>NC_072382.2:77180000-87180000 GCF_028885625.2 Pongo pygmaeus
GTTCAAGCGATTCTTCTACCTCAGCCTCCCAAGTAGCTGGGATTACAGGTGCATGCCACAACACCCAGCTAATTTTTGTGTTTTTAGTAGAGACAGGGTTTCGCCATATTGGCCAGGCTGGTCTCGAACTCCTGACCTCAGGTGATTGGCCCACCTCGGCCTCCCAAAGTGCTGGGATTACAAGCATGAGCCACTGTGCCTGGCCCGCATCCCGACTTTCAAATGATGCCTTTGTATCATTTGAATGATACATTCAAATGTATGTATGGCCAAGTTGCCCACTGTCTTCCACCTGAGATGAAGCAGCCTGAGGCCTGCCCTGAAGACTCCCAGGGCGAGGAGCAGGCTAGGATAACACCATCGCTGTCAGGAAGGGATTCATTCGTCCCCAGACCCACTGTGCCCAGGGCCTTGGCACCAAGAGGGTCATGTTCCTCCACCACGCCTTCCTGACCCTCCCCGCTACCCCCCACCTTCTTCCCTATCTCCTGGCTGGGTGGTGGGGGGCAGGTACCACCACCCCCAGTGACCGAGGCCAGCTCCCATGGCCATGGCCTTATGGAGCCACCATCCTGGTCCAGGCTGGCTTCCTCCCCCAACCTCCACTCCAAGAGTCCCCTCAGGGCAGAGTGTCAGGGATCAAGCCCCCCATTCTGGGCACTTGCCAGGCTGCGCACAGAACTGCAAGTCAATCATTAACTTCAGGACCCAGCCCGGGAAATGGAAAGCCACTCAAACTCTGTCCCAGTGGTAGGTTTCTCCTGCCCTGTGTCTCTCTGGAGCCACGGGGCACCCCCACTCCAGCCACAAACACATAAGGTCATTCGTTCCTGTGTTTGGGCGACCTCAGGCAGGGCTTTGACACTGTCCAACTTGGAGCTGGGCTGGAAGACTAGGGTTGGCTTCCCAGCCCCTCCGTCATTCTGGGTGACCTTGAACAAGTCACTCAAGCTCTTGGAACCAGTTTCCTCGTCGGTAAAATGAGTATAAAGGTAGCTGTCCAGAGGGAGGTTGTGAGCGGGGAAGGGAAGAAATTGAGGTGAAAGTATCTGTGAGCCTTCTGCTAATCCCTGAGCACCTTCATCCATGCGGTCCGGGCACAGGCTTGTCTGTCTGGTCTCGGGGAGGCCATCTTTCCCTCTTCTCCACTCCAGAGGGCAGATGTCACGGGAGGAGCGAGTGCACCAGCAGGGTCCTCACTCCACCACCTGCTGTCCTGCGGCTGCCCTCCAGAGCTCTTGGGTTGTTGGTCATTGGGAAATGGTGAACTCATGCTTGGAAGCTGACAACAGCTTCCTCTGTTAAAATGAAAATCTGATCTAGACTTCTCATGAGACCTCAGTTGAGCTGGTGTCTTCATCTCTCAAGGGTTGGGATGGACAAATTGAATGGTCTCAAACTTTTTTTAAAAAAAGCTATTGAATCTTTTAATGAATTTATTGAATGCAGCTGCTCCGGTGGAAAAGGGAGAAAGGCATTTGCAGAACTGCCTGGCATCGGTAGTGGGCCTAGCAAGGCTTCAAGGAGTGGTGGCACCTGAGCAGCCCTTAACGATGGCTGGGATTTGGCCAGGGGAGACGTACAAGGGGCATTCCGGGTGGAGGGACATATTTGGCCAAAAGCATGGAGGCGAGAGGGCAGGTCTGTGGGGAGGGGGCTCTGAGAGCCTGTGTGGAGGGAGATGTGGCTGGGGTGGGGGCTGGGCTGGAGCCAGGTTTAGTGGGTCCAACTCACCAAGCTGGAGAGGGCGGGGGTTGGGTGAGTCCTGGAGACATGGGGGTCTCCACCATCCAGGCATGTCCAGTTTAATGAATGAGACAGATCTGCATCCACACAGGATGTTCAGGGTTCTAAACGGTCTGAGGCAAAACACAGGGGGCTGAGCCCCATTTGGCTGGGGAGATGTGGACCAACTGGCAGTCAGGGAAGGCTTCCTGGGGAATCTGTGTGTGCCTGTGTTGCCTCCTAAAGTGGGTATCTGAACCAGAGGCTGTGTACACTCCTCAAAGGGAGGTTCTAAGCAGAGAAATGCGGTGCCCTGCCCTGTTCTCCCCATCCCAGCTGGGCCCCCGTGTGCCACCAGGCTCCCTCTACTCACTGCCTCCAGCCTCGCCCCTCCCAGTTCATTCTTGAAGCCCCTAGAATTGCCTCTCTTAACCCCAGATGAGACCAGGCCCCACCCTACTCCACCCTCCAGGCTCCCCACTCCTCCCAGGGTCAAGTCCAGGCTTCCCATGGGAGGAGGGGAGACTGAGGGCTGCAAGATCTGAGCCCTGTGAGCCCGGCTTCCAAAAGGCAAAGAAAGGTGAGGCCAGGGGCATGGGGGCCTAGCTGCCTCTTCCGGATGGGGCAGGCGGAACTTCCTGAGATAAGGGCAGCCCACAATGGGGGGCTGTGTGGCGTGGCCCGTCTCCCGGCCACAGGAAATGAATGGCCTCCGCACCATTAATCTGCCACCGCCTGCGGCATCCTCTGGGAGGGCGACTCAGGTTGGGGGGAGATGTTCCTGTGCACCCCACCTGCCGTCCCAGCCGGAGGGACTGGCCCTGCCACTCCAGGCCTTCCTTCCAGGACCATACATACAAGAGGAAGCTGCCCGAAGGGGCAGGGGGCGGGGGCAGACAACCTGGGCATGGGTACTGGTTCCTGAGCCTGCTGCCTGACTGAGCCCCAACCCGCTGTGGAACCCGGGCAAATGCTTCACCCTTTCTGGCCCCCTGGCCCCTCATGGGTCCCCAGGTTCCTTCCTTCTTGGCTGTTCTGGGAGTCTGAGGACAGCACATGCCTGTAATTCTTGTCTTTCTGTCGCTCTCATCAGAAGGGCCCCTGGATACATGCTTTACCCAAATATGGGGGCTCTGATGGGACTTTAGGCGTCAAGCGAGGCTGCCGGGGAGAGGTTTGGGGCTTTGTCAGCTATCTCTGCAGCTGCAGCTGAGGTCAGTGGGGAGAATGCACAGCCCTGCACCATTCGGGGCCTCAGTTTCCCCTTTGCATCGGGAGGGGTGGGACCCAATGACCCTGTGGGGGGTGGGCTGCTGCGGTGAATGACAAGGGACATGACACCATGGAATTCTCACAGTCTCTGAGTTCCACCTTAGCTACAGACCAGCTGTGTGAATCTAGGCAGACCCCTTCTCGCCTTGGGCCTTGGTCTTCCTGTCTGTAAAATAGGGTCCCTGCCCAGCCAGCTCAGAGGAATTCTGTGACAATGGGTGAAGATGGGGCCCTGTCTGCTACACAGGGAGCGCTTGCTGCCTCTGAAGTGACTGGGCTGGGGATCCACTCTGAGGGGCCAGTCTACAAGCCAGGGAGTGCAGCTCTCCTGCCCCTCCCCTCACCATTTCCCACCTGTTGCACCCCCAACTCTTGGATGACCAGCCTGAGGCGGGCTTTAGTTGGGAAAGAGGTCAAGCTTCCCCAACCCAGGTGACATTCAAAACAGAGGACAGGACCCAGGGAGCCCCTTAGATCACTAGGGCCAGCTCACTCATTGTTCATATGGGGAAACTGAGGAAACAGATGGAGGGTCTCCCAAAACCACACGGGCTGCGGGTGGCAGAGAAAAGCCTGGAACACAGACCTCCTGCTTCCCAAACCCTCCCTGCAGCTCTGGAATATTAGGGCTGGAGGGGCCTGTGGGGCTCAGGAAACTGAGTTCAGAAAGTAGAAGGAACTTGCCCAGGGCCACCTGACTTGGAAGAGTTGAAGCAGCACTTCCCACTCTGCCCATCCCAGAGGTGGCTCTGCCTCCTGGTCTCTGATAGGCTGAGTGGCAGTGCCAGGGGAGAGCTTTCTCCTAAGCAGAGGTAGGGATTCTCCTGGCGTGAGGGAATGAGCCCCCATCCCACGAGAGCTTCGAAATGGGAATGGCAGTGCTCCATGAAGGCCTGCGGAGACCTGCGTGTGCATCTGAGTCTGTCTCCAGCTTCAAACCCTCTCCACCCTAGAGCAGCTGTGCCAGGGGCAGCTGATGCAGGTGGACAGAGCCCAGGAGAGTGGGCCTGGTGGGAGAGAGGGCTAAGGGGCATCAGCACTTGGCTGCTGGCCACATGAGGGCGAATGACACGGAGCAGGCAGAGTGAGAACAGCCAGGGGTCGAGGGAGAAGTAGGGACTCTACCACTTCTGAGCAGAAGAGGGGGATCCAGTGACCTGAGAGGCGGGAGGGAGCCTGGAGAGGGGCAGCAGTCGGGCATCAGGGTGCATGAGGGAGGGAGGGCTGGTGAGCCAGGCCTGAGGTTAGGACAGAGGTGAGGCCAGGCGGAAAGGGGAAAGGGATGGAGGGGGAGCACAGTGAATGTGTTTCCATGGAAATGGGAGGGAGTGAGGAGGGAAGGTGTCGGGGTTGGGGGGCGGGGATTGCCGGGTGGAGAGGGGCCTGAGAGAGGGAAGAGGTGCCCAGGAACGGGGTGTTGGAAGTCTCTTCTGTGGGACAGGGCAAGAAGAGGACGGAGTTAGAATGAGAACAGCTAGCTGCAGGTGTGTGTAGGGGAGTGACACAGGACGTTAGTGCCTGCTCTCTGTTTAGCAAAGAGGATACTGTCTGATGAGTGTGGTGCGCCATGAGGGGCAAAGGTTTGCTGCTGGGGGGAGAGGGAGGGGGCTGACCGTGGTACTTACAAAAAGTTACCCCTGCGGACCAAACACAAGTGGGCTTACAGCGCCCATCACTGCTAACAGTTAGCGGTTGTAGGAGATCTGGTAGCCGGACTCGAGTCCTAGCTGTTGCCCATCATACTCTCCTCCTGTGTGATGGCTGCTCGTACTTACAGAGCTCTTACCACGTGCCAGCAGCACCCAGCCTTTCATGGGCATGAACTTGTTCAAGCCTCCTGTAGTAACCCTATGAGGCAGGTACGATTACACATGCATGCGAGCTGGCGGGCACACACACGCAGATACACAGACACAGGGGGCTCCCATCCAGCCTGGGAAAGGAACAGGGCAGGGGAAGGTGGGAGCAGCCCCTGACTGAGAGATCCCTCCAGTTCTCCAGCTTCCACCATTCCTCCCCTCCCCACCCCCATTCTCCCATCTGTGTCTCTCAGGTGGAGATTCTTTGATGGTTTTCAGACTCTCCTCCCTTGCTTCCCAAAGCCCCGACTTATCCACTGTGGGAGTTGGGAGGACTGAGAAACCAAAGTCCCAGGCCCATATGATGGAAGGTTCCAGGCCCTCACCCCACCCCACTGCAAGCTATCTTGGCTCACCCCCTCCCCCACATGTCACCTGCAGCCCGAGCCCTCCTGGGTGGGTGTGGCCAGCTGAAGCAGAGTGAGACCTTCCAGTATTTGACTTGGTGGCTTGAGAGCCCTGGCAGATGCCACGTTCATCCCTGGGCAGTGCCTGACTAACCAGGAGAAAGGAGGCTTCTGCAGCACTGCTTTCTCCCGTGGGGCCCTGGCCCGTCATGGAGGCCCTTCCTCCCCTTCTTGGACCCCAGAGATCACTGGCTGCCTCTCTCCCTACTCTGGGGCCACCCAACTGTGCAGACCAGAACCCCCTTCATTGCCACCCCCACCCCTACCGGGCTGCACTGATTCTAGCACATTTTCAAACTTTTCCTAGCCTCCATCCAGACCCAGTCCCTGCCCACCCATCCAGCCGTTCACCATCTGCTCAGCTGCTGTGGTCTTAATGTGTCCCATAAATTCGCATGTTGAAACCTAATCCCAGTGTGATGGTATTTGAAGGTGGGGCCTCTAGAAAGTGATTGGGTCATGAGGGTGGAGCCCTCATGACGGGATTAAGACCCTCATAAAAGAGATCTCAGGGAGACCCCTCATCCCTTATGCCATGTGAGGACACAGCAAAAAGGTGGCAGTCCCTGAAGCAGATAGTGGGTCCTCACCAGACACTGACACTGTCTGCACCTTGATGTTGGACTTCTCAGCCTCCAGAACCATGAGTAATACATTTCTGTTGTTTATAAGCTACCAAGCCTATGGTATTCTGCTATAGCAGCCCAAAGGAACGAAGACATCATCATATTGTCTTTTATAAGACCCAGCATCTATAAGAGGGGACCTTACCAGATGCCAAAATAGGTGGCATAGATGGAAAATTTCTGCCCTGTTCCCCTCCCAGAGCTGTGGTGAGGTTCAAATGAGCTAATGGTCATGAACATTCTGTGTAAACTGCTGGGATCTGTAATATCACTCATTTCTAGAGCAGGATAGCACTGTGAGGTGAGTAGCATGAAGGCTTGACACCACCTGGTGCCTTTTGGGAATAGAAGGATTTCCTCTGGCTGAAGTCCAGAGGGTGGGAGGGGAGGGACTTGGGGCAAGCCTGGAAGTGAAGACAGGGCCAGGTGTGAGGGCCTTGGGGGGCTGGGTTAATGACCTTCAACTGTGTTCTAAGGGTGATGGGAAGCAAAGAGAGGATCTCCAGTGGGGAGTTCAGCTGGTGTGCACAGCCCATGGCATCTCCATCAGGAATACAGAGACCTTCAAAGAAGAGAGCACTGGAAGTGAGGATGGCTGAGCCCCATCAGCAGGAGGAGAGGGAGCTCTGGTGCTCCTCGGAGTTGGAGCCTGGAGCCATAGACAGGAGCTAAGCTGGAGAATTCTGGAAGGCACATAAACCTAGGCATGGTCCTTCTGCCTGCCCAGGCCCCACAGGCCCTCCTGATACAAGAGAGGACTCTGGGTTGGTCCTGAGAAGGAAAAAAGATGTGCTGGGGAGAAGGTGCCTCCTGCCCAGCATGTCTAGGGAAGCCTCCCATTAGAATGAGACTCAGCTGGGAGGGGAGAGCAGAGAAGGCTGGGCAGGGCCCAGTTGTGCAGGGTGTTCACTGCACAAGGGCACTGGCTGAGGGGGTGAGAGGGGTGAAATCCTGGCACGGGGCTGTGACTGCCCAGACGGGGCACCTTTTTCTAACTTTCACAAAGGCACCACAGAAGCTTGATGGGCCCTGTAGCCACGGGAGAGCAAAAGGGGCCCCAAAACAGATTTCAGGTGCTGAGAAGGCAGGAGCCTAGAAGGGCCCAGCACAATCTCTCTCTCTCTTGCTCCCTCAAAACACAACCTGATTTTCCTCTGGGTGAGGAGAGGAGCTGAGCCTTCACCGAGCTCCGTGAGGACCCAGCCTGCGAAGATGGTGCAGTGCTAGAGGCCCCGACTGATTCGGGCACTGGGAGGCCCTGTAGCAGAGCTGTGTGGCTTGGCCAAGAGAGGGGAGGTCTGGCATGGCTGGCCACCAAGCTCTGCTGCTGCTCTGCCAGGCGCTGTCGGGCAGTCCCTCAGGTGACCTGTCTGAAACAAGATGGCGGCCGCACTGACAGGTGACCACAGGAGGCAGCAAGGAGTGGGGAAGGGGCCAGGCCTTGTCCGGCTCCCTGTGTGGCAGGTGGTGGCACATCACTGTCCTCCTCTGCAGCTCAGTGTCCTCCTCCACATAGGGATCTGCTCCCAGAGTCTGGGGATATCTCCTGCTCCCCTGGTGCCTGGTGGCTGCTGTCAGTAGGGGCAGACATCTTCATGCCCTACACAGGAAAGCCAGTGGGGGGTGGGAAGCCCAGGTGGGACCTGAAGCTGGAGCAGGAAGGAGTTCAGGAGGCAAGGACCTCTCACCCCAGTGGGGATGCTTTCTCCTCCTTCTCCCATGACTTACTGGGGTTCCTACCTCTCCCACACTCCTTTCCGCACCCCCTCACTCCCAGCCATTGTCCTCTGCACACCCCAGATTCCAGAGGGCCCAGTCTGTGTTGCTAGAGCCGTGGCTGCCATCTGGAGAGCACTGGCCACCCCAGGCTCACTGTCAGCGCCACACACACACCATCTCATCTAAGCCTCATGACAGCTCCACAAGGGACAGAGATTGCTATTCCCAGCTTATAGATGCAGAAACAGAGACCCAAAGAGGTTAAGTCGCTGCCTCATATCACAGTAAACAGATGCTGCCACAGGAACACAGCCATTCCTAACAACTCTATCATCTGTGCTGGCCATCTATAACCAACAGGCTGCACTGGGCAGGCCTGGTGTCTAACTCTCAGGGCAGATGGGCCAGCCCTGGGACTGCAAGGACTCCCAGCACAGAGCCATCCTTGGCGCTGTCTTCTGGAGCCACTCGGGATGCTGGCCCTCAGGCTGGAGGCACAGGAAGGTCACCCAACCGGCTTTCAGTCTGGGATGTTTTCTGCACTTCTGTAGACCAAAAAGAAGCCCCGATGGCTGGGCGTGGTGTCTCACGCCTGTAATCCCAGAACTTTGGAAGGCCGAGGCGGGTAGATTACTTGAGGTCAGGAGTTCGAGACCAGCCTGGCCAACATGGTGAAACCCAGTCTCTACTAAATAATACAAAAATTAGCTGGGCATGGTGGCATGTGCCTGTAGTCCCAGCTACTCAGGAGGCTGAGGCAGGAGAATCGCTTGAACCCAGGAGGCAGAGGTTGCAGGGAGCCGAGATGGCGCCACTGCATTCCAGACTGGGCGACAGAGTGAGACTCTGTTAAAAAAAAACACACACACAAAAAACAAAAAACCAAAAACAGCCCCTGATGGATGTGGCATAGGGCCTCAGCCTGGAGGGGCTGCAGACCCCAGACAGTCCCTGCAGACCCTGGGGTTTCCAGCCACCTGTTCTGTCCTGCCCAGGCGAGACTCCATCTGCACACCTGGAGCTGCGTCCTCCTGCTCCCTGGGAACCAGCCTTTGCATGCATGGACATGAACAGCTCCAATTACTGAGAGTGTCTAGTTCGAACCTCCTCCAGTCCTCCCTACCTCAGTCCTGGTCTCAAAGCCCTGTGATTTTCGGGGACAATCAGTGCTTGAAGGGCCTTGGGGACCCCTGAGTCCAACCCTACTGTCAGAAAGAGAAGACTGGAGCTCTGTGAGAGGCCCAGCCTGGGCCAAAGTCACATGGCCTGGGGAACCCTGTTCATTCCCTCACCCTGTGCCAAGCCCTCCTCCCTTAGCTCAGCCCTCAGAGGCTCCATGATGGGGCCCCGCATGGTTTTAATGCCCAAGAATGATGGGGCTCCCACTCCCCCCAGGATTTAAGTCCAAGTTCCTTGGCCTGGCATGTCAGGATCTGGACCTGCCACCTGTTCCAAATGGGTCCCCCATGACTGCCACCCCTCACCCCAGCTGGGCTTAAGCTATATGTGCATCTTCCACATCTCAGCTCCCCACTCCAGCACCACTGACCACCTATCAGCAGGCCAGTGTCCCAGGTCCAAATGTACTTGAGTCACACATCCTCTCAGGTCCAGTCACCTATGGCCATGTCACATGGTCACCATGGTTGCCAGGACCACTAGGGGGCAGTTCTCAGAGGAGGCGGTTAACATCTTAGTGAAGGCAGATGACTTCTGATGGGGCAGACCAGTGACCACTGGATGGCAGAGCTCCTAGGCCCTCAGGGTCATCTAATCCAAATTCAGCCTTTTTAAAGCCAGGGGCTGGGGCCAGAGAGGGCCAGGGACTTGCCTGAGGCCACACAGCACATGGGTGATAATGCTACACAGGAGTGGCATATGGGGAGCCCTCATACGGGGTTCCACAATTGATGAGGCCCTGTCACCCCCAGTGCCTCATGTAATCCTCAGAATGACTATATGAAGTAGCCCCTAGAATCCTTATTTCCAGATGGGTAAGTAGGGGTTTGGAGGGCAGGCTACACAGCTATGGAGTGAAAGAACCAGGACTAAACCCAGGTCTCCATCTGAAGCCAAAATCTAGGGCTCTTATGGTTGTACAACATTGTGAATGTTATTAATGGCATTGAATTATACACTTAAAATGGCTAAAATAGCAAACTTTATGTTATATATATTTTACCACTATTTAAAAAAAATTAATAATACAACATACCAAAAGCCATTAACTGTACACTTTAAATGGCAGAATTATATGGCATGTGAATTATATCTCAATAAAGCTGGTTTAAAAAACAAAAAATGTCTTGGGCTCTTAACCAGGATGTTCTGCAGACTCTTGTGTCAAGGAGCTCAGAGAACTGGGGGGGATGGACATTTTCCAAATAGGGGGAAGGAGCTCCAATGGGGAGCACAGGCAGCTGGATCTCAAAGGGGTTCTCAGGGCAGGCTACAAGCCATACCCTCCTGTGGAGCTTTATAGCTGCCCAAAGGTCCAGCCTCCACCCCCTGGAGATTCTGTCACTGACTACACTAGGGTGGAGATCACTGCCCTTCCCATGCAGAGGCGACACTAAGAGGGTTTTGAAGGATGAATAGGAGCTACAGGCTGGAGAGATTTGAGGGAGGAAAAGGAGTCCAGATAGAGCACACAGTGTCTGCAAAGGCCAAGAGGTGTGAGCAGGAGGGGCTGGGTGTGTGTAATCAAACCCTGCCTACCAGCCCAGGAGAACCGCGTCAACTTCTGCTCAGGGGCCAAAACCAACAGAGGTGTGGCTTGCATCCTGGGCACCCTCCCTGCCACCTTCCTCCCTAACCCCCACCATCACCTGAGGCCTTTTCAGTCCATCAATCAATAGCCTAGATTTACAGGGTAACCAACCAAGACTACCTATGAACTGACAGCACACTCCCTTCCTTCACACATACCAAGGAAAGAAGCCAGAGCCACTGGAGGGGGCATCTGACTCAGCCTTGAAGGTGCCAGTAATAGTGGCAGCAGCCATTCTGGAGCAGCCACTGTGGGAACTCCATCTGTAGCAGGGGAGGCACAGCCAGGGCTGCAGTTTCCATGGGGCCAGCGGGGCCAGGAACAGGTGGTGGCCCCGCACTCTACTGAGTTGGCAGGGTGGGAGCCCCATGCTCCTGGGCGCAGCTACAGCCACCCAGTCATGGCTCCCAGCCTAGGCATCCCCATGCTATCCGGCCTGCAGGCTTGGAAGTGCCTGCTCCCAATGCCTGCTCTGAGTTTGGAGCTTTTGCTGCAGGCACCAGTGTCTGGATAAGGGAAACATGAGGGCACCTGAAAGCTCAGAGATGCCAGGAACCACAGAGCCCCAAAGAGGGTGTTACAACATGTCACAGCCCTGGCTCCGGGAGCCCCAAGGTCTGGGCTCCCACAAGGGCCACAGCTTTTCTCTCCTTCTCATCACCTGCAATGTGGCAAGCAGGGGGCGTGTAGCCAAGCCCAGGCACTGTTGTGACCCAGCTGGGTGTGCACATGCTTGGGGTGGCACTGACACGCCAGCCCCCTGCCACCTCAAGCCCCCTCTGAACATTGGATGAGGAGTGCTACAGGAAGGCTGGGGGCCAAGGGTGGCTCAGCATGAGCCTGCAGATGTCCCTTGGTGTGAACAGCATGGGCATTGTGAATGACATGTTGATGGCATCAGGAGGCAGACAGGTTCCTAGGCAGGAAGGGACGGGTCCCTGTGAGGCCCCACCTTCAAGCCAGGGACAACCTGAAGCCTGGGGGCTGGGCTGTCAGTGCCCGGAGAAGTCAACATGGGGAGTGAGAACTTTATTGATGACTGTTTGGCCAATAGGGTGGTGCTTTTTCCAGACCCACCCATGGCCACCCATGTACCAATCAGCATGCACTTCCTCTATTCCGAGCACATAAAAGCCCCAGACTCAGCCAGACTCATACACCTGCTTGGATGACCTGCCTGTGGAAAGGAGCTACCCACTACAGGTCTCCTCTCCACTGAGAGCTGGACACTCATTGGGATGACCTGCCTGCAGAAAGGAGCTGCCTGCTTCAGGTCTCCCGAGAGCTGTTCTGTTGCTCAATAAAGCTCTCTCTGCTTTGCTCACCCTCCAGTTGTCCAAGGACCTCATTCTTCCTGGGTGCGGGACAAGAACTTGGGACCTGCCAAATGGCAGGACTGAAAGAGCTGTAACACAGACAGGGCTGAAGCACACCCCCCGCTCACCATATTGTGGGTGATGAGGAGAGAAAAGCTGCAGCCCTTCTGGAAGCCCAGACTTTGGGTTCCCTGAGCCAGGGTTGTGACGTGTCGTAACACCCTCTTTGGGGATCTGTGGTTCCTGGTGTCTGACATTTCGGGTGCCATCATGTTTCCCTTTTCCAGATGCTGGTGCCTGCAGCAGAAGCCACTTGGTACATCTAGTCCAGCTGCAGCCTTGCACAGAGCCAACACCTGGAGCTGACCACCCCACCACAGCTGGCCTGCCTATGTGCGTGCAGTGGCCGGACTCTGTGCTCACTTGCTAACAAACCCCTCACCGCTCCATGCCTGGCTTGACTTTGGCAGGATCTGGGCCAGTAGCAGGAGCCAAGCGCAGCCTGTCAGGCTGAGTGGGTGGAACAAACCCAGCAGGTACAAGCAAAACCCAAGCAGAGGCACCACCAGCCACAGAGGTTTCCAGCTGGTGAAGCAACACCCTAAGGATCCTGTAACACCAGGAAGGGGCTTGGAGGGAGACCCAGGACACACCGCTCTGAAGGTGCTGCTCTGTGGAGAGGGGGTGGGGCCCAGCTGAAGCCAGCTGTGTATGTGTTGATGCACTCATGTGAGCATGTATGCGCAGCCCTGTTTCTGCATCCATGAACTGGGGATAATGCATCTTTTGTATTAGAATAATCACTGCAAAGCTGTGAGGAGACCAGTAGCTGCCAGGAACTGGGGGAATGGGGAAATGAGGGTTCCTTTTAGGATGATGAAATTGTTCTGGAACTACACAGTGGTGATGGTTGCCCATTGTAAAATACTGAATGTTACTGATGGCACATTTTTTGTTTTTATTGTGTGTTTAACACTCAATAATGAGTGGATGAATGGAAAAAAAAAGCCATGAGGACTACTGGGATGGAAAATGGGAGGCAGTAAGAGCTGTCATTCACTGAAAACCCACTGAGTGCCAAATGCAGGATCTAGACATGTGAAATGGTGGGTAGTGGAACCACTGGCCTAGTCAGCAAACCCTAAGCCCTTAGGAGAAAGGGGTCTTCCTAGAACTGGCTGAAGGGCAGTGAGGCCCAAATATTAATAGATGGAATCCTGCTCACAGGCACAGGCCACACAGTATTTCAGGAGGACATCGGGACATATGTCGTTTTGCTGCCCATCTAGCCCCGTTCCTGTTTGGGGGGTGTCTTGGCAGGAGGCAGGACTTCAGGTCTGCTGCAGAAGCTGAAGTGTCTACCCGGCCCCTCTCCTCTCAACCCCACACCTCCCTGTACCGAGGGCATGAAGTGAGATCCAGCTCAGCCAATCCAGCACCCTGGCCAGGACATTGCATCTTGAAGTGACCTCAGTGGTACACAGTGGAGAAATTCTTATGGGAGGCAGATGGGAAAAAAGGTAGAAGGAGAGGGGTGGTGAGCAAATTTATTCATTCAGGACATTTTTACTGAGTGCTTATTATACATGAAGTACAGAGTGAATCAATGAATGAGGGAGAGAATCAGTGGGTGGGTGTCTATGCGAGAGCCCACCCTTGATAAACCTCAGGTGGCTACCAGGTGGGGCTGAGGGGCTGGCAGGGGACCCGGGATTGGCATATTAGTGAGTGGGGCTGGCTTGGGTCACGGGGATGTTCACTGGTATTCTCTTTCAGAGGCCAGGCAGGGGGTAGGGTCCCTGACAGGCCACCCACCCCATAAAAGCCCTGATTTATGCTCCAGCCGCCTGCTGGCCATGATGTCGTCTGTGCCTTGTTTATTTATTTGTGAGAGCCAGGTTGGGTTCTGGCTCCTCGGTTCTTCTGTCTCCATGTGTTCTAACCCCAATGATGAAAAAGACGGATGCCTTGGAATTATTTTGCATGAAATTGCTGCGGAAAACTATTTGGCCCGCATTGGATTTCACCTCTTGTTACAGGATAATTTGTTATCCTGAAACGTGCAGCAGCTGGAGGCCTGGAGGAGCAGATGCTCCTGGGGAGATTCAGGCTCCCCCGGCAGGGGTGGCGGCTTCGTGGAGCAGGAGCAGAGCACTGCTTCTGCCAGGCACACCTGATCCTGACCCCACCAGTGCTCCTTCAGACTGTGGGAAGCTCATGGAGCCCTAGCTGAGCCTTGGTTTTCCTGTCTATAAAATGGGGATAAGGCCACCTACCTGCCAGAGGTAAGGACTGAATGAGGTGATTCACAGAAAGCACTTAGCACACAGTGACTGGCCCACGGGAAGCCTCCACAAAGGTTTGTTATTATTCCTGGAATAAAGGATTGTCCAAGAGAAGTGTTAAAGAATGAGCAAGACGTGAACTGGGTAAAGATGTGTTTTCTGGCACAGCATAAGCAAAGACATGGAGGAGAGAACCACAGCTATCATTTGGGATACCCAGAACTGAAAGAAGGCAGAGAGCAGTGCGAGAGGATGCCAGAGAAGGTGGCTGGATCAGCTATGAAGGGTGCATGGAAGCCAGTGAAACAGGGAGCTAGAGAACAGTGGTGAGCTGGGGAGGGACGTGCTCTGATTCCCCCACTACAAAGAGCACTCAGGCCGGGAGGGCAGCTGGGTGAAGTCTGCAGCCAGCTATATGGTCTCGTATTACTTTCCAAGGGCTGCCATACACAGTGCCACACACTGGATGGCTTAAAACAACAGAATGTATTCTGACAGTTCTGGAGGCTAGAAGTCCAACATCAAGGTGTTGGCCGCACCATACTCTCTCTAAAGGTTCTAGGGAAGAGCTCTCCTTGTATCTTTCTAGCTTCTGGTGGTAGTTAGCAATCTTTGGCACTCCGTTGCTTGCAGCTGGAGGGCTCCAGTCTCTGCTTGTTGTCCCATGGCATTCTACCCTGTGTCTCTCTGTCTTCTCTTCTTAGGGCCCACCCTAAAGCACTATGACCACAACTTAACTAATTATAGCTGCAAAGACCCCATTTCCATGTATGGCCAAATTCACAGGTATTTGGTGTCAGGACTTCAACATATTTTTTGTGGGGGGTGGGGAGTAACCCAATTCAACCCCAATACTCCCTCTGTCCTCTGCCCCTCAGTCACTGAGGAACCCAAGAGCTCTAGGATCCCAGGACCCATTCACTGAGGAATGTTTCCTGCTTTTGGTTGGAAGCAGGGTGGGGAATCACCATCCTTGGGGGACATAACAAGCCCTAGGGGATAAGGGGAAGGTGAAGCCAAGACCAAGAAAGGAGGAATGAAAGGGCTGAGGCCACGGCCCACAGCAGAAATGCAAGGCCAGAGCTGGGGCAGGCTCTGGAGGTGGAGTGGAAGGTGGCTCTGAAGCCCTTGGAAAGGGAGGGTCTCACAGCCAGCCTCTCTGGGTACAGCAAAGCAGAGGTAGGGAGTGCAGGCTGGATGCTGGGGAGCTCAGGCAGGATAGAAGCTGAGTGAGCTGAAAAAGCTAGGAATGGAAGGGCTCTTTGGAAGGCCCTCAGCCTCATCTCTGCAGCTTTAAAGACAGAGTGCTTTAGAACTGACTTCCATCTGTGCCACGGTAGAGGTCCAGAGAGGACAGAGACTTTCCCAAGGTCACACAGTGGGTCCACAGCAGGAAATGCCTGGGGCCCACACCTCCTGCTCCAACCACAGCTCCTACCACCCAGCTTGCAGGTGGGCCCTGCCCTGAATGTCTTCAGAGGCTGCCTCATCCATGGCATAGGACGTGGAAGTGGTGACATCAGTGGCAGGAATGGTGGGAGGCTGGCCAGTGTGGGACCCCCATGCCCCAGAGGTGAGGGCATAAAAATGCCTGTGGAATGAAAAGAAATGTCCATTCTTCCAACCCTGGGCAAGGCGGGAATCCTGCAAAACCAGGCATTTCAAGGGATGCTAGGAGCTGGGGGAGGGGAGTGGGAGGTGGTATTGGAGCTTGTGGCTCTCTGGAAGGGTGGGTGTCTCCAGATGGGGGTAGGAAGAGGGTACATCTGGGGGAAGGGCAAAGTGATAGGCTTAGGGCATGGGAACAGGTGTGTGTGCAGGGGTGGGGGTGGGACAGGGCCCTGAAGGAACGGGGCACCTAGAAGAGAAAGTGGTTTTTACTTGTGGGGAAGACTGCTATGCCCCTCCAGAGAGGGGAGGCCTCAGGAATGACAAAGCTGAGGGCTGACTGATGCAGTAAATTCAGAGGGGAGACAGTGGGATTCAGTGGTCCTCCCAGTGTTAAGTCGCAATGAATCAGCTGTTCTGTTAGACCCTCGGGTATGCTTAGGCCTAAAGAGCCCCATTCCCCTTCGGGACACAGTATGTCCCCTGGTACTCTGGATAGGGTAAGGGCCAGCCTCAATCCCTTGGGGGCTAGAAAAGCAGCCAGGAGCTGAAGTGGGCAGGGTCGGGGCCACACAGCTGGCCTCCTGGATTCATGGTAGAGGGCAGATGCCCCACAGCCCTCCCTGTCTGTTCCTCAATATCAGGTCCACCCGGAGACTGACTGTGGCTGGGGCTGACTCTGAACCCCAAACCCCAAATTCAGCAAGAGAATTCAGCTGGACCAGCAAGACCCGGTCCAGCCCGGATCACATGTCCATGTGTTGGTGGATCCTCAGGAGTCAGGCTCTCGGTAAAGCTGCAGGGCCTCACCCCTTGGCAGGGTTGCAAGGAGAGGTTCTGGGGACTAAGCTGGTCCCGAAAGGCATCTATGTACCAGTCAACATCAAAGATCGAGCAGATTAAAAGGGAAAAACAAGGCTGAGTATGGTGGCACACACCTGTAGTCTTAGCTACTTAGGAGGCTCAGATGGGAGGATCCCCTGAACCTGGAGGTCCAGGCTGCAATGAGCTGAGATCGCGCCACTGCACTTCAGCCTGGGTGACAGATCAAGACTCTGTCTCAAAAAAAAAAAAAAACAAAAGTTCACAATGACACAAAAGGAGTACACACATGATGTTAGAAAACCAGGCCAGGCGCGAGGTTCATGCTTGTAATCCCAACACTTTGGGAGGCTGAGACAGAAGGATCACCTAGCCTCCTAAGGTCAGGAGTTCAAGACCAGCCTGGCCAACATGATGAAGCCCCGTCTTTACTAAAAATACAAAAAGTAGCTGGGCGTGGTGGTGGGTGCCTGTAATCCCAGCTACTCGGGGGGCTGAGGCAGGAGAATCTCTTGAACCTGGGAGGCAGAGGACTGCAACCTCTATGTACCAGTCAACATCAAGGATCAAGCAGATTAAAAGGGGAAAGCAAGGCCGGGTGTGGTGGCACACGCCTGTAGTCCCAGCTACTCTGGAGCCTGAGGTGGGAGGATCCCCTGAACCTGGGAGGTCCAGGCTGCAATGAGCTGAGATCGCACCACTGCACTCCAGCCTGGACGACAAGAGCCAAACTCCGTCTCAAAAAAAAGAAAAGAAAAGAAAAGAGAAGAGAAGAGAAGAAGAGAGAAGAAAAGAAAGAAGGAAGGAAGGAAGGAAGGGAAGGAAGAAAAGAAAGAAAAAGAAGAAAGAAAAAAGAAAGAAAAAAAGAAAGAAAGAAAGGAAAGAAAAGAAAGAAGGAAAGAAAGAAAGGAGGGAGGGAGGGAGGAAGGAAGGAAGGAAGCCTTAAGCACCGAGGGAATACCAACTAGCATAAAGAAAAAGCGGCAGGCACATTCTAAAGCTCCACCGCAAGCAGCCATGGAGGCCCACAGCAAGGCCTCCCAAAGACTAGCCTTCCGCTCTGGTGGCCAAGGGGAAAGGAGCGGAGAGCAGAAGCCTGGGCTGCCTGGCCTAGTGGGGGCGCCCACACGCATGGTCCCTGGGCTTAACCCCTACCTACAGTCTGAACATCCGTCGGAGCCGACACCTCCTCATCTGCTAACTGGGAGCCCTAGTCCACCTTGCTTCTGGGGTGGCGGGAAGGGCTCAATGAGGGGCTGGCCCAGGGTCCAAGGAACAACAGGCACATAGCGTTTGCCTGAACTCCATGCTTTCCTCCTACACCAGGGTCCCACAGGCCCCACAGGCATGAAGGACCTGCCCCTTTGGCAAAGATCAACCCTAAGGTGCTTCTTGACACCCTCATGAATGTCACACAGCCTGGCTCACCTTCAACTGCTATTTCCCTTGGAAGCCAGAAACACATCCAACTGTGAGCACAGACGCCGGCCTAGAGTGCCCAGCTGAGCGTCATTTTTGCTGAAACAAGTGCCCTAGGAGGTGCTGGGGCCCTGCTACCATGGGTTCAATGTGTCCACACCATTCCTGTCGCTAATGTGGAAGCAGTGGTGCTGGCCTGACCTCTTCCCCGCCGGGGCCCCTGGGAGACAGCAACCCTCTGTGGATGTTTGTCTGACACATGTAAACACAGGCCCAGAGCTGCTCTCCCCCCATGGCTGGTGCCGGCTCACAGGACAGAAATTCCATCGGCCTGGGTCTCCTAGAGAGAGCCGTTCAGCACTTGCCTGGGAACCACATGCCCCTGGGGATCCTGGAGCCCCGAGTTCACTGTCTGACCCCTCCCTCTCCCAGCCTAGCCTGGGGCTGCTTAAGACACCCAGTTCCTCCTGGAATCCCTATTTGGGTTTGGTTTGGGGTTGGAGTTTGTTTCCATTCAGGGCAACTTGATCCCAGCCCAGCCTCCAACCCCTCACTGCCCCCGGCATCCCTGCCCCTCAGGAGGGGTCTTGACTTTGCCAACATGCTGACAGGGCAGGCTCCTCTAGACCTCCCACATGGGCACTGAGAGCTCTGGCTGTCTTTGATGTCCCGAAAGGAGATCCCCCAGCTTCCACAGCCTCAGCCCCCTCTCCCTCGGTGCTAAATAAGTCAGAGACTGCGAAAGCCAAATGCCACCCTGTGGAGTGGAACAAAAAAGAACAGGTTTGGGGGACAGAAGAGCTGGGGTCTAGATATCTGTTGATCGATTCCTTACTAGTGGCCTGGAAGAAGACATCCAACCTGTAGGGGAGGCGGCTGAAACGGCAGCATTAGTAGCTCACCCAGATGAGCATGGTGGCTCATGCACTTTTGGAGACTGAGGAGGGAGGATTGCTTGAGGTCAGGAGTTTGAGACCAGCCTGGGCAAAACCATGAGACCCTATTTCTAAAAGAAAAAATTTAACCAGGTGTCGTGATGTGTGCCTGTAGTCCTAGCTACTCTGGAGGCTGAGGCAAGAGGATTGCTTGAGCCCAGGAGACCAAGGCTGCAGTGAACTATGATCCCTCCACTGCACTCTACTAGGTGACAGAGCAAGACCCTGTCTCTAAAAACAAACAGACAAACCAAACAAACAAACAAAAAACCGAAACCAAAAACTTGATCTGTGAGCTGTGAGAAGGCTCACATGACAGATGGACTAGGTGACTGCTCCAGTCCCTTCCAACACACAGTCGATTTGGGGTTTTTTGGTCGTTGGTTTTTGGTGTGGGGAGACAAGGGGTCTCACTTTGCTGCTTAGGCTGGTCTCAAACTCTTAAGCTCAAGTGATCCTCCTGCTTCAGCCTCCCAAAGTGCAGGGATTACAGGTGTGAGCCACCAAGCACAGCCAACATTCTTTGTTTTTAACATGCATTGTGTGCCTCTAGCCCATTCTGTGCTGTAGATGAAAAGGTGAATACATTTTAGCCCTGCTCTCAGGAACCTATAGGCCTGGAGACTAAGCCTTAGATGAGTCAACTGAGCCTCAGAGAAAAAGACGTGACATGCCCAGGGGCTGATGGGGCTGGACACTGAACCAAGAATGTTGCTCTCTGTACTTTACAGATGAGGAAACTGAGGCTCAAGCAGTGACATGAACACCCCATTGCCTGGGAGGGTTTTCAGGGTGGAGACAGATGCCCAAGAAAGGCTTATCTGGAAGTCTCATTTGTGTCCTTCCTTGGTGGGCCTGAGAATCAGAATCCTCAGCCCCAGCTTTGTCCCAGACACCTGCTTTTCCTGCACCTCCGAGTCCTGTCAGGTCACCAGAGCTTTTCAGAGAGCCCAGCCCTGTTCAAGACCCTGCAGGCCTCCTATCAGGAGAAAGCTTAGAACACTGGCAAGATACAAGCTAACAGTTTCTTGATCTCCTAAAATTATGATGCCCTTGCTGCGATGGAACTGGAGGTCAGAGAGGTGGGTGGTTGTCCAGGATCGCACACGGAGGGACCGGCAGAGTTGGGACCAGGCTCGGGTCTGTCCACCCCTACAGCCTCCCTCCCACCAAGGGGGAAGTTAGGCTCTGATGTAGGAGCAGGAGCTTGGCTCTCACTCGAGTGTGATCCTGGACGGGGTTTTCACAGATAACATGGGGCGGGGTGGGGGACCTAGGGTGCAATCTGGCATTTTCAGCACCAACATGCTGGCGATTCTAGGATTCCATATGCAGAGATTCCATGCTGCAAATGGAACCTCTGGTTTTTACATAACACTAAGATATCATTATTGTGGCTCTCTATGATTCAATAATTGTAGGATTCCAGGATGACATCAGTCTAAAGTTCCATTATCCTGTGATTCCATGATCCTAGAATTCTAAGTTCCCTTGAGAGCTTGGGCTCCGAAGAATAGGAAAATCTGGCTTGGAGGGTAGAAAGGCAGCTTTTCCATCCTGTGGACTTTTCTAACAATGACAGGGCAATGTGTGATATTTGATTTTCATTGTGTTTAAAGGAAAGCATGGGGCTTGGCCAGACCACATCAGAGTGAGTTCACCTGCCCCTGGCAGAACAGCCCACGGACCTGGAAGAGGAGGAGGAGGAGCAGGAAGAGGAGGAGAAGAAGAAGAAATGAAGAGTAGGAGGAGAGGAGGAGGAGAGAAGGAGGAGGAAGAGCAGAGGAGGAGGAAGAAAGAAGGAAGGAGAGGAGGAAGAGAGGGAGGAGGAGGGAGGAAGAGAGGGAGAAGAAATGAGTAGGAGGAGAGGAGGAAGAGGAAGAAGAAATCCGGAGAAGGGGGAGAGGAGGAGGGACAGACAAGGCAGACAAGAACAGGAGTGGGCAGCACAAAGTAACTGCTGGAATATGAGGACAGGGAGGCCTTCCAGGAGGATGTCATATCTGCATAAGGAGTTGAGGGCAGCAGATCAGCAAGGGAAGGGTGCCCCAGGAGCTGGTTCCACGTTGGTGGAGCCTAAGGAGGGTGGTGCGCAGTGACATGAGATTGCAAACTCAACAGGGACCAGTTCATGGAGGGCCTTGAATACCATGCTGAAGAGCTTGAACTTCATTCTGAGGGCAATGAGCAATGAGGGAAGGTTTTTATTGGTGCAGGGAGGTCCCTGGGCACCCTGAGAATGTCAATGATGAGGAGGCCTGAGGTCATGTGTCCAAACCCTTACTGTACAGTTGAGGCCCAGAGAGGAGGATTGCTCACAATCCCCCTGCATCAGCCCGAGCTGGGGAGACCTCCCAGCCCACCCCTGCCAGAAGATTCTGGCACAGACAGCCCTGGCAAAACAGTAAGATGCCCCTGAAATCCACCACTCGTTGGTACACCGGCCCAGAATCCCTGCACAGGCCTTTCCCTCGATCACAGGCTGCCCTGCAAATGGCCCTATCTGTGCCTCCTTGCCTCACACCCAGCAAGACGAGGCCAGGCCAACTCAGGTGGCCCAGGCTCTCCAGTAAGACTCACACCCCTCACCACTGAGCCCCCAGGCCGTGCCAGGCCAGGATGGCAGATGGGCACCATCGGAAGAGTCTTTGGTAAAGAGAAGAACAGAAATTCAGTAAAACCTCAACACAGAAGTTGAGGCACAGAAAGGAGGCAACAGCAGCCCCAGGACGGCCTGTGTGGCGTGTGTATGTTTCACTCTGAGGCTGAATGAGAGAGATGCGGTTAACGCATCCCTGCCAGCTACTGCAGGGCCTGGAGGACAGGAATCCCCTCCCCTGGGTTCATTGGCACTCACAGCTCCAATGAGGGGGAAACAGATGGGAATAACTGGCTCTGAGACAAGGAAAAGAAGGAAAGATCTGAGAAAAGGAAGCTGGTTAAAATACAGAAAGGTCCATGGAATACTACTCAGTAATAAAAATGAATGAACTATTGATACCTGCAGCCACTTGGACGGATCTCAAGGGCATTATGCTGAGTGGGAAAAAGCCAGTCTCAAAAGGTTGCATATTGTAGAGTTCTATCAAACATTCTGAATGATGAAATTACAGAGACACAGAGTAGATCAGTGGTGGGTAGGGGTTGAGGATGGTCAGGCCGGACAGCGGAAATCTGGCAGCAGGTGTGGAACCACGAGGGGCAGCCAGGCCTCCAGATGCAGGGGAGCCGTGATGGAGAGGAGAGGCAAGACAGGGCCAGTGTGTGGGCAGGGTGCCTGTGACTTTAAGGGGTAGCTTGGGAGAGACATTTGTGGTGATGGAGTGGTTCTGTATCTTGATTGTGGTGGGGGTTGCATGAATCTGCTAAGGATGCATTTATGATAAAATGACAGAACTATACACGCACATTATACCAAGGTCAATATCCTGGTTTCGATATTGCGCTATAATAATTTAAGATGTCGCTGTTGGTGGAAATTGGATGACGGGTACACAGGACTTTTCTATACGACCTTCACAACTTCCCGTGAATCTATCATTGTTTCAGAATAAAGAGTTGTCTTAAAAGAATCAAATAGCCATACCTTGCGAGTTTATTTGCAGCCTCTCTCTGTGGTTCCATTGACCTCTGTCTATGGTTCCTTCAATAACACACAGTTTTGATGACCAAAGTCTTTCAATCAAACAGGTGATTCCTCCCACTTTATTGTTCTTTTTCTAGATAGTTTTAGCCTAGTTTCTTTACCTTTCTGTATAAATTTTAGAATAATCTAATCTATAGAAAAAAATCTTTGTGAGATTTTGATTGGAATTGAGTTGAACTTATAAGCCAACTTCTATGAATCTGTAACTATTTAAAAATAAAAAAATTAAAAAAAATTAAAAGACACAGAGAGGACCTGGGGGTAGAGGGAGGAAGGAGAGAGAGCAGAGAGGAGGAAGGAGCTGATGTCCACTCCGAGGGCCGTGCAGTCAGGGGAGCAGGCACAGGGAGAAGAGTTTTCTACTGTTTTCAGGGCCTGCAGTGTGTGGGGGCTCAGTCCTCTAACACTCCACATGTTTCCTGGTGATGTGGCAATGGATGTGCAACCTCACCCTCCCGTGCATTTGGGGTAACATTAAAGTGTCCTGCCTTTGTGCAGAGATCACTGTGCTGCTGGTGCAAATGGGTCAGAGACACTTCAACGTGTGCCCACCCTGTCCCACAGAGCCCAGTCTGCCCTGCCTTCCCAGGGGTTGCCGAGAAATCAGTTCCTGGAACAAAGATGAGGCAGCAACTTTGGCAGCCCAGCTCTCTGCTCCCCACTGGGCTGCCTTGGAAGTAGAGGCTCTCACAGACCCTGAGCCTGTGACCCTTTCTACCCAGTTGCCCACTGTACTTTGAGTCATGGGAACATCACCCCACAAGCTCAGCTTGGCTACCAAGGCCTCCCTAAGACAGGATGGAGCCAACCCTGGGCCCTCTGGGATATTCCACCTGCAGGAGGGGGTGGCCTTCTCATTCTCTCAGTCCCTTGCCAGATGCCAGGGTGCTGGATGAGGTCACCCCTCCCCAGGCCCCTTAGCTACCTGGGAAGCCCTTTGGTGTTAACTGAGTGAACAGGAATGGGAGTTCATGGACTGTGGGAACGGCAACGTTAGCCATCACACGTGATGCAGCTTAGTGGAGAGCTTTTGCTTTCCATCCCTTAGCCAGGATGTCCCTGATGAAGGACAGGACCCAAGATAAAACACACTTGGCCAAACTTTAGGCAGTTGTCCTAGCACTGGCTGTCCTGGCCAACAAATGGTTCCATCTTCACATTCATTATAAACCTTTGGGCCATTACCTAAAAATGGTCCCCTTCAAGATAAGATATGACAGGAATCTCTTGCCTTACAGAGACCCAAAATATAAATCAAAATTACCTGCATCTCTCCATATACTTAGGCCACAATACAAGGTCTTGCTAGAACACTGCTTATTCCCTTCGGAGTTCCAGACACCACTGGTAGTAAGCAAGACACCCATTTCCACTTCTCAAGATATACCATGCTGGGCTTTTGGGAAAGGCATTCATTAGAGCTTTCACGTCCCTGATAGGTCTCAGATAACCGGTTTAGTTAAGCGACATAATAGTCTCCTCAAACAACTCCTTTTAAAATTCCAATCCAGCAAATAAATCTCGAAAATGAGTCTCTTTCTTGCCCCAGGTCTTGGCTTGTTTTTATACATTTTCCAGCTTGTCCCCATCCCATAAGGGCAGGAGGCTGGATGGAGGGTGCATACTCTCCTAAGACCCATTAACCAGAGATTGTTCTGCTGGCCAGGCAGCTGCTCATGGGATATGGGACCCATTTGAACCTAAACTTCCACTAAAAACAAAAACACAAACCTGTGAAGTGCAGCTGCCCACCACTCTGGAGACTACAGTCTTATGATACTGGCTTGGGTGCTTTCCATAGATTTACAATCCTGAAGGAAAAACCCTTACAGTGAGCCATTGTTTCAACCAAACATGGCAGAAGCTGAAGCCTACATCAACCCCTGTGGGCTCCCTTGGAAAGGATGCTCCAGGCCCTCATCTCAGATGACACTGTCCTGGCTTAGAAGCTTACCCCAGGAGATGACATTGCCTCAGATGACATCCCCCAAACCTGAGACCTCACTGTTGGAAATGACCTCACCCCCTGCACTGGAGACAAATTCACTCCAGACACTCAGTCACCTCTATACATTTAAAATCCTTTGGATGATAACTGAGACATCCTGCCACTATATCCTGCTTCTAACTCCCCTCTGCCTGTCCCTTCTGGGTTGAGACACATTGGTTTCTGATCTGTGTCCTGGCCACACCCACTCGGGACAGCATCTGGCCACTCAATGGGACTCTGTCTTCCCTGAATGCCTCCTGTCTGTGTAGAATCCACACAGCTGGGCCTCCCAGAGCCCCCGTCTCTGACTCTTGGACCTGAGTCACCAGACTTATTGGGGTCCAAAGCAGTTGTGGCCACAGAATCTCTTGGCCACTTCTATTCCCCGGGGGAAGTGGTGTGTTTTCCTGCAAGATAGGGCTGAGCTTATCTGATAGGACTTCACCCAGGTCTAGAGAAACTGCTTATCTGTTCCAGATCATCTGCCTCCTGGATATGACTTGATCCAACCATATAATGATGCTGTAAAGGCACTAGTTTCTGAGGATGATAGATAATCTAGCCCTAATGGCCATTCTTCTAGGGGACTTACTGGGGACAAAGTCTGACCTGGAGAAGCAGCCCTAATGGTGATAGATAGATAGATAGATAGATAGATAGATAGATAGATAGATCTGTATCTACCTATCTATCTATCTGGCCCTAATGGTTATATATCTATATATATATATATATAGAGAGAGAGAGATATGTATAGATGTCTCTCTCTCTCTAGAGAGACAGAGATATCTATATATCTCTATGTAGAGATATGTATAGAGAGATATCTATATATATATAGATATATATAGATATAGAGAGATATCTATATATAGATATATATAGATATAGAGAGATATCTATATATAGATATAGAGAGATATAGAGAGATATCTATATATATAGAGAGATATCTATATATAGAGAGATATCTATATATATAGATATATATAGTATAGAGAGAGATATAAAAAGATATCTATATATATTTACATAAATATATATATTTAAATATATAGATATATAGATACAAAGCTATGTATATTCTCTCTATATATAGCTATATATCTATAAATATATTTTTTGTGTATATATATTTATAGATTATATATAGAGAATATATATTTTTGTATATATATATAGAGAGAGAGAGAGAAAGAGGCGGGGGAAGCAGACACTTTGGCAACAAAGACACTGTCTCTACAAAAGATATATATATATATTTTTTAAATCTATTATATATATGTAAAAAAATATATATTTATGTAAATATATATTTATATAAAGAGATATATCTCTTTATATATATAGAGAGAGAGAGAGAAAGAGAGAGAGTGACAGGAGACGCAATCATGACACAATCATGGCTCATTGCAGCTTTGACCACCAGGGCTCCAGTGATCCTCTCACCTCAGCCTCCTGTGTAGCTGTATAGTTGGGACCACAGGTGCACACCACCACACTTGGCTAAGTTTTGAAATTTTTTGTAGAGACAGGGTCTCACTTTGTTGCCAAGGCTGGTTCCAACTCCTGGGCTCAAACAATCATCCCGCCTCAGCATCCCAAAGTGCTGGGGTTACAGGCATGAGCAACTGTGCCCGGCCTCTAATGGTGACATTTCAGGTACTGGGGCAGGCCAGAGAAGAAGACACTTTTGAGCCTAAGGAGCCAGCTTCCCTCACAGCATCCACACTGGCTGCTTAGACAGCGGGCCAGAGGGTCTGGGACTGGGAAAGCCCTGTGCCTTCCAGCTCTGCTGATGCGACCCCCTGGCAGCCAGGTGACCAGTGATGTCATGATGGACGTGACCAGGTGCCCTTCTCTCAGACTCAGAGGGGCTGGGCTCCAGGACTCAGTTCTGTGCCCAGGATGAGCATTCTCCTCTAAGGTTGCCTCCATCTCTCCATGGTTGGACCTCAGATTCCTGCTCCAGCTGAAAATATCTTCAGAGTATGGCCCATCAGCCCCTGGGTATGGACTCTGGATCTGTTATGGGATCCCTGGATATGTTGTTTTAACTCTCTGAGCCTCAGTTCTCCTACCATTTGAATAGGAAATACAAAACCTAGCTTTAAGATTGTTGCGGGATTTAAATGAGAGAATGCATGGAAAGCGACTTAGCTTAGTACCTGGAACACGGTAAGCACTGAAGTGTTTCATGACTGGGCACTCAGCAAAGTCTTGCTGAATGGATGAACATCCCTATACCATTTTACAGAACAGGAAAGCTGAGGCCCAGTCCTGGGAAATGACTGACTGGCTCACACCAGTGGCTAAGAGCTTAAGAGTGCTTTGAAGTCAAAGCTCTGGCCACATCTCTCCCAGTCTTTGTTTCTTCCAAGCAGGCCCTTTCTGATTGGATTTTGGGGAAAGCTTTGGCATCTTTGCCCACTTGACAAATTCCAAAGAGTGTCTGGATCCACCCACACAGCTGTGAATGGACAGGCGTAGGGTAGGGGAGAAGAGACACAAATCTTGGCTCTCTCCAGCCCGGCCCTACTTCTGGACATTCTGGAAGCCACACCCTGTCCCAAGCCTCTCTGGAAACCCTGGCAGCCTTATCTGCAGAGAGGAGAAGAGGGTCTGGGGTCAGCCAGGGAATGTCAGAGGGAGGAGGAAAGCAGGTCAGAGAGGGATGGAGAATATACCACAGGGCCTCAGCCACACTCTTGAGCACTCTCTGTCCTCCCAGATTGTAGATAGCCAGCAGAAACTGGCTTCCAGCCCTGACCCTGTCCTGAAGATGCCGGGTGACCTTGGGCAAACCATTTCTCTTTTCTAGGCCTCGGTTTCCCTATCTGTGGAATGAGAAGTTGAACTAGAGCAGGGCTCCTCAGTCCATCAGTAGGAAGCAGGGTTTCCAGAACAAGGCCCATGACCCCTGTGCCCCATAGGCCCCACACCCACCCACAAGTGTCCGAAAATTTGGCTGTGGTATTTCATGCATCATCCCTGCGAATCACAGGTACCATGGCCGGCAGGCGGATTACTCAACAGGCTTATGACACTCCTCGGTGACTAATAGATTCTTTTTCTGTTTGTGTTTTAAAGCCATAGCAATAACATTGGCGCCCAATAACCCCACTGAAATCACCATTATTCAGCTTGCCCTACCTACACGATAAACAGACCAGCAAAAATCTCTCTCCTTAGAAAAGGAGGGACTCTGCTTCTCTCGCAGGGGGACCAGTTTCTTTCATGATGTGGCTGGTGTGTGTTGGGGGTGGGATGGATTTATGAACTGGTTAGAATCATAGGATTAGGTCACTCCTCTGGTCTCTTCCAGGTCTGACCTACACATTGTACCTCATCAGAGGAATGGGCTAAGCAGATACCATCTTCCCTGTGAAAGTGGAAGTGTGGAGTTAAAAGCCCCGTGGGGAGGCAGACAGCCTGGCTTTTGGTGCCAGCTCCACCACTTGCTGGCTAGGTGACCTTGGGCAAGTCTTATCCTCTCTCTGAGCTCGTCTTCTTATCTGAAAAAAAATGGGGAAACTAAGATGACCTTCCACTGGAGGTGGGGGGTAGACAGAAGGAAGTAATTCAGAGAAGCACGTGGCACAAGTCAGAGCTCAAAAACTGGGAGCTGTTGATATTAGATAGATGCCGAACCCCTGGGCAGTGGGCAGGAGTCCAACAGGGTGGAGAGGGTTGGGACTGACACGAAGGGGGACTTGATGGAGGGTCAAAACACCCAGGACGACAAGTCAAGGGCTGGTCAGTGTCAAAGCCACCTGGTCTCTCCTTTTCTGAGCAGTTTTATCTGTCAGAACCACAAAGAACAACATAGCCCAGCACAACCCAGTCTCCCCAGCATCTGCCATGCAGAATTGCTCACTGCTAAATTCTTCAGAGAAAGAGAGTAGGGATTATCTCCAGCTCCTCTTCCTTGTGGTGGAGGGGGCAGAGCACGATCTTCCATGGTTGACCCCCCCGGCACAGGTCTCCTCTCCAGGATTCAAAGCTCCCTGGCGTCCTTAGAAGCCCACTTCTCACCTGCCATGGGCAGGAGGTGCTCACCTCCATAACCATCCGCAGGCTCATTTCCCTCCATCCGTGATTTTCCACCCTGTGGGCCCCAACACCCCCTTTACTGTACTGAAATGATCTTCATAGATAATATAGCTTGCCTCCACACACAATGAAAAAAGCCCAGTGGTGAGCTGGCAAACATTTAACAATCTCTGAAGGATTTTTTTTAAAAACTTAATTTATATCATTTGCCAACTTCTGTTGTGTAAATACTTCCATCATGACTGATTTCAAACGAACACGCTGACACAGAATGCGGAGTGGAGAGAAATGAACACAGTCTGCTCTCATGGGACTTGACTCCAGCGCAACACTGAATAAAACTGAAATGAAATACATGGAAAGGAACTTATAGTAAAAATATATATTTCTCTGTTTTCGTGCTCAGGGCTGACTACCCTAGAAGACTTAATAAAAGGGTCTGTATGGAGGCCCACCATGGTTGTAACTGCTGTGTGTGCACACGGGGCCAGGTGTGCCACTTTAGTCTTCAAACATCATGGGAAGCATTGCCATTAGTGATGTAATTTTTGTGAAATGGTGAACCAGTCTCTATAATGTTCTGAACAAAGGACTATCTTCCTTCAATTTGCAAGGTGGTTGTATTCTTGGAAAACTCAGGGTGTATTAGAATCATGCTAAAAATAATTTATGCTTATACATAAAACAGAGTTAAGCTAAAGACACAGGTCTTTCAGTCACCAAAATGTCCCACAAGATTTTTAAATGTCCCCACTTGCAAAATGCCAGTGGAGACCCTCAATCATCATAACATTAAAACCCACTCCCCCAAATTGCCAGAACAGTCCCTTGGTGCGGTACTTGACACCTGTTGAGATCACTGCTACAAAGGCACACACCTCTTCACTACAGGAAGACCACTCTCTAAAACCCCCACCATGCTGTGAGCTTTGCTAATTTGCTTATGAAGATGCTTCTACTTGGAATTCTGTCTTCCAAATTCTGACCTAGAGTTTAGCCACCCATCACCCATCCAACCATCCATCTATCCATCTATCCATCCTTCCACCATCCATCCATCCTTCCACCATCCATCCATCCATCCATCACCCATCCATCCACCATCCACCCATCCATCCATCCTGTATCCAACCATCATCCATCCATCCATCCATCCATCCTCTATCCATCCATCCATCCATCATCCATCTATCCACCCATCCATCCATCATCCATCCATCCACCCATCCATCCATCCATCCTCCATCCATCCATTCATCGATCCATCTACCCATCACCCATCCATCCACCCATCTATCCATCATCCACCCATCTCTTCTGTGCCAGGCCCTGTACAGTACAGGGACTTAAGGACCAAGGATGAAGCCAACCTGACTCCTATTCTCAGGGAGCTGTCAGGTAAGTGGGGAGTCAGACGTATAGATAGACATCATAGACAATGACAATGCAATGGGCCAAGTGAGATGACAGGGTGGGGTGTGTTCGGCCATGTACCTTACAGGTAAGACTACCAGCTTTGGTCTTGAGCACCTGAGTTTGATCCTTACCTGGGCAGGTACTCACGGTGTGACCTCAGCAGAGCAGATTTAATCTCTGGGCTTTGGTTTTCTAAGCTATAAAATCAGAGATTAAAAAACCCTAATGTCCCAAGGCTGTTGTGCCAGTAAGTTGGGACAAACATTCATGGTGGGTCCACATGTCCTGGTAGGGGTCTCAGAGGATCAGAATTGGCCAGTCACTGGCTCCTTCCTAGCAGACCTATGTAGCCAGCTGCTCTCACCTGATGGTACACAGGCTGTTCTGCGGCAACCAGGTTGGGCAAATTTCTGCTGGCGGGACGATTCATAGATTGATTCAGAGTTCACTGAACTTCCAGGGCTGGGACAGTGTCCTCACTGTGTCCTGGTCTGGCTAGGATGACCCCGCTCTGGGCGGGATGCTTGGCTGGGGGAAGGCGGGTGAGTCAGTAGCTGCTCAGAGGCCCTTCTGGGGCCCGCCACTCACCAAGCCAAGCCCCTGCCCTGGGACAGCCCCAAGTATCCAGTGACACTGGAGGACATCAAGATGAGCAGACATTCCCTGACCCCAGGGAGCTCCCAGTCTGGTGGACAAACACACCATGGGCCCATCTCATCCTTTTAGCATATCCATATTACCCCCAGTGACTTCCACATTGCTAGATGGCTAGTGGCTACACTTTTGTCCCCATCGCCTGTAACCTCTCAGCTGCCTCTGGCCCACTGACCTCTCTCCTCTGGGGCCCCTGTGGCGAACCCCATGCTCCCGCTCAGAGGAAGACTCCCGACCCTGGTTCCAGCACTCCTCGGCTGCCCTACACCGCCTCAGGGAGGAGGAAGTCACTCCGCTTCCCCATCTTCCCCCAGCCCCAGTGTGCTCCCCAGCCCCAAGGCCTACAAAATAGCAAACAGCTGCTGTGACCAGGGCTGCCCAGACCCCAGGGGCCGGGGGGGAAGCGGGCCAAGGGGAACTTGGAGAAAGAGCTCTTAATAACATACCTTCCCCAAGCTGCTTCCAAAGAAACTTCTCCTCACAAATCATTCCATAAACACTTAGCAGGCTCTCAGGAAAGCGTGCACAGCTCTCACCCAGCTATTAGGAGGCTCCTCACAAGTAAATTGAGACCAGGCAGCAGAGGCCTGTGCCAAATCCCCCTTCCTGCCCTCTTCCCACATGGCGTCCTCCTCCCCCACCCTGGGCCCTTCAGTTCCAAGGGCCAAGGTCTCCTCCCCTGCTGCTCTGGCCTCTCCTCCAGCTCTGGCCCTCTCTCCCTGCTGAGCTCAGGGTGCCTTGCTTCCCTGGAAACCAGGCCCCCTCCCCAGCATGGCTGCTGGGTTTCCAGAGAGCTCTCCTGGGCCACTGTGTAGACCTACATCCTAGTGAGACTTCTGAGGGCCACACCACCAGGCCAGGCATGGACAGACTGGGCCAGCCCACACCCCCACTCTGTCCCAGCCACCCCTCAGCAGAGGCTGCTGGTGCCTCTCAGGCTGGGGCTGCTCAATAGGGAAATAACTCCAGGTTCATCCAAGTCACGAGCTAGAAAATCCCTCCCATCCAACAATACCCCTCCAGGGAGCGTGTTGTGCAACCCACTCAGCTGGATAATATCCAGCACTTGGCTAATAGCCAATGGGGATCAGGGAATTGCCTGATTGTTCGTAGGTTGACACATTTGCTTATAGGTTAACAGCTTGCTCGTGTAATGACTTTCATTAGGGTCTTGGAGAACAATAGTAGGAGCTGGCACCCCAGTCTAGCTCTTCATCATCATAGGCTTTGGAAAACACTTCAAGAATGATCGCCCCTTTTTCTAGGTTTATCCAATATGTTCTTGAAGAACAAAAGCCTCTATTGTAAACAGAAATCATGGGTGAAATAAATAAAACATTCAGATGAAAATAAACATGCAGATTTGTGGGCACTGAAATTAGCAGTGGATGGGCTTTGAGAGACAGGCCCTGGGCACAGATCTTGGGTCAAGTCCCAGCCACCAGTGATTGGAAGGCTGATCATGGGCAGACCCCTGTAAACGTCAGTTCTTCAACTCTAAAATAAGGATAAATCTTACCTATCTCGAAGAGCTGCCACGACCAGTTCCTCCTGCTCCACCATCTCTTCACAGGAGGTCAGTGGAGGCCTCCCAGGGAACCCAGAGGCTGGAGGCCTTGCCACAGCACCAGGCCTTCTGCTGCTCACTCCAGGAGTTCAATCACAGGTCACTCATTTAGCCTTTCTTCCAGCAAACATTGAGGAAGCCTCTTCTACACACCAGGCACTGAGCAAGACGCTGACCAAGACAGACACAGGCCTGCCCCATGAGAAGCAAGCAGAGAAGGGGGACAAGCACGAAAGGACAAGTGCTGACCTGCAGTCGTGGTAAGAGTTACAGTGGCCCTGAGTCAAAGGACTGAATGTCTCCTTCCGCAGGGCACGGAATCAGACTCCAGGCTCCAAGCTGCACAGAAACAGAACTCCAGGCCCAAAGGCGCCCGTAAGAAGAATCAGGCTTCTTGTGTGTTGGCTGTAGTGGGAGAAAGAATGGAAGGAGGGGGTCTAGACCACTATGATGATGATGATGATGAAGGTGAAGGTGATGGTGATAGCTACAGTTCGCAGAGCACCCACCTAGTGTCAAGCACCATGCTTTACTTTCATTGCAGATGATCCTCACCACAGATGGGGCACCCCATCTTTACTAAAAATACAAAAATTAGCCGGGTGTGGTGGCACACACCTGTACTCCCAGCTACTTGGGAGGTTGAGGCAGGAGAATCGCTTGGAGGTGGGAGAATCACTTGAACCTGGGAGGTAGAGGTTGCAGTGAACCGAGATCGCGCCACTGCACTCCAGCCTGGGCAACAGAGTGAGACCGTGTCTCAAAAAAAAAAAAAAAAAAAAAAATAGGGCTAATAATTCTTACTTTATGAGCTTATGATGTAATTACAGATGGGGCACTGAAGTTCAGAAAGGTGATGTGAGTCATCCAATGTCACACATCTTGGAGGCAGAAGGGACAAAATGGAAGCCCAGGACTGTCTGACATCAAGAAAATATGGCAGTGGGCCCCTTCTCCAGACCTGAAACAAGAGTCATCTCTGGAAACAGTGAAGTGGGCACCATTCCACAGTGTGTGATCTGTGGGACTCAGGACAGACCCTGCAGCCTCTTCCAAAGCCAGTGTTCCCAGATGCTGGGACCTGAATATCCAGCCCTGGTTCCCTGCCCCTTTGCGCCCACCATTATCCTCCTTAGACATCTCTGTCCCATATACATCCCTGGGGAGTCTTTTTTTGGGTGGGGGTCAGGGGATGGGGTCTTGTTCTGGCACCCAGGCCGGAGTGCAGGGGTGTGATCACAGCTCACTCAACTTCCTGGGCTCAAGTAATCCACCTCAGCCTCCCCAGTAGCTGGGACCATGGCCACGAGCCACCATGCCCAGCTAATGTTTTTATTTTTCGTAGAGACAAGGTCTCACTATGTTGCCCAGGCTGGTCTCAAATTCCTGGCCTCAAGGGATCCTCCCACCTCAGCCTCCCAAAGTGCTGGGGGTTACAGATGTGAGCCACCGTGCCCAGCCCCTGGGGACTTTTAAGTAGAAATCCCTCCATTCAGCGGTGAGGTGGTGCTGCCTGTCCACCTGTGTGCTTGTCCTCACATTGCCTGGCTCAATGGGCCCTAGACTGCCCACCTCTCTCCATCACGCCTGCCCTTTCCCTCCCCAAAGCTTTGGCTCACATTGTTTCTTTCCCTAAAATGCCCTTCTTGTCTTCTTCTAATGGACTCCTACCCATTCCTCAAGGTTCAGCTCAAACTCCACTTCTTACCAGAACTTCTGATCCCTCACCTTCCGCGAAGGTGACACAAGAAAGGAGAAAAAACACTAGTTATCGCCTTAGAAAACCTGGCCCTAGCCCTTACCTACTGTGCCACAACTGTGAACAAATCACATTTCCTCTCTCTGAATCAGTTATCTTAACTATAAAATAGGGCTAATAGGCCAGGCTTGGTGGCTCGTGCCTGTAATCCCAGCACTTTGGGAGGCCAAGGCTGGTGGATCACTTGAGGACAGGAGTTCGAGACTAGCCTGGCCAACATGGTGAAACCCCATCTTTACTAAAAATACAAAAATTAGCCAGGCGTGGTGGCGCACACCTGCACTCCCAGCTACTTGGGAGGTTGAGGCAGGAGAATTGCTTGGAGGCGGGAGAATCGCCTGAACCTGGGAGGTAGAGGTTGCAATGAGGCAAGATCGCACCACTGCACTCCAGCCTGGGCAACAGAGTGAGACCCTGTCTCAAAAAAAAAAAAAAAAAAAAATAGGGCTAATAATTCTTACTTTGTGAGCTTAAGGTGGTGATTAAATGAGGTATGAATATAAATGCTCTTTATAAACAACAGAGTGCACCGGGCACAGTGGCTCACGCCTGTAATCCTAGCACTTTGGGAGGCTGAGGCAGGCAGATCACTTGAGGTCAAGAGTTTGAAACCAGCCTGGCCAACATGATGAAACCCCATCTTTACTAAAAATACACAAAAAAGAAGCTGGGCATGGTGGCACACACCTATAATCCTAGCTACTTGGGAGTCTGAGGCAGGAGAATTGCTTGAACCCGGGAGGCGGAGGTTTCAGTGAGCCGAGATCATGCCACTGCACTCCAGCCTGGGTGACAGAGCAAGACTCTGTCTCAAAAAATAAAATAAACAAAAAATAAATGACAGAGTGCTAAAGGATATTATTTATAATCAACAATCTCATTGCCACATAAAGTGACAAAAATTGGCTTAGTCAAAAAAAGAAAGAAGGAAAAGAAAAATATTAAGTCATCCAACTGGAAAGTCCAAGGGCACGAGAGTTTCAGGCATGGCTTTATCCAGGGGCTCAAATTCTGTCCCCAGGACCTGCTCGCTCCATCTCTCGGTTCTCCTGGTTCCCATGTTGGCTTCATTTTTAGGCTCCAAGTGGTGAAAAGATAACTATGAAATTAACTTCCAGGTTCAGGTCCAGCCAAAAAAAATTTTTTTAAGAGTCCTCCTTTCTCAGTAGACCCAGCAAGTATTCAAATATGTAACCCATTGCTTCTAACGGGTCGTGAGTCCATCTGTGAACAAGTCCCTGTGGCCAGGAATATGTGAAGCTCTGATTGGTGGGGCCTATGTCTCATAGCCAGCTCTAGAGCTCTGGAGTTGGGGGTGGGGACAACACTATCTGAAATATAGGAGCCAACGCATAGGGAAGAGTGGATGAGAGGAATAATTACCCTAGAGCAAAAGCAGAGTCCTGCCACCAGAATAAAAGGGGAAAGGATGTTGAGGACAAGATAATAACTGCCCACACAGTCCACCCCTTTGACGGGCTGACATTTATGCATGCCTTTACTTGCACACAAAATAATACCTTCCCACTTCCTCCCCTCTCTCAAATAGAAGACAAATCAGAGACTCATAATACTGAGTTCAGAATCTCTGGGTGACTTATATTATTTTCCTTCAGCGTTAGCTGTATTCTTGAGGTCTTGCAATCTGTGGCTGAAAGATTATCCCTCCAGCAGACCATGACTCCATAATGGCAGAGAGAACTGGGTAACTGCAATAACAGTTGCTACTGAAAAGAGAGGAGAAAGGAAAGCAGCACACGGCGCTACCAGTCCACAGCAATCACCAGTTCCTGATGAACAGGGATAGCAAAGTCTTCCTGTCCTGGGTGGAGAAATGAGTTACTGGAATGGAGTGGTAGGCAGAATATGCTCCCCACCCCAAAGATGTCCACAGCCTGATCCCTGGAGCCTGTGGTTATGTTATGTTAAATGGCAAAGGGGAATTAAGATCACAGATAGAAATCGGGTGCTAGTCTGCTGACCTTAAAATCAGGAGATAATGCTGGGTTACCTGGTGAGCCACTGTAAGCACAAGGTCCTTGAAAGTGAAAGAGGAGGCAGCAGAAGAGTCCATGTCTGAGTGATGGGATGCAGGGAAGACTCAATCAGCCATCGCTGACTTTGAGGAGGGAAGGGGGCCACGAGCCAAGGAGTGTGGGCAGTCTCTAGAAGCTGGGAAAGGCAAGAGAACGGAATCTCCCCAGAGCCTCTGTAAAGGAGCACAGTTCTGACACTGTGATGCTAGCCCAATAAAGTACATTTTGGACTTCTGTCCTATGGAATTGTAAGGTAATACATTTGTGTTAAGTCCTTGAGTTTGTGGGAATTTGTTACAGCGGCCATAGTGAGACAGCGACACAGCAAATCCCACTACCACGATACTCCTTTTGTTCCCACTGTTATGCCTCCGGCTGGGAATGGAACACACACTGCCACTTTTGGTCCCCCTAACAATCTTGGTAGAAGGTGTAATCATCCTTAGGTTACAGATGAGAAAACAGAGACTCGGGTAACAGACAACTGCTAAAGGCAACCAGTTAGTGGAAGAGGGGGCCAACAGGCAAACCCTCGCCTGTCTGACTTGGAACCGGGCTGGGGTCCTCATATAACTTCCTCGCCCAGTGTCCTCTTATCTCTGCTGAAACCCTCCACCCACAGAGGGTCACATCTTGCAAAGCCCCAGGCCTCCCTGCTCCCTCCTGGCCTCACGCCCTGCATGACCTGATGATGGCGGCTAGAATAGCCAGCGGAGGGCGGCCAGAATGTCAGACTCTGGCCAGTCAGCGGGCAATGAATCCAGGACACAGTTGCCTTGTTGGTGGGCCCAGGCTGAGCATCCCTACTCACGGGGAGCAGGTTCTATTTATCAAACTCTAGACTTCTGCCCTCCTCTCCTGCCTCCAGTCTCCACACTCCCCTTGGCTGAACTGGGTTTTGGAATGCATTGCTTTGTACTAAATGGAGAAAATGTGGAAAGTTGTCTTTCAAGATTTATTCTTCTCTGTGCTGTCACCTCCACTCCTGTCTAATCCTGGAGTGTCCCCGGGGTGGGTGAGGCAAGGGAGGGCAGCTATAGCTCCTCCGATTTCTTCCTGACAAGTGTAAAATGGGCCAGGGGGGCCACAGGGGAGGTAAATCGATCCCAAAAAGTGCCTTGTGTGCAACTTGGGGATGAGAGAAAGTTCATGTAGAGATAGGGCTCCAAGGATGCACCCCCAGGGGCTGGCCTGGCCAGCTGACGACCAAAAACAGCTGCCTCCCTCCTCCCCAACACACACAACCCACACACAGGCCCAGGCTTACACCCCCCAACTGAGTGGGAACAGTCAAGATCCCAGAGGCCAGACCATAAAACCTAAACACAGACTCCAGAGGGCAGATGAGACCCGGGGGAACATCTCCTCTGACCTCTTCATTGGCCCAGAGAAGGGAGGTGACTTTCCTAAGGTCACATGGCAAAGCCAGGACTACGGCCTCATCAAGCCTCAGTTTCCCAGGGGTAAAATGCAGGCCTCATGAGAAGCTCAAGCGAGGCAGAAATTGCTAAGTGAATGTGAGAGGGAAATAATGACAGCCCAGCAAGGATTGGGAGCAGTTTTCTTTCTTAATGCTGTGAAACTGAGGCTCGGAGAGGAAATTTTTCAAGATCACACAGCTGGCAAGTGGCAAAGCTGAACTTCGGACTGGCTCTGCCTGACTTCAGAGCCCACGGATGCTACCTTTCACCACATTGTCATGTCACATGTCAGCATCACAGTGACCCTTTCCATACCTGAAATCTCTTCCAATTTCCTGAACCCAAGACCCAAGGGAGTGACTGGGAGGCCTGGGAGGCTCTGGGGAGAGGTGTGAGTCTGAACAAAGGTCAGACCCAGGCTTGACTGCAGTCCCCAACCCCTCAGTTGGTCCTGTGTGCCAGGTATACCCTGAAGGCCTGCAGACAGCTCTGGCAGGGGGTCTCTGAGTAGGCAGAGGGGACGTCACACACAATGTGGGCTTGGGCCTGTGGGGATGTCCTTCTTGACCCACTTGGGCATTTCATGTCCCTGCATCTGTCTGGGGCTTGAGGGGCTCCTTCGGGTGCAGGCCCTGAACAGGGTCCTCAGGTGCTGGGCACACACAAGGGGTCACTCAAGCACTCAGCGAATGCCTGGCAGGCCCTGTCCTGGGTTCTAGGTAGAGACCATCAGACCCAGTCCTTTCCCTAGAGCAGTCCCTGAGCAAGTGCAGGAGAGGCAGGAAGAGATAAATGACAGAAGGGGAGCTGGCACCTTCGCACATCCGCCAGAGCCGCCCCTTCCTGCAAGCACAACGTTGTCTTAAAAAATACACAAATTCCTGTTGACAGTCTCGGGCCAGGTGGCCCCCAGAGTGGTGCAGCATCAACCAGCACAGCGGCATGGCCCCGTGCACCCCAGATCTTCAGGCCAAAACCTGAATGAAAGGCTGTTTGACTCCAAAGCTGTGCCTTCCTCACAGCTCCACAGGAGGCCTGGCTGCCTCCACTGCAGCCCACACCCTCTCCTGTGCTCGCTGCTCCCACACCCAGGTGGCTTCCTGTCCAGGCCTTCTTGCCTCTTCTGCATAGGCAGGGGATAGATGGGAGACCCCGCAGCCCCCGCCTGCCTGGGACGGTCTGGTGTGAGTGTATGCAGAGCTGGCCCTCGAGCCGGGGCAATGGTCCTTGAAGCACACGAGAGCATTCCTCGTCAATGTGACGTGACCGCAGGGGTCACTTGGAAAGGGCGGGACAAATGGGTCATGGGAGAGAACAGAAGCATAGCAGGAGCCCCTCCCATCTGCACAGTGGTTTGCCCCTTACAAATCCTGTTTCCACACTGTAGCTCCCCGAAACAGCCACTACAAAAAAATGGGTGAGGCAAGGGAGGCTCAGAGAGCTCAAGTCACTTGTCCAAGGTCACACAGCCACACCACAGCCCAGCTGAGCCTGCCTGTCAGCCTGCGCCTCCACTCCAGGCCTCCTTCACCACCCGCAGCCCCTTTCTGGCTCGCATGGGTGGGCTCAGGGAGGCAGGGGGCTGGGCTCTGTGGCTGGGCCCCACCATATGCATTGAGGCATTGGAGTTGGCAATGACGATGGAGCTGCCAGAGCTGCTGTCTGCCGGGAGGAGGTCATGGTCTGCAGACGCCACGGTCTGTTGGCTTTGCAAGCAGGATGAACTGGGGAGGCCCACCTGGCCCTGGGTAGGTTGGGGTGCTCTCAGCAGAGCCAGAGGAGACGGCAGCTCCTCCAGGGCCCTCTTGTTTCCCTGCTTCCTGCTGGAGTGCGGGGGCAAATAGGCCATCCAAGCCTCCTTTGCAGGGCAGGTGAGTGGGTGATGCACTAGGTGAGGGGTGCACTGCAGGAGAGCAGGGGGACCTCAGGCCAAGGGCAACATTACCCGGTCCCCTTGGAAGCCCAGCAATTACCTAAGCATGGGCACTCTGGGGCTGAGTTCTGGGTTCAAATCCCAGCCACCTGTGTGTGACCATGGGCAAGGTCACCTTCACCTCTCTGTCCCAGCTGCCCCATCTGTATGATGACGCTAATACCAATGTTTACCTCATAGGGTTATTATGGTAATACTGACCCTCATAACCAGCAAGTCAGGCAAGGGCTGGGACACGAACGTAGGATCCCTTTCAACAAAGGCACAGCGTATGCATGAAAAAGACTACCCTAGAATTGCTTCAAAAGCCTCTTCCCCTCTCCAGGCCTCAGTCTTTCTGCCTGAAAAGTGGGTGGGTCAGCCTACTAGGTCTCCAAGTCCCTAAGGGGTTAGCCACCCAATGCCCTGTGCCCCCTTGAGCACTGATGGAGGATGGAGAGGCAGCAGGATTAGGCAAGTGATCAGCAGGTCTAGGGCTGAGGACAGTGTGTCCTCTCCACTCTAAGGACACTGGGAGTGATGGCAGAGGAGGGGATGCCCTTTTGGGGGTGTGGAAGACCATGTCCCCCATCTCACTCGCCCAGCTGACTAAGGCCAGGCCCCTCAGGCAATAGGGACAGGAGCAGGATTGGGGCACCCCAAACTGCTCCCCAAATCAACTTCCTTTTGTTAAAAAAATGGCAAAATCTTTCTTTCTGGTGTGGATTGACAAAAATTACAGAGCCATTTAGGACCAGACAGATGTAGGTTCCCAACCCGCCTGTTCCACATAATGCTGTGTAACTTGGGCGAGACACTCAACCTCTCTCTGCCTCCAATTCGTCATCTGTAAAATGGGGCTTATAGTCCCTCCTTCACAGGGGGATGACAGGTGGGAGAGCTCCCTAACCAGAGCGGGTGCTCAGAAGATGCTGGGCCGCTGGGTCCTTCCCACCTTTGTTTGGTGATTCAATCCAACTACCTTGATGCCACCTAAAATGGACTAGGCCCTGTCGTGGGCTGAGGACCCACATAGACCAGCGTCACTCCTGCTTTCAACCAGCTCAAGGGTCCCAGGAGAAGTCAATGCTGTGACCAAAATGTTGAGATGAGTGAACACTTCACGCTGGAGGTGGAGGCAACTGGATGTTTTACCATGATTGTTGAAGTCAGATGATTCAGACATGGGGTTTATGACACTATTCTATATGATGTTGTAAGTTTTTCATGAATCACCTAAAATCATCTCAAATTCTATCGTCCATATGTAATAGTCTCAACAACCAGATGTCAGGAAGCATTGGAAGATCTATCCAACTTTGCCTCCTCTGGACAAGCTCCAGTTTGTCTATGGAGCCCAGAGCAGGCAGTTCTCCAAAGTAGAACATTCCTTCCATGTCCTGCTTTGGAGAAATGTAGGGTCCTGGCCCCAACATTTCTGGTGATGCAGGCAGAGATGATAATGGTGTCCTTTGCAGCCTGCCGCTGTTGGCTCATGGCCACTCTCCCCTCTGCTCCTATCCTGGGTGGCCTGCAGGTGGGCTGAACCACAGGCGGCAAATATTTGCTGACCGAGGGAATGTATTGTCATTGAAGACCACTCAGCAGGTGTCTGCATGTGAGGGGGTGAAACAGGGGGCAGTGGCTGGGGAAGGAATTGCCTGAAGCTTCACACCTGTGGGGAAGCCCAGACAGTGGGTGACCCAGCCACAACCCTGGTCAAGTTCAAAGGCTGAGGGAGAAGACAGGGGCCAGATCGGATGCTTGAACAACAGGGTGCAAGAAGTAAAGACGTCATCAAAGGCTGAGGTGACAGCTCTGCAGCTGCGCTGAGCCAGGAAGAGCTGGGCATGAGAAGCCAGGTCAGGTCCCCACAGCAGAGTGAGGGCAGGGCACCAGCAGCTCCTGGGGTAGCCCACATATTCAGAGACACCCCCTCGCAAGGAGAGGGCAGGGTTAAACATGAGTGGCCAGGTGGAGTGTGGCATATGAGTGTCGGGACCCCATAGAGACCCAGATCTACCCTCGAATGTGTGCAGCCTCACAGGGCACCTCTGCAGGTGGGGATAGCAGTAACACCCCCCTTGAGATGTTCAGGGCAGAGTTGATGATGGGCTGACACTGTGGGTGGGCGCTCGGTGGAGAGGGACTCGCCTGCCTCTAAATCAGGTCCAGCCCTCAGCTCCAGGGCTGCTCCTAGTGAAGCTGGCTCTGCCCACCACTTGTTAAAAAATATTCAGAATAATATTCAGCTGCATCTTGTCAAGCATCTGCTAGGTGTCAGACACTTGCTAAGTGCTTCATAGGCCCTAACACGGGATCCTCATGACAACTGCATGGAGTAGGTGCTACCACTTCCTCCCCTTCCAGACGAGGACACTGAGGCTGGGGAGCTGAGGAGACTGCCTGAGTTGCAAAGCCAACGTTCGACAGAGGACTTTGGGGACTGCCAGCCAGGCTGCAGGGCCCTGCTCATCCTGCAGCCATTCCTTCCTGCAGCTTGCCACCTGGGCCACTCGGCTGGCCCAGAACAACCTGCTGCCTTCTGTTGTCCTTAGAACAGGGAACAGTGGGGTTCCTTAGAACAGACTCCTGGGGTGCCCACTGGTCCTGTGGGCAGAGAGAGACTCTGACCACTACCTTAGGTCTCCCACTCCCAGCAGGGAGAGACTTGGTGGCCTCATGCCCTGTGGAGAGATGAGGGCCTGGGTGGGGGGAGTGAGAATTCGGCCATTGCTGGGCAGGGGTCCTCAGAGTAGCCATGAGTCCAGAGCTCAGAGGGGAACTCACACAGCTTGCCATGCCAGGGGCCGCCGAGGACCCCCGCCTCCTGCTCCCAGCCAGGTTCTGGCCACGTCGTGGAAGAAGGGGAGACAGGGAGCAGGAACAGCCAGGTCTCCCACAATGGGGCCAAGGCATTGGAACCTCCCTGCTCACTGTCTGGGGTGGGGGTTGAAGAAACAGTACAAGGGCCTGGAAACTTGGGACCTGTGGAGTGGTCTTGGGCAGCAAGCCCCTTACCCTTTCAGAGCCTCCGTTTCTGCCCAGTTGACCCACTGGCTGAAGTGTCCAGCGAGACAATGTGTGTGAGTGTCCTCAGTGGTCCCCTGCCTAAGCTTTCTACCACTGCTGTTGATACATGACCTCAGGGCACCTGTGTGGCTGTCCTGGCCGGGCTCTAGGCTGTAGCGGAGCTGTGGTCTGCTCAGATAAGGAGGCCCCTGGCTCCCAAACAGGATGGCAGCGGCCCCACTGTGTGATTTTAGGAACCATCATAGCAGTCAGGCAAACCAGGAAAATACTAACCTGGCCGGCTCCTTCCTGCTGCCAGAAATCACAGATGGGAAAGTACAGGGGCCATGGTGGGCGAGGGTGCTGGGGAAGCCAGGTGCCCTTGAGCCTGCCTGCCCTGGGACTCTGTGGGATGTTTCTGGGAAAGGCTGGGCAGGGGGGCTGGTCTCAGCTACTTATGCCCACACCTCCCCTAGGTGGGACCCTGGGGTGGGGGTAGGGGCACCAGTGCACCAGAGGAGGTTTTACTGGGCTGGACTGGGAAGACCCTGTCCCTGCCTCCTTGTGACTGTGGAGGTCCCTGGCCCTCTCTGGATGCTAGGATTCCCATCTATCTACATTAGGGGACTTCTTTCTGACTCCCTGTGATCCTGACAGGGGCTGGGGGGTACCATCTGCAGGGCCCTGTGGCTGACACAGGCCCAGGGAAGGGTTGGCCCAGGGAAGGGGAGTGTCTCAGGCACTCCCCACCCCCCTGTCTCCCTGCAGCCTGCTTCTCCCATCCCTCACCTGGACTACCCACTTCCTTCCCCGGGCTCCCCACCTCCGAATCTGCCTCACTCATTCCAAGGGGATGCAGACATCGCCCCCAAACAAACAGGGCTCCTCAGGGTGAATCTAGGCACCTAGGAAATGTTCGCTTTTGGGAGGAAAGTTCCAGGCAGAGAGAAAAACACGCTGAACGCCTGAGGAGACCCAGCCCATTTGGGCGCCAGGGTGGCCCATGGTATGGCTCAAAGACCAAGACGCGGTGGGGACACAGCAGTGGGAGTGGAGGCTGGATGGGGCGTGTAGGGGACAGTGAGGGCGGTAAATGCCTGTGAGGCCTGTGCTGGGGAGGCTGCTGCACAGGACGCAGGTGCTTGAGGAAGAAGCTCTGCTCATAGTGTGGGAGGCACAGCACAGGGCCGAGGAAGAAGGCAGAGAGACCAGGGCGGCAGGCCTGGGGAGTGTGCTGGGGTTGGGGAGGACTCCAGAGCCTTGAGAGAAGCATCAGGATGGCCCAGAAAAGGGGTGCCCACCATGTGGATAGGAGCCTGGCTGGGCTCCAGGGTCCCCCATGCCGGGGCAGGTGCAGGGAGGGGTCTGGTGTTCAGTGGCCTCAGAATGTGGGGCCTGGTGCAGCCTTGGGGTGTGGACAGGGCTTTCATGAACTGTGAGAAAGAAATTGCTGTTCTTTATAAATGAGCCAGTCTATGGTGTCCATGATAGCAGCAGGAGACAGCCTCAGACAGTGTCATAGACTGTGAGATGGAGGCAGGGGCTGTAAGCGTGCGTGTTCAGCACCCAGTGTAGCATAATTCCCAGGGAGCAGCTGGTCAGCTCTACCCTAAAACAGGGTCTGGGCCAGGGATGAGCAGCACTCTCTGTGTCAGAGACCCCACTGTCCCCTGCTAGGGACACTAAGCAGGACCCTGGCAGATACCCCCAGGGGGTCACCCACTCTGAAGGCAGAGACTGGACTCCTGTGCCCGGGCAGGGCAGACCCTCCTCTGCCTCAGCTCAGCCCTGACCTCAGCCTGGCCCCTGCCGCTGACTCTGCTGACTACCCTGGATGCAGAGGGGCTGGAGAGAAGGGCCTGGCGGGAGGAAATGGGGATGGGGAGAGGGGACTGCTTCCAGGGCCTGGGGTTTTCCTATAACTGCAGGTGGCTCATGAAATCCTCACAGCAGCTGTCAAAGGAGGCAGGAGAGGTGAACTGGGGTCCCCAAGAGCATAATGCAGGAAGCTGCAGAGTGGACTTGACCCCAAAGCCCTCACCCTTTTTCTTTCAGGGGTGCTGCCCCCAAAAGGAAGGTGAGAGGTGAGAATGAACTTACCATACCACGTGGCCTACCATGGAGGCCACGGCTCTGCAGAGTTGCCAGCGCTTCTCAAGCCAATGAATTTTTAGTCTCAGGAGGGAGGGGAGGAGAAGGGGGAAGGGGAGGGAGGGATGGAGAGGGAGTGGAAGCTTGTGGGAGCCCCTGCCTGGCTGCCTGGCACTCAGACACTGCTCCAGGGAGCCAATCCCACCCTTGTGAAGCTGATGGCGTCTTTGCCCTGAGTTGATTGGCCTCCCCCAGGGTCTGTGGGTCCCAGTGGGAAAGCTCCACAGGGTGCTGACAAAACACCGGGCTGGGTGCGGTGGCTCACACCTGGAATCCCAGCACTTTGGGAAGCCAAGGAAGAAGAATCACTTGAGCCCAGGAGTTCGAGGCCAGCCTGGACAACATGGTAGGACCCCATCTCTGCAAAAAATTTAAAAAGTTAGCCGGGCATGGTGCTGTGTGCGCCTATGATCTCAGCTACTTGGGAAGCTGAAGCGGGAGGACTGCTTGAGCCTGGAAGATCGAGGCAGCAGTGAGCTGTGATGGCACCCACCACTGCACTCCAGCCTGCGTGAGAGAGGGAGAGGAACCCTGTCTCAAATAAACCCGCTGAATCAAGGGCACGTGTCGCTGACATTCTGAGGGGCTGTGGGTAATTCATGCCTCTCTGAGCCTCAGCTTCCCAATCCATGCAATGGTATTATGATCACCACTAGGCCCATCCCACAGGCTGCTGCAGCCCAGCGAGCTCGTGGCGGTGAGAGCATGCATGGCCCTCTCAGCCTCCTGCACAAGGAGGGTGTCAGGATCGGTCTCCTCCTGGGGGCAGGTGCTGAGTGTGCTTGGCACCCTTGGGATCTGGGGGAAAGGAGGCTGCTCCCTGTCTGGTCTGTGGTTTCATCTCAGCCACCTGCACTCCAGGGCCTTGCTCAGCTGAGCCCAGCCCTGTCCCTCCCTGCCCGGCCCTGTCTGTCTCAGGAGCCCCAGTTCCCTAGGCCCCCATTGTTCTCCCAACCCTTCACCCTGTGGCCCTCCCAGCCTGGAGCTCTGGAGACAATTCACATTCCATTCCGTGAATTCCACAGCCCCCACCCCTGCCCTCAGCCTCCTTGAAAGTGGCCGCTGGGGCTGGGGTCTGTCTTTGCAGAGGTGCCAGGCCACATGCCCCGCCCACCTCTACCAGCTATGCCGCCTCTGAAGTTCCTCCAGCGGCAATGAGGAGGGGCCCTGTGGTCGAGGGTGCAGTTAAACGAGGCCCGACCGGGTGGTTGAGCTCAGCTTGGCTGTACTTGTCTTCCTTGGACCTGCTGGGCACCCCCAGGTAAGTCACTGCACGCCTGGACCTCAGTATCCCCCGCTGTAAAGTGGGGCAGAGACAGCAGGGCGGGGCGGAGACAGCAGGGCGGGGCCGAGACAGCAGGGCGGGGCGGAGACAGCAGGGCGGGGCCGAGACAGCAGGGCGGGGTGGAGACAGCAGGGCGGGGCCGAGACAGCAGGGTGGAGTGGAGACAGTAGGATGTGGCAGTCATGAGCATGGGCCTTGGAGTCAGACACCCCTGCTCCCACCTTTGACCTGAGCCGGTGGTCAGGCCTCTCCATGCCTTGGTTTGTATCCGTCCAGTGGAGAGGACACCAGTACCTATCTCACAGAGGCTGTGGGCTTTAGATGAGTCCCGCAGGTCCCCACCGTGATGGACTGCATGTGTGTCCTCCAAATTCCTATGTTGAAGCCTTAACCCACAGTGCAATGTTATTATGGGGCCACTCGGAGGTAATTAGGTCAGCAGGACAGAGCCCTTGTGATGGGTTAGTGCCCTTATAAGAAGAGACTCCAGGGAGCTTGCTTCATCTCGCTCTGCTCTCCACCATGTGAGGATACAAGGAGAACACAGCCATCTGCAAACCAGGAGGCAGGCCCTCACCAAACACCGACCTGCCGGCACCTGGAGCTCAGACTTCGAGCCTCCAGAAGTGCTAGCTCGTCTAAGTCACCCAGTCTATGGGGATCTGGGGTATCAGCCTGAATGGACTAAGACACCACCAAGTTCAGGGCCCGGCCGAGGTGAGGCTCGAGGGGAACAGCTGTTTCTAAGGGGCCTTTCAAAAGCCCCCTCCCCAGTGTCACTTCCTGCCATTCTCTGCCCCGACACTGGCTCTCCATGTGGTGCTGCCATCTTGCCTTTCCTCATGCTGCCCCCTGCCTAGGAAGCTTCTCTCAGCTTGTCCAATCCTCACCTGCACACGCATGGCAAATGGGAAGGGCATCCGTCTTCCCTAGGGATCTGCTGGGCCCCAGCCACGCTAATGTCTCCTACCTCCAATCTTCCCACCTCCTCATTCTCTCTGTGGAGCCTAGCGGGTGCCTAGCACTGTACGCCCACCACACTCCCTGGGACAGGAAACCCCTCCGGCACATCTCCTTGGCCAGGTTCCTGCTGGACAGAGACTTAATTTGCCTTACAATTCAGCTCCCCTCCTGAGCTCCTGCCCTGTGCCTGCCTGGCCTGTGAGCTGCCCTCAGGTGGTTCCCAGGCTGTTGGGGATGGCAGAAGTTGACACCCTCTGAAACACTGTGATCTGAGCATATAGGAGGCTGGGGTATCCAGGGAAGGGGACCTAACTCTGTGGGGAAATGGGCTAACCAAGGAAGGCTTCTCAGAGGAGGTGGCACTGAGCTGAATCTTGAAAGATGAGTAGGATTCATCAGATGGACAAGGGAGTGGGGGTTCCTGCCTCACAGTAGGAAAACACACACGAAGCCCCAAAGGCTGAAGCCACCAGAAGGGCTGCAGAATGACACATCTAACCCTTCACTAGGAGGCAGCACAGGGTGGAAGGGCTGGGAGAAGGGCACTGGATTATAGAAGATGCTAGATAGAGCCAGGCTTAGGCACAGGGGTGCTGCTGGAGAGGTGCAATTAGTTGGCATTGCAGCAGGGCCCTCCTGGCTGCTGGCAAGGATGGCTTGGAACGGGTGAGACTGGAGGCCCAGAGCCCAGGGAGGCGCAGGGGCCCTGGCCTGCGCAGGAGCAAAGAGGTAATAAGGAGGCAAATTTTCAGGAGTTACTCAGGCTCTGCACCGAGCCCTTCTACACTCTCTGGCCGTTTCTCCTGGGCAATCTTTATCTCTACCTCCCTGTATATCTCAAGCCTCTCTTTCCAGAGCCACAGGGGCCACCTGACATCTCACAGGCTCATCTAGCTTCCAAGACCAGCTCATCAATTCTGGCACCCCTCTCTATAGTTGCCTCCCAAAGTCTCCCATCTCATACCCACGGTCCCCTGGGCATCAAGCTGGACATCTGGGAACAACTTTCAGCACCAAGTCCCCCCACCGCTCATCTGGATTTCAAAAGTCTCCTTACTGGTCTCGCTGTCATCCTGGAGCCATGGTGAATTATTTAAAATTTCTTTTCTTCAGCCAGGCGCAGTGGCTCATTCCTATAATCCCAGCACTTTGTGAGGCTGAGGCGAGCAGATCACCTGAGGTCAGGAGTACAAGACCAGCCTGGCCTACATGGTGAGACCCCGTCTCTACTAAAAATACAAAATTAACCAGGCGTGGTAGCACATGACTGTAATCCCAGCTACTAGGGAGGCTGAGGCTGGAGAATCACTTGAACCCAGGAGGCGGAGGTTGCAGTGAGCTGAGATTGGGCCATTGCACTCCAGCCTGGGCAACAAGAATGAAACTGTCTCAAAAAAAAAAAAATCTTTTCTCCAGGCTTAGAGCAAGGCCAGGGCATGCTTGCCCATCACCCTGCTGCACAGCCCAGGCCCTGGCACAGAAAACTGCACACTCGGTCATCTCTGCTTCTCTTTTTCAAGGGTTTCTGACCCTACACAGAATGGCTGCCTCACCTCCCATCCTCTCTCCGGGCTCCTGCGCTCCAGCCACACTGGCCTTGAACCTGCTCCTTCTTGCTTCAGCATCCACGAGCTCTTTCCTCTGCTTGGCATGCCCTCCCTCCTCTGACAAATTTGCTGTCTTCCACCCCTCCCTGCAGAGCCATCTCCATGGTGGCCATCTGTGAGGCTATGACCGTCTCCCACCAGGCTGTGAGTCCCATGAGGTCGAGGCAGCAGAAAGCAGCACCGCTCAGATCCCAGAGCAAGGCAAGCGGGGAGCCGTGCCTGCCTCGGGCCTAAGCCCTTGCCCAGGGCTGTCTTCAGAGCTCCTCTCCACCTCCTGGGGTAGGGTGGAGGCTGCTCCTGGCGGGGCCAACACGGAGAACCATCAGGGACTAAGGCAGAACCAGAACACGGATTTGCTCTCCTGCCAGCCCAGGCCTGCAACCCCCTCCTGCCCCTCACCTTCTCCTTAGAGTTCTCTGGGGCCTGAGAACCCAGCAGGGTTCCACCCACAGTGCCCCGAAGGGTCACTTCCCCACCTGCTCCCCTGATGGCCTCCTGCACCTATCAAGAGCTAACTCACACCTTATCCTCTTCTGAAGCTGTTGCTGCCCCTCAGGCAGGGCTGGTCACCAGCCTCAGGGCACCCTGTGTCATTAGCTCCCTACTAGTCAGCCTCCCACCCAACCCCCTATGCACACACCAGGTCTGGAGCCCCTTGGAGTCAGAGCCTGAGCCTGCTCCATCTCCATCTCTGTCTGCACTCCCAACACGGGGACTTCAGTTGGGGTTGGTGTGGAACAGGGTGGAAGGTGGAAGGAAGGATGGATGAATAGCAGAATCGAAGGGATACTCCGATCTCCAAACAGCCCCAGCCAGTTCTCCTCCTCCTCTGGTACCTCCTGCTCCACCTCCTGGGCAGGAGAGCAGACCTAGTCCTCCCATTGCCAGTCCTGATTTGTGGGGTCCCTGAGGTGGTGAAAGGAGTCTAGGCCCCTTTCCCCTTCCTGCTTGGCCCACGTGCACCTCCTGGAGTCTCAGCGCCAGAGAAACCCCCTCTGGAGGGAGGCATCTCTCAACAATGTCAGGGAAGGGACACGGTCAGCTCGTTTGTCAGCCCTGCTGGTCAACACCTGCCCGCCTCACAGGGAGGGGCTGGCGCTGGCCTCCCCTCCGGGGCCTGTTTCCCTTGGAGCCCTTTCCCAGAGCTGTCTAGAGCTCCCCACGAGCAAGCCCTGCTCATTTCCTTCTGAAAATAAAAACCACTTCCTGGCTTCGCAGAGAACTGCTCCGGTGAAATGGGCCATGGTCTCAGAGTCGTCTATGCACCACCCCCCACGACCCAGCTGGTCAGAGCTGTGCCCCCGCCTCCCCGACCACACAGTCAGCCCATCCACAGGCTCCCTCCAAGGCCTCCTGTCTGTCCAGCCCTGCACAAAGGAGCGGGGCAGGAGCAGGGTGTTCTTTGATTCCACAGACCTCCAGCGACATCTCCTCTGTGCCAGGACCTCAGCTGGCCACAGGGAAGCCAAGTCAGCATGCCCTAGCATTGCCTATGGCTCTGCCAGCCTGGACAATGTCATCCCAGATCCAGGTTTGCATCCTGGCTCAGCCACTCCCAAGGCCATTTGGCCCCAGCAAATGCCTGGACCTCGGCCCCAGGTGCAGAGAGAACAGGGCTACGGGAGGAGCAGAGGAAGTAAGGTGTTTCTCACTGCAAAGCCCTCAACAAATCTTAGATAAAAAGCAGGTGGCAAGGCCACAAATGCTTGGGGCTCAGTGAGCAGTTCACTCTGGAAGGGGTGAAGAGCTTCACAAACCATGATGTGGAGGAGAACAGGAGCCTGCAGCCCCTGGAGACGAGGACCTGGAGGTCTGCCCCCTACAACCTCTGCCCAGGATCCCAGTGTACAGAAGTTCACTGGGTCCAGAGCGGAGCATGACCTGTCTCAGGTCCCACACTGAATCATGGCAGTGCCTGGGGTGGAAGGGACCATCAAAGCCAGGTTCACTGCAGGTGCCCTCACAACCCTAGACAAAGGGGTAGAGGAGGCAGGAGGGGGAGGCTATAGAGAGGATGGGGCCAGGGGAGGCACAGGGGTGAAGCCTGGGGCAGGGATGAAGGGGCAGCCGGTGAACAGATGTGCGACGCACACACACAGCTGATAACCCCGGATGTCCCCAGGCCCTGAAGACTCCCCATGCCCATCCATCCTCAAACCTGCTCTCCCTGGGTTCTCTCAGAAATGGCACTTCCAGAAGCCCAGCCAGATGGTGGGCATCCCCTGAATGACCCGCCTTCCCCTCCCTCCCCACAGTGAACTTGTCTACACCTCAAGAAAACCTCTCCACGGTGACGATGTGAAGCACCTGGAGCTCACACATTGCTGGGGGAGTATAACTGAGTACAAATACTTTGGAACACTGTGTCACACTTAAAGCTGAACATCTGCTATGAACCAGCAATCTACTCTTAGGGACTTATCCAGTGGTGTGCTGGTAAATGTTTAACAACCAGCTCTCAAAAAAAAAAAAAAAAAGCCAGGTGAGGTGGCTTACGCCTGTAATCCCAGCACTTTGGGAGGCCGAGGCAGGTGGATCACCTGAGGCCAGGAGTTCGAGACCAGCCTGGCCAACATGGTGAAACCCTGTCTCCACTAAAAATACAAAAATTAGCCAGTCATGGTGGTGGGCGCCTGTAGTCCCAGCTACTCAGGAGGCTGAGGCAGGAGAATCATCTTTTTTTTTTTTTTGAGACAGAGTCTTGCTCTGTTGCCCAGGCTGGAGTGCAGTGGCGTGATCTCAGCTCACTGCAAGCTCCGCCTCCCGGGTTTATGCCATTCTCCTGAAGGATCATTTAAACATGCAAGGTGGAGGTTGCAGTGAGCCAAGATAGCACCATTGCACTCCAGCCTGGGCAACAGAGTGAGAATTCATAAAAAAAAAAAAAAAAAAAAAGGAAGAAAGAAAGGAAAAGTCCTGATTTGTAGCATTTGCCAATTTCTATGTGTCAATAATCCCACTGTGGCCTATTTGAAACTACCAACGTGATGTCCCAGAACGCAGAGTTGGGAAGAGATGCATGTAATGGACTCTTTTTTTGAGACGGGGTCTCCCTCTATCACCCAGGCTGGAGTGCAGTGGTGCAATTTCGGCTCACTACAACCTCCGCCTCCCAGGTTCAGTCAATTCTTCTGCCTCAGCCTCCAGAGTAGCTGGGATTATATGCGCCTGCCACCACACCCAGCGAATTTTTGTATCTTTAGTAGAGACAGGGTTTCACCATGTTGGCCAGGCTGGTCTCGAACTCCTGACCTCAAAGTGATCTGCCTGCCTTGGCCTCCCAAAGTGCTGGGATTACAGGCTTGAGCCACCGTGCCCCGTCACATGTCATGGACTCTTGCAAGCCGGCTCCGGCACATCACTGATTGTATCCTGCACACTTGTGTACAAATGCACCCCCATAGACAGGTTCTGGCATGTTCATAGCAGCACTGTTCCTAAAGCCCCAACCCAGACACTACCCAAATGCCCACCAACAGTAGAAAGGGAAAATCGATTATGATCCCTTCACACAACAGAATGCAATACAGCAATGAGAGTGGCCAGCCACTGCCACTACACGCAGCCCCATGGAGGACTCTCACAGATACAACACTGAACAAAAGAGGCCAGGCATGAACAGCACAGGTGGAACTGAGGAGTCCCAACCCAGGGCAGGAAGGGCACAAGAACATCGTCCTGTTTGTGGACTCACCTGGTAGTTACCCGGATGTGTTCACTTTTGATAATTTATTGAGGAATATTTTTATGATTGGTGCACTTTCCTGTATGCATGTTATATTTCAAAAACAAGTTTTCATGAAAAAAAAAAGCAAACAAATACCAATGCTGTCTGCTGCCCCCTCCTGTCGTCCCATGCCCTTGCCCCGTGCAGGCCAGCACCGCCTCCCCCTGGATGGCTGCCCTGGCCTTCCTCTCATGTGCCCATCTCCCCATACCTCCCACTCCCGCTCCAAATTATAGTCGCCAGGCTTAGCAATAAAAGTACACTAATGCCAAAAAAATTATTCACTGTTTATCTGAAATTCACATTTGACTGAGGGTCCTATGTTTGACCTGACAACTCTACTCCTGATGTGTGTTCAACTCCCGCCTCCTGAGATGTCTTCGTCAAAGGCAAATCGGGCCATGTCCCTCCCCTTCCCCTGCTCCCCTCTGGCCTAGGACTCACTGAACTCCTTAGTATGATTATTAAGACTCTCCATTTCCAGCCCCTTCCAGTGTTTTCCAGTCTCACACTCTAACTACACCAAACTTCTCACGCATGCATTCATTCAAAAGATGTTTGCTGAGTGCTCGCTGTGTGCCAGGCCCTCTTCCCAGCCATACCGTTCCCTCTAGAGGACTGTCACTCTGCAGGTGCTGTTTTCCCTGCTTTAGGTGCCTTCCATAGCTGGGCACCCTGATGAACTCATCTTCAGAATGCAGGTCAGGCCTTTGCCTCCCCCAGGGCACAGCCCCACCCTCCTGACCTCGGTCTATGTTAGGGGCCCCTCCCTGGGGCTCCTCTTTGTCCCAGCTCTGAGCACATCGCTTTGTCATTGTCATTGCCTGTGTCCACACCTGTCTCCCCACCAGACTGTGACTTCATCCTGGACAAAGGCCAGGTCTGACTCATCTTGGGCTCCCCAGCCCCGGCCCAGGGCCTGCAGAGGAGCTGGCACCAGGAAAGGTGCGTGGAGTGTGCGGGAGAATCAGTGATAAATGAGCACAGTGAGCGGAGCCCTGGAGTTTTCAGGACGGTTCTGATTTCGGTTTCTGTCCAGTTGCTCCCATAAGAAGCCAGCTATGGCCAGACCACGTCTCACCTGCTGGCTTAGAAAGCACAGTCTCCATCTACAGGAGAGGCATGGGACCTGGGGGGGTGGTGTTATATCCTGATGCTCCAGTTCTGCCTCTGCCTCAGGGGCTCCCTGCTCCCTCCAGTCCCCAAGCCTCAGTCCCAAATCTGTGACGGGGTCTGCGGAGTCTGGGAAGTGTCTGAGGGTCCCTGCCATGCGGGCCTCTCACCCTCACTTGTCTTCTCTGAGCTGCCTCTGCCTCACGCTCGAGCGCCTGTGGCTCTGGGAGGCGAGACTGACAGCAGCAGAGGTGAAACCCTGGGTGCATTAATGGAGCCCGTGTTTACCCAGGCTGGGCCCATAAAATGCCTCAAGCGGAACTGAGCTCGGTTTGCAGCTCCCAGGCATTGTCCGTTACGGCTGTTGAACCTTGGAATGGACCACCCGGGTGGGCATCTCATTCCCTTGACACCTTGGAAAACTCCAAAGGGAAGCTTGGGAATGCCTTGAGGCAGAGGAGTAGACAAGGATGAGTTGCAGGGCTCGGGGCCCTGAGAGGTTGGCCTGTCCAGCCTCTTGCCTTATGCTGCATTATGGCCTGGGGGAGAAGGACTTGGGCTTTTTCTGCATGCTGCCTCTAAGCGGAACCCTGCAGTGGTACCCAGTAGACATTGCTCTGTGACTTGTCACCTCTGCCTGGTGTAGGTCTTCTTTCCCTACACTATTGCTGGGCCCTGTGGGCAGGTCCTGGGGCACCTCATCTCTCAGCCCCCGAGCCTGACCCTTTTCTGAGTTCCTCTTCTCTGTCCTGCCCTGTGCAAGGGAAGAATCAGACTCTGTCTTGCCTTTGGGGAGTTCCCTGTCTGAAAACAGCTAGCAGCTGAGTACCCAGTAAACTAGAGGACGAGGCAGGCATTCATCCATCCATCCACCCATTCTTGCATCCATCTCTTGGCAACAGTTCCATCAGTTTCTGGGAAACAAAGTTACCAGTGTAGCCTTGGGAGTCACGTGGTTCTGACTTCAAACCTGTCCCTATCAATCACATGACTTTTGGCTTCTCTCTACCTCTTTGGACCTCCGTTTCTGCATTGTTTAAAAAAAAAAAAAAAAAAAAAAAAATCCCACATCACAGAGTAGTTACGGAGATTCCCTGAGACAATGCTCATCCACTGATTAGAACAGGGCCAGGCACCAAGGCAGACATACCCAGAAGCTAATAAAGTCTATACTTCAGTGCCCCTTGCTTACAGCTGTCCCTTTGCTGGAAGATAGATATCCTAGCAATGCGTTCCCATGGTTGCATGTTTCTGTAAAACTTTGCACAAAGCAAGGTATTCTAGCCGCAAAGAGTTGATACCGCTGTTTCTTTTCACTTTTACTTCCCCTCCTTCCTTTCCTGTCAAGGGGTGTTGAGTGGCTGAGGCATCTGGGGGATTTAGCTGAAGGGAAGCTGAGCTGAGGATACATTTACAGTAATTTGGGGTTAGTGGTGCATATTTATATGGTTCGCGGTCACTTACGGGTAGAGTTATTACTAGACGTTCTGGTATAGGAACGGCTTTCAGAATGAATACCCGTACTGCCTGCCCACCGTGCCGACTCATTTGGCGTCATAGCTGTGACCGGGGCTGGAAGTCTGTGGACAGTGGAGGAGAAACAAGGTTTGAAATGTATAGAGATTGAAGCCAGTCTGTGGAATATTCATTCAGGCATCAGATGTACCAAATTGTAGACAAAGAATTTGGGCCTCATCAAAACAGAAATTATCAGCCTAGTGCGGTGGCTCATGCCTGTAATCTCAGCACTTTGGGAGGCTGAGGTAGGCAGACCATTTGAGTCCAGGAGTTCAGGACCAGCCTGGACGACATGATGAAACCCCCATCTCTACAAAAAAATGCAAAAAAAAAAAAAGTTATTTGGGCATGGTAGTGCATGCCTTATAGTTCCAGCTACTCAGGAGGCAGAGGTAGGAGGATCACTTGAGCTCAGGAAGTGGAGGCTGCAGTGACCCATGATTGCACCACTGCATTCCAGCCTGGGTGACAGAGTGAGACTCCCCTCTCAAAAAACAAACAAACCCAGTAATGACCTTGCATCAGGAATGTAATAGATAGTGCAGTCTATATAATTAGAAATTATAAATACATCTTTTCTGGGCCGGGTGCAGTGGCTCACACCTGTAATCCCAGAACTTTAGGAGGCTAAGGAGGACACATTGCTTGAGCCCACGAGTTTGAAACCAGCCAGGGCAACATGGCGAAACCCCATCTCTACTAAAAATTCAAAAATCAGCTGGGCATGGTGGCGTGCATCTATAATCCCAGCTACTCCAAGGCTGAGAGGTGGGAGGATCACTTGACCCTGGGAGATAGAGGCTGTAGGGAGCTGAGATCCCACCACTGCACTCCAGCCTGGGTGACAGAATGAGATCATGTCTCAAAAAAAAAACAACAAAACAACAACAACAACAAAAAACACAATAGGCTGACGCGGTGGCTTATACCTGTAATACTAGCATTTTGGGAGGTCGAGGTGGGCAGATCACTTGAGGTCAGGAGTTCGAAACCAGCCTGGCCAACATGGTGAAACCCTGTCTCTACTAAAAATACAAAAAAAAAAAATTAGCCGGGCGTGGTGGCAGGTGCCTGTAATGCCAGCTACTCAGGAGGCTGAGGCAGGAGAATCACTCAAACCCGGGAGGCAGAGGTTGCAGTGAGCTGAGATTGTGCCACTGCACTCCAACCTGGGTGACAGAGTAAGACTCCATCTCAAAAAAAAAAAAAACAGACAAAATAAATAAAAAGTAAATAAATACATCCATGTTTTCTTCTTGATGGGAATCATGTGAAATAGAATTTGCCAGAGCTCTACATTTGTAGGGCACAACCCTACAGCAGTAGAACAAATAGCAAGTGTATTTGTGTCTGAAGTTGCATATTTTATGCATCTCAATTGTCAATCATAATACACTAGTTTCAATCAATCACATGAAAAAAAGACTGAACTGTCTTTCTATTCTTTCTATAGAAAATATTGCATAAGTTGGCCAGGTGCAGTGGCTCACACCTGTAATCCCAGCACTTTGGGAGCCCAAGGTGGGCGAATCATGAGGTCAGGAGCTCAAGGCCAGCCTGGCCAACATAGTGAAACACCATCTCTACTAAAAATACAAAAAGAAAAAAAAAATCTGCCAGGCATGGTGGCAGGCACCTGTAATCCCAGCTACTTGGGAGGCTGAGGCAAGGAGAATTGCTTGAACCTGGGAGGCGGAGGTTGCAGTGAGGTGATATCGCACCACTGCACTCCAGCCTGGGAGAGAGTGTGAGACTCCATCTCAAAAAAAAAAAAAAAAAAAAGAAAGAAAGAAAATATTGCATAAGTTATAATATCAGGAAGCGAAGAGTATATTTCAAATTTATAAGAAAAAAGCATTATAGAGATATTTTTGGCACTTAAAAAGTATTTTTCAGAATTTGGTGATGTTTGTGGTATTTTTGGCATTTAAAAATTTGTAATTAATTATTTGTAATTAATTGTGGTTTTCCTCATCCTAAATAAATATTCACTTTTGTACTTGATTTTGTCTTTTTTTTTTTTTTTTTGAGACGTAGTCTCGCTCTGTTGCCTAGGCTGGAGTGCAGTGGTGCGATCTCGGCTCACTGCAACCTCCGCCTCCCAGGTTCACTCCATTCTCCTGCGTCAGCCTCCTGAGTAGCTGGGACTACAGGTGCCCGCCACCACGCCAGGCTAATTTTTTGTGTTTTTAGTAGAGATCGGGTTTCACCATGTTAGCCAGGATGGTCTCGATCTCCTGACCTCGTGATCTGCCTGCCTTGGCCTCCCAAAGTGCTGGGATTACAGGCGTGAGCCACCATGCCCGGCCAATTTTGTCATTTTTAATTTGATTTCTCTTTTCTTTTCTTTTTCTTTCTTCCCCCCCCCCCCCCCAGGCTGGAGTTCAGTGGTATGAACCTAGTTCACTGCAGCCTCAAACTCAAGCAATCCTCCTGCCTCAGCTTCCTGAGCAGCTGGGACTACAGGCGCATGCCACCCTGCTTGGCTAATGTTTTAATTTTTGTTTTTAGAGATGGGGTCCCACTATGTTGCCCAGGCTTGTCTTGAACTCCTGAGTTTCCTCTCACCTCAGCCTCCCAAAGTGCTGGGATTATGGTCGTGAGCCGCTGTGCGTGGCACATATTTTTCTTCTTAAAGAGGATGCCCAGAATTACAAGTTTCAGGCCCTCCCAAAACTGGATCCAATCCTGCCTAGCACATAGTAAGTGCTCAATAAGTGTTGGAAATTTCTGACTTGGCCCTATTAATCTAGCCAGGACTCCAGTCAAAGTCTTCCCCCTCCTCCCACAGTGGAACCCAACGTCCCCTCCCCATTTTGCAATTAGATAAACAGACACATGGAGCCAGATACAGGGGCAAATGCAAGATCAACTCAGCCAGCCAATGTTCCTGTCTCTCCCACCAAAGAGGGAGGATCCCGGTGTATTAGTTAGGGTTCTCTACAGTATTAACTATCAGGCCTGGCAAGGACATGTCTGACTCATCTGGGTCCCCAGTGCCCAGCAGGATCCTGGCGTGAAGTAGGAACTCAAACCCATGCAGAATCAGGCTCAGCGTCAGCAACATCTGGGTTTCCCCTAGCTTCCTTTGCTTTTTATCTGATGGACAGAGAAGAGCATAGCTTGGTGATTTTAAACTGAGCCCTCAGGATCCTCAGAGAGGCTGGGAGCAGCCAAGATGGTCAAGGGAAGGTGAACAGATGGGACTCCAGGCATCCCTCCCTTCCCTTCACCCAGGGCACTTTCCCTTGTATCTGACAGATGAATTGGGGTTCTGCCTGAGAGTCTCTTGGAAAGCAAGATGCAATGCTGGGAACCAGATAGAAACCAGTGCTGTGCTTCTAGCCTTGCGAGGTTCTGGAAAGCTCAGAGCTGTGTCCAAGGCTCACATTTAGAGAACCTCTCAGCAGGTGTTTTGTGAGCTAACCTTACCTCTTGCATCCTTCTTATTTATTTTATTTATTTATTTTTGCTTTTTTGAGACAGAGTTTCATTCTATTACTCAGGCTGGAATGCAGTGGCACGATCTCAGCTTACTGCCACCTCCACCTCCTGGGTTCAAATGATTCTTGTGCCTCAGCCTCCCAGGTAGCTGAGATTACAGGTGCACACCACCACACCCGGCTAATTTTTTTGTATTTTTAGTATATATGGGGTTTCACCATGTTGTCTAGTCTGGTCTTGAACTCCTGGCCTCCAGTGATCCACCCACCTCGACCTCCCAAAGTTCTGGGATTACAGGCGTGAGCCACCATGCCCAGCCCCTAGTTATTTTATTTTATTCTTTTATTTTTTGCCCTGATTGTCCCTTCTCCTTTTAAAAACTGGTTGTGTTCTATATATGTCTGTATGCTACCTCCGTTTTGGAATAAGGTGAGCAAGAAATAAATTAATCTAAGGGTTTAATAAAAGTTTGTTGAATGGAAGATTCTCTAAACATGTGCTCTCCCTTAGCCCAGCCCTCCTCACAATTCTCTTGCTTTTTGTGTCTCACGGAATAATTCTCAGCCCCTGTCTGTTTTCCCCACTGGAAGATGGGCTCCTCCAGGGAAGGGGCCTATGTGTCCAGCAACTCCCCAGACAGTTCAAATTTTTATTACGTGTTTACAGAGAGCAGGAAGGCAGAAAGGGAGGAGGAAAGAAAGGATGTCCTGTGTGGTAACCCATCACTCACGATGTGTGGCAGGAGCCCACTTGGGCTCTGGAATCACACACACTTAGGTTCAAATATTGGCCCTGCTGCCTGCCAATTGTGTGACATTGGGCAAGTCACTTCCACTCTCTGAGCCTCATCTCTAAAATAGGAACAATGGGCTGGCTGCGGTGGCTCACACCTGTAATCCCAGCGCTTTGGGAGGCCGATGGGGGCGGATCACCTGGGGTCAGGAGCTCAAGACAAGCCTGGCCAACATGGTGAAACCCCTTCTCTACAAAAATACAAAAATTAGCCAGGCATGACGGTAGGTGCCTGTAATCCCAGCTACTCGGGAGGCTGAGACTGGAGAATTCCTTGAACCCAGGAGGCAGAGGTTGCAGTGAGCCGAGATCGCACTACTGCACTCCAGCCTGGGCAACAGATGAGGCTCTCTCAATAAAACAAAATAAAATAATTTTTTTTAAAAAAAGAGGCACAGTGATCCTTATCTTGCAAGTCAGTGGTCAGTGAGATGACGGGCAAAACCTCCAGGCAGGCCTGCCACATAGTAGGTGCTCAGGAAAGGGCTGGAAAATGAACTAAACTGGCTGGGAAGGGGAGGGGCCTCTGGGTGCAGAGCCTGTCCCAAGCTGGGGCCTCCTCTCTCCCACAAGTTCCTCAGCCCTGGGGCTCCAAGTCTAGTGGGGCAGGACCTTTAATTGGGCCAGGCCTGGAGGGTTGGGGGAGGCAATCAAGCCTGCCCTACCTTGGCAGGCAGCCTGGCCCCACTAAGCCTGCCCATGCTAGCCACCAAGTCTCCAACAACAGGGTGTTCCAAGGCCTGTCTGCCTCCACCAGCCAGATGCTGGCCACACAGCTGCTTGGCTCCCCACCTGTGCAGGCTAAAGCAACTCCATCTTGGATGCTGATACACCATGTTGACTTCTGATTAACCCCTGTTCTGGGAAGGCCTCTAAGATTTCCAGTTTCTCTACTGTTCCTTGTGTAAGAGTGCACAATTACTGTAAATCCTGCCCTTAGGCCAAAACAACCTTGTGGTACTTCGATTGTTCTACGCATCCCTTCTGAATCACAGATGCCCTTTCCCTATGGTATGTAAGCCCTGGGTCTTTGGGGGATAATGGTGCAGGTATCCACCATCTTGTCTCACTGCCACCCAAGACACAACAATGGCTTCTGTTTGTCAGACCCTATTACATTTTTCTCTCTAAGAAACTGAATTTGCCAGCTTCAGCCTCTTGGTTTCCTCGGACACTGGGGACAGGTTTGCATATGCCTGCCCACTGTGGAACACCATCCTTTGGAGTCCTTGAAGCCTGGTGTGCACGGTTAGGAGCCCAGTGTAAAGGCTGGGCACAGAGGTGAGTTGAATACAATTGCAATCTGTGGGCATACTCCCATAGAATGCACAGATACCTCTATAAGATGTAGAACCCCTTGGCCTTATATGGGCAAAATGAAATAACACAATAGCCACTTACTGAGCATCCACAATACATGAAACATATTTATATAATGTAACCACCAACAGGACTCAGTGGCTTACACTTGTCATCCCAGCACTTTGGGAGGCTGAGTTGGGAGAATCACTTGAGACCAAGAGTTTGAGACTAGCTTGGGCAACACAGCAAGATCCTGTCTCCACAAAAAATCAAAAAATTAGCTGGGCATGGTGGCTTGTGCCTGTAGTCCCAGCTACTCAGGAGGCTGAGATGGGAGGATCGGCTTGAGCCCAGGAGGCGGAGGCTGCAGTGAGCTACGAACGTGCCATTGCACTCCAGGCTGGGCCACAGAGTGAGACCCTGTCTCAAAAATAAATAAATAAAATACAATTTAATTCCCTCTTGGAGTATTATCCCCATTTTACCCAGGTGGGGAAACTGAGGCCCAGGGAGGTTAAAAACTTGCTCAAGATCACAGAGATCATGAGCTGTGGCTGGAGTTTAAGCCCCACCACCCACCCCGGAAGTGGATGTTCTTGTCCTGCCTGTTGCCACCCACCTCTCGGTTCAGGCCCATGTTACCCAAGCCTTCCTCTGTGCCCAGCCCAGTGTTGGGGCTGGGGTACAGGATAAACCTTCAGGGATCTGCCAGGGCAGGTTTGCCTCCTACATAGTCAATGCTAAGATGAGGTAGCCGTTGTCAGAGCAGAAACTGGAAGAATCTGAGCTGGGGTCAGAGGGCCAGAGGTGGCCTTTGCACAGAGCCTTAAGGGGTAAAGAGCGATGAGCCTCAAGACCATCTGCTTTGAATCCCCATTTTACAGACAAGACCACAGAGGGGTGCAGGAAGCAGGGGCACAGCTGGGCCTGTAACCCAGGCCTTCACACCCAGCCGGGCGCTCAGGCCCTGCTCTCTGCCCACGGCCTCCTGCAAGTCCTTGCCGACTGTTCAGAGGGCAGCCAGGCGGTAGGAAGGTGGGAGCAGAGAAAGAATGGACCAAGAGTGGAGGTAGCCTCCAGAGGACACAGAATGCTCCTGTCACAGAGGGGCTGCCTGGGCAGAGGGAGTGGCAGACACAGGCTCCACCCACACTGGACTCACAGTATTTGCTGAAGGAAAACATGAACAAGTGAATGAGCGGGCTCCCAGAGGGCAAAGTGAGGATCAACACAAAGGAGGCACAGGAAGCCAGACGTTTGAACCAGTGTCTGGAAGCATCCTCTCCCAGGCAGATGGGCCCCACATGAGGTTACTCTGGGAGGAGGGAGCACGCGCCCCATCAAGGCAGGGGTGGGAAAATCACTTCCTGGAGGGCTATTGGTCAGGACTGTTGCAGCCGGGATTCCCTCCTGAGGAGCTGGTGTCTCTGGTCTGAGCTTCTTCCCACAAAGCCACCTGGCCCAGAGCTGACTTGCATTAGGAGAAGGGACGTGCTTGCAGGCCAGCGATCTAGCCAGCTGACAGGTACCCCTCTGCTGGGCCAGGGGGGCCAGCCTCTGACCTCCACACCAGACACCAGCTCCCACTGCCGGCTGGCCCCATGGGCCAAGGCCAGCCTGCCACCGGCTCATGGCTTGGCTGCGTGGAAGGTGGATCCCCTTGGTGCCTTCCCCTGCCCTGTCTGCAATCAAGGCTGTTTTGATGCAAAAATCATTCCTATCTCCCCCCATGTTGCAGCCTAAAAACATGTTCACTTTATTCCTTTCACATAAAGGGTGGAGGTGGGATATAAATTGTATCCTCAGTCACGGATACAATTTCTTAGGTACAAAAGCCTCCTCCTGTAGTGGGGATGGGGGTGGTCCCCAGAACAGCCCGTCCTGGGTCATTTCTTTCTTCTCCTCTTTCTCGTCCCCAGGGCTACCTTGTTCTTCCAGTCTCTTCACCTCTCTGAGTCTTGGTTCGTGTCCTGTAGAATAAGAACACAGCGTGATTTTACAAAATCATAACAAACCAAAAAATGTTAGTTAGAAAGGAATGATCCTCTGCACCCAACTCAGGGGCTATGAGGACTGGCAGGACGCCTGGCAAGTGCCTGTTCCCTGGCTGGCTTTCAGGCCCCCAGTCTCGACCCCCACCCCATGGCAGGCCTGAGCGTGGGAGCTGCCCCACAAAGCACTGTGCCCAGCTCCTGCTTCTCTCATTTTGTCCCTGGGAGACATGGAAACTCTGAGGGCTTCCAACTCAATGTGTTTTATGGGCCCTGTGAACCCAGCAGCCCCGTAAAGTTGCTCTAGATGGTTTCCAGGTCCTGAGACCTCCCGGGATCCCCTGACCCAGGGAACCCTGAGCTCGCTGGAGAGCACTGGGCCTCAAAACCAAAGGACAAACTGCCAGACCCATGGGACTGGGCCGCCGAGATAACTCCCTCTGCCTACCCTGCTGCCTTGCAGCTGGAGAGAGGCAGGGAATGGCCCTCACCATGGATGGGGCCATCAGAGGACCCAGAGAGGGATTCTACCTGCAGTGATTCTCAGCAGCTTCTGGCTTTCCAAGGAAATAATGTATCAATCCAGCCAGGGCCCGGGCGCTGGCCGTGCTGCCCACCCACATGGGTCTCACAGAGGTGTGGCGGGGGCCGCTGGAGAACTGCAGCCTCCCTCTGCTTCCCTTCCCAGGAGGGCCATGGTTATAGGCACAGGTTTAGAGTCAGCCCCAGCTTGAATCCTGCTTATGCCACCAGCCCTGTGACCTGAAGCAAGTGAGTCCCAATCACCTCATCTGCGCGCTGAAATACAGAGCAGCTATTTCTACTGCATGTGGCTCTTGTGGGGACTGAGCGAGAGAGGTCCCCAACAGGTGCTATGATTTTCTCCCTGCTTTGCCCTCCAGGTAAGATGGTACCAACCATGGACCCAACAGATGGGCACATCCTGTTGTCGCCATATCCCAGTTCTCTCTGGGACTTTGCCAAACCCAGCTACATTCTTTTTTTTTTTTTCTTTTTTAGATGGAGTTTCGCTCTTATTGTCCAGGCTGGAGTGCAATGGTGCAATCTCCGCTAACCGCAACCTCTGCCTCCCAGGTTCAAGCAATTCTCCTGCCTCAGCTTCCCGAGTAGTTGGGATTACAGGCATGCGCTACCATACCCAGCTAATTTTGTATTTTTAGTAGACACGAGGTTTCTCCATGTTGGTCAGGCTGGTCTCGAACTCCTGACCTCAGGTGATCCGCCCACCTCGGCTTCTCAACTTGCTGGGATTACAGGCATGAGCCACCACTCCTGACCCTTCATTCTTTCTTGTTCCTTGATTGTCAAGGAACTTCCAACGGAAACATCTACTCTGTTGTTCTCTAGCCATACCTGGCAACCCCTGAGTTTTGATCTGGCCCAGGTAGACCGATCATTTCCTCCAAGTCCCCCTTCCCTGAGGAGCTGGCGTGCTTCAGTCTCACAGGTAATACTACTACTACTAATGTCCGTGATAACGATAGGAATAGCTGCCATTTCGGAGGGTGAGCCCCCCATGTATTGCACATTACACACAATTGAGTTACAGAAACAAATCCAATTCATCTTCACTACTATCTGTGACATAGGTGCCAGCATTATCCCATGTTACGGATGAGGACGCTGAGGCACAGAGAGAAGTAACTTGCCCAGAGTAACTTGCCCAAAGTCAATTAAGGAGTAGCACAGCTGGAATTCAAACTTGTGAAGTCTGGTTGTAGAGCCCCCACAATGATCATTCTTGGCACATGCTATGCATGCATTCATGAGACATGAATGGGGCCTGGAAGGCACAGAGAACGTGGGACAAGAGGAGTGTCCTCCAGGCTGGACATCCACAAAGCCCAAGTGTATTTGTGCTCCGCAAGTGCTGCAAGCCCACTATCTCTTTTTTTTTTTTTTTTTTTTTTTTTGTGACGGAGTTTTGTTCTTGTTTTCCAGGCTGGAGCGCAATGGCACGATCTCGGCTCACCGTAACCTCCACCTCCCAGGTTCAAGCAATTCTCCTGTCTCAGCCTCCCGAATAGCTGCGATTAAAGGTGCATGCCATCACACCTGGTTAATTTTTGTATTTTTAGTAGAGACTGGGTTTCATCATATTGGTCAGGCTGGTCTCGAACTCCTGACCTCAGGTGATCCGCCCGCCTCGGCCTCCCATAGTGCTGGGATTACAGGAGTGAGCCACCACGCCCGGCATACATGCCCACTATCATTGCCATTTTCAGATGAGGTGGCTGAGCCTGAGCGGCGAAGGAGAGGTGAGTAGCCTAGGAGCTCACAGAACTGAAGGAAGGGACCCCAGGGCCCTGTGTGCTGACGTCCAGAGATTTCCCTGGCGGTACAATGCCCCCATGGCCTGGGCACTCTGGAGCTGACCCTGTCACCTACAATGTTATTCTCACCGTAAAGGCATCAAGGTGAGGGTGGTGCTTCCCAGGACATGCTCCCTGGACCACCTACCTGTGCCAGAGTCTCCCAGACACTTGTGAAAATGCAGATTCCTTGGTTCCATTCCCGAGCTCCTGAATTAGAACCTCCGGGGGTTGAGAAGAAGCATTAGGCTAGAAGGATTTCTGCTCAGACGTTGGAATAGATTCCGATGCTGAGTCAAGGAACCCTGGGCAAGTCATTGAATTTCTCTCAACCTTCATTTTTTTCATCTGTAACTTGGAAATGATAAAAGCAGTGGCTGTGAGATGCAATGAAATAGTGTGTGTGTGACTGGTGTATGGAACAGGCCGAATCAGTGGCATGCAAGTAAAAAACTTTTTCACTACCATCTTTCTTTTTTTTTTTTTTGAGATGGAGTCTCGCTTTGTTCCCCAGGTTGGAATGCAATGGCGCTATCTCAGCTCACTGCAGGCTCTGCCTCCAGGGTTCAAGCGATTCTCCTCCCTCAGCCTCCTGAATAGGTGGGACTATAGGCGCGTGCCACCACGCCTGACTAATTTTTGTATTTTTAGTGGAGATGGGGTTTCACCATGTTGGCCAGGCTGGTCTTGAACTCCTGACCTCAGGTGATCCACCCTCCTCGGCCTCCCAACATACTGGGATTACAGGCGTGAGCCACCATGCCCGGCCTCACTACCATCTTTCAAACCTGCCCTTTTGGATCTCCCTCCCCACCCCTTGAAAAGGACCTAGGGACCAGGCACGGTGGCTCACTCCTGTAATCCCTGCACTTCGAGAGGCCGAGGTAGGCAGATCACAAGGTCAGGAGTTCAAGACCAGCTTGGTCAACATGGTGAAACCCCACCTCTACTAAAAATACAAAAATTGGCTGGGCATGGTGGCGCACACTTGTAATCCCAGCTACTCAGAAAGCTGAGGCAGGAGAATCGCTTGAACCCAGGAGGTGGAGGTTGCAGTGAGCCAAGATTGCGCCACTGCACTCCAGCCTGAGACAGAGTGAGACTCCATCTCAAAAAAAAAAAAAAAAAAAAAGGAAAGTACCTAGGGTGGACCCGCATCTCCCTGCTCTGTGTTCAGTATTAAGGAACAGGCTCATCTTCAGCTGGTAACAGGTGCACCTAGTCTGACCCCAGGAGCTTAATCTCATGCCCAATTCAAAGTTCCTCCTCCCCCAGCTCAGGCCCATTCCCTGATTCCACTGCTGGGTGGGGAGGGGCTTAGTTGGTTCCTCTCTTCCCTCCTTCCACTCCTCTAGGCTGCCCTCTGCCCACAGTCAGGCCTAGAATGGGGAGTGGAGGGCAGTGTGGAACACCAGTAGGGTCTTACCTAGAACTGCTGAATCCAGGATAGGGGAGTCCTCTCAGGATGGCAATGTGCAAACGCCAGCCTTCTCTCTTTGGGGTGTCCTGTGTCCTGTGGGCTCTTCAGTGACCCGTTTTTGCTAAGAACCTCCAACCCAGAATTCATCGGCCTGGGCACGCCTCCTCTTCCTGCTGAGACTTCCCCAACCCCGCCCTCAAGCCCACCTGATGTCTTCAGTCTTCCCTTCAGCCCCACACAGACGCTTTCTGTTGGGATTCCCTGATCCTGGCAAGCAGCAGACTCCTCGGATTGGTCCTTGCTGCATGGTTTGAGCCCCACTCCATTCCAGAGTGTCTACTTTGATCCACAAGAAACTTGGCTTTTGCCTGCCAAACTCTGGCAGAGAGGGTTTGCCCCTGCAGCCCCCTCTTCTCCAGCTTCCAGCCTCCAGATGGTGTTTCAAGTGCAAATCAGACACCTGTCCCTCTGCCCCACAAATCCAGGACTTGCCAGGAAGGGGACAGTCTTTGCACACCAGACCTCTCCTTCCAGTCTCTGCCTCCTTTCATGCTTGGGCTAAAGGTGGGTGCCAGTAATAGAACTGGTTTGGGACCATCCCTTTCTTCTATCCTACACAGAGACATTAAAATGTGTGGTGCTGAGCATCCGTGGTGTGCAATTTGGGGCCTCAGGACCTAACACAAAGAAGAAGTCCATAAAGAATCCCAGACCCTTCTCTTCCTAAAACAAGGGGAGATGGGGACTCAAGGGAGGAAACAGAAGAGCAGAAACCAGGGCTACGCAAAGCATCAGGCGGAGCAGGGCACCTCCACAGGCTCCCAGAGACGGACATAAAACCAGGGATTGGGGGAGCTTCGTTTCTAATGAAAAAGCCATCAGGGCCCAGGTATAAAGTATCATGACACTGATGGCTCAGGAAATCTGAAACCTTAAATCACAGCAATTTTTCCCCGGAGGGCAGGCCTGGGACCCCAGGATTAGATAGGGGGCTTGGCGTGTGCCAAGGCAGGAAATGCTGAAGGCGAATGCAGACTCCTCCCTGCTAAGACATTCAGATACACAGCAGCATGAGAGCTCAGAGGCTTCAGAATCCAGCTGGGCGCCATCATTTCACAAATGGGGAAACTGAAGCCCAGAGTCACACAGAGAGCAGGGGCAAAGCCAGAAGAGGAGCCTGAACTGGAGGCCCGTCCCTGTGCCAGCCTTGAAATCGCACCCTAGGATGGAGGGCTTTCCCACAGTCTCCTGCCAGGGTTCTCCAGCGGACCCTGGGGGAGGAGAACTCTGCCAGGGTCACTGAGCCCAGAGTGTTGAGTTTCTGCAGGGCTGTTGGGTGGTGGTGCTGGATGGGGCTAACCTAGAGATCTTATAAACAGGGTGAGCCAGCTGTCCCCACAAGTAGAGGCCACCGGCACTCACACCATGTAACGTGGTCCTCCCCATCTGCCTGCACCACCTTTCAATAGGGGCTCCCTGGGTAGAGGCACCTTGCCAGCCTCCCTCTACTCCAGCCTCCCTCTACTCCAGCCTCACTTTCACCATCTCTCTGCAGAGGAGGTTGAACTGGACCCTCTGTAGAGGCCCTCCCAGTGCTGACAACCTGAGATTTCAGGAGTCTATCAGCCTGCTGTTCCTTCCCCAAAAGAGTGGTGTTGTGAAGGCAGAAGGCAACCAGCAGGGTGAGGGGAATGATGAATGGAAAGACAGGAAGTATTTTGAGCTCCCAAGGAAAAACTGTAACACCATCCCCAGCCTTGAAGATTGCTCTGTGCCCTTTAATTCTCCAGATTTCCCTCCTCAGGGCCGGCATGAACCAAAAATCAGACACTTCATTCATTCATCCCACAAGGATTTATTGCTTCCCTGGAATGTTCTGTGTTTCTTCTACAAATCTTAAAATGTCTGAGAGCATCTAGCCAAAGTGGACGGGTCTCCCTGCTGCAGCCGAGTGAGACAGGCTGCCAGATAACTACTGACCTCTTTGGCCACCTCAATAGAGATATTGTACCCAAATCCAGGGAGGTGATTTTCTCAATCTACTCCAAACTGACTAGATTCCTAGAGAGTGGTGGTGACCAGTGTGGAAGCATAACTTTGAGTGGAGCTAGAGGAGGTAACCAGGGAGGTGGGAGTTCTGGAACCAGAACATGTGGGGAATGTTGAGGTTGCTGGGTCAGGTCAGCCCAGGAGAGGGGTAATCTCAGGGGACAGGGATGCTAGTTCCAAACCTCTCTAGAAGACCTCAGAGACGGCTGGTTCAAGCTCTCCCCACATAGTCTCCCTGGTTGATAAACCCTCATCCAGCTCACGTGCTTCCTGTGGCAGGGAGCTTCCTTCCACCTGGCAGTTGCTTCCCAGTAAGAAGATTTGGGCTGGTAGAAAGTTCCACTTATAGTCGGTGCCTCACGCCTGTAATTCCAGCACTTTGGGAGGCCAAGGCGGGCAGATTGCCTGATCTCAGGAGTTTGAGACCAGCCTGGGCAACACGGTGAAACTCTGTCTCTACTAAAATACAAAAACTTAGCCAGGCGTGGTGGCATGCACCTGTAGTCCCAGCTACTCGAGAGGCTGAGCCAGGAGAATTGCTTGAACCCGGGAGGTGGAGGTTGCAGTGAATTGAGATCATGCCACTGTACTCCAGTCTGGGTGACAGAGCAATACTCCATCTCAAAAAAAATAAAAGTTCCACTTATTTGTGGTACCCCCACTTGTTACATCTGTGTTGATCTCTGCCAGATACCAAGCTGGGTGCTTTATCAAACCTTTTTCATTTAATTTTCACTGCCCTGAGAAGTAAAACTTATACTCCATTTTCTACAAATTCTGAGGCTCAGACAAGTCAAATAATTCACTCAAAGTCCCACAGCTAATAAGACCAGAACTGGGGCTCAATCTTGTATCTCTCTGGTTCCAAAGCCATTTACATCAGAGTGTTCACTTCTTTCCTGCTTCAGCCACATGGAACTTCTTGTCCTTTTCCAAACCCGTGATATCCATTCATGAGTCACTGCCTTTGCCTATGAGGTCCTTTTGCCTGGAGTGTCCTCCCTCCACATCCAGGAGAGAAAAACTTCTATTCTTAGGGTTATGACTTTCTTCACTACTGTTTCACACACACACACCCACACCCCTAGCCAAAGTGGGTGGGTCTCCCTGCTGCAACCGAGTGAAAGACAGGCTGCTAAACAACTACTGATCTATTTGGCCACATCAATAGAGATATTGTACCCAAATCCAGGGAGGTGATTTTCTCAATCTACTCCATATTGACTAGATTCCTAGAGAGTGGTGGTGACCAATGTGGGAGCATAACTTTGAAGTGGAGCCAGAGAAGGTGACCAGGCTCCACTCCAAGTTATGCTACACACACACACACACACACACACACACACACACACACACCCCATCTGTGCCTATTATGTTTTCTGACACATAGCAGGTACTCTGTCTAATCAACACATGAATGCATCAAAAATTCCAGTCCTCAACTCAACTCTCACCCACTTGGGGAAGTCTTCCCTGCCTCCTGCCTACAGGGGCTGCTTCAGGCCCCCTCCCTGCTCCCACCGTCTCCACCACCACCCGCATCCCTACCCCATACACACCCCCCAGCTGACCACTGGCATCTCTCCTGACATGGCCTTGGCACACAAGAGGAACCCAGAAAGGAACATGGAGTGCACTGTAATGTTAGACCCCTAATAAAACTGAAAGATGACTATATCTAATCCTCTATTGTTACAAAAGAGGAAACTGAGGCCTGGAGAAGGCAGAGTTGGGAGGACAGGAACCCAAGCTCTAAATCCCCATCCTATTAAATGTCCTTACCAAAGAAAGAAAAAGGCCAATCAGATGAAGAGGAGGCCTGTGGGGGCTTAAGGGCCTGAGCTGGCGCTAAGTCCCACCTCGGGTCAGCCATCCCCATAGTGGAGCTTGCAAGACCTGCCTCTGGGGCCCTGGAGGGGTGAGCTGGGGGTCAGCGGGAGTTACTCAGGCTCCTGCCTCCCCACAGAGGCCTTTTATTTTCCAAGCCAAGGGCCTCCTCCTTGCACTGGCTGGAGGAAAGGCCTTGGTGGGTGCTGAGTGGAAGGCTGAGGTTCAAAGGCTGCCTGTAGCAGGCGCCGGCCGTTAGCTTCCACCATAAATTTACAACCACCAAACGGCCCTGCATCCTTCAGGGAGGGGGAGAGGTGGCGAAGGCAGGTTTTTCCATGGCTGGCCCCACTGCTCTACAGAGTCAATGACTTGTTGGAAAGTCTGAGTGAGACAAAGTGGTCCATCCATGCTGAGGGAAGCGGTGGGCCTGACCTGGGTGTAAAGGGTCTGCCCGAGGGGCCTCACTTGGGGGCATCTCCGGACAGGCTTATAGCCTGCCCCCATCTGATCAGGCCATTTCCTGCTTAGCACAAGCTCCCATATTCCATAGGATGAAGTTCAAGTCCTGGATCAAGAATCAAAAAACAGGGGTGGATGAGGTGGAGGAGAGAGGTTAACTCCTTACCTCCAACCCCTGGGGGGCCTCTCTGGGCCCAGAGCCATGTGAGCCTGGCAGAAGCTGCCAGTCCTACAGATGGCAGCCAGGATCCCAAAGTGGAGTGTCCGGGCAGCAGCAGAAGTGGGCAGCACAGTGAGACTGATGGATGGTTGTGGGTTGGGGCCCAGCCCCGCTGCCGTGCTCAGCCTGCGACCACCCCTGATGCCCTCCTTTGTCTTCCTCATCTTCAGGGCCCTCAGAAGCCAGTATCCACACTGGCCTCTGCTCGGTAGGGCAAGACTTCCACACCAGAAACTGCAGAATCCCTGAGCATCAGATGCAGGAGGGGCCCTGGGTCCCTGACACCATGTCTTGCCTTTTGCAGAATGGGCAACTGAGGTTGAGAGAAAGGAAATAACTTGTCCCAGGCCAGCAGCTGAGTCACGAGCAAGGCACCTGGTTCTTCATCTAGTGCGGCCTGTGCAGGTGAGTGATGACCCAGCCCGGGCTAGGGACTGGGGCAGAGTCACAGCAGGAGAGCTGCCGGCAACACTCAAATTATCTCACCTCCCCTGATGCCGCCTTCATGCCAGGCCTGGCCTGGCCCTGGGGCCTGGTGCTGATGGTATCTGCCTCTGCCCTCCTAGTCATTTCCTGGCAAGACAGACCACCACATTCTGAGTGTTAAGTGCAGAGGTGGGGAGAGGATCGAGTGCTGTCTAGGGAAAGTGAGGAAGAGGAGGTCCCAGGCAGGGGAACAGCACGGGCAAAGGCCGTGCCCAGCTGGGGAGCTGCAGGTGGATTGAGTCTCTCTAGAATGTAGGGTGGGAGTCAGGCGGAAAGAAGATAACCAGGAGATGAAGCAGGAGAGCCAGGTGAGTGAGGCTTTGTGAGCCTCATTAAGCAGGTGGGCTTTATCCTGAGCCTGGGAAGTGTTCGAGGATGTCCTCACGGCCAGCTGCAGCAGAGTCACCTGTGGCCCAGGTGCCCAGCTCTCCCCTGCACCTGCCCACTCAACAGAAAGCCATGGGTCCCCTCACTGGGGAAAGTGAGGCACTGAGGTCTGGCTACGAGCCAAGGCCACCCCAAATGATCTTCTCAAGTTTCCTCCCTGGAACCTTGGGAAACTTGTTCTTAGCCAGACCTGCCAGACCTCACCTCGAACCAGGAATCAGCTACCTCAAGTCTTTATTTAATTAAGGTAATTTTCTCCCAACCTGCACATCAGACTGAAAACAAAACAACAGCCTTGGCCTTTCACTTTGCTGCTGGGGACTGGCTTTCCCACCAGTAGGGCGCAGCCTCCACATTAACCTCCCCAAGGGCTAAGCCTGGGCCTGGGGGCCAGGGTGGGTGGGTCAGGCTGGCCCTCCCATGGCCAAGGGAGGGGCTGGAGCATAGAGTCCATATAAATTAATTTAATTGGGCCCTATTATCACTTTGCTCCAAGCCTGCAAGCCTAATCTAGCGTTGAAGTAATTCATTGGGTGTGAAGTGTCCTGGAGCCAAGACTTCCCTCTGCTCACGGAACAAACCTCTCCACGCTTGGCCCAGGCCCTGGGCCACTGCAGCCTGGCTCAGCAGAGGGGTTGTGTGGGGAGCAGGGCGGGCAGGGGAGGCCTTAAAATAGCTCTTTGCCTTGGCTACATCCCCTGACTTTCCCAGAAGGAGGCTGTAGCCCACACCCCACCTCCCAACACACACACAGCCACATGTCAGGGTGACAGTCGGACCCTCATGGACCTAGAGGATGGCTGAAGAGGTCCAAGGAGACTTGGGTGAACCCCCAAATACTCTAAAATTTTGGACAAGTCTTTTTTTGCCTTTCTGCGCTTCAATTTCCCTTCTTGCAAAATTTTCTGGCTTCTCCCTTTAGTAGCTACATGACCTTAGGCAAGTTATAAGACTCAGTTTCCTCATCTATGAAACACAGAATCCAATAATGACCATCTTATAATGCTACTGGAAGGGCTGAATACATTAATATGCATAAGGTGATCTGAACTATGCCTGGCATACAGTAAGCACTCCATAAATGTTTGCTCATTCCTATTGTGAGACGCGAGTGGGATGGGAGCAGAGAGCCCTCTGTGCAACTGTGATTGCTGAGGCCAAGGTACACATTGTCATTATAATTTCAGAGAAGTAGGAGGGTGTGGGATGGTGTGGTTCCCACGGAAGTTCTGTCCCAGGATTAGGGCTCCTGAGAGCTGAGAGAATGCAAGTTGCCCAGCACAGTGTTGTTATGATTAGATTTGCATAACTTATGGTGCAATTATTTGTACCCTGATGCCAAGCTCATTAAGCAGTCAGGCACCATGAACCCACTGGTTGAGGCCCAATCTGAAGGGGAGACATGGCTTGGGGGCTCTAGGGGGCCCTGCTCTGGGGGCAGAAGAGGACACTCATGCATGAGTGCAAGCGTGCATACCACATACCCACAGGGGGCCCAGGCACTGCCCGGGGTCTCATCAGGAACAGGTAAGGGCCATAGGCCCTAAAACGATTAGGGAGGCTGAGGATTTACTGGTCTGCCTGCCCATTCCTTTACCCCTCCTGAAATACCAGCCAACTTTTGCAGGGCTTTTGTGCTCCAGATCCTGGGCCTGTGTTAACCCCTGCCATCTGAGCCATGCAGCATCATGAAAGACAGCATTGATTAGCACTGCTCCTAGTATTAACAAACACCCATTTAATGACTTTAGCACCCAGGCCAGTCTCCAGGGAGGTTAATGGGCAACACAGTGAGACCCCCATCTCTACAAAAACTTTTAAAAAATTAGGCACGGGGCTGGGTGCAGTGGCTCATGCCTGTAATCCCAGCACTTTGGGAGGCTGAGGCGGGCGGATCACGAGGTCAGGAGATGGAGACCATCCTGGCTAACACAGTGAAACTCTGTCTCTACTAAAAATACAAAAAATTAGCCGGGCATGGTGGCACGTGCCTATAGTCCCAGCTACTCGGGAAGCTGAGGCAGGAGAATCGCTTGAACTTAGGAGGCGGAGGTTGCAATGAGCCAAGATCGTGCCACTGCACTCCAGCCTGGGCAAGACTCTGTCTAAAAAAAAAAAAAAAAAAAAAATTAGGCACAACGCTGCATGCCTGTAGTCCCAGCTCAGGAGGCTGAGGCAAGAGGATCACTTGAGCCCAGGAGTTTGAGGCTGCAGTGAGCCATGATCATGTCACTGCACTCCAGCCTGGGTGACAGAGCGAGACCCTTTTAAAAATGAACAAATAAAAAATAAATATAAATATAACATTAATCCCCATTTAATGGATGGGGAAAGTGAGGGTTGGTTGATCCAACCAAAATTTCTCCCTAATAAGCATAAAAGTGAAACCAAAGGCTTCTCCCCACTGTTATTTACTCCCCAGTTCAGAGATCATAGGATACGTGTCCTATCATTTGTGGAAATAGCTGGGAAACAGCGAAGGAATCCTGGGCTGGGAGTTGGTGAATCTGAGTGAGTCCTTTCACTTCTCTGGCTTCAATCTCCCCATCAGAGCTATGGGAGTGATAATCTCTCTCCCACTGGGCCGCTGTGCAAATTGGATTGGCTCAGGGACTTACAACACCCCTATGCGGGGCTTGGCACCCACTAGGTGCACACAAGACAAAATAGCATCTGAATTCAGCCCCAGAAACACTAAACCAGGAGAATACTCAAGTGGCTCCTGACACACCCCAACCTCTGGAAGAAGAGGCTTCTTGGTCAGAAACCATTGCCTTCTGCATGTCGCCTGTCACCTGTCGCCTATAAGGAGACTCCCCACATGTTGCCAGACAGGGTAGAATGCAAGTTGCCCAGTGCACTGTGAAGTGAGCATCCCAGCTTCGCTACCCAAGATGAAACCTTCCTTGTTCTGTAGCTAATGGTGCAATTATTTGTAACCCAGTGGCTGGGAGGTGGAGGGTGGCTCTGCTCCTCCTTCCCCTCTCCTCCCTCAACACCCAGGGCTCAGCAAAATCCAGGCGGAGCAGGTCAGGCAAGATTCACCCAGGGTGCTGTGGCAGAAGCAGCTGTAACCTGCTCCATCTCCAAAACACCCCCAAGTGCACACCAGAGATGGCCTGGCTGAAACAGGGCTGAGAGGCATCCTCTCCACCCTCCCTGAGGGCTGCCAGGGCCCTGGAAAAGTGGTGGCAGCTCACATCTCCAGTCAGGGACTCTCCCCCGACCTCACTCCCATTCTCCACCTTGAATTCTCTCCCTCCTGGGTTCCTCCCATCACCACTTATCAGCTGGATATCACTGTGCAAGTCACTAGAGCTTTTCAAGCCTCCATGTCCTCATCTTTAAAATGGGCTAAGAAACTGTCCCTCCTGCCAGGTGTGATGGCTCACACCTGTAATCCCAGCACCTTGGGAAGCCAACGTGGGTGGATCACCTGAGGTCAGGAGTTCGAGACCAGCCTGGCCAACATGTCAAAGCCCCATCTCTATTAAAAGTACAAAAATTAGCTGGGCGTGGTGGCGGGTGCCTGTGATCCCAGCTACTTGGGAGGTTGAGGCACGAGAATTGCTTGAACCTGGGAGGTGGAGGTTGCAGTGAGCCAAGATCACGCCACTGCACACTCTAGCCTGGGCAATAGAGTGAGATTCCATCTCAAAAAAAAAAAAAAAAAAAGTTATCCCTCCTCACAGAGTTGTGAGAACGACCTGCAGTGTAAGTAAAGCACCTGGGGAAGCGCTTGGCAAACAGTAACAGAGGGCTGGGGAGCTGAGAGTTTTGTTTTGTTTTGTTGTTTAGCCTGTCTAACCCACAGTCCTGGGAAAGGCAGGCCCAGCTCTGCTCACTTGTCTTCCCCCTCAATCATACCACTTACATCACCTGCCGGCTCTCAGCCAGTACCCAGGCTGTGCCCCTGAAGGGCACAGGGGCCAGGGATGCCACCAGGGGCCGAATCGTGAGGACAGTTCTGATTCGGGGAGGCCCGAGAGCCCCCACACTCTATACACAGTGGTATGGGGCATTTGCAGAGGCAGCATTTGCAGTGCTCCTCCATGTACCAGGTGAGGCCAAGTACCAGACCTGGCAAAGGAACCAGCCCTTGCTGCTCCTCCAATCCACCCCCATGGTGCTGGATTATTGAACTCTCTGGAGTACCCCTCAGCCTCTCCAGTGCTCAGCTGCCTCCATGGCTCCCCAGGAGGAAAGCAGGTGCCAAAGGAGGAGAAGTTTGGAAGCAGAGAGATAATTATAAGGCTGATGGGTGAGCCGTATGACGACAGGAAAGCCTGTAACTCCTGTGAGCCTCAGTTTCCCCACATGCCATGCATGGGTGATGACACATGCCTCCCATGTGCGATGCTAGGCCTTCCAGGTCCCTCTTCAGAAATGAAGTCCTGGGAGTGCAGGAAGACAGCTCCCAGCTGTCAGCACTTCAGCAAGATCAGCTCTGCTGAAGAAAGCTGCCTTGGCCAAGATCACTCCCTCTTCTAGGGGCAGCCTCCGCTGATGACTGACCAGCTTGCAGGGAGGGGAGACCCAGCCCCTCACCTCAAACTGGGGCAACTCTGAGTCTTGTCTCAGGTCCAGAGCTCCCCCGGGAGCCAGCTGAGGCCTTCATATAACTATCATAGCCTCCTGCTTCCTCCCCTCCCTTTAGTAGGGATGATTCCAGGGACACCCCTCATCAGCCAGCCAGGGGCTGCCTCTCAGGGAAGCCAATCTGTGATCAACGCCATGTGAGAAGTGGCAAATACTTGTCCTAATTTGTCTCTATTTCCTGGGCATTTCTCTGCCAACATAAGCCTCCCTCAATGGGATCCAGGCTCCCTGAGGGCCAGGACCCTGCTTATTTTTGTTCATCACTGTATTTTCATGCCAGGTAGATGGTACGCACTTAACAAATGTGGACAGAAAGAAAACAGGCAGGAAATGGAGATGTTAGGATGATCTTTTTTCTTCTTTTCGAGTCAGGGTCTTGCTCTGTCGCCCAGGCTGGAGTACAGTGGTGTGATCTCGGCTCACTGCAACCTCCGCCTCCCAGGTTCAAGCGATTCTCCTGCCTCAGCCTCCCGAATAGCTGAGATCGCAGGCGCCCACCACCACCGAGTAGCTGAGATCACAGGTGCCCACCACCATGCCCGGCTAATTTTTGTATTTTTAGTAGAGATGGGGTTTCACCATGTTGGCCAGGCTGGTCTCGAACTCCTGACCTCATGATCCGCCTGCCTCGGCCTCCCAAAGTGCTGGGATTACAGGCGTGAGCAACTGCGCCCGGCCAAGGATGGTCTTAAGGGAGGAAGGAAGGCAGTCAGAAGGGACATAGGAGAACCTACTGGACTCAGGTTCAGGTGAGAATAACCCCAGGAAAGTGCTGTTCAAACTGAGAGCTGATGGGAGGAAAGACACTGGCCAGCGGTGCCCGCCGTGAGGAGCGGACGGAGGGGCAGAAGGACATATTCTTCCAGGCACAGGCAAAGGCTCTGAAGCAGGAGTTTGAGGAGCTGAAAGAAGGCTGAGTGTAAAGCCCAGGAGGTCACAAGACGAGGCCAGAGAGGTGGGCACAGCTGGACACTGCCCCATGGAACACAGCCTGAGCCTCGAGGCAATGGGAGCCTGAAAGTTTTAAGCAGAGAGAGACAGGATTGGGTCTGCGTTTGGAAAGATCTCGCTGCCACTGCGGAGGAGGGGTGAGAGGAGACTGTCATGGTCCAGTGTGACTGTGCTTCCACGACTGTGACGATGGTGGAGATGGGAGAATTGGCAACAGCAGCTTATTTGGAGGCAGTATCCTCAGATTTTTACTGCTTGCTTGTTTGGGCATCAAGGGTGAGTGAGAGGAGAGAGGAATCTAGGAAGATGTGTAGATTTTAAGCTCTGGATGGATCATGGGGTCATTTACTGACCTGGGGAAACCTGAGAGAGAAGCAAGTAGGGGGTAGGGTGGGGGACAGATCAAGTGTTCTAGTTGGAGAAACCTATGGGACACCCAGAGGGCAAAGTCAGGGCGTCTGTGAGATATAAGATCTGGACCTGGGAAGAAGTGCCCAGGTTGAGGACTGAGATGTGAGGGCAGCTTGGAGGTGGATTGTGAGTCTTTGAAGGGAGGACCCCGTGGGAGTCTGCTTGGCAGTCCCACATAGCCTAGGCCTGGGACGGAGACCATGCTGGGTAAATGTTTAGCTGGCTGGATAGGTGTGTGGATGGACGAATGAATGGATGGTGGGGGATGGATGGAAGAATGGGGGGATGGGGGGATGGAGGGATGTGGGGATGGATAGAGGGATGGATGGATAGATGACTGATGGTGGATGGATGAACTGAAAAATAGATGTGTCCTCCCCTGTACATCCATGGGTTCCCTAAGAGTGGAGACTGGGCCCTCTCTTGATGCCCATAGCGCAACCCAGGCCTGAAAAATAACCAGTGCATGGAATGCTCCTCTTGCTACCACTTTCACTGTGAGGGTGATGGAGCAAGAGTGAAGAGGAAGTGGGGAGGAACAAGGGACAGCCAGGCCCCTCACTCTACAGACAGAGAGCTGAGGCCAGACAGAAGCGGAGCCAGGGCCCGGCTCCCAGCTGGTGCCTTTTCCATAGTGCCTAGCAGCACCTCCACCTCTCCAGGCACCTTCAGGAGTACTGGGCAACAGCTATCCCCCTGAAACAGATAAAGAAACTGAGGCCCAGAGGAAATCACCCACTTGCTCAAATTCATATCTCAAGATAGCACTAGGGATTAAAATAAACCAGTTTGGAGTTTAAGACTTGAGTCCAGATTCCCAGCTGGGGCACCGGTCGCTCGGGGCCATTCCAGCCCCTCCCTCCATGGGTCTCACTTTCCTCAGTAACAGAATAATGATGGGGAGGCCAGCCCTCTGGGGTGTGGGGAGGCTGGGCTGGGTGTGGCACAGGCTTGGAAACCTGCAGAGCATTGTAGAGGCTTTTTGATCCTGTGGGCGGATTGCAGGGCCCGGCCCCCAACCCTGGCCCCCAGCAAGTCCTGGCTGATGTCAGCAGGTCTGCTGGCCAAGCTAGCTTGCTTGGGGCAGAGAGATGAGAGCTAAGATGGAGCGTTTCTGAGATGAGGCAATGCGACGCAGCATGAAGGGAATGCAATTTGACGGGCCCTTCCTCCACCCTCAGTAGGCGGGGCTCAGGCTGAGGGGACAAGCACAGGGAGGCAGCTTCAAGCTGAGCATCTGCCAGTGGCACTTAGCCCCTCCCTCGTTACCTGTTTCTCAGGGGCAGCTGAAGGGTCCCATGGCCACAGAGTACAGACCGGGCATGTGAAACCAGAGTCGAATGGGGTTTTGCCAGCTGGTGGCAGAACTGAAGCCCAAGGCTTGCAGGCTAGGAATATTTGCACTGCTTGTTTTACTCATTCATTCATTCATTCATTCATTCATTCATTCAACAACCTTTCCTTCCGGCCCTGTCATGGGAGCTGCAGACTCAGAGAGGAATCAAACAACTCCCTGCCTTCAGGAACTCCTGGTCTGATGGGGAAACAACCACATAACTAGTCGATGACAACGTGGAACTTGTGTCACAACAATTCACAAGGGCTGGGGAGCCCAGAGCAGGGCCCAATCCAGGCTCCAGTGCAAGGAAGCTTCCTGGAGGAGGCTGAGTCTGTAGGAGAAGAGGGGCTCCAGGGCTACATCCCAGCAGGGCAGGGAGTACAGAGAGATGACAGGAACTCGAAGAAGGGACACCCTCCACTAACTAATTCAGGCCCCACCCTAATCCCCAGTTGTCTTCCTGCTCCTCAGATTTGCTTCGCCTACATCTCAAAGGTGGTGGGAACAAGCATGCTCTGCCCACAGGTACCCGAGCAGAGCCTCTCCTCGCATCACCAGCTCTCTCCACACAGTGTGGTTTCCAACAGGGCCGGTGCTGAATGCCAAGAAGGGCAGGTCATCTCAGCAGCTCCCAGTCCTAAGAACTAGTTCATTTGCTCACAAGAAGTATTGATTGAGTCACTCCTATGTGTTAGTTATTCCTACCAGTTAGAGTCACTTTAAGAAAAAAACAATGAATGAATATTGCTTCCCTATGCATGGATAAGGACAGCTTAGGAAAAGGTGAGAAACTGGATTCTGAAAGACATTCAAGTGCTGATTCCACTTTTAGTGGCTTGGCAATTCAGGATCTCAGCTGGTTGATGGGGATGGTAACACCTCACGGAGCGGCTATGAGGACTCTGGTGGAGGAGGCCTTTACACCAGGCAGGGGCTCAGTAAAAGTGTATCTCCTCTCGTGAGCAGCACCCTCCCCACACCTCCCTGGGCAGGGAGTGGGAGTTTCAGGGATGAGGCAGGACCGGAGGCAGCAGGAGAGGCTCTGGGGCATGCTAATACTTGCCTGACTTCCCCACTCGAGCTGGGATGATGCTTTACCCCTCATGTCCCCTGGCATGAGTTGGCGGCACCATCCCAGGGGCCAATCTGACTTTTCCCACCAGGAAACCAGCAGGGACTCTCACTGCAGCCCACAGCTAAGGACCAGTGCCAGAGGCCCTGCTGTTCAGAACTGGGTGGTGCTTGGAAGAGTCACCCTGCTCTGAGACTGATGACCCAGGGGAAAGGTTTACCCTCCAGAAGTGGCTGGACCCCTTGGCTGAGTCAAGGAGAAGCCCTGACCACAACCCCAAGGGACCCGTAAGAGGTAGCCTCCCAGCAAGAGGCTGACCTCACCAAGTGGTGTAATGCTGGCAGGGGTGGTGATGGCAAGGTGGGCATCAGACTGCACTGGGCATCACCACCAAGCAGACACTCCCCAGCAACTCCCCACACCGTCCTGCCCCAAACACACCCCCAAGAAGGATGGCTGCAGCTAGGGCACAGGGTAGACTAAAGGAAGTTCTTTAGCACGCTCACCCGGAAGGCAACCTGAGTGCTTCCTCCTGGGAATAAAGATGAAGCTGTAGGCCGGGCATGGTGGCTCACGCCTATAATCCCAGCACTTTGGGAGGCCGAGGTGGGTGGATCACTTGAGGTCAGGAGTTTAAGACCAGCCTGGTGAACATGGTGAACCCAGTCTCTACTAAAAATTCAAAAATTAGTTGGGTGTGATGGTGGGTGCCTGTAATCCCAGCCACCCAGGAGGCTGAGGCAGGAGAATCACTTGAACTCAGGAGGCAAAAGTTGCAGTGAGCCAAGATAGTGCCACTGCACTCCACTCTGGTGATAGAGCAAGACTCTGTCTCAAAAGAAAAAAAAGATGGGCCAGGTGCAGTGGCTCAAGCCTGTGATCCCAGCACTTTGGGAGGCTGCGGCTGGTGGATCACGAGGTTAGGAGTTGAAGACCAGCCTGGCCAAGATGGTGAAAATACAAAAATTAGCCAGGCGTGGTGGCAGGTGCCTGTAATCCCAGCTGCTTGGGAGGCTGAGGCAGAGAACTGCTTGAACCTGGGAGGCGGAGATTGCAGTGAGCCGAGATTGCACCACTGCACTCCAGTCTGGGAGACACAGCGAGACTCTGTTCCAAAAAAACAAAAGAAGCTGCAGCTGCCCAGCCAAAGAGGCTGCACCAAATGACCACCAAAGGGCTCCCTAAAGGATCTGAACACTTGCCTTGGAAGAACAGGAGGGAGTGTGCTTTGTGCCGTAACCAAGTCAGACTTTTCAGGAGTTCTTGGTTCTGGGCCTGTGTTCATTGTGGGATGTGGGCAGGCCCAACCCTCTCTGAGCCTGAGACACCAAAGGCCCTTCTACCTTTGACTTCTATGTAGCATCAAGACTGGGCACCCAGATACAGAGGCCCCTTGGGGGACTTCAGGCTAAAATTTCCTTTATTGGTGCCTAGAGAGGAACAGGGATAAGATCAAGGTCATGCAGCAAGTTGAGGACACTCCCATCATCGGTACAGTGACCTAGAAGCCTGAGCCCACTCTGCTGGCCTCTGCTTTTGCCCTTCCATGCTCCTGGGTTTTTCTGCAACAAATATTTGCAGTTTGTTACCATGGTTTTTTTGTTTTGTTTTGTTTTTTTCTGAGGCAGAGTCTTACTCTGTCACCCAAGGTGGAGTGTAGTGGTGCAGTCTCGGCTCACTGCAGCCTCGACCCGCCAGGCTCAAGCAATCCTCTCACCTCAGTAACTGGGACTACAGGTGCATGCCACTGCTCCCAGGTAAATTTTGTATTTTTAGTAGAGATGGGGTTTTGCCATCTTGGCCAGGCTGGTCTCCAACTCCTGGGCTTAAGTCATCCGCCCACCTCAGCCTCCCAAAGTGCTGGGATTACAGGCATGAGCCACTGCACCCAGCTCATTACCACATTCTGCCCACCTATCTTCATGGGCAGCCCATCACTGCTTACTTCTTGCTTCCAGACACCCAGCCTACTGACGACAGGGCCCCTTGAAAGGCCTCGGTATTAATATTTTGGCCGGGCCTGATCCCAGACCATGTGCTGCTTGCCCCACTGGGCCTTGCCTCTCCCTGGATCACTGGGTCGGCCTCTTGGCTGGCCTCCAGCTGCTGGTCTCTACCTCACAGCAGCCACAGAAGTGCTTCTGGTACTCAAGTGTGCCCAGGTCCTTGCCTGACTTGGAACAACTGGAGACTTCCCATGCTCTAAAACAGGGAGGGAACCTGACTTCTTGAGGGCCCAGGCACCTGAGTGGCCTCCTGATAGCTCCACATTAGCTTTGCTCAGACTCTGGGAGATTTGGCCCCTGCTGCCCTGTAGCTCCTGGGAGCAGTCTCACCATGCTGAGCCCATCCCTTTAGCTGTCTGAGGCCTTGCTATGCCAGGCAGCCTGTTGAGCCTGGTTTCTAATCACCCACTTGCTGTGTGACTTTAGGCAAATCACCTCTCCTTTCTGTGCTTCACTCTCTTCTGCAAAACAGAGTTAGTAATTCCAGTGTGACCCCACCAAGCTGTTGTTAGGATTGTGAGGCTGTGCATGGAAGTACCAGCACAGTGCCTGGCCCATTGCGGTGTACCATGATCTGGTAAGGATCCTCTCAGAGTGCACCTGTCATTCAGTCATTCATCCAAAAGGACAGCACAAAGCTCCCATGGGGGCCAAGCCCCATGCCACGGGGAGCAATGTGAATCAGGTGCCAGAGTCCCCACCCTGGAGGCGCTCTGGGTGATTCAGCAAAGAAGATGGGCGCAGGGACCCTCAGTCACATAGTGTGGTCACAGCTGTGGCAGCCCAGAAGGGGCACCTAAGCCCCCATACCTTGGAGGACCCCACTGAGTCATGGAAGGTGAGTAAGAGTGAGACAGTAGGATCGGCACGGACAAGTCATGAGGGCCAGGGTGAGCAGGGGCCTGGGAGCCCAGAGCAGATCCGCATCAGTTAAGCAGCATTTAGGGATGATGGGGGCAGGGAAGGGTTTAACCGGGGGGTGATGGTTGGATCTGTGTGTGAGGGAAAATCCCTGGGCTGGGTGGGGGATGGATGGGGTGGGAAAAGGTACAGGCAGGCATGGAAGAGACAACACAGCCCTCTGTGAGGAGGCTGGGACAGTGGTCCAGGCCGGGTAGATGGCGGGAACCGAGAGGAGAGGGGTTAATGGGGAGGGCAAGAGGAGGCAAACGGGAGGGTTTAGGAGGGGGAAGGGATGGGATGACCTCCCACATCAGGCACTGGAACCACCCCTGAGCTACTAACCCATTCAGTGACTCAGGCAAGCCCCTCCCCCTTGGGGGCCTCAGTTTACCTACATGTGAAATAGGACATGGGCCAGAAAATCCCTGGAGGCCCTCTCTACTCACACATCCTGTGGCTCTGTAAAGCAAGTGGCCTTCCCTGCTTCTGGAGGAGGAGGAGCAAAGCCCATCCCCACCCTACCCCTCTAAGCCTCATCTCTGGAGATGGGGCCCAAGCCCCAGGGCCAAGCGGGACAAGGGGTCTGACCCACTTAGGTGAGGGCAGGTAGTGGCGCCCTGAAGGCTGCATACACAGAGCTGCAGCGCCACCTACTGTCCATGTGGGAAGAGGCCACCAGTCCCAGGAGCCCGGCTCTGACCTAAATAAATCCCAGTGGACTGAAGCACAGCTAAGAGTTCCTACCTGGGCCCACAGGCCCAGTTCCCTCCCCGCCACCCCCAGGTCTCTCCAGATGGCTCGATGAATGCAAGATGCTTCCTTCTGTAATGGATTCTGACCACATCATTCTCTTGCTCAGAAACCTTTCATGGTTCCTCACTGCCCTTGGAGTCCATACTTGCTCCTTAGCTGGCATTCAAGGCTCTTCCCATCCGGGCCTCTGCTGACCTCTGATGCCCCATTTCGTATACAGCAAAATACTCACCAGCTCCTTAAACATTCCATACTTTCCCCAGTCTTGTGGCTTTGTATTAGGTTGGTGCAAAATTGCGATTTTTGCCTTTACATTCAACGGCAAAAACCGCAATTACTTTTGCACGGAGCTATATATATATATATATATATATATATATATATATATATATATTTTTTTTTTTTTTAAATGGAGTCTTGCTCTGTCGCCCAGGCTGAAGTGCAAAGATGTGATCTCAGCTCACTGCAACCTCCACCTCCCAGGTTCAAGCAATTCTGCCTCAGCCTCCCGAGTAGCTAGGATTACAGGCACACCCCACCATTCCCGGCTAATTTTTGTATTTTTAGTAGAGACAAGGTTTCACCACGTTGGTCAGGCTGGTCTCGAACTCCTAACCTCGTGAGCCACCCACCTCGGCCTCCCAAAGTGCTGGGGTAACAGGCGTGAGCCACCGCGCCTGGCCCCCGATATATATTCTTGCCTCTGCTTGAAATAACTTTCTCTGCCTTCTTGGCTTAAAAACCAGTGCAGGCCGGGCGTGGTGGCTCACACCTGTAATTCCAGCACTTTGGGAGGCCGAGGCGGGTGGATCACTTGAGGCCAGGAGTTCGAGACCAGCCTGGTCAACATGGTGAAACCCTGTCTCTGCTAAAACAACAAAAATTAGCCAGGCGTGGTGGCACACGCCTGTAGTCCCAGCTACTCCGAGGTTGAGGCAGAAGAATCGCTTAAACTGGGAGGTGGAGACTGCAGTGAGCTGATATGGTGCCACTGCACTCCAGCCTGGGCAACAGAGCAAGACTCCATCTCAAACAAAACAAAACAAAAAGTACCAGTGCAAAGTCACCTCCTCCATGAAGCCTTCCTTAATATACCTTTCTCCCCTAGTTCACTACTGAGCACAGAGCCTGCTCTCGGTAAAAGTTCAATCCCATCTTCCTCTGGGTCCCCATAGTTCCTGCACTGTCCTTTATCCCTGCATAGGCCAGGAATGTTTCTGTACCCATCTCTTGCCCTCCCCAGGCTCTGAGCTCAAGGGAAGAGACTGTGTGTGACCCATTGCTTCTCAGCATAAGGTCTGGTGTTCAATACATTTGCATTTATTAAGCATCTACTATGCGCCATTGGACTAGATGTTTTCCCGTGCTTTACCTCATTACAGACTTAGGTCACCTGTGTTGAACATGGGAGTCTTGACCACTTTGTTCCTGCTCTTCCTGTCAGCCAAAATGCCTTGCCATGAGCTTGCCGCATAACCATGGGTGGCTCACTGGACTTTCATCCGGGCAAAGAGAAGGGTGTGCTGACACCACTCATGGCTCCTTCATCTGGGACCTACCCAAATCCCACAGCTTTGCTCACCTGCATCTGATCCTGTTGTGCCCAAGATGCCTGCTCCCATGCCTGGATACCTGCTGCAGCTGCTCCAAGCCAGGACCCTGCCAATATGTCATCTTAGATCTTCAGCTCTGGGTTGGTCTTCCAGGTGCCTCTGCCTCCCAAGGAAACCCAAGGAACTCCGACAGAAAGGGAATGCCTAAAAGAGCAGCAGTGGGGACTGTAGGGGTCCTCCTGCCTGCCCATTTGTTATCCAGAGTGGGGCCCTGACTTGCCTGAAGTTACACAGGGACTCCGGTATTCCAATCCTTGGCCTTAAAATTGCTGCTATCCCCTGTTACTTCTATCTAAAAGCCCTGGAGAAGTTTCAGGAGACACTCAAAGGGCCCTTGTCTGGTTTCCAGGCTGACCAACTCTAATGGAGAAAAAGCTCACTCACTGAGCATACATCATATGCCAGGCATATAGAATCCTTCAATGGAGGGATCATTCTCCCCATTTTACAGAGGAAGAAAGTGAGGCTCAGAGTGAATGAAAGACTTTCCCAGGTCACATGTCTGCAGTAGAACTGGGGTTCTCGGGTGGCCTTGATCACCATGCTCGGCTCCCTTGAAGGCTGACACACACAAATTAATTCCAAAGACAAGGGAGCAAATAACCAGATACAGGCTTTGGCGTTCTGAGACCCTGAGGGAGCAGGGAAGACTTCCTGGAGGTGGTGAGTGGGGCACTGACAGAGGCCTTGGAAGAGGGTCCAAGCTGGACTAATGAGGAAGGAGGAGGGTTGGCAAGAGGGAGACATTCCCTCTCGTGTCACCTGGGTGCAGGCACTGTGACTTCTGCCTACAGCCTCCTCACCCATTCCCTGCCACTCCCGCAGTCCCCCTCCCACACCAGCCAGAGTGGCCTTCCCGGAAAGCAAATTACTGGCCAGTCAGGGTCCTGCTTACCATCCCTCAGAGTCGCCCATCCTCCAGCATGGTTTTCCAAGGACCTGCTCGGGACTGGCTCTCCCCACTCTCTCCAGCCCCATCTTGAGCCACTACACCTTGAATTCAGTGTTTCAACAACACACAGTATTTGGAATTTCTCCAACTGCCCCCTGTTGGTCTTTGCATATTCTGTTCCCTCCGTCCATCATATCTATTCATCTTTCAGAGCTTAGCTGAAATGCCTCCAGGACGCCTTCCCTGAGCCCCAGATTGAGTGGGGCACCCTCCCCCAGCTCCCACCCTGGGTCTGTGTCTGCCTGCCCTGCCCATGCCCGCCCCACAAGGCCCACGCTTGCGCCCTCAGGCTGCGCAGGGCGAGGGTTTGGGGGCGCGGTACTGACGGGTGTCCAGGCCTCTCCTCGCAGGGTTCCGCGCGTGGAAAGGTGGGCCGGGGCCAGAAGACGCGCTGGAAAGGCGTTTTCTGCCCCCTCCGGGCCTCGGGAATATTTATGGGCTGCCGGTGGGGCAGGCGGGGTGGGGTAGGCTGCCCGGCGGGCGGGAAGCGCTGCGCACTCGGGTCCCCTGCGGTCCCCGGCGGGGGTCGGCGCGTGCGGAAAGCGGCCCCGAGCCCCCAACCTCGGCCCGTCCGCAACGGAAGAGGAGGCGACCGCAGCCTGGAAAAGAAGAGCCCCCAGCTGTTTCCTTCCACCCGGGCGGGCGGGACGGAGAAGGGAGGGAGCCTGGGAGAGACGCAGGTGTGGCGCTCGCCTGTGCTGGCGGGGCGGCAGCCGGGGCGCGGCACCCTCGGAGTCTCGACTCTGCCCACTTCACAGGCAGAAAACTGAGGTGGTCCCATGGCCAGAGCTAAGAAAGGCGGTGCTGATTCCTGGGCCTCCGCTGCTCACGGCGTCCTTCAGGATCCCAGTAGGCCGAGGGCAGCTCACTCTTAGGTGACCACAAGAATCACGGGGACAGTTGTTAAAATGCAGATTTCAGGGCCCCATCTCCCAGAGACGCAGTAGGTCTGAGATGGGACCCAGAAATCAGCTCTTTAAAACAACGAAATAGTCCACATGTTGTGAAGCACTGGTGAAGAGATGCTTTGGAATAGGAAGCTTCTCCCTCGGCCTAGTTAAAGCAGAGAGCAGAGAGCGGGGACTTGGAAGGGAGGGACTTGAACCCTGAAGCCCAGGCTTTCCTGCTGGGTGACTAACTTCTCTGTGCCTTGATTTTATCTTGCCTAAAGTGGAGATAACATTCAGCCCACAAGGTTCTGTAAAATCAAAGAGATCTGAGTAAAAGTGCTTTACTAACTTCACCACCACCATCATTATTATTCACTGTCACTGCCCAACCCCTAGGCAAGGAAAGAAGCCATCCTGAACCTTTGGAGTGATGAGCTCAGATGCCACCACCTCTGCAAAGGCAGCCCTGGTCATTTGGGAGGAAGCCCTCTTTCCTCTGAACTGCACACCACTCCTTCACCCCCATTTGGTGCTCCTTGTATGTGCCCAGGGCTGACTCTGCAGTACCATGTGCCATTTTTTCACCAAAATATGAGCTCTACCTTTGGGGCTCCTCAAAGTCAGCAATTATGTCAGAAGGGCTGCATGGTAGAGACCTGAGTTTAAGTCTCAGGTCTGTCATTTACTGAGAGATCTTGAAACCGCCTTTGCAAAATTATGACTGAGACAGTGAAAGAGATCTAACTTAACTGACTCCATTTTGCTTCTAACCTCCAAGCTGTCCTTGTTCATTCCTAAGCATAGATTGAACTATCTTTGGGAGAAATTTAGTTTATAGTTTATTGTTTAAACAAAGATGGTAACAGACCTTTCCCAAAGCAGATCTCCTTCTTGCCTGGGGACTAGATTGCTTTGGCAGGACTAACATTAGCCACAAGATAAGGAATTATGGTTTAGGAGCCATGCAGCTGGAGGATACAAGATTCTGACCCTCTCTAACCTGCTCTAAGATCAGTGCTTGAGATGTTTCACAGGCCCTGCACTTGACGGATCAGCTGGCACCACCCAGATCAATAAACTGGCTCATCTGATCTTGTGGCCCCCACCCAGGAACTGACTCAGCACAAGAAGACAGCTTCCACTCCCTGTGATTTCATCTCTGACCAATCAGCACTCCTGGCACACTGTCTTCCCCCCACCCACCAAGTTACCCTTCAAAACTCTGCTCCCCAATGCTTGGGGAGACTGATTTGAGTAATAATAAAACTCTGGTCTCCCGCACAGCCAGCTCTGCGTGAATTACTGTTTCTCTATTGCAATTCCCCTGTCTTGAAGAATCGGCTCTGTCCAGGCAGCAGGCAAGGTGAACCCCTTGGGCTGTTACAATCTCAGTAAATGTAAACTGTCCCCGTTATTCTTGGGGCCACCTAAGAGTGAGCTGCCCTTGGCCTACTGTGATGCCAAAGGGCGCCATGAGCAGCGGGGGCCCAGGAATCAGCACCGCCTTTCTTAGCTCTGGCCATGGGACCACCTCAGTTTTCTACCTGTGAAGTGGGCAGGAAGGCTGTGGGATCCTGATCAGTGCATCCACCTCTCCAAACGTCTATCACTTTAGAGTGTAAAGGTTTAAATGGAATAATGTCTATAAAGTACTGTAATGTCTATCACTCAGTTGGCCTAACTTGAATAAAACAAATACAAGCTGGGCAGACTGAGGAAGGCATCGCAAGGAGTGGCTTTTGACCTGGGCTTTTAGAGCCAGGAGTCTTAGCAGGTAAAAAACTTGTGGGGAAGGGCCCCTCTAGGCCCTTTTCCATATTCTGGTTACAGTCTCTATTAATGTTTATAACTTTAAACAGAGACTTCCTGCTCTGAAATGTGTTGTTGCTGCCCATTTAAAAATTGAACTAGAATAAAGATAGCAAGTGGAACTCGCACTATGGTCTTCCCTGAAACCAACTAAAACAACAGTAAAGGGATTTATCATAATATTGGAAACCAGACACAGCCAGCAAAGAATGATAATTGATTAAATCCTAAAAGGCAATAAAGAAAGTTGAAAATCAGCCCAATTTACACTGTTAAACCCCCAAATGGTTCAGGAGTTGGTTGTACCAGGTACTTCTGGAAAGTGGGTGGGTCGGAGGGGGGCGGGGTGGAGGCTAAAAACAGAAAGATTGCTTGGAAAACAATCAGACTTCCAGATACTCTCTCTCCTGGCAAAATACTAATACTCCAGACAGGATACATAGAATGCTTCAGGCAGGAGATTGGAGGAGGTTTTCTTTTGACTAGCACAAAATAAAAGACATGGAATGGCCCAATCATGTGCACAGCCCCAATCATGTTCAGAGGGTATCAAATCTGTTTTAATGTCTCATTCTTAAATACGAGCAGACAGCAAAGGATGAGTAAGCATTTAAGAAAAGCCTCTAATTAAAAAAGAAGTCAAAAGAATAGGGGGAAAGGAACTTAGAAGATGGCAACTATGCAAAAAGCTGAAGACTTCAAACTATAATTAACATCTTAAGAAATAAGATATTGCTGCAAAAAGCTGAAGACTTAAAAGAAAACTATAATTAATGTCCTAAGAGATAAGATATTGCATCCATAAACAAGAATGGGATGCTACAAAAAAGAACTCTTGGAAATTAAAAATACAATAGCCAAAGATGAAAAAAACTCAAAAGAATGGTTGGAAGATAAATTTGAGAAAATATAGGGAAAAGGAAGAGACAGAAAACAGCAAAGACAAGCTAATTAGAGGGCTAGTGAAGGTGATTAAACACCTAAATGACAGGAATTCTAGAAAGAGGGATTAGAGAAAATGTCTGAGACTGAAATACATGAGTTTCAGATTGAAATAACCCATTGAGGAGTCAGCACAATGCATGAAAATAGATTCACACCAAGACATCAAAATTTTAGAATCTTGGTAACAAAGAGAAATCATAAAAGTTTCCAGATAGAAGAATAAATAAGAAGCCTTCATACAAAGGATTAAGAATCAGAATATCATTGGATTTCTCAATAGCAAGATGGGAATTAGGAGACAATAGGGAAATGTCTCCAAAATTCTGAAGAAAGTTATATTTCCATCCCAGAAAGTTATATTTCCACCCAGCCAACTGATGATCAACGGTGAAGAAAGAATATATTTCTAGTCATGTGAATTATCTTTGCATGCTTCCTGAGGAAGCTTCTGGAGGATGTGCTTCAGCAGAAATGAGGGAATTAACCAAGAAAGAGGAAAACATGGCATCCAAGGAAAAGAAAATGTAACAAAGGATAGGGGCAAAGGAATCCCCAGGCCATTCTATTCTATTGTGCAATAGAAGACAATTCATCCTAATGGGACATGGTGGAAGACTCTGGGAGGGACTTCTTCAGGAAGATGAAATCGGTAGACTAGCCAATGCATTTAAACATATTGAAAGGAGATATGCATAACCACAATTGTTATGCAGGAAAGGAAAAATAATTATAGAATACTGCACGGCCCAGTTGTCAATAGCATTTACGTAGCCTAATAATGAAAACATGAATACTATTCCAATCAAACTTGTGATACTAGGAGGAAGTAGGGAGACACAAAATATGCATGTGAGTGTGGAGAGAGTAAGGGGAAAGAGAGAAAGAGAAAGAAACTGAAAAATCAGGAAGTAGTAGTATAAGCAAATAATTTAGAGTCAAAAGCAGTAGCGTGTGTCAAGCAGAAAAGTGTGTCTGTGTGTGTGTGTGTGTGTGTTGTGGGAGGGGTGCAGGAGGACTGCTGCTTTCCATTACGAGCCTTACAGACTTTCTAAACTGTATACATGTACAACTAAATGTTTAAATTGCATAACAGCAAGCCCCTAAGTGAGGGCTACTCTTGGCAGGAGGGCCGTTATTTTCAGCAGAAGGCCCAGCTGGACACTGGCCAACTCAGTAAGGCTAGCAGGAGAGGAGCCTTCTGGGGACGCTGGGATGCTAAGTTAGTTGAGTAGGTGCAACACAATTCATTCATCGAGGGAAAATTCAAATGCATGGCTTTGAGGAGCCTTCCATGCTCCCTGCAACCTCATGTGATGCTTCCTTCCCCTTTCCCCTGTATTCCACTCTCATTACTGTGATCACTGTCTAGCTTTGACTGTAGATATTTTGTCTGGTCTCATCTCTCCAACCAGGCTGTGAACTCCCCAAAGATAGTGACTTCAGCCTAGTGACACAGAGAGACTGTTCAATAAAATATTTGCTGAATGCATGAATGGTCAACACCTAGTGAGGGCCAGGCACATATTTATTGAGCATAATAGTACTTAAGACTCACTGAACAGAAAGGGTCTTCTTTCTTAGAATCACCTTGATCTATGTTTGGGTACAAAGCAAGTCCTTGACAAATGTGCATTGCCTTGGTTGAGCAGATGTGGCCTCCTGGATTCCCAGCCTGTTGTGTGATTTTGAACAACTTTCATAGCCTTTCAGAAAGGTGCCAGGGTTTCTCCATTATCAATAGGGAAAAAAAGGGTCAGAGGATGCTTCCTGGGTCTCAGAGCTGTGACTTGAGAATTGAGTGGGGGGTGAGGGGATGGCAATGGTGATGCACAACGTGCACCTGAGGATTCCTAGGTGTCCGGAAGACCTGCCCCTGGGGTGGGTGGGTGGAAGGGAAAAGTAATGGCTGATGAAAAGAGGCTGCAAGAGAGGCCTGAGTGGGAGGAATGTTTCATCCTCCAGCATCTCCCGTCCAAAGCCACTTCTCCTCACTGCCCCTTGGCCCTGGCATCCAGCAGCCAACTCTGCTGAATCTGGAGGGGATGTTTTGGCCAGATTCTTCCTATCTCCTGAGATGGGGTGGAGAGGGTCCCTGGCCCACGTCTGCTTCCCTCTGGTTGGTGTGTCACAGAAGATAATGGCTCCAAGGGCTCCAGCAGCACTACATGGAACATTATTAGATCAGCTAGCCCAGAACATCTCCAAATTCTAGATTTTACCAACTGGTAAAATTTAAATGAAAAGGAGGTGACCAGCGTAAAGTTACCAGCTTTTTTAGTTTGCTAAAAAAAAAAACCAAACAAAAAAAACCTTAAAAAAAGAACTATCATGATGTTCTGTGGTTCCATGGTGTGTTCACTTAGTGGTAAGGCATCAAGCTGTACATTTAGGAGTGTGATTATTCTGAATACATATTAGACTTTGTGAAAAGTTACTCGAAAAACTATCATGTACTAGGCCGGGCGTGGTAGCTTACGCCTGTAATCCCAGCACTTTGGGAGGCCGAAGTCGGCAGATCAGCCAGAAATTCAAAGTCAGGAGTTCGAGACCAGCCTGGCCAACGTGGTGAAACCCCATCTTTACTAAAACTACAAAAATTAGCCGGGCATGATGGTAGGTGCCTGTAATCCCAGCTACTCAGGAGGCTGAGGCCGGAGAATTGCTTGAGCCCAGGAGGCAGAAGTTGCAGTGAGCTGAGATCACACCACTGCACTCCAGCCTGGGAGACAGAGCAAGGCTCCATCCTCCGTCTCAAAAAAAATTTAAAAAAAGAAAAAAAGAAAAACTGTCGTGTACTATTGCACCACTACTTCATGTAAAATAAATTTTTGATGCCCAAGATGGGAAAAGCATAATCTCAATAAAGTCCAGTTGGTCCTTATGAAAAGGCAGTGAACAGTGAACCGTAGGTGAAATTACAATAGTATGCTTTACATGTATGGTAGTAACATTCTAGGGGAGAAAGCCAAAAGGGTCATTTCACAATATCACTCACACATTGGTTTTTGTCAATTGAGGGATTCAGATGCGAAGTGGAATCCTATATCTAGCTTGTTCTTAAGCTTTCTCATAGTTGTGGAGAAAAATCCAGTTTCACTTGGTTACCCTGAGGGAAGTGGAAGCCTCACCCAGTGCAGTTCCACTGAATTTCTAATGTTCTCTGACTTCTGAGAGAGGCTGAGAACAAAGACAGCAGCTGCCGGCCCCTGCTCTCTCTACCACTGGAAAGGCCAGAGGCCAGGTGAGGGGGACTCACAGCCATTGGGCACCCTGATCACCAGGCCCAGAATAGTCAGATCTTTATTTGAAAGGGATGCTGCAGACCAAGAAGACCCTGGCCAGTCCATCTGTAAGCACTTGGGGACTTTCTGTCAGGCTCCCTTTTATGAGAACTGAGGTCCAGAGAGAGGAGGTGATATATTCAAAGACACACAGCAAGTTTAGTGAAGAGCTGGAGCTAGAACCTGGCCTGCCAGCCCTGTGTTCTCCCCATGCACCCTGGCTCAGGAGCTCCTGGTGGCCACCCTCCTTGACCTTGAAAACTGCTACTGCCATGTTGGAGGTAAACTCTTCAGAGCTCCGGCTCTGGTGGGCAGAGCTAGGCTGGTGCTGGGCTGCAGGGAATCGAGTTACCTAGTTGGAGAGGATCCCTCAGGAGCCAGCCTCTCTCCAGTTGGCAAGAGGACAACTTGGTGAGGCTGGGCTCGTGGAAGATGCCAGAGCTGCTACAATGGAGGGCTTCAACCATCCAACACCTCCTTCAGGGCTGCTGTCACCAAACCCAAGCTGACACCCTGGCTCTGGGCAGAGGCTGGCGGGTGTGGGTGGAGGAGGGAAAGTTGTTAGGAAGGCTCTGCCAGGCGGAGGGAGGGGATTGGCCTCTGCAAAATGGGCCTCTTTCCCGCCTGGAGGGCTTTGCTCACTCTTGCCTCCTCGCTGCTTCTCTCTCCTCATGGACACACCCAGTTTCCTCCGATTGCACAAAGCCTCTTTGATGAATGATGCCATAAAGAGGCTGCTTCAGGGGACCCAGGGTTTGGCCCACTCTTTGGGCCTTCCCCACCCAATCAGTGAAATGGCCAATTGTGAGTATATGAATATACTCAGCTCTGACAGGGAACCTTTCAGCTGAGCACCATGGTTAAGGAGCTCCCAAATGAAGGCATGGGCCCACAGCAGCCCAGGTGGCCCATTCCTACCCTAAGTGGAGGGGTAGGGACCCTTAATTTCTGTAACGCATGTCAGAGACACTCAAAGCAGGAAGAAGTCTGGTCAACCATATGTTCCAGGTGCCTTGAAAGTCTCAATATTTGTTGAGTGGGCGAATGAATAAAGTTCAGCTTAAGACTTTTTTTTTTTTTTTTGAGACAAGAGTCTCACTCTGTCACCCAGACTGGAGTGCAGTGGTGTGATCTCAGCTCGCCGCAATCTCCACCTCCTGGGTTTAAGCAATTCTCCTGCCTCAACCTCCCGAGTAGCTGGGACCATAGGCACACACCACCACGCCCCGCTAATTTTTGTATTTTTGGTAGAGACTGGGGTTTCACCATGTTGGCCAGGCTGGTCTCGAACTCCTGACCTCAGGTGATCCACCCGCCTCAGCCTCCCAAAGTTCTGGGATTATAGGTGTGAGCCACCGTGCCCGGCCAAGACTATTTTAAAGAAAGATGCCACCGCTGAACAGTAAAATCAAAGACCTCATTTAGCAGCCCTCATCTGACAGAAGAGAAACATGCCCGGTGAAGGGCCCTTCTTACTGACATTTCCAAGTAACACAAGGGACCAGGCAGGCGTCCCAAGCCAGGTGTCTGATGGCTGCTCTTCTGCTGGGTGAGAGTGCCCCAGCACCCTACTCCAGGGCCTGGGCTCACTACTCCATAAGCAGCCCCACTGCTTGCCAGCAGATCTGCAGCTTCCGCAGACACTTCCAGCTTTCAGTTCCTTGAACATTCCTGTCATTCCTTGGGCAAACCCACTCTACTCCACATTTCTTTGAACTTCCCCGACTTCCCTGACCCTCTGCGACTAGCTGTGTGACCTTGGGCAAGTTGCTCAACTTCTGTAAGCTTGAGCCTCCACATCATGAAAGCGAGAGAAGCATTACTGACCCCGAAGGGTTGCTGTGAGGCCCACAGGTCCAGCTGAGAAAGTGCATGATAAAGTCAACATGATGGGACCTTCACTCTGTGCCAGACACGTGCAAGACAGGGTTATGTCCTGCACAAATCAGTGTAGGGGTTAAGCACAGATTAGATTCACAGGTGGGGCCAACCTGAGTTAGAATTCTAGCCCTACCACTGACTCACTGTGTAACCCTGGGTGAGTCCCCTTATCCTTTCTAGGACCCTCTTTTCTTATCTGTAAAATGGAGACAATAATACCTACTGTTGCTTAAAGGATGAAAAGGGAACCCCATAAATGAAGTGCCCTGCCCAATGTTCAGCATACAGCAGGTGCTCAGTGAAGGGCCACCTCCACATACCTCCTTCTCCATGAAGTCCCCAGCAGGCTGGTCCTGCAGGTCCCCCAGTGACCTAGAGTCCCAAGTGTGAGCACTGGCCCCTGCTGCTTCGTAAGTCCTCTGCCCAAAGCTGTGGAGTCCTACTTGGGTCTAACTGGGAACACCAAAGTAAAGAGGAATGAGGAGGCCCCAGGATGGAGAGTTTGGAGTGGGGCTGCTGTGTAGGATGGCAGCCAGCAGGCCTGGCCGTGAACCCCAGGGCCACCACCTTTTTAAATCAGATCCTTCCCTCCAAGCAAGCAAGCAAGCTGGCTCTGGCAGAGGCCCTGGCCAAGCACAGCAGAACCTTTGTGAGCTCTTGACTCTCCCCCTGCCTCCCCCTTCATCCTTGTCGTCGCCTGCAGGGAGCCCTGGGGGTGGGGCTCTGGGCAGGGGAGCAGCTTGTAGGCTGCTGGCTTAGCCTGATGTTAAAGGCCTGAGGGGCTGGTCTCACCCTCGAGCCACATCTCCCTCCAGCCCCCTCCTCCTCTCCCAGGCTGCTGCTTGGTCTTTGCAGGCATAGTTGTCTCTCCCTTTGATGCTCTGGAGAGGTAGAACTGAAATGGAGGCTGGGGCTGTGGAAGGGCAGGGAGAGGTCTTCATTCCAAGAGATGCCAGCCTTGTCCTCACTCCCTTTGCTGTTCATGGAGCGGAGCAATGCTTCACCTCTGCCCTGGCCAATTCTAAACCCTCAGACCCAAGTTTAAGTCTGCTGGCAGGGTAGCTTCAGCCCTGAGAGGTACTTTGCTCCTCCATACAAAGAGGTGAAACTCTCTAGACCCTCACAGGGCAGCTTTCTGTGCACCTCAGAGACTCGACGAGACTCCTGGGACTCCTGTCCTTGCCTTTCATGCGTGGCCATACCAGATGCTTCATCAGCACTCAGTAGAGCTTAGGCTCCAAGAACCTGCACTCTGAAACCTCTGTCTCTCCAAGGTCTAACCTTGTAAGAGTTACTGCTCAGAATCCTCCCACTGCAGCCCGGACCCCTGGGTAGTCCCTCTTCATTCTTCAGGTCTGGCTGGGGAGGTGTCCCTGTAACACCTGTGCTGAGTACTGCCCTGCTCACCCATCACTGCCATGATGGTGGAGCCTCCGCCCGCCTCACTCACCACTGGACTCCAGTGCCTGGGACAGGGCTGGGAACGAGGTAGGGGATGCAGAAACAAGTATTGCCTGCCTGGCCCAGGTCCCCCATCCCCTTCGCTGTCAGCACCTGAACCCACCTTCCCTTCACTGACAAGGTGAGCATTATCACATGAAAAAAAAAAGTCAAGTAACAAATGGAGAAAACATTTGGATGCAAGACAGACAAAATGCTAATTCCCCCTTGTTTTTGTAAGGCAACAAGAAAAATACTTTTGCTCATATTTTTTGTTTTTTTGGAGACAGGGTCTCACTCTGTTGCTCAGGCTGGAGTGCAGTGGCATGATCACAGTTCATTGCAGCCTCAACCTCCCAGGCTTAGGTGATCCTCCCACCTCAGCCTCCTGTGTAGCCAGGACCACAGGCATGCACCATCATGCCTGGCTAATTTTTTTTTTTTTTTTTTTTTTGAGACAGAGTCTCGCTCTGTTGGCCAGGCTGGAGTGCAGTGCTGCCATCTCGGCTCACTGCAAGCTCTGCTTCCTGGGTTCACGCCATTCTCCTGCCTCAGCCTCCCGAGTAGCTGGGACTACAGGCTCCCACCACCACGCCCGGCTAATTTTTTGTATTTTTAGCAGAGACAGGGTTTCACTGTGTTAGCCAGGATGGTCTCAATCTCCTGGCCTCGTGATCCACCTGCCTCGGCCTCCCAAAGTGCTGGGATTACAGGTGTGAGCCACCGCACCCAGCCATGCCTGGCTAATTTTTAAACTTTTTGTAGAGACAGGATCTCTCTGTGTTGCCCAGGCTTATCTTGAACTTCTGAGCTCAAGTGATCCACCCACCTTGGCCTCCCAAAGTGCTGGGTTTACAGGTATGAGCCGCCACACCTGGCCCATATTCTTTATCAAATTGAAAAAAAAAATTTACAGAAAAGAGGAAACACACACATTATATATATATACTCACACATATATATATATATAATTTTTTTTTGAGACAGGGTCTCACTTTGTCACCCAGGCTGGAGTGCAGTGGAACAATCATGACTAATTGAAGCTTTGACTTTCCAGATTCAAGCGATCCTCCTGCCTCAGCCTCCCTAGTAGCTGGGACTACAGGCACGTGCTACCACACCAGGTAGTTATTTTATTTTATTTTTGAGATGGAGTTTCGCTCTTGTCACTCAGGCTGGAGTGCAGTGACACAATCTCAGCTCACTGAAACCTCTGCCTCCTGGGTTCAAGTGATTCTCCTGCCTCAGCCTCCTAAATTGCTGGGATTACAGGTGCCCACCACTACACCTGGCTAATTTTTGTATTTTTAGTGGGGATGGAGTTTTGCCATGTTGGCCAGGCTGGTCTTGAACTCCTGACCTCAAGTGATCCTCCTGCCTCTGCCTCCCAAAATGCTGGGATTACAAGCGTGAGCCATCACACCCCGCCTGGGTAGTAGTTTTAGTAGAGATGGCATTCTCATCATGTTACCCAGCTGGTCTTGAACTCCTGGGCTCAAGTTATCCTCCTGTCTCAGATTGGCTTAGATCAAATGGGCTATTTATGAGAGATCTACTTACATGTTTGCAGTAATGGGGAAAGATATGTGTTGCAGCATTGTTTAAAGCAGAAGTCAGCAACCTTTTTCTGTAAAGGATAGACAGTAACCATTTTAGGCTTGAGGACTATAGTCTCTTGAACTCCTGGGCTCAAGTGATCTGCCTGTCTCAGCCTCCCAAAGTGCCGGAATTACAGGCGTGAGCCACCATACCCAGACTATATGGTCTCATTGTAGCTAATCCACAATGCTGCTGCAGCTCAAAAGCAGTCACAAACAAACGTAAACGGATGGGTATGCCTGTGTTCCAATAAAATCTTATTTACGAATGTTGAAACTTAAATTTCGTATACTTTTCATGTGCCACAAAATATTATTTTTTCAAAATCATTTATCGGCTGGTTGTGGTGGCTTATGCCTATAATCCCAGCACTTTGGGAGGCTGAGGCAGGAGGATCACTTGAGGCCACGAGTTTGAGACCAGCCTGGCCAACATGGTGGAACCCCGTCTATACCAAAAATACAAAACTTAACTGGGTTTGGTGGCACATGCCTGTAGTCCCAGCTACTCGGGAGGCTGAGGCACGATAATCACTTGAACCTGGGAAGTGGAGGTTGCAGTGAGCTGAGATTGTGCCACTGTCTCCAGCCTGGGCAACAGAACCAGACTGTCTTAAACAAACAAACAAACAAACAAAAAACCCATTTATAAACATAAAAAGTTCATAGCTTAAGGTACATAAAAAACAAGAGCTGAGCTGGACTTGGTCAGGAATCCATAGATTGCCAACCCTGGTTTAGATTAACAGAAGACTAGAAACTATCTCAATGCCCCTCACTGGAAGAATGGCTAAACGCACTATGATATATCCTTAGGACCCCTGGATAGTTCCTCCTCATTCCTCAGGTCCAGCCAAACGAGGTGTCCCCATGACACCATTGCTGAACACTGCCTTGCACCTAAGCCCTTAAAATACCTGCAGTAGAGATGTGTTTATCAGCTGCCTCCACCTGCATTTTGAAAAGAAAACACACCCATACATCCTTGTGTAGCCTGGAACTTGGGAGGATACAGAAGGCAGACAAATGACCACCTTTGGAGAAGGAAACTGGAGACTGAGGGAGCCAAGGGTGAGAGGAAAATGCTTCAAAGTGTACCCTAGTGCACTGTTTGGATTATATATATACCATAAGCCCATGTTAGCTTTTTCAAAAAACAGTCAATCAGCTGGGCACGGTGGCTCACACCTGTAATCCCAGCACTTTGGGAAGCCAAGGCAGGCAGATCACCTGAGGTCAGGAGTTTGAGACCAGCCTGGCCTACATGGCCAAATCCCGTCTCTACTAAAAATACAAAAATTAGCCAGGTGTGGCGGCACGCTACTTGGAAGGCTGAGGCAGGGGAACTGGCTGAACCTGGGAGGTAAATGTTGCAGTGAGCCGAGTTCGTGCTACTGCACTCCAGCCTAGGCAACAGGGTAAGGCTCTGTCTCAAACAAACAAACAAACAGTCAATTCCCCACTCCCCCAAATAAAGATGTTCCATGACACAAAAGGATTTTTGGCGAAATAAGTTTGGTACATGCAGGGTTAAGTGATGTTCAAGTGTCTTTGCTGCAAAGGTTTGGGGTGGGGTGGCCTTTAACACGCTGCTGGGTCTGGTGAACCCATCTGAGGCCTGGTGCTCTCTACACTTGCTGCTGGGACCATTTTTCCAGACCATCTGATGTGGTTTGGCTCTGTCCCCACCCAAATCTCATGCTGAATTGTAATCCCCAGCGTTGGAGGAGGGGCCTAGTGGGAGGTGATTGAATCATGGGGGTGGTGGTTGTGAACAAAATGCTGATAGTGATATGGACAATGAAGTCCAGGCTAAAGAGGTCTCAGATGGAGATGAGAAACTTATTGGGAACTGGTGTAAACGTCACTCTTGCTATGCTTTAGCAAACAGACTGGCAGCATTGTGCCCCTGTGCTCTAGGGATCTCTTGAACTTTGAACTTGAGAGAGATGATTTAGGGTATCTAGTGGAAGAAATTTCTAAGCAGCAAAGCATTCATGATGTGGCCTCACTGCTTCTAAAAGCCTACACTCACCTGCATAAACAAATAAATGACTTGAAATTGGAACTTATATTTAAAAGGGAAGCAAAGCACAAAGATGTGGACAATTTGCAGCCTGGCCATGTGGTAGAAAAGGAAAACACATTTTCGGGGAAGGAATTCAAGCTGGCTTCAGAAATTTGCATAAGAGGAGCTTTACTTATTAAATACTTAATTACATTAAAGCGTGTTAATAGCCAAGGCAATGGGGAAAATGCCGCCATGGCATTGCAGAGATCTTTGCAGCAGCCCTTCCCATCACAGGCCTGGAGGCCTAGGAGGGAAGAATGGTTTCATTGGCTAGGCCCAGGGCCCTGCTGTCCTGCGCAACCTTGGGACACTACTCCCTGCGTCCCAGCCATGGCTAATGGAGGCCAAGCTATATCTCAGGCTACTGTTCAAAAAGTGCAAGCAAGTCTTGGCAGCTTCCTGTGGGTCCACAGAGAGCAAGAGTTGAGGCTTGGGAGCCTCCACCTAGATTTCAGAGGATGTACGAAAACACCTGGATGTCCAGGCAGAAGTCTGCTGCAGGGGCAGAGCCCTCATGGATAACCTGTACTAGGGCACTGTGGAGGAGAAATGTGGGGTTGGAGCCCCCACACAGAGTCTCCACTAGGGCACTGCCTAGTGGAGCTGTGGGAAGACAGCCACCATCCTCCAGATGGCAGAATGGTAGGTCCATCAACAGCTCGCACCCTGTACCTGGAAAAGCCACAGGCACTCAACGCCAGACCATGAAAGCAGCCAAGGGGTCTATATCTTGCAGAGCCACAGGGGTGGAGCTGCCCAGGACTTTGGGAGCCCACTTCTTGCATCCATGTGGCCTGAATATGAGATATGGAATCTTAAGAGATTATTTTGGAACTTTGAGATTTAATGACTGCCCTGCTGGATTTTGGACTTGCATGGGCCTGTAGCCTCTTTGTTTTTGCCAATTTCTCCCTTTTGGAATGGTAGCATTTACCCAATGCCTATACCCACACTGTATCTTAGAAGTAACTAACTTGCTTCTGATTTTATAGGCTCATAGGTGAAAGGGATTTGCCTTGTCTCAGATGAGAATTTGGACTGTGGACTTTTGAGTTAAAACTTAGGGAACTATTGAGAAGGAATGATTGTGTTTTGAAGTGTGAGGACATGAGATTTGGGAGGGGCCAGGGGTGGAATGATACAGTTTGGCTCTGTGTCTCCACCCAGATCTCATGTTGAATTGTAATCCACAGTATTGGAGGGGAAGCCTGGTGGGAGGTGACTGAATCATGGGGGTGGTTTCTAATGATTTAGGCACATCCCCCAGTGCTGTCTTGTGACAGAATTCTCATGAGATCTGGTTGTTTGAAAGTGCATAGCACCTCCCCCTTTCCTCTCTCTCTTCCTCCTGCTCCAGCCATGTAAGATGTGCCTACTTCCTCTTTGCCTTCCACCATGATTGTAAGTTTCCTAAGGCCTCCCAGCCATGCTTCCTGTACAGCATGTGGAACCACAAGCTGATTAAACCACTATTCTTTATAAATTACCCAGTCTGAGGTAGTTCTTTATAGCAATGCAAGAATAGACTAACACAGCATCCCTGAGGACTAGTCTGTGGATTAGATGTTAGGGATCACCACCTCCAGGAGCAAGTACAAATGCCCTCACCTTCCTGTTCTCACACACACACACACACACACACACACACATACACACACACCCCTCCCAGCTTTTCCTGAAGTGCATTCCTCAGGCCACTGATCTGAGATTCTTCATGGTCAAACATTCTTGGGAAACACCGCTCTGTCAAAGTAAATGACAAAGTAAATGACAAATGATCACCAACATTTCTCCTAGACTTTAATACTTCTCTGCCTTAGCTCCCACCATTCTTTCCATCAGGACTGCTTTTGTTTTAACTCGTTTCTCTCTGCCAAAGTTCTATGTCATCTGTCAAGGGTTGAATCTCATGCTTTTTGCACCATGATGAAGGCTTCTTGGATCCTAGCAAAGTGCTTGAGGTGCCTGACGGGTGTCCCCACTCATTGAAAGAAATAAATTACTGAGTGCAATAGGGGAACGACTGAAAGGAGGGAGGAGGAAGTGATAGGTGGATGGGGAAGTGGAGAATTAGATCATTGGGAGTGATTGTGACTGGGTTAATGAGTGGTGGCATGCAGTAGTTTGCTATTCCTGTCCACAATTCTACTCACTGTGGGTGGTTTAGGCAGGAGCTTGAGCTCTACAGGTTGGACTGAGGTTCCCACAGTAGCCTGTTGGTGGCTCTTGGGCAGCCCCCAGAAACAGCTGAAAGTTCTCTGTCCTCAGCCTTCCCCTCGGTCTCTCATTCTTTTTTGAGCCCCACCACTGGAACACTGCCAACCACTGGACAGTGATCTAGGAGTGCCTTGCTGCATTGCCTGTTCTTGTCCTTTAGACCATCCCCACAGGCATTCCAGAGGAGAGGGCACCTGAATTAGTTTGACCAGAGAACCTCGTAGGGCTCTGTGGAAACTGGGCTGTACTCACTTCCCACTCAGATTCTGCAGCTCACTGGACACCCCTACACTGCCCCTCTCAGGAGCCATAGGAGGGTGGACCTCCAAAAGGACCCAAATTTTGACCTGCTTATCCTTATTTTTTATTTATTTTTATTTTTTGAGACAGGGTCTCACTGTCACCCAGGCTGGAGAGCAGTGGCACAATCATGGCTCACCACAACCTGGACCTCCTGGGCTCAGGTGGTCCTCCCACCTCAGCCTCCCTAGTAGCTGGGACCACACAAGTGCACCACCATGCCTAGGTAATTAAAAAAAAAAAAAATTTAATGGAGACAAGGTCTCACCATGTTTCCCAGGCTGGTCTCAAACTGCTGGGCTCAAGCGATCAGCCTACCTCAACCTCCCAAAGTACTGGGATTACAGGTATGAGCCACAGCACCTGGCCTGACCTACTTATCCTTATAAGCAGTTTCCTCTGGAACCGTCACATCAGCAAATTGTCTAACCTCTTTGAACCTCATTTCCTCCTAACTCTACAATGGGTCTATCTATCTCACAGGCTAGTTTTAAGTTAAAGTAGATTAAAGTGCCTGGCCTATAGTAGGTCCCTAGCAGCTGTTACTTTCCTCCTTTTCCCCAGTCCTGATTCTGAGCTGCTAGACAGAGACTGTTTTTTAGTTTTCCATCATGTGGTGTCAGGACACTGAATGCAGGATAAGTTGGGATGATGGGAGGGGGCAGCTGTGGCCCAGTCCATGTCAAATACAGGTGTGCAAATTTTAAAAGAAGCCTCACTGCACCTCCGCCCGCCCCCCTCTGCCCACTCCAGGGAAGGCTTTCCTGAGCCTTTCCCCTTCAAGGATTGCTTTTATTGTGCCATCTTGTAACTAGCCGGTTTTCTCATCAGTCTCCCACTCACTCCCACCCACCTCCCACAGATATGAACTTCCCTCAGATCAAGTGTCAGGGATGACTCAGGTCTGTCAAGCCACTCAGGGCTTGGCACAGAGCAGCATCACCAAATAGAATAGTGAGAAGGACGGTTCTCTACAGTTGTCACTGAAGGTCCCTAAGAACAGTTTTACTGGCTGGGAACAGTGGCTCACGCCTGTAATCCTAGCACTTTGGGAGGCCTAGGCGGGCGGATCACCTGAGGTCAGGAGTTCAAAATCAGCCTGGCCAACATGGCAAAACCCCGTCTCTACTAAAAGTACAAAAATTAGCTGGGTATGGTGGCGGGTGTCTGTAGTCCCAGCTACTCAGGAGGCTGAGGCAGGAGAATCGCTTGAACCTGGGAGGCGGATGTTGCAGTGAGCCGAGATCGCGCCACTGCACTCCAACCTGGTGACAAAGCGAGACTCCGGCCACCACCCCAAAAAATCAGTTTTACTTGCTGTTGAGAGGTGCAGAGCTCTTGCAAGAGTGAGTGGCCACTGGGAGCCGAGACAAGGAGAGGAGATGATGTGGTGAGAGATGGGGTGGACAGAGCTCAATGAGGAACAAACTACTTTGTGATTTCCCCTTGTATCATTCATTAAACTCAACAAGTATTAAGTGCCTAGTGTTTGCCAAAATATTTGCATGCTCTGGCTTGGGGTGCTGCAGTGTGTTGGTTAACAGTGATGTGGATCTTGCTCTATGCATTCTGGACAAGTTACTCAGCGTCTCTGAGCCTCAGTGATATCAACAATACGGCCATAATACCCAATGTTTCACGAGGTGCTTCTGAGACACAACTTAAAAAAAATTTTTTTTTTAGAGACAAGGTCTCGCTTTGTTGGCCAGGCTGGTCTCGAACTCCTGGCCTCAAACAATCCTCCCACCTCAGCCTCCCAAAGTGCTGGGATTACAGGCATGAGCCACCACACCCCGCCAACACAACTTTATTTATGTAAACTGACAGACACAGTCCCTGCTAGATAATTGTTCCCTATTAAAGATAATAAAAATCCTCACTCAGTTCTGTGTGGTTAGAGCGAGGGCTCCAGTAGGCCTTAGAGTTCAGGCCAGCAATCTAGTTCCTTCGTCCAAGAGCTCAGAAAACTGGGGCCAGAGAAGACAGAGGTGGAGCAGGAAGAGATCCCCGGCCAAGGGCTTATAGGGCACTCTCTTTCCATCTATGCTGTTGTTTTTCCCAGAGTTGAGTTTGCAGAGCAGGCGTGTATGCTGGTTTGCCAAGCGCTCCTTTGGGGAAAGTGGTATGTGAAGCTGGGGCACAGTTTGCACATAACAGAGCAATAAAGGCGACTTCCTGGACTCACAGCTGAGGATGCACTTAAGGACTGGGCCTGCAACGTGCTGCTCTGAGCACCTCCTCTCTCTGGCTGTCCCTTCTGCTGAGTTACAGCCTGGCCCGGGAGAGTTTATTGCTTCGCCCCAGAACATTCTCTTACTGGATAGAGTTTGAGGCAATAATAATGATACAAGTGTATCTGTAAGATTTTCCACTGTTTCCCTAGTGCTATCATATTCTTGATTTCATTTGATCCCCAAAACGTGTTTTGTTGTTGTTGTTTTTTGTTTTGTTTTGTTTTTTTGGTTTTTTTTACAGCTGGAGAAACTTTGGCTCACGGAGATAAGTATCTTATCTGAAGTCTTGGTACTGATCACCAGGTAGTTTCACCAAGTCTAGTGCTCACTGAGTACTTGAAATAAGAGTTGACACTGAGTGCCTCCTGGATGCCAGCCTCTGCTTGAAATGCTCCACCTGCAGTAGGTCCTAGTAATCCACACAGCCACTGTATGTGGAAGACAGTTATTATTCCTTTCCCAGATGAAGATGCTGAAGGACAGAAGTGAAGCAACTGACCCAAGGATACACAGCTAGAGATGGCAGAGCTGGGGTTCAAATCAAGGCAGTTAGGCTCCACAATCTATGTTCTTCATCTCAATGTCAGGGTTTCCTAAACTTAATGGGAATTTTGGGCCAGATGATCCTTGTTGTGGGGCTGTCTGTGGGATGCCTGGCAGCACCCCTGGCCTCTACTCACTAGAAGCCAGTACCACTTCCTTGCACCATGGTTGTGACAATCAAAAATGCCTCCAGGTATTGCCGAATGTCACTAGGGGGTGGGGGTGGCGCAAAATGGCCCCCAGTTGAGAACCGTTGGTCTGTGTTATGCTATTCTAAAAATGACAACATATAGTTATTCAATGGCAACCCATAATTTGACAAAATATGTTCCTGGAGACCTCTTCCCAAAATGAACCAACATTCAAACTCAAACAACCTTAACTGCTCACCTCCTATGCCCAATTTATAGACCATTTAAAAAATGCATTGATGCCTAGAGAAATCAAGTGACTTGCCCAGAATAACAAAGCTAGTATGTGACAGAACAGAAACTTGAACATTGGTTCCAAAGTCCACATGACTTTTTTTGGTAGTATTCATTCTGAAGTGAGATAACTGTATTTTTTCAGTTCTAAGACACATTTTATCCCCACAATTTAATGGTTTTGAAATTGAGATGCAACATAAAACTAGTGTATGTTTATAGTTGAAATATTTTTTATTCCCCTAAAAGCTATTATGTAATTAAAAATGTGTCTCCACCAATAGCCTCTTAGAATTGAGACTCACGGGCTTGAGCTGTGAGAGTGGAGGATGCTGATGGAGTCAGATGGAAGGAAAGAGACACAGCAGTAGCCCTCCTGTTCTGATAGGACACTGGGCCTCTGCCCTAGCCATCCACACCAGTTCTGCATCCTTACCTGCTGACCTATCCAGTCTTTGTGACCTAGTTCACACCACACTCCTCCAAGAAGCTTTTCCAGGTCCCTTGGCACATATCTCACCCTGTTCTAATTTCGTCTAGAAACCTTTTTTCTGTCAGAGCATTTTAGTAACAATATTGTATATAGCCGATTAAATGCTTTCTCCTTCATCATGAGATATTTTAGCATCCTTGCTTTACAGATGAGGAGACAGGCCCAGAGAGGGGTGGCAATCTGCCCAACATCTCTCTCAAGGTCAGTGGAAGGGTGGGGAAGATAAGTGAGTCTCTGAGTTCTTCACACCAATATTTCATACTTGTTGTGGGATAGTTAACCACAATCAGCTGGTGAGCAGTCGGGTTAGCCAGACTTTTCCTTAGAGAAAGTGGCATTCCAGGATGTGATGAGGTTTGCCCATAGACTACGCAATAAAAACTGTAATACATGAGCTCAGAGAGGTGAAGTGGTTTACCCAAGGCCTCACCACTTCAAAGTGACAGCATTTAGATGGGGTGTCCCGACACCCTCCTTGTTGCTTTCTCTGGTTCCTTGCTGCTGTTTTGTCCAACCCTGACCCTTTGCTCACTCTGATGCTTCCAGGTCCCGGCCACACTTGTCTCCACTTCCTCCAGCAGGAAAGGGACAACAGCCTCTTCTAGGCCCATGTCTCTGCTCTTATTGATGTCACAGGGGCTGTGGCTCCTCCAGCACCTCCCACCAATGCTCCCTTCAAGAGCCAGATTCAAATCCCTCCACCCACCACAGTGACATACACAGGACCCTATGCACCAGACGCCAAATCAGAAAGCCACAGAGCTGGCCAGGCACGGTGTCTCATGCCTGTAATCCCAGCACTTAAAGAGGCTGAGGTGGGTGGATCCTTTGAGTTCAGGAGTTCAAGACCAGCCTGGACAACATGGCAAAACCTTATCTCTACAAAAAATACAAAAATTAGCAGGGAGTGATGGCTTACATGTTTTGTCCCAGCAACTAGAGAGGCTGGGTGGGAGGATCGTTTGAGCCCAGAAGGTGGAAGCTGCAGTGAGCCATGATCATATCACTATACTCCAGTCTGGGTGACAGAGTGAGACCCTGTCTCAAAAACAAAAAACAAACAAGAAAGCAAGCAAGCACGCCACAGAGCTGGAGGAAAAGAGACATAAACTCCATCCTAGCAGTGCTGCATTTTGGCAAGCCACTTGGGGATGACACTGCCATCTTATAGGCTGTTACAAGGACTGAAATGACCAGACGTCTGTGCAAACTCTTGGTGCACCTTCGAGTGCTGTGGGATTGAGGCTGGCTGTGTGGTGTAGTGCAAAGAGCACTGCCTCTGGCTTTGGGCAGACACGGACCTCAGGCAAATGATCCTGAAATTCAGTTCTCCCATGGGAATAATACATCAGCCTCATCAAATTGTGGGTCCACAGTGCCTGGCATACAGGAGGCACACAATAAATATTATATTCCTTCCTAAGTGTAAGCGTCATTATATGAAGCACAGCAGAATCAATCCTTTAATTCTATTATTTAAGCACATGGATAAATCTCATGCTATGGGTAGGGAATTTAACTTCAGATGAGCACTAAGATTGCTAATGATTTTAAGGCACAAGCATTTAGTCATCTATCTTTCAAGGAGACTACGCTGGAAAAAGAATTGCAGTCCAGAAGAAGATGGCACTATGTATGGAGGGTGATGTAAAAATGCGCATCTCTTCATCCACACTGTTTCAAGTTGGCTCCCCTTCTGTATAAAAAGGCAAGAGCTGAGACACAAGCAGGTTCTAAAGAGGGCAACGAAAATTATATGGGTTGTGGTTTGAGAAGGGAAAGAAGAGAAGAAAAAATAAGGCAGAAATGATTTCACTTGGAAAGGAAGGGGTAAAACAGGTGATAAATAGGAGGGTATTATATGGCAGCAGAGGGTGGTGAGTCGCATGCCAAAGTTGTTATTGTGGCAGGGGCCTGGGGGACCAAAGGGATCATGTCTCTAGACTTGGGGCGCATTGGAAGAAAGACTATACATATCACAGATGTTATTAATTACGATTAACAGTGGCCAGTGTGAGGTTTGCTTTTTGATTTTTTGTTTTGTTTTGTTTTGTTTTTTGACAGTTTCGCTCTTGTTACCCAGGCTCTAGTGCAGTGGCATGATCTCGGCTGACTGCAACCTCCGCCTCCCGGATTCAAGCGATTCTCCTGCCTCAGTTTCCTGAGTAGATGGGATTACAGGTGCCTGCCTATCATGCCCGGCTAATTTTTGTATTTTTAGTAGAGACGAGGTCACCATGTTGGCCAGGTTGGTCTCAAACTCCTGACCTCAGGTGATCTGCCTGCCTCAGCCTCCCAAAGTGCTGGGATTACAGGCGTGAGCCACTGTGCCCGGTCTCTTCTCTCACTTTCTAAACATGCCCAGAAACTACAGGCTGTACTCTGCCATATGCATCTCACCTGCGAAGGGCACTGTTTCTATGACCAGGTCACATGAGCAGGGCCAACTCCTGAGCAGGGCTTCCTAGGTTTTCATGGATTGGCCCCCTAAATCCCTTTCTATCCTCACTTTGGTTGCTTTCCTCCCCTCCAATCCTCTAGCCAATCTGAATTTCCCATTGGCCCTAGAACCCACTATTTGTTCAACAAGTATGGAGCAACTATTACATGCCAGGTCCTGTTTTACACATTTGGAGTACAACCAGTAAACAGGACAAAGTCCCAGCCCTTAACTTATATACTAGTGTGAGAAGACCCATTATTTCCAGGAAAGGTAGCCTAGTTTTGAAAGGGTAGTCTGAGAAAACTTCTCAGTGGAGAATATTTAAGCAAAGACCTGAATGGTACAAAAAATGAGCTAGGAGCTAGCTGGGTCAACAGCTTTCAAGGCACATCAAGTGTAAAGGCCTTGAACAAGCTTCTCTTAATGAGCTTGGTGAGTAGATGAAACCAAAAGACCACCATTAATAGCTGGGCAGAATGAAGAAGGTCCAGAGGTTGGCATAGACCAGCTCACATAGGGCCTTAAGAGTCATGGTCAGGAGCTTCGATTCTGGTCTAAGTGTGGGGGTCTGAGAAAAGGAGGTCCAAGCAATCACTCTGCCTGTTGTGTGGAAAATAACCTTGTAGGGAACGATAAAGTGACAGATGATGATGGTTTGGACTAGGCAGGTAACAGGAGAGGGGGTGAGAACTAACTAAGGGCCAGATATAGGGGTACACTGGTTATAGGACACTTGAGCTGGGCCCTGAAGAATTAGCAGTCTAAGTTTGCCAACAGGGTCAATATCTCATCTTTGCAGCCAAAACACCCAGCATAATACCTGGCATGATGTGTGTTAAATGGAACTGGAAAAGTAGTAACAAATATTCTGGAAGAAAAATGTTTTCATGAAGTAATCTTGAATTTTCTATTTCAGAATGCTATTTAATCTTTTTCAAGATGGCTATATATATAATAGAAAATTTGAAAAATTCAAATGTCAAAGACGGGAAGTTATAATTCCTCATAGTCCCACCGCCTGGAGACAAACTGGTATTTTGGTGTACTTTCCCCCTAGTCTTTCCATACTCATTTGTAAAAAGGTGGGTATTTCCTCTTTGAGGAGCAGCCTAGTCTACCAGAATCAGTTGGTTAGGGTCTGAATGCCACTGAGTGGTTTTGGACAAGCCATTTGCTCTCTGGTCTATCCCCAAAATGGGGATAGTAACATCTGATTATTGTGACCTAAATGACTGATACAAAGTACCTAAAACGATGCTTGGTACATAGTAAGTGCTCAATATATAGCAGCTGCTATTAATAAAAGGAAGTCCAAATTCCACAAACCCAATTATAAAGAAAGCTTTCCACATCTCTTTTAGGAAACAGAGGCTTTGCAAATCTACAATCTAATCACATGTACTCTTCTAAAGAAAAACAGTCATACCAAGAATAGGAATTTGCCAAAAAAGATGTAAGCAATACCAAATATTTTTAAAACCAAATTTTACGGTAACAGAAAACAGAAATGGTGCCAAGAACCGCAGACCCTGGCCTGTTTAATAAATCTCTCTCCTATAAAGCTGACATACCATTTAAACTAATAACAGTTTAAAGGGCAGACACTGCTCACCTGCCAAGAAGTGATTCTTTCAGGTTTTCCATCTTGAGTCACATCTGTGTGGTGTGACAGAGCACAGCACTGAGTGAGGACACTTCTGCTCACCCCCAGCTTCTGCCATCACCAAGCAGTGCGATCCTGAGCAAGCCGTCCTCTCCGGTATTCTGTCAAATGAGTTGCCTACAAAGTTTCCACAACTCCTTCCAGCTCTAAAACTCTACCACCATGAAGAATTTACAGTTCAACGTGTGTAATACTGGTGTGAGGAAGACGTATTACTTATATATCAGGTACCTTAACAACCTGAAATAGCATGCTGAATATCACAGTTGTTTTTTTTGTGGGGGGTGGGGGTGGGCAGAGGATGAATCACACATTATATGGGTATACTTGTAATACTAAGATAAAAGCTACATTTTCACTGAGAAGTGAGAGACTAACCTAGTATTTGGGGTCACAAAGTTGCACAGCACACACCATTTTCAAAGGTCCAACTACTGTTAGCAAATGCCAGTTTCTCAGTGGCTTCAAACATATTTCAACTGGACCTATACTGGCAATGATGGTGGTGAATTTGGCTTAGTTTTATATACCATCATCACTCATTAACTTAATGAGGTAATATATGGGGAAACAAATATTGCTGTTTTTATAGGTTTCTGCAAAGGCTGTTGCCTACCTCTTTGACCTCCTATATTCAATGCTGTCTTTCTGCAAAGGCTGTTGCCTACCTCTTTGACTTCCTATATTCAATGCTGTCTAGTACTCTGAGCTGCAAACTGGGAGACACCTCAGAGCCACACAGGTTCTCACAGCTTTCATCCAGTGGCAGAGCCGGGCAAACCTGGAAGCACAAGTAAGGACCCCCCGACCCAGATTTCAGGGATGAGGAAGCCCTTAGGGGAAAACTGGCATCTAGACTAAGGCCTGTGAGGGTGACGACACACTACACATGCTGCACTCTGTTGATCCAGGGCATTGCCTCTGGTCAGGGTACTCTCCACTGTACTCCCCTCACACCGAGTTTACCTCTAACTATGGTGAACAAAAGTGGTGCGCTCTAGACAGTCTGTTTTATCTGTTTTCTGGCATAACTATTAATAGTGCCCCCTTACATGCTTGAAAGTGCTTTGGTTAGGACCATCAATTATAGGGTTACCCTACCTTTAGACCTGATCCTGGCAGACTCCAGCTTGCTTGTTTGGCTCTCCCATGTGATTCAGCTCACTGGGGGCCTGGGGTCAATCTTATTCTCCTGTGTATCCATGGCATGGGCTCTATGTCATTCACATTTGTATCCATGACAGCCTTGTGCCTGATGCCAAACAGACTGAGCAACATAGGTGTTCAATATGATATTCAAAATTAGAATGAGAAGCAAATACAATTAACAACAAATTAGATTTGCAAATCATTATATCATGTTGGGATTCTGGATTTACCTTTCACTAGCTGTGTGACCTTCTGATTCTTAGGTTTTCACCTGTAAAATGGGGATAATAGTGCCTTCTTCATAGAGAAGTTTAAATGAGACACTATAGGTAAAATGTTTTGCACATAGCTGGCATATACTGAGCACCGTTAGCAGCAGCTGCCGCTGTGGACAATGATGACTGCTGCTGCCACAACCCTGTTTTGGTGTGAGAAAACTGACACCTAACAAGTATCCAGTAGAAGCTCAGTAAGTGTGCACTAAAGGAATGCTTGGTCTCATGCTAGGTGCTGGCTTCACACCAGAATCTTGGGTTACAAGATGCATTAATCAAAATTACAATTTAGAAGTCAAAAGTTTTGACTCCTCTAAGCCCAGCTTTCGTAACAATTCAAAAAAACCTCCTCATATCCATAAGAAGCATAGAACACAGCAGCACTATCTGGCTGCATCCTTAGATGTGTACCAACATTTAAACTTCACCTTTGTTATAACTATACTCTTAAAATTTACTCATATAAGAATGCCAACTTGGATATTTGGGTCCATCTCTTCTCTTTTTGAACTGTCAACCTCTCAAGTTGTATGTGATTAATGTATATAGAGAAAAGTAGAAAGGCCTCAGATTGAGTCAACAGTTTTCTTGATCCCTCAATTACAATATCCTCTTTAAAGTATATCCTTGTTGAACATTTGGAATGAATTAAGACTTTAAATTTCCAGATGTTTAAACTACTACTGTAAATTCAAACTCATTAAAAAGGAGCAGATTTACTACCTCTACATAGTTTTGAAGTCTGTTGTTCACCCTGTCCAAATAATTTATGAAACTAAATACAGTGGCAGGTAGTGTATTCTATTTATATATAATTCATGGTGAGAAATAAGGGGCATTTTAAAAAGGTCTGGAAATTAACTGCCATTTAGCCAACCTATAGATCATACTTATTGTTACTTCTAAGCTAGTAATTGTTTCCTGAAACTGATCTTGTGGATATTTTTATGCTAATCTGTACTAAAAATTACTTTACTTTTTCTGGCCACAAAAAGCTGGCTACAGAGAAGCATTTGATTATGGCAAGACAGCTGCATCCACTCGCATGAAATAAATGGACCTGGATCTAGTCCTCTGTGGTAGTGTCTTGGCAGCCAAACAAAGGTGGCAGCATTTCTACAACCAGTTTGTAAAGTCTCAGAAGTTTCAGGCTCCATTTTTTTTTCTTTGTAAGAAACCCATGTTGACTATAATGAGTGCATTTTAGAGATGCTGTGCTGAAAGCTGGCAATGGATAAAGCAAGAACATAAAAGGAACCTATTCCTAAAGCAAATATTCCTTTTACAAACCTTAAGAATGAAGTGGCTTTCACAATCAATTTTAATATCGAAGCACTGGACTGAAGTACCTGCCTCTGGCATTAACTTGCCATTTAATTTGAGGCAATTAATTCATCTCTGTGAGCATGATTTCTCAACTGATAAAGGGGGGTTAATACCTGTCTGAATTTTTCTGAGAACTTGAATGAGATCATTCAAAGTGCTTTGTAAGCTCTAAAGTAACACTGAAAGTACAATTTTCCTGTTTTATGACTTACTTAAAATAGCACTTAAAAGTGGTTGCCCCTAATATCAAACAGAAATAAACCTGATCCAACTAAGTTACTGCAGAGGAACTGGTCTCAGAAGGAAGGCTCTTTCAACCCAACCAACTACTACTTACTTCGCAGGAATTATTCTAAGAATTAACTGAAAATTACATAGAATTATTAATAAAGCGTTTGTTCCCGCTTATTTCACAGGTCACACATCCTACATCAGGCTTCAACTGTGTAACTTTCTTTTTCCAAAAAAAACAGAGATATGTCAAAAGCAAAAATTCCTCTGATTAGATATGCTAAATCTTGAACGTCTTTCCTAGTACATTTGCAAACTATTTAGATATGATACAGACCTTATTTTTAAAAAACTGTACAAGACTTTTGTGGATACTCTATATGTTATTTTCCTTTCCTTTAATTTCAATAAATCAGATTTACTGAAGTCTATGAAGTTTGTGTGTGTGTAGTTATAAGTACGTACAATTGTATGTACTTATGGGCCAACTGTGGGCCAACTCTAGGCTGTAAGCTTGGTGAGTCAGAAATGCACTGGGTATTGCCAGCACTTAGCCAATAAGCCTGGCACACAGTAAGCATTCAACTTATATTTGTGGAATGGTCATGACACCTACCACTTTCTAAATTATCTCATCTTGCAAAAGACAACCTGTTTCATCAGTGCACTGATTCAACCTACCATCAAAGATCAGTTTGTTGAAAACATCTTTTAATAAATTAGGTTTTTAAGCTTTCAGTAGACTCCCAAATTAGAGAATATACATACATTATAAAAACAAATGATGGGCATCTTTAACTAATGCTTGTTGCATGAATGTTTTTGGATACATTATTGTGGCAGACTGAAAAGGGGGCCATTATTTTGTAGCTCCTCCCAACAAAAGGAGTCTATTTCCTCATCCTTCGAATCTAGACTGGCCAAGTGACTTGCTTTGACCAAAAGAATGTGGTGAAAGTGATGCTCTGAATTACTGAGTCCAGGCTTTGAAGCCACTGCCTTTGCTTTCCTGGTACTCTTGAGACCACCATTACATAGCGCAAGATAAAAGACCACATGGAGAAGCCCAGTCATCATATTCAGTCCCCAGCCACCCTCCCAGCTGAATGCAGAGAGCCCAGATGAGACTAGCAGAAGAACTACTCAACCAACCCACAGAACTGTGAGAAATGGTAAAGCAATTCTTTAAACCATTAAATTTGGGGGTAATGTTAAGCAGCAATAGGTCACCGATGATAAATTAATTAACCCTCATAGCACAACCTTAAGGTAGATTGTATGGTTGAGGAAACTGACCCAGGTTAAGTAATCTGCCAAGGTCACACCACTCTTTTTTTTACCCCCCACACCACTCTTAAGTGCCCTAAGAACAGGATGAATGTATTGAAACACCAGCTTTGTGTTTCCTTCATTGTCATCCTGCCATCATGAACTTGATCAGTTCTTTCTGCCAAGGACAGAGGCATCTCTTAGAGCCCTGGCTACAAGATAAACTCTTGTTATCTTTTTGATAAGCTGCATGCATAATGTGTCCTGATTTGACACATCTGTGGGCTTTCCTAGGACAAAGAAATGGACTGTGGGCTATCATTCTCGGCAGTCCAGCAAATACACACCACTCTGGTTTCTGAAGCTCAAGAAACACTTACTCCCAACATAAAATAATTCATTAACACCTCTGCATTCATTTTAGCCAGCAACAGTAAGACAAACTCTGACAATTTATATCAGGGCCCACACAGTACATTAAAAAAAAAACAAAAAACCTAGTTGGGTGAACCTTACATTTAATACTTTCTTAATTGTTTTTTTCTATAACCCAAGTAGTAAACCACATACAAAAGACTCACGTTGAATTGTGAAGCTGTTTATCAAACGTTTTTTAAGAGAATTTACACAAGAATGTTTTGACCCCCCCCAAAAAATAATGTGCCTAAGCTTTAAACAAAATTCACATTTTATTTAGATTGAAATAAACTATACAAAATTGATTTTCTTCACCAAAAATAACAGCAATATTTTCCATATTTTTCTAGATAAACCACAACACTTATTTTGTAGGTTTTCCAGGTTTTGCTTATAAATCAAGATGAGGCAGTAGATAAGAGTCATGGGAAAAGACAGAAAAAAAAACCAGACAAATCAGTTGTCAGTACCCATGGCCTCTGATTCTGTCTCAACCATGAAACAGAAGTGTTCAACATATACCTGCTACAAAGCTTAGGAAGATGTAGGCTCCACAAAGGAATGTAAACAGCAACGAGATGTGGACAACAGCAGGCTTTTCCATTCAAACTTTGTCATTTGTTCCTTTAAGTTCGAGAAAGACAAAATCTACACGAAATCCTTGTTTGGCGAGCTCACAAGCTTTTCTCCGGTAATTTCTTGCAACTGTCCAGTATAGATTTTTAATATACTTAAAACTCCTATTAGTCAAAGGTCAATTGTGGGCTTCACTATAACATTTTATAAAATGTATTCCTTTCTCCCACACCTCTTCAAAATATATTTCTTCAAAGAATTCATAACACCCAACAAGTAGAGATCCACAGTGATAATAAATGCTATGTCTAAAATGACTTAAACAATTCCAGAGTGCCGTCAATAGAGATCACGCAAAAGGAAACATGGCACTTTCAACGTTCTCTTCTGGAAGAACAGGTAGGTCTTCAAAGCTTGAGAGTTCAAACAGGGGCCATTTAAACAGGTAGATTATCAATGGCTAATGTATTCAATAGAGTCCTATAGGCAAAGATATTTAGTGATTAAGTGGCCTACATACATCTTACGGCTTTTCTTCCAAATATCAAATATAAGAAAGCCTATTTTTAAAAGTCTCTTAGGTATTTTCCACGGTTTCGGAATTATCTGTAGGAAGCTCTGACTTACTTGTATAGAGTTTAATATATGTGTCCACCATTAAATCCAGGTCGTGTTTTATATCAAAATTTATGTTAAGCAAAGCCAAGTTACTTGACCTTTGGTCTGTCAAAGTGTTCCTCAAATATGCTTTAAGACGCTTTCGTCCATTTTCATACCGCTCATTCTCAACCTTCATCACAGGAAGAATACACAAGACCTTCAGCAATGCATACACATTAGGAAAAAACTTGATGTCAGGCAGGTGGAGGGCTTCATAGATGGTGGACGGAAGCTCTATATCTTTCCCCCTGTGTTTCCATTTGATTCTCCAACAATGAAGCTCAGCTGACAGCGTGTCAGGATTGGGTAAGTCACTTCTATACATGTCAGCATGGTGTTCCTCTGACGTATTGAATTTGAGTTGTCCCATGACTGAGGGTACCAGAGATAAGCATTTAAGAGCTTTGAGATGCTGTTCTGAGAATATATCTTTAAGTTCCTGAATAATGTGCTCCACTGTTGGGACACTTAGGGTTTCTTTATAGTAACTCTCAGAGGTTAGCTGAGATTCCAAGTTACCCTGGTGAGCTCTGCGGAATTTCCCAGGGAGTTTCATTTGAATATCAAGTTTGGTTGCCAAATTTGTGGCTTCCTCAAACCAAAATTCATGATAAACTTCAATATTTTCCATCACTTCGTTGAGTGAATGCAGTACTGCAGTCAAGCTACCGGCTGCAAAGAAGACATCAGAGGTTTGCCCCTGGAGGTTTTTCCCAAAGGCTCTTGTAAAAGATAGGACATTTTTAAGAACAACAATAGTAACAATGAAATCAAAATCTGTTACTGCACTGCAGAGTACAAATGCTCGGCCAGCTATACAGTTATTCCATCTAATATTTGTGTCACTATTTATACCATCTAAACATAAAACAAGTGCTTGCAGGAGTTCCACCAAAATTTCAAAAGCATCATGCCTGCCTGTCCACTGAGAATGGCAGATTTCCTTCAGTTCTTTACCCCTTTCTTTACTGTTCTGAAAAAGAACAGAAATTACGTTGTCAAGTTCTAAAAGCAGTTGTGGTGATCGATGGAAAAAAGAACAAACTTCCTCAATTGTTCCTAATGCAACAGATACTCCCATAACAGGTACTGATTTTGCCAACCACATATTTAAGGCACAGGAAGAGCAGAGTGTGTAGATAGCTTGGGGATATTTCTCTAAAAGTCTAGAAGCAACAACTTTCATTTTGGAAGAAAATCCGCTAGAGACAATGTAAGCCTGGCCACGACAATACTCCATATTTAATCCCCACTTCTCAGTTATCATAGTGTGAAATTTCACAGCCAAAATTTCTGCATCGGCTTCATAAGGCAGGAAGCCTATAAATTCCTCTCTTAAGTTATGAGATTCATCAACAAACCTCACCAACACAGGTAGGTGCTCTTCCCCTGCTATGTCCACTACATCATCAGTGATAATGGAAAAGAAGTGTGAGTCTCTCACTTCCCTGAGAGTTTCTTCTCGAATACAGCTCTCACAGATCTCTAGCATCTGCCTCTGCTGTGTTTTTGAACAAAACAACGTGTTAACTGCTGTTGTCTCAAACCGCTTTCTCAGAACCTCTTCACCAGAATTTATCCGACACTCCAGCAGTGCCTGAAAGTTATCTGGAGTAAAGAGACCTTCTGGGATTTCATCAGCCTCATGTCCATCCAGAGGTATGTTTTGCTTTCCCATCAGAATCAAGATTTCAAATAGAGATTTTAGGTATTCTTTGTTTTCCTTCTCTTCAAGGGTTAGAGGTAAAATGTCCTCATCTTGCCCTTCACCCTCTTCTTCGCTGGGGTTCTGAGCATTGCTATTGTTGGTTTCTTTATGTTTTTGTTCCTGCTCAGAAGTTTCATCAACTGGAAAACAAAGAATTAATTTTACAAACAGGCTCATGAAAAACCATACACAACAAAAAATATTACATCTTTGGTTAAATATTTAAAATCCACAAACTCATTCATTCAATATTCATAGGGCATTTACTAGACCACAGACTAGGACAGAGATTAAAATAAGACACTAAGATAAGACACATTCTAGTGAGAGAGACAAACAGTGTAAAGAGATATATTTTAATCCTAGATGTAAATGCTGTTATAAGATAGGAATAATTTTTTTTTTTTTTTAAAGAAGTAGAGGGGGGGGGTCTCACTATGTTGCTCAGGCTGGTCTTGAACTCCTGGCCTCAAGTGATCCTCCCACCTCAGCTCCAAAGTACAATGATTAAAGGTGTGAGATACCACATCCGGCCTAATTTTTAAAATACACTTAACAAGACATTCCACATATGTAATGAATGACAGTCCACGCCCTCAGAAAAACAAAGTGGGACAGAACTAATTACTAAGGTACTGTGCTTAGTATTTTATATGCATCACATTACTCTCTGTTCAGGCAGGTGGTATCGGCCCCACTTGACAAACAAGGACACTAAATAACTTGCCCAAGATCACAAATACAGTTAGAAGAATGGAAGTAAAGTTGAAATCCAAGTGTGTCTGGCTCCAAGATCCATGCTGATGCTGTTTTTATCAAACCATTATGCCACACATTTATATGGGAGATGGGACAACTGTACAAACCAGTATAATATAAAGGAGATTAATGTAACTCTTAGGGCTAGTATTAGAATATCACACATCTTAGCCTAATCTCTTCATAGGGGATAGGAAAACTGAGGCCCTACAGGTTAAATGCCCTGCCCATAGTCATACAGGTCAGTGGTGACTGTAGGAAAAGAATCCAAATCTGAGGAGGCACAGTTAAAACCTAGTTCTTAGAACATAAGACTAGGGCCGGGTGCAGTGGCTTACGCCTGTAATCCCAGCACTCTGGGAGGCTGAGGTGGGTGGATCACGAGGTCAGGAGTTTGAGACCAGCCTGGCCAATATGGTGAAACCCCATCTCTACTAAAAATACAAAAATTAGCTGGGCGTGGTGGCACATGCCTGTAGTCCCAGCTACTTGGGAGGCTGAGGCATGAGAATCATCTGAACCCGGGAGGCAGAAGTTATAGTGAGGCGAGACTGCGCCACTGCACTCCAGGCTGGGCAACAGAGTGAGACTCTGTCTCAAAAAGAAAAAAGACTACAGAGGGTGGTGGGGAGAAACAAAAATTCAGAAGTTGCATTTGATGACAAGGATAAATAAGGGAGACATGAACAAGGAGGGCATTTCAGTTGGTGAGAATTATTCCAGCAAAAGCACTAAGGTAGAAGAGGAAAGCAGGCTGTCCAAGTACAAAGGGAAATCTAGTCTGACTGGAGCCCGTGTGATCCATGCTTCAGAGCTTCATAAGGGTTCAGCAAAATGCAGGGAGCATCCTTCCTTCACCCCTCCTCAAATCAGATGACACTGCTATTCATCATACGTGACACAGCAGTGGTTCTATACTAGGGAGGCTTCCCAAGCCAGAAAGCAAGAGGTTATCCTGGACGCCTGCCTGGCTGGCTCCCTCCCTCTCTCCATTATTTCTCCACTTCCAATTAACAAGTACTAATTCTCTTGCTTTTATTTTTTTCAAAAAGAAGTTCATTAAAGAGCAAAGAGTACAAACTGAAAAGTCAAGTCCCTCTTCTTTTGGGCATCTTTCCTAGGTGTCATAGGTATACAAATTTCTTAAGTTCCTTGAATCTATTCCCTTTAGTCTCTCTACCATTGCCTTAATTCAAGGCCTTTCAACTTTTATTTGGTCAGCTGACAGTCCAACTAGCCTCCGTGCCTCCAGTGTTACCTCTTCTAATCCAACAGAGTACTCTATGGAAATCACGTCCCTGTTATCACCTACTTACAAACCCCTCAATGGTTCCCTATTGCTAATAGCCCACAAGTCTGCAAGTTCTGGCCTCTGGGGTCCTCTCTAGGCTCATTTTCTAACCCTAATGGGTTATCAAAAACTTTAACAACACTAAAATGAGTGTAGTTCCCCCAAACAGCACCCTGTTTCATGCACAGAATACCTTTCCCTCTCTTTGCCCAAGTCCATATCTCCTCATCCATAAAGAGGGAAATAACAGTACTTATCTCACGGCTATTGTGAGAATTAATTAATGCAAGTAAAGCACTTAGAACAATGACTTGGCATCAGTAAGCACTCAATAAAATACTATGTTAATAATAACAGCAATAGGAGGAAGAAATAGAGGAGGAGGAGTAACTAATAACTGACAAGAAGAAAAACAGCCACTAGCCCTCGTCCTTTGGTGACATAATTTGGACATCAGCACCTACAGAAAGGCTGTTGTGACCACTACTCACAATGGCACTATGTGCCCCCACAGCATTTAGTCCTTAAACATTTACCAAGAATTTATTACATACCACAACTGGGTGGCCAGAAAAGAGATTCAGTGCATGCCTCTACTGTTGCCCTTCCTTCCCTACAATGGAGCACTGTGTGCCTGCCATCCCTACCACACTGAGAGAGGAGGCGTCACCTCCATGAGGCCTGCATATAGCATAGTGTGTGGCATTGCAGCACTCAATAAACACAAACTAAAATTAGACTTTAGTCTCATAGATAATTCCAAAACACAGGACAAAGTTGAGCACACTCCTACATTCATTCTCAAGGTAGGTTTTCAACACAGAACATATTTATTTGTCCTTACCAGGTCAAGGCCTTTTTAAAAGGCATTCAGAAGTTGAGTCATTAACACTATCACTTACTTTTTTTCTGTTTCAGTGTCCTGATTTCATCTTCACTCTAAATGTCAAGAAAAAAAAAAGAAAAAAACAAATCATCTTTAAAAAACTGACCTCTAGTGTATCATCTTAGACTCACAAATACAAATGCCTATTGAGTCCATTTAATTCTTTCAAGAGCATAAATTCTTTATATAGTATACATTCTTCAAACAGACAGACAATGAGAAAACCAGAATAAGCTCTTAATGACTCCAAGGTTATAACAAAGTCTTAGGGAAAAAAGAATACATCATTTTACTTATTTTCTACCTAAATCATCGTAACTTTGGGTTATAAGTGTTTACTGGCTAATGAAAGGCACAAAAATACAACATGGCACTTGGAGTTAAATTCAAGAGGACACATATCATCTTACTTCCGAATTTAACCCTGGAGATGTCCCATAAGAAGGAGATTGCTGAATCTCAGGACTCAACACAAAAGTGATGAGAAATCCCTGAGAAGCGGAAGGTGAAAGAGTACCAGCATGGAAGAGATACACAGAGCATAGCAGGCCAAGTGGCACCAACAGGGTTAGACAAAGGAAGAACTTTCCAGCTGCATCCTTTACTTTCCTTCCAACCCTCTACAATGCTTAAATCATGAGCCACTCTGTTACTTTTTGTGGCAGAAAAGCAGCAATGCTAGTGACAGCTGAAGACAGCAGGATGCCTGTTGGGCAGCACTGGACATGGTGCTGATAACAAGAAACATCAGCAGGCTGGTCAACCTGGACATCCCCTCCTTATCCTATGAACTGCACGTTTATAAGGATGGTGGGTCAGGAAGAGTATGCCTGTTGTGAGATATGTGAGGCTCTCTGAGGGACAGACTACAGGGAAATGATAGCTACAGGACAGCAAGTGATTGAACTCCTCATCCTGATACATATTACACTTCGTATCTATGGATTCAACCAACCATGCATTGAAATGCCGGGGAAAAAAATGGATGGTTGTATCTATCTTGAGCATGTACAGACTTTTTTTCTCATTATTCCCCTATATAATGTAGCATAACTATTTACATAACATTTACATTGTAGTAGGTGTTACAAACACATAAATGTATTAAGTATCATAAATAATCTAGGTATTATTTAAAAATGGATGGTTGTGCCGGGCATGGTGGCTCACGTCTGTAATCCCAGCACTTTGGGAAGCTGAGGTGGGAGGATCACCTGAGGTCGGGAGCTCGAGACCAGCCTGACCAACATGGAGAAACCTCGTCTCTACTAAAAATACAAAATGAGCCGGGCGTGGTAGCACACGCCTGTGATCCCAGCTACTCGGGAGGCTGAGGCAGGAAAATTGCTTGAACCCGGGAGGCGGAGGTTGCGGTGAGCTGAGATCGCACCCTTGCACTCCAGCCTGGGCAACAAGAGCGAAACTCTGTCTCAAAAAAAAAAGGATGGTTGTGTCTATACTGAACACACAGATTTTTGTTCTTGTCATTATTCTCTAAACAATGTAATATAACAACTATTTACATAGCACTACATTGTATTAGGTATTATAAATGATTTAAAGTATACAGGAGGATGTGTGTAAGTTATATGCAAATACTACACCACTTTATATAAGGGAATCAAGTATCTGTGGATTTTGCTCTCTGAGGGAAGGTCCTGGAATCAGTCCTCCATGGACACCAAGAAGAAAGCTGATATGGAGGACTGTAATGTAAGTGTCAGTATTCATCTAAGAGAAGTCCCAGGAAAATAGAAATAAACAAATAGAGGGGAAAATGCATAAAGAAAAATAAAAACTAAGGATTTCTCAGAATTTAAGATGTAAGTCCTCAGTTGTAAGAGGACAAATTAAGGTACATAAGAAAAAAACTCACATCTAGATATAGGTTAGCAAATTTTAAAATGTCAAATATAAAGAAAACTTCTAAAAAGCTTTGAGGGAGAAAAAGATTACCTAAAAAGGAACAAGAATCAGGCTGGCACAGACTTGAATAGCAATAATGGATGCAAAAAAATCAGAAAGAATCAACATCACATAGACTATATGTATCCTCTATGTATCTCTTAATAACATTTAAAATTTAAAATATCAAATAGCTTTTAAAAATAGTTCCACACCTGGAAACTAAGAAAAACAATCTATGTTAACAAAATAGAGAAATTACAAAATACCTACAGAAAGACATGACAGCACTATATGTCTAAAGTTGTGGGGTATAGCTAAAATGGACCTAAGAAAGACTTTTATAGCTTTGAATACACATAAATATGAGCTAAACATTCAAGAAGCTATAAAAAGAGTCAAAAAATATATCACCCTCATCAAGGAAAAACCAATAAAATAGTTCATAAGTACAACAATCACTGACAAAACTACTGGTTCTTTGAAAAGATTATTAAAGTTTCATAAACTTTTGGAAACATTAACAAAACACAAGAAGAAAGAGAAAACCAATTAAGACAGCAGAATGGCAATCAAAACTTTCCCTCACCCACCCCAAGCCATCTAATGGTTTTACCAAGTTCTACCTTACTTTCAAGAGCAGATAACACCTACCTATACAAAATTTTTCTAGAAGAAAAAAAAAAAAAAAAAAGATACCCAACTTATTTTATGAGGCCAATAGAACCTTGATATTATAACTGGGTAATAAGAGTACATGAAAAAAAAGTTACAGGCCAAGATTCACAAATGTAAAATCCTAAATAAAATATTGACCAACTGAATCCAATGGTATATAAAAGCAAACAGACATATTGCAATCAACTAGAGTTCATTACAGAAATGCAGATGGTTCACAGAAAATCCATTAGTATTACTTATTGCATTAAAGAATGAAAAAAATGAACTTTTCTATTAAATACATGCAATGAAAGCATGTGATAAGTTAAATATAAAAACAGAATATAGGTCAGGCGTGGTGGCTCACTATTGTAATCCCAGCACTTTGGAGGGCTGAGGTAGGAGGACTGCTTGAGCCCAGGAGTTTGAGATGAAACTGGGCAACATGGCATGACCCCATCTATAAAAAAAAAAATACAAAAAAATAAGTCAGGCATGGTGGCACACACCTGTTGTCCCAGCTACTTGGGGGGCTGAGGTAAGAGGATTGCTTCAGCCCAGGAGGTGGAGGCTGCAGTGAGCATTGTCTGCCCCACTGCACTCTGGCCTGGGTGACAGAGTGAGACTCCGTCTTAAAAAAAAACAACAAAACTCTGAATATGGGAGTAGAAGGGAATTTCCTTAACTTGATAAAAACTAACAATACCAACAGCAAACATTATACTTAATGCGGCAAGGCAAGTATGACATTACTAGAATTGTTCAACATAGTACCGGGATCTTGACTAAACAAGACAGGCAACAGAAAAAATTAAAATAATAAGAACTGAAAGAGACAAATTTCTCCTTATTTGCAGATGATACAATCAGTAACAGAGGAAAAACTCAGAAGACTTATTAGGATTAACTTAAAAAGAAGTTCTTCAAAAGTGCTGGAAACAATTTCAACCAGAATATATCATCTATATCAATAAGAACCATAATGTATTTAAGAAGTGATCTAAGGAAGAATGTATACATTCTCATTTAAAGAACTGTAACAAAAGCTCTCAAAATTTTTCATTTTCTGTACTCCTAAAAGTATTCTAATATTCTTTTCAAAAAATTAGTATTTAGTTTTGTCAATGATTGCTGTTATTTGATAGGTATTTTATGGGATTTTTTTTCTATTCATGGATAGAACTAGTTAATACTTTACAATAGTTTATACTGTAACAGTAAACTAGTAATATTCGTTTACTAACAGTAATACTAAACTAGTAACAAATTTACAATAGCTAATATTGTAAAGATGTCAATTCAAAGCAATTATAATGAAAATCCCAAAAGAAGTTCTAGGAGAACTTGACAAAAGGACTTTCAAATTCATATGGAGGAGGCCGGTGGCTCACGTCTATAATCCCAGCACTTTGGGAGGCCGAGGTGGGCGGATCACTTGAGGTCAGGGGTTCGAGACCAGCCTGGCTGACATGGCAAAACCGCGTCTCTACTAAAAATACAAAATTAGTCAGGCGTGGTGGTGAGCGCCTGTAGTCTCAGCTACTTGGGAGGCTGAGGCAGGAGAATTGCTGGAAACCGGGAGGTGGAGGTTGCAGTGAGCCAAGATCATGCCACTGCACTCCAGCCTGGGTGACAGAGTGAGGTTCTGTCTAGGGGGGGGAAAAAAAATTCATAGGGAGGAATAAAGGTCCACAAATAGTTAAGAAAAAGAAGAGTTAAACAATCACCTTATTTCAAAGTAAGATATATTACAATGCCATGGTAATAAAAGTGTGGTATAGTTGCAAACAAATAATACAGTGAAATGGAACAGAACTCCCTAAAACAGCCTTATGTAAACTTGTTATATAACAGAGGTGGCATTTTATGCCAGTGGACGAAAGGAAGAATTAACAGACCATGTTGGGAAAACAGTTTCTCTATAAGGAGAAAAAGTTATTATAGATCCCTACTGTACATCATACATACTAACTCCAAATGGATAAAATATCTAAATAGACAGGTAAGCATAGAATAAGGAAAATTAGATAAATGCTATCTTTAAAAAGCACACAGTAGGTGGACTGATAGGACATATATTAAATACACTAGCATGGACACCAACTGGTAGGGAAAGGAATGGTAATGGTAATAGCGGGTGAAGAAGGAAAAATAATAAAGCAAAATAAGGGCCTTGCTAGTGGCAATGATGACAAAAAGCCATGGACTAAGGAGTTACTGTACTTCTGTTCACCTAAGGTCAACAAAATACAGATAGGTGTCAATCCTCAGAACTGAAGGATATCCAAGGAACATAAGAATATGTGTAAATTATGCCATATACAGAGATTTCAATGTTTTTTCTAAACCCTGTCCATATTTAATAGTGATAGAAACCTTATCTTTAAAACATTCCATGTCTCCACTTTTACACTTTCCCTTTCTTTATTCCTTTGTGCTGAACTCTGGAAACACCTCAGCTCTATTTTCCTTACTACGAAAGAAAAGGTAGCTTTTTCCTTCTTCTCCAGAAGGGAATGAGCTAGTGGCCTGTAATTAACAGTACACTCTGGACCAAGTCAACAAGTATCAACTGGCTAACTTTGACGGAGATTTTCCAATTTAAATACTAAAACTCATCATCTCACATCTAGGCTATTTAACAACCGTAACATTTATTTCCCGTTACATTACCTCTGAAATAGAGAGTAATTTGGATTAATTTTAACATAAATGCATCTGTATTTGATTTCATAGTATTATGGGGGAAGGTGGGAAAGCTGAAAGTACATAGACATACCAGTTCTTTTATTCGTTTTCTATGTCTACTATGTGGGTTGTTCAAATGACTGGTAAGATCAAATATTGTTGGTATTGCATTATCTCGAAGAACTGTCCTATAAGGACTCTGAAAAAGAAAATTGTGTTAATTCAGAGTTGGTCCTTATAAATACATTACACATCAATAAAATTCTATGTTAATGACCTCCACAATATTCCTTCAACTCCAGCTCTATAATGTATAGAGACTTACAGAATTTGATGTCAGTTCAGGTCAGTCTACTATTTCCAACTGTGCCTGCATTTGCCCTTCTGGCAATCTATTATAAATTAAGAAACTGAATTGAAGGTAGGCATAAAACATAAAATGTACTTGCATTTTGCATATCTGTTTCTAATTCAGCATCCCAGCTACTTTATCTGTACTGTCCTTCCATGAGCCCACCAAATCTACAGGAGGTACAAGTCTCCCAAAATAATCTGTACTCTTGTATGTTCCATAATAATGCATCCCTATTTTACCTAATGTTCCACTTTTGCTAATATTACTGAGACGCATCAAGGCACAGTGAAAATATTGGACTGGGACCCAGGAGACCTAGGAACTAGTCCAAACTCTACCAGTGAGTGACTCACTAAGATACCCTGGCTAAATTACTTTCCCTTTTTGGGCCCCAGTTTCTTTTTCTGAATAAAATTCTGGTATTGAACTAGATCAACATTTCCTAAAATGAAATTATTCACATACTAATGATCACAATGCTTGTCATTTCAGTTATATTACCATCTGTATTTTTACACAATCTACTCATTTTTTAGTTAACACTGTCTTAAGTAATAAAACTGTAGGAGAATGATCTGATGTTTTTATCTTATGTTTTTAAAAAAGTTTTTACAAATTTTATGTTTTTAACACATACTACAAAACTTCTAAAATAAAAATTGATTCATCTGCCACATGAAACCAACTCTCACGCCACAAGTGATATTGATATACATAATCACATTTTTGCAAATGCTAATCTAGGTATTTCTGTATTTCTTTCAAGTCCTAATCATCTTATGAAAGAATGATCATACTCTACCCTACTTCCTGTTAATTTCATCCAACTTGGCTAGAAGCTGGATGCATACTTAGATGGTAACAGTTCTACTGCCAGCCCTGAGGAGGCTGAGTAAGAGACAAGAAGCTTATTAAAAGGGACAGTAATAAATAACTGCTATTACACTCCCCCAGACAGTCCAAAGAATAGTGCCTTTAATTTCTTCCTAAATTTGCAATGATAAAGACATACTTCATTTAAACAAGCTTTCTTGGAAGCAGTGATTATTTCAAAATATCTAAGCATGTTCAAAGAACATGCCAAACAAAAATAACAGCTTCTAAATTTGTTCACCCAAGGAAGGGAGGTCAGGAAGACATGAAGGGAAAACATGTATCTAAATGGAACACACTATCTTGGGTTGTACCCAAAGAGTTGTTAAACACATTTGGGATGAATTTCTATTCAGAGTCAATATTTTCTAGTTCAATTCCATGCCATAATAGAAAACACAAAGATGATTCTCTGACTTCCTAGTAACACTCAACTTCTAGTGCTGGGCTCGTGATCCTGAGTCTACTAGGGAGGCTGAATGAGGAATTGGTTAGGGACACAATCACTGAAGGGAGTACAAGTTATTATACTCAAAGCTCCCCCATCTTTCACACCGAGCAAATGTCCCCAAAATAAGCAAAAACACATACACAGTCAATTCTTGATATCTTACTAATTATTAAATAAGGAGGGGAGGAATAAAACATTTTAACAAATTTTTAAAAGTCAAATCAAATTGATTTTCTATTTGCAAATAAAGCAAGGATATTATAGATCAGAAAACAGAATGTATGAATGAAAAAAATGACATTTTATAAATATTTATTTTGGCCAGGAATGTTGGCTCACACCTGTAATTGCAACACTTCGGGAGGCCTTGGCCGGGTAGACGGCTTGACCCCAGGAGTTCAAGACCAGCTTAGGTAACATGGCAAAACTCCATCTCTACAAAAAATACAAAAATTAGCGAGGTATGGTGACACGTGCCTGTAGTTCCAGCTACTTGGGAGGCTCAGCGGGGAGGATTGCTTGAGCCTGGGAGGTCGGGGTTGCAGTGAGCCATGACTGCGCCACTGCACCCCAGCTTAGGCAACAGAGTGAGACCCTGTCTCAAAAAATAATAATAAAAATATAAATATCTATAAGGACACATGCCAAAAAAAGACAATATTCAATTACTACGTATGATATCAAATATCTCAGTATCAAGATTTAATCTTTAACTGCTGAATTAAGGTTTGAGCATAAAACAATAATCTTACTCTAGCATCAAAATAATAAAATATTTGGCTCCGGCCAAATTCAGTGGTCATGAATGTTTACTGATGAAATCTTTTTTTTTGTCTGTTTGTTTAAAGACAGGGTCTCACCACCATGTTGCCCAGGCTGGCTCTGAACGCCCAGGCTCAAGCAATCCTTCAGCCCTGGACTCCTGAGTAGCTGGGACTACAGACATGTGCCACTGTGCCTTGCTACTGATGAGATCTTCAATGCCAAACTAATAAAGCCAAAACTCTTCAACATTTAGATACAGGTATCAGAAAATCCAGGGGTTTTTGTTTGTTTGTTTGTTTTTGAGACACAGTCTCACTCTGTCACCAAGGCTGAAGTGCAGTGGCACAATCTCACCTCACTGCAACCTCGGCCTCCTGGGTTCAAGCGATTCTCCTGTTTCAGCCTCCTGAGCAGCTGGGATTACACGTGTGCACCACCATGCCCAGCAAAATTTTTTTTGTTTTGTTCTGTTTGGTATTTTTAGTAGAAAAGGGGTTTCCCCCTGTTGGCCAGGCTGGTCTCAAACTCCTGACCGCAAATGATCCGCCCGCCTCAGCCTCCCAAAGTGCTGGGATTACAGGTGTGAGCTACCATACCCAGCCCAGAAATCCAGTTTTTAATAACAACATCTCCTAGACATATAGAAAGAACATTTTCTCACATTTGGATTCATTTATTCAAGATTGAAGAATCACTTAGAAATTTAAAAAGCAAACCTGGCTCATCTTTCTGTTCTATTCTCTAACTAAAGAATGTAAGAATGAACTAGCCTTTAAATTTCTCACAATCTGGTTAGAATTATCTAATTAAGATACCATATTTATTACTAATTAAGAGACCATATTTATTACTAAAATAAAAATGCAAAAATGCATATGGCAAATGTATTTAAAACAATTTGGGATATTTTTACTTAATGTCAAGAACTTAAAAGTAGTTTGCCTTTTAAACATACGAAACCTTTTATTTTGGTTGATCATTATTACCCTTTTAACAAATCAAGGCAAAAATATTCCTCAAATATTTGTGATTAAACTGTTGAACCGGAATTGGCTCACCTCCCAATGACTTCACAAGTATCTGCTTCAATTAATTTTGAGAAATAAAATAACCCAATCATTCTTTAGTTTTCTGATGCCTCTGCAAAATGTATCTGAAAAAAATATCAAAATAAATTGCTGCATAACAACATATAGTGTACCTTTGAATCAAGTTTATGTCTATCCCAGTATCTGAGGTGTTACATTAGTTACACTGAAACAAGTCTGCTTCATTTCAATCAAATTTGCCTTATTTGTGCCTTTTATAAATTACAGCAAGAGAATCACAGAGGGTTAAAAATCTTAGAACTCAGGAATTACCTGGCCTAATCTCCTTATTAGGAACTGGGGCCCAAAGAGGGGAAGTGACTTGGCCAAGCTCACACAGTTAACAGTAGGTCCTGATATGAAATTACATACTACTGATGAAAACGTTTTTCCACATTACCTGGATAATTTGTTTACTATTATATCTACCACATAAAAATTAAAAGTTGGTTCTAATAGTACATACAAAAACATGAAAACAAGAGCTCCATTCCGAGATGAAAATTTTACTCATAAAAAAGCTCTAGATAAACAGCTCCAAATAAAAACACCAACTTTACCTTAAATAAACATATACTTTTATAATCATCTAAAATTTTCCTGAAGACTAAATAATATTTAAAAGTGGTTACCTCGGCCGGGTGTGGAGGCTCATACATGTAATCCCAGCACTTTGGGAGGCCGAGGTGGGAGGGTCACTTGAGGTCAGGAGTTTGAGACTAGCCTGGCCAACATGGAGAAACCCCACCTCTACTAAAAATACAAAAATTAGCTAGGCATGGTGGCACATGCCTGTAATCCCAGCTACTTGGGAGGCTGAGGAGAGAGAATCGCTTGAGCCCAGGAGGTGGGGGAGGTGGCAGAGGTTGCAGTGAGCTGAGATAGCGCCACTGCACTCCAGCCTGGGTGACAGAGCGAGACTGTCTTAAAAAAAAAAAGTAGTTACCTTGGGTGAGTAGAAATGGGGCATCAGGAACAGAAGAGTTGTTTTTTGTTTTTTTTGTTTTTTTTTTTAATCATTTTGAGTTTTTTTTTCCAGACAAGCTCTCACTCTGTCGCCCAGAGTGGAGTGTAGTGGCATGAACACAACTCTCTGCAGCCCCGACTTCGTGGGCTCAAGTATCCTCCCATCTCAGCTTCCCAAGTAGCTGGGACTACAGGCATACGTCACCACACCTCACAAGTTTTTTTTGGTATTTTCTGTAGCGATGGCGTCTGGCCATGTTGCCCAGGCTAGTCTCAAACTCCTGAGCTCAAGTGGTCTTCCTGCCTCGGCTTCCCAAAGTGCTGGGATTATAGGCGCCTGGCAAAATCAGGATTTTAAGAACGAAACAGTTACTATTCAGCTCCAAATCTGTCTTCATCTTAAAGTGGCAGGATATAGGAATACCTTCCAACATTGGTAAATACTTACATTTCCAACCAGAGAGAGAGAGAGAGAGAGAAATCAAGTCAAACAGAGAGACACCAAGCTCTTCTATTACTCACAGTTCTACAGATCATAGAGGTCTCAAAATGTTTGGCACATAATCGATAATGTTTATTTAGCTGATCAGGTGTTTTATCTTCTAAGTCTGCTCTCCTACAGTTCTCCACCCACTTCTGGCATCTATAAATAAAACCAAAATACAATTATGAAAATGAGCTCAGCATTTAAATTTCAGCCTTCAGTTTTAAGGCAAACATACATTAATAACAACGGATTCCTGCTCCCCTCCCTGAGAACATAATTTGGAGAATTTGATTAATAACAAAATAACAGTTGGAAAAAACCTTAGAAGTCATTTAGTACTAACATTTCAATTACAGACAAGGTTAAGAAGTAACTTGTTTGGAGGGAAGTACAAAATCATCAGCAGAACTAGAACTGAAACCTGCATCTTCCAACTCCCAAAACATCAGAGAAGATCCAACCATCAGCAGAACAAGCAGAAAGCTGCATGCACAGCCACAAGGCTAACAGCTTAACATTCCCTTCAGGATTTCAACTGCAACAAGCAAACAAAACAACACTGTCACTGTAGAAAATCAGCAATTAGGCCGGGCGCAGTGTCACGCCTATAATCCCAGCACTTTGGGAGGCCAAGGGAGGCGGATCAGGAGGTCAGGAGATCGAGACCATCCTGGCTAACACGGTGAAACCCCATCTCTACTAAAAATACAAAAAATTAGCTGGGCGAGGTGGCGGGCGCCTGTAGTCCCAGCTACTCGGGAGGCTGAGGCAGGAGAATGGCGTGAACCCGGGAGGCGGAGCTTGCAGTGAGCCGAGATCGCGCCACTGCACTCCAGCCTGGGCGACAGAGCCAGACTCTGTCTCAAAAAAAAAAAAAAAAAAAAAGAAAATCAGCAACTAGATGTTCTTTAAATAACTAGTTTCTAAGGGAAGCATAAAGGCTGTATTCGTTTATCTTCCTACGAACACAAATTATTATCTACAGTAATACGTGCTGACTAGATTGCAAGCTCCATGAATGCAGGGACTGTGACTACACAATCTAGTACACAAAAAGTGTTGAAGACAGAGAACAAGACAAAGTCCATGCCCTCTCGGTGCTTCAATATTTTCAGAAAAGCTAATAATAGCACTTATTATGAGCCAGACACTGTTCTAAGTCCTTTCCAAGATGGGTACTATTATTATCCCCCTTGTGCAGATGAAGAAACCAAGGCACAGAAATATTAAGTAACTTGCTAAAGTCACAACTAGATCTTTCCTCAAATTTCTTTTCTTTTTTTTTTTTTTGAGACAGAGTTTTGCTCTTGTTGCCCAGGCTGGAGTGCAATGGCATGATCTTGGCTCACTGCAACCTCTGCCTCCCGGGCTCAAGCGATTCTCCTGCCTCAGCCTCCCAAGTAGCTGGGATTACAGGCATGTGTTACCACACCTGGCTAATTTTGTATTTTTAGTAGAGACTGGGTTTCTCCATGTTGGTCAGGCTGGTCTCAAACTCCCGACCTCAGGTGATCTGCCCGCCTCGGCCTCCCAAAGTGCTGGGATTACAAGCGTGAGCCACCGCACCTGGCCCATTCCTCAAATTTCTAAGAATAAAAGTTCTGCCGTGGATAAACAGTATCACAAATTATTTTTTTGAGATGGTGTCTTGCTCTTTTGCCCAGGGTGGAGTGCAGTGGTGTGATCTCAGCTCACTGCAACTTCTGCCTCCCAGGTTCAAGCAATTCTCCTGCCTCAGCCACCCGAGGAGCTGAGATTACAGGCGTGCACCACCACACCCAGCTAATTTTTGTATTTATAGTACAGATGGGGTTTCAGCACGTTGGCTAGCTTGGTCTCGAACTCCGGATCTCAGGTGATCTGCCCACCTTGGCCTCCTAAAGTGCTGGGATTACAGGCACGAGCCACTGTGCCCAGCCCAACATATTCCTTTATAATTAAATCACAGTTTTTTTTAATTTATGTTTTAACACTATTTTCCACCTCCCCCCAACATACATGCCCCTGACACTTAATTCTCTCTACTCTAAAAATGTAAAATCAAGGTAAAATGCTATGATTTTTAAAAAACTACACGTAAATTGTACAGAATTTCATTTTGACCAACAAGTATTACTGCTCACAGTAATGATGCCTAAGATGTTCACAATTGAATCACACTTTTACACAGTTGTACATTATGATTATAAACATTTCATGTTTCAAAATCCAAATATTAAGTATAAAAACGATCTCACTATAAAATAATTTGCCATACTGCTACAGTTGTTTGTTTTTTAAATTCTTAAATCTCTGGAGACCTTCCACACAGAGCAATACTGTACATATTACCTCTGAACTAAGTTGAAGCAGCTTTCTGATATCAACAGCAACTCTTATTCAGACAATCAAGAACAGAATGGGCATCAGGCAGACAGCCTAATTAAATACACCTGTCTTTCTATATGAACTACTTGAGTACATCTAGTGAAAGAAGTGCAAGACCTCTAATAATCTTTTTAAAGCAAACTTAAATAAATACACAAGTTTATGAACTGGCACACTAAATTCCAAAGACGTCAATTCTCCCCAAACCCATTTACTAATTCAATATAATCACAAGCCCAATAAGTTTGTGAGAGAGAGCAAAAGAAATGACAAATTATTCTAAATTATTCTAAAACTTTTTATACACAAATTTAAAGAACCAGAGATAACCAAGATAATCTTGAGAGAGAGAGAGGAAAAAGGAGGTTGAGATAATTACACTACCAGATATTAAGACTTACTGTAAAGCTTATTAAGACAGGTACTGGCAGAAGGACAGCTTATTAAGAAGGACTGGCAGAATGAAACAAAATAGAGCACTGCAGATACTTAAAGGTAGCTTTGAACAGCAGCAAATATGGATTTTTCTTTTCCAATAAATAGGGCTGAGTCAGCTGAACATCTACATGAAAAAAATAAATCTTAACTCCTACTTGTACACCATACACAAAAATAAGTTCCAAGTGATTGTAGATCTAAATATGAAAGGTAAAACAATAAAGCCACTAAAAGATAACACAGGAGATTATCTTCATGACCTTGGAATAAAGATCTCTTAAGGCAACAGCACAAACGCTAGAGGAAAAGATTTATAAATTAGGCTACTCTAAAGTTAATAACTTTTCTTCATTAAAAGAAGCCATTTAAGAGTGAAATGGCAGACCACAAAATGTCAGATATTTGCAATACATATATCTAACAATGGACTCACATTCAAAATATATATGAAGAACTACAAATAAATAACCCAACATAAAAATAGGCAAGGGGCCTTGAACAGGCACTTTATAATAAAAAGGTTATAAAAATGGCAATACATAGATGAAAAAAAAATGCTCAATCTCATCTGCCATCAGGGAAATGCTAATTAAAGCCAAAACAAATTACTACATACCCACAAGAATGACTACAATGTAAAAGAGGTAATACCAAATATTGGGGAGAAGGTGAAATAACTTTGCCCATCAACAGCAGAATGGATAAATTGTGGTATATTCATTCAATGGAATACTACTTGGCTATGAAATGAACAAACTATCTACAATCTCACAAATGTAATGTTAAGCAGAAGAAGCCAGGAGTACATACTACATGATTCCTTTGATATGAAATTCAATAACAGGCAAAACTCATTTATAGTGATTGTTCAGAAAAAGAGTTAACACAGCAGACCTCAGGCTGCTGTCCTTAGAAAGGCCTGTTTGTTAAGGACCTTGGGCTGGTATCCGGGAACTTGGTTGGTAAACAGTTCCATACACAGAAATAAAATTTTTCCTAACTGATAATGCAGCTCAATGTGCCTAGACTGTGCAAACAACATGATTTATGCTGAACACCTGCCATCCCTTCTGGGAATCTGGAATTTTATTATATGCCAGGCAGAGGCTGCCTGTGTGATCAGGACCCAGTAAAAACCTTGGACACTATGTCTCCAATGGTCTTCTCTCCACAGAAACACGGCACATGTGTTGCTACATTTCCACCACTGGGGAAAAATGGGCTCTGGGTGACCCCCTCATGGGAAGGAGAGAGCATAGGGAAGCCTATACATGGATTCCTTCAGACTGTGCCTGTGTCTTTTTCCCTCATGATCCAGATGTGTATCCTTACTACAATGCTGCAATAAATCTTCACTGTGAGTACAACCATATACTGAGTCCTGCAAGCCCTTCTAGTGAATCTTTAAACATGGGGTGGTCTGGCTCCGCCTCAACACAGTGATGGAATAGTAGATACATTTGGGGAGGGTAACAACCGGGAGTGGGCACAAAAGAGGCTACTGAGGTGCTGCTAATGTTCTATATCTCAAACAATAATAAAGCTTCCATTCATTCTCCCTCTTACCCCCAAAACCTAACTAATCCAAGGTATGTGAAGTCACAGTGGCTACCACTGGGGAGAATGGGATAATGGCTGGGAGAACCATGGAGCAGAGGAAGTTTGGGATGCTAGTAATACTCTATTTTTTAAAAATCCTGGTGAAATTTTCATGGCTATGTTACTCTGAAAATCCAACATGATGTACAGTTATCATTTGTGATCTTCTGTGCATATGTTTTTTGGTTTTTTTTTGAGAGAGAGGATCTCACTCTGTTGCACAGGCTGGAGTGCAGTGGTGCAATCTCGGCTCACTGCAGCCTCCATCTCCTGGGTTCAAGCAATCCTCCCACCTCAGTCTCCCATGTAGCTGGGACTACAGGCACACGCCACCGTGCCCGGCTAATTTTTTGTATTTTTTGTACAGACGGGGTTTCACCATGTTGCCCAGGTTAGTCTCAAATTCCTGGGTGAAGTGATTGTCCTGCCTCGGCCTCCCAAGGTGCTAGGATTACAGGCACGAGACACCACACGTAGCTCTTCTGTGTATACGTTTCTACATGAATAAAATTATAAAAATTATATATGACTGGGAGACTGAGGTAGGAGAATCACTTGAATCCGGGAGGCAGAGGTTGCAGTAGGCCAAGATCGCGCCACTGCACTCCAGCCTGGCAAGAGAGCGAGACTCCGTCTCAAAAAAAAAAAAAAAAAAAAAAAAAAAATATATATATATATATATATATAAAATATATATGACCACAATAAGACTTTTCACATGTATATTCATATGTGTATTATGAACATGTATATATATTTATATATATACGTACCCACTTATATACTCGTCTCAAATTTTTACCAATGCCTCCCCTTTCCCAGCTCTCCCTGTCATTGTTCTGTTCCCTGTACTCCAGATTTTGTAGACTTTTCCCTTAGCACAGTGGAATGACTCCCCAAATCCATCTGCTCCTCTCCATCAATAACACCCTGGTCCAAGCTACCATAATTTTTTACCTGGTCTACTAGTATCTCTTCCAAACTGGTCATCTGCCCTTCTCTAACCCCTTCTCCATGCTGCAGAGTATTTTTTAAAGCCAATTTGAGAATGTCTCTCCCATGCTTAAGCTTTTAGTGGCTTCTCATTACTCTCAGGATAAACAACTGTGTTCACTTCTATCCTGAGGCCTTCCCTGCGCTGTTTACTCAGCCTACTACACTCTTCTTGCTGCTTTTTATACACTTCCTATGCACAGTTAACTATGACTCAGCCTTCAGATCTTAGCTCAAATGTCATTTCTTGAGGGAAACTTTTCCTGACTCACGTGTGTACATATATGTGGGTGTACGTGTATGAATATGTATGCACACAGAAAACTCCAGGTATTTAAGACTTTCCACCTCTCCATATATAATATCTGAACTCCCTACATTTATCTTACTATATTATTCCCACAGTGTAAACATGCCCTAATGTCTCCCATCTTTAAAACTCTCTTAACCCTGATCCTCTTTATAGCAAAACTTGTTAAAGCATCCATTTGGACTGCATCCACTTATCTTCTACTGTCTCCTTAATCAATGCCAAGGAGGCTCCTGCTCTATCCCTTTTCCACTGAAACTGCTCAAGAAAATTACTAATGACCCTATCCTGCCAAATCCAACGGTCACTTTCCTGTACAGATTTTATTTCATTTTTAACTTTTCTTTTCTTTTTTTTTTTTTAGGTGGAGTCTTGCTCTTGTCGCTCAGGCTGGAGTGCAGTGGCAAAATCTTGGCTCACTGCAACCTCTGCCTCCTGGGTTCAAGCTATTCTCCTGTCTCAGCCTCCTGAGTAGCTGGGATTACAGGCACCCGCCATCATGCCTGGCTAATTTTTGTACTTTTAGTAGAGATGGGGTTTCGCCATGTTGGCCAGGCTGGTCTCGAACCCCTGACCTCAGGTGATCCACCCGCCTTGGCCTCCCAAAGTGCTGGGATTACAGGCGTGAGCCACGGTGCCTGGCCTATCTTTTATTTCATTTTTAAAGTAATGAGAAGAGGTGTCATTATGTTGCCCAGGTGGGTCTCAAACTCCCGAGCTCAAGCGATCCTCCCGCCTCAACCTCACAAAGTGCTGGGATTACAGGCGTGAGCCACTGCGTGCAGCCACTTTCTGTACACACCTTAAACACCTTCAGCACTAGTCAACCATCACTGATCACTTCTTTGTTTTGTTTTTGATATTTTTCCCTCACTGGTTTCTTACTAATGCAGCATTTCTAAAAGTGTATTCCAAGGAATCCTGTTCAAAGAATTACTTCTAAAAAAAAAAGAGAGAGACAGGGCCTCAATCTGTTGCCCAGGCTGTAGCACACTGGTGCAATCTTAGCTCATTGTAAAGTTCAAACTTCTGGGTTTAAGCCATCCTCCTGCCTCAGCCTCTCAAAGTGCTGGGATTACAGGCCTGAGTGACCATGCCCAGTCAGAACTGTTCCATTTAAAAAAAAAAAAAAAAGGACCGGGCATGGTGGCTCATAATACCAGCACTTTGAGAGGCCAAGGCAAGAGGATCACTTGAGGCTAGGAGTTCAAGACCAGCCTGGACAATATAGGGAGACCTTGTCTCTATAAAAAATTAGTCAAGTGTGGTGGCATGCAACTATGGTCCCCAGCTACTTGGGAGGCAGAGATGGGAGGATTGTTTGAGCCTGGGAGATGGAGACTGCAGTGAGCAATGACTGTGCCCCTGCACTCCAGCCTGGGCGACAGAATAAGAACCTGTCTCCAAAAAAAAAACAGGGTTCCTTGGTCAAAAAAGTTCGGGTAATACCTATTTTATCCTGTCCTACCTGCTCTTAAGGTTTTAGACATTCCTGCAGGGCCTTTAAAAAAGTTAGCTAACCTCTCTGTACCTACTTTGGTCATCTGTAAAGCAAGGACTACCTCAAAATTTACTGCAAGGGTAACATGAAATAATGTATCTATAACAGAGAAGTATATAACAGAGCAGTGCCTGTCACAAAGAATACACTACATAAGTACTGTTCCAGCCTGAGCAACATGGCGAAACCCTGTCTCTACAAAAAATACAAAAATTAGACAGGCATGGTGGTATGTACCTGCAGTCCCAGCTACTTGGGAGGATAAGGCAGGAGAATTGCTTGAGCGCAGGAGGCAGAGGTTGCAATGACTGGAGATCGTGTCATTGCACTTTAGCCTGGGTGACAGTGAGACACTGTCTCAAAAAGAAAAAAAAAAAGGAAAAAAAACGAAGTGCTATTATTACAACTCACCCCATTGTTTGGAAGATTAAATGAGTTGATATGAAAGTACTTCAGGCTGGGCGTGGTGTCTCACATCTGCAATCCTACCACTTTGGGAGGCTGAACAAGGGGGGAATGCTTCAGCTCAGGAGTCCAAGACCAGCCTGGGCAACATGGCGAGACCCTGTCTCTAAAAAAAATTTTTTTTTTAAATTAGCCGGGGTTTGTGACGGGCACCTATAGTCCCAGGTACTTGGGTGGCTGAGGCTGGAAGATTGCTTGAGCCCAGGAGGTTGAGGCTGCAGTGAGCCATGCTCCTGCCACTGCACTCCAGCCTGAGTGACAGAGCAAGACCCCTCAAAAAAAAAAAAAGTTTGAAATTTGCTGCTCACATTTTAGAGCAGCAATTCTCAAACTTCATAGTCCCAGGATTCCTCTGCACTATTACATTATTGGGGACTCCAAAGATCTTTTGTTTATGTGGATTTTACCTAAAAACATTTATCAGAAAAAATTTTTAAGTATTTATTAATTCATTAAAATACCAACCTTATAATATGTTAACACAAATAATGTTTTAATAAAAAATTACATTTTCCAAAACAAAAACATTTAGTGAGAAAAATGACACTTCTTCATTTTTGCAAATCTCTTTAACGTCCAACTTAACAGAAGACAGCTAGATTCTCACAACTGCTTCTGTATTTAATCTATTGCTATATGTTGTTTTGGTTGAAATATATGAAGAAAATCTAGCCTCATAACGATATGCAGTTAAAAAGGTTATTACAATACTCCTCTTTTTTCCATATAATTGTGAATTCTCCACAAGTGGTAGTTTCTTCAAGATTAGTTGAAATGTGAAATCTGAGACCAGACCAATGAGCTTTTTCATGCCCTAGTACCTAAAAAATCCCATAGTCTATCTTGCACTTTGAATAGATCTTTTATCCACGTATGTCTCTGTAAAACTATAAACTGGTCATTTGGAAAATATTAGTTCAGTGAGTTATACATACCATATAAATGTTAACGCAATTCATTATACAAAAAAAAAACCACACATCAGTATCATCAGTGATCTCACCAGAAGAGTCTTTAAGTATTAGAGAGCTGTCAAGCTCACAGTGGCACATAAATTTTCCAAAATTCTAATTTTCAACTTGAATGCTCAAATTATCAGTTGTTCTCCTTGAAGTGGCAGGCTTGTTTATTTCTGAGAAAATGTCTACCAAACACTCAGATCTGAATAATATTTAGAAAATTCTAGAAAACACAATACAAAATTTATCAAAGCAATGATGCCATCATGTTATGTAGCACCCCAAAAATTCCACTGTCCACTCCTGAGAGACCGAATATGAAAAATGCAAATAATATCAGTGTTATTATGAAAATAGTTTTGACATTGTGGACTCCCTGAAAGGGTCTTGGGGATTGCTATGGTCTGAACGTCTGCATCCCCTCAAAATTCATATTGAAACAATCCCCAGTGCAGTGGTGTTGGGAGGTGGGGCATCTGGGAGGTGACTTAGGTCATGACAGGAAAGCCTTATTTGCCCCTTCCGCCATTTGAGAACACAACAAGAAGGCACTATCTAAGAAGCCAAGAGTGAGCCCTCACCAGATGCCAAATCTGCTGGTGACTTCATCTTGGACTTCCCAGCTTCCAGAACGATGAGAAATAAGTTTCTGTTGTTTAAAAATCACCTAGTCTAAGGTATTTTGTTATAGCAGCCCTAACAGGCACCCTCATGAGTCCCCAGAAAACCACTGTTTTACATTTCACAAAGTAGAGCACATCAACTCTCAATCAGCCTTCATTAAATTGCCAGAAGAACCTTGGAAGCCCTCACCCATCTTGGGTGAGTTAGTACTAGCTGCCTGAGGAGGAAGAAGAGAGCTTCAACGCCCAACTCACTCTAATCAGAGCAATTCGTTAGCTCTACCTGTACCTTCTCCTGGTTTAGGAAGAGCTCCACTGTGAGCTGCCTCACAGTGGCAAGCCTTGGCATTAGGCAAGACACCCTGGGAAAATCAAGATTTAGGCTTCTTTTTTTTTTTTTAACTTAAACCGTGTCACTGACCTAAGCTGGGTTGATTATTTCACTTTTTTAAAAAAGAAGCATATTAATGCCACTTTTTCTAAAACAATAAGAACTATTATGGTATGTAATTCCACACCATACACTTTATTAATTACACTCTTGAAGTTTAAATTATTTCTAAATAGCTGTTTCTAAAAGCATGCATGGAATTTATATGTACTGTTTTAATAGCATTAAATATATTCATCTTTATTGTTAGTTAACAATGTTAGCATCTGAAGACTAGACTGGCAATGTCACCTTTTATCAACCTTCCCTACAACCTGTTTATAGAAGAAAAGGTGGGGAGCGGTTAGAACTAATAACCCTAAAAATACTGTTATTAATTCAATAACACCTCTGGAAACTACTTCTTTGTTATAAATAACACCGGGCACAGTGAAAAGGAAACTATCAAATACAGTAGAACTTAAAATCATGTAGTACGAGGAGGTTTGATTTGGATAAAAAGACCTTGAACATATTAAATTAAACAAGCCAGACATAAAAGGAGAAATATTGTATGATTCCACCAATATGAGGAACCTAGAACAGGCAAATTTATAAAGACCGAAAGTGGATTCGAGGTTACCAAAGGCTGGAAGGGCAGGGGAACGGGAGGTTATTGCCTAATGGTTACAGTTTTTGTTTGGGATAAATGAAAAAGTTTTGGAAACAGTGGAGAAGGTTGCACAACACTGTGAATGTAATTAACGCCACTGAATTGCACACTTAAAGGTTAAAATAGCAAATTTTGTTGTATTTTACCAAAATTTTTAAAATTACTGTATATACTCCAAATCATACACTTTACATGGGTGAATTATATGTGAATTGCACCTCAATAAACATCTTTTTAAAAAGAAATTCATGATTTGGTCTTGAAGCATTCAAAGGAGTGTAATGCTGAAAAGGGCACAGACTTAGTGTGATCCTGGGGACAAAACTAGGACCTCCAAGGCCTCAATTACAGGAGGCAGATGTCCACTCAATACAAGGAAGAAACAACAGCCAAAGCTGTCTAGAATCATCACGTGTCTTCTCACAAAGGGGAGGACTGACATTAGAGGTGTTTTAGCAAGGGCAAAGATGCCCATCTGTCAGGAATGCACAGGGCCTATAAAGGCCCATAAACATCTTTGTCTTCGAATGCTAAATTGTGTCTATGTTTTTTTTTTTTTCAGTTAAGAGTCCTTATGCTAGATTCTCAAAAAGGATAATAACCCTAAAAATGACTAAAAGTCACTATTATTGAGAAAATTCCAGTATTTCAAGTGAGATTTCACTAGATCTAAACACTTCTTTCAAATCTGAAACTGTAAACCCCTATAGACTATACTCCCCTTAAGGAGTGTAGTCAAAACAGGATTCACTACATATTAATACAAATGACCTGTGGTCCGGAACTGACTGGGGTGCCCTCATTATGGAAGAGAAATAAACTTGTAAGAATGTCTTTGGGTTAAAATTTGAGTAAAAGGAAGATAACGCATAACGGGGCAAGGCCAAGTCAGACTAAGATGCTCCTCTCCTCTGTTCCCAACTGCTACTCCTCACTGTACTGAGCGAGTTCTTTCCCATGTCTCGGAACTTAAAACACCGGGAATGCCCCAGGACTCAATCCTCGGATCTGTTCTTTGCTCACTCCTTAGATAACCTTAACCTGTACCACAGTTTTAAATATCCTCTATAAACTGAGAACATCCATATTTACAATTTCCAGTCTGAAAGTCTCTGAATTTCAGACTTGTATATCCTATTCTCTCTTCAAGACATCCATTTTCTTTGAGGTGAAATTCTCATAACATAAAACTAACCATTTTAAAGTAAAAAACTAATGGCAATTAACACATTCATCATGTTCTGCAACCATCACCACTACCTAATTCTAAAACATTTTCATCACCTCAAAAGGAAACCCTGTAACCATTAATCAGTTGCTCCTCACTCTCCCTTTCCCCCAGCCCCAGGCAACCACTGATATGCTTTCTGTCTCTATGGATTTACTTATTCTGGATATTTAATATAATAGAATCATATAACATATAAGCTTTTGTATCTGACTTCTTTCACTTAGCATAATGTTTCTGAGGTTCACCCATACTGTAGTATGTACTGGCACTTCATTCCTTTTCATGGCTAATATTTCATTGTATTGATATACATTTTGTTTATCCATTCACGCACTGATAAACATGGCTTGTTTCTACCTTTTGACTATTGCGAATAGTGCTGCTATGAATGTGTGTACATTTGGTTTTTTTGAATATCAGTTTGTAATTCTTTGGATATACGCCTAGGAATGGAATTGCTGGGACACACGGTAATTCTACATCTAACTGCCACTTGTGGTTTTGATTTGAACTTCTCTAATAACGGGTGATGTTCAGCATCTTTTCATGCGCTTTTTAGCCATTTATATCTTTTGTTTAAAGAAAGAAGTCCTTTGCCTATTTTAAAATTGGGTTGTCTTTTTGTTGCTGAATTTTAAGAGTTCTTTATATATTCTGAATACTAGACCCTGAGCAAATGTATTATTTGCAAGTACCTTCTTCCATTCTTTTCACTTTCTTGGTAATGTTCTTTGATACACAAAAGTTTAATTTTGATGAAGTCCAATTAGTCTATTTTTCTTTTTACTGCATGTATTTTGGTGTCATATCTAAGAATGTGGTGCCAGCCAGGCACGGTGGCTCACACCTGTAATCCCAGCACTTTGGGAGGCCAAGGTGGGCAGATCACCTGAGGTCAGGAGTTCGAGACCAGCCTGGCCAACATAGCAAAACCCCGTCTCAACTAAAAAAAAATACAAAAATTAGCCAGGCATGGTGACGGGTGCCTGCAATCCCAGCTACCTGGGAGGCTGTGTGAGTAGAATAGTTTGTGAACATCGGTGCGGAGGTTGCAGTGAACTGAGACTGTGCCACTGCACTCCAGCCTGGGCAACAGAGTGAGACTCTGTCTCAAAAAAACAAAAAACAAACAAGAATGTGCTGCCAAATCTAAAGTCATGAAGATTTATCTATATTTTTTTCCTAGAAGTTTAATGATATAGCTCTTATATTTAGGCCTTTGATCTAAATAAAAGTATAGGCCATTTGGAGTTCATTTCTGTATATGGTATGAAGAAAGATATCTATTTTTTTTCTTTTTTCATCTATTCTTTTTTTCTTGAGACGGAGTCTTGCTTTGTCACCCTGACTGGAGTGCAGTGGCACGATCTCGGCTCACTGCAACCTCTGCCTCCCGGGTTCAAGCGATTCTCATGTCTTGGCCTCCTGAGTAGCTGGACAGGCATGCACCACTGCGCTCAGCTAAATTTTATATTTTTTAATAGAGACGGGGTTTCACTATGTTGGCCAGGCTGGTCTCGAACTCCTGACCTCAAGTGATCCGCCTGCTTAGGCCTCCCAAAGTGCTGGGATTACAGGTGTGAGCCACCATGCCCGGCCTAGACATCTATTCTTGAACGTGTATCAGGCCTCTCAAACCCATACTTTTAGTATTCCTCTACCAAACCTGCTCTTCCCAGTCTTCCCTACCTCAGCAAATGCTCACGTTAAAAATCTTGAAGTCGGCTGGGTGCGGTGGCTCAGAGCCTGTTCTAGCACTTTGGGAGACCGAGACAGGAGGATTGCTTGAAGCCAGGAGTTCAAGACCAACCTAGCCAACATAGATTTTGAAAATCTTGAGGTCGTCCCTGAGTTCTCTTTTTCTTTTACAATCTACCTCCAAACCATTAGCAAATCCTGTTGGCTTCACCTTCAAACCATATCTCAAATTTACCATCTCCTCCTCTACTAATCTGGATTATTACAACAGCCTTTTAACTGGTCTTCCGGCTTTCACCTTTGCCTCCCCACAATCTAATGAGCTGTCACTGATCCTGTTAAAATTTAAGTCTCTGCTCTAAACCCTTCAATAACTTCCTATTTCACTCATAATAAAAACTATAGTGCCTTCCAAGACCTACAATGCCCTACCTAAAGAATTTGCCCCTACCATACACACACCTTTCTGGTCTCATCTCACCTCTCTCCCAGTCCCTCTCCCTGGACTCCTGGCTGCCCTGTCTTTGCCTTCTTTGGAATGCTGCTGCCCAAGGTATCTCCATGGCTAGCCCCTTCACCTGGTCTTTGCTCAAATTCACCTTCTTAGTGAGGCCTTCTCTAATCACTGTATTTAAAATAGCAATTGTGCGTCCCTTGATACTACTTATTTCCCTACCCTCTAACCTTTGTTTATTTTTCTCCACAGTATTTATCATCATCCGACACACTACGTATTTTACTTGTTTATTCCCCCCCCATTAGAATGTAATCTTCATGAGAGCAAGGACTTCGATTTGTTCATCTGTAACCCCCACGGCTCACAACAATGCCAAACACAAGTAGACCTTCAATAATTAACTGAACTAATTAATAAATAACATAAATTATAGTCGCCCGTTGCTGTATCTGTTCCCTTAATGCACTGAGAGCTTTCTGCAAGCAGTGACACCCTTATTCACCCACGAACTCCCAGCACCTAACATTTGCGCTCGGCACACAGTAGGCATTGATTTTAAATGAATGAACCAACAAGACAGGTCTATGAAACATCTCAGCCTTTCAAAACACAGTCCCTATGCTATCATTCCCTAAATATAAGTCAGTGTGGGGGGGTTATCCGAAGGAAGAGGTTCCAATACCAATTTCCACGCCCTCACGCGTACACCCTCTGTTATCCCTACAATAACCAAGTGAGAAAATGAGTAACGGTGACAGCCAGAAAATGAACCCTGAACCGTGCAATGACAAGTCCGAAGGAGAAAGCAGTTGTGATGAGATGAAAGAAGGTAGCGGGACTCAAAACAGAAACAGTGTCCCGTGGGTGGTGGCAAGGAGAGGGAAAAGCCCCAGTGGCCACAACCATAGAGTCCTGCTCTCTTTTGACAGCTAAGGTAACTAACGCCCAGAGAGGAAAGCGACTCCCCCGAGGTCATACAGCAAGTGAGCCACGTCGAGAACCCACAGCATCCCGCGTCCGCACGCCGCCCCAGCTCCCTCGTTTGGGGTGGTGTCCTCCGCACAGAGCCCCCACCAGCGCACGTGCTCCGAGGTCCCCGGACGCCCGCCCGCCCACGGCTCGGGGCCGGCTCCCCATCTCGGTCTAACGCTGGGGTCGACGGCAGTGCGCTGCGCCCGCCTCCTGCGCCCCTCTCAGCCAGCCCGGGAGCCCGCCCGGGGCCGGCGGCTGGCAGCGCTCACCGCGAAGGTGGGCCCAGGCCGCCCGCTCTGCGCCCGCCGCTTACCTGGCAGGGTCCCGCGGGAACCTGAAGAAGGCCAAGTCGGACTGCGTGCTCTTCCGCGTGCAGTTGGGGGCAGCGCAGAAGTTCGGCATCGTCGCCCGCCCGCTGGCCGGCCCAGCCCTCCCCTCCCCGCCTCCTCAGGGCAGTCCGCCCGCCCGTCGGGGCCGGGGAGGGGAGCCAGGCCGGCCGGCCGGCTCGGCAGGGCCGACGCGCGGGGGAGGGGCGGGCGGGCTAGAAGCCGCGAGGGCCAGGAGGGGTGCCGCGGTCCGAGGCCGGGCTGGGGACGCGGCTCCACAGTGCTGTGAGCGGCCGGGAGGATTTACCGCCGCCGCCGCCGCTGGTGCACCTCCCGCCCGCCCGAGACGCTGCCGCCTCCTTCCCACAATGCACCCTGACGCCCGGAGGTGCCCTCTCTTCCCTCAGCCTTCCTCCCCCGCCCCTTCTTTCCGCCTTCTCAGCAGGCGGGCACGCGCAAGGAAGCGCGCCAGCCGGGGTGTGGCGAGGCGGAGGCGGGACCGGGCGCGCGCTGCCGCAGTGCGACTGCGCACAGTCTAATCCGCTGGGGGAGAGAATTGCGCATGCGCGCCTGTCTCCCGGGAAGCTAGAGTAGGCGATTCCCGGGCTGCTCCGGTAGGTTTGGCGTGCGCGGGTTTCTGCAGATCTAGGGCGAGCTTGCACGTTACATCACCGATGCATCTCTTCTTGCTTGCTTAATTTGCCACCACTTAGGCCTTTCTTGCCGAATTCGCCATATACTCCTTAAGGGCCGCGGAATCGGAGCGACCTTGGTGACTGGCAAACTCGGCAGATGTGCGTGCACTGGTTTGATGCAGACGTGGTTGTAGGCGATTTAATTTTTCCCAGCTTTGCAGCGACTGTTGGCTTCCCGGAACGGATCCCCCCAGCCTCGACTGGAAGCTGAGGGACAAAAATTCATGAAAGCAATTACTCTTTCCCGGCGAGGCTTCTAGAAGAGCAAGAATAGCGATATGATTACACCTGCAGCCCTATAAAGATTGATCTGTCCATCTTTCCCTTACAGTCGTGGCCTGTTAACGTTCCTGTGTTGTTCAGTGCCAGAATGAGTGACCGCTATTTAGAACAAAGGATTAGTATCAAATTTTGCGTGAAATTGAACAAGTCTGCAAGTGAGACCCACCATCTTTTAAAAGAAGCTTATGGAGATGAAGTCATGTCAAGGGCCAGAGTTTTTGACTGGCACAAAAGGTTTAAAGAAGGACGGGAAGATGTTCGAGATGATGCCCGAAGTGGGCGTCCAGTCACCCACCGAACAGATGACAATATCCAGAAGGTCAAGGACTTGGTTTGTTCAAACAGGCAGTTAACCGTGAGGATGATGGCTGAAGAGTTAAATTTAGACAAAGAAACTGTTAGGCTCATTTTGAAAGAAAACTTGAACATGAGGAAGGTTTCTGCAAAAGTTATTTCGGGTGTTTTGAAGGGTGAGCCTAAACCACAAAAACTTGACTTTCGGTCGGATCTTTCAAAGGAAACTAGGAAAAATAGCTCATGTTTGAGGAAAAAGGTAACAGGTTCTGAAACATGGAGTTATCTCCAGGGTGAAGCTGGTGGGGAAATGCCCCTGCCGGTATCCCACCCCAGAGTCCACTACCCTGCCAGCCAGCTTCTGCAGGCGTCATCTTCAACAAGCCTTCCCCCCAGGGTAGCTGAGAATTGGTTCACCCCATGGTGAGAGGAATGTGAGTTAGCTGAACCAGAACTAGGATGCTGCCTCACTGTTAGGCACCTTATTTGGCTGCTCACCTATTTTTCAGTCTTCACCACTCCTCCCTATGTGCCATGGCCCTCCTCATTACTCTTTGCTGGACTCTTGGACCATTTTCCTTGCTGTTCTCCATAACTTTGAAAAACTTTTGGCTGTTGCCTTCTGGTATTTGCTTGTTCTTGATTTCTTTTGCTCAACAAGTTTGGATTTCTCCTCTGCCCAGACCTTAGCTTGTTGTGGCTGTCCTGTTCCTTTGTTCTCAACATTCTGCCTCAGAGGATCATGCCAGTGAGAAGAGAGGAACAGGATCTCCTGGAATCTGTATCTCTGTGCCCAGGGAGGCATGCTTTTCTGGGAGGACCCCAAAAGAAGGCTTACAGTTTCAGCCTGCTTCGCAATCAGGGCCTGAGGTATGGTACAGAAGGTGGTGGCATGCTGGTACTACTGAACAGTGCTGGGCCTAAGGGCTGATCTAGCCCAGATGACTCAGTAGGCGCCCCTTAGGAATCAGGGGTTGGCCACCAATACTGATCTTCTTACAGGCCTGCACCTCACAGAAGAGCTGGGTTTGTTTCATTCTAGTCCTATGCTTTGGACCTCCACTTATTTGGGTATCACCCCTGTTGGAAGAGGAGGATCTGGTGCTAGAAAATGTAAACCCGGGGACCCAGACCTAGGCTGTGATGTGTGGTGAGGAAGACCAGGTGGCTCTCTAGTCCCTGAATTAAGGGAGCCTGCTGCCTATGTGCAGATTCCCACACAGCAGCCTGTTTTTAGTAACTAATGCCTATAGTTTTGAGAACTTGCTGTTTTTAGAACACTGCTGGGCATTGACAGTGTGGAAGTTATGAACAAGATCTCCAAGGGCTGATGGGCTTCATGGATGACATGGTTCTTGAACTGGATCCATGAGGATGGGTGAGACGGGGCTGTGAAATTAGGGAAGGCTTCCGGGGCAGGTGGAACAACATGAGGCTTCCAACCTGCATCAGTAGAAAATGACACTGGCCAGGTGCAGTGAATCACACCTGTAATCCCAGCACTTTGGGAGGCTGAGGTGGGCGGATCACAAGGTCAAGAGATCGAGACCATCCTGGCCAACATGATGAAACCCCGTCTCTACTAAAAATACAAAAATTAGCTGGGCGTGGTGGTGTGCGCCTGTAGTCCCAACTACTCAGGAGGCTGAGGCAGGAGAATCTCTTGAATCCGGAAGGCAGAGGTTGCAATGAGCCGAGATTGCACCACTGCACTCCAACCTGGCGACAGAGCTAGACTCTGTCTCAAAAAAAAAAAAAAAAAAAAAGAATTAGAAAATGATGACACTATTGGCTAAAATAACAAAGTTTAAAGAGGAAGATAATGGTGTTGCAGCAGATGAACAATTTGGGATAATTTGCTTTCTCTCCTAAGCCTCCAACTCTATGCCACTTGTTGTTAAATTGCTTCCCCTGAGTCTGTGAATAGGTTTGTAACAACCAATTTGATATCTGATTTTCCATTTGGACCCCGACAAGCAGTTTCTGCAAGTTCAAACTCTGTCTCTTCTTTTCCTGCCTCTGCCAGGATTTATGGAATGGAACTTTTCCCAAGTGGGTTCCAAGTAATACCACATAGACTGGAAACATTCAGGGGGCAGGGATTTGGTAATAGCATTTCACAGAATTGGCCAGTCTTTGTTTTACTCAAGGATTTTTAGATATAACAGCTCCTCTTAAACAATATTGCTTTATAGTAGAGGCACAACACTCATTCATCACAGTTACTTTTAGTGCTGTTCTTTCACTTTCTCTACTCACCTCCAAAAATTACAAGTTCCTCATTAACACCTGTTTTTGTTTTGTTTTGTTTTTTGAGATGGAGTCTTGCTCTGCTGCCCAGGCTGGAGTGCAGTGGCACGATCTCGGCTCACTACACCTCTGCCTCCCGGGTTCAAGTGTTTCTCCTGCCTCAGCCTCCCGAGTAGCTGGGATTACAGGTGCACGCTGCTACACCCAGCTATTTTTTGTATTTTTAGTAGAGGCGGTGTTTCACCACGTTGGCCAGGCTGGTCTTGAACTTCTGACTTCAGGTGATCCACCCAACTCGGCGTCCCAAAGTGCTGGGATTACAGGCGTGACCCACCGCGCCGGGTCAACACCTGTTAGTTTTGAGGCACCTTGAAAGCTAGACCTTGTCCCACAAAGAGAAGATACTGTATAAGAAAACTCTTAAACCAAGCAACAGCTTATAGACCTCCAGCTCCTTAACAGTTTCTAGACATTCCATTTCAGGACCATTAAGTCTTCCTACATCAGATGCGGCTCTAGGTTGCCCACAAGCACTTGGCACCAGGGACACTGCACTTTAGGAACAAAGTCCCCACCACTAGTTCTTGCAGCTTTGTTGCTGAACCTCATATTAATCCTTGCTGAGGCCCACCCAGTGGTAATTGTTGCAGATGTATATGCTCCTGGACCCAGGCCAGGATCCCACAACCATACGTACAGGAGTTGTTTCTAACCTATTATAAAACAGAGGTCCTGAGACAACTTACTTCTGGATTTTATTCCAGTCCTATGAACAGGGCTGGTGTGTCCCTGCCAATGATGCTGGACCAAGACCCATGGTGGAGTGTAGAGTACCAGAAGCTATGTTGGTCCAGACATGGTTTAGACACAGCAACCAGAAGCAGGTAATTAGGAGTGTGAATTCAAATGGTTCCAATTGGCTATAATGAAAAGGACTTATCCAGAGCAAACCATTCACATTTGGCTGCTCAGAATCTCTAAACCCAAGGGTAGAGCATGATCTAGGCATCCCCAAATAGGAAATTTCTTATATGAGTACTCCTAATGTGCCCACCCACCAAATCTATTTTATTGCTGTTGCACGTTTTGCCCTGGCCTGCACCTTGCTGCCTAGGCCTCTTGAGCTCCTGGTCCCGTAGTCTCACACATCCAGCTATGTGTCCGTCACACCCCAGGCTCTTGTCCTTGACTATTTTTAGACACCTCTCAGTTTATTCTCCAGTTTGCTCTTACTCCTCTCTTTCCTTGTTGCTTTGTTTTCTGGTCCTGGGTCACATCTTCAGTAGCTGCTTTTGGTCGCTTTGGTGTGCTGATCCTTGTATTGACCTTTGGGTCATGGTTTTCCACTTAACTTACAACTCTTCTCTCTGATTTTTTGGATCCTTCTTTCAGCTCCCCGCTTCAGCTGCTGAGTAAGGAAATTGTCTGCTCCAGCCCTGGCCCCAGGTTGCCTTCCTATCTTAAAGAAGCAGGGTTGGGTGACATGTGGGAATTATGTGTTGATTTTGTTTTTTGTAAGGGACATGGGCACCTTAGCCACCCTCAGTTGCACTCCGCAGAGGCACCCAGTGTCACCAGTTTCTCAAGGAGGCAATATGTTACCTCTAGTAGCAAGAGTCATGAAACTTTTTCAGAGCTATAACATCCAAAGCCCATTCTCCTAGCAACTGTATTTTCCCTGGCGGGAGAAGCTTCACCTAACCACAAGAGATCAAGCCTGGCTTTCTGTGGGATGTCAGTAGGAGAGCTGGCCATCTGCAAACTTTCTCAAGCTTAACACCATCGGTCAATGACTCCGTTTGGCATTCAGGTTGATCTCTGTCCCCGCCCCCACACTCATTCTAATTCAAAGTCCACATGGAATGTTTTATGCCACAGCTGAGAGTCTAAGAGGAATACATGCCTTCCGGAGCAGATCATCTTAACACTGATTTTATGCAATTCTCTCTTTCCATCACCCCACCCTACCTTGCTTCATTTGCCCCACTAGTAATGATCAAAAAGAGAAAGAATAAAATGTTCACCAAATCTGTGACTTAGAAAAACACGTGGAGTGTTGTGCCATCTTCTGAATTATGATCCTCACTGAGTCCTCATTGAAATGTTACCATTTGGGGAAGAATGTTTACCTGGGGCCTCCTTCCCAGAACCTTTTTTTCAGATCAATTTTTTAGTCAAAGTCTAGACTTGCCTTTGGAAATGCCTGGATAAATCTGGATGCTAAATGACTTGAGGACACCTAATAAAGGAATGGGGTACTATTGGGGAATTGTCTGTCATTGCATTACAAATGCTCAGTCTCCCTGCTATTTGCAGACACCATCACCAGCGAGTTTCACTAGGCTCTTTGGGATTGGGTCTCAGCAGGGTCCCATGTGACTCAATAAGAGCCTACCTTTGCTGCTAAATTGTGTATGTTACCCTGCATTCTCCAATTGCTGCTTCTTCAGTCAGCCCACCCAGATTTTACCAGGCGTTTATATCTTTTCTGAGGTAACCATCATGTATTTATGTTCTACAGTGTCTCCCTTATCAGATCCTTGCAAATACTGTCCTAGTTGAATCACCTCTTTCCCAGTATTAATATCCGGAAACAAAAAATCTATAGTGGGGAGCTCCAGTGGGTCCCCTCCAAGGACTCACTTGGGCATAGTCCAGTGGTCAACAGACTTCTGTAAAGGAGTCTTTATGGGCCATATGGTCTCTTTTGCCACTAAACATTTTAGTGCAAAAGTAGACATAGTTAATATAGAAACAGATGAGCACAGCTGTGTTCCAATACAACTTTATAAATGGATATTAGAATTTGAATTTTATATAGTTTTTACAAAATACTATTTTGATTTTTTTAAACCATTGAAAAATGTTAAAAAGAGGCCGGGCATGGTGGCTCAGACCTGTAATCCCAGCACTTTGGGAGGCCAAGGCGGGTGGATCACCTGAGGTCAGGAGTTCGAGACCAGCTTGGCTAACATGGTGAAACCTCATCTCTACTAAAAATATAAAATTTAGCCAGGCGTGGTGGTGTGTGTCTGTAATCCCAGCTACCCGAGAGGCTGAGGCAGGAGAATCGCTTGAACCCGGGAGGCTGCAGTGATCCAAGATCTCGCCACTACTCCAGCCTGGGCAACAGAGCGAGACTCCATCTCAAAAAAAAAAAAAAAGTTAGACATTCTTAGCTTTTAGGCCATAGAAAAACAGATGGCAGGACAGGTATGGCCCATGGGCTGTAGTTTGATATAACCCCCAGTCTAGTGTATATAAAGTGTGTACAGAAAAATGACAGATGATTATTTTCCATCAATAACATTATTAATGCCACATTAATCTGGCAGTGTCTGACAATTTATTTGTAGAAATTGTGGGCCAGGCACGATGGCTCATGTCTGTAATCCTAGCACTTTGGGAGGCTGAGGCGGGCAGATTGCTTGAGGCCAAAAGTTAGAGACCAACCTGGGCTAACATGGTGAAACCCCATCGCTACAAAAAAATACAAAAATTAGCCTGGCATGGTGGCACGTGGCTGTAGTCCCAGCTACTTGCAGGGCTGAGGCAGGAGGATCACTTGAGCCCAGGAGGTCCAGGCTGCAGTGAGCCATGATCGTGCTACTGCACTACAGCCTGGGTGACAGAGTGAGACCCTGTCTCAAACAAAAAAAAGAAATTGTGGAATATTGGAGGGAATCTGTGGAGCCAGGACAGTAAACTAAAGCTGAGTGATTGGCTATTTTACCTTGAAATATTCTGCTTCACAAAATAAATTTTGTGCTGTTTTTGACTAAAAATGATATTATAAAACCACCTATATTATTCCCATGTAAAATATGAAAACCAGTGTTGGCAACACTGAAACTGATGCCAAGCTGCAACCAACAATAATAGAATGAACTGAAGGTAGTCCCAAAAATGATTTGACCATGGGTAGCATTTGAATAAGCTTATGTTATCACCTATTAAAGTGTGTACTATGGAGATGACAAAACTCACTGAAATGTATTTTTTGCATGCTTGCAAATATATATATGTATTAAAGATACATATGTGTATTTGCACCTTGCAACTGGTGCTAAGATCTGTCCTTTTAGGTAAGTATATTTGTTTTTTCCCCCAGAGAGCTCTTTATTGTGTCACCTTTATTTAAACTGATTTTCCAAAGTTGTAGTAGAATCTCAGCATTGAACAGACCATTACAACAGTGTCTGATCCAGCCAGTCATGTTTCCTATGAGTTCAGGAGTGACTAAACCCTACAGCTGCTGAAAGATTGCATCTGAAGGAAGATTCTGTGTTAATTCACTCAACAAATTTTTATTGAGTGGCTTTATGTGCCAGATGCTATCTTGTGTGCCGGGATACAGCAGTGGACAAAATAGACACAGGCCTTGGATTAGATGGTCTGAAATCTAATTATATTACTCTTCACTCTTGCAAAATTTCTGTTTCGTGTGCGCACACTAACCCATTGTTAACTGCATACCTGGAAACAGGTATGACCGTTGCCACATGCCTTTGTGCTCTGGTCTTGATGCCTCTCCAGCTGCATTAATAATTAGAGGACTGCGTGTTTCATTTAAATTTTATTATCCTTTAGACAGATCTATATTGGTAGAAAAACACACTGGCAATGTTGGAAGTGTAGACTGGCAATGGTTTTCTGAAAAGCAATTTGGCAATATCTATCAGGAGCTTTAAAAATGTTTAGATCCTCTGATCCTCCAATTCCACTTCTGGGAATCTGTCCTAAAGAAATAGTCTAAAATGTGGGCAAAATCAATGCTTAACAATCTTAAAGTCCAACAGTAGAAAATTGGTTAAGTAAATTACAGTATGACTATCCAGTAGACTCTTGTGCCATCATTATAATTTATGTTTCTGAAGAGTATTTGACAGCACAGCAAAGTGCTTATAGTGTTAAGTGAAAAGAGTGTTATACAAAATTGTATGTATAAATCCAAAAAATGTCTTTTAAAAAGACGGAAAGGATATGCAAACTCTGGGTAGTTGGATTATGGGTTTTCCTGGTTTTATGCTTTAAAAAATTTTCTCCAGTATATTATTACTTACATTATCAGTAAAAATCAATAGCATCTAGAGCTGGCAGTGGAGAGATTGAGGCCAGATCACTAGTTTGGTCCATGAACAATTAACTGGCTGGGTGGACACAGAGGCTATATGATCTTGTGTTGGCAGCAAGGCTGGGACAGAAGGGAAAAGGACCTGCCCAGGAGGAGAAGGGACCGTGTGATCACGTGACCATAATCCCTACAAAAAAAACACAAAATGTTAAGGGAAGACACCGTGGGTGGCATGCTCTTGTGATGTAGTCGTTGGTAGGTAAAAGACCACTTATGAATCAAGTATATTCTGACAAGTGGAAAAGGATATGAATGCTCTCCTGGGTAAAATTAACCTCCTTTGCATTTCATTCTCACATTCTCGCACAAAATGAATTATCAAGATGGATTTTATAATAGCTGATTCTCTGAAGAATCCCTGAGACTTCGTATGATTCTTTAGTATAGCAGTGGCTTTCGATGTGCCAAGTCTACCTCCTCCCATACTGGGACACTCAAGCAACACAGATGTACACGGGAATTTTGGGTATTCTATACTGAGAATACTGCACACATATCATTAGTCATCTTAATGTTGTGACTTACCAAATTCTTAACGTTTGCAAATGTGATTTTGTTGGCATCTAGAACCAGTGTATTTTTTATTTATGTCTGAAAAATAATCATTGTGGGGTTTTAAAATGAAAAATCATGTAGCTAATGCCTATCCATAAATGAAATTGTTATGTTGGGAAAATGTGTACTTAACCTTTGCTTTAGTAAAATGATTATTATAAAAATGTTAAATGTCTCCTCAGTGAAATTTTAAACCTCCAAATGAGTACACAAGGTAAATACATATTTTATAGGCCTATAGCTCATATAATTGCCAAGCTGAAAGAGTTCTTTAAGATCTAAGTATAAGTCCTCTGGTCTGTAGAATGAATGAGTGAGGCTTGTGTTTCAGTTCTGGCTTCTTGACTAGCTGTGTGACTTTGGGCAATTCATTTGTACCCTCTAAGGTTGTCAGTTAATTCATCTGTAAAAGAGAAATAATGCCATCTATCTCATGGAGTTGTTCATTTTGTTCATTTCAACAATATTTATTGAGTGCTTATCTGTGTATGATGCTGTTCTAGACACAGTAAACAAGACCCCAAGAAATGTTCCTCCTCATGAGCACACATTTCAGTGAGGGAGACAGACAAGAAATAAGATAAATTAGTAGGCTGGGCGCGGTGGCTCACGCCTGTAATCCCAGCACTTTGGGAGGCCGAGACGGGTGGATCACGAGGTCAGGAGATCGAGACCACGGTGAAACCCCGTCTCTACTAAAAAAAATACGAAAAAATCAGCCGGGCGCGGTGGCGGGCACCTGTAGTCCCAGCTACTTGGGAGGCTGAGGCAGGAGAATGGCGTGAACCCGGGAGGCGGAGCTTGCAGTGAGCCGAGATTGCGCCACTGCACTCCAGCCTGGGCGACAGAGCCAAGACTCCGTCTTAAAAACAAACAAACAAAAAAAAACAAACAGATAAATTAGTAAAAATATCTATGTTAGATAGTGAATATTAGATGTGAGGCTTACATTAAACAGTGTATACGAGGCACACAGCACAACACCTGGCATGGAGTACGTGCTCAATAGAGAATAATTTCTTCTGTGTATACGAGGCACACAGCACAACACCTGGCATGGAGTACGCGCTCAATAGAGAATAATTTCTTCTGTTTCTTGAGGCTTCCTAACAGCTCCAGAATTACCCTACAATGTGGTGGTAGTCGGCAAGAAGCCTGACTCATTGCTTTCTATCTCTTGCCAGTTAAGGCCTAAACCTGTTTTTGCTTAAGAAGACAAAACAATTCTTACGGTGGTGTTTCGTACTTCCTATATGGCAGATTAATCAAGGTGGTGCCTAAACACTGTTGATAAATGACATTTTCTGGAGCCAGTTGGCAGGAGTCCTTGCCTGGGGTGGGATGGCAGGTGTTAAGTCCACAAAGACAAACGCATAGTGTCATTGCTATTTAAGCAAAACAGACTAGAAGACCGAAATGGCTGTTTCTCTTAAAGAAAAGATGTGTGCCCTATGTCCTGGGCCAAATGTTGAAGCACTGAGCAAAGTTTGCAGTATTGGAAGGAAACTGCCTACTGCATTATTTATGGGAGACCAGGGCATTGACAGAAAGCCAGGAAAAGGAGAGTTTAATGGTTTGTGGTTTTGATATTTTTGTCCATTGTAGAAAATTTGGAAAGTTTAAAAATGTTTAAAGAAGCAGCCAGAAGTCCACTCCTGGAGTTTGGATCTTTCATCAGACCCATCTCCTTGCCTCAGCTTCCTCCTTCAAAAACATGCAGCCAGGCTGGGTGCGGTGGCTTATACCTGTAATCCCAGCACTTTGGGAGGCTAAGGCGGGCAGATCACGTGAGGTAAGGAGTTCGAGACCAACCTGGCCAACATGGTAAAACCCCGTCTCTACTAAAAATACAAAAATTAGCCAGGTGTGGTGGTGCACGCCTGTAATCCCAGCTACTCAGGAGGCTGAGGCAGGAGAATCACTTGGACCTGGGAGGTGGAGGTTGCAGTGAGCTGAGATCGTGCCATTGCACTCCAGCCCAGGCAACAGAGTCAGACTCTGTCTCAAAAAAAACAAAACAAAACAAAACAAAAAACAGTGAACGGTCATTTACTGAATTCCTTCTTCGAGCCTGGGCCTGCATTAGGCGTAGAGTACAGCCCTTGTCCTTGGGCAGTGCCCAGCTTTGTGGGTTAGGGAAAGGGCCAGAGGTGGAGAGGAGCACCAAGAAAGGGTTCCTACCTTAGACTGTCAATTTTTCCCAGAGGAGAGAGCTAAGGAACAAACTTTTGTAAAGAATTGGAACAAAAAGTTGTAATCATCAACTGAGGGTGATTGTGAAAAACAGACAGTGGACTGTAAAGAAGCAAAACATAGAACGATGGTAACTGTAGCTCTTCTTATGTAAGAGAGCCTGGAGCTCTGTCCACAAGGATTTAGTGTGTAATATTACCTCTCAGAAGAAACTGGACTTGAGGCTGTGGGCCAGTACCCCTGTACCTTGCATTAAGAACCTAATAAGTGAAAATTCAGAATTACAACCCAAACTCGATGAGGGAATTGGCCCAGGGAGGCTGAGTGATTTTTTTGAATCACACATTTAGTTGGTGGCAGAGCCAGGATAATAATGAAGGACCTTGAACTTCGCTCAGTCCGTGAGTTTTTTCTATTACTCCATCGGTAATTATTTCCCTTACTAAAATGTACATTCTCATATCTTTAAAATCATGCTCACCCTTGCATTTAACAAATGATTTACCAACAGTTGATTTACATACAATTTTTAAGGAACATATTTATAGCATAGAAAGTGGTGCAGAGGGTTTTACCAAATTTCTCTGGGGTGTCCAGGTCCCCTGGTCCTTCCAGAGGTGTGTTCATAAGTAAATGTTGGCATTCTGTCATCCATTTTTTCCAGATGTTCTTCCCAAGTAGTGTGTTATGTTTTGTGTTTTTAATATTTCTCATATACGTTTTTAAAAATCTGGGCACATAAATCCTAATAAAGCTCTCAACTATCTCCTCTGTGCTGTCTCAAATTTCTGAGTATGCTTATATTCATGACACAGTGTCTGAAGTCATGAATGCTATCACATAATTAGGACTTATATCCCTAAACCCCAGTCTTATGTTTCTAGATGTTCTGAAAATTCTTTACATTTCACTTATAAATGCCACTATACTGTACCATGACATTTCCATAGTAACATATGTTTCAAACATGAAAACAAGAAGCCCAAGGAAAAGGGAAGTTGGTTTCCAATGCATAAATTAAAAAATTAAAAATTGTAGAATACATAAAATGAGGTGGTGGGTATAGTATAAGGGGATACAATTAGGGGACTGTATATTTTATTCTACTTTGACCTCTCCTGAACAGAATGTTCCTGTAGGCTCACCTTAGGGATGGGCATTATCTGCCACCCACCCAGTGGCCCAATCTTGGAATCATGCTTTCTTTGACCCTGACATCCCGGCAGGTCCATGTGATTTCCCTAACATCTCTTACTGTCACCTACTGCAAATGGACAGGGGTGGTCACCCACCTCTCACCTCACTGTCTGAAGACCATCCCCTACACTGCTCCTGTGCTGTTTGGCTTGGAGTTTGCTGAAAACTGGAGACTTTTGGACATCAACTTTTTGAGCTTGCTCAATCATGCCCCACTTTGTGCCTGGAATCCCTCTGCTGCCATCCACCTGGCAAACTCCCCTTTGGGACTCAAGCCTCAGCCTCACCATTGCTGTTCTCCCCTGCCACCCACCAACCCACTCAGTGAAGCAGCCACCCTCCCCTACCACCATGTAAAATGCACATTCTTTAATTTTTTTTTTTTTTTAGCTTTAGCTTTTGTGGATACATAGCAGGTATATATATATTTATGCAGTATATTGGATATTTTGATACAGGCATACAATGTGTAGTAATCACATCAGGGTAAATGGGGTATCCATCACCTCAAGCATTCATCCTTTGTGTTACAAACAATCCAATTATACTCTTAGTTATTATTATTATTATTTTTTTTTTTTTGAGAGAAGTCTTGCTCTGTCACCCAGGCTGGCGTGCAATGGCACCATCTTGGCTTACTGCAGCCTCCACCTCCTGCGTTCAAGCGATTTTCATGCTTCAGCCTCCCAAGTAGCTGGCATTACAGGTGCACGCCACCACGCCTGGCCAATTTTTGTGTTTTTAGTAGAGACAAGGTTTCACCATGTTGACCAGGCTGGGTTTGAACTCGTGACCTCAGGTGATCTGCCTCCCTTGGCCTCCCAAAGTGTGACTACAGGCGTGAGCCACTATGCCCAGCCTTCCTTTAGTTATTTTTAAATGTACAATTACATTATTATGACTATAGTCACCCTGCTGTGCTATCAAATATTAGATCTTATCCATTCTTTCTAACTATTTTTTGGTACCCATTAACCATCCCCTTTTCCCCCCACCCCACCCTCCACTATCCTTCCCAGCCTCTGGTAACCATCATTCTACTTCTACCTCCATAAGTTCATTTATTTTAATTGTAGCTCCCACAAATAAGTGAGAACATGAGAGGTTTGTCTTTCTGTGCTTGGCTTATTTCACTTAACATAATGACCTCCAGTTCTATCCATGTTGTTGCAAATGACAGGATCTCATTCTTTTTTATGACTGAATAGCACTCCATTGTGTATATATGTCACATTTTCTTTATCTATTTGTCTGTTGACAGACACTTGGGTTGCTTCCAAATCTTGGCTATTGTGAATAGTGCTGCAAAAAACATGGGAGTGCAGGTATCTCTTTGATATACTGATTTGCTTTCTTTTGGGTATATACCTAGCAATGGGATTGCTAGATTATATGGTAGCTCTATTAGTTTTTTGCAGAACCTTCAAACTGTTCTCTGTAGTGGATGTACTAATTTACATTCCCATCAACAGTGTATGAGGGTTCCCTTTTCTCCGCATCCTTGCCAACATTTGTTATTGCCTGTCTTTTGGATAAAAGCCATTTTAACTGGGGTGAGATGATATCTTATTGTAGCAATGCACATTCTGGCGTCAAGAAAACTGTAACACTTAACTGAACTTTGTTGTTTGCAGGATGTTTTTCTTCTCTACCAGCCCAGGACCTCCTAAAAGCCAGGCCCACATCTGATTGTTCCATGTTCCCTGCATCCAGAATAAACCTTGCCTGGAACTGCTCAATAAATGTTTGATAGATGAATGAAAGAAGGGATTTTATGGTAATTTTTTATTGTGGTAAAATTCACATGACAAAATTCACCATTTTAACCACTTTAAAGTGTACATCTCAGTTGCATTTAGTACATTCACGATGCTGTGCAACCATTACCACTATCTAGTTCAGAACATTTTCATCACACTAAAAGGAAACCCTATACTCATTAAGCAGTCATTCTCCATTCTTTCTCATCCTTGGCCCCGGCAACCATTCATCAACTTTCTATCTCTATGGATACGTTTGGACTCATGTACGTTTGTTTTATATTTTGTGTAATAATCCCATACTGTGTTATTTATTTTGTTGCTCAAGTTGTTCCAGCTTTGGCCATTGGATGTTTTTTAGGTTGGCTTCTGTGTCTCTTTGATGTGCTCCCAACCTTTTGTTTTTTTCTTAGCAGGTCCTTACCTTCTGGTACTACAATGTGCTCCAAGATTATCTTGTTTTTTGCCTCTGCACACCTGTGACCAGCCATTTCTCTATTCTCAATTTCTGTCTAGCCCTGGTTGCTTTTATTGGAGAATGGTTTTTAGAAAGCAAGATATGGGCAGTGAGTGTATTGCTACTGGAATTTGGGTCTTTTTGATATCTTCCATGTCTCTACTTAACAAGCTCAATTTTTTCTCTAGGCTGTTGATCACATGGAATACAGTGATAATAGTTTTAATGACCTTATCTACCAATTTTACCTATCTCCCTCAGTTTCAGTTGACTGATTTTTGGAAATAGCTTTTGGCTATTACTTTTAAGCTTTGTTAGATGAGACCAGAGTAATGTTAGCCTAGGGCTAATTTTGCCCCAGTGTTGAGGGCACCTGAAACCTTATGAAATATGTCTTGCCACTCTAGATGTTAGGAATAGGAAGTGGACCTGTGTGATCTCCAAAAATGGTTCCTTCTAATCCTTTTAGGTAGTTCTTTCTCTGGCCTCTGGTAGTTTCCTTACATGCATGCTGAAGACTTGAGGGGGCTTTGTATATTTGGAAGCAATGTTGCCAGGTGGTACTCAGAGGTTCTGGGATATATCTTCCTGGTGAACTTTTCCTTTTGTCATTATCATTATCATTATCATATGATTCTTTATCCCTAGTAATTATTTTTGGCTTAAAATCTGTCAATATTGCATTATTTTGCTTAGCATTTGCCTAGTATACTTTCCCATTCTTTTAACGTTTCTGTGCTGCTATTATTATTATTATTTTATTATTATTATTATTATTTTTTGAAACAGGGTCTCACTTCTGTTGCCCAGGCTGGAGTACAGTGGCATGATCTCAGCTCACTGCAAACTACACTTCCCCGGCTCAAGGGATCCTCCCACCACAGCCCCCCGGGTAGCTGGGACTGCAGGTGCCTGCCACCACACCCAGCTAATTTTGTATTTTTTTTGCAGGGATAGAGTTTCATCACGTTGCCCAGGCTGGTCTCGAACTCCCAGGGTCAAGCAATCATCCCACCTCCTAAAGTGCTGAGATTACAGGCATGAGCCAGCATGCATGCCTGGACTCAAATTAGATGTTTTAACAGCCAGTGTTTATTTAGATTTATAAACCTGCATACCGGTTTCGTTGCCTATCTTTCTCTCTTTTTGCTGAAATATAATTCATATCCAATAAAATCGTTAGTATATTTACAAAATTGTAGAACCATCACCACTAATTTTAGAACAGTTACAGCATTCCAAAAGGAAACCCCCTACGCATTAGCAGTTTCCTCATTTTCTTTAATCCCCTGGCAACCACTCGTATACTTTCTGTCTCTATGGATTTGCCTATTTTGGAGATTTCATATAAATGGAATCATAATATGTAGCCTTTTATGTCTGGCTTCTTTCACTTAGCCTAATGTTTTTAAGGTTCATCCATATTGGAGCATGGGTCAGTCCTTCATTCCTTTTTTTTTCTTTTGAGACTGAGTTTTGCTCTTGTTGCCCATGCTGGAGTGCAATGGTGATCTCAGCTCACCACAACCTCCACCTCCAGGGTTCAAGCAATTCTTCTGCCTTAGTCTCCCGAGTAGCTGGGACTACAGGTGCGCGCCACCACGCCCAGCTAGTTTTTGTATTTTTAGTAGAGACAGGGTTTCACCATGTTGACCAGAATGGTCTTGACCTCGTGATCTGCCCACTTTGGCCTCCCAAAGTGCTGGGATTACAGGCATGAGCCACTGCACTCAGCCCCTTCATTCCTTTTTATGGCTGAATAACATTCCATTGTGTGACTCTACCACATTCTATTTATCAGTTGATGGACATTTCGGTTGTTTTCAGCTTTTGGCTTATTATGCAGAATACTGCTATGAATGTTCATGTACAAGTTTTTTGTGAACATATGTTTTTAATTCCCTTGGGTATACACCTAGGAGTGGTATTCATAAGTAATTCATTATTTCTTGTATTCATTGGTATGCTGGTAAATATTTAACACCAGTTTTCACTTGGTAGGGTTGGGGGATCTCTGATTTGTAACATTTGTTAATTTCTAGAGTGTAAATATTCAAATTACCAATCTGGCATCATTTAATGTAGAATTGGGAACAGATGCAGAGTAGTACACCATTCTATATAGTATGTCTACTGTATAAACACAGGAGATACAAATAAAAGTTGCATGGATGATAGCATAATGTGGTAAAATAATTAAGAAGGCATGCATTGTGAGGATTTTTGACCTTTATATTTAAAGTGATTCATTTAATTGTAAGTTTACATAATTTAATGTTTGAAAATGGGCTGGTTGCGGTGGCTTATGCCTATAATTCCAGCACTTTGGGAGGCTGAGGCGGGTGGATCATCTGAGGTCAGAAGTTTTGAGACCAGCCTGGCCAACATGGTGAAACCCCATCTCTACAAAAGTATGAAAAGTAGCCTGGTGTGGTGGCCTGTGCCTGTAGTCTCAGCTACTCAGCAGGCTGAGGTACGAGAATCCCTTGAACCCGGGAGGCAGAGGTTGTAGTGAGCCAAGATGGCACCACTGCACTCTAGCCTGGGTAATAGACTGAGACTCTGTCTCAAGACAAAAAAAAAGAAAATGACTGTGTGTAACAACCAATTCTCAAAATTCCTGAAAGTTTTAGCAGTCTGCTATCTGGGCTGATGAGAGCTAGCTTCAGTGCCTCACTTGTATCCCACACCTTACATGTTACTTCTTTCTGGATTCAATTTTCTTTTTTCTTTTTTTTTTTCTTTTGAGTCAGAGGCTCACTTTGTAGCCCAGGCTGCCAAGCTAGAGTGCAGTGGCGCAATCTCAGCTCACTGCAACCTCTGCCTCCAGGGCTTAAGTGATTCTCATGCCTCAGCCTCCTGAGTATCTGGGACTACAGGTGCACACCACCGCGCCCAGCTAATTTTTTGTATTTTTAGTAGAGACGGGGTTTCACCATGTTGCCCAGGGTGGTCTCGAACTCCTGAGCTCAGGTGATCCTCCTGCCGCAGCCTCCCAAAGTGCTGGGATTACAGGTGTGAGACACTGTGCCTGGCCTCAATTTTCTTTAAAAAAAAAAATTGTTTTTTTATGGAGTTGGTCTTGCTATGTTGGCCAGGTTGGTCTTGAATGCCTGGCCTCAAGCGATCCTCCCACCTCAGCCTCCTGAAGTGCTAGGATTATAGGTGTGAGCCACCATGCCCAGCCTGAATTCAATTTTCTTATAGAAGTATATCTATTAATGTGTTAAAATACTTTCAGCAGGTTTCTGTGAGGTAAACTGTCTTTGTTCATCAGAAAATGTCTGAAAGTTTGGCTGTCGCTTACTAATTTGACTGTGTATAGGATTCTGGTTTGAGATTTATTTTTTGTGCACACTTTGAAGATATTATCCTACTGTCTCCTGGCTCTCATTGTTGCTGATGAGAAAGCTGATTTCACTGTAGTTAACATTCTTTTTGATAATCTGTCCCTTGTCACTGCAGACTTTTATATTTGCCTTGTGGTTTTGCAGTTTAATCAGTATGTGACTAGTCATGTAATTGTTTTTTATTTTATTTTATTTTATTTTACTTGAGACACAGTCTCACTCTGTCACCCAGGCTGTAGTGCAGTGGCACGATCTCAGCTTACTGCAACCTCTACCTCCCAGGTTCAAGCGATTCTTCTGCCTCAGCCTCCCAAGTAACTGGGATTACAGGCGTGCATCACCACTGCCTGGCTAATTTTTGTATTTTTAGTAGAGATGGGGTTTCACCATGTTGGCCAGGCTGATCTCCAACTCCTGACCTCAAATGATCCACCCACCTCGGCCTCCCAAAGTGCTGGGATTACAGGCGTGAGCCACCGTGCCTGGACTGTTTATTTAGTGTCTTGGTATGTTTCTCCAGTTTTGGAAAATTATCAATAATTCATGATGGTTAATTTTATTTGTCAATTTGACTGGGCCACAGGGTGCCCAGATGTTTGGTCACACAATTATTCTGGGTGTGTCTGGGAGGGTGTTTCTGGATGCGTTAACATTTGAATCAATAGACTGAGTAAAGCAGACTGCCCTTTCTAATAATGCGAGTGGGCCTCATTCAATTGTTGAAGGCCTGGATGGAACAAAAAGGCTGACTCTCCTGCAAGTAAGAGGAAACTCCTCCTGCCTGGCTGCTGGAACATCAGTCTTTTCCTGCCTCCAGACTCAAACTGAAACATCAGCTCTTTTTTTGGGTCTCAAGATTGCAGGATATTGAACTGGACCTTACACCACTGGCTCTCCTTTTCCTCAGGCCTCTGGACTCAGGCTGGAAAGTCACTTTTGGCTCTCCTGGGTCTACAGCTTGCCAGGTACAGATCTTGGAACTTCTCAGCCTCTGTAATTGCATAAGCCAATTCCTTATAATAAATCTCTCTCTCTCTGTGTACACACACACACACACACACACACACACACACACACACGGATCTTGTTGGTTCTGTTTCCTGTTTCTCTGAAGAACCCCATAATACTTTAAATAATGATTTTCCATCATTCCCTCTGTTAAATCTTTCTTTCTTTTTTGAGATGGAGTTTCGCTCTTGTCACCCAGGCTGGAGTGCATTGGCACGATCTCTGCTCACTGTCACCTCCGCCTCCCAGGTTCAAGCAATTCTCATGTCTCAGCCTCCCGGGTAGCTGGGATTACAGGCGTCTGCCACCAAGCCCAGCGAATTTTTGTATTTTTTAGTAGAGACAGGGTTTCACCATGTTGGCCAGGCTGGTCCTGAACTCCTGACTTCAGGTAATCCACCTGCCTCAGCCTCCCAAAGTGCTGGGGATTACAGGCATGAGTCACCCTACCCGGCCCTTTTTTTTTTTTTTTTTTTTTGAGATGGAGTCTCACTTTTGTCGCCCAGGCTGGAGTGCAATGGCTCAATCTCAGTTCACTGCAACCTCCGCCTCCTGGGTTCAAGCGATTCTCTTGCCTCAGTTTCCCGAGTAGCTGGGATTACAGGTGCACGCCACCACGCCTGGCTAATTTTTGTATTTTTAGTAGAGCCGGAGTTTTACCATTTGGCCAGACTGGTCTCGAACTCCTGACCTCAGGTGATCCGCCCACCTCAGCCTCCCAAAGTGCTGGGATTACAGGCATAAGCCACTGAGCCCGGCCCCTCTGTTAAATCTTTCTGGAACTCCTATGAGACATTTGTTTGGCTCTCTCTTTTTATTCTTCATTCTCTTAAATTCTTGTTTGGGTTTTCTCTCTTTATCTCTCTTTTCTCCATTTGGGGTCATGTCCTCAAAATGTTTCTTCGGATTCCCTCTTCAGCTAGCTCGAATATGTAGGTTAACTCATCTTTGAGTCTTTAATTTTAGTAACTATGTTTTTATTTCTGGAAGTTCTATATGGTTCTTTTTCAAATTTCCCATCTCTTTCTCCTCCATACTATTCTGTTCCTTTATTATGGCTTCTATTTTTTATATATATATATATATTTTCTCTTTTTTTTGAGACAGGGTTTCACTATGTTGCCCAGGCTGCTCTTGAACTCCTGGGCTCAAGCAATCTGCCCACCTCAGCCTCCCAAAGTGCTATAATTACAGGCATGAGCCACTGCACCTGACCAGGCTTCTACATTTTCTTATCTCTCTATTTTAATCATCCTTACTTCATAGTCTCTTTCAGGTCATTCCATTTTTACCCTTCATATCTCTAGTTTGTTTTGTTTGTTGACTCTCTATTTTGATCTTTTTTTTCCTCATGTGATTTGTTACTTTCTGAGAGTATGTTCCTCAGGATTTTTTTTTTTCTAATAAATTTGTCAAGCATCCCTATTGAGGTATTTTGATTTGCTTCAGCCTAAACCTAAGAGTTTTAATGGGTCTTGCTCCAGCCTAACCTATGAATTTTAATGATCTGGACCAATTTTTCTGTTAATTTATCTTGCCGAGCGTGGTGGCTCACGCCTGTAATCCCAGCACTTTGGGAGTCTGAGGCGGGCAGATCACCTGAGGTCAGGAGTTTGAGACCAGCCTGGCCAAATGGTGAAACCTCGTCTCTACTAAAAATATAAAAATTAGCCAGGCGTGGTGGTGCACACCTGTAATCCCAGCTGCTCATGAGGCTGAGGCAGGAGAACCACTTGAACCTGGAAGGCAGAGGTTGCAGTGAGCTGAGATCGCACCATTGCACCCCAACCTGGGTGACAAGAGCGAAACTCTGTCTCAAAAAAAAAAAAAAAAGAAAAGAAAAGAAAGAATTTATCTCAATGGGTGTCTGCATCTAAAGGTAGAGTAAATTCAAACTCCATCTTGCATGTGGCAGAGACTGGGGTTTCTATTTCTTGTAAATGCTATTTATTACCCCATCCACAGCCTCTTCAAAGATCAATCTTTCTTGCAATTTCTCTAACACCAGGGTACAGCTTTTCCAGTCTCCTTTTCATGGAAGAAGCCCAGCTTCCAATTTTAGGGCTTTATCTCAGTTCCAACTTGCTCACCTGGCAGAAACCTAAGCCCTATCTCCTACTCCTTAGTGTGCAGTGAAACCCTAGCCCACAGCCCTCAGGATCTACATCTAAGTCTGAGGTCCCTGTGTGTTGCCTAGGCACTGGCTGTACCCTGTCCTGCCTTTGAGCTCCCTTTTCATTTCTGATGTCTAGAAATTTCTCTTTAAATTTTTCAAATTCAGCGATAAAAAATAACATTTTTAGGCTGAGCGTGGTGGTTCATGCCTATAATCCCAGCACTTTGGGAGGCTGAGGTGGGTGGATCACTTGTGGTTAGGAGTTTGAGACCAGCCTGGACAACATGGTGAAGCCCTGTCTCTACTAAAAATACAAAAATTAGCCGGGTGTGGTGGTGCGTGCCTGTAATCCTAGCTACTCGGGAGGCTGAGCCAGGAGAATCACTTGAACCCAGGAGGCAGAGGTTGCAGTGAGTCCTGATTGTGCCCCTGCACTCCACCCTGGATGACAGAGCGAGACTCTGTCTCAAAAAAAAAAAAAAAAAAGATTTGCATTATAATTCATCCAGCACCTCCATGTGTCTATAGCAAGGAGTGCAATGTGAGACCCATCTTCATTAGTGTAACTGATCATGTTTCTGGAAGTTGCCAGATGAGAAACAATAATTCTGTCAAGTAGACACTTATTTTTCTTAATATAATTTAATTTTTTTTTGAGAAAGGGTATCATTCTGTCACCCCAGCTGGAGTGCAGTGGTGCAATCACCAAGGCTCAATTGATCCTCCAGCCTCAGACCTCCCCAGTAGTTGGGACTGTAGGCACACACCACCGCACCTGACTAATTTTTGTATTTTTTTGTAGAGATAGAATTTTGTCATGCTGCCTACGTTGGAGGTAGACATTTGTTTGTTTGTTTGTTTATTTATTTATTTATTTATTTTTGAGACAGAGTCTCACTCTGTCGCCCAGGCTGGAGTGCAGTGGCGCAATCTCGGCTCATTGCAACCTCCACCTCCCGGGTTCAAGCGATTCTCCTGCCTCAGCCTCCTGAGTAGCTGGGATTACAGGTGCATGCCACCACGCCCGGCTAATTTTTGTATTTTTAGTAGAGACAGGGTTTCACCATGTTGGTCAAGCTGGTCTGGAACTCCTGACCTCATGATCCGCCCGCCTTGGCCTCCCAAAGTGCTGGGATTACAGTCGTGAACCACCACTCCCGGCCTTGGAGGTAGACATTATCTCCTGTGTTAGTCAAGGTTCTCCAGAGAAACAGGACCAATAGGAGATATATGTAAATAGATTTATTCTTTCATATAATTTATTGTGATTATGGAGGCTGAGAAGTCCTAAGAACTGCCATTTGCAAGCTGGAGCCCAGGAAAGCCAATGGTGTCATTCTAGTCCAAGCCCGAAGACGAAGACCTGAGAACTAGAGTTTAGTGAGTTTTGTTGTTTGTTTGTTTGTCTGTTTAGAAACAGGATATTGTTCTGGCATCCACACTGGAGTATAGTGGCACAATTTTAGCTCACTGCAGGCTTGCATTCCTGGGCTCAAGCAGTCCTCCCACCTCAGCCTCCTGAGTAGGTGGGACTACAAGCATGTGCCACCATGCCCAAATAATTTTTTATTTTTATTTTTTGTAGAGACAGAACCTCGCTATGTTGCCTAGGCTGGTCTCGAACTCCTTGTCTCAAGGGATCCTCCCACCTTGGCCTCCCAAAGCTCTGGGATTATCAGCATGAGCCACCATGCCCAGCCAAAACCAGGAGTTCAATGGTGTCAGTTCCAGTCTGAGTCCAAAGGCCGAAGAGCAAGGAGTGCTGATGTACAAGGGCAGGAGAAGATGGATGTCACAGCTCAAGAAGCGAGAACAAATTTGCCCTTCTACCTTTTTGTTCTATTCAGGTCCTCAATGAATTGGATGATGTCCATGCACATTAGGGAGGGGTGCCTCTTCATTACTCGGTCTACCAATTCAAATGCTAATCTCTTCCAGAAACATCCCTACAGACACACCCAGAAATAATGTTTTCCCATCTATCTCAGTACCCCATGATCCAGTCAAGTGAACATATAAAATTGGCTGTCACATCTCCATTTTGTTTATTTATTTACTTATTTATTTTAGACTAGTTAAGTTCAGTAGTGAGAAAGAGGGAAGGAATAGAACGAGGAGTTCAATCTGTGACTGACTGTGAACAATCGATTGAGATAACTCACTACCTTTGGACCAGCCATCTCCATTTTATAAATAAGAAAACTGAAGCTCAGAAAGGTTGTCTAAACTGCCAAAGCCATACAACTTTAAGTGCAGAAATAGGTTTTGTGTTCAATCTGCTTTTCTGTAAAATCCCATGCAGGACATCCAGGCATCTAAAAGGTAGCTCAGTATCTCTGCCTTCTCTCCATTGTTAGCCTTGATGGACAATTTTTGCTGGAGCAAATATTCTGAAAAAGATTCCTCCTGTTTCCTATGGGAGTAGACGGCAAGCAGGTGAAGCCGGGCTCTCTTGAGCCTGGGAGCCCCTGGTAGGAGCATTTGGCTGGAAAGATGTGGAAGTCAATAAGCATTTCCTCCACCACCCAGAAGCATCTCCAAGCTCAGGCAGGAGGTGGGCAGTGAAGGGGAATACCAAGCGTCCTGCACATCAGGTAGAAGGAGGAAGCCCAGGCCATGGCAGGACTTACCTGTTGAGTCCTGCTGGGTTTGGGCAATGTCTCAGCAGAGACTGGCATACTCTCAGGCTTTTCATTTCCTTCCTTAGATTGGGGGTGCCTCTTGCCCTGTGCATCTTTCACAAAGCCTGGTCCTGAGTAGGTGCCCTGCAAAGGTGCAGGGGATCAATGGGGATGACTGAGTCCAACTGAAGAAAAAGAAGGCATTTCAAGTCTCTACAGGATGGGGACTTTAATGAGTGTAAATAGCTACCCTCTTGAGCATTGTTTATGTGTGGACACTTTTTATGCATGTATATTGGAATATTTTTAGCTGTAAGTAATGATAACTAACAGTGACTTAAATAGGTAGTTATTTTCTGGCATAACAAGAAATTCCAAAGGTGCTCCTTTGGTCTTTCCATCTTGGTTACAAGATGGCTGTTACACCTAGCCCTCACCTCCAAGTTCAAGGCAGGCAGGGGTTGGGAGGCGCAGACAGTTCAGACTCAGCAGTCCTGTTTCATCAGGAAAGCAAAAGCTCTCCCAGTAACTCCCAGCAGAGTTCTACTAAATCTCATTGGCCCAAGGGAGCTGTAGTGGTAGGTAACAAGGAGCAAATGGCTTTTGGGTAGCCAGTCAACAGGGTCTGCCATGTGCATAGAAAGCACAGTATGTATTTGGCATGGAGTCGGTACTCAATAAGCATTAGCTATTTGGCTTGCCTGTGTGTGTTTGTGTGACTGCGTGTGGTTATGTGTATATTCTCCATTTTCCCGAACAGTCCTTGGAAGTAGCATCCTCCTTTACTAATGGGACCTAACACACAGCTGGCAAAAGGCACAGGTAGAGCCACACATCAGACTCATTTCTTTCTGACTGAAGTCTAAGGGCTCTTTCCATTGCCATGCCATGTTCCGCCCTCCCCTTCAACTGTCCCTCTAAAGTCTTGTCTTGGAGTCACATCAGGTCCGAGTGGGCTTGATGAAGAAAGAAGAAGGAAGGAGATCAGATCAGTACTGTTGTGCAGGCTGGAGCGCAGTGGATCGTAGCTCACTGCAGCCTCCAACTCCATGGCTCAAGTGATCCTCCTGCCTCAGCCTTCCAAGTAACTAGGACAACAGGTGTGTGCTACCATGCCTGGCTAATTAATTAAAAGAATTTTTTTTTTGGTAGAGGCAGGATCTCACTATGTTGCCCAGGCTGGTCTTGAACTCCTGGGCTCCAGTGATCCTCCCCCTTCAGCCTCCCAAAGTGCTAGAATTACAGGCATTAGCCACCATGCCTGGCCTGGAGATCAGTTCTTTTTTACTTTTTTTTGAGACAGGCTCTCCCTATGTCACTGAGGCTACAGTGCAGTGGTTCAATCACAGCTCACTGTAGCCTCTACCTCCTGGGCTCAAGTGATCCTCCCACCTCAGCCTCCTGAGTAGCTGGGACCACAGGCATGTATCACCATGCCCAGCTAATTTTTGCATTTTTTGTAGAGTCAGGGTTTCACCATGTTGCCCACTCTGGTCTCAAACTCCTGGGCTCAAGCAATCTGCCCACCTAGGCCTCCCAAAATGCTGGGACTTATAGGTGTGAGCCACTGCACCTGGCCTGGAGCTCAGTTCTGAAATAAGTTGACACCTGTCCCTGGGGCTATCCACAGAGTAACGATGAAGTCATGAGAGGAGGTTCAATAACTGTGTGCTAGAGTCATACCTCCACCTGAGTGCAGCCACTTTAGAATGGTCAGGCTAGAAGGCTCAGCCTTGATTCTGATGATGCCACTACTGCCCAGAACTCCTCTGGGACTCTCTTTACAAGTTGCAAAAGACCTCAATCTCATTACTGTAATATTGCACCTCATTTCTGACCCCAAACCCAGCTGCAGCTTCTCATCTCATGAATTTCAAGTGACTTTTGACTATTGCCAAAAATCAAAAATCATTCCTTGAAGACAGAGTATATTGTAATTTAGATGCAAAAGAATGTGTTGTCTGCTTTGCAGCCACTTTTCAAATAAAAAAGAAATGTTTAAAGCAGTGGAAGCACTGTTTAAATAAATATGCTGGGCCAGGCGTGGTGGCTCACGCCTGTAATCCCAGCACTTTAGGAGGCCAAGGCGGGTGGATCACGAAGTCAAGAGATCAAGACCATCCTGGCTAACACGGTGAAACCCCATCTCTACTAAAAATACAAAAAATTAGCTGGGCGTGGTGGCGGGAACCTGTAGTCCCAGCTATTTGGGAGGCTGAGGCAGGAGAATGGCGAGAACCTGGGAGGCGGAGCTTGCAGTGAGCCAAGGTCACACCACTGCACTCCAGCCTGGGCTACAGAGCGATACTCTGTCTCAAAAAAAAAATAAATAAAATAAATAAATTAAATAAATAAATAAATAAATAAATATGCCCTCCCAGGTTGACATCTTGGAAGACGATAACTCTAAGTTTGGTTGTATAATTTCTGCTGTGTTTAAGAAAAATTACTTAACTTGTGAGACATTGTGAAAAGGATGCTGGACTTGGTAAAGATACAAATGGGATTATAATGTTGGTCAGGTGAAACATGTTGCATTGGTGAAATTATAAATTGATATTGTTTTCTCAGAGCAATTTGGCAATGAGCATCACGAAGCTTTAAAGAGTTTAAACCAGGCCAGGCGCAGTGGTTCACGCCTGTAATCCCAATACTTTGGGAGGCCGAGGTGGGCAGATCAGAAGTCAGGAGCTCGAGACCAGCCTGGTCAACATGGTGAAACCCCGTCTATACTAAAAATACAAAAATTAGCTGGGTGTGGTGGTGCACGCCTGTAATCCCAGCTACTCGGGAGGCTGAGGCAGGAGCATCGCTTGAACCTGTGAGGTGGAGGTTGCAGTGAGCTGAGATCGCACCACTGCACTCCAGCCTGGGCGGCAGAGCAAGACTCCCTCTCAAAAAAAAAAAAAAAAAAAAAAAGAGTTTAAACCAGTTGACCTAGGAATCTTCTAGGAAGATTTCTTAGGAATCTTTCTTAGGAAAACAGTCAGAGATGCAGACAAAGATTTATGTAACAGCTATTTATTGCAGACTTATTTGTAAAAGTAGTAAAAAGAAGGAAATAACCCAAATGTCCCACAATGCAGAAATTGTTAAGAAAATTACAGCATACTCATTAAGTGAAATAATGCAGCTATTTAAGATGAGGTTTTTAAAGAACTGTCAATGATGTTTGAAGATGTTCACAATAAGATAGGTGATAAAACAGACTATAAAACCACATGCATTATATAGTCCCATTTTTATTTTCTGTATGCTAAAAAATACCCTCAAGATATATCCGAAACATGACCAGTGGTTTGATCTGGGTGATGAAATTATAAGTGATTTTAGAGTTGCTTCGTTACGCTTTTATATATATAATTTTTATTATTATAACTATAAATATTACTTTTGTAGTTAGAAAATATGTATAATGAACATTAAAATTACTTTTTAAGAAAGAAAGAAATGTGTTTTACTGGGAGAAAAGAGATCTGCCCCCAGGGTTCTGATGGTTTAGTGGAGGAAATGAGACACGTACACAGATACGTTTATTACAAGGCAGTAAGGGCTATCATGGAGGTTTTATCAAGTGTGGAGGAAAGGATTAGCTCTGCCTAGGAGAGTTGAAGGTTAGTGAAAAGAGGTAACGTTTGTTCGGGCCTTGAAGGATGAATAGGGGTCCTCTAGGGCTTTGTAAACTGTGAAGCACTATCTACGTGTAAGTTAGTCTTTGACTTTTATGATTACTGTCAAGGCTTACCTCATATACAGCTCTCTTTCTTGTCTCTTTCCCGTGCTCCCTGAAGCCCAGTATCCCTGGGAGAGGAAGCAGCAGCAGTTAAACAGTCACACATCAGTGCTCCAGCAAGTGAACTGAGGTGCATCCAACTAAGGAGCAGATCCAGGACCAGAGGAAATAAAATTATCTGGGAGCAGGGCCAGGAAGGTGCTGGTGGGTAAACAGTTCCCACTTATTTGCCACCCTGTGGTAAGGCTGGCTTTGCTTGAGGCCTCCACCCTGAGATTTGGGGCCATCTCCATCTGGGGGATGGTAAAACCTGTGAACGAGCATCACACAGCAGTCTATGATTTACATTGGCAGGAAATGGTGTGTCAGATGTCCTTACAGCCTCCAGACAGGGTGGAGTGGAAAGGAGGGGTGTGAGTGAGGGGATTAGGAAGGGTGACAAGAGATGATTTGTACGGGAGAAATTCTTAGAAGCTCAAGATTGGAAGGGACTTAAAAGTTCTGTGACTTAATCCTCCCAGTCCCCTTCCTAGCATCTCTATCACATTGTCATTCTTCCCGGGTGCAGCTCAGAGGCCACCTCTTCTATTACCTTCCACTTCAGTTCCTCTGGCCTATGCTTCAGGCATTTCCCATTATTTAATTTTACGAAAGAAAATTCAGTGTCCCCTGTGTGCCAGGCACTGTGCTTAGAATAGGTCCTGAATTGCAGTATGCCCTCCTGTGCCTCCTGTTGTTTATTTATTTATTTATGCAATGAATGTATACTGAATGTCTATTATATGCCAGGTAAAGTTCTAGATGTTGTAACAGAGTGGAGGAAAATACAGCCAGGATCTCAGGCTCTCACGGATCTGTCGTTCTAGTAGGAGAGATATACAATAAACAAATGAAAAAATAAAATATTGGGTTATAAATGTCAAGAAGGAGCCAGCTTTGGAAAATTTAGGGGAAGAACTTTCTATACAAAGAGAACAGCTAGTTCCAAGATCCTATGGGGGTAACTCCTGTTTGCTCTAGGAACAAAAGGAAGGAAACTGTGGCCTTGTGCATGGAAAATGCTTTCTTCTTTATCTGTAAATGACAATATTCTTATGTGTCAGGATGTAGTTCAAGCATTGCCTCTTTAGGCAAATCTATCCTGATTTCTCAGGTAGAAGTGACCACTATCTCCTTTCCTCCTCACTGCCCCTAAGTAGACTTCTGTGAACACACCTGTGGCACTTTGCCATTCTTACCACATTAAATCACTGTGACTCCCTAGTGGACCTCAGTCTCATTCAAGGGCAGGACTGAGCTTCCTATCTAAATCCCTAATGTTCAGGATAGAACCTGGCACAGAGTCTGTGATCAGTAATGGTTTGTTCCTGGAATACTGAACTGTCACCCAGCACCCTATCAGAGCCTCACTAGTGATGCTTATTTGGAATCGGAAACAATTTATTGATCAGTGCCAGGCCCTGTGCTGGGTACTTTCCACCCTGCTCATTCTTATAAGTCTCACAGTCAACATGTCCAGTAAGTATCACTATTTTATTCTATAATTAAAACTCAGGCCAGACTCAGTGGCTCATGCCTGTAATCCCAGCACTTTGGGAGGCTAAGGCAGGAGAATCACTTGAACCCAGGAGTTCAAGACCAGCCTGGGCAACAGAGTAAGACCCTATCTCTATGAAAAAATAAGAAAAACTGGGTGTGGTAGTGCATACCTGTAGCCCGAGCTACTCGGGAGGCTGAGATGGGAGGATCACTTGAGCCCAGGAAATAGAGGCTGCAGTAAGCTGTGATTACACCACTGCACTCCAGCCTCCCAAAGAGGGAGAAACTTAAAGAATTAAAGTGATTATCTGAGGTGGCTCAGTAAGAAGAAACAGAACTAAGATTTGAACCCAAGTCTTCTTGATGTCAAATCCCAATGGTTCCTCTTCTATGTGATGTGACTCATGATGCATTAGTTCATCCATCCTCTCTTTTCTGCTATATAATCATTTTCCTGGGAAAAGGGTCTTTTTTTTTTTTTTTTTTTACTTCATTCTACTATATTCCTTATGACACCAGAACAGTGCTTTGTATTTAGTACACAGTCAATACATATGTCTTAAATCTCCAAGAGGTAGAAAAGAAAGAATGAATGTGTGAATGAATGCTTCACCCAAAGTGAATCAGTCTCTGATAACAGTTCATAGAATGGTGATGGGCTGGAGAGAGGCATTTCTGAGGGGAGGCACCTTCCCAAATACCTCCAGGCGTCGATTCCAGGAGGGCCTGGAGAGAGCTGAGGATGCTGTCTCTGTGCTAAAGCACTTGTTTCTTAGAAATCACACCTTTTGCTCAGCTGCACATCTCAGCAGGCAGGCAGGGCAGAGGGGAACATGCATGGCTTCCAATGAGTTGGGAAAATGAGGTTAGGTTTCAATTCAGATACTTATTTGTGTTTTCTAGGTCTGCACGGTCGATGAATTTTCAACGAGCAGTGATTCTGTTCCTCATCTTTCATTGCTTTATGGGACTTCAGGGAATGAAAGCATAACATCCTGCTTTCCCATAAGTTCTCTGGCTGCTACACTGGCACCAATTAAAGACATGTCTATGCAATTAATCAAAACCAATTTGGAAGCACTCCGGCGCTGCTCCTCTGATGTACTGCCTGCTCCGCATACAGTAGTTCCTCAGCTGCGGTGATGGAGCCAGGCACATAGGAGCTTTTGATGAACTGGCTGTACTGGCCCCAAGTGTTAACTATGTCGTCTGACATGACTAATGAGGCTCTGGACTTGATCCGCGTGAGCGGAGCAGCCCTGCTGTCTGGAGGAGGCTCAGTTTCCACAGAGGCTGCAACGTGCAGGGTACACACTGCATCATGTCAGCTGGAGTCCTGGAGGCCTCTAGTGTTGGAGCTGGTAGTCATCCATGGAGAGGGTGATGGAAACTGTGGGCCAGGCTCTGTGTTGGGTGCCAGTGTGAATGTGACCAAATTTAAACTTCTAGCTCAGCCTCCTCATTTTAGACCTGAAAATCAAGACCCAGCAAAAGTGTGAGGCTTGCGAAAGACCTGAACTTTGGAGAGAGAAATGATGGAGAAAGCATGGTCTCTGCCCTAGATGAGAGGTAAATATGTATGAGGGTAACAACTGGGGCCTGGTGCAAATATACTTCATCAAGAGTTAACCATAGGCTTCCTTTCTTCCTTCTGCAAACCTTTGTCAAGGGGAAGGGTTGCTTGTGCCCTTGTCACCTCAGCAATTCCAAGAGCATGGAATTTGGAGTCAACAGATCTGTGTTTGAGTCCCAACCCTACTTTGAGTTGATGTAATCTTGCAAATCACTTCATTTTTCTGAGCCTTGGTTTCCCCAGCTGTAACATTGGAACAGGCCATATACTGCCCAGCCAGCCTACTTCCATGAGCCCTTCTGTGACTCAACTGAGTTAATGGGTGTGAAAGTGTAAGTAAGAGCCTCTGCACGTGTTAGTTATTATTCCAGTTTTCATCTCCCTAAGGAGCACTGGCTGAAATCTCTGGAATGTGGATCCACAGATAGCTTTAACTCTCTTCCTCTTCCTGCCTCTTTCAAATGGACATAAAAACCAATTGGTCATCTGCCTATAATCTCAACAGCTTTCCCAGAGAGCCCATGCAGAGAAAGAGGAAGAACTCAACCGTTGTAAATTAATGTCATTCCATACATTGATTGAGCACCTACCACATGCCAGACATTGTGTGAGGGATCAGAGTTGGATAAGACACGTTTCTTGGCCACCTTGAGAAGCTCACCGTTTAGTAGGAGAAACAGAGCTGGGCATAAATAACTATAATGTACTGCAGACAAATGCAATTGCCATAGGAAAGATACAAATCAAGTGTTTTGGGAGCCAGAGGATGGAGTGATTCATTCCCCAAAAGGAGACTGGAAAAAGGTTCATCAACGAAGTGGTACTGAAAGATGGGCAGGGCTTAGCTCTGTCAGGAAGAACGAGGCAGGGCGTTCCAGACAGAGAGACCAGCATAGGCAAATGTATGAAATCTGGAAAGGAATGGCGATCTAAAGGATAGAATAAAATCAAGTGAGGTATGGGGTGTGAGCATGAATCAAAGAAAAATCACTGCACCCCAGCTCTGAAACCCAGGCATAAATGTTGCTGTTTCACTGTTCTCTTTGCTGGCTGAGGTCACCTAGCCCTCTGTCCCTCAGTCAGAGAGAATCCCACACTGGCTCTTCCTCCAGCAAAGCCAAACCCAAGCCCCAGCCAGCTGAGGCAAAAACAAACGAACAGGGATCAACAATACCATTAGATGCAAAAATTCTTGAGCTGGGAAGTGCCAGGTCACAGCCATACCTCCCCAGCCAGGGTAAGAGCTTGATCAGATGTGGCAATGACACCAACCCTGGAGCATGATGGCAAGGAACTTAAGCCTCTTGGCATGGGTCACAGGCTACATTTTTTTCCTTCCCCCCTTCATCCAAAAGAAGCTAGCTTCTTCTTTATGAGTGCTGCTGTCAGAATGGCTTTGGAAAGCCTAGAGCTGCAGCTGGACTCAAGGCATTGCCGTGGGCCACCCCAGGGACTCGTATTTTCTCAGTCTTTCTATCTTTCACTGTGAATTGTTTTTTATTGTGCAAATAATACAGTGTTAGGAACGGAAACTTCAAGAAGAGAAAGAGGAAAGAGAGCACCCACTCACACATTATCTGTTTCCATTTCTCCTTGCCCTTTCCTGCTGTTGTCCATGAGCATAATTTTTTGGCCGCTTTTATTACTGATACAACTACGTATTCTGTTTTTATTGCTTAGCCTTGTATCATATAAGGCTACTTATTGCCAGCCCCTCGTGTCCACACTGGCTTGGCATTGTTCTCCCAAGACTGAAGAAATATGCCAGGGGTCATGTAAAGGGACTTTCCGCAGATAACATGGTCGCCATTGACAACTGGCATCATGTGGCAGAGGAAAAGCATTGACTGCTCTGCCATCATGTTGATTTGGGTTGGAATCTCAGCTCCTCTACTTCGAAGCTAGATGGCCCTGGGCAGATCATTCCATCTCTTTGAGCCACAGGTCCTCATCTATAAGATGGGGATGGCATTAGTACCATCTTATGATACTAATGGGATCACAGTGAGAATTAAGTGACATACCAAAAGGGGAATGCTCAATAAAGAGCAGCTCTCCTTCCCAACCCTTGAGGGGCCGACCTAGAATCCACTCTGCTTTTTCCTCTCTTGCCCACATTTGGCCACCTCCCCTCTCCTGGGCCCAGAAGGCCCCCTGGGTGAGACTACCTAAATTATGACAGGCATACCAGTCTGCATATTTATTATTCACTGGGTGAATTTGCTATCTTTTACTTAAGTATTTTCCTCTGATGAAACTTTTGTTTTTGTCCAGTTTTTCACTGTTTCCAATAATGATGCAAAAAAAAAAAAAAAATACCAGTGTGTGCTGTTCACCCTATGCTTTAAAAATTGTATTTTCTCGGAAACAATCCCCAGGAGTAGGATCACTGAGATAGAGGATAGAAACATTTTCAAGGTTTCTGATGTGTATTTCCAAATTGCTTTTCGGATTTGTGCCTGTTATGCTGCCACCAATTTGAGGGAGGGGACCACTTGGGCTACATTGGAGGCCGCTGGGCTCTGGTCACAAACTTCTGTCTCTGCTTTATTTCTACCATTGCCTTTTCTTAACATGGCTCCTGAACTTCTCACTCTATGGGATAATTCATTGTTTGTCCCCAAAACGATGCTCCCATACTTTTGTGCCTTTGTACTTCCTGTTAGTCTTCACCACCCTTGCCCAAGAATATTCTTCCTTTAAGATACCCTCTCACCTTAGAGCTCAACCTTTGTGGAACTGGGAACTTCTATACTCTCTTCAAGACCCACTTCAAACACCCCTCTCTCTGTGAACCAGTTCCAATCCCCCCAAGCAGAGTTATAAGTTATCACTTATAACAAAAGTTATCACTTTTGTTATAAGTGGTACCTGGAGGAACCCTTGGCATCCAAGTGTTCACCAAGAGTCAGCCATCCCCTAACCTCAGCTACAGGCCCCAGTTTTTGTGATTCTCTCTTCTCTTCGCACCAGGCAATCTCACCAGGTTTTCCCAACTCATGTCCTAAATATTCTTAGATCCACTTATCTTTGCCTCATGGTCATTGCTAGAGCTATCACCTCTCATCAGGATTCCTGCAATGGTCCCCCCCCCCACACACACACAAAAAGAGTAATATGTACGTGGTTCAAAAGCCAAAATAGTCTCCAAGGCTTATTATAAGAAACAGTAGATTCCTGCCCTAATCCCCACTACCCAAGCCTTACTCCTCAGAGACAACTTGCCACTTTCAGCTATTTCTTTTGGTATTTACTTCCATTTGCCAAATAAGATACCTATACTGCAGTTTCTTGATTTTAAGTTTAGGCATTATCTTTTCTAAATTTTTTAAAATTTTGTTTATTAGTTTTATTACAGACCTAGTCTTTTTTTTTTTTATTTTAAGGGTATTCCTGAAACACCAAGGTTTAGATATTATCTACTGACTTTGAACAATGGAAGATTTCTCTAATAGCGCTTCTCTCCTCTGTTCTCTAATATAATTGTATCTACAATTATTTAACAATTTTTGGTTAATCATTTTGCAGTATTTACACATCATGACCAGAGAAGCCATTAAAAAATATTTATCCTCTGAGATACCAACATCTCTTCTGAGGCTGCTATCTCTCCTGGTGAGGTTTGAGCCTCCTGGGGGCAGGTGGAGCACTCAGGGACAGGGGCTGATATGTGGGAGGTGGGGCTGGCTGGCTATTGGCTGGCAGCCAGGTGGCACCAGAACAGTCTCGGGATGGTTCTCATGCAGGGCTCCCTGGGCCAGGTAGGTATAGCAAGCAAGGTTCATGTCAGCCTTTTGGGGGAGCCAAAGGCAGTGCCCAGGAGGGACTGGAGGCTGCTGACTGGCACAGAAACTGACTGATCTGAACAAATGCTGGCCTCTTGAACAGGGTTCTGGGGTCCCTGGCTATATGTCAGGTACTGTCTTTTTAGTAGCTAGATCTGATGGATAGCCATAGTTAAGCCATCACAGTGCCTGGGATATAGCTGGACCTGACAGATTTGGTCATCATACTGTTCTTTCAAAGAGTTTGAGAGAAGACTTAGTGATAGAGATACAGAAACTAAGTGAAAGAAAACAAAAAGGCAATTATTAACATAGGAGAAACTGAAATCTTAACAAGAATGGAAATATACTCACAGACCCCTACATGGCTTAACTATGAATAACATTTACATAGTCATAACACCGGCCAACAGGACTGCACTGCATTAGGTACGTTCGACTGTATTGGTTATTAAAGTGTTGAAATATTTCTATACTGGCTAGTAAATAGTAGCCACCCTCAAGCTGTTGCCACTGTACCAGCCATGCCGTCCACCCCCTCTCCCTGCCTTTTAGAATTCCCTGGAACTTCTCAGGATCCATCAGATTCAGCTACTAAAAAGACAGTACCTGGCATATAGCCAGGGGCCCCAGAACCCTGTTCAAGATGTATAATGAATAATATATAATTTTGTTTAATTTTAATACTTAAATATTAATAGCCACATGTGGTTAATGGCTACCGTGTTGGACAGCACAGATCTAGAATGATGTGTTTTCCTGACAGGACACTGCTGATATAATACTTGCCATGAAAGCGGTCACGGGAAACTGACCCTCCATGATACAAATCTGGGATTGTAATATGACCTGAGTGGGCTTGAATTCAACGATGACTTCATTGCCAGTGGAAAATGGGATACTGTGTCAGGGAAGAATTCCAACCTCATGGAAGATGGCAACGAGTAACAGGACTCCAAATTGACTTGCCACAACTCTATGGGTGCTGAAAGTAGGCAAGACCCAGTGGATCAGAAAAAGACAGCATAGAAAACAAAAGGGCCAAGAGCACGGTAGAGCAAGTTTCCTTGCCCTCAAATCCCATGAGTCAATACAATGGCCCAGATGGCAGCTATGTGTGCCTTGGGCCTGTGATGTCACCGAGGAACCCTGGGCTAAGGGCAGAACCTTTTATAGCAAGCAGTTAACAAGCCAGTCTCTTTCCCCTGGAGAGTGAATTGCTGGACGTTGTGGTCACCTTGACCTACCCCTACCTACCTAACTGCTTTTGTGACTAATTATATAAATGATTCAGGGTCAGAAAATGGTTAGTCCTTGCAGTTTGGGACAAACAAGAGTATACAAGGACATTTGGAGGTCGGCGAACTGCATCTCCCAAAACTGTCCACCGTAGTCCATGGCATGCAATAGCAAAAGTTACTTAAACTAGCACCTTGTGAATAACTGGGATGAAATGCCTTCAAAGGCAAGTCTTTGGAAGACCAAATGGCTGCTGAAATGCGCTACTAAGGCGAGAATTGTGACCAAGGATTTTAAGATGGATTATTTGCTTCTGACGGTGCTGAAGTTCTTATTAAAAAAAAAATTCAAGCTCAGGATTCTAAACTCTCAGGCATGTTCAGAAAACCAGAGAGCTTCCATTGTAGCTTTAAAATATATATGTATTTATAACTAATATACAAAACTATATTTATATATTAATATGTTAATTATATTAATATATAACCTATTATAGCTATGGGAGTAAGAGAATTGAAAGTCAGACCCAAATTTTAATCCTGTGGGTGCAGAATTACGATGTTTGTAGAAATCACAGGTGCCCCAGGTTTCTTACAGGAAAGTTGGAGCGTTAAATGGGAAGAAATGGGATCCTGAAATATGGAATGGAAACATTTGGTTCACCTTGGAGAAATATGAGAATCTGGAATGCCTAAATCCTCCTGCGCTCCAGAAAAAATAAAAAAAGAAGTTTAAGGGCCTCTTTTCTATCTAATTTATTGGAGAAGCATGGGAATGTGATCTTTTTTAAAAAATCGATCTCTGCCTATCAAAGTGCGTGTGCATGTATGTGTGTGCATGTTGTGAGAAAGAAACAAAAATCTAGGATGCACATGTGCATAAATGCACACGCATCCCCCTAAGACCATTGGGAAACTCTGTGTTTGAAGACAGAGTATAAAAATTTAAAGCTCTTTCCAAGTCAAATGAATTTAGGTGTCCTGCTTCCTCCAAATCACTTTGGCTTTATGTCCCGCCCTGCGTGCTATTATACTGGAGGCAGGGAAGATCCATGAGGAAAAACAAACTTCTCAATAATAAATCTATCAGCTTTGGATGTATTCACAGCCTCTTGCCAAGTCTCATTCCAATCCTCCTCTTGGGGTCCCACATTTCCCTCTTCCATTTGTTACACACTTATTATTTGTTTATTGAAATGCTCCACTTTCTAGGATAGGCTCCCAAGGAAGGAAATCATCTTGCTATTTGTTGTAGTTGGGATTCCAGGGATGAGAGCGGAGGGAGGTGAATGATTCCATGATGCTACTGGGGCTCCAGGCAACACCCATAGAACTTCACTGGAACTGGAGCTCCCCTTCACTGACAACACTTCTTTGCAGTGATGACATTTCAACACTGTATATTTTTCTGAGGATAAAGCAATTAGTAAGTCCAGGGACCTTCCTCTTAATTTGTGGTCTCACAACTTAGTGGTTAAGAAAGACAAGTAAAAGTTCCCATCCTGGGACAGCAATGCAATTATAGCAATACGTGCAAGGTATCCCAGTTAAATGGCTTTTACAGGCTGGGTGTGGTGGCTCCTGCCTATAGTCCGAGAACTTTGGGAAGCCAAGGCAGGTGGATCACTTGAGCTCAGAAGTTTGAGACCAGCATGGGCAACATGGTGAAACTCCGTCTCTACAAAATACACACAAAAACTTAGCAGGGCACGGTGGCGGATGCCTATAGTCCCAGCTACTCAGGACTCTGAGATAGGAGGATTGCTTGAGCCTGGGAAGTCGAGGCTTCAGTGAACCATGATTGTGCCACTGCACTCCAGCATGGGTGACAGAGTGAGACTCTGTCTCAAAAAAAAAAAGGTCTTTATCAAAAAGAGAATAATGGATGCTGGAAAGAATGTGGACAAAGGGTAACCCTTATACACTGTTAGTGAAAATGTAAATTAGTACAGCCACTATGAAAAACTTTATGGAGTTTCCTCAAAAAACTAAAAATAGAACCACCATATGATCCAGCAATTCCAGGACTGGGTATTTATCCAAAAGAAAAGAAACCAATATATCAAAGAGATACCTGCATTCCCATGTTTATTGCAACACTATTCACAGCAGTCAAAATACAGAATCTATTTAAGTGTCCATTAACAGATGAATGGATAAAGAATGTGTGGTACATATACACAATGGAATATTATTCAGCCATAAAAAAGAATCAAATCCTGTCATTTGCAGCAAAATGTAAAGAACTGGAGGTCATTATGTTAAGTGAAATAAGCCAAGCACAGAAAGACAAATATCATATGTGGGAGCTTAAAAACTGGATCTCATGAAGATAGAGAGCAGATTGGTGGTTACCAGAGGACAGGAAGAGTAGGAGGGAAGGGAGATGAAGAGAGCCTGATTAATGGGTACAAATACGCAGTTTGATGGAAGAAATAAAACCTAGTGTTAGATAAATATGTAATACATTACAATAATGTATTATATATATTATGTATTTCAAAACGGAAGAAAATAATTTGAATATTTGTAGCATAAAGGAAAGACAAATATTTAATGTGACAGATATCCCAATTATACTGATTCAATCTTTACAAATTATATGAATGTATTAAATTATCACATGTACCCCCAAAATATATACATCTATTATGTATCAATTAAAAAATTTAGAAACAATACTGATAAACTGTTAAAAGAACAAAAGAAGTAAGTCCAAGGTGCTTTAGGATCATTTGAGCTGTGGACAGGAGGTGTAGAAAGAAGAAATGCTTTCCTGAACCCCATCCTGATTGGTGAGGATGAAATGGGGTTGGCATTGATTCTGGAAGGGAAAGTAACCTATAAAGGCTTGGAGGGGAAGATATTGTGGTCTGTTCAGGAACATCAGGTTATTCCAAGTGACCAGAGGCCTGAGTTTGAGGGAAAGGTAGCAAAATATGAGGCTGAGCCCTATTTTACAGGTCTGGCAGATGATATTCAAAAAGAGGTAAAGCAGCAGGGTATGGTGGCTCACCCCTGTAATCCTAGCACTTTAGGAGGCCGAGGTGGGAGAATCACTTGGGGTCAGGAGTTCAAGAGCAGCCTGGCCAACATGGCGAAACCCAGTCTCTACTAAAAATAAAAAAATTAGCTGGGCATTGTGGTGCAGGCTTGTAATCCCAGCTACCCAGGAAGCCGAGGTGGGAGAATCACTTGAACCTGGGAGGTGGAGGTTGCAGTGCACCGAGATTGGGCCACTGCACTCCAGCCTGGGCAACAGAGCAAGACTCTGTCAAACAAACAAACAGAGATTAAGTGCTTTGCCTAAGGTCACACTGCTCATAAGTGGCAGAGCTGGGATGGGAATCAGGGTCTGACACAGCTATAGCCCAGGGTGCTGTGGAGAATCAAGCTCCCATCCTGAGTTGAGGACTCAAAGCCCAAGAAGAGGGATCTTGGATCGGTTGACGTTGGTGTTGGGCCATCAAATCCAGTGAGAGGCAGGATTGCCTTTAGTGCCCTCTAGGGGCAAGGGCAGGGGACCACCTAGCAGAAATCATTTTCTTACTGGATCTCCTTACATGAAGGGAGAATTACTGGGCATGGGCAACCGGATTAAGGTCTGGCAAATTAACACACAGAATCACAATTATAGAAAATTGAGTATGAACAGTTTCTAGTGCTCATGCTTTTGAGCTTTTCAGGCTGGTGCCAACTCCAGGAATCTTTGCTGGAGATGTCGGCCTGCTGCCCAAGTACTCTAGCCATAATTATATACAACTATAAGTAGCTATCATTTACTAAGCTCCAAAGACTTCACACGTGTCATCTTGTTTAACTTTATAACTATCCAACAAAGCTGATAATCCTATTCCTATTTTCAGATTAGGAAATTGGGGATCTATGAGATTTGTGACTTGAATAAGTTCATACAGCTAGTAAGAGTTAATAACAAGAGTTAAATGCTTAAATGCTTACCATGTGCCAGAATCCATGCTGTAACAGACCATGTTGCTTGCCTACCCAGTAGCCATCCTGCCCCTTCTCTGCTAACAGAATTCTAATTTTACCCAGCAATCCATCCGGCAGGAAAAGAGGCTCTATCTCCAGTATAACTGGCCAAGCCAATCATAGTGATCCCATTCCCCCTTTGTCAGCAACTGGATTAAAGACAGGCTTGTTACCCAGCTCTGGCCAAAGATGTGGGGGAGAGTATCAGTGAGATGTTTCTGGGAAAGGTTTTCTTATTTTTAGAAAGACAAAAAAGAAAGAGATGACCCTTTTCTGCTTTGTATATTGTAGTATCTGCATATAATGTTGGGAACTGTGGCACCCATCTTATGACCATGAGGGGAGCCAGCCTAGGAAAGTCTATATACCAAGGTTGGAAAAGCATTAAGATGAAAAGAAGAGTTTTTGATGAATTAACCAATCCTGAAACTTCCTTACTTCTAGACTTCCTGTTATATGAGATGATACATTTTCCTTGTGTATTCTGCCATGTTTCAGCCATTTCGAGTTTTGGTTTGTTACTTGGAGCTAAAGACATCCTAGCTGACACACATGTATTTTCTCATTTAATTTTCACCAAAAATCCATGAGGATAGTGTTATTATCCCTATTTTACATATTAGAAAATGAAGGCCCAGAGAAGGTGGGTAATTTTCCCAAAGTCATAGAGATAAGAAATGGCATAATAGCATTTGAACCCGGTTCTGCTTAATTCCAGAGTTCTTAACCACATCATACTAAGCAAAACAATGAAAATTCAACCTGTTCTGGCAGGCTCCAAAGGCCATGCTCTTTCCTTCATGTTTTATTGCCTCCTAATTTATGGGATGAAATTCCAAGAAACTTGAATCTATGGTGTATGGTACTCAAAATATGATGTCTCCTCCCGTCCCCTCACTCCCCATGGGGATGAGGTAGGCTAGCTACACAATACAGGGGAGGATGATTGCAAAGGACACCTGAGTTGGCTTGATCTTGGTTCCCTGTTACCAGTGGACTGGGCCTTTCTTACTACTGTGGCTTGAGAACATCTGGCAAAAAGGATAGCCTGGGCTAGGCACGGTGGCTCATGCCTGTAATCCCAGCACTTCGGGAGGCCAAGGTGGGTGGATCACTTGAGGCCAGGAGTTCAAGACCAGCCTGGTAAACATGGCGAAACTCTGTCTCTACTAAAAACACAAAAGTTAGCCAGGCATGGTGGCGGGCGCCTGTAATCCCAGCTACTTGGAAGGCTGAGGCAAGAGGATCGCTTGAATCCAGGAGGCAGAGGTTGCAGTGAACCGAGATGGTGCCATTGCACTCCAGCCTGGGTGACAGAGCCAGTCTTTGTCTCAAAAAAAAAAAAAAAAAAGGGACAGCCTGGCCCCCAGTGAGACACAATTAGACTAACTCTGATGCCTTTGTGTGTGAACTTTCTCTCTTGCCCAGGTATTTAGTCTCACCTGGATGGGTCTTACTACTTTTCCATCTGCTCTAGTGGGAAATTACTTGGCATCCTTCCTTGGCAGGGATGTCAGGAAGAGATGTCTATCATCAAATGCAAGACTGGACAAAATGACAGTTAAGAGCCGTTCCTTTGTGAAGAGTTGAGGATTACATGAGAGGTACCAGGAAGGTAGATTTTTTTTTTTGAATCCACCAAAAAATATGGCAGGAAGAATGAACACAATTCAAGGAAATATTTCTGAGCATCTTGCATTCACCAGGCCCTGTCCAAGCAATGGTGACACAGGCAAATACATAACCCCTTTTGTCTAAGCTCAGCCTTGCAAAAAGGTTAAGGTGTGTGGCCATAATTAAAAAAAGAAATAGACTATACCTAGGGTTAAACAAGGAGAACAATGTATGGCAGCTACCTCAAGCAAGAGTGACATGTGACTAGAAGCATTAGGAGTTTTGAGAGGTGGCTCAAGATGAAGTGTGTAGAATGGGTAGGCTTTGGACAGCTGGAAATGGGTGTGAAGGAGGAAAGGAACCAAGGCAAGAAACTTCTTGCTTGCAGAGAAGGCCAAATGAAATTTTGGCTGGAGCATTTTGTTGTTGTTGTTGTTTGTTTAGACGGAGCCTCACTCTGTTGCCCAGGTTGGAATGCAGTGGCGCAATCTCGGCTCACTGCAACTTCCACCTCTTGGGTTCAAGTGATTCTCCTGCCTCAGCCTCCCGAGTAGCTGGGATTACAGGCCCGCGCCACCGCACCCAGCTGATTTTTGTATTTTTAGTAGAGATGGGATTTCACCATGTTGACCAGGCTGGTCTTGAACTCCTGACCTCAGGTGGTCCACCCGCCTCGACCTCCCAAAATACTGGGATTACAGGCATGAGCCACCGTGCCTGGCAGCATTTGTTATTTATAGTGGGAGATAAGCCTAGAAAATAGTATTTTGGGGTCAGCCTGGGACAGGTCCAACATGCCAGGGCAGATAATTTGGTTTGAATTTGGTAGGAAATGAGGAGCTGCTCAAGGCTTTTGATCAGAAACGTGACATATTTAGCGTTATGTTTTAATGTATAGTAATTCCACAGGTACAAGCAGAATTGAGGTGGGAAAAGATGGAGGAGCAGAAAGATCAATTTGAAGACTTAGGGGATCCCTTCTCCCTGACCATGTAGTGAAAGCACTGTTTCTAAGACCAGCAGCGCCCAAGTGTCTGGCTTACTGCAGAAAGCCAACTTCAATGGCTTGGGAGGAAGCTCACACCTCACTCAGGGTTCCCACCTAGCTGGGAGCTCACACATGTCATAATGTACACAGCAGAGGCGCTGACAGAACCAGAGGACTGGGATCAGTTACTTGGGGAGAGGAGCTGAGCTGCAGAGAATCATCAGTGAAGACAGGAGGCCCCCACAGAGCCCAAGGCAGCCTCCTTTCACCAGCTACATGGAGCTCAGAAGCAGCAGTTCGAGACTCTGAGAGGGCAGGAGGGTTCAGATCAGTGGAAGTGCGGTGCAGTCCCAGGATGTGAGGGTGGGGCAGGGGGAAGCAGGGGCGAGTCTGAAGGACCCAGCAACCCTCTTACTGAGAAGCTGGGCCAGTTCTGCATGATTACAGGGAGTGGCTCTGGCCTTTAGGCCCTAGATCCTGAAGTTGGAGGTTATGCTGCATTTCCTCTATGCTGTCACTGGCTGCATTAGCTGCCTGTGGCCCCCAACAAGCTCTTTTTTGTGTCCTCCCAATTTCTTTCTACTTGATTCATCACTTATTTGAGGCTCTGAGAGTCAGTGTTTGCCTCTCTTTGACAATCTCTGGCCAGACACGTACATGTCTCTTACACCTTCTTTAAGACTAGAACACCCAGCACATTACTGCTTGACGGTCTGTGAGCATCACAAGCTTTTATGAAAGTAAGGTGACCCGGTGAAGTCATTATTCTTTATATAGCAAATCCTGTAGGTAACATAAACAAGTGAAGAGAACTGGTTTAAGAGAAAGTTGCAGTGTTTTAATGGATATACTTTGTTTCTTTATTTCCACAAAGAAACATGCTGTTCTCCATTTTCTGAAATGCCCGGCTCTAACCTTCAACTCTTTACTTTTCACGGAGATACTGGTAGTGAGAAATGTTTCTCCCCCTAAAGAGAAACAAGAGTGCAGGGGTATGAGGACAAAGAGGTGCGGTGGAGACTAGCGAGTGACAAAACACATATGGCACTTAAGAAGGACAAGCAACGAATGACAGCCTAGTGTGGCCAGATCACCTGATTTTTCCACAGAAGCTGGAAACCCAGAATTTTATGTAAAACCTCCCAGTTTTAAAACACTGGCAAAGCAAATGTAAGAAAATTATGTGGGGCGAACAAAGCACATCTCTGGGCCAAATCCTGACAATTTACCACCTCTGTCCTACAGTGTCAGGTCTAAGTTCATTAGCTTGGAGCTCAAGCCATCCACCGCCTGACATTTGTTCATTTCCCTCCACTTCTCAACTGCACGTTCACACTCTTCTCACCACACCAACCCATCTGCGGTGCCCACACCCAGATCTCTACTGTGTTCATACCTCTGCATTGCTGGTCTCTGTCTACAATGCATATTCTCCCTTTCTCTGCCTGGGAATCCCCTATGCAGTTTCTCATTACTCAGATCAATCCACACTTCCTTTTGACAACTACCCCTCTCTTTCTAAGTTTAGGTGCTCTTCATTCTTTCTATGCTTCCATAGTACCCTAAACTTATTTCAACCAGATCTCTTACCACACCATCCTGGAATTGCTGGTCGCCTTGTCTGTTGTTCACCAGTTTGAGTACTCCCTGAGGGCAGGGACTTTCATAGTCTCTGACCTGAGAACCTAGGGTATGGGCTGAGAAATATGCCAAGAAAGAGAAAGTATTTAATCAGATGGGAAAAATGAAAATTCAAATAAGATGGCCAGAAGCCTGAACACTTGAAGGTCTAAGAGGTGATAGCAGGTCATAAACAGAGGTCAAGCTCAGGATTCAGGAATCAGGATAATTAAAACAGGTTCGAAAGTGAAATGTGGTGAATGGTTTAAGATATAAGCTGAGGATGAGGTGAGGGTGTCTGGGGCCTGATTTTGCAGGGTGCTGAGAGTGTGACAGACACAGAGATGGGTCTCACTGCCTTAATATGTTAGTACTGGGTTCTACTACCAGCTTGATAGTCTGATGAGCTTCTCTGTTTCAAGGACTAATTTTCTCAGCAAACATCTACTGGGCATCTACTCTGTGCCAGACATTGTTAGGCATCATAAATATAGAGAGGAATCAGATATGACCCATGTGCTTGAGCTTAAGGTCTAATGGAGGAAATGGACACATAAATAGATAATGAGAATAAAATGAAATATATACACAACAGAAAGCAGCACATGGGGACTATGATAGCACAGAGGAAGGGCTCCAGATTCATTAAGGCACAGAAATGGTCAGACATTCCCTGAGGTCAGACAGCTACAGAGGTGCAGGCCCAGAATTAGAGCCCAGCACTGTTAGACTTATAAGTCCAATTTTTTTCCACTGTAGGAAACTGGGAGAAGACAGAAATCACTTTACGGTTATGGAGAAAATTTATGTGTGTCAGCTTGGTTAAACTGCAACTGTAGGTTCTAGGTTAAAGTCGGTTAAGTGTGACAGTTGCAGCCAGGCATGGTGGCTCATGCCTGTAATCCCAGCACTTTAGGAGGCCGAGGTGGGCGGGATCACAAGGTCAGGAGTTCAAGACCAGCCTGACCAACATGGTGAAACCCAGTCTCTAGTAAAAATACAAAAATTAGCCAGGCGTGATGACACGTGCCTGTAATCCCAGCTACTTCGGAGGCTGAGGCGGAAGAATTGCTTGAACCCGGGAGGCAGAGGTTGCAGTGAGCCAAGATCACGCCGTTGCACTCCAGCCTGGGCAACAGAGCAAGACTCCGTCTAAAAAAAAAAAAAAAAAAAAAAAAAAAAGAGTGATAGTTGCTTGAGATCTGGAGGCAAAAGTGAATCGGCAGCCATCGCTCTCTGAAGATCATGGGGGTTTGTTACAGCAACAGACGAGGAGGCACCAGCAGGTTCACTCTCCTCCACTCCGTATCCAGCTCTTCCTGACTGCTGACCCTGTTGACCAATAGTAGCTCCAAACCTAGCACCAGACAGTTGCAGTGGACTCACAGCCTTCTGTAGACGTCTCCATCAGCTCCTCCACTGCAGCCCCTTTACAACCTCTGAGTGTGCTTGGCTGCTAGGATTGACTTATTCAGTGACTCCATCGATCCCTGCCTCCCTCCAAGTTCAGAGTGGCACTTCCCCAGCTGCACCCACAACTGTATTAGTTTGAATTCCTATAATAAATTCCTTATGCATTAATTCATAGTAGTTCTGTTTTCTTAGGTGAACACTGATTTCACAAGTAATTGAAGCCTGGATGTGGTGGCCCACACCTGTAATCCCAACACTTTGGGAGGTTGAGGTGGGTGGATCGCTTGAGTACAGAAGTTTGAGACCAGCCTGGGCAACATGATGAAATCCTACCTCTACAAAAAATACAAAAATTAGCCAGGCGTGGTGGTGTGCACCTGTAATCCTGTTACTGGGGAGGCTAAGGTGGGAGGATTGCTTGGCCTAGGAGGTGAAGGTTGCAGTGAGCTGAGATGGTGCCACTGCACTCTAGACTGGGTGACAGAGCAAGACCCTGTCAAGAAAGAAAGAAAGAACAGGAAAGAAGTAAGTAAGGAAGGAAGGGAGGGAGGGAGGGAGGGAGAGGAAGGAAGGAAGGGAGGGAGGGAGGGAGGGAGGGGAAGGAAGGAGGGAAGGAAGGAAGGAAGGAAGGAAGAAAGAAAGGAAGAAAGGAGAGAAAAGGAAAGAAAGAGAGAAAAGGAAAGGAAAGGAAGGAAGAAAGAAAAAGAAAACAAAAAAGAAGGTAATCAAATAGAACAATGGACTAAGGTTAGAAGTCCAGCTTCACCAACATATCCATAACTCCAGTACCCTGCATTTAGTAGTTCAGAAAATGTTTGTTCAGTTGGATTGATGTTTAAGTTGCTTTAGGTTCTTTACTGGTACAGATATCACTGCAAAGAACAGCTTCTAGGAAACTTTTGTTTTGCTTTTGCTTCTGTTTCTTTTCCTATGGTCAGTTCAAGAGTGTATAGTCATTTATGGCCCAGGCTTTGAAGATTTGACCCAGGACAATATCTGTTGTGTTGGCTTTATGTGCTCTTCATCTCTTGGGGTATGATAGATTTTCCTCTGGCTTTGATTTTTCTCACTCCCTCACCTTCTGTCCCTTGCAAAAACAGAGAAAAACCTCACTCTTGTGCATTTACTCCAAATAAAGTATTTCACACTCTAATCAGATCATCAAAAAACACATATTGGGTTACCCTTATGGGAATGCTTCTCTGGCCTGGCTAGGCTGGAAGTGGGAAAAACAAAAACATCTGGAAATTGAGGCTCTGCTTACTTGGGCTGGATGGACAGCAATCAACTCTGAAACACTTAATTGCAGGGAAATTTTCTCTTTGCTGCTTAGACCATTCAGCACTTGCCGGGAGAAGACATGTTACATGCTCACTTTATCTTCTGGAAAGCTGGATTATATGTTATATTTCAAGTAGAAAACCATTTACAGAATGTCTCTCCTAAACTAGTCCCTCTGCTAGTTGCTGGAAATAGTGCCTTGAGGTGTTTTCAGGTTATGGGGGAGAGTAACACAATGAGTTACAGCACAAGTCAGCATATAGTGCTAGAAAAGGGGCATAAACAAGGCATTATGGAACAGAGAAGAGGGCAATAGCTGATAAGGGGGTGGTGGAGTAGGTGAAGGAACCTAAGAGAGATGTTAAAGGATGTATAGGCAGAGGAAACTAACAGTTACTAAGCACTGAGGTTTCACAGAGGAAGATGAATAAGCCTAACAATCATGCATTGATAATCTATCCTGTGCCAGTCACTAAGCTAGGTAGTTTACATATTTTATCACATTAAATCTTCCCTAAAACCGGCCAGGTGCAGTGACTCACATCTGTAATCCCAGCCCTTTGGGAGGCTGAGGTGGGTGGATTGCTTGAGCTCAGGCACTTGAGACCAGCCGGGGCAATACAGGAAAACCCCATCTCTTAAATAAATAAATAAATAAATTTTCCCCATAACTCACCTGGAAGAAACTGAGGCACAAAGAGGTAATTTGTTTAAGAGCTTGAAAGAGGTAGAATTGGGATTCAAATCTAGATTTCTGTGACTTCCAAGAACATTCTCTGCTCTCCCTTGTGCTTGGAGAATTATTTTCAAAAGACAGTGAGATGGATCATGAAGAGCAAAAAGGATTTTGACAGACTTTGAAAGGCACAGAGGTGCAAGAAGGGATGGCATTCTAGGCAGAGGAGTAATCAGAGGGGTACAGCCACAGGGCAGGGTGTGAAGGTGCAAGGCCTGTTTGAGGCACTGTAGGCAATCTAGTGGGACTGCGGGAAGACATTGCCACATGCCCATACCACTGTCTTCTCAAATTCAACATGCCAATCATTATTTCAACACTGCTAGGGGATTCAGAGCTCAAAAAGGCTCAGTCTTTGCTCCCAAGGATTCTCCAATCTAATTATGATCTGGTGAGATAACCGCCATTACCACTGATTGCCTTGTATGTTTCAGCACAGAATGTGTGTGTGTGTGTGTGTGCATGCAAATACTCATTCAAGCATTATTTGGACCATTTCCTTCCCATAATTATTTCTTGACACATATACTCCCTGGGCTTTCCATAAGTGTGTGTTCCTTTATTACCTCTGCCTTCGCAAGGCTTGAATTTGAACTACTGGCCTTGCAGTGGTAAGTTTAAAGCCCATAGCATCTCAACAAGTGTCCTTTCAACCCAAGAAAGACCTGACTTGATCTTCCATTAGCTCACTTAGAAAATACTGCTCAACTCTGGGGTTGCAAAGAAAAGATCTTAATTGGAACTGACAAGAAAGTGGACACCTTCTACCATTTCTCTGCAGACTTCACAAGTGCTCAACACTTCTTGAAAGAGAGTATGGCTCCAAGCCTTTCCATTTAGCTGGCTGGAGCAGAGTTTTAAAAATGCACTTTATCTCTGGCAAATCACAGCAGAACGCCATCAACAGCTGGAAACTCTCTGAGGTGAAGACAAGTTGGATATTATGCTTGGATTTATATCCCCCTACCCCATGATAGCTGATTTCCATTTCTGACAGGGTTATTATTTCCATCTTTATAAAATATCTTGAATTTCACCTTGGATAATTACTGATTATCATCAGCTCCTCACCTGAGGCATCTTAGCACTTGGGTGAACATTTTAAAAAAGGGCTTTTTTTTCCAAAAAATGAACTGGGGAAAACTCAGTGTGTGAGACTATGTCTTTATTTCTATTTTCATTTGCAATTCCCTTTGGTTTTCTAATGATCAAGCCATTCATCAGTGTCAATTCACCATTCAGAGTACAGGCAGTGTTTTTGCCACCTGGGTTCCAATATGGATTAAATGGTAATAACTTGTGTTACTAAGTCTGGTGGTACTATGGTAAACACAGATCCAAAAAGTTTTAGGGCATAGACAAGATCTCAGTAGCCATCTAAGGTTTTTATTCAAGGATGTACGTCACAATCTTCCAAAATTTAACAGAGCTCTGCAAGTTATTCTGACAAGTACTCCCAGTTGAGGACCACTAAGAGTCTAACATCCCTCATCTTGCTTTTCGAGGTTGCCATTCTATGTGTAATTTTTTTATGTCTTCATGCCTGCCTTTGCTTTTCCTATTTTCTCTGCCTTGCTGTCTTTGATACTCTCTCCTCACTACTCTGCCTGGTGAAATGCTGTTCACTTTATGAGGTCTAGCCCAAATGCCACCTCTGCTATGAAGCCTTCTGTGATGGAAATAATCCTTTTTTTTTCCCTACTCTCATAGCACAGTACCTTTAGGAACATCCTGTGTTATTACTTTCTTCTATAATGTATACAGCTATCTGCATGTCTATCATCCCATCCCATCTTCCCCACTCAACTATGAGCTCCAAAAGAATAAAGGTTGTGCCTTTTTAGTCTTTTTTAGAGACAGGGTCTTGCTCTGGCACCCAGGCTGGAGTGCAGTGGTACAATCACAGCTCACTGCACCCTTGACCTTCCAGGCTCAAGTGATCCACCTGCCTCAGCCTCCTGAGTAGCTAGGACTGCATGTGTGTACCACCATGCCCAGATAATTTTTGATATATATATATATATTTTGAGATGGAGTCTCGCTTTGTTGCCCAGGCTGGAGTGCAGTGGCGTGATCTCAGCTCATTGCAACCTCCACTTCCCAGGTTCCAGTGATTCTCCTGCCTCAGCCTCCCGAGTAGCTGGGACTACAGGCACGTGGCCCCATGCCCAGCTAATTTTTTATATTATTAGATGGGGTTTCACCATGTTGGCCAGGCTGGTCTCAAACTCCTGACCTCAGGTGATCCACCCGCCTTGGCCTCTCAAAGTGCTGGGATTACAGGTGTGAGCCACTGCACCCAGCCTCGATTTTTGATTTTTTTGTAGAGACAGGGTCTCACTATGTTGCCCAAGCTGGTCTTGGAACTCTTGAGCTCAAGCAATCCTCCTGTCTCAGTCAGCCAAAGTGTTGGGATTACAGGTGTGAGCCACCTTGCCTGGCCTAAAGTTTGTTCCTTATTCATCTTCATATCTCCAGGGCCTGGCACGGAATGGGGCCTGGTGCTCATTCTTTGAATAAATGAGGAAGCTGAAAAGTGAAGAGACTTTACATTGGTCCAGTTAATTTAGCCAGATCTGGACTTCCTCTGCATTTATTCAGTAAATTGCTTACAAAGAAAGATGTGCAAGGATGTGAAGGAGAAGGACCTAAATGGCCATGATATTAGTTTTAAATATTATTTGTAAAACATCACTTTCCTAACAAAAGCAATAATAGCTGGTTTAATCTGAATTAGTAATGAAAGAATGGATATCAACTTGAACTTGAGGATGCGTTTTCAGGAAAGCAATCTCACAAAATTTTAAAACTTAATTGACTGCCTCAGTCAGTGGAAGAAATATTAGCCTGAAAATTAGGAGACCTGCTTCCTGGTTCCTGCATGACTTAGAACAAATTGCTTCACCTTTCTAGGTCTCAGGCTTCTCTTATATAAGATGAGGCAGTTAAAGTGGAATATCTCTGAGGTTTCTTCTAGCTCTGAAGTTCTATATCCTTAGCCAGAATCATTAGTTGAATGATGTCACAGTTTCTTTATTTTGGCTCTACTCTATATCCAGGAGAATGAAATATTCTTCATAAGATAGAGTTTTACAAAATATATTATGACATTATAATAATATAAATACCTAAAAGGAAACTTGGAAATAGAGAAAAGAAAAAAGAATAATCCATAGCTCCACTACCCTAATATGTTAATGTTTGGACATGTTTTCTTCCTTTTTTTTTTTTTTTTTTTGAGACAGTCTCGCTCTGTTGCCAAGGCTGGAGTGCAGTGGCACGATCTCGGCTCACTGTAACCTCTGCCTCCCCAGTTCAAGCGATTCTTCTGCCTCAGCCTCCTGAGTAGCTGGGATTACAGGCACATGCCACCACGCCTTCCTAATTCTTGTATTTTTAGTAGAGACAGGGTTTCACCATGTTGGTCAGGCTGGTCTCAAACTCCTGACCTCATGATCCACCCGCCTCGGCTTCCCAAAGTGTTGGGATTACAGGTGTGAGCCACTGCGCCCAGCCTCTTCCATTTTGTTTTTATATTCACATGCATATGCTTTTCCACTTATTATAAGCATTTTCCTTGATGTCAATTATTTGTAACGTTCATTTAAAATGACTCCATACTGAGTAGATGCTTGGGATAGTAAATACTCTTCTATTGCAAGATAATTAGGTTGTCTTCAAGTTTTTTATAGCATTGAAATTCAAATCCCTGTAAATATAATTCTTTCCATCTTTTGGATTATTCCCACAAATAGGAATCCTATATCAAAGTTACAGCAGAGGAAAAATATCTTTTCCTTCTACCCTTCTAAGTTCTGAAGTCCTGGTAACAAAAGACAGATTAACAAAAGAAAAGCATTCAAATCCATTTAATGTAAATTTTACATGATATAGGAACCATCATAAGGAAATAAAGACCCAAATAAACTGCTAAACCTAAGCACTCACATGCGAGGTCTGATGAAGAGTGGAAAGTTGTGGAAAAATATGATAGGACAAAGTGGATATAAGCTAAGGTTAATAAGCTGGGGGAAACTTAGCAAGGCCTGTTTGCTCAGATTCTTCTTGGTGCCCCTCTATCTTGGAGAAAAGGATGTTAGGGATAGCACCTCTCACAAGTACTAAGAGGTTCCTAAGACCTGCTTCAGGGAGAAGGGCGGGAGGAGGTCAGAGAGATCTTCCTGCATCAGTCATTTTCTCAAACTCCTTTAGCTTAAATATTCAATATGCCAAGATGCCATATTTTGGGGTAGTGTATTCTGAGCCCCATAGAAGGGTATGAACATTTGAGTGACTCTTATTACACATTTCCATGGTGTATTTCAGTGAGCGACTTGATTTTGCTCTGCAGCATTCTTTCACCTTCCTCTGACAGCAGTACCCCAATTTTCCTAAGGGAAACCAAGCCCACCTTCGCACTCACTCCATGTTTTTTGGGAATAACTGACTTTACCCACATCACTTCCTCTCTCTCCAGAGTAACATGTGGTTCAGACCTGGCAAATCAGGGCATTACATGCCCGTCTACAGTTCAGGGATGGGCATGTGACCCAGATAGAGCCCATAGCAACAGAGCAAAGAGATTTTGGTAAGACTGTTCATGAGATGGCAGGTGCTGTTTTCTGCAGAGGCTGTAAGCAGGGTGGATGATGTAAACCTGGGGCTGCTGGGAACCAACAGATGGAACCTGAGTATGAAGCGATCACAGATGGCGGAGCTCAGAGATGAGGAGATACTAAGACTGGCTCTGTTTGAATCCCTAGATTCAGTAATGCCTGAAGCCAAAACTACCCCAGAACTTTTCAGTTAGTGAACAACAAACATTCTTTTTTTTTTTTAAGAGACAGGGTCTCACTCTGTCATCCAAACACAACATAGCTCACTGTAAGCTCAAATTCCTGGGCTCAAGCCATCCTCCTGCTGTAGCCTCCTGAGTATCTAGGACTAGAGGTGCGCATCACCATGTCCAACTAATCCATTGTTTCTTAAGCCATTTCATTCATTTGTTCATGTTTGTCACCAAAAGAAAAACAAAGCCTAATTGGTATAGGTGGGCTTTTTGTTTTCTTTTCTGTCTTTTTTTTTTTTGAGGCTGGAGTGCAGTGTCATAAACAAGGATGTCTCATTTCAGCCTCCACCTCCTGGGCTCAAGTGATCCTTCTGCTTCAGCTTCCTAAGTAGCTGGGACCATGGGTGCATGCCACCAAACTTGGACAATTTTTAATATATACATATATATTTTGTAGAGACAGGGTTTTGTCATGTTGCCCAGGCTGGTCTCGGATTCCTGGGCTCAGGTGATCCTCCTGCCTCAGCTTCCCAAACTGCTGGTATTACAGACATGAGCCACCATGCCTGCCCTGTTTTAATTTTCACTTTTTAAAAAGTTAGTCAACTTTATTTTTTAGAGAAATTTTAAGTTCACAGCAAAATTGAGGATGTTGTGTATATCCCATCCCCATACATGCACAACCTCCCTCACTATCAACATCCTGCACCAAAGCGGTGTGCTTGCTACAATCAATAAAGTTACACTGACATAGCATCAGTCACTGAAAGCCCATCATTTACACCAGGGTTCACTCTTGGTGTTGTCCATTCTATGGGTTATGACAAATGTATAATGCCACGAATCCACCATTATAGTGCTTTTTACTTTTATTGAGATACAATCTATATAAAGCACATAAATCATTTATGTACAGCCTAATAAACTTTTACATATGCAATATCTATACATATAGCCCCTACCCAGATCAAAATATAGAAGATTGATAGCATCCTAGTAGGCTCCCACGTGTTCTATAGGTCGCTCCCTAAAGGTACTTACTATTCACACCCCTATCACTATAGATTATTTTCAACTGCTTTTGAACTTTATATAATATAAATGAAATCTCACCCTTTGATATCCAAGAATTGTTTTATTTTTGTTTTTTAAGCCACATGCATGGATATGTTCTACGGTCATCAGGGCATATTTATAAGTAGCTAAATCTTCTACATTTTATCTCCAGCATTGGACCATGGTAACCGACATTCAGAATAAACACTTTTTTTTTTTTTTTTTTTGAGACAGGGTTTCACTTTGTCACCTAGGCTGGAGTGCAGTGGCATGATCATGGCTCACTGTAACCTCAAATTCCTCGGCTGAAGCAATCCTCCTGCCTCAGTACCAAGTAGCTAGGACTATGGATACGTGCCACCACACCTGGCTAATCTTTAAAAAATGTTTTTGTAGAGATGGAGTCTCACTATGTTGCCCAGGCTGTGAATAAACACTCTTAAAATGCTGCAAGTTTCAATTTATTAAACATATTCAATACACTTTTCAAGCACACACAATTTGCCAAGCACTATATTAAAGGCTGGATATAATAAAAAAGGGGAGTAGTTCCTTCCTTCAAGGAGCTTTGGCATCAGCAACTACCATGGAAACAAGCAATTATATTCTATATTATTAAAGAAAGAATACATTTCGTTCATTATCTGATACTGGGAAAGTGGGGTATAGATTTGAGGAAGAACGTTCATTTACTGAAATATTTATTGTGCCCATCTAGGTCCTGGGCATGGAGAATACAAAGAATCTTGGCCTATGCCTTCTAGAAGCTTCCTACCTGCTAGAAGGAATTATTATCTCAATACAGTCTGATAGTTACCTAAAGTAGGGCATGAAACAGGTGGCTTGGGAACCTGCAGGAGGAAAACTGATTGTGGCTGGTGTGGGAGGAGAGGAGGCTTCTAAAAAAGAGGGAATTTGGCAAAGTCTCTTGGATAAAGAGCAGAGGAGTGCAGTGGGAGCACCCCAAAGATTGATCTCCATGCTTCCACTTTTACACTCTTATTCTCATTCTCACAGTATCAAATATTATGTCTAACATTTGAAAATGGCCTGGCATTTTCTCCTAAAGTTGAACACATTAATATTTAACTTTAGGAGAAAAGTTGACCCAACAATTTCACTCTTGGGTTCAAATGACTTAGAGAAATTCATAATTTCAATAGGCGGCATGAACAAGAATATTCAGAGCAAACTGTTCACATGAACAAAAACAATAAAATGTTCATCAATGGGAGAATGGGTGAAAAAATGGATAAATTCACACAATGGAAAAACAACAGTTAAAATAAATGAACCACAGCAACATGCGACAATATGGATGACTCTTAGCAATATAAATAAAAACAGTAAATAAATTCTAAAATATGACATACAGCATCACATACTTTTTATGGTATAATTTTTTTTTTTTTTTTTTTTTTGAGACGGAGTCTCACTCTGTCACCCAGGCTGGAGTGCAGCGGCATGATCTCGGCTCACTGCAAGCTCCGCCTCCTGGGTTCATGCCATTCTCGTGCCTCAGCCTCCCGAGTTGCTGGGATCACAGGTGCCTGCCACCGCGCCTGGCTATTTTTTTGTATTTTTAGTAGAGGCGGGGTTTCGCTACGTTGGCCAGGCTGGTCTCAAACTCCTGACCTCGTGATCCTCCCGACTCGGCATCTCAAAGTGTTGTGATTACAGGAGTGAGCCACTGCGCCCGGCAGTTCTATAAATTTTAACAAAGTTTTTGTAACTACCACTACAATCAAAATACAGAGCAGTTCTATCACCCTCCCCCAACTCCAAACCCTTGGCAGCCATTGATCTGTATGCTGTTGTGATATTTGTACCTTTTGGAGAATGTCATATAAATGGAATCATATAGTATGTGACCTTTGGATATTGGCTTCTTTTACTCAGAATAATGCCTTTGAGATTCACCCAACTTCTTGTGTGTATCTTACCTGTTTTTTATTGCTCAGTAGTATTCCATTGTATAAATGTACCACAGTTTGCTTATTCACCCACTGAAAGACATTTGGTTATTTCCAGTTTTTGGTGAATATGAACAGAACTGTTCTAAACACTCATGCATGTTTTCATGTGAAATTTTTCATTTCTCTAGGCAAAGTGTGTATGAATGCTATTGCTGAGTCATATGGTAACTGTTTGAAAGTTTACAAGAAAATGCCAAACTGCTTTCTAGAGTGGCCGTACTATTTTGCATTCCTATCAGTCATGTATGAGAGTTCCAGTTGCTCTGCATCCTCACCAGGAGTTGGTGTTGTCAATGTATTTTATTTCAGCCATTCTATTAGGTGGGTAGTGGTATTGTATCATGTATTTGATTTAAGAGACGGGGTCTCACCATATTGCCCAGGGTGGAGTGTAGTGGCTATTCACAGGCACAAGCATGGCACACTACAGCCTCGAAATCCTGGGCTCAAGTGATTCTCCTGTCTCAGCATCTGGAGACAGTCTCTGCACTCAGCTCTGACATTGTCATTTTACTTTGCATTTCTCTTATGGCTAATCGTGTTCAGTGTGTTTTCTTGTGCTTATTGCCATCTGTATATCCTCTTCGGTGAAGCGTCTTTTGCCTATTTTTAAATGGGGTTGTTTTCTTACTTAGATACAAGTCTTATGTCTCATAAGTGTTCTGCAAGTATTTTTCTCCCAGTCTGTTGCCCACTGTTGCATTCTTTTAATGGTGGCTTTCACAGAGCATTGCCTTGGCAGCTTTGTAACAAATCAATTGACCTCAGACTACCACTTATAGGAAGAGTATATTTACTTTTCCCTATTCCTTCAGTTAGGTACAGCTAAAAACCCTGGACACTATATGTAAAACATTATACATAAAACAAACGTAAGAAGAATCTGAAAGGTGACAAGAAGGCAGACCACCTAAGGACCTGGGACCCAAGGAATACACAGTAATGAGTTCCCTGGGTTTTCTTTTATATATCCCAGATTGGGTACTGGAGAAGCTGGCAACCCAGAAATGCCAATGGGCACAGCATTTTTTTTAAAGCCCTAGGAAAAGCCTGCTCTGTCTAGTCAAAGGACTGGGAAAGGAGCAGCTTTGCAAGACAGAACATTTTTAGATGATAACGTCTCTACTCCAGATAAGTACCACAGGAAAAAAACTACAACCCAACCCCCACCCCCACCAGCAAAGGCCAGGTTCTAATGAGACCACCCAACTTCCTTTCTCCATTTCTGGGTTCATGTCAGAGAAGACAGAGGGGGAAGCTTAGACTTTCATCCTCAATGGACAGTAACAAGGCCCTCTCCTAATACTTGCCCCTCACACTTGTCAGCCCACCACATGTAAAACATGGAATTTCACTTGTACCTGGTGGCAAAGAGGTGCCCTTCCCTTCTCAGGTGGGATGGTGTCAGACAAGGCCAAGTGGAGAGCTGGGACTTTTACCTCCAACCAGTGGTAATGAGGCCATCCCCAAACCCCCACCTAGCTAAACTGAAATGTATGCGTTTCCCAAAACTCTTATGTTTATGCCTGTGAGTTGGCATTGCTATTTCTTTCTCGGATTTGAATAGCCTTTCCTCCTTTGTCTGTTGAATTTCTATCTTTTAAGGCCCTACTTGAATGTTGTCTTCTTGGTGAGTTTTCCTTACTAGCTCCTAGGAAGAATTAATGGCTCCTTAACTCTTTTCTTTTTTTCTTTTTCCTTTTTTTTTTGTGAGATGGAGTCTCACTCTGTCATCCAGGCTGCAGTGCAGTGGCGAGATCTCCACTCACTGCAAGCTCCACCTCCCAGGTTCAGGCCATTCTCCTGCCTCAGCCTCCCAAGTAGCTGGGACTACAGGCGCCCGCCACCACACCCGGCTAATTTTTTGTATTTTTAGTAGAGACGGGGTTTCACCGTGTTAGCCAGGATTGTCTCCATCTCCTGACCTCGTGATTCGCCCGCCTCGGCCTCCCAAAGTGCTGGGATTACAGGAACTCTTTTCTTACAACTTGCTAATACCAGCTAGGTGCAGTGGCTCACGCCTGTAATCCCAGCACTTTGGGAGGTGGAGGCGGGTAGATCACCTCAGGTCAGGAGTTGGAAGACCAGCCTGGCCAACATAGTGAAACCCCATCTCTACTAAAAATACAAAAATTTGCTAGGCGTGATGGCACGCACCTGTAATCCTAGCTACTCGGGAGGCTGAGGAAGGAGAATCGCTTGAACCCAGGAGGCAGAGGTTGTAGTGAGCCGGGATCATGCCAGTTGCACTCCAGCCTGGGTGACAAGAGCGAAACTAAAAAAAATTAAAAAACAACAACAACAACAACAAAACAACTTGCTAATACCATGAACACCATATTGTATGGCAATTATCTGTGTATGTGTCTGTCTCCCCCACTAGATTATGAGTATGTGAAGGGCAGTTGATCATGTTTAGTAATTTGTTTCTCCAGAGCCTGACAGAGCTTCACCCACAGTGGGTGATGATAAATGAACTTTATATGTAAATTCTTTAACTGAAATTATTTTTAGAAGGAAGAAAAGATATAGCTAGCCTTTAGAATTATTCTCATGCTTAAAAAGCATATTTTTTGGTTACCCAAAGCCTCTGCTTTTACCATGTTAGTATGAAGCGGGTATGCTGTTCTATATAGTTTGTTTTCAGATTGATCTTTCTCCCCTTTAGTTCCTTCTATGCACATGGATCATTTTGTTTTTTAAATTTAATATTCATCCATCTAAAAAAGGTATCACGACATGGCTGGGCACAGCGACTCATGCCTGTAATCCCAGTACTTTGGGAGGCCAAGGCAGGTGGATCACTTGAGGCCAGGAGTTCAGGACCAGCCTGACCAACATGGTGAAACCCCGTCTCTAGTAAAAATACAAAAATTAACCGGATGAGGGGGCACGTGCCTGTAATCCCAGCTACTTGGGAGGCCGAGGCAGGGTAATTGCTTGAACCTGGGAGGCGGAGGTTGCAGTGAGCCGAGATCACGCCACTGCACTCCAGTCTGGGCGACAAGCGCGAGACTCCATCTCAAAAAAAAAAATAAATAAATAAATTTAATATTCATCCATCTAGAAAAGATATAATGACATGGCCGGGCGTGGTGGCTCACGCCTGTACTCCCAGCACTTTGGGAGGCTGAGGCGGGTGGATCACAAGGTCAGGAGTTTGAGACCAGCTTGGCCAAAATGGTGAAACCCCATCTCTACTAAAAATACAACAATTAGCGGGGCATGGTGGCGCACGCCTGTAGTCCCAACTACTTGGGAGGCTGAGGCAGGAGAATCGCTTGAACCTGGAAGGTGGAGGTTGCAGTGAGCTGAGATCGTGCTACTGCACTCCGGCCTGGGCGACAGAGTGAGACTCCGTCTCAATAAATAAATAAATAAATAGATAAATAAATAAATAAATAATTGGTCTCAAACACTGGCTATATTTTATGGAAAATAAAGCAAGCCTCTGAGAGCAGAACCTAGCGGCTTGAGGATAGAGTCAAGAGCTGTAGAGAATCATTCCTAGAGATCATTCCTGATCAAGGAAGTAGCATCAGAGCTGTTATGAACCAGTGGCCCTAGCATGCCTCCTTTATTCCCCTTTCTGATTAAGGTCTACAGTGGTTTTTCCATGCTTGTCCCACCATTGTATGTTGGATGTGTGGGGAAAAGGTAACTTGTCTCTTTAGTTCCTGAGTCTTTACATTGGAAGCAACTGCACCTAAGAAACCTAACCCATATCTGGACTTGATTTAGGTGACAAGATCTTGGACCTCAAACCTAAGCATGTTGCCAAAATGGAAAGACTTTGGGTGGTAGGAATGAGTCCATTTGCATGTGGGAGGAATGTGAACTGTTGTGGACAGAAGATAGCCTATGGCAGTTGATATTTCTAAAAATGAGCACAGTAATATTCTGGTGTTCCAGGATGCTACTATGCTTCTATCAAGAGATAAAATCTATTTCCCCTTTCCTTGAACCTGGGTGGGTCTGTGACTGATTCCAGACAACAGCCAATGTCAACTGCTGGTCTTATGAATGAACGAGCCCTCATAAGATTCCAGACCTCAGTCTTCAAATTTCCCTTGCTGATGTCAAGAGGAGTAGAGATTAACTGTCCCCACTAAGTCCCACCCAAATTGGAGATTCATGAGCAAAACAGATAATTTAGGCCACAGCAATGGTTATGGAATCACAGATAACCAGACCTCCTTAACATCTGTATGTTCAGGGGAAGAGTCTTCTGGTGATATTTGAATTCGGACAAATGATTTTTCTCTAGGGCTTGGTTTCCTCAACTGTAAAATGGAACAATAATTACCAAGTCATAGGAATGTTGTAAGGTTTAAATAAGATAAGCAAGGTGTTCTTTTCATAATGGGTCTGTAATAAATGCTACGCAGTATTATTTCAACTTATTCCCACCAGTTGTTCTAGCTTTACTGCTTTGTACAAATTCACCTTCAGAGTACGTGAGTTTTATATACATTTATACAAACATATATAAAATCTGATTTTATATCTAAATCTCTCTGTATACATATTGCAACATTATAGCTTCTGTAACACTCTTGGATCACTTGCTCTGGGGCAATCCAGTTACTATATCCCAAAGATGCTCAAGCAGCCTTATAGGGAGGTCTACATAGTGAGAAACTGAGGCCTCTTTCCTTGCTGACTTTCCAACCAATGTGAGTGAGGTACCTTGGAAGCTGATCCTCCAGCTCCAGTCAGCCTTCAGATAGCTGCAACTGCTTGGGAGACCCCAAGCCAGAACCACCCAGCTAAGCCACTCTTGATTCCAATAGAAAATGCAAAAACTGTATAAAATTTTAAAAAATTATTCTTGTTTTAAGTCACTAAAGTTTGGGATAATTTTTCTTATGCACTAAGAGTTAACTAACAGCTATATCAAACATGAGGAAAGATGGGAAACTGATCACAGGTTGAGGACTATTTCAGGGTCGATGGAAGGACAGAGATGGTTGAATAAACTTGAAAGTACTGATTGAGACTGAATTTGAAATAAATAACCATAGGGTCCAGGACAGAAAGGAAAAAAAGTAAATCCAGCAAAGGGGAACAGATTTCTTTTTTAAAAAAAATTTTATTTATTTTTTTGAGATGGAGTTTCGCTCTTGTTGCCCAGGCTGTGCAATGGTGCGATCTTGGCTCACCACAACCTCCACCTCCTGGGCTCAAGCTATTCTCCTGCCTCAGCCTCCTGAGTAGCTGGGATTACAGGCATGTGCCACCATGCCTGGCTAATTTTGTACTTTTAGTAGAGACGGGGTTTCTCCATGTTGGTCAAGCTGGTCTCGAACTCTCGATCTCAGATGATCCGCCCGCCTTGGCCTCTCAAAGTGTTGGGATTACAGGCGTGAGCCACCGCACCTGGCCAGGGGAACAGATTTCTGTGTATTTTCCCAGACTAGAGGTAGTTATAATCATGTCTAATAGGATAGTAAGTCTCAGTTTGCCTTCTCTGGTTGAGTGTAGAGTGGCTCTCATTTTATTTACCACACATTTCCTGTAGCCAAAGTGCTTTTATTTAAAATCATGGCTCTGTTACTTACAAGCTTGTTACCTTGGGCCAGCTATTTAACCTCTCTATGCCTTAGTTTCTTCATTCATAAAATGAGGATAAAAGTGTATCTCTAAGGTTATAGTAGGGATTAAACAAGTTAATGTGTATAACGTGATCTGGAATACAGAAAGTCCTATGTAAGTATTAGCTATTATTCTTATTATATGCTAGGCTCTACAGTACACAGACCTGATTGGTTCCTCTCTTCAAAGAGCTCGTTGTCTAGTCAGGAAGATTTTCTTTTCTTTTCTTTTTTTTTGAGACAGGGTCTTGCTCTGTCGCCCAGGCTGGAGTGCAGTGGCGCAATCTCAGCTCACTGCAACCTCCACCTCCTGGGTTCAAGTGATTCTCCTGCCTCAGCCTCCCGAGTAGAGTAGCTAGGACTACAGATGCATACCACCATGACCAGCTAATTTTTCTATTTTTAGTATAGACGGGATTTCACCATGTTGGCCAAGCTGGTCTTGAACTCCTGACCTCAAGTGATCAGCCCACCTCGGCCTCCCAAAGTACTGGGAATACAGGCATGAGCCACCACGCCTGGCCAGGAAGATTTTCAAATAAATGGCCATAATTCAGTGTTCTGAGCTCTGTAACAAGGTGTACACTAAGTGGTAGGTGAGCAGAGGCAGGGATGTCTGTCTTATCCTAGAGGGAAAGACAGGGGCAGGATAAGCTTTTTGAGGAAAAAGTTTGAGTCTAATCCTTAAGGAAGAGCATGTTAGGAACATTTGAGACTATAAAGCAGTCACAGGCAGCATGGGAAAGGTAGTTTCTGGCTGCAAAATAAATATGGTTAGGAGAAAACTGAAGATGTGAACTGTAGTATGTAATGACCAGCACCATCAACATCACCTGGGGGCCTGTTAGGACTATAGGATCCAGGCCTTACCTGATATCTATACTACCAATATTTGCGTTTTAACAAGATCCTCAAGCGGTTCCTATTGACCGTTAAAGTTTAGAACCACTGGTCTAGAGCATAGGCTCAGGAGCCAACCTAATCAGGTTTAAATCCCATCTTTACCTTTTTTTTTTTTTTTTTTTTTTAAGATGGAGTCTTGCTCTGTTGCCCACACTGGAATGCAGTAGAGCAATCTTGGCTCACTGCAACCTCCACCTCCCTGGTTCAAGCAATTCATCTGTCTTAGCCTCCCGAGTAGCTGGGATTACAGGCACATGCCACCACGCCCAGCTAATTTTTGTATTTTTAGTAGAGGTGGGCTTTCACCATGTTGGCCAGGCTGGTCTTGAACTCCTGACCTCAAATGATCCACTTGCCTCAGCCTCCCAAAGTGCTGGGATTACAGGTGTGAGCCACCATTTACTTATGTGTGACTTTAGGCAAGCTATTTTGCTTCTTTCCTAGACTTTAGTTGCCTCCTTTGTAATTAGAGATAATAAAAGTTTCCACCTCATAAAGTTGTTCTAAGGACTGAATTACTATGTAAAATGCTTAGACCAGTATGTGGCACTTAGTAAGCACAAGGATTGAGTATAATAATTGATCACTCATATGCTACTTCTTAAAGTCCGAGTCAGTTTTATAAGCCCCTTGTCTTTCAATTTCTACTCCATTGTAGAGGAGTAGCCATTGTCATTTTGACATTCACTGTAGAGGAAAGGACACTTGGAGGTCAGAAGACCTGGGATTACAAAGCCTAGCTCTCTTCCAATTCCTAGCTCCGTGAAATTTGGTGAGTCCTTGGAACATCTATGTTTTTCTCATTCATAGTATGAAAGACCTTAATCGTACCTGTCGCACTGAAATGTTGCGAGGCTCAAATCAAATAATATATGTTAAAGTACAAAAATCCTCTATGAAGATTTCACTTACTATCTTTCCAAGAGTTCTTAAGCAACTGGATGCATAGGAAGATCAGGGAGACAGCGGAGGGAGGGCCTGGTGATTAATATGTTCCACTTTACGATTGTCTGAAGGTGTAGGTTGGGTTTCAACAATAGTGATTTTCCTAGACCTCGGAGGGTATTTTTAGCTAATGGGCAAATAGTAGTAGGAAACTTAAATGCTGTTATTTACCTTCTCTTCCTAACCTACAGTTCCACTCAAGAACATGAAGAGTCTCATATGTTTGTATAGTGGTTCACAACTTACAACGTTTACGTGGTGCACACAAGATCCCTATAGGGTAGTATTAACCCAATTTTTCAAGAAGGAAACTATGTCTGGAAATTGTAGAATGCATATTAAGAACTCTTTCTAACGAGCGTTTCTACCGGATCCGATGTTACCCAAAGTACAAAATTTAAAGAGGGAAGTCAATCACAAGATTTCATTGAATCTTCAGTATCAGGCAACTGGCTTCTATTTTATGGCCGCAAATAACTATATATTGGGCCCCCTTTCTCACCTGTAAAATAGGAACGAAAAGACCTTCTCCACAAATGAGATGAAATAAGAACAAAGACTGAGGGTGAACCTACCACGTCGTAGGGCCTCAAATAAATTCCTTCTCCTTCTTGCCCTTGACAGAGATAGCACGAGATATCACTACCATTGCCATTTCACACGTGGAGGAAACCCAACTCGAGACCGCTCGGATTTCCCCTTCTCTACTTGCAACAACTCCGTAACCCGCAAATCGGCTACGGACAACTGCGATGTCCACTATGTTACTTCTCGTAGCGTGGATTCTCTCTCCTCAAGATGCTGTCTGGGGGGCTAGAGGCCGCTAATAATTGCCCTCACGATCGAAGAAACTCGATCCTAATCCTCGACGGCACTTCAGGAACAAAACTGCTCTCCCATCGTCCCTAACCTCACAACCGTAAAGGTTGCAGCAAAGCCGCTGCTCCAGCCGCTAGCGCCATCTTGGCCGCTACGTGTGACGCCACGCGTAGCAGAGAGCGCAGCCGATTGGCTGGGAGACGGCAGCCCAGGAGAGGCGCGCGAAGCCAGAGACAGGAGGGTATGCAGGAGAAACCAAGGGAACTACAATCCCGGCCTTCCTTGCGCGTACGACAGCAAACCTGGAGCGAAAGAGGTTGGAGTTTGGATTCGGACCACAACTCCCAGCACCCTCCGCGATGTCTGTCCTTTTCTTTCATAACGCGGAGGAAAAGAAGGACAAGATGAATGGAGGCCTTTTGGTGTTTGTTCTCCGAAAGGCGGGAAAGGCGAACTACACCTCCCGACTGGCCGCGCGCGGCTGCGCCTGCGCCCTGTTACCTGTCGCCATCTTGCCCCTTCAGAGGCACCGCAAACAAACCCAATTCCTGGTGTCCCCTAGTCTTGGCGGAGGAGCCTTTTAGATGAGCCCCGAAAGGCCGGGCAGGTGGGTGACTCTCAGGCAGGGTCCTGGGAAGAGCTGGCAGGCCAGCCAGGCTAGAGGAGCGCCGGGCCAAGCATTCGGAGCCCGGCTTGGGGCTCGGAGCCCCATCCTCCGTTGTTTCCTAACGGGATCGTGGGGCTCCCCGAGGTGGACTCAGGGGGACTTTGGCTGGCCTGGTGCTGGGACTCCGGGGGTCTAGCTCTGGGAGACTCCCGGTGAGTCCAGGTCGTCTGGCTGGGTATCCGCTGGCTTACTCTCTCTCGGTTGTCCTCTCCGCTGCGGAGGGAGTGAGGCGCGGGTGCCGGCCGGGACCCCTGACAACAGCAACTGGCCCGGAGGGGCTTGGGTCGTGGACTTGACATTGGGACCGGCGCCGAGAGGCCCGGGTGAGGAGCCTGGGCTGGCTGCTCTTGTTGTGGTGCTGATAGGGAGTGCGTGTTTGGAGAGGGGGCGGGGCGGGCTTGTCTCCTTGACACTTGAGTGGGGAAGGATCCTACAAGATCCCGGTTCCCCGAGCGGGCTCCTGAAACTACTGCCCGGGTTTCCGACGCGTTGCGGCCCCGCTCTGGGGTCCCCTGGCTGGGACGCGCCGGGATGCCGTGACGTGGTGCTCGGTTCGAGCAGTCGCCGGCCGCCTCCAAGATCCTGTCGGGAGGCGGGGACTGGCTTGTGGAGGGAGCGGATTCCTTTGGCTCTGCCCCTTCTTCCTCCTCCCCACCCCTTTTCTTTATGTCATACTGCCGGCTGGGGCGCGCAGTCCAGTTCTTCTTGCCTTGGGTTGGTTCTGAGCTGAGAGGACTATGGGAAGTAGGGGGAGGGGGGCTCACCTCGGGACACAGAGTTGGAGTTAGCAGCCCCAGCGCCTGGAACGGGATATAGCAGTTATTTCGGTTCAGTGTCTGACTTCTAGGCTAGACAGTGAGCTCATTCATTCATTCATTCATCCATTCGTTTTGCTCAGTCGCGTCAACCACTTACCCATTTAACAAATACTTACAGCGGCTCTACTCTGTGCTAAGCAAGTATTGCGCGTGCCCCCAGCACCGTGTCTTTTTGTCTTTTACACTAGGAAATTCCCAGTTCTAAGTAAGTTCCTGGCAGCTCAACTGTTGGTAAATGGCTGTTTAATAACTACAGGATCAAAATTCATATTCCATTAAGACTTGAGAGAGTATGTATATATGTATCGTTCCAATTTTAGTATATGTGTTGCCGAAGCGAGCACCAGGAGAGAGTTATTTATTAAGTTTCTTTAACTTGCTAGGAGCTTTACAAATTTTATCTCATTCATAAATGAGGAAGCTGACAGGAGTCAACTTGCCCAAGGTTGGTAGTACCACCTGTTTATTAAATGAAATGCCAGCCACTATGAAAGAACTTTACATATAGTGTTCTTTAATACGCATAACAAACTGGGTGGTATTACCTCTTTTTTATAGATGTGTAAAGCTTAGGCTCAACCAGTAAGTTGAAAAGTTGGGACTAGAAACCTAGAGGTGTCTGGCTCTAAAGCCTGTGTTCGTTCCACTGTGATAGTTCAAATGACTTAATTCTTGATTTGTCAAAAGTTGGAAAGTGTGGTGGTGAGAAAGGATTATAAAATAGTAATATCTTTTTGGTTTACTTCTTAGCCTGTGGCTGGATCTCCAGGTGAGTGGCCCCTTGAATGTACTTTGGTACTTTGGTAATTTGACTTTTTTTTTTTGTTTTGTTCTGGTAGGGAGGACAAGCTCTTTGGGGCTACCAAACAGAAGCAGCAATGCCTGTTGTGTGGCCAACCCTTTTGGATCTCAGCAGGGATGAATGCAAAAGGATTCTTCGAAAATTGGGTATGACGTTCGTTGTTTGTTTTTTACCTCTCTATGATACCTTTTTTCCCTTTCTGCCTAGGTCATAGCTGTTTGCATGGATGTCATATCTCACGCTACATCAGAAATTCTTTGGAGATACAGTTCCCATCTTACTCATTGTTGTTTCCCTCAGTGCCTAACATAGTGCTTTGCAAATAGTAGGTGTGTGAATTTTAATAATACTAGTAGCTAAGATTTATTGAGGGCTACTTGGCTATTCTGAGTCTTTTTTATACAACATCTAATTTAAATATTTTAAGAATTAGCTTTGTCCTTTGAAAGCCTAAAAGGTAGGTGTTTTTTGTTTGTTTATTTTGTCTCCATTTTACAGATGAAGCTTAGAAGCCAAGGTAATGGTGATAGACATGGAGTCAGTATTTGAACCAGGGAGTATGCTTTCAGTCTCACTTTAACATACTCTTAACCTTCATGATTGTATGTGTCAATTACATACTATTTCTGAATTCTAAGTTGATGTAAGCCGTGCTCACTTTTTCAAATTATATTTTACTATCAATAATAAAACACATTTTATGCTTGTAATTTATTATTTAGTGCTTCTTTTCCCTTACAGCAGCCTTTCTCAACCAGCATTGAGGGAAAGAATTAAACCCTAATGCTAAGGTATCCATTATATGTAAAGAACTAACTTCGCCCTGTGCATCTAGAATGCTATTAGTTATTACTTTCCTTGGCAAAATTGAGAAAAAGAGTTATTACTCAAATCATTTTGTGTTCTGTGGTTCAAATGAGGATCTTTGGTTGAGAAATGCTGCCTTAGACTATGAGGACCTTATCTTATTTACCACTGTAGTCTCTGGCTAGCACAATAAATGAAATAATTGAAAAAATAATTTGAAAAAGAAGATTAAATGTTTTGGCAGTGGATATGCATTATTTAGATATCTGTGATTTTAAAGTATAGGTCTTGAGTTTAGATAGACCTGTGATTTTAAAGTATAGGTCTTGGTCACATGGGTCTTATTACAAATGACCCATGTGACCAAGGACAAGTTATTTACTCTTCCTAAATTTGTTGATAGTTTTGTTAAAAAAAAAAAAAAAAGGATAACACTGTCTGCCTCATTAGTTTGTTACGTGTGTTAACAGTATACATAAAGGGCCCATCATAGTGAATGTTTGTTGGGAATTTTTCTTTGTAAATCAGATAGAATCATAGCTGCTCTGGCCCTGTCTGTCCTTTTTATTCCACCCAAGGCCACTATGAGGATTTCAAATCACTTTTTAGCAGCATCTTTCAAAGCAAGTCTAAGAGAGTTGTTTTTGGAGAGGGTATGGGGGATGTCAATCTTTTTTTTTTTAACCTTATATCCAAACTTTTAGTGCTAATCTGAAGATAGTTTTCTACACACTTATATACAATTAATATAACTTGTTAGTTGCCGATTATAAAGTTGGATTCGTATTAATTTAATAGCTGAAATTGCAGAACATATCACAAAGACAGTAGATTGGATTGGGATTTCTGGGCTTGGGGGCCTTTGAATTGAGAGATTATGTTTAAATATAAAAATGGTAACCTTTAAGTCTAAATTTATTCCTAATTTTAATCAGAGCTGTGTGGGTAATGTTGCTTCAGAGTGCTTCTATATAAAAGAAAACAGTCATCTTGTATGGTAATATCTTCTTCATTGACCCCTCACTTTGGGAGGTGAGCTTTGATAGTGATTTGCCAAAGACTTCCTCCCCACCCGTTGGCTTATTATCATAACAATGAAACCTTTGAATTGTCTTCAAATGCTAACTCTAGGTCCAAAGTTTAGAAAAGGTACATACAGTTTTTAAAAATTAGCTGTATCCTTTAAAAAATAGTTATAAATCATTTTAATATAAGATGTTAAATACTTAGATTTTACATACATATAAAGAAATTGGGATAGAGAATTTCTTTATATATACTGAATGTGTCAGTGCTAGATAAATGCTTCCTTCTCTCTGTCTTGCCTCTCCCCTTCCCTACTTTTGTGATCATTCCTGAGCTGTAGCTCCGACACTGGGCTTTATGGACTATAGTGTATTTGAATGGCTGATTTAATGGACCAAACTGAGGGCTTTATATAAATGGTTTGGCAAATCTTTCGTTTTTGGAATGTTCATATGTGTTTGTTATTTTATTCTACTTTTATATTAACACTGCGATAGAATTGCATGAAAAATAATACCAGAAATTCAACTAAATTTGAAGTATGTGACGATCTAAGGATACCCATCAAACTGGACATCAACAAATGTGAAGGAGGTTGGGAAGCTAATAGGGTTCTTTGCAATGAGTGAGTTTCTTGTGAAGAGGAGGAAGTGATGTGGATCCTATAGCTGTGGTAACTGTGTTCAGAGTCCCAGTTTTGTGTGTGTGAGGTTGCCATCTCTTGATTTTGTACATGACTTCTTAGACTTGAAATGTCAGAAATATTTGTCGTATTTCTTTAGTTAATTTTATTTTCTCTGAAGTAATGTCTTGATCATCATAAATTCCACAGGTCACAAGTGTGAACTTCTTTTTCATTTTTCTCAAACGATTCCCTCACTTTGACCTGTTCATTTCTTTTTATGGCATTGCCATTCTCCTAAACATTTTGCAGGCTGCAAAATCTGACTGCCTTCTGTCATTACTTCCCACAATCAATCAATTACTGAGTCCTATCAAATAAAAACATTTTAGACTGGAAATAGAGGCTTTTCTCAGTCTGGCCACAAACTACTTTTCCATTTTTACCATTCTCTATTCTCTTACATGTGTGAACTAAAATCTTTAAAATAGTTATTTGGATATATTTCTTAGGTGCCTTGTTGGATTTTAATCACCTTGAGGATAGGGATTTTATTTTGTTCCTAGTAATATTCTCCATGATACCTTGTAGCAGTAATGTTCAGTTAGTAGTTTGGTTTGAGTTAGGGACTATCCAGGTACAGACATATTTTTACTGCCCTTAGTGTAAAACTCTCAAACATAGTTACTGACTGTTACTGGAAGTTACTGGAATAATGTGAAACATTATCTGTTCTTTTACTCTATTTCTTTTGTACATTTGCTTTTTTTTTTTTTTTTTTCCCTGCCTGCCTGGCGCACAATTCTCTTTCTGCTTAAAGCTTCTGCTTCTACACTAGATGATGTATTTCTCCTCTGCACTTAACTCCCTGAGGGCAGGATTAGCGCACCATTTGGTATATATAATGGGACTCAATACTGATCTGTTGAATAAAATATTTCATAAATGGGGGAAGGCATAAACATTTAGAGTATACTGCATTCTTGGTTATCCCTAGTGCTTTTTCTGGACTCTATTCTGGGTCCGATAAAAGCTGAAATATGTTTCCCGAAACTAAGTATTTCCTTCACTACTCTGAGCAGCAGAGCTTTGTCCTTCAAGAGTGACCACCCCATTGAAATGTCTACATAGTATCCAACACAGGTTGAACATGCAGGATGTTTAAACTTAGGGTCATTTGGTTGGACCAGACATTCCTTTTTTTTTTTTTTCTGAGACAGGGTCTTACTCTGTCACCCAGGCTGAAGTACAGTGGCATGAACATGGCTCACCACATCCTCAACCTCCCAGGCTCAAGTGATCCTCCTACCTCAGCCTCCTGAGTAGCTGGGACCACAGGCGTGCACTACCACCCCCAGCTAATTTTTAAATTTTTTGTAGGGATGGGGTTTTGCCATGTTGCCCAGGCTGGTCTTGAACTCCTGAGCTCAAGCAATCCTCCTGCCTCGGCCTCCCAAAGAGCTGGGATTACAGGTGTGAGCCATGGTGCCTGGCCAGATTTTTTTTTTTTTTTTTTTTTTTTTAAGACAGGATCTCACTCAGTTGCCCAGGCTGGAGTGCAGTGGCATGATCACAGCTCACTGCATCCTTGACTTCCTGGGCTCAAGTGATCCTCCCACGTCAGCTTCCTGAGAGGCTGGGACTACAGGTGTGCACCACCACACCCAGCTAATTTTTTGTATTTTTTTTTGTACAGCCAGAGTTTTGCCATGTTGCCCAGACTGGTCTCGAACTCTTGGACCAAGCAATCTGCCCACCTTGGCCTCCCAAAGTGCTGGGATTATAGGTGTGAGCCACCATGCCTGGACCTGGCCAGATATTTCTATTTAATGTAAAAATATTTAAGGTAGGCAGCCCAGCCCAGTCTTCTATATAAAGCTTATTTTTGACAGAACTGTGAATAATATCAACTGAATGAGACTATTAGTTTATTATTGGTGTAGTACTTAGTCTGTGGGCACTTGTTCATTATTTGGCTCACATTTTTTGAGTTTCTCTTGTGTGTCAGATATTGGCAAATAGCAAATACTCATAATAACTTGACTATGAAAACAACTCTAGTTTGGACATTTATTTCCCACCATTCTTGGTTTGCTCAGATATATCTGTTTCATAGTTAATGGTTTAAAACAACTGTTTTATTATTTCTTGCCTTTCTGTGGGTTGCTGGCCTTGTCTGAGTCCTTTCAGGTATTCAGTGGTAGCTTATATGTGGACTAGGCTCAGCTGAGGTAGCTGGAATCTCTCTTCATGTGGCTTTTCATTCTGGGCTTCTTCACAGCTTGGTGATCTCAAAGCTGGTTCCTAAAGAGCAAGGCCCTGTGTGCAAGTACTTAGCAAGCTTCTGTTTGCATCATGTTTGCTGTTGTTCCCTTGGCCAAAGCAAGTCATATGCCAAGACTAGAGTCAATGTGGGAGGGTACTACACAAGGGTAGTAAACAAGGACGACACTGAGAGGCATGTATAGTTCATTGGAGGCCACTGGGGACTTTTGGTTTTATATTTTAACCAGTCCTGGAGACTGACAGTTTTCTTTCTTTCTTTCTTTTTTTTTTTTTTTTTTTTTTTTTTGAGACGGACTCTCTCTGTTGCCCAGGCTGGAGTGCAGTGGTGCCACCTCGGTTCACTGCAACCTCTGCCTCCCGGGTTCAAGCCATTCTTCTGTCTCAGCTTCCCAAGTAGCCAGGATGACAGGCGCCCACCACCATGCCCAGCTAAGTTTGTATTTTTAGTAGAGACGGGGTTTCTCCATGTTGGTCAGTCTGGTCTCGAACTCCCGACCTTAGGTGATCTGCCCGCCTCGGCTTCCCAAAGTGCTGGGATTACAGGCATGAGCCACTGCGCCCGGCCTGACAGTTTTATTTCTTAATGGTTATTTCTGTGGAGAGAGTGAAATGAAGATGTCTAGTATTAGGATTCAGTATATTATGTCCTAGTTGCTGCAAGAGCATTTCATGTTTATGTTTCCCAATTAGTCATTTTTATGATAGTTTTTATAGATGCAGAGGATCTTACTTCTGGAGGGTACCTACAAAGTCCCTTCTAGGTAAGGAAACCGGTTTAGAGATGAGAAAAGACTTGTTGAAATGTCACACAACTAATAAGTGGCAGTGCTGGAGCCAGAATATTTTGTTCCAATATTTTTTCCATTGCATACTATTTACAGTACTTTCAATTACACAGAAGGGAGGTAGACTATAGTTTGAATTCTTAGGCAAGCCTAAGGAATTATTTTAAGAGTTGATTAATGAAGATACCTTTTAGTAATGCTGAAAACTTCTCAGCCTTGTTACATCACTTGGTGCCTATTCCCAGTTGTTGGTATCATTTGTGTTATATGTTTTTTAGTGACAATGTGTGAAACAAAATATCCTACTGTTAGATTTTTCTACCTAAACATTTTATATACATGACTTCTGTGAGGCAATGAAAAACAAAATATAAAATTATAGAAGTCACATTTTAATGTTATTAGATAAAATTTTTGAAAGGAATTTAAAACAATATTTGTATTTAATTATTTTTAGTTTTTTTGCCCTGAAGCTTCACTATACATAGCCATAGTATTAAAATATTAAAGGCCTATCTTGATAAAATAATTTTCTTCTTCTAGAATTGGAGGCATATGCTGGAGTTATCAGTGCACTTCGGGCACAGGGGGATCTCACCAAGGAAAAGAAAGATCTTCTTGGAGAACTATCAAAAGTTCTTAGGTAAATTATTGTAAACGTTTGTGAGACTCTAGAAATTTCATTTTGAGGGATTTTATTACTTACCACTCTCAAATTAAGTAACTGTCAAATTAAGTTGAAGAACAGAGGTGTTCAAATTGTTGGTGCTAAGAGACTGTCCAAGTTGTGTGCTCTGTTACAGAAAATTGTATAACTTACCATTTATTGTGTAATCCAGAATGAAGAGCATGCAAACTCTTCAGAAAGACTTGAAGGCAGTTTATCTTACTTTTGGCCCACCTGGGTAAGGGAGGTTCTTTTGACATAGGTGAAGGAAAGAAGAGCAGTAACTGGATATGATGATCTAGAGTGGCATTTGTTGGAGGGAAGAGGTGATGTGAGGAAGATGCCTTAATTTACATAAATGGGTAGTGATTATGTGGTCATGGCCTTAAATATAGTCTTTTTTAAGTGAAAATATGGAAGAGGCTGTTCCTGTTACTTAACATTAATACAGGGATGTTATTCAGCCAAATTCTCAATCTTACTGTCTTCATAGTTAACAATTTGTATTTGTTTGTTGTTTATATTTCTCATAAATTCTGTTTTGTAGCCTCTTAATTCTGTTTTGGTCCATATTAGAGATTTAGCTTAAATAGTATGGAATACAATTTGAAGAGTGGTATTCATTTTATTGAGTATTTATGAATGGAATGGGTATAACCTTTTAAAAAGTTGTTTACTATTATTAACTTTACATGTGTTTAATCAGGATTAATATAAGCACATTTTTACCATTGGTAACATAATGTAATGTAGAAGATATGCAGCTAAAGTATTGAATAATAAAGGAATATTACCCTGGTGTTAAGTTGTATAGCATGTAGCCACAGGAAACAGATTATCTTGCCACTCCATTTGTTTATTATATTCATTGAACATTAAATTATAGACTCCTAAGCTTTAGAAAAGACCTTAGAAAACTCTCTTGTGACAAAATCCTCTTCTCAGCAGTCACAATTAGGAAGCCATTCAGCATCTGTTTGCATGTTTAGATAGCAGGAAGCTCTGCTAATCTTACCCATGGTCTGACATTTCTGAGATTTGGAAGTAATACCTTGATATCAGGCTGAATTTGTCTTCCTATGATTTCTAATTTGCAACTAAATATTTTCTTCAGTTACACAGAATTAGTATGAATCCTTTTCTAAGATGTTAAAGCATTTGAAGATATATATTAGACTCCTGTCTATATCTTTTCACAAAGCAATCTTGTCCCCCTTCTCCCCCCAAAAATGTTGACTTAAACATTAATGAAAGTATAGAAAAGAGCTGCCTGCTTGGCAGAGTTCTATAATGGCTATTTTTCTTCATAGCATCTCAACAGAACGCCACCGTGCTGAAGTTCGGAGAGCAGTAAACGATGAACGGTTAACAACAATTGCACATAAGTAAGCCATTAGTCGTACCATCCCTGATTTTTTATGACATAGTATAACACAGTTTTGAAACAGTCTTCCTATTGTGTAGCAGATTCCTGAGTCTTTTAAGTAACAATATCTCTATACTCAGGGATCCTGATCATAGCAGTAAAAGTAATATTAACTGTTTACTCAGTTGGTTTTTTTTTTGCATTTGGTTAGGCAAGCTTTAAGTACTCAGGTCAAAACCTGTTACAATGTAATCTGTCTAACTAAAAATCACCACAATTTAGCAGATGATTCACTTACTTGAGGCCAAGTTCAGTAACAAAGTATTGTGTCCCCTAAAAATGAAAGCCCTTTAGAGGTTCTTTGTAATGGTATTTGATATGTTATTACCTTATAAATAGGCGTTGTAACTTTTTTGATATCTGACTCATTATTTCATGTATTTTGAGATTCAGAAAAAAGTGTAAAATTTGTGTTCTGTCTTTAAGAAATATGAATATAACATCTCTTAATTTATTTTTAAAAAGTCAAAAAAAAAAAAACGATTAAAGATTCTTACCAAATTGTTTTCTGATAATTATAACTATTTAAGAGGAGGGGTGGAGGGTGGTAGAGGATTGAGGGCAGGGATTAAGCCTTAATTGAGTATGTATGGAGACAGTGCCTCCTAAAGAATACAGAGGAACAGAAATTAGCCTTTAAATGTTTATATAAGATGATAAAACATTTCATAAAATATGTTATGGTATAATTCGTTTTTTATTTTTATGTTTTAATGTTAAATAAAACTAAAGGGAAAAATTCAGTGCATTTCCATAATGTGATAACTTAAACATTGTATTTAAGTCAATTGGCAATATTTGAATTGACCCCAAAGAGCTTCATCTTGTGCTTCACTGTCCCTCATTTTACTTAACATAAAATGGGGTGCTACCTTTTCAACAGCATAGTTTGAAGGTTGAGCTGTTTATTGTGGAATTTTGAGATTCTTCACTGGTAGGTATGCACTGTAGAAATTTGGGAATTTTCCATTAGAGACATTTAGTAATCTAGTTGCTAGGCTAACATGGTTGAAACACTCAAATATTAATCAATGTGTTCCTTCTTTAATTTGCTCTAAGCTTTTGAATTGGGGTGTTCTAGAAGTAATGGTAACTGAGCCTAGATTCTAATTTGAAAACTGGTAATAGGAAATTTATGTGCTAGAGAATAAAGTAGTAAACCTTAGCTTGCATTCAGAGGCACTTAGAAACAAATTAGTATTGTAGAAGCACTGGAATGGTATTGTGGGGCAACTAGTTGTAAGTTGATGCATCAGTTTCATACTTAAAGGATAACATTTATTTAGTCTCCTTTTCCTTTTTTCCCCTTTAAAGAATGAATTTATCCTTATATTTGGGTGAAAGACCAAGTTACAGGTATGCAAATAGGTTATTATTATTTCAGGCTTTTTCTTGTATTTATTTCCAAATTGAAGCTCTCAATTATTCAGGGGCACATTATTCCATTTATGAATTAACCATGCCCCTTGCTTTCCTTCTCTTCCCCTCCTCCCCCTCCTAATACTGCCCACCCTTTAGCCATTTTGCTGCTTGGGAGTACCTCTAGTCAGAGGGTGGGAAGGGAGAGGAGGTGAAAATTTTAATTAGTCATTTTACTACTTGTTAGTTGTCCTGGAAAAGGTTTGGTGGAAGAATTTACAAGTATTTGCCAAAATATTTTTGGATAATATATGAGTTTCTTTAATCTGTTTGACCTCTCCCTTTCCCTCCTCTCTCCATCAGCATGGATAATTGAGAGTTGGCTTTTATCTGCCTGTGTTTCCTCTCCTTTCTGATTTCTTTAATACATAAATTTCATTTTTTTGAAAAGAGTTTACTTCAGTGTATAATTTTGAGCTTCTTAGGTTTTTCTGTATTCTTGTTTTAATATATTATTGTTTTAGTTGGATCAGATGTTTTATTTACTTGTTGAGCTCAAGGGGTCAGTGAGTGGGGATTGGTGAGGAAGGAATAGATCTCTCATTCTTTCCATCTCCTCTGCCCTCTTCCCCTCAGAAGCAGCAACAGAGCCAAACATTATCTATAGGAGGGCTTCATACTCCAAGCCTAGAAAAACAGCTAAAGGAATGCGCCTGAACTGACTGCATTCCCTTTCTCCTCCCCTCCCCTCCCCCCACTCAAAATAGGAGTTTAGGCCTGAAGGAATGTGGTTGAAAGGTGATGAGAAAGCTGAGAAGATTGAGCACAAAGGAGGGGGAAACAAAAGGAGTGGGATATCTGGGATCAAAGAAAAGCCTTTCTTGTGGCTTGAAACATAATATGTGTTTATTGTTTGGCACCAGGCCACTTATTAAGTAGTTTGATACTCTTAATTCAGTTTTTAATTATGTCAGAGTGTTACAGTATTAACGCCTTGGATGTCAACGAGCTTCGGATTTTTTAATTGGACCACTCTTGCCCATGTTGTCTCTAGATTCAGGAGAAAGTGTCTATCTGGAATTTCTGCTCTCCTAATCCTTTCCCCATCACTCAGACATTCACAGGATACTGCGTCAGTTTCTGTGTGAGGATGAGGATTTCTTACTGGTGCCTTATACACCAAAGGATATGTGGGCCAAGGTAGTTTCATTAGTATAACCTTAGATTTCTCAGAAAAGGGACTGGAGCAAGGTTTCCCCTGTCATACTTAGTATAAATAGAGAGACATTCTTATACTCACACTAAAGTATCTCAGTGAAGCCCTCCAGGAAGATGTTTAGTCTATAAAATCTAGTTTAGATAACTTGTGTAACTAATGCATATTTACACTTACATCTTCATTACTAAGCAAATAGGAATTTCTGATCTAATTCTAACATGATACTTAACTTTTCACTCAAAGTTTGAGCATGTTTGCATGAGTAGAAATTTGGAAGATTTATAGATCTTTCTAAAAGTTGCAGTTGTGTCTTTTGCACTGCAAGTTTTGTCTTTTCAGTAGCATATGTTCATGTGCTTCAAATTATTAATCTTCCATAATTTCTGCCACCACTTAAACAATGCACCAGGTAAGTGTAGATGTCACTTAATTTGTGTGGTAAACTCTCACCAAGCAAGCTTATTAGTGATATTATAATAAACTGATAGCAAAATAAAAGTAAGCCAAGAATATGCTGAATAGTTTTTAGAATTTTTTCCTCTAACAATGAGCTTTTCTGTCTCTTTCTTGTTTGTACCATTCTTTGTTTCAAAAGTAGCATCAACTTGGGGATTATATAATAACAAATTTGTGAGTGTTACTGAAGTTTTAGGAATTCCCCTTTCCTTTGTCTTAGGTAGGACTATGTTAAACCATAAAGGAATTTACACATTATCCACAGTAACCCAACTGGATTCATCGGCTCTTAGAAATTCCTTTCTGAGCTGAACTTAAATCCTTAAATTGTAAAAGTGATTTATTCCATTCAATGAAAGTTGGTAGTAATTCAACAGCAGTATCCAGTTGGTATACATCAAAGGCAAAACCCATTTGAAAAATTTTATACTTTCTACTTATCTGTCAAATAATTTCAGTAGTATGATTATGCTGGTCGAAGGAGACATTTACTAGTTGTGTGACCTTAGGCAAGTTATTTGATATCTCTGACTCAGTTTCCTCATCTGTAAAATGGAGGTAATAATACTACCAAATTCATAGGATTGAAGAGTTAATACATGTAATATGTTTAGAACAATCCTTGACATAAGTGCTTAATGATAACTATCATCATTACTATCGTTATTAGCATTATCATTTTTCCATTGCCCACTAACAACGGCTTTTATACTCTTATCTAAATCTGAGAATGGGTGGACATACAGAGTCTTAAACTCTAAGTTAGTTTGAAGAACCTATGGTTTCAAATGCAGAAATATTTCTGATTTAGTGAAGAGATTGATTATTTCTGAGTGAATTTAAACTTCAGCACTAATCATTAGTCAGGGTCTTTCATGGAGCCAAATTAAGAGAAGTGATACAACTACCTTTTGATATTCCAACCTCTGGTTGGATTCTTGGAATAAAATTTGCTCAAGGAATTTAGGGTAGAGAAACTGAGAGTGGTGTTTGCTTAGAGAGAGAGTTCAATTGTCTCAATTCCTTCTTAGAGTGAAGGGTGGTATAAATAAATAAAAGTAATGGTGCGTTTCTTCTAGTGTCGTTAGATCTAGTCTGTTTTTAACAGGAAGGATAATAACAATACATTGTCAGTGACACATACGGTTATATATACAGCACTCTTCTGTTCTTGTCTACTTAGGCTCCCTCGTTTACTGCCTCAGTTTCCCTTGTTTGAAAGCCTTAGAACCTCTGGCCATGCAGGCAGTTAGATAATTTTCAAAAGATTCAGTGAATTCCATCCTTAATTAAGGAAAATCTGACTTTTACAATTATAAGTGCTTTTTACTTTCTCGTGTTAATTATAAAATTAACTTCCAAAAATTAGTTGAAATACTAGTTTTCATTAGTGATAGCAGATTTAAGTTAATGAAACCAAGGCCGATATTTATTTAGAAGGCATAGGAAGATTTCTTGTAGTTTCAGTTATGTTCGTGATAAGATTCAGATTATAGAATAAACTGTGTAAGAACCTAAGTATGTGACATTCCTTGAATTATAATTATTCATAATTTTGATCTTGCTTGCTTAAAATAAAGCCTCTCCTATTCACTCAGGGCACTTTTTATAATTTAAAAAGTTATATATGTTTGAGCATATATGTTTGATTTGTTTTTAGTGATTGAAAACCCTTGTAGCAGCGCTTTCTTTTTTGTTTAGTATGTCTGGACCTAATAGCTCTTCAGAATGGTCCATTGAAGGTCGTCGATTGGTACCACTGATGCCCCGGCTCGTTCCCCAAACCGCCTTTACTGTAACAGCTAATGCTGTTGCTAATGCAGCTATCCAGCATAATGCATCTCTTCCAGTGCCTGCAGAAACAGGAAGCAAGGAAGGTGAGTAGAAAAATATGCCTGTGTTAGAGATTACTTTTCTTAGAATCTTCAAGAAAATTTTCAGAAAAGTTGTCTTATTTTTCATCTACTTTTATTCTAGTGTTTAAAGGTTATGAAACATAGTAGGAAACTCTAATTCTGAAATTAGACTGCCAGGTTTTTAGTCTTAGACAAAATTTAGGTCTCCCTTTTGTCGAAGGTGTGAATTATGTTAATCATCAAAATTGCAAAAACCTCGGAATGGATTTTTGATATCAGTGTGTCTTGTTAAAAATGAATAGAAGGCCTTAATGGATGACATTAGAAAATAAATAAAGTAACAGAAGTCATTTAGCTACTAAAAAATGATTCTGAACTGATAGCTTTAGAAAATAAAGCTGTTTTCATTTTCTGGAATCAGTGATATATGCTACTTCTTTGTTCTGGTTAATGAATGTGCTGAATCCATTCCCTGGCAGAAGGGTTTTATCATTATTTATCTAGTAATTGACACATGCTTTAAAAATCCTCCAATTCTCTAGAGGCCACCAAGAGTAATATTAAATTTGAGAGAGCATATTTGGATTGACTCAAGTAGTTTAGTTTGATGTTGCATGACAATGACCCTAAAAACAATGCATTTGTCAGGTTACTCTGGGGAATTGTCTTTGCTTACCTAGCAATGGCCATGAAACAGAGTAAGACACTCTTTTTATGCATGACAGGCTCTGTTTTAGGGTGAGAAAAGGTATATTTGGAGGAAGACAGTGTATAAACTTGGCCTCCATCGAGTTCTTTCATCTACTGACTCTCAGGTAGAGTGAAAAGAATACAGAGTTTCCACTAGTCAAATCCATGTTTGAATCTTAATTTGTCATTTCCTAGCTGTATGACCTCCAGCAAGTTTGAGCTTCTGTGAGCCTTGGGTTCCTCATCTTTAAAATGAGAATGCGATATTGTGAGAATTAGTGAAGATGTATGGAAAGGATTTAGTGTGTGGTACTTAACAAATGATGCCTGTAACTTATTCTTACTGTTGTTTAGCTGTATCCCTTCGTTGAATGATAGGTTGAAATATGATGTTGTCATTATTTTAGTTGAGTTGTTGTGCTGCTTGGATGGCAATGACTAGTGAGTTGATTTATAGAAAAGAACGTTACCTTGATTGTTTCCTAGTGGCCACGTTGGAAATTGCTAAGGTTAGGGAAAAATTATCCACCCATATCATTGGTGCTGCTATTAGTATTAAAAGGGAATACAAGTAAGTGCCTGTTGTCCCACTCCTGCCATGAGTGAAAATTATTTTCATTTTTTCTCAGTATAATTTTAAACTTTATTTCTTTGTAACTGTGTTTTTCTCCATCAGCAATGTCACCTGTAGACAAGCTGTTAAATACTTGGGAAAAATCTATTTAAGTGATAATTTTCAGGAAAGGTTATTAATGCCTTTTAATCTGTGGACCTAATACCTAGTACTGGCCTCTGACTTCTGATCACATGAAAATGTTAAAATTGGCCTGCAATAAAAATAATTTTTTTGTATGCCTGGACAGTTTTGGTGAAAGTTAACAGCAAACTTTTTTATCGTTCCTTCAGTAGTGGTTTGCTATTCCTACACAAGTACCACGTCAACCCCAACCTCTACCCCTGTTCCAAGTGGCAGCATAGCAACGGTTAAGTCTCCAAGACCTGCCAGTCCTGCCTCCAATGTAGTTGTCTTGCCAAGTGGAAGTACTGTTTATGTCAAAAGTAAGTGATATTCTCAGTGTTATCAGGGCCTTCTTGGCTGAATGCTGCAGTCTAGGCTCTGATTAGACCTGCCTTCCTGGATTAAATCGTTGGTCCACTAGCTGTTAGTAGGTTAGTTTTTGAAGATTTTAAAGAATTCCTTCCTTTACATGTGACTAGGTATATATTGCTTTTTTAATCAGTTCTGGGGTTTCAGAAGTGACTTCATTTTCATTGTCTGTGGGTAATCTGCCTTTGAACTGTGCTATCCTTAAGAATTCACTTTTTTGATTATCATGAAATAGAAATGTTGTGAATAGAAACTGAAGGAATGTGCTTATGTAATTTATTCAATATTTCTCCTATAATTTAAATCTTTGTAGTATTTTCTTAGATTATTTTATATAATGTATTATCCAGCTGTTATAGTCAGTGAAACATTCTAGAGAGCCTATCTTTATTTCTAATTGACTGTAATTTTTGAAGTTTCTTTTGTTTGTAGTTTTTAATTCCTTGATTCTACCCTATGAAGCAGTTTGGTGTCCTGTTCATTTTTTTTTCATTTTTTTGTTTTTAATTTGTGTTAAGACAGTGTTGCTTTATATATATATTTTGTAATTTATAAAGAAAAGGGGCCGGGCACGGTGGCTCATGCCTGTAATCCTAGCACTTTGGGAGGCCGAGGCGGGCAAATCACCTGAGGTCAGGAGTTCAAGACCAGCCTGGCCAACCTGACGAAACCTCGTCTCTACTAAAAATACAACAACAACAAAAAATTAGCTGGGCGTGGTGACACATGCCTGTAGTCCCAGCTACTCGGGAGGCTGAGACAGGAAAATTGCTTGAACCCGGGAGGCAGAGGTTGCAGTGAGCCGAGATTGTGCCACTGCACTCCACCCTGGGCGACAGAGCAAGACTCTGTCTCAAAAAAAAAAGAAAAAAAAAAGAAAAGTGGTTGATTTGACTCACGATTCTGCTGGTTGGAAAGTCCAAGTTTGGGTGAGGATCTTATGCTGCTTCAACTCATGGCAGAAAGTGGAAAGAGAGCAGGTGTATGCAGAGAGATCCCATGGTGAGAGAGGAAGTGAGAGACAGAAACTGAGAAAGCCAGAATCTTTTTAAATTTTATTTTTTGCTTTGATTTTCCTGTCAACTGGAGGTTGACAACTGGAGATTAAGATTTGATTTTCATTGCTGTTTTAGACAGAAACAATTCTAGGTCTTTGTCAGCCCTGTTTAAATTAAGAGTTAAAAAATTGAAGGCGTAGGGGTTATATTTTATTACTAATTTCATGAGTCATGCTATATAATTGTTTATGTCTGCTCTGCAGAGATTTTCTATGTTAAGTTGCTATGTTTCATGTTTCTCACTTGATTTTTTAAAAGTCTACAAAAACAGTTGAGGCTTTAGTTCATAAAGAAAAAACGCAGAATCTAGGACTGTTAATTAAATTTATATCTGATCTCTGCGGATTTAGCCAAGGTGGTCTTTTAAAATAACTGTAGAGACCTACTTTTTGATCATTTTTAAAACACTAGGCTGGAGCCGGGCTCAGTAGCTCACACCTGTAATCCCAGCACTTTGGGAGGCTGAGGTGGGTGGATCAGTTGAGGTCAGGCGTTCAAGACCAACCTGGCCAACATGGTGAAATTCTGTCTCTACTAAAAATACAAAAACTAGTCAGGTGTGGTGGTGGGCGCCTGTAATCCCAGCTGTTTGGGAGGCTGAGACAGGAGAATCACTTGAACCTGGGAGGCAGAGATTGCAGTGAGCTGAGATCGTGCCATGCACTCTAGCCTGGGCAACAGAGTGAGCCTCCATCTTAAAAGAAAAGAAAAGAAAAGAAAACACTAGGCCAGGCATAGTGGCTCATGCCTGTAATCCCAGCACTTTGGGAGGCCGAGGTGAGCAGATCACCCGAGGTCAGGAGTTTGAGACCAGCCTTGCAAACATGGTGAAGCCTTGTCTCTACTAAAAATACAAAAAATTAGCCAGGTGTGGTGGCAGGTGCCTGTAATCCCAGCTACTTGGGAGGCTGAGGCAGGAGAATCACTTGAATCTGGGAGGCGGAGGTTGTGGTGAGCTGAGATTATGCCACTGCACTCCAGCCTGGGCAACAGTGTGAGACTCTGTCTCATAAATAAATAAATAAATAAGTAAAATACTGAAAGTGCATCTCAAACATGAAGAAACTATTTCACATAATATGTAGTTTTAAGTAACAGGAAGATTATTGCTTTATGCTCAGAAGTCATACCAACAACATTAGTTTGAGATGTAATTGTTTATTTACCTAACTTTGTATGTGCAAGGCACTATACTGGGGAAACAAACCAATAAGACTTAGTCATTACCCTCTGGGAGCCTCTTACTAATGGGAGATATGTAGACAATCACATTGCCATCTGGTAAGTGGTACAGCTTAGGGGAGAGGTGGATTAGCTTTGCTTAGAGGAATAAGGGAAAGCTTCACTAAGGAGATGGCTTGTAGGATGATGATTGCAGAATGATGAAGAGGTCGTTGATGTTAGGTGGTATTCCCCAAGGAACAATAGTATATGGATACTCAGAGATGGGTAGAATGTGGTTAAGGTGGCTTTGGGGAATGGTGAGCAGTTCAGAATCCCAAGATTATAGGGGTACATGGGGTTGGATGTAACAGGTATTGTGTTCTTGGAAAGATATGGAGTCTTGAATGATACGGTAATGATTTTGTGCCTCATCTTGTAGGGAGATAAAAACTACTAAAGGATTTTAGGCAGTGCATAGGCATGATGAGATGTGAAATTTTGCAACTAGTAGTAGGATTGAGGGTAGGTAGAAGTGGACAGACTGGAAGCATGGACATCTTTTAGGTGATTGTTGCTAAGATACAGGCAGGAGATAAGAAGGCCTGACATGGCCATAGGTTTAAAGAAAGGAGAGAAGGCCAGGCACGGTGGCTCACACCTGTAATCCCAGCACTTTGGGAGGCCAAGGTGGGTGGATCACCTGAGGTCAGGAGTTCAAGACCAGCCTGGGCCAACATGGTGAAACCCTGTCTCTACTGAAAATATAAAAATTAGCTGACTGTGGTGGCGGGCATATGTAATCCCAGCTACTTGGGAGGCTGAGGCAGAATAATCGCTTGAACCTGGGAGGGAGAAGTTGCAGTGAGCTGAGATCACACCACTGCACTCCAGCCTGGGCGACAGAGTGAGACTTTCTCTTAAAAGAAAGGAGGGAAGGCATTCAGAGACCACTTCTCTGAGGGAGGATTGATAGAACTTATTGGCTAACGGCTTAAGACAGAGAGAGGACAAGGATGATATAAGGATTTTAAAAATAAAGTTTATAATGCAAGATTAGTTTGGTATACATACAGCAATATTGTCATTGCCCTTCAGGTGTAAGCTGTTCAGATGAAGATGAAAAACCCAGAAAACGAAGGCGAACAAACTCTTCCAGCTCCTCTCCTGTTGTTCTAAAGGAAGTTCCAAAGGCCGTTGTTCCAGTCTCAAAGACGATCACTGTGCCTGTGAGTGGTAGTCCCAAGATGAGCAACATCATGCAGAGCATTGCCAACTCCTTACCACCCCACATGTCTCCTGTGAAAATAACCTTCACTAAACCGTCAACACAGACAACAAACACAACAACACAGAAGGTATGTGGTGGAGGGAGTCTCTGCCTGCCAATTGTTTCTTTTAGACAGTATCATTCAGATTTAATAAACATGCACTGAGTGCTTACTATGTGCTTGGCATTATGCTGGGGGTGTTCACATCTTTTGCTTTGTTTAATTCTCCAGATAAGGCTTTGGGATAGGTATTATTTCACTTTTGCAGATGAGGCTTTCCGATGTTAAATGACTTGCATAATATGACACAGTTAGCCGAATCTCTTCTAAGAATTGTGCTCTATTTTATAGTTGTAATCCTATTTGGAAAAAATTTAAAATAGAAAAAAATTTTAACCTATATTTGTATGACCTTCCCTGTAGCAACTCAGATTTTAATTTGCCAAAGTAGTAAAGTCGTCAGGTGTTTCACAGAAGAAAGGAAGGATATAATTAAGTGAATAACTTTTGTTATCTTCTTTTTAAATTCTTTGTATGCTGTTATTAATTCATTCCTAAACTCTTCTCTAAATATGTTGAAGTCATTAGTATTTTGTCAGTTTCATGTTTTTAGACCCCTCTGTCTTCCCACACTGATCTGGATGGACCATAATGGCTCTCTAGGCTTGTTGCACACCTATATTTCTGGGATCTCTCTTTAACCATCATTCTGATCTTCTTTGTTAGTTTCTTTGCTCATTTTGCCAGAGCATATCCTCCAGTAGCTACCTGGTGTATGGGTGGATGGAAAGTAAATTTTTGGGGACCTTGCATGGTAGACTGCAAACTTCTTTATTCTACCTTCCCACTTTTTTTATGGTTTAACTAGGAAAAGTATTCTAGGTTGGAAGTCATTTTCCCTGTGAATTTTTGAAGGTATTGTTGCTCTGTTGGCTTCTGGCTTTCATTATTGATTTTGGGAAGTCCAGTACCATTCTAATTTCAGATACTGTTTTTCTCTTTACAAACTTTCAGTAACTTTCAGAATTCTGAAATTTCAAGGTAATGTTCCTTGGTGTGGGTCTTTATTTCATCAATTAGGTTGTATACTCAGTGGGCCCTTTTATTCTGAATATTTATGTCCTTCAATTCTGATACATTTCTTGAGTTATTTATTTGATTTGTCTCTGTTTTTTCTTTTTGGATCACCTGTTATTTGCCTATTGAACTGCCTGGATTGATCCATTTATCTTTCTCATTTCCATTTTCCATTTGTTTGCATTGTTTTCCTACTCTAATATAATGGAAAAAGCCTGTATTTTGGAATTGGACTTCTTGGATTCAGATCCCAGCTTTTGTCACTTACTGGCTTCGTGACTGTGGGAACACTAAACTCTCTACCCGAGTTTTCTCATCTATAAAACAGAGAAAGCAATGTATTTATTTTATAGGATTTTTGGGTGTAAATACATGAAATAATATATGAAAAATTGTTACAGCCTTGCATGTAGTAGATGTTCAGTATTTTTATTTTCTTTATCATTTAATTTTATTTTTCACTACATTTATAGAGTTTTTCATTTTTGCTCTCATACTTTAAATTTCTAGTAACTCTTTTTCTCTCAAAGTTCCTTTAAAAAAAAAAAGCATCCTACTCTTTCATAGAAGCATTGTATTCTCTTACCTAATGAGATTCATGACAATTTTTTAAATATTTTCTTCTTTCATGTTCTCTCTGTAAGTTCCTTTTATTTATTTGTTTTGATCTCTTTTATTTAGTTTTAAGTGTCTGGCTGTCTGCTTACGAATGAAAATAGGCACTAAAAAGGTGACAGAAAGCTCTGTGTGTATGGGTGGGACATGCTGACTGGTGACTTTCATCGTAAATTGACCTAGCGGGACTATTTTGTTCAGAAACATCCACTACCCCTTTACCTCCACCATTTGTCACTGTCTTTAGGGCTTTTGTTTGGACTGGTAGGATTGTTCAGAAATATCCCAGTTTCCTGCCTTGAGTAATATAAGCCTGGGTGGCAGTGTTTTGTTTGGGGGTTAAATAGAGGGAAAGGGCTGGGTGGGCTCACCATTCATGATATATATACTTCACTTATCTCCTCTGTTTTTAGCGTAGTACCTGGCCCCCCAGATGTGCCTGATGTCATTAGATTTGTCAATCTCCCTCATGACAGTAAATTCTTAGCCTTCCCTTAGGATGGGGGAGATTAGCTAGGGATCTAAATGGTTCTTAAATAGATTTTCAACTAATTTTCCTCTCTTTAGTTGCATGTTTATCCCCACTTCAGAAGCATCTGGTGTTCTCAATTCCTGAGTCTTTCTGGGGCTCACAAATGCAGGCTGCCTTATTTTTTGTTACTGTTTACTGCCTTAGGTTTTTACATTCTTAGATATGCTTAATCCATTCTTATTTGCCTGTTTTTCAGTTTCCAAACTTTGTAGCTGTTGTCTCCTTTTTGTTTTGACCTTATAGGTTCATGTGCCTTTTCCCTTTTAAAAAAAATCCCTTCATGCTGTTTTAGAGGGATTTTTGGGAAGGAGTGGAGGTAAATTCTGTGTTCAGTGTATGGTCTTTCAACCTTTGAATCTTTACTCCTGTGGTAACTTCCCCTTAAAGAACCTCCTTGAGTTTCTTGCAAAGATGTCACCATATAATATATTAAAAATTATCATTATTAGTAACTGGAAGTGATAATGAGCTGACCTGTGGGATGTAATTCTATTTTCAGTCTGAAGATGAGGGATTATGTTATGGTATTAGAATCAAACAACTTTGAGAGTCAGGAGTCCTGGGTTAGAACCCTATCTCTTCTAGTGTGACCTAAATACATCAGTCTTTCTAAATATGTTCACTCATTTATGAGATGAGAATGATGTCATCTTAGGACATTATTGCAAGGATTAAATGAGATCGGATATTTAAAGAGCAACATAAGGTATGTATTCAACAATTGTTAGTTCCTTCCCTTGCAGGTATTTTATGGAATGTAGAGTTTTGTTTATTTACACTGTTGATTAATGACCTGTTCCAAATAAATGAATTCGTCAGTTCATTGAAGCATATCCCTTCATATATAGAAATTAACTATTTTTGATGACTTCTTAAGTTTTATACTGAGGATAATTATTACATTTTTATTTGATGACTCCAAGATAATCTTTCTGAATGTCACTTTTTATATGCTATTATAGTTATTGCTTTCTAAGCTGGCCCTATGTTAGGTGGCATCAGTCTGCTATGCCCTGAATTTTTAAGTCTATTTACTATAACGCTTTTACTGCCTTTGTTGCTGGATCTTATTTTCTCAGTAATTCTTCTCTCTTCCCCGCTTCTTGTCTAGTCTTTTAATTTAGTATTTGAGAAATAGTAAAGCAAAGCTGTAGCTAAAAGAGTACCTACCTCCCATCCATATCCTTCTATTCCTGTACTCTGTTTTATTGTTATTCATTATACTTACAACTAGTTGACATTATATTGCAAAGTTGTTTATCTTCTGTTTCTCCCAGGGACTATAAGCTGCTAAGGGTAGAGACTTTGTCTTATTCTTCAATGTATTCCCTAGTATTTAGGATAGTACCTGGCATGTAGTAAGTGCCAATTAATATTTGTTGAATGAGTAAATTAATTAATGAACGAATAGATGTATCTGGTTCCAATACTGGCTTAGCTACCTCCCTTGAGCCTGTTTCTTTATAAAATAAAGATGATCATAGGCCGGGTGTGGTGGCTCACACCTGTAATCCCAGCACTTTGGGAGGCTGAGGCAGGCGGATCACCTGAGGGTAGGAGTTCTGAGACCAGCCTAATCAACATGGAGAAACGCTGTCCCTACTAAAAATACAAAATTAGCCGGGCGTGGTGGCACATGCTACTCAGGAGGCTGAGGCAGGAGAATCGCTTGAACCCAGGAGACAGAGGTTGCAGTGAGCCAAGATTGTGCCATTGCACTCCAGCCTGGGCAACAGGAGCTAAACTCCATCTCAAAAAAAAAAAAAGCAATGTAGTACATACAGTGAGTGCTCAGTAAATGTCACCTAACACTATTAACTTTTCAGTCTTCTTTGGTAGACTTAGCTAAAAATACGTGTAGTAGATGAGGACTCAGTGAAGTTTGTGAACTTTTTTTAAGTTCATTGACTTTACCATATATTTATTTTTATTTTTTTTCTTCTGAATTTTCAATTGAGAATGGATAGTTGAGGTTTTCAGACCTGTGATGTTTAAAAGAGGGCATATTTATCTCCCAAGTTATATGTGAGCCATACCATGAGAGTTCAGGTTCAGAACCTTAGATTTGGCTTACTATGGTTAAAAAAAACAAATGTTTAAAACAAATTAAATTGAAAATAAGACTCATTCATTCTGCAAATATTTATTGAGCACCTACTATGTTCCAGTTGTAAAACTGTACTCTTTTACTTCTTGTGTACTCAATGCCGTTACTTTTATTATTTTGTGGACAAGCTGATATGGGTAGGACTAATAAATGTTCTTAGAGTTTTATGTTTTTCTTTTGCTTGGATAATTGGATTTTTCTGAAATCTATCCAAGGCTGTTGCCATTATTGCATTCACTTTGGATTTGTCACAAATCCTGTATAAGGCAACTTAGGAATTATAGTAGGTGAAGTGATTTTTATATTAAGTATAATTATTTATGAATTTGTGGAATTTATTCAAATTCAAATAGGTAATATATTTTCAGGGTAGACACATTTCCACCTGTGTTAATGTGGTGCCTTCATTTTAAATATAACATTGATGCAGCACTTATATATCAGAGCAGCAGAATTTAGCTTTATGCCTTCATGTGCTTGATTGATATTTTTCATTTTGTCCTTAGGGTGCAAGTCCCAGCACTCTTAAGGAGTTTTTGTGAGTGCTAGAAGGTCAGTAATTTGAATTATGGCCTGAATAAACACTGTTTGGTTCACTTGGTTTTAAACCCCTATACTTCCCCCTGTTGTAATGAGTAACTTTAAAGTACAAGTAGGTTTCCTCCAAGATGGATCTCTAATGAAAGATAACTTCTTTTCAGATCAGAAATCATCTTGCAGGCTGAAATCTCAAAATAGATTTTATCATTTGTATCTGTAACCTAAAATATGCTCTTAAAGACTCTAGATTCATTTTGCTGAAGTTTTGTCTTAATGTTAAAGCCTACATGTATACTCTAATTCTGAAATTGCAAATATTTGGTACAAGTGTGAATGCTTCCCTTGCCCTTGCCCATGACAGACATTGCTAATTAACTGTGGCATACTTTCCTGCTAAGCCTTGGTGAATTCTTATCTGGGCCTCAAAGTCCTTATAAGCATTGTGCTCCAGGAAGCTACTACAATTAGTTCAGAACTGGCAGAAGTGAACCCTAATTGCCATTACTACTCTAATGGTTTGGCTGTGGCAGCAGCTGTGAATTCTTTGGATTCTCAGAGGTATCAGAATTTGGGAAAAAAATAAGAAAAGTTTTAAGTGAAACAAAGTATATTGAAATACATTTTCAGATTGATTTGATGTATAATGCCTTTACTGATATCCTTTTCACATTTATTAAGTAGTAGTAATCTACTAAGTACCATTTGTTGACTGCCAAATATTGACAACCTGCTATGTGCCTAGCACTATGTCAGATGCTTAACATCATTATATCGTTTAATCCTTGTAATGACTTTGCAAGGTTGGTATTATTATCCCCATTTTATAGATGAAAACTGGAGCCCAGAGATTCCAACATGTCCAGGGGCCTGCCATTTTTAAGTGGCAGAGGCAGGATCTAAGTGCAGGTTCATTTAAGCTTGTGGTCTTTTTGCCATATTGGTCTACTTCTCAGCTTGAATCGTGGTTGATTGTTGTTTTCTAATAATGCTATATAGGTGTTTGCTGATCAAGTCTATCTATAAATATGCTGGTTGACTCTATATAGGTGTTTGCTGATCTTATGTATCTTTCTTGATGCCTCAAATAATTAACTAACAAACTCCTTAAAGTAATGGACAAGTGCTTATATCTTGTAATTCTCTGTAACACTGGATGAGTACTTATATCTGGTAATTCTCTGTAACACTCAAAGTATATAATAACAATGTTATGGTCAGAGCTTCTTTGAGATGTAGGTCCTGAGTACAGATATATTCAGTAAATTTTGACTGACTAACTTCTGGCCTTCTTTAGAAGTGATATAAAAATGAAAAAGAATTTTCCCTTAAATTCTTTAGATTTTTCAAAACAGTTTTTCTTTTCTAGCTAGGTACAAATAATTTCATTTAAAGAGGAAGGAGATAATCTGCTCTGTTTTGGGTTTTACTATACCACCCCAGACTAAAAATATGATACTACAGACTTCTAAATAATTTTTGTGTTCTCATTTGTAAAATGGGGATAATAATAGTACACGTATCATAGAATTGTTGGGAGATTTAAATAAGCCAATACATATTAGCCCTAGGAGCTATTCTTGATTCTGTTCTTTTCCTTAACCCTGCCATTTCCATTCATCAACAAATCCTATTCTCTCTACTTTTCAAAATAATCTGACTCTGATCACTTCTCTTTATTTCTACTACTAACACTCCAGTGCAGACAGCCTCTATCATTTTTTGCTTGGTCTGATGCAATAGTTTAACTGGTCTCACTGCTTCCCCTCTTGCCTCTTATCATGTAGCAGCTAGAGTGATCTTTTAAAATATACATCAAATTTTGTTTTTCTTCCTACTTAAAATCTTCCTGTGGCTTTCTATTATACTTAATATAAAAATCTAAATTCTGCATTTGATGTAGCCTCTGCTTACTTTTCCAACTCCTCTTTGCCCTATGTGCTTTTTGCTACACTGCTTTCTTTTCTGTTTTTAAATTTATCAAGCTACTTCTGACATGAGGTCCTTTCCTTCATACTATTCTCTCTGTCTGGAATGATTTGTTGCTAAATCATTTACAGTTTTCTAGTTATACTGGCAAAACGTTGACATCTCTTTCCTGCCTCTCTTTTTCTCCATTGTTCATATCAACATACAAACAAATCCTGTTGGCTTTACCTTTGCAGTGTATTCAGAATCTGTTCACTTTTTACCTCTTCCGCCACAAATACTTTGGTCACCATCATCCCTGCCTGGTTTGTTACAGGAGCTTCTTAATTTGTCTCCCTGTTTCTACCTTCACTGCCCTATTGTACTTTTTACCTAACAGGTAGAGTAATGATTTTTTAAAAAATGGACTTTATTTTTTAAAACAGTTTTAGATTTACAGAAAAATTGAGAAGATAGTACAGAGAGTTCTCATATACTCTGCACCCAGTTTTCTCATTCTCTTTGTTTTGTTTTTTACCAACTTCCTGAGAAGTCTCCTTTATTCTGAACATTTTACATTGGTGTGATACATTGTTATAGCTAATAAACAGTATTAATGCATTAATGTTAATTAAGTCCATGGTTTATTCATATTTCCTTGGTTTTTACCTATTGTCTTTTTCTGTTCCAGGATACCATATTATATTTAGTTGTTATTTCTCCTTAGGCTCCTCCTGATTCCTCTTTACTGTGAAAGTTTCTCAGACTTTCTTTTTTTTGATGACCTTGACAGTTTTGAGGAGTACTGGTCAAGTATCTTGTAGATACCCCAACTGTTAGAATTTGTCTGATGTTCTTCTCATGATTAGACTACGATTATGGGTTTTTGGACAGAAGACCTCAGAGAGAAAGTACCTTTTTCATCACATCATATAAAGGGTATATACTGTCAACATGCTCTTACATGGTTTAGTCCTTCATTACTTCTCTGCAGTTGTCTACTACTACTTTGTACCCCATACATTTCTATCCCGTTCACTAGATCTTTGAAGTTTCTTGAACATACCAAGCTTGCTTCTGCTTTAGGGCCTTTGTATTTACTGCTCCCTGTGCTGATGGATGGTCTTCTGGGTAGCACCATGGTTCATATCCCTACTTCCTTCTGGTTTCTGCTCATATGTCACCTTACTGAGAGGTCTTTATTGAATACATTACTTAAAAAATCATACAGTGCTCCCATCATTCTTTATTCTCCTACCATATTTTTTTGTCTCTTCCATTTGTCTCCGCGTGACATATACTTACATTTCTGTTTATTTCTCTCCCACTACTAAAATGTAAGCTACTTGAAGGTATCAACTTTGTTTCTTTTGTTCATTCTTCTATTCTCCAGCGTCTAGAACCATGCCTGGCACATAGTAGGTGCTCAATAAATATTTATAAACGAATGAATGTTTAAATTACTTTCTAGAAAGAGTGTGCCAATTTATACTCCCTAAGTAGTATGCTGAAATGTCTACTTTCCTGTATCTTATACAGCATTGATGTTATCTTTTAAAATATTTGATTTGTAAAATTGTTGCTTTTAAATGCATTTTGATGATTACTAGTAAAGGAAAATTTTAATATATTTTTAGTTGTATATTCTCTGTTGAATTGCTTCTTCGTTTTTCATAAGCTGTTTTTAAATTGTATATAACTAACTGTGAGTCTAGATACATTAGTAGTTTAGTAGGTACATAAAAATGACTTATTTTTTATTCCTTAGGTTATTATAGTCACCACATCACCAAGCTCAACCTTCGTGCCCAACATTCTCTCCAAATCCCATAACTATGCAGCAGTCACTAAGCTTGTACCAACATCAGTCATTGCTTCTACAACCCAGAAGCCGCCAGTTGTTATAACTGCTTCACAGTCCTCTCTGGTCAGTAATAGCAGCAGTGGCAGCAGCAGTTCTACACCATCACCTATTCCTAATACAGTTGCAGTAACAGCTGTGGTGTCCTCTACACCATCTGTGGTCATGTCAACAGTAGCACAAGGTGAGTGCTGTTTCACAATTTAATTCTGTCACAGTTGCTATATGGAATTTTGAAGAAAACTTGGTGGGTGTGTTTCTCTGCTTTGGATATGAAGGTCCCTACTGTTAGACCCAAGATCACCACCCCATGTACCCCAGTTTGAGAATGTCAAGATGGTAGGTGATTCCATTTTCTTATATTAGTATGCTTGCCCCAAGTTGTTTTGCACAGTACCTAATTACCTGGGCTGCTAACATTTACAAAATGTAGGTTAAATCTCATCACTATAAATTTCAAAGGGCTGTACAAATATCTTTAATATAAGGAAATTTTTAAATGAGAAATTTGAAATTATATTACCATAGGTTCTTCAGAGGAAACATCAAGTATACATCCTCTTCAAAGTAAATGATAAGAGGTAGGAGGAAGAAGATGGTTTCAAGGATATGCCATTTGCTTTTTCTTCAGTCTCCTACATTTTTCTTTTCTTTTTTTCTCGTTGAGACAGGGTCTCGCTGTGTCACCCAGGCTGGAGTGCAGTGGAGCAATCTTGGCTCACTGCAACCTCCACCTCCCGGGCTTAAGTGATCCTCCCACCTCAGCCTCCTGAGTAGCTGGGACCACAGGCACACACCACCAAAACTGGTATTTTTTTTGTATTTTTGGTAGAGACGGGGTCTTGCCATGTTGCCCAGGCTGGTCTGGAACTCCTGAGTTCAGACAATCCACCCGTCTCAGCCTCCCGAAGTGCTGGTATGATAGGCACGAGCCACTGTGCTCCGCTAGTCTCCTAATTTTTTCTGTATGGATAGATGATGGAAATACTAACTGAAGAGCAACTGAGACCTGAACTCAAGGGCAATTGCTGCTTAATAGCAGAGTAGGCTGGGCACAGTGGCTCACGCCTATAATCCCAGCACTTTGGGAAGCGGAGGCAGGTGGATCACTTGAGGTCAGGAGTTCAAACCAGCCTGGCCTGCAACATGGTGAAACCCTGTCTCTACTAAAAAAATACAAAAATTAGCCGTGCATGGTAGTGCACACCTGTAATCCCAGCTACTCGGGAGGCTGAGGCAGGAGAATCGTTTGGATCACTTGAGGTCAGGAGTTCAAGACCAGCCTGGCCTGTAACATGGTGAAACCCTGTCTCTACTAAAAAAATACAAAAATTAGCCGGGCATGGTAGTGCACACCTGTGATCCCAGCTACTCGGGAGGCTGAGGCAGGAGAATTGTTTGAACCCGGGAGGTGGAGATTGTAGTGAGCTGAGATCCAGCCCTGGTGACAGACCGAGACCCTGTCTCAAAAAAAAAAAGCAAAGGAAAAGAAGTGTGGAAATCTCAGTTCCATTTTAGCTTAGTTTCTTAATACCTTTGTGTTCCTCCCATATGAAAGACAAGACAAATAGCGTATCATCAGAAATGTCCTTTTTTTAGTGTTCGTAGGTCTTAAGAGAGTGATTAGATGGAAGCATATATTATATAGAATTCATACCCATATTTATAGTCTGTCAAAGGGAGCTTGGAAGCAATATAGAAGGGTACTTGGTATTAGTTTTCATTAAGTTTTATGTGAATAATATATAACTCAAGACAGATTGGGGCTTGGAAATATTCTAGTTTATGAACTAGGAGTGAATGCAAGCACTCAAGTAGGAAAACAGTGTCTTGATTGCTTTAATGATATATTGTGTTATTTTATGTAACTGTTAGCAAGGAAGAGATTACATAGATATGGATGCAGTCAGTATTTCTTCACTCTGCAGCTGTTATAGTAGGATATGGGAGCATCTGTCATTATTTTCTAGTTCTGATACCCATTTAATGTCTCAATCAATGACAAGAAGTAGCAGTCTTCAAATTTCCTTTTATGTTACCTTAAGTAATTTAAAAAAATTCCAACATTTCTATTTATACAGCAGTGAATGAGAATATAGTCCTGTTAAATACAGAAATATATGTTTTTTGAGATAGAGTCTCCCTCTGTCGCCCAGGCTAGAGTGCAGTGGCGTGATCTTGGCTCACCACAACCTCCGCCTCCCGGGTTCAAGCAGTTCTCCTGCCTCAGCCACCCCAGTAGCTGGGACCTCAGGTGTGTGCCACCACACCTGGCTAATTTTTGTATTTCTAATAGAGGTGGTGTTTTGCCATGTTGCCCAGGCTGGTCTCCAACTCCTGGCCTCAAGACATCCTCCTGCTTCAGCCTACCAAAGTGCTGGGATTACAGGTGTGCGCCACCACGCCTGGCCTAAATATAAAAATAATTTTTATACAGAAAATTTGTTTAAAATGTTGGTTACAAACATGTTCCGAATTCACCATTTTATAATTTGAAGGTTGAGAGAAGGAAAGGCCACCTGACTCCTCACCCGACTGATCTGTGTGTCAACACTAATATTAATTATCATCTGTTGATAGTTGTTTTTCTCTGCCAATACTCATCAAACAGTTTGCTGGTTTTACTGTATTAGAAAGATTACTGTTTTTCCAAGATAGATGGTACTATTTGAGATGAGAGATATTTCTCTTGGTTACTAATAAAATATCTTGAAGCAAAATGAATATTCCAAGCTTCTAATTTTCATTCTTAATTTTCTCCAGGTAGCCACTGAATCCCTTAGGAACTTAGGACTTTCTTCATTTTCTCCTTTGCTTCTTAGCATTCTACATCTCTTTGAGCCTGAAGTAATTATAGGGGAGCTGGATGTGACATCTCAGAGGTTTCTCTTAAAGTCACTGGAAGTTAATAGAGAATGAAGGATGTGAAAGTAAACTCTGAATATAGATACTCAAGGAAATGATGTGATTATTTTGTTTCTGTTTGAGATATTTAATTTAGGTGTTACTACTACTAAGAAATCAAGGAATTTTATTTTTTTTAAACAAGGTAAATATTGATGGAAATGGTAACACATAGACTGCGTTTGTGATTGTGCCTGCAGGGCTTCTGTAGCAGCTCCTGTGTGGGTACATCAGGCAAGAGGGCATTCCGTGTCTCCTTCTACTATGGACTAGAGACATATTGTTTTAGGGCTGATGTATCTCTAGTTGTGCCTGTAGGGATAGCTGGTGGTAGAGGGGAAAGGGTCTTAGCAGTAACTTGGTAAATGACTCCATGTTTGTAAGTGTAGTGATGGTCCACACTGCATTAATTGATGTAGTTATGTCTCTTTTAACTTAGCAGTCTTCTCTCTCTTTTGTCCTTGCAACTTACTTGTTGAAGAAATAACTAATTTTTCCGAGAGTTTCCCATAGTCTGGATTTTACTGATTTCATCTGTGTATTGTAGTTTAACAAGGTCTCCTGTTCAATGCATTTCCATAAAACTGGTAGCCAAATCTAGGCGCTTGATTAGATTCAAGTCTGATTGTTTTTGGAAATAGGAAGAATGAACATTTTATAAGTGGTGGTGTATGCTTCTTGTTGCATCGTTTTAAGAGACACGTAATGTCTGTTTTTTCTCTTTAGTGATGTTAATATTGACTAGAGGATACAAGTGTTACCAAATGGTTTTAATAGCTATTGATAATCTTTGCCTAGATCTATTATTTTATTGGTTGTTGCAAAATGCATTTTATCTTTATTTTCATTTATTAGCTAGAATTCTTAAAGAAGTACTTTCCTTTATTATTATTGCTTACCCTGAGGTACAATTCATATGGGAAAAGCAGGATACATGCCTGATTATTTCTCTTTATTTGTATGTTTTCAGATGAATTGGTTCATTGGCCAATAAGATTTTCGCTCCCCATATTATTAAGATTTTTCATGTCTATCAATGCATTGCAGATCTTCCTTCTGGTGCTCACATTGTTCCATCCTTGCCAGTGGGAGCCTCTTAGTTGGTTTCTAAATTCTTTTGACACAACTACATTAGTCTTTAATAGTGTCTTTGTTTTGTGGTATGTTGAGATGTTCCAGGTTCATCTTGTACATTTTCTCCGCTAGACTTGAAATTAGACATTTCTTCAGGGAGTCCTGGTTTCTTAGTGAAAAATGGTGTTTAGATACCACAGTCTGGGCATTGTGGGGGTGGTCATTACTACTGAATTGGTCATTGTTCCTGCATTTTATTGGTGGACAGAGCTACAGTTCTTTTCTGTTTAAGAGGAAATATATCATCACTTCATACTGATATTACCAATTCCAATTTATAATTATGGGTTTTAACTTTTTCTATTTGTATGTTTGTATCTTTTTCTCCCCTGATGATTCAGAAAGAATCTTTAGGAATCAGAAAATCCTGATTCCTAATGATTAATAAAATTGTACCTTTAATGTATTGTATAATACATAATAGTTTCAGAATAACAGAACCAATACGATTATTGAACATAAATTTTTATTGTAGTTATTTAGTTTTTAAGGGTATTCTAAGGATATACAATCAAATTACTGTATTTAAAAGTCACTTGAAATTCTTTTCTCTGTAGTCAAGCATTATAGGTTAATTTGTTTCTGGGTTTTTTTGTTTTTGTTTTTTGTTTTTGTTTTTTTGGATTGTCATTTTGAAAATTTTTGCTAAATTTTATTTATAATTATATAACATATTTATGTAGTTCCAAAATCAAATCCACAAAATCAGGTATGTTCTGAGAAGTCTGTTTATCTGTGACTCCAACAGTCTGTTCTGTCCTCCCTGATGGGTAATCTTTTTAATTTTTATTTCTCCTTTCATTTTTTAGCATATAAGCAAATATGAATTATTATATTTTACTTTTTTCTTAGATAAATGTAATATGTTATACAAACTGTTGTTCACTTTAATGTTTGGAAGGAGTAATTTTTAATTTGGTGGTTATAAGTCTGGTGCTGGCAATACAGAAAGAGGTAATAGCTGAAATGTGGTTTGCGTGTATAGAAGGAAATAGTTTATCTTAGATGACTGCTTCTTCATAGTTGATTCATCTTCCTTTTTCCTCCAGATTTTGTACTTAACAGACTAGAAGCTGTAATTAGCTTTTATTATCTCTCAAATCCATTCTCAAATGGGCTATTATTTCTTAGATTGATTCCACTTTTTATTCTGCCTGTTTCTTAGATTAATTGTTGCTACTGTTTTTTTTCTTTGGTGAGAAAAATTTGCTCTCATCTTGTTCTTTTTATGTTATTTTATGGATTTCATGAATTATTTACCCAATGTTGTGACAGTCTTCTGCTGACCTTTTATTTTCCCTCCTTGACCCGTCTTCAACCTAACAAGTTACTTCCAATTACATTGTTTCCACGAATACTCCTGCTGTCTGCACTTTATTTACTTTCTTTAGGCTGGCCCTGAATGCAGTTTCTGTTTTCCATTCCCATTTCACAAAATACTTGCCTGTGAAATCCCCCAACCTTATCAGTTCAACATGGTTCCCATTTAGTATCTAAAAGCATTTAAAAGTTATTTAAAACCTAACAATATTAGTAGGTCAGACAGTTTAGGAGAACAATAGAGAACAAAGCACTACCAGTAATCCCACCACTGTACCACAATAGCACTTTCTATTTTGTATATTATTACCTTTTTACCCATGTGAATAATTTTTTTCTTTTTTTTTTTTTTGAGACTGAGTCTCGCTCTGTCACGCACGCTGGAGTGCAGTGGGGCGATCTTGGCTCACTGCAATCTCTGCCTCCCAGGTTCAAGCGATTCTCCTGCCTCAGCCTCCTGAATAGCTGGGATTACAGGCGCGTGCCACCATGCCCAGCAAATTTTTGTATTTTTAGTAGAGAAGGGGTTTCACCATCTTGGTCAGGCTGGCCTTGAACTCCTGACCTCAAGATTCACCTGCTTCAGCCTCCCAAAGTGCTAGGCTTACAGGCGTGAGCCACCACACCTGGCTGTGAATAATATTTTTTACATATTTGGAATAAAAAGTTCATATTCTATTTGGTAGCGTGCTTTCTTCATATATCGTTGCTTCATTAACATTATTCTATTTTTCTATAAATATCCTAATTATTTTCAGAGCTGTTTAATATTTTTATTATTGTTGCATAATTTATTATAATATATAATGTATAATAATTTATTAAATTATTCCCTTATTGTTGGGTATCTAGTGTGTTTCCAGGGTTTGATATTCTAGATTTAACTATAGTGAACATCTTTGTGAATTTAATTGAGCCTTCCATTTTCTTAGAACCAGCACTCAGGAGCAGGATTACCAAATACAAGAATTGGAATTTTTTTGTAGAGTTTACTAAATACCATATTTTGTCCCCACGAACTATATACCCTTTCGGAATATTTCATTAGTACCTGGCCACTATTAAGTCCTTATTCTTCTTGTTTAAAAAAAAATGGGGCAGAGGGAATAATTTTGGCGATTAAAGAAAAATTGAGTAGCATACTGCTTAACCAGTACTGTTTGATCATCCCTAATCCGAAAATCTGAAATCTGAAATGCTCTAAAATCTGAAGCTTTCTGTGTGCCAACTGATGCCACAAGTGGACAATTCCACACCTGATTTCATGTGGTAAATTGTAATTAAAACACAGGTGCACACCACACAGTTTATTCAGCGTTCCCAAGGGAAAAAAGACTCCTTCTGCCTTCTGTAGCAGTGATATATCTTTTCCTTGCACACCCAGATTCCCCTCACACAAGCACTCCCACAGACGGTAATAAAATGGCATGTATGCAGGCTGGATGCGCCAATAACAGGTTCCCCACAATGCCCCACATGGGGCCAAGACCTGTGTGCATCACTTACTGTGTTTTTTTGCTTATTTTCTGTTCTGTGGTGTAAAGATGTTGAAAATGTCCAAAAGGCCTACAGGTACCTCTGTGGGGTAATGGTGACAAGGACACAAGGAAGCATTTATGTTTATCTATAGCACAGAAAGACAAGCTGTTGGAGAAACTGGACAGTGGTGTTAAGTGTGCAGTGTGTTGCAGAAGAGTATGGTGTTGGAATGACTACTATATGTGACCTGAAGAAACAAAAGGATAAGCTATTGAAATTCTGTGCTGAAATCATGAACAGAAGTTAATGAAAATTAGAAATACACTGCATAAAGCTAAAAATGAAGATCTCAATCACGTATTGAAAAAGTGGATCCATCAGCATTGGAGTGAACTCATGTCACTTAATGGTAATACTGGTCATGAAACAAGCAAAGATCTATCATGAACTAAAAATTGAAGGAAGCTATGAATATTCAATAGGCCATTTGCAGAAATTTAAGAGGAGACATGGCATTACAGTTTTAAAAATTTGTGGTGATAAAGCATTTGTTGATGATGAAGCAGCAAGAAGTTCATTGACAAGTTTGCCAAAGTCACCGCTGGTGACTATCTTATGCCAGAACAAGTCAGTAATGCTGATGAAACATCACGGTTTTGGTGTTAATGCCCCAGAAAGACACTGGCTATAGCAGATGAGACAGCCAATACAGGAATTAAGGATGGTAACAAAAAAGCATGTATTACTAGGGATATCTTTTCTGATTGGTTCCCAAACATCTTGTACCAGCAGCTTGTGCTCACTGCAGGGCAGCTGGACCATGCAACAATGGCAAGATTTTATTTCTTGATGACTGTTCTCATCTTCCAGTTGAAATTCTCCTCAGAAATAGTGTTTATGCCATGTACTTTCCCCCAGTGTGACTTTATTAATTCAGCCATGTGGCCAAGGTATCCTTAGACCAATGAAGAGTTAATATAAAAATGCTTTCTTGGGGGAGTGGCTGGCAAGGTAGCCGAGTAGGAACAGCTCTGGTCTGCAGCTCCCAGCGAGATCAACACAGAAGGCAGGTGATTTCTGCATTTCCAACTGAGGTACCTGGCTCATCTCACTGGGACTGGTTAGACAGTGAGTGTAGCCCATGGAGGGTGAGCCAAAGCAGGGTGGGGTGTTGCCTCACCCAGGAAGCACAAGGGGTTGGGAAACTCCCTCCCCTAGCCAAGGGAAGCCATGAGGGACCCTGCTGTGAGGGACGGTGCATTCAGGCTCAGATAGTATGCTTTTCCCATGGTCTTTGCAACCCACAGACCAGGAGATTCCTTCGGGTGCCTACGCCACCAGGGCCCTGGGTTTCAAGCACAAAACTGGGTGGCCGTTTGGGCAGACACCGAGCTAGCTGCAGGAGGTTTTTTTGTTTTGTTTTGATTTGTTTTGTTTTTGAGACAGAGTCTTGCTTTGTTGCCCAGGCTGGAGTGCCATGGCGTGATCTCGGCTCACTGCAAGCTCTGCCTCCCGGGTTCACGCCATTCTCCTGCCTCAGCCTCTCGAGTAGCTGGGACTACAGGCACCCGCCACCACGCCCGGCTAATTTTTTGTATTTTTAGTAGAGATGGGGTTTCATCATGTTAGCCAGGATGGTCTTGATCTCCTGACCTCGTGATCCGCCCACCTTGGCCTTCCAAAGTGCTGGTATTACAGGCATGAGCCACCACGCCCGGCCAGGAGTTTTTGTTTTTCATACCCCAGTGGCACCTGGAACACCAGCGAGACAGAACCATTCACTCCCCTGGAAAGGGAACTGAAGCCAGGAAGCAGGTGGTCTAGCTCAGCAGATCCCAACCCCATGGACCCCAGCAAACTAAGATCCACTGGCTTGAAATTCTCGCTGCCAGCACAGCAGTCTGAAGCTGGGATGCTTGAGCTTGGTGGGGGGAGGGGTATCCACCATTACTTAGGCTTGAGTAGGTGGTTTTTCCCCTCAGAGTGTAAAGAAAGCCACCAGGAAGTTCGAACTGGGCGGAGCCCACTGTAGCTCATCAAAGCCGCTGTAGCCAGACTGCCTCTCTAGATTCCTCATCTCTGGACAGGGCATCTCTGAAAGAAAGGCAGCAGCCCCAGTCAGGGGCTTATAGGTAAAACTCCCATCTCCCTGGGACAGAGCACCTGGGGGAAGGGGCGGCTGTGGGTGCAGCTTCAGCAGAGTTAAACGTTCCTGCCTGCCAGCTCTGAAGAGAGCAGCAGATCTCCCAGCACAACATTTGAGCTCTGCTAAGGAACAGACTGCCTCCTCAAGTGGGTTCCTGACCTCACTGCCTCCTCAAGTGGGTTCCTGACCTCCATGCCTCCTGACTGGGAGACACCTCCCAGCAGAGGTTGATAGACACCTCATACAGGAGAGCTCTGGCTGGCATCTGGCAGGTGCCCCTCTGGGACAAAGCCTCCAGGGGAAGGAACAGGCAGCAATCTTTGCTGTTCTGCAGCCTCCACTGGTGATACCCAGGCAAACAGGGTCTGGAGTGGACCTCCAGCAAACTTCAGCAGACCTGCAGCAGAGGAGCCTGAGTGTTAGAAGGAAAACTAACAAACAGAAAGGAATAGCATCAACATCAACAAAAAGAATGTCCACACAGAAACCCCATCTAAAAGTCACCAACATCAAAGACCAAAGGTAGATAAATCCATGAAGATGAGGAAAAACCAGCACAGAAAGGCTGAAAATTCCAAAACCAGAATGCCTCTTCTCCTCCAAAGGATCACAACTCCTTGCCAGCAAGGGAACAAAACTGGACGGAGAATGAGTTTGACGAATTGACAGAAGTATTAACAAACCTCCCTGAGCTAAAGGAACATGTTCTAACCCAATGTAAGGAAGCTAAGAACCTTGAAAAGAGGTTAGGGGAATTGTTAATTAGAATAATTAGTTTAGAGAAAAACATAAATGACTTGATGGAGCCGAAAAACACAGCACAAGAACTTTGTGAAGCATACACAAGTATCAATAGCCGAATCAACTAAGCGGGAGAAGGGATATCAGAGATTGAAGATCAATGTAATGAAATGAAGCGTGAAGACAAGATTAGGGAAAAAAAGAATGAAAAGGAATGAACAAAGCCTCCAAGAAATATGGGACTATGTGAAAAGACCAAACCTATGTTTGATTGGTGTACCTGAACGTGACAGGGATAATGGAACCAAGTTGGGAAACACTCTTCAGAATATTATCCAGGAGAACTTCCCCAACCTAGCAAGACAGGCCAACATTCAAATTCAGGAAATACAGAGAACACCACAAAGATACTCCTCGAGAAGAGCAACCCCAAGACACAGAATCGTCAGATTCACCAAGGTTAAAATGAAGGAAAAAATGTTAAGGGCAGCCAGAGAGAAAGGTAGGGTTACCCACAAAGGGAAGCCCATCAGACTAACAGTGGATCTCTGCAGAAACCCTACAAGCCAGAAGAGAGTGGGGGCCAAAATTGAACATTCTTAAAGAAATTTTCAACCCAGAATTTCATATCCAGCTAAACTAAGCTTCATAAGTGAAGGAGAAATAAAATCCTTCACAGACAAGCAAATGCTGAGAGATTTTTGTCACCACCAGGCCTGCCTTACAAGAACTCCTGAAGGAAGCACTAAACATGGAAAGGAAAAACCAGTACTAGCCACTGCAAAAACATACCAAATTGTAAAGACCATTGACACTATGAAGAAACTATATCAACTAATGGACAAAATAACCAGCTGGCATCATAATGACAGGATCAGATTCACACATAACAATATTAACCTTAAATGTAAACAGGCTAAATGCCCCAATTAAAAAACACAGACTAGTAAATTGGATAAAGAGTCAAGACCCATCGGTGTGCTGTATTCAGGAGACCCATCTCGTGTGAAAGACACACATAGGCTCAAAATAAAGGGATGGAGGAATATTTACCAAGCAAATGGAAAGCAAAAAAAAGCAAGGATTGCAATCCTAGTATCTGATAAAACAGACTTTAAACCAACAAAGATCAAAAAAGACAAAGAAGGGCATTACATAATGGTAAAGAGATCAATGCAACAAGAAGAACTAACTATCCTAAATCTATATGCACCCAATACAGGAGCACCCAGATTAATAAAGAAAGTTCTTAGAGACCTACAAAGAGATTTAGACTCCCACACAATAATAGTGGGAGACTTTAACACCCCACTGTCAATATTAGAAAGATCAACGAGACAGAAAATTAACAAGGATATTCAGGACTTGAACTCAGCCTTGGACCAAGTGGACCTAATAGACATCTACAGAACTCTCCACCCCAAATCAACAGAATATATACATTCTTCTCAGCACCACATCACACTTATTCTAAAACTGACCACATAATTGGAAGTAAAACACTTCTCAGCAAATGCAAAAGAACGGAAATCATAACAGTCTCTCAGACCACAGGGCAATCAAATTATAACTCAGGATTAAGAAACTCACTCAAACCTGCACAACTACATGGAAACTGAACAACCTGCTCCTGAATGACTACTGGGTAAATAACGAAATTAAGGCAGAAATAAATAAGTTCTTTGAAACCAATGAGAACAAAGACACAATGTACCAGAATCTCTGGGACACAGGCTAAAGCAGTGTTTAGAGGGAAATTTATAGCACTAAATATCCACAGGAGAAAGCAGGAAAGATCTAAAATTGACACCCTAACATCACAATGAAAAGAACTAGAGAAGCAAGAGCAAACATTCAAAAGCTAGCAGAAGACAAGAAATAACTAAGATCAGAGCAGAACTGAAGGAGATAGAGACATGAAAAACCCTTCAAAAAATCAGTGAATCCAGGAGCTGGTTTTTTGAAAAGATTAACAAGATAGAAAGACTGCTAGCCAGTCTAATAAAGAAGAAAAGAGAGAAGAATGAAATAGACACAATAAAAAATGATAAAGAGAATATTACCACTGATCCCACAGAAATACGAACTACTATCAGAGAATACTATAAACACCTCTATGCAAATAAACTAGAAAATCTAGAAGAAGGCCAGGCGCAGTGGTTCATGCCTGTAATCCCAGCACTTTGGGAGGCCAAGGGAGGCAGATCCCCTGAGGTCGGGAGTTCGAGACCAGCCTCACCAACATGGAGAAACCCCATCTCTACTAAAAATACAAAAAATTAGCCGGGCATGGTGGCACATGCCTGTAATCCCTGCTACTCGGGAGGCTGAGGCAGGAGAATTGCTTGAACCTTGGAGGTGGAGGTTGTGGAGATTGTGCCATTGCACACCCAGCCTGGGTAACAAGAGTGAAACTCCGTCTCAAAAAAAAAAAAACCTAGAAGAAATGTATAAATTCCTGGACACATACACCCTCCTAGGACTAAACCAGGAAGAAGTCAAATCCCTGAATAGATCAATAACAAGTTGTGAAATTGAGGCAGTAATTAATAGCGTACCAACGAAAAAAAAGCCCAGGACCAGATGGATTCACAGCTGAATTCTACCAGAGGTACAAAGAGGAGCTGGTACCATTCCTTCTGAAACTATTCCAAACAATAGAAAAAGAGGGACTCCTTCCTAACTCATTTTATGAGGCCAGCATCATTCTGATACCAAAACCCAGCAGAGACACAAGAAGAAGAAAATTTCAGGCCAATATCCCTGATGAACATCAATGAAAAAATCCTCAATAAAATCCTGGGAAACTGAATCCAGCAGCACATCAAAAAGCTTATCCACCATGATCAAACTGGCTTCATCCCTGGGATGCAAGGCTGGTTCAATGTATGCAAATCAATAAACATAATCCATCACATAAACAGAGCCAATGACAAAAACCACATGCTTATCTCAATAGATACAGAAAAGGCCTTTGACAAAATTCAACACCCCTTCATGCTTAAAACTCTCAATAAACTAGGTATTGATGGAACATATCTCAAAATAATAAGAGCTATTTATCACAAACCCACAGCCAATATCATACTGAATGGTCAAAAGCTGGAAGCATTCCCTTTGAAAACTGGTAAAAGACAAGAATGCCCTCTCTCACCACTCCTATTCAACATAGTATTGGAAGTTCTGGCCAGGGCAATCAGGCAAGAGAAAGAAATAAAGGGTATTCAATAAAAGGGTATTCAAATAGGAAGAGAGGAAGTCCATGTGGAGAAATTGGAACACTTTTACACTGTTGGTGGGAGTGTAAATTAGTTCAATGATTGTGGAAGACAGTGTGGCGATTCTTCAAGGATCTACAACCAGAAATACCATTTGACCCAGCAATCCCATTACTGGGCATATACCCAAAGGATTATACATCATGCTACTATAAAGGCACATGCACATGTATGTTTATTGCAGCCCTGTTCACAATAGCAAAGACTTGGAACCAACCCAAATGCCCATCAGTGGTAGACTGGGTAAAGAAAGTGTGGCTCATATACACCATGCAATACTATGCAGCCATAAAAGAGGATGATTTCATGTCCTTTGCGGGGACACGGATGAAGCTGGAAACCATCATTCTTGGCAAACTAACACAGGAACAGAAAACCAAACACCACATATTCTCACTCATAAGTGGGAGTTGAACAATGAGAACACATGGACACAGGGAGGGGAACATCACACACTGGGGCCTGTTGGCAGGTGGGGGTCAAGGGGAGGGATAGCATTAGGAGAAATAACTAATGTAGATGACAGGTTGTTGGGTGCAGCAAAGCACCATGGCACGTGTATACTTATGTGACAAACCTGCATGTTCTGCACATCTATCCCAGAACTTAAAATATAATAAAAAAATGCTTTCTTGAACAGCATACTAACAGCAATGAACAGAGGCATGAGTGGACGATTTTCAAAAAGAGTTTAACATGAAGGATGCCATATATGCTGTTGCTAATGCTTGGAACATAGTATCTAAGGGCACAGTTGTGCATGTCTGGCACAACCTCTGGCCTGGGACTATGTTCAGTGATGATGATCAAAGTAGTGACTTTGAAGGATCTTGTATGTCAAATGAGAAAAAAATGATTTCTGACCTCTCCTCCTCACATTTGCAAAAAAATATACCTTCAGAGTCTGTCTGGAAGGTGGGTGAAGTGGATATTTAAGAAGTTTTTAACGTCCATAATGAGGCTCCAGTTACTCCAGTTGACTGATAGTGAAATAGCCAAAATGGTTCTGAATCAAGGTGGTCACAATGGTGATGATGAAGATGACATTAACACTGCAGAAAAAAGTCCTATACATGACATGGTGAAAATGTATGATGATCTTACTGAAGGACTAGAGCAGTGTTCATTTGTAACAGAATAAGAAATCATGTCAGTTTATACAATCAGAAAATTGTAAAGCAAAAACTGTTGTTAATAAGACACATGAGGTTGGGTGCAGTGGCTCACGCCTGTAATCCCAGCACTTTGGGAGGCTGAGGCGGGCGGATGACTAGACCAGGAGATCGAGACCATCCTGGCTAACATGGTGAAACCCTGTCTCTACTAAACAAAATACAAAAAATTAGCTAGGCCTGGTGGTGGGCACGTGTAGTCCCAGCTACTCAGGAGGCTGAGGCAGGAGAATGGTGTGAACCCGGGAGGCAGAGCTTGCAGTGAGCTGAGATGGTGCCACTGCACTGCAGCCTGGGCGACAGAGTCTCCTGGTCTTTCATCTGCTTCTGATGCTTCTTATTACCTAAAAACAAACACAGAAACAAAAACAGGATACAGTAGCCTTTTAATCAAAACACAACATCATAGGTATAGACTGAAAGCCTGTCTTCATTTGTTCTTGCTCTTGTTTAACAGCTGATACAAGTATTCTGGTGATACTACTGTGCTGCTAGGTTACCCTGAACATATTTTTTAACTGTATCAGTAGTATGTAATATTTTTTACTGTTAGATACTTATGTGTAAAAGTGTAAGAAAATAATTGCTTATCAGTAGCATACAAGTTCAGAGTCAGGAATGGTGGTGATACCTAACAACCCCAGATCGTCCACATGGGTTCCCAAGATAGTGACACCTTTGCTTTCTGATGGTTCAGTGTATACAAACTTTGCACAAAATTATTTAAAATATTTTATAAAGTTTATCTTCAGGCTGTGTATAAGGTTTATGTGAAACAAATGAATTTCATGTTTCGACTTGGGTCACATCCCCGAGATACCTTGTTATACCTATGGAGATATTCCCAAATCTGGAAAAGATTCAAAATATGAAACACTTATGATCCCAAGCATTTTGGATAAGTGATACTCAAACTTTATATCATTTTACACCTGATTTTTTTCTTTAATATCTATGAGTATAACACAAAACACAGGTAATGTTTTTAACATTTATGCATTATCTTTCCCCTTCACTTACATGACTTTTTTAAAAATGTTCTTTGAACTTCATATTTCTCTAGGGCTCATGTTAAAAACTCTGAGTATTTCATATTTATTCAAAATTACCAATGTAGCCTGAACCACAGTTCTTCCAAACATGGATTAATGTCTTTGTTTCAGTGATATTCACAGTAGCCCATTTTTTTGTGTGAATTTAAATGTTTCATAAATTTAGGCTGGGTGCATTGGCTCATGCCTGTAATCCCAACACTTTGGGAGGCCAAAGAGGGAGGGTTGTTTGAAGCTAGGAATTCAGCATCAGCCTGGGCAACGTAGCATGACCTCATCTCTACAAAAAATACAAAAATTAGCCAGGCGTGGTGGTGTGCACCTGTAATCCTAGCTACTCGGGAAGCCTGAGTCAGGAGGATTGCTTGAGCCCAGGATTTGGAGGCTGCATTGAGCTATGATTGTGCCACTGCACTCTAGCCTCGGCATTAAAAGAAGACTGTCTCAAAAACAAAAACAAAGTTTAATAAAGTTATTGTTACAGAGCCCATGGATTATTTATGCTTTTTGTTTGTTTGTTTTTTATTTTTTAGCTGGATCTGGAGATTCTTATATGGATTGTTAATATCCAAACTTACTTGCAAAATACGATGTGATTGAATGAATATCTTTACATAAATCTGCATTGATCGAGTGATTGGTTTTTCACAATAAAATTTATTATCTCACAAAACCAGAAGTCCAGAAGGGAGCCTCAGGTTAGGCATTAGCTCATTTGAGCCATCAAGGAATTTCTTTTCACCTTTCTCTTTGCTTTTCTTGGTATATTGGCTTTTTTCTTGGGTAATTCTCATGCTGGGCAAGTTGAGTACATTTCAGGTTCTACATCTAGTTGTGACAATGTCAGGGAAAAAAGAGATAATCCCCTTCTGTGGGTCTGTCTTAGGAAAGAAAAAATCTTTACTAGAAGTCTTCCATGAGATTCTCCTTATATTATGCTGGCCACAACTGTGTCATATGTCCTACCTAAACTAGTTCTTTCCAAAAGTAATGGGGCCACCATGACTGGCTTAGATCAATTAGGAATTGCCTGTATGGCTGTCTTAGGGGCCAGCCCTCTGAAAGTACATGCCAATGCCTTGTGGATTCTTTGGGAAAGAAAACAGGTTCTATTAGAAAAGAGGAGGGCAGAGGAGAAAGGAAATTAGACAGGCAACCAAGAGTGTATGCTGCATTCGATTATTTAATCAATGGTTTTAGAACAATTGACTTTTCATTTGGTTCTGTGCATGTCCATGTTACTTGATCGATGGACTTGATCAGATTCTTGTTTTCACTTTTTTTTTTTTGGTCTACTTGTTATGTCAGTTACTGAAAGGGAAGTGTAAAAATCTCTAGCTATATTTGTGGCTTTGTACATTTCTCCCTTTAATTCTGTCAGTTTTTATACACACATGCTTAGGATTATTGTGTCTTCCTGATGGATTAACCCCCTTTTCATTATGAACCATTCCTTTTTATCTCTGGTAACCCTTGATGTTATCACCAGTGTTTCCACGTCCGCCTTTTCTGATGTTAATATAGCCACTCCAACTTTCTTAGGATTACTGTTTGCTTGATGTATCTTTTTTTTTTTTTTTTTTTTTTTGAGATGGAGTCTTGCTCTGTCGCCCAGGCTGGAGTACAGTGGCGTGATTTTGGCTCACTGCAACCTCCGCCTCCTAGGTTCCAGCGATTCTCCTGCCTCAGCCTCCTGAGTAGCTGGGATTATGGGCGTGCACCACCATGCCTGACTAATTTTTGTATTTTTAGTAGAGTCAGTGTTTCACCATGTTGGCCAGGCTGGTCTCGAACTCCTGACCTCTGGTGATCCATCCACCTCGGCCTCCCAAAGTGCTGGGATTAAAGGCACAAGCCACCGTGCCCGGCCTACTTGATGTATCTTTTTTTCATTATTGTATTCTTAACCCATCTGTGCCTTTGTATTTAAAATATATCTCTTATGAACATTGTATAGTTAGGTCTTTTTTTCCAGTCTGATAATCTCTGACCTTTAATTGGAAGGTGTAGTCCATTTACATTTAATATTAATTATCAGTAGGATTGAGTTTAAGTCTGTCATCTTGACAATTGTTTTTATTTGTCTCATATGTTCCTTGTTCCTTTTCATCTCTTTTCCAGTCTTCTTTTAGATTTATTGATTTTTTTTTTTAAGGATTCCATTTTATTTCCTCTACTCGGTAGCTACACTTAAAAAAAAAAATAGTTGCTCTAGAGTAGGGTTCTCAGCCTCCACATTGTTGACATTCTTGACCAGATAATTTTTTTGTTCTTGAGGTTGACCTGTGCATTATAAACCTGACTACCCACTAGGTGCCAGTAGCATATGCCCCCCCACCCCTGTTATGAAAATAAAAAATGTCTGCAGTGATTGTCAGATATCCTGTGGGATGAGGAGAGGCAGAAAAATTACTATTGGTTGAGAATCCAGCTTTAGAGCTTACAGTATGCATTTTCAATTTATAACAGTCTACCTTGAAATAATATACTATTTCATGTATTGTGTTAGAATCTTAAAAGAGTACTTCTATTTCCTTTCTCCCTTCCTTGTGCTATGGTTGTCATACACTTTAATTCTATATGTATTTATAAACTTCACACTGCCTTGTTAATCTTTTTGCTTCAAACTGGTGATTTTCTTTTAAAGAAATTACAAAAGAGGGGAAAACATGTCTTTTTGGTTTACCAGGTTTATCTTATGCTTTTCCTATTCCAGCCTTGGAATCAGTCATTTTTTCAAGAAGTCTTGGTTTCTTATAGTAGAAAGTAATAATTAGAAGCTAAGATCTGGGTGCTGGATATGCTCATTCCTGGGGGGGTGTGTGTGTGTGTGTGTGTGTGTGTGTAAACACATGTACATCTGTATTTTCATATATTAAAAGCTGAGTTCATAGTGATACATCCAATTTCAATCAAACATCGCATGTTAACTTGTTTCCTCTCTCTCTTTGATAGTGAAAAACCTAACTTCTGTTATCTCAAATATACTTATATATCAGTTTCCTGATATGTAACCAATCTCATGTCATTGCTGTTGTTACCTCCTCCCCTATGCAGATGCTGTCCTCATTCCTCTCAGGCTCTGACATCTGCATACTCTTACCTCAGCCCAGCTGAGTTCTTCTTCTTCTTTTTTCTTTTTTTTTTTAAGAGATGGGGGTGTTACTCTGGCACCTAAGCTGGAGTATAGTGGCATGATCATGGCTCACTGCAGTCTCTAACTCCTATGCTCAAGGGATCCTCCCACCTCAGCCTCGTGAGTAGCTGGGACTACAGGTGCATGCTGCCATGCCTGGTTTTTTTTGTTTGTTTTTTTGTAGAGACAGGGTCTTGCTGTGTTGACCAGGGTGCTCTTGAACTCCTGACCTCAAGTGGTCCTCCTGCCTAGCCTCCCAAAGTGCTGAGATTATAGGCATGAGCCACCGTGTCCAGCCCCGCCTGAGTTCTGACACCTTCCCTCAGCTACCCCTTTGCATGGATGCCTATCTCAACCTGGTCAGCTCTGACAGACATGCCAGGTGGCCCTCCTAGGCAGAAGCCCTCACCCAGTTTGGACTCTGTACTCACCTTAGCCACCCTTTCCTATGGATACCCTGCTGAAGCTTTGAGATCCTGTGCTAGGTAGCTCACACTCATGGAAGCCCACTTTATCCCACTTAGGTTCTAACTTTACATGCTGGGTTATCCCATGAACTCTTCTCAGTGTGGATGCTCTCCTCCTCCTACTCTGGCTCCCATGGTAAGCCAGTCTCCAGAGTGAACTCTGACACCTCATGCTAGACTACTCTTCTGCTTAGCTGCCTAGCTGTCCATCCTGCTTTATACCACCAGATGGCTTTAGTATGGAATTGTTTGGGTAGCTAAGGGGGATGGAAGAGGAAGAAGACCTTGTAGTTGTTAAAACGAAACATTTATTAGTTTGTAATGATAGACTTGTGTGATCATTTGATTGCCTTCTCTGACCTTTCTGAAGGTAGGGACTGTTCCATGGATACAAAATAGTTTCCCCAGGATCTAGCATGAAGTATGTACTCAAGTTTTTATTGAATAAATAAATATTCAGAAAGATTAAGTACTTTAATTAGGTCATACAGCTATTATGTTTTGTTTTTTTTGTTTTTTTTTTTTTTTTTTGAGACGGAGGCTCGCTATCGCCCAGGCTGGAGTGCAGTGGCGCGATCTCAGCTCACTGCAGGCTCCGCCCCCTGGGGTTCACGCCATTCTCCTGCCTCAGCCTCCTGAGTAGCTGGGACTACAGGCGCCCGCCACCTCGCCAGGCTAATTTTTTGTATTTTTAGTAGAGACGGGGTTTCACCGTGTTAGCCAGGATGGTCTCGATCTCCTGACCTCGTGATCCGCCCGCCTCGGCCTCCCAAAGTGCTGGGATTACAGGCGTGAGCCACCGCGCCCAGCCAGCTATTATGTTTTAATGTGTTGAAGACATGGATTTAAATACACTTCTGGCTGGGTGCAGTGGCTCACGCCTATAATCCCAGCACTTTGGGAGGCCAAGGCCAGCGGATCACTTGAGGTCAGGAGTTTGAGAGCAGCCTGGCCAACATGGTGAAACCTCTACTCTACTAAAAATACAAAAATTAGCCATGCATGGTGGTGCGTGCCTGTAATCCCAGCTGATCAGGAGTCTGAGGCAGGAGAATCGCTTGAACCGGGAGGCAGAGGTTGCAGTGAGTTGAGGTCACGCCACTGGCACTCCAGCCTGGCCACAGAGTGAGACTCCATCTCATAAATAAATAAATAAATACAATTCTCTGATTACAAAAATAAATACAAGCATCCTGAATGCTTTCACATCAGATACTTTTCCTGTACAAAAGTATATGGAAATCACAGTGATGGCAGCGGTGGCCCATCTGGTAGCTGCTGCAGAGATGCTGCAGTGGGGGAGGTGTCGCCAGGGCTGCCCATTCCACAGAGCCCGCAGGGAGCCAGGAACAGATAGGAACCCTACTCTCTTCTGAGTTGGCAGGGCAGGAGCCCCGCCCTCCTGGGTGCAGCTCCAGTGGGTGCAGTGGACTCCAGGTGAAATCCTCAGACTTAGAACCCAAGTGGGATAAAGTGGGTTTCCATGAGTGTGAGCTACCTAGCACACACTCAGGTGGAGTGAGAAGTTAACAGGGCTTTTTCTGGCCCGCCCGTGGCCGCGCATGAACCAGTCAGCATGCACTTCCTCCTTGCTGAGCCCATGAAAACCCTGGACTTAGCCAGACTCCAAGAGACTGGGGAAAACCTGCCTGTGGAAAGGAGCTACCTGCTGTGGGTCACCTCCCCACGCAGACCTGGGCATCCCTGTGCTCTCAGGGGCCAGGGAAGCCTCCCCTTCCCTTGCAGTCTCCGAAGTGCCTGCTCCTGCTGCTGCCTGGCCTCTCCCCGCTCCTGCTGTCTGCTCCGGTTTCAGAGCAAAGTTGAGGCCTAGCCTGGGTGCTGTTGCCACCCAGCTGGGTGCACACCACTTGGGGTGGCACACCACTTGGGGTGGCACTGACGTGCCAGCCCCCTGCCGCTTGAACCCCCAGACTTTGGGTGCCAATGAGCACGGGAAGGAGGCCAAAGGGGGTCGAGGGTGGGTTGATGCGGGCCTGCAGGCGCCCCTTCCCTGAACAGCCTGGGCTCTGTGATTGATGGCAGCAGGAGGCAGACAGGCTCGTGAGTGGAAAGGGGCGGGTCCCGGTGAGGTCCCACCCTCAAACCAGGGATGGCCTGAAGCATGGGGTCTGGGCTGTCAGTTCCAGGTGGAGTCGAGACTGGAGTGAGAAGTTACAGGGCTTTTTCCGGTCCGTTGGCCGCCCATGGACCAATTAGCATGCACTTTCTCCCTTCTGAACCCATGAAAACCCCTGAGACAGCCAGACTCCAACAGACGTGGGGAAGACCTGCCTGTGGAAAGGAGCTACCCACTGTGGGTCTTCTCTCCGCTGAAAGCTGAACACTCGTTCAGGAGACCTTCTTGTAGAAAGGAGCTACTCGCTTTGGATCTCCTGAGAGCTGTTCTGTTGCTCAGCGAAGCTCCTCTCCGCCTTGCTTACCATCCAGTTGTCCGAGTACTTCATTCTTCCTGGATGCCAGACAAGAACTGGGACCTGCCAAATGCCGGGACTGAAAGAGCTGTAACACAAACAGGGCTGAAACATGTTCCCCTGCTCCCCATGTTACCAGTGACAGGAGAGAAGAGCTGCAGTCCTTGGGGGAGCCCAGACCTATGGGCTCCCCAAGCCTGGGCTCTGACACCCTCTTTGGGACTCTGTGATTCTGGTGTCTCCAAGCTTTCAGGCGCCACTGTGTTCTCGTTCAGATGCGGATGCCCGCAGCAGAAGCTGTGTGCGGTACATCTGGTCCGGTCCAGCCGCAGCCTCGCATGGAGCTGGCATCTCTGCCAGTACCTGGAGCTGCCCGCCCCACTGCAGCAGCTGGCATCTGCGCCTGGCTCACTGTTGACAGGTGTGGGATCCGGGCCGGTAGCACGAGCCAAGCACCGCCTGCAGGGACAAGTGGACAGAATTAGCCCAGTGGGCAAGCAATACTCAGGTAGAAGGTGCCACCGGCCACAGACGTTTCTGGCTGGCAAAGTGACACCCCAGAGATCCCATGACAATAGTTTAGTTAGGGAGTTACCCATGTACATGATTATCTTCATTTAATATAAGACCATACATTATGAGTGCCATATAAAGTTTAATGCTTTAGGTAGTAGAAAAATATCTTTCACTTGGATAACTTTATACTCATTGAGTCATAAAATGTTGGTACTGAAAGAGGCTCCAGAGATAGTCTAGTTCAGCACAACCAAGCAATACAGAACATACATGTTACTAGTATTCAGGAAGGAGTGGGGAACTATGTAAATAATGGAAGTAAGCCTTCCAGGTGATTCTGATTACCTTGCCTGCCTGCCTGCCTGCCTGCCTTCCTTTCCTTTCCCTTCCCTTCCCTTTCCTTCCTTCCTTCCTTCCTTCCTTCCTTCCTTCCTTTCTTCCTTCCTTCCTTTCCTTCCTTTCCTTTTCTTCTGTCACCCAGGCTGGAGTGCAGTAATGCCATCTCGGTTCACTGCAACTTCTGCCTCCCAGGTTCAAGTGATTCTCCTGCCTCACCTTCCCGAGTAGCTGGGATTACAGGTGCGTGCCACAGTGCCCAGCTAATTTTTGTATTTTTAGTAGAGATGGGGTTTCACTATGTTGGCCAGGCTGGTCTTAAACTCCTGACTTCAGGTGATACGCCTGCTTCAGCCTCCCAAAGTGTTGGGATTACAGGCGTGAGCCACTGCGCCCAGCCTTCTTGTCTCAAAGTGTCCCTCAGTCTGTGATTGATCTTGATCTGCACAACAGCTCTTAGAGACACAGGGCAAGGAAAAATTCAACAAATGAGGATGCTGAGGTCTAGAGAGTCATAGCAACTTCTCAAGTTTTATCCTCCATCTTTATCATTCTTTAGAGACATTTTACTTAAGAACGTGATATTATTTAAAACCTTTTCTGTAATACAGTGTATTTGTCATGGTGGGGATGTGGTAGAGAAAGGTGTGAAAAAACATCCTAAGTACTTGAGAATTAGGCTATTAGTTTCTTTTTATTGTTTCAGCAGTGCTTAAAAAGTTAATATGATGAGTTATATTCCAGGTCCTCTCAGTTAGGAATATTAACTTATTGATGGATAATAGTCCTTTGAGATAGTTGATGAATTCAGAAAAATTACAGATGAAAAACCTGCGAGAGGGAAGAATATCTGAAACTCATACATCTTTAGTGAAAGTTACTAGTACTCCTTACCTATGTGTGCTTGCTAATATTAGAATCCCACTGAAAAGAACCTCATATAATCAGAATCTTTTTGCTGTGGATATGTTGAGTATGCCCATTTACAACTTTTCATGTGATTATTTAATGATTCAGAGTTCTTAGGAAATGACTTTTTCTGTTTTTATTGAAATTTTTTTTTCCTCTTCACCATTCTCAGAGAAAAGGGAATTATCTTGTTCAAAAGATGAATGTGAGTTATTTCATGGATACTATGTTTAAACTGGCTGATTAGAACCTGAAAAATAATAATTGAAAAATATATAACATATAAATAAGATTCAAAAATTAATAAAATTGCTTTGTTCTTATATTATTCACATTGAGAACCTACATTTTCTAATAGAAAATCTATTAAGAGACAGGTCTGGGAACATCCTGTCTGATAATTTGTTTCTTTCATTCTCACTCTTCACCAAGGGAAAATCAGTTCATTTTTAAAATCTGAGAACAATGGTTACCTCCCTTGAAGAGTTTGAGGACTAGATATCAAATATATAAGATGCCACACATTTTATATGACACTTACTAGGTGCTCAATAAATTGTACTTTTTGTTGATTTCCCTATTCTTTAAACTATTATCTACTATAATAACCAGAAGTAACTTTAATTTTGCTTTCCTATCAAATTCTCTTTTCCCTTACTCCTTTTCTACAGGTGTATCTACATCAGCAATCAAAATGGCATCAACCAGACTTCCTTCCCCCAAAAGCTTAGTGAGTGCCCCAACTCAGATTCTTGCACAGTTCCCTAAACAACATCAACAGTCTCCTAAGCAGCAGTTATATCAAGTGCAACAGCAGACACAGCAACAAGTGGCCCAGCCTTCTCCAGTATCTCATCAGCAACAGCCTCAGCAGTCTCCTTTGCCACCTGGTATTAAACCTACCATCCAAATCAAACAGGAGTCAGGTAACTGGAAAATGTTTATAGATATGGTAATTCTTTATTCACCAGTTTTTTTAGTCTTCCAGTCCATGAACACGGTATGTCTCTTCATTTATTTAGGTCTTTGACTTTTTCATCAATGTTTTACTGCTTTCAGCATATAGATTCTGTATATGTTTTGTTAGATTTGTACCTAAGCATTTCATTTTCTTGTCGTGATTATAATTGGTATTATGATTTTAATTTCAATGTCTACATGTTTTTTGTTAGTATATAAAAATAGTGTTGATCTTGTATCCTTTGACCTTGCTGAACTCACTTGTTCTCAGAGTATTTACATAGATTCCTTGGGGTTTTCTGTGTATGCAACTATGTCATCTATAAATAGGGACAGTTTTGTTTCTTCCTTTCCAATCAATTGCTGTTTATTTCTTTTTCTTGTTTTATTTTATTGTCAAGAACTTCCAGTACTATGCTGAATGAATAAGAGTGAGGAAAGTGGACATCCTTGCTTTGTTCCTAATCTTAAGGAGAAAACATTCAGTTTTTCACCATTAAGTACGATACCAGCTGTAGGCTTTTTATAGATGCTCTTTATCAGGTTGACGGAGTGCACTTCTGCTACTAGTTTTTGGGGAGTTTTTATCATGAATGAGTGTTGGATTTTGTCAAGTGCTTTTTCTGTTCAATTAAGTTTTTTGTTGTTTAGTTTATTGATATGCCGGATTATACTGATTGATTTTCTGTTAAACCAGCCTTGCATATTGGAAATAAATCCCACTTGGTCATGATATATAATTTTTTAAAATACATTGCTGGATTCAATTTGTCTGTCTATTCATGAGACATTTTGGTCTGTAGTATTCTTATTTTATACTGCCTTTGTCTGATTTTGGTCAGGATAATACTGGCCTCACAAAATGAGTTTGGAAGTATTTATTTCCTTTCTATTTTTTGGAAAAGACTGTGTAAGATTGATGTTAATTCTTTAAATGTTCAGTAGAATTCTCCAATGAAGCCATCTGGGCCCGGAGAGGTCTGTTTTTAGAAGCTTTTAATTGATGAATTCCATTTCTTTATTAGTTATGGGACTTTTCAGATTATCTGTTTCATCTTGGTTTTGGTAGTTTGTGGTTTTGAGGAATTGATCCATTTCTTCTAAGTTGTCAAATTTTTGAGTGTAAATTTGCTTGTAGTAGTTCCTTACTATTCTTTTAATGGCTATAGGATCGATATTAATGTCCTGTTTCATTTCTGATATTGGTGGTTTGTATCTTCTCTTTCTTTGTCAGATTTGCTATTTATTGCATTTAAAAATTTATTGAATTTTTTAAGAACTAGATTTTTGTTTCATTGATTTTTCCTTTGCTTTTCTGTTTTTAATTTTATTATCTTTATTATTTCTGTCCTGCTTTCTTTAGGTTTATTTTGCTCTTCTAATTTCTTGAGGTGGGAACTTAGATTATTGATTCAAGACATGCTCTCTTTTCTAATTACTTAACATTTAGTTCCATCTATGTAAAGACATTTGTCACAAATTTCTCTCGGCACTGTGTTAGCTGCCTTCCACATATTTTAATATGTTCTGTTTTCATTTGTATTCAATTTTTTGTGTAAGACTTCTTTGACCCATGGATTATTTAGAATTGTGTTGCTTAATTTCTAATGGAGATTTTTCTGGGTTGGTTTGTTTGTTTTGCTATTGATTTCCAGTTTGATTTCATTATGGTCTGAGAACACACTCTGTATCATTTCAATTCTTTTACGTTTATTGAGGTTTGTTTTTTCACCCACAATATGTTCTACTTTGGTGGGTGGTCCATGGTGCTTGTAAAGTATCTATGCTGCTGATGTTGGGTGGAGTATTCTATATGTGTATATCAACTAGATTCTGTTGGTTGATTATGTTGTTCAGTTCTCCTATATCTATGCTGAATTTTCTGCATAGTAGTTCTATCAGTTGATGGGAGTGGGGTAATAAAGTCCCCAACTAATTGTTGGATTCTAGTACTGCAAAAACAGCTCTCTCAGTTTTTGCTACATGTATTATATTTTGATATATCTATTGTTTGATGCATACATATTTAGAAACATTATGTCTTCCTGGTATATTGATCCTGTCTCATTATGTAGCGTTCCTTTTTTTCTGCAATTAATTCTCTATTTTTTTTAAATATAAAGGCTGATTTTTAAAAATTTCCATTCTTAAAATTTAATTCCAATTTAACTTGTAAAGTCTGCCATATAAATTAATGATGATAACTAGCCTGCATTAGTATATTTAGTGCATGTAATAGAGAACTATATTGACTGGAGGGGAGTGAGTTCTATTGCTTTGTAAAGTATACTTTATCTGTAATTAATATAGCCACTCCTATTTTCTTTTTATTATGTTCACATAGTGTATTTTTTTCTCATCCTGTTACTTTCAACCTACTTATATTGTTGTATTTGCAGTGAGTTTCTTATAAACAGCATACAGTGTAGTTATATATTTTTATATCAACTTTGCCAATAACTTTTTTTTTTGAGACGGAGTCTCGCTTTGTCACCCAGGCTGGAGTGCAGTGGCACAATCTCAGCTCACTGCAACCTCCGCCTCCTGGGTTTAAGCGAGTCTCCTGCCTCAGTCTCTCAGGTAGCTGGGATTACAGGTGCACACTACCATGCCCAGGTAACTTTTGTATTTTTAGTAGAGACAGGGTTTCACCATGCTGGCCAGGCTGGTCTCGAATGCTGATCTCAAGTGATCTGCCCACCTCAGCCTTCCAAAGTGCTAGGATTACAGGTGTGAGCCACTGCATCTGGCCAACCAATCTTATAACTTTTTTTTTTTTTTTTTTGAGACGGAGGCTTGCTGTGTTGCCCAGGCTGGAGTGCAGGGGTGCTATCTTGGCTCACTGCAAGCTCCACCTCCTGCCTGGGTTCATACCATTCTCCTGCCTCAGTCTCCCAAGTAGGTGGAACTACAGGCGCCCGCCACCACACCCGGCTAATTTTTTGTATTTTTAGTAGAGACAGGGTTTCACTGTGTTATCCAGGATGGTCTCAATCTCCTGACCTCATGATCCGCCCGCCTCCGCCTCCCAAAGTGCTGGGATTACAGGCGTGAGCCACTGCGCCCGGCCCCAATCTTTAACTTTTAAATGATATATTTAGATCATTTACATTTAAGGTAATTGTTGATATGGTAGTGGTTACATGCGCCATTTTATTTTGTTTGTTTCTTTCGTTTCTTGTTTCTTTTTTCTTGCCTGTTTGTAGTTTACTTGAAGAATTTTTAGGGTTTCATCTTGACTTATATATATATTATTTTAAAGTATATTGTTTTGTTCTGTTTTCTTAGCGTTTGCTTATGGTATTACAATATACATGTGTTGGCCATGTGAGGCCAGGAGTTTGAGACCAGCCTGGGCAATATAACAAGACCTCTACCCTTTTGTAGAGACCATTTTTTGGTCTCTACAAAATATTTAAAAATTAGCTAGGAATGGTGGCATGTGCCTGTAGTCCTAGGTACTTGGGAGGAAGCAGGAGGATTGCTTGAGCCCAGAAGTTTGTGGTTGCAGTGAGCTATGATTACACCACTGCACTCCAGCGTGGGCTACAGAGTGAGAGCCTATCTCAAAAAAAAAAACCAAACCCAAAACAATAAAAAAAAATACTTGTGTCGCCTATCACATTTGACCTTTTCACTGCAAATTACTGTATATTTGAAATAATTTTATCTTTCTAGTAAAAAAGGGAGATTTCACCATATCTAATGTTACTTAATATAATACTTACTGTTACTTAATGTTAATATAATACTTAATGTTACTGGCTCAGAGACTTTGCCAAAGGATAGAAATAATTCATAAAACAGATAGCTCCTAATCTCTTCCCAAAGGAACTAACTCCATTTATACCAGAGCATGGAGAAGTTCAAGACTAGGGGCATTCTCAAGAACAGTGAAGGAAGTGGTGAAAGGCAACCAGAAGGAGATTCATGGGTGCAATGAACATATAGTCTAGACTGCAGACAGTTTATAGGGAAGAAGCAGATAATATAAAAGCTGGGAAGAGCCTTCATGAGGTTAGAAGAAATATCAAAAATGAACCCCAGAAACTATTCCTTCAAAGGAGCCAAAATTCGGATTACAGAGTAATGTATGCTCCAAAGCTTTCCTGAAAACAACAGAGCAATCAGCCAGCAGTTAATAGAGTTTAACAGCTGGGCGTGGTCAAGGAAAGAACAGAAAAAAGCCAGACTAATACCACTGTCATCCCAAAGTGACTGTAAGTATACCCAGAGCCGTGCCTCCATGAGGAGTAATATCAGATGCTTAGATGAAGGAGCACGGGCTGGAGAGGGAATAAAAAGACTTCACTAAAATAACTGATCCCATCACTAAAGAAATAACTATGCAAATAACAATAACAAATCCCTGGTGAGGGGAGACCAGTACCCAGGTACTGCATGGTCATCCCTCAGTATCCATGGAAGATTGCTTCCAGGACCCTGTTGATATTCAAATCTGTGGATGTTCCAGTCCTTTATAAAAAATGGTGTAGTATTTGTGAAACCTATGCACACACTCCTGTATACTTTAAATCATCTCTAGATTACCTATAATACCTAATACAATGTAAATGCTATGTAGCTGTTATACTGTATTGTTTCTGTATTTGTATTATTTTTTACTGTTGTATTATTATTTTTGTTGTCTTTTTCCTAAATATTTTTGATCCATGGTTGCTTGAATCTGAAGATGTAGAAGTTACAGATACAGAGGGCTGTATGTATATTATCTAAAATGTCCAATTTCTAACAAAGACATAAGGAGGTAGGTAAAGAAACGGGAAAATATTACCCATACATTAGAAAAACAAACAAACAACAGAAACTATAAGAGCAACCAGATGTCAGACTTAACTGAAAAGTACTTTGAAGTAGCCATTACAAATATGTTCACAGAACTAAAGAAAAACATGATTATAGAAGTAAAAGAGGCTATGAGGACAATATTACATCAAATAAAGATCAATAAAGAGATAGAAATTAGTTTTTAAAAAGAGCCAAACAGAAAATCTGGAGGTTAAAAGTAAAGTCACTGAACTAAAAAATGCATGAGAGGGGTTCACATGTAGATCTGAACTGGCAGAAGAAAGAATTTGCAAATCTGAAAAACGATCAATAGAGGTTATGTGAGCTAAAGAACAAAGAGAAGAAACAATGAAGAAAAATTAACAGAGCTTCAGAGAAATGTGGGACATTAAATACACCAACATACATATAATGGAGGTACGAGAGTTGGGAAGAGAGAAAAGAAAAATATTCAAAGAAATAATCGCTGAAAACTTTCCAAATTTATTGAAAAGCAGTAACATATATGTTTAAGAAGCTCAACAAATTACAAATAAGATAAACACAAAGATCATAAACAGACACATCTCAGTAAAAATGCTGAAATTCAAAGACAAAAAGAAAATCTTGAATATAGCAAGAGAAAACAACATATCACTTACAAGGAAATTGCAATAAAGTTATGTAAGAACTGACTTCCCAGTGGAAACAATGAAGCCAGCAGACAGTTGGATAACACATTTGAAATGCAAAAAAAAAAAAACAAAAAAAACAAAAAATAAAAAACCCACCAACGAAGAATCCTATATCCAGCAAAGCTAGCTTTCAAAAATGAAGAAAGACTTTACCAAATAAACAAAATCTGCAAGAATGTGTTGCTAGCAGACCCACCTTACAAGAGACACTAAAAGAAGTTCTATGAATAGAAAGAATAAGGAAAAAGACAGTGATGTCTGCTCTTGACACTTCTATTCAATATTATACCAGAGGCTCAAGTCAGAGAAAATGGGCAAAAAAAAAGCATCCAGATTGAAACAGAAGAAACTCTACCCCATTTACAGATGACATGATCCTTTATATTATTTTTAAAAAAAAAGCATCCAGATTGAAACAGAAGAAACTCTACCCCAATTTGCAGATGACATGATCCTTTATATTATTAAAAAAAAACAAAAACAAAAAACTAAGGAATCCACTAAAAGATATTAGAACTAATAAATGAGACATGTGTTTGGAAAGGTTGCAGGATACAAAGTCAACCCACAAAAATCTATAAATTAGCAATATACAATCTAAAAAGTGAAATTAACAATTCCATTTATAATAGCACCAAAAGAACAAAATAGGAATAAATTTAACAAAAGAAATACAAAATGTATACTCTGAAAACTGCAAAACATTGAAAGAAATTAAAGATCTAAATAAATAGGAAAGCATACCATGCCCACAGATCAGAAGATTTAACATTGTTAAGATGACAGTGCTCCTTAAATTAATCTATAGATTCAATGCAACCTATATCAGAATCTCAGCTGACTTCTTCGTAGAAATTGACAAGCTAACTCCAAAATTCATATGGAATTTGATAGCCATATGGATAACCAATATGGATAGCCAAAACAATCTTTAAAAAAAAGAAGTAAAAATCACAGGCGGGAGCCCCAGCATGGTGGCTCCTGCCTGTAATTCCAGCACTTTGTGAGGCTGAGGAAGGTGGACCACCTGAGGTCAGGAGTTCGAGACCAGACTGGCCAACATGGTGAAACCCTGTCTCTACTAAAAATACAAAAATTAACTGGCCATGGTGGTACGTGGCTGTAATCCCAGCTACTCGCGAGGCTGAGGCAGGAGAATCACTTGTACCTGAGAGGCGGAGGTTGCAGTGAGCTGAGATTACACCACTGCACTCTAGCCTGGGTGACAGAGCAAGACTCGGTCTCAAAAAAAAAAAAAAAAGAAGAGGGAGAAAGAGAAGGAGAGGACTCAAATGCTTCCTGATTTCAAAATTTACTACAAACCAATGGTAATCAAAACAGTATGGTACTGGCATAAGACATATAGATCAATGGAACAGAATTGAAAGTCCAGAAATAAAACCATACAACTATGGTCAACTGCTTTTTGACAGAGATGCCAAGATCATTCAATGGGGGAGAAATAGTCTTTTTAACAAATTCTGTTGGGACAAATGAATAGATATGTGCAGAGGAATGAAGTGAGACCCTTACATCACACCGTATACAAAATTAACTCAAATGAATCAAACATTTACACTTAGAGGTAAAACTGTCAAACTCTTAGAAAAAAACTTAGGGTAAATCTCTAACATACTGGATTTGGCAAAGGATTCTTGGATATAATAATAAAAGCATGAGCAACAAAAAGAAAATAGAAAAGTTAGATATCAAAAACTGCCGTATTTATTTTATTTATTTGAGACGGAGTCTTGCTCTGTCACCCAGGCTAGAGTGTAGTGGTGCGGTCTTGGCTCACTGCAACTTATGCCTCCTGGGTTCAAGCAATTCTCCTGCTTCAGCCTCCCGAGTAGCTGGGATTACAGGCACGCACCATCATGCCCAGCTAATTTTTTTTTTTTTTTTTGTAGAGATGGGTTTTCACCATGTTGGCCAAGCTGGTCTCAAACTCCTGACTTCAAGTGATCCACCTACCTTGGCCTCCCAAAGTGCTGGGATTACAGGCGGAAGCCACTGCGCCCAGCTAACTGCTGTGTTTTAAAAGATACCATCAAGAAAGTAAAAAGACAATTCAGAGAATGGGAAATAATACTTGCAAATTACATATCCGAAGCAACTGTACCATTTTACATTCCCACCAGCAGATATAAACTGTACCATTTTACATTCCCACCACCAGAAATAAAACCATACATGTACGTGTAAAATGGTACAGATATATAAGAGCTTATATATACATATAAAAAATATATATATATATAAACTCTTATAACTCAATGGTAAATAGACATATAACCCAATTTTAAAATGGGTAAAAGATCCGAATAGCCATTTCTTCAGGGAAAATATATAAAAGATACAATAAGCACATGAAAACATGCTAAACATCATTAGTTATCAGGTAAGTACACATGAGAACCACAGAGAAATATACTTTACACAAAGCAGACTGCCTAGAATCAATGTAAGAGAATAACAAGTGTTGGCATGGATGTAGAGAAACAGGAACGCTCATACACTGCTGGTGGGAATGTAAAATGGTACCGTTGCTTTGGAAAACACGTCAGTTTATCAAACAATTAAATTAAACAAAGAATTAACATATGATCCTGAGATTCCACTCCTAGGTATATACACAAGAGAACTGATACCAAAAAACTTGCATACAAATATTTTCAGCAGCATTATTCGTAATAGCCAATAGGTGAAACAATCCAAATTCATATCAATGGACAAACAGATAAACAAAATGTGAATTTTAATTGTCATTAATAAAAGGAATGAAGTACTAATACATGCTACAAGATGGAGGAACCTCAAAAAGATTACATTAAGTTCAAGAAGCCAGTTACAGAAGACCACGTATTATATGATTTATTTCATATCGAAGTCCAAAGTACAGAAATCTACAGACAGAAAATAATTAGTGGTTACTTGGGGCTGGGGGTAGGAAACTGAATGAATGGGTGCAAGGAGTAGTAGATCATATTATGGGGTTTCCTTTTGAAGTGCAGTGTTCTAAAATCATTTGTTATGATGGCTGAACATATCTGTGAATATATTAAATAACATTACATTGTACATTTTAAATGTGTTCATTGAATGCTTAGTCAATTATATTTCGATAAAGCTCTTTAAGAAAAAAAATTCAGCCAGGAGCGGTGGTTCACGCCTGTAATCCCAGCACTTTGGGAGGCCGAGGCGGGCGGATCATGAGAACAGGAGATCGAGACCATAGTGGCTAACACGGTGAAACCCCGTCTCTCCTAAAAATACAAAAAATTAGCTGGGTGTGGTGGCAGGCGCCTGTAGTCCCAGCTACTCGGGAGGCTGAGGCAGGAGAATGGCGTGAATCTGGGAGGCGGAGCTTGCAGTGAGCCAAGATTACACCACTGCACTCCAGCCTGGGCAACAGAGCGAGACTCTGTCTCAAAAAAAAAAAAAGAAAAAAAACAAAAAAAGAAAAAAAAATTCCAGGCCGAGCACAGTGGCTTACACCTATAATCCCAACACTTTGGTAGGCCAAGGCGGGAGAATCACTTGAGGCCAGGTGTTCGACACCAGTCTGGGCAACATGGCAAGACCCCAATTCTATAAAAAATTTTTTTAAAATTAGCCAGGTATGGTGGCATATGCTTGTAGTCTCAGCTGAGGCTAAGGCGGCAGAATTGCCTGGTGTATTTAAGCCTGGGCAACAGAGCGAGACCTTGTCTCTAAATAAATAAATAAAATTTAAATATAAAAAATATTCCAGGGCATTAAAAAAAAAAAACTTCCAAAATTCTTTCTTGGAAATACACATAATGCTCAAAGAAAAACCTGGCAAACACTGCACACAAAAAAGAAAATTACAGACTCAAATCACATTTGGTTATCAATATATTGTATTGTCTAACCTCATACCAGTTTAAATTCCAAAAGACTTAAATACAAAAATTATAAACTGTGATGGAAAATCTGAGCATTAAAGACCACACTGATAAATTCAACTACATATAAACAAATAGTGTTTTGCACAGAAAACCCCATAAAGTCAAAAGACAAACTGGAAAAAATCTGCAAATTATGAAATGCACAGAATGCCAATTATCCTGACAGTGTAACAATTCCCAGAAATTGATCCAATAGGAAAGTGGAAAATGGATACAGATAGCACACAAAAAGTGAATTACAAAGGGCACTAAAACATATAGTTTCTCAAACTCACTCTCAATAAGAGAAATGAAAAATGAAAAAAATACTGAGATAACATCCACCCGCCCCTATCACATTGGCAAAAATCCAACTGCTTGAAAATATACTGGTGGGAAGGGGGTACTGTGAGGAAACTGGGACTCATGTACATTACTGGTAGGAAAATAAATCGAAAATCCTGATAAGATGAAAACCTGGCAGTATTTGTCAAAACTGACATAGCAGTCATACTTCTGGAAATTTATCCTACAGATACACATACAAAATGACACTATATAGGCTTATTCACTGCGTTTTGTTTGAATTTTAAAAAAAGAAAGACTGGAAACAACCTTACAGGGGATTCATTACATAAATTACGATTCTGGCATACTTATAGAATTTACAGGTTCAGTTCCAGACCACTGAAATAAAGTGAATATCACAACAGAGGAAGTCACACCAAAGTTTTGGTTTCCCAGTGCATATAAAAGTTATGTTTATATTATACTGCTGTCTATTATGTGTGTAATTGTATTATGTCTAAAAAAATGTACATACCCTAATTTAAAATACTTCATTGCTAAAAAATGCTAATGATCATCTGAGCCTTCAGAGAGGTGTAATCTTTTTGCTGGTGGAGGGTCTTGTCTCAATGTTGATGGCTGTTGACTGGTCAGGTTGGTGGATACTGAAGGTTGGGGTGGTTACAGCATTTTCTTAAAGTAAGACAACAGTGAAGTTGGCTGCATGGATTGATTTTTCCTTCTGTAAAAGATTTCTTTGTAGCATGGAATGCTGTTTTACAACATTTTACCCACAGTAGAACTTCTTTGAAAATGGAAGTCAATCTTTTAAACTTGCCATTGCGTTATCAACTAAGTTTATATAATACTCTAAATTGTTTGTTGTTATTTCAACAACATCCACAGGACAGGGCACTATTACTTCATTAGAAGATTCCATCTCAAGAAACCATATTCGTTGCTCATCCATGAGAAGCAACTCCTCATCTAGTCAAGTTTTATCATAAGATAGTTATTTCTCTCACTGAAGACCTGAACCACTCAAAGTCATCCATAGAGGTTGGAATCCACTTCTTCCAAGCTCCTATTAATGTTGATATTTTGACCTCCTCCCATGAATCAGAAATGTTCTGAATGCATCTAGAACAGTGAATCTTTTCCAGAAGATTGACTTTGCCCAAATCCATTAGAGAAATCATTATGGCAGCTGTAGCCTTACAAAATGCATTTTTTTTCTTTTTTTTTTTTTTGAGACATAGTCTGTCAGCCAGGCTGGAATGCAGTGACACAATCATAGTTCAGTGCAGCCTCAACCTCCTGGCTCAAGCAGTCCTCCCACCTCAGCCTCCCAAGTAGCTGAGACTACAGGCATGAGCCACAGCATGCCTGGCTAATTTTTTTAAAAAATTTTTTTGTAGAGACAGGGTCTCACCGTGTTGCCCAGACTGGTCTCAAACTCCTGGGCTCAAACAATCCACCTGCCACAGCCTCCGAAATTGCTGGGACTGCAGGCATGAGCCACCACACCCAGCCTAAAATTTATTTCTTAATAAGACCTGAAAGTTGAAATTATTCCTTGTTTCATGGGCTGCACAATGGATGTTATGTTAGCAGGCATGAAAACAATATTAATCTTGTACTTCTCCATCAGAGCTCTTGGGTGACTGACTGGGTGCATTGTCAGTGGGTAGTAATATTTTGAAAGGAGTCTTTTTTTTTTTTTTTTTATGAGCAGTAGGTCTCAATAGTGGGCTTAAAACATTCAGTAAACCATGCTGTGAACAGATGTGGTGTCATCCAGGCTTTGTTGTTTCATTTATAGAGCACAGGCAGAGTAGATTTAGCATCCTTTTTAAGGACCCTAGCATTTTGCGAATGGTAAATGAACATCAGCTTCAACTTAAACTCAGCAACTGCATTAGTCCCTAACAAGAGAGTCAGTCTGTTCTTTGAAGCTTTGAAGCCAGGCATTGACTTCTTTATCTATGAAAGTCCTAGATGGCATCTTCTTCCAATAAAAGGCTATTTTGTCTACATTGAACATCTGGTGTTTAGTGTAGCCACCTTCATCAATGATCTTAGGTAGATCTACTGGATAACTTGCTGCAGCTTCTCCATCAGCACTTGCTGTTTTGTTTTGCACTTTCACATTCTGTAGATAGTTTCTTTCCTTAAACCTCATGAACCAACCTCTGCTAGCTTCCAACTTTTCTTCTGCAGATTCCTCACTCTCCTGGCCTTCATAGAAATGAAGTTTATTAACTGGCCTAATTTCAATATCGTTATGTCTTTGGAAACAAGCAGGCCCAAGGAGAGGGAGAGAGATGGGGGAATGTCCAGTTCGTGAAGCAGTCAGAGCACACACATTTATTGATTAAGTACATCGTCTTACACGAGCATGGTTTGTGGTGGCCCAAAACAATTATAATAGTAACATCAAAGATCACTGATCACTGATTAAAGTAACAGATATAATAATTAAAAAAAACTTTGAGTTATTGTGAGAATCATCAAAATGTGACACAGACATAATGTGAGCGCACACTGTTGGAAAAATGGTGCCTACAGACTTACTCGACATGGGGTTGCCACAAACCTTCAATTTGTAAAAAACACTTTGGGAGGCCAAGGAGTGCAGATCACTGGAGGTCAGGAGTTCGAGACCAGCCTGGCCAACATGATGAAACCCTGTCTCTACTAAAAATACAAAAATAAACCAGGTGTGTTGGTGGGTGCCTATAATCCCAGCTACTCGGGAGGCTGAGGCAGGGAGAATTGCTTGAACCCAGGAAGTGGAGGTTGCAGTGAACCAAGATTGCGCCACTGCACTCCAGCCTGGGTAACAGAGTGAGACTCCGTCTCAAAAAAACAAAAAACAAAAACAAACAGACAAACAAAAAAAAAACCACTAGTACTGAGAAGCACAATAAAGCAAAGTGTAATAAAACAAGGTATACCTATATCACTGTAGAATGAAGAATCAGTTTAATTTTATGTACTGACTATATTAAAAAGATCTCTAAGATACATTGTTAAAGGTGGGGGGAAAAGCAAGGTGCATGTGTTATGTTTTACAAGTGTGTAAAGAGGGGAGGTATAAGAATCCATGTTTAAATTTTCTTGTATTTGTGGAGACTCTAACGATATATAAGAAACTAAGCTTTTGTTAATGGCAAGGGAGAACTAGACAGAGGACAAGGAAAGAGGACAAGTTATTCACTCTAACTTTTTATACTGGTCAGTTTTTAATGAATGCTTTCTCCATTCAAAAAAATAAAACATAGACCAGGTGCAGTGGCTCATGCCTATAATCTCAGTGCTTTGGGGTGCTGAGATGGGAGAATTGCTTTAGCTCAGGAGTTCAAGGATACAGTCATCATGCCACTGCACTTCAGCCTGAGTGACAGAGCAAGACGCTGTCTCTAATAAAATTAATAAACTGGCTGGGTTTGGTGGCTTATGCCTGTAATCCCAGATCTTTGGGAGGCCAAGGCAGGGGGACTGCTTGAAGCCAGGGTTCAATATCACCCTGGACTATAAAGCAAGACCCTATCTCTACAAAAATAGTAAAATTAGCTGAGTGTGGTGGCGTATGCTTGTATTCCCAGCTACTCTGAAGGTTGGGGCAAGAGGATTGCTTGAGCCTAGGAGTTCAAGGCTGCAGTGAGCCATGATCACACCATTGTACTCTACCCTGGGTGACACAGCAAGACCTTGCCTAAAATTAATTAATATAGTATAATGTAATAATTGATTCACAAATAAAAATGCCATTGATACAGACCTTAGAAACTGGAACCTTGCAGAAATAGGAAGTATCTAGGGTGGGATAAGTGACAGACTTCTCTGACAGACCCCTGCTTTAGGCACTGAATGCTCACAGAGTCGGGGTAAGGGGTTGGGGAGCAGCCTGAGGTCCTCACAGCTTGCCTCGCTTGGTGGTAGAGTCACTGCCTCACAAGCCAGGGCAAGGGCTATCAGTACTTCAGTATACTCAGTGGTACTGTGCCCAAGGTAGAGCTTTGTCCACAAACTGGGGGCTGGGCAGAATAAGAGAGCTCTCACATCCATACTGCTCTTGCCCAGAACTTAGCCTTAGCGGTAGGTAGCTGAGGGCAGGATGATATAATCTGAAGTCTGGTTTCTCCTGAGAAGAAAACCTTTCAACTGGGAGCTGGCAGAGAAGGAATCCCGAGTTCTTCTTCACTGCAGCCATCTGGAATGGAATGTCCCCCTTGCTGAGCTAGTAGTGGGGAAGGAGGAAATGCTCTTGGTTTAAATACCACAGATCTTGCCTTTCTCAATGAATTTTTTGAGATTTTCTTGAGTAGATGTTTTTTCATTTACTATTTGCCCTTGGCACCATTTCCGGAGCCTTTCAATGGTGGTCGTTTTATAATTTTTATCAGTTTCATTGGGTTAGGGGGCCAGCAGAGCTCATGCTGCCGTGCCAGATATCAATATTTGGAATGGCTTTAAGTACATTGGAATTACTTTCTTTTTAAGGGACTGTAGAATTCTCCGATGCAACTATCTGAGCCTGCTACTTTTTGGCAAAGGGGTACAGCTCCTGAAATTTTTATCTGTGGAAATTTGTCTATTTACATTTTTTTCTCTTTTCTGGGGTCAATATTGATAAGTAATAATTTCCTAGAAAATTACCTATTTGATCCAGATTTTAAACTTATTTGCATATAATTGAGCAAAGTCATTTTATGATTATCTTAATTTTTTCTCTGTGTGGTTATTTCTTTAGAAACTCCTTTTTATATGTGCTTTAAGAATTACTTAATTCTGGCCGGATCTGGTGGCTCACACCTGTAATCCCTTTGGGAGGCCAAGTCCGGTGGGTCACGAGGTCAGGAGTTCAAAACCAGCCTGGCCAACATGGTGAAACCCTGTCTCTGCTAAAAATACAAAATAATTAGCTGGGCATGATGGCAGGCACCTGTAATCCCACCTACTCGGGAGGCTGAGGCAGGAGAATCACTTAAACCCAGGAGGTGGAGGTTGCAGTGAGCTGAGATTGCACCACTGTACTCCAGCCTGGAGACAGAGTGAGACTCCATCTCAAAATAATAATAATAATAATAATAATAATAATAATAATAATAATATAATAATAACTGTAATTCACTAATGAAATAAATACTAGAAATTATTCCCCCCACAAACCTCAGTGCTTAAGATTTATTATAATCAGAATCTTAAAATTTCCATAATAATTATTTACTGAATTTTTACTGTTCATTATGAACTTTACAGTTGTGATTTATTTAATCTTAACAACAGCCTTATGAGGTATATACTAATAGAATTATTTTATGGATGAGGACACTGAGTCACAGAGATTATGTAGCTTGTCTAATTATATACTTAGATGTCATAATTTTAACAACTTTGTTGGCTACAAGAAATTTAAAATTATTTAAGGCTGTTAAATAAATAGATCTGTTTGCTTCCTAATGTCTTAACCTAAATCACCATCTCAAAAAGTAATATAATTGTTAGTTGTCTATAACAACATATTTTAACTCACGAATTATTTCAGTGAAGATAGTAGTGGGGAAAGAGTGTTACCAAAAATTTCCTTCCTTAGCTACCAATTTAAATTTATAGTTGGCATAGGAAATTTTCTTTTAACCCTTTTCTCATTTACCCTGAGAATACTTGCTGGTGGTGCTTGCAGCTGTAGCATTTACCCCAAGATAACTTTGCCGGGAAATATCTTGCTTTGATTATTATTTTTGCATTGCTCTAGTATATTGACTTTGGAAACAAAAGACATTATTCTATTTATAGCATTCTGTTTTTAGTAGTGGTATTTCCGTTTACAAAGTATAGTAATTCTCAATTGCTGAAAATGTCAAATCCTAGAAGCTAGCATTCCTATGTGTGATGTTAACATAGTTCTCAAAAACAGTTTTTATATTTTATTTTCACATTGAAAATCACTCAGATTTGTTTCAGCCTCAAAGAGTATGTTTATATAAAATTAAATGAATGCAGGCAGCAAGCTACACTTCTTTTTTTCTAAATGGGAAAAGGGTTAAAAGAATGTTTATGTTTGGAAAGTCAATGTAACAATTATGGCATTATAAAGAAAAATTTAGAAAATGTAAAAAAAAAAACAAAAACCATAACATCACTACCCTAGCACTTTAATTTTATTTTTGCCTGTCACCTTCAAGTTCTTGTCCACACACATTTTTTTGTGTAGGTAGAATAATAATGTATCTTTTTTTGTATCCTGTATTTGACAAAGTGAGTTATTAAAAATTATTTTAAAAGAAGGCAGTTAAAAAATTCAAACAAAAAATGTTCTTTGTCTTTATATTTTTCAACAGCTTTTATGTAAGTTTAAGGAGTTGTGCGAATATTTTGGTGAAGTTGGGGATACATAAAAGCACATTACCTTTTGTTTCTGACCTCTTATGCTAGTCCTTTCATCCTAAGTATTTGTATGGAAAGGATTATTTGCCTGTAAAGTCAAGTCCAGTGGATAATTTGGTTTGAAAGCTCTTATATAACACAACCATAGACAAAATATTTGTTTTTCTTTATGAACTTTGTTAATGCAATGTTTTAGTTGCATTTCTGAAATGAGAAATAAACTAAGAAAAATAGGAATTTGAGGAATAAAAGTTTAGAGTTTCATCAGTATTAAAAAAAACTTCTCTTTAGACAAGACTGAGTAAATGTGTGTGACTACTGCCCTCTTGGGTTGGTATAAGGGACATGTATTTAAAAATAATTTGTGCTGAGATTTATCTTTCTTCTTTCAAAGGTGTTAAAATCATCACACAACAGGTTCAACCAAGTAAAATCTTACCCAAACCAGTGACAGCAACTCTACCCACCAGTAGCAATTCCCCTATTATGGTGGTTAGCAGTAATGGTGCAATTATGACAACTAAACTGGTAACCACTCCTACTGGTAAGTTCTCTTGAGCATCAGTTCATTTATTCATCATACATTCATCAAAGAGTTTCTCTGTACCAGCAATATGCTTGACACTTGGGATATAGAGATTAATGGGACAGTTTTTTTTCAGAGAGGCCTTTCTTGATTCTCACACCCCTACTGCCCTGACGTTAACTTTCTTTTGTTATTCTTTCTAATGATCCCTTGTTTCTTTCCTTTATAGCACTTCCCATAATTTCTTACGTATCTAGTTGTATATTGATTTGTTTGATATTGTTCCTTTTATTGGACCATAAGCTCTATGAGGGTAAGGGACCATATCCTTTTTATTTACCACATATATAGAGCTAGTCTGTAAGTAGGTGCTCAGTCAGGATTTGCTAAATGAGTTAAAACAGTCCCAACCCACAAGGATTTCACTCTGATGAAGTTGAGAAGAGTATATGTTACATTACAGTTTAGTAAGCGTTACTGAGACTGAGGAAAGCACAGAGTGGTATTGTGCCCTGATAGGCAAGCAACCAGCATATGCTGGAGGAGGTGACAGTGTTGAACATTTTGGATAGTAACACTATCTAAAATGTGACCTTGAGCAGATTACTTAATCTCTCTAAATCTTTTTCTTTGTTTATTTGTTTTTGGTTTTTTCCTTGTTTATTTAAATGGGATAATAATACCTATGCCATAACATTATTATAAGTACTAAATGAAATCAAGTATGTAGAAAGTCCCCAGCATAGTGCTCAATAGTTGTCACTATTAATATTATAATTAGCCATTACCGTTATTTTAAATGTATGACTCTTTAACCAAACTTTTTGAGGATGGCTAGCATTTAGATGACAGAATTTAAATAGTGTAAAATGATACCTGTCTCAAGCTTATAAACTGTCATTTATTGGCCAGTGTGTAAAGGTCTTTACAAACATTGCACTTCCTCTCCTTTAGGCTTTATTATCTCCATTTTCAGCAACTTGCCCAAGGTCACGTAGCCAAAAAGAGGCAGAACTGGGGATTGAACCAGTTTGACTCCAAAACCTATGCTTTCTTTTGTTTTTTAAATTGCAGTAAAATATATATAACATGAAATTTACCATTTTCAAATATATAGTTCATTGGCATTAAGTACATTCACATTGTTATATAACCATCAACACCATCTATCTCCAAAACTTTTTCATCTTCCGAAACTGAAACTCTGTGCTCATTTAACAATAATGCTTCATTTCCCCACTTTCTCCAGTCCCTGGCATCACCATTCTACTTTCTGTCTCTATGCAAAGCCTGTGCTTTTAAACACTATTATTCTTTAGTATTTTTATCATACTTCCCCTAAACTTTTCTAAATAGATAACAGTGTTATGCATATATGATTCTTCATGTTATGGAAAAGTAGTGAAGAATAATATTTTGTCTATTTACGTGTCTGTGTTATAATAAGCGTTTCTTTTTTTAACAAAAACTTAATTTGAAATTTTTTCAGATGTAATTTGCCAAATTCAAACTATGTATCCATATAGCGTATTTACTTTGCACTAGTTTTGTGGGTTTTTTTTTTTTTCATTCAGATGTATGCTTATAACCAATTTAAACTAATTCTACTTTTATTGTTCCTCCCGTTCTCCCTTTTTGGGGGATGGTTGTATTTTTCAAAGGTGAATAACTTGGTAAAAGCATTTTTTTGGGGGGGAGGAGGCGAGTATTGAAAATGGTTATCAAAGTGGTCCGTGAATTTGATTATCATGAAAGATTTCTTCAAGTGAAGATGATGTTATCTTAGTCATATTTTTTTCATTCTCCCTAAGGCTATTGATGCTTAATTTAGGAATAGCCTTTCTGAGTTACTGGATTTGTAAGAAACCACAACAGACTCATGTAGTTAGCTTTTAATTCCTGTTTGGAGAAAAGAAAAAAGTGTTAGAAATAGTGGGGAAGGGTATAAAATCTTTTGAGACACATGAAGAAAAATAGTCTAACAGGTCTAAAGTTGAGGAAATAGGTAAATAGAGAAAATTTTAGGCTAAAGAGAAATATTCCTGGCAACTCTACTAGGCAGCTTTAACTTTAATCTTTACTAAAATGATAGAATAACCAACCCTTTAAAAGGTGGACGTATATTTAGAGGGTAGCAGAGTACAAAGCAATGAAAGTTTGTAAAACTTTAGACAAACAATACTGCCTTATTTGCTCAATGCCAACATTGGGTTTGGCACTAAGACAGTATAAAACAGATGCAGAGACCTTAAAATCTATGACAGAAATATCTAAAATACTCTGGCAGGAAAGATGATTAAATTTGTTTCTTTTGGCATAAAACTAGTAGAAGAAGGGTAGTGGAAGAAGGGAACAGAGTTAACTCTACTTTTTCTTTGGTTAGTAATTTGATGCAACACATCACAAAATTTTATGTGTAAAATTAATTTAAATTGACTTGGCTGTAGTACTTGCTATATGTGTTGAAAACTGGCTGTAAAATTATAAATTAATGTCTTGACACCTTGAAATTCCATTTTCAAGTTATAGCAATGTAGATTATATTGAATTACAGTTAAATTGTATTAATTATCATTCTTCTGTAAGCAATGACAAGTTTTTCTTTTGGCTTTTCCCTTTCTATAGGCACACAAGCAACCTATACCCGGCCAACAGTGAGCCCATCCATTGGTCGGATGGCTGCAACCCCTGGAGCTGCAACCTATGTGAAAACTACGAGTGGTAGCATCATTACAGTAGTACCCAAATCATTAGCTACCTTGGGGGGCAAGATAATTAGCAGTAATATAGTTTCTGGTAGGTATATCTGAAATATGTTAAAGGTATAGGTGGCCTTCATTGAGAGAAAAAAAAAACTTACTTCATTGAAGGATTATATTTGATCTCAATTTTTACTTAGAAATCTAAAGCTTTGTTTTAGTCCTTATGTTTCATGATTAAGTAAAGTTTTTAGTTTTAATATTCAATATTCACATATAAAGCTTTTGATAGTTTTAAAATGGAAAGAATCTTTAGTTGCTTTTAGTCAGAGTGGAAAGATTATAGTTTAAATTTGCATAGAGATTTTTCATTTGCAAAGTATCCTCCTATTTGTCAACCTATTCAGACCCCATAACAACTCTTGAGGTGGTTGCTATTGTGCTGAATTTACAAATGAAGATAGATTTGGGTTTAGAGAGATCAAATTGACCTGTCCAAGACCAATTAGAGTTAGAAAGTGGAAGAACTCTTATTTGTTCTGAATATGTTTTAGGGAACATATCTCATAATTTCAATTACTGATGTCACTTTAGTTTATTAAAAATAAAAATATTTGAATACTTTATTTGCCTTTTGCCATTTATATTAACTTTGCTTTTCAGAAATATTTTACTTTAATAGTGAAAGCCAACCATCTGCCTATTTATTGGTATATTGAAACCATACCTGGTTTTTATTGGCTCATTAATCTCTGTAGTTCTTGGGTTGTGGACCCTAATGTGGAATGTTAAAATGGCATCTGTTTTCATCGATTATTATTTTTAATTAAAATGATGTAAATAATCTCTGATTAAGCAAGACTGTAGACTTTAATTGTCTACCATTTTTGTAGACAAGTCATATTTTGTATGCCCCAGGTGAGTTGTTCTAACATTTTAAAGTCAAGGGATTGAAGTTCCTGGTAGTAATTTGATGTTGCTGATAACTCAGGGAGTTAAAAAAAAGCAAAGCAGAGCGTGATATTGGCATAAAGTGTTATGTTTAAAGCTGTTAATTTTGGCTCTACTTTTAAGTGTAAGTGAGAAAATCCAATGTTTGCCAGACTGAGGAGGGTGAAACCAGTAGGGAAAGAATCATCGTACTCCAGCTTTTAAGAGGATACTTTAAATAACAGTTAAAACTTAAATTGTAATTTATTACTTGACAATATCTTTACATAGCATAAAGCACTTACTCAATTAAACATTTGTCAAAAAGGGATCTTGTATTTCATTGGTAGGTAGTTTTTTATGACCTTAAGGATTTTTCTTTACTTATACATGAATTTATAGTTTCATATAGCTTGAAGGAATGTTTAGATGTCGTGAGTCCTCTATTTTCAGACCTAATTCATAATGTAGCTGCTTTGTACCTGGTTAGAGCAGTACAAGCAAGCACATTTTCCTAAAAGCAGAGATGTCATTTGAAATTTATATATCTTATACATGTATAATGTGTTATCCATCTTTGTATTGAATTATAAAACCATTCATGGTTAGCTGCTACTTCAAGTGCATGAGTGTACGTGAGTAGAGACTTTTCCAGCACTATAGGATATACTTGGCATACAGTTTAAACAACTTTATTCATTGTGTGGTGCTCATTATGTCTCTATCTCTCCTTCACTGACACTTCTATTCCAAAGAACTTCTCTTCTTCTGGTTGCTCTAAACTGATCCTTGTGTTACATCTCACTATTCTTTATAAAGACAATTTTCTTATTTTATAATATTATTGTTGATCCATGATACTGGGATTATAGGTTAGTTTTAAAATCTTTTATTGCCTATTTATAGTAAACTGATAAGCCTGGTTGAATGAATTTACACAGTTTTCTGTCTTCATCCATGAGCAGATGCTTTTCCTAGGGTCCCATCTTCCCCAAACAAAAAAGAAGTACTTTCCTTTTTTTTTTTTTTTTTAAGACAGAGTCTCACTCTGTTGCCCAGGCTAGGATGCAGTGGCATGATTGGCTCGTTACAGCATCAGCCTCCTGGGCTCAAGCAATCCTGACACCTCAGCCTTCCAGGTAGCTAAGACTACAGGCTCACACCACCATGCTTGGCTAATTTTTGTATTTTTTCTAGAGACAGAGTTTTGCCATGTTACCCAGGCTGGTCTCAAACTCCTGAGCTCAAGCAATCTGCCCACCTTGGCTACCCAAAGTGCTGGGATTCCAGGCATGAGCCACCGTGCCTGGCTCTTTTCTTAAAATACACTCAAACATCTAGCTATAAGACTAGAAGGCTTTAAAAAAGGTACTTTCCCTCTCATGGTGGGGGAATTTGGAAACTACAGCAAGGTTCAAAGAAAATTAAAAACCTTTGATTTTTACTATTCATAGGACTGTGTTAAAATTTAGGTATATTTCTTTTTATTCATTTTTCTATTCATTTGTTTGTATAAAGTGTTTGTGTGTGTGCGTGCGTGTATATATATATATATTTTTTTTTTTAATTGGGATCTAATATAGTCAGATTTTATCCGTGTTTCCTATAGTAATGTTATTTTCCCATGCTAGTAAATGTAGTTTGACAACCCCCCTCATATTTAACCATTTTCTTATTGTAGCAAGTTTTAGGTTGCTTATAGGCTGTCTTGTGTGTGTGTGTGTGTGTGTGTGTGTGTGTGTGTGTCTATGTCATTATAAATAATTCTATGACGAACATTATTATACATAAATTATTTTGTGGAATTCTTACTTCCTCTGTATAAATATCCTAGAATGCAAGTTAATGCTTCCAAAGTACTTTCTAGAAAGATCACTTTGTTCTTTTTATTAGAACAAGCAATTAAATGGAAGCCATGACTATCTTTATAGTTGATTCATATCTTTTTTTTTTTTCTTTTTTGAGACGGAGTCCTGCTGTGTCACCTAGGCTGGAATGTAGTGGTGTGATCTCTGCTCACTGCTACCCCCATCTCCCAGGTTCAAGCAATTCTCCTGCCTCAGCCTCCTGAGTAGCTGGGATTACAGGCGCCTGCTACCACGCTCGGCTAATTTTTTTATTTTTAATAGAGACGGGGTTTCACCATGTTGGCCAGGATGATCTCAAACTCCTGACCTCAGGTGATCCACCTGCCTCGGGCTCCCAAAGTGCTGGTATTATAGGCGTCAGTTACTGCGCCCGGCCAATTCATATTTTATAGGGTCAAATATTTATTTACATGTGTATACGTTAGATTATCAGATTTGTAAGTTTTTTTGTGAGCTTTGTTGAGGGTTAGATGAATAATTATATTGGATTCTTCAGAGTTGAACTCACTACCTTGATTCTGAGGACATTATGAGAACCTGTGACAATAGCAAAACTTTAATTCTCCTAATCTTTAGTACAGTGTCCAGGAAGGGAACTATTGTTTTTGCACTTTTTCATCCGTTCATTCTTTGAGCAAAGCAACATAAAACATTACCTAAGAGACCAAGATTGTCAGGTGATTTTAGAATCTATAAATAGAATAGTAAAATCTGAGCCAATAAATTTGTGTTCTTCTTTAAGCCTACCTATTATAATGCCCAAACTTTTACAGGGATCGTTTTAAAAAATAAGAATGCCTGGAATGCATCAATATCATAGTTCATTATTATCTAAATGGGATATACAGTTATTTGTACCCATTATATCTCAATTGTTTTATAAGTGAAGATTATATAGGTGGGTCCTTCTGATATGCTATGAGCCAGATACTCTGCTGTGTGTTGTGATACAGAGGAATATATATATGAGTTTTATTATCTGCCCTAAAAAATGCTAAACAAGTGAACTTGTATAATTTTGCTGTAACATGGGAACAGCAGTCTACTGTGAAAGCATAGAGGGTGACTTTTTTTTAATGCGTAATACTTCTTCAATGTAATGTATTTATCCCCGATACAGAAACATGTTCACTAGAATTTCAGAAATTTATAATTGATCATTCTATCAATTATAAATTATATTCTATTTTAATATAATGTTAGACTTGCTTTTCCTTATGCTATTCCTTTTTCTTCTATTTTCTGACATTTGCCCCCCCACCACATTTTGTTAAACTTGTGGACTTGGTTTGCAACTATCATATAAATTGAAAAACCTCTGTAATGGAAGGGATTAGACATTTTAGTAGGTAAAAATATTCATTTGTTAAGCAAGTTTTGTCAAAAAGTGATCCTTGTACTTTGGTATAAAGTCAAAAGCATAGTAAATCATGTCAAAAGAGGTCTGTATGAAACCATGTCAAAAAAGATCTATAGAGTTAATCACATGTGAGGGATTAAAGTTAATTAAGAGTTAAAGTTAGTATAAGTGAATCATGGGCAGCTTGGTTTTTGAAGTTCTTAACAGCTGACTATTCAGAGACTACAAATAAATGGAAAAACAGTTGTGAAGCTAGTTCATAGATTAAAATGCTCTTTTATGTAACCTCAGAGCATGTTACCTTGGGCTAATGAGACATATAATGGCAAATATATTATAAAGACATTTTTTGTAGCAGTGTTGCCAAAATTAACATATAACTAGAATATTCTTGTTCTTAGTGTAACTTTGTTTATAAAACTTAAGTAAGGAATATTAAGGTTTTCCAGTGGAAAATAATAAAATTGTGTTTAATTATTTTTTTGAAGACATATTGCTCATGTTTTTACTAAGTAATAATTCTGTGCTTAGTCATTTGATAAATGACATGTAGACCTATAGAAGAACTTGACATGCCTCTTTTCATAAGCAGAGGAAATTACAGGAGCAAAAGTAGCATTGGAATTTATATGCTCAAAGACCAATGTGGAAACCAGCACATTAAAGGAGAGGCATATGTTAATTAATTCTAAAAATTAAGGTCTGACAAAGCCTGGAAAGCTAGGCAGGGGAGTTTGGGCTTTGTGTAGTAGGTAACGGGAAGCCATAATGAAGAAGTTACTTCTTAGATCAAAGTTTATGGTGTGTACTCTGGAGTACATGCTAATTAGATCAAAATGGTAGATTAAGGGACAGATTATGTATTAATAGGATTTTGAAACATGAGGGAAAGTTAGAACTGGGAACGAAATGGGAAATTAGGGAATTTAACCAGTTGACATGTTCCAGGTTCTTGGCATGATAAATTTAGTTTTTTAAGGATGTAAGTGTCATCCACTGTGCTAAGCACTGAGGAATCATAAGAAGGTACAGTGTGGAGATTAAGGGGCTTTCATCTTGTTGAGAGGTATAGGGAGTTAAGATGAGGAAACAGGCCAAGCCTGGTGGCTCATGCCTGTAATTCCAATGATTTGGGAGGCTGAAGCAGGAGGATCCCTTGAGGCCAGGAGTTCAAGACCAACCTGGGTAATGTAGTAAGACCCCATCTCTACCAAAAAATACAGAAATTAGCCAGGCATGGTGGCACATACCTGTAGTCCTAGGTACCTAAGAGGCTGAGATGGGAGGATTGTGTGAGCCCGGGAGTTGAAGCCTGCAGTAGATATGATCATGCCTCTGCACTCCAGCCTGGTAACAGAGTGAGACCCTGTCTCTCTTAAAAAAAAAAAAAAAGTCCAGGCACAGTGGCTCACACCTATAGTTCCAACACTTTGTGAAGCTGAGGCAGGAGGATCACTTGAACCTAGGAGTTTGAGATCAGCCAGCAGCCAGGGCAACATAGTGAGACCTTATTTCTACAAAAAATCAAAAAGTAAGGTGGGAGGACCACTTGAGCTCAGAAGGTCAAGGCTGCAATGAGCCGTGGTTGCTCCACTCCACTCCCGTCTGGGTGACAGAGCAAGACCTTGCCTTAAAAAAAATAAATAAATAAAAATCAAATTTTTTGAAAAAGAGAAGAAAACAAGGAATAAATCAAAGATTTGCGCCAGAATTTACATCTGAAGGTTGGAAGGTAGATTTGATAGGTAGAAGAGAAGCCAATTATGGAAGGGTGTGTGGGAGAGGGCAAAGTAATACTGTGTTTGGATCAGTAGGTATAGACCTATTAGATAGATCTTAATAATTGACAATATAAGTTTATATATGCAAAGTAGAGTTTTATCCTCAGACTCTCCAGAGTGCTGCAGATTACAAAAGCATACATTGAATCTATGACTTGTTTTGTATATTGTTTACTTTGTCTGTTTTTTTTTTTTTTTTTTGAGATTGAGTCTTGCTCTGTAGCCCAGGATGGAGTACAGTGGTGCAATCTCAGCTCACTGCAACCTCCACCTCCTGGGTTCAAGCAATTCTTCTGCCTCAGCCTCCCAAGTAGCTGGGATTACAGGCGCCTGCCGCCACCCCCAGCTAATTTTTTTGTATTTTTAGTAGAGATAGAGTTTCACCATGTTGGACAGGCTGATCTTGAACTCCTGACCTCTGGTGATCTGCCTGCCTTGGCCTCTCAAAATGCTGGGATTATGAGCGTGAGCCACCACGCCTGGCCTACTTTGTCTTTTTTAATCACAGAAAAATACATGGCTTATTTCTTTTCATAAATTTTTTCTAGAGCCTAGTGTTATGTAAATTTAAGTATTTACTTCATGTTCTTTTTTGAAGGATTTTCCCATCACTTCAATCACAGATATAATATTGGGTTTGGGGGAAATACATGTCATGGAATAGAGATTGTGATTTGTTTCTTTTAACTAGTCAGATAAAGAATGTTGATGGTAAAACTGATGTTTTTAGATTCTGAGTTTTGTGTATAGGTTCTCAGATTCTAAAAAGATGACTGCTTTAAGCGTAAATTCTTAATATTCTCTCATTCTGGTATGACTTATAACTTACTATTCCAAGCCTTCATTTTCATCGTCTTGACAGCTTTCATGTCATCTAGGAATGACATTTACTATATGTACTAATTGTGTATAATATAAACAAAAATAACCAAGTATCTCTAGTCCTTAACTCAGGCCTCCTTTTCTTCCCCCTTTTCTAAGGAACGACTACCAAAATCACTACAATCCCAATGACTTCCAAGCCCAACGTGATTGTTGTACAAAAGACTACAGGAAAAGGAACGACCATTCAAGGCCTCCCGGGCAAAAATGTTGTCACAACGTTGCTAAATGCTGGAGTAAGTAAGAGCTTCAACTGCAGACTTAGCAATTCACAGAGGATTTAAAGACCAGCTTTATAAATATTTGCACAAGGACTAGAGAACCCCACAATAGCCAGATGGCTTGGTTTACCACTGCTGGGATATAATAACTGTTAAAGCACCACCATCTGATGCCATTTTTCACAGTAATTTCTAAAGCATGTTGCTCATACTTGCTCATAGCTAGGTTGCTTGTGACCATGATTTAGATGCTTAGCTTTGTCCAGATAGAGAATTCCATTGGCTTAACTGTAGGGGGACTTCTGTTGGAGCACTGTTTTATTCCTGCTTATGGTCAATAGATACTGACTTTGTATTTGGCTTAGGGTGGGCAAAGAGAAATATGTGGGATTAAGACTAAATTAATTGATGGGGATTTGTTACTTTCTTTTTTTTTTTTTTTTTTTCATTTTTACCTCTTTGAGCTATTAAAAAATAAAATCAGACTGGGTGTGGTGGCACATGCCTGTAATCCCAGCTGGTTGGGAGGCTGAGGTGGGAGAATTGCTTTAGCCCGGGAGTTCAAGACCAGCCTTGGCAACAAAGCAAGACCCCCACCTCTACCAAAATTTATTTTAAAAATTAACCAGGTGTGGTAGCATGCACCTGTAGTCCCAACTACTTGGGAGGCTAAAGTGGGAGGATCACATGAGCCCAGGAGTTTGAGGCTGCTATGAGCCATGATCATGCCACTGCACTCCAGACTGGGCAACAGAGTGAGACCTTGCCTCAAAAAAAAAAAAAAAATCAAATAAATAACAGATTCATTTATAGTTCTGAAGGCAGTTGGTAGGAGGTTTGGAGTTAGACAAACCAGGGCTTTGTTTCTCCATATTGTAGTTGTTTGACCTTGGGTGACATATTCAACCTCTCTCATTCTTAATTTCCTCATTTGTACATTGGGATTGATGATCTTTACCAGTGAGGTTGTTTAGTAACTGGTAGCTATTGTGAAAGTGCTTAGAATAGTGCCTGGCACATAAGAAGTCCTCAATCATTGATTTTCTTCTTCTTGTTATTCTTGGTACTTACCTGTTTAGGCTTGTTAGTGTCCCTACCTTGCCTAACTTCACTAGAACATGGATTGCTATACTTCACTTAAGTAGATCTCATAAAAGCTTCATTGGTAGGGGTCCAGCATTAGATTTTTTCAATGTGTGGGGAAACAGATTGCTCCTAGCCTGAATTTACATAGTAAGCCAAAAGTAAAGCCAGGATTAGAATTCAGATTTTCAGAACCCTTTGTAATGTGGTTTGCAGTTTCAGAGAACTTGATATGTAAGAGGGGATGATTTGTATTCTAGGCCCTGTGGTTCACAAAGATCCAAGAGTCATGTATGATTCATAGCTGTTAGATATCTCTGATAACAACCGTTTGACACAGGCAGCTCTAGTAAAACAAGCAAATCAACGTATAAGACCGTTTTCTGGGCTGGGTGTGGAGGCTTATGCCTGTAATCCCAGCAATTTGGGAAGGCAAGGCATGCGGATCACTTGAGCCCAGGAGTTTGAGACCAGCCTGAGCAACATGGTGAAACTCCATATCTACAAAATTACAAAAATTAGCATGGAGGTGTGCACCTGTAGTCCCAGCTACTTGGGAGGCTGAGGTGTAGGATCACTTGAGCCTGGGAGGCAGAGGTTGCAGTGAGCTGAGATCTTGCCACTGTACTCTAGCCTGGGTGACAGAGCAAGACTCTGCCCCTGCCACCCCCGCCAAAGACCACATAGGCACAATCACCTCTACTCACCACTTGCTCACCTATGCATGCCCACAACACACATCAGAAGAGCTTTTTTGAAAAACAGGCTGCTAGTTGGTTTTGTTTGGCTTGAGTGGGTCATCATACTTGGACAGGGTCCATCGAGCTATTTAATAGATAGGTGTGGTCACTTGCAAACTAGTGGCTCTTGGCAAATGAACTAGAGCTCTTTCCAGAGATGGTGCTGTGAAGAGTATGCATGTGTTGAAATAAGTAATAACACCATTGGCAGATGCTTCATGTTTCCCTTAAGTAATTACAGCAGATAGTTAAACTTGTGATTTTTGTAATTATATTTAGCTCTGAATTCACAATGATTGCTTTTTAGCCAGCTCACCCGGGTACTTTGTTTTTACTGGCTGCTAAGTTTAGATGGGCACACGTTTAGATGATGCTGGCTAAAAATTAAGAAAAACTGATGAGGTGAAAATTCTCAAATCTTTTCATTTCCACCTTAAGTTTATGGATTTTAATTTTAAAAATTTTAATAATTTAGTAAAGTCACTGTATTTAAACTTAATTTAGTTAAGTTCATGTAAAAAGATGTTGATTTCATGAGTGACCAGAAAATGGTACTTAAGAATGAAGTAGATGAAAGTATAGAAAATGATGAAAAGTTAATGGATATAAGCTATCTAGTTAATAGACTAAAAGGATATTAGTAATATATGAATAGTAAAACATAGGAAGCACTCTGAGTTTTCCCTTCCTTTTTTTCTATATGTAACCTTATATATTATTAACAATATATAACATTATTTCCTCATGGCATATGTTCATCAAATTTTTCCTATATATAACCTTAGAAAGAATGTTAATACCTCTGCTGATTTTGCTTGCCCATACTTTTTCATGTAGACATTCTACTATATATCCTTATAATTTCATATATGTAGAACTTAGGGGATTTATTTTATGTGTGTACATTTAGCTACTGGTATATGTAGGAATCTGTATAAATAGGAAATTTGTGTAATTTCCTAATTACACAAATACTTATTTCAGATAAATTAGAAAATAAATATGTATGTGGGGGATAAGACTTATAATCCCAATTCTTAGAGACAAGCATTAGCAGTGTACTATACCTTCTTCCAGAATTTTTTGACTATTATAATATATGTATTCCATTAATGGGATAGTGTAATAAGTATTTTTGCATGTGGTAATTTTTTAAAACTTACTCATCAGAGAATAATTAGTTCCTTCTTTGGGTAGAAAGTTGGTCAGATGACTTTCTAGATCATTTCAACGAAGTCTAGGATTTTTGATTTCCTGGAAACATTATACTTTGTTACATAATCTACAGCCCTTTTTTCATCATCCTGGTAAAACCTTACTGATTTTTCAGTGAGAGGACTTTATCATTTATATGCATGTAAATCTCTTATATAATCATTCACTTCAATTTAGGGAGAAAAGACTATTCAGACAGTGCCAACAGGAGCAAAGCCAGCTATCCTCACTGCTACAAGACCCATCACCAAAATGATTGTAACACAGCCAAAAGGAATAGGTTCTACAGTTCAACCAGCAGCTAAAATCATCCCAACAAAAATTGTTTATGGGCAGCAAGGGAAAACGCAGGTATGCTATAAGATGATGATTTTTCTTGGCTGTTAAATATTTTCAATTTTTAAAATTCCCGGGTAGAAATTTGAAGGAAAAGATCAGCAATCTTTAAGAAATCAGATTGTTAAAAGTTATGTTTGAACATGTTAATTATTCACGTATTGTCAAAACTTCATTTATCTTTTCAGTACTTTCTTAAAGATATCTAAATGTGTATGTCGTGCTATCAGCAAAGATTATGGGGAAATAATTACCTGGGAATACAATTTGCTGAAGGTGTATTTTGTGATTTGAGGGGGGTGGTTGAGGGAGGATCATAGTCATTCAGAATCACTCAAAGAAAAATATTTACTTTTTATAAGCTACCATTGCCTTCAAAAGCATTTTATTTACTTATAAAAGTAGCTTTGCTTGAATCCTTGAACAATAGATAAGCTAGAGTTGTATTTATTTTTTAATCAATAGAAGATAAGGGAACTTTTCTGAAAATTTGCCTCGGAATTTGAGGCTCAGGATCTAATCATATGTTGCTAGGCTACTGTTTATTTTGTAGGTATTTTGCTTTTCTGAGAATATTGAGGGAAGCACTATTAGTTTTGGTTGAGAAATGCCATCCTAGAATTTTTGTAAGAGGTATTGATTTACCTATAAATTACTAATTTACTTTTAGAATCTGTTCTCTCAGAATTATAGCCAAATACTTTACGTATCTAAAAAAAAAAAAATAAGCTTTGTGACAAGTCCAAATTGCCTATGGAGTTTAATTGTAATAATTTCATTTGCTTCATCTAAAGTATGGTATAAACCATGTTTTCCTTTTTAACTCTTGGAAATGGGTAACTTAATAGAGTCTGAGAAATTTTAGAATCTTATGTGTGGTAGAAACAAAAATAATTATGAGTTAATAGTTTTTATTCCATGGACCCAATTGAAGTTAACTCCTAGAGTTCAGATTTTGAAATAGAATGGCCCAGTTTGAAAATTTTCTCCCATTTCACTTGTTTCACTGTCTGTTTTTGACTTTTGCCAGGAGTTGATCCAACACATGTTCCATGTTACTTCTGATAGTTGTCAAATCAATATTCATCTGGGGTTTCTTCAAAGATTAGGTCCCAAGCAAGTTTTACTTTTTGCAGGAGTGTCAATTAGGAATTTGATTTAGTTTCTAATAAAAAAAAAGAAAAAAAAAAACTTGAAGAACACTCGCTCAAACAGATTAGGGTTTTATTTTTATTATATTAATAAAAGTTCAGAGGGAGGAAGTCCTGGACTGATATTGCAGCACAAAAATTCCACTGGGAATCTAGACTCCTTGTGTCTTTTTGTTCTGCCATCCTCAGCTTGTGGATATCATTTTACTATATGGTCTACAGATTATAAAATGACTCCTGAAGTCGTAGGCAAACAGGCACAAAGGTTCTTGTCAGAATCCTGGCTATTGCGGTCTGGCATGTACCACTTAAAACATTGTATATGGCTTTCACTGTGATTTGTCTGTAGATTGAATTACGCTTTGATGAGCAATGCTGTGCCTAAAAAGTATAACATACGGAATATTTTCCATACCAGGAAAATATTAGTTTATGACCTAGAAGTTTAGCATTTTTAAATCGTTTTCTAAAATTTTATCTCAGTATATTTCTGCTTTTCTCCTAGGTTCTTATTAAACCCAAACCAGTGACTTTTCAAGCGACAGTTGTTAGTGAACAAACAAGACAGCTAGTAACAGAAACATTGCAGCAGGCATCCAGGGTAGCAGAGGCTGGTAATTCATCTATTCAGGAAGGAAAAGAAGAGCCACAGAATTATACAGATAGTAGTTCCTCTTCTACAGAGTCCTCCCAGAGTTCCCAAGGTAAGATCTATTTTACTTCTGATTTATGTAAGTACTACTGACATAGTGCTCAAGTTCTAAAATAGAGGTTGCTTCTACGCATTTCACAACAAATTTGTATGCTCTATCAATTCTTTTCCTTTATTTTTTTTGTTGTTTGATGTTAAATCGGTGAGCTGAAATTTTATTTTTGGTAAAGGTTACCATTCTTTCCTGCATGGAATATGTTCATCAAATAATTAACTTTAGATGACGAATCTGTCAGGTAGGTAATATTAAACTGGATAGAGTTATGATTCCCAGATGGTAATTTTCATATTCTTCCTCTCTGGTTTGGGTAAGTAGGAGAAAAAGTATGTAAAGAAGTGAATATATATTTTGAAATGGTTGTTGCTATACCCTGAGAAAGAATCAAGGTGGTCAGAGGTAGACTGTAAGTGGGCTGTAAGTAGGGTGACTATACATTCCAATTTGCATGAGACAAGTCCTAGTTTATGTTATTCTGGCACAATTATTAAAGTACTCCCTTTCACTCTGAAAAGTATCCCAGATAATCATATGGTTGTCCTAATTATATGGAAGGAATGATGAAGCTAGATTCTACAGCAGAAAACTCTTTGTCCTCGGTGCTGTTTGAATTATGTTACTCTTCTACGAAATCTCTTGAAATAAACTCATGATCATAAGCTTTGAGACCTTCTACAAATCTAGTACTCATGTCTCTCAGTTATCTTAACTGCCCTTATCGTTGGGTGGTACATTTATGTCTGTGCTTATGTGCTCTGATGCATCTAAGCAAAGCTGTTTATCTTCCCTTGTTCTTTCCACACTCTCTCCATTCCCTCTCTCGGCCTTCCCATTATCCTCTCTGGAGTGCTTTCTTAGCAACTTCACTTTTCTTATACACAGTCTTCATATTGTGCAAACACTAGTATTTTAACTCTTTGGTGGAGTCTTCCCAGATTAGTCTTACATGGTTCACATTGCTGATTAGTCCATTAATTCAATTTGACAATTATTTATTAGTTTATACTACATACTAAGCATTATGCTAGACCCTACAGAAGAGTACAATATAGTTCTTGCCCTCCAGGAGCATAAAATCTAAATCTAGAATAGGGGATTTAAAAAATACACATGCAACTCTAGTATAAGAATTTTATTAGTAAACAAAAAAATGCCAAAGACTGAAAGTTGACACTCCAGTGAGGAGAGGAGAGGATAAGAAAGCATTCAAAATGTTCTTTGAAAATTCATCAGTTAAAAATAAATGAAAATGTTGATTTTTAACAAACATAATATGTCCCTCATTATAGAGAGTGGGTAGTTTCCTTCAGCATATTATCAGTGATAGTAATATTTTCTGAATCCGTTTGCTAAGATGGACTTTATCATTCTGTATTAACTATGAGTCAATTATCTGCTGATTACACTTGGTTGATGCTTATTCTCCAATCATTTCTTTTGGTCTGCAGTTTCTTGAGCAATACTGGCCTTTTTTGCACTCGAGATATACAAGATATATTTTCAAAGAGGGCAGATAAAATGTTTAGTATGAGTTGGTGCAAAAAGGGGACATGAACAGTAGAAGTCTGTATATACATAATCCCAGGTTATCCTTTGAAATTGTTAGTCCTTTCCTAAGAGAGCTGTAAACCAATTAGTACTTCCCGAACATGCCATTTCATTAGTTGAATCTTTAGGGTTTTGTTTTTTTTTTTTTTTTTTTTTTTTGGAGATGGAGTTTCACTCTTGTTGCCCAGACTAGAGTGCAGTGGTGCGATCTTGGCTCACTGCAACCTCCGTCTCCTGGGTTCAAGCGATTCTCCTGCCTCAGCCTCCTGAGTAGCCAGTATTACAAGCACGCGCCACCATGCCCAGCTGATTTTTTGTATTTTTAGTAGCGACAGGGTTTCATCATGTTGGCCAGGCTGGTCTTGAACTCCTGACCTCAAGTAATCCACCCGCCTCGGCCTCCCAGAGTGCTGGGATTATAGGCGTGAGCCACTGCATCCGGCTGAATCTTCAGTTTTTATTCTAAGAATGGGACATAAGTTTGCATCTTCTGTTTTTATTCTATTAGGTTGGTGCAAAAGCAGTTGCCATTACTTTTAATGGCAAAACTGCAATTACTTTTGCACCAACCTAATATATCTTTCATTGTATATTACTTTTTAAAATATTCTATAACAGAAAATTTCACAATTTAGAATAGGCATAGTTGACTATAAGGCAGATTTTTATAATCTGTTTGCCCCTCCCCTTATCGCCTTGTATAGCTATTTACTACATTCTTACAAAGACTAGGTCTGGGAATATATATGCTGTGATTTAAAGAGAAAGGGATTAAGATGTTGGTTAGTCTCAGGTCATGCTGATTTTCAAAGTATATGAGAATATTCCTACTTATTAGGAATGTAAGTACTACATAGTTTATTTTTCTGTTACATTGTTACATTCTGTTACATTGTTGCTTTTGTAGTTTTTAGCCAATTTTTTCTTTTTAAAGTAACCTTTTCTTTTGACATAATTTCAAAATTACAGAACAGTTGCAAGGATAGTAAAAAGGACTCCTGTGTATACTCTTTACCTAGATTCACTACTTATTTACATTTTGCCCCATTTGCTTTGTTGTTGATTCTTTGCCCCCCTTCTGCTGTGTGTGTGTATATTTTTAAAATTTCTTAACCATGTGAGAGTAAGTTGAGCTAACATGTTTCTTATATTTACTTACATTTGTAGGCCTATATTTCTTAAGGATTCTTCTCTTTATGACTAAGATACAATTATCAAAGTCAAGAAATTTAATGTTATAATAATTATCTAATTTACAATCCATATCCAAATATTGTTAATTAGCTAATAATGTTCTTTATGGTTTTCACCTGTCCTCAATAAAATTCAGGTCGACACATTGCATTTAGCTGCATTTAACTGTCGTGGTTTTTTAATTCTCTTTAACCTGGAATAGGTCCTCAGCCTTTCTTTGTATTTCTTGACTTTAATATTTGAAGAGTGTAGGTCAGTTACTTTGTAGAATATTCTTCAGTTTGGTTTTGTCTGATGTTTCCTCATGATTAGATTCATCAGGAATTCCATAGATAGGATGTTATATCCTCAGTTTTATCAGGAGAAACATGATGTCAGTTTGTCCCAGCATAGATGATGTTAACATTGATCACTTGGTTAAGATGATGTCTTCTAGTTTTCTCCACTATGAAGTTAACATGTTTCCCTTTCAGATTAATTGTAATTTGTAGGAAGGTACATGATATAAATATCATGTTCCTCATCAAACACTTATCCAGTAGTTTTAGCATCCATAGATGATTTTCCGAAGTTCATTATTCTTTGCACATTTAATAGTTGGCATTCTACTCTAAGGAAAAATCAATCTTTTCTTGACTTCAGGTCCTTTTTCTGGTGACTTCTGCTACACAAGTCCTGGAATAAGGACAACGTATGCCAAGAGAATGCCTTGATTCCACTTGTGGTTTCTGAACTTCACCTGCTGTCCTCCACCCCCAAGGAAGAGAAATTTTTATTTCTCAACTGTCTCCTTATAGGCTAGAATATCATCACCCTATTTTGAGACTTTCCTTGATCACCCTGAGAGGATTCATTCTTCTGTGTTAGGCTTCCAATATTGCTTTGTACATCAGCTCTTTTAACACTGACCATTTTATTTTGTATATTGTGTTTGTTTGTATGTTATAATTATTTTCTTTTCCACTAGGCTACTAGCTTCTCAAGCTTAAAGATCATATTCATCTTCATACATATCTGGCATTTATCCAAATAGTTCAGTTAGGACTGAGAAGGTACTCAGTAAAAGTTTCACTGAATGAACAAATAGCAGAGCAGCAACCATAATAACTGTGGCATTGGGTTAAGCTGCAGCCTTATAAACTTATTTTTGTTGCCTGAGTCCAAAATGTTTTTTTTTTTTTTTTCTGGAGTTCCCCCTAACCTTGTGAGTGGGCCTTTTAAGTAGTAAGTAGTATACACCTAGTTATGGATAGATAGCTAGGTGACCAAACCTAATGGATTAAGGCCATCCTCGCCTAGGTCACTTACTGAAGATCAGGTCATATGTCATATCGTTCCTGTGCTTTTCTTCCTAAATGAGCTTTTTCCCCTTTCTCATTTGGGAATGGGGTAGCCTAGAACATATTTGGGAATGGGTTCCAGATTTTTTTTTAAACACGTATTAAAGATTATTTATATTATGCTTTGTTTCCAAAAGGTTTTAAGGTGGATTAAAATATAAGATTATATTAAGTGAAATGGGAGAAAACAAGGAGACAAAACCAAGGGCAGAGATTTATAATGGAATAAGGCATGAGTCAAATACAAAAATGTATCTTGTAAAGACATTGCTTTGAGTAAGTCATAACTCAGTTTCTAGAATGATTTCTTTCTGAAGTTTCATGATCTCAGTACGTCAAGGTGAGGGTGGGGAATAAATCCAGGTTGAGCAGAAACATACTTATTGCAGAACTTTCAGAGCAATTATGTGCTAATATGTATATGAAAGATTAAGAGTGGAAGATACAATATAAAATGTTCCCCAACTTTTTTGACCATGGAACCCTTTTTTTGCAGAACATCTTGAGGAACAAATGTTCTCTGGAACATTTTGGACCTTGCTGTCTAGGCAATTAAATACTGTGAAGTCCTTGAGCTTTATGACAGTGCTTCAGAGGGAAGGTATATATTATATCGTAAAAGGGATATAGATACTTAGGTTTAGTTTAGAAGCAATGATTTAGATGTGTAAGGTATTTAGAATCACTTTGTATGAGCAATAGTTGGTGGAGACAGGATTTATCATGAAGAAGAGAAGATGGGGGTGGGTTGGGTTGGTGGGGACATAGGAGCTTTTGTCAGTTATCTTCAGGACTGTAATGTGGAAGAAGGAAAAGAATTGGTCTTTGTGGATACAGGAACAGACCTAGAAGCGCTAAGTAGAAGTCACAAGACCTATTTCTACTCAATATGAAAAAACTTTCTGATTGTCATAACTGTGCAGAGTTGTAAGGAAACTGTCTTAGAAAGTAGTGAGTACTTTGGTGCTGGAGTTCTCAGACCCATGGGAATATTGTGAAGATTATAGTATAAGATTGATGGCAGCATTAAACAAACTTTAAGATCCCTTCTAATGGAGAAGTCTTAAGATTCTATGAAAGTATGATCTAGGCCATTTATAATAGAGACATAGGAGATATTCTTCCATAGAGATGTCTGAGTCTGCCTTTGAGTATAATGTTAAAGTGTATATCTCTAGTATCTAACATGTAGTAGGTATCCAATAAATACTTGTTCAGTGCAGAAAGACTTGTTCTGAGGGACAGGCTGCCATCTGCAAGAGACGCAGGAAGTTTAGATGAACACACACTGCATAAGCACATGTTACTGGTGCAAGCTCCTGATTTCCTAGTCACTGCATTCCGTGACTTGATAGACAGTAGCTTCATTTAGGTCTAAGCATAAGCCAAAAGTAGGAGAGAGAATCATTTAAAGATGGGTTTTCACATAGGTTCACATACTCATCTTGTCTCACAGGGTTGCTACAGTGATACTTATGATGGTCAGCTGCTCTTTCTGAGTATAGACAGAAAGAGATGTAGCAATCTCTCTAGTACCTACAAGGTGATGTTGTTTGGGATAATGGTCTTTGATAGATGCTCTCCTATGGAAATTTGTTTTCCCTTTTTCCTATCTCTTTCTACCTTATGTCTATAAACAGAATCCCTGCCTTTTTCTGGATATTCAGTGTGTCTTGCAGGGTTGGGTTGCAAAGTCATTCTTTGCCTATATCATTATGAAAATTTCTTAAGTTTGAGAGCTTAAGTTATATAAAAGGAATGGTTTCATAATATAATCAATTCTCTTAAGTTTAAAGTCTACATATCTACTGAAAATGAATAAAAGCTGCTCTATGCTTCACATAGCATTTGGTATTGTAGGATAGCATCCAGTCTTCTGTATTTCTGGCGAAGTTTAATGGAAAATTATATATCTTTAGTGTGGCATATATTCTACCTGGTGTTTTGGGGAGGAAAATATAGTTTGTTTGTGGTAATTAAAAATTCTAGATCTATCGTATATTGATTTTGTTTTTTTCAGGAAGACTGTTTTGTTGGAAGAGTTGTTCCCCTTGCCCCAACATTTTTCAACAACTTTGTGGCTTTAAAAAAATATAAGGTTCATAGAGGGTTAAACGTTTATTATGTTTATTCTTGTTTTGGGGGCTACTTGAATTCTTTTCGTTCTTCTGTGATGCTTTCACTGACCATCCCAATTCAAAGCAGCCTCTTACTTTCTATTTGTCTTGTTTGCCCTAATCATTTGATATTTGCCCCAAGCTACAAAGCCATATATCTTTATTTGATGTTTCCCCCATTATAATCTGAATTTAGAAGAAGGAATCATGCCTTTATATCCTCCACAATTTCCTCTATGGTGTCTTGGACAAAGGAGTTTAGGAAGTTTGTAATAGTCTAGTCCAACTTGCTTATTTTATAGGTGGAAAACTAAAAAAAAACTTGTTGCTTGATTTGATGCACATTTATTATTTATATGTGTACCTGTATAGCATGAATATAATAAGCCTTGGATTAGGGCTGTAATTTATTTTGAAACTAACAAAGGGTCTTAGAATTGAGAACTTCCAAGCTACAATAGCAACAATAATAACATTTCTATTGGCCTTCATAGTTTATGAAGCTCATTTCCATGTATCATTTCATTGCATACTCAGAAATCCTGTGAGGAAGAGAGGTAATTTTATTCCCATTTTAGAGCTAGTGAAACTAAGACCCAAAGAATCAACTTGCTAATAATTGATGTAGTTAGGGCTATAATCCACGACTTTGAGCTCCAGATGTTACACTTGTCCTGTTATATCGTGCTGGTTCTAGGTCATCTGTCTTTTCTTGCTGGAGTGAACAGGATTTCCTTCAGTAATTCAGCTATCCAATAAGTGTTGACAGAATGCTCAGGCTGTAATAGAACACATATTTTCAGGTGCATTGGAGAAAATAAGACTCCTACAGTATTTTGTTCTTACTATACACAAACATGCACTCACCTACACATATGCGTATCTATTTATAATAGCATTTATCACATTGAATTGTAATTTGTCTTTTTACATGTCCGTCTCCCCAACCAGACTATGTGCTTCTTGAGCATCCTCTGATTATTCTATGAGCTCCTTTATATCTTCAATGCCATATCTAGATTCTGGCACATGAATGTCCAGTTTGTTGTGAAATCAATGAATGAGTGAATGAATAAGTGAATTCAGAAGTGAAAGACATTATGCCTTCTAGGGGCTTATAGTCTTCTTGGGGAGATAAAGCATGAAGTTTACAATAAATAGAAAGATAAGCAAACAGACAAAAAAATTGTTTTTTTTTTTTTTAAGAGAAACTTTGTTTATAGGGTTTGTTTTTTTTTAACTAATATAAAACAGATTCCCAGCCTGTAGTTCATGTAATTGCTTCCCGGCGTCAGGATTGGTCAGAACATGAGATTGCAATGGAGACTAGCCCTACCATAATTTATCAGGATGTATCCAGTGAATCACAATCAGCTACTTCAACAATCAAAGCTCTGTTAGAACTCCAACAGACAACAGGTATGAATTCACATGCTCAATTGAATGAAGCATGTTTTCTCTAGAGACGGGTTGTGCTAAAATACTACCACTGTTATTATTATTACTATTATTTTTATTATTATTACTATTATTACTATTACTATTATTATTATTATTGCTATTATTTGAGCACATTTCCCCCCTCTGGACTTGTCTATAATCATTGGTACAGTCTGGTTTACTTGTTAGTTCAGTAAGATGTGCACAGGAATATTGAAGTACAGATGCACTATCTGTAGAAAAGAGAAAAAAAATTGACAGCTCTGTCTTCTTTGTCTTTTGCTTAAAATGGACAGTCCTATTGTTCCTTAGCACTAGAAAGGAGTAGTTCTATCACTTCTAAGCACAAGGCTAGATACAGTACAGTTGCCAATTGCATTGAAGAATAGCAGGAGGCAGATTGAAGGGCCTTGCCATCCTCCTTGATGTTGGTAGAGCACAAAACACCTTTAGTGGCCCTGGCTAACATTCTGATTTGTTTGAATTTTATCTTCAGACTTATTTCTTTGAATAGTATAGGTTAGCCACTTGAGCTGTCATGCAAAGTTGTCCTCATATAATTAGATCCTATAAGTATTTCTAATTACTAAATATCTTTGATAAACTCTAGAACAAACCTGTGGAAGTTATACTGACTTTTCCTTTATAATATGTCAAAGATTTTCAGAGTATTTAAATGACCTTAGCAATTATGTCATCCAAACCTTTCATTTTATGGATAAGTAAACTGAGATCTAGAGAGGTTATCCAGTTGATTAGTGGCAGAGTGAGACTCATCTTTTGGTTCCTAGTTCAATGTCCTCTCTACTTGTAGGGTGACTTTTGTATTTGTTGTTGTTGTTGTTGTTGTTGTTTTACTTATTTTGTTTAATTGTTTTGATTTTTGTCAGGTTATGTACTCAGTGGGTATGAACATTCAGTGGACTTAGTTACTGGTTACCGTTTATTGTAACTTCCACCTTGTTTGATCCAAAGATTACTAGCATTTAATGTAAGTCTTTGGTTAACCCTTCTGTCGGTGTTATTTTTGACCTTAGGGATTTCTTCGGTTCTTTGTCGTTGACATGCTGAGCCATTTCTCTTAATGCCTTATAGAGATGGGGACTTTGAATGCATAGATTTTGTAGAAAAGTTGATAACAAGGTAAACAAGGTAGAAAGTGAATCTATTAATGGAAATCATTCTTGATTCCAGACTGTTATATCAGACATTTTTCTAGAAACAGAGAAGCCATTTTTTTCTAACAATGAAAATTTGTATTCTTTAAAAGTTGTTGAAGACATTGTAACATTCCTTTGGAGATATCTTGAAGTTTTAATAGCTCAAATTAAACTGGTCACTGTGTTGTGCTATTCTGGGTAGATGTGTCCTAGAGCAAATCATGTTATGTACTGCTTATTCACCCTTTGTTTTTAGGTTGATGAACTCAAGACCACAGGGAATACCTTGAAGAAGGGTATAGGAAATACCTTAAGGAGAGTGTACAAGATAAAAATTCAGTTGTTTGGCTTAGAGATAAAAAGGAGATGATTTTTATGTTATTGTATGTGGGTCCTTCTTACTAGGCTGCTGAGTATGGTTATGCAAGTTGTGCACTAAACAGCCATACATAGCAATCTGCTTTTTTCTTTTCAATTCACTGTCTACTTAGTCACTGCCAGTGTGGCACCCCAGAGGTCTGGTTCATTATTCCTGTGGACAACTCTGGTTTTGGTACCTGTTTGTAATAAAAGTTAACTTTTCCCCTGACTTTTTTATGCAGTAAAGGAAAAATTGGAATCTAAACCAAGACAACCCACTATTGACCTGAGTCAAATGGCAGTGCCTATTCAGATGACCCAGGAAAAGAGACATTCTCCTGAGAGTCCATCAATTGCTGTGGTAGAGTCAGAACTAGTAGCTGAATACATCACTACTGGTAGGTGTCCTCTTAAAACGTAGTATTAAGGTAGGAGAACTACCTTCCTGGATTTCATGGGATGATTGTGTGGGGGAGAATATATTCTTTATATTTTTAGCCTTTTTCCTCTTTGTTTTCAGAGTAAATTCACACCATCCTTGGGATTTACCCTGTCTTTAATGACTAGGAAAAAAAATAGGATGTTACGAAGTTTGTAGGTAATATAAAAATACAAGTCAGCCATAAATAACAACTGTGAATATACAGCAACAGTTGTAGGGAGAGGATAAAATATCTTTTGTCTAAGAATGAGTTTTGTTTGTTTTTTGTTTCTTTGTTTGTTTTGAGGCAGGGTCTCACGCCCATCGCTCAGGCTGGAGTGCAGTGGCGCGATCATGACTCACTGCAGCCTCAATTTCCTGGGCTCAGGTGATCCTCCTGCCTCAGCCTCTTGAGTAGCTGGGACTACAGGTGTGTGCCACTATGCCTGGTTAATTTTTTGTATTTTTAGTAGAGATGGGATTTCGCCATGTTGCCCGGGCTGGTCTTGAATTCCTGGGCTCAAGAGATCTGCCCACCTTGGCCTCCCAAAGTGCTAGAATTACAGGCATGAGCCACTGCGCCTGGCCTAGAATAAGTATTTTTATGCATCTAGAGTTTTTAGTTTTGTGGGAATGTGAGTCAAGGGGGAAAGAAGAAATAAAATCCGGTCCTTTTAATATTTTTTAAAAAGTAGAAAACCTTAGCCAGATGCAGTGGCTCACGCCTGTAATCCCAGCATTTTGGGAGGCCGAGGCGGGCAGATTGCTTGAGGTCAGGAGTTTGAGACCAGCCTGACCAACATAGCGAAACCCCGTCTTTACTAAAACTACAAAAATTAGCCGGATGTGGTGGCACTTCCCTGTAGTCCCAGCTACTCGGGAGGCTGAGGCACGAGAATCCCTTGAATCCGGGAGGCGGAGGTTGCAGTGAGCTGAGACTGTGCCACTGCACTCCAGCCTGGGTGTCAGAGGGAGACTCTGTCTCAAAATAAAAACAAAAACAAGCCAAAAAACCCTTAAATCCATGTAAATACTTACAAGTTCTGGTGGAAAGCAGATTAGCTATATGTTTAAAATGTGGTCTGGCAGCAAAACACTGAGATTTTTAGATGGCATATATAGAGAAATAAAACAAGATAGATTATTTATCTCCTATTCTGATTAGGCCACACCTGGAATACTGCTTTCTCTTTTGGACACTTTATTACCTTGAAATTTGAAATAGATCAGAGAGCAGTAATGTGAATAATTAAAGGGTTTAAGAGAGATGACTTATGAGGCAATATGTAGAGGACTCCTTTCTTAAGTTTTCTTTAGCAGTGATTAAATGAGAACATAAACTTACAGATATTTGAAGGACATAAATACCAAAAAGAAAAGGAATTCTTTGGCATCATTTTAGGAGATAATATTATTAAGACTAATGGGTTAAAATTGCCAAAGGGAAAAATCCAGGTAAGATATGGAAAGCCATCTAGAATCTTTCTTTAGAGATATTTAGCAGAAAGCTAATTAAAGCAGAGGCCAGTATTCTGGGGAACGTAAATAACCTCTGGGGGTAGACTAGATTCTTGCATGGTGAACAGATGAAAAGACCTATGATTTCTTCCCTTACTTATCCTTTCAGAACGCACTGATGAGGGGACAGAGGTTGCTTTTCCCCTTCTAGGTAAGTGGTGTGCATCCATTTGTAGTATCACTGAAGGTAAAAGATGATTGTTTTGGGGGGAACCACTTAAATGGATGCGCTCTACTCTCATCTGGTAGAGGAAAGGTAAGCTCCACTTAGTGAAAGGAAGAGAGATTTTTCTTTTGTAGAATAGTGGAATTCTTTCTCAGAAATGAGCATTTTGACAGTGGAAAAAAGAGTTCTTTAATAAAAATGACTGCTTTATGGTGTTTATATGGCCCAGTTAAGGTCACTTCAGCTATTTTCCAAGTGTTTATTCTGTGACCTTCTTCCATAATCTCCACCCATGATATCCACAGCCATATTGAGCATTTTCTTTGACTTAAAAGCCAGCTGCTTGGCCTGCCCTTTGTATCATTCTGCAGTGGGTACTAGTTCTCTCTAACTTTCCTGAACTCTGGAGAATTACCGTGAAGTAATTTATAGTTGAAGGAGAATTATTTTTAAATAGACTTAGTTGATCTTTTTAAAATCCATTTCACTTCTTAATAAAAAAGTGCTTAATGTAATAATTATGAAGATTAATATGGATGGTAGAAGTGTTCCATATAATCTGATAATTTCATCTGAAATGTATTTTTTATTTTCACATGTCATTCATTTCTGATGCTTTCATTTAAAAAGTATTAATTTGCTTAATTTTAATATTATTATAATTTGTTTTTTCTACTCAGTTATATTGTAAATTACTTCAGTCATTGTTTTAGTCTAAACCTTGACTATATTTTTTTCGGTTACGTTGAGCGCATATGGAAGATTTTATTAACTCACATAATTTAACATGTGCATACAAAGCATACTGTGAAATATGGTAAGATACTACAGAACATTTATAAAAGAATACTGGTGATGCTGCCTATAATCTTAAATCACATGTAGATGTATGTATAGCAACAATAGAAACACTGCATTTGTGAATATAGATAGAATGTGTCATAAAAAATAAAGCCTATTTATATTTCACTGGATAGTTTTAAAGTTAGTCCTTATAATACATAAATGGCATTTTTACATTGATTTCCATAGTGATCATCTTACTCTTGAACACCCCACTATGACTTTTCTAAACAGGAAATCAGTGCTATTTGAAATTATAGATTGGGGTATATGAACATTAGAATCATGGATTATTGAGACAGTTTCAATAATCTCAAAAGCCTTAGCTAATTTACAGATATGTTGTATTTTTATCTGTTTCTAATTCAAAGGGTTAGTTTCCCAGTAATCATATGCATTTTTAAAGCTCTGTGGACTGTGTAAAAAGTTGAAGTTGAGGCCGAGTGTGGTGGCTCATGCGTGTAATCCCAGCACTTTGGGAGGCCGAGGTGGGTGGATGACTTGAGGCCAGGATTTCAAGACCAGCTTGGCCATCATGGCAAAACCCTGACTCTACTAAAAAATACAAAAATTAGCCTGGCGTGGTGGTACACACATGTAATCCCAGCTATTCAGGAGGCTGAGGCATGAGAGTAATTTGAACCTGGGAGGCGGAAGTTGCAGTGAACAGAGATTGTGCCATTGCACTCCAGCCTGGGTAACAGAGTAAGACTGAGTCTCAAAAATAAATAAACAAATGAATAAAAAGTTGAAGTTGAAGCTGGTAAAATTTGATAGATTGGTTACTTCATGGGACCTTTGTAGCAATAGAATATGAAGCAGGGATGTTTCCTATACTGCAGTCTTACCCATTTGTGCCAGGTGAGCTAAATTTGAGATGATAGAACAGATTTTTCTATTATTTTGTTAACTCTTTATATTTGTTTAGTACTTTATAGTTTAAGGACAATTTTCCAATCTGTTACTTCATTTGGTCCTCTTCTAGGTAGAAACAGCAAGCTTTTATTATCCCATTAAAATAAAATCAATCAAACAAAACAAAACCTCTTAAGTTTTAGAGGCTAATAGAGGATGAGTGACCTCTTCAAATTCACTTGGCTGTTTGATGGTAGAACAGGACAGGATCCAAGTGTGATTCTTGATTCAGTTTATTTTCTGCATTATCACCCAGACCTTTAGATTTTTAGGAACTGTAAGGTTGTGAGACAGAATCACTTAATACAAAGGAGTGAATGCTACTAATGTTTTTATTGCATGTGGAACTGAGACCAAGAGATTAAAGAATGTGTATTGCCTTACTTTCCTTAAAGATATTATTTTGGGATTACAGAAATTGATTACTGCTTTGTTACCTTAATGGGATGAAAGTCATTGGAGAAAGTGAGTACAGCTCATGGGAGGATGCAACTTTAAGGGGTTTGTTCCTCCTTTGTGATAAGAGTTTTCACAGTGCTTCCATATACATTTCTCATCTCATCCTTATAATAGCTCTGTTATTCCCATTTTGCAGATGAGGAAACAGTCTCAGAGAAGATAAGAGACTTTCTTAGAGTCACACAGCTCATAGATGGGCAGACTGTGGTCTTCTGCCTCCTAGTTCACAATACTACACTTTCTTTCTGTGATACAAGCTCACAGACATTTGTTTAAAATGACTACTGGTTACAGATGCTGTGGTGATTTCTGGAGAAATATCATCACCTCCTCTATTTTCAGTCAGCCATCGCTCCCAGCCCCAACAGCCTTCCCAGCCCCAGCGGACCCTGCTCCAGCATGTGGCTCAGTCACAGACCGCAACACAGACTTCGGTGGTGGTGAAGTCCATCCCAGCATCTTCCCCTGGAGCAATCACCCACATTATGCAGCAGGTTGTATCTCTTCTTTTTCTTCCTATCTTCTGTAACTGCCCATGCTTGAAATAAGATTCAGTGTCATCTTGTATTTTAAGAGGAGAAATAATTGGAATGTAGAGTGTTTGTGTAATTCTTTTCTAAGAAATGAGTAAAGGAAATGAATTAAGATTCTTAACACCAGAAAATAATTCTGAAACAGTATTCTTAAATCTGTGAACTCTCACCATTTCAAAAGGGTGACAATGTCTAGATGAATCTAATGACATCAGAATTGGTCACTGTTTTTGTGTATTTTACCATGGAAGAATGTATCATTGAGGTAAATAAGATTTTCAAATGAAATAACATTTGGCTCGTTTAGCTGTTTGCTGCTGGGTTTGTAGTTTGTTTTTTGTTTTTCTTTTTTTTTTTTTTTTTTTTTGCTTTTATAATGAATCCTCATAGTAACATTATGAATAAGGAGGAAAATAAATATTTGATTTTTTTAACTATACGTGGTCAATTACAGAGGAAGAGATGCAACAGAAAGTTGAGAATATAAATCTAATGTAAAACAGGACATCTGGTATTAAGGGTAATGGGGAAAAGGAAAAATATGTTGATAGGTTGATTTTGTGTCAGATACTGTGCTTTGAGCTTTAAGTAAATTGTTTGTTTCTTACTATGATCTTGCAAGGTGGGTGTGTTATCCCTCTTTTACAAGTGAGGAAACTTTTATGCTCACTTCAGTAAGAAAGTAAGAAACTTGCTCCAGGTGGCAGAGCCAGGATTTAAACCCAAAGTGAACTGCCTCTGTTAAATAGTTATATCACGGATATCAGATTAAAGCATGACTTATCATTAGTAGTCACATAAGTCACCATCACTCACATGATTATGAATCTAACTGTAGGCAAACTACTGGAAGGAAAGGCAACGGAGAATGTTGAATTGAAAGCCTGTATGTGCAAAGTCATTATGATATAGGGGAGAGTCACAATTCAATCTCAAAATTTTATAGTTTGGGATTTAAGTGTAGCATATGATAAGGCAGTAGGGAGGATGGGGATAGGGTGGATCTTGCTATGTCATTGAGAGAAGCCAACTGGCTGGAGGTTTTGTTGGGCGGCAGGTCTCAGCCTGGAGTCCGGCCCTCACCTGGCAGTTCCTGACATTGACCTTTCTCTGGACACCTAGAAAGGTCTGACAGGCTGGCCCTAACCATGTCACTCAAGATGATGCCTCCTCACAACACTTAGCACTGACACTGGGCACTTTGCCTTTCTTCTGACAGGAATGCTCTTGTCCCCTCCTCAGTCTCCTTCCGTTCTGGGAGCCAGGGCTCTGGGATCTGAGCAAAGGGGCGAGGAATGCTAGTTGAGAGGTGCTTCATGCAGACCTTGGTGAAGCCTGAAGAATGATCTTCACCCATGCAGGGGGCTCTCTGTGGGGAATGGGACAGGCACGGGTCTCAGACAATCTCCCTGACCTTCCAGATAGCACTGGACCTACACATAGCCACGGTGGGCTTCTCTGAACCTTGGCTTTTCTCGGGACCGCATGGCTTGGTTACCGCTTTTAGACAGGTTAACATGAATAGGCCGGACGGCTGTTTCCTGAGCCAGGGAGCCTTTCTCTTCCTTTTCCGTGTTAGGTTGTGCTTGCAGGGCCATCTTATTCTTCTAATCTGTAAGTTCTGGACCCTCTAAGACTTTTCTTATAGTAGTAAGTAGACCAGTTTTCAAAGCACTTATGTCTGAGAGTTGAAATTGCAAGTTTCAGTAGAAAGCTCCTTGAGGTTTTTTGGCCTTTCTAGGTTCTTCTGAAAATTTTTGAGTGAATCTCGTTAAGTGTTTTTCAGTTAAGAGGAAAATGTAGCAATGTAGATGTTTTTCTTATTTCATTCTTACTTTGTGCCTTTTTTACTTAGGCATTAAGCAGTCACACTGCTTTTACCAAACACAGCGAGGAACTTGGAACTGAGGAGGGCGAGGTTGAAGAGATGGACACTTTAGACCCTCAGACAGGTCTGTTTTACCGATCTGCCCTGACTCAGTCACAGTCAGCTAAACAGCAGAAACTTAGCCAGCCCCCGCTGGAACAGACTCAGCTGCAAGTGAAAACTCTGCAGTGCTTCCAGACTAAACAGAAGCAGACCATCCACCTGCAGGCAGACCAGCTCCAGCACAAACTCCCACAAATGCCCCAGCTTTCCATCAGGCATCAAAAACTCACCCCTCTCCAGCAAGAACAAGCACAGCCCAAGCCAGATGTACAGCACACACAGCATCCCATGGTGGCCAAAGACAGGCAGCTTCCTACCTTAATGGCACAGCCCCCGCAAACTGTAGTACAGGTGCTTGCAGTGAAAACTACGCAGCAGCTCCCTAAACTGCAGCAGGCTCCGAACCAACCAAAAATCTACGTGCAACCCCAAACCCCCCAGAGCCAAATGTCGCTCCCAGCTTCGTCAGAGAAACAGACGGCAAGCCAGGTAACGGAATATTGATAGCATGCAAAGTTAAACTTCTCTGTTCACGGAAAAAAAAAATGAGAACATCACGACCCTATCATGATATCAGTGCTTTCTCCTGGCAAGAGGAAACCCAAAAGCCTCATTACGCTGGTATTACATTGCCCTATCAGAAGGTTGACATTAGGGAAGAAATGCACGCATTAATATGTAGGAAGAAAAAAAAGCATAGCACTCAGAACTTGATTTTCCAGGCAGTTTTTATTGAAATCACTTCAGCATTGACCAACAGTGCATAGAAGCAATATCCCTAAATTATTTTTATTTTTTGGTATAAAATATTTATTTCCATGCCTGTAAACTCTGATTTCTGTGGTAATAATGCTAAGTAAACTACAGTCTTTTAAGGAACATCATTGAACATCTTTCTTTGTAGTTTATATCGTAGCCATCTAGTTAAATTTATTTTTTAGATTTATCTTCTAGATTACAGAGGAATTACTGGTGGATAATTGAAAGCAAAATTATATTAGCAAAACCAGTGGCTCTGGAGTGATGTATATGTATGTATATATTATAAATACATATATATAGGATATGTTTGTATACATGTATTTTGAAGCAAAAGATTGGAAAAAAATCTTCTTTTTATTTTAAAAAGCAGAAGATTATATGAAATAATTTGAGCCAGGTTGAAGGTGTACTGTTTAGGGCTGTAAATCCCAAAGGAAAACTAGGCTGCTGAGACTATTTTTTCTTTATTGCTATAAACCTTGGCTGGCTGAACAAAGGTTCTTTCAACCCCTCCTCTTTCTCTAGGTTTTGTAAAAGTAACCAGATCCTTCCTATCCAGCCCTCTTTTTAAAACAGCAAGCTTCAAAACTGTCTTCCTAGTATAGCGCACGAGTGTTTCTTTTGCCATATTGTCTGGGGTGTTTGATTAGATTTTCTCAAAGAGATGTAGCTGTAACACACACAACCCCAATTTATTTTCAGGTGGAGCAGCCAATTATAACCCAAGGATCCTCTGTTACAAAGATAACTTTTGAGGGGCGCCAGCCTCCCACAGTTACAAAGATAACTGGTGGCAGTTCTGTGCCTAAGCTGACATCACCAGTTACAAGCATATCTCCCATTCAGGCCTCTGAGAAGACAGCAGTGTCTGACATTTTGAAAATGTCTTTGATGGAAGCTCAGATTGATACAAATGTAGAACATATGATAGTGGATCCCCCAAAGAAGGCTCTTGCCACTAGCATGCTCACTGGTGAAGCAGGAGCATTACCCTCCACCCACATGGTGGTGGCAGGGATGGCGAACTCCACTCCCCAGCAACAGAAATGTAGAGAGTCCTGTTCAAGTCCATCCACTGTTGGCTCTTCCCTAACGACAAGGAAAATTGATCCACCAGCGGTGCCTGCGACAGGCCAGTTCATGCGTATTCAGAATGTAGGCCAAAAGAAAGCTGAAGAGAGTCCAGCAGAAATTATCATCCAGGTAAGAATTGGAAGGAAAATGAGAAATCTTGGGCATCTTGGGGGTTGTGGGTTTGCTTGATATGTTTTTGACTTGTCACAGGAAGAATCAAGCCGAGACAGCAGGAAGACATAGATATTATCTTTGAGATGGTGTTTGACAAATGTGGTTTAACACCTATTACAAAAATACAAATTTATTTATTTTCTGGAAGAGAATCAGAAAACTGATGGGCATTGTCACCCAGCACACTGTAAAGGCAATAAAGAGCCCATGTGTCAGTTTGATTTTGTAAGATACAAGCTATACTTGCCAATGTGTTCACTCATTAGGTCAACCCAGAAGATAGGAAGTTTCTGGGTTCAAAATTTGTATTCCTCAATTTTTGCTCAAAAAATTCTGAAATGTAACTGGATTGCACTTCTATTTCAAGTTTATTTGGGGGACGCCTTTCTTGGAAAAACAGTTCTTGTTCTTGATCCAAATTTATGACTCAGGACAATCAAACCTCAACTGCAATGTCTGGAGAGACATCTTCTAAGGTGATATTTTTAAATAATGTTTATATTTAATTTGGGACTAACCATGAACTTTACTGTTTAATTCAATCATTGTTATTAAAAAATCTTGTTTGGTTACTGTCATGCCTTGGTAAGTACAGGCTAATTAACACAATAGAATTATTCATTGATAATAGATGGTACCTCACATTCCCTTGATTCTAAAAATCATCTCTTGTCATGCATAATAGGTCAAGACTAAAGAATTACTGAGTCCAGGCTACCCCTTAGAAGTTGTATTTTATCTCCCTCTCTCCTTACAAGGTATCAGGTTGTTTTCTTGACATTTGTCATTCTTTGCTAAACAGATATATAGCTTGGAAGGTATCAGAATAGCACATTTTAGTTAATTGAGAATTTGGATTTATTGAAATGTGAGTAGACTAGGATTTACCATCAATTCATTATGGTAAACTTTCTCTTTGCCATGATCCCAAGCTATGGGAGAAGGCAAATTGACAATGTTAAACCAATTAAGGTAAAATTAAGTATAGAGGAAGTGCTTAAAGGCAAGTAGAAATGGCCATTGAATTATTAAAATAATTTGTTTCCCTTTGTAAAAACAAATGTAAATGAAGTAAATATTTCCTGACAAAAGGATTTGTGATTTTTTTGTATTTTCCCCTGAAGAGGTAAGGTGTGGTGGAAAAGGAATGGTTTTCTGGCTTTGCCATTCGTTGTATGATTTTGGGCAAGGCTACTTAACGTCATTTTGCCTTGGATTTCTCATCAGTAAAATGGGAATCAGTAATGTCTACTTTACAGGATTGATACAAGGATTACACAAAATCAAGCACCTAGCACAGTACGTGGCTCATAGTTGTTGTCTAATAGATGGTAACTATTACTGTTTTTACCAAAATTATCATGCCTACTGGGGGCTTAGATTCCTGTACTCACTAAATTAAAAATCATTTTGAACAGCTTATTTGGGAATTATTTTTCTGCACTTTATAAACAGGAGTGAAAATGTAATTTGCTTCATGTATCAAGGATGATAGTTAATGGATAGGTTCTTTACAGAATTCTCAGCCAGCTTTTAGCATGTCCCACGTGCTAGGTGTGCTATGTCAGAGGTAAGGACAGCAGAGTGATTATAACAACCAAACTTTTGGAGTCAGAGATCCCTAGATGTGATTTCTGCCTGTATCCACTATGTAACAGCACTGTGGGTTTGGGCAACTAAACCAACCTATATATCTCTCTTTCCTTACCTATGAAGTGGAAACGTTAACATCTACTTCACAGGGTTGTTTTGAGGATTACGTGAGAAAATGTATATAAAGCACCTAGTCAAGTGTCTGTGTAGAGCAATGCTCAATAAAGGTAGCTCCTATTATTATACTCATCATTAATATATTGTTAGAGCATTTTCAGGTCTTATTAGTTATGTTTAGCTTTGACCTGAAGTATTGATTTGCTGAGTCTGTAAAGTGCTTTGATTCTAGAAGAATACGCTATAAAAATTCAACATGTTTGATATTAAATGCTTTGAATGAAAAGCATTGCTCTTTGTGGACAGTCTGTATTTTATTCATTGGTTGATTCGTTCATTCATTCATTTATTCCAGATGTATGTTTAACTACTGTGTTCCAGGCACAGTGCTAAGTGCTGAGAATAGGGAAGTAAACAAGATGTATCTTCTATTATAAAAAAGTCTATATATGTGGAATTCATAGACTTTTAGAACTGCAACGATCTTCACAGCGTATCCTCCAACTATCTTATTTTACACAAGATTAATGTGGGGCTCAAAGAAGTAGAGTGACTTACTCAGAGGCCCACAGCAAGCCAGAGACAGAGCTGAACTAAAATCCAGGCCTCCTGACCTTGTCTAATAGTCTTAGACAATTATCAGGTATGTGGAAAAAAGGAGCAGAAACAAACAAACAGGACTTCGTGACTCCAGAATCAATGCGTAGGCATCTTGCATTATTTTCTTGATAGTGTAATTTATATTTTCCCCAGTAAAGGGTTATTTTGGTCAGGTATATTTGCAAAGTGCTGATATTCAACTTTGCTCTGGGGTTTTTAATGTTAAAAATGTGTATTTATTCATCAAGTGTTTATTGAGCCTCTGCTGTGTGCCAGGCCTTGTTCAAAGCTCTGGGCATCTAGCAATGAGTAAGATAGTCAAGATCTGTGCTCTGTCCACGTTCTCTTGGAGCTTACATTTTAAGAGTAAGAAACAATTTAACAGATGATAAATGCAATGAACAAAAGTGTAACAGAATGTAATAGAGATGGGGGTGGGATGAACCCACTACTTTTGGGTTGGTGGTCATGGAGGGAAAGCTTTTCCAAGCATTTGAACCAAGTTGCAGATGACAGGACAGAGCCAACCATGCCATGATTTGGAGGAAGAATATTCCAGGAAGAGGAAGGACTAGTACAAAAGCACTAAGGTAGAAGTGAGTTTGGCATGAGGCTGGTAGCCATGGTAGGGTGTTTGGTTGTATAGTGAGTACAACAGGAAACAATTTTAGAGTTTTAAACAAGAGTATGACATGAACTGATAAACCTTTTGAAAGGATGTCTAACAAAGAGGAAAAAGAATCTGACAAGGCAGCATACCTATGATATTTACTTACACAGAGGTCTACAGCAAGTGTTCTTCTACTGGTACTCGTCTTCCAGATAATAAAGGGCAAAATTAGGCTACATTTACATTTACGTTTGCTTAATAACCAAATGAAAGCTTCATTCAAAGTTCTTCTCTTGAATTAGGCAATAGATTTGAGCCTCCTTTGTTAGAAGAGGCACCATAAAGGAGTGGAAAGATTGCTTTCAGTTGTACAAGACTTGGATTTGAATCTTGGCATTAACCCTGACCAACTGTGTGACTTTGGTTAAGTCATCTACCCTCTCAGTTTCCTCATTTGTAAATGGGAATAATAATTTTCTTATAGTGTTGTCACAGGGATTTAGCAGAATATGATGGGATTTAGTAGAATATGATGGGATTTAGTAGAATATGATGTGTGAAAGCACCTTGCACAGTGCCTGGCATGTAGTAGTTGTCCAGTTGTCCAAAAAATGTCAGTTTTCTTTTTTTTTTTTCCTTGGTATTGTTGGGGAAGTTATTCTGCTACCTTTTCTTACCATAAAGATTCTCCTGTGTCTTCTCTTCCAGGCTATTCCTCAGTATGCTATTCCTTGTCACTCCAGCTCCAATGTGGTGGTGGAGCCCAGTGGGCTTCTTGAGCTAAACAACTTCACTAGTCAACAGCTGGACGATGAGGAGACAGCAATGGAGCAGGACATAGACAGTAGCACGGAGGATGGAACTGAACCCAGCCCTTCTCAGAGCTCTGCTGAACGGTCCTAGTGTTTGGACACAATAGTGCACTTTAAAACCTACTTGGTTACCAAGTGTCCAGGGAAACCCTTGTATTTTGATGACTAAAAAGAGCACTTTGCCCGTACTTAGGCTGTGGACCCTAAAACAGCAGTGTTTCAACAAGATATTGCTGCAGGAGCAGCTTTTTAAAACAAGATAAAACTCACAGGGGAATGTACTTTTTTAAAAAAAAATGAAAAAGAAAAAAAAAGCTGCACATTTACAGTGACTTAAGACCTGGTCTTCTTTCTCTGTTGGATCATGGCCGGTGAAAAAGTTTTGTCTTGCAGTGGAAAGAGACTTCCTGTGAATGTTTCTCACCTGGTTTCTACTGAGCAAAATACCATCTAAAAGGAGAATGTGAATAGTTGTATTTTGAAATGATGTGTCAGGAAAAGTTTTTTAAAAACTTGTATGTTTTTGCAAATCCCTGGAAGTGTTGAATTGGTTAAAATTTTACATTTGCTCAGTTCATAATTAGTTTATAAACACCTAGAATAATACTGGCATTAAAGAATCCTTGTTGGATGGTAGAAATCAGATCCCTAACCAGTGGGAAGTACTTTTTGGGTGGCTTGTGCATTCTTATCAGTTGTGTGCTAATTTATTGTATTGTTCCTTTGTGCTCTAAGCAGCACACTTGCCTTCTATTTATTTAAGTGTAAACATTTCAAAGCAGGCCGTACTCCTTCTGACAAATTTCTTGTAAACCAGGATTGCCTACGCTTTCCACTTTCGTCGTCTCCCCACTTTCCCTCTTCCTTTAAGAAAACTTACTAAAAATGTTTCATTGCGAAGCAGAGGAAAAGAAACATTTTCAGACCTAAAGGAAATGTTCGGTCATGTTAAGAAAACAAATTATTCATTCATATGATGCTTTCTTATCGTTGAAATTGCACATTCACATTGGACTGAGACTTTGAAAATAACTTTTACATACTTTTGTTTAAGCCCCTTTGAAATGTATAAAAAATTCATTTACAGTTCTAAATGTAATGTTTTTAAGCCTTCTATCTTTTTAGGACACAGTTTGTTTAAGCAATATGTTTTGGTCTTGTGATCACTGTCTGTCACAAGTAGAGTGAAAGGGGTAAGGGGGTGGGAGGGTAAGAGTTTTGACAAGTTGTGGCAAAGGAAACTATACTTTTCATTTTTAAAAATGTAAATAGAAAAGTTTTTAACGGTTTTATATAGATTTCACTATAAATAAGCATTTTAAGACTGACAAATGTTGAACTGTACATACATTTATCAGCATAACTGCCCAGTTTTTTGGTGCTGAAGTACTGTAAGTAGAATTCATCAACAGTCTCCTAATTTTTGCATCTACATCTGGGGGGAAAAAAAGCTGTGATACTATAGTTAATAAATTCCCACTAGAGTGACACTGAAGATTTAAACACAAGCATTCATAAGATGCACTGGTCTCTGGTGGTTGTCACTAGTTCTGCTAGGTGATAATGATTTACCCATAGATGGAGCTGTTGGATATTATTTTATTGTACAAATTCATGTTTAAAAAACTTTGTGACTGTTTCTAGTTAAGTAATTTTTTAACCTTTCTTGGGTCATAGACTTCTTTGGTAAACTATGAACTCTCACCAAAAAGATACACATGCAACATGTTAAATACATGTTAGACTTTGCATACAATTTTAGGGGCTCATGGGCCTCTAAGCCTATCCATGTATTCCAGGTTAAGCCCTCTGTTATGGTCAATCCATTACTTACAGATTAAGTTTTTATAAAATAAAGTATCTTTTAAATACTCATGGATCAAGTAACAAGAGCAAACTTGAATAAAGTTATGTTCTACATATTTTGGCAGCATAGCATACCTGTGTCCCTTGAGAATTTAGCCTTCATATGTTTCTGCAATTGGAATGGCAAAGAAAAGTGCCATCATCTACATTTTTTAAAAAAATTACAGATATTAAGAAATTATCAAGTGAAATTTAAAATTTTTCTTTTAAAGGTGCTAATTCCAAATAGAGTATGCATTCATTTATTTATTCAACAAATATTAATTGAGCATCTTCTGTATGACAGGTAGTATTCCGTGCACTGGGGATACCATAGTGAACAAACAGGAAATCCTATCCTTATGAAGTTTATAAACAGGGCTTCCTGCTCATGAAATGGATACAAGGAATGAAGATAGGCGAAAATAAGAACAATACTTAGGTTTTTTTATTAAGTGGATAGATGATGATGCCATATATGGATTTTCAGACATCCCTTTACTGAAAGTTGTAGCATTATATCTATTAGTATTCCACATTTAAGTACATAATTTAAAAGTAATTTAAAATCATCTCTTTGAAGGATATTAACAGATCACAATGCAAATGCTACAGAATTTTTAGAATCCTAACAACTATTAGGCAGTGATAAGAAAAATCCATTTGGTTTAAAGTAAACTTTAATAAGTGCCTAGTATTGCAGATGCAGTTTATGGTGAACTTAGAGGATTAAAAACCAAAGGGGGCTTCATTGAGATAGTCACATGCCATAAACTCTCCCATTTAAAGTATACTGTTTAATGGTTTTAATATATTCACAGAGTTGGGCAAGCCATTACCACAATCAATTTGAGAACATTTTCATTAATCACAAAAGAAATCCTGAACTGAAACCACCACCACCATCACTCCAGCCCTGGGTGGCCACTCGTCTACTTTCTGCCTCTTATGGATGTGCCATAAGAAATGTGGACATTTCATATAAATGAGATTATATAATATGTGGTCTTTTGTGACTTCTTTCACTTAGCATATTTTCAAGGTTCATCCATGTTGTAGAATGTGTCAGTACTACATTTCTTTTTATGGCCATTCCATTGTGTGAAATATATCACATTTTGTTTACCCATTTATCAGTTGATGGATATTTGCATTGTTTACACTTTTGGGCTATTATGAATGATGCTGCTATGAACATTTGTGTACAAGTTTTACATATTTTCAGTTCTTATGGGTATATACCTAGGAGTGAAATTGCTGGGTCATACAGTGACTGTTTAACCTTCTGAGCAAGTGCCAGACTCTTTTCCACAGGGACTGCATATCAGCAGTCTATAAGAGTTTCAGTTTCTCCACATCCTTGCCAACACTTGCTGCTGTTTGTCTTTTTGATTCTAGTCATCCTCATGTATGAATTGTAAAGTGCTACCCCATTGTGGTTCTAATTTCCATTCCTCTGATGGCTAATGATGAGCATCTTTTCATGTGCATATTGGCCATTCATGTATCTTTGGAGAAATACCTATTCAGCTTCCTTGCCCATTTTCCAATTATTTTCTTTTTCTCTCATTTTAAATTGAGAATTTTTGAAGTACAGGAAATACTACTAGTCTTAGGAGAAAAGTAATGTTTATCACCCTTAAAATCCTAGGTTAGGTTCTAGTTCTGCTTCTCTAATATAACAAATTGCTTAGCAGTATTAAAACAGTATAGCTTCATAATTGAAAATTTGCTTTTAATTACATTTCTTGTGAGGTTCTCGCAGTAGCCTGCTAAGGTAGGAGACTTAGTACAAAGGAAATAGTAGTCAGGCGGTCTGGATTTGACCCTTAGACTCTTCTGTGTATTGATCACGTGAATTTTAGCAAGTCACATTTCCTCTCCGAGTCAGTTTCTCCATAATAACAGTGAGTATTTCTAACCCCATGGGATTATTATGAAGACAAGATGAAACAGTACATGTAAAAATGCCAGTGAGAGTCAGGTGCTCAGTATTTTTTGAGTCCAGTAATTACACCACTCCTACTTTATAAATAGAAAACTGAGGGTTCAAAGAAGTTAAATGATGTACTAAAACTCAGATTAAATGCTAATGACATCATGCTGAGCCACGAATTACTACCTTCTCTAGAAGGAAGCGTTTTTGTTACCAAACAGGACTGGCCCTTGGAAGGATGGAGGAACTCGGTGTTGGGCTATTAACATGTCTTCTAATCAGCCTTGGGTGCCTTTACACAGAGGCGCTCGATTCAGGCTTTTTTTTTTTTTTTTTAGTTTAATTATGTGTCATAAATCCCATATAAGAGGAAGTGGAGTGAAAAAAAGCACTGTATAAGCAAGACCTTTCCCAGAAAGGATATTGAAAACAAAGTCTGCTGCCTCTGCTTGCAGGTTCATAAGCTTTAAGTAAGCAAGACTTGATGACCTATATATTGAAAAAGAAGAAACACAGGATCAGATTTGTAATTGTGAAAAGTCTTGCTCTGCCTTCTTCCCTCTTCCATGCTCACACATACTCTACACACTATAACTGAAAACATATACTTGCTTTTTTTTTTTTTTTTAAAACCAGACAAGCCCTGTGAGCTTGGACCAGCTCTAAAACGCATAAAACAGCAGAGGACAGAATGAAATAGTACTATTTTATCTGATTACTTAAAACTGATAGATAGGCAATCTCTTCTCTCCAAGTGGTTCTGTCTGGTGTCCTGACTTTTCTTTCTCTGTCTTGCAACAGGTAGTTAATGGGCTCTTTCTGTGTGCAGACATTGAGGATACAGTTGTCAGCTAGGTGGGAAAAGCCTCTATTGTCAATGGAACATCCAGCCTAGTGAAGGAGACATGTTAATGAAGAATTAAAACTAGATGGATTAAATGTTAAGAGATATGATGGAGAAATGCATAGTGTCATGATAGCATATAAATGGGGAGGTTAGGGGGAGTTTCCCTCAGGAAGGAATGCTGGAGCTGTGATCAGAAGGAACCAGAGGAATTAGGATATAACTAGGCAAAGAGGAGGGAGATAAGCTGTGAAGAGATAGGACAGCAGATGCAGAAGCCCTGTGGTGCGAGAGGCATGGTGGGAGGGAAACTTCGAGCAGGCCACTGTGGCTGCAGCATGAGCAGCAAGGGCAGCATGGTGAAGCAGACGGTGATAAACAAACTATATGAATCTTGCAGGTTGTGTTAAAGGCGTGTTTGTCTTTATTCTACGAAAAATGGGAAGTCATCAAGAAGTTTAAGTCACGAGCTGGCAAAATGAATTAATACATTTACAAAATATTTGGAGTCTTGCTTGATTAGAACAGAAAAATATATTTGACATTTCTTTTTTGGTAACAGTGTTATCTCCTTATGTCATTTTCTCAAACATCTTCAATGGTTCCCTAATACAATGGTATGAATCTAGCATTTAAGGCTCTTAAAGCATCATTTTCTAGAATCATATTCCCATTTTACTACCCTGACCTGCTGCCTACCTCCCCCACCACATACACACTATGCTCTGCATTTGAAAGTCTCACCCATTTGTCAAAGTCCAGCTTGAATTCCACCTCCTTCATTTAGACCGCCCAGATCTCTTCAATGAGAACTCAACCCACCCCACTGCTGGGTTCCTCTAGCATTTGGGGAGAAACACATGCTTACTTAGCACTTAACCATTGGTTACCTGCTGTGAATTATTTGCAGTGCATAATGATCCTCTTTTGGTGTAAGAATTCACACTTTATTTTTTGAAGTTATCAAGTTCCTTGTATGATACCCGATGGGAATTCCAAGAGTCCACCATCACTCAGTGGGTGGGTTTCTTTGTAGTCCCACACAATGTGCCTCTCAGAGTCCTTGAGATGCATTATTTTAGGGAGTCATTCTAAAAAAGTTTTTTTCATCCTAAAATCATAGACACTGAGCTTTCTTAGTTCTTTTTCTCTTGTGCTGTTGAATTAAATCTCAGGCTTAATGTTCAAGTTAGAAAAGGGTTTAGTGAAATCATAAATAATCTTGATAAGATTCACTCTCTCATTCAACCCAATACTGTTCCTATTTGGTCCTCCACAGGATCAACTGCTATTTTCTTGCATGGTGGTATTCACCAGGGTTTGTACTCAACCCACATCCCTTCTCACTAAGCACAGTCTTCCTGGGACTTTTATCTATGCTATAGATTCAACTTCCACCTAGGTATGGGTTAATTAAGTCATTGAATATTTATTGAGTGCAGGTGTCTCAGGCAGTGTTCTAGCCACTAGGGATATAGCAGTGAACAAAATACTATACAAGTACCTGCCCTATGTAGCTTACATTCTAAACAGGCGATAAGTATAAGTTAAAAATGCATAGTATCTTAGTGATAATAGAACAAGTAGGGAAGAAGAACATGAAATTCCAAGATGCGTGTATAGAACAAGTAGGGAAGAAGAATATGAAATTCCAAGATGCGTGTGAAAATTTAGATAGGTTAGACAGGGAAGGCCTTACTGAGAAGGCAACAACAACAACAAAAAAATGGAATTGAGAGAGCTAGCTGGGCTCATGTCTGTGGAAAGTGTTTCAGGTGACAGAACAAGGGCAAAGGCCCCAAGAAATGTGCCTCGCATGTTCAAAGACAGGAGAATGAAACAGGATTAGAGTGAATGGGGAGGAAGGGAGTAGTAGGACAGAAGGTGAAAACCGGAAGCATTTCTAGTTTTCTGAGAGTCGTCATAAAAGGGTGTTGAATTTTGTCAAATGCTTTTTTGTTTTTTTGCATCAGTTGAAACTGTGGATTTTTTTCTTTGTTTTATTTTTATTTATTTATTTGAGACAGAGTCTCGCACTGTCACCCAGGCTGGAGTGCAGTGGCGCGATCTTGGCTCATTGCAACCTCTGCCTCCTGGGTTCAAGCGATTCTCCTGCCTCAGTCTCCCAAGTAGCTGAGATTACAGGTGCACACCACCACACCTGGCTAAATTTTTGTATTTTTAGTAGAGATGGGGTTTCACTATGTTGGCCAGGCTGCTCTGAAACTCCTGACCTCATGATCTGCCTGCCTCGGCCTCCCAAAGTGCTGGGATTACAGGCATGAGCCACCGCACTTGGACCCTTTTCTGTTTTTATTAATGTCTTTTGTGGGCAGCATATTGGATCATGGTTTTTTAATCCATTCTGCCATCTCTTGTTTTGGATTGGAGGCTTTAATCAATTTACGTTTAATATACTATTGATAAAGAAAGACTTCTACAATTTGATATTTGATTTTCATATGTCTTTTACCTTTTAAAATCCTCCATTTCATTCATTGCTGTCTTTGGGTTGATATTTAAAATTAATCTATTTTTCTTTCTTTCTTTAAAAAATTTTTCTCCTAATCTCTGTGTTGGTCAATTTTGTGTTTGTTTTTTTTTTTTTTTTTTTGGTAATGAAATGTTTTGATTCTATTCTCATTTCTTTTGTGGCTATTTTAAAGATATTTAGTATTTTCTTTGTGGTTACCATGGGGGTTATATTGAACATCATAAATTTATAGCAAACTAGTTGAATTGAAACCAACTTTACGTCAATAGCATACAAAAAATTCTGCTCCAGTATATCTTTGTTCCCCTTTTATGTTGTCACGAATTATATCTTTATGCATATGTAACCAATAACATAGATTTATAATTTTTTTATTCATCTTTTAAATCATGTAAATAATTGTCTTTTAATTCTCCTCTAGGTTTTTCTGGGCTTTTAGTTTGTTTAGTTGGTTGATTATTTGGTTGGAGTCTGTAGTAGTCCATTTGTCTAGTGGCTTTTTCTATTTATTTTTTCATAGATTGTATTCCTTTTCATGTGTGGTCACTGGTCACTGAAGTTGCTCTTCCTTAGCTTGTGACTAACTAGTGTTCCGACAGATTTCTTTGAATGACAGGACCTAAACAAACAAAAACATTTCTCAGTCTTTCAGGTTGCTTCTGTTCTCTGGCTCTCCTTCAACACTTACGCAGACTTCCACTGAACCTACGGACCAACCTGAAGTGAAAATTTGAGGTCTTTGACGAAGCTTTCTAAATTCCTCCATATACAAGGGTGCTTTGGAGTCCTTTAATTTCCCAAAGAAACACTCTCCTTGGCTTTTTCTTCTAGGCTTTCAGCAGTCTATTATATGTTGCAGCCAAAATGTAATCTTTTGCTTCAGGCATCTGCAGGTTTTGTTTTTGTTTTTGTTTTTGTTTTTTTGTCAGCCTTATAATGGTTATAGAGTACTGTCTGCTACTTTTCTGGCCTGGGTACATTCTGCATTAAGCAAAGCAGACTGTGTCTTGCATCAGTCCTTTGAATAGCCCTGAGACAGATTAGAGCAGACCTACACAATAATTTGAGAATGATGTCTCCTCTGCCCGTTCTAGAAAGAGGGACCAGGATCCACGATAGAACGTGGACTGCCATCTTTAAGACTGCTGCCAAGCCAGGACCAGGGCAAGGAGTAGTAATGCCACACAGCTTGCCTGTATCGTATTTTTTTATTGTGGTAAAATATACATAAGAAAGTTTACCATTTTAGTTATTTTTATTAATAAGTGTACAGTTCAGTGACATGAAGCACATTCATGTTGTGGTGCAAGCATCACCACTGTCCATTTCCAGAACTTTTAAATCAACCCAGACAAACCTCTTTAAACGATAACTCCTCATTCCTGCCTGCCCCAGTCCCTGGTAATCACCCTACAGTCAGGAGTTGCCCTCTTCTTGATTCAGTGTTCAGTTGTTGCTGTAAACCTTTGGCTGTTTTCTGGAGTTCTCACAAAGTTGGTTCTGACAGTTTCTGCTTGTTTTTTGATATTTCTGTGAAGCTGCCTACGCTGCCATTTTGCTGACATTACTATTAATGCCAAGGTTTTTGTTCTGAGCACCTTGGAAGAAGAGAACGGCTATTAACTGAGATGAGAAAGACTGTGGGAGGATCTAATTTGGAGAGTAGAATATCAAGGGCTCAGTTTTGGATATATTAAATTCAAGATGCCACTGGATATCAAGGAGAGAAGTCAAGTAGACAGAAAAGAAGAGAGGTCTCAGGACTGAGCCTTGGGGTGGTAAGGACATGGGGGTCAGGAAGATGAGGCAGAACCAGAAAAGACTGAGCAGGAGTAGCCAGAGGATGGGAGGTAAAGTTGGAGATTGTGGTGTCTCAGAAATAGGTAAAGACAGTGTTTTTGCTGCTAAGTCAAGTAACATGAGGACTCATGGAGTTTGCCATGTGGAAGTCATTAGCAATCTTGGGAAAAGCAGTTTTGGTGGAGTTGGAGGAGAATGGGAGGAGAGAATTGGAGACCAAGAGTACAAATAATTTCATGAGTCACTGTAAAGAGGAGCAGAGAAATGGGGCAGTTGCTGGAAAGGCAAGTGGGATCAAGAACTGTTTGTTTAGGGTAAGAAATTGGGATTCCTGATGGGATTGATCCAATGGAGAGGAGAAAGTTTGTGAAGCAGGAGAGGGGAGAATTGCTGGTGCACTGTCCTTGAATAATGGGAAGGGACAGAATCTAGTAGAGGTGCTGGGTTCATCTACTAGAAGAGAAAGAAGCAGGTAGGTAGGTAAATGCATTTGCTTCAATTTTATGATAGCTCTCGAGTACACATCTGCAGTTGCTCTCTTCTTTGAGCCAAAGCTTACTTCCTTGGGACATCCCTGACTGGATTTTCTAAAAGTACGTCAGCCTCAAGTTGTCCCAAACCGAGATCAACCCCTTTCCTTTCAACTTACTCTGTCTGCTTGTTACTCCCTATCCATGGCAGCCCATTCATGCTGAGAAGAGGAAGGGTCAGTTTTTTCAGTGAGGTGGAAGCATCAAGAAAAAGGCAATTCCAGAGCTGAGGCTGGAAGATGCGCAATTTGTCATGTGGAGAAAGGTGGGGAAGAATGAGACAGGCAAAGCATCAACGGTGGGGAGGGACACTGAGCTTGGGTTGGGGGGTGACTGGGGGGTGGTGAGCTCAGAGCAGTCACCTAGAGGCTGTTACACTCCCAGATGCCGACAAAGCATTGTCAGGGGTTGTGGAGTTTCCTATAGGTTGTTATGTAATCCAAAAGGCTACTTGTCTTGAATTTTTCTTCCATAGCATTAGATTGTTGTTCTGCCAGAAGAACCCTGCAAACTGCTTCCACCTCCGAACCTTGTGCCGGCTGTTCCCTCGTCATGCAGTGCACTTCCCTCTGACTTTTGACCAAACCCCCCTCTCACCCATCATCTCTATGGTCACCTCTTGGGACACTTCCCGAGAGTCTTTCTCCCTTAGCCTCCTCATCTGTCTCTCATTTACGGCTTTTCTCATTTGTTATCCCAATTTTTGCTCTGTGAGGGTTTTCCTCTGAGGGTTGAATTCATCTCATGTCCTTAGAACAGGGCCTGGCATGGAAAAGGCATCAACAAGTTTGTTGATTGACTATACAGAAAAAAAAAAAAAACCCAAACCATCTTGGTCTTAGGTCTCTGCCCACAGGTGCACAAATGCTTACTAACAAGCAAAGCCCAGAAATAACCTCCTTTCAGGCTGTTTTTAGATGAGGATGTTATTGTTGTGAGGCGCGTGTGTGTCATCCATTCTGGACTCAGGAGACAGTGCCCATCTCTGCTGTCATTTGTTCTGTCACTTCAAAGTGCAGGAAAACCATGGGTGGTGATTTTAGAATCTTATTCAGAACCCTCAGGGAATGAGTCATTGTGCACTGACGACTTTTCCGGATTGCTGCCGTTCAAATAAATTAAGCAACAGGACATTATTGTTGTTGTTATTGTTGTTAATTTTAACTACTTTTGATGGTAAATTTCAGAAATGTATTATCATACTTTCCTCAGTATGATTCTACCATCTCGTTTCTTCAGAATCATGATGATGAGCATAGTTATAATAATTTTTCAGCTCAGCAATGAGAATACAGAACTTTGCTGGCCTCTCCCTGGAGCAGATCCGGACCACAGCCCTAACTGTACGGTGGAGGGAGCTGAGCTGCCCCCAGAAATCAGAGGGGTAAGTCAGGGAAAGAGGCAGGCCCAGACCCCAAGCACAGGGCCAGTGAGTCCCAGGCTTCAAGTGCACCAGAGTCCCCTAGGGATCTTGTTAAAATACAGGTTCCGATCCAGTAGACTCAGATTCCTCTGTGGGCTGGGATCGGAGTTCTGCATTTTTAACAAGACCCTGGGCGGTGCTGGTGCGAACAAACCACAGACCACCCTTTCTGTATCAAATCTTTCTGTATCAAGTTGACCTCCCAGAGGTTTTCTTGTGATCTTGAGTGGATTTTACTGGGAAGCTTATCTTTCTCTGGGGCTTCTTACATGTACCAGGTGGCCTCTGGTGATAATAATTCCTCTAAAGTTTATAAAATGGTCACCTATTTCTCTTCATTCTCACAATAATCCTAGGAGGTAAGTTAGCACCATTTTACTGACTGGGAAACCAATTCCTGACATCACATGGTTCCCAGGAGGTGAAGGCAGAGCTCATGGCTCCGTGTCTAGTGCGCTTCTCATCCCTTTCTGCTGTCTCCCCTTATATCTGTGCTCTGTGCTGTATACAGCCTTGTGGACTCTCAATGCCATGGGAGTGCTGTGGGGAAAATAATTGTGTGTGCACACATGTGCGTGCCTGTGTTAAAAGGAAAGGCTGATTAGCAACAGCTGTAGCACGTGAGGCCCATGTAGTCTCACTTGGGACACCCTGGCAGAGACCAGCATTTCCTCTCTGCTCCATCTCCCTGTACCCATGAAGCCCTGGCATCATATTGTATGGGTGAAATATTATGTCACAAGCAGTAGCGGTCCCTGCAGCACGTGCTGAGATGCTGTTGCTGCCCCACCTTCACCCCTTCTCATTTGGGGGTAGGCTGTCTGGACTTGATCTGCCAGCATCTGCTTCTCTGCCTGATGCCTTTCTCTGACCACTGGGGCTACTTTGCCCTGTACAAGGCGCTGAAGTGCTGGGAAATTAATGCCCCTCAGTCAACCAAGGGCTAATGGAAGCTGATGTAAAATAATCGAGCTCCCCCAAGTTAGGATAACTCCGTGGCATTTTCCCCCACATTAAGCCTCAGTTACTCACCGTGGTGACTTGCTTGATAATGTCTCACTTCCCCACTCCCATAATAGTAGTTCCTGGGATCCCTTCCTAAAGGAATGGCTTGCACTCAACTCCTTGTCTCACGGTCCGCTGGAGGAGGCCAAATTAAGGCACTTCTCCCAACCACTCTTTCTACTGAGTTACATCTGAACCCATATACCTGACTTTCCTCTCGTCACAGTGGAGAAGTATTCCAGTTCCTGGTGAGGTCAGACCCTCCATGAGGGGCCTGGATCGCATCCTTACAGCCCTCTCAAGATTTCCCTCTTGATATTATTTCACTTCCCTGTGGCATCATCTTTCCTTCTCCCTCTCGCTTCTCTCTTGTCTCACTTTTCTCCTCCTCCTCCATCTCCCTCTCCTCTAGAATACACCAACCTAGAAACAGGCCTCAAGGTGACCCCTCAGGCCATAGTCTTCTGATTCTGGCCGATATGGAGCAATAGTGACTGGATTTTTCTCATGTGCCTGAAACAGCCATAACAATAACAACAACACCACCACCACTATATGACACCGTGGTTTTCAAGACACTGGGCCTCAAGCAACAGCAGCCAGGAGATGGGAAAGAAGCAGGGTGAAGAAGCCTATGATTGCCCTAGCACAAGAGGGCATCATAGGTAAGAGCATAGAGAAGAGAACCCAGGTAGAGCCTGTTGGGCTCTCTGAATTGAGAAAACTACCAAGGTAGTCAGAATGTCCAGGGCAAAGTAGTAAAGAAGAGAGCTTCACAGAGAGAGAACTCCTGAGATTTGCAGTGATCCATGCATGCTTGTGAAGAAATATACAAGGCTAAGGGAAGCACCACCGGAACTAGAGGAAATCATAGCTAGTGCTCACACAGGGCCAGAATAGTGCCTGTTCCCACCGGTCAGTCTGGAAAACCTCATGCTTCACAAGACATTGAGTACAGTACTCCGAAGGGTTTTCCCTCAGTAGTGGGGAATAGTAAGCCCTAGACTAACTGCTGCTCTAGTCCTTCCTAACAAATCTTAAAAGAAATACCAAAATGATCAAACTGTTTCCAAGTAACTTAACTGCATCTCAGAACAAAGTGCAAGAATATTTATAGTAATACAAAAATGTCCAACACTCAGCAAGGTAATATTCACAATTACTATCATCAAATAAAAAATTAACAGGCTTGCAAATCAATTAAAACTGGCCCAGGATTGACACAGATGTAAAAACTAGCAGGCAAGAACATTAGCACATTTATTATAGCTGCACTATGTATATTCAAAAGTTAAGTGGAGACATGGAAGATATTAAAAAAAGACTCAGACCAAATTTCTAGAGATGAAATCTCTAGACTTCATTTACTGAAGTGGACTTCTTCCACTGAAGTCTTGAATTCCTCAAAGTCATCCATGAAGACTGGAACCCACTTCTTCCAAACTCGTGTTGATATTTTGACCTCCTCACATGGATCACAAAGGTTCTAAATGGCATCCAGAATAATGTTCCTTTCAGGAAGGTTTTTAATTGACTTTGCCCAGATCCATCAGAGGACTCACTATCTGTGGTAGCTATTATACCCTTACAAAATGTATTTTGTAACTAATCAAACTTGAAAGTTGAAATTACTCCTTGCTTTATGGACTGTAGAATGGATGTTGCATTAGCAGGCATGAAAACAATCTTGTACATGCTCATCAGAGCTCTTGGGTGACTAGGTGCATTGTCAATGAACAGTAATATTTTGAAAGGAATCTTTTTTTTCTCAGCAATAGGTCTCAATAGTGGCTTAAAACATTCAGTGAGCCATGATGAAAACACATGTGCTGTCATCCAGACTTTGTTGTTCCATAGATAGAGCACAGGCAGAGTAGATTTAGCATCATTCTTAAGAGCCTTAGGGTTTTCAGAATTGCAAATGGGCATTGGCTTCAACTTAAAATCAGCAACTGCATTAGTCCCTAACAAGAGAGTCAGTCTGTCCTTTGAAGCTTTGAAGCCATGTATTGACTTCTCTTTCCTAGCTATGAAAGTCCTAAATTACATCTTCTTCCAACAGAAGGCTGTTCTGTCTACACTGAAAATCTGGTGTTTAGTGTAGCCACCTTCAACAACGATCTTAGCCAGATCTACTGGATAACTTGCTGCAGCTTCTCCAACAGCACTTGCTCCTTCACCTTGCACTTTTATGTCCCATAGATTGCTTCTTTCCTTAAACCTCATGAACCAGCCTCTGCTAGCTTCAGACTTTTATTCGGTAGCTTCCTTACCTCTCTCAACCTTCATAGAATTGAAGAGAGTTAGGCCTTGATCTGGGTTAGGTTTTTGATGAAGGAATGTTGTGGCTGGTTTGATCTTTTATCCAGACTGCTGAAACTTTCTCCGCATTAGCAATAAGGTTGTTTTGCTTTCTTATTATTTGTGTGTTCACTGGAGTAGCAGGTTTAATTTCCTTCCAGAACTTTTCCTTTGCAGTCACTACTTGGCTAACTGGTGCAAGAGGCCTAGCTTTCAGCCTGTATCAGCTTTCAGCATGCCTTCCTCACTAAGCTTAATCATTTCTAGCTTTCAACTTAAAATTGAAAGATGTGCAACTCTTTCTTTCACTTGAACACTTAGAGGCCACTGAAGGGTTATTAATTGGCCTAATTTCAATATTGTTGTGTCTCTGGAAACTGGGAGGCTGGAGAAGGAGAGAGATGGGGAAATGGCCAGTTGGTGGAGCAGTCAGAACACATACATTTACTGATTAAGTTAGCTGTCATATGGGTCTGCTCTGTGGCAGTCTAAAACAATTACAGTGGTAGTATCAAAGATCACTGGTCACAGATTAATGTAACCCATATAATAATAATGAAAAAGTTTGAAACATTGGGAGAGTTATCAAAATGTGACACAGAGACACAATGTGAGCACACGCCAGGGCAATCAGGCAAGAGAAAGAAAGAAAGCGTATTCAGTTAGGAAAAGAGGAAGTCAAATTGTCCCTGTTTGCAGATGACACGATCATATATTTAGAAAACCCCATCGTCTCAGTCCCAAATCTCCTTAAGCAGATAAGCAACTTCAGCAAAGTCTCAGGATACAAAATCAATGTGCAAAAATCACAAGCATTCCTATACACCAATAACAGACAGAGAGCCAAATCATGAGTGAACTCCCATTCACAATTGCTACAAAGAGAATAAAATACCTAGGAATCCAACTTACAAGGGATGTGAAGGACCTCTTCAAGGAGAACTACAAACCACTGCTCAATGAAATAAAAGAGGACACAAACAAATGGAAGAACATTCCATGCTCATGGATAGGAAGAATCAATAACGTGAAAATGGCCATACTGCCCAAGGTAATTCATAGATTCAATGCCATCCCCATCAAGCTACCAATGACTTTCTTCACAGAATTGGAAAAAACTACTTTAAAGTTCATATGGAAACAAAAAAAGAGCCCACATTGCCAAGACATTCCTAAGCCAAAGGAACAAAGCTGGGGGCATCACGCTACCTGACTTCAAACTATACTACAAGGCTACATTAACCAAAACAGCATGGTACTTGTACCAAAACAGAGATATAGACCAATGGAACAGAACAGAGGCCTCAGAAATAACACATACACAACCATCTGATCTTTGACAAACCTGACAAAAACAAGAAATGGGGAAAAGATTCCCTATTTAATAAATGGTGCTGGGAAAACTGGCTAGCCATATGTAGAAAACTGAAACTGGATCCCTTCCTTACACCTTATACAAAAATCAATCCAAGATGGATTAAAGACTTAAATGTTAGACCTAAAACCATAAAAACCCTAGAAGAAAACCTAGGCAATACCATTCAGGACATAGGCATGGGCAAGGACTTCATGTCTAAAACACCAAAAGCAATGGCAACAAAAGCCAAAATAGACAAATGGGATCTAATTAAACTAAAGAGCTTCTGCACAGCAAAAGAAACTACCATGAGAGTGAACAGGCAACCTACAGAATGGGAGAAAATTTTTGCAATCTACCCATCTGACAAAGGGCTAATATCCAGAATCTACAAAGAACTTAAACAAATTTACAAGAAAAAATCAACCCCATCAAAAAGTGGGCAAAGGATATGAACAGACACTTTTCAAAAGAAGACATTTATGCAGCCACATGAAAAAATGCTCATCATCACTGGTGATGAGAGAAATGCAAATCAAAACAACAATGAGATACCATCTCATACCAGTTAGAATAGTGATCATTAAAAAGTCAGGACACAACAGGTGCTGGAGAGGATGTGGAGAAATAGAAACGCTTTTATACTGTTGGTGGGAGTATAAACTAGTTCAACCATTGTGGAAGACAGTGTGGCAATTCCTCAAGGATCTAGAACTAGAAATACCATTTGACCCAGTGATTCCATTACTGGGTATATACCCAAAGGATTATAAATCATGCTACTGTAAAGACACATGCACACGTATGTTTATTGCAGCACTATTCACAATAGCAAAGACTTGGAACCAACCCAAATGTCCATCAATGATAGACTGGATTAAGAAAATGTGGCACATATACACCATGGAATACTATGCAGCCATAAAAAAGGATGAGTTAATCTCCTTTGTAGTGACATGAATGAAGCTGGAAGCCACCATTCTGAGCAAACTATCACAAGGACAGAAAACCAAACACCACATGTTCTCACTCATAGGTGGGAATTGAACAATGAGAACACTTGGACACAGGGTGGGGAACATCACACAGTGGGGCCTGTCGGGGGGTAGGGCGGTGGGGGAGGGATAGCATTAGGAGGAATACCTAATGTAAATGACTAGTTAATGGGTGCAGCAAACAAACATGGCACATGTATACATATGTAACAAACCTGCATGTTGTGCACGTGTACCCTAGAACTTAAAGTATAATAAAAAAAAGAAAAAAAAAGAAAATATGTGTACCATCATTAACCATGAGAGAAATGCAATTCAAAGCTACAATGATATACAACATAAGGATGGCAATCCTTGTCGTCATCAACATCATCATCATGATGTAAACTTGCTGAAGACAGGGTTTCTTTTCTTTCCCTTGCTGTATCCACAGTTCATAGAACACTTCCTGGCACATGATTGTTGACTAAAGCAGAGCCATCCAGGCCAGAGAGAATTACCAGAGGTATGTATTGAGGGTAGAAATAGTAGCAGCAGGGAGCTAGGTATGAAGGTTAGCAGGAGTGGGTGAAAGTCATGCCTAAGTGAAACCAACATTGCCTCCAGCAGCTGTGGGACTGGAGGAGGGCAGGACTGGCTGCTCTCTGAAGGTCAGCAGGCTAAATAAAATGCTTAGAAAGAGGCTCGGGTGGTAGGAATGGATGCTTCCGCACTCTTATTTAATAATTTTTTAAATTTAGAAATTAATATATACAGAAGAGTGTGTAAAACATATATGTGCTCTTTAAAGAACAGCTATAAATCAATCATCCATGTAACCACCACCTAAGTTAAGAAATAGGACGTTAGGCTGGGCATGGTGACTCACATCTGTAATCCCAGCACTTTGGGAGGCCAAAGCAGGTGGATCTCCTGAGGTCAGAAGTTCAAGACCAGTCTGGCCAATATGGTGAACCCCGTCTCCACTAAAAATACAAAAATTAGCCAGGCATGTTGGTGCATGCCTGTAGTCTCAGCTGCTCAGGAGGCTGAGGCAGGACAACTGCTTGAACCCTGGAGGTGGAGGTTGCACTGAGCAACCTCCTGTCTTCTAAAACAAAACCACTCTCTTGAGTTTTGTTATAATCATCCCTTGCTTCAAAAAATAGTTTACCATCTACTTCTGTACAGCTAGATAATATCTTATTCAGTTTTTAAACTTTATATAAATGGAGTTATAATAAATGCATTCTTCCATGATTTGCTTTCTTTCCTCTTAATATTATGTTCACAAGATACTTTTGTATCTTAATATGTTTTTTATATATATATATATGTTTCCTTAAGTAATTGATTAATTTACAATCCCATTAGCACTGTGTGCTCCCCACCTTGGTTAACAATCGATAATTTTATACTACATAATTTTTGCAATATGATAGACAGGTAATCATATTTTCAAAAAGATAAGTGAAATTTTAGCATAGTTTTAAATTTAGAGAAAAATTGCCAGAATGGTGTGGGAAGTCCTGTATACCCCTCAGCCAGTTTCTCCTATTGTTAAAATCTTTACATTATTATGATATATTTGTCACAACTGAGAAAGCAAATTTGCTACATTACTATTAACCAAACTGCACACTTTATTTGGATTTTACTAATTTTTCCATGAATGTTCTTTCTTCTAGTCCAGGATCCCACCCACTATGCCACATTCCATTTAGTCATCATGTCTCCTTCATCTTCTCTTGTCTGTGACGGTTTCTCAGTCTTTTCTAGTTTCTCATGACCTTGACAGTTTTGGGGAATACTTGTCAGGTATTTTGAAGACTGTCTCTCAATTTGGGTTGTCTGACGTTTTCCTCGTGGTTAGACTTGGGTGATGAGTTTGGTGGAAGAAAACCGCAGAAGTGAAGTTCTCTTCTCATCGTATCATATCAAGGGGACATACTATCCACATGACTTATCAACGATGGTGTTAATCTTCATTATCTGGCCAAGCTAGTGCTTGCCAGGTGTTTCCACTGTAAAGTTACTCTCCCTCCATCCTTTCCACACTCGACTCTTTGGAAGAAAATTACTAAACGTACTCCACATTTGAGGTGGAAAAAGATTATGTCCCACCTTCTGGAGGAGGGAAATATCTATGTAAATTATTTGCAATTCTTCTTCTGTCTGGGAGATTTGTCTCTTCTCTCCATTTATTTACTCAATCACTTATTTATATTAATATGACTTAGGAATATTTATTTTATACTTTGGATTATAATATAACACTACATTATTTATTTTGTTGCTCAAATTGTTCCAGCTTGGACCATTGGAGACTCTTTCAGATTGGCTCCTATATCTTTGGCACTTCCTTATTTTCTGGCTGTATAATATTCTCAAGGCTTATCTTATATTTTTTTCTGCCCCAGCTCTAGAACCAGCCATTTCCCCAAGTAGCCCTGGTTCCTTTTATTGGTGAATGGTGTTAAAAATCAAGATCTGAGTCTTGAGTGTGCTCACTGCTACTGGCTGTTGTTGATCCTAGGCCCTCTTAGCGGAAAGACCTAGGAAATAAATATGCACATACAAATCCATAGATACACATACATATGTATAATTATTTCTGTATCTATCCATCTGTATCTACATTAAGTTAACCATACTGATGTGTCTTGCTCTATCCAATATTGCACTGTTCACTCTAGCCTTCCCCTCTCACTTATATGTAACTTCTCTCCCCAACAGTGAGAAATCTAACTCCCATCATCCAGCATCCATTTATTTATTTGTTCAGCCTCCGTATACATGCACAGTAGCTTCAGAATTGTTAAGCCATATCCCTGTGAGAAATAACTTTACCAACTAGAACACAGTGCCTATGTATAATTCCTTTGTGTTTAGCCTTACAGTTTCCGGCCAAACACTGTTTTTTCAAAGTTACTTAGGCCAGCTCCTTTCTTCTCTATCCCATTCAAATGTTATATCATACATTTGTAACAGAGTTAGATTCTTTTGTCACAGTCTGAATCCATTCTAGGAGCCCCTGACCTCCTGGTTGATTGATTTTTAAAATATACGCACATTGGGCCAGGCACAGTGCTTCATGCCTATAATCCCAGCACTTTGGGAAGTGGAGGTGGGTAGATCTCTTGAGCTCAGGAGTTTGAGACCAGCCTGGGGAACATGACGAAACACTGTCTCTACAAAAAAATACAAAACTTAGCAAGTGTGGTAGTGCATACTTGTAGTCCCAGCTACTTGGGAGGCTGAGGTGGGAGGATCACCTGAGTCTAGGAGGTTGAGGCTGCAGTGTGATTGCACCACTGTACTCCAGCCTGGGCAGCAGAGTGAGACCCTGTATCAAAAAATTTTTTTACATTCATTAAAGTTCACTTTTTGAGCTGTAAATTTCTAAGGTTTTGACCATTTTATTGTATCATGTACGCACCACTCCAGAACCATACAGAGTAATTCAATCACCCTAAAAATTTCCTAATATGTTCCCTTTTTAGTCAACTCCCCTTCCCCAAACCCCTGGCAAACACTGATTGCATATTCATCCTTCTAGTTTTTCTCTTTCCAGAGATGAAAAACCATGATTGCATATATTTCATCTCTCTAGTTTTTCTTTTTCCAGAATTTTCATACATATGAAATCGTACAATATATGGCCTCTGAAGTCTGGCTTCTTTCACTTAGCAAAATGCATTTCAGATTCATTGATAATTTTTCGGTGAATTAATGGCTAGTTCCTCTTTATCACTGCATAGTATTCCATTGTACCACAGTGATGGTTAATTTTATGTGTCAACTTGGCTAGGCTATATGTCCAGTTATTCAATCAAACACTAATTTAGGTGTCTCTGTGAAGGTATTTTGTAGATGTGATTAACATCTACACTCAGTTTACTTTAACTAAAGGTGATTACCTTTGATCATGTGGGTAGCCTCATCTAATTAGTTGAAGGCCTTAAAAACAAAATCTGAGATTTCCCAGAGAGGAAGAAATTTGGCCTCAAGACTATAGCATCAGCTCCTTCCTGAGTTTCCAGCCTGTTGGCCCGCCCTACAAATTTCAGACTTGCCAGCCCCCACAGTCATGCGAGCCAATTCCTTTCAATCTCTTCCTATTTCAATAGACAGACAGCCAACAGGATATAGATCCTCTGTTTTCTCTGGAGAACCCCGACTGATACACACCGTTTGTCCATTCACCTTTTGAAGGAGCAGGCCATCTTGGTTGTTTTCTGTTTGGGGCAATAATGAATAAAGCTGCTATAAACATTTACGTGCAGGATTTTGTGTTTAGTTAACTTTTCAGTTCACTTGAATAAATACCTGGGAGTGTGATTGCTGGGTTGTATGGTAAGTCTATGTTTAACTTTATAAGAAACTGTCAAACTGTCTTTTAAAGTAGCTATGCTATTTTGCATTCCCACCAGCAATGAATGAGAGTTCCTGTTCCTCTGCATCCTCATTGGTATTTGTTATTGTCAGGTTTTTGTATTTCAGCCATTCTAATAAGTGGAATCTCATTGTTGTTTTGATTTGCATTCCCCTAATGACAAATAATTTTGAGGGTAATTGTATTTTTAATTTCCCTTTTTCTAATTATTAAGGTTGAGTTTATTTTTGTGGATTTACTGGCCAAATGATTCTTCTTTTCATGAAGCGCCTGTTCAAGATTTTGCCTATTTCTTATCTTTTTCTTATTGTTTCTTAGAACTTCTTTATGCATTCTGTGTATAGGTTTTCTCTGATGGTATGTATCACAAATATTTCCCCTTACTTTATAGTTTGCTTTTCACTCTTTATAAGGCCTTTTGATGAACAGAAAACTTGCCTTTGAACTAGAGCATTTGCTTTATTTACATTTAATTTAAATACAGACATATTGGATTTATATCTATCATTTATTTTGTGCTTTCTGTTTATTCCATCTGTTTTATTTATTTTTCTCCCCTTTCTCCCCTTCATTGACTTATTTGGTATCATTCAGTCTTTCCCTCTACTGCTTTGAAAGACATATACTCTTTTTTAATCTTCTTAGTGTTTTCCTTAGAAATTAAAAGACCATCCTTAATTTACCAAAATCTAATGTAGTAAATATCTTTATCCTCCTCTTGAGCAATAAAAGGACCTTCAAACACATTTATCTTCCACTCCTAAATTACATGCTATTGTTACTGTGTATTTTAACACTGTCTTTTAAAAAAACTTTCTCCCACAGTATAATATACTGCAGAAATTTTCACATAGAAAAACGCTGACCCGCTGAACTTTACAAACTGAACACATCCATGTTATCAGCACTCAGATCAAGAAAGATAACATTATCAGCACCCTGAAAGCTCCTTTTCAGTCAGTACTATGACCTGCCAAGTGGTAACCACTATCGTGTCCTCTAACAACCTAACGTAGTTTTGCCTGCTTTTGTACCTTATAAAAAAGGAATCATACAATATGTATTTACTTGTGCCTGGCTTCTTTTGCTCAACATGATGTTTGTGAGGTTTACACAGATGGTTACTATCATTGTGATTTTGGTTATTGCTTTGATTGAAGTCTAATTTAATATTAATATGGCCGCTTCAGCTATCTTCTTTTTTTAATTTTTTCTTCTTTTTTTGACTTTTCTTTCTCTAGTCTTTGATTCAGTATTCAGCTTTCTTTTGATTAATGTTTTAATAGTATATTATTGCCCATTCTTTTACCTTTTTTTTTTTTTTTTGAGACAGGGTCTCACTCTGTCACCTAGGCTGGAGTGCAGTGGCACAATCACAGCTCACTGCAGCCTCAACCTCCCCAGCTCAGATGATCCTCCCACTTCAGCCTCCTGACTAGCTGGAACTACAGGCATGCGTCATCATGCCCGTATTTTTTTGGTAGAGACAGGGTTTCACCATGTTTCCCAAGCTGGTTTTGAACTCCTGGGCTCAAGCAACCCTTCTACCTCATCCTCCCAAAGCGCTGGGATTACAAGTGTGAGTGAGCCACCCTGTCTGGCCCATTAGTTTACTGTTTTTTTTTTTTGAGACGAAGTCTCACTTTGTCACCCAGGCTGGAGTGCAGTGGCATGATCTGGGCTCACTGCAACCTCCATTTCCCAAGTTCAAGTGATTCTCTTGCCTCAGCCTCCCAAATAGCTGGGATTACAGGCACCGGTTTAGTAGAGATGAGGTTTCACCATGTTGGCCAGGCTGGTCTCGAACGCCTGACCTCAAGTGACCTGCCCACCTCAGCCTTCCAAAGTGCTGAGATTGCAGGCTCGAGCCACCGCGCCCAGCCCGATTTGTTTACTTTTAACCTATCTATATCTTTACATTAAAATGGGTTTCTTGTAGATGACAAGTAGTGTGTCTTGCTTTTTTCTCTAATCTGACAATCTTTTTTAACTGGTGTGTTTAGACTATCTACATTTAATATAATTATTAATAAAGCTGAATTTAAATCAGCCACTTTGCTAGTATTTTTCTGTTTGTTCCATCTTTTTTTTGTTCCACTTTTCTTTTTTCTGCCTTCATTTGGATGGAGTATTTCTTAAATTCCATTTTCACTCCAGTATTGTCTTATTACTCATACCTATTTTTAAATTGGTTTGGGGGGGTGGTTCCTAGAGTTTAAAATATGCATCTTTGTCACAGTCTACCTTCAAATAATATACATGCATAATATTACATGCCTTTGCATAGGTGTAAACATTTTACAGCAACAATATACTTTAAATTCCTCCTGACCATTTTTTTGTGTTATTGCTGTCACACATTTTACCTTTATATAAACTACAAAGCCCAAAATACAATGTTACAATTTTTGCTTTAGACAGTCAATTTTCTTTTAGTGCAATTAGAAGAAAAAAAATCTTTCCACTTACCTTCATTAAAAAAAATTTCTAGAGCTACTCATTTTTTCTGTGTATATCTAAATTTTGTCTGGCATCGTATTCCTTCTTCCTGAACTTCTAACACTTCTTGTAGCTCAGGCCTTCTGGCAATGATGTCTCTCAGCTTTTGTTTATCTGAAAAGGTCTCTATTTTGCCTTCACTTTGGGAAGATAGTTTTTACTGGAAATATATTTTTGGGTAACGGTTCTTGTTATTGTTTTCTCTTTCAGTACTTTGAAGATGTCACCTAACTGTCTTCTGGTTTATGTAATTACTTATGAGAATTCTTCTACAGCTCTGATCTTTGTTCCTCTCTAAGCAATGTACCTTCTTTTTTTCCTTGGAGGTCTTCAAGACCTTCTCTTTTTTGTTTATCTATTTTGTTTCTGAGGATGAAATATCTCAATTTTCTGGTTTGTTTTTGCTTTTGTTTTGTTATTTATTCTTCTTGGGGTTCTCTTTGCTTCTTGGATTTGTGGTTTGCTGTGTATGTTTTTCATTATTTTTGGAAAATTCCTCGTCATTATCTACTTAATATGTCTTGGGTCCCATTCTCTTTCCCCTCCTTCTTGGGGTCCAATTCCACTTATTTAGACTTAAATATTGTCTCATAGCTCATGCATTCTCTGTGCTGTTTTATTGTTGTTGTTGCTTTATTTTGTTTTTACTCTTGTTTTCTTTTAGATTGGGTAATATCTACTGACCATCTTCAAGTCCATTGACTTATTCCTCAGTTGTTTTGAGTCTTCTGACAAGCCACGGAAGGAATTTTTCATCTCCAGTACGGAGATTATATTGTCCACTTTTTCTATTAGATTCTATAACGTATTACTCCTATTTGGTTTAAAGTCCCCTTATGATAGTTCCAACATGTGGATCATGTCTGCATCTGGATTTATTGATTACCTTGTCTCCAAACAATGGGTTGTTTGTTTCTTGCCTTTTTTGTGTGTGTTTTTATTTTTGATTGAATGTCAGACATTGTCGAGCAGTAGACACTGAGATAAATAGTTATTACACCTGGAAAAAGGCATGTCTCTTGTTCTGTCAGATCATTAGTGTGTGGAATTGAGTCAATCTAGTCAGGAGTTGAGTTGGGTTTGGGTTTTGTTGTTACTAGGGTTATCTTCAGTGTTTTGCAGTCTTTGAATTCTTCTAGAATTGCCTCAGGTTTAGTACTGGAAATGAGATGCTGAAGGATTTTGCTCAGTGATCTCAGGCTTCAGCCATCTCTGTATTCCTGTACCACATAGGGGCTTCCTCTCCACATTCTTGCTCTTCTCCCAGTAGCAGACTGATCTTGCTTGTTACAAATGCTTGCCAGGCTCATCGTGGGGACAGGGAGGCATTCTCTTTGCTGTGTCCCAGTCTCAGTGTTAGGCAGGCCCTGTGTGCTTGGGCCTTGGTGGGGAGAGGGAGGTTTGCTCGGGATTCCTGCCCCTTCTCCCAGTGGAAGCCAAAGTTTGCCTCATATCTGTGCAGTCTGTACTGGATAGGGTTTCCGGCCCTCTTCCATTCGTAAGAAGTCTCTAGTGGCATTTGTTTAGGATTCTGGGCCTGGAAGAGTTTCCTTTTCTTCTATTGTTCACCTATCAGCAATGGAATCTTGCCTGTGCCCATGCCCTTGAGGGTAACAGGGTTTGTTACCTCTCCCCTCATACACTGGAGTTTATTTTTTCCATATGAGAGCAGGGTTTGGACAGGGAGACAGGGCAGTGTGTCTTTGCTGTAGTCATTACTGAACTCTCCCTGCACATATGCACTACCCAAGGCTGCTCTCTACAATCGCTCAGCCTTTCCCTAGTTGTGATCATCAGTACTTTATGGAAGCCCGAGGAAAAGGGCCTGAGAGTATATGAAAACTTTCCTCTGGGACTCTAGACTGCCAAGCTAGCCAACACTTGGCTTTTAGCCTTTGTTAAACTTTAAGCTATTTTCTTCTCTACCTGTATGATGGTCAGTGCCTCTTCCTATGCTCTGTTACAAGTGACCCAATCCCTGGATCTCATCTCTCCTTGGAGGTGCCCGTCCTCCTTTGGAATTCAGGGTATTTGGTTGTCCTCTGACCTCAAATCTCTCATGGTTTCAAGAAAAGTTATGATTTGTAGTTTATCTGGCTTTTTCTTGCTGGGATGGGAGAAATGCTTATTTTAGCTTCCTATATCTTGGGTGCTAGTAAAACCTCCCTCCTGCATTCTTTCATTTATTTTTATTTTATTTTATTATTTTTTAAGAGATGGGGGTCTCACTATTTTGCCCAGGCTGGTCTTCAACTCCCAGGCTCAAGCAATCCTCCTGTCTCAGTCTCCAGAGTAGCTAAGACTACAGATGTGTGCCGCCATGCCTGACTCTCCCTCCTGTATTCTTTTTTTTTTTTTTTTTTTTGAGATGGAGGCTCACTGTGTCACCCAGGCTTGAAGTGCAGTGGTGTGATCTCGGCTCACTGCAACCTCTGCCTCCCAGGTTCAACTGACTCTCCTGCCTCAGCCTCCCCAGTAGCTGGGATTACAGGCACCCACCACCATGCCCAGCTAATTTTTGTATTTTTAGTAGAGACAGGGTTTCGCCATGTTGGCCAGGCTGGTCTTGAACTTCTGACCTCACGTGATCTGCCTGCCTCGGCCTCCCAAAGTGCTGGGATTACAGGCATGAGCCACCACGCCTGGCCCCTCCTGTATTCTTAAGAAAGCAAACAGGCTTCACCTCTTTTGCCAAGTCCTTCTCCCTCCGTACTGCCATCTGATCTGGTTCCTCTCTGCTCACCAACTCAATTCTCAATTCTTTATTCCCCAAAAGATCCTATCTGGCACTGTAAGGCCCTCTATAAAGGGCAAGGATGAGGAAGGGAGAGAAGAAGTAGGGTGGAGATGTGCAAGTTGGCAGGGGTTAGTTAGAAGAAGGCTTGAATTCTCATACGTTAATAAGTCTTGTCCTGTCACACCTGTAAATAATAGCGGTAACTGGGATGAGACACAGGTCACTAACACAGGCTGGTCCTCCCCCAGCTAGTCCTATGAGGGACCCTGCAGTCTTCTCCTTTAATTTCTCTATTGCTGGATGACAGGCCAAGTGGATTCACATGATAAAGTATTGGAAGTGAGAGGAGCAAAGTAGGGAGATGATGAGAAGTTGCTGAATAGCTTGGGGGTGGGGTTTTCAGGGAGTCTGAGAAGAGAGGAGCCAAACCAGGCCTAGGATAGAAGTGGACAGGAGGAGAAAGTGGACTCAGTGCTGCATGGACTGCATATTTATTTTATTTATTTATTATTATTATTTTTTTGAGATGGAGTCTTGCTCTGCCGTCCAGGCTGGAGTGCAGTGGCGTGATCTCAGCTCACTGCAACCTCTGCCTCCTGGGTTCAAGTGATTCTCCTGCCTCAGCCTCCCGAGTAGCTGGGATTACAGGCACCCACCATCACACCCGGCTAATTTTTAGTAAAGACAGCGTTTCACCATGTTGGCCAAGCTGATCTTGAACTCCTGACCTCAGGTGATCCTCCCACTTCGGCCTCCCAAAGTGCTGGGATTACAGGCGAGAGCCACTGCGCCCAGCCTGGACTGCATATTTGATTCATTTTTCTCTTCGAGAGAATCAAGTGAAGAATGATGTCTTCCTGGCGTTTTCTGTGTAGGGGTGCTTCTTCAACACGATGCGACTCTGAGACTGAACCAGGAGTGTCTCAGCTTCCATAAGGGTTACACTGTAGGCTCCTGAGGTATGTGCCAGAACTGTGTTAAGTGCTTTACAGATGAAGAAACTGAGGGTCAGAGATGATGGGTGACTTGTCCCCAGTCACAGCTAATAAGTGACAGAGTTGGGACAAAAATCTAGCCAGGTCTGACGTTCTAGCCTGAGGTCTTTCAGACAGCTCTTCCCTGGGAAGCCACTGACCCCTGGCTCATTCCTGTCCCCTCATCCTTCCTGCCCCAGTATGCAGGGATAGGCCTTCCCTCGGGGCCTGGCTGAGTCTATACCCTATCCAGCCCCGCCATATCAGCCTCTAGAGACAGCCTTCCTGAGACTCCCCAGACAGCCAGGCCCCAGGGCGTGCAGCCAAGCGGAACCTCTCTGGGTGCCCCCAGCCTGAGCTCTGGGTGTGCTGCTCCCAGTCACAGCCCAGGAATGTGGGCATCCAAGCATCATCAGCAGACATGCTCGCTGGCTGTCAGCCGAACCGGGGCCCCTGAAAACTGAGAGGAGCTGAAAGAACCATTAGACAGGAAGGCTGGATTGAGAGGGCAAATTTCGAGTCATCTGAGCTGTGCATGGCAATGCAAAGCAGCTGAAGCTGGAAATGTTGAGAAAGCCACTGCCTGATGGGCCTCAGTTTCCCCATCTGTAGACTGTGGGTGATATCTCTTGGCCTGCCTATTTCACCAGGCAGCTGTGAGAACATAAATGTGATTGATTGCATCACCTGATTATATTGCTACCTCAACCCATCTCAAAGTCCCACAGGGGAAACTGAGGCTGTGGGAGCACACAGATGATACCTCGGTTGGTAATAGGGCCAGGCCAGGAATCCGGGCCTCCAGGCTCAGCTCTCACTGACTCAGTGTCGGACCCTGGGTAGATCTCTCTTCTCAGAGCCTTGGCGTCTTTATTGTAAAACGGAGGAATTGCCATGACAGTGCTTCTCAGACTTAGATGTACTCACGTAGCACTGGGCCCTTGTTAATCCACAGATTCTGATTCAGCAGGTCTGGGGTGGGGCCTGAGAGTCTGCATTTCTAACCAGCTTCCAGGGTCTGATGCTGCTGGCCCTGGGGCCACATTTAAGAGCTAGGGCCTGGAGGAGCCATATGGGCTTTCAGGTCAGACATTCCTAAACTTCTAGGGCTCTGGATGCCTTCTTCCCTTCATCCCAGCCCCCACAGGGCTGTCCTGAAACTCCTAGGTGGGAGCACTTCCTCCCTTCCCCGCGACCCTCCGCTTCATCTGCACCTGCCTCACCTTCAGAATCAAGAAGTCTCCAGCTCCTCCTCCCTCCCCCTGGGACCTGCCCTTCTCCCAGCCCTTAGTGGGAGAAAGAACCCCATCCCTATTGAGGTTGTGAAGAGCTCAGACCTCTGGAGGATTAGAGAGCAGGGCTTCTAGGAAGTCTCTCATCCCAGGGATCTTGCTGACTCAGTGGCTTTCCTGCCCCTCCTGCCATGCCCGCCCAACCTCAGTAGCTGCTGGAGGAGACTTGTATGCCATCAGGATTTTGTAAGGAAAAGAGGGTGTGTGTCGGTAAGGAAGGAAGAAGCCAAGATTTATTAAGGTCCTATTGTGTGGCAGGCACATTCGCAAGCATCGCTTCCGGCCAGCCCTTGGCCCTGTGAGGTGCACTTGCATTGAGCCGTCATTGTGCGGATGAAATATGGTGCAGCCCGGGAGACTCCTGAGGGACAAGTCAGCAGTGTGAGCAGGGGACAGAGGCCAGCCTGGTTTCCCAGCACAAAGAAAGAGGAGGCTGGGGGCAGGGAGCATCCAGCTTGGGGAGGGCCTACAGATCAGGGGTGGAGTTTGACTTCTTTCTGGGACAGCGGGAAGCGGGTTAAAGGGCCAGGCGAGTTTGAGAGAGGATCAAATGAACTCTTCAGAAGGACATGGCCGTTGAGTGGAGATGGGGGTCAGAGGGACCTCCATGAGGCTCCTTCCACTCGTGGGACCTTGAGCTGGACAGGCTGTGCGGCAGCCCTGTCGTTTGTCTACACGCGAAATATCTCTACAGCACGTTCTTACCACGATCTGGATTCCTTGTAAAATCCCCAGGAGGGGGCAGCACAGGCCTCAGTCTCCCTTTTGGGAGAGAGGTCCAGGGAACACCACAGGCTTCCCCAAGACCACCCCAGGATGAGTCACTGGGCTGGGATTGGAATCCAGACTCCGTAGGCGGTCTGCTGCCAGGACTCTGGGTCCTGGGAGGGAAGAGGCCGGAAGGCCAGGGCCCAGCCCGGGTCAGCAAGCACCCATCACCCGAGCATTGCCCGGCTGGCCCGGCTCAAAATAGCTTTCCAGACACAAGGAAATATTTTATCCCACTCTGTTTTCCCACACAAAAAAAATAAACATCCCCAAATCTCAATGGGGCCAGACTCCGAAGATGGGGGAAGGGGAGCAAGAACATGGCTGGCTGCCCACTGAGAAGTCCGGTATTTGTCCTTTTAGTTCCTTTCTTGGGGTCAAGACTTTGCTTCCTGATATGAGTGTGGAGACTCCCACTGCTTTCCCAGTGGGGACTGGCTTTCCCTTGGTGTTAGGCTGCCCTTTCCCAGGGGTCACACACCTCAGACATTGTGATGCGGATGGGACAGCTGCAGGGACCATACATGGAAGGATTAAGAAGCATATGACACAGCTCTGCCCTTGACGGACTTACACGCCACTGGGAGGCATGGCTGGGCTTCCTCTCTCCCTGAGGAGCTCTTGGACACTGGGGAAGAGAAGACTAATATTTCCAGAGAGCCAACTGTGTGCCTGGTACACACCAGGCTCTTCCAAAGACACAATCCCATTTGACCCTCACCATAAGCCTTTGAGGCATCTATTATCACTTCCCATTTTACAGATGAAGAAACTGAGACTCGGGGCAGGCATGATCTGTGCAAGGTTTCAGAACCAGGGAATGGTAGACCGAGGAGTTGATTTTACACAGGTGGCTCTAAGGCTGAACTTGGCATCATGCTGGCATTGGTAGGGCCCACCTGGAGGCTGGTGGGTGGTGAAATGAGCTGGGGGTCGCTTGTGCACAGAGCTCCCGTTCTTCCCTTGGGTTGTGGTAAACCCAGTCCCTAGTGTCCCAGGACCTGACTGGGAAGGCAGAAATGAGGCTGCTGTTATGGATTGAATTGTGTTCCCCTAAAAGGTATGTTGAAGTCCTACAACCCCCGACATACCTGTGAATGTAACCCTATTTGGAAGTAAGTTCTTTGCAGATGTAATCGAGTTAAAATGAGGTCATTAGGAAGGGCCTCATCCAAGATGACTAGTGTCCCTATATGAAGAGGGAAGGACAAATTGTTTTGTTTTCATCCTCCCAGTGTGGGGTACTTTGTTATGGCAGCCTCAGGCCATCTATACAGCTGGGGTCTGCCTGGGGGTCCCTCAGCCTCCTTAGGCAAAAAGGTGACCTGGAACCTGTGGGAGAGGCGCAGGGGCCAGGGCTCTGTCCTCAGCTCTGTGAGGGGAAGAGCTTTCTCCCAGTCACAGCATCCCAGAGGAGGGCCTTCTGAGGTGCCGAGGGCCACGTGGCAGGAGTGTGTATATGGAGGAGAGGATGGCCGTTTGATGAAGGTGTTGGGTTGATTGTCTCTTTCTTATTGATTTTTGAGTATTAGTTTATATAGATATATCTATAGAAATGTTGGCCTACTGGGTAATGAGTTTGTTGCAAATGTGTGTGTTGCAAATACGTTTCCTAGTTTGGGGCTTGCTTGTCTTTTCATATTCTTTATGGCGTTTGTTTGTTTGTTTGTTGTTTTTTAAGAGACAAGGTGTCTCCCTGCCACCCAGGCTGGAGTGCAGTGGCGCAATCACAGCTCACTGCAGCCTTGATCTCCTGGGCTCAAGCGATCCTCTCACCTCTGTCTCCCAAGTAGCTAGGTCCACAGGTGCACATTACCGTGCCTGACTAATTCTATGCAATTTTTTTTGTAGAGATGAGTCTCACTTTGCTGCCTAGGCTTATGGTGTCTTTTGATCAACAGAGGTTCTTCATCTTAATGTTATCAAATTTGTCCACCGTTTTTCTTTATACCCTGTGCTTTTGTTGTCTGCTTTTAAAAATCATTTTTCATCCCAAGGTCATAAGAGAAGCCCCTATATTTTTCCAAAAATTCAAAATATTACTTTTCACAAGCATTTTTTAATTCAACTGCAATTTATTTTTGTGTAGGGTATGAGGTCAGGCTTGTATTTTAATATAGATAAGCAACTATCTCAGCATCATCTATTGATCAGCAGTGCCATCTCTGTCTTATATCTGTCCCTGTATCAACACCTCACAGTCTTAATTGCTAGAGTTTTAGTTATTTTACTGTACTTAGTTTTAGTAAGTCTTGATGTCTGGTGGAGCAAAACTCCCTATTGTCATCTTGTTTTTCTTCTGTAATGTCTTTGTTATAGTTTTTGTACCTTTTAATGGTTCCTTTAAAAATTCTTAACACAGTTATTTATGTAAAAGTTATCTTAAAATAAAATAATTCTAATATTACTATTAATTTGAATAATTTACTTTAAGATTTGTATAACAGAGAAAGTGAGAGCTTGACAGTTTGGTATATATTCTTTTTTTTTTTTTTTTTTTTTTTGAGACAGAGTTTGGCTGTTGTCCAGGCTGGAGTGCAATGGCGCAATCACTGCAACCTCCGCCTCCTGGGTTCAAGCGATTCTCCTGCCTCAGCCTCCCGAGTAGCTGGGATTACAGGTGCCTGCCACCATGCCCAGCTAATTTTTTGTATTTTTAGTAGAGATGGGGTTTCACCACATTGGCCAGGCTCGTCTCAAATTCTTGACCTCAGATGATCCACCTGCCTTGGCCTCCCAAAGTGCCGGGATTACAGGTGTGAGCCACTGCACCCAGTCTGGTATATATTCTTATAAAAAATTTTCAGTGGATAGACCAACACACATGCACACACATATAATTTATTTATATATACATTATGACAGAATCATTCCTCATATACTGTTCTGATATTAACTTTTTCACTTAGAAATAGGTCTAAATATATTTTTATGGTGGAAAAATAGAACAGCCTCATTAAAAAAAAAAAAAAACCTGCACAGTATCCCATTTTAGAGAAGTACTCAAATATAGTCAACCAATTCCTTATTGAGGTACATTAGTGTTGTTTCCAATGGCTCATTTTTTTAAATTTTTAATTCTGCTTCCCATAATAAATTACCCTCCAGAAAGATTGTACCCACTAGCACTGCATCACACTGCCTTTTGGATCACATGGGCACCAACACAGGGTATTTTAAACAAAATAAATAGATACAGTAAAGATAAAGCAAAGAACACCATAGGCATTGTGTATCTGTCGCCCACACATTTACTACATGTTTGCCACACATTTACTACATTAGCTTTTTATTAAATTTGCTTTGGAAGTTAAAAAAAAATTTAAGGAAATTTCAAACATACACAAAAGTAGAGTAAATGGTATCATGAACCCATCACCCAACTTCAACAATAATCAGTTCATGGCTGCATCCATCTACATTCCCAGCCCCAAATTATTTTGATGCAGATGCCAGACATCATATAATTTCATCTATAAATACTTCAGGAAGCCTCTCCAAAAGATAAAGATTCTTTCATACTTTAAACAATCAAATATTTTCTAATATAATATAATATCCAAATATATAAAATTCCCTTGGTTGTCTTTAAAAAAAAAAGAATTTGGCCGGGCGCAGTGGCTCACGCCTGTAATCCCAACACTTTGGGAGGCCGAGGCGGGCGGATCACAAGGTCAGGAGATCGAGACCATCCTGGCTCACACGGTGAAACCCTGTCTCTATTAAAAATACAGAAAATTAGCCAGGTGTGGTGGCGGGCGCCTGTAGTTCCAGCTACTCAGGAGGCTGAGGCAGGAGAATGGCGTGAACCCGGGAGGCGGAGCTTGCAGTGAGCGGAGATCTAGATCGCACCACTGCACTCCAGCCTGGGCGACAGAGCGAGACTCTGTCTCAAAATAATAATAATAATAATAATAATAATAATTTGTTTGCAAGATTGGGAAAATGTTGGTCCAAGGACACAAAATTTCATTTAGGCAATAGGAAGAGTTTCTAAGATCTATGGTACATTATGGTGACCATTGTTAGTAATGATACATTGTACATTTGCAAATTGCTGAGAGAGTAGATTTTAAATGTACTCACAACAAAAAATGATAAGTATGTGAGGTAATGCGTATGTTAAATAGCTTGATTTAACCATCCCACAATGTATACATAGATCAAAACATCATGTTGTACAGCATAAATATACATAATTTTTGTCAATTAAAAAATGTTGCTTAAATAAGTATTGTCAATTAAAAAGTAATTCATTTGCTTGAATAAGTATTCATAATAAAATCCAGACACAGACATTGTCTTTGTGACTCTTATTTTTTTTAATTTTGTAACAATCACAAACTTACAGAAAAGTTGCAAGTACATTACAAAGAGCTTTTCTTCTCCTGACTCTTTTGAGAAGTGAGTTGCAGACCTGGTTCCCCGTAACTCCCCAAATCTTTTTTTTTTTTGAGATGAGGTCTTACTGTATTGCCTAGGCTGGTCTCAAACTTCTGGCCTCAAGCAATCCTCCTGCCTCGGCCTCCCAAAGTGCTGGGATTATATGTGTGAGCTACCAGGCCCAGCCTCCCCAAACCTTTAATGCTTCCTACAAACAAGGACCGTCTTCTCTATAATTATAATATAACCATCAAACCCAGAGATTAACATGGACTCATTACTATCATCTATTCCTCAGATCCCATTCAAGTCTTGCCACTCATCTCAACAATGAGTTTTATTGTCAAAGGATCTAGTTCAGATGCACACACCATATTGTATTTTAGTTGTCTTGTTCCTTTTGTATCCTTCAGCCTGGAAATGTTACTCAACTTCCCTTGAAATTTTTGAAGTTATTTTGTAGTCTATCCCTCAGTTTGAATTTGCTGATGTTTTCTCCTGATTGTACATCTTTGCAAAGTCTATAATTGTGCATCTTTGCATAGTATATGATACTATGCATCTTCAGTAGGAATATCATGAAAGTGATACTGTGTTTTTTCTGATTGCTTCTTATCACGTGGTGTGTGATTTTAATTGGTCCCATAACTGATGATTTAGGTGATGTCTACCAGTCTTCTCACTGTAAAGTTACTCTTTTCTCCTTTGTGATTTTTATAGATAGTTTGAAACCATGCAAATATCTCATTCCTCATCAAACTTTCAATTTATCCTTTAGTTTACATCAGTATGGATCTATGATTTTCTGTTTTATTCAATGGGTCATAATCTCTTACTATCATTACTTATTTTTAAGCTCAAAATGTCCCCAGTTTGGCCAGTGGGAGTCTCTTTAAGCTGGCTCCTGCATCCTTTTGAGAAATACCCATAATTCTTTGGGCACATCCTTACTTTCTGGGATTACAAGATGTTCCAGGCTGATTTTATACTTTTCCTGTCCCAATCCTGTAATTAGGCATTCTCTAAGGAAATGCAAAACAGTGACATTCTAATTATATTTTTTATTTATTAGCCAGAATTCCTTTATTTAAAAAACAACTTCCTTTTATCAACTACATTAGTTCATTTCCTTGAGTGCAGTTTAAATAGCAAGTCAGGATAAATGTTTAAGTGTTTCTCATTACTTACCAGTTTTAATAATAGTGAGTTTGTTTTCTAGCCTTCTCCAAAGGTAATCAGTAAAGTATTTTTTAGTAGTATAATAAACATTCATTTTTAAGTATGTCAATCTATTTGTCATTATTTTTAATGATGTTCAAATTGTCCCAACTTTGGCCAGTGGGAACCTGTTTTGAAAATTTACATATGAATCCGATCATGAGAAAACAAATCCACACTGAGTTTTTTCACAGTGAAAAGAACATTGGGAATTTTGTTTGGGATTACATTGACTCTACAGGTCAATTTGGAGAAAACTGACATCTTCGAGATAGTGAGCCTTCCTGTTCATGAACATGGTATACATCTCTGTTTATTTAGGTCTCCTTTATTGTCTTTCAGTAAAATTTTATTCAAGATCTTGTATATCTTTTGCTAGATTTATTCCAAGATATTTTGTATGTTTATTGCTAATACCAATTATATCCTTTTTAAAATGCATTTTTTAAACTGAAGAAGTGGTAATATATAGAAGTGCAATTGACTTTTGCATATTGATTTGATGTCAGACATTGCTAAACTCTCTTCAGTCTAATAATCTTTAGATTATTTTGCTTTTCTAGGTAGAAAAGTATATCATCTATGAAAAATGGCAGTTTTTTCTTTCTTTTCAATCCTTATTATTTTATTTCTTGTCTTAATTTTTTTCCAGAATATCTAGAACAAAGTTGAATAGAAATAGTAATAGTAGGCATACTTGTCTTATTGTTGATTTTAAAAGGAATACTTTTATGTTTCAGAATTTAGTAAGATGTCTTCTATAGATTTTTTAAAAAAATAGATGTTAGATTTAGAAGATTTCTTTATATTACTTATTTGCTAAGAGTTTTATTTTTAATCATAAATGGATATTGAATTTTATCAAATTTATATATATGTATGTATCTATACACATGGTTTTTTTGCTTGTTTTTGTTTTTTCTTAAAGACAGGGTCTCCCTCTGTCACCCAGGCTGGAGTGCAGCGGTGCAATCATAGCTCACTATAACATTGAACTCTCAAATTCCTGGACTCAAGTGATCTTCTCACCTCAGCTTCCTGGGTAGCTAGGACTACAGGCGTATGCCATCATGCCCAGCTAAGTTTTAAATTTTTTGTAGAGACAAGGTCTTGCTATGTTGTCTGGGCTGGTCTTGAACTCCTGGCCTCAAGCAATTCCTCTACTTGGCCTGCCAAAGTGCTGAGATGACACATGTGAGCCACCACACTTGGTCTATATTTTTTGAAATAATTCTATCGGTTTTTTTCTCTTTAATTTGTTAATAAAAAGCAATAATTCATTTACAGATTTTTCTAATGTTGAACTCAGTGGTCAGAGACCATGATTTGTATAAACTGAGTCTTTGGAATTTGTTGAGACTTGCTTTATGGCCTCACCCATTATGCAAAAGTGATCCATATGTGCTTCAAAATGGGTATATTCTCCAGTCATTGAGCATGAAGTTCTATATACATGCATTAGGCAACTTCTCAGTGGAGCGGCTAAAGTCTTACTGGTGATTTTTTTCTTTACTTGATCTATCAAATCCTAATAGAGGAGCTTCCACTATTTGCCTGATATATATAAATATCAGACAAATAAATGTCTGTGTGTATATATATATATATGCACACTCATATACACATATTTGAAGCTGTGCTATCATGTGTGTACCCTCTAAACGGTTTCATTTCTTCCTGGTTAATTGACTCATCATTTTGCAATGGCCCACTTTATATAAACATTTATAGTAATGTTTTTGTCTTCAAGTTTGTTTTGTCTGACATTAATATGAATACAGCAGATTCCTTTCAGTTAATATTTGTCTGGTGTGTTTTATTTCATCCACTGACTTTTAACTTTTCTGTGTTCTTAGAGCTGAATTTTTTTGGTGTGCCTACTTTGACTATCTTCATCTTGTTGTGATTACTGATGTATTCAAATTATTTCTACCATGTAGCACATAGTAGGTGCTCAGGAAACGAGCCATTGTCAACCCTGAGGCCTCTAGAAGGCCTGCTGGGAGTGGGGGCTGGGAAGGGAAGTGAGACTTCTTCTTGGGGCGGGGGCGTATGTTGCTATTACCCCCTAGTCCGGGGGGCCTACAGGACATGGGTTTTCCTGAGAAAAGCATGGCGTTTCCAGAAAGCATGGCTGAGAAAACCCCAACCTAGTCTGAGGCCACATAACTGTTTCCTAGAAACTAGATGTGAGTGAAACTCGGCCCGTGCCCGAGTCACAGTTTCCTGTTTTTCATCCACTAGCTAATAAAGTTATTTCCTTCGTATGCTGCGGCTGAGCAGGAAGGCCCCAGGGGCTCAAGGCTTGAGGCTAGCTGTTATCCAGCACCCAGCTCCAAGCAAGGGAGGAAGTGGCCTGGGCTCCGCTGGGGAGGAGCTTCCTCTCAGTCAGCACTGTCCACGCTTCTCCCCTCCAGGGCGTCCCAGCGCTCGCAGCTGCCCTGGGGCTTCAGAGCCGTCTCCACCCTGACATATTCCAGAACTTCCTCCCTGGGCCTGGAGACCCACCCGCCTGGGCCTCTTGGAAGTCTTCAAGATGTCCCTGACCAGAGCCTCAAGTCTCTCAGGTCCCAAATGAATCTACCTTGCCTTGCCCTGTGTCCTTCCTGGCGTTCCTCATCTCTGTGTGCCATCACCATCCAGCCAGGTTCTGCTCCGTCAGAATCCAGGGCATCACCTGACCCCCACTCAGGACCTGCAGGGACCTTGATCTGGGCTCCGACGCAGGTTCTACTCACAGCAGCATGGAGAGGGCTGGCCTGCCACAGCTCTGCCCCCGTTCCCTGGCAGTGGCTGCAGGGCAGGGAGAGGTCAGACTCCTCCCTGTGCCCCTAGTGCCCGCACAGGGTGTGGCCTGGGCAGACTGCTGGAGGGTTTGTTGAACGAATGAATGAATCCACAGGCCTTCTGGAGTCTTCTCCAGGATAACAGCTGCCACCCCAGCTCCCCAACCACCCTCCCAGGCTGTGGTTTCCAGAGCCCTCTGCCTCCAACCCCTTGCTCAGAACTTGCTTCGGTTTTTGTATTCATCTGCACATGTGGAACCCAGCTGCAGACACCATCCAGGTCACTCTTGGGAGTGCAGGGCCCCGGCCTTGGGTGGCATGATCCTACATGGGCAGGGTTGGCTCTAGGTGCCAGGGACATTTCAGTGGGCCATTCATTCTCTTTTCATTCAAACTTTTATGGGGCCTGGAACATGTGCCACGCACTGGGGATACAGCGTGGCAAAGGTGGACAAGGTACCTCCTCCCACGAGGCTTACCCACCAGGGCGAGAGCAGAGGACCCAACAACGCCCTGTCCCTGGTGGCATCAGGTGGGCTGGGGCTCCTGTGGTTGAATGTGTATGGTAGATACAGCCACAGGTTAACAGGGCAGGAGGGCAGTGGGAAGCTTGTGCAGGGAACAGGCCCTGCCCCACAGCAGGCTGAGCTGCAGGGCTGAGTCCAGCCCCCAGAATGGAGTGTGGCAGAAGGTTGGAAGCACTGGCCCTGAGGTCCAGGGTCCCCTGCAGATGATCCAAACAGATGATAGAGTGGGAAGGTCACAGGTGCCGGAGTCAGCCAGCCCCAATGCTGAGGACTGTGTGGCTTTGAGCAAGTGGCTCTCTGAGCCCATTTCCTTTTCTGCAGAATGGATGTTAAGAATCCCCACCTCACCACAGGATAAAATGCACACACATAGGGGGCATTTAGCAAAGCCCCTGGCACATATGAGGGGCTCAAGCTGGGACTCAGCTCCTGTTGGGAGCCCGCAGTCACCCTGGAGCATGGGGCTGAGGCCGGCGCTGCTGACAACGCCCTGCCTTCCACTGCTCTGAGGCCTCTTGCAGCTAAGAGGGCCAACGAGGAGGGGCAGGGAGTTCAAAAGGCTTAGGGCTAGGGGGACAGGAGGGAGGAGGATAGAGTTTTGAATCCGGCATTTTATGTGTATGAAGTCACAAAATCCTCAGAAACCTGGGGTCAAGGGTCAAACACATCACTCCCCCCCCCCCCCCACTGGCTTACCATAAGGAAATTGAGGCTCAGAGAGGAAGTGATGTGCCACAGGTGTATGGAAGAGCTGTGTTTAGATCTAGGAGTGCAGGACTCCTGAGCTCATGGCCCTTGTCTTGTGCTGAGTTTGGGGGCTTCAGCCTGGCCCCGCACCTTCTTTCTCACAAGCCTTAGCCCCTAGGGTTGACTGAGTGGTCCTCTCTGCCCTGGATATGTGCCCCTGCCTTTTTGAACATCTTATTCATTCTTGATCAGTTCGTCTTTTACTTCCGATCTGGCCTGGAGGCCTGCAGGTACATGGTGGACCTTATTCTCACCTTGGCTGGGCTGCTCTACATGCTGGTTTCCTGGACCTGGAGCCAGAGCAAGCTGGAGCTGGAGCAGCCTCTGTGCTGAGCTCCTGAAGAGCGGGGCCTAGGCCTGCCTCATCCCTGTGTCTCCAGCACCCAGCCAGGGCCCTGCTTGAAGGAGCTGGGAAATGCTTGCTGAAGAAGGAAAGGGTCAAGGGTGGGTGGCCTCGGTTACCAGAATGCCCTGAGCGGGTGACAGTTTCTTTCCTGTCTGAAAGATAACCAAAAATATGGAGCCTGGTGCTGCACAGTCCCAGACGTGATCCCACCTTGATCAGAGCGAGACTCTGTCTCAAAAAAACAAAAACAAACAAAAAAGCCCAAAAAATCTCTTCAGGAAGTATCTGAGAAGGCAACTTTTATCAAAGTGCCCGAGAACCTAAATGGCAAATCTAAAAGGTATGCATGCGTTTATATGCATTTATAGAGTTTGCTTCATTTGAAGATGATAAAGAAGCTTTAAATTCCTGTAATAAAAGGGAAATTGGGGGCAGAGCAATCAGGCTGGAGTTGAGATCCCACCTTGGCTACGGTGTAGGAGTGTGTGGCCAAGTATATGTAACATCAAGTTTACCACTTTAACCCCTTTTGAGTGCACAATTCCATGACATGAAGCACATTCACATTGTTGTGCAACTATCACCATTATCCATCTCTAAACTCTTTCATCATCACAAACTTTTGACAGTTTTTCTGGCCATGTGCCCTAATATGAGTGAACTCCCTTCCTTGAAACCTCAGCATCTCATTTCTGTACCAGGGAGAGAGCTCCCTGCCTCCCGGGTGCTGGGAGACTCACCTTCTTCAGGTGAGTGGGCATGGCCAGGCTTCCAAGTCAAGGGGGGTGCACCCAGGAATGGCTCTATTGTTCCCCTGTTGGTTGGCACTCCCCACAGGGTGGGATTGTTTGTAATGATAAGGATAATGATGGTGCAATCATAAGGAGCGTTGAGGGGAGGACCCCAGTGGCCGGGAGCAGGGAGACCTGGGTCCTAAATTGCTCTGCCAAGTAGCTGTGTGGCCTTGGCCAAGTCAGTCCCTGTACCTCCTTGCATCTGGTTCTTCCTTGTACAGAGAGGGGGGACAAGGGTCCCCCTTGCATCTTCTTGCAGTACCCAAAGCCCCTTCTCCTCCATGTTCAACCTAACTCCTCACCTCACCTAGGCCAGGAGGCTGGGTGAGGGTCAGTTCCTGTGAGTGAGAGTGGAGAATCCAGATGCTTCTGAGGCCCTCTGTTCCCTGAATATGATCGTGTTCTTGTCCACCAAGTCCAAAACCTTGTGGACAAGGGGTCCTGGCTTTCTCTTATTCATTCACTCACTCAAGTATTCACTCATATACTTAATAGACCCTTGTCTGTGCCAGGCCTTGTGCTGGGCCAGGTTTGGGGGCCACAGAGATGCATCAGGCCTGGTGCCTCCCTCTCCCCATCTGGTGGGAAGTCAGAGCCAGGTATAGACAGGATGGCTCCACGCTGGGCCTGCAGGGAAGAGATGAAGCCTGGCGCCATCTACTCCACAGAGAGGCAGAGTGGACATGGCCTGGGGTGTGGACATGCTGCAGCAGGTGCTCAACTCTCCAGCTCTGTTTGCAAAACAGGGATGAAGAACAGCAACTGCAAGGGCAGATGAGGTGGTGCAGGTGAAGAACTTAGCTCTGTAGCTCAGTAATCTGCACTCTGATCACGAGCACCCCACGAGGCTGCATCTGTGGACCCCACTGGGAAATGCTGCATTTGTGGGTCCTTCCATCTGTCAGCCACACCCTTCCTAGCATCTGTTGGAACAAAGCATGTTTCAGGCCCAGTGTTGCATACATCACACAAAAGCGAGCTGCTCCGTTCTGCGAGGGACTTCTTGAGAAGCCTTATAGATGCTTATCTCCACTTCAGCTGTGGTTCTTAGAAGGGACCTACTGTTGGTTGAGCATAAACCTTAGGTCCGGGACACAGAGCATAAGGCTCGGGCCCCTCCCTCCAGATCCTTTGTCTAGGGGGCAGACGACAGGTGTGGAGCTGCAGGTGGCCTGCTCTGTGTGTGGTTCACAGTGTGGCCCCAGCCCTGCACCCAACAGGGGCTGGGGAGGTGTTGGACAGAGATATTGGCTCCATCTCATGGAGGGAAGGTAGGATGGAAACTGAAATAAAGAACCATTCTGGCCAACCCTGATGTTTCTTCTCACACCACCACCACTGCATGCACACAGACACATGGACACACAAAGGATTTAGTTGTTATATCTACAGTTCTCATTTACAGACATGGAAACTGCAGCTCCACAGCTCTGACCTCTTCCAGATTTTACCTTAAAGCCACAGGGCTGGAAATCTCCATCGTTTTCTCTGTTGCAAGCCATCAGGCAGTCCCTGGGAAAGTGGTGGTTTGGTAATCCCCACGTCTCCCACAGCCACCACCTGGGAATGACCCTCCTCTCTCAGGTACAGCCCAGGTCCACAGGCACCTCTTTACCCTGGGTGTGGCACTGGGGACAAAGCCTCTTTGTTGTATTGTCTGCCCCCACCTGACCCCGCCCTCAGCAGCTTGGATCTGGGGCATACTTGTGGCAACTGTGCCAGCCAAGTGTGGGGTTGCTGATGAGGCAGCAGAGCCCATGTGTCCACAGACTTAGCATGCAGCTCCCAGCCCTGCCTGCACAGCAGATCCACCTGGAAGCTTATAAAAAATATCCCAATGCCAAACAGAACTACAGACAAAGACCACATGATTATCTCAATAGATGCAGGAAAGGCCTTTGATAAAATTTAACATCACTTCATGGTAAAAACTCTCAATAAACTTGGTATTGAAGGAACATACCTCAAACTAATAAGAGCCATCTATGACGAGCCACAGCCAATATCATAGTGAATGGGCAAAAGCTGGAAGCATTCCTCTTGAAAACCAACACAAGACAATGTGCTAAGGCAATCAGGCAAGAGAAAGAAATAAAGGTATTCAAATAGGAAGAGAGGAAGTCAAGCTATCTTTGTCTGCAGACGATATGATCCTATATCTAGAAAAACCCATCATCTCAGCCCCAAAGCTTCTTAAGCTGATAAGCAACTTCAGCAAAGTCTCAGGATACAAAATTAATTTGCAAAAATCACTAGCATCCCTATCCACCAAAAACAGGCAAGCCAAAAGCCAAATCACGAAGGAACTCCCATTCACAATTGCCACAAAAAGAATAAAATACCTAGGAATACAGCTAACAAGGGAAGTGAAAGACCTCTTCAAGGAGGACTACAAACCACTGCTCAAGAAATCAGAGATGGTGGTCAGGCACAGTGGCTCACACCTGTAATCCTAGCACTTTGGGAGGCTGAGGTGGGTGGATCATTTGAGGTCAGGAGTTTGAGACCAGCCTGGCCAACATGGTGAAACCCGTCTCTACTAAAAATACAAAAATTAGCTGGCATGGTGGTGGGTGCCTGTAATCCCAGCTACTTGGGAGGCTGAGGCAGGAGAATCTCTTGAACCCGGGAGGCGGAGGTTGCAGTGAGCCAAGATCGTGCCATTGCACTCCAGCCTGGGCAACAGAGCAACACTCTGTCTCAAAAAAAAAAAAAAAAAAAAAGAAAGAAAGAAATCAAAGATGTCAAAAACAAAAACAAAGAAATGAAAAAACATTCCATGCTCATGGATAGGAAGAATTAATATCATGAAAATGGCCATACTGCCCAAAGCAATTTATAGATTCAATGCTACTCCCGTTAAACTACCACTGACATTCTTCACAGAACTAGAAAAAACTATTTTAAAATTCATGTGGAACCAAAAAAGAACCTGAATAGTCAAGACAATTCTAAGCAAAAAGAACAAAGATAGAGGCATCACGCTACCTAACTTCAAACTATACTACAAGGCTACAGTAGCCAAAACAGCATGGTACTGGTACAAGAACAGACACATAGACCAGTGGAACAGAATATAGAACCCAGAAATAAGACTGCAAACCTACAACCACCTGATCTTCAACCAACCTGACAAAAACAAGCAATGAGGAAATGATTCTCTATTTAATAAATGGTGCTGGGAGAACTGGCTAGACATATGCAGAAAATTAAAACTGGATCTCTTCCTTACATCATATATAAAAATCAACTCAAGATGGATGAAAGACTTAAATGTAAACCCCCAAACTATAAAAACTCTAGAAGAAAACCTAGGCAATATCATTCAGGATGTAGGCACGGGCAAAGACTTCATGATGAAGACACCAAAAGCAATTGCAACAACAGCAAAAATTGACAAATGGAATCTAACTAAACTAAAGAGTTTTTGCACAGCAAAAGAAACTGTTATCAGAGTAAACAGACAACCCACAGAATGGGAGAAAATTTTTGCAATCTATCCATCTGGCAAAGGTCAATATCCAGCATCTATAAAAAACTTAGACAAATTTACAAGAAAAAAAACAACCTCATTAAAAACTGAGGAAAGGACATGAACAGACCCTTCTCAAAAGAAGACATACATGTGGCCAACAAACATATGAAAAAAAGCTCAACATCACTGATCATAAGAGAAATGCAAATCAAAACCACAATGTGATACCATCTCACAGCAGTCGGAATGGCTAATTAAAAAGTCAAAAAACAACAGATACTGGCGAGGTTGTGGAGATAAAGGAACACATTTACACTGTTGGTGGGAATGTAAGTTAGTTCAACCATTGTGGAAGACAGTGTGGCGATTCCTCAAAGACCTAGGGGCAGAAATACCACTTGACGCAGCAATCCCATTACTGCATATATTCGCAAAGGAATATGAATCATTCTATTATAAAGGTACATTAACACATATGTTCATTGCAGCACTATTCACAATAGTAAAGGCATGGAATCAACCTAAAAGCCCATCAATAATAGACTGAATAAAGAAAATATGGTACGTATACACCATGGAATACTATGTAGCCATAAAAAGGAACGAGAACATGTATTTTGCAGGGGCATGGATGGCACTGGAAGCCATCATTCTCAGCAAACTAATGCAGAAACAGAAAACCAAACACTGCATGTTCTCACTTATAAGTGGGAGTTAAATAATAAGAACACATGGACACACACTGGGGCCTGTTGGAGGTTGGAGGATGGGAGAAGGGACAGCCTCAGGAAGAATAACTAATGGATGCTAGCTTAATACTTAGGTGATGAGCTGATCTGTACAACAAATCATCGTGGCACACGTTTACCTATGTAACAAACCTGCACATCCTGCACATGTGCCCCTGAACTGAAAATAAAAGTTGGAACAAAAAATCCCAATGTCAGGGTCTCACCCCAGACCAATTAAACCAGAGTCTCTCAGGATGGGGCCCAAGCACTGGCATTTTATGAACACTTGTTACCAGATTCCTATTTTTTATTTTTATTTTTTTGAGACGGGGTTTTGCTCTTGTTGCCCAGGCTGGAGTGCAGTGGCGTGATCTCAGCTCATCGCAACCTCTGCCTCCCGGGTTCGAGCGATTCTCCTTTCTCAGCCTCCCCAGTAGCTGGGATTACAGGCTTGCACCACCATGCCTGGCTGATTTTTTGTGTTTTAGTAGAGACAGGGTTTTTCCATGTTGGTCAGGCTGGTCTTGAACTCACCACCTCAGGTGATCTGCCCACCTCGGCCTCCCGAAGTGCTGGGATTACAGGCATGAGCTGCCGTGCCCGGCCGTTATTATTTGTGCAGCCAGGTCCACCTCAGTGTACCATAATGCAGTCCTAATGGTCATGGCAGCAGGGCCTGGCCAGCACAGTAATTTGCACTGATCCTCCACCCTCCCTGCACCCCAACAGGTTTTATATTATCTCATGTCATGGGTTGAATCACATCCACAAAAATTCAAACATTGAAATCCTGACCCCCAGAGCCTCAGAATGTGACCTTTTTGGAGATGGGATCTTTACAGAGGTCATCCAGGTAAAATGAGGTCATCAGAGTAGGCCTTCATCCAATAAAACTGTCTTTGTAGGAAGGAGAAATTTGGAGACAGACACACAGGGAGAACCCTGTGTGAAAACGGAGGCAGAGACCGGAGTGATGCTCTCACAGGCCACAGGACGTGGAGGACTGCCAGCGAGCACCGGCAGCCAGGGAGAGGCACAGGACAGGCGCTTCCTCACAGCTCTCGGGAGGAAGCCCCTGGTGACATCTGGACCTTGGGCTGCAGCCTCCAGAACTCTGAGAGGGCACCACCCTGTCGTTTCCACCCAGTGTGTGGCACTGTGCTATGGCAGCCCTGGCAAATGGATCCATCTCCTTTTTACCGATGAGTACAGCCAAGGTTGGGAAGTCACTCCCGTGAGCACGGTGGCCTTGCTGGCTGGAGCTTGTTGCTCAGCCACCTCTTAAATGCCGATCCCCACCTCCACCTCCCCACTCCATCCTCCATCCAGAGCCCTCAGCTCTTCAGACATTCATCATTTATGCACCTTTGAGGCAGGCAATGCTCCAAGCACAGGGCCCGGCAGAGAAACAAACAAACAAACAAACAAACATCAGACACCATTCCTCCACGTGGGGAACAAACAATAAGCAAGGTGAGTGACAGGTTAATAGTATGTTCCATGGTATACGTTCCACAGGGAAACTGAGGCACAGAGGGGGATAGGGAGTGTGGAATGGTGGAGTTTTAAACAGGGCAGCTTGGGAAGGCTCACTGGGAAGGCGCCCTCCTGGCCACTGCCCCTTCCCACACTGCAGCCCACTCCATGGAGGCCTCCCAGGCCCTCCCTGCCCAGGCTCTCTACCCAGCATCTCCCCCAGGACTCACACTGCCCAACCCCAACTCAGCCTCCCCCATGTGCTCCCCCCAACACATCCCAGCAAATGCCACCACCATCCATCTGCTTAGTATTCAGACCAGAAACCTGGATGCAAACTAGACCTTCCCAACTCTTGCCCTCACTCCATCTGGCCCTGGGAGCTAGAGGTGCTCCCTTCACGAGTGCGGGAGACACAAGCTTGGTTCCCCCTCCAGTCGGGCAGAGCACCCCAGTGGCAGGGGAGCGGGGACGGCTGTTTCCATAACTGGACCCAATGGCCATGTCTAATTCCCTGCGTAGACTCTGTCCTCTGCCTTCAGAGCCCGTGGTCAGGCCCTGAGCCCCGCAAACCCACCTCCTCCTCTGCACCCACCAAATGCTGCGCCCCTCCCAGGGGCTTTCCTTGCCTTGACCAGTGAGAGCCAGTGGATGCCCAGGACCAAGGCCCAGCAGCAGTCAGGGAACCCAGTCCCACCCCTTCCTGGACCTTCGTGTCCTCATCTGTAGAATAGGCAAAATCCCTGCCAGGTTGACCCTCAGGAAATCTTGGCTGAGTCAGTGGATGTGAACGGTGCTGCTCTGGGTGGTGTGGACACATGGACCAGCTGGGGTGAGGGGCAGCCAGGGTGGGAAGCTGTGTGGGTTGATGTGGACCAGCCAGAGGCAGCACCTGTGACCCATGCACATGCGTGTGTCCATGGGAATGGGGAGGGGGAAAAGCCACGTTCTAGGTGGGCTCACCTGGCACCACCCACACCAGTCTGTGACAGGGCAAGATGAAGGAGAAAGAGGCTGCTGCTACCTGCCTGCCTGCCTGCCCACCCACCTCCTCCCTGACTCCTGCATGAAGAAAGGTGGCTGAGGGACTCCCTAAATGTGTCAACCCTCACTGGGCAAGCCTGGGGGTGGGAAGACGTGTGAGGTCAGCATTCCTGGGGTGGGGGGCCTTCCTTTGCTCCTCTGTGCCCCTGGGGTGGGGTGGGCTGCGCTGCAGCATCATCTCAGTGCTGGGGGGTGACTAGCTCCCATCCTGCTAGGAGACTTTGTGCCAGCCACCCGGCTCCTCTGAGTTGACTCCCTCATCTACCTAACAGGGATGATCATGCTGCCTTGGGTGGTGTTGAGAGGACTAAATGATACATGACACTTGGTCCCAGGACCCTCTTGTGACCTCTGGGTCCCCGCACCGCTCACTGAGGTTTGCCCCTTGGCTCCTTCAGCATCCTCAAGTCACCCCTAGAGGTCTCTCTAACTGTGCGCTCCAGCTTAGTAGCCACCAGCCGCACGTGGCTACTGGGCATCTGAAATGTGGCTGGTCTGAAACGAGCTGTGCTGTGGGTGGAAAAGACACACCAGGTTTTGACAATACAAAAAAAATGAAATATAACATTCATAATTTTTAATACTGATTACACGTTGAAAGGATAATATTTTGATATATTAGGTTAAATATATTATTAAAATTAAGTTCACTTGTTTCTTTTTACTTTCTTAATGTAGTTACTGGAGAAATGTCATTACATCCAGGTCTCACATTCTGTTTCATTGGGTGGCCCTGCTCCAGAACCTTGGAAAGGCCACTTCCAGGGCATCTTGCTGGTGGCTCCCCGGAAAAGCAGCCCCTGGAAAAGCAGCCCCTGGGAAAGCAGCCCCTGGGAAAGCAGCCCCTGGAAAAGCAGCCCCTGGGATTTCCAGCAGCCCCTGGAAAAGCAGCCCCTGGGAAAGCAGCCCCTGGAAAAGCAGCCCCTGGGATTTCCAGCAGCCCCTGGAAAAGCAGCCCCTGGGAAAGCAGCCCCTGGAAAAGCAGCCCCTGGGATTTCCAGCAGCCCCTGGAAAAGCAGCCCCTGGGAAAGCAGCCCCTGGAAAAGCAGCCCCTGGGATTTCCAGCAGCTGCCGAAGAATGTCTGCTCCCCTGGTGGCCCCAGGCTGCAGAACACACTCGCTGTGGCCTCAACCGCTCCCCACCCTTTCCCGCACATCCCATAGCCTCCCAGGAAGCTTAGACTCAGCTAAGGGACCCTCCCTGCTGCCCCCACCATGAGGGTAGCCAACAAAGCCTGCAGCCCCCTCCCCCAGCTGCTAAGAACCTCATAGCTATATGGGAATTACCCTGGCGTCACTTTCTCCTTCCCAGCAGACCCCAAGGATGTGGCTTCCCTGCCCCAGGCCCTGAGTCACCCGCAAGGAATCCCCTCTCCTCTGGAGAGGGTTCTGCGGGCAGGAGGCAGCCCCTGTGGTGCTGAGGAGCATGGCTTCAGGAGTCAGAGAGACCTGGAGGTGAGTCCGGGTGCTGCCTCGTGCTCACCGTGTGGCTGGAGTAAGCCCCTCCTGTCTGCACCTCAGCTTCCTCACTTATGAAATGGGCGTAATCACCACGCCCACCGCATAGAGCTGTAGGGACGTCATTGAGGCATGGCGCTCTGCACAGCGCTTGGTTTGTAGGAAACAGCAGTTGTTAAAGGACCTGAAGGAGTTAGGGATGTGGCTTTTGACCTCAGGCTCACTAAGCCAGCCACAGACAGGAGGCAGGTGCCAAGGTGGTGGACCAGGGAAGGGTGGGGAGCAAGTGAGGCAGGAAGGAGGCAGGGGGATGGTAGCTCCCTTTCAGGCCTCAGGCTCTACGTAGCCCAACAAATAGCCCGGCTGGCCCATTTTCAGATGAGGAAAGTGAGGCTCTTAAAAGTGAAGCGACTTCCCCAAGGCTAGCGCTGGGAGTTGACTTGGGGGCTACCTGTTTCCAAGGCCTGTGTTCTCTCTGCCATCCTGTGTTGTGAAGTTTGAGAGGAGTTTCTGGAGGAAATGAACACAAAATGGTTTGAGAAGAAGCTTGAGCTAATATAGTCCCTTTCCTGCAGGTGGTTTTGAGCCTTTGAAAGAAAGTATCCGCAACTCCTGTCCTAAATCTCGTCCCTGCAAAGCAGACCTTGACCCAAGGGCTTGGGTGCAGGTAGTTCATTCAGGAGGCGATGCCAGGAAACAGTGAGGAACCGAGGAGTGGGAAAGGGAGGGAGAAAACCCAGGAAGGTGGCTGCGATGAGCGGGTTACCACTGTAGGCACCTGGGCTCCATCCTGCTGGGCACTCTAGGAGCTGGAGTATAGAACACACATCATCAGAATCTCAAACTCAAGAGCTGGACATTGGGGTGTTTGTCCACCTTCCATTCCCTGAGATTGAGGATTGCCCGTGAGGGTGTTGGGTCTCTGGCACATCCCTGCACCGGCTGAACAAGGTCCTTTGGTGCTGGAAGAAGCCCTTGGGTAGAGAGACGGAGAGGAGAGAAGGGAAACAGGCGTTTGAGGCTGGAAGCTGGGCTGACATGGGCAGATCATCCACGGAGTTGGTTCAGCCCCACTCCTGGAGACGTCTCTGAAGAAAAGCATTCAAACAACACAATGACATTCGTCACAGTTAATACTGATATAATTTCTATTGTTTATAATACATTTAACAGTAGAAATAGATCATTATAATGATCTATTTCTATATTATATTGATATAGAAATATAAGATATTAATATTAACACTAAATATTATATTAAATTAATATTAATATATTATATTTATATATTAATGTATTTCTAGTGTGTGTGTGTGTGTATATATATATATATAATTTAGAAATAACCTAAATATTCAGTAAGAGGGGATTGGCTTAGTAAATTATGGTGCATCAAAAAGATAGAATATTCTGCAGCCAAAAATGAAGACTCTGTTGCTACATAGAAAGGTGCTTGGGAAAGAATATTAATTAAAACATGGTGCGTGCACACACTTCCCACCGTGGAAGGTGCTGTGGTCTGAGTGTTTGTGACCCCCAAAATTCGTATGTTGAAACTTAATCCCCAGTGTGTTGGAATTAAGGGCTGGGGTACCTGGGAAGTGACGAGGTCTTTTTTTTTTTTTTTTTTTTTTTTTTTTTTTGAGATGGAGTTTTACTCTGTTGCCCAGGCTGGAGTGCAGTGGCTCGATCTTGGCTCACTGTAACCTCTGCCTCCCAGGTTCAAGTGATTCTCCCACCTCAGCCTCCCGAGTAGCTGGGATTACAGGTGTGCACCACCATGCCCTGCTACTTTTGTATTTTTAGTAGAGATGGGTTTCACCATGTTGGCCAGGCTGGTCTCAAACTCCTGACCTCAAGTGATTCACCCGTCTCGGCCTCCTAAAGTGTTGGGATTACAGGCGTGAGCCACTGCACCTAGCCCGTGACCAGGTCTTGAGAGTAGAGCCCTTGTGAATGGGATCAGTGTCCTGATAAGAGAGGCCTGAGGGAGCTTGTTTGTCTCTCCTGCCATGTGAGATGCAGTGACAAGGCAGCAGCTATGAAGCATGGGCTGTCATGAGACGCTGACTGGATCTGCTGGCACCTCCAGCTTGGACTTCCCAGGCTCCAGAACCATGAGCAATACATTTTTATTGTTTACAAATTGTCCAGTATTTTCTGCAGCCAAAAGAGATTAGGACAGAAGGTGAGGGCTCTAGCAGAGAAACGGAACCAGTAAGAGGTACACATTAAGAGATGCACTGCTAGGAATTGGCTTATATAGTTGTGGGGGCTGGCTAGGCTGGTCCAAAATTCATAACGCAGGCTGTCAGGAAGGGCAGGCTAGAATTCTAAGCCAAAGTTGCTGTCCACAGGTGGAATCTCTCCTTCTTCAGGGAAGCCTCTGCTCTTAAAGGCCTTCACTTGATTGAATCAAGCCCACCCAGATTGTGTGGGATAATCTCCTTACTTAAAGTCAATTGATTTGGACTTTACTTCTACCAAAAACCTCCACAGCAACACCCAGATCAGTGTCTGAATGATGAGGACTGCAGCCTAGCCAAGCTGACACTTAAAACTGACCATCACAGAAGGTATATAGAGTTGTTGTCAGAGTGCTAGTGACAAAACTCACTTTGCAACCAGAGTCTGGCTCCTTCTGAGGCAGGGTCTGGGCTCACCTGAGACCATGCAGGTAAGCGAAGCCTCCAGCTGCATCCAGCTGCTACCAATCTATCCTGAGGCTTGGTCCTTCCAGAGCCTCTGCCCCTGCCAGCAGATGTCGGGCAGCCAGGGCGGGGACCACTTTCTCTCCTGCAACCTTGGCCCCAGTGCTTATCACTTCTGGGCACAGTGCCTGCACTGACACAGCGCAGCCCTCTTCCTTCCCCCCCTCCTGGGCCTCCTGGGGCTGGGTGGGAAAGGCTGTGGGGAGGGGAGGTGGTGGCAGAGACAAGGCCTGAACACATGGATCCCATCAGTGACTTCACTCTGACTGGCCGTCACTAGACTTTCCCTGGCCTGGTGAAGGTCTGGCTGAGGCTGCCCTCGCCCTAGGTGTGGGATTTACACAGCCTCCAGTCTCCCAGGAAGATCCGAGGCAAAGGGGAAAGTGCGTCAGGATATGATCGACTGTTACCTTGGGCAAGTCCCTGGCCCTCTCTGCGCTCTCTGGTCTCCACTCACTGACGTGGGAAATGTTTGATGATGCCATTGGCCTTAATCTATTTGTGCTGCTATGACAAAATAATATATAGTGGATGGCTTATAAGCAACAGAAACTTATATCTCACAGTTCCGAAGACTGGGAAGTTCAAGAGCAAGGTGCCAGCAGACTTGGTGTCTGGTGAGGTCTCACTCTTTGCTTCATGGATGGCACCTTCTAGCCATGTTCTCATGTGGTGGAAGGAGCTGGCTAGCTCTCTGCAGTCTCTTTATAAAGACACCAATCCCAATCCAATATAATCATTCCAGAAGCCCCCACCTCCAAATACCATCACCTTGGTGGTTAGGATTTCAACATGTGAAATTTGGGGGGACATGAACATTCTGGTCACGGCACCAGTGTTAGCCTCTGTGTATCGTGGGGTTAGTAATCAGAATCGAACTGCCCAAAGGAGGGCTGTGTGGATGTGGGGGCTGGGCCAAGTGGCATGAGCTGGAGCAGCTGGCTTGGGGTAGGGGGTACTTATGCCTGGAGTCTGATCTGCCCTTGTTGGCCTTAGGAGCCTTGTGCCACAGTCCTGGGATGAGTCCACTAGACCCCTGGACCCTGTAGTATCCACCTCTGAGGCATCAGTGCCCAGCCCAGGGTCTGGCATAAAGGGGGCTCTCAGTGAGTAGGAAAGAAAGAACGGGAGAGAGAGGGGAGAGAGAGGAAGGGAGGAAGGGAAGAAGGAAAGGGTAAGACAAAGAGAGATTGAAAGAAAGAGAGAGAAAGAAAGAAAGAAAGAAAGAAAGAAAGAGAAAGAAAGAAGGAAAGCGAAAAAGAAAGAAAGAAAAAGAAAAGGGAAGGAGGGATGGAGGGAGTGAGGCGGGGAGATGGTGGGGAAAAGGACAGGGACTGCAGGAGTGGATGTGTGAAGGAAAGAATGAGACAGATGACCAGGCGGGTGGTAGAGGAAGCAGCCATCTCCTCTGTGGCCCAGTTTTGCTGCTGGCTCAAAATGTGCCACTGAATGGGCCTTTAGTGATCTCCAAACCCAGCCCTTTCTACAGAAGAAGGAGCTGAGGCTCAGAGGGGAGAAAGGATACCTGAGGTCATGTGCAGAATAGAGGCAGGGACAGACGGGGGCTCTCATCTCATCTCAGGCTCACGGTCCTCCTCTTCCCACCTCCCAAGATCACCCTCAGAGAAATGGTTTCCTAGAGCCAAGTAGGGAGGTGACTGGAAGGTGGACCCTGGAAAGCAGACCAGGGACAAAGGCCCCTTGGCCCAGGAGGGAGGCCTGAAGGAGGGTATCCTCGGGCCAGGTGTGCAGGTCAGGGTCCCTGCTCCGTGAGGAGGCAGCTGAGGCTGGCCAGGCTAGTGGGCAAGAGCCAACTCTTCTGGTATGACCATGGCTGCCCCAGGACTACTGCTATGGTGGGGACCGCCTGGGCCGAGACTCCCCATGTTCCACTGGTCTCACCAGCTCCTGCTGTTCTGGCATGTTCCGAGCTGTGTTCTTGCTCTCTTTTCACACCGTCCCGCCCCCATTCCTGTTCTCCCTCCCTTTTACTCCCCATGGTCTCTCTGTCCTTTCTGGTGTCACATTGTGGAGTTTGGTGTCTGCTCCCCCTGCCTCTCCCTGAGGATCCAACTCTCAGCGCCCGCCTCTCTCCCACCTGCTCCCTGTCTGTGCGCGCCATCGGCTCCGCCTCCTGCTGCTGTCAGCCACAGCCCACCTCTTGCTTTCAGTCAGTTCCTGTCTTGCTCTGCTCTGTCCTGGTGTCTCCCTCTGTCTCTCTCTGTCTCCTCCTGTCTCTGATGTTCTCTCTGCCTCTATCTCACTCTCCCTCTTTTCAAGTCACTAAAGCCTTGGCAGGCAGTTCTGGGCAGCACACCCCTCTTTCCTTCCCACCCCCATCTTGCCTACCTCTGGTAACAATTACTCTGGGCTGGGACGGAATCTTCCAGTGCCCCAGACAGGCCTACAGACAGCACATGGGGACCAGATGGTGACAGATTCCCCAAGAAACTAACCACTTCAGCCAAGGGAGCAGGAGCCCCCAGGGAGGGTGAAGCCAGCTCAAGAGCAAAGACCTATAGTCCTGCAGCTGCCCCGGGACCCCCTAGAGCTACAGCCAGGGCTACTCTTCCCACTGAGCTGAAAGGCACATGGGTGGGCCAGGACCCCCAAGCGCAGACACCAGGAGCAACCTAAGGCAGAGAAGGCCCCGCAGAAACCACGTCGTCCTGCCCTGACCAGCCTGGAAACCTTCACACCCTGGCAGTGACCATCTCAAGGTCACCAGTGACTGGGCAATCGACCAAAAGGCCTGAGTCTGAATCTGGGATGTGTCCCCAGGAGTGGGAGCCACATGGTCTGGGATCTAGGCCCAGCTCCACCACATCCTGGCTGTGGGACTTCAGGCAAGTCACTGAACCTCTCAATGTCTTTGCCTGTACATCAGAAATAATAGTAGCACTTGTCTCAAGGATTGATAGGAGGATTCATGAGTTAATATGCATAAAGCACAAGCACAGAGCCTGGCCAGAGGGAGGGTTCAACCAATGATAAATAATCCATCCACACATAATAGTTACATTATTATTATTATTATTAATCTTCCTAAATACAGCTCAGCTCAAGCCACTCCCTACTCATAAACCTACTGTTGATCCCCACTGTCCTACTGAATAAAGTCCAAGTGTTACAGTAGGTAGCTAGTCGGACATGAGCAGGGCAGGAGAGGGCCCCTCCCAGGGAATGTCTGGTGATCATCAGATGATGGTCAGATGGTTGTTAAACTGCCTCTCTAAAATAATAACTGGGCACACCCAGTGCCAGGGAAAGGCAGTCTCCCAAAAAATAGAAAACACTTGATCCTGGTAATCAGCAGCTTCCTGATAAGATCTCAGGAGTTGGGCAGGTGGGCCTAAGCACACACACTGAGAGGCAAAATGGTGGAGTTCAACTGGTATTTGGCCTTCCTCTAGGAACACTCGACTGGTGAGGGAAGAACAGCTCAAGTGAGCATGCACACAACTTCAGTAAACACACTATGTATGCGGCCCCTCTCAAGGGCTGGTGGGCCACTGTGCATGCAGACAGCCCACCCCAAGGCAAAATCGAGGGAGGGGAGATGCAAAACCCCAGAAGCATGCCAAGGTATAAAACCCTGGGGTCAAAGGTCAAAGGTCAAGCCAGGCACTTGGACCTCTCAAGCCCTCGGACCTCTCAAGCCCTCTGCCAAGTGTACTTTACTTCCTGTTGTTCCTACTCTAAAACTTTTTAATAAACTTTCACTCCTGCTCTAAAACTTGCTTCTGCCTCTCCCTCTGCCTTATGCCCCCTTGGTTGAGAATTCTTTCTTCTGAGGAGGCAAGAACTGAGAGTACTGCAGACCCATATGGATCCGCTGCTGTTAACACAAGCACGCTCTAGTTGTCAGTTTCCTGTCCTCATCTTGCTCAGCTTCGTCCAGCCAGCGTCTCTCTCTTGGCATGGAGGCCTTTGTGCATTTGCCCCCAGGACCCTGCCCACTCCCTCGGCCAGCCCCTTCTCACTCTTCTGCTGCAAACTTCTCATTATCTACCTCTTTAGCGTGGCCGTGCTCCAGGGCTCAGTCCTTCGCTGCTTCTTTCCATCCGCCCCTCCCTTGGCTGTCTCAGGCAGGCCCGTGGCCCTCAGCGTTGTGGGGATACAGAAGCCGCCCACATCGCAATATCCAGCCTGGCCTCTCCTTGGACTCCTCCCCATGGCCAGCCGGTTCTCTCCTTGCTTTTCACACTTTAAGCCAGAACTCGTGATCTGCTTCCCAAGCCTTTTCCTCCCCCGTCTTTTCAAGTTCCCATTAAGCAGGCCGAGGACCAGGCAGTCACTCTGGAATCTTCCCTGTCTCTCACCCGCTACGTCCAAAATATCAGCAAATCCTGTGGGCTCAGGCTTCAGAAATATACCCAGAAGCCACTCTAAGCCGCCAGGAGCGCCTCTGGCTGGTCCTCGCCTGCCACCTTCCCTCTCCAGGCCTCTCCTCTCAGCAGCCTGCAGGACCCCTTTCAAAAGCAAAACGTGGTGTTTACATGTCTGCATTTGTTGAAACCAAAGAACTGTACACTAGGAAGGGTGTGTTTTACTGAATGTAAATTATATGTTAATTTAAAAAATGGAACAAAAAAAGTGAAACAGCTTGTGTCACCCCTCCTCAAAAGCTGCGTAATGACTCCATCTCATTCTTTTTTGTTTTTTGAGACAGAGTCTCACTCTGTCGCCCAGGCTGGAGTGCAGTGGGGCAATCTTGGCTCACTGCAACCTCAGCCTCCCAGGTTCAAGCGATTCTCCTGCCTCAGCCTCCTGAGCAGCTGGGACTACAGGCACGCATCACCATGCCTGGCTAATTTTTGTATTTTTAGTAGAGACGGGGTTTCGCCATGTTGGCCAGGCTGCTCTTAAACTCCTGATCTCAGGAGGCCGCCTTGGGCTCCCAAAGTGCTGGGATTACAGGTGTGAGCCAGGCCCCATCTCACTCTTTGTAACGGTCTATAAGGCTCTATATCAGTGTTTCTCAAACTGTGGACCATGACCATTTAGTAGCCCAGGAAAACAATTTGAAGATCATTACTCATATTATTTTTTAATGGAACAGAATAAAATAAAATAAAATATATAAGAGTGCATACATATAGTTTATCTCAGTTGTATGTTTATATGTGGATATCTGTCTTGGATTGCCATATAAAACTGATTTCTTATGGAAGATGTAATCAATAAAAACTAAAAGCCACTGCTCAGCATGGTCTGCCCCCCAGGCCCATCACCCCCTTCCCTTCTCTCTCACCCTCACTCTGCCACAGCCCTACCAGCTCCACACTGTTCCTACACCCCTTGGGGCACGCTCCTGCCTCAGGGCCTTTGCGCTGGCTGATTTCTCTGCCTGGAACATTCTTCCCCCCATATCCCTCTCTCACTTCCTTCAGGTCTTGGCTCAAAGGAGAAAGAAACTTCCAGATGGGCCTGTTTAAAACAGCCCCCCCATTCCCAAGGTTCTCATAATTCCCTTGTATCACTTTATTTTCTTCACAGCACTATGACTACTTGGAGTATTGTACATTTGTTTATTTATCCCTTTCTCTCTATGAGAATGTCAGCTCCATGTGGGCAGGGACTGTGTCATTTGTACTCTTTGTTGTACCCCAGTGCCTAGAATACTGCTAGAATAAATACCATTCTTGGTTTAATGAAACATACAGTCTGGTTAAGATGGCCTCCTGCAGTTCTCTTTAAATGGTAAAACTCCTGGAAGCTCTACCGAAAGGAGAGAGGGCCCACTGGGGAATCCATCGGGGTTCATTGGCCTGGTGAGCTTTGAACATCCTCTGGATTCATCAGGAATTGGCTTTTCCGTGTTCTGGAACGCCTCTGCTGAGATTTCCTATTGTCCTGCTGGGATCCTGGTGGTCTCTGCAGAACCCCCGGGCCTGGGCCCTGCTGAAACAAACAACACGGAAATGCTGTGGTTGGGATGTTTTGTTCCAGTTGCCAAGACTTGTGGGCTGAGAGCTCCCACTGAGACAAAACAGAGGAACCTGAACCAGATGGATGGCAGCTTCCCCACTGGCAGGAGAGGGAGGCCTCCTTGCACGAGAGGCTGCCCTGCTGGTTTGGAAGCCAGCCTTGCCACAGTGCCCCATCCTGTTGGCAGCAGTCAGGAACCCCACTCAGGAGCCTACACCTGCCTCAGAGGCAACTGACTTTTTGGGGAAGGACAGGGCAGGGAGAGGGAACCACACCTTCAATAGCTCCAGGTTCAGGGTGAGTTCCCTTTACCAAAATGCTCTTATTCCCCCCAAATGGTGAATCAGAGGCTCAGACCCCTGGGAGAGCCCATTGAGATCATGAAATAGAACCCCATTTCATGGCCAGGAAAACTGAGGGCCAGACAGGGAAGTGACATCCTCAGAATCACACAGCAAGCTGAGGCTAGGGCCCCATCTGCCAACCATCAGCCTGGGGGCTTTTTGAAGCAAGTAAAGTTACAGGACGGACAAGCTTGAACCAGGGACAGAAAGCACTGAAGCATGGCCCCTTACGCATGGGCCCACGGCACCAGAGGCCTTCATGGCCAAGGCGGCCTTTGACTCTTCATAGACGGGCTGGATTTCAACAGATGAAGAAGGCTTTCCTGGGTGGGTGGGTTGAGGGGAGAATGGGTTACGTCATTTCAGATGTGGAGAGTTTGTTTGGGGCATGATGTGGAACAGTGTGGCTAGTGTTCAGGGTGAGTGTGTAGGGTGGGGGAGAAGTGGGAGATGAGGCTCAGGCCTTATTTTGATAGTCAGTGGTTACCCTGATGCACACTGGAATAATGTGGGACCAGTGACTTAATGCTTGGAGGGGATCAGGGAACACAGGAGTGTACCTGGAAGGTTTCCATCCAGACCATCCCCTGCCCTTCTCTCTCCGCTCGCCTTGCCCGTCACCCGGGCAGTGCTGTCCCTGAACACAGGTGGCTGCCTCCCCTTGCCAAGTGCTGATGCTATTTTAGGATGCAGAACCTGCCAGCTGAGTAGGGCTCCACCTCCTGCAGGGATGCCGGTGGGTGGGGGAGGGGGTGGCTGGGAAGCAGGAGCACGGCCTGGGAAAACAGGCCATCAAAGCTGCTGGGCAATTCCCTCAGGCCATGGAGAGGAGAGGGCTGCAGGGTCACAACAGATGGCTAAATATAGGGACACTCGGAGGTGGAAGTGGTTCCTGCCACCCGCGGGGGGCCGTCCAGTTCCTTCTCATAGGGGCAAGGAGCCAGTGTGTTTGTGAGACTGAGCCCCAAGTGCTGCCGGCCCAGCCTGAGGCTGGATCAGGCACTTGGAGGACCTCAGTCTGGATTTGGTGTCAGATATTTATCTACGGCTGGTGTCATGGCTTGTGTTACCCACTGTATTATTCCAATCATTATCTATTAGGCTCTGACTCTGGGCTAGGACTTGTGATTGGAGCTCTGGCTCAGAGGTCCCTGCTCTTAGGAACAAATGCTTTCCTGGGAAGATAAACTTGTAAATGGCCAACCATCTGTGGGTAAATGCGATAAGGACTCACCTAGAACATCAACATCCACCCCACTAGAATGCAAGCTCCCTGCAGGAGGGATTTTTGTATGATTGCTTCACTGCTATATACCCAGTGAACCCTAGATCAGTGCCTGGCACATAATAGGCCCTCAATAATATCTGTTAACTAGCAGAATGAATGGCTCCACCCAGAGAATCTGAGCAGGCTTTATGAAGGGGTGGCCTGGGGCTGGCTCTTGAAGAAAGTATAGAATCTTGAGCTAATCCATCGGGATGAGCCTATCAGACAAACATAGCTGCATTGCAAAGAACGAGAATGTGTGACGTATTCAGGAACATTAGACCTAGTTTTACATAAGCGCCAAGGTGGAAGGAAGACTGGAACAGATCCCAAGGGGCTGTGAATGTGGCCAAAAACCCTACTGTGTACCCTAGAGGTGTCCAAAATGGGGTGCAAAGTGATCCATTCATATAGAAAGAACATTCTAGAACTTTTTTTTTTGAGACAGGATCTTGTTCTGTTGTGCAGGCTGAAGTGCAGTGGCACTATCTCGGCTCACTGCAGCCTCAACCTCCCAGGTTCAAGCAATCCTCCTGCCTCAGCTCCTCAAGTAGCTGGAATTACAGGAATATGCCACCATGCCCAGATAGTTTTGTTTTTGTTTTTGTTTTTTTTTAATTTTTAGTAGAGGCAGGGTTTTGCCGTGTTGCCCAAGCTGGTCTTGAACTCCTGAGCTCAAGCAGTCTGCCCATCTCAACCTCCCAAAATGCCAGGATTACAGGTGTGAGTCACTGAGCCTGGTCAAAAATTCTAGAACTTCTATTTATATTTACCTTCTAAAAAAATGAAGAAAAATTCAAGCTCTACTAATATTTATTAAGTAGGCTGACACTGGTGCCCTCACCTTGTCCACACCATAGTAGGTCATATGTCCAGCATGGGTTTGGCTGACCATGACATTGCCATCCCGCTGTAACACCTTCAGTGAGCCTGCCACAGGATGTCATCGAGGCACTTCATTTTATAAAAACAGTCAGTCATTAAATCATAGCATCTTATCAAAGCATCTTAACAGAATAAGTGGCTGCAAAAACCTTTTGTACCATACAGAAACTTGCTGGTTATCTCACAGCAAAATACTTAAAAGAGTTACACCTTGAAGATGAGTTTTGCCTTTTTTTCTTTCCTTCCTTCCTCCCTTCCTTTCTCTCTCTTTCTTTCCTTCTTTTCTTTTCTTTATTTTTTTAATTTTTTTTTTCATTTTTGAGACAGTCTTACTTTATCACCCAGGCTAGAGTGCAGTGGTGCCATCCCAGCTCACTGCAACCTCTGCCTCTCGGGTTCAAGCAATTCTTCTGCCTCAGCCTCCTGAGTAGCTGGGATTCTGGCTAATTTTTATATTTTTAGTAGAGATAGGGTTTTGCCATTTTGGCCAAGCTGGTCTCGAACTCCTGGCCTCAAGTGATCCACCTCCCTCAGCCTCTCAAAGTGCTGAAATTACAGGTGTGAGCCACGGCACCTGGCAGAAATTTGCCTTTTTCTTCTACGAAAAGACAAATGATCCAAATGTGCTGGCTCCTTCTGTGACAATTAGGGAATGCTATCCAGCAGATGCTAAAATAAATGAATACATAGCAGAGGTAAAGGTGACATTTTAAGATTGAATAAGAAAGTAACTGCTTTGGAAACAAAGTCACCCTATAGGGAGAACACTTTGCTGAATAAAATCTTGGGATGATTTTGTTGCTGAAGTTCAGTGTGTTTTGAACTCATTTGTCAAAAATATTAAACAGTAACACCTTCGGGAGGCAGAGCTTGCAGTGAGCCGAGATTGCACCACTGCACTCCAGCCTGGGCAACAGAGCGAGACTCTGTCTCAAAAAAAAAAAAAAAAAAAAAAAAAGTAACACCTTCAACAGGTTGACATCAGTTAAACCAAATTCCAACCAAAAGCCTGTGCACAGAATTGAAAATTGCACCTTGTGATTGAGTAAGTGCAGTCAAGAATGCACATCCTCCACGTGGCACTTCGGCTCTTTGTGAGATGTAGTTTTTCAACTATAATAACCATTAAGCCAAGTGAAAAGATACATGGAATTTAGTACCAGATTCTCAAATGAGTGTACCACTTTATTAATGCAAGGTTTTATTTAAAAATGAAGCATACTTAATGACAATTTTTAGTAATAATGTGTTTAGTCAGAGCAAAAGGCTTTCTAATACCATTAAATAAAATGAAAATAAAACTTTTAAAATGATATTATTTATTTAATCTTTCTCTCATTCTTTTTCCAGTGTCTATTATTGGCGTATGTTTTCAAATTTATCCAAGCGTTTGTGTGGCAGCATGTGTATATAATTTATAAATAAACACATGCATATATTGGATTGATGGTATGCATTTTTTTTTTACTGATGGGAGGAAGAGATTCAGCCACAGCTGAGTGTGATGGGCAAGCTAGGGAGGAGCTCAGGAGGTGAGGGCCAGGATCCACTTGAGGCCACCTCCGAAACTGAAGGCCAGGAGTCTAGAGGTTTCACAGGGACCCTCTTGGAGACTCCTATTGGGGCCAGGGGTCTACAATCTAGAGGAGAGGCTGGGCATTGATCCGGACATGGCCCAGGAGGGAGCCAGAGCTGGGCCCAAGGTCGAAGACAAGGAAGAGTGGAGGAGTGGGAGAAGGCAGAAGTAAGTGCAGGCTGTGGTGATGGATGGGATGAGAGGGTGAGGAGAGCATGGGAGGCACCCGTGCTGCTGCCTGAGACCCGGTAGCATGTGTGAGGGTGGTAGAAGTGTCCTCACTGAGATAGGGCATGATGTGGAGGTGAAGGAGCAGTTTTCCAGGGGCAGTTCAGTTTTAGGTATGGTCTGGATCCATGCAGGGTCCCTGCTGGAGAAATCAAGAGACCAGGGGCTCAGGGAGAGACAGAAGCCAAGGATTCAACTTCCTCTCTATTCTCCCCGAAGGGTTACATGTCCCCAGAGGCACAGACAGGGCCTCCTCCTGCCCCATTCTCCTCTCATAGCCCCGCTGAGCCAGGGAGAGTTGACCATAAGTGCTCAATGCCAGCAGCCAGCTTGGGGTGGGCAAGGGCCCAGGTCCCAGGCCACAGAGCCTGAAGGTCGCCCTGGTAACAGGCCCTGTTATGATGCTTCAGGGAGCCAGGGGGCTGTTAGTCAGAGCCATGCAGGAAGGGGCTGTTATGTCCCCTCCTGCCCTGGAGGCCTGGCGGGCCAAATCTGGACACGCCTGGGAGTGGTCCAAGGACTGGTCATTGTCTGGCCTGGCCCTGGCTGCCGGTCAAAGGGGACAGCTTGGTCCCACAGAGGCTCCCAGTGGGGATCTGGGTCCAAAAATCAGTCTACTGTCCATTAACAAACCATGATGGGGACGACAGGCAAATCAGACCTGATCCTCGGTAGGGGAAGAGGGGATCCTGTCTGTCACGTGAGATGGGATATCAGGGGTGGCACCAGCACAGCTCGGACTCAGCCTTCCAGACACGCCTCAGCCCTTGACGCAGTCCCCTTGGGAGCTCCCTGCACTGATGCCAGTGAGATGGCCAGGGTTCCCACATTTCAGGACTCCTTGTGGGGATCGCTTCAGAGCCACAGGGGAAAGGCAGCCCCTTCTGACCCGGCTGGAATATTCCAGCATACCTTGGGATAGACAGTCCCTTTTTTTCCTGGGCTTCAGTCTCCCTGTGGTATGTTAGCAGATTGCTCAGGGCACCTGCCCCTGCAAGCCCCCACTGTGTCCACACCGAGCCGCGCCCATGCCACATGGCCTCACTGTCACATCTTTGCGTGTGCTGTCCTGTCTGCAGGGGATGCCCTTTCCCTTGGGCTTGCCTGTATCATCCTGTCCATCCTTCCCACGGCCTTGCTCTAACGCCGCTTCCGGGCTGGTGAGCTTGATCCTCCTGTTGCGGGACCTATGACTAAGGCAGCGGGAGGCCCGGGGCCCAGCCCTCCATGAGCAGGCCTCCTTCACCTCTCCCTAGGAGTGGGAGAACCCACTGGATCACTGTCCCAAGGCAGGGGTCCCTTCCCTGCTGTGCCCATCCCCCCAACACACACAAACACACACACACACACACACACACACATACACACACACAGATGTCCTCTGGGCATCCCCAGGGGAAGATGCAGAGTCTCAGAAGGACTGGCATGTCCCCTACTCGATGCACAGACTCAGAGGAGCCACGTCCCCTCCTTGAGTCTCCATTTCCCGTTGGTAGAAGGAGGGCAGTGAGTGACCAACAGGGAGACACACCACGGCAGAGCTAGCGCCCATGCTCTGATTACGTTTAAGGAATTGTTATTTTTATTGTAAATGTGGGCGTCTCTTGTTGGCTTTTTAGGCTGTTTGATTAATAATTGTGGGTCACACCCCACTCCCCTTGACCCTCCTGTGGGTTGGAGGGGCTGAAGCAGGGTGGGGATGGGAGGCCAGGCCCCCCAGGAACCTGCCCCTCAGCATGAATGTCAGGAAGCTCAGCAGCAACAGCAGGGCAGACCTGAATCATTCAGCCCTTTCCAGCCCCAGGGAGCTCTGATAATAGACCCGGGAGCCCTTCCAAGAAGCAGCCTAGGGCACAGGCACAGGCAAACAGGCCCCATTTGGAATCCTGCCACTGCAGGCCCCTGCCTTCTTCCTGGTCCTCCCTCCAAGAATCTTATTGTTCACAATCGCAACTGTCTCTGCACGCCCTGTGGTTCCCTCTGCCACATGCTTGCTCAAGTTGTTCCTGGACTGCCTTCTCCAGCCTTCTGGGCCCAGCCACTGCCTCCAGGAAGTGCTCCTGGGTTCCTCCACCTGGAAAGGACCTTTTCCTCAGCACCCTGTGGGTGTCACTTTAAAGGTCCCAAATAAGGGCTCCAACTCAGGGTGCACTGCGGACCAGGGGCTGGGCCCTTCACCAGCACCACCACATTTCCGTCTATTTACAGATGAGGAAACTGAGGCTCAGAAAGGCTACATAACTTGCCCTTGATAATTTACAGAGCCAGGATTCAAGGCAAGGTGACACAGAAGCCCGTGCAGTTTCTGCAAACCCCAAGTACACTCCCACGTCCATACTCTACCTGAGTGAAGACAATGAGGTTAATGTCCTGAAGGAAAGCTGAGCTTTAAAAAAAATCAAAACAAACCCGAAGTTGCCAGTGACTCTCCTAAATTCTTTTCTCCAAACTGCTAATGTTAGACACCTCTTTTTCCAGGAGAAGTATATTTCCTAAAACAAGGCGCTGTCAGTGAACTCAAAGACCCCGGAGGAAGACGGAAGTCAACTATCTCCTCTTTCATGACTCTGGGTCTGCTTCCTCATGGGGAACCCTTTTGGCACATGGGGAACCCTTTTGGCAGCTCCTGTTGGGCCCAGCTGACAACATTCCCAGTGCTAGGGACAGTAATAATCACTGTCCCATTCACATGATAACTCCAAGATGGATAGAGAGCTAAGGTCTTTGCCTCGGTTCATCCTTACAACAATCCACTGATGTGGGTACTGTTGTCCTATGTCACTGGGCTGGGGGGTAGGGGGAAACTGAGGCTCAGAGAGGCTGGTCAGTGACCCGGTAGACCTGGCTAAGGTTCAAGTTCTTAACCTTCCAACCAGGGACCTCCCCTCCCTTCCTTTCCCAGGGCAATCTCTCCCGCTATGGCCAGGGGACCGCTGCCTGGGGGAAGCATTAAGGCTCTTGCCAGGGACCTGCATAGTGGGTGGGCCTCCCTCAGGGTTTTCCCTTTTCTAGGGGCCACAGAGCTTGGCTGACCTCGGCACCTCCTGGGCTGGCCCTGCCCCTGTGCTCACATGAACTGTGGCACTCTACTAGTGTATTGGCAGCTAGGAAGGACAGAGCCTGGACTTGGAGTCAAGAGCCTGGGGTTTGAATCTGTGCTCTGCCGCTCGTTTGCCATGACCTTGGATGAGTTGCTCACCTCTGTAAGCCTCTGAGGTACTGTCTACCAGGTGAAATGAGGGCATTGGGGGGACAGGAGCGGGAGCACAGTGGGCCTCGCTGGAAGTGAGCTGGGTCTGAGAAGGGTGGAGGGGTGGGTGAGAGGAAGCTTGGCCCAAGAGACGGGGCCATTCCAGGTCTAGATCTGGAAGCCGAGGATGAGGGGCATGAAAGCAAGGACGTGCTGTGCTCATCTGTGCAGGGAACTTTAGGGAGCACCCCCCTTCCTGTGGGTAGAAAAAGAAAGAGCTTTCCCCTTTGGAATTCACCCCTCTGTCTCCCCCCACACCACAAGACACAGACCTCTAGCATTTGTGCTGAATTAAGAGCGTCAGACATCAGCTGCTTCTGAATCACGGGCTGCTCCAAGCCAGGAGAGCACGTAGGGCATATCCTGAAGGGAGGTTTTCACACTGTGTCCAGCAGGCTCTGGAGGACTTTGGGGGTGCCCCGGAAGAGGGGGCTCCGGGCCCCACCCTATCTTCTCTCACACATGTCTCTTTATTATCTTTACAAACTGGGTTCCTTTTATTTCAAGTAAAGAGTGGGGTCTGCATCCAAATAGAGAAACAGAGAAAAACCACCCCTGGATCCAAGGCTCTCATTTTACAGAGTTCAGGAGAAGTCACACAGCCAGACAGTGGGAGGGTGGGATTAGAATCCTGTCTGCCCAGCTCACACATGCATGCATGCCTTTATTCACTAACTAATTCAAAAAGTAGGTATCAAATGCCCTCCCTGTGCCAGGCATGATGCTGACCAGGAGGATTTTGTGGAAGCCAAAGTAGACAGGGTCCCTATTCTCACAGTTCAAAGTCTAAGAAGATGACACTGATTAATAACAGCTCACACATTGGCACTTATTACCATATGCCATGTCCTTTACATGTATGGACTCTTGTGATTATCCTATGAGATTAGTAAGACCTCAGTTTGCAGAGGAGGAAATTGAGGTACCGATAGGTGAAACAATATGCCTAGGGCCAGGCAGCTAGAAAGCAGCAGAGCTGGGATTTGAACCTTGACTATCTGGCTCCAGAGTATGTGTTCATTTCTACTCCATTATATAGATCAGTGTGATTTAGAACCTATGGTGTTATCTATGTGTTTTACATATATACAGGGGAACCTGTCTAAGCTGAGGTGAGGGTAGGGAGAAGTGCCAGCAAAGGCTTCCCTGAGGAAGTGATGTTGTTTTAAAATGGAAAGACAACATTTACAGGCAATTGATTTTCAACAATGGTGTCAAGACCATTCAGTAGTGTTTGCAATAAAAGATGCTGGGACAATGGGATATCCACATGAAAAAGAATGAATCTGATCCTCTACCTCACACCATACACAAACATTAACTGAAAATATATTGAAGGCCTAAATGTAAGAACTAAAAATATAAAACTCCTAGAAACTTAGAAGAAACTAAGACTCTATATAACTCTTAAAACAAAAAGACACTAAAACTCTATAAAACTCTAAAAACTTAGAAGAAAACATGGTTGTAAATCTTTGTGACTTTGGATTAGGCACTGGTTTCTGGATATAATACCAAAAGCACAAGCAACAACAGAGAAAAAAATGCATCATATATCATCAAAATTAAAAACTTTCATGCTTCAAAGAATACCACAAAGAAAGTAAAAACAAAACTCACAGAATGAGAAAAAACTTTGCAAACCATGTGTCCAGTAAGAGACTTGTATCTAGAATATATAAAGAACATTTACAACTCAATGATAAAAAGACAACCCAATTAAAAATGGGCAAAGCCTCTGGATAGAGCCTCTAAAGAATAAGTACAAATGGCCAATAAGCACATGAAAAGCTGCTCACCATCACTAGCCATCAGAGAAATGCTATAATGAAATACCACTTCATGCCCACTACAATGGCTGTCATTAAAAAGATGGACAATAAAAAGTGTTGATGAGGATATGAAGAAACTGGAACCCCAGCAGGGGCATGGGCATGTAAAACAGTGCAACTTCTGTGGAAAACCATCTGGCAGTTCCTCAAAAGGTTTAACATATTCACCCTATGACAAAGCAATTCCACTCCTAGGAATATACCCAAGAGAAATAAAACATATGCCACACAAAAACTTGGACGTAAGCATGCATAGCAGCATTATTCATCATAGCTAAAAAGTGGAAACAACCCAAATGGCCATCAGCTGATGAGCAGATCAATAAAATGTGGTATCATTCATGCAATGGAATATTATTTGGCAACAAAAAGTGATAAGTACTGACACATGCTACAACATGGGTGAACCTTGAAAACATGATGCCAAGTGAAAGAAGTCAATCAAAAAGACCACATTTTGTATGATCCCATTTATATAAAATGTCCAGAATAGGCAAATCTATAGAGGCAGAAATTAGATTAATGATTGCCTAATTGGGCACTTGGGGGAGTGACTGCTAATGAGTATGGGATTTTAGGGGTGGAGAGGTGATAGAAATGTTCTAAAATTGATTGTGGTGATGGTTACTCAGCTCTGTGTGTACACTAAATCACTGAACTATACACTTTTAATAAATGAATTGTATGATATAGGAATTATATATCAACAAGCCTGTTATTTTTCAAATATGGAAGGATGAAGAGGCACTAACTATGAACATGGAAGGGGCTGGGGTTTGGGGAGTGCCTTCTAAACTAAGGGGACTGCATGTACAAAGGCCCTGTGGCTGGGAGTTTGGGGTGGTGAAGAAAGCAAAAGAGACCAGGTGACAGGAGCTCACAGGGCGAAAAAAAAAAAAAAAAAAAAAAGAAGAGAGAGAGAGGAGAGAAGACGCTGGAGAGCCAGCCAGACTAGGCCATCCAGGGTACCGAGGACCAAGGCAGGGCCTCAGGTGCACACCAAGGCCGGTGAGCAGGGTGAGGTTCTTACCATGGTGCAGGTGGTGGCACGCGGCTCCTCATGCCCAGCCTGTCCCGCCTTTCCCCTCCTTCTGACCTCGCCCATCTGTCTGGGGAAGCCCTGGCGTAGGATATGAGTTCTGGAGGAAGTGCGGGGATCTCTTGTCAGAAGTCTTCATGGAGGACGGGCTTTGTGGCAGAGCTGAGGTTGAAGTGCCACCTCTGCCACTCGCTGAGTGACTTTGGTAGGCTCTGTCCTGTCTCCCAGAGCCTTGGTTTCTGTGTCTGCACAGTGACCACTGGTTTCTGCATCTGCACAGTGACCTGTTCCACCTTCCAACAGGGCCGTGCTAAGGAAGGTCCATGCCATGGTGTGCAGCGCTTTGTAAAGAAAGTCTAAAAGGTCATCATCTGTCTGCGCCAGCTGGCTTCTTTCTGAATTCCAGGGTCTGCTGATGGGCTGGGCTGCTGCACCCCCGCTCTGGGGCCGATGGGGTTTACTGCGGAGCTGGCTGTAATCCTGAGGTTGGAAAAATGTCTCCCGGGCCTGTGAGCTGCTCCTCCCCAACTCCAGGACGCTGGGCAGGGGGCAGGGGGCAGGGGGAGGGAATGGGAGAGCTGGGAGCAGACAGGCCGTGTCCTTATCCTAGGATGTGACTAATTAGATGGTGAGGCAGGGTGAGTGTGGGCTCCTTGGACAAGAGCAAAGTCTGGGGCCTTCGCAGCTGGAATCTGTTCACTTGTGCTTTGAACAAACACGGAGGCCTTCTTTGCAACCTTAGGAATCATTCCAGCCTAATCCATGCTCCAGATTGGAAGAGGCGCTGAGGCCCAGAGGTGGGGAGGCCTTGTGTAAGGCCACATGGTCAGTAAGGGGCAGAGGAAAACAAAGAAGCCAGAAGTCAGAAAGGGGAGAGGTTGGCGATCCTTTGGTCCAACCTCCATACGCACACACGGAACAGAAGCCCACAGAGTTCAGATCTCCACAATGATAGGGACAGGCGAGCCTGCAGGCACAGGCTTTCTACTGTCCCCAACCCCTGAGGCCTATTCTTCAGACCCCTGAGAAGAGAATGCCTTGGGCATCTTCCCAAAGTCCCATTCCTGGTCCCAGTCATCCCTCCTGACCCTCCCCTGCATCGGCCCCTCCCACTGTCCCTCCACCCTTGCCTGACCTAAAGTCTGGATCCCCACAGTGAGGGCCGAGCAGTGGCCTTCACTGGCCTTGAGCCTAGTATCCAGCCGCCATATGACAATGCTTGGTGTGCCCCCAACAGAACCCATTGCCTGGTTCTACTCCTGATCCTCTGGTATCTGTCAGTGATGGACCCCATCCCCAAATGTGTGCCCAAGCCACCTAGACACCTGGGGGTCACCTGCCTCTCCCGACTTCCCCTGACAGCCACCCGCTTCCCAAGGCCTCCCTTCATCTCTGAGATAGCCCCTCCCTGCCCACTGCCCTTGCCCAAGTTCAGGCCTCCTTTCTCTCCTGCATCCCCAGCAGCCTCTCTATTCCAACCTCTTCACAGGAGTCAGAGACACCTTTGGAAATATGGCTCTGCTTGTACCCCTCCTCTCCTCAATACCCTTCCATGGTTCCCCAGCACCCTCAGAGCAAAGTCCAAGCTCCTCAACCTGGAGTTCAAGGCCTTTCTTAATGTTCTGCTGGCTCCTGTTGACCCTGTGAGCGGCCATGCTGCAGGTGTTCCCATTGTGTGCTGTTTCCAACAGGCCAGACTTAGTCCTCATCTGCAAGCCTTTGTCTCCCAGCTCCCTCTGCCCCAGGCTCTTTTCTCCTCCTCTTTCTGGGCTGCGTGGTAACCACCTACTCACTCTTCAAGGATCAGTTCCCCACATATTTCCCCACAGGTGGCACTGACTCCCCTATACCAAGCCCTGTGCAGACTTAACTGAGCCCCTGTGACACTGGACGTACCGTCCCTCCCCAGTCTGGGAGTGCCTCAGGCCCCGGCCAGGTTTTATTGGGCTCAGGAAAAAAGCATAGAAGGAAGGAAGGGAGTGGAAAGGAAGGCACTTATTGTAGGGCCCTGCTCAAGCACCTCCTCTCCTAGAAAAACCCCTAGACAGATGGCATCTCCTGTCACTGCCACCCAGACACTTATGAGAGAGTCGCAGGCTAACTCACACCAGAGTTACTCATGTTGACATGGCCTCTGGAATGGCAGAGCTGCAGGCCCATTTAGGCCACACTGATTCACAGATGGTGAACTGAGGCCCAGAGATAAGCAGGCAGGGCTGGGTGTTACTCAGCAGGCTGGAGCCGAGCCAGGATTTCAATTCCTGTCTGTCTGACTCCAAACCCCATGCTCTTTCCCATGAACCCGCTGTCTGCCTCTGTCCCCAGGCAGTGGAAGGCCCTGCTCTCGATACCTGATGTGGGCACTTCTGGACACTTAGAGCCCATCGTGGGGGCAGCAGAGCCCGGAGCCTCACCTGGGCCCATAGGAGCTGCAAGCTCCTGGCCCAGGCACAACACAGCAAGTGGCTCCATGGGTGTGGTGGGTAAGGGGCATTCAGAGGCCATGCAAAGTCCTTGTGAGGTTCTGGGGTGGGGGCAGCAGCGACTGAGCCTTTGCAGGGCATTCACTGTGCACCCAATCCTTCCCAGGCCTTGTCTCTGCAAAGTTCACTCCAGCTCAGCCAGGCAGAGGTCATTCTATGATTGGACCCCCCACTCCCATTTCCTCCCTGACCCCAGCCTTTATCACGCTGTCCACAGAGCCAGGCCTCTTGGGCTTGATTCTCAGCCCTGCCACTCACTTGCTTTGGGAACAAAGTGCCTTAAGCTCCTGTGCCTCCCTCCATGACAATGATGGGAGACAATAGGGTTGTTTTGGGAATTAAATGAGTCAATACTGTGTAAATCACTCAGAACAATGGCAGGTGGTAAGTGCTCTAAGGCAAGCTTCATCATCATCATCATCATCATCATCATCATCATCATCATCATCATCATTTTACTTGTTTGTCTTGCCCACTGGACAGTGGACTCCAGAGGCCTGTGTTTTCTGGACTCTCCTTCTCCCCAGTGCCCAGCCCTGAGCCTAGCTAGCAGGGGGACTTACTGCATGTTTGTGTGAGGACAAACTTTCGGCGAGTGAAGTGAACAGACTTGCTCTAGGTCACCCAGATCCACCACCACGGACCATGTTTCCCTCGTTCTCCAGGCAGGGTGGGCACTGTGCTGCACACACACCTGGGGCATATTGGCCAAGATGGCATTAACAGAAAGGGCTCCTTGTGGCCCCTCGAAATCTAAGTGTGACTTAAAAGAAAAATATGTCCCAGGTGTTAGAGAAGGCGGCCCGGGGCTGGCCCTCCCATCTCATGCATTTGCAGGGCTGCAGAAAGGGGGTGGGGAGGAAAGTGGGGTCTGGCTAGGGGAAGGCCCACCCCACTGCGTCTGTTTTGTGTCTTCCTAGGGTGGGTGCGTTGCATCCAGGGCTGTGTGGAGGGAGAGTTTACATTCCCAAGTACCTTAGACAAGGGTGACTGATAAGAACGTCTCTGGTCTGGGAGCTTCTGCAGTGACTTTATCTCTCTAGATAGGGCCAGGCTGGCCTGGGCTGAGGAGAGAAGGCGAGGGGACCTTGTGGTATCTGGGAAGCCTCAGAGCTCATGCTTAGCTGCGGCTGTGCCCACCTGGCTCTGAGGTCCCTGGCCCAGCTCCTGCTGCCGTGCCCTCCACACCCCCACCTTATTCATCCTTGACCAGCTCCTGCCCGGGCCTGCCCAGCCACACTCTGCAGCCTCCCACGTCTTGGTCAGTCTGTGAGCCACCTGAGGACAGGTCCTCCTCAGGAACCTGCACAGAGTTGGGCATCTTGCTTTTAGCATCCAGCCTGAACTTATTTCCTCCCAGCCTCCCTGAAAACCTGCTCCTCCTCTCTCCCTCCCAGTCAGAGACTGGGGCGACATCTTTGACCCCTTCCTTTTTCCCAAGCCTCATGTCCCTGCGTCCACTTAATGAGCACTCATTATGTTCCAGGCACTTTATTAAATCCCTCCAAGACTCCTCAGGGGCACTATTACAATTCCCATTTTACACAGAGGGATTTGTCATATAGGGTTGGTGACTTGCCCTAGGGCACCCATCTGAAAGCAACAGAGCTGGACTTTGAGCTTAGTTTGGAAGGCACAGTTGTGGGTGGAAGGACTGACTCCAGGTTCTGTCTGTGGGGTGGGGATGAAGCATGGGTTGGGGAACTTGCCTGTACCTGGGGAGAGCTGCAGAGGAAGAGGGGGGCTATTCCTGTTACCTGGTGCTGTGTACCAAGCCACCCTGAAAATTAGTGGCTTGAGACAATGGCATTTAGTTTGTTCTCAAGTCTGCATTTGGGCAGGGCTCAGAGAGGATGCTTCATCTCTGCTCCTCTGGACATTACCTGGGAGGTATTGAAGTCTGGAAACTGAAATCGTTTGAAGAGTTGGTTTATTCATATATCTGGCAGCTGAAGCTTGGGCTGTTGGCCAGAACAACTACAGTGGCCTCTGCATGCAGCTTGGGCTTCCTCAAAATATGGTGTCTGAGTCCCAAGGGCAAGCATGCGGAGGGAAAGACAGAGACAGAAAGATAAACAGACAGGTGGCAGCTGTACCACCTTTTAGGTTCAGCTTAGGAAGTTTTCATGTCACTTCTGTCACATTCTTTTCATGGAGGCCATCTCAAAGCCATGCCCAGTTTCAAGGGGAAGAGCAATGGACTCCATCTCCTGATGGGGAATGACAAGTTTCCAGGGTATAGAATTAGGAACACTCCTGAGATCATTTTTGGGAAATTTCAATCTGCCATAGGGACCTCCTCTCCTGGCCTCTCCTGGGTGGTTCCACTTTCCTGACCTGGCAGGACACTTCTGGGAGCTCGACCAATGCTGCTTCTCTCACCCCAGCTTTGGAAGCATAGACGTCAATGGGGGGAGGAGCAGAGCCAGTGAGTGGCTGTGTACTGAGCACTGGCTGCGTGCCAGGCCTCCCCCGAGTGCTTGTGCGCCTTCTTTCATTGGATCCCCACCATAGTGCAGTGTGGCTCCTATTTTGTCAGTGAGGAAACAGGCTGAGAGAGGTGAGGTGACTTACCAAGACCACCAGGGCTCATCAGGGAGGCTGGGACTTGAAGCCAGGTCTGCATAGCTCTGAAGGCCTTTCTCTTGCCACTGCACTGCTGTCCACAGGCTCAAGAAAGGGAAGACCCCACAGGGAGAGGAATTAAGGATAGTGACCTTAGGATCAGAACAAATTGGGTCCTCACTGAAGCTCCTTAACTTTGAGCAGGTCACTTCATTGCTCTGAGCCTCAGTCTCCTCATGAGTCCAGTGGAGCCATGACCTCCACATCACAGATGTAAGAAAACATAATGAAATAAAATAATATTTGCTACAAGCTTGGCACAGCCTCTGGCTCATCATGCATGGGACCCAGGCCACCCAGCCCCTTCCTAGACAGGACCTGCTCGCCTGTGGGGAGTGAGCAGGTCGGTGGCTGCCTGAGGACTGGGACTGCTGCCACTCACCAAGGGGGAGCCCCTGGGTTCCTGTTGGCTATTTTTAGGACTGTGTGGGCAACCACAGAACCACATGTGGGGTTTACCACCGCTTGGCCAAGTCCGGAAGAACAAGAGAATACTCCTGACGACAGAGGACAGGCATCTGAGGCGGGATGGCCTCACTTCCTTCCCAGCATCTCCAGGTTGACAAAGGCAGAAAGCCTCTCCAAGCCTCAGTTTCCTCATCTATAAAATGGGGATAATAGTAAAAACAATAGCCCACATTTTTGCAGTCCTCACCATGTGCCAGATGCCAGTCAAGCCCTTCATGGGTGTCATCTCACGTGATCTGTGATTCCCGTGAGGGAGGCTGGAAGAGGCGGAAGTTGCTCAGCTAGAAGAGGGGGAAGGAGTGGAACCAGGCCTGGCTTTTTTAACCACTCTGCTCCCAGCCTCTCCAAGAAGGTCACAAGGATTAGCTAAGAGTACAGATGTGGATGTGTTTTTTAAACTGTAAGAGAATGTCAACCAAACAGGCCCAGGGACAGGGACAACCTAGGCTAGGAGCTTAGGACTATGCTCCGTGGAGACCCCTCCAAAAAAAAAAAGCTTTGAAAGCTACTACTGAGAGGTGGACTAAAGACTAGAGGTGGCAGCAAGATTTCCTTGGTCCACAGCAGTTCTCAGAGGAGCCCTAGACTCAGGCCCACCCACTTCCTCATTCACATGGGTCCCTGACAAGCTCACCTTTTGGGTCCAGGAAACCATGTTCCTGGAAGAGCCACCAGCCATGGTTAGGACTCAGAAGTTCTGTAATTTCCCAAGAGGAAAAGACAGAAAAGGGCAACAGGGCATGTGTGTGCCCACACAGACATTTGCCTGCGACCGTGTGCACTCACACCACATGAATCACACATGCGCACAGGTAAATATACCTATCCATACACTCACAGACCTCCAGGCACACCTGTTCACACAGGCACACACATACACATACACATACACATCGCACCCAGCCATATTCCTGTATTAAGATGCACCTAGGGAGTATGTACAGACGTTACACAAACATCCACACGCATCCCATATGCTTAAATGGATCAGCATAAATACACAAACATGCATCTATGCACAAAGTGTAAACACGCGCAAACACACATATTTACATGTGTCCAGTCATCATATACTTCCATGGATAAACAGGTACATGTACTCAATTCACTTATTGTGTAAAGTTGTATACACGTTGCGACTCACAAACACATGCGTGCACATACACACACGGGTATACATATGTGCTTAATAATGGTTGGCACAGATCCATAAGCATCCGCATGTATATACCACCACCACGCATCATAGCCATCCGCATCTGCACGTGCAAACTCGTGTGCACACACCTGCACGCACACACTCTTACCTGCACGCCTGCAGGCTCGCCCATGCTGCACACGGTGTGTACACCTTGCCTTTTCTGGCTCCTTTGTTGCTGAGCGATCCTGCAAAGGTGCAGAAACACAAACACCTAGTTCCACTTCACCTGAAAACCCCCAAACGCTGGGTGCGTGGGAGGGTGAACCAGATGCCCTCCCTGTGGGGGGCACAGTGGAAAGTATGACCCGAGTTGACTTTTACAATAAGAGCAAAGGTGAGGGGTTTTTCCACCCAGTTACCTCACTATGTCGGGGCTGACCAGGGCCACCCCTGCTAATCCACCTCCTGTGGGCCCCTCCAGTTACCCAGGGCGCTCAGGTTCAACACAGGCTCAACATCTTCTTAGTTTACTCAGCAGTTAACGAGCCAGAGCCTGGACCCGCCTGTGTGTCAGGCCCTGGGCTGAGAGTTGGGCTGGGTAGATGCGGTGGATCTGGCCCGGCCCATGCAGCTGGAAGGTGGGAGGAGGCCTGCTGGGTGGGGTCTGTGGGAGGCTCTAGGTCAAATTCCTAAAAATGGATCCACTTGATGACCAGCTTGCCAACTGATCAGGTTTTCAAATGACCAATTTGCCGAATATACCAAACTTACCAATTTACTATTCATTTTTTCCAAAGTATATAGCAATTGTATTGGATAGATTGACACTGGTTTTCATTTCATCTTCATAGTTCATTTTAAGGAATGTTTAGATGGCCAAAAGCTAAGTGTCAGGGAGTGGTTTCATTTAGTAAAGGCACTTAACATTTGGAACTGGAGAGGGACTTTCTGGGTACATCTACCAGGAATGGGGCATTCTGGGAGCTCTGTAGCAAGACAGGCCTTCAGGGACCACCTGACTTCCCAGTGCCATGTGGCCCGTGTCTGGGTTGTCCTCTGACTGGCTCTGTGTCCTGGGCCAGGCCCCTTCTCCTGTCTGGATCTCAGTCTCCTGGCTATAAAGAGCTCAGCTTTTGGGCCTTGCTGATGTTTGATGAGACCCTGGAGCTACCTGTGACCTCAGTCTCCGAGTGTGGCCAGGGTCCGGGCCATGGGAGCCAGAGAAGGTGCTGACTCTGCCGAGGGCAGCCCAGCCCTGCTTGGAAGTCAAGGCTGTTGTGTTGGTGCCTCTATCTGAACTGTGACATTTCTGGGTCCTGTCCCCAGCCCCAGGCAGAGGGGCCTTGCATGTTCTGTGCGGGGAGCGTGGGGCTGCAGAGGGTGGGGCCCAACTAACTTTCCTTTCCTGGTAACACGCTCGCTAAGCTCATTTCCTTTTTCTGAAGGGAAATGCCATTGACATCACACCGCTGGATTTTCAGTGACGCAAGATGAGAACTCGTGAGCGCTTCACAGGCAAGAAGGGTGCACGCGTGGGCTGGGCACAGATCTGACCCGGGGCAGATTCGGAGAACCTCTGATATGAGGCTTCTAGCCCTTGCTTTAGAGATGGGGACCCCTAGGTCAGAGAGGGGTAGAGACATGCCCTGGGTTCCACAGCCAGACAGCAGGGCTGGGGCCAGATCCCAGGCCCCTGCCTCCCAGCCCAGGGCTCTAGATGAAGGGGCCTGACTTGCCCTCTCAACCTATCTTAATAGCGGCACCAACATCCACCAAGTTGCCCAGGCCACAAACGGGTCTCACTGCACTCCTCCCTCCCAGCACCCTCCTCCTGGCAGCAGCACTCATAGCTGTCTCCTGCAGTCCATCACAGGCCACTCCCTGGCTCAGGCCTCCTTGTCTGTCTCCAGGACCCCAGTCCAGGAAATTCCTGGCCACTGCTCAGGCCTCCCTACCTACATCCAGGCTTCTCCCTCCAGTCCATCCTCTGTTCAGCTGCCTGGGTGACTTGGCTAAAACACAGAGCCCACAGTGTCAGTCCCCAGGGCAACCCTTCCAGGGCTCCTTGGCTGGGCATCCCAGACTCTCCGTGGTGCTTGCCCCTCCTCCCAGCAGCTGCCCCTGACACGCCCCTTTGCTCCCTCGGTGCAGAAGCTGCCTGCCCTCTTCAGAGTGTGCATCCTCTCTGCATTTGCTGTTCCTGCGCTGTTTCCTCTTTGGGAACTCCTCCCTCTGCAGGCACGTTCCTGTTTTTGCTCACTCCTGAGGAAAGCTCACACAACCCGATCTCCCTTCCCCCACCCCAGCCTTGGAGGGAACATCTAGGTCTTCCTCCCCACCTCCTTGACAGCAGCAAAGACATTTTATTGTGGAAAATTTCAAACACACAACAAAAATAGTACAAAAACCACTGTGTATTCCTCACCCAGCTTCGACCCTCCCCTACTCAGGGCCACTCTTGTTTCATTTCTATCCCCCAACTCCTCCCCACTGGATTACTCAGAGCAAATAATTTTATCCACAAATACTGCAAGGAGTTGGGCGTGGTGGCTCATGCTTATAAATGCTAGCAACTTGGAAGGCTGAGGTGGGCAGATTACTTGAGGCCAGGAATTCAATACCAGCCTGAGCAACATAGCAAGGCCCTGTCTCAAAATAAATAAATAAATATTGCAGTCTGTATTTCTAAAAGATAAAGGCATGGCCAGAAACCATTATCCTGCCTACATTTTTAATAATAATTTTTTATTATCATTAAGTATCTAGTGGTGTTTAAATTTCCCCAATAAACCAGGCGTGGTGGCTCACACTTGTAAGCGTGATCACTCCAGATTACTCCAAATCACGCTTCTAAGTGTAATTACTCCCAGAATTTTGGGAGGCTGAAGCAGGAGGATCACTTGAGCCCTGGCGTTCAAGGCCAGCCTGGGCAACAGAGTAAGACCTCGTCTCCAAATAAAAAAATTCCCCATTGTCTAACAAAGATCTTTTATAGATCTTTTAAAGTTGATTTGTTCAAAATCAGGATCTACACAAGTTCTATACATTGCATTTGATTGTTTTCTCTTAAATCTCTTTCAATTTATTCTACTTCCTCTCTCTTTTTTGGGGGGGGCGGGGTGGTTTTTTTTTGTATTTTGAATCAGGGTCTAACTCACTCTGTCACCCACGTTGGTATGCAGTGGCATGATCTTGGCTCACTGTAGCCTCAACCTCCTGGGCTCAAGTGATCCTCCCACCTCAGCCTCCTGAGTAGCTGGGACCACAGGCATGCACTACCATGCCTGGCTAATTTTTTGTAATTTTTGTAGAGACAGGGTTTCGCCATGTTGCCCAGGCTGGTCTCAAACTCCTAAGCTCAAGTGATCCTCCCACCTCAGCCTCCCAAAGTGCTGGGATTATAGGTGTGAGCAACTGAGTCTGGTCTCTCCTTATTTTTTATTTTTATTTTGTCTTGAGACACTGTCTCGCTCTGTTTCCCATGCTGGAGTGCAGCGGTGTGATCTTGGCTCACTGCAACCTCCGCCTTCCAGGCTCAAGTGATTCAGCCACCTCAGTCTCCCGCATATTAATAGCTGTGACTACAGGCATGTGCCACCACACTGGCTAATTTTTGTATTTTTTTTTTTCGTGGAAGATGGGGTTTTGCCATGTTGCCCAGGCTGGTCTCGAACTCCTGGGCTCAAACGATCCTCCTGCCTCAGCCTCCCAAAATGCTGGGATTTCCTATTTAAAAAATATATATATATATATTTGTTGACTAAACAAAGTTGTTGATCCCATGTAGTTTTCCACCTTCTGGCTGCATTCCCCCATAGTGTTATTTAACACATTCCTCAGTTTCCTGCCTTTCCCGTAAATTGGTAGTTAGATCTAAACACTTGATTAGACTCAACATGCTAGGAAGAATGCTTCATAGGTGGCGTGTCTACTTCCCTCAGAAGGCACATCATATTTATAATGTTTGGTTGTCTCTCCTTTTGTGCTTTTAGAAGGCTGTGATGATCATTGCCTACATTTGTTATTTCATTAGAGAATTACAAAACAATGATGTTTTAATTTTATCATTCTTTCTTCATTTATTAGCTGGAACACTTCTATGGAGAAAAACTTCTCTCCTGATGCTTTGGTTCCCCTGAGGTACAATTGGTTTAGGAAGGACAGAATTAATGCTGGCTGATTTCCCCTTTATTTATCAGTTTTCAGAATCATAAGTTGATTCCCTCACAGTCTCTAGAGGTGATCAGCAAAGTTTTTTTGTTTGTTGGTTTTTTTAAAAAAATTATTATCTAATATTTTTAAATGCATTTGAAAATTTTCAATTTGTTGCAGTTATTAACCTTGTTATCACTCAAATTGTCCCACCTTTGGCCCATAGAGATCTCTTGGTCATCTGAGTCCTTTTGGCCTGACCCTAGTGGTGTTTAATACTGTCCTGACTTTCTGGTATAATGAGATGTCCAGGTTTGTCTTGTGTATTTTCTGCCTGGATCTGGAATTAGATATTTCTTCAAGAAGCCCTGGTTCTTTTTTTATAAGAAGTGGCATTTAGAAACCACAAATCTGGGTGTGAGGTGTGAGGTATGCTGAGTTGGTCTTTGCTTTTAGATCTTCTCAAGGTGCAGAGCTAGGAAATTTTTTTCTTAAGAAGCTATATATCAAGGGTTCATATTGATAGTTTGAATAAAACCTTCAGCTATAGGGCTTTTACATAAGTATTTTGATTTTGTATCTGAATCTCTTTTGTCTAATGCGGAACATCTTGCTTCCTAACAACACTGACGTTATTACTGATTCATTTCTCCTACTTTCTTTCTATATATACATATTATAAAAATATCAGAATAATAATACCAATAGTGGTATTAATAATATGATTACTGAAAACACTTTATAATTTGTCTGTGATTCTTTTGTCCTTAGAATATATAGACAACTAGTCAAGCTATAGTCAAGTTACCAGGTTACTAAATCACTTAAAATAATTCAACTTTGCTTGGTGAAGACACCAATTCAATACACAGATTTATTTATTTCATTTTGCTTTTGATTTGGGGGGATTGCTTTTGACTTTTATTTAGATTTAATTTTGTTTTATTTTTATGTAAAGAATTTATGTAATTCTAAAGCTAACCTATATAATAAGGTATATTCAGAGAAGCCTGGCTTCTACTCCATTCCCTTACCACACTTCCTCCCCACTCCAGCAGACAATTGTTTAATTTTATTTTTTATCTTTTAACTGATACTTAATTTTAAAAACACACATGTATTTGTGTATTCCCTCCTTTTTCTTGGATAAAACGATAACGTACTATATGCATTTTAGTCCACTCTGCTTTTCAGTTAACGTTGTACCCAGCCCGGAGGTCACGCTGTCATGGCATGCATGCAGAGATCTTCTTCATCCCTCCCCCCCTTTTTTTTTTCTTTGACGGAGTCTTGCTCTGTCGCCAGCCTGGAGTGCAGTGGCGTGATCTCCACTCACTGCAACCTCCGCCTCCTGGGTTCAAGCAATTCTCCTGCCTCAGCCTCCTGAGTAGCTGGGATTACAGGCATGCGCCACCACGCCTGGCTAATTTTTTTTGTATTTTTATTAGAGACGGGGTTTTACCATATTGGCCAGGCTGGTCTCCAACTCTTGATCTTGTGATCCACTCGCCTTGGCCTCCCAAAGTGCTGGGATTACGGGCATGAGCCACTGCGCCTGGCCTCCTTCCTTTTTCTAGCTACAGAGTAGTTTACTGTGTGGTCAAGCTACCCCTACTGATGGACATTTGAGCGGTTTCTAGTTTTTTTACTATTACAAATGATGCTGCCATGAATAGCTTTATGAATCTGTCTTCTCTTATTTTTGCCAAGAGGGGATTGCCAGGGTAAAGGGTAAATTCAAATGTAATTTTGCGGCAAAAGTTCCCCTCCAGGTAGGGCTTGCGCCATTTTGTTTTCCTACCAGACAATGTACGAGAGGGGCCTCTTTTCTCACAGTCTCGCCCACAGAGCACGTTCTCAAACTTTTGAGTTTTTGCCAATCTAATAGACTAGAAATGATATCTTGGCTTAGCTTTAATTGGCGTTTCTCTGATTATGAAGAAGGTTAGACATTTTTCCATATGTTTACATTCTGATTCATGTTTAGGTCCCTAGTGCCCAGCACAGGGCCTGGCACAGGTGAGTCCCTTCTAGAATGAAGGAAAGAAGGAACAGATGAACAGACAAGGAGGAAATGAACTTTGGAAGAGGGTCGCTGACTTGCCCAATGTTGTGTCCAGTTATCACCGGAGTTGGGAATAGAATTAATCTCTTCTTTTTCTCTATGTCTAATTCATTTTTCCTGATTATAAAAATGAATAGAAGTTCATACTATTAAATAGAAAGCTTGGAAAGCACAGGAAAGCATAAACATATGAAACATTTTAATCTTTCTACCCTAACTCAATCATTTTCTAGCATTTTTGGATATTTCCTCCCAGATTTTATGCATTTTTTCCGTTATGATCACACTACATACATGCGTTTGTATTCTGTCCTTTTTCACTTAACACTTCTCCACATTAATAACAATTGTTTGCAAACATAATTTTAATGGCTGTACAATTTTTCACTATCTGAATATACATGAATGTACTTACCCTTGCTGTTACTGCTAGACTTCTAGATTGTTTCCAGATTTTTGCTATTATAAATAAGTTCTGCCATGTTCTTCTTTGTCCACCTTCTGGATATTTATCTCTCAGGATTAATTCCTGGAAGTGGAGCTCCTGGAATCGCAGCATTGAGCTCCAAGTTTGGGGTTTTTCTTGGCCATGATTGGAGGGGATTGTCTGTAGGAAGCTCTGCCCCTGTGACTTCACAGAGCCCTGGGCCTGGCCTGCTTCTCTGCATCTGTGATGTTCGGTAGAGACTCACTTGCATCCACGTTGAATCAGCAGACGGGCAGAGCGGGGAGCACCAGAGCCTGCTGAGGATGAGGAGTCAGAATCTCCTACCTTTTGCCCCCTTGCTCATTCCTGGGGCTAAGGACAGATAACTTGGAACCAACAAGGGGAAACTGCACACGGACAAGGTCAAACCTTGTGGAGGGCGCAGGGCAGGCAGGAATGCTGAGCAGACGTGGTCTGCGCTTTGTAAGCATTCATGGTGCAGTGGAGCAGATGCTGGCGTCAGACCTTCCCATCCTGCAAAGGGTTCTATGATGGACCTATACATTGTGCCATCCACAGATGGAGGGTTCTGGGTTTAGTAGAAGGAATATAGGCCTTATGTGACAGATGAGGCTGGGGAGTGGTCAATCATGAGGGGCCCTTTCTGCCAGCCTAAGGATCCTGAATCTTACAGACAGTGAAGCAGGGGGACGACAGAGTCAGGTCTGCATTAAGGACAATTCTTCTGGCAGCTGTTTGGGAGGCACGATTGCAGATGTGAACTGGAACTTAGAAAGAGGCCACTAGCAGTCTAGAGACCATGACACCTGAATCAGAGCAGTCTAGAGACCGTGATACCTGAATCAGAGCAGTCTAGAGACCGTGACACCTGAATCAGAGCAGTCTAGAGACCGTGACACCTGAATCAGAGCAGTGGCCATAGAAACAGAAAAGATGGATGAAGACAAGAAACATCGGGGATATGGTGGAGCCTCAAAACAGAAAAAGTTATGTCAATTTCTGGCCTTCCTGCAGTTGATGGGGAACAATCCTGGACCAGGACTCAAGATACCTGGGTTCCAGTCCCAGCTCTGTGTGACCTGGGACAGGTCTCTTGCCTATATCTGAGTCTGTTTCCACTTTTGTCAGCTCCAAGAGTTCCTATGTTTTGAAAACCCTGTGATCCTAAGGCTGTAAAGGGGCTGAGGTCCTTGGAGGAAAGAGGAGGGGAAATAACTGGAGGCTGAGCAGAGGGAACAGCCAGGGCTGGGGCCTTGGAGTCTGGGCTCTCTATCTCCCCGACCCAGGAGTCTTGCAGCATTAATGCCAGTGGGGTGGCCTGGGTCCAAGCCAGAGGCCAGCTTTAAGGAGGAAGGAATTGTCTCTGCCCCAAGGAACAGAGAAGAAAAAATGCAGAGTTTCCAAAAGCCACCAACAAGTCATCAGCTCTGGCAGTGCAGCCAGGGGTTTTGAATCTGCCCTGGTGTGAGCCAGTGGGGGGCAGGGCGGGCCCATTTCCCACCTCTCTGTACATCAGAGACTGCAAGATGATGAAGGGAATGAGGATGCCTTTGGATGCAAATAAGGGTAGACCCTACTGCCAAGGACCTAAATAAAGCAAAGAGGCGTATCCTGTCACACCACTGCAAGTCCAGAGCAGCTCATGGTATCATCAAGAATACAGGCTTTTCCATGTTCTCTGGTCCTTTACTGGTTCCCCCTCCAGCCTCATGAGGAGGGCTGTCATCCTCCCCGGGGCTGAGGGTGGCTGCCAGTGGCAATGGGGAATCCATGCTTGCATGGGAATGTCCGGTGCGAGACAGCAGGAGAGGACTTCTCTTCCAATGCGGACCGTAAGTTTTTTCCTTAGGTTTGAATGGGATGACTTGGGTCATGTTTCCAATCAATGACAGTCTTTCCAGGAATGACATGTTCTGGTTGACTTAGATTAATTGGGCTCTAGTGCTAAGCCTGGGGGCAGGTAGAATAGCCAACAGAATTGGGGTTCTGTGAGGAAGGAAGAGAGGACCAGATGCTGGGTCAGCAGCCGATGTGTCCACACAATGATGAGCGTTAGTTGCTCCTCTGCACATGCGACCCGTGCACAGCCTGGGGTCAGCAGGACAGGCATCATCTCCAGATCCCCAGTAAGGACTCAGGCACAGAGAAATGGAGTGACTTGCTTGGCTCATAGAGTGGGTAAGTGGCACAGCATGAATTAAGAGAAATAAATGCCAACCAAGCAAACCTCAAGCTGCCAGCATAAGCCTCTGACCCCATTCCTTCTGTTGCTGTAGGAGGCTGCTGCCTCCTCTGAGCTGCCACAGCCCCTGCCCACTAGGCCCCAAGGCTGGGGCCATGGGTTTGAATCCTGGTTTTGAGCTTCTGTATCCTCCTCTATGACATGGGACCATGAGCCTCACTGCCGATGCCTCTTGGTGTAATCGTTGGGGGAGATTACAAGAAATGAGATGATGCTTTGCTAACGGGGAAGTGCTATGGAACCACCAGGCTTCCCTGCTCCTGGTGGAAAAGGGCTCATTCCATGGGCCTCGTCTGTACCGAGCACTGGCAGACCACAGGAAACAGGCAGCCAGAAGGACCGATGAGATGGCCCGACATGGAATCCTTCAACTGCAAAGAGCTGATAAGGAGACAAGTCCAGAGAGGGGTGGTGGCCTGCCCAAGGTCACACAGGATTAGAACCCAGCCCCTTGGTCTCCAGCCTTGTCCTGCACCAGGCCTTCAGGGTCGAGTGAAGACCATCCCCTGGCCTGGGTGGGGAGGTGCAGCTGTAACACACTCTGTGCCTGCCGTCACGTCCCCAAGGTTCTCGGGGGCCATTCTTCAGGGGTTCACTGAGGCGAGGCCACACTTCCCCTTGGGCGGCTTCCTGTTTTGGCCAAACAATGACTCTTGCAGGGACCCGGTGCCAGCTGGCTGCAGCTGTTGCCAAGGCCTTGACTTCTTGCATACAGAGAGGTGAGAGGTCCCGGCCCCTGGGGTTGTGCTTCTGGCCTCCTTAGGCCACAACCCCACACTCAGATGTGGCCTTTGGGTCCCACTGGATTCAGTCAATCCTTTGGGTACTGATCACACACACAAGCACCTTCTGTTTGCCAGGCTGTGTCAGGGCACCCAGAACACAGAGATACATGAGATGAGAGTTGAGTGAGTCTACAAACTTTTATCCAGTACTCACAAGGAGCAGGGCATTGTACTAGATTCAGTTGATACAGATATGAACAAGATACACCCTCTAATCTCACTGGCTGATTCTTTGTTTATCCTCCCATTACCCTGTAAAAGCTTGAAGTTCATCACCAGTCATTTACATGTGCATGTGAATTAGTGCAAGCAGCTCTGTTTTGAAGGAAAAGTCTCAGGGCATGTGGAGAAAGGATACTAAGGATGTGGGTAAAAATAATGGAGATGAAGTTTTTTATGATGACTTTTTTAACAGGTGAGGAAATCAAGATTCAGATATGGAAAGAAACTAACTTAAGGTAAAGGGTGGAGTCAGGACCTTAATCCAGGTCTTCAGACTCCAGCCTTGAACATCAGAGAGCTTCAAAAAGCAGCCCATCCGATTGAAAGCCCCACAAGGTCAGAGCTGCTGTACGAGGGACCGTGTGTGCATGAGGGTGCTTGCTGCTGTCAAATACGAAGGGGGACTAGATGAAGGGGAGGAAGTCTGGAGTGCCCGCTATGTGTTGGACACATAGGCATTGTCATCATTCCCTCTCTGCTGATGAGACATGCAGCTCCACAGAAGAGCCCTCTGGAGCCACTGCTGAGCAGTGCAGTGTGGGGAGACTCATCCAGGTTCCATGCTGTAAATGTTGTTCTTTCACCCCCAGCCCATCCTGCTCTGTGCCTGGGTTGGCCAACTTCTGTGTATGCATCACTTTTCTGTTAGGTTTGGCCAGCAGATGCTGTGGTCGTGTGGCCCAGGCTTGTCTGCACCCACCTTCAAGCTGGGGGTGAGGAGAGTTCTGGAGAACAGAGAGGAGAAGAAGCAGAGGTCCTCCTGTGCAGCCAGGAATGGGCCAGGAGGGAGGGCGAGGACTGAGGTCACTAGGTGGACACCTCCCAAGTCTGCTCCAAGCCTGACCTCCCCGCTGAGCACCACACACAGACCTCCACTGTGCTCCAGAGACCTTTGTAGCATGGTCCCTTCCTCCCCTACTCCTTGCCCTGTGCCCCATCCATCAGGGAAGGGCCCCAGATGCCTAGAGTCAGCCCTGACAGTCTCCCTCCCCTGCCTCCAGCCCCTGAGCTTATCAAGCTCTTGCCGAAGCTCAGTGGTCCCATTCTCTAAGCTACGCTGGACTCTAGCCTTCTCTTCAGGCTGTAGCTGCCTCCTTGGTCTGGGTCTTATCTACACTTAGTTACGACAATGGCCTCCTCACCAGTCTCCCTGACCCCATTCTGGCTCCCTTTAATCCATCTTCCATTGGGCAGTCAGTGTGTCTTCCAGAAATACAAATCTAAGCCTGTGTCTTCTGTGCTTAAGTGGAGCCCAAACTGTGTGATATGCCCCAGGTCTCCCTCTCCAGCCTTACCCCTGAAGCAAAATCCTTGTGATGTTCTGTAATCCATCAGCCTTTGCTGGCTTCTTGCTCCCTGCTTTAACCAATTTCAGAATAGCCCCCTTGGAAAGGGGAAATTTCCCACTGGCACCATCACTGTCTTGGTTTGAGTTTCTTCAAAAGCCAAGTGTGAGACAAAGATTTGGGGCAACTAGTTACTGGGGAGGTGATCCCAGGAGGCAGGAGTAAGGGAGTGGGGAGAACAGGACAGAAAGCAAGCAAAGCCATTGCCAGGGTGTGTTTTATCCGTCTCTACAGTGGGTGACAGAGCTGTGTTCCACCAGGACCCCTGAAGCCTACAGAATGCCTTCCAGAATTGCTCGTCTGCAGGACTGGAAACTGATGATTGATCTGCTGACTCCAGCCCCCACTGGGTAAGGTCCCTGAGACTTCTGGGCTGTAATGCCTGCCCAAGCAAGGTCAGATGGTGCCAAAGAGCTTGCAGCAGATGCAGAAAGTCATGGCTTGGGTAGGATGCTGGCCATGTGAGGTGAGCCTGGGCTGGCAAGGAAATGTCCATCCCAGCTGCAGCTGATGTGGCATGGGCGCTGGAGGCGGCTGCACAGAAACATTCCTTGGTCAGTCAATACACACGGATTGCTGGATCTCAGCTGTTCATGAGGTGCCTGGGTTGCAAAGAAAAGGCTACAGGCTGGGCACAGTGGCTGATGCCTATAATCCCAGCACTTTGGGAGGCTGAGACGGGCAGATTGCTTGAGGCCAGGAGTTCGAGACCAGCCTGGCCAACATGGCAAAATCCCGTCTCTACTAAAATTACAAAAATTAGCCACACATGGTGATGCGTGCCTGTAATCCAAGCTACCTTGGGAGGCTGAGGCACGAGAATTGCTTGAACCCAGGAGGCAGAGGTTGCAGTGAGCCAAGATGGCACTGCTGCACTCCAGCCTGGATAACAAAGTAAGACTGTCTCACAAAAAAAAAAAAAGAAGAAGAAGAAGAGGGTATGCACAGAGTGCCCCTGCCGGACTATGGAATGAACATGGGCTTTGCCATCAGACTTCCTGCGTTCAAACCCACTTCTGCCAGTACCTGCTGTGGGACCTTGAGCAGGTCACATCACCCTTGAGGCACCTTGAGCCACGGGGTGTAAATGGAAACTATAAAATAGAAACAATAATTTCCACCATATAAGGTGTTTAAGAGAATCAAACGTACTTGCAAAAATGAATGCATATGGCAGTGTGATGCTGAATGCAATTTGTTGTGTCCTCACGAAGCCGGCTGCCCAGGCTTTGCTTCACTCTACTCTCCCATCTCCTCTTTGCCTTGCTGCACTGCTTTAGCTTGTGTTGCCTAGCAGCCCTGGCCTCATGTGGGCAGTGCTGGTTTTGCCCTGCCCAGCTTTGGGGCTAGCACATCAGCAATCCCCTCCCTGACTCTACTATCCAGAATAGAAATTGATTTTGTGGAAACACAGAATAAAGAGCTGGCATGGCATACCACATAGCAGTGACATGTGTTTTTAAATCCTTATGAACTGTTTCTGTCTCCCCCAGATCCCTCTTCTGACACAGCTGCCTTTCTCACAGAGGAAAATGTAGCCTGAACCCAACACTCCGTTTTATTCTTCCACACTCATCCCTGCCCTTTGGGTTCTGGGCTGTCCCCATCTGTTATGGGTTGACTTTTGTCCCCCCCAAAAACTCATATGTTGAAGTCCTAACCCTCAGTACCTCCGAATGTGACCTTGTTCGGAAATAGGGTTACTGCAGATGCTGTGAGGCTACACTGAAGTAGGGTGGGAATTAATTCCAATATGACTGGTGTCCTTGTAAAAAGGGGACACGTGGGCACAGAGATATATATACGGGGAGAATGCCATGTGAAGACTGAAGTTATGCTGCCACAGGTCCAGGAGCTACCAGAACTCGAAGAGAGGCCTAGACAGATCCCTCCCCAGAGCCTTCAGAGGGAGCACCGCCCTGCTGATGTCTTGATCTTGAACTTCCAGCCTTCAGAACTGCGAGGCAATAGATTTCTTTTTTCTTGAGACAGAGTATCACTCTGTCACCCAGGCTGGAGTGCAGTAGTGCGATCTCGACTCACTGCAACCTCCACCTCCCAGATTCAAGTGATTATCCTGTCTCAGCCTCCCGAGCAGCTGGGACTACAGGCATCTGCCACCACACCTGGCTAGTTTTATATTTTTAGTTTAGACGGGGGTTCCACCACATTGGCCAGGCTGGTCTTGAACTCCTGACCTCAGGTGATCCACTCACCTCGGCCTCTCAAAGTGCTGGGATTACGAGCCACAGCGCTCAGCCAAGACAATAGATTTCTATGGTTTAAGACAACAAGTTTCACAGTAGCCCTAGCAAACTAATACATTACCTAAAAGGGCAACTTATTTTTCTGCTACCAATATAGTTTTCCTGTCCTTTTTTTCCCATCCAGCCTTTCTGGCTCTGTTGATGTGCTTCTGTTTCTCCACTCCTTGAGGGACTGAATCCTCGGAAGCAGAGCCTGTGTCATCCTCACTGTTGTATCCTCAGGGCCTGGCAGAGCCTGGCCACAGTTCCCATTCAGGAAAGGTTTGCTAAAGACTTCTTGAATGTAGTAGCTTTGATACTTGCCCCTCAAGGATAGTCCAGAGCTGGGCAGGCTGCACTATCAAGGGAAGGCATTGCCAGACATGAGCAAAGGTGCAGTGAGGGGCAGGAAGGGGCAGGCTGGGGAGATTGTGAGAAGCCCACAGTTGGCTGGGATGTAGATACTGGTAGTGGGGAGAGGTAGGGTGGAACCAGAAGGTGGGGAAATATGACGTTAGGGTATTGGGGTTTGTGAACGCATTTAGTTGAGTAAGCAATGGAGCTCTGGGTGGCATGGAAAGGAGACAGAAAAATAGCAGGGCTCTGGGATAATTATTCAGCTACAGAACGGACCAAACACAGGGAGACCAGGGAGGTCTGGGCTGGGACCACAGTCCAAGTGAGAAATGATGAAGGCTTGAACCCTCATGGACACGAGGATGGAGACAAGATCAGAGACATTTAAGGGGAAGAAACACCAGCCTGCTGACTGCCATAGAGGTGTTTTCCCCTCTGAGGTGCTGCCTCCAAGCTCCGCCTTCTCCTGCAGACGCCACGCTGAGAATTTCCATGATGTCTGTAGTGACATATAAATCACCCCACCCCCAGTCCCCTCTCTGAAGGCTGACAGTTCTGGTGAGAGAGCAAAGACGCACGATCCCCACCCCAGGCTGCTAGGGTTTCTGGTTCACAATTCAAAATGTCAATTCATGGAAGGAGGTGATATTTCACCTTTTTTAATATCAATTTTTTTTATTATCAATCATGAATAATAAAAGTTAATAGTACAAAAAAATCTGAAAATACAGTGTCATTGAAATCTTACAAGTGTAAGGTGAAAATTACAGTAAAAAATGACCCTGAATAATCCCTTAAGAAGAATGACCTAGGATACTAGAAATTCAGAAGACAAAGATTACATTATTTCATCTTCTTTACCTTTTGACCATGAGCATCAAAGTCTAGTTCAAAGTGGAATGGGAGGGCAGGGTTTGGAGGTGGGTGATGGCTACATTAAATGCTTGCTGGGTATGGGTCCACTATACTGATAAACCAAAGAAAAGAGAAATCACCTGAAATCCTTCTCCCACTCTTATTTTTTGGAGAGTGTCCTCATTCCAGTCTTTTAATTTTTCCTAATGCATATTACAAGCTAGACTCAGTGGAGTAGAATCATGTAATAGCTTTATTTTTCTGACAACAGTACCTCACAAGCCTGTTCCACTGGCTTTCCTTTCCCTCAACCTGGATGATGATATATCTTGAGCAGATCTTATAGCTTTGGGGGCAGGGGACAATATAATGTTAGATATCAATGAAGAGCCTCATTCTCAGTTTTATTTTTATTTTAAGTTCCAGGGTACATGTGCAGGATGTGCAGGTTTGTTACATAGGTAAATGTGTGCTATGGTGGTTTGCTGTACCTATCAACCCATGACCTAGGTATTAATCTCAGCAAGCATTTGCTACTTTTCCTAATGCTCTCCCTCCCCCCACCCCTCATCCATAGGCCCCAGTGTGTGTTTCCCTCCCTGTGTCCTTGTGTTCTCATTGCTCAGTTCCCACTTAAAAGTGAGAACATGCAGTGTTTGGTTTTCTGTTCCTGCATTAGTTTGCTGAGGATAATGCCTTCCAGCTCCATCCATATCCCTGCAAAGGACATGATCTCTTTTTTTAAAAAATGGCTGCATAGTATTCCATGGTGTATATGTGCCACATTGTCTTTATCCAGTCTATCATTGACGGGCATTTGGGTTGATTCCATGTCTTTGCTATTGTGAATAGTGCTGCAATGAACATACATGTTAATGTATCTTTGTAATGGAATTAGTTATATACCTTTGGGTATATACCCAGTAATGTGATTTCTGAGTCAATGGTATTTCTGGTTCTAGATCTTTGAGGAAACACCACACTGTCTTCCACAATGGTTGAATTAATTTACATTCCTACGAACAGTGTAAAAGCGTTCCTATTCCTCCACAACCTCGCCAGAACCTGTTGTTTCTTGACTTTTTTAATAATTGCCATTCTGACTGGTGTGAGATGATATCTTGCTGCATCGCCCAGGCTGGAGTGCAGTGGCACGATCTCTGCTCACTGCAACCTCTACCTCCCAGGCTCAAGCAAGTCTCCTGTCTCAGCCTCCCAAGTAGCTGGGATTACAGGCACCCACCACCACGCCCAGCTAATTTTTGTATTTTTAGTAGAGACGGGGTTTCACCATGTTGGACAGGCTGGTCTCAAACTCTTGACCTCAAATGATCCACCCGCCTTGTCCTCCCAAAGTGCTGGGATTGCAGGCGTGAGCCACCGCACCCGGCCATGAGATGGTATCTCATTGTGGTTTTCATTTGCATTTTTCTAACGATCAGTGACGTTGAGTTTTTTTTCATATGTTTGTTGGCCGCATGAATATCTTCTTTTGAGAAGTGTCTGTTCATGTCCTTTGCCCACTTTTTAATGGGAGTGTTTGTTTTTCTTCCTGTAAATTTGTTTAAGTTCCTTGTAGATTCAGTTATTTTTTTTTAAGTCTGCCAAATAAGGGTATGGCATAAAGTGCCTTCTGATGTAGTTCCCCAAGAAAGATACTACCTCACTTCTGTGGTGTGATAAGTGTGATATAATAAGAAACATATATATTTGATCTCTGCCCCTAGTTCCTGAAACAGCTCCCCAAACCCTGGGAATCTCCCGAGTGATAAGAATGTCTTTTGTATGCCAATGAGATGACTGGTGGCTGGAGGCCCCTAGATAATTTCAGCATAGGGGCTGGTCACAGGAAAGATCCAGCCATGATTAGAGGGTTGGAACTTTCAGCCCCAGGCTGAAGGTTGAGTCGCTCACCAAAGGCCAATGATGTAATCCATCATGCTTACCTAATGAAACCTCCATGAAAACCCGAAAGGACTGGGTTTGGAGAGCTTCCAGAATGCCGAACACCTGGAGGTGCTGGGAGGCTAGTGTGCCTGGAGAGGGCATGGAAGCTCCCCCATACCTTGCCCTGTGTATATCTTCCATCTGGCTGCTCTTCTGTATCTTTTCTAATATCCTTTATAATAAATGGGTAAATGTAAGCAAAGTATTTCCCTGAGCTCCATGATCTGTTCTAGCAGATTAATTAAACCTAAGGAGGGCATCTTGGGAACCCTGATTTATAGCTGGCTGGTCAGAAGCATAGGTCACAACCTGGGGCTTGTGATCGGCATCTGAAGTGGGGTGGAGCACTGTGGATCTGACACTATCTTCAGGTGGATATTGTCAGTATAGCATTGAATCACAGGATGCCCAGATGGTGCCCGCTGGAGAAAATTGGTGGTTAGTGGGAAGAAATCCCGCATGTTTTGGTGACCAGAAATGAAGCATTCTATGGTGAGTGTGAGAGTAGGAAAAATACTGGTTTTTCTTATCTCTTGCAAAATGGCATTCTCACCAAAAAGGCAGAACCTGACAGAGAAACTATCAGACAAAACCAAAATGAAAAACAGTCTACGAAATAATTGGCCCAGAGTCATCAAAAATGTCAATGTCATAAGAGACAATAACATACTGAAGAACCGTGCTGGGTAAAAGGAAACCAAAGAGACATGGCAGCCAAGTGAAATGCATGATCTTAGATCCAGTACTGGATCAGAGGTGAAGATTGCTACAAAGCATGTTACCAGGGGCATTTTGTGAAATTTGGATCTAGCCTAAGGATTATATAATAGTATTATATTAATGTTAAATTTCCTGAATTTGATAACTATATTGTAGTTATGTAAGATAATATATTTTGTCTTAGAAAATACATGTTAAAATGTTTGGGGGTAATGATGTATGCAACTTTAAAAAGGTTAAGAAAAAATGTGTGTATAAAGAGAAAGTGACAAAGCAAAATGCTAACAATCACTAACAGCTGGTGAATGTGGATAAAGGGTATATACATGGGTGTTCTTTGTACTATTCTTAAAATTCTTCTGCAAGCTTAAAGGACTGTTATCAAAAATATATAAAGAGCTCTTAAAACTCAACAATAAGAAAATAATCCATTTTATAATGGGCAGAAGACTTGAACAGACACCCCACCAAAGAAGATATGCAGATGACACATAAGCATATAAAAAGTGGCTCAACGCCATACGTCGTTAGAGTTGCAAATTAAAACAACAAAGAGATACCACTAAACACCTGATAGAATGGCCAAAATGCAAAACACTGACAACACCAAAGGCTGGCAAGGATGTGCGGCAACAGGAACTCTCATTCATTGCTGGTGGGAATGCAAAACGGCACAGCCACTTTAGAAGACAGTTTGGCAGGTTTGTGTGTGTGTGCAAAACTAAACATACTCTTATTCTTTGATCTGGCAGTTGCACTCCTTGGTATTTACCCAGATTAGCTGAAAACTTACGTTCACACAAAATCCTGCACACAGATGTTTATAGCCGCTTTATTCACAATTGCCAAAACTTGGAAGCAATCAAGATGTCCTTCAGTAAGTGAGAGGGTAAATAAATTATGGCACATCCAAACAATGAAATATTATTCAGCACTCAAAAGCAGCTGTCAAGAAAAGAAAAGACATGGAGGAAACTTACACTCATGTTACTAAGTGAAAGAAGCCAGTCTGAGAATGTTACATACTGAACAATTGCAACTATACGACGTTCTGGGAAAGGCAGAACTATGGCAAAAGTAAAAAGATCAGTCATTGCCAGAGGTTAGAGGGGAGTGGAATAATTAGGCAGAGCACAGAGGATTTTTAGGTCAGTGAAACTATTCTATATGATGCTATAATGATGAGTACATGTCATTATCGATTTGTCAAAATCCATAGAATGTACAACACCAAGAGCAAACCCAAATGTAAACTATGGATTCCAGGTGATAACGATGCATCCATGTAGGTTAATTTTTTGTAACAAATGTTCTGCTCTTCTGTGGGATGTTGATGGTGGGGAGGTTGTGCTTGTGTGGAAATGGGTGGGCATGGGAACTCTGTACGTTCTGTTCAATTTTACTGTGAACCTAAACCTGCTCTAAAAATTAAAGCCTATTTTAAAAACACGAAACTTTAGCCTCTTACTGCACTCCCATTAAAGGGATTAAAGAAAAAAGTAACAATACTAAGTGTCGGTGAGGATGTGGAGCAACTGGAACTCTTACACATTGCTGATGAGAATTAAATATTGGACAATTACTTTGGAAAACAGTTTGTCAGTGTCTTTGAAAGTGAAACATATACCTGCCCAGTGACCTAACACTCCCACTCCTAGATATTTCCCCAAGAGAAACAAAAACTTTTGTTAACACAAAAATCTGTATATGAATGTTTATAGCAGCTTTATTTATAATTGCCAAAACCTAGAAAAAACCCCAATGTTCTTTGGTAGGTGAATGGTTAGACATCCTGTGGTACATCCATTCAATGGAATACTACTCAGTGATAGGAAGGAACTTCTGGTACTTTCAAAAACATGGATGAATCCCAAGTGCAGTGTACTAAGTGAAAGAGCCCAGACTCATAAGGCTACATATTGTGTGATTTCATTTATATGACCATCTGGAAAGGGCAAAAGTGTATCCAAAACTAAGCCCTATCACTTTAGGGTGAGAGAAAGCATTTATATCTTGACTGTGGTGGTGGTAGTTACATCACTTTATGTGTTTTTCAAAACTCATAGAAGAGAACGTTATTAAGGGTGAATTTTACCATGTGTAAATTATACCTCAACTAAGCCAACAAATCAACTTGAGTTTCTCCTAGAGTTCTGCGACCCGGCTCAGAGACCTGCAGTGAGGAATGGGAGCCTTGTTTGTCTCTCCAGTTATCTATTCTGCTTCTTTGAATTGGCTCCAGGTTGAGAGGGGTTTGGGGGAGATACAGGCAAGTGCAAGGTCTGCTCTGAATGGAGTCATTGTAACCTGGTGTTAGACTCCCCTAGGTGTCAGATGCCCAAACTCTGGCCCTTGCTTTAAAAGGACAAACATTTTTTGGGTTGTGTGCAGGCTTCTTTGTTGGTCTCCTCCAGCTGGTTCCTGGGCTTGGGTGACATATTCCCCAAGACCACCTGTGCCTGTCCCCTTCACTCTGGCTGAGGGTCCTTCTGTAGGGGTCCCCTTCTCCTGGAGGGCAGACTTCTTGGGCAGGGATCTTTCATGATGACTGACATTTGGATACCTTGCACTGTTTCTGGTTGGTAGCACAGGAAACATTTCTCTCTTTTGCACCCTGCAAGCACAGGCTGCTCCCATGGCAGCCCCCACCCCTCATGCTACCACCAGGGATAGCTCCCATCAGCTTTTTCTCTTTAGACTTTTCCAGGGGAAAGGTGGGTCAGGTTCTGTTTCCCCCAAGCTCCAGGGAAGCCCCAGTCTCTTGGCTTGAGTTATGTGGGGTGAGGCACAGCACTGAGGTGACTCTCCCCAAGGAAAACCCCTGCATCCATCCTCCTCTCCCGGGTCAGTGCCTGCTCCGAGGCTGCTCTGAGCCTGTATGACGGCATCACAATCTGCCCAAGTCCTGCTGGATTGTGTCTGGTGCTGCTTTTGAGGCTCTGGGGTACAGCAGCAGTTCTGAGACAGGAAAGTCCCATTTCACATCTTACTACACATAAATATTATGTTATTTTAACAAAACTGGGATTTTGCTACGTTTATCACCATTTTATAACCTGCTTTTTCACTTCATACTATGTTTTCAGCATCTTTCCATGTCAGTAGACTGCTACATTCATATCATTTTAAATGAGTGATTAATATCACTTATATAAATATACTAAAACTTATATCCATCCCCAATTGTTGGTTGTTTTAGGTTGTTTCTAATTTTAGATGATTATGTTTAATAATGTTATGTTTGGGGTGAATTTATGTGAAGCTGATGAAAGGACCCCATTTGCACAAGTGCCTTTCAAATGCCTGGGAGTGATCTAGCAATTTTATATTCATAATTTTGTATTCTTTGTGTTATAGGGGCCCCCTAAATTGTATAAACTTCAGGCTCCACAAAAACTGGATGTGTCCTTGGCTATGACAAACGTCTTCGCACTCAATTTTTTTTCTGTTTTTTGGCTACGTCTTTATTTCCTTAGGATAAACTCCTAGAAACAGAATTGCTAGATTAAAGCAGATGCACATTTTTAAGATTCTTGGAACATATTGCCAAAGGGCCCTCCAGAATAGGTGATTTCATTTACACTCCCACTCTGCCTTGAATGAGAACAACCACAACTGGGGCGGTTTCTAAGGGATTGTGTTTCCTTGTTATTGTGACTTGGTTGTAGCTGACATTCCCACCTTTTCCCGAAAGTAGAATCTGAGATCCACGGGATCTGTGGGTAGAATTCTTGGGGTCTGTGAACTTGGTTGAGAAAAAATTACATCTTTATTTTCATCATTAGCTTCTCATTGAAATGTAATCTATCTTTCCATCTTGAATGTAGACCACGAATCCCCATAGTATTCGCAGTACAAATGACTTTAGCAGTCCTGTAACCAACAGAAATCACACGTTTTCCTGCCTTGTTACAGATCTCTCAGAATATCATTTATGCTCATCGGTGCTTCAAAATTACGGTAGTTATTAGACTTGCCACTAGATCTTGTTATGTAATGTGCTCATAAAGAACATGTATTACTAAATCACAATTTATTTTTTAATATTTTGATAAGCAGTCAATAGAATTGGTTTCCTTTGTAATCATGTGTATTTTTTATTTTATGAATTTTAAAACCTTATCCTGAAAAGAAGTCCTTAGTCTTCACCAGACTGCCAAGGCATAATAAAGTTCAGAACCCTTATTGTACTCACATATCTTTAAAACTTACTGAAGGAAAGGAATTAAGCTTTCATGAACCCCTGCCTGGAGCCAGGCTCTAGGGGTACATGCTGGGGGTACAGAAGAGGCAGGATGTCCTCCTGCTTTTGAGGAGCTCATAGTCTAGGTGGGACATGTGATTTCACAGCTCCTGCCACTCATTGTCCTGTGGACTGAAGGCCCAGTTTCTCAGATCTTTCAGGATTTTAAGAAAAATTAGAAATCCAGATTTTTGTATGTTCCCATGTAAAACAACTCTTACAGTTTTTAAATGTTGGCAACTAGTCAAAATTTTTATAAACCACTGTGTGGGCCAAATAAAGCACGTCTGAAGGCTAAATCTGGCCCAAAGGCCACCGGTTTTCAACCTTTGCTCTAGGAAAGCTGAATTCCAGTGAGGGTGGGACAAATTTATTCTGTGGAACAAAGCAGCAGAGAACCTGAGCACCCCCACCCATACCCTACTCTGCTCCTGTAAACCAGGGAAACAGGGAACTGGAGTCTTGGCTTTGAGAAGAGAGGAAATGAGAGAAGAAACTCTACTGTGGGCAGTGGGATTCCCTGTAACCTGGGTGCAGGCCGGGTGAGGAAAGACATGGCTGGAGGTAGATGCTACTGTAGTGAGAGTATCAAGGGAATTGTGGGAACAATGAGGCAATTAAATTATTGTATATCTGGAAAACCTCAGAGCCTCTAGCAAATAAGATAAAATAACTGCAAAAGGAAAACCTATTTGAATTATTAAGAAAAAATGATATGATTAGATATAAGATAAATGTACAAAAACCAATTATTTTTGACAATAAATGCATAGAAACGGAAATAGAAAAATATTCCCATTATGATACTGACAAAAACTATATTCAGAAATAAATTTAACAAGAAAGATATAGGGTCTCTATGAAGAAAGGTATACAATCTTGTAGCAAGATAGAACACAAGATCTGAGGCTGGGCTTAGTGGCTGCTCATGCCTGTAATCCCAGCACTTTGGGAGGCTGAGGCGGGTGGATCACCTGAGGTCAGGAGTTTGAGACCAGCCTGGCCAACATGGCAAAACCCCATCTCTACTAAAAATACAAAAATTAGCTGGGTGTGGTGGCACACGCCTGTAGTCCCAGCTACTCAGGAGGCTGAGGCAGGAGAATCGCTTGAACCCAGGAGGCAGAGGTTGCATTGAGCCAAGATTGCAACACTGCACTCCAGCCTGGGTGACAGAGCAAGACTCCGTCCCAAAAACAACAACAACAACAGAAAAGAGAACACAAGATCTGAACAAATGGAAAGATACACCATACTCTTGGATGGGAAGACTTAATATAGAAATGTCAAACCTTCCAAAATCAATTCCAGAGTACAACGATCTTGATGTTTATATGAAGCAATAAATTCCTGAGAATAGCCAAAAAGACATGAAAAATAGTAACAGTACAAGATGACTTGTCTTGCAAGTATCAAAACCAACACTAAAACCAATCTTGTCTTGCAGGTATCAGAACCAACTCTAAAACCAATCATTAGAGTAATGGTATAGAAACAGAGAAATAGATTAGTGAAAAAAAAAAGAAATCCAGAAATAGATCTCAAATATATATCAGAATTTAATATCTGACAGAGTAACCTTTTAATTACTTAATAAGCAATGCTTTCAAAATTACTATTCATTTTGAAGCAAGTAAAATTGGATGATTATTCAGCTTCAAAATAAAAAACACACCTCAGGTTGGCTGGGCGTGGTGGCTCACACCTGTAATTCTAGCACTTTGGGAGGCTGAGGCAGGAGGATCTCTTGAGCCCAGGAGTTCAAGACCATCCTGGGCAACATAGGGAGAACTTCTCTCCATTAAAAAAAAAAAAAATCAACAACATTTCAGGTTATGTAAAGATTTAAATGGAAAATAAAAAACAAGATAACAATTTTGGGTGTTTTTTTTTTTTTTTTTTTTTTGAGACGGACTTTTGCTCTTGTCACCCATGCTGGAGTGCAGTGGTACCATCTCGGCTCACTGCAACCTCCGCCTCCTGGGTTTAAGTGATTCTCCTGCCTCAGACTCCTGAGTAGCTGGGATTACAGGCATGCATCACCAAGTTTGTCTAACTTTTTTTGTATTTTTACAGAGTTTCACCGTGCTGTCCAGGCTGGTCCCGAACTCCTGACCTCAGGTGATCCACCCACCTCGGCTTTCCAAAGTGCTGGGATTAGACATGTGAGCCATCGCACCTAGCCAACGTAACAAATTTTACAAGAAAATTTAGGAGACTATATGAGCAACCTGAGTGAAACTTAATAAAATTGAGAAGCGATTAAGGAAAAGTGAGACCTTGGAAAACATTGTAGGCCAAAAGATACATAAGCAGGGTCAATAGACAAATGAGTTATGGAAATGTGAGACAAAGTTTAAGATCTACAACATACAATAAGGATTTACAAATTAATAAGAACTAGTTAACTCAGTAGAAAAATGGGCAAAGGATAAAAATGGGTAATTCACAGAAGAGTTCATCCTAATGGCCAAAAATACAAATGAAAATGTGCTCAGCTCCAGCAGCAGGAAAATGCAATTTAAAGTAACAATGAGAGATTGCTTTATACCCACAGCTAAAACCTGCATTTCTGGCACGGATGCACAGGATAAGATACTTCCATACGTTGTTTGCGGAAATGTGAAACATTACTGTTTTTTTGAAATGCAAACTTTATTAAAAGTATATATAATATACGTTAAAAATGTATAGCATATATATCTCCATTGATTTACTTCTAGGTATTCATTCAACAAGAACACAAACCTAGAGAGTATAGGCATATGAATAGAATTTTTTGCCTCATGTTTATAGTTAAAGAAAAGATAAAGTTATTGTTCATCAATAGGGGAATGGCTGAATAAATTGTGGAATATTCACACTATGGAATATTATGTAATGTCAAAAATTATTTGAAACTTATATCAGTTTATTTGGGGGGATTTCCTTGAAGTACTATTGCATAAAAAAAGCGAAATGCATGACAGTATAATAGAACATGATCCCATTTTTATAAAATAACAATTAAAATCTCTAATACTTCCATATGTGTGTTTGCATACAATTTAAATGTGTCTGTCAGTGATTACTCAATTAAGGAGAAAACATACAGAAAGATGGATACAGTAGGTTATCTGGGGTCAAAGGGGAGGGTAGTACAAGCTGACATGAGCAGTGTGGAAAGTGAGGAGGGAGACATTTTTGGCTCATCCTCCACCAAAAAAATAAAATAAAATAAAATAAAAAAGCACGGGCCTTTGGAATTGGACTCCCTCACCCTGCAGCCCCTAGCTAGCCCCCTCCCCCCAAAATGCTTGACTCCCTTGGGCATCCCTCCCACCACCCTATACGTGGCCTTCCACATTTTTTCCATGATGCTAGAATAGGGCAGTCAAGTCACCAAGGGGCAGGGAGGGGCCGGGGCTGGGGGGCTGCTTTCAGTGCATGAGAAAGGACCTCAGGGTCCAGAGTTCAGGCCCTGAACTTTCCCCAGTCGCCTGAACTCTCCCCAGGCGACTTGGCAAATTCATGAGAGTGAGTGGAAGAGGCCACAGGGAGTATTGATTGACTTGTTCTCTCAACTGAAGTCCTCCTTCCGTCTTAGCTGACAGGTCATGTCCTCAGAAAGGATTCTTCTGAGTCCCACCCCTCAGTGATCTTGCCCTTCACTCCCTTTCATAGCACTCATTACAATTTGCCATCGTTTTTGTTTGTGTGTGATTAATGTCTATTTCCCAAGCGTCACAAGAGGAGGAACGCTGCCTGTGCAGGACCCAGTATGAGATGTGGCAGGGTCCCGGCAACGCTGGCTGCTTTCAGTCATTTGCTCACTCACTGTCTCCTTCATTGACTCAATCTTTTCTGCATTTCTTTATTCATTTTTTCCCTTATTCACTCCAGAAACATGCTATTGGTCCATGCCTTTTCCTGATCTGAATCTTCCGCTTTCTAGGGTGGCTTTTTCAGAGAAGGAGGGAGTGGGGACATGATGGCAGAATTCTGGGAATGCATCCACAACTTGGGAGGGCCTAGCTGGGTGAGTTGGAAGCTCTCCAGGGAAGGAGGGAAGATTTCAGAAGGCTGGAAGTCCTGAGCAGAAGGTGCTGAATGAGGAGAGAGGAGAAAGTGATGTGATGGAGGCTGGGCCAGGCAGACCCCTCTACTCCCAGACATGCCCTGGCCCTTCCCGCTGCCAGGCCTTGGGTCCTGCCATTTGTTCTGCCTGGAAAGCCTCTTCCTATCTCCACGTGTTGAAATCCTACCCTTCCTTGCAGAGCCAGCCCAGATGTCCTCGAAGTCTTGCCTCACTTCTCCAGCTGGAAGGGCTGCTCCCTGCTGCAAACAAACTTCCCGAGCACAAAATCTGGACCTCCCTCAAGGCGCTGACCACTTCCTGGCTTGGGTTGTGGTGTGGCCCCTCTCTCCACCCCATAGACAGAAGCTCTGTCCAACTGTTCCCTGTATCCTGCAGGGCCTAGGGCCCAGCACAGAGCAGATGCCCAAGCCACTCTGGCCGAACAAATGAGCAGTGCTGAGTTTGGGGGTGGGGGGCCATGATTATGACCCCATTTTACAGATGCGGAAATAGAGGTGCAGCTAAGTGACGGTCTTGGCCTTGGTCCCACAGTGAGGAAGCAGCAGAACCTAGACTCAGGCCTGTGTTTCTGGTCCCAGAGGCCGGACTCTTTCCAGGGCAGCTTGGTGGGAGGTGAGGTAGGGTGGGGTGGAGTGAGACTGGATCCTGGGAACCAGCAGGCCAGGGAGAGCTGGAGTTTGGATGGCCAAGTTCAGGGAAAGCGCAGCTGGGGAGGAGCCAAGGTATTTATTATGCTTGGTCTCCAGTTCCAAACAGAGCTGATTGATGGAGCTGCTCCAGTTCCTATAAACAGCTCGGGCCTCCCTCTCCCCCACCCCGCCCTCCCCATTCTCAGCCACCACAGCCCAACTGTTTCCAGTGCGATAGGGGTGGGTGGGGGTGGGGGGAGATGACCAAGAAGAGAAGAATGGGAGAGGAGGGGGAGCAAAGGAGAGGGGGAGGACAAAGATAAGACAGGGTCCTAGAGGCCTGAGGAAGCTGCAGGGAATGGAGGGTGGTCAGAGAGGATTCTTTGCCTCCCCACTGGCCCCTGCTGCCGTGGGCGGCCCACAGTCTGCATTCCCCTGTCCTTTCTGTGTCCCCTGGGTCTGTTCAGAAAGGCTCCTCGCCACATTCTCTGAGGGCTTGTCTCAACTCCACAAGCTTCTGAGTCCTGGAGGACAGGGGCCATTCACTCAGAAAACCTTTTCTGAGCTGGCTTTAGTCCGTGTTGGCTCATAGGCCCTGGGGACAAATAGTACTCCGGGTAGGACCTCCCCCCAGGACCTCCTGGCCTGGTGGGTGGGTCAGGCAGACACCCGATGCTGAGGGCAGCCCAGACCTGTGGGCAGCTGGAGAAGAGAAATCCAGACAGTCTCCCCAGAGAAGGTGATGGAGGTGATACAGGCGAGGGTGGTGAAGAAGATTGTGCAGGTGGGTCGGGGGGTGAGCTGGTTCCGGCAGAGGAGGCGGGAGAGGTGCAGGAGGCAGTGCTGCCTAATGGTTAAGACTGCTGGCTCCAGAGTGGGACAGCCTGGGTTCAAGTCTCATCGCTGGAGCTCAGTTCTCTAAAATGAGGATGGTAACAGTAGAAATCTCTTCAAAGGTTGTCAGAATTAAACACGACAATGCACATCCAGTGCTCAGCATGGGCCCGCCCGGAAGTGCTCAACAATGGCCATCTCTGAGCATGTTGTGAGAGGTGGTGGGAGAGAGATGGGCCTCATGGGCTCAGTGAGCTGCCTGAAGGACAGGGGCACAGAACACAGACAGTGGGTCCCAGATCCTGGAGGATGTGGCCAGCCTGTGGGTCTGAGAGGGTGAGTCGCGGGCGCGTCCCGGGACCCGTTCCTGGTGGAGTGCCACGCCAGCACATGGAACCCCATGAGTTGGGCCCTGCACCTCAGGCTGACTGTGACCTGGGAGTGGCAGGGCCTCCCCTCTCCCTGCAAGCTGAGAGCTCGGGAAGCTGGATGCTCTGATGACCTAGTTGGCAGCTGTGTCCACGTTTGGCTGAAAACAGGAATTTCTGCCTCACTGAGGGTCTTGGCCAGGTGAGCAAACTCCCTGTTTGTCAGGAAAAGGGGTCAGGGGCCTGGTGGGCTCCCTGCTGGAGCAGAGGCCCGCAGACCCTGAGCTGCGCTCAGCCCAAGCTCCTGCCTTCCCCTTAGGCCTTCACGGAGCACCTATTGTGTACCAGGGGGTGGGGCTCTCTCTTTTCTCCCCCAGCCTTACCCCATGAAATAGGTGTTTAGAATTTCCCTTTGCAGACTGGGAGCCAGGAGCAGGAATGGGGAGGTGAGAGGGCACGGACCAGAGAAATGGAAGAATCTCCAGGAGGCAGAGCTGCCAGGGGAGGGGTCCAGGCTGCCTGGGGTGGGGAGGAGAAGCATCACTGAGTGGGAGCTTGGGGGAGAGGCAGTCAGGAAAGGGAAGGGCAAAGGTGCAGTGCCAGGCTGCTGACAGGGGGAAGTGGAAGGTGTGAGGGCCAGAGGAACAAGCACCCCCTGCTCTGCATGCTCTGCCCTGGCCTGTCACGCCTCTCAGTGCTCCCCTACCCAGGTGAGGCTGCTTCTGTCCCACACCCGACACTCACCCTCCAACTCCAAGCCAGGAACCAGGTATGGTTTTCTTCCAATTTCAACCTTGATCTGCAGCCTGGCTGATCACTGAATTTTCCAGTCCCTGGGGACCTTTAGCCCTCTACCTGGGGAGGCCTCTGGGTACCAGAGCTGGACTTTCAGGAGGGGTGGGGCTGGAGACAGAGACGTGGGCCATCAGAGCAATGGGGTGTTTACAGCAATGAGGCCGTGGTGTTCCCAAGGGAAAAGGGCTTAGGATGGAGCCCTGGCCATCACCACTTAAAGCTGGCTGGCTCGAGGAAGATGAGCAAAGACCCTGAAAAGGAGTGGCCTGGGAGTGAGGAGATGGCTTCCTGTGTGGGATCGCAGCTGTAGGGAGAGCATGCCCAGCAGGGGTATGGGTGGGGGGCCTGCTGCACGGGGCCTAGGGAGAGGAGGTTTGAAAAGTGTGCTGAGTTTGGCAAAGGATACCCTTGATGCTGTTAGCAAGGGCAGCATGGAGCTGGGAGGGGCTGAAGGCAGCTCCAGGCGGGTTGAGAATGGGAGGGGTGGGAAGGGAAGCGACTTTACCAAGAAGCTGGCCTGTGAAGAGCGGGAGGAGGAAGGGGAAAGTGGCTGAGGGGCTTCTCACTATTTTTAAGACAGACAAGACTGGAGTCCAGCTGAAGTCTGAGAGGAAGACGTAAATAGAGAGGGAGAGGCTGGAGGCAGAAGAGAGCATGACGGGGCAAGGGAGAGAGGACAGGGCTGGGGACCCCAAGGAGGAGGGGCAGTGCAGCCTCTGAGATGGGGCACAGAGGGCTGAGCACAGAGAAGGGGAGGGGGCCTGTAGCTGTAGCAGGAAGGAAACAAACAGAAGCCCCCAACCTCTCAGCCCTGGGGTGGGGAGCACGGTCGCCTGTTGAGTGTGGGGCAGCAGAGGTGTAGCAGGGGCCATGCTAGTGGCTGCGGCTTCAAGGTCCAGGGTGGTGCTGACGCAGAGCCTGTGTCCCCGGGGATTTGCCGTGATGATTGAACGACCATAATGGGATTGAGGGGCAGGGTTCTAGTGGACGCGACGAAGCGGATTGCAAAGAGGAGGCTGGCAGCCACACTGCTTCTCCAAAATTAGTTTTTAATACATTTAATACAAAAAGAGTTGGTCCCGAGGCCTGGGCTGCGGCCTGGGTCCTGAGAAGTGACAGCAGCATTGTGTAGTGTTTTCAAAGATCAGGCATGGGGACCCACACCTTGGCCTCCAGGCCTAAGGAAGAGTGTTATGTGCAGTAGCACCTGTGGTTGTGATCCCAACCAGGACTGGGTCTGCCTGGGTGCTCCACACATCACCAGGGCCTAGCCCTGGCTCTGCCCATTGATTCTCCCTTAACTTCCTCTGGGCCTTGGTGTTCTCCTCTGTAAAATGGGATGGAGAGAGAAAGTGGCATTTTCATTTTCTCGCACATTACTGAGCCCACACCATGAGCTAGACTGTGGGCCAAGCACAGGTAAGATGATGAAGACAGCAAAACAAGGTCTTGAGTTGGTCCCAGCACGTCCATTCTTCCCAGACAGCTCATGACTCCATGGTATGAGGGATAGGGGGTCATCTAGGTGAGGCTTTCTACCTGTTTTTGTAAGAGGGAAAAAAAATCCTTGCATGATGAGGCACAGAAAGGAAGTTTGGAGCCAGGATTATCTTGTGATGTGATAGCTGAGAGAGGACATCACTCCAGTCCAACCCCCAATCTCACCCCACAAATAAGGGCTCTTTTTTCCCCCAGAGGCTCTGTACAAGCTCTCCACAAGTTTCATTCTCTTCCTAAGCCTCAGTTTCCCCATCTGTGCAATGGGGAGGTTGGATTCAATAGTCTCAAACTCCAGGCTCTGCTCAATAGAGGAAAAGGGAATGAGAGAATGCAAGAGCACAGAGAGAACAGGAGAACCCACACTAGGGTGGAAAGGAGGGGAGGAGGGAAACTAAGGCAGAGAAGGAGGAGAGCGCCTGCAGCTGCCTGCCTGGGAGAGAGGAGAGAGCAGGTGTGCACAGCACAGGATGCTTCCAGACCCTGCTTGGGCTATGTGGGGCCACTTCCCGTCCACTTAACGGCCTGCAGCCCCTGCAGTGGTAAAGATCAGGCCCCGGAGACAGAAGGATGAGGGTTTGAATCTCACCTATGGCATTAGTTAGCTGGGGCCTTGGAAGGAGATTTGCAGAACTTCAGTTTCCTCTTTTATAAAATGGGGATAAAATATAGGGCTGTCATATAGGGGCAGACACAAGGCTTGGATTCACATCCACATCTGCCAAGCTGGGTGCAAAACAGAACCAGATATCTAAGGTTTTAGCTCCTGGCTCAGCAGCCAAGGCGGAGCTGCAATGGAGAAGTGGGGCTGGGCAGGGACGGTGCTTAGAGCAGTACTGGGGTCAGGATGTGCAACATGAGAATGCCAGGAAGGGAGAGGGCCTGTCCAGAGCAGGAGACGGAATGGTCCAGTGCTGGGCTGGACCCCTTAACCAGACCCTGCTGGAGCCGCCGTGGCCCACCTAACAGCACCGGATCCAAGACACACTCGTACAGCTCCAATTCTCTCTTCCAGTCATAAGCTTTTCATTTTCAGAGAGACTGAAAGTCATTATCAGAAGATGCGACAAACAGTCCGCTTGGAAATGTCTCAGACAAATCCTCCTGGGCTTGGCCCTCCCTCACCCTGGCACGGCCGGGGCAGGACTCACCGCACCGAACCAGCGGGGCCTGCTGAGCTCCAGAGCCCTGGGCTTTCACACCTCAGGCCCTAAGCACACTGCGTGGTCGCCACGCGGCTCTGCGGCACTCTCTCCTACCAGACTGGGAGATTCTTGAGGGTGGGAATGTATCTCATTTCCCAGCATTCCCAGTGCCCAGAGCAGGGTGTAGCACAAAATAGATGCTCAGTGAAGATTTGTTGATCTGATAGTTCAACATTATTCTCTGCTGTCCCTGAAACCGCCCAACTTCTGGCTTCCACAGCTGGACCCAAAGTGCAGCCCGGGAAGGGGGTCACCCACTGATGCAGCAGGCAGCAGAGAAAGGTGTCCTGGGCTGCAATTTGGAGACCAGAGTTCTGGGATCCCAGGTCACTGTGTGACCTTGAATCAGTCCTCACTCTTCTCTTTACCTCAGGCTCCCCGACTGACCTAGAGTGTCTCCCGGCTTCTTTAGGCTTTATACTGTTGGTTAAACTTCTGCCGGCGGACGCAGCAGCAGGTGGCCAGCGTGGTGAGGAGGATGGCAGAGACCAGTATGAAGGTGAGGATGATGATGAGGTTGATGTTCTTGAGCCCCCCCTTCTCACAGTCCTCGGGACGCACGTGGCTCAGGGACACCTCCTCCTGGGAGCTGAAGCGGCAGATCAGGTCCTGGGTGGCGTCCACGTCCACACGGCCCTGGTGCAGCTGGGCTGCCAGCCAGCCATTGCCGCAGCAGCTGAGTGGGTTCCCCTGCAGGTAGAGGCGCCGGAGGCTGGTCTCCAGGCCACCCATGGCACTGCCTGGCAGGAGGCTGAAGCTGTTGTTTCGCAGGTCCAGCACCTCCAGTGACACAGCCTGTGTCCAGGCGGGAAGGTGGCTCAGGCGGTTCTCGGCAAGATTGAGCCGCTTGAGGCAGATGAAGCAGGGCAGGTCCACCTGCAGGACCGTCAGCCCATTGCCCTGCAGTGCCAGGACCTCTAAGGAGGCCTCCAGGCCTCCCAAGGCCCCCGTGGCCACCTCCAGCCCAGGATTGGAAGAAAGGTCCAGCTCAGTCAGTGGGGTGTGGAGGAAGGCCCCTGCCCTGAGCAGCTCTATCTCATTATCCACCAGGCTCAGGCTGTGGAGGGAGGTGATGCCGGAGAAGGCCACACAGCCGGAGGGGCCAGGCTCATCTGGCCCCCCACAGGGGCTGACTCGGTTCCCTTGCAGGTTGAGCCGCTGCAGGCTGGCCAGGTTGGCAAAGGTGTATGGGGGCAGGTCCCGCAGGGCATTGCCCTGTAGGAGCAGCGTCCGCAGAGACCCCAGGGCTCTGGCGCCCAGTTCCAGTGTCTCCAGGGCATTGTGGCTTAAGTCGAGGAGCATCAGGCAGGGCAGGGAGCCTGAGCGCCGGGCCTCAAAGGTCCGCAAGCAGTTTCTGCTGAGGTTCAGGAAGCACAGGGAGGTCAGGTGCTCAAGAAAGCTGTCGGGGATGAGCTCAATCTCATTGTAGCTCAAATCCAGATTCAAGAGCTGGGAAAGGGGGCGGGCGCTGGCATTCCAGCTGGGGGTTGAGAGGGGCAGGGCTGACCAGCCCTCGGAAGGCGCGTGGATGCCCTTGCTGTCCTGGGGTGGCCCTGTGGGGAGCCGGATGAGGTTGTTGGACAAGTTCAGGTAGATGAGTCTCGGGAGCGCGGCCAGGTCGGGGAAATGGAGCAGTTTGTTCTCCCGCAGGTCAAGCCAGGTGAGCTGGAACTCAGCCTGGGGCTGGGAGGCTGTCTGAAAGGCCTCGATGCTGTTGCAGCTCAGGTCTAGCACCCGCAGCTGCTGGAGGCTGAAGTCGGAGATGCAGGTGAGGGAATTCCTGGAGAGGTTGAGATGGGTCAGGCGGGGCAGGCCCTCGAAGGCACCATCCTCGATGTCCATCAGCACGTTGCTATGCAGGTCAAGCTGCTCCAGCACAGGCATGTCCCGGAAGGTGTGGCGGGTGAGGCGAGTCAGACTGTTCTCCGCCAGTGAGAGGGTATGCAGGCTGGGTGCCTCCCCCAGTAGCCGCTCCAGCAGGCCGCTGTACAGGCTGTTCCCAGACAGGTCCAGGGAGGTCACGCGTGGCAGGGGGCCCAGGCCACCGGCACTCAGCGCAGTGGCCATCGCCAGCCGGTTGTGAGCCAGGCTGAGGTGCTCCAGGTGGGTCAGGGCCTGGAAGGCTCCTGGCTGGAGGAAGCTGATCTCATTGGTGCTCAGGTCCAGGTGACGAAGTGCCGTGTAGAAGCCCAGGGGTGAGGCCAGGATACTCCGCAGCTGGTTCCCAGATAGATCAAGGGTCTCAGTGTCTGGCGGGAGCACTGAGGGGACCTGGAGCAGGCCCAGACCCTGGCACAAGACCTTCTTGTCCACCTGGGGAGGGGCAGGGTGGGGAGACAGCTGGCATAAGTGGGCGCGGTAGGGGATGAAACCAGACACGTTTATCCAGGAACGCTGCCTGGCTGGGGAAGCCTTCTCCCATGGACTCCCAGAATGCTCAACTTTCCCCCACCGCAGCCTGATCACCCCATGCCTAGATGACCCATCTGGCTCCCTGCCCCATCTCGGGCACCCAGCACAGTGCTGGGCATTAAGGAAGGAGCTCGATGAAGGTTCCACGGGTGGACAGATGGAGAGATGATAGACAGATAGAAGGACAAATAAACTAACAAAGAGAAACCCTGTACTTATTATTACCCCTCTTACAGGAAACAGCCATATATACCACAGAGTGACCCCAAGCCAGTGAGCAGCAGGGCAGAGCTGGGACCCAGGGCTCCTGATTCTATGTCCTAGGTCCCTTCTACAGGCACAGATAGTTAAATTTCCGGTGGTAGATGGGAATTTCTCCACTTTGGGAGAAACGTTTCCAAAAGAGAAAACTGTAATTTGTGCTCTGTCATCAGTTTTTATCTTGGCCTGCCTGCCTCAGACCTCATTCAGGCTCTCCTGTCATGGGCAGAGCCTGGGTCCTGGGGCCTGCCTTCCTTGTGGATGCTTCCGAGATGTGGCCTCCTCTCTGTTGCTGTTACCTCCTAGGGGGTGGCTTTCTTCCCAGGCTGGGTCAGGGGACTGGGCCCCTGGAGGTGGGAAGGGCCAGGGAAAAGATGGCCAGAGCCAAATCCACAGTCTTTGGTGACGGGACTGTGTTTGTGCTGTGCGACCTCCAGGAAGTCACATAACCACTCTGTTTTCTTACGTCCTTCCCCAGCAGCCACTTAGCATTTGACATCTTAGTTAATACTTTCAGGCCCGTGGTCCCATTGGTCTTTACCACAGCCTGCCCATCTGATACGATCACCCCTATTTACAGAAATCTAGGCTCAGGGAGGGGAAGGGAGGTGCCAGGATTGCCCAGCTGGTGAGGAGCAGAGCTGGGATTTGAACCCAGGTTTTTTAACAACAAAAGGTCGAACTCTTGTTCTTCCACAGATGTGCCTTCTGGGACCAAAATTCTTCCTGTGCAAATGCAGGTGTCCCTTTTCTCTTCCAGGCCTCCAGGAACCCCAGCCTTTCCCAGAAAAAGGTCTGACTTCCACAATCACCGGGCTCAGGCTCACTGCCCCCAGCTTCTGTCTCCGCCGACCCGTTCTGACCCACTCATTGCTAAATGCCTGACAACTGCTCAAAAGCTCCACTCTGACAATGAGGCAGCTTGGCTTAAACTTCTCCATGGTGAAGTCCAGGATCCCCAGCAGGGCCTTCGAGGCTGTTTGTAGCTCCTGCCAACCTGTCTCCCTCCTCCCACCCCAGCCCACATGCAGTGACCACAGCTGACCACTGCCCATCATGCCCTCCCACATCCACTGCTGGGCCTGCTCCCTGAGCTGGATACACCATCCCCAACCAGATCCACATGTGAACTCTTCACGCTGAGCTTTAGGGCCTCCTCCACCAGGGAGCCCTCCCTGACTGTGCTTCCTCTCAGAGCTTTGCCCCGCTGAACTGTGGCTGTTTGTGTGGGGACCTGCTAGACAGCAAGCTCAGAGCAAACAGGGACTGATTTGGTGGATGTGGATGCCTTGGACCTGACTAGCAAGTCAATTTTTCCTAATGAATGAGTCCCAGACATCATCAGTTTAGTAAAGGTCTGAGGCACTGAATCAATCACTTCTCTAGGAGGAAAGAAAATGCATAATTGATATTTTCAAAATATAGTCAAAGACGGGTAGAGCAAGAAGAGTTCAGCTGACCCACTTCCCAGATGTGAACACTGAGGCCTGAAGATGGCAGTGACTTGCATGAATTCACAGTGAGCCAGTGGCTGAGCTGGTAGGGAAGGAACACAAGCCGGTGTGTTCCTCTCCTGGTCTAGCTCTGCGCTTCCTCCTGAGAGCCCCAAGGTGAGTAGGGGGAGGAAGAGACCTGCTCAGCCTCAGGCCTCTGTGTGGCTCTTCTTACTCCATGCAGCACAATGACTCCATGTAGCCCCCAAGGGAGGCAGCTTCACAGGGGCCTCAGGAGGCCCAGGGATGCCCCGGCAGTTGGGCACCTGTGTGAACCTGAAACCTGCCCAGTTGCCTTGCCCATCCTTGCCCTTCCTCCCTCACAACCTCTCTGTCTGCAGGGGCCACTAAACATAGCCTCCTCCTCACAGCCCTTACCCCCTGGGGCATTCCTTACTTAAAGCAGAAACAACAAAATGACCTGTGATGGAGCCCCAGCTGTGTCAGGCTGCGTGCTGAGTGCAGAGACCCCCTACCCCATTAAATCTTCCCAGGCATTGTTCACCCTGTTCCTATTGTACCCCTGATGAAACTGAGGCTAAGGGGAGTGGGCTGCCCAAGATCAGACAGTCAGGGGCTCAAAACTCCCATTTGCAAATTCCTTTTCCTGTTGGTGCCAGCCAAGTTCTGACCACTGGGCCCTCAGCTGGTCGGCACAGCAAAGAGCATCAGGGACCCACTTACTGAGTGTTACAGTGTGGGGGGCACTATGCCGTGCCCCGCGTGTTACCCCCGGGCAAGTGTAGAGGCATACTGCCTCTGGATAGGCAAAGGCTCCCTGGGGCACCATCCCCTGAGACTTGATCCAGGACACAAAGTTTGCCAAGCCCGCAGCCCAAGACTTGCTTTCCATTCAGGGGCCCAAGACCCCTACTCTAGAAGCCCGGGGGCCTGATAGTGGGCAGGGCTGCACTGGGATGCCCAGCTCTCCAGTCCAGTCCAGGAAGAAGCTTGAAGTCCAGGGCGGTGCTCAGAGCTCCACTTCCAGGGTCTCCATGCCTCCTTCAGCTCTGAGCTCCCAGCATTGCCTGACTTACTGTAGGAGGGAACAGGAGGAATTGGCCCTTGGCCAGAGTTTAGAGCTCCCGCCCACTGTCCTGGGCTATCAGGACACCACTGCCCAGCTTCCTTTTCAGAAGCAAAGACTTGCCATCCAACTCCATTTCACCACCTGATCATGGGAGGAAAGCAGAGTAGGGAGAGGCACCAGGCAGTGAACAGTGGCAAAGGCAGCTGGGTTCGAATCCTGTAGGTCCCTGGTGGGTCACACATCTTCTCCTTAACTCCCGTGTGTATTATTCCCATGCTGGTTCAGAAAGTGCTTTCCTATCTCTTATCTGATTTCCCCAGACTCCAAAATTCACCTGCTTCCCCTCTGCCTGTTGGGTGGTCAAGGCTTTTCCCCCCTGAGCCTCGTCTCCCTGAGGTAGAATGTGCATTTGTATTTGGTGACATCTGAGGCCTTCTCTGCCCGCAATTTTGGGCTCCAGGAATCTTAGAAGGTCTCTGAAGAGCAAGAAAGGTGGTGGCAACAGGAGACATTGCACCCCCAGGGAAGGGCTGCGGGCAGGCAGCTGCCGGCACTTCCTGCCTCCTGAAGCAGCTGCCGGTTCTGTGTCATAAGCTTCTTCGAGTCTCAGGTCCAAGAGGGGCTTCCGGAGGCCCTGCCCTTTCCCCAGCCAGGCTCTGGCCTCGGTGACTGCCCGGTCTTACAAGTGGACCTAGGTATTCTCTTTGCCCTGTATCTCATAGAGTCACAAGAAGTTTAGGGCTAGTTTCCCTGGCTTGGGACAGGAAAAAGGAATAGAAGCAAATCAAACTTCATCCTTGCCCTAGGGAAGTTCATGGTCTGGCAGGTGAGACAGGCTTGGACCCTTTCACCAACCACCCCACGTGCTCAGTCTTCTCAGTATTGAGATAGGAGGAAGCCTGGGGACCGCAGGAACCCAGAGGAAGGTGTCATCAGACTAGGCCAGCCTGGGAGGGGCTGGGGAGGCTTCCTGGAGATGGCGGCATTTGACCTGGGCAGTAAGGAGTGAGAGGCACCCCAGCGGGCAGTCCCAAGTCAATTAGGAAGGGGATTTGTCTCCAGGAGGGATGAGCACAGAGGAGCCCCTCCCAGCTGGCCTGCCCCAAATTCCCCACACATATGTACATTCTAGATCCCCTAGCTGGGCCTACTGCTCTGTGGGGACAGCTTGGGGGAATACAGTGTAATATCAGCCTCACTGTTCCCAGCTGAATGACCTTGGACAAGGCCCAATTTCTCCAAGCCTCAGTCTCCTCCTTTGCAAAATGAGAATAATGGTGCTTATCTGGCAGGATTGTTGGGTAAATAAGGTGTTTAAACATTCTAGTAGGTGCTCGTTAAATGCAAGGTACATTCCCTTTCCTCTCCTGACTCTTCTAACTTCTGGCTTCTGGGGCTGGGGCACTAGCACACCCTAGGGCAGGGAGGTGGGGGTGGCCCTCACCCTGTCTGGGCAGAGCATCTTACCATCTTACAGGGCACTTTGTCTTGGCGTTGTGCAGCCAGGCCTAGGGTCAGCAGGGCCAGGAGCAGCAGGATCTGGGGTCTCATGGCTCTGTGTAGGGCAGAGAGGAAAGGGGAACACTGTAAGCCCACTGGCTCCTTCCCACTGCCAGCCCCCACTCCCACCCATTCTGTGCCTGCCCTCAGGGAACCCCAGAGCACGGCTGGAGCTGGAATGAAGATGCTTTGAGCAGGGCGGAGAGCCAGGTGGGAAATGGGCCTGCAGCCCAACATAGTAGGCCTCTCACCCAGGCCAAGGAGCCGCCCATTACCCAGGGGAAGCAAGAGTTTTAAGCGGCAGGTGACTTGGTCAGATGGGGGTTTTCAAAAGACCCCACCTGGCGGAAGACAGCCTGGAGGGGATGCACAGAAGGCTGACAGACCCTAAGGGTTATGCTAGGCCACGCTCAGGGCCAGGGACTGGGGGCATGGGGATGTAGAGGGGGTTTGGAGGGTGGGCCTCTGACTACATTTCCACCCAGGCCACACAAGTCCTCCATACCAGCTCTTCAGTCCCCACATGCAATTCCTCATTTTCTGCCCACTCCCCCACCTTTATTTGGCCCTTTTCCTTTTGATTCTCTGATTCTCGAGCCCTTGCCATTGTTCAAGGGCTGGGCCCGGGCCTTGGCAGGAAGTCCCACAGGAGGCCTGGCTGCCCCAGCACGGCTCTGCGGACTTCCCCAGGAGCAGCCTGGCAGGCCCTGTACTTTCACTGAAGCCGCACTCCAGCCTCCTGGGCCAGCCCTTCCCTCTAAGAGCAGCCAGGGGTGGGGCTGAGGGGACCGCACAGGCCCTCAGCAGGGTCAAATCCCAGTGCTGCTGGAGGCTCACTCACTCCCTCACTAAGGACATCAGCCAAGTGCTAGGGATATACAAATCCATCCATGAATTTCATTCATTCAGTCACACCTTTACTGAATACCTCCTCATGTCTGGCTCTGTGCTGGGAACTGGGAACTCAAAAAACAAATGAACACAAAAAAGAAGTGACAGTGACGGTGATACAGATAGAGAGTCTTAAAGAGGGACACAGAAAGCCTTCCAAGAGCACCAGGCGTACAGTCACCCACATCTGACTGCTCCCTCTTGTCTCCTCTACCTTCCTGCTGTGTGACCTTACAAGTCGCTTCACCTCTCTGAGCCTCAGTCTCCTCATTTGAGGTTAATGGCAGCCACGCCAAGTTTTGTTGAGAATCAAACGAGATGCCACTTACAGAGCCTCCATTATGCAGTAGGCCCTCTTCTCAGCACTTTCTAGGCATGAACTCATTCCATCCTCACAAAAATTCAATGATTTGGTTCCATCATCATTTTACAGAAGGGAAAAAGAAGGCTCAGAGAGCTTAGGTACTATGCCTGAGGTCACACGGTGAACAAGCCACCGGCCCAGGCGAGTCTGGCTCCTGGGTCTGTGCCCTTCAAATCCACACTCCCAGGCCTCCCACAGTGGGGTGCTCCCTGAGTGAGTGCTGAACCGCGATTCTGAAGGATGCTGCAGGAGAAAAGGCATTTACAGGGCTTTTGAGGGCAGTGTCTTTGACTGCTGGAACCCGCTAGTGATGAGCTATGGATGAAGATGGCTGCTCTGAATCCCATCTCTCTTGAAGGCGCACAGACCACAGCCGGACCTGGTAAACCCTATTCCCTGGCTCCCCTCAGGGCCACAGGCGCTGCCCCTGCAGCTGCTCTGCTCTCACCTGCATTACAGGTTGCGCTTTCACAGGAAACTTTGTTCTGCTGTTTAAAAAGCAGAACGCCACTGCCGGTTAGAAAGTTAGCATATTCAGAACTGAGTGAAAATCCCTCCGCAGGGCCTTCCAGGCCATTGGGGAGCATGCTTTGCCTGGCCAGCTCGTCTGTCCTGCCTCCTTCCCTGGTGTCCCCTCTCACATTCTGGGTTCTGGACACCTCATATTTCCATCAGTTCCCTGAGCAGATTTTCACTGTCCCAAACCTTCACTTCCTTCCCTCTCCTCTTCTGCTAAAGACCTCCTCATCCTTGGGGTCCCAGCTTAGATGGGCCAAGAGGCCTTCTTTGGTTCCCCAAGTCTGGACTATGTCCTCCAGTCCTCCCAGAGCCCCTGAGCTTTCAGTGAGCACAGCACCAAGCCCTCCGTGGCTACTGTACCCCACCCTCTCCCATGGGAAGTGCCCCTAGAGAGGGGCTCACCGTCCTTTGAGATGCATCTCACAGCACACAACAGGTCAGCAGCGGATAGAAAACTGACACTAGGAGTCTCGGTGACATGGGGTCGTTAGTAAGAGCAGTTCTCCTTGGCTCTCCCTTCACCTCCCTGCCACATTCCCTTCCGCCATCCGTGCCATCAGTGGGCTCTGACTGCTCTCCCTGAAAGAGACCCTGGATCTTCCTACTTCCGTCTTGTCACTGCCACAGACCGAGACGCCACCCCAATCCTGGCCTTGACCACAGCACCCTGACCCCTTATAATCTGTCCTATACCTAGCAGCCAGAGTGATAATATAAAATCATCTGTCAGATCCTAAACCTCTACTGCTTGAAAATCTCCAAGAAAATCCAGGCTATCCACAGTCTCCTCTCTGACTCTTGTCCATTTTCCCTTCCCTCAGCACATTCCAGCTTTCTTGCTGTTCCTTCAACACAGCAAATTCATTCCTGCCACAGGGCCTTTGCTCCTGTAGTTTCCTCTCCCTGAATGCTCTTCCTCAGCTCCTCACACGTCATTGTTTTCCCACACTCATCATTTTCTCATCATTTATTTCTTATCATGTGGGAACAGGGGCCTACTAAGTAGGTGCTCACTAAAGACTAGTGAACAAGTGGCAAAATCAGGGCAGAAGCTCAGCTGCAGTGGACTGAGTGGTGAGTGCCAGGTGAGGACAAGGAAGGGTCCTAGGCCCTTATTTCCCCTTCCTCTGGCAAACCCCATTCCATCCCCAAGGTGGCCCTGTGCACATCCAGAAGGGATCGTCCCTGCAGCACATCGGCATTCTGTCCTGGCATCTGACGGGAAGGGCCCCTCAGCTGTGGGCCCTCCTCAATGTTGCCCAAGTGGTGCCCACCTCAGGGTGCAGCATTTAAAGACTACTCTCTCTCAAAAAGGAGGACGGTGTCACTTAGACCCAGGCTTGCATCCAAAGCCCACCACTCACCAGCTCTGCTCCCTAGGGTAAGTCCCTTCATTTCTTGGTGCCCCAGTGTCCTGTCTGCAGGGTAGGCAGCTGGGTTCCAGTTCTGCCACTGGCCAACCCCAACTATTGTGATGATCAGGCAAAGAATGGCGGCGAAGGTGCCCTGTATCCTCACTGTCCTTCCCAGCTGGCACAGTGACCCTCGCAGGGCTGAGCATCCCAGGTGAGGTGAGCTCAGTGGGGAGGCCCCAAGCCTGCAGATAAGTGGCCTGGGCAAGAGGAGGCAGGAGAGTTGGACTCTTAGGAGTCCAACTCAGAAAAGTGCCAAAGAATGTGTGTGTGTGTTTGTGTGTGTGTGTGTGTGTGAGAGAGAGAGAGAGAGAAAGAGCAGGGGTACGGGGGGCAATGACTACTATCACAATAAGCCCACCCCTACATTTAAGGATGTTAGACAGTCTTCTAAGCACTTGACCTGTATCATCTCATTTAATTCTCACAATCACCTATTGAGGAAATTACTGTAATTCCCATTTTACGGATGAGAAAACAGTTTCTGGAAAGTGAAGTGACTCACCCCCAGAGTTACCCAGCTCATAAGGGCTTTGGAGCTGGGATTTATCCAGTTCTACATGACCTGAATACTGTGTTTTCTCCAGCACATGCTGAGCCGACTCCCCCCTATAGAACTGTCTTTTTTTGCCCATGAAGAAAAGGAGGCTCAGAGAGGTGACTTACCCAAAGTCACACAAGGAGCAAATAGCAGGGTCAGGATCAGAATCCAGTTCATCTGCCTCCAAAGCAAATGTTCCCACTACACCAAATCAAGGTCTCCTTCCCTAAGCCCTGCCAACGACCCCCTCACACGCAGGAGCAGGGCAGACTAGCTCACAGTCTGGGCTCTGAGGTCCTCTCTCCCTCCTCTCGGTCTCAGCTGACTTACTGGCAGAGTGGGGTCCTGGGAGAGCTGCTGCGGAGGTTCCTGTCAAGCAGTGAATCACTAAGGGCAAGCCTCGTTCTGGAGACATGTGCATCCCACGGGGGAATTAGACCTTAACCCAAAGGAATGTGGCTGTGATGGCGGAATTTCAGGCAGCTCGGCGTGGGGGTGGGCGTCTCTCACATCTTACCACCCATGAAGAAGGCTGGCTTCAGAGCCCCTTGGAGAGTGGTGGGTGCCCCCCACCCCACTACGAGAAACGGGCAGGCCATCTAGTGCTGTGGGATTGGCAGCCCCACGCCTGGCCGGGATCGGAGCGTTGCAGGAAACCTGAATTCAGATTCCGGTTTGCCCTTGCCTAGCTGTGTGTTCCTGGGCAAGTCACGGTCTTCAGGCCATTGTTTTCCCAGCTGTCAAATGGGAACGCCGGCCTCACCCCTTTGCGGGGAAAGATCCGCCAAGACAGGAGCCTTGGGGGCCTCCCAGGGACCGAGGGAGGGTCAGCCCCGGCTCCTCGCGCTCAGTGGGGATGGCGGGAGGGGAGTGTTTGGGGGGCGTCCCGCGGGACCAGCCCCCGCCCTGCGCTCTCTAGAGGGGCGCGACAGTGCGCCCCCCTGAGGGCCGGCCAGCCTCGCCTGCCCGGCGGCTCCTACCTGGCTCAGCGCGGCCGCAGCTCCTCTCCCGGGCAGTCTCGGCACATTTTGCGCAAACCCGCCCCCGGGTCCCACCCCGCGCCAGACCCCGGGGTCACGGCCCGAGGAGGAGCAGGCCGCTCAGCTGCCCCACCGGAGCCCCCGCGCTCCGGCTGCAATTTAAATACCTCTCCCGCCGGCCCGCCATGCCACGCCCCCCTCTGGCGAGGCCGCGGGGTCCTAGCGCCTGGCTCCGTGCCTCGGTTTATCCGGAGCCGGTGGGGGCGGAGTGGGGTGGGGCGGCGAAGCATCTTCACCACCCTGGGACCTCGACCGGGAAGGGGCGGGGGCCCAGTGTTGGGGGGATGAGAGGGCGGGAGGGAGAGGGGTTGCAGAGGAAGCGCCGTGGGAGCGAGGCCCGTCCCGGTGGCCGCCGCACGTGCAGTTCGCGGCCCCGCGGGGTCCGGAGGGGGACGCGGTGGCTCTAGGAGCCGCAGGTCCACAGAGGAAATCCGGCCTGGCCCCGATTTCCCAGCTGCTGGCGCCGCCGCACTTAACGCGGGGGCAAACAGGCGAGGTGACGGCGGGGCTGAATGCGGAAGGAAATGACCCTTCGCTGGCCCTGGGGCGGCCGCGGAGGGGGTTCCCCGCACCAAGCCGTCCACTCTGGTGGGTCCTGGCAGGTCACTTTTCCTCTCCGGATTGTGCTCTAGTGTCTAGACCCGTACTCCTCCATCATCTGTGGGACCCTTCAACAGCCTGTGAAACGGCACCATCAAAGTCCTGTTTTCGGATGGAGAAGCTGAGGCTAGAGGTGGGGGCAGTGTGTACACATGAAAACCAATTGTCTGAGACTAGTAAGGTCTCTATTTATAGTTGGGGAAACTGAGGCTCAGAAAGGTTAAATGGCGTGTCCAAAGTCAACACAGCTAATAAGAATCAGTGATTTGAGCCCAATCTGTTCATAAAGCTGAGTCTGATTCAGTTTGGGCATTATCTTTCCCGAATTTTTAAAGTATTGTGCAAATATGGGGTGGCGGTATTGTCATTTAGATTGGAGGTTGAAGCAGATCTTCCCCAAAGCCACCTCTCTTCTAGATGCCTTGACCCTACCAAATCACAGGTACCCTGCCTTGCTGCCTGTGGACCCTAGTATGTGGCTCCCTAGAGGAGAGGGGCCCTGGCTGTCCTCCAGGTCCTGATTCCAGGTGTAGAAGGTGCCTTTTCCACAGTGTTTCTCTTCCCTGATGGTCACCAGCCCTGAGAGTGGGGCAGGTGCCCCATTTTACATGCATGAAAGTGACCACCCAGGGCCTTGTGGCAAATCAGGGTAAGGCTGGGCTCAGAAGCGGGATTCCCTGAAGTCTCCACAGTTACTGCCTTTTCTTCCCCCTGTTCAGTCCACTGTGGAGATGGATCTGGGGAGATGGGGTCAACCCAGAGAGGACAAGCCGTGACAGCAGGTGCCATAGGGGCCTGACCTAGTCTTAGAAGAGGAAATCAGGGAAGGCTTCCCTAAGGAGGAGGCCTGAGCTGCAGTGAGGGGATGGGCAGGAGGTGCAGGTAAGGAATCTCTCAGCAGGGCCTGCGAAGGTTATCCAAACCTCTTTCCCTTCCCTCCCAGCCACCCAAGGCCTCCGATCTATGTCCATAGGGTCCTAGCTGGTCCATCCAGCCTCCTCTCTGGTCTCTAGTGCTCCATTTGGTCAAATGGAACCTCAGTGCCCCTATCTGTAAAGTGGGAAAGATAGTAGCTACTACTTGGAGTTGGTGGTAGAACTAAGTGCAATGGATCCAGCTGGAGCCTGCACCCAGTGGTTGTTAGGCAACTTCTCACTGCCTTCATTGTGGCAGTTGGTGGATACTTCTATATCCTGTGGGTTTCTTTTTCCAGGGCCCTGTCCAAGGGGCCAAATGTCCAGGAAAGTGCTTCGAAGATGCCCTGCAGTATGAGCAGAGTGACTGGATCATTCGGGCAGTTCCTGGCCTTGCGTATCGGCCCAGCTCCCAGCCATCCAGGCCCAGGCTCACTGAACACTGCCTCACCCTTCCCAGAGCTGCTACCAAGCAGAAATCACTGGGCCATGGCAGAGCTTCTGCTAGGGCCCAGGAGGGCGGGGCTGGGGCTATGGTGGGCTGGGGGTGAGTGCCCCACCTCCCACTCCCCTGCCCCCAGAGGCTGTGGTTGTGGTTAGTCAGCTCGTGGGGTTCCACCTTACTCAGTGCCCGGATGGAGCTCCCCAACATTTGAGGCAGATGGGCAACCAAGCATGCCCACCTGCTGCAGATGCCTCTGGGGACCAGGGGCTAAAAGCCGGGAAGCCCACAGGCTCAGTGCCCCTTCCTTCATCACTTCTTCGGCAGTCATGTTGTTGTGTGACTTTTGGCAGGTTGCTCAGCCTTCCTGACCTTGGTTTGCTGACCTGCAAAGTGAAACTAATTACAGAACCGGGTGTATGAGGATGGCCTGTAATGACACGTGTGAAGTTCCTGGTCGCGGGGGCCTTTGCTCAGTAAACATGACCTCTCTCCTCTGGTGGGCCCAGGACAGTTGCTGAATAAAAATGCCCAATGCCTACCTTTTGGGAGCTCCCAGGCCAGATGAGAGACAGATGAGAGCACAGAGGATGATTGAGTCCAGAGGCCTTGAAGGCCAAGTCCAGGAGGCAGAGCTTGAGTCTGCAGGAGGAGGAGTGGGTGGAAACTGAGCAGACTCGGGCTTGCCTTGGAGCCATGTGGAGGGTCTTTTAAAGGCCACCAAGTCCAACTTTCCATCCAGTGTCACTTAGCTTCTGCTGGCACACCTCCAGAAATGGGGAGTTCTCCTGGGCAGCCCATCAGCAGACAGCTCAGTCTTCACGGTGTTGATATTTTTGTGGAAATGCTTTCATTCCTTCATGCACTGTCAGTGAAAATACAAGAGATGCATCTCTTCCTGTGTCCTCGGGACTACCATTCTGAAATGAAAAAACCCACTCGGGCACCAAGTGAGGCTGAAAGCTCCCTGGGAGGATTTCACCTCAGGCCAGATTGAAACCTGAGGGTCCTACGCAGGAGCTAGTGGCCCAGAAAGGTGATGATGTGCACATCCTGTGTGACCTTGGACAAGCTGCTAAATCTGTCTGAGCCTTGCTGTCCTGATCTAACTGTAGAGCCAGAGTGGAAAGGACCATGGCACCCTAGACTGCCAATTTAGTCTCCACTGCTGTTTGCTGAACCCTCACTGTGGGTCAGTCCTTCATCTCATGTGGCAAATGAGAGTAAAGACAGCCGTAGACAGCCTTCCAGTTAGGTGTCTTTATTCTCAATGACTGACCAGGAAACTCAGAGACCTTTATTCTCAATTACTGACCGGGCTCAGAGAGGTTAAGCAACTGCCTAAAGTCGGAGCCAGTCATTGAACTGAGGTCTTCTGATTTTCAGGCCAAGTCTCAGTGCAGAGATGTGGCTGTCCTCACTCCCTGCTTCTGCCCAGCACCCACATGGGCCCCTGAGAGTCTGGGAGTTCCCTCATGAGCCCCTTCTGGGCCCTGCCTTCTAGGGCAGAACCCTGGGTTCCCCAGTTCTTCCCCTGACTCCCCTCCCTTTCTCCCTAAGGCAAATGGGCTCAGGCCACACCAGCTCTAGGCCACCTCCTGGAGGGGCAGGAGGATGTTATGAATGGCCCAGTGGTGAGGAGTAGCTGGTCTCTTGAGTGGGAATATCAAGCGCTTGCAGGACCAGGCCTGGGGCCAGGTTCTTTACTTATCCCCTGCCCATAGCCGTCCTACGAGGGGAGGCCTATCTCTGCCCCCCTTTTACAGAAGAGAGATGAAGCCTGCAGGGGCTCTATGACTTGCTGGTGGTCACGCAGCAGACACGGTGGGCATGCCCATCCAAGTCCTCAGGCTCCAAGTCCTCATTCGTGGCCAGAGAATGAGGACTTACTCTGCTGGTTTTCTGTTCTTGATGGAGGCACAAGGCACCCCCTCATGGCAGCACTTAGCGTTACCAAGGCAGGGGAAGCAGGTGCTGGTGAGGCCCCATATACCCCGCAGCCACCACACGAAAGGCTCCTGGTTCAGAGTCCCGTCAGTGACTACTGTGGCTGAAGGGACTGGAGGCTCCCAGAGGCCCCAAGGGAGTTGGGGGGATGGACCAGGCAGGGCAGGATCAGAAGTGCCTCCACAACCTGACGCTGTGCTGAGCTGTGGACCATGAAACCGCAGCTTTCTGCAGCACCAGGCTGCTGGTAACCCGAGGTTTTGTGCCTTTGAGCCATGCAACTTTTTCCTCCGTTTTAACTGCTTAAAGGTTAAACCCGATGTACACTTTTCTTGATGATCCAGCGTTTATCACTTTGGGCTTTGGTTATGGTCTGTGAGGTCACAAAGTGTCATCTCCAAGGTACCAAAAACAGCAACAGAGCCAAGGCCAGGATGAGGTGGCTGCAAACACATGAGCTCCTAAAAGCAGCACTCACAGCAGCAGGGTGCCGGTACAGAGGAGGAGAGGTGGCCATAAATTTCAGAGACTCTTCCCTGCCTCCTCTACTCCCATGCCAAGAGATATGACAGATTCTAGGCCCAGAGAGGGTGAGGACGTGGCCTGAGGTCACACAGTGGGCCGAGGGTCTTATTCTCCTCCTCCTCCACTTTCTTCCATAGGCCTCACGTGGGGTGCTCCTGGGTTTACACAGCAACCTCTTCAGAGGTCTAGCCCAGTTCTTCTCAAGCTTTGGCAAGCATCAGAATCCCTGAGGGCTGGCTAAATAGATTGCCAGGCCCCACCCCAGAGAGTTTGGTTCAGTAGGTCAGAGGTGGGGCCCGGAATCTGCACCTCCAGCAAACCCTCAGTGGCGCTCATGCTGCCAGTCCTCAGACCACCCTTTGAGACGCACTGCTCCAGGGTAGCACTGTGATGATGAGGGGCAGGCAGGCTCTGCGGTGGGGCTCGGGGCAGGCCCTGGCCCCTGCTGTCATAGTTGCCCAGCCTTCACCTATGAAGTGGAGGTAACGCCAGCCCCTCCCTCACTGCATCACAGAAATGAAGGAATGAAATGTAAAGGTTATGGTTAACAGGATTATTAATCTTTCTTACTGTGAGTAATTTCAAGTTGGGAAGGGAATAGGCTGGGCCAGGCAGCTTTCTAATGCAGCTGTCATATTGCAAGCCATTCAATCCTTAACTACACCCAAGAAGGTAGATATTATTATTATTATTATTATTATTATTATTAGCAGCAGCAGCTCCATTTTGCAGATGACACAGGAGGAAATGCAGCAAGGATGAGTAATTAACTTAAGCTTGCACAGCCAGTACGGGTGAGTCCAGGCAGTGGGGCTCCAGTGCCTACCCCCTGAATACTCGATCATTTCGTCACTTGAAGGAGCATTAATGAGCCCAAAGAGCAAATTATCTAAACGTTCTGTGTGTAGTTGTGTTCACCCTCCCACCTTAGGTAGGGTGAGGAGGGGACTGAGAAGGGCAGAATGGAGGAAGAGAAGCAACCTGGGTTTCGGAGAGAGACCCACCCGGGTTCCCATCCTTGCTGTGCCACTCACTGCTGTGTAACTTTGGGCTGGTGGCCTCACCTCTGAACCCAGTAGAGTGAGGGCAGTGATGGACAATGGATAACTAGGGCAGTTTGAAGGGTGAGTGCATTTGTATTAAGCTGTTGCTCACCAGTCAATGGCACGGCTTGCGGCGCTCCCTGCCCAGGTCAGCATTTGAGGGTTTTGGCAGCAGCTATGGTCTTTGTGCTGGTTTGTTTCAGGGAGACAGAAGTGGTTTTCAAGCTTCCCCTGGCTGTGCTCAGGGGATGTAGGGAGGAAACCTGCCTAGAATGTAGCTGTGGCTGCCCCTCAGGGACAGTATGGGAAGGCAGCACGAGGGTACAGCGTTCCTTAGGGGGGCAGGTGGAAGCCCTCAAGGGGCAAGTGAGGGGGCAGAGGCCTGGGCACACCCAGTTGTCACTGGGACAGGGTCTTCTTAGGCACAGGTCACAGAGCCCCCATCTTGTCCTAGTCGTGTTGCCATCTTCCTCATGACAATAGGGTCTTCCTAGAGTCCTTCAAGTACTATCCATTGAGGGGAAGCTGAGGCTCTACAGGGGCAAGGAGGAGGCAAGAGGGGGCTGCCCTCTCTGCTACATTGGACTTTCACCCCTCCCCCATGACATTTTTCCACCTGCTGATGAGAGCCACATGCGCTCGCCCCACAGACATAGTGCACCTGCAACAACAGCCCAGCCACAGCCACACGCAAACCCTTCATATGCACCCTCAGAGGCAACACGAGATGCACAGGGCCACGACTCACGAAAACAACAAGCATGCATCGACCTCATACACGAACTTCACGTAGGCACACACACGATTAACAAACATTCAGACATTTCAGAGATGCCCTCAAAAGTCACACAGTCACCACACGTGGTTACATACAGCCTGCACAAATCCAACTCTCAATTAAACACGTGCAAACACAACACAAACATGTACATTGAGTATACACAGTGTACACACACTATATCCATACATCCTACACGAACACCACACTCACAAACATACCACACACATTGCACACAAACACAGCTCACATCCAGTACATACAATAAAGACTTAAAATACCAAGGCTCCTCAAACCCACTGCACACACAGCAGAGAGCACAGATAAGCCTCTCGTCTGTGTGTGTGGACGTGCACACACACAGACATGTGAGCATGTACACACACAGACACGTGAGCATGTACACAGACACGTGAGCATGTACACACACAGACATGTGAACATGTACACACAGGCACATGTGCACATGGTCATGGGAACTAGGCTGTCATCTCGCGTGGCTCGTGACTCTGATTTTTCTCAGAAGCAGACCACACATAAGTCAAGTGGCTTCCACTAGGGCTGGTTTCCTGACGTGAAAAAGGAAAGGAGGGGAAAGGACATAGTTTGGGCTAAATAAGTCAGACAGACTCCTTTGGCCTCCCAGGAATCTCATAATTAATCCAGCTGGGATGCTGTGAGCTTCGGGCGCTGGGAGCTGGGCTGGGGCTCCAGAATGCAGAGTACTGCATCCTGTCTCCTGAGGGGTGGATGCCAGGCCTTGTCCCCAAGCCAATCTCTCTGAAGGTCTGGAAGCTTAAAAAAGCTTATGTGGCCTCAGGGCTGCCACTCCCTGACCTCTTCTAGGCTGTGCGACTTCAGCCTGCTTGCTGGTTTTTCTCTCCTGTAGTGCTGGGGTCAGGAGACCCAGATTTGAGGCCTGAACCTGACTCCCAAAACCAAACTTGCCTCTGCTGGCATCAGTGACCACTTGGCCTCCTGGTGGATGGGCTGTGCTTCCTGCTGGCAGAGGCAGCACCTGCCTCCTGGGGAACCTTCTGGGCAAGCCCTCTTATACACGCCCCTGTTTCACAAGCCCCTTCTGGGCCTTCCAGGTTCCCTTCAGTTGTGGCCCCCTCCTCTCATCTCCTCCTAGCCAGACCCACAAGGGAGCTACCTGCAAGAAAGCCACTCTTGCTGCCTCCATTGCCTCCACTCTCCACCTGTCTCCAGCCCCTCATTCCAGCAAGCACATCTATGGCAGAACTGCTGTGGCCGGACCGAGGGACAGTGCCCAGGTCCCTTGGCTATGTTCTTCACAGCTTCCCCTCCTCCTTTAATGGCCCTCTTCCCGTGGCACCTTGGAACACCCCCTCCTGGCCTTCCTCTCTCCTCTCTTGCATCTCCTTCAAGATCCTGCTGCGGGCCCTTCTCTTTCTCCTCCTCCTTCACCTGATCTCTAAACGTGGAAACTCTCGGCTCCCACTCCCTCTTCGGCCTGGCGTTTTCTCCCCAGGCCCTTTCCCCAGGACTGCTTCCTGGCCCAGGATCTCTTTTCCCGCTCATCCACTCAGGCCCCACATGGCAGCCAGATGGAGTCTCTCCAAAACACAGGTTTGACCAGGTCACCCTCCTGCTTAAAAGCCTTTGATGGCCCGGGGCGTCTGAGTCCACGTCACACTTCCCGTTTTCCTGTCTCTTTCACGACACACAGGGGCCAGGTTCTATATCACGAACCCACATACATCCTCCACCATCCCGCTCCACTTTCCTGCTCTCCCCAGCTGTGCCCAGTTAGCTCTATCAAAGTCCCTCTCCCTCTCTCTTTCTCCTGCCACTCCCTCCCCCTCTCTCTCTTCCTTCCCATCTGTCTCTCCCTCTGTCACCTAATTTAGAGTTACCAGAGGTGAGGGCTGCAAAAACTACCTTGTGGAGTTTCCAAGCCAGTAAAAAGAAAAAAAAAAGCTGAGCCTCCGGTTCAAAAGGCTCTTCATTTCCCTGCTACGTAAGTCCAGGAGGCCAAGTGAGAGGGCATGGTGCCTGTGGGAAGAAACAGCCCTCCAGTGGGCTTCCCCAGGCGGGTGGCCAGAGTTCATTAGTTTCTCTGCCTTTTCATTCTTCCGTGTCCCACCTAGCCTGCAAGTTCTGACCTTGACCTGGGCCCACAGCACACTCTGGCATCTGCCCCCTCAACTCTTCCATCCACATCCAGAGACCTGGCTGCTGGCCTTGGCTTCACCTGGCCTCACCTGCCCCGTCCTCTCCACCCTACTCCAGCTCCATTTGCTGGGCCCTACCTTGCAGCTGGTGACCTTGTCTGAGTCACCTTTTTCCATATAGTATTTGGCTGGGGCCCATAAGGCCACCAGGGTGGTGCAGGTGGTGGGGGCTTTGGAGTTGAGGTCCAGTTCTGCCACTGGCTTGCTGGGTGACCTTGGACTGAGTCTCAGTAGCTGCATCGAAAATAGAGAGTAATCTTTGCCTTGCATGATGGAAGTGAGAGGTACGTTGCAGATATTCCATCCACATTAGTTCCTTCTTTCTAGTGAAATAAAGACCCTCCCATGGGCTGCCCACAGGGGAAACCTTGGAGTCAGTGCCTGGGGAGACCTGAGCCGGCCCTTTAAAGGGTTCCTGGACCTTGGATCAGTCTTGTAGTTGTTCTTTGGGTAACCAAAAATGAACCAGGAAGCTGAGGCTGGGTGCTGGTGGGTTGGGGACACCACGGAGATTTGGGGACAAGGGGGTGATGCGAAAAGGATGGAGAAAGGTGAAGCAGCTGCCAGGGAAGGGACTCTGGGAAGGAGAACTGAGGCTTTAAAAAGTTCATGAAGTTTGGCTGCATGGTGAGCCATGATGCGCTGTCTTCTCTGGCTCCCAGGAATTCTTCACCAACTCTCCATTTCTCATAGGTGCACTGGGGAGTTGGATGTGGTTTTAGTTTCAGTCAAAGTGAAGAGTGTGGGCTCAAGGTGGACACATGGGAAGAACAGAGACTGCCCTCATGGCCAGCTCCCACCAGCACATGTCTGTAATAACAATTGTGAAAATATGCTGAGAGGATATTGTGATGTTCCTCAAGCTGGAAGGAGTTTGTACCTGGACACAATAGTGATGGGGAAGGTTATCTCCAGGCCACTGGTTCCAGGCCTTAATGGGTAATTATAACTACTAGTAGGAATACTTTTTAGAATAAAAACCCTCTAGGTTGAAATTGGGGGTCTGAGGGATTTGGAAGGACAAGACGGGCCAGGGCATAGGGATAGAAAGGGGCTGGGCAGCCAGGAGAGAGAGCTGGCAGGGCCTCAGCAAAGGCCCTTGGTCATCAGTAGTGCACACTTGCTAAGTCGAAAAGTGACGTCGCAAGGTCTGCGCTGCAGGTAGACTAGGGGCGGGAATAGAGGCAAGAGAGCAGCATGAAGCCTAGTGCCCTTGCTGTGGACCGAAGTCAGGGACCATTGTGGCAGGCCGCACGGGACTTGATGACTGACTGTGGAGGTGGTGGAGAGTTGTCATGAGAAGGACAGGGAAGAGAGGGCCATCACCCGTTTCTGCGCCAGGAGACCAGGCAGAGCAGTCAGGGTAATTTGTGGCTTACGGGGAAATGTCCACACATCAGAGATGCTTCTCCTGTCTGTAGATGGGGCAGTCACAACTGCCTCCCAGGAGAGAGTGTGACAGGCCACAGGAGCCAGCGTCCAAGCAAGAATGGTATACGATGATCACCTATGGGTTATGTCATAGAAAACGTTAGTGTCTGGAGGCTGGACACATCCTGGACACACCAACTTGGACCAGGCCTTTCCAGTGGGGACGGGACCCTGAGATCTGCTGTTTCACGATGCACAGGGGCCAGGTTCCATAACCTCGAGCCCACACTCTTCAAGTTGACAGAGCCAAAAACCACATCCAGCTCCCCAGTGCGCCAGTGAGAAATGGAGAGTTGTTGAAGAACTCGCTTTGTGCTTCATTCATTCAGGGAGGTTGCCCACGTGGGACTCCTCCGTGGGGTGCCCCATCGCTCCGTGTATCCCCCTCCTCCCTCTCCCTGCTGGGCAGCCGAGCCTCAGGAGCCTGCGGGCTGGGGAGGGGCCCACGAGTCTCCTGGGTTGCCGGAGGGGCTCCTGGTTCACTCTGGAACAACTTGCCTGCCCCCTAGTGGATTGCTCAAAGAGTCTCTCAGGCCGCGGAAACCTGCGCTGGTCCTGATGGAGAGACTGGGGCCTCCAGCAAGAGGTACTTGTGCAGGGAAGTCCAAGTCAGAGCCTACATGGGAGGTGGCATGGCCAGCCCTTGAGAAGGAGCCGGGCTTGGGTGTTCCACAGCCCCGGGGAACGCAGCAGCCCATTTGGCTTGTCAGTCTCCTCTCAGAGCCTCGTGTCCTCACCACTCAATGAAGATGCAGGGTCCTGAGACAGTGCACACAGCAGGCGCTCAGTACATGTGTGGCCTTTCCCTCTTGCTCTGTGTCACCTCACCTCCCTCTCTGTGAGAGTGTAGACTCCACTCTGTCTTTTGAGCAAATCTGGATTGTCATGCACATGGATTTCCTTAAAGGGAGGCTCACCTGCCACCACAGTAGCCTCCTTCACCTCCCCTGATCTGTCATATTTCTTCCCCACTGAACTTTACTGGCCAGACCCTGGGGTCACACAAACAGGGTTCAGACCCACCTTTGCCCTCCAGAAGCCTCCTTCTGCAGGGAGAGGCTGACACAAGACCATGCCTAGAGTGTAGTCAGTGATGGACAGGCAGGCCCAGGGCTGAGGGGCCAGAGGAGGTGCCCCTCCCACAGCACGTTGGGATGAAAGGGAGTGTGTCAGGGAAGGATTCCTGGAGGAAGTGGCAGAAGAACAGAGATTTGGAGAGGAAGGAGTTAGCCAGAAGGAGTGGGAAACAGGGAGATGGGAAAGAGCCTCCAGGCCAGTGCGGGGGTTGGAGGTGAGGGCGTCCACTGCAGCATGAGGGCAGTGGTGAGCGGAGGCAGGGCTGCGAGGGAAGCCACGAGCTGACACGCTGCCTGTGCCTGGTGTGCCAGGATCCCAGCTAAGCATCAGATCAACCAAGCTCAGATGCAGAGAACAGCAGAGGAGAAACCAGGAAGGCGACCTAAGGAGCTGGCATTGCGGGAGGGGAGATTATTTATTAGATACCTTTGGGCTAGTTAGTTCCTTAATTTGTTCATCAATTCAGCTTTCTAGTACATGCCTCTTCCTGGGCATTGGACTAAAGGAAGGAACTAGATAAGGTCCCTCCTGTCAAGTGAGGGTCAGGCATGGCAGCTACTAATTCCATAACGTGGAGGATTGGGAAAGGGTTTCAGGAGAAGGTGGCATTTTAGGTGGACTTTGAAGGATGTAGAGGCTTCACCAGGTGTTGAAAGAGGGACAAGGTCATCTAGGTAGAGAAAATAATAAGAGCAAAGATGCAGCGTCATGAGGGGTTTGCAGAAGAGTAAGGAGTGTGTCATAGCCAAAGAATTGGTTGTGTAGGGGGCAGATGAGGTGGGGCCAGCCTGTGTAGGGCCTTGAATGCCAGGCTAAAGTATCTGGGCTTTTCTAAGGAGTCCATCCCAAAATGTGCCCACCTGAAGAACCAGGGACCAAGCAATTCCAGATCACCCAGCCCTGCAAGGACCTTCTGGAAGCCCATAGCTCCATCTGCCATAGTAAGAACCCAACCTCTAGAAATGCCAGAATGTCCCCTTGCTGGGAATGTACTCCAAGGGACAGGTGAATGGTCACAGGCTGCCTGGGGGAAGGCAGGAGGCCTTCATTGGCACCAGCTGGCATTGACTCATCATGAAAGCCATGACTCGGGGCTCCATCTCTGGGGTCCCATCTGAGCATGTGCATGGAAGCCCATGTGAATGCCGTGCTGGCTCCTCCTGAGGGCTTCCTCAGCCTCACCTGGAAGGTGCTATCCTCACCCCTGTTCTGCAGAAGAGGAAGTTGTGTGCTCACTGAGGCTGCCTCCCCTGGGAACCCTCCAGGGACCATTGCTGTTTTTCCGGGCTTATGTAGCCCTGCATCACCACCTCAGATCAGGAGACAGATGGGCTGACACATACAAGGCACTTCACCCTCCAAGCCTCTAGTTCCCCATCTGTAAAGTGCGTAAATAACTCTCATTTTAGAGAGTGGGCATGGTTGAGACAATGTGCATGAAGCTCCTGGCACACACCTGGTCCATAGCAGGTAGCAGGTAAGTGGGGGAATAAATGAGACGTAAAGCCTCCCAGGAGGAAACGGCCAGCCCTGGAATGAGGCATGATGCAGGATCCAGGTGGGCATGGGCCTTCTTCCTTTGTCCCTAGCTGATAGAGGAAGGTTAGAGAGAGGTGAGAACCCTGGTGTGTGTTGGGGAGTGGGAAATATGGTTTGGCTGTGTCCCTACCCAAATCTCATCTCGAATTGTAATCTGAATTACGTGTCAAGGGAGGGACCTGGTGGGAGGTGATTGGATCATGGGGGTGGTTTCCCCAGGCTGGTCTCATGGTAGTGAGTGAGTTCTCATGAGATCTGGTTGTTTTATAAGTGTCGGGCGCTTCCCCCTTCCCTCTCACTCTCTCTATCTCTCTTGACGCCATTTAAGAATTGCCTTGCTTCCCCTTTGCCTTCTGCCATGATTGTAAATTTCCTGAGGCCTCCCCAACTATGCAGAACTGTGAATCAATTAAACCTCTTTTGTTTATGAATTACCCAGTCTCAGGTAGTATCTTTATAGCAGTGTGAAAACGGACCAATGTAGGGAGTCTAGTTATATGTAGTATGTCAGCTTTGGAGCCAGAGTTTCCTCCTAGAGTCCTTAGGAGGCTCTAAGAACAGAGCTGACTCAGCCCCTCTCAGCAAGGGCAGTTGAGGGAGTGAGCAGAGGGGCAAGAGCTGCTCCCACCATACAATCTTCCAGAGGGCCCAAGAGCACGAAGACCCATGGCTGAATCTAGACACACCCTGACAAACAGCACACATGCACACAACAGGTACTTGGACATACATCACACATATGGGCACACATGGTATGCACACAGATACATGTGTCACTGCCCCAGATTTTGGGACTGGAAGGGATGTACCACTGCCCCAGATTTTGGTGCTCAGACATGCTCAGACACATAACATACACAGTAAAGCTGCATACATGTAGACACACCAAGGCCATAAATGCATATACACAGAAACACACGGACACATAAATGCACATACACACAGACAACACGCACAGATGCCCACAGACGAGCACATACATGCAGACACAGACACAATGACAACCCCCACATGTCCACAGGCACAGGCACAGGCACAGGCTCACTGTCACTTGCCTGCAAAGGGCCCTTTGAGCTCTGGTGTCCACTTAAATATACAAGGTCACACAGGTCTGTTCACCCACCCCACCCTCCAAGTCACATCTGCACCACACTTCTCAGCTGAGTGTGTGTTCACACGCACTGCCTCCTTGATCTAACGGCAGCCTCGTAAGGCAGTTAGGGCAGGGGCCTGGGCCCTCCTGTGCAGTGAGGAACAGAAGGCCTAGAGGCGCCAACAGACCAGCCTGGGCCACTCGGCTTCTGGCGGGTGTCTTAGTCAGCTTGGGCTGCTGTAACTGAATAACACAGATTGGAGGGCTTCAACAATAGATATTTGCTTCTCACCGTTTTGGAGCTTGGAAGTCCCAGATCAAGGTGCCGTCAGGGCCTGGCACTGGTGAGGCCTCTCTTACAGGTTCACAGATGGCCCCTTGTTGCTCTGCTCTCCCTTGGTGGAAAGAGCTAGCTCACTGGCCTCTTCTCACAAGGGCACTAATCCAATTTGTGAGGGCTCCAGCCTTATAATCTGATCACCTCCCATAGTCCCACCTCCTAAGCCATCACATTGGGACTGGGGTTTCAACATAGGAATGTGGGTGGAGAACACAGGCCTTCAGTCCACAGCAGTAGGAAAGAGAGTCCTGGTCGAGCTCTGGTCTCCTCCTGCCCAGCTGTGGTGCCAGGGCACGAACCCATGCATATGCTCATGGATGCTCATGGCAGACACACAGCTATGCACCCAGAGGGGCTTCAGGAGTCACCTAGACCACATGCTCATTTCACAGATGAAGAAACTGGAGCCCTGAGAGAAAATCCACAGGCCTAAAGGGGGCCACCCAGAGGGCCTGTGGAGAAACCAGGGCCACATCTCTGTCCCTGTCCCTCACCCCACCCCACAGCTGTCCCACACACACAGACACAATCACACACAAGCCATGGGCACATTCCACAGACACACGTGTGCAGATCCTCCCTGCTCAACACTCCTGCAGGCTCACAGGGCCAGATGTGGTGTTTCCACAGTCCTCTCATTTAACTCTCATGATAAGGGACGTAAGAGTAACTGGCTCCGTTTTGCATTTCAGGAAACTGAGGCATAGAAAGGTAAAGCCCAAGGTTGCACAGGTAGGGACAGGCAGTGGCATCTCCCAAAGCCAATTCTACACACATCATCACATCCTTACATACTTCTTCTCTCTCACACACGCACGCACACACACACACACACACACACACACACACACACACACACACACACACACACACACACACGCGCACCCTGGCCTCTGTGGGCACAGCAGCCCTCAGGCAGAACATTTTCCCAACAACCACCACTTCAAAGTTTTCGTGCCAGCTCCCCTCTCCTAAGGGGTCTTTTGAGGAAAGGATAAGTTTGTTTGGGGCTTAACCTGCCCGCTTGGCCCCACCCCTCTCCCCTCAGTTGGGGAAATGAATTCCACGTGTGCCTGATCTTGCCTGCTCTGAAATCACCCGCGGGGATTTGGTGAGCATTCTTTGATGTTGGAAGCCAGTTTAATAAGTTGGCTGTTGGGGTTTTGTTTTTTTTGTTTTGTTTTGTTTTGCTTTTCTGTAAGACAGAACTGTCATCTCATTTTCCTGAGAACTGAGGAATTCTCACCTTCCCTCCTCCATCTTGAGTTTCTGAGTTCCTGTGTCCCAAGGCCTGGACTCCTGACACAGTGCTCACAGACACCTAAAGGTTTAGGCTGTCTTGGGGAGGAGAGGCAGGGAAGGAGGCAGCGCACTTTGAGCATTTCCTATGGGCCAGGCGCTGTGTTAGAAGCTCTGAATCCTCTCAATGCCCCTTTTAGAGGTGACAAAACAGATATGTCACAAGTGGGAGGCCCAGCTGAGCCTGGAGCCCTCGTCTGCCTGGCTTCGCTTCCTCATCCCAGCCTTGCTTCTGCCCAAAGCTGCTGTGCCACCTGGGGCAAATGACCTCCTCCCCCTGGGCCTTGGGCCCTGCAGCTAGCAGTGGGCACAGGGCTCCTCAGGGTCGGCTCTCATGGTAATGAGCTCTCTGCATCAAAACCATTTGCCGAGGACAAAGCACCACGTGAAAGGAGGGGAGGGTTTCTGTTTTTATTGTTTTTGTGTCTAGAGGCAAGTTCAGCTCTAGGATTCGTACGGGAATGCGTCAATTACAATCACTCTGGGCACTTAGTAACGAGCACCCGGTTGGCCACCAGGGAGCTCAGCAAGGAAGTCTTTGAAGGAAGTGGAGCAGGGAGGGGGAAGGGGTATCCACAGGAGGCTCCTCGCTGGTGCAGGCACCTGCCCCACACCGTTCTCCTCAGGGCCTGGCTGAGGTCTTCCCGGAGCTCTGGGTCTCTGCCATGTCCTGACGGGCTTTGGCAAAGGCTGCCCTGATTTCTTGGTTTATGAAGTCTTACCAAGGGTCTCTGGAGAAAAAGGAGAAACAAGAATCACAAAGCGACCACTGAAAGCCGCAGTCGTGAGCATTTACAGCCCCACCCTGCTGACGGGGAGCTCCTTTCACTTCCTTCGTGCTCCTGGGCCCCGAGAAGCCTGGCCATGGGCACACGCCACCCGCCCTGCCTTGAACTTTAGGGATCTGAGGCTGGGAAAGGTGAAGTGTCTTTTCCAAGGCCATGCCGTTGCTGACTCATCTGCAGGTGTGGCTTCAAGTACAGTGGTCTCCTAGGAGATGGGGAACTACCCCAGCTTCCACCCCTACTCAAGACATGACCTTGGGAGGCTGGGAGGCCATGGTGAGGGCTTCTGTGACTCCCAGGTAATATACAGATCCAGGGTAGGGACCGTGGACTCCTACACGCTTTCCTTTTCTCACTTGCTGCCCACAGATGCCGGGAACAGGGTGGAGCTGGGTCGCTGCCGTTACCTGGAGAAGAAAGCCAGGCTCCGAGGGACAGCCAGGGTCTCACAGCAACCTGGCTGGCAGGGGAGGTTTTTGCGCCCGTTTTGCAGGGGCAGAGGAGAGAAGGGGCCACTGTGTGGAGTGTCTCTGTGATGTCTGACGAAAAGTGCTTCTGTGGGCACTGCCGCTTGAGTTGGTGGCTACACCAAGACAGGGTTGCAGGGGGTACGGGGGGGCCCTTTGTTCCCTCCCCCGATCTCCACCAGCCTCCTCAAAATCCCCAGATAGAAAGATAAATCACTTCTGCAGATATGGGAAATACATAAAGTGGGGATAAAAACATTTTTAGGAAACTTGGCTTCAAACAAATAAAAATCAAATTATAACATACAGTGCAAGCAAAAATTTGGTAACTGCTTTGTAAATGTGGCTCCAAGACAAGTTCTTATCCAGTCTGTCCTGAGCCCCTCCTGCAGAGATTCTGCGCATGTGTGTGTGTGTGTGTGTGTGTGTGTGTGTGTGTGTCTGTTTGTCTGTCTGTGACCTCATCTCCAGACAAGTAGAGGGGCACATGGTGTTCCACACCCATGACGAGTGTGTGCACCGGGTGAGCTCATGTGCAGGACTGGGGTGCGGAGACCCTCCGCTGCCTGCCTGGAGGTCTGGGAGGCTCCCACGTCAGGTGGTGCCCACTGCGACTAATCTCTGCTCTCCTCCCTCCCTCTGAGCCAAGAAGATGAAAACATTTCTGGCACTTTCTAAAGTTTCTGTCCAGAAAAGCCATCAGCTGAGGGGGCGCAGGATGACAAATGGCTGCCAGATCTGCAGGTTCCCGGTTCTGAGACAGGATGGGTGGGGTGAGGGCTGGGAGCTGGGCTTTTCAGTAGTGCCTGAAAGGACAGACCTGGGCAGGCGACTTGGTGGAAGGTGGCTGGTGCATAGGAGACTCAAGAGGTCACATTCCCTGGGTGCTGAGCACCGATGGACGGATGTGCCGACGTCTTGGCAGTCCGGGATCTCCTGAGTCTTACATGGGCAGGGCAAGCTCTGTCAACTGGCAAACAAGAAATGTCAGTAGTTACAAGTGTTGTGGAGGCCACCACGCTGGGAAATGAGCTGGAGGGTGACAGCAGGGCCCATCTAGAGTGTGTGACCTGTGCCACCTCCTGAATGAAGCAGCGTTTGACTGAGACCAGGATGACAGAAAGGGCATTCCAGGTACAGGAACAGCAAGAGCAAGTGGGCCAGAGGTAGAAAGAACACGGTGTGCTTTAGGGACAGCGAGGAGGCCCGTGAGCAGGTGGTGAGCAGCAGAAGGTGGCAGGAGAGGCCGGGCCGAGGGGCAGGCACTGGCTGGACAGCGCAGGGCCTTGGAGGCTGCACAAAAGGCTGCTTAGTCTCAGGGTGATGAGACAGCCCAGAAGGGTTAGCAGCAGCAACATGTCCTATCCATCATGTCTGTCACTTTTGTTATTGTTGTTGTTTTGTGACAGAGTCTTGCTCTGTCACCCAGGCTGCAGTGCAGTGGCACGATCTCAGCTCACTGCAACCTCCGCCTCCTGGGTTCAAGCGATTCTCCTGCCTCAGCCTCCCAAGTAGCTGAAATTACAGATGCCTGCTGCACACCTGGCTAATTTTTGTGTTTTTAGTAAAGATGGGATTTCTCCATGTTGGCCAGGCTGGTCTCCAACTCCTGACCTCAAATGACCTGCCCACTCTGGCCTCCCAAAGTGCTGGGATTACAGGCGTGAGCCACCACGCCCGGCCCATGTTTGTGTTTTTAAAAGATAATTCTGGCTGCCGGGTAGAGATGGATGGAAGGGAACTGGCTAGGAGCCCTGCGGCAGGCCACCTGAGAGGCGTGGTGGCTTGGGCCAGGGTGGGGGCATGGAGGTGGAGAAGCCAGTTGGAGGAGGGATGTGTGATGGAGTAGGGGCTGCTAGGCACACACACATCCTGTGTGCAGGATCTGAGCTTGAGGCCTGGGTGAGGGCAAGGACTCCCACCTGCCTCCCCGGAGGCTCTGGAGGCTCCAGACTTGCTAATGGATAGGGGTAGGTGTGGAGACGCCAGGAGCTCGGGATGGTGTTGGGTTGTCTGACTGAGGATGTTGGAGGACCAGGTTTCAAGGGTTGCTGGAGCTTTGCAATCTGTGGTGCTGTGAAGCCCCAGAAGGAACCATTGAGTGAGCAGCCAGAGCTACGGGAGCCTGGTGCCGAGTGGGGTGGGAGCCCGAGACGTGTACTGGGTGTCGTTAGTGTCTGGGTAGAGAGGGAGGCCCCAAGAAGGGGAGGATGAGCTGGAGCCAGAGGAGGAGGCCAGGGAAGAAAGAATTTTTAGGAAAAGGAGGGCAGCGGGCGAACGTTGCTGAGCAGTCAGGTTGAGAACTGAAACTGCCCCCGGATCTGCTGACATGGACGGATGTCACTAGAGACCTTCTGAAGAGCCCTCTGGCCCGAGTGGGTGGAAGTCAGACTGCGGGGGCCGAGGAGGGAGTGGGAGGTGAGGAAGTGAAGTCAGCGGAAGTCACTAGCTCCTGAAAAGTTGAGCTCTGAGTGGAGATGAGCAGTGGGGTAGGCGCTGGTAGGGAGGCAAGGCCAGAGGAGGACTCACTCCTCAGGACACAGGGAGGAGAATGGGAGGAGAGGCCCTCCACGTAAGGGAAGAGAGAAGAGGGCCACGGGGGAGCTGAGGACTGAGTCCAGCCAAAGAGCCCAACGGGCCCAGACAGGAGCAAGATCTGCCACACAACAGTCAGGGCCAGGCCTGAGCCCTATGTTCACATCACGCTGCCTGCCCCGCAGGCCATCCATCACTCTGCAAAGAAAGGCCCCAGCTGTGTGGAGGCCTTTCCACCAGTGCAAGCTGGTTCTGCCTCTAAGAGGCTGGCGTGTCCCTGTGAAAAGGGTGTCCCTGTGTGTCTGCACCCTGGGAGGCTCGCCATCCTACGCTGGTGTCTGCCCACACACTCACTCTCTTTCCCTCTCCCCCTTGCTGGGAGCCCCTCTGGACCCTGATATGTGTGGCAAGGGGGAACTCAGATGAACGGGAGCAACTCCTGCCCTGAGGCACTGCTGTGCCCCAGGATCCCTGGGGTCCCAAGGCCTTGGCCCCCCAACGGCAGGAGGGGAAAGGCTGCTGTGACCTGCCCTGTTCACATCAGTCCCGCCTTGTTGGAGGATGCTCAGCCTGGGCTGCTCCAACTCTGGTCCCCTCCCAGAAAGCCCATATTGCTTGTCTTTGAGGGATGGGAAGAGGTGGCCTTGGGTAGGGGGCCATCTTGGAAGAACTGAGCAGAGCCCGTTGGAAGTTTTGATGAAGGGTGCATTCTGGGCAGGGAGACAGCAAGCCTGAGCTCTGGCCCAGGCACTGATGTGGTGGCACTGTAGCACACCAGGTGGGGCCCTGCCCTTCCCCAGGCTCAGTCTCCCCACCAATGCAATCAGCCAGTCAGCCTCTATGGTCCCTGGGACCTTCTTGGCAATTGGCAACACCTGTGCCCCTTGCCCTCCGACCCTCTGCAGACTGCCTGCCCACTGATGGGGTGGAAGGGAGTAAGGAACAGCACTTTGAAGTAAAATGTTATTAACTTTTCTCCCTTCCCCAACCCCATCCATGTTGCCCTCAGTGAGGGACATGGGTTGTAGGGGACAGAGGACAGAGGGAAGAGACAAACCACCAAGCAGGCACAAGCTCTCTGAGAATCTGCTTCACATGGCCTCCAAAATGTGGGTGCTCTTTTTATCTAAAAATTCCTCACCTGCAGAAATAGTCTGAACAGCAATAAATGCATGATAATGTTTACCAAATCATGACCTGTAGTCAGCTCAAAATGGAAAGATTCTGCATTCTCTGCAATAGAGATAGGCTTTGCAAATCCTGGAGTGTCCACATGTTGCAATCCAGATGCAGTCACTGCGGGTATGTTTATGATTTTTGTTTTTTGTTTTTTGAGTCAGAGTTTTGTTCTTGTCGCCCAGGCTGGAGTGCAATGGCGCAGTCTCCTCTCACTGCAACCTTGGCCTCCTGGGTTCAAGCGATTCTCTTGCCTCAGCCTCCCGAGTAGCTGGGACTATAGGCACCCGCCACCACGCCCAGCTACTTTTTGTATTTTTAGTAGAGACGGGGTTTCACCATGTTGGCCAGGTTGGTCTCGAACTCCTGACCTCAGGTGATCCACCTGCCTAGACCTCCCAAAGTGCTGGGATTACAGGCGTGAGCCACCGTGCCCAGCCTACTGCGGGTGTGTTTATAAAGTACTCCAAACAATACAGGAAGGTGCTCAGGACAGTGAGCTGAGGGCACAGGTCGGGATGAGAAGTGATCTGAACCGCATGACCTCACACATGCCAAGCACATGAGAAACAGGTGCGTGGGAGCCCTGCTGAAGTGCTAATAGCAGCTGCCTCCCAGGAGTAGAAAGATGGGGATTATTGAATATTCGAAGAATTCTGTATTTTCCAAGTTTTCCACACTAGGCGGGAAATACTTTTATAATCAGAAAAATAACAAATACCAAATGCAAAATAAAAGCATCCAAGCTTTTTGGGAAATCTCTCTTACTCACCCAGGTTTGATGTCCACAGGTGCTGGGAGGGGCCTGGGGAAGCCTGCCTTCCCCTCCAGCCAGTAGGTCTCTTCGATGCCCTTCCCCTGGAAGAGAGAGGGAAGGGGATGGGAATATCCCTCCCCATGCAAACCTCCTCAAGCTGAAGAGCAAGGGCAGAATGTGTGATTCCAACAGCTCCGTGGAGAGCAGCCTAGACCCTGGAGATTGAAATCCTGGCTCTGCTGCCTCCTAGCTCTGTGACTTTGGCCAACTTACTTTACCTCTCTGTGCCTCCATTGCCTCAGTACCTCACAAAGTTGTAAAGATTAAATAAGTTAATATTTCTCTATTAAAGAAATAACCCAGCTGGGTGCGTGGTGGCTCACACCTATAGTCCTAGCCTTTTGGGAGGCTGAGGCAGGTGGATCACTTGAGGTCAGGAGTTCAAGACTAGCCTGGCCAACATGAAGAAACTCCATCTCTACTAAAAAATACAAAAATTAGCTAAGCACGGTGGCACATGCCTGTAATCACAGCTATTTGGGAGGCCGAGGCACGAGAATCACTTGAACCTGGGAGGTGGAGGTTGCAGTGAGCCAAGATCGTGCCACTGCTCTCCAGCCTGGGAAAGAAAGAGAGAGAGAGAGAGAGAGAAAAGAGTCATGAGCTCTGTGATCAGCAGATCTAGAGTGCTAAGATCCCACCATCTGTGATTCTCTCCAACCTTCACAATGGAAGGACCTGGTATGGTGGCCTCCCCTGGGGTGGGAATGCAGCTCCTGAGGGTCAGGAGCGAGGAGGCTTGAGAACATGAGGGTTGGGGCTGGCTGAGCTGGAGGTTCCATGCCCCATCCTGGGCCAGGGCTCTATGGGATGAATATTGTCCTTGGAGCCCCCGGGCCAGCCTGAAGAGCCTAAGGTTGGCATGCTGCCCTCCCCACACCTCTCTGCCCTCCCCACACCTCTCTGCCCTCCCCACACCTCTCTGCCCTCTCCACACCTCTCTGCCCTCCCCACACCTCTCTGTGTCCCTTTCTGGCATAAGTCATCCATTCCTCAGGACGCTCAGTGTTCACCGCCCTAAATAAGACACATCTGCCCTGACTTATTCCAGCTCACTATCCCCTAACCCCAGCCATCCAGAGCAAAGGATTGCACATTTGCTGGCCTTCACGGGCTGTGTGATCATGAACAAGTTGCTGCCCGTCTCTGTGTTGCACCCTCCTGCATCGACATTCCACAGTGTAATGAAGTGAGTCCCATATGGCACCAAATTTCTGGGACCCAGTGCATCAGGCCTTTAAGCTAGATTGCTCCGGTCTCCCTGCCAGACCTGGCTTCAGCTTAGGAATTTGAGGAAGAGGAGGTGGGGTAGGAAGAAAAGTCACTGAAAGGAATGCTGTACCATTGCCTCTATAGAATGTTAACGTTGAGAGAGAATGCACAGGTTACAGACCTTTCTCTGCCTTTGAGGTGCTCACGAGCATTAACAACCCAACATTACACTGCAACAGCAGAGAACTGGCCTTGGGACTGGTGGGTACACAGAGAAGGCATGGCAGTCACTGTTTGTGGGGAAGGAGGAGGAGAAGGAGTGTTCCTGGGTGAGGGTAGGCTGAAGTGAGAGGTGATGTCTGATCTGGGGTTCTGAGGGATGGGCAGGAGCCCAACAGTGCTATGGAGAAGGCACAAGCTTTGGAGCCATGAGATCTGAATTACGAGCTATGTGACTTTGACGAGCCACTCTGACTCTTTAATTGAATTTTTTCAACCGTAAAATGGGGACAGCGATGCTCCTTTCATTATTACTATGAGTGACAAATATTTTGATGTGTGTTTTACACTGGTGTGCTACACAGGTCATCAGGAGAAGTGACTTCTCTGTCCTGGCCTTTCCTCTCACAAGGAGCCAAATGGCTCCCAGGAAGCAATGTTTCTTTAGAATTTGGGGAGCACAGAGGGCATGTAAAGGTGACCAGCTACATCCCGAACTCTGGGCAGTGACATCAGTCAGATAAGAATTTTTCCTGCTTCCCACAGAAACTGGACCCTTGGGGACTTTTCCCACAAAGACCACGAAATTCTCTTGCCTTCAGCTCAGTCTGACCTCTGATATCAATTTGGTAGCTTTCATCAAGGCTAAGCAGTATCTGGACAGTGCTTCGGCTGACATGAATTCTGTATGCTGAGAAGAAAGGCAGTCATCAGGTCACCACCTGGTGACAGCATGCCTAGTATTTGGTAAAATCATTAAGAGGCTGCAACGACTGCAGTTCCAATCAGTCATACACATAGTGATGATTTATGCAATACCCTTCTTCTGGCCCTCATGTCCCTCTAAATTGTTGGTCACTAAAAGAGACCCAGAGGCAAAGCAAATTACATAGATTGAGTGCTAAGGGGAACTCACGATGGAGTCAGAACCCCTAGGAACATAATTTCTACTTGTAAGGAAGTCTGGGAAGTCTGAGTTTGAGAAGATATGCAGTTTTTAGTTTTCTTTTAAGCGCAGGACTTCCCAGTAGAGCCATAGCGTCCAGTTATGCAGGATGTACCCTGAACATTAAGGAGCAACTACCTACACAGCCAGAGGCAGAGGACCTGGGGCTTCAACATTTTAGCTGCTCTAGACAAGCCATCATGGTAGCTCCTGCTGTCAGTAAGGGCCAAAAACATTGGGGATGTCTTCATGTGGTGTCAGGGCTGCCCCAGCATAAAAGGAGGTGGCACGTGACCAATTAAAAAAAACACTTTGAAGGGTCTTCTCTTTGTACAATGGGGAAACTAAGGCCTACAGGAAGAACATTTTGCCCAAGGACACTAAGCAAGCCAGTTGCAGAGCCAGGGTTAAGACCCAGATTTCCTGCCTCTTGAGTCATTGTTTTCGCTGCTAATGTCTTCATGAGATCACCACAAATATTGTGTGGAAAGTTAAAACAGCCAATGACATATATCATCTCCTTCTATTCAGTTGGTGCAAAAGTAATTGCAGCTTTGGCTATTAGCTGTTTTTTTTTTTTTTTTTTTTTTTTTTTTTTTTGCCATCTCGGTTCACTGCTCCGCCTCCCGGGTTTGGTGGTTCACACCTGTAATCCCAGCACTTTGGGGGGCCGAGGCGGGCGGATCATGAGGTCAGGAGATCGAGACCATCCTGGCTAACATGGTGAAACCCTGTCTCTACTGAAAATACAAAATATTAGCTGGGTGTGGTAGCGTGCACCTGTAATCCCAGCTACTCGGGAGCCTGAGGCAGGAGAATGGTGTGGTCATTAGTTTTAACGCCAAAATGGCTACTACTTTTGCACCAACATGGTAGTTGCTTTCCTGAAAACTAGGGTACGCCGCCACCAGGTGGTGATTTGGTTACGAAGAACTATATTAAACAGCCAGGCCACACAGTTTATTGAAAGAGTCTCTCCCCTGGGCAGGATAGATGTGTGAGATACTCACACAGCCCTGTGGACTCCATCCAGGAAGCCGTGTTGACAGTGTCCCCAAAGAGGCAATACCAAGGCATCGTGAGACCCACGACCGCTGCTGCACAGGGCCCTGAAACTCGAATGTACCCAGTGAGCTCCAGCAGGTCTTGGACCAGAGAGAGAGCCCAGTGACAGCCTCACCCTTCTCTACCCCCCGTGCCATTCCCCCCTGCACATCCTGGGCTCCAGTTGCGAGGTGAGGATAAAGCTAACTGGAGTCTCCAACAACATCCAGAGAGGAGCTGATGCTTGTGCCAGGCTCTGTGCTGGAGGTGAGGGGCCATAGATAGATCAGAGCCCCTCCCTGCTCTTGGGCAGCTCCCAGCCCGGTGGGGAGAGATGTGTAACCTGCAATCAAGGCTGTGATGAAAGAAGCACCAGGACAGTGCCAGCACCAAAAAGAGCCTTTAACCCAGCCCAGGGGACTTGTTGGAGAAGAGGATACATGTGCTCTGTCTTGAAGAATGAGAGAATGAGTGGGCAGGGAACAGCAGGCGCAGAGGCACAGAGGCAGGGAACCCGTGTGTGTGAAACTGCACACAGCTGAGTGTGGATGGAGGGCCGTGCAGGGAGTGGTGGGAGATGGGGTTGGAGAGGCTATGGCAGTGGCAGGGAGGTGGTGGCAGTGCCAATGGGCTTTATCCTGCGGGCGAGGGGAACCGCGGTAGAAGGAGCAGGGACATGGGAAGGGTATATTCATGACTCTGAGGGCTCTCCCAGACCCATCATCCCAGCAAACATTTGGTTGTTTGCATGACCACAGGTTTCTGTCCTGCCTCTTCCATCAGACTATCAGCATCACATATTCTCTTTTTTTTTTTTTTTTTTTTTGGAGACAGAATCTTACTCTGTTGCCCAGGTTGGAGTGCAATGGTGCCATCTTGGCTCACTGCAACCTCCGCCTCCCAGGTTCAAGCAATTCTCATGCCTCAGCCTCCCGAGTAGCTGAGATTACAGGCGTGCGCCACCACACCCAACTAATTTTTGTATTTTTAGTAGAGACAGGGTTTCTCCATGTTGGCCAGGCTGGTCTCAAACTCCTGACCTCCTGTGATCCCCCTGCCTGGGCCTCCCAAAATGCTCAGACTACAGGCATGAGCCACCATGCCCGGCCAGACTCTCTTATTTATAACATAATTAGGACCTCAAAATAATGTAAGAAAAAAGAAACATAAAATGTTTTTACCATAGAGTTTTAGAATCTCAGACATCCAGAAGCATGCCACAGGAGGTGTCCCAGCCAGCGCCCCAGGGAGGATTGGGAGATGGATGTGGCCCCTCACCCTGGAGGCCCCTAGCCCATACCTGAATGCAGGCCAGCCCTGATGCAAACAGGCACGTTGGGTGCATGCCTCTTCCGGAAGTCAACCACAGAGCCGAGGATATCCAGGGCCATGTTATGATCTTGGCCGCATGCTGACTCCCATTGCACTGAGGCAGCCCCGACACCACCATGTAGGCGTCCCCAATGGTCTCCACCTAGAAACCACAGCCTTCACGCTCCAGCATAAGAACATATCCTCGCTGGCCCACCACACATTCTGCTACACATGGCTGCTTCTCAGGAGTCCCAATCAGCCCTGTGGGTCTCTGGCCTGCAGTGCCATCTTTGTCAGGCCTCTAGTTCCAGGCACTTTAGCAACAATTGGATCTGTACATTTCAGATCACCTTTGTCTGTATTCCAGGTGACAATGGCTTTTTTTTTTGTCTCTGGCCTCAGTCCATGAGCTCCTTGGTGGCAGACCTGGGTACCCCATCTGCTCAAGGCCATAGTGACAGATCAGGGATTAATTTGGAGAGGACTGTATATATTTAGAGGACGCCTCCAATTTTCCAAACCCTGCTGGCCTTCCAAAGGTGTACTGGAAAGAATGTGGGTTTTGGAATGAGACAGATGTAGGTTCAAGCCCTGGCTCTGCCATTCACCTGGACGACTTCACCTGGGCAAGCCTCAGTTTCCTCTTATGTGGAATGAATGTTAGAGGTGAAGTATTTACAGAAGCAGGCATACCGGTGCTGAATACACAGAGGCTGCTGTCGTCCTCCTCATCATCATCACGATTTTGGAATCTCCTAACTGGAAGGGGCTTTGTTGGTCACCCACCCAATTTCCCCCACCCCAGTTGCTGTTCTCGCCTGCTTACATCCCTTGATAGGAAAGTCTCTCCTTCAGTAGCCACTTCTCTCTTTAGGCAACTCCGATTTTCTTTCTTCTCTCCTTTCTTTCTTTCTTTCTTTCTTTCCTTCTCTCTCTCTCTCTCTCTTTCTTTCTTTCTTTTTTTTTTTTTTCTACCAAGGTTGCCCAGGCTGGAGTACAGTGGCATGATCTCAGCTCACTGCAACTTCCGCCTCCTGGGTTCAAGTGATTCTCATGCCTCAGCCTCCCAAGTAGCTGGGACTACAGGCATGAGCCACCACGCCTGGCTAATTTTTGTATTTTTTGTATAGATGGGGTTTCACCATGTTGGCCAGGCTGGTCTTGAACTCCTCACCTCAGGTGATCTGCCCGGCTCTGCCTCCCAAAGTCCTGGGATTACAGGTGTGAGCCACTGCCCCCGGCTGCAACTCTGATTTTCAAAACTTGAGTTGAGTTAAAACCTGCCTTTCACCGGCTGGTTACAGCTCCACCCCCTGAACTGGACCCATATACCTTTCCTAAGCACCTTCCTCTGTTCCTAAGTCCCCATTCCAGGTGCTTGGAACACAGATGTGAATGAAGCATAGCCTTCTCCCCTGCCACAGGCTAAGCCTGCCAGTGTGAAGACAGCGACTCTACCCTCTGAGTCTTTCCCGGCTCCTGCACTGTTCCTCCTACAGCAGGCACGTGTTGGCTTCACCGGGCCTGCCGCCGCAGAGCCTCCCCTGCCAGGCACTTCTACACTTAGCACCTGGTGCACAAGAATAGTGATGCTCCACAGCCCTTAGGGGGCGCTTTAATTAAAAAAATTTCTCTCGCAACATGCAAGTGTGGACTGTGCCCCACTACCCACGCCCCCACTACCCTGCAATCTCTCCCTCACCCTGGCTGTCCTCCACCTCACCACCAAAAAGTGATCTGCCCTAATCACATCACATTCTGCTCTGATATGCACTTCAATTTGCTCCCTATGGCCAGTGGCTTAAAATTCAGGCCCCCGGCCTAGTTATCAAGGGCCTCCTTCATCTGCATGATTTCCTGACATTTTCTAACAGTTGCTTCTGGTTCCCCATGCTTCAGCCAGACAGAAACCCTTTCTACCATTTCGAGAGACACCCAGCGCTTGCTCACCTCTGCTATGTCCCTCTGCCTGAAAAGCCCTCCTCAGTCTCTATCTGCTGAAATCCCACCCCTCCATCGGTCCCGCTCACATGTGATCTAGGGTACAGAATCTTCCCAGTCCCCAGCTGCGAGAAAGATGTTTCCCTCCTCTGGGCTGTGGCCTGCTCTCCCGCCCTGGGGCCTGCCTGCTGCTGTCCACCCAGCATTCATTGGCTGGTGGTAAGAGTGGCGGGGGTGGTGGCAGGGCTGCCCCAAGCTGTGCACCTTTCCACAAAAGAGATTTTCCACTCCACTCCCCAGGAGGGAAAATTATGAGAGACCCCTGGCTTTCCCTGCTCTCTCTTTTTCCTCACCGCAGGAGGAGGAATGCCTTACTTGATTGGCGAGACTGGAAAAAGGACTAAGTGCCTCTTAAATACTCGTATAGTGCTTACTATGTGCCAGACACAGTCCCAAACCCTTTACAATTATGAACGCATTAGATCGTCACAAGAATTCCGGGATGTGGGTACTATTACTAAGGCCATTTGATAGGTGAAAACTGGGTCAGAGGCATTAAGTCACTTGCCAAGGTCACTTGCAGCCAGTGCGTGGGTTTGAACTTGGTCAGTCCAGCTCCAGAGTCTGTGCGCTATGCTGCCTCTTGATGGACATGGCTTGGGCCCTTTCTCTCTCTCTTTTGAGGAGGTTCTGCTCCCACCCTGCCTCCTGGGTATGCAGCTGTGATTCAGGGAGGGTGCACCAGCTCTGGGGACCCAGCCCTGCCTCAGATGTGTGCCCCCACAGTCCAGACTAGGGGAGAGGAGTAGAAAGCCTCATGGTGGCCACACAACCAGACCACGTTCTCTGATCTGCTAAAGCTGACCTCTAAGCTGCTGACCTGCCTGATGCCTGAGCTAGAAGGGAACGCGCAGGGTGATTAACATTCACTCCTTCACCCTAGAGACAGAAAGATGACCAGGCACAGGCGTGCTCTCCAGGGACTCGTAAAGGTGATGTACTCAAAGCTGCCTATCATAGTGAGCTCTCAGCTGTAAATGAGGCAGTGGTTCCCTTCACAGACGGGAGAAACAGCCAGGGGGAGGTGCAAGCAAAGGGTCCACACTATCAAACGCAGATGTGAATTCTAACCCCACCACTGACTTGCTGTGTGACCCCGGGTGAGTCATTTACCCTCCTTGTGCCTGCGTCCTCATCTGTACAGTAGGGATAGTAATCCATACCCCTGACAGGTACTGAAAGGGTTAGATGAGATCACTTGTGAAATTTCCCCAGCCAAGTTAGCCGTCTGTAGGTGATTAACTAATGCTGCCCCTTCCCTCTGTGCTTTCAGGGATGCCTTGGCATCTGGCATGTGGCAGGTGCTCAAGGTTAAGGTGGTGACTAAATGAACAATGGTGCTTTCTCTCACATTCCTTAATCTGCAGAGCAATCCTAAACCAGAGACACTTTCATCCCTGTTTTATAAGCAGAGTACTGAGGCTCAGAGAGGTGACGTGCCCAGGGTGGCTTGGCAGTAGGGCCAGGGCAAGACTTACACCTGGCTGAGCCACAGGTGGGGCTGAGGCCTTGCCTCCGTGACAGCCCCCAGCGGCTCCGCTCTGGAGTCATGTCCATGAAAGTGCACACTCAGCGAGCGTGGGAGGGAATCACAGACCCCTGCGAAACCAGGAAATGATTGTCTGGCTGCCTCCCAACCCAGACCGGATTAAAGAGCAGTAACCAGATCCTGTTGGGGACGAAGGGGAAACCGAGGCGGATGGCGTGAGTGATGAGAGACGCTTGCACATCATGAAGAAGGGGCCTCCTCTTTCCCCACATCTGGAGGGTGTGTGGGCCTTGTTTGATTTCATTTCATTCTGCCAGAAAGATGCAGACCTCCTGGCCAGAGTTCAGAGCAGATCAGAAGGGATGATTCAGAGCCAGGGGACACATGTGTGAGGAAAGATTAGCAGTGGAGGAAGAGATGAGGCCGGGGTGACTCAGGGCAGATCAAAGCTGTGGGGCTCAGCGAGATGAGATGAGGAATGTTTTCCTGGGGCTGTGGGGCCAGGGCGGCTCTGGAGGCAAGAGGGAAACTCAGGAACGCCTTGGAACCGCAGGCCAGGGCGGGGATCTAAGGTCCTGAGTGGGGAACAGGAGGGAAGCTGCACCCTTGGGTGTCAGTGGCGCAGGTCCCTGTGGGTGCATGTCAGTCAGTATGGTGCAGTGGATGGAGCACCGTGGTGGATGCCGTAGGTTCCTGTCCTGGCTCTGCTGCCGGCCAGCTGTGTGACCTTAGGTGGGTCACTTCCCTCTCTGTGCCTCAATGTCCTCCTCATTCCCTCAACACACATTTCCTGAGGATCTATGATGTGCTGGACACTGCCAGCCACTGGGGAGTAATGCAGGGTGGAAACATAAAGTGCAATGTAGGGGGAGTTATGCGAGCATCAAACAGGTGCCCCTAACTGTGTCTAGGAGGGGGAGAAGGCTAACCCGGGACCAGACACATGGCCAGGAGGGAGCTAGGTGAAGAGGAGGGAGAGTGCTGCTCCAGGAGGAGGAACAGAGGTCCCAAGGCCTGGTGGCTAGAGACGGCGAGGCATGTGTGAGGATCCAGAGGCCTGCAGAGGTGGAGCGGCTGGAGACACAACTGGGGAGGTAGGTAGGGCAGCTCCTGGAGGGCTTGTGGGCCACTATGAACCCACAGCTTTATCCTGAGGATGTCTATGTCCTGCGGATGGTGAGCCTCCCTGAAGAAGGGCCTTTGGACCAGCATAACCAGGTTCAAATCTTGGCCTCAGATCCCACTGGGATTATGTTAACAAATAAGCCACTTAGCCTCTGTTGCCTCATTTTCCTCATATATAAATTAGCAGTACAAGTCCCTACCTCGTAAATTGTTTTGCTGAATAAATGGGCTAATACATATAAAGCACTTAATACTAGCATCCAGTATACACTAAACACTCAATAAGTGTTGGTGATTATTGTTGTTGGGGTACTATAAATAATGCTATCAGCAGATTGTCTGGCATCTCAAAGAGTTCATCGTGTCCTCGGAAAATTCCTCCCAAGGCATCCTTTTCAATCTGGCTTCAGCCCTCAGGGCCTGGCCCTCCCCTGCCCCTGCTGCTTTGTGGAAGGCCGTGGCCGGACAGGGCTGGTGAGTCACAAATTAGGGTTAAGGCCAATAGAGCCTTGGCGTGTTGTTTCCTGGGACCTCCCTCCATACCTTCCCCACCATGTCTGAAGCTGCCCCCAGACCCCCTGGATCAGAACAAGGAGCAGGGTTGGGGTTGGAAGGTCCTCACAGCATGGGTAGAGTGGAGGAGTGGCAGGCAGGAGGTGACTCCCTCTCACACTCCATGCTTGACACCCACTTGTGCGTGGCGGACAGGATCTTCCCATCCTCCGTGAACCCCCCCAGGACTGTGGTCGCCATTCCTGTTCACAGTCAAAGAAACAGAGGCCCAGAGAGGGGAAGCTGTTAGCCCAAAGCCACACAGAAGCTGGTGGCCAGGCTGGGACTCAAACCCAAGACTGAGAGGTGCACAGGGAGGGGATTGAAGGCCCTGCTGAGGCCTCTGCTGTTCTCTCCAGTGCCCCCAACTCCCCACTCCTGGCCCATTCATGTCCAGCCAGCCCAGCTTATTCAGCATCCCCACACTCACCAGGCCCTCTGAAGCCTCAGGCTTTAGCATATTTTTCCCCCATTGCCTGCTTAGGGCTGCCACTCCCAGATGGGACAATGCTGGGAAGACAGCACCTCTTCCAGGAAGTCTTCCCTGCCCTTTACACATCTACCCCTAGCTGGGTTGGGGCCCTCTCAGCCTCCTCCGCCTCCCAGGGTTATTACTTTCACTGCGGGTCATTATCTTTTACCTACAGGACTGAGAGCTCCTTGAGCATAGGATTGGGAGCTGAGTCATCTCTCTGCTCATGCCCAGCACAGGGTCAGGCACAGAAGAACCTGCTGATAAGATTGTAAAGTGATGGATAGACAGACAATGGACAAGTAAACACTGTGGCCCATTAAATGCAAAATGGCCCACATCCTCCACCCCCTGTATGTTCACCCCATTGCAATGGGACTCTGAAGCTTCTCCCATCAAGAGGTGGACTTTGTTTCCTCAGCTCTTGAATCCAAGCTAGCTTTTCATTTTGACCAATAGAATACATCAGAAATTGTAATATGCCTGATCCCAGATTAGATCTCAAGAGTCTTGTGTACTTCTGTCCTCTCTCTCAGAACCCTGCCACATCATGTAAACAACCCCGGACTAGCCTGCTGGAGGAAGATAGACTGTGGAACAGAATTGAGTTCTCTCGACCAAGGCTCCAGAGACATGAGAGAACCCAACTGAGATCAGCAGAGCTGCTACCTCACCCATAGCTGACCACAGATGTATGAGTGTGTCCAGAAGAACTTTCTGGTGGCCCCATAGGCTTGTGAACAATAATAAATGCTTATCATTTTACCCTATTGAGTTTGGGGGGGTATTTATTACACAGCAATAGCTAGCTGATATAAACCCATAAATAAATGAATGGAAGTCATTGTACCATCAAGACACAGTAGTAACGGGAGGAACGGAATGCCAGCCTCCTGGTATTCTCACCTTATACAGGTCATGGCTGCCCAGAACAGCATCAAACAGCATGTAGAGATCGTTGAGCAAGCCCGCCACCTCAATGGGTTCACTCAGGGCTGAGATGATGGTGAAACCCACAATGTCACTGAAGTATATGGTAACCTGGTCAAAATACTCTGGTTCCACAGTTGCCCCCATTTTCAGAGTTTCAGCCACAGACCTGAAGGGATGGGAGGGGCCAGACACATAAGGTATGAGGGCCTATTTTTGACAGTTTCGAGGCTTAGGAAGGGATATTTGAGAGGAAACTGTGTTGAGCATCAGCAGATCTGGTTCAAGTCCGCTGCAGTGCTGACTGCCCTGGAGTGAATACTTGCCCTCTCTGGACATGACTTCCTCTGAAGTGATATTGGGGTGGGGGAAGCATTGTGCCCAGCTCCTTGCTCCCAAGGATATGAGAGAGCAGAAATTCCACTCACATGCCCAACAGAGTACCTGGCACCTGGTGAGGGCTCTATAAAAATATGTTGTATAAGCCATGTGCAGTGGCTCACGCCTATAATCCCAGCATTTTGGGAGGCTAAGGAAGGAGAATCACTTAAGGCCAGGAGTTTGAGGCCAGCCTGGGCAACATAGTGAGACCCTATATCTAAAATAATAATAATAAACTAAACTAACTAAACTAATTAACTAAACAAAGTAATGTGCTGCTGCATAAGAAAAATGTTAGATAAATAAACATGGATGAGTGAATTGAATAAATTCATGGAATCCAGATCTGTTGAGCACCCACTATATTCCAGGCCCTGTGCTTGGAGCTAAGGCTGGAGGCACACTCAAGTCCAGGGGCCACTCACGGGGGAATCATCTGACAGAGCAGCCTTTCTGTCTTCTCTCTCTTCAGCTCCAGTTCCTCAGTCTGCTCCTGAATCAGGTCCTCCGGGTTCTGGGAATATTTCTCCAGCAACTACAGCATGGAGTCAGCAACACTGGTCTTCTTGCCTTGGTTGATGCTTTTGAACTGAAAATGGAACAAAAATGCCAAGTCATCCATGAAGGTCAGCACACCTGGTCCTCAGCTGGGAGTCTGGGGCCACAGAAATGCACCAAACAGAATCCCCGCTTGTAGGAGCTGCATTGTTGTGGGGAACAGACATGTAAATGACAGGGGGATGGTGGCTCTGACAAGGGAAAAGTGCAGTCAGCTTTATGCCAGATTAAAGGGTTAATTCTGTGTGGGGTGGGCAGGCAGCAAGAGGACTTTGCAAAGGAGCCTGTACCCAGCACAGCATTATGGTTAACAAACACAACCCTATTGCACTGGGTCTCACAACAACACTGTGAGATTCTTTGTTCTTCTCAAAGATAGACAGATAGATAGATAGATAGATAGATAGATAGATAGATAATAGACAAATAAACAGATGGATGGATGGACAGATGGACAGACAGATGGACGGACGGATGGATGGATGGATGAACAGATGGATGGATGGATGGATGGATGGAAGGGTAGGTGGATGGATGGATGGATAGATAGAAAGGATATATGTAGATTATTTATACTATAATCTGTCTCTATTTCTACTTTGTTCCTCCGAAATTTTAATGATGAAGAAGAATAGAAGCAGTACCACACAATAAAATAATAAACATGTGAGGATATTAGGACCAAAGGAGAGTAAAGGCTTTTTTTAAAAAAAGGTAAATCTAGGAGTGAAATCTGTATGCAAAATCCATGCTAGAATTTGGTCACCATTTTGGATATGAGCTTCTAGCAACAAAGCAAAGAGGGAAATATAGATTACACAATCCATGGGGTCCATAAGACAATGAAACATTAAACTAATTGCTCAAAAGAAATACAACTACTTCTAGTGCCAAGCAAAGAGAAGAGCCTCTTAGTTCTTTGTATGAGAACTCTTATGTGTGATCATAAACTTCATCTTCAACAACAACCTTACAGGACATCTGGCAGCAGTTTTCCTAGGAAGACTTACTAGAATCTTACCCAGTGTGGTTTGCACCTTCCCAGAGTGCAGTCACTAAGAGAAGTAAATCAATGATGGTCAAAGTGAAGGGGTCCATGCTTGCCAAAATCCAGCATCCTGAACGTGTGAGTGTGTGTGTGTGTGCGCGCGTCTGTGTGTGTGTGTTGTGTGTGTGTGTGTGTGTGTAGGTATGCACATCCAACCTCCATTAATGCCACATCTCTCAGCCAAATGCCTGCAAGGTAGGGAGTGGCAGCAGTCCCTGAAATGCACCTATTTTGTATTGTCCAACAAAAGCAGAGGCACAAGCTTTACAGGGTGGGCATGACAGCTGCTGACCTTGAGACAGCAACAAGGACATGAAGCCAACTCCAAGATCACCTCTGCATGGAAGGTCACCATTTCATAAATGAAGAGACAAAGGATCTGAGAGGTGGAATAACTTGCCAAGGAGCACACAGTGGTGGATCTGAGTTCTAAACTAAAGTCTTTTATATTAATTTTACCACCAGCCACCCCACTGAATTATTTTATCATTTGGAATTATATATATTTCTTCTTCCTTTCCAAAATTAATTTTCTTGTCTAATTGCATTGGCTACTACTCCTAGAACAATGTGAAATGAATATAAACCCAGGCCTTTTTTTTTTTTTTTTTTTTTTTTTTTGAGACAGAGTTTCGCTCTTGTTATCCAGGCTGGAGTGCAATGGCGCGATCTCGGCTCACCACAACTTCTGCCTCCCGAAACCCTGGCCTTTTGACTTTAAAGTCAGTGTTCTTTCTCTTGTACCTTACTCACTCTCTCCTTCTCAAAGAGCTGCATTTAAAAAAAAATAGTTATCTCACTGGATGGTCACGCTTATCTGAAGAGTTAGGCCAGGGTTAGTTATCTTTCCAGGAAACATACAGGGAGGCTGAGGCCCAAGAGGACCATTAACTTGTCCAAGGTCAAACAGTGGGTAAGTGGGATGATATCCACTGGATTCTCACATAGATGTGAATCCAGGCATCTGACCCCTCACCTCCCCACAGTGTGATGCCATTCCCCCCTTCTTCAGGCTGCATTCATGTGTGCCCATCTCAGCCTTCTTTGCCATGGGGCCTTGGGCAGGAATCTTGGGCAAGAATCCCACAGTCACCCCTCACTCAAGGCAAGAGCCCTTCCCCACCTCACCAGCCATGGCAACCTCTGATCCCCTGGAAAGATTCCAGGCTTGTGCTTTAGAAACTGGTTGCTCATCCTAGCTCTGCTACCCACCATTATGGTGACTGCTTAGAGGTCATTTACTCTGAGCTCCAGATTTCTCATCTGTGGAGGGGGGCACCACCCCTGATGCCAGAGCTAAGTGGGGAGGGGGTGTGGGAAGAGAGGGGATGGGCAGGGCTTCTCAAAGGACACCCGTGTACATCTCCTTGGACTGCCTTGCTGCCTCTCTCCCTCTCGTCACCTGTCCTAACCCCCTTATTTTTACCTGAACCGCTCCTTGGCAACTCTCAACCATGGCTGGGGAGTGGAGGACGGGGAGGGGAGGCACTGTTCCCTTGGGTCTGATGGGTTGTCCCCATGGAAGCCATCGGCCAGCTTGGTCATGTTCACACACTCCACTGCTGCCCCGCCAGCTTGCACAGACTTGCCTTGCCCCTCCCACTGAAATCTCCAAGGCAGTCCCGGGGGGCCCCAGGGCCCCTCACATTTTCCCCTCACTGGCTCAGGAAGTAGTACTGTCTCCACAGCCACAGTGGCCTCTATCCTCTAGTGCCAGAAGGCCTGGTACAAGGTGGGGTTCCTGGTGCAGCTCCGCAGACAGACAGACCTGAGTTGGACTCCAGCCCCACCTTTCACTCGCTCAGTTACCTTGGGCAAGTCCCCCCACCTCTCCAGGCCTCATTTCTCTCCCACGAAGCCAAGAAACTTACACTGTTTCTTCAGAGGGCTGTGGCGAGGATGAAAGGAGGGGAGCATGGCCCTCAGCATGGGGCTTGACACTCACAAAGGCATGGGACAAACGTCCCTGGAACCTGTGGTCCTGAGAAAGTTCTCCTTAAAAGGCGGACCTCAGGGGTGACAGTGCTGGGCGGTTGCCCCTTACTGCATGGCTTTCCAGGTCCCAGGGAAAGCACAAGGCTTGCATTGAGCTAAGCGAGCTGAACGAATGGGTCATTTTTTGTGAGCACCCGCCCCTCTGGGGAACACTCACCTGGCTGTAGATCTGGTCCATGCTAGGTCTGTCCTCTGGAGCCTCGTCCCAGCACTGCTTCATCAGCCGACCCACTCAGGCGGCCCGTGATCAGGGGTCACTAGCGGCCGGCACAGAGGAGGGGGAGATGCCACCCTCCTGATGATTTCAGCAACCAACACCATGGGGCAGGCCTGGGGTCCTGGGAAGGGTCATGAAAGGAGCCTGGCCTCAGATCCTGAGAGCATGGGCAGGGTAGGCTTGTGGCAGTGCCAGGTTCTGGGCCTGAGGATATTCCTCAGCTCCTGTTTCCAGGGTACGGCTGGCCAGTGGATGTGGCATTGTTGCTCTCCTGGGTCTACCCTGGGTGTGGCCAAGGAAAGGGTCTCAGACTGGGAGCCAGGAGAGCTGCGAGCTGGTTTTGAATTCTGGATCTGCCACCACAATACTATGGGATGGTGGAGAAGACAATGACCTCTCTGAGCCTCAGTCTCCCGATCTGTGAAATGAGCATAATAAACTGCCTTCTTTTTTCTTTTCTTCTTTTCTGTTCCTTTTTTTTTTTTTTTTTTTTTTTTAATGTCGCAATCTCAGCTCACCACAACCTCTGTCTCCCAGGTTCAAGCGATTCTCCTGCCTCAGCCTCCAGGCATGCACCACCACGCCCAACTAATTTTGTATTTTTAGTAGAGACAGGGTTTCTCCATGTTAGTCAGGCTGGTCTCAAATAAACTGCCTTCTTGAGAGGAGTGCTGAGGTGGAAGACGACGGATGTTAGGTGCCCGGCACCTGGCAGACTCCCCCCACCCTCAGGCCCCGCAACAACTGCCACTGCTCTGTTGCCAACGACGCCCACCAATGATCTTGAAACCTTGACAGCGCAGCTCTTTCCTCCAGCCTTGCCACGCAGGCACTGGTGTGCCAGTTCCCCACAGGTGTGAACAACACTGCCTGCTTATCATTATCGTCATCATTATGATTCTGTCCTCAAGAAAACCTGGCCACATGTCATCCTGTCTCCACACCAGGCTAAGTCAGTGCTCTAGTTCTGCTATGACTCTGAGCCTCAATTTCCCCACCTAACAACTGATGGAAATAACTCCTGCCTCGGGGTGCTGCTGGAGAGCCAGGGGGAGCCGAGCGATTCTAAAGCAGGCTGGGAGGAAGAGGGGCTGACACCGAGCTCAGGCTCTGGAGTCCACAGATCAGAGTGGGACTTTAGATGACCCATTTACAGTCCGCACAAGGCGCATCACCTCTCTGAGCCTCAGCTTCCTCACCTGGAAGACGGGTATAACCATACTACATATTTGGAAGGGTTGTCACGAGGCAGAGTGGGTTAATCTCCTCTGAGGAGGGCCGGGATCCTCCTTTCATGAGTGAGGGAGGTGGGAGCCCTTGGAGCCAGGGAGGAGAAATTTCTTTCTGGGTTTCAGTCCCCTTCCCATCCCTTTTTGGCTTCTTGTTGGGGATAGTGCAGGAGTCACCATTCCATTTTACAGACAGGGAAACTGAGGCTCCTGGTAGTGAAATCAGGTACCCACATAGGGCCAGTCAAAAGCAGACACTAGAACTGGGCCTGGTTTGCACCCAGCCTGCACAATCTCCTCTGCCCAGAGGTTCCCAGCCTGCAGGCGTTAGACCCTGAGGGCCCCCTAGTGTGGGATCTGGGAAGTCGTATGTGCTTACAAAAGACGGTGTGCTGATGGAACCAATCATACACCACATGCACACATGTACTACTGATTTTCAAAGGTATGCAGATGGCACTGTAATGAATACAAACAAATCCATTTCAAAGTGTTGCTGATTTCACAGCCGATTTTATCATTGGGTATGTTCTCAGTTAGTGGATATTAGAAGTCAAATAGTAGCATGTGAGGCTCTAACCATTTTTGACATTAAAATGGAGTCTTCATATGTGAACATGCTGGGAACCCCTGCCCCAGGCCAGGCTAGGTCTCATGCTCCCCTCACTGCGCCAGGCATGCTGTCCACACCCCAGGCATAGCCATGGTTGACGGACAGTGCTGAGGGCTGGGGGAGGAGGCTGAGCATCTAGCTCTGGTGGGACCTGGCTGGGCTCTAAGAGGATGCCCCACAGATGACTCCAAGAGATTTTAGAACACTGAGCTTGGACCAGGGATGTCCACCCAATCCCAGGTCCACATCTTCCCCTCTGAGAAGTCCCTTCCTCTCTCTGAGCCTCACTTAACTCTAAAAGGGGGGCAATTAGCCACCCCCCAGGGTTGTCAAATGGAATCATGCACATGAAAGCGCCTTGGGAACTGCAAAGTGCCCCCCCACCCACAGGATCCTAAAGAGATGTTAGAGTCAGGAGAGAACCTGGGACCCCCCTTAGCATGCTCCTCACATCACCCCGCAGATATTTATTGAGCACCCACTGCATGCCAGGCACTCTGTCTACAGCATTTCACTGAATCCTCACAGCTGCTCTGGAAGGCAGACATCATGGTTCCCATTTTACAGATGAGAACACTGAGGCTTGGAGCCTAAAAGGGATTTACTCAAAGTCACGAGGCATGTTGGTGTGGAGCTGGGCTTAGGTTGGTGTTCCCTGGAGCCTGTGGCCTGAGCCCTGAACTCCCTGAGGCCTAGGAAAGCACACAGCAGGAAGCAGTGGGCCCTAGGCTGACAGCCTCCTCAAGGGTGGCCAGAGCATTCCAGGCCTGGGTCCCTGCACCCAAAGCTGGATGGAGCCAGGCCTGGAGCGCCTTGCACTGGTGGCATGGCTTGCAGATCCCATCTGGCCAGTCCTTCCCTCCTCAGAGGCAGATGACGGAGAGGCAGCCGAGGAGTGTTGAACAAATGGTGTGATAAGGCCCCCCTTCTTCCCACTCCTCCATCTCATAAATTTGGGCCTGGAATGCTCATTATTCACACGGCAGTGCTGTGGTGGAGAAAGGCAGTGGGGCTGGGCCTCCTGTGAGTTAAAGATTATCCACTGGGGTGGGAGCTGATGGTGAGCTCGGCACTGTCACTGCTCTGCACTGTGGGCCGAGGTGCCAGGTGTCTGTGGAGGGCCAGGTCCCTGGGACTGGGAAGAGGCAGCAGGAGGATGACAGAAAGAGCAGTCCGGGGTCCAGGGAGCCCAGACAGAGAGCACAGAGGGGAGGAAACATTTTTGGAGTTGGGCCTTGGCACTGGGGCTGGAAGAGAGAAAGTGTGTACAGGCCAGGTGACGATGGGGAAGCTGCGAGTGATTATCCTGGGGAGCCAGAAGTGTGAGGACAGAGATGCTCTGAAGGAGCCTGCCTGGGCAGGTAACGAAGCCCCCTGGTATTGAGCAGCCTGGCCATGTTGGCCACGGGGCTGGGGATCTGGCACATTTGTTACTGGATTCCCATTTATAGATGAGAACACTGAGGCTCAGAGAGGGTAAGCGGTTTGTGTGAGGTCACAGAGTAAGACAGTGACACAGCTGGAATAGGGCTGAGCTCTGTGTAGCCTGTGCTGGGCATGGAGGGCAGGTGCAGTTGGGGCATGAGCACCTACAGGCATGGCAGTGACACTGGGGAGGAAGGCAGGGGCGGGGATTTTCACCCAGAGCGCAACGTCCTTAGCCCCTGGAGTGGGTCAGCTGCTATTCTGGCAGAGTTGCTGAAGGCTGTAGGGAAAAGAAAGATCAGACTGTTACTGTGTCTATGTAGAAAGGGAAGACATAAGAGACCTCATTTTGAAAAAGACCTGTACTTTAAATAAATTGCTTTGCTGAGATGTTGTTAATTTGTAGCTTTGCCCCAGCCACTTTGACCCAACCACTTTGACCCAACCTGGAGCTCACAAAAACATATGTTGTATGAAATCAAGGTTTAAGTGATCTAGGGCTGTGCAGGACGTGCCTTGTTAACAAAATGTTTACAAGCAGTATAATTGGTAAAAGTCATCGCCATTCTCTAGTCTCAATAAACCAGGGGCACAATGCACTGCGGAAAGCCGCAGGGACCTCTGCCCTTGAGAGCAGGGTATTGTCCAAGGTTTCTCCCCATGTGATAGTCTGAAATATGGCCTCGTGGGATGAGAAAGACCTGACTGTCCCCCAGGCCGACACCCGTAAAGGGTCTGTGCTGAGGTGGAGTAGTAAAAGAGGAAAGCCTCTTGCAGTTGAGATAGAGGAAGGCCACTGTCTCCTGCCTGCCCCTGGGAACTGAACGTCTCGGTATAAAACCCGATTGTACATTTGTTCAGTTCTGAGATGAGAGAAAAACTGCCCTATGGTGGGAGGTGAGACATGTTTGCAGCAATGCTGCCTTGTTATTCTTTACTCCACTGAGATGTTTGGGTGGAAAGAAACATAAATCTGGCTTACGTGCACGTCCAGTCATAGTACCTTCCCTTGAACTTAATTATGACATAGATTCTATTGCTCACATGTTTGTTGCTGACCTTCTCCTTATTATCACCCTGCCCTCCTACTACATTTCTTTTTGCTGAAATAATGAACATAATAATCAATAAAAACTGAGGGAACTCAGAGACCGGTGCCGGTGCAGGTCCTTGGTATGCTGAGCCCCGGTCCCCTGGGCCCACTGTTGTTTCTCTATACTTTGTCTCTGTGTTTTATCTCTTTCTCAGTCTCTCATCCCACCCGACTAGAAATACCCACAGGTGTGGAGGGGCAGGCCACCCCTTCAAAGGCTGCCCGGCTTAAGTCAAGTTCTCATGGTCAGACTTTAGATGTGCGTGTCTATGTGATCTTCAGGCCCAGATTTCCTGATTGCCATAGAGTTTCCCACCAGTCAGAGACTCTAGCCAGGGACAGCCAAGGAAGGGGAGGAGGGCACCTACCTTCCACTGGGAGTCCTGAGGAGCGGTAGGGTGGGCCCCGAGTCAGCACCTCCTGCAGGATGATGCCAGCTGAAGATGTCCCCTGTGAGGGTGCTCCGCCCAGGGCGCCCAGGCCCCGGCAGCAGCTCAGGAGCTGTCCATAGCAGCTCTGCAATCACAGGGCAGGGCCACGCCACCATAACCTACTGACCACCCAAGCCAGGTTGGGTGCGTCTGTTCTCCCCAGTTCGAAAGTAAAGAGCCTACAGCTTGTTCAGAGAGGAGAAGCAATCAACTCAAGGTCACCAATGCCAGAGGACTGGAGATCGCCCTCTCCCCGCACCTTACAAGCACCTGGTTAAACAGAGGCCCCCAAACCTACTGGCAGCCCCCTGCCTATCCCTGAGCTGACCTTCCGGGGCTGGCCAGGGTTGGGGAGCCTGCTGAGTGTCCAGGGGCTCTGCATAACCATGGTCAGTGACCTTGAGCACAAAGCGTCTGTCTACCACAGTTTTCGAACTTGAGGCAGCCAAGAGGGAAATGTTGGTGATGCAGATACCTCACGCCCTGAGGTGGACATAATGGGGGTCCATTGGATCTGTAACGAATGAGAGGAAACCTGGTTCTCTCAGAATTCCCACAAGCCTTCCTGCCTCCCCGTACCCGTGGCCATGCTGTTTGGATATTCCTGGGTTAGACAAAGCTGAAAGAGCCTAGCTGTGGGAAATCTGAGCATCTCCTGTCTCCCTGCCCTCCCCACTTCCCTGCAGTGCCAGGCCCAGGGAGGGATCTCACGCAGATCAAATCCAGCAGCAGGGAGGCCTTGAAGGTCCAGTCTAGGTGCAGGACCTCATTCCGCAGCAGGTTCCCCAGGAGTCACAAAAAAGCCCAGGCAGGTGGCGACATTCTCACCCTGCGGCTCCCACATCTGTCAGGGAAATGGGCACCTCAGCAGCCCTCAGGGGCCGTTCGAGGGCTGGACCAGGTGCAATCCACATCTAGGCCACCTGCTCTTAGCACCAAGCACAAGAGTAAGCATGGAGAGGCATCAGAAATGTTGAATGATTGGATGGATGGACAGACAGATGGGTGGGTGGTGAAGGATGGATGGAGGATAGAAGGATGAATGTATGCATGGATAGATGGTGGTGGGTGGTAGATGGATAGATGGATGGGTGAGTGGATGGTTGGGTGGGGAGCTGGTGGGTAGGCAGGTAGATGGGTGGGTGGGTGGTTGATGGGTGGGTGGGTGGATGGATGATGGGTGAATGGGTGGGTGAGTGGGTACTTGGTGGGCTGGTGGGTAGATGGGTGGGTGGGTGGATGGATGAGTGAATGGGTGGGTGGCTGGGTGGATGGATGGGTTGGTGGGTGATTGGTCAGTGGGTGGATGGGTGGTTGGTGGGTGGGTGAGTTGTTGGGTAGGTGGATGGGTGATTGCATGGTTGGTGAGTGGGTGGGTAGATGGATGGGTGGATGGGTGGGTGGATGAATGGGTGGATGGGTGGGTGGGTGAGTGGATGGGTGGTTGGTGGGTGGGTGGTGAATGGGTGAATGAGTCAATAGGTGGATAAATGGCAGATCACTTGAAGCCAGGAGTTTGAGATCAGCCTGGCCAACATGGTGAAACCCTGTCTCTACTAAAAATACAAAAATTAGCTGGGTGTGGTGGTGCACACCTGTAATCCCAGCTACTTGGGAGGCTGAGGTGGGAGGATCGCTTGAGCCTGGGAGCTGGAGGTTATAGTGAGCTGAGATCCAGCCACTGCACTCCAGCCTGGGTGAAAGAGCGAGACCCCATCTCAAACAAACAAACAAAAATCTACTCACATAGTTGCAAGATGCCCACTGGGAAATGCCTAACTTAAATTCCAATCACTTAATCCTTCTGAACTTTATTTCAGACTGTGGTGATATTGGAGATATCAATAAAATTCACGATGTATCAAAAGCACAGCACTTGCCAGGAAGAGTTCTAAGTTATTTCACGCGTTCTCTGCAATCATAATCCCCCAGAAGGTGGCTATCACTAGCTCCATTTTACAGGAAAGCTAAGAGTTCCATGGAGGCAAGATTTCACCCAGATCTTCCTGACTCAAGTCTCATGCTCTGTCTCCATCCCTCAGTGCCTCTCAGGATGGTAACGATCTTGGGGGTGAAAATGCTTATGTGGTTAGTGATAACAGGTGCTTAGGATCTCCCTGAGGGAGGGGACTTTGTCTCCCTTCTCCATTCTGTATCCCCAAAGCCCAGAACACTGCACATAAGTGATGCTCAGTAAACAGCGAATAAAAGAAAGGATGGGTGGAGGGAGGGGGCTGCAGGATGAGGTCCCTTCATGATGAGTTGCCATGTGAGGGCATTGATGGAGGACACTGCGCCCTGGTGGTTATGGGGATTGTGGGTTATGGGGTGGTGACGTGGCTTTAAGGATGCTGGTGTGGGACAGTGACAGCAATAGTGAACCACTGTGATTGAGGCATTGGCAGTGGGCAGGATCACAATGGCAAGAATAACTTCCTCCTTGAGACCAATCTGGATCAGTAAGGGTCTCCTAAGCAGCGTCGCTCCCCACCCACCTTCTGAGCCCTCTACAGCCCTGCCTTCCTCAGGAGGCTGAGACAGCTTGGGTGCAGCTCAGGGTCTGAGCCCATTTCACACTCCTTCAGCCACACCCAGTCTCCCTGTTCAAGGAAGAGCAAGAGTTTAGCTGCTGCTTCTACTCAGCTGTGGGACCTCAGGAAAACCCCTCTACCTCTCTCAGCTTGGTTTCTTCCCCATCAACGCATTCCTTCTGTGTGTTCTGAGCCAGGCACAGCCTGGTGAGCAGAAACATTTGCTATAAGCCGGGCAGAGCCAGGGGCCGGGCTTTGGCTGATGGACTCCAGTTCCAGTCCTGACACCACTACTTTCCAGCTCTGTGACCTGGGGTGGGTGACTTCAGTTCTCTGAGCTGCAGGTTCCAAATCTGTAAAGTGAGAACAATAGCACCCACCCACATCTCAGGGGCTTAATGAGATGGGGGGTATCAAGTATGCTCGCCCCTGGTCTGCAGCTTTGCCCTGCAGGCCTCAGGCCCTCATGCACCCCTAACCCTGCGAACTGCTTGGGTGGGGAGCTCTGTGACCTGGGGATTCATGGGGAAGAGAGAGGGGCGGGTAGGAGAGGAGGGGTCTCAGGTGGGGGCTCTGCCCTTGCCTTGGCCTGGCCCAGAGCTAGCTGTTAACCTTGGCCTTCTCTCTTCCATCGCTGATGGGTTTTGCCTTCTCAGCCTCACCTACAGCCCATCAGCCAACTCGGAGAAGCAGACAAAACACTCTTTGTACACTATTGAAGCCTCCTTGCAGCAGAAAAGAAAAAAAGATGGAATTCCCTCAGGGGACAGGTAGAAAAGAAGGAGCAAGCAGCTCATGTTGCTTCTGTAGAAACAACTAGCCTGGCTCATCTACCGTGAGAGTCTTGGTGTAGGTGAATCATAGCATCCATGAATTGTTGAACTTGAGAATGACAGCACCTGAGAAATGGCGGCGTCCTCGGCGTCCTGAGATGTTGCTGAACTCACCTCTGACCGCCCAGCCTCCCTGCCAGCTGGTGGCCTCTGATCTGCCCGAGGCTATCCTGGGCTGGGTGCTGCCCCCACATGTCAGGGCCTGGGAGACCCAGGATCTCACCTTACCTAAGCAGGCAGGAGGGTGACCTAGGCTGGCCTTGGTCCCTGAGAGAGGCCCTGGGGTGAACCGCACCAGCAGCACTGAGGGCCAAGTGCCTGGGAACTGGTTGTTCCTTCAGGTCAGATCATGAACCACGCTGGGCCGGGAGTTGGGGTTCCACTTCCCACTCCTAGCCCTGCTGCCAATTTGCCAAGTGACCCAGGAAAGGCACTGCTCCTATCTGGGCCTCAGTTTCTCAGTCTGTAACAGGAGTAGGCCATACAGAGGCCCAAGAGGTTATGGGGTCCCTCGGCTTCTCCCAAACTGACCGCAGCTGCCTAGGCCTAGGCATGGGGGTGGCAGAGGCCCTTGCTTGGTACAGGGCCACACTGGTGGGTTCCCAGGGGGCTGGCAGACTCTTTGCTGACAGCTGGGCCACTGACCTCAGGCTCCCACCATCCGCCACCCTTCTCCATTCAGCATCCACATGCAGCCTCTGGAGGGGGCAGGAGTGGTCAGGAGTATAGACTGGGCCTCTGTCTGCTGTCCTCCCGCTCAGCTCAGCCCCTGCCCTACCCACCCATCTGTTCAGGGGTGGATGGACGAAGGTGAGCTCCTGGGCTGTCAGCAGGATCCCGTGGGGGCCCCACACCAGCTGCAGCTGCTGGATGCCCAAACCGGAGGCAAGAGAAGGGGCAGGGCAGTGGAAGCGATGCCAACGCCCCCTCCCAGCCTCAGTCTGGCCTCTGACTCAGAGCCGTCACTTTTCCTCTCCCCGTTTCCATTTCTGTCTCCCTGTCAGTCCCAGCTGGGCCAGGAGGGCACTGAACACTGTCTCCACGCAGCCCCTCTGCCTCGGGCTCGGGTCTGGAACCCCTGGGCCTGACGCATCTGCTGGTCCCCAGTAGCAATGTTCCCAAGTTGCCAAGAGTCCTCATGGGGCAGCCCAGAGAGGGCTGGGATTGGAAGGCTGCCTGCTTCCAGATACGCCTGAGACTCAGGGATGGTCTGGATTTAGGAACACACAGGAATTTAGACCCCAGGGAGAATTGTTTTCAAAGCTGGAGGGCCCCTGGGAGTCATTCTGGCCAACCCCCTCACTATACAGATGGGGAGCCTGAAGCTCAGGATGTGGAGCACATCCAGGGTCATAGGCTTCTTCCTCAAGTCTCAAACGGACTTTCTCAGGAGGCAGCCAGGGCCTTGACAAGTCCTGGCTGGGGCTCTGGGACAGACAGGAGCACCGGGGGGCCCTAGGGTCCTGGGAGACGGAGGCTGGGAAAGCCCCCTGTAGACTGCCGGGGCTGTGCACGCAGAAGGGAGGCCCCGTGGGATAGGAGCCCTCTGCAGGCCTCTCCCCATAATGCCGCCAAAGTGATTTTTAAAGGCTTAAATCAAATCTTTTCTTACTCAAACCCCACTGATGGTTTCCCATTTTACTTACAGTAAGTTCAGACTCCTTGTGGCCCACAAAGCCTCACATGCTCAGGCCCCAAGCTCATCTCAAATTCCTGTGTCATCACCCATGACAGCTCAGCCACTCCACACTCCCTCCTTCGTTTTCCTCCATCAATTGGAGCTCGCTCTGCCTCAGGCCCTTTGCACTTGCTGCTTCCCCTGACTGGTCGCTCTTCATCCAGATCCTCGTCTAGCTGCTTCCTTACCATTTGGAGCTCAGCTCAAGTGCCACCCCCCAAGTGGGCTTCCCTGCCCATTTAGCTCTTGCTGGCCACTACTCTATCCCGCTCCTCTATCACCGTATCCTGTTCTGTTTTCTCGGTGGCATTATCACTATGGGAATTTAGTTATCTGGTTATTTGGTTATTGCCTGTCTCCCCCTAACAGAATAGAAACTCCTTAAAGGCCAGGTCTGTCTTGTTCGCCACTGTCTTCCTGACACCAGACAGAGTGGCACATGAGAGGGATTCAGTCCACATCTGTCAGATAAATGACTGCCTGAATGGCCCACCATCAGCATCCACATCCCTGTCACCACCTCCAGGCACTACTGTCTTCTTAATACCAAGAAGCAGCCATCCCCAGGAGACTCAAGTTCACTGAGTCCTGTAAGTCAAGCCAGGCCAGCAGCTATGTCCCCCACCACTAACTCTCTTCAGAATCACAGCAATGACTACAGAAAATCTTCCCCTCTCTCCCACCCTCCCACGCTCCCAACACTTTCCCCTTCTGATCTTTGTCATTTGCTAGAGAGATGCAGAGCCAGGAGAGGAGACATGTGCGTAAGAGAAAGAGCAGCTGGGCCAGGAATGAGGATTTCAGGGACTGAGAGAGCTGGAGATAGATAAATAGAAGCAGAAGAGACAAAGAGGAGCACTGACAAGGCAGGCCAGAAAGGTGAGTGATATGGGGAGGAACAGAGACATGCGGGAGTCCCCCCTTATCTGCAATTTCTCTTTCCATGGTTTCAGCTACCCACAGTAAATCAGGGTCTCAAAATATTCAGATATTTTGAAAGAGGCAGAAAGACCACATCCACTAACTTGTATTACAATATATTGTTATAATTGTTCTATTTTATTATTTAGTTATTGTTGTTAATCTCTTACCGTGCCTAATTTATAAATTAGACTTTATTATAGGTATGTAGGTATAGGAAACGCAGCATATATAGAGTTTAGTACCATCCATGGCATAAGGCATCCGCTGGGGGTCTGGGAATATGTCCCCAGTGGATAAGGCGGACTACTGCAGACATACACATATACATATACGTACACATATACATATACATACACATATATGTATACATACATAAGCCACCTCACGGGAAAAGCCATATACATATACATATACAAACACACATACATATACAAGAAGGAGAAAGTGATTGACCACACCCAGGGACTAGGCAGAGAGATACTTTGTCAAAAAGAGGCCATGTGCCCATGGTGGAGATGGGCCTGAGCGCATGCACCCCTGCCCCTGGACCCCCACTCAAGGCATACAGGGGTCTGCACTAGGAGCATACCTACCTGCTCTGGCTCCAGGTAGGCAGCCACCTCTCCACTGGGCCGGGCAGCAGCAAAGGCCTTGTCTATGGGGCCAGACTCCAGGCTGATGGTGAGCACTGCATCATAGGCCTCCTGCAGGGGTCCACCAGTGCAGAGAGACAGGTAGGAGCGGTTGCAGTAGGACAGGGAGAAGAGCAGCGTGTCATAGGGCAGGAAGACTAATCTCCCATCCACCAGGCCCTTGGCCCAGGCACGGCTCAGCAGGGTGGTCATCTCCAAGCCCCCCAGCACTGCCAAGTGCATCCACAGCACCACAACTGGGGCCAGAGATGGCAGGGTAACCTTTGCAGGCCCAGTTCCACTGTGGGCTGCCCTGAAGCCCACAGTTCTCTAGTCCTGGAGAGCTGCTCAGAACTCCCGGGCACCTGCTCTGCTGCCACCCCACCCCCACCCCCACCCCCACTGGTCTAGCAAAGGTAGAATTTCCCTTTAATCTGCCCCCCATAACAGTAACAGCCAAGGCCACCAAATCTGAGTTTGATCTGATGAAAAATATCCCTTTAATGGAGGATAGATTTGTATTAATATGGCCCTCCCAGCCTGTCTGCCCAATGATTTTGACCAACGTCCTGCCCTACCCAATTCCACTGGCCCTGACAATTGTGAATATGTATTGATAGTTTTCTTCTTTCTTTCTTTTTCTGATTCAGGGTCTTGCTCTGTTGACCAGGCTGGAGTGCAGTGGTGCAATCATGGCTCACTGCAGCCTCACATTCCTGGGTTCAAGCAATCCTCCCACTTCGGCCTCTGAGAGAGCTGGGATTACAGGTGTGAGCCACACACTTGGCTGTCGACAGCTTTCTCTCTGTTGTCCTAAAGAACTTTCTCAAACATTTTGTCATTCAGTGTTACAACAGCACTAAGAAGCATGTTGGCCATTATCTCTATTTTTCAGAGGAGCAGTTGGGGAGTTGCTCAGGATGCATAACCACCACAGTGGTACAGCTAGAATTTGAACCCAGGCAGGTTGGCTCCCAGCTTATAATCCTTTTTTTCTTTTTTAAAGAATTTTTTTTTAAATTGAGATACATATAAAATTCATTCTTTTAAAAAATGTACAATAAAGTGGTTTTAGTATATTCACCAAGTTATGTAACCATCACCACCGTTGAATTATAGAACGCTTTTATCACCCCAAAAATAAACCCATTAGCAGTTGCTCCCCATTCCTCCCTCTCTCAACCCCAGTCAACCAGGAATCTGCTTTTTGTCTCTATGGATTTGCCTATTCTGGACATGTCATACAAATGCACATAATACGTGGTACTTTGTGTGTGGCTTCTTTTTTTTTTTTTTTTCTTTTTTTTTGACAGGGTCTCACTCTGTCGCCCAGGCTGGAGTGCAGTGGCACGATCTCAGCTCACTGCAACCTCCACTTCTTGGGTTCAAGAGATTCTCCTGCCTCAGCCTCCTGAGTAGCTGGGATTACAGGCGCCCGCCACTACACCTGGCTAATTTTTGTATTCCGGCTAATTTTTGTATTTTTAGTAGAGATGGGGTTTTACCATGTTGGTCAGGTTAGTCTCAAACTCCTGACCTCGTGATCCACACCCCCCCCACCCCACTCTGGGCCTCCCAAAGTGCTGGGATTACAGGGGTGAGCCACCGTGCCTGGCCTGTGTCTGGCTTCTTTGACTTAGAGTAATGCTTTCCAGGTTCGCCCTTATTGCGGCATACATCAGTACTTCATTCCTTTTGGTGGCCGCATAATACTCACTGTAAGGTAGACCACATTTTGCTTATCATCATTGGCTTGTAATCCTAACCTTGGCCCTGGGTGGCATCCTTTAGGTCTAAGTAGACACAGATACATTCATCTCTACCTTAGTAAGAGAAGTAGCCCTGAATAATAAAGCTGCCAATTTCACCCCCAGGCCCCAGGACAGAAGGGAGCCCTTGCCAAGGTCGGGGTCCACACTGGATTTCCTTTGCATCTTTTCCGTCTTCCCCGCTTGGGTCCTGACCAGCACGGCAATCGCAGCCACAAAAGGGCCACCACTTGTTTGGGATGTGGCCTGGGTTTTCACTGCACTCCCTTTTTGCAGAAAACCCAGGAAGGCTGAGGGTCTCCTTGCTGGAGCCTGAAGACCCCTCATCACATGAACTTCAGGGCCTGGAGCCCTGGCTTCCGCTGAGCCTCTGGGGGCCCGTACTGTGAGGGCCACAAGCCCATCCCCTCCATGTCTTAGATAGTGCGGGAGGTCCTCAGAGAGGCCCACCAGGACTGAGTGGAAACAGAAGCTGGGCCTGTGTCCCATCTGCTCTGCTGGGCCGACTTCCCAAACGCCCTTTCTCTTAAGGGTTGGAAGCGCTGTTCTGTATTTGGCCACGCGGGGGAGCTGCTCCACGCAACTCAGGACTAAGCCACCTCACGGGAAACGCCAGCGCGGGCTGCAAGCTGTGCAGCTGTGTGAAGGCACGGTCCTGAGCCCGCTATCTGCAGTAGATCAGCCTCATGCCATTAGCGAAGAAACCATAGCACAGAGAGGATTGGTGACTTGCCTGAGGTCACATGGGTGCGGGATGGGGTGGAGGGGGCGGCAGTGGGACTCCCTGCAGTCTGACTCCAGAGAGTGCCCCTCACCCCTCTGCCTCCTGGCTCCTGAGAGCCAGCACTGTGGCTGGAGCTCAGTCCCCTGCAGCACGGGTGGAGAAGGAGTCTGAGGGTCTCCCCACCCACTGCTGCCGGGCTCTGGCCATGCAGAGCCAAACTGTTGACGTTCTCCCGGTCCTGCTGGCATGCTACCTCCACGCCTTCGCACTAGCTGGAGTGCCCTCTGCCTGGAATGCCTTTCCCCGTCAGCTCCACTCCAAAATCAGTTTCTCATCGTCAGGCCCTGTCCAGTGTCACCTCTTCTGTGAAGCCCTCCACATCTCTAAGCAGATCAGCAGCTCCAGTCTCTGGGCTCCCCTGTGCCCTGCATACACACCTGTCTCCCAACAGACTCAGGCTCCTCACGGCTGGGGCCCAGCCAGATCCTGCCTGTGTCCCCAGAGTACAGCCAAGGTCGGGCAGACTGTGCTCTGCAGTAGGAAATACATTTTACCTTGGTAGACTCGCGAGACTGACTGTATAGAACCTGAGTACCCTGAAAGGACATCTCTCAGAACCACTTACCCTTGCTACCTGCAATGCAGTTCATAGTTACTACTGTTATTCCTATCTATTTTAGTTTATTCTGCTCAATTCTGTTCTTCTCTTTTTCTATTTCACTCTCTTTTTTTCTTTTTTTCCTTGAGACGGAGTTTCGTTCTTGTTGCCCAGGCTGGAGTGCAATGGCACGATCTCAGCTTACTGCAATCTCCACCTCCCGGGTAAGCAATTCTCCTGCCTCAGCCTCCGAGTAGCTGGGACTGCAGGCACACACCGCCATTCCCAGAGGCCCTGACAAGGACTTTTTAACCCCTCTTACAGAGGAGGAAACTGTGGCCCTGGGTGGGACAGTGACTTGTCCAAGATCTCACCAAATATTAGGACTGAACTCGGACCAGAGCTTGGCTTTCTGCCTCCTAGCCAAAGACAAAAATCACTTCTTTTTATTGACACCTGGAACATCAGAGCTGAAGGATCCTTGGAGATATAAACATCTAAATCAATTTCTCTGTGTACAGATAGGGAGACAGGCACAGAAAGGAGCGTGGGTAGCCATCAGTCCCACAAAGCTGCAGCAGGCTCCCCTGGCCTGAGGTCTTGCTGGCCATGCTCAGTATCCTGAGAACTCTGCAGTGGATGGCCAGCAGGGGCTCACAGAGGGCTGAAGATCTTAGCAGGCCAGCACTGGGCCAAGGCGGGAGCTGGCTTTTAATCCCAGTTCTGCCACTGATTTATGGGACAGTCTACAACCCTTTCTGTGCCTCAGTTTTCCCAGATGTACAGGGAGAGCTTGGCTTAGACATCTAGGTTTCAAAAGATCATTCAGCTCTGATGTTCTACATGTTTACAAAAATCCAGAGACAGTTGGTTTTTGTCCCTTAAGCTGGCCACATCTCCTCTCCCAACCCTTCTCCCAGGAGTGTGTGAGCCTCTAGTGTCTCCACCTCTGGGCAAAATAGACTAATGTGCCACCCTCCTGGGGAGAGACCATTTGTATTTTTAGACTCAGGGAGATGGGCCCCAAGGATTAGCCACAGACTGCTTGGCTCATAGAGCCAAGCTCCTCGAGTTAGTCAACTTCACAGCCCCATAATCTCCAAAAGTTGAAGATGCCTTTAGCTGCACTAACACATGAATGACCAAAATAGGGAAGGTGACAGGAACCTGGGGAAGGGGGATGGGGGATTCCTGTCATAGTGAGGGGCCCTGCAGCCCCTGCAGCCAAGGGTCATCCTCCTGTCCCCCAACCTGGTGCCTCCTACCTTCTTCCCGAGCAAGCTCCCCACAGACCGACCTGCCACTCTGCGTTATTGGAGCCAACTCGTTGCCTCTTGGTAGGCCCTAAGGTTCCTGCAACAGGGTCCTTAGATGTCAAGCTCTCAGAGTAGACTCTGGCCTGAGGGGGTCCTTTCCCCCAACAGCCTGTATGATCACCACTCCTCTGCCTGTGCCTTTCAGACCCTGCTCCCTGGGAAGGCCCTCCTACATGGCTCATTCCCTACCTGTCCCTCTCAGGAGCCTGAAGAAGCCACTTGGAAAATTAGATCTGTTCAGACCCCAGTGCTCTGGGGAGCCACAAGCAGCAAGGAAGAAGGGAATAAAGTAAAGAGAGACACGTAGAGGGGGATGGAGAAAGAGAGGAGAGGTCTTCAGCACGCCGGACAGCTCCAGACCTGGTTGGGGGCGGCTCCCAGGAGGAAGGATGGGCAAGCACTAAAGAAACCCTTAGTTTATTTGAACCTCTGCCATGTGCCAGTCCCTGTACTAGGCACCATCCACACAACCCACGGAGACAGGCATTACTATTATCCTCACCTTATAAAGTATGGCCCAGAGAAGTTAGGTGATTTGACCAAGGGCACAGAGCTGGTAAGCGGCAGGGCTGACTGTAGGTCTGGGCTCTGCTCATGGATACAATGTGTAATGATCAAGTCAGGGTAACTGGAATATCCATCACCTCAAACATTTATCTTTTCTTTGTGTTGGGAACATTACAATTCTTCTCTCTAGCTATTTTGAAATATATAATAAATTACTGTGAACTATAATTTCTCTGCTGCACTATCGAACACTAGAACTTATTCCTTCTACATAGCTGTATTTGTGTACCCTTTAACCAATTTTTCTTCATTCCCCTTCTCCCCACTTCCATTCCCAGTCTCTGGTAACCATCATTCTACCTTCTGCCTCCATGAGATCCACTTTTTAAGCTCCCACATATGAGTGAGAACACGCAATATTTGTCTTTCTGTGCTGGACTTATTTCACTTCACATAATGACCTAGAATAGAGGCCACTCCTTTCTGGGGTGAACACTTAGGTGGAGATAGAGACCTCAGTCCATGGGCTCCAGCCCTCCCTCTTCCACTTGCTTTCCCCTACCTAGGTAAAGTTAGCTTTTACTAGGTGCACTCAGCATCCGCTCTATGCTGGGCGTTATGAATACCCATCTCATTTAACCTTTATAGCAACCTTGTGAAGGGATTACTGTCTTTTGCTTTCTTCATGTCACTTTATTCATTCAACAAATGTTTACTGAGTGTCTTCATCATGGTTCTGCCAAGGGGCCAGCCTTCCATCCACCCCGACCTCCCACCCCTAATTCCTGTTTTCCCTCTTGCTCCCTTCCATGTTTCAGACACTGTTCTAAACACTTGAGCTAAATCAACCAACAAGCAAATTTAAAAGAACAAAAAATAAAGATTTTTGCCCCTCACGGAGCTTACTTTCTAGCAGGGTTAGGGAAAGGTGTGTTAGTAAACAAAAAATAAACATAATAAGTAAGTAGACATATTTTTAGTGTTCGAAAGTGATAGGTGCTATTAGAAAAAGAAGGGTAATAATGCCATGTTATAACTCTGTGGAAGCGTTTTTCATATTGCTACACAAGTGTCATAATTTCAGTGGTCAAAGAACACACTGAATGGATGTGTCATTAGTTAGTATGGATGGAAGGATATGAAGCCTCTGTGTCTGGTCTTTACTGGGTTTCCCCATTTACCATTGACCAGGACTGGGCAAGGGAGTATTAAAGGGCTCCCCAGTTAGTATATGGGGCTCTGGTCATGGTCCTCCCTGTCCCCATTGTAAGGCAACAACCATATTTCCTTGTGATAATTGGGATTGATTACTTGGGCTTACACAGTGATTCCCTTCTGTGTCCGTTGATTTAGAGTCCTGAGGAGCCCAAAATGGCCAAGCAATAGTTTCAGTTTTCAATTCATTGGAAAAATTACTGAATTCTCTGGAGGGAGTGTTTCTCCCCTGGGAGAAACTAGGTGCTCCAAACCACTGAATCCAAGACCACGGGCACAGGCAGGAAATATTCTTCTAGTGAGTTTGTGGGTGATAGTGAAAGAGGCCACTCCTATCTTTCGTCTTTTGTTCCCAGCCCATCCCTTCTGACTATAGGAAGGTGGCCCACTTGGCCCCTAGTATAAGGCATATACTGCACCCTGGAAGCACAGGATGCCATCTCCTAGATCATTTGGCAACTGAGCTATTCTCTAATGGACCATTCCACATTTCTGTCAAGCCAGATGCTTCTGGGCGATGGGAGATGAGCTCACTGCTTCAGTTCCTTTGCAGTAAAATGCTTCCCCTGGTTAGAGGCAATGTCGTGTAGGACAATATAGTAACATATAGGGCACTCTTAGACTATGAATGATGGTACTGGCAAAAGCATCGTAGGCAAGAAAAGCAACTCTACATACAGTTATATTTCTATCTCTACAAGTAGAAAGAAAGGCATTGCTGCTTCTATGAAGGGAGAGCTCTCATATAATCAAACTGTCACCAAGTAACTGGCTGACCCCCCAGGGAAGTGGTGCCGGTTTTTGGGCTGAGCAGTGGCCTCTGCTATCTGCAGGTTGGACACTCAGCTGTGGAAGTAGCTAGATGGGCCTTGGTGAGTGCAATCCCATGTTGTCAAACCAATGAAAGTCTCCATTCTGAATGCCACGGCCACATGGCCATTGAGTAAGCACTGGAGGGGCTATGGAAAGAATCTGACTGATAGCCACAAGTCATCTTGTCCACCTAATCTTGAGGATTTCTGTCATAGGTGCCCACTAGTGGGGCATTCATGTGGAGCACATGTGACTGCCCTGAGAGGCCTGTCCACACACCTCACTGACACCAATTTCCAATTTTATTTATAGCAAGACTCTGGCCATCCAGACAGTCCATTGTCAACTGCCCATGAGTCAAAGTAAATAAGTACCACAGGCCCACTCTCCTTCAGCACAAAATGGACAACTAGCTGTGCCCCTCTGAAATCCTGCCCAAGAGGAAGATTTCCTTTCACCACTTGTATGTCAGGACCAGCCTTGATTGGAGAGGTAATGCAGCTACCATCCCTTTCTGGCTGGTACCAGCATACTGTGATATCCACCCACGAACCAGACCCACACTTCTTCCTCCTCTACCGACTGCCAATGAGAAACTCTCCATGTATGGTTTTGGTATCAGGTATCAGTTGAAGGAGAAGTGGCAAAAAATAAGAGAAGATACCATGGCAGTCTAGGCCATCTGCTTGGCCACATAGAATGCTTCTATGCATGGCCAATCTTCTGATCCAGTGAATCAGATAGCCCCTGGTTCAGTGGTCAATTCTGGTAGAACAGTCATTCAGTATTCATAGTCATATTTGGTCTCCACCAGGAGTAGGAGCAAGTCAGAACTGCTTTTCAAGTGGATGAAAGTTGTCCACAAAAAATAATATATATGGTTTTATGCCCAAAGCCTAGTGCTCTGTGCTGTAATTCTCCTGTTGGAAGTTGAAGAGGCTCCAGGTTGCATCTCTGTCTGCCACAGATACCATGGCCTCTGTTGGGTCATAAGTTTCAGTGGCAGGGCAACTTGCACAAATCTGCTGTTCAGCCCCTTTATTGCCCTGGGATCTACTGAAAACTGGCAGTTTCTGGGCTACCTGATAAATAGATCAAGACAACACTCCCAAATGTGGTATTATTAGGTGGGTGCAAAAGCAATTGCGGTTTTTGCCATACTTTTATGCCATACTTTTATGGCAAAAACCGCAATTGCTTTTGCACCGACCTAAGACATTGCTTCTAGCATCCAAACAGGCTCACCAAGCACTAGTCCCCTTCTATGTGATGTTTGGTACAACATGCCACAACTTGCTTCTCACATTAGAAAAGGTATTCCACGGGCCCCTAGGAACTTCACCAATATGACAGCGCCCTAAATTTTTGCAAGGTGTACCTCCTTCTCTCTGGCATGTATCACTAGGATATTTAAAATACCGGCTACCTCCTAAACACCAGATCCAATTAGCAAAATTACATCAATATAATGAACCAGCATGATGTTCTGTGGAATACTGAGCTGATCCAAGGTCTCTTTGAGCTCTATTATGATAGCAAACTAGAGAGGTAACATAGCTCTGGGGACAAAACAATAAATAAAGGCATCCTGTTGTTCTGCAAACCTCTTTTTCCTTACTGATAGGAATGGAAAAGAAAATATTTGCTAGGCTAATGGCTGCCAACCAGGTGTCAGGAGCTGTACTGACTTGATCAAAAGATAGCTGGAATGGCAGCTTTGCCTGGCATCACTTACTAATTATTAATAAGTTTGTGATAATATACTATTATTCTCTAGGACCCACCTGGTCTCTGCACCAGTCAGAGTGCAATTTAAATGGGGCCATGATAGGAATTACCACCTATGCTTCTCTCAAGTCTTTGATGCAGACACTAATTTCTGCAATTCCCTGAGGAGGATTGCTTTTGCTGTACTCACTGGGCAGGGGGAAGCTGGGTAGGGAGCTCAACACTTTCCCCCATGAAGCCCCCAATCCACAGGCCAGGGAACAAATATAGGGATTCTATTAGTGGTTATATATGTCTACTCCCATCACTGATTCTGAAACTGGGGAGACACCCACAGAACGCATGCGTGATCCCACCAGACCCTCCATTAGAAGGTCTCAGGCCAAGATCGCGCGTGTTCCCTGACCTTGCTACTCTTTCCCAGTGGCCCTCGGGGCATTTTGGTTCTTTGGGAAAGAGTGACCCATTGGCCTAGTCTCTAGTAACCTTCTGGATGGCCTGAGTCCCTCCCCAGAGAACAGTCACCTTGGTTCATACCACTGGTCCCCCTTGGAGGAAGAGTCATGATCTATAATTTCCTCAAAGGGACACAGAGTCCCCTCAGTCAAGGACTCTGAGTCTGTGGACGGCTCAGTCTGGGAACCTGGTAAAAGGCAATATATTCTACTATAATGATTCAAGATGGGTTTCCGTCTAGCACACTTTGAAGTTTTCTTTCCATATGTGTCAAGCACATATACATGCCCCTCCTTTAGTGTAAGAGGCTGTGAGGAGGGAGGTGTTACAACTCTGCAGCCTTTAGCTGGATCCTGGACTTGGTGCCCTGTTATACCTTCCCCGCGCCTACAGGACATGAGGTACTCCTTCAAGCTGTCATGGAAGCCTTCTGATGGTCACATGTTCTCAGTTGTATGGTCATAATTCTAAATTTCATATTTCATATATACATGGCTATAAGAAACAGCCAGGTTGCTTATCTTATCTGATTCTAAGAGACAAAACAAAATAAAACAAAAGAAGTAGTCAGGAGCCTCCACCATGTTCATAAGCAGTCTCGTCGCCACCAGGCTAAGTGCCAAAGCTGCCTCATAGCCCAAGGTCTGGCTTCTGACCTGCACTTTAGCCCTTGCTCCCACCAATGATAACTTGCTTGCATCCTATTTCTCCCAGCAAGGAGATAATCCGTGTGTTGCACAAATACAGAACCAGCCCAACTCCAGAATCCTGTTTGAAGGGTCTGTTTCCTAGGGCCATTTCTGGTATTAGTCAGGTCCAGCAGAAACTGAGGGCACACTCAAATTAGGACAATTCTAGGGTAACTGTTTCACACAGGGCAATGATAAGGGTGGGGGTAGTGGCACCATAGAGAATGTCACAGTGACTCAAGGCTAATGTTGGCAGAACTGTTGCCTCCCCAGGCCCAAAGGTCTCAGGAGAGGGAGTTTTCAGGAAATGGGAAGAAAGCTGGCTCCCTTGACAGGAGCAGTGACTTTGGTGAAAGGGCACAACTAGATTGCAGCGTCCCTACAGGGAGGGACTTAGGGTACCAGAAGCCCAATCCTGTGTCTTCCCTCCCTCTGATCTGCTGTTAGGTCTTCTCATTGGCTAAACTCAACTGAATCCGGGGGCAAGAGACCCATTGCTGTTGTTCATACACGTCAGCTCCTGGCACCCAGAAAGGGCGGGTGAGGGTGGAGAGTGGATCTGGATGGGCAAAGGGAAGACCTCGGCACAACCACTTTCCCTGGGAGAGTCAAGGGGCACGGCCTTGGGAAGGGGAGGTTTTTCCCAGGAGCAGGTTCCTCCAAGTGCATCCAAGGAGAGAGGAGTGACACAGGCAAGTGTGCAGAGGCTAGAAGCTGCAAGGTACACACAGGTGTGGGCTGTTTTCCTGCAAGGAACATGGATATCAAGACACAAAGGTAACAGGCAGGCCTGGCCCCAGGTCTTTGTTAATCTGGAAAAGACCTTATTTCTGGAGTCTGTTCATCTTCCTGGCTTGGCTTCTCCCCCACCGGAAACCCAGAGAACTCAGGAGAGACCCCCAACACAGTGGCCCACGCACGGCTGATACCACTGGCTAGGGCCACAGCACCAACATTCCACCCCGCTGTCCACCCAGTTCCCAAGGCCTTCAGGGCTCGGATCTCACCAGGGCTCATTTGCCCAAACTTACCCTTTAACCCATTTTTCCTGAGTGCCTAGCCCTGCAAGCGAGACATGGTTTCCATGCCTGAAGGGGCCACTGTCTGGTGTCTGCCTCTATAAAATCCTGTGGCAACAATAGCTCAGCTAGAAGAAAACACAAGATGTGCACGGAGCCCAGAAGAGGAGACTAAGTGCGCGGGGTAAAGACAAGGAAGCTGTCAAGAAGGAGGTGTCCTCTGACTGTGTCTCGAGTGTCCATAGCCACTTGCCAGGCACATAGGAGAGGAAGGCGTATCAGGCAACAGGACCAGCATTAGCAAGTGTCTGGAGGCACAAGGGCGTGGAGAATGCCAGGAAAAGCAAATGCTTGGTTTCCTGAGGCTGGGACATGGCAGGCGATGAGGCTGGAGGGGTTGGCAGGGGCCAAATAAAAAAGGGCCTTAAATACCAGGCTTGGGAGTTTAGATTTTACCCTAAAGACAAGGAGCAGGTAGCAGGGGGCTCTGGAGAGTTCATGGCTTCGTCTGCATTTTTCAGATGTTACTATTGTTGTCTCCATTTGACAGATGAGGAAACAGACTCAGGTTAGGTGAGTAACTTACACAAGGTGACATCACTTGTGCAAGTCATGTGACATACACCCTAGAAGCATCTTATCTCTTTGAATTCCTGGGGAGAGCAGCAGAGTATGGTGTTATGCTCTAGTTATCTGATGATGGGAAACTACCTCAAACTTAAAGCCTTAGCACATTGACAATTGTTGATTTCGCTCATGAATCTACAATTTGGGCAGGAATTGACAAGGAAGCTTTGTCTCTATGCCATACAGCATCAGCTGAGGCCGCTTCCCCAAAGCAACTTGTAGAGTGCGGGGCACGGCTAGGACCAGGAGGCAAGTCCCAGGAATTGGGGGGAAGGCCAGCCACCAGCTCCTAGGTCCTGGCAGAGACTGAGTCACAGGCAGAGGGCCATTGCTCCGGTGGGTGTTACCAGGAGATAGGACTGTTCTGGCTGGTGGGGTATTAAAGGCCCATCAAGGGTGTTAGAGGCCACTCCGTCTGTTCCCCAGGAAAATGGGAGTCCTTCACCGAGGAAGGAGTTTTAAGTGGCCTCTATGCCGCCACCGAGACAGGACAGCAGGTCCCTGTGGTATCTCCACTCAAGCTTGCACACGTCCACTGCTGAGCCATTCACTGCTCCCTGCTGTGGAGTGCTCGGCCTGCAGGCTTCTATCCTTGGAGTTGGGAAACCGGCCTCACTCCAACCTCCACACTCGGGTCGCTGATCTGCGCTCTTTGCCCACAGGAAAAGCCTGCCCCACTCCCCTTGTCAGCCCCAGGTAGTCAGGCAGCAGCAACAAACATACAACACAAGTAAATCACACCCACAGAGCCTTTGCAAACACCCAGTTCATGTCTCATTTAGGACTGTCCCAGGTGCTTTGCACTCATTCAGTTCCCACACTCCTATGAACAGGACAGGCCTTCCCTGTCTTGCTCATCACTGGGTCTCCAAGACCCTGCCTGGCATATATTAGATATACAATAAGTATATGTTGAATTATTAACCCCATTTAGAGAGAACCAAGGCACAGAGGGATTATTGCTTGCCGAAGATCACACAGCTCTGAAGTGGCAGAGCTGGGATTTAGAGCCAGGCACTCTAGCTCCAAAATTCATGCCTTCAACTCCAATATGTTCTGCTTTTTAATTAACATAATGTCAGTCAGGCGTGGTGGCTCATGCCTGTAATCCCAGCACTTTGGGAGGCCGAGGCGGGCAAATTACCTGAGGTCAGGAGTTCGAGACCAGCCTGGCCAACGTGGTGAAACCCCATCTCTACTAAAAATACAAAAATTAGCCAGGTGTGGTGGTGGGCACATGTAATCCCAGCTACTCAGGAGGCTGAGGCAGGAGAATTGCTTGAACCTGGGAGGCAGATGTTGCAGTGAGCCAAGATCACGCCACTGCACTCCAGCCTGGGTGACAGAGCGAGACTCTGTATCAAAAAATAGAAATAAAAAATAAAAATAATGTCAACCATTTCCCCAACTTTTCTTTTTACAGGAAAGCATTTCCAAACTTTTTTCTTACATAGGTAATAACAATGACATGACATAAGTAGCACTTGTCTATGGCCCTGGAATATAGTCTCATCTCACTGGAGTCTCACTAGAACCTCTACAGCATAAGGCTCAGACAAACAATGGCCTTTCCTGCCCTGTTGATTGCCGCACCCCCAAAGCCAAGCCTGGTGCATAGTATATACACAATAAATATATGTTGAATTAGTTAACTTTACAGATGAGGCACTGGGATTCAGAGAGCTGATTCTTGCTCAGGGTGACAGAATCAGTAAATGACAGAGCCCTGATTTGAAACTGGTCACTCTGTCCCCAAAGACTATTTCTACTGCATCATGCTGCTTGGCTTTTCTGGGTTTCAGTTTTGTCACCAGTTAAATGGGAATCCCAAGGCTCCTTAGAGTGTCTGTCATGACAAAGGATATAATGGAAGTGAAGGTGCTCTGCAAAGAGGACAGGGACACATGGGTTGGGGGGGTCTTTCTTGTTTCCTTCACTGAGACCTCTGCAGGGCCTAGTGCAGGGGAGGAGCTGGGGATGCTGCAGTGAGAGAGAGGATGATGCCTACAGGACATGGGTAAAATTGAGATGGATGGATGGACAGATGGATGGATGTGCGGATGTAGGGATGGCAGATGGATGGATGGGCAGGTGGGTGGATAGATAAAAGGACAGATGGGTGGATAGATGGATGGATGGATAGACAGATGGGTAGATGAACAGATAGTGTCTTAGTTCATTTTGTGCTGCTATAACAGAATATCACAGACTAGGTAATTCTGAATGAACAGAAATTTATTTGGTTTATGGTTCTGGAGGCTGAAAAGTGCAAGATTGAGGGGCTGGCATCTGGTGAGGGACTTCTTGCTGCATCACAACATGGTGGAAGGCATCTCATGGCAAGAAAGAGCATGCAGGTGAGAGAGAGGCAAAAGGGGTCCAGACTCATTCCTTCATAGGGAACTCACAATAACAACCCATTCCCGTGATAATGGTATTAATTCATTCATGAGGGCAGAGCCCCCATGACCTAAGGCTTCACCTTGTTAAGGCCTCACCTCCCAATACCTCCACATTGAGGATCAAATTTCCAACATACAGACTTTGGGGGACACATTTGAACCATAGTAGATGGAAAACTAGATGGGTGGATGGAAGGGAGATGGATCAGTAGGTGGATAATGGAATGCAAGGATGTTGATGGATGGGTGTGAAACAGACATTACTGCCCAGTGTGGTCTCAGGCTGGTATTTTAGTCTTTATCCAGCAGAGGGCACCAAGACTCCAATAATTGGCCTACGCTGGAGTTTCTTGGCAGTAGAAACCTGCCTGCAGGAGAGCACACCTGGAGTCAGAACCAGGCCCGGCCTGTAGCTTGTGGGCAGCTCAGGCAGGTGATAGGCTCTCAGGACACAAAGGACCAAGTTAGAGTCCTGGGGTGCAGGGGCATAAAAAACACAGACTTAGGGTGTGGTGGCTCACACCTGTAATCCCAGCACTTTGGGAGGCCGAGGCAGGCAGATCACTTGAGGCCAGGATTTCAAGGCCAGCCTGGCCAACATGGTGAAACCCCATCTTTACTAAAAATACAAAAATTAGCCGGGTGTGGTGGCATACACCTGCAATCCCAGCTACTCGAGAGGCTGAGGCAGGAGAATCGCTTGAACCTGGGAGGCAGTTTGCAGTGAGTGGAGAACGCAACACTGCACTCCAGCCTGGGCGACAGAGTGAGAATCCATCTAAAAAAAAAAAACAAAAAGAAAACCCAGCACAGGCTTAGGGACAGACCCTGGCATCTCCCTCCTGGAATGGGGCCTCAGGGGCCCCATTTCCCCTTTTGGGGAAATAAGTGCACCTTCTGGGCTTGTGGTGAGGATAAAATGAGATGCTCGAGAGGGAAAGTTTGGTATGCTGGGGGCCCCTGACACAGGTGAGGTATCTGAGGCTGAGAGGCTTGCATGACTTATTCTAGGCCACCCAGTAAGTGTGAGATAAGAGGTAAAGACAGTCTCTGAAGCTCCAAATGAGATTTCTATAAAAATAGAGAAAATTCTATTAGAGTATAAGTGGTTCCTGGGGAATCAAGACAATTTGTGGGGTCAGGGGGGCTGCTCTGAGGCTGGAGACGATTGTTGGAGACCCTGGGAGGCTGAGTTACATCCTGAGTCTGTCCTGCCACCTGGGGCAGATACTAAATACGCACTTAGCACCCAACCAGGAGCCCCAGGTGCAAGCCGGTAGTGTGGGAAATTATCATTTTAATGTGAACTTGCCTTGCACCTCCCACAGTGACTGGATGTGAATTTGCCATCTTAACCGAGTGTTTCAGGAGGCTGAGTTTTTCCTTTGGGGTTTATTTTATGTGTTGCTGTCACTCCTGGTCCCTGCCAGGGATTTATCGCAGGGACCAAGCCTGGTTTGAATTGCTTCAGAATGAGCTTGTCGGCAGGCAGCATCCTGTAAAAGAAGCCAGGCCCAGTTCCAGACAGCTTCAAACAGAGAAAGAATAAGCAGAGAAAGCCAATCTTAGGTTTCCCGGAAGCAAGTGGCTGTGCTGAGCAGAGGGAAGGTCCAGCCCAGAGCACAAAACAGCGAACTGGCGTTGGGTGGAGAGCTGGTCCCCTGGCTTGGTGAGGACCAGCCTGGAGACTGGGAGAGGGACCCAAATTTGGGAAGGAGATAGTACTTTCAGTTTGCCCTTTTTCTTCTCATAAGGCAGCATTCAGAAACTGCCACGGCACTGCAGGCCAGTATAGCCTTGAGCAGGACAGACCCACTGTGGTCTAAACCCACTCCTGGTGGGGCTGCCGCCTGAGATCACCTTCGTGTTTCAGCCGCCCCCAGTGTAGTTCACCCAGAGTGAGCTAACACCCTCTGCCACCTGGAGGGTTTGCCTCCTCCACCTGAAGAACATGGCCCCAGCTCCCTGTCCTGGGCTCAAACGTGGTCTTTGCATTCATCCCTGATGAAGTTCCCCTGGGAGCATTCTATTCTGCTCATTAGTCCAACTTGTTGAGTCTCATGCCTTCATGCATCTGTGGGCTCAACATTTTCTGATCTCCTGGTCTGTGCCAGCTCTGTTTTTGATACTGGTGAGACAAAAGAGACTGCTATAACCTGATGGGAAAGGCAGAGGTTTGCAACCTGGTGGAGGGTATGAGGCACAACAGGAGGTACGAACAACTGGCTTTGGAAGGGGATCCCGTGGTCTGGCGAATCCTATCCCCACTATCCTCACACATGGTGCAGGTTGATGAGCTTGCCCTCTGTGACCTTATCGCAATCTCCAGCTAAGTGGTGGAGTGAGACAAAAGCAACAGAGGGCAGGCTGGAGAGGACCTGCAACTGACAAAGAGCCAGCAGCAAAGAGCAAGGAGCAGACGGAAGAATCCAGAGACCTGTGAGCAGCAATGCAATGAGAAAGGGAGCTGCATTTGTCAGCGGGGCTCCTGCCGGTGTCCTGGAGGGCATGGGGCTGAGAGTTTGCAGTCTGATGCACTGTCAAATTATTCTCCATGGCCCCAGTGCTGTTCCACAGTGGACAGGCATGTGCAAGCCTACTTCCAAAGGCCGAGGAAGCTGAGAGGCCGAAGAAAGAGGCTGACATATCCCCTTCCTCAGAAGAAACATTTCAGAGGGACTCAAAGAGAAGCCATGTCAGAGAGACAAACTGGTGGATTCCTGAGCCATTCCCTCCCAGAGCCAGGGCTTATCTACCATAGGGAAGGAATGTGTATGACAGTTATAGGGAAAGGCAGGAATGCTCTGTGAATCTCCTAAGGACAGGATTTAGGGTCAAGGTTGTTTTGGCCTAAAGGCAGGATTTACAGTACATAGTGCTCTTATACAAGGAATAGTAAATAAAGTAGAAATCTTAGAGGCCTTCCTTGACTGGGGTTAATCAGAAGTCATCATGGCAGATTAACATCTAAAATGGAGCGGCTTTAGCCCCCAATAAATGCCCAAACAACGCAGACTTGGCACAATGTCTGCAGCCTTCACCACAGGCTGGAGGTGGGACTGAATGTGCAGAGCCGACACTAGGCTGTGGAGACCTGAGGGCCTGGCAGGCTCCCCTTTGCAGAGTTCCAGGGCAGTGGGATGGGGAAGGAGGCAGCTCCTTCTCTGTGCTGATTAACCACCAGTGTGGGGCACCCCACAGGCAGGCCTGTCACACCTCACTCTGACATCTGGGGCCACCCTCTGGGGGCTTCGTGCTTCCTTTATGGCTGTGCCACCTGTGATGTGCCTGCCCCCTAAACGTGGCTGTAAAGGCTCAGCCCTGGCACACCTCCCACCCTGAAAATGCCAGGCCCAGAGCCTTTGGTCAGAATCCAACTCTGACATGACCGCTAGTGAGACAGCAGATCTCACTTACTTTATTTCTGTTGTGTCTTTTCCAGGACTAGGACCCGCTGTCAAGGGTCGGCTTCTGCAGGCTCCTTCAGCTCCTCCTCCCACTGGCAAATCTTCAACATCGGGTTGTCACAGTAGGCAGAGGACATATGGGCAGGCCAGACTTGTGCTGGGCTGAAAATTCTGCCTCTGACTGACTTGCAGTCTCCTCGCTTGTGAATGGAGGACAGTTGCACCTGCCTCCTAGGGCAGCTGTGAGGTTTGCTTGGGGTGACAGGTGCGCCGGGCACTGGTGGATGCCCAGTAAATGTCTATTAGATCCAGATTCTGGGATGCATAGGAGCCAGATCGCAATCTGCAGGCTTGATGGGAATTACACCAGCTCCTAACTCGGGGCTTGGTCAGAATTCTTTCTCCCTGTTGGGTCTTTGGGTTTTGTTTTGTTTTGTTTTGAGACGGGTTCTCACTCTCATTGCTCAGGCTGAAGTGCAGTGGCACCATGGTGACTTACTGCAACCTCGACTTCCTGGGCTCAGGCAATCCTCCCACCTCGGCCTCTTCAGTAGCTGGGACTACAACTCCTAGGCTCAAGCAGTTTTCCCATCTCTGCCTCTCAAAGTGCTAGGATTACAGATGTGAGCCATCTGCCCAGCCTCCTACTGGGTCTTGATCCATATCTACATAGAGAACGTTTCAAGGGCCAGACTGGGGCCGGAGGTTTGCAATTAAGGCTGGAGTAGACTCCAAAGAGAGGAAGCAACCTTTAGGTGGCCCTGAATGCCAGCAGAAACTGCCGATGAGAGCTGAGTGCCAGCACTTGTATCCCAGCTGCATGCACGTGTATGCAGGGGCGCGCATTACATGTGCGTGTGCACCCCACACGTGTGTTGGAGGGTGCTTGCGGAGCCGATGGCCACTCTTTGGGTTTGGGCTGTGGCAGGACTTCCACCCTCTGAGTGTTGCGTCTAACTTTCTGAGCCTTCCTTGAGACAGAGGCGGCCAGCTGGGCCCAACATGCTTCCTGGAGCCAGCCTCACAGCTGCTATTCCCACTCCAGGGAGGAGCCTGGCTCTGGTAGGGGCAGCATGGTACCAGCTCCCTGCTCCCAGTCCTAGGTCAGGGCAGGAATGGGAAGGGGGACTCTGAACAGGGATAGAGAAGTGGGTGGGGACCCGGGAACACTGGCATCGGGAACAGACTGAAAAAGCAGTGTCAGGAAGGGAGTTGGCAGGCAGTGACCAAGTAGCAATGGGATGAGAAGGAGAAACAGAATCACAACAAAGTTATCACAGATGGGAAAGAAGTAGAAAGCCAGAAAGAGGGGCAGAGAGAGACAGAAACTATAGAGTCAGAGGCAATGGAGACACAGAAAGGGAGAGAGGGAGAAAGATAAAGAGACTCCAAGAAGAAAAATTATGACAGAAGCAGATGTGCAGAGAGAGAAACAAAGTCACAGAGGAAGGAGAGGGAGAGAGACGCCGAAAGAATCAGAGGCAGAAAGGAAATAATACATGATCCACAAACAAGAAGCAGAAAGAGAGGGGCAAATACAAGGATGTGTGCCAGGGATGGGACGTAGGAGACAGCAGAGCCAGGAGGGGACTCAGAATCCACCATGTTCAACCCTCTCCCCATTTTGCAGGTGAGAAAACTGAGGCCCAGCAAATCATGGCAGGATCAGGCTCAGAATACAGGTGACAAAGAGAGCAAAAGAAGAAAGGGCCCTGGAGGAAAGATGAGAGCTGGACAGAGAGTTCCAAGGGGTGAGAAGCAGGAGGAGAGATGAATGGGAGCGGAAAGGGTGCAGCGGGCTATGGTAAGGGAAGGCCTCTCCCTAAACCGGGGAATGGCAGTGGCCAGACTCCAGAGCCTCTGGCTTGGCCCAGGTCCCAGTTGCAGGCAGGGAAAGAGAAGGTGACAAAGAAGAACAGAGCACTTGGCTAGGGTGTGGGGCAAGGCTGAACAAACACTGCCATGGGATTTCCATTTAAATCCCCACATTCCTATCGGGGCCAGCGATTTGTTCCTCAGACCTCTTCAGACTAGAAACAGTAAGTCAGAAAGAAGCACCCTGGAGAAGCATGCTGGCAGGCCTAAGATGTGTCAGCCATGGAAATCTACAACCGCGAGCCACGGATACCAGGAGTTACCGTGGTTCTCCGTCTGGACCAGGCAGTGCAGGGCATGAGCACTGGGGCTGTGAGTGGGCTTAATAACGATTCACAGACATCAAGAATGCTTAAGCAGCCGGACGCGGTGGTGCACGCCTGTAACCCCAGCACTTTGGGAGGCCGAGGCAGGCAGAAGTCTTGAATCCAGGAGTTCGAGACCAGTCTGGGCAACATGACAAAACCCCGTCTCTACAAAAAATACAAAAATTAGCCGGGCATAGTGGCACACACCTGTAGTTACAGCTACTTGGGAGGCTGAAGTGGGAGGATCGCTTGAGCCCAGGAGTTTGAGGTTGCAGTCTGCCATGATCGTGCCACTGCACTCCAGCCTAGGTGACAGAGGGAGACCCTGTCTCAAAAATAAATAAGCAAATAAAAGAACGCTCAAGCACCCTGAGGCGACTCTGCTCACACAGGTATGAACATATAACATTCATTTTAGGAAAAGGGTCTCCAATCAGGAATCTAATGATGTATTCTTGGGGTTCCAAGATTTCAATGAGGCTTCTAAATTGAGTGTTTTCTTTGAGTTGGCATTATTTTTTAAGAGCTCTTCCCAGCTATGAGGGCAAATGGTTTCCTTTTCCGTGACCATTCAAAATTAAAAGGCATTTTCCTAGAATAAAACTTGAATTTCTGAAGTTAGGGTTGTGCAAGACTGAGCATCAAGCGGGTCAGTTCAACTAACGTCAGCCTTTACTCCCCTGGCCAGGTCGTGGGACCACATGGGGGTGGTTGTCTGGCATGGGTGTCGAGCACAGGCAGGGTGAGGAGGATATCCACTCAGAGCAGGGAGGGGTAGTGATGGAAGAATGGTTATATATGATCAAAAAAGTAAATGTATTTTAGGTAATCAAAGCCAGGTTTCTCCCTGCTAGAGAAGGGAGTTACAGGTATGGAAAGAGAAAAATAAAATTAACCCAATGGTGTTGGATTGGATTTGGAGGTATCAGTGTGAACTCATGGTTTTCCAGATAGATATGCTTTCTAGCTCTCTCCATTGAGAGGGCCTGGAAGCCACATCCCAATAGCAATGAACACTCCAGTCTTGGCTTCTTCAAGCCAGGGCCCCTTGTAGCAATAGCTGATTCCAGGCCTGGGACAAGGAACTTACAAGATGAGCCTGGAACAGCTTGCTGTGCCAGAAAGTAAATCAGTGCTCAAAGAGTTATGGGGACAAGTCAAAAAGACATAGACGTTATCCCACAGGGTCTCCCATGGGTCATGTCTGGATCACTCTGTGCATCAAAGTAAATAACAGTAATGACAGATTATAACTCACTGAATAAAATAAGAAACCATGAGTCCATACCGTTACGGAGGGAACGAGCAAGGAAGGGAGAATTTGATGAGGAACAGTATAGTTATATAGTCTCAAAATACCTCCCCACAAAATACATGTTCCTTACACATGGAAAAGGAATCATTTTCTGTGGTAATTTTCCTATGGGGAAGCCTGGCAAGCACCATCAAAGTGATCAAAGCAAAGATCACCAGTAATGGGACAAACTGAAGTCACATGCCACCTGACAGGATGCAATGAGAAAAACACAGTGTCACCCCGGTAGTACTCCTGCTAAAGATTTCAATCATAAGGAGACATCAGACAGACCAAAAGTGAAGGGCATTCTACAGAATAACTGGCCTATAATCTTCAAAGGTATCAAGCTCATGAAAGTGAAAGCACTGAGTAACTGTTTAGTCTGAAAGAGATGAAAAGACATGACAACGCAAGATTTTGGAGGAGACTAGAGTCATGTATCCATGGGCGTTTCCTGATTTTGTTGGTTGTGTTGTGGTTATGTAAGGGAATGTCCTTGTTTGTAGGAAACACTAAAATATTCACTCAGGAAAAAATAGAGTATGTGTATTCTACTTGCAAGCGTCTGTAAATTTAAAATTGTTTTTAGAAAGTTTGTCTTTAATCTGCCCACAATAAAACTCCCAAGATAAAAACTTTTTCAAATAAGCAATGCTAAGCCTTCAAGGAATGAATAACCCCTAATTCATACAGCTCCTCCATAGCAAAATCAAAGTCAATGTAGTAAAGGAAAATTGCAAGTTTATAGAACCTATGAACATGTGTGTAAATATCTCAAATGAAATATAAGCAAAGTCTAGGGCGCGAGGCTCTGGGAGCCTTTCTTGAGTGCCACCTGGCCAGCCCTGCACCCCTGCCTGGCCCTCTCTGCGTGCCCTGTGGCATGAGGCTGTGCTGGCAGCAGCGCCATCTTGGATCAATGGAGTGAGGCCCCTGGAGAGATGGCAGAGCCCGAAACAGGAGGGCCCTGGGGCCTGGGGTACTTCCTGGAGCAGAGTTGCCAAAATACCCCTGAATTCCCTCCTCCAGACCTGTGTCTGAGAAAGATGTAAACTCTTCTTATGTTTAAGATACTAGTATGTTGGGTTTTCTGTCTTTTACAGCCAACCCTAATCTTAATATTGGACAATAACATATTAAAGGAGAAAAGCCATATTTTCATATCATAGATGAAAAAAGGTACTTAATAAAACTCAATGTTAATTCACAATTGAAAAAGAAAACAAAAAACCTCTTGGCAAACTTGCAAGAATAAAATCTTCCTTAATTTCATAAAGAATACCTGCAAAACCCCTAAAGCAAACATCATATTCAACAGTGAGTTGTTTTTTATTAAATCCTCTTTAAAATCAGGAACAAAACAAGGACTCCTTCTGTCAAAAACTGCTATTGAATTCTCTTCTGGAGCTCCTAGCCAGCATAATAAAATATGAAGAAATGAAAGAATAGAGATACGAAAGGAAAAAAACAAAATTCTGTTTGTACATAATATTGTTATCCACATAGAATCTACAAATAATCTGTAAATAATTAAAATGACAGAGTTTAGCAAAACACGTGAACATGAGATATATACATAAAAAGTAGTTGCATTTTTATATACTGGCAACATAAAGTTCAAAACTGGGGCCGGGTGCAGTGGTTCAAGCCTGTAATCCCAGTACTTTGGGAGGCCAAAGCAGGAGAACCACTTGAGCCCAGGAGCTCAAGACCATCCTGGGCAACATAGTGAGACCCCATCTCCGCACGCAAAAAAATTTAGCTGGATGTGGTGGTGTACACCTGTAGTCCCAGCTACTCAGGAGGCTGAGGCAGGAGGATCACTCGAGCCCAGGAGGTCGAGGCTGCAGTGAGCCATGATCATGCCACTGCACTCCAGCCTGGGTGACAGAGTGAGACCTTGTCTCTAAAATTTAAAAAAAAAAAAGTTCAAAAATGTATTTTTTAAAAAGATGCATTTATAGTAACAATAAAAATTAAAATATGCATTGAGACAAATTTAACAAAAGACATGCAAGCCCTTTTATGAAGAAAGATTGTAAGCTTTACTGAAAAAAATTTAAAAAGACCTTTTAAAGTGGGTAGATATTTTAGATTTGTGGATTAAAATGATCAATGTCAAATAATTGATTTATAGATTCCATTATTATTTCAATCAAAATTCCAGGAGCTGTCTTAGAGAATTTTGCAAGTCGATTCTAACTTTTTTTTAAAATAGATGAGCAAAGGGCAATATACTCCCAAAAAAGAAAAATAAGGTGAGGAGTCCTGCCCTGCCAGCTATGGAGATTTATCAGAAAACCATAGAAATCAAGAAAGTGTGCCTGCCGGCAGAAGTGGCAAATAAATAGATTTATGGAACAGAATGGAGACCCCAGAAATAGGCCCCTGCACATATGGAAACTTGATAAATGACAGCTGCATTACAGATGAAGAAAGAACTAATCACCGAATGGTGCTGACACTTCTGGAAAAAATGAAATGTGATCTGCACCTTACACCACACACAAAAATCAATTCCAGATGGATTAAGGGCTTAACATGTGAGAACCAACTTTTTTTGTTAATATTAAGAGAAAATATAGGAACATTCCTTTATGAATTTAAGCCATGGGAGAACTTCTTAAAAAAGACATAAGAAAATGCAAACATAAAGGAAGAAGTGCAATAAATTTGACTACTATAGAGTTTAGAACTTCTGTTCATCAAAATATATCATAAAGAAAGTGAAAATACAAGTCACAAAGTGGGTGTCAAAAATTACCTTTTCCAGAGATGGCTGCAACAAGAGCTCACATCTCACATGCGCTTTTAGAACCCTGCCACTCCCCAACAAGAGGTAGAGTTTATGTCCCCTGCCCTTGAACCTGGGCAGGTGCTTGTGATGGCCCTGAGCAGTAGGGTATGGTCAAAGTGATGCTATGTGACTTCTGAAGCTAAGTCATACACATGCAGTACCCTTCAGCCTCCATCCTCTGCCTCTGGCCTTGTTCTCCCCCAACCCCACCTGAACTATGCAGGTGACACAGAGCTGCATTCCGGCTCAGACCCTGATCCGATACCACACCTGATATACTAATGTTTGCTTGGGTTTGGCCTCCTCTGGCTCTCTCAGCAAAACCTTTCTCCGAGTCCACCTATCCTAGAGAACTGCCTCGGCCCTACCTGGGGGCAGACACCTTCACAGTCCCCAACCTGAGAGGTGGAGTGAGACAACACAAAAAATAAGGCTTATCTGAGCAGGGCGCAGTGGCTCACGCCTATAATCCCAGCACTTTGGGAGTCCTAGGCAGGTGGATCACATGAGGTCGGGTGTTTGAGACCAGCCTGGCTAACATGGTGAAACCCTGTCTCTGCTAAAAATACAAAAATTAATCAGACGTGGTGACGGGCACCTGTAGTCCCATCTACTCAGGAGGCTGAGGGAGGAGAATCACTTGAACCCAGGAGGTGGAGATTGCAGTGAGCCAAGATCGTACCACTGCACTCCAGCCTGGGCAACAGAGTGAGACTTCGTCTCAAACAACAACAACAAGCAAACAAGAAATTAAGACATATCCAACATCTATTTCTGCTAATGAGTCAGAGATAGAGGGGTGGGCTCAGCAAACCCACGTAGGTACTGTGTCCTCAGCAGCTGCCCAGTGCTGTCCTCCAGGGTCATGCCCAGTAAGGGTGGGAAAAGGTTTGGACTTGGAGAGTTAGAGTCCTTGCTCTGCCCCTGATGTGCTGTGTGACTCTGGGCATGTCACTTTGCCTCTCTGGGCCTCAGCTTCCTCAGAACCAGGATTCTTGTGTTTATCATTTTTATGCACATTATACCTGACGGGGGCCTGACATGTGGAGCAGTCGCTTCATAAATGGAATTAAAAGAATGTTTTGTTCTCCCCATCTACGCTCCATTATGCCCACCCAGCAAACTTCTACTCGTACTCGTACCCATCTCATATGTCACCTCTTCTAGGAAGTCTCCCTTGACTCATCAAGTCACCTGGGGGCGTCCATCACAGCACAGAACTCTGCTCCCACCTCAGCCAGCCTGGACTGTGATCCCTCTGAGAGCAGAAATCCTGTTTGAACCATCTCTGGGTCCCACATCCCAGCCCAGGACCTGGCACCAAGGAAAGGCTGTTGGACTAATTATCTAATCAGCACATAAGAAAACTTGCTCCTTCAAGAGGATCCCGAAGGGATTCTGGCTGAAGGCCACACAGCCTGTTCCCAGTCAGCGGGGAACCCCAGCAGCCCCCGCTCCTCTGAGAGGCCCATGAGTGAGGTGAGCCACGAGGCTGTTGGGGAAGTCACTGGCATCCAGACGCTGCTTCCTCAGCCGAACCCATGACACACATGAGACTCTCATTTACTCACTTATTTTCCAACACTGGCAATACTCCAATCGTGGCATTTTTTTTTCTGTTAAGATCTACAGACATAGATGAGGATAGTAATTGGCATCAATGCCGACTTAAATACATCCTCATGACTTTCATATCTTAGCCGAACGGCACAGGGAAACTCACTGCTCCACCTGTGGACTGCCCATGGCAGTGCGGACTGCCAGGCGGCCTGGGCCTCCTGGGCCACCTCCCTCTCTCATCCAAAGCCAAGGTTAGCCTTAGCTAACCTTAAAATAAAGGTTTAAAAAAAACTTAAAAACCATACTTTATTTTAAAATAAAATTAAATTTGATGTCCTGAGATTTGATCCTGGTGTTGGATCACAGACCCTTGGCCTGCTTCAACCCAGTCCAGCTCAGCTAGGGGTGAACTCAGACACGAGGCAGCCCATGGACCATGCTCCAGTCCCTCTGTGAGACCCTTGTAGAAGCCAGTCTGTCCCTCTGCCTCTCTGCCTGCTTCCCCATTTTCATACCAGTGCAGCCTGAGACACTGTCTCAGAAACATCCCTCCAGCTGCTGGGCAGAGACAGGCAAGAGAGGGGAGACTGAGGCAGAAGACCAGTGCTGCAGATGCTCTGATGCCCTGCCCTACATCCCCCAAGGTCACCCCAGCTGCAATAATGTCATGCTGTGACAGCGGCCCACCCCTTGTGCCACCCTCTCTCTGCTTCTCCGCCCAAGAAGATAAGGGCTTTCACATGAGCCTGTTCCACCCTACAGATACCTCAGGGTGCTCAGTGAGACCAAGTTTGTTGCTCACACACACTTCATTGTTTTTTCTCATTTTCCTCACTGCCTGCTTTGCTTCTAGGAGGATCACCCCCACCCTGCCCCTGATAAACTACATAACCCAAGTCCTTATATCAGGGTCTGCTTTTAGGGGAACCCTAATGAAGACAGCCATGGAGGAGGCTGAGGCAATGGTGCAGAGGAGAGATAACGAACTGAACCTGGAGAAGGACTGTGAGGGCGGAGAGAACTGATTGAACAAGCAGAATGGGTGGGACCTGGCAACTAATTAGATATGGAGGGGTGGGGTGAGAAAGAGGGAGGAGGCAAGAGTTATATCCAGGTTTCTCATTAAAGCAGCTCCTTTCCTGTGAAACTATAGGGAGGTATGGTGGCCCATGCCTGTAATCCCAGCCCTTTAGGAGGCCAAGGAGGGTGGATTGCTTGAGCTCAGGAGTTCGAGACCAGCCTGGGCAACATGGTGAAAACTTGTCTCTACAAAAAAATACAAAAATTAGCTGGGTGTGGTGGCTTGCACCTGTAGTCCCAGCTACTTGTGAGGCTGAGGTGGGAGGATCACTTGCACCCGAGAGGCAGTTTGCAGTGAGACTGTGCCACTGTACTTCAGCCTGGGCTATATGTACTTATGAATATATTGCATATACTTATTAATATCCTTGTGAGATATTCATAAGTATATTGATCATGTAAAAAAAAAGGATTTAAGGTGGCTTATGAGAATTCATAAAATTACAAGATGGTGTGTGTACAGGATTGTACATTTAATCAATAGGATGTTAAAGGCAATTATCAAAACAATGATGTAGGAGAAAGTTGGCCAGGTGCGGTGGCCCACGCCTGTAATCCCAGCACTTTGGGAGGCCAAGGCAGGCGGATCACCTGAGATCGGGAGTTTGAGACCAGACTGAACAACATGGAGAAACCCCATCTCTACTAAAAATACAAAATTAGCCGGGCATGGCGGCGCATGCCTGTAATCCCAGCTACTCTGGAGGCTGAGGCAGGAGAATCACTTGAACCCTGGAGGCAGAGTTTGCAGTGAGATGAGATCTCACCATTGCACTCCAGCCTGGCCAACAAGAGTGAAACTCCGTCTCAAAAAAAAAAAAAAAAAAAAAAGAAATTTTATTAAGTTAAAAAAATTAGCCTGGAAAATAATATTCATAGGCTAGGCACAGTGGCTCACACCTGTAATCCCAGCACTTTGGGAGGCCAGGGAGGGAGGATTGCTTGAGCTCAGGAGTTCGAGACTAGTCTGAGCAAAATGGTGAAACTTTGTCTCTACAAAATACAAAAAAAATTAGTTGGTCATGGTGGTGTGTGCCTGGAGTCCCAGATACTCAGGAGGCTGAGGTGGGAGGGTGGCTTAAGCCTGGGGAGGCTGAGGTTGCAGTGAGCTGTGATCACTCAACTGCACTCCAGCAACAGAGTGAGATCTCTTTTTTTTTTCCTCAAAAAAAAAAAAAAAAAAAGAAAATAGCATTTATAAAGGAGAGCTCATTTTGGGAGTATGTATGTACATGCGTATGTGTAACAGATTCCAACCACAGAGCACTCAAATGTGCAAAAGAAGTGGCAATTTTATTTTTCTAACTAAATTTAGTTTCTATTATGAGCCACCATTCTGTGAAGTGGAAACTTAATCTCAGTCACTTCTGGATCCCCCCCTCACCTCATTTTCCCTATTCCTACAGGTTGGTCCTCCAATATATCCGTCTACAGTGGTGTCCCCTGAGACACCCCGTCAGCTTGTCTGAGCCCTGGCTGTCAGTCCTCACTGGTCATTGCCATGTGGTTCCCAGCCACATGGCCCTTCCGTTCCAGGCAGCTTTCTTGGCTGCTATAGGCTCCTCGTGGTAGGCAGATAAAATGTTCCCCTTCCCCAAGATATATTCACTTCCTAATCCCCAGAACCTGTTAGTGCTGTTATTACCTTATATGGCAAAAGATGAGTATTGCCTTATAGAGCAAAATATGCGATTAAGACGAAGATCTTGACAACAAGAGCTTATCGTGTGTTATCTGGATGGGTCCTAAATGCAATTGTATGTGCCCTTACAAGAGGCAGAGGAGATCAGACAGACTCAGGGGGAAGGCCACGTGCAGATGGAACCGAGAAAGATGCAGGGAAGATTCTCTCCTGGAACCCCCGGAGGTAGTGTGGCTCTGCTGACACCTTCGTTTCAGCTCCCTGAACTGATTTCAGACTCCGGAACGAAAAGAAAACACATTTCTGTCATTTTAAGCCACTCAGTTTGGTGTCATTTGTTACCACAGGAAACTGATACAGCTGCACGTCAGTATACTGTGATTGCTTCCAGGTATGTGTAAACAAAGGGGCACCTGAGATGGGGGCTCCTCAAGGCTCTCCATCACTCCCCACAACCCCCCGGGGCCCAGGACTCCCTCTCCTGCCCCAGACCCTTTTCAGGGGTGTGGGACATTTTGTGAAGCTCTCTCAGGCCCATCTGCCTGACTTCTCTCAGGCATCTGTGCTCTGCTAGCCAGGACTGCAGCTGGCTGTGAGGAACTCGAGTGCCCTGGCGCCTCCCAGGTTCTGCTGAGAGGGAGGGCACAAGTCCTCCCTGCTCTGGGAGTCCCAGCACCCCTCAGTCTCCGTCTTGGTGTGGCTGGTTCTCACACACTCTCTTCCTGGGACAAAACTGGGGAAGGCGGGTGGTGAAGGACCCCTCCTTAGCACCCACAGCTCCTTGAAACTCTCCTTCCCTCCATCAGAATATTTTCTGGCTGGTCTGGAAGCTGGGTTGCTTGACTCTTCACCACTTCTTCCAAATGCGTTGCTTACACTCAAACAAAGCCAAAGGCCTTTATTGGCAGTGCTCCACCATGGCATGAAGGTGTGGTCCCCAACAGCCAGGGTGAGAGCAAAGGTCATGGGTTAAAGAAACTCTGGAGGAAGGGGAACAATGTTTAATAGTTCAATTTTTTTTCTAGCTATGCACACACACACACACACACACACACACACACACATACATATACACACATACCTATATATATGATTGGAGAGAAATACTACAAAAAAGATTAAAATTGCTTAGCTTTGGTTCACAAACATTTTCTTCATGGTCCCTTTCCTGTACGTTTCCCCAAATACCTAACATTAACATGTATTATTTTTGTAATTGAGGAAAAATTGTTATTTTAAAGGAATTGTTTAAAGGGCATAACATTTAAAACAAAATTTTTAAGTAGGCATGAAAGAAACAAGTGCAAGAATAAAGCTGGGATTGCCTAAAGCACAATGGATTTGCCATGGGGAGAGCACATGCTTTGCTTCCCACCTCCCAGCAGCCTGTAAGCATGAGAAACGCAGCCCCAGTGTTCATGAGACTGAAACAGACCAACTGCTCAGAAGGACTGCTATTCTTAGGCCCAAAAGCAGACAGAAATTTCTGCCAAGGATCTGTTAGACACATAGTATTAATCTACTTTTTAAAGAGGAAAGTGAAGCTGAGTGCTGAGATGATTTGCCCAGAGATGAAGCTACTGAGAAGGGCAGCTGGGATTTGAACCCACAGAATAGCCATGAGGAGTGATCCTTTTAGAACATGTCACATCATGTCTCTTCCCTGCTCAAAACCTCCAGTGGGCCAGGTGTGGTGGCTCACACCTGTAATCTCAGCACTTTGGGAGGCCAAGGCGGGTGGATTACGAGGTCAGGAGACGGAGACTATCCTGGCCAACATGGTGAAACCCCGTCTCTACTAAAATACAAAAAATTAGCTGGGCATGGTGGCGTGTGCCTGAAATCCCAGCTACTCAGGAGGCTGAGGCAGGGGAATTGCTTGAACCTGGGAGGCGGAGGTTGCAGTGAGCTGAGATGGAACCACCGCACTCCAGCCTGGGCAATAGAGTGAGACTCCGTCTCAGAAACAAAACAAAACAAAACAAAACAAAACACCCTCCAATGGCTCAAGTCACTTAGGGCAAAAGCCAAAGCCCTTTCCATGGCCTGTAAACCCCTGGTGAACCCGCAGTAACAAACGGCCTGACCTCCTGCCCTAGTGCTCTCCTGCTCCCTGCCTCCCACAAGAAGCCAGGTGGCCCCACCTTAGAGCCTTTCCATGGCTGTTCCTTGGCCAGAAACATACTCCCCACAGACATGTGGAGGATGAACTCCCAAACTCTTCAAGCCCTGGCCCAATTGTCCTTCTAAGGAGGCCTGCACTGACCCCCCAATTTAAAATTGTAACCCACCCCCTTCCCCCCAACACTCCCCCTCGCCCTGCTCTATTTTTATCCATAGTGCTGTCGTTTTCTAACATTCACTGTGTTTGCTCTTTGTCATCTGTTCCCTCTGCTAGAAAGCAAGCCCCACAAGGACAGGATTTATGACTTTTGTTCACTGATGTCACCTAAGTGCCACAGACGGAACCTGACACAGAGTAGATGCTCACTAAGTTTTTGTTGAGTGATTGAGTGATGCACAGAGAATGCTCCCCACATTGCTTCACACATGGGGAGGCTCAGAGAATGTGGCCCTATTTAGCTTGTGCAGGTCAAGGTCAGGGCCATCCCCTTCTGCATGTGTTACGATGGATAGGTCAGGTCCTGTGTTAGGCACTAGAGGTCAAAATAACCCAGTGCTCAAGTACTTCCCATTCTGGTGGGGAATACATGCCAACTAACATAACACAGAAAGCAAGACAAATTTTTTATTGGAGGAAAAAAGTATCACCATAAGGAGATAATTTATATGCTAAAATCATGCTGGGCACTTTTGTATAAGTTTTCTCACCAAACGCTTATAGGACCCACAGGTAGGTACAAACAGCACCATATGCAAGCAAGTAAACAGAGACTCATTGAGTCAGGTAACCTGCCCAAGGTTAGGTTGGTGTGGGAGTCATTCTGACCCAGGGGGATCTTGGGGAGTTGCAGTACAGCTGAAGGATAGGTAAGATGTTAACAGAAAGAGAAGGCGGACTGCACATCCCAGGTGGCAGGGACAGCAGAACCAAGGCACAGACGCAGTAGCCTGTGAGATGTACTTAATGGCAGCCGGAATCAGGAAAGGGCAGGTCTGTCTGCTATGCTGCCTGGACCCATGCTGAAGTGGGACGAGAGTCTGGTGCCCAGCCCGGGGATAGGGTGTGCCCAGGCTCACTGCTGAGATAGGGAGTGAAGCCTGTAGTCCTGAAGACAGCCTCACCCCTCCATCTAGGCCCTCATTGGCAGGACTGGCCCTCTGACCCTGGCCTCCTCAGGCCTGCTTCAGGCTGCAGCATCCCCAGGTTTGCATCTCTGGCTCCTCAGCAGTCACCGTGGCCACTTGGTCAAGAACCTGCAATAATAAGTTGGGCATGCTGGCTCACACCTGTAATCTCAGTGACTTGAGAGGCTGAGGCAGGAAGATCACTTAAGCCCAGAGGTTCAAGACCAGCCCAGGCAACAAAGCAAGATGCCCATCTCTACCAAAAAAAAAAAAAAAAAAAAAAGTGATTTGCTGAGTGTGGTGGTGTGTACTTGTAATCCTTTAGCTAAGGAGGCTGAGGCTTCAGTGAGCTATGATTGCACCACTGCACTCCAGCCTGGGTGACAGAGGAGACCCTGTCTGTTAAAACAAACAAACAAACAAACAACCTGCAAAAAGTCTCCAGGCACCTTCACTCAATCTGCTGTGGGCTTGAGGGCCACTAAAAAGCAAGCCAGGCCCTTTTTCCATGCTCCTTAACAGTTTGGGCTTAAGTAGCGCAACTGCCCCAGCATTTTGTGACTCTTAATTTTTTATTTTAAGTCTTGCACTAGGATTATCATAATTTATATAAGGGCAAATGTGTATGAGCACTGACTGTGCACTTTCACATTCCTTATTCAATTTCATTCTCTTCGCTAGTTTGCAAGGTAAGTTTTATGTCTCCATTTTCCTGAGAACCTGTGATATATGCAAAGCCACAGGTGATCAGCGATTGAGATTCAGTCATTCATCATCTCCTTATCTCTTCATTTGTTTACTATTCAATTCTTTTTGAGCATCCCCCCTGGCCAGCCACAGAAGGCATAGATGGGATTTGAACACAGATCCCCTGACTCCTGGCTTATTCCTTTGTCAGGCATTCAGATTCTCTCCCAAGTAACATTTATCAAGAGCCTTCAGTGTTGGAGGTTTTATCCATGTCTTAACATGTAATTCCCATAACAGTGTACCAGGAGGGAATCTGCTGTATCACTTTACAGGGTAAAAACAGAGGCTCAGAAAAAAGAAATCGTTTGCCTGAAGCCTCCCATTGGCAGAGCCCAGGATCCCACAGGGCTGAATCTGACCTGTAGATTCCCACCTCAGGGTTCACATTCCGTCCCATTTTTCCTTTCTCTGCCCTGCCCTCTCATGCCTGGGTTCTCTTATATCCCTCGGGCTGGGTTCTGGGGTGAAAACTGAAGCAGTGAGCTATCTAACAGCCCAACTTCCAGCGAGATCTGCGGCAGAAAGGCAGCAGAGGAAAGCATTCCCCGGTGTGTGTATGTTTGGGGATGGGAGCATAAGTGCAGCCCCTGTTCTGAAGGCTGCTCCCTTGCCAGGAACTGGAGCAGTCAGGGCCTGGAAGGGACCAGGCTGCTTCATGCAGTATCGGGGTGGGGCATCTCCAGGCCAGCAAAGCTCAGATGACCTTGGCCTTGGGTCACAGCCAGTCCCTTCTGCCCCTCGGGAAGGCAGCGCTGGGATGTTGTGGGTCCAGCACACTCCCCCGACTGTCCTGGGGCACACACCCGACAGAGGTGCGTGGAGGAGGTGGGGTGGAAGAGGGGACTCAGGCTGGTCAGGGCAGGTTCGGAAGCAGGCCTGGTTCAGAGAAACAACCACCCATCAGCCAGGCTTGGGGAGGGGAAGTCCAGAGGAGAGGAAGGAGGAGTCTGGAGAGGGGAGAGAAAGACGTAGAAAAACAGACAAGGAGAGAGGGCAGGAGTTGGGGACACAGGTACTGGGAGCGAGTAGAGACACAGAGACGAGAGAGAAAAGGCAACAAAGACAAAACCAGAGACACACAGCCCGAGAGACAGAGCCACACGGAGAGAACAGAGAGGGGAGCACGGTCAGAAAGCCCGGACGACGCAGAGGACGCGAGAGGACGCGAGAGGGACTTCCCCCAGGGGCAGGCAGAGGCCTTGGGCAGCTCCTCTGCTGGGCCGGGCTGCCTGCCTGCTGGACTCCGGGAAGGAGGCAGTGACCACACCCATCTGGAAGCTGTCAGGTCCCTCAAGGATGAGGGTGTTGGGAGGAAGCCAGACATGAGCCACGTCTAGAGAGAGGAAGTGGCGGGATTTGAAAAAGATGTGAGTGGGCAGAGGGGGCAGGGAGGTTGCAGTAGACTGGGCTCTCCTGTCTGGAATTTTTCAGTGGGGAAAAGAGAAAGTGTCTGGAAGTTTGGGGCTCTTCTGGAGAAGGCCTGGGCTGGGCGGGTTGGTCAGAGAAGGCCAGCTCCCCAACCCCACCTCTGTACAGATGGAAAACAGAGCCCTAGAAAAGGGAAGTGACGGACCTAAGGTCACAGTTTTCAGGTCATGTCATCATTCATTCATTTATGCACTCATTGATTCAGCAAACATTAACTGAGCCCAGTACTGTGCTAGGTTCTAAGGGAACATAGATGAGCATTAGATGGTCTCTGCCCCAGAGCCCACAGTCTGTGGGGAAGACGGGCGTGACTACACAGTGTGCCAAATGCCACCATGCAGAGAAGCCCAGGGGTGTGAAGGTCAGTCTGGGGGATTCAAAGGCAACTCCCTGCAGAGGGATGCCAGGGCTAAACTGAACCCACCAGGAGGAGCAGGGAGGGAGGGCATGCCAGGCTGGGAAGGCCGAATGACCAAAGTGTGTCACGCTGGCGGGGGGAGTCACCAAATTCAACTCACTTTACTCTCCAGTGCACAGGGAAGCTGTGATTTTATGTGTTACTAATCTGACTTTCCTCCCAAACTCCTCCCTCCCCTCCCTAACCTCAGGTTGGCAGGAAAAAGTTACAGAATGCCATCTAATTTGGTTGAAAGTTTGGTCTGATCTGATCATTGAAACTGTCTAGGTAATATCAGTCTGTCCTGTATAAAAACATCCTGTCCCTCAGGTCGCTTCCCCTTTCACCTGCCTCTCAGCTGTGTGGGAGCATCAGGAGTGGTGGGGGAGAGGGGTTTTAGTGGGAGCAGCCAGGCAGGCCAATCGTCCTGAACCGGCAGATGCAGTCAGTGCCACTGCCTCTCCAGGGCCATCCTGCGCCTGTCCAGTTGCTGGTTTCTCTCATGGGGTCTCCAGTTCAGGAGCTCAGGGCCTTCCTTTAGCCCAGGCCGTTCCTCCAGTGGTGGCCCTGGCCAATCTGACTGCACCTGGGCTCCTGGTGCTTGCAGATCCACAGTCTCTGCCCTGGTCCCCATCAATCCCCCTGCCCGTGGGCTCTCATCAGCCTCTACCACCTGGGCCCTTTACCCTTTCAGGCCTATTGGTTCTCAGGCCTCCCTCTCTTGGGCCACATTGTAAGTCTAAGTTTACAGGGCTGCATTGCCTTGTTGCTCAGTGGCATTCCATAGTATAAATATATTGGAGTATTTTGTTTTTCTCTTTTGAGCCAGGGCCTGGCTCTGTTGCCCAGACTGGAGTGCAGTGGCACAATCTCAGCTCACCACGACCTCCACCTCCCGGGCTGAAGCCATCCTCCCCCCATCAGCTCCCCCAGTAGTTGGGACTAGAGGTGCACGCCACCGTGCCTGGCTAATTTGTGTTGGAGTTTTTAACCGCTTCTTATTCTTGTACATTTTCCTCCAATTTTTCGCTGTTATAAACAGTGCTACAATAAATATCCTATACTTTCCTTTTTGTGCACATATGCAGGTGTTTTTCTGGGGTAGATACCATGAGATGAATTGCTGGGTCAAATACATAAAGATACGTGTATTTAAATTCTAATAGAGCAGGAGTGTCTAATCTTTCGGCTTCCCAGGGCCACATTGGAAGAAGAGTTGTCTTAGGCCACACATAAAATACACTAACACTGGCCGGGCGTGGTGGCTCAGGCCTGTAATCCCAGCACTTTGGGAGGCCAAGGTGGGTGGATCACCTGAGGCCAGGAGTTCGAGACCAGCCTGGCCAACATGGTCTCTACTAAAAATACAAAAATGTCCCTACTAAAAATACAAAATACTAAAAAAAATACAAAAAATATATATATATATCCAGACATGGTGGCAGGTGCCTGTAATTCCAGCTACTTGGGAGGCTGAGGCAGGAGAATTGCTTGAACCCGGGAGGCAGAGGTTGCAGTGAGCCATGAGCCGAGATCCCGCCACTGCACTCAAGCCTTGGCGACAGAGCAAGACTCTGTCTCCAAAAAAAAAAAAAAAAAAAAAAAAAAAACACTAATACGATAACTGATGAGGTAAAAAAGAAATTCACAAAAATGTTTTAAGAAAGTTTGTGAATTTGTGTTGGGCTTCATTCAAAGCCGTCCTGGGCCACATGCAGCCCGTGGGCCACAGGCTGGACAAACTTGTGATAGAGTCTATCAGATGGCCTCCAAAAAGGCTACGCCAATTTACATGGCCAGCAACTCTCATCAACATTGACTATCATCAATATTTTTCAAAATGTGTCAATGTTATAGGCGAAAACGAATTTCTGATTTGTGTTCCTTTTATTTATTCATTTATTTATTTATTTATTTGTTTAATAGAGAGGAAGTCTCCCTATGTTGCTCAGGCTGATCTCAATCAAACTCTTGGGCTCAAGCAATCTTCCCACCTTGGCCTTCCAAAATGCTGGGATTACAGGCATGAGCCACCACGCCCTGCTCATGTTCCTTTTAAACTTCCGTTTCCCTGATGACCAGTAAGGAGGGCATCTTTGCATGTATACATCCTTTTTATTTCCTTTGTGATTTTCCTATTCAAACACTTTGCCCAGTTATCTATTTTGTCTGTCTTTTCTTATTGATTTACAGGAGCTGTTTCTATTGCCCAGACTTTGACCTCTTCTTATACACGGGGCAAATATTTCTCTTGATTTGTCATTTACGTCTTAACATTATTCTGTCTCTTATTGCAAAAAAAGTTCCTAATTGATATGTGGTCAAATGTAGCTGACTTAATTCTTGAGGGCCATTGTGCTTTATTTTTTTCTAAATTAAAATTAAAATTTGCTCAGATCTCCAATCTTATCTCTCTTGGGGAGAGATCCCCTGAATTGTCCCCCACACAGTGGGAAAGGGACTTAGTTCCACTTTCCCAGCCAGTGAGCCAGCACCTGTGTCCAAGGAACCCTTGTGGCCATCACTCCTCCCAGCCACCAGCAGCACCGCATGGAAACTTGGCCCTGCCAGCTGCAGCAGGGCCCTCTGCCAGGCCATCGTGGTCCCCTGAGGGATCATCCCATGCCAAGCTCAGATAAGGGTGCACCTGGTCTCTTTGCCTGGCAGCTCTGCCTGCGTGGCCCCTGGCCGTGGGTGGTCCTGGCTGGGTGGAGGCTGGCGCCACCATTCTCTCAATGATAAGACTTCTGTTCCCTCTTCTCCTCTGGGTTGGCTCAGGGGCCTGGCAGCTTTTCCTTTTCAGCCCACAAAACACTTTAATTACACTCTAATTACACTCCCATTCCCTGCCCACACTGCTGTCCCCACCCAGGCATGGCTTTTCTCCACGCTTCCCTGCTCACCCCGTTCAAAGGGTGGCTGTGTTTCCCACGAGCCGAGGAGAATACAAATCCTCCAGCAGCAACCTCACCCCTTACCAACCCCTTGTACCCTGACAGCCTAAGCATACGGTGTTGCAGCTATTAGGGGGACCCCGTCCTCGTTTTTCATTCCCAGGCAACCCCAGAGTCCAAGATGCAGGTTGCTTCTAGGGTCTTCTTTCTCAGGAACCCTGACCCACCCTTTTTCCTCCAGGGACCCCTCGCTCTCCCAGGACTGTGGGGGCCTGCCCTGCAGCAACGTTGTAAGGAAGGCCACATTCAGGAAATCCAAGGTCCTTTTCTGCCTATTACGCTTCTCGTTAAATAAAATACAATTTAATTCCTTACAGGGCCCTCCTTCTGGGAGAGCACCCACTGCTCATCTAAATTCTAGAGAACCACTCAAATGCATATAGACGGCATCCATCCTAAGAAGGAAAGTGCTCTCTAAGAAGCCACTATGCCTGAAATGCCACCATATGTATACACCATTCCACTATGGAAAACGTTGCCTTTTTGGGGCTCTTCCTGTGAATTGCAGGAATATTTAGCTTTTCATGCTATAGTATGAATTAGTCTGTCACTGGGTTCCCTCATGACAAGAAAGCCCACAGCAACCAGACTGCCCAGGTTTCCCAGGGACATCCTGATTCTCAATATTAAAACATTGCATTAACCAGAATCTATATAACCAGTGTGTACTCCCTACACATCATCCTGTTCTTTTCAAGGAAATTATTTGTTGAGTGTGTGACTGCATATGGTTTCATTTTTATGCCTTATTGACACTTAACCCTGTCCCAGGCCATGAGCTCTTGCTGGACATACCAGAACAAAGACAAAGTCTCTTCAAGATGGCATTCACAGCCTTAGGGCAGGACGACAGGTGGGCGACAACCATAGCCAGCAGAAGAGCAGACACTGGAACAGAGGTTCGAACCAACAACTATGGAGCGAGCTGAGGTGGTAACTCATGGTCTGGGGAGCTGAGAAAGTCCTGAGGGATCTCTGGGTGTAGCCAGATGGAATAGACTGGCAAGGGCATTCCAGACAGAAGGAACAGCCATGCTAAAGCCCAGAGGCTGAAAACAGCATCTCGCTTTCAGGGAGTGGCAATCACCTTGCTACTGTGAAGGCTGGAGAAGGGGCGGGTGGAGTGAGAGGAAGGTGGCAAGGCAGGGGCCAGGTCACGAAGGGCCTTGCATTTACCAGTCTAGAAGGGAGTCTGTAGGTTTTATCTTGAATGCAATCAAGACTCATGGAAGAGTCTTGATTATTTTAGCTTTTTATTGAAGCATAATACATATACAGGAAAATTCACCTATCATAAGTATGCATCTTGGTAAATTTTCACAAGGAATATACCCATGGAACCAACATCCAGATCAAAATCTGTCAGGCGTCTAGCACCCAGAAGCCCCTGCGGGTCCCTGCCAGTTACTATGTGCCCCCAAGGCTGACCACTATCCTGTCTTCTGGTACCACAGGTTTGTTTTGCCTGTTTTTTGAACTTTATAAATGCAAGTGTACAGTATGAACTGTGTCGTGTCTTTTCTGTTGTTCAACAGGACGTCTGTGAGATTTCTCAATATTGCAGCTATCTCCGTAGCTTGTAGCACTCCATTGTGTGAATCCACCACTGTCTGTTGATGGGCATCGGGTGGTCTCCAGTTCTTGGCTATTATGCATAGTGCTCTGAATATCATTGCATATGTCTTTGGTACACATATGTACACACGCCTGTTGGGTACATTCCCAGGAGTAGACTTGCTGGGTTGGAGAGTGTGCGCATGTTCAACTTGAATATGTGACGCCAAATCATTTTCTCAAGTGTTTGTAGATGGAGGATTTTGAGCAAGGAGGTGGCATGAGCAGGCCTGGGTCTCGGCAGTCCCTCTCTGCACAGGCTGAGTGTGAAGGGCATAGGGACATCCCAGTGGAGCTGTCCTAAGGCTAGAGAGCAGTGGGTCTGGAGCCAGGGAGCTGGGGAGCTAGGCAGCAAGGCTCTGGGCTGAAGAAGGTGAAGAGGGTGTGGAGTGAGGAAGGTAGGGACCAGGGCCAGGCCATGGATACAGCCATAATGAGGACGCCATGGAGACAGAGGAGCCCTCAGAGGCAACTGAGGAGGTGCAGCCTAGAGAAGAGGGAAGACCCGGCAAGAGGAAAGGAAGCAAATCACATGGGTGCCAAGGGGAGCATCTGAGGCAGAGGCAGGCATAGAGCACCAGAGGCACTAAGAGGGCCAGTTAGTCAAGACTGAGCAGGATGTGTCCACCAGACTTGATAAGGGAGCTGTGGGGACCTTAAGGAAGGCATGGTCAATGGGGTTGGTGTGCGTGCCAAACTGCAACAGGACAAAGTAGGGAAGAGATGAGGGATGAGCTTTAAGAATTCAGCACTGCTCCTGGAAGCATGGTATTGGTGCTACTGAAGTCAGCCCACCTGGAGGCTGGGCCTCTCCAGCATCCTCCCATCCCCCAGGTGCAGTGAAAACCCTTTTACCATTCCAACCAACAAAGGCCTCCCATGGCCTGTGCATTGTGGAGGAAGAGAGTAGGGTGGAGACTCAAGGAGATTAAAAGGGCCAGGCAGTTCTCTCTACTCTTCCGTTGTTTATCTGAAGCTTAAAGGTGATTAGAGAGTGTAGAAATGGAGCAGCTTTGTGGGATAAGAACGAAAACAAAGAACTCTCCACAGACTGTTTCCAACCCAAAGCAACTTTGGTCACTGTCCAGGTCTTTTCCTCCCTGGGGACACCTTGCCATTTACTCTCCCTGAGTGTGGCTCTCTCATACCAAAGAGACCTACATCCTAACCCTAGGGATGACAACCACAGCAGAGTATTCTGCCAGGCCTTGTGTTAAATGCTTCCCACACAGCATCTCATTTAATTCTCATTACAATCTGGTGAAGATAGAATAGCATATCATTACCCCTATTTTATAGATGAGAAAACTGACTCAGGGAAGTAAAATGACTTGCTCAAGATTACCCCAACCAGAAGGCTGCAGACACTGACTCCAAAGCCTGTGTGCTTCTGCCAGCAAGTCAGCCTCCCCAACACCCAGGTTCTTAGAATCTTGGAGTCATAATGTGGACACCTGCTCTATCCTTTGGGAAAATCCAAATCTACCCCTTTTCTCTCCACTTCCTTGAAGTAGGACTCTGTTTTGTGTTAGGGAACAATGGCGCCACCACAAGAAGGTACGATTTTCTACTAGCTGCACAACCATGGGCAAGTCATTCCTCCTCTCCCAGCTTGTTTTCTCCCCTGTAAAATGGGGATAATAATTTAACCTCTCAGGGCAAAGGTGAAGATTAACTGAGCTGTACATTAAGGCCTGAGCGCAGGTGTCTTAGAATCAATGGTCTACCCCTGTGAGTTCTGTTCTTTCCCCCTCCAGTTTCCATGCTTGGTCCTCCCCTCTGCCTTTCTCACCAGAGACCTGGGCCTCTGCATGGACAGGTCCAGGGGCGGTCTTTTCCGTGAGATCTGAGTAAGGGCTCATGTTTGATTTCGGTGACCCAGATCTCCCCAGCTTCTGACAGCCTCTGCTCACCTTTCAGCCTGAAGAGGCTCTTACCCCAAGACACCAACAAACCCTGCAAAAGAAAAAAAAACCCAAAAGACAAAAAACAAAAACAAGGCTGAGAGTCTTCTGGCTCAGAGCCACTGAACCGGCCTACCAACAGGCTAACTGTTGGGATCCTCATTTGAACACACACTCTGACTCAGAGGCTGATAGGCGTGTAGCACTTGCTGGGTCTTCATTCAAACTTATCTGACTTAATCTCATGAAGTTCCTTGTGTGGGCACACACATGCACACATCCTCACACAAAAGCCCTGCTCACAGTTGCACTCACAGCCAAGGCCACAGTCACACATACTCATAGCCAATAATATATGCCCCAACTCAATCTGCTAGCAAGCGAGTTTGGGGATGCAGGGGCAGCAGGTGAGCAGGATATAGAGCTCTGTTATGTGGGAAATGTCATGGTCCTGAACAAACGGGGGTCTGTTTTTAGCCCCCACTCCAAAAGAAGAGTGACGCTTCCACCCAGAAGGGGCTTTGCTGTGATGTGTGTGCCCATCACTGCAGAATGGCTGGTGCTCACTGCAGAGAATTGACACAGGCTCAGCGTGGAGCAAGGGCTGAGCTCTGTCATGCAACCAAGCTTGTGGACCCAGAAGCGTCACCTTAATGCTTAACTCTGGTGCTGGTGGGCATGATGCTTGTCAGTTCAAGGTTCCCTCAGACAATTCAGGGCTTTTCCCCACTCCTATTTGGAGTGCATTTCCGTTCTGGAGGTGGGAGAGGTACAAAGGGCCAGGGCATTGGCCTAGGTCACCTTCAGTCTATAAGGGCAGCCCCTGCTGCCCCTCATTCCCACTGGTAGCTCGAGCACCAGCGTCTCCCCTCTGGCATCTGTGGAAGGCTCACATTTCCACCTGCTCAGACCCATAAGGGGCCTGGGCTTTGAGATTTAGAGGGCCATGCATATCACAAAAACTGAGATACAAACATGTAGAGTCTTGTAATAAGTCATTTTGAAAGCCCACTAACCGACTGAGCTAACAAAAATGACCAGAGATGGAAGTAAGAGGCAAATTTCCTCCTCTCCCTGCCAGGCTGGAGGATCTGGGCTGAGATGCGGCACCAAATGAGAATGGAGCAGTCCTGTGTCTCAGGCTTGCTGAGGTGTCAGGAGAGGAAAGCACATTGCAGAGGCGGCCCTCATCCCCTCGAATATCCACGTGGGCTCTCAGCTGCCCCCACTGTGCCTGGACCCCTCAGATCAGTGCTACCAGCACCATTAACCTCACAGCAAGTCTGAGCACCGGGAGGGCATAAGCTCAGACAGGCTTTGGGGCAGTCATTAAATCAGGCCAAGGGCAGTGGGTAGTAACTGAGTGCAGGAAAATGAGGAAGCATCTTTAAGGTTCTGAAGGAAAATAGAAGCACAGAGGCATTCCCATGGGGCCTGGCTAAAGCTCTGGACCCAGGTAAGGTGGGACTCAGGTGGCACAGGGCAGGGGGTAGAGGACAGGAGTTCCCAGCTGTGACTCTGCCCAGACTCACCAAACCTCAGAGCTGGAGGTTTCAGCGGTCTCTGTGTAGCTGAGGAGGCGAGGCCCAGGGTGGGCAGGGCTCACAGCTGAACCAGGATTGAAACCAGATCTTTTGATAAATGGCTCTGCCTACCTCCCCATGCACCTCAGGAGCCCTGGAAGTTCCAGGCTATGACTTGTCCCCATGTGACTGGGGCTTTGTTTCTTCATCATAAGATAATTATATTAATAAGACCAAGTCACTGAATCCCACCTTGACCCCAAGCAGGACCCTGCATCTCCATGATGACAGCTTCCATCCCCCAAAGACAAATATAACCTTAAGAATAGCAGGTCAAATTAGCAAACTCAGCCCATAGGTTTTCGGCTGTTGCACTGCTTTGGAAACTGACCTGAGTTCAAGGACTGGTCCCACTACCGACTTGCTAGGAGCAACTGGATAGTCACCTGATCTGTCTCAGCCTCAGTTTCCTCAGCTTTCAAATCAAAATAACCCATTCCTTGCACAATTCTTGTGGGAATTACAGAGAACACCTTGCATTGTGCAGGCACATAACAGGCCCGAATGACATGTAGTAGGTCAAACCATGAGGAACTGTCAGTTTTTTGAATAACGGATCCACCTAATAATTATCTATTTTATTCATATTAGCATAATCATTACCGACTATGTGCATATTACTTTATCTCTCAGTCTCCTTATGCAAAAAAATGGAGATGATATGCAAAGCACCCTGCATAAGGCCTGGCTCCCTGCAGAAGGTGCTCACGAAAGCTTCGCCTCCTCCCTCCCTGTCCCCTCCTCACACAGTCATTTCTTCTTCCATGGGTGGCCACAGGGAACTTGTCCTCTTTTCTAATTACCACAGCCCTGTTGGCATGAAGCTGAAACTGTGACCGAGAGACGGGAGAGGAGTAAGAAAATGGCTTCTAAAATAATCTTCTCAGAGAAGTTTAAAAGTTAAAAGAAAAGGAAAATATGTGTTTTCAAAAACCTGACACTGCCACACTTTCAGGTCATGCCCAAGACTTCCGGTGGGTTCTGGGGCAGGAGACCAGAGCACTGCAGATGGGCCTCTCCCTCCCCATCCGCCCCCTGCTAACACTCTCCTAGACTCCCTGAACAGGGTTCCACAAGGAAGTTATTCTGCATGTTCTGAGTCACAGCCGACCAAACAATCAGAATATCTTTTTGGCATCCGGATGCCACCTGGAGCCATAGTGGAGCAGAAGATTCCAGGTCCAGGAAGGCCCCAGCATCTCTGAGTCCAGCCCTCTGCCTCCAGGTGGAGTAGCTGTCACACCCTTCAGGGCAGAGGCTGGTGCTCTCCAAGGATGGAGATGCCGCCCCATCCCTGATGCCCCCTTCAGGGTTCTCTCTCATGCCAGTCATGGAGCCCTTTCTTTTGTCCAATCTCAGCCCTTCCTTCCTTCATCCATTCATCAGATAGCCCCTGACAGCATCGCTGTGCTGTCACAGGAGTAACGCAGGGATGACGGAACAGCCCCTGTACGTTCCCCAGTCTGTTTCACTTTGATGGCATTACCTGTTAAGCACCCAACTTCTCTACCAGCCCGGGCCCAGGTGAGGCTGGAACCAGGTGAAACAGGACCCAGGTAAGGCTGGACTCAGGTAAGGTGGGACTCAGGTGGCACAGGGCATGGGAGGTACTCTCTAAATAGTTGTTCAATGTTAAAGGAATGGATGAACAAATGAATGAATAGCCAGGTCCACAGGAACACTTTGGTAACAAGATGCTTACTGCTTCAAAGGCAGCCCATTTTCCTTAAAGGTTGGAGATGACAGACCCAGGCTGAGGCAGGCATAGCTGGCCCAAGATCTCCTTCTGACATGGGAGGTGGAAGCCACTGGAGAAGCCGCTGCTACCCAGAACCTTCCCATACATGCCTGGGCTCCAAACTGGGAGCTGGGGGAAGATTCCCCAGGCCTGGAAACCCCCAGTAGGGTTGTCTCACTCCACCCACACCCCACAAGGCTGGTCATTCTCAACCCTGTTTCTTGGAAGGAGAAACTGGCTCATGATCAGAAGTTCTGGAATTCACTACAGGAAGTGGCCATTGAGTGACAGGAAAGGCCCCTGGTTAAATGAGCCAAGAATTCTGCATTCTGATTCCCACTCCAACATTTAAAGGCATGGGATGCAGGCTCAGATGGACCTGGGTTCAACTCCAGTTCTGCTGTTTAAGAGCTGCCTGGTTTCTGGAAAGTTACTTACTTCACTGAGCCCTGGTTTCCTCTTTTGGGAAAGGGATTATAGTATCTGCCTCAACAGGTTCTTGTGAGGATTCTAAGAGGAACCGGTAGGGCTGATACTCAGCTGGCATGCAAAGATACTAACTTACCGCTTGGTAAATAGCCATGACTCAGAGCCCCTTGAGTGCCCCTGCCATGCAACCCTCATCTTCCCACCATGATTCAGCAACCAAGTGATTAATATCTAGCCCCTCAGAAAGTCCTCAAGATTCTGGCAACCCTTCTGATTGGCTGCTGCCCATATTGAACTAAATGGGTGCCAGTAAATGCTCTGTAAACTACAAAGTGCTAGCTAACCCCAGATCCACACTTCCAGCTCCAATTTATCTCCTGGAGGCTCTTCACCCACCTCCTGGCCCTTCCACCTGCATACCTCATGCAAATGGCACTCTCACGACTCCCAAATTGAACTGAGTTTCTCCAGTTAAACTCATCCCAGGGACTGCCTCCACCTCTGCCTGGCTGCTTCAGGCAGACAAGCCTGGGAGACCCCTTTCTTACCCAGTCTCTATCTGGCAGTCCTGTTTCCTCTATGTCCCCTAGCTCCGTCCCTCCTTCCTGCCCCCACCCACCTGGTGCCTTCATCATTTCTCTGCTAAATCACAACTACCTTCCCACTGGCCTCTGGACTCCAGTGTGTCCTTCCACATCATTCTCACACTGTAGACAGAATCACCTTCCAAAAGCGGGGTCTCTCATTGAGCCCTCAGTGAAACGTCAGCCACCATTGATCCCTCAGTAATGATCGTTGGAGGTTTGGTTCCTGGGGAAGGAGACTCTGAGATGAAGATTTGCTTGCAGGAGGTTTATTGGGGGAGTACGTTCAAGGTCAACACCTGGCAGGGAGTGATTGAAGCAGAATTGGCCAGAGGGATAAATTGGGTTGTGATGCAGACCCCACAAAGGCTTCGGCCAGCCCCTCAGAGAGGTGTGGAGCTGGAAAGACTCTTCATAGTTGTCTCAAGTTGGGGCAAGGGGCCTGGGCTTTTATACACCCATGTGAACCAGTCTCTGGATGCAGGCTGGCCCTGGAGGGACCATGGCATTAGGTGAGGAGGCAATGACGGTGGTGGCAGGAGTCTCACCTGCAAGCTGCCTGCCATCAGCACTCTTAGTAGCTGAGGGGTGGGGGTAGGAGGCACAGGTATTGGCAGCACATTGCAGTGCCCGCTACAAAGATGTCTTGGGTCAAGTAGATCCTCAGGAATGTTTGTTGCATGATGAAAAGAATAACTCCCCATCACCTTCAAGACACATGTTGAATGTCTGGTGTAGCCCACAGGCTCTTCATGATCTGCCCCAAACATCCTCCCCATTCCGCCTTCCTCTCTCCCTCTCCCCACTCGCACCATATTGTGCTTCTTGCAGTTTCCCAAGCTCAACATGCTATTTCACACCTCTATGCTTTGCACGTGTTATTTCATCTGCCTGGACTGCTTTAAATGGAAAAAAATAAATCCTATTCTCTTCTTCCAGCCAATTCCTATTCCTTCATCAAGACTCCAGCTAAGCTCTGCCTCCCCTGGGAAACCTTCTATTAATTCCTCCAAGTCTGGTGCTCCCACCTCACGCAGAGCACAGCCATTGGGTTCTAATCTGCCCCCGGGCTCCTCCAGGCTCAGATCCACAGGGCCTGGTTACTCCATTACTTAGGATGCATTTGTGCTGGAAGAAGTCTCGGGGGATGGCAAGGGAGAAGAAATGGCAAGTGTGAAGCCTGGAAGCATGGAAGTACCCAGTGTGTCGGAGAAGGCTGAGCAGTGTCTCATACTGTTCAACACAACGGTTGTCTCCATCCTTTCCCCACTCATTCCCATCTTCACCATCATCATTGTTGTCATCAAGGCCACACTTTCTGAGTGCTGACTACATACCAGGCTCTGCACCAAGTGTTTTAGACACACTTCCCTTTAATCCTTATTTTATCCTCACTATTAATAACCTTCAAAAGTAGGTACTATTATTATCACTGTTTTACAGATACAGAAACTGAAGTTCAAGCAGGTTAAGAGCTCTGCTCAAGGTCACACAGCTGGTTAATGATCTGTGTGACCCAAGGATACTCTCTGTTCACCACTCCAGCAGGGAGCTGGGCCACACTGATCTCATCCCTTTCCAAGCCTCCCACCCCATCACTGTCTGCCTGTCTAAGGAAACTCCTTTCCTAAATGAAAGGACATGCCACTGAGAAGATGTGGGGTGGGCCCAGCCGGGGCAGCCAAGAGACCTGGGAGGGGTGAGGGAGAACATTCTGACCACATTCGCCCTTCTAGATCCAACCAAGACAGGGTTTGATTCAGCTCCAGCCACTGCATGTTGCTAGGAGATCTTGTCCCCTCTTCATGTCTGCAAATAGGGAATCTGAAGTCCCAAAAGGGAAGGGCCCCATCCAAGGTCAAGGTCACACTGACCATCAGGGGTCAACTGAAGCTACAGCTTAGACTCTGGGCTCCCAGACCAGGGCCTCACCCACTGCCAGCCTAACTGCAGCCAAGGCTAATTTGAAGGGATAATTTGACAGTGCCGGGAAGAGTTCCTCCTCCCCACACAAGGGTGTACCTCCCCAGGCTGCTGGTGATACCTGGCATCCCTCCAGAGGGCACAGGTCATAAGCCCTGGGTTCAGGCCCACCGTCTCCTCTCTATCCTCCCTGGGACCCTCCTGCCTGGGCTTCCTCGCCTTAGGAAATGCACAAGCAGCCAGGGGCTGGCTCTGAGGAGGCTGTGGAAGGAGACTGCCCCCAAACCTGGCCATGCCAGGAACAGAGAGACAAACAAGAGGCAGCAGAGCCCAATGAGAGGCTTGTAGCCATATTGGTTTTAATCAGGCTCCACGCATACCAACTGTGTGACCTTTGGGAAGATATCTAATTGCTGTGGGCCTCAGTTTTCTCAGCTATAACAAGGAGATGAGAGTTACTATCTGGCAGGGTTGTTGTGGGGATTCAGTGAAGTAGATATTGCTGGTATTTGATGAGGCAGCAGGGCTGGGCACCCAGAAGGGGCTATTGGTGGTAGCTGGGATTATTATTGAGTCTGGAGTCAGACAGAGCTACTGGACTTTATGCCTGTCCAGTCCTTGCTGGACAACACTGGTTCCTCCATGATCCTGGAGTCTGGCATGAGGCCTGGCCAGGGCGCCCAGTACCTAAGGTCCATTGAATTGTATGGAGTTCTGTGGCGGCAGAACTGACCCCAGCGGTTGGGTGATGTAGGAAGACAGGTACAGTGTGAAGGAGAACTTCCTGCTACCTGAAGGTAGAAGGAAGCCGTGGAGATGTGGGGAGTTCTCTGGAAGTTTTCAGGCAGAAGCTGGGTGGATATTAGGCAATGATGCCATCACTGAGAGTCACGTAGATTCACTGAATTTATGCGCCTGGGGAGAAAGTCTAAGTTGGAAGGCCTCTCACAGGCCCTCAAGTCCAACCCCTCAACATATACATGGGGAGACAGGCCCAAAAAGGGAACAGACTTGCCTAAGGTGAGCCAATGCTAGATCCGGGACGAGGAGGAGGGATCCTGTCTCTGCAGAGAGAGGACTGGTGCTATTATAACCATTTTATAAAAGGGAAGACTGAGGTCTGGGGAGAGGTAGAAACTTGCTGAGGTCACCAAAAGAGTGTGTGAGAGACCAGAATCTATGTGTCTGGCTTCAGGGTTCCCCCATGGCCGCCTGGCTGGAGTAGGACCAGAAGCCTGATCCCACCCCCAGCAAGGCTGGAATGAATCCTTCCTGGGCCCTTCCTGGGGCCATTGAGCAGTGTCTCCTGGCTGGAAAAGATACCAAAGCACGCATTAACTCTGAAGTCTGTTTCGTCTGCGAAAACACCAGGTCCTGAAAGAGGCCTTCCAGGCGCTGACGACCCACCCACTGTGCATCTGAGGAGGAACCTGGGCTCAGAAAGGGGAGTGGTGGCTGCTCCAAGATCCCACGGCCACCATGGCCAGGCCAGGCCTGGGCCCCAAGGCTAGATTCTCTCAGGAGAGGGACAGAAACAGAGAGAGACAGAGATACCAGCTCAGACAGGAGAATGTGCTCACCTGGCAAAGTCAGAGCAGTAGGGAGGAAACATCTGCAACCGCTTGGCAAACTCAGGCAGCTCCTGGCAGCTTTAGCTCTCCACAGTCAGGAGCCTTTGAGCACTGGGAGAGAAACAGCCTGGATTTGCTGTGTTCCATGAGATCCCTACCATTCTCTCAGGGGACCCTCCCACCACCAGCCTATACCTCCCCAGTCACTGCACTCAGTGACAGCAGCAGGTGCCTCTAACTCCACATGGCCTTCCTGCCTTCTTGCCTTTGCACACTCGGCTCTCTCTGCCAGGAATGCTGCCCCTCCCTTATCCCCCTGACTCTTCCTTGCCTTGTACTTCTCAGCTGATGCTTCTCTGAGGCTTCCCAGCCCCCCACCCAACCCCCCTGCCCCCGGGCCAGCCCGGCCTACTCCCTGAAGCAGATCAGATGCCATCTGCCCTGGCTTCCCCAGCCAGAGTGCCTCCTTCCCTCTGTCGCAGTGCAGGTCACACCCGCAATCAGTGTCTGTGTCTGTGTCTGCCTCTGGCACCAGAGGGGAAGCCTCTATCAGCAGGGTTGGGCTCTAACCTAAGGCAACATCCCTAATTGCAGCAAAGGACTGACCACAGAGGACCCACAATTTCCACCCTCTCTCCCTCCCTCTCTCCCTTCCTTCCTTTCTTCCTGCCACAAATACTGACTGAACTCCTGCTGTGTGCCAGGCACTGATCTAGGTGCAGGAGCTACAGCAGTCAACAACACAAAGCAGTGAACAAAGTCCCTGCTCCGTGACCGCCACTGTAGGAGGGGATGAGGAAGCAGACAATAGTGACAATACAATCAATAATCCAGAGAAGTTTGGGTGGTGACAGGTGCTATAAAGAAAGTAAAACCAAGTTTACTGAACTCAGAACTGCAGACAGGGAAACCAGGGGTGCAGACAGGTACAGTGGGCAGGAAGCAGGGGCATGGTAAGTTCCAGACCCTCTGGGCCCCTCTGTTACCTTCCCTGTCAAGGGCTGCCAGGCGCTGGGGGAGGCAGGCATGTGGGAAGGAAGCCTTGGGGCCCCCCTGGAAGTGCCAGACGTCTCTCCCACCCACAGACATACTTCCTGGCTCTCCAGGAATTTGATTCAGCAACAGCAACTTAGCAGTTACTTGTGAAAGTCACAAGAACTCCCGTGAGAGTTCCAGGGGTGGAGATGGCCTCCGCCTCTCACTGAGTGTCCCGACAGCCTGGCGAGGTGGGCATGATTAACCTCCCATCGAAGGAGGACCCAGGGTCACACTGTTGGTCCCTGGCCCGGCTGAGATTTGAGCCCAGGTCAGGTGACTGCTGGGCCCATGGGCCTCCTGCCACCCCCCATAGCCTCCCAAAGCCTTGGAGGGCAAGCAAGTGGTCCAGCCACGGCTAGAGCCTGGACACCAAGGACCTAAGCCCAGCACAGGTGAACTGAATGGGAGTCCCTCAACTCCTCTGGGCCTCAGGTTCTCTCTGAGGGTAGCTGTGAGCATCAGATAAAATGCAGCATGGACGCACTGTGGAAAATGCCCCAACGCACCCGTCACCCCCTGCACCCCGAGGCCCCTCCCCTCCTGCCCTCTGTGCCTGGCCAAGTTGGTCAGTCACTCACGGCAGGTGTGCTGCTGAGCACGAGCAGAGGCAAAGCAGCTATGAACTCTGCTCACCTCACAGCCTGGCACACAGAAAGCTGTGAACTCTGCTAACCTCCAAGGACAGGGGTGGGGCTGAGGGCAGGATTGCCCGTCTGTGGAAAGAGGAGGGCAGGATCGAGAGTCAGGTGTCCTGGGTCCATGCTGAGGCAGGATGACTCAGTAATATTGCCACTCGCCTCCCCTGAGACAGCCAGCCGCTGTTCCCAGGCCTGGAGGGGAGGCAGAGCCAGCATTTGCTGAGGGCCTACTATGTGCCCATGCTTCGTAGGGTATTATTGAGTCTACTATGTGACACACAGAGAGTTAAGTCACTGGCTCGATGTTGCATGAGTGTATTAGTTTGCTAGGGCTGCCATAACAAAGTACCAGAGACTGAGTGGCTTAAACACCAGACACATGTTTCCTCGCAGTTCCAGAGGCTGGAAGTCAGAGATGGAGGTGTCAGCAGGGCTGGCTTCTGGAGGCCTCTGTTCTTGGCTATAGATGACCATCTCCACGCTCACAGGGCATTCTCCCTCTATGTGTATCTGCGTCCAGATTTCTTCTCCTTATCAGGACAATGGTCATACTGGATTAGAGCCCATCCCACTGACCTCATCTTCACTAAATTACCTTCTCCCTGAGCCTCTATGTAAGTGAAGCAATTCAGAGCACAGGCTGTGAAACCAGAGGGCCTGGATTCGAGTGTCAGCTCCACCACTTACTAGCTCTGTGAACAGAGAAAGTTGCTGAATATCTCCATGCCTCAGTTTCCCTCTCTGTAAAATGGGGATAACAGTAGTGTCTTCCACATAGAATTGTGAGTATTAAAGGAGTTAAGATAAGAACCCTATCTTGCCCATTGTGAGCTTCAGCTAAGTTGTTAACTTTAAGTTTTATTTACTGGGGCCACTCCCACACATGCCAACAGCACAAAAACTAACTGTGTGTCACAGCTCTGCCTCTCTCTCAGTGTGTGGCCTTGAACAACCAATTTCCCTCTCTGAGCTTCAGTCTGTAAAACGGGGGTAGGAGTCCTACCTCCCAGGGTCACTTTGAGCATCAGATGTGACCACAGCATAAACACTGGTACATTCTCTAAGAATCTTTCATCCCTGTAATGACACCAGAAATGAAAATGAAAGCACGCCGACAAAGTCTCCTTTTTCCTTTCTGCTACAGGGCCTGTCCTGCAGCTCCAAAACAAGGACTTAGAGCTGGCTAGGGTGGGAGGGAGGATCTCAGCTCAGCCATGAATGGTTCACTGACCCTGGCTGCTTAAGCATCCCTCCTTTGCAAAATCGTTCTGGAATGTCTGCTCTGAGAGCACAAAGCTGGTGAACTTTCTTCACCCCTGGCAGGACACCTGGCTCTGGTCATGTGGTAGCCTTAGGCACACACACTTACACAACTGTGCACAGCCTGGCCCTGCCCTTTTACCTCTTCTCTCTCCTGCCCTCACCTCCCTCCTCCTGCCCCTTCCATCCTCTGCTTTCTGTCTGTCCAAACTAGACCACCCCACTTCCTCCCTTCATGGCCTGGTTTTGAGGACAGACCCAGCTCCCAGGTCTGTCACTGGAGACACCTAGGATTTCAGCCTTTGGGGAGAAGGGGAGGGGCATTCTGAGTGGTGGAGACAGCCAAAGCTACAGCTTACAGGATGGAAAGCGCTGCCATGTTTGGGGCCTGTCACCTAGTAGGGGTGACCATTGGCTGTGCCTGGGAGGGGGCAGATGTGTGGTGGGCAGTGAGGCTGGATGAGCAGATGGGACCTCACCTTGTGGTCCACAAGGACATGGAGAGCTGGAGGCCGGAAGGGGCTGGGTCAAAGCCCTTTTGGTCAGCATTCTTCGTGGAACCAGGGCTTCATGGAACCACTCGAAGGGTCCAGCATGGCCCAACACAGTATGGCACAGAGGACCTCCCAGCAGAGGCAGGAGACAGGCAGGTGAGAGTGTGGATGGTGCTCAGGGACTCTCAGGCCCAAGAGCCTGAGGTGCAACTCTGTCTTGCCACTCACAAGCCACACAACCTTAGTCAAAGCATTCTCCCTCTCTGAACCTCAGTTTCCCCATCTATAAAATCAGACTAGTAATTGCACCCACCTTGTTGTAAGCACTCACCAAGGTGGCGGTTTTGACATTTTGCACAGTTCCTGGCCCACAGCAGGAGCTCTGTAAATATTAACCCCTTCCCCATCATCCTCCAGTCTCAGCCCTGAGGGCGGCTATGTGAACTGATTCACCCCTGCTATTCACCAAGGTTTACTGAGCACCTGTCTCCATAATTCTTGTTATAAGAGATCGTTATAAATAAACACTTACTAAGCAACTACTATGCACCCAGAATCACATGAACCACTTCACATAAATGATTTCATTAAATCCTTTCCACTACCTTGCAAGGTAACAATTTTCTTCATTTTACAGAAAAGGAAATAGTCTTTAAGGGACTCGCCAGGAAGTGGCAAAGCCAAGATTTAAACCCTCCGACAGGTCACAGCTGGAGATACAGATTTGCAGTTTTTCTGCATCAGGAAACAACTGAATGTGGGGGAGGAGGGAGTGGTCCCAGAAAACTTCCCATTGTAAACCGTTAGTGGGATGTGAAATCTATTTACGGGGACATGACCACCATTGCTATTCCTAATGGAACAGAATGGAGTAGAAAGGAAAATACCAGTCCATATTACATGAAGCAAGGGTAAGTACTATCTGCCAAGCTTGTATATATATCCCCAGTTGTGTGATAACATGCGTATCTTACTATGGACTCACTTTTTTAAAAAATCTGAAAATCTCTTAATGGAACTTGTTTGCTTAGAGCCAGGACTGATTCTAACATGCTCTGAAGTAACCTTCTGTGGGGTAACATTCTAAAGTTCTGTTTGTCTTGGGACAGAAGGTAATAAATTGAGCACAGAGCCCTTTGCACACAGTAACGTAATCACACAACAACCCAAGCATGATAACAAAGTTCCCGGAGTTTACTCGCCCTCAGAACGCTTGACCTAGTCAAGAGGCTTCTGGGTCACGGTGACATCTTCCCCTACAGGGGGTCGGAGGACTTTGTCAGCTGAAATCACCCTGCAAATACGTTGTTATTAATAAGATATTCTTGTTCGGGTCAGTTGGTGGCAAAAATAGGACTGGAATCCTGTGTCCTGCCCTGACCTCCAGTCGGGGGCTCTGTGCCTGGCGTGGTGCTAAGACGCAGGGAGATGATGAGCAAGGGAGAAATGGCAGGTCTGCATGATTGGCAAGGGCCGATAGGCCAAAGGGAGGGAGAGAGACCAACAGAGGACAGACAGAGCAGGGAGGGAATGAGTCCACAGGCCTGTGTGGGGACAGAGGGGAAGGTAAGAGAGAATTGCCAGGCCTCTGGGAGGAGACCAACAGGCTAACAGAAGGTCACAAGGGCCCCCAGTGCTTGCCCTCCCTCCCTGAGTCCTCTCCACCGGGACTCCCTCAGATGAGCACCTGACAATGGAGAGACCATCTGTGGCTGCCATGCATGTGGCACCAAGGCCTGTCACCTCAGCCTACCCACAAGACTCCACGTCCCGAGAATTGCTCCCCTTCTTTCAGACCTATCCCTCCCTGGGCTCCTTATCCCCTGTACCCAGCCACACTGAACCACTTATAGCTCCACACCCTCTAGTCTGGTCTTTGATCATGCTTCTCCTTCTGCCTAGAAGGCCCTTAACTTCTTCACTAAGCCCACACTCCCAGTCCTCTGTGCCCAGAAGGACTTTCTCAGCCAGGCCCTCCCTCAGGACACTTTGCCTGATGGCTCTGGCCGGCACTGGGACCCTCTCTGCTCCAAATGCTCTGCACAGATTTCTAGTGGGCATCTAAAACTCTTCAGGACCTAAGGTATGTCTGTGTCAGTGTGCCCACCCCAACTGTAGGCTCCTGGAGCCCAGTGCAAGATTCAATATGTGTCAGAGGTTCAGCAGGTAAACATTTGTTGGATGGATGGATGGACAGATAGAGAGTAAAGACAGGAGGACACACGGATGGAAGGATAGGATGGGTGAGAGGGAATACATGGTGATGTATGCCATGTAGAGAAGTAAACAGAGCTCTTGACTGGGAGTCTAGAAGCTTTCCTGTTCATTAGCTCTGTGACCTTGGACAAGTCACTGTCTCTCTCTGCACCTCAGTCTCCCACCTGTAAAATGAGAAAGGTATTGAGGTTAAATGCCTGATATCTGATCCCCAAGGCCTTCCAGTTCCCATGCTGATTTCATGGTGCCTGGAGCATCACATCCTGTCGGAACTTGCAAGTCAGCTTAGCTCCCGGATGTAGGGATAGGGGAAGAGGTTTCAGGGTCAGAGGAATCTTGGAAGCAAAGCTGGGGAAGGGCAGTGCCTCTAGTGCAAACCTGGCCTTCTGGAAGGAGACCAGCTCTGGCAGCTGCTCAGGAGACAATTTGTTCCTGGCCTCCTCCCACCACCACCAAACTGGGAAATTTGGAGGGAGGGCTTGGCAGATTTAACCTAGCAGCCTACTGCCTCTTTACAGGCCACAGTCTCCTGCCCACAGAGCGGACCAGAGATCCACACATGGCTCCAAATGAGGGAGCCTCCTTCTCTACTGTGTCCCCTCCCCCAACCAAGGGCCAAAGCCACCTTCCATTTTTTTCCTCTTTGTGCCTTCCAAGCCTCCCACATCTCACATTGTGCTCTCCTGGGCCCTACAAACTAGCTCCTGCCTCAGTTTTCCTGTCCAGTTTCTTTTGTTGTTGTTTAGTATTTTTTTTGTGTGTGTGGTAACATGTAACATAAAATTTGCTGTCTTAACTATTTTAAGTATACAGTTCAGTGGTATTAAATACATTCATAATGTTATGCAACCACCAACACTGTCCAGCTCCAAAATTCTTTTCATATTGTAAAACTGAAACACTTTACCCATTAAGTGTACGTCTATTAGATCTGGTTGGTTTATTCCTTACTTATCTTGTGTCTGGTTGTTCTATCCGTTATTGAGAGTTGGGTATTGAAATCTCCAACTATTATTATAGAACTGTTCATTTCTCCCTTCAATTCTGTCAGTTTTTTGCTTATATTTCGATGGTCTGTTACTAGGTGCATAAATGCTGATAATGTCTTCTTGCGATATTGAAACTTTTGTTTTTTTTCCTGAGAGAGGGTCTCACTCTGTCACCCAGGCTGGAGTGCGGTGGTGTGATCTCGGTTCACTGTAACCTCCATTTCCTGGGCTTCAGCGATCTTCCGGCCTCAGCCTCTGGAGTAGCTGGGACTACAGGCATAAGCCACCATGCCCAGCTAATTTTTGCATTTTTTGTAGAGACAGGATTTTGCCATGTTACCCAGGCTGGTCTCAAATTCCTGAGCTCAAAGCAATCCACCTGCCTTGGCCTCCCAAAGTGTTGGGATTACAGGCATGAGCCACTCCACCCAGCTGAACCTCTTATATAAAGTCCTTCTTTGTCTCTTATAAACTTTGTGTAAAGACTATTTTGTCTGGTTAATATAGCCACCCCTGCTCTCTTTTGGTTACTATTTAGTTGAAATATATTTTTCCATCCTTTCACTTTCAATCTATTTATGTTTTTACAAGTATCTAAAGTGAGTCTCTTGTAGAGAGCAGATAGTTGAATCATGCATTTTTATCCATTCTGCCAATCTCTGTCTTGACTGGAAAGTTTAGTTCATTTACAATTAAAGTAATTACTGATAAGAGGGATTTGCTTCTATTATTTGCAATTCGTCTTCTACATGCCTTATAAAGGATTTTTGTTTGTTTTTTGTTTCTGGGTTTTTTTTTGTTTTTTTGAAATGGAGTTTTGCTCCTGTTGTCCAGGCTAGAGTGCAATGGTGTGATCTCGGCTCACTGCATCCTCCACCTCTTGGGTTTGAGTGATTCTCCTGCCTCAGCCTCCCTAGTAGCTGGGATTACAGGTGCCTGCCACCATGCCTGGCTAATTTCTATATTTTTAGTAGAGAGGGAGTTTCACTATGTTGGCCAGGCTGGTCTCGAACTCCTGACCTTAGGTAATCCACCTGCTCGGCCTCCCAAAGTGCTGGGATTACAGGCGCGAGCCACTGTGTCCAGTCAACAGAGGTTTTGTACATTTCCTACAACACTGTCCTCTTTTGTGTTTAGCTTTTTTTTTGTAATAAGACATTTCAATTCTTTTTTCATTTCCTTCTGTATATATTCTACAGCTTTTTTCTTGTTGTTAACATGGGGATTATATTTAACATCCTAAAGTTGTAACACTCTAAATCTGTACCAACCTAACTTCAATAACATACACAAACTCTGTTTATTTTATTTTATTTTATTTTATTTTATTTTATTTTTTAGAGACAGGATCTCACTATGTTGACCAGGCTGGTATTTAAATCCTGGCCTCAAGTGATCCTCCCATCTCGGCCTCCCAAAGTGCTGGGATTAGAGGCATGAGCCACCGTGCCCAGCCCACAAATCCTGTTTCTTTAACATGTTCCATCCCCAGGCTTTTTTGTCGTTGTTGTCACGGAATTATATCTTTATTCTTTGTGTGCCCCAAACCACAAACTAGTAATTCTTTTAAATAATTAGCCTCTTAAATTATGTAGAAAACAAAAAGTGGAGTTACAAACCATTTTTGTAATTGCCTACGTATTTATCTTTTTTGAGACCTTCATTTCTTCAAATGTCTTTGTGTCCCTGTCTGGTGTCCTTTTATTTCACCTGCAGGACTCCCTTGCATATTTATTGTAGAGCAGGTCTAATGGTAAACTCTTTCAGCTTTTGTTTATCTGGGAATGTCTTAATTTCTTCCTCACTTTTAAAGGATGGTTTTGCCAAATATAGGATTCTTGATTGACAGTTTTTTTCTTGTTCTTTTAACACTTTAACTATATCATCCCATTGCCTTCTGGCCTCCAAAGTTTCTGATGAGAAATCTGCTGACAGTCTTATTGAGGATCCCTTGTATACGATAAGTCACTTCTGTCTTGCTGCTTTCAAGATTCTGTGTCTTTGGCTTTTGACAGTTTGATTATAATGAGTCTCAGTGTGGGTCTGAGTTTATCTGACTTGGAGGTGGCTGAGCTTCTTGGATGTTTACATATTTCATCTAATTTCAGATGTTTTCAGCCATTATTTCTCCAAATACTCTCTCTGCTCCTTTCTTTCTCTGCTTCTAAGACTCTCACAATGCGTATGTTGGTCCATTTGATGGTATCCCATAGGTCGCTTAGGTGCTGTTCATGTTTCTTCAATCTTTTTTCTTTATGTTCCTTAAACTCGACCACTTTTATTGTCCTATCTTCAAATTTGTGGATTCTTCCTTTTGCCTCCTCAAATCTGTCTGAATCCCTCTGGTAAATTTTTCATTTCAGTTATTGTACTTTATGGCTCCAGAATTTCTTTTTGGCTTATTTTTAGGTTTTCTCTCTTTTTTGATCCTCTATTTTGTTCACACATCATTTTCTTGACTTTATCTACATCTTCCTTTAGTTATTTCAGTATCTTTAAAAGAGTTGTTTTAAAGTCTTTGTCTAGTAGCTCTGCCATCAGGTCTTTTTCAGGGACAGTTTCTGTTTGTTTTCCTTTTAATGGGCCATACTTTCCTGTTTCTTTGTATGCTTTGTGTTGAGAACTGAACATTTAACTAATGATGTGGTAGCTCTGGAAATCCAATTCTCTTCTTTCCCTAGGGTTTGCTGGGTTTTGTTATTGTTTTTCTGTAGATGTTGTAGGCTGTCTCTGTGCCCAGGATCAGCCTGAGGTATAAACTGTTACTGTTTTTCTGTTGATGTTGTGGACTGTCTCTGTGCCAAACATTAGCTTGCAATGTAATGTTAAGGTTTTCTGGAGTCTTTTCTGAGCCTGAACCTTTCCCTGAACATACATGGTCACTTTCTAACTTTTCCTGCATATACAGTTGCTTTTAAATGTTCTAGTTTTTAATGTCTGGCTCTCAAATGGGAAAAAAGAAAAATAAAGGAGAAGGAAGGGCACTAGCCCTTTTGTGTCTGTATTTCTTTGATTAGAAGCAATAATCAGTGATCAGAGCTCAGATACCCCGTATTCACTACAGGGTCCTTTTTGTCCACCCTGGCTCTCACAAGCTGTGTGCAGGTTGCTGCAGGAACACCCACACAGCCGCCTGACAGGGGGCTGTGGTCAGAGTAGTTGCTTTCATGTTAACAGCTGAAATTGACTGAAATTAAGCACAATTTACTGTCCAAGACTTCCCCTGGAAGTTTCATGCCTTCAATAGACTCCAGTGTTACAAAACAGTTACATGAGGCAGATTCTGCTAGTGCAATTGTTGTCTAGGTGGGAAGATGGATTCCTGATGCTTCCTACTCTGCCATCTACCCAGAATCCTCTTCTCTGTCCATTTTTACAAACGTTTTTCCTATGTTGTAAAGCGAATTAACAAGTTGTAAGAGTAGTAGCCAACATTCATCAAATTCTTACTAAAGTATTAGTGTGTTACTACATTCCAGGCAGTGTTATACACATGCTATACAGATAATTCATTTAATCCTCACAACAACGTTTGAGGTAGGGACGATTGTTTTCCTCATTTTACAGATAGTAAGGCAGGGTGGGGGCAGTGATTAAGAACTTGCCCACTTTGAAGCCAGGATTCAAACCTGAGGTTTGGCTCCAGAGTCTGCACCTTACTATAATGAATGAATGGGTGAACGAATGAACAATCTTGTTTATTACAGAGGTATCCCTGGTATGCCATGGCAGCACAGAAGAAGGGTTCCTAATAGTAGAATTAGGGGTTGGGGAGGTCAGGGGAGGCCTCCCGGAAGAAGTGATACCTGAGCTGAATCTTGACTAATAAGTAAGAGACAGGGCAGGGCAAGGGGCACTTCTGTAGGCACAAAGAGAAGCAAAGACCCAGAGGTGGTAAGGAACTGCCAGAAGCACAGGAAACCCCAACAGCTGGAGATGTTGGAGCATCAAGTTGAGGCAGGAGGGAAGGCTGAAGAGACAGCTGTACTGAGGCACAGACCAAGTGTTTCTAGGCTCAAAGGAAGAGAAACTGTGGGAAATGGAAATGTCTTTGTGCAGGAGGTGGCAGGGCTCAGAGGACAGCGAAAACTGCAGCTGGTAGATTGAACTGAGAAAAGCATTCCAGGCAGGGGAAAAAGCATGGAGGTGGAAGAGTGGGAGAGAAATATTTAGGGAAGCATTTGATTTGGCAGGATGGGAGAAGCATTTGTCATGCATTGACTGCTGAGACACCAGCAAAGCCCAGGCACAGAATTCCGCCCTGCAGAGGAATGGCTGGAGTTCTGTCCGTGAGCCAGTTTTCAGTTCCAGCTGTGCAATCCTGGGTAAGTCACTTCTGAGTCTCAGTTTCCACATCTGTAAAATGGAGGGGATAATCAACTACCTAAGAAGCCTGCTCAGAGGTTTAACGAGAACATGTGTGGAAGGCCTTCCAACTCCAAGGTATTCTGTCATGTCCCGCGGTCCTCGTACTGACATCAGAATAACCAGAGGACCTTTTAGAAAACATAACCTGCCACATGCCACATCTACAGAGGCAGGGTGGGGGGCGGGGGTGGAGACACATCCTGTTTCTTCCAGCTCTTCTTTTCTGCTATTTCCACACATGGTCCTGATGCTCTATTAACATAAGACCTGCCAGCTTCTGACAGCTGAAAAGAAGAAAATGCAGCAAGAAAAACAGAGATCCTGGAGGCTCACGGAGATACATTGGATCTGAAGGGTTTTCTGGTCAGGGCTTGATTGCTATAATGAAGGACAGAAAATGAAAGACCTGTCTCAAAACATGGAAAATGAGCAAAGCAGCTGAAGGGATGAATAGTGTCTTCTGACCTCCACTCGAGGGCTCTTCGAGAAAAGAGATCTTCCAACCGATCACCTGCAGCTTCAGTATGGCTGTTCAGGTAAGTCAGTTAAAATCACACCATGACCAGACATGGTGGCTCACACCTGTAATCCCAGCACTTTGGGAGGCCAAGGCAGGAGGACTGCTTGAGCCCAAGAGTTCGAGATCAGCCTGGGCAAGATGATAAGACCCCCGTCTCTACAAATAATTTAAAAATTAGCGAGGCACATGGCGATGTGCCTGTAGTCCCAGCTACTCAGGAGGCTGAGGCAGGAGGATCCCTTGAGCCCAGGAATTCAAGGTGGCAGTGAGCTATGATTGCACCACTGCGCTCTAGCCTGGGTGACAGAGTGAGACCTCATCTCTAAGCAAATAAATAAAAGCACGCTGCACCCTATGGCTTATAACACATTTGCATCTGTATTGATTCATTTGATCACCCCGACATCCCTGGGAGATAGAGCTTCTTATTTATCCCTATTTTACAGGTAAGGAAACTGAGGCTTAGGGGAGGAAATGACTCACCCAAAGTCCACAGCTAGCCAGGGATAGAGGAGTGATGGTTTGCACCTGGGATCCTTAGATTCCCAGGCCTTTCTGCTACACCACTTCTGCTCTTTGTGGAGATTATAAGGCAATGGAAAGAGCACTGGAGCCCTAACTGTTGTTCCAGCTCTGCAGAGAACATGCTATGTAACCCCAGACAGATCTCTTGCCCTTTCTGGGCCGCACCACTATCCATCTAGTGTGGTTGTTTGGATTAAATCATGATCTTAGAAGTGTCCAGCACAGTCCCTGGCATGTCACAGTGGCCAAGATGATCACAAGAAGGGGAAGAGAACGGTGAAAATGATGGTGCTTATATACAAAGGACATGGCAGTATCACAGACGAAGAGGCCAACTTCGCCAGAGAGAGGACTCCCCGGGGGCGAAGACACTGAACAGACTTGAAGAATGCAGAAGGTCCACCTCCCTCCCCTTACTTCTAGGTGACTAGGGGACTAAACCTTGGGATGTGTAAGAGGGGGTGGCCAGAACTGATGCTGGAGAGTTAAGGTGAGGTGGGGGCATATCATATAAGCCTTGAATGCCACACCAAGCAGTTTGGCTTTTGCCATTGAAAGACTTTAAGCAGGCAAGTGTCATGATCCACTCTGCAGATCTGCGGTTTAGAAAGGGCACTCTTGCTGGAATGTGGACAGCAGACAGGAGAGGAGAGTCTAGAGGCACAGAGATTCTCAACTGGAGGCACAGTGATGAGGGGAGGTGGGTAAAGTTCATGGAGATCCACCAGCTGAAGCCCCTCAAGGCCACCTCTCCCTAAGGGGATATCAAGGGAAATGATGAATGTGAAAGTGCTCAGAAACTGCTGCCAGCTACCAGCCAAAGTGTGAAGGGTTGTTGATCACTTTTATGTTAAATGTGAGGCCTGGAGCCTCCAGCCCAGCTGGCTAGACCCTGCACACGCAGTGCAGTGGGAATTAGCTTCCCTGAGTTCCCAGGCAGTTGGGTATTTTCATCTCCAGTTCTCAGATGCTGAACTTGAGACTCGCTAAACAATTCCACATGGAGGAGAGGATGGAAATCGTTAGTCTAGGGCAAGGGGAGGGGGGCGCCATTCCTTCAAAAGAATGTCCCTATGGGAGGGGAGGAAGCAGCAGGAATATAAGCTAGACAAGCCAGGGAGTCCAGAGGTCATTCCCGGGCACCCTCCCCTCCCAAGCCTGCTGGGCTTTCCAATCTCTACCCCAGTCCCTGACGGAAGACATTTAGCAACCACACAAAGGAGCTTCCTGTGAGCCAGACTAATGCTTTACCTAAATTACCTTGTTTATTCCTCACAATAGCCTCTTCTACAGTTGCAGAAACTGAGTCTCAGAGAGGTTAGGTAACTTGCCTAAAGTTACCCAGAGCTGGTAAGTGGCAGGGCTGGAACCTGAATCCTGACCAAGCTTGGCCCTCACCCGATGCTGATTGCAGGTCTCTCTCCCATCTAGGCGGGGAGCCTTTAGAGAGGGGAGGGAATGGGAGGGTGGGAAATGGGAGGGGCCTGACTCCTCTCTATGGGTCCCAGGGATTGTGGAGTTGAATCCCTGCAGCCCTTTTAAGCCCAACAGTGAGGCAGACACTGGACACCAAAGGGCCCATGGTGCCATCCCAAAGACTGATAAGGAGTGTGAGCTGGATGATCACAGAAGGACTCCGAGTTCTGAAAGCTGGGATTCTAATCAGGAGAGGACAATGAATGGAGAGGAGAGACGGCAGCTCTTCCTGCTTCCACACATATGAGACCAGGCTCCCAGCCTTTTCTCTGCACATCCCTAATTGGCAGGGTCCACAGATGTCAACCCAAGTGCATCCCCAAGACCACACAATGGCTCTGAGTGCAGGGAGGACCTGCAAGACCAGTTTGTTTTCTGGGCAGCAGATGATCTTGCTGGCCTGAGGCCTGGGGCAGTGGCCTCTACTCATACCTCACCACCTCTCTAGTGTCTTCCTTCTTCCCCAAGTAGACCGGCATGTGTGCACACACACAGGCCCAAGCAACTCCTTTTTTTTTTTTTTTTTTAATGAATAAGAAAAAGTAATAAGGAAAGAAGCAGCAAACAGACTGGGTGTGTTAACAAGTCTGGGCCACTGCAGGGGGCACATTGCCCAATTTCTGCACCCTGAGGCCCTCCAAAGTCTAGGAGAAGCTCCTGGGAGGTCCAGGGCCCAAGACCAAAGCCTCTATCAACTCCCCCACCTGTGAACTGTTCCTCTCCCAAGGTAGGCATTGTCTGGGTGTGTAGACTGGGAGCCACTCACACACCCGACTCTCCCCTCCTGGGGAATGCGTTCACCAGGTCATTTCTCCTGCAAACCCTCATTTTAAAGTGTCTTGGATGCTTTCCTGCCTTTTTTTTTTTTTTTTTTTTTAACATAAAGAGGGGTGAGAGCCCAAGAGCTGCAGCAGGGGGAATAGACTGAAACTGCTGCCTACTCACACGCCAGTTTCCCTTCTTAGAACTCTAACCAGAAGCCAATGGTTTCCTCCATAAAAGAAAAACTCAATCTGTTGACTTTCTCTCTCCTCTCCTGCCAGCTTTTCTGCCCAAGCCGGGCTCTCTCTTCTCTGTGGGTTCGTCTTTCAGCCAGTCTTTCTCTGCTTCAGATTCTTTTCTTGCTCCCTGTCGTCCCTGAACCTCTTTCACTCTTTAAAAAAAAATGGGGAGGGGCGGTGAACAAGGAAAGAGGAAGCCCTCACCCACCCACCAAATCTCTTTCTTACTAGCAACTAATTCCCTCTCTCTCTCCACACACACACTCATACACACACATACACATACACAGGCACGTACTCCGGCGACCTCCAGATGTTCCCGACAGGGCGGCCATCTGCTTAGATTGCTGGGGCGCGCAGGGGGAGGGGGCAGGGATCCGGGATGCAGGAAGCTGTGAGCGAGGCCGACTAGAGGGGGCGGGAGCTGCGCACTTTTGAGACGCTCCCTAGAGTGGAACCCGGGCTCGGCTCAGGCTCCGCGGGCGGGGCGCGCCGAGAGAGGCTGGCACTTTGGTGACACTCCCTGAGCCGCCCCGCGGCCGGCCCGAGCCGCCACCCGGCGCCCGGCAGGAGGGGGAGCCTGGCTGCGGGCGGGGACCGGGGGGCGGGCCGCGCCGCGCGGAGAAAAGCGCCGGCCGGAGGGCCCGCGGCCGGGCCGCCGGGGTGAGCGTGCCGAGGCGGCTGCGGCGCAGGCTTCCAGGTGAGTGCAGGTCCCCGGGCGGGGCGAGAGTCCACGCTGCGATAGAAGATCCCGAGCCCCGGATCCTAGCCTCGCGGCCCCTTCGGCGGGCGGGCTGGGGACGCCGGGCGCAGGGGCGGGGCTGGGTCCCGCCGAGGCTCCTCAACTTTCGTCGGACGCCTAGGGCTGGGCGGGAGTGGGGAACGCCGACCCAGGGGAGAGGTCTTGCGGGAGACAAAGGCTCCACCCGGGGGCCGTGTAGGTCTTTGTGCGGACACGTGCATCTCACGTTTGTGGGTCTTTGTGGATTTGCGGTCGGGGACGCGCCGCTGCCGGTGCCTTTGTGTGTCCGTGGCTTTGCGCGGCTGCTTTGCGCCCGTGTCCACGTTTGCGGGCCTGCGCTTGGCTGTGGGCGTCGGTGGGCGCGTCGCGTGTGTCCGCGTACGTGGTCGGTGCCTGCCGACGTGTCTGGGCTGGGTGTCCGCAGAGGGTGTGCGCACCGAGAGCCCAACGCCGCCCCACCCCGCCGCTCCCCGGCTGTCCACTCGGGCCCACGACTTGGCTCCAAACTTTTCTCCCGGTTCCTCGGGCAACAGCCCCAGTCCTCCCCACCGCTACCCGGCCGGGGGCGCAGACAGCCCTCCCCCTCTCCCTCCTGAGGTCTCGGGACCGCAAGGGGCTGCGATGGGATTGGTGGTCGGGGGATCGGCAGCGCCTGGGGACTGGCCGGGCAGGCGCTGGGCGGAGCGTGCGGACTCCCCCTCAGACCCCGGCTGGGAGGAGGAGGCGAGCGGTGGGTCCCGGGCTCCGGCCCTGGCCTGGGGAGAGGAAGGGACAGGGCGGCTGGCGTTGCCCTCCCCGCGCTTCTTGGAAAGAGTGTGACCCAGAGAGTTGTGACTGTTTGGTGGGGATTTGAGACCCACTCTCCGTTTGCAGCCGGCCCCCGGGGTAGGGGGACCAACCCTCCGACCCGGTAGGGGAGAGGGCGACTGCCAGTCCAGATCCGGGCATGCCCGAGGCGCCGGCTCGCAGGACCCGGAGCTGGGCTGGGGGCTGGGGGCAGTTGAAACACACAGGTTTCAACTGGGACGGCCACTGGCCCACTGTGCGGCGCTGGCAAGTTGCTCAGCTTCGCGGAGTGGCGGTCACTCTGGCACGGACAGGGCGAGAACTCCCTCGCGGCTCGGGGCGTGCGGTGGGAATAACCCGCGCTGCTGGAGCCGGGCGGAGAGCAGCGCCAGCCCACACTTGGCCTGGCGAGGAGGTGACTCAAGACCTTCGATTCTTCTTTCATCTTTGTGCGCCCTGCCCTTCGGATAAGTCTAGACTTGCAGTGCCTGGGGCTGACCGGAGAGGGGGGGCTCAGAGCGGCAGGAGCCTGCTGGGCTTTTGAGCCTAAGCCGCAAAGATAACCCTAAACACCCTCCTCCCCACCGCTCACTCCAGTCTTTAACCTAGAACTTTGTCAGATGCTGCAGACATGATGGAAGGGCACAGGCCGCTAACCTGGGAGAGAAACAACTGTGGGCATTTTCCTTTCCCTCTCTGGCCTCAGTTTCCCTTCTGGAAGGGGAGGTATTGATAGCGTCTTCTGTTCTGGCTGACTGCTTCAGATCCCAGAACCCAGAAACACTTTGATGTTTAACCTACACCTCCATTCTGACTGACCTATTCCGAGGCACTACTTTGCTCCCCAGGAAGGCTGCAATGCAACCTCCACCTACCCTTCCTCCAACACCAGGAAAGGCAAAAGCTGATAAATGAGTCAAAAATGGAGAGGGAAGGGAGGGGGATTGACCTTTTCTCCTCTTACTTTTTAAATGACAGTTTGTGGTGGTAAAGTCCAGATCAGTCTTCTTCTTAATCATAACTCCTGGGTCAACACAGGGGATGCAGTTTTCAGAGCAAGGCTGGCCTGGGCACTGAGGACACTTCCCAAAGAGGGTTGGGTCCTCCCTGAAAGCCCCCTGGCCAAAGCAAGTCCTAAGAGGGGTTCTGTGGGAATAACCCGGAGGAGGGGCCTGACAGGAGGTTCCTCCTGCTCACGGTTTTGATGTCAGTGGGTACACAGGGGAGGCAGGAAGTATCTCCCACAAAAGGATCAGCGTGTGCAGGACCTGTGCATGAAAACAGCACAGGTGGTCAGCATGGTGGACCAGCAGAGGCAAGGTCTTGAGGGTGGTGAATTGGAATTGAACTTGAGGCTGGGAAGGCAGGGACCAAATCACCAAGGCCTTGAATGTCAGGCCGAGAAGTGGGATTTGAGCCTGTAGGCAATGGAGAGCTCCTGGAGGATTTAAACAGGCACAGCAGGGTGGGGTTGGTAATTCTATGAAACCCGTCTCTGGCTTGTGGGTGGTGCTGGAGGCCGGGAGACCAATCTGGAGGCCGAGTGATCCAGCCTCTTAGAGTCAAAAGGACCCGGATTTTACTCCCACCCCATTGCTTCCTACCTCTGTGGCCTGGGACAAGTAACTTATTTAAAATGTGAGGATACTAATTCTTGCTCCACTGATTTGGTGTATTAAATAAGATAATGAATTACATGTGCAAATAAATAAAAAGTGGTTTGTAGTGTGTATTACATTGTGCAGACATTCATTGGATTGCACTGACAATAGAAGGCAGAGACAGCATTGACTCTGGTCCTAAACCTGATTTCACCAGCGGGCAGAGCCCTAAGCATCCTGCAGGGTTGCACCAATTGTTATGTTCCCCACAAAGCAGAAGGGAGCTTTCTGTCCATGACATTTCATTAATCTGATTTATCACCTTCATGTGGCCAGGCTCATACAGGCAAGGAGGTAGACACAGATACGTAGATGGCCACAGAAGTGGGCCAGTACCTTGATGGGAGCAGCCCAAGGGCCATGGGAGCTCACAGCATGGGTGGCCTTTCCTGGATGAGCGGCAGGTTAGACTGGGAAAGCCTCACAGAGGAGGTGGCTTTTTGAATCAAATGTGTGAGAGTTTGCTGGTAGACAAAGAAGGGTATCTTTGCATCAGAGGGAACAATGTGTGCAAAAAGGCAGGTGGCTCTAGAAGACTCACAGGCCTCTAGACTAGAAAGCTGTCTCTGTGGGATGGGTTTTAAAGAGGGAGCTGTAGTAGGGTCCCAGACTTCTGTTGGGAAGTGCATTCTGGTGCCCAGCATGGCTGGCAGTTGGAGTCAGGCCAGGAGCGAGGCTGTTGCAGCAGGTCTCTTGAGCCTGACCTGGACAGGGGGAGGTGACTGCCCAGCTTAGGGATGAGGGAAAGGGAAGACAGTGACCCCACCTGCCCAGGGGGAGCTGCAAATTTGATGCCGAGCCCTCATTCTGTCACAGGCAACACAGCAGCTTTTGCCTGCTTTGGTCTCTGAGACCTTTCCAGCTCACCTTTCCCAGTCTCCTGGGAGTGCCTTGTCAGCACCTTGTAGCCACACTGGGATCCTGGATGGTATGTGGAGAGAGGATCCAGGGCCTCTGGGATGAATTGTGGATTCTTCTCCATCTTCAGCCGCTGCCTTGCCTCAGGATTTGCTGGTGTCACAGCACCTTTTTCTTCCCTGGTCCCTGAAATCACTCACTGGGGTCAGGAACCAACATTCAGTGAATACCAATGTGTGCCAGGCCAAGGTCTGGGTCTTCACTTTGCCTCATGTAATCATCACAGTGACCCGTTAGGACCAGCACTGGGATTATCACCATATTACAGACGAGGACTCAGAGGGGTGAGGGCACGAGCAAGCCTCAGAGCAGTGAAGGCCCTGTCGGGTTGGAACCCAGACTGCCTGGCTACAAAACCCTTGCCCTCTGCCCCATAGCGCCTTCTCATGTGTCCATGTACGCTGCCTCAGGTTGATGGGAACTTGAAAATCTTCAAGAAGAAGACATATTGGAAGGAGAAAATCCTATTGGGAGCCTTGCCCATCTCCCTGTAGATTATCCTCCTTGGGTAAGTTGCTAGGCTTACAGGTCCCTGGGATCATGTCATGGAGGAGGCCAGGTACTAGATGTCAGAATACCTGGGTCCTGGGTCCAGCCCCTGTCCTCTCTGGCTGTGTGACTCTGGACAGATCACAGAACCTCTCTGGACTTCTTAACACAGCTGTAAAGTAGATATGATACCATCTAACCTGCTGATCCTGCAGGGTGACTGAACAGATGGTAGTGGAGGAAGCATGGGAGAGGTTGAGAGGTGTCCTTTGGTGAGGTAGCGGTATTCTAGATGCTTGGTGCATCTTCACGTGGTGTCTGCTCTGTACCAGGCTCGGTGCTCAGCTTCAAGGGCATAAAAAGGAACCTAATCGCATCCCTGCCCACTGTAGGATAGACAGGTAAACATGTAAGTACAGTTCAGCATGACCAGGTCTAAGCTGTCTTGCACATGTGCTCATTTGTAAGCTGAGGCAGAGTGGATCTGGAGCTAAGACATCTGGGGTTAAGTCCGAGGTCCTCTCCTTCCCAGCTGAATAACATCCATTTCCGTGTCTGCAAAATAGGGACAGTATCCCCAGGGTCAAGGCTGTGGTGAGGCAGAAGTGAGATGCTGGTGGAGAGCACATGGTGGGCTGCTGTGTTTGTCCAGATGTGCTGCATTAGTGGGTCTGTTGCAAGAGCTGGCCCTCAGGGCTCCGGGAGTCTGGCCTTGAAATTCTTTCTGCCTTGCGTTTCCAGAGCTGACAAAGTGGTTGGAGGGCAGGACGTTTCTGAACCATCCACCTGGGGATTTCCTTGGCATCAGCTTGAGTGAGCTCATGACTGAGGGGAGCAGGGTGGGAGGCAGCTCTGCATTGAGGAACAGCCGATCGAGACAAAGGCCGGTCTCAGGGGGGTGCTAGGGCCCTGTGCCAGTGGGGCCCTGTGCCAACAGTGCCCTGTGGAAGTTGTCGAGGGCGGTGGAGGGAGCTGGAAAACTTTACAGACCAGAGATGCTGTAGTGCAGCACCAGGGTCAGGCAGCTGGGGCCAGGTGGGTTCAAGCTGGAACCCAACACCCAGAGAGCTGTCCTTATCAGCAGACACCAGGGAAGTGACTGGAGAATGTCATCACAGGCAGTCTCGGACCTGCTGTGCTCCTGGCGCTGCACTGGGAACTTGGGTGGGGAGGAACATGAAGGATCACATGGTGACTGCCTTCAGAAGGCTTAGCAAATCACCATCATTGTCTACCACACATTGAGTATTTGTGTAGCAGATAGTGAGTGGAATGCCTGCCATTCTGTCATTTAATCCTTTCAACAACCCTGTGTTCTTAGCCCTGTTGAGGACCCTCAGAGCGGGTCCCAAGACTTACCCAAGGCTAGTAGGTACAGAGCTAGGTTCACACCTGGTCTGGGTCTTGCGGTTGACCCGTTCCTCCTGCTCTTCCTCCACATACTCTCTAGGCCTGGCTCTGATCCCAGGTGGGGGAAAGAACACACAGGTAAAGTAGGCAGGGCACTGCCCCAAGCTGCTTACACATCAAGTAGGAAAACAGCAGGTAACTCACGGCAGAGAATTTACTGAAGGAGGCCTGTGGGTAGCCTGTGGGGTGAGAGGCCAGGAGGGAGGGGTGGCCCGGGGGCCTGAGTGGACAGAACAGGCTTTGTTTTGCTGGGAGCAGGCCGGGGCAGGCGGGATGGATGCATGCAGTTCTGGCAGTCACTTGAGGCATCAGGTCCTGGACCCTGCTCTGCCATTCCTTGCTGTCACCGCCCCTCTCTGGGCCCCAGTTGCCCATGATCCCCAAGGGGCCTTCCAGCTCCCAAGCCCTGGGATTCTCCAAGTTTGGAGATGTGTTAGCAGAGGCTGAGAGTTGTTCAAAGTCCATCAATGGAAGGCTGTTCTCACTTTGGCTGTCAAGGAGGGTTCAAATCCAGATGGGGGGCTGGGGACAGGTGGGAGGGGAGAAGAAGGTGGTGACAACTTGCCGGTGCCTTGTGCATGGGAGAACTTGATTTCTGTAGGTAAAAAGCAGAATCCAAGAGGTTTCTGATAAGGAGAGTGATGTGGCCAAAGTTGTTTTAGAGGTGTCTCATAGCAGTGTGTGCAGTGTCACCTGGGGAGACCTGCCTGGAGCCTGTTGGGGCCATACCATTTACTCTTTGTCCTTGCAGGCCATCAGCAAACTTAGAGTCACTGTGGATCTGGCCCTGTGGGCCCAACAATGCATGATTCATGGCCCCTGCACTGGAAGGCCTTACAGTATATCCCCCAAATCACAGATGGATGTGGTTTCTAAGCCCTTGTCCTCCTGTTCTTGTGATATAATCTGGTCAATCAGTGGATATCTTGTATCTGCAGGTCAAGATTTGGAAAAAAATGTTGAATCTTGACTGAAAGATCCCTTTCTCCCTCAGCCTTCTTTGGTGTCTACCAGTCTTCATTTCTCTTTCTCCTGGGGGTAGAGTACGGGTCCCAGAGGGAGGCAATGTGAATACTGTTACACAGATAAGAAAACCAAGGCTCAAAGAAACAAAGAAAACAGGGAATGTCACACAGATAGTGGCAGACCTGGGACTAGAGCCCCAGTCTCCTGGGTCCAAAGCTGGTGTTAGTGATCTTGTTATAAGTTGGTCTTCTGTTCTCATTGCTGGTCTGTAAGCCCCATGAGGACAGGGACCCTAGTATCTATCCCATCACCACCCACCCCCTCCTCCCTCCCGGCCTAGCCCAGTGCTTTGTATATACTTAGTAGAAATTTAGGATACGCTTTTGTTAAACTTTAAAATCCTGAAACTCTGGAGTTGGATTATCTAAACTGAACCTCTTACTGTGAAGCTGGAGAAACTGAGGCACAGAAGGGGGAAGAGACTTGTTCAGAGATGAAATGAGGACAGTCCATGGCAGAGCAGGCACTGAGACCTAGGGCTCCTGACAGTCCTGCAGGACTTCTCTTGTCACCAGGCACAGTTGCCCTGTCACCTCCCTGTCAGTGCCCCAGAGTGTGGGGAGGGAGGTAGTCGGTGACTGTGTCTCAGGGGGCTTCGTCTACCATTGGCTGCACATTTGTCAGCATCCTGGTGCTGTGCTGAGTGTTTCACAAGAGCGATCTCTAGCCCTTGCAGCAACTCCTTGAGGAAGGGATTAACTCCATTTTAACTCCCCATGACTTCTGATATGGTTTGGCTGTGCCCCCACCCAAATCTGAACTTGAATTGTATCTCCCAGAATTCCCATGTGTTGTGGGAGGGACCCAGTGGGAGGTAATTGAATGCAGGAAGCTTTTGCTTCCTCCTCATTGTGTCTTGCCACTGCCACGTAAGAAGTGCCTTTCACCCTCCGCCATGATTGTGAGACCTTCCCCGGCCACGTGGAACTGTTAAGTTCAATTAAACCTCTTTCTTTTATTTGTTGCCCAGTCGCGGGTATGTCTTTATCAGCAGCATGAAAAAGGACTAATACAGTAAATTGGTACCAGTAGAGTGGGGGGCATTGCTGAAAAGATACCCAAAAACATGGAAGCAACTTTGGACCTGGGTAACAAGCAGAGGTTGGAACAGTTTGGAGGGTTCAGAAGAAGACAGGAAAATGTGGGAAAGTTTGGAACTTCCTACAGACTTATCAAATGGCTTTGCCCAAAATCCTGATGGCAATATGGACAATAAAGTCCAGGCTGAGGTGGTCTCAGATGGAAATGAGGAACTTGTTGGGAACTGGAGCAAAGGTGACTCTTGTTATGTTTTAGCAAAGAGACAGCAGCAATTTGCTCCTGCCCTAGAGATTTGTGGAACTTTGAACTTGAGAGCGATGATTTAGGGTATTTGGCAGAAGAAATTTCTAAGCAGCAAAGCATTCAAGAGGTGACCTGGGTGCTGTTAAAGGCATTCCGTTCTATAAGGGAAGCAGAGCATAGAAGTTTGGAAAATTTGTAGCTTGACAATGCATTAGAAAAGAAAATCCCATTTTCTGAGGAGACATTTAAGCCGGCTGCAGAAATTTGCATAACTTACAGCCGAATGTTAATTCCCAAGACAATGGGGAAAATGTCTCCAGGGCATGTCAGAGTCCTTCAAGGCAGCCCTTCTCATCACAGGCCTGGAGGCGTAGGAGGAAAAAAATGGTTTCTCGGGCCAGGCCCAGGGTCTCCATGCTGTGTGCAGCCTAGGGACTTGGTGTCCTGTGTCCCAGATGCTCCAGCCGTGACTAAAAGGGGCCAAGGTACAGCTCAGCCATGGCTTCAGAGGGTGCAAGCCCCAAGACTTCACAGGTTCCAGAACCATCCATCATTCACTGACCTTGGGCAGGTGACCCATCTCTCTGAGCATCCACAGAAGGGGATAATTGTTCATTTTACAAAAGCCAAACCAAAGTTCAACACCACTTGGCAGCTTCCATGTGGTGTTGAGCCTGTGGGTACACAGAAGTCAAGAATTGAGGTTTGGGAACCTCTGCCTAGATTTCAGAAGATGTATGGAAACACCTGGATGCCCAGGCAAAAGTTTGCTGCAGGGGCAGGACCCTCATGGAGAACCTCTGCTAGGGCAGTGCATAAAGGAAATGTGGGGTTGGAGTAGAGTCCCTACTGGGGCACCACCTAGTGGAGCTGTTAGAAGAGGGGCACCGTCCTCTAGACTGCAGAATGGCAGATCCACCAACAGCTTGCACTGTGCACCTGGAAAAGCTGCAGACACTCAATGCCAGTCCGTGAAAGCAGCCAGAGAGGAGGCTGCACCCTGCAAAGCCACGGGGGTGGAGCTGCCCAAGACTGTGGGAACCCACCTCTTGCATCAACATGACTCAGATATGTGAGACATGGAGTCAAAGGAGATCATTTTGGAACTTTAAGATTTGACTGCCCTGCTGGATTTTGAACTTGCCTGGGGCCTGTAGCCCCTTTGTTTTGGCTAATTTCTTCCATGTGGAACAGCTGTATTTACCCAATGCCTGTACCCCCACTGTATCTAGGAAGTAACTAACTTGCTTTTGATTTTACAGGCTCATAGGTGGAAGGGACTTGTCTCAGATGAGACGTTGGACTGTGGACTTTTGGGTTAATACTGAAATGAGTTAAGACTTTGGGGGACTGTTGGGAAGGCATGATTGGTTTTGAAATGTGAGAACATGAGATTTGGGAGGGACCAGGGGCAGAATGATATGGTTTAGCTGTGCCCACACCCAAATCTCAACTTGAATTGTATCTCCCAGAATTCCCATGTGTTGTGGGAGGGACCCCGTGGGAGGTAATTGAATCATGGGGGCCAGTCTTTCCCGAGCTATTCTCATGATAGTGAATAAGTCTCACGAGATCTGATGGGTTTATCAGGGGTTTCAGCTTTTGCTTCCTCCTCATTCTCTCTTGCCGCCGCCATGTAAGAAGTGCCTTTTACCTTCCACCATGATAGTTAGACCTTCCCCAGCCATGTGGAATTGTAAGTCCAATTAAACCTCTTTCTTTTGTAAATTGCCCAGTCTTAGGTATGTCTTTATCAGCAGCATGAAAACAGACTAATACAACTTCCCAGAGTTGCACAGTGTAGCAAGTCACTCCTGCTAAAGATGGTCAGCCACCATCTTTTCTGATCCTCAGTTCCTCTGCTCTAAAATGGGGATGAGACTGCTGGCTCACAGAGTGACTGTGTGGACTAAATGAACGCATGTGCGTCCAGCACTAGCAGAGAGTGAGGACTGGCCCTGACTGTCACTGTCAGCACTTCCCACTGCAAATGCCCAGCCCCGCGCATAGGCCCAGCACACAGCAGGAACCCCGGGAGAGGTGTCCACTGTGCAGGGCTGAGCAAGGAACCTAGTCCAGTGCCCTGGGAGCATCTGCAGACAGTTACCTAGGTAACTCCTGCCCCTTTACATCGGGTGCCTCTTTACATCGGCTGTTACTAGCATTGCCTCAGTTCTGTATCTTCTGGCTGCTGGGTGATGACTGCACTGTGCATGTGCACAGCCCTTCACAGTTGGCAGTAAGGGTTAATCAACTTAGGTGAAGAGGGCAGGGCAGAAATTGCCACCCTGTAGCGCAGAGGACAAGGCTGAGGCTTAAAGAGGGGCAGCGCGAGGTCCCCTCTGGCGGGATAGCATTTGGGCCGTATTTTGAGCTGCTGGTTACGTAAGTGGGAGCTCATACGAGGCCATTTGGCATTTCACAGACCCCTTGTATAATCACCTCTGGGAATCAAAGGGTAATCTCGGGGCCTTTGTGGTGTTTGTTTAAACCCCAGGAAGGGTGGGTATGAATGAGCAGATCAGCTTAGCAGGGGAGGTGGGGCCTTTGGTGGTAATGAACCCTGCGGTGAGGCGCTCACCCAGGGGAACAAAGGGGGCCTGAAGCAACTTAATATTTTCCTTTTGGTTCCAGACATTGGAACACTCTGTCCTGCCTCAGCTGGGACCATGCCCAGGATGCACCTGGGCTGGATTTAATCCTGAAATTGGCCTCTACAAAAGAAAGGGGTGGGAGAGGAGGGGCCCACGTGGGGAGGGGGCAGGGGAGAAGAGTCCTACTTTTCCCTTCCCCTGGGCAAAGCCAGAGTGCAGATCAAGTGGCTAGCCCTTTAAAGTTTCATGCAGGGCTGCTAATGCAATCCTGCTGCTCTCTCCCCACCCATCTTCCAGTCTGGAAGGTGGGCAGGTCCCTGGCCTGTCTCCTCCCCCTCTCTCACCTCCTTCCTGAAGGCCAGAGGGAGGGACAGGCAGGAGGGCAGGGGGCCCAGAGCAGGGCCACCCAGACGAAGAGCCAGGCTAGAAGGAAGCTTAGTGCCTTCTGTCTCCCAGGCTGCTGAGGGGCCGCTGTGCAGGGCAGGGGTGACCACAGACTATCCAATTGGTCCAGTTAGAAACTCCCACTGCCCAACCCTCTCCTTCTCATGCTAGCACCACTGAGCACCACCATCCCAGGAGCTACAGTGGACGTGAACACAGGCTTTGAATCCAACAGCAGTGGGTGGTGTGACCATTAGATGTGACAACACGTATGTAGCGCCCGGCATCTGTGGCAGCCACCATTGTAATTGTACAGAGGGAACTGAGATCTGAGGAGGGAAACTGGCTCATGCCATAGCATGTCAGTGGGAAAAGCCCCTCCTGCACCCTGCCTCTCCACCAGCTACTCTGCCAGTCCTGCTGGAGGCAACGCGTATGAATATAGTAATTGGAGTACACCAGGCCTGGGTCCCATTCCGGCCCTGCATTTTACTAGTTTGGGATAAAGCCCTGTTCCCCTCTGAGCTTCTGTTTCTTCATCTGTATAATGGGGGAAGCAGCCTAACTGCCTGCCCGAGGTTAAAGGAAGAACCAAAGAGGTGTGTAGCTTAATCTGCTGGTGGCAAGGGGCAGAGTAAGGGGGAAAGAGGCTTGGGACAGGTGTCCCCAAAACCCATCTGGGAATCTGAATACCCACTTTGGACACCAGGATGCCCAATGAGAAGGGAAGTTCCTGCCCCTGGACGACAGGCTAGGGGGACAGGGCAGGTGGAGTACGGGTGCGGTGGGGCAGTCACTGCAGGCCCCATTGCAGGGAGGGAGCCCTGGTCTTGAAGGCCAGCCCCGGCCAGACCACAGGTGCTTTCTCTGTCAGTGTCCCCTCTAGTGCCACTCCACTCTGCTGTGTGGCTGTCCAAAAGTGTCTTAACCTAAGGCCCAGTTCCCTTTTGGTAAAACAGACAGATAATTTTTTACCTTGCAAGGTGGTTGTGAGGGTCAGATATGACCGTGCTGTGGGGCAGCCAGAACAGTGCCCGACGTGTAACACTTGCTCAGCAGAGAATGGGGCACCCCGGGCACACCCTACCCTCAGCCCTGTGGATGAGCCCTCACCCGGGGTCCAAGGTCTAGACCAACCCAGGGACTCTGGACCATCAGAGCTGGAAAGGCCAGCCCAAGAAACCGTCTAGTCTGGTAGGTTTCAAACTGGGTTTCCTAACATCCTAGGCAGGGATGGTGGGCAGAAGTAGAGGGCTTCAGGTCCCCCTCACTTCAGCCGGACCAGGCCCGCCTTCATCTGCTGCTCTTGTTTAAGAAAGGGGTCTGCTGCTTCTAGTTGAAAACTCACCACCTGGCCTCACGCCCCTTACCGTACAGATGGAAAGGCAGAGGCCAGAGAGGAACTGGGACTAGGAACTCTGGGGAGTGTTCCAGGAAGCATTCCAGGAGGTCGGGGTCTGTGACACCTTCCAACAGTGTCTAGACTGGGCTTATGTCCTGTGCGGTGGGTTTAGACCATCTGGTGCATTCATTCCTCACCTGTGGCTCTCTTTCTAGCCCCCACCATGCCGTGGCCCCTGCTGCTGCTGCTGGCCGTGAGTGGGGCCCAGACAACCCGGCCATGCTTCCCCGGGTGCCAATGCGAGGTGGAGACCTTCGGCCTTTTCGACAGCTTCAGCCTGACTCGGGTGGATTGTAGCGGCCTGGGCCCCCACATCATGCCAGTGTCCATCCCTCTGGACACAGCCCACTTGGACCTGTCCTCCAACCGGCTGGAGATGGTGAATGAGTCTGTGTTGGCGGGGCCGGGCTACACGACGCTGGCTGGCCTGGATCTCAGCCACAACCTGCTCACCAGCATCTCACCCACTGCCTTCTCCCGCCTTCGCTACCTGGAGTCGCTTGACCTCAGCCACAATGGCCTGACAGCCCTACCAGCCGAGAGCTTCACCAACTCACCCCTGAGCGACGTGAACCTTAGCCACAACCAGCTCCAGGAGGTCTCAGTGTCCGCCTTCACGACCCACAGTCAGGGCCGAGCACTACACGTGGACCTCTCCCACAACCTCATTCACCGCCTCGTGCCCCACCCCGCGAGGGCCGGCCTGCCTGCGCCCACCATTCAGAGCCTGAACCTGGCCTGGAACCGGCTCCATGCCGTGCCCAACCTCCGAGACTTGCCCCTGCGCTACCTGAGCCTAGATGGGAACCCTCTAGCTGTCATTGGTCCAGGTGCCTTCGCGGGGCTGGCAGGCCTTACACACCTGTCTCTGGCCAGCCTGCAGAGGCTCCCTGAGCTGGCACCCTATGGCTTTCGCGAGCTACCGGGCCTGCAGGTCCTGGACCTGTCGGGCAACCCCAAGCTCAACTGGGCAGGAGCTGAGGTGTTTTCAGGCCTGAGCTCCCTGCAGGAGCTGGACCTTTCGGGCACCAACCTGGTGCCCCTGCCTGAGGCGCTGCTCCTCCACCTCCCGGCACTGCAGAGCGTCAGCGTGGGCCAGGATGTGCAGTGCCGGCGCCTGGTGCGGGAGGGCGCCTACCCCCGGAGGCCTGGCTCCAGCCCCAAGGTGGCCCTGCACTGCGTAGACACCCGGGAATCTGCTGCCAGGGGCCCCAACATCTTGTGACAAATGGTGTGGCCCAGGGCCACATAACAGACTGCTGTCCTGGGCTGCCTCAGGTCCCGAGTAACTTATGTTCGATGTGCCAACACCAGTGGGGAGCTCGCAGGCCTATGTGGCAGTGTCACCGCAGGAGTTGTGGGCCTAGGAGAGGCTTTGGACCTGGGAGCCACACCTAGGAGCAAAGTCTCACCCATTTGTCTACGTTGCTTCCCCAAACCATGAGCAGAGGGACTTCGATGCCAAACCAGACTCGGGTCCCCTCCTGCTTCCTTTCCCCACTTATCCTCCAAGTGCCTTCCCTCATGCCTGGGCCAGCCTGACCCGCAATGGGCAGAGGGTGGGTGGGACCCCCTGCTGCAGGGCAGAGTTCAGGTCCACTGGGCTGAGTGTCCCCTTGGGCCTATGGCCCAGTCACTCAGGGGCATGAGTTTCTTTTCTAACATAGCCCTTTCTTTGCCATGAGGCCATGAGGCCCGCTTTATCGTTTTCTATTTCCCTAGAACCTTAATGATAGAAGGAATTGCAAAGAATCAAGTCCACCCTTCTCATGTGACAGATGGGGAAACTGAGGCCTTGAGAAGGAAAAAGGCTAATCTGAGTTACTACGGGCAGTAGCATGACTGGAGCACAGCCTCCTGCCTCCCAGCCCGGACCCAATGCACTTTCTTGTCTCCTCTAATAAGCCCCACCCTCCCCACCTGGGCTCCCCTTGCTGCCCTTGCCTGTTCCCCATTAGCACACGAGTAGCAGCAGCAGGACAGGCAAGAGACTCACAAGTGGGACTCTGGGCCTGGTGACCAGCTGTGCGGCATGGGCTAAGTCACTCTGCCCTTCAGAGCCTCTGGAAGCTTAGGGCATGTTGGTTCCAGCCTAGCCAGTTTCTCACCCTGGGTTGGGGTCCCCCAGCATCCAGACTGGAAACCTACCCATTTTCCCCTGAGCATCCTCTAGATGCTGCCCCAAGGAGTTGCTGCAGTTCTGGAGCCTCATCTGGCCGGGAGCTCCAGGGGGCCTCCTGGATTCAGTCCCCACTGGCCCTGAGCATGACAGCCCTTCTTACCCTCACAGGAATGCCATGAAAGGTGACAAGGTCTGCCCGACCCATGTCTATGCTCTACCCCCAGGGTAGCATCTCAGCTTCCGAACCCTGGGCTGTTTCCTTAGTCTTCATTTTATAAAAGTTGTTGCCTTTTTAATGGAGTGTCACTTTCAACCCGCCTCCCCTACCCCTGCTGGCCGGGGATGGAGACATGTCATTTGTAAAAGCAGAAAAAGATTGCATTTGTTCACTTTTGTAATATTGTCCTGGGCCTGTGTTGGGGTGTTGGGGGAAGCTGGGCATCAGTGGCCACGTGGGCATCAGGGGCTGGCCCCACAGAGACCCCACAGGGCAGTGAGCTCTGTCTTCCCCCACCTGCCTAGCCCATCATCTATCTGACTGGTCCTTGATTTAATAAACACTATAAAAAGTTCTTTGCTTTACTCAGCCAGTGTCCACTAGCAATCCCTGGGCTGGGCTCTGGGACCACAAAGATGAATCAGGTTAGGCCCTGCCCTGGGCAGCTTGTTCTCCCTGAAAAGCCTGATAATCTCAGGATTTGGGGAGTAAGGTGACGTGAAGGAGGGAGTTCCTGCACCCTGTCATCTCCCGTGGCCCTACCCCACTGTTCCTGCCACCCCAACTCCAGCCATAGCCATGAGCATGCAGGCCCTTGCACACCTGTTCTCTTGCTCAGGCGTTACTGTGGGACCTTGCCCTTGCCCTCACCCCTGTCTCTCAACCTCCTTCCTATCCAGTAGACCTAGTTCTTGCCCGCCCGCAGAAGCTTCCCTGGCCCCTTCCACCTCCCTCCTCTGAACTGCAACAGTATTTTGTTCTTCCTTGGCGCTTCAGCTGCTATGGTACCCCAGCTCCTGTTTGCACACTTCCACTGACAGAGATCACACTTGCAGCTCATCTGGGTGGCTCTGCTGTCACCAAGTTCTTCCTTCTAACTGGCCAGTCTACAGGGAATGTCTACCATCATCACCAATGACAGGTTTTTCCTGATCCCTACTCTGTGCCCAGAACATTCAGGCCATATGCACCGGTGGGAGCTTGCCCATCTTGTAATCAGGCCTCCCCAGGGAGAAGTATCAGCTTGAGGCCCTGGGTCCGAGGCTGGCACCCAGCGGTCAAGGTAGGAAAGAGCTGAGGCTTGGCGTCGGGCGGTGTGGAGGAGAGGGAGGTCAGGGTGAGACCCCGGGCCCCCACAGTCCTCCTGTTTGTTCTCCACCTCCCCTACATTTCCTGGGACAGGAGAGGCTTCAGATGGAGGTAGGGATCACGGTACTTTCACCCAATGGGTCCGGGTCTTCCCAAGTCCCCGCTTGTGGAAGGAGTCCTTGCGGGAGGGCCATGGAACAAAAAGGCCTTAAAGGCAGGGCCAAAGCGTGCGGAGGGCAGCGAAGGGAAGGAGGGGGCTTCTGCGGCAATCAGTTCTGGAGCAGGTCACCTCCGCCCGAGCTGCAGCTTCCTCTGCGAAACGGCGCAGGGTGAAGGCCCAGTGAGAGCATGGGCGCGGATGCCATCACGCTGGGCGGGCTCGTCCTTCCCGTGGGGAACCTGCCCTGCACCCCGCAGCCCTGGCCTCCTGCCAGCCATAAGGAGAGCGGAAGCCCCGGCGGGTCTCGCCGACCCGGGAGTCCGCGCGGCCCCTCCCTCCCCGTGCCGAGGCTCCCGGCCCGCAGCGCCACCTCGTGCTCACGCATGGCCAGACACCCCAGATCCCAGCGGGGCCAGGAGCCAGGCCCGGGGCGGCTGGAGGCCAAAGTGGGCTGCGCTGTTTGCTTTCTGCGGCCAGTACCTTCCCGCCCACCGGACTACCCTCGCCCTGCCAGACTCCGCCCTCCAGGAACCCTGGCGCCCAGGGCGAGGGCTTCGAATCTTACACAATCAGGAAAATTCGTGCAAAGAATACATTTTGGAATTCACAGAAAAGGGTTGAAATCTTGGGTTCATCACTAACCAGTTGTGTGATTTTTGGCCAGGTCACTTTACCTCTCTGAGCCTGGAAAATAGGGATGTAAATATCTCCCTCAAGGCCGGGCACGATGGCTCCCGCCTGTAATCCCAGCACTTTGGGAGGCTGAGGCAGGAGGATCGCTTGAGCTCAGGAATTCAAGACTAAGACCAGCCTGGGCAACATAATTTAAAAATCTAAAAATTAACCGGGCATGGTGACGCCTGTAGTCCCAGCTACTTGGGAGGCTGAAGTGGGAGGATAGCTTGCGCCTGGGAGGTTGGACAACAGAGTAAGACCCTGTTTAAAAAAAAAAAAAAAAAGCAAAGAGAGAAAAAGAAAAATAAAAGAAAGAAAGACAAAAAGAGACACAAAGAAAGAAAGAGAAAATACCTCCTTGAGCCTGGAAGGTTGAGGCTGCCGTGAGCCGAGATTGTGCCACTGCACTCCAGCCTGAATGACAGAGCTAGACCCTGGAAAAAAAAAAAGAACGAAGGAAGGGAGGGAGGGAGAGAGAAAGGAAGAAAAGAAAGAGAAAAAAAGGAAGAAGGAAGGAAGGAAGGAAAGAAAGAAGGGAGGGAGGGACGGAGGGAGGGAAAATGTCTCCCTCCACAGGACTGTATGTAGAAGAAATGAAGTAACATTTGTAGAGAACCAAGTACGGTGCCTGGCACAAAATGGCAGCCTGTAAGTGCTCTTTCCCTCCCTCATCCAACCATGGAGTTATGAAGTAGATTACAGAGCCATGTAGTCTGAGTCTGTTTTTTGTAACTCGCACTCAGAACTGAAGAATTTTGTAAAGTTCTGGGACTGTAGAATCACAGAACGACACCCGGTAATCCACAGGGTCATGGAGTAGGTACTCACCACCATGGGTCAGCAGGGTCACCAGCCTCTTTATGCCTTTCATAGTAATGCAGCGGCCAGCTATGGCTATGTGTTCCTCATGCTTTGTGTACATGCCATCATCTCCTCACAACTGCACCAGGTATTTTTGTCACCATACAGATGAGGAAACCAGCATAGGCCAGGCTTTATCTGTCAGGTGGCAATTCTCACATTCTTCCTTGTCCTACCCCAGGGGCCGGGCCAGCTGTGTAAATCCCACGAACCAGAGAGGGTAGAGGTGCACTGATAAACCAAAAAGCACTGGGATTCCATTTATTTTTCGTTTTCAAATAAGTTGGAGAAGTTATGCAGTTCTACATAGCTCCGATAAGACTGTGGATTCTAGATCTTACAGTATAAAAAGCCAAAGGTCAAAGTCAAAGTCCTTTCTCTCCTGGCCCCTTTTCACGGATGGGGAAACTGAGGCCCAGAGATGAGAAAGTTCCCATGGTCCATGGCCAGGATTCTGTGCTTCAGAACTGCCTATGTAATTTGTGGGACCCAGTCTAAAATGAAAATGTGGGGCCCCTTGTTCAAAGTCGTTAGGATTTCAAGATGACAAGAACAGAGCATTAAACCAAGCACAGGGTCTTTCTGTGGTTTCACTGCCCATGAAGCCAGCCCTGCTGCCATTTGATCATCTCATTTCTAGAGGAGGGGCAAACACCCAGACAGTGTTGGTCAGGATGGCAGAAGAGAGTAGGTGTGGATTTGTGTGTAATCCAGTCCCTCTGTAGTTCAGGGAACCAATTAGACTCTTCCAAATGCAGGAACGTCCCTCTATCGTTATCACACAGCCCCCTGGTTTCCCCACCTTGCCATGGCCGAAAGGCTTTCAGAGGGAAAAGGCAGCTAAAGAGGTGGAGTCTACCACCCAACTGCCACCAAACCAGCTCATGGGCTGTTTCTCTGGACTGCCAGGAATATGGGGGGGCAGAGGCCTACCCCTTGCTCACTTTATGTGCTTACAGAATTTAAAGTCCACCAGCGCTAAAGCCCACTCATACCTAATCTCCACCAAGGGCACTGTCTATGACAACAGAGGTCATCATAGGCTAATAGGACCTTGCCCGTCAATGTTCAGTTGTTCCTTGTTGGCTAACGTTCACCAGGGTGCAAATGTTGGTTGATATATAATGTTTATCATATGAATGACAGCTTCCACCAATGACCAATATCCACAAAGGGAAAATGTCTGTTGGAGGCAGTGTCTGCTGTATATCAGTGCCCAGTGTTCACTGTAGCTAACTGCAATTATACTTGCTCTGTGCATCAATACCCAATGTCAGTCCACAGCTCAGCTTCTAACGACAGCAAATGTCTATCCAGTTAAGTCACATGCCCTGTGTTTATTCTTCTCTTTATTTATTTAAGTACTAGTGGTTCTGTCTACAGGGATTATTGTGTTTGTTGAGCTTGGAGGGAAATTCCTCCTGTGTTTATTCTTTAGTTCCCAAAGCTATTTATTATTTTCTTTTGGATATCCATTAGATAGTCAAAGTGTTCTGAACTGGAGGTACAAACACATTTATGTTTCTTTTTGTCTCCCTTCCCTCCCTCCCTCCCTCTTTCTTTCCTTCTTTCTTTCTTTCTTTTCTTTCTTTCTCTCTCTTTCTCTCTCTCTCTCTCTTTCTTTCTTTTTTCAGGGTCCTATTCTGTCACCCAGGCTGGAGTGCAGTGACGTGATCATAGCTCACTGTAGCCAATCTCCCATGCACAAGCAAGCCTCCTGCCTCAGCCTCCTGAGTAGCTGGGACTACAGGCATGCGTCACCATGCTCAGCTAATTTTTAAATTTTTAGTAGAAAAGGTCTGGTCTTGAACTCCTGAGCTCAAGAAATCCTCCCACCTCAGCCTCCCAAAGTGTTGAGATTACATGCGCAAGCCACTGTGCCCTGCCATGTTTCTTAATATATGTACGTATGTATATGTAACATATAAATAATTACATACATGATACAGGAAGACACGGAAATAATTATATACATGATACAGGAAGACACAGAAAAAGAGAAACTGGTCTGATACCAGAAGTATCAACTCAGGAACAATTTTCTACTAGCTGAGCCTCAGAAGCAGCAAGTTTTCCAAAGTGAAGTGATGAATGGAGGCGCCAGCCCTCCTCCTCAGGTTAAGAAAGGCAAAGAGCCCTGCTTTTGGCTGTAAAAAGCCAGGTTCCCTAATCAGGTGAAGGCCTGAGGCAGGGACTCCTTAGGGCAGTGTAACTAGTAGCCAAGGCACAGGCTCCAAAGGGAGGTTGCCTGGGCTCAAGCCCAGCCCTGCCACTCACAGCTGGGTGTCCCGGGGTGAGCCGCTCAGCCCCTCGTTCAGCCTCAGTTCCACATCTGTAAATGGAAATCTAGTAGCTACCTCACAGGGCAGTTGTTGAAAATAAGCTAATGCTCCTAAAACCCTGAGAACAGTGCTCTGTGTATGACAAGTGTTCATAGATGTCACATTATTTATTTATTTTGAAAATTCTTCTTTTAGTCAAACTTATAAGTTTTCTGTGGCTCAAAATATTCTCAACCATGGTTTCTTTAGTGGCCATCTGCTCCCAGGGGGTGATATCATGGAAGCTGTTATGCTTAGGAATTTGTTTAAAAAGACGTCCTGCCCTGTGCCCCAGTACATTTCAACACCACCCAGCCACACAGCCGCCTTCTGGCCCAACACTCTTAAAGACACAGTGCTTAGGAAATGTCCTCATGCCTCTTTCCTGAGGCAGGTTTGCCACTGTTTCCCCAGGCCTGGCAGTCACAGATGGCAGTCACTGACCTGCTGTGATTTGAGAGATGGAGAGAAAACCTTCCACTCTTCTTACTCTCCCTAATAGCCTCAGTCTCTGCCTTCGGTTCCACCATTTCCCTTTGGCATAAGCTATGATTGTTGTCCAAGGCCCCTCCTAGATAGGCAAGGACTCAGGATACCAAGAGTGTGATCAGGGGATACAGATGAGATGTCTGGGTTGGATGCAGTAGTGGGGCATTTTCTAACTAACGGGGTGCAAGGGGTATCTGAGCATGCTCTCAAAATGTGTTATACCCTAAAAAATGTTTTTAAGGTAGTGTGTTGATATAACAGTTGTTAAGACCATGATGCTAGAGGCAAGATTGTGAGATCCATAGAGAAGGTAGTTGAAGGGTAGGGCCTTTTATTCACATATATGCTGCCTTCTCCACCAACTGATGTGATATCCTTTTATATTCATGACTCCAGTGAACCCACGCCTCTGAGGATTTACACCCTTGTATTTATACTCCTCTTGAGTCTGGGCTGGCCTGTGACTTTAATCAGTGCAATGCAGAAGTGGTTCAGTGCCAGTTCTAAGACTACAAAGAGAAATAAAAGTTCAACCTTCCAATATCCCAGCAGACGTCAGGCCCCAGCTGTGTCACCAGCTTCACGCCCATGAGTGACCACAACAAACCCAGCAGAACCAAGCAGCCCATCCCAGCCCTGGTTGCAGAATCATGAGTAAATAAAATGGTTGCTGTTCTAAGCCATCGTGCTTTGTAGTGGTTTCTTATATGGCAGTAGATGACTGAAACAACCAAAGCCACAGCCTCCGCCTCCCCCAGCCCCATTCCGCCACTCCTCCCCACTTGCTAACCTCACTGGAGCCCTGGGACTTGGGCAGCTGAAGATGCAGAAAAGATGCCAAATGAAAAAGCCACCCTCCTTGACAACAACCCAGCTGAGGGGAGCAGGCAGAGAGGGGCGGTTGAAGGAAGCACACTGCCTGGTGTTTGAAAGCGTATGAGGGGCTGCCCTGAGCGCATCTCCTTACATTCTTGTCTCAAGACCACCCAGCAGGCATGGCCCCTCCCGGTAACCTCGCACTCGCCTCCCGGACCCCTCCCCAGTCTCCAGACAAACCCACCTCTCCCTCTTGGACTCTCCATGGGTCCCTTCTCCCCACCTGCCGCTGGGAACAGGAAGAATAAAGACCTGAACTCACTGTCTTGTTTTTTGTTGTTGTTTGCTTGTTTTTTGAGATGGAGTCTCACTCTGATGCCAGGCTGGAGTGCAGTGGCGTGATCTCAGCTCACTGCAACCTCCGCCTCCTGGGTTCAAGCGATTTTCCTGCCTCAACCTCCCAAGTAGCTGGGACTACAGGAACGTGCCACCATGCCCAGCTAATTTTTGTATTTTTAGTAGACACGGGGTTTCACCATGTTGGCCAGGATGGTCTGGATCTCTTGACCTCGTGATCCACCCGCCTCGGCCTCCCAAAGTGCTGGGATTATAGGCGTGAGCCACTGCGCCCGGATTTTTTTTTTTTTTTTTTAAAGACAGAGTTTGCTCTTGTTTCCCAGGCTGGAGTGCAATGGCATGATTTCAGCTCACTGCTACCTCCGCCTCCCGGGTTCAAGTGATTCTCCTGTCTCAGCCACCCAAGTAGCTGAGATTACAGGCGCCCGCCACCACGCCCGGCTATTTCTGTATTTTTAGTAGAGATGGGGTTTCACCATGTCGGCCAGGCTGGTCTTGAACTCCTGACCTCAGGTGATCCGCCAGCTTCAGCCTCCCAAAGTGCTGGGATTACAGGCATGAGCCACCACGCCAGGCTCACTGTCCTGTTTCCATCGGACCAAGGGACTCCCAGGAGGGGAACTGAGGCTAAATGAGGCCAGTCACTGTGTGGGGGCAGGTGGAAGCTGCTCAGAGAGGAGGAGGTGGAGGGGACAGACCAGCACTCCCAGGGGACCCTGGGAAAGGCGTAGCTTTTGGGCACTTCCCGCAGACTGTGGGCAAAGTCATACTTAGCACAAGGTTTAAATACTCTCCCCACACACAGACACAAACACTGTCATTCCTGGACTTGGCCCACCCGCCGGTAACATTCGACATCCTGCTCAGACACGTGAGGCTGGCGGGGAGGGGACAGAATGGGTGCATGCTGGGCATGTGGGAGTGAGTCCGGATTCTAAACAGACCTCAGAAGTGACTACACAGACATCCTTTGCTAACATGTTCTAAAGAAAGGTGACCTCAAGGATAGAGGAGGAGAGGGGGAGGAATGAATGCTTCGCTGTCCTCGCACCCACCAGCCTGATTAGCTCCCACTCATCCCTCCTACCTCAGCTGCCATGCCACCTCTTCTGGGAAGCCCTCCCTAACCACCTCCCCCCATCCTACGACAGGCAAAGTTAGGTGTTCCTCCTCTGTGCCAGCCCAGTACCTGGTCTTCCCTTCAGAGTGACGCTCATCATATTTACTTTGTGTTTATTTTTCCAGCTTCCACTCATCCCCAGAGGCAGGAACTGTTCCTGCCTTGCTCCTCACAGGGTCCACATCACCTAGGCTGGCGTCCAGCACATAGTTGGTTGTCAATTCATATCTGTAGGATTAACAAATGGGTCTGTTATATCCATTTTACTGATGGTGAAATGAAGGACCAGAGAGAGTAAGTGGCCTTTCCAAGGCTGCACAGCAAGCTTGTGGAAGAAACCACCAAGAAACCAGCTCTTGAGACTTCCAGCGTTTGTTCCAGGTCCTCTGCAAGGGAAACCCCTGTTCCCTGCTCTCTCTTTTTCCCCTACTCACAGGCAGCAGGTATGTGCACAGACAGGCCTGGAGCTGGGCTGGAGTAGGAGTCCCCTGTAAGGCTCCACCTCTGCCTCTCCAGCTCCTTGGCCGGGACCCACTTCTGCTCCGACTCTTGCTGTCCACTAAGTCTGTGCCCCACCTCACTCAGCCCACCGCAGCCCCACTGCTTGTGGAGAGGTGAGTCTCACCTCTCTGAGCCTGCTCCCTTCCCCAGCCATAAGACGAGTCAGCCTAGGAGATCCTGAGGCTCCTTCAGCCGGGAGGGCCTGTGATGCCCTGTGAAGACGGAAGAGGCTGGGGCCAGCTCCATGCTGCCTGCAGCGTGGCTCAAAGCAGAAGCCTTCATCAAGCATCAGAAAGGCCCATAAATCTCATTTTTTCCCAAATGTTCTACAATTTGACTTCATTGTCACATACTTTTAAAACTTCCCCGTGTGTGGGGAGAGGGTAGGGAGTCATAGTTTTCAGTTTTTCAAAACAAGCAAATCCAGATGATCTTACTGCATAGTCAGGTTTGGGCCACACTTTAAAGTTGACATGGATCTTCCATTTCATACCACACCTTAGCTGCTCTGTGCAGCCTTCCTGTGAGGACAGCAGGGCACGGCTTAGAATCAGCCCATTTCACAGTCAAGGAAAATGATGTCCAGAGAGTAGGTGGCAGGGCCTGGGACTTATACTCAGAGGCCCTGTCTCAAATTATGTCTGCTTCCTGCTCTCCACAGAGTGATTTGAGTTGAAAGGAGAAGAAAGAAAGAAAGAAAAAGAAAGAAGAAAGAAAGAAAGAAAAAGAAAGAAGAAAGAAGAAAGAAAGAGAAAGAAAGAAAAAGAAAGAAAGAAAAAGAAAAGGAAAGAAAGAAATTAAGGAAGGAGTGGGAAGGAAGGAAGGAAGGAAGGAAAGGAGAGGGAAGGGAAGGGAAGGGAGGGAAGGAGGAAAGGAAGGAAGGAAGGACGGACGGAGAGAGAAGGAAGAAAAGAAAGAAGAAAAAAAGATTGCATATAATAACTTGATTGGTAGACCTGCCAGAGGAGCCTGCTTAGCCGTGGCAGGAGGCTAAGTCATTTTGTGGGAAGCCCTTTCTCTAGGGGATGGGGTGAGAGATGACAAGAATAATAAAACTCTGAGACAAAGCCAGCAGCATGCTGAGTGACTCAAAGGATTAGGGCAGCCCAGGGAGTAGGCCCCTGGGTCTCAGCGTGCAGGATTCATCCCCACATACACGTGAGAGCCGTGTGTTTGGCAGAGACACCACAGTCCTAGCCATGGGGCACCCAGAGATGGACTAGAGCCAGCCCTGGCCCCAGTGGCTTTCCATCCCCTAGGAGAGTCAGATGACTGCAATGCAAGGTGGAAAGTGACTGCATAGGCAGGGCACGAGCTTGCCCCTGACAAGAGGGGCAAACTAGGGGAAACCTTGCAAAAATGGAGTTGCAGGTGGAGTGTGGACAGGGATTCCAGGTCTCCAACTTGTCACGGAGTTTGTGCCCACCAGAGGGCGCTGCCTTAGACACTCCTGTTCCTTTCTCCGCCCGCCCATTGCTCCCTTTCTCCCTACCCTGTGCGGGGATTGTCGCTCTATACACAGGCCGGGGGTTAGAGGGGTCCCCACAAGAGGAAAGCGGAGGGCAAGCTCAGACGCAGAAGTCTGATGAGCAGCGGTTTTCAGCAGCCACCAAGGACTCCATCACTTTCACATCTTCCCCTCCGATAAAAGAACTTTCAACTTGGTGTTTTATAGAATTTAAAAAATAATGTTTATTCAGCAGGCTGGGCCTGGTGGCTCACGCCTGTAATCCCAGAACTTCCGGAGGCTGAGATGAGAGAATTGCTTTAGTCCAGGAGTTCGAGACCAGCCCGGGCAACATAGTGAGACCCTGTCTCTAAAATAAATAAATATTTTTTAAAAAATAAAATAAAATTCAATAAATAGTTTAGAGGGTTTCCTGTGTCCAGACCCAGGGACAAGTACTGGGGAAACAGCCATGACCACAGACCACCTTGGTCCCTGCTGTCATGGAGGCGGCCATCTATGGGGAGGGCCAGCAGTAAACGGGTGGCTGGCATCTAAGTAAGTGAGGAGATGGTGAATGCTATGAAGAGGGCAAATTGGAGCACAGTAGAGGTGAGGGGGGTGCCAGCGGAGGTAACGCGGCTAGGCGCTACTCTCACGTTTGAGCTGAGACTTGAAAGAAGGGAGGAAGCCAACCCTGTGGAGACTTGAGGAACCTTTTCCAAGAGAGGAAATCTCGGTGCAAAGACCTCAAGGAGTGAGTGAGCCTGGCATGCTCAGGCAGGATGCAAGGCTGGCTGGGGCTTGATGGGAGAATTGAGGGCAGCGAGGCTGGCTGGATAGGCCACTGTCAGTGCTGCGGATTTTACTCCAGTCACAGCAGGAAGCCAGTTAGAGGCCTTTAGGCAGAGGTGACACAGGCTCTGGGGACACTTTACAAAGATTGCCCTGGCTGTGAGTGCCAGAGCAGAAGCAGAGAGATCCATTAGGAAGTCCTTGCCGTAAACCAGGAGGGAGATGAGAGTGACTTGATGGTAGCAATGGAGATAGGAAGAAATGTAGGAATTTGGGTCTATTTTGAAATAAAAATAAAACTTGCCGGTGAGATGACAGGTTATTCAGTGCCAGGCGCTGAGATGTACACTTTGTGTGTATTGACTTATTCATTCTCACTATATATAAAGCTGTTTTACAGAAGAGAAAATGGAAGCTCAGAGAGGTTAAGTAATTTGCCCAAGGTCCCACAGCCGATAAGTGACAGATTCTACATTTTAAAAACAAGTCTGTCTGATTCCAGAGCCCACAAACAGACTGCTCAATGCAGAGAATGGAAAACAAAAGATTAGCCATACAGAATCAGAAACGGAATCCCAGAGTGCTAGTCCAACAACTTTGATGCAGGCTTCAGCCCAGACCAGAGACTTGTCTCAACTGATTGGTTGTTCTCTTGGCCAAGGCCAGCTGCCCTGGGATCCAAAAGCTCATCAGAGAAAGCTCCCAAGAGCCCAAGTCTGCATTCTTCCCCTTCTTGGGTAACCCACTTATGGTCACCCAGCCAGTTTAAATCCTGGGTCCTCTGACCTTCCTGTCCAGGCCTCTTCCCTGCCCTCACAGAGCCCGCTCAGCACAGGGTAAAACCAAGAACATCACGTGGCCACCTCTCATGTCAGATGAGAGCATGGCATATTCCCCTCATGAGTCCTTAGCTTTTTAACACGGACCTCAGTGCTTTAACCAAAAGTATTTGATTTTGCATCCAGGTGCTGTGGCTCACGCCTATAATCCCAGCACTTTGGGAGACCAAGGCCAGTGGATCACTTGAGATTGGGAATTCAAGAGCAGCCTGGCCAACATGGGGAAACCCCATCTCTACTAAAAGAACAACAACAACAACAAAAAAAATCGCAAGCCTGTAATCCCAGCTATTTGGGAGACTGAGGCAGGAGAATTGCTTGAACCCAGGAGGCAAAGAGAGGTTGCAGTGAGCTGAGATCACACCACTGCACTCCAGCCTGGGCGACAGAGGGAGACTCCATCTCAAAATATATATATATATTGGCCGGGCGCGGTGGCTCGCGCCTGTAATCCCAGCACTTTGGGAGGCTGAGGCGGGCGGATCACAAGGTCAGGAGATCAAGACCATCCTGGCTAACACGGTGAAACCCCGTCTCTACTAAAAATACAAAAAATTAGCCAGGTGTGGTGGCGGGCACGTGTAGTCCCAGCTACTCGGGAGGCTGAGGCAGAAGAATGGCGTGAACCCAGGAGGCGGAGCTTGCAGTGAGCTGAGATCGCGCCACTGCACTCCAACCTGGGCAACAGAACGAGACTCCGTCTCAAAACAAAAGAAAAATATTGATTATGTATGTGGAGGCACCCAGGCATAAAGATAGGTCAGCAGGGAAGGTATTTTGCTCCTCAAATTGGGGTGGCAGAGAGCTGGGGTACCTCGAATTCAATCACTCCTACCATGTTCAAGCTGCATCACAGAAGCATGGGGACATGAACACTGTTTACAACCCATTTCTAACAAGCTCAGAGCCTGCTGAAAGAGTTACCAAGGTAATCAGCTAGAGCCCCTGTCACAGGGCCTGGCACCCTGAGGGGCTCCTTCCTCCACTCCCTGAGGCTGGGGTTCAGGGATCACATCCCAGGACATGATCCCGTGTCAGTTTTGACTGGTCAGTACTGGTGTGATGCTAGTATGTCAATCCTTTGGCTTTCTCTGCCCGCTACATATTAGGTCTAATCCGTCCAAAGTTAGGATTGGGTCATTATTTCATTGGCACTCAGCAGGGGGCACTGATAAAACGATTTAATTCAAAGTGTTGCCAGAAATTATGGAGGAAAAGAAACTAAAAGCAACAATCATAAAATGAGTCATTCCTGTCTACTATCTGAATGACATGTAATGTTTCAAAGCAACTGGATGTCCCAGATATGTTTGATCTTCACAAAAACCTAGTGAGGAAGTTGCATTGTTAGCACTGTCCACTCCCTGTACAAATGAGGACAGAGAGGAAAGGAGAACCCTGTCCCTGCTCCTTGGCCTGGTGACAGCGGGTCACTGGGAAGACACCAGGAAGGAGGCCAGGAGGCAGGAGTGTTACTGGTAGAGGGTGTGCAGGTTCTTGGCGTCTTGAACAAAGAATTGGACAAAATGCACAAAGACAGCAAAGAAAAAGAATGAAGCAACAAAAGCAGAGATTTATTGAAAACAAAAGTACACACCCCACAGGGTGGGAGTGGCCCAAGCATAGGGGTTCAAGAGCCCCATTACAGAATTTCCTGGGGTCTAAATACCCTCTAGAGGTTTCCATTGGATACTCGGTATATGCCCTATGTAAATGGAGAGGATATTCCCTGTCATAGCTGAAGTGTTTCCATTTGATTCACTTCTAGGAAGTCCAGCATGAATCGGCCTTAGGTTCCCTGCCTCCGGACCATATTCTCCTGCTTCATTTCCCCCCGAGAGATGGGACCCCATAAATCTTTATAGAAGGCAGAGGAACGGATGGTCTTTCTTCTTTAATTACTTTATGCTGGCTTAGGGCATAGTCCCTACCTATTGGGGATCATGGAACGCTAGCCCTGCTCTGTTTAGTGGAGGGAGGGTAGTTCCTTGATGGCCTGGGGTGGTCTCTTCACTTGGAACTGGCTGGAATCCATGTTGCATGATCATCTGAAGCTTGATGGGCTCCAAGTAAGAGGAAATGAATTTGGTTAAAAGATTTAATGGGAACTTCAGTGGCTGGGTACCTATGCAGGAATGTTTGTTATAGAGATTTGCAGGAGAAAAACAAAACGTGGTCTGTGATCTGTTCTAGGATCTATGTGTTTCCTTAAAGTCTTAACATTAGCAACTCCATTTTGGTTTGGTTTGGTCTGTTGGGGCCTAGTGCATGAGCTCAGTCCAAAACAATGGCCTCCCATAATTTTGTTTAAAAAAATTACCCCTTTTTGGTCACGTTCTCACTTAGGCCAGGAGTTCGAGACCAGCCTGGCCAACATGGTGAAACCCCATCTCTACTAAAAATACAAAAATTAGCTGGGTGTGGTGGCACATGCCCGTAATCTCAGCTACTCAGGAGGCTGAGGCAGGAGAATCCCTTGATTCTGGGAGGCAGAGGTTGCACTCAGCTGAGATCATGCCACTGCACTCCAATCTGGGAGGCAGAGAAAGACTCTCAAAAAATAAAAATAAAAAAAGAAAATAACAATTGAAAGAAATTCCTTTGTAAAATGTTTAAATGGCCCATCCCGTGACCAAATGTACCTGAAGCTTTGATTGTTTTCCCAGAAATATGGGACCAAACATTGGTTATAAACTATGTTAGCAATGTATAAGTCACCACACCAATATATTCAATTTGGATCATTTTATCTTTTCCATGATGAGTCGTGGAATGCAGAACTTTTAATAATAAAAGCTTGAAGGACTTAAGAAGGACAAGGTGGTCATCCTGGTTCTCCATGAGTCCATGCTTAGTTAACATTAGACTTATATCCTCTTGAATACCAGTTGTTTCTTCAAATTACGTGAATAGCACTGGTAACTGATGGGTTATCATAGGTAATTTGACTTAGACCATGGAGTTCATTCAAATTGTATATCTAAACAATTTCAGTATCAGCTGGTTTAACATGAAAATCTGACAAAATATTTTCTTAGTATTTAATTAATTTTTTGTTCTACTTGGGTTAGTAGCTTTATACAAGGAAATTTGGTTATTTCTGTGGTTTACAATCAGTTAACATAATAACCATAATTATGATTGATAGCATATACTCAGACATATTAGAATTTTGGAAATCTCATACAATTTTGGAACATATATTAACATTTCACACACAGAATTTTTTATAAGATTTATTTTTTAAAAACCTTCCACAACTTATTCAAACCTTTAGCTTTATCTTAACTTAAAACAATTCTTTAACACTTGGCAAAAAAAAAAAATCCACATTCCCATGCCTTCTTATAATCTTTTACCAAGAACACATTTTACTCTTCTTACACACCTTGCATGTAAAACAGTTTCTTCAGTAGTCTTGATTACATGTTACAATGTTAACACTTTGCAACTTTACTTTTAGTGAAAACCTAGGTAAGTTTAGGTTTTTTTTTTTTCTGAGACAATGTCTCGCTCTGTCACCCAGGTTGGAGTGCAGTGGCCCGATCTCGGCTCACTGCAAGCTCGGACTCCCGGGTTCACGCCATTCTCCTGCTTCAGCCTCCTAAGTAGCTGGGACTACAGGTGCCCGCAACTATGCCCAGCTAATGTTTTGTATTTTTAGTAGAGACGAGGTTTCACTGTGTTAGCCAGGATGGTCTCGATCTCCTGACCTCGTGATCCACCTGCCTCGGCCTTCCAAAGTGCTGGGAGTACAGGCGTGAGCCACTGCACCCAACCAAATTTAGGATTTTAATTATGTACAAGGTGTGGAGCCTAGGACCCACACAGAAGTGCAGATAAAGTCTGACTTCTTCCAGTGTCTAACTCCGCATGTCCCAGGTCTTACCTAGCTGTAAAGCAGGCAGGTTGTACAATTAAGAGTCATGGTGTCATTTTATGAAGCATTTAGGTGGCCTAATCACCTTTAAATTGTACATTTCTTGCATAAATTCTCTTTCATAAATTCTTTCATGACATACACAGACCATGTATGACACGCTTGGACTTTCTGATTTGTCCTAAACATGCCTCTTTTTTTTTTTAAATTTTATTTTATTATTATTATTATTATTATACTTTAGGTTTTATGGTACATGTGCACAATGTGCAGGTAAGTTACATATGTATACATGTGCCATGCTGGTGCGCTGCACCCACTAACTCGTCATCTAGCATTAGGTATATCTCCCAATGCTATCCCTCCCCCCTCCCCCCACCCCACAACAGTCCCCGAAGTGTGATGTTCCCCTTCCTGTGTCCATGTGCTCTCATTGTTCAATTCCCACCTATGAGTGAGAATATATGGTGTTTGGTTTTTTGTTCTTGCGATAGTTTACTGAGAATGATGATTTCCAATTTCATCCATGTCCCTACAAAGGACATGAACTCATCATTTTTTATGGCTGCATAGTATTCCATGGTGTATATGTGCCACATTTTCTTAATCCAGTCTATCATTGTTGGACATTTGGGTTGGTTCCAAGTCTTTGCTATTGTGAATAATGCCGCAATAAACATACGTGTGCATGTGTCTTTATAGCGGCATGATTTATAATCCTTTGGGTATATACTCAGTAATGGGATGGCTGGGTCGAATGGAATTTCTAGTTCTAGATCCCTGAGGAACCGCCACACTGACTTCCACAAGGGTTGAACTAGTTTACAGTCCCACCAACAGTGTAAAAGTGTTCCTATTTCTCCACATCCTCTCTAGCACCTGTTGTTTCCTGACTTTTTAATGATTGCCATTCTAACTGGTGTGAGATGGTATCTCATTGTGGTTTTGATTTGCATTTCTCTGATGGCCAGTGATGATGAGCATTTTTTCATGTGTTTTTTGGCTGCATAAATGTCTTCTTTTGAGAAGTGTCTGTTCATGTCCTTCGCCCAGTTTTTGATGGGGTTGTTTGTTTTTTTCTTGTAAATTTGTTGGAGTTCATTGTAGATTCTGGATATTAGCCCTTTGTCAGATGAGTAGGTTGCGAAAATTTTCTCCCATTTTGTAGGTTGCCTGTTCACTCTGATGGTAGTTTCTTTTGCTGTGCAGAAGCTCTTTAGTTTAATTAGATCCCATTTGTCAATTTTGGCTTTTGTTGCCATTGCTTTTGGTGTTTTAGACATGAAGTCCTTGCCCATGCCTATGTCCTGAATGGTAATGCCTAGGTTTTCTTCTAGGGTGTTTATGGTTTTAGGTCTAACATTTAAGTCTTTAATCCATCTTGAATTGATTTTTGTATAAGGTGTAAGGAAGGGATCCAGTTTCAGCTTTCTACATATGGCTAGCCAGTTTTCCCAGCACCATTTATTAAACAGGGAATCCTTTCCCCATTTCTTGTTTTTCTCAGGTTTGTCAAAGATCAGATAGTTGTAGATATGTGGCATTATTTCTGAGGGCTCTGTTCTGTTCCATTGATCTATATCTCTGTTTTGGTACCAGTACCATGCTGTTTTGGTTACTGTAGCTTTGTAGTATACTTTGAAGTCAGGTAGTGTGATGCCTCCAGCTTTGTTCTTTTGGCTTAGGATTGACTTGGCAATGCAGGCTCTTTTTTGGTTCCATATGAACTTGAAAGTAGTTTTTTCCAATTCTGTGAAGAAAGTCATTGGTAGCTTGATGGGGATGGCATTGAATCTATAAATTACCTTGGGCAGTATGGCCATTTTCACGATATTGATTCTTCCTACCCATGAACATGGAATGTTCTTCCATTTGTTTGTATCCTCTTTTATTTCCTTGAGCAGTGGTTTGTAGTTCTCCTTGAAGAGGTCCTTCACATCCCTTGTAAGTTGGATTCCTAGGTATTTTATTCTCTTTGAAGCAATTGTGAATGGGAGTTCACTCATGATTTGGCTCTCTGTTTGTCTGTTATTGATGTATAAGAATGCTTGTGATTTTTGCACATTGATTTTGTATCCTGAGACTTTGCTGAAGTTGCTTATCAGCTTAAGGAGATTTTGGGCTGAGACGATGGGGTTTTCTAGATATACAATCATGTCATCTGCAAACAGGGACAATTTGACTTCCTCTTTTCCTAATTGAATACCCTTTATTTCCTTTTCCTGCCTGATTGCCCTGGCCAGAACTTCCAACACTATGTTGACTAGAAGTGGTGAGAGAGGGCATCCCTGTCTTGTGCCAGTTTTCAAAGGGAATGCTTCCAGTTTTTGCCCATTCAGTATGATATTGGCTGTGGGTTTGTCATAGATAGCTCTTATTATTTTGAGATATGTCCCATCAATACCTAATTTATTGAGAGTTTTTAGCATGAAGGGTTGTTGAATTTTGTCAAAGGCCTTTTCTGCATCTATTGAGATAATCATGTGGTTTTTGTCTTTGGTTCTGTTTATATGCTGGATTACATTTATTGATTTGCATATGTTGAACCAGCCTTGCATCCCAGGGATGAAGCCCACTTGATCATGGTGGATGAGCTTTTTGCTGTGCTGCTGGATTCTGTTTGCCAGTATTTTATTCGGGATTTTTGCATCAATGTTCATCAGGGATATTGGTCTAAAATTCTCTTTTTTTGTTGTGTCTCTGCCAGGCTTTGGTATCAGGATGATGCTGGCCTCATAAAATGAGTTAGGGAGGATTCCCTCTTTTTCTATTGATTGGAATAGTTTCAGAAGGAATGGTACCAGTTCCTCCTTGTACCTCTGGTAGAATTCGGCTGTGAACCCATCTGGTCCTGGACTTTTTTTGGTTGGTAAGCTATTGATTATTGCCACAATTTCAGCTCCTGTTATTGGTCTATTCAGAGATTCAACTTCTTCCTGGTTTAGTCTTGGGAGGGTGTATGTGTTGAGGAATTTATCCATTTCTTCTAGATTTTCTAGTTTATTTGTGTAGAGGTGTTTGTAGTATTCTCTGATGGTAGTTTGTATTTCTGTGGGATCGGTGGTGATATCCCCTTTATCATTTTTTATTGCATCTATTTGATTCTTCTCTCTTTTTTTCTTTATTAATCTTGCTAGCGGTCTATCAATTTTGTTGATCCTTTCAAAAAACCAGCTCCTGGATTCATTAATTTTTTGAAGGGTTTTTTGTGTCTCTATTTCCTTCAGTTCTGCTCTGATTTTAGTTATTTCTTGCCTTCTGCTAGCTTTTGAATGTGTTTGCTCTTGCTTTTCTAGTTCTTTTAATTGTGATGTTAGGGTGTCAATTTTGGATCTTTCCTGCTTTCTCTTGTGGGCATTTAGTGCTATAAATTTCCCTCTACACACTGCTTTGAATGCATCCCAGAGATTCTGGTATGTTGTGTCTTGGTTCTCATTGGTTTCAAAGAACATCTTTATTTCTGCCTTCATTTCGTTATGTAGCCAGTAGTCATTCAGGAGCAGGTTGTTCAGTTTCCATGTAGTTGAGCGGTTTTGAGTGAGATTCTTAATCCTGAGTTCTAGCTTGATTGCACTGTGATCTGAGAGATAGTTTGTTATAATTTCTATTCTTTTACATTTATTGAGGAGAGCTTTACTTCAAAGTATGTGGTCAATTTTTGAATAGGTGTGGTGTGGTGCTGAAAAAAATGTATATTCTGTTGATTTGGGGTGGAGAGTTCTGTAGATGTCTATTAGGTCCACTTGGTGCAGAGCTGAGTTCAATTCCTGGGTATCCTTGTTGACTTTCTGTCTCGTTGATCTGTCCAATGTTGACAGTGGGGTGTTAAAGTCTCCCATTATTAATGTGTGGGAGTCTAAGTCTCTTTGTAGGTCACTCAGGACTTGCTTTATGAATCTGGGTGCTCCTGTATTGGGTGCATATATATTTAAGACAGTTAGCTCTTCTTGTTGAATTAATCCCTTTACCATTATGTAATGGCCTTCTTTGTCTCTTTTGATCTTTGGTGGTTTAAAGTCTGTTTTATCAGAGACTAGGATTGCAACCCCTGCCTTTTTTTGTTTTCCATTTGCTTGGTAGATCTTCCTCCATCCTTTTATTTCGAGCCTATGTGTGTCTCTGCACGTGAGATGGGTTTCCTGAATACAGCACACTGATGGGTCTTGAGTCTTTATCCAATTTGCCAGTCTGTGTCTTTTAATTGGAGCATTTAGTCCATTTACATTTAAAGTTAATATTGTTATGTGTGAATTTGATCCTGTCATTATGATGTTAGCTGGTTATTTTGCTCGTTAGTTGATGCAGTCTCTTCCTAGTCTCGATGGTCTTTACATTTTGGCATGATTTTGCAGTGGCTGGTACCGGTTGTGCCTTTCCATGTTTAGCTCTTCCTTCAGGAGCTCTTCTAGGGCAGGCCTGGTGGTGACAAAATCTCTCAGCATTTGCTTGTCTGTAAAGTATTTTATTTCTCCTTCACTTATGAAGCTTAGTTTGGCTGGATATGAAATTCTGGGTTGAAAATTCTTTTCTTTAAGAATGTTGAATATTGGCCCCCACTCTCCTCTGGCTTGTAGGGTTTCTGTCGAGAGATCCGCTGTTAGTCTGATGGGCTTCCCTTTGATGGTAACCTGACCTTTCTCTCTGGCTGCCCTTAACATTTTTTCCTTCATTTCAACTTTGGTGAATCTGACAATTATGTGTCTTGGAGTTGCTCTTCTCGAGGAGTATCTTTGTGGCGTTCTCTGTATTTCCTGAATCTGAATGTTGGCCTGCCTTGCTAGATTGGGGAAGTTCTCCTGGATAATATCCTGCAGAGTGTTTGCCAACTTGTTTCCATTCTCCCCATCACTTTCAGGTACACCAATCAGACATAGATTTGGTCTTTTCACATAGTCCCACATTTCTTGGAGGCTTTGCTCATTTCTTTTTATTCTTTTTTCTCTAAACTTCCCTTCTCGCTTCATTTCATTCATTTCATCTTCCAGGGCTGATACCCTTTCTTCCATTTGATCGCATCGGCTCCTAAGGCTTCTGCATTCTTCACGTAGTTCTCGAGCCTTGGTTTTCGGCTCCATCAGCTCCTTTAAGCACTTCTCTGTATTGGTTATTCTAGTTATACATTCTTCTAAATTTTTTTCAAAGTTTTCAACTTCTTTGCCTTTGGTTTGAATATCCTCCCATAGCTCGGAATAATTTGATCGTCTGAAGCCTTCTTCTCTCAGCTCGTCAAAGTCATTCTCCGTCCAGCTTTGTTCCATTGCTGGTGAGGAACTGCGTTCCTTTGGAGGAGGAGAGGTACTCTGCTTTTTAGAGTTTCCAGTGTTTCTGCTCTGTTTTTTCCCCATCTTTGTGGTTTTATCTACTTTTGGTCTTTGATGATGGTGATGTACAGATGGATTTTTGGTGTGGATGTCCTTTCTGTTAGTTTTCCTTCTTACAGACAGGACCCTCAGCTGCAGGCCTGTTGGAGTACCTGGCCGGCCGTGTGAGGTGTCAGTCTGCCCCTGCTGGGGGGTGCCTCCCAGTTAGGCTGCTCGGGGGTCAGGGATCAGGGACCCACTTGAGGAGGCAGTCTGCCCGTTCTCAGATCTCCAGCTGCGTGCTGGGAGAACCACTGCTCTCCTCAAAGCTGTCAGACAGGGACATTTAAGTCTGCAGAGGTTACTGCTGTCTTTTTGTTTGTCTGTGCCCTGCCCCCAGAGGTGGAGCCTACAGAGGCTCCACCCAGTTCAAGCTTCCAGGCTGCTTTGTTTACCTAAGCTAGCCTGGGCAATGGCGGGCACCCCTCCCCCAGCCTCGCTGCCAACTTGCTGTTTGATCTCAGGCTGCTGTGCTAGCAATCAGCGAGACTCCGTGGGCATAGGACCCTCTGAGCCAGGTGCGGGCTATAATCTCCTGGGGCACCGTTTCCTAAGCCCGTCGGAAAAGCACAGTATTCGGGTGGGAGTGGCCTGATTTTCCAGGTGCCATCTGTCACCCCTGGAAAGGGAACTCCCTGACCCCTTGTGCTTCCCGAGTGAGGCAATGCCTCGCCCCTGCTTCGGCTGGCGCACGGTGCACTCACCCACTGACCTGCGCCTACTGTCTGGCACTCCCTAGTTAGATGAACATGGTACCTCAGATGGAAATGCAAAAATCACCCGTCTTCTGCGTCGCTCACGCTGGGAGCTGTAGACTGGAGCTCTTCCTATTCGGCCATCTTGGCTCCTCCTCCAACATGCCTCTTTTAAACAACAAATTATTTTACTTTAGGACAAAAATTTACCATATAAGATCCTTTCGTATGTAAAATTTCTTTTCTTTATAACCTCCTTTGCATAGTTAGGGGGCATGGCTAATTTCACACATCCCCAGACCTTATCTAGAATCTAATGCTCCAAAATAAATTGAACAATTGTTAAAAGTCAAAGAAGCAGTTTATGACCTAAAGTATTTAGCAAACCTAATATCCGACCTGCATAATTTAAGCCAAATGTTTACATTTTTGAAGATATTTTTATTTTACCAATAATCTTTAAAACTGTCTATGTTCCCAAAGATTACTGAAGTCACATGAACTAAATAAAAGGCATTGGATGGCTGGGTGCAGTGGCTTATGCCTGTAATCCCAGCACTTTGGGAGGCTGAGGCAAGTGGATCACCTGAGGTCAGGAGCTCGAGACCAGCCTGACCAATATGGTGAAACCTCATCTCTACTAAAAATACAAAATTATCTGGGCGTGGTGGCTCATGCCTGTGGTCCCAGCTACTCAAGAGGCTGAGACAGGAGAATCACTTGAACCTGAGAGGCAGAGAGAAGTTGCAGTGACTGGGATCATGCCACTGCACTCCAGCCTGGGCGACAGAGAGAGATTCCATCTCAAAAATAAAATAAAATTTTTAAAAAGGCATTATACTTTCTACTTTTCAGACAAAATATTTAAACTCTTATATCAGGGGAACCCGCCCTCAGTATTTCAACATAGGTTCTTTCTATTTTCCCTAAGTGTCAGCTGGTCTGAGAAATAAAGAGAAAGAGTACAAAGAAGAATTTTACAGCTGGGCCACTGGGGGTGACATCACATATCTGTAGGACCAAGATGCCCACCTGAGCTGCAAAACCAGCAAGTTTTTAATAGGGATTTCAAAAGGGGAGGGGGCGTAAGAACAGGGAGTAGGTCACAAAAATCACATGTTTCAAAGGGCAAAAAGGAGAACAAAGATCACATGCTTCTGAGGAAACAGGGCAAGGACAAAATCAGGAACTCCTGATAAGAGTCTATGTTTGGCTGTGCACATATTGTCTTCATAAACAACTTAAACAACAGAAAACAGAGTTCGAGAGCAGAGAACCGGCCTGACCTCAAATTTACCAGGGCAGGGTTTTTTCCCCACCCTAATAAGCCTGAGGGTACTGCAGGAGACCAGGGCGTATTTGAGTCCTTATCTCAATTATATAAGACAGACACTCCCAGAGTGGCCGTTTATAGACCTCCCCCCAGGAATGCAATACTCTTCCTAGAGTATTAGTATCAATATTCCTTGCTGGGAAAAGAATTTAGTGATATCTCACCTACTTGCACGTCCGTTTATAGGCTCTCTGCAAGAAGAAAAATATGGCTCTTTTTGCCTGACCCCACAGGCAGTCAGACCTTATGGTTGTCTTCCCTTGTTTCCTAAAGTCGCTGTTATTCTATTCGTTTTCAAGGTGCACTAATTTCATATTGTTCAAACATACGTTTTACAATCAATTTGTACAGTTAATGCAGTCATCACAGTGGACCTGAAGTGACGTACATTCTCAGCTTATGAAGATAACGGGATTAAGAGACTAAAGTAAGACAGGCGTAAGAAATTATAAGAGTATTATTAGGGAAGTGAGACATGTCCTTGAAATCTTCACAATTTATGTTCCTCTGCCACGGCTCCAGCTGGTCCCTCCGTTCAGGGTCCCTGACTTCCCACAACACTCTTATGATTATTAAACCAATCAATTAAAGTTCTTTTATATTACACACACAACACATATAAATACACAGACAGGCAGAAGATAAAGGACTCATTCCCTAAGCCAGGAACTGAAACCTAAACCTGGGCCGCCATTGTGAAAAGAGAAAGCATGGCCACATGGTTACAAGGTCAACCTCCCAAGGACAAGACTGACCAGTTTGCTGGGCAGCCTTGAATAACGAGCCTATAGGTTCCTAGGCACGCATTTTATTCTAAGGTACACCTCTTTATAACAGAACAGTATAGAAAGTCACATAAAGCATACTGGATTCACTACAGTTTAAGACCAGCCTCAGAATTCTTTTTTTGTATTAATCAAAACTTTGCAGAGGAGATAAACAGTGACTTTTACCATTTATTTAACCAGTTTGCACAGCGAGACAGAGGCCGGAGTCTGACTGGTAAGAAATTCTTACCCTTTTGCCGGCATGTCAGGCTTCTGAGTTCTTTCTCCCTGAGTGGCCCTAGCAGCCCTGCTTAACTGTATGCAGACAAACACATTGCTGTGAATTAAGAATATTCACAAATAGTTTACAAATTTTGGAAAAATTAGGCAGAGACAGAAATATGACTCAAATTCTCTTTACGAAAGTATGCCAAACACACTTAACATATCAGGAAGCTTAACTCCAAAAAGCTAGTTTAAGATTAAAAAGCTGGTGCATTCCATTAATTCCTGAAAGCCTGACAAAGGTAGCCTAGGAATTTCAGCTAAATGGAACCAATGATGACTTGCTAGAAACACATAAGAAACAAAATAACTATCCACAGAATCAAATAAAACCCTTCCACTAGAAACTAAAAAAAATTCATGGTGTTATATATGCATGCATACACAAGCAAAGCCCAGAGGGGAATAAACAGCAAACAAATGAAAATTAGAAGCAAAAACAAATAAACAGGAAACCAACCCTGAAGTTTTCCCATTCAATCTACCCTGGAGGCTATGGTGTTACCCAGGGTCCCCAAAAACCCACATGATGAATATTTTATTCCTGATACACAATTCAATATCCTTAAGTTCACCAATATCATCATATATCCTGTGCAATCAAGAAATTCACTGTAGGCACATGACCAATAAGTACTCCAGTGTCAGCACTATCCATGCAAAACAGTAAACATAGTGTGAAGCAATGCAAGCATGGATGTGAAATTTCGCTCCACACTAAATCCAGCTTCATGCTTAACTATATTTAAAAAAGAATTGCCAAACTCTGAATGCATTTCTTTACAATATTCATTTTATTTTAATCAAGACTAAGAGCTTTAACCATAAAAATGTTAATTAGCCAAATGTCTCCAATTCTGTATCAGGATTTAAAGAACATTTTATTATCTAAACATTTCCATGTCTTTCTCCCCTACTTACTAGTTCTTTACTACATTGTTTCATAAATAACCTTTCAAATCTGTAATTTGAACCAACTTTTAGATAACTTCTGAATTAGACAAAATTATTCTTTTCTCACTAATAACATAACCCTTTCTGGCACATTTTGTATAGAGAATTATGTGTTAACTAGAATTCTTATCTTTAGTAACCTAAAACTTTAGTGAGACCCTAAAAAGCAAGAAATCCTGAACCACCAGCTATGGGCATTTATAGACAAGAACAATTCCACAATTTTAGAAACATATTCCCCTATATCATAACCCTTTCTCAATTGGAAATGACTCATATATTCAATGACCATCAAAAATAATCTTAAGATTTTAATTTACGCAAAAAGTTTACCTAAAACATTTATCCCATGTACACGCACTCAATTCCTTCATTTTAAAACAGTTTATCTAGATTACTTCTGTAAGCTGAGATATTGGACACTATCATTTGAAGTTAGTTATTTCCTTGTTAACCATGTTTTTATTCACCAGTGAACATCAGATGCTCACCTAAACCTAAGTAAGAACCTCAAAGTTAAATACATACGTATTTTTGCCAACAACTCAAAAGATTTAGCTAACATTAAGTTACTCTTATTTGTCAAAAAAAGGCACACAAACCAAGATCATTTTGTTTATAGTTTTATATATACAAACTGGGTTTATATATACAGGCTGGGTTTACAGTTTTATAACCTTCTATGCTAAACCCTGACATCTCAAAATATCTAGCAGAGACAAATATAAAATCCAGACAAAAATGTATGCTGACAATTCTGAAGGCATTTCTATTTTTGTTTTACCAATTATTTTAAAGGCAGCTTGTTTTGTAAAGTTAAACTTAAGTCACGTGAACTTAAAAATTACTTGGACTTATTTGCTTAATTTATTAGCGCTCTTTTACTTATAAGCCAATCTGGTAGACACAACATATAACAATAAATTACATACAAACAAATACATCTAAACATGTATACACACACATGAATGAAGATCTAATAGCTTAGAATCCTAGCCATGAGATAGCAATACAAACTCACTGGTTTTACTTTGCCCCAATAGGTAATCCAACGAAGGCTGTGAACCAAAATTTCAGGTAAAGAAGTTTCCCTGGCAGTTTGATTTTTAAAGCCAAACCTCCGCAGACTCCAAAGAATATTGGGGCCAAACAGCACCAAAGGAGAGCATCACAGATTAACCAGGCCCCCTGCTTAGAACAGCAGCACAAAAGCCTGGCCACATGCAACGCCACCCCACTTTCCCAATCAACAGCAAACTTCAGATTCCAAACAACATTGGGGCCAAACGGTATTGCAACTGTGAGAGAAAATTCGTAGGAGGGCCTAGCACTGGGCCTCAGCACTTCTGCCAAGGGCGTCCCCCTTGGAGAGGTTGAGGACCGGAGGATCTCCCGGAGCGTCCCCCTTTGGGGTCCAATCTTAGAGTGTCAGACGTCTCTGACCTTAGGTGGGCACTGGTGCCACTTGCAAGTTTTCCCACCAGAGGCGATGGCCCACTGTGAGCTTTCCTTTTGTCCCAGGATGAAGGCCTCGACTTCTAGCATCCTTATAATTTGATAAGGCCAAGCTTTCCCATGTTTCCTGTTCCATGAGCTTTAATGATAGGAACTGGAAGCTGGGTGGGTTTCTCTGCCCTTAGCCAGTGGAGTAGGGAAGGGAAGAATTTCGCATAAGAAAAGAAGGTTTAAGTCACCTGAAACTCACGTGAGTTTGCCTGAGCTGCACCAAATGTAGGGATCAGGGACCACAACTGGAAAAGATAAAAAATTGTCCTTCAGAGTGGCTCTGGCCAGAAGCCTGCAGTTGCCTCTGTGTTTAGGCACTGCCCACAAAGTGTCCCAAGTTGGAAAGGAAAAGAGAGAGCGAGAGAGAGAGAGAGAGAGACTCACTTGTATAGAGCAGAAAAGAAAGGTGAAAGGAGAAAAATAAATCCCAAACTTTGGGCTTAGCTCTTGGCTGGTTCACCAAAATATGTTACCAGTTAAAGGTGTACAGGTTCTTGGCGTCTTGAACAAAGAATTGGACAAAACACACAAACAAGGCAAGGAAAGAATGAAGCAACAAATGCAGAGATTTATTGAAAATGAAAGTACACCCCATAGGGGTGTCGACCAAAGGGGCTCAAGAGCCCCATTACAGAGTATTCTGGGTTGAAATATACTCTAGAGGTTTCCATTGGTTACTTGGTGTATGCCCTATGTAAATGGAGAGGATATTTCCTGCAGCTGAAGTGTTTCCATTTGATTTAGTTCTAGGAAGTCCAGTGTGGATCGGCCTTAGGTTCTCTGCCTTTTGCCTCAGAAGAACAGAGGAGCATCAGGGACTGAAAATACCCCTGTGGCTGCCCCCATGCTGGCCCTTAGCAATCAAAGAAATACAGATTTAAATACTAAGGATTTTGTTTTGTTTTATGTCTAGGAGGAGGTCCCTAGCTTGGAGGAGAACAGGCTGTTTTATACCCAGCTCGAGACACAGCATTGGCACAAACCTTGCTGAGGAGCAATTTGGCAATACGTTCCCTATGCCCTAAAAATTGCCTCAGTAATTTCACTTCTGTAATACTCTTCTTAGGAAACAATCATAGATAAGTAAAAGATTTAGCTACAATAATACTTATTTTGCTACTTATAATAGCAAAAATATTGAAGACATTCTAAAGATTCATCAATAGCATGGCTGTTTAAGTAACTTATGTCTCAGGACAGAATATTGGCAACCATTAAAAATTCAGCTGCATGGCCAGGTGAGGTGGCTCACACCTGTAATCCCAGCACTTCGGGAGGTGGAGGCAGGAGGATTGCTTGAGCCTAGGAGTCAGAGACCAACCTGGGCAATACAGTGAGACTCATCTCAAAAAAAGAAGAAGAAAAAGAAAAAAAAAATTAAGCTGCACATAGGCAAAAATTTTTTTAAAAACTTTGATTCCTATCTCACATCTTATATAAAAATTAACTCAAAATGGATCACAGACCTAAATGTAAAACAAAATGTTACAATTTTTAGGAAAAAACAGGAGAAAATCTCTAAGATCAAGGACTAGGCAAAGGGATTTTCAGACTTCAGATCAAAAGCAGACTCCACAAATGAAAAAAATTGATAAACTGGACCTCATCAAAATTTAAAAGTTTGTTTTATAAAAGAACCTGTGAAAAAGATGAAAAATTAAAGTACAGGCTAGGCTAAAATAGTTGCAAACCACACATCCAACAAAGAACCTATATGTAGTATGTATAAAGAATTCTCAAAACTCAGCAGTAAAAAGAACAAAATCTCAATCAGAATATGGGCAAAAAAACATGAACAGACATTTCACCAAATAAAATATACAAAAGGCAAATAAGCACATTAAAAGATGTTCCACATAATTGGCCATCAGTGAAATGCAAATTAAAACCACAATGATATAACACTACATACCTACCATAGTGGCTAAAATAAAAAATAGTGACAACACCAAATGCTGGCAAGAATGTGGAAGTGGATCACTTGTGCATAGCTGGTGGGAATGCAAAAGGACATAGCCATTCTGGAAAACAGTCTTTTAATTTGTTATAAAACTAAACAATACACTCATCATACAACCCAGCAATCACACTCTTAGGCATTCATCCCAGAGAAATGAAGACATATTCACATGAAACCTGGACACAAACCTTCATAATAATCATCTGTAGTAGTCAAAAAGGGGAACAACGCTGATGCTCTCCAACAGGTGAAAGGTATAGAAACCATAGTATATCCATACTATAAAATCCTGCATAGCAATATAAAGGAACACATTATTGACACTTGTAAAGGTTTCAAAGGAATTATGAAAGATATCCAATCCCAAAATGTTATTTATTATATGATTCTAATAATATATAATATATTAACACTAACATTATATAATATTATATATTAATGTTATATGTTATATATTAATCGTATATAATATTATTGATAATCAATATAATAATATTGCAATAATGTTAAGATTATGTAGAATATATAATATTCTTGGAATCATATAGCATGTAACAAAAAATAGTATGTATGTAATCAAACGAATACACACTTTAGTGTATTTCTTGCATTATAGTGTAATCAAAGAAATACACTATACTATCTTTATACACTATAAGAATGGTATGTAACATTCCAATCATACATACTATATAATTTCAAGAATATATAATATTCTTTAATTTTTTTTTTTACTCAGGGTCTTGTTCTGTCACTCAGGCTGGAGTACAGTGGCGCGATCTCCGCTCACTGCAGCCTCCACCCCTCCCCCCATATCTGCTGATATGACTAGTCCTGCCTGGACACTGCAGGGACACACGACACCCATCCCCCTTTCAGGAGAAGGAGGTGGGAGGGAGACATAGGAGGCATCTCAGTGCCAAGCCTCCTTAGCGTGCACACACACACAGAGGAGCCTGCGTGTATTCATCCACACACCTCACTGCCCAGGAACGACTTCCAGGGTTCCCAAATCCCTCATATCCCACCAGGAATTTCAGCTCTGCTCTTGTAGCCCTAAGGGAAATGAGTCAGTGGGAGGAGCTGAGGAAAACAAAGAGAGGAAGGAAGGAGGCAGTTCCGGGTTTCCCACAGGAGTTCTGAGGTGACTTTATGAGAGTCACTTTTCCTCTTGAAACCTCAGCTTCCTCATTTGCCAATCAGGGTGTGGGTCCCTATCCTAAACCACACTGGGGCCACCATGAGAATCCAGTAAGATCAGGAATAGAAAAGAGTTTAGAAAAATCAGGGACCTGGGTCAGATAGCAGAGGGTGGTACAGGGGCTATTGCTGTATAAAGTGGTCTGAGATCTTCCTTCCTTCCCTTCTCATTCATTCATTCATTCATTCATTCATGCCTTCTCTCTTGGCCAAGCCCTTAACCAGGCAGTAGAGATGGAGAGATGAATCAGCCAGGGTATTACCCTCAGGAGTATCCGTGGTGGTAGTGATGTGGGGTGGGGAAGGGAGAAATGGAATCAACTCAGTCTGCAGAACACAAGGAAGGCTTCATGGAGGAAGTGACCTGGGGCTGGGATTTGAAGAAGTAATAAGAGTTTGCCCTGATGCACAAGATGGGGAAGGGCGTAGCAGACTTACAAAGCAAAGGCATAGACATGAAAAAGCACCTCCCCCTCTCAGTGCATGACAGATTCCAGGAAGAGCTTTCTAAAGATACGCGCAAAGAGGGAGAAAGACTTCTAGGAAAAGAAGGGCATGTGAAGGGGCCAGCTTTGTTTGGAATGCTCTGGCAAGTCAGCATTATGTGGTGAATGGAGGGGCTGGAATACAAGGCCTTTTGGGTTTTCTTAGGTCTAAGCTCTGAGTTAACCCTGATTAGAAAGAAAACATAAGGTTTCTATGCCTCTGCACCCAAGAAGCAATGCCACATCTGAGGACTAAAGAAAAATCTCGAGCTAGGCACAGTGGCACACACCTGTAATCCCAGCACTTTGGCAAGCTGCAGTGGGAGCATTGCTTGAGCCCAGGAGTTCGAGACTAGCCTGGGCAACATAAGGAGACTCTGTCTCTAACAAAAAGAAAAAAAAAATTCGCCAGGTGTGGTGGCACATGCCTGTAGTCCCAGCTACTCAGGAGGCTAAGGTGTAAGGATTGCTTGAGCCTGGGAGGTTGAGGCTGCAGTGAACCATGATGGCACCACTGCACTCCAGCCTGGGTGACAGAACGATGCCCTGTCTCAAAAAAAAAAAAAAAAAAAAAGGAAAAGAAAAGAAAAGAAAAATATTGAGCCAGGGTCACGCTATTACCAAACTCATAAGTGAGGTTTGCATGCTCTGGCAGGCAACCTCAAACACCCACAGCCTCTCTTGCCAGGGGCCTGAGGGCATTTGTCTTCCCATAATTAAGTCTTAGCATCCCATTCTGAGTTTTTCCAGGGAGGGCCTGGGCCCCAGGCCTTCAGCCTGAGTAAAAACCTGTTAAAGCATGTGTGGGCTGGGTGTGGGCTATGTGGAAGGGCCAAGATGAAATGGCCAGCCCCTGCACTCCCAGCAGAAGAGGCAGCCCAGCCAGCATCCTGACCTCTGAGGACTCCCAACTAGCACCCAGTGATACAGAGGTCTTTTCTCCTTCTGATGCCTATAATCAATTTCTCCCTAATTCCCCTGGGATCTGCCCCCTGAAAACACAGGTCCAGTCATCCCCGTTAAGCACTGGTCTCCTCCTCTGCCAAGACTGGGAGCTTTTGGCTTCTTTCTCTGCCCTCAAGGACAGTAGCTGAGTAAACTGAATATTATCCTGGTTCAAGCTGACTCAGAATGGAGAGGAAGAGGAATTTGGAGGGTAATCTCTAGGAGCCCAGGCCTTTGTGATGGTCTAGAGATAGTGGCTGAGGTCTGAGCTGGGCTGAGGACCTGGATAGGAAGAGAGAGCACAAGACTCTGTGACTGATTGAATATGGGGGTGAGAGATAGGGAGGGGTGCAGACCAAAAGTAAAATTCTAAGCCCCCCAACTGACTGAATGGACCCCCATCTTGGCCAAGGGGATCTCCCAAAAACCTGAAAAACTAGTACAGGCCATGACAGGAAGAGGAAGTCCAACATGTCTCCTTATAACCACTTCCTTTGGAGTTTAGGCACAGCTGACCAATGTCTATATTAAAACAGAGATCATAAGACTGACAAAACAGACTATTTGTAGCAATAAGATACCAAATTCCAACCTAGCTCTAGTATAGCATCACATGATGGATAGCAGGCCCTGAAAGAAATCTAAGTATTTTAGCCCAAAATATATCTCTTTGACATATCCTGAAATGACCCTGCGAAGCTGGTCTCTTGCTGGGGAAATGTGCATTCTGTAGATAATCTCCTTCCCTTAAGTGGGTCTTTTCCAGGGAGTCTAACACCCTTTAAGTTTCCATAAGAGACATTTACCATCTACTGCTTACTTAGAGGCTTTGTCTATATAACAAGAACATAGCAAGAACCTTGGCTTCCAGTCCCCTTATCTCAACGCACACCTCTCTTTCTGCTGACTCAATTCTTTAGGAAAAGATCAACTCTTTCAACCAATTGCCAATCAGGAAATCTTTAAATCCACCTATGACCTGTAACCCCCCAGCTTAGAGATGTCCTACCTTTCTGGGCTGAATCAATGTATACCTTACAAGTATCAATTTATGTCTTTGTAACTTCTGTCTCCCTAAAATGTGTAATATAAAACTAAGCTGTAACCCAACCACCTTAGGCACGTGTTCTCAGGACTTCCTGAGGCTGTGTCATGGGTCATGGTCCTTAACCTAGGCAAAATAAACCTCTCAGTTGATTGAGACCTGTCTCAGATACGTTTTGATTTTCAGGGGTCAGGGTGAACTCCAGAATTCTGGCTTGGCTGACATGTAGGCTGTAGAAACACAGAAGAATAAATCAGGGAAGAGGGATATAAAATAAGTCAGGAAATAAGCAGGAAATGCCCATCATCTCTTTTAAAAATTCACCTTTTGCATAGTAGAAAAAGAATTATAAATAAAGTGCCAATAGAAGGCTGGGCTTGGTGGCTCACACCTTTAATCCCAGCACTTTGAGAGGCCAAGGTGGGCCTCTCACTTGAGGTCAGGAGCTCAAGACCAGCCTGGCCAACATGGTGAAACCCTGTCTCTTCTAAAGATACAAAAATTAGCCAGGTGTGGTGGCACGTGACTGTAGTCCCACCTACTTGGGAAGCTGAGGCATGAGAATCACTTGAACCTGGGAGGCAGAGGTTGCAGTGAGCCGAGATCATGCCACTGCACTCCAGCCTGGGTGACAGAGGAAGATCCTGTCTCAAAAAAAAAAAGAGTCAGTAGAGAGATAAGTATACTGTTAGATCCATACTAGGCAATGCTATGAAATATAAGATATGGAGAAATAGTCATAATAAGTTATGTTTTGAAAGTGAGTCATAAAGGATGGCAGAATAATCCTACATTTGTAAAGATGTATATGTCTATATATGAATTTTAAAAAACTGAAATAATAAAGACCAAAATGTTAAAAGGAATCACTGGGGATTTTTACCATCACCTTTGTGTATTTTCCTCATTCTTTGCTAAAAAGTAACAACAATCGTTACTTATCTATGTCCTCTGTGAGGAAGAAGATATGGAGTCTGAGCTGACAGTCACAATGACAAAGGGTCTGAAGGTCCTCCTGCCCCCAGTGTGTCCCCATCCCGCATGTTCTGTCATGTCAGGAAGCTGCCCCTTGGGCCCGAGCAGCAGCTGAATATCCCTGTCTCTAGATTCTGAGAGGCACAGTCTCACTTGATTCTTGGGTTTTGGTTCAGACAAGACAGAGGCCAGCAAAAGATTGCATCAGGACCTCTGGCCTAGGATGGCCCAGGGAGCTCACTGCTGCTACAGTGAGGGCAACCTGCCAAGGCCAAGAGTCTGTAAGAAGAAAAGGACAAAGTGAAGGTGATGTTGAGCTGGCCCAGGAGCACATGGCAGATGTTCAGTAAAAACCTATTGAATGACTGAGTTAATTAATGAAGGGGGGAGATCAACTTAAAATCTTTTGCATATATTGGGAATTATTGTTTCAAACAATGAGTGAATTCAACAGAATTATAAGGAAATTCAATTCAACATTAAATGGCAGTCATAGAATATCAGCTGCCCCAGATCAGCTCAGATCCTAGTAAGATCCAGTGACAAGAGATAGCTCTGGCCCTTCAAGGTCCAGCTGAATTCTCTCTGTCCCCATGGCAGGGTCCAGTCTATGGTGGCAGCTTGGTTACATTTCATTAAAGTGAAGAGAAGGGGATAGAACCAGGGCCCTCACTCGCTGTGTCTTGTCTCTCCCCTGAGCTCCTATTTACATTTCCCTACAGAAGTCCTATGTACATGGGGTATCCTTGGCCACAATTGAAACTCGCAAAAAGGCCCAGACCTCTTCCCAGTGAGAGTGTCGTTAATGCACTCTAATTCCAGAATGACAGCCCACTGGTATTTTTTTTCTTCCTTTCCTGAAAACCTATTAATGTAGGAGCATCTAGGGGATTTCAAAGTCGGTTATGAGCTCGACAGCTTCTCCAGCTGCTCTGCCTAGGGAACTCTTGGGCATTCAGTGGGATTTAATGGGCTTATGGGAGCCTTCCAAGAAACTCCATGCTAGACTAACTCCCATTTAATCACTCTGACATCTCCTGAGCAGATGTCATTGCTATTTTCTGTCACTTACCCTTCATCCTGCCTTGCTCTGGCCCAGTCGCTGTGGTTTCTGCTCTCCAGCATTGGCGGAGGTCTAAGAATCCAACCCTGAGTCATGGATTCACGGAAGGTCAGAGCTGGAGTGGCCTTACAAGAGCAGTGGGTCCAATCCCCTCATGTGCAAATTCATTTCTTTTCATCCATCATTACTGTGCTGCTTCTCTGTGCCAGACTCTGTGCCAGACTGTAGGGGCACAGATGGCACCCCTCAATCTCCCCAACAGCCCTTGAAGAATTTGCTCTCAGTCAAGTAGTAGAGACAGATTGAAACTTACTAAATTCACTCAGTAGGGCGAGGCTTTGGTGGAGGGCTGTATAAAGTCCAGGAGCAGGCAGCCTGGGACAGAGGAGGAAATGGCCAGTTCGACTTGGTGAGGTGGAAGAAGGCACCATAGAGAAACAAACATTTCCAGCAAACACAGAGTGACCTAACGGTGAGGAGTGTGGGCTCTGGAGTCAGACTGACTGAGTCTGAATTCACCCCTAACCAGCTGTGAGACCCTGGTTGAGTTCTCCATCCTCTCTCAACTCAGCCTCCTCATCTGTAAAATTCACAGACACCTGTGAGCAGGACTGTCACATGCAGTCTGTGGCAAGGGGCTCCTTCTCAGGAGGTGCCCTTCACCACCGAGAGTTTCTTCACCACCGAGACAATTCTCCAGTGGATGAAAGTGAGGTGCTTGTTTTCTCAAATGTTAGGACAATGTGCGTCTGCTGGAAGTGTCTTGAAGAAGGGTGCATTTTTCTAATTTGCACGGAGGCATCAAGTGGGCTACAGGTGGCCCAGTACTCATGTTTCTTTACCTCTTTCTCCTTTCAAAAGTGAAACTTCTTTCACCAGGCTGGGGTCGGAGGAGGTTCAGTCTTTCTGCTTCTCCTGCACCGTCCCCCCCGAAGCACTCCCTGCTGTCCAAGGCCGCTGCCTACTGGCTCTAGCTCTCTCCTAGGGACCTGGGCTGCAGGCCCTTCTCCGCAGAATCCCTGGAGGAGGCAGGAGGGAGCAGGGCTCCTTTCCTTACCGCTCCATCCCTTTGGTTCCCTCTGAGATGACACAGCCAGCTGGGCAGGGGATGAACCTTTCTTCACAGGGTATTGGTACGATCATAAGAGGAGCTACAATGTCCAAGAGGAAGATGAAAGCTCATACTCTCCTGACATTTCCCAGGTACAGAAGGGAGCAGTCCCCTCAGGGCATGCCCCGGTTTCCACCCTCCCTTCCTCACCCTGACAATCACAGCTCTCTTCCCCCAAGAGAGGGAGCCTTGGCCGGGCACAGTGGCTCACGCCTGTAATCCCAGCACTTTGGGAGGCCGAGACAGGAGGATCACCTGAGGTTGGGAGTTCGAGACCAGCCTGACCAACATGGAGAAACTCTGTCTCTACTAAAAGTACAAAATTAGCTGGGCGTGTTGGCGCATGCCTGTAATTCTAGCTACTGTGGAGGCTGAGGCAGGTGAATTGCTTGAACCCAGGAGGTGGAGGTTGCTGTAAGCCAAGATCATGCCATTGCACTCCAGCTTGGGCAACAAGAGCAAAACTCTGTCTCAGAAAAGAGAGGGAGCCTCCTTTTCTCGAGCCCGTCCTCTGGCCTCTACTCCAGTCCCACTGAAAACCAGTTCCTACATAGGGTGAGGGTCTCACTGGACCCATTTCCCCCAGCACATTTCTCTGAGCAATGCCCTGCTCCTCAGCTGGTGGGCTCATCAGGGCTGTCACACGGTGCCCCAACTCTGTTTGGGGTGTGTGGGGTGTGAGGTGTTTATATGTGGATGGTGTGTGGTGTGGTGTGTGTTTGTGGTTTGTGAGGTGTGTGTGTGTGCTGTGGTGTGGGAGGGCTGTGAGGTGTGGTCATGTGTATGGTGTGGTGTGGTGTGGGGGTTTGTGGTCCTGTGTATGGTGTGGTGTGTGTGAGGGGTGTGGTATGTGTATAAGTGTGGTGTATGTGTGTATGATGGTGTGTGTGAGTGTGGTGTATGTGTGTATGATGGTGTGTGTGTGGGTGTGGTGTATGTGTATTGTTTGGTGTAAGTGTGGTGTGTGTGTGGAGTGGTGGTGTGTGTGAGGGTGTGATTATGTGTATGGTGTGGTGTGTGTAGTGTATGTGTGTGGTATGTGTGTGGTGTGTGAGAGGTGGGTGTGTGTGTATGGTGTGGTATGGGGAGTTGTGGTCCTGTGTATAATGTGGTGTGTGTGAGTGTGGTGTATGTGTGTGTGGTGTGGTGTGGTGTGTGTGAGGGATGTGGTTATGTGTATGGTGTGGCATGTGTGTGAGTGTGGTGTATGTGTGTGGTGGTGTATGTGTAAGTGTGGTATATGTATTGGGTGATGTGTGTATAAGTGTAGTGTATATGTGTGTAGTGTGTGTGGTGCGGTGTGGGGTGTGAGAGTGGTGTATATGTGTGTTGTGTGTGAGTAAGTTTGGTGTGTGCATATGGTGTGATATGTGTGTGACTGTGGTGTATGTGTGTGTGGTGTGTGTGTGTGTTGGGAGGGCTGTAGGCAGGTAGGGGAAGGAAGGTGTGTTTTTCACATTACAGATCAAAATGATAAAAGTGTTTATCTCTGGGTGGTGGAGTTATAGCTGGTTTTTTTTTGCCTTATCTCTTTTTTTCTACTAGGAACATGTATGACTTATGTAATAAATCTTAAAAAGGAATTCACTGTATTCCACTGTCATCCATCTTGAGTCTCTCAGTCCCATCAAATCCCATGAACACTCAGTATCCTAGCCTGATGTGTCGTGGGAGAGGACTCACGGGCAATTTCCAGAAATGGAGCTGTTTGGAGGAACTGTCTAGAGACACCGGCCCCACCCTACTCTGGCATCCAGGCCTTGCCCAGATGGCCTCGTAGGGCCTTGGCAGGGCCTGAGCATCTGATTTGCAGGTTTCCAGGCAGCTTTGGAGCTGGATCCTGGCCAAGGTAGGGGAACAGGTAGAGGGCCCAGCTCTGGAGACAGGCCTGCTGAGAGCCAGGATGGCACCAGAGAAGTTCCCCTCACCACCCCAGAGAGCTGCCACAGCTCCTCACCTCCAACACTCGCATGTCCTCCTTGTGTTGTTTCTTGAAATTGGGATGAATCTGGTATTGTCAGTTACTGAGGTGAAGTTTCTTGTATTTCCAAAAGCCTCTTGTTAAATCTGCAAGTTACACACAGAATGGAGCACAGCGACTGGCCCATGGTATTTGTCACTAATAAATATTTGTTAATAAATAAATACAATATGAAAATGAAAAACATAGTATCTACCTTTCTGTAAGAGCAACGTGCCTCCTACCCTCACCCCAAAGTAAGTGATGCATCTCCCTTGGGCTTGGTTAGTTTGGCACCGTCCCCCTGAGCACAGTTGTCCCTGGGTGGGTTGACACCCAGGGACTTCTTGGGAACCATAAGAAGTGCAAAGCTAATAAGGAGCCCTGGGGACCTTGCAGAGATACTGTGACCTGTGAGCTCTGCCTTGGGGCCAGGCATTCTCCCTCATTTCTTTATACACCAGCCCTCCCCAAGCATTTCCCCAGAAGCAGGAGCAAGTTCCTGGTACAAAGTTGATGCTCAGTGCTGGGTTCTAGTCATGACCTTCTCCTCCCAACTATGGCATATGGAGATTCCTGCCCAGAGCAAAGCTTTTCCTTCAGGGAACACCCATGCCCACAGCAGGTGAGGGATTAAAGTGAGCAGCTAAGGTGAAGGTGAAGCCAGATGTTAACATAAAGCACCAGCCACCTCCTGCGCCTTACTCAAGGGCAAAGGAAGGGCAATATTTAAAGGAATATTAGATTGAAATCTTACAAGTGTAAAAAGAATTCAATCTATGTTAAATGTATTTTATTTTATTTTATTTATTTATTTTTATTATTATACTTTAAGTTCCAGGGCACATGTGCACAGCGTGCAGGTTTGTTACATATGTATACATGTGCCATGTTGGTGTGCTGCACCCATTAACTCCTCATTTAACATTAGGTATATCTCCTAATGCTATCCGTCCCCCCTCCCCCCACCCCACAACAGGACCCGGTGTGTGATGTTCCCCTTCCTGTGTCCAAGTGTTCTCATTGTTCAATTCCCACCTATGAGTGAGAACATGCAGTGTTTGGTTTTTTGTCCTTGCGATAGTTTGCTGAGAATGATGGTTTCCAGCTTCATCCATGTCCCTACAAAGGACATGAACTCATCATTTTTTATGGCTGCATAGTATTCCATGGTGTATATGTGCCACATTTTCTTAATCCAGTCTATCACTGATGGACATTTGGGTTGGTTCCAAGTCTTTGCTATTGTGAATAGTGCTGCAGTAAACATACATGTGCTTGTGTCTTTATAGCAGCATGATTTATAATCCTTTGGGTATATACTCAGTAATGGGATGGCTGGGTCAAATGGTATTTCTAGTTCTAGATCCTTGAGGAATCGCCACATTGTCTTCCACAATGGTTGAATGAGTTTACAGTCTCACTGACAGTGTAAAAGTGTTCCTATTTCTCCATATCCTCTCTAGCACCTGTTGTTTCCTGACTTTTTAATGATCGCCATTCTAACTGGTGTGAGATGGCATCTCATTGTGGTTTTGATTTGCATTTCTCTGACGGCCAGTGATGATGAGCATTTTTTCATGTATCTGTTGGCTGCATAAATGTCTTCTTTTGAGAAGTGTCTGTTCATATCCTTCGCCCACTTTTTGATGGGGTTGTTTGTTTTTTTCTTGTAAATTTGTTTGAGTTCTTTGTAGACTCTGGATATTAGCCCTTTGTCAGATGAGTAGATTGCAAAAATTTTCTCCCATTCTGTAGATTGCCTGCTCATTCTGATGGTCGTTTCTTTTGCTGTGCAGAAGCTCTTTAGTTTAATTAGATCCCATTTGTCAATTTTGGCTTTTGTTGCCATTGCTTTTGGTGCTTTAGACATGAAGTCCTTGCCCATGCCTATGTCCTGAATGGTATTGCCTAGGTTTTCTTCTAGGATTTTTATGGTTTTAGGTCTAACATTTAAGTCTTCAACCCATCTTAAATTAATTTTTGTATAAGGTGTAAGGAAGGGATCCAGTTTCAGCTTTCTACATATGGCTAGCCAGTTTTCCCAGCACCATTTATTAAATAGGGAATCCTTTCCCCATTTCTTGTTTTTCTCAGGTTTGTCAAAGATCAGATGGTTGTAGATGTGTGGTATTATTTCTGAGGGCTCTGTTCTGTTCCATTGGTTTATATCTCTGTTTTGGTACCAGTACCATGCTGTTTTGGTTACTGTAGCCTTGTAGTATACTTTGAAGTCAGGTAGCATGATGCCTCCAGCTTTGGTCTTTTGGCTTAGGATTGTCTTGGCAATGTGGGCTCTCTTTTGGTTCCATATGAACTTTAAAGTTTTTTCCAATTCTGTGAAGAAAGTCATTGGTAGCTTGATGGGGATGGCATTGTATCTATAAATTACCTTGGGCAGTATGGCCATTTTCATGATATTGATTCTTCCTATCCATGAGCATGGAATATTCTTCCATTTGCTTGTGTCCTCTTTTATTTCGTTGAGCAGTGGTTTGTAGTTCTCCTTGAAGAGGTCCTTCACATCCCTTGTAAGTTGGATTCTTAGGTATTTTACTCTTTTTGAAGCAATTGTGAATGGGAGTTCACTCATGATTTGGCTCTCTGTTTGTCTGTTATTGGTGTATAAGAATGCTTGTGATTTTTGCACATTGATTTTGTATCCTGAGACTTTGCTGAAGTTGCTTATCAGCTTAAGGAGATTTTGGGCTGAGACAATGGGGTTTTCTAGATATACAATCATGTCATCTGCAAACAGGGATAATTTGACTTCCTCTTTTCCTAATTGAATACCCTTTATTTCTTTCTCTTGCCTGATTGCCCTGGCCAGAACTTCCAACACTATGTTAAATCAGAGTGGTGAGAGAGGGCATCCCTGTCTTGTGCCAGTTTTCAAAGGGAATGCTTCCAGTTTTTGCCCATTCAGTATGATATTGGCTGTGGGTTTGTCATAAATAGCTCTTATTATTTTGAGATACATTCCATCAATACCTAATTTATTGAGAGTTTTTAGCATGAAGGGCTGTTGAGTTTTGTCAAAGGCCTTTTCTGCATCTATTGAGATAATCATGTGGTTTTTGTCTTTGGTTCTGTTTATATGCTGGATTACGTTTATTGATTTGCATATGTTGAACCAGCCTTGCATCCCAGGGATGAAGCCCACTTGATCATGGTGGATAAGCTTTTTGATGTGCTGCTGGATTTGGTTTGCCAGTATTTTATTCGGGATTTTTGCATCAATGTTCATCAGGGATATTGGTCTAAAATTCTCTTTTTTTGTTGTGTCTCTGCCAGGCTTTGGTATCAGGATGATGCTGGCCTCATAAAATGAGTTAGGGAGGATTCCCTCTTTTTCTATTGATTGGAATAGTTTCAGAAGGAATGGTACCAGCTCCTCCTTGTACCTCTGGTAGAATTTGGCTGTGAATCCATCGGGTCCTGGACTTTTTTTGGTTGGCAAGCTATTAATTGTTGCCTCAATTTCAGAGCCTGTTATTGGTCTATTCAGAGATTCAACTTCTTCCTGGTTTAGTCTTGGGAGGGTGTATGTGTCCCTGTACCTCAGTTGGAAATGGAGAAATCACGCGTCTTCTGCATTGCTCACGCTGGAAGTTGTAGACTGAAGCTGTTCCTATTCCGCCATCTTGGAACCACCCCCTAAATGTATTTTATTTTTGTGCAGACAGGGTCTCACTATGTTGCCGAGGCTGGTCTCCAACCCCTGGGCTCAAGTGATCCTCCCTCCTTGGCCTCTGAAAGTGCTGGGATTACAGGTGTGAGCCATCTCACCCAGCTGACAATTCATTCTAGATGTTGGGTATTCACTATAACAAAATTAACCACTTTGAATGATTGTCCTTCTGCGTCAGAAGCAAGTAACTGAGTGTCCAAAGGCGTGTGGCAATGAGCTCCGTGGTCTCTAAGGGGTTCTGTTGGTGGACTGGGCACCTCTGCCCCCATTCTCTAGCTGCTGTTATCCCCTCACTACCACTTCCATCAAGTGCAGGTGGACAGGAAAGACAAGAAGCAGATAAGGCCTAATTTGACTGCTGCAGGCAGAGCTTGGCACTGGGGCCCTCTTCAAGATCGCTATGTGGTTATTGGCATTTGCCTTGCATGAAGGTCCCTGGGCCCCCACAGCCCTTCCCTGTCACTGGAGTTCTCCCACCTATGGTCCCTTGACTTGGCTTTGGCTTCTCTGGCTGGGTGCTCTGCCTCATCCCTCAGCCCAGCTCTTATCTGTTCCTTCTGAGGGGTCATCTTCCCTTCTAGGAGTCCTCTTGAACTGTGTTGTGACCATTTTAATTCTGCTCCCTGCCATGGAGATCCATCTGGGCCGTGGAAATCCCCAGGCATCCTTGCCCAGCCAGACTCTAGGCCATTCCCAAAGTACCCCATCTCGTGACCAGCCCCTATACCCGCTAAATGTCAAGGCACGCAGGCTACGTTCTCTGGATGGTTCACTGGGAGCCCACCTCAGTTGGCCTAGGTAAAAAAGAAGCTCCCCTTCTCCCCTCCTCATGTGGGGGTCAGGACAAGGCACGGGCAGGCAGAGCAGTGAACAATACAGTCCACTTCCCAATGAAAAGCCTCACCACTCCCTTCTTAATCCACCCAATCCTCAGCCTTCTTTTTTTTTTTTTTTTTTTTTTTTTTTTTTTTTTTTTTAGAGCAAGTCTCACTCTATAGCCCAGGCTGGAGTACAGTGGCGCCATCTTGCCATCTTGGCTCGCTGCAAGCTCCACCTCCCAGGCTCAAGTGATTCTCATGCCTCAGCCTCCCAAGTAGCTGGGATTACAGGCATGTTGGCCAGGTTGGTCTCGAACTCCTGACCTCAGGTGATCCACTGCCTTAGCCTCCCAAAGTGCTGGGATTACAGCCCAGCCCAAATTCTCAGCCTTCTCCCTTCCCAGTGGGGCTTTAGTCTCCGAGGTTAGCCTGTGGAGGTTGTCTTGCTTTTGGTCTCTGGTGCCAACGCAGACACTCTGAGCCAAACATAAAATTGTTTCAGCCCTCATCTCCCCCTTAGATTCACATGGAGTTGGTCTGATGTGGCTTCAGACCCTGGCCCTTTGCTTAACAAGTCTCATGTCCTTCAGCAAGCTGCTGAACTTCTGTTGGGCTCAGATTCCTCACCTGCAAGTTGGGTTTCAAAATCCTGTTTCACAGAGTCTGGGAGAAGTTTGGAGAGAGAATATTGCAGAGCATTTGGCACGGTGCCTGGCTTATATAAATGCTCACCAAATAGGACTCATTACTCTTATGGTCCTGCTGAGATGTCGGCTTGCTGCTCTTGGCCAGGGAGACATTCAGGTTTTCAAGGGCTTTTCTGCAGTGGGATAACCTCATCCATTATGCTAGGAGTTGCTATTTGGTTCCCTGAGGTGTGGTGGGGAAAGACCACAGGTGTTATCTTCATTCAGGGCCAGGTTTCCATCCTGCCCTGTTGCTTCTCTCTGAGATCCGCGTTCCTCTCCTGAAAAGACAGGATAACATCAAACTGCCTCAGAAATAAGCACTCCTTGGCCTCACCAGGCTGTTGTGAGAAGGAAATTAGGGGACATATGGCATATGTCTGGCACAAAGCTTGCAGCCTGGGGGCCCTCAGCAGTTGTTAATCCCTTCCCCTTGTCCCATGGAGTGCTGGGAATGGCATCTGCCTTCTACATGTCTTAATCCACAAAACTGTTGTAACAGTTGAAGGAATGAGTGTGCAGGTATGTGTGCTGTAAAGGGTGATGCACTGTGAAGGGAAAGTGGGCTCTGATCATTGGCAGGAAAAAAGGAGAGGCCAGAGGTTCTGTGAAAACTTCCTGAAGAAGCAGCCCATCCCCAAAGAAGATTCCTAAGTCTGATCTCCCAAAATGTGTGTTTCTTTTGTGGGAATAGCTGCCACCCAATTGGTAAAGAGAGCCACGGTGTCCATATTATATGAAAGTCATGTTGGTTCACATGCAATATTTTCCAGCAAGTTCATGTTTTGAAGCAATCAGAAGCAAACTTTCTCTTAATAAAGAAGGAAGTATGAAGACCTTATAAAAACATTGAAAATCCTGCAAAAGCACTTTTCACTGGTGGAAGAAGCAGCTGATTTAGTGTCTTTAAGAACCCAGTATCAGCTGGGCATGGTGGCTCACGCCTGTAATCTCAGCACTTTGGGAGACCGAAGCAGGAGGATCGCTTGAGCCCGGGAGTTTGTGACTAGCCTGGGCAACATAGTGAGACCCCTTCTCTACAAAAAGGTTTTTTTTAATTGAAAAAAAAAAAGAACACACTACCCTTTCCACTATGTTAGGCTCTTTGGGGAAGTGAAGAGTACAGATGAAGACGCTGTGGAGAGACTTCCTCTTGTATTTAAGAAAAAAAAAGTTTAGTTTTTTAAGAAATCTAAACTTTAGATCATATTTTTCACTTTGATGAATCCAATTTCCATTACAAATGTATGCCATAAAGGTCCCACATCTGGGAGAAAGTACAAAAACCAAACATTTAAAGCTGCCAGGATGAAGTGACTATAATGCTGGGTGCAAATGCTGGTGATTTAACCCTGAGGCTGTTTTACTAGAATTGGTGCTGTTTTTGTTAGAGCTGTGCTTACAAAGACCATGCGTTTTAAATGATCTGCTCCAAACTTTGTTGTTGTTGTTGTTAAGCCCTATAATTTTTACATCATAGCATTTTGCAAAAGGATTTTGTTTTGCTTTGTTTTGTTTTGTTTTCAGGATGATATATATGGTGTTGAGACAAAAATGCATCCATCAGGAGCCCCTGGGCAAATCTGAATTTCCCAAATTTCTAAGATGCAAGACTAAAGTACTTTGGGGCTAGTTCATTTCTCCGCAACCACAAGTTTTCCATTGAAAGCCATGTTATCAGGAGAAGAAAATACTTTTTACATAGAAAATATGAAATTAACATGTCCCCTCCTCCAGAAAGTGCTCACTGCAGGTTTCTACCAGACTGGGTTGGAGGATCCTTCAGCTTTCTGCATTTGTGTCTGTCTTGGCTCAGCCCACTTTGTATCATGTGGTCTTTGCCCCATGTCCATGTCTGTTCCTACTCCCTTGATATGGCTTGATATTTTGTCCCTTCCAAATCTCATGTCGAAACAAGACCTGCAATGTTCAAGGTGGTCCCAGTGGGAGGTGTTTTGCTCATGGAGGTGGATCCCTCATGAATGGCTTGGTGCCATCCCCACAGTAATAAGTTCACACGAGATCTGGCTGCTAAAAAGAGTCTGGTGACTTCCTCCTCTCTCTCTTTTTAATTTTTTTGAAACAGGGTGTCCCTCTGTCACCCAGGCGAGAGTGCAGTAGAATGAACATGGCCCACTGCAGCCTTGAACTCCCAGGCTTACTTCCTAAGTAACTGGAACCGTGGGCACGTGCCACCACACTAGGCTAATTTTTTTTTCCTTCTTTTTTTGGGGGGGTAGAGATGGAGTCTCACTGTGTTTCCCAGGCTGGTCTTGAATGCTTAGGCTCAAGCAATCCACCTGCTTTGGCCTCCCAAAGTGCCAGGATTACAGGCATGAGCCACTGTGCCCAGCCCTCCTCTCTGTCTTGTCCCTCTCTTGCCATGGGGCACACAGGCTCCCCTTTGCCTTCTGCCATGATTGTAAGCTTCCTGAGGTCTCACCAGGAGCAGATGATGCCATGCTTCCTGTACATCCCCCGGAACCATAGGCCAAATAAACCTCTTTTCTTTATAAATTACCCAGTCTCAGGTATTTCTTTACAGGAACACAAATGGACTAACACATCCTTGTCGACCTAAGGAAAGAGGCTGAGGCAAAATTTATGTAGAGAGTTTATTCAGGCCAAGGCTCAGGACAGTTGCCCAGGACACACTTCCAAGTTGCCTTGGGGAGTTCTCTGTTCCATCTTTGTTATAAGCAGGCTTTAAAGGCACAAGGGGACAAGAAACAGGCTGATACAAAGTTGCTTGACAAGGGCTAGTGCGGCTCATGCCTGTAATCTCAGCACTTTGGGAGGCCAGGAGGGCAGATCACTTGAGATCAGAAGTTTGAGATCAGTCTGACCGACATGGCAAAACTCTGTCTTTACTAAAAATACAAAATTTGCCGGGCATGATAGTGTGCACTGGTAATCAAGCTACTCGGGAGGCTGAGGCAGGAGGATCACTAGAGCCTGGGAGGCAAAGGTTGTAGTGAGCTGAGATCTCCAGCCTGGGTGACAGAACAAGACTCTTACTCAAAAAACAAAACAAAACAAAACAGAACAAAAAACAGCAAAACAAAGTTGCTTGACAGGGATTCTCACTGGTTTATAGAAATAACATTGATTAGTGATTGGCTCTAACTGTTGAACTATAGGGTACGAGTTATGGTGTCCAGTGTATGGCATTTTATGGCTACTTGGCATCAGTGAGTCTAGAGCCCATGTAGCAAGTGGCTTCGAGAGCTAAGTATTTAGCTCAAGGGGGTGGTGAAATGTAACTGCTGTCATATGGTGCCACATTTCAGTGCCTCGCTGGGCCTGATAATTAAACGGGGCTCACATCCCTCTGATAAAAAGTTTGTTTGTTTTCTTTTTCCCCTCAGCCTAGGTTCACTGGTCTTTAGGAGTCCGGGGCCCAGCACAAGGCCAGGCACTGTGGTGGCTTCAGGAAGCCTTGTGGATTGAACAGAATGATCCATCAGCAGGCTGGAGGCTGGTGGCTATAATGGTGTGCCTGCCTGCACTTCCAGCCCATGAGAATTTATTTCAGAGACAGTTTACCATTGTAGGCCAGTTAGTAAGCCTGTGTGTAAACACTTGCTATAAAGCTTGTGAAATATTTCAGCTTTGTTTACTAGCTCTGGCACAGGCTTCCTTACAGCCTAAAAATCCCCCTGAGCCTTGGGAGCTGTGTGGACGTATGTGAAACCTAGGACAGGACTCAGAATGCTGCATGTGAACAATGGAAAAAACCAAAGCAGCTGCATTCAGGGGGCATCAAAAAGCACTGGGATACTTAAGTTCTGCTCTAAGCTGCACTCTGCCATTCACACGCTGTGTAGCCTAGAGAGTCATTTTGGCAGTCTGGGCTATAACTTCCTCATCTACAGAATAAGGCCTGTTACGGACAAATGTCTGTGTCCCCCAAAATTAATATGTTGAAATTCTTTTTTTAATATATTTTTAAGATAAAACATTTTTACTTAAAAATTTTTGTAGAGACAAGGTCTTGCCATATTGCCCACCCATATGTTGAATCTCTAACCTCGAAGGTGATAGCATTAGAAGATGGGAACTTCGGGAGGTGATTAGGCCATGAGAGTGGAGTGCCCCCATCAATGGGGGATTAGTGCCCTTATGAAAGGGATGCCAGAGACCTTTCTTGCCCTCTTTCCTCCATGTGAGGATACAAGGAGGAGAAGGCAGTTTGTAATCCAGAATGGGGCCCTCACCAGAACCTGACCATGCTAGCAGCCCGATCTTGGACTTCCAACCTAAAAATTAGTGAGAAATAAATTTCTACGGCTTATAAGCCACCAGTCTATGGTATTTTTTCTAAAAAAAAATAGCAGCCAGAACTAAAACAAGGGCCTTGGAGTAGATTTCACCATTTGTTCAACAAACGTATTTGTCTTCAGGTTCTTATGATACACTGGCTCCCCTTGGTAGGGAAATGATGAAAGACAGAGCTGTCCTTGGGAGGTCACAGCCTGGAAAATGAAACAGGCTCACACTCACATAGTCCCTTGATGGAGAGAAGAGGAATTAACATTTAATAAGCACCAAGTGCATACCAGGCAATTTATACCCAGTATCTAATTAAATACCTCATGTAAGGTAGACATTATTATCTCCATTTTATAGCTGTAAAAACTGAGGTTCAAGAGGCTAAGTGACCTATTTGCGCTCATGAAGCTAGCAAATAGCAGAGCTGGCATTTAAGTCCAAGTTCGTCTGGTTCTGAAGACTGAAATGGTTCCTACCCAACCTGAACAGTTTGTAACTCCATGATTTAAAAAAAAAAAATTAAAAAGATTAAGTCAGGAGAACACATGACCATTTCCTCCCTTAGATCTGAGCTTTTAATAATTTAAATTTTCTTTATTTATTTAAAGACAGGGTCTTCCTCTGTTGCCCAGGCTGTAGTGCAGTGGCACAATCATGGCCCACAGAAGGCTTGACCTCCAGGGCTCAAGCGATCCTCCTACCTCATCTTCCCCAGTAGCTGGGACCACAGGCGAATGCCACCACACCTGGCTAATCTTTTAACTTTATGTAGAGACAGTAAAGATATAAACAATTAAATATGATGATTTCAGTTTATTATAAGTTCTAGGAGAAATATAAGCTAGAAGTGATTGAGGGGTCTGTGTAGGTTAAGGTAGTCAGAAATGGCCTCCATGAGGAGGTGAAATTTGAGCAGAGATGAAAAGATTGAGAAGGACCTTGCTGTGCAATAATGTAGGAAAAGTGCTTCCCAGGCTTCAGGAACAGCAGGTGCAAAGACCCTGAGGCAGGAACGAGCTTGACTATTTGAGGGACAGAAAGGAGACTAGTGGGGCTGGAGCAGATTAAAAACATGGAAAGTGGCAGTTAACGTGGCAGGTAAGAGGGAGGTGGGATCACACGGGGGCATGGCATGGAGTTTAGATAGCAAGAGAGAGTCACCGATGGGATGTAAGCAGGTTGGTGATGTCTACATATGCAGTGAGGGAGTGAATGCAAGAAAGACCTAGATGGCTCCCACAGAGACACCTGGTATAGGAGGCAAAACGCCATCTTTGGAGGGTTCCTGTAATTAGTCAGTATGACCTTGGACTAATCACTTTACCCTCCAGAGACTGTGGCTTTAAGATTAAATGAGATAATGCATGTCAAGCTGCTGGCATAGTACCCAGACCTAATCCTCAGGCAATAAATGTTACTTCCTTTTTCCCTTCTCCCCACTGGCCTGTGAGCTTGCCAAGCACAGAATCTTTGTTAATGGTGCCTGAATCTGCCCACACCCTCAGCACCAGGCACAGAGCCCAGTGAACAAACAATAAACATATGCAGACTCTTGAGGTTGCCTTTACAATATTTCACATATCTGTTCCTTCAGTTTCATCCTTTCTGCCAGAAACCTCCCTCAGAGCATCATCTTCTCTCATGGAAGCCATGCCAATGGCCACCTACTGGTAGTCCCCTTCAGGGAAGGGCTTGTTCCCTTCTAGCTGTCCTGAGCATGGTATGAGATTTGTCTTTGTAAAACACAGCTCAGACCATGCCTCTGTCTTGCTCGGAAGGCTTTGTGACCCCTACTACTGGCCCTCTTCACCGCTGCTCTTTAGGCTGGTGTTTGAGGCTCACAACAGTCCACCCCTGGCTGTCCTTGCTATGTTCTCTCTCTCTGTCCCCCTCTAACCTTCTGCCCCACACCCCCCAAGCCACAGTTCCTTAGGCTTTGACATCATTGTGCCTCTGCTCACAATGTTCCCCTGCCCGGAGCAGCCTCCCATGAGCATCACACACCCCATATTCCAAGGTCCTTCCTGCACCTAAATTTTCACAGCACTTCACAGTCCTGCTCCCTGTGCACTTGCTGCTTTGAACCTTTTGTGTTTACCTGTGCGCATGATGGAGCGGGCACTCGGTAAATGTGATAACAAATGCATGTCCCCGCTGTAAGGGCAGGGACATGTCTCCTCCATCTCTGAACCTCTCATGTCTCTCACATACCTGTGTTTTCTTGAACACAGCAGGAACATAACACATATTTGAGAGACGCATCAGTCACCTCGTCTTGTCTGTTCTAATTTGTAAAGGTGTCTTGAATGAGTCTCCTGTTTCCCTTAAGCCAGGCCACATCAACTTTCACTTGGACTGTGAAAACAGCCACTTAACAGTCTCCCCTCTTTCCATCTAAGCTCCAAACAGATGACCAGAGCCATTTTTCTAAAATGAAAATCGGGTCATGTCTTTCCTCTGCTGACAACCTGTCATGAGTTCCCCAGTGCCACAAGAAAAAGCCTCAGCCTCCCTCTACAGCCTGATGTCTTTTGTTTCCCCTCTTCCCCATCTCCCCTGAGACACTTCCTTGCATTCCTCCTGAACTACCTATAATGCCACAGTAGCCCTACACTGTTTCAGACCTCTCTGTCTAGGAACCTACTGCTTCCTTTTCTTCAAATGACACCCCCACCTCCACTCCCTGCTCCCATCATGTGACAAGCAGGTGTCCATGCCTCCAAACCCAGTTCTGATGAAAACTTGCTCTGTGAAGGAAGAGATGGCTGACCCAGGAAGAGAAACCCGCACTAACCACACATTCACCCGACAAATGTTATTGACCATTCTGTATGCTCCAGACACTCCCTCTAGGCAGTGCTTGTATGGTCAGGTTGCTATGGTTGCAGCCATCCCCCATATGGACATGAATGGGGTTCAAACCTGCCTCATTTCCAAGTCTGGGAGCCCTGAGGTCAGGGGCTACCATGACTCTCATCACTGAGTCCTCACACAGTGCCAGCCTGTGGGAGAAGCGAAAATGAACCCCATTGTATACAGGGGACAGGGAGGGAGGAGGTCAAGTGAGAACCACAGTGGGACAGCTGCCAAGGTCCCACCCAGGCTGACAGGGTCTCTCACATCTTATTTTACAGCCCAGGATCCTACTGATCAATAGCAAAAAGATACTTCAGCTTCTGCTGTTCTGAGGCTCCTGTGCCCTGGCTTCCATTGAGTGGTTCTCAGTGGCAAAATCCTCGGGAAATTCCCTACAACCCCCAAATTGTTGGATCAATGAACAGGTTATACAGGCTGCTGACAGCCCAGCACAGTGCAAAATACGTCTTTGTTACCATCGGGTGGCAGGAAATAAGTTCCGGCCCTGGCTTCAAATGTGCAAACTCAATGTGTCTCTTCTTCTCTTTAAAAAAGCTTTGCCGATGGCTGCTTTGTGCTTGGCACTGGGGACAAAGGGATAAACTAGACCAGAATCCTGCCCTGGAGAAGCGCCCCGTCTGGGGAAGCAGGCCAGTGTGTTCAAAGACACTGCCCTGAATGAGAAAGTCACTGCATGGCTAAGTCCCAAAGAGCAAGTCTCCAAATTTCCTTTTTTTAACTATTTAAAAGAAGTAAATGGAGATTTTCATTGGATGGGATAGCTTGAACAACTTTTTAAGATTTCTATCTGCCTTTAGCTGACTGGTCTTTACTTTATCTTCAGGATAGTATTTTGAGGAATGCTCACTGGGCTCAGTTTGTGCTTCGTTCCTGGCTGCTGCAACTGGAGGGACCTGGAGTAGACAGAAGGGACCCTCTGCTAGGAGCGGGGAGTCAGTACCAGCAGACAATGGCCCCATCCAGTGGGGAGAGGGAGGCTGGAGGCACAAGGGGACACATTGGGGTCAAAAGGGAGAAGACTGAGGGACAGAGAGAGAGGAGAATTTTCTGGGGAGTGGCAGAGAGCAGGAAAGCCTTAGGGACAGAAAGGGAAATGCAGGGGCCGGAAAAGAATATGTCTAGAAGAATCCTTAATATTCCAGAACATATTATTCTAATGTAGATATATTCTTGAAGAATACATTCTTACTCCTGAATAAGACTATATCAGTGATGTTTCCTTTTCTTAAACATATTCATGAATAACATGTTCATAAATACATTCTGGAATATTTATATTCTAATGACTTCATTCTTCTCATGTCCTTTGGTCTCGTCTTCTCTCTGCCCCTCACTCTTTCCTCCCTGCTGCTCACTCTCCCCTCTCCCACTCTCAGCCTCCCCTTCTTTTTGACCCTCAGTCTCCTCGTTTTGCAGTCAGGCAGTGGCTGAGAATGGAGTGTCCTAAAGCCTTCCTCATTTGCATTTCTCATGCCTGCACTAAGACTTTAGTAGCCAGGGTTCCTCAAGCTTCTTCCTCTAGTTCTGTGTTCCTTCCCCTTGGTGTCTCCAGCATGCCAGCCCCGGGCTCCAAAGGTGTGTGTCCTAAGAATATATTGCCTTTGGTGGCTTAGCCTCATTAGTCATAGAGTGTCACTTCCACAGGCTCTCCCAGATCAAAGGGCAGTGAACACAGACTCCACTTCTCAAAGGAGGAGGATCAGTGTCACACTGGGACTGGCATAGGCTGGTGCAGCCATCTTTAGCAAATACCATCTTCCTCAAGTGAATCTTTAAAACCAGGTATCTGCTGTTTGCTGAATATAAATCTAAGATAAAATAATACAAAAAAAAGGTGAAAGTAAGAGTAAAGAAAGAGTTATACCTGGCAAGTATCAAGCAAAAGAATGCTAGTATAGTAATTATTTTAATATTAGACAAAAGAGGTTTTAAGGATAGAGCATTACCAGGATTAAAGAGGGTCCCTAGGTATGATAAAATGTTCAAATCAACAGAAGGATAAAACAATTCTGAATCAATACACACCCAATAGTATGCGTATATACTCACATATATACATATACATGACAGAACACACACAGATACAGACCTGGTCAGTGCTTACTCATTCTTCTGGACTCAACACAGATCTCCAACAAACCTCCCCTCCTCTTCCAGGCGGAGTTACGATCCTTGCTCCAGGCCTGTCCACTCTTTCTTCCTTCTAATAGCCCTGATCTTACTGAACACCAGACTCTAGGTCATTTTTTCTACAAGTAAATCACAGAAAGCCAGCTGCCCTAATGAAGAATTCCTCAAACCATCATTTTGCTGAATGGTTAATATGTTAGAAGCTAATTCACCAAAAGCCAAGTCATACCAAGTTAATTCTCTAAATTTGCTTATGTCTTTTTCAACTATTATATAATTCACAGCAGTTGGTATTAGATGGGATAGGTTTTTCAAATTGTTGTAATAAAATTAAGTAGGTAAAAATACTTACAAAGTAGGTACAAAGTATAAAGAATGATACAACAAAACGCATGCACCCAAAACCAGTTTTTTAAAGTGAACATTACTATTACCTTTGGAACCTCCTCAGTGTTCCGCCCTGAGGAACACCCCACCCTATCACCTTCCTTCTCACCCCAGAGATAACCATTCTTCTGAATTTTCTGTGTTTTATTCCCTTGCTGTTCTTCATAGTTTTACCACATATTTTTATCCTCAAAGTGCTTTTTTTAGTTTTTCATGTTTCCTAACTTTAGGTTAAAGGAAGTGGAGAGTATGTATTTTTCTGTGACTCGCTTTTTTCTTTTTTAAAAACTTTATTTATATAAATTACTTTAATCTGGGCTCAATTGAGTCCAATGCCTCGGCCTCCCAAAGTGCTGGGATTACAGGAGTGAGCCTCACTTTTTTCATTCAACATTATGTTCCAGAGACTCATTCTTGTTGACGCCTAGACTTTTCATTCATTCATTTTCTTGTCTACATAGTATTGTGTTTTATGAATACATTACAATTTTATCCACTGAGTGAAGGGACACTTAAATGGCTCCAGGGTTCCAGCATTGCACAGAGCATGGCTAAGAACATCCTTTTTTTTTTTGAGACAGGGTCTTGCTCTGTTGCCCAGGCTGGAGTGCAGTGGCATGATCATGGCTCACTGTAGCCTATATCTCCTGGGCTCAAACAATCTTCCCACTACAGTCTCCTGAATAGCTGGGACCACAGGTGCATGCCACCACACTCAGCTAATTTTTAAAAAATATTCTGTAGAGACAGGGATCTCCCTGTGTTGCCCAGGCTGGTCTCAAGTAATCCTCCCAGCTCAGCCTCCAAAGTGCTGAGATTATAGCCATGAGCCACTGTGCCCAGCCAGGAACATTCTTATATATGTGTCATAGCACTCACGCTATGACATTGATTTAATTCATTCCTTACAATAACCATATGAAGTATGTATAATCAACCTCATTTTAGAGATGAAGTAATTGAGATTAAGAAAAATTAAATGACTAAAGACATGAGCCTAGTAAGAGGGGCAACACTTTGATACATTAAACCTCCCCATGTCATGAAGTTGTCTTTCAGAAGGGAAGCCTACCCACTGACCCATTCTCTAAGCAAACAGCTCCTCTCTGGACAATTCCTGTCCCCCCTTCCCCCATCCCCTTTCTCACAGCATCCCGCCAGTCTCTCCCTTCCAGCCTCATCCTTCCCTATCCCCTTCCTCTCAATCCCTGAAACCCACCATGATTCCATTTCAAATTGATGCTGCCCATTCAGAGTTAGAAAAAAGAGCCGTAATCTCCCACCCAATGTTTTCCACCTTCCCTATCACTCAGTCTCTTGTCCCCAAGCTCTGACCACCCACAGCTCTGCTCTACCTCTGTGATGATTCTGATTACTCTACCCAGCTTGCAGTGTATCCCTCCCCCAGGTGGAAGCTCTTTGAACAAGGGTCTGTGCCTTTCATCTCTATTTCCACTGCAGTTCCAGAGAAACTCTCTAGTGGTATTTAGCATGCTCTGTCTCATGTTAAAGGACTTGTTTCATTTTTCCAGATCTCTCCAGGGCCCTGCTCAGAGTCCTGCACAGACTGAGTTAACAAATATTTAATGAAAGGATCAATTATTACCCAAACCACTTTTTGTGCGGTGCCTGGATTAATTTCAGTTAATGTTTACTAATCTGCTTTAAAGTACCAAATACAGGGCAAAGCCCTCCTGCACCAGGTGAGTCAAACCGCTCCCTCCATCTCATGTCTCCAGGCTCAAGCAGAGAGCCAACCCTGATCTGGTACCTTCCTGGGCACAGTCCTCTTCAGAGACATCCTAAAATTCTGCCATTTCCTAACAACCACCGTGGACATTTACATAGCTTTTATGAAGTGTAAGCAAGTGTAAGCACTTTCAGACCTATCTGATCTGCCTAAGCCTCCAGTGCTACAGGTATCGTGGTCCCTATTTTACAGTTAAGAAAACCAAGACCTAGAGACAAGGGATTCCCTCTAGTCCACACAGAAAGAATTAAATTCAACTTTTCTTATTTCAGAGCCCTCGACTTTCTACTCCATTAAGCCACTGCTTCCATGAAGCCTTACTCAAGGCAATGGAGTTTGGCAGGCAACACATTGTAGTGGGAAAGGGTGCCAGCTTGGGGTAAATCAGCCTTTGAGTTTGAGTTCTAGCTCCATCACTCAGGAATTGTGTGACCTTCATCATGTCACTAATTTCCCTAGTCCTGAGTGCTTCATCTGCAAATGGGGTAGTAATACCTACCTCAAAAATTATGAAGATTTAATGAAAAAAAAGTGTGTAAATTGTCTCACATATAGTCAAGGCTCAGTAAGTGTTAGCCTCTAATCTGGCCCCACTTTGCTTTCACCCGCCTCCAATCCCTGTAATGATAATCCAAGAGATCGAAATGCTGTGCTCTAAACCAAAGTATTAGCTCAGTCTGTGCATGTGGGGGATTGCTCGCCTACAGAAGACACTGCAATCAGCACAAAGGATGAATGCATATTAATTTCCTTACTCCTGGGTCCAGCTCTTTATCTTCCTCTGGTTGGTTGGTGGCTTGCTCTTCCCTGGACTTCTGAGTGCTTATGTGTCTGGGTTTGTCCACAGCCTTATGAGGCCTGCATTAGCTACAGAGCATAATCTCAACCTTCTCCCGTACTGAAACCTATCGCCCACTCCCCAGCCACTCAGCTACAAAAGAATGTATGATTCCTTGAAGCCCATATCGCCTTCAAGGAATTTCTTTAATACCGGCTTTTCATCTCAGAAATTACTCCCTGCCACATGAATGAATTGTTTATTCTGGTCCGGTAGTCTAACAAACGTTTCTGAAGAAAAAGCTCCAGCTCATGTGCCACACACCAGTAATAGTTGCTACAAAGACTACAGTTGGCATTTATCGAGCATTTATATGTGCACAAAGATGCTAAGTGAATTTTACACACTTAGTATTTCATCACACTTTATCTCCTCTAATCTTTACAATGGAATACGAGATGTGTGATTACCTCTATTTTAAAGATGAGAAAACAAAGAATTAGACTTGGTGACTTGCTCAAGACCACACTTAATGGCAGAGCTATGGTTCAAAACCCTGATTCATTCCAAAGCTGAGTTATTTCTTTGCCCTAAGAATCTCCACAGTCTGTTAATGGGAGATACAAACCCAGAAAACAAGTATTTTGCTCATTTATATATCAAAATACAAATGTCCTTTTGTTTCTGATAATGATAAATGGTTCTGAATATAAACCATATAAATGGTTCTGTTTTGCATGGATAGTGCTGACACTGGAGTACTTATTGGTCATGTGCCTACAGTGAATTTCTTGATTGCACAGGATATATGATGATATTGGTGAACTTAAGGATATTGAATTGTGTATCAAGAATAAAATATTCATCATGTGGGTTTTTGGGGTCCCTGGGTAACACCATAGCCTCCAGGGTAGATTGAATAGGAAAAATTTAGGGTTGGTTTCCTGTTTGTTTTTGCTTCTAATTTTCATTTGTTTGCTGTTTATTCTCCTCTGGGCTTTGCTCATGTATGCATATATATAAAACCATGATTTTTTAAAGTTTCTAATGGAAGGCTTTTATTTCATTGTGTGGATATTTTGTTTCCTATGCATTTCTAGCAAGTCATCATTGGTTCCATTTATTTGGAATTCCTAGGCTACCTTTGTTGCATCTGTAGGAATTGATGACACACACCAGCTTTTTCACTTTAAACTAACTTTTTGGGTATTAGGCTTCCTGATATATTAAATGTATACTTTCATAAATAGCATTTACAAAATTTATCCAAAATTTGTAAAGTATTTGTGGATATTCTTAAATCATGGGAATGTGTTTGTTTGTATACAGTCAAGCAGGGTTGCTAGGGCCGCTCAGGGAAAGAGAACCCAGAAGCCTGGCATGCCAGCAAAATGGTAAGAATTTTTTAACAGTCAATCTCTGGCCTCTTTTTCTCTGCATAAACTGATTAAATGAATGGTAAAAGATTATAAGAAGGCATGGAATATAAATTTTCATAAACCTTTAACGTATTTAGTAGGCTTCCCAAAGTCTAATTTCAGCTTCAAAATTGTACATGTTTAGTTACATGGGAAATATTGTCAAAATAAAAAATGTTTAATCTTCTTCAGATTATATTTTAGTGAATGATATTAATATATGTTCCAAAATTGTATGGGCTTTCTAAAATTCTAATATGTCTGAGGATACGTCTTGTCAATAGTGTTTTTAACTAAAAGTCCTTTGAACACCATGGTCTATGTCAAATTACGTATGATAACCCATGAGCTATCAGTGCTATGCACCTAAATTAGAGAAACAATTGGTATACAAGAGGATATAAAGCCAATTTTAGGCATGGACTTACGGAGGACCAGGACAGCCACCCTGTATACTTCCTGAGTCCTTAAATCTTTTGTAACTAAAGGTTCTGCATTCCATGACTCATCAGGGAAAAGATAAAATGATCCAAATTAAATATACATTGATGTGCTGACTTATAAATTGCTAAAATATTTTATAAGCAATGTTTGGATTGTCCAATTCATATTCCTGGGGAGGCAATCAAAGCTTCAGGTACATTTGGCTACCTGATGGGCCATTTAAACATTTACAAAGGGATTTCATTCCACTGTAATGTTCAATGCATGTTTTCTTGTTGTATAAAAGCTTTCCCATGCAAGAGGGCTGATGTAACAGTAGATTATTATGATACAGTGTATTTTCACCAGGTAAAGAAAGCTTTTTATGGTTCACTGAGGACAATTAACCCCTTCACAATCTAGAACCCAAGGACTGGATCTTCTGAGAATATCTACTGTAAAGGCTATAGTTACACAACAGACTTTAAATGATTTTGTGGAAATTATGAGAGAATTGGCTGAACAGGCCAGGCACAGTGGCTCATGCCTATAATCTTTGGGAGGCTGAGGCGGGCAGATCACATAAGGTCAAAAGTTCGAGACCAGCCTGGCCAACATGGTGAAACCCTGTCTCTACTAAAAACACAAAAATTAGCTGGGTGTGGTGGTGCATGCCTGTAATTCCAGCTACTTGGGAGGCTAAGGCAGAGAATCACTTGGATCCGGGAGGCAGAGGTTGCAGTGAGCTGAGATTGTACCACTGCACTCCAGCCCGGGTGACAGAGCAAGACTCCATCTCATTAAAAAAAAAAAAAAAGAAAAAAAATTGGCTGAACAGCTGGGTGTGGTGGCTCACGCCTGTAATCCTAACTCTTTGGGAGGCCAAGGTGGGCAGAATGCCTGAGCTCAGGAGTTCAAGACCAGCCTGGGCAACATGGTAAAACCCCATCTCTACTAAAACACAAAAAAATTAGCTGGGCATGGTGGTGCCTACCTATAGTCCTAGCTACTTGGGAGGCTGAGGTGGGAGAATCACTTGAACCTGGGAGGCGGAGGTTGCAGTGAGCCAAGATAGTGCCACTGTACTCCAGCCTGGGCAAGAGAGCAAGACTCCATCTCAACAACAATGACAACAACAACAACAACAAAAATAAAAAAAAAAAAGAAAGAAAAAAGAATTGGCTGAACCAATGAACAGAGAAGTATCTGCAGCTGCTGGCACTCCTGGCCTATGGACAAATACATCAAATGAAGATTATGGAGATTCAGTTGCAGGGAATTAACGAAGACATTGCTTAGTTATAAGCAGACTGTTTAGCTCATTCTTCAATCTATTTAATTTTAGGAGGTTTGGTTTATGGGGACCCTGGGTAAGGAGCATGCTCCAAACTCTTGGTATTATCCTCCCAATAGTCATGATAATAGTCTCCCTGGTGCACTGTATTCTCTCAAACGTTTTAAATGTTTGCATGCAGTCATCTCTAGAATGTCAGATGGTCTCTCTTCAACTGGAATGACAAGAGCTGAAAGAAATGTGTGGCCATGAGGACACCACCTAAGTGAGAACGTGACCAAAAAGCGGGAATTTTTTTTTGTTTTTTTGTTTTTGAGATGGAGTATCCCACTGCCACCCAGGCTGGAGTGCAGTGGCGTGATCTGGCCTCACCGCAAGCTCCACCTCCCCGGTTCACGCCATTCTCCTGCCTCAGCCTCCCGTGTAGCTGGGACTACAGGAGCCCGCCACCACGCCTGGCTAATTTTTTTGTACTTTTAGTAGAGACGTGGTTTCACCGTGTTAGCCAGGATGGTCTCGGTCTCCTGACCTCGTGATCCGCCCACCTCAGCCTCCCAAAGTGCTGGGATTACAGGCGTGAGCCACCGCGCCCAGACAAAAGCGGGAATTGTTTTAAAACAAAATTATGGGAGGCTATTGTCTTGGACTGAGCTCATGCACTAGGCCCCAACAGACCAAACCAAACCAAAATGGAGTTGCTTGTGCTAAGACTTTAAGGAAACACATAGATCCTAGAACAGACCAGTTTTTTTTTTTCCTCTTTCTTGCAAATCTTTGTAACAAACATTCCTGACAGCATAGGTATCCACCCACTGAAGTTCCCATTAAATATTTTAACCAAATTAATTTCCTGTCTCCTAGAGACCATCAAACCAGATGATCATGCGACAAGTGTTCCAGCCAGTTCCAGGTGAAGACACCACCCCCTGAAGAAGCTACCCTATTTCCACTAGACAGAGGAGGGTGAGAATTCCATGATTCCATGATTCCCAATATGTAAGGACTACACCCCAATCAGCATGAGGCAATTACAGAAGAAAGACCGTTGGTCCCTCTGCCTCCCATAAAGATTTATGGCGATCACATCTCTCAGGGAAAAATGAGGCAGGAGAATAGGGTCTGGAGGCAGGGATCGTAAGGCTGATTCACACTGACTTTCTAGAACTAAATGAAAAGGAAAACCCCAACTTTCCACACCTAAGTAACAAAAGGACTGGAGGCTACTCCCTTTGCAAACCACCCCCTGCTGCCCTTTTTCTACATGGCAGAAGGAAAATTTAAAGTATCTCTGATTGGTTGCAGGTTGCAGAAAGCAACCAATCAGAGGCTTGCATAGGAGTGTAACTTTGTAACTTCAGCCTCTGATTGGTTGCTTTTCACAACCAATCAGACACTTGCATAAGTGTAACCTTTGTAACTCCAGCCTCTGACTGGTTGCTTTCCTAAACCAAACAGACTAATTGTGGGCCACTACTTCATTTACATAGCGTGTACACCAAGTAATCAATGGGAAACCTCTAGATGGTATTTAAACCCCAGAAAATTCTGTAATGGGGGCCTTGAGCCCCTATGCTCCGGCCGCTCCCACCCTGTGGAGTGTATTTGATTTTCAATAAATCTCTGCTTTTGTTGCTTCATTCTTTCCTTGTTTTGTTTGTGTGTTTTCTTCAATTCTTTGTTCAAAACACCAAGAACCCGTACACCCTACACCAGTAACACATACTATGGTCAATATCTACAATTTATGTCTCCAAGTATGCAAGCACTACTTTGAACTGCATACACTAACAACTTGGTGTTCTGGGTCATTAGTTGCAAATCGACAGGTTCTGTTTTAGTCACAAAATCAAGTTTCATCACCACAATGCTCTGGAGAGGAAAATGTGGGTTTGGGATATTGTAGATAATACCTATCAACCAGCTATGCATTATTTGGAAATTCTTGGTCACGTTTGGCCCAAACTTTGCTGCCTGTTTTGCAATGTGTGGTTTGGCCTGGTTCTACCATTCACTTCAATTCATAAGCTTCGTATAATAATATTCAGCACCTCCTTGGTTTCCAACATACTCAGGTTACCCACAATGATCCCAACTTGTGTTTGTGTCACCTGTTGGTGTGCATACACAAAACGTCGAGTTCTATTGGAACAAATTGTAAAGCAAAGTGCAAGATCATAAGAGGAGTTTGTCTTTATATGTTGGACTCATATGTAGCCAAATTTATGTGGCACAATCAATTTGGAAATAATGCTTTCAATTCCCTTTTGCTGTATATATCAGAAGAACAATTAACAATTTCCTGTTAACTCGTATCATGTTTTGACTTAGGGTTTTAGCATGTTTTATTACAAACATCCAGAGACAAGTTTTTCAGTTGAGTCCCATTGGACAGACAAATTGTTCAGTTGACCCAGTTTTCTTATCTATAAAATGAGGATGGTGATACTTATCTTGGTAAGTGACTGGGATAGTTAAATAAAGTAATGCATATAAAAATGCTTACTCCCGGGTGTGGTGGATCATGCCTGTAATCCCAGCGCTTAGGGAGGCGCAGGCAGGCAGATTGCCTGAGCCTACGAGATTGAGACCAGCCTGGGCAACATGGCAAAACTCCGTATCTATAAAAAATACAAAAATTAGCCAGATGTGGTGGTGTATGCCTGTAGTCCCAGCTACTCGAGAGGCTGAGGTGGGAGGATCGCTTGAGCCTAGGAAAGGCAGGTTACAGTGAGCTGTGATCACACCGCTGCATTTCAGCCTGGGCAACAGAGCCAGACTCTGTCTCAAAAAAAAAAAAAAAAAAAAAAAAATGCCAGGCGTGGTGGCTCACATCTGTAATCCTAGCACTTTGGGAGGCCAAGGTAGATGAATAACCAGAGATCAGGAGTTCAAGACCAGCCTGGCCAACATGGTGAAAACCCTTCTCTACTAAAAATATGAAAATTATCCAGGTGTGGTGGTGGGTGCCTGTAGTCCCAGCTACTCGGGAGGCTGAGGTAGGAGAATCGCTTGAACCCGGGAAGCGGAGGTTGCAGTGAGCCAAGATCGCACCATTGCACTCCAAATTGGGCAACAAGAGAGAAACTGCATCTAAAAAAACATACATATATATATATTTACTTAAATGCCTGGCTAGCAGATGCAGTGGTGCATACCTGTAGCCTCAGTCAACTTGGGGCTGAGGAGAGAGGATTGCTTGAGCCCAGGAGTTCAAGTTCCATCTTGGCAACATAGAGAGGCTCTGTCTCTAAAAAAAATGAAATAAAAATTGTAAATTCCTGGCTAGAATTAAACAGGCACTTCATAAATAGTAGTAGTAGTGGTGATGGTGGTGGTGGCGGTGGTGGTAATAGTAGTAGTAAATGGTCAATTTGTATTGAGTTTTTGCTATGTTCCAAGGCATTGCCGTAAGTGCCTTAAACTCAGTATCTCATTTACTTCTAATAGCACTGTTGTGAGATTGATGTAGGTATTAGCCTAGTTTTTCTGGTGAAGGAGCCAAGGCATATACAGTATAAGAAAATAACTCAAATTCACAGAAATAATAAGAGGCATTGCTGGCTTCAAATCCGAGATCTGTCAGGGTGTTTGGACTTAATCTCATGTGCAATAGAGAATCACCAAAGATTGATTGATTGATTGATTGATTGATTGCTTTACCTATCTGACATCAAAGTCTGTGTACCCTATAACTAGTAATCATTCTTTAAAGTGGATGACACCATTCTACCTCATTCACATATGCAGCAACAGGGCCTGAGAGGTGGGCAGGAACCGGGTCACAGACAGCCTTATCCGTCATGTAAAGGAGTTTGGACTTTATCCTACAGGTAGTGGAAAGAGAAAGGTTTTGGAGTTACACAGATGGCTCACTCTGCACCTTGCCCTGTGCTAGGCACTAGGGACACACTGAGAGCCAAGACACTTTCCTTGCCTTGAGGTTGCCTGGAGTCTGCCTCAGTTTCTCAAGATGTGGTTCCTGGCTCACAACGACCCAAGCTTGCAGATCCAGGGCCCCAGAGATTCTGATTCTTTTTTTTTTTTTTTTTTTTTTTGAGATGGAGTTTTTGTTCTTGTTGCCCAGGCTGGGGTGCAATGATGCAATCTCAGCTCACTGCAACCTCCGCCTCCTGGGTTCAAGTGATTCTTCTGCCTCAGCCTCCTAAGTAGCTGGGATTACAGGTGCGCACCACCACACTCAGCTAATTTTTTGTATTTAATAGAGATAGGTTTTCACTATGTTGATATCAGGCTGGTCTCAAACTCCTGACCTCAAGTTATCCACCTGCCTCGGCCTCCCAAAGTGCTGGGATTACAGGTGTGAACCACTGTGCCTAGCCAAGATTCTGATTCTTTAGGTCTCAGCTGAAACATAACAAGCAGCGATTGTGATATTCTGTTAAGTTTGAGAGCCATGGATCTTGCTGGTGGGGAAGACAAATAGACAGACGATTACAATACAGAGTGATGCTACGATCAAGAAGAATTTCTGGAGAAAGTCTGGTTTGAGCGGAGACTTGAATGATTAAACAACAGTTAGCCAAAGTGGCAGAAAGGGAAGGGGAGATTCAAGCTGAAGGGAAAATGTTCATAAAAGCCCAGGACTGAGAGAAGGGGTTCTTTTAGGGAAGAGAAAGTATTTTAGGAATGCAACAACAAGATTTGAGAGATGGACAGGAACTAGGTCACCAAGAGCCTTGCTGGTCATATCAGGGAGTCTGGACTTTATCCCATAGGTTGTGGAAAATCACTGAAAGTTATTTTGTTGTTTGGAAGAAGACATTGATAGAGCCCTCTGGCAGCCACAGTGTAAAGAATAAATAGGTTGTGGCATTGGAGCAGGGTAAGACTTTCTTCAGGGCTATCAGGGCACAGGCAATGATGACTTGGACAGAGATAACGGTAGTAGGGGAGAGAGGAAAATGGACAGAGAGAAGAATTCATAGCGTCTGATCACTGGATAAAGCTGCATGGAGATAGGGAGGTGTCAAGGCTTCTTTCTTTTTTTTTTGAGACAGGAACTTGCCCTGTCGCCCACAGCTCACTGCAGCCTCAACCTCCTGGGCTCAAATGATCCTCCCACATCAGCCTCTTGAGTATCTAGGACTACAGGCGCATGACACCACACCTGGCTAATTTTTGTATTTTTAGTAGAGACGGGGTTTCACCATGTTGCCCAGGCTGGTCTTGAATTCCTGGGCTCAAGTGATCTGCTCTCCTCAGCCTCCCAGAGTGCTGGGGTTACAGGCATGAGCTACCACACCCAGTCAAGGCTTCATTCTTTAACAAACTGGGTCAATGGTTGTGAATTTCACTATGGAAAAAAAAAAAAAAAAAAAAAAACAGTGGAAGAGAAGCCAGTGTGGAGGGAGAATGAGATAACTTTAGAACATAACTAATCTGAGATCCTTATGAAATATCCGGCCAGGCGCCCTGGCTCATGCCTGTAATCCCAGCACTTGGGGAGGCCGAGGCGGGCAGATCACCTGAGGTCAGAAGTTCAAGATCAGCCTGGCCAACATGGTAAAACACTGTCTCTACTAAAAATACAAAAAAAATAGCTGGGCGTGGTGGTGGGCGCCTGTAATCCCAGCTACTTGGGAAGCTGAGGCAGGAGAATTGCTTGAACCTGTGAGGCAGAGGTTGCAGTGAGCCGAGATCACGCCATTGCACTCCAGCCTGGGCGAGAGAGCAAGACTCTGTCAAAAAACAAACAAAAAAAAAAAAGAAAAAAAGAAAAGAAACCCTGTCTCTGCAAAAATATAAAAATTAGCCGGGCATGATGGCAGGTGCCTGTAATCCCAGCTACTCGGGAGGCTGAGGCAGGAGAATCACTTGAACCTGGGAGGCGGAGGTTGCAGTGAGCCAAGCTCACGCCATTGCGCTCCAGCCTGGGCGACAGAATGAGACTCCATCTCAAAAGAAAAAAAAAAAAAGAAAGAAAGAAAAGAAAAAGAAATATCCAAGGAGAGCTGTTCAGAAGATAGTTGGAAATGCTGGTCTATGGGAGATCCTGTCAGTTGGTCACTGAATATCCTGTCCCCCTACTTTTTTCCTAACAGAAGCCAACTTTGTTTGGACAGTGTGGTGCCCAGATAAAACATCCACTCTCCTAGACTCTCTTGCCAGTCTTCCCAGACTATTTACGGTTGGTCATGAGACCCCTGTTCTGACCAAAGAGTTCTAAGTGGCTATCAATGGGTGTAGGTTCTGAAGAGGCTGTTTCCTTCACTTCCCTTCTTCCCTCTCTCCCTCCCTCCCTCCTCCCCTTTCTTTCTTTCTGTCTTTCTCTCTCTCTTTCTTTCTTTCTTTCTTTCTTTCTTTCTTTCTTTCTTTCTTTCTTTCTTTCTTTCAACAGAGACAGGGTCTCACTGTGTTACCCAGGCTGGTCTAGAACTCCTGCGCTCAAGTGATCCTCTTGCCTCAGCCTCCCAAAATACTGGGATTACAAGTGTGAGCCACCGTGCCTGGCCTGGCTATTGTTTTCATGATAGCAATGGACAGCCCTGGCTGGCATTTGCTTTTTACCCTTGCCCTTCTTCCTTTGTCTTACCCAAACAGAGTTGGGTTTCTTAGACAAGAAGCAGCCATCTTGTGACCATGAGGCTGAAGACCATACCCTAAGGGGGCAGAGCAAGAAGAAGGATTCTGGCACTGTGGAGCTGTGGCAGGGCCCTGGACTATCTACTGCCTGAGAAAAACAAACCCTTCTTTGGTTAAGGCACTGGAACTAATTTTCTGTCGCCTGCAGCAAAACATGATCCTAACTGGTTGAAGAGCCGAAGCTGTGGAAACTGATCTGGGATAGAGATAGAGATTTGGGTCAGCCTCTAGACGGTAACAGTGCTAGGGTAGATACAAGAAAATCAGACATCCACCTATGCACAGATAGAAATTACGAGTTAAAGAAAAGAGAGGGCTTGGCTTATAGGCAATGTTGAAAGGAAGGAATTCCTGTTCACAGGGCAAACGTCTTTAGGGTACTTTAAAAATTGTTGATGTTTCCATAACCTCATTCAAAACAAAACAATCAAATTAGAGCTATTCAATTAATACTCAACTTCGTCAGATTTATTTTGTAACAACTTTCCAGGTGGAAAAAGGCTGTTGACTCTGTTAATATGTGTGGTGACTTACCTCCCAGGGTGTGGCGTATTTTGGGCTCAGGAGCTGACTTGATAAACTTCAGCTCTTCTCTATCTTCCACCAAGCAAGGAACTCTGAAGTTCTCTCCTGGAAATTTGGGGCAAGGACTGTCCAGGACCTGTGTTGCAGTTTAATCTGACTGTCCTATCCTTTGCCAAGATTATTTGCCACAGCCTTCTAATTGATTTTCCTGATCCCTCGCCTCCTCCTTACCCTGCCCTACTACAAAAAATCCCCACATCAAAAACTTATTTCTTCTAACACGTGGATTTAAACATGTTATTCCCTTTCTTGAACACTAAGATAAACCCCAAATGCGTTATCACAGCATATTGGGCCCCACCCTTTCCATCTTTAGTCTCTGATATTTGTCCTCACTCCTCCCTCATGTCTGCACGCAAGTTCAGCCACTCTGAATGTCTCATTCTGCCTGTTTTTCTCTTGCCCTTTCAAGCCCTTAAAGTCTGTTTCTTGCCCAGAAATGCTTTCTCTGCCTTCTGCTCTGACCAACCACCTGCAACTATCTGCTACAGCCAGATTAATTTTCTGGTTTTCCCAGCAGCTAGGAATGGCTGGAAACCTACCACTTTCTTCTCCTTCAACCCTTCCCCACAGGTCTGTCTCCAATTCCTGTTGATTCTACCCTCTAAACATCTGTGAATTTGTCCTCTCCTCTCCATCACTATTGCTACTCACCCTATCACTGCAATAGTCTCTTCTGCAGGCTCCATGTCTTCAGTCTTTCCCAATTCAGTCAATCTGTCCTCCCTTCTGCATACGTACCCACATCAAGATCTTACTTAAAACCCTGTAGGCCCTTGATGGCATTGTCCCTGCAGACCTCATAAGCCTCATTGCCTACACTTCAGCTGCAAAGTAAAACCAAACACAGTGCTGGCCTCTAAGGAGACCTCTAGTTCTGTCTGTCCAGCACAGCCCTTTCTTCCAAGCTCACACAGCCAGCTTGGCACAGCAGAGAAGAACATGGCCTCTGGCACCAGACTGCCTGGATTCCAGCCTAGGCTCAGCTGCTTGTGATCTGGCTGCCATTGTGTGAAATACCTAACCTCACTGTGTCAGTTTCATCATCTGTAAACAAGGCCTAAAGGTAGTACTTAATTCACAGGATTGTTAGAAAGATTTTAAAAGGTAATCCCGGGCCGGGCGCAGTGTCTCATGCCTGTAATCCTAGCACTTTGGGAGGTCGAGGCGAGTGGATCACCTGAGTTCAGGAGTTCCAGACCAAACTGTCCAATATGGCGAAACCTCATCTCTACTAAAAATACAAAACTTATGCAGGCATGGTAGTGCACACCTGTAATCCCAGCTACTTGGGAGGCTGAGGCAGAAGAATCGCTTGAACCCAGAGACAGAGGTTGCAGTAAGTCAAGATCGCACGCACCATTGCACTCCAGCCTGGGCAACAGAGTGAGACTCAGTCTCAAGAAAATCCCATTTTGACATTTGAGATTTGTCTGTTTTTCCTCTTCTATTGCCCAGAATAGTGCCTGACACACAGCTGGGATTCCTTAAATATTTATTAGAAAGTGAATTTACTAACTTGCTTTGTGTGTTTTGTCATATTTCATTTATTACCAGGTCAAAATTGGGAATTCTCTGTATTCCCAACACTAAGCTTGCTTGATAATAGATGTTCAATTCATTTTGCAGATTCCCATGTAAACTGGCTTTTACTTATTCAAGTTTTGCAAAGATGTAATGTAACTAGAGGAGACTCCAATCGGGAGAAAATGGGAGAGAACATAGGGGCACTGGCAGGAGACATGGCAGGTGGCCTGCGGCCAAGGTATAGAAGGTAATAGAAGAGGTCTGCAAGGGGAAATCCTGGGAGACAAAGGGCCCAGGAAGTCTAGCTAGCTCAAGGAGCTTGAAATTGACTTTTGTTCTGTGTAATCCAAGTTTCTTCTGAGTTTAGAAAATAAGTCTTATGAGAGAATCAGGCCTTATGAGAAAATCAGGCCCTAGCACTAACGCTGCCTGGAGAGTGGGGCTTGGGGTCCAGCTTCTGGGGTCTAATGCCTTCCTGGGATCAGCAGGATGGCATCAGAGTAGAGTCTCAAAGTCTGGAATTGGGAGTGATGATTAGTCTAATAATGTTTCTGGAAGCATAAGCATCAGCAGGTACATACAACATTTATTTTTCAATGCTTATCACGCATTTTAAGTAAAAACAGAAAGCTCCAAAATGATTTGTATTTTATAACTATTTTAATAAAACATGTATATGTATGAAAAATATCTGGCTAGTTATACACCAAAATATTATCAGTGTTTACAAAGTGATGAAATTCCAGGTGACTCTTGATTTCTTTTTCTTTCTTTTTTTTTTCTTTTTGAGATGGAGTCTTGCTCTGTTGCCCAGGCTGAAGTGCAGTGGTGGGATCTCGGTTCACTGAAACCTCCACCTCCCAGGTTCAAGTGATCCTCTGCCTCAGCCTCCCGAGTAGCTGGGATTACAGGCGCCCACCACCATGCCTGGCTAATTTTTGTATTTTTAGTAGAGATGGGGTTTCACCATGTTTGCCAGGCTGGTCTTGAACTTCTGACCTCAGGTGGTCCACCTGCCTCGGCCTCCCAAAGTGCTGAGATTACAGGCATGAGCCACTGCACCCAGCTGATTCCTCTTTCTCTCTTTCTTTCTTTCTCTTTCTTTCTCTCTCTCTCTTTCTTTTTCTTTCTCTCTTTCTTTCTTTCTTTTTGACAGGATCTTTCTCTTGCTCTGTTGCCCAGGCTGGAGTGCAGTGGTGTGATTATAGCTCACTGCAGCCTCGAACTCCCAGTCTCAAGATGTCCTCCCACCTCATTCTCTCAAGTAGCTAGGACTATAAGCCTGTGCCACCACACCTGACTGATTTTTAATTGTTTTGTAGAGGTGGGGTTTTACTGTGTTGCCCAGGCTGATTTTGAACTCCTGGCCTCAAGCAATTGTCTCACCTTTGCCTCCCAAAGCACAGAGATTACAGGAATCAGCCACTGTGCCCGGCCGGCCTCAGGTGATTCTTTATATATTTTTTCATTGTGGATTTTTTTGAATAAATATATTTTCAGTGTGAAATATAATTTAATTGTGAAAATATAAATTGGTATAACCTTTGCATTATCTACTAATTTGAAAATGTGCAAACTTTCATTCATAGGTAACATGCTAAAGGTAATATGCTTGTACGTGTGTCAGAAGATATGTAAAAATAAACATCAGGTTAGCAGTGGTTATAATAGCAAAGGTGAAAAACAACTTCATATTCATCTTAGGAGAATTGATAAATACGTTGTGGTATTGTCATACAAAAACGGCCGTAAAACAGTAAAACTTGACCAGGCATAGTGGTTCACACCTGTAATCCCAACACTCTGGAGGCTGAGGTGGATCACTTGAGGCCAGAAGTTTGAGACCACCCTGGGCAACATAGCCAGACCCTGTCTCTACAAAAAAATTAAAAAATAAAAACTAGTGAGGCATGGTGATGCGCCTGTAGTCCTAGCTACTTAGGAGACTGCGGCGAGAGGATCCCTTGTGCCAGGAGCTCAAGGTTACAGTGAGCTATAATGTGCCACTGCACTCTAGCCTGGGGGACAGAGCGAGACCCCGTCTCTAAAAAAATAAAAATAAAAGTAAAAATAAATAAACTAAAGCCTTATGCAACAACATGGATGAATCTTGAAAGTATAGTATTTTGATAAAAAAAAGAGCAAGTCTCCAAATAATACATTCCATGCGAGTCTACTTATATCAAGCTCAAAAACATGCAAAATATATGTTCAGGGATACATTTATATGATAAAATATACAGAAAAGTAAAGGAATGATAAAAACAAAATTCAGGAGGGTGGTTGCTTATGGAGAAAGGAAAGTGATGAGATTGAAGAAGGATACACAGGGGTTCAAGTAATTGGCTACAGTCCATCTTTTAAACTGGGTGATGGCTATGTCAAGATTCATTTCATTATTTTTCTGAATAATTTACGTAAGTTATAGATATTATTTTAGTATATTATATATTCATAATAAAATTGTTTTTCCCATCTGTATTTTTAAATTTTCCATAAGGAACATACATTACTGGTTATATTAAACAGAGAAAGTAAATAATAAATGTAATAACATTTAAAACATTCGTATTCTCTTGTGCCTTTTCTCATCCTTGCCTTTTTATATATATGTATATATATATACACATTCACTGTGTATTTATTGACAATGTAATCTGCAGCAAGTTGTGTGTTAGGCATACAGTGGTGACATATGATTTCTATCCTAATGGCACTTACCGTCATGAGTGCTCTCTGGATCCCTGTAAAATCCTCTGAGTAGGCTTCATTATCAAGATTTCACAAATCCATTAGCAATTTTTCTTAATGTAGCTATTAAGCACCTGTGCTCTAACGCCAGCCTGCTAGATTCAAATCCTTGCTCTGCTATGAACTAGTTATATATATTTGGGCAAGTAACTTAACCTGTTTGTTCTTTAATGTCCCTAACTGTGAAATGAGAAAAGGAACAGTGTCTACCTCATAGGATTGCTGTAAGATTTTACTGAGTTTATATATTTATACATAAAACTCAGAACAGGGTCTAGCCCATGGTAAATGTTCGATAAACACTATTGTTATATTGTTCTATAAGTATCTCCTGAGCGCCAATCCTGTGTCAGGTCCAGATGAAGATACAGAGATGGAGTGGGACAGGGTCTGGAAGGCCAACTCCTAAACAGACTATTACCAAAAGCGAGAGGAGTATGGCAGAGGGAAACCAAGGGTCTGCAGGTGAACACAGGAGGCTCTTCAACCCTGTCTGGGGGTCACGGGAGCCTTCCCAGAAAGGCTAGGGTTCTGTCCCCAGGTTGAGGTCTGTTGTCTTTTGGTGACACTCCATGTCTCCCACAGAGAGGTGGCTAGGCAGTGTTAAGGGGCTGCCATGAATGCACTCAGCTGTAAAAGAGGCCAAGAGGTAACTTGTAGATCTTAAGATCACTTATTCTGTGGTGAGCCTACACATTTGGTTTTTGTGGTTTCAAATTTTCCTTCGCAGTTGTGAAATGGTACAACATATCTCATATGGAAAAATTAATTATAGCTTGGATTTCTTTTGTCATATTGAAAACTGATAAAAAGAATTTTCAGCAGGAATATAGTTGAAAGCTTTCAAAATTTGGGTTGTTAGTTGAAAATAAATATTGGCATTGGAAATAACCTAAATACCCAGTAGTAAGGGAATAGTAATATATCATAATTAAGTAAATTGTGATTTATTTATAAAATTGGATATGATGTAACTTCTTTTTTTTTTTTTTTTTTTTTTTTAGAAACAGGGTCTCACTGTTGCCCAGGCTGGAGTGGAGTGGTGCATAATATGTCACTGTAACTTCAAACTCCTGGGCTCAGGCACCCTCTCGTCTCAGCCTTCTGAGTAGCTGGGACTACAGGCACACACAAACACACCCAGCTAATTTTTAAAATTTTTTGTAGAGGCAGGGTTTGGCTATGTTGCCCAGGCTGGTGTTGAACTCTTGAACTCAAGAGATCCTCCCAGTTTGGCCTCCCAAAGTGCTGGGATTATAGGCATGATCCACTGCACCCTCCCTAATGTAACTATTAAAGTGATATTTATGAGTATTTTTAATAGCATGAGAAATGCTTATGAAAGAATATAAAATATAAAGACAAAAATAGCTCCATCATGTAAACAAATCGTTAGATAAAATAATGGAAGAAAATGTACTTAGGTGTTGACAACGGACATTGCTAGTTGGTGGGATTATAAGTGATTTCTTTTTTTATACTTTTTTTTTTGGTATTTTCTAAATTTTTCAACTTAAGAATGTATTGCTTTAAACAAAAGTTTTGGCCGGGTGCAGTGGCTTATGCCTGCAATCCCAGCACTTTGGGAGGCCGAAGTGGGCGGATCACCTGAGGTCAGGAGTTCAAGACCAGCCTGGCCTACATGGTGAAACCTGGTCTCTGCTAAAAATACAAAATTAGCCAGGCGTGGTGGTGCACACCTGTAATCTCAGCTACTCAGGAGGCTGAGGCAGGAGAATCACTTAAACCCAGGAAGCAGAGGTTGCAGTGAGCCGAGATCATACCATCGCACTCCAGCCTCAGCAAAAAGAACAAAACTCCGTCTTAAAATAAAATAAAATGAAATAAAATAAAAAGTTTTAAGATGTAATTTACACACCATATATATTGGCCATTTAAAGTATACACTTCAGTGGGCTTTTTTTTTTTTTTTGGCATGTTCACAGAGTTGTGTAACTATCACCACAATCTAATTTTAGAACACTTTCATCATCCCCCAAAATTACCCTATTCCCATTAACAGTCACCTCCCGTTCCTGCTCCCCTTCTCAGCCTTAGACAACCACTGATTTATTTTTTATCTCTTCAGATTTGCCTATTCTAGATGTTCCATATATTATAAATGGAATCACAATATGTGCCCCTTGGTGTCTGGCTTCTTTGATATGGCATAACATTTTCAAGGTTCATCCATGTTGTAGCATGCACCAGTATTTCATTTCATTCCTTTTTCTTGCAGAATAATATTTCATTGAATGGGTATATCACACTTATTAATCTATTCATCAGTTGATGGACATTTGGTGTGTTTCCACTTTTTGGCTACTGTGAATAATACTGCTATGATCATTCTTGTACACGTTTTTGGTGGATATATGTTTTTAATTCTTTTGGTATATACCTAGGAGTAAAACTGCTTAGGTCATACGATAACTCCATTTAGCATTCTGAGGAACTGAAAAAGTTCTCAAAGCTGCTGCACCATTTTACACACCAGCGATGTTTGAGGGTTCCACTTTCTCCACATGCTTGCCAACATTTGTTGTTATTTGTCCTTTTGATTATAGCCATCCTAGGGTGTCTGAAGTGGCATCTCACTGTGGTTTTGATTTGCATTTTTCTAATGGCTAATTATGTTGAACACCTTTTCTTTTTCTTTTTCTTTTTTTCTTTTTTTTTTTTTTTGAGACGTAGTCTTGCTCTGTCGCCCAGGCTGGAGTGCAGCAGCGCAATCTCGGCTCACTGCAAGCTCGCCTCCCGGGTTCACGCCATTCTCCTGCCTCAGCCTCCTGAGTAGCTGGGACTACAGGTGCCCACCACCACGCCTGGTGAATTTTTTGTGTTTTTAGTAGAGACGGGGTTTCACTGTGTTAGCCAGGATGGTCTCGATCTCCTGACCTCATGATCCGCCTGCCTCGGCCTCCCAAAGTGCTGGGATTACAGGCTTGAGCCACCGCGCCCGGCTATGTTGAACATCTTTTCATGTTTTTATTGATCATTTGTATATCTTCCTTGGAGAAATGTCTATTCAGATCCTTTACTTATCCTTTAATAGGGTTATTGGGAGTTATTTGTTTTCTAATTATTGAATTACAAGTTCTTTATATATTCTGGATACAAGTCTCATATAAGATATATGATTTGCAAATAATTTCTTTCATTCTGTGGGTTGTCTTTTCACTTTCTTGATGGTATCATTTTCAGCAAAGGAGTTTTTAATTTTGATGAAGTCCAATTTATCTATTTTTCCTTTCGTCGCTTGTCTTTTTGGTGTTTTATATAAGAAACCATTGCCTACTCCAAGGTTATTTTTATGTAAACTTCTAAGAATTTTATAGTTTTAGCTCTTACATTTAGGTATATGATCTATTTTGAGTTGAATTTTGTTTATTGTAACAGGAAGCATTCTAATTTCATTCTTTTGCATGTGGATATCCAGTTGTCCCAGCACCATTTGTTGAAGGACTATTCGTCCCCTATTGAATTGTCTTGGCATCCTTGTTAAAAATCAATTGACCATAAATGTAAGGGTTTATTGCTGGACTCTCAATTCTGTTCCTTTGATCTACATGTCTATCTTCCTGTCAGTACTGCACTGTCTTCATTACTATAGTTTCACAGTAAGTGTTGAAATCGGGAAGTAAAAGTCCTCCAGCTTTGTTCCTCTTTTTTGAGAAGTTTTGACTAGTCTGGGTCCCTTACATTTCCAGGCATTGCTTTTATGCTCAAGGGGGGAAATTTTTTAGAAAAAAAGAAAAAGGAAGGTGGATATTGCTGAAGGAACTGTGAAATTCATTTTGTGTTTTCTGAGTGAAACTTCTGCAATGCACCTTTTCTCTTGGATGGGGGAATTTCTCTCTCCTAAATTCCGTCCTGGTCACGGTAGATTTCCTTTTTCACTATTGATGAACATTGTGCAGCGTATTGACTCAGCCAAGGCCTCATCTTGCCTGGAGTCACTTGGCTGGGTCAGGGGTTATTTTCACATAGGGGGTTCTACAACACCCTAATTTTTTTTTTTACTCCTAGCTAAGAATGATCATACTCTATTGTTGTGGTCTGTGCACTGTTCTGATTGTACACCTCATCGGCAAATCACTTTTGAGTATGAGTTTTTGCGTATTCATTTTGAGCGTACAAATATATAAATATTTCATTCATTTATAAATTATATATGCTCATGATTATTATATAAACACATAAACAAAACCGAAGTTTTAGAAGATGAGATAAAATGACTACAAATAGATGTTTCCCCACATCTCAATGGCTTTTATCTCTCTGGAGACGGCCTTCTTGGACCTTTCATGTTTACCTCTGTGTGGTCCTAGCACCCAGGCAGCCAAACAGGGCCTGGTATATAGTAGAAGCTCAATGACATTCAAAATAAAAATTTCAGGCCAGGCGGGGTGTAACTCAGGCCTGTAATCCCAGGACTTTCGGAGGCCAAGGAGGGTGGATCACTCAAGGTCTGGAGTTCAAGACTGGCCTGGCCAACATGGTGAAATCTCGTCTCTATTAAAAATACAAAAATTAGCCAGGTGTGGCGGCAGCCTCCTGTAATCCCAGCTATGGGGATGAGGGGGTACTGAGGCACGATTCCCGGAAGGCAGAAGTTGCAGCGAGCCAAGATGGTGCCACTGCACTCCAGCCTGGGCGACAGATGGAGATTCTGTCTCAAAAAAGAAAAATTTCAGAGAGGCCACTATTCCTATTAAAATACACTGCTTCCGGCCGGGCACGATGGCTCATGCCTGTAATCCCAGCACTTTGGGAGGCCGAGGCGGGTGAATCACGAGGTCAAGAGATCGAGGCCAGCCTGGCCAACATGGTGAAACCCTGTCTCTACTAAAAATACAAAAATTAGCTGGGCGTGGTGGTGTGCGCCTGTAGTCCCAGCTACTCTGGAGGCTGAGACAGGAGAATCGCTTGAACCCAGGAGGCGGAAGTTGCAGTGAGCCGAGATCATGCCACTGCATTCCAGCCTGGCAACAGAGCAAGACTGCCTCAAAAAAAAAAAAAAAAAAAAAAAAGATACACTGCTTCCCTAGGTTTTGCATCTAGCAAATAAAAGTTCTGCATCTATTTCCTGCTAATTGGCTATGGTTATTTTGTAGAAAGGCTGTGGGCTCTTCATCTCTCCTTGTCCTCTCTTTTACCTTTGACTTGCACCACATCTGACTTATTTATTTAGAAAATAGCAGTTGTATCATCCTTCATTTTTACTCTTCATTTCTTCCTGTGTATTCAGGCAGAGTCCTAATACTAAGACCATAAAGAATGGAAAGCAAGGTCTCTCTGATCAGGATGTAGCACAGTAGGATGTGAACAAAGGGCAAGGAAGCTCTAGGGTGTAAACATCTGGGACGGCTTCAGGGAGCTGGATTTTAAAAGAAGAGTGGGGAGTTGGTCAAACGGAGAAGAGAGTTAGGCTGTCCCAGTTGAACTGTGGGAGCAAAGGCAGGTGACCCAGCACATTCTAAGAGAGGGGAAAGTTTGAGTTTGGTGTAGCTGAACACTAGGGGCAAGGGTGGTTGCATCTGTTTTAGGAAGAGCTCTCTGGCAGACCTGTGGAGTACTAGACTTTTTATTTATTTATTTATTTATTTATTTAGAGACAGGGTCTCGCTCTGTTCTCCCAGGCTGGATTGGCACAGTCTCAGCTCACTGCATGCAATCTCCACCGCGGGGGCTCAAGTGATCCTCCCACCTCAGCCTCTCAAGTAGCTGGGACCACAGGTCTGAGCCACTGCGCCCAGCTAATTTTTGTATTTTTCGTAGACACGGGGTTTTGCCGTCTACCATATTCCCAGACGGGGGCTGGGAGTATTAGACTTTTGAAGTTGGAAGTAGAGGTAGGCTGTTGGTTGCCTGAAGAGCAGGGCACAATTATAGTTAGAACGTGGAAACCTCTGCGCTTGGAGGCCCAAACGAAGCAGGGAAACTTTGCTTTAGTGCTCCAGCTAGCAGCATTCTTTTTTTTTAGGATCTCAGAATCTACTTTTTTTTTTTCGGTCCTGGGTTGTTCACCCTTTCCTTTTGTACCGAAGAGACACTTACACCTTTATCAGAAAATCACGGTTTATTTCCTGAGAATCGCGGGGATTGGTTGGGGGTGCTCTGTTTTGGGGCTCCATTTGAGGCCCGTGGCTCAATGGAAGACATAGAGGCGCTTCGCTGTACAGGTTTAATCAAGCAAGGGCTTGATAGAAGTATTCATCCCACCCCCGCCCGGATTAAATCAAACCACACGCACACAAATAGAGGCTCTGGCACATCCCGACAGAATAGCCTCTGGGATGTCAGGAATCCCCAACCTACGGCCACTGGCGTGTCTACGCCGGCCAGTAAGCCCAGGCCCGCGGTTCCTTCCTGGATCACGCCCCTGCCCCGCCCAAGGGTGAAGAGGGGCGGGGCCAGCCGGCGCCCTCCGAGTGGGCCTTGCGCCAGGTCGGGCCTGGCCCGGCCCCGCGGCCCGTTGGCGCCGGTGGGCGGGGCCTCCGTCACGGCAGTGTCAGTAACGGCGCCAGGCCCCGCCCCTCGGGGAGGCAGGGCAGGGCGGGGCGCGAGCGAGCGCGCGGGCTGGGCCGGAGCCGGCCTGGTCGCCAGCCTCACCCGGCACAGTGAGCGGAGCGCCTGGGCGGCGGCGGCGGCGTGATGGCTCCGGCCGCGGACCGGGAGGGCTTCTGGGGCCCCACGACCTCCACGCTGGACTGGTGCGAGGAGAACTACTCCGTGACTTGGTACATCGCCGAGTTCTGTGAGTGTGGCCTGAGGAGGGGAGTGGGGGCGAGAGGGCACCGGGCTGAGGAGACGCCGTGTGAGGAAGGCAAAGGGCGAACCTGGCCGCGAGGGGAGGTGCCAGGCCTGGCCCCGGGAGCTGGAATGCGGCGCCCTGGGCCAGCGGGAGGCTGAGAGGAGCGGGCCGGGAGTCCAGTGTGTAGTGGGGGGAGTGCCGGGGTCTGGGAGGGAGGAAGGGGGCCTGAGGATTGGGGGGGCAGAAGAGCAGTGGGAAGTGGGGAGCCCCTGCTGGACCTAAGGGGGAAAGCCTGAGGAGCCGGGTTGGGAATGGGAATTCCTGCCCGAGAGCGGAGTGGGGCCAGGCTGGGAGAGTGGAGGACCCTGCCCCTTGGAATGAGGGCCCAGGACACCTGCTCTGCTGTTGCCGCCATCAGAAGGGGAGCGTTCCTAGCTTCGTCTTTCCCCCAGTCCGTGAGAATTCTACCGTCTTTCCCTTCCCTTTTCACTGGAATATTAGACCTCCTCGCTCACCTCCGGGGAACAGTTTCACTAGTCTGAGATCTGAACCATCCCACCCCTATCCCCCAGGATGTCTTCAAGTACCAGAGGTCATCTGCTCTCTGAGTATGATTATTCAACTGTCATCTTGCACTAGGAGTCGAAGGCATCTTGCACCTAGTCTGTACCTTCTGCCCCTGCCAGGCTCCCAAGAGCACAGAGGACCAAGTCCCTTGCTCCATTCTGTCCTATCCAACTATCTAGGAGTTAGGGGTCATCTGAGGACACTACTTCTACCGACTGCACCTTCTGAGGATTTAACAATTCTTCTTTAGCTGCTGCTCTGTCAGGCACTGCTGGTCAGGTTGGGCTTGTTCTGTGTGCCTGTGTGGGTGTCTGTCTGTTTTCCTAGACTATTTTTCCTGCCAGGCTAGGAGAAATCTGCCACTTCTTTTTCTATCATTTAATCAGGTTTTGAGAGCACAATATTTGATCCTTCTTTTAGGTACCTGCCTCTGGCAAAGTGCAAAGAATATCCTTTGGCTAATGATTACTGCCTTCTTTTAGTTGGATCTACTTCTCAGGACGTAAAGTGAAACTCTTCTTAGCTAACCTTCTCATTGTTGAGTCCTGCTCCCAGGCATCTGTGCATGGCTTTGTAGGAAAGAGGCAAGCGTATCATGACAAATGGTCCCACTTTATTCTGTTCTGGTAATTGGCTAAGTTTCAAAAAAAAAAAAAAAAACAGAACACTTTTTGCAGTTTTCAGGACTTTAGTACTATTCTCTTATGACCATGATTTAGGCTAAGAGTCACATTTCTTGGACTATTAAATTAATAATTTTTACATAATCATGGAGAAATATGGGCAAAGGGATCATTTGTAATGCAATTACTTGGGAACCCACATGTTGGCAAAGGAAGCGCTTTACCAGTTTGTTGTTAGATCACTTTGGCAAGCCCATGCCTGGTCCAGAGAACCATGACCACGAGGAAAGAGACGTAAAACCATGCACTCTGCGCTGGAAATGTGTAACATGGAAAAGAGGAATTCAAGAGGCTTCAAATATTGGATGGGCTATCATATAGAATAATTTTTTTTTAATTTATTTAGAATCTGGAATTAGGGCCTATGGGCAGAAACTAACTGTAATGGGGAAAAGTTTGCTTCAATGTAAGGAAAAACCTTCTAACCAATGATATGGGAAAGGTTGACTTGGGGGACAGAGGACTTTCTGTCACTGAAAGTGTTAAATAAGACATTGTTCAATGAACTCAATATTTTCGAAGGAAAAATTATTTAATAGAGAAAAGGGGCTGGCCTTAGTTGCAGCTTTATGGGTCTACGTAGGTAATAATGACTCTTAGTTTAGAACCAAGGTTTTGGATTCAAATCAAAAGAAAAAACTGGGCTGGGCATCGTGGCCCATGCCTGTAATCCCAGCACTTTGGGAAGCCAAGGCAGGAGGACTGCTTGAGGCCAGGAGTTTGAGTCCAGCCTGGGCAACATAGTGAGACCCTGTCTCCATAAAAAATAAAAAAAATTAGATATGCATGGTGGTTTGTGCCTGTAGTCCCAGCTACTTAGGAGACTGAGGTGGGAAGATCACTTGAGCACAGGAGTTCAAGGTTGCTGTGAGCTGTAATTGTGCCACTGCACTCCAGCCTGGGCAAGAGTTAGACCCTATTTCTACAAAAAAAAATATAAAAAATGCGAAGAGAGAAAACTGGCGGTAAGTCATGTGGACTATGAGAGAGCAAGATACTGTGTTCTGGCAGATAGCTCTGAGAAATGGGAAATGACATTTGTTCTCAGTGTGCTCAGAAGAGGAAACTCTGAGCAGACTGCAGGGAGGGTTTTGACATAGGAATGAGAGGGGTTGCAAGAAGAGGATGAGTGAATGTTTGCAGCCCTTTGCGCATGCACCTTGGGAGAAAATCATCTGGAGGAAGTTGAGGTCAAGTCATCTTACTGTAGCAAGTCATGAGTATCCTATAATAATATATCTTGGACTAAGATAGTTTGATCTTTGAAAAATATGCTGATTAATAATAATATGTTTAAAATATGTGTTTAAAGCAAGTGCAATTTTAACATCATGATAGTATTTACATTAACGATAGTATTGATGGTAATATTAAGGATAATGTAATAATAGCTATTATTTAAGTGGTCACTTGTACTACACTTTGCTAAGCACTTCATATATCTTATCTCTTTTGATCTTTACAGTAATTTCAAAAAGAAGGTATTATTATCCCCATTTCAAAGATAAGGACATTGAAGTTCTAAGAAATAAGTTACCTAAGATTACAGTAAGTGATGTAGAGATAGTGTTCACATTGAGGTCTGACTCTAAAGCTACTATCCATGTTACCTCTCCATCATTACTTCTATCACACATTCATTGTTTTGCCCCTATATTCAAGAAAGGAAGACAGATATGAAATACTGTCCTATCACAAAGGACAAATTGAACAACTATTCAGTTTACTTAACCATCTTTCAACTATCTTTCAGCATTAGAATATATGTATTTTAGGGAATAATGAAGAGTTTGGGGAATTGCATATTCAGATATGGCAGTAGTTCTCAGTCACTTTCAGCACCTGAAAACTGTCTTCCTAGCATCAGCCAAGATCAGTTTAAATTCCTTTTGTGTGAGCATTTTGTAAAGACCAGAGGAAAAGGTCTCTCATTGTGAAATAATAAGCCCCTTGACCTACCAGAAGTTAGAGGTACAGGCAGTCCTTGCTTTGCATCGTAGTGTGGGACCACACAAATGACTGTGCAAGTTAAAACCAGGTAACACTATGTTAATAATAAATGGGAAAAGTTATGATTGTTCTGTGACCTTTAAAACTTTTTGTCAAACATTGTAAACTCTCTTACTGTTGGTTATGAATATATAGGGAAATGAAAAAAGTAAGCATATTTATTTAGTACACTTTAAAACATTAAAAACATTGAGAAATAAACTATTTTGTTTATAAAAATCACTTATCAAGAGTAATTAAAACAGTGCTTGCCTTTTTGTCACATAACTCATAATATGGAATGAGTATTTTTTTTTTTTTGAGGTAGAATCTCTCTCTGTTGCCTAGGCTGGAATGCAGTGTCGCGATCTCGGCTCACTTCAACCTTCACCCCCTGGGTTCAAGCAGTTCTCCTGCCTCAGCCTCCCAAGTAGCTGGGATTACAGGCACATGCCACCACGCCTGGCTAATTTTTGTATTTTTAGTGGAGACGGGGTTTCACCATTTTGGCTAGGCTGGTCTCAAACTCCTGACCTCAAGTGATCCACCTGCTTCAGCCTCCCAAAGTGCTGGGATTACAGGCGTGAACTTCCATGCCCAGTTGTCTTTTTTCTTTTAAATTAATTTTTTTTTTTTTTTTTAGCCAGCTACACCTACACTAATGAGGGCCAACAGGTTTTTGGATTTTTCTTGAGACAAGGTCTCCCTCTGTTGCTTAGGCTGGAGTGCAGTGGCACAATCACAGCTCACTGCAGCCTCGACCTCCCAGGCTCAAGCAATCCTGCCACCTCAGCACCCCATAGCTGGGACTACAGGTGTGTGCCACCATGCCCAGCTAATTTTTTTTTTTTTTTTTTTTTTTGGATTTTTAGTAGAGACAGGGTTTTGCCATGTTGCCCAAGCTGGTCTCAAACTCCTGAGCTCAAGCAGTCCTCCCACCTGAGCCTCCCAAAGTGTTGAGATTATAGGCATGAGCCACCATGCCCAGCCGGGATGAGTACTATCCCTTCATGAATGCTTTTCTAATTTGTATCAGCTTCCAGAATTTATCCTTTGCACTTTTAAGATTGTGAAATCTCTCCGAGAGTTCCTTTAATGCAAAGGTTTTTTTGTTAGTATAATTTCTCCTGGGACATCTTTATCCTTTTCACCACAACTGCTTTATGCATTTATGTTGATAAGTTTGCCTTCTCTTTCTCTGAATTCCTCAGATTGCTTTTTTTTTTTTTTTTTTTTTAATGGAATCTCGCTCTGTCACCCAGGCTGGAGTGCAGTGGCGCAATCTTGGCTCACTGCAACCTCCAACTCCTGGGTTCAAGCAATTCTCGTGCCTCAGCCACCCACATAACTGGGATTACAGAAGTGCACCACCATGCCCAGCTAATTTTTGTATTTTTAGTAGAGACGGGGTTTCACCATGTTGGCCAGACTGGTCTCAAACGCCTGACCTGCAGTGATTCACCTGCCTTGGCCTCCCAAAGTGCTCGGATTACAGGTGTTGGCCACCTTGCCCAGCATCTTTTTTTTTTTTTTTTTCTTTTTTGAGACGAAGTCTCACTCTGTCGCCCAGGCTGGAGTGCAGCGGCGTGATCTTGGCTCACTGCAACCTGTGCCTCCTAGGCTCAAGCGATCCTCCCACCTCAGCCTCCCAAGTAGCTGGGAGGCACGCACCACCATACCTGGCTAATTTTTGTATTTTTTTTTTTTTGGTAGAGATGGGGTTTCACCATGTTGGCCAGGATGGTCTTGAACTCCTGGCCTCAAGTGATCCGCCCACCTCAGCCTCCCAAAGTGCTGGAATTGTAGGTGTGAGCCACTGCACCCAGCCCCTCAGACTACATATTTAGAGTCCCTTGAATGGCAGTAGCGTCAGCGTTCTTATGGTCAGCTATTTCTTCTATACAGCTGTTTCTTCTGTTCATGTTTGATTGGAATTTCACTTCCAACATTATATATTTTTGTTTCTCTGCTACCCTTTCATCATTCTTGGCCAATTCTCTCCTTCTGTTGCTCAGTTGTGTAACATGCCACATAAGTTTATCACCAGGAGACAAGGAGGCAACTCAACTACATGCTTTGCTTTCTGTACGTGAACTGAATAACTGGTACCAGGTTCACTGTGACTGATCACCAACAGACATTGAAAGAAGTGACCTGGTTGGTCACTGATGGTGATGTACTTCTGTTATTTGTATAGTGATTTGTGGACTTAAGCTGTAGCAGTGAAGTTTGTACTATATTCAGCTACTCACAATTAGTATACAGTGGTAACTGAAATTTGAATTGTGTCATTGGGTAATTGGTGTTATTTAACTAAACTATGATAACTGAAATTTGAGCATATTGGAACCCTGCAAAGTGAAGACTGTGTATTTCTAATCCTCAGAACATTCCTATCAAGGAATGTTAGATGTTGTTATCCCATTGTAAAGAGAAGGACGCTGAGTCTTGGAGAAGTTAGTTAAATAAGCAGCTCAACATCATACAGCTATTAAGAGGCAGAAATGGTATTCAAATTTAGGTCTCACAGCTCTTTCTACCAAGACATACTATCTATACGAAGTGGAGTTTCAGGTGCTGTTGGTTTAATGGAAGAAATATTACATAAAGGGAAATGGAGGGGAATAAGATTTACCTACAGCTTCATGATGTGAGCCATCATGCCCAGGCCATATTTTCTTTATTCATTTTTCTGACAGCGTAAACTTGGGTTACTTCTACCTCTTGGCTATTGTGAATAATGCTGCTGTGAATATGGGTGTTCAGAAAAGAATTACCTGGTTAAAAGTCATTCAAAATGTTTTATTTATTCAGCAGATATTTACTGAGTACCTATTTTGTCACTGACTAAGACTATAAAACCATTTGAAGACAGCTTCTCTGTTCAAAGTAGCTGAGAGGGCCAGGCATGGTGGCTCATGCCTGTAATCCCAGCACTTTGGGAGGCCAAGGCAGACAGATCATTTGAGGTCACGAGTTGGAGACCAGCCTGGCCAACATGATGAGACACCGTTTCTACTAAAAATACAAAAATTTGCCAGGTGTGGTGGTGTGTGCCTGTAGTCCCAGCTGCTTGGGAGGCTGAGGCAGGAGAATCACTTGAACCCTGGAGGCGGAGGTTGCAGAGAGCTGACATTGTGCCACTGCACTCCAGCCTCGGTGACAGAGTGAAACTCTGTCTCAAAAAAAAAAAAAAAAAAAAGAAAGAAAAGTAGCTGAGAGGCCAGCAGGAGTATGAACAGACAAGTACAAACAGTCACATTTATTTCTTTCAGGTGAAATGCATTCCCGAAAACGTATTTGATCATGGAATGTCCAAGAATTGACATATTATGAGGAAGGGTTTATTTATCAGAAAGCTAAAAAATAAAAATAAATAAACAAAAGAAAGCTAAAAAATACGTGAAAATTCCCAATTATGGTTTTTATAGGGCTTACCTCAGTCTGAGGAGGTAACCTGGTTGGTATGACTTTCATGGATGGGAAGAATGGCTGTTATGAGCTTGTATGATCATCTTGCCATATCCTTTTATCCATGAGTGAGAATGGTTCAAGCTAGGTATTGTTCCTTCTCATAGGTTTGCTGCCCCTCTCCCCGTCCTATTCATAGGAAGTGGGCAGAAGGAAAGTAGGGCAGCCCTCAGTCTCTATACCTTTACTATGGGATTCACTTAGATGGGGGAACAAGGTCTTTTTTTTCCTTACTGCTGCAGCACAAGACAAAAGGGGCTTTAATCAGCTACCTCTGCCATACAGATATGCCATGAAAAGCATTTGACTGCTTGTAGCCCTTTGCTATATTTCTTTTCTTTTCCTTTTCTCAGGTTCCTTCCTACCATCCTCCCTGAAGAGCAACCTGAAGTTAGTGAGCACACTTCAGGCTTCATTTTTGGTCTTGGGACTCTGGGCTGGCAGAGGTGACATCCCTGTCATATGAAGGAAGATGCTCCTTTCTCTGAAGGTTATTGACAGGCAAGCAGCACTGCCTCCAAATTATAACTCAAAAGTTCATAAGTCAACTGAAGAATGAAGGCCAAATGGAAGGACAAATTGAGTGTACAAAAGAGTTTAGTTTTAATATATCTGTCTGTGTGTGTGTGTGTGTTTGTGTGTGTGTGTGTGTGTGTGTGTATAGCCCATGGTTCCTGGCTCATAACTCTCGTATCCCTTTTTAGAGTCTTTTATTATAATGTTGGGGCACTGTAGGCCTCAAAGCAGGCCTCAGGAAACAGAATCTCTATCTCTCTGATCTTCCCCTGCCCTTCTTTCACCTACCCAAGGCAGGACTCTAATCTGACTGTGGGTCACAAGACCCTCATTACAGAGAGAGTCCTGCCCCATACCCTGGAGGAAGGAATGCTGCAGAGAGAAGCCAAGAGGAATCTGAACAGACAGGCTTTGCTGGGTTTCCCCATTCAGTCTATTAATATTAGACTATACCTTTTTTGTCCAATCATATTTCAGCATGGTTGTTCATGCTTCAATCATGCCTATCCAATGAAGTCTCCATAAAAGGTTCAAGAGGACAGGGTTTGGAGAACTTCTGGATAGCTGAACATGGGGAGGCTGACAGGAAGGTGAACAAGAACTCATCCACATATTAGGATGGTGCTGTGCTCCAAACCTATGGGGACAGAACCTCCTGTGCTCAGGACCCTTCCAAACCTGCCCCTGTGTATCTCTTCTTCTGGCTGTTTATTTGTAAACTTTGAAATATCCTTTGTAATAAACTAATAAACCTGTTTCCCTGGGTTCTGTAAGCTGCACTAGCCCCAGCCCCGGACTTGGGACAGGTGTCTGAAGGAAGGGGGCAGTTTTGGGGACTGAGCCCTCAACCTGTAGGAGCTGACACTATCTCGAGGTGGATAATGTTGGAATTGAATTGGAGGACACCCAGCTGGTGTCTGCTGTAGAACTGATTGCTATAGAACTGATTGGGTTTCCCCACACACATTTGGTCACAGAAGTCTTCTGTGATGATTGTTGGGTTGTGAGAACAGAGGAAAAACACAGTTTGAGTTGATATATGCAGACAGCATCCAAGTCAGACTGCCAGTTAATTGTTTTAGGTGCTATGATCGCTTATTACAAACTTAAAGCATAGATAGGTTCATAAAGGTTTTATAGCGTTAGTGCTGCAAGAGCTGCCATACCAGCTATTTATTTATTTTTAATTATGGAAAAATACATATAACATAAAATTTATCTTCTTAACCATTTTAAATGTACATACAGTTCAGTAGTCAATAGTGTTAAGTACATTCACACTGTTGGGCAATCAATTTCCAGAACTCTTCATCTTGCAAAACTAAAACTCTGTAACCATTAAACAACTCCCTGTTTTCTCCTCCTTCTAGTCACTGGCAACCACCTTTCTACTTTCTGTCTCTATAAATTTGACTACTCTAAGTACCTCATATAAGTAGAACCATACAGTACTTGTCTTTTTGTGAGTGTTTTATTTCACTTAGTGTAATGTCCTCAAGGTTCATCCATGTTGTAGCAATCAGAATTTCCTTCCTTTTCAAGGCTGTATAATATTTTATTGTATGTATTTGCCACATTTTCTGTTTTTTGAGAAAGGGTCTCATTCTGTTGCTTAGGCTGGAGTGCAGTGTCGTGATCATGGCTGACTGTAGCCTCGACCTCCTGGGCTTAAGTGATCCTCCCACCTCAGCCTTCCAAGTAGATGGGACCACAGATGCATGCCACCCCACCTGTCTAATTTTTTTTATTTTTTGTAGAGATGAGCTCTCGCTATGTTGCCCAGGCTAATCTTGAACTCCTGGGCTCAAGTGATCCTCCCACCTCAGCCTTCCAAGTAGATGGGACCACAGATGCGGGCCACCACACCTGGCTACTTTTTTTATTTTCTGTAGAGATGAGGTCTCACTATGTTGTCCAGGCTGGTCTCAACCTCCTGGGCTCAAGTGATCCTCCCACCTCAGCCTTCCAAGTAGGTGGGACCACAGATGTGTGCCACCACATCTGACTAATTTTTTTATTTTCTGTAGAGATGAGGTCTCACTATGTTGCCCAGGCTAGTCTTGACCTCCTGGGCTCAAGTGATCCTCCCACCACCTCAGCCTTCCAAGCAGATGGGACCACAGATGCACGCCACCACACCTGTCTATTTTTTTTTTTATTTTTGTAGAGATGAGGTCTCACTATGTTGCCCAGGCTGGTCTCAAACTCCTGGGCTCAAGTGATCCTCCCACCTCAGCCTGCCAAGGTGCTGGGATTACAGGTGTGAGCCACCATGCTCGGGCCACATTTTTTATTCATTCTTCTGTCAGTGTACACTTGGGTTGCTTCTACTTGGCTATTGTGAATAATGCTGCTGTGAACATGGGTGCACAAATATCTCTTCAAGACTCCAAAGGTGGAACTGCTGGACGATGTGGTAGCAGAGTAGCTATTTTAACCTTTTCATTATAAAGAAACCTTTTAAAAAATTTATTTCATGGGTGCCATGAATTTATTGTCACTCTTACATAAATTTTAATTTGTTATTACTCCTACATAAGTTACAATTGTTAATGTACTTTATCCCTGTTTTAATTAATCAAAGGTACATGTAACCCAATCAGATAAGTTCTAGATACTATTACCATGCTGTAATGATTATATGAGATAACAGCCACTAATTAGTTTAATGCATTGATATAAAACAAAACAGCATAATATTTTCATTACAGTCTTCTTGTGGATAAATGTGATTTTTGAAATATTAAAAATAGCCAATAGAAATAATAATAGCTAACATTTATGGGGTTTAATGTACAAAGTTCTATGAGTGTATTATCTGATAATAACTCTTATTACAATTCTTACAACAACTCTTAACTTAGGTTCTGTAGTCCTGTTTTAAAGATCTGGAAATTTTAGGGCAGAGAGGGATTAAATAATTTGTCTAAAGTTTTCCACTTTGCAAGTGGCAAAGCGAAGATTTAAACTCATGCTTTCTGACTTCCAGAGTGCATTCTCATTCTCTCTCTTCCTGTTTTATTTTTGCAATTAGCTTTTTGAGGTATAATTTACTTACAATAAAACGCATCTGTTTTAAGTATATATTGTAAAGCAAAAAGTATCTGAGAAAGGTTTCAGTCAATTTACAAGTTTATTTTTATTTTATTTTATTATTATTATACTTTAAGTTTTAGGGTACATGTGCACAATGTGCAGGTTAGTTACATATGTATACCTGTGCCATGCTAGTATGCTGCACCCATTAACTCGTCATTTAGCATTAGGTATATCTCCTAATGCTATCCCTCCCCCCTCCCCCCACCCCACAACAGTCCCCAGAGTGTGATGTTCCCCTTTCTGTGTCCATGTGTTCTCATTGTTCAGTTCCTACCTATGAGTGAGAACATGCGGTGTTTGGTTTTTTGTCCTTGCAGTAGTTTACTGAGAATGATGATTTCCAATTTCATCCATGTCCCTACAGAGGACAACCCAAATGTCCAACAATGATAGACTGGATTAAGAAAATGTGGCACATATACACCGTGGAATACTATACAAGTTTATTTTGCCAAGGTTAAGGATCACGACCTGTGACAGAGCCTAAGGAAGTCCTGAGAACATGTGCCTAAGGTGGTTGGGTTACAGCTTGGTTTTATGTTTTAGGGAGACATTAGATGTCAATCAGTACATGTAAGGTATACATTGGTTCAGTCTAGAAAGGTGGGACAACTTGAAGTGGTGAGTAGGGGGCTACAGCTTACAGGTCATAGGTGGATTTAAAGATTTTCTGATTGGCAATTGGTTGAAAGAGTTAAGTTATTATTTAAATCCGTGGAATCAATAGCAATCAGTATCTGGGTTAAGATAAGGGGTTTTAGAGACCAAGGTTCTTATTATGTAGATGAAGTCTCATTGATGGCTGCCCTTAGAGGCAATAGATGGCAAATGTTTCCTATTCAAACCTTTAAAAGATGCTAGACTGTCAGCTAATCTCTTCAGGATCAGAAAACGAGCTGGAAAGGGAAGGGAATTCTCTATAGAATGTAAATTTCCTCTACAAGAGACAGCTTTGCAGGGCCATTTCAAATTATGTCAAAAAATATATTTTGGCTAAAGTACTTTGATTTGTTTCAGGGCCTTGCTATTTATCATGTGATGGTATATTAGAGTCAGGTTGGAATTTGGTATCTTGTTGCTACAAAAAGTCTGTTCTGTCAGTCTTAGGATCTCTATTTTTTAATGCTGGTCAATTGTGTGCCTGAACTCCAAAGAGTGTAATGAGGCATATCTGACCCCTCTCCCCACCCACCACCCCTATTCATCCCCCAACTATACCCCCCAAACCCTGGCATGGGCTGAACTTTTTTTTTTGAGACTGAGTCTCGCTCTGTCACGGAGGCTGGAGTGCAGTGGTGCCATCTTGGCTCACTGCAACCTCTGCCTCCTGGGTTCAGATGATTCTCCTGCCTCAGCCTCCCAAGTAGCTGAGATTACAGGCACGTGCCACCACCCCCAGCTAATTTTTATATTTTTAGTAGAGACAGGGTTTCGCCATGTTGGCCAGGCTTGTCTCGAACTCTGGACCACAGGTCATCTGCCTGCCTTGGCCTCCCAAAGTGCTGGGATTACAGGCGTGAGCCACCACACCCAGTCTTGAAGTAGCCATTTAATCCCAAAACTATGCACTTAACTACCACACTACCCTGCCTTCCTCCCTTACCACTTTTTTAGATCCCAGTGAGTCCAGGGACTTTATGTTGGGAACTGGTGATCTAATGTTCTCATTTTACAAATAAGGAAAAAGACCTTAAGAAGTGGTCTGCCTAAGATTACATTGAAAATTAGTGGTGAAGCCTAGATCAGAATCCATGTTTAGTAGTTTCTCAGTCTGGAAAATGATGGAGCTGAGGAGGATGATGTCATTATTGTTGATGTCATATTGTTAATGGGTTACCAGATCACGGGACTTCTCCAAACAAAAAGTTTCTAATGAACTGTTTTATTATGGTGAAGATACCTAACATCTATGAAGTGCTTTACAACAATGGGCCTCAGACTTTAATGTGTATGTGGATTACCTGGGAATCTTGTAAAAACATATTCTGGTTTAGTAGACATGGAATGTGGCCTTAGAGTCTGCATTCCTTTTTTTCGTTTTCTTTTCTTTCTTTTTTTTTTTTGAGACAGGGTCTCATGCTGTTGCCCAGGCTGAAGTTCAGTGGCATGACCATAGCTTACTGTAACCTCAAACTCCTGGGTTCAAGGGATCCTCCTGCCTCAGACTCCCGAATAGCTAGCACTACAAGTTTCTGCCACCATACCTGGTGATTTTTTTATTTTATTTTTTGTAGAGATGCAGGGAATCTCGCTATGTTGCCCAGGCTGGTCTCGAACTCCTGGCCTCAAGCGATCCTCCCAAAGTGTTGGGATTATGGGCATAAGCCACCACGCCTGGCTGAGTCTGCATTTCTTAAAAGCTATCAGGTGATTCCAGTGCTGCTGGTCTGGAGACTACACTTGGAGAAGCAAGGCTTTAACATACACAAAGCATTTTTATATCCTTTCTCTGTGTTATCTCTGTTTGTATGTAAGGAAAGTAAGTTCAAAAGGATAAGCAGTTTGTTAAGGATCACAGGGCTGGTACTGGAACCTGGGTTTCTAACTTTGCAAACCAAGTTAGGTGTTGATTACCCTGCACAGTAACAGAAGGCCGAAAACCTGTATATGAAGGAAAGCTTGAAAAGGATCATTCTGGGTAATGAGCTAAGTTGAACTTTTTTATTTCAGAAACAATTTTCATCCTTATTTTCTCTTAGTACCTTTCCCAAGCTTAAATGAAATCACCTTTTAGACTCAAGTCTGTAGTTAGCAGCTAGAGCTTAGTAGGTACTTGAAGGCTAAGTACATTTGGAAATCTAATCTTAGTATTTGCTCAAGTCTTCAAAGGTATTAACTGGGAAGAATTGTCATTTGGTAGCACATTTTGGAAGAAATGATTGATTTTTTTTTTTTTAAATGGAACAGTAATTGTGGTGTGTGTGTGTGTGTGTAAATAAGGAGAGTACAATTCCTCAAACAGTAATTTGGGGAACATCACTGAGATAGAATACGTAGTATAGTATTTAAATGAAAGTCTTGTCCACTCCATTCTTATTTCAGGTTAAGATTTTAAGTTGTTTTTTCAGTTTTTAGAATCTACCTTTGTTCCTTTGCCAGCTATTTCCAATAGTGGGAAAAAACTCACCTGGAGAGTTTTAGGTAGTGCAGGACATTCAAAAGAAGTAAAGGCATGAAGAAACATTTTAAGACCCAGCAAAATGATAGATCCAAAAGGGACAGTAAAAGCATTTTATGGTTGCATGAAAGTCTTAGATATTTTATTTTGGGGAAAGTACATGGTATAATGGAACAGCTGGCCATTGGACTTGGAATCAGAATCAAGATTCCTATCTGGACTTCACTCTGTTGAGCCTGTGACTTTGGGCAAATCACTTAGCCTTATCAAATATCATTTTTCTCATTTTACAAAAACTGATGAAAAGAACGGTTATGAGACTTAAATGGCAGGATGCATGTGAAAACACACTGTGAAGTACCTGGCAAATATTAGATACTCAATAAAGATGAGTTGGGGTGGAATCTAATAAAAATAAGTTAAAAAAAAAAAAGAAGCAAAACTAACCCATGCTTTATTATAGTTGTGGCTTCCTTTCCTGTGGTGATTAGTTTTATTTGTGAACTCGGCTAGGCTATAATATCCATTTATTTAGTCAAACAGTTATCTTGGTGTTGCTATGATGGTATTTAGTAAATGTGGTTAATATCTGTAATCAATTGACTTTAGGTAAAGGAGATTACCCTCAATAACATGAATGGCCTCATCCAATCATTTAAAAGGCATTAAGTGCAAATGCTAAGGTTTCCAGGATAAAAAATTCTGCCTTAAGTTTGCAGCATCAACTCCTGCCTGAGTTTCTAGGGTGTGGGAGGTGGGGACGGGGGCAGTTAAAGCTTTATTTTGGGAGGTCTACTTGATTCCTTACTTTGGTGGACTTTCCATTTCTCCTTTTCTCCCTCCCTTCTTTCTTCCTTCTTTGATTTGTTTTTAAATTCAGGATTTTTAGATGTTTTCTGTGGGAGGTTCAATTGGATTATCTATATGTCACATATCCTTAACCTGATGCTTTTGCACATGCTGTTGGCTTGTCATTTGTCATTTGTAACTGCATTCTCTGAGTCAGTGGATATATCTTTAAACCTTGACTGATTACTTCTTAGAGAATTAGGTGCTTTTTCTGTTTCCCTTTGAGGACTTTCTATTGACTAAAGCATAAAGACCAAATTCTAACATGGCATGAAAAGCACTTCTTTTTTTTTTTTTTTGAGACGGAATCTCACTCTGTTGCCAGGCTGGAGTGCAGTGGTGCAATCTTGGCTCAGTGCAACCTCCACCTCCTGGGTTCAAGCGATTCTTGTGCCTCAGCCTCCCTAGTAGCTGGGATTACGGGCGCACGCCACTACACCCGGCTAATTTTTGTATTTTTAGTAGAGATGGGGTTTCACTATGTCAGCCAGGCTGGTCTCGATCTTCTTACCTCGTGATCCGTCCACCTCAGCCTCCCAAAGTGCTGGGATTACATAAAGGCGTGAGCCACCGCACCCAGCCAACATTTCATTTTTTTTAGATGAAATTTTTACACATACAACAAAGTTGGAAGAATTCTTCAGTGAATATCCATTCACCCACTATCTCGATTCTACCATTAACATTTTATTATACTTGTTTTTATCACATACCGATTCATTTTTCCATTCCTTTCTCCATCCATCAGTTCATTTTATTTTTTGATACATTTCGAAGTAAACTGCAGACATCTGTTTGCTTTCCTCTAAATACTAAAGCATATCATTAAAGTTTACTTCCTTGGTTTTTTCTTTTGATGTAAAGTTTACATTCAATGTAATACATAATTTTTTTTTTTTTTTTTGAGATGGAGTCTCGCTGTGTTGTCGAGGCTGGAGTGCAGTGGCATGATCTCAGCTCACTGCAACCTCCCCATCCCAGGTTCAAACAATTCTCCTGCCTCAGCCTCCCAAGTAGCTGGGATTATAGGAGAGCACCACCACACCCGGCTAATTTTTGTATTATTAGTAGAGACGGGGGATTACAGGCACATGCCACCACACCCAGTTAATTTTTTCATTTTTTTGTAGAGACAGGGTTTCACCATATTGGCCAGGATGGTCTTGAACTCCTGACCTCAGGTGATCCACCCACCTCAGCCTCCCAAAGTGCTGGGAGTACGGGCATGAGCCACCACGCCCAGCCTGTAATACACAAATCTTAAGTTATTTTTGCTGGATTTTGAGAAATGCATACACCTATGTAACAACCTCTATCAAGATGTGGAACTTTACCATCAGTCAGGAAAGTTCCCTCATGCCCCTTCCCTGTTAATCCCCACCTCCATCTTACCCCTTCTTTCTAGCACAACCACTGTTCTGATTTCTTTTTTTTTCCCCTACCATAGATTAGGTTTGCCTGTTCTAGAACTGCATAGAAATGGACTTATCTAGTATTTACTATTTGGGGTAAGGCTTCTTTTGTTCAGCATGTTTTTGAGATTCATCCATGTTGCTATGTGGTAGGATTCCACTGTATGAATATACCAGTTTATTAACCCATTTTCCTGTTGATGGACACATGGCTGTTTTTAGGTGTGGACAATTATAAGTAAAGCTGCTATAAACATTCTTGGGCAGATCTTTTTGTGGATATATATTTTCATTTCTCATAGGTAAATGCTTAGGATTGGAATAATTGGGTCATAGATTATGTGTATGTTTAGTTTTATTAGATACTGCTAGACCTTTTCCCAAAGTGGTTGTACCATTTTACACACAGAGCATTTGATCCACATCCTTGTCAACATTTAGTGTCAATCTTTCAAATTTTAGTCGTTTTGGGGGATGTGTGGTTGTATCTCATTGTGCTATCCAGTTTATTTTTAACTCTTGTCTTCTTTCGTTTCCTTGCCCTACTTACATTTCACTCTTGCCAAAACAAGCTATTTACATATACATTAATACCCTGTGCACTTTTTATTGTTCATATTGTTCCCATGAGAGGTAATAATAAATTTGTTTTAAAATCATGAAGTTTGTGATGGTTATTCAGCAATAAATAACTGAAAACTGTGTCTGAAGTTGAGTTTTGAGAAATTTTGATTTTCTGTTGTGAAAACTCAGAGTACGTCATATTATACCATGCCTTTTATTCTTAGAAGATGAGACTAAAGAATAAAGATTAGTACTTTTATAAGCCCATCTGAAGATTTCAAAAAATTTTATAAGCATCATTTTATTTATACCTGCAATGTACTCAAGACTCAAAAGAGTTATTTTACCCAATGAAAGCAAGTAAGTACCTCAGGGTTGAAATAATTCAGTTATGAAGCTGGAAAAAAAATCTTTGACTCATCATAGATGTAAACTCTTGCTCTAACATATGTTCTTTAACTTTTCAGAGCATGCTGCTTTTAACAGCAAGTAGAAGGACTGGCTAGAGTCAGAACTCCAAAACTATGCATGTTAAAATCTTGTTGCTGCTATAAAAGCTGTGTTTTTATGATCTTCACTCACTTATTCATTTAAACAAAATGATAAGGAGAGATTCTAGATAAGATACTTTTCCTGAAGTGAAACATTATGGTTTCTAAGCTATTTCACCTTCTGAGTAGCAATTTTTCCTTTTTTTTCCTCATTTCTTTTTTCAAGCAGATATGAGGGCAATCTGACTTTGTCTTCTGAAATCCCATTGATCACTAGAGTTGATCTAATTAATCTTGCCAATCAGATGGCTGTTTTGTGTTCAGAAAGTCCAACCTAAAGGTTGACAAATGAAGAGAATTATGACCTTGATAAAGGAGGACAGTCCTTTGGTTAAGAGCAGTCATCATTGAAGAAACATTTAGCACCCTCTGTGTCCTTCCCTGATCCCATCTTCTTCCTTTTCCTCTGGAGATAACCAGTATACTTAATTTAGTGTTTGTCATTTCCTAGCTTTTACCACTTTGCATTCCTAAAAATAAACTGTTTAGGTGTGCTTGTTTTATATTTTATATAAGTGGAATTGTACTATATGTACATTCTTCCACAACTTGCTTTTTTTTTAAAAAACACAAATTGTGCTTATTAGTATCATTCATGCTCCTGAGAATTGACTGTGTTGATGGATGTAGATATAGTTCATTTATTTTTGCTGTTGTTTAGAATTCCACTGTATGAATACATTCATTTATCCATTCTTTAATCATTGGACATTTTGTCCAGGTTTTTGCTGTTACAGATAAGGCTGCTGTGAACATTCTTGTGCATCTTCTGGTACACAGAAATGTAAGGGTTTTTGTGTATACTTAGGAGTGTAATTGTTAGAATATAGGTCATGCTCATATTCAACTTTAACTATTAGGTTGGTGCAAAAGTAATTGCGGTTTTTGCCATTACTGTCAATGACAAAAGCCTCAATTACTTTTGCAGTGACCTAATAGAAATTCTCGAATTTTTTGGTCTCATGGACCCCTTTACACATTTAAAAATTATTGAAGACCCCAAAGAGCTCTGTGAGTTTATTAGTATTTACTATATTAGAAGTTAAAACTGAAAAAAATTAAATCTTTATTAATCCATTTAAGATTCGTATTTGTGAGAAATGAGATTTTTCCATGTGTTGTATCAGTAGTATGTTTCTTTTGATTGCTGAGTGGTATCCCACTGTATGAATGTAATAGTTTATCTGTTTTCCTATTGACAGATACCTGGGCTGTTCCCAGTTTTTGGCTATTATGCATAAAGTTGAACATTCTTATACAAGTCTTTTTGTGAATGTATATTTTCATTTTTCTTGAATAAATATCTAGGATTGGAATTGCCAGGTTAGGGTGGGTTTATGTTTAGTTTTCTAAGAGCCTGTATCGGGGGACCTGCCCCGATAATCACGTAGGTTCTTTTCTATTTTCCTAAGCGTCGGCTGGCTTGAGAAATAAAGGGACAGAGTACAAAAGAGAGAAATTTTAAAGCTGGGCATCCGGGGGAGGCATCACACGTTGGTAGGATCCGTGATGCCCCACAAGCCACAAAAAGCAGCAAGTTTTTATTAGAGATTTTCAAAAGGGGAGGGAGTGTGCGAATAGGTGTGGGTGACAGACATCAAGTACTTAACAGGGTAATAGAATATCACAAGGCAAGTGGAGGCAGGGCGAGATCACAGGACCACAGGACCGAGGCGAAATTAAAATTGCTAATGAAGTTTCGGGCACCATTGTCATTGATAACATCTTATCAGGAGACAGGGTTTTGAGATCAACCGGTCTGACCAAAATTTATTAGGTGGAAATTTCCTCTTCCTAATAAGCCTGGGAGCGCTATGGGAGACTGGAGTTTATTTCACCTCTGCAATCTCGACCATAAGAGACAGGTATGCCCCGGGGGGGCCAGTTCAGAGACCTGCCCCTAGGTGCGCATTCTCTTTCTCAGGGATATCCCATGCTGAGAAAAAGAATTCAGCAATATTTCTCCCATTTGCTTTTGAAAGAAGAGAAATATGGTTTTGTTCTGCCTGGCTCACCGGCGGTCAGAGTTTAAGGTTATCTCTCTTATTCCCTGAACAATTGCTGTTATCCTGTTCTTTTTTCAGGGTGCCCACATTTCATATTGCTCAAACACACATGCTGTACAATTTTTGTAGTTAACGCAATTATTACAGGGTCCTGAGACGATATACATCCTTCTCGGCTGACAGGATTAAGAGATTAAAGTAAAGACAGGCATAGGAAATCACAAGGGTATTGATTGGGGAAGTGATAAGTGTCCATGAAATCTTTACAATTTATGTTTAGAGATTGCAGTAAAGACAGGCATAAGAAATTACAAAAGTATTAATTTGGGGAACTAATAAATGTCCATAAAATCTTCACAATCCAGGTTCTTCTGCCATGGTTTCAGCCAGTCTCTCTGTTTGGGGTCCCTGACTTCCCGCAACAAGCCTGTAAGACTTTTTCTCCACAGTGATGTATCATTTTTCATTCTCATCATGGAAGTTTTAGGTGCTCCACATCCCCAACAATGTTTGGTGTTGTCATGCTTCTTAATTTTATCCATTCTGGAGTGTGTGTAGCGGTATCTCATTGTAATTTTAATTAGCATTTACCTGATGTCTGATGATGTTGAGCATATTTTCTTGTGCTTCTTGGTCATTTGTATATCTTCTTTTGTGAAGTATCTTTTCAAATCTTTTGCCCATTTAAAAAAATTGGATTGTCTTTTTATCATTGAGTAATAGGGGCTCCTTTCATATCCAGAATATAAGTCCATTTGCCAGATGGATGTTTTGTGACTATTTTCTCCCTGTCTGCCTACTTCATTTTTTTAAAGGTGTTTTTTTGATGAGAAGTAGTACATTTTGATGAAGTCTAATTGATCAGCTTTTTCTCTTGTGGTTATTGCTTTTCATAGCTTGTCTATTCCCATGTTTTCTTCTGGAAGCTTTATAGTTAATTGCTTTATATTCAGGTCTATATCCATCTCAGATTTATTGTCACATATGGTGTAAGGTAGGGATTGAAGTTTATTTTTTCCTCATAGGCATATCCAGTTATTTTAGCATCATTTAATCATGTAATCTTCAAATAGAAGTTTCACTTCTTTCTTTCCAATCTTTATGCATTTTATTTCTTTTGCTCATGCTATTGCACTGGCTAGGACCTCCAGGGCAATGTTGAGTAGAAATGACATCATGAGTGAACATCCTTGCCTTTTCTTGATCTAAAAAGCAAAGAATTCAATATTTCATTATTAGGTATAATGTTAGCTATAGGTCTTTTGCAGATATCCTTTATTTGATTGAGGAAGTTCTTGTTGAGTTTTATCATGAATAGGTGTTGGGTTTGTCAAATATTATTCTATATCAAAGTGATCATGTGATTTTATCCTTTCTGTTAATATGACTGATTAATTGATTGATTTTTGAATGTTGGATAAACTTTGTTTCGCTGGCCCACTTGAACATGATATGTTATCCTTTTTATGTGTTGCTGGATTTGATTTGCTTGTACTTTTGGCAGGATTGATTTTTGCCAGGATTTTTGCATCTTTGTTCATAAGAGATTTTTTTTGACATTTGTTTTTTGTTAGGTTTCTTGCTTCAGGTTTTTAACTTGTGTTTTTCAAGGAAATTTGTTCATTTCCTCTAAATTGTTGAATATATTGGCATAAAATTATTTCTGATATTTCCTTATTGCTTTTTTAATGTCTGTGGAATCTGGGGGTAACTCTGTTCTTTCATTCCTGAAATCAGTAATTTGTATATTCTCTCTTTTTTGATGATTAATCATCCTAATGGTTTATTCGATTTTATTATGTCAGAGGAACAACTTCTGGCTTTGTTAATTTTCTCTATTCTTATTCTATTGTTTATTTTTTCCTTCTACTTATTTTTATTTAACGTATTCCTTTTTTAGTTTCATGAGACGAAAGCTTAAAACACTGATTTTAGATCTTTCTTTGTTAATAGAAGCATTTAAAGTTGTAAATTTTCCTCTTGGCACACAAACTGTTTTTCCTCTGTGCTCACAACACAATCAACACAGAAGATTTCTGTGACCAGATGTGTGGGGATTTCTCCCCACCAACAGACAAGCAATCAGTTTTGCAGTGGACACTAGCTGGGTATCTTTCAATTCAATTCTGACACTATCTACTTGGTAGCATCAGATCCCACAGGTTGAGGGCTCAGTCCCACAAGACTGTCCTCCACTTCCCATGCCAGTCGGAAGCCCCATGTTGTTTTACTTGTGTTTCTGACTAACCTGCTATAAATAGGATCAGATTCAGATTCTTCTTGGCCTCTCTGTGCAGCATTCCTTCCTCCAGGTCATGGGATGGGGCCCCTTCTGAAATGGGGGTCTTGTGATCTACAATCAGATATAGTAGCAGAGAATTTCTTTATGTCCAGCTCTGAGACAGAAAGGTCAGGGAAGATTAGAGTATATTTTTTAGTTTATATGGCCCGCCATGGGGAGAAATAACAAGGACTGTGGGAGTTATAAACGAGGAACTGTGGATGAAAACATATATATATATGTTATGTATGTATACTATCATAGCACTCCCTACGCTTATTGTGCTGGTATTTGGAGGTGGGGGCTTTGAGACATAATTAGTTCATGAGGGTCTACCCTTATGACTGGGATTAGTGCCCTTGTAAGAAGATGCCAGGACGGGGTATGGTGGCTCACACCTGTAATACCAGCAGTTTGGGAGAGTGAGGTAGGCAGATTGTTTGAGCCCAGGAGTGCGAGACCAGCCTGGTCAATATGGTGAAACTCATCTCTACAAAAATAAAAGAAATTAGCCCCGCATGGTGGTGCACACCTGTAGTCCCAGCTACTTGGGAGGCTGAGATGGGAGGATTGCTTGAACCTGGGAGGTCAATGCTGCAGTGAGGTATGATTGCACCACTGCACTCCGGCCTGGATGACAGAGTAAGATAATGTCTCAAAAAAAAAAAAAAAAAAAAGTAGAATTCCCAAGCAGATAACAATTTAAATGTTATTAACAGGGCAACAAATTATCAGGTTTATCTTTGGTTTATATGGTTTGGTTTGGGTCTATCATTTTATTATTGTAATTATACTAGCTTTTTTTTTTGTTCTTCTGCATTTTAACAAATTATTTGAATATAATTTTAACAAATTATTTGAATATTTAGAATAGTAAAATATTTTACTATTGCCTTTTTAGCCATTCTTCTTTGCATTATTTATTTAATGGTTACTCTAGGGATTACAATACATGTCTTTAACTTTTCACGGCCCACTTCATGGACCACTTCATGAAAAATGTAGAAGCTTGCAGAATAAGGCAACTATATAGGCTCATATCCTACCTACCTTGTTCTTTATGCTATAGTTATTATATGTATTACATCTGTATGTTATAAACCTCCAAATATCAGCATATTAAAAGTAAACAAGTTATAAATAAGTTAAAAGGAAAAGGAAACATTACTGTCTTTTGTAGCTTACCATTTCTGATGCTCTTCACTGTTGTCTGAGGATCTACATTTCCCTCTGGTATCATTTTCCTTCAGCAAGTTGAGCTTCTCATATCTATAAATTTCTATATTTCATTACATTTTGAAAACTTTGATCATTATGTATTCAAATTTTTTTCTGCTTCATTCTCTCTTTTCTATCCTTTGGCTCCAATTACAGATATGTTGCATAGTTTATAGGTTCATTAGGATCTGTTTAGGATTATTTTGTAAAAAATCTTTTTTTTTTTTTTTTTGAGACGGAGTCTCGCTCTGTTGTTCAGCCTGGAGTGCAGTGGCACGATCTCGGTCACTGCAAGCTCTGCCTCCCAGGTTCATGCCATTCTCCTGCCTCAGCCTCCCGAGTAGCTGGGACTACAGGCGCCCGCCACCACGCTCGGCTAATTTTTTTGTATTTTTAGTAGAGATGGGGTTTCACCGTGTTAGCCAGGATGGTCTCGATCTCCTGACCTCGTGATCTGCCCACGTCGACCTGCCAAAATGTTGGGATTACAGGCGTGAACCACTGTGCCCGGCCCAGAATCTTTTTTTCTCTCTCTGTGCGTATACATATTGGGTAGTTTTGATTGACCTATCTTTATGTTCACTTAGTTTTTTCTCTGTCATCTATTTGTCTGTTAGGTCCATCTGGTGAATAATTTATTTCAGATATTATATTTTCAGTTGTAGAGTGTCCACTTAGTTCTTCTTTATTATTTCTGTCTTTCTCCAGAGATTTCCTATCTTTTTTCATTATTGTTAGCATATTTTATCTTAAATATGCCAAGAAAAATATATTTTATCTTAAAGAAGCCAAGGTTCCTTTAACATCCTTGGCTGCTTTCTCTAACATCTAGATGATCTTGGGATCAGTCTCAATTGATATTCTTTTCTCGTTAGAATAAGAACCATTTTCCTGGTTTTTCATATGTTAGGTAATTTTAGACTTTATTCTGAACATAAAGAATGTTAAATTGTGGAGATTCAGGTATCTTTGTTTCTTATGAGTGTTGTTTCTATTGTTTTGACTGGCATTTAGTTATCTTGACTGACTTGACTTGAACTGTACACTCTTGTTTCTTGACCAGCATCTCATTTGTCTTTAGCTGAACTTCTTTCAGTGTGTTATATGCACGTGTGGTTCATGGTTCAATCAGAGACATGGGCAGACAGAATTTAGGGATCCCTTCTTTGTTTTCCCTTTCAAGATTCCTCAATTCTCTTCAGTGCCATATTTTTTTTTCTGGCTTCAGTGTTCTGGTTCCCCAGACCAGCAAGCCTGTGGTGTTACTTTTCACTGTTTCTTATGTACTGTGTCAGCTGCACTTATCCCAAGGCTAAAAGCTGTGAAAATGGGAATTCACTTTGTACAACTCTCCTTCTTGAAATGTGTACCCTGCATTAGAATTTGTCTGCTTCTTACACTCCGGTGCTTCCAGATAATCTCTTTTTGTATTATCCTAGATTTTACCGTGTTTTTCTGAGGGGGAATTAGCTAATAGGGCCTTATTCTGTCATTGCTAGAAGCAGAAGTTTATATGGACCTTTTTACTATGTTCCATTTCTCTCCCCATTATGTCCATGTTTTCTTTAGATTCTTGAACATACTTGTAATAGGTGATCTAAAATCTTTGTCAGTTTCATCTTGGCGTTGCTTCTTTTGAGTGATTTTCTTGCTTTTTTCTTTTTTTTGAGACAGAGTCTCACTCTGTCACCCAGGCTGGAGTGCAGTAGCACGATCTCAGCTCACTGCAACCTCCGCCCTCTGGGTTCAAGTAATTCTCCTGCCTCACTCAGCCTCCCTAATAGCTGGGATTACAGGTGTGTGCTTACCACACTTGGCTAGTTTTCATATTTTTAGTAGAGACGGAGTTTCGCCATGTTGGCCAGACCGATCTCGAATTCCTGACCTCAAGTGATCCGCCCACCTCGGCCTCCCAAAGTGCTGGGATTACAGGTGTGAGCCACTGTGCCCAGCCGATTTTCTTGCTTTTTAACTTGTTTAGCAATTTCTGTTAGGATGCCAGACATGGTAATGGGATATTGTTGAGTGAATAGATTTTGTTGTCTTCTCTTAAAGTGTGTTGGATTTTGTTCTGGCCAGCAGTTAGATTCTGATCAGTTGATCCCTTTCAAGGTTTGTTTTATTAAAGCATATTTTGGGAGTAGTTCTAGAGTTGTTGTCTTTATTCTTTTGCTAGTTTTGCTTCATTACCAAAATGTTCTAGGATCTCTACTGGATGCTCTAAGTGTTCAGCATGATCACTGTTCTCTCTAGTCACAATGTGAAGGTCTCAAACCCTATGTGTTACGGTAGTTGTTTGGTTTACAGCTCTATAGTAGTTATTTCTTCCCCTATTAGTTCTTTTCTCAGCCTAAGAGACTGTGAGCATGTGCAGTTTTTTATTCGGCGGTAGACTCAAAGATTCCTTGCAAATTTTGGGAGCTCTTTCTCTGCAAGACTGCTGTGCTATGCTTGGATTTTTTTTTCCTTGCACCGAAGTCTGGAAATACTTCCTCCAGAAAGCTGAGTTTACCTCATTTATTTCCCTTTTCTCAGAGATCACATTGCTCTGCTACCTAGTTGTTCAATGCCTGAAAAGAATTTTTTCATAGAATTTGCCCTCTTTTATACTTGTTAACTGCAAGGGAAAATCCAGTCCCAGTTACTCTATTATGGCTAGCAGTAAAAGTCCCCCAAATCATTGTAGTGTTCTTGTGTTCATTAGTTTTAATATCTATTGGATCAAGCCCATTCCGATGTTAAAGTCTTCTGTAACTCTGCTGATTTGTACAGGGGGAGCATGTGAAGGTTGCTTCATCTATTAAACATTAAGATAGGTGTATTAAAATCTTCTACCATGTTGGTGGATTTGTTTATTTTCTTCATTATTATTCTGTTAGTTTTTGCTTTAAGTATTTTGAGGCTATGTAATTTAGTGCAAATATGTTTAGGATTATGATGTCTTCCAGGTGAATTGGATTCTTATTTTTCATTTTTCTTTTTTAATTTTTTTTTGAGACAGGGTCTCACTCTGTTGTCCAGGCTGGAGGGCAGTGGCACAATCACAGTTCACTGCAGCCTTGACTTCCTGGGCTCAGCTGATCCTCCCACCTCAGCCTCAGGGATAGCTAGGACTGCAGGCACGTGTCACCATGCCCAGCTAATTTTTTTGTATTTTTAGTACAGATGGGGTTTTGCCATGTTGCCCAGGCTGTCTCAAACTCCTGGGCTCAAGTAATCAATCCACCTGCCTTGGCCTCCCAAAGTGCTAGGATTATAGGTGTGAGCCACGAAGCCCAGCCAGATCCTTCTTTTTCTAATGCTTTTTGTTTTAAAGTTCTTTTGGTTTGAAGTATTTATTATCATTTTTTTATTCTTTACTTACAACCTTTTTGCATTCTTATATGTTATTTGCATGTACTATATGCTAGGCACTTAATTTAAAGGTGCCTGGGATTTGTTTTAATCAGGTATGTTTAGATACAGAGACACAGAAATGACTGTCATGAAGGAAGAAATTTTTTTTTTTTAATTTTACTGTAAGTTCTGGGATACATGTGCAGAATGTGCAGGTTTATTACATAGATGTGCATATGCCATGCTGGTTTGCTGCACCCATCAACCCATCATCTAGTTTTTAAGCCCCGCATGCCTTAGGTATTTGTCCTGATGCTCTCCTTCCCCTTGCCCAGGAAGAAGTTTTTATACTCAGTTTCCTAGAAACAGGATGAATAACACATCCTGTAGGGCCACTTGGGAAAGCACCAGGGTCAGTGAGGGGGCAGAGGAAGTGGGGAGAAACATGGGCATGCAGCTTTATTCCTTCCTGCAGGAAGGAACAGGCAAGGCATTATGAGTAGGCTTAGGCTTGGCTAGTTTTGAGTAATTTCAGTGGGCACTGGGATGTAGGGGCTGCCACTAGTTGTATGGTATGTGACCCTGGGGTAATTTGGGTAAGGGAATAGTAGCCTAGCGTGTAAGAGTCTGATAAATGAGGTAGTTGGGACTATGGGCTCTGGATTGTTTGGTTTGCGTATGGAAGGTGCACTCCTTTGCTATCTGGCTAGCTCTGGGAGGAGCGATTCCACCAGGGTAAGCAAGGCCCCAGACGCCAAAGTGTAAAATACAGAAACCAGAAAACGTGGTTATCATAGCACTGTTCTAGGTACTTGTTCATAATGGCAGTGAGGAAAGCAGATAAGAAAGCCGTTGTCGTGAGCATGCATTCTAATGAGAGAAGATGACAAATAAACAATTAACCAAGTATATAAATGGTTTCTAATTGTGATAAATGCTGTAAATAAAACTAGGTAATATAATAGAGAATGTCTAGAGGACTTCTTTAGATAGGGTAGTTAAGGAAGGCTTCTCTGAGTTGGTGGCATCTGGCATAAGCCCTGAAGAATGAGATGGCACATGTGGTAATCTGGGGTAATGATGCTCCCAGCGGTACTGCAAATGGCCCTGTGGCTGGAATAGACTTGGTTTGGTCTAGGAACTTTGGGAAGATCAGTGTTTTGGGAATGATGGGCAAGAAGGAGAGTAATTAGAAGAGATAGGCAGGGGTTGATTGTGTTAGCCTTGTAGACCATGGTAAAGAGATTGGCTTTTATTTTATTTGCAGTTGAAAGCCTTTGGAGTGTTTTCAGCGGGGAGAGCAAACTTTTTATACTCAGTTCAGAACAAGTCAGGTACAAATACCATTGACAGTATAACACTTGGGAGATACATTAGCATGTTACAATTATATGATTAAAAAGGAAGATGTTGTTAAATTGGAAACGTTTTCATGAAACAAATGGCTGCAAAGGAGGATTTTGATCATAGTGGGAGACTAGGATTGATGAAGAATGAGAATGGAATTTCAAAGGAGAGAAATCATACAAAGCAGGCCTAGGTACTCAAGGTACTATGGGGGTTTTGCTGGTATTGTTTTTGAGACAGAGACTGACTCTGTGGCCCAGGCTGGAGTGCAGTGGTGCCATCTTGGCTCACCGCAACCTCCGCCTCCTTGGTTCAAGCGATTCTTGTGCCTCAGCCTCCCAAGTAGCTGGAATTACAAGCGTGAGCTACACCTGGCTAATTTGTGTATTTTTTGTAGAGACAGGGTTTTGGCATGTTGCCCAGGCTGGTTTCGAACTCCTGAACTCAAGCAATCCTCCCGCCTTGGCCTCCCAAAGTGCTGGGATTACAGGCGTGAGTCATACCACCATGGGTTTTTAAGTATAAGAACTTACTGTCGAGAACAATATATAAAGTTTAAGAATGACTAAAATAAATGATGAGAAAAAATAGATATAGAATAGCTATAAATCCTGCCTGGGCAACATAGTGAAACCCTGTCTCTACAAAAAATACAAAAATTAGCTGGGTGCATGCCTGTAGTCCTAGCTACTCGGGAGGCTGAGGTAGGAAGGTCGCTTGGGAGGTTGAGGCTGCAGTGAGCTATGATCATGTCACTGCATTCCAGCTTGGGTAACAGAGCCAGACCCTGTCTCCAAATATATGTGTATGTCAGATAAGGCTTTTTGTCTTTAACTTTCTAGAAAATGTTTTCAGTGAGAGATTGGGAGACTAAAGATAGATTGGTTTTAAGGGGAGTAAAGGTTATAAGAGTAGGTGATGAGAAAGCAAAGGAGAACTCAAAGAGAGACTGCTTGAAGTAAATTTATATGCCTTGCATTAGATGGATCAAGAAAATGATCTTCATAAAGAAAATCATAATTGGTAGCTATCATTTTTAAAAGTATATAGTTTTGCAAATATATATATTTAAAACATTAAGAAAAGACATTGTTATAAAATATTTGTATAAAATATTTGTCCACTTATGTAATAGGATTGTTGTGAAGGTCAAATGAGGAAATTAATACAAATTGATTTTGTATTTCAAACCTTACTTTGAAAAGTGCTACCATTCAGAAGGGTACATATGAGTTTTTATGATGCCCACACATGTGCATAAATTGCATAAAACTTCTCCTACATGTCTAGACATTACCATAACTAATTGAAGCTGTTTTGGAGTCTGTGGATGTTAATTACTATAGGTAACTTTTTTTTTTTTTTTTTTTTTTTGAGGTAGGGCCTCACTCTGTTGTCCAGGCTGGAGTGCAGTTGCACGATCACAGCTCACTGCAGCCTTGACCTCCCAGAATCAAGCCATCTTCCTGCCTCAGCCTCCAAGTAGCTGGGACTACAAGTGCATGCCACCACACCTGGCTAGTTTTTGTATTTTTTGTAGAGATGGGGTTTTGCCATGTTGCCCAGGCTGGTCTTGGCAGCTCCTGGACTCAAGTGGTCCACCCACCTCAGCCTTCCAAAGTGCTGGAATTATAGCCTGCCTTGCTTATTATTGCCCTCTGTTAGGAGAGTCTTTTTAGGTTATATGTATGGTAAGCATGCTGTATAGCTATCTTCATGAATTGTTCTACCATCTGTGAAACTGGTATAAAGCTGTTGTGTATAATCAATAAATAAATGATTTGTTTTTTAAGATGCTAGACAAAACATGGCATTAATTTTTAAAATGATCTGAAATTTAAGCTATATATTGAATGTATTCCTTAAAATCTATTCTGTTTTTTTTGCCTGGCATATTTTTTCCCCAGTCTCTTACTTGCAGTAATTATATTACGATATATTTATATATGGGAATACACACATTTATAATCTCACAGTTTCTATGGGTTAGGAGTCTGGATCCAGTTTGGCTGAGTCCTTTGTTTATGATCTCACAGGGGGGCAATCAAGGTGTTAGCTGGGTCTCATCTGAAGCTTAACTATGGAAGAATCTATTAGCAGAATTCAGTTTCCTGTGGTTATAGGACTGAGAGGCTTCAGTTTCTTGTTGGCTTTTGGATGGAAGCTGCCCTTAGCTCCTGGAGGCTGCCCTTCACATATGGGACTACCAAAATAGGCAGACCACAACATAGTAGCTTGCTTCTTCAAAGCCAGCAAGGGAATGAGAGACTTCAGCAAGATGGGTGCTAGAATCTTAGGTAATGTCATCACATACACATGCTCATGTATCTCTTGTCACCTTGCCTTATTCTCTTGGTTAGCAGCAAGTCACAGTTTCTGCTTATACACTAAAGGAGGGAGTTACACAAGGCAATGGATACCAGGAGATGGGGATCTGGGGGCTGCTTTAGATATCTGTGTTTCACGTACCTTATTTTTATATTTCCAAGTGAAGTAATTATTGTTTTCTTTTTACTTTTTACCCTGTAACCAGGTCAATAAAGACCAGTGGTCTTCTTGTTCCTTTGTGCTAGTGGGTGTTTACTTTTCTATTTCATTTAGCTACTAAGTAGCCCCACAAGCATCTCAGCTCTATATAGATGATCTCAGATCCATTTCCTATCCTTGTGTAGTCCAAGGCCTCATCTCTCATTCCTGTGTGAGCATTGAAACCCAACCTCCTATGGTACTGAGATAGGCAACTTACTGCCTTATCTCTTACCCTCTGAAGGGCAGTCATAACTGAGGTATTACTGTATTAGTTTTCAGTTGCCTCTTGGTTTTTTTTTTTTTCCTTTTAAGAAGTACTTTGAGTTTTTTTTGGAGCCCAGCTGTGCATTTAAAAATATTATTTGTTAAATTTTTACAACTCATCTAGGTATTTGTAATGAGAGAATTTTAGGGTTTTCTGTCACATTGCTTAATAGCTATTTCTTTGTTTTCTTTTAGCCAAGGGTTTATTTCAATACTGGAAATACTAAATGCTATATACACATATGTGTACTTACAAACATATAAGTGCACCAGATGATCAGTATTAGCACACATGGAAATATAGAGTTGAGAAGTATAGCATATGAAGACTTTCACAATCTGCCCTTTGACTTCCTCTCTAATGGCCTTTCTAAACACTTGCACTTTTGTATGGTACTGCTTTTGTATTCCTGAACTCAGAATGCAGCTCATAGTTTCATGTATTTGCATTCATTATTGTCTTTGTCTGGAATGTTCTGCTTTATGCCTCCCATCTCTCTTTATTTTGTTAACTCAGCCTTATTTCTTTTTTCTTCTAAATTCACTTTTTTGTATTTTTAATTTTTCTATTTTTCATTTCTAGGGGTATTGTTTCTTTTTTTCAAATCTGCGTGGCCATTTTTGTTATTTTTTCTTCCTTGGTTATTTTTTCTTGCTATCTTATATTTCTTTAAATATTTTAAAAACACTTAACAATATTTCATATTCAATAATTTCAGTATATTTCGTTTTTGCTTGTCTAATTCTGTTGCTTATTGTTTTGCTGATTCTCTTTTATGGCTGCATGTTTCCTCACGTATTCTTGTGATTTTTTTACCATTAATTCATTGTTTTGGAGATTTGAGAAATCTTTGAGACCATCTTGGATTGTAAAGTCTATGAGGGGAGGGCCCGTGTGGTTTTGTTCATTGCTGTATCCCAGGGCTTATTACAGTGTCTAGTACATGAGACTCTCAATAAATATTTATTGGATGAATAAATTACATGCCCACACCTTACAGACAGAACTATAATTATTTATATATATGTTTATTTTCTCTACTGTATTGATAATACCTCGAGTTAGAGAACTTTTTGGCTTTAACGCTGTATCCCCAGCATTTAGCACAGAGTCTAATATAGTTTAAGTTCTCAGTAAATATTTGTTGAATGAATGAGGAACTGCTTGGCATATTCTGCCCAATGAAATCTTCAGAATAAATAAGACTTATTTTGCCTGTTTGTCATTATAAAGTCATTTTAATAAAATGGAGGATACTAGAGAAATGATGAATCAGCTCACATAACTAGTGCGCATATTGCTCATGATAGATTAAAGCAGAACCATTTTCCAGACTGAACTCCAAAATCTTCAGTGTCACTGAAGGCTAATCACATTAATTATTCCTGTACTTACAGATTTCAAGGCATAGTGTACAAAATGTTCATCCAATAAATATGTACCAAACATCTACTATATGTATATTAGTTTGCAAGTTATGTGATATATTTTTTCCCAGTATGTTATATGCTAACTAAGGTATAAACTTAAAAATGTGAGAAGGATAAATAAAACACAAGATAAATGATTTATTATAGTAATCACTGGGTGCGGTGGCTCACTCCTGTAACTAGCACTTTGGGAGGCTGAGGCAGGGAGATCACCTGAGGTCAAGAGTTTGAGACCCGTGGCCAATATGGCAAAACCCTGTCTCTACCAAAAAATACAAAAATTAGCCAGGCATGGTGGCATGCATCTGTAGTTTCAGCTACTCTGGAGGCTGAGGCATGAGAATCGCTTGAACCCAGGAGGTGGAGGTTACAGTGAGCTGAGACTGCACCACTGCACTCCAGCCTGGGTGATAGAGCGAGACTCTGTCTCAAAAAAAAAAAAATTTATTACAGTAATAAAAGAATTGTCTTAAAACAGTATCATTTCTTTAATCATATAGAATACAATTGAATAAATTTTATAGAGGTTCAGATGAATCCAGTATTGTGATTTTTATATATATATATATTTATATATATAATATATAAAAATATATATATATGTTTTCATCCACGGTTCCTGGCTCATAATTTTCATAACCCTTATTATAGTCTTTTGTTGTAATGTTGGGACACTGCAGGCCTCAGAATCAGGCCTCAGGAAACAGAATCTCTCTCTCTGATCTTCTGCTGCCCTCCTTTCACCTGACCAAGGCAGGACTCTAATCTGATTGTGAGTCATCTGGCTGTTTATTTGAATCCTTTAAAATATCCTTTGTAATAAACTGATAAACACAAATAAGTGTTTCTCTGAGTTATGTGAGCCATTATAGCAAATTAACTGAACCCAAAGAGGGGGTTGTAGGAACCCCAGCTTGAAGCCAGGTGGTCAGACAGTCTAGAGGTCTAGACTTGTGACTGATGAAAAGAGGAGGCTCTCTTGTGGGACCAAGCCCTACACCTGTGGTTTCTGAGGCTATCTCCAATTAGATAGCTTCAGAATTGAATTGAATTGGAGAACACTCAGCTGGTGTCCACTGTAGAATTGATTGCTTGCCTGGTTTGTGGGAGAAACCCCCACATATTTGGTCACAGAAGTCTTCTGTGCTAATGATGGTTGTGGAGTGATTAAAATAGGAAAAAGCACATCAAGTGTTGTTTTGTTCACACTCACAAGTTATACTTGCCAGAATTATATAGTTGGATTGCCTCTTAACAATTATTAGTATAGACCAACACTCATGATTGTATTTCTTCTGTTTTCTTTCTTTTCCTTTGCTTTTTCAGCATGAAGGTTGTATTTCTTCTGTTTTCTTTTTTGTCCTTTGCTTTTTCAGCATAAAGAATACAGCTTCTTGTTAAAGGGATATAACATAAGATTGAATCCAGATATTCCCATTTAGGAGCTATAATATACTGGAAAAATTCCTTAACCTCATTGGGCCTCAAGTGTTCTAATATGTAGAATGAGAATGATAACACCCACCTTGTAAGGTGATATTTTATATCAAAAGATATTATGTAAATAAAGTCACTAGTATGGTTATAGGAATATAAACTCAATAGGTCTTGGTTCCCTTCTGCTTTATTCTTTCTTTCATTATCTACCCTGTGTTTTTTCCACTTTCATTCTCTTTATTTTTAAAAAATAAAAACCAGGTTTTAAAATAATAAATTTAGTATTTAGATTGAAGCTTAATAGGAAAGACCATGCAAATATTCCAGTTATATGTGTGTGGGGGTTTAACAACACTGCTATTTTAGTTGGATCACAGAGAAACCTCTGTTTGCTGCTGTAGCACACTTGTCTTGGCTGACTGATCCCATTTTCTCTTGTTTTCTTTGAAGCAGTTTTTTTCAGACCTTTAAAAGCTGACACTCGGGCAGTGAGTACCCTAGAAAATAATATCTTGTTCCAGTAGAACTTGGCCCAAAGGATTCTGGTAGAACTAGCATAATTCATTTGAGAGATTTGGGATTTTTAAAAAAATTTTTAAACTTTGATTTTCTAGTCTAATTTTTGTCTTACTGCTGAGGAACTTGATATAAATTAAACACTGTTTAAGAAATTAAGTTAAATTAAATAAATTCAGAAAGTCTTAGCCAGAGCAGTTTGTCAAGAGAAAGAAAGGAATAAAAAGCATCCAGATTGACAAGGAGGAAGTCAAATTGTCCCTGTTCGTGGATGACGTGACCTTTATATAGAAAAACCTAAAGACTCTACCAAAAGCCTTTTAGAACTGATCAATAAATTCAGTAAAGTTGCAGGATATAAAATTAATATATAAAAATTAGCATCTCTATACACAAACAGTGAACTAGCTTGAAAATAAATCAAGAATGCAACCTCGTTTATATTAGCTACAAAAAATTACATAGGAATAAATTTAAGGAGGTAAAAGACCTCTGTGAGGAAAACTACCGAATGCTGATGAAAGAAATTGATGAGGATACAAACAAATGGAAAGACATCCCATGCTCATGAATCAGAAGAATTCATATTGCTAAAATGACAGTACTAGCTGGGCATGGTGACATGTGCCTGTTGTCCCAGCCAGTTGGAAGGCTGAAGCAGGAGGATCACTTGAGCCCAGGAGTTCAAGGCTGCAGGGAGCTGTGATCACGCCACTCTACTCTAGCCTGGGTGACCAAGCAAGACCCCCATCTCTAAAAAAATAAATAAGTAAAAGAAAATAAATTTTATAATCAATATCCTTATATTTGAATCATGACTTTGCCATTTACAAGCTGTGTGATCTTATATATATTTATACAAATTACTTAATTTTGATTTTCACCTTCCTTAGCTGTCAAATTGGATTGAAAATACCTCATAGGGTGGATGTAGTAGCTCGTGCTTGTAATCCCAGCTATCAGGAAGGCTGAGGCAAAGGAACGCTTGAGCCTAGAAGTTTGAGACCAGCCTGGGCAACATAGCGAGATCCTATCTCAAAAAATAGAGAGAGAGAGAAAATACTTCATAGATTTGTTTTGAGGATCAAATTAGACAATGTAATGATTTCATACACTCTAAACTACCATATACATTTTGGTTAATGGCTTTGTTAAGAATTTGTAACATCAGATAATGCAATTAAATTCAAACTACCTTTTTTTAATCCATGAACTGAAAAGTTATTTGTTTTTCTGCTTTAAAATGTCTGTTATTTTAACTAAAACTGTGAGCTTTACCTAACGTAGTGCCTAAGCCCCACCATAGGTGTTCATTCATTTGTGGAGTGAAGGAATGAATATGTTCAACTTCTTGGCATCAGCATTATATATTGCTGTTAAAAACTAAATTACCAGCCAGGCACAGTGGCTCATGCCTATAATTCCAGCACTTTGGGAGGCTGAGGTGGAAGGATCGCTTGAGCCCAAGAGTTCAAGACCAGTTCAAGACCCTGTCTCTACAAAAAATTACAAAATCAGCTGGGCGTGGTGGTGCACTCCTTTAGTCCCAGCTACTCAGGAGGCTGAGGTAGGAGGATCACTCGAGCCCAGGAGATCAAGGCTGTAGTGAGCCTTGGTTATGCCACTGCACTCAAGCCTTGGAGACAGAGCTAGACCCTGTCTCAAAAACAAAAAAATACAAAACTAAGTTACCTCTTTAATAATTAGATAAATGCAGATACCATTGTGTCTTTCTTTCAATAAGCCTCGTCAGGATTCAATGGTATTACCTTGAACTCTCAAATTTACTGTAGGTATATCATAGACATGTAATTGTCACAAAAATTGGAGGCCACATAGTATAACTAATATTCTTAGACTTAGGTTTTAATCCATTTCTGCCTCTTACTGGTTGAGCAACTGTTGGTAAGTCATTTAATCTTTGGAGCCTCATTTTCTCTAGTAAATGGTGAGACTACTCCCTTACAAGGTTACTTTGGGAATTAAATATTAATGGATATATTTATAAACCATAAAGTGGCATAAAATGTAGACATTTTTGACAAGAATATGAGCTGGGCCATATGACTGATTTTTTACATTCATGAAAGTGTGTAGAAAATATTGCAAAGATGTCACAAGTTTGGATATTTGACAGGACTGAAAGTCTCCTTAGAGAATATTTACCTTTCATTTAAAGGCAAAGGAGGAAGAGGACAGGCAAGCATTGAGGGTATGGAAGATAATCAAGGAGCAAACTCTCTTAGGATCTTAATCTGCATGGAGGCCTGCTTCATCTCTGGATTGAATCACCAAGATCTGTGTGATAAATTTTGGCTTCAGGATAGCTCAAGGCAGAAATTCCCAATGAGGTATTTTATGTTGCACTGGTCATGGAGTGTTTTTTTCCCCCAGTACTTTTAATACTTTATTATTATATATTTTAAAATATATTTGGAATATAGCCTAGTGTATAATGTGGAGAAAGGATTCAATTTAATTGATCTCAAGATGATTTTTACCCAGTTGCCTCAATACCATTTACTGAATACTTCTTTTCTACTTTTAATGATTTGAAATGTCAACATTATTATATACTAAATCCCTTGTGTTTTGGGGCAGATATTTGAACTTTCTAGCCTGTTTTATTGATATCTCTCTTATATCTCAATATCATACTGTTTTAATGATTTTATGTAACTTCATATTTGCCTCAATTATGGTTCCACTTTCCTCATTTCCCTTGTACCCAGGTCCTCTATGTCACTAGCAGGAAACACTGCACAACATATAAAGACTTTGTATTTTTGTTTAGGGCCAGGAGCAGAAGGAAATAATTTTTAAATGTATTCTCTGGTACCAGGAAGAGAAAAAGTAGAAAGAGAGATATAATGGGGCTGGGGAAGGAAGTATTTAGCTTACAATCAGGACACTCTAGTTTGAGTCTACTTCTGATGCTTGCTGTATACATGTAGACAAGCCAGTTGACTTTTTAGCTTCTCTATTTCCCTCATTTGCAAAATGAGGAAAATTGATTAGGTCACTGCTTCTTAAATTTTTCCACTGAAGCACCCTTAAGGGCAGAAGAAAGAAAACAAGTACCTATGTGTGAAGAAGAAACTGCAAGCAGCCTGCCATAAGTAAAAAATGTTTTTTTAATATTCACGAAATATTTTTTTGTACATTGTTTATTATAGCATTGGCTGACAGTAAAAATTGGAAATAAGCTAAATGTTGCTTAATAGACAATTGTGTTAATAAAATATGACGTGGCCTTATAATAGAATACTATATAGCCAACAAAAGGATTGAAATTATATATATTGAAACCATAATTCAGGGCTGTGGCTCCATTTATCTTAGTCCCCCTGTTCTTTCCTCTTTATATTTCCAGTTTGTCGTATTACTGGACAACCATAATCACCAACTAAGACCTAGGAAAACCCTGGAGTTATGCAATAAAAAGGTTCCCATATCTGGAACCATTTTGGAACACCTAATTTTAAACTAATTTTTAATTATTGCCCCTTTAAATTTTTGCTTGTTAGAATAGGAAAACTTCTTTGCTGTTTGGATACGAAAAGGATTCTGAAAAGGGATTATTTCAACTGTTCAAATTCTTGAAACATCTTTACACAGGTATCATTCATTGGATCCTTACTGTTGTACAAAAGCCCATGCTTCCAGAGTTGCATCGGGACCTTTCATGAAGTTTTATTCTTCATTTTTGTCCTCCTATGCCATAGTTAAGGGGCATAAAAAAAACTAGTGGGGTGGGCTTGGTGGCTGACGCCTGTAATCCCAGCACTTTGGGAAGCTAAGGCGGGAGGATCGCTTAAGCTCAGGAGTTCGAGACCAGCCTGGGCAACATGATGAAACCCTGTCTTAAAAAAAAAAGAAAAGACTAGTAGAATCTCCCCTCCAAGCTTTCTCACTACTGTCCCACTAAGTAGAAATCTTTGAAACAGAAGTATATTATGGGAACTTTGCTAAAGACGACCCCTCTACCCCCTTGAATCCTCCCAATTCTGGCAGCCTGTGAATAGAAGATTGGCTTGATCCTGTGATAGACTTTGAGATGTATGTTAGACTAGTGCTGTACCCTCTTTTTCTCAAACTTTTTGCTTTCAGGACCACCTTCTGCTCCTAAAATTATTGAGAACCCAGAAGAGCTTTATATGTGGATTTTTTTCTATTGAAGTCAGCTGGATTTTCATATATGCTTTTGCATTTAATCTGTTGTAATCTGTTGTTTTGGTTGAAGTATTTAAAGAAAATTAGGCTTTACACAGATATATGTAGTTGTTGAAGGGAGTTTTTTTTTGTTGTTGTTGTTGGTTTTTTGTTTGTCTGTTTGTTTTTGAGACAGAGTCTTGCTCTGTTCCCCAGGCTGGAGTACAGTGGTGCAATCTCAGCTTACTGCAACCTCCACCTCCTGGGCTCAAGTGATTCTCATGACTCAGCCACCTGAGTAGCTGGGATTGCAGGTGTGTGCCACTACATCTGGCTAATTTTTGTATTTTTGTAAAGACGGGGTTTCACCATGTTGGCTAGGCTGGTCTCAAACACCTGGCCTCAAGTGATCTGCCTGTTTCAGCCACCCAAAGTGCTGGGATTACAGGCATGAGCCACCACACCTGGCCAGGGAGGAGCATTTTAATAGCCTTTCTAGATAATTGTGGATGTTCTTTGACATTACGTATACCAAAACTTGACAAGTGGTAGTGTTAAGGTTAATTGGAATGTGGAATCTGAGATCATATCATTGAATTTTTCTTGCCATCATACATTAAGATCCATTGGCCTTTCTTGCACTTTGAATGGACTTTTACCTATGCATCATTTTATAGCACCATGCATAGATCATTTGGAAAATACTGGTTTGCTGTTGATGCAGATCTTCCAGATGTTGAGATATTTATGTAATATTAAAAAAAACACATGTTATTATTATCATCTCTGACATCATCAGAAGTCTTTAAGTATTGAGAAGCTGTCAAGCTTATTGTGGTAGATGCAAGTTTTCCAAAATTCTTATTTTTGCTTGAATTTTATTGCTGGCAAAAAAAAGGAAAATACACTTAGTTGTTCTTTTTTTTTTGAAAGGACAAGGCTCAATTTGCTCATTTCTAGGAAGACATCTTCCAAATACCCAGGAATGAATAATCATAGTTTACTTGTCAGTTCATCTTTTAGGTAAAAATGTGGTTGATGAAAAAAGCAGCTAAGTTGAGCTCACATCTCAAAACAGTCATACAAGTGCTATTCCTTGAGACAACATTATACTTTGGGATATAGTAGAAGTTCTTTATGCAAATTCCATTTAATGATAGAGAATATTAAAAAGATGTGCACCCAAGAGTTGAGATTTAATACAATTAGTAATTTTTATTGCTTCATCAAAGGCACTGTTAATTGAAGCCGACTTTTTTTTTTTAACTATGAATATATGGTGGTGGAGAAGAATACAATGATTATAGTACAGACTGGTTGCTACTGCCCTAATTTGTGCAAAAGTGTACCTACCATTGCTTTTGTGCCATTAGTGTAAATGTGCCATTAGTGTAAATGTCAATACAGTGCATAAGTTAAATAACTCTAAGTATTATGAAAATAGTTTTGACCCCAAAGACTCCAAAAAGGGTACACCAGCCACCATTTGAGAACTGTTGCTTTAACCTACTAAAAAAGATTTGTCTACTTGAACATAGTATTTACATTTCACTTTTTGGAGTCTGCTACTTTATAGAGGAAGGTTTTGTTTGTTTGTTTTTTGAGACAGGGTCTTGCTATATTGCCCAGGCTGGATTCAAACTCCTGGGTTCAAGTGATCCTCCCACTTCAGCCTTCTGAATAGCTGGGACTACAGGTGCATGCTGCTATGCCCAACTTATAGAGGAGTTTTAATGGAGTATATTTTAGCAGTAAGTAAGAAGATATCATTAGTTTCTCATTTCAGATAATGGGCCCTACTCTATGCAGAGACTTGTTCAAAATCCTCATTGGTGATCTTCCTGCCACCAGAGGAAGTTTTATATATTTCATCTTCTATTTAAAGCCTTTTTCAACAACTAGATCTGATGAAATGCCTTATAATCTTGGCATCAGGAAAGACTTTAAATTCTGAAAACCCATGCCAAGATTTCAAAGAGAAAGCACTATTTGTTAATTAAAGAATATACAGATTTCTAGGGAAAATGAGTTCCTTCTGTGGCCTTTTTGCTAATATTAAAAACAACACTACTAATATAATAGCCCATATCTATTGGTACCTGGTATGTGTCAGCCACCATACTAAGCACCTTATTATAATGAAAAATCTGTTTGGGGAATATTTATTACAAATGCCCTGCATATTTAAAGTTATTTCTTCCTTTCTTCTATGGAAAGAAAGCAGATAACTTTCTTAATACTTCTGACATTTTATTAGTTTTTCAGCAGTGTAATCGTTATATTGCATGCTTTTTGTTGTCTTCTGTGTGACCAATTTGGAATATCAGTTGGAAACATATCCTTTCATCATCGAAATCTTAGTCAAATATATGCCTTTCTTCTCCTTCATTTTTCCTATCTCACAGACATCTTAATTCAAGCCCCCATTATAATTTATATTGCAGTATTGTCCTATTTTATCCTTTTGTATCCTCTTGCTAACATGTCCAGACTATTAGGCTTATCTTAAAGTTAATTGTCTTTTTATCCTTCCTCTTTATCATTTGCTCTTTATTTTTTAGGGAGATCACAGACATGTTATTCATGTTTATCTTCTAGTTTATCTTAGTAGCTTTGCCTCCTGACATACCTTTCCCCTAGACATGTTACTTTGCAAGATTCCCTAGGCACACCATGTTCTTTCCTGTTTTTGCACATATACGGTTGACCCTTGAATAACATAGGGGTTGGGGTGCTGAGCACAACCCCTGACGCCAGTCAAAAATTCATGTACAATTTTGACTTTCCAAAATCCTAATTACTAATAGCTTACTGTTGAAGCCATACTGATAACATAAACAGTTGATCATTAACACGTATTTTGTGCATGTATTATATACTATATTCTTCTTATAATAAAGTAAGTGAAAGAAAATAAAATGTTATTAAGAAAATCAGGGCCAGGTGCAGTAGCTCATGTCTGTAATCCTATTGCTTTGAGAAGCCAAGGTGGGAAGAGTGCTTGAGGCCAAGAGTTCAAGACCAGCCTGGGCAACATAGCAAAAGCCTGTCTCTAAGAAAATCATAAGGAAGAGAAAATATATTTACTATTCATTAAGTGGAAGTAGATTGTCATAAAGGTCTTCATCCTCATCATTTCACATTGAGTAAGCTGAGGAAGAGGAGGGGCTGGCCCTGTCTCAGGGGTGGCAGAGGCAGAAGAGGTGGAGAAGGAGGAAAGGGAGGTAGGAGAGGCAGGCACAGTTGGTGTGACTTTAAGGAGACACATGTAATTTCTGTGTAACTTTTTTGCTTTTTCATTTATCTAAAAATGTTTCTATATGATAACAGTATTTTTCCACTATTTGCTTTAGTTTCAGTGCTAGTATCATATAAGGGTCTATGTCATAAAAGGAGTCAAAGCAGTCTTGAATAATAGGAACCCTTCTGGCCAGGTGAGGGGTCTCACTTCCATAATCCCAGCACTTTGGAAAGCTGAGGTGAAAGGATTGCTTGAGGCCAGAAGTTTAAGACCAGCCTGGGCAACATAGTAAGACTCTGTCTCTATTAATCAAAATAATAAATAAAATAATAGGTACCCTTCTGCCAGATTGTCTAATGTCAGTTTGTTTTCAGGCACTGCTTCTTCTACATCTTCTTCCCCATTCTGGCATTGGTTCAGAAGCACTCATTTCCATCAAGCCATCTTCTGCTAATTCCTGTGATGTAGTATCTATTAGGTATTTGATTTCTCCAAGGTCCGTATCTTGAAACCCTTCACCCTCTACCTTTTTTGCCTTATCTACAATCTGTTTCATGATTTCCTTTACTGACCCTGTTGTAAATCCTGTGAAGTCATGTGTACAACATCTGGACACAATTTTCTCCAACAGGAATCTATTGTTTTAGGGCTTGATGGCATTCATGACTTTTTTCTATAATGATGGCATCTTCTATGGTGTAATTTTCCAGACTTTCATAATGTTCTGTCTATGGGCCTCTCTTTCATAGCATTGACAGTGTTTTCCACAGAGTGTTGTGTTTACATGAGCCTTAATGGTCCTTATGATCCCCTGATTTAGAGATGTTGCATTTAAGGGGGTAGATCACTTTGATACTTTTGGTGTTGAACTTATGGGGTTCTCAGCGGGCAGAGGCATTGTCCAACATTGTCCAACATTAAAAAAAAACCTTTAAAAGGCAGTTCCTTAATAACAAGATACTTCTGACTTCAGGGACAAAGCATCAATGGAATCAATCCAGAAAAAGGGTTCTTGTTTTCCAGGCCTTCTTGTTGCATAACCAGAGACTGGAAGCTGGTTTTGTCTTTTCCCTTCAAGACTTGGGGGTTAGCAGCTTTATCGATAAGGGCAGTCCTGATCATAAATCCAACTGCATTTGCACAAAGTAGTAATGTAGCAGAACGAGCCACAGACAAAACTCCTCAGACACCGAGTTAAAGAAGGAAGGGGTTTATTCTGCCAGGGGCATCGACAAGACTCCTGTCTCAAGAGCCGAGCTCCCCAAGTGAGCAATTCCTGTCCCTTTTAAGGGCTCACAACTCTAAGGGAGTGCATGCAAGAGGGTCGTGATCAATTGAGCAAGCAGAGGGTACGTGACTGGGGACTGCATGCACCGGTAATTAGATTGGAACAAAACAGGATAAGGATTTTCACAGTGCTTTTCTATACAATGTCTGTAATCTATAGATAACATAACCGATTAGGTCAGGAGTGGATCTTTAACTACCAGGCCCAGAGTGTGGTGCTGGGCTGTCTGCTTGTGGATTTCATTTCTGCCTTTTAGTTTTTACTTTTTCTTTCTTTGGAGGCAGAAATTGGGCATAAGACAATGTGAGGGGTGGTCTCCTCCTTTGTTTGAGCTAACCTATCCCTTCCTGCCTTAAATCCTGGTGCTTGCTTCTCTTCCTTACTAATAAATGTCCCTTGTGGCATTTTTTTTTTTCCAGAATAGGGTACTTTTGTTTGCATTAAAAACCTGTTCAGGCAGATATTCTTTCTTCTCAATTTTCTTAATGGCATCTGGGAACTTGTCTTCTGCCTTTTGGTCTACAGAAGCTGCTTCTCCTGCCATCTTGACATTTTAAAGCCAAACCCCTTTCTAAAATTATCAAACCATCCTATGCTGGCATTAAATCTCCACCTTTAGATCCTTCACCTTTCTTTTGCTTTAAGTCATCATATAATGACTTTGTTTTTTCTCGAATCATATGAGAATCTATAGATAGGCCTTTCCTTTAGCCATCCTGGACCCACATAAAAACTGCATTTCAATACAAGATAAAAAGGTATTTCACAAAAAGTGCAAAGTTTTTGCTCCTGCTGGCATAGCTGCAGTGATGCCTTCACAAATTCCCTTTTTGTTTTTTTTACAATGGTCTTTACACTGGATTCATTTGTCTTGAAATGGTTGGCAACCGCAGCTGCAGACCTTAAAGTACAGTACATATCAAGCAATTAAACCTTTTCTTGTAATGACTTTTCTCTGCTTCTTGGGAGCACTTCTAGCATCACTAGTGACACTTCATATAGTCCTGTGGTGTTATTCAATGTTTACAATATTGCCCTAAACACGACAAAAATACATGAGAATCACAAGAGATCACTTTTTACTGCTATATGCAATTTACTGGAGAGATGAACTGCTCACAGGGAGATGATTAGTATCACATAGTGTTTTAAGCAGACGCTCGTGAGACTTGAGCTCACCACAGTAGTAACAGCAGATGGCTATGAAATTATTACAGTATTTGCAGTATGTACTAAGTTAATCTTATGCAGTTATCATTTAATACTACATCTTTACATTTCTATTTTTCTTGACTGTGAATAGTGCTGTTTACCATCTGTAAGTACATGTGTAAGTTTCGATAAATTTTAACTTTTTATAATAGATTTATGTATATGTTAGTAAATGATAAAATAGACTAGTATTTACGTATGTTTTATGCATCCATGACATACCTTTTTCTTAATTTTTTTATATTTCCAAGCTACATAGTTTGTTCGCAAGTTTTTTGAAATTGTCACAAATCTCCAAAAAATTTTCCAATATATTTATTGAAAAAAATCCACATAGAAGTATACCTGGACAGTTCAAACCTGTGTTGTTCAAGAGTCAACTATATGTGTTATCTCTGCCCTGAATACTCCTCTCCTATGCATCCTTTAAAGCACATTCAAATATTGTCTCTTCAGTGAAACCTTTATCAACTATACCAAGCCAAAGAAGCAAAAAAGGAAATGCAACACCAGTAATCACTCTGCCCGGCATTCAATTTTACAATGAAATTGCCTTCAACCAAATGAATGGAAACGCCCCTCCCCACCCTCCACCCCCCCCCGCCCCCCACACACACACACCTTTTATGGCCAAGGGAATCCCAAAGAAACCTGAAAAACTGGTTCAGGCCATGACAGGAAAAGAGAGGTCTGACATGTCTGCTTATAACCCCTCCCATTGGAGTTTAGGCACAGCTGACCAGTGTCAACATTAAAATAGAGATCATAAAAGACTGACAACCAGATTCTTTTTGCAATAAGATACCCAACTCCAACCTGACTCTCTGTTATAGCATCACATGGTAGATGGCAGGCCCTGAAGGAAATAAAAGTATTTTACCCCAAAGTAATATCTCTTTGACATATTTTGAAATGGCCCTGCAAAGCCATCTCTTATGGGGAAAATTTGCATATAGGGAATCTTCTTCCCTTTCAAGGTCTTTTCCTGATCCAGGAGAGGCTGACATCTTTTAAGGTCTGATAGGAGACATTTACCATCTATTATTCTCTCTGAAGTCTCCAACTTAGAGACTTCATCTATATAATAAAAACATAACAAGAACTTGTTATTGGCTTCCAATACCCTTATTTTTATTTTTATTTTGAGATGAAGTCTCACTCTGTCACCCAGGTTGGAGTGCAGTGGCGCAATTTTGGCTCACTGCAACCTCGGCCTCGTGGGTTCAGGTGATTCTCGTGCCTCAGTCTCCCAAGTAGCTAGGATTAGGGGCACACACCACCAAACCCAGCTGATTTTTGTATTTTTAGTAGAGACGAGGTTTCACCATGTTGGCCAGGCTAGTCTCGAACTCCTGACCTTAAGTGATCCCCACCTGCGAGCCCGCCCAGCTCCACAAAGTGCTGGGATTACAGGCGTGAGCTACTGCACTCTGCCCAATCCCCCTTATCTTAAGCATTTCTTTCTGCCTACTTCAACTCTTTAGGAAAACCTCAACTCTTTCAACCAATTGTCAATCAGAAAATCTTTAAATTCACCTATGACCTGTAAGCCCTCCCTGCCACCCCCCATAAAGATGTCCCACCCTTCTGGGCTGAACCAATGTGTACCTTACATGTATAAATTTATGTCTTTGACTGTAACTTCTGTCTCCCTAAATTGTATAAAGCCAAGCTGTAACCCAGCCACCCTGGACACGTATTCCCAGGACCTCCCGAGGCTGTGTCATGGCCGTGGTCACTCGTATTTGGGTCAGAATAAACCTCTTCAAATATTAAAATAAAAATAAAAAAATAAAATGAAATGGGTAAAATTGGGACCCGGCTGGAGATGAGGCACAATTAAACTGCACAAGCGGGTGATCTAGACTCCATGGTACCAACATCTACTCTTTTGCTGCCCCTCTCAACCCACATCTGTGGCCTCATGGAAAAGTTCCTCTTAACCAGTTAATTATTTGCTATATGTCTTTTCTGTGTGTGTGTGTGTGTGTGTGTGTGTTTGAGATGGAGTCTCCCTCTGTTGCCCAGGCTGGAGTGCAGTGGCACAATCTCGGCTCACTACAACCTCCACCTCCCGGTTCAAGTGATTTTCCTACCTCAGCCTGCCGAGTAGCTGGCATTGCAGGTACATGCCACCATGCCCGGCTAATTTTTCTATTTTTAGTAGAGATGGGGTTTCACCATGTTGGCCAGGCTGGTCTCGAACTCCTGACCTCAGGTGATCCACTCACCTCGGCCTCCCAAAGTGCCGGGTTTACAAGCGTGAGCCACCACACCTGGCCATGTGTGTGTATTTTTTTAGTGAAAATGTGATTGTGCATTACGAAATATTTTGTGGCCTGAATAAAGTATGATTTAGAAGATTTTTTTTTATGTTACAAGCTTACCTTTAAATTAAAAAAAATTGAATCTACATTTCTCTATCAAAAGTGAAACAATATCTATTGACTCCCCTCATGTAAAATAATGTATTTAGCATATGTTGTTCTTTTACTTTTTTCTTACTTTACTTTTTATCATGCCAAGTCAAGGAAAGAGGGCCTGAAATATAGCAGTGATAATGGGGTGAATGGGGTGAACTCTACTGCAGTGAGCATTCATTGCCCTTAGACCTTCTGCCTTCTGTGGTAGCTCAAGACCCCTTTCCATTTCTTTCTTTTTTTCTTTTCCTTCTCCACCAACTAGGAAAACTCTTCTACATGCATATAAAGCATGAAACAAGACATTTGCGTAAACGTACATAAGGAAGTATAAACAAGGTTGCTCACTGCAGTATTGTTTAACAAAAACATAGGAAACAATCTAGAATGTTCATTAATATGGGAATGGATAAACAAAATGTGGTTTATATTCCTATGATAGCATACTATACAGAAATTAAAAGGAATGAAATATAGTATCTAATAGATCTCTCAAGAATAATTTTTATTGATAAAAGCTATTTGCAAAATGATATTTACACTTATTTCGATAAAACAAGAAAACAAAGCAAAACTATGTGGATACACATTTATGTAAAATCATTTAAAAATGAATTATAGTGATACACACCAAATTAACCATTACCTCTGGAAATGCATGAAGGGGAATTGGCTGGACAGATGGTTGACTTTTGAAACTGCCTTTGCAAAGATTATGACAGTGAGAGAAAGCTAACATGGCTGACTCCATCTTGCTTCTAGCCTCACAGGCTGGCTGCCTTCGCTCATTACTGGGTGTAGGTAAAGCTAACCATGGGAGGAATTTCGTTTATAGTTTTTAACTTTGAAGCAAGGATAATATTCCCTCCCTATAACTGATCCCCTGCTTGTTCATGAGCTGAAACTGCCTTTGTAAGACTAATGAAAAGCCACAAGATTAGGATTATGGGAGGGGCCCGAATTCTGCATAAGTATAGATGTAATTTCTGTAATCCCTTACTGCTCAGGAGTCACAGGCCAGAGGACACACATTTGTGACTTCTCTGATTACTCCTACTATTGGTACTTGAAATTCAGATTTTTGCATTCTGGCATTGAGATTCATAACTCAACTGGTCCTGTCGCCCCCTAACCAGAGACAGACTCAACACAAGAGAATTGTTTTCCACACCCCTATGATTGTATCTCCAACCAATCAGCAGCACCCATTCCCTAGTTCCCTGCCCACCAAATTATCCTTGAAAATCCCTAACCTCCAAGCCTTCAGAGAGGCTAATTTGAGTAATAACTCTGTCTTCCGTGTGGCCAGCCTCATGTCAGTTAAAATCTTTCTTTACTGCAATACCATGGTCTCAGTGAGCTGGTTTTGTCTGTGCACTGGGCAAGAAGAACCCCTCAGGCAATTACACTTTGACTTTTTTTGTATTATTTTATTTTATTTTTATTTTAAATATTGAGATGGGATCTCACTTTGTTGCTCAGGCTCGTCTTGAACCCCTGAGCTCAAGCAATCCTCCCACCTTGGCCTCCCAAAGTGTTGAGATTATAGGCATGAGCCGCCATGCCTGGACATGACTTTATCTGCAATAGATTTTTGTATTTATTCAAATAAAAGCTTGATAGAGACATAACAAAATATAAACAATGATAAATTCTTAGGCATTAGCCTGTTTGTTACATTATTCTTTTTTCTGAATTTTACAGTTTCTTAAATTGAAAAAAAAAGGGTCACGTTGTATAGCATCTGGTGCAAAATAGATACTTAATTCACTTCTCTCCCTGTTTTTTTTCACCGTTTTTTACAGGATTGGATCATCAACTTACATTAGGCAGCCAGTTTAATACCCCAATTATTTAAAGCTTCTCCTATCACTTTAAAGTGAATCCCTCCAATGAGGTACAAATTCAGGAAACAAGCATTCTTTATGATAGGGCCAGGAACTAGTTCTTATGAGTATGATCAGTGGCCCCATCACAGCACCTTTTGTGTTATCTGGTTATTGCTTCTGCATTTGAAAGTCTTCTGTAGATCACAGCTCACTAGACACTATTTCAAACAAATTTATTGTGAAACTAGTGTTATTTAGCTGATTTGTTCTTAGTGGACATGCTGTTTGTGTTTATATCTCTATTTTTGTGGTTCTTTTTCATATTGTTTCCAATAAGGATAACTGTTAGCAATCCAATATCAGTTATGCAATAAGGATAACTGATAAGCAACTTCAGCAAAGTCTCAGGATACAAAATGTGCAGAAATCACAAGCATCCCTATACACCAATAATAGACAAACAGAGAGCCAAATCATGAGGGAACTCCCATTCACAATTTCTACAAAGAGAATAAAATACCTAGGAATACAACTTACAAGGGATGTGAAGTACCTCTTCAAGGAGAACTACAAACCACTGCTCAAGGAAATAAGAGAGGACACAAACAAATGGAAAAACATTCCATGCTCATGGATAGAAAGAATCAGTATTGTGAAAATGGCCATACTGCCCAAAGTAATTTATAGATTCAATGCTATTCCCATCAAGCTTTTATTTGAATAAATACAAAAAACTATTAACTTTCTTCACAGAATTAGAAAAAAAGACTTTAAATTTCATATGTAACCAAAAAAGAGCCCATATAGCCAAGTCAATCCTAAGCAAAAAGAACAAAGCTGGAGGCATCACTCTACCTGACTTCAAACTATACTACAAGGCTACAGTAACCAAAACAGCATGGTACTGGTACCAAAACAGATATATAGACCAATGGAACAGAACAGAGTCCTCAGAAATAACACCACACATCTACAACCATCTGATCTTTGACAAACCTGACAAAAACAAGAAATGGGGGAAAGGATTCCCCATTTAATAAATGGTGTTAGGAAAACTGGCTAGCCATATGCAGAAAACTGAAACTGGACCCCTTCCTTACACCTTGTACAAAAATTAACTCAAGCTGGATTAAAGAGTTAAATGTAAAACCTAAAACCACAAAAACCCTAGAAGAAAACCTAGGCAATACCATTCAGGACATAGGCATGGGCAAAGACTTCATGACTAAAACAACAAAAGCAATGGCAACAAAAGCCAAAATTGACAAATGGGATCTAATTAAACTAAAGAACTTCTGCACAGCAAAAGAAACTATCATCAGAGTGAACAGGCAACCTTCAAAATGGGAGAAAATTTTTGCAATCTATCCATCTGACAAAGGGCTAATATCCAGAATCTACGAGGAACTTAAATTTACAAGAAAAAAAACAACCCCATCAAAAAGCAGGCGAAGGATATGAGCAGACATTTTTCAAAAGAAGACATTTATATGGCCAACAAACATATGAAAAAAAGCTAATCATCACCGGTCATTAGAGAAATGCAAATCAAAATCACAATGAGATGCCATCTCACACCAGTTAGAATGGCAATCATTAAAAAGTCAGGAAACAATAGATGCTGGAGAGAATGTGGAAAAATAGGAACGCTTTTACATTGTTGGTGGGAGTGTAAATTAGTTCAACCATTGTGGAAGACAGTTGGTGATTCCTCAAGGATCTAGAACCAGAAATACCATTTGACCCAGCAATCCCATTGCTGGGTATATACCCAAAGGATTACAAATCATTCTACTATAAAGACACATGCACACGTATTTTTATTGCAGCACTATTCACAATAGCAAAGACTTGGAACCAACCCAGATGCCCATCAATGATAGACTGGATAAAGAAAATGTGACATATATACACCATGGAATACTATGCAGCCATAAAAAAGAATGAGTTCATGTCCTTTGCCGGGACATGGATTAAGCCGGAAAGAATCATTCTCAGCAAACTAGCACAGGAACAGAAAATCAAACACCTCATGTTCTCACTCATAAGTGAGAGTTGAACAATGAGAACATATGGGCACAGGGAGGGGAACATCACCACACACTGGGGCCTGTTGGGAGGTGGGGGGCAGGGGGAGGGATAGCATTAGGAGAAATACCTAATGTAGATGACCGGTTCATAGGTGCAGCAAACCACCATGGCACATGTATAACTATGTAACAAACCTGCACGTTCTGCACATGTGTCCCAGTACATAAAGTATAATAATAATAATAAAAAAATTATGATTTTCACAGATAAGTCTTAAGAGTAACTATTTCTTACTGCTTTCTAAAAGAAAGACTACATATAATTCCAATGAATCTATTATTTTTTCTAACAAATTATTGTAGACTGCATATTTTTCTAAGATATTTCACCCTATTAGAATAAAACTGTTTTATCTCATTATAGAATAAACTCTTTAAAAGAGAACTAACATTTATTCCTTGCTTACTCAATTCACTTTTGCAGTATTTCATCATCATGACAGGTATTATGCCTAATCTACAGAGGAGAAAATTAAGGCGCAAGGTGGTTAAATAACTTGGATAAACATTTCACCAAAGAAAATATACCATTAATAAACAGAAAATAATAAACATATAAATAGTTTAGTAACCCAGAGAAATGTAAATTAAAAAGTAATAATATATAATTTTCTACCTCTTAAAATAAGACATTATATTGTTCAATGTTACTGAAGTTAATATGTGAACCAATCACCGTTATGTACTGCTAATAGGATTATAATTGATCCAACCATTCTGGAAAGTAGTTTGGTTGTACTGTGTAATGCACCCACAAATATAATGATTAAGTGATTATTATATGGTAGAACATTATGCTGCCATCGAAATTGTATTTTCAAAGATTATTAAGTTACATGGATGAATACTTACGTGATTATAGGAAAATCAGAAACAATGACCATTTTTCTGATGAAAATGAGGTGAAAATTGTTTATAGTTATTAAGATTACTCTCTACAGTCTCTGCTACTGTTACCCAATCCAGACCCCAAGAGAGGGTTCTTGGATCTTGCGCAAGAAAGAATTCCAGGCAAGTCCCTGTGAATCGAAAGCAAGTTTATTAAGAAAGTAAAGGAGTAAAAGAATGGCTTCTCCAAGGGCAGAGCAACCCTGAGGGCTGCTGGTTGGCTATTTTTATGGTTATTTATTAATTATATGCTAAACAAGGAGTGAGTTATTTATGAGTATTCCAGGAAAGGGGCGGGCAATTCCTGGAACTGAGGGTTCCTCCCCCTTCTGGACTATATATAAGGTAACTTCCAGACTTTGCCATGACATTTGCAAACTGTCGTGGCACTGGTGGGAGCGTCTTTTCACATGCTAATGCATTATAATTAGCATATGATTAGCAGTGCCAGGGCCAGAGGTCACTTTTTTTGCCATCTTGGTTTTGGTGGATTTTGGCTGGCTTCTTTATCAGCCAAAATCCCATCCTGCTGACCTCCTGTCTTGTCCCGTGATTATGAATGCCTAACCTCCTGAGAATGCAGCTCAGCAGATTTCAGCCTCATTTTATCCAGCCACTATTCAAGATGGAGTTGCTTTGGTTCAAATGCCTCTGACACTACCATGGTGTTTCATGTCTGCTACTATCTGCCTCATCTGCCTTTTTCTTCTTCCTCTATAGAACAGCTTTCTCTCATTCCTTATATACTTGGCCTAAAAATGGAAGCCTCAGCTTTAGCTTTACACTACCTTCACTATAAGTATCCAAAAAAGTATCATTTTTATTTGAGTCCTAATTCTGATTTTCCAGACAAAGAATCGGGGATTAGTGTGAGATTTGGCAAGGGGAATGAGGGAGTGGGGAAGGTCTTATAATTTGCTGCCTACCCCAATAGAGGCTAAAAGGAAAATTCTTAGAGGGAAGCTGCGGAGTTTCTCCAACAGGAGATTCTACTCTAGGGAATTCATCCTGTGAACTTAATAAAATGTATGAACAAATAAATATTTTTTTAAGTATGTTCTAGTGGTTGTATAATGTCTCCCCAAAGTTCATGTCCGTCAGGAACCTCAGAATGTGACCTTAATTGAAAATAAGGTCTTTGCAGATACATTAATAATTAAGGATCTTGAGATTAAATCTACTGGAATTAGAGTATTCCTTAAATTCAATGATTGGTATCCTTAGAAGAAAACATAGTGACATAGAGAGCAGAAGGCAAGGTGAGGAATGCCAAAGATTGCTAGCAACCACCTGAAGCTGAGAGAGAAGCATGGCACAATTTTTCCTTCAGGGGCTCTAGAAGGAACCACCCCTCCTGACACCTTGATTTTGAACTGTGGACATCCTGAATTGTAAGAAATTGAATTGGTTTTTTAAGCCACCCAGTTTGTGGTAATTTGTTGCGGCAGCCCTAGGAAATTAATACAGATGTTCATAATATTGCTTTTTTCTGATTTGAAAACCTGAAAATAACATAACTATCTGCCAATAAGGGATTATGCAAATTATAATATATCCATATAATGTAATATTATGTGATAATTTTTAAAAATTGTGATCTCTATTTATACATTAAAGAAGACAATGACATATTGTTTTTAAAAAGGTTATAGAACCCAGATCACTAATCTTTGGGGAATCCTGAGTCTTGGTCTGAGTAATGTGGAGGCAGTATAGTCGTCAGAAAAAAAATTTTTTCTCTTGTGTTTATATAATAAATAGCTGTTTGAAAAACTTTTTTTGCATGTATTAAGGCAATTGAGGAAATTTTTATGCCATTTAATGACAATAGATCATAAAAATATTGTATTGTTAGCGGTGGAAGAGATCCAAGTTACTGGCAGTGAATCCATACGGGTCCACAGCAACTTCAGTCCTTGCCTCCACAGAAGAAAGAATTCGACCGAGGGCCATAAAGCAGAAAAAGAGACTGAGGCAATTTTCAGATCAGGAGTGGAAGCTTATTTAAAAGGTTTTAGGATAGGAAAGAGAGGAAAATTTGCTTGAAAGAGACCTAAAGGTCCAAGAGGAGAGAGCAAAAGAACAATGGTTTGTAGTTCTCCTTGAAGAGGTCCTTCACATCCCTTGTAAGTTGGATTCTTAGGTATTTTATTCTCTTTGAAGCAATTGTGAATGGGAGTTCACTCATGATTTGGCTCTCTGTTTGTCTGTTATTGGTGTATAAGAATGTTTGTGATTTTTGCACATTGATTTTGTATCCTGAGACTTTGCTGAAGTTGCTTCTCAGCTTAAGGAGATTTTGGGCTGAGACGATGGGGTTTTCTAGATATACAATCATGTCATCTGCAAACAGGGACAATTTGACTTCCTCTTTCCCTAATTGAATACCCTTTGTTTCTTTCTCCTGCCTGATTGCCCTGGCCAGAACTTCCAACACTATGTTGAATCGGAGTGGTGAGAGAGGGCATCCCTGTCTTGTGCCAGTTTTCAAAGGGAATGCTTCCAGTTTTTGCCCATTCAGTACGATATTGGCTGTGAGTTCGTCATAAATAGCTCTTATTATTTTGAGATACGTCCCATCAATACCTAATTTACAAATGGAAGAACATTCCATGCTCATGGATAGGAAGAATCAATATCATGAAAATGGCCATACTGCCCAAGGTAATTTATAGATTCAATGCTGTCCGCATCAAGCTACCAATGACTTTCTTCACAGAATTGGAAAAAATTACTTTAAAGTTCATATGGAACCAAAAAAGAGCCCACATAGCCAAGTCAATCCTAAGCCAAGAACAAAGCTGGAGGCATCACGCTACCTGACTTCAACCTATACTACAAGGCTACAGTAACCAAAACAGCATGGTACTGGTACCAAAAGAGAGATATAGACCAATGGAACAGAACAGAGCCCTCAGAAATAATACCACACATCTACAACCATCTGATCTTTGACAAACCTGACCAAAACAAGCAATGGGGAGAGGATTCCCTATTTAATAAATGGTGCTGGGAAAACTGGCTAGCCATATGTAGAAAGCTGAAACTGGATCCCTTCCTTACTCCTTATACAAAAATTAATTCAAGATGGATCAAAGACTTAAATGTTAGACTTAAAACCATAAAAACCCTGGAAGAAAACCTAGGCAATACCATTCAGGACATAGACATGGGCAAGGACTTCATGTCTAAAACACCAAAAGCATGGCAGCAAAAGCCAAAATTGACAAATGGGATCTAATTAAACTAAAGAGCTTCTGCACAGCAAAAGAAACTATCATCAGAGTGAACAGGCAACCTACAGAATGGGAGAAAATTTTTGCAATCTACTCATCTGACAAAGGGCTAATATCCAGAATCTAGAAAGAACTCAAACAAATTTACAAGAAAAAAACAACCCCATCAAAAAGTGGGCAAAGGATATGAACAGACACTTCCCAAAAGAAGACATTTATGCAGCCAACAGACACATGAAAAAATGCTCGCCATCACTGGCCATCAGAGAAATGCAAATCAAAACCACAATGAGATACCATCTCACACCAGTTAGAATGGCGATCATTAAAAAGTCAGGAAACAACACGTGCTGGAGAGGATGTGGAGAAATAGGAACACTTTTTACACTGTTGGTGGGAGTGTAAACTAGTTCAACCATGGTGGAAGACAGTGTGGCAATTCCTCAAGGATCTAGATCTAGAAATACCATTTGACCCAGCCATCCCATTACTGGGTATATACTCAAAGGATTATAAATCATGCTGCTATAAAGACACATGCACACGTATGTTTATTGCGGCACTATTCACAATAGCAAAGACTTGGAACCAACCCAAATGTCCAACAATGATAGACTGGATTAAGAAAATGTGGCACATATACATCATGGAATACTATGCAGCCATAAAAAAGGATGAGTTCATGTGCTTTGTAGGGACATGGATGAAGCTGGAAACCATCATTCTCAGCAAACTATCGCAAGGACAAAAAACCAAACACCGCATGTTCTCACTCATAGGTGGGAATTGAACTATGAGAACACTTGGACACAGGGTGGGGAATATCACACACTGGGGACTGAAGTGGGGTGAGGAGGGATAGCATTAGGAGATATACCTAATGTAAATGATGAGTTACTGGGTGCAGCACACCAACATGGCACATGTATACATATATAACAAACCTGCACGTTGTGCACATGTACCCTAGGACTTAAAGTATAATTTAAAAAAAGGAAAAATAAATAAATAAGTTTAAAAAAAAAAAAGACAGCAAAAGAAGACAGAAAAAAAAAGGCCCTTTTACCTTGATCCTAGGACTTTATGGGCTCACCTCTTTCCCATGATTCTTCCCTTAGGGTGGGCTTTCTCATGCCCAGTGCTTTCCTTACCCTTTGGAATTGAGCACACACAGTGTGTTCAGGGAGTTATACACATGCCCATCTGAGGCTTTCTTCCCTTTTCTGGTGGAGCGTACCCACCCCCACCGAGATCATACTTCACCATTTTTGTCTTGATGTTAACAGGTGTGGACCATCTGGAAACAACCTCTCCCTGGCACCCCTACTGCTTAGAGAGGCAATGTGATAATTGCTGAACTATCACCCGACATTTCTAGTGGGTGGGGGGAGAGCCCTCCCCCGCCTCACTCATGCCTAACTACCTGTAACAGTATTAGTCCATTTTCACACTTATATAAAGAAATACCTGAGACTGGGTAATTTATGAAGAAAAGAGGTTTCATTGACTCACAGTTCCACATGGCTGGGGAGACCTCAGGAAACTTACAGTCATGGAAGAAGGCAAAGGGGAAGCAAACTTGGACCTTTTCACATGGCAGCTGGAGAGTGTGTGCAAGCACAGGAAAAACTACCATTTATAAAACCATCGGATCTTGTAAGAATTCACTCAGTCTCAAGGACAGCATGGGGGAACCACACACATAATCCAATCACCTCCCACCAGGTCCCTCAACACCTGGGGATTACAATTCAAGATGAGATTTGGGTGGGGACCCAAAACCTAACCATATCAAATATAGAAGGTATCTTTTGTGAGATTTTAACAGTAATAAATCGTCTGCATTTTTAATAATTAAGGTTAATTTAGTCTAAATTTAAAATGCATTTTAAAGGTCTTATGCATTCATGATTTTTGACTGATGCATTTTAATTCTAAGTAAATGGAGAGTGAATGAAAAATTATACTGAAATTAGTTTGGGGTGAAGGATGAATCTGTAAAATTAATTTTGGGGAAAAGAATAACTATTACATCATAACTGAACCACATCTGAAATAATATCTATTAGGTTTTAAATATCTGTACTCTTGAAAATTTGGAACTAGTTTAATTTGCATGAGGGCAGTCCGTCTAGTTTTCTTTTGTATTCCTTTATAGAGCATTTTGTAGTAGATGATCAGTGGGTATTTGCTATTGAATGAATATAAGGCCATTGCCCTCAAGAAATGTAACTGAGGAGATAAGTCATAAATATCAGTTGATCAGATTTAGTGAAAAGAGATCTGTCTATGCAAGGCAATTTGTGCTAAGTGCCAGGTGAGAGGTTAAAATGATAAGTGCTGTAACAAGAGTGGTCATTTTGAGTAGGATGATTAACAAAAATTCACCAAATGTAGGTAGGATTTCATTTGGGCCCTTAAAGAAGTTTCAGTAAAAGTGGAGAGGAAGAAGGGATTATCAAAATAACCATTTTCAGATTATGTCATTTCAATAATACCTCTTCATTCCTGAACATAGTTTGGAAACTTTCCCTTTTTGACCTTTGAATAAATAAAAAATGTTCATTTCACCAACTATTTCTCTAGGGATTTCAAGACCCTGTTACTTACCTTGTTCTTCTCTGGCTCATGACTTCATCATGCTTATCTGTTTTAAATCTTTCTCAGTGTGCTCATCTTTGATCCTTCTCCAAAGCAGCATTTTAGACCTGTAAATGCTGTTTGTACAGAGTCATTCCCCTCCCCTGTAACCTCCATCTTGTGAGGCCAGAGTTTACCTAAGCCATATCTGATATGGAGCTCCCAAGTTCTTCTCTTAGCTCTTTACCACTGTGTACTTGGCCTTTCTTCCCAAACCTACAATGTACTTCCTCTTGAATTTAACATGAACATTTCCATTTTTACTAGGTCCCAATGATCATTACAAGCTCTGCTTAGTGAATGTGGGTTCCAGCAAACTGAAGACAAAAGGCCCAGACTTCTAGATGAAATGTTTCACCATAAACCTACCTGGACTGGAGGTCTTCCAGAAGCCATCTGCACAATTTCCCCCTTACCCAGGAAATATTTCTGGGCAATATTGGTGGTTTAAAAATATTTTTAGTAATACTTACATGCAATAAAGTGAATGTGTAATGTATATTTTTAAAAATAATGTGAAAAAACTAATTTTCATAAATTAAATATTTTTCTAAACTATTATATATATCCCAAAGAAAATAGAATGACTTAGGGCAGCCACGGTGGCTCATGCCTATAATCCCAGCACTTTGGGGGGCTGAGGTGGGAGGATCATTTCAGCTTAGGAGTTCGAGACCAGCCTGAGCAACATAAGAAGACCTTGTCAGTACAAAAAAACCAAAATATATATAATTGGCCAGGCGCAGTGGCTCATGCCTGTAATCTAAGCACTTTGGGAGGCCAAGGTGGGAGGATTGCTTGAGTCCAGTAGTTCAAGACCAGCATGAGCAACATAATGAGACCTTGTCTCTACAGAAAAAAATTTTTTTAATTAGCCAGGAGTGGTGGCATATGCCTGTGGTCCCAGCTACACAGGAGGCTGAGGTGGGAGGATCACTTGAGCCCAAGAGGTCGAGGCTGCAGTGAGCCATGATTGTGCCACTGAACTCACTCTGTGCAACAGAGTGAGACCCTGTCTCAAAAAAAAAAAGAAAAGAAAATAGAATGACTCTTGTAGTAATAAAAATCCCGCATTCCTGCATATCTTTTTATCTTTCAAAGCATAGCTTAAGTGTTATCTTCTTACTGAAGCCCATCTTGGATTCTCTCCCTCCCCCTAAGTATATTGGTTTTTTTGCACTCTTTGTTCCTATCACTCTCTTTTTCTAGTTGTTTACCTGTCTGTCTTTCCTGCTATACTTATATATACTTTTTCAGGATAGGTACCAAAGTTATTCACTTGTTAATTTTTCTTCTAGCTCCCAACTTAGTGCCTTGCCTGTAGAAAATACTTAATAAATGTTTGTCAAATTGAATTACACTTGTGTTTATCATTTTTTAAAGTAAGACACACTTGGTTTCCTGTTTTTTTTTTCTTCTGATATCTATCTTAATTTAAAGCTACTGGAAGGAGTCCCTTGTACTGTAATATGCATTTATATGATGGTTATTATTATTATTTTTTTCTTTAAGCTTAGCGTGAACCAGAGTACCCTATAACTTTCTTTGTTACTGGCCTGGATTAGAAGACAAACCTTCTCCCTTGTGATAACTGTTCTTGAGCTGGTGCAAGTACCAACACAATTCCCAGGTTGCACCTATTTTTGTTTGTTTTTTACTTTTTATTTATATCATAAGTAGTTATGTGGGGTTTTTTTTCAACTTTTATTTTAAATTCAAGAGTACATGTGCAAGTTTGCTATATAGATATTAATTCTTCACACAGCAAGATTGTGGAAGTTCCTATATAATATTCTATGGATCTTTCTCATATCAAATAATCTTTATATGTGTTATTTGGTCATATTTATTATTTTTATCATATTCAATTATTTAAATAATTTAAATATAATTGTTCTTACCCATTTTGCAGGTTAGGAAACTAAGGCTTAAGCACAAATAAGTTGCCTAAGTTCACACAGCTAGAAGGTGGTAGTAGATAGGAACACAGTGATGCCTACTCTAGATTGTGAAGATGAATTTAGATGATCTCCCTATCTACATCCAGCTCTGAAGTCTCTGAAGCTCTGGGAATGTTTAACATTATTTGAACATCTGCATAATCAGTAAAATATTTGGCAAAATGAACTTGCATTGGGGAAAAGTGCTGGGTTGCTTTCAGGCTCAAACCAGTTACAGCTTTCATCAAGCTAATTTGCTGACTGGGCAGGAGGGCTTTTCACAGTGGCAGTGAAGCAATATATATCACTTTTTCAGCTTCACTAGATTTTAATGCTTCTATTTATTTATCTTTAGCTCTGGGTGATGGTTTTACAGTTGTAAATACAACCGAGCTCTAAATTGTTTATCCAGTCACCTCAGGGTTTTGTGTATTTAGCCAAATGTTGGAAAACCGTTTAGATTGTGGAACACACTGGCTCCACCTACTGTCCTATGAGAAAACACTTTCCTACCGTATTCACAGTTCTCTTAAATTGTACCCTTTTGCACATTGTGCTTTTCCCCAAACTTTCTTTCTCATATTTTTGATATTTGAGTTTCCGTTTACCTTGCTGAAAGATAAATTTACCTATTAAGAAATCGTGAAATTACTGTAACGTTGTCAGTCTTGCCTGTAATTTATATTATAAGGAGAATGTGTTTGGGGGTATAAAAATATCATAGTTTTCAAAAATCTAAATCTATATCAAAATAAGACTTTCCCCCTAGAAAAAAGTTTTCAAAATATTTTAGTACACTATTGTGTGGTGTATGAATGAATATCTCGTTTTTATTTCCAGAACAGAAACTTTTAATTGAATTTTCTGGAAGCAGTTAACCTCAAATCCAATTAAACTCTTAGTAGAAGTAATTTTATTTTCTACCATTCATCTTTTCAATACTTTAGTTTTCAATTATAAAGACAATATAGCAACATTGTAAAAAATATGGAAAAGGGGGGAAATCTATTATTTAACCTGCTTAAACGTTTATTCTTAATTTCTTGGTTAGGGAACCCTCGCCAACTATAGTTTTACCAAGTCATGATTGATGAAAACATAGTTTTATAATTGTGGTAGTTATCAATTTATTACTTCTTAGCTCTGAGTTCAACATTGATTGTATGGTTGGTGAAAATGGACCTGAGCCCTTTGAATATTTTCCTTTGACAGCTGGCTGGATGTTAAATTTTGTCAATAGAGGGCGCTAGAGAGACATTGCAAGAGGAAGAGATTTTCCTTCCTGGTTCTGGTGTGCTGGCTTGGCAACTTCTCTGGCGCCAGCTCTTGCAGTCCAAGTGGCTTAATAGCTTCTGGCTCCTACAGTGCTGAGGCTTCCCCAGTGCCCAGCTCTTAAAGCTTGGTCAGCTTCTGGTACCAGGCTATTGCAGAACGTGGCTGTCAGCAGCACCTAGTGGTCAGTAGCTTCCCCTGCCCACCTACCTCCCCGCTCTATGTGATTAGCTTTGGCTGGCACCCTAGAGGGCAGATTTCTGACAAGTTCTGAACAGTAGATTTCAGCAAGCTCTGTGGGTATAGCACCACAGCAACTTCTCGGCTATTCAGTGAACCATGGTCATGCCTTCTCCAGCAAGGTCTGCATCTCAGCCTTGGGGAAACCTCTTTTTTAATGCTCTATCTCAGCCTTAGGGGTAGTGGCTGCTCTTTACCTCTGTTATTCTTTTATTCTGTAGAGTTTTCTTTACTTGTGACTAGCCTGTCTCTCCTTACTCTTATAAGTTAATAATTCTGTATTCGAATTAGTCTGGTTTATCTTTCCTGATTGAACTCTGACTTTTTTTTTTTTTTTTTTTAACAGATAGGGTCTTGCTCTGTCATCCAGGCTGGAGTGCAGTGGTGTGATCATGGCTCACTGCAGCCTCAGCCTCCCAGGCTCAAGCAATCCTCCCACCTCAGCCTTCTGAGCAGCTAAGACCACGGGCAAGTGCCACTATGCCTGGCTAATTTTAAAAAATTTTTTGTAGAGATGGGTTCTCCTTATGTTGCCCAGGCTGGTGTCAAACTCCTGGGCTCAAGCAATCCTCCCCCCTTGGCTTTCCAAAGTGCTGGGATTATTATAGCCATGATCCACAATGCCTGGGCTGAAACCATTTTTTTACCCAAAGTTTTAAGTCCACGATCATTTTATGTGCATTATTTTGCTTAGTAAAGTTAAATTAGCTAACATGTATAGCTATATAAGCTAAATTGCTTATTTACAAAGCAATTACATATCTATTATTCTTTAAATCAGCTTTTTAAAAGTAACCTTTTATTCTTTTTTTCTGACTTTACAGTCTTATCTGATTTATCAATTTTTTGCCTTTGTGGTTAATCCTTTTCATGTCCTACTTAAAAAAATCATTGCCTCTCCAAGGTGATAAAGATGTTCTCCCATATTTTCTTCTGAAGGTTTTATTGTTTTACCGTTTACATTTAGATCTGTAGTACATCTGGAATTTATTTTTAATTAAAACAAATTTTTAATTGTTTATCAAATTGAGCAGCCCTTGAACCAGAATGGGTTCAGAGAATCTCCCATCTGGAATTTATTTTTGTGTAAGGAGTGTGAACCTGGGATCCAGATTAATTTTTTTCCTATATGAATATGCAGTTGATCCATTATCTGTATTGAAAAGACCATCCTTTCCCTAATACACCGCAGGCTTATGTTTGTCATAAATCAGGTGATTGTAAATGTTAATATGTTCTTATAATCTTACCTGTTCTATTTAACCTTGTTAGTCGGCCTTGATATCTAGTAGTGTAAATACTCCAGGTTTGTTGTTACTCAAGATTGTCTTGGCTCTTCTTGGCCTTTTGTATTTCATATAAAGTTAAGAATCAGCTTTTCAATTTGTACCCAAAACCATTTGGGATTTTTATTAGTATTATGTCTTATATGTCTTTGTCAGATTTATTCCTAGATATGTGATGTGTTTTGATGCTATTGCAAATTATATCTGTAACACCAAAACTGCAATTATGTGTTCAGATTGTCACTCTGACCCAGGAATCCTTCAGATATTTGAAGATAGCAGTCATTCCATTCCTTATATGTTGTGTTTTATTTATTTAGTATATTATGCCTTTATATGAGTCTCTACTCTGAATGCTTTAGTATTTCTGTTTTGTTTAGGGTGCCACAAATAGATAAACATCCCAATGAGAAGCTGAATTGAAGCAGAGAAAAGTAGGAGGACCACTATCTAGCTCTTTCCATTTTTACCTCTGAATACTAGTATATTGAGATTTTCCTCCCAGAATAGCCTACTGTCATCTTTCTGTCTTTGGAACTTTCTATCAGGATTGTCCTTACTCTCTCTAACAAGCCTATATTTGTGGTTTGCAATTCTTCATTCTAATTTGTAAAACTTGTGCATTGTCCTTAAATGAGTTTCATATAGTTTGTAAGACCCTCCTCCACTCCCTGCCTCCAGGTAATTTGAAATGTATTACTGACTTCCATACTATTGACATTTCAGCTAAATTTAATATTATCTGTACGTTTGGGCATGCTTCCATTGCTTTATCTTAGTCATCAGTAAATATTTTCATTAGTTTGAATCTTAGGGCACTCCTGAATGGTAAAATATTCAACATCTCCTACAGGTTTACTTTAAACTATTGATAACTGCTGTTTGGATATATAACTCTCAATCTGTCTGGCTCCCCACCTTACATTTTCATACCCTACCTAGGCAAATTACTTTATTCTTTGTACAGTTTGGAATTCATTTAATATGTTCTGAATAAAATACTCTGATATAATTTCTAAAACATTATAATTAATAAGCACCCTCTGTGTGAACATTGTGCTAGCACATCTAGTGAGAGGAACATTGGCTATAAGGACAGATAGACCTGGAATAAAATCTTGCCACCACTATTTGCTTATTGTGAGAACTTGGAATTGTATACTGTATAAATTGTATAATTTCTTAACCTGCTTTTACTGTTTATTTTTAATAGGGACAATAATACTTCACAAGATTAGTTGTGAGAAGCAAGTAAGATAGCACATGTAAAATATATAAAGTTCAGTACCTGGTACTTAATAGGCTCAGCATATTTTTGTTCCTTTCTCTCCTTTCACGGTCCAGCTCAAATCTTAATACATTTACGAAACTATTCCCAACGATCTTACTCCCTCTCCTAAATGGTTTCTGTATTAATTTTTATTTTATCAAAGCAACATATAAAAAAAGATTAAAAAATCTAGATAATGCTAAACAACTTTAACAAAACCAGAAGGCAATGCTCTTTCCCAACCCTTCTTTGCTTCCCACTGTCCAATTCTACTCCCCAGAAGCAAAATTAAAAAAAAAAAAAAAACCCAGCTGGATTGAGGTATAATTGAGATACAAAACAGACTGCACCTATTTAAAGTGTACAAATTAAATTTTGACATTGGCTTATACTTGTGAAACCATCAAAAACAAGATAGTAACATATCCTTCACCTCCAAGTTTTATTTTATTACTTTGTAAGCCCTCCTTCTGCATTGAACTGTTCCACCATTTCTCCCGCAGCAACCACTGATCTTCTTCCTGTCACTGTAGATTAGTTTGCATTTTCTAGCCTTTTATATGATCTGTTTTAGTCCTTGTCTGCTAATTCTAACATCTGTTCTGGGTTGGTTCCAGTTGATTATTTTCCTCATGGATCATGTTTCTTGCTTTTTTTGTATGCCTGGTAATCTTTGATTGAATACCAGATAGCGTGCTTTTTTTAACTTTGTTAGGTGCTGAATAATTTTTGTATTACTATAAATAGTCTTGAATTTTGTTCTCGATTTCAGTGAAGCTACTTGGAAACAGTTTGATCCTTTTGGATTTTGCTTTTGTGATTTGTTAGGTGTGTCTGGAACAGGGTTCAGTCTAGTACTAGCTATTCCCTATTACTGAAGCCAGGCCTTCTTGATTCCTTTATCCAATGCCCAGTGTGATACAAATGTTACTATTTCAGCTTGTGGGAGTAGGCACTGTTTCTGGCTATGTGTGTACTGGCTACGTGTGAACACCTGGTACTGTTCCCTCTAATATTTTCACCATGATTCTTTCCTGGCTTTGACTAGTTTGCTCCTACACATCTGCTGATCAGTCTTCTGCTGAATAGTTAGGGGGCCCTTTATAGATTTCCTGAGTTCTTTCTCTCTGAAGTTGTCTCTCATATACTGTCTCCTGTGAAATCTAGTCACCTTGGTCTTCCTGAACTCACCGCTTTGTTTCCTCATCAGGGAGCCTGCCAAGCTCCCCGTGGGTACTCCCTCCTTATGCTGTGGCTTGAGTACTCCAGGCAGTAAGTTAGGGGCAAGCACAGGGGCCTCCATTTGTTTCTTGGTTTCTTGGGAATCATTGCCTGATGTCTATTGTCTTGAAAATAGTTGTTTCATATATTTTGTCTCCTCTCCCCTTCCCTTTTCTCCCCTCTTCTCCTTATTTCAGGTAAGAGGATAAATCTGGTTCTTGTTTCTTGATCTTGTGTGGAAACAGAAGTCTGACAACAACTTTGTTAACATTTATTTTATTTATTTATGTATTTATTTATTTATTTATTTTTGTGGAGATGAGTCTCACTGTGTTGCCCAGGCTGTTCTAGAACTCCTGGGCTCAAGCGATCCTCCCACCTTGGTCTCCAAAAGTGCTAAGATTACAAGTGTGAGCCACTGCCCCTGGCCAGCTATTTTTTTTTTTATTATTATTAATTTGGCTTCAGATTTCTGAATAACTTGCTTACAGTCCTATTTCTGGATCTGTAAATTTAAGATATTGTCTGTTGTCTTCTAGTTTTGGTGGTTGGGGATTTCACTTTTTTATACCATCCCTGCTTTCCCCACTATATTTTCTCAATAAAGTCAGAGCATAATTTTTTACTAAATAAGTAGTTAGGATGTAACATCCATAATATCAATATGGCTATGTAAATAATGTGCACTGCTAAGCCAGATAGTGTACTCTATGGTAACATTTCTTTCTGTGTAGACTACTAAAAATACAAAAATTACCTGGGCATGATGGCATGCACCTGTGTTCCCAGCTACTTGGGAGGCTGAGACACAAGAATCTCTTGAACCCAGGAGGTGGAGGTTGCAGTGAGCTGAGATCACGCCGCTGCACTCCAGCCTGGGCAACAGAGGAAGACTCTGTCAAAAAAAAAAAAAAAACACCAAAAATTTGTCCACAGCAAATACATAGGGTTAATATTAATATCCCTTTTACAAGAAGGGCTCCTTCTTATAGAAAAAGGAAAGACCAATAGAAAAACTGGCACAGGGCATGAAATACATTTCATAGGAGAAGAAATACAAAAGAACATAAAATTATACCCATCCTTATTCATTGTAAAAGAAAGAACGATGCGTCCATATTTTCTTTTACTACTTTTTGGGCCAATAGATTTATTTCTTGACTTGGCAATCTCATTTCTGTGTGTCTGTTTTACAGATATACCTGCACTTGTAAATATATATGGTTATTCATTGCAATATTGCTTGTAATAGTGAGAATGGGAAATAACCTGAATGTTTACAGTTATAGAGGACTGGTTGAATGAGTTATAGTACAATTTTTCCAACACTTCTGTCAAATGCCCATTGGCATTTTTTTCCCAAAATTTTTTAATTTATCAAATTGTCTATCCTTTTCTTCCTTTTCTTCTTGGAAATTTCTTTCCTGCAGTTCTTGGTTCTCCTGCCACAGTTTGGATGGACTGTGTGGTCCCTGGTCCTTTTGCAGTCTTGAGCCTTTTCTTTGCCTCCTGTGTTGCAGCCCATGTTTCTTAGCTCTCGTGTCATCCTTTCTCATGGTCAATTTCCTTGTTTGCACTCATTACATTCTCCAGTTGATTCCAGAGAAAAGATATGTTGTAAGTATATTTTTTTCATCCTTGACTGTTTGAAAATGTTTTCTTCTCCCCTCTCAGTGAATTGATTATTTGTCTTGATATTAGCACCTCTGCTGAAAATCATTCTTTTGAAATTTGGAAAATATTGTGCCCCTTTATTCTTCTGATAATCAAATTTATAAAATACTGTTTAGCCATTTCTTTCTCCATTTTATTTACTTATAAATTCTACTGGGGTTTTTTACTATTCCTTTGCTATTCATGTTTGCACTTTGTTTTTGTGAAGACAGGAGCAAAGATCAAATTAAGATCCATTAATTAAGCCTTCTATGTTTTACTAGAAACAGAAACTAGAAATTAAAACATTACTAGAAAATGAAATGTTAAAGAGACATACAAAATGTAAACTGCAATTTGTTGCTTTTTTATTCCAAGTAACAAAATTAAGCCAATCCTGTATTCATCATGTCATATTGCATCCATGGACCACAATTTCAGTGCATCGGTATGGGCTGCCTCCCCCAACTCATTTTTTGCTGTATCTCTGAGGTTCTTCCTGAGATCTTTTTCTTGCTTGCCTTTAGAAATTAGAATTTCCTTTAGTGGGTTTGCTGGTGGAAAATTTTTAGTTTCATTTGTCTGAAATATCTTTATTTTATTTGGATTATTGTGAGAAATTTTTGGTGAGTACAGAATTTTTTTTCAGCACCTTGAAAATATCTTCCCAATGTCTTTCTGAGAAGTTACTTGTGTAATTGTTGTTAAAGGCTACATGAATGTATCTTTATTTAAAGTGTTATTGATTAACCTAAATGTCTTCTTATGTTTTTCTCTTAAAGGGAATACAGTGAGTAACCTGATCATGATTATACCTCCAATGTTCGGTGCAATTCAGAGTGTTAGAGACGGTCTGGAAAAACGGTACATTGCTTCTTATTTAGCACTCACAGGTATGTATAACACTATATCTGAAGAAATGTACAGTATTCAAATAGGCCATTTTTCTCATTCATTTCTAAAAGCAGTTTTCAATTTTGTGTTATTACATAACTTGAATATATTCTGAAATTTCTTAGTTAAAACTCCAAAAACCTTGCCAGTGAATTGAACTGCATTTTGAATAAAATGTTTTAGAAATTACAAAATATTTTAAGCATACAAAAAAGAATAGAGATAATATAACAAATATACCCACACATCTTACTACCCAGTTTTGTCAGGTCCTAACAATTTATAATATTCGTTTCAGATCTTTTTCCTTTTTAAGGAAATTACTACAGATAAAATTAAAACTCCTTTGTATTCCTCCCTGATTGTATCCCCCTCAGCCTCCCAGCCCATCCCCTAAGAGCTAGCCTCAATCCTGAATTTGATGCTTATGATTTCCTCCTGTTTTCACGTTTATACTATGTATGTATATATCCTTAGAAGTATACATAGTATGGTTTTGCATAGTTTTAAACTTTTTGGAAAGGATACCATCCAACCTTTTGTGACTTACGTATATTCCACTTGTCTATGAAGTGGAGGACTGTGTCTTAATGATCTTCGCGTCCCTATTGTCTGGCAGTTTAGTGTTCCTCAATAAGTACTGGATGGATGGGTAAATCAGCTATACCAGAGCCTAACGTAGTGAAATCACTTCAGTCTTCTGTCATGTTCTTGCATCATCATAATAAATAAAAAATACCAAATAAAGTAGATTCTTTCTAGTAGTTTCATTTTTTCATTTTCTTTTCTTTTCTGTTTTTTTTTTTTATTATTATACTTTAAGTTCTAGGGTACACATGCACAACGTGCAGGTTTCTTACATATGAATACATGTGCCATGTTGGTGTGCTGCATCCATTAACTCATCATTTACATTAGGTATATCTCCTAATGCTATCCATCCCCCCTTCCCCTACCCCATAACAGTCCCCGGTGTGTGATGTTCCCCTTCCTGTGTCCAAGTGTTCTCATTGTTTAGTTCCCACCTATAAGTGAGAACATGCAGTGTTTGGTTTTTTGCCCTTCCGATAGTTTGCTGAGAATGATGGTTTCCAACTTCATCCATGTCCCTACAAAGGACATGAACTCATCCTTTTTTATGGCTGCATAGTATTCCATGGTGTATATGTGCCACATTTTCTTAATCCACTCTATCATTGATGGACATCTGGGTTGGTTCCAAGTCTTTGCTATTGTGAATAGTGCCACAATAAACATACGTGTGCATGTGTCTTTATAGCAGCATGATTTATAATCCTTTGGGTATATACCCAATAATGGGATGGCTGGGTCAAACGGTATTTCTAGTTCTAGATCCTTGAGGAATCGCCACACTGTCTTCCACCATGGTTGAACTAGTTTACACTCCCACCAACAGTGTAAAAGTGTTCCTATTTCTCCACATCCTCTCCAGCACGTGTTGTTTCCTGACTTTTTAATGATCACCATTCTAACTGGTATGAGATGGTATCTCATTGTGGTTTTGATTTGCATTTCTCTGATGGCCAGTGGTGGTGAGCATTTTTTCATGTGTTTTTTGGCTGCATAAATGTCTTCTTTTGAGAAGTGTCTGTTCATGTCCTTCGCCCACTTTTTGATGGAGTTGTTTGTTTTTTTCTTGTAAATTTGTTTGAGTTCTTTCTAGATTCTGGATACTAGCCCTTTGTCAGATGAGTAGATTGCAAAAATTTTCTCCCATTCAGTAGGTTGCCTGTTCACTCTGATGATAGTTTCTTTTGCTGTGCAGAAGCTCTTTATTTTAATTAGATCCCATTTGTCAATTTTGGCTTTTGTTGCCATTGCTTTTGGTGTTTTAGACATGAAGTCCTTGCCCATACCTATGTCCTGAATGCTATTGCCTAGGTTTTCTTTTAGGGTTTTTATGGTTTTAGGTCTAACATGTAAGTCTTTGATCCATCTTCAATTAATTTTTGTGTAAGGTGTAAGGAAGGGATCCAGTTTCAGTTTTCTACATATGGCTAGCCAGTTTCCCCAGCACCATTTATTAAATAGGGAATCCTTTCCCCATTGCTTGTTTTTGTCAGGTTTGTCAAAGATCAGATGGTTGTAGATGTGTGGTATTATTTCTGAGGGCTCTGTTCTGTTCCATTGGTCTATATCTCTGTTTTGGTACCAGTACCATGCTGTTTTGGTTACTGTAGCTTTGTAGTATAGTTTGAAGTCAGGTAGAGTGATGCCTCCAGCTTTGTTCTTTTGGCTTAGGATTGACTTGGCAATGCGGGCTCTTTTTTAGTTCCATATGAACTTTAAAGTAGTTTTTTCCAATTCTGTGAAGAAAGTCATTGGTAGCTTGATGGGGATGGCATTGAATCTATAAATTACTTTGGGTAGTATGGCCATTTTCACGATATTGATTCTTCCTACCCATGAGCATGGAATGTTCTTCCATTTGTTTGTGTCCTCTTTTATTTCATTGAGCAGTGGTTTGTAGTTCTCCTTGAAGAGGTCCTTCACATCCCTTGTAAGTTGGATTCCTAGGTATTTTATTCTCTTTGAAGCAATTGTGAATGGGAGTTCACTCATGATTTGGCTCTCTGTTTGTCTGTTATTGATGTATAAGAATGCTTGTGATTTTTGCACATTGATTTTGTATCCTGAGACTTTGCTGAAGTTGCTTATCAGCTTAAGGAGATTTTGGGCTGAGACGATGGGGTTTTCTAGATATACAATCATGTCATCTGCAAACAGGGACAATTTGACTTCCTCTTTCCCTAACTGAATGCCCTTTGTTTCTTTCTCCTGCCTGATTGCCCTGGCCAGAACTTCCAACACTATGTTGAATTGGAGTGGTGAGAGAGGGCATCCCTGTCTTGTGCCAGTTTTCAAAGGGAATGCTTCCAGTTTTTGCCCATTCAGTATGATATTGGCTGTGGGTTTGTCATAAATAGCTCTTATTATTTTGAAATATGTCCCATCAATACCTAATTTATTGAGAGTTTTTAGCACGAAGGGCTGTTGAATTTTGTCAAAGGCCTTTTCTGCATCTATTGCGATAACCATGTGGTTTTTGTCTTTGGTTCTGTTTATATGCTGGATTACGTTTATTGATTTGCATATGTTGAACCAGCCTTGTATCCCAGGGATGAAGCCCACTTGATCATGGTGGATAAGCTTTTTGATGTGCTGCTGGATTCGGTTTGCCACTATTTTATTGATGATTTTTACATCGATGTTCCTCAGAGATATTGGTCTAAAATTCTCTTTTTTTGTTTTGTCTCTGCCAGGCTTTGGTATTAGGATGATGCTGGCCTCATAAAATGAGTTAGGGAGGATTCCCTCTTTTTCTGTTGATTGGAATAGTTTCAGAAGGAATGGTACCAGCTCTTCATCGTACCTCTGGTAGAATTCAGCTGTGAATCCGTCTGGTCCTGGACTTTTTTTGGTTGGTAGGCTATTATTGCCTCAATTTCAGAGCCTGTCATTGGTGTATTCAGGGATTCATCTTCTTCCTGGTTTAGTCTTGGGAGAGTGTATGTGTCCAGGAATTTATCCATTTCTTCTAGATTTTCTAGTTTATTTGCATAGAGGTGTTTATAGTATTCTCTGATGGTAGTTTGTATTTCTGTGGGATCAGTGGTGATATCCCCTTTATCATTTTTTGTTGTGTCTATTTGATTCTTCTCTCTTTTCTTCTTTATTGATCTTGCTAGCGGTCTATTAATTTTGTTGATCTTTTCAAAAAACCAGCTCCTGGATTGATTGATTTTTTGAAGGGTTTTTTGTGTCTCTACCTCCTTCTACTTTATATGGTATCAACATCACTACCCCTGCTTTTGTATTACTTCTATTTCTTTGATGTATTTTTTATATATTTTTGCCCATTATTTTATGCCCCCTTCACTGCTTCCCCAAATATATACATATTTCATATATATATATATATATGAAACTTCACTATTCTGACTGAAGTGGGCAGTCTTCAATTAGAAATCTTGTAAGCCACTTAAAATCTTTACTCTCTCTATAAAATAGACCCCCCAACATGCAGCCTATTTCCATATAAAATTAGGGTAAAAACAGAAAATGAGAATCAAAACCATTTGGGTGATAGAATTTCTTCTCCACAGCAAACTATGAAACAGAAGGAAGATGTAATACAATACTCCTAACTGAATTAAGTTGCCTCAAACAAAGAAATGTTTCAAAAATGTAAAAACTAATAACAGAAATAGCTCAATTCCTCTCCTCAAAAAAGACGAAACAAAATTAGAATTCATCGAACTTAATAAAGAAATTAAGACTAAATTACAGTGTGCTTGAGGGAGAGTAGAGTCTACTGAATGTTTAATAAGGGCTGTTGTAGAAAGTCAGAGAAACAAGCAAGAAAATTAAAAGGAGATAAAGAAATAAAAAGGGTCAGAGAGAAAAGGATTGAAATGGAAGACAAGCAGAAAAGATCCAACATGCATATAATTGGAGTCCCTAGGTGGCATGGGGGAAACCAGTGGAACATAATTATATTTAAAATTATAATTCAAGACAACTTTCTGGAAATGAAAAAAGACTTTAATATGTATATTGAAAGGTCCAGTTTTGCCTGGTAAACTGATTTAGAATGATCAATTTTGAGATAGAGCCTAGTAAAACTATTGGATTGTAAAAATGAAATTATTGTCAAAGCTCTTGGAAATAAGCCTTGATTACTTACAAGGGACCAAAAATTAGACTGGCATCAGACCTTATCAGTAATATACAAAGAAAATACCAGTGGAGCAGCATTTTCTAAAAAAAATGAAGAGGAAGTATAAGCCACGTATTTTATATTCCAACCAGGTTGTTCTCCAGGTGCTCTAGTTATAGAAAAACAGTTTTAAACCTACAAATACTCATTGAATACCGTACACATGACTCTGTCCTGATTAATCCACTGTTACTGCACTGTTCAATTTAGTAGCTGCTAGTCACATGTTGTAATTTAAATTAATTACATTTAAATAAAATGTAAAATTCAGTTCCTTTGTCACACTAGCCACATTTCAAGTGTTCAATACCCACATATGACTTGTGACTACTATATTGGGCAGTGCAGATATAGAACATCTTCATTACTGCAGAAAGTTCTACCGGCCACACTGTACTAGAATGTCCATCCAGTCATGAGTACTGAAAAAGGCTTAATGCAAAAATAATTCCTAAAACAACAACAAAACACTCTGTATTAGTTTGTTTTCATGCTGCTGATAAAGACATACCCGAGACTAGGAAGAAAAGTCCATACTGGACTTACAGTTCCACATGGCTGGGGAATCATGGCCTTACAATCATGGCAGAAAGCAAGGAGGAGCAAGTCACTTCTTACATGAATGGTGGCAGGCAAAGAGAGAGCTTGTGCAGGAAAACTCCCATTTTCTAAAACCATCAGCTCTTGTGAGACTTATTCACTATCATGAGAACAGCATGGGAAAGACTCACCCCCATAATTCAATCACCTCCCACCGGGTTCCTCCCATGATACATGGGAATTGTGGGAGTTACAATTCAAGATGAGATTTGGGTGGGGACACAGCCAAACCATATTGCACCCCTTTCCTAAATATCAAAAGAATTTATCTTAAAGAGTGAAAAAGGGCCGGGCACAGTGGCTAATGCCTGTAATCTCAGCACTTTGGGAGGCCAAAGCAGGTGGATTGTGTGAGCGCAGGCATTCAAGACCAGCCTGGGCATCATAGTGAGACCCTGTCTCTTTAAAAAAAAAAAAAAGAAAAGAAAAGAAACAAAAAAGAAAAAAGTGAAAAAGACACATTGCTTAGGGAAAGATGGTAAATATAAAATAAAACGTGATAATTATAATAAAACAATATGACAGAGTTGTTTAACTTAACTATAAAAAAAAGATATATTTCATCAAGCCTGGGCAACATAGTAAACCCTTGTCTCTACAGAAAATTAGTCAGGCATGGTGGCACATGCCTGTAGTCCCAGCTACTCAGAAAGCTGGGGTGAGAGGATTGCTTGAGCCTAGGAGGTCATGGCTGCAGTGAGCCAAGATTTTACCACTGCACTCCTGCCTGGGTGACAGAGTGAGACCCTGTCTCAAAAAAAAAAAAAGATTTTCAAATTGGCTCACAAAGCAAAAGCAAGACCCAAGTTTATGCTATGTGCAAAAGATACACCTAAAACAAAGTGATTTAGAAAAGTTTGACATAAAATAATGAGCAAAAATATATCAAAGAAATAGAAATAATAAAAAAGCAGGGGTAGTGATGTTGATACCATATAAAGTAGAATTCCCTTCAAAAAGCATTATATGTGACAAAGAAGCACTTTATAATGCTAAAAGCCATGATTTACAATGAAAATATAACAGTTATTAATGTCTCTGTAACAAATAATATAGCCACCACCTTTATGTGGCAGAAATTGTGGGGGGGCACAAGAAGAAATAAAAACAGATAAATAATAGAAGATTTTATGCTACACTAGGTACAAGAGAAGTCAAGTGACCAAAAAAAAAAAAAAAATTTAAGAAGACCTAAGCAACACAACTAATAAGGCAGATCTTAAAGATTTATGCTGAACTTTACATCCTGATAATAGAGACTATACCCCGTCTCAAGTTAGAATGTTCATAAAAACAGAAAACATGATGGATATAGTAATTACCCTAATTTGATCACTGTACATTATATGTATCAAAACATCACTATGTACTCCATGAATATGTACAATTATTTGCCAATTAAAAAATAAAATTTAAAAAATTCCAAAAAAAACCCAAAGAAAACAGTAATGTCCATGAAGTAGAAATATTAAAGCAACATTCTTTGATCACAGTGCATCTACACTAGAAATCAACAACTAAAAACTAGAAAAAGGCTTCTATTTGAAATTATAGAATCTTCTATTTATTATTGGTTAAAAGGGAAAATGGAAACTGAATTATGGAATTTCTGAAATATATTTGCAGTGAAAACTCTGCATATCAGAATCTATGGGGATTTATTTCAAACAGCCATCAAGGATACTTCATAGACTTAAACATTTAATGAAAATAAAAGAGAAAATGTGAAAGGAGAAAATTTAATTAAAACCTCAACTCAAAAGGTAATTAAACAAGACAACAAAGTAAACCAAATGAACATTAAAAGGAGGAAATTATCAAGATAAAAGCAGAAATTAACAAAATAGAGACATAAATCAGTGGTACCAAGAAAAAAATAACATAAATGACTCTAATAAAAATACCAATAAGCTTTTTTCTCCTTTGAATTAGACAAGTTGATAGTAAAGTCTGTATGAAAAAATAAACATGCGAGGATATCTAGGAAATCCCTAAAAAATAGGAGAGCCCTGAGGGAGTACTAGCCCTACCAGATATGAAAACAAATTATTAGAATAGTATAGCACTGATATTCCAATAGACCATACAGTGGAGTTTTTAAAAAGTACAGAAATAGACCCAAACCTATATTGGGGTTTAGTATAGCACTGATACAAAAGTAATTCCTAAAACAACAACAAAACACCCTGTATTCGTTTGTTTTCATGCTGCTGATAAAGACATACCCGAGACTAGGAAGAAAAAGAGGTTTACTGGACTTACAGTTCCACATGGCTGGGGAATCGTGGCCTTACAATCATGGCAGAAAGCAAGGAGGAGCAAGTCACTTCTTACATGTATGGTAGCAGGCAAAGAGTAGATTAGAATTAGAATAGTATAGCACTGATATTCCGATAGACCATACAGTGGAGTTTTTAAAAAGTACAGAAGTAGACCCAAACCTATATTGGGGTTTAGTATTAATAAAGATGGCATCTCTAGTCACTGGGGCAAAGATGATGTGTTTTAATAATTGATGCTGAGGAAAAGAATTGGATGTATGCCTTATACATAAGAATAAATTCTAAATTGATAAGAAGGCTAAAAGTAAAAATAAAAATCTTACAACTACTAGGAGAAAACGTGTGTGCATTCTTACATGGGGAAGAATCTTTGGGGAAAGACTTTCTATGATTCAAAATTCAGGTATAAGAAAGGAAAAGGTTGACAAATTATGTAAAATAAAAAAACTTGTTATATAACATTTACGTTGTATTAAAAAATAAAGTCGCTTTTGCATGACAAAAAATAGCATAAGCAAACTCAAAAGCAAAAGGCCACATGGTAAAAATATTCACAAGAAAAGGTTTAATATCCCTAATATACAATTTTTCTTTTCTTTCTTTGTTTTTTTTTTTTTTTAAGACAGAGTCTCGCTCTGTTGCCCAGGCTACAGTGCAGTGGCGCAATCTTTGCTTGCTGCACCCTCCCCCTCCTGGGTTCAAACAGTTCTCCTGCCTCAGCCTCCCGAATAGCTGGGATTACAGAATGCGCCACCATGCCCAGCTAATTTTTGTATTTTTAGTAGAGATGGGATTTCCCCATGTTGGCCAGGCTGGTCTTGAACTCCTGACCTCAAGTGATCTGCCCACTTCAGCTTCCCAAAATGTTGGTATTACAGGCATGAGCCACTGTGCCCGGCCAATAATTTTAAGCATTGAATTATAAAAAGATGAAAAATTCAATAGGAAAAAGTGGTCAAAGACAGAAAATTCTCCAAGAAAGATATAAAAAATAGCTCACAAGTATAAGAAAAAATATTCAGTTTACTTAATAAGAGAAATGCTAATGAAAACTACACTGATACATTATTTCTCATTTATTAGATGGGCAAAGTGTCAGACTCTTGACAACACTATTTTGGCAAGGCTGTGGGAGAAATAGGCATTCTTCATGCATTGCTGATGAGAACACAAAGTTTTTGAAGCTGAATTTGGCAGTATCTGACAACTATATATGCATTTATCCTTTGACTCAACAATCATACTTCTAAGAATTTTCTGTGAAGATATGCCATCAACAGTTCAAAATTAAATGTACACAAGGTTACTGCAGTATTATTTGTAATTACAAAATAATGTGAACAGACTTACGAAAATTGGTTGAATAAACTGGTATATGTACATCATAAGTACCATGAAGATGTAGAAAGGATGAGAAATGTCACTGAACTGATATGGATATGTTAAGTAAGTAAAAGATGAGAATGTAAAATAATATTTAAAAAGTTGGTATACAACTTTTTTGCTAGTAAAAAGAAAATATACACATTACTTATTTTTTCAAAAAATAAGATGAACCAGAAAATAATGAAACTGTCTACTGCAGGGGGTGGGTAGAAATGGTGTGGAAAAGATAGAGGAGAGAGTGACACTTCTGAGTATGTATGTTTGTATTTTTACTTCAAAAGTATGTTACTATTTCACATATTCAAAAATGTAACTAGATTATCCAGACTAAATCTGATTAACTTTTGAAATAGTATTATTATTACATATCCCCAATCTGAAAACAAAAGAAAACCTCGCTTTGCTATGTTTATTTACTATGTGTTTATTGTTGGTAGTGGTATAGGTATAGCAGTTCTGAAGCTGTCTTTGTATGCATTTTAGGATTTTGTTTTTTGGGGTTGTTTGTTTGTCGTGGTTGCTGTTTTGAGACAGGTTCTCACTCTGCCGCTCAGGCTGGAATGCAGGGGTGCAATCATGGCTCTCTACAGCCTTGACCTCAGGGTTCAAACAATCCTCCCACCTTGGTCTTCCTAGTAGTTGGGACTTCAAGCATGCATCACCATGCCTGGTTAATTTTTGTATTTTTTTGTAGAGATGGGATTTCACCATGTTGCCCAGGCTGGTTTGGAACTCCTGGGCTCAAGCAATTCGCTCACGTTGGCCTGTCAAAATGCTGAGATTACAGGCTTGACCCATTGCATTAGAAAAGCAAATGAAAAACTTTTTTTTGAGACAGGGTCTTGCTCTGTCACCTAGGCTGGAATGCAATGGTACTATCACGGCTTACTGCGGCCTCAACCTCCCAGGCTGAAGCAATCCTTCCACCTCAGCCTCTGAAGTAGCTGGGACTACAGGTGTGCACCACTACACCCGGCTTATTTATTTATTGGTAGAAACGGGTCTCCCTATGTTGCCCAGGCTGGTCTTGAATTCCTGGCCCCAAGAAATCTTCATGCTTCAGCCTCCCAATGTGTTCAGATTACAGGTGTGAGCCAGCAGGTCTGGCCTTGAAAACCTATATTGATATTGTTAGGAGCTAGGATTCTCACTGTGGAAGAAGGGAGATACAGATTTGGATGAGCGAAGGCAAGGAAAAAACCCTGTGGTACTGGATTGGAGTTAGAGGTATCAGCATGCTTTTTTTTATTGATTTCAAATGCTCTATTGTCTGAAAGGGCCTGGGAGCAATGACGGCTTAGTAGCAACGAACATACCTATTAATAGTGCTAGGCTTTGGTTTTTAAGTCTTTCTGCACTGAAAGGAACCAAAACTTCTTGGAGAAGTGGCCAATTTTTGGGCTAAGGCAAGGAAAGTACAAGATAAGCCTGGAACGTCTTGTCAGAAAGTAAGAAAGTGCTAAAGAAAAAAAAAAAAATGAGGGAATCATGTCAAAGTAACACAGAAGGCAGTTTGGCCAAACCAAGACAATCTGAACTTAATAATCTGAAAAATAACAGTAATAGATTTTAACATGTGGTATAAAAAAAATCCATGAGTTCCTATGATCCTAAAAAACACAAATGGGGTGAGAAGAGAAAGCTTTAAACAAGTAGAATGCCAACTAATAAATGTAAACAGAATGATAAAATAACTGATTTAGGCAAGAGTCATCAGTGAATATAAAACTATTGGGTCAGAGTGTTTGGTCAACAAGATAATTACAACTTCACAGTATCTCCTCACAGATTACTCATTATTTACAAAGGGAAGAATGTTAACAGTGGGGAAATCTGGCAGATACCATCTTGTTTACAAGTAATCAAAGTTAACCACATTAATAATGGTACATCCAGCCTGGGCAACATAGTGAGACCTTGTCTCTGCAAAACAAAAATCTTTTAAATTAGACAGGCATGGTGGTGCATGCCTGTAGTCTCAACTAGTCAGAAGGCTGAGGCAGGAGGATTCCTTGAGTCGAGGAGGTGGAGGCTGCAGTGAGCCAGGATTGTGCCACTGCACTCCAGCCTGGTGACAGAGTGAGATGCTATCTCTAAAAAACAAACAAACAAAAACAAAGGTACAAACTGACAGCAGGTTCTTCCTGGTGTGATATACCGAAAAGGAAACATCATTATACAGTATTATTGCCAAAAGTGCTGAATGAAATTAAGAGAATATAACCAGAAAAAAACAAATTGAGGAGCAATTTATAAAACAACTGTCCTGTGTGCTTCTAAAATGTTAGTGTCATGAAAAACAAATAATTCATCTTGAATTGTTCCAGATTAAAAGAGACATGACAGCTAAATGCAATATGTAATCACAGATTAGATTCTGGGTTGGGGCATGAGGGGAAGAAGCTCTACAGGGACAATATTGGATGAATCAGTGAAAGTTGAATAATGACTTTACAATAGATAATAATACTACATTAATGATAAATTTCCTGAATTTGCTTATTATAATATGATCATATAAGAGAATGTCCATGCTTAGGAGATACATCCTGAAGTATTTAGAGGTAAAGAGTCATGCTCTCTGCAACTTACTTTCACATAGTTGAGCAAAATAACAATATGTTTATTGCTTTATTTTAGATACTTAAATTTTTTTTTTTTTAAATAGAGATGGGTTCTCACTATGTTGGCCTAGGTTGGTCTTGAACTCCTGGCCTCAAGCAGTCCTCCCACCTCAGCCTCCCAAAGTGCTAGGATTACAGGCATGAGCCACCGCACCCAGCCAACTTTTTAAATATATTGAGAGATAAAGATAAAATGTAAAATGTTAATAATGAGTAAACCTAATTTAAGGGTGTATAGGAGTTCATTGTAATACTTTTGTAACTTTTTTTTCTAAATGGGAAATGGGTTAAAATATTTTTTAAATAAAATGTGTAATTGTTTTAAAAGAATTGTTGAACATTTTAAAAGATTTATTGGTATACTGTCATCAACCATAAGTACATATAGACAATAGTATGTATAGTCTATAGTATACCAAGCAACTTAACAATGAATGAGAGTTTTGGAATAAGTAAAGCTAGGAACAGAAGTGGGTAGCGATTATAGGAGTATTTTTCTGACTTAACAATCCTTCTCTTCTTATCCACCAACTCTGGTGGTAAATGACTTCTTCCTCTATGCTACTTCTATACCTTACTCTTACTTTTTGGATTGCAGTTATATCACTGTATGTGGTACTGTCATAATCTGTTTTTAAGTATCTGTCCCTTCTATAAGACGAAGCTTCCTAAAAGTAGGGTTGAGTTTTATTCTTCTGGATTTTCTGCATGCAGCAATACCTGGTACAAACTAAACACATGTGAATGTTCGATGGATAAGTGAATGAAAAAAAATGAATGCTTTATTTTAAACACCTCTAAACATTAGGCAAATTTTGCTAAAACTTCTTATATTCTTGTTTGAATTTTACACTGAGTTAAGTCTCCCCACCAAATATGTGTGTGTATAAACACACACACACACACACAGACACACACACACACACACACAGAAAGCAGAGAAGAGAAGGGGAGAAGAGAGAGAAACACAACTTTACCTGGAAACAGAGATTTTATTTCAAATCAAGGATATTTGCTGAATACCATAACAAGATTTTCAGTTTTTTATTTTTTGACAAAAACCCATAACAACTGCTTAACTGATATGCACTTAGTTGTTGGTGTTGAAAGAGATTTTGTAGAAAGAAGTGGGAATTTCGGCTTTGTGGAGAAATATTTCAGAAACAGACAATAATTTATGAGGTTTCTGGTTTAGAGCATAGATCCACTAAGAATTTAGTCATTTTAAAATTTATTTGAAAAATATTTACTGAATATCTATTATGTGCTAGTTATAATTCTCAAAACCAATGTTCATTGGAGCTTATAGTCTAGCATGGGGAGACAGAAATTAATTAGATAATTTTAATTTTTTATTTTTATTTATTATTATTTTTTGAGACAGAGTCTTGCAGTATAGTTTGAAGTCAAGCAATATGATGCCTCCAGCCTGTTCTTTTCACTTGAGGCAATATGATGCCTCAGCCTTGTTCTTTTCTCTTTCACTTAGGATTGCTTTGGCTATTCTGGCTCTTTTTTGGTTTCATATGAACTTTAGAATAGGTTTTTTCTAATTTTGTGGAAAATGACAATATTTTGATAGGGATTTCATTGAACCTGTAGATTGATTTGGGCAGTATGATCATTTTAATGATATTAATTCTTCCAATCCATGAGCCTGGGATGTCTTTCCATTTGTTTGTGTCCTCTACAATTTGTTTCATCAGTGTTTTGTAATTTTCCTTGTAGAGCTCTTTTATCTCCTTGGTTAAATATATTTCTAGGTATTTTATTATTATTATTATCATTATCATTATTTAACTACTGTAAATGGAATTGCTTTCCTGATTTGGCCCTCCAATAGATCATTGTTGGTTTATAGAAATATTATTGATTTATGTACATTGATTTTGTATCCTGAAACTTTACCGAATTCATTGATCAAATCTGAGAGTCTTTTTGGTGGAGTCTTTAGGATTGTCTGGATATAAGATCATATAGTCAGCAAACAGGGCTACTTTGACTTCTTCTTTTCCAATTTGGATGTCTTTTATTTTTTTCTTTTGCCTGATTGCTCTGGCTAGAACTTCCATACTATATTGAATAAGAGTGGTGAAAGTGGGCATCCTTGTCTTGTTCCAGTTCTTAGAGGGAATGCTTTCAACTTTTCCCCATTAAGTAGTATGATGTTGGCTATGGATTTGTTGTATATGGCCTTTATTATGTTGATATATGTTCCTTCTATGCCTTGTTGAGGATTTTTGTTATGAAAGGATGTTGAGTTTTAATGGATATTTTTTTTGCATCTATTGAGATGATCATATGGTTTTTGTTCTTCATTCTTTTTATGTGATGATTTGCATTTATTGATTTGCATGTGTTGATTTTTGTATTTGCATATGTTTAACTATCCTTGCCTCCCTGGGATAAATGCCACTTGATCATGGTGTATTATGTTTTTGATGTGCTGTTGGATTTGATTTGTTAGTATTTTGTTGAGGTTTTTTATGTCTATGTTCATCAGAGATATTGGTCTGTAGTTTTCTTTTTTGTTTTTGTGTCCTTGTCTGGTTTTGGTACCATGGTGATTCTGGCTTTGTAGAATTAAGAAGAATTCCCTCCTCCTTGATTTTTTGGGGTAGTTTCAGGAGGATTGGTATTAGTTCTTCTTTGTATGTTTGGTAGAAGTCAGCTGTGAATCCATCTACTCCTAGACTTTGTTTTGTTGGGAGATTTTTTTTTTAAATCACTGATTCAATCTCACTAGTAATTATTGATCTATTCAGGAGTTTCATTTCTTCCTGGTTTAATTTGGGGAGGTTGTATGTTTCCCAGAATTTATCTATTTCCTCTAGGCAGAGTGTATAGTTGTTTATAATAGTCTCTGATGATCTTTTGTATTTTTGTGGTTTCAATTGTAATGTCTCCCTTTTCATTTCTGATTTTTATTTGGATCTTCTCTCTTCTTGGTTAGTCTAGCTAGTGGTTTATCAATCTTGTTTATCTTTTCAAAGAACCAACTTTTCATTTTGTTGATCCTTTGCTTTTTTTGTTTGTTTGTTTGTTTGTTTCATTTATTTCTGCTCTTATCTTTGTTACTTCTTTTCTTCTGCTAACTTTGGGTTTGGTTTGTTCTTGTTTTTCTAGTTCCTTGAGGTGGGACATGAATTGTTAATTTATGATCTTTCTACTTTTTTGATGTAGGGTTTTAATGCTGTCAACTTCCCTCTTAGCACTGCTTTTGCTGTATACCACCAGTTTGGGTGTGTTGTTTCCATTTTCATTTACTTCAAAAGATTTTAAAATTTCTATCTTACTTCCTTCATTGGCCTAGCGATCATTCAGAAGCATGTTGTTTAATTTCTGTGTGTTTGTATAGTTTCCAGAGTTCCTTTGGTAGTGATTTCTAGCTTTATTCCACTGTGATCTGAGAAGGTACTTAATACGATTTTGATTTTTTAAAAAATTTTAAGACTTATTTTGTGGCCTAACATGGTGTATCTTATACAGTGTTCCATGTGCTGATGAAAATAATATATATTCTGTAGTTGTTGTGTAGAATGTTCTGTAAATATCTGAAAAGTGCATTTTGTCTAAAGTCCAGTGTTTCTTTGCTAATTTTATCTTGATGATCTATCTAGTGCGGTGAGTGATGTGTTGAAGACCCCCCCACCCACTATTATCATATTGCTGTATACTTCTTTCTTTAGGTCTAATAATACTTGTTTTATGAATTTGGGTGCTCTGATGTTGGGTGCATATATATTTAAGATTGTCATATTCTCTTGCAGAATTGATACCTTTATCATTATATAATGACCTTTGTCTTTTTTTTTTTTACTGTTTTTGATTTTAAGTCTATTTTATCTGATATAAGTATAGTTATTCCTGTGCACTTTTGATTTCTGTTTTCGTAGAATGTCTTTTTCCACCCCTTTACTTTCAGTCTATATGTGTCTTTATAGGTAAGGTGAGTTTCTTGTATGTAGATATAGCTGGATCATGCTTTCTAAAATCCATTCTGTCAATCTATATATTTTAAGTGGATCATTTAATCCATTTACATTCAAGGTTAATATTGATATGTGAGGCTTTGTTCCTGTCCATTGTTAATTGTTTTCTAGTTGTCTTTTTGTCTTTGTGGTTTAATGAAATTCTATTGTGTTCCCATTTGATTCTTTTCCTCCTTTGTGCAATTGTTTTATAAGACTTATGAGTTTTATATTTTCATGTGTTTTCAGGATGGTGATTATTGACCTTTCGTTTCCATGTTTAAGACTCCTTTGAGTATTTCCTGAAGGACCAGTCTAGTGGTAACAAATTCTCTCTGTGTTTGCTTCTCTGGGAAAGACTTTATTTTGCCTCCATTTGTGAAACTTATTCTGGCAGGATATAAAATTTTTGGCTGATTCTTTTTTTCTTTCAGCACTTTGATAATCCCATTCCATTCTCTTCTGGCCTGTAAGGTTTCTATTAGAAAGTCTGCTGTTAGTTTGATGGGGTTTCCTTTATATTGACTAGATGCTTTTCTCTTACTAATTTTAAAATTCTTTCTTTTACTTTGACTTTTGACATTCTGAATATAATATGCCATAGTGATGTCCTCTTTGCAGTGTATTTGCCTGGGGATTGCTGGGCCTCCTGAATCTGTGTGTCTAACTCTCTTGCTTGACTTTGAAAGTTTTTATTGACTATTTCCTTAAATATGTTTTCTGAACTTTTTGATCTCTCTTCCCCATTGGAATACTGATAATTTATAAGTTCAGTCACTTTATGTAGTCCCAGATGTCTTGAAGGTTTTGTTCATTCTTTTTTATTATTTTTTTCCCCTATTTTTGTCTTATTGGATTATTTCAAAAGACCTGTCTTCAAGTTCTGAGATTCTTTCTTCTGCTTGGTCTAGTCTATTATTGAAGCTTTTACATGTATTTTGTTGGTTTTTTTCAATGAATTTTTCATTTCCAGAATTTCTGTTTGGTTTTTGTTTAAGATATTTATCTCTTTGGTAAATTTCTCATTTATATCCTGAATTGTTTTTCTGATTTATTTGTATTGGTTCTCATATTTCTCTTGTATCTCATGGAGCTTCTTCAAAATCAATATTTTGAATTTTTTATCTGGCATTATTTTTGGTTGGGATCTGGTGCTGGACAACTGTTGTGGTCCTCTGATGGTGTCAGTTTCCTGCTTGTTCATGTTTCCCATGTCCTTCCATTGATATCTAAACATCTGGTTTAGTACTCACTTGTTCCAATTTTTTGAAATTGCTTTTGTAGGGCAGAATTTTTTCCTGAAGATAGATATATGTTGTTGGTTGAATAGGATGCTTTGGCTTTTATTTTGGGTGCCTGCAGTAGTGTGATCTTTGTATGACTTCTTTGGCAGTACACGGGTTCAGTGGTATCTGTTATTTCCTCTATGGCTTAGGGTATAGTTAGCTGAGGCAGTGGTGAAGTTTTGCTGGGGGCTTGGACACCCGCTGAGCCAGTATTCACACCCCACTGGTGGCAGAAGTAGGCTGTGTGTCTGCTTTTAGTCTCCAAAGCAGTATATGCTGGCACCAGTGTTAGTGGGTCCTGGAGGGCTGATTCTTGGGCCTGCACTTCACTTGCTTAGAAGCTAGTAGTGGAAGTACAGCTTCCAGGTATGTGGGCAGGTATGTGGGCAGGTTCTCAAACTCCTGGGCAGTTGGTGTGATATGGGTAATGGCAATAGTGGTAGTGGAGCAATCCACTGGGAGCCAAGTGGTCTTTGTTGATGTCGCTAGTAGCTGTGATGGGTTGGGCAGGCTAGTCCTCAGTCCCACAGCTGCCTGAAACAGGGTGATAGGTATTGTCCTAGTTATGAGCAGGAGAGTCTGTTTTCCCTGTGCCTCCCTCAGCTGGTTGGTGGTTGCAGCCGGGTAGCCTCAAACTCAGTCTGAGGGCACAGCCTTGCATTAAACTCTCAAAATGGTGCTAGCGGGGGAGTGTGACCAGGGAGGGCAAGGCCCCTCTCAGGTGCATAGCATGGGTAAATGTGAGGAGTGTGTTCTGCTCAAGTCTCAGTCTCACAGCAGTCTGTAGCAGAGCAGTGGGTATTATCCTTGGTACATGTAAGACAGCCTGATTTCCCTGTCCCTCCTCAGCCAGGCAGGAGATGCAGCCTTATCAGCTCGAACTGAGCCCAAGGGCAAGGCACAGCCCAGCATTAAACTTTCTAAATGATGCCTTGGACCTGCGACCCAGGAGGGAAGGGTGCATCCTAGGAAGGCAGCATGGGCAAGAAGCTGTGAGGAGTACGATCTGCTTGAGTCTCAGTTTCACAGCAGTCTGTAGCAGGGTGGTGGGTATTGTCCTAAGTATGAGTAGGAGAGCTTAGTTTCTCTGTCACTCCTTGGCCAGGTGGTAGCTGCAGCCACATCAGCCCAAACTCAGCCTGAGGGTGGAGCACAGCCCAGCATTAAACTCTCAATATGGTGCCTAGGGTGGGGATTAGGTAGGGCAGGGCCCCTCCCAGGTAAGCAGTGTGAGCTAGAGGCTCTGGAGAGTGTGGTCCACCTGCACCTCAGTCTCAACAATAGCCCCAAGCAGGGCAGTAAGGACCCTCCCAGGGGTACATGGGAGCACCCAGTCTCCCCTCCCCTCCTTGGAGCAGCGTAGCATCAACAGCTTCATCTGTAGGTTCCTGGTATCTAGGCTGTCACAATGGCATTTAGCCAACGCTGGTCTAGGCTTGGATGCCTGTGGAATTTCGCGTTGATTCCCTTTCTGGAGCAACATCTCTGGGCAATCTCCAGGTAGCTTTCTGTGTCAGGCCTGAGGCCCACAAGGGTTAAGGGGTTCTCCCTAGCCAAGATTGTAAAAGCCCATTTTGGAGTGTGGAACTCAGAGGGTTTCTCTCTTCTTGTTTTTCTACGTCCAAGACCCTCCCCAGGCTTTCAGTCAGTCCCTGGCTAGGTAAGTTGCCTTGAACCCTCTCTTTATTCACTTTTGGTGCATCATGTCACTTCTATGGTGAATCCTAGTGTTCTCTCCTAGACAATCTGTTTGAAAGGTATCTGCTTACTATTCTGGTTCCTCTCTGTGGAGGAGATACACACTACCTGTGTCTTGTCAGTCATCTCTCCCTCTTTTCCTTCAAAGTGCCTAATATTCTTAGGTACTGGCAATGAAAATATGAACAACACACCTTCCCTGAGCCAGAGGAATTTATGACAGTTCCCAAGAGGAGAGGGTACACTGCACTATGCAGGGCCTCATGGGGAAGCACCAGGACCCAAAGTGATTTTCATCAGAAAAGGACCATTGGAAATTCTTTGCATGGAGCAAGCTTAATTAAGTTTAGTGTGATCATATCTATAGTCTGTCACTGCCAGAGTAAATAAAAGTCATCTTAAGTGATCTTAACAACATTTTACGTCTTATCAAGGAGAAATTGAGTGGATGCTTTAGCATACTATATCCTGGTCTAATAGACTTTTAAATTGTAGCAATTACACTTAGTATTGAAATAGGCATCCAATCAATGTGCCATGGAAAGGATTTTTGGAAATCATTTTACAGCTTGCTTAGTAGCTCATTTATTTCCCCCTCTCTTTTTTAGTCCAATTTGCCAAAAATATTAGTGACCTCCTGTTTTTTAGTCTGCTAAATAGTAACATTGAAGAAAAATTGGGGGAAAGCAATGAAAAATATTCATAATCCCATCATCCAACAGAAATAATATTTTTATTTTTTGGTTAATAGTTCCAGTACTTGTGCATATGGAAGTATGATTTTCAGATAACTACATTTTGAATAAACATGTTTAACCTAGTAGCCCAAACCCAGGGACAGGACCAATCAGAGATGCAGAAACCACAGATAGCTAAGTAGCCCATGTAGTCAGTGAACAGGAAATGAAATGAGATGGCCAGGTACGTAGTTTGGTAGTATTGCCTAAGGCGGAAAGCAGGCAGCTGCAATGGCTCTTCATGTGGTTCCTATAGGCCTCAGTTGTGGCTTATGTTTCATAGGGTTTTAGGCTGGAGCTAGAATAAGACAATAATTGAATAACAAATTATTTTCTAAGAAAAAAGGTATAAAAGATTATAACATCTAGTCTCATTTTTGCTATTACCATTCTGTTATTGCTGTAGCTCCATTCTGGCTCACTCTCTCTCTCTCTGTGTGTCTGTGTGTGTGTGTGTGTGTGTTTGTGTGTGTGTGTAGGTGTGTAGGTTACTATAATAAGGTTACATACTAGTTAAAAGATAAAGTAGCGAATGATCTGTTCCCTTGAGGGTAGATGGGGAACAATTTAAAAAGCTCTTTTTAAATAGCCTAAATGGCTTCTTATCAGTATAAGGATAAAGTCCAAACTTCTTAGGACAACTTTCCAAGGTTCATGCTTTCAATTACTGCACTCTACTACCCCTCTAATATGATAGTGCATTTTGTTTCTATTGTGAATGCTATCTTCACTTGGAAAGCTACAGCCATGCATGCCCTGGAAGTCATAGTTGGCATTGTTTTGATAGTACTAATAACACTAAAACCTCTGAATATGTAGTGTAGATTTTATATCATATACCAGGCCGCTGATGCCTTGACACTTTATGGAAACATGACCTTCTCCTTGTATCATGTATTCTAGGTCCCTTCTTATGCATTATGGTAAACATGATGTGATTTAAAAGGAACTTGTAACTCTTGGGCTTTTAAATTTCTGTCATGGCAAATAAGCTAACTTGCTTCCAAAATCTAATTATGTCATCTTTGTACATGAATTTTTCATAGCTGGAGTTAGACTAGAAAATAAAATTCATTGATACCTATTGTATGCCAGACACATGGTAGATAATCCTCATAGCAACCTTTCATGACAAATATTATCCTTATTTTATAGCTAAGGCAACTGAGTCTCAAAGAGATTTAAGCAGCTTTCTAAAGTTAGTAATAAGTGATAAATCTGGGATTCTAGTCTAGGTCTGATCCCAAAACCCTTGTACACTATTTCCAGTGTGATCAGATGAGTCAAAATAAATGTGCATTAGAGCATATTTGTGTTTTATTGTAACCTTGAAAAACTTTGGCTGGTAGTTTGCCAAGATATCTGAATCCAGAGGTTCCAACTGAGTGAAATTCTGTCATACACTTGAGAAACTCTTAAAACTATAGTAAAGTGTGAATATGGACATCTGATTAGAAGATGCAGATGGTACCCTGACCTCCTTTTTCCAATTTCATTTCTATTTTGATTATATCTGTCTTCACTTTGGACATGACCATATGGGGAAACGTATCCCTATTACTTATTTTGTGGAGTGTGCTGGATAATTTCTACAGATATGAATTTTATATTAACTTTGATGTCACAAACAAGCAAGTCAAATGCAGCTGTTCATCATGATGAAATGTTGGCTAAAAGAGTCACCCTAATATTAATAAAATGTTTTATTCTTCATGTGACTAAATCTGTGCATGCAAGAAGAAGAAAGAAAAAATGCTTAGATTCCTTTTTTAAATTATCTCCAGAATTTCTAATTTTTATAAATTAAGGACCAATAAATCCCATTTTGTTTTCACACGTTTGACATTTGTTCCTTTGACTTAAATAACTTCTCCACTCTTTATTTTCCTATTTGTGGTGATTTGAATAATTTTTCAGAAAATATGTACTTTCTGATAAATTGTAGTGTGTCAATAATGAAAACTGTTCTACGGTGCTAAACTTCACCTGTTCTCCAGCCCTGCCTACCTCTTTCTATTCAACCATTTTCTGTTTAAGTGAGATCACCTATTTGAAAATCTATATTCCTTGGCACATGGGTTCTAATCTGGACTCTGTTTGCCTTGCTAGGTTCATCTTCCGTAACTCTCCCACATATACCCAACAGTTTAGCTATATCAAACTACTTGCTGTTTTCAGTACCATATGTATTTTCACATTTCTGCCTTTAACCTTCTTTGTCTGGTGAACTCTGCATAGCTATCACTTAGGACTCTGCTTTCTCTAGAAAGCTGCCTTTTAAATCTTCCTCAGTCTCCTGCTAGGATCAGATGACTTTTCTGCTCTCCCACAGAATACAGTGCATAATATAGCATTTAGTGCACCATATTGTAATTATCTGTGTACTTCCTAACTTTCTCCTAATATGCCTTAGAAGTCAAGAGGGAAAGTGGTAGAATATGAGGTTGGAGAGATTTGGGCAGGAGCCAGATCACCCAGGGCCTTACCATAAGCCAGAGTAGAGTCTAAAGTTTATTCTAAGAGCAATGGAAAGCCAATGGAGGGTTTTAAACAGGAGAGTGACATGATTATATATATATATATATATTTACACATATAAGTGTGTATGTATATTTATATCTAAATATAGATATAGATTTGAGGCAGGATCTCACTCTGTCACCCTGGCTGGAGAGCAGTGGTACAATTATGGCTCACTGCAGCCTCAATCTCCTAGGTTCAAGTGATCCTGCCACCTCAGCCTCCCTTGTAGCTGGGACCATAGGCGTGCACCACCATACCAAGCTAATTTTTTACATTTTTTGTAGAGACATTGTGTCACTATGTTGCCCAGGCTGAGCTGGTCTTGAAGTCCTGGGCTCAAGCAATCCCCCTGTCTTCACCTCCCAAAGTTGTAGGATTACAGGCATGAGCCACTGTGCCAGGCCCAGAATTTACAAAGGAAGAAAAAAGTTCCAAAGTTGATTTGGAGATTTTCTCTTGATAGCCTTGTTATAACCACAGAAAGTATGTTTTGTTGAGAGAAAGATAATATGGACGATCTTTTCTGTCTTTTCCTGAATTTACTAAGATCTAAAAATTATACTTGCCTTCATTTTTCTTCCCATCTAATGAAAATATGTTTGATGCTAAATATGTGCCTTATACTTGCACTTCTGCCTTTTGAATTATTTTATTTGGTTCCTCTAATTTTGTCTTGATTCATATCCTTACCATGAAATGATCCTCTCCTAAGTTTTGGATCAGCTCTGACTTTTTAAAATTTATATACTAAAATCAGAGGTTCTAAAGTACCTGTATCTTATCAAAAACAATTTTATGTACAGCCTTAAGTTACAACTTATTTTTTATCACAAGATTCATAAATAAAAGTCTTAACGGGAATAAATTATACAGCAATTGCTAACTTTGGTGGGATATTTTTATTGCTCTTTTACTTTTGTGTCTTGCTGATTTTTATAGCTAGAAGGGTTTTTTTACTCTCCCCTCCCACATTAAAGCACATCATAGTATTCCCTTGAAGTGGATATAGTCAACATAATGAAACATTTTAAGAGGCTCACAATAGCGGTGTTGATCCTCTTGGTCTTCTTTTCTTTCCAGTATTTTAATGTGTCTGGAGAACATTTGAGTTCATCATTGACTAAAGAGAAAGTGACCAAAATGCTTTCTGAATTCTCCCTTGATTTCTTGTTAAATGTGGAGATGTGACTGAGTTTCCCCCATCTGGTTCACTTTAGAGAGCTAATTTCAGGCACCTTATTTTATTTCTCCCCCTTCCTTCTATCCTTCTGCCCTATTTCTTGTGAAATACTGGATTATCAAAGGAGAAGGGAAAAAAATCAGCCATTCAGCAAATACCTAATAAGTGTTCTCTATATGCCTGGCACTGGGCTAGTTTCTGGTGACAGTGAACTGTGGAGACCTAGACTATGCCTTTATGAACCTTAGAATCCAAAAGTGATCTTTGGCTTTTCATGGGCAACAGTCATTGACAGCCCTTTAAAATACATGTACCAGGGCACCCACTGAATCAGAAGCTTCTGGACTGGCCTAGCGTTTTAAAAGCTGTATGGGCAAAACAGTATGATCCAAAAGCTGATAACTACTAGCCTTATCAAACATTATTTCTTGGATGCTTTGTATAGTAGACTTAACTGGAGAGGAAGCAGTGGAACATTTGACTTAGGAGATGGCACTTAAAATGGATCTAGGATATACACTGAAGTATTAAGGAGTAAAAGGACATGATGTATCAATTTACTCATAAATGTTAAAAAAATTATATATATATATACACACACACACACATACATATATGAAAATTAGCCAGATGATAAAAATTGGTGAATCTGAACCAATATGTAGAACATATCCAAGAATTCACTATACTATTATTTCTTTTTTTTTTTTTTTTTTGAGATGGAGTCTCTCCCTGTCGCCTAAGCTGGAGTGCAGTGGCACAATCTCGGCTCACTGCAACCTCCGCCTCCCAGGTTCAAGGGATTCTCCTGCCTCAGCCTCCCGAGTAGCTGGGACTACAGGCACCCACCAACATGCCCGGCTAATTTTTGTATTTTTAGTAGAGACAGAGTTTCACTAAGTTGGCCAGGCTGGTCTCGAACTCCTGACCTCATGATCTGCCTGCCTTGGCCTCTCAAAGTGCTGGGATTACAGGTTTGAGCCACTGCGCCCGGCTACTATACTATTCTTTCAACATTTCTGTAAGGTTGAAATTACTTCAAAAGAAAAAAATTGAAAGAAACAAAAAGCAAACAATAAAATGGCTATAGAAGTTACGTAATATTTCTTTTTTTTTTTTTTAGACAGAGTCTCATTCTATCACCTAGGCTGGAGTGCAGTGGCACAATCTCAACTCACTGTAACCTCCGCCTCCCAGGTTAAGCAATTCTCCTGCCTCAGCCTCCCAAGTAGCTGCAATTACAGGTGCCTGTCACCACGCCCAGCTAATTTTTGTATTTTTAGTAAAGAGAGGGTTTCACCATGTTGGCCAGGCTGGTCTCAAACTCCTGACCTCAAGTGATCTGCCCGCCTCAGCCTCCCAAAGTGCTGGGATTACAAGTGTGAGCCACCGCACCCAGCCATGAAGTTGCATAAGATTTCAATAAGCAGAGAGATAGGTTGGGGGCAAGTGGGATTGAACAATGGAAAGAGTAAGTATTCCAGGCAGAAGTGACAGAGTGAGCACAGGATGAGCAAAGGCGAAGCAGACTAGAGTTAATGGTGTGAGATGAGAGACCAAAGGCAATCAGCTGTGACTGAACTACAAGCTACAGTGGAAGAAATCAGCGGAGCCAGATTATGAAGCTCCATGTATGCCTTGCAAGGAGTTTATTCATTATTTAAGCTAGCAGTTAAAGCAGGATGCACACACTGCAAGGAGTGAGAAAAATCTTTTGGGATGCAGGAAGAAAACTCTTTAACTTCTATTTGTGGCTGGATGCAGTGGCTTACACCTGTAATCCCAGCACTTTGGGAGGCCAAGGTGGGTGGATTACTTGAGGTCAGGAGTTGGAGACTAGCCTGGCCAACATGGCGAAACCCTGTCTCTACTAAAAATACAAAAATTAGCTGGGTGTGGTGGTGGATGCCTGTAATCCCAGCTACTCAGGAGGCTGATGCAGGAGAATTGCTTGAACCTGGGAGGCAGAGGTTGCAGTGAGCCAAGATTGTGCCATTGCACTCCAGCCGCGTTGACAGAGTGAGACTCTGTCTCAAAAAACAAAACAAAACTAGACAAAAAACTTCTATTTGTATATAGTTACTTCTTTACCTCACTTTTTAAAAATTTGTATTTTATGTGTTTTAAAATGTATAGTATCTTAGCACCACAGTTTGTATATAGTTTACAAATAAATATATGGGGTTGCTTAAAAATATTTTTGATATCAAAATTGGAAAACTAGTCTTTAGACATTTTCCTGCCTTGTAACCCAAGTGATATTTTTAAAATGCAAAACTGATTATTTCAATTCCTATGTGTATGTGTCATTTTTTAACAACTGTACTTTCTCCTTAGGATAAAGTCCAAATCTGAATCAGATTTTAACATGGCTTTAAAAGTTCTTCTTCTTTTTTTTTTTTTTTTGGGGGGGGATGGAGTTTCACTCTTGTCGCCCAGGCTAGAGTGCAATGGCGCGATCTTGGCTCACTGCAACCTCCGCCACCCAGGTTCAAGCGATTCTCCTGCCTCAGCCTCCCAAGTAGCTGGGATTACAGGCTTGCACCACCACGCCTGGCTAATTTTGTATTTTTAGTAGAGACAGGGTTTCACCATGTTGGTCAGGCTGGTCTCGAACTCCCAACCTCAGGTGATCCACCCACCTCGGCCTCCCAAAGTGCTGGGATTACAGGTGTGAGCCACCACACCTGGTCTAAAAGTTCTTCTTAAACTATTTTCTATAAACCATGCATGCGAGTTTCATCATTGGATCCCTACACCAAGTTGTTCATGGCTTAAGCCAAACTCTTTTAGTTCTTCAAATGCACGAACTTTGCCTTTATTCTAGATGACTCTTCTACATAGAATGATCTCATTTTTTTAAAAATTCTTTCATCTGGCTAATTTCAATTTATTCTTCAAATTCTAGCTTAAGTATTACTTCCTCAGACAGCCCTCTTTTGATCCCCTAGATGAGGTAATAACATTACTCTTTGCATAGATTCCCATAGCTCTATAACTCCCCTTTTTGATGTTTTTTTGTTTGGTGGTTTGGTTGGTTTTTTTTGTCTGTTTTTTTTGTTTGTTTGTTTTTTTGTTTTTTTGACAAGATTTCACTCTGTCACCGAGGCTGGAGTGCAGTGGCACAATCATGGCTCACTGCAGCTTCAACCTCCCAGGCTCAAGTGATCCTCCCACCTCAGCCTCCCAAGTAGCTGTGACTACAGGACTATGCCATCACACCCAGTTAACCTTCTGTATCCTTTGTAGAGACAAAGATTCTCCATGTTGGGCAGGCTGGTCTCAAACTCCTGAGCTCAAGGGATCTACCCACCTTGGCCTCCCAAAGTCCTGGGATTACAGGTGTGAGTCACCATACCCGGCCCCCTTTTTATATTTTTAATGATTTGTTTAAAGTTCTGCGACAGGAACCATATTTCTCTTGTACACTCATTTATCCCAATGGAAATGCTTGGAGTATTAAGTACACAGTAAATATTTATTGAAAACAAATGGGGTCCTCGTTAAGGAAATACTAATCAAAATGATAATGAAATACCACTTCACATCCATTAGGATGGCTGTAATCACAAAGACAGCCAGTGATAAATATTGGCAAGATGTGGAGAAATTAGTGTATTGCTGATAGGAATATAAGATGGTACAGACACTCTGAAAAACACTTCCTCAAAATACTAAACCATGTGACCCAGAAATCTCACTCCAAAGTGTATATGAATGAATGAAATAAAAACATATGTCCACATAAAAACTTGTATATGAGTGTTCACAGCAGCACTATTCATAATAGCGAAAATGTAGAAACAACCTAAATGTCTTTTTTAGCTCAGGCTGCCATAACAAAATACCTTAGACTGGGTGGCTTAAGCAACACACATTTATTTCTCACAGTTCTGGAGGCTTGGAAGTCCAAGATCAAGGTGGCATTTAATTTGGTTCCTGGTGAGGAACCAAAACCAAAAAACGTCTCCTTCCTGGCTTGCAGATGGTCACTTTCTTGCTGTGTCTCACATGGCCTTTCCTCTGTCTGTGCTGTGGAAAGAGAAGAAGCTTCAGTGTCTTACTCTTATAAGGGCACTAATCCCATCCTGGGGATGCCATGCCCATATGACCTCATCCAAACCTAATTAACTCCCAAAGGTCTCACCTCCAGATACCATCACATTAGGGGCTAGAGCTTCAACATATGAACTGGGGAGTTGAGGAGGCAGGCATAGAAACATTCAGTACATAGCAATGTCCATCACCTGATGAATGGATAAGTAAAATATGGTATGTTCATATAATGGAATATTATTATTCGTCCATAAAAAGGATGAATCACTGCTGCATGTGATGGCATAAATGAACCTTGGAAACATTATGCTTAAGGAAGAGAAGCTAGACATAAAAGACTACATGATATAAGATTCCACTTAGATGTAATGTCCCCAGTAGGCAAATCTGTAGAGACAAAGTAGACTAATGATTGCCCAGGGCTGGAGGGGTTGAGAGAAAATGGAAAATGACTGCCAATGGGTATAGGCTTTCTTTTAGGGGTGATGAAAATGTTCTAAAATTAGGTTGAGGTGATGTTTGCACAACTCTGAATATACTGAAAACAATTGAATTGTATACTTTGAATTGATTTTATGTGAATTATATCTCAAGAAACCTGATAAACTTCAGCAAAACTTGGTGGTTTGCTTTAAAGGGGCAAAATACAAAATATTGCATAGAGAATGCTGTTCTATTACATGTTTCTGGACTCTAAATGTCTAGAAATGTCAGTTGCAGGAGAGTGCTTTTTAAGAAAGGAAAATAACAAACAAAAAAGAGGAGTAAACCTAGTGCTACCCTCTCCTGAAAGGAATTTGAAACCTCTGAGTAGCCACCAGAATAGATTTTCATCAGAATACTTTTTTATGCGTTACCCAGATTGTTGAAAGGAAATAAATTGTAGAGATCTCTAAAATGTCAGACGTTTAATGGCTCTGTGAGCAAAAGCAGGGAAAAAAATCAGACTTTTAATGCTATATAATTTAACAGTATCAATAGAACACTTTGAAAAGGTTTTGATAAAAACAGTCCTTGAGTAAGGCATGATAAAGTGGCCATTCTACCAAGATGAATAATCATCTCATCTCACTTTTTTTTTTTTTACTTCATAGTATATTGTTATTGTGTGACTTTAAATAACTTAAAGGTTTTTTTTTTCCTTTACATTGAATAATTTATCCACCTTTGTACCTTCTAATTACTTTTTTGGGAAAAAAGGCACGAACCACCCCACTTCCTTATTTCTCTAATGAGATGAGTGCAATAACTATCTTATTTCCCTCATTTCATTTTGAGGAGTAAAAATTACAATCTATATAGTGATTTTTTTAAAGGCAAGAATAACATATAGTTTGAAATTTTTCTCAGGTGGCTTCATACAAATTATTTAATGACACCCCTACTCACTACATTTGTTGGGCTAAGTCCTATGTATCCTTAAGTTTAATCTGTACCATCATTCTTGCATTCTTGGATTTCCTTCACAAGCATTCCTTCTCTGTGCTTCCATGGTACTCAACGCATATGTCCATGTACAGGCACTGTCTGTTTATCTGCCTGTCTCTTCCATTAGACTATATGTTTCATTAAGGCCAATGACTGGATCTTATCTTTGTACCTCAGCATCTATAATTGAATTTGGAAAATAGGATGCACTCAGTAAATTCTGAACTAAACTGAATCAGAAAAAAAAGCTTTATTAGATGTTATAGGGGCTGATACTTGATCAGTTAATTTTTTTAAGTTGAAGCATAGAATTTTTTTAATTTTGGATATTAAACCTTTGATATATTGAATCACAGAATTATTGAATACATATATACATGAAGTTTAATTTTTAATTTTTAATTTTTTGTTTTTTCGTTCTTGAGATGGAGTCTCACTCTGTCACTGAGGCTGAAGTGCAGTTGCACAATCTCGGCTCACTGCAACCTCCATTTCCCAGTTTTAAGCGATCCTCCCACCTCAGCCTCCCAAGTAGCTGGGACTACAGGTGTGCATCACCATGTCTGGCTAATTTTTGTATTTTTAGTAGAGATGGGGTTTCACCATATTGACCAGGCTGATCTCGAACTCCTGACCTCAGGTGATCTGTCTGCCTCAGCCTCCAAAGTGCTGGGATTACAGGTGTGAGCCACCGGGCTGGGCCTGAAGTTTTATTTTTGTTGTATATAATCTTTGACAATTATTTAACATAGGGCATGACCACTGAATGAGAGACCCTAATTTTAGTTCTACTTACTCTTTGCTTTAAAAACCAAACATTTTATAAAACCCTAAAATGAAAATAGTTTATTTAAAATGGAGGCACTTGGGAAGAACTTAGGACATGAACACAGAATCTTTTTATTTTTTAATTTTATTATTATTATCTTATGTATTAATAGAGATAAGGTCTCACTATGTTGCCCAGGCTGGTCTTGAACTTCTGAGTTCAAGTGATCCTCTGGCCTTAGCCTCCCAAAGTGCTGGGATTACAAGCCTGAGCCACTGTGCCCTGCCTACAGAATCTTTTTAGATTTTTGCTATTTTTCCCAATCTGTAACAGATATCCAACCACACCTAATTCAACAATGATTTTTATTAGCAACTTTTTTTCTTTTTTTTTTTTTTTTTTTTTTTGAGACAGAGTTTTGCTCTTGTTGCCCAGGCTGGAGTGCAGTGGCACAGTCTCAGCTCACTGCAACCTCCTTCTTCTGGATTCAAACGATTCTCTTGCCTCAGCCTCCTGAGTAGCTGGTATTACAGGGGCCTGCCACCATGACCAGCTAATTTTTGTATTTTTAGTAGAGACGGGGTTTCACCATGTTGGCCAGGCTGGTCTTGAACTCCTGACCTTAGGTGGTCCACCCGCCTCAACCTCCCAAAGTGCTGGGATTACAGGCGCGAGCCACTGTGCCTGGCCAGCAACTCATTTTTATTAAGTGTACTTTAAGCATTTTAAATAGTTCTTGGAGAAGCAACAACTCTTTTTGCAGTCATAGCTCTGATAACCAAATACAATGGCATCAACAAGTTCAGGAACAAACTGACTGGCTCTTAGTAAGCATACACCTTAGCCATTTGGGTCAGAAGTGCAAAGGAGTAGCTAACCAGCTATGTGCATTAAAACTTATCCTGAGCATCAGATAATACATTTTACAGAAATAATGGAATATTGTTAGTCTAGTAAGTCACTTAGTAGAGGAAATTTAGGAGAATTTATATTGTACTTCTTTTCTACACCAAAATTTCATCAATTATAGCACTTACTCAAGAGTCAGCTATATCTTGCCACTAGATTTTATAAACTTCATTATCCTTAACTCAATGCTTTGAAATGTCTTATTGTCTTCTCAGGTCACTGTCCACGCACAAAGAATTTCATGCTAATTTTTTTTCATTTGTTTAATTTCAGTGGTAGGAATGGGATCCTGGTGCTTCCACATGACTCTGAAATATGAAATGCAGGTTAGTAATGATGAAATTGACAAATGCTTATTTCTCTTAATTCAGAAGTACTTCAGATTTGAAAAAAGAGTACATAACTATGGCTAAAAGATGGGATTTGTAATCTCTGGAGTTTTTTACTTCAAGTCTGAGGATCCAAACTGACTAAGTGAAGTGAAGAAATAAGCAGGTGAGTCCATAAAGAAAACAAGTACAAATAGTATAGGGCTTTTTGACCATCTCTGTGCAGGCATATAAAATTGACAGCAGCATTAGAGAGCAGAGTCACATGGGGACATCTTAAAAAGACATAATCAGTTCACCAGAACAATATATTCTTATTCTGAGATACCTGCATTCTTTCATGTCTCTATGGCATCCATTTGAATGGTCTGAGTCCCTCTACGTAGCAAGACTTTAAAGCAAGCTTGTCCAACCTGTGGGCCGCATGTGAACCAGGATGGCTTTGAATGCAGCCCAATACAAATTCATAAACTTTCTTAAAACATTATAAGATTTTTTTTTGCAATTTATTTTTATTTTTATTTTTCATTTTTTTGAGTCGAAGTTTTGCTCTTATTGCCCAGGCTGGAGTGCAGTGGCGCGATCTTGGCTCACTGCAACCTCTGCCTCCCTGCAACCTCCGCCTCCCAGGTTCAAGCAATTCTCCTGCCTCAGCCTCCCAAGTAGCTAGGACTACAGGCACCCACCACCAAGCCCGGCTAATTTTTTATATTTTTAGTAGAGACGGGGTTTCACCACGTTGGCCAGGCTGGTCTCGAACTCCTGACCTCAGGTGATCCGCCTGCCTCAGCCTCCCAAAATGCTGAGATTACAAGCATGAGCCACCGCACCCGGCCGTTAGTGTTAATTTTATGTGTGGCTCAGGGAAGCCAAAAGATTGGACACCCCTGCAGAGCTAGCCAAGGATTTTTAGTTTCCATCCTTACTCTGAGGAGGGAATATATGTCAAGTCCTCAGTCTTTTGATCTCTTGATTTCCCATCACTAATCCAGAAACTTCTAGAACAGTAGTACAAATAAAATCTGAGCTACATTTGTAATTTAAATTTTTCTAGTAGCTACATTGAAAAAAAGTACACAGAAATGGGTGAAAATAGTAATATATTTTATTTGGCTGGGTGCGGTGGCTCACGCCTGTAATCCCAGCACTTTGAGAGGCCGAGGTGGGTGGATCACGAGGTCAGGAGATTGAGACCATCCTGGCCAACATGTTGAAACCCCATCTCTACTAAAAATACAAAAATTAGCTGGGTGTGGTGGTGTGCGCCTGTAATCCCAGCTACCCGGGAAGCTGAGGCAGGAGAATCTCTTGAGCCTGGGAGGCGGAGATCGCAGTAAGCCAAGATCACGCCACTGCACTCCAGCCTGGCGACAGAGCAAGACTCCATCTCTAATAATAATAATAATAATAATAATAATAATATATTTTATTTAACCCAGTATATCTAAAATACTACTTCTCTCTATATATGTAATCAATATAAAAAATTATGAATAAAGTATTTCATATTCTTAAATCTAGTTATATTTTATACCTGCAATATATTTTTAGTTCAGATTAGGCTTATTTCAAGTGCTCAGTAGCCACATTGGAGTGTCAAAACCTGAGTGTGGCTTATAGGATAGCCACATGGGGTGGGGACCATCCATCACAGAACTCTGGGACCTGAGCCAGTTAAAGAGAGTGTCAACATAGGGGGATAGTCCAGTGTAGGGTGTCAGAGCCTAACTAGGAGTGAGGAGGGTATTTACACATCAAGGCAGCCCAGGGACAGTGTATTAGAGACCAGGGTTGAAAAGGTATCCATGCAAAGGGGACAGCTCAGTGCAGAATAAGGAGGGTGTCCTCACAAGTTGGGGAGGTCATTTGACATGTGATTGGAATCTGAGTGGGATGGAGAGAGTGCCACATAGAGGGGACAGCTTTGTGCCACGTTTTGGTACCCTGGGAAGGTGAGGGTGACTTCTACATGGCAGAGTGGCCCAGTGCAGGATCTGAGAGCACAAGCAGAGTCGAGAGGCCGTCTAAGTGGAGGTGCAGCAGCAGCCCAGCACCGAGTGTTGAAGCCTGAATTGAGTGAGAAGGGCATTGCTTGGGAAAAGGAGAGGTAGCAATGGAAGCCATGTTGCATACAGGGTAATTAATCAAATAAATAAATACATTAAAGAGAATGGGAGCCAGGTTTCTTACTGTTAGAGAACAAAGTCGCAAATACGGAAAAGATGAAAACTAGAATGAGCTCTGTGGTGACAAATTGAAATTGGAGTTAACAGTGCAAACTCCTATGTTCAATACATACATATATAATAGACATAAATATGATGTGAAAATATGTGATATGCATATGTATTTATTTTGTGTATATGTATACATACTTAAATGTATACATATTTTAATACACACATATGTACATACATTCTCAAGCTCTGTCCATGAGAGGATCTGGGAATGGGGAACTTCAAAGCCAAAGAATATACCTAGCATCCAGATCTTGTTTTCTAAAAATCATTCTTCTTTAAAAGGAACCAGGGCTGACTCCAAGGGCTGGGGCAGAAAAAAAAAAAGGACAATATCAGCCTAGATCATCTTTTTATGCCAGAAAAAATGGAAAGGCTCAAAAAATTATGGGAATATGTCAAAAGGACACTGAAGCCAACTTGAAGGGGTTCCTGCTGGCCAAATCTGGGACAATTTGAGCATCAAAATAAATGGTAATGGGTTATAATAGTTATAATATAACCTGATGAGTAATATGGGAAATCTGAGTCCATACTAGATAATAAATGATGTATTAAATGAAATAATACATGCATATAAATAAATGAATAAAGAAAAAGTTTGATGTTGAAGAGCATATTTATATAGTTTCAAAGTACCTTTCCACAAAATACTTAAAAGGGGGAGAAAGAATACCTTTACAGTGGAGAAGCCAAGTGGGAAACACCTTAATCAAGCAACCTAATCATCACTAATGGGACAAATCAAAATTATATGTGTTAATGGAAAAACTAAACCCTGTCAAATATCTTTATTTTATTATTTTTAATTTTTATTATTATTATTTTTTGAGATGGAGTTTCACCCTTGTCACTTAGGCTGGCAGGCAGTGGTGCAATCTTGGCTTATGGCAACCTCTGCCTCCCAGGTTCAAGTGATTCTCCTGCCGCAGCCTCCCGAGTAGCTGGGGTTACAGGCATGCACCATCATGCCCAGCTAATTTTTTTTTTTTTTTTTTTTTTTTTTTTTGAGATGGAGTCTCACTCTGTCGCCCAGAGTGACACTGGAATGCAGTGTGATCAGGGCTCACTGCAACCTCTGCCTCCCAGGTTCAAGCGATTCTCCTGCCTCAGCCTCCTGAGTAGCTGGGGTTATAAGCGCCCGCCACCATGCCTCGCTAATTTTTGTATTTTTAGTAGAGACGGGGTTTCACCACATTGGCCAGGCTGGTCTTGAACTCTTGACCTCAGATGATCCACCCACCTGGCCTCCCAAAGTGCTGGGATTACAGGCGTGAGCCACTGTGCCCGGCCTGTCAAGTATTTTTTAAAGGTTTATTCCGAGCCAATATTAGTGACCACGGCATGGTGTGATACTGGTGGGCTGGGGGAAGTCCCCAAACAGCAGTGGACCTCTATCCTAGCCAATGTCCAGGCTCTTGACACCATCACAAGAATGAATTCAAGGACAAGTTGAAAAATAATGAAAGTAAAGAAATTTATTGCAAAGAGTAAAAGTACACACTCAAGGGAGTGCAGGCGTACTTGAGAGAGTGTCATGCAGTGGGGTTTGGGGCTGCTACCTTTATGTGTTTCTCTAATCAAGGAATGGAATATTCATGAAAATTCCTGGAAAAAGGTAGAGATTTATCAGAACTGTGGTGCCACCCACTTTTACATCAAATATAGGTGTTCCTGGAACTGTCATAGTGAGGGAGAAGAAAAGGAAAAATTAGTTAGGTAAACGGTTAAGGCTGGTCCTTGGAAAAGCTGCCTGCCTGAAAAATCACAGCTACAGGCAAGATAGAGCAGCTTGGAGAAAAACTCAGACTGTAGAAGCTGCCTGCCTGAAAAATCGCAGCTATAGTGCACCTGCACAGATAAGCCACAGATAAGCAGGCAAGGCAGGAAAAGTCCAGCATAGAAGCTCTTTGTTCTTTGTATGATTAGCGAGCTCCCAGGAAGTTTCCTCCCCTTTTCAGACATGTACACAGTGGGCCCCATGGAAACTTGCACAGGGAGGAGGGGGGCTTACTTTAAACAAACCCACAATTATACAAACAAAAAGTGTCACTTTATGCTTACCTAGAGACATACCCACAACTACATAAAGGGGAGTTATGCAGACAGTTTTATAGATAAGTTTCTCAAACACTTACAGACATGAGAGCAGTTTCTTATGAACGCTTTTCAATTCAGCTTTTCTTCTTTTGCTTATTAAACTTTTGCTCCAACCTCATTCTTTGGGTCCACACTCCTTAATTTTCTTGAGACCATGAGCTCGGATAACAAATTAGACAACGAGACCAGTGACCCTGACCTATTTCAATGGTGCTGCTGGGTTTGTGGTTTAGTATGTTAATGAGCATATAATGAGGTCCTAGGTGAAACCTAGGTCAAATCCAGTGACATGCTGGATCCAATCGGTCTTAGCCAGCTTGGTCCACACCCTGTTTTTCAGGATCTTACCAGCCCAAAGACTCTAAGTCATGTGAAATTGCTGCCTGGAATTTCTTCTCCACCCTGTATTATTCCTATCTCAAGACAATAGAGTCTCAAGAGGTCCTTTGATTTCCTTGTCATGTGATGCTATACCAAAGTCAGGTTGAAAAGTAAGCCACATTATAGTGGGTTAAGAAAAGAAACCTGGTCAAGTAGCCAAGATGGCCGAATAGGAACAGCTCCAGTCTACAACTCTCAGCATGGGCGACACAGAAGACAGGTGACTTCTGCATTTCCAGCTGAGGTACCGGGTTTATCTCACTGGGGAGTGCCGGACATTGGATGCAGGTCAGTGGGTGCAGCACACCATGCGTGAGCCAAAGCAGGGCAAGGCATCGCCTCACCCAGGAAGCGCAAGAGGTCATGGAATTCCCTTTCCTAGTCAAAGAAAGGGGTGACCGACAGCACCTGGAAAATTGGGTCACTCCCACCCTAATACTGCACTTTCCCAATGGGCTTAACAAACCGCACACCAGGAGATTATATCCCGCACCTGGCTCGGAAGGTCCTACGCTCACAGAGCCTCTCTCATTGCTAGCACAGCAGTCTGAGATCAAACTGCAAGGTGGCAATGAGGCTGGGGGAGGGGCGCCCACCATTGCCGAGGCTTGAGTAGGTAAACAAAGTGGCCGGGAAGCTTGAACTGGGTGAAGCCCACCACAGCTCAAGGAGGCCTGCCTGCCTCTGTAGGCTCCACCTCTGGGGGCAGGGCACAGACAAACAAAAGGCAGCAGTAACCTCTGCAGACTTAAATGTCCCTGTCTGACAGCTTTGAAGAGAGTAGTGGTTCTCCCAGCATGCAGCTTGAGATCTGAGAACGGGCAGACTGCCTCCTCAAGTGGGTCCCTGACCCCCGAGTAGCCTAACTGGGAGGCACCCCCCAGTAGGGGCGGACTGACCCCTCACACGGCTGGGTACTCCTCTGAGACAAAACTTCCAGAGGAACGATGAGGCAGCAGCATTTGCGGTTCACCAATATCCTCTGTTCTGCAGCCACCGCTGCTGATACCCAGGCAAACAGGGTCTGGAGTGGACCTCCAGCAAACTCCAACAGACCTGCAGCTGAGGGTCCTGACTGTTAGAAGGAAAACTAACAAACAGAAAGGACATCCACACCAAAAACCCATCTCTACGTCACCATCATCAAAGACCAAAGGTAGATAAAACCACAAAGATGGGGAAAAAACAGAGCAGAAAAACTGGAAACTCTAAAAATCAGAGCGCCTCTCCTCCTCCAAAGGAACGCAGCTCCTCACCAGCAACGGAACAAAGCTGGATGGAGAATGACTTTGACAAATTGAGAGAAGAAGGCTTCAGAAGATGAAACTACTCCGAGCTAAAGGAGGAAGTTAGAACCTATGGCAAAGAATTTAAAAACCTTGAAAAAAATTAGATGAATGGCTAACTAGAATAACCAATGCAGAGAAGTCCTTAAAGGACCTGCTGGAGCTGAAAACCACGGCATGAGAACTACGTGATGAATGCACAAGCCTCAGTAGCCAATACGATCAACTGGAAGAAAGGCTATCAGTGATGGAAGACGAAATGAATGAAATGAAGCCAGAAGAGAAGTTTAGAGAAAAAAGAATAAAAATAAATGAACAAAGCCTCCAAGAAATATGGGACTATGTGAAAAGACCAAATCTATGTCTGATTGGTGTACCTGAAAGTGACAGGGAGAATGGAACCAAATTGGAAAACACTCTGCAGGATATTATCCAGGAGAACTTCCCCAATCTAGCAAGGCAGGCCAACATTCAAATTCAGGAAATACAGAGAATGCCACAAAGATGCTCCTCGAGAAGAGCAACTCCAAGACACATAATTGTCAGATTCACCAAAGTTGAAATGAAGGAAAAAATGTTAAGGGCAGCCAGAGAGAAAGGTTGGGTTACCCACAAAGGGAAGCCCATCAGACTAAAAGCTGATCTCTCAGCAGAAACTCTACAAGCCAGAAGAGAGTGGGGGCCAATATTCGACATTCTTAAAGAAAAGAATTTTCAACCCAGAATTTCATATCCAGCCAAACTAAGCTTCATAAGTGAAGGAGAAATAAAATACTTTACAGACAAGCAAATGCTGAGAGATTTTGTCACCACCAGCCCTGCCCTAAAAGAGCTCCTGAAGGAAGCACTAAACATGGAAAGGAACAACCGGTACCAGCCACTGCAAAAACATGCCAAATTGTAAAGACCAGCGAGGCTAGGAAGAAACTACATCAACTAACGAGCAAAATAACCAGCTAACATCATAATGACAGGATCAAATTCACACATAACAATATTAACCTTAAATGTAAATAGGCTAAATGCTCCAATTAAAAGACACAGACTGGCAAATTGGATAAAGAGTCAAGACCCATCAGTGTGCTGTATTCAGGAGACCCATCTCACGTGCAGAGACACACATAGGCTCAAAATAAAGGGATGCAGGAAGATCTACCAAGCAAATGGAAAACAAAAAAAGGCAGGGGTTGCAATCCTAGTCTCTGATAAAACAGACTTTAAACCAACAAAGATCAAAGGAGACAAAGAAGGCCATTACATAATGGTAAAAGGATCAATTCAACAAGAAGAGCTAACTATCCTAAATATATATGCACCCAATACAGGAGCACCCAGATTCATAAAGCAAGTCCTTAGAGACCTACAAAGAGACTTAGACTCCCACACAATGATAATGGGAGACTTTAACACACCACTGTCAACATTAGACAGATCAACGAGACAGAAAGTTAACAAGGATATCCAGGAATTGAACTCAGCTCTGCACCAAGTGGACCTAATAGACATCTACAGAACTCTCCACCCCAAATCAACAGAATATACATTCTTTTCAGCACCACACCACCCCTATTCCAAAACTGACCACATAGTTGGAAGTAAAGCACTCCTCAGCAAATGTAAAAGAATAGAAATTATAACTGTCTCTCAGACCACAGTGCAATCAAACTAGAACACAGGATTAAGAAACTCACTCAAAACCGCTCAACTACATGGAAACTGAACAACCTGCTCCTGAATGACTACTGGCTACATAATGAAATGAAGGCAGAAATAAAGATGTTCTTTGAAACCAATGAGAACAAAGACACAACATACCAGAATCTCTGGGACACATTCAAAGCAGTGTGTAGAGGGAAATTTATAGCACCAAATGCCCACAAGAGAAAGCAGGAAAGATCTAAAATTGACACCCCAACATCACAATTAAAAGAACTAGAGAAGCAAGAGCAAACACATTCAAAAGCTAGCAGAAGGCAAGAAATAACTAAGATCAGAGCAGAACTGAAGGAGATAGAGACACAAAAAACCCTTCAAAAAAATCAATGAATCCAGGAGCTGCTTTTTTGAAAAGGTCAACAAAATTGATAGACCGCTAGCAAGACTAATAAAGAAAAAAAGAGAGAAGAATCTAATAGACGCAATCAAAAATGATAAAGGGGATATCACCACCAATCCCACAGAAATACAAACTACCATCAGAGAATACTATAAACACCTCTACGCAAATAAACTAGAAAATCTAGAAGAAATGGATAAATTCCTGGACACATACCCTTCCCAAGACTAAACCAGGAAGAAGTTGAATCTCTGAATAGACCAATAACCGGCTCTGAAATTGAGGCAATAATTAGTAGCTTACCAACCAAAAAAAGTACAGGACCAGATGGATTCACAGCCGAATTCTACCAGAGGTACAAGGAGCAGCTGGTACCATTCCTTCTGAAACTATTCCAATCAATAGAAAAAGAGGGAATCCTCCCTAACTCATTTTATGAGGCCAGCATCATCCTGTTACCAAAGCCTGGCAGAGAATTTTAGGCCAATATCCTTGATGAACATTGATGCAAAAATCCTCAATAAAATACTGGCAAACTGAATCCAGCAGCACATCAAATAGCTTATCCACCATGATCAAGTGGGCTTCATCCCTGGGATGCAAGGCTGGTTCAACATCTGCAAATCAATAAACGTAATCCAGCATATAAACAGAACCAAAGACAAAAACCACATGATTAATCGTAATAGATGCAGAAAAGGCCTTTGACAAAATTCAACAGCCCTTCGTGCTAAAAACTCTCAGTAAATTAGGTATTGATGGGACATATCTCAAAATAATAAGAGCTATTTATGACAAACCCACAGCCAATATCATACTGAATGGGCAAAAACTGGAAGCATTCCCTTTGAAAACTGGCACAAGACAGGGATGCCCTCTCTCACCACTCCTATTCAACATAGTGTTGGAAGTTCTGGCCAGGGCAATCAGGCAGGAGAAGGAAATAAAGGGCATTCAATTAGGAAAAGAGGAAGTCAAATTGTCCCTGTTTGCAGATGACATGATTGTATATCTAGAAAACCCCATCGTCTCAGCCCAAAATCTCCTTAAGCTGATAAGCAACTTCAGCAAAGTCTCAGGATACAAAATCAATGTGCAAAAATCACAAGCATTCTTATACACCAATAACAGACAAACAGAGAGCCAAATCATGAGTGAACTCCCATTCACAATTGCTTCAAAGAGAATAAAATACCTAGGAATCCAGCTTACAAGGGATGTGAAGGACCTCTTCAAGGAGAACTACAAACCACTGCTCAATGAAATAAAAGAGGATACAAACAAATGGAAGAACATTCCATGCTCATGGGTAGGAAGAATCAATATTGTGAAAATGGCCATACTGCCCAAGGTAATTTATAGATTCAATGCCATCCCCATCAAGCTACCAATGACTTTCTTCACAGAATCGGAAAAAACTACTTTAAAGTTCATATGGAACCAAAAAAGAGCCCACATCACCAAGTCAATCCTAAGCCAAAAGAACAAAGCTGGAGGCATCACGCTACCTGACTTCAAACTGTACTACAAGGCTACAGTAACCAAAACAGCCTGGTACTGGTACCAAAACAGAGATATAGACCAATGAAACAGAACAGAGCCCTCAGAAATAATGCCACATATCTACAACTATCTGATCTTTGATGAACCTGACAAAAACAAGCAATGGGGAAAGGATTCCCTATTTAATAAATGGTGCTGGGAAAACTGGCTAGCCATATGTAGAAAGCTGAAACTGGATCCCTTCCTTACACCTTATACAAAAATTAATTGAAGATGGATTAAAGACTTACATGTTAGACCTAAAACTATAAAAACCCTAGAAGAAAATCTAGGCAATACCATTCAGGACATAGGTATGGGCAAGGACGTCATGTCTAAAACACCAAAAGCAATGGCAACAAAGGTCAAAATTGACAAATGGGATCTAATTAAACTGAAGAGCTTCTGCACAGCAAAAGAAACTACCATCAGAGTGAACACGCAACCTACAGAATGGGAGAAAATTTTTGCAATCTACTCATCTGACAAAGACCTAATATCCAGAATCTACAAAGAACTCAAACAAATTTACAAGAAAAAAACAAACAACTCCATCAAAAAGTGGGCGAAGGACATGAACAGACACTTCTCAAAAGAAGACATTTATGCAGCCAAAAAACACATGAAAAAATGCTCACCACCACTGGCCATCAGAGAAATGCAAATCAAAACCACAATGAGATACCATCTCACACCAGTTAGAATGGTGATCATTAAAAAGTCAGGAAACAACACGTTGGAGAGGATGTGGAGAAATAGGAACACTTTTACACTGTTGGTGGGACTGTAAACTAGTTCAACCATTGTGGAAGTCCGTGTGGCGATTCCTCAGGGATCTAGAACTAGAAATACCATTTGACCCAGCCATCCCATTACTGGGTATATACCCAAAGGATTATAAATCATGCTGCTATAAAGACATATGCACACGTATGTTTATTGTGGCACTATTCACAATAGCAAAGACTTGGAACCAACCCAAATGTCCAACAATGATAGACTGAATTAAGAAAATGTGGCACATATACACCATGCAATACTATGCAGCCATAAAAAAGGATGAGTTCATGTCCTTTGTAGGAACATGGATGAAGCTGGAAACCATCATTCTCAGCAAACTATCGCAAGGACAAAAAACCAAACACCGCATGTTCTCACTCATAGGTGGGAATTGAACAATGAGAACACATGGACACAGGAAGGGGAACATCACACACGGGGGCCTGTTGTGGGGTGGGGGGAGTGGGGAGGGATAGCATTAGGAGATATACCTAATACTAAATGAGTTAATGGATGCAGCACACCAATATGGCACATGTATACATATGTAACAAACCTGCATGTTTTGCACATGTACCCTAAAACTTACAGTATAATAATAATAAAATTTAAAAAAAAAGAAAAAAAAAGAAACCTGTTTAATAAGATCTTATAGTTTGCAGGGTGTAACTTAACTCTTAGCTTGCATGGCTACCTTGCAACTCTTACTGTGATTATAATTTGGTAATGACTGTTTATTGCCACAGTCTGTTTTGTCAGTCTTATGATCTCTATTTTAACCTTAATCATGGGCAGTTGCGCCTAAACTCCAAAAGGGTGAGGATTATAACGAGGCATGTCGGACCTCCTTTCCCCATCATGGCTAAAAATTCAGTTTTCATGTTTCTCTGGGGTCCCCTTGGCCAAGAGGGGTTCATCCAGTCAGCTGGAGAACTTAGAACTTTATTTTTGGTTTACATATGCCATCTAATAGGATGCAGTGACAAGAAAAATGTCATCACTTCTCTGATACTCTTGCCAAAGTTGCGTAATCTGAATTTAATATTATGAAAACATCAGACAAAACCAAATTGAAGGACATTATACAAAACATCTGGCCTATCATCTTCAAAAGTATGATAGTCATAAAAGTCAAAGACTGATGAAGTGTTCCAGATAAAAGGAGATAAAAAGACCTGACAACTAAATACAATGTATGTGTGTGTGTGTTCATATTTGTATTTATATTATTGAGACACTTAAAAAAATTGAATGAGGTCTGCAGATTACATGTAGTAATAAATCAATGTTAATTATTGATTTTGTTGGTAGTATTGTGGATATGTAGGTGAGTTTTTTTTAAAAGTATAACTTACATACCATAAAATTCACCCTTTTTTTTTTTTTTATCCCATCATACAACAGTAAAAATTCACCCTTTTAAAGTGTACAAGTCAGTGGTTTTATGTATGTTCACAGATTGTGGAGCCACTGCCACTGTCTAATCCCACAACATTTCATCACCCAAAGAGAAATCCATGCCCATTAGCAACCACTCCCTATTACTCCCTCCAACGACCCCTGACAATCACTCTCTTCCTGTATGGATTTGCCCATTCTGGACATTTCATATCAATGGAATCATATAATGTGTGGCCTTTTATGTCTGGTTTCTTTAACTTAGCATGTTTTCACACACAGTTCATCCATGCTATAGCAAGAAGTACTTAATTTTTTTACCTGAATAATATTCCATTGTATGGATATACCACATTCTTTTATCCACTTATCAATTAATGGAAATTTGGGTTGTTCCCACGTTTTAAGTATTATGAATAATGAATAATGTTGCTATGAACTTTTGTGTACAAGTTGTGTTGTAGGGAAGTTTAAATTTTTCCCCAAAGCCTCAATGATTTGAGTCTATAAAACACACTGATAGGCCGAGCGCAGTGGCTCACGCCTGTAATCGCAGCACTTTGGGAGGCCAAGGCTGGTGGATCATGAGGTCAAGAGATCAAGACCATCCTGGGCAACATGGTGAAACCCCATCTCCACTAAGAATACAAACATTAGCTGGGTGTGGTGGCGTGCACCTGCAGTCCCAGCTACTCGGGAGGCTGAGGCAGGAGAATCACTTGAACCCAGGAGGCAAAGGTTGCAGTGAGCCAAGATCGCGCCACTGCACTCCTCCTGGTGACAGAGTGAGATTCCATCTCAAAAAAAAAAACAAAACCCGATAATAGACAGATTAACAATAAAAAAGGCATACAGGTCTTATTAACGTGTATGGGCATGGCATACAAAATATGAAAAACTCAAATGGTCAGAAGATTGATACTTTTATACCATCTTGAGGTCACAGAAAGAATAGGGGCTTGGAGCTTGGCAAAACAGGTTATGTAGCAAGACTGGTTATAAGAGGGAAAGAAGAGGAAAGGCCTGGCTGGCAAAGACAGCCTTGTTATATGGATGAAACTTCATGGGTAGCAGCTCTCAGGAAGAATAGATGGTAGCCTTTGGTAAATATTTCTGTCAGACCTTTAAAGGTGTCAGATTCTCAGTTAATCTTTCCTAGATCTAGATGAAGTGGTGGGGGGTGGTTCAAAGAAAGCCTGTTTGCATCTGTTGTTTACTTGACTTTATTTCCTCTACAGATGCACATCTCCCCTAGAAAAGACAGCTTTTTAGCTATTCTTTGGTTTCTAGTCCCTCTGAATCGCTGTCCTGAAATATATCAAAGAAATATATTTGGGGGTGAAATATTTTTAGTTTCCCTCATTGTGGATGTATGTTTTCAGTTTTCTTAGACCTATACTTAGGAGTGGAATTGCTGGGTCATTAACCTTTTGAGGAACTGCCAGGTTGTTTTTCAAAGTGGCTGCACCATTTAGATTCCCACCAGCAACTTCTCCATATCATTGCCAATACTTGTTATTGTTTATCTTTTTAGTATAGCCATCTTGTGGGTATGAAGTAGTTTCTCTCAGTGTGGCTTTGATTTGCATTTCCTTAATGACTAATGTTGAACATCTTTTCATGTGCTTATTGACACCATTTGTATATCTTCATAGTAGAAATGTCTATTGATATCCTTTGCCTATTTTTAAAATAGCCATAGTTGTATTTTTCTTATTGAGTTGTAAGACTTCTTTCTATATTCTAGATACTAGACTCTGGATACAGATATGATTTGCAAATATTTTCTTCTGTGAGTTTTCTTTTCACTTTCTTTTTTTTTTTTACATCAATTAAATTACATTTATTTAAATATCCTCATCAAAACACATCTTATGAAGCATCTTTTCTGTGACACCCTGATCTATTCCGTGACACCCTGATCTATTCCAGATCCACTCTGTGCTGCTGTTTTCTGACACCAGTTTCTGCCAGTGCCCTCCAGTGAGGAGCCCCCAACTGGGCATTCTGAGGGTGCATGTGTCTCCCTCGAGGCTTCCTGAAGCAGGGGCACGACACCTCCTCCATGTACCGGGGGTGAAGTTCTGCAGGGTCAGGGGTTGGGGGGAACCCCTGTATTGTTGCTGTTCCCTGCTGCTGTCCAGAGTCCTCTGCAAACTGCTGACCCCCTTCCCAAAGTGGCAACAATCTGAGGGTCTGACACCCACAGTAGTGTGTGTGGGACCCCCAAGGTGCCCGACAGTAACTGATGGTTCCTATCTCCATCTCTGGACTTCTGGGATTCCAGTGCATCCCAAATGTTCCTTTGTCGTGACAGTGACGCCACAGGGCTCTCAGGATGATCTAGGCACTGTTCTCGGAGCCCCGTAAGTGAGGCCAGGCCCGTGGAGCAGAGCAGCTGCCCAGGTGACAGCCATGACGGGGCCTCTCAAGCCGGGAAAGGCAGGAAACGGATTCCCCTGAAGTTGGCCCCTTGATTTCAGCCTGGTGAGACCCATTCTGGACTTCTGACCTCCACAACTGTCATCAGCTTGTGCCATTTTGAGTCACTGCATTTATGGTAACTTGTTACAGCAGCCTTGAGACACTGAGATACCCCCCTGTGCCCCAAGTCGGTGGTGTCACTGCTTCAGCCTGGCCTTGCTTTTGCTGGGACTGCTACAGTAGCCCGGTGAGCCTGACTGGATCCTCAGTGGCGGTCAGACTTTTTATCTGAGGACCCCAGGGGTACTCGCTCTGTGGTAGTCATGATCTTGGTCCTCAAAGGGATGGACATGTCCATACCTCATGCCTGTCCACACCCTCAGCTCCTCCACACAGCTCCAGGGAAGCATGAGCGCCCAGCTCAGGGTTGGGTGCCAGTCCCTTCCTGCCTCTAGCAGGCCCCCTACAGATGCCAAGTTCTAGCATGTGGGACACAGATAAGCACGCCCTTGCCAGGCTTAGAGCACGGATGGCCTGTCCCGTCTTTTCACTTTCTTAGTAGTGTCCTTTGATGCAAAAAAAGTTTTCAGTTCTACCGAAGTGCATTTTATCTGTTTTTTTTCCTTTGGTTGCTTATGTTTTTGGTATCAAAAACATAATCCAATTGCCTAATCCAAGGTCGTGAAGATTTATATCTGTGTTTTTGTCTAAGAGTATAGGTCTTACATTTAGGTCTTGGTCCATTTTGAGTTAATTATTTATGTGGTGTGAGGTAGGGGTCTGGCTTCATTCTATAGTACTTGGATATCTAATTGTCCCAAAACCATTTGTTGAAAAGACTGTTCTTTCCTTATTGAGTTGTCTTAGCACTCTTATTGAAAATCAACTGGTCATAAATGTGTGAGTTTATCAGCTCTCAATTCTATTCTATTGACTTATATATCTATTCTTATGCTATTACCACATAGCCTTCATTACTGTACATTTGTAGTAAGTTTTGAAATTAGAGAGTGTGAGTATTCCAAGTTTGTTGTTCTTTATTGAGATTGTTTTAGCTACTCTGGGTCCCTTGCATTTTCATATGAATTTTAGGATCAGCTTGTCAATTTCTGCAAAAAGGTAGATGGAACACGTTTTCACCATGTTGGCCAGGCTGCTGTTCTATATCTTCTTACCTAACTTTGAAATAGGGCTTGATGCCATATGGGTCATAGCAGCTAGATGGCATTCTTACTTTTATTGTTTCTGGATAAAGATCAGTCTTAGCACTAAGGTAAGAGCCAACAGTGATATAGTTGCTTATAGCTTACTAAAAAGAAAAAAATGTTTCAATTACTTTAGTGTGTACCATTAACTTTGAGAGAGGTATCAGGAAGTAGAAGTCAGATATGAACTGCTCCACCACTTAAAAGTGTCTCAGGATCCTTAGGGTGAAGAAGTGGCACATACAATGAAACCTGAAAAATATCCAGAAGTGATTAAGGTAAAGAGGGACTAGGGGAAGAGGAGAAGCTTAAGTAGAGGAAACAGCACATGCAACGGTCCTGTGGTAGGAAAGAAATGTGAAGAACTGAAAGCCCAACATTGTTCAAACTTAATTAGTGAGGGAGAGAAGGGATATAAATTTTTACTGTTGTATGAAGGGGTTAAAAAAAAAGGTGAATTTTATGGTATGTAAGTTATATCTTAAAAAAAAAACTCACATATCCACAATACTCCCAACAAAATCAATAATTAACATTGATTTATTACTACATGTAATCTGCAGACCTATTTCAAGCCGGTATTGCGCCATTGCACTCCAGCCTGGGTGACAGAGCAAGACTCCGTCTCAAAAAAAAAACAAAAAAAAAATTAATGGCTAAAAATATTTAACTTGCACAAATGCTATTATTTTCATAACTCTAATAATTTACCAGAATGAATCATCCATTTTACATAAGCTCTCTTCCTACTTCCTAGAATGCCTTTCTCCACCACCTCATTTCATTTCATTCCTGCCATCACTTTCTTTGGCTTTTGTGTCTTTTGTTGGAATCCTTACTCTATATTTAATCATGCTTTCGTTCCCTTAACCTCTAATTAGAATGTGAACTCCTTGAAGGCAGAGACTGTGTCTTAAAATTGTATCCTCAGCTCTTAACACATTACTTGGCACATAGTGGACATTTTATTAAAAAATTAATTTAATGTGTATCTAGTGGTAAATAAACTCTGTAAGATTGATATCTACAACACCTAGCTTAGTGTCTAGCTTGCAGTTTAACACATAATGGCTGTAATTATTATTACTACTATTATTATCTTGCTAATAATAATAATGTTATTTCTCAGAGGTATACTTTACTTAGATTAATAAAATTATTTCCCTGGCCATTAATACCTCTTCTTATGTATGTTAGTAGACACTTTATCCATTTAAGGTGATATAGGAAGGATGGAAACGCAAAAGAATACTCATAGGACCTATGGACCTATAGATGATGGACATCATTTTGTTCTGGAGGTACAATATCATAGTTTGTAATACCAGATGATATGAGCAGCACAATGACAAGTCTGCCCTCCAGGAATAGTGAGTCAGGTACCCTGCTTAGGTATGTACATTAGGACACTTGGATGATAACCTTGTTTGTGCAAAAACAGTAAACTACACACACATACTCAGAGTAAATTTGATGACAAATATATAAAGAGAATTAGTAAAAGAAATAAGAGCTGAAACCTTTTTTTTTCTTTTTTCTTTTTCTTTTTTTTTTTTTTTTTTTTTTTTGAGACAGGGTCTTGCTGTGTTGCCCGGGCTGGAGTGCAGTGGTGCAATCATGGCTCACTGCAGCCTCGACCTCTCAGGCTTAAGCGATCCTTTCGCCTCAGCCTCCCAAGTAGCTGGGACTACAGGCACATGCCACTACCATGCCCTGCTGTTTTTTTTTTTTAAAGTTTTTGTAGCGACAGGGTATTACTGTGTTACTCAGGCTGATCTCAAACACCTAAGTTCAAGCGATCTTCCAACCTTGGCCTCCCAGAGTGCTGGGATTACAGGTGTGAGCCTCTGTGCCTGGTCTAAGAGCTGAAAATCTTAATCATTTTGATGTTTTATTTTGATTTGCATAATAATTGCTGCTCCATGATATTCAAGCCTGTTATCTATCTTTGTTTCTTATAGCTATTGGATGAACTCCCAATGATATACAGCTGTTGCATATTTGTGTACTGCATGTAAGTACTTTTAAAATTTCATTGTTTGATATATTTTTAAATTTATATTTACCTCATAGTGGATTAATATAACTGATATATTTATATTACTAGGATATTTTAATAATGTAGAAGGTTATAAATTTTATGATATCAATATAGAGTATAATTTCTGGGAAGTTACAATAATGTTGTGTATTAACTTTTGTGATCTCAAAACCCTGTAGCCAATTTAGATAGGATCTAAATAGCTTAAATTCCATAATTTGCCTTTCCCAAGTGAATAATGTGTACAAATTTAGATAAAGATTTTCATATTGTGCCATAAAAGTTTTCAGATACAGTTTCTGTATTCTACAGTATAGTTTAACAAGACGCTTACCAGAAAAGTGAGGTACACTTCTAGTTGTATAGTGATCATGTCAACTTAATCTCCTTTTTGTTTGAAGTTATCTTTTAAATAGATTCTTGTTTTCTTATTCTAAGGTAGACTAAATGCTCTCAAGAATATACTTATTTTGACTGGTTATTTACAAATATGGAAACAGTTTACAGGCCATTCCCAATCCAAAGTTCTCTTACTGTATTATATTCTGTTTACTTTATTATCAAGTTAATTTGCATTTCCTGAATGTCAGGGAAAAAATCAATCTTGAAAGATAAAAATGATTATGATAAATAACATTAATAAATGCTAATATTTATCTACTTTGTACTGTGCTAGGCAGTGTACAGTGCCATCTCTAATTCTCAGCAACTATGCAAGATAAATGGGTATTGTCCCCATTTTATAGACAAGGAAGTAAAGCACAGAGAGATGCAGTAACTTGTCTATGGACAAAAACAGAGCTTGATTTAAAAGCATACTGGCCAGGCCATTGTCCAGGTAAACAGTCTCTGAGGAACACTGAAATATCCCTGGAAATATGTCATGATGGAGAAAATTACAATGATCACAATTCCTCTCAAGGAGAGATTGGAAGAACACTTTGATAGACTGCCTGGGTATGTGGCAGAAGTGTAGAAGTGAGACCCTTCCTGTACTGCATGATCAAATAATGTGCCTTCTAAGGAGGGTAGGTGAGGTTAGCTATATGTCTTCTATTTGAGTAAGTTAGGGTATGCAGGTTTGGGCTCTAGCTAAGTCACTGGGAACATTAGAGGAAAGCCTCCTTCACCCATTACCCTGTAGCATCAGCCTTCTCTAAATGTTGGACAAGTATGTTAAGAATATGTGTTTGGAGGGGCAAAAAATTACTAGCTTATGTAGGGACCCACATGCCTGAGTCAGGCCCTAGTAACAAGGCTTTTGAGGGCAGCAGTAGCCCAGTTAGAGCAGCCACTGCAAAGACGCTGGCTGCAGCAGGGGAGGCAGTGCTGGTGGGGACCGGGAACAGGTGGGAACCCCGTCCCCTACTAAGTTGGTGGGGCAGGAGCCCCACACTCCCGGGCACAGCTGCAGCTGCCCAGCCACAGCTCTGGACCTGGGCATCCCTGCACTCTTGGAGTTCCAGGAAACCCCTTGCCCCTGCAGGCTTGAAAGTGCCTGCTCCCACTGCCTGGCCTCTCTCCGCTCCCAGCTCCCACTCCAGGGCAGAGCAAAGCTGTGGCCGAGCCCAGGTGCTGCCGCAACCTGGCCAGGTGTGCATGTGCTTGGGGTGGTGCTGACATGCCAGCCCCCTGCCACCTCCGCCCCCTCTGGACTTTAGGCACTGACAAGCATGGGAGGGAGGCCGAGGCGGGGACTGAGGGCAGCTTGGTGTGGGCCTGCAGGCACCCCTCGGCAAGAACAGCCTGGGCACCATGGGCCATACATTGATGGTGGCAGGAAGCAGACAGGCTCCTGGGCAGAAAGGGGCAGTCCCCGGTGAAGCTCCACCTTCAAGCCGGGGACAGCCTGAAGCCTGGGGGCCAGGCTGTCAGTTTCGGGTGGAGTCTGTGGCCCAGAGTGAGAACTTACAGTGCTTTTTCCAAGCCCTCCCATGGCCACCCATTGATCAATCAGCACTCACTTCCTTCCTTCTGAGCCCATAAAAACCCCAGACCCAGCAAGACTCACACAGATGACTGGAGGACCTACCTGCGAATAGGAGCTACCCACTCTGGATCTCCTCTCCACTGAGAGCTGGACATTCATTGGGATGACCTGCCTGCAGATAGGAGCCACCCACTTTGGGTCTCCCAAGAGCTGTTCTGTCACTCAATAAAGCTCCTTTCCACCTTGTTCACCCTCCAGTTGTCCACATACCTGGATGTGGACAAGATGCAGGACAAGATGCAGGACATCTTGTCCTGGATGCAGGACAAGAACTTAGGACTTGCCAAATGGTGGGCTGAAAGAGATGTAACACAAACAGGGCTGAAACATATCCCTCTCCCCAGCTTGCCACATTGCAGGAGATAAGAAGGAGAGAAGAGCTGTGGCCCTTCGGGGAGCCCAGACCTAGGGGCTCCGTGAGTCAGGGCTGTGACACCCTTTTGGGGGCTTGGTGGTTTCTGGCATCTCCCAGTTTCCAGGCACCACTGCATTCCCCTTGTCCAGATGGGGGTGCCCACAGTGGAAGATGCTTACGATGTATCTGATCAAACTGCAGGATTGCATGGAGCCAGTGCCTATGCCGGCTTCTGGAGCTGCCCGCCCTGCTACAATAGCCAGTGTGCCTGGCTGTGCACAGTGGCCAGACCCCAAGCTTCCTCATTAATACACCTCTCACTGCTCCATTCCTGGCTTCCCCTTGGCAGGCATGGGATCCAGGCTGGTAGCATGAGCCAAGTACAGCCTGCCAGGCCGAGTGGGCAGAATGAGCCCAGTGGGCCAGAACAAAACTCAGGCAAAGGTGCCACCAGCCACAGAGGTTTCTGGCTAGAAAAGCAACACCCTAAGGATCCTGAGACACTTTTAAGTAGTGGAGCCACAATTTAAAGCAGTTCATATCTGACTTCTACTTCCTAATACCTCTCTCAAAGTTAATGGTACACACTAAAGTAATTCAAAGATTTTTTTCTTTTATTTTTAGTTAGCTATAACCAACTATATCACTGTTGGCTCTTACCTTTACTAAGACTGATCTTTATCCAGAAACAATAAAAGTAAGAATGCCATCTAGCTGCTATGACCTATATGGCGTCAAGCCCTATTTCAAACTTAGGTAAGAAGATATAGAACAGCAGCCTGGCCAACATGGTGAAAACCTGTCTCTGCTAAAAATACAAAAAATTAGCCAGGCATGGTGATGTGTGCCTGTAGTCCCAGCTACTCAAAAGGCTGAGGTGGGAGAATTGCTTGAACCCAGGAGGCAGAGGCTGCAGCGAGCTGAGATGGCACCACTACACTCCAGCCTGGGTGACAGAGTGAGACCCTGTCCCCCCCAGAAAAAAAGATGTAGAACAGGGATCAGAAAACTTTTTCTGTAAAGGGCCAGATGATAAATATTTTAGGCTTTGTAGGACAGGAGTCTCTGTTGCAGCTCTTCAACTCTGCTGTTGTAGCTTGGAAGCTACCACAGATAATATGTAAATAAATGAGTGTGACTATGTTCCAGTAACATTTTATTTAAAAAAACAGGTTTAGCTGGGCACAGTGCTCACACATGTAATCCCAGCACTTTTGGAGGCCAAGGTGGGAGGATCGCTTGAGCCCAGGAGTTCAAGATAAGCCTGGGCAACATAGGGAGACCTCATCTCTACAAAAATTACAAAATTAGCCAGGCATGGTAGTACATGCCTGTAATCCCAGCTACTTGGGAGGCTGAGGTGGGAGAATCACTTGGGCCCAGGAGGTTGAGGCTGCAGTGAACCATGATTGTGCCACTGCACTTCAGCCTGGGCAACAGAGGGAGGCCATGTCTCAAGAAAAACAAAAAACAATACCAAACTAACAAAAAAAAACAGGCTCAGGCCAAGATATTGGCTCTTGAGCCATAGTTTGTCACCTTGATCTAAAAAAATAAGGTAAACTCCTTTTAATAACATATTTTAAAAACTATTCTGATGTTTATATATCTTTAGGAGAAGATATTCTTGAGCTAGCAATTATGACTATATTGAAAAGAATCAGATAACCATCATATAATGGGTACAAAGAACTCTTAAGTATTAGTGCTAGGAGCCAGGCATAGTTTGCTCACATCTGTAATACCAGCACTTTGGAAGGCCAAGGCAGGAGTATTGCTTGAGCCCAGGAGTTCAAGACCAGCCTGGGCAGTATAGCGAGACCCTGTCACTACAAAAAATTAAAAAATTAGCTTGCATGGTGGTACACACCTGTGTCCCAGCTACACAGGAGGCTAAGGCAGGAGGACTGCCTGAGCCCCAGGAGGCTGAGGTTGCAATGAGCCATGATTGTGCCGCCACTGCGCTCTACCTAGGGGACAGAGCAAGACCCTGTCTCAAAAAAAAAAAAGAAAAAGAAAAACAGTTTTAGTGCTAGGGAACAGCAGATATTACTTAGAAGGATACTGATACTGTAGATCAATTTTCAGCTCTGATATTTAGTAACTGAATGAGCTTAAGTAAGTCAACCTTTGTTCCTTTGTTTGTAAAAGTGGAGATTATAGTACTTATAAATTTCCCATGAAGATTAAAATAAATGATTTGTTTATAAAATAAACTTATTGTGTGCTATTCATGTATCATGCACTGTGATAGGCACTGGGAACTGGGAAATTAAGTAAGAAATAGTCCTTTTACCTCAAGAAATTTGTAGTTTAGTAAAAGAAACAGAACCAGAAACAAGCAGCTTTCATGTGATGTGATTAATACTATACCTGAGACATACAAAGTTCAGTGGAGTAGAAAGGGATAGAGCTTGCCATTATATGAAAATGGAGCATGGTGTCCTGTCATAGTGAATTAAACATAAGTTTCATCATTGCTACCACCTCAGAGTATAAAAAAGAATATATAAAAAGAGCACGCAAAGCTTTTGTTTCTCAAAAACTAGGTCTCTGGATTCTAATCTTTCCTCAGCAATCTTCTGCAGTATCCGTTTATGATCATATTCCCCCATTCAGAAAGAGCCTGCTGTAGTACACTTTAAGTGACACTTAGAAGGAAATGAAAGGGGTGAAATAATTTTTAATCCACTGTATTGACACACAGTTTACATGGAATAAAATGCACCCAGTTTAAGTGTATGGTTTGACGAGTTTTGACAAATGTATACTCCTACGTACCCATTACCCTTATGGCAAGAAAGAGAAACAGAACATTTCTATCATGTTAGAACATTCTTTTCTGACCCATTGCAGTTAATACTGACACCTACCCTGGCCTCCAGGCTACCACTGATCTGCTTTCTATAGTTATAGATTAGTTTGTCTGCTCTGGAATTTTATATAAAAGAAATTATACCATACGTACTCTTTTGTAACTGGATTCTTTTATTCAGTATAATATTTTTTGAGGCCACTAATTTGCCAATTACTTTTGATGAATATATTCATCTATGTTGTTACATATATCACTAGTAGTATTCCATTTTATACTGTTTACCAATGTTGAACATTAAGGTTATTGCCAGTTTGGGGCTACTATGAATAAAGGGACCATGTACATCTGTTAACAAGTCTTTGTATGGATATATGACTTCATTTCTCTTGGGTATATATCTAGAAGTGGAATTTCTGTGTTGTATGGTAAGTATATGTTTTACTTTATAGGAAACTGCCAAACTGTTTTTCAATTTAGTTGCACCTTGTTATGGTGCTACTGGCAATATATGAAACTTCCATTTGCTCCATATACTTGCCAAGACTTGGTATTATCAGTCTTTTTTATTTTAGTCATTCTAGTGAGTATGAAATACTATCTCTGTGGTGTTTTAATGTGTATTTTCTTAGTGACTAATGATGTGCATCTTTTTATATTCTAATTGTCCATTTGTATATGTTATATTAAGAACTATCTATTCAATCTATTCAAACCTTTTTCCTTTTTTTTTTTTTTTTTTTTGAGACGGAGTCTCACTCTGTTGCCACTCTGGAGTGCAGTGGCGCGATCTCGGCTCACTGCAACCTCCGCCTCCCAGCTTCAAGTGATTCTCCTACCTCAGCCTCCCAAGTAGCTGGGACTACAGGCGCCCGCCACCACCCCCAGCTAATTTTTGTATTTTCACTGCGTGTGTCCTCATACTGTCTAGTTACTGTAGCTTTATTGTAAATCTTAAAGTCAGTTAGAGTAAGTCCTTCAATTTTGTTCTTTTTCAGTATAGCTTTGGAAATTTTAGGTCCTTTGCATTTCCACATAAATTTTAGAGTCAGCTTGTCAATTTTTACAAAATAGCCTGCTGGAAGATTGACTGTAATTTCTTCGACTCTATAGACCAGTTTGAGGAAAGTTAATATCTTAACATTACTAAGTCTCCCAAACCATGAATGTGGTTCTTTAATTTATCTAAGTGACATTTTGTGATTTTAAGTGACTTGATCTTTGTTAAATTTAACCCTGTGTTTTTCATGGTTAGGATGCTATTTTCAATAGTATTGCTTTTTTTTCTTTTTTGACATGGGGCCTGGCTCTCACCTAGGCTGGAGAGCATTGGCACGATCTTGGCTCACTGCAGTCTCCTCATCCCAGGCTCAAGCCATCCTCCTACATAGCCTCCCAAGTAGCTGGGACTACAAGTGCGCTCTACCATGCCCGGCTAATTTTTGAATTTTTGTAGAGACGGGATTTTGCCATGTTGCCCAAGCTGGTCTCGAACTCCTGACATCAAGCAATCTTCCCACCTCAGCCTCCCAAAGTGCTGGAATTACAGGCGTGAGCTACCGCACTTGACCACAGTATTGCTTTTTAAAAGCTTTATATTCCAATTGTTCATAGCCAGCATTTAGAAATATAAGTGATTTTTGTATATTGACCTTTTATATTATCACTTTGATAACTTACTCGTTTTTCTGTTGATTCCTTAGGATATTCTTTGAACATATCAAATACGTGAAGCAGTCTAGACCTCTAATGATTTTTTTTTTTTTGAGACAGTCTCGCACTGTCGCCCGGGCTGGAGTGCAATGACGCAATCTTGGCTCACTGCAACCTCTGCCTCCCGGGTTCACGTGATTCTCCTTGCCTCAGCCTCCCAAGTAGCTGGGATTACAGGCATACACTTACAACGACTAATTTTTTGGTATTTTTAGTAGAGATGGGGTTTCACTGTGTTGGCCAGACTGGTCTCGAACTCCTGACCTTGTGATCTGCCCACCTCGGCCTCCCAAAGTGCTGGGATTACAGGCGTGAGCCACTGCACCCGGGCTCTAATGATTTTTAAATCTGTCTTGGCTTCTGTGTGCTTGTTCATTTGTGAAACATGTACTGGAAAACCTCCTTTATTTTAGGCATGATCCTAGGCTCTGTAGATACAGAATCAAGGAACTCATTGTCTGAGGAAGGGGACAGATAAGAAAGTGACTGTATGTAATAAAGTGAAATAACCATGGTAATAAATACAAGCCAGGCCTCCTAAAGACCTTTGGTTTCTTAACAGATAACTTGCTTTCGAATTTGGAATAATAGTGTTTAAAAGTAAAAACTAATATTTCACCTAATATTTTCATCATTGTCCAAGTGACAAAATTTAAAGGTAAAAGAGATCTTAGAAAGTGCCTCCTCTAACCACCTTTCCTTACAAATAAGAAAATAAGAGTTGGTCCAATTCCCACAGCCAGTTAGTAAACTGAGAGAACACTCTTGCTGCCTATACCAAGTCACAGTCCTCAAAGGTTGGATTGGATACTCACTGATGGCCAATTGTCTGTTCATATTTGCTTATTTACCGGATACCTCCTATGTGTTAAGCATTATCTTTGTGCTAGATATATGAAAAAAATAAAATTTATTCCTGCACACAAGGAATTCACAGGCTAGTTGAGGAGATAGATAAGGAAAGAGACAATTATAATAGACTGCTATTTTCTCCAATAATGTTCCTTAGGAATCATTAGTTGCAAGATATAGAAACCTATTCAAGCTAGCTTGAATTAGGAGAGATTATTTATTTACTGTAAGGATATGAGGAAATTATATCCTTATTTATTACATCCTTATTTATTGTAAGGATATGAGGAAATTATGTGGAACCCAATAGCAGGAAGTACAGCCCCACCTTACTAGAACTGGAAGGACAGCTTCTTCCCCCTTCCCTCTTTTTGCCATTCCTTCCTCTCCACATGGCTTCACCTTTTTGTATCTGCTATATTTTTCTCTCCCTGTAGATTACTTCTACTCATTCATCTACTTCTTCATTCAATTTGGCTGCCCCCAAATATCAGCCTCAGACCTTGAGTCCATATGACTTTGACTCTCTATACCTTTTTTTTTGGAGACAGGGTCTTGCTCTGTCGTCCAGGCTGGACCCTCTATCTCCCAGGCTCAAGCTCTCCTCCCACCTTAGCCTCCCGAGTAGCTGGGACTACATGCCCATGTACATGGGACTACATGCCATGTACACCACCATGCCCACTAATTATTTTATTTTTTGTAGAGACAGGGTCTCAATTTGTTGCCCAGGCTGGTCTCAAAATCCTGCACTCAAGTGATCCTCCTGCATTGGCCACCGCACCCAGCTGACTCTCTATACTGAATTGATTCAGTCTCTCCCTCCCAAACTCCAGACTCTCAGGCGAGAACCTTTCATTGTCCCAGTTTAAGTCACGTGTCTAATCCTAGTCCTTCCAGCCTCTTAGAGGATAATAGGCAGTGCAGGTTTTCTCTATGAGTGGAAAGAAATGATGGATATCACTTATCATCGAGAGATATAGGCAAGTGGTAAAGCAGCATTCTATTTATGTTCCTACTTATATATTCTTTTAAAAGTTTCTTTCTCTCTTTTTTTCAAGGTTTGAATGTTTCAAGATCAAGAACTCAGTAAACTACCATCTGCTTTTTACCTTAGTTCTATTCAGTTTAATAGTAACCACAGTAAGTCATATTTTGTTTCTAACAGATTAAGCATGTAAATTCACCATTTATGGAGTTTGACATATTTTACTTCCAGTATTTGCTTCATGCTATCAAACTGAAATCTTTCTACACAAAACAAGAATATCACACTGACAAATATTGCTCCCTTGTTCCCTGTTCAAATGTTACTTCTCACTGTAATTGAAGTACTTTTAAAAATCTGTTTAGTTTTTAAAGGGAAAAAGCAAAAAAGCAAATATTTAGTAGCAATAATTGGGAAAAATTAATTTTTCTCATAGATGGACATATTAGCTCCTATTTGTTAAAAATGAGAGATTGGCTCTGCTCCATTGGTCCAAATGTGACTGTTTTAATGATTAACTTTTCTCTAGTAAGTTGAGATAGCTAGTCACTTCTAATTCTACATTAATGCTTTTTTTCTCAAGTAAATTGCATTTTATATTATGAAAATATTTATTTCAGAAAACATTTATTGAAAACTTACCATGTCAGGCACTAGAAATACAGAGATGATTAAAAAGCAGTTGCTATCTGTGAGGAGCTCATTCTGTTAGAGATTTTAGACATGTACACAAAGAATTGCATCAAAAGATAATAATTGCAATAATAGAGGTAAAAACTACTTATATGGTGATGAGATAAAGGAGGTTCAATCAAGGCTTCATGCATGGGTCAAGGAAAGCTTCTGAGAGGTGGCACTTGCACTAGAATTTAACTGATGAGTAGGAGTTCATCAGACCCCTGGGCAAGAGTGCAGTGAAGAATTTGTAGATAGCACTATTGTTTGTTCATAGGCAGAGAACTTTGAAACAACATAGTGAACTACCATTTTCAATCACTTACTATATGCCAGATATTGTAACTACATACTTTACCTTTATTGTCTCATTAAATCATCACCACTGGTAGAACTGGGCAAGATTTAATATGGCTGGAACATATGGTAATTGAAGGGCAGTGAATGAGTCTAGTGAATTAGACAAATGTCAGATTATAAATACCCTTCTATGCCTTGTTTGAGAGTTCAAATATTTATCCTCGAAGAAGTGTGGAGTGGTTAGGCGCAGTGGCTCACTCCTGTAATCCCAGCACTTTGGGAGGCTGAGGCTGGTGGATCACCTTGAGGTGTCAGGAGTTCATGACCAGCCTGGCCAACATGGTGAAACCCTGTCTCTACTAAAAATGGAAAAATTAGCCAGGTGTGGTGGCACTCCCCTGTAATCCCAGCTACTCAGGAGGCTGAGATGGGAGAATTGCTTGAACCCCGGAGGCGGAGGCTGCAGTGAGCTGAGATCGTGCCACTCCACTCCAGCATAGGCGACAGAGTGAGACTCCATCTCAAAAAGAAAAAAAAGAAAAGAAAAAGGTAGTGTGGAGCCAATAACTGGTTTAAAGGAAAGATGTAATCAGATATGTGTTTTAGAAAGATTGCTCTGGTTATGGAGGCTGGATTACAGGAGTATGAGGCTAGACCCAGGGACTTTTGTATTTGCTTTAGTAAGATATGAGACTCAGGTGAAAGTAATATAGCTGTGGGGTTGAAAAGAAACGGTCATAAGTAACAAACTGCAGGATATGTGACCCACTTCATAGTAGAGGGGGTGAAAGTAGAGTAAAAAGGAGTTGTCTAGAATGACTACTGGCCTGGTTGTCAGGATAGATAGTATGTCCTTAATCAAAACAGGAAACTTGGAGGATGAATAGCTTTTGCAGGATAGATAATGAGTAGGTTCGCACCATGGGGTAGGGGTAGAGATAAATTCATATGAAATGTGTTAAGATTGAGGTGCCTGACATTAATTACATCTGAGGCTTAACAGTTAGGCTGGCCTAAAGATGTAGATTTAGGATTTGTCAGGGTATAGATAGTACAAAAATATGAGAATAGATGACCTGAAAAAGTAGCATGGGCCGTTAAGATGACTAAAGGGACCAGCCACAGTGGCTCACACCTGTAATCCCAGCACTTTGGGAGGCCACGATGGGAGGACTGCTTGAGCCCAGGAGTTCAAGACCAGCTGGGCAACATAGTGAGACCTCGTCTCTACAAAACATTTTTTAAAAATTAGCTGGATGTGGTGGCATGCACCTGTAGTCCCAGCTACTCAGGAAGCTGAGGTGAGAGGATTGCTTGAGCCCAGGAGGTCAAGGCTTCAGTGAGCCATGATTGTGCCACTGCACTCTAGCCTGGGTGACAGAGTGAGACCCTGTTTCAAAACAAACAAAGACTAAAAGTACAACCTAATGAAATACTTACATTTGAGGACTAGGTAGAAGAAATGGAGCTAGCAAAAGAGACTGAGAACAAGTAATCAGGGACGTAAGAAAGCTAGGAGAGCCTGATGTCATGGAGTACAAAGATTTCTAGAAGTGAAAAATGGAAGAACAGTTGCCTCTGAAAGGATGAGTACAATGAAGATTGAGAGCTACTAGAAATTTTCAGTTGGAAGACCAGGTAACCTTAATGAGGATACTGTCAGTAGTAAACTGATGGAGGCAAAAGCCAAATTTCAGTTAGTTGAGATGTTGAATAGGAGGTTGAGAGGGCACATATGCACTATTTACTTGTTTCCACATTACTTTGCCGAAACTACTGTATTAGTCCCTTCTCATGCTGCTATAAAGAAATACCCAAGACTGGGTAATTTATAAAGGAAAGAAGTTTAATTGACTCACAGTTCCGCAGGGCTGAGGAGGCCTCCGGAAACTTAACAAATCATCGTGGAAGGTGAAGCAAACACATCCTTCTTCACATGGTGGCAGGAGAAAGAAGTGCAGAGCGAAGGGGGAAGAAGCTCCTTATAAAACCATCAGATCTCATGAGAACTCACTCACTATGATGAGAAAAGCATGAGGGAACCACCCCACCCCCATGATCTGTTCACCTCCCACAAAGTCCCTTCCCCAACACATAGAGATTACGATTCAGATTACAATTCAAGATGAGATTTTGGGTGGGCATACAACCAAACCATATCAACTACATATTGGTTAATCATGAAAGAATTGTAGAATTTCAGAGGTGAAATGAAGTCTTGTTATGATATGAAAGAAGAGAATCAAGTCTAGAGATTGTCAGTGACTTGCCTGGCCAATCAAGTTTATATAGAGAATTGGTGGGACAGACAGACTTGGAAGTCAGATTTAAGTTTGGATCCAGGCTACTTAAAAACTTTGGGACCTTGCAAATTACTTAATCTCTCTCAGCCTTAGTTTCCTTTATCTGTTAAATGAAGAAAATAATAGTATATATTTTATGTTAGTTGTGAAAATTAATACCTAACACATAGGAAGGACTCCATAATTATTTGCTTTAAAAAATGTCTTTAAGAGGTATGTCATTTTGCATTTCTTTTATTAGTAACAATGGGAATCTGATAGCATTACCTATATAAATGGAAATTAGTATTTTGAAATAAGAAATTTCAGAGATTAAAAGCATTCTCCCTTACTGGGTTTAGAGTTACAGATATACCATATCTCATACACATCATACTTTTAAAGCTCATAATGCTTAAAGGAAATAATCTGGGTTTGGTTTTTTTTTGTACTGAGGGTAGAAACTTCTGTAGCCAAGTAATAAAATTATATAAAATTTTATGGGATTGCTACATTAAATGAGGATATAGAAATATCTAAATCCAGTACTTACTATCAAAGATATTATAGTCTTGTAGGGAGAGAAACAAACTATTAAATGCCACAAAGTTTATACATGAAGAGTAATGGTAGAAAGGAGCGTGACTGGTTGCTTCTGCTGTATAGAGAAAGGATCAGAAAAGGCTTCAAGAAGGAGGTATAGTTTGAGTTGAATCCTAAAAGATGAGTAATGAGTAGAGGAAGATTTCTGAACAAAGTAAAGAGCAGCATGTTTAAATATACAGAAGCGTGAAACTAGCACATTTGAGGAAGCACAGTACTTTCTGGAGACTTGGATGAGGAGGAGACAAGAAAACAATAGTGAGACCAAACAGAAAGGAAGGAACCATGGAAGGATTTGAATGTTAGGCTAAGAAATTTGAACTTTGTCTTGCAAGTGATGAGAGTCATGGCAGGGTCATGACTTGAATTTTGATTCCCCTGTACCATATCATTTAAAAATTGTGCTCCTGTAGGGCAATACATGCATGTTAAATCTTAACTAGGCATTGAGCTTAATCATCCACATGACATTGGAACCTACAGCTAGGGTTTGTGTAACTGCGAATGCATCTAGAAGGTGAGTTAGAGATTTCTGGAAGCATAAGAAAGCACAAGAAATTTGTTTTAAATGTCTTCACTTACTGAGCGCCTACTGTATGCTAGACACTTTCAGGTATTTTAGCTTATCATTCCTCACCACTATTACTGTTCATTATCCAGATGAGGAAGGATGCGTCTTTTAGTTAAATTACTTGTCCAAGGCATGTAGCAAGTAAATGGCAGAAGTTGAAATTTACTCCTATCTCTAAGTCCAGTGTTCTTTCTGTTGTAGAACAGATCTGCTTTGGGGATTGTCAACATAACCTCTTCACTCCTCATGAGAATCCATGTATCCTTATCTCTCCTTGATACTGATCCAGAGTTTGGGGTGGTCCACAACAGATCTAAAACATTCTACTCACCATAACAGGGCTAAGCACTGAGGAAATCCTCCTGTAGATACTAGCCCTCCTGTGGCATGCCACTTGACCTGATTGCTTTTACATGGCTGGATTCAAGTCTGAGTAAGATGGGGGAAGCAGGAGAGGTTTGGGATTTGCAGAGTAATTGGAATCGGTTTTCCCCCCTTCATAATGTACTTCATTCACATGTGTTTTTTCTAATATTTTGCAGGTTTACCTTAAGGTAAAAGAGCCGATATTCCATCAGGTAATTTTTTGTAAATTATTACACATTAGATTGTTTAACGATACATGGCTGCTTTATGATTTCCTTGTCTAAGAAATGATATGCAGATAAAATTTTTTTTTAATGAAATGGTAGATGTTCTAAGGAAGTTCAGTGTTTAAAAGGGAGGTTGTAAACTCAAATGCTTACAGGAGTCAAGTGTAGGTAACAGGAATATACCTGGGACAGCCAATGCGCAGGTCTAGCTGGCTGTTGGTATCCAGTAATACAGGTGCAACATTGCTATTATAAGCAGAAAGAACCAGGAAGCATTATGCACATACACATAAAGTCTTTTTATGACATCTAGAAAAGACAGACTGAAAATTCCTTGATTATTTTCCCCCTAATATATTTTAACACATTTTTTGACATGGGAGGTGATGTACACTGAAGGAAGCAGACACAGGAAACTTTATTGTAGGAAATGGTGATTTAAGTGTATGCCATTATGAAACCAGAGTGAAATAAAGAAGCAGGCCTTTGAGTGTTGCCATGTGCCTGGTACTATGCTTACCACTACACAGACTTCTAATCTCACCAACAGTCCTACTAATGGGAAATTATTATATACATTTCAAGGAAAATGAGCTCAGAAATATTAAGTAATTTGCCCTAGGGTGACATAGTTATTAAGGGGGAGAGCCAGGATTATAACCTAGATTTGTCTGACTCCTTTTCATCATTCTTTTAACAGACTAGCAAACAAAAATGAATAAATAAGCACGCTTTTCAGAAGTGCCAGAGTTTTAAAATATTTTGTGCTTATATTAACATTTACTAATGTTCTTGTAACTTTTACAATTCAAGCTATACAATAATCATCTAACTGGAACCTGGCTTTTGAAATATATTCTATAACCACATTATTATGTCTTGCTTTTCTCCAGGTCAGCTGCAGGTAGATGAACTAAAGTAAATGCTACAGAAAAGACATCCTCACGGCTGGGCGTGGTGGCTCACACCTGTAATCCCAGCACTTTGGGAGGCCGAGGCGGGCGGATCACTTGAGGCCAGGAGTTCGAGACCAGCCTGGCCAACATGGTGAAACCCCATCTCTACTAAAAATACAAAAATTAGCCGGGCATGGTAGCGTGCACCTGTAATCCCAACTACTTGGGAGGCTGAGGCAGGAGAATCACTTGAACCCGGGAGGCAGAGGTTGCAGTGAGCCGGGATTGCACCACTGCACTCCAGCCTGGGCGACAGAATGAAACTCTGTCTCAAAAAAAAAAAAAAGAAAAGAAAAGACATCCTCACTTTCTTGTTTATTGTAACTTGAAATGATGCCATTATGTAATTACTATTTTATTTAGAAAGTTTTATTAACAGTATAAAAAACAAAGTTGGCCAGGCACAGCAGCTTATGCCTATAATCTTAGTCCTTTGGGAGGCTGAGGTGGGAGGATTGCTTGAAGCCAGGAGTTCGAGACTAACCTGGGAAACGTAGCAAAAAAAGAAAAAAAAAAAAAATCGGGCATGGTGGAACATGCCTGTATTCCTAGTTACTCGGGAAGCTGAGGCAGGAGGATCCCTTGAGCCCAGGAGGATCCCTTGAGCCCAGGAGTTTGAGGCTGCAGTGAATTATGATTGTGCCACTGCACTCCAGCCCAGGCAACATATCTCTTAAAATAATAATAAATAAATGAAGTTAATTTGTATAAATACCTCAGTTTTTATAAACTTCTTGTTTGCCTTTACTAAGAAAGAAAAATAATGACCACAAAAATATAAAATTTGGAAATTCTGGGTTAATTTTTACAAGTTTTATGACCATCTGTTTTTCATTTTGTGCTTTAGAACTATTTGACACTATGTAATAAAAAACAACTCTTAATAAGTAACTACCCCTAGTGCAATATCCATGTGTTTTTCCACTAATAAAGATTTTCTTCCCTATGTATAGCAGTAATATTTATTGATAAGAAGAGAAGCAGGATGAAAGCTAGGTCTATCCATGCCCACTGTGGCTTGTGTCCTAGGCCTAGAGATTAAAAATCAGGATAGAGAAATGAAGAAATAAGGGAATGCTAGAGTGAAGCAAATAAGAAATCTAAAGGTAAAAGACATTCATTCATTCAACAGATGTCTACTGTCTGCCTTCTCTATACCAAATTCTGAGCTGGAATTTGGAGATAGGCAGCGAAGCAAAGACTTTATGATCTACATACAGTCAAGCAGAGCTGGATTTAAAATCTAGTCTCCTCCACTTACTAACTGTACACCCTGGACAAGTTAGTTAACCTCTCTGAGCTGGCTTCCTCATTGTTCAACAATCTCCCCACCTTTCTTTTTGAAATAGAGCCTCACCCTGTCACCCAGGCTGGAGTGCAGTGGCTCAATCACAGCTCACTACAGCCTTGACCTCCTGGGCTCAAGCAGTCCTCCCACCTCAGCCTCCCAAGTAGCTGGAATTACAGGCACACACCACTACAACAGGCTGTTTTGCATCTTTTGTAGAGATGGGTTTTACTGTGTTGCCCGGCAGGTCTCAAAACTCCTGAGCTCAAGCAGTCTGCTCACCTCAGCCCCTGCCTTGGTGAAGCTCAGGCAGGGTTACAGGTGTGAGCCACTGTGCCCAGCCTGAACAAACCCTTTTTAAGTGCCTTCAGTGTTCCAGGCACTGTACTAGGCACAAGAGATACATACACTAGTGAATAAAATAACAAGCCCTGCCCTCAAGGAACTTACACCCTATCTCTATAGTAACCTCCTAAGTTTGAGGATTGAATGAAATAATGTGTATAAAACCCTTGTCACATAGTAAACACTCAATAAATGTTGACTAACATTAATATACATAGGCAAATAAGATATGGCCACTAATCTCAAGAAGATCATTGTCTAATCAGTAATACAGACTTGTAAAAATTAATTGCAGTATATAAGTCTTGTGATAAATATGTAAAAGCAGTGGTAATATGGACAAGGGTAAGCTCTATCTACTTAGATGACTCATAGAGGGGCTTCAGGAGAGTCTTGAAGATGAACAAGATGTCACAGGTAAAGAAGTAGAGAAAGGCTATTCCATCTATAGAGAAGCATGTGTTAAGACAGCAGTCCCCAACCTTTTTGGCATCAGAGACCGGTTTCGTGGAAGATAATTTTTCCACGGACAGCCAGGGGATGGTTTTGGGATTCCACCTCATATCATCAGGCATCAGATTCTCATAAAGAGCACACAACTTAGATCCCTTATATGTGCAGTTCACAATAGTGTTTGCGCTCCTATGAGAATCTAATGCCACTGCTGATTTGATAAGAGGCAGAGCTCAGGCGATAATGCTCACTTGCCTGCAGCTCACCTCCTGCTGTGCAGCCCAGTTCCTAAAAGGCTGCAGACCCGTACCAGTCTGGGGGATGTGGACCCCTGTGTTAAGGTACAGAAGTGTGAATTGGTAACTCTTGCACATGAAACAGGAGTACAAGTTCACCCAGGGATTTGTGGTAGTGTGCTGAGGTGTTTACAAAATCAGTGACTGCATCTGAACATTCCTATTTTCCTATAACATTTATTTTATTCAACCATATTGTAGGGATTAAACTTTTTTTTTTTTTTTTTTTTTTTTTGATAAGGAGTCTCACTCTGTCATCCAGGCTGAAGTGCAATGGCACAATCTCGGCTCATTGGAACCTCCACCTCCCAGGTTCGTTATTCTTATGCCTCAGCCACCCAGGTAGCTGAGACTACAGGCGTGTACCATCATGCCCGGCTAATTTTTGTATTTTTAGTAGAAACGGGGTATCGCCATGTTGGCCAGTCTGGTCTTGAATTCCTGGCCTCAAGTGATCTGCCCGCCTTGGCCTCCCAAAGTGCTGGGATTACAGGCATGAGCCACCGCACCTGGCCTAATTTTCGTATTTTCAGTAGAGACAGGGTTTTTTCGTGTTGGCCAGGCTGGTCTTGAACTTCTGACCTCAAGTGATCCACCCGCCTTGGCATCCCAAAGTGCTGGGATTACAGGCATGTGCCATCATGCCCAGCTGGGATTAAACTTTTTAAAGTTAAAACAAATATAAATATGTTACAGAACTGAGTACAATGACCACATGAATTTTTAGGATGAAATAAGAAACTTCTTTGAAGTTTGTGTTTTCAGTGTGCCTCTCCCATCTCTGTCCATCGGGAATAAGTCACCCTTCCTTTGCTATTAGGAATATTTCGTAGAAAAGTTTTAAAAGCATTGGTATACTATAAATATTTGGTATGGCTGGCCCTAACTGTAGGAGATGGGTTTGGATTACTAGTGAGGTGGTTAGGTCATGAGGAGCCCTTTATACTATGCTTAAAATTATAAGCAGTCAGGAGCCATTAAAGGGTTTTAAGCTGCAGTATGACCAAATCAGATTCTCATTTTAGAAAGATCATTGAAAGGCTATCTAGGGGCTGGAGGAAGGAAGTAAAAGGCCAAGGAAAGAGACAAGTTTGATTTCTGTTGCCCTAGTCCATTGAGAAAGGATTTTTAAAAAACCAGTGCTATAGGATGATATGAAATACACTATAGATATAACAAGTACATTTATATAGTATACATACATGCTAGAAGGTGATAACTGCTATAAAAAAGAAAAATAGGTTAGGGGATGTCCTTCCACTTACCCCTCCTTCACTCTCTCCAGTCACACTGAGTCTTGCTTTATATTTCAAACACAACAAGCATGTTTCCACTTTAGGACTTTGGCACTCACTATTGCCATTGCCTAGGATACTAGTACCCCAGCTATCTACATGGTTTATATCCTCACTTCATTCAGGTCTCTGCTTAAATGTTAACTTAGCAGAGAGGCCTTACCTAACAACTCTGTCTAAAATTACAGTCCATCCTTCTCTGTGTTATCCTGATTTAACTTTTATTAGTTGCTTTAGTAGAGAGAAAACACTAATAATATTTTTATAGCCTTTGGAGTTTGGAGACTGAAAACAACTATTAAATATAGAAAGATAAAATTTCACTATAAAAATATACATATTGTTAGATAAAAATTATAAGGAGCAGAAAAGTATATATTCTGTCATCTTTTTATTTTAAAAAAAAACCTCTATAAGTTGAGAAATCAAACTTATATAGCTGAACATGCTGCCAGCCAGATAAAATCAGTTTCTATATAGTCAGAAGGAGAGAATGAATACTAGGTAGGCCACTAGCAGTGGGGAGCATCAAAAGTATGGGGTAGGGGTGCTCTGGAGAGAAGAAAGTTAATTTGAAAAAGTCCCATGATGTTGCCAAGGCATAGGTTCTTTCCTAATGCATCATTTCATATGCTCAACATATTCCCTAGGAAATTCATTCTCTTTGACTCCTATATGCTGACAGTTCTGTTTCTTCAGCTGTGATTTTTCTTTTAAACTATAGACCTAGGAATCCAACTTCTGCTAGAGGTCTCTACTCAGATATCTCACTGGCACATCAAACTCTGAACGTATATGCAGAAGTGAACTCACTACTTTTCTCCCTAGTCTTTCTTCTCTTCATATATTCTCTAATCCAATAATTAATTTTGCCATGCACCTAACTATCCATGCCACAAACCAGGCCATCATCCTTGTCTTTCTTTCCCCCTCTCTAACTCCCATTCAAACTAATGATTAGTCTGAACCCTAAATTTCTCTCTAATTTAGCCACTTCTCTGCATCTCCCCTGATATTACCCTAGTTCAGGTCTCTATCTCTCACTTAGATTATTGCAACATGTTATCATTGGTCTGTTTCCTGTCAGTCTCACCTCCCTCTCTTTCTCCACTCAGCACAACAGGGACATCTTTCTAATACGTAAGTCTGACCATGTTATCTATTGGTGAAACCTTCATTGGCTTTCCATTATTTTTCCTTTTTTTTTTTTTTTTTTTTTTGAGACGGAGTCTTGCTCTTGTTGCCCAGGCCAGAGTGCAGTAGCGTGATCTTGGCTCAGTGCAACCTCCGCCTCTCAGGTTCAAGCAATTCTCCTGCCTCAGCCTCCAAGTAGCTGGGATTACTGGCACCCACCACCACACTCAGCTAATTTTTTGTATTTTTTAGAAAAGACAGGGTTTCACCATGTTGGCCAGTCTTGTCTCAAACTGCTGACCTCAGGTGATCTACCCACCTTGTCCTCCCAAAGTGCTGGGATTACAGGCATAAGCCGCCCCACCCAGCCTTTTTTTTTTTTTTTTTTTTTTTTTTTTCTGAGACAGTCTTGCTCTGTCGCCCAGGCTAGAGTGCAGTGGTGCAGTCTTAGCTCACTGCAACCTCCGCCTCCCGGATTCAAGCAATTCTCGTGCCTCAGCCTCCCAGGTAGCTGGGATTACAAGCATCTGCCACCACACCTGGCTAATTTTTGCATTTTTAGTAGAGATGGGGTTTCACCATGTTGGTCAGGCTAGTCTCGAACTCCTGACCTCAAGTGATCCACCTGCCTTGGCCTCACAAAGTGCTGGGATTACAGGCGTGAGCCACCACACCTGGCCTCTGTTACTGTTATATAAAGTCCAGCTCCTTAACATGACTTGAAAGGCCAGATTTGACCTCTGGTCTGTGACTCCATTTTTCCTATTCTATATTCCAACAATATACTATAAGGATCTTTTTTTCCTCCTTGTCTCTAGAATATAAGATATGACAATAACTCTCTTCCACTTTCTTTTAAGGTAACTGCTACGTGAGCTTCAGGTATAAAATTTTAAACACTGTATCCTCCAGAAAGACTGTCTACTGTATAAGTCTGGATTAGGTGGCCTTCCTATGTGTTTATAAAGTACTCTGTACAGTTCCTGCCATAGAGTTATAATACTATATTATAATTGCCTGGTTATTTATCTCTCCCTTTACTAGATTGTAATTGCTGTGAGTATAGGGATTATGCCTTTCTTGTTCACCATTTGTAGCAGTATAGCTGTGGTTATGGATTTAAGCTGGCAATGAGACCCTAATAAGCTTTAATCTAATACTATGTTTACTCAGCTTTATAGAAGGATACAGGGTGAGAGTTATAGCAGATGTAGCGTCTTCATCTCATCAGAAGACCCAGAACTATTCATACACACAGCTTCTTTTGTACCCTCATCCACATAAGATTCAGACCAGCCTGGGCAACATAGTGAGACCTCGTCTATACTAAAAAGAAAAAAAAATTAGCCGGGATGTGGTTACGCACACCTCTACTCCCAGCTACTTGCGAGGCTGAGGCAAGAGGATGGCTTGAGCCTGGGAGATCAAGGCTGCAATGAGCTATGATCGTGCCACTGCACTCCAGCCTAGACAACAAAAGATCCTGCCTCAAAAGAAATAAGAATAATAAAATAAAACTTAATCAAAATTCTATTATAACTCAAAAGCAAACAGTATTATTATTGCTTAGGAATGCATTTGTAGATGACTAGTTTAAGTTAGTAATTATATAAAGAAAAGCAAAACAATGTTTATAATACAAGTCAGGAGAGTGGTTTCCTCTAAGAAGGAAGGGAGAGGGTTGGACTGGGAAGACACACATGCAGCACTTCTTGGGGGTTAACAAGGATTTGCTTCTTGACCTGGGTGGTGCTTTCTCGACTATTGGCTTTATATGTATTTGCTAAATCATATTTTCCCACTAGGTTCAATTTTCTAGGTACTAATACTCATCTAATAGTCAATACAGAAAAGAAAGAAGAGCCAACGCTAGAAGATGTGGGAACATATAGAATAAAGAACATAGGAAAATGGATTAACTTTAGTCAAGAAGTGGGCACCTTTTTTGGAGACTAGGGATGAAAAAGAATGCCAGGGGAGGATGCATATGAATGCAGAAGCATTTAGAAGAGTTAAAAGAATTCAGGTTTATACTATTGTAAAATGAGAAGCACAATTACTGTATTTGCTGAAAGCAAAGCTAAAGAGAAGAGAGGAGCTAAAGGGAAAAGAGGAGCTAAAGATTATAAGGCAAAATTACAGCATTTGTTCAGGTTTCAGCAGATATTTAAAATTTCAAGGATCCATTCAGAATTAAAATTGATATAGGACTTCTGATACTGGTTATTTAATAAAGTTAAGCAGACTCTTAACTTTTCCTCAGAAGTTAGCATGATTTAGTGATTTAACACATTTTTTAAAATTCTATTCTTTAAAAGGTAATGAAGGATAATAAATATTTACATTTAATTGGGAAGGCTATTTTGGTAGGCAAAATAGACTTCCTTTGCCAAAGAATAATGATTGTACTAACCTCATTTTCCGTTCCTATTTAGGTCATGTATGGAATGTTGGTCTTTACATTAGTACTTCGATCTATTTATATTGTTACATGGTAAGTAGTTTGGATCATCTGCACTATGATTGAAGTATATTTAGACGTACAACAGTAAATCTATAGCCTAAATCAAAATAACACATAAAAGCTCACTTCAGTAGAGATGTTGGAAGAAAACTATAACCCAACATTTATTGTTATATTATAAGGAATACTGGATCTTCAGACAAGTTGTTAATGGGCATCATGTGAAAACTAGGGTTCCAAAATTAAAGACATGGGAAAATTAAAGAGAGCTGTCTATGATGGCCTTGTTTTGAATATTTATAAAATTCATTAGATATTAGAGACCTTAAAAATCCTATAGTTAAAAAAAATTGTTTTTGTCTTTCTTAAACCTACTTGACTAGGGAATTCCTTTTACATAGTACCTCCAAGGAAGGCTGTTAATGTCACAAAGAATTAGTATTTCATGAAAGATTATTTGGGAAATGGGTATAATCTTTAGGCATTCATGAAAATTAAATAAGAAATAACATTCATGAGATTACCTTAAATAGGGCCTGGCCACACAACAGGTGTTCAATAAATAAGTAGTATGATTTGTGGGTTTGTTCTTTTTTTTCTTTTTTATTAAACTTTTAGTTTCTAGATAACTGTAGAAATGCATACATTTGTAAAAAATAATAGATCCCAGTATCCTTTACCAATCTCCTCCATTTGTAACATCTTACAAAACTATATTACAATATCAAAACCAAGGCTTGATATGAATACAGTCAAGATACAAAACATTTCCATCATCAGAAGGATGTCTATGTTGCCCTTTTATAACCAGACCTACTTCCCTCCTGCCCCACCTCACTCCTCACTCCCTGTCCTTAACCTCTGGTGATCACTTAATCTGTTCTGCATTTCTGTTTTTGTCATTTCAAGAATGTTATATAAATGGTATCATATATATAACCTTTGAGACTGGCGTTTTGAACTCAGCATAATTATCTGGCGATTAATCCAAGTTGTTCAGTGTGTCAATAATTCATTCCTTTCTATTGCTGAGTAGTATTCCATGGTATAGATGTACCACAGTTTAACCATTCACCTGTTGAGTAACATCTGGATTGTTTCCAGTTTGGGGCAATCATGAATAAAGCTGCTGTGAACAATTGTAATGCAGGTTTTTATGGGAACACAAGTTTTCACTTCTCCGGAATAAATGCCCAGAGTGGAATTGCTAGGTTTTGTAGTAATTTATGTTTAGTTTTTCTCAAAACTGCTGAATTGTTTTCCAGAGTAGCTCCACCATTTTTACATTCCCACCAGCAATATATGTGTGATCCAGTTTCTTTGCATCCTCACCAGAATTTGGTAGTGTCACTATTTTTAATGAAGTTTTTTAAAATTTGCATTTCCCTAATGGCTAATCACGTTGAACATACCTTCCATGTGCTTATTTGCCATATGTGTATGTATTCTCCCTGGTAAAATTTCTGCTCATGTCTTTGCCTGGTTTCTCTTTTTTTATAAGAGATAATAAGGACAGTTTCTATTGTTTTTACAGTTGAGTTGTGAGATTCTAATTCTTTATTAAATATGTGATTTGTGAATTCTTTCTCCCAATCTATAACTTTTCATCCTCTCTTTCAATGAGCAAACATTTTTAATTTCAAAGAGGTCAAATTTATCAGTTTTATGGATTGTGTTTTTGTTGTCAAGTCTAAGAACTCTGTACCTACCTATAGATCCCAAAGATTTGTTCCTATGTTTTTTTTCTAAAAGATTGTATAGTTTTACATTTTACATTTAAGTCTGTGGTTTATTTTCAGTTCATTTTGTATAAGGTGTGAGGCATAGTGTGAGCTTCTGTTTTTTCCATGTGGATGTCCAACTGTTCTAAGACCCATTAGTGGAAAAGACTATCCTTTCTCCATTGAATTGCTTTTGCACTTTTGTCAACAATTATTTGGGTAGATTTGTGTGGGTCTGTTTTAGGGATCTCAGTTATGTTCCATTGATTGATGTGTCTCCCCCTCCACCAATACCACACAGTCTTGATTACTGTGGCCATATAAGTCTTCAAATCATATAGACTGATTCCTCCCACTTCATTCTTCTTTTTCAAAATTGCTCTAGCTATTCAGGTTCCTTTGCCTTTCCATATAAAGTTTAGAATAATATTGTCTAAATTTAAAATCTTGTTGAGATTTTAGGAATTATAGGAATTACATTAAATATGCATATCAATTTGCAGAGTTGACATCTTTAATATGTTGAGTCTTCCAATCCATGAACACAGTATGTCTCTTGATTTATTTAGATCTTTAATTTATTTCATCAGCATTTTGTAGTTTTCAATTTTTTAAGCAGTTGTGATATTGTATTTTTAAATTTTAGTGTCCACATGTTCATTGCTATTATATAGATACACAATTGATCATCTTTTATTCTGCCACCTTGTTGAAGTCAGTTCTAGGGGAGTTTTTTTGTAGATTGTTTTGTTTTGTTTTGTTTTTTGCTTTTTTTGAGATGGAGTCTCGCACTGTCTCCCGGGCTGGAGTGCAATGGCACGATCTCGGCTCACTGCAGCCTCCGCCTCCCAGGTTCAAGTGATTCTCCTGCCTCAGCCTCCCCAGTAGCTGGGATTACAGGCACCCGCCACCATGCCCAGCTAATTTTTCTGTATTTTTAGTAGAGACGGGGTTTCACTATGTTGGCTAGGCTGGTTTCAAACTCCTGACCACGTGATCTGCCTGCCTCGGCCTCCCAAAGTGTTGGGATTACAGGCATGAGACAACGTGCCCGGCCCTGTAGATTTGTTTTTAAGATTTGCTGCAAAGAGAAATAGTGTATATCCTTGTTCCTGATGTGTGTGCTTTTTAGTTCCTTTTTGCCTTATTGCCCTGATTAGAACTTCCAAGACTATGTTGAGTAAGAGTGGTGACAGCGGATCTCCTTGCCTTGTTTCCAATTCTAGGGGAAACACATTTAACCTTTCATCATTAAGTTAAATGTTAACTGTATGTTTTTTATAGACGTTCTTTATTACGTTGAGGAATCTGCCCTCTATACTAGTTTGATAGGGCTGCCACATATAATAAAATACCATTAGATTGGGTGGCTTAACCAACAAACTTATTTTCTCACAGTTCTGGAGGCTAGAAGTCTGAGACTAGGGTGTCAGCAGGTCTAATGTCTTCTGACACCCCTCCCTTTGGCATGCAATTGGCCACACAGAGAACACAGAGAGAAGGTGTTCATTTGGTCTTTTCTCTGTGCATGCCTGGGTCTGATTTCTCTGTGTGTTTGTGTCCTAATCTCCTTTTCTGATAAAGGACACCAGTTATATTAGATTAGGGCCTACCCTAATGACCCCATTTTAACTTAATTATCTCTTTAAAGAACCTATCTCTAAATAGTCACATTCTAAAGTACAGGGGGTTAGGACTTTAACATATGAATATCAGAGGAGACACACTATATCCTCTATTTTTTACTTTTATCATAACTTTCGTTATCATAAATGGACCTATAATACACTCTATTACTAATTTTCTTTATCATGAATGGGCGTTGGATTTTGTCAAACGCTTTTTCAGTATCAATTGATTTTATCATACTGTTTTATTCTGTAGTCTGTTAATAAGGTGGATTATATTAATTGATATGGGGATATTGATCCAGCCTTGTATCCTGGGATAAACCTTACTTATGTAATTCTTTTTATATATTCTGAATTCTTCACTTGTTAATATTTTGTTAAGGATTTTTGTATCTGTATTCATGAAGGATATTGGTTTGTAGTTTTTATTTTTGTCCTGTCTTTTTCTGGTTTTGGCATCAGGATACTATACGTTTCATTAAATGAATTGGGAAATGTTGCTCCCTTCTATTTTCTGGAATAAATTGTATACAATCAGTGTATACAATTTATACTCTTCTTTAAATGTTTGGTAGAATTCTCTAGTGAAACCATCTGGGCCTGGAAATCTGTTTTTTGGGGCATTTTAAAATTACACATTTTAAAAATAAAGGAAATTCTGACACCTGTTACAACAGGGATGCACCTATAAGACATTAGGCTAAGCGAAATAAGCCAGTCACAAGAGGACAAATACTACATGAGTCCACTTATATGAGGTTCCTAGAGTAGTCAACTTCATAGAGACACAAATAAAATGGTGGTCGGGGCCTGGTGGGGAGTAAGATGAGGGGGTTCCCTGGGGAAGGCATTGGAGAGTTATTGTTTTATGGGTACAAAGTGCAGTTTGGGAAGATGGAAAAAGTTCTGGAGATAGTGGTAAGGGTTGCACAACAATGTGAATGTACTTAATGCTACAGATCTGTATACTTTAAAAGGGTTAAAAAAGTTAAACTTTATGAAATTTTAACATAATAAAATGTTTACATTAAACATACGCAGAAAAATAAATACAGGTTCAGCTTCTTTAATAGTCATGCAGTTATTCACTTTTTTCTTTTTTCTTCCACTCTTGTTGAAGACATGCAGCTATTCAAATGATTGATTTTGGGTGAATTGTGGTAGTTTGTGTTTCTTGAGGCATTGGTTAATTTCATCTAAGTCATCAAAATTTATGTGTGTAGCATTGGTTGCAATATTCCCTTGTTTTCCTCTTGATGTTGAGAGGGCTTGTAGTGATAATCTGTTTCATTCCTAATATTGGTAATGTGTTAGTCTTCTCTCTTTCTTTTTTGGTCAGCCTTGTTAGAAGTGTCTCAAATTTTATTGATCTTTTTAAAAACCAGACTTTTGTTTGATTGATTTTCTCCATTTTTCATTTTTCAGTTTCATTGATTTCTGTTCTTTATATTTTCTTCCTTTTGCTTGTTGTGGGTTTATTTTCATTTCTTTTTCAAGGTTCTTGAGATGGAAGCTTAAATTTTTATTTCAGACTTTCCTATTTCCTAATGAGCATTTAGTGCTATAAATTTTCCTCTCAGCACTGCTTTAGCAGTGTCCCACAGCTTTTTATATGTTGCATTTCATTTTTATTCAGTTCAATGTACTTTTTAAAATTTCTCTTGAGACTTTCTCTTTGACCCATGTATTATTTAGGTGTATGTTGTTTCACATTCAAGGGTTTGGAGATTTTTCTATTGTCATTCTTGATTTCTGGTTTGATTTCATTGTGGTCAGAGAACACACTCTGCATGATTTCATTTTTCTTAAATTTGTTGAGGTTTGTATTATGGATCAGGTTATACCAGGGATATTTATGCCAAGGATATCTTGGCATATGTTCCATGTTTGTTTGAAAAGAATATGTATTCTGCTATTGTTTGATAAAATCTTATACATATGTCAATTAGATCCTGTTGGTTGGTGGTTGTGTCAGTGTTCCCCATGACTACCCTCAGGTCTGATGATTCACTAGGATTCACAGAACTCAGCAAAGCTGTTATACTCATAGTTAAGGTTTGTTACCTAAAGGTCAAACTGATACAGCATGGCCCAAGACCCCAGGCAAATAAAAATAGGTGTTTCCTATAAATCACGTTAGTTGCATAAACTATCTGGCATGGCCCAAAGTGTCAAGTATACAAAGACACTCTTATTGGGCAGGATTTTCTAAGGTCTCAGAAGTTATCTCCGAGGAGCCAGTCAAGAGCCAGTCCTTTCTTTGAAATGTGCAGTGTTTGTGCTCCAAGCCCACCGACTTAGCTATTTAATGCTCAATGGTATTTTTTAGTTATTCTGTATCATTGTTGATTCTCTATCTAGTTGTTCTATCAGTTGATGACAGAAAAATATTGAAGTCTCCAAACATGATTTTGGACTTAACTATTTCTCCTTCATTCTATCAGTTTTTGCTCCACACATTTTGCAGGTCTATGTTGATGCACAGACATTTAGAATTGCTATATCTTCTTGGTAGATTGGCCTTTTTGTCATTATGTAATGTTCCTCTCTGAGTCTGGTAATCTTCTTTGCTCTGAAGTCTAATTTATCTGATTAATATATCCATATTAGCATAGCGTTCTTTTGATTAATGTTTGTGTGGCATATCTTTTTTCATCCTTTTAGTTTCAACCGGATCATACTGTTATATTTGAAATGCATTTCCTTTAGACATTATATAGTTGAATTAGTTTGAGTCATGTTTTTAATCCACTCTTCCAATTTCTTTTAATTGGTGTATTTAGATCATTTATATTAATATAATTATTAATATATTAGAACTTAACTGCCATTTTATTTTTTGTTTTCTATTTGTTCTCTCTGGTTTTTTGCTTTTGTATGCTTTTTCCTGCCTGTGAGTTACTTTATTAAACTTTTTCTTTTTCTTTTCTTTTTTTTTTTTTGAGACGGAGTCTCGCTCGTCCAGGCTGGAGAGCAGTGGCGCGATCTCGGCTCACTGCAAACTCCGCCTCCCGGGTTCACGCCATTCTTCTGCCTCAGCCTCCTGAGTAGCTGGGACTATAGGTGCCTGCCACCGCACCCGGCTAATTTTTTGTATTTTTAGTAGAGACGGGGTTTCCACTGTGTTAGCCAGGATGGTCTCAATCTCCTGACCTTGCGATCCGCCCGCCGTTAGTGTGTCTATAGTGCTTATGTTTCTCTTTGTATTGCTTTTTTAGTGGCTGCTCTCAGTATTACTTTATGTATACATACCCTATCAGAGTCTAATGTTAATCAGCATTTTACCAGTTCCAGTAAAGTACAGAAAACTTACCTCCCTTTCATGTGTCTGTATTCGTTTCCTAGGGCCACTATGACAAAGTACCACAAGCTATGTGGCTTTAAATAACTAAAATTTATTGTATCACAGTTCTAGAGGCTAGAAGTCCCAGATGAAAATGTCTCAGGGCCATGCTCCCTCTGAGACCAGTTGGGAAATTCTTCCTTACCTCTCTTCCTAGCTTCTAGTAGTTTGATGGCAAGCTTTGGCATTCCTTGACTTATAGCTGCATCAGTCCAGTCTTTGCCTTTGTCACATGGCATTCTCCCCATGTCTGTGTGTCTTCACATAGCTATCTTCTTATAAGGACACCAGTCATATTGGAGTAGGGCCCACCCTACTCTAATATAAACCCATCTTAAATAATTATATCTGCAAGGACTTTATTTCCAAATTAGGTAACATTCTGAGGTACTAGAGTTATGACTTCAACATATCTTTTTTAGAGGTGAAAAATTCAACTCATAAGAATGCCTTTACCCTGACCCATTTAAACTATAATTGGTATAATATATATATACATACATATATATATAATATATATATATATTTTTTTTTTTTTTTGAGCCAGAGTTTCGCTCTTGTTGCCCAGGCTGGAGTGCAGTGGCACGATCTTGGCTCACTGCAACCTCTGCCTCTCGGATTCAAGCAATTCTTCTGCCTCAGCCTCCCAAGTAGCTGGAATTACAGGCGCTGCCTCCATGCCTGGCTAATTTTTATATTTTTAGTAGAGACAAGGTTTCACCATGTTGGCCAGGCTGGTCTCAAACTCCTGACCTCAGGTGATCCACCCACCTCAGCCTCCCAAAGTGCTGGGATTACAGGAATGAGCCACTGCGCCCGGCTGTCTTTAATATTTTGTCTCCATGCATTTAGAACCATATCAGACGGTGTTATGATTTTTGTCTTAATCATAATACATAGTTTAGAAAACTCGAGAAGGAAAATGTGTTGTGTCCTCCCACATTTATACTCATTTCCATTGCTCTTTCTTCCTTCCTGATGTTCCATGATCCCTTTTTTCATCATTTCCTTTCTGTTTAGAGAACTTCCTTTAGCCATTTTTTAGGGTGGGTCTCCTGGAAATGTAGTCTCTTAGGTTTCCTTCACGTAAGAATGTCTTGATATTTATTTTGTTCCTAAAGGATGTATTTACTATATATAAAATTCTAGGTTGACAATTATTTTCTTTCAGAATTTGAAAAATGTCATGCCACTTCCTCTGCCCTTCACATTTTTTTTAATGAAAAATCCTTTATCATTTGAATTGTTTTCCCCCGTAGGTAAGATGTTGTTTGTCTCTCACTACTTCAAGATTTTCCTATGTCTTTAGTTTTCAGAAGTTTGGCTAAAGTTTGTCTTAATGTGAATTTCTTTGGGTCTAACATGTTTGAGCAGGGCTCATGCCTGTAATCCCAGATACTTGGGAGGTTGAGGTGGGAGGATCGCTTGAGGCCAGGAGTTCAAGACCAGACTGGGTATCATAGAGATACCCCATCTGTAAAAAATAAATATAAAAATTATCCAGGCATTGTGATATATACCTGTAGTCCCAGCTGCTCGGGAGATTGAGGCAGGAGGATTGCTTGAACCCAGGAGTTCGAGGCTGCATTGAGCTAGGATTGCACCACTGCACTCCAGCCTGGGCAACAGAGCAAGACCCTGTCTCTTGAAAAAAAAAAAACTTAAAAAAATCACATGTTTTGAGGTTGGCTCAGCTTCTTGAATCTGTGTGTTTGTTGTTTTTAGTTAGGGAATTGTTGAGTTTTTTGTTTTTATTTTGTTTTTTTAACAAATTTAGAAGTTTTTTGCCATTATTTTATCAAGTACTTTTCAGCCCTGCTCTCTTCCTCCTCTCCTTCTGGGGGACACCAATAACAAGACACTTAGATCTTTTGTTATAGTCCCACAGGTCCCTGAGCACCACCTCATTACTGCCAGGTACTCATAGAAGTCTAGGTTCCTCTTTGGCCTCTGTTGGCAAGCCAGGGGGAGAAGAGGCTCTTGATTAACTGCTGGGCTGAGATGGGAGCTCCCTCTCCCTACTAGGCCACTGCTTTGTCTGAGAGGGGAAGGATTGCTTTAATATTTGTCACCATCTGGTTTCCACTGACACCCACGTGGTGTGGCCATGGTATCTCTGGCCAGTGGTGAAAATTCTGACTCTGCAGTAGGTCTCTGACACTACCCCAGTAGGGAGGGAAAACAGTGTCTCATCATTGCCACGGGAAGATAGATATCCAAGCTCCTCACATGGTCTCTAAGGGAATGAGGAACTAATTACTGTGGGTGGGGATGAGAGTCCCAAGCCTTCACTACTTGGCCTTCTTAACCTGGCATGGGGTTGAAGCACCTTCTAATACCCTGATGAGAATGGAAGTCTAGGCTCCCCATTCAGCCTTTGTGGCATGAGTGGGGAATCTATTGCATGGCAGGGTGACTATAATGTATTATATATTTCAAAATAGCTAAGATAGCAAATTTCAGATTTCTCCCCACAAAAAAATAAGTGATGGGTATGTTAATTAGCTTGATTTAATCATTCCACATTGTATACATATGTCAAAACATCACATTGTTCTCCATAAATGTATATAATTATGATTTATCAATTTAAAATAATATTAATTTTTTAAAAAGAAAACACATGGAACTCACCACTGTATCATTTCTCAGGTCTCAAAGTCCCTAGTTAGTCTGCTTCTTCTCAACACCTTTCAGGGTCTTCTTATGTTTGTCTTATATATAATGCTCAGCAGTTTTAGTTTTACTTAGTGGAATGAATATGAAAAAGTATATCCACTTCATCTTCCCAGAAGCCCAAGTCCCAGTTTATTCTGTTTTTAATTTAGGCCCCTTAGGTAAATATAAAGAAGCATAAAATACAGTCCTTGACTTAAATCAAGTCTGATAGACAGGGTACCAATACTTTTAGAAACACAAATGACAGACCTTTAAAAAGCACTTAACAGTGGCAATCCTGTGAAATAAAAGCAACTTTCTTCCATCTGTCTTGCCACAACTTCTTTCCTATATGTCCATTTGTTGATCATTTCATTTAGCACTGGTCATTATTTCCTTATCTGTCTGCTCAACTAGACTGTGAGCTTCTTAAAGTCTTAGTTATCTTGGTAATCCCTGGATCCCAGGATAGTGCTTATCCATAAATGTTTTTAAAATCAAATTGAAACTCTTAAAACTTTTGTTACTTTTGTCTGATGAAACATCTGAAAATTCCTCCTGTAACAAAACACCTAGAAATTCTAAATATAATATAACAAACATCCTTTAAATGCCCAGATGAGTTCAAAAGAACATAAAATTCCAGGCTGGGCATGGTGACTCATCCCTATAATTCCAGCACTTAGGGAGGCCAAGGCAGGAGGATTACTTGAGCCCAGGAGTTTGAGACCAGGCTGGGCAATAATAGGGAGACCTAGTCTATACAAAAAGAAATTTAAAAATTAGCGAAGTGTGGTGATGCATGCCTATAGTCCTAGCTACTTGGGAGGCTGAGATGGGAGAATCACTTGATCTCAGGACACTGAGGCTGCATTGAGCCATGATTGTACCACTGCACTCCAGCCTGAGCAACAGAGCAAGACCCTGTCTCCAAATAATAACAATCCAAAGTATCTGTATTAGGCCATTATTGCACTGCTATAAAGAAATACTAGAGACTAGGTAACTTATAAAGAAAAGAAGTTTAATTGGCTGACAGTTTTTTAGGCTTTACAGAAAGCATGGTGTGGCATCTGCTTGGCTTCTGGGGAGGCCTCAGGAAGCTTACAATCATGGTGGAAGGCAAAGGGGAGCAGACACGCTACATGGCAAAAGCAGAAGCAAGAGAGAGTAGGGGCGGTTCCATACACTTTAACCAACCATATCTCTTGAGAACTCACTCACTACCGCAAGGACAGAACCAAGCCATGAGAGAGTGCCCCCATGACTCAAACACCTCCCACCAGGCCCCACTTGGAACACTGGGGATTACATCTCAACATGAGATCTGGAGGGGGCATCAAATCCAAAGAAGGAGCTGCAAACTACAGTGACAAATGAGTACTTAGATCATGGTCAACTGGCCAGGCACAGTGGCTCACACATGTAATCCTAATATTTTGGGAGACTACAGTGGGAGGACTGCTTGAGCCCAGGCATTCAAGACCAGCCTGGCAAAGAAGTAAGAACCCACTTCTACAAAAAAAATTAATAAATTAGGTAGGTGTGGTAGCACATACCTTTAGTCCCAGCTACTCAGCAGGCTGAGGCAGGAGGATTGATTGAGCCCAGGGAGTCAAGGCTGCAGTGAGTCATTATCACACCACTGCACTCCAGCCTGGGCAACAGAGTGAGACCCTGTCTCAACAAAAAGAGAGAGAGAGAGAGATTGTGGTAAACATCAAGGCATTTGAAGATACCATGAAACCAGAGCCTTAGGTTTGAAGCCACAAAACAGAAGGCAAAGTTTTTGGTATGTTTCAGACCGGCAATTGGAACTATTTCCTCATCACCATACACACACATATACAAATAAAGCCAGGACCATTAAAGAGGTATATTGTCAGTGAAGGGCTGGGCTAGAAAAAATTTGCTCTCCAGTAGAAAGAACTGACAAGGCAACTTGTCTTTCAGCCTCAGTTTTAGGTAGGAAAAATGACTCCCCTAAGAATTTGTAAAGAAATGTATTCTTAATGGAGGCCCCTCTGGATTTCTGTAGATGGAGATCAAACGTGTACATAATCAATAATTCTAAAACCACGGGAAGGAATAAGCCACCATAAACAAAAGTCAGGAAAAACAAATAACCTCCCTCAAATCAGATGCTGAAATACAAAGTATCAATTTAGAAAATATTTAATAAAATAAAAGAGAAATCGAAAATGAGACCAAGGCAGAGGAGATTATCAAAAATGAAAATCAAGATATGAAAGAGAATCAAAGAACTTCTGATATTAAAAATAAAATCAGCCAGGTGCGGTGGCTCAGGCCTTTAATCCCAACACTTTGGGAGGCCAAGGCAGGCAGATCACTTGAGGTTAGGAGTTCGAGACCAGCCTGGCCAACATGGTAAAACCCCGTCTGTACTAAAAATGCAAATATTAGCCAGGCGTGGTGGTGGGTGCCTGTAATCCCAGCTACTTGGAAGGCTGAGGCAGGAGAATCACTTGAGCCTGGGAGGTGGAGGTTGCAGTAAGCCAAGGTCACGCCACTGCACTCTAGTCTGGGTGATAGAATGAGACTCCATCTCAAAAAAAAAGAAAAAAGAAAAGAAAAAGAAAATAAAATCATTGAAATAAAAAAATTGATAAGTAAAAAATACACTAACACAGCTGAAGTTAGAATTAGTGAACTGGAAGATAACCTGAAGAAATAAGCCCGATAACATCACAGAGAAATAACATTTAATTGCGTTTCCAAAATGAGAGAATAGCAAAAATTGGGAAAGAAGAGGTATTCAAAGAGATAATAGATGAGAATTCTCTAGAACTGACAAAGGACATGATTCCTTGGCTTCAAAAACAAATTCCAAGCAAGACAAATAAATGGAAATCTTTTTCAGGTGTGGCAGATGTGATAGATTAGCATGGTTCCAACCTCCTTCTAGTGTGCCTTCCAGTACTACAGATGCCAAAAGGTTAAAAGCTTTATTTCCCATATTTTCTTTGCAGGTAAGATTCCAAATAACACTCAGGTTCTGCCAATCACATGTATTAACATGAGGCTTGAATTCAGAACCAGTTAAGTGAGGGAAGAGAAGTGGTAGTATGTAACGCATCCATTTACTGGTGTGGATCTAGGGTATGCATCATGACTGGTGCAAACAGGTCTGATGGCAGCTTCCTGATCTGTGAATTATACCAAGGTAGTTTGATGCTGGGTGCAGAAGTTGGTCCAAAGGCTTCCCAATTCTCTAGATTCCTAATTGTGACAAAGAAAAAAAGTTCCTTTGGCAAGATTTTTCTGTGTTTGTGTCCATCAGTCATTCCTGAAAAGCCTATGACTTGCTCATTCAGAATTTCTGTTGAAATTGAAAGTATTAAATTCTTTTCTGTTTACAATCTAGTTGTTACTATTATCTACAATTGAATCTTCATTGATACCTGTAGAAAAAGCATACTGAAGATGCTGAAATCCAAAGACAAAGATCTTAAAAGCATTCACAGATTAAAAAAAAAACACACACATATTACCAACAAAGGAATAACTGTTGGTCTGCAGGCTTACCAACAGCAACCATGGAAGCCAAAACACATATGGACTGTTGTCTTTAAAGTACTGAGAGAAATTAACCATCAGCTTAGAATTCTATACCCAAATATCTTTCAAGAACAAGGGTAAGATAAAGACAATTTGAAACAACAAAAATGGAGAGAGTTTGCCAATACACCTCACTAAAAGACTTTTTAAGAGATATTCTTTAGGCAGAAGAGCTGAGATGCAAGAAAGAACAATAAAGGAGAAAAAAATGATAAACCAATGGGAATATTTAAACAAAATATTGTGACTACTTAAAATAATGTGTCATTTGAGAGAATAAAAATATACAAAGTGGAACAAATGGACAAAATAACATGTACAATGGAAGGGGATAATCAAAGTTACATAGTTTCTAAGTCAAGAAACTTGTTATTTGGGAAGAGAATACATTCAATGATTAGTTTTCATGTTTACATAAGCATTTTTCCTAACCACTAAAAATGGTAATTGACTTTATAATATCTTTCAGAAACATGGAGGAGTAAATAAGATTCTAAAAACTGAATCCAAAAGAAAGTTGGACTAGAACTTTTAATAACCCACAAAAAGTTAAGGCATCATTTAAAACAAATGCATTCGCTAGATTAGTAATAAGATTCAATTTACCAGAAAGAAATGGCAATTCTAAACATCTATGGAAATTTTTAAGCAAAAATTGACAGAATTTACAAAGATAAATAGATAATGCTCCATAATGCTGAGATACTTTTAACACACTAAGTCAAACAAAAAAATATATAAATACGGATATAGATAAAATTTGAGTAACACAATAAGAAAATGATCTTGTACTCTTAACATTTAAAATATGTACACCTTTCTCAAGCATGCATAGAATAATTATTAATTCTACTCGATATTAGCTTTAGAGCAAGGTTCAACAAACTTTAAAGCAATAGTCCCCAACCATTTTGGCAGCAGGGACTGGTTTCATTAAAGACAATTCTTCCACGGACTGCGGCTGGGGGATGGTTTCGGGATGATTCAAGAGAATTATATTTATTCTGCACGTTATTTCTGTTATTATTTCATTGTAATATATAATGAAATAATTCTACAACTCATCATAATGTAGAATCTGTGGGAGTCCTGAGCTTGTTTTCCTGCAACTAGATGGTCCCATCTGAGGGTGATGGGAGATAGTGACAGATCATCAGGCATTAGATTCTTATAAGGAGTGCACAACCTAGATCCCTTGCATGTGCAGTTCATGATAAGGTTCGTGCTCCCATAAGAATCTAACATCACCACTGATCTGACAGGAGGCAGAGCTCAGGCAATAATGCTCATTGCCCACCATTCACCTTCTGTGCAGCCTGGTCCCTAACAGGCCACAGACCAGTACCAGTCCACGGCCCCGGGGTTGGGGACCCCTGCTTTAAAGAACTGGTATCATTGGCCAGGCACGGTGGCTCACGCCTATAATCCCAGCACTTTGGGAGGCTAAGGTGGGTGAATCACTTGAGGTCAGGAGTTTGAGACCAACCTGGCCAACGTGGTGAAACCCCGTCTCTACTAAAAATACAAAAATTAGCCAGGCATGGTTGTGGGTGCCTGCAATCCCAGCTCCTCGGGAGGCTGAGGCAGGAGAATCGCGTGAACCCAGGAGGCAGAGGTTACAGTGAGCTGAGATCGCACCACTGCACTCCAACCTGGGCGAGAGAGCAAGACTCAAGTCTCAAAAAAAAAAAAAAAAAAAAAAAAAAAAAAAAAACTGGTATCATGCACAGGTGTCCTCTGACTACAGTGTAATTAGTTTAAACAAAACAAAACAGAATTAGTCAAAATGGCCCACATTTTTGGAAACCTAAAACCACATGTCTAAATACTCATGAGTAAAAAAAGAAATCATAATGGAAATTTTAAAATCCTTAGAATGGAATCATAATGAAAATTCTACAAATCTAAGTAGGATATAGGTAAAGTGGTTCTTTGAGGGAAATTTATAACATTAGATGTTTACATTAGAAATAGGCTGAAAAATAACTAAGCATTCAATTTCAAGAATTAGAAAACAAAGCTCGCTTTGGTAGCACATATACTAAAACGAACAATACAGAGATTAGCATCGCCCCTTTAAAAAAATTTTTTTAAGAATTAGAAAACAGATCAATAGAGTACACCTGAAGAGAAATGAAGAATGGAAATAAAGGGCAGAAATTAATGAAAGGTAAAACAGAAACACAATACTGAAGATCACTAGGTATCTAATTTTGCTCCCTTCTGAAACTCCACTAAAACTACAACAAAGGAATTTACTTAAAAGAAATAAGCCCACAAGGAGGAGACCCAATAAAATGTTAGAAGCTGGAACATAGATGGACTACTGCTAACTGCCTTAACAGGCCCAAGAAAGACAAATTCTGAGCCAGGAACCTTCAGTTTACATCACAGAATTTTCTCAAGTATTAGGCATTAGCAGTAACAGGCAGTTTGGAAAAGGAGATAGAAGAGAAATCTAAAATAAGGAGAACTGGTTAAAAGCAGATCCCCTCATCCACTTCATAGCACTGAGTAATTACAGAAGTCTGAAGGTTTATTCTCTGGAAAGGGTAAACAATGTGTCTACACTAAATTCTGCCAGGCACAATTGAGCATGTGAATAGCATACTGAAATCAGGGAAACTGAGTGACGTTATACATTCTGAGTGCTGACTGCAAAGAACTCTAGGCAAAAAAAAATGAGAGTCTTCTTTTAGGGAATAGGGTCGGCCTAAAAGACCTAAAAATACTGATATTGAGGATTTCCTCAATAACTGTCCCAGCAAAATAGCCCTACAGTGAAGGTTACTAGTCCAAAGACCTCAACCACATGCTTAGAGCTTTTATGATCACCTTTTTAGTCTCCCTTTTTAGATTATTAAAAATGAGGTGACAGTGTCACACATGATGAATGAATCCAATATGAAAGATGCAGGCCAAAACAAATAATAAAGGAAGGAAGAACCAACTTACGCAGAAGGAAGAAAGCTTCATAAACAATAAATATCATTAATTAATATTCCTAGTGATATACCGTGCCTATGAATCAAAAATAGGATGGTATTTTTTTAATGAACATTCAGAGAATTTTAAAAATCTTAAGGATATAAAAATATGAGCCAAGTGTAGTAGCTCACACCTATAATCCCAGCACTTTGGGAGGCCAAGGTGGGAGGATCATTTGAGGCCAGGAGTTTGAGACCAGTAGGAAACACTGTGAGACCCTGTCTCTACCAGAAATAATAATAATAATAATAATAACTAGTTTGGCATGGTGGCATGCTCTTGTAGTCCTAACTACTCGAGAAGCTGAGGTGGGAGGATTACTTGAGCCCTGGAGTTTGAGGTTACAGTGAGCTATGATCACACCACTGCACTCTAGCCTAGGCAACAAAGCAAGACTTTCTAATTTTTTAAAAAATTATAAAATGAAAAGCTGAATTGAAGTGTTTAAAAGATACAGTTAAAGAAGCCACTCTGAGTATAGGACCAAAAAAAAAAAAAAAGACATGGCAGATAGAATAGACTCAATAGAAATATTACTGAATAGATAATGTTGAGCCAGAATAGAACGGAACCAACATCAAAAAGGAGACAGAGGCAGAGAATAGAGAAAATGGAAGAGAGGCAATTACCAAAATAATTCAAGAAAACATTATATAATTGATGGGCATGAGTTATTAGACCGAAAGAGCCCACTGGATACCCAGCACAATGGATGGAGATAGACCTATGCCAGTTTCAGAGTTCTAGAACAAGGAAGGATTCCAGAAGTATATAAGTTGAGAGGCAGGAATATATAGAAAGGATCAGGAATCAGAATGGCTTTGGGCTTGCCAAAGCAACATTGAAACTAGGAGACCAATGCCTTCAAATTTCTAAAGGAAAATTATTTCTAAGCTAGAATTCTACAGGCAGCCAAACTATCAGTAAAATACAGAGAAAAATATATTTTCATACATTCCAAGATCTCAGAAAAACTTACATCCCATTAAATATTGCTCAAGAACCTACTGAAAGATGTGCTTCGCCAAAATGAGAGTACTACAAAAAGGACGAGTGCGTGGGATACAAGACAGGAGATCCAATGAAAGAGAGAGGTGAAGGCAGTTCCTAAGGTGCAGGTGACGGAAAGGGATTTCTCAGATGACAGCTGTATGCTAGACAGGCAGGCAGTCCAGAATAAAGCAGTGTGATAGAGAGAGAGAGATACAGAGAGACATATGTTGAGTGCCTTCTGTATTCTATACTCTTGCACCTGATACTATATGGGTAGTAAGTCCCCTTAGCCTTGCATGGACCATGTGCTGATGTTCTTGCTCTCCCCTTCCCACCCTGCTACCTGGATAACCAAAGACATTCATTTTACCCCACAGAAGAGTTTTGCTTTGAACTGCCCCTGAGAGCTGAAGATTGGCCATGGTAAGTAAGTTTAGAAGCGGAAAACAGATAGCACCCTACCCCCACTGATCATATTCCTGTCATATTTCAGTACCTGGCCCACACTGCCAGAAGCCTTCACTGTGTTGAAGCCTATGTTTCTTGGGACTCATTCTTGCCTTCCCCAAATGGGGGCTATGATAAACTCTGAAAAGCTGAAGCCAGACTGTGACTCTTTTAAGCTCATCTTCTCTTGAGAACCCTCACCAAACAGTATTAATAATGCCTTTTCCATACATTGCCAGGTTTGTGCTTTCCTGTTCATTTTTAAACTAATCACCTTTTACGTTCACTTATATGCCAATACTTACAGTTAAGTAAAAAAAAAAAAAAAAATTGAAAAATTTATTATTGCCATTCACCATATTTAAAAAATAAAGAACAGAGGCAGACCAGTCTTTAGAAAATTAAAATTAAAAATTAAAAGGAGAAAAATTACATGATACCAAGATTTAGACTAAAGCATTCTGTAAAATTCAACACCTATTTATGTTCTAAAACAAAACAAAACCCTTCACAAACTAGTAATAGAAGGGAACTTTCTTAACCTATAAATTCTATAGCATATAAAACACCTAGTCATGACATGTATTTTTTTTAATCCCTTTAAAAATCAAGAATAAAACTAGAATATATAATTACTTCTATTCAACATTATACTGGTGGAAATCCTACCCAACATTTTACTTGCAAATGACATGATCATGTATAGAAAATATCACAGGACATGTACAAAAAAAGTCGTTAGAGGGCCGGGCACGGTGGCTCATGCATGAAATCCCAGCACTTTGGCAGGCCGAGGCAGGCGGATCACGAGGTCAAGAGATCGAGACCACCCTGGCCAACATGGTGAAACCTCATGTCTACTAAAAATACAAAAATTAGCTGGGCATGGCGGCGCATGCCTGTAGTCCCAGCTACTCGGGAGGCTGAGGCAGGAGAATCACTTGAACCTGGGAGGCAGAGGTTGCAGTGAGCCAAGATTGAGCCACTGTACTCCAGCCTGGCAACAGAGCAAGACTCCATCTCAAAAAAAAGCTGTTAGAAGCAATGAGTGAAATTTAGCAGAGTCACAAGATTCTAGTCCATATTCCAAATCATATTTCTCTGTTCTAGCAGTGAACCATTAGTAAGATTTTGTAAAGTATAATTTACAATAACATCAAAATATATTAAATGTTTAAGGATTAAATTTAACAAAATATGCAAGATCTGTACATTGAAAACTACACTGTACAGTTTTTTTGTTGAGAGAAATTGAAGAGCTAGACAAATAGACAGATACACCATTTAATGGATTAGAAACTTCAATATTGTTAAGATGCCAGTTCTCCAATCCTGATTTGTAGGTTCTGCAGGCTTTTTGGTAAAAATGGAGAAACTGATTCTGACATTAACATGGGCATGCAAAAGATTGCGAATAGCCAAAACAGTTTTTGAAAAGGAACAACGTTAGAGGGCTTGCATGACTTGACTTACTCTATGCTGCTACTAAGACAGTGTTGTATTGGTGGTAATAATGAAATATAAATCAATAGAACATCCAAAAATAGACCCACACACCCATACTGACCTGATTTTCAACAAATATGTCAGGGTAATTCAGTGGAGAAAGATAATCTTTTCAACAAATTGTGCAAAAAAAAATGAATTTCAACCTCACACCAATATAAAAATTTAATAGAAGTGAGTTCTATTTCCAAATGTAAACTGTATCTCTAAATGTAAAAACTAAGATTATAGAACTTCTAAAAGAAAATATAGGAGATATTTTTGGTTCGGCAAAGATTTATTAATAAAAAGCACAAACTATAGAAAAAAATTGACAAACTGAACTTCATCAAAATTTCAAACTTTTGTTCTTCAAAATATAGTATTCAGAAAATAAAAGGCAAGCCACAGACTTGGAGAAACTACTTGCAAAATATATATCCAACAAAGGACCTACATGTAAAATATAGAAAGAATTCTTAAAACTGAATAATAAGAAGGCAAACAATAATGTATCAAAGAAGATGTATGGATAGTAAATAACTACGTGAAAGATGCTCAGAAACATTAGTCATTAGGGAAATGCAAATTAAAACCACAATGAGATACCACTACATACCTACTAAAACAGCTAAAATGAAAAAGACTGACTTCAAACCAAGTGCTGATGAAGATGTGGAACATCTGGAACACTTATACATGCCTGGTGGGAATGTAAAATGGTACAGTCACTTAGGAAAACAGTGTAGCAGTATCTTGAAAAATTAAATATTCACCTGCCATACAATACAGCCATTCTTCTCCTATTTACCCAAGAAAAATGAAAACATATGTCTATATAAAGTGTTATTTGTGAATGTTCATAGCTGCTTTATTTGTAACAGTCAAAAACTGGAAACCCGCATTTGGACAGAGAAACAAATTGTGCTGTGACCATACAATGGAGTACCTACTCAACAATAAAAGGAAATGAAGTATTGATAACATAGTAACATAGATGAATCTCAAAGAATTATGTCAAATGAAAGAAGCTATATAATCAGGGGTATATATGGTATGATTCCATTTATATAGCATGCTAAAAAATGCAAATTGAGCTTTTGGAGGTAGTGGATATCTTGATTGTGGTGGTGGTTTCATGGGTATATACAGATGTACTGATCAGATAGACACTTTAAATATATTTAATAGTTTAAATGTAAGTCAGTTATACCTCATTGAAGCTATAAAACATAGGTAAGCTGATACTATTTTCAGTACCTCACCAAGCTTCAATTTTCTCATCAGTGAAGCAAAAATAATCATACCTGCCTCACAGGGATTTTTTGAACATTTTGTATGTGGTATGTGTGTGCATGGACACCCGTCCACAATACCTCCATATCACTCTCTCCTTATCAGGCCTTATTTTTCTTCAAAGCAATTATAATTATGTATTTAATTGTTTACCTCCCCCAACTATACTGTAAATTCTTTGAGAACAAAAACTTTACCTATTGACCACTACCTTCCCAAATGCTTAGAACAATGCCTGGTACACAGTAAGTACTCCATATATATTAAGTGATTTAATGAATGAATCTGTGTGTGTGTGTGTGTGTATGTGTGTGTGTAACTACATTGCCTTACATGGAGCATATGATTCAACCTACATTGATAGCTAATCCACTATCCCCCTGCCTTTTCCATGGGACCAAAAAAGTTATCAGGTACTTTCCCAATACATTTATTAAAGTCTGGTGGCTTATTTCTCAGCACCTTTTATTAGCTACATATAGTAGGCAAATTATTAGAAAATTTGATAGGTCTGCTTTTACTATAAACAAAAACTGTTCCTTCTCATGAAAGTGATGTCTTCCAGCCAGGCGTGGTAGCACATGTCTATATTCCCAGCTATTTGGGAGACTGAGATGGGAGGATACCCTTGAGCACAGGAATTCGAGGCTGGAATGTACAATGATCACACCTGTGAATAGCCACTGTACTCCAGCCTGGTCAACATAGTGAGATCCCAGCCCTTATAAAAAAGGAAGAAAGTGATGGCTTCAATTTCTGATCGTGACATGACTTGAGAAAATTTTATTTTGCTTTTGTTTTTTCCCCCCACAGGGTTTATCCATGGCTTAGAGGACTGGGTTATACATCATTGGGTATATTTTTATTGGGATTTTTATTTTGGAATATAGATAACATATTTTGTGAGTCACTGAGGTAAGATATATTTTCATTCCTTCAGAAATATTTTTGGAAGCATTTTATTAAGTAGAGAATTTTATAAAAATATAGAAATAGTAGTGCCCTGAAATGAATTTTTACTATTGTTGACATTTAAAAGATATATACAGTATAATAAAGTTAGATTATTGGAATACCTGTTTAAATTACCTAAAATTTTGGACCTGAGACTATTTCATAACCTCTGTAGGGTTTGGGTTTTGTGTGTGTGGGCATCACAGAACTATATAGTTAATCAAATGTTGACTATTCCTTTGAAACCTGCCTGATCTGTTTCATTGAATAAAGAAGACTGATTTGTAATAAGCATATGAAATATATGTATATAAATATACACTTTCATATGCTTAATGTTATTTTCTTAAAAAGCAAGTGTTCCTTTTACCATCTTGTCAGCAATCATATATTGACAGGAGTTTGAATCTTAGACTTAGGTCTCTGGATTCTAGTCTATCATTAAAACACTGTCTTTCTGGCCCTCTTTTCCATGAAATGAGCATGCTGAATAGGTTAAACAGGTGGGTCATTCCAACCGTAAATCCTGTGAACTAACAATTTTGCATAAACAGAGAACAGAGGAAGGTACTGAACAGTACTACAGGAAGGCAATCAACAAAATTCAGACTGTGAGAAATCTACAGAATGAATGACCTGGTCTCTTCGACAGATAAATTGCAGGGGCACAGCCAGGCATGGTGGCTCATGCCTGTAATCTTAGCACTCTGGGAGGCCAAGGGAACTCCTGATCATTTGAGGTCAGGAGTTCAAGACCAGCCTGGCCAACATGGTGAAACCCTGTCTCTACTAAAAATACAAAAATTAGCTGGGTATGGTGATATGTGCCTGTAATCCCAGCTACTTGGGAGGCTGAGGCAGGAGAATCGCTTGAACAGTGGAGGTGGAGGTTGCAGTGAGCCGAGATCGTGCTACTGTACTCCAGCCTGGGCGACAGAGCAAGACTCCGTCTCAAAAAAAAAAAAAAAAAAATTGCAGAGGCAGGAAAAAAGAGGGAAGAGGAACATATAGATTAAGAGTCTTAGATATAGCCAACCAGATACAACGTGTTGGCCTTTTTTGGATTCTGATTCAAACCAACTATTTAAAAAAATAAAGTATGAGAAATTTGGAACTTCAATCAGTAACTGAATCTTTTATGATATTAAGAGAGTATTATTATTATCTTTAGGTGTGAAAATGTGGTTATGTTTTAGGGAGGTTTTCATATTTTAGAAATACATACTAAATATTTAGAAATAAAATGATATAGTATCTGGGATTTGCTTCAAAAAGATATGAGAGAGAGAAGTGGCTGAGGGTTTAGATGACACAGATTGACCATAAATTATCATTGTTGAATACTGTTCCTCAGAATGTACTTTGGATAACAATGTGGCAGACTACAGGAAACTTAAGGCAATTAAATAACTGCTGTTTTGAGGATGATATGTCAAAATGCTCTAAGACTATCAGCGTTAGTTGCTAAATATTTTAAAAATTTAACATGGTGATTTTCTCCCTCTCTCCACACAGGAACTTTCGAAAGAAGGTACCACCTATCATAGGTATTACCACACAATTTCATGCATGGTGGCATATTTTAACTGGCCTTGGTTCCTATCTTCACATCCTTTTCAGGTAGGAAATAGCGACCTTTTTAGCCTCGTACTAGAGTTTGTTTTTTTTTTTCTTTACTCTTTAAATAGGATGTAAATATTTTTTAAACACTAGAAAATTCACAAACATGAAAATTAAATAGTACACTCTTGAACAACCATTGGGTCAAAGAAGAAGTCAAAAAATTAGAAAATACCTTGAGACAAGTGAAAACAAAAATACAACATACCAAAACTTATGAGATGCAGCAAAAGCAGTACTAAGAGAAGTTCATAGAAATTAATGCCACATTTAAAAGGAAGAGAGATCTCAATGAAACTTTACACCTCAAAGAACTAGGAAAAGAACTAAGCCCAAATTTGGCAGAAGGAAAGAAATAACATGGAGCAGAAATAAACAAAATAGAAAAATTTTTAAAAATCTGTGAAACTAAGAGTTGGGTTACTGAAAGATCACCAGAATTGACAAACCTTAGCTAGATTAACAAAAAAAGAGAGAGAAGACTCAAATAAATAAAATCAGAAATAAAAGAAGAGACATTACAATGCTGCCACAGAGATAAGAAGAATCCCACAATTATATGCCAACAAATTGGATGACTTAGAAGAAATGGACAATATCCTAGAAACAGAACCTACCAGGAGTGAGTTGTGAAGAAATAGAACAGACCTCTAACTAGGTCAAAACATTCATAAAAGAAATTAAGCAAGATGCAAATGAAAAGACATCCTGTATTCATGGATTAAAAGACAAAGTTGTTAAAATGTTCATACTACCCAAAGCCATCTACAGATCCAATGCAATCTCATTTAGAATTCCAAAGGCATTTTTTTACAGAAATAGAAAAAATAATTCTTACATTCATATGCAACTACAAAAGGCCACAGGTAGCCAGATCAATCTTGAAAAAGAGCAGACATGAAACATCACACTTCTTGATTTCAAAATAAACAAGCATGCATAACTTCTTCTTTTTTTTTGTACTTTTCAGGTATTGTGTTTTTTACAAGTTGAAAGTTTGTGGCAGCCCTGCATTAAGCAAGTTTATAGGTGACATTTTTCCAGCAGCATGTGCTCACTTCATGTTTCTGTGTCTTATTTTTGTAATTCTGACAATATTTCAAAGTTTATTATTATTATTACATCTGTTATGGTGATCTGTGATCAGTGATCTTTTTTTTTGGGGGGGGGGAGACAGAGTCTCCCCCAAGCTGGAGTGCAGTGGCACGATCTTGGCTCACTGCAACCTCCATCTCCTGGGTTCAAGTGATTCTCCTGCCTCAGCCTCCCAAGTAGCTGGGATTACAGGCAATGTGCCATCACACCTGGCTAATTTTTGTGCTTTTAGTAGAGACAGGCTTTCACCATGTTGGTCAGGCTGGTCTCAAACTCCTGACCTCAAGTGATTATCCCACCTCGGCCTCCCAAAGTGCTGGGATTACAGTTGTGAGCCAAGGTGCCTGGCCTGTGATCAGTGATCTTTGATGTTACTATTGTAATTGTTTTGAGGCACCACAAACCATGCACATATAAGACGGTGAACTTAATAAATGTATGTTTTGACTGCTCCACCAATTGGCCATTCCCAAGTCTCTTTCCTTCTCCTCCAGCCTCCCTATTCCCTAAGAGAGAGCAAAATTAAAAATAGACCAATTAATAACCCTACAGTGGCCTCTAGGTGTTCAAGTGAAAGGAAGAGTTACACATCTCTCACTTTAAACCAAAAGCTAGAAATGATTAAGCCTAGTGAGGAACGTATGTTGAAAGCTGAGATAGGCCAAAAGGTAGGCCTCTTGTGCCAAACAGTTGGCCAAGTTGTGAAGGCAAAGGAAAAGTTCTTGAAGGAAATTAAAAGTGCTACTCCAGAGAAACACGAATAATGAGAAAGTGACACAGCCTTATTTCTGATGTGTAGAAATTTCTAGTAGTCTGGATAAAAGGTCAGACCAAGCACAACATTGCCTTAAGCCAAGGCCTAATCCAGATCAAGGCCCCAACTCACTTCAGTTCTGTGAAGGCTGAAAGAAGTGAGGAAGCTGCAGAAGAAAAGTTTGAAGCTAGCAGAGGCTGGTTCATGAGGCTTAAGGAAAGAAGCCATCTCCGTAACATAAAAGTGCAAGGTGAAGCTGCAGCAAGTTATCCAGAAGATCTAGCTGAGATTATTGATGAAAGTGGTTACACTAAACAACAGAGTTTCAATGTAGATGAAACAGCCTTCTATTGGAAGAAGATACCATCTAGGATTTTCATAGCTAGAGAGGAGAAGTCAATGCCTGGCTTCATAGCTTCAAAGGACAGGTTGTGACTCTCTTGTTTGGAGTTAATGTAGCTGATGACCTTAAGTTGAAGTCAGTGCTCATTTTCTATTTTGAAAGTCCTATGGCCCTTAAGAATTATGCTAAATGTGGCCGGGCACGGTGGCTCACGCCTGTAATCCCAGCACTTTGGGAGGCCGAGGCGGGTGGATCACGAGGTCAGGGGTTCGAGACCAGCCTGACCAACATGGTGAAACCCCGTTTCTACTAAAAATACAAAAATTAGCTGGGCATGGTGGCAGGCACCTGTAATCCCAGCTACTCAGGAGGCTGAGGCAGGAGAATTGCTTGAACGTGGGAGGTGGAGGTTGCAGTGAGCCGAGATTGCGCCACTGCACTCCAGCCTGGGTGACAGAGCAAGACTCCATCTCAAAAAAAAAAAAAGAATTATGCTAAATATACTCTGCTTGTGCTCTATAAAATGGAACAACAAAGCCTAGATTACAGCACATCCATTTACAGCATGGTTTACTGAACATTTTGAGTAGATGCTCAAAAAAAACAGTTGCTGAACAAATGAAGCATATACTCATGTTGTTTTTGCTTTGTACATGCAGAAGCACTATGGTTATGTTTGTCAGTACGCCAGTGTGCATTAATTAAAAATGAATCTGAAAAGCTTTCCCCCTCCCACTTTTCTTTCAGTTTGTATACAAGAACACTTTACCTGAGATATAGGCCAAAAGTGAAGGTAAGTCCACATCTTAGGCCCTGTATGTGTGTTGGGGGTATGGTACTGGGAGTATAGGCTGGAGGTGAAAGAAGAAAGGGGAGTTTGGAGAGGTAGTGGAGCAAACACAGGCTTTGGAACCAAAGGCATTGAATCTTTCATTTACTACTGCATGTTCTTGGACAATCTCTTTAAGCCTTAGTTTCTTCAACAATAAAATTAAGCTGCTAATAACTACATTGCAGAGTTGTTTTAAAGATCAGAGGTAATTTATATGCCCAGCTCCATGCTTGACAAAGTCAAAGCTTAATAAATTTAAATAAACTCAATAAAAATACTCTCTGAAATCTGGTCCAAGTCTAGAAGGAATAAACTGTGCTCAGGCTGCTAATACCAGGACAATCACTAGCAAACCTATGTATAGCCCCATGGATTCTTTCTCATTCTTTTTCAGGGATAACATGGAACAATTTTGTCTTTTCTCATTTTGTCCTAATTTGTCCCCAAACAGTTTCTCTTTGGAATCTGGCCAGTGATCCTGTTTGAGCCTCTCAGGAAGCATTGATGAATCATTCCACCAAGAAAACAAACAAGCACCTACCATAGACCTGGCAGAATAAATAAGGAAATCCTTTAAGATCTACAAGTTCAAATATGTCATGACCATCACAGCAGAGGAGTGACTTTCTGACTAATGCTGCCACCCACACAGAGAATAAGGAGTGGGGCCTGCTGGGTGTTTAGCTCATGGCTTTATCTTATTTGTCCCCCTCCTCCTTTCACACTCCAGTTTATAAAGAAACAGAGATGATGATGTGTGTATGCCTCAAATGCTGAACCAGTTGGGCTTTTCTTAACAGGTTAACAGTTTGTGCTGGTTATAAGAAATTAACCTTCTTTTCTTTTTGCCAAGGGTTGCATGTGAATTATACCTTTCTTAATATTTGATTAAATAATGCAGTCAGCTAAGAGCCAACAAAACCCCATATCCAGATAGTTAGCTGTGAGTCAGCACTCAGCTGTGTCAGATTTGATTAATATTGTATTAATCTCATGGATGGTTCTCAAAGGTAAAAGAAGAGAGAGAAAGAGAGAGAGCTAGCTGTGGGATTCTGTGTAGTTCTTCACTATCTGTTCCAGGGCTAGTCGGAGGATCATAAGCAAGCTCAGACCTGCCCCCAGTTCAGTACTTAACCACATCCCAGGATTTATGGTGTCTGTCTATGGCCACAGCCAACCAGAATGAGTGGGTCATCTTATAACCTTTCTGAAGCTCCATGAGGACATGTATAGAATGCTGCACCTTCAGCCAGCTCTGCTCTGATCTTTGCAGATCTTTAAGTTGTCACTGTTTCTACGGCTAGACAAATAGGACTGGTGGTCTAGACTACCCATAGTTCATCCTCCTCACATAACTTATTTGAAGTTGTCAGGGAATGTCATTACACTCTGATTTTTTAAATTATGCAGTATTTTCCACTTCTCAGAGAGGTCATGGTTGTGCCCAGGGAAGTGTGTTGCATTAACTAAAGCCAAAATGATCAGAATCCTATTTACATAAAGCGTATTAAAATATCTGCTCCTTAATTTTCTGAATGAAATAGATGTAAGTTTCTGCTACTTGAAACCTACAGAACCCACAAAAATTAGGGTGCTAAGAAATGACAGTGAAATCTCATTGTAAGGCAGCTAGTTCTAATTTGCATTTGAATGTATAACAAATTGCATCACTTTTCACAAACTTAACACCTGCCTGGAGTAAAAATCTGATTTGACCCCTCTGCTCATGTATCATCATATTTGCAGCTCTGCATCATTTAGCATTTTTATGACTTTTTTTGCTTTATATAAATTATTGTAAAATCCAGATTGTTTTTACCACATGATGACATGACTCAAGATTAAATCCTGAGCTACAGTTTCAAAAGGAAAATCATTTTTTTCTTATGCAAAGATGGTAAAACACTTTTGTCATTTTTTCCAGTATTCAGTAAGTAGCCTTTGTACAAATTTAAAACCAAAAACTATTCTGTTGTTTTTCTTCACCTACTAGCCTTAGTTTTTAACCAAGTATCCAAGGATGTCAACTTGACATCTTTCCCTTAGCATGCCAACAAGCCATTAGACTGATTCTTCCACCTACTTTTATGATCCTCCAGGAAGAAAAACACTTGCCAAAACATTAAGAGAACTTTGGTTCTGCCTTAAGAGGGTATAAAACTAAACCATTTGAAGGCACAGCCCATAAGACTATACTTGATTTTGCCCCAAGATTCTGACTTCTGGCTACATTTCACCTGCAGTTACCTGGGCTATCAGCCATGATACATTTTTTAATTCATTTGTTTTCCACCATTATATTTTTATACTTTTCAGTTAGATATACTTCTGCATAAAGAGTATATATACAGTGTAGGATAAAGGCATATCGTACATGGCAATGCTGTTAAACATGGTTAAGACTGAGGTTCTGCAGGATTAAAGTCAGATTAAGGGTATAGAAAGCACACCTTGATACTGAGACCATTTAGAGCAATTTGTTTAATGAGTGGTTCAGCCATCACCACCAGTGGCCACCTGTTCAATAAAATTGCCCAGCACCACAGTGGAGAGTCATCTACACCCCAAGGTGACCTGTAAGACTGGCCAATTCTTTGAAGACCCTTTTTCTGTTGGGAGGATGGAAAGCAGAAAGGGAAGCCAGGCTCTTTAATGTTCCAAGTCAGCTGTGCCTCACACAAGGCTCTCTTTTTAGCAACTAAGTAACACACTCAAGACTTTGTATCTGTGCAGCATTTTATGGAAATCACTGGTGACCTACAGGATATTACTAAATTATCTTTATTTCAATAGCTTTATTTTTTTCCTACTCAGATTCTAGGTGGACATTACAGGGTTGGATTCCTCACTACCCTCTCCCGCTGTCATTTGTTTTATTGGAAAACTTCATGTTAACTACAGTGTACAAAAAGTCTGTTTCCTGCTGAGCCAATAATGATTTGTTTGCATATCACCTAATGTGAAAAGTGCTCATCTGTGAACCCTACAGCAAATTATATTTTAGAAAATACTTTGTGAGGCTGGGCATGGTGGCAGAATGAGACTCCATCTCAAAAAAAAAAAAAGAAAGAAAGAAAAGAAAAAAGAAAATACTTTATAAGGATGTAAAAGAAGCAATTTGCTTGCACATCTGAATATCCTTCTTGTGCCTCCATTTTCACTCTGGAAAACTGAAAGCAATTTGACTTTTATTTTTGTTTTTCTAAAGAACAGCTAGGTGAAAGGAGGTTAAGCTGATTGTCACTCTGCCTGCCCACTACCTACTCCCCACCATGGTGTTTCATGAAACATCCCCACCACCTGAAGTGATCTTTTTAATCTTTGTGATAGTAAATGCATTGATAATTAATAGGAAAAACATGTTTTTAAATAATCTACAAATGAGAACCCAAATAGTAGTATTTTGTTTGACAGAAGTAAATCAAATATTGTGGTTTAAATATAATGCAAAATTTCAGGACAGTTAATTTGGGCTTCCCTTACCCTAAGAGGGTTTTTCTTATAATAAGGAGAAGAAGTGTGGTTCAAAGAAAATTAAGAGACAAAACCTTCAGGTACATAATGCATGAAAATCTTTAAATGCCTGCAAAAATTAAGTTCTGTTGTAATACCAGCCAATTCTGAAATTAGCCAATGCCCTAAAAGCATCTAACAATTTAAGGTTATCTTATGAGTCCTATGAAAACAATTATTTGTTGCTAAATTTGAGTTTTAGCTAGCAACTGCATGTTTACGTGACAAGAAATTGTTTTGGCCCTATGGTTTATGACATGCTGCTGGATAAGCATTTATGTAAAACTGACATTTCAAAGAGAACCATTTACAATTGGAATTTCCACCTGTGTGGCTGTTTGCAGATCTACCTCTGTCTTCCATTTTGCATCCTGTCAGTGCTATAATTAGTTTGATCACTTTGTCTTGTTTTTCAGTGTCTACAATTATAGCTTATTCACTATGTTCTAACTATTTAAAAATAATGGGCCAGGCGCGGTGGCTCACGCCTGTAATCCCAGCACTTTGGGAGGCCGAGGTGGGCGGATCACAAGGTCAGGAGATCGAGACCATCCTGGCTAACACAGTGAAACCCCGTCTCTACTAAAAATACAAAAAATTAGTCGGGCATGGTGGCGGGCGCCTGTAGTCCCAGCTACTCGGGAGGCTGAGGCAGGAGAATGGCGTGAACCTGGGAGGCGGAGCTTGCAGTGAGCCAAGATTGTGCCACTGCACTCCAGCCTGGGCAACAGAGCGAGACTGTGTCTCAAAAAAAAAAAGACTAAAATTTGATTTAAAGTAGTTAAACCCCTTTATGGAAGGAGCTGCAAAATGAAAGAAAAAAAAAGAAAAAAAGGAATCGTGTCATCTTGACCCAGCTGACTGGAAATTTTCAATACTGTCTTTTAACTGTTGTACTCCAGCCAGCCTGGGCAACAGAGTGAGACCCTGTCTCAAAAAAAAAGAAAAAATTAGGAAATACTTGTTAAAATATCTAACTACGTAATTGCTACATGGGGGAGCCGCTGGTGTTGTTGAGGTCCTTGGGAGCATTCCACTGGACTTCACCATTTCTCCAAAATTATCAGCCCAGTCAGCTTCATATACCCAGGTATGGACACTTCTACATGTGAAATTCAAACTGAAGATAAAACTCTGACTTTGGAGTATAAACTTTTGCCTTGAGTATGAAACCTTGACATTGCTGAAAGAAAAGTGGAAACTGTAAGGGACAACAAGTTTCACCAAGGCACAGTCTTCTCTGATAGGCCAGCAGAGCAGCTAAGAAGACAGATCATTCAAGAACTTAAGTCGTTTGTTAGCTACAGCATTTCCGTTGCTGTGATACACATTCAGCCATTTTAGAGGAAAGCTAAGCAGGTACTGACCACCCATTTTCATGTACTTTAAATAACAAATATTATTTCTCAAGGTCTTCATTTTATCATTAAATTCAGCTAATTACTACCTGATTTCAAAGGCAGCTAGTGTAGAAGACTGGTCACAAGAATTTTTTTTAAAATAGAAAACCCTAAAATGCAAATCAAGAAATTCAGTTACAGGCTGCAAGTGACCTAAAATTCCCCCACTCTAGCTCAGCAGCCATCAGTCAGTATAGCACCAGCCACAGGTCACTTTGCTCTGCATACAGTTCCTTTTCAACCCTTACAAGACCTGCTTCATTGCTTTAAAAATGTAGTGTTGATACTTGAACTGAACTTAGTCATTGGTAACTTAATATTCACAAAATTGTCATAAAGCTTCTGAAACATCTGGCAATGCCAGATCTGTAATCATCACTTTTAAATTGAATTTGCAGAATTAACTTTAAAGTTGCAACAACTATATTTATTAGAGAAATCTTTAAGCATATACATAGGGTTCCCTATAAGCGTTCATTCAGAGATCACCTGTGCCTAAAAGAAAATGATAAAAATGTGTCATAATATCAAAGGGGTCTAGATCAGGGGTTGGTAAACTACAACCCATGGGCCAAATCCAGGCTGCAGTTGTATGGCCTGCAAGGTAGGAATGGTTATTTTATTTTATTTTATTTTATTTTATTTTATTCTTTATATATATATGTGTATATATATATATATATATATTTTTTTTTTTTTTTGAGACAGAGTCTCTCTCTGTCACCCACGCTGGAGTGCAGTGGCAGGATCTCAACTCACTGCAACCTCCGCCTCCCAAGGTTCAAGCGATTCTCCTGCCTCAGCCTCCCGAGTAGCTGGGACTACAGGCACATGCCACAATGCCACCATGCCTGGCTGATTTTTATATTTTTAGTAGAGCTGGGTTGGCCAGGCTGGTCTTGAACTCCTGATCTCAAGTGATTCGCCTGCCTTGGCCTCCCAAAGTCCTGGAATTACAGGTGTGAGCCACTGCGCCCAGCTGGTTTTTAAATTTTAAAAACGTTTAAACAGAGAAAGAAGAATATGCAACAGAAACTGTATGTAGCCTGCAAAGCCTAAAATGTTTACTCTCTGGCTTGGGAGTTTGTCTCCCCTGCTCTAGACTGTCAGCAAGTGGTACAGTGGTACAGTACAGTGGTACTGCCCAACTGCACTTCTCTGCAAGGTGATTCTAGTGTGCACTTGTCAGAATTAAGATATGTTTTTCATTTAAGACATCTCATGTCTTTGTTGAATGTAATCACATGATTTGTATTTAATATTTACACGACCGAATTATTTTTTCACATCAGTTTTTCTAGATTGGCAATAGCCTGTTGCAAAGTGCCTAAACCTTTGAGAAAAATTACTATGAGCCAGGTCCATTATTTAGTTTTCAATATAAAGGGAATTCCATTCTATACTGTAAAATCCAAAAATGCTAGTTGCCCTCAGCTTTTGAGTTGACTTCCAGAAAGTTGAGATCTTTTGACCATTTTTTCTCATGTCATATAAAATGTGCCACATGGTAGTTGTCAAGCTGTGGTAGTCATGTACACTTTTTTCTTTTTTTTAACTTTCTAAAAGGAAAAGTTCAAAGTCCTTTCCACAGTTAGTCTTGGCTTCTTTTGGATTTTTCTTTTTAGAGCTAAATTATTCATACCAATGAATAAGTAAGTCTAAGATATAGGGGCCATTATCTATTTTTGCTTAATGTACTCGTGGCATTGTTCACTGTCATGCATTTCCATACTTGTAATATTTCTGAGTCACTTATTAATGTGACCAACAGATAAACTGTTCAAGCTAATACAGCATTTCCTAACTTCATAGTTGTTGCAGATGTTTGTTCTAATAGCGATTATTTAATAAACATACATTGTACTGTGTACTGAATCTTACTAGCAACTAACTATTTTCAGGTAATCTCAGTCTGCTTATTCACTTTTTCCATTTGATTTGCTAATGCCACAGTCATTTTTCTAGAAAATAGTAGGATAATGTATTTTTTCCGGTCTGCTATAATGGAGACTATATTTCCGCATTCATTACCTCTCACAGGTGAAAATATTAAATTAAATGATATTGTTTTGAATAAGACTACTGGTAGTGTTTCATCCCTGATTTATGTTTTTAAAATCTATACATTCATATAAAGGCAGGGCTACCATGTGTAATTATAGAGTTTACGTACTACACAAAGGCACCCAGTTGAGAGAGGAAGGAGGGTGAATGAGAGGCTGAAATCTAGCCTGTGCTCAGCATGCCAAAGATAGGGTTGCATCTCAGAGGACACATCTTTTCCCAGTTTGCTTAAGCTGGCAGTATAGGCCAGCAGCAAGCCTCTTCATGGAAATGACATCCAGTCATTATCCTGGGAATTCTTTGTCACTGGGCTCCTAACACTGTACTGCAGTACCTTTCTACTCCAAACCTGAGTATGTTACAAGGTTAAAAGCTAATAATTTTTTAATTAAACATTTATATCTTTAAATACTCAGCATCTTCAACTTTAGGAGCTGTGAAGTAAACACATGAACCATCCAGCTTCACACAATGAAGAGGGACAGATCAGGAACAGAAAAAATGGTCCTGCATAAGCCATGTGTGTCTGTGGTTTATAACTTTTAACTGAAGTACCATCTATAAGATATAAAACAAATTAGAATTTCCCATAACTCACCTACTTCCTCAAACCACAGCTTTTCAAATATTAGCTTTCTTAGCCAAGCCTGCTGGAGTGGGTGGTTTTAGTCATTGCTGACCATATGGTTGATTCTTCAGCTAGTCCCTCCTTTGTGTGTCAGGGTGGGACAGCCTTGCCTGGATGAACAGATGGATGCTAGCAAGAGGCGAAACAGGAACCTTTACCTGACAAAACACAGACATGAGTGTGCAAAGCCATTTGGGCTGTGCTTTGTGAAGGGAATGGCTGAAAAGGAGTTTGGATGGCTTTATTTCACCCTGAACAGTACACACCTGCCTAAGAAAGGCATCTGTCATTTGATTTAGCAAATTTTATGAACTTACTCTGGGCTTCTCTCTAGTGCAGTTCTGGGGTGGCCTTTTCAGCTCTTTTTTTCTTTCTTTTGCCCTGGACTGGAATGCAGTCTACCTCAAGTGGGTCTTCTTAGGTGACAGAGAAAACACAACCTGTCTCACTTGACAGGGTGGCCTAGTCCCAAAGTAAGGCTTGATTCTCAAAGGAAATGAGAAAGCAGAAAATGGGGGGAATCCATGTATTGAGCCCTACTATGTGCCATCCATTCAATAAACTGGAAGGTCTGTTTTAGGTGCTAGGAGTACAGTGAAAAATAAGACAGATGCCTGCCCTCATGGCACTTAGTGTCTCAAAAGTAATTGTGCCAATTACATTTGGGATGAATGTCATGAGGAAGGGTATAGAGAGTTCTACGAGGGAATACGAGGGAGTTGGAGTAGGGAAGACATCCCTGAAGATGAATATCTACACCAAGAACTGAAGGATGAGAGGTATTAAGGAAGGTGGGGGAAAGGCCCTTTACAGCAGAGGGAGCCAGAGGTGAGTTTCTGGAGAGATGGACTGGAATGACATCACATAGGGCTTTGAAAGCCATCTTACAAATTTGAATTTGGTTGTCCTGGCGCAGTGGCTCATGCCTGTAATCCCAACACTTTGGAAGACCAAGGTGGGAGGACTGCTTGAGGCCAGGAGTTCAAGACCAGCCTGGGCAACACAACGAGACCCCATCTCTACAAAAAAAATTTAAGTAGCCAGGTGTGGTGGCACTCACCTGTAGTTCCAGCTACTCAGGAGGCTGAGGTGGGAGGATCACTTGAATCCAGGAGTTCCAGGGTGCAATGAGCTTAAATCAACTGCACTCCAGCCTGGACAATAGAAACATCATCTTTGAAAGAAAAAAAAGAATTCGAATTTGGAAAGCTCTGGAAAAGATGGAGGATGGATTAAAGGGAGCCAGTATGGATGTAGGGATACTAGATAGAGGAAGAACGGTGGATAATGGCAGTGGAGATACGAACTCCTATATATCAGAGGTACATGGGAAGAAGGTTTAGGGTATTATAGAGTACACTTGGGATTTGCAGAGTTTGTAGACTGTGTGAGACATCCTGGCAGAGAGCTTAAAGATAATAAATGTGGATCTGGAGCTCAGCTGAGAGCTCGGGCTGAAGATGTAAATTTAAGAATGATGGGTCCAGGCGCAGTGGCTCACGCCTGCAATCCCAGCACTTTGCGAGGCCAAGGTGGGTGGATCACGAGGTCAGGAGTTCGAGACCAGCCTGACCAACATGGCGAAACCCCGTCTCTACTAAAAAAAATACAAAACCAGGCATGGTGGCGCGCGCCTGTAATCCCAGCTACTCGGGAGGCTGAGGAAGGAGAATTGCTTGAACCCCAGAGGTGGAGGTTGCAGTGAGCTGAGATCGTGCCACTGTACTCCAGCTTGGGCAACAGAGCAAGACTCCATCTCAAAAAAAAAAAAAAAAGAAGAATGGACACACATATTAATTGAAATGGAAGTGGATGAGATCACGGAAGAAAAGAGGGTCTCAGACTGAGTCCTAGAAACCAAACCATTTAAGGATTAGGTAGAGGAATTTTTAAAGACAAGAGCATCTCAAACCAAAGAGAATCACCAGACACTTGGAAAGGAAGCCTATTTGAGGGCCTGGGTTCTAGTTCCTCAAAGTCTGGATGTCCGTGGCTGGGCTGGAGGCACAGTGGCTGTCAGCAGAGATAGCTACATGGCTGAGGGGTAGAAGGCAATAACTCTCACATGACACTGCATTGAAATAGCAGGCTCCAAGCTGGAGCCCACTGGCATTAACCCTGAGAGGGTACTTACTGTTAGAAAAGTTATCTCCTTTTGGGGCATCTGAAGACCTAGCTTAGGATCCTGGTCCTCCACTGAAAAGCTGTGTTGTTGTGGCCAAGTCACAGCTAAATTTTGGGTTCTACATCTGTAAAATGTAGGATTGTCAGGGGTTAGCACCACGGTGTAGTATGAATCTAATCATAACAGTTTCTGAATGGTATCTTTCCTATAAGATTGCTTGGCCTGGGCTTGTACGGGTACCTCAAAACTGGACAAACGAGAGGAGTCAACCCCTCTTCCCTCTCTCACTGACCAGTGCAACCTGGAACAAGGGACTATCCGGCCTTCTCCCCTTCCTGGTCATCAGGTGCTGGCCTGTGCTCACAGAACCTGTTTGCCTTCGAGGTGGAGATGGGTTTTTCTGCCTTATCCCGCCCCTGTTTTTCAGACTAGGGTGTGGCAGAACACACACTGGACTGAGACTTTTTCTGCTAGATTAAAACACCCACCCATTGTAAAGGGGAAGGCTGAAAAGGCGTCAGAAGTGCGTTAATTCCGTCTCTGAACAGTACATACCTTTCCGAAGCCACCCTTGGCACTCACACCCATTACATACATCTCACTAAGCTCCTCCCTGGCCATTCCAGAAACCTCCTGGAGAGGTCAGAGCTGTTTGTCTTAAAGTCTGTTCATTTTATTCCAATAACCTTACCCCCATTTAACTTTCTCTCCACTTCAAATCATTCCCAAATTTCCCAAGAGATGTATCTGCCAAGGAGAAAAGATGAGTTTTTAGGGGGCTTGAAGAAAACAAGTTAACAAAATTCATTTAGTCATTCAGTCAACCTGCTCTGGACTCTCATGAATGGGGCACAGACAGGGAGGAAAGTGGTCATGTCCCTCCCTGGGGCTGCTCTCTTGCCCTCATTTGTTCTCAGATTTAATTAGTACTCCCAGCTCCTTATTTAGTCCTTCACCCACCATGAAGTTGCCTGTGAGTCTTAGGGCTTTCCTAATCCTCTAAATGTATCTCACCATCCTCATCAGAAACCTGCACTCAGTCCCTCCCCTTCTCTCTCTCTTCCTCCCACCTCTTTCCCCCTTCATTCTTCTCATCCAGGCACCTCCCCCAGGTAAATTAGTAAGAGGGACGAGGAGCCTGAGAAATGAGAGATGAACATTCTCACAGAATGTCCACTAAGTCAAGCTATGAGGATTCTGTTTGGAATGAAACTATTCATGTTTCTCTATCACGGTTAAGGTAGCTACTGTCTCCAGCAACCACCAGCTAAGTGAATAGAGAAACACAAAGAGTTTCATTTGGAAACAACTGTAGTAGTTGGCAGGACTGTGGTTGCAGCTGGGACACAATCCCAAAGTCAGCTGTGAGTGACTAACTTTCTGTATCACACAGCCCAGGGGGTCTGGGCAGCACCCTGCTTGCTGCCGCTCCATCACACTGCTCTGCCATCTGCTTACTGCTGCTGTCGGTGCTGTCTTGGGGAGTCACCTGAAACCGCAGTGGCTACAGACAACTTCTGAACCGCTGGGCTCCCCTGAGCCGTCATAGGGCAGGTTCCATGGCAAGGAAGGTATGTTTCCCTTCCACCTCAGCCTCCCTTCCTGAGGTTACGAGGATCCTAAACAGTGGACCACTCTTTGGGGGTGTGTTGCCCCTTGAGCCAGGCATGCTGTCCCTGTGACCTGGGGTCTTAGTAGTGGTGAGGACTGTATTGGCTATAAATGACGAAGTCCTGGTGTCCAGCCAGAATGAGGCAGCCAGGACAGTGTAGCTCTACCTCCATCTCACTACTGAGAGACATGGGCTATCACGCTCTAGGAGAGAAGCATTCCTCCTGAGTAACAGTCAGAAAGGGGTGATCGGACACTGGGCTCTCTGTGTCTGTGAGTGAAGACAGGGCAAAGGATCTAACTGCCTAGCCCTAGCCGCTGATGGAGTCACTTCACCGGAGTCCCACAGCGCCTCCCAAGAGGCAGGGCTGCTAAGGCCAGCGCCTCCTTTGCTGCATTCCTTGCTGTGGTCGCTCCTGGTCCCCACCCCGACCCCTCAGATGTCAATTAGGGCACCCTGGAAAGAGAAGCAGCTGCCTGTGAATCCAGTATGCTGGAGGTCACTCCCAAAGTTTTCCAGTAACAATTTGTAAGGTCAAAACAATAGGGGGCTACTTGATACCACCAAGAGTTTGTCAGGCAAACGTTGAGAAAGAGAGGGAGAAGAGAGAGAGATCTTCCTATTTAGATACCTAGAAATGCTAGCCATTCTAAAATTTTTACTTAAAAGGAGAAAAAAATGGACTGGTTATTTGGCAGTGGGGGCCATCCCAGAGAGCGCCTCCTTCCTAGAGACAGTAGGTCCCTTTCCTCCTTCCTCTTATCAACTAGAGGCTGAAATTAACACCCACAGCTTCTGCTGGCTAAAAGCCTCAAAACCAACAACAACAAAAATCAAACAAGAGAGACTAATGCTTTAGGCAGCTACAACTCCAAGAAAAGCAGAGAAACCTTATTTATTTATTTATTTAACTCTGTTGACCAGGCTGAAGTGCAGTGGTGCTATCCCGGCTCACTGCAGCCTCAATCTCCCAGGCTCAAGCAACCCTCCCACCTCAGCCTCCCAAATAGCTGGGACTGCAGGTGTGCACCACAACACCTGACTGATTTTTTTGTTGTTGTTGGTAGAGAAGAGGTTTTACTATGTTGCCCAGGCTGGTTGCAAACTACTGGGCTCAAGCAATTCACCCACTTGAGCTTCCGAAAGTGCTGGGATTACAGGTGTGAGCCACCGTGCTCAGCCTAGAACTTTAAACTTTAGGTACTGAGCAAACACCAAATCTAGGAAACATAATGCTAGCCTTAGATTACTTATTGATTTATGAACAAACCCCTAGCTACAGAGGAAAATAAAAGGTATGTATAAATTATATATACATAAATGTATATAATTTAAATATAAACTACATATAAAATAATGTATGTAAATAAATTATATACATATTTTAAAATAAATATAATAAATAGGCTGGGTGTGGGGGCTCACGCCTGTAATCCCAACACTTTGTGAAGCCGAGGTGGGTGGATCACCTGAGGTCATGAGTTTGAGATTGGCCTGGCCAACATGGAGAAACCCCATCTTTGCTAAAAACACAAAAATATTAGCTGGGTGTGGTGGTACATGCCTGTAATCCCAGCTACTCAGGAGGCTGAAGCAGGAGAATGGCTTGAAACCAGGAGGCAGAAGTTGCAGTGAGCCAAGATCAAGCCACTGCACTCCAGCCTGGGTGACAGAGCAAGACTCCGTCTCAAATAAATAAATATATATATATATATATATATATATATATATATACACACACACACACACACATATATATATATGGCAAGTTGTATATATGCTATATTTTCCACAATTTGATTTAATTGGAAATTCAAGATTCCTAATTTATATACTAAAGAATTTGTATAACAAAAAGATTAAAAACAGCACTGATTGGTTTTTGTGCCTCTACAACATAGGTTCTAACTTAACATTTGTGAAAATGTACTAATTGTCAAAAATTCATGAACTTAATATTGGGGGTCAAATTATAATTATACCTGGGGATCCCACTAATTTAAACACTGTGACCCTATAATCTTGAGCGGGTAACGACATATAACCGTTTTTAAATGCGTATGCCTCAATTTAAGTGTAGCCTTGCCTAAATTTCCCATGCTCATATACCCACTGCTATAAAATGTTTTCTATTGGACACAGATGCTTTGACAAAATAAATAATAAATTAGATCGGGCATGGTGGCTCATGCCTGTAAACCCAGCACTTAGGGAGACCAAGGCAGGAAGATCTCTTGAGCCCAGGAGTTCAAGACCAACCTGGGCAAAATGGCAAAACCCCATCTCAACAAAAAATACAAAAATTAACCATGTGTGATGGTGTGTGCCTATAGTCCTAGCTACTTGGGGGGCTAAGATGGGAGGATCACCTGAGCCCAGAAGACTGAGGCTGCAGTGAGCCGTGATAGTGCCCCTGCACTCCAGCCTGGGAGACAGAGTAAGACCCTGTTTCAATATTAATAATAATAATAAATTAAAATTAAAGTGTCTCTTTGTCATTTGCAAATTGGCTTAATAAAATGGGACCCCATGAGCCCCTATTTTATAGTTAATATGGCCCAATATAAGTAGAAGTAGGCCCTTCAAGGATTAAAACTCATTATAAAAAACCTTATTTTTAAAAAGGGTGATTATCCTCTACTACTTCTCCATTTAGCAGCCCAATTTTGCCTATGCTCAAATCTGGAAATATATATATATTTTTATGTATATACATTTTAATATAGATTTAGATTTTTAAATATATTTATATATTTTAATATATAAATGTAATATAGATTTTGTCTCTATTTTAAATACATAAATGTGTATATATGGCACCCTGTGATGGATCACTACAACTTAACATTGTGATCCCATCCATCAGGGCCCCATACCTAATATTAAAAATGAAACTGATTTTATTCAATCAACAATAAATACTTTACTCTTACAGATGTGGCCAACCTGTTACGTTCTGTGCGTATTTCCACAGCCCTTCAGGCAATTTGCCTCTGCCTCTGAAGGCACACAATACACTTTTCCAGGCAACTCGCAGGGGGCCTCCACGTGAGGTCCGTCATCACACACTGTCTTTACAGACAAGATGCACCTTCTCCAGGAGCACAGGTATGATACTGCACCCGGGTTCAAGTGATTCTCCTGCCTCAGCCTCCCGAGTAGCTGGGATTATAGGCGCCCACCACCATGCCCAGCTAATTTTTATATTTTTAGTAGAGAATCTCCTCCAAGGAGATTCAATGGACCCACACTCCAAGGACATTTGAGCTTAAAGAGGAAGCAGGCAGTCACCAGTGGCTAAGGAAGCCTGTAGCTGCCCTCCCCCTCTTCACCTTACTCCTAAGGAGGAGGGGTGATGTCATGGATTGGTCAGATTCAAGAGGACTGAACGAAGCCACAGGCCTGGGGTGGAACCTCAGTGTATGGAATAAAGTTAAAGGCTAGTCTCAGGCTGGGGATGGCTCCCGTCTATTTCTTCTCTCTCAGACACTGCAGGTAAGATGGGGGCCTGGGCTTCTTCCTGTTGGGAAGGAAGTGCATTTTTCCTTCTTCGCATTCCCCTCTAATCGGAGTGCCAAGCAAGAAAGAGGGGAAGGCCAAGGGGAGAGGAATGAGGACAGAATTGCCCCTACTGCACAGGTCCAGTGCAGACCCCAGGGCTCAGGGCTTCATGCTGGGGGTTGGGGCCAAGGCCCTAATAGCTAACAAAAGGTTTCTTTGCCTTTTCTGCTATACGAATATTCTGCTATACGAATATCTGCTATACGAATATTCCTCCAGGAATACCCTGGGATAGTAGGGGGTGGGTGGGTTGCCCAGGAATCTGTGTTCCAGCCATCCATCTCTCAGCATCAAACCAGCGGAGGGAATGACCAAAGTCCTGAGAAAAGAAGGGGGGCAATTCCTGGCCGGGCAAGATGGCTCACGCCTGTAATCCCAGCACTTTGGGAGGCCATGGCGGGTGGATCACCTGAGGTCAGGAGTTCGTGACCAGCCTGGCGAACATGGTAAAACCCCATCTCTACCAAAAATATAAAAAGTACCTGGGCATGGTGGTGGGCGCCTGTAATCCCAGCTACTTGGGAGGCTGAGGCAGGAGAATCACTTGAACCCAGGAGCCTGAGGTTGCAGTGAGCAGAGAAAAAGAAAAAGAAGGGGGAATTCTAAGCAGAGTGAATAGCATTGCAAAGGCAAGCAATAAATGGATGTGTTAATATGTGTGGGGCAATAAACAGAGTGAGAAATGCCTGCAGTTAGAGGATCACAGAGGAACTTTATAAAGCTTATAAAGAGGAACTTTATACCACACTGTGTGAGAAGGCTAGACTTCATCCATAAAAAGATGGTCTCCTGTGTTAGCCAACTGCTAATGTTATTCTGGTGCTTACTACATGCCAGGCATGGCTCTAAATGCCTTACATGAATTAACTCATATAATTCTGAGACACTGAGATAAAGGAGTTGCCCAAAGTCTCACCAACAAGGAACCTGAGGTTCAAAGGGATGGAGTAAGTGGCAGATCTGTCCTCTTTACCAAATTTGCTACTCGACAGCTGTGACATCAACAAGCAGACAGGTTCTGTTGACCTGGACTTACCGTGAGGTGACCTGGAGGAGGTGGTATTTGAGCTGAGTCCTGAGAGACAAGGGATCAGGGCCTGCAGAGGCTGGGAAAGTTTAAGGTGCATGGGCTCCAGGATGCCTGATGAAAAAGAACCACAGACAGAAATGCCCAATGCTTCGCAGCAAGTCAAAGCCCTCAGACTGCACAGTGTGGCATCCAAGAACAGAGGTGAGCAAGCCAGCACCACTCTCGGTAACAGGGCCTGGCCCAACACCTTTTCCTTTACATCAGAAGTTGGCTGTGATCCAAGATCTTCTATTGTTTTATCAGAGTAAATGCAAATTTCTTTGAAACAAGATTTATTGTTATATTAAGAGGGAGATTTTTTTTTCCAGAAATGATGGGGGATGCTTAATTTTTTTAACTAGTATTTGTGTAGCACTTTAACATAAACAGAATTCTTTCCTTATTTCATTGAAATATATATATATATATTTCATTTTTCAAATGAGGACATTGAAACCCAGGAGATTAATTCAGGAAAGAAGCTGGGGCTCAAACTCAGTTATTCGGACTCCAAATTCTGTTTTCATTCATTTTTTTATTCATTCATTGAAAAAAAAAATACTGCATTCCCCAAATGTGCCAGACACAGGACTATGCACTGAGTAGATAGTTGATGGTAAAAGAGACATAGCTTATCTCGCAGGCCCTCTTCTCACAGTGCCTCTAACACAGAAGCAGGAATAAGTGAAGAGTGATATACTATATAATACTCTAGTATTTCTAATCAGCTCCCGGTGATTACATCCACACCTTTGCAAGGTTCTCATGCTTGCATTTTAGTTAACTGCTCCCATTCTTTCACCGAATGCCTGCTTTGTGCCCATTGTGTGCTAGACATCGTGTATGGACTGTAATACACAAGCAGTAGGGTTCAATCTGATAACACGTATGTGCAAACTACCTGGAAGTATTTATTGAGCACATAGTCGTGGAAAAGCAGTCTTTCAGCAAATATTTATCAGCACCTTGATAATCCTAACAGCTAATATTTACTGAATACTATGTGCCAAGGACCACAGTAAATTCTTTACACACATTATCATTTGGTCTTCACAGTAACTCTTCAGAGGCAGGTATTTGAGAGCTTAAGTCAACATGCTCAAAATCACACTAGAAAGCAGTGGCAGTGGAATTTGAATCCAGGCAGCCAGCATTTCCTACTACTCGGCTGTCCTAACCTCCCACCCTATGCAGGGCGCTGGTAACACAACGGTGAACACCGGTGCGATCCCTACCCTTAAAAGGCTTACAGCCTAGGAGGGAAGATAATCTTTAAACAAATCATATGCTGAGAATGTCTAACATGGTACCTAGTCTCCTTTGAGCTTCATTCAAGCTTCCCCAAGAATATGCCTTGTCAAGTGGACCCAGAGACTGAGTTCTTAAGCAAACAGAGCAGGGAGGGAGAAGTCAATCCAGACAGGGGGACAGCACAAGGAAAAGCTCTGAGGTAGCAAGAGGTCTGGCAGTCTGAGGCTGTCACTGGGCTGAGGGCAAGGCCAGTGAGGTAACCTTGCTAAGGAAAAGAGCACGAGGAGCGGCACATAAATCTACATAATTCAAAGGTTTCTCCAGCTGCGGGACGGGAGAGGTCGGCCGAGAGCAAGACAGTGTGTAGAAACGCCAAGCAGGACGCTACTTCATGTGAGGCGGGAATGTTAGTTTGGATCAGCCTGTTGATAGATGGAATGGAAGCATGTAGGTTGATGAAAAATGCAGAAGAGAGAATCAACGGAGGTTGGGTGGGGAAACGAGGGGAAGGAGGGAGTCAAGCAAGGTTTTTGGCTTGAACAACCCAGTGGATGGCAGCACTCCGGGACAGCTTGGGGGAGGAAGATGAGAGTTCAAGTAGCATCCAAGGTGGCTGTGGACAGCCATATGGAGCTGTTAAGTCAGGGGGCTGGATGGACATGTGGCTCTGGAGCTTGGAGGTCCTAACCGTGAAGATCATCTTGGACAAAGGTGAAATGAGGGTCTAAGTCAGAGCCCTAGAGGCCTTCCACTATTAAAGGTTATTATTAGAGAGGTCAGGTGTGGTGGCTCATACCTGTAATCCCAGCACTTTGGGAAGCCAAGGCAGGAAGATCGCTTGAGCCCAAGAGTTGGAGCTCAAGCCTGGACAACATGGCAAGACCCTGTCTCTACAAAAAATAGAAAAAATTAGCCAAGCACTGTGGCACATGCCTGTGGTCCCAGCTATTTGGGAGGCTGAGGTGGGAGGATCACCTGAGCCTGGGAAGTGTGGGCTGTAGTGAGCCACGATCACACCACTGCATTCCAGCCTGGGTGATGGAGTGACACCCTGTCTCAAAAAAAAAAAAAGAAGAAGAAGAAGAAAGGAAGAAAGAGAAGAAGAAGAAGGAGGAGGAGGAGGAAAGGAAGGAAGGAAGGGAGGGAGGGAGGGGGAGGAGGAGGGGGAGGGGGAAGAGGAGGTTGTTATTAGAGAGTGGGGACTGAGCAAAGGGAACTGAGAAACATGGTCAAGAAGAAAGGAGGAAAGGCAGGAGAGTGTGGAGTCTGTTTTAAGGGGGGAGTAGGAGCGGGACACAGCGGCTCATGCCTGTAATCCCAGCACTTTGGGGTGCTGAGGTGGGAGGATCACTTGAACCCAGGAGTTCAAGACCAGACTGGGCAATATAGTGGGAACCCGTCTCTACAAAAAAAAAATAATAATAATAACTACCCAGGTGTGGTGGTGTGCTCCTGCAGAGCGCCTCAACTACTCCAAAAGCTGAAGTGGGAGGACTGCTTGAGCCTAGGTGTTCAAGACTGCAGTGAGTCATGATGGCATCACTGCACTCCAGCCTGGGTGACACAGCAAGACCCTGTCTCAAATAAATAAATAGCCAGTGGTCTGAGATGCAGAACCTGATGTGACTGAATTTTTAGCAGGGCACAGTTAAATAAGGGAAAGGTTGTTCTGACCTGGGTTTCGTCCTGGGGGTCTTCATGAAGGCCAGGCCTGAGGTGCACCTGGGCAGGCTACATGCAGGAGAGGGCCTGAGGGTGAATGTTTGGGAACAGCAAATAATACCAGCAGGTAGAATGAGGAGGCAGAGCTAGAGGATGCGGTGGAGGTCATCTCACCCATGAGGTGGCATCACCCGTGTCACCCAGTCACTGGCCACTTCATGCTCATTTCATGCTCACAACAGCCCTGCGGTAGGAATTCACTAACCCTTTGTCATAGATGAGAACACTCAGCCCCAGCCATCGCAACTGACTGTTCAGACGGTGCAGATGGAAGTGGGGAAGGCAGAACTCGGCTCTGGGTCTGAGTCTGGTGCTATCACCTCATGCTTCCTCGACTCGAGTGGCAACGAGGGGAAGAGATTAGAGATGATCCGGGCTGGACAGAGGTGGAGAGGAGGGAATAAGTGAGAGGGATGTAGGGTGCAGAATCAACAGGATGCGGAGAGCAGGTAGCAGCTGAGAAGGACAAGGAAGAAGGCTGGGGCTTCTGGCTGGAGTAGTCAGGTGAACGGAGGTGGGAACAGCAGGGTATGGGTTAAGGGGAAGACGAAGACTCAGATGAAGAGCCCGCTGGGCCTGCGTGACGGGTGGTGGGGCGGTGTTGTCAGGAGGCAAAGAGAGACAGAGATCTGAAGGTCAGAGGAACGGTCCGGAGTGTGGAAGACCAGAGACCGTCAGTGTAATCTTGGATTTTGGTTCCTTTTTACCACTTAACAGCAGAGTTGAGAAGGGGCTGGAGCTAGGTTCTGGGAGAGAAGTGACGGGTAGGGATGGCGTCCTACCGGTGTCAAAGACGACTGCCGGCTCACCTCTGACCCGGTTTCCCCCACAGATGGCTTTTCCCTGCCGCAGGGCCCTGACTGCCAAGACTCTGGCCTGCCTCCTGGTGGGCGTGAGTTTCTTGGCACTGCAGCAGTGGTTCCTCCAGGCTCCAAGGTCCCCGCGGGAGGAGAGGTCCCCGCAGGAGGAGACGCCAGAGGGTCTCACCGACGGTCCCGCGGCTGGCGCGCCGCCCTCGGAGCTCGTCCCCGGGCCCCCGTGCGTGGCGAACGCCTCGGCGAACGCCACGGCCGACTTCGAGCAGCTGCCTGCGCGCATCCAGGACTTCCTGCGGTACCGTCACTGCCGCCACTTCCCGCTGCTTTGGGACGCACCGGCCAAATGCGCCGGCGGCCGAGGCGTGTTCTTGCTCCTGGCCGTGAAGTCGGCGCCTGTGCACTACGAGCGACGCGAGCTCATCCGGCGCACGTGGGGGCAGGAGCGCAGCTACGGCGGGCGGCCAGTGCGCCGCCTCTTCCTATTGGGCACCCCAGGCCCCGAGGACGAGGCGAGCGCGGAGCGGCTGGCGGAGCTGGTGGCGCTGGAGGCGCGCGAGCACGGTGACGTGCTGCAGTGGGCCTTCGCGGACACCTTCCTCAACCTCACGCTCAAGCACCTGCACCTGCTCGACTGGCTGGCTGCGCGCTGCCGGCACGCGAGCTTTCTGCTCAGCGGCGACGACGACGTGTTTGTGCACACCGCCAACGTAGTCCGCTTCCTGCAGGCGCAGCCACCCGGCCGCCACCTGTACTCCGGCCAGCTCATGGAGGGCTCCGTGCCCATTCGCGACAGCTGGAGCAAGTACTTCGTGCCGCCGCAGCTCTTCCCCGGGTCCGCTTACCCGGTATACTGCAGCGGCGGCGGCTTCCTCCTGTCCGGCCCCACGGCCCGGGCCCTGCGCGCGGCCGCCCGCCACACCCCGCTCTTCCCCATCGACGACGCCTACATGGGCATGTGTCTGGAGCGCGCCGGCCTGGCGCCCAGCGGCCACGAGGGCATCCGGCCCTTCGGCGTGCAGCTGCCTGGCGCGCGGCAGTCCTCCTTCGACCCCTGCATGTACCGCGAGTTGCTGCTAGTGCACCGCTTCGCGCCCTACGAGATGCTGCTCATGTGGAAGGCGCTGCACAGCCCCGCGCTCAGCTGTGACCGGGGACACCGGGTCTCCTGAGGCCAGTTGGGCGGCTTCAGCCCCGGGCCTCCACCCATGACGGTGTCCATGCTGAGAAGGCAGCTTTCCTGCTCTGGGTACCTTACGTCCTGCCCAGCTCTGTACACCTGAATCCCAGCTGCGCACTGAAATCAGCTGGGGTGGGGGGGTGTGGAAAATGCCTACATCCTGGCTCCATCTCCCGAAGTTGCGATTTGATTAGTCTGGGGTGGACCCAGACATGTTAAGTATTTTTTAAGTTCCTCCAGTGATGCGAATGTGCAGCTAGGCCTGAGGACCACTCGGCTAGGCTATCTGTTCAACCTCGCAAACCCAGCTCCACCGCCCTCTCTGCAAGCCTTCCGGGCACCTCGCTCCCACACTCGGGTCCTCGTGAGCAGTGGAGCAAGGGAGACCTGGGAGCGTGGGAGCCAGGATCAGCGTCCCCTGCCATGTGTCTACAAATGTCAGTTGTGATTTCCACTGTTTACAAGTGAGTGGAGCTGGAGCTGGGCTGACAGTGGTCAGGTGGATCCCACTCCCGCCTCCCCCAAGAAGTCAGCCAACACGCAACTGAGGCGCATGTGGCAGCCTTCCTCCCACCACTGCCCCAGTAAACCGTGAGGTAGAAATCTTCGCCGTGCAAAGTGGAAACCAGAGGCCTGGTCAGTGACTAATCCAGGGCTATGGTATTCCCAGACAGCACACCGCTGTGGTCCCCTCCACACTCACCCCAACGAAAGCTAATGGCCTGGTTGGGTCCTGCCGCCAATACTCACCCCCACGGGTCAGAGACAGGCTCCTTGCCGGGGTCTGGGACTCAGGGTCAGTGGGCCTTGGACAACCCAGCAGGGAGTTCCGGGGAGTCCGAAGTGGAGAAACGCTGGTGGGAACATGGAGGCCAGTGTTGGGGAGCCTGTGGAGGCAGGTGTGTAGAATTGTGTTCGGGAGGTGGGGGATCTGAGACCGAAGTGGACAGTGGTTAAGATTGTGGGACCGGGCAAGGTGGCTCACGCCTGTAATCCCAGCACTTTGGGAGGCGAAGGAGGGCGGATCACGAGGTCAAGAGTTCGAGCAAGCCTGGCCAATATGGTGAAACCCCGTCTCTATTAGGAATACAAAAATTAGCCGGCCGTAGTGGCTCATTCCTGTAATCTCAGCTATTTGGGAGGCTGAGGCAGGAGAATCGCTTGAAGCTGGAAGGCGGAGGTTGCAGCGAGCCGAGATCGTTGCACTCCAGGCTGGAGCCACTGCACTCCAGCCTGGGTGACAGAGCAAGACTCCATCTCAAAAAAAAAAAAAAAGAGTTTGCAGGGGTGGGTGGGAACTTGGTGCTTGGGGCTCTGAGAACCAGGCTGTGGTCCTGACCTCCAGCAGCTGCCAGTCATCTTGGCAACATAGAAAATCAAGGAAACGGCCAAAGGGCAGGCAGAAGTGTGTGTCAGCAAGGTCCCAACTATGTAAGATGGACACAAGGGACTCACCTTCAGGGAGGAAAGAGTCTGGGCAGAAAGTCAGGAGACTGGCCGAAGGTCCTTCCCTGCCTTCAGGACGAAGACCAGACTCCTCAGTCCTGCATTTCAGGCTCCTGCCACCAGGCTGCCACTCACTGTTCCCTCCCTCCCACTGTCGGCCTCCATCCAGGTGGCAGTGCCTGCGTTTCGTCAGGCTCTCTCTTGCCTCTGCATTTTGCACAAGCTCTGAACTGGTTACCGAAATGTCCTCCAACCACCTCCATCGTGCATGTCTCTTGCACCGGTTAGGACGCCTGTTAGGGAAGCTGCCAGCTGCCCACCTGAGTCGGCTGTCCCCTTCCTCCTGGGCACTCACCTAGACTCCATTTCCCAGCACCCCATCCCCTGAAGTTAGATGTGGCCCTGTGACTAGGCCCTCATGGATGGACGGGAGTGGATGAGGATCACTGTGGCACCTGGGCCTGCGTATGCTCTCTTTCTCCTTCCCATTCGCTGGAACATGGATGGGCCTGGGACCCAGCTCTGACTTGGTGCAAGTGAGAACAATGCTCCAGGCCCAAGTGGAAGTTTCTCAACTACTGACATTTGGGGCAGGACAGTTCTTTGTTGTGGGGGCCAGTCCCGTGCATTGTAAAACACTGAGCAGCATCCATGTCCTCCACTCACTAGATACCAGTATCACAGCCCAAGTCATGACACCTAAAGTATCTCCAGATGTTGCCAAACATACCCTGGTGGGCAAATTCACCCTAGCAGAGAACCGCTGGCCTAGAGGAAGGCAGAGAAACGAGGATTCCTGAGTTCCTGCACGGAGCAGAGCAGCCCGGGGACCAACCTGGAATACTCAGTTCAGACTACTGAGGAAGACAAAATAAACTTTTATGCTTTTAAAAAAAATTATGGACAGAACAATATAGACAAAAACTTTTATGATTTTTCAGCCTCTGGGGTTTGTCTACTCTGTTACAGCAGCCTTGCCCTGCTAGTATTTTAGTCTGTTCAGGCTGCTGTAACAAAAATACCATAAACTGGGTGTCTTACAAACATTTCTGAAAGTTCTGGAGGCTGGGAAGTCTAAGGTCAAGGTCCCAGCAGGTTTGGTGTCTGGCGAGGGCCCATTCCTCAATGCCTTCTTGCTGTGTCCCCGCATGGTGGGAGGGGCAAGCAAGCTCCCACGGCCTCTTTTACGGCGGCCCAGATTCCATTGGCGAGGGTTCTGCCGTCATCACCTCATCACCACGTCACCTTCAGGGCTAGTATTTCAACGTAAGAATTCTGGGGGGCCGAGCGTGGTGGCTCAGTCCTGTAATCCCAGCACTTTGGGAGGCTGAGGCGGGCAGATCACGAGGTCAGGAGATAGAGACCATCCTGGCTAACACAGTGAAACCCCGTCTCTACTAAAAATACAAAAAAATTAACCAGGCATGGTGTTGGGAACCTGTAGTCCCAGCTACTCGGGAGGCTGAGGCAGAATGGCGTGAACCTGGGAGGCGGAGCTTGCAGTGAGCCCAGATCACACCACTGCACTCCAGCCTGGGCGACAGAGCGAGACTCCGTCTCCAAAAAAAAAAAAAAAAAAAGAATTCCGGGGAAACATAAACATTCCGACCTTAAGTCACCTGCTGTGTCCCCTTTCATCCCTTGTTTCTCACCAAGTAGACTGGCTGCTCCCAGAGAGGCCATGTCTGATTTACATCAGGGCTGTCACAGATTTACGCAGCGGGAACCCGTGGCAATTCCCATCACTCCCACTCCTGGAACTTGAGCAGGTCATCTCACCTCTCTGAGCCGCTCTTTCTGATAAGATTTGGCTCTGTTTCCCCACCCAAATCTCATCTTGAATTGTAATTCCCACATGTCAGGGGAGGGACACATAGGACTGGACAGGCGGGAGGTGATTGGATCATGGGGCCGGTTTCCCCCACGTTCTTGTTGTGATAGTGAGTTCTCACGAGAGGTGATGGTTTTAAAGCGCGGCACTTCCTTGTTCTCGCACACACTCCCTCCTGCTGCCCGTGAAGAAGGTGCCTGCTTTCCCTTCGCCTTCCGCCATGATTGTAAGTTTCCTGAGGCCTCCTAGCCATGCTTCCTGTTAAACCTGCAGAACTGTGAGTCAATTAAGCCTCTTTCTTTTATAATTACACAGTTTCAGGTAGTATTCTTTATAGGAGTGTGAAAATGGAAAAATACACTTTCCACGGTGATGTTCCATGCCAGGACCATGTAAATCCTCTGTAAACCACATAGGAGGGTACTGTCATTCTGCAGGCTTACTGGCAGCTCTGAGAGGTTGAAGGAAGCAGGAGGAGGTGGCACTTCTGTGACCTTTCTGCAGCCCTTGCCATGGGCCTTCAGTAGCCACAGCCACTTGTCCCTTGCTGATCTATTTTCTGAGCAGGCCATAACAAATACTCCTACATGCTTTTGGGGTGAATGGATGAGTGGATGAGTGCCATCTGTCCCAGTGGTGTGGACTGTATCTGTTAGGACAGCAGTCCCCAACGTTTTTGGCACCAAGGACTGGTTTTGTGGAAGACAGTATTTCCACAGACCAACGTGGGGGATGGTTTGGGGAAGATTCAAGTGCATTACATTTATTGTGCACTTTATTTCTATTATTATTACATGGTAATATATACTGAAATAATTATACAACTCACCATAATGTAAAATCAGTGGAAACCCTGAGCTTGTTTTCCTGCAACTAGACAGTCCCATCGGGGGTGACAGGAGACAGTGATAGATTATCAGGCAGTAGATTCTCATAAGGAGCACGTGACCTAGATCCCTCGCATGTGCAGTTCACAATAGGGTTCATGCTACTATGAGAATCTAATGCTGTGGTTGATCTGACAGGAGGCAGAGCTGAGGTGGTAATGCAGGCGATGGGGAGCAACTATAAATACAATGAAGCTTTGCTCACCTGCCGCTGTGCAGCCCGGTTCCTAACGGGCCACAACCAATACCGGTCATTGGCCCAGGGTTTGGGGACCCCTGTGTTAGGATACTGTACTAGTTCCCTATTGCTGCTGTAACAAATTCCCACAAGCTTGGCTTAAAAGCACACCCATCTGTTACCCTACAGTTCTACCCGCCAACTGCACTCCTTACTGGAGGTGCTAGGGAAGGATCCATTTCTTTGCCTTTTCCAGCTTGCAGAGACCCCCTTCCTCCATCTTCAAAACCGACCATATGGTGGCTCTTGGTGCCTTGCTTCCACAGACACATCACTCTCTGACTCTCCTGCCTTCTCCTTCCACTTCCAAGGACCCTGTAACTACACTGGGCCTAGCTAGATAACCTGGGATTCTCTTCCTATCTTAAAGTCAGCTGATGAACAACCTTCATTCTACCTCCAACCTTACTTCCCTTTGCTATGTAACATGGTGACATGCGACATGTAACATTCTCATGTAACATGTAACAGTCACAGGTTCCAGGTATTCAGTAGGGTATGGGCAACTTTTTGGGCAGCCGTTATTATGCCCACCACAGTGCCCAGTCAATATTTGTGGAATAAATCAACAGTAATGAAATAATGCACAAAAATGAATCAAACAGGGGTGCTTCTTCCACACAGACCTCCATGATGCGAGCTCTCATTCTGGACTACTGAGTGACATTAATTCTGAATTCCCTGCCCCTAGCTGCCATTTGTCAAGGGCTTACAAGAAACAGGAAAACAAGAATGCTGAGGCCAGAATGCGGACGGGTCCTCTGGAAGGCCCGAATTGTGCTTTGACACAAAATCACACAAAAAATGCTTTTACAGCCTCCTCCCATTTCCCTGACAGACAGGCGGATTATCCCCATTCTATTCCTAGAGATGAAGATTCAGGACCTTGCCAGCCCCGAGACTCGGGAAGCCGCTGTTATGCGTCGGCTAGGTGACTCTGGGTCCTGGCCACCCGGTGCTGAAGCTGGGCTGCACGCGTGTCCAGGTCCACAGAAGGCTGCAGTACCCGCGCAGCCCCGGCATCACCTGGCGCCACCTGGCGCCACCTGGCGCATCGCTCCCCACGGCACTGGCCGGGCGCTCCCCGCTCCGCTCGTTCGGCTCATGCGGCCCGCGGCCGCCAGGGGGCGCGCCCCGCACCCCGCACCCCGCATCCCGCATCCCGCACACACGCGGACTCAGCGAAGCAACCGCGGAGCGCGATCCCCCAACTCCCCTTGTGAGGCCAGCATGACTTTGACACTCAAACCCCTCAAGAATCCCCTGAGCAGGGAAGATGATGCGCCTTTCTCAGGAACCTAGATGGAAACAAAAATCTTACACAAAATGCTAGCAGGCGAAATGCGGTGACATGTAAAAAGGAGAATCTATCAGGACGGAGGTGTGTTTATACCAGAAATTCCAGAGGGGCTTAGCATTAGAAAAACTGCCAAACTACATAAATAAGACAGGAAGATCCGTCAATGAGGTACATTACATCAAGAGAAATATGAGCATTTCAGAGGCAGTGTGAAAGACGTTTATTAAAATTCAACATCCATTAGTGATTTTAAAGAAAATCTTAGTAAGAGGTGAAAGCATTTGACGGCATTTTGCTTAAAGTTAGGAGCAAATGAGATATACCCATCATCACTACTTCTGTTCAGAATTGTCCAGAACTTGAGAGCGCACCAAGACAAGAAAAGATACAGAAATATAATAATTGGAAATAGAGGAAGAACTTTTTCAAAATCTCAGAAGTTTAGAACCCTATCGGATCCAACTTCCCTTTCTGTAACAAATGAATGCCACCCTCTCCATCCTGAAATGAAATACTTAGATAATATAACACCTCCACACACATATTTTCAAAAAACCAATACAATGCTTTTATTGTAAATTATGTAAATATGAGGTAAATAAAAGAAAAATACTTTAAAATAAAATGTTCATTTTGATGTGTGAATTCTTGGGCCCAACAACAAAAAATAAAACTCCCCTGCAAATTTCCAAATCTCTCCCTAGGGGGCAGTACACCTCTTCAAGAACTATTAGTCTACATAGAAAAACCACCAAAAAAAACCACACACGCGCACAAACCCTCCAGATAGTTCATTAGATTACTAAGAAAAGGTAGCAACTTCTCCAGATAAAAAATCAATATACAAAAATCTAGGCCGAGGCGGGTGGATCTCTTGAGCCCAGGAGTTTGCAACCAGCCTGGGCAACATGGGGAAACCCCATCCCTACAAAGAATACGAAGATTAGCAGGGAGTGGTGGTGGCACCTGTAATCCCAGCTACTCAGGAGGCAGAGGTGGGAGGACCGCTTGAGTCCGGGAGGTCGAGGCTGCCGTGAGACCTGATCGTGCCACTGCACTCCAGCTTTGGTGACCCTGTCTCAAAAAGAAAAAGACCAAAAGAATCTATTTAATTCCTATATAGTAGCAACAAGCTGTCAGGAAAAATCTTTTTTTTTTCTTTTTTAGAGTGAAAGCAAGTTTACTAGAGAAGTAAATAAAAGAATGGCTACTACATAGGCAAGGCAGCAATGCAGGCTACTTGACTGAGTATACCTATAAGCTAAACAAGGGGTGGATTATTCATGAGGTTTCGGTAAAGGGGGAACAATTTCCGGAAATAAAGGTCCCTCCCCTTTTAAAACCATATAGGGTAACTTCCGGACGTTGCCATGGCATTTGTAAACTGTCGTGGCGCTGGTGAGGGTATCTTTTACCATGCTAATGCATTATAATTAGCATGTAATGAGCAGTGAGGACCACCAGAGGTCACTATCATTGCCATCTTGGTTTTGGTAGGTTTCAGCTAGCTTTTTTTTTTTTTGCTTTTTTTTTTCATTATGCTTTTAAGTTCTAGGGTACATGGGCACAACGTGCAGGTTTGTTACATAGGTATACATGTGCCATGTTGGTTTGCTGCACCCATCAACTCGTCATTTACATTAGGTATTTCTCCTAATGCTATCCCTCCCCAAAACCCCCACCCTCCGACAGGCCCCTGTGTGTTATGTTCCCCACCCTGTGTCCATGTGTTCTCGTTATTCAACTCCCATCTATGAGTGAGAACATGTGGTGTTTGGTTTTCTGTCCTTGTGATAGTTTGCTTAGAATGATGGTTTCCAGATTCATCCATGTCCCTGCAAAGGACATGAACTCATCCTTTATTATGGCTGCATAGTATTCCATGGTGTATATATGCCAGGAAAAGTCATTTTTTAAAGTGTCAATAGAAACAAAATTATACTCAGGGCTAAATCTAAAAGAAGATATGCAAGAAAATAATTAAAAATTATGTTAAGATATATGTATCTTACATTTCTTATATGTATAAATATTATGTATCTTTATGTCTTATAGCTATGTCTCCCAAGCTGGAGTGCTGGAGTGCAGTGGTGCGATAGATCACAGCTCACTGATCACTAATGGCTCACTAACCGTGTATTGCTCAAGCTGGTTTCGAACTCCTGGGCTCAAGCAATCCTCCTACCTCAGCCTCCCAACATCCTGGGATGACAGGCATGAGCCACCACGCCTGGCTATTTTTTAAGATTTTTTTTTTAAATACACAAAGTAATGTAGAGAGACATCATGTTTTAAAGTACCTCTAAGCCCCTGATTTCCTTGTGTCCTCACCGCAACCAGAAAACAGGATTATCATCCCTACTTGAAAGATGTGGAGGCCGAGGCCTGGGTAGAGAAGAGACCTGCCCAAGATCAATGGAGCCTGCCAGGCATCGAGGACTAAGGGCTTGGGCCGCCTGCCTGCCATTCCTGGGCTCTAATCACCACCCCAGCCACCATGCCTTGGGCCCACTACTCCCAGAGTCCACAGGCTAGAGCTGCACAAGGCCAGAGGCCGGGTCTCCAAGCTTCAGAGAAAGGAGGCAGATGGTAATCTGGCCATCTAGTCACTGGGGCACCTGGGAGTGTTCTATCTCACACAATATACCCGAATCTACATTTCAATTAAAACTTACTGAAACTAGAACACACACCAGCGAGGAAAAAATAAACCAGCCATAGCACTGTTCACACTTTCAGTGGCAGGAAAGCGTCCCAGCCCCTGCCACCTCAGACGCATGCAGAGCTGGGCAGGGTGGAGGGCAGAGCTCAAAGGCAAGGCCCCGCCTCAGTTCCTCCACCCCAATGCCTCACCTACTCACTCCCCTAAACCCTGAAGAAAGAGCAAATAATAATGATGGAGAGACAGGAAGTCCAAGCCTGAAAGGTTTTGAGAAATGCCCTCCCTGCCCGGCTCCCATGCATGGGAAAGAGGGCCCTGAGAGAAGTGGCGGCCAGCCTATCCCACAGCCGATCTGCAGCAGGGCAGGGAGCCCAGGTGTGACCCTCACTCATAATCCAGCCCTGGGAGGGCGGTCTGTGAGGGTTTGAATGACACAAATATTAGGAATGTTTGTCGGCCCCTGGACCTCTGCATTCAGTCAGCCAGGGCTACAGCCGCCTGCCGGAGGAAGGCATGGAGCACAGCCAGGGCCTATGACTGGGTGTACTGCCTGCGGGAGCCCAGACCACAGGTCCCCAGTCTTCAGCGGTAGTTTTCAAACCATGAACTGAGGCCTATGTGTGGGTCCTGAAATCAATTCAGAGTCTGAATCCCACATATAAAAAAATTAAAAAGAATAAAATAGAAATATGAAGTGAATTACAGAAAGTAAAGATATAGGATCATGATATAAAACGTAATTCTCATTGTGGTTGTAGTTTAAAAACAAACAGACAAACAAAAAAATGTTTTGGCCGGGTGCGGTGGCTCACACCTGTAATCCCAACACTTTGGGAGGCCATGGCAGGAGGATCACCTGAGGTCAGGAGTTCAAGACAAGCATGACCAACATGGTGAAACCCCGTCTCTACTAAACATTTTTTTAAAAATAGCCAGGCTTGGTGGTGGGTGCCTGTAATCCCAGCTACTCAGGAGGCTGAGGCAGGAGAATCGCTTGAACCCTGAAGGCGGAGGTTGTATTGAGCCAAGGTCACGCCACTGCACTCCAGCCTGGGCAACAAGAGCAAAACTCCATCTCAAAAAAAAGAAAGGGAAAAAAAATGTTTTGCCTTGTAACAACAAAATTGCCAGATTCAAGGTCAACATAAAAAACCGACAGCATTTCTCTATACCAGGCATAATCGACTAGTAAAATTAAAAATATATATATACCATTCATGATGTCTGGAACTTTCCCATGGTTCAGAAAAAAGAATGAATGTTTGTAAGCAAGCATAAAGCATAAAGTAAATACAGCAAAACATGAGCAGTTCATGAGTACCAAGTGAAGGACATAAGAAAGGTCATTGTTCTAGTCTTTCAACTTTTCTATAGCTTGATTTTTCTTTCTTTCTTTCTTTTTTTTTTTTTGAGACAGGGTCTCACTGTGTCACCCAGGCTGGAGTGCAATGGTGCAATCACGGCTCACTGCAAGCTCGACCCCCTGAGCTCAAGCAGATCCTCCCACCTCAGCCTCCTGAGTAGCTGGAACTACAGGTGTGCACCACCAGGCCCAGATAATTTTTTAATTTTCGTTTTTTTGTAGAGATAGGGTCTCCCTATGTTACCAGGGCTGGTCTTGACCTCCTGGGCTCAAGCCGTCCTCCCACCTCCACATCCCAAAGTGCTGGGATTACAGGCGTGAACCACTGTCCCTGGCCTAGATTGACATTGTAAAGAATAAATAAAAAGTTGGGAGAAAATACCAACCACAATAACAACAAAAATTAGAAAGCATCTAGGAATTAAGTGACTGTATAAGTCCTTACAGGTGTGAGCCACCGCGCCCTGCCTTTTTTTTTTCTGAGATGGAGTCTTGCTCTGTTGCTCAGGCTGGAGTGCAGTGGCACGATCTCAGCTCACTGCAACCTCCGCCTCCCGGGTTCAAGCAATTCTCCTGCCTCGGCCTCCTGAGTAGCTGGGACTATAGGCGTGCGCCACCATGCCTGGCTGATGCCTATAATACCAGCTACTTGGTAGGCTGAGGCAGGAGAATTGCTTGAACCCAGGAGGTGGAGGTTGCAGTGAGCCAAGATTGCGCCATTGTACTCCAGCCTGGGCAACAAGAGCGAAACTCCGTCTCAAAAGAATAAAAGTTAATTAGCTCCAATGAGTCATTCCATAATGTATACATATTTCAAAACGTCATATTACACATGGTAAATATGTACAATTTTATTTGTCACTTTAAATCCATAAATAAAAATGTAAAAATAAACTATGTAATATTATAAAGAGATCCATTTTTCCCAAATTTATCTTTAAATTCAAAGCAACCCTAATAAAAAAATCCATTTGGATTTTTTTTTAGGAACTCAATAAACTTATTCTAAAATGTAAATAAATAGCAAAATTAATCTTAAAATATAAGAGTTAAATTTGCCTTACTAGATATCACAAACAGCACTACAAAGCTGTGGCAATACAAACAGCATGGTACAAATAAAAGAACAGCCCAGTGAACAAAGGAGCAAACTCGGAGGTAGATGCTGCCTCTGTGGGAACGGAGCATGCAGGGAGACATCTCTGTAGTAGATGCTGTGAGGAAAACTGGCTCACTCTACAGAAAATATAAATCAGGATTATTGCCCAACGCTTCATTCAAGGATGAACTCTAGCTGAGTCAAAGACCTAAATTTGATATGTGAAACTCTAGGGATAGTGGAAGAAACTATCAGAGACTATCTTGTGGCCTAGGTGTGGGAAAGGGCTTTTCAAACAAAATTTCAAAGCTATAAGCCATAAGATTTGTTTGTTTTTGAGACGGTCTTGCTCTGTCGCCCAGGCTAGAGTGCAGTGGCATGATCACAGCTCCCTGTAGCCTCCATCTCTTGGGCTCAAAGGATCCTACTGCCTCAGCCTCTCAAGCAGCTGAGGCTCCAGACGTGCACCACCATGCCTGGCTAATTTTTGTATTTTTAGTAGAGACGAGGTCTCACCATATTGCCCAGGCTGGTTTTGAACTCCTGGGCTCAAGTGATCCTCCCACCTTGGCTTCCCACAGTGCTGGGATTGCAGGCTTCAGCCATCACTCCTGGCCTGAAGTTTGAATGTGAATATATCAAGATTAAAGATTTCTGTTCAATGACAAACAAGGACAAAGATAATAGAGGCTGACAGTGGGAGAGACACGTACACTGTCTAAACTCCACAAGGCATCAATATCTAGAATATACAAACCAAAACCCCAACAGAAGTGTGGGCAAAAGAGGCCAACATCACACTATATTTACAGAAGAGGAAGTGCCCCACTTTCACAGCACGTGAGAAGATCCTCAAAATTGTGAATGACTGGAATAAACGGCAAATTAAAACAATGAGATGTCTGCACTTATGGATGAGCAAACATTAGAAAGACCTAAAAATGCCAAGTGTTGGCAAGGATGTGCAGATATGGGTCAGTGAGGAATGGGGGGGTGGGGTGGGGGTGGCGTTCTGAATAATATCTTGTCTTTGTTGTTAAATTAGGTGGCCCATGTGTCTCATGCCACCCAACGGCAGGACTCTGAGGTAGGCATTCCAAAGAAGAGCTCATAAGCCGCATGTGGGAGGACGTTCATTGCAGAGTGATTCCAGGTGGCAGGGAGCTGGTGGCCACCTGGGTGTCCACCCCCTGAGGAGTAGGCAGTAAGCTGTGGGGGAGATGCCATGGCAAAATACTGCACCGTCATTAGAGCCAACACTACATTATGCGTAGCACCAAGGAGGGATCTTAAAAACAGTGCTCAGTGCAAAAAGTAAGAAACAGAAGGAGATAAAATTATATTTTTGTAAATAAACAAAACACATTACCCAAGCACACCTGCAAAAAGATACACATTAACCACCTTAGATCAGTTGGCTCTGGCAGGGATGGAATGGGAATGGGGATAGAGAGAATAAAGTGATCAAACCATGATGGTGATGTTATGCCAAGGACCAAGGAGTGGGCACGTCAGCCTCTGTACCGGGGCCAAACCAGTCTGGGAAGCTCCATGTGGAGAAGGCCAGCAGCAGACTCTTTCTCTAAGCCTAGACCAGATGGGTAAGCTGGAGGAGAGGGGACGGAGCAGGGACATGTTCAAAGGTTCCCAAAAGAGAGTGCATGGGGAAGGGAGAGAAAGACGGGCTCCCACAGCATTGCTGGACAAACAGGGCCCAGGAAGCGAAGGCACTGGGAGGCCCTAGCCGGCCAGCCTGCTGCAGGCCCACAGAGCTCCACCCAGAGCTAAGACACCCAAGGGCACTCGGATCGCCTCCCCACCACACTTAGCAGCCACATCCCCCGGGTAGGCCGCAGAAGCCCCTTCTCCAGGCCTCTCTGTGAGAGGCGTTGGAACCAGAGCAACTCCATTTTGAACAGGGGCCGGGTAAAATGAGGCTGAGACCTGCTGGGCTGCGTCTGCAGGAACTTAGGCATTCTCACTCTCAGGATGAGATAGGAGATCAGTGTCTCGGGTAGTGATTATCTGGGGCCAGTGTTGAGTGGGCAGTAAAAAGAATTTACCAAGAATTGTAGATAAAGAAAGGCAGATTTATTTGAGAAAGTAGGAAAATACATTGCAAGAAAGCAATGGGCAGGCAGGCAAGAGCGGAGCTGACTGTAAGGAGACAAAGGCTTGCTTGGGATTTTATTGGATGATGCTTGTGCTGTCTGCTGGAGAGGTTTTTGTGCAGTACTGATAATGGCAGGGTTGCAGTGAGATAACTTGCATTTTCTATCAGGGTCTGGTGATAGCTGGGCACAGGAAGATTGTGAGTTATTTGTGAAGGAGGGCTACGTGTTCTGGACCATGAAGAAAGGCAGATTTATAGCTTATCTGCTTTCTCTTTTTGCTTTCCCTTGGTCCCTCCAGCCTGACTCCCCCTCCCTAATTAGAATTTCACAGTCAGTACAAGATACAGGTCATAAAGATCCCTCTGATAAAACAGGATGCAGTAAAGAAGCTAGCCAAAACCTGCCAAAGCCAAGATGGCAATGAAAAGGACCTCTGGTCACCCTCACTGCTCATTATACACTAATTATAAACATTAGCATCCTAAAAGACACTCCCACCAGCACCATGACAGTTTACAGATGCAGTGGCTAAGTCAGGAAGTTACCCTACATGGTCTAAAAGAAAGAGGAGCCCTCAGTTCTGGGAAACCCTGACCCTTTTCCTGGAAAACTCATGAATAATTCATCCCTTGTTTGGCATATAATCAAGAAATAACCATAAAAATAGCCAACCCTAGGCAGGGGCATGGTGGCTCATGCCTGTAATCCCAGCACTTTGGGAGGCCTAGGCGGACAGATCACCTGAGGTCAGGAGTTTGAGACCAGCCTGGCCAACATGGTGAAACCCCATCTCTACTAAAAATACAAAAATTAGCCAGGTGTGGTGGCAGGCACCTGTAATCCCAGGTACGCGAGAGGCTGAGGCAGAAGAATTGCTTGAACCCTGGAGGTGAAGGTTGCAGTGAACCGAGATCGCACCATCACACTCTAGCCTGAGGGACAAGAGTGAGACTTTGTCTCAAAAAAAAAAAAAAAATAGCCAACCCTTGGGACTGCTCCTTTGCCTGTGGAGTAGCCATTCTCTTGTTTCTTTACTTCTCTAATAAACTGGCTTTCACTTCACTGTGTGGACTCACAGCGAATTCTTTCTTGCTTGAGATCTAATAGCTCTCTTTTGGGGTCTGGATTGGGAGTCCTTTCCAGTTACATCTCCACAAGGCACTACTTGTGAAGATTTGGAAGCACTACTGGTCCCTTGGATAGAGGAAGCACGCTCCCCATTGGATTCTTCTTTATAATTGGATGGAGGGCTCTAATACAGAGAAATTGGATGCTCTGCTAATCTAGGCGTCGGGGCCCTTGTTTGTTCCAGGCCTGGAAAAGCAGGCCATGCCTATTCTCTTGATTATATTGGGGAAGTGGGTCACACTGATCCCATAGCTGCCTTTCAACCTGGAGGCGGAGGCTACCCCACAGACCCCATTCCTCAAAGTGAGGATATAGCCCCATTGGTCCCTATAGACACCTCCCCTTGCCCAAAGCTAGGCTGTGTGCAGAGGAAGCCAGAAGATCAGGAAACACCACTTGCTTTGAAGGGTCAACCCTCTCTTTGCCACAGGGCTGCAGGGAAAACTGCCAGGCTCTTAGTGTTAAATCAACATTAGAACGGTTTCTTTAGAGATGCCCCTCTGCACCCTGGGACAGTCATTTATGGAATAATTCTGTTGTGATGCAGGCCCCCTCCTCCCAGCAGCCCAGACTCAGCCTAGTCTGTGAATAACAAACAGCTCCATTAACCTATTTTCCCGGCAGAAGAGCAGTCTTTCCAGAAGATTAATTCTGATGCTCCTAAGAACACAGGGATGATGTCAGTTTTTAAAATGTCATCCTTGATTATTGACTCCTGCTCTCAAGAGGTTGTTTTTTTTCTTTTTTTGTTTTGTTTTTTTGTTTTTTGAGACAGAGTCTTGTGCTTGTCACCCAGGCTGGAGTGCAATGACACAATCTCGGCTTACTGCAACCTCCGTCTCCTGGGTTCAAGTGATTCTCCAGCCTCAGCCTCCCAAGTAGGTGGGATTACAGGTGCCCGCCACCATGGTTGGCTAATTTTTGTATTTTTAGTAGAGATGGGGTCTCACCATTTTGGCCAGGCTGGTCTCAAACTCCTGACCTCAGGTGATCCACCTGCCTTGGCCTCCCAAAGTGCTAGGACTACAGGTGTGAGACACGGTGCCCCACCAAGAGTTTTAAGCAATAAGTAAAGGATTGGATTTGGATTTGAGCAAGTTCATGCACTGCTGGGGTAGCAGGATCTGGCGCAGGGAGCCCTGGGGTTGGTGGGGAGGTGGTGTGCAGTAGTGCATCTGTTCTTGTGGGAAGAAAGGAGTGGAGGGGTCCAGGGGTAACAGGAGCAGGACCCGGCAGGGCATGGTGCCTTGGCGTGTTGAGGGGCGGGAAAGGGGAGAAGAGGAGAGAAGGAAGTGATCTTGGACCTGCAGGGCTGGTTCCTGGAAAGTAGGGGGTGGGGATGGGGTGTGCTTGCCAGGGCCCAGAGGAAGACTGGTTCGGCTCTGGCCCTTGGAGTGGAGTGACTGGGGTAGGAGGATTCAGTAGACTGGGGCCCCTGGGCCTGGAGCTTGGAGAAGATCTGAGCACCTGTGCCCGGAGACTGAGTGGTCCTAGGACCCTGTGGAAGCACCAAGGGGCATGGAGAGTTCTCCACGCCCCAACTGCCTCTGATGCTACCCCACGTCTCCCATAGCTTCCCAGCATGCAGGTGAGGTGAGGGCTCTGAGTGTTCGCCCAAATGCTCTACGCCAGGTGCCAGCCAGGCCCCTCCCTGTGTCCCCTTCCTTTATCCCCTCTGTCCTCACTGCTGGGGCCAGGCTGAAGTGTTCTGAAGCACTGCCCTGCCCCTGCTGAGCAATACTGGGCTCTGCACAGAAGTAGGGAAAAGGGAGCCCCCCGTCCCTAAACTCTTGGGGATGGGGCACAGCTGTCTGGGTGGCCTGAGACTCCTGCTGGCAGCCCCCACCCAATCCCTGTTCAAATGGGAGCCCAAGGGCCCAGCTGTGGTGGGGCAGGGGCTCCTTCCCACAGTTTGGGGCCCCTCTAGGTGCCAGAGTACTCGAAACCTTCAGGTGAAACCAAAGCTTCCTAGAAAATGGGTTCCTGTCCCCACATCAAAGGGGACACCAGATCTACCCCTCCTCTGGGCCTAAATATCTTAAGGCTCAGCCAGGACCCCTTGTATACCCAAATCAGCCATATGCCCCCCCACACCCACCCTGCCTCCTTGGTGCTAATTTGTAACCTCCCAACAAGATCATTTTGCCCACTGCCCAGATAGAGCCAATTTATCAAGATGGGGCATTGCAATAGAGAAAGAGGTTAATTCACACAGAGCCAGCTGAACAGAAGACTGGAGTCTTATTACTACTCAAGTCAGTCTCTCTGAAAACTTGGAGAATGGGGTTTTTTAAGAGTAATTTTGTGGGTAGGGAGCAAGGGAGTAGGGAGTGATTATTGGTTGGATTAGAGATGAAATCACAGTGAGTCAAAGCCGTCCTTTAGCATGGAGTCAGTCTCTGGGTGGGGGCCACAAGGCATGATGAGCCAGTTTATCCATTTGGGTGACGCCTGATCCATTGAGTGCAGGGGCTGAAAAATATTTTCAGCAGCAGTCTTAGGTTTTACAATAGTGATGTTATCCCTCGGAGTAATTGGGGAGGTGTAGAATCTTGTAGCCTCTGGCTACATGTCTCCTAAACCATAATTTTTTTTTTTTTTTTTTTTTTTGAGTCAGGGTCTTGCTCTGTTGCCCAGGCTGGAATGCAGTGGCATGATCTTGACTCACTGCAACCTCCACCTCCTGGGTTCAAGTGATTCTCCTGCCTCAGCCTCCTGAGTAGCTGGGACTACAGGCTTGTGGCACCATGCTTGGGTGCTTTTTGTATTTTTAGCAGAGACAGGGTTACACCATGTTGGCCAGGCTGGTTTCGAACTCGTGGCCTCAAGCAGTCCACCTACCTCAGCCATCCAAAGTGCTGGCATTAGTGGCATGAGCCACCGCTCCCAGCTGACTTCCAAACCATAATTTCTAATCTTGTGGCTAATTTATTAGTCCTACAAAGGCAGTCTGGTCCCCAGGCAAAAGGAAGTTTGTTTTGGGAGAGGGCTGATGTTATCTTTGTTTCAAAGTTAAACTATAAACCAACTGTCTCCCAAAATTAGTTCTTACACCCCAAAATGAACAAGGGTAGCTTGGAGGTTAGAAGCAAGGTGGAGTCAGTTAGGTCAGATCTCTTTTACTGGCATAATTTTCTCACTGTTACAATTTTTACGAAGGCAGTTTTAGAACTGGGAACCCAGAGCAGAATCAGTCAGAGCCCCATCAGCTGGGAAGTGGGGGCAGATGTACACATATCAGCCTAGGGGCAGGGTGGAGGCAGTTGCCGCTGCCTCTGGGTCCCAGATTGCACAGGGAGGACGCAGGTACCCCTCCTGCCCACCCTTACTCCCAAACCCCGCCAGCTGCTGCCGGCCTGTAGGACACTGGAGAATCCAGGGACCCTGGGGACCCACAGGCCCCTCTTTGGCAATATGCAGGCAGCAGCCCCAGGTGCCAGCTTGGCTCCAGTTCCCTCCACTGGCTGGGGCCTTGGGTGGGATTTTCTCACTCCCAGGGTCGCGGGGCTACATCAGGAGCTTGCAGGGCCTGGCAGGAGGATTTAAGTGGACACTCCTAGCACTTGGGAAAACAGTCTGCCAGTTCCTCAAAAAGTTAAACACGGAGTTACCCTATGACCCAGCAAGTCCACTCCCAGACATATACCTGAGAGAGCTGAAGACAGATGTCCTCTCCAAATCTTGCACATGCAGCCTGGGTAACACAGTGAGACGCCATCTCCACAAAAAATAAAAATAAAAATTAGCCGTGCATGGGGATGCATGCCTGTAGTCCCAGCTATTAGGGAGGCTGAGGTGTGAGAATCAGTTGAGCCTGGGAAGTCGAGGCTGCAAGGAGCCGTGATCGCACCACTGCGCTCCAGCCTGGGCCACAGAGTGAAAGCTTGTCTCAAAAAAAACCTTGCACATGAATATTCAAAGCATTATTCACGGTAGCCAAAGAGTGGAAAAATCCCAAATGTCTGTCAACAGATGAATAAACAAAATCTGGTATATTCATACAATGGAATATTATCCAGCCCTAAAAAAGAATGAAGTACAGATCCATGCTACAACATAGATGGACCTTGCAAACATTATGCTAAGCGAAAGAAGCTAGACTTTGGAAGGCCAAGGCAGGATGATCACTTGAGACCAGGAGCTGGAGACAAGCCTAGGCAACATAGTACGACTCTGTCTCTACAAAAATTAAAAAGTTAGCTGGGCACAGTGGCACACACCTGTAGTCCCAGCTATTCAGGAGGCTGAGGCAGGAGGATCACTTGAGCCCAGGAGTTTGAGGCTGCAGTGAGCTGTCATCACGTGACTGCATTCCAATCTGAGCAACAGAGTGAGAACCTGTCCCCCCCTCAAAAAAAAAAAGAAAAGAAAAGAAAGAAAGAAGCCAGACAGACTCAAAAGGCCACATATTGTATGATTTCAGTATATGAAATACCCACAATAGCCAAATCCATTGAGATAGATATTTGAGGTTGCCAGGGGATAAGGGGATAAGGGGAGGGGGAAATGGAGAATGCTTGGGTATGAGGTTTCTATTGGGGTGGTGAAAATCCCGACCTCTAGATTAGCAGAGCATCCAATTTCTCTGTATTAGAGCCTTCCATCCAATTATAAAGAAGAATCCAATGGGGAGTGTGCTTCCTCTATCCAATGGACCAGAAGTGCTTCCAAATCTCCACAAGCAGTGCCTTGTAGAGATGTTACTGGAAAGGACTACCAATCTGAAATTAGATAGTGGTGATGGTTGCACAATTTTGTAAATATACTAAAAACTACTGCATTTTATACTTTAAAGGATGAATTTTATGGCAGGTAAATGATATCTCAATAAGAAAAGTAAAAAAGATATAGTCAGAGAAGTGTCACTCCCCCCTCTTCCCTGCTATCCTATCCCATTGACCAGTTCTTTCCACTCCTTTCCACCTGTCCCTGTAGGTAGCCAATCTCACCAGTTTCTGATCTTTCCTTCTTGTACTTCTCTGCATAGATGAGCAGACACCTGTGTATGTTCTTATATTGTCTTCTCTCTCCATGTGTGTTCTGGGATTCACACTGTATCAATTCAATGTGCTCCTCCTCATTTTCTTTTACAGCTGTTTAATGCTCCATTGCCTGGATATACTACAATTTATTCAACCACTCTCCCACTTGTGGGTATGTAGATTGTTTCCAATATTTGCAATTAAAAAGAACGCGTCACTGAAAAAGGCTTTGCATGTGTATTTCCATACTGCCAGAGGCATGGGTTCTGAGTAGATTCTGAGAAGTGGAGTTGCCTCAGGTTAAGGGTACATGCGTATGTAATTTTCTTAGGTATCACCAATTCCCCTAGAATTGTACCAAATTGTACCAAATTGTATTCCCACCAGCAATAGCTGTGAGTGACGGTTTCCCTACAACTTGGTGAATAGAATATGTTGTGATCATTTTTATTGTCAGTCTGAAAAGTGAAAAATGGCATCTCACTGTGGCTGTGATTTGCCTCGCTCTAATTACCAGTGTCCTTGAATATTTTTTTCATAAGTTTGAGGGCCATTTTAATATCTTTTTTGGTTAGTTACCTGTTGGTGCCTTTCCCCTCACTTTACCATTGGATTTGGTGGTTTGTGGTATTTTGTTACAGCAGCCCGAGCTGACTAAGACAGGTGGCTTTGTATTTTACACTTAGATCCCTGATCCATTCAGTTTATTCTTTTGTTGGATGTGTGCTATGGTTTAGATGTTTGTCCCCTCCGAGGCTCATGTTCAAATGTGATTTCTAGGGTTGGAGTGGGGCCTGATGGGAGGTGTTTGGCTCATGGAGGTGGTCCCTCATGAATAGATTGATGCCTTCCCTGGGGGTGAGTGACTTCTCACTCTCTTAGTTCCTGGGAGAGCTGCTTGTTGAAAGATTCTGGCGCCTTCTCCCCTCTCTCTTGCTTCTCCTCTTGCCATGTGATATCTGCTCACATCAGCTGTCCTTCACCTTCCACCATGAGTGGAAGCAGCCTGAGGCCCTCACCAGATGCCCAGTCTTGAACTTTCCAACCATCAGAATTATGAGCCAAATAAACCTTTTTTCTTTATAAATTACCCAGTCTCAGGTATTCCTTTACAGCAACACAACACAAAATATGACAGTGTAACATATGGATTTAATTTTATCTTTTTCCAAATGGCTCCCAGTTGTCCCAGCACTATCTATTGCAAAGTCTATGTTTAGTGTGTAGCAAAGGCAACATCTCAAATTAGTGGGGTAAAAATGTTTTGGGTCTAATCCTAAATTTTCTAGTCTCTTCCAATTTATCTATTCATGTACCAGCACCATCCCAGTTTTAATTACAGAAGCTTTTTTTTTTAATTTTAATATCTGGCAAGTCTAGTTTTCTCTCATGGTTTTTCTTTTCCAATGTCTTCTTATCTGTTCTTGCAAGTTTATTTTTCTATGTGAACTTTTGTATCAACATGTCTATCTTCATAAAATACCTTGCTGTTTCTTTTATTGGGATTACATGGAGTTTAACATTAACTTAGGGAGGACTAACACCATTACAATGTTGACTTTTCCTGTGCAAACAAAGGGATATTTTTCCATTTGTTTTCCTTTCATGTCTTTCAAAAATGTTCTAAAAATTTCATCATGGCCAGGCATGATGGCTCACGCCTGTAATCCCGGCACTTTGGGAGGCCGAGGTGGGCAGATCACCTGAGGTCAGGGGTTTGAGACCAGCCTGGCCAACATGGTGAAACCCCATCTCTACTAAAAATAAGAAAATTAGCCAGGTGTGATGATGCACACCTGTAATTGCAGCTACTAAGGAGGCTGAGACACAAGAGTCACTTGAACCCAGGAGGCGGAAGTGAGCTGAGATTGCGCTACTGCACTCCAGCCTGGCAACAGAGTAAAACTCTGTTTAAAAAAAAAAAAAATTTCCTCATATAGGTTTATACATAAAGGCCATTATATTTTACACTTTAATTTTGTATCCTGCTACTTCACTGAACTCCTTTACTATTTGAATTAGTTTTATTATTGATTCTCTGGGGTTCTTCAGGCATATTATACTGTATGTAAATAGAAATAGTTCTCCTTCTTCTTAGGTCTCCAATTGATTTATCTTGTCTAATTGCATTGGCTAATACATCTAGTACAATGTGGAATAGTAGTGGAGATAATAGCATCCTTGCCATGTTTCTCTTTTCTTTCTTTCTTTCTTTTTTTTTTTTTTTTTTTTTTTAGAGTCAAGGTCTGACTCTGTCACCCAGGCTGGAGTACATGGCATAATCAGGGCTCACTGCAGCCTCAACCTCCTGTGCCCAAGGGATCCTCCCACCTCAGCCTTTTGAGTAGCTGGAACTATAGTCAAATGCCACCACACCTGGCTTTGTTTTTTGTTTTGTAGAGATGGGGTCTTGTTTTATCATCCAGGCTGGCCTCAAACTCCTGGCCTCATGCAGTCCTCTCGTAGCAATCTCCCAAAGTGTTGGGATTGCAGGCACGAACCACTGCGCCTGGCCCTTGTGATGTTCTTGATCTTAGTGGAAATGCTTCCAGTGTCTCTTGATTAAATAAGATGCTGGTTTATAGGACTATATCTTATCATATTGAGAAAGTATACCTCAATTCCTATTTCACTGAGTGTTTTGATCATTAATGGGTATTGAATTTTGTTAAAGCTTTCTTAGCATTTATAGAGAAATAATGAGCATATTATTCTCTCCTTAGGTTCATTCATGTGGTACATGCTTGTTGTACATTGAATTGGATCCCATAGAAGGAATCAACCCTGATGATACCCTTATCAGAATTAGGGATACCTTTATCTTGAACTTCTAGCCTCCAGGACTGTAAGACAATACATTTCTGTCGTTTAAGCCGCCCAGCTTGTCGTTATGGCAGCCCTAGGAAACTAAAGCAATGCTATTAATGGATGGATTTTTCTAATATTAAAGCTACTCTGGAGGCTGAGGCAGGAGAATCGCTTGAACCCGGGAGGTGAAGGTTGCATGCAGTGAGCCGAGATCACACCACTGCCCTCCAGCCTCAGCGACAAGAGCAAAACTCCATCTCAAAAAAAAAAATAAATCAACCTTGCATTCTTGGAATAAATCCCCTTGGTCTGACTGGTTTTTAATAATATCCAGGATAGTAACAAAATATAAGCAGTGTTTCAGAGAAAGATGGACTTGAAAACAACTCAGAGGTCATCTTGTCTCAATATCCTGATTTCCATCATACCTGTTCTGCCCTGGAGTCCCTTGTGAGCTCCCATTTTTGACCACACAGGGGAGCACCATTAGCAACTATTCCCCACTGAAAGTTCAGTGTCTGACGGGCCTTCTCACCCTGCAATCTTGACCTGCCCCCCTTGCCGGAGCTGGCCAGATGAGAACGGAATGAACTGGTTAACAGGGTGATTTTTAATATTCCTCTTGGAGACACCAAGCCTTAGGAGCCTCCACTTTGAGCCACTCCCCATGCCACGGCTTCCTTTAGGGTTCCCACACAATAGCTAGACAATTAGGTCTGTTGGGATTAAAAAATACATGATTATCATAAGTTTCACCTGGGAAATCCTATTACACACAGGAGCAGTGAAGATAGGGGTTTTCTGACCTGGGCAGAGAAGATTCTGTCTCTAGGCTCTGGTAAGATAGAGAGTATAGAGTCTGGCAGAACCAGGAAGAGAGGGATGGATCAGCTCTGGGTGACAAAAGTCTCTCCCAGGTAGAGGGGAAAGGGCTGTGCTATGAGGAAATGAGTTCCCAGTTACAGTGGCATGCAAGCAGAGGTGGGACAGCCAGTCAAGGAGCCTGCGGAGGTGACCTTTTCCTGGAGGAGATAGGAAGAGGGGAGGGAAAGGCCACAAGAGTGGAGTCAGACAGGGTAGGTTTGGATTCCAGTTACTAATTGTGTGACCTGGGGCATCTCCCTGAGGCTTGGTTCTGTCATCTGGAAAATGGACTAATCAGAGCTGCCGCAGAGGGCGGTTGTGAGAAATGGGAAGTGCACCTCCACATCAGGCCCTGCAATGGTACCATTAGATGACTCAGTTTATAAAAACTGACCAGCAGGATCCCGGGGCCAGAGCATCATCAAAGTCCCACCTTTTCCCCAACCTTGTTGGGCAGATCCGGCTCTTCCTGGCCTATCTTGGGGACCTCTCTCTCCCCCAAGAGCAGGGCCAATGCTCTCTCCACCCGGCCACCAGGGTGGGTGTCCTGGGCAGGTCACTCTTGCTAGGCCTCTTTCCTCACCTGTCGGAGAAGGTGGAGCTGCTGGAGATGATTAAAGGACTGGGCCCTTCCAGTGCTAACCTGCTAGGGTGGCTGGGCTTCTCACTGGCCATGAGTGCATGTCTCTGCTTCTGGGACTCAGTGTCTTCACAAAATGAGGAGCTGGGCCAGATGACAATAACACCAGCTAGCACATGCTGAGCTCTTACTCCAAGCAAAGGGCAACCGTGAGGGCTCCATATGGCCCGGCCTATTTAATCCCACAACAACTCCATGGTGCGACTGTTGCTATGCTGGCTTTATAGGAGAGGATGCTGGCACAGTGAGGTTGGATCACACGTCTGAGGTCACTCAGCTAATATGAGCCCAGGCAGAGTCCATGCTTGCAACTGTTGCACAATACCCTCTTGTGGCTCCAATGCTTTGAGATACAGAAGGGGGTCTGAGCATCCTCTGAACCCCACTGTTTTGTGGGCTGAGGCAAACATGCCTTCTCAGACACAACCCCAGCTCCACCTTGGAACACATGGGAGTTGCCCAGCCCAGAGACAATGCTGCCCAGTATCCTACACAACCGGGCCTTTATCGATCCCCGTGACTTGCCTGTACCTGGTCATCACACACTCCAGCTAGAAGCCCATTTTACAGACAGGGAAAAGGATAGAGGACCTGCCCAGATCACACAGCCAGTAACTGGCAGAACGAGGACTGGAGCCCAGATCTACTTGGCTCTACCAAGAGCTGCTGTCTTCCTGACAATGACCCTTGGCCTCTGCCCTCCAGGAACTTTGGCCTTGCAGGGGAAACCTTGGCCCCACCAGCAACTCTGAGAGACGCAGCCTGAGAAGGGCCATAGGTGAGGGGTGGATGCTGAGCAAGGGAGCTTTGGGATGCTGCGGCACAGGGAGGATGGAAGAGTCCTTCAGACAGTCACAGATCAGCATGGGCAAGGTTTCAGGTGGGGAGAGTAGAGCCCCTGAAATGACTCTTGAAGGGCTGGTGAAGCTGCTGCTCCCAGTACAGGGCATGGAATGAGGTTAGGGGAGATGGGGGAGTCAGATGGGGTGCAGTCTTAGAACACTGTTCTGTGGGTGGCGGGTCTCAGCTGCATATGTGAAAGTCTTCTTTGGTTGGATAGGAGGTTCCTGAGAGGGCTGGGGCTACTCTTAAGGGAGAAGCATCTGGGTGGCCTGGGACAGAGGCAGGGAGGTTGGGGAGAAGCTAGAGAAGTCCAGGTGACTGAGAGTGAGGTGAGGCAGAGACTCCTCTTAGTGGAAATAAAGGAAAATCGTGAGTCCTTTCAGGGGGAATTTCAGGCAGCTAGCTAGCTTTGAGAAGTAAATGAGCACCTTGACAAGCAAGAAGGTAATTGAAGCTTCAAACAAGGGCCACCCAAATAAGTTAGAGCCACAAGATGTCTGGTTCCCTACAGAAACTAAACATAACATCTTGACCTATGTCCCTGAATCGTTTTTCACAGCTGTCACTTAGGCCTCAGATAAGGGGAAACTGAGGGCTGTTCTTTAAATTTCTTCCCAAGGGTTCTGTAAAGAGTCACACCCGTAAGCCAATGCTTAACACTCCTATCTGTGGACCCCAGGTTTTTAGACAGTCTTGCTTCCTAAACCAATTGCAAATCACAGAATCTCTGAATCCACCTATGACCCTGCCTCAAAATATCTCACCTTTTTAGGCCAAGCCAATGTATAGCTCCAGAGTATTTATTTATGACTTTGCCTATAACGTCTGTCTCCCCACCTTTAAAAAGCCTTACATGTAAACCATTGGGGAGTACGGGTCTTAAGCATTAGCCGACCTATTCTCCTTGCTTGGCACCCTGCAATAAATGCCTCCCTTTCTGCCGCTGCAAATCCTGGTGTCAGAGTTTGGCTTTGCTGCACTGGGTGGGCGGACCCAAGTGTGTTTCGGTAACACAAGAGGTTGACGAAATCATTAACTGAGACTTGGAAACAAATTGCAGGGGGAGAATGAACGGGCCTGAGACGCTCCACCAGCGAGTGGGCTGATGGGCTCATCAGATCAGATGAGCGTCTGTCCTGCTGCCTCAGGGTGGGGGATGGTGGCACCCCTGAGCCCCTACTGTAGGCAAGAACTAGTCACCCCTAAACCTTCTCTATCGGATTCCCCAAGCGGCCTGGGGTGGGTAGAGATTATAGTCCCCATTTTACAGATCAAGAAGCGGAGGCTCCGTGCCATCCCAGGGCATTCCGGGAGCCGGTCACAGACAGAGAGTCAAACATGAGCCCGAGCCCAGGAGCCCATGGCAGCACAGGATTAAGTCCTCAATACGGGCCGGGGTCAGTTTTCCCATCTGACAGAGGCCCTCCGCTGCTCACAAGGGCCTGGGCTCCCACTTCTCCATCCGAACACTTGGGATGGATGTGAAGGTGGAGCCCGGAAAGGGAGGGGCGCCGCCCACCAAGTCCTGGTTCTGGCAGGCACCCTGGCCCTTGCGGGTCCTCGGTACTAGACGCCGGCCCCAAGTCAGCCGCGGCCCCGGCCCACCCTCTGGGGGCTGAACCCCGGTCCCGGCCCGATCCCTCACGGAGCATCCAGCCCTTGGGAAGCTGCCCACGGGGATGCGCACCAACCGCAGACAGATGGGCTGGGAAGGAAGGAGAGCGAGGGCCCGACCGAGCCGGTAGAGGCGGTGGGTGCCGCTAGGGGCCCCAAGTCCCCCTTCAACATTGGGGCTGGAAGCAGACAGCTCCTCTGAGCGGCCGCCCACGGCGCCAGTGCGCATGGGCGCACCCGGCCACCCGGCCGCCCGCCCCGCCCCACGGGAGACCACGCCTCCGGCTCGCAACAGGCAAATGGGCGGAGGCCGCGGGCAGGGCGGGGCGGAGCCGGGCCCAGCTGGCCGAACCCGGGGAATGCGAGCGCCAGCCCCCGCCCCAGGCCAGTCCCAGCTGGATCTCCGGCCAGAGCCCGAGGCTGCTGCGCGGGGCGGCTGCAGCCTACGCTCCAGCGCCCGCACTGTGCCCTGCATCCCGGGAGCCCTGCTGGACCCGCGGCGGCGCGGCCGGTAGGAGGCGGGCGGAGGGAGGCGTGTGCTTCTGTGTGTGTGTGTGTGTTTCGGGGGGTGTGTGCGGGTGCAGCGCGGGCCAGTGATTGCTCCGGGACCACGAATCAGTGGAGGGGGCTGCACCTCCCGCGGGCCCGGGGGAAAAGGAAGTGAGCGCTGGCTGGGGGGCGGGGTCCTGGAGGATCCGCCTGGGCCCCCTCGGCTCGTCCCCACCCCCACCCCCGGCGAGGATTTTTTTTTTCACCTCCCTCTGGGTGTCTCCGAGTCGTTTTCCTAGTGCGGACGCGCTGGAAGCGCCTAACACCCGGGGCTGGACTGTCCCTTCCTCTCATCTTCCTCACAGTTCCCCCTCTTCTCTTCCCTCCTTAACCCCCCTTTCATCCCTGCAATCCACCAACCCCTTCTAGGTGCTCCTCCACCCAGGCTTGGGGAAGGGGCAGGGCCGAGGCTCCTGCTGCCCCAGCCTATCCGCTTCTTGGCACTCCTCCCCAGGTTGAAAGGGGGCTTTTCTCCTTGACTGCAGGGCGGGCGCACGTGTGTGTGTGTGTGTGTGTGTGTGTGTGTGTGTGTGTGTGTGTGTGTGTGTGTGTGTTGCAGGAGTGTGGGAGAGTGGTCTGGGAGGGAATGGATCTTTGGTTTCTCAGACCTCAGAGTTCCCACCTCTGTTCCTCTGGGTTGGAGGTCTCGGAAGACTGGCCTAGGGGACCAGAGGCGAAATAGGACCAAAGATCATTAACAGGTGCGACGTTCTCTCTCCCAGTCATTTCATGTGGTGGGATTCACCCCCAAGTTCCATACAGATGAGAAGAGTAGGGCACAGAGAAGCGAAGTCAGCTGCCTCTCAGGACTGCTGAGCCAGAATTTGAACCCGGGTCCGCCTGGCTCTCATCCCAGAGTCTCCTCCCTACACCTGTGGTTTAGAGAGAACAGTACTGAGGGCGACTATCCCAGGACTCAGGGGAAAGAGAGATCTGGGCAGACTTCTTGGAAGAGAGGGGCTTACGGGTGAGGCTCAGCCAACTCGATGAGTCTGAGGCCTGCTGGGGGAACCACTGTGTTTCGCAAAGATTGACACCTCTCAGGGTCCTCGGGCTGGTCCTTGCTCCTGTCCCCAGGGTCCAGGGGTGGGGTGGTCTGGCCGCCTTTGCCTCCTGGGCGGGGTATGGTGGGCCCCGCTGCTGCTGCAGGCCAGGCCAGGCTAGTTGCCAGCACACAGAGGTGCTCAGGCGGGGTCTTTGCCCTGAGGAGCCTCTCTTCTGACAAGACAGGCAGTGGGTCCACAGATAAGGCCCTGCTCAGAGTTGTACCCAGTGCTGGGAGCACAAGACAGGGACTGATGGGTGCCTGGGAGCTGGGGATGAGTTCACTTGCAGATTCGTTGGGGCTGGGTCTTGAAAGCCACCAAGCAGAAAAGAAAAGGCAGGGCATTGCAGCCCCAAGGAACAGCATGAGTAAAGGCCTGGCAGTGTGAAAATGAATGCTGGTGGGGTGGATTGCGGATTAGATAGGTCAGATGTGTGTCCAAGAAGGGTCACCTTTGGCTGCAGTAGTGGGTGGGCTTCCACTGAGGCCTGTAAGGAGGAGGCCAAAGCAGGGAGAGGGCCCTCCCTTCTGCTCTCCTCTGCTCCCCACCCAGGGCTAGGCTTGGCAGGGAAGGAGGGGCCCTGATAAAGGTTCCCAGAGCAGGGGTGCTGGGGGCAGGAGGTGCCCAGGGGCTACACAGGGTCCCAGTGCTGGGGAAAGGTAGGTGGGGCTGCCTCTGTGAGACGAGGACCACCATTGGGGGTGGAGCAGGTTGGGAGTAAGTTGACAAGTTGACTGTTGGACAGGGTGGTCGTGAGATGCCTGTGGGTTTTTGTGGGTGACATCTGGGACACTGCTCCAGGCCAGCACTGTCTCTGTCTGCTTCTGCGCCTGCTTTCCTGGCAGGCTCTCAGATCAGCCCTGGAGTCCTGGTCCCCAAACAGGAGGCCTCCTGCGCCCTCAGTAGGCACCCTCTCCTACCTGCAGGGCCTAAATCATGTGTCTGATCTTTCTCTTGGCTGAGACCATCTCTGTACCTTCCTACTTGCCTATGACCTTGAGGCGGAGAACTTCCCTTTTCTGTCTCAGTTTTCTCATGTGCAGAATGGGGATAAATGCTGCCTATTCACAGGGACTCGGGGGATGATGAAGATGAACTTAGATCATGTCACTGAACGCATCTTTCTAAGTACATGGTGTCTGGTAGCCATTGTTACTAATAGCAGCTGGCAATCAGCATCACTTAGTTCCCTCTCTGGGGATGAGGGGCTGACTTTGGGAGAAGAAGGGTGGAAGGAAACAGGCCTCTCCTATTGAAGCGGAAGCTTTTCTTGGCTTTAGTGGGTGAGGGGGACTTACGGGAGTGATCTCTATCTGCCTGACCAAGTCCCCTGACTTCCCCCAAAAGCTTCTAGTCCCTGAGGAGAGGCAAGGGCTGAGCAGCCAGGAGCACCCTAGAGTACAGCATGTAAAGGTTGAACAGAAAGCCCAGCAGTGGGCCCTGGGCTCCCCCATCTGCAAAGAGCCGGGTCTGCAACACCCCCCACCCCTCCCCGGCAGCCTCCTGGGCAGCTGGCAGCAGTCTGTCTGCAGCTGGGCTTTTCACCCGCTCTGTCTCTGTCCCCATCTATTCAAGTGTTTTGAGTGCCTTCAGAGCCCCTCCCAGGCACCTCTCGAGTGCCCTCAGAGAACTCTTCTGCCTCTCCATCTCTGGTCCCTGCTCAAAACTTTCCTGGGCTCACCGTGGTCCTGAGGCTTGGCCTTCCTGCTGCCCACCTCTGAGCCCTGCTCTGGGCTGGTGGAGACGCCCTGGGATTGCCTTGCTTCAGTGCAGGCAGAGCTGCTCACTTGCCTGTGGACTCAGGCTTTGCCTTTCCCTGCTCACCCAAGGCAAAGGGGCCAGGTCCCTTGTCCCTTTGCGGTTGGAATCTGGATGTCTTAGGAAGCCAGCCTCAGGCTTGGACGGGGAAGCTGTGGATGATGTGTGCTTACCCGCAAGGGCCTGGGTTACTGCTCCCCATTCTGGTTGTTCTCACGTGTGCTTCCGGGGACCCGAGCTTTCCCAGGGATAGGGGTCTGGGTGGGCAACAGCTGAGGCTGTGGTGGCCTGTGGGTATGTGCTGTGGTTTTCTCCAACAGTGGGCATGCGGGAGAAGGGGCTGGTGACCAGAGCACATCAAAGCCCATCCACTGGTCCCCAGCTGCCCTTTACTGTCAGGATGTGCCCTGGGGGATGGTGGTCAGAAGGCTGGGAGCCCATTGGCTTGACCCACCTGCCCTGCCCAGCCAGCCCCTGCTCAGCCAGTGCCCCCTGCTGCTGTGTAACTTCTGCCAGTTGGAGTGAGGTGGGACCCAAGTGATTTGTTACTCACAGCAGGAACTAAGAAACTGATGTAGGGTGACTGTTGTACAATGGAGCAACTCAAGGTGTAAGAACTTCATTTCCATCCGGGCGCGGTGGCTCACGCCTGTAATCCCAGCACTTTGGGAGGCAGAGGCGGGCGGATCACGAGGTCAGGAGATCAAGACCATCCTGGCTAACACAGTGAAACCCCGTCTCTACTAAAAATACAAAAAATTAGCCGGATGTGGTGGCGGGCGCCTGTAGTCCCAGCTACTCGGGAGGCTGAGGCAGGAGAATGGCCTGAACCCGGGAGGCGGGGCTTGCAGTGAGCCGAGATTGTGCCACTGCACTCCAGCCTGGGCGACAGAGCGAGACTCCGTCTCAAAAAAAAAAGAAAAAAAAGAACTTCATTTCCCTCATGGGCTTCTCCGGGCAGGAGAGGCGGGTGGGGCCCCATGACCCCCCGGCTCCCATTAGCTATTCTTCAGGAACGGCATCGTTCAAGAGCATATTCCTTTCCTATCACTGTTGTGACAAATTGCCACACTTGGTGGCTGAAAACAACACAGATTTATGCTCTTACAGTTTCAGAGGTGATAAGTCCCCCATGAGTCTAATGGGGCTAAAATCCAGGCTGGCTTCTTCTGTGGGATCCAGGGGAGAGTCCGTTCCCCATCTCTTCCAGCCTCCAGTGGCTGCTGGCATTCCTTGTGGCAACATCGCCCCAGTCTCTGCTTCTGTCTCATCGCTCTTTCCTCCTCTGCAGGCAGATCCCCTCCTCCTCCCTCTTGTAGGGACACTTGTGATTACATTCAGGGCCCACCCAGATAAGCCAAGATCGTCTCCGCATCTCAAAATCCTTAATCGCATCTTCAGAGTCCCTTGTGCCATACAAGGTGTCATTCACAGGTTCTGGGGATTCGGTTGGGAGTATCTTTGGGGCCGTCATTCAGCCCACCCCAGGAGCTGACTGCAGCATCACTGCAGGCACCATTCCCAGCTCCCGCCCCCACCCCAGTGCCCACCGAGGCTGGCTTCCCCAGTCACAGTCCTGTTTTCCCCAGGAGATCACTCACAATGTCTGTCTCCCCTCCAGCCTGGGAGACTTGGAGGCTGGGCGCTGCTGTAGCCCTGGCCCCAGTGTCCAGCCTGAGCCTCTGGTAGCCAGAGTTCAGGGATGTTTGGAAGAAGGGCATCCCTGGCATAGCCGCATGGGTGGCCCCGATGTCTGGACCCTGCCTGCGTTTGACAGCGTGCTGGGCCTTTCAGGGTGGAGTGCAGCTCATTTCAGACATTCACACAATAAGCCCAGTGCTTTGCAGGGTCATTTGATGCTCACCATCACCCTACAAGGGGGTGGGGCTGGGGAGTCCCTCTTTACAGGTGAGAATACCAAGGCCTATTACAGCCAAGTCCTGTCTGGTATGTGGGGTCAGGTGAACAGGCTGGGCCAGTAGAGCAGAAAATACCTTTATTTTACAGATGAGAATTCTGAAGCACAAAGAGGTTAACTGCTTTGCACCTCGCTGGCCTCAGTCTTCCCATCTGAGGACGGGTATGTGGACAGGATGTTGCCCAGCCTGACATCTTGGGCTCTGGTTCACCCTCTGCCTGGGTATGGGGAGCAGGCGCTGGCATTCTAGTCTGCCGTGGCCAGGAGTAGGAAGTGGCTTAGAGCAGTGCAGTGGGGCCTGGAAGTGCTGCTTGCCCAGAGACATGGTCTGCCATTGCAGGAGTGGGTAAGCCCTCCGGCGCCTCAGGAAGAACCCTAGCCAAACCCCAGAGTCCCGGCCTGCCTGCTGCGGACCTGCCCCTGTGTGAGTCTCCTTTGCATCCTCACGGCCAAGGCCACGCCATACCGGGCCCCGCTTCTCTCTCAGGGGCCTGCCTATAGCCTGGCCTCCCTGCCTGCATCCTGGGCCTCTTCCCCGTTGACCTTCTCATACATCATCACACCCCATCTCATGCCTGAGTTCTTAGCCTGGCTTTCAGGGCCGGCCACAACCTGGCTGTGGCAATATTTCTCTACTTCCTCTTCCCTCTCCCCTGCACCCTGTCCTCCAGACTTGCCTGAATGATTTATTCCTCCAGAATAATCTTTCCTCCCCCAAACCTTCCACCTCCTCCATCTCTTGAAATCACAATCTACCCTTTGAGATCCCGTTTTGATGCTACTTCCTCCATGCAGCCGTCCCTGCCTGGTGTGAACAAATCACTTCCTTTGAGAGCAGATCTTGCTGCCTTGTACCGAGGCCTCTGCCTCTCGCCTTCACCAGGCTGACCTCTAGGGCAGATTCCCATCTGACTCCTCACTGCCCCTTGGTCAGGCACAGGGAAGGTGTGCGAGTGAAGTTGGAATGGGGGAAACACCTGAGCAGGACACCCAGGGCTGGAGAGTGGGTCACTGCCCGAGGGAGGGGTGGTGGGCCAGGCTGAGCAGGACTTTGACATGGGACGGGTTTGTGCCTCTGCCCTGAATGTGCTCTTTCCCCTCAGAGCCTCTGTCTCCCATTTGTGTAATGAGAACAGCACAACTCATTTCTGAGGTTGTGCAGGAGCTTGCGCTGAGGAATGGCACACTTCAGTTTCCCAAAGTGAGAGATGGGCACTGTCTCACCAGTCTTTAAACCTTGAGTCTTGGAGACAGTCTAGGGACTCGAGTCTAGGACTGCCTGTGCAGGAAGTGGAGAAAAGGGCTGTCCTGGTGATAAACCCGCCAGATTGAAAAATAGTGTGTAGCGTTCCCCTCCCTGCCACTCAATGGCGAGAGCCTGTGGCCAGAGAGGGCAGGAGCTTTCCTGGGCTCACACAGCACAGTGAGGCAGAGGTGGCTTCAGTGACCTGATCAAGTCCCATTTTGTTAGGTTGTCTCTCCTGTGGGGAGTGAGCGAGCACACAGCCCCCACGCCACCCCGGGTGAGAGAGAATGTCCTGCACAGGGACGCCCAGCTGTATCTACCTGCAGTCAGCACTTTCTCTGCAGGACCTGGTGCTGGACTGGGAGCCCCGAGGTACGGTGGCCACCGCACTGGGTTGCCTGGGACTGTGGGTTTCCTGGATATGGTTCTTTCAGTGTTAAAACTGTGGTGAGCTGCTCGCCCGAGGCTTGGCCTGGGGCTGCCCCCTGCCCAACAGTCTCCACCTCCACGAGTGTGGCCAGGTCCTTGGCTTCTTCCTGTCCTGCCCAAGGCCTGCAGGAACCCCTGACCTGGAACACCCTTTCAGAAGCTCCTCTCCCTTGGCCGCTTGCTTACAGATGCTGCTTACAACAGCGGCTCCTGCTGTCCTACACTCCCTCCTGCTCACAGCACCCTGGGCGGGACCCAATTCCCAGATGAAGAACAGCTGCAGGGTCAGGCCTCTGACTCAGTCAGAGTCACACAGAGCCAGGCCTGCAGGCCAGCACAGCCCTCACATGCACCACCAGGGGACATCACCGCTGCAGGACCACCATTCCCCCAGGACCAGCCGGAGACCCCATTCCCCATACACGCTTGGCCCTGCCCGCTAGGCCCTCTGTGTCTCCTAGCAGGGGAGCGGCCTGGTGGGATTTATGTTAGAAAGATCACTCAGCAGCTGGGTGGAGAATGGATTGGACACAGAAACGATAAGGGAAGGGGAGGGGAGGGGAGGAAATAGACAGGATTTCCCAGCCCTGGTGCCAGCTCTCCTGGTGGTGGCTGGAGTGACTCACTGGGCCTGGCTGCCTTGGCTCTGGCGCCAGAACCCAGGAGCCCAGAGCTCTGGGTGGCCCAGGGGCTGGGAGCCTGAGGTGGCTCTGAGCCTGGCTCTCCCTCCACAGCACATTCTCCCTCCCCACCCTGCCATCCATTCCTCAGCACACGGCACGTCAGAGACAGGGGCCTGGGAGGTCGCAGTACACTCACGAAAGGACAAAGAGACATGCTTTAAGCATCTTGTTAGATGGCGACTTAGGGAGCAGATGGAGGATGGGGTACGGGATAGAAGGGGATAAATACATTAACAAAATCAAAAACACAAATAACCAGGCAGCCACCAAATGGAATTTCTGCCCTTTCCAGTCCCCTCTGGCTTCTCACGTTCCCTGCAATGGCTCAAGTCAGGGCTCTTCCAGTCCTGGGTCACTGCATCAGCATCTGACCTTTAGTCTTGCCCCTGGCTCCCCTGTGCCCCAGTAAATGCCAATGCCCCTCTGCCTGGCATCCCCAGTCCTACAGAGCTGGTCCTGCCAGTTTCCCCCCAGGCTCCACCCACCCAGTGCCCTCCCACCTTTTCCCTCTCCCTGTGCCGTATCGTGCCCTGCTGTGCCCTTGCTGATTCTGGCCTATCCTTCAGGCCCTGCTCAGGCTCCATCTCGGAAGGCCACCACCATTCCCCCCGGCCCCCTCCTCATCAGCCAGCTCAGCGCCAGCCCAGATCGGGCACCAGCAAAGATGTGCAAGTTGGAGTTGACTGTGTCCCCTGAATGATGTTCAGCCCTCCCCTGTTCATATGGAAAAGGGCGGCGGTGGGGGGTGTCTTCCCTTAAGAGGGGAGAAGAGGTTGAGGAAGGGAGGTGGGGGAAACGGGGCTTTGATTGGCAGGGAATGGGTGAGGGTGTCACTGGCTCCTTCAGCCGGCACTGGGTGATACCCACTCTACCAGGCCTGTGCTTTGCGCTGGGCACCACTGTGGGGTGTGGGGCAGTGGAGCACAGGAGAAGGACCCTCAGCAGGCATTCCTGCATTCTCCCTTCACCCCCACCACTGGCTGGCCACCAGGAAGAGTTGAGGCTCTCTCCCACTCAGCCCTGGAACCCAGCCCCTCCGCATTCACAGGTGAGCCTGCCAGTCTAAGCCCTGTGGCCGTTCTTCTGGTCTTTCTGGTTTAGTCTTGTCCTTTTCTAGTCTGTTTCCCATGTGGCAGCCAGATGGGGCTCCCCAAGACAGCCGTGACCAAGTCCCTCCGCTGCTCAGCACCCTTCCACACTCCCCATCACCTTAGGATGAAGCCAGTCTCTGCACATGGCATCCCGGGGCCTCTGGCGGGATCCTCTGCAGCCTCATCCATGATCCCTGCCCCACACCCCTCCCCTCCCCTTTTTTTCTGAGCCACCCTCCTCAGGGCTGAAAACATCCCCCTAGGGATGGTCTCTGGCTGGCGTCTCCCTTTCTCAGGTGCAGAGGAAACCTTGCAGGTGTGTGCTTGGTTGGGGTGTCGGGGTGCCACACACCTATAGGACCTTCTTGTGGACTGCTCCAAGTGTTGAGACACTCTGAGTGTCAAGTCTGCAAGCGTCCTGAGAGCTAGAGGAGGAGGATGGGACCAGAGAAGTGGAGGGTCGCAGAAGGTCACACAGCCTGCGTGTGACAAAGGCTAGTGCTCGGACCCAGCCTGGGGCACTTTCCCACTCCGCCTCCCTTCCCTTTAGGTCAGCCCACCTGGGTATGTGGTGTCCAGCTGGACAGAGCTACAGCTGTGAAGGGCCCGGATCTGCTGGGACCTGGGTCACCACATTCAGCCAGCCCTTCCTCCCAGGGCCGCTGTGCTGGCTTTTTTTGTTTACCTTTTTATTGAAGCATATGTAACTGATCTACAGACAGGTGCATAGGTCGTAAGTGTAGAGCTCAGTGGATTTGCACAGGGACCACACCCATGGAACTACCACCCAGGTCAAGAAGTAGTTTTACCAGAACCTCACAAGCTCTCTCACACCCCTTCCAGTCACTACCCCCAAGATATGCAGGTCCTGCTTTCTGTTCACTGTAGATGAGTTATGCTGGCTTTGCTTGTCTTAAAAAAATGGATTTTTTTAAATAGATAAAAATTGTGTATGTTTATCATGTACAATGTAATATTTTGAAATGTGTATACATTGTGGAATGGCTAAATCGAGTTAATTATCACACGCATTACCTCACATACTTTTTTGTCCTGAGAACACTCAAAATCTACTCTCGGCCGGGCGCGGTAGCTCATGCCTGGAACCCCGGCACTTTGGGAGGCCAAGGCAGGCAGATCACTGGAGGTCAGGAGCTTGAGACCAGCCTGGCCAACATGGTGAAACCCCATCTCTACTAAAAATACAAAAATTATCTGAGACTAGTGGCGGGCACCTGTAATCCCAGGGAGGATGAGGCAGGAGAATCGCTTGAATCCGTTAGATGGAGGTTGCTGTGAGCCGAGATCACGCTACTGCACTCCAGCCTGGGCAACAGAGTGAGACTCCAAAAAAAGAAAAGTCTACTTCTAGCAATCTTCAAGAGTATAATCTATTGTTATTAACTATTGTCACCATGTTGCAATTAATCTCTTGAACTTATAGATCTCTTGAACTTATTCCTCTTATCTAACTGAAATTTTGTGTCCTTTGACTGACATCTCTGCAACCTCCCTCCCCACCCTCACCCCTCAGTCCCTGTTAACCACCATTTTACCTTCTGCTTCTATGAGTTCAACTTTTAAAAAATTCCACAGATGAGTAAGATCATGTGGTATTTGTCTTTCTGTGTCTGGCTTATTTCACTTAGTATATTGTCTTCCTCGTTTATCCATGTTGTCACAAGTGATGAGATTTCCTTCTTTTTATGGCTGAATTGTATTACATTGTATGTATATACCACATTTTCTTTACCCATTCATCCATTGATGGACTCTTAGGTTAATTCCATATCTCGGCTACTGTGAATAGTGCTGCAGTGAACATGGGAGTGCAGATATGTTTTCAACATACTGACTTCATTTCCTTTGGATTTATACCCAGTAGTGGGATTGCTGGATCATATGGTAGTTTTATTTTTAATTTTTTGAGAAACCTCTATACTGTTTTCCATAATGGCTGTACTAATTTACATTCACACCAACAGTGTACAAGGGTTTCCTTTTCTCCATATCCTCGCCCACACTTATCTTTTGTCTTTTTTATAAAAGATGTATCTTTTGTAAAAAGATTTAAGTCAGGCACAGTGGCTCATGCCTGTAATCCCAGCACTTTAGGAGGCCAAGGCAGGCAGATCACCTGAGGTCAGGAGTTTGAGACCAGCCTGGCCAACATGGCGAAACCCCGTCTCTACTAAAAATACGAAAATTAGCCAGGCATGGTGGCGCATGCCTGTAGTCCCAGCTACTTGGGATGCTGAGGCAGGAGAATGGCTTGAACCTGGGAAAGGGAGGTTGCAGTGAGCTGAGATCGCGCCATTGCACTTGAGACTGGGTGACAGAGCGAGACTCTGTATCAAAAAAAAAAAAAAAAGATTTAAAAAAAGTCTTTTTTTATAAAAGACATATCTTTTGTCTTTTTTTAATAAGATATCACACTTTTGTCTTTTTTATAAAAGCCAAAAGGTGGCAGGTCGTATCTCATTGTGGTTTTGATTTTCATTTCCCTAATGATTAGTGATGTTGAGCTTTTTAATTTTTTTGTTTGTTCATTTTTTGAGATGGAGTTTCGCTCTTGTCACCCAGGCTGGAGTGCGGTGGCGCGATCTCAGCTCACTGCAGCCTCCACCTCCTGGGTTCAAGTGATTCTCCTGCCTCAGCCTCCTGAGTAGCTGGGTGCCCGCCTGGCTAATTTTTTGTATTTTTAGTAGAGATGGGGTTTCGCCATGTTGAGCAGGCTGGTCTTGAACTCCTGACCTTGGGTGATCCACCTGCTTCGGCCTCCCAAAGTGCTGGGATTACATGCATAAGACACTGTGCCCAGCTGATGTTGAGCATTTTTTTCATATGCCTATTGACCATTTGTATGTCTTCTTTAGAGAAATGTCTATTCAGATCATTTGCCCATTTTAAAATCAGATCATTAGGTTTTTTTTTGCTATTGAGTTGCTTGAATTTCTTATATATTCTGGATATTGACTCTTGTCAGATGGCTAATTTGCAAACATTTTTCCCATTCTGCAGGTTGTCTCTTCATTCTGTTGATTGTTTTCTTTGTTGTGCAGAAACTTTTTTAGCTTTATGTAATCCCTTTTGTCTATTTTTGCTTTTGTTGTCTGTGCTTTTGGGGTCATATCTAAAATATCATTGCCCAGACCAATGTCATAACAGCTTTTCCCATGTTTTCTTCTAGTAGTTTCATAATTTCAGGTCTTATATTTAAGTCTTTAGTCCATTTGAGTCAATGTTTGCATACGATGAGAGATAGGGAAACTTTTATTCTTCTGCGTGTGGATATCCGGTTTTCCCAACACCAATTATTGGAAAGACTGTCCTTTCCCCTTTGTGTGTCCTTGGTACTTTTGTCGAAAATTAATTGACAAATTAAATGTGTGGATTCATTTCTGGGCTTTCTATTCTGTTCCATTGGTCTTTGTGTCTGTTTTTGTGCTAGTACCATGTGGTTTTTGTTACTATAGCTTTGTAGTATATTTTGAAGTCAGGTAGTGTGATGCCTCCAGCTTTGTTCTTTTTGTTTAAGATTGCTTTGGCTATTCAGGGTCTTTTGTGATTCTGTATGAATTTTAAGGATTGTTTTTTATTTCTGCGAAAAATGTCATTGGAATTTTGATAGGTGATTGGATTGAATCTGTAGATTGTTTTGGGTAGAACGGACATTTTAACAATACTAATTCTTATCTACATATATAGAATCTTTCCATTTATTTGTGTCTTCAATTTCTTTCATCAGTGTTTCATAGTTTTCAGTGTACAAGTCTTTTACCTTCTTGGTTATATTTATTCCTAAGCATTTCTTTTTCCCATGGTAACTATTGTAAATGGGATTGTTTTCTTGACTCTTTTGAATAGTGTGTTGTTAGTATATAAAAATGCTACTGATTTCTGTGTATTCCTTCTATACCTATTTTGTACAGAATTTTTATCATGAAAGGATGCTGAATCTTGTCAAATGTGTTTTTTTAAATCAGTGAGATGATCATGTTTTTTGCCCTTTATTCTGTTAGTATCATGTATCACATTTATTGATTTGCATATGTTGAACCATCCTTGCATCCTTAATATAAATCCTACTTGATCATGGTGAATGATCCTTTTAATGTGCTTTTGAATTATTTGCCTTATTATTATTATTTTTTTCCCCTAGATATTGGGTCTTGCTATCCTCTTGAGGCTCTTGAGTAGCTGGGACTACAGGCATGCACCATCACACCCAGCTTGTTTGCTAGTATTTTGTTGAAGGTTTTGCATCTGTGTTCATAAGGCATATTGGCCTGTAATTTTCTTTTCTTGTAGTGTCTATCTGGCTTTGGTAATGGGGTAATGCTGGCTCTGCTTTTCTATTTTATTTAAATAGAATCATGTAATATTGCTTCTTTTGCTTAATATGCTTGTAAGATCCATCCATAGGGTTGTGTGCAACAACAATTTGTTCATTTTCGTTATTGTTTACTATTCTATTATATGAATATACAAGAACTTATTGATCCATTCTTTCATTGATGAACATTTAGCTTGTTTCTCATTTTCAGCTCTAACAAATACTACTGCAATAGACATTCTTGTACATGGTTTTTGGTGAATATGTGCATGCATTTCTATTGGACATATTGTTGGAATTACTAGATTACTAGATTATATGAACACATGATTATATTATTTCTTCAGGTTTTCTAGATATAGTCAAATGGTTTCGCAAAGTGATTATACCAATTTGTCCTCCTACCACTAATGCATAAGAGCTCTACTTGAGATTGTGTGTGTGTGTGTGTGTGTGTGTCTGTGTGTGTGTTTCACTTTAGTCATTCTAGTGGGGGTATAGCAGTATCTCATTGTGGTTTTAATTTGCATTTCCTTAATGGTTAGTGAAGTTGGGCACTTTTTCTTCCATTTTTAGGCCATTTGGGTTTACTTTTTTTCTCATGTTCTTTTCTAAAAGCATTATTATTTTACCTTTCAGTTAGATTTGAAATCTATCTGGAATAAGTTTTGTATATGGTTTGAGGTAGGGGTAAGACAACTGTTTTTCCTTATGGATAGCCAGTTGACCCAGCACCATTTATTGAAAAGATAAATCCTTTCCCCAGTGCATTGTGGCATCTCTTTTGTCATGTATCAGGTGTCCTTATACTTGTGGCTTATTTCTGAACTTTCTATTCTGTTCCACTGGTCTATGAGACAGTGCCCAGTGAGCTTTGTGATCAGCCTTGTTACTTAGTAGTATAAGTCCTCCAGCTTGTTCTCTTCAAATGGCTCTGCTTATTCTGGGTCCTTTGTGGCTTTGAGGCCCGTGGTGGCTTTGAGGCCCTTTTGCTGCTGGGCTTGGGCTCAGCTGTGTCCTTGGTTCTTATTATACCCCTGGGGCTGATGCTGGCTCCATGACCCCGTCTCTCAGAGGCTCAGAGAGGTAGGTGACTTGCCCCTCCACACAGCTCTGGAGCCTGGCCTTGGCTTCTGCCTCAAGGACAAATTCCTTGGTGTTCCCATCTACAAAATGGCTTAGGTGGTCCAGGGAAGGCTCATGGGTATCAGCCCGCTGGAAGATGAGGCCTTATTCCATCCTGTACACAGCCAGGCTGTCCCCGCTACCTCCAGCAGGTTCAGGGAACAGCAGACTAGGCCACACAGCCTCCTGGAAGAGGAGTACCAACCATGTCCCAGATGAGGATAGACTGAGCTTCCCTAAGGCAGGCCTAGGAACAGATGCCACTTTCTTTCTGTCATCTGTCACCTTAGAGGCTGGAACCCAGTAGGGCTCAGAGGAGGCTTGCTGATTGATAGCAGCTCAGAGGGGTTCCCACCTTGCCCAAGGACACACAGCAGCTAAATGATGCAGTTGGGATGCAGACTCAGATCTGACTGACCTGCCAGAAGACTGGGTTCCTGAAGCTCCCTGGTGAGCACCCCAGCCCCCTCATTCTGACCCAACTCAGAACTTCCACTCTTGGTCCACAGAGGCCTCACTGTGCAGGCTGGGTCTGACTCACCGCTGCCCTGGCCACAGGAGGAGGAGGGCTGATACCAGTGAGGCTTCCCTGGAGATGATGGCCAGCTAAGCCATTTTGTAGATGGGAACATCAAGGAACTTGTCCAGAGTCTGCAGCCTCTTATGCAGATCTCAAGCCTCCAGACTCCGTATCCTAGGCTTCCCAAAGCAGGGCCCAGGTTAGCACTGTGCTCATTTTAGGGGGTGCCCTGAGGTGGTAATAAAGATGTCTTTCATACCTCTGAGCCTTTGCGTGAACTGTTCCCTTTGCCTGGAATGGCCTTTCTCTCCTGCTTCTGTGGCCGGGCCTGTGTGGAGGCTTCCCTGCTTTCCTCTTGCTGGAACCTCTGAATGACACATACTTCATTTGGCCTTGTGTCTGTTGGCTACACTAGACCAACTCAGACAGGAACCCCAAGTTGTGGTAGCCCCCCCATACCTGGCAGGGGTCTGGACACATCGTGGGTGAAGCCCAGATGTCGACTGCCTGAGACTGTCAGTCCTCAGGGCACAGAGCATGAAAGGATACAGAGTGCTGCTCTGCATGGTGAGTTCTTGTTTGTTCCTCACAGTGGCCCAGAGGCCCTGGCACATTGTCTCTTCCAGACAAGGACCATGCAGACCAGTGAGGTGATGCGGCCTGCTCAGGACAGCGGGGGTCTGGGTCGAGGCTCAGGAGCTGGAGAAGGGCTGGGCCGCAGCAGAATGTGCTAGGGCTACAGTCTGGATAGTGGGGATGTGGGCACCGGCTGGCACCCAGCTATCAGGGAGGGGAGGAGAGGAGAGCCAGGCCTGCGCCACGGTGAAGGGGTGGGCCCTGCTGCAGCAGACCTGAGTGCTGGCGGCTGTGATGTGGAAAGCTGATTCCCCTTGGGAGCCTCCGCCACTCTCTGAGCCTTTTTCTCTTCTTGAAGGAATTCCTCCTGCACTCACCTTTGTTGGTTCGTGCAACATAGCTACTCAATCCCTGGAGCCCCACATTGGACCCTGGGATAGAGAGAGGAGCTGGACACGGCCCCTGCCCTGGAGGGGCATGGGATAGGCTGGGGAGGCAGACAAGTCATGTGCAGATGGGATACAGTGTTAATGGGTGCTGTCCCAGGGGCACCAGGATGGCAGAGGAACAGTGTGTGCAGAGGCCCTGAGGAAACAGTCTTGTGGGAGCTGTGAGGAGCTCCGAACCCTGGAGCTTCAGCCCAGGGTGGAGAATGGTGGGGATGAGACTGGCAGGAGGAGGGAAGAGGGCAGGCGCACAGGGCAGCTGGGAAGCTCAGGTGGTCCTGAACCCCGCCCAGGGGTCGTGCTCAGCCCAAACAGCTAAAAACACCAGGGAGACAGGAAGTGCTACGGGTCTAAGCTCAGGCTCAGAAAGAAAAGGCCTGGGTGGAGCAGCTTGCCTGCCTCCCGGTCTATCTGTGGCTTTCAGTGCTCTGCCTGGAGCTAGCAGAGGAGAGCTGACCCTGTCGGGGTGTTGGCCCCATAGATACAGTGGGAGGTGACCTTGGGGCAGAGGGAGGGTGCAGAGGGGCAGTCTGTGCAAGGGCCGGGGCCAGAAGAACCTCACATAAGTAGGCCAAGGTTAGCCTGGCAGGCGGGTGAGGCTGGAGGGATGGGGCAATGGTATCAGACCCTCAGCCAGCCAGGCCTGGCCCTGTACAGCCCCTGGCCCAGCCAAGCTCTCCCTTTATGGCCTCCATCTCCCTTCCATCCTCCCCAGGGTTGGACCCTCCCAGCAGCGTTGGCCCCTTCCTAGCCTGGAGAGCAGCCAGACCCTCTTTCTCCACCAGCCTGGCTGTGTGACCTGGGCGAGCTTGCTCCCCCTCTCTGGACCCTCTAGACTCAGAAACACTGGAATTGCAAGAGCTGATTTCTGGGTTCCTGCTTTCAGCTTCTCTGATCTAATTCTTGTAGCTTAAATTACTTCCTGAGCTGACCCTGCCGGAAACCCGTGGTGCTAATGATGCTCCTTGGTGACTGTGCCAGAAGCCTGAAGCCCGGGAGCTGGGTCTGTGAGCTCCTCCCCTCTCTCCCTCAGGCCTCCAAGGCAGGGAGAATGGGTGGGAGGGGGCAGGGCTGCTGGCCTCCCTGGGCAGAGGGGCAGCCAGAGAAGTTAAGTGGTTGGCCTGAGGTCACACAGCAGCACTCCAGCAGGCCCAGTATGGATATGGGGGCAGAAGGTGAAGTGGTTTGGGTGCAGAGCAGGGGACAACTGCTCTCAGCTCCCTTGGCAGGTGGGGGGACAATGGCCCCCTTGCCCTCCCTGCTGTCCATCTGTGCCCGAGCTCCCTGCCCGCGCTCGCCTCCTTCCTTTCCTGTGTCTCCCTTCCCTCTTTCCCTCCACATGAGGCCCCAGTGAGGCTCCAGCTCAGCCGCGATGTGTGGGGAGACCCTAAGTGAGAGCAGCAGGGTCACACAGCCAAGCAGTAGCACTGAAGTCGGAGGATCTGGGTTCCCTTCCGGACACCAGGTTTCCAGGGGAGCTTGGGCAGGTCACCTCACCTCACTGAGCCGCAGTTGTATTTTGTGAAAGCTGGCAGCCATGTGCCCACCGGCACTGTTGGCAGGCAGTACACAAGTACCTCTGGCCAGGGAAATGGGGCGTCTCTTGGGACCACTGGGCGTCTTGGCCCCTTCCCCCTCACTCCTCTTCCCACTGGCATGCTCGGCGGGCTCCTCGGCCTTCAGTTAATGGGTTGACTCCTTCCAGGAGGTGCAGCAGCACTGCATAATTCCTATCACTGAAATGAGAAAACGGGCTCAGAGAGTTCACATGACCTGTTCAATGTCACCCAGCAGGAGGGTGGTACCACTAGGGCTGGCACTCACACCAGCCTTGCTCTCAGATATCACTCCCACAGCCAGCCTGCCTTGCCTTGGTTTCCCTCAGGGCTGGGCTGGAAATTGTGGCCTTTACCCCAAAAGGATTGCACTTTTACCCTGGGCAGGCCCCAGGAAGAGTAGATCAGGGGCTGTGGAGCTGCACCGCAGCCCAGATGGAGTTTGAGGGATAGGGGGGTGGATCATAAATGGGGTGGTCACTCAGGTGCTTGGCCATCCGAGCGTCTCTCGGCGCACCTGATATTCAGGCCCTGCCAGCCGCTGTTCCTTGCCCTGCCCTGCCCTCCACTCCCAGAGGCCTTCCCTGACCATGTTGGTCCAGGCTGTGTCCCTTGCACTTGGTCAGCACATTGGTGCAAAGTTCAGAGCGCTTGGCTGGGCCCACCTGGGCCCCTGGGGAATGGAGGGAGGGTTAAGGAGCCATGGGCCTGCTCTCTACAGAATTGGAGACGTCTATTCCCGAGGTGCTGTGAGGAAGGCAGCATGGTGCGGGGAGGACCGGAGAGAATGAATGAATGATGCCGAGGCGGGTACCTGGGGCAAGGTTTTCCCACACCAGGCAGAAATGTGCCGCTCTCTAGAGGTGGGGAGGGAAACCCGGAGGCACACCAGCCAGGGAGCTGCCAGGGCTGGCCACTGGTCTGATTCCGTCTGAGGAGGTGTAGCAAAGGCTGGTCAAACAAAGGAAGGCAGGGAGGTGGGTGCGGTGTGGGCCAGGCCTGAGCTCTGTGTGGCCTGTGGGCCTGGTACCACCTCTGAGCTTCAGAAACGAGAGAATCCAGTCTGTGGAGTCAGGCTGGTCGGTGCCTGTCCCACTCTGCTGTATACCAGCTGTGTGACCTTGGGTAGGCTCCACGCCTCTCTGAGCCTTCCTTGCCTGTGCCATGGGGCTGATGATGTCCGCTTCACAGGGCGCATCAGGGACCCAGGGACTCTGTGAGTGACGATCTTCTTGCCTTCCTGTCCAGGTGTTCCCCCTCCCCTCCGTGGGGCAGCAGCCACCATGTTCTCATGTGTGAAGCCCTATGAGGACCAGAACTACTCGGCCCTGAGGCGGGACTGCCTGCGCAGGAAGGTGCTCTTCGAGGACCCCCTCTTCCCCGCCACTGACGACTCACTCTACTATAAGGGCACGCCGGGGCCCGCCGTCAGGTGGAAGCGACCCAAGGTCAGTGTCTGGTCCCAGCTGGAGCTGGGTGAGCAGGCCCGGGCCCACCCACAAGGCTGGGTCTGCAGGGATATTGGGGTGGTGGCAGGAGGCATCCCTAGCCCCAGGCTGCTGAGAAAGTGAGGGTGCTGAAACGGTGGGATTTGATCTGGATGGGGAGCTCGGAGAATGGGCTGTAATCCTGTGGCCACCACTGGATTGGCTGAGGCCCAGCCAGGCCTTCACCCCTCTCAGGACCTCCACTTCCTCACAGGAAAAACGGGGCAGTAACCTCAGCCCCGCTGAGGGTCATTTTTGGAATAAAAATGGGGTGATGTGGATATGACCATTTTTAATAAAATGTAGATTGACATCCAAATGTAAGGAATTTACTTTCCTGATTGTGATCATCATGATTTTGAAATAGTCATTGGTGGTAGAAATGAAAAGTATTTATTATGATGATTCATCAATAATAATAATAATCATAAAAAAATAGTAGTACCTACCTCATAGGGTGGTTGTGAGAATTAAAAGAGGTGATGCATGCAAAATTCCACACACAGCCTGGCAGCCAGTACGGGACCATGGATATTGACAATGATGAACAGGCAGCGTCTCTCTGACCGCTCCTCTTGGTCCCTGAGGCTAGAGTGTGTTACACAGAAATGTTTGGCCTCCTGGTGTGATTTCATCCCCTTGAACCCTGATTCCTGGGTGTGAGGGTGGGCTGGGGAGGGGTTCGCTGCTTGTCTGTGGGTCCTGCAGAATGGGGTCCCTGGTGGCCTGGGTGGAGGGGAGGCTGCTGGAGGTTACTCTCCCTGGCCTCCAGGGCTGTGCTGGTGACACTGAGGGTTGTCCCCTCACAATGCGAGAGACCATGCTGTCTCAAGGATGCTCTGGGCCGGGAGGGGGCTGTGATTCCCGCAGCCCAGTAATCAGAGGAGGTGTCTTGGAGGTGAAGGGTGACGAGATTTTTGCCCAAAGGGCCAGGTGGGAAAAGGCAGAGGAAATAGAAACTCACAGATTGGAGCCCCTCAGGCTCATGCGGGCCTGTGGAGGGCCGTGCCCGGGATGGCAGATCTGGCTCGACCTTGCTCTGTGGGTAGTGAGGTCCCGTGAAGGCAAAGGCTTTCAGCAGCCTGTGACGGGGTCAGATTTGCATTTTCCAAAGTTCCCCCTGATCCCCTGGGCTTTTTGGGAAAATGAAATGTCATTTTCTAGTTTCCCTCCCAGGCTATGATCTCAAGTCCCTTCTGACTGAAAATACCCTGTAGATGTCCTTGGACTGGGACTCTTGAGAGGCAGAGAAACTGAGGCCAAGAGAGGAAGGTGCATGTCCTAGATCACCCATGAGCTGCTAGCAGGGGTAGTTGAAGAGTCCTGCCTCCCTGCACCTCACCTTCCTGGCACCAGATAAAGGGCCCCTGGTGCCCTTGACCTCAGTCCCAAGAGCTGTAACAGAATCTCTGGCCCTGTACTGACTCTCTGGAAGGCCCAGGAGCCTCCTGGCCTGGCCACAAGAGTTCTGCCTCTTGGGCCCCCTCTCCCACGCCTTCCTCTCTTCCTTTGGCAAGTAGGTGGGGAGGGAGGCCTTGGCCTCAAAGGGCCTTTGTGAGGCCTTGGCTGCGGGGAGGAGGGCTGGGCACTTGAGCTCTTCGCCCTCCTCCCACTCCATCCCCTGGCTGCCCCCGTCCTGACTCCCTCCTGCCCTCTGGCCATTGCCTAGACATTTTAGGTCCGTGGCTCCGAAAAGAGGCTGGTGAGGCCTGGTGGGAGCAGGCTGGGCTTGCTGCGGTGAGAGGAGGAAACGCCAGGTTGGCCCACTTGGTACTCTCCTGCTGCGTGACCCAGGGGAGTCAGCTGCCCTTTCTGAGCCCCTTTCCTTGTGGGTTCAGGAGCCATGCCACACCTCCTCCTCTCGTTGCCTTCCTCGCTGGCTCACTTGGTGCCCTGCCCTTTCTAGACATGCAGAGCTGCCCTGCCCTGGATGTGGGGGCAGGTGACAGAGAGCGTATGGTGGCTGGTGTTCAGAGAGCTGTGTGAGTGGGGCCCAAGGGGCAGCAGCGATGGGAACTCAGACCAGGCTGGGGTGGATGGTCCACGGCACTGCCTGGATTTCCTAAACCATGTGTGTAGGCACTGCCTACTGGCTAGCGACAGGCCTGCAGGACAGGCAGCCCCTGCCCCACTAATGGGATGGGAGGTTTGTGGAGCAGGAAGTCAAGCAGGCTTGGCTCAGCTTGCTTGGCGGGCCCAGCCCAGTGGGTTATCATTAATGCCCAGCTGCTTGCCAGTGAGAGGGAACTTTGGCCTCAGGCAGCCTTGTTTCGATGGAGTCTTACCTGTGACCGCCTGTTTACAAATGGGAAGTCGTGCTGCATGCCCGTCCATCCCCTCCAGCTCCTTCTCTGTGTTGGTCCTTATAGTGGCTGCTCTGTTCTTGGAGGGTCTCCTCAGCCAGCCTCCCAGCCTCGCTGCCTCTCAGATGGATGCAGAGGCTAGTTTTTGAGCCACAATGAACTTGGCTCCAGCCTTGGCCCTACCTTACTAGAAGTGTGACCTTGAACAAGTCACTCCTGCTTGGGCCTCAGTTTCCTCATCTGTAATTGGGGAAGGATAATTCTTGCTGGTCACAGTTTCTGGAAACCGATATGACTTGAGGTATCTGTGGTGTCATACACATGGGAGGCAGGTGACAAATTGGTTCCCCTCTCTTGCTCGTCTTCTCCTTGGCAACCTTTGTGTTGGGGACCTAGAGCCACCTTGGCTGGGACATCCCATCTCCTATTGACTCTGCAGGTGGGACCAGGCCTTGTCCTCTTGGGTGCCGACCTGGGCACCTGCCTTCAGCCCACACGCTTCACCCACAGGCTCGCTATGTTTTTGTTCTTTCCAGTACAGTGGCCATTCGCCGGCCGCTCACAGGCCTGGCTGGGGAGATGCACGGAGAATGGGGAATGTCCCCAGGCCTGGGAGCTCAGGGTGTCCTTCCTCCTCACTCAGGACCCGGGCCCTAGTAGGCGGTCTCCTCTCACCCTGTGGGGGCAGCATCCCCTCATCCAGCATGCTGTCTCTCCCACATCTGGGTATGAGCCTGGAGGTCCTTTGGTGGAATGCAGAGGGGACAAGGTGGGGCGGGGGAGGGGGACTAATGAACAGACACCGGTTTTGGAACCTCCAGAATTCCCCTAGGGTGGTCTCGGGGGCCCCAGCCTCAGCCCAGTCCTGGGGACTCTTGCCCATCAAGCCATATCCTGGAGATGGCCCTACTCCTCGGCTCCCTGAACATAAGGCCTTTTCATGCCACAGAACAGTCAGTTTGCAGCAAGGCCTGGCAGCGGGGGCACACCCAGCCGAACTGCCCAGGAATGACCCCCTTCTGGGCATGTGCTCAGAGATGGGGTTCAGTGGGGTCAGGGAGAGCTTTCAGAGGCCTTGAAGAGTGGGGACTGCTATGGAGGAGAAGGAGGTAGGGCTGGGGGAGGGCAAGTCTTCTGCAGAGGGGACGGGCTGTAGGCTACAACTCCCTTTCCAGTCCCAGATGGAAGTCCCGCGTCCTTCCCGGACCTGTTTCCCACTGTCTAGTTCATTCCTTCTGTGATCCTAGATTCCAGGAGGGTGGTGACTAGGGTGAAGCTGGATGGAGAAAGAGTTGGGGAGGAGGACGGACGTGGAGGGAGCCTCTGCAGGTATAGCCCAGGTGCCATGGATCCAGTCTACTGCCTTGCCTTGCCTTGTACACCAGGACTAGAAACCTGAATTTCTTGTTGTGCCATTAAGGGAGAAGGGAGGTGGGCTGGGCTGTGGCCTGTCAGGTGGAGCTGGTCTAACAGGCTGGGAGGGGCTGAGCAGGGGAGCGGTGACTGCAGGTGCAAAAGGCTGTCCTAGAGCTGTGTTGCCTGCAGAAATGGTCAACCCCCAGCCCTCGGGCAGCCCCTGTACAGCCCAATCCTGTGCGCCACTTTGTCCCCCCTCCCTCCCAGGGACCTGTCTGTAGCCCCAGTGGAACCTGCCAAGCTTTGCTAAGCCTAGAAGTGGGCAAAGTCAGGCCTAGGCCCTGCTTAGGAGCTCACAGGCTGGTCGTGGGGACCCTAAGGAAACCCAGCGAGTGTGGACAGGGATGGAAGGGAGCACAGGTGGCTGGCACCAGATAAAGGGCCCCTGGCACCCGAGGACCGTTTTGGAGTCAGCGTCTGCCTCAGGACACTTCGGGTCCCCATTTCCCTCCTGAACCTCCCTGCTTACCAGCACTCTGCTTGCCTGCTCTGCAAGCATTACTGCCTCCAGGAAGCCTCCTCTGTTTTCTCTCTGGCTCCTGCTGTCACAGCTCTGCTCACATAGGGGGTCAGGGCCTGGTTCCTTCTCAAGGTCCCTGCCTGTGGGCAGAGACCTTCCCTGACTTACTCTGTGACCTGTGTCCAGCCAGTGGCCCGGGAAAAGTGGAAGGACAAACACTAGGCTTGAGAAGCCTGGCCCCATGGTGGCAGAGGTGAGGGCCTGGGCTTCCCCAACCCCTTGGTCTCATTGCTATCTAGTGAGACACCCCTAAGCTGGGTTAGGACAGGTGCAGGGAGACAGGTGAAGGAAGAGTGGCTTTGTCACCCATAAAACCTAGCCCACCTGAGACCAGCCTGGCCAACATAGTGAAACCCTGTCTCTACTAAAAATAGAAAAATTAGCTGGGTGTTGGTGGCAGACGCCTTGTAGTCCCAGCTACTCTAGAGGCTGAGGCAGGAGAATCGTTTGAACCCAAGAGGCAAAGGTTGCAGTGAGCCAAGATCGTGCCACTGCATTCCAGCCTGGGCGACAGGGCAAGACTCCATCTAAACAAAACAAAAAACAAAACAAAAACCTAGTCTACCTGGAGACTGCAGCCAGACTGCCTGAATTTGAATCTCAGTTCACCTCTTCTTGTGTGGCCCTGGGCAAGTGACTTAACCTTTCTGTGCCTTGGCTTCCTCATCCGTAAAAAGAGGATGCCAACAGTGCCCATCTCACAGGGTTGTTTTGCACAGTGCCTGCCACATAGCAGGTGCCCAGTCATTGTGAGATATTTCTGTTATTGTTCCTTTACAGGTGCCCCAAGGTGGCCCCTGGATTCCAGAGCAGACTCCAGGTGCCACCAACCTCAGGTGGTTTCTGTTGGTTAGAGCTGGTGACCCTGAGCCTCTCCTGGCAGTGGGAACATGCCTGGCTGCCTTCTGCTCTGTCTGCTCCTTCCCAGGCTGCACGATTGCCCCCAAGTTCCTGCTCTGCCACAGCAAGTCAGGATGATGGAATCTGGGAATTGTGACTCCCGAACTCGGTCTGTCTCTCAAGGACTGGAGAAGTGTCTGGGGCCAGAGCCCTGATCTGGGGCCCAGACCTGGTTGGATCTGCACCTCGGGTCTGCCCCAGCTGTGGTGCTTAGTGTGGGGAGACCCTGGTTGGGAGCCCAGCAGACCTAGGGCGTCCCATCGGATCCGTCCACTTACTTGCCTTGTCATCTTGGACATCACTGCGCTGTCCTGGGCTCAGCCTCCTCCTCTGTGGGATGTGGCAGTCGTGTGTCTGTCTTAGGACACTGGCTGGGAGGATCTGAAGTGGAGGGACATCTGAGTCACTTTCTGCTGTAGACCCTGGTGATGCCAGGTGGTAGCTGTTTCTCTTTCCGTGGCACGATGTGGCTGGGGTCCTCCGCGTATGGAAGCCCCTCTCCCTTCTCCGTCTTGCCTGCCCTCCTGGCCTCAGGGAACAGATGCTAAGTCATAGCTCCCTCTGGCTCAGAGGATGGGCTGGGTGTGAGGTGTGGTCCAGGGCTGGGAGGGAAGATAGGAGGGCAGCGGGGAGGAGAAAGTCCCTTCTTCCTGCCTGTGCTTCCTGACGGGGTGCCTTTGGGGATGGATGAGACCAGGCGGCCTCACTGGGTTTCCTAGACCTGTGCTCTGCAGAAGCCGCCATGCAGGTTGGCCGTGGTGCACCCTGTAGTGCCAACTAGAAGCAGGGGCCAGGTCTCAGGAGCTGCTCATGCCTTTGGGGGAATTCTAACCCTTTCTCTGACCCTCTAAAACTCTGGTTCTTCCGGGCAGAGGGGACAGCAGGGTCCCCATCTTGGTGGGAACTAGGGGCCCTCTTCCTCATTCTCCCTTGCCACTGCTCTGCTCCACGATCTGTAGAGTCCCTACACAGCCCTGCAGGGGTGACCATTTACCTCCTCTGCACAGGTGAGGCCCAAAGTTGCACAGCAGGGAGCAGACATTCAAATTCTCTCTTCCTGCCTCTGCCACCCTCTGCTGGCCGCCTGTGGTAGGACCGCAGAAGCTCTTGGGATGGAACTAGCTCAGGAGCGCCTGCTGGAGTGGAGGCAGGCAGAGGGCTGCTGCCATCTGCCCGTGCTGTGTGGCGGGGGCACGGTATTCCACCTCCCTGGGCTTCAGTTTCCTTATCTGTAAAACGGGATATTGCCCACCTCTCAGTGCCTTGGTGAGGATGGATTGTGGTGTCAGCAGGATGCCTGGTACATGAAAGGCATGTCTCAGTGTTTGCCTCTCCCCACCCTCCACCATACCCACAACCCCTGGGGAGCAGTGGCTTCCTCAGCTCAGCGAGGCGATGGGAGAGGAAGAGGGGCCTGCTCTGTTCCCTGGGCCAGAGCTAGGGATCAGGCCAGGTCCCACCCCCCGCTCAGGCCTTGGGGAGGGATGATTACAGCTGAGGGAACACAGGGTGAGCTGACCCTTCCTGGTTGCATCTCTTGGTGCTGGAGCCACCCATAGAGGTCTGGGCATAGCTTCCTAGCACCTGAAAATTGAAGGAGACTTTCATTCACTTTGGGTCAGGCCCTGGGCTTGGTACTTTACATACACTGATTCCTCCTCGCAAAGTAGAAATTATTGGCCATGCACATTGGCTCAAGCCTGTCATCCCAGCACTTTGGGAGGCTGAGGTGGGAAGATTGCTTGAGCTCAGGAGTTTGAGACCAGCCTGGGCAACATAGTGAGACCTCATCTCTACAAAAAATTTAAGAGTTAGCTGAGTGTGGTGTTGTGGGCCTACGGTCCCAGCCATTTGTGAGGCTTAGGCCAGAGGATCACTTGAGCCTAGGAGGTTGAGGCTGCAGTGAGCTGTGATTGTGACTGCACTCCAGTTTTGGTGACAGACGAGACCACGTCTCAAAAAAACAAAAACAAAAACCCCCAAAATCCACCAACATAAAGAAATTGTTGTTTCTACTTTATAAATCAGAAAGCTGAGGCTCAGAGAGCTTGCCAGACTGCCGATTGAGGAGCTGGAATTCGGTCTCCAGTCCGAAGCCAAAGCCCATGCTTTTCCCTTTCACAGCACTGCCTCAGGGGCCTTTTAAGGAAAATACCCCCACAGCAGGAAGAGGTGGAAAGCCCCGGCCAGAGCTCTTTGGGCAGGGTCAGGTGCAGAGGGCACCTGCTACTAGAGCCCCCCTGGGCTGCCTCTCTCTTGGCAGGCAGAGCAAGGGGCTTCCAGAAATTAGGAAGGGCTGGGCCTGAGAGCAGCCAGTTGCTCATGGATCATTCCTGGGTCAGCGGCTGCCCTGGCCGGATTCCCTGGCTGCGTCTCATGGAGCAGCCTCTTGGGCCGTGCCCACCAGTCTCCGTAGAAAATAAAAATGGAGGCTGGGTGCAGTGGCTTATGCCTGTAATTCCAGCACTTTGGGAGGCCGAGGCCAGCAGATCAGGAGTTTGAGACCAGCCTGGACAACATGGAGAAACCCTGTCTCTACTAAAAATATAAAAATTAGCTGGGCGTGGTGGTGGGCGCCTGTAATCCCAGCTACTCAGGAGGGTGAGGCAGGAGAATTGCTTGAACCCAGGAGGTGGAGGTTGCAGTGAGCTGAGATTGCACCACTGCGCTCCATGCACTCCAGCCTGGGCAAAAGAGCGAGACTCTATCTCAAAAAAAAAAAAAAAGGAAAAAAAGAAAGAAAGAAAAGGAAAAAAAGGACTTTTTGCTCCACTTGAGCATTTGCTTGCTGTGTGCCTTTAACAAGTCACAGTCCCTCTCTGAACCTCCATTCCTCACCCATACAATGGAATGACAACTCCTCGCTCCTTGGGCGGCGTGAGGACCTGATGAGACTATGCAAGGCAAGTGCCATGCGGGGCCTGGCCCACCGCTCCCCACTGGCCCCTCGCTTTGTGCTCCCCACCTGGGATTTGGGTGTTTGTCCCATGCCCGCACCCCCACCCCACTTGAATCTGCTGGGCCCCTGTGGGCTAGTGGGGGTGGGCACTCAGGCTGTTGGTGCTAGAGAAGGAAGGGAACGGAGCTCTTGCTGGTTAGGGAGGGGCGCAGCGGGCAGGAGGAAGGCAGTGCCCTGGGTCCAGCGCTCTGACGTCTTCCTACAGGTTCTTCATCAGCAAACATTTAGTGGAAGAGCACTCTCCGGCCAGGAAGGGGAGAGGGCATCCCAGGCAGGACCATGGGGTGGGGGGCAAGCGGGGAGCAGATGGGCCATATGGGGCCCCGAGTCTGTGGTGGGAGGCAGGTGAATCACCACGCTGATGGTCACACAGCAAGTCTGTGTCTGTCATGTCTCCTGCCATGGGGGGCATCTGCATGCTCCTCAGCCCCTCAGGCTCTCTCCTCGCCTTCTCTGCAGGATATCTGCGAGGACCCCCGCCTCTTTGTGGATGGCATCAGCTCCCACGACCTGCACCAGGGCCAGGTGGGCAACTGCTGGTTTGTGGCAGCGTGCTCATCACTTGCCTCCCGGGAGTCGCTGTGGCAAAAGGTGAGGCCTGGGGCAGGGTGGGCAGGGTGCTGGGGAGTGTGAACGCAGCCTGTGGCCCTCACTGCCAGACAGGCGGAACCTGAACATGGCAGATGAGACTTTCAAAAGCCTGTGCCAGGGATGGGGTGGGGGGCCCCAGTACTGGCCGAGCGTCAGAATTGCTATCCCTCACCCTTCAGCTGGGCACCCCCAGGGGCAGGCGCTGGGAATCTGTCAGGCTCCCAAGGTCATTCTGATGTGTCCCCCCCAACACTGTTGGAGACACTTGGCAGATTAATACACACCTGTGAAATGTGGAAGCTGTGTGCATCACATTTAGTGTGCAGACACCACTGATGGGGCTCAGGAGACCCCTGACAGACACAGACCTGCTGTGTGACTCAGCTGGTTGCTGTCCTCCTCTGGGCCTGACTTTTCCCAGTTGTTCAGCAAGGGTGGTTTGGTGATCCCCAGCTTCATGACTCCCATTTCCAAGCTGCTGGTGTTCTGGACCAGGGCTGAAGGGTTTGGGTGGGAAAGAATGGGCTCTGGTCCTGCAACCCAACCTCCTATCCCAGCAGTTGGCAGCAAGGCCTTAGATTCAGTGCACAGGAGGCAGGGAGGCTGGAGTGGAGGCAGACCCTGGCTCCCTGAAGAATTATCAGCAGGGACTGCAGGGGGACTCTGGTCATTGCCCCTTGCTCATCCCTGCCCTTCTGCCATCCCTTGGGAGGGGCTGGCAGTGGGGCTGAGGACATCTGCATCTCCCAGGCTTGGCAGGGCGCCTCAGCACTTGGTAGCTTTGGAGCTGGCCTCAGGTTACTCATCAGCAAAATCAGGACAATCGGAGTAGCTGTCTCTCGGGGAGTGGTGAGGGTAGGACCAGATGCTATGCTCAATGTGCCTTGTGTGGCATGGGGCTTGGCCAAAGGTGGCTGTGCCTACCAGCATTATGATAATTAATATAGAACATACAGGTACTCCTCTGCAAGACTGAGTTTTTCCTCATCCTCTGAGGTATCCCTTGGCCGTCAGAGGGAGCAGTGCCCTTGGGCAAGGCTGAGACTCTGATAGGTGTCTTGCTCTTGAGTCTGCAGAATGGGGGTGTGACCTCTCAAAGCCACTCCAGGGTGGGCATCCCTGGGGCCTAGCCCCAATGGTCCTGCAGGGTAGAAGCAGCTGCCTGCTGTAGGGCCCCTGGGGCCTTGGCAGAGGCCACAGTTGTGGCGTGTGGATGTGGGTATTCGAGGGGCGCCTGAGCCAGGAGGGCTTCCGAGAGCCACCCATTGGCTCATTTCAGTTCTACGCCTCAAGGCCCAGAGAGGGCTGGGGCCTGGTTCTGTGCTCTGGGTGTAGGGCTGGTCCTCACTCTCCAGCTTCCAGGCTCCCACCCCCTTCTCTGAGCCCAGAACAAGGTCCCCCTGCCATAGAGCCTACCCCCCTGCTAGATGAGGGCTCAGTCAGGGGCTGAAGGGGCACATGGGCATTCTGTAGAGCTGCCCCCCCACCTCCCACCTTGCCCTGTAATTGCCTGTTTATCTTTCACCTCCCCCGTGAGGTGAGCTCCCCACGGGCAGAATTGGCCCAACGTATATGTCCCTGCTGAGCCCACTAGGGACCTGGAGTAGAGAAGGCTCATGAGAGTTTTGGGAACAGAGCTCCTTTCCAAATTGTTGGACTCAGCTACCACCCAGCAGCCCCACGGTCGGCCTTGCTGCCCCAGACCTCCCAGGGCCTTGTGGCGCTGGGCCTGACTCCAGTCTCCCCAGGAGAGGCCATCTGTCTGGCCATTTGTAGGTGGGAGCCTATGTGTCCTGCCCTGGGCTTGGCCCCAAGTGGTTCCTGGTGCAGCTCCACCTCTCACCAGTGAAGAACAGGCCCAGGACTGCAGGCAGGAGGCCTGTCATTGAGGTCTGTGTTTATCTGTGGGCCAAAGGTTCCTATTGCAGGGAGTTGGGGCACCTGGCCTGGCTGGTCTGGGAGGCTGCCAGGGCCAGGAGGCTGATCTCCTACGGAAGCCTGGGTCCCAGGGAGGCCAGGGCGGGTCTGGGCGCTCCTGGCTAATTGCACTTTGCCTCCTGTGCTGCTGTGGTGCTATGGGTCCCGGAAGGAGGCTCGGGGCCCTGTGGAGCTCATTACTGCACCTTCCGTCCCTCGTCCCTGTTGACTGGGCTCTGTTTGTTGTCACCCCTCACTTTCTGGGCCTGTTGCCCTGCAGGGCCTCCTTGTTTTCTCCATGGAAGGGCAGTGGGGGGGCTGCTGAGCCTGAGCTGCACCCCTGCCCTCCCCACCTCACACTTGGGGATTCTGAGCCTCAGACACACTGAGCATCACATCCTCGACACATACACCCCCAACACACACGCCGCCACAGGAAGCCACCCTTACCCCTCACAGGATTCGAAGCCAGCCTGACCTGGATTTGATTCTGGCCGGGTCCTCAGTGTAAATTGACCTTTCCAGTGCCCAGGGTCGTGGAGGATTAAAGGAGCTGGAGGAAGGCAAACCCTTGCCTTTCGCGCTCTCTGCGCTTGTTAAATTCCGTCCCCAGTCCCCTCTTAGATGCCCCACCTGTTTCTCTGTTCTGCCAGACATCTCTTGGCCTCCTGCCGTGCTCCTATGGGATCCCTGATGGGGGCATTTTAGCTTCCCCGACTTGATGGCACATTCCCTGAGGGCAGGGCAGTGGACTTCAGGTGACCAGGTTTTAGGAACTTGAAATCAGGTTGCGACAGTTTGGCCGAACATTTGCCATTAGTCCTGGCCTGGCCTAAGCCAAGGTCTGCTGTGAGCTCACCTCTCTGGAGCCTGGGGCAGCCCCGGGCACAGGGGCAGACCTGATGCCTGCTCTGAGCCACGGAGCTGGGCCTGCGCCCAGGAGGAGTCAGGCAGCTCCTAGCCAAAAAAAAGCATGGAAGTGACCAGAGTCCCAGTCGAATGCCTGGGTGTCTCTAGGAGGGAGTGCTGGGGTGAGCAACCCTGGGTGGGGCCTGGGAGGGGCCAGTGGGGGCATTTAAAAATGCCTCCCACGGCCAGGTGCGGTGGCTTATGCCTGTAATCCGAGCACTTTGGGAGGCTAAGGCGGGCGGATCACGAGGTCAGGAGATCGAGACCACCCTGGCTAACATGGTGAAACCCCGTCTCTACTAAAAATACAAAAAATTAGCCGGGCGTGGTGGCGGGCGCCTGTAGTCCCAGCTACTCGGGAGGCTGAGGCAGGAGAATGGCATGAACCTGGGAGGTGGAGCTTGCAGTGAGCCAAGATCGTGCCACTGCACTCCAGCCTGGGCTACACAGCGAGACTCCGTCTCAAAAAAAAAAAAAACTCTGTCCCTGACCCAGTTGTATTAGCAGTTCCTACTCTTTAGTTATCAAGCAGTTCCCTTAGCGCACATGTATGGAGCACCAGCTATGCCCTGAGAACCATAGTAGGTACTGGGGACGAAAGGCTTGAAAAAGTACAAGGATGTACAAAGTCACTTAAGGTTTTCATTCATCAGACACAGTCAGTGTTAAGAGTTTCCTGTGTTTCCTTCTAGTTTTTTTTCCACTTGGTGTTAAAGAGGATTTTGCTTGTTTTGGTTTTTTTTTTTTTTTTGAGTTGGAGTTTCACTCTTGTCACCCAGGCTGGAGTGCAGTGGTGCGATCACGGCTCACCGTAACCTCCACCTCCCAGGTTCAAGTGATTCTCCTGCCTCAGCCTCCTGAGTAGCTGGGATTACAGGCACCTGCCACCATACCCGGCTAATTTTTGTATTTTTAGTAGAGATGGGGTTTCACCACGTTGGCCAGACTGGTCTCAAACTCTTGACCTCAGGTGATCCACCTGTCTCGGCCTCCCAAAGTGCTGGGATTACAGGCGTGAGCCACTGTGCCCAGCCTTGTTTTGTTTTTTTATATGCATTTTTGCAATTGCATCTGCAAGTTTAGAGCTTGCTTTTCTCCTCTGTATTCATTGCTACATCCAGCCTTGGGTGGGTCCTCCCAAGGTGTCTGATGGCTGAGCAGAGGTCTGTGGACATCAGTGGGCCCAGTCCCCAGCTGCAGCCTCCTGTATCCTGCCTGCTGCCTTGCCCACAAGCCTCAGTCCACCCCACTGCCTCCTCCCCTCCCTCTTCCGTTCCTTTTCCCCCAGGCCTTCCCTTGGCTCCCACCGCTCGTCCCTCCTGCCCAGTCTGTGAGACTCAAGCTCCCGTCACAACTGCCCCCCACCTTCGGCCTCCTGAAGGTCGGTGCCCCTCTGCTCAGCCCTCCCCAGGGGTCTTGTGCCCCTGAATCCTCATCAGTAGAAGCTGATCACACCCCCTTCACCCCATCCCTCAGGATCCAGAAATAGGGGATCCTCCTTCCCCAGTGCTGCTTCCGGACCACAGCGTCCCCATAGAAGCACTTGGCTCCTTCACTGGACTCCCATCCTCAGCCCATTGTGTTGCTGTCTCCAGCAGCCAGCTGCCCTGGCCAGTCACCTGGGCACAAAGGGCTTGGTTCCTCCCGTTTCCCAGCCCATTCTACCCGAAGAACTGCTGTGTCCCAGGCTTTGCTGTGCCCATGTGGTTAACGGCTGCCCTCTCGCTTTGCCCTTTTACCCTTGTCTTAGTTCTCCATCTCCTCTCCATCAGCCTTCACCTTCAGCCGCCTCGGTCACCTGCTGCCACGCCACAGCCCGGGCCCGGAACTGCTCTCCCTGGAGGTCTTCAGCCAAAGGCCCAGTCTCTCTGACCTCACCTTCCAGCCACCTTGCTCACTTCATTTTGGCCCTGGCCAGTACCTGTGTACTGTCTCCCCACCTGGCCACCTTCCTCTTGGCCTTGGGCTTGTGCCCTGTGGTCCATCACATCACCTGTCCCTTGTCAGTGTCATTCACTCGTTCATCCGTTCATTCATTCATTCGATCGTTCGTTCATTCATTCAACAAGCATTTCTGAGGCCTCTGTGTGGCAGGCCCCGTTCTGATTGCTGGCCTAGAGTAATGACAAGACACACTTCCTACACTCTCAGGACATGTGTGTCACAGGCAAAAACTGAGCAACTCAACAAATAAAAAGCAGAATGTGGTGCTGGGAAGGTTAGAAACAGCTCCCCCATGTGGAGGAAAGGGAAGCCTCCCATGGTAGTTCCTTAGCCAAGTTGTTCCCCTCTCCCCTGCCTCTCCAGCTACAAAGCAAAAGGTTCTGTGAGGATCAGGCAGTTTGACATCTAGCTGTGTGGTTCTCTCAAATACCCTTGGGGGAACTGCTGCCAGTGACCCCCAGAACTGACCCCAGTGCTTGCAGTGTGGTTTTAGCAGGACCGGGTATTCCGTCTCCCTTGGTGCCCCTCTGCTGTTCAGGTAGCCCAGGATCCCACTGATCGATTAGCCACCATCTCACAATTGACCATGCTTGTGGTCCACTAGACCCTTCAGATTGTTTTCCGTTGTGACACCTTGGCCTTGACTCTGTCCTCTTTTCTGTGTGTGGCGTGTTGTGCCGACGGCGGCTCTCCAACTCCCATCCCCACCCTCTCCCCAACTCCAGCTCTACTCACACACTCCAGTTCTTTCATTTCCCCAGTATAAAGGCTGAGCTCCTGGTTCCGCCCTGGGCCCTGGGGATATAAACATTTGCCAGATTCTTCCTCGGCCCCAAGTCTCCTGGGGGAAACTGAGGGCTAATTCAAGTGGAGTAAGTGGTGAGATTTGGGTAGAAGTGAAGCCTGGTCCTGTGGTGGCCATGGTGCAGGGCTGCGGCATGACCAGCCGTCCGTGTCGTCCAGGTCACTAATGCTCAAGGCACAATCCCTGGCCCAGCAGCCTGTCGCCTGGGAGGTGGTTAGGAATGCAGAATCCCAGGCCCACAGAGCCCTGATAAACCAGGAGTTCTGGGAGGGGGTCCAGCAATCTGTGTGTTAAGTCCTGAGGGTAAGTCTGTGCTCACTCAAGTCTTGAGAACCACGGGTCTGGGTGAGAGATATGGTAGCTGGGCTGAGATCCTGGCGGTGGGACTGGAGGGGAAGGGTCCCGGGGTGTTTGGGAAGCAGAATCGACAGGCTTTGGTGATTGGGTGTGGAGGAGTGAGGGGGAGGCGGGCGTCAGGGGTAGCTCCAAGGTTTGGCTTAGGTGACTTCAGATCTCCAATCACCAAGCCCTCTCTGGTCCTGGCTTCTCCACCTGCTCCTGCGCGTCTTGCGTCTTCTCCTGTGTACCTCCAGTGAGGAGTGGTCCCCACCACCCTCCCCATCAGTGCACTTACGAAGTGCTCACATCTTCACAAACAAGCCAGCACCCAGCCCAGCCCTGGTAGTCAGGGCGGTTGCCACAGCAATTGACATCAGCGACCTGGTCCCCAAGGAGCCTGCCACCTTCCGCCTGCCTGCAGGGCCTGCATTATCGCTTCTGTGGGGACCGGAGTGGAGGCAGATGGGGACTCTCACCCCTCACACACACCCCATTTTGAGAACTGGGTGGGGCTGGGAAGAGCCAGTGGCAAAGGGAGGGGAAGAGGGAAGGGCAGAAAGTAGGCGGGGCCCCCCTTTGGTGGCCTCTTCTCTCCACGGCCCCAGGCTCCAGCCCACTTGGGTCCTTGGCGTTGGTGGCAGCAGCACTTGGGCCATGGCGGAGGACAGGCCGCAGCAGCCGCAGCTGGACATGCCACTGGTCCTGGACCAGGGCCTGACCAGGCAGATGCGGCTACGCATGGAGAGCCTGAAGCAGCGCGGGGAGAAGCGCCAGGATGGGGAGAAGCTGCTGCGGCCAGCGGAGTCTGTGTACCGCCTCAACTTCACCCAGCAACAGCAGCTGCAGTTTGAGCGCTGGAATGTCGTGCTGGACAAGCCGGGCAAGGTCACCATCACAGGCACCTCGCAGAACTGGACGCCTGACCTCACCAACCTCATGACACGCCAGCTGCTGGACCCCACTGCCATCTTCTGGCGCAAGGAGGACTCGGATGCCATGGATTGGAACGAGGCTGACGCCCTGGAGTTTGGGGAGCGCCTGTCAGACCTGGCCAAGATCCGCAAAGTCATGTACTTCCTCATCACCTTTGGCGAGGGTGTGGAGCCCGCCAACCTCAAGGCCTCCGTGGTTTTTAACCAGCTCTGACAGCAGCTGCTGGCTGCTGCTCTCCTCTAGCCCACCTGTGCTCTCCCCTGCCCCTGCCACCTTCCCCCCTGTATTTTTGGGGCCCTTATTCTCGCTGCTCAGCCTGTCCTCTGCTTGCCCAGAGGCCCCCTGAGTCCCACACCCTTCTTCCTCTGCTTCTCCCTGGTGCCAGCACTCCAGCTCACAGGAAGAAGATTCCAAGGCTCCATAGCCTAGAAGTTGGACTGGCTGCTGCATTGCTATAGATGATGGAGGCCTACTTGGGGCCAGTGTGCATGGACAGGGAGGCCAGGGCCATCTGCCTTCTCTCTGCTTCATTGTGGGAGAGAGAGACTGAGACAGACCAAGAGAGACACAGAGACAGAGATTGAAAAACCCAGCATCCACTTCCTCCAGAGTCAGGGAGATGGAGATGATAGGGCAGTCTCCACAGGGAGTCCAGCAAGCCGGCATTCACTGCTCCCTGGCCTTGGTGCCCTTTGCCAGAGCCTGTGTCTGGGCTGCTGGTCCCATAACGCGTTGGCAACCCTCAGGATGTGGGGCAGAGTTGCTGCAGGGGCAGATTTGGGCAGTGGAGAGTGGCTGGCACCCTGGAGGCTGTGTAGGCCCAGCTGTGGCTCTTCTGGGCCTGAATTCAAGGTGGAGAAGTGAAGGGGGAGGTTACACAGAGATCTGTCTCTCCGCACACATATCCATGAGAGAGAGTGTGCTGTATTCATATGGATGTATTCTAGAGGTCTATTCCTGCCCTAGGAACAAGTGCAGTTTTAGATTATCTGTTGGTCATTGCTGCTGGTTCAAGGATGGCTCTTAACAGGGGCCTGGTCCTGATGACCTTGGCGTGGGGGCTTCCGGAGCTAGGAGACTGCAGTTCAGACAGTGAAACAGGGAGCGGATTAGTAAAGGAGGTTCCCTTTGCCTTGGGGGAGGTTGGAGCTGGAGAGAGTAGATTCTCCAGGGCCCCAAGTATCCCCTGCTGGGGAGTCAGGCTCTTTTGAGCTTGCAGGTCAGGGAAGGCAAGTGCTTCGTCCTGACGTAGCATCTGTTGGCATTTCTTGGGCTTCTTCAGTGCAGCTGAGGGGGGCAGGGCGAAGGCGTGGTGAGCAGTTATGATGGCTGATAGTCCCAAGTGGGCTGCAGATGGCAGTGGTGTGACGGCAGAATGCTAACCTCTGAGGTCGTTGGGTGCAACTCACCAAACAGATGGGGAAACTGAGGCACAGTTTTCATCAGATTCAGTTCTAGCTCTGAGCCTCATTCCCCTTTGCATTGCGCAGTCCCAGAGAGCCCCCCCATTTTGGGGGAGTGCCTGACCTACACCTAACATCAGCCAAGTACAGCTAAGCCACTGTCCCCAGCACCCTGACTTAAGGCCAGCCCTGTGTTTTGTCCTCAGCCAGTCAGGGATGTGTCCAAGACATTTCCCGTCATGAAGCAGAGCTGTCAAGGAACTTGCGGCTCTGGAACAGATGCACTGAGGGCCAGAGGGTCAGGGCCATCCCCTGTGGCTGGGGCTGCCGGGAGAGTGAGCCCCACCTCAGAGGTGTGCAGGCTGGAGCAGCATGCTGGAGCTGAGATTCTGTGGATGGGAGAGTGGGAGAGTGGGAGAGTGGCTGTGGGCTGAGCACTGGTCCTTTCTGACTCACAGCTCTGGGGCCCATTCCGGGACAGGCTTGAAGAAGTCCCGGCCATCGCCTGCCCTGCTGAGCATGAGGGGAGGCCAGACCCGTGCGCAATGGCCCTGCCCTTCTGCCTCTTTGCTTGAGTTCTCCCTGCAGCTCTGGGGACCCTCTTAGTCCCGACTGCCTGTCTCCCCAGCCCATCTGTCCCGGGGCCTGAGTGCCTCTGCTGTGCCTGCTGCAGGTCCCCAATAAAGCCTGTGCCCTGGCCTCGGTGGTTTGCAGTGTCTCGCCATCAGCCCCCATCCCTTTCACAAGCCCTCACAGCCCCGAGCACTTGCTCCCTGGCCACTTCCCACACTCCCCCAGCCCTTGCCACCTTCCAAGGAGGAGGTCTGGAATAATCAGGGGCTTCATCAAATCTCCTGAGGCTGGCCAGGAGCCTCCAGCCCTGACTGCTTCTCTGGTAGCCCCAGAGCTGCCTCCGTGTGGGGTGTGCAGAGAGCTGTGCTGAGGGAGGTGCCATCTGGGCACCGCTGAGGGCTTGGGGTAGGAGGGCACCGCTGAGGGCTTGGGGTAGGAAGGCACCAAACCAGGTGCAATCTCGAGTCTCCCTGCCTTGCAGGGCCACTGGGCAGGGGGTGGATGGAAGGGCAGAGTTTGAGGGGTGGGGTGAGGTCAGGTCTGTGCCCGGGTTTAGTCTGGCTTCTGTCACGGATATGGTGTGTGTCCTCAGGCAGCTCCCAACCCCCTCCCAGCCTCAGGCCTTCCAGAGTGAACAGCTTGGTTCTGTGAAGGTCCTTCCAGCCCCACCCTCCGGGAATTGTCAAACCTGTGCCAGGCTAGACTGACATGGGCAAGATGTAGCCCCAAGGCCGCGTGACTTCAGTGCCTCACTTGATCCTTCCTCACAGCTCTGTTCCCTCATCACCGCTCTGAAACTCACTCATTTTTGGACAGGGACAACTGAGGCCCAGAGGAGGCGGCCTCCTGCCCAGGTCACAGAGGGCATGGAGGGGCTGGAAGCAGGTGTGGGCAGGCCAGGCTCTTGGCCTGTGGACCTTTGGCCCCATGACACTGGTCCCTAGGATGGACCGGGGAGATGGGCCCCACCCACCTGAGAACCCAGGCTCGGGCTGGGCTGGCTTCTTTCCTGGAGACCAAGTCAAGCCCTGCCTTGGGGGTCTCACCAGTGGTTTTGTTTTGGAATGAGCCCTGCTTCAAAATCCAACCCCACCACTCTCCTGGGTCACACAGCCCCTTTCATGCCCTCCTCAGAGTAGCTGCTGCCCCCTGGTTTCCCTTTCACACACCCCTGACAGCATGCGCAGAACCCTTCCCCAGCCCCGCACCCAACCCCCACCCCCGGTCTCTCAGGGGTCTCTGCCTCCCTGATACCCCCTACCCAGGCTTGCCTTTCAGCCACTCCTGGAGTTGCCCGAGACAGAGGAATCCAGCCTCCCACCCTCAGGACAGCAGTAGAGGCCTGGCTCTATCCCCACAGTGCAGGAATGACAAATGACCCATTTTCCCTGGAAACCACAAGAAACCACAGAGAAAGAAACCTGCCTTTCCCTGAGCTCTGTGCCCAGAGAGGCAGCGAGTGTGGTGAGCGACCTAGCCAGCCCCGCCCTGCCAGCTGGATGGCCCTGGGCAACCTCCGAGCTTGTTCCTCATCTGTGAGTTGGGGCCAGCAATGGCACCTCTCTCAAGGCTGTTGTGAGGGTGAAATGGGCGAGTGTCCACCAAGATCTCAAGCTTCCCGGAGCCCGCACACGGTCACCCTCCCTTCCTGAGTTTGCCCATGGTTACTGCCCCAACACCACAGACACACGGTCTCCCCTCTCAGTTATCCCGGGGGTGGGGGTACAGGAGAACCTGTGGAGAGCTGAAGTGAGTTGCCTGAGGCATCCTAGGCCAGTGCCGATGGCAGCAGGCACAGGGCGGAGGGGTGGGCAGGAACCCAGCCTGGCTCTGTGGTCCAAGAGAGCGGCCATGGGGGAGTGTGTCCTCCTCCGTCACCATCGCCACCTCAGAGCGGCCCAGCAGAGACCATTAGCTTTCACATGATTGCTGGGGACCTGGAGGCCTGGGGGAAGTGGGGCTGCCCCAAGGCTGGGGGTCCCTGCCCGGTCTCAGCCACCCCACGAACAGGACTTGCCTGGCCACTGTGGTGCGTCGACACCCTGGTCTCTGGTGGAGAGCAGCAGGGCTCTGCTTTCCCAAGAAGGCAGGGGGTGCCCACCACTTTCCTGGCCTCCTGCAGTCATGGCATCTGAAATGGGGAGTTTGAGAGTCTTGGAATCAGAAGCTGAGAGTTGAGGAATCTCAGATACTCAGGACCAGGGACCCACTAGTTTTGAGGACTCACAAAGGCCCGTGGCTCACCTTACCCAGCTTGGGTTATACAGGAAACCTCCCTGTAGCCCCCATTCCACTGCCCTGGCGGCGTGGCTCAGAAGTGCTCCGCACTGGCCCTCTGGGGTCCCAGGCAGAAATGTGAAAAGCTCCCCGCCCGTGCCCCGCGTCTGCACACACCTCAACACACGCACACACCTCCACACATGCACGCACCTCCACACACGCACACACTTGCAGAGGCAGGTCCTGAGCAGCTTCCCTCCCTGGGCTGCTGACCCCCACCTTCTCCACTCTGTCGCACAGCTGGGCAGAGAGTCCTGTCTGCCACTACCCGGGGAAGATTTAAGAGCAGCCACTTGGGTCGAGGTGGGAGTCTCCATGGGTGTGGTGCACCCATGGGTGGGACCCTGAGGTTTCTGGGCCCATTCTGCCGTGGGTGGCCATTGGTGGATCACATCCCAGGGTGTTATGAGGGAGGCAGCAGATCCTGCCAGTCCTTGCCTCACTGTCAGGTCAGCCCAAGTCAGTAAAGCCTCGTAAGCATGCAGTAGGTGGTGGGGAGCTTCTCCTTTCTCCTCTTGGGAAGGAGGTTGACCAGGTCATCTCAGTTCCCTCCCAGCCCTGAAGTTTTCAGACTGTTGTGTGAAGGCACACATGTGTACACCAACACAGATGACCCCTCATGTGTGCACAGCTCTCTACAGTTTATGAAAGAGCTCCAAGGCTGTCTCCTTTAGTTCTCATAACAGCCCTGGAGGTAGTGTAGGTAGATGAGGAGACTGAGACTCAGAGGTGGCCCCGTTGAAAGTGAAGTCACTGCTGTGCACCGCAGTGGGTAACGTGGTATTAAGTAGTGTGTACAGGTCACCAGCCGGTCAGGGCTGCCCTGTGACCACTGTGGGGGATTTTCCTCCCAGGAAGACTCCAGCCAGCTTTGGAGCTGGGCCAGGCCCTGTGCTGGGTGCTGGAGATCTGAGAATGAGTCAGACTTGGCCCCTGTCCCCAAGGAGCTCCTCCCAGTGGGCAGGGAAAAGAGAGCCATGCTGGGGTGCCAGGAGAAGGGGCTGCCCGACCGTTGGGGGGGGCTCGGCAGGAGGTCCCTCAAAGCTGCTGCTCAGCTGACCCCTAAGAGACAGGGGTAGGAGGCAGATGGAGCCACATGTGCATGGGGGAAGTGGCTTGAAGTGGCATGGGTGTTTGGTGGTTGTGGTAGATGGGACCCGAAGGAGGGAGTGTTTTGAGGGATGAGGCTGAGAGCGTGGACTGCCGGGCCAGGTGGCTGGTGTCCGTGGTGATGGGGAATTTCTACTGTAGACAGCGAGAGGATAGCGAGCACAGCCTGATGGACTCCTTGCACCCATCCCTTCACTTGCCAGCCTGTGGCTAGTCTTATTTCCTCTACACACCCCTGCACTTTGCCCAGGCAGCATCTCATTTCATCTGTAAATATTTCTGGATGCATCTCTGAAAGATAAGGGCTCAAAAAAAAAAAACCATAATACTAACTTATAAAATAATCCCTTAATATCATCAAATATCCAGTAATTGTTCTAATTTCTAATTTGTGCTATAAATATGCATAGGTTTTACAGTTTGTTTGAATGAGATCCAAACAGAAGTCCATAATTGCGATTGGTTGATTGCTCTTTCATCTTTTATTTTTTCCTAGTAATTTATCTATCAAAGAAACGGGGCTGTTTGTCCTGTGGGGTTTCCCATGGTGTGGGTTTTGTTGACTGTGTCTTTTTGGTGGTGTTTGACATGTTCTCTGTCCCCTGCGTTTCCTGTAACCTGGGACTTAGCTCTAGAAGCTTGATATGGTTTAGGAACAATTTTTTTCTTTTTTTGTCACAGCTGCATCGTGGAAGATGTTGTGTACTTCATTCAGGGGGCACATCATGGCTGGTTATCTTTCTTTTTTGTGATGTTAGAAACCATCAGTGACCACTACCTAAATTCATTCATTCTTCAGTGGTTGTAAAATGCTGGTGGTCTAATACCATCAGTCCTTTCTCATTTATGAGCTAGAAGTCTTTTCCAGTTCAAGACTTCCCTCCATCTACTATTTGGTTACCATCTGGTACAGTTTGTCTACAGAGACAGGATAAATTTCCTGTAATTTTCCAGTTTCAAAAAAAAATGAGTTGATTCCCTACCCACCTCCGATAGTGACTAATTGTTTTTGTAAGTATCATTCTGATCTCATGAACTTGAACATATTTGATGTGTTTTAATCCATTGCTGTTTTTGCCCTTATTAATGCTCAAATTAGCCCATCTTTGGCCAGCAAGAACCTCTTCAGGTTGGTTCCTGAATCCTTTGACATGGCCCCGGGAGTCTGTGCTGGCTTCCTTGGTTTCCGGCGTGGCGTGGGAGGGTTTTTGGTGCGTGAGCACATCTATTTAGACAGTCTCCCTCCTGCTCAGCATCCTGGCTGACAGCAGAGCAGCTGAGGGGTGAGAAGGCTGGCTTGGGGCCCACCCTGTGCCAAGTGCAGGGGCGGTGAAGCAGGAGGGGAAATGGAGGCCCTTGGGGATCCCAGACTCTGGATCTCCGGGCCCTGGAGCCTCATTAGGAGCTTCTTGAGCCACAGAGGGCTCAGAGCCAAGCCTCGAGTTTGACTAATGATCCTCCCGAGGTCCTAACAGCCTGCGAGGGCTGCCCTTCCTCCCAGCGATGGAGTCTAGAGCATTCAGAACAGGGCAGGAGCAGAAGGAGGGGGTGAAGGTGGTGGGCCAGGCCCGTGTTCTCAGCTTAGGACTCCCTGTCACTCTGTGCGCTTGGGCAGATCTTGTTTCTTTCTGGACCTCAGTCTTCCCATTTGTACAGTGGGAATGGTAACCCTCACCTTGTATGGAACTGCTTTTTTTTTTTTTTTTTTTTGAGTCAGAGTCTTGCTCTGTTGCCCAGCTCACTGCAACCTCCGCCTCCCGGGTTCAAGTGATTCTCATGACTCAGCCTCCTGAATGGCTGGGATTACAGACACACACCACCACGCCCAGCTAAGTTTTGTATTCTTTTTTAGTAGAGACAGAGTTTTACCATGTTGGCCAGGCTGGTATCAAACTGGCCTCAAGTGATCCACCTGCCTTGGCCTCCCATGAGACCTGTTTTTGATACAGCTCTCTGTCCTGAAAGCAAAGTGGGGAGAGAGTGCCAGGAGTCAGGGCGTTTTTACTTAGAAAGGGCACAGAGTTGACAGAAAAGTGGGGGTGAGGAGGTGGGGGAAAGGAACAGCCAGTGTTGAGCCCTTGCTGGGTTCCAGACAGTGGCCAGGTTGGGAAGTCCTGGGTTTGAACCCTGCCTCCCTCACTTGCGCCTGTGGGCAGCCTTCTGCCAGCACCTTCCAGTAGTATTGCCTCAAAACCCTGTCCTGAGGCTCAGGGGTGCTAGTGTGAGCAGCCTGGCCCTGTGCCTGGCACCCAGCAGGGCTCCATTAGGGCAGTAGTACCTCTCGCTGCAGTTAGCTGCAGTTAGCATTTTCATTTTCTTGGTCTCACATGTCCCATTAAGGAGCATTTCCCTTTGCCAACATCCCTGTTGATGATAAGAGTTTTGTTTGTTGATGCAAACAAAAGTGTCCTTAATGAGCATGCAGTGGGGAGCAGCTTTTGGCTGAAGTCTGTACACTCAGGTGAGTGCCGGCCTCCTGGTGTGCCTCTGGTTCCTCCGCCTGGTTGCCCCCCATACCTGGAGTGGTTTTCTTCTAGAAGGAGCTGCTTATGGTCCCGATGGGGCTCAGCTCCACTTGGTCCCATGCCCAGCAGGGCCAGGGGTCATTCACCCTGACTTGACAGGGTGATGGGTTTTCCCTTCTCTGCCCAGATTGTGGCTATTGTCCTCATCTGCTTGGGGGACGCCTGAGCAGCTCTGTGGATGCTGCTGAGTAGGGTCTGGCACTCCCTTCTCGTATAGCCCTGCCTGCACCCTGTGTAGCCTCAGCACTTTGCCTGGGTGCCTCCTTCTCTTCCCAGACTGGGAGCCTCTTGAGGGAAGGGACCATGTGATTCACCTGGTTGTCAGTGTCCAGCTTGGGGCTGGTTGCAGAGTGGTCCACAGTGCCAAGGAGCTCATTTTTCAGAGGCAGACAGATCTGGATTTGAATCCTGGCTTCAAACCAAGGTTGGTTTGCCTCCAAAGCATGTGTGTATTTTCTAGCTGTGTGACCCTGGACGAGTTACATGCCCTCTCTGGTTCACAGTATTGTCATCTGTGAAGTAGGGCTGGATAATAGTCATCTACTCAGAGGTTATTGTGATAATTAAATGGAGATAAGTCATGGTAGTCACAGGCATTTCCCAGATGCTTCATAAGTAATAAAATCAATGTCTCAGTGTCCCCAGTCAATGTCTCTGAATTCATTCATTCAGTCAATGCATGTTTACTAAACATATTCTCCAGGCCAGGCCCTGGGCTAGGTGCTGGGTGCATAGCAGTGACCGAGACCTATATGGCCCTGCCCCCAGAGAACTGACATTCCAGTGATAACATCAGAGCTCAAAGTCACACAGTTACTTAATTATAACTTGGTAAAGGTAAGTATCTCAGATGAGAGCTGCCAAGGGCCATGAGACTGAGATAGGGGTCCTGGCCTAATCTGAATAGTCAGGGAGGGCTTCCTGGAGAAAGAGGATGGACACTAAAGGACAGATGGAAGTCTACTGGGTAATGAGGAGGAGGAAGAACCTGGAGCAGGGAGCAGAGGTGGGGGCTGCTGTGGGGGAGGCAGAGAAATGAGGCTGGGGGAGTGCATTGAGAGTTTGGGTCTTATTTTCTAGGGAAGTGACAGGACTGGGTTGGTCTATGTGGGGCGAGAGTAGATGTAGCTGCGGACACTGCTACAGTTGTCCCTGGCCGAGGAGATGGGGGATTGGGCCAGGGTGGTGCCAGTAGGGTGGAGAGGAGGAGATGGATTTCAGAAGAATGGAGGTGCTCAGATTGGGCTGATTGGATGGAGGGAGGGAAAGCGAAGCAGCCAGTGGGGCTGCCAGCCTTGGGGTGGGCTGGATGGGTGGATGGTGGCGCTGGTCACTAGGCAGGAGCTGGTGGTAGATGTGGACAGAAGTCTCGGGGAAGGTTGCAGGGAGGCATGAGAAAGAGGGAAGCTCACACACTCTGAGAACAACACAGCTGGAAGGAGGCCGAGGGAGCCTCCAAGCCCCGCGGAGATGGGAACCTGAGCCTGGAGATGGGGAGGATTCACCCGGGTCTCACGCAGGCTTGTGGCAGAGTTGGAACCCGAACCCAGTATTCCTTTCCATTCCGATTCGCTGGAAGTATGCGCCCCCGTTTCCTCAGGAAGCCAGACATCCCCTCACTGTGTCCCCCCATCCTATCTCCCCTCCCTCTACCCAGGTCATCCCAGACTGGAAGGAGCAGGAATGGGACCCTGAAAAGCCCAACGCCTACGCGGGCATCTTCCACTTCCACTTCTGGCGCTTCGGGGAATGGGTGGACGTGGTCATCGATGACCGGCTGCCCACAGTCAACAACCAGCTCATTTACTGCCACTCCAACTCCCGCAATGAGTTCTGGTGCGCCCTGGTGGAGAAGGCCTATGCCAAGTAGGTGCCAGCAGCCGGCAGGTGGGTGGGAGGCCCAGGTGGGGGTGGCACCGGATGGGCTCCTCGTGGTGTTCTATTAGCCAGGGCGTTAGGCACAGAGAGGTGAGGGGCTGGTGCAGGCATGTGGCAGGCTCAACCGCCAGGCCTGAGGGCATAGTCAGCTGAGCCTGCGCTGGGTGGGGTGAAGGCCTGGGCCCTGTAAGGAGAGGGATGTTGGTTACTCCCATTTTAGGGGGAGAAGACTGAGGCCTAGGCAACATCCTGTAGGTAGCTGGGGGCAGAGGCAGCACTCACATTTAGGACCATTCTCGAAGGTTCATGCTGCCATGCCCTGCCTGTGTCCTTGGTTGGGGAAGTGGTAACTGAGCTGGGCCCTGGTTGTGCAGGGTGGGCCGTGTGCCTGCCTTCCCCGCCTGCTGGGCCTCCCTCTTGTCCACCGTCCGCCTCTGCCTGGCTGACTGTCCATTGTGTCTTTGCTGACCCCTCCTTCTGCTCCATGCCTTCTGCTTCTGTGTCCCCAGTGCCCAGCACAGAGCCCAGTATAGAATGGGCACAAGCAAAGTTTTGCTGAGCTGTGGGGGGCCCTGGGGAAGAGTGACTCACCCAGGCCATTGTAGGGCAGGGGTAGGGCCAGGCCAGGACGGAGGAGGGAGGAGGGAGGAGGGAGGAGGGAGGAGGGGCAGTGGGGTCCAAGGCCAGCCTCGCCACCTCTAGGGGAGCCACTCCCTGGTTCCTCCTGCTAGGCCCATTTGTCAGTCTTGCTGAAAAATGTGTGTGTAGGGGCAGGAGCAAGGAGGGAGAGAGATAGAAAACAACAGAAAGGGGGAAAGAGGAAAAGGAAAGACAAAAACTCCCAACATCGAAAACACATTGGCAGGTTCCACTTTCAATCCTAAGAAAGGAAAGCCAGCCCCCTGGTGGCCACTGAGTCTCCACCACCTGGATGCAGGCCTGTCTTCCCCACTCCACAGGAGCCGACCCAGTGGCCTTGGTTGTTTTTTCTTTTTTGAAAAAAACACAGTTTCATTGTGGTAAAATAGACAAAACATAATGCTTCTCATTTTAACCATGTGGAAACATACAATTCAGTGGCATTCATTATGATCCCAGTGCTATGGGCCATCACCACTATCTATCCCCAGAACCTTCTCATCATTCCCAGCAGGAGCTCTATACCCATCCGACAGTAACTCCTTCCCCTCCCCCGACCATTGTTGGCACTTTAGAAAAGAGTTGCCTTTTTTTTTTTTTTGGACAGCTGATTTTTTAAGATTGAGCCACTAAGGCTTAGGGGAATTTAAGCCTTATACGTTGGCCTGAGTGTTAAGAACTGGGTTCTAGTGTTGGCTCCGCCGTGGCCTGCTGGGTGACTGTAACAGGTTGTTTGACCCCTCTGAGTTTCAAAAACCTCCCCTATGAGGTAAAGGATGCAGCCTGGCTGGGGAGCATGAGCTGGGAAGTCTTTCCACATTGCTTCCCAGGCTGGCAGGCTGTTACCAGGCCCTGGATGGAGGCAACACAGCAGACGCACTGGTGGACTTCACGGGTGGTGTTTCTGAGCCCATCGACCTGACCGAGGGTGACTTTGCCAACGATGAGACTAAGAGGAACCAGCTCTTTGAGCGCATGTTAAAGGTGCACAGCCGGGGCGGCCTCATCAGTGCCTCCATCAAGGTGAGAACACAGCAGGCCCCAGAGGCAGCCCCTCCCCTTCACCCTCGCTGACTGAGATGGGAGACAACTGTGACATCCCACGCTCAGGTCAGCTCCTACGTATTCAGACCCTCAGCCTCATGGGGGAGGGGAGAAGTTAGAAGGTGCAACCCCCTGCCCAGACCCTCTAGGCTGTGAAAAGCCTTTCCCACACTGGTCAACCAAAACTTCTTTTCTGATCCTTTTGGGTTATGAACGTCTGTGCACCTGAGGGTAGTCCTGATTTCGTTAATTGCTCATGTTTTGGATGAGAAAGCTGAGGCCCAGTGAAAGCAAAGTTCGAACCCAAGTTTAGCAGACCCTGTGGTGTGCTGGTAAACTGCCTCTGCAGCAAAGTAAAAAGTCCTGGTTTGCAGCGTTTGCTGATTACTGTGGTGTAAATACTCTCACCAGGGCTGATTTCCAGCTACATACATTTAACAACCAGCTGTTAACAATATTCCTGGCCAGGCGTGGTGGCACGTGCCTGTAATCCCAGCTACTCGGGAGGTTGAGGCACGAGAGTCGCTTGAACCCGGGAGGCAGAGGTTGTGGTGAGCCAAGATTGCACTGTTGCACTCCAACCTGGGCAACAAGAGCAAAACTCCATCCAAAAAAAACCAAAAAACAAAACAATGTTCCTGAATATTTAACAATTCTTGGAATATTTAACAACAGCCGAGCCAGTGCATGTGGGCCCCAGCATTCCCCTGGGCTGACCCACTATGGGCACCTTCCTTTACTGAGACTGCTGCCCGTGGGGGTTTTAAAGGTCTGTGAACACAGCACTGCCCCATGACTGCAATTCCCATCCCGTCCTGTAGGTCCCGTGCAGCCTCCTGGCCCTCCAGCACCTGAGTCCCTGGTCTGGGTTCCAGTGTGGCCCTGCCTCTCTGAGCAACTGTGTCCTTCCACAGGCAGTGACAGCAGCTGACATGGAGGCCCGCCTGGCATGCGGCCTGGTAAAGGGCCACGCATACGCCGTCACTGATGTGCGCAAGGTGCGCCTGGGCCACGGCCTACTGGCCTTCTTCAAGTCAGAGAAGTTGGACATGATCCGCCTGCGCAACCCCTGGGGCGAGCGGGAGTGGAACGGGCCTTGGAGTGACACGTGAGGCCTGGGGATGGGGGTGCAGACACAGGGCATGAGGGCTTGGACAAGGACGGGTGGGCTTCTTGGAGGAGGTGGCACCGGGGCTGGGCCTTGAAGGATCTGGGGGAGAGTGACACTAGGAACGAAGAAGGGAGAATTACTTTGGAGTCGGTGTATGGGGTGATGGATTGAGCACAAGAAAGGCCTGGGGCTGGAGGCCGTCAGGGGTGTAGAGACCAGCTTGGTGAGTGGGTGAGGGAGGGGAGCAGGGAGGGAGGCCACAGCCCTGAGCAAATGGGGGACTCCTCTGTGCTTGGCTCATGGCCCTGGTGAGGCCAAGATGGGAGTGGAGCCCAGGTGCTAAGTGAAGGAGCCCTCTTCACTGGGGGGTCGCACCCCCCTTCCCCCCAGTCTGCAGCTTTGCTTTCAGACCTCCCAGCCCCTGTCATGGTGGCAGCTCACGGTCCCTTGTGGGAGGAGGCAGGAGGCAGGCAGGGCTTCCTGGAGAGAGGCTGGGCATGGCCTCAGTGCCCCTGGCCACACTGTGCCGCTGGAGGCCTGGTGCAAGACTGCCCCTTGTGCCTCCTCGCCTTTGCCAGAGAGATTCTGGTGGGCCTGCCTCTTAGACAGCTCCCTTTCTCCTCCCCGGCCCTCACACCCCAGCTCGGAGGAGTGGCAGAAAGTGAGCAAGAGTGAGCGGGAGAAGATGGGTGTGACCGTGCAGGACGACGGTGAGTTCTGGTGAGTGTGTGTGTGCCCTGGGCGTCCGGGGCTGAGGGGGCTTCCCATGGGCCTGGCGGGGAGCACCAGGTGGGGAGTCAGGAGCCAGGCCTCTCCTGCATGCCCCATCATCAACTTGCTGTGTGGCCTTGGACAAGTCACACCGTCTCAGAGCCTATTTCCTCCTCTGTAAAATTAGTTGGGCAGTACCAGGCCCTTTCATCCCCACAGTCCCCTCTGCCGAACTGAGGGGTCCTGGAGCCACTGTGGCACTCAGACCGAGCCTTTGGCATGCAGGTCAGGGAGCTGTCTAAGAGGTGGGCCCACCAGGATCTCCCCAGCAAGGGTAAGGAGGCATGAAGTGCAGTCCAGCACCAGCAGTATGGTGTGGCCAGGGGCCCTGGGGCTATGCCCAGCCCCTCTCCAGGAAGCCCTGCCTGCAGCCTGCCTCCAGGGGCCCTCTGGCAGCCTGATTTCTGAAATTAGGTAGCAGAGGCTCCCAGAGGAGCTAGCTTCTAAGCTGAGACTTGAGGTACAGAGTAGCCCTTGGTGGGCAAGGAAGGGGACGTGGCTCAGAGGTGAGAGAACACAGCTGGGTTTGAGAAGGGAGCTAAGCAGGTACATGCGTGAGCTGGGAAGATGACAGCAGCTCAGCTTAAAAAGAGCCCAGTAATTGGCTGGGTACAGTGGCTCGTGTCTATAATCCCAGCACTTTGGGAGGTCAAGGTACAAGGATTGCTTGAGTCCAGGAGTTTGAGACCAGCCTGGGCAGCATAGTGGGACCCCATCTCTACAAAAATGAAAAATTAGCTGGGTGTGATGATGTACCCCTGTAGTCCCAGCTACTCCGGAGGCTGAGGTGGGAGGATTGCTTGAGCCCAGGAGGCTGAGGTTATAGTGAGCCATGATCGCACCACTGCACTCCATCCTGGGCTAAAGAGCAAGACCCTGTTTCAAAAACAAAAAGAAAAACCCCAGTAGTAATAAGGGTTCATCCTGCATTCATTCAGCCTGCATGAGTCCTGAACGTGGGCCAGGCTCAGTGTCACCCTTCAGCAGAACCTGATATGGAAACTCAGCCCCTTCCTGGAGGGGTACAGGCATCCTGTGTGTGCTGGATTCTGTCAGGGCCCCCAGGCAGACTGGGGGCAGATGGCAGTGGTCGTGGCACCCAATGATGAGCCCTTCTGCGGGTGTCAGGTCAGCTGCTGCAGGAGGCCACCCAGGCCACTTTGCCAGTCTTGCTCAGGAGTCAGCAGATAAAAACACGGCAGAACTCCTTGTCTTTAGAAAGAGTTTCTTCCGAAGGCCTTTCTCTTACATGTTCACAGTTAATTCACTACCCCCTGCCCCCACCAGCCCCCTGGAGGCGTTCACAGTGTGCAGTGACCATAGCAACACCCTGGCCACTGCAGCACGCTCACCATGGGGTTCCCACCATCCACTTACTAAGGCCTCACAACAGCCATGGAAGATCCTGGATGCAGATATGCTTTATAAACTGTAGAGGGCAGCAGACAGTAGTTATTAACACCATTCACAACAGTAACAGCCAGCATTTGCCAGTGTGTGCTCTGTCAGCCGAAAGTTGCACTGCCTGCTTTGATTGCATTACCTAATTCCTTCGCTAGCTCTGAGATGGGCACCTGCTGTTAGATTCAGCCCCATTTTATAGGTGAGGAAACAGGTCAAAAGAGAGGTTAAGGGTCCGTGCAATGCCATGCCCGTGCCCTTGTGTGGGCTTAGCTCCCCTCTCAAAGCCAGCTGTGTTCTCTCACCTCTGGGCCATATGGACATATTAGGTGGTTGGGCTGGGGGGCCAAGAGCCTGTGGAGGTATGGGGGAGGTACCCTGCTCAGCCCCTCCCCACATCTAGGATGACCTTCGAGGACGTGTGCCGGTACTTCACGGACATCATCAAGTGCCGTGTGATCAACACATCCCACCTGAGCATCCACAAGACGTGGGAGGAGGCCCGGCTGCATGGCGCCTGGACGCTGCATGAGGACCCGCGACAGAACCGCAGTGGCGGCTGCATCAACCACAAGGACACCTTCTTCCAGAACCCACAGGTGGGCGTTCTCAGGGACCCCCACCCTGCCCTGTAGCAGCTGCAGGGTGTCTTGCCACTGTCCTGCCAGGGACTCCTGCATGACCTTGGGTAATCCCTGTCCCTCCTTGGGCCTCAGCAAACCTGTCTGTACAGTGGGGGTTAGATGGGCACATCGGTCCCATCTAGGGGTCATGAAGCCCCCAGCCTCACAGTCTAACCTGCAGATTGTAAAAATGAGGAAATCGCGGCTCTGAGGGACATTTGGGTGTGTTGTCCTGAGCTACAGGGACACTTAGAGGCTGTGTCCCTTGTTTCCACAACAAGCACAATTCTGTCCCTTCCTGGGAACTTGGCTGGGCTGGGCTTCCCCACGGGGCCTCTCCCCACAGCCTCCTCAGTCTGACCCGTGGCACTGCTTAGCCCTGGTGCTTGGTGTGCCTCTGTTGAGCACCACCTGTGTGCCAGGCTCTGTGTAGAGTGGCCACCCTGGCATTGAGTTTCCCCAGCCTTCATGCAGAGTAGCCATTGCAGGCATTGGTAGGCCCACCTCACAGCAGAGGGACCAAGGCACAGAGAGGTGCTGTGACTGATCCAGGCTCTGGAGTCTGAGCTTCTGGGAGGCAGCCAGCCCATGCCTGGTGTGGTCTCATTGCAGTGTCTCTCTCTCCTTGGCCACACCTGCAGTACATCTTCGACGTCAAGAAGCTAGAAGATGAAGTCCTGATCTGCATCCAGCAGCGGCCAAAGCGGTCTACGCGCCGGGAGGGCAAGGGTGAGAACCTGGCCATTGGCTTTGACATCTACAAGGTGAGGCCAGCCGGGTCCCCTATCGTGGGTGGGGAGAGGGAGGGAGCTGGAGTTTGGACTGCCCACACCTGGGGAAGAACGCTCTAGAACACCTTGGTCACTGCCACCGCCCTGGCTGCCGTGGCAGACATTGTGAGGATGCCGTGGCATGGGCCCCACTTGAATATTCACAGAGGGCCCAGCCTGCCCATCCTTGGCTTCTATGGGAGCTCTCAGCCTGATTTCTTTCTGCCTAAGACCCACAGGCCTGGGATGTTTGGTGGATGAGGAAGGGGAAGATTGCTGGTGGTTGGGGCCGGGCCCTGGGAGGCCCTGGGCATCTACTGGGCCCCCACTGCTCCTCCCTCAGGGCTCAGGGCCCCTCGCAGCCCCTCAGCCTTCCTGCATTGGAGGCCTTGCTGGGCACCAGGAGGAGGCATCCTTGAGCACAGCCAGGTGGGGTCACCCATGGCCGCACCCCCTGGCCTGGAACCTGAGGCCTTCCACGTGTTGTGATGCCCAGTGTGTGGTGACAATCAGCATGGCGGGACCCCATGTGCCTGTCAGACCTTGAGAACAGAATGAAGCCACCGGGCCCTGCAGAGGCTGGGTCCATGCTGAGTCCTTGGCATCTGATGTGCCTGGCCACGCCGTGGCATTTTGTTTATACTCTTGTGCTGGTACATTCATTGCATGCTAGTGTCTTATGACATATTGTTGTGACTTTGCCGTGTGATAATCTTCACTAATGTGACCAGAACACTTGTTTCAGGATTGTCAGGCAGGTCCTGGCAGCTGGTGATGGCATTTCGTGGACATGTGCTGTGACCTCTGCAGATCCTGATACTTGGTTGTGCTGTTAGAGTCAGAAACCCCACTGACATTGTTACCGGGGGATTCCTATTGCCCTCTATTTTTTTTTGTTTTGTTTTGTTTTAAGAGACAGGGTCTTTCTCTGTCACCCAGGCCAGAGTGCAGTGGTGCTATCATAGCTCATTACAGTCTCAAACTCCTGGACTCAAATGATCCTCCCACCTCAGTCTCCCTAGTAGTTGGGACTATAGGTGAACACCACCATGCCTGGCTAATTTTTAAGTTTTTTGTAGAGCTGGGGTCTCGCTTTGTTGCCCATGCTGACCTTGAACGTCCAGCTTCAAGTGCTTCTCCCACCTTGGCCTCCCAAAGCGCTGGGATTACAGGCATGAGCCACTGCGCCCAGCCTCCTTTAATGTTTTTTATTGAGATGTAATTCACAGAGCATGCAATTCGGCCATGTAAAGTATACGATCTAATGACTTTTGTGTGATCACAGTTTGTGCAACCATCACCACAATCAACTGTAGAACATTTTCATCTCCCCAAAAGAAACCCACTCCCTTTAACCACCACCACCCACTCCCATTGACTTCTTCCCTTCAGCCCTGGGCAAACACGAATCCACTTCTGTCACTATAGATTTGCCTGTTCCGGACATTTCATATAAAGGGATTCCATCCTCCCTTCCATGGTGGTGAGGGGGAGACGGGGTGGGCCAGGGTGTTGTAGGATGTGTCTCCGCGTGGCCCAGCCCCTCCCGCCTCCTGCAGGTGGAGGAGAACCGCCAGTACCGCATGCACAGCCTGCAGCACAAGGCCGCCAGCTCCATCTACATCAACTCACGCAGCGTATTCCTGCGCACCGACCAGCCCGAGGGCCGCTATGTCATCATCCCCACCACCTTCGAGCCAGGCCACACTGGCGAGTTCCTGCTCCGAGTCTTCACTGATGTGCCCTCCAACTGCCGGTACTTGGGGGCTGGCTTGAGGCCAGTGTGGGTGGGGGTGGCGTCCACACTGGGCCAACCAGGAACCTGCAGCCTCAGAGATGCTCAGTGTCTCTGGGCCTCCAGCCACTCTGGGCTGATACCAGTGCCCATCTCCTTCCCTTCTCTTCCCTTGTTCCCCTGTCCCAGCATCCCTGGCCATGAGTAGGAACAGCTTCTTGTATGTGCACTGCACTCTACAGTTGATAAAGAAGCTTTCACTCATCTCATTTGATCTTCCTGCATCCCCGAGTGGGAGGCCTGACTCCCGCACTTTACCAATGAGATTCAGGGGCCGAGGTTAGAAGGGTTGTCCGAGGTCATGCAGCCAGCAGTGGAGTCGGGCTGGGCCACCCAGCCTGCCTGGTTCCAGGGTTGGGTCTTGTCTCCACAATTTCCTGTCCCATGGGGGTGGCTCTGGGCTCCAGTGGACTGCTTGAAGCTCTCTCTGTCCCTGCTGGGGCATAGACCCTGTGCGTCCCGCACTGCCCTCCACTGTGATATACAGCCCAGGCTCGGTGTCCCCTGAAGGACAGGTGAGCTCTGCCCACATGCCAGACCCGGGAGGCAGCTTGTGGCATGTGGAGTCAGACGGCTCAGGGTCCTGCCGGCCCAGGCTCCCCAGCTTTCCAGCTGTTTGGGCAAGCCCTTCACCTGGGTGAGCCTGCTGCTTCCTCAGCTGTGACATGGGCATGATAATAGCCTTTGCGGGGCTTTGCGGGGATTAGGAATCACCCATAACGCCAGCAGAGGGCTTGGCACACAGCAGGTGCTCAGTAAGGTGCCTTTCCCCTGGGGAAGGATGGTGTACCCTTGATAGGGATAGAGAAGGCAGGAAGCCCATAGGGCTTGGAGCTGGGGACTGCCCATGGGGATTTGCCCAGGGCTAAATGAAATCAAGTTTGGGCTGAATACTGCTTCTCTTCCCTCCCCACTTCCTGAACCCCCTCTTCACCCCTGTCTTCCTGGCCCTTCTCCATCACTCCCCGCTCCCCTGCCGCCCCATATCAGGGAGCTGCGCCTGGATGAGCCCCCACACACCTGCTGGAGCTCCCTCTGTGGCTACCCCCAGCTGGTGACCCAGGTACATGTCCTGGGGGCTGCTGGCCTCAAGGACTCCCCAACAGGTGAGCTCTCCCAGGGAGAGTCCCCCGGCCCTCCTGCCAGTTGCCCCATGGCCTCTCTCTGCCAGCACGGATACCAGCCTCAGAGCTCTCCTGCTCTCAGAGGCACTGCAGGCCTGGCCATTTCTGGGGTGATGCCTGATGCTGGGCACATAGAGAGGAAAAGGTTTACCTTCTGCTCTCAGGAGGCTTCCAGCTGGGAGGGAGGCCTTAGGGAAGGCTTCCTGGAGGGAGTGGCCTTTTTCCAGGCTGAGAAGGTATTAAGATACAAAGCCTGATGAAAGGGGGTAAGGGAGAAAGGTGCTCTGGGCAGAGGGAGCAGTGTGGGTAAAGCTCTGGAGGCTGGAGATGGCCAGTGTGCCGCTGCTGGCTGGCCTGTCTCTGGAAACGAAGGGGCCCTGAGGTGGGTCAGGCTCCAGTCTCTCCATCTGAATAACTGAGCCAGGCGGGCATCTCACCTGCAGATATCTGTGGCCCTGCTGCAGCCCCCGCCCCCACCCTCACCCCATCTCCCACTCCCTCTCCCTAGGGGCTAACTCTTACGTGATCATCAAGTGTGAGGGGGACAAAGTCCGCTCGGCTGTGCAGAAGGGCACCTCCACACCGGAGTACAATGTGAAAGGCATCTTCTACCGCAAGAAGCTGAGCCAGCCCGTCACTGTACAGGTGAGCTCCCCGGTCCGGAGGCCACCTCCTGGGCTCCCAGCCTGAGGCTTCCCCACTCAGAGGGACAAGCCCAGGTGGAAGACCCTCTGACGGGGACCCAGGCATGCTGGGCTCTAGCTGTCTGTCTATCCCTGACCCCTGGTGTGGCTTTGGGAGCTCTCTTGCCACTCCAAGGTCCCTCTGTAGGTGGGTGAATTGGATTAGTTGGTGTGGTCCTGAGACCCAGCAGGGTCCGTCTCCTGGCTGGGGACAGCAGTCATCTCTGCTGACCTCACCCTCAGCTTTGGGAACTATCCCTCCCATTTCCCTGTGGGGGGCCCACCTGGAAAGTGGCACTGAGCCGCTGTGTGGTGGGTGTGGCTGTTTCCCAAGAGCCTTGGGCAGGGGATAGAAAGCCAGTGTCCTCCCCACGGCTTCCTTCTCCTCTCAGGCTGATGTGGCCTGGGGATGATGATTCTGAACTCAATAGTAGGGAGCTCTGTGGTCCCCAGGCCTTGATCAGCATCTCTCTCAGTGAGACAGCATCTGTAAACAAACATTTGGGTCCCCCTGGGGGAGCCACTGTGGCTTATCCAAGTTTTCTTAACACTGAGTCCCACTGGATCAAATCACAGACCTGTATGTCTCTATGTCTCTATGTCTCAGGGCTGGAAAGACCCCTAGGGGCAGCTGACTCAACCCTCATATTAAAGATGGGGAAACTAGGGCAGTGGGTGTATGGCTTGTCCAAGTTCACCCAAGATCAACAGTGGAGCTAATAACAGATTTCACTTTATGCATGGGAGGGAGCTTAGTTAACTGAGGAGCCTGAGGCTCTGGAAGGGGCACCACCTTGTCCATAGTTCATGGGGAGGCAGACAGCCCAGGGCCCCCGATTCTCAGCCAGGCTTGCACTTCAAGGCCCTGCCACCACCACCAGCACCCCCCATAGACCTATATTCCTGGTCTTGGAGGTAGCCCGCCCCTCCCATGATCCTCTGTCTCTTCCCAGGTCTGGAAGCACCGAGTGCTGAAGGATGAATTTCTGGGCCAGGTGCACCTAAAGGCTGAGCCGGATGACCTCCAGGCCCTGCATACCCTCCACCTCCGGGACCGAAATAGCCGGCAGCCCAGCAACCTGCCAGGCACTGTGGCCGTGCACATTCTCAGCAGCACCTCCCTCATGGCTGTCTGACACCTGCCCACCTACCTGGCTCCGACAGTTCCCACCACCATCTGCATGTCCCCACTGGGCCTGAGTCTAGCCTGGGAGCCAGGACACTGGGGTCCTTTTCCCACTCTTCCACTGACTTGCTGTGTGACCTTAGGAAGTCTCTGCCCCTCTCTCAGCCTCAGTGTCCTGAGGGCCCCAAAGCATTCCCTTCTCGTGGAGGAGTTTCCTTGCTGAGATTTCAAATAGTCCTCCCCACCTCAACTGTCACCACTGCTAAGGGACTCTATCCGTTGAACACATTTTCCTAAGGCCCTGCTGTCTGCCGAGGAGTGCCAAGAAGATGTCACTTGTTTACACACAAACTGCCACATCCCCAAGCTCCATTCTTGCCCCTCATGTCCTAGGCCCAACCCAGCCTCCCAGACCTCACTTTCCCCATCAACAATACCTGGTGTTCTCCCATCTTGAAAGGACTCTTGGCTCCTGCCGGGTTCCTGCTCAGGCTGGAATTGGGAAAATATGCAGGTGACATTTGTTCATTCTCTAATCCTGTCCTCTCACCCATCCATTTCCTCACTCAGTAGAGATTTGCCAAATGAATAAACAACACCTTCGAGGCCCCAGATGAAGCGGGGCCCTCCTCCGGCCTCCACCTGGGGCCTCGCCTCTGTCCTCAGGTCGTCTCAGAGGCAGATACCTAGGGGAGCTGCTGCTGCCTGCTCATTCTAACTTCCGATTCCATTCCCAGCCCCTGGGTTAAGGTCCCTGGAGAAGTGGTGTCAGTGGGGGTGAGGAAGGGCGTCTTCCTGACTCCTGCCCAGTGCTGGAAGGAGCATGCCTGGGTTAGTGGGCCAGAGGCTAGGCAGCTGGGGGGCTTTGGGGACCAGAAGAGGAGACGTGCTCCCAGAGCCTCTCTGCTGTAAGACCCCAGCTTTTCCTGGAAGACGGGACTCTGGGGTGTGTGGTGCCAGGCCCACCAGAGTCAGGCCACCCACTGGGCTTGGCAGGAGATAGGGAGCCCCATCACCTGACCACAGCCCCCGACCAACATTCCCCCAAAATGCAGCCTAGGAGGCTGCAGTGCTCTTCTTCCTGCCTGGACCAAAATGTTCCTTTTAGTCCTCGATGTTTTATAGTCTTTTTGTTTTGAAAACCTCGATTTTAATCAGGGGTTTTAAAAGAAAATTGAAAGCCTGAACCTCCATTTTTCTTCTTGGCTCCGATTTTGCTGGTCCTCCGGAGAACTCTTCGTGAGCGCTGGCGCCGTGACCCATTTGGGATCTCTGTCGTGCCCTTCTCGGGCTTCTAGACCAGGTGTAGCAAATGAAAAAGTGCAGTTAATTCAAGAACAGGAATCCCTGTGTCCTTGCTGGGAATTCCTTTTGGGAACTTGACTTTTCGACTCCAGATCCTGCTGTCCGGATCAGTGTTCTGGCTGGCGGTGCTGGATTCTCTGACTTTGCCTCCTCACTCTGTGTCTGGCTCTGCTCCTGGGTCTTGGCCCTGGACCATATGAGGGGCCAGGAAATGAACGACAAGGAGGATAAGAGAGTTCTTTCTTGAAAGCCGGGACTTCCCCTCAAGAACCTGGGCCTGGGGCTGGGACTCTGCATGACTGGGAGCAAGTCACTTAAACCTCCTGTGCCTCGATTTCCCCCTTCTGCAAAGTGGGGCCAATGATTCTTGTGTGTCAGCACTCTTACTACCAAGTGCTGAGTAAGGGCAAAATAATACCCCTTTCTCTATGTATCTCTGTATGCACACACACTACATATATATGTTCATGTAATCACCACTTCTCGATGTCTGTTTCAAATCAAGGCTCCTGAGTAGGGGGTGAAGTGAGCCAGCTTGCACCTCGGGCTAACACATGGGACTTTGCTCAGCCCTGTCCCCTGGGATACAGGGGCACACCAGGACCAAGTGGCAGACCTGTGGGCTTCAGCCTCGGGGCCAGGCCATGCCTGCCACCTCCTGACAGCACAAGTTCCACAGTGCTGCCCTTGCGTCCTGCCCCTTGAGGTGGGCCAGGCTGGCTCCTGGCTATGCAGGGATCTCTGGTCCCCAGGAGACCTTGGGGGCCAGGCAGGTAAGGATCAGGGGTGGTAGGGGAGAGCAATTACTTTGTTCACTGTATGCACCCACGGGGGCCTGGGAGTCCCCATTTGCAGGTGGGTAGGGCCTCCAGCCCACACCACCCAGACCTGGGCTTCCCTCTTCTCAGGATCCATCGCAGGGTTAGGGGACAGGAAGCCTGTTCTATTCTCAATAAATCTTACACAATTCCAAAAAGACTTTCCTGTGTCCCTCTGTCCCACTGCGGGGAAGGGACAATGGAGGAATATTCCCCAGGCCTGGGCGACTGTCCTCTGGTCAGAGGGAAGGCCCCGCTGCCTGCCCGGTGCACCTGTGAGCTGAGATTGTGGGGATCATTCAGTCATTCCTTTATTCAGTAGATCTGTACGGGGCTGGCTTTGTGCCAAGGCCTGCCCCGGGCACCTGGGATGTGGGGAACCAGGCATAGCAATCCCTGCTCTGGAACAGTCTACAAACGATCAGGGAGAACAAAGACATACTCTGGTCATGACAAACACTATCCTGCACATTACTGATGGGGCAGTATGGGCCTGCTGGGTTAGAGACGGCCTACTCCCTGATCTGTGCATGAAGGGCCGGGAAGAGGAGATGGGCTTTCGGGGCACAGGAAGGTGTGGGGGGACCAGAGCGGAGGCTGCTGAGGGCAGACGCAGGCATCTAGGGCCAGGAAGCTGGTGTGGTGGTGGGGAGAAGCAGGGTTGGGATGACTCTGAAAGAAGAGTGGATGACTCAATGAAAAACTGGACTTGGGAGATGGGGTGAGTGCAGTGTGAGGGCAAAGTGAACTGAGATGCGTCGCTTTCTTCACGGGACTGAGAAATGGGCATTGCAAATCGTGTGATCTGCTTAGCATAGTGCCTGGTTCATAGCGTGGCTGAGCACAACGTAGCCGTCATCCTGGTGTTTGGAGGCCGCCCTGTCCCCCACAACCTGCCCACCTCTCTGTCCCATCCCCAGAGCTCACTGCACTTTGTCCCTGCTGCCAGTCGTGTGCCATGGGCTCCCCTGTGCTCCCCCGGGGTCTCATTTCCCCACCCGTGTAGGACTGATGCCACTGGCCCCGCCCAGCCTGGGAAGATGGAGAGGGGGGACTTGAGGAGTGGCCGGTACTAGGTTTCGGCAGCAGGTGTAAATCCCAGGTGGGGACTGTGTTCCAGGGACTCCTGGACTCCTGTTAGGCCCACCAGGCTAAGGGGCAGACGGCATCCTGGGGTCTTCCTGGGTCAGGGTCGTCGGATCTGAGGGAATCCAGGCCCTAGCAGAAGCTGCCTCCTTTCACGGTCACTTCCCAGCGGTGCTCAGCCCGCCTGACGGAAGCAGCTGGGCAGTGGGACCTGTGACCAGCAGGCGGCGCTGGCGAGCTATAACGCCCCTTTGTGCCCCACCCCACCTTCTGGGCAGCTTCCCTGCAGACACCCCAGTTATGGGGGCTAGGGACCCAAAAGAGACATCCTTCTGCCACCCAGAGCTGCCCTGGAGAGGTGCACGATAGGGCCGCCGACAGATGCGTGGCTGCCGAGGGCGGAAAGGAGAAACTGCCAGGTCCCGATAGGGCCGCGCGAGGTCTCCATCCTCGACAACGCTAATAACAAAGACGTGTGCTCCTCTTTGCTTGGTTCCCCCCACCCCTTTAAATCACAGATTTCACTTCAGTTTATATGTGTCGTTGTCACACGTGGGTGGCTCCTAGTCAGCTGGTTTGGCAAAGTTTCTGGATGATTACAGAATAACATGTGTCCCCAACCCTCAGAGCAGGTTGTGGGGGCAATGTTGCATTGACCAGCGTCAGAGAACACACATCAAAGGCAAGGGTGGGTGTGCAGGAGGGAGAAGGCGCAGAAGGCAGGGCTTTAGCTCAGCACTCCCTCCTGCCATGCTCTGCCTGACCGTTTCCTCTCTGAGTCCCAAACAGCCAGGTAGAGGAGGAGGAAATGGAGCTGGAGGAGGGCGGCGGGGCTGAGACCCCAGCACATCAGTGATTAAGTCAGGATCAGGTGCGGTTTCCTGCTCAGGTGCTGAGACAGCAGGCAGTGTCCTGCAAACAACAGGAGGCACCTGAAGCCAGCCTGGGGGGCCCAGGCCCAGGTGCGGTGCATTCAGCAGCACAGCCAGAGACAGACCCCAACGACCCTGCCTCCCCGTCGGCAGCCAGTGCTCTGCACAGAGCCCTGAGCAGCCTCTGGACATTAGTCCCAGCCCCAGCACGGCCCGTCCCCCACGCTGATGTCACCGCGCCCAGACCTTGGAGGCCCCCTCCGGCTCCGCCTCCTAGGAGAAGGCTCTGGAGTGAGGAGGGGAGGGCAGCAGTGCTGGCTGGACAGCCGCTCCGGGCAGGAGAGAGAGGGAGAGACAAGAGACACACACAGAGAGACGGCGAGGAAGGGAAAGACCCAGAGGGACGCCTAGAGCGAGACTTGGAGCCAGACAGAGGAAGAGGAGACGTGTGTTTGCAGACTGGCTGGGCCCATGACCCCAGCTTCCCGAGTCCTCCGTGCAGGTGGCAGCTGTACCAGGCTGGCAGGTCACTGAGAGTGGGCAGCTGGGCCCCAGGTAAGGGTGGGCTGCCCACTGTCCTGGGCGTTGGGAGGGGTTTGGATGTGGAGGAGTCATGGACTTGAGCTACCTCTAGAGCCTCTGCCCCACAGCCACTTGCTCCTGGGACTGGGCTTCCTGCCACCTTTGAGGGCTCGACCTCCACAGCCACTGAATGAAACTGTCCTGAGCCTGGGAAGATGCATGTGTGTCCCCTGGAGGAGGGAAGAGCCAAGGAGCATGTTGTCCATCGAATCTTCTCTGAGCTGGGGCTGGGGTTAGTGGCATCCTGGGGCCAGGGGAATAGACACGCTGTGGTGGCAGAGAGAGAGAAGAGTCCGTTCTCTCTGTCTCCTTTGCTTTCTCTCTGACGCTCTTTATCTCCGTTTTTGGATACATCACTTCCTTCCTCTATGCCCCAAGTGTCTCATCTGTGAAATGGGAGTATGAAGCCCCACCAGCCAGGGTTATAGTGGGGAAGAGGTAAAATCAGGTATAGACGTAGAAATATAAATACAGTCTATGCCCCCTGTTGTCAGTTGGAAAAGAAATTAACTTGAACATGGTCTGGTTCTAATTTTTAGAAATAAAATGTATGTCTTGTCATTTTCACATGTGCCCCTTAAATTCCATGCCCTCACCACTCTCCTCCATCGCTTGGAGCCCCACATCTCTAGTGAAAGCACTGGCTCTGCCCCCAGCCCTCATAGCTCATGCTGGCATAGGGTGCCGGCTCCACAGCCTGGGCACCATCTTTAGACAAGCACTGGTGGCAACTGCCTGCTGGCCCTGTTGAATCCACATCCTCACCAGGCACCCAGACTAGTTCAGGTCTCTGGAAGGACCGTGGGTTTGCTGTGTCCCAGAGCTCAAGGGCAGGGGTCAGGGCTCAGGTGTCAGGCAGTGTCATGGGCAGAGGATCGAATGTCTCAGTGGCTCTGAATGGGCCCTTGTGAAAAATTGATGCACATTCTAGGGGACACGTTGTGAGCCAGAGGGGCCTCATACCAGGGCCTGTAGGCTGGGGCTGCCTTTTAAGCTCCCTCCTGAGCCCATCTCTGGGCCTGGCCCTGTGCTGGACAAGGCTGGAGACAAGGCAATGTCTCAGACCCTCTCCCACTGGCCACATCCTGCCCTGGATCAACTTGCCAACTTTGGGGGCAGAGGTGGGACAGACCCTTACCCTGAAAACATAATGCATATAGTCAAAATGGGATAAAGGGGAATACAGAGGCTCTTGGCAGCTTGGGGTGGTCAGGGAAGGCTTCTTGGAGGAGGTGTCATCTGAACCGAGCCAGGAACCATAGGTGGAAATTCACTAGTCAAAATTCCAGGTAGAAGGGCCGATGTGCAAAGGCCAGGAGATGGCAAGAGGTGGCGTATTTCAGGAAAAGTGAGTCACTGAGGATGTCCAAGTATAAAGGGAGGAAAGGGAGTGAGCAGTGAGAGAAAAGACTGAGGCATCAGCAGGGGCCAGATTGTGCTGGGCCTAGGGGGCCCAGGCCCAGGTGCGGTGCATTCAGCAGCACAGCCAGAGACAGACCCCAGTGACCCTGCCTCCCCATCGCAGCCAGTGCTCTGCACAGAGCCATCCTGAGGGCGGTGGGTGCTCTTGAGAGGTTTCAGGCAGGGTGTGCCGTGAGCAGGTCATGCCCAGCCATGACCTTCCCCTCAGTCAGGCTTGTTCTTGTCACCCACATTCCTGGGGCAGTCCCTAAGCTGAGTGCTGGAGATTAAGTCCTAGTCCTAAATTTGCTCTGGCTAGCTGTGTGACCCTGGGCAAGTCTTGGTCCCTCTCTGGGCCCCTTTGCCGTAGGTCCCTGGTGGGGCCAGACTTGCTACTTTCTAGGAGCCCTTTGAGAATCTCTGAATGACAGTGGCTGAGAGAAGAATTCAGCTGCTCTGGGCAGTGGTGCCAGTGACAGTGGCTGAGGCTCAGGTCACGCAGGCTGGGCAGTGGCTAGAGGGAGAGAAGCCAGGGAGCGTTCCCTCGAGGGAGGAGGAGCTGGGGCTTTGGGAGGAGCCCAGGTGACCCCAGCCAGGCTCAAGGCTTCCAGGGCTGGCCTGCTGGGAAGCATGACATGGCCTCTTTCCCTGCAGAACTGTGCCTGGCCCAGTGGGCAGCAGGACCTCCTGACTTGGGACCATGGTGATTCTTCAGCAGGTCAGTGTTCCCACCTCTTTGGGTGGCCTGTCCTCCCCAGCCCATATCCACTCATCCATATGCTTACCCGTGGGACACCCTCCCCAGGGTGTTCTCTTGGAAAATTCCTACCTAGGCTTCCAAACCCAGCCCTCCAGGCCTAGGCCTAGTCTGAAACCTGTTCCCTCTGCTGTGCCGGCTGGGGTTTCCTTCTCTCACTGGCTCACCCCACTGGGCAGAAATGATTTTATTTACACACATCTCTGGATCCCAGGCAGTGGAACAGCATGTGCAAAGGCCCAGATGTGGGAAGGTCCCTGGGGAAGAGGAGAGGAGGTTGGCAAGGCTCTCAAAGCCAGGCCAGGAAGGGCCCTGAGCCCAACTTATCCTTAGGGCCTTGGGGAGCAGTGACTGGAGGGCGGGGGGTGACATGGCTTGAGCTGGAGCCTCCTGGGATTTTATGGGAAGAAGCAGAGGTGTTGCCCCGAGCCGAGTCCTCCAGCCCCCCTTCCTACTGAGGGCCACAGTGGCCTCTGACCCTCAGCCCTTCCCCGTGATCAGTCTGAGGCTCTAATGAGCTCCTGGTCTCCAGAGCAGGAGCCAGGAATGTGGGCCCTGAGCCAGGTGGGCCTGGCAGCAGGCCGTAGGGCTTGTGGGGCTGTGCACTGTGGGGGCTTGGCCAGCAGCTTCTCGGTCTCCAGGGTCACCAGAGGCCAATGGCTCAGCCTTGCCTGGCCACCCTGAGGCTGCACAGACCAGCATGTTTGCATATGAGTGTGTGCGTGTGTGTGTCTGTGTGTGTGCGTGAGAGGCAGGCTTCAGGGCAGCATCAGGACAGACATTCTTCCATCCCAGGGGCTGGAGGAGACCCCCTTTAGAGCCCCTTGGCCTGAGAGCCTGTTCAAATGCCCATTAGAGATGGGCAGGATCTAGAAGAGGAAAAGTCCATTCACTGAGTGTTTGCTGTGTGCCAGGGCCTGGGCCTCCATAGCCCTCCAGGGGCATCCTCCCTCAGGGGGCCTCTGAGGCAGGCCTCTGGCTGATGGGACCTCCTCACCACCCCTCCCCTCCTGCCCCTCTGAACGCTGATCCACCTCCAGCTGTGGGTGGCCTCTGTTGGGAGCAAGTGTCTTGTAGGCGAATGCCTGTTCTGCCTGCCCTCAACCAGGAAGTACACTCAGCTCCTTCCTTGGTCCCGAAGAAAGCCCCAGCCCTGGGGAACCGGCCAGCTCTGCAGTTGCACAGGCTGGGCCCAGTGGGCTCCAGCCCAGGCTTTGCTATTGATGAGTGGGAGGGCCTTGGGCACATTACTCAGCCTTCCTGAGCCTCAGTTTCCTCATATGTAAAATGAAGATTAAAAGCCTCTTTTCCCACAGCTGCCGATGCGAGGCTAAAATGCCATGTGGAGCTCCATGAAAATGCTTCTTCCTTCATCTGCTTCCCTGATCTGTCCTCTCCTCCTCTCTTCCTGCCACATCCTTCCCTGTCCTGAAAGATCCGTGGAGTGCTTGGCTTCCCCTCTTGCCTGGCTGACTTCTGCTCAGGCTTCAGTGTGGGCTCTACTTCCTTCGGGAGGCTTCCCTGCTCTGCAAATCCCAGGGCCTGGTCCACAGTCCTCCTCCTTTCTCTGCCTGCCTGGGGCTTCCTGATGAGCCCTGGACATGAGGGACAGCCTTCTTCCTATTTCCCGCGGATCTTTCAGGATAGGGAAGGAACTGGCAGGAAGAGAGCAGGAGAGAGGCAGACCAGGGAAGCAGATGAAGAAGCATTTTCATGGAGTCCCAAATGGCATTTTAGCCTCACAATCGCAGCTGTGGGAACAGAGGGGTTTTGTTTGTTTGTTTGTTTGTGTGTTTTGAGACAGAGTCTTGCTTTGTCACCAGGCTGAAGTGCTATGGCATGATTTTGGCTCACTGCAACCTTCGACTCCCTGGTTCAAGCAATTCTCCTGCCTCAGCCTCCTGAGTAGCTGGGATTACAGGCACCTGCCACCGCGTCCAACTAATTTTTGTATTTTTAGTAAAGATGGGGTTTCACCATGTTGGCCAGGATGGTCTTGATCTCCTGACCTCGTGATCTGCGCACCTTGGCCTCCCAAAGTACTAGGATTACAGGCGTGAGCCACCGCGCCAGGTGGGAAGAGGTTTTTAATCTGCATTTTGCATATGACGAAGCAGGCTTAGAAAGGCTGAGTAATGTGCCCAAGGCCCTCTCACTCAACAGCAAAGCACAAGATGGAGCCCACTGGGCCCGGCCTGTGGAACTGCAGAGCGGGTCGGCTCCCGGGGCTCGGGTTCTTTTTAGGCCCAAGGAAGCAGCTGAAGCGTACTTCCCGCTTAAGGGCAGGCGGAGCAAGCATTCACCTACTATTCCCTGCCCTGGAGGAGTTCCCAGACCTACGTGGGGAGACAGCTTAGAAACCTAGGAAAGGCACTGCGACAGTGAGTCCCCAGAGGGCACGGGGATGGGAGGGCGCCCAGAATGGGAGAGCCTTCTGCCCTCCCTGGGAGAGGGTGGACAGGGAAGGCCATGAGACAGCTGCAGCAGCCCCTCATGAACATACAGGGACTGAGGTCTCTGGGAGAAGGACTAGCCCACCTGACTAGTGGCACACCTGTGTGGCGCACCTGACTCACGTCTTTAAGGACCACAAGGAGGGCTTTTGTGCTTCAGTATGTCATGATTCCCAGCTTCATGGTGGGACCAGGGTAGGGACTCTGTGTACTTGGCCCAGATTTGTGGGCGGAGGGAGGTTTGAAGATAAATTTGTGGGCTGTTGATAACAGTTGGATTGATGCTTTTAGTAAAATATAATGTCCTTCTTTGTTTCTTGTAATGATTTTGACTTAACATCTATGTCCGATAGTGTAGTCATCTCAACTGTCTTTTGGTTACTATTTGCATGGAATACTATTTGCATGAAATCCTTCTACTTTTAACCTATTTGTGTCTTTGGATCTAAAGTGGATCTCTTGTAAGCAGCATATAGTTAGATCATGTGGTTGGTTTTTGTTTTGTTTTGTTTTGTTTTTATCCATTCTGCCAGTCTTTACCTTTTGGTTGGAGAGTTTAATCTATTTACATGTGAAGTAATTACCATTAAGGAAGGACTTCTGCCATTTTGCTATGTTTTCTGTATGTCTTGTATCTTTTCCTCCTCGATTCCTCATTACTGCTCTCTTTTGTGTTTAATTGACTTTTTTTTTTCTAAAGTACTGTTTTGATTCTCATTTACTCTTCTGTGTATTTTTAAAGTTTTTTCCTCAATGATTATTCTTAGGTTTACAAATAACATCTTTTTTTTTTGAGATGGAGTTTCACTCTTGTTGCCCAGGCTGGAGTGCAATGACACAATCTCGGCTCACTGCAACCTCTGCCTCCCAGGTTCAAGCAATTCTCCTGCCTCAGCCTCCCAGGTAGCTGGGATTACAAGTGTACACCACCATACCTGGCTAATTTTTTTATTTTTAGTAGAGACAAGGTTTCACCATGTTGGTCAGGCTGGTCTCGAACTCCTGACCTCAAGTGATCTGCCTGCCTCGGCCTCCCAAAGTGCTGGGATTACAGGTGTGAGCCACTGCACCTGGCCTACAGATAACATCTTAAATCTACATCAATGTAGTTTAAGGCCAAATTAGCTTCAATAATAACTAAAAATTATGTTCCTTTATAGTTCTATCTCTCCCCCTTTATGTTGTTTATTGTCCAAATTGCATCTTTATACATTGTGTGCCAGTTAACATAGATTTATCATTATGTTATACATTTGTCTTTTAAATCACACACAACAGAAAGTACAGACCAAAAATACAACAATACTTTTTTTTTTTTTTTAAAGAGATGGAGTCTTACTATGTTGCCCAAGCTGGAGTGCAGATGCTATTCACAAGTGCAATTGTGGTATACTACAGTTCTGAACTCCTGGGCTCAAGCAGCCCTCCTGCCTCAGCCTCCCAAGTGGCTGGGAGTACAGGCACCTATCACTGTGCCTGGTTAAATATGACTTTTCTATTTATCTATGTAAATGCCTTTACCAGTGTTCTTTATTTTTTTTGTATGGCTTTGCATCACTGTCTACTGTACTCTCTTTTTTTTTCCAATTTTGTATTTTTTAAAATACACATAACAACATTTACCACTTAACTTTTTTTTTTTTTTTTTTTGAGACAGAGTCTCACTCTGTCACCCAGGCTGGAGTGCAGTGGTGTGATCTTGGCTCACTCTGCAACTTCTGCCTCCCAGGTTTAAGTGATTCTCCTGCCTCAGCCTCCTGAGTACCTGGGATTACAGGTCCCTGCCACCATGCCCAGCTAATTTCTGTATTTTTAGTAGAGATGGGGTTTTACCATATTGGCCAGGCTGACCTCAGGTGATCTGCCCGCCTCAGCCTCCCAAAGTGCTGGGGTTACAGAAGTGAGCCCCGTGCCTGACCCCATTTAACCACTTTAAGTACATAGCTCAGTGACATTAAATACATTCACGATGTTGTGTGACCATTACAACTATCAATTTCTGCAATTCTTTTCATCTTGTAAAATAAAAATTCTATCGATTAAACAATAACTCCCCATTCCCCTCTCCCCGCCACCCTTGGCAACCACCATTCTGCTTTCTGGTTTTGATTTGACTATTCTAGTTACCTCACATAAGTGGAATCATACACTATTTGTCTTTTTCTGATGGCTTACTTAGCATAATATCCTCAAGGTTCATCCATGTTGTATTAATAGCATGTGTCAGAATTTCCTTCCTTTTTAAGGCTGAGTAATGTTTTCTTGTATGTTTATACCACATATTGTTTATTCATTCATCTATTGAGGAACACTGGGGTTGCTTCCATGTTTTAGCTATTATAATTAATACTGCTTTGAACATAGGTGTGCAAAGATCTCTTTGAGATTCTGCTTTTAATTCTTTCGCGTATATATCCAGAAGCAGAATTGCTGGGTCATATGGTAATGCTCATTTTAATTTTTTTAGGAACTGCCATAGTGTTTTTCACAACATTTGTATTATTTCACATTCCCACCAGCAGTGCATAAGGGTTCCATTTTTTCTACATCTTTGCCAATACTTATTTTCTGTTTTGTTTTGTTTTGTTTTGTTTTTTTGTAATAGCCATCCTAATGGGTGTGCAGTGGTATCTCACTCTGGTTTTGATTTGCACTTTCCTAATGATGAATGATGTTGAGCATCTTTTCATGTGCTTCTTGTCTCTTTGTATATCTTTTTTGGAGAAATGTCTGTTTCAGTCCTATGCCTATGTTTGTTTGTTTGTTTGTTTTGGAGACACGGTCTCACTCTGTCACCCAGGCTGGTGTACAGTGGTGCCATCAAACTCCTGCCTATGCCCACTTTTGAAATGGGTTGTTTGTTTTGTTGTTGTTCAATGTCTTTTTAATTTTTAGCATTTCTTATAGGGCAGGTCAACTAGTGACAAACTCCCTTAGCTTTTGTTTACATGGGAATGTCTTCATTTCTCCTTCCTTTGTGAGGGATAGTTATGCCAGATATAGAATTCCTTCTTGACAGTTTTTTTATTCTTTCATCATTTTAAATATGTCATCCTACTGCCTTCTGGCCGCCATGGTTTCTGATGAGAAATCAGCCGAGACTCATATTAAGGATTCGTTTTACAGAATGAGTCACCTCTCTGTTGCTGCTTTCAAGAGTCTTTGTCTTTGCCACTTGTGGAGAAGAGACCTATTCCTCCAGCTCAGTGGTGGTCTCAGTAGTCGGTCTGGAACCAGGCAAGGTCAGGTTCTTAGCGCCTTGCAGGGTCTCCCCTAGGGGACCTCTCTTTAGCCACCAGCCGCCAGACTTACTTTACAATCTCTTCCCTCTCTCCTCTGATTCTCTGAGTTTGCTGTTCCCTCTTCCTGGGATGCCCTTTCCCCTAATGTCTGCCTAAAAAAAAACCTTAAAACCCAGCTGTCACCCCTAACACGACTCCCTTAGTTAACCATGACTGGCACTCATATACATTTGGTCTAACAGGCACCACTCTAGGTGCATTATGCATCTTAACCTGTTAAATCCTCACAAGTACGTGGAAGCAGTGTCATTTTGTCACCTGACGGATGAGGAAAGAAAGGAACATAGAGGTTGAGGAACTTGCCCAAGGTAACACAGCTTGTGAGTGGCTGAGCTGGGATTGAAACTAAGCCATCTGACTCCAGGGTCCAAACTCTTAGTGGCCATGCTATCCTATGTCTCCGGGACTGATCTGCCTCTTATCTGGTGGTACCATCCTTATCTGTGCCTGGGTCTGTCCACCACACCAGGCTGGGAGCTCTGAGGACATGTCTTGTTAACAGTGTCCTCTGTACTTTAGTCTGAGCCTGTACTCAGTGAAGGTCGGTTATATGAACTCATGGTAGAATGCCTGGAAGCTCACCACCAGCGCTTCCTTGTGTCTGAGGTCCGGGTCCTGTCCCAATGTACTGCTGTAGATGGGCGGGGAGAGACAGGTGTGCCTGTTTTCGGCTTGACTGGGGGAAGGACCTCTCCTGAGAGCGGTGTCCCTGAGAGGTCACAGGAAGTGAGTGGGAATCGCTAATCAGTCAGCTTTGTGCTGGGCAGCAGAGCCCTGGGTCCCCAAGGCTGGGACAGGGAGTGGGGTAGAACTGGGCCCATCCTGGGTGGCTCTGAGCCCTGTGTGAGACATCACTGTCTTTTTCGTTGCCATTCCCCCCACCCAGTCCCCCACCCCCGCTCTCTGCCGTTGTTCATTTGTTGGGGAGCAGTTGGCTTCCAGGATACTAGGCAATGCAGAGAGCCACAAATGCAGACTGGAGGCCTTGAAAGAGAAGAGGGAAAAAAAGGAGGAAAGAGGGGAGGAGGACAAAGACAGGCAGGGGGAGGCAAGAAGGAGGGAATGGGAGAGGAGTCACAGGGCCTGGGCCTTCCGGGCCCTCGGGATGACACGGTGGCCTCTGGCTCACAGCCCAGCGTGGACCAATGCCTAGTGTCCAGCCCTGTGTGGCTGCTAGGACACAGGAGGCCAGCTTGGCCCATTGCAGGGAGAGCTCTGAGCCATCGAGGTGGTTCAGCTGTCCTGGGGAGTTCAGGGGACCCCACACCAGGACTCTAAGGCCTCTTCTGCAGGATGGACGTGGGCTGCTATTTGACCTTGGGGGCTGTGGGAGGAGGACATAGACTCTTCAGGGGCTTTCCCCCAAACTTACCCCAGAAGGAAACTGTATCTGCCCTCACTCCCCAGGGGCAGCCAGGGAGCCAGAAATATCTTTGATGCATCTCTCGTTTAGTCTTAAAAACCCCGGGAGTTTACCGCGTTCTATTCCATAACATCCTCGTGTTTCCTTCCATAGAAAACATAGAAAAAAAATGACGATTTTTTCCAAAACTGCCGTCAGGTGCGGTGCCAGGGGCCACGTTTATCCCGGGCCTACAGCCGTGGTGCCAGTGAAGCCGCCTGGAATTCCGGGCAAAGTGGGGGTGTGGGGGGTTCCGCCGAGACGGAGGGGGCCGTGGTGGCGCGGGTGCCCCCTCGCAGTCCCGCCCGCGGGCGTCACCTAAGCCGCCGTTGCCATGGGCCCGCGGCAGATGGCCCGGTTTAGGGTTCCGGGGCGGGCGGCGCGCACGGGATTAGGTGAATTAGGGAGCCGGAGCAGTGCCGCCGTCGCCGTCGCCGTCGCCGCGCCATGGAGGACCCCGCCGACCCTGCCGACCCCGCGCGCGTCCCGCAGCCCGGCAGGTGGGCGCTGGTGCGCAGCCTGAACCAGGCGTTCAAGACCTACGCCGTCCTGCCGGTGAGGCCCGGGCTGGGAGGGGAGACGGGAGGGGGAGGGCGCCTCGCCCCGGGCCTCAGTTTCCCCGCCTGTTAGAAGCTGGGCGGGCCACAGACAGGGTCGCTAGGCTCCAAGGTGTGCATGGACTGCGGCCCTAGGATGCCACCTGCGGTCTCTGACCTCCCCCAGCGTGAACTTGGCCGCGGCTGCCCTTTCCTAGGAGGGGAGGTTTTGCATCTGGGAAACCCAAGCCAGGCAGGCCAGGTCTGGGCAGGGTTGTCCTGCATTTGCTGAGGTCCATAACAGGGAGCAGCACCTCCGGGTGCACAGAGGGACCCCCAGCCATAGTTTACCAACTGGCTGACCGCTGGTGGAAGGGAAAGCTGGGCCCCCTGGTCTCCTCTCCAAACTGTGTTTAGCAACTAGACACTAGCAAGATGCTTGGCTCACGTTTCCCATCTGTGAAAATGGGGTGATAAAACCGGTGTCCCAGAGTGATCATGAAGATAGCGAGGGGCAAAATGTCCTGAAACAGATTCCTTTTCACTCCACAAACAGGGACTGACCCCAGGCCTGGTCCCAGAGGAAGGAAGAGGCAGAAAGGGCTAAGGCCTCATGGGGAATTATTAATATTGGCCCGAGACCGGCTTAATGCCTGGGAGGAAGGAGGGCAGACAGAAAGAACAACGTGCATTTGTGTGGGTCTCTCATCTTTACATGCTCTGACTCCTGCCATTTCAAGACTGGTGGAAACTGAAGCCCAGAAAGATTGAGTGCCTCACCCAGAGAGACACAGCATTAGCGGTGGAGCTGGGACTATAAGCCAGATCTCCTATGTGTTCACTGTGGATGTGTGCTGGCTTTCCTGGGGGGAGGCCCCACAGGGGTTTTGGAGTACCCCTGAGAACATTTGAACAGACCCGTTCTAGGAAGTCACGACTCTGGGGTTGGGAGCCTGCATAGCTGGCGGGGCCTGGGAGACCCTCTGCCCTGGTCACATATTTGATAGGAGAAAATCTGGGACTTGCCGGAGTTACACAGCCACATTGAGAGATGTGTCGTGTCACAAACGAGATCTTCCATTCAAGATGAGTACCAAGCAAAGTGCCCCATGCAGTGTGTAAAGTTGTCACGGAACATGGTGTAGGAATGGGGCCAGATGCAGTGGTGGGGTGCCTGGGGCTAGCCATGGGGATGGGAGGGGGTGGTGGGGTCCTGCCTGGAGCCTGGTTCCCCTTTCTCACCTCCCTCCTGCCCCTCAATGAAGCTGCTGCTTTCATGGCTTCCTTCCTCCCTTCCCTCTCCCTCTGAGCCCGTGACTCCTGACTCACCCCGATTTTGGTCCTGGCTCTGTCCTCCAGATGCTAATAGTCCTGTCAGTCACTGATCTGATGAGTGACTGTGGCCAGGTTCCTTTCTCTCTTTGGCCCTCAGTTTCCTCAGCTGCAAAATGAGGATCCTTACAACCTGCCTGCATTGCAACGCTTCAAGAACTTTCCCTAGGGCCATAGGAATGTCCCCCTTCAGAAGTCCTAAGACCCCAGAATTCTCCCTGAAGCCTCTCCCCTGCCGTCTGAAACTGTTTCCTCAAGTCTGGCCTAGAGCAGAGATAGTTTGGTCACTGCCTTCTGTGACAGCCCTAAGTAAGAAGAGTTGTAGTCATGTCTGTTTGCTGTGTGGCCCCAAGAGCTTCACTCAGCCTCTCGGAATCTCCATTTCCTGCTCACATGAAGTTTTTTTGATTTTGGTTATTTTATCTTCTCCCAGGGGAAACAAACATTTTCTGTGTGCCAGGCCCTGTGCTGGGTTGGGGGATACAGGTGACTCAGAGAGACCACTGCCTTCCAGCTGCCCTCAGCCTAAGTCTCCAGCTTGCCTTCAGGACCCATGAGCCATCTAAGCGCGGAGGACTCTAGCAGTGCTTCCTGTTTTGCTCACTGAGCTGTATGTGGGGCTGGGCCCAGGGAATGTCAGGAAAGAGCCCTGGATATGAGGTTTGTCAGACCTGGGCTTCAGTCCTGGCTCTGCCACAAAACAGCTGCATAACCTCGGGCACATTTCTTGACCTCTTTGAGGCGAGAAATTGGAGACAGTCCCCTGGCCACATGCTGTTGCCCACAAGCGAACACGCTCCCCACCCCTTCTCTCTCACCGAGGCCCGCTCTGGGCTGGGCTCTGGGGAGCCACAGATGAGGGACTCAGACCCAGCCCTGCCCTAGGGAGCTCCAGGCCAGTGAGGAAAGGGTGCAGACCCGCTGTTGGGCGGCTGTCGGGGGGTAAGCCCGGGGTCAGGGAGTGCAACTGGGGCTTGGGCACAAGCAGCTGTGAGGATTAAATGGGGCAGTTAATGGGATGCAGCCTGTGGAGCCCAGACCCACAGTGAATGCTCCATAAACAGGAGTTCTCTTCCACTCCCAAGCCTCTCCAATTTTTCTTACTTTTTCTGGGAGGAAGTTTGGGTGTGGGACTAGCCTGACTCTATCATGTGCCAACCTCCCATTCATATGAAGAGAGGATCCACAGGGGCAGCTGTGGCTGGAAGACAGCACATAGATGGCAGTGGTCCCATAAGACTATAATGCCATATTTTACTGTACCTTTTGTGTGTACGTTTAGATATGTTTACATACACATATATACACCATGGATTATGACTGCCTATAGTATTCAGTACAGTAGCAGGTTGTACAGGTTTGTAGTCTAGGAGCAAGAGGCTACCCCATCCAGCCTAGGTGTGTAGTGGGCTGTACCATCTAGGTTTGTGAAGTATACTCGATGACTTCATATGTTTGCATAGAACTTATCTCTGACATTAACAATGCATGACTGTAGCTGGTTCTGATGGGAACAAGAGGAGGCTGAAACAATAATGAGTTGGTCTTGGACTCACTGAGTTCAGCCTTCACTGGGAAATGTGGAAATTGAGGCTCAAAGAGGTCAGTGACTCACCCAAGGCCGGGCAGGGCCTGAAACCCAGTCTTCTGACTCGTAGCCCTGAACAGATTCTGTCGGACCATTACCACGGTTTACTTCATTGTGAATCAGTTTTATAAGCTGTTACATTTTTTTTACTTGATATTAAGTTATATTCTTATTAGCATGTCCCAACTCCTAGGGAGTTGGAGTACCACCCAAAAAATAATACTTTTATTAGGATTAGAATAAAATCTAAGCTTGTATCCCAAAGCCAACAAAGGGCCTATGTGTCTTGGACCCTGCCTACTTCTCTGAGCTCCCTCTCGCCCATCAGGTCCTGCCTCCTGGCTGTTCCTTCCTGCCACAGGGCCTTTGCACATGCTGTTTCCTATGCTGGGATTACTGTCCCCTGCTTTTCCCTTGGCTAACTGCTTGTCACCCTTCAGGTGTCAGCTCAGCGATTCCCTCCATGGAGCGGCTCCATTGGCTACTGGGTCTAGGTTGGTTGGCTCTGTCATTCTCTACCATTGGCTTGTTTGTTCCCTTGACAGCACTCACCAGTATCCAAAGTGATCATACTGATCTATTTGCTCAGTTGTTTGTCACCACCTCTAACTAGAATGTAGACTCCATAATCGCTGCTCAACCCCCAGCATTTAGATTAATCAGTGCTTTGCACTCAGTAGGTAATCAATACATGTTTGTTGAATCCATCAGCGCTGAATGTGATTGTTCTTAGTCCATTTCTCTGACTTGGGGTTTTACGTTTGGCTCTCACAATCCCTTGCTGAATAAGTAGTGAGAGCCAGGCCCTGGGCCAGATGCCGCAGGGGACACAAAGCGACATCCTCCCCCAAGGTCAGGGCCCTCCCCACATGCCAGAAGACAATGTGGCTGAACCCTTCTCTAGTGCCCAGGACGGAGTGGTGTCCCTGTGAGGAACCTGTCATGATGATGATGAAAATCGGCCCTGGAGGTGAAGGAGGCTGCAGCATTCACCCACTGTCTGGGTGTCCTGTGGTGTTACCTCATGTTAGAGAGGAAGTGGTTTGAATGGTCTGGTGTTTCTGTCTAGACCCCAATGAATCTGTCATACACATGTAGGGTGTAGATCCATGGGGAGAGCTGGGCTTGGAGAGGCCTTGGCTCTCTCTGAGCCTCTGCTAACTCATCTGTAAAATGGGAATATGGCTGTTCTAGAGGGGGGATTGATGTGATTGCATAAATGCCCAGCCCAGGGCCTGCACTGCTCCAGAAGGTTGCTAGTAACTGTGAGTCCCCTTCTCTTCCCCCTTCTGTGGTTGGCTCAGAGCCTCTGATTGTAGCAGAGGGATATAGGGCTGCCTGGAAGGGGCTCCAATCCCCCGCCCTGCTCACCTGTGCTGGGACTCTCTCTCGCCCATAGGGGGACTATGTGTGGATGGACCTGAGATCGGGGCAGGAGTTCGATGTGCCCATCGGGGCAGTGGTGAAGCTCTGCGACTCTGGGCAGATCCAGGTGGTGGATGATGAAGACAATGTGAGTAGTCCCCTCCCTCCTCCTGCCCCATGCCTTGGGGGCAGATCCAGGCTGACAGCTGCCTTGATGCAGGGAGATGATCTAAAGGAGATGGAGGCCATGCCCATGCCCCCACTTCTGCCTCTCAGATGCCTCCTTCCATGAGCTTTCCCCAGCACCCCAACAAGAGGGAACCCCCTGCCTGCCTCAGGCTACTTGTTCTGTTTCCACAATCACTTCAGTCCACTCTGCCTGGTGTTAGAGATGTGTGTGTGTGTGGTGGGGTTTGAGTGCAGGGGGAGCAGGCTAGGAGCTCCTCAGACACAGAGGTGATTTGGGGGCAGACTGACTGCATTCAAATCCCATCTCATCTACTTGTTAGCTGCGCAACCTTGGCCAAGTCTCCTTCCCTCCTGAGCCTCAGTTTCCTCTTTGTAAAATGAGGATAATAATAAGTATCTCACAGGGCTGTTGACCCATACGTGAGATCACACGTGCAGAACACCTCAGTGAAGTTAGTGCTAGTCTGAAAGTTAAATGAACACCCACAGCCTTGCTGTGTTGGGTTACTGACATCACATGAATCCACTGTCCACCTTGACACTGCTCTGGAAATTGGTCTCACAGATTAACCCTTTATCTGTGGCCCAGAAGTAAAGGGACCCCAGAAGTGTAAGTTTTCTGGGTAATGATAGTGGGGCCTTGGGAGGGAAGGAGAGGTCTGAAGTCAGGGGCCTGCCCTGGAGAAGGTGGCTGGTTCACGTGAGGGCCCGGAGGGGAAGCCCTGGGGTCTCTGAGCATGCGTGCACATGTGTGTGTCACTGGGGGTATGCAGATGGGGTGCAGAGCACACGGGCAGCTTAGCAGGGGTATGAAGAACCCAGGGAGATTCAGCTCTGCCATAATGTGGGCTGTGCCCCGTGGTGTGCCAGGGGCTGGGACATAGAATTGGACTGAGTCCCTGTCTTAGCCTCCTGGTCTGAGGGAGGCGAGTCAGGAGAAAGAGGGTGCAGAGACTTGAAACCAAGGCTCTGCTGGGGACAAGGGGAGGGCTCAGGACCCTTGAGGCCAGGTGCTTGACATGGAGTGGGCAGGAGCATCCCAGATATTCCTGCAGCCCTCAGGTGCATCCCCTCAGAGTCTGCAAGGCCCTTTAACCCAAGTTCTGTCTTTGGACTCTCATGGCATCCGAGGAAGGCAGGGAGGGAAAGAACTGTTATCCCATGAGGAAACTGAGGCACCTAGAGGGACCACGCAGCCAGTCACACAGCTAGTAAGTGATGGTGCTGGGATTAGAACCCAGGACCTCTGTCTTCTATGCATGAATTTCCCCTGTCAGCGTTATCTCAGCAGCGACTTTGGGGCTCAGGTTCTGCTAATCACATTTTTGGCCCTTGGGCCGTAGAACGCAAGGCCTGCAATATCATTCCGGAGGCTCCAGTTCTAGGACCCTCTAGGAAGCTACTGTGAGGGGGCAGCCACAGAACGGGAGGCACAGGCTGGCTGGCAGCACAGATGGGCCTGCTAACCTGCCCAGAGCCCCCAGGGTGGGGACCAGGGACTCTGTCTGCAGGCTTGAGTTTCACCTGGGTCATGTTGCATGTCAGATGGTGTCCCGTAACTGTGTCACCGAATCCCAAAGGTCCCCTCCCGCTTCTCCTCCACCCAGGCCCTGAGAGTGGGGGCTGCAGGAGGAGTGGGCATGACTGGCTGGCAGGGGCAGTTCGGGAGGCTGGGGTTTGCATCCGTGGCATTGGAACCCCAGGGCTTCCAGACACCTCCTTCACAAGCCTTTCCCACCCCCATTCCATCCCCTCCCTCCCAACTCCAGGCTGTCGTCTCTTACCCCTCTGTCCGCCCACAGACTCCTAGCAACTTGAGAGCAGGGAACAGGCCAGTCCCATCTGGTTCCCCAGAGTTCATCAAGGGGTCTGCCCAGGGAAGGCTCTTGGCAAAGACTCGCAGAGTGATGAGTGAAAGGTTATGGTTCCAGTCCCCACTGGAATCCCAGTGTCTTGCCTTTGTCCAAGCCATTTCTGTTGCCAGATACACCCCTCCTTCCCTTCCTCTAGGGAGCAAGCTGTCCCTGCTCAGTCCAGGCCAGCTCTTTCCCAAAGGCATCCCTGGTCCCTGGAATTGACCGTGTTCCCCTCCCCCAGTTGCTGGCATTTCTTCAGACCAGGCCTCAGCTACTGCCCTGGTTACACTTTGGCCCCTGGTAGGTACCTGTGGACCTTGACCTGCGGGGTGCTGGCCGCTGTTGGGAGTCCTCCCACGCAGGAAACAGTGGGAGCGGCGCAACTATGGGCAAGTCATTTTACCTCTTGAGTCCGACTCGTCACCGTTAAATGGGGTCAGTGATTCTCTGTTAGGGATGTTAGAGGAGCAAATGTAAATCACAAGGCAGTAGAGTGACAGTGCCCAGCTCTGGCTGAGCATTTACCAAGCACCAGCACTCTACAGACCTGGCAGGAGAAAGCTGTCCACAAAGATGGATGTTGTGATCACATCCATCAGTCCTCCCAAAACCCCTGGGAAGAAGGGATTCTTACTCTCATTCCCATTTCACAGCTGAGGACATGGAGGCTCAGGAGGACAAATTGATGTGCTCCAGGGTCCGGGGTCAGGCCGTGGCTGAGCGCTGTCAACCTGTGTGCTGAACTGTCATGGGGAGGGATGTGGGGACCTGAGGCTAGGGTCAAGTGGGGACGGCAGACAGCCTGCCCAGGAGCCCTCTCTCCTCCTGTCCACACTGGGGCCTAGGATACAGGCAGGGAGCAGACACCGCGTGGGGGGATTTTCCAACAGGGTCAGCTTGTATAAGAAATAGAGTGCCTGGGAGAGAGGAATGTTCCACACGGGACTGGAAAGTCCAGGCAGGTTCCCTAACGTCAGCACACACCCTTTTGGCCTGGGGAGGCTGCGTGAGAGCCTGCCCTGCGTTGAAGTGCTGCTGGCCCGGAAGTGCAGTGGAGTGTCAGGGAAACTGGGGTGGGGGGCTCTGCCCAGCGCAGCCCCTAATCCCCCTAAGGGCCTGGGCAGGCTGCCACCCTCCTCCGAGCCTGTTTTCTCATGTGAAGTGAGGGGGCTGGAACGGTACTTCTGGGGTCTCTCCATGACTGACTTCTGCCTCTCATTCAGACCTGGTCCCCCGCAGTCACCAGCCAGCCGTCTGTCCCATCAGAGGCTCCCTGCCACATCATTTGTGCCCGGCCCCTGTGTGAGGCACTGTGGCCTGAGATGTGGCCCTGGAGGCAGGGGGACGGCACAGGTGGAGCATGTGAGGGTAGCCAGCAGTGTCAGGGGAGGCTTCAGAAACTGGGAAACCTCTGAGCCAAGCCTCGAAGGCTAAGGAGAAAGAAGGTAGAGGGAACAGTGGAGCGAAGTCACAGAGGCCTTTGGGGACATGAAACCCATGTTCCCTGGCTAGAAAGTACCGGGGGTAGCTGGGATGGATGCTAGGGGTCCCTGTGTCTAGCGCATGCTGGCCTTCGATGCCAGGCTGAGGAGCCCAGGGGAGTCAGGGAAGGGCTGAGAGCCCCAGAGTGACAGGGTCAGGAGGGTGCCTCAGGAGAGGCCCAGGGGATGAGGGATTTGATGGAAGAGCTGGAGGTAAGATGGGGACAGCAAGAGGCCGGGGCTGGGCCAGTGAGAGATAGTGGTCTCAATCAGGGTGTGGGCTTGAGGGTGGCAAGGAGGGCACTGCCACTCAGCAGCCTTTTAGAAGGTTGAATGGGCAGGACTGGGTGACCCGTTGGACTGGGGTGGTGGTGGGGGGAGCTGATGTCCAGATTCCTGCTAGTGTCCAGCTGCTGGAGTTGGCTATGCCAGAAGGGACCTGGAGGAGGAGCAGGTGGGGGAGGACATGGCGTGTGCATCACATCTGCTCAGCAAGTCTCAGGGCCTGAGCTGGGAGGTGGCAGAGAGGTCCCCTTTCCCCCTCAAAAGGCAGGTCCTGGGGCTACTGGGTCATGGCATTTGGGGATGGGAGGGCTGAGGTACTCTCAGGCAATGGCCATACTTCCCTGAGAGGCTGGGATTTTGCAAAGGTGCTAGAGACCCTCTCGGGGTGGGGAGGGCCCCAGGGCCCTGAGGAAACCAGGCCTTTGCCAGCTTGTTGAAAGAGCTTGTGCACTTCCCAAATGCTTACCCATCTGCCACCACAGGGCAGCTGGGGAATATTGCAGAGTAACGAGAGCTGGGCAGGCAACCTGTGTCCTCTACTTCAGCTCACAGGTCCCGAGAGTTCACACCCCTTGCTCCCACAGGTCATCAGCAAGCCTGGGGAAATACTTCCCGGGTGTGTCCACTTCTCCCCATCATCACTGCTACTGCCCTGCCTTCCAGCTTTCCCTTGAACGTGCCAAGCCTTTGCCAGCCTGAGGCGTTGTTTCGCTGTTCCCTGGGCCTGGAGCCCTCTGCCCCCCTCCCCCCAATCTTTTTACAGTGGTCTCTTTCTCTTCCTGCATGCCTCAGCTCATATGCCACCTCCTCGGAGGGGCAGTCCCTGACCACCCCATCTCAAGCATCTCCCCCCGTGACTCTCCACCACATACACCTGTTGAGGTATTCTTGGCACGATCTGAAATCACTTTGTAATGTGTTTTTTCTTTTTTTCCACCGGAGCCTGAATTTGAGACTAAGCCTGTCTACCTCTAATTATTACCGTTTCCACTCCGTCCTGCAAAGGGCCTGAGGGAACTCTGATCCCCTTACTGACAACAGTCAGGTGGGGCCAAAATCCCTGCCCTGCCCACCTCTTAGGTCTGCGAGAAAATCTCCTAAGAGAAGGAGCTGTCCTTGAAGGGTAGAGGTGGCTGGTATCATCCTGAAAGACTCAACCCTGTTAGAACTGACAGTGTTTGGCCGCGAGAGAGGTCGAGGCTCTTACCGGGGTTGGCACTCACCCCGCGCTCCCGCCCGTCCCGGCCCCTTCCCCTGAAGTGCGCAGCCTGGGCCCCAGGAGAGCGCGCTGACGTTGGCCGCTGGCTCCCCGCAGGAACACTGGATCTCCCCGCAGAACGCAACGCACATCAAGCCTATGCACCCCACGTCGGTCCACGGAGTGGAGGACATGATCCGCCTGGGGGACCTCAACGAGGCGGGCATCTTGCGCAACCTGCTCATCCGCTACCGGGACCACCTCATCTACGTGAGTGCCGCCCCGCCCGCGTGCCTGTCCAGGACCCCCCCACGCCCCGCCCACCTCGCCCCGCCCCACCCCGCCCGTCTGGCCTCCGGCCCCGCCCACCCTGCCAGGGGCCCAGCCTCCTGAGACTTTGTCCGCTGTGCAGCTGGACCCCGGGGCCCCTGCTGAGGCCCATCTGCCAGCAGCCGCTTGGCGGGGGTTCATCCTCTTGGGCCGTGGCTTTTGTGGTCTGTGGTTGGGGTGGGGAGCGGTTTGTACTACACAGTTTTCATGTGCCTCTATGGGCCTTGAAACCAATGGGAGGCCAGGGAGGAGTCAGTGAGCTGCTTAGTGCTTTGCCCAGGCACAGGAGGGCTGCTCTGCTGGGTGTTTGTTAAGGGACTAGGACCTGCCATCAGGTCTCAGGGCCAAGAGAGGGTGGATAGTGATGGATGGATATCCTCAGGAGGGTGCTAAAGGAGGGAACATGCTCTGCTCCTCCACCCCTCAAACGTTGATATTAGAAACACACACACACCACTCTCCTCCACCTTCAAATGGGGAGGACAAATAAAGATGTCTTCCCCAGCCAGGACAGAGCTGATTCCAAGAGGCTGAGCTCAGAGAAGAGTAGAACAATAAGGGCCCGTGGAGATCATTTACTCTAGAGGTTCTCATACTTTTTGGTCACAGGAACCCTTTATGTTCTTAAAAATGATTGAGGATCCCAAAGGACTTTTGTGTACTGGGTTATATCTGTTTATATTTGCCATATTAGAAGTTAAAACTGAGACATTTAGAAACGTATTCATTTTTGAAAAAGTAACCATAATAAATATAATATAAATAACATTTTTACTAAAAATGACACTTCCCAAAATAATAAAAATGGTGAGAAGAGTAGCATTGTTTTTACAGGTTTTTTCAAATCTCTTTAATGTCTGGCTTAATAAAGCCCACTGGATTCTCGTCTCTGTTTCACGTCTAGTCTGATGTGATATTTTGGCTGAAGTGTATAAAGAAAATCTAGCCTCACAGATGTGTAGTTGGAAAAGAGAAGGCTTTGCAGACTTCCTGCAAGTGTCTTGGACCCCCTAGGGGTCTTTGGTCCACATTCTGAGAACTGCTGCTTTAGCCCAATAGCCCAGTTGCAGACAGGGAAACTGAGACTCCACAGGTTTAGCCAGGCCCAGAGCTGTGCCGTGCCCGGGTCACTGCCTGCTTCTTGACCCAGCCCCATCCTCCAGCAGCCCAAGGGCAAAGGAAACCAAGGATGTGCAACCCCCAGCAGGGAGCAGAAGGGACCCCCCGCCGATGCAGGGCTGGCCTGATTATCTCGAGACCAGGCCCAGGGAAGGCTTGTACTAGGGACATTACTCAGGGAGGTGTGGGGTCTGCAGGAGTGATGTCGCTCCCAGCTCAGAGGAGTGGTGTTTGGGCTTCTGGAGGTGGGTGAGGTTGGCTGGTAGAGATGGCATTCAGGAGGGGGCATGGCGTAAATAAATGCTGGAGACAGGGCCATGCCGGTGAGTGATTGGCAGGCACAGTGTCCCTCAGGTTGTCAGGACCATGAAGGGGTGCCAGGGCCCAGGGCTGGAAAAGTCTCAGGGAGCCCCAAGTGTAGTCACTGAAGAATCACGGCAAGAAGCTCTCAGGGCCAGGGGTGCAGTCCCTCTCAGGAGCCCTGGAATTACGGCCCTTCAGCTGTCAGAGAGGTCCTCAGCCACTGTCTGACTCTAGGTCCCTCTGTAGCTTCAGGATCCAGAGGAGAGGCTGTGTGTGGCTCCTTGCCGTCCATTGTTTGGGCACAGGAAGTGACTTTTGCAGGGAGCCCTCTAGCACTGACGAAGCCCCTCTCACTCTGTCCCTCAGTCAGGCCTCACCTGCACTCAGAGGGGCAGGGCATGGGGGGCTCTTCCAGATGTCATCAGCATCACCCAGCCAGCAGGGAGGAGCTAGAACTCGAGCCCAGGGCACCCACCCGCTGTATCTCACAGGGACCCGCTGGTGTCTACACCCCACTTCTTGGCAGCCCCCTCTGTTCCTCTCCCTGGAGGGCAAGTGGCTACTGGTGGGTCCTGGAGTTCTCTGTGGCCACTCACCCAGGCCTGGGCAGTCCCACCCTTAGGTGAGCAGGGAGGCTGTCCACCCGCCTGCAGGGTACTTCCTGGGCCAATGCTTTGTCATTGTCCCTATGCTGAGGCTGGAACCCAAGGCCCCCTCTCCCATCAGGAGGAGGCAGAGGGCCCCATCTCAGGGGAGGAGCTGGGTAAAATGGAAGTTGTCCCACCGGGCCCCCTGCAGACCAGGGTCTCAGCATAGCTCAGGGGCATGAAGCATGTGGGTCAGCCGCAGTGCAGGCAAGCCGGTCCTCACGCGAGGGAGTCGGTAGGTCAGCTGCATCAAGGAACAAAGGCAAAAACAGGATTCATAAGGGAGAGGGAGGAAAAAACTTCAGACACCGTGGGCACAGTGAATCTCGTTTGTAAAATTAGGAGGGTGGTGAACTGATCCCTGGGTGGCCAGCAGAGGATAGCTTGGACATTACATCCTCCAGGAGGGTTTCAAAGAAAATAACTTCAGGGATTTATGGGTTCTCCAGAAAGGCCCCAAATCTGAACCATTTGCCTCATTTGAAGTTCTCACCATAACCTTTCTGACTTATTTTCTGGGTGAGAGGGAGGAGGCAGGGCCATCCCCTGTGGAGGGACGGGGTGAGGGCCCAGGTAGGTGTCTAAGCTGCCTTCTTGTCCAGGATCCCTGGCCAGGAAACCACGCTGTGACACCTGGAAGGGCCTCAGCTCCAATAGTCCGCTGACCTTAGATTCTTAGCATCTCTTGGACCGGAGATCCATGCTCAAGAACTGCAGTATTCAAAGAGGTTTCCTTTACTCGCTGAGTTCATGATTCCGTGACTTGGTGGATGAGGTAGGATTAGAGCAGGGCTTTGAAGAAGCAACCGGGCCATCATCCTACCTGGAAACCAAACCTGTCCCTAACCATGGCAACCCCCTGTCCCTTCATGGATTGGGTTACCCTGGGCACAGCATGTGCACTCAGGATTTCCTCCGATTACCGTGGCCAGCTCATAGCCTTGGGCCGGTGGATGCTCTCTTCTCGACTGTCTGTCCTGGGCTTGCCTGCCTCCAGCTTCCCTGTCCCCAGGAGCCCGAGAGAGCATCCCAGGGCCACACATCAGCCCCAGCCACTCCAGAATGAGGAAAGGCCCTCAGAGAACACTTAGCAACCCCTCACTGCATGGTCCCAGAGATCAAGGACTGTCCCTGCATTGGGTGGAAGGGCTGGTGGGGACCCAGGGCTCCCTAACGCTGAGCAGAGGCTGGAGCCCTGATCTGGGAGGCGGGAGGCTGGTGTCCAGTCTTGGTGTGTGCCCTTGGGGACATCCCTATTCCTGACTGGTCTCAGCCTTTCCTAGGCACAACAGGTAGACTGCATGGAGTGGGCACCTTTGTGGCTCTGGGAAGACTTGTGAGTCCCGGGATGTGTTCTTGGTCTCCGTGGCCTGCTAAATGCTAACGAAGTCCCTAGAGCTGACAGGCCTGGGTGCTTCCTGGAGGAGGTGAAATTGATTCCTGCTACATCTCTGTGGCCTCAGAGAGGCCCCCTCAGCTCCGCCTGGGGACCCCTACGGACAGCATGTGCTGTATCCCTGGTTTGGGAATAGTCCTTCTCTTTCCCCACCCAACCTGTGGCTCCACAGGGCAGATTTTACTACTAGAGATTTGAACAAGAGGTCTGTGCTGGGCATTAATTCTCTGCCAACCTGAATCCTTAGAGTCAGAGAGAGAGGCCAGAGGGCTCAGGGAGCAGTGCTAAGACCCTGGAGGACTGATGGGCACAGAAGCCCGGAAAGGGCCGGGGCCTCATTGCCAGTGGTGGCCAGCCTCCTCTTCTGGAGACCCCAGCTGCTGGCTCTGTTTGTCCCGTCAGTGCGTTCCTGGGGTTTGGGGAAGCCCAGGTGGAGAGGCCAGAGCTGGGGCTCTGGTGCCAGGGTTTCTCATTCACCCCACTCCCCACACATCTGCTGTGTGACCTTGGCAAGTCTCCCCACTTCTTGGAGGCTCGCTTCTCTCATCTGCAAAGGGGGGATATGACCACACCTCCAGAGGCCTTCTGAGGAGTAAAAGGGGTGATGGGGTGGGAGCTGCAAAGTCCTGAGCCCAACAGGGCTTGTTCTTACCCTCTTGCTGGAGAGAATCCTCCTCACCGAGGAAAGAGGCCTCGTTTCTCTTATTTGTTTTGTAGATAGATAAATAGTTAGGTAGTTACATACATACATACATAAAAAATTATTCATTTTTTTTCTGCACAGATGGTAGCATCCCTGCCACACTGTTCTGTGGTTTTCCACTGGCCACATCCCGACTGCCCTTCCCGTCAGCATGGCTGGGGCTGCCTCAATGCTGCTGACAGGCCTGTCCCCTCGCTACCTTCCCTGCAGGTTGCTGTGGCTGGCAGTGGATGCTGTTCACTCAGTACTTCCCCGCCCATTGATCTAGTTGCTCTTTCGGCCACCCAGCAAACGTTGCTGAGCATCTCCTATGTGCCGTGCATGGTGCCAGGCCCTGGGGGACAGAGGCCTTGAACAGGGACTGTAGAGGAGTCAGCTGGGCATGCTGAAGGAGACCTGTGGGTGTGATGATTGTACAGGAAGGTGCCTGGCTTCCTGGAGGAGGTGTCATCTCCACTTGGAACTGAAGGATGAGAAGGAATTATCTGGATGAAGGGGTAGGGGAAGTGTGTCCCTGGTCTGAGATGGCAGGGGATGTAGTGTGGTGCTTTTAACTGAAAGTTTCATATGAATGGAGCCTCTTGGTTGTGCGTTGAGGTTGACAAGGGTGGCAGGGGCCAGGGCTTGGGGCCTTGTGGGCAGGGAGAGGATTTGGACTTTGTCCAGAGGCTGTGGGAAATCGCTGGAGGGTTTTCAGCAGGGATGATGTGGTTAGATTTTTTAAAAGCCCGCATGGCTCCGAGTGGAGGATAGATTGTTGAGGGGTTGAGTATGGAAGCCGGGAAACCAGTGGGGAGACACCTGCAGTGGGCTGCTGAGAAATGAGGGTGGCCTGGCCAGGGAGGCGGCATGCAGATGGAGAGTGGGAGTGGTATGAGGAAAGGGTGTCCAGGGGCTCCCCAGTTTCCTGCCCTGGGTAAGGGATGTGATGGTGCTGTTGGTTGAGCTGGGAAGGCTGGAGAGAGCAGGGTTGGAGGGAAGGGGGAGCTCTGGTCTGGATGTGCTGATGGCATTAAGTAGGTACATCAGGAGGCTCAGGGCTGAAGGGTTCATGTGCAGGAGGACCCTCTGGGCTGTGGGCAGAGTGGAGAAGGCCGTGGGTGCCATGGGTGGGAGAAAGCCTGGCCCCAGCCCTGGGCCAGCTTCTCACAGCGTCTCAGCATCCCCCATCCCTCTCTGGACTGCCCGTACCTTGCACGTAGCCACGGAGCCTGCTCCCAGGGCCTCCCTCCATCGGGCTCTGACCGCCTCCTGGAAGCTGGTCCATTAGGTCTGAAACGGCCTCTGCCTGCAGCCTGGGTGACCACCATTCATCCTCCACAGCTGCCGGGGTGACCTTTCACCAGCAGACCTCCCAAATGTCATGCCCTTTCATGCCTCTGTGCTTGCTACCAGTGGGTGGGCCCCCTGGCTCTCCCTCCCCTACACCCCTATCTCATAAAATCTAGGTGCCTCCATCAGGGCCCTCACACCCCAGCCTCCCAGTGTGTCTCAGTAAAGGGTTGTTGAATGGCTGCATGGCATCAGCCTGTGCTGTGTGGGCATCATGGGCCAGACGGCTGAGCATCACATTATTAAGAAGAAATCAAGAAGAAAGTTTAGCCGGGCATGGTGGCACATGCCTGGAATCCCAGCTACTCGAGAGGCCGAGGCAGGAGAATCTCTTGAACCCAGGAGATGGAGGTTGCAGTGAGCTGAGATTGAGCCACTGCACCCAGCCTGGGCGACAGAGCGAGACTCTGCCTCAAAAGAGAGAAAGGAAGGTGGCGTTTATGTACCAGGCGACTGGCAAAGGTTATGTCTTTGCCCTTTAGTCTTTACAACAGCCAAGGGAGGTGGGTGTTAACCTCCCCTTTTACAAATGAGCAAACTGAGGTTTGCCAAAGGGACGTTCTTTGGGGCTGGTTCCTAGTCTAATGCAGGTTTCCACCAGAATCTAGCCGGTTCCCATGGCTGGGCAGGGCTGAACTGTAGGGGATGGTGGCTGAGGGGTCTGAGGGCAGGACCTGGTGGGCTGGGGGTCCACAGGTCCTGATCTGAGAATTCAACAGCCCTGGGCCATGTGGGTGCCATTCGTGGAAAATGCTCTTGTAGCCCATGTTCCCCACTGACCAGCTTCCTTTTCTTCTGCTCTGCACTTTGCAACCTCAGACCAACTGCGGAGGGCGGGTGAGTGTGGCACAGAGAGCCAGCTCCAGCTGCCATCTTATTTGGCTGCCTGCCTGCTTGGCCTGGCTGCTCCCCTCCAGCCTCCCGCCCCCACCCCACCCCAGCTCTTCCTGCTTGGCTGTTGTGGCACGGTTAGTAGGTCAGCACGGTGAGGCTCAAGTGCTTCTCTCCGTGGGTTGATTGGAGGAAGAGGCTTAGGTGGGAAAGGAAGGTCTTCCTGGGCCCAGAGAAGGGCAGTTTCTGGCCAGCCCTCCTGGTCCAGGCCAGCCAAGGCCAGGACTGGAGCCTGGGTCTTGGCCCCACCTGGCCCCAGGGTGGGCATTTCCCCCGGCATGCGGTGCCTGCAGCCACACTCTCCCTGCATGGCCACAGTAGGCTGAGGCTGCTGGGCATAGCTGCGGCTCTGCTGTGATGCACTGAGCCCTGAATGGGAGGGGGAGGGCGGGCTGTCACCTACCCTGGACATCTTTCTTCAGCCTCTCCAGGCCCCGGATGTCAATACATCCACTGCCAATTATGGTCTAGGCCTGCCTGACCTTTTCAAGTTTGAGACGTGGGGTGGGAGGAGGGAGAAGTAACTCTGAGTGCCTCACCCTGCTCTGGTGGCAGGAGGGCCAGGCTGTTGTCCCCTGTGGCAGGACCCCAAGCCCACAACAGGAAGCCTTGCCTACAGACAGCTGATCTTTGCACTAACAGAGGAGCCCCTTAAGGCTATCTGAGGTGCACCTGGCCCCTGCACCTATGCTCCCCAGGATGGCTGGATATGCTCTGTCCCCCAGAGCACAGCGTCTCCCTCTGTCCTGGGACAGTGCTACAGAGAGTGGGGCCCACCCAGCCCCCAAGCCACTTACCCCAGGTCCTTCAGCTCTTTATGGCTAATTTCTCACACCCCTCTTCCTTACCAACCTGGTCTCCCCCGGACATGGTCCCGTTGATTAATTTCACTCTAAAAGTTTGGGATACAGGGCCTGGAGGCGATGGTGGGAGCCAGCATTTGCAGAGTACCTACTGTGTGCCATGAATTTTGAAAGATATCACCTCCGTTAATCTTCACAAACAGTTACACTCATTTTACAGATGAAGAGAAGGAAATCTAGGCTTAGAGACTCCACCTCCCTCTTCACCAAATGTCACTGAGCACTAACTCCGAGCCAGACCCAGTGCTGGACGGAAGGCCCTGCCCCAGCTCCTAAGGAGGCCTGATTCTGGCTCCAGGTCCACCCACATGACTCCAAAGCCAGGACTCTTCCCTCCAGGGCGCCAGAGCAGGGCAGAGCCCAAGAGCTTTCTAGAGTCAGAGTCTCCCACGCGGAATCAGCGAGCTCCCCATCTCTTGCTGCCTGCAGACGTATACGGGCTCCATCCTGGTGGCTGTGAACCCCTACCAGCTGCTCTCCATCTACTCACCAGAGCACATCCGCCAGTATACCAACAAGAAGATTGGGGAGATGCCCCCCCACATCTTTGCCATCGCTGACAACTGCTACTTCAACATGAAACGCAACAGCCGCGACCAGTGCTGCATCATCAGGTGGGTGGCCCAGCACCTGTGTGGAGCTCCAGGCTTAGGACCTAGAGCTCCAACTGTGCACTCCTGCTGATAACTCTAGGGATTGCCCACGCTGTCAGAAATGCCATCAAGCTCCTCAAGAACCAGACCTATGTACTCTGTGCTGTGTAACAATGTAGAAAATCACCTCCCCTTTCTCGGGTCTTATATCTCTATGCTACCAAAGCTCACATCAGCTTTTGAGGCCAGCCTTGTTTACTGCTGGCTCCTGTTAAGTTATGGTCAGTTGACATCTCAGGCTCCTATTTTCTTTTGGGCAGCGGGTAAAAGACAAAGCATTGACTGAGCATCTAATGTGTGTTGTGCTCTATGGCAAGTATGGATGCAGGGATATTTGTGTCTGAATGAAGGTGAAGGAGAGTGCGGTGGAGCACTGGGCCCTTGAGCCCTGCCCCAGCCCTGGAGGGTCTGTATTGTCAGCCGATATTACAGATGGGGGAGCTGGTGGATGGTGCAGCCTGAGCTGAGTTCCAGTTGGGTGGGGAGTCCCTGTAGGTTGTGACAGGTCCTGCCACTCCCTCCCTCTGCAGTGGGGAATCTGGGGCGGGGAAGACAGAGAGCACAAAGCTGATCCTGCAGTTCCTGGCAGCCATCAGTGGGCAGCACTCATGGATTGAGCAACAGGTCTTGGAGGCCACCCCCATTCTGGAAGGTAGGACCAGGGTTCCGAGGGTGGGACCAGGCAGTGGGGCAGGAGCGGGCTTTGCCAGTGACACCCTACTCACTCCGCAGCATTCGGGAATGCCAAGACCATCCGCAACGACAACTCAAGCCGTTTCGGAAAGTACATTGACATCCACTTCAACAAGCGGGGTGCCATCGAGGGCGCCAAGATTGAGCAGTACCTGCTGGAGAAGTCACGTGTCTGTCGCCAGGTGGGCCTGAGCCCCAGGGATGCAGGAATAGACCCAGGCCCCTAGCCTCAGGGGTGTGCGTGGCCCTGATGCTCCCCCACCTGTCCGTATTGCTGTCTGCTTGCCTCTGTGCTGGAAATCCCACCGTGAAACCCACCGATGGGCTTCTCCACAAGCCATTTGTTAAAATAGTAAACCATCATCCCAGGCTAGTTCCTGAAGGCCTCTTCCGGCCCTCCTCCCCGGCCCCCAACACTGTGCCCACATTTTCAGGCCCCAGATGAGAGGAACTACCACGTGTTCTACTGCATGCTGGAGGGCATGAGTGAGGATCAGAAGAAAAAGCTGGGCTTGGGCCAGGCCTCTGACTACAACTACTTGGCCATGGTGAGGCCCAGGTGGGCCCCTGGGTAGGGGGGCACCCACCCTAGGATTGCAGGGAGCTGGCTGCTGCAGACTCAGCCTTGAGGTCTCACTGGTCACAGGCCTCAGGTGCCAGCTTCTTGCTGGCTTGTCTGGACACCAAGGAGAAGTGGGCCTCTGGCCACTGCTGCCACCAAGCAAAGGGTGGGGGACCTTGGGGCATGCACACGGCAGGCTGGCTTGGGGAGCACCACTCCTTTAGCCATGGGGAGAGCTCATGTCTAGTTGCCTGGGCTGGGCTGGGGTGGGCCAGGCCACATGGAAGGCCATATGCACTTCAGTGGGCTATGACACCTGAAGCGCTTATGTGTGTGTGCATGTGTGTGTTGTAGGTGTGACAGGTGTCCCTGGACACTTCCTGTAGCTGGCTGGCACACACGTGTGCACACACACACACACATCTTGTAGACACACAGAGAATGGGGTGTTCCCCCTGTTGATGCCCTGCTTGTATGCAGTTACATCTCCTCTGTCTACACCAGGCAGTACCTGCCTAGGGGGTCAAGTCCCTGATAGTGGGTATCCCTGGGGGGCTGCAGGAGCCTAGTAGGGCCTAAGTGCTCTGACTGCCAGGTGGGCAACGGGCTGGCCTGGCATCAGTGACCTGCCTGCTCTTCTTCATGGGAAGAAGGGGCACCAGCACCCCCAGATGTGGAGAATGAGTTCCTGGGAAGCCCAGGCTTTCTAGACCCTCCAGACTTTCTGGAGGAGTTGTGGTGCTCACCAGGTGAGGTCAGCGCCTGGGGCCCCGGGCTGGCCTGGCCTGTCAGGCAGAAAGGGCCTTTTGGGCAGGCAGCCAGGCACTGCCCCTCTGGGGGTACACTGACATCCTCCTGCACCCCACTCTCCCACCCTTCCCACCAGGGTAACTGCATAACCTGTGAGGGCCGGGTGGACAGCCAGGAGTACGCCAACATCCGCTCCGCCATGAAGGTGCTCATGTTCACTGACACCGAGAACTGGGAGATCTCGAAGCTCCTGGCCGCCATCCTGCACCTGGGCAACCTGCAGTATGAGGGTGAGGCTGCGCCGCACTCGCCCTGCCCCACCCCTGCACCAAGGGCAGTGCAGTGCATTGCTGCCCACGTGGTATTGGTGGCTCAGTTTCTGTCCTAGCACGTGCCCTCTTTGGGATGGAAGCTGGGAAGAACTCGCCTGTGGGTAGATTTGAACAGGTCTGCTAGCTTGAAATCAGCGGTGGGTGTGGTGTCGCTGTGCTGACAGTCCACCACGGAGAGGTACAGTTAAAGTATATTGGGAGTTGTCTATGGACCCTTTAAGACTCACTTCAAATTTGGTTTCTTCTTTAAAGTCAGATGTCTTAGAGAGAGGGTTAATCTTTGAACTAATTCACTCTAAGGTGTGAGTGACTGGATAGCCATCTTTGGAAAGGCAGAAGGCTAGGAAAGGGAACGTGTTCACTCATCTAACATTCTTGGACACCCACTATGTGCCAGGCTGGGAGGTGGTCCCCTGAGGCAGGTGGCAGGTCCCACTCTGCTCTTGCCCCTGATTCCCAGCGTGGTCCCCAGGCAGACTAGGAGCCCCAGGAAATGTGCCCAAGGAATGAATGATCCCAGCACTAAGGAGATCACAGTCTAGGCATCTTGAAAGACTAAGAGACACAGGGAAGGGTAAGCTGACAGAAGGAAGAGCTTGTGCAGAGGTCCTGAGAACAGAGCACATGTTGGGGAGGGGATCTAAAGCTTGTCTAACAGGAGCCAGGGCTGCTGCCAAGAGCCCTGGGAGTGGGGAGAGAGCTGCAACGGCCAGTGTTTATTCCTCGAATGCCAGGCATGGTGCCATGTGCGGGGCATACATGATCCCTACCCTCATGCAGCCTGCAGACTCATGGTGAGAACATTAATCAAATACACTTTGACCCGGGGAAGCATTTAGTCACAATGCTGATGCCCTCCCTGGACAGGGCAGGACCCTGGCAGCAGGAGTGGCAGCCTAGTCCTCTTAGGACTGTCCCCTTGCCCCTGTTGCCCACCCTCCCTCCCCTGATGCTGTGCCCCTTGCTGCCAACAGCCCGCACATTTGAAAACCTGGATGCCTGTGAGGTCCTCTTCTCCCCATCGCTGGCCACAGCTGCATCCCTGCTTGAGGTCAGTGCCCAGCCTCTCTCCCCTCCATGACTTCTGTCCCTCTGAAGGGTTGAGTTCAAGCTCACTGGGGGCTGGGATGTAGGAACCACGTTGCTGGGACCCTCTGGTTTGGAGAGTTCTGTTCAATATGGAGAAGCAACCGTGTGTAGGTCCTGTGCTAGGCACAGGTCCTGAAGGAGCTACCCTGGGGATGGCGGGGCAGGTGGGGGCCCTGTGATGCCCTGGGCTATGTGATCCAGGTGAGTCATCCCTGCCCTCTGGGCCTCAGTATCCACATCTGGGCAAAGGGCACTAGTGTCCCTGGGTCAAATGCATTGAGTCTGTCTGTCTTTTAGCAAACATTTATTAGGTTTGGAAAACCGGGATGAATAAAGCCAGAGTCAGGGCTGGTCCTCAAAGGGACAGGTGACATGCTGGAGGGAGTTAAGCGGGGCTGTCAAGGAGAGAGAAGTTCCTTCCAGGCAGCGCTGGGGCAGGTTTCCATGGCTGGGGAGGATTTGGCCGTGGGCCCTGGGGCAGGTGTGCTTAGTGGAGGCAGTGGTCTGGGCCAGGCCAGTGCTGGAAAGTGGAGGGTCCGGGTGTGGGTGGAGGGAAGGGCAGGCTGGCAGGTGAGCACCTGGGGTGTTGCCTGCACCAGGTGAACCCCCCAGACCTGATGAGTTGCCTGACCAGCCGCACCCTCATCACCCGCGGGGAGACGGTGTCCACCCCACTGAGCAGGGAACAGGCACTGGACGTACGCGATGCCTTCGTAAAGGTGGGCGGAGGGAAGGGGCCGCTTGCTCGCCCTACCCCTCGAGAAGTTGGGCTCTTGATGGGCAGGTGCCAAGGAGTCCTGGGAGGTGGGTGGACGTCTGGGTCGCCACCCCTGCCTGCCCCGGGGCTGCAGTCAGCCTTCCACGAGTCCCAGGTTCCCATGCTCCTCCGGGGCCTTCCCAGCTCTGGCTGCCCCAGGCCCTTGGCTTTTGGCCTGCTTTGATCAGCCATGTTGTTCCCAGCCCAGGGATACTCTCTTTGGTCTCTTTGCAGAAGACACAGAAGAGGAGGTCTAGGTCAGGTCCTGTTTCTACAGCCACACGTTTGCCATTCATTGAGGCTTCACCCACCGCACCAGGCCCTGGGCTGGGTTCAGGGACCTCAGAGATAAACAGGGTTGGACAGAGAGATGAGAGCCCCAAGGAGGGCTTCCTCCCCTGCTGCAGGGTCAGGGAAGGTTTCTCTGAGAGGAGCTGTTATCTCAACAGAACCTTAAAAAATGTGTAGGAACTGTTCAAGCAGGAAAAGGGGGCTCCAGGCAGAGGGAACAGCTCAAGTAAAGGGTTGGGGGTTTCACACAGCACTTTGTTCCACACAAGGGCTGGAGCGAGGCCACGAAGTGTCCAGGAGCCTGGCCTGTCCCCCAGGGGAGGGTGCGGCTGGTGCCAGTGGCTGATCGCTGCCTTTCAGGGGATCTACGGGCGGCTGTTCGTGTGGATTGTGGACAAGATCAATGCAGCGATTTACAAGCCTCCCTCCCAGGATGTGAAGAACTCTCGCAGGTCCATCGGCCTCCTGGACATCTTCGGGTTCGAGAACTTTGCTGTGAACAGGTACCGCATGGGGCTCTGCTCGTGGGAATTTCCTTCCCCAATATGGACATAAGAAATATCACATCTCTCCCTTGCGAAGCACATTTAGTTGGCTCCTGGCACACTCTGCCAGGCTGTTCCATCATCACGGTGGACCCTCTCCCCTTCCTTCCCAACCGCTTGTGTCCCTCACCTCCCCAAGGTCAGCTGAGCCTGGCTGGGGTTGTCAGGAGGCTGTACGCATCCTGAACACTTGGGGAGGAAACCTCTGGTCTCCAGGCCCCACTGGCCACTGCTGATCTGCCCAGATCCATGCTGCAAGGCGCATCAAAGCAGGGAGGCCAGGCCTGTGCCATGCTTGTGTTGGGGTCTCAGCCACCCTTGGGATTCTGTGCCTTTTAGGGGCCGTGTGAGGGGCTGATGGGTGGCGTCACATACAGGTGGGTCCTGGAGCCCCTCTTCCTGCTGGAAAGTCAGGACCTGGCAAGTCATTTCAGTTCCCTTGCTGTTTGGATGTCTCAAAGCCCTCCTCCAGCACCAAAACACCCACACTCAACATACTGGGCTGTGTCCATGGCTCGGCCATGTCTGCAGCCAGGGCTCTGTTTCCCAAGTCCTGTCAACCCCCTTCCCATCTCCCAAGGCCCCTTTTGATGTGCCTGTATGGCCCAACAGCCAGCGTCTGGGCTCTTTCTCTCCCAGGCATCTGCCTGGGGTTTGAGTGCCCACCTGCCAATCCCCAGCCCTCCCCAGGGCTTGATCATGCAAGGAAAAGGGTCCTGAAAAGCCTTAGCTCTCCTTCTGGCTCACAGAGTGACCCTAGGCAAGTCCTTTGCCCTTGCTGGGCCTCCGTGTCCTCCTCTGCACCTGGAGGGAGGTGGACTTGACGATTCCCCTCGCCTCTGAGTTTGGAGTCCATGATGGGGACAGCTTGCTCAAGGCCACGCTGCAGGTGGAGGCAGAGCCAGGCCTTGAACAGCAGGGTGGGGCCTGAACAACACCCTTACCCCATCCCTGTGCCCCTGCAGCTTCGAGCAGCTCTGTATCAACTTCGCCAATGAGCACCTGCAGCAGTTCTTTGTGCGGCACGTGTTCAAGCTGGAGCAGGAGGAGTATGACCTGGAGAGTATTGACTGGCTGCACATCGAGTTCACCGACAACCAGGACGCCCTGGACATGATCGCCAACAAGCCCATGAACATCATCTCCCTCATCGATGAGGAGAGCAAGTTCCCCAAGGTGGGCCGGTCCTGCTGCCGCCTCGCAGGGTCTTGGGTGCACACAGCTTCCTTCCCTGCTCTGAGCCCCAGCTTTCCTCATCTGCAAAATGGGACTAATGATACCCACCTCTCAAGTTGGCTCGGGGGCCAATTCAAGTACAGGCATCTGCCATTTGGGAATCACCTACAGTCCACGGGGTTCTGGGCCAGGCCATGAAGATCCACCATGCAGTTGGCATGGAATGGGTGCTCAGGACACAGCATATATCTCAGAGTTGGAGAGAGGGAGAGGGGATTGCACCCATGATTTTAATCTTGGGAAATTGATTGTCTAAACTGGAAGGCACTTTCAAAGTTGTGTAGTTCCAATTCATCCACTTAACAGATGGGGAAATGGGGTTCCAGAGAGCGCCTATGTGAGGTAGAAATAAAAGGTGAAGCTCCTGAAGAAGAGACAGGGAGCAAAGACATGGGCAGGGAGGGTAGTGGGGCCCATGGAGGAGAGGGTGGGCTCACAGCTGCCCCTCCACTCCCCAGGGCACAGACACCACCATGTTACACAAGCTGAACTCCCAGCACAAGCTCAACGCCAACTACATCCCCCCCAAGAACAACCATGAGACCCAGTTTGGCATCAACCATTTTGCAGGCGTCGTCTACTATGAGACCCAAGGTACGGAGGGCTGCCGGCTGTCTGTCACTCCCTGCCCGTGGCCCTGCCTTCCCCTGCTCCAGCCCAGGAATAAGATATCCGGAATTTTAAAGATTTTTAAAAATTGTGATTATATATATATATAAACTTGACTAAAATGGCCAAGTGTTGGATTCAGTGGCACTAAGTACTTCACAGTGCTGTGCACCCAGTACTGCTATCTATTTCCAGGGCTTTCTCGCTGCCCCAAACAAGGCTCTGCATGCATGGGGCGGTAACTCCTTCCCCTACCCCCGGTGCCCTGTAACCTGTGTTCTACTTTCTGTCTGTGAGTTTGACTATTCTAGGTACCTCATATAAGTGGAATCATGCTACGGCCATACATCGTTTAATGTCATTTCTGAGAATGTGTCGTTAGGCAATTTGGTCATTATCAATCATCGTAGAGTGTAGTTACACACCTAGATGGTCCAGCCTACTACACAGCTAGGTTATCTGGTATGGCCTATTGCCCTCAGGCTACAGACCTATACAGCATGTTCTTGTACTGAATACTGTAGGCAGTTGTGACAGAATGGTAAGTATTTGTGCATTTAAACGTAGAAAAGGTACTGTAAAAATACGTCATTACCATCTTAGGCACCACTATTGTATCTGCAGTTGGCTGAAATGTCATTATGCGGTGAAGACGTGACTGTATTTGTCCTTTTGTGTCTGGCTTGTTTCATTCAGCATAATGTCTTTAATTTTCATCCACGTTTGTAGCATGTATCAATTGCCCTCATTTTTATGGCTGAATAGTATTTCATTGTGTGGATAAACATTTTATTTATCCATTTATCTGCTAATGGACATTTTGGGGTTGTTTCTACCTTTTGACTTTTGTGAATAGTGCTGCTCTGAACACTAGTGTACAAATATCTGTTCGAGTCCCTGCTTTCAATTCTTTTGGATGGGCTCAATGCTTGTTTGTACATTTAGGGAAACTGAGGTTCAGAACAAGGTGGGGGGCTTGACTGTCCTTACCTGATACAACATAGCCCATTAGGCTCAAAGTCAGGCCTCGAACCAGCCCAGTTACCCCCTAAGACTCTCAGCAACAAGACCAAGCATGAGCTTTGAAGACCATGCATCTTCTTTTCCCCTGGGGACATGCAACTGGGTTCATGCTAAAGCTGGAAGTTAAGAAGAGTGGTCAGAACACAGGCTTATCTCGCTTGGAATTCTTAAGGGTTTGTCAAAAGACTGCAGACTGCCCTTGCCAATCCCTCCCCACCCACCCTGGTATAAAGGGCCAGCCTCAAATTGGCGTTAGTTATGGGCTGTGTCTACCCTGAGCCCTGCCATACAGCCTCAAGGGGTCCCACCCATAGTCAAAGGCCAATTAACCCATAAATATCTATACCTACTGTGTACCACAAAAAATAAAAAAAAAAAAAGGCCAAAGATATTCAAACATGCTATAACCCATCCGTCTCTCACTCCCTTGCTGAACTGGTCCAGAAGTCGGCAGGGTGTCAGTGAGCCAGCCTGCTGTGGTAGACTCTGATGGCGGCTCAGACTCCCTTATAATATTGGGCTGTGAGATCCAACCTTATTGTTGGAAGAAGGAAGCAGACATTAAGTTTGAAGGACTGTCGCACAAACAAATTGGTCTTTCATTTGGAGTAATAGAGGATTGTAGTTCTCAGTTCAGTTCAACCAATATGCTCTTAGCATCTATTATGTACCAGGCTTCATGATGTTGCTGAGGATACAGAAGTGAAAATTGAATAATCTCTATGCTGAGTTATAAAACTATAGAACGCTAGGTCTGGAGGGAACATAAGGGTCATCTACCTTAATAGAATTGGAAACTGAAGCCCAGAAAGGGAAATGCCTTGCCTAAGGTTGTTAAACAAGACTAAATGACTAGAAAGAATCCTACCAGCATTTTCTAGTTCACAAAGAACCTTTTCAATACAGCGTCTTATTTATGATGTGTATTTATGAAGTGGGTGGTATTAGCTGTTCTGAAGAGAAGCAAGCTTGTGGGCACTATCCTTCCCATCCAACAGTTAGGGAAACTGGAGTCCCAGAATGGGGGTCTTCCTAGGATCACATAGTGAGTCTGTCAGAGCTTTAATGAGAACCCAATTACATCCCAACTGCAAAGCCCACCCTCCATTCCTGTGTGCCCCCTGCAACTCGCCCCTCCCCAGGTGCCAGGTGGGCAGCCTAGCACTGGGTCTCTGTGCTATCCACCATTCATGGGCAGCCTATGTCCTGCTCTGTGCAGTGGCACTCCCCCTCAGGCATCTGCAGTCCCTGGACACCCCGTCTCTTGCCCCACTCTAGCAACTCCCTCCCCATTGACCAGTTTCCAACTCCTCGGTGCCTGCAAGTGGCAGCCTCCTCTGGGGTCTGTGTGGTGCAGGGGAATCTCCCTAGGCTCCTGGGGATCCTGGGTCCTGGGTGCAGAGAATCTCCTTTGCACCAGCGTCCTGGGTTCAAGTCTTAACTCTGCTCATGGCTTACTGTGTGACGTTAGACAACTCACTTAGCTTCTCTGAACATCAGTTTTCTCCCTTTGGGGGCGGAGGAGGTAATCCCTACCTGTCCCACATAGAAGGAGCTGTGAGGGGTCTTCATAAAACATAACACACTGTCCAACCACAAGGTGGTCTTAATGAATTCCTTTAATATTAGCTTGTACCAGATCAACATGCATTCTCTCCCAGGTGACACACTTACTTAACAAGGCCTTTTGATATCTTAGTTCAAAAGACTCATGGTAGCTTTGGGGTGGTTGGTCAGGAGGGAGGCCTGCTTTCTCCTGGAGACTGAGACCCCCCGCCCTTCTTGAACAGGCCTGGAAGAGGGGAGCTGTGTCATTGGGGAAATGGCCCCTCACTTTCTCTATGATCTTGGGCAAGTCTCTGTCCCCTCCAGGCCTCAGGGTCCCCCACCATGAAGTGGATGTGGTGGAACTAGGTGGATTTTGAGGGTCCTCCTGGCTCAGATGTTGTGGGTTTGGGGAGGGCCTGCCAGAGCTGGTGAGAGGTGACTGCTGTTTGCTGCTTGCAGGCTTCCTGGAGAAGAACCGAGACACCCTGCATGGGGACAGTATCCAGCTGGTCCACTCCTCCAGGAACAAGTTCATCAAGCAGATCTTCCAGGCCGACGTCGCCATGGTAAGCTGGGCGCAGTTTCCGTTGTTCAGGAAGGGCTCCCACGGGCCAGGCCTGGGTCTAAGTCCTGCCCTTGTCCAACAGCTTCAGCTGAGCCCCCTGGCCACATAAAGGGTATGGAGCTTTGCTGTGGCTCCAGGAAGGGCCTGGAGGGGCCTCAAAGGTGCTCCCATCTGGTCCTCTTGTTGTACTAACTGGGGATATGCCTGGGGTGCAAGGCCCAGAGAAGGGTCACCTGAGAGGTCACAGAGCAGAACCGGCCAGGGATCGGTTTACTGTGGGGGTCCACCCCCTGGAATCTAGCTGCTAAAGGGAACATGGGCAGAAAGAGCACATCCAGCCTGAAGGATGTGGGGTGGGTGTGGATACTCAGAGAAGCTGGCCCAGAGGGCATGTCTGCACCAGCCCCAGACCCCATCAGACAGTGGGAGAATAGCCCCTCTGCCTTTCCTTAGGCCCTAGGGTGAGGGTCTAGTGGATTTTCTCCTGCAGGGTTGCATGCCTTTTTATTTCATATTTTCCTCCTGTCCCATGGCTTCCTGGAGGGTGCATGAAGGTCTCATGTGGAAGACAGCCCCTGCCCCCTCCATGCCTGTCCAGGTGCCTGGCTGTCCCCTGCCCTCAGGATCGCCAAGGCATCACAGAGCTTCCAGGACCCCAGACCTCTCCCTGAGGGTCCCCCTCTCTCCATGGTGGATTTTGAGTGGTTTTGTGACCCACCACGTTCTCCTTGCCTCTCCTCTCCCCATCTCACCCTGCACCATGGTTCCTGTTGTAGTTTCTCTGTGGTTATTCATCGGGTACTCTGCGCCACTTAGCAGCTGCTGCAAAGGTAAAAGACCCCAGCCCGGGGCTGAGGATGGTGGGAGAGGCCTCAGCGGCCTGGGTGGGGCTTGGTCCCGAGCTCCCACAGTGCTGAGGCTCGGGAAAAGGGCTGGGCTTTTTCTCCTTTTTTTGGAGTGTGTTTTTGTGTGGAGTGGTTTGTGGAGTGATTTTTGTGTTTGGTTTTTGAGTTGTGTGTGCTGCAGGCATTTCTTTCTTCAAGGAGGAAACTGAGTTCTAGGAGAGGTGCAAGGCTTGCCCAGGGTCCTCTGGGAACCAAGGACAGAGCGGGGACTCGAACGCAGGTCTCCTAAGGCCCCTTGGAGGCATCAATCCCCAGTCCTTCCACCAGGCCCTGGTGGGCGCCTACGGCCATGCCTTGACCAGATCCTCAGATAACCTTGCAAGGCAGGAGGGACAGGTGGCATTTTCTGCATTTTGCAGATGAGAGACTGAGGCTGAGAGAGGGGTTATGACTCATTCCAGGTAACAGCATTCTGACGGGGAGCTGGACTAGGAGACACCATTCCCCGGACCTCCTTAGGTCTGAAACAGCAACCCTGGTGTGTCCTGAACTCTGGTTCAGGCCGTGGCTCCCACGGTGCTCTAGACCCCAAAGGTGCTGGGTACCCCTTAGCAACAGCATAGTGCTGCCAACCCCTTTGCCTCCTTTTCTCTCCTCAGCCCTCCGTTTCCTCTCTGCCAAATACTGACTTCCTTCCACTTTGGCCTGGCACTGAGTCCCTTTTCCTTCCTGCCTGCCTGCCTGGCAGAGTTCTGAAACAATCCACACACCCCTGGCAGTAGACAGGGCATGTCAGGAGCAAGGAGCTTGTCTGGATGGTGGCCTCTCCCCTCTGCCCACGGATCAGCCCTGGAACAACCTCCCGCCCCCGCTCACCCTGACAGACCAACACTGTAGGCTGGCCGACTGCTGGGGTGCACGCAGGGCCGACCTGAGAGAGGGGAGTCCTAGGCACTCGAAGCGCTGGCACCCAGGAGAGTCCCCACCCGAAGGCCCTGTGCTGTAAGGTGGCTGCATTGCTGAGACAGGCGTAGCTCTGGCCTCTCCCACTCTTTCCTCTTCTCCTATAGCCCTGCCGGCCCCACTCGGTGAGCCCATCCATTCCTCCTGGTCTTGGGCATACTCTGGTTAAACCCCATCTTCCCCTCCTACCTGTTCTTCTCTCTCCTCTGTCTTTTCAAAACTCCTTGAGGCATCTGGGAATGCTCCATGATATTTCCTGCTTGAGTTTCCTACTCCTGGGATTAGAACCCACTTACTGAGAAATCATGGAGAGGTCAAAGTGCAGGAGCCCAGAGTCTCTAGAAATGGCCCACTCCGGAAGAAGTTTTAGGAACAGAGAATTAGGATACAACAGTGACCAATCTGATACCAGTTACATCTACTGGGCACCTCTTCTGAGCCAGGCTGTGAGCTAAGCACTTATATTTATCACCTCATTCACTCCCCACTGCAACCTGGCGAGTAAGTACTATTACTCCCACTTTACAGGTGAAGAACTGGGGCCCAGGCTGGGTGTGGTGGCTCACATCTATGATCCCAGCACTTTGGGAGGCCAAGGCAGGAGGATTGCTTAAGGCCAGGAGTTCAAGACCAGCCTGGGCAACATAGTGAGACCCTGTGTCTACAAAAAAATTTAAAATTAGCTGAACATGGGGGTGAGCACTTGTAGTCGCAGCTACTTGGAAGGGGGCTGAGAAAAGACAATTCCTTGAGCCCAGGAGTTGGAGGCCGCAGTGAGTTGTGACTGTGCCACTGCACTCCAGCGTGGGTGACAGAGTGAGACCCTGTCTCTAAAATTTTAAAAAAGAAAGAAACTGGGGCCCAGAGAGGTCAAGGTGCTTGCTGAGGTCACACACCTTGGGACACAACAGGGATTCAAGCGCAGGCCTGCCTCAGGGACTTGTCTAAGGCCACATACAAGCAAGGGCTAAAGTGAAGTTTTCCAAGTCCCTGCTTTTTAAAAAATAATTTTAATTTTTAAAAATGTACTGTGCTGGCTCCATAAACGTCACATCTTAGGAAAGAAAACATACTTCGTAACTGCTGAAACACGATGGCTTTTTAAAAGGAAGATGAAAATCAGCTTGGTTAATTGTCAGACATTAAGTCACAGTTTATTCAATGACAGTGTACTAGTGTGGCAATGCTCCCATCAGGATGGAAGCCCATGCCACCTCTTGCAGTGATCTGAACTCCCATCATGGGCAGGCCCCTGAGCCCTGAGTTTTCAGCCTTTGACTCCTACATCTGCCTCCCTGGGGCAGCCGTGGGCAGCCCCACCGCAGCCCTTGCTGGTGAAGGGCCCAGCCCAGCTGTGATAAAGGCAGCTCTTCTAGGATATTGAGCACTCCCTGAGTAATGCCTAAGCCCAGTCATATGTCCTGGGTCCCCGAGCCCAAGAGACATCTATCCACTCTATGCAGGTGGCCTCCTGCCTGAGACTTCCCAGCCCCTTTCATGTCACGCTCTGGGGTCTTCCTCTCAGATCCTTTCTGGGGAGCATTTGACATTGGCCTTTGAACTTTTCTCTTCCACCTTTACCCCATCCCCATCTGCAGATTATCCCAGAAAACAGCAAATACCAGGAAGGACAGCCTTTCCCCACAATGAAATAAAACCAAATCAGAAACCCAGATGGCTACCTACAAACCTTTATTGAGTATCTACTATATGCCAGGCATTGTCATGGGTCTTGGAGACGTAGCAGTGAACAAAACAGAAAAAGTCTCTGTCCTTATGGAACTTAAGTTCCAGCAGAAGAGTGGATAGTTAGAAAGCCAAGGCCAGGTGCAGTGGCTCACACCTGTAATTCCAAAACTTTGGGAGGCCAAGGTGGGCAGATTGCTTGAGCTCAGGAGTTCGAGACCAGCCTAGGCGAAATGGCAAAATCCCATCTCTACAAAAAATACAAAAATTAGCTAGGCACAGTGGCACACACCTGTAGTCCCAGCTACTCAGGAGGCTGAGGCAGGAGGCCGAGTCTGGGAGGTCAAGGCTGCAATGAGCCAAGATCGTGCCACTGTGCTCCAGCCTGGGAGACAGAGTGAGACCTTGCTTCAAAAATAGTAGTAAATAGATAGAAAGCCAATAAATAAGTAAAAGCTACAATGTATCAGATGGTGAGATGCAGTATGGGGAAAGATTAAGGAGGGAGGAATGCTCCGTGATTTTCAGTGGCGGGGTGGGGGGAAGGTCAGGAAAGGCCTGCCTGAGAAGCTGAGCAGGAGGTGAGGAAGAATGTGCCCAGCCACATTCCGGAGGAAGGGCTTTGCAGGGAGAGGGGACAGCAAGCACAGATGCCCCGAGGTGCTTTGCAAGCCTATGCCTGCATCCCAGGTGCACCCCAGGCAGGGCAAGGGGGCTGGAGGGGCTGGAGGGGAGGGAACAGGTGTTATAAAGACCAGAGGCCCCTGGGACTAGCTCCTTTGGGGCACTTTGGGTCCCTACAAGGACCTGGGCCTTCATGCGAGTGAATCAAGGAGGCGGTGGAGGGTTCTGGGTGGGGAGAGGATGTGGTTTTGTTTTAGCAGCCTCACTTGGGCTGCTGTGTTGAGAGTGGAAGGGTCCCAGGCACTCGAAGCTCCAGCACCCGGAAAAGTCCCTGTCTGAAGGCCCTGTGCTGTAGGGTGGCCTCGCTGGTGAGACAGGTGTGGCTCTCGGCTGTCCCACTCTTTCCTCTTCACTAGCTCCCCATTCCCAGGGGAGGGTGGCCTGGAGTGTGGGGGATGGAAGCAAAGAGACTAGTTGAGGGGTTGCCGCAGGAATTTGAGAGCAATGCTGGTGGCTGGGACCAGGCTGACGGTGGAGGAAGTGGTGAGGGGTCAGGTTCTGGAGATATTTTGAAAGTAGAGCCTGTAGGATTTGCAGATGTATTAGATGTGACAGAAGAGGCACTGAGGACAGTTGCTAGATGTTTGACTGGAGCAACGGGAAGGTGGGAAGTTTCTGTGAACCCATGGATGTCACTAGGAACCAGTTCAACAGCACTTCAGTAGATCAAAGTGTTGACTGTTACTTATGTCAGGTAGGCCCTGGCCACGCAGCAATAAAGAGGCAGACCCGTCCGGTCCTCATGGGGCTCCCAGCCCAGCAGGGAGGACGGGCAGAAAGCAGTCGTTTTATTGTGATGACCAAGACCAAAGAAGGGCGTGCGTGCGCGTGTGTGTGCACGCAGTGGTATGCGTGTGCTCCTAGTGATGTGTGTGTGTGCATGCTGTGGTGTGTGTGTGTTGTGTGTGTGTGCATGCTGTGGTGTGTGTGTGTTGTGTGTGTGTGTTGTGTGTGTGTGTTGTGTGTGTGTGCATGCTGTGGTGTGTGTGTGTTGTGTGTGTGTGTTGTGTGTGTGTGTTGTGTGTATGTGCATGCTGTGGTGTGTGTGTGTTGTGTGTGTGTGCATGCTGTGGTGTGTGTGTGTTGTGTGTGTGTGTTGTGTGTGTGTGCATGCTGTGGTGTGTGTGTGTTGTGTGTGTGTGTTGTGTGTGTGTGCATGCTGTGGTGTGTGTGTTGTGTGTGTGTGTTGTGTGTGTGTGCATGCTGTGGTGTGTGTGTGTTGTGTGTGTGTGTTGTGTGTGTGTGCATGCTGTGGTGTGTGTGTGTTGTGTGTGTGTGCATGCTGTGGTGTGTGTGTTGTGTGTGTGTGCATGCTGTGGTTGTGTGTGTGTTGTGTGTGTGCATGCTGTGGTTGTGTGTGTGTATGTGCATGCTGTGGTGTGTGTGTGTTGTGTGTATGTGCATGCTGTGGTTGTGTGTGTGTTGTGTGTGTGCATGCTGTGGTTGTGTGTGTGTGTGTGCATGCTGTGGTTGTGTGTGTGTTGTGTGTGTGTGCATGCTGTGGTTGTGTGTGTGTTGTGTGTGTGTGCATGCTGTGGTTGTGTGTGTGTTGTGTGTGTGTGCATGCTGTGGTTGTGTGTGTGTTGTGTGTGTGTGCATGCTGTGGTGTGTGTGTGTTGTGTGTGTGTGCATGCTGTGGTTGTGTGTGTGTTGTGTGTGTGTGCATGCTGTGGTGTGTGTGTGTTGTGTGTGTGTGTTGTGTGTGTGTGCATGCTGTGGTGTGTGTGTTGTGTGTGTGCATGCTGTGGTTGTGTGTGTGTGTGTGCATGCTGTGGTGTGTGTGTGTTGTGTGTGTGTGCATGCTGTGGTTGTGTGTGTGTTGTGTGTGTGTGCATGCTGTGGTTGTGTGTGTGTTGTGTGTGTGTGCATGCTGTGGTTGTGTGTGTGTTGTGTGTGTGTGCATGCTGTGGTTGTGTGTGTGTTGTGTGTGTGTGTGCATGCTGTGGTTGTGTGTGTGTGTGTGTTGTGTGTGTGTGCATGCTGTGGTTGTGTGTGTGTTGTGTGTGTGTGTGCATGCTGTGGTTGTGTGTGTGTGTGCATGCGTATGCGTGTACTCATGTCAGGGGCCCTAATGCAGGCTGGCTACAGCCCAACTTGGACAGCTCCCCTCCAGTGACTGGGGTCACCCAGTGCTGCTGCTGGATCAAGTTGAGGACAACCCCGGGGGCCACAGGTCTGACCACCACCCTACCTCATTGCAAATACTCCCCAGCTTCTCTGGGCAAAGTCCTAGAATATATTCCAAATACAACGCAATTGGAAAGCATTGCAGATTTCAGAATCGCAGGCACTGGCTCTTTCTCGGAAGGCCTCATCACAGTCTGGTGGCATAGTACCTAAATTGAATATGAGCATAACACCTTTGTCCCCCCAAATACCTCACATATCTACATCTGCACCCCTGGTTTTTGATGCTACAGGATATCAGATGAAATGGTGACTCTAAAAATATAAAATCTTGCAATATTAATCAAATGAAGTCAAGTAAAATAAGAAATTCTCAGCCAAATGAAAATTGCCAGGAAAACACTAATCAAGATGCTTTGGAACAAAACCTAAGCTCTGTGTCCAGTTCCCATCAGTCCTGCCATTTGGCTTCCTGTTTGTTTGAGGCTCAGGCCTTCCCCCACCTCATTTCACAGTATTCTCAGAGGGGACCCCAGTAGGGCAGGGAAGCGCAGGGGGGCTCACTGGCTGCCAGGATCACCCAGGTGTGGCTGGTGGAGCACAGAACCCCTGGCCTCATCGGTGCCACAGTGCGGGGGTGAGGAGGAGGCTGCTTGTGTGCCTTCTTAGGAGGATTAGCCAGGCCTGCCCTGCCCCCAGCCTGCTGCTGCCGGCTAAGCCTGGGAGGGGAGAGGTCACCACCGGCAGCTCCCGCCCCTCCTCCTCGCGCTTGCCCACAGGTTCCCAGAAGGCAGCACCACCTTTCCAGGTTGCTGTTTACTGAAATATGCCCTGACCTCTGACCCTTGTCACAGCCTGGTCAGATGGATAGATGGCATCACCTCCACTTAGGAAACTGAGGCTCTGCAACATTTAGTGACCTGCCCAAGGGCACACAGCTAGGAAGTGGTGGGCCAGGGCTTGAATCTAGGTTTATCTAACCCCTGTCTCTAGAGATGACCTCAGTGTCCTGAGGTGACCAAGTCCGATTACTCCTTTATACGGGGAAGGGGGGATGAGACTCAGGGGCTGCACCTTGCTCAGAGTCATCCGGCGCACCAGGGGCAGGGGCAGGGGCAGGCTTGAGACTCCCAGTGCGGAGATCTTCCTGTAGGGTTCACTTCCCCCTGGCCCAGAGGTGGTACCTTTGGAAGTCCTGGGAGGCTTCCTGGAGGAGGTATCTGGGGTCCAGGCTCCAGCTCAGAAGGTGGGGAGAGGCAATTTGCAGGAAAACTTCGAATATGGCCCTGTCCCTCAAACCCTGACCCCGCTGACCTCCCCTCCCGCTTCCTACTGGGCGGCTCATGGGACACTGGATAGGGGCAGGCACAGCCCCTCCCATCTCTGCCGTCCGTCCCCCCAGGGCGCCGAGACCAGGAAGCGCTCGCCCACACTCAGCAGCCAGTTCAAGCGGTCACTGGAGCTGCTGATGCGCACGCTGGGTGCCTGCCAGCCCTTCTTCGTGCGATGCATCAAGCCCAATGAGTTCAAGAAGCCCATGGTGAGTGGCCCTGGCCTGGGGTTGGCAGTTGGCAGCTAGGTTGACGTGGAGGAGCTAGGTCAAGAATAAGGTAGGGTGGGAGTGAAGGATGTGAGACTTTGTCCCTTTGGGGAATGGGGGGCACCCAGGGAGCTTACAAAACAAGGCCCCCTATTTACTGGAGGCAGCAGGTGCCTTGGAAAGAGCCTAGACTGGGGCGGGGGGGGGGCGGGGCTTGCAGCAGGTTCAGATCCTGGCTCTACCACGTACAAGTGAGCGACTGCAGACAAGGCAGTTTCTTCTCTTATGCCTCAGTTTCCTCATAGATGGAAATGGGACTGACCGTACCTTCCTCCTGAGGCTATTCCATGCAGTAATGCTTGCAGATGCCCACACTCAGCAAGTGCCCAGTGATTGACAGCTGTGGTTCTTGCTGGGGCTGCTTCTTTGAAAGTCCCCTTCTCCTTTGTCCCAGCTCAACCACCACCTCCTCCTGGAAGCCTCCCCCGTCTCTTCAGCTGGTTGGGATATCCTCATTCTTGACTTTTCTGAATAACATTTGTTGTGTCCTTTCTGTGTGCCCAGCATAGGCTGGATGGTCAGTCCACAGCCTCCTTCAACCTTCTCAAACAGACCGTGAGAAAGGGACTGTGCTGGTCCCAGGTTAGAGATGCAGGACTGGGGACTCAGGAAGGTTAAGGGGCTCAGGCTGGGGCCACCTCGCTGCGAGCCCTCTCCTTTCCCAGCACTGGCTCTGGGAGGGTTGTTTACCCAGAGGCCTGCAGGGAGGCACAGGGGGAAGCTGGGGCCTTGGGATCTAGGGAGGGAAGGAAGGCCGGGGAAAGTGACCCGGAGAGAGAGGAAACAGTCTCCGGAAGCTGACAGGCTGCAAGACCGTCCCTTCCCGCTGCCTCCTGCCTGGAAAACATTCCCCAGAGTGGATGAGGCCTGTCCCCTTTAGGACTCAGGTCTGCAGGGGCCTGAGGGCTGCAGAGGGTTCCAGTGAGCTCTCCCTCTAATGCAGGGGGTGCAGGGGACTGAGACCAGGGCACTCGGGCACAGTCTCCCCTGGCTCTGAAGTGGGACACTTCCCTCAGCCCAGTCCTCAGCATCTGTGGACTGGGCCTTGGCAACAGCCTCCTCAAGGGTCTCCTGCCTCCCTTGCCTCCTGTCCTGCCTGCCCTGGCCCCCAGTGACATTGTTCTCAAATGCAGACCTGGCCCAGTCTCTCCCTGCTCTAAACCTTCCCTGGCTTCCAGCATCCATGGATGAGGCCCTCACAGAGCCCCACAGCCTCACAGCCCAGCACCTACCTTCTACTCTTTCTCTCCAGCCCCTCCACCAACCGAACCCCAGGGCCCTTTGAAAAATGTGCCTCTTCCTTAAGGCAGCTAGAAAGTTGTCTGAATAACCGCGGATCTACAATAGCTGCAATGTGAAAGGTCCTCCCTGGGGCTGTGCAGAGCACCCCTCACCTGCACAGCCATAACTTGGCCTGGACCAGCCTCTCTAGTTCCCTCAAGGTTCCCAACAAAGTCCTGTGCTTTCAGGCTTCCACACCTTTGCACAGGCTCACCCCCTCCAGCCTTGGAATACTCCCCGTCCTGTCAGGGTTAGGGGGATAAAGACGCCTCCTCCATGAAGCTCCCCCCTTGGGTGTCCCAAGGGGAATTAATATCTTCTCTGCTCCCAAAGCACACAGCTCCACCACGACAGGCCTCTCTTTATGCTCTTTTGTGGATTTGAGCTGCAGATCCAGGTGCCTGTCCCAGCTTTGCTCCTCCCGTGCCACGTGGACTTGGCCTTTCTGAGCCTCTGTCTGGGTTGGTCAAGTGCACAGCAGGGCTGCCTCCCAGCAGGAGCCTTGGCCCTGATGCCCTTGGCTGTGTGCCCGGCAGCTGTTCGACCGGCACCTGTGCGTGCGCCAGCTGCGGTACTCAGGGATGATGGAGACCATCCGAATCCGCCGAGCTGGCTACCCTATCCGCTACAGCTTTGTGGAGTTCGTGGAGCGGTACCGTGTGCTGCTGCCGGGTGTGAAGCCGGCCTACAAGCAGGTTCGGGGCTGAGTGCGCAGAGGGCAGGAGGGGAGGGTCCCAGCTTTGGCTGGGCAAGGGTCCCAATTTTCTTATCAGGACCATGGGTGAGGCTTGATATCTGCTCAACCTCTCAGGTGCAGCATGGAAAATTGGGGTTCAGGTATTGGAATCTGAAAATTTCAACCCCATTGAAAATTGGGGTTCAGTGGGCTTCAGTTGCCATGTTCAGCTGGTGAGGACTTCACACATGGTGGTGTAAGGAACAAGACCAGGGCTGCCACGCGGGCCCTGGATGTCAGTTGTGAGAAAGGGTTTTGCAATCATACCATCCAGCTGAGCTAAGGAGAAAACTGGGGCTCAGAGAAGGCAGGACCCAGCTGAGGTCACACTTCGAGTCAGGGGCCGAGCTCAGGAAGAGCCCTGCCTCTCAGCCTTGGGGACACTCCGGAGGCCTTCCCACTGGAGAGGCTGCCCATTCCCTTGTGTCCCCCGTCCTCACTCCAGGGCGACCTCCGCGGGACGTGCCAGCGCATGGCTGAGGCTGTGCTGGGCACCCACGATGACTGGCAGATAGGCAACACCAAGATCTTTCTGAAGGTGAGCACAGATGCCTTCCCTGGGCTGCCCTGGGGGGGCTGTAAATTCCCATGATGTGGACTGGGGTGCTCAGGAGAGGGAGGCAGTGCTGGGGCTTTGAGATCCTTTCTGCCGGGCTGTGATGTGGCTGGAGGAGCAGGTGGGATCTGGCCTCTCTGGTGGGGAAGGGTAATTTGGTGTTTGAGATCATCTACCACCTGGGAGCGGGGTCAGAGCACTGATCACAGTTTACAAAGCACATGCCAGGGGCAGGCTGGCTGTCAGGCCCACAGCAGGGAGGCAGGGGTGCTGCCTGCCTTGGGGTCCCTTTCTGAGCCTCATTTTCCCATCTGTAAATTAGGTTGTGCCTGTGTGGGGTCTCTTGAGTGTATCTTTAGGTTCCTTCCTGTGGTTTCCTGCCTGGCCGGGCCCATCCCGTGCTGGGGTCCGCAGCATGTCACCTGTCCGTCACTCTGTAGGGAGCTCAGCTCCCATTGCTGCCTGAGCAGCTGGGGAGGGAAGCAGGAAGCGAGGCCTGCGGGAGTCTCGGAGTCACAGCCTTGGAGACATGGCTGGGAGCTGGCAGTGGCAGGGCAGCCGCAGCAGGGACAGTGCGATCTCCCAGCGCTGGGCTTCCCCATTTGCATTTCCGCTGTGCTAGATTTCTGGCTGTCCCGGATGACAGGGCTCCTTCCTCTGGTGTGGGGGGTGGGGCCTGGGCACTCCAGGACAGCTGCAGGAGGGACAAGAACCAGCTCTGAACTGGAGGGAGCCTGCGGCCTCTTCTAATTCCTCTCCAGCCAAGGGGCTTCAGGCTAGGCCCTTTCTCTCCTTGCACCTGCATTTCCTCATCAGCAAGATGTGATGAATGTTCCCTGCCTGTGCCTCCCACAGCTGTCAGCCAGAAAGCACATTCCATGTGCCAGGCCCTGGGTGGGGGCTTTTCATCCATGAGCTCATTTAATCCTTGAAACAGTCCTGTGGAGAAGGAAATATTATACCCATTTCACAGGCTCAGAGAGAAGTGAGTTGTCCGAAACCAGGCAGCTAGGAAGCAGGGAGCAGGGCTTCTAGTCTGGGGAGGTCTGATGCCCAGCCCCTGTGTGGGCAAAGTGGGGAAGGCAGGAATCATGATGGCATCTAGTACCAGGGAACTCGGAGGAGCGCCATCAGCCCCTGACTTACACTGCTAGGCTCTTCCGATATGGCCATGGTTTTGAGAGGCCAAACATGCTCATTCATCCATTCATTCATTCAGAATGCCTTGGCTGAGCATCTCCTCTGTCAGGGCCCTGTGTGTCTGTGATTATCTGATGGATTTGGCTCCCTCATGAGACTCTACCCTCCCCAAGGGCAGGGGCCATGTCTCCCTGGTTCATTGAGGCAGCCCCTCCCCTCCCCAGCATCTAGCACAGTGCCGGCACGTGGAGGTGTTCAATTCATATACATTAAGTGAACCAATGAAGTTTTGTCCAACTGGAGTGAGGGTTGGGGTCTTGGGTGAGGAGGAGAGAGGGCTGAAAAAGTTGGCAGACACCCTGGATCATGGGTGGCCTTGAGTGCCAGGGTGAGGAACCCAGCCTCGACCTGGGGAACCATGAGGTGTCACTGTAGGGTCGCCATCCAGGTTGTGTTTAGGAGGGTCCCTCTGGCTGCCTGTGAAAGAGAGCCAGAGAGGGAGCCAGGGGGCCGTGAGACCTTTAGTTAGGAGGCTGCTGCCAAGATTTGGGAGAGGAATGGCAGCAGCCCAGCCCAGGTGAGGGACTGATGTGACAGGGACGTCTAGAAGCAGGGGGCTTGGGCAGATTGACGATAGGGAAGAAGCTGGTGTGTGTGCGTACTGGGCCTTCCGACCCCATCCAGAGAGATTAGGCACCTTCTGCTCCATTTGTCCTGCCTGGACCTCTGGGAAACAGCCACAACCCCTGTCTGTCCTGGTGGCTGTGGTAGGCTGCCCCAGGGGCCAGAGCCAGCTGGGAGGTCATGGGGCCCAACTGAGTTCTAGACCTGTGCTCCCAGTGAAGGAAGAGCGGCCCCCGCTGGGACTGAGCAGATGGCCCTAGAGGAGACCTTGTGGGGCACTGCTCAGGAGCTCTGCCTCCTAGGACCACCATGACATGCTGCTGGAAGTGGAGCGGGACAAAGCCATCACCGACAGAGTCATCCTCCTCCAGAAGGTCATCCGGGGGTTCAAAGACAGGTGCGTGTTCCCACCAGCTCCTCCGCTCCTCAGCCCACATACAGGTGTACGTGTGGTGTTTGGCTCTCCTCTGCTCTGCCTGCATGAACACTAGGAAAAAAACATGTTCACCTATGAAACAAGTGCACACATGCATAGCATACACACATGATCATGTAAACACAGAGGAACACAGATACATGATTTACATGGACCCATAGTGCCATGTAAGCCAAATAATGCAATACATTCACCTACATACGCACATGCACACATAGATACATGAGACTCACATGTGGACCCACTGTTCATTTCAGATGCTGATGAAATTTTGCAAAGAGGAAATTTGAGATTTTATAAATCATTAATACAAAATGTGTCTCATATTCTATGTAAGGGATATGTGTACACGTGACAATTCACAAATGTGCAGGACTGACTCCAAAGTGTGATTAAAGCTCTGCAAAAATTCCACAACACACCCCTTTGCAGTTCATATGGTCACTCTCTCCCTTCTTCCACTCATCCACCCACCTACCCATCAATACATCCATTCACCCACCCACCTACCCACCCATCCATCCATCCATCCATCCGCCCACCTATTCACCCATCCATCCATCCATCCATCCATCCATCCATCCGCCCACCTAGTCATCCATCCATCCATCCATCCATCCATCCATCTGTCCATCCATCCATCCGCCCACCTATCCATCCATTCATCCATCCATCCATCCGCCCACCTAGTCACTCATCCATCCACCCATCCATTCATTCATCCATTCATCCATCTATTCATTCACTCACCAACCCATCCACCATCCATCCATCCATCTACCCACCTACCCACCTACCCATTCACTCATCCATCCATCTACCCACCCATTCACTCATCCATCCACCCACCCACCCACCCGCCCATTCACTCATCCATCCACCCACTCACCCACCCACCCGCCCATTCACTCATCCATCCACCCATTCACTCATCCATCCACCGACCCCCCCACCCACCCGCCCATTCACTCATCCATCCACCCGCCCACCCGCCCATTCGCTCATCCACCCACCCGCTCATACGCCCACCCGCCCACCCGCCCACCTGCCCACCCGCCCACCTGCCCATTCGCTCATCCGCCCACTCGCTCACCCACCCATTCGCTCATCCATCCACTCGCTCATCCATCCACCCATCCATTCACCCAGCCACCTACCCACCTACCCACCTGTCCGTCTGTCCGTCCATCCATCCATCCATCCACCCACCCGCCCACCTATTCACCCATCTATCCATCCATCCATCTGCCCACCTATTCACCCATCTATCCATCCATCTATCTATCCATCTGTCCTTCTATCCATCCGTCCACCCATCCATCCATCCATCCATCCATCCATCCATCCATCCATCCATCCATCCATCTGCCCACCTATTCACCCATCTATCCATCCATCTATCTATCCATCTGTCCATCTATCCATCTGTCCACCCATCCATCCATCCATCCATCCATCCACCCACCTAGTCACTCATCCATCCACCCATCCACCCACCCATTCATTCATCCATTCATCCATCTATTCACCCACCAACCCATCCACCATCCATCCATCCATCCATCCATCCACCCATCCACCCATCCACCCATCCACCCATCCACCCATCCACCCATCCACCCATCCACCCACCTACCCATTCATTCCTCCATTCATCCATTCACCCATCCACCCACCCACTCCCACAGTTGCTCATTTGCTTATGTGTGTCTCCAAGCATTGACTTGTTGGTTCACTTGCATACTTGCACACCCATCCTTCACTCTTCCTTTATTTATTTCTACATTCAGCAGAACCCTGCTGTCTGTGCGTGGTATCTGTCCTCTATCAGGCTGAAGATGACTGTTCTCCTGTAGAAGCAGCCTGCTGTGTGCAGGGGGAACAGCACTGGGCTCACTTAGGGTCAGTCAGAAGACACGGGCTCTAGTCCCAACCTATCAAGTCTCAGTAGCCTCATGTATAAAATGAGGAAGTTAGACTGTTCAAAGTTTTGATCTTTATATTATTTTAGTTACTTATTTTTTCATACATTTATTCATTCAACAAATACCTTTTGAATGTCTACCTTCATGGGCTTATGTGACAGGCCTGTGGGGCAGGCAGGGCAGGCATTATTCTACGCATTGTATGGATGAGGAAGCTGAGGCACAGAGGTTATGTGCCTTGCCCAAGGTCACATAGCTAGGAAGTCACAGAGCTGGGACTCAGCATGCCCTTCTGATCCCAAACCCACCTGTACCCTGGCTGCCTCTGGACACTGCTAACCCATGCCACTACTGCTGTTTCAGGTCTAACTTCCTGAAGCTGAAGAATGCTGCCACACTGATCCAGAGGCACTGGCGGGGTCACAACTGTAGGAAGAACTACGGGCTGGTGAGCCTCCCCATGGGCTGCTCTTGCCCAAACAGGCCTTTGAACCCAGCCTTGCTGCCATGGCAGCGGGACTGGCCTGCACCCAGGCAGCACAGCCTGGCCTTGTTGGCCTCCTGCCACTGCCCTGGCCAGCCACTACCATTCCTCCAGCCCGAAGTCTCGATCTGGCTCTTGTGGCTTCTTCCAACTGGCCAGAAATGTTTGTTGCTCTCCTTCTGGAGTGTTTTTGGGGGTTGGGAGCACTCTGAGATTATTAGAGATCTCAGACGGGGCTGAGAGTGGCTGGGTCACATGGACCTCTCTCTGTGCAGCAGCTGGGCTTCGGGCTTGTTGGGGCTGAATGGGAAGCAGACTGGTTGGTTGCAGCTCCTGATCTAGGATTCTCTCAGGAGGGCCCCAACTCAGGGAGAGTCAAGGTCACCTAAAAATATGTTGCCTGAGAGCAAACAGAACTTTCTAACGATGGGGGAGCCCTAATCTGAAAGGAGACTGGGCCATGCCTTCTGGGGGGTGCCTGTCTGAGAGTGGAGGCCGGTGCCGTGGAAGCTCCTGCAGGCAGGGTCAGTCTGGAATGGGACAGCAGGCTCTGAGCACGAGGTGGCCGTCCTTGCAGATGCGTCTGGGCTTCCTGCGGCTGCAGGCCCTGCACCGCTCCCGGAAGCTGCACCAGCAGTACCGCCTGGCCCGCCAGCACATCATCCAGTTCCAGGCCCGCTGCCGCGCCTATCTGGTGCGCAAGGCCTTCCGCCACCGCCTCTGGGCTGTGCTCACCGTGCAGGCCTATGGCCGGGGCATGATCGCCCGCAGGCTGCACCAACGCCTCAGGGCCGAGGTGAGGGAGCAAGTCCATAGCACCTACAGCTCTGACCCCTGGGTGAGGAGTGTCCATGCATCACCCTCAGGTGTTGGCCAGGCAGCGGGACCTATGGGGGGGACCTGCGGTTATGCCTGCTCTGAGGAGTGAACAAACCTGGGACCAGACCCTCATTTCCATCCTCTCAGCCAAGGGCAGGGCTGGGACCTCAGTCGCTCTTGGGGATCTCTGGGAGACTGACAAAGATCTAGCCGGGCTTTTGGATCAGTGGTGCCTCCAACCCGCTGGGTGACCTAGAGAATTTCTTGGTTACCTCAGTTGTCCTATCTGCCAAATTATTTGGCAAAGTCATGCCCAGTTCCAGAAGAGTCGGGTGGGTGGAGCTGGCGGGAATCCCTGCAACAACAGCTACACGCACTTCCATGCCCTCTGGATGCCCCATTCCCTCAGTACCTGCGGCGCCTCGAGGCTGAGAAAATGCGGCTGGCAGAGGAAGAGAAGCTCCGGAAGGAGATGAGCGCCAAGAAGGCCAAAGAGGAGGCCGAGCGCAAGCATCAGGTGAGCCGAGAGCCTCCAGGCGCCTTAGGTGTCCACTTGCTGGCTTGTCCCCTCCCTGAGGCTGGCTGCTCATCTGTCACCAGGCGCTGCAGCCTTCCTTCCATCCTTCAGAGTGGCCACACTAGACCCACTCGGCCAGCATTGCCTGAGCTCTCGCTGGGCACGTGGTCCTGTGCCATGCAAAAGGACAGAGGGCTGTGGTGGCTCTGGAGGAAGAGGCCCAGGCCCTCAGCAGCCCCTTTCTAGTTGGGAGATAACACCCTGGTAAAAGCACAAGCCAGCTGACGGCACGAGGGTGCCACGCTGCCCAATAGAGAGCCACCAGCCACAGTGGCAACTGAACACTTGCAGTGTGGCCTGTCCGAATGACACAGTGCTTTAAGTGTGAAACACACACTAGATTTTGAAGACTTGGTGGGGAAAAAATGAGTATAAAATATCTCAGTATTATTTTTATAATGTGGATTACATGCTAAGTTAATATTTGGGAAATATTGAGTTAAATGTATTACTAAGACTAATCCCACCTATTCCTTTTTGCTTTTTAAAACGTGGCTACTACATGGGTGGCTCACATTATATTTCTATTGGGCAGCACTGGTCTAGAGCCTCAAGCCAATGGCCGTGGGATGTCTGGGTTGGTGTGGTCCCCATGGAGCAGGCTCCTGGAGGAGGTGGCTCCCTGAGAGCCCTGAAGGACGGGGCAGGATTGCTGTTTGGCTTGTTGAGAGGCCTCTGAGTGGCCCAGAGGTGGGGAAGTCAGAGGCTCCATTCTCCCCGGCGGTCAGGAGGTGGGGACTGAGGCCCTGGATGCTGCAGGGGCTCCCCAGGGAGAGTTTGTTCCCTGAGGCTGTGGCACCGGGGCTGACCCCGTGTCTTCTGTGTCACCCCAATTGCCCAGGAGCGCCTGGCTCAGCTGGCTCGTGAGGACGCTGAGCGGGAGCTGAAGGAGAAGGAGGCCGCTCGGCGGAAGAAGGAGCTCCTGGAGCAGATGGAAAGGGCCCGCCACGAGCCTGTCAATCACTCAGACATGGTGGACAAGATGTTTGGCTTCCTGGGGACTTCAGGTGGCCTGCCAGGCCAGGAGGGCCAGGCACCTAGTGGCTTTGAGGTACCAGGCTAGGGGAAGGGGCTCCAGAGGCCCACACACACCGCTTGTGCTGATCCTCCCTCCTTCTGTGCCCTTGGCCTTAAAGCCCACCCAGCCCCTCTGAGCAGTGGGGAGCAGAGATGAACTGGGTCCGGGCTGCAGATCCCAGGTCCTGTCCCTCTCCAAGGCCCTTGTCAAGTATTTTTTTTTTTTTTTTTTTTTTTTTTTTTGAGATGGGATCGTACCCTGTTGCTCAGGCTGGAGTGCAGTGGCATGATCACAGCTCACTGCAGCCTTGAACTTCTGGGCTCAGGCGATCCTCCCGCCTGAGCTTCCCGAGTAGCTGGGACTCCAGGGCATACCTCTTGTCTCCTTCAGGACCTGGAGCGAGGGCGGAGGGAGATGGTGGAGGAGGACCTGGATGCAGCCCTGCCCCTGCCTGACGAGGATGAGGAGGACCTCTCTGAGTATAAATTTGCCAAGTTTGCTGCCACCTACTTCCAGGGGACAACCACGCACTCCTACACCCGGCGGCCGCTCAAACAGCCACTGCTCTACCATGATGACGAGGGTGACCAGCTGGTAAGGCCTGCCTGCCGCTAGGTCACTGGTGGGTGGGGCCAGGGCTGGAGCTATGGACTCTGCTGCTGGTGGTGGCCGTAGGTGATGAGGGTGGTGGGTCCCTGGGGGCCAGGGACCAGGTCTGACTATAGTCTTCACTGCGGTGCCCAGCCTGAGGGCTGACCATGCAGGAGGGGGTGTCTCCAGCCCGCTCCCCAAACCACCAGGTCATTTTGACAGCTTTAGCAATGTCCTCCGCTCTGGCCTCTGACATGCGCGCTCTGGCCTCTGACATGTGCACTCTGCCCCAGGCAGCCCTGGCGGTCTGGATCACCATCCTCCGCTTCATGGGGGACCTCCCTGAGCCCAAGTACCACACAGCCATGAGTGACGGCAGTGAGAAGATCCCTGTGATGACCAAGATTTACGAGACCCTGGGCAAGAAGACGTACAAGAGGGAGCTGCAGGCCCTGCAGGGCGAGGGCGAGGTGAGGTCAAGGTGCCCTCTGGCTGATGTCCCTCCCAGGCCGACAGGGAGGGCTGCTGGCATCACCAGCCTTGGGCTCCTCTGCAGAAAAAGGATCCTATAATTCATCTCTGCCTCACCGACCCCTGCCTGCCACCCTCCTTTGTCTACTTGTGGGAACAAATGTTTGAAACTTTTATAAACGGTAAAGTGCTGACCATAACTGAGGGGCCTCATGGCAGAGCAGACAGGGGCTTTGCAGTTGGAGCCAGCTCCCGTACTATGTTTTTCTGAGTCTCAGTTTTCCTGACTGCCAGTTGGCTAGTGGGGGTGCAAGGGTAGGGGTGAGCAGGTGGACGGTGGCAGTGTGGGGGACAACCTGTAAGCTTCACGTGGAAGCGAGACGGTTCCCCGCAAAGTCTTGCTGTCGGGGGTCTCGACATTGCTTTCTGCTCAGCCACTTGACCCTGATCCCTGCTGGTCCTGCAGGCCCAGCTCCCCGAGGGCCAGAAGAAGAGCAGTGTGAGGCACAAGCTGGTGCATTTGACTCTGAAAAAGAAGTCCAAGCTCACAGAGGAGGTGAGGGCAGACGCTGGGGGTCTGGCAGCCCACGGGTGGCTGCCTTAGGTGGTCTAGGCTGGAGCACAGCTGAGCTGGGGGCCCACGGAAGCAGGAGCAGGAGTGGACACCGTCTGTCCTCAGGGGTCTTGGCTGGCCAGGGACAGGACAACATGGGGGGGTTGGTGGGTGATCAGGCAGACAGGAGTGTCTGAAGAGGGTGGGATCTCAGGCTTGGGGTGGGAAGGGCTTCCTAGCAGAGGGCACTGAGCAGGGGAGGCTAGTAGCAGCACAGGTGAGAGGGAATACACTTCCAGCCGGGCGCAGACCCGAGGCACTTGGTCCAAGGACCTTTGAGGCATGGGCGCTTTCTGTGGAACAAGAGTGCTCATTGAGCATGAACGGGATTAATTTATTTGAATTCATTCTTCAGCCACTTTGCCTTTTCTGGGCACTGTCCCAGCCCTTGTGCTCTGGGGTTGTCCAGGCTGGTGTGTGTGTGGCAGGGGAGGATACATTGGAGAGGCAGTCACAAACCAAGGCATTCATGGCCTTGGGGGCTAGGCCCCCATCCCCACATTTGCACAATCCAGTCCCTCTGCCTGAAACTCCTCCTTTCTCTGCCTGGGGTCACCTCCTCCAGGAAGCCTCCCCAGCTCCTCCACTGCAGAGTCAGGGGCTCCCACTTCACCTCTGCCCTTGTCCTGTCCCCACCTGAGGCACAAATCCAGCCTTGCAGGTGTGTGGCCTCAGATTTGAATCCCAGCTCTGCCGCTTAGTATTCAAGGGACCCAGGGAAGAAAATGCCCACTCCGTGGGGTCCTGGGAAGAAGGCAGAAATGGCAGCCGAGGGTGTTCAGTGGTGCTCCCTGTCTGCACAACCCACTCCTGCCGCTCGCCTCTCGCTCACCCTACATCCTCTGGGCAGAGCTCGGGGCTTGTGCTGTGGGCTGTGTGGGATGAGAGAGGAGAAACATCTCATAAGAACTGGTGTGAGGCTGGTCACATTGGGGCTAAGGGTGTGGGTGACAGGGTGGTGGTGACTGGTGGTTGGAACCTGGGGTATACTCCAGGTGCCACAGTTCTGTTGTGGGGGGGCACCCCAGAGAGATAGGGGTCCCGCTTGGAGTCAGAGGATCATGTCCCTGTCCTGGCTGAGAGGACCTCCCTGGGGTGGAGTGGGGTGTGGGGTGCAGGGTATCGAGGAGATGGCCAGAGGAGCTCTGTCCCCAGAAGTGGGTGGCACCGGGCCAGTGTGCCCTGGCTGTGTGGGCCAGTTATTGTATTGGCCCAGCATCTGCTGTGCATGTGGCAGGGGTAATGACAGTGATGGGGAGCCCAGTTCTTCTGCTCACTCCTTAGATTCTGCTTTCTGGGGAGCAGGCAGCCTCGGGTGCTGGTGCCCTGGCTGGCAGGGGAACACCCCTAACTTCACCTGCCCTGTCCTCTCCCTCTGGCCCAGGTGACCAAGAGGCTGCATGACGGGGAGTCCACAGTGCAGGGCAACAGCATGCTGGAGGACCGGCCCACCTCCAACCTGGAGAAGCTGCACTTCATCATCGGCAATGGCATCCTGCGGCCAGCACTCCGGTCAGTGCTGGGAGGCGGGGGCACCGGGGCCTGAAAGTCTTTTGGTGGCTGAGTGGTGCCTCTGTCAACCTAGCAAGAGATTAAGCCAAGCAGGCCTGGGTTTGGCTTTGCTGCTAGCTAGTTGGCTGAGTTAGGACCTTGGTGGAGTTATTTCATCTCTCTAAGCCTCTGATTCCTTGTCTGTAAAGGGGGAATCCTAAAACAGGCATCCCTTGGAGATACTGCAGATTCAGTTGAAGGCCACAGAAATAAATATCACAATAAAGAGAGCCGCACAAATATTTTGTTTCCCAGTGCATATAAAAGTCATATTTATACTATAGTCTATGAAGTATGAAATAGCATTATGTCTAAAAAATGTAGACACCTTGATTAGAAAATAATGCCAAAAATGCTAATGGTCATCTGAAAGTTGTATCTATTTGCTGAAGGGTCTTGCCTTGAGGTTGATGGCTGCTGACTGATCAGAGTGGTGGTTGCTGAAGGTTGGGGTGGCTGCGACAATTTATTAAGATAAGACAACAGTGAGATTTGCTGCATAAATGGACTCTTCCTTTCACACAAAATTTCTCTGTAGCATGCAATGCTGTTTGACAGCATTTTACCCACAGTAGAACTTCTTTCAAAATTGGAGTCAATCCTCTCAAACCCTGCTGCTGCTTTATCAATTAAGTTGATGCAATATTCTAAGTCCTTTGTTGTCATTTCAACAATGTTCGCAGCATCTTCACCAGTAGATTCCATCTCAAGAAACCACTTCCTTTGCTCATCCATAAGCGGCAATTCCTCATCCACTGAAATTTGATCATGACATTGCAGCAACTCAGTCCCATCCTCAGGCCCCCCTTCTCATTCTAGTTCTCTTGCTATTTATTTCCACCACATCTGCAGTTACTTCCTCTTGAAGTCTTGAGCCCCTCAGTCATTCATGAAGGTTGGAATCCACTTCTTCTACGCTCCTATTGATGTTAATAATTTGACCTCCTTCCATGAGTCATGAATGTTCTGAATGGCATCGAGAATAGTGAATACTTTCCAGAAGCTTTTCCATTGATTTTGCCCAGATCCACCAGAGGAATCACTATCTATGGCAGCAATAGTCTTATAAAATGTATTTCTTAAATAAGACTTGAAAGCCAAAATTACTCCTTGATCCATAGGTTGCAGGATGGATGTTGCACTAGCAGGCATGAAAATAACATTCATCTCCTTGTATATCATTCTTTTTTTTGTTTGTTTTGAGACAGAGTCTCACTCTGTTGCCCAAGCTGGAGTGCAGTGGCGCCATCTCAGCTCACTGCAACCTCTGCCTTCTGGGTTCAAGCAATTCTCCTGCCTCAGCCTTCCGAGTAGCTGGGACTACAGGTGTCCACCACCACATCCAGCTAATTTTTGTGTTTTTAGTAGAGATGGGGTTTCACCATGTTGGCCAGGCTGGTCTTGAACTCCTGACCCTGTGATCCACGTGCCTCAGCCTCCCAAAATGCTGGGATTACAGGTGTGAGCCCCTGCACCCAGCCCCTTGTACATCATTTTTAAGGGCCCTAGAATTTTTGGAATGGTCACTGAGCATTGGCTTCAATTGAAAGTCAGCAGTGCATTAGCTCCTGACAGGAGAGTCAGCCTGTCTTTTGAAGCCTTGAAGCCAGCCATTGACTTCTCTCTAGCTGTGAAAGTCCTAGATGACATCTTCTTCCAATAGAAGGCTGATTAATCTACATGGAAAATCTGTTGTTGAGTGTAATCACCTTCATCAATGATTCGAGCTAGGCCTTCTGGAAAACTTGTTGCTGCTTCTCCACCAGCACTTGTTGCTTCACCTTGCACTTTTATATTTTGGAGACAGCTTCTTGCTTTAAACCTCATGAGGCAATCTCTGTGAGCTTCCAACTTACCTTCTGCAACTTCCTTACCTCTCTCAGCCTTCATAGAATTGAAGAGAGAGCCTCCCTCTAGATTAGGCTTTGGCTTAAGGGAATGTTGTGGCTGGTTTGATCTATTCAGACCCCTAAAATTTTCTCCATATCAGCAAATAAGGCTGTTTCACTTTCCTATCATTTGTGTGTTCACTGGAGTAGCATTTTTGATGTCCTTCAGGAACTATTCCTTTGCATTCACAAGTTGGTTAACTGCTTGGCACAAGAGGCCCAGCTTTTGGTCTCTCTCGGCTTTCAACATACTTTCCTCTCTAATCATTTCTAGCTTTTGGTTAAAAGTGAAAAATGTTCGACGCTTCCTTTCACTTGAACACTTAGAGGCCATTTTAGGGTTATTAATTGGCCTAATTTCAATATGAATGTGTCTCAGGGAATCAGGAGGCGTGAGGAGAGGGAGTGAGATGGGGGAATGGCTGGTCGGTAGAGCAGTCAGAACACATCTAACATTTATCGATTAGGTTTGCCATCTTCTATGGGCACGATTCATGGTGCACAAAACAATTACAATAGTAACATTAAAGATTAGTGATCACAGATCACAGCAAATATAATAATAAAGAGATATTTCTAGTATTGCCAAAATGTGACAGAAACATGAAGTGAGCACATGCTGTTGGAGAAATGGTGCTGGTAGACTTGCTCCATGCAGAGTCGTCATAAACCAATTTGTAAAAAATGCAATGTCTGCGAAGTGTAATAAAGTGAAGTACAGTAAAATGAGGTGTGCCTGCAGTAGCTACCTCATACATAGGCTTGTGGGAAGATAAAGCTATGAAAACTGTGTAGCACCAGACCTGGAGCATAGTAAGCACCCCATAGATGGTAGCTTTGATCATCATCATCCAACATGCATTTCCTGCTTTAACCCCGCTGCCGCCAGCTCACCTCCAGTCACCCACCCTAGGCTCACGGTCAGGGTTACTGTGCCTGGGAATCCTGCAAGTACCTCCTTCCCCACAGGGCCAGGAGAGGCCTTTACCTAGGTCCCTGGGGTTTTGGGGAGTTGAAGGGAAGACCGAGGCGTCACCAGGAGCCACCAAAAAATCAACTCAGCTGATGAGAGTAGGGCTAGGACTTTTCTGAGAACAGTCTCTGCATAGGACAGGTCTGTCGGGAGAGCTGATGCCATGAATGTGTGCATGCTGGTTGGGAGGACAGCAGGATGAGGCAGGGGCCTAGCCCCACTTTCCTGATGGGGAAACTGAGGTCCAGAGTAGGGAAGAGATTTGCCCAGGGGTCACTAGGCCTCCTGCCTCCTATCAGGCCCCCGTTTTTATCTCCCCAGGGCTAGTCACTACCTCACCGGGGTGGCCACACTGTCCAGGGCCACCTGCCAACAGGAGAAAAAGGCAGCTGCTGCAGGCGTGTCTCAGGGGCAAGAATTTGCCTCCAAATTATCTCACCATCATACCTAAAGCTGACACTTCTAGAAAACACGGTGCCAGGAGCCCTGAACCAAGAGTCCAAAGGCTGGGGTGTCAACTCCTTGAGGGGCCTCACACGGCTAATCCCTCCCTGCTCTCAGCCTCTGTCTCCCCATCTGTAAAGTGAGTGGAGACTCCCAGCTGCAGGTGATAATGTCTCGCTAGTCTGTGGCAAGGTGGGAAAAGGAGGGATGTTTCTAAAGCTAAACTTGTTTTCTTTAAAGGACTGCTCTGAGACTTTGCCCTTCCTACTGTTTGGAAATTTAAAATTATCTTTGTTTTATGAGATAATTGGGATCTAGATAGTGGGCAGGTTGTGTGTGTTATAAACGTTCTCATTTATCATGATTAAAAAAATGGGTAACTTCAGAATTTTCTTTGAAATTAGAAACTCTCCAAACTGTTGACCACTGAATTAGGTAATCCCAGCCCTGTCCTTTGGGAGAGAAGAGCAGCAGTGAGTGCCCCCTGGCGGTCACTGCATCGTCATGGGTCGTGCCCTTGTCCTTGAACAAGCAGGCTGCAGTCTTAGAGTACCCAGTTTGCAGAAGAGAAGAACCATTCCCAAGAACAAGGACAGCAATAATTGCAGCTGGCACTTATGAGGGGTTCACTGTGCCTGGCACTGTGCTAGGTACGTCATAAGCCTTGGCTCATTCATCTTCACAGCAATCTTGTAAGGATTCCTCTAAAATGAACACCAAAAAATTACCTTAATTGTTTTCATCCCATTACAAAAGTCATACCTGGCCCCTTAAGTGTTCAGACATTACAGAAATATACCAGAGACAAAGTCCCTACTCATTCCATCCCCCAGTGACACCCCAGGATGCTTTTCCTGTTTCTGCTTTGTCCGTTGCCATGGGTAGTAGTTGCACCTGCTGCCGTGACTATGGGCTGGGATCAGAGAGGCGAATTCACCTGCCTGGGCCACCAGCTGGTTAGGAACGAGGCAGAGGCGGGCACTGTGCTTCTCATTAGCATGGTCACCTGTGGCTGTGGCTGCTGAGCCCAGAGCAGTATAGCACCACCCTGGATGGTGGGGCCCTGGCTGTGGGAACTGGATTGGAGTTGGGGAGGTGCTTTATGCCTGATGATCCTGCCTCCAAAGCCAGACCCCAGCCCTTGGCTCAGCCCTGCCACCCAGCCTCACTCTGCCTCCTCCCGGGTGGTCTTGGCAAGTTGGAGAGGACAGCTGTGTGGTGTCCCATCGGCTGCTAGGAGGAGGTGGGGACCGGGGCTGTTCCTCTGGGGTGATTCCCCCTCCGTTGCCCTGCTGCCTGCCCAGGGACGAGATCTACTGCCAGATCAGCAAGCAGCTGACCCACAACCCCTCCAAGAGCAGCTATGCCCGGGGCTGGATTCTCGTGTCTCTCTGCGTGGGCTGTTTCGCCCCCTCCGAGAAGTTTGTCAAGGTAGGAAGGTGCCTGGCCTCCTGGAGTGGGAAGGAGAGCTAGGCCCTGTCCCAGCACTGTGGGGAGAGCAATAGCCAGGGGCTCCAAAGGGCCTGGTCACAAGGCCCACCCGGCCACCCCCTACTGAGCCCCATCTTCCTGGCAACCCCTCCTCTCAGGCAGCCACCTCTTTGCCCCACACTCCCCTCAGCCCCATTCTACTTAGGAGGGGGCTGAGTCTGACAGGAGGAGTGTGTCCCAGGCCCTCTGCACCCTCGTCTTGGGGCAGGCCCTGGGCGCTAGGGTCAGAATGGAGCACATCATGGCAGGATCAACCCGACTGGCTGGTGCTGTGAAGGGGTATGGGGAGGAGCCGCTAGGCTAAGCTAGCGGGAGGTGGGGGAGGCCACAGACGTGGCTGGAAACAGGTGGTGGAGCTGAGAGGGTAGGGAAGCCACAGAAAGCAGCCTGGCCTGGAGGAGCAGCCTCCAAGTGCCAGGAGGGCCTGGTGGCTGCCCTCAGAATCCACATGGGGAGCCCCAGGGGCCGCGGTGGGGCCGCCTCAGCGGGTGCTCTGGCTGCAGTACCTGCGGAACTTCATCCATGGGGGCCCGCCCGGCTACGCCCCATACTGTGAGGAGCGTCTGAGGAGGACCTTTGTCAATGGGACACGGACACAGCCGCCCAGCTGGCTGGAGCTGCAGGTTCGTGCGTGTGTGTGCATGTGCACAAGAGTGTGTGAGTGTGTGCATGTGTGCGCACGTGTGTAAATGCATGTGTGTGTGTGTGTCCAGTGCACTCGAGTGCCCCAGAAACATTCCCTGTTTTGAGATTCTGTGATTCCTCAAGCACCTACCCTCAAGTTCTGGAACCCCAGGCCTATAGGAACAGAAAAGCCCCCAAAGGATGAGGAACTCCATTTGCTGGCCTTACGGTCAAGATGACTTGGGCAAAGGAGATTCCCTCTGTGTCTCAATGCCTTTACCTACCACATGGTGAAGGTTATATGAAGTGATAGCAGAGACCCCTGGCCTGTGGCAGTGCCTGACCTCTCAGCCCCAGGCCCTGGCTCAGGGGTCCTAAAGGTCCCATTGGTGTGGTGTGCACAGCAGGGCTCCCTGGACACCTGTGATGGGGACAAGCAGTGTCCCAGTGAGGTGCTGGGGCCTGGAGCGCTGGGGCAGCTCCAACCCCACAGAAAGCAGAAAGCCAAAGTCCAGAGAGGCAAGCAGGTCTGAAGGGAAGGGACCCCACAAACCCTCTTGGGGCACTTCCAGGCCACCAAGTCCAAGAAGCCAATCATGTTGCCCGTGACATTCATGGACGGGACCACCAAGACCCTGCTGACGGACTCGGCGACCACGGCCAAGGAGCTCTGCAACGCGCTGGCCGACAAGATCTCTCTCAAGGACCGGTTCGGGTTCTCCCTCTACATTGCCCTGTTTGACAAGGTATGGCTGCCCGAAAGCACCTCCTCCCGGCCCCACTCCGGGCCGCCAGTGCTGCCACCTACTGGCCGGGGCTATTCACCCTTGAGCACCTCGGTTTCCCCCTGAGCCTGTGCTAATTGGCTCTGCCTGACTCCTCAGTACCGCCGAGAACTCGGCCAGGTGCGGTGGTTCACGCCTGTAATCCCAGCACTTCGGGAGGCTGAGGCAGGCAGATCACAAAGTCAGGAGTTCAAGACCAGCCTGGCTAATGTAGTGAAACCTCGTCTCTACTAAAAATACAAAAATTAATGGGGCACGGTGGTGCACACCTGTAGTCCCAGCTACTCAGGAGGCTGAGGCAGGAGAATCACTTGAACCCAGGAGGTGGAGGTTGTGGTGAGCTGAGATCCCACCACTGCACTCCAGCTTGGGCGACAGAGCGAGACTCCATCTCAAAAAACAAAACAAAACAAAAACAAAAAACAACTGCTGAGAGCTCTTCAGCACCCGAGGGAAAACCCAGCAGTACGATGTCCTCAGTCCTGTGTCCTCAGGCCCAGTGAATCCTCTCCTGGTGCTGAAGGAAGAGCATGGCCCAGGCTGATGGGAGGGCTGCGCAGCCCTTGTATGCAGATGGGAGTGGAATTCCCTCTCAGGTTGCTATGGCATCTGATGGAGAAACTCCTCAGCAAACGGGAGTTCTTCACACTTGCCCTCAAGCAGCTGGAGCGCGTCCCACAGACTCACCTCAGAGGCTGGAGCCTCCTCGGCTGAGCGGGACCTGGGGCTTGGGTGATTTTGCCTCCACCCCCAGCAACGTCATGCTCAGCAGAGGGGCCCCCGCCCACAAGCCCAGGGGAGGTACCATGTTGCTGGACACAGTTTGCCTGGATTTTTCTCACCGATGCTCTTGTGTTTCCAGGTACTGTCTGTTCAGTTTCCCAAAAGGCTTCCACTAGAAAATGGGAATTCCCAAGTCACCGTGCCCAGAACTGAGGCTAGGAAGGCAATGATGGGGGTGGGGCTTAGAGCCCAGGGCTGGGATCTGGTCTGCCTCCTGGGGGCCTTGGACGTGTCCCTGCCCCTCGCTGGGCCTCGGTTTTCTGTCTGAACTGACCGTTGGCCCTGTCGAGGCTCCTCATAGTCCTTCCCTGACTCCGTGCCTGCTCCCCTCCCTGCTGTGCCCGCAGGTGTCCTCCCTGGGCAGCGGCAGTGACCACGTCATGGACGCCATCTCCCAGTGCGAGCAGTACGCCAAGGAGCAGGGCGCCCAGGAGCGCAACGCCCCCTGGAGGCTCTTCTTCCGCAAAGAGGTCTTCACGCCCTGGCACAGCCCCTCCGAGGACAACGTGGCCACCAACCTCATCTACCAGCAGGTGGTGCGAGGAGTCAAGTTTGGGGAGTACAGGTGTGAGAAGGTGAGTGGGAGGGAATCTTCCGCCAGGCTGGCTTGGCTCACAGCCTCCTGTTTTCCACGTTTGGGCTGAGTGCTCCTCTGTGAGCCATCATTAGCTCAGGCTGGGGTGAGCCTGACTGCAGTCAGGCACTCTTCAGGTGCCTGGATGGACACCGCCTATGTCAGGGGGCTTGTGAGGAGAGGCGAGATGGCGGGAGCCAGGGCTTCTGAGGATGTCCTGAATTCCGCCAGTGGAGGAGGCCCCCACCCTGCTGTAGTGACTGTGCGTGCTACAGAGGACATGCCGCAGGACCTGCTGCACCATTCTGAGTATATCTAGTAAGCGCTGCATTAAATAACAAATACAGCCATTCCTTGAGATCAGAATTTGCAAATGTGTATTCTTTTTTCTCCTTCTGAGGACAGGAGTTATGTGGTTGTTTTGTTTTTGATAATGGTAATGGTAGCTATGGTTCTGTTGGTGATTGTGGTGGAGGGATGAGAAAGGAGGTGGTGGAAATGAAGAGGATGGTTGGTGGTAGTAACGTTGGTGGAGGTAGTGATGGTGGAGATAGTGATGATGGTTGGTGGTGATGGTGGACGTAGCGATGGTGTTGGTACTGATGATGGTGGTGATGGTGGGTGGAGGTAGTGGTGGTGTTGGTGATGGTGGAGGTAGTGATGTTAGTGATGAGGTATTGGTACTGATGACACTGGTGATATTGGAGGTAGGGATGGTGTTGGTGATGGTGGAGGTAGTGATGGTGTTGGTGATGGTGGAGGTAGTGGTGGTGTTGGTGATGGTGGAGGTAGTGATGTTAGTGATGAAGTATTGTTGGTTCTGATGACACTGGTGATATTGGAGGTAGGGATGGTGTTGGTGATGGTGGTGGTTGCTGGTGATGGTGGAGGTAGTGATGGTGTCAGTGGTGATGACAGTGTTGTTGGTAATGATGATAGTGGTGATGGTAAAGGTAGTGATGGTGTTGACAATGACAGTGTTGTTGGTAATGATGGTGATGGTGGAGGCAGTGATGGTGTTGGTGATGACAGTGTTGTTGGTAGTGATGATGGTGGTGATGGTGGAGGCATAGTGTTGGTAGTGATGATGGTGGTGATGCTGGAGGCAGTAATGATGTTGGTGATAGTGTTGGTAGTGATGGTGGTGATGGTGGAGGTAGTGGTGGTAGTTTTGTTGGTGATAGTGGTGATGATAATGGTGGTATTGGTGGTAAGCAAATATTCAGGCGGAGTGCATTAGTATAGCCACATCAGTTACTAAAATTCTGAAATATTTCAAACTGGTTGGAAAATATCTATTGCCTCCAAGGCCCCAAAGAGCCTTTCTCTATGCCTTTGCTGCTGGAGCCCTGGGGAGCCCTTGGTAGGCATCACTGGGGCTGCTGTGCACCAGGCCAGGCAGAGAAGGGGCAAATGCCCAGTGGCCACTTGGCTCTCTGAACCTTCTGCAGTAGATCCTGCCAGCTGTTAACCACTTTAACTGTCCCCCAAGTGCTTAATGGTGATGGTGGTGATGGAGGTAGTCACAGTGATGCACTCCCCTCACTCTGACCCCGCCAGCAGACCCTAGGTGTCTCCCGTTCTCCAGGGCAGACACTTCCTCTTCTGCTGTATGTCAGCTCTGGTCGCTGTCTCACAGGGCTGAGTGTGCAGTGGCTGCTCGATGGGCTGGCTTGTTTTTTTTTTTTTTCGTCACTTCGTGTGCCCCTGGGCAGAGTCCAGCTCCATGCCAGTGCCAAAGGGATCCAGGAGAAGGTGAGGGTGTGGCCCTGCCCTTGGGGAGCTCATGGTTCTTCTGAGCAGACAAGAATTCCCTGGTGAATCAGTGAGAAGCCTGGGTCCCAAAGGCCAGGCTCTGAGAGCTACAGGAGGCAGGGCCAGGAGAGGGGACTGGAGCCTTTGGTGGTGTGGAAGGGCTTCCTGGAGGGGCCTGGGCCAATGCATGACCGAGGCCTCCCCCCACCTAGGAGGACGACCTGGCTGAGCTGGCCTCCCAGCAGTACTTTGTGGACTATGGCTCTGAGATTATCCTGGAGCGCCTCCTGAACCTTGTGCCCACCTACATCCCCGACCGCGAGATCACGCCCCTGAAGACGCTAGAGAAGTGGGCCCAGCTGGCCATCGCCGCCCACAAGAAGGTAGAAGGGCTGAGAGGAGTCTTAGAGAAGGGATGTGGACCTGAACAACCAAGGAGGTCCCAGCCCTCATCTGAACCTGTCTGTTGGGGCTGCGGGGGATGGGATGGCACCTGACCTCCCGCCTCCCAGTGGCCCTTCCTGCATTGGACATCAGCTCACTCATTCTCCTGCCATCTGTGTGCCAGGCACACAGAGGGAATCAAACTTAACCCTGCATCCTCTGTGGGGCCATGGGTATTGGGGCCCCTTTCCTGGTCTTGCGCCAGCCCCTCGTTGGTGCTACAGCTTCCAGAGCTGCAGCTCAGGAGTGGCGGTGGACGCTAGACAGAGCTTTAGGAATTGTACCTCCTTTTTCCTAACAGAACTCCAGCCCAACTTCCTGCCTGGGGAGCTTTAGGGACAGGCCCCCTTGACCCCGTTGCTTGAAGCCCAGGCCCATGACCAGCCATGAGTGGTTCCCTCCCAAGCTAAGAGCCTGGCCAAGTAGAGCAGGGGTATCCAGATGGGGAGAAGGTGGGAGCACTGGCTGCTGGTAGGGGACCCAAGGCCTCCTCATCTTCATGGCCCTGGCTGTGCAAGAGAATTGCCCCCGTACATAAGTCGAGGGCTCCATAGTCTGAGGGTGCCACAGACCCATGGTCTCACCCCTCCTCACCTCGTGGCCTCCGTCCTCACCCGGGAGCCCTGTGCCACCCTCCACCTGACCGTATGCCTTCTCTGGTCAGCTCCCTGCCAGCCTCCGCCTCTCCCTGAGTCCTGAGTGCTCCCTGCGCCAGCCTGCTTCCCCCGAGGCCCTCACCCCCCTGAACCCCACTTCAGAGGAGGAGCGTCTCCTCTCTGCCACCCCTCTGTCCCTCAAGTGAGAGCCCTGCCCTCCATCCTCAGGCACCTCCTCTCCCTTGGCCCTCACATGCCGGCAGCCACTGCAGCCTGCCCAGCTGCCTCCCAAACAGCTGCAGCCTCCACCCCCACCTCCCTGAGGGCCTCCTCAGGGCTCATTGCCATTGTGGCATGTGGTACTTCCTGGGCGGGGTGCCATTATTATGCATTCATTTTATTTTGGGCACTTGTTATGTGCTGGGCACCATACCAGGACCTGGAGATACAGCCCTTTGTGGGACAAACATGGTTTCTGCCGTTTGGAGCCCACAGCTGAGCTGGGTCTCTCCTGGACTGGAGCTCCTCAGAGTGTCTGTCCCAGAGCCCTGGGTCAGGCCCTGGGTCAGGCCCCTCATAGAATGGACAGTTGTGAATCACAGGTTTTGTAGGGTGGGAGGGTGCATTGTTCGTTATCTAGGTCTGCCATAACAAAGTGCCACAGACTAGGTGGTTTCAACAACAAAAATAAATGTATTTCCTTCCAGTTCTGGAGCCTGGAGCTCCGAGATCAAGGTGTCAGCAGGGGCTTTCTCCTGAGGCTTCTCCTCTTGGCCTGCAGATGACTGTCTTCTCCATCTGTCACCACACGGTGACGTGTGCACATGCACATCTGAGTCCAAATATCCTTCTCTTAAAAGGGCACCAGACACATTGGATTACAGCCCACCCAAAATATCTCATTAGTGACCTCTTTAAAGACCTTATCTCCGGGCCGGGTGTGGTTGCTCACGCCTGTAATCCCAGCACTTTGGGAGGCCAAGGCGGGCGGATGGTTGGTGGTCATGAGGTCAGGAGTTCGAGACGAGCCTGGCCAACATGGCGAAATCCCGTCTCTACTAAAAATGCAAAAATTCACCAGGCGTGGTGGTGGATGCCTGTAATCCTAGCTACTCGGGAGGCTGAGGCAGGAGAATCACTTGAACCCGGGAGGCGGAGGTTGCAGTGAGCCAAGATCCTGCCATTGTGCTCCAGCCTAGGGGACAAGAGCAAGACTCCGTCTCCAAAAAAAAAAAAAAAAAAAAAAAAAAAAGAGACCTTATCTCCAAATAGGGTTACATTCTGAGTTGCTGAGGGTGAGGACTTTAATATGCAAATATGGTGGGCTGGGGAAGGAAGCACACAATTCAGTCCATAACAGGTGTTTTGAAAACATCTTATTTTGAAATAATTTCAAACTTACGGAGAAATTGCATGTTCAAAAAAGTAGGACTGCTGTGTGCACTTCACTTCCCAGATTCACTGGGTGATAGCCACACTTGCTCAGTGATTTGTCTCTCTGCCTACATATGTATTTTCTCTGAGTCATTTGAGCTTGGATTGGTGACATTGAGCCCTTTGCCCCTGAATTCTCACTGCTGTTAGGATGGCACCCCTCATGGGCTCTCTCGTGGGTGGAGATGGGGCCGTCTGTGAGCTGGCATACACATCCACCCTTACCTATGCCTGTGTCTTCATACTATAAAAACCAGGATTTCACTCTCACCCCGCCAGTGCTACCCCAGAAGCCCAGAGTTCTCACTAGGGCTTGTGGGGATATTTTTAGAGAAACACAATGCTGGTGCTTTTGTATCTTACCAAGAGCACGGCAGCACCCCTCACGGATCACCTCACCTCCAGGCTTCAGTTCTCCCTTGACACACTGATCTAATTCCCAGATTCACCAGATCAGTTTCTTGCAGTTGTGGCTGCACTCACAGTCCCCCAGGACCTGGCTCCCCACGCTGTGTCCCTAGTCCCTCTCTTTCCAGTCTACCCTGCACACGCCTTCTACTGACCCGGGGCCTTGGGCCTCCCACATGCTCTGGCTGGAATCCTTGCTTCCCTGTCTCTGCTGAACTGAGAACTCCCTGGAGGGGCAGCTATGCTTTCTCTGACTTTGGGCCCCAGCACCTGCATAGAGGTGGCACTCAAAAGTGCTCGCTGATATTGATGAATGAGAAAGGTGGGGACAGGGTGACTGCAGACAGATGGGAGCAGGGCAAGGCCATGATGCACAGGAGGTGCAGGGGTCCCAGGCTGCTCCTGGCTAGAAGGCAGCAGCAGCTGATTTTTAGAGCAAACTCACTCATACATTGTCTTCTGTCTCTCTGTTCCTCTGTCCCTCTGTCCCTCTCTCCTTCCAGGGGATTTATGCCCAGAGGAGAACTGATGCCCAGAAGGTCAAAGAGGATGTGGTCAATTATGCCCGCTTCAAGTGGCCCTTGCTCTTCTCCAGGTTTTATGAGGCCTACAAATTCTCAGGTACCCCCAGCCTGCAATGCTCCCAGTCCCTTGCTCGGTAGCTCCAGCCCACAACAGGGGAGGGAAACGGCTTGAGCCAGGGGCCCCCGTCAATGAAACTCTTGCCTGCACGATGCTTGGTTTGTTCTGGTCAGTGCTGCTGAGTGGGTCCTGCCTCCCCAACACCCGGTAGTGACTCCATGGCACAACTTATGTGCTCAGTGGTGCACGGGGTTGAAAAACTGAGTGAGGATCGATTCATTAAGGCACATACTATGTACAGAACAGGGTGGCCCAGGGTTCAGACAGGGCCAGCCCTGCTGGGCCGACTCTGTGAAGTTGAGACTAGCAGATACAAACCCACACAGGTCACTGGCTCAGCCATCCTCGGGCCATCATTACTGGGCACCTGCTCTGTTCCAGGCCCTGTGCTGATGCTGCTGTTCACAGAACCACCAAGTACCAGGGTCAGAGGGAACCCTGGGCCTCAGTCCAACCCCTCCCCAGATCCCACCTTAGTTCAGGGCAGGGGCTTGTCCAAAGCTGCACAAAGACCAATGGCAGGAGTGGGACCCAAACCAATTTCCCAATTCAACACTGCACTTTGGATTTTGCCACATAGCGAGTTTGTGCTCTCTGAGCCTCAGTTTCCGTATCTATAAAATAGAAATCAGTGTATTGCCACCTGTCTGGCTGTTATGAGATTGGGAAGGGCTGGGCCTGGGGGTGGGAGGCCTGCCTCTCAGTGCCGTGGTCTCGTCCCAGGCCCCAGCCTCCCCAAGAATGACGTCATCGTGGCCGTCAACTGGACGGGCGTGTACTTTGTGGATGAGCAGGAGCAGGTACTTCTGGAGCTGTCCTTCCCAGAGATCATGGCTGTGTCCAGCAGCAGGTGAGGAGGGCCGCATGGAGACGCAGACAGAGGGGAAGGAGAGGGGCCGGAGCTTCCCTGTGGGTCACGGGAAGTGAAGAGGCATGAAGTGGCCTGCCTGGTTGCACGTGATTGGGCAGTTTGTGCTGCACTGTGCAGACCCGTCTGGCACCTCCTAGTGGAGGGCTGGACTTGGACTTGGGCTTTACAGCACATTAAGGCTGCTCTGAGACAGGACTGGGCTGTCAGGACAGGCAGGGGCAGCCAAGTGTGTACAAAAGAGCTTGACCTGGGGTTCAGGGGACTGGATAGCACTCACTCTATGTCTTCATTCCTAAAACAGGAGTCTTAATACTTTTCTCGCATAACGGTGGTGGGGAATGAATGCAATAATAGGTGGGAGAGCTCTTTATAAACTGCGAAATGTGGTGCACATAGGTGGAATGGTGGGGTGGGTTGCTGGGATTGACTGGCTTTCCCAGCAGTGCAGTGGCTCCCTCCCCCACCATCTGGGGCTTGCAGCAGTGTCTTTTGGTTGTGTCTGATATGGGCTGGAGTCAGACTGTGTCCAGCACTGACCAGACACATGCCAGGCACACAGGATGCAGTAGTGATAAGATAGTCCTTGTCCTCTTGGATCTTCAGTCAAGAGAGGAGACAGACATTGAATAGGCCATTTTAAAGCACAGTATGATCAGGGCAGTGGGAGGGCAGGGAGGACTTCCTGGAGGAAGTGGCATGTAGGTTGAGATTTAAAGGGTGAGTAGGAATTAGACAGGCAAAGGAAAAGTGGGCCGGGCCAGTGTGGGTCTCCCTCTGGGCCATGCCTGACTCTGGCCAGGCCAGCTCTGACTTAGCCTGAGATGTGTCTGAGCTGGGCCACATCTCCCACTGGTTGGGGCATGTCTGACTCGACTGGCCTTGATCTCCTTCAGGGAGTGCCGTGTCTGGCTCTCACTGGGCTGCTCTGATCTTGGCTGTGCTGCGCCTCACTCAGGCTGGGCAGGACTGACCCCAGCGGGGCCCTGTTCTCCGTGTTGGTCCTGCAGGGGAGCGAAAACGACGGCTCCCAGCTTCACGCTGGCCACCATCAAGGGGGACGAATACACCTTCACCTCTAGCAATGCTGAAGACATTCGTGACCTGGTGGTCACCTTCCTAGAGGGGCTCCGGAAGAGATCTAAGTATGTTGTGGCCCTGCAGGATAACCCCAACCCCGGTGAGTGGCTGCTGGTATGGGCCGCCTGGCACTGGGGGTTAGGGTGTTATGCAGACTGTCTTAGTCCATTTGTGTTGCTATAATGGAATGCTGGAGGCTGGGAGATTTATGAAGAAAAGAGGTTTATTTGGCTCACAGTTCTGCAGGCACTATAAGAAGCATGGTGCTGGCTGGGCATGATGGCTCATGCCTGCAATCCCAGAGCTTTGGGAGGCTGAGATGGGAGGATCACTTGGGGCCAGGAGTTCAAGACCAGCCTGGGCAACATAGTGAGATCCTTGTCTCTACAAAAGGTTAAATAAATTAGCCGGGTGTGGTGGCATGTGCCTGTAGTCATAGCTCTTCAGGAGGCTGAGGTAGGAGGATTGCTTGAGCCCAGGAGGTGGAGGCTGCAGTGAGCCATGATTGTGCCACTGCAGTCCAGCCTGGGCAAGAGTGAGACCTCATCTCTTTAAAAAAAAAAAAAAAAAAAAAAAAAAAGGAAACAGAAAAAAGCATGGCACCAGCATCTGCTTCTGATGAAGGCCCTAGGAAGCTTCCACTCATGGCAGAAGGAGAAGGGGTGCCTGCATCAGAAGGAAGGAAGAGAGGAGGAGGTGCCAGGCTCTTTTAAACAATCAGTTCTCACAGAGACTACATAGAGTGAGAACTCACTCGTTAACGTGAGCACGGCACCACACTGTTCAAGAGAGACCCACCCCCATGACCCAAACACCTCACACTAGGCCACCGCCAACACTGGGAGATCAAATTTCAACAGAGAGATTTGGAGGGGACAAATATCTAAACCATATCACAGACCATGCCCCTTGGCCTTGGCACTCAAGGCTGCTAGGATCTTGTTCCCATCTTTCCCCTGAAGCTAGACCAAATAGCAGAAGCCCGTGCCTTCAATCTGTGGCCTGTGGGGAACCTCCTCTCCCTCTGTTCTTCTGGCTCTTCAATACTCATCTCCTGTCAGCTCTCCAAGTTAGATCAGGGTCCTCCTCAGTGTTCTCAAAAGACCCACCATCTTCAAGTGATAACAGCAGTAACAACTACTCTGCCTGAGGCCACCGAGGCCCTGGCGAAGTGTGGGAAAGACAAAGATGAAATGGACCCCACCCTGTCCTCAGTGGGGAGGCTGGTGGGAAGCAGACAGTGACAGGCCTGTGACAGTGCAGTGAGCAGGGAAGCCCAGAGGAGAGGCCCCATGCAGACTGGGGTCCAGGGAGGAAGCCCGTGTGAGCAGAGCGCAGGGGGCAGAGAGCTGAGCATGATGCCAGCACAGAGGCGGGAGAAAGCTGGCCTGTCCAGGGAACTGCAAACAGCTTGGTTTGGCTGGGAACAGGCACAGTGAGGGAGGAGAGGCAAGGTGGAAGGAGTCCGGGAGGCCTGCTCACAACAGGCCTAGGAGTGTGGGGCTTCCTTCCCAAGGGCAATGAGGAGCCGTGGAAGGCTTTTGAGCAGGAGAGTAGCCCACTCTAGTGATGGTCTCTCTATGGAGAGTTGTGACAAGGTGGAGGCAGAGTGGCAGGTGGGCAGACACGAGTGATAACACCTCAGTTCTTCTGTGGGAAGATGTTCCAACTCGGCCTGTCTCTGCCCCCGTGGTCCCACTCACCTCTGCTCTACAGCGGGCGAGGAGTCAGGCTTCCTCAGCTTTGCCAAGGGAGACCTCATCATCCTGGACCACGACACGGGCGAACAGGTCATGAACTTGGGCTGGGCCAACGGCATCAATGAGAGGACCAAGCAGCGTGGGGACTTCCCCACCGACTGTGTGTACGTCATGCCCACTGTCACCATGCCACCGCGGGAGATTGTGGTATGTGGCCTGGGGGTGGCAGATGGGTGGGAGGTGCCATTAGACCCCTCTTTGTCTACTTCCCACAGCTGTACAATTGGTTAATGGTCTAGTGCATCTGTGAAGATGATCTTGGGATCTTATGGGACCACACATTTAAAGTTGGGGCAGCGCTCAAACCTGTGCCAGGTGGGGAGGGGCCTAGAAATGGCATCAGATGAGGAACTGCCAAAGGGTGGGGCCGGGGGTGGGGACTGGAGAGAGATGTATCACCCACACTGTATGAATAGGCAGCGGGAGCACAGCTGGGAAGGGGGCCCTGCTTCTTCTGGAGCCCCCTTGAGAGCAGCTCTGAGGACTCACAGCCCAGCTTCCCCAGTGGCTCCTAAGCCAGGCTCAGTGGACGAGGCAGCTCTCACACCATGTCCCCCTGCCTCGTCCAGGCTGTCTGACTGACCCAACCTGATTAGACACCCGGGGAAGGGCCCTGAGCTCAGCACAAAGGAGGCAGTAGGGACCTCAGAGACCCCAAGGAGGAACGGGGCTCCCAGGGTCAGAATGGGGCATGGGGTCCATCCCCCTGAAGAGTCTCCCAGAGTCCAGAAGGCTCCAGGGTATACCATGTTGATCCTGGTGGCCGCAGGTGGAGAGCTGACCTGAGCCCCCTGTCTCTTGGCCCCTAGGCCCTGGTCACCATGACTCCCGACCAGAGGCAGGACGTTGTCCGGCTCTTGCAGCTGCGAACGGCGGAGCCCGAGGTGCGTGCCAAGCCCTACACGCTGGAGGAGTTCTCCTATGACTACTTCAGGTGATGCCTCCTGGGGAAGGTTGGGAGCCACAGGGCTAGGAGCTGCAGGCTTCCGCTACCGTCTGGTCGTGTGCTGGGGCTGCTTTGTGAAGCCCCCACCTGTGAGCAGGGCCTGGGTCAGAGGGAGCTGGAGGGCTGTTTCTGTCTGCCAAGATGACCCGTCCTATGTGTCTCATCTTATCTTCCTTCAAGAGATGTCACTGCACCCCACCCCACCCCAGGCTGGACATTCGAGACTGAGTCCTGGTGGGGATGCGGGCTGGAAGCAGGCAGCTGGGATTCTGCGTGCCCAGCACTGTGATAAGGATGCTTTTGGGGCGGGGGTTAGGGGGCAGTGAGAAGCTTCCTGATGGAGCGGTGTGCACTGAGCTCTAAAGGGGGCGCAGGGTGGTGGGGGAGGCTGGGGCACAGCCCGCGGTGTTCTCGCCGCTGGGGTTTCACAGCTGAGAAAGGAAGGCCCGGTGACTGCCAGTGACTCGCCTCAGGTCACATGCAGGGCAGGGAAGAGCAGGGCCTGGTGCCCACCCTCAGCCTCTGGGCACAGGGATGGGTGGGGGTGGGGGTCTCACAACCTGGGGGTTTCTCCCCGGGTTGCCAGTGATGGGGCATTGCTGACGGTCCCTGTGCTGTGGCAGGCCCCCACCCAAGCACACGCTGAGCCGCGTCATGGTGTCCAAGGCCCGAGGCAAGGACCGGCTGTGGAGCCACACGCGGGAACCGCTCAAGCAGGCGCTGCTCAAGAAGCTCCTGGGCAGTGAGGAGCTCTCGCAGGAGGCCTGCCTGGCCTTCATTGATATCCGTGCCACTGGGCTGCACCCAGGGGAGCCGGGGACCGGGCAGGGCCTTCGTCTGCATACTGCCTTCCTCCTGAGGGCCTGCTGCGACCCGGGCATGCGTGGGGAGGGTTGATGGAGTACCCCCTCCCTTGCACCTTTTGATATGCAAGGGGCTGCCTCACCCACTGTCTTCTCTGACCCTGTCATTTGGGTGCCAGGTGGATTTGGTGCCTTGTGCTGGACCAGGCATGCAGGTAGAGCAGGGACCAGCCCAGCCCCTGGCCTCATGGGACCATACACACATCCAGATCAGTGCTGAGATGGGACCAGGCAGCACTGTGACCTGACCCATGTGACCTGGAGGGGGCAAGGAGGACTTCCTGGAGGAAGTGTTATCTAGGCTGAGCCCTGAAGGCTAAGTAGGACTTAGCCAGGCAAAGGGGAGGGAGGGGGGAGTGTTCCAGAGAGAGGGAGCAGCAGCAAGGCCCCGAGGCACACAGAGCAGGGGCTGTTCCAGGGCTCCGGGGCTTCAGCACAGACAGGATGGGAAGACTGGGCTTAGGCAGGGTTCCCGAGCCCTGTGAGGAAGCTTGGGCCGTGTCCTAAGGCCAGGGTGAACCACTGGGCAGGGGGTGGCATGGTCAGATTCGCCATCTGGGAAGTCCATCCCAGCTGCTGTGAGGGCTTGGGATGTGGGGCTGGTGGCTGTGAGGAAGCTGAGAGAGGGTGGGGCAGATCACGCCCATTTTGTGAGTGCACAGCCTGAGGGCCCAGGGTCGCAGCTTCAGGTGATGCAGGCCCTGTAGGGAGTGGGGCCTCCGGACCCCAGGCCAGTGCTCCCTCTATTCGGCACAAGCCCTTCCTTGACAGTCCCCACCTGTGCTCAAGTACATGGGCGACTACCCGTCCAAGAGGACACGCTCCGTCAACGAGCTCACCGACCAGATCTTTGAAGGTCCCCTGAAAGCGGAGCCCCTGAAGGACGAGGCATATGTGCAGATCCTGAAGCAGCTGACCGACAACCACATCAGGTGAGCCAGGCACGATGGGAGGATGAGGGGCAGACCTTACCTGCTGTGACGGGCAGCTCTTGCCCTCCTGAGGCAGCTGCTGGCTGTGCCTGGATGCAGTCCTTCCTTACACAGAGCCGGGAGCTGCTCATGGGCCCCCTCACATCCTAGCTTGGCCCCAAGGCCCAAGGAGGGCCTAGCAGGAACTAGGAGGTGGTGGCTGTCTTCCTTTGAGTCTGTCCTCTAAGGGTAACAGCCCCAGCTCCTCCTAACGTTTGGCTGGAGTCTCGTCTGGATGCCCCTTCCCTGCCTAGACCCTGCTGTCTGCCTGCAGGTCCAGCTCAGTCAAGTGTCCCCTCCCTGGTGCAGGCTGGGCCGGCTGTCAGCTGGAAGCGCTGGCTGAAAACTCTCATGGATTTGAGTGTTGGGCCCAATGCCCAAAGTGTGCCACCTTCTCCTCCCACTGGGACAGCCCGAGGCAGGAGTAGAAAGTCAGGCACAGGCTCCTCTCAGAGTCTGAGAGAAGCTCCACCCTCTCTCCTTACACCCAGCCCCCTGCCTTCCTCCCCAGCTGTGTCACCCTCTACATCTCTTCCACAAATCCATCCTCAAACTACACATCAGCTCTTTTGACAGTGCCAAACCTTTGTACATACTGTGCCCACAGCCAGGAAAACTTTTCAGCCCCTTCTCTGCATGCCGTAATTTGCTTCATCCTTCAAAGCCTAGTTCAAATGCCACCTCCTCCTAGAAGCCCTCTAAACTTCCCACTGTCAGGCCCAAGAAGCTCAGAGTGGTGGCTGAAGGAGCCTGGGGTGGGACTGGTCTAACTCGTTGCTACTCAAAGTATAGGTGAATTAAAGAGCTTCTGCCAAAATATAAATCACACTGCTTCCTTCATGGGGAAAGTCTTGCTATGGAAACAAACAAAAAGCCTCAGCTGAAGCAGAGTGCATGGCAACCCGGTGGCTTTTCATTGTGGCATAAGCCCCTTATCTCCACGTGGACCGGTAGCAGTGTGTGGCCTGGCGCGGTGGGCCAGGCACACTTTGGGTAGCACTAGTTGCATCTGGCTGTCAGGGAGAGGGGTCTGTAGGTAGGGTGAGGGGTCCTGAGATAGGGTAAGGGTCAGGAGGGATGGTGCTGCTGTGATGAGCAGCTGAGGGGTACGTGGCCCCCTCACCCGGGGGTGCACAGGTCCTGTGACTCCCGATGGCAGCTGCCCCTGCTGGAGCCCGCGCCTCCTCCGGCAGGTACAGCGAGGAGCGGGGTTGGGAGCTGCTCTGGCTGTGCACGGGCCTCTTCCCACCCAGCAACATCCTCCTGCCCCACGTGCAGCGCTTCCTGCAGTCCCGAAAGCACTGCCCACTCGCCATCGACTGCCTGCAACGGCTCCAGAAAGCCCTGAGGTACAGCGGCCGCCAGGGGCAGGGGCAGACACGGGGGCGGGCTCCTGGCCACACCGGGCTTGTGGGATGAGCCCCTTGGGGATAAGGACCACATAGCAGTTGGGCCCACCCCTGGGGTACCTCAACTGCCAGCTAGACGGAGGTGCGGATCTTGCAGCTGCTCAGGATGCAGCTGGAGAGTCCGGCTGCTCGGGAGTGCTCAGCCCAGAGCTCCCAGGCTATCGGGTGGGCACAGACACCCAGGCCCACTTCATACTCTCCAAGGGCACTTGTGTTCTTCACTTTGCTGGGCCTCTCCACACCCATCGTCCCATTTTACAGATGAGGCGCTCAAGGCTCTGGGAGACTCAGTGGCCAGTCACATCATAGGAAGTGGCAGGCGGGGATCAGAACTGGGGTTATCTGCTTCCAAGTGTCCCGGTCCCCTGGTCTCCACAGTCCCATGCACCTGCCCCCTGCTGCCCCTGCCGCCTTTTCAGAAACGGGTCTCGGAAGTACCCTCCGCACCTGGTGGAGGTAGAGGCCATCCAGCACAAGACCACCCAGATTTTCCACAAGGTCTACTTCCCTGATGACACCGACGAGGTGAGGGTCACCGGCTTCTAGGTCTACAGTGCCCAGGACGGGGCCAGGCTTCCTGGGTGGACACCAAAGGTGGCCTTAAGCCTCTCTCCCATCACTTGTCATTTGCCGCCTCGTCCTCCTGCCTTGTAGTGGAGTCGGGGCTCAGGACGAAGGCCATCGACTCCCCAGGTCAGGGGCCCTTGGTTCCTGATCCAACCCCTGCTTCCTGGAGCAGCTTCCTTCAGAAGGGCGCCCCTCACTCCCTGTCTCTGAGGAGGACTTGCCTTGGAGAAAAGCGCTTCTCCCTCTGAACTGGCTTTGCACCTCCCTGATGTAGGGCCCAACTGACCCCCAGGTCCAGGCCTCCCCTGTCGACTGAGCCCACTTTCCTGCAGGCAGAACCTCGACACCCCTTCCTCCCTCCCCACCTGAGGTGGTCAAGGTTCCCTCTATCCAGGTCCTGTCTGCCAAAGGTCATGTCTGTCATGCCTGTAGTCATGCTGCCCCTCATGGTCCCCAGCCCCTGCCTGTCTCAACACAGTGTCTCATTCAGATAAGCTTTTCATTTGAAGAGTCATTTATGAAACTTGCCTGAGGCTGGAGACTCAGAAATGCCATGACAGGATTTCATTTGCAAGGATCAAAGACTTCCTCAAATCCCTTCCTGTCCCTCCAGACATCTCTCCTCCTGCCATTAAACTTCCCCAGATGCTCAAACCCTCCCATCTGTCTGGGCTGCTTTCCCCTCCACTTTTGGGTTTGCTTTTCCTCTACCTCAAGTCTCCTCCTTCCAATCACCCTTCCAGTCATCCTGCTGTGCTCCCTGGACCCCTCACTGTCACTCAGGCTTGTACATCCTGGCCCAGGACTCTGGACGCCAAGGCCACCTTCTGCTTGGAGGGTCGGGAGGAGGAGACCTGGGAAGACCCAGACAGGAGTAACCCTTTCCTTTTGTTAAATGCCATGCCCAACTCTGGGCCCACAGGAGGGTGTTTGGCACGGGAGGGGGCTCAGTATAGGAGGCATAGCCAGACGGGCCCGGGAGGACCAGGTCCCGGGAAAGGCCCTGCAGAAGCCCAGTGCTCACCGCCCCTCCCAGGCCTTCGAAGTGGAGTCCAGCACCAAGGCCAAGGACTTCTGCCAGAACATCGCCACCAGGCTGCTCCTCAAGTCCTCAGAGGGATTCAGCCTCTTTGTCAAAATTGCAGACAAGGTGGGTCCTTCACCACCTTCGCCAAGGTGGGAGATTTGCTGGGGCCATAAGAACTTATGGACAGCAGAGGGAAAAGAGAGGAACTGGGGGAGAGAGGGGAAGAGGGCGTTGGCATCTGGCCATCTTCTTCCATCCCTGCAGCCTCCCCTTACATGGAGTGGCTGCCCCCAGCTCTCTCTCTTCTGAGGCACAGCACATGGCTCAAACTCTCTTAGGAGCATGTGCCCAGGTGCTCTGTGTTCTAAAAACACCAGACCCTCACCCTGCCCCAACGCACATGTTCTTTCCTGATTTGCTTTGACTGGCCCTTAATTGCCATGCTGGGGCAAATTAACCCTTGAAATAAGGTGTGATCATCCCCACTTGATAGATCACATAACTAAGGCTCAGAGAGGTTAGGTAACTTGTCCAAGGTCACACAGCAGGGACTGAGCTCCAGGTGGGTCTGACTCTAAAGCTCATGCCCCTGCCACCATCTCACATCACGCTTGCCCCAGTACCTCTGTCCCTGGAAGTCTTCCAGGCCTAGCTAAAGACCCCTCTACGGGAAGGCCTCCCTGACCGAGTTAGGTGCCCCATCCTGTTGCCTGCTGATGACTCTGTGTGCATCTGTGTCTGTCTCCTCACTTCATGACTGTCTCTGTGCCAGACACTGGGACCCAGAGGTGACCCCGATGAGGTCCTAGACCCAGGGGAGCCCAGAGCTGCAGGAGGAGCTGGACATGGATGCCAGAGAATGTCCAAGCCAGGGGCTGGGCCGCATTCTTGGCCAGTTTCCCTTGAGTCTAAGGCAGCGTTCAGTGTCCCAGGCACTGAATGGAATGACCGTCACTCCCGGCAAGAAGTGGGCTCTTCTGGGGACACTCAGCAGGCACATGGGGCAGGGTGGGGCTGACACACAAACCCCTTCCGGCTGGGAGTGGAGTCTTCCCTGAGAAGGAGCTGCCAGACAGGCCTTAGGTGGGAAGGTCAGAAAATGCAGTGTTGCTTAAACTGACTGTGCTTCGATGGCGCTGTCCCCAGGTCATCAGTGTGCCTGAGAATGACTTCTTCTTTGACTTTGTTCGACACTTGACAGACTGGATAAAGAAAGCTCGGCCCATCAAGGACGGTAATGAGGCCGGGTCCTGGGATCATCTGAGGCCCAGAGCAGGGAGGTGTGGGCTCAGGGCCGTGCTGTGAGGCCCACCTAGGCGGGCCTGAGTGAGGGCCTCCTCTGGGGCTGGGCTCAGGACGTGAGCACTCCTCTGTGCAGGGACCCTCTGGGTGACCGACTGCCCTGTGCTGCAGGAATTGTGCCCTCACTCACCTACCAGGTGTTCTTCATGAAGAAGCTGTGGACCACCACGGTGCCAGGGAAGGACCCCATGGCCGATTCCATCTTCCACTATTACCAGGTGGGCACCTCTGCACTCTAGTTGCCTTCATGCACAGCTAGCGTTGCTGTACTTTGGCCCTGAAAGCAGAGACCCACTGACCTTGCCACGTGTGGGGCCCGTACCAGCCTGGCCTCGAAGGGATTCCTGCCAAGACCACTGGAACCCCAAGGGACGACCCAACCCCTGATCTTTGTATCTTCTGACTCTTCAGCTCTTAGGGGCTTGACAGTTCCTCCTCTGAGCTTCCGATCCCTACCTGTTCAGGCCCCTCCTTCAGTGCAGGGCTATCCTCTGACTTCGAGATTCTGCTGTTGTAACTCAGTAATTCCAAGGCCTCTGTGCAAACGTTTTCTAGCACAGGCACCTGCAGGAAGCCGGGAGGGAAGCTTGCATGTTGAACCTCTATTATGCGTCTGGCACTCTTCTCTCATTCTGTCCTCCCAACTAACCCCAAGAAGCAGGCATGTTGTCCCCATTTGACAGAGGGACAAACAGACTCAGAGAGGCCACGTGCTGTGATTAGGATCACACAGCTGATGGAACTGGGGTTTGATTCCAGGTCTTCATGACTGCAGGTTCATGCTCTTTTCTGGGCTCAGCCTGCTTACCATTCTGTGGGAGAAAAACCAAGATGCTGGGAAGGGCAGAGGAGGCAGGGACGGTGGCTGCTGTGGCAGAGAGGACACTGGCCTGGGAGTGAGAAGGACTGCCCTCATCCAAACCTGGGATCTGCCTTTCCTCATGCCCCTCCCCACCCACCCCATGCTGCCCACAGAGTGCATGGCCCCTGGACTACCAGTTCTCCCAGAGTCAGCCTTGACATCTGCTCCTCCTGTCCCACATCCCAGATCTCTTACCTGATGACTGTACCTCCTGGATATCTCTAAAATCCCCCACGTCTCTCCATCACCACCTTCCCAACCTGGGTCAGTCTACCATCATCTCTGATCCAGAATGGAGGCAGTGACCTTCTCCCTGTTCTCCTCATCCATTTTGGTCCTTTCAATCCTTTCTCCACAGGGTGGTCATCCTGCTTTCCAGATTCCCCCAGTGGATTCCCCTTGCTCTTAGGGCATAACCCCCGTCCTGACCGTGGCCCTGCCTGGTGGTGCCACTAACTGCTCCTGCTGCCTTGCCTTGTACCTGGCTCTCCTTTGGCTCAGCTGGATTGTTTCCACTTCTCAAGTGTGCCACGGGGCCTTTGTAATGTTGGGATGCTCTTCCCTCAGTTCCTTCCCTCATCTACTGAACTTTTGGATGTCAATCAGCCATCTTAAAGGAAGTCTGCCCTGTCCTCAAGCCCAGATTAGGTCACGTTGTTATGTTCTCTTACAGCACTGTGAACAATTCCTTCGAAGGCTGTCATTATATATCTGTCAGTATGATTTTTAATGTCTGTCCTTGCCCTGAGACTACAAGTTCCGTGGGAGTAGGGAGGGTAGGCATTGTTGCTTAAAGGGCCTGGCTCATACATGTTCAATGCATACTTGTTGGATTGATGGATGGGTGAATAGGCAACCTGGTGACTCAGTGAACATATAGATGGGAGGATGAATGCTGAGTGAATTGATGGGTGGATATTGGTGAGTGAATTGGTGAGTTAGGTAGGTGAATGGGTGGATGGGTGGGTAGACGGATGGACAGATAGGGAGATGGATGGAGGTAGATGTGTAGGTAGATAGACCCATAACCACATGGATGGGTGGGTGGGATGGATAATGATTGACTCAGGTCTCTGATTGACAATGTGTCCTCAGGCCAGCCTCAGTTTCTCTACCCTTCAAATTGTGGATAAGATGATCATAAGGCTCTAGGAGTCTGTGGGCAGCGCCAGCCCTTCAGAGGCTTCATCTCTGCTCTGGGCCCATTCCCCAGCCTAAGTTCCTCTCGTTTTGGGTCTGGAAATTCAAGGGGGTGGGAGGGCCTCTGCTACTGCTGCTGAAAGCAGCTGGTCTCAAGAGAACCCAATGCAAGGAGGCCAGACTGAGAGGCTCTTCTAAAGGAGGATGGGCCCAGGAGGTGAGGGGTATGGAACAGTCTCAGGGTTGCCAGCTGGTCACTCTGAGTTTCTTCATCTTGAAATGGGGTGCTCATCTCACTGGACTGTTATGGGGGGGAAATGAGGTAACAGACATGGCCATGCGCTCCAAGTGCCAACTGCTGAGTCTGTGCAGGCAGACTTGCTCTGTCCCTGTCCTGTGCCATCTCCCTTGGGGGAGCAGTGTCAGCTGAGGCTGGAGAGGTGGGTGGGCCCACGTGCGGGGTAAGGTGGTAGACCCCGGCATTGGGGGTCTTGGTGTGGTGGGAAAGGAGCCCACTTCTGCCAGGTCCCTGCACGCCTGTGACCTGCTCTGTCTCTGGCAGGAATTGCCCAAGTATCTCCGAGGCTACCACAAGTGCACGCGGGAGGAGGTGCTGCAGCTAGGGGCGCTGATCTACAGGGTCAAGTTCGAGGAGGACAAGTCCTACTTCCCCAGCATCCCCAAGCTGCTGCGGGAGCTGGTGCCCCAGGACCTTATCCGGCAGGTCTCACCTGATGACTGGAAGCGGGTGAGCATGGGGTGGGCAGCGGGAATGGTGGGGCCCTGAATGGGCCTCGGGGCACCCCAGGGGCCAAGGGGGCAGACGCTGGCCAGCAGCCCAGGGAGGTGCGTCTTGTGGTTCCTGTACTTGATGAGGCCGCCCACCCTTGTTCCTCCGCCTGCCTTATCCTTCAGTCCTCCATGCCAAGGACTCAGTGGCCACTTGGCAGTCATTTATCCTGTCCTGGTTACCATGGTGACCTGCTTGTCCTTGATACCCTTTGGTCTGCCTGCCTGGGGGTGAGAAGGGAGGTCAGGAGTCCATTAGCTGAAATATGGGGAGAGCCCTTCACAGTCCCCAGGTCTGCTGTCCTAGTCCTGGCCCTGAGGGTGCAGACGGGGCTGGAGTGGGCAAGGGTGGTGTGGGGAGGACTCTGAGCTCTGAGCTGGCCTGCCCTGAGCAGGCCTGTCCCAGGACTGAGCCCAGCCCTGACCGCCCTGTCCCCATAGTCCATCGTCGCCTACTTCAACAAGCACGCAGGGAAATCCAAGGAGGAGGCCAAGCTGGCCTTCCTGAAGCTCATCTTCAAGTGGCCCACCTTTGGCTCAGCCTTCTTCGAGGTGAAGGTACACCATGTGGGCTTCTCAGAGCAGAGGAGGAGGGGAACAGGGCATTGAGAAAGCACAGAGACTCCTCCCTGGGACTGTGGGAAAGAGCCATAGCCTTGGACACCTGCCCTGGTGAGGAAAGGAGGGCAGCACCCTCAGCCTTGTCCCAGCTTAGCGTCTTAGCTGGGCTAAGTCCTGGGGACAGAGGGACCAGAAGCTCAGCCTGGCAGTGGAGGCAGACATGTAAACAGGCTGGGGTAATGGAGGATGGCCAATGTTCTGACACTGGGGAGCCCTCGCCCAGGTGGCAGAGCTCGGGAGGCTCTCCGGGTGTGAGGAGGCCTCCTACAGGAGGTGATATCTGAGCTTTTCAGGGAGACCCTGGAAAGAGTGCTCCTGGCAGGGGTCCCACATAGACAAAGGCTTGGAGGCGTGAGAACTGAGGTCTGGGAAGGAAATCCAAGTAGTGAGGGCAGGAGGCGAGAGTGGGCTGTGGAGAGCAGCAGCTTGGCAAGCAGGTGAGAGGCTGGATTTCCTGCAGGGGTGGCCTGCCTTGGAGGGTTTTGAACACAGGTGACATGGCCAGAAAGCCTCTCAGGCTGCGGGTGGAGGAGGGGTCTGAGGGGCACGACAGAGGCAGGAGTATGGTGAGGAGGCTGGTGTGAGAGGACAGGTATGGTCTTGTCACACAGCTAGGATGGGAGGCCTTTTGAGAAGCTCGGCTGTGCGAGGAGAACAGGTAGGTAGCTGGAGGCAGGTGCAGGGTCCAGGAGGCTTTTTAAAGATGGGAGGCCCTTGGGCTGAGAGGGAGGACAAAGCAGAGGATGGCCTGGGGGACCCAGGAAGGGATGTGGGGCAGCACTGAGGGCCCAGCAGAGGCGGAGGCCATAGGTCATGGCAGGGCCGTCAGTACCACATAGGCAACAGGAGAGGCTGACTTTATCCCAGCTGGGGCCAGGCTTCATTCCTGTCCCCAAATGCTTTTCTTGCTCTGGGCCCCCATCTGATGCCTTCTCATCTTTTTTTCTAGCAAACTACGGAGCCAAACTTCCCTGAGATCCTCCTAATTGCCATCAACAAGTATGGGGTCAGCCTCATCGATCCCAAAACAAAGGTGAGCAGGGATAAGGCGGTGAGTGGGGGCGGGCTTCTCTGCCTGAACCTCGGACACAGTCCCAGAACGAACCCCACAAGCCCTCCTAGCCACCGTCTATCTCCAGACTCATCCACCCATCACGTGGCTTCAAAAGCTGTCAGTGTTTGCTGGGACTTTACCCAACGCTTGCTCCACCAAAATTGCCCTCTTGAAGTTACTAACAAACTCCTTCCTATGGAATCTGAACTCCCTATAGTACTTGGCCTTTAAGTATCACTGGATGCTCTGCCCATGCGGGTCATGGGGCTGGCTGTGCAGGGGTGACCGTGCGTCTTTGTTTCTGGGCCAGAGCAGCCCAGCTGCACACCCAGAGGGTCCGACTGGACAGGTGGTGAAGAGGGCTCGTGACCACCATCTTTCCATTGGCTTCATCCATCACGCATTCCTGGCTCTCCTCTGTGTCTTGGTCATTCCTTCCCAGACCCTTTTGTGCCTGCTCCTGTACACCGTGTTTCCCAAGGCTCTGCCCTGTCGTCTTCTTGGCTCCCTCCTCAAACTCTCCCTGGACCATCTCATTCAGGCCACGGTGTCAGTTCCCTCAGGTGTCCCAATTTCCGAGTTCTGGCCCCAAGTACCCAACAGCCTCCTAGACTTCCTGGGTGTCCAAACCAAGGTGTGGAGGGGGAGGCACCTGCTTCCCACCGCAGCTGGATGGCAGAGCTGGCTTTTCCCTCCAGCCATGGGCTCCTCTGAGGGCCTGAAGCCTTCTGTGAGGGCATGTGTGGGCAAGTGAGGCCACAGGGCCCAGGCTGTGCCTCTCCATGCCCTTTCTGCTCTCCCAGGATATCCTCACCACTCACCCCTTCACCAAGATCTCCAACTGGAGCAGCGGCAACACCTACTTCCACATCACCATCGGGAACTTGGTGCGCGGGAGCAAACTACTCTGCGAGACGTCACTGGTGAGGGTGCATCCTGCTGGGCCTGTCTTGCCTGCAGCTTAGTCAGCCTCCCAGGGCTTGGAACAAACACAGTAGTGTGTGGCTGGGCCTGGGGTCATGGGCAAGGGTCATGCTAGGGCCAAGGTCAGGTCAGTTTGAGGCTCAGCTTAGGTCTGGGGAACGGACTTAATCTGGGGCTGAGGAACAGACCCCTTGTTCAACAACTGTTGTTTGAGTGCCTTCAGTATCTGGGGATTGAGCCCACGGTGACAGCCCTTTAGCCCCACTGAGTTCAATAGTGGAACCATTAACAATGAGACCTCCTGGACCAAGCTCAAACTTCCAAGGCATAGCTCAACTGAGAGCCAGTAGGGTCACTCCTGGAGGGAGGGATCCATGACTTGAGGGACCCACAAGCTAGGGGCTTAATGTGGGGTCATAACAGTGTAGAACCTTAACCATCTGGCTGGATGAATTCAACCCTTCAACTGTGCAGATGGGAGATAAGCCCTGAGTAGGAGAGATTTGCGTTTGTCCTGGGTTCTGCCTATTGCAGATTCCTGGGAGCTGTGCTATGGTCTGAGTGGCTGGCCCCGTCCCACCGTGTGCTCGCTTATCTTCTCACCCCTGCTTCCAGGGCTACAAGATGGATGACCTCCTGACTTCCTACATTAGCCAGATGCTCACAGCCATGAGCAAACAGCGCGGCTCCAGGAGCGGCAAGTGAACAGTCTGGGGGAGGTGCTGGTTCCATGCCTGCTCTCGAGGCAGCAGTGGGCTCAGGCCCATTAGCTACCCCTGCAGCTGGGGAAGACTTACGCCATCCCAGCAGCGAGGCTGGGCTGGCCAGCCACCACTGACCATACCAACTGGGCCTCTGATGTTCTTCCAGTGAGGCATCTCTCTGGGATGCAGAACTTCCCTCTATCCACCCCTCTGGCACCTGGGTTGGTCTAGTCCTAGCTTGCTGTGGCCTTCCCGGTTGTGAGAGCCTGTGATCCTTAGATGTGTCTGTTTCAGACCAGCCCCACCGTGCAACTTCCTTTGACTTTCTGTGTACCACTGGGATAGAGGAATCAAGAGGACAATCTAGCTCTCCATACTTTGAACAACCAAACCAAATGGGCATTGAATACTCTAAAACCGAAGGGACTGGATCTGCAGGTGGGATGAGGGAGACAGACTACTTTTCTATATTGCAGTGTGAATGCTGGGCCCCTGCTCAAGTCTCCCCTGATCACCTCAGGGCATAAAGCATGTTTCATTCTCTGGCCCGACAGTGTCTTTGCTCAGGGAGGGGAAGTGGAAGGGCAGGGCATGTGGGGTCAGGACAGGGCCTTGCAGGGGAGCAGCCTATACATAACTTCTTTGGTCTTTACCTGCTGGGGCCAAGCTGGTCTGGGTTTGGGGGTTGGGGAGCTTGAGCTCAAGATGTGCTTTAAGTGGCTTAAAGGGACCAACTGAGATTGGGGTGGGTTGGGAGGAAGTGCTGGACATCAGGCTGGGAGGTGAGGACCCAAGTGTGCATGAGCTGGGGGTCTAGAGGAGGAATCAGCTTCTGGGCTGTAACTAGGGCCAGTGGAGCCACAGCGGCCCTTGCACCTGCCGGAAACATCTTGGTTCATCAAGACATGTCCAAGAACCCCAAGAACGATGCTACCTTGGGTTAAATCTTCATGTCCAGTGGGTGCCAGTAAAATGTTACTTTGTGACCAGCATGGGACAACCAGGTTTGGCCATGACTGGAGTAGGGCTGCGGATGGGGGCTTCAGACAGGGAAGGTGTGACAGGGGTGGGGCATCCTCAGGCTGTGGCTGGGATGAGCACCTAGAGAAGTGATTGATAGTGGAGAGTCCTCTTGCGGGGAGGGTTTGTGATCTGCCCTCGAGGTCCCATACTTCAGCAGAGCCAGGTCCCGCTGCTTTTCATACACTACAGTGTCTGGGTCATCAGCATCTATGTGCCTGTCTACCCCACAAGGAGGGCTATTCCTGATCTCCTTAGCTGTTAGTGTAGGACTGACTGGTGTGTGTAAATGGAGGCCTCAAACCAGAGAGCCCTGCTTTCTGGGATGGTAACGTGGCTGTTAGAGGACACAGCTCCACAGGTAGCCCAGGAGAAATCTGAGCCAGAAGGAAGGTGCTGTGGTAGTCTGCCTTATACCACCATCATCATAAAGAAGAGGAGGCTCAGGTCCAGAAAGGATGTATAAGTGGGAAGAGCTCAACTCACTGCTTCTAACTTTGGGCTGCCAGATAGAAGGGGCTCCAGATACTTGTTCTAAGCTCTGGTTTCCCCTCAAGGTCAAAAGCTCTTGAATGTGCATGGATTGTGTCCACCCTCTTACTGGGGAATCAATAAACCACAACCTATCAGGAAGTAGCCCACTGCACCATAGAGCAGTTAATGTGGGGTGGGGATGAGATCTTTGTCCCTGACCCATGCCCCTCTCAGTCTGTGGCCCAGAGAATGAGATCACTCAGATGGCATCACTATTGCCCCCCATCCCCCATCACCCTGGTTGATCACGAGGGGTCCAAAGAATAGACCACTACCTCTGGCTTCCTGAGAGTATGCACAGTCACTCCTTTAGCAGAGAATATTATGGAGGTATTAGGATGAGATAAACTTGACAGCAACCAGTTCCAAGACCACACACGAGTTTTCCCCTTGCCTAGCCCCTTGAGATGCATTCTTGATAGCGAGAGCAGAATGGTTCCCCTGAGAGCCTCAACGGCCCTTCTGTGTGCCTTTATCAACCACTCCCCACCATCACCACCCTTAGGCAGAGAGAGGATGAGGAAGAAGCAGGGCAGATGTGGCTAATTCTTCTTTGGAAACACAGAAGGCTATGTCAGATGCAGTGGAATATATTGTGACACAGGATTATTTGGAGTATTCAGCCATGGGGATCTCTTAGAGGTCTCTTATTTAAGGATAGGGGACCTCTATGGAGGGCATGGTTGGCTTATCCACCTTCAGGGTGGGCAATGTAGTTTGAAAGGTAGCCTCACTTGTAGCCTGCCTGGTGGGTGCTTGGGTGAGTTCAAAGATCGTGGTGGGCATTGGTGATTGAATCTCATGCTTGCCAGGCTTCAAAGGTGTGACAGCATTCTTGATAGGTAGTGGTTTCTTGGATGGTGCTGCAACATTGAAATGGCCTTGGTGTTGCTTTCCACTCTTGGGTAAAGCCGGGTGGAGGGCTGCTAGCGTCCAAGGACCTTCCACAACTCGGGCAGGAGGTTTCATGGCTATGTGCAAATCTTCCTCATTCTCAATTCCACTCTGAGTATCTGTGGGATAGAAAAGACACAGATTCCTCAAATGTCACTTCTCCACTCTCTGTCAGTCATGTGTGAAATTCAAGTTATCTCTTAAATGTTAGCCACTCCCTTACCCTTTCAGGTTCTTTCCTCCAAGCTCTCCCCTCTACCTCAGGCTTTGTGCACACTTTATTATGGTCCTCCAATTCAGCCTGGGGCTGGGGCTTAAGAGTCTACTGCATGAGGCTCCAGCTCACCATGGAAGTCCTCAGAAAGCAGAGACTGACATTTGCTTCAAGTTCATGTATTCCACAGCCATTAAATTAGTTTAGAAAAATGAGGGCTTTTTAAAGGGCAGAGACTTTGTCTTGCTTGCCACTACATATACAGTGCTCAGAAGTGTTTGTCACACAGTAAATGCTCAATAAATAATTTCTGTCCAACAGAAAAAATTAGATGGTAGATACTTCTAATAATGGAGCTAGGAGATCAAGACCAATCCTTCTACCAAAGACAAATTAAAAACTGGATGATATACAAAAACGAGAAAACATCTTAAAATTATCTATGCGTTTACAATATACAGAGAAATTGCATGGCCAAAATCTAGAAGAGTGTGAGAATCCAAAGAAGCCCAGAACTCAGGTTTTGTTTTCTGCTTAATTTACCTTTTATTTTTATTACTTTAATTTTTAAAAGTTTTAGTTGTTATAAATATTCAAAGCTTTTTTTTTAACCTGAGTGTAATTTCAATCTGGAAGAAACAGCTACAAACATGAGCTTCCATTTTTTTTTTTGTCAGCTTTATAGGAGAAAGGGAATTTTTATTGGATTTGAATGGAATTTTTAGAGCAATTCCATGACAATATCTTTATAAGTTTTCTAATTCATGAACATGATTGCTCCATTTATTTGGGTATTCTTTCTCTCACTAAAGTTTTGTAGTTTTTAGTGATCAATCATATGCCTTCCCTTGTGAAGGCTTTTTTGATTAAAGTCTATTTTTTCTGATATATTTTTCTTTTTTTTTTTTTTTCATTTTATTTTATTATAAAATTAAGTTTTCAATTTAATAGCTGTTAGAGTACAAGTGGTTTTTGGTTACATGGATGAATTGTATAGTGGTGCACCATGGGATTTTAGCATACTCATCATCCAAGTGGTGTACCTTGTACCCAATAGGTAGTTTTTCATACCTCACCCTCCTCCTGGCCTCCCCTTTTCTGAGTCTCCAATGTTCATCATACAACTCTGTATGCCTTTGTGTACCCACAGCTCAGTTCCCACTTATAAGTAAGAATATGTGGTATTTGGTTTTTCATTCCTGAGATACTTCACTTAGAATAAGGGTCTCCAGTTCCATCCAAGTTGATGCAAAATACATGATTTCATTATTTTTTATGGCTGAGCAGTATTCTATGACGTATATATACTACATTTTTTTATTATTATTATTATTATTATTATACTTTAGGTTTTATGGTACATGTGCACAATGTGCAGGTAAGTTACATATGTATACATGTGCCATGCTGGTGCGCTGCACCCACCAACTCGTCATCTAGCATTAGGTATATCTCCCAATGCTATCCCTCCCCCCCTCCCCCCCTCCCCCCACCCCACAACAGTCCCCAGAGTGTGATGTTCCCCTTCCTGTGTCCATGTGTTCTCATTGTTCAATTCCCACCTATGAGTGAGAATATGCGGTGTTTGGTTTTTTGTTCTTGCGATAGTTTACTGAGAATGATGATTTCCAATTTCATCCATGTCCCTACAAAGGACGTGAACTCATCATTTTTTATGGCTGCATAGTATTCCATGGTGTATATGTGCCACATTTTCTTAATCCAGTCTATCATTGTTGGACATTTGGGTTGGTTCCAAGTCTTTGCTATTGTGAATAATGCCGCAATAAACATACGTGTGCATGTGTCTTTATAGCAGCATGATTTATAGTCCTTTGGGTATATACCCAGTAATGGGATGGCTGGGTCGAATGGAATTTCTAGTTCTAGATCCTTGAGGAATCGCCACACTGACTTCCACAAGGGTTGAACTAGTTTACAGTCCCACCAACAGGGTAAAAGTGTTCCTATTTCTCCACATCCTCTCCAGCACCTGTTGTTTCCTGACTTTTTAATGATTGCCATTCTAACTGGTGTGAGATGGTATCTCATTGTGGTTTTGATTTGCATTTCTCTGATGGCCAGTGATGGTGAGCATTTTTTCATGTGTTTTTTGGCTGCATAAATGTCTTCTTTTGAGAAGTGTCTGTTCATGTCCTTTGCCCACTTTTTGATGGGGCTGTTTGTTTTTTTCTTGTAAATTTGTTGGAGTTCATTGTAGATTCTGGATATTAGCCCTTTGTCAGATGAGTAGGTTGCGAAAATTTTCTCCCATTTTGTAGGCTGCCTGTTCACTCTGATGGTAGTTTCTTTTGCTGTGCAGAAGCTCTTGAGTTTAATTAGATCCCATTTGTCAATTTTGGCTTTTGTTGCCATTGCTTTTGGTGTTTTAGACATGAAGTCCTTGCCCATGCCTATGTCCTGAATGGTAATACCTAGGTTTTCTTCTAGGGTTTTTATGGTTTTAGGTCTAACATTTAAGTCTTTAATCCATCTTGAATTGATTTTTGTATAAGGTGTAAGGAAGGGATCCAGTTTCAGCTTTCTACATATGGCTAGCCAGTTTTCCCAGCACCATTTATTAAATAGGGAATCCTTTCCCCATTTCTTGTTTTTGTCAGGTTTGTCAAAGATCAGATAGTTGTAGATATGTGGCATTATTTCTGAGGGCTCTGTTCTGTTCCATTGATCTATATCTCTGTTTTGGTACCAGTACCATGCTGTTTTGGTTACTGTAGCCTTGTAGTATAGTTTGAAGTCAGGTAGTGTGATGCCTCCAGCTTTGTTCTTTTGGCTTAGGATTGACTTGGTGATGTGGGCTCTTTTTTGGTTCCATATGAACTTTAAAGTAGTTTTTTCCAATTCTGTGAAGAAAGTCATTGGTAGCTTGATGGGGATGGCATTGAATCTGTAAATTACCTTGGGAAGGATGGCCATTTTCATGATATTGATTCTTCCTACCCATGAGCATGGAATGTTCTTCCATTTGTTTGTATCCTGTTTTATTTCCTTGAACAGTGGTTTGTAGTTCTCCTTGAAGAGGTCTTTCACATCCCTTGTAAGTTGGATTCCTAGGTATTTTATTCTCTTTGAAGCAATTGTGAATGGGAGTTCACTCATGATTTGGCTCTCTGTTTGTCTGTTATTGATGTATAAGAATGCTTGTGATTTTTGCACATTGATTTTGTATCCTGAGACTTTGCTGAAGTTGCTTATCAGCTTAAGGAGATTTTGGGCTGAGACAATGGGGTTTTCTAGATATACTATCATGTCATCTGCAAACAGGGACAATTTGACTTCCTCTTTTCCTAATTGAATACCCTTGATTTCCTTCTCCTGCCTAATTGCCCTGGCCAGAACTTCCAACACTATGTTGAATAGAAGTGGTGAGAGAGGGCATCCCTGTCTTGTGCCAGTTTTCAAAGGGAATGCTTCCAGTTTTTGCCCATTCAGTATGATATTGGCTGTGGGTTTGTCATAAATAGCTCTTATTATTTTGAGATACGTCCCATCAATTCCTAATTTATTGAGAGTTTTTAGCATGAAGGGTTGTTGAATTTTGTCAAAGGCCTTTTCTGCATCTATTGAGATAATCATGTGGTTTTTGTCTTTGGTTCTGTTTATATGCTGGATTACATTTATTGATTTGCATATATTGAACCAGCCTTGCATCCCAGGGATGAAGCCCACTTGATCATGGTGGATAAGCTTTTTGATGTGCTGCTGGATTCTGTTTGCCAGTATTTTATTGAGGATTTTTGCATCAATGTTCATCAAGGATATTGGTCTAAAATTCTCTTTTTTTGTTGTGTCTCTGCCAGGCTTTGGTATCAGGATGATGCTGGCCTCATAAAATGAGTTAGGGAGGATTCCCTCTTTTTCTATTGATTGGAATAGTTTCAGAAGGAATGGTACCAGCTCCTCCTTGTACCTCTGGTAGAATTCGGCTGTGAATCCATCTGGACCTGGACTTTTTTTGGTTGGTAAGCTATTGATTATTGCCACAATTTCAGCTCCTGTTATTGGTCTATTCAGAGATTCAACTTCTTCCTGGTTTAGTCTTGGGAGGGTGTATGTGTTGAGGAATTTATCCATTTCTTCTAGATTTTCTAGTTTATTTGCATAGAGGTGTTTGTAATATTCTCTGATGGTAGTTTGTATTTCTGTGGGATCGGTGGTGATATCCCCTTTATCATTTTTTATTGCAGAAAACGATGGTTAGATGCCACGAAGTAGGTGGCAATGCCTTAACCGTATGCGTGTTGTCAGGCCCGAGGGCCTCTTCCATCCTTGTCAAGGGGAGTGCTAACCTTCTCTCCTTTCATACAACACCTGATATATTTTTCTGATCTAAGGGATATATGCCAGAGGCTGTGAATCTTTGGGGTTATCATAGGATAGTTACCGCTCTTTTATTATTATACTTTAAGTTCTAGGGTACATGTGCACAATGTACAGGTTTGTTACATATGTATACATGTGCCATGTTGGTTTGCTGCACCCATCAACTCGTCATTTACATTAGGTATTTCTCCTAATGCTATCCCTCCCCCATACCTCCACCCCACGACAGGCTGTGGTGTGTGATGTTCCCTGCCCTGTGTCCAAGTGTTCTCATTGTTCAATTCCCTCCTATGAGTGAGAACATGTGGTGTTTGGTTTTCTGTCCTTGTGATAGTTTGCTCAGAATGATGGTTTCCAGCTTCATCCATGTCCCTACAAAGGACATGAACTCATCCTTTTTTGTGGCTGCATAATATTCCATGGTGTATATGTGCCACATTTTCTTAATCCAGTCTATCACTGATGGACATTTGGGTTGGTTCCAAGTCTTTGCTATTGTGAATAGTGCTGCAATAAACATACATGTGCATGTGTCTTTATAGTAACATGATTTATAATCCTTTGGGTATATACCCAGTAATGGGATCACTGGGTCAAATGGTATTTCTAGATCCTTGAGGAATCGCCACACTGTCTTCCACAATGGTTGAACTAGTTTACACTCCTACCAACAGTGTAAAAGTGTTCCTTTCTCCACATCTTCTCCAGCACCTGTTGTTTCCTGACTTTTTAATGATTGCCATTCTAACTGGTGTGAGATGGTATCTCATTGTGGTTTTGTTTTGCATTTCTCTGATGGCCAGTGATGATGAGCATTTTTTCATGTGTCTGTTGGCTGCATAAATGTCTTCTTTTGACAAGTGTCTGTTCATATCCTTTGCCCACTTTTTGATGGGGTTGTTCTTGTAAATTTGTTTAAGTTCTTTGTAGATTCCAGGTGTTAGCCCTTTGTCAGATGGGTAGATTGCAAAAATTTTCTCCCATTCTGTAGGCTGGCTGTTCACTCTGATGGCAGTTTCTTTTGCTGTGCAGAAGCTCTTTAATTAGATCCCATTTGTCTATTTTGGCTTTTGTTGCCATTGCTTTTGGTGTTTTAGTCATGAAGTCTTTGCCCATGCCTATGTCCTGAATGGTATTGCCTAGGTTTTCTTCTAGGGATTTTATGGTTTTAGGTCTAACATTTAAGTCTTTACTCCATCTTGAATTAATTTTTGTATAAGGAGTAAGGAAGAGATCCAGTTTCAGCTTTCTACATATGGCTAGCCAGTTTTCCCAGCACCATTTATTAAATAGGGAATCCTTTCCCCATTTCTTGTTTTTCTCAGGTTTGTCAAAGATCAGATGGTTATAGATGTGTGGTGTTATTTCTGAGGGCTCTGTTCTGTTCCATTGGTCTATATCTCTGTTTTGGTACCAGTACCATGCTGTTTTGGTTACTGTAGCCTTGTAGTATAGTTTTAAGTCAGGTAGCATGATGCCTCCAGCTTTGTTCTTTTTGCTTAGGATTGTCTTGGCAATGCCTTGTAAGTTGGATTCCTAAGTATTTTATTCTCTTTGTAGCAATTGTGAATGGGAGTTCACTCATGATTTGGCTGTTTGTCTGTTATTGGTGTACAGGAATGCTTGTGATTTTTGCACATTGATTTTGTATCCTGAGATTTTGCTGAAATTGCTTATCAGCTTAAGGAGATTTTGGGCTGAGACTATGGGGTGATTTTGTATCCTGAGACTTTGCTGAAGTTGCTGATCAGCTTAAGGAGACTTTGGGCTGAGACGATGGGGTTTTCTAAATATACAATCATGTCATCTGCAAAGAGGGACAATTTGACTTCCTGTCTTCCTAATTGAATACCCTTTATTTCTTTCTCTTGCCTGATTGCCCTGGCCAGAACTTCCAACACTATGTTGAATAGGAGTGGTGAGAGAGGGCATCCCTGTCTTGTGCCAGTTTTCAAAGGGAATGCTTCCAGTTTTTACCCATTCAGTATATTGGCTGTTGGTTTGTCATAAATAGCTCTTATTTTGAGATACATTCCATCAATAGCTAGTTTATTGAGAGTTTTTAGCATGAAGGGCTGTTGAATTTTGTCAAAGGCCTTTTCTGCATCTATTGAGATAATCATGTGGTTTTTGTCATTGGTTCTGTTTATGTGATGGATTACATTTTTTCATTTGCATATGTTGAACCAGCCTTGCATCCCAGGGATGAAGCCAACTTGATCTTGGTAGATAAGCTTTTTGATGTGCTGCTGGATTCGGTTTGCCAGTATTTTATTGAGGATTTTCACATCAATGTTCATCATGGATATTGGTCTAAAATTCTCTTTTTTTGTTGTGTCTCTGCCAGGCTTTGGTATCAGGATGCTGCTGGCCTCATAAAATGAGTTAGGGAGGATTCCCTCTTTTTCTATTGATTGGAAAAGTTTCAGAAGAAATGGTACCAGCTCCTCTTTGTATCTCTGGTAGAATTCAGCTGTGAATCCGTCTGGTCCTGGACTTTTTTTGGTTGGTAGGCTCTTAATTATTGCCTCAATTTCAGACCCTGTTATTGGTCTATTCAGGGATTCAACTTCTGAATTCGGGTGGGTAACCCGACCTTTCTCACTTTAGTTTTGGGAGGGTGATCTTCCCTGGTTTAGTCTTGGGAGGGTGTCCAGGAATTTATCCATTTCTTCTAGATTTTCTAGTTTATTTGTGTGGAGAGTTTATAGTATTCTCTGATGGTAGTTTGTATTTCTGTGGGATCAGTGGTGATATCCCCTTTAGCATTTTTTATTGTGTCTATTTGATTCTTCTTTATTATTCTTGCTAGTGGTCTATCAATTTTATCTTTTCAAAAAACCAGCTCCTGGATTGAAGGGTTTTTTTGTGTCTCTAAGATCAGAGCAGAACTGAAGGAGATAGTTATTTCTTGCCTTCTGCTAGCTATTAAATTTGTTTGCTCTTGCTTCTCTAGTTATTTTAATTGTGATATTACAGTGTCAATTTTAGATCTTTCCTGCTTTCCCTTGTGGGCACCTAGTGCTATAAATTTCCCTCTACACCCTCCTTTACATGTGTCCCAGAGATTCTGGTACGTTGTGTCTTTGTTCTCATTGGTTTCAAAGACCATCTTTATTTCTGCCTTCATTTCGTTATTTACCCAGCAGTCATTCAGGAGCAGGTTGTTCAGTTTCCATGTAGCTGTGCAGTTTTGAGTGAGTTTCTTAATCCTGAGATCTAATTTGATTGCACTGTGGTCTGAGAGACAGTTTGTTGTGATTTCCGTTCTTTTACATTTGCTGTGGAGTGCTCTACTTCCAACTATGTGGTGAATTTTGGAATGAGTGCAATGTGGTGCTGAGAAGAAGGTATATTCTGTTGATGTGGGGTGGACAGTTCTGTAGATGTCTATTAGGTCCGCTGGGTGCAGAGCTGAGTTTAAGTCCTGGATATCCTTGTTAACCTTCCGTCTTGTTGATCTAATATTGACAGTGGGTTGTTAAAGTCTCCCACTATTATTGTGTGGGAGTCTCTTTGTAGGTCTCTAAGGACTTGCTTTATGAATCTGGGTGCTCCTGTATTGGGTGCATATATATTTAGGATAGTTAGCTCTTCTTGTTGAATTGATCCCTTTACCATTATGTAATGGCCTTCTTTGTCTCTTTTGATCTTTGTTGGTTTAAAGTCTGTTTTATCAGAGAGTAGGATTGCAACCCCTGCTTTTTTGCTTTCCATTTGCTTGGCAGATCTTCCTCCATCCCTTTATTTTGAGCCTATGTGTGTCTCTCCACATGAGATGGGTCTCCTGAATACAGCACACTGATGGGTCTTGACTCTATCCAATTTGCCAGTCTGTGTCTTTTAATTGGAGCATTTAGCCCATTTACATTTAAGGTTAATATTCTTATGTGTGAATTTAATGCTGTCATTATGATGTTAGCTGGTTATTTTGCTTGTTAGTTGATGCAGTTTCTTCCTAGCTTCAATGGTCTTTACAGTTTGGCATGTTTTTGCAGTGGCTGGTACTGGTTGTTCCTTTCCATGTTTAGTGCTTCCTTCAGGAGCTCTTGTAAGTCAGGCCTGGTGGTGACAAAATCTCTCAGCATTTGCTTGTCTGTAAAGGATTTTATTTCTCTTTCACTTATGAAGCTTAGTTTGGCTGGATATGAAATTCTGGGTTGAAAATTCTTTAAGAATGTTGAATATTGGCCCTCACTCTCTCTGACTTGTAGAGTTTCTGCCAAGAGATCAGCTGTTAGTCTGATGGGCTTCCCTTTGTGGGTAATCGACCTTTCCCTCTGGCTGCCCTTAACATTTTTTCCTTCATTTCAACCTTTGTGAATCTGACGATTATATGTCCTGGGGTTGCTCTTCTTGAGGAGTACCTTTGTGGTGTTCTCTGTATTTCCTGAATTTGAATGTTGGCCTGCCTTGCTAGGTTGGGGAAGTTCTCCTGGATAATATCCTGAAAAGTGTTTTCTAACTTGGTTCCATTCTCCCTGTCACTTTCAGGTACACCAATCAAATGTAGATTTGGTCTTTTCACATAGTCCCATATTTCTTGGAGGCTTTGTTCGTTTCTTTTTACTCTTTACTTCCCTTCTCACTTCATTAATTTGGTCTTCAATCACTGATACCCTTTTCTTCCACTTGATCGAATCAGCTACTGAAGCTTGTGCATTCATCACGTAGTTCTCGTGCCATGGTTTTCAGCTCCATCAGGTCATTTAAGGTCTTCTCTACACTGTTTATTCTAGTTAGCCATTTGTCTAATCTTTTTTCAAGGTTTTTAGCTTCCTTGCAATGGGTTCGAACATCCTCCTTTAGCTTGGAGAAGTTTGTTATTACCGACCTTCTGAAGCCTACTTCTGTCAGCTTGTCAAAGTCATTCTCCATCCAGCTTTGTTCCGTTGCTGGCAAGGAGCTGCAATCCTTTGGAGAAGAGGCACTCTGGTTTCTCCCCATCTTTGTGGTTTTATCTACCCTTGGTCTTTGATGATGGTGATCTACAGATGGGGTTTTGGTTATGGATGTCCTTTCTGTTGATGCTATTCCTTTCTGTTTGTTAGTTTTCCTTCTAACAGTCAGGTCCCTCAGCTGCAGGTCTATTGGGGGAGTTTGCTGGAGGTCCACTCCAGATCCTGTTTGCCTGGGTATCACCAGCAGAGGCTGCAGAACAGCAACTATTGCTGCCTGATTCTTACTCTGGAAGCTTCGTCTCAGAGGGGCACCTGGCTGTATGACCTGTCAGTTGGCCTCTACTGGGCCGTGTCTCCCAGTTAGGATACACGGGGGTCAGGGACCCACTTGAGGAGGCAGTCTGTCCGTTCTCAGAGCTCAAACACCGTGCTGGGAGAACCACTACTCTCTTCAGAGCTGTCAGACAGGGACGTTTAAGTCTGCAGAAGTTTCTGCTGCCTTTTTTTCAGCTATGCCCTGCCCCCAGAGGTGGAGTCTACAGAGGCAGGGGCCTCCTTGAGCTGCGGTGGGCTCCACCTAATTTGAGCTTCCTGGCTGCTTTGTTTACCTACTCAAGCCTCAGCAATGGCAGACGCCCCTCCCCCAGCCAGGCTGTGGCCTTGCAGTTTTCCATCTGGACTGCTGCGCTAGTGGTGAGCAAGGCTCTGTGGGCGTGGGACCTGCTGAACCAGGCAGGGATATAATCTCCTGGTGTGCTGTTTGCTAAGACCATTGGAAAAGTGCAGTATTAAGGCTGGAGTGTCTCGATTTTCCTGGTACAGTCTGTCACGGCTTCCCTCGACTAAGAAAGGGAAATCCCCCAACCCCTTGCGTTTCCCAGGTGAGGTGATGTCCCACCCTGCTTCTGCTTGCCCTCCATGGGCTGCACCCATTGTCCAACCGGTCCCAGTGAGATGAACCAGGTACCTCAGTTGGAAATGCAGAAATCACCCGTCTTCTGCGTCAATCATGCTGGGAGCTGCAGACCGGAGCTGTTTCTATTCAGTCATCTTGGAACAGACCTCAGGATAGTTACCTCTCTTGATTAGGTTATGCTATATGACAAAGGTTCTGGGATAATTACTCCAATGATTTACATTACATTATATAGACTTCATCAGAGCACACTGGAGAGAGATTCTGTTGTTGGCTTTGAAGAAGTAAGCTGCCATGTTGTGAGGACCATGTGGGTAGGACTTGAGGGTCACCTCTAGGAGCTCAGACCAAAACCCTGCTAACGGCCATTGAGAAAACAGAGATGACTTCACTTCTACAACTATGAGGAACTTAATTCTGCTAACAAGCAGTGAGCCTGGAAGAGGCCCATAAACCTCAAATAAGATTGTAGCCCCAATTGATACCCTGTAAAGACTAAGTAAAGGAACTGTCTAACCCATGTCTGTGAGATAATACATTTGCGTAGTGTTAAGCTGCTAGGTTTGAAGTAATTTTTTAAAATAGGGCAATAAAAAACTAATATAGGCTGGGCAGGGTAACTCATATCTGTAATTCCAGTGCTTTAGGAGGCCAAGGCAAGCGGACTGCTTGAGGTCAGGAGTTTGAGATCAGCCTGGGCAACATAGTGAGATGTCATCGCTACCTTTTTTTTTTTTTTTTTTCAAATTAGCCAGTCATAATGGTTTGCGCCTGTGGTCCCAGATACTACGGAGGCTAAGGCAGGAGGATTGTTTGAGCCCAGGAGTTCAAGGTTGCAGGGAACCATGATCATGCCACTATACTCCAGACTTGGGCAAAAGAGTGAGACCTTGCCTCTAAACAAACAAGCAAAACAAAAAACTAGTACACACAGCAATAGAATCTATCCAAAAATAAAGGAAATTAATTAAATATTTTAAATGGCTACTCAGGAGAATCGCTTAAACGTGGGAGGTGAAGGCTGCAGTGAGCTGAGATCATGCCACTGACCTCCAGCCTGGGCGACAGAGCACGACTCTCTCAAAAAAAAAAAAAAAGTCTCAGTAACCTATGGGATAATATACTAACAGCTGTGTAAATGGAATCCCAGAAAGCAGTGGCGGAGCAGAGGCAGAAAAATATTTGAAGAAATAAAGACTAAAATTATGTCCAATTTGATGAAAATTATACTCTTATACTCTGACAGATCTAAGAATTTCAGCAAACCCTAATCAAGATAGTCTCTCTCTCCCTCTCACATGCACGCACACACACCAAGTTAAGCCATAATCAAACTACTAAAAATCAATAATAAAAGGAATAATCTTAAAATGTAGCCAGAGGAAAAAAGACACGTTACAAACAGAAGAACAGGGGTAAGAAAACTGAAAACGTTACATAAGAAACTACATAACACAGAAGACAACAAAATTGACTTAAATTGCTGAAAAATACCCCCTCACACTAGAGAGAGGCCTTCTGGTGGTAGACGTGGCATCAGTAGGTGCAGCAGTACGTGCCCATTCTGGAGGTGGTATGGGGCAACACATGGCACTCCGTATTTAGCAAATGAGGCTCCATTCTCCTCAACTTGAATGGATCTGGGCTGTGGTTATGGCTGAGGTCCTGACTTCTGTCTAGTCTTCCTTGTTCCTTCCCTGATTCTAAACTTGGTCCTGTACCTTCTAGATATCTCTTTGAGGTACCCAAATAGCTTTCCAATGCCTTTTCTTTCTGCTTAGATCAAGAAAAACTGGTTTCTCTAACAGGCAACCTAAGAGCTCTTAAAAACAGAAAATCCTTCATTTATTTTCTACTCACCTTTTCTCATCACCGTTTCAACATAGTAGTGGGTAGAGTCAAGTTAACTGAGTACTTTTTCTAAGCCACCTCTTTTATCTAGGTTTATATAGTTCTTCAATTTTACTTTCAAAACTTCTTTCCCAGCCATGTTTCCTCCTCATCTCCATGTTCTATCACTGCTTGGCTGGATTATTGTTATGGGCTGAATTATGTCCCCCCAACTCCCATTTCATATGTCAGAGTCCTAACCCTCAGTGTGACTGTATATGGAGACAGGGCACTTCAGGAGTAATTAAGGTTAAATGAAGCCATAAGGGTGGGTCCCTAATCCAACAGGACTGGTGTCCTTATGAGAAAAGAGAGACCAGAGATCCCACTCTCCCAAGCACAGAGAAAAGGCCATGTGAACACAGTGAGAAGGCAGCTGTATTCAAGCTAAGAAGACAGTGCTCACTAGGGCTCCTCACCAAATTTGCCAGCACCTTGATCTGGGATTTCTAGCCTCCAGAACTGTGAGAAAATAAATTTCTGTTGTTCAAGCCACCCAGTCTATGGTATTTTGTTATGGCAGCCCTAGCTTACTAAGGAACAACTACTGATATAATCATAAACTAGCTGGAATCATCAGTTAGCTTCAGACTTCTTAACATAGCCAGTAGAGTGATCTTAAATTCCATGTAACTTGTAACTCAAGTAACCATGTAACTTGAGATCACCCTGCCTCAGACCTGGGTAAACTTGGCTTAAACCTCCAGTTTCACAGCATATGAAAGACCATTGCCTTCTATTTAATTTATTCAAATTTCTAAACTTAGTTTTTCATGATCCCTGTGGATTCATTCCTGCAACCCTAAGTGTTCTATCAGTTCCACTCATCTGCCAGCTGGTACATGGAATATCAGGAGCTTCACCATTGTCCATAAGAAATTAAATTAACTCATGATTTTGTGACTGTACCAACTTTAATTAAGTCTCCAGGAGTTGCGGAAGGAAATTATATCCCACACCGCACAGTCTTCTGCCTCCTAATTGGTTTCCCTTTGACACTGCATTGGCTTCCAAAACTTACTGTGTGATCATCCTCACAACCCTCAGAGAAATAAACTCTAGCATCCCTTCCCCTTACTAAGCCTAATTCACTTCCTCAGCCCTTTACACAGAAATCTAACCATATCGCTTCCTTGTGTGAATGAAAGCGATACGCCATCTCCTAATTGCCAATATGCAGTGACTTGACTCTAGTTTAGCAATTCCAGGACCACTGAAGTTTTCTTCCTCTAGCTTCCAACATATATCACCCACAAATGATACCCATAAAGCACCTTCCCCCTAATGGGCATGGCAGCTACTCTGTCCTGGACCTAGATGCCTGGCCCAGTGATGTCAATGCTATACTTTTGCCTTCTTCCTCACTGCTCTTTGAGGACCAGGACCAGCCCCTCCCCTCTCTCAGGCCACCCTCCAGACATCTTTCGGTTATCTTCAGCCCCTCTCTGCCTTGCACAAAGTGTGGACTCCGTGGCTGTATGATACATGAATATATGAAGAAGTAAACACCCATGCTTGAAATCTTCCAAGGGGCCTCACTGCTTAGGGATGAAATCCAAAATCTGAAGCCTGACGTACAGAGTCCTCCAGAATCTATGCCCAGCCTATACTTCCCCTGGTCCCTCCCCCAACCCCACCCCCAACTTTCCAGACACCCTCAGCTCTTGTCAGGGACATGAAAAGCTGCCTCTGTCTCCTGGAAGCAATGGGTAGGGATGAAGAGACAGGAGTGGGCTAGGCCTCTGACTTTACCTGTGCGAGTGCTGGAGGTTTCAAACAATTTTTCTTTTTTAGTCTCTCTCCGCCTAGAAGGAAGCAGACCATCCATGAAATGAAGGGGTCTAAAGAACCATGGTCTCCTCTAACGTTCCTCCTCCAGGATCTTCTTCCCCCTTCCATCTTGAAACTTACAATCCTATAGCATTTGCCTGCAAGGATTCCCAAATGTCATTTTCTTCTACAGATAAAAAGATTATGGGCGAGGCACGGTGGCTCACACCTGTAATGCCAGCATTTTGGGAGGCTGAGGCAGGTGGATCACCTGAGGCGGGGCCAACATGGTGAAACCCCATCTCTACTAAAAATACAAAAATTAGCCAGGCATGGGCCAGGCAGGGTGGCTCACCCCTGTAATCCCGGCACTTTGGGAGGCTGAGGTGGGCAGATCACAAGGTCAGGAGTTCAAGACCAGCCTGACCAATATGGTGAAACCCCACCTCTGCTAAAAATATTTTTTTTAAAAAATTAGCTGGGTGTGGTGGTGCCTGTAGTCCCAGCAACTCGGGAGGCTGAGGCAGGAGAATCACTTGAACCCAGGAGGCGGAGGTTGCAGTGAGCCGAGATTGTGCCACTATACTCCAGCCTGGGTGACAGAGCAAGACTCCATCTCAAACAAACAAACAAAAAATTAGCCAGGCGCAGTGGCAGGTGCCTGTAATCCCAGCTACTCAGGAGGCTGAGGCAGGAGAATCACTTGAACCCAGGAGGTGGAGGCTGCCGTGAGCCGAGATCATGCCACTGCATGCCACTGCACTCCAGCCTGGGCAATAGACTGAGACTCCATCTCAAAAAAACAAACAAAAAAAATATTATGGCCCAGAAAGAAGCAGTTGTTTTCCCAGGGTCACCTAGAAACTAAGGGACAAAGCCAGAGCTAAAATCCAGTCTTCCTGGTTTATGAACTTGCTCTTTGCACACTGCTATGCCGTTTCATGGAAGATGGGAAGGTGGAGGCACTTGTTCTGGACAATATTCAAGCCCTGTCATCTTTCAACTGCTCCACATTGAATCCATAGTAATAGGCTTGACTAAGCTTTAGTGACAGTCCCTATCCTGAAAATATCATCTTATTTTGGGGAGGCCAAAGGGGTATGAGGAACTTCAGACTGCATGAGAAGAGAGGTTCAGATCATAAACGCCATCTTGCCATGTGGGATTATGGGAAGAGCATAACTCTTATTTTTCTCAATTTCCTATTATAATCCATTTATTTTGGAAAAAAATCATTTAAAATTACATATATACTTACCAGTGAAAACAAAATATGGCAACAATAAAAAGCACAGAAATGATATCTGCAAGGAGCCACATGAACATATAGAACTTTGGTGTCTGAAAAACATAAACCACAGTGAAAGAACTTTACAGTTAGAAGGGATTTTGGATCATATGGTCTAAGTCCCTTGCTCTGCTGCCAGGGCTGGAGGAGGAGAGGAAGAGGGGATAGACAGGGCAAGGAACCTTGATTGATGTGGCATTCTCAAACACAGAGAGTCCCTGCAAGTGTCCTAACAGTCACCCTTATACATGCAGGGGGCTCTAGAGGGAATAGAACACTTCACACCTTTCATCTCCCAAGACAGAGGGCAGAGGGGGTCCCAGAGAAGTCACACAACAAGTCTATTCTGGACCCAAGACCACAGTCCAGGTTCTTGACTTCTGCTGTTTTCAAGGCATGGTTTCTCAAACCTGGCTGTGCAGCCAAGTCTCCCGGGGCAGCTTTTAGTAATACAGGTTTCTGGGTCTCACCAGACACCTAAGGAATGAGAATCTCTGCATTTTTAACACATTCCCAGGTGATGCTGAAGCCATGTGTCTGTAAGCCAGCATTTGGGAACCATTGTTCTAAAGTACCACACTTTAAGAATGCTGAAGTACAATTACCCCTTACCTACATGCTCCTCTTCTATGCTCCTTGCCCAAGTCACCTATTTCCCAGAGCTCTGTCTTCTGGGTCCTCTCATTGAGTTTGATGCTCCCTTTCCACCTCCATTGCACCCTCTCTAATTCCACTTGATGCTAATAGGGCTGGCACATTTTATCCTTTCTCAGGCCACTCTCCACCCTATCCCAAGGTCTTTCCTTGAACTGAATAATAAAATTAATAACACTAATGATCATAATTAACAATAAGCAAATAACAGGAGCCAGGCAGGTGTTCTAAGCACTTCAAGGGTATTTTCACATTTAAGCCTCATAATAGCCCTACTAGTAGAAAATCTTAACCAACTTCCACTGAACTGAGGCTCTTAATCCCCTCTGGGAAAAATATTGACTGAGGGCTGCTGTAGTTGGCTGATTGCTCCAAGAGGCCTACCAGATGAGCAGAATGTTCACAAAGAATCAGTTGTCCTTGTTTCCCAAATGGCTTAAGTCAACTGTACTTGTTATTGTAATAGTGCAATGTAATTAGATGCTGCTTAAATGTGAGATCTGAGTGAAAAAACTGTCATTTTCAAAGAAACTAAGTCAAATGCTTTGAAAAACTCAATGAGGACAAAATAGATCATTAAAGAATAGACAGTAATTAGATTAGGTGTAGGTGAAACACTACAAGGGTTTGAGGGATTATAAAGATCTAGGTAGATTCCTCATTCAGATTGATTGTCCTAATGACTAAGTTCTTGTTCTGCTTAAAACAAACAATTAGAAATCCTAGCTAGTTCATCTGGATGTTTAAATGAGAGAACATAGAACTCAATCAGCAGAAATATCCTCAAAGAAATGACTGTCAAAAGGTGAATTGAATATTTTAAAATAAAATTTGTGAAGTATGTATGTGGCATACTGTTTATAAAAATGACCACAAAATTCCTTCCAAACCTATATGCAGGCCCCTATACAACGTAACTTAGCTGTACCTCCCTATCAAGAGGTGAAGTCTGTTTCTCTCCCACCCTGAATCTGAACTTGGCCATGTGATTTTCCTTGGCCAATGGAACATCAGCCAACACAACACTGGGAGAACTTTGAAAAGTCCATGTGCTTTGGGGCTTGCTCTCTCTTGCTGTTGGGAACTCATCTCCACTAGGTGAACACACTCCAGCTAGCTGCCTTGAGGATGAGCGATGACATGAAGAGAAACTCAGTCATTGCAGGTGCACCTCTAGACAAATGAACAAGGCATCCTAGACTATCCAGCCCAGCTGACCTGGCTCAAACCAGAGATATCACCTAGCCATCAGCCAGAATTGAGATATGATAAATATTTGTTTAAGACAGTAAGTTAGGTAGTTTTTATTAAGCCATCAGCCATCAGCCAGAATTGAGACATGATAAATATTTAAGACACTAAGTTTTAGGTAGTTTTTATTAAGCATTAAAAGGTAACTGATAAAGTGTACATCATTTTTAAATGATTCCTCACTTTAACTTTCTCAATTACGAGACCAATGACCAGACCAGATTATGTTGGACACAAGTGTGTGTTTCTACTGCACTATTATTATCCCCAATTTTCAAAAAGAAGAAACAAAAAAGCCAAAAACCACAAACAGGTTAACTAATATTTCCACATTCACACAGTAAGTAGTGGAGCCAAGATCTGAATCTAAATCTCAATCAGTCTAACTCTGGAGTGTAGGCTGCCTGTTAAGGCCTCTGAGACACGAGCCCCACCTCCCTGAATAAAATGACACATGGCATAGGCTGGGAACCATGCATTGGGTCCTTTAAAAATGCCTAGACTAGGTGTGGAAGGAAAAATTTTTTATATATATATCCTTTTAAACTTTTTGAATTTTGAATCACATGGATTTATCAATTTAAATATTGAAATGAAAAAAATGCATTCAGAAATAGCATCATTTAAGTAAATGTGTACCTCCCAAAAGGACAACTTTGAGACATTACTGATTCAGGGGATAGGATTAGGGAGGGGTGTGCTGCTTTCTAAATTATGCATTTTTGTAATGACTGGATTTTAAAATGTTAGAAAAATACATAGTATATACATGAAGGGGAGTTGTATGGGGACAGGTGGGTGGAAAGGCTCCACCTGTGCTGAGTGACCTGCCATCCAAAGCTCCCTTCAGGGTCATCTCCAGAAAGCTGACCAAGCCACCATAGTAAGAAGTCAGCGATTTCTCCTTTCTACCAGAGGGCCTGGATGCAGTTACTGGCCCTGTAAGACTGTGCCTTGACCCTGGATCCCTTTTCCCCTGGTCCTGACCCTGAACAGGTCAGAAGCTCAGGCCAGAGGGTGGAGATCTGGAGGAGGTGACTTGAGGCCCCTTCCCTCTTAGGCTTCTCTAACAAAGGCTTTAACTTTCAAGGCCATTTGGATTTTGGGTTATTACTTGGGATTGGACTCTTTAATTCTGAAGTGAGGCTTTTTGATGACTAAAAGTGAACTTTTAAAAGTTATCTAAGAGTGACTGGAAAAGCTACAGGACCTAAGTGAGATTTCATTCAGGGGCAGAGAAAGGCCTACATCACAGACCAGGTTTAAAGAATCAATGCAGCCAAATTAAACTGTTTTCTGTTGTATGCTAGTGTGTCCCACTCAGTCAACCTACTCTCTATACAGATAAGAACAAGTTCTGTAGCAGTAACTGGTTAGCTGGGGCTCCCTCCACAGATAGCGATAGGATTTGGCTGGGATTGTAAACCGGGTCTTCAGATTCTCAAGCCTCTGGCAGTAAGCAACAGAAGGCCTAGAACAGGCAACTGGACACTGGCTACCCTCTTCAAAAGCAATTTGTTAGGGCACACAGTTTCCACTTTGGAGTCAAGTACACTTGGTTTTCTCCCCACTCTCCATGCCGTTGTCAATTGTTGCCATGCCTCTACAAAGGTGGGGCTACAGTAACAAAACTCTGAAGTCAGACCTCATTCTGAATCCTGCCTCATGAGACCACATGCAAAGATATCTTTGAGCTTCAGTTTCCTCATGAAGATGATAACAGTGGCTAATTCAAAGGGTTAAATGACATAATGCTTGTAAAGCACATTGTAAGGATTCAATAAATGTCAATTATTATAACAATACTAATTTTTGCCTGAAAATCCCAGAAGGATCTATGTGAGAGAATGGAAAATACCACATCTCCAGTATTCATAGAAGTCTGTGCTCTTAAGTGGCTGCCCAAGGGATGGCACAGTGGGCAACACAGGGCTGGGGGGCCTGCACTGCTATCATACCAAGCCTGGAAGAACAATCTGGGCAACCAGCTCACCATGAAGAAGTGAGGGTGATTAAGCTGACTCAGGAGCCCAATGTTGTCTGTGGTCACTGAGTTAATCCTGGAGCACCAGGCCAGTGAGAAAAGCCAAGGCTCATTGACGGTGTATACGTTGATATGGATGTTAGCTGCTTTATAATCTCTGGAACAAAAACAGAACCCACAGGGGATTTAGATCAAGTTTCATTCTGATCATCTAAAAGGAGAACAGCCACCATGTTTGTGAAAGGCTGTTGCCTAAATCACCAGAAGCAGCTAGTCCAGGGACAATTCATGATATGATGTGACAGAATGGGCTCATAGTACAATAAGATAAAGGATTAGATTTAGCACCTCTGCTCCTGTAGCAACAGTGGTGTGCTGGTAAACCAAATGTCCTAAGGAGAATAATAAAAAGGAAGAAAGAAAACATATTTAAAAAAAAAAGAAAGAATGGGGAAAAGGGAAAAGGAAAAAGAAAAAGGAAAGCCCTATTGTAGCATATGCAAATTTCCATGGTATAAACACTCCTACCATAGCCAATTGTAAGCTACCATTGGTAGAACCAATTTGCAGAGTTTCTGCATATTTAATAACAAGCTGGTATGAGCTGGCTCTGGCATGCTACTATGTAGCAGCACCTATATTCTCACTTCTATCAGAGCACTTATCACCCCCTACTCAAATGATCTGCTCATTTATCAGTCTTCTTTACTTGACTCTAAGCAAACTAAAAGCAGAGACTATGTCTTATTTGTCTCTGGATACTCAATACCTAACATAACACCAGGCTCCACAAATATTAATTGAAAAAATAAATAAATGAGTACCAATCTGGTGAACTTATTAAATTTCAAATATAAAGAATTTTTGCAAGTAATGAAAATAGGGGGAAAACCTGATTTTTCCCACGGCACTAAATGTCAGTGGATACTTGTGGACTGTTTATAGAGACAGGAAGAAAATAAGTGGAGGAACACCTAGTAATTCTAGCTAAGTTGTCATTTTCAGGGATTCAATTTCTCAGAAAACATACCATGTAAATGCCTTCAAAATTTTTTTTCAACTCTCAAATGGTATGGCATATTGGAAACTGCTCTGTACAAGCCTGGGTTTGAATCCCAGTTCTGTCATATACTAGCTTAGTAAATTCTTGGCCTCAGTATAGAAAGTGTAAAATAATAATAATGCCTCCTTAACAGAGGTGCTAGCAATTAGTTATCCAATACGTTAGCATTGTCTCTGAACCAATCCCTGCAGAAAAAGATAAATTTTAATTGGAAAAAACAGTAAAAAGTTACTTATTTTTACCTTTTGAAACCAAAACTCAAAAACCAATCACATTCCTTGTTTGTTTAAATTTTAAATTCAGGAGATACATGTGCAGGTTTAATACATGAATATATTGCATGATACTGAGGTTTGGATCTGCTACCCAAATAGTGAACATAGTACCCCATAGGTAGTTTTCCAACCCTTTCCCCTGTCTCTCCCTCCCCCATTTTGGACTCCCCATTGTCTGTCATTTCCATCTTTATGTCCATGTGTACCCAATGTTTAGCTCCCACTTATAAGTGAGAACATGTGGTATTTGATCTTCTGTCTCTGCACTAATTCACTTAGAATAATGGCCTCCAGCTTCATCCATGTGCTGCAAAGGACATGATTTCATTCTTTCTTATGGCTGCATAGTATTCCGTGGTGTATATGTGTCACATTTTCTTTACCCAGTCCACCACTGATGCGCAGTTAGGTTGATTCCATGTCTCTGCTATTGTGAATAGTGCTTCAATAAACATACAAGTGCAGGTATCTTTTTAGTAGAACAATTTATTTTCCTTTGGGTAGATGCCCAGTAATGGGATTGCTGGGTCAAATGGTAGTTACATTTTTAGTTCTTTGAGAAATCTCTAAACTGCTTTCCCCAGGGGCTGAACTAATTTACATTCCCACCAACAGTGTCTAAGCATTTCCTTCTCTCTGCAACCTTGTCAATATCTGTTATTATTATTATTTTTTTTACTTTTTAGTAATAGCCATTCTGACTGGTGTGAAATGGTATCTCATCAGGGTTTTGATTTGTATTTCTCTGATGATTAGTGATGCTGAGCATGTTTTCATATGTTTGTTAGTTGCTTGTATGTCTTCTTTTGAGAAGTGTCTGCTCATATCCTTTGCCCACTTTCTTAAACAAGTGGAGTGACATATGTGTTCATGGATTGGAAATTCAATGTAGTAAAGATGTCAGTTCTCCCTCAAATTGATCTGTAAGTTTGATGCAGCAAGGTTTTTTTTTGTACAATTAGCAAGTGGATTATAAGATTCATATGGAAAAGCACAGCCCTACAATAATTAAAACAATCTGAAAAAAAAATAGTGTGAGAGGGAATCACTCTACCTGATGTTAAGACTTACTATATAGCTACAGTAAGCAAGCTAGTGTGGTATTAGAGGAGATATGGACACATAAATCAGTGGAACAGAACCGAAAACCATACAATAGATCCATACAAATGTGACAAATGATTTTTGACAAAGATACAAAAGGAATTCAATGGAAGAAAGATAGTCTTTTCAAAAAATAATGCTGGAGTAACTAGACAGCTACAGTTTCTAGAGAAATCAGTAAAAAATGATCCAAAGATGTAAAAATTCAGCCAGAGCCAGACATGGCAGCTCATGCCTATAATCCCAATGCTTTGGGAGGCCAAGGCAGGAGGATGGCTAGGGGCCAGGAGTTTGAGACCACCCTGGCAACACAGTGAGACCCTGTCTGTACAAAAAAATTTAAAAAAATAGCCAGGTGTGGTGGCACATGCCTATAGTCCTAACTACTGTGGAGGCTGAGGCAGGAAGATGGCTTGAGCCTAGTAGTTCGAGACTACAGTGAACAATGATCACATCACTGCACTCCAGGCTGGGTGACAGAACGAGACTTTGTCTCTATTAAAAAACAAAAACAAAAAAAATTGAAGAGATAGAATGAGATACTAAAAAATGATTAACTAAAAAATAAAAAGAGAGGGAAGGAGTGACCAAAAAACCCCACAAGGAATAGAAAGGACAAATAGAAAAAAAAAATAGCATGATGGTAATGTAAACCTAACTATATTAATACGTGAACTAAATTTTTTTTTCAGGTTCACTATTGTTAACCTTTTTTCCTCCCTTTTTTTTTCTTGTTATTATACTTTAAGTTCTAGGGTACATGTGCACAACGTGCAGGTTTGTTACATATGTATACATGTGCCATGTTGGTTTGCTGCACCCATCAACTCGTCATTTACATTAGGTATATCTCCTAATGCTATCCCTCCCCCGTCTCCCTACCCCACAACAGGCCCCGGTGTGTGATGTTCCCCATCCTGTGTCCAAGTGTTCTCATTGGTGAACTAAATATTAATGGACCAAACATTCCAATTAAAAGTCCGAGATTATCCTACTAGATAAAAAAGAACTGACAAAATTTTGTTTATAAGAGATGCACTTTAAAGACGCCAAGTGGTTGAAAGCCAAAAGATAGAAAAAGACATATTAAGCAAACACAAATTATAAGGCAGCCAGTGTGGCAATATTAATACAAGAAAAAGTAAACTTTAGATAAGATTAATTACCTTAAACAAGGGACATTTCATAATGAAGGGGCCAATTCACCAAGATCTAATAATCCTAAGTGAAAATGCACCCAATAAAAGAGTTTCAAAATACAAGAAGGAAAAAAACACACACACACACACAGATCAACAATCACAATTACAGTTGGATATATTAACAGTTGGGTATATATTGGTAACTGACAGATAGCAGTATAAGGAACCATTCATTTTTCTTTGATTGGGGAAGTTGCTCCCAGAAGAAAGAAGGAATAAGTCTTGATCTTGAGAAGTCTGAGAAGTCTCCTTCTCAACAGGATAACCTGATCTTTTGTAAACAGAATAATAATATTTACTAGGAAGAGCAGCCTTATATGTAATGTTCTTAAAAGGATGGTCCTGTTTAAGTATTTCTTTATTACATATTTTGTAAATAAACATGGAACAGATTTACGAGGCATGGGTCCCTGGAGAATGACACATAAACTAGATAACTCTCTGGGACTATCAAATAGAGATGTTTCATGACTCAACTGCTCCCCTTATGTGTGAGTTAACCCTGCACAAACTCACTTGGAGGCCTCATCTATTACTCTGGGCCACAGAGTACGTGTCCAATAAATAAAGATACCTGCACAACCACAATCAATGTCTCTCCTTGCTTTGTTTGAGCCTCTTGATTGCCTGCTGTATCCTTGAAATTAATGATAAATCTCGGCAGTAGGTAGGTTATCTGATATGTGAATGTTTGATCTGCAATCTAATCCTTTGTATTGGCTCAACAGAAAAAGGAAGAGAAAATGAATATGAAATTTTCAAAAAGCCTATCAACCAACTTGAACTAATTGACATTTATAGAATACTACACCCAACAACTGAAGAGGGCACATAATCTTCAGGGGGACATGGGAAGCTCACCAAGATAAACCATATAGTGAGTCATAAAATAAGTTTAGAATTTAAGCCATAGAATTTAAAAGGGTTGAAATTATACGGGTTTGTTCTCTGGTCACAATAAGCTTAAATTAGAAATCAATAACTAAAGTAGCTAGAAAATCCTCAAGTGTTTAAAAAGTTAGCAATATACTTCTAAATAATCCACGAGTCTAATGAGAAATGAGAAAACTTTAAACATTTTAAGTTGGATAACAAAGAAACAATATATCAACATCATTTGTGGGAGAAAATTAAAGCAATGCTTATAGTAAATTTAGAGCTTTAAGGCTGGGCGCAATGGCTCATGCCAGAGGTTGCAGTAAGCCGAGATCACTCCACTGCACTGCAAACTGGGCAACAGAGTGAGACCCTGTCTCAAAAGATAAAAAATAAATAAGTTTATAGCTTTAAATGTTTACATTAGAAAGAAGATCTAAAACAGGTCATCTAATTTTCTACCCTAAAAAAGCCATCTATTAGCAAGAACAACAAATTAAAACCGAAGTCAGTGTGAAAATTATAAAGAGCAGAAATCAATGAAATAGGAAAGTAAAGGTGCAATAGGAAAAAGATAACAAAGCCAAAATTCAGTGTTTTGAAATGATTAAAATTCATAAACCCCTAGCAAGACTGATCAAGAAAAACAGAAAAAATAAAAACTTCCAGCATCAAAATGCATTAGAACTAAAGGTGGCAGTTGCACAACAATGTAAATGTACTAAGTGTCACTGAATTGTTCACTTTAAAATTTTATGTTAGGCTGGGCGTGGTGGCTCATGCCTATAATCCCAGCACTTTGGGAGGCCGAGGTGGGTGGATCACCTGAGGTCAGGAGTTCGAGACCAGCCTGACCAACATGATGAAACCCCGTCTCTACTAAAAATACAAAAATTAGCTAGGCGTGGTGGTGTGCACCTGTAATCCCAGCTACTTGGGAGGCTGAGGCAGGAGAATCACTTGAACCTGGGAGGCAGAGGTTGCAGTGAACCGAGATCACACCATTGCACTCCAGCCCGGGCAACAAGAGTGAAACTCCGTCTCAAAAAAAAAAAAAAAAAAAAATTATGTTATGTGAATTTCACCTCAATACAATTTTTTATTTAAAATTTTTTTTTAAACATTAAAAATAGACCAATAACAAGGAGTAATAAAAAGTAATACAAAGTCTACCAACAAAGAAAAGCCCAGGACATAATGGCTTCACTGCTGAATTCCACCAAACACTTAAAGAAGAACTAATATCAATCCTTCTCAAACTCTTTCAAAAAAATAAAGTGGAGGGAATACTTCCAAACTCATTTTACTAGGCCAGCATTACCTTGATACCAAAGCAAGATACGGACACTACAAGAAAAGAAAATTACAGGCCAATATCACCAATGAAATCCTGAGACATAAAAATCCCAACACAATACTAACAAACTGAATTCAACAGCACCATAAAAGAATCATTCACCATAATCAAGTGGGATTTCTCCCTGGGATAGAAGGAGGGTTCATCATCCTTGTATGATGAACAAGGAGGGAAAATCAATAAATGTGACACACTGCATTAACAGAATGAAACACAAAAACCATATGATCATCTTAATAGATGTAGAAAAAGCATTTAACAAAATTCAACACCCTTTCATGATGAAAACTCTCAACAGATTACGTATAGAAGGAATATACCAAAATACAATAAAGGCCATTCTGGACATGGCCACAGCTAAAATCATACTCAATGGTGAAAAGTTGAAAGCTTTTCCTCTAAGATCAGGAACAAGACAAGGATGCCAAATCTCACCACTTCTTTTTGACATAGTACTGTAAGTCTTAGCCAGAGCAATTAGGCAAGAGAAAGAGATAAAAGGCATCCAAATAAGAAAGAAGTTAGATTGTCTCTGCAGATGACATGACCTTTTATATAGAAAATCCTAAAGAATCCACAAAAAAAAAAACTACTAAAACTAATACATTCAGTTTATCGGTTGCAAAGTTGCAGGATACAAAATCAACATACAAAAATCAGTAGCATTTCTTTCTATGTACTAACAACTACCTAACTGATGAAAATAAGAAAATAATCCCATTTACAATAGCAACAAAAATAGAATTCTTAGGAATAAAACTTTACCAAGGAGGTGAAAGACCTGTACACTAAAAACTATGAAACACTGATGAAAGGGGCCGGGTGCGGTGGCTCACACCTTATAATCCCAGCATTTTGGGAGGCTGAGGCGGGTGGATTACCTGAGGTCAGGAGTTTGAGACCAGCCTGGCTAACATGGGGAAACCTGGTCTCTACTAAAAATATAAAAAATTAGCAGGGTGCAGCGGTATGTGCCTGTAATCCCAGCTACTTGGGAGGTTGAAGCAGGAGAATCACTTGAACCCAGGAGGCAGAGGTTGCAATGAGCGGAGATTGTGCCACCGCACTCCAGCCTGGATGACGGAGCAAGACTGTTTCAGAAAAAAAAAAAAAAAAAAAATTGATGAAAGAATTTTAAAAAAACACAAATAAATGAAAAGTTATGTGTTTATGGATTGAAAGACTTAATATTGTTACAATGTCAAAATTACCCAAAGCAATCTACAGATTCAACATAATCCCTCTCAAACTTCCCATGTAATTTTTCACAGAAATCGAAAAAAAAATCCTTAAATTTGTATGACCACTAATGATTTCCAAAAGCCAAGGCAATCTTGTGCAAAAAGAACAAGGCTGGACACATCACATTCCCTAATTTCAAAATATATTACAAAGGTGTGATAATCAAAACAGATGGTAATGGCATAAAAACAGACACATACCAGTGGAACAGAATAGAGAGCCCAGAAGTAAATTCACGTCATTATAGTTAATTGAATTTCAACAAACATGCCAAGAACATACAATGGGGAAAGGACAATCTCTTCAATAAATGGTGTTGAGAAATTGGATAGGCACATGCAGAAGAATGAAATTAGGCCCTTATCTCATACCACATACAAAAATCAAATCAAAATGGATTAAAGACTTAAATGTAAGACCTGAAACTAAAACTACTAGAAGAAAATGGGAAAAGCTCCACAACATTGGTCTCTGGGCAATGATTTTTTGGATATGACCCCAAAAGCACAGGTAACAAAAACAAAAATAGGCCAATGGAACTACATCAAACCAAAAAGTGTCTGCACAGCAAAGGAAACAATCAACAGAGTGAAGAGAAAACCTATGAAATAGGAGAAAATATTTAACAGCAAAAAAACAAATAACCCAATGAAAAAATGGGCTAAGGACCTGAAGAGATATTTCTCAAAAGAAGACACAAATAGCGAACAAGCATATGAAAAAACACTCAATATCACTAATCATCAGGGAAATACAAATTAAAACCACAAGGAGATATCATCTCACAGCTCTCAAAATTTTGGCTATTACAAAAAAGATGAAAGATAGTAAGCACTGGCAAAGATGTGGAGAAAAGGGAACTCTTACACACTGTTGGTGGGAATGTAAATTAGTACAGCCATTATGGAAAACAAGGTGGAGGTTCCTCAAAAAACTAAAAATAGAACTAACATATATATGATCCAGAAATCCCACTACTGAGTATATATCCAAAGGAAGTGAAATCAATATGTCAGAGATATATGTACTCCCATGTTCATTGCAACACTATTCACAGTAGCCAAGATATGGAATCAACCTAAGTGTCCATCAAACAGATGAATGGGTAAAGAAAATGTAATATATACATACAAAGGAATACTATTCAGCCTTTAAAAAGAAGGAAATTCTGTCACTTGTGAAAACATGGTTGAGCATGGGCGACATTATGGTAAGTGAAATAAGCCATGCAAAGAAAGACAAATACCACATGATCTCCCTTATATGTGGACTCTAAAAAAGTCAAACTCACAGTGGGGTACGGTGGCTCACACCTATAATTCCAACACTTTGGGAGGTGGAGGTGAGGGAACTGCTTGAGCAAGACCGCATCTCTATGCAGAATTTAAAAATTAGCCAAGTGTGTTGGCATGTGCCTGTAGTCCCAGCTACTTGAGAAGCTGAGGTAAGAGGACAGCTTGAGCCCAGGAGGTAGAGGCTGCAGTGAGCCAAGATCACGCCACTGCCTTTCAGCCTGGGTGACAAAGCAAGACCCTGTCTTTAAAAAATAAATAAATAAATAAATAAATAAATAAATAAATAAATAAAAAGGCCTGGCGCAGTGGCTCACGCCTGTAATCCCAACACTTTGGGACGCCAAGGCGGGTGGATCACGAGGTCAAGAGATCGAGACCATCCTGGCCAACATGGTGAAACCCCATCTCTACTAAAAATACAAAAAATTAGCTGGGCATGGTGGTGCGCACCTGTAGTCTCAGCCTGAGGCAGGAGAACTGCTTGAATCCAAGAGGCGGAGACTGCAGCGAGCCAAGATTGGGCCGTTGCACTCCAGCCTGGTGACAGAGCGAGACTCCGTCTCAAAAAAAAAAAAAAAAAAAAAAAAAGTCTAACTTATAGAAAAAGAGAGTAAAATGTTGGTTACCAAAGGCTAATGTTGGTTACCAAAAAGTAGAATGTTGGTTACCAAAGGGTTGAGAGAGAGGGGAAATGTTGGTCAAAAGGTATAAAGTTTCAGTTAGATAGAGGGAATGTTTTGAGATCTATTGCACAGCAGAGTAACTATAGTCAATAATAATGTATATTTCAAAATAGCTGAGAGTAAATTCAAATGTCTTAACATGAAGAAGACATGACATATATGTTAATTAGCTTGATTTAATCATTCCATATTATATAAATATATTAAAACATCACATTGTACCCTATAAATATATACAATTATGATGTCGATTAAAAATAATATAAATTTTTAAAATGTCTTTAAAACATTAAAAAACTTTGTAGCATAACAAATAAAACAGAGGGCAATTCTATACTCTATACTTTTGATTAAAATAATGCATTTAAAGCATTCTCAGTTAAAATGGCAAGAATAATCTCATTAAAACTTTTAACCACTCCAGCAGGTACCACTGTTATTCTAATTTACAAAGGAGAAAACTGACAATTAGAAACTTTTCCAAAGTGACCAAAGTAGTTGATGGCTAGGCCAGGTCTAGCAAACATAGAACTTGACACATAATAATAGCTCAATAAATGGAAGTCATAATTATTTTTCAACTACTAGATCAATCTCAGGATTAAGAGAGAAGGAAATCATTCTAGAGCCATTTTCTATTTGAAAAAAAAAGTAGAAAATAGAAATATGCTCAAAATAGAAGAGTAGTTGAGTAAAGAAAAATCTTCTGAATGGGAATTAGAGAGTAAAACATATATAATTTTCCAACGCTAAAAGAAAAAAAGACACTATTATATGATCAATCCATGGCCAGAAAGGCAGAAAAAGCAGGAACAGAAACAGATGCATGCAACAGCCTTTTATTAAACCCACAGGAGACTTTGGATATCTATTATCTATCTATAGATAGATTATAGATATTATCTATAGATAATAGATAGATTATAGATATTATCTATAGATAATAGATAATAGATATCTATAGATAATATTATCTATATCTATACATAGATATAGTTATTATCTATCTACAGATAGGTAGATAATAGATATCTATATATTATCTATCTATAGATAGGTAGATAATAGATATCTGTATATTACCTATCTATAGATAGGTAGATAATAGATATCTATATATTATCTATCTCTAACCTGTTGTCTATCTCCCTCCCTCTGTCCCTCCCCAAGGAAGACTTTGTCTCTAAAGCATTTAGAATCATATAAAAAATTAACCTTAAATCTAAGACAAAGGGGATATGGATTAAATTAAGCATGTTTAATAATAGTTAAGTTTGGAAAAGTTATCATTTTATTCTCAGGTGCTTTTAATTCTGAAAATTTGTCTCTAATTGTATATTTATAAATACAGTGGTTAATAATTTTAGTTTCTTCTCATGCTTAGCTATTTTTACATTTTTTAAATAATGGTTTCATTACATTCTTAATTATCCCTTCCAGAAATATGGCTATCTGGATCACAAAGCCATTTACAAGGAACTGCCATCCATCTGGTAATGGTAGGACGAAATAAACAACGTTTTGAGTTCTGACTTTTCAACGTCCACCTTTTATATAAGAACAGAAATGCCAAGCATACAAAAAAGTGTACTGAATGGTGAAAGATTAGAGTACACAGCGGAGGCTAAAGTCTATGTTCCAGGGATATAGTCAACACTTGATAATGTTTGTTGGCATAGGGAGGGAGGGAGGAAGGGGTAGGAAAAAGAAAGGAGATTCAAAGATAACCACACACAGAAATTCTGAGATGGAAAGGGGAAGTTAAGTAGTTTAATTAGAATGTGTATTTTGTGTAAGTAAGGCAACATGTGCCAAGAGAGGTGTGGTCAAACACTTACCTTAACCCATTAGGGAACAACTTCTTGTAGTCAACGTTTATTATACTGATATTGTTTTTAGCAAGGGTTTTAACGGATACTAAACGGCCCACATGCTGAAAACCAGGAGCCACGGACCTGACATATTGCCTATCATGAGTTGGCAACCAAAAAATCTGTAAGGAGAAACAAGAAGTCCTTCAGTAGATAATCAGCTATCCAGGTACGAACAGCCCCATAGAGAATGGAGGGAGCTCCATTCCAGCACAGGTAGTATTCTACAGAGAGTAGAGAGAGAGAGTCTAGTCCTTGGTGAAAGAGTCAACATGGGCTAGTATTTTGTTTTTTTGTTTGTTTGTTTTTGAGATGGAGTCTCGCTCTGTCGCCCAGGCTGGAGTGCAGTGGCACAATCTCGGCTCACTGCAAGCTCCGCCACCCGGGTTCACGCCATTCTCCTGCCCCAGCCTCCCGAGTAGCTGGGACTACAGGCGCCCACCACCACACCCGGCTAATTTGTTGTATTTTTATTGTATTTTGTATTTTTAGTAGAGATGGGGTTTCACCGTATTAGCCAGGATGGTCTCGATCTCCTGACCTCATGATCCGCCCGCCTCGGCCTCCCAAGTGCTGGGATTACAGGTGTGAGCCACCGCGCCCAGCCCTGGGCTAGTATCTTCTAATGAACTCTTATAACGGGGCTTTCACTAGGGCTACTCTGGAGCTGAGTTTTCTCACGACCTCTCCATTTACCAGTTAACATCAAGTGTCAAGGGCCTACTGTGTACACAAAGACTCATACAAGCAAAGTAGATTAGTTGATAGATGTGGGTGAATAGTGAGAATCAAAAACATCTTTCTGGTTAATGATGTTAAAAATCATCTTTGAGGCTGGGTGTGGTGGCTCGTGCCTGTATTCTTAGCACTTTGGGAGGCCGAGGCAAGAGGATCCCTTGAGCCCGAGAGTTCGAGACAGGCCTGGGCAACATAGGGAGGCCCTGCTTCTATTTTATTTTTAAAAAATCATCTTTGAGAGGAGTCATTTCCTGACAACAGGAATGCTATTATGACTCATCTGTGAAATACTTCCATTTGTAAAAAGACTTATAATTCTGAGAATTCATGGGATTTGGAACAACTGACTGCCCAAATGCAGAATTGCTTCTGAAAAACATTACAAGCAAATCTCTGCTCAAATAAGAACCAGCTCTCCTTTCTATATCATTCATCATGCCAAGTCTCCAAAGCCTTAATGTTACCCAGGCTCTTTCTAATGGATCTATGTTGGTGTGGTGCAGGTCACATTAGATAGTTATTACACATATTCCTCTTTAACAGGGTGCTGACATTTCATTTGGTTTGGAATAGCAAACAGCCTCAATGGTTTTCCCCACTGAGATAAATTTAACTGGGTCATTCCTAGATTACCACATGTAGCTGTATAAGTAACAATCTTCATTTCCATAGGAAGTAAAATTACTTAAGGATCCCAGGGTAGATGTACAAGGTAGGTCAAGTTCAACTACTGTGCTCCTAGGACATGCTACCCACCTCCCAACCTATGTCATAAATACTGAGATAGACATACCAGATGTTGCTCGATTTTAGAGGCAAGGATCACTCTTACTACTTGGCGGATAAATGTGTGTCTGAGAGGATGTTTTGGTGGAGGGCGATGAAGATCAAATATCACAAATTTTCTTTCCTTCTCTGCAAGTGTCAATAAATCAGCTAGTGTTGGAATCGACTGATTTCTTGCTCTTTCTTTATCTGCCTCTGATAGAGGTTTCATATTGTAAAATGGCCTGAGCTAGAAATAAATACATCAAAAAATACATCAAAAGCACTTTCCAGTTCTCCTACTATGTAGCCACACATCCAGCTCTACCTCAGTTGCTCCATTATCATTCAATCCACCAGGCCCTCTGAAATACTAGTCCTACATAACAGGTGACAAGGAGAGAAATAAAATGTAATAATCATCAATAATTACAGTGTTTGGAATGGTCTCTTCTATATCCTACAACCTGTTGTATTTGCATTGAAGGTCATGTTCTTATCCTGACCTTCCTTTCCAGCCTTTTCTCCCATAACTCAAGATAATACATCCCTTTTCAGTCACGCTGGCTTCCCATACGGGCTCTCGCTATTCTAGTTTTGTGTAACAGGAAGAACACATGCTTTGGCTTCAACTGAATTTAATACCAGCTCTACCCCTCCCTTGACTTCCTCGCCATATCCACTTGTTAAAATCCTACCCTTCCGATGCTATTTCCCTCACGAAGCTTTCCTTTCATCTTCCTGAACTAAAGAGACTTCAAGGCTGGTGCTGCGGTCATGCCTTTAATCCCAGCAGGCTGAGGCAAGAGGATCACTTGAGGCCAGGAGTTTGAGGCTAGCCTGGGCAACATAGTGAGACCCTTGTCTCTACAAAAAAATTTTTAAATAGCTGGGTGTGGTGATACATGCCTGTAGTCCTAGCTACTAGGGAGGCTAAGGCAGGATAACTTGAGCCCAGGAGTTTGAGGCTGCAAGTGAGCTATGATCATGCCACCGCACTACAGCCTGGGCAATAGAGTGACGCCCTGGGCAATAGAGTGAGGCCCTATCTCTAAAAAAATCAATAAATAAGGAGACTTCAATGGCTTTAAAGCCCAATGGCCCATTTTTATGCCTCTGTAACTGTATGTCTCATTCATATATAGCTAATGTATGTAAAAATAGCTAAGCATGAGAAGAAACTAAAATTATTAACCACTGTATTTATAAATATACAATTAGAGACAAATTTTCAGAAACAGAATTTGGACATGTCTTAGTACATTAAAGTTCAATCCTGGCTCACTATGCTTCTTGCTATGCAACCTTGGTAATAAAACCATTTAAATTCTCCAAGTCATCATTGCCCAAATTAAAATATAGAGGAGAGGAAGAATAACCTATATATTTCTTAGGATTATTTTGAAGATTAAATATGATAAAAATATTTACAGGGTCTGGGAGTATGTCTGGTACATAGATAGAAAAGTATACAATTCACATTAGTTCCTTCACTCTCTACTGACTCTACTGGAGTGTAACTCCCTCTTGGTGGGAACTGTCATACATTCTTCGAAATGCACAGCATTTCACCTAACACATGGGAGAACACACATATGTTTGCTACATTAAATTTAATAGATGGCAACTTTGATAATCACTTGCCATTTTTTAAATCATTTGAGTGAAGGCAGTGATAAAAGGCTACCTCCCAGGAGAAGGAAGTAGTAGAAGGAAGAAGTCACATTTTCTTAAGACTCAAGTAATCTCTCTTTTTCTCTACACAACTTTTTCATTCTCTTTCATACCTCTCCTATTTCTTCTTCTTCTTCCTTTGACCTAAATAAGCTGCCTTTTTTAACATTTTTCTCAGGAAAGAAACAATCACATTGCACAGTATCTCCAGAAAATTGCTAGGCCAGAAGGCAGATCATTGCTAGGCCAGAAGGCAGATCTAAATCATGGTTTAGATCTGATTGAAAGCTACAACTAATGGTTTTCTTAATTCTCAGGACAATAGAAATATGCTTCAGAATTCAAGATTTTGTTAGCTACTACCAGACCTAAACCAACTGGTTCACTTAACTGTTAAACCTTCTTGTGAGAAGAATTCATGGGAAAGACCAACACAAGACCAAAAATTCAAAATAGCAAAGATGGTAAATATTTAATCAATATAAGAGTTTAAAACTAGACTCCAGTAAACTTTAAATAGTATTATGGGTGTAGGCCTAACAGCTGAAGTACATTGTGCCTCTTTAGACTTAATCAGAAAAATAAACTAGAATGGATAAATGCCTGTTTAGACTATGCCCAACATGTGATTGAATGTTTTCAAAAAGCCACAGGAAGTAACCAGCTAGAAATGCAAATAAATTTCTGGTCCTCCAGATGAAACATCTGGTTCCTCAAATAAAAATAAGATTAAAAGGTCCTCTGTTCTCTGTGCCTCTGTGTAGACATATTACAAGAAGAAAGGTTATTGGAAGAGCCAATGTATAATATTGGTTAAGAAATAGAAAGACAAGGCCGGGCATGGTGGCTCACGCCTGTAATCCCAGCACTTTGGAAGGCCAAGACGGGCGAATCACCTGAGGTCAGGAGTTCGAGACCAGCCTGACCAACATGGAAAAACCCTGTCTCTACTAAAAATACAAAAATTAGCTGGCTGTGGTGGCACATGCCTGTAATCCCAGCTTCTTGGAAGGCTGAGGCAGGAGGCAGAGGTTGCGGTGAGCCGAGATTGCACCATTGTACTCCAGCCTGGGCAACAAGAGTGAAACTCCGTCACAAAAAAAAAAAAAAAAAAAGAAAGAAAGAAAGAAATAGAAGGACAATTAAACCTGTCCAATGATGCCACATCAAGGAAACATTCCACTGAATAGGCGATTCTGATAAGAACTGTAACTACATGTGAACAACAATACAATTTTCCTTTTTTTTTTGAGATGGAGTCTTGTTCTGTCACCCAGGCTGGAGTGCAGTGGTACAATCTCAGCTCACTTCAACCTCCGCCTCCCAGGTTCAAGTGATTCTCCTGTCTCAGCCTCCCAAGTAGCTGGGATTACAGGCATGCCCCATGACGCCCAGCTCATTGTTGTATTTTTACTAGAGACAGGGTTTCACCACGTTGGCCAGGCTGATCTCGAACTCCTGACCTTGTGATCCACCTGTCTCGGCCTCCCAAGTGCTGGGATTGCAGGCGTGAGCCACCATGCCCAGCCAACAATACAATTTTCTTGTTGATATGGGCACCACCACATCTACCATTAATTGCATTACTATAAAAAAATCAGATCACCAGAGTACTACAACCACTTAAGTAGTGGGGTATCTAACAATCTTGTCTTTTTCCATGTCCCAACATAAAACTATTACTTTGAGATCATTGTCAGAAGAACATCTCTTTCTTCTCTATGGCACTTTCCCTATACATTTATTTATTTATTTTTAATTTTTATTTTTCTTGAGTTTTGTTCTTGTTGCCCAGGCTGGAGTACAATGGCACAGTCTCAGCTCACTGCAACCTCCACCTCCCAGGTTCAAGCAATTCTCCTGCCTCAGCCTCCCGAGTAGCTGGGATTACAGGCACCCACCACCAAGCCCGGCTAATTTTTTTTTTTATTTTTAGTAGAGACAGGGTTTTACCATGTTAGCTAGGCTGGTCTCGAACTCATGATCTCTCCCCTATAAATTTAAATATTAGAGGCTGGGCAAGGTGGTTCACACCTGTAATCCCAGCACTTTGGGAGGCCAAGGCGGGCAGATCACAAGGTCAAGAGATCGAGACCATCCTGGCCAACATGGTGAAACCCTGTCTCTACTAAAAATACAAAAATTAGCTGGGCATGGTGGTGTGTGCCTGTAGTCCCAGCTACTCGAGAGGCTGAGGCAGGAGAATTGCTTGAAGCCGGGAAGCAGAGGTTGCAGTGAGCCGAGATCATGCCCCTGCACTCCAGCCTGGCAACAGACCGAGACTCCATCTCAAAAAAAAGAAAACAAAAAAATTAAGAAGCTACTTTGCAAAAAGAACCACAAGAAGAAATGTACTACAGACAAATTGTTTTTAGAAGCTTCAGAAGGTTCTATTGCACATTATCAAATTACAGCTCATATGAACATTACTATATTGATTCAAAAAACAACCAAATAGACTTCTGGTTTCTGGTTCCACATGTAAGGAGCTTGGAAGCTGTCGCTCCATCCTAACAACAAGTAAAAATTTGAAAAGAATGAAAAATCAACAATTCTTCTTGGATCTGTAATAGAGGTGAGGACACAGGGCAAACTGCTGCCCAGAAAATTGGACACACAGGTGAAAGGAGATGAATCATAGCTTACCAGAATGAGCCTAATAAATGGAAACCACTAAGGAAACCAGTGCTGGGGTAGGAAAACTTGAACCATCATTGACAAATTCCTGGAGGATTAATGTGGACAAGTCTGAGAGTTAAAAAACTCAAGGGGACACCTTGAGATACATGATTATGTTGTTTATTTGAAATCTTTCTACTTTTTTTATGTAGGCATTTATTGCTATAAACTTCACTCTTAACACTGCTTTTGCTATATCCCATAAGGTTTGGTATGTTGTGTTTCTATTTTCTTTCATTTCAAACATTTTTTTAATTTCCTTAAGTTCCTCATTAACCCACTGATCATTCAGAAGCATGTTGTTTAATTTCCATATATTTGTACAGGTTTTAAAAAGTATAACATCTTATTTGTAAAGCTTAATTTTGACATAAAATTTTATAAACAGTATTATCTGATTTTTACATTTTCTCTTTTATTTGAGCCAATAAAATTTATTTTTTTAACTTTTATTTTAGATTCAGTGAGTTCATGTGCAGGTTTGTTACCTGGGTATATTGCATGATGCTGAGATTTGAGGTATGAATGAACCCATCACTCAGGTACTAAGCTTAGTACCTAATAGTTTTTCAACTCTGGCCCCCTTCCTCCTCTAGTAGTCCCAATTTTCTATTGTTGCCATCTTTATGTTCATGTATATCCAATATTTAGCTCCCACTTATAAATGAGAACATGCAGTATTTGGTTTTCTGAGCCTGCATTAATTCACTTAGGATAATGGCCTCCAGCTGCATCCATGTTGCTGCAAAAGACATGATTTCACTCTTTTTTATAAGTGCATAGTATTTTGTGGTGTATACATTTGTACAGTTTTGAAAGTTCCTCTCATTGATATCTAGTTTTATTCCATTGTGGTCAGAAAAGACACTTAATATGATTTCAATTATTTTAAATTTGTTGAGGTTTGTTTTGTGGCCTTACACATGGTCTGTCCTGGAGAATGTTCCATGTGCTGATGAAGAGAATGTGTATTCCACAGCTATTTTATGAAATATTCTGTAATTGTCTGTTAGGTCCATTTGGTCCAAGTACAGTTTCAATCCAATGTTGATCTTTTGTCTAGATGATCTGTTCAATGCTCATAGTAGGATGTTAAAGTCACCAACATTTACTGTATTGGAATCTTTCTCCCCCTTTAAATCTAATAATATTTGCTTTGTATGTCTGGGTGCTTTGGTATTGAGTGCATGTATATTTATAATTGTTACATCTTCTTGGTGAATTGATCCCTTTATTATTTCATAATGACCTTCTTTGTCTTTCTATAGTTTTGGAACTAAAGTCTGTTTTATCTGATGTAAATATAGCTATTCCTGCTTGCTTTTGGTTTCTGTTTGCATGGAATATCTATCCCTTCACTTTCTGTCTGTATTTGTCTCTACAGGCAAAGTGAGTTTTTTGCAGGCAGCATATAGTTGAGTCATTTCCTTTATTCATTCAGGCAGTCTGCATCATTCAAGTGACTAATTGGTTTACATTCAAGGTTATTGTAATAGGTGATGACTTACTGTAGTCATTTTGTTAATTGTATTATGTTTGTTTTTTATATTCTTTCTTTCTTGTTTTTCATTTCAGTCTGATGGTCTTCTGTAGTATAAAAGGTTTGATTTTTTTTTCTCTCTCTCCTTTGCGTATCTGCTCTACTGATGAGTTTTATGCTTTTGTATATTTTCATAATGGTGATTATCACCTCTTTGCTTCCAGATGCAGGGATCCCTTGAATATTTCTTGTAGGGCTAGTCTAGTGGTTTTGCATTCCCCAGTTTTTGCTTGTCTGGGAAAGACCTTCTCCCTCATTTCTGAAGAATAGATTTGCTGAGTCAAATATTCTTGGCTGGCAATATTTTTTCTTTCAGTACTTTCAATACCTCATTCTACTCTCTCCTGGTCTGGACAGTTTCAGCTGTCAGTCTAATGAGAATTCCCTTATATGTGACTTGATGCTTTTCTCTTGCTCTTCTTACAGTTATTTGTCTTTGACTTTTGACAATTTGATAAAATATGCCTTGGTGAGGACCTTTTGGGATTGAATCTATTTGGGAACCTTTGAGCTTCTTAGATCTAGATGTCCACCCCTCTCCCCAGATTTCGGAAGTTTTAAGCTATTGTTTCATTAAATAGTGTTTCTATGGCTTTTTCCAACTCTTTCCCTCAGGAACATCTACAATATGAAAATTTGTTTAATAGTGTCCTTTATTGTAGGCTTTCTTTATTCTTTTTCATTCTCATTTCTTTTTTTCTCCTCTATCTGGGTAATTTTCAAATGACTCATCAAGCTCAGAGATTATTCTGCTGAAACAAGTCTCTTGTTGAAGCTCTGTACTATATTGTTTTATTTTGGTACTTGAATTATTCAGCTGCAAGGGTGTCCATTTGGGTTTTTGTTTTTTTTTTTTTTTTTGAGACGGAGTCTTGCTTTGTAGCCCAGGCTGGAGTGCAGTGGTGTGATCTTGACTCACTGCAACCTCCACCTCCCGGGTTCAAGCAATTCTCCTGTCTCAGCCTTCCAAGCAGCTGGGACTACAGGCACATGCCACCACACCTGGCTAATTTCTGTGTTTTTTAGTAGAGACAGGGTTTCACTATATTGGTCAGGCTGGTCTCCAACTCCTGACCTCAGGTGATCCACCTGCCTCAGCCTCCCAAAGTGCTAGGATTACAGGCATGAGCCACCACATCCGGCTGAGCCACCACATCCGGCTGGTTCTTTTTTACTCTATCTATGCTTTTGTTGAATCTATCATTGACATCATGAATTGTTTTCCTAATTTTGTTGAATTGTCTATTTTTTTGTATCTCATGGAGTTTCCTTAAGGTAATTATTTTGAATTCCTTTTCCAGCAATTCATTTATTTCCTTTTCATTCAGGTCTGTTACTAGAGTTATTATGTTCCTTTGGTGGTGTCATATTTCCTTGCTTTTTCCATTTCTTGTGTCCCTGTGCTGATGTCTATGCATCTGGTGGAATAATCACCTCTTCTAAACTTTCTAGAGTGGCTTTTCTAGAGAAAGATTTTCACCTGCAGTTGGGTCTTAGTGCACTAGTTGAGAAGGGTGTGGTGACTTTGTTCCTGGGTAGGTGCAGTGGTATAGTCTCTGTGCAGCTTCTTTGGCTGCATTCAACGTCAGCAATAACTGTGGGCATCTCAGTGGCTTAGGGGTGTGGAAATTTGTTGTCGCAACAGCAGAGGCGTATGTTGTTAATGTCCTTGGTCCACAAAGGCTTTTGGGGTTCTCCAATTCTTGTTTTCCCTACAATGAGGAGACTTCACTGAGGGGATCCCTCTTGGTGTCAGGTCTGACATGGCCTACAATCAACTGCCATGGTGCTGGATTCCAGGTGCAAATGTTTAGATTGGCAGAGTCCTAGGATCAGAGTCTCACAAACCTATTTGCCCTGTGAACCTTTCACTCTCTGTGGAAGGGTTGGACATAGGTTGCCCACACCATCAGACTCTAACCCCTTAGCAGCTTGAGTCCAGGGAGTTAGGCTGTAGCTGTGACTCTACTCTTGCTAGGCAGGGAATAGCCCTGGCCTGACTCTAAGGAAGAAGGTATGTTCTGGAGGTTTGAGCCTAGGGCACAGGGTATGGCTATAATTTGGGAGCTTGAGCCAACAGGGCTCAGGGGCAGCTTCGGTGCCTGGGGATGAGGCACCATGTAGTGACAACACTAGACTCTAAGATGGTAGGATTCAGCAGTATCCCAGACTCTGTGAGGCCAAGTGCAGCAGCAAGTACCCCAGTATGGCTGTTGTTTGGGTCCTGGGGGGCAAGAAGCAGCACAATGTGACTCCATTCCTTAGGGATGGCACTATCTCAGCAGCTTAGACTCCAGGGAGCTAGTCCAGCTCCAGGGAAGCAGGATACTACAATTGTTTGGCCTGTAGGGTCGGGTATCTCTGCTCAGACACTGGTTTGTTTCCCTGGGATGAAGGGTACTATGTTAGCTTAGCCATGAAATGTGCAGTTGCTCAGCTCAGCCAAAACATTGATTCTCCAAGGGTTGATGTGCCACTCTACTCAGGCCTTGGGGGCCTGACTGTTCTGAGCAGCCCAGGCACCATTTCCCTGCCACACAGGGCTCTGACAAAGTACTTTTTCCTTGAGAGGGCAGTGTACAGTTTCAACTCAGGACCCCAGTGGCAGGGCATAGCCAAGTCTGAAAGAGGTAGATGGAGCTGTTCTGCCAAAGCACCATATCCCCAGGAAAGGGTACACAGCTCCATCTCTAGCCCAAGGGTACAGGGGGAGGGGTAGGTGAAACAGTTCTATCTGCTGTTTGGCTCCACAGGGAAAGGTGTAACAATTGCTTGGCCTGGGGATGTTAGGCCACTCTGTTGGGGTGGTTCCCCAGTAGTTTAGCACAAGGGATGAAGAGGTGCTGTGGCTACTCACCTCTGGAGCAAGATGTGAGTAGTTCCAAGATGGCATTTCGCAGTAGCCATGTAGGCCACGGGGCAGGCACAGCTGGCTCCTTCTCTGAGGGGAACACAGTTGTATGGCCTCTAGGTAGCTACCCCAGCTGGGCTTAGGGCCTGTGAGGACTGCAGGGGACCCCAATAGGGGTCCAAGGTGCTGCTGGGGGCTGCTGGGATCCTCTTGCCTACCTTTTCACCATAGAGAGAAGTTCCTCCTGGCTGATCTCAGATGGGGGATGAGGTGGCAGGGTCCTGTTGTTTCCTTCCATTCTCTATGTGGGTCTCTTGAGTTTCTGTGCTCACCAGGGTTTCTGTTACTCCTGTGATGTACTCTGGTGCTGTCCTTTATTTTCATTAAAATATGGTTTTTTATTTATTGTTTTGGCTGTCTTTGTGGAAGGGATGAGTGCTAGTATTTTCTAGTTGAATATCTTGCTGTCATTTCTCCTTTGAGTGGGTTTTGTCATCCTGCTTGTTCCTTCATTAATGTGATAAATAAAACTTGTACTCATGCTGACTATGTATCTGCATGAGAATTATATTTTTATCATTTCTATAATTATACTTTCACAAAAGGATATAACAAAGTTCCACGGAAGTGTTGGTTGGGCTAAAGAAACAGGAATTCAGTTTAGCTTCCAGTATCAACTCCCAGAATGTCTGTATCTATTCTTATTTTGTTATAAGATTAACTACTTGATTTTCACAATAATCTCAAGACTAATAAATACATTAATAAATAATGACCAATTCACCACCATGATCAATCAATAATCATACCCAACCAATAAAGAATCATCAGAATAATCTTTACTAATTTCTTCACTATGGGAAAAACTACCCAAATCTCCAAATCTTTTAAATCACATGATAACACCATTTCAACTACCTTCTAACCATACAGCATGAAAGCAAAGAAAGCTCCACGATCAAATCTAAAGATAAAGTCTCCAGATAACCATATTTGAACCCCAGGTTTCAGGATGCTCTTCAGTAGCCACTGAAATAGGATAACTAAATGCTACAAGCAAAGCACCTAAACAGCCTAAACATGCTAAAACAGAGCTATTAATCTTAAAAAATGCCCACCAAAAGTCATTACAATAACAGATCCAACCCTATCACTTACAACTAACCCAAACATTCAAAACTGGAGACAGTTTTGAAGAAATGTTTGAAAACCAAAAATAAGGCCAGGCGCAGTGGCTCACATGTGTAATCCCAGCACTTTGGGAGGCCGAGGCAGGTGGATCACCTGAGGTTAGGAGTTCAAGGCCAGCCTGGTCAACATGGTGAAACCCTCTATTAAAAACACAAAAAATTAGCTGGTCATGGTGGCGGGCACCTGTAGTCCCAGCTACTCAGGAGGCTGAAGGAGGAGAATCGCTTGAACTCAGGAGGCGGAGGCTTCAGTGTGCTGAGATCATGCCACTGCACTCCAGCCTGGGTGGCAGTGAAACTCCGTTTCAAAAAAAATAAAAATAAGGCTGGGTGCCATGGCTCACACTTGTAATCCCAGGACTTTGGGAGGCCAAGGTGGGCAGATCACAAGGTCAGGAATTCAAGACCAGCCTGGCCAATATGGTGAAACCCCATCTCTACTAAAAATACAAAAAAATTAGCTGGGCATGGTGGCGTGTAGCTATAATCCCAATTACTCGAGAGGCTGAGGCAGGAGAATTGCTTGAATTGAAACCCGGGAGGCAGAGGTTGCAGTGAGCTGAGATCACACCACCGCATTCCACCCTGGGCTACAGAGCGAGACTCTGTCTCAAAAATAAATAAATAAATATTAAAAAAAGAAAACTAAAAATAAGGATGCTATTTAATGTTATTAAGTATTAAATGTTTCTGAATGTACTCAGAATTATGAAAAAATTAAATTCATGGTTCCCACATGGTAGCTAACCATGACAGCTGACATGAGAAACAACTGTTGTCTTTCAGCAATAAGGACAACTAAGTTCCAATAAAGACCAAGAAAAAGCATCCATTAATTAAAATTCATCAACTCTACTGTTCCATCAAACATCTCAGCCTGATGAAACTTTGGCTCAATTTTAGGAGTAAGTTTAATTCTGTAAATCCTAATAAGACTTTCATCAGCCTTATATTATACATCAGATACAATAATAGGCTTTTCATCTAGAACACACCTTTGCCAAAATATTAACTATAGCTAACTAATTCAATATATACATCCTAATGGAGCACCTCTAGTTTTTATGTGTCTATGTATGAGACATATTGCAGAAGCTACATATACTCAGAAACCTAGAATATCAGAGTAATCACATTATTTTCATATATGGAAATAGCATGTATAGACTATGTACTCCTATGAGGACAAATATTCTGAGCAACTACAGTAATAACAAATCCACTTTCAGCTATTTCTTATATTAATTACTAATTAATACAATGAATCTGAAGTGGAGTCTCAGTAGATGAAACAGTTTGGATGTGTGTCCCCTCCTAATCTTATGTTGAAATGTGACCTCCAATGTTGGAAGTGAGGCCTAGTGAGAGGCATTTGGGTCATGGGGGCAGATCCCTTATGAATGATTTGGTGCCCTCCCCTCAGTAATGAGTGAATTCTCATTCTGTTAGTTCATGCAAGAGCTGGTTGTTTAAAGGAGCCTGGTACCTCCTTCTTTCTTTCTTGCTCCCTCTCTCACCATATGACATGCCTTGCTCCCCCTTCACCTTCTGCCATGAGTAAAAGCTTCCTCACCAGAAGCCGAGCAGATGCTGGTATCATGCTTGTAGAGCTTGTAGAACCATGAGTCAAATAAACCTCTTCTTTATAAATTACCCAGTCTCAGGTATAGCAACACAAAATGGACAAACACAGTAGGTAAGTCCATCTGTACATAATTCTTCACTTTTCCTTATTTTTACATGAAACATGATCAAACGGCCCTCAGGATTAACATCAAACATAAATAAAATTCCATTCCACCAGTACACAATCAAAAATCCCTTAATATTTCTTTTCGTAATTACACTACTACCGTATAAGTGAGCTATTACCACAGCTGACCCTCACATCTTGCTATCTCTGCTGTCACATGTGCTAGCAATATGGATGCCTGCTATCTATCTTGTTGAGATGTTTACTTTCAAAATCAAAGTCTCAAATGAGTATATCTGATTGGTCAGAACCTAGGTCACATGAATTCCTAGTCATAAAATAAGCTAAAAAACGTAGGTTGTTTTGTTTTCTTTAATCCATCTTGAGAAAGTAGGCTTGACCTTTATCAAATGCAATTCTGACTTTTTACCCACTTAAAAACACTCAAGGATAATTCTAAACTCTTTAACTTGTTATGTAAGCATTGCCATAATCTCCCATCCACATGTTTTCCAGATTATTCTCCCAATCTATCTCTCATCTACTTCCTACCCCCTTCCTTCCTCTCCTTTCCTCTATCCTTCCCTCCCTCTCCTACACACACACACACACACACACACACACACACACACACACACACACACACACCCCCACACACACACACCCCCACACACACCCTGTTGCTCCAGGATAATTTCTGAAACACATCACCATTACTGCCCTTGCTTCCCCTTGGTAATGATCTTCCCTCAGCTCAAATGGTAGCTGTGCATAAAGTATTCCCCAACTTCTTCCAGAGGAACCATTCATACTTGCCTCAAAATTACATTGTACACTGCACAGCATGTGCTTTATACTGTACCACATCCATTATTAGTCTATATATCTCCTTCCAGAATCTCCCATCCACATTCCCCAGTCTGAGTTAGAAGTTGTTCTTGTGTGCTCCTGAAGCAACCCGAAATTAACTCTAGTTCTGCACTTATCACAATGTATAGTAACTGTCTGTTTCTTATACCAGCCTGTGAATTCCATTAAGGCTGGATGTGTGTTTATTCACCATTATATTCCATGTGCCTTGTACCATTAGGTGCTCAATAAATATTTGTTGAATGGCAAGCAGAAAAAATCAAAAATATATGTCCTAGTCTGCCTCATCCAGGAAAATGTTATGTACAAGTTAGCCATACTGTAAAAGCTTATGAAATATTTGGGTAAAAAGAAATTACAAGATAAGGGTAAGTTTACAAGTTTGTCTTCAGACTTTCTAGTGAATGTAGAAAGCAGCAATTAGATTCACTTCATTACTGAAAAAGCCCTCCTGCCAATACTATAGTCCTGCTACCAAACTGGGATGAAATCGTGTGGATACTTGCCTATCTACATCTATGGCCTTTATTTTCAGGAGCAGCACATGATCTCTTACAAAAATTCAATGCAGGTTTGTGGAACTTGGGAATGTGTCTTACCTCTGGTTTTACAAACCATTTGCCTGCATTCAGAGTTGATAGGAAATCCCAACTGAAGAAGGCAGGGTTCTCGAAGGCAGATTCTGGCTGAACTTCCCCAATATTGGTTGTTCTTCTCAGGTCAAAGTCATGCATGAGGAAAGGCACATGATCATAACTGAGGCAGAGGTAGAAAAGAAGGGCAGGGGTAGATAGGCTGAATTTAGCTACCTTGGTAGACAGGCTCCCCAGAAAGTCCTTCAAGGTCACAAGTGTCACTAGGGCTCCTTACTCCCTCTCAAATCTTAGAAAAGGGCTACATATCAGTCATTTACACTTCGATGTCAATATTTTTCTGCTCTAGGGATCAATCTTTCATGATATATAATCACATTAGTGATGGTGAAAGAATAGCTTCTCTATTCAGGGGCTTTCTGGCATTAGGAAAACAGCAGGCACAGTAGTGGCCTGAAAATAAAGTGAATGGAGGTAGGGATGATGCAAAGTCCTCAGGTTCCAGGGCCATACTAAGCAGGCGTCCACACAGTTTTCCTGTATTATTCTGATCCTTTCCCAGCTAGGCACTGCACTGAGTATTTCTTTTTGTTTGTTTGCTTGGTTTTTGTTTTTGTTTTTTTGAGACGGAGTCTTGCTCTGTCACCCAGGCTGGAGTGCAGTGGCATGATCTCGGCTCACCACAACCGTGATCACACAAGTGATTCTTCTGCCTCAGCCTCCTGAGTAGCTGAGACTACAGGCATGCACCACCACACCTGGCTTATTTTTGTATTTTTTAGTAGAGACAGGATTTTGTCATGTTGGCCAGGCTGGTCTCGAACTCCTGGCCTCAAGTGATCCACCCACCTCAGCGTCCCAAAGTGCTGGGATTACAGGCATGAGCCACCGTGCCCAGCCTACACTGAGTATTTCTGGTCCTAGACTCTCCACATCAGATAGTATCATAAGGTAAGTTCCTTGTTCTTCTATCTGCAATTTGCTTTGGAGAATCTCTGATTTTATGAAACTATCTCTCCCTTTCTCATTAAAATATCTATGATGAGAACATCTATAATGAGGAAGATAAGGCTTGGAACTTACTCTTCTGCCTTAAACCTACCAGAAAACTGGACAAAGTAAAGGAAATAACTATTTTCAGTTAATGGACAAAAGGATGCACAATATTACCACAATCTCTGAGAAAAGCAAAAAAAACGACATAAGCAATTCCATCACCCAGGCTTCTTTCCTGCAGGTGAATACTGAATTCCAGTACAGAGTGGGGGAACCTAAAAGGGCCCTAGCTGTCTTGCTGAAATGAGAAGAGATTAGAGTAAGGGGGGAGCCGAGACAGCTAGAATTTGTGGGCTAGAGTCCCATAAAGGATAGAGTTATGCAAAAACAAAGACACAGTTCCAAGAAAATATGCAAAAGTCCGTAAGTGTATGGCTAAGTATCAATCTGTATGTGTACAGAGTAAAACTATGAAGCTTGGCAAGAACAACTTCTAAGAAAAGAAAATATTACCAGACAGTTCTAAGACAATCGGAGCTTACACAGGGGTATGAATCATTCAAGTTCCATCCAGCAAGAGAGGAGAGTCCTCAGTAATTACATAGGCATTCTTTAGAGACTCCAAAAGATCACACCTTAGAAAAGGGGATAATTGGCCATGCGCGGTGGCTCACGCCTGTAATCCCAATGCTTTGGTGGGTGGATCACGAGGTCGAGATCAAGACCATCCTGGCCAACATGGTGAAACCCCGTCTCTACTAAAAATACAAAAATTAGCCAGGCATGGTGGTACACGCCTGTAGTCCCAGCTACTCGAGAGGCTGAGGCAGGAGAATCGCTTGAACCTGGGAGGCGGAGGTTGCGGTTAGACAAAATCGCGCCATTGGACTCCAGCCTGGGCAACAAGAGTGAAACTCCATCTCAGAAAAAAAAAAATGGTGGTGGGGGGGGATAATTTAGAACTACAATGGCCTTAGAGCCACTTTAGATCCTCTAAAAAAGAGCTTAAAAACAAGCCTCCAAAGAAAAGACCAATCTAGTCTGGAAGTAACAACTATCTGCTAGAAAATGACCAGCCTTAAAGGATACAAGATATAGCACCCAACAATGTAAAACTACAAGTCCAGCATGTAATCAAAACTTACTAGAGATATAAACAAGCAGGAAAATGTGACCGTATGGAAGAGGAATTACTCAACAGGGACAAACTCAAAAGTGAAAGAGATGACAGAATTCATAGACAAGGGTGTTAAACAGTGTAGAACAAAATTATAAAGGTGTAAACAAGGTATGTAAAGGAAAACATGAACATAATGAAGATATACATACAAGGTATAAAAAATGGAAATTTAGAGATAAAATATAATAACTGAAATGAAAATTTCACTGCATGAAATTTAAAACAGATCAGATATTGCAGATCATGCAAAGAACAATGAATTTAAAGATGTAGCATTAGAATCTATCCAAATGAAAGCATAAAAAGAAGACTGAAACAAAAAAGAATGGGGCATCAGTGACCTGTAAGACAATGATCAAGCAGTATTATATATATGTAAACGGAGTCCTAAAAAAGAAGGGAGGTGCAGAAAAAAACATTTCAAAAAGTAAAACTAAAAATTTTTTCAAAATTTGATGAAGATTTGAACTGAATGCTGAATTCTTTACTGGCTAAAAGTCTCCAAACTAATGTCTTCAAATTCTCTTTCCATTTTTCTCACTTAGACTCAATGAAATTGCTACTATCTTTTTCCTGCAAGCATATCTTGTGATACATAAACTACAGGCAAGAAAAATCTGTCAGATTGCCACTGCCTGCTTCCATGTTAACTGAAGATGCTTTGGGCCTAACATCTTTTTTTTTTTTCTTTTTGAAACAGAATCTTACTCTGTCACCCAGGCTGGAGTGTAGTGGTGCCATCTCAGTTCACTGCAACCTCCGCCTCCCAGGTTCAAGTGATTCTCCTGCCTCAGCCTCCCGAGTAGCTGGGATTACAGGTGCCCACCACCATGCCCAGCTAATTTTTCTATTTTTAGTAGAGATGGGGTTTCACCATGTTGGCCAGGCTGGTCTCAAACTCCTGACCTCAGGTGATCTCCCTGCCTCGGCCTCCCAAAATGCTGGGATTACAGGCTTGAGCCACCGTGCCCAGCCAAATCTAACATCTAGACACCTCAACTGACTGCCCTCCAGACTAAGGAAACTGGTTTATAGATTTCTCCAACCATTACATTTGTTTTTCTTCCATTTGAAAGCTCATTTGCAATACTAACTCCTGAAATGAGACACAGCTATCTAGTGGGACTGGGCTATTCCCAGAAATAGAAGACTGGTTTACGGGGATCCTTTGCCACTCAGTTATTAACTCAGTTTTCCCACCAACTCAGCTTTTAGTGTGTGAAACCTCTAGGGAAGCTTCAGATGGGGATGTTGGAGCTCAGAAACCTACACCAAAAATGTGGTATGCTGACATGCTGAAATAAAGAAGGCTGTTAGGCATAATGGTTTAAGCTCTTTGGCCCAGACAGTTCTGAATAATTAAATTGTATTAGATTTCCTTTTGGCAAAACAAGTGGTATCTGCGCAATAGCTAATACCACTTGTTGTGAATAGAAAAAATTTCCAAATAAGCTAAATGGTTATGAGAGGTGTGTACCACAAATCCCCTTAAATGATCTCTTTAGCTGGCTTCCTAAGGGAATGGGAAACTGGTTTTAGTTCCCCTTACAAACTCTATTATTGTCATCTTGCTCTTTCTATTCACAACAGACAACAGGGACTAGTAACAAAAGAACTGACATTTTTGTCATGCAGAATCAGAACCCTATACCTGGCACTCAAGAACATTTACAGGCTACTACAAAGCAGTTTCATTCCTCAAATCCTAATTATGGTCCCCTTGACCCTTGTCAGCAGGAATCAGCCAAAGCAGTCATGGCTCAATTCCTCCTTAATGACCACACTTCAGGACTGACGGATAAAGAAGATAAGGGGGTACTGAAGCCATCCTCACAGGGTTAACAAGAATTCTGGACAGAAATATAGCTCTAATTAAGTATTAATCAGGCTTCATTTTGAACCACTTCCTTGTCATAGAAAATCATTTGACATTGACCATTTGCATCCCCAGTGTATCTATAGATAGGATTTCTGACATTAGAATCACAAGGCTTTTGTTTAAGAATTGCTTAAGATGTTTTTCAGATCCCATATTCCGGTAAAACAGCTGATGTGAACCAGTTTGAGGACCCCCACTGAGGAACAGAATCAGCATGAGAATATAGTTTCTTCATCTCCCTGTCCCTTGACTTCACCCTGTACTCTTTGACCAATCAACGATCTGCACACTTCAACCCACTCCAAAACCATTAAAAACTCTAGCCCCAAACTCCTCAGGGAGATGGATTTGAGGTTTCCTCCTATTTCCTCATTTGATGACTCTATCACTAAACCTCTTTCTCTGCTGCTGCAAAACAACAAAAAAAAAAAAGTAGCTGGGGCTAGGGGTGGGCGTATGTGGAGGGGAATACAGATAAGCATCCAGAAGATTTCTTATCAAAACATAAGACAGAAAACTAGGAAATAACAATTTTTACATGCTTGAAGAAAACAACTGTCAACTTAGAATTCTATATGCAGCAAAAATATTCTTCAAAAATGAAGGGAAAATTAAAATATTTCATACAAACAAAAAGCAGAATAATTCATTTCCAGCATACCTTTACTGAAAAAAGATTAAAATAATTATTAGACAAAAAGGAAATTGATACAATTTGAAACTTGGATCTACACAAAAGAATAAATAGTGCCAGAAATGATAAATACATGAGTAAATATAGAAATTTTTTTCTCATTTTTTAAAAAAAGAATTAACTGTTTAAAGCAAAAAGTAATAGCAATGTATAATGAGGTTCATGATAGCAACAGGTCATACTATGAGAGAGATGAAATGTTACTGTACTGATAAAAGATGTATGCTTTACACAAAAATGTATAATACTCAAAGGGAGAAATAAGTTAAAGATCATATTGTAAACTCTAGCACAACGACTAAAAAAAAAAAAAGGTATAGCTAATAATCCAACAGTAGAGATAAAGTTCTTAAAAATGCTCCATTAGTCCAAAAGGACGCAGGAAAGGAGAAAACAAATAAGAAAATGATAGTGCACTTGCCATGGGTCTAAAATTTAAAGGGGTGCCAAAAACTAATAAGCAAGATAAATACTATTTTAATATAATATTTAAAAGACAAAACCAATGCAAAAATCCACTATAAACAAAACATTAAATTTTAAATGAAAATAAGATAGTATTACTGATTTTTCCTTTTGCCTCAGGTTCTCATATGGCTTGGCATGACACATCTTCATTAAAATTTTTGATATTTTGTTCATCATGGATGCTAAAGGGTAGGCAATACCAACAGAAACTAGTTTTCACACATATATTTGTTATGTGTGACGTTTACATTTATTTCCCTTAAAAAGTTAGGTGGACACTGCATTAGCAGAGAGGGAGTAAGAGCAATAGGTACAAACAAGCTTATTGGGATCTTTCAATCTAACTCAGCCTCCATAGACTTCCAGTGACTGTTGGCAAGATTTCTCCTATTGGTCCACATGAGGAGGTCAACATTTCTTCAGGATCTGTGTGTTTCTGCAATCCCCAGAAAACTCAATTCAGTGTTCTCCAGTGAGGTGTATGGCTGGCTGGGCTTTTATGCTAAAAATTTTGTAAGAGGACTGGGAATAATAGCTGCCAAAAATTTTGCATAGATCTTCTCAGAATCTCCCATAGGCTTTCACTCAGATGCAAATAACTTGTTTACATTACTTGCTTTTTAGGTTTAAAAAATGTCTCTGCCTTTTCAAATGTTTCTCAAAAATATATTCAAATGAAGGTTTCATATAAACCTGTTTCACATTTAAGAACAACATAGCTGCAATTTTATAAACTGGGATGAGCACTATCAAATTCACTTTGGGGTGGACTTGGGGTAGGGATCAAACATCCTTTACAACTATTTTATCACAAATCTCAAAAATTCCAACATTTTAAAGGCAAGAAGGGAAGAAGGAGACAGCAAAAGAAATCACATAGGAAATAGCCAGGTAGGAAGAAAATCAGGAGAGTATGGTATTCTAATAGCCAAATGAAGAAAGTGTTTCAAAAATGAAGGACTACTCAAATGCTGAGAGGTTAAGATGAAAACTGAAAATTTACTATGATGTTTAAGAAGTTTGGGGTCCCTGATAACTTAGTAAGAGCTCTGAGAAGTGGTGTAGAAGAAGCCTGATTGGGATAGGCTCAAAAAGGATTAAAAGTTATCCAAAACAAAGGGGATTGAGAGAAGGCAAAGAAAGGCAATGTTGGAGTTCAAGACACTCACCCCAAAATATGACTGCAGGAGACCAGAATATGCCACCCCAATATATACCTCTTTGGCATAATGATTATTTTGAGCTGGTTATTTTGAGAAACTGCAGGAGAAGCTCACAGGAGAAGCTCTGAAAAGTTGCCCTTTTGTAAAGGAAATTTATATTTATAAAGGAAATTTTCATTAGTAAAAGTATCTGTACCAATAAGAGAGCTGCCCTGAAACCATTTTATTATCAAGACTTATATCTGTATAATAAGACAATCTTTATTCATTTTCTTCCCTCTTCTTCCCACAATTTGTCACTGCCCCCACACAGCCCCTATTCCTTTCTATAGCTCAGGAAATTATACAAGCTTCAATCATCTGGCCTCTTCCTTGAGTTTCAAATTTTTGTGGGACTCCCACGTGTACATATGTAATTAAAATTATTTTTCTCCTGTTAATCTGTCTTATGTCAATTTAATTTGTAGACTAGCCAAAGAACCTAGAAGGGCAGAGACTAACAAAAACTTTTGATCCTCTAGAGCAGTACAGACCACTCTTTGGAGGAATGTTGCTTAAAAGAAAGTGAAGACATGGGGCATAAACTGGAGCAGGATATAGGGCCTAGAAAAGTTTTAAAATGTCAGAATGGATCATCTTCTGACTTTAGAATCACTTTGTCTATAACTTTTCTTAAGAAAGCTGACGAGATTCTTTTCTTTAAATTCTATTTTGAGAGGATTGTAGATTCACATGGGTTTGTAAGAAATAATACAGAGAGATCCTATATACCCTTAGCCCATTTCCCCCAATGGTAACATCTCGCATAACTATACTATACTATCACAACAAGGAAACTGACATTGATAAAATCTATGACCTCATTCAGATTTCATTCATTTTACAGGAACTTATTTGTATATTTAGTTCTATATTTAGTTTACATGAACTTATTTGTATATTTTGTTAATTTTATCACATGTGCAGACATATCACCACCACCACAGTCAAGATACAGAACAGTAAATATACAAGAAGAGTTTTGTGTTACTTTTTAAAGTGGGAGCCACCTCTCTGCCTCCTTCACCCCTGGAAACCACTAATTTTTCTCTATCCCTTTAATTTTGTCATTTGAATGTGATCTTCAAATGGAATCATACAGTATATAACCTTTTGAGACTGGCTTTATTCACTCAAAGTAATTCCCATGAGGTCCATCCAAATAGCAGCATGTTTCAATAGTTCATTCATTTTTATTGCTGGGTAATACTCCACAGTATGGATGAACACAGTTTATTTAATCATTAAACCTCTTAAAGGACATTTGGGTTGTTTCTAGATTTGGGCTGTTACAAATAAAACAGCTATGAAAATTAATGTAAAGTTTTTTTCTATATGAACATTAAGTCTTCTTTTCTCTGGAATAAATGCCCAGGAGTACAATTTCTGGGGTGTATGGTAAGTATATAATGTGCCACATAACGACATTTCAGTCAACAACAGACCTCATATGGGACAGTGGCCCCATAAGACTATAATGGAGCTGAAAATTTCCTATCACCTAGTGACTTCGTAGCCATAATATCGTAGCACAATACATTACTCGTATGTTTATGGTGATACTTGTGTAAACAAACCTGTACAGCCAATCATATAAAAGTATAGCACATACAACTACAGATAGTACATAATACCTGATGATGACAATAAACAACTGTTACTGGCTTATATATTTACTACACTAAACTTTTTATTGTTATTTTAGAGTATATACATTCTATTATATATTTAAAAAATTAAATGTAAAACAGCCTCAGGTAGTCCTTCAGGAGGTATTCTAGAAGGCATTGTTTTCATAGGAGATGACCGCCCCATGCATGTTATTATCCCTGCAGACACTGCAGTGGGACAAGATGTGAAGGTAGAAGACAGTGATATTAATGATCCTGACCCTGTGTAAGCCTAGGCTAATGTGTGTGCTTGTGTCTTAGTTTCTAACAAAAAAGTTAAAAAAAATTAAAATAGAAAACAGCTTAGAGAATAAGGTTATAAAGAAAGAAAATATTTTTGTACAGCTGTACAATGTAGTTGTGCTTACACTAAGTGGTATCACAAGAGTCAAAAAGTTACAATAAGCTGGGGTTAATTTATTATTGAAGAAATTTTTTTATGAGTTTAGTGCAATCTAAGTGTACGATGTTTATAAAGTCTTCAGTAGTGTACATAATGTCCTAGGCCTTCACATTCACTTACCACTCTCTCACTGACTCACCCAGAGCAACTTCCAGTCCTGCAGGCTCCATTCATGGTAATTGCCCTATACGGGTGTACCATGTTTTATCTTTTATATTGTTATTTTTACCGTACTTTTCCTACGTTTGGATATATTTAGATACACAAATACCTACCGTTGTTCTACAATTGCCTACAGTATTCAGTACAGTAACACGCTGTACAGGCTTGCAGCCGAAGAGTAACAGGTCATACCATATAGCCCAGGTGTGTAGTAGGCTATGCCATCTAGGTTTGTATAAATTCACTCTATGATGTTCACACAATGATAAAATTGCCTAACAACGCATTTCTCAGAATGTATGCTCATCATTAAGTGAGATATGACTGTATTTAGTTTTGTAAGTAACTGCCAAACTTACTTGGAGTGCCTATACAATTTTATGTTTCCACCAGGAACATATGAGTGATTCAATTTGTCTGCCAGCATTTACTGTTCTTGCTATTTTTTAATTTAGCCATTCCGATAGGTGAGTAGTATTAGTTTTAATTTGCATTTTCCTAAAGGCTAATGCAGCTGAACATCTTCTCATGTACTTATTTGCTATCTGTATATTCTCTTCAGTGACATATCTACACATGTATTTCGCCCATTTTCTAATTGGATTGTTTGGTTTTTGTTTTCATTTTACTGTTGAGTTTTGAAAGTTTATATATCCTAGACACAAGTCTTTCGCCAGACATGTGTTTTACAAATACTGTCTCCCAGTCTGACACTTGTCTTTTCATTCTCCTCATAGGGTCTTAGAGCAAAAGCTTTTCAGAATGAATTCCCTGGAATTTTCTCCTTCCCCCATCTCTGCTTGGTAAAATGGTATTTTTCCTTTGAGGCTCAACCCAAACACAACTTTGAGCATATAGATTTTTTTTCACACAACAGGAAGTGACCTTTTCCTCCACTGAGGTTCCATTACACTTATTTTTCTCTGGAAGGCTCTTGCCACAAATGGCCTTATTCTGTAGTTATCTGTAAACATTCCATGTCTCCTTCACTAGCTGGAACATCTTTTAGGTATGACTATATCTTATTCATTTGCATCTCCCAAGCACTCAGAAGAAGGCCTGGAATACAGCAAATGCTCAAGGAATGTTAAATAAATTGCTAAGGTAGTACATAGAGTGAAGTGGTAAGCACGGTTTGCAACGGGGCCATATTTGAATCATGTGTGAAGACTATATCTAGTGTGTCTGATTTGTAACCCTGTCATTGAAAACATGGAGATGCAGAGGTGTGGTTTGTGAGATGTGGTTCATCTGTGTAGTACGTGCATATATGCCATATTAACACAGGAACATATGAACACAGGAACAACTCCCCAGGGCTTGCTGTCTCTACACCTCAGGCCAGGCTGGTTCTCTTGCATGGCATTGAACTTATCCCCTCCTCCCCTCACCCCAGTTCCCTGCTTTCTTACCTTAAGTGTACATCAGTCTCCAATCCATGGGCTCCATGTTCAACAGCTTTCTCAAAGGACATCATGGTATTCTCAGGCCCCAACTGTAGAAGAAAAGGACATCAGGCCCTAAGCCTCAGAGTCTCTCCTCCCAGCATTCCTTTTGTGGTAGGGGTAGAGCCCAGTAGGATTTTGGGGAGCAGAGCTTGGCTCCCTCAGATCTCCTTTCAAAACCTGTATACCCTCCGTCCAAGCTTATTCTGGGACTCTGCTCATCTGAGACAATGTCACTGGGCACAGTAAAGAGAAATGGACTGGGAGTTAGGTGGCCTGGATTCAAGTCCAACCTTTACAATGAACTCTTTATTCTTGCCGTCTTAATGCAATCACTTTTTCTCTCCAGGGACTCCCATGGTTCTCAGTTTTCTTCTCTCGACCACATACCCCATACATACTTATTTTCACCCATGTTCATCATGCTCAGACCTACCATGGGTGCACCTCTATGTCCAAAGATGGTTGGCTTAGGCCCCAAATTCTCCTTCTCCTGAATGCAGGGAGAATAAATCCCCAGTGGCATCAAATAGACACTTAAAAGGATAAGAAGAAAGGGTAATCCAACAGCCACTTGTAGACCTGAAAAATTTGGAAGGAAGGGGAAGTGGGGGGAAAAAAGATAAAGAGGGATGGAAAATCATCCCAAGCAAAGCAGCAGTCTGAGTAAACTCACAGTCCATGGGTTTCATTGACTGTGTACTGGCTAATTTACTTTCTATTTCTGTGACATTTCCACTTACTTCCAGGGATTTGGATATAAAAGTATAGAACTGTACAAATATAGGGCATTATTATTAACACAACTTTACTGGAACTGGAAATTGACAGAGGGCTCAATTGTACAGGGTACAGATGGGGAAGGAAAGGAAGGAGAAGGGATGTTAAGGAGCAGCTTCTCAGGAGGAGGAGCTTGGCTGATTCTAAGAAAGCCCCAGAGCCTGTAAAGATCATCCTAAAACATCTGTATATTTAAGGCAGTACAGTATAGTGGAAAGGGCACTAATTGGCAGAAATCTGGGTTTAAAGCCAAGTTCTGCCACTTCCTAACTGTGTGACTAAGGACAACTTAACCTCTCTGAATCTTCATTTTCTTCTGTAAAATGGGGCTGTCCTGCTGCTTATATCACCTTACAGGTTGTTATGACAGTGTTGACTCATAATAGTTACTCTATAAATATTAATCATTTGCTTCCCCTCTTTCCCTCCCTCCCTCTTGTGCATATACACACATTCACATACAGAGCCTGTACAAAATGCCTGCGATAACCAGCCGTTCCCCAAGACTTACTATTTTAGACCACTGAGAATTTTACCCATTTGTACATTTTCAAGTTACCACCTATGCTTTAGTGACTTTCAAATCTCAGTCTCCAGCTCTAACCTCTTAACCTTGTGATTACATTACATTTCTTGAGTCTTTTTTTCTCAGAATGTGTCATCCTGTATCTTCTCATTCTAACTAAAATTTAGAAAGTGAAAAAGAAAAGAGTTCATTATTGTCCCCTTTAAGCCCTTGCCCCAGAAATACTTTCTAAAATTTACCCTCCACACGCAAGCATATATATATAAACACACAATGGCAGCACTATCTATGCAGTCTTTCTCTTGCCTGCATACCCCCACAGGTCAGAAAGCAAACACCTCTTATTTAAAAAGAGGAAAAAGGAGACCCAGAGAGAAGAAGGTCCTATTGTTTTATCCATAGAGTGGTGAAAGATAATTCCATTCTCAAAACAGTTTAGTGTAGAGATCCAGTTCTTTTGATTCCATTACACTGGGGCAAACAATGAAGAGGAAACCAGTGACAGAGACAGACATTTAACCTTCTGCTGTAAGTCCTCAGGTATGACATGGTCTCACAGGGGACTGCTTTGAGTTACTTGGATGTAAGCAGAAATCTCTGGCCCTAGTATTAGTTGAAACTACTAATATTTGCTGGGCGTGGTGGCTCACGCCTGTAATCCCAGCACTTTGGGAGGCTGAGGCAGGCGGATCACGAGGTCAAGAGATTGAGACCATCCTGGCCAACATGGTAAAACCCCATCTCTACTAAAAATACAACCAGGCATGGTGGCACACGCCTGTAATCCCAGCTACTTGGGGGGCTGAGGCAGGAGAATCGCTTGAACCCAGGAGGCGGAGGTTGTAGTGAGCCGAGATTGTGCCACTGCACTCCAGCCTGGCAACGGAGCAAGACTCTGTCTCAAAAAAAAAACAAAAAAAAAAAAAAAAAGAAAAAGAAACTACTAATATTTGAATATAAATGGAAAGAACTGTGACTTGTACCAGCACTTTGGTCAAGCAAAATTAAAACGGCTTCTACTGCATCACCCACCATCCATCTTCAGACAGTCAATGTATAATAATGTAGAGAAAGATCTTGTTTTTCCAAAAAAAAGAATCCCTCTTTAGAAGAAGGTCTGTTTGGCCACAGAAATACTATGACAGGCCATTGGCCACTATGACAGGGTAGTGAGTGAAAGCACAGGAGCATGCCTGAGTAACAAGCTAAATGAATTTCAACGAGGCACAGGGGCGGCTAGTTCCCAAGCTTCTGTTTTCCTGAGTGGAGTATGCAAGCTAAAGCCAGAGCTGAAGAAATAGGCAGGGTTCTACCCTATGTGACATACCTTCTCTTTCCAAATGTGCCACGTAGAAGGCCACAGGCCAGAAAAGGATAACCATCACAGTTATGCTGACCAGGTGCACGTAGGGAGCAAAGATCTGTGAGAAAGCCAAAAGTCAGGCTGGATACATCTAGACAGCTAGTGCTGGAGCTATAGGATGATGCTTACCTGCAGTGACAGCCCAGCTACCAGCCACCTTTCTTTCCAGAATTTGCATATAATGAACATTAAAATGACACACAGAAGAATCACTAGCAGAACCAGGATCTAGGGAAACAGAAAAAAATCTCCTGACTTCAAGCACTAGACGTGGATCAGAACTGTCCTCAGGAATTGAATGTGTGTCTTCACAATGTCAGGGACCTTATCTGCTTCCTCATTCTTTTACCATAACAATGTAGAGAAATATCTTGTTTTTCCTGCAAATCCCCAGTATTAGACGGAACTAATCATTCACCTTCTTTGCTTCTAAGTCTTTGCTGTACAGCATGGCTGGAAAAAAATTACACAGCTAATTTACCGTTACTAATTTACTATCTCCAGCCTCAGCTGGGTCCCCAACATTGCTTCTTATCTCTTACTCAGATTCAACAGTTGCCATTAAAGTCTTCACCATTTCTTTAGACCTCAATTGTATACTCAATACAATTATAAGTAAATAATACTCTGTAATTGCCTTTTCAATGTCTGTTTTCCCCAACAGACTATAAGCTTCATGAAGTCAAGGTTAATATTGGTATTGTTTATGATTACATCCTCAGTGTCCTGCAGAATGTCTGGCAAATAGTAAGCATCCAATAAGTATTTATTAAACAGATGAAAAAACCTGCCTGCCAGAACACTGTATACTTCATAGAGAAAGAACTTTGAGACCAAGAAGACCTAATTTTCCTAACTTCCTCCCTTTCAAATGTATAGTTTTCCTACACCTGTGCTGCCCTCTAGACAGTACTTAGCTCTCTCCTTTCCATAATCTCCACATCTAAAATAAGTGAATCCATAATTAAGTCTTTCACAATTCTTTGCTGACTTCAATGATAAATTCTACCAAACATTTAAGGAAAAAATATTTCCAATCTTTAACAAACTCTTTCAGAGAATAGAAAGAGAATACTTTATAACATCTTATGAGTGCAACAAAACATTATACCCAAATTTAACAAGGACATTATTACAAGAACAGAAAATACATACATAGATGAAAAAATTTTAAACAATCTATTAGGAAAAACTAAATGCACCACAACACAAAAGTTGAATTGCCAGAGTCATAAGAATCACAGATCTTACCCAACACCAAACTTCACTATGGATTTAAAGGATACAGGCAATCATAGGGAACAGATAAAAGATTTTCCAGTGGCAGGCTAGGAGCAGCGGCTCACATCTATGATCCCAGCACTTTGGGAGGCTGAGGCGGGTGGATCACCTGAGGCCAGGAGTTCGAGATAAGCCTGGCCAATATGGTGAAACCCCATCTCTAATAAAAATACAAAAATTAGCCAGGTGTGGTTGCGCACAACTGTAGTTCCAGCTACTTGGGAGGCTGAGGTGGGAGAATCGCTTGAACCCGGGAGGCAGAGGTTGCAGTGAGCTGAGATTGCGCCACTGCACTCCAGCCTGGGCAACGGAGTGAGATTCTGCCTCAAAAAAAAAAAAAAATTTTTTTTGAGTGAATATGATCATGTCAAATGCAGCTACTCATATATAGGGTCTTTCCTCTCCTGTATTAGTATACATTCTGTTTTTGGACTTAAAATATAAGGTGTGTTTTGAGCAAAATATGAAGAAACATTGCTTCACAGAAGTCATTTTGGTTTTTTGATTATGAAGCATCATTATTTTATATTCCATTAATTATATAACTCTAGCCAGTCATGTCTTCTACCACATGAACCTATATATTCCAGGTTTGTTTACAATAAAACCAACCTAAATATATCTAGGTATATCCTGCTAGAAATTTTTGCAGATAAGGAGCTGACAAATACCTTTAGTGTGTTTACCAGGAGGTCAGGTTATTAGCACGTTTACAAGGAGTTTGGGTTGATGCCATTCGCTTCTCTCTGGGCATCTGTAGGTAGAAGGGGAAGGGGTTCTAGGCCTGGTGCTAATGCTTTTCTTCCTAAATTTATTCTGAGTACAACAAAACTGAAACTCCAAGCCCCATAAAATCTCCCTTGCCAATAAAATCAGTCTCTCCTCACAAGTCTGATAAGCCTGGTCCTTCCTGGTTTGAAGACCTGAAGACTCAACCAAGGTAGTTAACTTCCAAGAGAATGCCAACTCTTAACAATCACCCTGCACTTTTCATTGCCTTCAGACTCTGTGAACTAGATCCCAGAATGCCTCAGAAGATGAAGGCTTAGAAAACAAGATTTTACTAACAAATATTGGCAAAAATCCCATAGAATATGTGTGGGAATGAATTCTAAGGGTACTAGATAAGGAAAAGAGAACATAATTTTAGACCAGACTAAATTTATTGATATGGGAGCACTTACCAGAGATTCTGGATTTAATATCCTAGAATCCAGGTATTAAGCAGTTCAAAGAGGTTCTGATTGTTTGGTTATCTGAAGCCTACGCTGATTGGTAGCCGATGCTCAATGAAATTGGGATGCCAGTAATTTCTTAGTATAATATAGAAGAAATAATAAAAGATTTATTAAGAAAAGGTGCTAGAACAGTATCACCTATGATCAGCTAACCTACTCCCTATATCGCGTTCTTTGGGAGGTCTCAGAAGACGCTGGTGAGGAAAGTGTCAGCATCCTTGAAAAGCACTGTGGTGGCCATCCTGTATGCCTGAAAAAAGGTGAGAGATGCTGCCACTCAAACAGGCTTCCTGATTTCAAAGGGGATGATGTGCTTCTGCTGTGGCAGAGGCCAAGTAGCAGTACTTAACTGGCGCAGGCAACATAAGCATAGTTTTTATAATAGACACAAACCTGGAATGGTAATCAGAATGTTTTCAGGGATTCTTAGTATTGGTTAATTTATCATGGTGTCCCAACTCCAAAACAGATGTTGGATATCAATAAGGCCTATTTGTTCAATTTTCAAATCTATATTCTTTCCCTAGAAAATCTCATGGCTTCAAGCTCCATCTATTCTAATAACTCTAAATGTATATTTCCAGTTCATACTTCTCATTTGAGTAAGAGGATATTGATATGGCTTGGACCTGTGTTCCCTCCAAATCTCATGTTGAAATGTGACCACCAATACTGGAGGTGGGCATAGTGGGAGGTGTTTGGATCATGGGGACAGCTCCCTCATGAATGGCTTGGTGCTGTCCTTGCAGTAATGAGTGGGTTCTCATTCTGTGAGTTCACATGAGATCTGGTTGTTTAAAAGGGCCTCGCACCTCCTCCTTCTCTCTCTTGCTCCCTTCTCTTGCTATGTGATATGCTGGCTCCCCGCTTGCCTTCCACTGTGATTGTATGCTTCCTGAGGCCCTCACCAGGACCAGATGCCAGTGCTATGCTTCCTTTACAGCCTGCAGAACCATGAGACAAAATAGACCTGTTTTCTCTATAAATTACCCAATCTCAGGTATTCCTTTATTAGCAATGCAAATTGACTGATTCAAGACTTAAGGGGACCACTCAAGAGTTTGAAATGTTTCTGGATTTGGGGAAATACAAGAAATGGTATCAACACTATGCCTGATGTTCTCACTCATATTTGGGAGGTAAAAAAGTTGATCTCATGGAAGTAGAGAATAGAATGATAGTTACCAAGGGCTGGGAAGGGTGGGTCAGAGTGGGAGAAATGAAGAGGGGTTGGTTAATGAGAATATACCATTAGATAGAAAGAATAAGTTCTAATGTTTGATAGTACAGTAAGGTGACTACAGTTAGCAATAATTTATAATATAAAATAGCTTCAAAATAGTTCAAAAAATAGTTTCAAAACAGCTAGAAGAGTTGAAGTGTTCCTAACATGAAGAAATGATAAATGCTTGAGATGATGGATATCCTAAATTCCCTGATTTGAGCATTATGCATTATAGGCATATATCAAAATTATCACATGGATCCCACAAATATGTCTAATTACTGTGTATCAGTTTTTAAAAATCATGCCCAAAAAAGTCTATAAAAAAGCAAGAGGCTGTCACTGGAGCTGATCAAGTCCATGGGAGAACAAAACAAGGATGCTATATTGGAAATATGCCGCATGCCTGCAGATGGTGGGGCAAAGCTGACTGTCCTCTGGGGACCAGATATAGACCCTGTGAAAGAAATCATGCTGGTGTTATTTTAAAGATAGCCAAACCCAAGACAGGCTAAAAAGGACTTCAAAAAAGAAATTTCAGGGGGCTACAGGAAGACAGGCATTGACTCCACCAAGAGAGTTATAGTCAAGGTTCTCAGTAGGATTTCTGAAAACACACATAGAAAATGTCCACGGGAAAAGAAGCAACCATATGTTTACCTAGAAATTAACCTGATTCCCTTCTCCCCTCTCCTTGTGAGACTGTGCTCGTTTCTCCATCTCCTCTTCCCCTGGACCCCACTCAGGCAGAAAAGACGTAGAAGGACCACCATGCCCTCTCTGCCGCTATGGGCTTCAGGCTTGGATCAGGCCCAAATAGGGGAAGGGAAACATATTAAGGTTAATAAAGTTGGAGCTTAGGTTATTACAGTGAACTGAAATTTTTAATCACTGAAATGAGAGTATTCTTGTGACTGAAAAGTACTGGGAAATTAATGGAATGAGTGCCTAAGATTTTACTGGAATGGGAAGAACAGGGCTACAGATTGAGTTTAATAGGAAGTAGTGAGAACAAATAAGAGTTTGGGTTCAGCTCGGGTTCAGCTCCTTCCATAAATCAGTTGCAACATTAGAAATTTAATTATTTCAGTTAATATGGTGTAAGTAAATCTCTTCTCTCCAAGGAGAACAATAACAGAGAGGGTAACCCCGTATATAAAACTGAGTACCAAGGAGCATGTTCAGGCCTGGTCTAAGGTTCAGTCCTGGTCTAAGGTTTCCTATGTGGACTCAGATGTCCTACCTTATGACACAAGTGCAGGTATAGTTCAATCCCTTCCCAAAGCAACAAAAATCCAAGTAACTGCAAAAGCAAAGAAGAAAAAGAGAGTTATTTTGAAATCACCAAGTTGCCACCCAAAGCACTGTTCCTATAGCTCCAAATTCCGTTCACAGTCTGGTAGTACACTCACTTCTTGCCATACCTGTACTTTATTTAGGCTCTGGTAGTTTTCCATGCTGTTTGCCTGAAAAAGCTCCCTTTCCCTATGCCACTGACTCTTCAAAGCCAGTTCAAATCTCACCTCCTATTTATAACTTTCACCCGCAACCTCAGGAAGAATTCTGTGTTACCTCCTCTAAGATTCCATAACAATTACCACACTGATACTCTTCCTGAGTTCCTGCCCATTTCTTTTCCCTGTGAGGAACCTTATTCCTGGTATTACTTGGACTCACTTGTAAGAGAAGAAAGGTCTTGGAAGGCAGCCCTTCCAAGGACTCTTGTTTTAGGGAAACAGGGCTGTTGTTTCAACTGTCAACCACTCTTGTTAACACTGGTATAGATTCAATAAATCTTGGATTTTAATCTAAATCTAGCCAGTCACCAAGTCAGTGTAAAGATAGAAATTGAGAACTGGAGTCCTCAGATGCCTAGGATATTAATGATAATTTGATGTGTAAGGCACTTACCTCTTTATCAAAATAATTTCATGTGTATTTCATTTGTTCTTTACTTAACCCTATATTATACCATTTTATTAAATATTATCATTCTTACTTGAAAAAAAAATGAAACTGAGGTCAGAAGAGTTACATGCCTTGACAAAGGTTACATAGTAACCTAAAGACAGAACTAGAAATAGAATCCAGGTCCCCCTCCTTTTTCACTGTTGTTACCATTGTATGTATCCAAAAAGAGGTAGGGTAGAGTAGAAAGTTTGTTAAAATATATTGCTTTATTGGACACCAGAATTCATTCCCACCTTAGATCCTAACTATACCATTTCATGTTTATTGTGCATAAAAGTGGTACAATTCAGTGGTCAGTTTGCCCTACAGCACAACCTTCATCTACATTTTCCCCATGTAAAAAAAAAAAGTTTCTAATTGGTCTCTCTGCCTATAGCCACCCTCCAAACCACAACATCGAGAATAATTTTCCTAAAATAGAAAACTGATTTATATCAAATGTCTTAGCCTTTCTTTCCAGGCCTTCCAAAATCTCATAAACCTATCTTTTCAGCCATGTTTCCCCATTATTCTTTTTTTTTTTTTTTTTTTTCTTTTTTTTTGAGACGGAGTCCCACTCTGTCGTCCAGGCTGGAGTGCAGTATGGCTCAATCTCGGCTCACTGCAAGCTCCGCCTCCCGGGTTCACGCCATTCTCCTGCCTCAGCCTCCCGAGCAGCTGGGACTATGAGAGCCCGCCACCATGCCCAGCTAATTTTTTTTTTATATATTTTTAGTAGAGACGGGGTTTATCGTTTTTTATTGCATCTATTTGATTCTTCTCTCTTTCCTTCTTTATTAGTCTTGCTAGCAGTCTATCAATTTCGTTGATCTTTTCAAAAAACCAGCTCCTGGATTCATTGGTTTTTTGTGTCTCTATTTCCTTCAGTTCTGCTCTGATCTTAGTTATTTCTTGCCTTCTGCTAGCTTTTGAATGTGTTTTCTCTTGCTTCTCTAGTTCTTTTAATTGTGATGTTAGGGTGTCAATTTTAGATCTTTCCTGCTTTCTCTTGTGGGCATTTAGTGCTATAAATTTCCCTCTACACACTGCTTTAAATGTATCCCAAAGATTCTGGTATGTTGTGTCTTTGTTCTCGTTGGTTTCAAAGAACATCTTTATTTCTGCCTTCATTTCGTTATGTACCCAGTAGTCATTCAGGAGCAAGTTGTTCAGTTTCCATGTAGTTGAGCGGTTTTGAGTGAGATTCTTAATCCTGAGTTCTAGTTTGATTGCACTGTGGTCTGAGAGACAGTTTGTTATCATTTCTGTTCTTTTACATTTGCTGAGGAGTGCTTTACTTCCAACCATGTTAGCCAGGATGGTCTCCATCTCCTGACCTTGTGATCCACCCGCCTCGGCCTCCCAAAGTGCTGGGATTACAGGCATGAGCCACAGTGCCTGGCCCCCCATTATTCTTCATTATGCCCTACATACTAACAGAACTGACCTTTCCCTCTCAGCAAGACATCCTATATTTTTCTGTCTTGCTTAGTCATGAAGCTCCCTCAGCCCACAATGTTCTTCCTCATTACCATATCTATATGTCCAAATCTAACATTCCTTTAAGATCCCACTCCAGTGACAAGGAATAGTTATAACTTATATCTCACATCTACCTCTATGAAGTGCACTGCATGAAAACAAATTGCTTAGCTTTTATTGATCTTCGTATACTCAGCACTTCTCACAATGCTCTGCTCATATAATGATTAATAAGTTTTGTTGAAAGAAAAAGTTCATGCAAATAGCAACATATTTGGGGGCTAGGTTCTTCTGTATCAGACAAGAATTCAATAGAGAAAGGAATGGTGAAATCAGAGAAAGTTATCTGCCCTATGTATAAATGGGCACTGCAAAACTCTTTCTAAAGTTATCCTCCCATTTCCACAGACTTTTCTCTTACCTGGCATAAATTTCTCACACTAAGTGACATTACTATGTTAGGCAACAGAAGCAAGGTCACACTATTGCCAAAGGCTTTTGCTAAACTGTACTTTGCATCTGGGCTAGGTGACTAGCATTTGTACATTACAACAAATTTAACAAATAAGCAAATTTTTATAAGACCCAGAAAGACTGATTTTCAGAAGACGGGACATGAGATGAGTAAAGATACTGCTGCTGTGAAGCTATGGGTATCTAAAATGACAATATTGAGGGAACCATAGGATAGGGTATGAAACAAGGAAATAGAAAAAGGATGTTCTGTTACACTTGCAAAGGGCCAAACTGGCAGGACACATCCTCTAATAGAACAGGCTTTCCTTCCACGTCCTATTCCTTGTGGCTAAAATTCAACTAGCTAATGTAAATCCCAACTCTACTAAGACAAGAGTGATCTTAGGTTCTGAGGGTCCCCAGTATCAACTGGATACTATACCACAGGCAAGAACACCTCATCAGGCTTCTCAGGAAGGGAGTGGAAGAAATGAGAAGCATTACTCACCAACAGCAATGAAGAGTAGGCAGTCAGGATCCCAGCTAAACTCAGAATAAAAATAGACCAGAAAAACCAGTATCCTCTTCCTAGAAAAGTGACCCTGAAAAAAAACGTGTTTCAGTTCTTAAAATAATGCAGAAATCAGTAGCATCTGTGTCAAGAATGGGGACAAAACCAGACTAGATAAGGCATAAGAAAATGTAGGGAGATAAAAAGAAGCAGTGTGTAAACAGCAGCTTTTGCGGATAATTATATGAGGAGTTTTAAAGTTGTGTTCTGTAGGCAATTGGGGATGTTCATGGGGGTCTGTAAATGCAGTAGGATCTTAAGTTATTTAGAATACATATTTAAAAATTACGTCCTCTTTTAAAAAATAACATAATACAGAAATTTAGGAGTACCGGAAGAGAAACAATACATTCCATAGGTTTACTGCCTGAACAAAACTAATACTTTACACTTTGGCAGGCTCCTTGTCCACATGCATATGTATTTTTGGATATAATTGCAATCACAGCCATCATATTAAAAAAAAAAGCCCTAATTTTTCTGTTCCTAATGTAGCATATGAGAGAAAATTGTTAATGATTTGTTAGGAGAAACAATGTTATACTTGATCTAGGTATTAACACAAAGAAATTTGAATCTTCATCTCAAGGAAACAGAAATTTCCTCCTCTCCGTACAAAACCTGGAGAAATTAAATTTTTTAAGAATTCAACTACAGGTTAGTGAACATATAACTACACCAGTAAGAATTATAAAGGAAATTCTCTTGGACAAGGCCTGTGAGATAAACTAGGAAGAAACAAACAGGCAAAGAGCCTTAACTAGCAAAAGGTATCCCAGATCAAGACTGGGAAGACTGCTCTGTAGAAGATGAGCTCACAATCAGGAATCAGAAAACATTTAAGGGATGTCAACAAATGAACCCTATGAGCCAACAAATAGAAAAACTTGGACCCAAGAAAACATAATTAATAGAATCAGAAAAGAGCCACAAAATAAATATATTTAAGATCTTCCATGATGTAAAGGAATGATTCACATCCATGAAACAAGAATAGGATGTTTTAACCCAAGCACAGGTGGTTATCAAAACAAACAGATCTTGAAAAAAAATTTTTGAAATAAAAAAAACCATGAAATCAGGTCTTAATAGCACTCTAGATGTAGTCAAAGAACTAATCAGTTTAACTAAATTGTGATATTGACTTTGCTTTCCAAGTAACAAAGAAAACTTAATGTTTGTCATTTCATGGTACTCCTCTTTCTTCTCATCATTTTACTGGTCACATTGATATTTTATTTTAATCCCTTTCAACCTAAAAGGTTTTCTTTTGGATATCTGATCACATGTAAATATTACTATTAGTTTGCTTTACTTCAAAGCCCTCTCACCAAACTCAAGTGAAGTTCCCACCCCCCAGCTATGGATTACAGGCGAAAGAAGAACTGTGATTTGGCTTTTTCTCTCTCTCCCTCTACTTCTTCCCATCCTGGTAAGTAACTGTACTTACTGTTGGTGATGGTAATGATGTGAAAAAAGGGAGTGAAAAGAGCAAGAAGGAGTTTGCTTATGTGACTGCCTGAACATCAGTGGGAACTGAAAAAGGAAGTCTCCTTTCTTGGCCATCACTTCTTTAAGCTAGGAATATACAATGCTGATGACTATGCAGTAGGCCTACTCTACGTGAATGTGTCCAATTTAGGCTTCTTCTGACTTAGTATTTTTAAGCAGTTTTCTCTCCGCTCTGGACCATTGTGTTACATCCCTCTAGCAGCATAATCACACCTACATTTTTGATGTAGGCCTACTCACTCAACCAAGACAGCTTTATTGGGGCAGCCTAGTCAATGCAACCTACTCATGTAAAATCCATATTTTCTGTTATCATTATAACAATGTTTAAAGAAACCTTCAAGGACCCCTTCCCTGCTTTCTCACAGCCGTAAGATGCAGCTTTCTTGCACCTTTCCCCAATACATATTGCAATGTTTTATATCAGCATCACCAACTGTCAGCTGACAGTAACTCTAGATGAAAAAAAAGACACATTGATGGTGGAGGTCCTAGGAACCCTCGCATAGTGAGAAATGGAGAAACAACACACACAGAGGGGAAAAGAGAGAGTTACAGTTATCCTACGAAAAAATTCTGCTTTCTAGCTAAGGGGAACAACTAGAAAAGCTAGACAAAATGTTTTGAAAAATCTAAATGAAAGCATCAGACATCTACCAGACAGTGAAGAACTATGCAGCCAAGATCCAAATAAGGAAGGAAATACAGAGATAGTGTAGCATTTGGGGTAATTTTTCTCTAGAAGAATTGGCTGAGGTACAGGAAGCTCTCGTAAACTTCACAGGGCTACAGGGGAGAAGGTAATCTCGTAAACACAATGCACTTTGATTTGGAACCTTCCAGGGTTAAATTCTAGGAGTAAGCACAAACTTTTCCAGTTTGTGATTGTGGGGGAATGAATCCTAGCTTTGAAGCATCTAAATGTGTGAACAGACGTTATTAGTCTGCTCCCCCTAGGTACTGGCTTGATGGTGTACACAGCTTAGGCCTCTCTCTAACAGTCATCTTCTACGGCACACGTAGGGGTTATTTTTTATACAGGGAAAAAAAGATTCTAGATGAAAGATCAGAGGTGCATGATAAAATGAAGAGCAATAAAAAAAGTAAATATGTAGGTAAATCTAAAAGAATATTAACTATACAAAACAACAATAATGTCATATGTGGTTGGAAAAGTATGTAGGATTAAAATATATGATGAGAATGGCTTATAACTCAGAAGGAGGTAAATGAAGTTAAGGTGTTTCAAGATCCTTGTATTATCCAGGAAAAGGTTAAAATACTAATATAAGACTTCGGTAAGTCAAGATTACATGTTGTAATTTCCAGGGTAGGTACAAAAAAGACAGCAAGAGTGAGTAGGAGAGAAAATATGGGTATTCCTTCCAATTTAATACAGGGAAAAAATGAAGTAATAAAAAATACTTAATATAAAATTAGGCAAGAAAAGAGGAAAAAAGAACACAGGGCTGGGTGCAGTAGCTCACACATGCAATCCCAGCAATTTGGGAGGTCGAGGTGGGCAGATCACTTGAGCTCAGAAGTTTGAGACCAGACTGGGCAACATGGCGAAACCCTGTCTCCACAAAAAAATACAAAAATTGGCTAGGTGTGGTGGTTTGCATCTGTAGTCCTAGCTACTTGGGAGGCTGAAGTGAGAGGATCAGTCAAGCTTGGGAGGCAGAGGCTGCAATGAGCCAAGATCATCATATCACTGCACTCCAGCCTGGGCAACAGAGTGAGACCCTGCCTCAAAAAACAACAACAACAACAACAACAAAAAAACACAGAACTGATAGGACAGTAGCATTAGGAAGAATATGGATGTAAGCTCAAATAAAATATATTAGTGATATATTAGTACAGAGCTATTTTGTATTTGAAACATAAAGACAAATATTGCCAAACTGGATTTGAGAAACCCAACCATATGCTATTTATAAGAGAAACTTCCAAAACATGAGCTACAGAAAGGTTAAAAAAATTAAGGATGGAAAAGATAAACCATGCAAAGCTAGTATAGCTATATTAGTTATTATACAAAATAGTCTTCAAGTTAAAAACATATGAAGAAAATGAAAGACTATGCTGCAACTTTGCACTAAGATTGAAGACTTCATTGGTACTGAGACTTGTGCCTGATTTACAACACTACATCCTGGCAGACGAAGATCACAAATGGGGGATGGCTGCAAGGATGATCATGGAAGTTGGCCAGTAAGCATCTCAGTCTTGGGAACAATGGTGAGGGTTCCAAGCCATGCTTGTAGTCAGTGCAAAAGCCTGTTGTGAGGGATATTTCTGTAAAATGCCTGGAAGAGCAATTCCAAAAAGTAGCTAGGGACCAGTGCTTGACTGAGGCACTGTCTAATGAAAGTAATATGACCAGAGTGACCAGTGTCATTTTGATGACCAGGGTTTCTTCTTACCACCACCACGCTATTTTTGCTGTCTTGTGGTAAGCCCCAGGACTTTGATACCACTCAAGGGATGGGGAGAGAGGCAGAAAGATTTGGATATTAGACTTTGCATAAACCTTGTCAACTATGGATCTCAGAGCTGGTATTTTAAAATTTATAAATATAAATAAATGAATTATATCATAGCATTTATATTTTATATTGAAATACAATTTCTGTGGAATAATTCAGAACTGGCCCATAAATGAAACTGCAGATGAACCAGTGAGAAGGCTAACTGAAAACCCCCAACGAATAAGTAGGCAAAGGAAAATAATTTTTAAAAGAAAAGAAATTAGTTAAATAAACTTGTTCTGAAACTAAATGATTCGAATTAAAACAAAAAAATTCATCAAGAAAAAAATTATGCAGTATTACAATATTTAATGCTGCATATACCTCTGTTTTAAATAGAAATTGCTATAACCTTTTGAGAAAGCACTTTGGCAACAGACACAATGAAATTTTTTTTTTTTTTTTTTTTTTTTTTGAGTCAAGGTCTGGCTCTGTCACCCAGGCTGGAATGCAGTGGCACGATCTTGGCTCACTGCAACCTCTGCCTCCCAGGCCCAAGGGATACTCCCACCTCAGCCTTCTAAGTAGCTGGGACTACAAGCACACACCACCATGCCTGGCTAATTTTGGGGCATAATGAATTTTAACAACGTTTATTCTTCTTGACTCAATAATGCCACTTATGGGAATCTAATCTAGGAACATTAGTCAGAATACAAAGATTTATCTGCATTACTAGTTTATAAAAACAAGAAAATTGGACACACATATAATGCCTAACAATTAAAAATGGCTAAGTGTATTATAGCATCTGTCATGAAATATTTTTAAACTATTTTAAATGATGTTCATTAGGAGTTTAAAAATTTTCTTAAAATGTTTATTAAGTGAAAAGAGAAAGCAAAATTATGTATGCAATATGAGCATAATATAAAAATAAACATAGAAAAATATAACAAGTGATTATCTCTCAAGAGTGAGACTAGGCAGATACTATACTTTCTAACTTTTTGCATTTTACACATAAAATAACAAACCATGTTTTACTTCTACAAAGAAAACAACAACTGTATTCCATTTTTAAAAGCCCCATATCCGAACAGATCCTTCTCCCCCAAATACCAAATAACAAGATTTGCAGGAAGGTCAGAAGACATCAAGCCAGAAAAGGGCTGGGGACATTCCAGAGTAGGAGTTTAGCCATGAAAGGGTACTGGAAAGGGATACCTGTCACTGTGTTCGGAATCCTAGGAAGCCTCCTAAGAAGAGTAGGGAGAGGAAGAGGGTAGAGGAGCAGCAGAGAAGGCAGGGTTCAGGGACAGAGATCATGAAGACCAACTCGTGTCAACATCAGTAACTCAAAGAGACTGAAGAAAAAATACCAGGGAATCATTATCTGAGTAGAAGGACTGTGGATATTGGAAGCATGAAAGCTTCCCACTGAGCCAGATTTAGTCTAAGTATGAGACTGAGCACAGTGGAAGAAAGTACAACAGGTTAGGGTGCTAAGCATCCTACCCCTGCCCCAGAGGCAGGCCTCTCACCCACAAGCTATGGAAAGCCCAGTTTTGTCCGCCTTCCCTACTATATCACCAGATCTTTTCAGCCTGAGGTAGAATCCAGGTGGCTATCAGACCAAAATACCCTTACACAAACGAAACTACAAAAAGTGAAACTCACCAGTCAAAGTTAAAGTATTCATTGGATGTTTCTATCCACAGGAACAGCAACATCAGAGACAAGACAAATGAAATTACCAGGCACGGGCAAAATAATTGCTCTTTCTGGGAAGAGAAAAAAGAAATCTAACTTAGCTCCATTTATCCTTGTTACCTCAGCAGTTTCTGTATACACTTGCCAAAGGTCAGCATAGTTGCACTGCCATGCATTACCCTCCTGAGGCTGGAGTGATCACTCTCTTCTTTTTACCCCTACCAAATCCTGTATATGCCTATTTACAACCTTTCTTACACTGAACTGGAATTAGGCATTTATGTTTTATCTGATGCTACATTGTTTCTTCTTTGAGGAAAAGGAACATCTCTGTATTACCAATACATAGCATTGTTTCTTGAATGCAGCTGGCTCTCAAAAATCATCTGTTGAATTCATCTGCCTCTCCAGCTATCAAATGTTTTGTTCAGTAATTAATTTATTGATTCATTCATCATTAATTAGTTCATTTAGTCATCAATCTACCCCATTAGAGAAGAAAGGGGGAATCAGAGTTAAAGAATAATTTTTTTAAGTAGCTATTTTGTTCTAGTAAAATGCTAGGGAATTTCACAAGCTACTTTCATTTGATTTATTTCTCATTAGAGCCATATGAGTTGGGCATCAACCTCATTTTTGCAGAAGAAAGCTCAGAGAGGTAAACTAATTGATTCAAGATCACACAGCTAAGAAGTGGCAGGGGCAGGACTAGAACCCAGATCTGTGTAAGCTCAAAGCCAAAATGGAGGTTATCATTATGGAGAAGGTACTGCTTTCTCTGAAGGCAAAGAAGTCTCCCTGTGTTAGTTTTGTCCCTTTCAATACGTCCTCCACACAATCAAATAATCATTCCAAAACACAGCTCAGACTACTTCATCAGCTTAAAGTCTGGGGATTCTTTATTCCCAACATGGCAGAAGTCAAATTCTTAAAACCACACAACATTGGACCCATCTCCCTCTCTAGCTACTTTTCCCCTCACTTCTTCACATTCATGTCCTCTCCTTCATCTAAAATAAACCTTGTATCAATCTCCAAACTCACTATACCCTTTGACTACTCCTCCAATACCAATTCTTCCACCATCCCCAATTCTCTACCTATCCAATTCTTAATCACCTGTCACCTTCTAAAAGGTGGCCTTCCCCTTGGTATGTGCCTGTGTACATGCACATACAGTTACAGCACTTCTCTCACTATATTGAGATTGTGTGTGTACTTATCTTTCCCCACAGTAGACTGAATTCCTTGAGAGCAGGAACCATGCTTGAAGCACTTGTATTATCCCCAGTGAGTAGCATAGAGGCCAAATATCTGAGCAGGAAAGATACAGTGGGGACAGAAGAACATTCCTTCCTACTGCAGGGAAACCTCCCATTTCCTACCCCTTTCCTTGTGTTCCCCACCTCAGGTATAAGAAATTAATGACCCAATTGGTCTGATTCTGGGACCCTAGCTGGACCATGTTTACAAATAAGTAAAGGTACATGATTTTGCTCTTCTGTTCTCATTTCAGTGTGCTGATCATTTAATCACTTATACCATGTAGCTCACCAAAGGGTTCCAACATATGGCTTACAAATAGAGGCCCTAAAAAAGGCTAGTCCACGTGCCACCACTCAGCCTTACTAGAGTTCTTCCTTAGGGAAAATCACCACTAGCTTGACCAATAATAAAGGGGCACCTTGTTTCTCACTTGCTGTTTTTTTTCTCCTGAGAAGAGAAATTCATAGAGGAGAGCAAATTACAATTGAGGCATCCCTGTAATCCCTAACCAAAAATATCTAATTGCACCCGAACATCACTTTTTCTTCAAGATTCACTGAATGAATAAATGCAAAAGTGAATTAATGAATAAACATAAAAGAGGTAGTAAGGAAAAGTAAAGAATAAAAGTGAAAAATGAAGTGAAGGAAAGAAAATGAAGAAAGCAAGTACGTGTTTCAGTAAGTTTAACATCGGTGCAATACTTTTATGGAAGAAATGGAGCCCTAGCATCCCCAGTCCTGGAGACCGTAAAAAGCCCTCATGGGGCCAGCGGCCAGCCTATGCTCCCCACATCTGAGAAAATGTGGTCCAGCTCCTTATCAGTCTGTACCCAAGTGCAGCAACAAAATCCAACTTTAGTTTTTTCCCATTGTCTGAATTTCCAGAGGCAACTATAGCAGCCAGTAAGGAAGGTGACATAGCATTGGTGGTTGAAGATGCGTGGAATCCATGGATTAAGCTTTTTTGGTTTTTCTGTCTTATTCCTCTTGTGCTCAATCCTGTTGACCTTCTTAAACATGATTCACCCTTTAGCTGGAAAGACAAATAAAATAATCAGGATCTAGTGTAGCTCCCCTTAATGTACCTTATCCCACCATTCTACAGAAAATTTTATCAAAGACAGATGGATTTTTAAAAAACTGTTTATAATCAAAGATAATATACTGGATTTGGGGCAGAAGAATAGTTTCTTCCTACCTTTCCCACTAACTTGTTGAGTGTTTACTGTGATCACTGCATCACTCTAGGTTGTTTTCTCACCTCTAAAATGGGACAATATTCCCTGTCCTCATCAACTAATAGATGCTGAAGAATCAAATTAGATAATATATACAAATGTACTTCTCAAATTGCAATATGCTGTTGAAATAACTTGAGATGTTAAAGGCACGGGTGAGGTACATGAAAATACCATCCTTGACTAATAAGTGACTCAGACACACAACTGGCTGCTCCTTCCCTTTCTCTCCTCTCCCATATGGAATCAGTTAGGGTTAGCTTCAATTATGAATGATGGAATCTTCAAAACAACAATGGCTGAAATGTGACAAGTTTATTTTTCCTTTGCCAACAAAAAATATTTCAGAGATAGAACAAAATATGTAGCATGTGGCTTCACAATGGCACTAAGAACACAGGCACCCACCACAACCTGCACCTGTGTACATCATCAAGGAACCTGAGGACAGGCCAACATCACCTGGCACTACCATCACCACCAATGCCTACCCACACATGCCACCTGGGGACCTATAGACTGACCCACCCATCCTATTGCTGTCACTGCTAGCACCAGTGCATGTTACCTGGGAGACCAAAGATTGGCCCCTAACACTACTGCCATCGCTGACACCACATATGCTGCCCAGGGCTCCAGGGTCCCACCCACCTGCCCTGCACACTGCTAACACTGCCAGTACCCAAGAAAGCCACCTAGAGACCTAAAAATTGGCCCACCTCGACCTGCTAACACTAGTGCCTGTGTACACTGGCCAGGGGTCCAAGGACAGGAACAATCGGCCTGCCACCACCACCACTGGGGCCTGAGGATTGGCCTGCCTGATCTCCCCATCCCCAGCAAAGCCTCACTGCAGCCTGTGCTAACAACCACAGCATAAACCACTGACAAAATCATAGACACCACTGATATTGATTACAGCCAAAGAAATCCCAGGGAGACTATACTACTGCATGAACCCAGAATAAAAACTAAAGTGCCCCACCCAACCAACTCTATAGATACATCTACAAGAAAAAAAAATCTTCCCCTATGAAAGCCAACCCAAAAAATTAGAAAAAGCAACTGTTACAGCAGATGTGCAGATATCAACATAAGGACACAAAAAACATGAAAAAGCAAGGAAACATGACAACTTCGAAGTAATATAATAATTATCCAGCAAGAGATTCCAATGTAAAAGAAATGTGTGAAATGCCTACAAATAATTTAAAATAACAATATTAAATATACTCAATGAGATACAAGAGAACACAGATAAATAATACAAAGAAATCAGAAAAACAATTCAGAATCCGAATGAGATAATTCAATAAGGAGATATTATTTCAGAACCTGAAGACAAGTCATTTGAAATAACCCAGTAAGGTGAAAGAAACAGAAGGAGGGGAGGGGAGGGAAGTGGGAGAGAGAAAGAGAGAGAAGGAAAAGCGGAAGGAAGGAAGGCTGGCTGGGCACGATGGCTCACACCCAGCACTTTGGGAGGCCAAGGTGGATGGATCATTTGAGGTCAGGAGTTCGAGACCAGCCTGGCCAACATGATGAAACCTCGTCTATACTAAAAAATACAAAAATTAGCTGGGCTTGGTAGTGCACATCTGTAATCCCAAGTACTTGGGAGGCTGAGGCAGGAGAATCACTTGAACCTGGAAGGCGGAGGTTGCAGTGAGCCAAGAGTGCACCACTGCACTCCAGCCTAGGTGACAGAGCAAGACTCTATCTCAAAAAAGAGGGGAGGGGAGGGGAAAAGGAGGGAGGAGGGAAAGAGACAGAGAGAAAGAGAGACAGAGAGAGAAAGAGAGAGAGAGAGAGAAAGAGAGAGAGAAGGCAGGCCGGCCGGCCATGGTGGCTCATGTCTGTAATCCCAGCACTCTGGGAGGCCGAGGCGGGGGGCGGGGGGAATCATTTAAGGTCAGGAGTTAGAGACCAGCCTGGCCAACATGACGAAACCCCGTCTCTACTAAAATTACAAAAAATTAGCCATGCGTGGTAATGTACATCTATAATCACAGTTACTTGGGAGGCTGAGGCAGAAGAATTGCTTGAACCTGGAAGGCGGAGGTTGCAGTGAGCTGAGATTGCACCACTACATTCCAGCCTGGGTGACAGAGCAAGACTTCATCTCAAAAAAGAAAGAAGGCAGGCAGGCAGGGAAGGAAGGAGGGAGTGAGAGAGGGGAGGGAAAGAGAGAGTGAGAAGGAGGAAGGGAAGGAAGGGAGGGAGGGAGGGGATGGAAAGGAGGGAGGGAGGAGGGAGGGAAAAGAATAAAGAAACCCTACATGACATTTTGGAAACCATAAAGTGACCAAGTACTCGAATTTTGGATATTCCAGAAGAAGAGGTGGGGAAAAGCATAGAAAACCTATTTAATAAAATAATCACCGAAAACTTCCCAAGTCTTACAAGGGATTCAGACATCCAGATAGTGGAAGCTCAAAGATCCCCAAACACATTCAACCCAAAAAGGTCTTCTCCAAGGCACTTTATAGTCAAACTGCCAAAAGCCAAAGACAGAGAATTCCAAAAACAGCAAGAGAAAAGCATCAAGTCACACATAAGAGAAACCAGTCAGACTAAGAGTGGATTTCTCAGTAGAAATCTTACACGATAGGAGAGGATGGCATGAAAGAAAAACTTTTCTTTCAAAGTACTGAAAGAAAACAAAGACCAAATGGACCTAACAGATATATACAGAACATTTTACCCAACAATTACAGAATACACATTCTTCCCATCGGCACATAAAACATTCTCCAGGATAGACTACATGTTAGGCCACAAAACATGTCTAAACAAATTTGTAAAAATCTAAATCACATTAAGTATCTTTTCTGACCACAATGGAAAAAAAAATAGAAATCAATAACAAGAGAAATATTTGAAACTGAAAATTTCATTATACATGAATACATGGAAATTATTTTAACAACATGGTCCTGATTGACCATTGGTCAATGAAGAAATTAAGAAGAAAAAAAATTACTGAAACAAATGAAATGAAAAAACACATACTAAAACCTATGTGATACAGCAAGAGGAATGCTGAGAGGGAAGCTTATACCAATAAACATTTACATCAAAAGTAGAAAGATTTCAAATAAATAATTATGCACCTCAAGGAACGGGAAAACCAAGAACAAACCAAACCCCTTCTATTTCTCAGCAGAAGACATACAAATAGCCAACAAGTATATGAAAAAATGTTCAATATCACTAATAATTAGGCAAATGCAAATCAACACCACAGTGAGATATTATCTTACCCCTGTTAGAAGGGCTATTATCAAAAAGACAAAAAATAAAGAAGCTGGCAAAGATAGAGGCACACTGTTGGTGGGAACATAAATTAGTACAGCCCATAAAAAACAATATGGAGATTTCTCAAAAAACTAAAATATTGTAGTAACCATATGATCCAGCAATTCCACCATTTGGTAGTTATCCAAAGAAAGGAAATCAGTATATCAAAAGGATACCTGCATCCCTATGTTTATTGCAGGACTATGCACAATTGCAAAGATAGAGAACCACCCTAAGTGTCCGTCAATGGACAAATGGATAAAGAAAATGAGCTTATATATACAATGCAATACTCTTCAGCCATAAAAAGAAAATGAAATTCTGTCATTTGCAGCAGTATGGATGGTACTGGTGGTCATTATGCTCAGTGAAATAAGTCAGGCACAAAAAGACAAATATTGTGTGTTCTCACTCATGTGGGAGCTTAAAAAGTTGATCTCATGGAGATAGTGAGTAGAATGATAATTACCGGAGGCTGGGAAGGACATGGGGTTGCAGGCAGATGAAGAAGGGTAGGTTAATAAGAACAAACATACAGTTAGAGAGAAGGAATAGGTTCTAGTGTTTGATAGCATAGTAGGGTGACTACAGGTGACAATATACTCTGTATTTTAAAATAGCTAGAAGATTTGAGATGTCCCCAGTACGAAGAAATGATAAATTTTCAAAGTGATAGATATCCTAAATACCCTGATTTTACCATTACACATTCTATGCATGTATCAAAATATCACATGTATACAATAAATAAGTACAAACATTATGTATTAATAAAAATTTTTAGAAACTCTAATGTTTCCTTTTCTTTCTTCCATCAGCATAGACATTGACATATTTGAGAGTTAATATATAATTATTCATACTTGCTAGGAACAGTGGCTCACGCCTGTAATCCCAGCACTTTGTGGGGCCGAGGCGGGTGGATCAACTGAGGTCGGGAGTTTGAGACCAGCCTGACCAACATGGAGAAACCCGTCTCTACTAAAAATACAAAATTAGCTGGGAATGGTGGCGCATGCCTGTAATCCCAGCTCCTCGGGAGGCTGAGGCAGGAGAATTGCTTGAACCCAGGAGGTGGAGGTTGCGGTGAGCCAAGATGGCACCATTGCACTCCAGCCTGGGCAACAAGAGTGAAAGTCTCAAAAAAAATTATTATTATTATTATTATTCATACTTGATGTGTTGTTGGTATCTGATTATACACATTTTCAATTTTATTAATAAATCTGCAAAATGACAAAAAAAAGCCCTCAAGTAACATAAATCAAAATTCATTGACCTTCCAAGGAGAAATAGACAAATCCAAAATTATAGTCAGAGATTTCAATACCCCTTTCTCAATAACAGTAAGCAGGATAGAGTAGACTTGAAAAACACTAGAATTGGAAAACAGAATTGAAAATACTAGAATTAAATTAGAAATTAATAAGAGAGTTGGAAAACTCCTAAATATTTTAAATAGCAACTTCCATGTAACTCTGAGTTAAAAAAATCAAAAGGGAAATTAAAACCTTTTGAACTGAATAGAAATGAAAACACAACATAGAAACATTTGTAAGGTATAGTTAAAGTAATACTTAGATTGATATTTATAATGCTAAATGCCCATACTAGAAAAGAACAAAGATCTCAAAATCAATAACCTCAATTTCCATCTTTAGACAATCAGTAAAAGTGGAGCAAATTAAACACAAAGTTAACAGAAGATTAGGAATAATAACAATGGATAATTAAATAGAAAAAATAGGAAAAAAAATCAATGAAATCAAAAGCTGGTTCTTTGAGAAGACCAACAAAACTAATAAATTTCCAACCAGGATCATTAAGGAGATTAAACAAGAGAGAAATCACAAATTATCAATATCAGGAATAAGAACCATCACCACAGACCCTAGAGACATCAAAAGAGTAGCAATAAAGAATTTGGTACAACTTCATTCGCATAAATTCTATAGATATATGAAATGGACAAATTCCTTGAAAGACAAAAACTACTGAAGCTCACTCAAGAAGGAATAGAAAACTTGAATAGCCCTTTATCTATCAAGTAAATTGAATTTTACTTAAATTAAAAAGTAAAAAGCCTTGTTAAAAAGGCTTGTTAAACAAGCCTTCCCATCAAGAAAAAGAAAAGAAAAAAAAAAAAAAACGGGTTCACTGGTGAATTCTACCAAACAGATACGGAAGAAATAATACCGATTCTATAGAAACTCTTACATTAGAAGAGAATGGAAGACTTTCCAAATCATTTTATATGACCAATATCCCGACACCAAAACCAGACAAAGATATCCTGAGAAAAGTACAAACCAATATCCCTTACGAATCCAAATGCAAAAATTCTTAACATACATCAATACATACTGACCAAGTGTAGTTTTCCTAAGGACTGCAAAGATTATTCAACATTCAAAAATCAATCAACTTGGGGCCAGGCATGGTGACTCACTTCTGTAATCCTACAACTTTAGGAGGCTGATGCAGGCAGACTGCTTCAGCCCAAAAGTTCAAGACCAGCATGGGCAACATGGCCAAATCCTGTATTCACAAAAAAATACAAAAATTAGCTGGGTGTGGTGGCACATCCCTGTAGTCCCAGCTTCTCGGGAGGCTGAGGCAGGAGGATTGCTTGAGCCTGGAGATGGAGGTTACAGTGAGCTAAGATCACACCACTGCACTCCAGCCTGGGCAACAGAGTGAGACCTTGTCTCAAAAAAAAAAAAAAAAAAATCAATAAACTTAACCATATTATCAAACTAAAGACAAACTATATGGCCATCTAAATAGATACATAAAATACTTCTGAGCAAATTCTAACTCCATCCCTGACAAAAACCCTCAGCACACTAGGAATAGAATGGCAAATATTATGCCTTTATATGGAGAATATATTAAAAGCCAATAGCTAACTTCAAACTTAATGGTGAAAGATTGATTGTTTTCTAAAGACTAAACGATTTTTTTCTAAGATCAGAAACAAAGCAAGGATGTCTGTTATCACCAATCCTGTTCAACATTGTACTGGCAGTCCTAGCCAGTGCAATAAGGCTAGAAAAAGAAATAAAAGGCATAAAGAATAGAAACTCTATTTGCAGACAACAATATTATCTATGTAGAAAATCTCCAAAATCCTACAAAAAAACTTAGAATAAGTGAGTTTGGCAAGGTAGAACCAGATGCAAAAATCAAAAATTTTTATAGACTAGAAATGAACAAATAGAAGGTAAAAATTTTAAATCACTATTTACATCACGAAACAGCAAAACATGAATGGGAAAACTGGTGAAATCTGAATAATATCTGAAGTTTAGTTACCAGTAATGTACTACTGTTATCTTAGTTTTAACAAATGAACCACAGTAAAAAGATAATGCTGGGGGAAAATGAAACTGGGTAAGAGTATACAAGAACTGTCTGTACTATCTTTGTAACTTTTCTATAAATCTAAAATTATTCCAAGATGAAACATTTATTTAAAAATTAAATTTAAATGATGATTTACAATAGTAACAAACACATACTTAGGTATAAATCTAACAAAATATGTGCAGGATCTGCATGCTGAAAACTATAAGACACTTGATGGAAGAAATCAAAGACTCAAGTAAAGAGTCATAACAATACTGAGTCTTCTAATCTTAAGTACCACTTTCTTGGATTAGAAGACTCAATATTGTTATAATCTCAATTCTCCCCAAACAGATCTACAAGTTCAACATGATTCCAATCAAAATCTCTGAGGACTTTTTTTTGTAGCAATCAATAAGCTGATTCTAAGATTTATAAGGAAAGGCAAAGGAAATAGACTAGCCAAAACAATTTTGAAAAAAAATGTATTTTGACTCAAACTACCTGAGTTCAAGACTTAATATAAAGCTATAGTTACCAAGATAGTGTGGAATCAGCAAAAAGACAGACATACAGATCAATGAAACAGAATATGGGTTCCAGAAAAAGGCCCATATATATATGGTCTATTCATGTTTGACAGAAGTATGAAGGATGGAGAAAGGACAGGTTTTTTGACAAATAGTTCTGGAACAACTGGATATTCACCTAAAATGACCCTCAATCTACAACTTTGCTTTTTTTTTTTTTTTTAGACAGTCTCCCTCTGTCGCCCAGGCTGGAGTGCGGTGGAAGGTGATCTCAGCTCACTGCAACCTCTGCCTCCCAGGAGCAATTCTCTTGCCTCAGCCTCTGAGTAGCTGGGACTACAGGCACATGCCAACACGTCCAGCTAATTTTGTTGTTGTTGTTGTTTTTTTTTGTATTTTTAGTAGAGATGGGATTTCACTGTGTCAGCCAAGCTGGTCTCAATCTCCTGACCTCAAAGGATCCGCCCGCCTCAGCCTCCCAAAGTGCTGGGATTACAGGCATGAGCCACCACACCCGGCCCACAACTTTGCATTCTTTGTAAAAATTAAATGGATCACAGACTTAAATATAAATCTAAAGCTGGCCAGGTGTGGCGGGTCATGCCTGTAATCCCAGCACTTTGGGAGGCTAAGGCTAGAGGATCACTTGAGCCCAGGAGTTTGAGACCAGCCTGGGCAACATAGTGGGAGCCCATCTCTACAGAAAATACAAAAATTAGCCAGATGTGGTAGCACACACCTGTAGTCCCAGCTACTCAGGAGGCTGAGGCAAGAGGATCACTTGAGCTGGGGAGGTTGAGGCTGCAGCAAGCCATGATGGGGCCACTATACTCCATTCTGGGTGACAGAATGAGACTTTGTCTCTAAATGAATAAATAAAACCTAAAGCTATAAAACTTACAGAAGAAAACATAGACAAAATCTGTGTTCCTGCTTTAGGCAAAGATTTGTTAGGTATAACACCAAAAGCATGATCCATAATAGAAAAAACATATAGGTTGTACTTCATCAATATTAATAATTTCTAGTCTTCAAAAGACATTCTTAAGAAGTAAAAACGCAGGCCACAGATTGGGAGAAAAACTGTCCTATATTTTGATGGTACTTACACAATTATATGCATTTGTCAAAACTTGCAGAATTATACACTAAATAAGGGTGAATTTTAGTGTATGCAAATTTTATCTTAATTAGAAATTTCTTGGCCAGGCGCGGTGGCTCACGCCTGTAATCCCAGCACTTTGGGAGGCTGAGGCGGGCAGATCACGAGGCCAGGAGATCGAGACCATCCCAGCTAACACGGTGAAACCCCGTCTCTACTAAAAATACAAAAAATTAGCCAGGCATAGTGGTGGGCGCCTATAGTCCCAGCTACTCAGGAGGCTGAGGCAGGAGAATGGTGTGAACCTGGGAGGTGGAGCTTGCAGTGAGCCAAGATGGCGCCACTGCACTCCAGCCTGGGGGACAGAGCAAGACTCTGTCTCGAAAAAAAAAAGAAATTTTTTATAAGTATATGAATTGATGTATGGATTTTTTTTTAATTAATTTTTTTTTTTGGACTGAGTTTCACTCTTGTTGCTCAAGCTGGAGTGGAATGGAGTGCTCTCGGCTCACTGCAACCTCCACCTTTTGGGTTCAAGCGATTCTCCTACCTCAGCCTCCCGAGTAACTGGCATTACAAGCACGCACCACTATGCCCGGATAATTTTTTGTATTTTTAGTAGAAACAGGGTTTCACCAAGTTAGCCAGGCCGGTCTTGAACTCCTGACCTCAAGTAATCTGCCCGCCTTGGCCTCCCAAAGTGCTGGGATTACAGGCGTGAGCCACCACGTCCGGCCAGATGTATAGATCTTGATTGGAACCTGTGAAAAGACTTTTTGGAGGAAATTGGTAGAAATTTGGTTATTAACTGATTTACATTCAGTTGGTTTAGTAAATTATTAATTTTAGGTGTGAAAATGATGATATGGTTGTGTTAAAAAAATTCCTTTTATGGCCGGGTGTGGTGGCTCATGCCTGTAGTCCTAGCACTTTGGGAGGCCAAGGCAGACAGATCACGAGGTCAGGAGTTCGAGACCAGCCTGGCCAATATGGTGAAACCCCGTCTCTACTAAAAATACAAAAATTAGCCAGGCATGGTGGTGTGCACCTGTAGTCCCGGCTATTCGGGAGGCTGAGGCAGAAGAATCGCTTGAACCCAGGAGACGGAGGTTGCAGCGAGCCAAGATCGCGCCACTGCACTCCAGCCTGGGGGACAGAGCGAGACTGTCTCAAAAAAAAAAAATTCCTTTAGAGTTTCACACAAAGTATTTACAGGTAAAATGTATGGTGTCTGCAATTCACTTTCAAATACTTCATCTAAAAGAAGATAAAGCAAATATTGAAAGATGTTAACAATTATAAATATATGGGGTTATATTTTCCTGTATATTTTAAATAGTTCATAATTTAAAAAGTAGATGCTCTGGGCCGGACGCAGTGGCTCACGCCTGTAATCCCAGCACTTTGGGAGGCCGAGGTGGGCAGATCACGAGGTCAGGAGATCAAGACCATGGTAAAACCCCATATCTACTAAAAAATACAAAAAAAATTAGCCAGGCGCGGTGGCTGGTGCCTGTAGTCCCAGCTACTTGGGAGGCTGAGGCAGGAGAATGAACCCGGGAGGTGGAGCCTGCAGTGAGCCGAGATCCCGCCACCGCACTCTAGCCTGGCAACAGAGCAAGACTCCCTCTTGGGGGAAAAAAAAAAGAAAAAAAAAAAGTAGATGCTCTGGAGCTCCTTGCCTAGGTTTCATATCCCAGCTTTGCCATATTTAGCTATGCAACTTTAGGCAAGTTATGTAAGTATTCCGTACCTCAGTTTTCTCATCTTTAAATGTGGATGATAATGGTACATATCAATATAGTTTGTGGGGATTATTGAGTGAATCAATAGATGTGAAGAACTTAGTTCTGGAAATACTGTAAACTGAATGTTGGCTTTCAATATAATAATCGTTATCCATTCAGCACACTTTGAGCACTCAAACGACCAAGCATTAGGTTATGCATCAAGAGCAAAGTGATAAGTCAAAGCTATCATTGATAAGATTTAAATATAGTGGAAGAAATGTATATTAGCAATTGAGTATAATATAATAACTTCTAGAATAAACATCTATACAATACACTAGGCAGCACGGAGAATAGAGTGATTAACCCAGCCTCAGACCATAAATGAAGACATTTTGGAAGTTCAGGAGGGAGCTGAAAAAGACAGGGAAAATAAAGACTACCTACAGTTTTTTGTTGTTGTTATGTTTTTTAAAAAAAAACAGATTGAAATAAAAAGATCTTGAAGATTCAGTTTAAGAAAAGGAACTGGGCACCTACATTTGCCTTCCATTTCCTTGCAAATCATCTTTAAGTGACAGTAGAAAAGTATAATCAGGCCAGGCGCGGTGACTCACGCTTGTAATCCCAGCACTTTGGGAGGCCAAGGTGGGCAGATCACCTAAGGTCAGGAGTTTGAGACCAGCCTGATCAACATGGTGAAACCCCGTTTCTACTAAAAATACAACAATAGCCAGGCGTGGTGGCGCACGCCTGTAATCCCAGCTACTTGCGAAGCTGAGGCATGAAAATTGCTTGAACCCGGGAGGCAGAGGTTGCAGTGAGCAGAGATGGTGCCACTGCACTCCAGCCTGGAATCTCAAAAAAAAAAAAAAAAAATTTAAACATTTTCCAGTTGACAATGGTTGAGTTTGTCTAAAGACCTGGGATACATAGAAAGGGAATGGTCATGTTAAGATAAAGATTATGGAGACCAAACTTGTTTTGAAGTCTTATAGTGGCTGCCCTTAGAGACAATAGGTGACAAATGTTTCCTATTCTGATCTTAGTTAATCTCTTTAGGATCAGAAGGGTCTGGAAGAAAAAGATCTAGCTATGTTAACAGAGATTCTTTACAGATGCAAATGTTCCACGCCCCCCCACCCCCGCCCCCGACCCCACAAAAAACAGTTTTGAGGGCCATTTCAAAATATGGCAAAGAAACATATTTTGGGGTAAAATATTTTTTTCTTTTTTGTCTTATATTGTTATGCCAGAGTCAGGTTGGAAAGAAAACCATGATATATAGGGTTAAATAAAACACATCTGATGAGAATTTATGGTTTGTAGGGCATGACTCCCCAGACCCCTTAGATAGGAATTTGGACAAGATAAAAAAATAATCAGCGTTTAGTCCTCACACTGGCCTCATATGAAAACCAGGTAATCCCTCTCACCCAGAATATCACACATTCCCATCCTAGACCCTCTTTATGAGACAGGGGCCAGAGGTGGCAGTTGCTAGGCAACACCAACCACCCCACAGCTTCTCACCAGCCCCATAGAATACCATCAGCATCCCGAATATAAGAATTAGGTATTCTGTCCCATTAATTTGCCCAAAGATGGAAGAAATCCTAAATGACTATCTCAACCTCAAAAGTAGTAGTTACCTCACCTCAATTCCTTGCTCAAATGTCACCTTCTCAACAAGGTCAACCCTAACCACTTTATCTAATACTGCAACCTGCTCCCTCTTTCTAACTCCTCTATTGCACTCTACTTTTTTTCTATAGAAAATAAAATATTATATAATGTATTTATTTAGGATGTTTACTGTTTATTGTCTGTCTTTACCTTCTAGAGTGTATGTTCCGCATTTAACAGTAAGAGTTTATTGCTCACACGTCTAAGCTAATGGGCTATCTGTTCCGCTGATCTGTTCTGCCTCAGCTGGAATGACTGGGATGACTTGGCTTTCCTTCATGTGTCACTCAACCAGGTTGGCCTGGGTATGTTCTCATGGTGTTGGAAGTTGTCCAGGAGAGTAAGTCCCAAATGCAAGCCCATTTCAAGCCTCTGCCTCACGGAATGTCTGTTCATATGGTTGAGCCCAAAGTCAACAATCAGGGCAGGTCACCTCATGGTAGTCAGTCACAGTAAAGTTACACAGAAAAAGGTGTGAACCCAAAGAATGTAACTAAGGGAAGGGTGAAGAATTGGAGTCAAATAATACAATCTACCTCTCTATATGACCAGCAAAGTAAACTTTGAGGCATAAAAGCAATACTAGAGACAAAGAGGGACATTTCATAATGTGAAAAAACAAAAATTTTAATTTGCAATTTGTAGGTACTATTAGATATGAGTTCTAAATTTCTCTTCAAAGAATCAATATGTCAGTATGTTCAATTCTTTGCCTTCTACTTTTAAACTTAACTTCCTCGTAAAGCAACTTTTTCGATCACCTGCTCCATCCTGACTCATTCCGATTACCAGCTCCGCCCTGACTCATCCTGATCACCTGCTCCACCCTGACTCCGGCCAAACCACTCACCCCCTCACTCTCTCTAAATTAGCCAATCGGAATTAGTTTAGCCTGTGCGGTCTAACACTAGCCAATAGGGGAACGACACAGCAGCAGGGGTCACGTGTGTCAGGAATAAGAACCCCTTCCCCTCCCTTGTCCAAGTGTGCCCTCACCATTGCTCCATATGTAAGGGTGCACCCTTCTATAGACGTATATTGCCTTGCTGAGAATTAAAAAGAAAATCTTATACTTGAGTGCTATTTCTTTTGCAGCACTGAAACTATAACAGTACCCAATCACCTAGTCTCTAAGGGAGAAATGGACAAATGCATAATCATGGTAGGAGATTTAGCACACCTCTTAAAAAAAAACAGAATAAGCAGAAAAAAAGTCTATAAGGATATAGACGACTGTAAAACTTGATTAACTAGTCTTAACATTTATAGAACACTGTACTCAACAAATGCAGAGTGTACTTTTTTAAAATGGACATGGAATATTTATCAAAAATCACAATTGGTTTTAATAAACTTTGACATCTTAAGAATATATCTTCTGACTACAGTGCAATTTAACTGGAAATCAGTAAGAAAAACAAATTCCACATTTGGGAATTAAACACATAGAAACCTATGCATGGGTCAAAGAAAAATCACAATGGAAATGAGAAAAAAACTTTCAACTGGTTAATGATGAAACTACTGCATACATATAGAACTTGGTGTGACTAATTGCAAATACTCGGGTATCCAAGGGCAGACGTTATGAACAAAAAGCTCTATGGGAGGATGGTAAGCTGCTTGGATATTGAATAAAAGGCAGCTTTTTAACCAGAATAATTACCACCACCATTGTCTACACACCTGCAGATACTTTGTGTCTAAGCACCAGCAGGGTAGCCATGTTTACATGAAAATTCCTAATATTTAAGGGGAGATCAATAAACACTGTTTCCTTCCCAGAGCTCTTCTCTGAATTCTACACTCATATATCCGACAGTCTACTGAAATCTCCATTTGGATTTCTCACAGGCACCTCAAAAGTAATATGTACAAAACTGAACCCCTGATGTTTTTTCCCTCTAAAATCGATTCCTCCTGCAATCTGTTCCATCTCAGTAAAGGACACCGCCATTCCCCAGCTCATAAGGTCAAAACCCAAGGGTTGCCGCCCAGGATTGGCATAGTCGAAGCAGACTTTTATCCCCTTCGCCATTAACAACTAGAAAACTAGAAAACACACGAAGCCGCTACAGTCAGATACTGAGCAGGGGGTCCAGGCCCGTAATCCTCGAGAGGGGACACAAACGACCCGACAGAGTGAGCGAACAACGTCAAAGGGCCTCAAGTTTTGCTGCCGACTAATAATACTAATAGAACTTCCTGCTTCTGGTGCTGCTTAGGGAGGAAGCACGGAACTGGGCACATTTACTTACCGAGACTTCCCAGTCCCAGCCCAAATCCAAGCTTCACGCCTGCGGCGACCAGCGTCTCTTAAGATGGACGCCTGGCTGGAGGGGCAGCCCGAGGGAGGCGTGGCCCGGCGGGGCTGTGGGCGTGGTCAAGGACACCCCGTGCCAGAGCAAGGCTGAAGCTAAGGCCAGACCCCCAGCCTTGGCTCAGAGCCCCACCTTTTAAATGTCCGGTAAGGTATGCTCTCTTTGTTTTTGGTTTGGTTTGGTTCTTACAAAAAGAACTTGACTGTAAGTTTAGTCCTTGTTAATAACTTAGTTCAAGCATTACCAATTTTTTGTATCCCGGTTATTCATAAAATTGCCATATATATATATAATCTATATATATATTTATATATTTTTTAAGAGACGGGGTCTTGTCGCCCAGTCTGGGCCTCAAACTTGGGCTCAAGCAGCCTCCTGCCTCAGCCTAAAGAGTAGCTGGGACTACAGCCCTGTGCCCCCCAGCCACCACGCCCAGGCTACCTCTTTATTTTACTTTAAACTATTTTTTCTGCCTTTTTAAAACAAATTTTTAATTTTTATGGGTACATAATAAGTGTATTATTTATACTCCTCATAGTAGGAATACATGAGATATTCTGATAAAGGTATACAATGTGTAAGAATCACATCAGGAGGCCAGGCACAGTGGCTCACGCCTGTAATCTCAGCACTTTGGGAGGCCAAGGCAGGTGGATCACCTGAGGTCAGGAGTTCGAGACCAGCCAGGCCAACATGATGAAACCCTGTCTCTATTAAAATACAAAAAAATTAGCCGGGCATAGTGGTGGATTCCTGTAATCCCAGCTACTCAGGAGGCTGAGGCAGGAGAATCACTCGAACCGGGGAGGCAGAGGTTGTAGTGAGCCGAGATGGCGCCACTGCACTTCACCCTGGGCAACAAGAGTGAAACTCCATCTAAAAAAAAAAAAAAGAATCACATCAGGGTACATTGAGTATCCATCACCTCAAGCATTTATCATTTCTTTGGGTTATGAATGTTCCAGTTACACTCTTAGTTATTTTTAAATGTACAATAAATAATTGCAGACTGTAGTCGCCTTGTTGTGCTGTCAAATATTAGATCCTGTTTATTCTAACTATATATTTGTTGTACCCAGTAACCATCCCCACTTTGCCTTACCTTTTTTAAACCAGTTTCAAACACTCAAAGGGCCACCAATGGGCCTGTTTTCACTTTTGTTTGTTTAATCTTTGATTCCTCTGGCCATTTCTCTAACTCTGACCTCGTTCCTGAGCTCTAGACCTTTATCTCCAACTGCCAGCCACTGGCCTTCAATCTGGCTGTCCTGCTGCAGACACCTCAAACTCAGTAAACCCTAACTTAAATTCATTATCTTTCACTTCATGTCTGCTCCATCTTCTATGGCTCTAAATCACTAAATAACAAGATGTGAAATAGATGTCTCATCCTCAACTCCTCCTATTCCTTTGCAACCCCCCAACCCTCTACCTTACACAGAGTGACCAAATTCTGCTTATTATGATACTTCCTATTTCCCCTAGTCATTATCTTACTGCATTTCAATGCCCACTAGGCCCTAATCATCTCAGTACATGCCAACCTGCTTAATACTGCTACGTTAAGGTAGACTGCAGCAGACTCCCAAAGTGCCTCACTGTTTCCAGTTTACCTCTCCCAAAATCTAAGACCAACTGTTGATCTTTTAAAAATGCAAATCTGACTATGCCTAAAACACATTCCAAAAGTTAAAGCTCCTTAAATTGGATCTCACCTTTCTCTCCAGCCTCAACTTGCCCCCAACTCTCCTCCACCACCACTTACATTGAAACTTCAGCAAAGCAAACCTCTTGTTCTACTCCCCTACACCATTCTGTATGTTTATTCACGCTGTCCCTACTGGCAGGCTTATACACTCCCAAAGTTGACCGGGCTTAACACTCCTTCTCTTAGTGTGAGGCTCAACTCAGGAAGCCTTCTTTGTTCATCCTCACCCCTATTTCTCACCACCAGACTTGATTAACTACCATCTCCTGTGTGTTCTATATATCCCTCCAAATAAACCTCGTATTACTATCCTAGCCACATTGAATATAATTACCTATTTTGTTTTGCTAATGTTTTAGTTTCTGCGTCCCCCTTCTAATTGTAATCTACCTGCGGGAGAGACAATATCTAACTGATCTCTTTATTCCCAATGCCTTCTACAATGCTTGGCACATGTCAGTCAATTGGTTGGTTACATAAATAGCCAGAAGCTACAGACCCATCAACCCTTAAAGGGAATTAGGCAGTTAGGCTGCATCTTTTCTGACCCAGCTGAATTCTCTGGAGCGTGCCTCCCAGTAACCAGTTAGGAGGATCTGGCAGTATCCTGAAGAGAGATTGTTAGCTTGGATGATGGGTCAGTGATAGTGTAGAGGGAGAGAAGTCGATTGAAACTTGAGATATTTACCCTCTCCCTCCTAACTTCCATTCTGGACCCTAGCTTAACCCTTGACAGAACAATAGTAAGCTCTTGGCACCCACTGAGTGCCAGTCAAGGGATTACACAATCTTTGTGATATGAAGATTTTTTTGAAACTCCATTTTGACTGCTTCTTGAGTTTCCCTGTTTCCCTCCTCTCTTATCAACAGACAATGAAATAAGCTCTGGTGGTTGGTCCCAAGTTTGAGCAAATACAGGCCTGATCCTGTTACTCCTGCTTTTAAAGGTACATCAAAAAGCAAGACAAACAAAACTAAAGCATGTAAAACAGAATATAAAAAATGTACCAAAGAGTTTATCAAATAAGTAAAATTGTAACATTCTTATTTCAAAGTATATAAATATTCAACTAATCTCTGTAGGAGGCTTCAACCCTGGCTGTTAAAAATCAGTAATGAAAGTAGACTTGATGACCTGATGTGGTTTCTTAAAAACCACAGGTTCCCACTAATACCTGGGAAAGATTTTCTCCCCAGCTTTATTGTCCCAACAGCCAACAGAACTGACTCAATTTTGTAGGCTCATTATTCAGCTAATTAAGTGATCCTTTTCCAGTAAATATTGTTTAAAGTCTGGTGGGTTTTGTCTAATCCTAGGCAAAAAGTGTAATGAACTCAAATAAGATTGTGTTAGGACTCAGTTTAAAAAAAAAAAACCTCTTTCAAAACTGCAAACTGTATGCTAGTCATTTCTTCAAAACTCCGGCTTTATTCTGGAGAGTAGTCTCTTAGTCTAACAGTTTCCATGAGGAGCAAACCAAGTTCAGATAAAGTTTTTTTTTTAGTAATCATTGTTACGTTATCATCTTTTGGAGAATTCTGCTAAAAATAACAATTTGCTGTAGTCCATAAGGCCCTATTTCAAATATTTTGCAAACGTGTATTCACACACACACTCACACACACACACACACGCACGCACCATTCGCTCTTTAAACATCTAAAATGGCACATGTTCACCTAAGCCTTTGTGTATAGGAAAGGTTTCTCAGCTAGTAATGTTATAAAAACACAGCCAATTTCCAACTTTCTCTGCTGCCTGAAGCCTAGGCAATAGTCATCCAACCCTTTGTAGCTTTCTCATTATTACAAGAGCAATTTTATCACTCCTTGGATTGAAGAATGGATAGTTAAGGGTATCTGTTGTTGTTGTTGTTGTTTTGTTTTTGTTTTTGAGACAGAGTCTCGCTCTGTCACCCGGGCTGGAGTGCAATGGCATGATCTTGGCTCACTGCAACCTCTGCCTCCTAGATTCAAGCGATTCTCCTGCCTCAGCCTCCTAAATAGCTGGGATTACAGGTACCCACCATCACACCCAGCTAATTTTTGTATTTTTAGTAGAGATGGGGTTTCATCATGTTGGCCAGGCTGGTCTTCAACTCCTGAACTCAGGTGATCTGCCCGCCTCAGCCTCCCAAAGTGCTGGGATTACAGGTGTGAGCTACTGCGCCCGGCCTAGTCAAGGGTTGTTTTAAGAGGCAGTAATCTAAATCTACACAATGATAAAAGTGACATAAAGAAAGAGATAAACTCAGGACCTGTGGAAGCATATGGTACCTCACTGTTGAGTGCCAGCTTCTGATTTCTCTTTCTTGGCAGCATGCTGAGGCTTGCCAGACCCTAGTCAACAGGGCAGCAGCAGTGTATCAAACCCAAAGTTTGGACATTATATTTGCTAAATGCATGTATTCTTGTTTCAAGGAGTGTCACTTTTATTAAAAGTAATGAATCTCCTTTTTCCTTTTCTTTTCTTTTTTTTTTTTTTTTTTTTTTGAGATGGAGTCTCGCTCTGTCACCCAGGCTGGAGTGCAGTGGCGTGATCTCGGCTCACTGCAACCTCCACCTCCTGGGTTCAAGCAGTTCTCCTGCCTCAGCCTCCCTAGTTGGGATTACAGGAGTGTACCACCACACCCGGCTAATTGTTGTATTTTTTTTTTTTTTAGTGGAGACGCGGTTTCACTATGTTGGCCAGGCTGGTCTCGAACTCCTCACTTCAAATGATCCACCCCCTCCTCCGCCTCCCAAAGTGCTGCGATTACAGGCGTGAGCCACTGGCTGGTTATATATGTTGTAGTTCTTGTTGGAAGGCCATCCTCCCTCATGAATCTCCTATTAAGTGAAAGGTCATTGAAATTAATACATTTGCTTTTAACACACTCATGATGAAGAAAAGTTGAACTACAGTTGAAAGAGATACTAAATAGTAATATTAGGTGCTTAATCCCTCAGCAGCTTAACAGGAAAACAAAAAGAGGCCCAGGTTTTCGAACAAAGTACCCTCAAGCAACTTCAAATGGATACAAGCTTTTAAAAATCAGTGTTTGATTGACATTTGATTCTATGGCCAGAGACTAGTTATTGGCTAAGATGCTTAAGCACAACTCAGACTCCCAGTTATTGATTCTTCTGTAAAACCTCCCTTTTAGTGCCAGTGAAAGAGAGTTGTCGTAGTCTCCTAACAAACCAGGTAATTTCGAGCATTATAAAATAGAACTGTATTTGCCATGTGCCAGGGATTGTATTAAATGTTTTACATACATTACTGTTTCCTCAGAACCACAAAAGTAGGTACTGTTTTGTTTTGAGACAGGGTCCTGCTATGTGGCCTAGGCTGGTCTTGAACTCCTGAGCATAAGCAATCCTCCTGCCTCAGCCTCCCAGTAGCTGGAATTACAGGTGCTTGTCACCATGTCTGGCTCTGGTTCTATTATTATACTCAGTTTCTGGATCTGGAAACTGAAGCTCAGAAGGGTTAAGTAGCTTCTTCAAGGTCACAAACACTGTGACAGAGCCAAAATTTAAACACAGCACACTTGATTCCAATTACACTATACTGTGTTGTTTCCTTTAGACCTTTGCTATCCAGTAATGTAGCTACCAGCCACATAATGAACCAGTAATATAGCTACTAGTCCAGTAGTGTAGCTACTAGCTATTTAAATGTAAATTAATACAAAGTAAATAAAATTTAATATTCAATTCCTTAATGACTAGCCACAATTTAAGTGCTTAATAGCCACATGTGGCTAGTGGCTTCCATACTGGACAATGGAGATATAGAATCCATTATTGCAGAAAGTGTATCTTTCTGCAGTCATGAGTAACCAGGATATTCTCTCTTTCTCTGTCCTGACAATGCAAATAACACAAATTACCTTGGTACTTTGTCAGAAAGTTCAATTTCAAATTTAAGCTTAAGTATAGCAATACCTTAGCCCTTGTGATCAACATATTCATGCCTATCTTTTCCTTCGTCCTGACTTTCTACCTGTATTTACTTATTATTGTTTCATTGTAGATATTCTTGTTATAGGTTTTCTCCAGTCGTTTGTGGGAAAAGGCAGAATATAAATATAAATAAATAAAAATCAGGACACATGGTCTGATTTTTGTGTGACTTCCTTAGTATAAGATACAAACTAGGACTCATGAGCCATCTATATGCTGTCCATAAGAAACTCACTTCATGGATAACAATATAGGCAGGTTGAAAGTAAATGGATGAAGAAAGTTATACATGCAAACATGAATCAAAGGAAAGCAGAAGAGGTAACATTAATCTCAGATAAATTAGACTTCGGAGCAAAGAAAATTATAAGAAACATAGAAGGACATCATATAATGATAAAAAGGTCCATCCACCAAGAAGACGCAGCAATCCTAAATGTGTGTGCAGTGGACAACAAAATTGCAAAATACATGAACAAAAAACTTATAGGACTGAAAGAAGAAATAGACAAATCCACAGTAGTAGTTCAAGTCTTCAACACTCATCTCTCAACAACTGATAGGATAAGGAAACAGAAAATCAGGAAATACACAGAAAAACAGAACATCAACCAACAAGATCTAATTAATAGTCACAGAACATTCTTTTCAACAACATCAGTGTGTAGCTTCTTTTTAAGTGCTAATGGAACATATATGAGGTATAGCATATTCTGGGCCTTCAAATGAACTTCAACAAATTTAAAGGATTTAAATCATACAGTCTATTTTCTGACCATAGAATCAAACTAGAAATCATGACAGAAAGATAATAGAAAAATCTACAAACATTAGGAAACTAAACAACACAGTTCCAATAATACAGAGGTCAAAGGACAAGTCTCAGTGTAAACTTTAAAAATATATGGAACTGAATGAAAGTGAATACAACATATAAAATTTGTGGGACACATCTAAGGCTATGTTGAGAGTGAATTTTATAGGATTAAATGCATAAACTAGAAAAGAAGAAAATCTCAAATCAATAATATGTTTCTACCTCAAGAACCTAGAAAAAGAAGAGCAAAATAAAGCTAAAGCAAGTAGAAGGAAAGAAATGAGGAGGGAGTGGGGGAAGCAGGGGCAGTGGATATGGCTATAAAAGGGCAAGATGAGGGATCCTCGTGGTGATGCAGAGGTTCTGCATCTTGACGGTGTCTTAAGATATTCTACTATGGTTTTGCAAGGTCCTACCATTGGAGGAAACTGATAAAGTGTTACCATTGGAGAAACTACCATTGGTGGAAGCTGTCTCTGTTATTTCTTACAACCGCATATGAATCTACAAGTTATCGAAAAATAAAAAGTTTAATTTAGCAAACAACAGAGTAGACTTTACGACACATAAGTGAAAAAGGATAATTATCCAAAATATATAAAGAATTTTAACCAAAAAATACACAAAAAAAGGTAACAATAGAAACAATGAGGAAAAGATTGGAAATGATACTTTACAAATGGGTAAAAGTACAATGAAATACTATTAATATTACACACACACTAGATTGGTTATAATGAAACAGTTTAACAGTATCAAGTGTTAGCAAGGTTGTTGAGCAAAGTATCCTCCCATACTAGTGACACCTGTAAATTGGTACAACCCTTTTGGGAAACCCTTAGACATTACCTTAAAAATTGGAGAGCTATATGCCCTGCGATGATTCAGTAATTCCACACCTAAGGTATCTGTCTTAGTCAGATTTTCTGTTGCTATCAAGGAATATCTGAGGCTGGGTAATTTCTAAAGAAAAAAAAAAGTGTATTTGGCCCTTGGTTCTGCAGGCTGTACCAGAAGCATGGCACCAGCATCTGCTTCTGTGGAGGGCTTCAGGCTGCCTCCACTCACAGTGGAAGGGAAAGGGAGAAGACACACACAGAGATCAAATGCGACGAGAGCCAGAAAGCAAGTTAGAGAGGAAGAAAGTGCCAGGCTTTTTTAAACAACCAGTTCCCACGGGAACTAGAAGTGAGAATTCATTTACTCCCACCAGAATGAGACCAAGTCATTCATGAGGGATCTACCTCCATGACCAAAACATCTCCCACCAGGCCCCACCTCCAACACTGAGATCACATTTCAACATGAGACTTGCTGGGGCCAAACAAACAACATCCCAACCATAGCAATCTCCTAGATATAAATCTGTGTTTATGATACATCAGGATAAATATACAACAACATTCATAGCACCATTGTTTGTCATAGCCTCAAACAGGAAACAACCCAAATGTTTATTAACAGAAGAATGGAAAATATCAGCATATTCATATAATTGAATAACATGGAGCAAACAAAGCCAAAAGATGAGACAACACACATACTAGGCTTTCTAGAATAGCATTGAAGAAAACCAACATATTTCTCCCCCAAATATTGAGAACTGTTAAGTCAAAGTCACTGAAAACACAGAGGAACACTCTGTCTCAGCTTCTACTTGCCTGATGGCAGAACATAAATCCTTCCTTACTGCAAACAGCACTTGCTTATCCACCCAGAGAGGGCACTAGCAGGCACAGAGAAATCTGGGAACAGATTTTACTACCTTCTCACATTTTCACACCTCTTAAAAGACAACTGTGCTCTTCTCTGTCTTGCCATTATGGGATTTATTACTCTTTGTTAAAATGCTATTTAAACAAGGCTCCTAAGCCACTGCTTTGAGAAAGATACTTTTGAAGTGAGCCCTCTCCCATATAATGTCAACGTATGTCAAACTTCTGCTGATTTTTCTCTTGTAAATCTGACTTTGGTTTTGTTTTTTGTTTTTGTTTTGTTTTGTTTTTTTGAGATGGAGTTTTGCTCTTGTTGCCCAATCTGGAGTGCAATGGTGCTATCTGGGCTCACCACAACCTCCGCCTCCCAGGTTGAAGTGATTCTCCTGCCTCAGCCTCCTGAGTAGCTGGGATTACAGGCATGCACCACCACGCCTGGCTAATTTTGTATTTTTAGTAGAGATGGGGTTTCTCCATGTTGGTCAGGCTCATCTCGAACTTCCAACCTCAGGTGATCCACCCACCTAGGCCTCCCAAAGTGCTGGGATTACAGGCGTAAGCCACCATGCCCGGCCCTGACTTTGGTTTTAAGGAGAGTGTCTCAACTAAGAATTTATTTGGGTCAAAAAAAGAATTATATTATCTTCCCTTCAGCATTTATTGGATCAGTAGTAGGTGTGGAGATCCGCTCTAGCCCATTCCATTTGGAGTCAGCACACACGAATGAAAGAGAGCCTGGTCCTTGCATGAATATGATGGTGTAGTGTCTCCTCATCCACCAAGCCCCTAAATGCCAATGAGGAAGGCTATTTCTTCACCTTTTTGAGTAAAAGGCTTGAAACATCAAAGAATGGCTGGCCTGACAAGGACAGCAATCCAATAGATACATGACGTGGCTGGTAGAACCGTGGCTTCTGGTCCGTTACACCACTTCATTTATCAGTTAAGAGTGCACAGGCTGTCTCCTGACAATAGCAGGGGCAAAAGTCTACATCTTGTAATGGCAGACAAGTGGCCTGGTCAGCATTCTACTAAGGCTGATTGCCTTAAGCACTGGCTGTAGCCAGTTTCCATGGAGCTTGAAGGACAACTCCTTTTCTGGGAGGCCAGCCTGTAGGGAAGGCCCAAGTTAGCCGTATTTCTCCACCACTGCAGTTCTCCACCTCCAATCTCTATGTGGCCTCTATGCATCATACCCTGTTCCATCAGTAATATATGCCACTTCAACCTATAGGCAACTATGGAGAATGGTTAATACAGCAACTATGGCAGTGGTTCTCAAACTTGAGCTATATCAGAAATACCTGAAGGGTCTATTAAAACACAGACTGCAGATCCACAGAGGGCCCTGAGAATTAGTATTTTTAAGGAGTTCCCAGGTGATGCTAATGTTGCTGGCCCAGGAACCACACCTTGAAAATCACTGGAATAGAGAAAGCCATGAATAGTTCTACCCTACATCAAGGGCTAAGGGGGCCCAGACTTGGCCAAGAGAAGAGGTACCAGAGTTCTGATGGGAGTTAGATAACCATTAGACAACCATATGCCTTTTCCTATATGTGGAATACTGATTATTTTACTTACTGCTAATCACAATCCATAAACAATAAGATGTGTAGATTAGGGCACAGACCACCCTTTGGCTGTCAGATTATAAAGATCAATTCTGTGATCTAAATCCGCTTTGGTTAAAATACTAACATTAGTAGCAACAGCAATAATAAATAAAAATAAAACCATCCTGGTTAAGGAGTCCAGGCTAATCCACTGGGTGACTAGATGGGTCCCATTAGCTATTTAGCCTAGAATGACTGCAGATTTGCCATTATTGTCTTTAGTTTCAATTACTCCCGGCCAGGAATATGACTACATTGTGACTCCTAGTCCTGACTGGCAACTGGGAAGTTTTCTCCTTCATATCTAGGCCAGATTGTGGCTGTGGGGGCCTGAAGATCCCAGAAAACATGAAACAGCTGAGTGTTTACCTCAGGGTTGTAGGTCTTGGTCTCTGGAGGCAAACAAGGCCATTTGGCCACACAGGAAGAAGCTAGGAGAGACACATGGTCCAGTCCAAAGTTATGTGTGTGCACATGCATGCATGCACTGTGTGGAGTAAAGTCATGGTTACAGGGCTTGGATAGAGGCTAACTGAGGCCTGTTGGATTGCTTCCAGGCCTTTCCCAATGACCAGGAATTCTGTGTCATCCCAAGAGGATGAGGACAAGCTAGACATTGAGACCTGAGTCCATTGTTGACAGTTTCACAGGCAGGTGGGTAGTCTAGTGTAATTCAACAGAGTAGGAGAGGAAGCTGGAAGTAGTAAAATGTTATGAAACACTAGACTGTTTCCAGCTCTCCCCTGCTGCAGGTAGTAACTGACGGCTGATCCAGTATTGTGACAGGTTAGCAAAGGAGCCACTGGCAGCCAATCAGAGATGCCTGGAAGAATTTGGGATCGTCTGAGTGACAATCCTCCCAGAGGGATCCAAGAACAAGGTAGTGCATCTTCCCTCCACTTATCTCCTACAATTTCAGGTATTCCCTTATTTCTGGTGAATGGCTTCTTCTGAAAAAATCTATAACATCTGGCCCAGTACAATCACCTTAACAGGAAAACAGGAGTAGCCCCATCACCCCCCGTCTTCTTATATGACCCCATAGTAGTTGAACTGCATTTACTTGCACCCAAGGGTGAGGGCAAGCTAGCACGGTGCCCATGTGGCAAGGTATATAATAACATCAAATGCAGGATAAAGGTGTTAGTGTGACCTCAGATAGATCAGCTACACTAGATAGCCATGAGACAGCAGTGCCTTCAGGTTGGTGTCTGCCCACTCTTGGTATAGGGCATTGTGCAGAATTCCCACCTACCAAAGAGAATCAGGGTAAGAAAAAAAAAAAGTGCAAAGGTGTGGAAAGGTATATCTAGGTTCAGGTCCCTGCAGTGCAGTTGTACTACTCTAGTTATTTTCTCATCCCCTAACTCCTAAGTCCAGATGGACCCTTGCAGGATGTGCTGGAAAGAATTTTTTTTTTTTTTTTGAGATGGAGTGTCACTCTTGTTGCCCAGGCTGGAGTGCAATGGCGTGATCTCAGCTCACTGCAGCCTCTGCCTCCCAAGTTCAAACGATTCTCCTGCCTCAGCCTCCTGAGTAGCTGGGATTACAGGCATGCGCCACCATGCCTAGCTAATTTTGTGTTTTTAGTAGAGACAGGGTTTCTCCATGCTGGTCAGGCTGGTCTCAAACTCCCGACCTCAGGTGAACCACCTGCCTCGGCCTCCCAAAGTGCTGGGATTACAGGCGTGAGCCACCACACCTGGCAGCTGGAAAGAATTCTAAGATGACCCACCAACATTCCCAGCCATTGGTGTACACATACCTTCTCCCAGTTATTCAATCTAGGTACTGTGGTGAAGGGGTTTGCAGATGTAATTAAGTTTCCCAATCAATTCACCTAGAAATAGGGATTATCTAGGCAAGCCTGATCTAATCACATGAACCCTTTAAAAGTTTTCTCAGGCTTTCCGAATCCTGGCCCACGGGCGTTGGGTATGAGCAGCGCCCTCCGCCCTGAGGGTTCGTGTCCCACCGCTCCTTCGCAGTCCCTGCCGCCACCGTCCACGCTCTGCATTGTAGAGAAGACGATGGGTCGGAAGAGCGCCATCACCGCCAGTGTATCTGGGGCCCTTTTTATCAGGTACTGCATCTACTTCGACCACAAAAGACGAAGTGACCCCAACTTCAAGAACAGGCTTCGAGAACGAAGAAAGAAACAGAAGCTTCCCAAGGAGAGAGCTGGGTTTTCCAAGTTACCTGAACTTAAAGATGCTGAAGCTGTTCAGAAATTCTTCCTTGAAGAAACACAGCTTGGTGAAGAGTTACTAGCTCAAGGTAAATATGAGAAGGGTGTAGACCATCTGACAAATGCAATTGCTGAGTGTGGACAGCCACAGCAGTTACTGCAGGTCTTACAGCAAACTCTTCCACCACCAGTGTTCCAGATGCTTCTGACTAAGCTCCCAACAATTAGAGAATTGTAAGTGCTTAGAGCTTGGCTGAAGATGATGTGGAATGAGAAACAAATGTCGACATAATAAAATCTCAGTTAAAAGTATTTAAGGCCGGGCGCAGTGGCTCACACCTATAATCCCAGCACTTTGGGAGGCCGAGGCAGCTGGCTCATGAGGTCAGGAGTTCGAGACCAGCCTGGCCAACATGATGAAACCCCCGTCTCTACTACAGATACAAACAAAAAATTAGCCAGGTGTGTTGGCGGGCGCCTGTAAGCCCAGCTACTTGGGAGGCTGAGGCAGGAGAATCGGTTGAACCCGGGAGGCGGAGGTTGCAGTGAGCTGAAACCATGCCATTGCACTTCAGCCTGGGCGACAGTGTGAGACTGTCTCAAAAAAAAAAAATACATATATATGTATATTTAAAATTCTTGGTAGTTGAGCAGCTCTGGGGGAATAAGGGCAAACATGCTTGTTATGAACTACACTGAAATCTACCAAAGTTAATGTTTACTTTGTGTAGATCCATTTGTCTATTTTTTTTTTCCCAGTGAAAAGTATATCTTGATAGAGAACTTTTCATTTTATAAATACACTATGAGTTACTGAAATATTATGGATTTTGTTTATTCCAGAAACATAGTTAAACTGTACATATGACATGGCTTATGTTAAAAATACCCAGTGCTCAGTTTTGAAAATAGGCAAAAAAAAAAAAAAAAAAAGTATAGGAAAACTGAAGAATGCACACTTTTTTTAGCTCATACATTTTGCTGTAAATCCGGAAATTTGACAGACTTGGTTGTGTTTGTGAAAACTGAGCATTAAAGTTTTTGAGCGATCATTTATTTCCATTTAATCTCTTAGACATAAATATGTGAGGTATGCTGCTGTCCTGTGTTAACAACTTCATTCACTTTCTGTATATCGGTCTTGAAATGTTTTGTTTAAATCAGTGGGCTTAATGTGTTCTAGGTATTTACCTCCTTGGATTTTAAATACATGTAGTTGCAAATAGCACCAGGAATTAGAGCTATGTACGCCCCTAATCTAGCCTTGTGAGATTCACCAGTTCCTGTGTGCTCACTTTCCCTCCATTTTTTACATGAGAGAATGCATCCACTGATCACCAAAGTGTCCCTTTCAGCTTCTGATTCACTGGGTTCTGATAAGCATCTTTAAATCCACCTTAACCTAAGGAATGTGTGTGGTCAACCAGGCTTAGCGTTTTTTTATATTCTGAATTTTGCATGCTTGCCTTAGTATTTCCGAATTGATTTTTTGTTGTTGTTGTTGTTGTTTTGTTTTTTTGAGACAGAGTTTCGCTCTTGTTGCCCAGGCTGGAGTGCAATGGTGTGGTCTTGGCTCACCGCACCCTCCGCCTCCCAGGTTCAAGCGATTCTCCTGCCTCAGCCTCCCAAGTAGCTGGGATTACAGGCATGAGCCACCATGCCTGGCTAATTTTTTGTATTTTTAGTAGAGACGGGGTTTCTCCATGTTAGTCAGGCTGGTCTGGAACTCCTGACCTCAGGTGATCTGCCTGCCTCGGCCTCCCAAAGTGCTGGAATTACAGGCATGAGCCACCACGCCCAGCCGAATTGATCTTTTTTTAATGGTATAACTATCTTGTTGATTTTCACTGAAATTATATGGTTCTGTCACTTCTCTGTAAATTAATCTGAAACTTTTAAGGTAACTGGGATGATCTGCTTGTAAAAATGTTTGTTGACTTTTGCTTTTATCATCAATGTACCAAATCCTACTTCAACTTGATTAATTTATCTTGTTAAACGATGAGAGTAAGTTACAACTTTGTGACTGAAAACTTGAAAATAATGGAGCAGGTGGGGACCTCTTATTCTCAAATAGTGACATATTCTCCGTAGTCAGATTCCACTTCAGAATTGAGTAAGGATCCTTGGTACTTGGTGGCATCTGTTGAACTGTAAAGATTGCCTTTATTCTGTCTAAAAGTCTGTGGAGAGATCCCAAAGACTTTTCCTATGTACTAGGCATTTTATTTTGGTTTACTTACAAACTCTTCTTAATCGTTATTAACCTCGGGTTTTTGTGGTGTAGTGGAAAGAGAAATCGTTCTAGTTTCTGCCTCTGATTAGCCGCACAGACTTGAGCAAGTCACATTTCATCTCTGAACTTACCTCTGCTATTAGACTAGGTGACTCACATTTGAGGACCTTTCTCAGGTATCTTGAGGGTGTGTGATCTTGAACCCTTAAACAGTGCCTTTTTGGTGACATAGGATGCTTTTGGCAGGGATGACCAGTACAAACATGCCAGTTAGTTTTACTGGTGGGATCCCAAATCCAAAGCGGTGTAGTGGTGATTGGTCAGTGATTAACCAGGCAGCTAAGAAGTCTTAGGCACCAGCCCAGAGGTATATAGAGGGGGAGTTAGACAGAAAATAGGGGTGGGAAAGGGAGCAAGGGGCAGCCAGCTCAGCATGGAAAGAACGGGCTCAGAAAAAGGAGGGCTGGCTGGAGGGGTGAAGAGCAGCTTAGGTCCGGGGAGGGTAGAAACGCCATTTCCTTGGGAACTGGAGTGCAGTATGAGCTGAGTATCACTTGGCTCTGAACATACTGGCTTTGCTGTAATGCTTGAAAAGAGTGATATCTTCATTTTACAGCTCATTAAGCCAAGTACATTTTCTTATTTAAATGACAACTTTGGTGCTTTAAAATGAGGTACTACTTTTTAAAGCTAGCTGTGTCAAGTTAAAGCAAAAAAATCAGCACTTTTTTCTCCCAGAAATGTAATCACCAAACACTATCCGTTCCCATCTTGAGTTTTACAAGGTGATAGAATCAGGTCGTTGTAGTGATGCTGGCCAAATGGTGCTCAGCAGGTGAGAACAAAAAACCCCCAAATTTCAGTGGAGTAATAAACAGCTTGAATGTTTCCATGTGCTAATGTGGCACACTTACTAAAAACAAAAACTTTGGAAATGGGAAATAATGTATTAGTGCAACAGTTGGCATGCTTATTTGGGCAAAGATCCATTGTTTTGGTCCACAATTTGTACTTAAGGTGAAAGAACATTTAAAACATAGACTTACTGGCCGTAGCAATGCTGGCCTGTTAACTGATAACTAGAACTTAGGTTCACATTTATGTAACGTGTGTAAAACCTAGTGGAACGTGCATAATAGGCAGTCAGTAAATGTTTGGTTCCTTTTGCCTCTCAGTAAGTTTATTTTACCAACTTCCTGCCTGCCATTCTGACTTTATTAAATCAACCTGTGGACCAGAGTGTTAATGAAATGTTACTGCAGAAGATTAGAAAATTGGTATATCATGTACATATCATAGACAATCTTTTTGTAATGTAAAAAATGCAGTTTTAGGGCCGGCATGGTGGCTCATGCCTGTAATCCCAGCACTTTGGGAGGCCGAGGAGGGCAGAATCACGAGGTCAGGAGATCGAGACCATCCTGGCTAATATGGTGAAACCCTGTCTCTACTAAAAAATACAAAAAAATTAGCTGAGCGTGGTGGCGGGCACCTGTAGTCCCAGCTACTCAGGAGGCTGAGGCAGGAGAATGGCGTGAACCCAGGAGGTGGAGCTTGCAGTAAGCCGAGATCACGCCACTGCACTCCAGCCTGGGCGACACAGTGAGACTCCATCTCAAAAAAAAAAAAAAAAAATGCAGTTTTATTATTGCTTGTGCCTCAACTGTTTAAGTGAATATTAAGGGGTTTGGAGAAAAAAAAAGTTTTCTCTGGCTAGTTGCAGAAGCAAAGTCAGAGAGATATGTTCTAGCTGACCTGGAAGAAAACAAACATGCATTTTGTGAGTTGCCTATGGGAGCCATGTGGCAAGAAACTGCAGGCATCCTGTAGGAGCTGACAGCTAGCATGAAAATAAGACCTTAGTCCTACGTCTATAAGGAAATGAATTCTACAAATAACCAGTAAGCCTGGAAGGAGACTCCTAGCCCCACGTGAACCACAGCCTGAACCAACACCTGGGGGATTTCATTCAGCCTGATGAGGCCCTGAGCAGAAAATTCAGCCACACTGTGCAGACTTCTGACCTATAGAAACTATGAGATAATTTGTGTTGTTCTAAGCCACAAAGTTTATGGTAATTTGTTATGTAGCAATAGAAAACTAACGCAGGTAATAAATGTATTCAGGACATATAGAATTAGACAAGCTGCAAGTGTCTATGAGTAGAGAGTTTCAGGGTTCTCTTGCCTTCATACTCTGCAGGCAGTAAAAGATATAGGAATGTGTTGTGTTCAGATGCCTGGGCGTGAAGAATGTTCCACTGTCTGAATGGATACCTAGATATCCTAGTAGTAAGCAGTTATTCCTACAGAGCCCAAATTGTGTTGGAAAGTTCACAGGACAACCAATGCTTTTGTCTTAACACCTAATGAATCAGACAACTCTAAGAATCCAGAGGGGTGATCATTAATGAATGATTCCTCAGTCCTCATCAGACTTACCAGTTTATCATCACAGTCTTAAAATCAGGGTACAATCTTTGGGTTCTCATCACTCCTGTCTCCTGGATGGGCTATACCATCATCTAGCATTCTCTATATCTCACCCATAAACTGTCCTTTCAGCAACTGCATGGAGGCACTCCTGTACCTTTGAGGTTTTTTCCCCCCAATAAAACAACATTGGGGGTCACCAATCTCATCACTTTTGACCCCTTGATCTAAAAGTCATTACCCCATAGCATAGGAGCTGTCAGCTCAGGCCAGGTGTGGTGGTTTATGCCTGTAATCCTAGCACTCTGGGAGGCCAAGGTGGGTGGATCACTTGAGCTCAGGAGTTTGAGATCAGCATGGGCAACATGGTGAAACCCTCTCTCTACAAAAAAAAAAAATAATAACAATAAATAAAATAAAATAAAATAAAATTGGCTGGGTGTGGTAGCTCGTACTTGTAGTCCCAGCTACTTGTGGGGCTGAAGTGGGAGAATCACTTGAGCCCAGGAGGTGGAGGATGCAGTGAGCTGAGATCCCACCACTGCACTCCAGCCTGGGCAACAGAGTGAGATCCTGAGCTCAAAAAAAAAAAAAAAAAAAAAAAAGCTGTCAACTTAGTTGGTCTCCCTTAAGGGTTATCTCTTTTACCTAGAATTGGAGTTAAGAAGGGTGACAATTTTTTTTTTTCTTTTGAGACAGATTCTCGCACCATCACCTGGGCTGGAGTGCAGTGACACGATCTCGGCTCACTGCAACCTCTGCCTCCAGGGTTCAAGCAATTCTCCTACCTCAGCCTCCCGAGTAGCTGAGATTACAGGTGCCTGCCACCACACCCAGCTAATTTTTTTTTTGTATTTTTACTAGAGACGGGGTTTCACTATGTTGGCCAGGCTGGTCTCAAACTCCTGACCTTGTGATCCTCCTGCCTCGGCCTCCCAAAGTGCTCGGATTATAGGCATGAGCCATCACGCCCAGCCCTGAGGGGTGACAATTTTATGAGTCAACTTGACTGGGACATGGGATGCCCAGATGGCTGGTTAACTGTTACTTCTGGCTGTGTCTGTGAGGGTGTGTTCAGAAGAGGGGTGCATTTGATTTGGTGGACTGAAGAAAGCTGGTGGCACGCTCCAGCATGAAAAGGCATCATCCCTTCTGCTGATGGACTGAATGGAACAGAAAGGCAAAGAAAGGTTGAATTTGCTTTCTGCCTGTTTTGAGTTGAGACATTGATCTTCTTCTGCCCTCAGAGCTCCTGTCCTCAGTCCTTCAGACTCAGACTGGAATCTACTCCATTGGCTCCCTGGCTCTCCGGCCTTCAAACTATGCCACCAACTTTGCTGGGTCTCAAGCTTGTGGAGCAGATCCCAAGAGTTAGCCTCCGTAATCACATGAGCCAATACCTTATACAGTAGTCCCCGCTTATCTGCAGGAGATATGTTCAAGACCTCCAATGGGTGTCTAAAACCATGGATAGTACCAAACCCTGTATATACTATGTTTTTTTTTTTCCTATACATATAGACCTATAATAAAAGTTAACATATTAGGCACAGTAAGAGATTAACAACAGTAATAAAATAGAAGTTATAACAATACATTGTAATAAAACGTATGTGAATGTGGTCTCTCTCAAAATATCTTATTGTTCTGTGGGTTACTAAAACCACGGAAAGTGAAGCAGCAGATAAGTGGGGCCTACTGTACTAGATATCTTTTTTGTATCTCACATGGACCACCTCTTTAGGCCTTCCTAATCTTTGCTTTTTAGGAAAGAGCAACACCTTAGTAACACTGACATCTCAAGCTGCTCCTCACTCACAGCCAAGGGAGGAACATCAGGGAAGGGTCCCATTTGATTGGCTCTGCTCAGGTAAGCTCATATGCCATTCTTTACACAAGGGGCATGTCATCGGGGGACATATTCCACATTTTAGTTTAAAATTCATCCAGTACTGATTCAGCTTTACTCTCAATAAACCCCTCCTGGGAGACAGCTTCCTCCGAGGTCATTAGTAACCACAGAATTCTGTCCCTGAAGAGATCATCACTTAAGTTCTACCTCAAGTCTCTGGTTCACAGTGAATCTAAGATTCTTAGGAACTTAATCAGAGCTAGTCCAGCCTTTCCTGCAGTGGAAGTCTCCTCATAGGTGACTCTAAGGTTCTTAAAAACAACCTTGGAATACCATCCTGGGTGACATCCCCCACCCCTAGATCTCCATTCTCAGGAATATAACTCTTAAATTCCTTGGCTTGGCAGGTTTTGTTCCTGCAACCAGTCAGTGACCCACAATCCCAGTCCTTGAATATGGCTGGCCAGCTGTCCTGTGCCAAGAGGGCATTTTCTCACCCAAGGTGAATCTTGGTTCTCTAATTCCTTGGTTGGTTTCCATAATACGCAGTTACTGCTGCCATTGTGAAGCATGTAGCTGATGAGGCAGTATCCACTCCAGACCTTTTGGAGCCTGCTTTATTGGCGGAAACGTGTGGTTATAGGAACATTATCCAGAGTGTGGAAACTCTAATGCCCATCACCTTCTGGGGCAAAGAAATGTAGTAGGGCCCAGATATCATACTCCAGAGAAGGACTCCAGGCATTGAGCCATGGGGATTATATTTTGCACACCTAAGAAGCACTACATCTTCTCTAATAGTATTAGGTGCTGGGATCCAATAGTAAAACCACACGACAGAACACTGGCCTCTAGCTCTGTTGTGCCATCTTTGAGAAGCATTTTCTCTGATGCGATCAGAGCTGGGGCTCAAGCCTTATGGTTATAGCTGTAGGATGTGATAGACCCGTGGCCTGATTAGCGACCTGAGAATTCTACCAGGTATGACTGCCTTGAGCAGTTGGCTGTAGTCCATTATGATAGAGTTCTGCAGAAAACGAACTCCTTTGGGAGGCCAGTCCTCAGGGAATTCATCTTGGACAAGTTAAAACTTTCCTCTCAAGTGCTTACAGCCGGAATAATAAATGAACTAGAGCTACACACAAACTAGGTACATATATCTTAAAAACATAATCTTGAATGGAAACAATAACAGGCACAAAAGAACATATCTATTATGATATGTTTATTTAAAGTTCAAAAACTGGCCGAACTAAAATCTACTTGTATTGGAACACACCTGAATGTGATGAAAGTATAGAGAAAAGCAAGAAAGTTATTTACATAAAAGTCAAGACGGTGGTTACCTCTTAGGTGGGGGCTATAATGAGAAAGGAAGGACAAGATAGAGAAGGTTCTTACTGTTAGTGTTCCATTTCTTGATTTGGTGGATACAAGTGTGTTTATAATTATTCTTTAAACAATACAAATGGTTTTGGCCCATTTCTCTTAATTTATATTTAAAATAAAAGTGTTAAAAAGAAAGAATACACATTTAGGTATATAGTGGTAAAGGGGCATTCTATCTGCAACTTACCACTCTCAAATGGTTCGAGAAGAAACTATTCATTATTTCATATAAAAAATTAGAAAAGGAAAGAAAGAATGAAGAGAAAAAAGAAAGGCATACTCCAATAGAATATTTTCGTCTCCTTTTATTGACAGAAATAGAAATTTGTGCTGCAGGGGCAGTAGTACCTCAGAGCATGAGAAGGTAGTCAATGGGGCTGACATGACAAGCCACAATGCTGGCTGGGGGTCCTACCATAGTGGGACAACCAAAACCACAAAAGTAGCAGGAGGTAGCAAACATCCCCAACACCCGGTGTAAGCATTTCCATTTGCAGAGAGCTTGGCCATGCATCTTAAAAACAGGGTCCCCTCACAGCCGGCAGGGTATCATATCAGGCCATCAAATCTATCCAGAACTAACATGCAGTCTCTAATTTGGAGACTCTTTATTGTGACCAAAAGATTTGGACCATTAGAAGATCCAAGTTAATCTTTCAGCTCCTTATCCCAGGCAGAAGAAGGGGCTGAGTTCCTGAAACATCACACAAGTAGAGCTGGACAGGTGCTGATGCCCAGCCTTGCTCTAAAAGTAGTCACCATTTTCCCCCTGGCTTCTCAACACTGCTCTCACTCAGTATGTGCCCTAGAAAACCTCTCAATGTTATAAACAAGGGACAGGATGGGGGCAGCAGCCTAGGGTATTGCAGGGAATCAAAAGCTGCTACATAGCCGAGAGCATTTCACAAGAAACAGCATGGGAACACTATTGGGTCAAGGTCCTCCCAAACAGCTGCTAGAAGCACATATAAAGAAAAATGTGGTTGTTCTCCCATGTCAGGATCAGCTGCGCCAAAGTCATGGTCCAGGAAGCTGAGCCTCTTCATGTCCCTGGCAGATTATCAAACCCCATGGCATTCCCAAGCTGTTCCAGTTTTCAAGTACAGTGAGGTGTCTGGGCAGTTCAGTCACAGAAAAGCAAGCACTACAGAAATCTCAATTGATTACAAATTGATAATATTATCAAGCCATAAATTTATATAGTCAAGAATTAATTGTGGGGGATGGTTATGAAGGAGGCGAGGATTTTGACACATGGAAGACTAGAAACATTTATTTATATAAACCCTTAATCATAAACCACCCTCATATCCATGAATTGAGAGGAAATTCCTTATTTAGAAATGGCCATCATCTGATGAGTCATTCAGTTGCAGTTCTCTTCAATGCTGGACACATGGTTTCCAAGGATCAAAGTCTTGAGAGCACTAGATCAGGAAATGGGAGAAGCAAGGCAAGGAGAAGAGGGCATCAGGAGTTGGAATTTCTGAAATGTGCATTTATCTCACAGAAGGCTTGGCACAATGAGCCTGGGGTGAGTGTGGTTTTAGTGATTGTTCTTTGTTGCCTCCTTTGCTGCAGCAATCAGTGGAGTGAGGCTGGAGAGGGGCTTGGCAATCTTCAGGAATTGATGCTAGAAAGGAGAAAAATAGCAGAAGACACATGACTATTTACCATTCTTCCCCAGTAACCATTACAAGACATAAAGGCATCTTTGTTTGTAAAGGGTGCTGTGTGGAAAGCTTCCGATCATCCCCAAATTGAAGGACATCTTAAAACAGACCACTCTGGAAAACTGTTTGGCAGCATCTACTTACAGATAAACACACATCTACCTATACCCTAGTAATTCCAATCCTAGGTATATTCCCAAAAGAAATTAGTTTGTATAGCCACCAAAAGATACACACAGAAATGTTCATAAAAGATTTGCTTATTATAGCCAATAACCAGAAAGAACCCAAATGTTCAAGAGAATGGAAAAATGAATAGTGTTATATTCATATAATACTATACAGAAAATCACACAGCAATATAGTAAGTAACTGGTACACTGACAATGGGTTGAATCTCACAGACACATTAAGGGAAAGAAGCCAGACAAGCGAGTTCATATTGTATTATTCCATTTCTTCCAAGGTAAGCCTAACCATGGTGATAATCAGAATAATAATTACCTCTGGGGAAGGTATTAATAGATCATGACCCAGTAGTATATTGCAATACTGCATTTTAGGAGCATTGATCTAGGAATTTATTGTTCTATCCTCAAATCCAATAATGCTAATTCATTTAGTAAAAAGTTCAGTAGCTTGGTCCTTTCCCAAATCACTTTCACTGGGCTGTACTTTGGGCCATACCTTCAACCTTTAACGACTGTTTAGGAGAAAATATTATATGAAAATTGCATCTAAATTTTCAGTAAAACTGTTAGAGAAAGCAATTCCTTTTTTTTTTTTTGAAACGGAGTCTCACTCTGTTGCCCAGGCTGGAGTGCAGTGGTGTGGTCTCGGCTCACTGCAACCTCCGCCTCCCAGGTTCAAGCAATTCTCCTGCCTCAACCTCCCGAATAGCTGGGACTACAGGTGCCCGCCACCACGCCTGGCTAATTTTTGTATTTTTAGTAGAGACGGGGTTTTGCCATACTGTCCAGGCTGGTCTCGAACTCCTGACCTCAACTGATCCACAGGCCTCAGCCTCCCAAAGTGCTGGAATAACAGGCATGAGCCACCGTGCCTGGCCTAACAATTCCTTATGTAATTCTCAGAGCCTCTTAAAAATGGTGCTTTTTTTTCTTTTTAAACATTTAGTAGTAAAAAAGCTTTGTGTCTTAAAGCTGTAGAATGTTCTTCTATTTGATAAAAAATATAGGAACTATCACATTTCCTTTTCTGCCCTGGCTACCAGGAAATTGAGAACCAGATTTGACCTCTAAGCATAACTAAACTCACATGAGCATATCTGATTCTTCTGCCATACTTATAATTTCCTTCATTAGTCATATCGTATATATGTACACACACACACACACACACAGAGAGAGAGAGAGAGAGAGAGAAAGAGAGAGAAACATATATACTAATATTCTTTGTTGAGAATTGCTTCAACTTCTGTTGGGACAGAGATAGTATAAAGAGCTACTGAGAACAAGAAGGTACTATTACTATGAAAGGAATAAAAGATCCTAGCTAAATCATGAAGATATGAATTCCAATATATATCATCCTATGTATTTCTGTCCATAAGTGTGTTCTCACAGGAGAAACAGATGTGAAGCTTTTATGATTTGTGATTCTCAAAGTCATGGTTTTCAGTATTTACAATGTACACCAACAAGTTAAAAAGCCACCTATCTCAGATCACATGTTTCTACAATTCCCCTAAGTTGACAGCAGCATGATCCAACACCAAATTGGGAGGCCTCAGTTTCCTTCTCTGTCTAATAAACAAAACAGACTAGATGAGCCCTAAGGGCTTTCCAGTTGTGATACTCTTTGAGCCTATTAAGAGCAGTGGCCAAGAGCATACACACCTGAGAGCCAAACAGGCTGAAATCCTGGATCTGCTACTTATCAGCTATCATGGGAAAGTTACTAAACACTTGAAACCTCAGTTTTCTCACCTGTAAAAATGAGAATAATAGAACCTATGACTCACAGAGTTGTTGTGAAGGACAATATATAAAGTGCTTAGTGCCTAAATATATAAAGTGTTTAGTGCTTAAAATATGGTAAAGATTCAATATAACGCAGTTATTACTAGTTATATTACTATATCAGGAAGAAAACTTTAGAGGGCACTAACCTTTCAAGAACTATAATTTGGTATTTAATTAAGAATGGTACCTTTACTAATCGCAGGCTTAGCATATAGTATTTACACATTTCCCAGTGCCTACAGTTTCCAGAATACAACTCTCATGAACAGCAAAAAGGGTCCTACATTGTACTAAGAGACTTTTAGTTCCAACAGATACTAGAGACTAATGAGTTATACTTGGCAGAACCCAGATCTCATATCTAATAGGCCAGTACTCCATAATCAGTAACCTCAATTACAAAGACATGCTAAATATGTTCCAGAGGGTGATAGTCCAGTGTGGGTTCTTCCAGCAATTTCATTCAATTCAATAAATATTTTTTAGTACTTATCCTGAGTCAGGTCCTAGGTAAAACATGAGACTCAGGGATTAATAAAATAGAGGTTATAATCCAATAGGAAAGAGATTCATAATTAACACAGGGCAGTATGCTAGGTTCTGCCCTGCCCTGCCCTGCCCTGCCCTGCCCTGTTCTGTCACTCCTGGGCTTCATAATACAAAAGTAAATGACAGTGCATGCCTTCATAAAGTTGCATGTGATACTTACTATTAGATCACTAGTGGGCGATACAATAAAAGAACACTAGTTATAAGAAATTGTACTTGAAACATATATGTTAAATACAAATGATGTGGCCTGCTAAAGGCAATTTTTGCAACCATATAAAATTATCAGGATTAGGCAGGTAGGAGTATAAAAGGCCTAGTAAACCCCTGACTCTGGGTTTCCCCACAAACTGGCAAAATCTCACTCTCAATAAGTAGAGTATCATTGCCATTATCTGAGGATTTCCAATGAAGAAAGTGTAAAGACTCCAAAAGCCACACTCACTAATTATCTTCTAAACTTATGTTCCATGGATAGGCATGGTGGCTCATGCCATGCCTGTAATTCCAGCACTTTGGGAGACTGTGGTGGGCAGATCGTTTGAGCCCAGCCTGAGCAACATGGCAAAACCTTGTCTTTACAAAAAATAGAAAAATCAGGCAGGTATGGTGGTGCATGCCTGTAGTCCCAGCTACTCTGGAGGCTGAAGTGGGAAGATCAGCAGAACCTGGGGAAGTTGAGGCTGCAGTGAGCCATGATTGCGCCCTGCACTCCAGCCTGGGCAACAGAGAGAGATCCTGTCTCAAAAAAACACAGCAGAAAAACTGGAAACTCTAAAAATCAGAGCGCCTCTCCTCCTCCAAAGGAACGCAGCTCCTCACCAGCAACGGAACAAAGCTGGACGGAGAATGACTCTGACGAGTTGAGAGAAGAAGGCTTCAGACGATCAAACTACTCCGAGCTACAGGAGGAAATTTGAACCAATGGCAAAGAAGTTAAAAGCTTCGAAAAAAAATTAGATGAATGGATAACTAGAATAACCAATGCAGAGAAGTCCTTAAAGGACCTGATGGAGCTGAAAACCAAGGCATGAGAGCTACGTGACGAATGCAGAAGCCTCAGTAGCTAATGCGATCAACTGGAAGAAAGGGTATCAGTGATGGAAGACGAAATGAATGAAATGAAGCCAGAAGAGAAGTTTAGAGAAAAAAGAATAAAAAGAAACGAACAAAGCCTCCAAGAAATATGGGACTATGTGAAAACACCAAATCTACGTCTGATTGGTGTACCTGAAAGTGACAGGGGGAATGGAACCAAGTTGGAAAACACTCTGCAGGATATTATCCAGGAGATTCCCCAATCTAGCAAGGCAGGCCAACATTCAAATTCAGGAAATACAGAGAACGCCACAAAGATACTCCTCGAGAAGAGCAACTCCAAGACACATAATTGTCAGATTCACCAAAGTTGAAATGAAGGAAAAAATGTTAAGGGCAGCCAGAGAGAAAGGTTCGGTTACCCACAAAGGGAAGCCCATCAGACTAACAGCTGATCTCTTGGCAGAAACTCTACAAGCCAGAAGAGAGTGGGGACCAATATTCAACATTCTTAAAGAAAAGAATTTTCAACCCAGAATTTCATATCCAGCCAAACTAAGCTTCATAAGTGAAGGCGAAATAAAATACTTTACAGACAAGCAAATGCCGAGAGATTTTGTCACCACCAGGCCTGACTTACAAGAGCTCCTGAAGGAAGCACTAGACATGGAAAGGAACAACCGGTACCAGCCACTGCAAAAACATGCCAAATTGTAAAGACCATCAAGGCTAGGAAAAAACTGCACCAACTAATGAGCAAAATAACCAGCTAACATCGTAATGACAGGATCAAATTCACACATAACAATATTAACTTTAAATGTAAATGGGCTAAATGCTCCAATTAAAAGACACAGACTGGCAAATTGGATAAAGAGTCAAGACCCATCAGTGTGCTGTATTCAGGAAACCCATCTCACGTGCAGAGACACACATAGGCTCAAAATAAAGGGATGCAGGAAGATCTACCAAACAAATGGAAAACAGAAAAAGGCAGGGGTTGCAATCCTAGTCTCTGATAAAACAGACTTTAAACCAACAAAGATCAAAAGAGACAAAGAAGGCCATTACATAATGGTAAAGGATCAATTCAACAAGAAGAGCTAACTATCTTAAATATATATGCACCCAATACAGGAGCACCCAGATTCATAAAGCAAGTCCTTAGTGACCTACAAAGAGACTTAGACTTCAACACAATAATAATGGGAGACTTTAACACCCCATTGTCAACATTAGACAAATCAATGAGACAGAAAGTTAACAAGGATACCCAGGAATTGAACTCAGCTCTGCACCAAGCAGACCTAATAGACATCTACAGAACTCTCCACCCCAAATCAACAGAATATACATTCTTTTCAGCACCACACCATACCTACTCCAAAACTGACCACATAGTTGGAAGTAAAGCACTCCTCAGCAAATGCAAAAGAACAGAAATGATAACAAACTGTCCCTCAGACCACAGTGCAATCAAACTAGAACTCAGGATTAAGAAACTCACTCAAAACCACTCAGCTACATGGAAACTGAACAACCTGCTCCTGAATGACTACTGGTTACATAACGAAATGAAGGCAGAAATAAAGATGTTCTTTGAAACCAACGAGAACAAAGACACAACATACTAGAATCTCTGGGACACATTCAAAGCAGTGTGTAGAGGGAAATTTATAGCACTAAATGCCCACAAGAGAAAGCAGGAAAGATCTAAAATTGACACCCTAACATCACAATTAAAAGAACTAGAAAAGCAAGAGCAAACACATTCAAAAGCTAGCAGAGGTCAAGAAATAACTAAGATCAGAGCAGAAATGAAGGAAATAGGGACACAAAAAACCCTTTAAAAAATTAATGAATCCAGGAGCTGGTTTTTTGAAAAGATCAACAAAATTGATAGACCGCTAGCAAGACTAATAAAGAAGAAAAGAGAGAAGAATCAAATAGACGCAATAAAAAATGATAAAGGGGATATCACCACCGATCCCACAGAAATACAAACTACCATCAGAGAATACTACAAACACCTCTACGCAAATAAACTAGAAAATCTAGAAGAAATGGATAAATTCCTCGACACATACATCCTCCCAAGACTAAACCAGGAAGAAGTTGAATCTCTGAATAGACCAATAACAGGCTCTGAAATTGAGGCAATAATCAATAGCTTACCAACCAAAAACAGTCCAGGACCAGATGGATTCACAGCCGAATTCTACCAGAGGTACAAGGAGGAGCTAGTACCATTCCTTCTGAAACTATTCCAATCAACAGAAAAAGAAGGAATCCTCCCTAACCATTTTATGAGGCCAGCATCATCCTGATACTAAAGCCTGGCAGAGACACAACCAAAAAAGAGAATTTTAGCCAATATCCTTGATGAACATTGATGTAAAAATCCTCAATAAAATACTGGCAAACCGAATCCAGCAGCACATCAAAAAGCTTATCCACCATGATCAAGTGGGCTCCATCCCTGGGATGCAAGGCTGGTTCAACATCTGCAAATCAATAAATGTAATTCAACATATAAACAGAACCAAAGACAAAAACCACATGATTATCTCAATAGATGCAGAAAAGGCCTTTGACAAAATTCAACAACCTTCACGCTAAAAACTCTCAATAAATTAAGTATCAATAGGACGTATCTCAAATAATAAGAGCTATCTGTGACAAACCCACAGCCAATATCATACTGAATGGGTAAAAACTGGAAGCATTCCCTTTGAAAACTGGCACAAGACAGGGATGCCCTCTCTCACCACTCCTCCTATTCAACATAGTGTTGGAAGTTCTGGCCAGGGCAATCAGGCAGGAGAAGGAAATAAAGGGTATTCAATTAGGAAAAGAGGAGTCAAATTGTCCCTGTTTGCAGATGACATGATTGTATATCTAGAAAACCCCATTGTCTCAGCCCAAAATCTCCTCATGCTGATAAGCAACTTCAGCAAAGTCTCAGGATACAAAATCAATGTACAAAAATCACAAGCATTCTTATACACCAATAACAGACAGAGAGCCAAACCATGAGTGAACTCCCATTCACAATTGCTTCAAAGAGAATAAAATACCTAGGAATCCAACTTACAAGGGATGTGAAGGACCTCTTCAAGGAGAACTACAAACCACTGCTCAATGAAATAAAAGAGGATACAAACAAATGGAAGAACATTCCATGCTCATGGGTAGGAAGAATCAATATTGTGAAAATGGCCATACTGCCCAAGGTAATTTATAGATTCAATGCCATCCCCATCAAGCTACCAATGACTTTCTTCACAGAATTCTTCACAGAACTTTAAAACTACTTTAAAGTTCATATGGAACCAAAAAAGAGCCTGCATTGCCAAGTCAATCCTAAGCCAAAAGAACAAAGCTGGAGGCATCACGCTACCTGACTTCAAACTATACTACAAGGCTACAGTAACCAAAACAGCATGGTACTGGTACCAAAACAGAGATATAGACCAATGGAACAGAACAGAGCCCTCAGAAATAATGCCGCATATCTACAACCATCTGATCTTTGAAAAACGTGACAAAAACAAGAAATGGGGAAAGGATTCCCTATTTAATAAATGGTGCTGGGAAAACTGGCTAGCCATATGTAGAAAGCTGAAACTGGATCCCTTCCTTACACCTTATACAAAAATTAATTCAAGATGGATTAAAGACTTAAATGTTAGACCTAAAACCATAAAAACCCTAGAAGAAAACCTAGGCAATACCATTCAGGACACAGGCATGGGCAAGGACTTCATGTCTAAAACACCAAAAGCAATGGCAACAAAAGCCAAAATTGACAAATGGGATCTAATTAAACTAGAGAGCTTCTGCACAGCAAAAGGAACCACCATCAGAGTGAACAGGCAACCTACAGGATGGGAGAAAATTTTTGCAACCTACTCATCTGACAAAGGGCTAATATCCAGAATCTACAATGAACCCAAATAAATTTACAAGAAAAAAACAAACAACCCCATCAAAAAGTGGGCAAAGGATATGAACAGACACTTCTCAAAAGAAGACATTTATGCAGCCAAAAAACACATGAAAAAATGCTCATCATCACTGGCCGTCAGAGAAATGCAAATCAAAACTACAATGAGATACCATCTCACACCAGTTAGAATGGCAATCATTAAAAAGTCAGGAAACAACACGTGCTGGAGAGGATGTGGAGAAATAGGAACACTTTTACACTGTTGGTGGGACTGTAAACTAGTTCAACCACTGTGGAAGTCAGTGTGGCGATTCCTCAGGGATCTAGAACTAGAAATACCATTTGACCCAGCCATCCCATTACTGGGTATATACCCAAAGGATTATAAATCACGCTGCTATAAAGACACATGCACACATATGTTTATAGCAGCACTATTCACAATAGCAAAGACTGGGAACCAGCCTACATGTCCAACAACGATAGACTGGATTAAGAAAATGTGGCACATATACACCATGGAATACTATGCAGCCACAAAAAATGATGAGTTCACGTCCTTTGTAGGGACATGGATGAAACTGGAAACCATCATTCTCAGCAAACTATTCCAAGGACAAAAAACCAAACACCGCATGTTCTCACTCATAGGTGGGAAATGAACAATGAGAACACATGGACACAGGAAGGGGAACATCACACACCGGGGAATGTTGTTGGGTGGGGGGAGGGGGGAGGGATAGCATTAGGAGATATACCTAATGCTAAATGACAAGTCAATGGGTGCAGCACACCAACATGGCACATGTATACATATGTAACAAACCTGCACGTTGTGCACATGTACCCTAAAACTTAAAGTATAATAATAATAAAATTTAAAAAAAAGAATCAAAAAAAAGAAAGAAAAATAAAACATAAATAAAATAAAATAAACTTATGTTCCTTTGCTAAAAATGTATCCTTTGAGCTAATCCCAGCAAAATATAAGTTGTGTAAGATTTGGGTGTCAGAGAGCCGTTTCTCAACAAGACTCAAACAAACTCTGCCAGACTAACTCAAACAGAACAAAGGAAGTGCTAATGAAAGATACAAGCAGGCTGGTCATGGTGGCCCATGCCTGTAGTCCCAGCACTTTGGGGAAGCGAAGTGGGCAGATTGCTTGAACCCAGTAATTTGAGACCAGCCTGGCCAACATAGCAAAACCCCGTCTCTACAAAAAACTTTTTAAAAAATTAGCCAGGTAGGGCCCCGAGCCCGCGGGGCTGTGCGGATGGTAGGGATGCCGACCCTACAGAGGAACAGATGGCAGAAACAGAGAGAAACGACGAGGAGCAGTTCGAATGCCAGGAACTGCTCGCGTGCCAGGTGCAGGTGGGGGCCCCCGAGGAGGAGGAGGAGGACGTGGGCCTGGTGGCCGAGGCCGAGGCCGTGGCTGCCGGCTGGATGCTTGATTTCCTCTGCCTCTCTCTTTGCCGAGCTTTCCGCGACGGCCGCTCCGAGGACTTCCGCAGGACCCAGGACCCGCAACAGCGCAGAGGCTATTATTCATGGACTATCCAGTCTAACAGCTTACCAATTGAGAACGATATACATATGTCAGTTTTTGACAAGAATTGCAGCAGGAAAAACCCTTGATGCACAGTTTGAAAATGATGAACGAATTACACCCTTGGAATCAGACCTGATGATTTGGAGTTCAATTGAAAAGGAACATGACAAACTTCATGAAGAAATACAGAATTTAACTAAAATTCAGGCTATAGCTGTTTGTATGGAAATGGCAACTTTAAAGAAGCAGAAGTCTTTGAAAGAATATTTGGTGATCCAAATTCTTATATGCCTTTCAAAAGCAAATTGCTTATGATAATCTCTCAGAAAGATACATTTCATTCCTTTTTTCAACACTTCAGCTACAACCACATGATGGAGAAAATTAAGAGTTATGTGAATTATGTGCTAAGTGAAAAATCATCAACCTTTCTAATGAAGGCAGCGGCAAAAGTAGTAGAAAGCAAAAGGACAAGAACAATAACTTCTCAAGATAAACCTAATGGTAATGATGTTGAAATGGAAACTGAAGCTAATTTGGATACAAGAAAAAGTGTTAGTGACAAACAGTCTGCGGTAACTGAATCCTCAGAGGGTACAGTATCCTTATTGAGGTCTCACAAGAATCTTTTCTTATCTAAGTTACAACATGGAACCGAGCAACAAGACCTTAATAAGAAAGAAAGAAGAGTAGGAACTCTTCAAAGTACAAAAAAGAAAAAAGAAAGCCGAAGAGCCACTGAAAGCAGAATACCTGTTTCAAAGAGTCAACTGGTAACTCCTGAAAAACATCGAGCTAGAAAAAGACAGGCATGGCTTTGGGAAGAAGACAAGAATTTGAGATCTGGCGTGAGGAAATATGAAGAGGGAAACTGGTCTAAAATACTGTTGCATTATAAATTCAACAACCGGACAAGTGTCATGTTAAAAGACAGATGGAGGACCATGAAGAAACTAAAACTGATTTGCTCAGACAGCGAAGACTGTGTTTGTAAAAGCTTGATGAAAGGACAGTTTTTTGACCACTGCATTTTGTTTGAAACTTGTGTCATTGATGTAATTTAAAACTTTTGTTTAAAGCATTACAGTATTTTTCTGTGACCATCAATTAATATGAGGGTTTGTGCTATAAGAGTTAAAGCATATGCTATCATTGTATTCTTTAAGAACCTTATTTTGATAAAATGTAAATCTGTTGAACCCTGCCACATTTAGTATCCCCACCCCTAAATCCTGTTCCAATGAAAAAATTAAAACCTGATACAAAAAAAAAAAAAAATTTTTTCAGTTAACCTATTTTGTGTCTGTAGGCTGACCTCAACCCTGTAACGTAACCCATTAAATGAATTTTCTTTTTTTTTAAGACAGAGTTTCTCTCTGTTGCCCAGGCTGGAGTGCAAGGGCGCAATTTCAGCTCACTGCAACCTCTGCCTCCCGGGTTCAAGCGATTCTCCTGCCTCAGCCTCCTGAGTAGCTGGGATTACAGGCACACACCACCACGCCCAGCTAATTTTGTATTTTTAGTAGAGGTGGGGTTTCACCATGCTGGTCAGGATGGTGTCCAACTCCTGACTTCATGATCCACCCACCTCGGCCTCCCAAAGTGCTGAGATTACAGACGTGAGCCACGGCGTCCTGCCTAAAATGAATTTTCCAGATGATTGAATAACAGTAGTCCTTTGATAGGAGATAATGACTTGGTTTACGGCCTTAATATACTACTTAATTACTTAACATGTTTATTAATAGAATGATAAATGTACAGAGTAACCTATAAGCATGAAATACTTTTGCTTTCAGTAGTTTCATGTAAAGAAAAAAACTTGAAAATAGTAATACCTGAGGACCCATGGGAATAATAGACACTGGGGAGGTAGGGTGGGGAGCGGGAGCAAGAGCTGAAAAACTACCTACTGGGGACTCTGCTCACTACCTGGGTGACAGGATCATCTGTACCCCAAACCTCAACATCACACAGTATACCCAGCTAACAAACCTGCCCATGTGTTCCCTGAATCTAAAATAAAAATCGAAATAATTTTTTTGAAAAAGACAGTAGTATTACCCATGGGACAAAATTTGTACTATTAGCAAGAATCATTTTGTGTCTCATTTAGAAACAATTTGACTTTTGTTCCAGTGTTTAAACTTTGACAAAAATGGTTTTGAATAGATCTTTATAACCTGATGCCATAAATACAAGATTCTCTGATACCTTCATTTAATATATCAATATTGGGCCTAAAACAGTATTCTGTAAAGCTTAAATTGGTATTAACTATGATCATCTTGATGTCTATGATAGATAATAAACAAGGTTGTACATACCTTAAAAAAAAAAAAAAAAAAAATTAGCCAGGTATGGTGGCATGCGCCTGTAGTCCGAGCTACCTGGGAGGCTGAGGTGGGAAGATCACTTGAGTGAACCCAGGAGAGGAAGACTGCAGTGAGACAAAATCACGCCATTGCACACTCCTGCCTGGGTGACAGAGCGAGACACTGTGGGGCGCGAGAGGAAGGGGGAGGGGGGAGAGGAGGGGGAGTGGAAAGGAAAGGAAAGGAAAGAAGGAAAGGGAATGGAAGGAAAAGGAAAGGAAGGAAAGGGAAAGGAAGAAGAAAGGAAAGAAAGGAAAGGAAGGAAGGAAGCAAGCAAGAAAGCTACAAGCAAAGCTCAATAGGTGCTCGGAAAATAGATTGTAAACTGAGCCTAGGAGAACGTGTAGAGTTTTAACAGGCTGAGAAAGAGGCTAAGAAAATAAATGATCAAAGGCCCAGGGATAAAAGAGCAGTAGGAACAGAGTTAGTGTAGGAAGTGGTAGAAGAGAAGCCTAGTTCTATAATATCCAGTACCTTACAAACATGAAGTAAAAAAGGCCTGGTTTAGTGATGCCTTGAATTAGGTGCTTCCCTGCATAAGGACAGTTACCTGTAGCAGCTCTTTAGCTGAACCTCTCTTCTCCACATCCATCTCGAGACAGCGGTTCAGAAAGTCCCGGAAGATAGCTGACAGCTTCTCTGGGTTCTGAAGTTCTGGGGTCCCATTGGTGGCAATGAGGTACAAGGCCTGGCAATAAAAATGGTGAATCACCTTGAGCTCCAACTGAGGCTCTCTCTTGTTCCCCATATACAAGTTCTAGAAATATGGTCAGCTGCTTTATGCTCTAGGATGCAAAGTAGCAGCTGTGTATATATACTGGAAAGAGTATGACCTAAGGATCAGGTTGAACATTTTAAGGCCATGAGACTATGTGCAACTTCCCTGTCTGTAAAGTAGGGATGATGCCCATCTCACATGTCTGTAAAAATAAAATAAGATAGTGTATTTGAAAGTACTTTGTAAACTTATGAAATATGTTACAGACCTAAGGGTTTATTATTATTCTTTTTTTTTTTTTTTTTTGAGATGGAGTCTCACTCTGTTGCCCAGGCTGGAGTGCAGTGGCACGATCTTGGCTCACTGCAACCTCCACCTCCCAGATTCAAGCGATTCTCCTGAATCAGCCTCCCAAGTAGCTGGGATTACAGGCACCAGCCACTACACCCGGCTACTTTTTGTATTTTTAGTAGAGACAGGGTTTTACCATGTTGGCCTGGCTGGTCTCGAACTCCTAGACTCAAGTGATCCGCCTGCCTCAACCTCCCAAAGTGCTGGGATTACAGGCGTGAGCCACTGTGCCTGGCTTTATTATTATTCTTGCTTACACATCTGAAGGGTTTATTATCCATTTAGCCTGTTGAGTTAAACATCTGCCCAGCTGCTGGCAGAAATTATTCCTGGTGCCTTCACCTCAGTCATCCAAGAACTGATCTCTTCTAGCAGGAGAGGATATTAAATGTAAGTGAAAACTGTTGCCACCCTGGTCCCCTAAATGAAGCGTCTCCTGGGAAAGGTAAAGAAAAACATAGTAAGACTAAATCTTTACAATGACTCAGCACTTAATTCAAAGAGTACTTACATAAGCACTGTCTAATTTAATGGCCACAATTAACTCTGGGTAATAGGGCAAGACTTATCATCCTCACTTCACAGATAAGGTCCAGAAACATAAAAAGATATGTCTAGGGCCAGGCGTGGTGGCTCACTCCTGTAATCCCAGCACTTTGGGAGGCTGAGATGGGTGGATCACCTGAGGTCAGGAGTTCGAGAAAATCGCGAAATCTGGTCTCTACTAAAAATACAAAACTTAGCTGGGCATGGTGGCAGGTGCCTGTAATCCCAGCTACTCAGGAGGCTGAGGCAGGAGAATCGCTTGAACCTGGGAGGTGGAGGTTGCGGTGAGCTGAGATCACACCACTGCACTCCAGCGTGGGTGACAGAGTGAGACTCCGTCTCAAAAAAAAAAAAAAAAAAGTCTATGTCTAGGATCATTCTGTCTTATTTCCAACATATCCCAGCAATTATCATCTTCAAATATCTGCAAGGCCGTTCTAAGGGAGGGAAGAATATGTTGTATGTGGAGTCAGAGGCAAAGCTGGGACCAAAGGATAGAAACTACAGAAGGTAGTTTCAGTTTGGTGCACTGAAGCAATTTCCAATAATCAGAGATATCCAAGTATGACATGAGCATGTAGATGACCACCTACCAGCAACAGTGCACAGGGAATTCCTGCACTGGATGGGAGGTAGGAATAAATGAGAAAATAAAAGCAATCAGAATAAATTTCACATTTGCCCACACCAAGATTACCAACCTATTTGCACCTGTGTTGATATGCTCTGTTACAAGGGATAAATTGTCCATGCTAATCTAATGTCCTTTACTTCAGTACTTGATCGAACCCCTCTCATCGACTTAAGGATATCACTTCTATGGTTGTCACTTCCTTCTTGTACATGACCATTTTCCTCCTCTCCACTAAATCATTCCCATTAGCACACAGACATCATCTTTTAGAAAAACCCTCCCATGACTCCATTTTAAGATAGTGCTCCATTTTTGTTACCCTTCCCAGCAAAATTCCTTTAAGAGAAAAAAAAACCTGTTTATACATGCCATCTCAATGTCCTCTTCTTCCACTTTCATGAATTTAAGTAGACTTTCATCCCCATCTCTCTACTGATAACTGATTGTTAAGGTCATTAAGAACCTCTACATTGGCAAATCCAATGTTCATTTCTCAGTCTCATCTTAACCTATCAATCACATTTGACACATAACCTACCCTCCTCCTCCTTCGGGAAGCACACTGTTCTCTTCATCTCCAGGACACTTCACCTCCAAGACACTTCTCTGTTCCCTCACACTAGAAAGGCCACTCCTTGGTCTACTTTGCTAGTTCTTCCAACCTGTAAACAGTGGAATAACCTAGAGCTCAGTACTCAAATCTCTTTTCTTTAACTGTACTCATTCCTTAGGTGAGTGATCTCATCTACCTCTGACTTTAAATACCAACTATATATTATCTACTAATAAATTTATGTTTATAGTCCTGACCTCTCACCCTTGAACTCCAGACTCTTAAGCCAAACTCTACTCCCAGCTCCACTTAAATGTCTAATTAACATTTCAAATCAGCACATTCAAAACCAACTCTTTATTACCCAACTTAAGTATGCTCTTCACCATTTCAACAGATGGCAACTGAATTTTTTCAGCAATTCAGACCAAAAATCTTTTAGTCATTGCTGATTCCTCTTTCTCTAATATTCAGTTCATCTTGTCAGCTAGTCCTTTAAGTCATTTCCTGAGTCTGACCACTTCTCACTTCCACTCCTACCAAGACACCACCACTCTGAACTATTACAACAGTCTCTCGCAGTCTATTTTCCATAAAAGCGGCCAAAATGATCTGTTTAAAACATAAATCAGATCACATTACTCCTCAGCTCAAAACCCTCTAATGACTTCCCAACTCTGCAGAATAAAATAACTTATGAGAGAGAACTTCCCTCTCTACTCTAAAATAGCATACCTGTTCCTCCATTACTCTGTTAACTCCCTTACTTTGCTTTTTCTCACAGCATTTACCATCTGTTACTACATACTAATTTATTTTATTTTCATTAGAATAGTTTCTCGCACTTGACAGGACTCAAATAATTGTTGAATAAATGAATGAGTGACTTCTAATATTCCTTTTCTTTGACCATTTACACTTTAAGTTCAACAGTGACTAGTTGTATCCAGAAAAGGGATCTCTAGGTTGAAAGCCACAGAGAACAGCCTGGATTCTTATTTCCTGGCACTAGAGACAACAGCCCAAATAACTTGAAATAGAACTGGTAACACTCACTCTCAGAGGGTTTTCATTGAGGTATGGAGGCTCCCCTTCAATCATTTCGATGGCCATGATGCCCAGGGACCAGATGTCAACCTTGGGCCCATAGGCCTTTCGTGTCACAACCTCTGGTGCCATCCAGTATGGGGTTCCTACCATGGTGCTCCGTTTGCTCTGCTCTGGGGTTATCTGTGCACAGAATCCAAAGTCAGCTAGAAAAGAAAAATAAGAGAAAGAACATACATTTAGGATATACACTCACTTCAGTAAGTGTTGACTGTATACCTACACATAGGTGACAAGATCTGCCTGGCTTCCAGCTCTGCTATCCTTTGTCTCTCCAAAGTCACTTGACTACCACCTTCATGTCTAGCTCCTAGCCTATTTCCTATTGAACCCTGAAGAGAAATAGAAGGAATATAAGAAACACCATCTCTGGCCTCCTACCTCTCCTCAAACCAGGGGACTTAGTGTTAAAGTCCAAGCTGCCCATTTTGGTCTTGATTGCTCATCCCAATTCTGCTTTGTTCTTGAAAAACCATTCCCATAATCCCAAATCTGGAGACTAGGTTCTTGCCTTATTCCTTGGGCACGAGTCCTTGATTTAAACCCCAATCACCTATGACTAGGCATGGCCCTGTTTTTATGCCCCAAGCCCAGGGCTGCTAGCAGTCCTTCCATAAACTGCCCATCCACCCATGACACAGCCTGTTTGTCTGGTCTACTGGTCTTTACACCTTTGAACAAAATGTTCTGCCTGCCATGGTTTTTACATTATATTGCAATTACAAATTTATTTAAATTAGGAAGCCTTTGAGAGTACGGATTATGTCTTCTTACTTGTCCTCATATCCCTAGAAGGACCAGCATGTACTAGACATTCAATAAAAGTTTACTGAATAACTGAATAAAAGAAATTACACAAAACTCTTTTTTCTAATTATCTATTACATGTTTTCCACACTAGATTGAGAAGGTAGGGAAAATGTACTCTCAGTGCCCATCACAGGACCTAGCATAGAGTAAGCATTCAGCAAAGTTTTTTGTGGTTGTTGTTAAATGTACAAATGAATGAAAAAATAATGAAATGATATCCTATGATTAATACAGAAGAATATAAAACAGCCCTCGTATCCCATGAAATCATAAAGACACTCTGGTGAGTGTCATAGTTACTATTATATGATGACCATCTCACAGGAGACAGGGCCCCACAGGGAGAGAAGTATTATCATTCCTAAAGCTCCTACTTACTTAGCTTGACAGAGCCATCCATTCCCAACAGAATATTGTCACTCTTGATGTCTCTGTGAATGACCTGGTTCGAATGCAAAAACTCCAGAGCCTGCAGACACTATTGAAGTGGTGTGGGCAGGGGGAGAAAGAAAGGACATACATATAATACAGAAGACTTAATAGAAAATCAAGTAATTCAACCTCTTCACTTTAAAATAAAGGAAGTAAGGCCCCAGTGAGTAAAAGGACTTGCCCCAAATCAATCACAGAGCCAGATCTAGAAACAAGTCTTTCATCTCCTAGCTAAACATTCTTTTAACACTCCATGCTGCCTTTCACCTTAAAATTGTTTTTTTAAGTAAAGGAGTTCCTCCAATGTATTTTTTTTTTTTTTTTAATTAGATCCTTGGTAAAGAACCTAAGGCCCAAGAGAAATTACTGAAGAAAAATGGAAAGGATCTTATAATGACAGACTGGAGGAAAACAACAAATAAGGGTCATATTTGAGGAAGCAGACATATGGAAGTGATACTAGAAGCAGTAAGTTAGCAGGATAATCTTATTTTGGTGAGGAGATATTTTGTACTATTTTGGATATGCTGAATTTGACATCTGAAGACAAATGTCCAGTAGGCAACTGAATTTATGAATCTTAGGTTCCATACAGTGGTAAATATTTACAAGTCATTTGGGAAGAGATGATTTTTGTTTAAGTTATAAAAATGGTTGAACCTGGCAAAGGGTATAGGAGAAAGAGAAGAATCTTGGAAAACACCTATACTTAGCAGGCAGAATAAGTAACAAAGAGACACAATGGTACAATTAAAATGCCTGGTTCTGCTGCTACCCCACTGACTATATAATTCTGGACTCCCACCTATAAAATGTGGGAATCAGATGAGATCATCTCAGCTTTCCTACTAAATCAATAATTTGATTTCATTGACCCAAAACTAATTTTTTAGAAACTTCTACCAATTAAAAAACACTAAAGATATAAGTGAACAGGAAAATACTATTTAAATGGTCCTAACCTAATACTTCACTTTCTAAGAATATACCAATGGCTAAATTAAGAATAAAACAATATCCAGAATTGGATTTTCCCTGAAAATGTAGGAGCTGCTCTTCTTAGAAGGGTGGAGAAACAGGTCTCAGCATGTCAGAAATTATGATGAAAAAGAATGATCTTGAGAAAATGGAACCCTCACACATTGCTGGCAGGAATGTAAAACAGTACAGCTACTACAGAAACAGTTTGGCAGTTCCTCAAAAGTTGAGTACAGAGTTGCCATATGACCAGCAATCCACCTGTAGTTATACATCCAAGAGAATGAGAACATACCTCCACACAAAAACTGGTATATAAGTGTTCATAAAGTAATTTTTTATTTTTTATAACAGCCGAAAACAGAAACAACCCAAATGTCCATTCTATTACTTGGCAATACAAAGGAATGAGGTACTGATACATGTTACAAAACGGATGAATCTTTGAAACATAATGCTAGCTAAGTAAAAGAAGCCAATTACAAAAGAGCAAATATTACATGATTCCATTTATATAAAATGCCCAGTACAGGGAAACTACAGAGGTAGAAAATAGGTTAGTGGTTACATAGGGCTGGGAGAGTCAGGGGAGACCTGGGGAGTGACTGTTAATGGATATTAATTTCCTCTTTGGGGTGAAAAAAAGGATCTAAAATTCATTATGATGGTGGTTGTACAACTCTATGAATATACTAAAAACTAGTGAATTATTTACTCTAAATGGGTGAATTATATCTCAATAAAGATGTTTTAAAAAGGAGAAGATGATCTCTATTAGAACTGAAGAATAGTAATACCATCTATTATACAACATTAACACTTTTTTCCAAGTGCTTTTTGATACATATAGCACCCCTAAGGTATATACAGTGTGAATATTGCAATTTCCATTTTACAGATTAATAATGAGGCAAAACGATTTCCCAAAGTATACATATGCATGTATTCTCCACTAGTGAAACTTGGTTCCTGAGGGTAAGGGGGTGGGGTGAAAAAAATCTTAGGTATTACAATGGTTTATGACCCAAACAGCTGAGCTATATATCTATGATATTAAAATTTCATGGCAGGGAGTATGATTAGGAAAAAGGCTCCTTAAGAAGGAGATAATGAAAAGAAGGTTACGAAATACTGCATTAGTAGTGGAACAAAAAAAAAGTCAGAACCCCTAAGAATCCCAGCCTAGTGTTAATTCCATTAATTAATTCCAATTACTTGTGAACATTCTAGATCCCAAAGTTGTTTGCAAAGGGGACCATATTTTCTAGAGAAGTATTGATTTCACATTTTATTTTTCTTAACACTGATTAAATATATAACTACATAATTTCAGCAGTATGCCTTCAGATCTTGCACCATCAAACCCCAATCATGCTATTATACTCATCTCCACAAAATTCTGAACCTCATCTCATCTTCTATGCTTCCCCTAATTTCCTAACTTTTCTATTAGGTTGGTGCAAAAGCAATTGTGGTTTTTGGCATTTTTTTTTTTTTTTAAGTAATGGCAAAAACTTCAATTACTTTTGCATTATTGGGCCACCAGAAAGTCCAGTCTGTCATCAGCAAAACACCCAATATCCTCAATGTCTCTGAATATTCCCTTCATCTTCTTGCTCTAATGGAAATGAAATGTGGTTATTCCCTGAGGACACTGTCCAGGCCTTCTGGAGGGCTTTTTTTCCTCTTACATCAGCATATTATCGATTCTAGACATTTAATAGCAATGAGGAGAAAGGGAATATCTATTTGAGCTTTGTTTTTTGTTTTTATTTTCCTGGAAGTATTTTACCCTAGATTTTTGCTGGCTTGCTTTTATATATCATTCAGATGTTTACTCAAATCTATAGCAAAACCTTCCCTGACTATCTTGTCTAAAATAGTACTTCCTCCATCACTACCTTCTTACTCTGCTTTATTTTCCTTATAGCACATAAATAAAGCAAGAAAGCAGAATAAAAATGATTGAAATATATGCCCAGATAAAAGAGATAAAGGAATATATTATAACGTGCTTAGGCAAGTGGTTATCTTTAAGACTGGAATTATGAGTGACTTTTTACAATATATACTTTCTAGTACTTTATAATTTTTCTACAATGGGTAGAATAAAGTTATTGTTAAAGAAAAAAAATCATGGTGATAGAAATGACAAACACAGGTACAATGCAGGAATGATATCAGTGTCAGCACTAATTTCTACCAATTCCACAGAGCCCAGGCTGAGATCTCACTGTACAGGGAACTTCAGGAGACAGGAATATGGAGGCAGCTTTCTACCCGAGACTGCTTGGCCCTTGGCCTTACCTCACGGCACACAGCTGCAATCTGGCCTTCATCCATGCAGGTTTCTGTCACCACGTCTGTCAAGGAGCCTCCAGCCAAGTATTCCATAACAACCCACAGCTCATCTCCCACGAGGTAACTGCAGGAATACAGATAAAGGGTGAGAGGGAACAATCAGAGTACACTGAGCCATAGCACTGGGTTTCAAAGGCTAAGCATATACACAGAGTGAAACTACGTCTTAGCACAAAGTAAAGTAAAAGGTTCTTTACTTTGGGGAAAAGCAGAATCTGGGGGACAGAATCACTAACTTTGAATCTCTCAAGGATGCTCCTGGAGAAAACCAAGTATACATGTTCTGTGAAGCCCCAAAGGGCAGAACTAAGATCACTAACTTAAAGTGATACAATAAAATTATATTTCATCACAACACAAAGGAAGACATCCTAAAATTAGAAAGACTGACATGATTCCCACACCTCTAGAAGCATCCAAACATTTGACAAAGATAGGATTTAGAGTCCATGTTACCCAAAGAAGAGAGAGCTACTAAACCTCCCAGAGAGTCCTACCAGATCTGAGATGTATGAGACCAAGTATTGGGTCTTGTTCAAGACTCTATCCCCAGAGTCCAGCACAGCAGATGCCAATCTTTACTAAATAAATCAATGAATAAAATAAAAGATAACTATAAATATTAAATGAAATAATGTTTGTAAGAGTCCCTTAAAAGCTGCAAAGTGTTGTATACATAGTCATTATGCTGATAATTGACCTCTACTTTTGAGTGTCCGTGGTTCAAGAATGGAACGAATTTAGCAAGGGCTTACGGAGCCAAAGCCTTCTGATAAGCCAAGGCTACCATTTAGTAAGATATCCCCGGAGAGATTATGGGCTGACATGAGTTAGAAATGATAGTTTCACTCAGGAGTTGGATCACTCAACCCTATTACACGATAAATAAAAAGGTCACTTAGCCTATCTAGTCAATGTTTCCTTACTATAGAATCAGACAAATAAAAACAAGGCGAGCCTAGAGCCCTTAAGTCTTCTGCCAGTCTTGGACAAGAAGCTGGATTGGAAAAAAACATTTCTTGCATTGGCTTGAACTGTGTGGTATCATCTTATCTTCATTCTGATATTGGGAATACTGCTGGACAGATGTGGAGACTGTTGGAAGATTTTAACAAATGCACTCAAGCAAAGGGTAAGATTTGAATCCTATTTTTTTGACTACTAATCGACAGCTCTTTCCATAAAACTCTGTGTTCTGATTTATAATTTTTTATTGTCCATGACAAATAAACATGACAGACTAAGTGTTTCTTCAACAATCTCTTTTGAGAGAGAAGACTATGGGGATTTGAACTGCTATGGTCTGAAAGTTTGTGTCCCTCAAAATTTACATGTTGAAAATCTAATCACTAATGTTACTAGGAGGTGGGGCCTTTGGAAGGTGATTACATCATGAGGGTTCTGCCCATGAGTTCATCCATATGTGATGGAGTTCCCCTCTGGGACATCTCACAAAAACCACAGACCCTCATTTGCAACACCTTCACTGAATGCTCAGGTTAAGATCCTCTTCTGTGATCTTACAGAAGTATTTTTTTTTTCTATACCAGACCAGGAACTATTTGAGGGCAAAGATAGCATTATTTACTTCTAATTTCCAGAGTAAAAGTCTCTGGGAATACTAGTAAAGGTATGATTAATAAACAAATCTACAAGTCTCTTAATCCTACTCCCAGAACACAAATTCCTTCAATAACATCGTCTTATCATGTAGATGCATCCACTGATGGGAAACTCACCATTTTGTGAGACAGGCCATACCCTTACTGACAGCTTTCATTTTTCCATATCCTGAGCCAAAATCTAATACCCCTGTCACCTTCAGTAGTTTGCATGAGCTATATCCTCTGTATAATAAGTTCTGAAAGAGATGATAAGGTACTGACTTTCAGAGGATTCTTCAGAGCCAGTCAGGACCCACATTAAGGAGACACAGCCATCTCAAAGAAGAAGGCTTTATTCTTTACAGTATTGGGAATGTCAAAGTTCAACTCTTTTCTTCTTTAAGGAAACTGAAGCTTACTAGTGTTTTAGATGCAGAACAAGAAGGCACCCTTATGAAATCTACCAGTAACAGGAAGAGGTAGCTGGTCATGCAATGTAAGAGGTAAAGAAATTAGAGTCCAAGATTTAGTCCAGTTTCACCTCCACCTATGATGTCTCCGAACCCTGGGCAAGAAGCTTAACTTTTTTTTTTTTTTCAGGTATCGGAGAAAAGAACATGATATAATAGAAAGGTGCTAGATATTGGTGCTAGGAATGTTCAAATTCAAAACACTGCTTTGCTGTTTTATGGCTTACTACTCTTGGACAAGTTATTAACGTCTATAAACCTCAGTTTCCTCGTCTGTAAAATATGGATAAAAAACCCTACCTCACAATGAGATACTGTTCATGAAAGTGCTTGTTACAAAGTAAAGCACAATACAAATATTATACACAACCACTATTACTATTTTGCAAAAAAATTTTGATGAGCTGGAATGATGGGCTAAAATAATAAAAATGGGACTTAATGAAGATAGTCAAAAAATTCTACATTTCCAGTTTAATGCAAGCTTATGTAAAAAAAAAAAAATTAGAAATTTTACTTGACTGCAAACTTACTAGGAGTCAAAGCAGACAACCTAAAAGATAAAACAAGAATGAAATCATTAAGCTGTGTTGAGTTTAGAAAGAGTCCCACTCTCTCCATAGTGGTCAGATCTCAAATTAAACATCTAGTTCTGCACACCGCATTTTAAGAGAACATAAACAAACAAGAAGTTATTCAGGAGGATGAGCAGAATAAGGAAAGATTTGGGATGTAAAATGAGTGAAGGACCTAGATGTTTGACTCAGGCAGATGGGCTGGTAGGTTTCCCTTAGGCAAAACAAACAGTACTAGGATCAACTGTTGCTACAAGGTGGTAGAGTTCAGCCTAACACAGAAGGATTTCCCAGCAATAAAGGTGTCCAGCATTACACAGGGTCACATACAGAGAGCTCAGCATCACAGAAGACTCTTAAATGGAAGCAGTTCTGAGTGCTGGCACTGCCCTCTTCTCTAACAGCTTCACCACCAATCAGTCCCAAAGGCCCTTTCCCTCTGATGGGACCCACCACTCCATACCTGTCCAAGTAATTCACAATGTTTGGGTTCTTGTTTTCCCTCATGACCAGGATCTCATTAATAATCAGCTCTTTCTTGGGCTGCTGCTGAAGATTCATCTGCTTAATGGCCACCTGAAATCAAGAGTATATTCAATGTGCAACCATAGTCATTCCCACTTATTGAGCACCTGCTAAGTACCAGACCTTAAGTACTCAGGAAACAAAGATGAGTAAGATACAGTCTTAGCCCTCGAGTAATTCACAATTTGTCTGTGTAGACCAGTGGTCTTCAAAGTGAGGTCTCAAGCCAGCATCATCATCATCTGGGAGCTTGTTGGAAATAAAAAACTCGGGTCTCACCCCAAATCACTTAATCAGAAGCTCTGTGATGTAAAAAGTCCTCCAGGTCACTGTGATATACATCAAAGTTTCAGAATCAAACCCTGGTGTAGAAAAATACTTTTAAAAAGTCACAACAGAAAAGAGATGCTATAACAGAGGTTCATACAAAATGCTAGCGCAACACAAAATACGGCAAAAGCCAAGAACGCTTTCAATCTGGCCATGTATAGAAGCTTCATAAAGGGGGAGGTGACTTTCTGAACCTGGTGTAGAAAGATAAATCAGAGTTGACCAGGTTAAGAAAGAAAAGAAAAGGAGGATGAGAGCTCTATCTACAGAAATAAAAACAAATTTCCAGACAACATGAATATAAGGTATACTTTAGTTTCTAAGGTACTTGGTATCAATTCCTTCTATGTGTAAGGTACTATTATAAGGTGTTCTCAAATTCGTTATTTCATTTAATCTTCAAAGACACCTTGTGTGCTAAATATTACTAATGATTCAACAGATGGGGAAACTGTGTTTCAGAGAGGATGTGACTTGCATACATAGCTATTCAATAGCAAAATCAGGATTAGAACCCTCAAAAGGGATGCCAAGTTATCCTGTACGTGTAGCCAGATTAATTTTCCCCCACAGTACACATTTGATAACCTTGTTCAAAAACTTACATGGCTCCTGGTTGCCTAGAAATGCTTCTCAGTACAACATTCAAAGTTCTCATGTTCTGGCCCCTACTTTACTTCCAACTCTATTCCTTCACAGAGTAGAGTGTTCATGAAGAACACTCCATGTTCTCCCTGGTATCTAGTCCCCCTTCCTTTGTTCAGAATCTTCTCTTCATCTGGAACAGCCTGTATCATTTCCATACATTCAAAAGCTACTTACTCTTTGTATCAGGCCAAAGGAGACTTCATTCTCCAAACCCAATATGCCTTTTCCCTTCTTTAAAGCCCTATAAGATCATATTTATCCCTCTCTTATGGAACTTACAACTTGCTATCATGTATAATGATTAGTGTGTATGTTTGTGTGTATCGAGAGGTTTGAGGGCTTGATTGAAAGCCCAGAACCCCCAATGCCAAACACAGGCCTTTACACACATAGAGTTGGTGCTCAACAAATGTCTGTAGAAAGGAAGAGGGCAAGAGAGAAGTCAGTAGGTTGGAAAGTACTTTGTTTTTAAATAAAAACAACAAAAAAAATGGCAACGGGCTCCTCTATCCCATAGGAGTATACTTTAAATTATTTTCTAAGTGTTCATTCTCTAGAGGTATTTTTCCTTTTTCCTGCTTAGTGGACAAGAACACGAACATCTAACAGAACTAAGTTGTCTTTCTAGAAGTAGCAAGAAGTATAAAGAAGGAATGATTCAAACTTTTATGTGACAAATCCCTGACTCTATTATTTCTTCAAGTCAAGAATGGACAGTCTTTTGCAGAGACCAAGTTAATCATTAAGAATAGAAGTAATTCTGTAAAAAAATCTGACCACCTCCATTCCCTGCCTCAAGTAAGGAAAAATTGCTTTGGAGTGGGGTTTCCTGTTAGGTCAGGCTTCTGGTCTGGCTGCAGCTGTCTATAACAGCTGAGCATTAGTTTTTCCTAACATTTGAAAGGCAACATGTTGATCTAAAGATATTAAGTATAGTTCGCCCTTATAACGCACATTAAGGACTGGAGCCAGAAGAATGTCTTTTGAGTTACTCATGCCATCTTGGAGGATGGGACACTGCTTACGAACCACACAGTGGTCACTGCTGGCAGCAGCAAGGGAGGAGAGGCAGAAAGAGGCTAATATGGAGGCTAGGGCAGGACATGGGAGTCCTTTTTACTTTTTCTTTTAATACAGAGTCTTGCTCTGTTGCCCAGGCTGGAGTGCAATAGCAATCTCTGCTCACTGCAACCTCTGCCTCCAGGGTTCAAGCGATTCTCCTGCCTCAGCCTCCCGTGTAGCTGGGATTACAGGCATCTGCCATCACGCCCGGCTAATTTTGGTATTTTTAGTAGAAACAGGGTTTCACCACATTGGCCAGGCTGGTCTCGAACTCCTGACCTCATAATCTGCCTGCCTCAGCCTCCCAAAGTGCTGGGATTACAGGCATGAGCCACCACGCCTGGCCGGGAGTCCTTTTCAATAGCTACTAACTATGGGATAGGCTAAGTGTCCTTCACCTAAGCCCCACCTATATAGGCTAGGAGATAGCATTCCTGCAACAGAAAAAGAACTGGAGTTGAACTCTGAGGACTTAAGCTCAGGACCTGACTGTCACTTACTGACCTTGACCAATCACAAGCTCTCTGAGCCTCAGTCTCTTCATCAATACATTGAAGATAATCTCAACCTTGATTCCTCTCTTTTCAGGATTGTTTTGAATACCAAGTGAGACAACGGCCAATGCATTACTCACATATAAGTAAATAATTTAAGCAATAAAGTTAGTCAGTAACGAAAATGGTAATCACAGTAATAACAGCATTTAATAAGTACTTGGCACAGCAAACACTCTCCCACCACAACTGTTCATCAAATACCAACTGTGTCCCATGCTCTGTGCTAGATGCCCTACTTATATTATCACAATAAAACCTAACACAACCCTGCAAAGTAAGAATCATGATCTGCATTTTCAGGTAAGAAAATTGAGGCTAAGACTCATAAGAAAATTCTAAGGTCATAATCAATGCCCACAGGTCCATGTGACTCCAAAGGCTCTTCCAGTCTGTTCTTTCTATTACACACATTCTCTCTAAAAACAAACTTGAAAAATAATTGTTGGATCTGTAACTGGAAGACTTCCCAGCACTAACATTCTTCCTATATGTGAGACAATAGGTCTGCCGTTCTCAGCTGGATAACCCCCAATAAGCACGCACTCACAAAGACTGAGCATCCCGTGGACTCCAATAAAGATTTATTCTCCCTGGGGCAGGAAATGAAGCCTTCCTGACCACACTGCATTAGCCACCCTGATGGACTCCCTTCCATTCATCGTTTTGTAACCACAAGACAGGCATACAATGAATTTAAATTTCTCTTTCCTCTGGCCAGCTTCTCACACAGCCAGCCTCCAGGCCTTCCAGGAACCACCATCATCACCCACCTGCCTCCCATCAAGGACTGTGAGGCCTGAGAGGCCAGAAACATGACAAGGGACTCTAGTATCTAACCTCAGCTCTGTTGTGCTCTTGTGGCCCAAAACACACAGGATTAGGAGTCAAAGATTCTAATCCAGTCCCTGGTAATCGCTGACAGTACAACTTTGCAAAAAAAGTTATTTATACACCCTGAGCCTCAAATTCCTCAGCAGTAAAGAAGAAATAATATTACCTACCTCATAGAGTTCTTTTCAGGATTAGTATAGCCTTCTTTATTTTAATCTCTGCATCATATTCACCATTATTAAAATGCCATGATAATATTATCCTTCCTTCCTCACCATTATTTTTACTTTAAGGCAGATTCGTGTCAATATTACAAGGCTTTTATATGTACGCAAAGGAAATTATGGTCTATTACATTTACATATGATTTTAATGTCTGTGAACTTTCACAGAATTCGTAGCATAAGGTGTGGCATAAAGCAAATGCTTTGTGGAATACATACATATGTATATGAGTAAAAATGAATATGAATATGTAGTTCATAAAGTTTATAATGCATTTTCACATGTATTGCTTTACTGAATTCTTTCAACACTTTCGTGGACGTTTTATTATGCACATTTTATAAATACATAAAATTCAGGCTCAGAGAGGTCAAATGACTTGCCCAGGGTTATATAAGTAGCTAAAGGCTTATAAGCATCTTGGTCTTTGGATTCTAACATCAAAGAACAATGAATAAATCCTTAACCATAATAATGATTTTTAAAACTTGGCTTACCCTAGGTGGAGCCTTAATATTTGGCTTTAACACTTGTAAAAACTCACGAGAGCCTAGTGAGATATGTGCTACCCCTATTAACCATGACTTCTCCAGGGTGCCACGTGGTTTCAACCACCAAAAATATAGAAGCACGTTTCTAGCAGCCTCCCTCACAGGAGCCCAACTCTATTTTCATTGGAAGAGGAGGTGCCTCTCTCTATTACTGTGTCCTGGTACTCTTTGAAGTAAGAACTTCTCTGGGCCAGCTGCCATCCACAGTTCACTGGCTGACACTCCTACTCTGCAACCAAATATTAAAATGCAAGGAAATCTCAAGTACTCTATATTCCCTTCATATCCTCCTTCTACTGAATATAAGACCTTGGGTCAGCAGGCTTTAGCTATAGTTCTCATGGCTTAATGAAATGAGAGGGACAAAAAGCTGCCTCCAAATAAATGAGGATTTCACTGTTCAGTGGAAAGTAAAGGTAGCACCAGTAGATTAGGAGTCAAGAGACATGGTTTAAATCTCCTGTAGATCAGATTTCCCCCCAAAGCCCCAAACTTGTGTAAGCAACTATCCACTTGGCAATCAGGCAGTATCCAATTTCTTTTTCCTTTCTCCTTGAATAATATCACCCACTTGTAAGTAATGTTCACATTCAATCATCTAATCCTGTCGAACCTACCTGCTAAGTTATCTCAAATCCATCTACTTCCCTCCATCTATTTCACCTTAGTCCAAACCTTAAGTTTCATCATGTTATCCTGCTATTTGGCTCTTGTATGCTACAGTAAGAAACTAGAAATGTTCCAGCTGGGCGCACTGGCTCACGCCTGTAATCCTAGCCCTTTGGGAGGCCGAGGCAGGAAGATCACCTGAGGTCAGGAGTTCAAGAGTAGCCTGGCCAACATGGTGAAACCTCACCTCTACTAAAAAATACAAAAATTAGCCAGGCATGATGGCAGGTTCCTACAATCCCACCTACTCAGGAGGCTGAGGCTGGAGAACTGCTTGAACCCAGGAGGCGGAGGCTGCAGTGAGCAGAGATCACACCACTGCACTCCAGCCTGGATGACAGAGTGAGATCCCATCTCAAAAAAAAAAAAAAAAAAACTAGAACTGTTCCTATTGACCTAACAAGGGCTAAAAATTAATCCCAAATAAAAAGAAACAGAACTAAAGGAGCAACAGTGGGTGGTGGATACTCACCTCCTGTCCTGTGGCCACATCCATTGCAGTGTACACGGTGCCTGAAGCACTGAACAGTAAGGTGGCGGAGAAAGAGGGAAAAAAACACAGTGTTCAATGAAGTGATATTTGTCAAATGCAGTTCTACACACAATCTATGAGTGTCAAAAACAACAGCAGTAAAAATAATCCTCTCCCTGCAGCATCCATTCTCACATTTAAGAAGCTATAAGAGGTAGTACAGAGAACGTAGGCTCTAGTGGCCAAGAGACCTGAATTCCAACCTGGTACTTCTACCTAGTACCTACTAGGTAGGATCTTAAGAAAGTTATTTAACTTCTCTGAGCTTCACTTTCCTCATTTGTAAAGTGGACATAAGAGAATATAAGATAATTTAAATTGATTAGTTCATGTAAAGTACTTAGCCAATTGCATAACATATAACGGATGCTCAATATATATTAATTTCCTGTTCCTGCTTGCTTCTCTCCTCTCCTCCATCACCCTTGGCAAGTGGCTCTAATTTCTTGCGGCTTCAAACTCTTCATCTATAAAAGGGATAAGATTAGATCTATAATTTTCAAATAGGGGGTGACAGGTGGGGAGAAAGGGGCCCTGGGGAGAATTTCAGAAGGTGTTTGGGGGTGAGCCGGCATATCTTATTTATTTATCAAAAAGGAATATGGACTTCTGGGGTGTCGGTAATGTTCTTTTTCTTAATCTGGGTACTGGTTACATAGGCATGTTCACTTTTTGAAAATTCATTGAGTTGTACACTTAAGTACGCTATCTTTAGTGAAAATTTACATTAAAAAACTATAAATAATAAAAAACTATAAAAACTTGAAGGACCACACTGAATAATCTAATCTCAAAGTACCCTTCCCACTCTGATATTACAGGATACACTTGGATCCTTTAAAATAAAATAATGGTTTTCAATCATTTATTCCATCAATAGGATATGTGAATTCTGTTTTCTGTAGTTTGTATTATAAAAGTGGTTTTTAGTTTTCATTTTTCAAACATAAAATGATATTAAATATACTCTTTCAAACATGCATGCTCCCAGACGATCTGAGGGTACCTCTGCCCCACCCCCAAGGTAATAATGACCCCATTAGACACGTGTGTATACATATGTATGTAAGTATATACACATTCATATATACAGACAAAGAAGGGGGGAAGAAATGCAGAAATAATGCTAGGAAAGTAATAATTCATTCAAAATAACTAAATCCATTCAAAATAACTAAAACCCTCATTTTATGCTTAAGACCATAAACCCTGTGTATTTGTAAGTAGGTAATTTGTAACACATATTTGTACCTGTACATGCCATATGTTAGGTACATATGATGCAATTTGAAGAAAATTAAAATTCTGCTCTATTACAAGACTGCTTCCTAGGCAAGCCCTGAGATTATAATTCCAGGTCAATCAGGGGGAAAAATCATGTGTAAGCATGCCTTGCAGCTAGAAACTATGGTCACCTGCTCCCTAATCATCACTCTTTTTAGTTGGGATCCTAGCTACATGCCTGGAAACTGTGACTATAACATACTGGCTATCAAGTAAGGATTGGATGACTTGTACAGACAGTTATTTCTTTACTGCCTGATTATCCTGCCCCTAGCTATCTTCTGTTATAAAGCTGGTATCTGTCTTCCTATCCCCATCCCTTCCTGATCCTACTAGATGTACTATACTTAAAGGACAAACATGCCCAAGCCTCAGGGGACTGTCTCCATGATTACAAAGTTCTAGAAAGCTACTCAGGCCCATTGCTTAATACCTATTTCTAACTTGAATAGACATATAATTAGACATATGAATTCCAAGTCCAAAAGAATAATAATCTTCAGGTCTTAAAGGAGAAATAAAAGCAAGCAAAAATTACAATATTACCAATTCATCATATTGCTGTGGCAGTTATATTTTAAAAATTATGCAATGTGGAAACATCAGCATAGGTGCTTAATAAATATTTCATTCTTCCCTTAGCACTAACAGACCTGTCAAGTAAGCAAGGAAAGAACATTATGCAGATGTTGCCTATTTACAGGTCTCATATATCAGTAACTAAAAAAAAAAAAAAAAAAAAAAAAAAAAGTCACAAAAGTTCTGGAGGTAAAAGGTCAATTCACAATCTGTCTTCCTTAAATTTATAGGAAGAAACTCCAGTTCAGAGAAGAAACTTGACTTGCCTATGCTTGTCCATGTACATTTCTGCTACATTCTTAATATCTCAATTTCACTACCTAAAGGAAATACCATCCCACATTACTCTTGAGGTAAGCAAAATAATTTTTTTCTCAAGTTGTTAAATACCTTACACCAGTTCAAACTCACAAAAGTATGTCTATTTTGAAAAACACTGGAACTAGAAAAAAAAAAGATCCACTCAAGCCCAGAGTTGTTCTGAGGATTAAACAATAAATGCAAATAACAGATGTGAACTGTAGAATGCTGTATAGACAGAACCTCCCTATATTATGCAATCTTTTATTTTCAGAAATTCTTGGGTGTATAATTTTAAAAAAAAAGAAAATTTCAATGACATCATTAGCAACAATGCTTTCATTCCACTAACACTGAGAGCCAGACATTTTTCTTTTTCAGTTTCTTTTTAATTTTATCTCTTTGGTGGGTCTTTAGAAATCTCATTATTTTTATTTTTTATAGAGAGGTATAACTTAATTTGCACAAATCTTAAGTGTACAACTTGATTTTTGTATATGTACACACCCATGTGTTCACTACCAAGATCACCCCAAAGATTCCCTCATGACTATTCCTACTCAACATCCTCCTCCCAGAAATAACTACACTGTTCTGACTTCTATCATCATACATTATTTTGCTTGTTCTTGAATTTCATATAAATAGAATGACATAGTATCTGCTCTTTTATATCTGGCTTCTTTCACTCAAAATAATGGCCAAACACTTTCAAAAGACCCTACAGTCATTACCCCCGAAGATTCCTTCATGCCTATTCCCACTCTACATCCTCCTCCCAGAAATAACCACTATTTTGACTTCTATTATCATATATTACTTTTGCCTGTTCTTGAATTTCATATAAATCAAATGAGACAGTATCTGCTTTTTCATATACAGCTTCTTTCACTCAAAATAACAGCCAAACACTTTAAAACCACAGGACAGTCATGTGTCACATAACGACGTTTCAGTCAACAATGGACTGCATATGATGGTGGTCCCATAAGATTATGATGGAGCTGAAAAACTCCTATTGCCCAGTAACACTGTAGCAGTTGTAACGTCATAGCACAATTACTTTGTTTTTTAATAAATGTAATGTACAGTCTAAGTGTACAGGGTTTATAAAGTCTACAGTAGTGTACACAGTAATGTCCTAGGCCTCCACATTCACTCACCACTCACTGACTCACCCAGAGCAACTTCCAGTCCTACAAGCTCCATTCATGGTAAGTGCCCTACACAAATATACTTTTTTTTTTAATCTTTTATGCTGTATTTTTACCGTATGTTTTCTATGTTTAGATATACAACTACCGTTGTGTTACAATTGCCTACAGTATTCAGTACAGTAACATGCTGTACAGGCTTGTGGCCTAGGAGCAAGAGGCTATACCGTATAGCCTAGGTGTGTAGTAGGCTATACTATTTAGTTTTGTGTTCACTCTATGATGCTCACATGACAAAACTGCCTAAGGATGCACTTCTCAGAACATATCCCCTTTGTTAGGCAACATATGACTATACAATTGTTTGCCTATCTTTTTCTGTTGACTTGAGGTCCTTGAAAGCAGAGATTGTCTCTGAATTCATAGTGCCTTGCACACAATAGGAACTCAGTTAAGATTTGCTGAATTCATTACACTGAGGGCAGCATACAAGATGCAGAGAAGGATGAATGCCAGAAGGATAAATTCTGGCATCTACCTAGAAAAACAGGTCCTATCACAGTAGTAGAAGGGTTTATAGTTTTGGGTCTTCCATTTTATATTAGTGCTGGTGGATCTCAGCACTAGGACAAACAGGGTTCATCCGGAAAAGCAGAGTTGCAATTTGGGAAGTTGGTTTTGTGCTAAGAAAAAAAAACCATTCTGTCACTGTCACTGCAGGGGTATTTTTAGCAACATGGTCAGCTAATGGCATATCTCTCACATTAAGCATAATTCTGCCAAATCTGAAGTCAGTCTAACATAACAACTCCAGATGAGTGAGGGGTAAAGTGGAGAAAGAAGAACAAGGTTTGTGAGAGGCAAAACAAAAGCAAAGTCATATATGCCGGCACACACACTTTAAAGTCATTCCTCCAGGGAAAGAAAATGCCCCTACTAACCCTTGTCCAATCTTCTCAAACCGTGTATATTTCTTCTTAGGATCGCCCACACTCACTATGCTTCCTTTGAAAGAAACAGAGACCATGAATCATTTTTTCCCAAATCAAGATACAAAAAAGGTCCCACATTTTCCCAACCCCTGTAGTTGGCAAAGGTTAAAAAACTACCTCCAATAGCCAAAAAGCATGCTAAACAGGCCCTCAGCTTTTCCCCCGTAAGTCTCAACCAAAAGTTTCATCACCTTGACTGCTTCAATTCATAGTAAGCTATTCCATTTCTAAACTCCTAAAAGTCATTCATTTTTTAATTAATCCATTCAGTAAATATTTACTCATTTAATACGCACCAAGCCATATGTTGTGTTAGGAATGAAGAGATATGACACAGTCAAGGTAGTCCCTGCTCTCAAGAAGGTCAATTTCATGGAGGAGACAGATAAGTAAGCATAAAGTTCCATGCAAATATAATAATTGCTGTGATAAATGCCAAAGGGGTATAGAAAGAGGCACCAAAAAAAAAAAAAAAAAAAAGACTGGAAAAGCTTCAGAAAGGTGATATATGGACTGATTTCTACTTTAAGTAAAAGCCAGAGAGATAAAGTAGAGAAGAGGTTTACAACAAAGAATATTTTAAGTGCAACGACACAGAGGTTTTCCATTGGGTTTTATAACTTGTATTTTAGAGATGGAGAAATTGAGGCCCACAGAAGGGAAGAAGATACTTCCCCAAGGTCACACAGCGAATTGGTGTCAGAGCTAAGATTAGGAGTTTCATTTTTAGTCTCCCGGTCCAATGTGCTCTCCATTAATACCCAATTACTAGGAATTGGTACTTTTCACATATATTACCTCATTTGATTTGCAAATGAGACAAGTATTAACATCCCTATTTTAAAAATGAGAAAAATGAGGTTTAGAGAACAGTAGAAAATTGCCTAAGACACAAGTCAGTGGCTAAGCAGAAGCTTCAACTCAAGTGTCCTAACTCCCAGGCCAAGTCTTAATTCTAAGTCATAATTCTAAGTGTTATTGTTAAAACAAAACAAAACAAAACTCTGGTTTAGAGAACAAGACTACATACAAGAGTAAACAGATGACTAGGTAAGTGGCTTTTCTTACTTTGTCATTTTATAAGGGATCCAGAAAAGGGCAATTTTTAAAACAGTGAAAATTTGTTTTAAAGTCACATAGGAATTAATCAGGAAGAACTAGAGAACCACAAAGCAATGCCAGTTTGCAGACGTCGCCAAATCGGTCACATCAAATCCTTTTTGGAAGTAAGTAGATACAGTGAATAAGTTAAAGCCTTTGTCAAATGATTCTTCCAAGTCCACAGATCAACCTAGTTCTTCCTTCTAACATGAATTCTTCTGCAGTTTACTGAAACACAGAAATAAGCTACCCTAACATACCCCCATTTCTGGCAGCTAAAGAAAGTAAAATGGAAGTTTCCACTTGACAGCAAGAGGCAGTATGCTCTACTTACAGGAACAAAAACTGTGTTCTAACCTCAGCCATGTCACTTTTTAGCTGTGTGATTTTGGGCAGGATATTTAGCCTCCCTGAGCCTCAGATATCTTAATTGCAAAAATTAGGATCATAATGCTTTTCTTCACAGGGTTAATAAGATAATTAAATTTTAAAAAAATCAAGAAAATATTCTGCTTGTCATTTGATACATATTATAGGTTCATAAAATGTTAACTTCCCTTCCCTCTTTTCCTACAACCAAGATGGCAGATCTGTCTTCTCCTAGGTCAATGGCAAAACATCAATAATCGATCACAGCGCCCTTTTCCACTAGGTCCTCAAGTCTTTCTCAACATGGCATTCTAGACTATTCATTAGAGAAAAACTATTTGTCATCTCTATAATATATGCCTAGGGGTGAGGGGTGCCCTGCCCTCAAAGTGAGCTATCCACACTCTCTCACCACATCCCCATCCTAACATAGTATCCAACCAGGGCTGTGAGACAGGAAAGGGAGGTGCAGGGGCAGGGTGAGGAGAAGCAGTCTGTGGCTAAGGTACCAAGCATGGCCAGCCAGGTGCATGCACCAAGCCTACGACCAGCAAATCTCTGTGCTTGACCAGTCATAAAGCGAAGAAAGGTTCAGAAAGCTATAAATTCCTTACGTAATTTCTCCAAGATCTCCTCATCAGACATTTTAGGCTTCTTCTTCTGCTTCTCAGTATTCCGGGTCAAAGCATCTGGTGGAGTGGTGTTATTTTCAGTAGGTGAAATGGGAGATGTAGCCACGTCCCGAGTTGGAGTGACAGGAAGTGGTTCAATCACAGACCGTGTGTATACCTGCATTATTAGTGCAAAATTTTGGCAAGACCAGCCTTTGTGAGCATAGGGGAACCTCTCCTAGATGTGAGGTTAGAACATCCACAGAGCAAACCCCAATAAACTCATCCTTTCTCTTACGTCAAAATCTATATTACTCCTCCTCTGTGCCCAGGCCCATCCATTCTGGGTAAAATGGCCTTCCTTACTCTCACTGTAAACAAAAGAAGTGAGAGTCCCAGCACTAAAGATATTCAATAGAGGCTAGACAACTATCAAAAGAAATTAGTTAAAGACAATTCTATTAGATAAGAATCCCCTTCATCTGTAATATTTTATGCTTCCCCAAGCTGAAAGAAATATCCTATAGTAATGCAAATAGCACTTTGCATTACTAGTACAACACCAGCTTCTGTTGAGTTACTCCCTCCTTACATCCTGAACCCTTGCAGGGAAGGAACTACTTTTGTTCTTCATCAAGAGGTAGTAGAGTGTGGTGATTTAGAACACAGACTCTGGAACCTGACTGCCTGAACTTAAATCCCAACTCTTATTATTCTTACCTTCTGCATGACTTTGGGCAGGTTACTTAACTTCTCTGTGTTTCAGTTGCCTCATCTATAAAATGGTGATAATAATGATAACTATCTTTTGGGGTTGCTGTAGGAGTAAACTGATTAATATGTGAGGTAATCAGAATCATCCCCAGCAGACATTAAGCACTCAAATTTTACCTTTTAAAAATATTAAATGTCCTATTCATTCATTTACATAACAAACATTTACTGAGAATCTACTTGTTGCCTCACCCTGTACAAAATGCTGCCCCATCCTCTCATTCTTATAAAGGTGAGAAAATCATAACTACAAGGCAGAAAGTGATACATGTTATAAAGAAATGAGCAAGCTATATACTACTGAGGTTCAGAAGTGATCATAAATTATACTTCCTTTCCCCAGGAGACGCTTCAAGGTATTTAACAGATTTTATCATAAAAATATCACAATTATGTTTTGGATAGTCCATAAACTGTATAAGGACAGGGAATGTGGGTCATTCATCCGTGAGTTCCTCCATCTAACCACTTACTAAAAAAAAGCAAGCATTCAGGTAAATATTTGATGGAATAAATAAACAAATAGGATCCTGCAACTGGATCCTGAAGGACGGATAGGTTTCTACAAAGAATAGAGGATCATTTATCTATGATGATCATTTATCTGCGATGATGCAAAGCCATTGGCAACAGTGGGACTCAAACCCATGGCTCCACAGAGACTAAAGCCAACTAAATCCTGCACCTTGGACTGCTTGACCACGCTACCTTTTGACTGGACAGGATTTTAATAGGTGGAAATGGGAGAGAACTTTCCAGTAGTGGGAACAGCAATAAGCCAAGACACTGAGATCAGAGGCGATGGTTTCCTTCCTGATTACTACTCTAGCATAATGATTTCTCAATTTTCTTTTCTTGTACCTGTAGACAAACTATATCCCAGGCACCTAAACCTATACTTCCATGCCTTGTCCTCTTTTGCCTGTCCTGATATATCTCTTTGAAGACAGAAACCTTGCCTTTTCCTTCTCTAATAGTCTCCTTCTCTGGCTCCTAGCACAGGTTTGTACACACAAAAATACCACCGTGCTATGGTGGAAAACAACCTGGAGTTGGGGTTAATTACCTGCTTTCAAATCCTGGCTCTTTAGTTTACTAAGAGACTGGGCAGAGCAATTCACCTCTCCAAATCTCAGCTGCTTCTTCTATAAATTAGGAATTAACAATACCTTTTTAGAAAGAAATGCTATGAAGATCAATTAATTAATTAATTCAATATTTACTGTCCTCTGATATTTACCCACCTCTGCAGGTGCCAAGAACTATGTTAAGCACTAGAAATACATACATATGGATTTCCTCTACTTTTTGAGGTGTTCATGGTTTAGTGGGGGAAAAAAAAATGTTTTAAATGAACATGTCTACAAACCAAAAAAAACCGTATCAGTGTTAACAACTCTCCAATTTTGAAACGTATATTCCCTTGAGGTAACTTTGTGACCTACAGAGAAGATGATTCCACAGATTCTGTTTGTAAGTTCTCATCCTAATAGGTTATATAATTCCTTTGAATTTCCTCCACAGCATCTCCAATAATCATTCAACCAATTTCTGTTTGAACACCTCCCTGAATGCTGTATTCCAGAGGTAGCCCTTTTTTTTTTCTTTCATGATCACAGAAGTGCTAGATGGTTCCTTCATTATGGAGCTCTCATCTTAATAAAAGACCTAAACAAAGAAACACTAGTAGAGTATCATCTGATGGTAGGTCAGTGCTCAGTGATGCCAAATTAAGTAAAAGGCACAGGGACTAGATTTTTCAAAGCAAGGTTAGAGGGACCATGGCTATTCTCAGATGCAGGAACCTCAAAGGAAGTTAAATAGAAATCATTGCCAACATCCGGCATCAAAATGCACTCCTGATGCCCAGCATATTAATAGCACTAATGTATTTATAAATTCTCTTGGGTCTTTCAATATTATCAATAATGCTCTAAGAGGCTGAACGCTGCACATTTAACAAAGAAAAGATCTGTAGCAAGACAATTTGTTGCTTCCCTGGAGACTGGAATAATTTATGTTAGTCCTGCACTAAGTAGCATCAATCCTATATATCTTCCTGTCCTATCTGTGGAGAACAGGCTAAGCAAACCAAGACTAGATTGGTATAAACATCAATTACCTAGGACACTTTGGGACTATCTGCAAACCAATGATAAATAAATACACGATTTTTTGTCTTTAATCATACAGAAAGTACCTTTAGTCAAGGTAGTTCAGTGATTTCACCAGCTCCAAAATCTAAGGACGCCTACCAGAATATTAAACTTCTAGGTCTCAGCACCAACTCCTCCCTCTCCCTACTTACTCTAATAAATCACAGAACTGACCAGGTCCCCAAAGACTCACAGATTTTGTGTGCTCTGGGCGTGGAGCAATCACTGGTGGTGGGGTAGCATCATCATCATCATCATCCTCATCTTCTGAAACTGGTGGCACTGCAGGAGTCTCAGACACAGCCTTCACATTCTGTGCAAAGAAGAAAAGCAAGATGCATCTGGTCCACCTGCCATGGAACTTAACTAACAGGATCACCAAACCCCCTACGAGAAACCCCATCCTGATACCCCTTCTGAAATACACATTAGCCTCCAAGCTCTCACCTTTGTGTAGCTAGTCTCAGAAACTCAATCTGTTTCTCCCTCTTCTTTTAGCCATCACTATCCACTCAGTCCCTTGGGGCTTCCTTCTCCCACTCAAAGCCTAGCTGTGAATGGGAAGCTAGCTTACAGCTTTTCTACCTGCCTCTCCCCCAACCCAACCCCTGAAGACAAGCTCACAGTACCTTCTTATTCTATGAATTTTGCTCTCCACACTGAATAGGAAATAAAGTACGAAATGTAGGGAAGGGATCAAAAGTTTCTAATTTTTCAAAATTCATCATTATAATTTCTTACTCTCTCCTGATATGGTAAATGGCAGTCTAAACAGGCTTTTGCCCTGTCCTTTTCCTCTCTTTGCAAAAATCTCCTGAACCTATTACATTATCAGGGATCCTCACCTCAACCTGAAGATAAAGAACATCAGCATCAGGATCATGTTATCTAAAGAGAACAATGAATTTCTCCCCAGACTGGATACTATCTATTTCCCTAAGCTTCTGCCCTACCCTGGAATGGAACTTACCACTAATTAGATCTGCTTAAAATCTATGACAACCTGATTTCCCCATGCAAACTATAACAGAGCTGGGCCAAGAGTGGCAGGTTTTAGGGCAGGTCCAGGCAAAAATAGCATACAATTACTGTTTATTACACAGAATTAAGAGACAAAATGCCTCCAAAATATGAGATTTTTGACAGATATCAAATGATTCTATCATTTGATCAGCAAAGAACTGGAGAGGCAATGGGGATCTTTTAATACATACTGATATAATTCAATAGTTTCAGGTATTTTCAGAGCACCTACTTTGTGCTCAGTAAGACTGTGATGGGTACCGTTGACATAAATGTACAAAGATGAAAAAGATGGTCCATGTCCTAAAGTAGTGACCATCTGGTATAGGAGATAGACAGAGGATGAGAGCCCCTCCTGCCTGACACCTGGAGCCTCCTAAGAGGAAGGTCAAGAGTCAGAATAAACGGATAAATGGAAGAACTAAGGAATAATATACTAGAGTTACTGACTGTGGGAGACTGTCTTTTACCACATTTGACATACTAAAGTAAGAAAAACTGGCACTCATAGATTTTAACAGGGCCTCCAGCACAAAGCATAACTTAAAAACTGACAGTGCCAGGCATATATAAGCAGTTGTGGTGACCACAGGCAATAAATCTGTCCTCTTGGTTTGAAGTTTAATCACCTGAGGAATGTGAGGGAAGAGGAGTGTTATAATTTGAGGGATGACCTTAAATCGCTTTAAGTTCTAAAACTCAATAGAGGTTCTTTCCCTGTCAAAATATGCATTTCGATATTTTTCTGCTCTAATTTATTTTCTCCCCACTATTCCACTCAATAAAATTGAACTAAAAACCTAATGTGGGAATAAAGTTGACTCAGCAAAGCCCTTCATCATCAGGTAGCCCTGGGGCTGCCCTGATGTATACTGTAAACAGTAGGTTTGTTTGCTTTATAAAACTGTAGAGAAGGGGATTTCATCACCTTCCTCAGTAAAACATTCTGTTTTCCATAGGTGATAGCTTTGGGCAGTGATATTAACATCTGTCAGAGAGAGAAAGGTCTAGGTTATTACCCAGATTTTTACTTCTTAGCCCTGTGTCCTTGGGCAAGGGTCTAAGTTAAGTCTCACATTTTTAATTTATAAAACAGGGATAATGACTACAGCTCTCTGCCTACCTCAGAAGGCCACTGAATGGATTAAATGAGGCAAAGTGAGCATAAAATCACTGAAAATGGTAAAGAGCTAGAGAGATGTAAGGAATCAAATTATCATTATGTCTAATAACCACAAATCTCTGTTTCAAACAAAAGCCAGACATTCCAATTCATCATCCATCTACCCATCTAGCCATCCATCCATCCATCCATTCACTGTGTGCCAGGCTCCATTCTAGGCTCTGGGGCTACATAAAGAATAAAACATAAAGTCCCTGGTTCTATGACTTACATTCTAGAAGAGAATAGAGTAAAAACCAATCACCAAAGTGTCTGCTCCATATAGGAGCAGAGATTGGTTGAGAAGGTGGGGAGATACTATTTTAGGTATGATAGGCACAGGCAAGCCTCTCTAATAAGATGTCATATAACAGTGACCTGAATGAATTAAGGGAGCAAGCCATGGGGCTCTCTGAGAAAAGGATATTCCTGGCAGATGGAAGAAGTTAAAGACTCTGAGACAGAAACATGCTTGGTATGTTCCCACAACCCTTAGGAATTCTACCTATGTGGGTGTAACAAAGTTAGTAAGGGGAAGTAAGAAAAGAAATGAGGTCAGAAAGTTAGCTGGGAATCAGATTATGTAAAGTCAGAGAGGCGGTAATAAAAACTTTGGAGTTTAGACCTAGAATAAGAAACCACTGGAGGACTGTGAGTAGAACAGTGATGTAATCTATACATTTTTTTTCTTTTTAAAGTGTTTTATTAAGATGTTTCTCACAAATTAGAGAAAAGGTTTTTTTAATCAATGGCAATAAAATACAAATTCCTATTTTATAACAAAATAGTGAAAAGCACCAAAGAAAATTTGCACCTATAACTCTAACAAACTCAAGGGTTCCTGGTTCTCAGTTCTTTTAAAGTATAGTCTGATAGAGTACTCAAAGCTTTTAGAAAGAGTACCAAATTTATTACTTCCTGAAATGTTGTATGAATAGCACTTTTATTCATCATATGTTCATACATATATACTAATATACCATCTCCACTGCCTTAAATACAAAAATATTCATCACAGGCAAGTTTTCTACTGCAAATAGGCAAGAATACTAAATATAATCTATGATACTGTCTACTTTTTTGAAAACAAGATACTAGAACCAAAACACTGTAGAACACAAATGTTACTAATTTAAGATTACTAATGTTACTAACTTAAGGTTACTAACTTCAGATAGCATCAATTGTTCAACAATATTTTAAAGGTGTTTCTATATAAATTCATCCACCAGTTTGGGTTTTCTTTATTATGGAAATGTATGAATAGTACCCGGGATTATATCCTTGCAATTTGGGCATTTGCTTAAAGGTGTATATTCTTAGCATATTACCAGATGACAATAAGGAATAAATACACTGGAAACTTCTTTGTAACTACTTTGTAAGTTCGTTCTTCTTGCAGCTTCCTCAATTGTTCTTCTAGTGACAGATCTCAAACGTCTTCTGTTGGAATATACTTTATGTACTTTTCCACTGATACCAATTTTTAGTTTGATTTTCCTTCTTTTTTCTTTTTCTTCTTCATTAGAAGTACTAACACAATATCACTGGCTACTTTATAATTCTCTCCAATTGTTAAGGTTTTATGTTGAACTGTCTGTTTTATCAGGCAGGATAGAAAAATACTTAAAAACCGACATTTTGGAATCAACTAGCTTAGGATCAAATCACGCCTTTATCACTTACAAACTATGAGTTCTGCGTAAGATATTAATTCTCTGTCTCAGTTTCCTCAGTTATGAAATACAGCCCGTATTAGTACTTACTTTAGTGTTAGTGTGAGGTTAAATGAGATAAAGCTATGTAAAATTCATTTTTAAAATACTCAAATATTAGCTATGATAATGATGTTGGCCAGATGATTAGAAAGTGCTCAGTATAGGATTGCTAAATGAATATGTCTTATCCAATAGTAGTATAAACTGGAGTGAAATATCTAAATGATGGGGCACTCAATAATTGAAAAAGTGGAGATGATGGGAACAGGATTGCAAAGAAAGATACCAAAATGGCGAAGAACTGTACTATTAACTGATTTAAACCATTAGCCTACATTCTACAGTAAAAATTAGTGGGTCTGATGGTTTTTTTCACATCCTATAAAAGCTTGTTTGCTTTATTATATCTTCAACATGATCAAAACCAGCTCTCAACAGGCCAGGTTTTTAACAGGCCAGTTAAAAACCACCTTGGGAAGGCTCCAAGGTTCAGCTAAGATGGTCAAGGATAAGACTATATCCTAAGGAAATTTTGGGTGGCTGCTGCCTGATCAAATAGAAGTTTTAAGGTCAAGGAAAATAGTGAAGAAGAAGAAGAAGAAAATGACTAGGTACTGGAATCAAAACTCAAGGCTCTGGGCAGCTCGGAATGATATAATGCAAACAGACTGAAAATGGCCATTGAAATGTGACAACCCAACCCAGAGAGGAGATGGTAGCCAGGGCATGCTCACTAAGCATTCTGTCCCAGTAGGAAGACTATGCTCACCCTACAAGATCAACTTGATACTTTTCCTTGGGATAGGGAGACCAAGGATTGATACCTGACTAAACATAAAATCCTTTCCCCACTCCGTGAGAAGCAGTATGATAAAACGGAAAATAAATCGTATCAGGATTCAAAAAGTTCTTTCCATTAAACCCTCTGTTCCTTAGCCTCATAACCACTGCTTTCACTTAGGCACCATATTCTCTTACCTTTACCAATCCTTTACAAGTCTTCCTCATTGCTTTTTGGGCCCCCAGTCTTGCCTTCTCTAATGCATCTTTTATTACAGCCCAGAATAATCTGTCCTTTATCTTTTTAAAAATATTATAAGCAGACTGCCAGGTATAGCAGAGACAGAAGACTGGCAAATCCTCTCCCCAACAAGCAACTATAAATCTGGACAAAATTGACAAAAACCATTTCAGTTCCCTGGAAATCCAACAAAGGTCAACAAAATACTGAGAAGTGCTTATGACTGATAAACTCCTGAACTTTGGGTTAAAAATAGAATCTCTGACATTCTGGGCAAGGGATGTTCCCATCCATCCGAGCCCCAACTCCAGAGTGTGGGGGTTCCATCAGGGCAGACCAGGGTATAACTGCATAGTCCAAGAACATTCACTTTGTGCTGGAGATATGGGCAATGCCCAGGCCCAGTGGCACTGTCATTGGAAGTGACTTCCAAAGGTGGTAGTGGCAGAGGGTCAACTATTCAGCTCTCTTAGCCTGAAGCTACAGTCCTGAGTAGGGCAAACCAATTTCCAGCTAAGGCTGTTCACAGGCACAGCAGACGCTAGAAAAGCCTCATGATAGTCACATATGCCTGGCTATGTGCATACACATAAAAGATTCAAAAGAGCCCAACAGAAAGTAAAAGCTGGAACAGACTTGAAAAAGGCCTAAACAGTAAATGTACTCCCCTACCTACACACAGATCCATCAGCAGAGGAAAGAAGCCTTACAGAGTTGAAGTTTTTGAGCACCATCTCTGTCAAATCATTGGCTAAAGATTCAGCTAAGCAAACATAGAAGTTCCAGAAGAGACAAACTCTGGAAAGCCAGGCTGCAACAAAACAAAACAAAACAACAACAACAACAAAACCACCACAAAAACAAACAAAAAAACAACAAACACTGAGCAATGACATCAATGACCACGGATAAAGACTATTTCACAGATTTATCCCTAGTAAGATAATACAAAACCAACAAATAAACAAAAAAGCTAGCAACTTTTTTGGGGGAGGGGACTATCAGTATGCAGAATTGGTACAGAATATTATCTAAATATTGAATTTTCAACAAGAAATTATAAGACATGGAAACAAACAGGAAAGCATGACCTAGGGGGAAAAAAGCAATCAACAGAAACTCTGAATGTCCCCAGATGTTGGCTTTAGAGAATAAAGATTTCAACTCAGATATAAATACATTCAAAAAACTAAAAGAAACCATGTTTAAAGAGTTTTAAGAAAGCGTAACAAGTGAAATTCTCAGTAGAAATTACTTCAAACGAACCAAATGGAAATATTACAGTTGAAGAATAAAATAACAAATGAAAAACTCACCAGAGAGCTAAACAAGGGATTCTATATGGCAGAAGAATCAATGAATTTGAAAATGGAGGTTGGGAGCAGTGGCTCACACCTGTAATCCTAGCACTTTGGGAGGCCAAGGTGGGCGGATCACGAAGTCAGGAGTTCGAGACCAGCCTGGCCAATATGGTGAAACCCCATCTCTACTAAAAATATAAAAATAAAATTAGCTGGGTGCAGTGGCACGTGCCTGTTGTCCCAGTTACTCAAGAGGCTGAGGCAGGAGAATTGCTTGAACTCAGGAGGCAGAGATTGCAGTGAGCTGAGATCGTGCCACTGCACTCCAGCCTAGGCGACAGAGCAAGACTCTGTCTCCAAAAAAAAAAAAAAAAAAAAAAAAGAAAATGGACCCATAGCAATTATCTAATGTAAAGAACTGAGGTAAAAAAAAGTTAAAGAAAAAAACAGAGCATCAAACAGCTGTGGAACAACATAAAGCACACCAGCCACCAGCATACATATAATGAGAGTCTCTGAGGAAGAAAAAAAAAGACACAGAAAAAGTATTTAAAGAAATAATGGATAAAACTTCCTAAATTTGATAAAAATATTAATCTACAGATCCAAGAACCTCAATAAATCCCAAGTAGGAAAACACAAAAAGATTCACACCTGGCTGGGAGCGGTGGCTCATGCCTGTAATCCCAGCACTTTGGGAGGCTGAGGCAGGCGGATCACTTGAGGTCAGAAGTTTGGGACCAACCTGACCAATATGGTGAAACCCCATCTCTACTAAAAATACAAAAATTAGCTGGCTGTGGTGGCATGCACCTGAAATCCCAGCTACTTGGGAGGCTGAGGCAAGAGAATCGCCTGAACTCAGGAGGCAGAGGTTGCAGTGAACCAAGATCGCACCACTGTACTCCCGCCTGGGCGACAGAGCGAGACTCCATCTCAGAAAAAGAAAAAGAAAAAAATAAAAATAACATCTAAACGCACAGTCAGACTGCCAAAAGCTAAAGTCAACATGAAAATATTTAAAGCAACCAGGGAAAACTGACATCATGTACAAGGCCAATCAGTATAATTAACAGCTGACTGCTGATCAGAGTATTTTAAAAATCAAAACAAAAACTTCTGATCAGAAACAATGGAGGTCAAAAGGCAGTGGGATGACATATTCAAACAGCTGAAATTTTTTAAAATTGCCAATCAAGAAATCTATACCCAACAAAACTATCCTTCAAAATGAAGATGAACTGAAGACATTCCAGATTAACAAAGAGAAAGAGAATTTATTGCTATCAGACCTGATTTACAAGAAATACTCAAAGAAGTCCATCAGACTGAAAGGAAGTAATACCAAATAGTAATTCAAATCCACAAGTAATAATGGAGAGAAGAGGAAATGGTAAATATGTAGATTAACATGGAAGACTCTAAAAAAAATACTTTTTGTTATTTCTTCCATTGACTTCTTTAAAAAACAATTGTATAAAGCAATTGTTAGGCTTCCAATATATACAGTACGTATATGTGCACACACACATACACACATACAGATTCATACACATTCGTGTATATGAATGAATGGCAGTAATAGAATAAAGAAGGGGCAGGGAATGAAGATATACTGGGGCAAAGTTTACATATTTTACTGCATTTCAGTTACTATTAATGTGAAGTAGATTGTATATAAATGGCCAATAAGCACATGAAAAGATGCTCAACATCATTATCCATTAGGAAATCCAATAAAATCACAATGAGATACCACTTCACACCCACTAAAATGACTATAATAAAAAGACAGACAACAACAGGGACAGGCAAAGATAGGCAGAACTGGAACCCTCATTAACTGCTGGTGGGAATATAAAATGGTGCCAGCACTGTGGAAAAAAGTCTGGCAGTTCCTCAAAAGGTTAAACATAAAGTTAACCACATGCCCCAGCAGTTCCATTCCTTGGTATATACTCTGAAGAAATGAGACCACACAAAACCTTGTACGTGAATGTTCATAACTGCATTATTCATAATGACCAAAAAGTGGGAACAACCCAAGTACACATCAACTGATGAAAAGATAAAAAAAATGTAGTGTATCCATACAAGGGAATATGATTTGGACATAACAAGAAATGAAATACACCATACTGATACATGTTACAACACAGATAAAGTTCAAAGCTAAGTAAAAGAAGCAAAACACAAAAGACTACATGTTGTATGAGTTTATTTATATAAAATGTCTAGAAAGACAAATTTATAAAGACCAAAAGCAGATCAGTGGTTTCCTAGGGCTGAGCATGGGAGTTTGAATGAATGGTAAAACGGCACCAGGGAACTTTTCCAGGTGATGGCGGCACAACTCTATAAATTTATTAAAAGTATTGAATTGTCCACCACCAATGAGCTTAAAATTCTAGTAAGCTTTTTAGTACCCCAATCATAAATATGAGCAGAGCTCTGAATATGCAAGGAAAACCTCTAACATAAAAGTGTGAAACCAAAACAAACGAGGCAAAGGACCACCTGGAAAAAACAGACTAAACAGGGAGGAAAAAAACATCCAGAGAAAGCCTATCATCACCTTCCTTAGAGATAAGAAAATATATCAATTCTGAAAACAAGAATGCCATATATTTTCTTAAAATAAAAAAGTGCTTGAAAATTAAACATGAGAATAGAAATGAAAAATTAAATTGACTGAAAGATAAAAGTTGAGGAAGTCTCCTAATTCTTCAGAATAAAAACCAATGCAAGGAAAAGAGAGAAAATCCTTTAAAACATGGAGAATTAGTTTAAGAGGTCCAAGATCTAGGGCTGGGCGTGGTGGCTCACGCCTGTAATCCCAGCACTTTGGGAGGCCGAGGCGGGCAGATCACAAGGTCAGGAGATCGAAATCATCCTGGCCAACATAGTGAAACCCCGTCTCTACTAATATACAAAAAAAAACTAGCCGGGCGTGGTGGTGCGTGCCTGCAGTCCCAGCTACTCGGGAGGCTGAGGCAGAGCAATTGCTTGAACCGGGAGGCAGAGGTTGCAGTAAGCTGAGATCATGCCACTGCACTCCAGCCTGGTGACAGAGCGAGACTCCATCTCAAAAAAAAAAAAAAAAAAAAACAGGTCCAAGATCTAAATGATGGAGGTTCCAGGAAGAGACAACAAACGAAGCAAGGGGAAGAAATCATCAACAAAATAATTCAAGCAATTTCCTAGAACTGAGGGCAGAGTTTCCAGGCTGAAAGAGTTCACAAAGCTCCCTGCAGTATAAATAGATGTAAATAGGAATATAATTGTGAAATTTCAAAGCAATGGTGACAAAGACGATCCTACAAGCTTTCTGAGTAGAAAAAAAAATTGGTCACATACAGGGAAGGAGAAATAAAATGGCTTTGGACTCAGCAGTACTGAAAACTAGATGACAAAAGTGTAATGTTTTCCAAATTCTGATGAAAAAATATGTGTAACCTGCAATTCTATAAGCAGCTGAAGTATTAATTAAACGTGAGGGTAGCATAGAGAATGCTCCATTTTGAGACCTGAAAGGTATTATTAAATGTTTACTTTCCATTTACTTTCTTAAAGCTACTAGAGGATGTGCTCCACCAAATTCAAAAGTAAACAAAAAATAATGTAGGCATGGCATAGAGAAAATAGGAATACCAACACAAAAATACAAAGGGATTGCCAAGACAATGGTGAAGGGAGATCCCAGAATGAGAGCTACTTATTACAAGTCCTACTTGACTTTTTAATCAAATACCTGGATAAAAATATTTTTATTTTTTATTTTTTTATTTTTTTGAGACACAGTCCCAACTCTGCGGCCCAGGCTGGAATGCAGTGGCATGATCTCGGCTCACTGCAACCTCTGCCTCCCTGGTTCAAGTGATTCTTTTGCCTCGGCCTCCTGAGTAGCTGGGATTACAGGCACACAACACCAAGCCCAGCTAATTTTTCTGTATTACAGGCGTGAGCCACCGCGCCTGGCTGGTAAAAATACTTTTAAGTGAGTATTCTTAATCACCATTAACCCCAGAGGTAATTAATATTACTATTTGGTATTTAGCCTTTCAGAAGTGATCTGTGGGTGGTAAACCTTGATCTTCACATGTCCAAACATACCTTTATATTGACACCTTATAGTTAGATGTTAGTTTGATTAGGTACAAAATTCTTGGTTCTAAACAATTTGCCTCATCCCTCTGAAGATACCGCTGTTTTTTCCACTATTTCTAACGAGATGTCTGATGCTGATGTTCCTTTGGATATGAACTATATTCTCTTTGGAGGCTTTTAAGATTTTTCTCTTTATTCTTGGATCTCTTTTCAATTATCTGACTTGGTCATTAATAGGCCCTTCATCTGAAGACTCATGCCTTTCTTTAGCTGGGAATTTTTTCTTCTATTATTTATTTTTTTACTCTACTGCCTCTGTTCTCTGCTTACACTTGAATCCCCTTGACCAACCCTCTATTGTCATTTATTCTCAAATTTTCTATCTTTTATATTTTATATCATTAATTCCCTATTCACTTATATGCATTTGTTGTTTAAACCTTATAATTTTTTTTTTTTTTTTTTTTTGAGATGGAGTCTCGCTTTGTCACCCAGGTTGGAGGGCAGTGGCATAATCTCAGCTCACTGCAACCTCTGCCTCCCAGGTTCAAGTGATTATCCTGCCTCAGCCTCCCGAGTAGTTGGGATTATAGGCATGGACCCCCACACCTAGCTAATTTTTATATTTTTAGTAGAGATGGGGTTTCACCACGTTGGCCAGGCTGGTCTCGAACTCCTGACCTCAGGTGATCCACCCACGTCGGCCTCCCAAAGTGCTGGGATTACAGGTGTGAGCACCGCGCCCAGCCATAAATTTATATCTTATGTTTTTAATACTAAGAACACTCTTTCCTCCTCTGATTGCTCTAATAGCAAGGTGTTTTTGTAGATGAAACATCTATAGATCCTCTCTGAAAATACTAGATTTTTAAAAAAGTTATTTCCTGAATTATCTATTTCCCCTGGGGCTAATTTTCCTTCCTTATCTTGGTTCCTCTCTTTAATGTTGTGTTTCTCTCAAATGTCTGCAGATCCTTAGCTATTGATTCATATTTATAAGTGAAGGATAGATTAGTGTATGTAATTAGCATTAGTTTTTCTGAAACTTACGTAAGTCTGTTTTTCCACTGTCCTACTCTGAATGGGAGGTCTGATATGATCTGTTTGTGAGTTACGGAGAGATGGTTATTGGCAAGTGTTACTTTAGGGTATGTAGGCATGGAAAAGTAGAGATTCCCCTCCTCCCAGGTATCAAAAGTATGAGAAATTTACTTTTGGGATGGAAAACTTTAATGTATTTTCCTTCACTGCAGAGCTACTTCTCCTGTTTCCTTTTCTTTATATCTGTGGTAGAATTTTGCAGTTAACTCAGGTTCCTCTCTGTTTCTCTCTCAGGCCCCTATACCCACAGCAAGAGCTTTCCTCAAGTAGGCAGTTTACTTTCTTCAGAAAATTAGCTGATTTTAGCTTAGAATCAAATGCACCTGCTGCCTTTTGTTCACTGTAAGGAGGAGGCTGCCCCTACTGTTTCAAAGGTAGAATTAAATTAATTTACCCTTGAAGATGACCCATGACTCTTTCCTGCTTCTTGTATATATTCTTTCAGCCCATTTTCTTTGGAGCTACTTTCATTTTCCTAGGCATCTTCTCTTACACATACTTTAAGCTGTGGCTTCTTCTGCTCTGATCAATCTGACCTTTTCTGCTTTCTATCTTCCATGAATTCCTCACAACAGTTGATTTACATCATGCTTTTGTTTTAGAGCATTGCTTTTAATTTGATTTTTAAGAAATCTTTTCTGAAATTAAGAAATTTGAGATAGCAAGAGAGATGGGCACATGAATTCAGTTTACTATCTTGATCCAATTTCCAAAGAAATCTAAGATGTTAGTTTAGACATCACATATCCAACTACATCAATCTTCTATTTAAAATACTCCCTCGGCTCCAGCACAAAGTCCAAGCTCTCTGGCCTAACATACTGGATCCTTAACTCAACTTTTGTTCATGCTGTCCATCAGACAGGAAAGCACTGCCTTTTTCTCTGCCTGGTATCATTACCTGATGCTTACTTAACACTATGTTATAAATCCTTGTTTACATGTTCTGATTCATCACAAAAATTGTGAGACCAAGAGCAGAGATCTTACTAGTCCTTGACTTCTCAGCACCCAAAGAACTTACCATGTGGTAACTATTCATTTTATAAATGAGAATCAGGCATTAAAATGCCATAGAATCTTAGAGTCAGATCTCAGACCAGTGAACCACAGATAACAGAATTTAGAGCTAAAAGGGACTTTAAGATTATGTTTGTTAAACGAACAAAGCTTTAAGGCCCAAGAACTCTGCAAACTTCCTTGTACTTCAGAGCAGAATAAATCACTCCATCAAATATAACCCTATTGTACATTATTCATGCCTCTCTTGCAGCCCTTATCTCCCCAGTCTGTCATTATTTTTTTCCTCAAGGATTAAGATAGTGCACGTTCATTTTTGTGTCACCTGTACTTTGGCATAAAGAAGATACTAAGTCAATATTTAGGGTATGAGTGAATACATGAATGCTCAGGAGAGCAGAATTTTGTGCTGGTTTCTACTACTAACTCATTCAAACGTAGGGAGTGAGTCACTTAATCTTTCTGAGTCTTAATTTCTTAGGCAGCAATTATATTTGATTATTTCACAAGTGGAATCATCTGTGTGAAACCAATATGGAAAATAATGACTTGCTACCATAATACAAAACATATCCTCCATGTAAAACTAGTAAGGATATACAGAGCACTGAGCTAGTGCTGGACAAATGTTCTGAACTGGGGGAGAACAATGTCCTTGACAGCCTTAGTGGTTTTAATTGTAGATACTAAACCAGTACAAGTTTTTACCAAGCAGGTGTTATCCTCCCTGCCATATGGCATGAACCCCAGGGCTCTTCCTCCTCAATAACAAACAACATAGCTACAGCTTTACTGCAGTCTCCTTTATAAGACCTCAATGACATCCTTTTTTGTTCCTTGCCACAGTGAAAAGAACCCTAAACTGAGATTCAGAAGACCCCAATTCTAATGTGGTTCTAATTATAAGTCTTCAGGAAACTCTGTTTTTCTGCCTATGAAATGGAGATGACAATACTTTGTACATAAGTAAATGTGAGGCTAATCATGCTTATATAAAGTTTTTAACACCGTGCATCGTAGGCACTGAATATTGATAGCTATCACTCTTCCTACAAAAGCATAAAGACATTTGAGCCACAAAGCACAATTTGGCTTAAAGCCTCTTCTTTAATAATTTACTATTCAAAGATCCTATATTTGCAAATTCTTTCCCATCTTTTAATCACATCTCTTCTATTGATGAAAGGCAGCACGAATCAGGGGAAAGCAGTATAGGCTGGGAATCAGATGCCTATTGCCATTAACTCTTTTCCATTTCAGTTTTATCATCTACAAGAATAATAACTTACCTCAGTAAGCTCCTGTGAGGATTCAGAGTCAGTGAGAAAGGATCCAACAGGTTGCAAGGCACTGAACGTGTGAATATTGTTTTTTATAATCAATATGTGTAAAAATGACTCAGAATAAACCAGTTCCCACTGGTGGAAGCATGTTTCAAAGTATTTTGATGGTGACTTGGTATTGTGTTAGAACTTAACCACTCTCCTGCTTAAGTTCTTTAAGCATCTCATCACCTTTAAGATAAGTCAAACTCCTACATGATCTGTCCTGCTTACCAATCCTCCTCATCACCCACCTCTACTTCCTTCACTATTCACATTCTAGTCATAACCACTTCGCAGTTCCCTGTGCAAGTATACCTCATGAACTTCCTTGCCCACATACATGCTATTCTCTTTCTGTGTGGAATACCCACATTTCCCCTTAATCCCTGCTCTAGATAACTAACTCATTCAGCTCAGACTTTACCATCAGGAAGCTTTCTCTGACACATCCAACCTTTCATTCAGTAAATGTTTACCAAATGCCAAGACTTGCCAGATGCCAAGGATATAACAATTAACAAGTCAGAGACAGCCCCTGGCTTCAGGAAGGTTAGCATGCTGCACTATAATTGTCTGTCTGTGCCTTCAAGCACAAACAGGAATCATGAAGAACTGGCTGCTTGAGGTCTTCAACCTCAAGACTGAGAGGTTCTTAGGTATTGGGACATGTCTGACCATCTCTGTAATGTCACTTATTCACACCGGACTTGGCATAGTATAAACTAGGGCTTTGCAAATGTTTAGCAAATCAATATGGCATAACCACCTATGTACAAGAGACAACATCAGATGTAAAAAATAAATAGCAACCAGGTGTGGTGGCTCACACCTGTAATCCTAACACTTTGGGAGGTCGAGGCAGGAGGATCACTTGAAGCCAGGAGTTTGAGAACACATAATGAGAACCACATCTCTACCAAAACTTTTTAAAAATTAGCTGAGTGTGGTGGCTTATGCCTGTAGTCCCAGCTCTTCAGAGGGCTGAGGCAGGAGCATCATTTGAGCCCAGGAGTTTGAGTTTACACTGAGCTATGATCACACCATTGCACTCCTGCCTGGGCAACAGAGCAAAACCTTGTCTCTTTAAAAAAAAAAAAAAAAAAAAAAAAAGCAGTATTCTCTTATATGCATCACATTTTACTATTTATAGGACGCTTTCAAATACATCAACATCACATTTTATCCTTGTAATTGCCCTCGGAGATAGAATTTGTAAGTTGAGAGAGACAGAGAGATCATCTAGTTTACTCTCCGGCCAATTCTTCATGATTTCTATAACATCCATTTGAGTGTCAAAGCATTCATTACAACTTCAGAGGACAGAATGAATGACTTTAAATGAATAAAATCTGCTCCCTTCAACAATTAGGACTAATCTTGGTTTTGCAGACTCCATAGACCAAAGAGGAAATTTTCTTGTAAATGTAGGTATCTGAAGACATGTCCAGGTGAGGGCACAGTATATCATCCTCATTTTATTGATGAAGAAATTGAAGCTCAAAGAGGCAAACTGACTTTCCCAAGGTTCAAAGCTACAAATTAAAACTGAGTCTAAAACCATATCTTCTGGCTCCAAAATTATAATTTCGAGAACATTTTACAACTATTATGAATCCATAAAAATTAAAAATTAAAAAATTATCACAAAGAAAGAATTTCTAGGACATTAAAGCTGAAAGGGATACCCCCTATTTATTACATCTAATTTCTTTATTGGATAGATAGGAATTCTGAGGCCAAGGGTGCAGGAGTGACTAATATGAGTGCCTCCCAGCTCAGGCTCTGCCTCTACCACACTGTCTTGATCCTTACCTCCACATCTGCCCACATCAAAATAGAGTAAATAAAGACTTACCAAGGCATTAGAAGAATTGTAGTCCTCAGCTGACTTATCTGCACAGGAAGAAAGACAAGGGACTTAGTCAATAAACAGTTACAGTTAATTCTTTCTGGACAGCAAAAGAAGTCTATCTGGTCAAGCACATGCCAGATTCAGAGAATAGTAATAGTATGACTGGTACTACAGGCTAGATATCATGCTAAATGCATTACACATATCACCTTCTTTAATCCTCATTATGACTCTGAGTACTATTATTATATCTACTTTTATTGATTTGGAAACAAGTTCAGAGATGTTAAGTACAGTTGGGTGTGGCTTAGCAATGGGGTACGTTCTGTGAAACGTGTCATCAGGTAATTTTGTCATTATGTGTACATCATAGAGTGTACTTACACAAACCTAAATGGTATAGCCTGCTACATACCTGGGCTATATTGTATAGCCTATTGCTTTCTAGGCTACAAACCTGTACAGCACGTTACTGCAGGCAACTGTAACACGACGGTAAGTATTTGTATATTTAAACATAGAAAAGGTACAATAAAAAATATGGTTTACAAGGTAAATAAAAGGATACACTTATATGAGCACTTACCATAAATAGAGCCTGCAGGACTGGAAGTTGCTCTGGGTGAGTCAGTGAGTGATGAGTAAATGTGAAGGCCTAAGTAGGACATCACCAGTGTACACTTAGGCTATGCTAAATTTATTTTAAACTTAAGGAATCACTAGGTGATAAGAATTTTTCAACTCCCTTATAATATTAATTATCAGACCACCATTGTATATGCGGTCTGTTGTTGTGGCACATGACTGCTATTTGCCCAGGGTACACACAGGTTAAAGAGAGGAATTAGATTTGAATTCTGGTCTCATTCTAAATACTATGCTAGAACTATATCCACATCATCAGCTATATCACTGTCAGGCTTAAATGTCCAAGAAAATCTGCATTCTAAAAGAAAAGGAAAGAATCCATAGCACCATCCTGAGTCATCCATGCCAAATCATGGCCAGTCTCCAGTTTCAGCTTTCATAAAGGATCCTTCTATATCCATATCTACTGCCCACAAGGACAAAAGGACTAAGGTTGAGGAAAAGAGAGGTATTAATCCTGTCAAGTCTAATTAAAGGTAGGGTCTTGTTTTCCAAGAATAGAATCAAGCTCCCTCAATGAAGCAATTACCATGTTTCACTGATTCTGAGATGTACATTTTTTCACATTAACATCTCTGAAACAGAGGTGTGTCCTACAATCAAAAGCACGTTATGGTTTAATTGGCAGCTTTTATTTTCTTTGATTGGTATGTAAATAATTGTACATCTTACAATCAGTGGTATCTTAGACTTCATAAAATATGAAAGAGAGACCCAATGGAGATCTTAGCAAGAAAGTAAGTTTAAAGACCAGGTAATGTCTTCAGTTTTGTTCTTTAATTCCCATGGGTCCAAGAAAAACTGACTGCCAATTCACCACTAATGGAATTAAGGAGGAATATTCTACCAAATCCAATATATTCCTCACCAAGAAGCAAGCCCAGAGAATGTACAATTCCAATTCCATCATGTAAAAAAGTGCTAGATACAGCTTCTTTGACCCTACAGCAAATCATGAACCCACAAAGCAGGAAATAAGGCAAGCTCTGACAACATGTTCTTATAACAAATCCACAATAGCTAGCAGTATTCTGGAGAAATAAATTCAGGATATACTTTAAACTTAATTCATTTGTTTTTTCTTGTCCAAAAGACTATCAACTTTGGCAGAGTACAACACTATGCCTTCACTGCACTACCCCCAATTTTACGTACTGCTAGTATTTTTGAAGATTGGGTATTTTGGTAATAGGCATACTTGTTATGTCATATAAAAATAAGTAAACACTCCCTTTAAAGGTGATGAACTTCTATATATCAAAATCAAATTCCAAAGTACAGAATGACGGAACAGAAAGTGCTTCCAGCACTTTCATTTTACAGATGAGTAAAATGAGGTTCAGAAAAGGAAAAAGATTGGTTCAAGGTCACATAAGTCAGTGGCAAAACAGGGCTAAGACCCAGTTGAGTTGTCAATCTAGTCTACTTTTTCCCTATTACATTAGCTACTAACAGGAATAAAAAATTAAGTGTTGCCAGGCGCATGGCTCACGCCTGTAATCCCAACACTTTGGGAGGCCAAGGTGGGTGGATCACAAGGTCAGGAGTTTGAGACCAGCCTGGCCAATATGGTGAAACCCCATCCCTACTACAAATACAAAAATTAGCTAGGAATAGTGGCATGCACCTGTAGTCCCCGCTACCTGGGAGGCTGAGGCAGAAGAACTGCTTGAACCCAGGAGGCGGATGTTGCAGTGAGCCGAGATCGCGCTGCTGCACTCCAGCTCGGGTGACAGAGCGAGACTCCATCTCAAAAAAAAAAAAAAAAAAAAAATTAAGTGTTGAAAAAATAGAAATACTTGACAAAAAAAAATGAGCATGGAAGATTGTGCTTTGGTTACAGGCAGCAAAGGAGTTAAAGGCCCAACTTAAAATACATTTCCATCATGTCTCAGCTGAGTCACTTGGGGTATGCCATTTAACTTCTTTGAGCCTAATTAATTTCTTTCAGTATATAAAATGAGCATAATAATCCTTGCCCTGCCAATCTCCTAAGGCCATCATAAGAATCACATGAGGGAGCCAGGCTCAGTGGCTCACACCAGTAATCCCAGAACTGTGGGAAGCCAAGGTGAGCAGATCACTTGAGGTCAGGAGTTCCAGACCAGCCTGGCCAACATGGTGACCCGTCTCTATTAAAAACACAAAAACTAGCTGGGGGTGGTGGTGCATGCCTGCAGTCCCAGTTACTCAGGAGGCTGAGGCGGGAGAATCATCACCTGAGCCCAGGAGGCACAGGCTGCAGTGAGCCAAGATCGCACCACAGGACTCCGGCAAAAGAATCACATGAGGTAATTCACATGTGAGCATATACAAATTGAGGTAGTATTATCATAACTAATAGTATAAGAGGATGGCAAATAGGGAAAGGAGAGATATGACACTTAAAAAAACCTGTGCCAAATATGCAATTTTGCCTGGAGTTGGCCCTAGTCTTCAACTTATAGAAAATTAAAATTCTTGCATACATATATATACATGTGCACAAATTTGTACATACAAAAGTAGATGTACACACGTATCTGTACATATACACTCAATATTATTCATATGTGCATGCACAAATGAACATACACATAATTACCTGAATGTGTATATTTATACATATGTTCGTTCATGAATACCTGAGTGGACTTTATCTTTGTTCATGAATACTTAAATGGGCTTTAATTCCAAATATATGCAAACCCACAGTGTGGGGAAAAGCAAGGGAGATCAGATTGTTATTATGTCTGTGTAGAAAGAAGTAGACATAAGAGACTCCATTTTGTACTAAGAAAAATTCTTCTGCCTTGAGATGCTGTTAATCTGTGATCTTACCCCCAACCCCGTGCCCTCTAAAACAAGTGCTGTGTCAAACTCAGGGTTAAATGGATTAAGGGTTGTGCAAGATGTGCTTTGTTAAACAAATGCTTGAAGGCAGCATGCTCCTTAAGAGTCATCACCACTCCCTAATCTCAAGTACCCAGGGACACAAAAACTGCGGAAGGCCGCAGGGACTTCTGCCTAGGAAAGCCAGGTATTGTCCAAGGTTTCTCCCCATGTGACAGTCTGAAATATGGCCTCGTGGGAAGGGAAAGACCTGACCGTCCCCCAGCCCAACACCCGTAAAGGGTCTGTGCTGACGAGGATTAATATAAGAGGAAGGCATGCCTCTTGCAGTTGAGACAAGAGGAAGGCAGCTGTCTCCTGCCCGTCCCTGGGCAATGGAATGTCTCGGTATAAAACCCGATTGTACGTTCCATCTACTGAGATAGGGAAAAACCGCCTTAGGGCTGGAGGTGAGACATGCAGGCAGCAATACTGCTTAACAAAGCATTGAGATGTTTATGTCCATGCATATCTAAAGCACAGCACTTGATTCTTTACCTTGTCTATGATGCAAAGACCTTTGTTCACATGTTTGTCTGCTGACCCTCTCCCCACTATTGTCTTGTGACCATGACACATCCCCCTCTCTAAAAAACACTGACAAATAATCAATAAATACTAAGGGAACTCAGAAGCCAGTGGGATCCTCCATATGCTGAACGCTGGTCCCCTGGGTCCCCTTATTTCTTTCTCTATACTTTGTCTCTGTGTCTTTTTCTTTTCCAAGTCTCTCGTTCCACCCAACGAGAAACACCCACAGGTGTGGAGGGGCGACCCACCCCCTTCACCACAGGGCTATGTCTCTGTTTACATACTCATTTACATGCCACTAGCACATATTTACATACATACATGCAGGAAAGATCCTTCCAAAGACTTAGCCACTGAGGTTTTCAAAGACAGCCTCTAACCTGATGTTTCCATGACAAGTTCCTTAAACATAAACTCTAATTTCCTGACTAGAAAACTTTCCCACTCAGTAGCCCTCCACCCCAATTCCTCCTTGAAATGACTCAGTCCCTCAATGGAGTAAGTGAGACAGACTCAGCGGGGCCAGACAAGAGGAAGGAAATACTGCTGGGCACATGCATAGCCCTCTCCTGGGCACCACCATAGCAGCATGAGTGAAGCTGCAGCCTGTCATCTCCACCATCTGTGCCCTTGAAACAAGCCAGATACTGGCTGGGGAAAGCATCCTTCAAAATTCACTAGTTCATCCTGGTTCTCACCTTCCCAACAATACTGCCATTTGAAGGAGGCAACATGAGTAAAGAGCCTAGAAATTAAAAGATTATCCCACTATTAATTTAGCATATTAGAAAGGCCTTCTTTGGCTCTCACATCTGCAAAACAATGGAAAGTTGGTCCACTGTGGAAGGAGAACCTCCAAATAACATTATTAGGGGCAAGTAGTAAATTCAAAAGGTGACATTATAGGAATTAGGAGACCTGGGTTCTAATCCCAATTCTGCTATTAAAAACACTCCTAAAAATACAGTCCCTTCTACCAAGGGTACATCTAAAGAAACTTATTCTTTATTGGCCTGTTTTTCATTTAACTAATAAAAATTAGTTCCCTGAGGAAGACATACATTAATGTTATTAAATAACTAATAATAATATTAACAATAATGATGACAATGATAGCTACATTTCTATGGTGACGTTTTACAACTTATAAAGAACTCTCACATCAATCAGCTCACTTTATTTCTCACTATAACCTCTTTTTTTTGAGACAGGGTCTCACTCTTTTGCCCAGGCTGGAGTGTAGTGGTATGATCCTTGCTCACTGCAACTCCACCTCCCAGGCTCAAGTAATCCCTTCTCCTCAGCTTCCCAAGTAGCTGGGACCACAGGGATGCACCACCACACCTGGCTAATTTTTGTATTTTTTGTAGAGACAGGGTTTTGCCATGTTGCCCAGGCTGGTCTCGAACTCCTGACCTCAAGCGATCCTCTTGCCTTGGCCTCCCAAAGTGCTGGGATTACAAGTGTGAGGCACTGCGCCCAGCCATTTCTCACTACAGCCTCTTGAGATAGGAATTCGCATTTTGAGGTGCAAAGAAATGAAGTGACTGGTAGAACCTAGTAAGGGTCAGAATCTAGACTTCTAGCACAAAACCTGTGTTCTCTCTATATAATACCATGCTATTTTTAAAAAAACATGTGCAGTGACAAAGTGAAGACTCAAGTTTGATGCAAAGTCCATCATCTTGGCTGTCAAATTCCAAAACTCCACGTTAGTTAAAGTGCCACTTCTACTCTTTCCACTACTTTCTTCTCTCATCCCAGACCAATAGGCATGTGAGTTTTCCCACCCAGATTAAAACCATCTCTTGCTGAGACTGCCCTGGACACAGTTCTCATACCTGTAAAGCTCATGTATTTCTGGCTGTTGGATGTCTTCTTTGAGTTGTAAAACTCCAACACATCCAGAACAGCCTGTGGGTTTTTCTTCTGCTCCGACTTAGTGATATTTGATGTCTGAAGCAAGCGGGCCCACTGCTCTGGCATTCCCTATAAGAGAGACATGCAAGACTAACAGGAAGGCACAGTCACAGGGGACCCTGAAAGAACATCAGAGCTAACTCTGACACTTGCTAGCAGCAAAAGATGCATTTATTAGTCATTCCTTTCTCTCTATACCCTCAGAGTTTACACAAGCCTCTTTTATAATATCTTTCTCATTGTATTAGTCATTTCTTAAGATGTCTGCTCCTTCACCAGGCTATACCTCCAGGATGGTAGGATAGGATGTTGTTCCTGCATGAATCAGTGCCCCACACAGAGCCTGCTACCAAGCCTACCATTTAACAGAGGTTTATTATTTAAGGAATGGAGATGGAAAGGATATTGTATCTCTGGATACAATTTTGGTGATGAAAGTGTCCCACTCATGAACGTGAGAAAATTGTAATCAGGGTCTCAGGCAAAGATAGAAGCATCAAGAAGATGAGAAAGGGTTGAATCTAATAGTGCACTGCCAGAACTCTAAAAGACTAAAGACCTTTCTGTGACCCAGGACTTACCGTAAACTCCCCTGTGACAGCATCAAAACCGACATGAATTGTGTGTTCAAAATCTGAAGGGAGAGAAATCTCTGGCCGCTCTTTCTCTTTCTTTTTATTTGCTGCAAGAGAAACAGGGAAAAGGAAATAAAAAAACAGGAACATTATTGTTTTTAGGCTTATTTTAGCTCTTTATTGAGCTGTAGTCTCCTTGAGAGGGCAAAGTCTATCTATTAATATTTCACATATGTAGAAGAGCTCAATTACGGACCTGGATTGGAGCAGATACTCAATGCATGTTTAAAGACTTAATTTCTTGTTGAACTAAAGTAAGGGAGGTGGCCGGGCATGGTGGCTCATGCCTGTAATCCCAGCACTTTGGGAGGCCAAGGCAGGCAGATCGCTTGAGTCCAGGAGTTCAAGACCAGCCTAGGCAACATGGCAAAACCCTGTCTCTACAAAAAAACAAAAATTAGCTAGACATGGTGGTACATGCCTTTAGTGCCAGCTATTTGTGAAGCTGAGGCAAGAGGATCATTTGAGCCCAGGATGTAGAGGTTGCAGTGAGCTGAGATCATGCCACTGCATTCCAGCCTGGGTGACAGAGTGAGGCCCTATCTCAAAAAAACAAAAAACAATAAAATAAAGGGAGAGGCAAAAAGATTGTCTGTCAGAGTTAACAGTCCTGGTTTTACCAGTAACTAGCCAGTTGATAGAGGGTAAGTCATCATTTTTGTGAAGCCCTCCTTGATCTCTAGGCTGGGTGGTTCTTTACCCTCTCTGTTCCCACAGCACCCAATATATGTAATAGTAATTGACTATTATAAGTGTTTATCTTCCATAACAGACTGAATTCTAAGTGCAGGGGCCATGTCAAATTAATCACAGCTTCCCAGAGGCTAGCACACACCTGGACAAAGTAGGTGCTCAGACAGTAAGTGAAGAAAGGAAAAAATGACCAGACATTTAACTCAACTGGGCAAGGAGTTTAAAGAATCTCCCTAACACACAAAAATTCTCTCCAGGGCATTTCAGCAGCTCTGGCCTGACTTTCACAACACTTGTTACCCAGCACCTATGAACCTTATTTTAAAACCCTGCTGTCTGGGAGCTCAACACACTAACCAAAAGAAATTCTGAAGTTCTAACACCTCCACAGACCCAGCAAAACCCTGATAAAAGGTAGCAAAATGAGAAGGAAAAAAAAAAAAGGTCTAGAGTTCAAGCCAGTTTCACCTCTACCTCACCATAGTGTGTGTGTGTGTGTGTGTGGGTGGGTGTGTAGAGACAGAGAGAAAGAGAGAGACCAAGATCTCTGCTTTCTCATCTAAACAAGGGAGAGGATGAGCTAGATGATCTTAAGGGTCCCTCAAGCGCCTACATTCCGTGAATCTATGAAAACAAGAAGCTATGCTTTCTCAAAGCTCTGCAGTTAAGATTCCTTCCTGAGATGGCATCCCACAGTTTTAAACAGGTATTTCATACATATCATCTAATACAATCACCACAATCCTGAGGTAAGTTTTACTCGTAGATTAGAAAATTTGGTAACAGACTTGCCAACAATCATTAAGTAATTAAAATCCAAAAAGTCTGGCATCAAAGCCAAGGTTCTTCACATTCTATTTTACCTCCCCTAAAAAATTTCAAGTTGAATCAAGAAAACATACTTCAGTGTAATAAGAAGAAATGACATTAAGAACCTGCCATGTATACAAACCATGATGTCAATATAGTATTTTTCTTCATTCTTACAATCCTATGAGATAAATCCTACTACTGTCATTTTACAGATGAGGAAACTGAATAATTTACTCATACAGCTACTGAGAGCTGGGATTTGAACCTAGGTCTGATTCCAAACGTTCATTCTTCAGTATCTTAATGAGAACCATTTGCCTACATGCCAAGTGCTAGGGTTTAAGCTATTTACGCACTTGGCAATTTCCCTCTCAGAAGCAGCTGCTTTGATAAAGAGAAGGCTAAGGGGTATACCAGGGCCCCAAGTCAAGCAGTCCTTTATGACGTAAGTCCATCTGTCTTTCTCATAGCCAGAATGCACTGGAACATGTGGCAGGGCTTTGGAACTACTTTCTGTTTCTAAATTCCCTCTGATCTAGTCACTTAGGGAAGTACAATTATATTTGTGTTTTATTTCAATTTTTATTTTTTATATCTATGCATGTTTATACATTATTTCTATTATACATAATTGATATACTACATAATACATCACAGGCATAAATTGTCAGATGCATAAGAAACTTTGGTAAAGGAGACCCAAAAAGAAAGCTCAAAGCATGAGTGGTTTACAGAAAGAGTTCCAGGGAAATGAAATCATTTAATACGTGAACACACAGGGTAATGCTAAAGTCAGCTCTGCTTCTACTGAGCACTCTTTACCCGGCAACCTTTGAATATACCTCACACATTCCCACCTCCAAGTTTTTGCTTGCTTTTTCTTCTCCTTGTTTGGAATGCTCTCTTCTCCTTCTCCCTATCTCAGCAATCTTTTAAAGACTGGCTCAGGTCCCACTTTTTCCAGGAAGGATTTCCTGACCTTTCTTCTTCCTGTTAATTCCCAAGACACTGAGTCTGCTACACCACCAAGCATCTAGTCATTTCTTGTCTTATATAATTCCTTGCTAGTTTAAAAATCCAAAATGTAAGCTTCTTGAGGATCAAAATTACCACTTCCAATTACAATCACTGTACTTCTGAATTTCAATACAGCACATGGCTTACTTAGTTGAAGAACACTCTAGAAAATATTAGGGAATGGCCAGGGCATGGTGGCTCATGCCTGTAATCCCAGCACTTTGGGAGGCTGAAGCAGGGGGATCACTTGAAGTCAGGAGTTCAAGACCAGCCTGGCCAACATGGCGAAACTCCATCTCTACTAAAAATACAAAAATTAGCTGGGCGTGGTGGCACATGCCTGGAATCCCAGCTACTCAGGAGGCTGAAGCATGATAATAGCTTGAACCAGGAGGCAGAGGTTGAAGTGAGCTGAAATTGTGCCACTGCACTCCAGCCTGGGTGACACAGTGAGACTGTGTCTCAAAAAAATAAAGAAAGAAAATATTAGGGAGTGACTCTAGAGATCATGATCCCATTCCCTGAGGAAAGAGGCCCAGGGACGTAAGTTGACTTGTCCTGATTCACAGAGCACATGACTGTAGTCGACCTGATCAAGTCTTTCACTCTTTATTATACTCCTGATTCCTACTGAGATTTGACTAGAATCAACTACTAACTGAAATAACAGTTTAACATAGATTAGACGTGGAGTACAAGAATAGCAATGACTTGGTTGAAGTGGGAGAGGAGAGAAGTAAAAGGAACAGGAAAATCTAGGTGGCAGGATTTAGCTTGGATACTGTGTAATTTTTTTTTTTTTTTTTTTTTTTGAGACAGAGTCTCACTCTTGTTGCCCAGGCTAGAGTACAATGGCGTGATCTCAGCTCACTGCAACCTCCACCTCCCCAGTTCAAGCAATTCTCCCTGCCTCAGACTCCCAAGTAGCTGAGATTACAGGCGCCCGCCACCATACCCAGTTACTTGTTGTATTTGCAGTAGAGACAGGGTTTCACTATGTTGCCAGGCTGGTCTCGAACTCCTGACCTCGGGTGATCCACCCACCTTGGCCTCCCAAAGTGCTGGTATTACAGGCATGAGCCACCCTGCCCCGCCTGGTACTGTGTAATATTTAGACTGAGTATTCACCAGTTGGGGATCACCAGCAGAAAACAGGATTCAAGAGGCAGGAATACAGGAGAGAAATGGAGAAGTCATACAGTCCCAGAGCCACCTGGAACCCAATTAATCCCTTCTTGGAAGTAACAATCATCCCCTTCACCTGTGTACAGCCCTTCACCAAGCTCTGCCAGTCACTGTCTCACTGGCTCATCACCACAAACCCAGGAGCTAAACAGCTGAGGTCAGGGAATTAAAAGAAATTTCTGTTAGTGGAAACAATCTCAGAGGAAGGATTCAGTATTATTTTTGCCAGTAACTCACTGGGTGACCCAGGGAAAGTCTGAGTTTCAAGTCTTCAATCTGCAAAATAGGATAATGGTGCATGCTGTGTGCACAGATGAAGGTAAGTAATAAACCACCCTTCTGGAGAAGATAATACCTGAAAGAAGTCATAAAGGATGAATAGGGGTTAGCCAGACCAAGATGGGAAAGGGCATTTCCAAAAGAAACAGAATAAGCAGAGGCCAAGAAAAGTAAACAGTGTGATCTTTCTTCCATCTTTCCACCTGCTCAGAAAGTCAACCAAATTTCATAAACTGTTACCAGATTCACAAAGCACATGACTACAGGCAGGGAGGCACTAAGAGCTTTGGACTGAGGGAAGACATAATGGAGAAAATAAAGCAAACCTAGGATCCTGATGGTCCCATATCCCAGGGCTATAGTATCCCTGGGACTACTGCTGCGGTTGCAAATTTTTTTATGATGACTGGAAGTATGTCTACAGGAATCTGATGAAAACTTATGTCTACACAAAAACTTGTATGTGCATGTTCACATTAGCTTATTCATAATAGTCAAAAAGTGAAGGCAACCCAAATGTCCCTCAAGTGACGAACAGATAAAATGTAGTACATCCGTATACTATTATTCAGCCATAAAGAGAAATGAAGTCCTGATCCATGCTACAACATGGATGAACCTTGAAAACATTATGCTAAGTAAAAGAAGCCAGTCACAAAGGGCCATATACTGTGTAATTCCATTTATATGAAATGTCCAGAATAGGCAAATCCATAGACAGACAGTAGATTAGTGGTTGCCAGGGGAGAAGGGAGAAATGAGGAAAGACTGCAATGAGTGTGAGGTTTCTTTCTGGAGTGATGAAAATGTACTGGAATTAGTTGTAATGGTTGTACAATCTTATGAATATACTAAAAACCACGGAATTGTATATTTTAAGATGGTGACTTGTATGGCATGTTAACTATATCTCAATTTTTTTTTTAAAAAGTGAATGTAATTTACTGTATTAAGAAAATAAAGAAGAAAATATATCTAATCGATTCAATTAATGCAGAAAAAAACATTTGCTGAAATGTGATATCAATCATGATTAGAAACTCTTAGCAAACTAGGATTACAAGGGAATTTACTTAATCTAATAAAAGGTAATTGCCAAAAACTCTGGAGCAAACATCATACTTAATTCTAAAATGCTGAAAGCTTTCCCTGAGATTAAAAACAAGAGAAGGGTATTCCTCCTCACCACTTCTATTCATCATAGTACTGAAGGTATTAACCAGTGCAATTAGGCAAGAAAAAGAAGTAAAAGGAGAAGGATTACAAAGAAAGAAAAAGAACTGTTACAATTTACAGATCATGTGCTCATGTACGTGAATACAGAAAACTCAATAGAAAAACCTTCATGTCTCTGAGTAGGTAAAGATTTCAAAAATAGAACCACAAAGCATTAGAAAGGAAATAATAAATTTGACTATATTAAAATTCTATCTCACATCATGCCAAGCATCTGTCTAAGATTACAGGGGAATTTACTTAATCTAATAAAAGCTAAGAGCACAGTAGAAGATATTTGTAACATATATAACTGACAGAAGACTTATATCTAAATAAAGATTCCTACAACGATGCTAAGAATTCTTGGCTGGGCGCAGTGGCCCATGCCTGTAATCCCAGCACTTTGGGCGGTCTTGGTGGGCGAATCACCTGAGATCAGGAGTTCAAGACCAGCCTGGCCAACATGGTGAAACCTGGCCTCTACTAAAAAATACAAAAATTAGCCAGGCGTGGTGGCAGCTGCCTGTAATCCCAGCTACTCGGGAGGCTGAGGCAGAGAGAATTGCTTGAACCCAGGAGGTGGAGGTTGCAGTGAGCTGAGATCGCGCCACTGCACTCTAGCCTGGGCAACAGAGCGTGACTGTCTCAAAAAAAAAAAAAAAATTCTTTAAGTTACAGGAAATATATGTGCTTTGTAAACTAAAGACCTTTATAAACATGAGTTGTCATTAATATAAAAAACTGTTAGGTTTCTCAGCCCATTCATTAAGACAGAGAAACTGTGGTTGAGGTGAGAAAGAGGAAAGAATCATCTTGATTTCATGTATCTAGAGATCTTGGGATTAAGAAAATAAAGCGGGAAAAGAAGCTTCCAACCTCACCCATCCCAACTTTAACCCTATCTTTGACCTAGACCACTTGGCTTTCTGATAGCATGGGAAATGAGGCTGACACTGCAAAATCCCATGTCTTGGTATAGCCATCAAAGTTTTAGCACAAATCACTGGCCTTTTTTAAAAAAATTATTTTTAAGCAGCACCTCTCATTGGCTCCACTGAGCTAATCTGAGCTCAAGGCAGTAAAACGTTCCAAACTTGGAGAGATAAACACTGACATAGTCCAATGTTAAAATTAACTTTGCTAAACTCTTCCCAAGCTCAGAGAATTCCACTTTGCTTGTGAAAATGCAGCCAGAAAAAGATTTCAAACTAAATGCTGAAAGACTTCTTAGAATAAACCAAAGGCTCCAGATCCTAACCACAGGAACCAGGCTTTCCCACATGGAATTCTGCAACTCAGCATCACCTATTACAGACCCTCAATTACAGCTTCTCTTTCCAATCACTTATGCATCCCCCGGGCACATACTGAGGCCATGCTAGAGAGGTCAGCATTAGGTAATGCCCAAAGACATTCTACCCACTGGCAGCTCAAATCTCAACCATTGCTGCAGCCTACAGATCATTCTTCTTTCTCATCTCCCAAAAATCTCTCTAGAGACCCAAGACAACTCCTCTAGAAATTCTGACTCCAAAGGTCTGGATGGAATGCAGGTATCAGTATTAATTAATTAATTAATTATTTTTGAGACAGAATTTTGCTCTGTCACCCATGCTGGAGTACAGTGGTGTGATCTCAGCTCACTGCAACCTCTGCCTCCTGGGTTCAAGCAATTCTCCTGCCTCAGCCTTCTGAGTAGCTGGAATTACAGGTGCCCACTACCACGTCCAGCTAATTTTTGTATTTTTAGTAGACACAGGGTTTCACCATGTTGGCCAGGCTGGTCTCAAACTCCTGACCTTAAGTGATCCGCTAGTCTTGGCCTCCCAAAGTGCTGGGGTTAAAGGTGTGAGCCACCACGCCCAGCCTTTTTTTTTTTTTTTTTTTTTTTTGTAATGGAGTTTCACTCTGTTACCCAGGCTGGAGTGCAGTAGCATGATCTTGGCTCACTGCAACCTCTGCCACCCAGATTCAAGCGATTCTCCTACCTCAGCCTCCCGAGTAGTTGGGATTACAGGTGCCTGCCACCACAACCGGCTAATTTTTGTATTTTTAGTAGAGACAGGGTTTTGCCATGTTGGCCAGGCTGGTCTAGAACTCCTGACCTCAAGTGATCCGCCCGCCTCGGCCTCCCAAACTTCTGGGGTCACAGGCGTGAGCCACTTGCACCCCGCCCTGTATTTTTTAAAAGCACCATAAGTGAGTCGAATGTGTAATCAGGGTTGAGAATAACTAAGAGAGATAGTTATGTTACAATGGAACAGATAATTTAGGAAGACTTAGTTCCATACCCAGCCCTCCCACTTTCCACTTGTGAGACCTTGAGCAACTTACTTTTCTCTAAGCTTTAGCCTCCCCAACTAAAAATGAGTTGTTGTAGGTATCAAATAAAACAATAAATGAGGTTTCCATTTTTAAAAAACAAACCTCCTATTTGTATTGCATTTTAGTTTAGAAAATGCTTTTATATCTACTATGTCAAATGACAAAAGCCTACTAATGATATAGGATGAATGGGAAGTGAGGATATTGGAATGAAATTTTAAAAAAAATCAGAGTTAACAAATGTCAGTGGCTGGACTCAATCTATGTTATAAGTCCAGTTCCAGACATAACTCTATGCAGCTGGTATAAATGCTCAAATACTACATGAAGGGCATATACCACTTCAAAGACTACCAACACTGCTGTGTATCCTTATAGGACTAAGTTGAGTAGCTTACTGGTTGATCAAAGGCTCCAAACAAAAGAAAAACACCTCAGACTTCTTTCATTTTGATGTGTGCATTAGTTATAGCCATCAAGGGTCTTAAAGCAAAGGGATGAAACCTATGTGCCCAGGGCAAATATAGAAAATCTATAACCAAAGGATGAAAGATTGTTAGATCATTTTGCGAGAACTTCTTATAACTCTGTATGTTTTCTACCTCTATGCTTTCAACCTACAGAGATGCAGTTTTGATCTTGAGGCTATGAGATGTATTTTCAGATCAGATTTAGCCTAGGGTTACTTAGATTTAGCCTAGGATTTTCTACAGCTGTATCACTGAATAAAGTACTTTACAATGGCCTAGTTTCTTTTCATCTATATAGACAAGCCTGATCTAACCACACCTTTGCAATATCTCATTTATGTAATTATAGGATTCTATTTTATTTTATTTTATTTTATTTTATTTTTTGAGACGGAGTCTCGCTCTGTCGCTCAGGCTGAAGTGCAGTGGCGCAATCTTGGCTCACTGCAAGCTCCGCCTCCTGGGTTCACGCCATTCTCCTGCCTCAGCCTCCCCAGCAGCTGGGACTACAGGCACCCACCACCACGCCCAGCTAATTTTTCGTATTTTTAGTAGAGATGGGGTTTCACCGTGTTAGCCAGGATGGTCTCGATCTCCTGACCTCGTCATCCACCCGCCTCGGCCTCCCAAAGTGCTGGGATTACAGGCATGAGCCACTGCGCCTGGCCAATTATAGGATTCTAAAGCTAAAAGAAACTGCACAGGCCTACTGCTCTCTCTTCTTTTCTAGATGAAGGCACTGACGTCTACAGAGAAATAATTGACCCAAATCAGACAGCCAATTTATGGAAGAACCAATACTATAATCCCAATATCTAGACCCCCACTTTCCCATTTAGCACATAAGATTGTCCCTTCAGGTTCCAATGATGTCTGAAGGCTCTGCTTCCATCTGCTGTTTCAGACAGGAATCTTCTTTTTTAAAAATCAGCTTTATTGAGATATAATTCACTTATCAAACAATTCACCCATAAAGTATAAAATTCAATGGCTTTTAATATATTCAGAGAGCTGGACAGGTATCACCAAAATCAATGTTAGGACATTTCATTGCTACCAAAAGAAATCCCACCCCTCTTAGTAATCATCTCCTAGTTTTAATTGCCTCTCCCTCTCTGCAGCCCTAGGCAACCGCTAATCTACTTTCTATCTATGAATTTACCAATGCTGGACATTTCCTACAAATAGAATCATACTATATGTGATCCTTTGTAACTGGCTTCTTTCACTTAACACAGCATTTTCAAGGGTCATCCATGTTATGGCATGGATCAGAACTTCACGTCTTTGTTACCAAATATTTCATTGTATGGATATTCCACATTTTATTATTTACCTATTCATCAGCTGATGGGGTATTTGGGTTGTTTCTGCTTTTTGGCTATTATGACTGCTGCTATAAACATTCATGTACCACTGGTAACTCTATGTTTAACCTTTGGAGGAATTGCCAGACTGTTTTCCACAGAGGCTGCACCATTTTACATTCCCACCAGCAATTATGAGGGTTGCAATTTCTCCACATCCTCACTAACACTTGTTATTATCTTTTTTATTATAGCCATCCTAGTGAGTGTGAAGTGGTATCTCATTGTGGTTTTGATTTGCATTTCCCTGATGGCTAATGATTTGAGCATCCTTTCATGTGCTTCTTGGCCATTTGTATATGTTCTTTGGAGATATGTCTATTTAGATATTTTGCCCATTTTAAAATTACTTGTCTTTCAGTTGTTGACTTGCAATAGTTCTTCTTCACATATTTTAGATACAGGCCCATTATAAAATATGTAATTTGGGAAATTTTTCTCCTTTCTGTGTGTTACCTTTTTGCTTTCTGGATGACGCCCTTTGAAACATAAATGTTTTTAGTTTTGATGATGCCTACTGGATGAGAATCTTATTACCTTTCTAGTTTGAGTCAGCAAGAACAATTTAAACTTTTTAATTTAAAAAGTCCTGTTTCACTACATGTAGACACTTGGGCTGAAAGCCTATTTATTTATAGGGATCAAGAACACTGGTTGATAAGATACAATATTAAAAATAAATACACATCTAAATTGAGGGATAAACAAAGTGGCTATATATGTGGCAGAAGATTGCAGGGCATATAACACTGCCTCAGATCATAGCCCTTGTACCAAGGAAGTTGGCAGCTACTATATGAATGAATTAGTCAGGAAATCAAGGTTAAGCACCTTACCCATATCTTTTATTTTATTTATTTATTTTTTTTTGAGATGGAGTTTAGCTCTTGTTGCCTAGGCTGGAGTGCAATGGCCCAACCTTGGCTCACTGCAACTTCCGCCTCCCGGGTTCAAGTGATACTCCCGGCCTCAGCCTCCTGAGTAACTGGGATTACAGGCACTTGCCACCATGCCCAGCTAATTTTTTGTATTTTAGTAGAGATGGGGTTTCACCATGTTGGCCAGGCTGATCTTGAACTTCTGACTTCAGGTGATCCACCCGCCTCAGCCTCCCAAAGTGCTGGGATTACAGGCATGAGCCACCACACCCAGCCTATTTTATTTTTTTAAGACAGGATCTCACTCTGTCACCCAGGCTGGAGTGCAGTGGCATGATCACAGTGTGCTGCAGCTTCAAATTCCCAGGCTCAGGCAATCCTCCTGCCTCAGCCTCCCAAGCAGCTGTTACTACAGGCACACACCACCATGCCCGACTCCTTTCTTTTTTTTTTTTTTTTCAGTAGAGACAAGGTCTTGCTATTTTGCCCGGGCTAGGGCAAACTCCTGAGCTCAAGTGATCCTCCCACCTCAGCCTCCCAAAGTGTTGGGATTACAGGCATGAGCCCCTGTGCCTGGCCTTCTTTTCTATCCAAACCCACCAAACCCATAGGGAAGGGAAGGTGGAGTAGAAGGATTCATACACATAACGATATAAGCCCAATGTACTCATTAAAAGTCCTTATTATTTCTCATTTCACTTGTATGACATTTACAATACGTGAGATCTGCTTATAAGACATATCTATATAAAGACACTACAAATGCAATGTGTCCGAAATTATCATCTTCCCTGCTCTCCAATCACCAACACTCCTAATTTGTTCCTTCTTTCTATGTTCCCTATTTGGCTAATGACACTACCATCTACCATCTCCCCTGATCCGTAGTTAGGCAATTATATTTTTCTACAACCTGAGATATTTTCCGCAATCCACCATTGTGCTTGTTGTATCTGCCCTACTGTTTCAGAATCTCAGTTCTGATTTTACCATGTAGTCTACTAGCTATGCCTCCCAGTTTCTATTCATCAACAAAGGAGTAAAGAGACAGAGACAAAGGAGTAAAGAGACAGAGAACTAAGATTCAAGTACCTTCTGTGTGGAAGGTACTCTATTAGGAACTTTGTATGTAGTCTTCACAACAACCCTGTGAAATGATATCTCACTTTTAAAATAGGAAACTAAATAAAGGTCAAAGCAGTTAACTGACATGCCTAAGATCAGAAAGCTGGTAAGTGGTGACCCAGCTCCATCTAAACCAGAAGCTCATGGTAACTACTTACACACAGAAAGCCAGTATCTTTAGCATGCCATAAGAACAGGGCCCACAAATATAAGGAGAACTTTACTTCAGAGCAACAGCCATTTAAATCAACATTTTTGGTACCAAACAAAAGCCATCTTTTGTTGTGGACACCAAAACCTTTATTTTACAACCTTGTCTACAAGGATCTTGGTGACTTTTTCATATACACTGTTAAATCAACAGTGTGAAAATCAGTGTTAAAATCAACACTATTCATCATATGATTACTCTTCTATAATAGAAGTTTTATCAATAAAAAGGAAATGAGGCTGCCCAGGATAATTTATTCATAGTAAACTCATGCTGAATGCTAGTTATCTCTGCATCCTTTTCTCAGCTGTTACTTGCCATTCTTACTGATACATAGTCCCCAAACCTGAAAGTGGGACCAGGAAGCTGGAATAAAGAAAAGGCAATCAAGATTTTGGAAAGAAAACATTTCCAACTGAAACTAACTTGGGGGGAAAAAATTCCAAATAAAGACATTTCAATTTTTCTTACATTTTGTGACTTCATAAACAGTTTAAGAATTTAAAAATAAATAAATCACTTCAGATTGTCCCAAATCTGGCAAGAGCATAATTATTCTCTTACAGTTTTGCTCAGATATAGTTAATAGAGTATAAAAATAGGTCTATTTTCCACTTTGCTTCAGCCACTGTAGGGAGAAAGAGAAATATTTAACCAGAAAAAAAACATTAAAGGAAAATTAAGTCAAAGACAACAGATCTTTTATCCACGTTACCCAAAATAATTTTTTTAAAGCATACAAATGATGAGAAGAAAATCAAATACTATACTTTTATCTCCAGGTAAGATGGATCGGTAAAATCGGTCCTTCTTTTTCTTCTCCTCTGGGTTTGGAGGCAGAGGTTTAGAACCATGGTTTAGGGTTCCAGCATCTTTGCTGCCGGCTCCAATCATAGTGCTGGTATTTCTCATCGGAGGGGCTGGGGGTTTGTCTTGAATGTCTAGGCCGTTATTTGACATTGTCAGCACCAGCAGCAGCTACTAGAATCAGAAATAAGAACAATATAACTCTTTTATTATTTTTGACCAAAAGGAAATATATGTTAAAAAATTGCAAAGAATCAAAATTATACAGCCCTTCCTTCAGGGTCTAGCTCAAGTCCTTCCACTGCACACCATGATATTGCTAACACTCACTGATGTAAATACCTACTATGTGCCAAGCACTAATGAAAAATCACAATATCTTGCTTTTCTTTGCATTCCCATTCCGAGACATTGAAAAGCACGGAAAACCATTATGATGTAGTTGAAAGCAGAAATTTGGCCTAGCAAAAACTAAGTGTGAATCCCAGTACCACTTACTAACTTTAGAGAAATTATTTAACCTCTTAGGTTTCATTTATTCATCTATGTGAAGATTAAATAAAACTGCTAACAGCATTCCACATAGTGAGTTCTCAGCCAACCTCTAATTTTATAACCTTAGACAAGTTACACTTTCCCTCTTGGGAATGGACTGTATCAAGGGTCAGCAAAGCTACTGTTTTTATAGATAGTTTTACTGGAACACAGCCACACCCATTCATTTATAAATTGTCTATGGCTTTTTTTTACCTGATGCTGGCAGAGTTCAGTAGTTGCAACAGAGATTGTATGTCCACAAACCTAAACTATTTACTATCTTGCCCTTTACAGCAAAAGTTTGCTAACCCCTGAGACTATATAATCTCTCCAGTGTCTCCTTCCTCTGAAATTCTACCTTGTTCTTTAAAAAAAAAAAAAAGAGAGAGAGAGAGAGACACGGGATTCTTGCTCTGTTACCCCAGGCTGGAGTGCAGTGGTACAATCATAGCTCACTGCAGCCTCAAACTCCAGGGCTCAAGAGATCCTCCCCACTCAGCCTCCAGAGTAGCTGGGACTACAGGCATGCGCCACCATGCCCGTCTAATTTAAAAAAATTTTTTTAGAGACAAGAGTCTCCCTATGTTACCCAAGCTGGTCTCAAACTCCAGGTCTCAATCAATCCTCCCACCTCAGTCCTCCAAGCAGCTGGAATTACAGGCGAGAGCCACTGTGCTTGGCTTTCTTCTTCTAAATATAAAATGGTCAATGCAGTAACCATCCTGTCCTATATGGTGCAAAATTTACTGGCAAAATCTCCACTACTTCTGAGAAACAGTAGAATAAAATCTAAAAGATAGGGGATAGGACAAGCGCGGTGGCTCATGCCTGTAATCCCAGCACTTTGGGAGGCCAAGGCAGGCGGATCACTTGAGGTCAGGAGTTTGAGATCAGCCTGGCCAACATGGTGAAACCCCCTCTCTACTAAAAATACAAAAATTAGCCAGGTGTGGTGGCGGGGGCCTGTAATCCCAGCTACCAGGGAGACTGAGGCAGGAGAATCACCTGAACGTGGGAGGCAAAGGCTGCAGTGAGCCAAGACCGCACCACTGTACTCCAGCCTGGGTGACAGAGGGAGACTTTGTCTCTACATAAATAAATAAAGATGGGGGGGGGGGAGGATTCCCTATCACATTATCAATAGTTTTAATGAAAATGTTATTACCTTAAAATAAATAAATGTCCCTGACAATGGATACATATGAATGTATCCAGAGTTAAAAATATTTCTCATTAGTTTTCCATGCTGCAGTAGAAATTATACATTTAACCATGACTATTTAAAATATAAGCTCTTTGGAGTTAAACACAACAGTGCTTTAGAGAATAATGGGTTCAAAAAACCAGCATAATAATTACCAAGAGCTTTTAGAAATATAGATATCCTGGCTTGGCCCCCATAAATTTTGATTTAGAACAGCTGAGTTAAGGCCTAATTCTGTATTTTGAAAATTAGTGATTCCAATGCCAGTCAGATTTGAATACTACTGCTTTAGACATCAATTACTTAAAATACTATGAATAAAATCTATAGGAGTTTTTTTTTTTTTTTTTTAACAATTTCCAATAAAGAACTGATCCCCCCACATCCAGCTTTTTCCTCAATCCTTTATCCAGGAGCTGTCAGTAACCTTAGAGCACACTACTCTTCTACTTTTAAAACCCTTCACTGGCTGGGCACAGTGGCTCACGCCTGTAATCCCAGCACTTTGGGAGACCAAGGCGGGCGGATCACGAGGTCAAGAGATTGAGACCATCCTGGCCAACATGGTGAAACCCCATCTCTACTAAAATGCAAAATATTAGCTGGGCATGGTGGAGCACGCCTGTAGTCCCAGCTACTCAGGAGGCTGAGGGAGGAGAATCGCTTGAACTCGGGAGGTGGAGGTTGCAGTGAGCTGAGATCACGCCACTGCATTCTAGCCTGGCAACAGAGCAAGACTCTGTCTCAAAAACAAAACAAAACAAAATACCCTTCATTGATATCTCAGGATAAAAGCTGATGTTTTTAGCTTGCTTTTAGAGGCCCTCTGTTATTTGACCAAATGCACCAATTAGCTTCATTTCCCACCACTACCACTCCAACTTCCCTTACACTCTATCCACACCCAACTTCTCCAGCTTCTTCAAATATCCCATAGCTTTTGCACTTCTATGCTTTTGTGCATGCTGATCCTTCTGCCTAGAATACCAATTTCCCTATGCTTCAACTATGAATTCACTCATCCTTCAAGGTTTAATTCAATTGTTATTTCTTCCATGAACCCATTTGGAAATGTGTCCTCATCACTTCAAGAAGTTAGGTGCCCCCTCCTCCATATTCCCAAAGCAATGGGTAACTTTCCAGGTTATCCCTTTTATTATTGCTATTATAATTGTTTACAGGTATATCTTCCCTGGGAGCCAGAAAGTTCCTCAAATGTTGGGCCCAATTTTGTCATCTTTGCAATCCAACAATGCTTTATATAGTATCTGGCTCATAGTGAACTCAAATATTTTAATTAATCAAACTTTGCATAAAGATATATACCTTGCCTTTAGGAAGTTTAGTACAGATAAAATTCAAGGTCCTTCACTATCTGACATCGACCTACCTTATCAACTAAGCCACTACACCTAGACACAGCCTAATTCAAACTAATTCAAACCTCAGAAATCTGTTCCACTGTACTTGTATTCTTATTTACTTATACACACAGACACACACACAAACACACACCCCAACGTGTTTCCTGTCAATGATTTCTCCCTTCTCTGACTGATAAAAATCTTACTCATCCATCAAGGCCAAACCCTAAACCCACTTCTTTGCATAATTCATCCTGACCCACCTTTGGCAAACCAACTGCTCCTTCTCTTTCTGAACAAAAGAAATCAAGCAAGCAAGGACAATCTTGTTAATGCAGATTAACTCTGATGTGCTTTTTATCCATTTCTTCCAGTTTCTCTTCCCAGATTTACCTTTGTTTTCCCTCCCAACTGTAACTCAAGTCCCTCAGCTCCCCCAAGAGAACTTTTACTGTCTCAGTTCTCAAGTGTACCTTCCCACTCCAGGCTGCCAGTTCCAAAATTACACTCCCTGCAGCCATCTGATACTCTAAGTCAAGTCCTTCCTTGCCTCCCAGGTCCTTCAACCAACAGCTTCATTGAATGTAACTCCATTTCAGGCCCACAGCCCATGATTATGCCAAGAAAGGTTTCATCAACCTTCCTGATACAGGCTTTTCTCCATTTCTCAGTCCTTTTACTATGTTTGGAGAATTCTGTGGTAGATCTTCACTTTCAAAGAGATTCCATTATTACTTAAAACCTAAAATATGCACTGGAATCTAATATTTCAATTATTTTACTACATTCCAGCCTAGGTCATCCAGCCTATGCTTGAAAAGTTGCAATGACAGGAAATCTAAAATCTCCAAAGACTGTCTCTTCTATCTTCAGCCATCTCATTTAATGAGTTATCACTTATAATAAGCTCTTACACTGCATTGCAATAATTTGTTTACACATTTGCTTTCCCTTTCACCCCTCTCCCCTGCTAGACATAGACTATAAACACCTCAAGAACAAAGTTCATGTCCTATGTATTTCTCGATCTGCAACACCATGCCTGGCACAGAACAGGTGATCAATAAAGATTTGTTGAATAAACAAACGAATGAATAAACAAAGAAAAAACTTCCATCTACTAGTACTAAATCTTGTATCTTAGAGCTATTCAGAAAAGACCACTATCTCTTCCCCAGACAGAACTTTAGATACCTGAAATACTCTTTTGAGACCTCCCAAATCTATTTTCTCAATGCCAGACATTTCCAGGACCTTCAACTATACTCACAGAACACAATTTTGTGCTTTCTTAATCACTTCCTTCTGAACTTACTTAACTTAAGGTTTCTATACTACTTTCCAGCTTCCCTGCAGCCCTCCAACAAGCCCTTTCTTATAGGTTCTCCACAAGTCTTTCCTCTTTTTACCCTCATTGATCCTCCAATGGTCATTTTGTATATCTACACTCATCACAATAATCAGCACATTTTAAAACCTGTACCATTTTAAACTTTGTTTACAGGAAAACAGGTCCAAAACAACAAACATGCTCAACTTTTGAATAAGGTGAGTAAACACACCTTAATCTTCTACTAGTCTCTGTAGACCAAAAGTTTGGAAGGATGAAAAACCGATGCCTCAGAAGACGTGCTGCAATATAAAGCTAGGCATGAGGCCAACATTATAACAGCTCAGATAGCACCATTCTATCCAACCTGGACAACAAATGAATACAACAGACAGAGAGAAAGACAGAGCGATCACATTTTACCAATGCCCCAGAGGCTCAGGGAACCTAATAATTTATGAGCAACTAATTATATTGAGGCATTAATTATGAATCAACTGAATGACTCTATAATAAATGCAGGATCACTGTGAGGTTTCAAAAGGTAGGGCAATATTTTAAAAGATTACTGGAATTAAAGTCAGGAGACCCAGGTTTAAGTCCTGGCTCTGCAATTTATAAGCCATCGCCCCTGCAGAAGTCCCATCACCTGTGACCTCTAATTTGATGTTTCTCGCTATGCAGTCTCTAGACTTAATACTGGTCAAGAGGCAACCAAGGAGGGAAGTGATTTGTGCCTCTTTTGAAGCATGCTATACAAGGCATAAAGATACAGTGCTACAGCAGAAAGACGGGAAAGAAAACACTTTTCAAGTAGCCACTGTGTGTAAGGTACTTTACATACTGAATCAAAGTAGACAGGGATTCACAGAAAGAATGTGCTCACCAACAACTACCTCTTTCTACTCTTATTACCCTGGATTCCACAGTCACCGGTATAAAACAAAACCAAGTTAATCAACTATTTTAAGATGCACATAACATCAAAGCCAAAGGCTTCTTTGGAAGTCATCCAACCTGACTGCCTAATGTTACAGGTAGGAATACTGAAGTCCAGAGTGCAAGAGGAAATTACCTAAGATCACACAGCAATTTATAGGTAGAGTAGGGATAGAACCCTCTTTAAATTGACAGAAATTTTACTTATCCTTCCCAGCAAAACTCAAACCTCATCTTTTTTTAATTTTTAGTTTTTGTGGGTACATAGTAGATGTATATATTTATGGAGTACATGAGATATTCTGGACACAGGCATGCAATGCGAAATAATCATATCATAGAGAATGGGGTATCCATCCCCTCAAGCATTTATCCTTTGTGTTACAAACAATCCAATTATACTCTTTTAGTTATTTTTAAATATGCAATTGTTATTATTGATTATGGTCACCCTGCTGTGCTATCATATAATAGGTCTTATTTATTCTTTCTATTTTTTTGTACCCATTAACCATCCCTGCCTTTCCGCTAGCCCTCCACTACCCTTTCCAGCCACTGGTAACCACCCTTCTATTATCTATGTCCATTAGTTCAATTGTTTTGATTTTTAGATCCCACAAATAAGTGAGAACATGCGATGTTTGTCTTTCTGTGCCTGGCTTACTTCACTTAACATAATGACCTCCAGTTCCATCCACATTGTTGCAAATGACAGGATCTCATTCTTTTTTGTGGCTGAATAGTACTCCATTGTACATGTTCCATCCATGTTGTTGTAAATGACAGGATCTCATTCTTTTTTGTGGCTGAATAGTATTCCATTGTGCATATATACCACATTTTCTTTATCCTTTCATCTGTAAATAGACACTGTGATTGCTTCCAAATCTTAGCTATCGTGAACAGTGCTGCAACAAACAGGAGTGCAGATATCTCTTCAATATACCAATTTCCTTTCTTGTGGGTAGATACCCAGCCATGGGATTGCTGGATCATATGGTAGGTCTATTTTTAGTTTTGTTTTGTTTTGTTTTGTTTTGTTTTAAATCAGACCTCATCTTTAAACTCTCTGCCAAAGGATTTTCCAACTATACTGTTCTTGAGGTAATTCTAGCCCCTTTGTGTTCCGCTACTTCTGATTTATGATTAGTTCAGTCAAATCTAGCCAATGGCAAATATAAAAATATTATTAGCACATTTGGGCTGGACTTGACTTTTACTAAAAGTCTACCATGAGCTAAGTACCAGAAAAGATAAATGAATTCTTATTCCTCCAATCAAAAAAATATAAACAGAATATGTAAGTAAACATATATGAAAGGTATGTACACCTTTTGCTGCAGTTGCAGGTTCTTCATTCAAGTGCAGTTCAGCTTACATATAAAAATATATAAGGTGCTATGTATGCTAGAAACCAAGAATAAATAGATGAAGGAAGACAGATAGATAGGTAGATAGACAGATCATGAATAAAATATGACCTGACCCTAGAGGCTATCACCATCTAGTTAGCAGAAGGCGGAACCTAGAAAACCACAATGCCAGGCCAATTGTGAATGGTGCTGTAGAACAGTACAAACAGTAAAATGTCCAAACACACATGAAAGAAAGGTTCAATTGAATTTGAGTGATCAGTGAAGTTTCAGAAAAGAGGTGGTATTAAGAGTAGCAGCTTAAAGAACAAATAGGTCAGACTAGTGGTCTTTAACTCTAGGCTATTACAATCCCCTGTGAGCTTTTTTCTTAAAGCTCACTGGTGCTGAAGTTTTACACCAGTGCTGAAGTACTCAGGGAGAAGTATATTAATATCTGTAATTTATTTTCAAATGCATTTTTAAGAAATAAGATTAATGAACAGGGATATAACATAATATACATGTCAATATATAATGGATATGATAAAGTTAGTATATGAAAATGTTAATGGTAGGAGAATCTAGGTGGCGGGTACACAGGTATTCACTGTAAGATTCTTTCGATTTTTGAAATTTTACCTAATAAAATGTTGAGGAGGAAAACATTAATGCTTGAACTCTACCCCTAGAGTCACTGATTTAATTGGTCTGGAGTAGGTCCAGGCATTAGTATATAGTGCTTTGCCCAAAGAAAAGAGACAAAAAATGAGTGAATGATTTTCATGGAGAAAGATGATGGCAAACGCATCCAGACCACAGAATAACATAAATGTGAGATCACAGTGTGGCAGAATGCAACATAAAGGACTAAAATGGGAGACTGAAAAAGTGGGACAGTGCAGATCACAGCAGGTCTTTTATGTTCTGCACCACATAGAGCACTAGACAGAAAAATGGTCCATTCTAAGCAGCTCTAGAACTGTGCAATAAATGCCCCATGTTAAAAATAAAAGATAGAGCTTTTAATTAAAAAATAAGGTTGTGGAGAGATGACAATGAGAAAAGAGGTATTGCCTGGAGGAGGAGACCATCTGCTACCCATCTGCACTGAGGACTCAGTGATGCCTTGAGTTCACACAATGGGACTAAGCATCACAGAAGATAAATGAATTCTGGTGCTTAGTCCAAGTCACGCAATGAGACCTGGAGTTTAAGAGAGTCTTCTACACTGCCTAATAGAGTTGCTAAAATTCTACAAACAGTTTCCACAGAAAACCTTCAGGATTAATCATTTTTACAACTAGGATTTAAGCGTTATTTGGGGCTGTTTTAATAATCACTAACATTAGATCACACTTTGGAGTTTACCAAAAACTTGGAAATCTATTTGGTATCATTTTTCTCATTCATCAGTGCAAGTATTAATTCATCACCTACTGTTTGACAAGCTATGCATGAAGTGCTGAAGACAGAACAGTAAACAAGTGAGAAGAAGCAAAGTTTCAAAGATGCTGCCAGTCATACAGCTAGTGGGCAGCAGAGGCAGGAACCTGAAATTAGGCCTGTGTGGTGATACAACCACTACATCACACTACACTGCTGACTCTAGAGGCAAAGGAAAGGACTAGATAACCTCTAATATTAACTCACGAAGAAGAAATAAAACCTGTTCCACATACTAATTACACTTCTTAGTCCAAACAGCCCACAGCAGCTGCAACTGGCATGACCAACACTCCATCCAGAACTGGGGAGTACTGTATGCCCTTGACGCCTGGTTATGAGAATCTGATCTTTAATTATATTGTGCCAGGAGGTTTTCTTTGGCAGGGGACTGGAATGCTGCAGTCTTGAATTTGCTGAGGGATGTCCTTCTAACATGTCAAAGATACTCCCACTATGCAGCCCAGCCACTTGCTCTGGTTTAGCAACAACTGCTAGAGCAACAGGGAGGAAAACTGTTGGCTGTTTCTGCGTGGTTAGGAAAGCTACTTTACTTTCTGATCTTCAGTTTCCTTTCACGTAAAACGCAAACAAGACTACCTACTTTATAAAGTTATCACGAGAATTAACAAGCATATATAAAAGCACCTAAAATGCTGCCTGGCACAAAATAAATGTTCAACAAATATTTGTTCCCTTCCCCCACCTATCTTTCTAGTTTCATCTCTACTCTTCCCTAAACATGTCATTCCAGCTCACTATGCTTTCATGTTCCTGCCTTTGCCTATGCTGTTTTCTCTGCCTAAAATGCCCCAACTTGTCTGCCAAGCAAACTCCTACTCATTCTTCAAGGCCCAACCTGACTCACTTCCCCTATGAAACCTTCACAGAAGCCCCTCACCTCTATCTTTCCCCCAAATTTAACAGATCCCACTACTTCTGCTCCTGAAATGTAATAGCATTCTATATGTACTTCTGTGCAACAATTTCCAAACTTCATTATATCAACCATAATCCATGCTTCTTGTCCTCACCAGGCCATGAATAACTCAAGGGAAAAAACTGAAGTTTGTTTAATCTCTATATCCCTAGGCTGAGCTGGTACACACCTGGTAATTAGCCAAGGTTCACTGACTAAGGCAGCCTGGGTTAGCAGAAAAAACACAGGAGCTAAAAGGATCCTGAAGAATCAGCCAGTTTTATTTTTATAAAATAAACACCTTTATTTTATGGGAACCTGGAACCTATAGGGGTATGCAATTTACCTAAGATCACTAAATGAAAGAGTGATAAAAACATGACTAGCTTCTGATTATTCTCTTGAAAACTCTCTTTCTACACTAATTACGTAATTTGAGACAGAATGAACAAGTGACTGTATCTGGGAGGCTTCCTACAATTAGAGAAGCATGAGAGGCAGCAAAGTGAAGTGGAAACGGCAGAGAAATTTAGAGTGAGGGACTGAAGTTCTCTTAGGCTGGCTCTGTACCTCTAATCCTCCCCACCCCCATCCACACCTACGCAACTTCCTCACTCCTACCACCTTGCAGACAGTCACTAGAGTTACTTCCAGAAACCAATACTTACAGGTCTTATAATCCTCTGCCTACCATCTTGGGAAATTCCTAATCTGCAACCCCAGTTGAGTTATTCCCAATAATTCAGGCAAAAATTCAAATTTAACCTTCAAACCACCAAACCTCCCATTGGATGACCTGCAATGGTAAAGTTGAAGCCCTTACAAATCGGAGAGCTGGAAGGAACCATAAAGGGGCCACTTTGTTCAACCTCCCAGGAAACAATGGAATCTATTGTACTGTCTCCTAGTTGGTTGACCTTCCAGCCAATCTCTGCCTGAACATGTCCTGATTTCCCACATTGCCAAATGCTGCCTCAATGGAAAAGTTTATCTCAAAGCGTCAAAAACCATAGCATGAAAATGGGACTGTCCTCCCTCCTCTAAAAGGTAATTAGGACTAAATCAATCAATCAGTCCTACAGTTTTCATTTACTTCAGTCATCCATGATCACTCAAACTCTCATCTCCAAACTTTTCTGTGAACCCTCTAACCTGACCAAATTCCCTCCCCCTATCATGACTCTGGAACCCTTCCACTATTCCTGCTGGAACTTCTCATTTGCCACTGGCTACACTCTTGCTCCTTTACCTTAAAAGAAATCTGGCTATGCCCTGAAGAAGAGGCTTCTCTACAAGCCCTCTCAATGGGAAGCTGTTTTCCTTCTTACACCCTACCTATCAGTGTAGTCCTTAATTTTCGGTGCCATTTCCGAACCATGTATTTATCTTCCTCTTGTAAAAACCTATATTTTCCTTTGAGTAGCTTCCACTGGCTGCTATCGCACATCTTTGCAGACTACTATTCACTTTCTGGTCACTCCCACTGAAAGGCTTTCGTTCCTGGTTCAATCTTCTTCTGAACCCCTCTAGTCATCATTCTAGGTGACTTCAACAGCCACAATGATGATCATGTCAACACCCTGGCCACTCCATTTTCTGACCTCCAGTCCAAGTTAGCCAATACTCTCATGATTACACCCAGGACCTTATCACCAAAATGTGCAACAATTCCAGTATCTAGAATGAATCATACACACTCCAGAGACAACCTTGCTCAAGAATTTCCACCACAATTCCTAGACTTCAATTTGAGCTCCAATAAACTACCCAGCAGTCCCCTGCCTTTTTTTCTCTCTTTATCTAATCATGATCCATCAAAACTACTCAAACATCAAAAACCATCAACCCCTTGCCCTTCCCTCCTTTTCCAAAATTTAACTGGCAAAATCCTAGCTTTAGGATAGTTGAATTCAACTTTCTCCCAACTGTTATTATACTGAAGCAGCCAAATGTCCTAGAGAACATTACAAAACCCAGTTAACTGCTTTCACTTGAAAGTTATGATTACCTTCTGCTTTGGTTTGAATGTGTGCCCCAAAGTTCAAGTATTGGAAACTTAATCCTCACTGCAAGTGTTGAGAGGTGAGATCTTTAAAAGGTGATTGGGTCATGAGGGCTCTGGCCTCATGAATGAATTAATGTCATTATCATAGGGGTAAATTAGTTATCAAGAGAGTAGGTTCCTGATCAAAAGGATGAGTTCACCCCCGCTTCCCTTGTTACTCTTGCTCTCTTGCCCTTCCACCTTCTACCACGGAATAACACGGCAAGAAGGCCCTCACCAGATGCAGGTACCTTGGACTTCCCAGCTCTAGAACTTTAAGAAATATGTTTCTTTTCTTTAGAAATTACCTAGTCTGTGGTATTCTATCATAGCAACACAAAATAGGCTAAGACACTTTCCTACATATGATTACCCTACCTCAATGGGAATTCAATTGGATTTTCCACTAGCCCTTCCCTTTAGCTAATGAGCTTACTTTTTCTCTTTTTTTTTCTGAGATGGAGTCTCACCCTGTCGCCCAGGCTAGAGTGCAGTGGCGCAATCTCGGCTCACTGCAACCTCCGCCTCAGGGGTTCAAGTGATTCTCCTGCCTCAGTCTCCGAGTAGCTGGGACTACAGACACATGCCACCACACCAGGCTAATTTTTTATTTTTAGTAGAGACAGGGTTTCACCATGTTGACCAGGCTGGTCTCGAACTCCCGACCTCAGGTGATCCACCCATCTCGGCCTCCCAAAGTGCTGGGATTACAGACGTGAGCCACTGCACCCGGCCAATGAGCTTACTTTCAATGAGAAAACAGAAATCTTGGAAGAACTACATCTTCCTACCCTCAAATCTATGTGCCTCCCTGTATCTGCATCCATGTTCTCCTTCTTCCTTCCAGTTACAATGAAGGAGGTGTTCTTCCTCTCATCCAAAGCCAATTCTCTCTTATCCCTGTATTCCTTCACTCCTTCTCACCTGGAATAATCTGCTCTTTCAGCTGTCAGCCTTTCCTTCTCTGTTAGATATATTCAGTCATTCAACAAACACTTATTGAGCATCTACAAAGTACCAATACTAATCTAGTTGAATAAGAGAAAGGCCTTGTGCTCATAGAGTTTATGGTCTAGTAAGAGATGCAGACAGAGAAATACACAAATATACAATATCAAGTCCACGTGTATGTGTGAATATGAGGGGGAGGGGCATGCATGGGGCATGGTACATAAGAGAAGATAATCAAGACAGGCTTCTCTGAGAAACAGTTACTTAAGACCTCAATTAAATGAGACAGCAAATCACAGTAATATCTGGAAAAGCATTTTAAGCAAAGGAGTAATAAGTACAAATGTCTTAGATGAGAATACACTGGGCATGTAGAACAGCAAAAAGATTGGCAAGACTAAAGAGTAAACAAAGAGAAATGTGGTAAGGGACTGAGATCAGAGATGTAACCAGAGGTCAGACAGTGTGGAACTTTATAGGCCACAATAAATTTGGCTTTTGCAGCAAGTGTGGAAAGACACTGAAGGGTTTTGAGCACTGATCTGATTTATGTTTTTAAATAGACCACTCTAGCAGCAGAGGAGAACAGGCTGCCGGGGAACAATGCAGCAGTGGCGAGACCATTAAGGAGTTATTGCAATAATCCAGGTGAGAACTAATGATGGCTTAGATGATTGGCAATAGGGGGAGAGAAGTAATTCAAAGGCAGATACATTTTGAAAGTAGAGTCAAATGATTTAAAGATTAGATACAGCATGTGATAAAAAAAAGAAAAATTAAGATGGTATCTAAATTTCTGGACTGATCTGAGAAATACTGGATGAACATAAACAAGTTTTGGTGTCTCCTATTCAAAGACAGACAGACACACAGACACAGACATACACACACACAAACACACACACACCCTTCCCTTGACACCCACATCCTCCTCCAAATACCACTTATTTCTCTGCTCCCCTTCAGAGCAAAACTTCTCAGAACAACTGTCTACTTAAACTATCTCCACTTCCTCCCCTTCTGTTTGCCAACTAACAATCTACCATTTCATCAAAAGCAGTCTTGTCAAGATTATCAATTATCCCCATCTTGCCAAATCAAATGCTTATTTTTCTGTCCTCACGTTACTCAGTATCTTGGCAGCATTAAACGCAATTGACCTCTCTTCCCTTTCAAATACTCTACTTTCTTGTCTTCTAGGGAAGTACACTCACTTGGCTTTCCTTACATCTTTCTGTCTACTCCTACCTCGTTTGCAGAATCCTCCTTCTCCAGCTATCATCCACACATCCAAGGCTTGGGACCTTCCTTGCTCAGAACCTTCCTTACTGATACACTACACTTTTCCCAAGAATATTTCCTCCATTCTCATGGCTTTACATATTATTAATACGTTGATGATGCCCAAGTTTTGATCTCTAGACTAAACAGCTCTCTTCAGCCTAAAAACCATCTCTTAGTCAACTCCACCTGCGTTTCTCATCAGTACCTCAAATCTAACAAGACCAAATGGAACTCTTGGTTTTCACAGCATCATCATGAGTTGTAATTATATTTGTTTATTTATTATATATCTCCCTCAATAAATGATAAGCTTTGTAAAGGAGCAATGATATGCTTTTGTAAGTCTGCTGTGCTTACCAAAGTATACTCAGCAACTAAATAGGACTTGGCAAGAGTAAGCACTCAAAGCCAGGTGCAGTGGCTCATGCCTGTAATCCCAGCACTTTGGGGAGGCTGAGGTGGGTGGATCACTAGAGCTCAGGAGTTTGAGATCTGGGTCTGCCTGGGCAATGTGGTGAAACCCTTTCTCTACAAAAAAAATACAAAAGCTAGTCAGGTGTGGTGGCATGCACCGGTAGTCCCAGCTATTCAAGAGGCTGAGGTGGGAGGATTGCTTGAGCCAAAAGGTCAAGACTGCAGTGAGTGAGCTGAGATTGCTCCACTACACTCCCAGCTAGGCAACAGAGAGAGATACGATCTCAAAGGAAAAAAAAGTAGACACCCAGTATTAACACCAAGATTTACTAGACCCTGTCCCTGCCCTCAAAAATCTCACAGACTAATGGGAAAGGCAGATACATTAACCACAATAACAATACAATATGGTAACTGCCACTATTAGTTGGTGAGAGGAAAGACATAGGTGCTGCATGAATCCAGAAGAGGGGCCCTTAATAGCCTAGGAGTCAGGCGACTTGTAGAATAAGTATAGCTATTAAGTGCCCACTATATAATTATTATTATTTCTTTTTTTATATGATTATTTTTAAGCTTTATAATAACCCTTCAAAGTAGGTATGAATATCTTCCATTTTTATATATGAAGCTTAAAAAGATTAAAAATCAGGTAACAGTAAGTGGTAGAACTAGGATTTGAACTGAAGTCAATCTACTTTTAAGTCCCCCTTCCCCTTTTTGTGTTACATCATAAGAAGTCACTAAAAGTATCTTTTATAATTGCCACCTACTATCTGTTTGACCTTAAATAAAGCACATACTTCATGGTTTTTGTTTCGCCATGGAACTAAATTACCAGTCCTAAAGTCCTACCTACCCCACTCCTTTTCCTTTACTCATGGAGGATTGAGGCTCAATCCTCTCCTATTAGTCTGTGAGTTTTTCGAGGGCAGAGAAAGGGTCTTGGAAATCTTGGTGTCTATACTGAGTGCCTATTCTTGCCTGTCAGTGGCAACCCTAGGCTTTCAGGCTATAGCATCTGAGCATTTTTTCACAGCTTGAAAATGCATTCGGGAACAACCACAATAATATCTATATAGCACTTTACAAAGCATTTTCACACATTCATTATTTCATCTGATCCTCACCAACCCTATGAGGTGTTAAATCTCTATTCTATAGAGGCCAGTGGAAGTAAAAATGCCTAGCCTAGCTGCATCTGGTCTCTGGACTCTACAGCCCGCCAGAAATTGAATTTAAGAAAATGCAACAGGGAGGAAAGGAAGGAAGAGATCAAATGACTCATAGAGGGAGCTCAGCATATAGTCACCCAAGTGGCCTCGAGCCAGAAGTTAACAGGGACGAAGTCTGTTTCCCTTCCAAGGTAATGAGTGTTTGGCTATGGCACAGTGACCTGCCACATGGGATTGTTCTTTTTTTCATGTCAGCAGTACCTAGAGTCTAGCACCAAAAGTAGGCAGAAAAGAGGATATAGGAAAACTCTTTGTACACTGTATGTTTACACAAACTCAGGAGATAACAGGGTTTAAGAGAATAGATATCACCTTCAGAGAAGACTTAAGTTTAGGTCCTAGCTCTGCCACTGTCTTGCTAAATCAAAAGTGCCTTCTTCTGCATTATCACAGCCCCTTGTGCTTCCTTCTACAATACTTACCACATGAGCTTCCACATTCCTTGATCTGCATTTGAGGGCAGCAACTGAGGCCAGTTTCAATTTTTGTATCCCCACCAACCTAGTACCATAATTAGCATAGAGTAGATGGTTCAGAGATATTTGATAATGGATGGAAGCAACATTCAAAGCTCTGTGTGTGTGTGTGTGTGTATGTATGTATACATACACACACACACACACATACACACGATCGTACGTACCATTGCACTCTAGCCTGGCAACAGAGCAAGACCCTGTCTCAAGAAAAGAAAAGAAAAAGAAAAAGGCAATAATAGATGCTGGCAAGGATGGGGAGAAAGAGGAACCCTCATATGCTGTTGGCAAAAATGTAAATTAGTAGAGCCACTATGGAGAAATACACACACACACACACACACACACACACACACACATTCCACATTCTGACAGTGAGTGCCAATAAAACAGTAATCTTGTCGTTCTCATCTCTGCTTTCCCTCTAACTCTCCCGCTTTAAGGACAGTGCTCACAAAAATTTTGTTGATTAACAAAGTGAAGAGACAACCCACAAAATGGGAGAAAATATTTGTAAGTTATCCATCTGACAAAGGATTAATAACAAGAATATATAAGGCGCTCAGGCCGGGCGCAGTGGCTCACGCCTGTAATCCCAGCACGTTGGGAGGCCAAGGCGGGCGGATCACGAGGTCAGGAGATCGAGACCATCCTGGCTAAAACGGTGAAACCCTGTCTCTACTAAAAATACAAAAAATTAGCCGGGCGTAGTGGCTGGCGCCTGTAGTCCCGGCTACTTGGGAGGCTGAGGCAAGAGAATGGTGTGAACCCAGGAGGCGGAGCTTGCAGTGGGCCGAGATCCCGCCACTGCACTCCTAGCTGGGCAACAGAGCAAGACTCCGTCTCTCAAAAAAAAAAAGAATATATAAGGCGCTCAAACAACTTAATAGCAAAAAAACAAGTAATCCAATTTAAAAACTGGCAAAGATCTGAACGGACATTTTTCGTAACAAGACATACAAATAACCAACAGGTACATGAAAAAAATGCTCAACATCACTAACATCAGAGAAATGCAAATCAAAACCATAATGTGATATCATCTCACTCCAGTTAAAATGGCTTGTATCAAAAAGACAGGCAAAGGCTGGGCACGATGGCTCATGTCTGTAATCTCAACACTTTGGGAGGCCAAGGCAGGCAGATCATTTGAGCCCAGGAGTTCACAACAACCCTGGGCAACATAGGGAGACCACACCTCTGAAAAAAAAAAAATTTTTTTTTTTTATTAGCCAGGCATGCTGACATGTGCCTGCAGTCTCAACTACTTCAGAGGCTGAGGTAGGAGACTGCTTGAGCCTGGGAGGTTGAAGCTGCAGTAGGCCATGATCGTACCATTGCACTCCAGCCTGGGCAATAGAGCAAGACCCTGTCTCAAGAAAAGAAAAAGAAAAAGACAGGCAATAATAGATGCTGGCAAGGATGGGGAGAAAGAGGAACCCTCATATGCTGTTGGTGAAAATGTAAATTAGTAGAGCCACTATGGAGAATAGCATGGAGGTTCCTCAGAAACTAAAAATAGAATTATCATATGATTCAGCAATTCCACTATTGAGTATATATCTAAAAGAAAGCAAATCAATATATGAAAGATATCACACTCCCATGAATACTGTAGCACTATTCATAACAGCCAAACTGAAACTGTGTATATATATATATATACACACACACACACACACACACACACACACAACGGAATATTATTCAGCCATAAAAAAGAATGAAATCCTGTCATTTACCCCAACATGGTAAATGTTTATGTGGGAGGTAAAAAGATGAATCTCATGATGATACAGAGTAGACTGGTGGTTACCAAAGGCCAGAAAACGGAGTAGGGAGGATGAAGGGGGAAAAAAGGATATAAATGTACTTATTGAAACTGAACTGTATACTTAAACACAACGGAATATTATTCAGCCATAAAAAAGAATAAAATCCTGTCATTTGTAGCAACATGGACGACACTGGAGACCATTTTTTCAGGCAAAAAAAAAGCCAGGTACAGGAAGACAAATATCACATGTTCTCACTCATATGTGGGAGGTAAAAAAAGTAGATCTCATGATGATACAGAGTAGACTGGTGGTTACCAAAGGCCAGGAAAGGGAGTGAGGAGGATGAAGGGGGAAAAAAAGATATAAATGTACTTACTGAAACTGAACTGTACACTTAAACATGATAAACATGGTAAATTCTTTAAAATTTTTTAACTAAAAAAAAATTTGCTGAGTAGAAATCAGTTCAAAAAGCCAGTCATCAAAGGGGAAGATAATTAACCTCTATAGTCCCCTTTCCCAGACTATAATCTTTCTCTTTCTACACACACCCCCTACCCCAAATAACCCCTATCTTGTCCAGGCCACCCTCTTCTTCAAAAGAGCACTGTCTTCTCCAGGCCTCCTCCTCCTCCTGTCCCTCCAACCCATCCTTGCTATCCTCCCTCTTCTTCCCTGGGCTACCTCCTTTCCTCTAGATCAGCACTATCTCACAGCTGCCATAGTTTCTGGTCCTCCCAGTCACTCATCTCACTAAAGGGAACTTGAGCCTCTGCCCAGCACTACTTGACATTCTTGCTCTCCTCCCACTCAGGCCCCCCACTTCCCATCTTGCTTATTCCCTACTGCCTACCTGCTGCCTCACCACCACCAGAAAAGATGGGAAACAAATGCAGGAAGAGGGAGTGCTTGTTGGCTGGCCCAAGGCAAGGCACAGAGGTGGTAAAGAGAGAGAATGATCCTAGGGAAGAGAGAATTTGGAGGTAAAAGATAGAAGCAAGTGACTTAGGTAGAAAACAATGTTTGGACCTCATAAACACAGGAAAAGGTTTCTATAAACCAGTAACCTACTAATAATAAGAAAGCTTAACCAAAAACTTTAGAAAAGAGAAGAAAGCCTCATCAAGAGGGGGAGGATCCGAGAGAGGGAAGGAAAGACTGGCTACACGGGGAGAAATACAAAAGGCGAAGCATGGGGGAGGAGGAAGGGTGAAGGGGACGGCGGGAGAAAAGGTAAGCAGGGGGCAGGAAAAACGATCAGGAGGAGGAAATAGAAAGAAAAGTGAGGAGAGGAAGATGTAGAGTCATGAAAAAACTAGGGGGAGGAAAGAGGTCCAAAATAATCAAAGTAGGTTATTATCGGGCCTGACATGAGCTTCTGAGTGCCAGGTAATAAAGAAGGAAAGAATTATAGTGATTAAGATATTACCACAGCCAGGTCTGTCATTAACTTAGCAGAATAAGGAAGGGGCTCCAGAGAAGAGAGTCTAGTTTAACGCAACTTCATACCTAAGGACAGAAAAACTGGCCACTTTAGAACCATTAACATACCTTGACCTTCTACTTCCCAACCCTACCTCCCTACACCTAACACACCTATGCACCACACTAAAATAAGCATCAGCATTCTCAGTCTCTGCTTTGCCCCTGAAGAACCAGCAAGATGCCATTCAAAAGGCTGGCTGGAAGACAGGATACCAAGGTCTACTTCCCAAGTTCTCCTCTCTTCTACAGTGTTGAGGGGGACATCTCTGCAGCCCATTTTAGCACTTTAAACCAGCTCACCTTTCCAAAAGATGGTTTCACGGTCTGGAAAAGCCAGAGTAACAAACAATGTCAAGTCCTTCACTGTACAGACATGGCAACTCAAGCCACAGAGGATGTCTGAATAGGACCAGTCCCCCCAGGTCTCCTCCCTCCCAGTTCACTCAACCTCTTAACAGAGAAAATCCCCCACAGTCCCAGCAGGCCAGCGACTAAGCCAAGGCAGAGGAAAGCACCACCTTGGCCACCAAGCAGAAGAGGGCTTGCAAAAGAGCAGAGCTTCTGAGGCTGAGCAGTTCCCCAAAGGCGCAGCTTCCCCTTCACACCCTTCCCTGGGCAGAGCTCTGATTCCAGTGCAGGCCTAGCCCTGGTTGGGCTCATCTAAAGGTTCCACCCTCGGCCCCTTCTCTCATTTAGGGTCCCTTAAGTTAAGAGGAAAGTAAGACACCCCTCAAAATCTACTGGACCCCGTGTCACCACTCTCCGAAAGCCGGCGGAGATCACCCAGAACCCGGCCCAGCTAGGGGAGCCCCAGACACGGCCGGCATTACCTGGTGGGGAAGGCTGGCCCCGGCATCTCTGGCGATTGTTTCCGTCGCAGAGCCGCACCTCTCCCTGCCCAGCCGGGTACCCACAAGGCCCCTGCTCCACCGGCTCCGCTCGATTCAGCTGGGCTGGGCTCCTGGCAGCTCAGCCGCCAGCTCCCGAGGTGCAGCACGCTCGCGCCCTCGCAGGGCGGCAGCGAAGGCGCCGCGTCGGGGTTGGCGAAACAGAAGGGGCGGGGGAAGAAAGGAGAGAAGGAGGCGGGAGGAAGCCGCGCGCTTCTCCTTTTCAGCAAAGCAGAGCTGAGGGCGGGGAGACAGCTATCTTCCCACCCTCTCAGCTATTCTCCCCACCCAGTCTCCAGCAGGAGGTAATTTCTCTCCAGGGCCAGGTTTTCCAGGGCTTGTCAGAGTCCTGTGTGAGCTCCAGAGTCAAGAAAGACAACCAGAGCTCCTCTGTGCCTTAGTTTCTACAGATGAGTATAGAGGAGTCTCTTCTAGGATTCCTCAGGTCAGACCTACGATTCAGATTAGGCCTCAGAGAAAGAGATACACCTCCCCCGTCCCCAAACGTGCCAGGTTCTAATTCTAATGCTCCAGGAAGAATGCTAGGTGGGCCCCTATAGCTGCTTCTAAGCAAAGAAAGCTCAGCAGCTGCTACATTATTATTATTTTGAGACAAGAGTCTTGCTGTGTGCCCAGGCTGGAGTGCAGTGGTTGGATCTTGGCTCACTGCAGCCTTGACCTTCCCGGGCTCAGGTGATCCTCCCACCTCAGCCTCCCAAGTAGCTGGGACTACAGGTACCTGCCACCACACCCAGTTATTTTTGTATTTTTTGTACAGATGGGGTCTGCCATGTTGCCCAGGCTGGTCTCAAATCCTGTTCTCAAGCAATTCTCCTCCCTCGGCCTCCCAAACTGTGGATTACAGGTGTGAGCCACCACACCTGGCCACTGCTACCATTTATTAAGAACTATTGTGTACTAGGTACTTTATAAATGTTATGACTCTCTCAAAACAACCTTATGAAGTAGGCACTATACCAATTCACATACGTCAAAACGGAGGTCCAGGGAAAATGTCCAGGGCTCATACATAAGTATTTTTTAACCAACTATTGTGTATCAGGCATTGTGACGGAACCTGAGCTGAACAACACATTATAGAACATTTACCAACATGGCCCAGACTAGTAGTGCCTCTAGTAGTGCCTCCCACATCACTGAAACAATAAAACACACCTTCACACATTTGCAAATGCTCCCTAGGAAGTAGTATTACCTCACTCTTCCCCCTCCCAAACCCTGCTCTTAAGAGACATGACAGAAGTCAGATTATGCGGGGTCTCTTTCAGGTCATAATTAGGAGTTAGGCTTTTGTTCCAAGTTTTAGCAGTGGGAAGGCTTTGAAAGGTTTGAAAGCAGAATGACAAACTCTAACTTACATTTTTTAAAAGATCACTGGCTGTTCAGTGGAGAAAGGGGGCAGGAATGGAAATAAGTTAATAAATTCTCTCAGAGGTTCAGGCAACAGAAAATAGTCATGATTTAGACTAACATATTGTAAGATAATGTAAAAAGAAGCAAGCCTATTTTCTAAAGACACAGCTTGGAAGAAGCAGCAGCAGAACTTGGTGGAAAACAGAATACGATGGGTGAAAGAAGTCAGTGACTTCCCCAAGACCACACATCTGGTAAATGCTCTGGAGTTCAAGGCAGCCTGGCCAACATGGTGAAACCCTGTCTCTACTAAAAATACAAAAAATTAGCTGGGTGGTGGCAGGCACCTGTAATCCCAGCTACTCGGGAAGCTGAGGCAGGAGAATCCCTTGAACCCGGGAGGCGGAAGTTGCAATGAGCCGAGATCGCACCACTGGACTCCAGCCTGGGCAACAAGAGCGAAACTCCATCTCAAAAACAGAAAAAGGAAAAAAAAAAAAAAAAAGAAAGAAAGAATTGGTCAATAATAGAGACCCGGAGAGTTGCTGTAGTCTGAGGATTCAGCTTCAAAGTCATTTTAAGATTTTTTTTAACCCCACACCATGTCCGTCATCCCAGTTTACACAGGGTGAATGAGAGCCAGAAGTAGTCCTCTGCCTTAGACACAGCTTTTCAAACTAATAATCAATAATCATAGCAACTTATCTTACTCGACTTCCCACTCCATGCAGCATCCTCTTATAGATGGTCTTCCAGGCTTTTCTGAAATATATGCAGGAATGAGGAGCTCACTTTCCACTAGCACTATGAGGCAGTGTTTCCTCACATTCAGCCAGGTGGCTCTCTGTAAATTTCTAATTCTGCTCCAGGAGCAACAGCCTCCAGGGCAAGTCACATTAAAAGCTTGCAACTATGTATGTATGTAGGCTAATTTATTATGCCCCTCTACTTTTTCTCTTCTCCAAGATAAATACTCCCAGTTCTTTTAGTCGTTTGTTCATTCAACAACTATTTAAGCATCTTATGCAAGTCACTGGGGATAGACACATCAGTGAACAGAACCACATCTTCAAGGAGGTGATGATTTTATGGTTTAGTATGGTGGCTTTTAATTCTCCCTGTCCACCAGAATAACTTGGAAAGCTTTAAATATGTGTAAATATACTAGAGTCCCAGCAGAGACTCTGACTCGGTTGTTCTGGGATGTGGCCTAGGCAATATATTTTTATAGATATAACTATATTGATATCTATTGGAAGACTGACTTGCTATAAAGCTACAGTGATAATGACAATGTGGTATTAATAAAAAAATAAGATAAATAGATCAGTGGAATTGAAGTAAATAGCCCAAAATAGACCCACACAAATGTGGTTAACTGACTATAAAAGAGAAAAGGAAATTCAATGAAGAAAGGACAGTCTTTTCAATAAATTGTGCTAGAACTGGACATCCACATCCAAAAAAATGAACCTAGACACAGGCTTTATGCTTTTCACAAAAATTAACTCAAAATGGATCACAGACCATTGCATTTGCAAAATGCAAAACTATAAAATGTCTAAAATATAATGTAGGGGAAAATCTAGATGACCTTGGGTTTGGCAATGACTTTTTAGATACAGCCCCAAAAGCCAGATCCATGAAAGAAAAAACTGACATGTTAGACTTGATTAAAATTTAAAATTTCTGCAAAATACAGTGTTAAGAGAACAAAGAAACAAACCACAGACTGGGAGAAAACACATCTAATAAAAGGCTTGTATCAAAATATACACAGAACTCTTAAAACTCAGTAAGAAGTGACCCAATTAAAAAAAAAAAAAAAACTGTGCAAAAGATCTGAACAGACACTTCACCAAGGAAGATATACACATAACAAATAAGCGTATGAAAAGATGCTCAGCATCTTTTATCATTAGAGAACTGCAAATTAAAACAATGAGACATCACTACACATCTATTAGAATAACTACAATCCAAAACACTGACAACACCAAATGGTGACAGGGATATGCAGCAACGGGAACTCTCTCGTTCATTGCTGGTGAGAATGCAAAATGGTACAACCACTTTGGAAGACAGTTTAGGAATTTCTTACAAAGCTAAATAGTTATGTGTCACTTAATGACAGGCATACATTCTGAGAAAGGTGTCATTAGGTGATTTCATTGTTATGCGAACATCACCGAGTGTACACATACAAACCTAGATGGTACAGTCTACTACACACCTAGCCTATATGGTATAGCCTACTGCTCCGAGACTACAAACTTGTATAGCATGTTACTGTACTGAATACTAGGCAACTGTAACACAATAGTATTTGTGTATCTAAACATACATAAACATAGAATAAGTACAGTAAAAATACGCCATAAAAGATTAAAAAGAAAAACAGTACATCTGTAAAGGGCATTTACCATGAATGGAACTTGCAGGACTGGAAGTTTCTCTGGGTGAGTCAGTGAGTGAGAGGTAAGTGAATGGAAAGGCCTAGGATATTATTGTACACTACTGTAGACTTTATAAACAGTATATGTTTAGGGTTAACTAAACTTACATGTTTTTTCTTCCTTCAATAATAAATTAACCTTAACTTCCTGTGAGTTTTTACTTTATAAATTTTTAATTTTTTAAAAACATTTTGACTCTATTGCAGTAACACTTGGCTTAAGACACAAGCACATTGTACAGCTACACAATATTTTCTTTATAGCTTTATTCTATATGCTTTTTTGTATTCTTTGTATTATTATTATTATTATTATTATTATTATTATTATTTGAGACAGAGTCTCACTCCGTCACCCAGGCAGGAGTGCAGTGGCATGATCTCAGCTCACTGCAACCTCCACTTTCTGGGTTCAAGCAATTCTTGTGCCTCAGCCTCCCGAGTAGTTGGAATTACAGGCGTGTGCCACCATGCCCAGCTAATTTTTATATTTTCAGTAGAGATGGAGTTTCACCATGTTGTCCAGGCTGGTCTCCAACTCCTGAGCTCAAGCTATTCACTTGTCTCGGCCTCCCAAAGTGCTAGCATTACAGGTGTGAGCCACCACACCTGTCTATTCTTATTTTTTTACCTTTTAAACTTTTTGTTAAAAACTAACACATAAACACACACTTTAGTCTAGGCCTACACAGGGTCAGGACTGTCAATATTAGTGTCTTCCACCTCTACATCTTGTCCCACTGTCAATATTAGTATCTTCCACCTCTACATCCTGTCCCACTGGAAGGTCTTTAGGGGCAATAACATGCATGGAGCTGACATCTCTATGGTAACAATGACTTCTTCTGGAAGACCTCCCAAAGGACCTGCCTGAGGCTGTTTTACAGTTAACTTTTTTTTATAAGTAGGAGTACACTCTAAAATAACAACAAAAAGCATAATAAATATATAAACAAGTAACAGAGTCATTTATCATCATTATCAAGCATTATATAATACATATAATTGGTCAGGTGCGGTGGCTCATGCCTGTAATCCCAGCACTTTGGGAGGCCAAGGTGGGCAGATCACGAGGTCAGGAGATCGAGACCATCCTGGCTAACATGGTGAAACCCCGTCTCTACTAAAAATACAGAAAATTAGCTGGGTGTGGTGGCAGGCGCCTATAGTCCCAGCTACTCGGGAGGCTGAGGAAGGAGAATGGTGTGAACCCAGGAGGCGGAGCTTGCAGTGAGCGGAGATTGCGCCACTGCACTCCAGCCTGGGCAAGAGAGGAAGACTCTGTCTCAAAAAAAATATATATATATATATAAAATTATGTGTTCTATACTTTTATATGACTGGCAGCACAGCAGGTTTGTTTACACCAGCATCTCCACAAACATGAGTAATGTGTTGCATTAATATGTGATGATGGCTATATCATATATGTGGCCCATCACTGGCTGAATCATCATTATGTGATTATAGTATTCCTAGGCATTTACTCAAATGAGTTGAAAACTATGTTCACACAAAAACCTGCTCATGAATGTTTATTGCAGTTTTATTCAGAATTGCTAAAAACTGGAAGTGACTGAGATATCCTTCAAGACTGAATGAATAAACTGTGGTATGTCATACAATGGAGTATTATTCAGTAAAAAAAGAAATGAACTATCAACGCACAAAAAGACATGGAAGAACCTGAAATGTAGATTTCTAAGTAAAAGAAGCCAGTCTGAAAAGGCTGATTCCAACTACATGATATTTGGAAAAAGGCTAAACTACAGAAATAGTAAAAAGATAAGTGGCTGCCAGGTATTTGAAAGGTTGGTGTTAGTGGTTAAGGAATGAATAGGTGAAGCACAGGGCATTTTTAGGGTGTAAAACTATACTGTATGATACTATAATGGTGGATACACACACTATGCATTTGTCAAAACCTACAGAACTATACAACCCAAAGAGTAAACCCTAATGTAAACTATGTACTTTAGTCAATAATAATGTATCAATATTGATTCATCAGTTGTACATTAATGAGATGGTGATAATAGAGGAAATGGGGAGAGGGGGATTCTGTATTTTCTTTTTTCTTTTTTTTTTTTTTTTTGAGACAGAGTTTCACTCCTGTTGCCCAGGCTGGAGTACAATGGCGTGATCCTGGCTCACTGCAACCTCCACCTCCCCGGTTCAAGCAATCCTCGTGCCTCAGCCTCCCGAGTAGCTGGGATTACAGGTGCACGCCACCACACCTGGCTAATTTTTTGTATTTTTAGTAGAGATGGGGTTTCACCATGTTGGCCAGGCTGGTCTTGAACTCCTGACCTCAGGGGATCTACCTGCCTCGGCCTCCCAAAGTGCTGGGATTACAGGCGTGAGCCACTGCGCCCAGCCGGATTCTGCATTTTCTACACAATTTTTCTATAAACCTAAAACTGCTCTAAAAAATAAAATACATTAAAATAAAAAAGTATCAAGCAAAAAAAGAGAAAGAAACAAAGACATAAAAGATAAAGTTCATCTTCCTTTTTATTAGATTCATTAGACATAAAATTACTCTGACAAATTGCTATAAAGATTTCTAAGTACTTTCAATTTCTATGCTTATCTCATTGTGGGCTGGGAACAGTTCAGACTACACTTTCAGTAATGATGATCTAGAGCACCCTCCACTAAATAGAGTCCTGTTTGCAATGATCCTCTTACTGCCTGGTACCCTGAGGGAAACATGATACTCTAAGTGCAGTCTGTTCCTTGCAAAACATAGTGGAACTATCACCTCCTTTAACTGTACTTAATACTTCCAATAATTCAGTCTGAAGTTGCATTAGATTTTTATCCACTGCAATGCCTTTGGCTGACATTGAGCTTCAGCAGCCAAAACCACCATTTTCATAAGAATAGCATCATGCTAAGTCTCCTCCAGTCTGCCCATATGTTGCCATTTCTTTTGAGACTTAAAATGCAGAACTTCATTGTCTTCCTCTTAAATTTCATCTTGTTGGCTTCAGCCCATCATTCCAAGCTTACTCATCTAAATATTTGCTTTCTCTTTCAGTTTTTATCACCTACAAAGCTAATAAGTATGCCTCTCTTCAAACATTTTTCAAACATCTGTCATGTGCTCTTGCCTGTTCCAGGTTTTGAGGATTAAAGATGACCTAGAAATGGCCTACGTCTCCAGGAAATCACCATAATAGGGGAAGTTGGCAAATACAAAACTAAAAAGTGCTGCACTAGAAAAATGACTGAACCAAATAATAGGACCAGGTAGACGAAACAACAAAACATCTATGTACAGTATTAGGCAGAACCACTAATATCTTCAGCAGGAAGGATCAAATTCAAACATCTTCTATTTTAGATTTCAGTTCTGAAAAACCAAACGCTGGTTTGGTTACCAAAGTTAACTGGCTGGCTAATACACTGTCTCTCTCTTTCAATGGTGGGTGCTGCTATAGGAAACTTGGCTAAGTTTAGTTCCCGCTGATGAAACACAATTGAGGCATACTGGTGAGATGCCAGCAGTTTTATTTATTACTAACAGAATCAAATGAGGTAAAAGCAACTTTAGAGATGACTCTGTACATTCAAAGAAATTAAATCCTGGAGATCTCAAATGACGTGCTGAAGTTACACAAGTTAGCAGTTAACATGTTTTAAGTGCAATAACTCCTTTCATTTAAATAGTCCTCTGGTTTTCAAAGTAAATAATTAACAAATTATTCTTATAAGCCATGGACCTTGGCCAGCAATGTTTTGTCTCTGTAGTCATCTTAAGCCTAACCAGGCCTTTTTAAGTCACTTATCTCTCCTCTGTAGGCATATGAGTTTGCAACTCCTGCTAACTCTATTATAAAAGCAAATAATCAATAATCATTCAAAAATTTGGTTTTGTTTGGAGACTACAGCTTTCAATCTAATAGCTTATAACTGATGACTAGTGTGATTCAAGTGCCTAAAGGATTTGAAAATCATTATTTTTATTGGGTTCTTTTGCAACCACAAATAACTTTTAAAACAATATGTGTACTAAGTGAAAATTATAAATCTCCTGACACAACCAGTTAAATGTACAAGGAAATCAGTCAACAATGATGATGTTGGATTTAAAACAACATCTGAGATGAAATTTTTTCTTGTAGTAATTAGATGGTGAGGCCAATTGCCTGTTAAGGTCACTTTCTGTGGAGTATACTTTCAGTAATGATGATCTAGAGCTTCTTAGATCTAGATATGAGGTGGAGTATAAAATAAATAATAATAGTAGCTTATAAAAACACTGTAAGTAAAGAAACAAGCAAAAGAAAGATGGAAATGAAAAAAAGGTATTAATATATCTATTTAGTGGCAGTCAGTCATAAGTCAAAGCAACCAGTCATAAGTCGAAGTATACTTGAATTTCAAACAAGGCAAAGAAGTGCAGAGAAAGGAGACATTAATTATACCTGCAGAACTAGGAAAAGGTTCATGGAAGAGGCAGTATTTGGGTTGGTATTGAAGAAGGAGTAAAATTTTCATAGAGCTATTGAGATTTCCCTTGAGTGAATCACAAAAACAAAGGCCCAAAGGAGAAAAAAGTATGAAAGGTTTAGGAAATAGTAAATAACTTGGTCCTTCTTGGAAATAGTAAATAATCTCATCATTCATTCACCACTTATTGCACATATTCTACATGCCAGACACAATGTTCGTCACTATGGATGCAAAGACGACATGACCTAGTTCTTACCCTCAAAAAGAAAAGCATTTTTAAAGACAATAGGAGACAAAGCTGTGCCACTGATTGTCAGACTTAACAGGTCAAAAATCTGTTCCTCCTTCAGGTGTTTCCTCCCCTCACCCCTCAATAAATGGCAATTCTACTCTTTCAGTTACTAAGCCAAAAATCTGATTGATTTTTTACTCTACTTTTTGTCTATCAGCCCCCACAGGCATCCATCAGCAAATTCTATCAACTATACCTTCAAAACAGATCTACGGTCCAACTACTTCTCATCACCTGTACTGTTATCACCTTGGTCCAAACCATCAGCAACTTTTGTGTACAACAGTGGATCTCAATAGTGGGGTGAAGAGGAGCTGGGGAGGGGAGGACAGATTTGCTCTGCTCCCCAGGGGATATTTGGCAATGTCTAGGGAAATTTTGGATTAAAACAACTGGGTAAGTGCTACTGGCATTTAGTAAGTGGGAGCCAGGGATACTATTAAACATCCTAGAATGCATAGTATATCCCCTCATAACAAAGAATTATCCTGCCCAACATGTCAATAGCGCCATTGTTGGGAAACTCTGACCTAGAATATTACAACATCCTTTTTAACTGATTCATTCTTGCCTCCCAGGGTGATCTATTTAAAATATGTCTCAGATCACATCACTCTCCTCTGCTTAAAATCTTCCAGTGGCTTCCCCAATCTCAATGTAAAAGCCAAAGTCCTTACAAAGACATACAAGGCCTTATATGATCTTACCTTCCTCTACCTCCTCCCCTCATCTCACCCTGCTACTTCACTGACCTTATCTCCGACTTTTCCCCACTTCACTCACTCTGCTCCAGGCACCAAGGCTTTCTCCAACAGGCTATATACACTCTCTCCTCCAAGCCTTTGTACCCTATGGTGACTATGCCTGAAAACACATTTCCCCTCAGATATCCATATGGCTTATTCCCTGTCTTCCTTCAAGTCTCTGCTGAAATGTCACTTTATCAGATAATTCTTCCTTAACCATTCTTTATAAAATGATTTTAAAATCCCCCTCTACTCTTATCAGCACCCTTTATTCCACCCTATCCTGCTTTATTTGTATCCTGGCACTTATCATCAACTGACATTTATTTGCCTATTGGCTGGCTCCCTCCAATGGAACATATGCTCCACAAAGGCAAAGACTTTGTCTTTATCTCCAGACCTCAGAACTATTCCTTGCAAACAGTGGGTGATAGATAAGTAACGGCTGAATGAAGGAATGAATGAATAAATGGAGCTAGAAAGACCAGTCAGAAAAAAACTACAGAGAATCCTGAAGGATAGGAAAGGAATGTGGATGCAGTCTTAGAGTGGCCTAAAGTAATTGTCCAAGAGTTCTCCTCTCATCATGTCATACAAATCACCTTTTGCCCTCCCAACCAAAAAGAGAGACAGGGGAAGGGAGGAAGAAATGGAGAATTCTATAAGAACATTATAATAATCAGAGGTATCTAATAATGAAATGGACAATCTCTGAGGTATTAACATTGCCAATCAACCCCTCAGCAGGGAAGATACAGCAACAAGTTACTGCATAATCCCGTAAGTTTTCCTCCCTTTGCTTATCCTTTAGGACCCAGCTTAAATGTCACCACTTCTATGAAGGCTTCCTATAATCCCTCAAACAGATTTAATGACTCCTAAATATGGCCCTTAGAGAAGTCCCAAACACTTATCCAATTTACTGAAAGTATTTGATAGTATTTATTTTTACCTCTAGACTGAAAAGGTAGTATATATCTCCTCATTTGCTACTATATCTCCAGCCCAAAATGAGGTAGCTCCAATAAAACACAGGCACCAGCACACATTTTTATAAAATCATACAGAGTACAAATACATTTTTTAAAACCATATTAAAAAGTCACTAAAGGCAGGGCGCAGTGGCTCACGCCTGTAATCCCAGCACTCTGGGGAGGCTGAAGCGGGTGGATCACCTGGGGTTAGGCGTTTGAGACCAGCCCGGCTAACAGGGTGAAACCCCATCGCTACTAAAAACACAAAACTTAACCGGGCATGGTGGCGGGCACCTGTAATCTTGGGAGGCTGAGGCAGGGAGAATCACTTGAACCCGGGAGGCGGAGGTTGCAGTAAGCCGAGATTGCGCCATTGGACTCCAGCCTGGGCGACAGAGCGAGACTCCGTCTCAAAAAAAAAAAAAAAAAAGTCACTAAAATCAAATGACTTTCAAATCCCTAATCAATATCCATTCATCCCTTCATCCTTGCCAATTTTGCCAACCCTAATTTTATCCAGGAAAGTAATGAGACAATTAAACACTCATTTTTCCAGCCTCCTTTAAAGTTGGGCATGTCCATGTGACAAAGTTCTAGTCAGTAAGTTTCTAAGGATTCTGGGGAAATGGTTGCTTTAATTATAAAATAGAACACAGGCAGAGTGCTAATTCTGCCTTTCCGCCCCTTTCTTCCTTTCTCAAACATTCTTTCTGGAGCTGCAGTAGCCTCGTAACCTTGAGGTCATAAGTACAAGAATGGAAAGCACGCACTCGGTAGCTGGCAGAGTGGCAGAGTGGAAAAGGCTGGCAGAGTAGAAAAACAGAAAGAGCCTGGGTTCTAAATGGCATTGTATCCCACCCTATACAAGCAACCAATCCCCTCCCTCCGGAAAATTAATTCCTATATTTTAAATCACTGTTTTCTACTACTTACAGCTGAAAATATTTCTAATTGATACAAACAAGAAGCATACTAGAGAATCAAGAAAAAGATGCTTCTTACTAGTCTAAAACATTGATTCCTTATTAGCCACTGGTCTCTAACCATAAATAAATTCCTCTTATTAGCATAAGAATGAAAAAGATCTGAGCAAATTAAGACAATACTAGATAGATATGAAAGGAAGACTGAGAATATTCTTCACAATTTGATATATTCCCAATAAGGCAGGCGATCACTCTTTCCAAGTTCTTTAAAAAAAAAAAAAAAAACCGGAATAAGAATATAACCTGTCTACTTCAAAAATGGCTTTCAAGTTGCTTTCAAATACACACACACACACACACACACACACACACACACACACACACACCCCTTAGGACAACAGTAATCATCAGTGGAACACAGGTAATAAAGCAGGAGACAATTACAACATAGTACCAACACTCATGCTTTGCAATTCATGACCAAATTTTGCTCTGAGCATCCTGGAAGCCAAAACCAAAATTTAAGAAAAATGGGTGAAACTCAAACTAATACTCATTGTCTCATGAAGGAAACATTTCAGTGTTGTTAAGGGACAACCATTATTACTTAAAGTAGGGGTTGGAAAATTCTGCAAAAGGCCAAATGGTAAATATTTTAGGCTTTGCAGGCCCTATCATCTCTGTCTCAACAACTCAACTCTGCCTTTGTAGCACAAAAGCAGCCACTGACAATATGTAAATGAACGTGTGTAGCTATGTTTCAACAAAACTTTATTTACAAAAACAGGCAATGGGGCCAGATTTGCCCCACAGGCTGTAGTCTGATGACCTCTGACTCAAAGGATTCTTAGATGTAAGCACCAGACTCTGAGTCTGGTGAAAATCAATTTAAAATCTGAGTCTAGTGAAAATCAATGTACTGAAAGAATATTGGGTGGCTCACAAAATTTGGTGAAGTTTGGAAAAATAGGCTTAAGGCTAAACTTCCAGAATAAAGCACAAAGTTACACTGCAGAACTAGTCCAATGAGGAAACCACTGCAGCTACTTCTCATCATTACATGCTAGAATGAGTACCACTGTCACTTCTGGATCAAGAATTCAACCTCTGTGCAGCAATCACAAACAACAATGCCACTTCAGTGCCAGGAACCCAACCTTGCAGGGGATGGTACTGCTTCTGCCATCAGAAAAAGAAAGTTAGTTTCCCGTTACCTTCTCTCTCATGTCTTTAAGTGCTAAATCCAAGTGTGGTCTGGGCATATCGGATTGGTGAAACCTAGGTCACTGCCTATGCCCCAGAAGCAAGGAAGCTTGGGAAGCAAGTATCTAAATTATTTCCTTTAGGGAATGGCATCTTTGCCTCAATGAGACTCATAAAATGGGGAACACAAAATACTGTACAGTAAAAACAAATGTTCCACTCTAAAATCTTATAACTACCACTAACTAAAAATGTTCTATCTCTTCAAAAAGGGGACAATATACAAAGTCTTATCAGTTACTACACTCCAGCATTAAATTCTGAGGAATGTTTCTCTTATTTGTAGGTGCTTTAAGTACCAGGTACTATTTAAATCCTGGTGCCTTTCTTCAAGCTATTACCACTGCATAGAACACACTTATCTCCCATTATTCCCTTCTGTTTCCTCCAAAACTTTTAATCTTCAGGTGTCCTCTCCTCTAACTTGCCATCTCTGATGCAGTCCTCACCCAATGGCTTGAGGAGGTCCTCCACCTTTAAGATCTTAGAGTATCTCATAAAAATGCTTATCACTTACCACAGATGTCTTATATCTCCAGTCAGACTATATGTCCCCTTGTTTACGAAATGCTTCATTCATCTCTGTTCCCTCAGTACTTCATACAAAGCCTAGCACATAGAAAGCTCTCAATAATTACATCTACTGAACCCAAATATAAAAAATAAAAACATTACATATATTTTGGCTCAGCCGCCCAATTTCTGTTTGTCTTGTCCTGATTCATTTTATTCCCCAGGATACATACTTGTTTGCAAGGCTGTTTTAAATATCTAAAATGCTGCAGGAGCACAAGTGGCTTTTTTTTAAGTGATAATAAATAAGTCTTTTATAAACTCAAAAGTAGCTGAGGTCCACTGTGTCATCAAAGTAGAAGACAATTTTAATAGGCATACACACCCCATTTTAAGGACTCCTGGATTCCAAAAACTTCAGATACAGGCTTTTGCTTTTTTTTTTTTTTAATAAAATCCCAATCTACTAAAATCTTTCTTCTCACTTTAATTAAGTTTGGACTCCAACTATGGTGTTCTACTCGGTCAGCCAAGGTTTCTAGAAAAGAGGCACCTTCTGTAAGAACTGACAGTTGTAAAAAGCTGCATTTATGTGGCAACTAACAAAGCACATTCATATTCATTATCCAATTAATTCTTACATACCCTCCTTTGAGATTTCTCCTCAGAAGCAATGCCCAGCCCCACGGCTATCTCTGTGGCATCCTCCTGGACCACTCCCACCACAGCCACCATTATCTTCTGCCACATACACATTTGTTATAACTCTTTTCACTTAAACTAATTATCTGTATCTCTTATCCTTAGTGAAGTATAAACAGCTTGAGGGAAGGGACAGGCCTAGCACCGTGTAAGGCATAGTAAATGCTCCATAATTATTTGCCAAAGTGAGTTAAGAAGAATAATTCATATTTCTGTTTAAATAAAGTAGAAACTGAGTTGACTTTCCCAAATTATCCTAGCTAAAACTATAAAATCAAGATATTCTTAGTGCAGTGGCTTCTGCATATAATCCTAGCTACTTGGGAGGCTAAGGCGGGGGATCGCTTGAGCCCACAAGTTCAAGGCTACAGTGGGCTATGATCATAGCACTGCACTCCAGCCTGGGTGACAGAGCAAGACCCTGTTTCTGAAAAAGAAAAAATACTCCTGGGTTCAAGGAATCTTCCCACCTCAGCCTCCCAAAGTGCTGGGACTACAAGCTTGAGCCACTGCACCAAGGCCATTCTTGACTTTTCAATTGAAGGCCTTTTTTTTTTTTTTTTTTTTTTTACACCACACAGCCCTCTCCTAAGACTTGTTAAGAACAAAAGGAGTCTCAGACTAGGAGTCAGAGGTCTCTGTTTTCAGACAAGCCACTCAACTTCTCTGAGTATCAATTTCCTTATTTGACAAATGGGAACACCACCACCATCTTTTTTTCTCTGATCACAATATAAAGGTTATATAAGATAATGGGAGTAAACGTAGCTTTAGTGTGAAATTATGGCATATACTAAGCCAGGGACAATGCTTAGGTTGATGACTCCCACCTCCCACTGTTGGTGACAAAGTCAAAACCAGAGTCAACCCTGCAAGAATCGTATCATTTAACCTAATAACAGCCCTTTAAAAATTGGCTTTATTACTCTCATTTTACAGACAAGAAAACCGGGGCACAGAGAGCTTAACACTTGCCAAAGCTTATAAAACTAGAAAATATCAGGTTCATCACATTCTAAGGAGTTTTCCATGCTGCTCTCCAAACAATTATAGAATAAAAGCTTTCCTTCCTCTTCAGTTTCAATTAGCACCAGGCAGATGGAATAGTGCTAATCTTAAATTGGGAACATTCTACTGTGTCTCAGGCCAAATCAAAATAAGAGTTAGCCTTGTAGGTAAGTATACCTTGATTCAACCCCTGTGGAGGCAAAAATTGAATCTGTATATTAGAAAATATTCTGATCTCAATTTAGAAATTATTTTAATGAGACTGAAAACCTGACAGGAAAAGCAAAAATGAGCAATCTTAAAAAAAAAAAAAAAAAAAAAAGAAAAGAAAAAAAAAACATTCGGTGCTATGATTATGAAACACAAAAGAGCCTAGGCTTTGAAATCAGACAGTTCAATCTCAGGGTAGAAAAGAAAACCTGGACAAAGCCCTGGAAGAATGAATGAGCAGAACAAGAAAAGTTCAAGATGCTGCTATGGCTGGAGCAAATGGGGTTGGTAGTGGGATCTAAAGAAATACAGCCTCCTATCTTTCTAGATACCCCCACATGCTACAAGGAACCTAGCCTGTGATGCTTCCCACACAGCCCCAAAAAGTGCAGACTGGTAAGTCACTGAGAAAGTCTAAAACCCTCCTTTGCTGACACTTCAGCCTAAGTGTCTCTGCAGAGACAGACTGAGGGTCTCTGCAGGGATAGGCTGTCAGGAGACACATATCACAATGCTGGCCTTCAGACAATTTGGGGCAGGCTTTTTTAGTAGGATGATGTCACTGCTATTATTTGCAGCTTTAAATACCTATATTCCTGTAGCTAGGAATTATTTTATTTATGACAGTATAGATTTTTTTTTTAAAGACATATTTGGAATTTACTAAAGAGGAGAATAGTGTGAATGTATCATTTTCTCAGAAAGAGCTCTGGCACAGGGCAGATATCTAGACCCAAGGATGCCAGACTCCAAACCCTTTCTTGTAGTCAGAGCCTCTCAGACCTCAGTGGGACCTGTGAATGGACTTCAAATGAAAGCAACAGATTCACTGCTGTGGTAACTTCACCACCCAAAATTCATTCCCTTGACAAGTTCCATCAGCATTCCCTGAGTGTCTACTAGATGCAATGCCCTGTGTTGAGTGCATTCAAGGAGCAGCCAATGAATCAGAGGCAACAGATATGTAAACAGCTGATTGTGAAAAGAGAGAGAATGAAGTAAATACTCCATCAAAAGTAGAAAAAAAGGAGACTGTTTATGACTATAGAGGTCAGAGAGGTTTCACCAGGTAATTCCTTCCTCTTACAGTTATCTTCCTCACTGTATTCAGGCTCTGACATCCATAGCAGACATCTGAACTAGGACTCTGAGGGATTTTATCAGACAGAGGGATTTTATCAGAAGAGAGTTGGCTAAGCCAGACGGAGGAGAGGATAAAGGCAAAAAGCCAGAGGAGTAAATATACTGGGGTATGTCTAAGGAGTAGCCACTGGCCATAGTTGGAGTGCACAGTATACCAAGGAACTAATAAGAAATGAGGAAGAAAGGTACCTTTGGGTCAGATACTAGAGGTCCTTGAATGACAGCCCAAGGAACTTGAAATTTATTCTCTAAGCAAAAGGGAACTATTACAATGTTTTTAAGCAGAGCAGTGGCATGATTTGACTTATATTTTAGAATGATCACTTGCAGAAATGTGAAAGGTATAAGAAGATTGAAAGCAAGGAGATCAGTTAGGAGGCTTTGTGTTATAATAGTCTAGTTAAGGCGGGGTGCAGTGGCTCACACCTGTAATCCCAGCACTTTGGGAGGCCGAGGCGGGCGGATCACGAGGTCAGGAGATCGAGACCACCCTGGCTAGCACGGTGAAACCCCGTCGCTACTAAAAATACAAAAAAAAAAAATTAGCTGGGCGTGATGGCGGACGCCTGTAGTCCCAGCTACTTGGGAGGCTGAGGCAGGAGAATGGCATGAACCTAGGAGGCGGAGGTTGCAGTGAGCCGAGATCGCACCACTGCACTCCAGCCTGGGTGACAGAACAAGACTCCGTCTCGAAAAAAAAAAAGTCTAGTTAAGAGATGATGAGGGCAGCCCAACACCGTGGTCAGACCTAAGCAGGGTGAGTCCATCAGGAGGGGGAGGAAGAGACAAGCAGTCTAGTGAGGAGAATCAGAGCCCAAGCAGGGTGAAAAGAGCATCCACATTTGGGGCAGGGAGGTGGACTGGTGTGGAATATCATAGTCTAAGTATAGCAAGGAAGGCATCCATATCAGGAGAGAGGGGTGCCCTGGTGTAGTGTGTCAGAAGCCAACCACAGTTAAGAAAGAGTTGTCATGGAAGAGCACCCTGGTATAGGGTACCGAAGCCCAAGCAAGATAAGGAGGGCATCCACACAGCAGGGAGAGCCTGTGATGGGGGTGTCAGAACCTCATTTCCTCATTAGGTCTATAAGAAGGCCTGGGAGCAGCAATGGCCCAATAACAATGAGCATTATCTACGAACCAGATTTTGGATTCTAAATGCCATTTAACACTAAAAAAAAAACAAACCAGGATTCCTTGGCTGGTATAAAGTACAGGATGAACCTAGAACATCTTATTGGGCTAGAAAGCAAGGAAGTAGTCAAAGAATGATAGGGACATATCAAAAGTTGACAGAAGCCAACTTCTGATTTGGCTCCTACTGGCCAAATCAAAGAGAATTTGAGCACCAAAACAAATAGCAATAGATTATTACCCATTAAATAAAATGAGTCCATACTGATATAAATAACTAAATACATTGAAAGTTTGGCAAGGAAAGGGATATTTACATAGTACTGCCTACAAAATACTTATTAATTATAAAAGAGAAAAGAGTAACTTCACAGTGAAGAAGGCTGGTAGACACCATCTTAAGCAAGATGCTGAAATGAACATCAATAGTCATGGGACAAACCAAAACCACTACCATCTAAAAGGATGCAATGAAACGAATACAGCACCAGTTCTGTAATATTTACTACCAAAGAAGAATAACGTAAGACTGGTGATGACATTCTATAAAACACCTGCTATATCTGATATTCTACAAAATAATTGGCCTGTAATCTTCAAAAGTGTCAAGGTTATCAAAGTCAAGGAAAGACCAAGGACACTAAAAAGATGTAGCTTCTAAATGTAACATGTGATTCTGAACTGTATTCTTTTGCTATAAAAGACAGTTGGACAATTGGCAAAGCTTGAATGGGTGTGAGGATTAGATAATAGTAATGTAACAGTGTTTATTTCCTGATTTTGATGGTTGCATTGTGCTTACACAACCATCTTATTATGTAGGAAATAATGTGGGGTTGATGGAGGGTCATGTCAGCAACTCATTTTCAAATGACCCAGAAAAACTAAGTTTGATATCATTTTTAAAATTATTTTAATAAAAACAAAACAGATGATGAAGATCTAGAATACAGCAGTAGCAGTGGGAGTAGAGAAGAAAGATATTTTTCCAGGGTCACACAGTGAAGTTAAAGGTAAGACAGAGACTAGACTCCTTCTGAACCTCATATTTCCTTCCTGCTACATAGGGCTTGTGTGGTGCCAAAGAAAATACTCTTCTAAGAATTAGAAGGTTATGTGTCTCGTAGTGATTAAATATCGGGGGTTATAGAAAAAAAAAAAGAAGATAACAAGTCTTCAAGTGAGTCAGGCTGAGGTTTACAGGACATCAGGTTTTTGGTGAGGAAAAACATATTTCAGACTCCCCCATTTGATGAGAACAAAGTTTAATAACGTCAAATGTTCCTTCAACACTGAGATAATGACCTTGCTATTCGAAGAGTCCTTGTTCCCATTTTGGCCCAGTCCTATGAGTGTCTGAATAACCAGGGACTAAATTAGTCTCAGACCTACTGTCTCCTCCAAAGTCTAGTACTGTTTAGACAGTGGGGACAAGCTGTGGCTGTCAACAAAAGCAAATTTTATCCTTTCTTAAAATGGACCAATGTGACCCACACTATCAAGACCTTTTCAAAACAAGTGGGATAGAGGAAGACATCTCTTTACCAAAAGGCAGCAAAAATGTAATAGAAAGAATATGGACTCTAGAGTTAGATCTAGTTGTGATTGCTGACTCTTCCCCTTGGGCTGATTATTTAATCTCTTTGAACTGGAATTTCCTCCTCTGTTAAATGGGGACAAATAATTGTTGTGAAGCGTTAGGAAAAGAATCTTTAAAGCACATATCAAAAGTGCCAGAAACACAGTAGGAGCCTAAAATGTAGTAACTAATTTCAGGGGTCCCCAACTCCCAAGACCAGTACCATGGCGTGTTAGGAACTGGGCCTCACAGAAGGGGGCAAGGGAGCAATGCTGAGCTCCACCTCCTGTCAGATCAGCGGCAGCATTAGATTCTGATAGGAGCGCAAACTCTACTGTGAACTGCATGTGAGAAGGATCTAGGTTGTGTGTTCCTTATGAGAATCTAATGATAAATGTAATGCATTTGAATCATTCTGAACCACCCCCACCCCTACAAGCTTAGTCCATGGAAAAATTGTCCTCCCTGAAACCAGCCCCTAATGCCAAAAATGTTGGGGACCGCTGATTTATTTAGTGCATCTTTGCTACATTATTTGCAAAATTTTGCTAGTATTTACTACATTATGTGCATTATTTTACAACATTTACAAGATAATTTGCATTTCTGCTACATTAGGCAGCTCTACCTTTTGCAAATAACCAATATATAAAGCTTTGTATTCATCTAGGATATAATTTAAGTCTCATATCAACCCTGAGAGATTATGCAATAGAAGTGTTATTCTCTAAGGAACCGAAGTATGAACAGAACGAACTGACCTACCCAATGTTTAACAATGAGTTAAATATATAGCTGAGTCCTGAAAAACATGTACTCCTAGTACCCTCTTCAGTGGTCTTTTCCTCTCGTAGGACTTATGTGATGCTAAGGGAAATGGTCTTTCTTAAGAGTTACCCCTTTCACCAGAATGTGGACTGATATGGAAGGCAATCATCTCTCTGAGATGAGAGTGCAGTTAAGGCCAACGAAGAAAGAAGTAAAGCATCTTTCCCCCACTCTGAACCAGAACAGGAAGACTCATCTTTCTAGCTACTTGGAGCTACCAAAATGGCACTCTTCATAAGGACCTAAGTGAAGGAAGCCCCACAAAAGCCAAGTAATTTCACAACATGTCATAACTAGAAGGGGTCTTAAACACCAGGTCTAACTTACCCACGTATAGATGGTGAAGCTGATATCTGGAGAAGAGAAAGGATATACCTGAAGTCACAAAAAGTAACAATATGCCAATCCTATAATTGCTGAATGGCCTTAAAATAAGGTCACTCTAAAGTTCATTTGGTAACTGTTTATCACACATCAACACAAGGTACTGTCTTTATCCCACTCTTGTGCTCTGAAGTTTAAGCCTGTGTGGTTTTTGTCTCCTCAATTAAAGTGAATAGCCCCATCTTACTCATCTGTGTACTCCCACAAGCTTAAACAGTTGGTGCTCAACAAGTAATTGTAGTATGACATAATGATTCCAGATATGCAAGGTTGTTTTAATATCCAAAAAATCAATTCATTAATACCCCATAATAACACAATAAAGGGAAAAAGCCATAGAATTATCTCTGTTGACACAGAAAAAGCATTTGACAAAATCTGAAACCCTCTTTACAATAAAAATACTCAAGAAATGAGGAATAGAAGGCAACTTCCTTAATCTGATAAAAGGCATCTATGAAAAATCCACATTAATATCATACTAAACTGAATGCTTTCTCCCTAAAATCAGAAACAAGACAAAGATGTCCACTTTTGCCACTTCTATTTAACATTGTACTGAAGGTTCTAGTCAGAGCAATTAGGTGGGAAAAAAAAAAAAAGAAATAAAGAAAGAAAAGAAAAAGAAATAAAAGCACCTAGATTAGAAAAAAAGCAGTTTAGCTGGTTGTGGTGGCAGGCACCTGTAGTCTCAGCTAATCAGGAGGCTGAGGCTGGAGGAATGCTCAAACCCAAGAAATCAAGGTTGCAGTGAACTACAACTGCACCACTGCATTCCTGCCTAGGTGGCGGAATGAGACCCTATCTCAAAAAAAGAGTAAAACTATCTATATTCACAGATGACATAATCTTGTATATAGAAAATTCTAAGGAATCAACACCAAAAAAAAAATCTGTTGGAATTAAAAAGTTCAACAAGGTTTCAGGATACAAAAATCAACTGTATTTCTATACACAGCAATGAACAATCCAAAAACTGAAATTAAAAAAAAAAAAGTAGAATAGCATCAAAAAGAAAAACAGAAGTGTAAAACTTGTACAACCTTGAAAAAGAAAAACAAAGAAGACTAACACTTCCCAATTTCAAAACTTGATTATAAACCTAGAGTAATCAAGACAGTATGGTACTGGCATAAGAATAGAGATACAGATCAATTAAATGGAACTGACAGTCAAGAAATTAATGCTTACGTTTGTGGTCAACTATTTTTCAACAAGAGTGCCAAGACAATGCAACGAAGAAAGAATAGTCTTTTCAACAAATGGTGCTGAAACAACTGGATATAAACATGCAAAAGAATGAAAATTGACCTCTACCTCATACCACATGGAAAAACTAACTCAAAATGGATCACAGCTTTAATTGTAAGAGCTAAAAGTATTAAACTCTCAGAGGAAAACATAGGTGTAAATATTCATGACCCTGAATGGTTTCTTAGACATAACACCAAAAGCAAACAACAAAAGAAGAACTAAATAAACTGGACTACATCAAAAATAAAAACTTCTGTGCTATAAATAATGTCATCAAGAAAGTAAAAAGACAATCCACAAAACTGGAGAAAATATTTGCAAAACGTATATTTGATAGGAGACTTGTATCCAGGATATATAAAGAACTCTTATAATAGTAAAAAAGAGGCCGGGTGCGGTGGCTCACACCTGTAGTCCCAGCACTTTGGGGGGCCGAGGCAGGCGGATCATGAGGTCAGGAGAACGAGACAATCCTGGCTAACACGGTGAAACCCTGTCTCTACTAAAAATACAAAAAATTAGCTGGGCGTGGTGGCACGCTCCTGTAATCCCAGCTACTGGAGAGGCTGAGGCAGGAGAATCACTTGAACCCAGGAGACAGAGGTTGCAGTGAGTCAAGATCGCACCACTGCACTCCAGCGTGGGCGACAGAGCAAGACTCCATCTCAAAAAATAAATAAATAAATAGTAAAAAGACAAACCAATTTAAAAATGGACAAAGGCTCTAAAGAGACATTTGTACCAGGAAGATATCCAAGTGGCCAATAAACACATGAAAAGATACTCAAAATCATTAGTCTTTAAGGAAATTCAAATCAAAACCATATGAGACAGATACCGTTTCACACCCACTAAGATACCTAAAATAAAAAGATAATAACACATATTTACAAGGATGTGGAGAAATTAGAACTCTCATACACTGCTGGTAGAAATGTAAAATGGTACAGCCCCGTTAGAAAACAGTCAGGCAGTTCCTCAAAAAATTAAACATAGAGTTAGCACATGACCCTGCAATTCTACTCCTAAATATATACTTAAAGGTAAATGAAAATATATATCTACACAAAAAATGTACATAAATGTTCATAGTAGCATTAGTCACAGCCAAAAAATGGAAACAACCCAAATATCCATGAACTGATACAGGAATAAATAAAATGTGGTATATCCATACAACAGAATTAAGCAGTAAATACAATTACATAGATAGAAATAAACAGAATTCCATACAATAGAATATTTTTCAGCAAAAAATATTGCCAAATATTACTCAGCAATAAAATGAAAAACACACATTACAACACCCATGTTTCTTTTAGGAGGACAAAATATTCTTTTTCTTTTTTTTCTGGAGGGGGGATGGGGTATTGCTGTCACCCCCAGGCTGGAGAGCAGTGGAACTATCATGGCCCACCTGTAACCTCAACCTCCTGGGCTCAAGCGATCTTCCCACCTCAGCCTCCCAAGTAGCTGAAACCACAGGGACACGCCACTATGCCCAGCTAATTTTATTTATTTATTTATTTATTGAGACAGGTTCTCACTCTATTACCAGGCTGGAGTGCAGCAGCATGATCTCTGCTCACTGCAACCTCTGCCTCCCGGGCTCCACTGATCCTCCCACCTCAGCCTCCCGAGTAGCTGGGACTACAGGCATGCACCACCACGCCCGGCTAATTTTTGCATTTTTTGTAGAGACAGGGTTTTGCCATGTTGCCCAGGCTGGTCTCCAACTCCTGAGCTCAAGAGATCTGCCTACCTCGGCCTCTCAAAGTGGTGGGATTACAGACATAAGCCACCAGGTCTGGCCCAGATAATTTTTAAATTTTTTTTTTGTAGAGACAGGGTTTCCCTATGTTGCCCAGTCTGGTTCCCAAACTCCTAGGCTCAAAGGATCTTCCTGATTCAGCTTCCCGAAGTGCTGGAATTACAGGCATGAGCCACTATGCCCAGCCAAGACAAAATATTCTAAAACTAGATTGTAGTACTTGTACAACCCTGTGAATATACAAAAAAAAAAAAATTGAAATTAAAACCCCACTGGAAACAAGAAAAAAAACACTGAATTGTATACACTCTAAGTAGGTGAATTTTATGGTATGTGAATTATCTCAATAAAGCTGCTAAACGTACCCATACACATATACACAACTACGGTAGAATGGCAAGAATACCCACTGGACTTAAAGGTCAGTCAAGTCGAGGTCAAATCCTGGTCTATCACTATCTATATGATCATGACTTCACACTGAACCTTAGTTTCTCTGTAAAGTTAGGATAAAAATAGTAATCCCTGCCTTCGCAGGGTGGCTGGAAGATTACGTAAGAAAACAGACATGGAAGTGCTTTGCATATAGCTAATTTCCAGAGACACATATTTTCTCTTTTTTTTTTTTTTTTGAGACGGAGTCTCACTCTGTCCCCCAGGCTGGAGTGCAGTGGTGCGATCTCGGCTCACTGCAAGCTCCGCCTCCCGGGTTCACGCCATTCTCTTGCCTCAGCCTCCCAAGTAGCTGGGACTACAGGCGCCCGCCACTACGCCTGACTTTTTTTTTTTTTTTTCGTATTTTTAGTAGAGGCGGAGTTTCACCATGTTAGCCAGGATGGTCTTGGTCTCCTGACTTCGTGATCCGCCTGCCTCGGCCTCCCAAAGTGCTGGGATTATAGGCGTAAGCCACTGCGCCCAGCCCACATATTTTCTCTTAATAGACATCCCTTATCACTAGTATTACTGAACAAAATAACTGAAAATGGAAGAGAACATTTTCCTCAACTAATTTAAGTAGATTTGTGTGTTTTTCCAACAAACTAAAGGGAAAATGAGCAGACCCCACTGTTTACAATGAAGAGTAAGAAGGCACTAGAGTATGTGTACATAGGCACTCAGAGAGCAGTTCTGAATAAAGGGTTAAAGTAGCTACTCCAACTGCCTTCTTCCCCTATAATCCAAACTCTGCTTTCTGTTTCAATCGGTAGACCATGACCACCACATCACCACTGAAATAGGAAGATGTTCAGGAGAAATAACATGATTCCCAGTTCCAGGTTGGCAGGGAGAGTAAGGTCTCCCTGTTTCTCAGCAGACACTTATTCTATGGTTGGAGGCCACACCAGGATATCACTGGTGGGCAACCAAAGATGGGAAGGAGAAAAGAACGCTGTTTAATACTTCTGTTTACAGAAAAGAAAACCAACAGATTTGCCTAAGACCACAGAGCAAAATCATAGCTCTAATCATGATAGGCATGTGGCAAGCAGCACTATGTTGTACAAAGAATTCTGGGCTTAAGGATAGAAAAAATCAGATCTAGTCCCAGAATTGCTACCAAACTGCTATATAATCTTGACTAAGTCAATTTATCTCTCTCTCTTAATTACCTCTCATGTGCCTACTGATTCAGAATTTTCATAAAGTGACTACTGCATGCAAGACACTGTGCTGGAATATTGTGAACAAAACAGAGTCCGACATCTATGTAACTTATAGGATAGAACACTGCAGAAGTCAGATGTTAAAGAAATAAACAATCTAATTATAACATAATTACAACTTGTGATACACAGCCAGTGCCAATCAGGAAGTAAGATGTGCGTGGGAAAGCACATATGCAGAAGAAAACTTCACCAGCAAACTCCAAATTACATATCAGAAGAAGCTTCTCTCAGCTCTCCCTCCATCACAAACAGGGACTCAGTATTTCTTTGTTGTACAGTATGTCACCTGACTGCTTGCTTCTTAGTATAGCTGGAAGCATCATGGTCAATCACAAATAAACTAAAATGCGCAACAGATGCCAGTCAGTTGCATCAGTTACTATGAGATCTTACACAAGCCTCTTTCTCTCTCTGAGTCTGTTTCTTTATCTAGAAAATGGGGATGATACTACCTATTTCACAGTATTGTTCTGAGGATAAAATCGGAAAAAGTCATCTGGAAACTAAAACAATGAATTGGGATAATAACACTAAATCATTAAGATAAAGAAGTAAATCATTTACTCTAGTGTGCCCTCAACATTCAGTAGCAGGTTAGGCACACAACAGATCTATGCCTATCTGTTCCCATCTGTAAAACAATGATAACATCAGAACTCACTTCACAGAGTGATTGTAAGGATTAAATGAGATAACATATAGGTCAGGTACTTAGCACAGTCCCTGACACATACTTAGAAAAACATTAACTGCTATTAATTCACTTAACCTTACTTTCCTTCAATTTCCTCATCTGTGAAACAGTGATAGTAAGAGTACCTAACTTATACGATTATTATGAGGATTAAATAAAGGCTTAGAACAGTGTCTGGTACACAGTGAGTGCTAAATAAGATTATAATAATATTATTAATTTTATCTTTTAGCTGTCCCCACAATTCCCATGAATACAGACCACTGGTTCTCAACAAAAGTTGATTTTGCCTTCCAGGCGACATTTGGCAATGTCTAGAGATGTTTTTTATTGTCATGTCTTGGGGAAGAGGTAGCCACTACTGGCATCTAGCAGGCAGAGGACAGAGATGCAACTAAACATCTTATGATGCACAGGACAGCCCCATACTCCCCAAAGACTTATGTGGTCCAAAATATACACAGTACTAAGATAGAGAAATTCAAATACAGACTAAGCAAATCAAACAAAAGTTCTCTCGTGAACTCCTCTGAACTCTTTAAGAGTATATGAATCTCCCTTCTAGACTTTATTAGATAGGTATAAATGTTTTAGATATCTCCAAGACTTAGAATGAGCAAGTAATCTACAAAAGAATAGATATTCAATAGGAAAGCCAGCATTGGAACTCAGGTCTCCTGATTCCCAGACTTGTGCTGCTTCCAAGAGCTAACTCAACAATATGTCTCAGGTACCTCACAAGCATTTCCTCTCCTTCTCCCTCTTCTCCTTGGACTACCCAGTTTGAAAACAACATCTATTTCTTTTCCAGCATCATCAGAGGTCAAACACAGCGCTGGCCTCTGTCCCCACCCTCCCCAGTTAAAATACCTTCCCAAGGACCTGTCCTTCTGGGGAGGCCCCAGGACACTTTCAATCATGGCAGAAGGTAAAGAGGGAAACAGGCACGTCACATAGCCAAAGCAGGAGCAAGAGAGAGGGGTGCAAGAGGTGCCACACACTTTTAAACAACCAGATCTCATAAGAATTCACTCACTATCATGAGAACAGCACCAAGGGGATAGTGCTAAACCATTCATGAGAAATCCATTCCCATGATCCAACCACCTCCCACCAGTCCCCACCTCCAACATTAGGGATTACAATTAAACATGAGATTTGGACCCAGGACACATATCCAAACTGTATCAAAGGCTTACCTCCAAAACAGACAATGGGCTTCTTTAGGTGCTCTATAAATGTTTGTGGATGGAGCCCTTAACCGTCTCGTGTTAGGCTGAAGAACAGCTTGATATTTTTAGACCGAAATCTGTGTAATTTTAACTAATGCTGTTGCTCCCAATAGAAATCTCAAGGTACACAGGTCACATGGCACTTAAAAATACATAGTTTTAGAGCTTGGTAACAGCTTCTCTAAAAGAGCTGTTTATGGAAAGACATCTAGGTCTTGCTACCAGGAAACCACAGTCCTAACTTCAGTTCTGTCACAGAATCTCTGTGTATGACATTGGGCAGATGGCTTTACGTCTCTGGAACTCAGTTATTAATCTATAAAATGGTGATTAAAATAGACTATATGATCAGTAAATTTCTTTCTAGTACTAGTACATTCTGCAAGCTCATGAAAAAATAAATTATTTTAATAAAAACGACTCACCCACGAAGACATGAGGATGAATTTGAGGCTCTAGAACTGAGCTCCTGGGTCTCTGTCTTGCCTGATTCTCTTAGCTGGAGGCAGAGTGGAAGAGTCACACCCAATGGTCCGATATACATCATTTCATTTGCCTAAGCCTGTTTCCTCATGTGAGAGGCCAGTGATTCGAAGCCATGAAAAGCATGCTATCTCCTCTATCTTTTAAATGTTAGGACTTTGGCTTTTAAGCCAAACTAAACTTTAGTTTAGTTTTTAAAAGAAAAAGCCAAAATATCTAACCAAGAAAATGAGTGCTTCTACTCTAGTTTTATAACTAGAAGCCCTATAGAGGAGCATGCTATCTCTTCTATCTTTTAAAAGTTAGGGCTTTGGCTTTTAAAAACAAAAAGCCAAAATATCTAACCAAGAAAATAACTGCTCTACTTCTAGTTTTAAAAGCCAAAATTATATATATACATAAAATAAAAAATGAAAGCCAAAATATCTAACCAAGAAAATGCCTGCTTCTAGAAGTACATGGCTCGCCAACATGGAAGTACACAGATACTGGAAAACTACCTGACAGGAACTTTGAAGAGAGAATTCAAACATGGGTTAAAGGCTGTGTTAGATGCCCCTAAAGGGAAATTGCAGTCCCTAATATTCTACAATTCTCTTTTCAGACAATTACAGAAAGAATAACCCTTAGCAGACTTCTAGAGAAAAAAAAAACACCCAAGGACTTTTCTGGTCCTATCCTTTCTCCTGCCCTCCTTCTATGTCTCTACCTCAGTACAATGGGTCATTCCCTTCCAGAGACATCATGGCTATACTGTACTTGCCTTTTCTTTTCTGGGTTTAACATATGGAGAGGGAAAGAGGACTAAATTGTCAAGGAAATTTAAATTGTCAAGAACCATCAGGTGCCTGAGTCTGTATCAGGGAAAATTTCTCAGGAGAATGGGAAGGTATAAGATTGGCTCTACTCAGCAATACCTAAGCTCAAGGTAGCCACTGGCCTCTCAGGTCACACAAATTAATGGCCCTCAAAGCATAAAGTTAGAAACCTAGTATGTATATTTAATCCAGCCCCAGTCACCCAGACTAGTCTAAGATACCCCTGACATCGGAGAATCAGGTATTATAAACTTAATCCCTGGTGGGTCCAACTGGGTAACGTTGGACCATTCACTGCTTCGCTCTGAGCCTGAACAGTTCCAAGTGTAAAATGTACCAATTCCAAGTATAAAATGAATATATCAGACAAGATCATTTAAAAAATTTCTTCAGTACTGATTTTGTTACTCTGCTATAAAATGGTATTTTTTAGAATTTAATTAGCATCTATCCTAAACTTTCAAATATACGAGAACAAAAATAGCCAGGTGCAGGGCCTCACATCTATAATCCTAGCTACTGAGGAGAAGGAGGCAGGAGAATAGTGTGAGGCCAGGAGTTTTGAGACCAGCCTAGGCAAAATAGTGAGACCCCCATCTCTAAAAATAAAAAAAATAAAGAACAAAAATAATAATAAATACTTAGCACCTACTATAAGGGCACTTACTATAAGGGTAAGTACCATACTTCACATGCCTATATCCTTTAATCTTCACAGCAATCCTAATTTATAAATGAGGAAACAAACTGAGAAAGGTTAAAAAACTTGCCCACGGTCACACAGGTAAATAGAAAACCTGGAACTTGACTCACCTCTACTGATTCTAAGTAGAACTCTTAGAATCTTTCTACTAAACCATTAATTTCCAGGCTTCTATTCCAAAATAGAATATTTACTTGGAAAGAAAGAAAACAGACAGTAGGGAAAAGATGATTAGAGGTAAGCTTCAATCAGCTAGCAAAGACCTGCTGTATACAGCAAGGGAAATAACAATATGCATTGAAGCCACCAAAAAACAAGAGACCTTCTAAGCCGCTGGAAGCAAGATTCATCTGAATTCCTCCCACCTCTACCTGCTCCTCCCACCTCTACCTCCTCCATTAGTTTGTTCTCCAAAAGATAGATGGGCTTGGGGATCCATATAGGCCAGGGAAAGTATGTTTACAGCTAAATAATCCAAAGGAGGCAGAGGCCAACTTAGAAGACCAGTCCTTCTCACCTGCTGCTAACTCACTTGACCCCCTCCTCTCCCAAGAGGCCTATTCCATACTCTGCCTTTCAAGAGAAGGCCTTTACCTCTGCAGACCTGGATCCTTTTCCTGAAGAAGCTTCAATCAGCTTAGAGACAGGAGATGCAGCCATCGGTATTTAATGCCTATCTCTCCCAATACTGTGTTTAAAAAAAAAAAAAAATCTAAAGGAAAGAAGGTGAGGAAAAGGCCTAAGTTTCTTTGAGACATCTAGGTCCATTTCTCTGCCATCCTATCTGTAAAAAGGAGGGTAATCCCATATCACTTGGGCTAGTCCTTGCTCAACGGCATCAGAAAAGCCAACCCATTTCTTTTCACTGAGAAGTCCTTTGAGAATTCAATCACTCAATCCAGTGGTTTCCAAGCTTTTTTGCAAAGTCTCTCCACCTCTTTTTCCAATCAAATCTTACAGTAATGCCAATATTTCAACAGATGAAAAGTAGAGCTTCTCTGGCTGAAATGGAGGTGGGTAAGTTCTACTTCCTCAGCCTCTTCTCACCTCCCAACCTTACCCAGGTAGATTGTGAGGCTCCACTTCAAAGCCCTGAAACTCTAGTTTAACACTTCCCTGTTATACTTAAGGAAACTACAGTCCAGAGAGAGAACATGACTTAGGATCACATGGTCAGTTAGTGGCAAAGCAAGAACTCAAACCCAGATGTACTGACTTCAAGGTTAGCTGATTTCCCATCTCATCACTACTCCTTTGAGATGATCATGTAAAATTGAATGTGAGTTTTTAAAAGCATTAAGTATTGGAGATGCACAGTTTCATCAGCTAATTTTCTCCACAAGTAAGAGTCAAAATGCTCAGACCTGCAAGGACAAAATCACCAGGTAACACCCAATAGCAAAGAAATCTTGTGTTCCCCACCCTCACGAAAGTGTCTGGTTGCTGGTAAAACAGGCATGGTTGTGTTACCAACTTACAAAAATTAATAGTAGAAAAATGAGACCCAGAAGGCTTCTGAAGGAATCCCTGCTCCCTTCATCCTCAGAAACTATCCCTTAAAGACATATAGGAATTCTCCTCATATCCACCATGCCTGGAACATGGAATAGAATCTTAACCTGTTTATTAAAGTTAATTCCTTAATACATGATATGTATAGCCTGGTCTCAAAATTTTTCTACCACTGTGAAAACCACTACTTGGAGGTAGCCAGCCTCTAAGATAGTACCCTATGTTCCCTGCCTCCTGGTATTTGCATCCTTGTAGAGTCTTCTCCCACAGGGTTGGTCTATGTGACGAAAAGAATACAACAGAAGTGATGGTACGTCACTTCTGAAGTTTGATTACATTAGACACAGCAGCTTCTGTTTTGATTACTCTCCTCTCTCGGATTTCTTCTTTGAGGAAGCCGGCTGATATGCTGTGAACTGCCCTGCCCTATGGACAGGCACACATGGCAAAGAACTGAAGCTTTTAGCCAACAGCCAGGAAGAAACTGAGGCTGGCCAACAATGAACAGCATGAGTGAACTTGGAAGGAGTTCATTCCAGCCCTGCTTGAGCCTCCAGATGACTGCAGTCCTGGGCAACAGTTTGGCTGTAACCCCATTACAGACAGTGAAGCAGAACCACCCAGCCCAGCCACTCGAAGATTCCTGACCCTCAGAAACTGTGTGAAATAATAAATGTTTATTTTTTTAAAACTGCTAGTTTTGCAGGTAATTTGTCTACACAACAATAGGTAACTAATACAACCACCAAACTAGGGTTTCCTGGGTTAACATCAGAAAGCCCCCATTATGAAACCAAAAGTCCAGCTGAAATGAAACCCAAAGCCTCAAGGCTTGGGGCTTCTCCTTAAACAACAACAGTCTCTGCTGCTTATTCACAAGGTGACCTTGTGCAATTCATTTCATCTCTCTTAGCCATGGTTTCCTTATTGAAGATACAGAGATATCACCTTCCTTGCAGATTATTGTGAGGATTAAATGAGAATAGTTTCTAAAAGTATCTAAAACAGTATAGAATTATACAAAGTAGGTTGGGCCTGGTGGCTCATGCCTGTAATCCCAGCACTTTGGGAGGCCGAGGTGGGTGGATCACGAGGTCAGGAGATCGAGACCATCATGGCCAACATGGTAAAACCCCGTCTCTACTAAAAATCCAAAAATTAGCCAGGTGTGGTAGCGCACGCTTGTAGTCTCCGGAGGCTGAGGCAGGAGAATCACTTGAATCCAGGAGGCAGAGGTTGCAGTGAGCCGTGATCACGCCACTGCACTGCAGCCTGGCAACAGAGTGAGACTCCGTCTCTAAAAAAAAAAAAAAAAGAATTATACAAAGTAAAGTTGTTATAATAGACTGTGGAAGACTCCCCAGCAAGCCCATTCCCAACAGCCACCACAAGGAGATGGCTCTGCTCAGTGAAGTCAAATGGAAAGGCCTCTACTACAACACTTATCCAACTGTAAGTATCCCCCTCTATTACTGCCCCTCATAATAACAAGAAGCCATAATTACCAGTGCTTATTAGGTATCAAGCAAAATGCTAAGTACATTTACATTATTTCCCATGTAATACTCCATTTAACATATAGGAAAACTGAAACTTAAAGAGGTTAAAATGATTTGGTTATTAATGGAGCCGGGATTGAACCTCAAATTCATGCAACTCTAAAGACCATGGTTTTTTCCATTAATTCAGTAAGCTTTTCATGACACCAAGGGATCTGGAAGTATCCAAAACACAAGGCATTCAGGTACAACTTAATAAAAGAAAAAGGAAGCAAAATCACAGTTCAAATTAATGAGAAAATTAAAAGATTCAGAAGGTGTGAATTCTGAACCTGTCTAGGGCACCAAGCAGCTGTGATACCTTCAGCAAGTTGTCTGTCAATGAAAATAAAACATCCCTCACATTTACAGTATATAGTATTCTGGAGTCTACAAAGCATTTTGAAATATCTGCAAATATTTTATTGTCACAGCAACACTGGAGAGCAGTTTCAATTATCTCTATTCTATAAATGAGCAAACTGAGACTCAAAAAGAATTCCAGCGACTTACCCATGGTTATTAAACAGATGGAACTTGCTAGACACAATATACCTAGATTTCTTTATTCTCAGACATAATATACCTAGATTTCCTTATTCTCAGAAAAGATGTACTTGAAACTGGAAAGTTTTAGGGAATGGCCAAAAGGTCACAGCAAGGACAAGAATCCAGTTTCCTTCTTATTCTCCTAACCCAGTGAGCTGCAACCAGGTATGTAAACCTGAAGAGCTTTAAAAGAAAAAAAAAAAAAAAAAAACACCCGATGCCTGGGTCCCATACCAACCACCATCCCCCACATTTAACTTATTTGGTCCAGGGTGGGACGTGGGTATCATCAGGAAGCTTATATTTTTAAGCTTCCCGGGTGTGGTCATGCTCAAAAACTATTGGCCTAACCCCCAGAACCACAGATTAAGAAATGTCCTGATTCATCCTCATTTTCTAATGTGAAGTTCTCTGAGTGAAGCCATCTAACTCTTTGTAAACTCATCACAATTACAAAGCAAAACATCTTCTATTATTGTGAATGGCCATGTAAGTTAAAATAATTTAATTTCTGTTGCCTGAGAATAAATTGTTATATACCATGCAATCAACATCTTAATGGTCATGACTAGAAATGTGGCATACAGCAACAAAATTGCTTCTAGAAAAAGAAAAGCTGCCCACAGTAGTATAATATACACAAAAACAACTAAGTAAAAAAACTGAAGTTGTCTTTTTCCTCCAAATGTCCCTGTTTGGGGGATCTCAAAACTCCTTGGTTCCACCAAGATGAATTCACCTCAAGTGTCCTCTGATGGAGGTCTGAATACTGCAAGGACTTATCCCACAATATCTCTACTTCTCTCTGCTAATCCAAATCCTACCTGACCAAGTTCTTTTCTTGACCATCCAGCCTACTGTTACGGGTTGAATTGTGTCTCAAAAAAAAAAAAAAATGTTGAAATCCTAACCACCAATACCTTAGGATTGACTTATTTGGAATTAGAGTAGTTACAGATGTAATCAAGTTAGAATGAGGTCATTAGAGTGGACCCTAATCCAACATAATTGGCGTCCTTATAAGAAGGGGAAATTTGGACACAAGAGACAATCACACACAGAGGTAAGATTATGTGAAAGGACAAAGGGAAAAGAAGCCATCCATAAGCCAAGAAAGGCCAGAGGGTAACAGAAACTAGGATAGATAGAGGCCAGGCACCGCCAGAGGTGGACCCGCAAAAACCTTGATTTCAACCTTCCGGCCTCTAGAACTGAGAGACCACAAATTTCTGTTTTTCTAAGTCACCCAATCTGTGGTACAGCAGCACCAGGAAACTAATACAGCCACCTTTCTCTAAACTACTAAAGTTTGTACCCAGCTTATTTGGTGGCACTGTTCAATTTATTTTTAGTGTATATATCCTACATTCTTAATGAAATCAAAGTTTTTTAAGGGCAGAAACACTATTTTATACTTCTTTGGTATCATCTACCATTCTTAGGGAAAAACTGACCTCAGGCAAGGTATTCAGGAAACATTCGCTCTCTTGATCACTTTCTGGAAAATGTTCAACAACCACGGTTGTTTTAGAATGTGATAACCAGAAAATCACTTTTCCTATTTCCATAATTCTGTTTCACACCAGAGTGAGCTATTTAAAAATCTACATTTCTCTTCATGAGCTTTTTATATACATAATATCTATCACATATAGAATCATGGATTGTTTGGGGCCAAGAGAGAGCTTAAAGATCATGTAGTGCAATCCTGAAGTGGTATCTTCTTCAACTCACAGATACCACTTCTCTCTTCTTGATCGTAAATGCCCTATTCTCCCTTGTCCGTTGTATTAGTTATTGATTTACAGGGCTCCTTCTCATCACCCCACCCCCACTATACAATAAGTACATTCAGGGTTGAAACTGTCTCATTCATCTTTGTATCTCCAGTACTTATCACAGTTCATAGTACATGCTCAATCAACAGTTCCTAAAGTATTATTTTCTCTTTCTTTGCCACTAGTCTGCGAGCTTCTCCAAGAAAGGAAGTGAATCTTAGTCATCTTTGTATCTCTAGGGTCTAGCACTAGCATGTAGCAGATAAAAAATATAATATTTGTTGTTCATGACATTAAAATGTTTGACTCACTGTCTCTATGCTAGGCTGTGCTGGCCTATCCTTTATTAAGAAGCTCAGACCCAGGCTGGGCACGGTGGCTCACACTTGTAATCCCAGCACTTTGGGAGGCCGAGGTGGGTGGATCACCTGAGGCCAGGAGTTCGAGACCAGCCTGGCCAACACGGCGAAACCCCGAATCTACTAAAAATACAAAAATTAGCCAGGCGTGGTGGTGCAGGCTTGTAATCTCAGCTACTCAGGAGGCTGAGCCATGAGAAACACTTGAACCCAGGAGACGGAGGTTGCAGTGAGCCAAGATCATGCCACTGCACTCCCGCCTGAGTGAAAGAGCGAGACCCTGTCCCAAAAAAAAAAAAAAAAAAAAAAAATTTCAGACCCAAGGTCATATAGTTAATAGATGATGGAGCTAAGATTTGAATCCAGAACATCTCATTGAAAGGTCTATCCTCTCATGTACTTTCATGGTAAAGTTTTTATAACTCTAGATATAAATGCAACTTCAGTTTTCTATTTGTTTAACTTCCTTTGAAGTTTGTTTCTAGTTAAAATTGGCAGATTGAAAACATCTTTACTTATGTTCCCTCCCAAAATCACTCTAAAATGATGGTAAAGCTATAAAAGAGGTATGAACCTCAACAATAAAGAGAATAGGTGAGGGGACATCAGACGGTAAGAGATTTCAAAAACTGTTTAGAATAATAGTGAATAGGGGAGCTGTGACAAAAAAAAAAAGGAGAGCGAAAGAAGCTGTAATCTAGAGCCTTGCATAGTCCCTGAGCAGCAAAGATGTGTGGTCCCTGTACAACAGGATCCCTTCACCTGGAAAGAATCACTGGATTAAAACACATAAAGACATAGGAAGTATAAATCATTTACCCAAAACCACACAGAGATAAGAAGAGCTAGATCTTATTTTTGTTACCTTTCTATAACACATCCACTATTAGCCAACTTAAAAGAATATAGGATGAATCAGCAGCCCATGCCACAAAACAAGGAGGCAGAGGTGTTTCCCAGGGTCTACATTTTGGCCTTGTTTACCAACTCCAAAAAGGTCCTTTGTGTTTGGGCTCTCCCTGGTGAGAACCTGTTCAAATAGTTGGGATAAAAATCCCATTATTCCCATTGTCCGATTCTATAGCTCTGAAAGGTAGGTTACCAGCACCTAACAAAAATAGGACAAAACTTGGAGGCAAAAGATTTCATAAGCACTAACACTGTTTCAAGTCAAAGCTGAGCTCATCTATCTTGCCCGTGGTAGTGTGAGAGAAGCAGCTTTTCATCCCTTTTTAGAACAGAACATGTCCAAAGGTAGGTGTTGTTATATCTGCTAACCAGATGAAACAGATTCTTTTTTTTTTTTTTTTTTCAAGGGAAGTCTCCCGCTCAGGCTGGAGTGCAGTGGCACGATTTCGGCTCACTGCAACCTCCACCTCCCGGGTTCAAGCAATTCTCCTGCCTCAGCCTCCCAAGTAGCTGGGATTACAGGCGCCTACCACTACGCCCAGCTAATTTTTGTATTTTTAGTAGAGACGGGGGTTTCACCATGTTGGCCGGACTGGTCTCGAACTCCTGATCTCAGGTGATCCACCCGCCTCAGCCTCCCAAAGTGCTGGCATTACAGGCATGAGCCACCATGCCCAGCCAAAATAGATTCATTTTAAAATGCCAAATTACAGAATTGCCTACAGTTGCAATTAAGGCATTAGTAACTCTAGGGCTATTTCTTAATACACAATTATGAGAGTACCACAGCTATTTGCTCCCCATTCCACCATACTCCCATTTGAACTCTTGTCCATCACTGCATTAAACACATCTACATACTCAATTTGTGTGTTTTTGATGTGCACAGAAAGAATACTGAATTAGGAGTCAGAAGAATCGTTCCAAATACAACTCAAGCTTTGGAGTCAGCAAACTTGGATTTGAATCCCAATTCTCTGAGTTACCAGCTGTGAGATCAGAAATTAATCATTTAATCTCTCTGGCCCTCAATTACCTTATATGTAAAATGGGAGACTCATGTGGGAAAAAATGGGAAAATATTCAGAGACCTGTTGTGAGGATTGGGAATATTTATTAGGCAACTTGCACAGCAGTAAGGTACTCAATGCATGGTACTTTCCTCTTTTATTGACCACCTGGTATTTGCTACGTATTTCTAACCTTGGAAGGGTTGTTTTGAAGAAGTGTTTAAGGAGAGGTAGAATATACAAATTACATTAATTACAATACAGTACAACACAAAATATAACATAATACAAAGAAGTATAATATAAGAAATGATGTCATAGCCATTACAACGGAGTAACACATAAACACTAAAGGAAGAAATACTAATTCTGCCTGGCACAGGAGGACAATGTCAGAGAAGGCATCAGAGACAGATATTTGAACTTGGTCTTGAAGGTTGTTGAGTGTAAGGACAGCAAACAAAGGAAAACATGTTAAACAAACAAAGAGCTATGAGACACAAGTTAAGGGAACATGAGAAAGAATGTCTGGCTTATTTCAGCAACAGTGTGAAAACTTACAAAGAAGTGATAGGTTATACAGAACCAGAAGTAAGATTAGCATGAGGAAGGGACTACCCATGGGAAGTTTTTTGTGGAAAGAAAAGTGGTATAATAGGCAAAAAGAGGTAGTCATTTGAGAAACTCTTGAAACTATTTAGCTGGAGAAGAACAGTAATAAAATCACTATTGTGATTATAAAGAATTGTCATGTGGAGGAAAGGTTGAATTCATTTTGTCTGACCCAAGGGACAGATTTAAGAAGGTGGATAGAAATTAAAGAATGATATTATACAAAAATGGCTAAGGAATATTAATGATACACAGAGTGAGAGTTTGAAATTTAAAAGAAAATGTCCCTCCTGTAAGTTTTGAAATTAACCCAGAAAGCTCAAAAGAGAAACTCCTTCAATCTTAGCCTGGGCTAAGAACCCCAGCCTTTCTCTTCCTCTTCGGGGACAAGACGACTTGATGGGCCTTTGGTGCAACCAGGTTTGAGGAAGGTGCTTCCACCACTTCCTGAGGCCTTACACAATTCAATTCAACCTCAAAAGGGAACACTAGCCCACACAGAAACAGCTTAAAAAGAAAACTAAAGAAGGCAACGACTTTAAAGGAAACTAGGCAGTGCGCTTAAAGAGAAAAGAGCAATGGGAACAATATGAACATCAGAGGCATCGACTATCTGTTCTCATGTTAATGAAGGAAGGAAGAGCAGCAAGACCATTCAGTTCAACATCTCACTGTACAGATAGAGAAACTGAAGCCCAGAAAGGGGATAGGGCAGGTAAAGCCAGGCATGAAAACAACTTAACATAAAACGTTAAGAGTTCAGGCAGACTCTTTTATCATCTCACTTTTCCTCAAAATAACACAGTGAAGGAGGTGTTATTTTCCCAATAAGACACGAAGATCTTTAAAGCATAACAATGTTTGTGTTAGTTTTCCTTACGGGTTGCTGGAATGAATAATACTTTCCTTTTCAAGCCCATAGGTTTAAAAAAAAAAAAAATCACCTTAAGGACTGGGACTTCTCCAGGGAAATAATGTGGACTAGAAAACAGTTTCTCAATACCCTCACCCCAATTCCCCTATTCTATCTAGGACTTTCCAATGTATTACATATCAATTTTTTAAAAATTCTGTTTTAGCCCCTATGCTGAGAACAGGGAGCAAAAATCCAATCAGACATGCATCTTCAAGGAGCTCCCATTCTGATAGCATAGACAAGCATGACAATCAATGATTATCTTTTAGTCATGAAGACTTGGTTTCAAATCCTGGGTATGCCCTTTACTAGCTAAGGCAAATCATTTCCTTTCATCTAAACTTCAGACTCCTTTTCTGCGAAATTGAAGGCAATACCCTCAGTCTAACTCAAAGTATTAACTTGTGAGTATTTGGAAAGATAATTATTTAAAGCACCCAGCAGAATGTCTGATCCACAGTATATATGCTCAGAAGGTATTTACTGAATTAATGGCTTACATAAAAGTATCAATTCTAGGGGTAGGGTTGGGAAGAAAGAACATCCCAGCATTATGTTTTCTCATAACCCTGGACCCACTGAGAGAATGATGTTTGCCTGATCATGTGGGTTTTATGTTTCCCAACTCTTGTGCATTAAAACCACAAACCCCACCCCAGCATTAAAAACCCGAAAGAACCTGGCAGGTCCCACACAATGACTAGGGATGAAGGAAATAGCTGTCTGGCCTGACCATATTTGCAAAGGGAAGTAGGCAGCAGAGCAAGGCCTAAAAAACCCAAGACCTGAAATCCTGCAAATCCTTATGATTAAAGACTAGAAAATCCTTGTTAAATACAAATATCTCTGCAAGGTGAAGCTGGGGTGAAGAACTAGGAGCCATCAGGGATTTATGGAACTCTATGGGCCACAGAAGTTCTCCACTTTAGATAGATATTATTTCAAAAAAAAATATTGGCATATCTACTGTGGGTCAGGTGTTGAAGCAGCAGATGACTTAGACATGGTTCCAGTTTTTGAGACACTTAGAATAACAGAGACAGAGATCACAATGAAAAATGGTTTCACCACTAAGGTCCTGACATACTGCTATTCAGTGGGCTGCAAATGCCCACAGAAGTGACCCAAGTTTCCCAGTTACCAAGTTTCCTCCTCCTCTTTTTCAATCCATTTACCACAAAACCTGCCATCTCTAGAGGCCCTTCTCTGGGCAGAAGAGCTTGCCTATGTGCCACAGGAGTTTAGAATGGAAATCTGACTAACAGCAAAGCTCATACCTTACACCACCTATAGCCTCTGGAATCAAACTCCACAAAACACTTTAAAACCACAGAACAAGAAGTTCTGATGTATTTATTTTAAGACTTTAGGGAAACCATTTGAGAAGACAGAACTAAGTCTTCTGAGAATATCTCAAACATTTACTGACTACCTATTATGTTCCAGCCACCACTTTGAATGCTTTATAATGGGGTTCAAGACATGCTACCCCAAAATATGACATCTTAGCATATGAGAAAACAGCAGACGCAAGAAAGTATTCTCACTCTCAGCTTCCCCTCACCCTTCTCCCCTGAAGCAGGTCATCAGATCCTCATTCAAGAGGTACCCTCCTTATTCCCAGAGGAAAGGCTAATTTTTCTCTGAAGACACAGGGACATACAGAAAAATCTGAACAAACTGGCCTTGCTAAGTTCCCTCCAACCCTGATCCTATTTATTACCATTACATCATACTGCCTTTGTCCAACCATATTTCTCCAAGACTACCCACTTCTTCCATCAAACCTAAACATAAAAATACACAAGTTTGCCTGTTTCTTTGCATCTTCATTTCCTTATGAAGGCTTCCATGTCATGAAAAACTTGTATTAAATATATTTGTATGCTTTTCTCTCGTTAATGTCTTTTGCTACAGGAGCCTCAGCCATGAATATAGCAATGGGAAAAATATTTCTTTTCCCCTATATTTATATATATTAATGTCCTCAAAACAACCCTGTAAGAGAGCTATTATTGTCTCAATTTTACAAAGAAAAAACTACATTCACAGAAATTAAGTGACTTGCCCAAAATCACACAGTTAATAAGTGATGGAGCTAAAATTCATAAGTAAATTGGCCACGTCCACTTTAAAGTCTTCATTTCATTTTTTTCCCCTGCATCTCACATTTCATTCTAATGATAACACTGTGAGGCAGAGTATCAACATAATTTTATTTTATAAATAGGAAACTGGTGCTTAAGGAAGTGATATTACTTTCTGAGAAACAGGTCAGTAAGTAGCAGAGCCACAGTTTGTACCCAGATCTCATGCCCTCAAATCTGCACTCTTTACACTACCCCACATTCCTCTTACACTTGCCTTGCAGAGAGGTGTAGTGAAAATATACTTAATAGGGAGTCAGAAGTGCTGAGAGGTGGTCTTGACTCTGTAACTAACTTATATTATATAATATTGAATGAGCTGCTTTTCTTCTCTTGGCTTCAGTTTCTCATCCATAAAATAAGGGTGTTGAATTAGACATCTCCTAGGGTCCCCTTCAGCCAGCAACCCAACTAGTCTATGAGAAGCAGTTTCTCTAATTTCCTTGCCACTCAAGCAGTAACTTTATAAAAGAAAAAAAAAAAGACTGGTTATTTACAGTATAGACAAAGGTGGAAAATGCTCAGCACCAAAGAGTAGAAATTACCCATTCAAATTCATATTTACCTTCCTCAAACACCCTAGATATAAAGAAAGAAAAAGCCATAAGCCACCTAATAGCAGTGTTGGCACATCTAATAACACGCCAAGTAGGAGTAAAGAGTGTGCTCATGGTAGGGCCCTTTTTCCTCTGCTGGATTCCTATCACTTCTATTCACTAGCTTTCTCTCTTCCTAGGTTGGCACATCAGCCCTGCCTCACAGCAAATCAGGCTTATGACTTTAACTAAATCCCATCAGATCTAAACAATCTACAAGTGACTTTTTACTATTACAGAACAAAAAAATGAAAGCCCCAGATGTAAATTCATCCAAGCCAAGAAATAGGAAGAAGGAAGAAGTGGGATATATAAGATTTTGGAGGCCAGGTGCGGTGGCTCACGCCTGTAATCCCAGCACTTCGGGAGGCCGAGGCAAGCAGATCGCCTGAGGTCAAGAGTTCAAAATCAGCCTGGCCAATATGGCAAAACCTCGTCTCTACTAAAAATACAAAAATTAGCCAGATGTACGGCACACGCCTATAGTCCCAGCTACTTGGGAGGCTGAGGCAGAAGAATCGCTTGAACCCAGGCGGCAGAGGTTTCAGTGAGCCGAGATCATGCCATTGCACTCCAGCCTGGGCGAAAAGAGCAAAACTCAGTCTCAAAAAAAAAAATTTTTTTTGGAAAAATTATTTCCCTGTCTGTCCTAGTTTCTTTATCTATAAAGCAAAGAAGCAAGTCCAAACCAATTCTAAACACCTTTCCCACTAAAACTTAACATGAACTTGTAAGTATTCTATATTTAGAAAATGTGAGATATATTTTTTAAAACAAACAAACAAACAAAAAAAAAAACAAGGGGGAAAAGGGCATGGTATTACAAATTTTAATTACCTCACAGGAGAAAACAAAAAGGAATGAATTATAGTGCCAGGGAAGAACATAAAATATGTATGGTCACAGCAAGCTGAATACATATTAGTTATAAGGATAAAAGGAACTGCACTATCCCTGTAACAGCCAAAGTAAATAATTCATATAACGCCCCAGGGTAAGACTGCAGAGGCAGAACCCATGTTCATGCAGTTAAACCAGAGCTGATCTGAATATGATCAAAGATCCAACACCAGGCTGGGTGCAGTGGCTCACACCTGTAATCTTAGCACTTTGGAAGGCTGAGGTAGGAGGATTGCTTGAACTCAGGACTTCAAGACCAGTCTGGCAATATGGTGAAACTCCATCTCTACAAAAAAATACAAAAAAATTAACTGGGTATGGTGGTACGTGCCTGTAGTCCCAGCTACTTGGCAGGCTGAGGTAGGAGGCTGAAGCTGCAGTGAGCTATGATCAGGCCACTGTACTCCAGCCTAGGTGACAGAGCGAGACCTTGTCTCGAAAAATAAATAAATAAATAAATAAATAAATAAAATTCATACTACCTTAGCCAAGTATCATCATTCATATTCTGTAGATCTTTACCTATTAATATACTAAATTATGAACTAGGCAGTTCCACATATATTTGTCCATTTAATTGTCTCAACACCCCAGTGGTTATATTCCCTGTTTTATAGAAGGGGAGCCCGAAGCTCAATGAGGTAAAAAGACCAGGATGAGAATCCAAACTCTGGCTCCAAGTTCAATATACTCTATCCCTATTATAACCTATCTCCTTCATTGTACAAGTCCCTCAGACACACATTATCCGGTTTTATATCTCACAACAACCACCACCTTGTGAGCTAGACATTCAAGATTCCTCATGAACTGGTCCCTATCCATCTTTCCAGTTTTGAAATGGATGCTGTTGGCTGCCTACCCAGCATCCATTCCCTTCTTCTCCCTTCCTAACAGAGCCCAGACTCTTTTTTTTAATCACAGATTCCTGGGCCCCACACCCAGAGTTTTTGATTCATAAGTCTGAGATGTGGCTCCAGAATTTGCATTTTTAGCAGGTTCCCAGAACACAACACTTTGAGAAGCACTGTTCTCAGAGAAAGCTGACCCCATTCCTAGCTCCAAGAGTAGGCCCTGATTGTACATCCAAACCAAACATGGTAATTCCATTCTCCTTGCCAGTGATTAGTTCTTGAATCAGATTTAGGTTTACTCAATCAGCACCTGGCATGTCCCTAGAAACTCTCGTAGTTCAGGGATGGGCAGGTGATCTCTACTGGTTCAATTTCACTGAAGAGAAGAAATTTTTGTCCATTTTCTGAAATAAAGTCAGTCAGTCTCTCTCCCTTTCTCTCTCTCTCTCTGTCTCTCTCATCCACTGGTGAATAAAGAAGCTTATCTCCCCAGCTGGTCTTGTCAGCCAATTTACTACCATGATGGAAGCCAGCTTGTGGATAAAGGTAACACAAGTATGATAAAAACGTCAACATGATTTAAGCCAAATTTGAGTCAGAATTTCTGTTTACAGAATTCCAAATGATACACAATTTGGTACTAGAAGAGGGTACAGCCACCTGAATATTCTCTAGGGCACAATGTATACACTGCTTTGCTCAACACCTATTCCAACCCCTTTCTAGCTTAGTAGGCACTACAGAGGTTGAAAAAAAAAAAGCATTACTTCTCAGATTTCCTTCTAAATGTGATTTAGGTTCCGCCATTCAGATGCTCTCAGACTAGATACTGATTAGAACTAAATTGGATGATGGGAGAGACTGGCACAGGACATCCCTTTTGCTGGAACAAACTGCAGCAGAGGCAGCATAGTTCTCTATCTAGCAACTGTAGCAACAGGTTCCTGATTCTGGCAAAGAGCAGCATCCTTGGGGACTCAGCTATTTAATGTAGTTTGGGGAGTTTGTTCCTGGAAGCCCAGCCTGGGTCCATTTTTTCAATTCTCCCAAAGATTCCTAAATCTCTCTGATATCCTTTAATAAATCTTTTTTGCTTAAACTTGCTAGAATGGACTCTTGTTTGCCCCTATTAATAAGAGCCATGACAAATAAGATAGCATATAATATTTACTATCATATTCTCATGACACCTGGCCCTTTCCTACCACGTCTTTGCATCAGCTCTTCTATCAGTGTGGAATGTCCTCCCTCAAAATCACCCCATTTGCAAAAGTTATCCACTACCTCCATGAAGAGATTTACATAAAGAGGAAGAAAGACTTACATAAAGGAAGAAAGACTTGACAGGAGACTGAGGTCTGAAGAATGAGGGGTATGTCATCTGGTAGAAAGGGACAGGGAGGAAGGAGAGGGCTATTTCAAGTGCAAAGATTAACATTTACATAGTAATAAGGTGTCTCTTGCCACCAAAGACTGCACCTGCACCTACAAATTCACAACTTCTTAAGAGTTGGAAATGATACCACCGCACATACTAGCTTTTGCTCAAAAAATTAATGTTGAATACAAGTGAATTTTATAGTCAGTTGTCAGTAATTACTAAGCACTAATAACTGTATTAAAAAAAAAAAAAAAAAAACCATACTAGAAGCTATAGGGAGATTCCCATAGTAGAGATCACACTCTCTCACTCTTGGAGCCTTACAACGTAGAAGGAAACAAGGATACCCAAAAAGATCAAAGACACAACATAAAAACTTTTTTTTAAGTGCAAATTCATATAAACAACAGTAAAGGAAAAAAAAAGATTCAAATATCTAAACCTAGATGTTATTCAGAGAAAATGTCCCTAGAATTCATTAATTCACCAAATATTTATTAGGTATCTACTATGTGCTAAAAATTGGTCTAGGTGCTGAGGACAACAGAGAAGCAAGCAGAGAAGGTCTTTGTTTTCACAAGGCTTGTATTCTAATTGAAGAATTAGGAACAAAGGTTTTGAGGGCAGGGCTATAAATTAAAGCACAAGTCATTTAAAATCATTTTAGCTTCTCTATCCTGTAATGATAAAGATAGCCGACATTTGTTAAGGACTTCTTACGTGACAAAATTTGCTAAGTGCTTTACAACTACTACCTCATGTAATCCTAATAACAAACATATGATGCAGGTACAATTATTATCATTTGGGTTTTTTTTTTTTTTTTTTTTTGAGATGGAGTCTCGCACTACCACCCAGACTGGGGTGCAGTGGCGTAATCTCAGCTCACTGCAAGCTCCACCTCCCGGGTTCATGCCATTTTTCTGCCTCAGTCTCTCGAGTAGCTGGGACTACAGGTGTGCGCTACCATGCCCGGCTAATTTTTTGTATTTTTAGTAGAGACAGGGTTTCTCCGTGTTAGCCAGAATGGTCTCAATCTCCTGACCCTGTGATCTGCCCACCTCGGCCTCCCAAAGTGCTGGGATTACAGGCATGAACTACCGCACCCAGCCAAAGCAGGTACTATTATTAGTACCATTTTAAGTATAAGGAAACCAAAACCACAGAGGTTAACTAAAACTACTCCGGCCAGATCACAGTCAGGAAATGGCAGGGCCACAGGATTCAATGTTAGGTCAGTAGCAGAGGTTTTTAACAGCTACACAATACACAGAGAGGAGAAAATTATATTTACATGTTAGAGCCTTGTTGAAATGTCAGGTTTGGAATTATTAATTGGGCATGAACTTCATCATCTCTGTCATTGTTTTTCCTTATTCTATAAAGTGAGCTGTTAGACTTCCAAAACTAAGGTCGTGTTCAACTTCTGTTTCCATGGTTTCAAAAACAATGTGAAAAGATATTCAAGTGCCTGGTCCAATTGTTAGTAAAAAGGTGCTTTGAAGGCTGCGGCTCTGCAGTTCTTATCCACTGGCTGGGACCGTGTGCTTCCATGGCTTCATTAAGGGGCGCATTAGCATTACATTAATTGGTATAAACAGCTGTAGCACAAACCTCCAGCAGATAGGAAGCTAGAGGCACAGAGAACAAAGGGAGAGGCAGGAAAGCAATGATTGGCTGACCTGAAGCTGTCTAGGTCAGGCATGGCATTTGGTCCCTCTTCATTTCTAAGTTCTCATGAATGTGGACACCCAGTCAGCAGCCCAAAGCCTTTCTTATTTCCATCTCAATCTCCAGGAAGAATTACAATGAGAATAACAGCTACTGAGACAGAGAACAGATTCTGAATATTAAAATACACACTAGGCAGGAGCTGGCAAAAGGAAGAATAAGAGAGGTTTTCCTTTTGGTCTTAACAAAGCGTGACAGTCAAATGCTACCATACACCTGCTGTATAAGCTCTGTACCAGACAGGACCTTTCAAGGACCTTTACCAAGTCCCTTCAATTATTATTCACTTATCTCTATGCATTTATTAGGCATCTCTGATGTACCAGACTCTGAGGTAGCCATCATAGGAATATAATTTAAAAAACACAATCCCAATCTCAGGGAACTAAATCTAATGGAGGAATGAGCATATATAGAGGGGATTCTTGTTATGTGAGGATAACTACTATCCAAAAATACCACTTAAAGTTAACTGACAAGGGACCAAAATTTCTTAGTAAATTTTTTAAAAATGTTGATGGGGCCTTTAATTTATCAAGACAAACATTTTAAAATTTTTATAATTCCTAATTTAATAAAACTTGTTATATTGCCCACAAAGTTAATTCTTAGAACAAAGAACATCTGTCACTTCACATTTGGCTTTCAAAATATATTGATAAGAGGATCAATTTTATAAAAATATTCAGGAGCTTCATCAATTTTTCCCGAGGGTCTCTTTTAATCCTTTGTTACTCAAATCATTGTCCTCCGAATGTCCTGTTATGTCACTACCCACATTAATTTTCCCTTCAATTTTAAATTGGTCTAACTTTACCTAATCCTCACTTGTCAGTGATTTTTGTGTGTGTGATTCAGGCCATTATCCAATATTGCCTTATTTCAACTTCCTAAATTTTTTCAATATTCATTTTAGAATCCATTTGCATTACAGTGTTCAATGTTAATAATCCTACCATTAGAAAAGCACTTACTGACAAAGAGGGGTGAATGTACAGACCTTACTGGTGAGCAGGGAGGGATGTTTGAGTGGGGGCTAATTTTATAAGTCCTTACAGATAACAAATGAACTTCAATACTAATTACAGTGCAAAGGATGGAGAGAGTACTATGAAAATTCAAGAAAGTTTGATGAATATATGTCGAGGGAGTGCAAAAGTAAATTATTTTATTCAATCTTTCAACAAATATTTATTAAGAGCCTACTACATGCCAGGCACTGATCAAGATACTGAAGATACAGCAAAGAACAAAACAAAGTACTACCCTCTAGGAACTTAAAATCATGAATGGGAGGATGAAAACTGGGGAAGCCTACATGGAAGAACTGGCATCCAAGTTGCATCTTGAGGAATAAAGAGTTTTAAAAGCATAGAGGAAAACAGAATTCCAGGCTGAGGGAACAGGGTAATATTATATGAAATGGAATGAAACTGAAACTGTGTATTTAGAGAGATAGAGTAGGGTTAGAAGAGATGATGCTGAAGAGGTAGGTGAGGTCAAATTGTTAAGTTCCCTGAATAAGTAATTTACATATTATCCTATAAACAATGGAGACATACTGATGTCTTTTGGGAAGAACAGTGACAGGATCAGAAAAATTACTCCAGGCAGAATAATGAATAAATAAGAGGGCACAAAGACTGGTTGCCAGGACACTAGTTAATAGGTTACTAAAAGTCAAGGGAAGAGATGATTACAATCTAAATCAGAGCAGAAAAGATAGAGAAATAAAAGTAAACTGGTAAAAAAACTTCAGAGATAAAACTAACAAGGCTTGATAATCCATTGCACTGATAGCATGAGCTTATTCATTCTGCAAATATTTACAAGCCTCACTGTGTTCCAAGCACTGTACTAAGTGATGAGGTACAATGGCGACCAAAAGACATGACCTTTGACTCCATGGAGCTGAAAGTCTAGACATAACCAAGAGTCAAATAAATATAGAATCACAAATCATTGTAAATTTGTAAATGCCATCGCAGAAAATAACAAAGTGCTGTAAAAGGAAAACAGAGGGGCTCTTCTTTTTTTTTTTTTTTTTTTTTTTGAGACGGAGTCTCGCTCTTTCACCCAGGCCGGACTGAAGTGGCGTGATCTCGGCTCACTGCAAGCTCTGCCGCCTGGGTTCACGCCATTCTCCTGCCTCAGCCCCCAAGTAGCTGGGACCACAGGCGCCCGCCACCGCACCCGGCTAATTTTTTGTATTTTTAGTAGAGACGGGGTTTCACCATGTTAGCCAGGATGGTCTCGATCTCCTGACCTCGTGATCCACCCACCTTGGCCTCCCAAAGTGCTGGGATTAGAGGCGTGAGCCACCGTGCCCGGCCTGGGGCTCTTCTTTAGATTAGAAAGGTCCTGGTTTACAGTAGATAATGAATATTTGTTTATTGAATGAGGAGAAGGCAGAATTGTGAACAGCAAACCAGGGGTAAAGAACAGGTGTGAAGGCCCTGAGGCAAGACAGACTTTCTCAAACTCTGTAGAATAGAAAAAAAAAAAAAAAGGGATGAAAAGGAAAAAGGGAGAGAGAAAAAGAAGGAAAGAAAAAAAAGAAGGAAGGGAGGAAGGGAGGGAGAGAGTCAGCCAGTCAGTCAGCCAGTCAGCCAGCCAGCCAGCCAGCCAGCCAGCCAGCCATTGAGGTACAGGATTATTGGGTACATCTGTGGCTATGAGGTTTTTTTGTTTGCTTTTTTAAAAAAAAAAAAAAAAGTAAGTTTGGCACCATGAACATCATTGATGGCCTTAGCAAGAGCAGTTATGATGAGGTTGTGGAGACAGGAGAGGAGCAGGCTGCAGAATAAATCGGAGGTAAGGTACTCAAAGCAGAAGTTATAAATAGCTATTTAAGAAAGACTAGCTTTGAAGGAAAGCAGAGATAGGGTTTACCTAGAAGCTGACATGGGATCTCAGGAGCACTTTTTTTTTTTTTTTGTGAAGAAATGTTTGAATGATGCTTAGGGTAACTCAGTAGAAGGCAAAATTTAAAGATGCCATAAAGTGAGGTTTCTAAGATTGGACCATGGGAAACAATCTAAAAACATGTGAAGGAGCAAGCGAAGAAGAGATGAGGCAAGAGAACGGAATCACTTCTTTCATTGTAAAAGAAGGGGCAAAGGAAGGAATGGGTACAAATCCAAGTAAATTCTAAGTAGGAATATGAAGCTTCTATTTCATCTGTGATATATAAGGCAAAGTCTGGAGAGTGGGGGCAGAGAGGTAAAGGGCAGAAAAAAAGCGGCAGAAGGAGAATAAGAGTAAAACTGAAGATAATCCTGAAGAAAAGCATGCAATTATTTCCAGAGATAGAAAACACAGGCAGAAAACTAGGCTTGTGGAAAAGGTAAATGAGTCAGTTGAATAAGCCAATTCCTGAAGAAATCATCAAGAGAAAGGCTGTAGTAGTTTTTTCAGTTTGCAAATGTCAAATCCTGTCAAGAGCCCTTTAGGTTTTCTACCCCTTGATACAGTAATCCCACCTATAGAAATTTATTCTAAAGAAGTAATCTTTGAAAGGAGAAAGCTATATGCAGTGCTATGGGTAAAATTACAGTATAATTTATAATAGGAAAAGAAAAATCTAAAAACCTACACCGGATAGTTTTATGTGTCAACTTGGCTAGGCTATAGTCCCCAGTTATTCAATTAAACATTAATGTAGATGTTGCTGGGAAGGTATTTTGCAGATGTGGTTAACATCTACAATCAGCTGACGTTAAGTAAACAATATTATCCTCCATAATCTGGGTAGACTTCATTTAATCAGTTGAAAGGCTTTAAGAGCAAAACTGAAGTTTCTCTAAGAAAGAATTATTCTACTGGTTCTGTTTCTCCAGTAGAACATTGACTGACACAATAGTTTCAGGTAAATTATGGAATATCATCTTAAGTTTTACAATGAAGACTAAAGAGTAACATGCGGGAATGTGTATAAGTCAAGAAAAAAGGGCAAACAACAAACTTAGGACTACATTATGATTACAACTACATGTATGTTTATGTATGTTTACATATACCAAAAAAGGAAGCAAAAAAGGGTTATTTGTCAGGATGGCATCATAACTAAATTTTAAATTGATTAATAGTATTACAAAAGTTTGTGAAACAAAGCCCTGTTATTTTTAATGGAACAAAGTTAGTCACATTATTCATGTTAAGCTTTATTAGAATTGTGTGGCACTTTAAAGAAACCCATACTAATCTAAAAGAAAACTGCGAATTTTGAAACATTGCCTTGGATAATACTAAAAAGAGTTGACCCACTAGAAGGCAAATAGGCCTTCAAGGGTCTCAGTCCAATGCCATTTTTCAGTAACATGCAATTCCTCAGCTTAAAGGAAATGAAGAAATTTCCAGAGTAACAAAGTAGCTGCTGATCGGCTTTAAGAATTTTCCACATCCTATCGCCGGGCACTGTGGCTCACGCCTGTAATCCCAGCACTTTGGGAGGCCAAAGCGGGTGGATCACGAGGTCAGGAGATCGACACCATCCTGGCTAACACGGTGAAACCCCTTCTCTACTAAAAACACAAAAAAAGAAAAATTAGCCAGGCGTGGTGGCGGGCGCCTGTAGTCCCAGCTACTGGGGAGGCTGAGGCAGGAGAATGGCGTGAACCCGGGAGGCAGAGCTTGCAGTGAGCCGAGATTGCGCCACTGCACTCCAGCCTGGGCAACAGAGTGAGACTCCATCTCAAAAAAAAAAAAATTTTCACATCCTTAGATAGCATCAGGACATACTTTCAACTTTTACTCAGGTCAGAGGCATTTTGCACTGGGCAGCTACACATTTAGCACAGTAAGGTTCCTTCTCTCCTCTCTTCTCCTAATATCAGACATTGAAAGATTTTTTTTTATGTTATTTGAACTTGAGAAAATCAAATAACAGTTCTTAGTAAAGTCATGTGGGCCAGGCACAGTGGCTCACACATGTAATCCCAGCACTTTGGGAGCCCAAGGCTGGCAGATCACTTGAGGTCAGGTGTCCGAGACCAGCCTAGCCAACATGGTGAAACCCTATCTCTACTAAAAACACAAAAATTAGCCAGGCATGGTGCCTTGCACCTATAATCCCAGCTACTTGGGAGGCTGAGGCAGGAGAATTGCTTGAATTCGGAAGAAGGAGGTTGCAGTGAGCCGAGATCGTGCCACTGCACTCCAGCCTGGGCAACAGAGCGACACTCCATCTCAAAAAAAAAAAAAAAAAAAAAAAAAGTCCTGTGTCTCAAAAAAAAAAAGAAGTTATGTGGACCACAGTTTGAATGCTGGCTCCACTTTCACTCACTCACTCAAAGTGCCTACTATAGGTTAGGCACTGGGGATACAACAGTGAGGAAAAAAAAAAAAAAAGGTGGGCGGGGGTGGGGCAGGGGGGCTTTTAGGAAAAAGGGTACTATGTTAAAACTCATTCTCTTGAAGGTGCCAAGCTTTAAGGAGAAATGATTCTCTGGAGCTTAGGGTCTAGTAGGGTAGACAGATATTCATCAAATAATGGCACAGAGTATCAAGTAAGAGTATAGTTTCATGTAAGCAAATAATGATATGAATGCTAAAGTGTTTAAGGGTGTACTGATACCTGCAACTTATTTTGAAATGCTTCAAAATAAGACGGGTTAATGAATGGATCAAGGGATATATAGACATGCAATAAAGCAAACACAGCAAAATACCACAGAATCTAAATAATGGATATATGGGTGTTCACTGCACATACTCCCCTGCCAATGTTTTATTTAAAAAAAAATTTTAACATACATAAAATTAAAGAAATATAGTATAAAATGAAACAGTTTCAAGAAGAGTCAGCCTAAGAAAATTTTTATGAAAAATTCAGTCTTTGAGAGGGTCCACTTACCACAGATACCCAGAGGCAGTCTCAAGACCACTTGGAAACTTGTATTAATCAATTTATTCTTCATCAATATTTATTTACTTGTTTGTTTTAGCTGACAATGAAATAGAGCATTCTACTCCCAAGATACTATGCTAAAAGTGCTTGTTCATCTCCTCATTCTAGCACTCTAGAGAGGAGAAGAGAGACTTTGGCAATTACTAACTGTCTCCATCTATAAAATCAGACTTGATAATGCCCTCTCAGTCCCTTCGGATTAACTAGGATATTACACAGGGTAGCGTTTTGAAAGGTCTCTTCCTACCACTCCAACTTCATCTCATACCATTTACTCTTGCTTCCTATACAACAGCCATAATGGCCTTTTTTTAGTTCCTCTATGTTGAGGTAAACCAGCATTATCCAACTGAAAAATACGGTTAGCCTTGAAAACAAGTCACATATGTAATCTCAAATTTTCTAGTAGCCATATTTTAAAGTTTGTAAAAAGGTGAAATTAATTTTAAAATACATTTTAACCCAATATATTCAAAATATTAACAATTCAACATATAACCAATATAAAAAGTTAATGAGTTATTTTACATTATTTTTTCAGTATTGTCTTCAAACTCTGGTATGTATTTTATTTACACTTACAGTGCATCTCTATGTGAATCAGTCAGTGTGCTCAACAGGCACACTGGCTAAGTAGCTACCATATTGAGCAGCACATCTCTAAACTTTTACCTACTCTGAGGGCCTTTGTGCATTTAAAATGTTCCCTCTGCCTGACATGCTTTTTCCCCTCAATGTTCTGCATGACTAAAATCTATTTATCATGCACATCTCAGTTTAAAAGCATCATTTCCTCAATGAGGTCTTTCCCTTATCACTCCAAAATTCTCTACATTAGTCCTTTCTCTCTTTTGTAGGACTTATCAAAACCTGCAACTGTCCACTTGCATATCTACTTACTTTTCTCTGTATTACCCTCTGGAATGTAATCTTTGTAAGAGCAAGGACAAGGACCATGCCTATATTATTTATGATTGTATCCTTAGTACTAAGTACAATGCTTGGCACACAGGAAGAAATCAATAAATATGTGTAGTCTAATTAAGGAATAAACAGAAGCACTATAGAGTTGTACAGATGCTCCTTGACTTATGATTAGGTTACGAGCTGATAAACCCAACTTACACTGAAATACTTTAAGTCAAAAATGCATTTAATACACCTAACATACCAAACATCATAGCTTAGCCTACCCAATCTTAAACATACTCAGAACACTTACGTTCGCCTACAATTATGCAAAATCATCTAACAGAGTCTATTTTATAATAAAGTGATGAATATCTCATGTAATTTATTCAATACTGCACTGAAAGTGATTGGATGGGTATTCCAAGTATGGTTTCTACTGAATGCATATTGCTTTTACACCATCATAAAGTCGAAAAATCATTAAGTTGAACCACTGTAAGTCAGGGACCAGCTGTATTGGATTGGTACATACGTGAAAGTGTGTGCGTGTGTGTTTGTGTGTTTGTGTGTGTGTGTGTGTGTGTGTACACGCACGCGTGTGAGTGAAGAATATACTCAGCAGCCATTCCTAACTGTCCTGGAACCTTTACCACATAGTCAACTAAGTCAATTATCCAGCAAGTAGCAATGGATAGTAAAAAAACGATTTTTTGAAAGAGTTAGAGGGAACTATAAATATATTTTACCATTCTCCTAGGAAGCTACAATTTTTTAAAAAGTGCCACTAGTCAGGGCAGCACCCAAATGATCAGGAGCAGGTGACCAGATTTGGAGACAGAAAATATGAATTAAAGATTCCAGTTTGTAACTTCCCAGCTACATAATCATGCCACTTAACTTCTGTTCATTTATAAAAATATGATGCCTTAAAAACAGAAATAAGTTAATGAGACTCTACATAAAAGGGTTTTGAAAACAGTAAAGCACAAAAATTATATATATAATCTTATATATAATCTCTAGAAAGTCCAGGAAACTTGGATTTTTCAAGTCTATCACGATGGGCTTTCTCATTTTGCTCACCTGGTTCTTTATTTTTTTTTAAGTTACTTTACAAATTACATATGTAATTTATTAAATTATGCAAAATCTACCCTGGATACCAAAAAAATCTCAGACTCTGGACTGGTCAGATAATTCCATATGAGAAAATAAGTGGGAGGGAATGTTATAAAATAGTAATTCTTGGGCCGGGCAAAGTGGCTCATGCCTGTAATTCCAGCACATTGGGAGGCTGAGGCAGGCAGTTCACTTGAGCCCAGCCTGGGCAACATGGCAAAACCCTGTCTCTACAAAAAATACAAAAATTAGCTGGGCTTGGTAGCATGCCCCTGTGGTCCCAGCTACTCAGAGACTAAAGTGAAAGGATTGCTTGAGCCCGGGAGGGCAGGGCTGTAGTGAGCTATGATGGAGCTACTGTACTCCAATCTGGATGATAGAGCAAGACCCTGTCTCAAAAATAAATAAATAAATAAAATATTAATAGTAATTCTCCAACAGGCAATTGAAGAACCAAGAGCCCCTCCAACTATACCAAGTCCCTCTTTACCCATCTCCGAAACTGGAAATTTAAATTTTGTTCCTCTAGCCCACTGGGAACTATTTCCATAGTGAAATACCGTTACTGATGGACTACGTCCTGGTGTATTACAGAGAAAGGGTGAGGGCAGGTAGCAGGTGAGAAGGTTAAGAATCACTGTCAAAATATTCGAGCAAAGAAGTTGGCATCAAATTCAACACATCTACATGACAGCTAAGGAAAACTGAGTCTCAGGATGGTTAAGTGACTTGCTGTGGTTACACAGTAATAATTTTTAAAAATGCCTTCAAGGCCGGGCGAGGTGGCTCACACCTGTAATCCCAGCACTTTGGGAGGCCGAGGCGGGCAGATCACGAGGTCAGGAGATTGACACCATCCTGGCTAACACAGTGAAACCCCGTCTCTACTAAAAATACAAAAAATCAGCCGGGCATGGTGGCACGCGCCTGTAGTCCCAGCTACTTGGGAGGCTGAGGCAGGAGAATGGCGTGAACCCGGGAGGCGGAGCTTGCGGTGAGCCAAGATCACATCACTGCACTCCAGCCTGGGTGACAGAGCAAGACTCCGTCTCAAAAAAAAAAAAAGTCTTCAAATGACAGCTTGATGTCTCTGCTCCTAAATTTCCTCATCTGTAAAATGAGTTAGCCAACATCAGTCTAGCACATTACAGCTTCCAAACTGTTGTGCATATATCCACAGAGCTTACCTGATCCCTGCCACACCACAAAGGTCTAAGATGGCTATGGCGTAATAGAAAAAGCATGATGAACACTGAACAATCAAAAGAACCTGGCTTCAGATCTTGGCTGTGCTGTATTGCTTCAGCAAGTCAATTAACCTCTTTGTGTTTTCTTCTATCAAATGAATATAAAACAACACCTGTCCTAGCTAACCCAGGGGATTGTCCAAAGAATAAAGTCAGATAATATCAGTAAAAGTATTTTGTACATTATACAAAAGGCCCTTCATCATCTGGGCCCTGCCTCCTCTCTGCTCTCACGCCTCCCCACCTTACACCCTATCTTCTAAGCATACTAAACTACACAGGGCTCCCCAAACAGGCTCTCAAATCTTCTGCTCACATATTGCTCTCTCTTTCAAGAGGGTCCATCATCTCCCCTTTCTTCTCACCCCTCCCTGACTGTGCTTTGTTAACCCCTGCTCATTTTTCAGAACCCATCTTAGATGTCACCTCCTTTAAGAATGCTTGCCAGGCCACCCCCATTTCAAGTGCAGCAGATGCCCTTCCTCTGTGTTCACATGGAACTTGCACTTATCTCCATATTTTTGTCATTTTTTGTCTCAATGTAGTGTCATTGTCTATGCACATGTCTGTTTCTCCCGGAAACTATAAACCCAAAGGTAGAGGCTATGATTCATCTGTTTATTCAGAACCTATGACAATGCCTGATGCATAATATGTATTTAGCAAATGAAGGAACTTTAAATGGCAATAAAAATATTACTTTTCATACAATACTTACATAAGACATTTATGCAAAATATTGTTAGTATAAGGCAGTGCTTCTCAACTTTGCATATCAGAATCACCTATAAACCTTTCAAAATAGAGATGCCAAGGCAACTCTTTTACATCTTCACAAGTAATTCAAGTGCATAGCCAAAATTAAAACCACTGCTACACACAATCATAGTCATAAAATTACAAACTACTCTACCTAACATCTATATAGCTCAGTATCTTACAATTCACTTTTACATATATTATTAATCTTCACAAGAATTCTGTAAGTTAGGTGTTATTGCTTCCAAATGAACAAATAGAGATTTAAATAAGTGTCCAAGTAGCTCTTTGTCTAACTTCAAATTTTGTGCTCTTCCTTATACCCTCCCTTGGAAAGTGCAGTAATACACAAAGTACTATGAGAACAAGGGTTCCACCAGTGAGGAAGACATCAATCTTAGCTTTGTGGGAATCCAGGAGGAAATAAGGAAAGCTGGACCTTAAAGATATAGGCAGGCAGATGAGGGTGGAAGCCATGAATATACTGTCATTGTCATTTGCCATCCCAAAAGATTCAAAAGGCAGATTCTATAAAGAATATGCTCTTGCCAGCCTCAGTTAGTACTTACAGTCTGAAGGGGAAAGGGATATTGGAGAAGGCTGGAAGTAGAAAAGTAATAAAAGAAAGCAGCCCATAAACAAGAATGGATTTCCCAATCCTGCATGCAAATTACCTAACCCTGACTCCAGGAACAAAAGCCAAGACATAATGGACTTAAGAATTAGATGAATTCTACAGTCAATCAATACCACACAAACTCATGAGGGATGAATGAACCTCTGGTTCTTTCTAGACTTACTACTACACTATTCCTCAAGAAGGGATAATCCGGAGAAGCCTAGCACATACGTGACCTTCTCCATCTCAAAAACTAAAAGAATGGGAGAGAAGAGGAAGATATTCATGAAAGAAAAGGCTTACAAAAAGGGTAGAAAAATGTAGTACATTAAGTTAATAAATTTACGATGGCACAGGGAAATATTCAGGCACAAGTGATTCCAAATACTGGATAAAGCCTGATCTGGCAGCTTCAGTAAAGAAGTATTATCTTCTAAGTCTGCAACATCATGACCATCTGACACAGGGTTTTATCAGCAATTATCCTTTCTAGTTCAAACTGTGGACTTCAGTCAGGGTATTCTTAGGGAGAAGAAGCTAAAGAGATTAGGAACCAATGTAAAAGAATGTGTCTAGTGCCCCAAAATTTAGTTTGATGAGTTTAAAAGGCAATATGTTATAGCGGCAAAGTAAAGTACTACACTTAGAATTTTAAAATGTGGTTTAAAATCAATATTCAGGCATTTGTTAATGACGTGCCTCTGAGCAAGCCAAGACTTCTATTAATATAATCCTCAGCCTCCTAACTCGTCAAATGGGAATACCTATCTCATAGAGCTGTTATGAAGATTGAACAAAATAACGTCCAGGAAAGATGTTATTTTTCCTGTATGAATGATAAATGTAAATAAATGTAAATCTGTCTTCACCAAGCCTTCTAATACACACACACAAAAAAATACCAAATGGAAACTTTAACTCTCACTGCAATATATTTACTTGCAAAACATTCCTATATCCTCTGTGCAGAAAAATTAAAAGCAGCCTGTGTACTGAAAATAGCACATAGCTGCTGGAGTCAGGTGCACATGGACTAGAATTGTTGGTCTGCCACTTACTTGCAGCAAAACCTTAAGTAAGCTCCCTTTACTAGTATGACTCTCAGGCTTCCTCACCTATGATACAAGGATACCAGCAATCATCTCACAAGGTTATTCTGACGGTTAAAATGAACATGTTAAACATCTCACATAGGGCCTGGTACAGAACAGGTATTCAATAACGTAAGCCATTTTTAGTAAGCTTACCACCACCTAACAACTAACAAGCAAATTATACTTTTCAAAGATTCCTTTATAGTCATTATTTTAATTGCTTCATGATCCTGTAAACTAGTCATAGCAACTATTACTATTCCCATTTTACAGTTGGGACAAAACACAGAGATAAAAATTACTTCTACAAGGTCATGCAGTAACATAAACACTAAAGAAGGTCTCCTAACTTTTCCAGGGTTTCATTTGCCCCCACTACAAATTACAACATTACCCCTTAGAAATTAAAACAACATCTGTGAAGAGACTTTTTTTTTTTTTTTTTAATAATGGGCATAGAAAAAGACCCAGAAGGAGCAAATACTGGTGTGGGAGAATGTTTTTAAATTTTTTATTTTCAAGTTTGCATATACTGACTATTAATTTTGAATCAATGCATTTTTCCTTTTATTTTTAGTTGATATGTAATAATTGTACATTTATAGGATAGTGATATTTTGATATGTATATAATGTGTAATAATCAAATCAGGATAATTAGCATATTCATCACTCCAAACGTTTATCATTTCTTTATCATAAAGTCAAAAGCCTCTTGTTTTTAGATGCATATTGTTTATAGCTTTTCAAAAATAAACAATAAACTTAGTGAGATGTATTCTTTTGATAACCTTAAACTTGTCTCTTTACTATGCCAAAAAGAAATATTTTTCTCCCACTTTCTGGTTATTATTTCGAAAAATAACATGGAGAGGGATCAGAAAATTCATTAAAACCAGCAACAACAGAATTAATGTCTCAAATTGGCAACTGCTGATTCTACCTTGATTTTTGTTTTAGTTTTCCCCAACAAAGCCCACGACCTCTTAAAATTTTTTAAAAGTCTGCCTGTCAAAATGATGCTTGTTTGACAAATTATTCCTAAACTGAGGGAAACAAATAGAAAGGCAGCTTTCTCCCCACTTTATGATCATATACCACCTTTTTTCATCCCTCTATTTCATCTCTTCATTTCAGCACTCATCATGTCATATTATCTCTAGCTCCTTAAAGACTTGGGCTGCACTCTTGTATATAGCTGAACATCCTGCCCAGCACAGGGTCTGGCACATGGTGGAGAAGGACTCATAATTTTATAGTAAACGGATGAATAAATGAAGCCACTCTCCCAGAAGGAAGCCACTCTCCCAGAAGGAAGCTAGGAAAGGAGAAAACTGGGCACGGTATCTTAGGGCTAATAAGAAAGTGAAAGAAACAAAGCATTTTAAGAGCTTGACAAGGAAGAGAAACCTTTGTGTGGAGTCAAACAGGCCCTATATAGCTTTAAGTATCACTAGAGAAAGACAAAAACCACAGGAGACCAGGAAGAGACAGTTTTAAGTTAAAACACTCAAAAGTTAAGAGTGCTTATTTAGCCTTGCAAAACCAACTTGCAAATTCCAAGGAAACAATCCTGGCTCGGAATATTGCAACAGCAGTTTTCAGGTGGTGGTTAAAACAAACAAACGAACAAAAGACTAGGCTAAAAATTCTTGCAGGCTTTGGTTGGAGACACATAAAGGGAAAAGCTCAACCTAAAATGAATCCCCCAAAAATGTTAGGATCCCCTTGGATTTGCATATTGGACCATGATTCCTATTCATTCTGAGAACGGTTCTTGAGTAAAACCCCAATGTAGCAGCTGGCAATACGTAGGATTAAATCATCTTACATTATTCATTCAACAAATACTTGAGTGCCTGCTATATGCAGTCACTATTCTGGGCACTAGGATTAAAGCAATGACCAAACTGACAAAACTTCCCAGTCTCAGGAAGCTTTCATTCTATTGGCAAGCGAGAGATGGGATGGGATGGGATGGGATGGGATGGGATGGGATGGGATGGCATGGGATGGGATAGGATGGGATGGGATGGGATGTCAGGCAGTAAGTGCTACGGAAGAAAAACGGGACAGCAGGAGCTGGCAGGGTGCTGGTTTTTATTAAGAGCAGATCTTTTAACCCAGTGGTTCTCAAACTTTAGCAAGCATCAGAATCATTTAAAGGGCTTATTAAAGAAAAGAAATTCACAGGCTACCAAAAAAAGACAGGCACAAACTCAAGTAATCGTAGTAGAGTGCTACAGAAGGCCATAAGAGTGGTATGTACATGAGCCAGAGGATGGAAGAGCAACTCATTCTATACAGGAAAAGGAGAGACGAAGGGACTGCATCCCAGAGGCCCAACAAGGACATCCCCACAGGCAGGTAAGGGGTGGAAGGGAAGCATTCCGGGAAGAAAACAGAACATGCAAAAGCGAAGATGAGATTGGCAGGGGAGCCACAGAAAGTGAGGCTGCAAAGGCAGGCAGTGGTCTGATCCCTGAGAGTTTTTTATTCCATGTTACTCTGAAATTTATCTTCAGAATACGAAGAGTCAGGGGTAGGGGGCGCTGATGTGGTTAGGTTTTGTTTTACAGAAATCTTTCTGGATGCACACAGTACCTTCCTTTGAGGCACTGCTTCCTTCAAACCTAGCACAGGGACACAAAACATGTGCTTAGTAAATATATATTGAATTGAACTGAACAATCTTTTTACCAAATGCCCTCTTATGGATGAGGCAGGTCACCTTCCCTGCAGGACTCACTTTGGCCAAGAGAAGACTTGTAAAACAGGTCCAGCAGCCTCAATTATTGCACACTACTACCTGTACAACTGGAGTCCCCCAGAGATTAGGGCAGACCTTCATTGTTTACTTGTCTACCTCACCCATTAGACTTTGAGCTCTTTGAAGACAGGGAATATCTTTTAGACTGAATCCCCATAGCCTTAGCAAGAGGCCTGAAACATAGTAGCTCTCCAAACTCCAGTAATGTTGGATAAACGAATTGACTGAATAAGCAAATTTACCAAGGCAGACCCATGAGCTCATGTAGTTAAGAGTATGGATAAGCTTCAGGGAAAGTATGGGAAGTTTCCAGGGTCAATGTTCCCAAAACCCTTTTTGAAAGGCACAGTTTCTAGTTGAGGTGGGGGGGTTTTATACGCACCTGATTTAGAATTTTCCTAATAGGAACCAAAATGTTATAAGTGCTGTGGTAGAAATCCCACCGGGCCAATGGGAAGAAGTCAGTTCTGCCTGAGAGGAGAGACAGGATGGAGGCCAGCAAAGACTTCACAGTGTGGGAATTCTTCAGTGCACTCTTAAAAGCTGAATCGGTGCTTGCTACTTGCCCGTTTTGGGGCATAAAACCAAACTTCTGGAGCTTTTAAGGCTGGAAGTGACCTGCTCAAGGTCACACAAGAAGTAGATGAAGCCACAAGGTAAGAGAGATGAGGTATCTGTACTGATAATTCCTATTTTCTCCTGACAGAGTTGAAAGAGAACCCAAAAATGTAGGAGGCAAAATTAAAGATTTTTCTCAGGAACAATTCTTAAAATCAAGACTAATGAATCTGAATTTTTATTAGTAACCACGGAACTAACCCTTCCCTTCACTGTTCACAGTTTTTGTAAGGGTAGAACAACTATCCAAGGAGTTTAAAAACCAAGGACGTTGCTCACAACGCCAACACCCACTACTTCTCAAGTATTCTTCCAAAACACTCCCAGTAATGTGTACTGCTGAAATAGGATAGCGAAGGCTACAACAATCATGTCTTTTCAAATGGAATAATGAACATAAAATAACTATAAATCTCCTTCCCCGGTTGTTTTTCACTTCCCAAGTTACAGAATATTCCGGGGTGGGGGAGGGGCTGCGTAAGTCAAGTCCTACCAGCCCTTATTTTTCAGGGAGTAGAACCCTAAAGGTGACTGTCCAAGCCTGGAAGGGGTCATTTATTCCATGCAGAAGGAACTGGGCGCCGCTTTGCTGTGCCTCCTCGTAGCGGGACAGGGTGAGCGCTGCAGGACTGCGAAGTTCGGGACGGACTCGGTCCCCGACCGGTACTCGTGTGGCCTCCCGGCTCCAGCCTGGCCTGGCCCCGCCCCGCCCCTTCCCTCTCCCAGGTCTCTCGAATCGCCCGGCGTCTGAGACCCGCGACCCCGCCGGTGCGCGCACAGGGGGCCTTTGTTGGCCCTACGGGAGCGGGCCTCGCGGGGCGACGCCCCGCCTCACCTTACCTGGCGCCTCCGCCCGCCCAGGCGCCCGGCCCCGCAACGCGAGATAAATGGGCCCAGACCCCCACTCCACCCGTCCCCACCCCCGCGCCCCAGCACTGGCAGCCCGGGACGCGAGGGGTACCGGGCGGGAGGCCCGCTCTCACCTTCCGCGCTCGCTCAGCTCCTCTCGGCTCCTCCTCCTCCTCCTCCCGGTGGTGGGTGCCGCCTAGCCGGGAGTGAGGGCGCGAGTGTGCACGAGCTACCGCTTCACTTTCTCCCTCCTGCCGCCGCCGCCGCGCTGCCCGTGCCGGGGATCCCCTCAGGACAGGGGAACTGCGAGGGAACGGATGATGAGGGGGCGGGAGGGAGCGAGGCGACGCGGGAGGGGGGGGACCAGGGGGGCTGAGGGGCGAGGTGCGAAGGGCTCGGATGGCCTCTGAGGCAGGAGGTGGGAACTGGATGCGGAGACCAGGTTCTTCGAGGGGGCTCACGAGAGCGCGGGGCTCTGAGGAAAAGGCAATGAGAGTCCCAGGGGGAAAGCGTCTGTGGGGGAGGACTGCAGAGCCTGTGAGGGAGGCGCGATGGGCGAGCGAGGGGGCGGGAGCGTGTGGGGGAAGCCGTGAGGGGGCGTCTACTGTGCAGCCGCCACCTTCGGCTCCGGCTGCAGCCGCGGGAGGGCCGACTCCCCCGCCCACAGCCGCGCTATTGTACGCCGCCCGGCAGGCCTGACCGCCTAGTTCACTGGCTCCCCTACTCCTCCTCCTCCCCCCTCCTCCTCCTCCCCTCTGCCCTTTCCCCTCCTCCCCCCCCCTCCCCTCCTCCCCCTCCCCTACTCCCCCTCCCCCGGCGCGGCGGCGGCTCCGGCGGAGCTGTGCCCGCCCCGCGTCCCGCAGGTGGGAGGGGGCGGGGAGGGCCTGACCGACCCGTGGGAGCGAGGCCAAACCCTGGCCCGTATAAGGGCGAACGCCTGGGATTACGTCAGCGGCGCGTGACGCCAGAGGCTGGGGAATCACCCGCTTGCTGCGTGACGTCATCGCGTCGCGTCACTCTTCTCGGTCAGCTGTCAGTGGCGGGTTGTTTCCGTGCAGCCTTTCTACCAGACAATTTTGGGACGATTTCTGGGAGGGCTACTGTAGTAGTCAGGATGGAGAAAGACGGCTAACTTCCGGCGCTGAGGGTCCTTTTCAGGTTAACAAAGCACCACCGCATCTATGAGCTGGTTGTCAAGGGCTGAATTTGAAAACTATCTGATGTCGTGTGATCTCAGAGCCAGACATGTATTATATGTTTTTTGTGTGGGAGAGGGGACAGGGGTGGGAGGAAGACAAAGAAATTATAACGGAGAAGTTTGAACTACTGTGAACTGACATACGAAAAGAATGGGCTTCCTTTCACGTTTTTTCCCCTACAGTGGAGGGTACTTTCGACCCAAAGCTTGCTTTCTCCTGAGCTCAGATTGTGTATTTCCCAATACCTCCCGAGCAGCATTACCTGCATACTCGTCGTACCTCAGATTCAACATGTGCGAAACTGAGACAGCATTAGAAAGGCTAAGAGTCCGGAATCAGGTTGCCTTGCTTGAAATCCTAGCTATTCAAATATTAGTGATATGACCTTGACATTTCTAAGCCGTAATTTTTCTGTAATAATAAGTAGTACCTTAACTAGGTCTTCCTAAGCCTCAGTTTTACCATGGTAATAGTAACAATTAAGCCCTTTAGAATGTTGACTATTATTATTATTTCCACCCCAAAATTACTTCTTACGTTCCTTTCCGTTCTCAATGAATGAGCCACCCATTCAACAATCCCCTAAGCCGGGAACCTAGACATACTAATAGATCCCCATTCTTCCTCTCTCAACATCCATATCAAGTTGGACACCAAGTCTTGTAGCTTCTCCTAAATATTTTTCAAGTCCTTGCCTGTGTCGTCTTCTACTACCACTACCTGAACAACTGGAGCAACCTTTAGTCTCTTCAAATTCAATCTATTTTTCTCACTAGTTACCTGAGTAGCCTTATAAAAGCACAAATCTGATGATGTCCTCCCGTTTAAACACCAAAAGGATTTTATTGCTTTCAGGATAAAGTTCAAACACCTGAACTTGGCACTTTATTACCTGACTGCTTACACTAGCCTTTCTAGCTTTGTCTCACATCATTTATTTTTTGCTCCAAGCACACTGAAATATTAACGTTATTTGAATACACATTTCTTCATATCTACAAGCTCTTCCCTACTTATCTGACTGGCCAACACCTATTCATTGTACAAAGCTGAGCTCAAATGTCATTCATATTCATTCGACTAATATTTCTAAAGTTTCCCTAAGCCTTAACAAGACTGTAATTCTATAGTATTTCTATGTCTTTTATGGCAGTAACTGCATTTGTGTATCTAATTTCTTGAGTTCCTTGACAGCAAGTGATATTCCTTTCCATATCCTTAGCACCTAAAACAGTGCTTGACATATACCTAAGTATCAATATGTTGTTAAAATATATTTAATAAGGCCAGGCGCGGTGGCTCACGCCTGTAATCCCAGCACTTGGGAGGCCAAGGCAGCCAGATCACCTGAGGTCAGAAGTTTGAGACCAGCCTGGCCAATATAGCGAAACCCCATCTCTACTAAAATACAAAAATTAGCCGGGCGTAGTGGCAAGCACCTGTAATCCCAGCTACTCAGGAGGCTGAGGCAGGAGAATCGCTTAAACCCAGGAGGCAGTGGTTGTAGTAAGCTGTGATTGCACCACCACACTCCAGCCTGGGCAACAAGAGCAAAACTCCATCTCAAAAAAAAAATGTATTTAATAAATGTTCATATTGTGCTTACTATGTGCCAGGTACTGTTCTGAGCACTTTACAAACACTGTCCTTAAACCTCTACCCTCTAAGGTAGATACTGTTGTTATCCTCACCCATCTTATTGATGAGGGAACTGAGGCACAGAGGGGTTAAGTAACTTAACCCAGGATCCTAACCCAGTAAATTGACTCTAATCTGGATTGTCTTTTCGTGACCTCTGCACTAGGCAGAATAATGGCTCATCCAATGGAATGTTCATATTCCAATCCCTGGGAACTATGAATATGTTACCTTCCATGACAGAAGGACTCTGCAGATGTGACTAGATTAAGGATTTGGGGAAAGGGACTCTCCAGCTTTTGGGAGCAGACTCCAGAAAATGGAAAAGGCAAGAAAATGGATCCTCCCTTGGAGCCTCTGGAAAGGAAGAGACGGTATCCTGATGATACCTTAATTTTAGCCCACTGACATCCATTTAGGACTTCTGAACTACAGAATTGTGAAATAATAAATATGTATTGTTGGCCAGGCACAGTGGCTCACATCTGTAATCCCAGCACTTTGGGAGGCCGAGGCAGGTGTATCACCTGAGGTCAGGAGTTCAAGAGCAGCCTGGCCAACATGGTGAAACCCCATCTCTACTAAAAATATAAAATTAGCTGGGTGTGGTGGCACATGCTTGTAATCCCAGCTACTCAGGAGCTGAGGCAGGAGAATCGGTTGAATCCAGGAGGTGAAGTTTGCCGTGAGCCGAGATTGCGCCATTGCACTTAAGCCTGGAGACAAGAGTGAAATTCCATCTCAAAAAATAAAATAAAAAAATAAAAATAAATGTGTATTGTTTTAAGCCCACTGTGTATTTGATAATTTGTTACAGCATCCATGAGAAACTAATACAATCTCTAATCAAAGATGACTGCTCTATGCTAGGAATTGCTAGAAGGATGAGAAGTGAAACTGTCCACCAAAGCTGCAGCTGAAATCAGAGATGGGCTAGAAGTGGAATAAATAAGTAGGATAAGTGTATACAGTAAGTCCTCACTTAACACCATCAATGGGTTCTGCAGCTTTAGGCAAAACAATGTATAACAAAACCAATTTTACCATAGGCTGGCTAATTGATATAAAAGTTGAGTTCTTGTGGCATATTTCTGGTCACAAGACATCACCAAACTTCTAAATAAAGACCAAAACACCTCTAATATCAAACATTGGAATCAATGTGACCTATACATACATTTAAGAAAGATTAATAAAAAGAGGCCAGACCACCATCAGAGAAATGCAAATCAAAACCACAATGAGATACCATCTCACACCAGTTAGAATGGCAATCATTAAAAAGTCAAGAAACAACAGGTGCTGGAGAGGATGTGGAGAAATAGGAACACTTTTACACTGTTGGTGGGACTGTAAACTAGTTCAACCATTGTGGAAGTCAGTGTGGCAATTCCTCAGGGATCTAGAACTAGAAATACCATTTGACCCAGCCATCCCATTACTGGGTATATACCCAAAGGACTATAAATCATGCTGCTATAAAGACACATGCACACGTATGTTTATTGCGGCACTATTCACAATAGCAAAGACTGGGAACCAGCCTAAATGTCCAACAACGATAGACTGGATTAAGAAAATGTGGCACATATACACCATGGAATACTATGCAGCCACAAAAAATGATGAGTTCATGTCCTTCGTAGGGACATGGATGAAATTGGAAATCATCATTCTCAGTAAACTATCGCAAGGACAAAAAACCAAACACCGCATCTTCTCACTCATAGGTGGGAATTGAACAATGAGAACACATGGACACAGGAAGGGGAACATCACACTCTGGGGACTGTTGTGGGGTGGGGGGAGGGGGAAGGGATAGCATTAGGAGATATACCTAATGCTAAATGGCGAGTTAATGGGTGCAGCACACCAGCATGGCACATGTATACATATGTAACTAACCTGCACATTGTGCACATGTGCCCTAAAACTTAAAGTATAATAATAATAATTTAAAAAAAAAAGAATTCAAGCAAAGTTTGGGTAACATTCAGGTAAGGGTATTGTAGACAGGATTTCTGTTTGAGATGAGAGATTAAATTCTTCTAGTCCCTGAAACAAACTTTTCTAAGATCTCACCGAAAGACTCATGAGCTCTAAAATCCAACAACCAATGTAAAGAAAATACAGAGGAGAGAGGACAAGATGACCCTACGCAGGGATACAACGAACAAAATCTATGTTGTGGGAAACTCCACCACCCATTTTCTTCAATAAATACACTGAGAGACGGAAAAGAAGAAAAAGACAGATGAAAAGGGAAACTTGCTTTGAAAAGAAATGTAAAGACATAACCAAAAATAATGTGTGAACTTATTTGGCCCCCAATTCAAACAAAATGAGACAATTACAAATTTGAACACTGAATATTTTGTGATATTAAAAGCTGTTTTTTTAATTTAAAAAAAAAAAAAAAGAGGCCAGACCAGGTGCCTTGGCTCATGCCTGTAATCCCAGCACTTTGGGAGGCCAAGGTGGGCAGATCGCTTGAGCCCAGGAGTTTGAGACCAGCCAAGATAACATGACAAAACCCCATCTCTACCAAAAAAAAAAAAAAAAACCCAAATACAAAAAATTAGCCAGGCATGTCAGCACACCCCTGTAGTCCCATAGTCCTAGCTACCCGGGATGCTAAGGTGGAAGGATCACTTAAGCCCCGGAGGTCAAGGCCACAGTAAGCCATGACCGCACACCTTTGCACTTCAGTCTGGGTGACAGAGTGAGACCTTGTTTCAAAAACAAAACAAAAAACAAGAGGCTGGGCACAGTGATTCATGCCTGTAATCCCAGCATTTTGGGAGACCAAGGCAGATGATCACTTAAGCCTAGGAGGTCGAGGCTGCAGTGAGCCGTGATCATGCCACTGCACTCCAGCCCGAGAAACAGAGTGAGACCGTGTCTCAAAAATAAACAAGTAAGATCATTATTTACCCAATTTTTCCAGTTCAGGGTCGAGAGTGGCCAGAGCCTATCCCAGCAGCTTAAGGTGCAAGGCAGGAACCAACCACGTATAGGATGCTACGTAAGCTATTCCAGGGTGCACTCACATGCACACCAACACTCACTCAGACTAGGACAATGGAAACATGCCAGTTAACTTAATGTGCACATCTTTGGGATGTGGGAGGAAGCCAGAGTACACAGAGAAAACAGAGTCCAAACTACACTAGTGACCCAGGCCAAGAAGTTATTTGTTTTTTTCTCATCAACATTGTAACAAAATAACATTATTCAAGGACTTGCTGTATTTCACCTTATAAGAAATTGCCAAACTGTTTCCCAAAATGGTTGTACCCTTCAGGATCCTTTTGACACGTCCTCATCGTTCTTTGAGCTCTTCCTTGCTTTTTGGTCCAAGATGTTCTAAGCTCTTCTTACACTTTCTTTGACCCAGCCCTCAAATGAGCCATTACTCCAAAGAGCTCTGATTCTTTTCAATGAAGAATAGTATTTAAATGTGAAGATCTGGCCTGGCACGGTGGCCCAAGCCTGTAATCCTAGCACTTTGGGAGGCCAAGGTGGGCGGATTGCCTGAGCTCAGGAGTTCAAGACCAGCCTGGGCAATATGGTGAAACCCCTTCTCTACTAAAATACAAAAAAAAAAAAAAAAAATTAGCCGGGCTTAGTGGTATGTGCCTGTAGTCCCAGCTGCTTGGGAGGCTGAGGCAGGAGAATTGCTTGAGCCTGGGAGGCAGAGGTTGCAGTGAGCCAAGATCAGGCCACTGCACTCCAGCCTGGCGACAGAGCGAGAGTCAACATTTAAATGTTAAGATCTAGGCCAGGCGCGGTGGTTCATGCCTGTAATCCCAACACTTTGGGAGGCCAAGGTGGGCGGATCACGAGGTCGGGCGATCGAGACCATCCTGGCTAACATGGTGAAACCCTGTCTCCACTAAAAATAAAAAAAAAAAAAAATTAGCTGGGCGTGGTGGCAGGCGCCTGTAGTCCCAGCTACTTGGGAGGCTGAGGCAGGAGAATGGCGGGAACCCAAGAGGCACAGCTTGCAGTGAGCCGAGACCGCGCCACTGCACTCCAGCCTGCACGGCAGAGCAAGACTCCGTCTCAAAAAAAAAAAAAAAAATTAAGATCTAAGCATTGCACTCATTGTAATAGATGCCACTGTTCCCAAACTCAGACCTACTTTTGCTCTCTTTCTGGCCTTTAAAAAGCATACCATCACGAGTTCTATGGCTTCAAGGAAATGAATTTTGCCAACAACCTGAGGGAGCTTGGAAACCGCTGATGAGAATGCAGCCCACCGATGTCATGATTGCAGCCTATGAGACCCTGAGCAAAAGACCCATCTAAGCCATTTCCAGACTCCTGACCCACAGAAACTGTCAGATAATGAATATGTGTTGTTGTAAGCCACTAAGTTTGTGGTAATTTGTTGCTGAGACATAGAAAACTTATAGGGGGCCAAAGGAGAGAGAAGGGGGAGAAGAAGAGGAAAGGAAGAGCTCTGGAGACGTTTTATATTTCCTAATTCTTCTTCTTTCCTCCTGCCTTGAGTGTACACACGAAGGCTGGAGCTGGAGCAGCCATTCAGAAACCATGAAGAAAAGGACAAGAAAAATAATTTTTGTGTGTGTGTGTGTGACAGAGTCTCACGCTGTCACCCAGGCTGGAGTGCAGTGGTATGATCTCAGCTCACTGCAAACTCTGTCTCCTGGGCTCAAGCGATTCTCATGCCTCAGCCTCCCAATTAGCTGGGATTACAGGCACCCACCACCACACCCGGCTAATTTTTGTATTTTTAGTAGAGACACGGTTTCACCATGTTGGCCAGGCTGGTCTCAAACTCCTTACCTCAAATGATCCACCCACCTCAGCCTCCCAAACTGCTGGGATTACAGGCATCAGCAACAGCACTGGGCCCAAAATCACGAAGATCTTGAACTAAGTACTTTGAGTCATCAACCTAATGCCAGGAAACACCTGCCTCCAGAATTTCTATTAGGAGAAAGGGAAGTAAGTTTTTTAAAGCTGTTGTTTCTCAGGACTCTTTTACTTATAGCCAAAAGCTGTTCCTTAATGGTTCAGTGTGTTTTGTAAGTTTCCAAATGTATGCTTTGTTTTGTTTTGTTTTAACTATCTTTTCACTGCTGTTTCTTGAACACGGCAAGCACCCTCCCAACTCAGGGCTTTTGATCTTGCTATTCACTCTGCATGGAATTTTCTTCCCCTACATAGCTGCATATCTTGCTCCCTCACTCCTTTCAGGTTTCTGCTCAAATGTTACATCATCAGAGAGGCTTTACTTTTTAAAAAAAAAAAAAAGTATACTTTAATAAGTATAAAGTGTATAAACAATTAGGTAAGCTTGTGGAGAAGCTGACCAAGATATATAAATTAGGAGATACAAGTGTCCATCTAAATTTTCTGTATTTTATTATTTTACAGAATATTTATTAAAGGTGTTTCATATACACTTTCTCATCTGTCATTCTGGAAGTCCTTTATTGTAAAAATAATTCTGTTGTCTGAGTAACCACCATGGTTTTTTTTTTTTTTTTGAGACAGACTCTTGCTCTGTTGCCCAGGCTGGAGTGCAGTGGTGCAATCTCAGCTCACTGCAACCTCCACCTCCCAGGTTCAAGTGGTTCTGCTGCCGCAGCCTCCCGAATAGCTGGGATTACAGGTGCATGCCACCATGCCCAACTAATTTTTGCACTTTTAGTAGAGGCGGGGTTTCACCATGTTGGCCAGACTGGTCTTGAGCTCCTGACCTCAAGTGATCCACCTGCCTCAGCCTCCCAAAGTGCTGGGATTACAGGCGTGAGCCACCATGCCCAGCCTAAATATTTTTTGAAATTTGTTTATCATCTGTCCTCTTGCCCTCAGAATGCAAGCTTCATGACAGTAGGACTTCATCTCATTTATTTGTTGCTGTGTGCCCAGCTTCTAGAAAATTACCTGGTGTATAATACATGCTTAATAAATGTATTATTTCTAATTTAATTTCATTGTGGTCAGGGGACATGCTTTGTATAACATCTTTTTAAACTTTCTTGAGAATTTCTTTTGCCCTTGTACATGTTCTAGTGCATATTTTAAAAGAATGCATATTCTCTATTTGTCGGATACAGCATTCTATTTCTATTATATCAAGTATATTAACTACATTGTTCCAGTGTCTATTAACTTAATGTTCCAACTTAAGTTAATGATCCATCAACTTAATGTAAAAATGTGATAAAAAATCTCCAAATATATATATAACTGTGCATTTGTCAATTTCTCCCTTTTTGCTTTATGTGGTGATTCTCTGTTGTTAGGCTTATGATTTGGCTGATTAGTGTCTTTTAACATTGTATCTTTAGGCCAGGCGTGGTGGTTCATGCCTGTAATCCCAGCACTTTGGGAGGCCAAGGCGGGTGGATCACGAGGTCAATAGGTTGAGACCATCCTGGCCAACAAGGTGAAACCCCATCTCTACTAAAAATACAAAAATTAGCCAGGCGTGGTGGCATGTGCCTGTAGTCCCAGCTACTCGGGAGGCTGAGGCAGGAGAATTGCTTGAACCTGGGAGGCAGAGGTTGCTGTGAGCCGAGATTGTGCCACTGCACTCCAGCCTGGTGACAGAGGGAGACTCCATCTCAAAAAAAAAAAAAAAAATTATATCTTTTGTGAGTAGCACAATTGCTAGATTCTATTTTTATCCAATGATAGTTTTTGGATTTGTATAGGTGAGTTTAATCTGTTTCACTATATTGTGTCTTCCTGTATTAGAACATGTCTCTCCAAAAAAATGTAAGCTTCATGAGTGTGGGGAGTTTGTTTTACTCACTACTATACCTCTATAGCTTGGAACAGTGCTGTACTTATTAGGTACTCAATAAATATCTATTCCTTGTTTAACAGTGATTATTGCTATGTTCATTTCTATTATCTTGAATGTTTTCTTTTTACCATTTTGCTTCTTTTTTTTTGAGATGGAGTCTCGCTCTGTTGCCCGGGCTGGAGTGTAGTGGCAGGATCTCAGCTCACTGCAAGCTCCGCCTCCCAGGTTCAAGCAATTCTCCTGTCTCAGCCTCCTGAGTAGCTAGGATTACAGGCGCACCCCACCACGCCCAGTTAATTTTTGTATTTTTAGTAGAGACGGGGTTTCATCATATTGGTCAGGCTGGTCTCAAACTCCTGACCTCAGGTGATCTGCCTGCCTCAGCTTCCCAAAGTGGTGGGATTACTGGCATGAGCCACCACGCCCAGCCTATTTTGCTTCTTTATTGTTCTTTTCTGTATTCTGTTGGATTGATAACATTTTCTTGGCTTCCCTCTGCCCCACTGATGCCTTAGAAGATAAAACTTGTCTTTCTATTCTTTTAATGATTATCCTTAAAAAAGATATATATAAATTTAGCTATAAACTTTCATAAATTGTCAGTGTCTCCATCCTCCTCCAAAGTAAGATGAAACCTTCAACATACTTTAACACTCACTGATCATTCCTCTTGAATTCCTTTTAATTAGTTTTTGTACATGTCTAAAAATGATTTTATTTTTCCCTCACTCTTTTTTTCTTTTTCTTTTTTTCTTTTTTTTTTTTTTTTTTTTGAGACAGGATCTTACTCTGTCACCCAGGCTGGAGTGCAGTGGCATGATCTTGTCTCACTGCAGCCTTGACCTCCTGAGCTCAAGCAATCCTCCCACCTCAGCCTTCAGCCTGCTGAGTAGCTGGGATGACAGGCACTCGCCACCCTGCTCAGCTAATTTTTTAGTGTTTCTTTTTGTAAAGGCAGGATCTCCCTCTGTTGCCCAGCTGGTCTTGAACTCCTAGGCACAAGCGATCCTCCCCACTTCAGACTCCCAAAGTGCTAAGATTACAGGCATGAGCCACCACACCCAGCTTTTCCCTCACTCTTGAATGATAGGTAATCACCTGTAATCCCAGCACTTTGGGAGGCCAAGACAGGTGGATCACCTGAGGTCAGGAGTTCAAGACCAGACTGGCCAATAGGGTGAAACCTTGTCTCTACTAAAAATACAAAAATTAGCTGGGCATGGTGGTGGGCACCTGTAAACCGAGATACTCAGAAGGCTGAGGAAGGAGAATCGCTTGAACCTAGGAGGCGGAGGTTGCAGTGAGCCAAGATTGTGCCACTGCACTCCAGCCTAGGTGACAAGAGTGAGACTCCATCTCAAAAAAAAAAAAGAATATTCTCTGTGGCCTGAAAGAGTGGAGAAAGTAGGAAAGAGTATAACCAGCTGGTTGAAACAACCTTATCAGATAATGGCATGTTCGTAATCCATGGACAGAAATAAAACTCAGACCAAGTCACTGAAAAGGAATAGGCACGCTGGGAAATGGGATGAGGAAAGTGAGGAGGATTATAGGGCTCTTTAAAAATTTAGCACACCAGTCTATCAACAGACATTTATCAAAACTCTACTTTGCTACATATTGAATGATTCCATTTACATGAAATTTCTTTAAAAAGGAAAATCTATAAAGACAGAGCACAGATCAGTTGTTGTTTGGGGGTAGGAGCAGTGATTGACTACAAACAAGTACAAGGAAACTTTGTGGGGTATTGGAAATGTTCTAAAATTGCATTGCAGTGATCTTCACACAACTGCATGGATTTATTAAAAATCACTGTGCACTTAAATTGGGCAAATTTTCTGGTATGTAAATTATACCTCAATAAAGCTTAAAAATGCTATTGCATAGCTAGCCATATGGAAGATGCTAATGTGTGAGTAATGAGAACTAACTATAACATCCTAAGAATGGAACTGAAGGGGTTACAGCAATTCGTGGAGATGAAAATTTTGTAAAGTAGACATGTCTATTTTTGCCTCCATTTTCATATTTCTTTCTAAAGAACTCAGTTTGACCATACCTACAGAATGGCAGAGCTTTACGATACACAAAGTCCCATCCTTCTGGCTGAATGGACCAGGGATGAGTATCTGATTCAGGTTAGGTCAATCAGATTCTCTCTTTCTCTGGAATTTGGAATTAGGTAATGAAAAATAGAGCCAGCCATATGGTACCAAGTGCTTTATCAGAAAGGCAATGTAGAATGGGAGTGTAGGGTGCCATAGCAAACTGAAGGCTTTATTTAGTAAGCATTAGTATAGAGAAAACCATAAGTCCTATAACATTAGTATAGAGAAAAACCATGAGTAAGCCAAAAAAAAAAAAAGTTGTCCATTAAAAAAAAAAAAAAGGAAAGCTGAGAAGATGAACAGAGATAAGTAGAGATCAGAGACAAGGTGGGCCCACAAGAGAAAAAGAGAGTGGCTTTAACAATCAGCTGCTCCATATCAGTCCCCAGGAGGCTTGACTGCACTTTTGGTCCTAGTGGTTAGATTGTTCATTAAGCAATATACCCCCTGGGGTGGATGTGGTATATTAGTGCTCAACCTGTATTCCAAGCTCCTTTTAGTGTACCCTCTACTACAGAGACTGGAAAGATAGAAATAACATTTTTTTAGACTTTCTTAGAATTAAGATTTTATACCCAAATTAGGTTCCACCAATTAGAAGCACTCATGTGTGGTTGGGAAAGCAGAAGTTGGGCAGAGATTGTCTTCCTGCTGCTTTGCCTATTGCTGCCAGGAAGAAAAGTTACGGAGACTGGGTTTTCCTGCAGCAGTGTCTCAGTGACCAGTCACTAACTTTGTGGGTGTCAAGAGGAATTGTCTAACTTCACATGCTCTCACTTGTTTGTGGGAGCTAAACATTAAAACAATTGGACTCATGGAGCTAGAGAGTAGAATGATGGTTACTGTATTAGTCTGTTTTCACACTGCTGATAAAGACATACCTGAGACTGGGCAATTTACAAAAGAAAGGTTTACTGGATTTATAGTTCCACATGGCTAGGGAGGCCTCACAATCATGGCAGAAGGCAAGGAGGAACAAATCACATCTTACGTGGATGGCAGCAGGCAACAAAAGAGCGAGCTTGTGCAGGAAAACTCCCCGTTATAATACTGTCAGATCTTGTGAGACTTATTCCCTATCACAAGAACAGCATGGGAAAGACCTGCCCCCATAATTCAATTACCTCCCACTGGGTCCCTCCCACAGCACTTGGGAATTCAAGATGAGATTTGGATGTTACACAGCAAAACCATATCAGTTACCAAAAGCAGGAAAGAGTAGCGGGGTGGGGGTGGGGGTGAGGGGAATAGTGGTTAGAGAGTACAAAAAAATAGTTGGAATGAATAAGCTCTAGTATTTGATACCACAACAGGGTGACTATAGCCAATAATAATATAATTGTACATTTTAAATAACTAAAAGAGTATAATTGGATTATTTGTAACATAAAGGATGAATGCTTAAGGTGATGGATACCTCATTTACACTGGTGTGATTATCACACATGGTTTGTCTGTATCAAAATATTCCATATACCTCCTAAATGTATATACCTACTATGTACCCACAAAAATTTTAAAATAAAAAATATATATATTTTTTGAGACAAAGTTTCATTCTTGTTGCCCAGGCTGGAGTGCAATGTCAGCTCACTGCAACGTCCGCCTCCTGGGTTCAAGCAATTCTCCTGCCTCAGCCTCCTGAGTAGCTGAGATTACAGGCGTCTGCCTCCTCATCTGGTGAATTTTGTATTTTTAGTAGAGATGGGGTTTCACCATGTTGGTCAGGCTGATCTTGAACTCCTGACCTCAGGTGATCTACCCACCTCGGCCTCCCAAAGTGCTGGGATTACAGGCGTGAGCCACCATGCCTGGCCTAAACTTTTTAATGTAAAATTAAAATTTTAAAAAGGAGTTATCTACAGCAGCAGCAGCATTCTGATTCTTCAGTTGCAACTATAATAGTGTATTCTCGAACATCGGTAATTCCGTCGATGGTCTTTTGATTCTCCACCTCTCTTACGGTAAAAGAGATGGCAGCTCCAGTGGCCAGCCAGTTTTGCAGTATTATTCTGGGGATTATTCCTGGAGGTCTAGCCTACAGCTCACTCCTCCTAACTTTGCAACAGCTTCATAAACATCTCATTTCCTTTTAAATCCTCTTCCATTTACCATAGCTAGAGTGATTTCTGTTTTCTGCACTTGAAGCTTGACTGATACACACCCCTTTTTCTTGAACTGGTTTAAAAGGGTTCCTGTTCCTTGCAGCCAAGTGATCCTAGTCTAAGATATCAATGGGCACATTAAAAGTTGGCTATTGCAGGCTAGCCATGGTGGCTCATGCCTGTAATCCCAGCACTTTGGGAGGCTGAGATGGGAAGATTCTTTGAGCAGCCTAGGAGTTCAAGACCAGCCTGGGCAACATAGCAAGACCCCATCTCAAAAAAAAAAAAGTTGACTATTGCAGAGGAGGAGGTGGGGCAAGATGGCTGAATAAAAGCCTCTACTAATTGTCCTCCCCACAGGAACACCAAATTGAACAACTATCCACATGAAAAAATCACCTTCATAACAACCAAAAATCAGGTGAGTAATTATAGTACCTGGTTTTAACTTCACATTACTTAAAGAGCACATAAAACAGTAGAAAAAACAATCTTGAATTGCAGACACCACCCCTCTTCCATCCCCTGGCAGTGGCCGCGTGGCATGGAGAGAGAATCTATGTGTTTGGGGGAGGGAAGGCACAGTGATTGTGGCACACTTTGCATTGGAACTCACTGCCACCCTGTCACAGTGGGAAGCAGCACCATGCAAAACTCAGCCAGCACCCATGGAAGCATGGAAGAGCATTTAGACGAGCCCTATCTGGGTGGGGAATTGTCTATCCCAGTAGCTGAGACCTGAGTTCCAGCAAGCCTCATCACTGTGGGCTAAAATGCTCTGGGATTCTAAGTAAACTTGAGAGGCAATCTAAGCCACAAGGACTGCAATTCCTCGGCAAGTCCAGGTGCTGTTCCAGGATCAGAGCCAGTGGACTTAGGGGGCATGTGACCTAGTGAGACACTGGCCAGGGTAACCAAGGAAATGCTTGCACCACCTCTCCCGCAGCACCAGGCAGCACAGCTTATGGCTCCAGGAGCGACTCCTTCCTTCCATTTGAGGAAAGGAGAGGGAAAAGTAAAGAGGACTTTGTCTTGCAACTTAGATACTTGCTCAGCCACAGTAGGATAGGGCAACAGGTAGAATCCTGAGGACCCCATTCCAGGCCCTAGCTCCTGGATGACATTTCTATACACACCCTGGGCCAGAAGAGAACATGCTGCCTTGAGGAAAAGAACCCACTAATCGCAGAATTCGTCTTCATCTGCTGACTATAGAGTCCTTGGGTCCTGAATAAACAGCAGGGATAGCCAGGCAGTACTCACCATGGGCCCTGGGTGAGAGATTCAGAGATGTGCTGGCTTCAGGTGTAAACCCAGCACATTCCCAGCTATGGTAGCCACAGGGAGGGACTCCTTCTGCTTGAGAAAAGAGTAGAGAGGACCTTGTCTTGCAGTTAGGTACCAGCTCAGCCACAGTAGGGTAGAGCACCAAGCAGGCTCTTGGGGTTCCTGATTCCAGGCCTTGGCTTATGGATGGCATATCTGGACCTTCCCTGGGACCAGGGCCCTAAAGGGAGAGTCCCAGGCCCAGCAGCATTCACCACAAGTTGACTGAAGAGCCTTGGGTCTTGAGTGAACATTGGTGGTAGCCAGGTAGTATTCGCTGTGGGCCTGGGGCATGGTGGCCACAGGGAGAGATTCTTCTACTTGTGGAAAGGGAGGAAAGAGTATAAAGAACTTTGTCTTGTGTCTTGGGTACCAGCTCAGTCACAGTAGAATAGAGCACCAGGTAGATCCCTAAGGTTTCTGACTCTAGGCCTGGCTCCTGGACGGCATCTCTGAACCCACCTGGAGTCAGGGGAACTCACTGCCCTGAAAAGAAGGACACAAGCCTAGCTGGCTTCTATTGTAGAGCCCTAGGGCCTTGAGTGAACATAGGAAGTACCAGGCAGTAGTTACTGTGGCTCTTGGGCAAGACCCAGTTACATACTGGCTTTAGGTCTGACTCAGTGCAGTCCCAATGGTAGTAGACACAGAGGTGCTTGTATCACTCCTCTTCCAGCTCCAGGTGGCTCAGCACACAGAGAGAGACTTTATGTGTTTGGGAGAAAGTAAAGGAAGGGAGCAAGAGTCTCTACTTGGTAATCTGGATAATCCTTCTGCATCTTATCGAAGACCACCAAGGCACTACCTCTATGAGTCTGTAAGAGCCATAGTGTTACTGGGTTTTGGGTTGCCCCTAAGGCAAATATGGCTGCAGTGATTTAAAAAACACTTGGATCACAATACCCAAGTCCCTTCAAATACCTGGAAAGCCTTTCCAGTACAGGTGCAAAGAAGCCCAAACTGTGAAGACCACAATAAATGCTTAATTCTTCAATGCCCAGACACCAATGGACATCCACAAGCATCAAGACCATCTATGAAAACATGAGATCACCAAATGAACTAAATCAGGCACCAATGATCAATCCCAGAGTAATAGAGATAAGTGACCTTTCAGAAGAAGAATTCAAAATAGCTGCTTTGAGGAAACTCAGCAAAATTCAAGATAATACAGAGAAGGAATTCACAATCCTATTCAATAAATTTAGCAAAGAGATTGAAATAACGTAAAAGTGTCAAGCAGAAATTCTGGAGTTGAAAAATACAATTAATATACTGAAGAATGCAGGAGTCTCTTAACACAGAATTGATCAAGCAGAAGAAAGAATTCGTGAGCTTGAAGACAGGCTATTTGAAAATAAACAGTCAAAGGAGAAAAAAGAAAAAAAGTTTTTAAAAAAGGAAGTATGACTAAAAAATCTAGAAAAGAGCCTCAAAAGGTCAAACCTAAGACTTATTGGCCATAAAAAGGAGGTCGAGAGAGAGATCTGGGTAAAAATTTCATTCAAAGGGAAAATAATAGAGAACTTTCCAAACCTAGAAAAAGATATCAATATTCAAGTACAAGAAGGTTATAGAACACCAGGTAGACTTAGCCCAAATAAAACTACCTTGAGACATTTAATAACCAAACTCCCAAAGGTCAAGGATAAAGAAAGGACCCTAAAAGCAGCAAAGGGAAAGAAACAAATAACATACAGTGGAGCTCTAATACACCTGACAGCAGGCTTTTCAGTGGAAATCTTACAAGCCAGGAGAGAGTGGCATGACAAATTTACAGTGCTGAAGGACTATACTATTCTATTTATCCTAGAATAGTATATGCAGTGAAAATATCCTTCAAATAATGAAGCAGCATTATTCAAAATAGCCAGACAAAAAAAGCTGAGGGATTTCATCAACACCAGACTTGTCTCGTAAGAAATGCTAAAGGTAGTTCTTCAATTTGAAAGAAAAGGATGTTAATGGGCTGTAAGAAATCATCAGAAGGTACAAAACTCACTGGTAACAGTAAGTACACAGACTATTATAACACTGTAGTCATGTAGAAAGACTAAAAGATAAATCTGTCAAAAATAATAACTACAACATAGACAGTACGATAAGATATAAATAGAAACAACAAAAAGTTAAAAGCAGGGGGATGAAGCTAAAGTGTAGAAATTAGCTGGAAATGGTGGCACACACCTGTAATCCCAGCAATTTGGGAGGCTGAGGTAGGAGGATTGCTTAAGCCTGGGAGGTCAAGGCTGCAGTGAGCCATGATCGTGTCACTGCACACCAGCCTGAATGATAGAGTGAGACTCTGCCCCAAAAAAAAAGAAAAGAAAAAAAAAGTAAAGTGTAGAGTTTTTATTAGTTTTCTCTTTGCCTGTTAGTTAGTTTATGCAATCAGTGTTGTCATCAGTTTAAAAAATGGGTTTTAAAATATATGCAAGCCTCATGATAACCTCAAATCAAATACAACAGATACACAAAAAATAAAAAGCAAGATATTAAAACATACCACCAGAGAAAATTACCTTCACTAAAACAAAGACAGGAAGGAAGGAAAGAGGAAAGAGAAGACCACAAAACAACCAGAAAACAAATTTTAAAAAGACAGGAGTAAGTCTTCACTTATCAATAATAACACTGAATGTAAATGGACTAAACGCTCCAATCAAAGACATAGAGTAGCTGAATGGATCAAAAACAAGACCCAATCATCTGTTGTCTACAAGAAACACACTTCACCTATAAAGACACACATACACTGACAACAAAGGGCTGTAAAAAGCACATGGAAATTAAAAGTTGAGTGTTGCAACAAGGAGTGGGAAACTGAAGAGTCCAGTGAGACTATGCTAGGGTGAATTCAGTCAATCAACACATTTCACTCATCCCCTACCCCGTGTCAGTCTTATACTGGGTTCTGCAGATACAGAGATGGATCACGAACATTCCCTCCTCTCAAAGAGCTCAAAAGCTAGCCGGGCATGGTGGCAGGCACCTGTAATCCCAGCTACTCGGGAGGCTGAGGCAGGAGAATCGCCTGAACCCGGGAGGCAGAGGTTGCAGTGAGCTGAGATCACGCCACTGCACTCCAGCCTGGGCAACGAGGGCGAGACTCCATCTCACACACACACACAAAAAAAGCTCAAAAGCCAGTTGAGGAGACAAATACATATGCATAAATCACAGTACAATATGTTATGACCCATAAAAGGAATTAATTAAATGCAATGGGAAGCCAGAGAAGAGAGCAATAATTATGTCTCTGCCCAGGGTATTAGGAGATTAAAAGATGGCATTTGAGCTGAGGTGGGTCTTTTTTTTTTTTTTTTAAAGACAAGGTCTCATTCTGTCACCCAGGTTGCAGTGGCACAATCATAGCTCACTATAACCTCAAACTCCTGGGCTTAAGCTATCCTCCTTGTTATGGTTTGAATATGTGTCTCTGCCCAAATCTCATGTTCAATTGTAATTCCCAGTGTTGGAGGAGGGGCCTGGTGGGAGGTATTTGGATCTTGGGGGCAGAGTTCTCATAAATGGCTTAGAACCATCCTCCCTTGGTACTGTATAGTGATCTGATCACAAGATCTGATTGTTTAAAAGTGTATAGCACCTACCCCTGCTTTTGATCCTGCTCTGGCCATGTAAGACATTCCTGCTTCCCCTTCACCTTCCACCATGATTGTAGGTTTCCTGAAGCCTCCCCAAAAGCCGACCAGATGTCAGCACCATGCTTCCTGTACAGCCTGCAGAACTGTGCACCCATTAAACCTCTTTTCTTTATAAATTACCCAGTCTCAGGTATTTCTTTATAGCAATGCGAGAATGGACTAATACACTCCTGCCTCAGCCTCCTGAATAGCTGGGACTACAGGTATATACCAGCATGCCTGGCTAATTTTTTAAAAATTGTGTAGAGATGGTGTCTCGCTCTGTTGCCCAGGTTGGTCTTGAACTCCTGGCCTCAAGTGATCCTCCCACCTCGGCCTCCCAAGTAGCTGGGATTACAAGTGTGAGCCATTGCACTCAGTCATTTTTTTGTTTTTTTTTTTTTGAGACAGGGTCTCTCTGTGTTGCCCAGGTTGGAGTGCAGCTGCAGTGGTGTGATCTCGGCTCATTGCAACCTCCACCTCCCAGGTTTAAGCGATTCTCATACCTCAGCTTCCCGAGTAGCTGGGATCACAGGCATGCACCACCATGCCCAGCTAATTTTTTTTTTTTTTTTTTTTTTTTAGTTTTAGTAGAGACAGGGTTTCGCCATGTTGGCCAGGCTGGTCTTGAACTCCAGGCCTCAAGCAATCCACCCACCTCTGCCTCCCAAAGTGTTGGGATTACAGGCGTGAGCCACCATGCCTGGCCTGCACTCAGTCTTGAGCTGGGTCTTATAGGATGAGTTATCCTGAAAAGAAGGAAGAGAAAAAGGACTCACCACCCACAAACCTTACTGAACCGAGAGTGCGTCAGTCGTTTTGAATGTATCATTCCATTTAACCTCCACAACACCCCTATAAGATAGGTATTACTCTCTCCTTTTCACAAGTAAGGAAGCTGAGCCTCAGAAAAGGTAATGATTTGAGCGTGCCTCACAATTAGGTATAGTAGAAAACAAGTTCACAGAATTCACTGTAGAAAGTATAAACTGACTGGATGTTGAGTAAGCCAGTCCATTATTTCTGTCATATTCGGTTTGATGTGTTTAAGAATATTCACTCAACAAACACTCAAAAGATTGATAATGCCAATGCTGATGAGATTGTAAGGAAATGAACACTCTCATACAATATTGGTGGAAGTGCAAACTGACAAATTTATCGGAGGGTACTTTGACAGCAATTAATAATATTTTTTAAAACATACATACCCTATGACCCAGCAAAACCACTTATAGGAGTCTATCCTACAAAGAAAAAAAAAAGCACAAATACATGAAGTTCAAAAATGTTTATTGCAGCACTGTAACCTCATAAATCTGGAAACAACCTGAATATCCGCTGATAGGTGAATAAGTAAATAAATAAATTATACACCCATACAACTGAATACTATGCAGGCATTAAAGGGAAATGTGTGGATCTCTATGTACTAGCCTGAAAAGATGTCCTTGATATGCTGCTAAATGTAAAACAAAAACAAGCTGCAGGTAATTTGTATAACATGATCCCATTTAAAAATTTTTCTTTAGACATAGACTCTTGTTGCCCAGGCTGGTATCCAACTCCTGAGCTCAAGCAATCCTCCCACCTCAGCCTCCTAAGTAGCTGGGACTACAGGTACATGCCACTGCACCTGGCCCATTTTTTGTTTCTAAAAGGAACATACAAAGATGTCAGCATACCCATTAGGATAGCTACTATTAAAAAAAAAAAAAGGCAGAAAAGAACAAGCATTAGTGAAGATGTGGAGAAACTGGAATCCTTGTCCACTGGTGGGAATGGAAAATGATACAGACACCATGGAAAACTATAGAAAATGTTTTCTTTACAGATTTAAAAATAGGGCCAGCCATGGTGACTCACACCTGTAATTCTAGCACTTTGGGAAGCTGATGCAGGAGGATCGCTTGAGCCCAGGAGTTTGAGACCAGCCTAATCAATATAGTGAGACCCCCATCTATACAAAAAATTAAAAAATTAAAAATTAGGCTGGGCGCGGTGGCTCACATCTGTAATCCCAGCATTTTGGGAGGCCGATGTGGGCGGATCACAAGGTCAGGGGTTCGAGACCAACCTGGCCAACATAGTCAAACCCCGTCTCTACTATAAATACAAAAATTAGCCGGGTGTGGTGACATGCGCCTGTAGTCCCAGCTACTTGGGAGGCTGAGGCAGGAGAATCACTTGAACCTGGGAGGTGGAGGTTGCAGAGATCCAAGGCCACACCATTGGGCTCCAGCCTGGGTGACAGAGTGAGACTCTGTCTCAAAAAAAAAAAATTTTTTTTTAAATTAGAGGCCAGGTGCAGTGGCTCACAGCTGTAATCCCAGCACTTTGGGAGACCAAAACGGGCAAATCATTTGAAGTCAGGAGTTCGAGACCAGCCTGGCCAACATGGTGAAACTCCATTTCCACTAAAAATACAAAAATTAGCCAGGTGTGGTGATGCATGACTGTAATCCCAGCTACTCAAGAGGCTGAGGCAGGAGACTCACTTGAACCTGGGAGGTAGAGGTTGTAGTGAGCCAAGATCGCACAACTGCACTCCAGCCTGGGCAACAGAACAAGATTCCATCTCAAAAAAGTAAAGTAAAATAAAATAAAAATAGAATTACCATATTATCCAGCCATTCCACTTCTGGATATATACCCAAAAGAATTGAAACCAGGGTCTTAAAGAGGTATTTGTATACCTATGTTTACAGCAGCATTATTCACAATTGCCAAAAGGTGGAAACAACCCAAGTATCCATCAAAGGATGGATGAATAAACAAAATGTGGTATATACATACAATGGAATACTATTCAGCCTTGAAAAGGAAAGAAGTTCTTGCACATGCTACAACATGAATGAACCTTGGCAATATTATGCTAAGTGAAATAAGACAGTCAAGAAATACAAACTCTATGATTCTACTTATATGAGATACCTAGAGCAGTCAAATTCATAGAGACAGAAAGTACAATGGTGGTTGCCAGGGGATGGGCTGTAGGGGAGAGAAAGGAGGTTACTGTTTAATGAGCATAGAGTTACGTTTTGCAAGGTGGAAAGTATTCTGAAGATGGATGGTAGTGGTAGTTGCACAACAATGTGGATGTACTTAATACCACTGAACCGTACACTTTTTTTTTGTTTTGTTTTTGTTTTTGAGACGGAGTCTCACTCTGTCGCCAGGCTGGAGTGCAGTGGCACCATCTCGGCTCACTGCAGCCTCTGTTTCCCAGGTTCACGTGATTCTTCTGCCTCAGCCTCCTGAGTAGCTGGGACTACAGGCGCCCGCCACCATGCCTGGCTAATTTTTGTATTTTTGGTAGAGACAGGGTTTCACCCTGTTGGCCAGGATGGTCTCGATCTCTTGACTTCATGATCCACCCGCCTCGGCCTCCCAAAGTGCTGGATTACAGGCATGAGCCACCACACCTGGCCTGTATTTTTAAACTAGAAATAAAAATAGGCTGGGCAAGGTGGCTCGATCTTATAATCCCAACACTTTGGGAGGCGAGGTAAGCAGATCACTTGAGCCCAGGAGTTCAAGACCAGCCTGGTCAACATGGTGAAACCCTGGCTCTACAAAAAATACAAAAAAATTTGCCAGCGTGGTGGTGCACGCTTGTAGTCCCAGCTAACCAAGAGGCTGAGGTGGGAGGATTGTTTGAGCCTGGGAGGTAGAGGTTGCAGTGAGCCACTGCTCTCCAGCCTGGATAACAGAGCAAGACCCTGAAAAAAGAAAAAAAAAAGAAATAAATAAAAGAAAAAGAAATAAAAATAAAAACTCAGGCCAGGCTCAGTGGCTCACGCCTATAATCCCAGCACTGTGGGAGGTCAAGCCAGTCAAGATCACCTGAGGTCAGGGGTTTGAGACCAGCCTGGCCAACATGGCAAAACCCTGCCTCTACTGAAAATACAAAAATTAGCCTGGCATGATGCTGAGTGCCCGTAATCACAGCTACTTGGGAGGCTGAGGTAGGAGAATTGTTTGAACCTGGAAGGTGGAGGTTGCAGTGAACCTAGATCACGCCATTGCATTCCAGCCTGGGCAACAGACTATGTCTCCAAAAAAATAAAAATAAAAATAAAATGAAAAAAACTGAAATGGGTGATTTGAACCCAGAACCAGTCTCAGTAGCCTCCTTTGAACTGAGAAGGCTCTTCACTAGGCAAGGCTCTGGTGAAGGTCCATACTCACTCCTGAATCTGCAAGGTCAGTGGAGCTTATCTAGCCTGAATCTGTCCCACTGTATAGAGGAGCAGGACAGGGTGTGGGAAGCCTTCAGGAACTGGGTGAGCATCTGCAAGTCCAGGGAGTGGAAGGTGTGCCCAGGTCCTTATCTCCCCATGGAGATGAGTCTGTGGGATGGCTATGGTGGTAGGCACTAGAAGTATGGAGATGAATAAAATATAATTCTTGCCCTCAAAAGGTTGACCAATGACAATTCACATCTGAAATAATAATTTTTACATAGGTCTGTATAGCCCCTAACAATTTATAGAACACTTTCTTCTTCTCACTTGATTCTCCCAAAAGCCATATGGGGAAGCCCCATTTTACAGATGAGGAAACTGAGCCCAGAAGGAAAGCGACTCACTCAAAGTGCACATACCAACTGCCTTTTACCAACTGCTTTCACAGCCATTAATTCATTTACAAGGGGCACAGCCTGGCTTAGGAGGGGGACATGGGGAGAGCAGTGCTGGGCTCTGAGATCGTGTGTGTGGTGTATTTCTATCAAGTGATGAATTCTGTTTGCTGCTTGAGCCAAGAATTCCATCCAACTCAGCAGCATGTAGGGAGTCAGTTCTATTCCAAAGGGCAAAGCTGTTCAGTACATCACTATGGAAGGAACAAAACGATATCTCTCTTGCTGTGTCCTCTGATTCTTACTTAGTCCTACTGTCTTAGGTTCCTTTGCATTTTCTGACTTTGAGATATAGTGCTCACAATGCTGTATGCAAGTGTTTTTTGTTTTTCACTAGAATATTAATCTTCATAATGGCAAGAATACTTAATTTTTAGATGTCTTCTTAGACTGTTTCTTTTTTAAAAAACTGCTACCTTCAGTAAGAAATAACCTACATATGTAGTAGAAACAACTTTTCATAAAATAATACTTAACCTTAGTCTGTGCAAGTACTGATATTTTCTATTCTATTTTATATCATTTCATTTTTTAAAAAATTCTAATCTTCTAAATGTAATGTGGTATTCTGGAAACCTAGAACAGAAAAAGGACACTAGTGGAAAAACAGGTGAAACCCAAATAAAATCTATAGTTTAGTTAATAATATTATATTAATGTTAATTTCTTACTTTGACAAATGTACCATGGTTATGTAATATGTTAACATTAGGGGGAGCTGGGTGAAAAATATGTGGAAACTTTCTGAACTATTGTTCTATGCTTTCGGTAAATCTAAAATTATTCCAAAAGGAAAAGTTTATTTAAAAACAAAACAAAAATTTCCAGTCTTGACCATTTAAACTGATTTCATGACCCACTCATGGGTCAGAATTCACACTTTCAGTGTGATGTCTGCTCTCTTTTTGGATAATGCTGACAGGAATCGTTGCAGTGATTTATAAAAGCTCATTATTGCTCTTTCTCCGACACACACACACACACATACACACACACACGGTGCCACGGCCCACCTCTCACAGTCCTTGGCCTCTCTGCCTTGTCTTACATTCATTTTTTATCTATATGGCCTGCCTTTGAAGGGCTCTCCCTGCCTGAATCATCTGAGCAACCTCAAAAGAATATACGATACATATTTGTTAAATGAATGCCCAAAGAGATAGTTAACACCCTTGCTTGTAATTTTTTTTTTTTTTTTTTTTTTTTTTTTTTTTTTTTTTTTTTTGAGACAGAGTCTTGCTCTGTCACCAGGCTGGAATGCAATGGCAAGATCTCAGCTCACTGCAAACCTCCACCTCCTGTGTTCAAGCGATTCTCCTGCCTCAGCCTCCTAAGTAGCTGGAACTACAGGTGCGCACCACCATGCCAAGTTAATTTTTGTATTTTTAGTGGAGACGGGGTTTCACCATGTTGGCCAGGGTGGTCTCGATCTCCTGACCTTGTGATCTGCCCGCCTTGGCCTCCCAAAGTGCTGGGATTACAGGTGTGAGCCACCACGCCCTGCCAAATTTTCTTCCCTCTTCAAACTGCAAGAAATTTTTTTTTATACATAGAAGTCTAATATAAAGCCTTCTGTTAAATTTTCCAAACTTGGCAGAAAGTCTTTAACTTTTCATATTAATGAGTGATACCCACTCACTACTAAAAAAGAAGAGAAGGATAATTTTTAAAGGGAGGAAAATAAAATTCTAAAAATTCACTTATAATCCTACCAGAAATATCTATTGTTAACATTTTTTTTCTTTGTGTTGAGATGGGGTCTCATTATGTTGCCCAGTCTGGTCTTGAACTCCTGGGCTCAAACAATCCTCCCACTTTGGCCTCCTGAATACCTGGGACTACAGGTGCATGCCACCACACCTGGCTTATTGCTAACATTTTGGTGCATAGTCTCTTCCACATGTATACATGTAAATAAATATATTTTTTAGACAAATGTTCCTACTATTCATACAGTTTTAGAGATGTCTTCACTCAAGCTGTTCCCTCATCCTGGAATGCACTTCCTCCTTTTTGTCCTTCACTGTATAGTTCCTACTCATCCTTCTAGATCCAACCCATGATCCCACCTCTGGGAAGTCTTTCACGCCCACTCTGCCCTTCTCAACTTTAGCGGAAGTAGGTACTGCCTCTTAAGTATTCCAGTGACACTTTGGTTATACCTTTATTACACTTTTTGTCTTAATTAGTTGTTTACATGCCTATCTGTCCCAACAGTCAGGGAATGTTAATTTATGTGAGTTGATGTAGGCCCTGGGTCCATATTGCTCCCAAAGCACTGAGTTGGTTTGTGCTGACACTACACACACACACACACACACACACACACACACACACACACACAGCAGTAGACTTTCTGGCATTTTGGCTTCTACAGAACAGAATGGATACAGCCTGGCTAAATGTCTCACCCTTTTGACTTTCTCTAGCACTCACCTGATAAATCCACCATCTGGCATCAGCGAACACTTCCATCTCTGCTTCTACACCTGGCTCTGAGAGTGGCTGGAAGGCCTCTGAACACACGCATCTGAGATAAGCAAGCTCTGACCATAAGTGAGTGGAAGAAGTTTGCTCCCTTGGAAAATTTTGTTATAATCAGTTCATAAAAATGAAAATTCACAAACACAGAATTTGTATAGCAAAGATGAATATACATAACTCAGATTCAACTGGGAACCCTCCTGCCTTTAAAGATCAAAATATAAACAAAGCACGGTGGCTTACGCCTGTAATCCCAGCACTTTGGGAGGCCGAGGTGGGCGGATCACAAGGTCAGGAGTTCGAGACCAGCCTGGTTAACATGGTGAAACCCCGTCTCTACTAAAAATACAAAAATTAGCCAGGCATGGTGGTGCATGCCTGTAGTCCCAGCTACTCAGGAGGCTGAGGCAGGAGAATTGCTGGAACCCAGGAGGCGAAGGTTGCAGTGAGCCGAGATTGTGCCACTGCACCCCAGCCTGGGCAACAGAGCAAGACTCCACCTCAAAAAAAAGAAAAAAAAGTCAAAATATAATTGACTGGATTCCTCCCTCCAATTCCACATCTTGTGGCAATCCAAAGCCCTCCTCAAGATTTCCGTTCTGGCTGGGTTCAGTGGCTCACACCTGTAATCTCAGCACTTTGGGAAGCCGAGGCAGGAGGATCATTTGTGCCCCAAGAGTTCAGGATCAGCCTGGGCAACACAGTGAGACTTGTCTCCACAAATAAAAAAAAAAAAAATTAGCTGGGTGTGATGATGCATGCCTGTGGTCCCAGCTATTCAGGAGGCTGAGGCAGGAGGATTGCTTGAGCTCGGGAAGTTGAGGCAGCAGTGTGCCGTGTTCACACCACTGCACTCCAGTCTAGGAGACAGAGTGAGACCCTGTTTCAAAAAAAAATTCAGTTCTTTCCCAACAGCCTTCTCTTACCACAGCCAGCTAGTCTCTGGGCTCCTGGCTCCCCACATTGTCCTCTGTTCTGCAGTGTGCTGATCCACATTCAAAACTTAGTCCCTCCAATTTCCACCAAAAACCCAATCCCAGGTAATTAGCCGGGCGTGGTGGCAGGCGCCTGTAGTCCCAGCTACTCGGAAGGCCGAGGCAGGAGAATCGCTTGAACCCAGCAGGCGGAGGTTGCAGTGAGCTAAGATCCCACCACTGCACTCCAGCCTGGGTGACAGAGCGAGACTCCATCTCAAAAAAAACAACCCACTCCCATAGAGCAGTTTTGTGGTTAGTAGAATTTGCTGGCAATGTGGAGGATGAAGGGGAAATACAGAAGAGTTTCACATCCATAGCAAAGCAAACAATTCAAAATGGAAGGACCACTATCTGCCACAGGGGAGCTTCCCCGGCCCTTCACTCCACCCAGACTCAGTCTCCCCACTGACTCCTCTCTTCTTCATCCTTCTCTCTTCTCTCTACTCCCTGTGGTGGCATCTTTTCTCTGTGCCTGCTGAGCATTCACTGAATTCAACCCCTCTTCTCAGGTAATAAGCAACAGCTTTCCTTTGGGGAACCATCCTTACCCCTTCTCTCAAATGGCTTGAGCAGGGCTGATCCCACCCTGTTCCAGTGATCCATACAAGTGACCAGTCGGTGCATCCCATCTCTCTGGTCACACTGATGCTCAGGGACAGGCTTGTGGGAATGTTTGGTGAGTGAAGGACTCTTGCCCCCAGGGTCTCTGATAGGAAGATCAGTATTGCTCCTGGTGTCTTTGCCACCCCATGTGAAGGTCTGCTTGAGAATGAATCAAGATAAAGAAAAACAAGAGTCAAGACATGAAGAGAGAGCTCAAATATGGATGGGAAAGCTCCAGTCCCTGAATCCAAACATTTCTAACTAGATACCTGGGTTTTCTTTGGTCTAGCCAGACAGAGTTAAATTTTTGTCATTTGCAATTGTGAGCACCCTGACCAATACCTTCCTCCTTCCGCTTCCTTTTCAGAAGCAATAAACCAAATTCCTCTTTGCTTCAAGCAAAGCAGCTTCCCCTTCTCTGAGCTGGGAATCTGCTGACACCTGTGCCTGCTGGGCATTTAAATGTTTTCACCAAGATAGTTTTCTCCTTATGACATACATTGGCGCCAACGATTAAGATGACCTTTTTAGTCCCAACTTGTCACAGAAATATTTATATAATTGAGACTATACTGTAAATACAGTTTTGTATCCTGCTTTTGTGTGCGTGTATGTGCATGTGTATGTGGTTTTTTTTCAAGTTTTCTTAATTTTTCAGTTTTTGATCAACAAATATTTATCCAGGAACTACATATATGTCAGCCATGTACAAGAGCAACTAACATACTATGTTGGGAATTTTCCCATGTCATTAAAGACTTCATAAATGTCTATTATTTTCAACCAGCACAGAATATACAATCACACAGTTTTAAAACTAAACCTTTATTGTTAAAACATTTAGTTTTATTTCCAAGTTTTATGAATAATGATAGACACATAATGTGTCTAAATCTTTCATCATTTCCTTAAGATAGATTCTCAGAAGTAGAATTCCCAGAGGAACTTCTTATTTTACCCCTCCCCGCAAAAATGCAGAAAGAAATGTACCAGTCACTGCCGTAGTAGTGTCAGTCTTCTCTAACCCCACATAGCTGGAAGAGATCTGCCCTGAAGTGTCTTCAGATGGCAGAAGCATCAGGCTTCTTCGCAGGAGCTTCCTGTTCCCTCTGAGTGCCCTGCCTCAGCTGCCCTCAAAGAGCTATGAACTCGCCAGCAGCTGTCCCACTCCACCAAGCAGTGGGCACCCTGTCAACCCCACAGACCTCGCAAGCTGGCATGGTGCACATATCTGCTTGTAAGGACTGTATGAAAAGAATGGCATTCAGGGCAAGCCCAAAAAGGAGAGATGACAAGACAAGAAAGTCAGGGCTAATCGTGACCAAATTTTCTTTTCAAGGCTCTTTTCTTTTTACTTTTCTTTATTTTCCTTAATAAGCACGTGTGATTTATAATGGAAAAAAATTAACTTATCAGGGAAAACAATAACAACATGAATTTCTCAAATTTGGTGTGAGGCTGGAGATGATCTTCTGGTTCCTGGGAAAGCAGCTGTGAGTTATCCGGCTTGGCAATGCCACCTGCAAATCACTGGCTGACTCAGAAAAATGCATCTGCACTTTAGTCACCAGAAGGAAGGGCTGATTCCCTCTGGGGCCACCACAAAGGGCAATCGATGACTATCTTCCAGACCTGGAAGAGGGTTCCAAACTGCAATGGGTAAAACCAAGGAGTGGGTCTAAGGCCAATCAGTGGGAGCCTCTGAGAGACAGATCTTTGACTCATTGGCAGAACTTCTTAGCAAACAGAGTAGTGCAAAGATAAAACCAGCTGCTCCAGGAGGTGGTGTCCTCCCCATCCTATGCAGCATTAAAGCACATGCTGAGGCCAATTGCCCTGGATGGGTTGGTGGCGGTTCAAGTGCAAGGCAAGACAGCAGTTCTCAAACTGTTTGGTCTCAGGACCTTTTTACACTTTTAAAAATTATTGAGAACCCCAAAGAATGTTGTTTATGTGGGTTATATCTATCAATATTAACCATATTAGAAATTAAAATTGGAAGTTATAAAGTATTAGGTCAGGCATGGTAGCTCATGCCTGTAATTCCAACACTTTGGGAGGCCAAGATGGGAGGATTGCTTAAGCCCTGGAGTTCAAGACCAGCCTGGCCAACAAAATGAGATTCCACCTCTACAAAAAAAGTTTAAAAATTTGCTGGGTATGGTGGCACATGCCTGTGGTCCCAGCTACTCTGGAGGAACACTTGAGCCCAGAAAGTCAAGGTTGCAGTCAGCCATGATCACACCACTCAACTCCAGTCTAGGCAACAGAGCAAGATCTTGTCTCAAAAATAAATTAATTGATAATAAAATAAAGTATTTATGAATCTTTTTTTTGTTTTGAGATGGAGTCTCCTCTCTCTGCAGCCCAGGCTGGAGTGCAATGGCACGATCTCAACTCATTGCAGTCTCTGCCCCCCATGTTCAAGAAATTCTCCTGCCTCAGCCTCCCAAGTAGCTGGGACTACAGTTACCCACCACCACGCTCAGTTAATTTTTGTATTTTTAATAGAGACAGGGGTTTTACCATGTTGGCCAGGCTGGGCTCAAACTCCCGACCTCAAGTGATCTGCCCGCCTCAGCCTCTCAAAGTGCTGGGATTATAGGCGTGAGCCACTGCACCCGGCCCCTATTAATTTATTTTAAAACAACCTTAATAAATTATTAATTTGTTAATATAAATAGCACATTTCCATGAAAAATAACTACACTTTCTAAAGCAAAAAAAAAAAAAAAAAGAATAGTGAAAGGAGTAGCATTCCTTATATTTTTGTAATCTCTTTACTACCTAGGTTAATGGAACACAGCTGGATTCTTATATTTGCTTCTACATTCAGTCTGTTTCAGTGTGTTCTTTGGGTTGAAGTATAATGAAAAAAATCTTATGTGTGGCTAGAAAAGGCAGGAGTATTCTAATTGCTTTTTTCTGATAAGTTTGAATATTCTTCTTTGACACCACATTAAAACTTGATGAGTGGGAGTTTCTTAAAGGTTGTTGCAATGTGGAATCTGAAATCATATCAATGAACTTTTCATACTGCATATACTTGTGTGAGAATGAGACTGAAAAAGGCAAATAATATCTTAGTATTATTATGAAAGTGGGTTTAACTTTATGGACACCTGAAAGAGGTTTTGGGGATCTCTTGTGTTCTTATACCATACTTAAGGATTGCTGAGGTAGGGACTTGAAATAGAAGACTGTTCATTCATTCATTCATTCCATATACATGCATTGAGCACCCAAGGTGTTAGGCACCTGAAAATACTTATGAGTGCTCACCATTATCCAGACACCATATCAAGTATTCTATAGACGTTACTTCATTTAATCTTCAAACAATCATGTGAGGGAAATTTGCCTATTTTTACAGATGAAGAAACTGAAGTATAGAAAAGTCAGATACTTGCCACCAGATCACACAGCCTGACAGCCTAGTGGAGCCACGATTTGGAGCCAGGATGAGAACCACAAGGCTAAAACTGCTTCTCAATACATCTTTTTAAATTTATTTTTTATTGCAGTAAAATACACATCATGTAAAATTTACCATTTTAACCATTTTTAAGTGTACCATTCAGTGGCATTAAGTACATTCACAATGTTGTGCAACCATTGCTACTATTTTTTCTTTTTCTTTTTTGAGATGGAGTCTTGCTCTGTCCCCCAGGCTGGAGTGCAGTGGTGCAATCTCAGCTCACTGCAGACTCCACCTCCTGGGTTCAAGCAATTCTCCTGCCTCAGCCTCCTGAGTAGCTGGGATTACAGGTCCCCGCCATCAGGCCCAGCTAATTTTTATATTCGTAGTAGAGACAGGATTTCATCATATTGGCCAGGCTGGTCTCAAACTTCTGGCCTCTAGTGATCCACCCACCTCGGCCTCCCAAAGTGCTGAGATTACAGGCGTAAGCTACCATGCCTGGCCATTGCTACTATTTATTTCCCTGGCTTTTCTCATCTTCCCAATCTGAAACGCCATATCCATTAAACAACAGCTCCCCATTCCTCTCCCCATCCCTTGCCCTTGATAACCACCATTCCACTTTTTGCCCCTATGAATTTGCCTATCCCAGGTACCTCATGTAAGTGGAATCATACAGTATTTGTCCTTTTGTGACTGGCTTATTTCCAGTAACATCCTCAAATTTCATCCATGTCGTAGGTGTAGCAGAAATACTTTCCTTTTTAAGGATGAATAATATCCCATTGTATGTGTATGTCACATTTTGTTTATCATCATCTGTTGATGGAGGCTTCTCAGTACATTTTAAATAAACAGTGACAAGAAGTGTGAACAGTGCTGTGTTAGAAGTAAGAGCAGGTCCTAAGGAGGAACAATCAGCCTAGCCAGGTCGGGCGCCAGGGACTGGTGCCTGAGCTGAGACTTGAGAGATTAGTGGGAGCTGGGGAGGAAAAAGGTGGCAAGGGAGTAACACCAAGGCCTGGAGGTGTAAGCGAGAAAACTGCAGCCAGTCCAGCAGGGCTCCCAGTCAGGTTTGGATGGAAAGGGGTGTGAAGTGAGATTAGAGAGGCAATGATAACCAACGACTGACATTAAAAGACATTTACGATGGGCCAGGCACTGTGCCAAGCCCCTTGCATGTTTTAACTCACTTAAACATTACAGCAACCCTATAAGAGAGAAAACCAGCTCTTCTTGCACATAGACTGAGGGCTAGACACTATTCTCAGTGCTTTGCATGAAGTAACAAATTTAATCCCGCAACGACATGAGGTTGGAGCTGTTATTACTCCCATGTTATAGGTAGGAAAGTAAGGCATAGAGAGGATTCAAAAAATTGCCCAAGGTCATGCCAGATCAAACCTGGATTTAAACGCAGGTTTCAGCAGCTTTGCTTGTCACTACTGTGCCTGACAATTGAGGACATAAGGACAAGGTAAGGAATTTAGATTTTTAGCTGGCAGGCCCACTGGACAGGTTTAGGCAGAAAGCAGCCAGTTCTGATTTGTATTTTTATAATCATCCTATTAATAACTACTGTATGGAGAATGACAGGCAGGGACAAGACAGAGACAACAGTAAGCCAGGTGAGAAGGGGAATGGAGGAGGGGTTGGTGACAATACAGGAAAAATGGTGGGTCGTCGGGGTGGTTGAAAGAAACTAAGGAATCAGAATAGTTAACATATGGTGGTTTATTTATTTATTTTCTTCCTGATGGACCTATGACATATGATGATTTATTAAAGTGGGGTCAGGGATAACTCCCAGGTTTCTGAGAGAATAACAGTGCATTTCGTAGAGATTGGGGGGTACATGGGAGGAGCAAACTTAGGGTTGGGCAGAAGCAAGGGATAAAAACAATGAGATAATATGAGAAAGACTGAGTTTTGAGTACATCCAAGGAGCGTGATTTAAGCATATAAGCTCCATGAACATAAAGATCTTCATCTATTTCATTCACTGATCTGGCCCAGTGCCAAGAACGATACCTGGCATAAGAAGATAACCCCATAAATAGTTGTTGAATGACCGAGTATGGATCTAGCAGAGAAAAAAGCTCTGAATTGGAGGTTAGGAAATTACAATGAGAACTGGAGCTACACAGCTGGTCAGCAGCATGTAGAGTGAGGAGAGTTGTAAAGACAGAGCTCTGGGTACCCTCGCCTTTAAAAGAGTAACAGAGGAAAAGCAAGTGAGCCTTAGAGAGACTGATGAGTGGCCAGAGATGGGGAGCAACCAGGGGCCAGGGGGGCTGTCAAAGGCCATCAACAACCAGAGCACCTTAAGGTCCTCTCCTTCACTGGGTCCTCTGGTCTACATCTCTAACCAGCAAGCGGACACTCAGATTTTGAAGGTAAAGGAGGCTTTGCAGCTCTGCCTTCTTTAAGCACATTAAGAGCAACATGCATATTAAGAGCAGCTAAGGTTTGAACAGTGCTTTCCAGTTTATAAAACATGCCTTCTCAGATTCTTTTTCTAATTTCAAATCCAATATACTTTTTTTTTTCTTTTTCAGACGGGGTCTCACTCTGTCTCCTAGGCTGGAGTTACAGCAGTGCAATCATAGCTCACTGCTAACTCGACCTCCAGGCTCAAGCAATCCTCCCAACTCAGCCTCCCGAGTAGCTAAGACCACAGGTGCACACCAAACTATTTTTAATTTTTAAAAACAATTTTATAGAGATGGGGTCTCCCTAGATTGCCCTGGCTGGTCTTGAACTCCTGGCCTCAAGCAATCCTCTCACCTTGGCCTCCCAAAGCGCTGGGATTTACACGCATGAGCCACCACACCTGGCTCCCCAATATACCTTTTACTAAACTTTTTTCATTCAGGTAAAAAGTATCTACTATAAGATGCAATGATCTCAAGAGTATATAATGATGAATTTTTGCATCTATATGCATTTGTGGAACCACCATCCAGATCTCTCCAGCACTCCAACATTTCCTTCATGCCCCTTCTCAGTCGCCCCCTCTCCCCACCGGGATAAGCATTCTTCTGGCTTCTATAACCTTCTTTCAGTTTCTGAACTTTCATCAGTTCTTAATTTTTCATATAAATGGAATCATACAGTATGTGTTACTTTGTGTCTGACTTCTCTCACTGAAAGCTGTGAGATTCATTTGTGATGGTGCATATTTTAGTAGCTCAATTTCATGCATTGCAAAACACATGATTATCCTTGGAGATACTACTGCCTACCTCCACAGGCTGCCTTGGGAATTACATGTGATCATGCCTGGCAGCCACCCTATAAAATGTTTATTGATTACCTAGGTTTGGTTCAATACCAAAACAACTTAATCCTTACAGGGGAGTCATTATCCCCATTTTTACATGATTTGGTGCACATTGGAGGGGAGTGTGACAGCAGTATGTTGGTAAACCTGTCCTGTGAGAGAAAGACATCCCTAATTTGAGGTGTTTGTCAATTTTCGTAACTCCTCCCACCATAGTTGATATTAAACTATCAGTGGTTTAACAACTGGCCAGTTCCAGCAAACCACTGAGTGCCAAAGATTCTAAAGCTCAGAGCAGCTAAGAATTTGCTCTTGGTCTCATAAGTGGGTACTGAAGACCAGCCTTTGCTGACTCTAATTCTCTATGCCTCTCCCCCTACATAGGGATTCTTTTTTTTTTTTTTCTTTTTTTTTGAGACGGAGTCTCGCCCTATCTCCCAGGCTGGAGTGCAGTGGCGGCAAATCTTGGCTTACTGCAAGCTCCGCCTCCCGGGTTCATGCCATTCTCCCGCCTCAGCCTCCCGAGTAGCTGGGACTACAGGCACCCACCACCATGCCCAGCTAATTTTTTTGTATTTTTAGTAGAGATGGGGTTTCACCATGTTAGCCAGGATGGCCTCGATCTCCTGACCTAGTGATCCGCCCGCCTCGGCCTCCCAAAGTGCTGGATTACAGGCATGAGCCACCGCACCCGGCCCAGGGATTCTTTAAAATGAGCCAGCATCTGGCCGGGTGCGGTGGCTCATGCCTGTAATCCCAACACTTTGGGAAGCCGAGGCAGGTGGATCACCTGAGGTCGGGAGTTCAAGACCAACCTGACCAACATGGAGAAACTCCGTCTCTACTAAAAATACAAAATTAGCTGGGCATGGGTGGCACATGCCTGTAATCCCAGCTACTCAGGAGGCTAAGGCAAAAAAATCGCTTGAACCTGGGAGGCGGAGGTTGCGGTGAGCTGAGATCACGCCATTGCACTCTAGCCTGGGCAACAAGAGCAAAACTCCATCTCAAAAAAAAAAAAAAAAAAAAAAAACTGCTTAAAATGGAAGACAAAAATAGCAAGTTTAACATCTGACAAACAGGAGATCCAAAAAGAGAACAGACAAAATGGCAGAGACAAAACTGACCAAGTATTAATAGAAAAGAATTACCTGAAGCTGAAGGACATGAGTCCTCAGGCTTAAAAGTTCACAGAAACCTAGCATGATGAGAGACTCAAGGTCCACACTCAGACATGTTGCTGTGAAATAGTGAAATAGAAGGATCACCAGGATAAAGAGGGAAAAAAAAACAGGTCATCTATGAAGGATGGCATCTGACTGGCATATAACCTGAGAAATGGCATATCTGAAGACTGTCGAACAATGCCTTCCAAATTCTGAGTGAATATGACTTTACAGTTGTACAATTTAAATGGAGAAGGAAGAATATCACTGAGAATAATATAACATCTATGTGTCCATCATAAAAAAAAACCCACACGAACAGTTTTTCATTTTTGCTTTAGAATTCTTAAAGTAAAAAACATAGAGTACCCCCTACTCCAAGGCAACTATTCTCACAAATTGGCTTGTAATTTCTAGTCTATGTTTTCGTGCTTTTAGAATCTGTGTGTGTGGCTATAAGCAATATAGAACGAGATTCATGAGTTTGAAAAGTGAATTAAAATCTTACAGTGTCTAGCCTTCTGTTCGCTTGACCCCTTCTCTATTCTATTTATAAGCAAGGTAGCCGACTGCTGGGGCCACATCCTGATTTAATGGGCCCTGAAACTTATACAATTTGGGGGACTTCTTTAAGGAAAATAATATTAAATTATGACTATAAAATTATATCTGATGGTAAATTTGTATTTAGAGTGGGAAAGGAAATTATAACAAGTGACAAGTTTTACAGTTGACAGCCAGAGATATACAATATTTTTATTAATTAACTGCATGACACAGTTCTATATAGTTATTTTCTCTACAACTTTTAGCTGTTTACTTTTTTTTTTTTGAGAAGGAGTCTCACTCTGTCGTCAGGCTGGAGTGCAGTGGCGCCATCTCAGCTCACTGCAACCTCCCCTCCCGGGTTCAAGCAATTCTTGAATCCAAGTAGCTGGGATTACAGGCATGTGCCATCACGCCCAGCTAATTGTTGTACTTTTAGTAGAGACGGGGTTTCACCATGTTGGCCAGGATGGTCTCAATCTCTTGACCTCATGATCCCCCCACCTCGGCCTCCCAAAGTGCTGAGATTACAGGTATGTACAGGTGTGTACACCGCACCCGGCCAGCTGTTTACTCTTTGATAGGCTCTTCCTAGGACAATGATTTTGTAATATCATTTTCAGCTCAGCAAATGGAAAGATATTCAGTTTTGTCTCTATGGTTGACCAAAGTTTGTTATTTGCAATTGATAATTTGGAAGTTTCTGCTTCACATATGATATTATTCGTAACGTTCTCTAAACTGTTACGATTGTTATCAACTTTGGGAAAGCCTCTATCTTGCACTGTGAGGTCTTCCCTTTTCATAGCAACCTGTTCTTATTTTGTGGATGCACCATCTTTATGAGAATACTAAGGAGGGCGATTCTTTTAAATTTGTTTATGTCATTTATTTGGCTTATTCCTCTGAGTGATCTCCCCTTCCTCCAGTATTGTTTCTTTCTGTTAGTTTAACTCATCCTTTTTGTTTTACTGAAATGTTTTTGCTTGCACATGTTTGAGAAGGAGGGCAAAGAAGAGCTGACTATGACTTCTGTGTGGGAAGGTAGGTGGGAGTTGTTTTACTGAAAGCTTTTTACCATAACGAGCCGACAGGGAACCAACCATTATACAGTATTTGGCAATCCTGAAATACAGTCTAGTCCTAATTCACTCAGTTTCTTTAGAATAAACCATTTTCTTTCTTGCAAGGGTTGAGGAAGGAACCTGATAGCTCTGCACACAAGGAGGGGGGCAGGATTTATTATTAAGGCTTCAGCTTTACAGCTCACTTCTGCCATGAGGATGGTGGTGGCAAAAACATCAAGAACACCAGCATACACACCTCCACAATGATTTGTCTCTAAGATCTATCATTTGTTACGGTGAGTCTGGAGTCTTGTTAAGGTGAGTCTAGGAGTCTGTCATGCCATCGTCTTTTCAGTGTCAGCACTGGCTTAGATGCTTTTTATTATTTTTATTCCTTTCAGCATTAAATCTCAGAGATAGCTATCTATGTCTCCGGAGTTTTGACTGCAGGCTATACAATGCCCTCAGCTCCAAGGCCCTTCCTCTTCCATGCTCACAGTTCAGAAAATACTTCCCAACACTCATCTTACCAGAATATAAGCCAGGTGCCAAGACGTGACAAATAGCAATGCCACATTTTTTAATTTTTAAAAACTGGGTCAGTCACAGATCTGAATAGCACTGAAACACAGCTGCTTTAAATTTTTGTCCCCTAAAACAAGGTCTAATTATAAGCTCCATGAGCAACTAAATCAGAAGTGTGCATTTGATTAAAATATGAACATTGTTTTTGACAGGTGGGTTTTGCATTGACTCTATGTCCCAGCTCAGAGTGGGGGTAGTCTCCAGTTTGACTTAAAAACACAGCACCCCAAATCCTTAGTGTTTGCAGCTTGCAATATGCATAACAAGGAAGGGGTTTGGGGGGCGTTCCACACCATCCCAACACAAAGGCAAGGTCAAGCTAATTATGTCCAGTCTCACTTTGGTAGGGGGATAAGGATTTCCCTTCAGGGCACCTTAACCTCTTGAGGAGGCCAGGTCCCCTCACTTTATGTTCCAGGGCTTACAAGAGTTGATACTGCTAACATGGGAAGGGTCCAATGGGGAAGGAAAGCAGGCCACTGCCTCCAGGGTAGAAGAGCTCATTTCAAATTGGATGCTCATGGGCAACCTAATTTTGCAGGCAGTTGATAGTCCACTCCAGACAGCAGCATGAAGGACAGCTGGTCACCGAAGCAGTTCCCCCTTTGTGGTTCCTCCTGCCTCCAGTTTTCCCTCCCCTCCCCCTATTTCAGATTTCTCCCCATCTTCCTCTTCTGTGGTCCATGGTGAGTGCCACCCCCACCCTCTTCTCCTTCTACCCCACTACGTGGTCATTTGTTTGGTCTCTGTGAGCAGGAAAACCTGCAAGTTTGCAGACCAAACTTTGTGTTTGGAGCAGTATTTCTAATCTTTGTAGGTGACTCATGTCTACTGGTACAGGCCAGGAGTGGGGATGGGAGCTAGCATTGGGGATAGTAATGGTACAGGTTTGATGCTCTCAGTGGTACCGGTAGAGCATGGTGAAGGGACGAATGATTGTATCCTTTTTTAAGGAAGATTCCCTCCTATAATCAACATTTTCAATTAAATGACCAACTTCTAGTTCATAGACGAGGTCTCCTACTGTGCTATTACTAGCTGCCATGCATTGAATACCTAGGAGTACCCATCATGTGTCAGCAGTGGCTTAGATGCCTTTCATCACCCTTCCAAGGTGTATTCACTTGTACCTGCACATTATAAAGAAAATGAGGTTCCCAGGCCAGGCGTGGTGGCTCACACCTGTAATCTCAGCACTTTGGGAGGCTGAGGCAGGTAGATCGCTTGAGCCCAGGAGTTCCAGACTGGCCTGGGCAACATGGAGAAAACCCGTCTCTACAAAAAATACAATAATTAGCTGGACATGGTGGCACACACCTGTAGTCCCTGCTACTTGGGAAGCTGAGGTGGGAGGATGGCTTGAGCTCAGGAAGTCATACAGTGAGCTATGATGGCGCCACTGCACTCCAGCCTGGGCGATGGAATGAGACCCTGTCTCAGAGAAAAAGAAAAGAAAATGAGATTTCCAGAGGCTCTTTGACTCTTTGACGTCATTGACTCCAGGTAAGCAGATAATTCAATTGCTGCTGAGTCAAATCCTTTATGCCTCATTTTTCTCATTTGAGATCACATCACTGCACACCAGCCTGGGCGACAGAGCAAAACTCCATCTCAAAATAAATAAATAAAGACAGTCACCTGTGCTGGTGCTCTTCAGGATTAGTTAATAAATCAAATGTTAACTGAAAACCTGGATGACATAATGGTGTTGGTGCCTAAAAACATCTAGAAAAGTTTCCATCTACATTTATGAAAATCTGCTTCAGCTCACTAAGGGACAAGTGGAGCCAAAAGCAGGCAGTGATGTGTTAGTCTGAGGCTTCCTGGGCAGGGACTGTCTCATTCATCAGTTTCCATAGCTCCTAACATGGGATCAGCACATCAAAATTAGGGCCATTTATTGAGTACCTGCTGTGGACCAGATAACTTAATAAGCATCATCTCAATTCTCATAACAATCCTGCAAGGTGGATATTGGCTCCATTTCACAGGTGCAGACTCTAAGGCTCAGAGACATTAAGCAACTTACCACTAATGAGTAGCAGAACTGGTAGAACTCAGACCATCAGAGGTTTCTCAAAAAAGATCATAGTTGAGCTGGATCCTGGCGGATACATTTGAAGGAGGAAAATATGAGAAAAGTCCTTCTAATTAGCAGCAACAGGCAAAGAGGAGGAAAAGAGCATGACGTTACCTAATTGAATAGCAATAATTTTTTTAGAGAAACTCTGTTAAGTCTTTCCAAAACATCCAACTTAGCTTTCATAGGAATAACAGCTCAACTTCTTTTTACACTCATATTTCATAGGTTTCCATTGTACATTTAATTTAATTTAATTACACCATGTGTGCCTGGCAAAAACTGGTTAGCAAACGTCATTGACTCCTGGTAAGCAGATAATTCAATTGCTGCTGAGTCAAGTCCTTTATGCCTCATTTTTCTCATTTGTGTCATGGCGGTGTTATGTGGCTTTAATGAGTTAATCTAGATAAAGAGATTTGTAAGCACTTAATAAATGTTTGGATGAGGAAGCATACAGGTATATCTTAGCTGATATGTTTTCCCTGAAGGAATGTGGAGCATCAGTAAACCCCGTGCATGATTTGGTTACATGGAGGAACATTACCAGCTTCTCCTGTGTTACGGGATGGTTTTATTAGACTAGAATGCCTTCTATGGATCATAGAAAACCTTCCCACCCAAATACTACCTTCTCATTCTCTGGATTTCTAATGAAATGTGCACTTTGTCCCCAGGATACCTGACTCATTCCTTATCCAAAAGCCTTATTTGCAGGTCTGGCCTGAAGGCAGGAAGCAGCACAAAAGTAGTGTCTCCTCCTTCAACATTTGAATGACTGCCATAAAAATAAATAAATAACATCCTTTTTTTACTCCCAAAGGGGATGCTTACAACAAGTGTCTTACTCTCTCCCCGACTACAGCAAATATATGTTCAGGAGTATCAGGTAGCAAGGTACACACCAATTCCAAGAGCACTGCTGCAAGGAAAACATGCCATACTCTCTGATGTTAGAAAATTCTCCAAGTTGAGTTCATTTCTCAGTTGCTGGCAGCCAATCATAAGCATCCTAGAAATGCTGCACCTCTAGTGGAAAAGTTGGAATGTAAGGCCCTCCAAGGTAATATGATGGAAAGAGGAAGGGCTTTAGAGGCAGACATGACTGGATCCAAATTCAGTCTGTGCCATTTGTTTTTAGCTGTGCAATTTGGTCAAGTCACTTAACCTCTCTAAGCCTCAGTTTCCTCAACTACACAAAGAATAATCTTTGCTGCATTAAATTCTTGAAAAGACTTAATGTGTTAAGGCAGAAATTCACCTAGTTTAGGACTGGACACATAGTGTGTATTCAATGTATGGTAGTCATTATTATTGATTATTTTTCAGTATAACTCCAACATTGAACCTTAGGTGTAATGAAGCTATAGAATGTTGTGACTAAAAGCCAGGCTACCTGGGTTTGAATTCCAGATCTTCTACTTCTGAACTGAGTAAACTTGGACAACTTTTTTAAGCTCTCTGTGCTTCACTTTCCTTCTCTAAAATAGAAAAAGTAACACAACCTATCTCAAAGGGTTGTTATCAGAGTTAAATAAGTTGGTATATGTAAAATGTTTAGAATAGTACTTAGAACATATTAAGCAGTAATGTAAGTGTCAGGTATTATATAATTACTGTATTATAACTGTCTCTTTAACTATGAACTGTGAGATAAGGACTCTTTTCTTTCTGTATCTCCAGGGTGGTCAAGTGACTGGAGCAGATTAATAAATGTTAATTGAATAAATGAAGCATCCCACATGCCATGCTAGTCAAGACTTTCCCTAATTTAAACTAAACAATTTAAACTAACTACAAAGTCTAGGCATGGTGGTTCATGCCTGTAACCTCAGCCCTTGAGAGGCTGAGGTGAGGGGATCAGCTGAGCTCAGGAATTCAAGACCAGCCTGGGCAACATAGTGAGACCCTGTCTCTCCAAAAAAAAAAAAAGCTGGATGTGGTAGCACATTCCTGTAGTCCCAGCTAATCGGGAGGCTGAGACGGGAGGAATGCTGGAGCTCAGGAGTTCAAGGCTGCAGTGAGTCATGATTGTGTCACCGCAGTCTAGCGTTGGTGACAGAGTGAGACCCTGTCTCAAAAAATAAAATAAAAATAAATAAACTAACTGAAGAAAAAATAAGGCAATTTATTGCTGCTCATATTTAAATAATCCAGGGGTGAATCTTCCTTCAGGCATAATTAGAACCCACGGCTCAAATAATTTAAGGAATTGTCTCTGGCATTTCTGTTTTGTTGGCTCTCTCCACACATAGGGCATTATAGCTACCAGCAACCCAAGCCTCAGAGCCAGCCACTTTAGCACTCAGCGGAAAAAGAGACTCTTCCAAAATATCTGGCCAGGAGAGAATTTTAATGTGCCCAGTTTGAGTCATGCACCCATCCTACTATTAACTTCTGTGGTCAAAGAAATGAGGTAATCTGATTAGCTAGGTCTGCCCCACTGTGTAAAAGGGAAGGGGCAGCCCTATGCAAACACACAGATTTCCCCAAAGGAAATAACATTCTATTATAGGAATGAAGGGAAAGGGATGCTGAGCAGGCAAAAATGCCAGATGGCTTGACATATGCCAAAGAATGGTTGTCAAGCCCATTGGTCCTAGGTCAGCAGACCCCAACCTTTTTGGCATCAGGGACCGGTTTCATGGAAGACGATGTTTCCACAGACCAGTGTGTGTATGTGGGGAGGGATGGTTTCAGGATGAAACCTGAAATATAATGTACAAGTGCATTATATTTATTGTGTGCTTTATTTCTATTATTATTACATTGTAATATGTAATGAAATAATTATACAACTCACCATAATGTAGAATCAGTGGGAGCCCTGAGCTTGTTTTCTTGCAACTAAACAGTCCTATCTGAGGGTGATGAGAGACAGTGACAGATCATCAGGCATTAGATTCTCATAAGGAGCACACAACCTAGACCCCTTGCTTGCCCACTTCACAACAGGGTTCACGCTCCTAAGAGAACCTAATGGCATCTGACAGGAGGCAGAGTTCAGGCAGTAATGAGAGCGATGGGGAAGGGCTATAAATACAGATGAAGCTTCGCTCGCCTGCCACTCACCTCCTGCTGTGTGGCCTGTCTAGATTATTCCAGACAATAAAACTCTGCCCACTTTTAACAGGGCTTTTAAGAAAAACACCTTAATCTTTCTAAGTAATTATTCCAGATTTCAATAATCCCCACATAAAGTTATTCTTAAATTCAATCTAGTCTAAATTCCTTGGTATTCAAGGTATTTTTCTTCTTGTTTGTTCTGCTGTGAAATGAAAAAAATGGCTAAGCAAGTTATTTAATCTATCAATTAATTTGAATACTTTTTATGAAGGAAGGACAAATAGATATTATGAATATGGGGCCACCTGGAGAAGCATGGTGAGAAGTCAAATCTAATGCGAAAGAAAGCTGTAATCAATTAGCAAAGTCTACTTGCCCCAGGTTCTAGAGAGGAGAGTGGTCACGCAGTTGGCTGTGTTTGCCATCTCTGGTTTTTGTAATTCTTCATCTTAAAAGTTTTATCTACTTACAGGGCTAAAAATTATTCCCCAGTGAATCAGCAAAGAGAGTGTAATTAGCATGTTTTTTACGCAAAAGAAGATTGCAAACCACTCGGCACTCTGCTTGGATTTGCTGAGGTGCCACCTCAGGTGTTAAGAAAAATGAGATATGTGAGAGAGAAAATCATTACACCCACCAGCAGCCCTTCCTTCCACCCTGATCTCATCGTCTGAAGAGTCATCACTGACACCAGATGTGCTTTTGTGGCATCGTGGCAGCTGACAGCTAAAGATGAGCAAGTTAGTCTGTTTGCAGTAACTTTTCCCATTTATTTTGTTCCATTGATATACATGGACCAGGCTGAATTGTCATCCAGAAGATTCTATTTTGCCTGTCTCCACACTAACTTTTTAAATACAAACAATTTAAAATAAACCAAATTAGAATTGTATTGTTTAAATGCCCATCACTTAGATTCAACAATTATTAGAATTGTGTCATATTTGCTTCATGTATCCCTCTCCTTTTTCTATTTGAGTATTTCAAAGCAAATCTCAGACTTCATGTTATCTCTCCCTTGATACTGCATACACAAATATTCTCTTACATAACCACACTGCTACCAACACACCTAACAAAAGTAACAACTCTTTGGTATCATCAAATTCTTAGATAATTTTTATACTTTCCTGATGTTTAAATACATGTATTTTTCATGGTTAGTTCATTAGAATCAGAATCTGAACAAGGTCCTTACATTGCATTTGAAGGTTATGTCTTTTGAGTCTTTTAAAATCTACAACAGTATCTCCCAGCTCTACCCCACCCTTTTTTTCATGCTATTGATTTGTTGATTAAACTAGTTCAATAGTTCTATAAAATATCCCACATTCTGGATTTATCCATTTATTTATAAGTAGTGTCACTTAAACTTGAGTCTGTATCCCCTGTATTTCATGTAAACTAGAAAATTAGTCCCAAAGGCCTTATTAGATTTGGGTTCATTTTCTTTTTTCTCCCCATAAAGGGGGCATCTCAAGAGGTACATACTGTCTGGCTGTCCCACTGAGTGTAGTCAACACTGATCAGTGGTTCCAGGGGTGTCAGCCAGATCTCTCTATTGTAAAGTTCTACAGAAGCTTTTTATCTAATGCTTTCATCCTTTATTGATCTTTGCAAAATGGTGATTTTTTTTTCCTAATTCTATCATTCTTATCACATTTTTTAGCTGCGATTCATCTGTAAAGAACTTTTCCTCATCAGTTAGGTCTATTTGGTCACCTGGAAATGTAGATTGTATTGGGAAGGCAGGATAATACCGTTGCAGAATTTTGCTCCTTAGTTCAGCTAATACCACGTTCTAGTCACAAGCCAGGAAAATTTAGACACATGGACACACTGAGGGGTAAATACAGCAGGATTTCATTGGGCAAAAAGGGAGAAAAAGAAAAAAGACTCAACAAAGCGAGATGCAGTCCTGCTAACAGGCCTCTCACCTCAGGGATTGAATCCCAGGCCACCACACACGAATTGGAGGCCAGGCTCCTCCCACTGCCTGTGGCCCCTCCCCCTGCCCGTGGCTCCACCCTATTCCCCCAGTGCACATGCGGGCATGGTCAGGCAAAGCCCTGCGCAGGTTCCCTCATCTGAACAAAAGCATCTGATATAAACACTTGTGGGGCCGGTTAGAGGTTCTCCAGGAACCCCTTTTTATCTGCCTATGCATTTGGCTGTCTCATTCCCCCCGTCTAAAGAAGTCCATCTTACTGCATTAGAATAAGGATAAGGATAAGGATAAGGATGAAGACCACTCTTAACTGCTTCCTGTGACGGGGCACTCTGTCAGATCCCCCTCAGAGGCCTATCTAAAGGTCCCTGGCAAAAAGGGCCATCATCCAAGGCTCCAGTTGCATGACGATTTGGAGTGTGATGGCCTGAAGGGGAGAAGAGACAAACCGGGTTATTAGAAAACATGTATCAAAACAAAACAAGGTGGGGGTAAGGAAAGCTCAAAAATCCTGAGGCCTTTTACCAGTTTGCACAGGGAAAGGGAGACCAAAAGCCTGACTGGTAAAACAAACTTTTACCCTCTTGCCAGCATGTCAGGTTTCTGGGTTCCCTTCTCCAAGCCCAATCCTAAGCCAACCAGTTTAAGGTTTGGGAAATTAACTTTTCCCAGTTTGGATGATGCATCTGAGAGGAGTGTCCCGTACTATGGAGACACAATTACCTGTCAGTGAAGAGAGGACAGAGGAGGAAAAAGGAAAAAGGAAGGCAGTTTTTTGAAGGAGTCCCAGGGGTTCAGGATACATTTGAAAGGGGTACAGAAAGAAGAACGGCTACTCATCCAGAAAGAGGGCACCAGGCATCCCTGATTTCTTTCTCTTCCTGGCAAATACCCGGGGTATGTAAGGGAGAGAAAGTGAGGTGTCGCTCTTTCTCTCTTCCATCCTTATATCCCCGAGTCCTGGCAACTGTGACAGGGTGCCACCCATGGGTGTCGAAGTGGCTTTCACCCGTGTTAACAGGGAGGCCAACGGAGTGGGAGTATCCACTTTTATCCATATATGCCCTATCTTCCCTGCTGTCAGTAGCCTTTGAATTCCCTAGACCTCATTTATGCCATGGATACTAGCATGACCTTTATGGGACCTTTATGGGAAGCTTGGCTTAATTGGCAGGAAGTAGTCATGCTCACTTGTGCTGTGCCTTTTAATTTCTGTTATTGTCTGCCTCTGGATCCCTCAGATCCAGTTTTCTTTCCTAGGGCTTTGACCCAAAGCTTGGAATTGAGTTTGGGTCAAAAATGTGAGGCCGGGTGCAGTGTTTCACACCTGTAATCCTGGCACTTTGGGAGGCCAAGGCAGGCAGATCACCTGAGGTTGGGAGTTCGAGACCAGGCTGACCAACATGGAGAAACTCCATCTCTACTAAAACTACAAAATTAGCCGGGCATGGTGGCACATGCCTGTAATACCAGCTACTCGGGAGGCTGAAGCAGGAGAATTGCTTGAACCCGGGAGGTGGAGGTTGCTGTGAGCCAAGATCGTGCCATTGCACTCCGGCCTGGGCAACAAAACCGAAACTCCACCTCAAAAAAAAAAATGTGTCTGGAGGCGGGTGGTGCATGTACTCCTTATCATAAACTGAATGCTAAGGTGCAGCTGTGGGATTGAGTCCTCCTCCAACAAGGGAAAGAAAAGGATGTCTGTGACACACCCAGATAGCTAGTGGCGATAGTTATGCTTGCCAAGATTTGGGTGCATGGGGCTTGGCTTTGTTAGCTCCCTTGGTCTTACTTTCCCAAAAAGGAAACCTCCAGGGCATCCTATTTATTCCCATCACCTGGCAGGATTTGCAAGATAATTGCTCAGAACTAGAATATTGATCCGGATTTCTACGCTACCCATCCCTTTCGTTCTTTCTGAGCTGCAGCCAGAGATTGCTGGTTGGCTCACAGGAATAAGCTGGGTTAGCCGAAAATGTAGGCAAAAACTTAAAAACACCTAATATGTCTAGAATCTAATGACGATGAGATTTGAAACATAATTTCACTCTCTAGTCCTCATTTTCATTAAAAACAAATTATGATAGGATTGCATTGTTTGCAAAATAGACTTTAGTCTTATACTTGGTCTGATTATTTGCATAAAGTGCAGCAAGAATAATTATTTCTACACAGACATTTTAGATTGGCTTTAATGGAACTCTGTTCCACAAGGAATCTCAGATAAGACCTTTTAAAGCCAGGCCAGCAATGGGTTTGTATCCTCAAATACCTGCAAGTTGAATAAACTCCTCTTTTCTTCAGGTCCCAAGAACATGTGGTTCCTGGGCCTGTTGGAAAGTGACATTCTCTACTCACCACAGGTTAGGAATCCTGCATGGGGACTGTGTAGACAAGGGTGTGAGATCAGTTTTCCCAAGGAGCTTTTCTCAGTTCTGCAAGTTGAGCTTGACTCCTTAAAGGGAAGCACATACCTTTCCAGTCAAAGCCTTAGTAAGACAACCAGTTTCTCCAATTGCATCCTGTTGTGAACATCACTAATCATTGGAGAAATGCAGATCCAAACCACAATGAGATACCATCTCACATCAGTCAGAATGGCTATTACCAAAAAGTCAAAAACTAAAAGATGTTGAGGCTGCAGAGAAAAGGAAATGCTTATACACTGTGTTAGAGGGAATGTAAATTTATTCAGCCACTGTGGAAAACAATTTGGAGATTTCTCAAAGAACTAAAAATAGAACTCTCATTTGACCCAGAAATCCTATCACTGGACATATATCCAAAGAAAAATTAATTATTCTACCAAAAAAACACATGCACTCATATGTTCATCATAGCACTGTCCACAATAGCAAAGACATGGAATCAACCTAGGTGCCCATCAATGGTGGATTAGATAAAGAAAATGCCGTACATATACACTATGGAATATGACACAGCCATAAAAAATTACAAAATCATGTTCTCTGCAGCAACACGCATGGAGCTGGAGGCCATTATCCTAAGCCAATTAATGCAGAATGGAAAGTCAAACACCACGTTCTCACTTACAAGTGGGAGCAAAACACTGGGTACACATGGACATAAAGATGGGAACAATAGACACTTCAGGCTACTAGACAGCTAAGAGAGGGAAAGGGGCAAGGGTGGAAAAACTACTTGTTGGGTACTATGCTCACAACCTGGGTGATGGGGTCAATTATACCCCAAACCTCAGCATCATGCAATATATCCATGGAGTAAACGTGCACATGTACTCCTGAATCTAAAATAATAGTTGAAAACTTTTTTAAAAGGTTCTTATCCTTAAGAGATACATACTAAAATATATAATATCTCAGATTTATGTCAAAATAATGCAGTGGTCAAGGAGAGGGAAGGATATAAATAAAACAATTTTTGGCTAAGAGTTGTTAATTATTGAAGCTGGATGATGGGCACATGAGGGTTTATCATTCTATGCTTTCTACTTTTTTTTTTGAGACAAAGCCTCGCTCTGTTGCCTAGGCGGGAGGGCAGTGACGCGATCTCAGCTCACCACAACCTCCACCTCCCAGATTCAAGCGATTCTCCTGCCTCAGCCTCCCGAGTAGCTGGGACTACAGGCACACGCCACCATGCCCGGCTAATTTTTGTATTTTTAGTAGAGACGGGGTTTCACTATGTTGGCCAGGCTGGTCTCAAACTCCTGACCTCGTGATCCTCCCGCCTTGGCCTCCCAAAGTGCTGGGATTACAGGCATAAGCCACCACACCCAGCCTCTTCATACTTTTAAAATATGCATTAATATATATGAATTTTTCCATAATAAAAAGCTTTTCAAAATGAGAATTTAAAAAATATAATGACAGTGAAGTGGCAATGGAATTGTTAAATTTTTCAATCGGATGAAGCTCCAGTTTCTCAGTGTTGCGTTTGGACCAGATCACAGCCTTGTGTAATCTGGCTGCACCTTGCCAATGTCTGTGGACATCAACAACAGCAAATCTTTACTGAGATCCTTCGTGTGTCAAGTCCAATCAGAGAGAAAGGTTCTTTTACAGCAATAGAGAGACACAGAGAGATGTGCAATGTACTGGTAATAAAAATAGGAGAATGAAATAATTGTTCCCACAGAAAGGCCCCAATGAGTCTTCCAAAATAAATGCATATTATTTGTGTAATTTTTCAAATACACCTTTATCAAGAAAAGAATAAAACATCATTGGATCATGGTATATTGCTGTTTAAAATGATCCACTAATGTTCTAATTGTCATCAGGACAAAGGCCCTTAGCCATGCCTGCCTCATGTCTGGACTTTTCCTCCTTCCCCAGCTCCATCTCCTGCCCATCCCAACACACTTTAAATTTCAGCCACAAGAAGGGACTTACAGTTCCCAGAACATGCCCCCTGGAGTGTGCACTCCACTGGGGTGGTTTCATCCATTCAACTGCATTCATCGACCTCCTAGCATGCCTCATGCCACGTGCATGCCATGCTTGCTCTCTTCCCTACCTGGACCGCCTTTCTCCCTCATCAGTTTCATTCTTCAAGTTTCATCTTACATGTCATCTTCTTTGAGAAACTTTCTTTTAACAAGCTGAGCAAGCCTGCCCTCTTCTGTGTTCTCTGTGTAGGGGAGGGTTGGAGGAGAGAAGGGCACACATCTTATTTCTCCCACTAAATTCTGAGGTTAGAGCTAAAATCCTGTTTATTCACAGTATGTGGCTTAAGGCCTGAGTCATACTGGAAGATCAATGGGTGCTTGTTGAATGAATGAATGAATGAATGAAGCTTCCTCACTAGAATGTAAGCCCACAAGGGCAAGAATTTTCATTGTTTTGTTTTGCTTTATCTTTAGCACATGGGACAGTACCTGACACACAAATATTTGTCAAAATAATTAAAATTACCTGTCAAAGAAAAAGCAACAGGTCTACAAGAAGGCTCATATCCAAACTAACCATTTGCTGGTTGTATCTGTGGATTAGTAGAAGACTTTGATCCTGGGCTTAAAAACAAATTAAAGACAAAAAGTGTTTTGAAAGTTGAATACAATGAGATGTTTTTCAAACTTTACTGAGTTAGTAACTCGGATTTAAAAGTGTAAAATAGGCCAGGCAATGTAGCTCACTCCTGTAATCCCAACACGTTGGGAGGTCAAGGTGGGCAGGTTACTTTAGCCCAGGAGTTTGAGACCAGCCTGGGCAACATGGCAAAATCCCACCTCTGCCAAAAAAAAAAAAAAAAAAAAAAAAATTGCTGGGTGTGGTGGTGTGCACCTATAGTCCCAGGTACCAGGAGGCTGAGGCTGGAGGATCACTTGAGCCCTGGAGGCAGATCACGCCACTGTACTCCAGCCTGGGTGACAGAGCCAGACTGTGTCTCAAAAAAAAAAAAGGAAAAAAAGTGTGAAATTAAAACTTATCTCTAAGTCCAAGAGTGATCAGGACATTTATTAACTTAATTATTTTAGAACTTGAATGGCTCTTACACAGAGCAGGCCATTTTCTATGTGCCCATATTATGGACCGAAAGAAGTACATGCAGCCAGGGAGCAACTCATGATTTCCCACATCAGGAAGAGCCAGGATGCAAGGAAAGCCTTACATCATGAATGATATCACCTTACTGACCTAATTTCTACTAGACAATGGAATAATTTCTTCTTGCCCAAACCTTGCAGCAGCTTGGACCAGCATAGTGGGATGATGGGAGGGCTCCATAGACAAAGGACAATTGTTGTCCTTCCCTCGACAGAAGGGTGGTTTACAAAGTGATCTTTCTCAGGAGTCTGCCTGGGACCAATTGTACACCACATGACAGGTGCTCTTACATAAGTAAGGCAGAATTGGATTCAATTTGGGTTTCTTTTCTTTTTGAAACCATCTTTCTCTGGAATTGTCCTTACTAAAAGTCACTAGAACAACAGGAGGGAAAAGTGAGATCTTGAACTCCCCAGGGAATCAAAGTGGCGCTTCCTTCCTTCCCCTTTCTTTCTTTGTCTACCTTTGCATGGTTGCCATCCGCTGGGACCTCTTTGGAGAGGAGGTTTTATTCCCCCGCTTTCTTTCAGAATCCTGCCTCACATAATCTTCACTAGCTCTTCACAAAGAAAACTAGGACTCTCATTTATTTTATCCAATCCACCACTACATCCAGCCTTGAAAACAGCAGGCAGCCTATTATTCTCTAACAGGGACAAATAGCAGGATGGAGCTTGACTATTTTCCATGAGGCTGATTTTTGCTAATCTAACACATTTATTCTTTGACACCCTTTCATGGCCGATTGACAAGTGGTACCCAGAAAGACAGTAATGCAACTTAGAAATGTATGGAAAATTGATAATGTTGAGATCTTAATTGAGGTGAAAATAACCAAATAACTTGTGGAGGGACATTAGGACCATTTTGTAGTATTGATAAAAGATACATGACACACAGCCTTCCACCCAAAAACTCTGCTCTAGGATTCTAGCTCACAGAAATACACCAGGGAGCAAAGGCATATGAATAACATTGTTTATTGAATTATAACTGTAGAAGCATATGAAATTACATATAAAGATATGTATTGTAATGTGGAAAAAGTAAAATGCAGAACAATATTATGTGTGTGGTTTCACTTTTGTTAAAAAATACCACATGTGGTTGCATATACCTGTGTATATTTATAGACATAAAGAAAAAGGCTGGAGGCCAGGTGTGGTGGCTCACGCCTGTAATCCCAGCACTTTGGGAGGCCGAGGTGGGCGGATCACGAGGTCAGGAGTTCAAGACCAGCCTGACCAACATGGTGAAACCTGGTCTCTACTAAGAATACAAAAATTAGCTGGGCGTAGTGGCATACACCTGTAATCCCAGCTACTCAGGAGGCTGAGGCAGGAGAATCACTTGAACCCAGGAGGTGGAGGTTGCAGTGAGCCAAGATCACGCCACTGCACTCCAGCCTGGGCAACAGAGCAAGACTCCATCTCAAAAAAAAAAAAAAAAAAGGCTGGAAAGATACACACTAAAGTCTCCTTTTTCTGGAGAGTGAGATTGGGGAGTGTGGTGAGGTGAAATTTCACTCTTTGTTTCATACACTCTGGATTATTTAAATCTATTGTAAAAACCAACAAAGGAAATTAAGAATAAGTGGATTGGTATAAGGTAGTTAATTTATTTTTTATTTTCTTTATTTTTTTGAGACGGGTTCTCACTCTTTTGCCTAGGCTGGCATCCAGTGGCATGATCTTGGCTCACTGCAACCTCCGCCTCCCAGGCTCAAGGAATCCTCCCATCTCAGCCTCCTGAGTAGCTGGGATGACAGGTGTGCACCATCACACTGAGCTAATTTTTGTATTTTTTGTAGAGATGGGGATTCACCATGTTGCCCAGGCTGGTCTCGAACTCCTGAGCTCAAGTAATCCGCCCACCTCAGCCTCTCAAATTGTTGGGATTACAGGCCTGTGCCACGGTACTGGGCCTGGGTCATTAATTTATAGAGCATTTATTTTGTGCCAGGCACATGACAGATACTTTATATAGATCACCTCACATGTCCCTCCAGTCTTCTGATGTAGGTAATGTTATCCCTATTTACAAGTGAGAAAACAGATTCAGAGAAGTAACTTGTCCAAGGTAATACAGGTAGTAAGTAGCAGACCTAGGGTTCAAACTCACACCTTTCTGATTCCAAAGCCAAGATCTTTCCATTGGTCTGACAATGCTCTCATATGATATAGTCCTGGCTCAGTAGATGGGCTTATTAACATTACTACATTGCCACTGAATGTTAGGTTTATTTTTAGAAACTTATGGAAAATTTTATACACAAAAAGGAAAAGTATACTGAATCCATATGCTCATTATCACCCAGAGTCAATAATTATTAATATTCTGCATCATTTTATCTATCCCCACAAATAATTTTTTTTTTTTTTTTTGTGACAGGGTCTCACTCTGTCACCCAGGCTGCAGTGCATGCAGTAGCTCAATCACAGCTCACTGGAGCCTCAACCTTTCAGGCTCAAGTGATCCTCCCACCTCAGCCTCCCAAGTAGCTGGGACTACAGGTGAGTGCCACCATGCCCAGCTAATTTTTTCTATTTTTTGTAGAGACGGAATCTCACTATGCTGCTTAGGCTGGTCTCGAACTCCTGGGCTCAAGCAATCCTACAGTCATGGGCCACCCCACCCAGCCTATCCCCACAAACACATTTTTGGGAGAGCATTTTAAAGTAAATTCAAGGTTTATCATTTCATCATCAATATTTCAATCTCTAAAAATAAGAACTTAAGAAAACATAGCCACAATACCATTATCACACATAATAAATTTAACAGTAATTCCTTAATATTATCTAATACCCAATCCATGTAATTTTCCTACATTGTCTCAAAAAAATAACTTTTTTTTTTGTTTGTATGTGTTACATATGTCTCTTTTTTTTTTTTTTTTTTTTTTTAAGAGATGGGGTCTTCCTCTGTTGCCCAGGCTGGAATGCAGTGGCACAATCATAGCTCACTGCAGCCTCAAACTTCTGGGCTCAAGTGATTCTCCCACCTCGGCCTCCTCAGGCACATGCCATCATGCCTGGCTAATTTTTAAACTTTTGGTAGAGATGAGGCCTTGCGATGTAGAGCAGACTGGTCTCAAATTTCTGGCCTCAAGCAATCCTCCCACCTAGGCCTCCCAAAGTGCTAGGATTACAGGCATCAGCCACCACACCCAACCTGTCTTAAGTCTTCAAGTCTTCTTGAATCTATACTTTTCCAGCTCCCTTTTTCTTCATACCATTTATTTCTTGAAGAAATTGAGTCATTTGTCTTGGAGAATTTCCCATCTTTTTTATTTGATGTTTTATATCCTTATGGTGTCAATTTGCATGCTTCTCGGTTTTTCATATTTCTCACAAACCAGTGGTTAGAAAATTGTTAAATTCAGGTTCAAACTCAAATAAAATATTATTTTGGCAAGAATATTTCGTAAGTGGTGTTGTATACTTCCTACTACATCATATCAGGAGGCAATTAATGTCTGGCTGTCCCACTGTTAATAATGCAAAGATAGTACAGTAGGTTCAAAGGTTGTCAGCCTCATCTGTCTATTGCAAAGTTTCTTATCAACCATTCACCTAATAATTTTAGCAACCACTGATGATTTTTGCCTAGCTCTGTTGTTTTGTTAGGGATTAAGTTCATTTTTAATCCTGCAAGACAGGTATTTTTAAACACCATCCTGAGATGGGACGTAGGTCTCAAAAATATACATTTTATGACCTATTGTGTATTTTCACAAGAATCATTGAGCTTTTAGCCTTATTTTCCTAAGACTATCGGCATTCTGCCACCACCTCATAAGGCCCATTTAGAATCATTTTGCTACTTAGAGTCACATTTTTATTAATCTATTTGGAATTTTTATCTATGCTGCAATCTGTAAATAATGCATAAAAAGGAAGAAGGCAGGAGGGGACACAGGAAAGATATTATATCACCAGTCCTGATAAATGCCTCAGTAAGCCATTTCAACATCTCTGAGTCCTTTTAAACTTCATGCCCAGGGTAACCTTTTACATTAGAAAAAGATGTTATTTTAGTCTCAGTGATTCTATGTCTATTCTTATTTATTCCACATTCGTTGTAGCTTTTGTCCTGAGACAAGTTCTGAAGGTAAACAAAGGGGAAGGCCTGGGTTCTGTTCTCCAGGGGTTCACAATCACCTATATGTAACAGGGAAATGCCCAGAAGGCTCTTGGAATACAGGAAAGAGACACTCCCAGACTACAGAATCAGGGACAGCATCTCAAAGGAGATGTTTAGCAGAGTTTTGAAGGATGAGCGGAAAGTAAAGAAGGGGAGGGCATTCCAAGAAAAGAAAAAACCCATACAAAGGCAAGAAGACGGAAAAGAATAGGTCTTTTCAGAGCACTGCACATGGTTTTGAATGACTGGGAGAGCAAGATTTATAGGGAGAGGTAGCTGTGCTGGAGCAGTGACAGGGATAGGCCATGAGGAGCCAGGCCAAAGAGTTAGGATGGCTCTGAAGGACTTACAGCAGAAGAATGGCAGAGTCTGATTGATCTTGTCTTGTTCCCCAGTACATTTTCTTCCTCCTTTTTCCTATTGGGGTGAAATTCACATAACATAAAATTAACTTTTTTAAGGTGAAAATTCAGTGGCATTGAGTACATTCATAATGTTGTGCAACCACCACCTCTATCCAGTTCTAAAACATTTGCAACACGCTAAAAGGAAAGTCTATACCCATTAAGCAATTACTCCCCATTCCCCTCTCCCCCCAGCCCCTGATAACCACCAGACAGCTTTCTATACCTGTGGATTGATCTATCCATTCAGTACATTTTCTTTTTAAAATTTATTCAAGTAAAATGGATTTATTATAGAAGAATCAAGATAGAGATGAACAGAAAGAAAAATAAATATTGCTATCATCTTAGCATTATGGGTAAATTTTGTACGCTGTGTATTCTTCTAAACAATTTTCCAAGGCTTCTCCCTCTTCTCACCTCAGCATGTCACCCAACCCCCATATATTTTACAAGGTCCTCCAACCTTCTGGAGTCTCCCCAACCTTTGAGACATAAAAGAATCCTGCTCAAACCCCTATCCTGTGAATGTCATGAAACCCAAGTCCTTAACGATATCTCTGAAGGGTCTCATATTGGGCCAGAGGTATGTTTCTTTTGATCACCTCTACCTCTGATTTTCTGCCTTGATCTCCACCCCTCATTATACTTCCTGCGCACCTTGCCCTTTCTTCTACAACACATCACCCTGTTGGACACTTCCTCAACCTCTTCTCTCCCCAAAAGATGGCCTAAATACGGTTGTGTGTTTAGCAAATTTTGAGGAAAGATTTGGGGGCTAGAGGGGCTAGCTTATATTGAAGCTCAGAGAACATCTTGAAACCAAGTATTCGCAGTTCTTTTAAGAGTCCACCAGTCATTCCTGGCATTGGACAATTCTCACTGGCCGTGCTTCCACCAGCTGCCCACCCTCTCCCCCTCTTCCCTTCCTCCCCTTTTCATTTTCCAGATTTAATCTCCTCTAGCTGTAAACTCCAAAGCACTTATTGCCAATTCCCATTTCCTTTTGTGCAAGGCAATTTGTTGCTCCTTTTGTTTCCTCCAGCTGACAGAGATTCTAAATTATTTTGCTAACTCAAAACAGTCTCTCCCTATCAGAACGCTAGTGCCAGCTTGTCAAACTAACATTTTTCCCCCTACTGGCTGTATTTCCAGATTGCCTTGTTATTTTAAATGTCCTTCCTTAATTTGTCCAGGAGGTTTTCAGGATTTGTTGTTGTTGCTGTTGTTGTTTTTAACTTTTATTTTAAGCTCAGAGGTACATGTGCAGGTTTGCTATATAGATAAATTGCATGTCACAGGGCTTTGGTTTACAGATTATTTTGTCACCCAGGTAAGAAGCACAGTATCCGATAGGTAGTTTTTCGATCCTCTCCATCCTCCCTCCCTCCACCTCCCAGTGTCTGTTGTTCCCTTCTTTGTGTCCATACGGACTCAATGTTTAGCTCCCACTTGTAAGTGAGAACATGTGGTATTTGATTTTCTGTTCCTGCTTTAATTTGCTTAGGATAATGGCTTCCAGCTCCATCCATGTTGGGTTTTCAGGTTCTTACTGGAAAACCCCCAGTAAAAAACAAAGTAAATAGGCCGGGCGCAGTGGCTCACGCCTGTAATCCCAGCACTTTGGGAGGCTGAGGTGGGTGGATCACTTGAGGTCAGGAGTTTGAGACCAGCCTGGCCAACATGGCAAAACCCCATCTCTACTAAAAATACAAAACTTAGCCAGGCATGGTGGCACATGCCTGTAATCCCAGCTATTCAGGAGGCTGAGACAGGAGAACTGCATGAACCCAGGAGGTGGACATTGCAGTGAGCTGAGATTGCGCCACTGCACTCCAGCCTGGGTGACAAAGCAAGATTCCGTCTCAAAAAAAAAAAAAACCCAAGTAAATAAATATATCCTTCTTTAAATTTTTTTGTTGTTGTTCCTACCCATTCTTCTACTTCTTTTGAAATGGCTACATATATCCCCTGTTTTTGGTCACTGAGGTTTCCATTTCTTTATTATTATAGGCAGCACATCATGATATATATTAAGAAGATTAGTAGAATATGTATATGTGTGTGTGTATATATATATATATCTCCTTAATTGTTTCTTAGCTATACATTCCTAGTAGAACACCCTCTATAAGGACTGTATACATTTATAGACCTAACCATGTTTGACAGTGCCTGAATCTCCAAACTCTTCTTTACAGTGCATTTATTAATCCTTGTTTTTTTCTTTGTGGTTTTAATTTGCATTTCTTTGACTAAACGTGAAGGTGATAAACGCTTGAGGTGACAGATATCCCAATTACACTGATTTGATCATTATGCCTTGTATGTTTGTATCAAAATATGACATTACCTCATAAGTATGTACAATTATATACCCACAAAAATTTTAAACAATAATAAATAAAAGAAGTTGAACATTTTTCATGTTTACTGGCCATCTTGGGTTTTTCTTATGTAAAATGCCTTTTCTAGTCAATCTTTTTTTTGTTTTTTTGTTTTTGTTTTTGTTTTGAGACAGAGTCTCGCTCTGTAGCCCAGACTGGAGTGCAGTGGCACCATCTCGGCTCACTGCAACCTCTGCCTCCCAGGTTCAAGTGATTCTCCTGCCTCAGCCTCCCGGATAGCTGGGACTACAGGCGTCCACTACCACACCCAGCTAATTTTTTGTATTTTTAGTAGAGACAGGGTTTCACCGTATTAGCCAGGATGGTCTCAATCTCCTGACCTCATGATCCGCCCACCTCGGCCTCCCAAAGTGCTGGGATTACAGGCATGAGCCACTGCGCCCAGCCCCTTTTTTCTTTTTAATTTTGTTTTTAGGCTAGTCAAGTGAAGCAGTGTGAGTGGAGACGTATTTTCATTTATTGATTTGAAGAAAATCTTTGAATGTTAAAGAGAAGAATCTTTGGTCTGGATGTGGTGGCTCAAGCCTGTAATCTCAATACTTTGGGAGGCTGAAGTGGGAGGATCACTTGAGCCCAGGAGTTTAAGAAGAGCTTGGGCAACACGGTGAGACTCCATCTCTAAAAAAAATGAAAAAGTTAGCTGGGCATGGTGGCGCATGCCTGTAGTCCAAACTACTTGGGAGGATGAGACAGGAGAATCACTTGAGCCCAAGAGTTTGGGTGATTCACTGCACTCCAGCCTCAGCAACAGAGTGAAACCCTGTCAAAGAAGAAAAGAAAAACAAAAAGAAAGAATCTTTGGTTAAGGATACTTTCCTCCAGTGAAATTTGTCTTTCAGCTTAGTTTATGATAAATTTTGCTACATAAAAGTTTTACATTTTCATATAATCAGTTCTATCATTCTTTATACTTTAAGCCTTTAGTTTCATGTTTACAAAGTCATCCCTTACCCCCAAGGTTTTATAAATATTCACCTGTATTTTCTTGTACTTACATTAAAATTTTTAATCCTTCTGGATTTATCTTAGTGTACTACGTGAGTTTGGATTTAACTTTGTTTTAATGATTAGACAGTTCATCTTAACACTCTCTCCAATGACATGAGGCAGCAGATTTATTATATACTAAACTCTTATACACATTTGGATATATTTCTGAACTGTCTCTTTTTTAGCTAAAACAGCAATGTTTTAGTTATTATATCTTGCTAGTTCACATTAATATCTGTTAGGAAAAGAACTTTTCACTACTGTTCTTCCTAAAAGTGTGCTTGACATTCTTCATTTATTTTTCTAAATAAATCTTAAAATAGTTTTTTTTTCACATTCTAAAAATAGTTCCCAGGTATTTTTATTGGGATTTTGTTAAATTTATAGGTTTAACTTGAGGAAATTTAATACCTTTACAATATTAAATTTTCTAATACAGAAATGTGGACTGCCTCTCCCTGTATTCAAATTTCTTTCTAGATTTCATGGTAAAGTTTTGTAGATATGTATATTTATCATTAAGTTTATTCCTAGGTGCTTTGATTTTTTTATTGCTGTCATATATGAGTTCTTTCTTCCATTATCTATCTTAACAGAGTATTGCTGATGTATAGGAAAGCTATTAGTTTTTTAACATTTCTGTTATAATTGCCAAACTTTCTAAGTGTCTTAAGTCTAATAGTTTCTCAAGCAACCATATCATCTTGGAAAAATGATAATTTTATCTCTTCCTATCAAATATTTATACCTCCCTCATTTCCTTTTCTCATTGTCACATTGATGAGCACTTCCAGAATAATGTTAAATAATGGTAATTATAGTTGAATTACTAACATCAGTGGAAATGCTTCTAATGTTTTATTGCTAAGTGTAATATTGGCTATTGGTCTGAGATCAATATTCTTTAACATATAAAATGTTAACTATGATTTTTCTTAAATCAGAAATGTATGTGGAGAGGAGTGACATTAGCTATGTGGCAGAGTACTATGTGTCTGCAACCTCCATCCCTTTCAATAGCGGAAGGAAAACTGGAAAATTCATAAATATGTGAAAATTAAACAACACACTCCTGAACTCTGCCAAAAAAGAAATCAAAAAGGAAATTTAAAAATACCTTGAGACAAAAATGAAAACACAACATGTCAGAACTTAAGGGATGCAGCAAAAGCAGTATTAAACGGGAAGTTCATAGTGAAAAATGCCTACATTTAAAAAGAAGAAAGGCCGGGCACAGTGGCTCACACCTGTAATCCCAGCACTTTGGAAGGCGGGCAGATCACTTTAACTTAGGAGATCGAGACCAGTCTGGGCAATCTGGCGAAACCCCATCTCTACAACAGATACAAAAATTAGCCAGATGTGCTGACACATGCTTGTAGTCCCAGCTACTTAGGAGTCTGATGTGGGAGGATGGCTTAAACCCCGGGGAGGCTGAGGCTGCAGTAAGCCAAGATCAGGTCCCTGCATTCCAGCCTGGCCGATAGAGCCAGAACATGTCTCAAAAATAAAATAAAATAAAGATTTCAAACAACCTAACTTAACAAGCCAAGGAATTTTTTTAAAAAAGAATGTATTGCCGGGCGCGGTGGCTCACGCCTGTAATCCCAGCACTTTGGGAGGCTGAGGCGGGTGGATCACGAGGTCAGGAGATTGATACCATCCTGACTAACACGGTGAAAACTAGTCTCTACTAAAAATACAAAAGATTAGCTGGGCGTGGTGGCAGGCGCCTGTAGTCCCAGCTACTCAGGAGGCTGAGGCAAGAGAATGGCGTGAACCCGGGAGGCGGAGCTTGCAGTTAGCCGAGATCGCGCCACTGCACTCCAGCCTGTGCGACAGAGCGAGACTCCGCCTAAAAAAAAAAAAGAATAAACTAAGCCCAAAGTTACCAGAAGGAAGAAAATAACAAAGATTACAGCAGAAATACATAAAATAAAACAATAGAAACAAATTAATAAAACTGAGTTTTTTTTTAAAGATAAAACAAAATTGACAAAATCTTAGCTAGACTAGGAAAGAAAAGAGAGAAGACTGAAATAAATACAATCAGAAATGAAAGAAAAACAGATGTCACAGAAATAAAAAGGATCATAAGAGACTATTATGAACTATTATATGCCAACAACAAGCTGGACAATGTAGAAAAAAAGAATGAATTTCTAGACACATACAACCTACCAAGACTAAATGAAAGTCTAAACAGATTTATAACTAGTATGAAGATTGAGTCAGTAACCAAAAGTCTCCCAACAACAGCAACAAAAATACCTAAGGCCAGATGGCTTCACTGGGGAATTCTACCAAACATTTAAAGAAGAATTAACATCAATCCTTCTCAAACTCTTCCAAAGAATTGAAGAAGGAACACTTTCAAACTCATTTTATGAATATAGCACTACCCCAATACCAAAGCTAGACAAAGACATCACAAGAAAAGAAAAGTACGGGCCAATATCCCTGATGAATACAGATGCAAATACTCAACAAAATACTAGCTAACCAAATCCAATAGCACACTGAAAATATCATACATCATGACCAAGTGAGATTCATCCCTAGGATGCAGGGATGGTTCAAAATATGCAAACCAATAAATTTAATATACCACATTAACAGAATGAAAGATAAAAATCACATAATCCTCTGAATAGGTGCAGAAAAAGCATTTAACATAGTTTAACACCCTTTCATGATAAAAGCTCTCAACAAACTAAGACCAGAATGAAATTACCTCAACATAAAAAAGGCTATAAATGAAAAGTCCTCAGCTAATATCACACTAATGGTGAAAACAGAAGAACAAGGCAAGGATGCCTACTCTTACCACTTCTGTTCAACATAGTACTGTCCTAGGCAAAGCAATTAGGGAAGAAAAAGAAATAAAAGGCATCCAAATCAGAAAGAAAAAGTAAAATTTTTCATGTCTGCAGATAACACAATCTCATACGTAGAAAACCCTAAAGACACTATCCAAAAAAAAAAAAACCTGTTAGAACTAATAAATAAATTCAGTGAAGCTGCAGGGTACAAAATATAAAAATCAACTGCATTTTTGTATGCTCACAATGAACTATCTGGAAAGGAAATTAGGAAAATAATTTAATTTACAATAGCACCAAAAAGAATGAGATACCAGCCAGGCACGGTGGCTCATGCCTGTAATCCCAGCACTTTGGGAGGCCGAGACGGGTGGATCACCTGAGGTCAGGAGTTCGAGACTAGCCTGGCTAACATGGCGAAACCCTGTCTCTACTAAAAATACAAAAATTAGCTGGGCGTGGTGGCAGGCGCCTGTAATCCCAGCTACTCAGGAGGCTGAGGCAGGAGAATTGCTTGAACCCAGGAGGCAGAGGTTGCAGTGAGCTGAGATTGCACCACTACACTGCAGTCTGGATGACAGAGCAAGACTCCATCTCAAAAAAAAAAAAAAAGAATGAGATACCTAGAACTAAACTTGACTAAAAGGGTGAAAAGTTGTATACTGAAAACTCAAAACATTGATGAAAGAAATTAAATAAGACATAAGTAAATGGAAAGACATCCATTGCTTAAAGATTGGAAAACTTGGTATTGTTAAAATGTCTATACTACCCAGAGTGATCTACACATTCAGTGCAATCCCTATCAAAATCCCAATGGCATTTCCTACAGAAATAAAAAAAAAAAAATTCTGAAAAATCCATAGGGAAATAGCCAGAGCAATCTTGAGCAAAAAGAACAAAGCTAAAAGGCCAGGTGTGGTGGCTCATGCCTATAATCCCAGCACTTTGGGAGGCCAAGGCGGGCAGATCACCTGAGGTTGGGAGTTCGAGACAAGCCTGACCAACACGGAGAAACCCTGTCTCTACTAAAAATACAAAATTAGCCAGGCGTGGTGGCACATGCCTGTAATCCCAGCTACTTGGGAGGCTGAGGCAGGAGAATCGCTTGAATCTGGGAGACAGAGGTTGCAGTGAGCCAAGATCGTGCCATTGCACTCCAGTCTGGGCAACAAGAGCAAGACTCCATCTCAAGAAAAAAAAAAAAAGAACAAAGCTGGAGTTATCACACCTCCTCATTTCAAAATATATTACAAAGCTAATATATTAGAATATATTACAAATCAAAACAGCATGGTACTGGCACAAAGACAGACATGTAGACTGACGGAACAGAATAGAGAGCCCAGAAATAAATCCACATATACACAGTCAATTGATCTTTGACATGGATTCCAAGGATACACAATGGGGAAAAGATAGCCTTTTCAACAAATTTTCAAAAAATGGTGTTGGAAAAACTGGACATCCACATGCAAAAGAAAGAAATTGTCAGCCTGGGCAACAAAGTGAGACCTCATCTATAGTACGAAAAGCAAAGGCAACAAAAACAAAATAAGCAAATGGGACTACATCAAACTAAAAAGCTTCTGTACAGCAATGGAAAAAACTCAACAGAGTGAAAAGGCAACCTAAAGAATGGGAGAAAATATTTGTAAACCATATAACTGATAAAGGATTAATCTCTAAAATATATAAGAAACTTCTACAACTCAATCGTTTAAAAAAAGAACCAAAACCTAATACCCTAATACACTATTGAAAAACAGGCAAGGACCTGACCTGAACAGACATTTCTTCAAAGCAGACATATAAATGGCCAATAGGCATATGAAAAAATGCTAAACAGCATCACTAATCATCAGAGAAATGCAAATCAAAAACACAATGAGCTATCACCTCCCACCTGCCAGGACAGCCATTATCAAAAAGACAAAAGATAGCAATTATTGGTAAAGATGTGTAGAAAAGGGAACCCTTGCACATCATTGGTGAGAATGCAAAATGGTACAGCTGCTATGGAAAACAGAATGAAATTTCTTCAAAAAATTAAAAATAGAACTGCCATTTGACTGAGCAATTCCACTTCTGGATGTTTAAAAAGAATTGAAATTAGGATCTTAAAGAAATACTAGCATTCCCATGTTTACTGCAGCACCATTCACAACAGCCAAGATGTACAAACAACCTAAATGTCCATCAACAGATGAACAGATAAAGAAAATGATGGTACATACAGACAATGGAATACTATTCAGCCTTTAAAAAGGAGGACATTCTACAATATGTGACAACATGAATGAACAATGAGGACATTATGCTAAGTGAAACAAGCCAGGTACAGAAAGACAAATATGGCACAATTCTGCCTAGTCCAATTCATAGAATCAAAGAGTGAAATGGTGGTTACCAATGGCTGGAGGAGAGGGAAATTAAGAATTAATAACCCTGGGGCATAAAGTTTCAGTCAAGCAAGATAAGTAAGTGTAGAGATCTGTTGTACAGCATTGAACTTATAGTCCACAATAATGTAAAGTTAAAAATTTGTTGGCCGGGCACAGTGGCTCATGCCTGTAATTCCAGCACTTTGGGAGGCCAAGACAAGTGGATCACCTGAGGTCAGGAGTTCGAGACCAGCCTGGCCAACATGGTGAAACCCTGTCTCTACTAAAAATACAAAACATTAGCCAGGGGTGGTGGTGGGCGCCTGTAATCCCAGCTACTTGGGAAGCTGAGACAGGAGAATCACTTGAACCTGGGAGACGGAGGTTGCAGTGAGCCAAGATTGTGCCACTTCACTCCAGCCTGTGCAACAGAGCAAGACTCTATCTCAAAAAAAAAAAAATAGTGACTTATTGAATGTGAGCTGTGAAGGAAAGACAGGAGTTCAAGAGAACTGCCCAATTCTTGGTTTTGTGATATTTACCAAGACAGGGTCACAGGAAGAAAAGCAGGTTTGGTGGGGGTTGGGGGGGAGCAGTATAGAGGATGAATCAATTTTATCATTGTTATATTTGACATCCTGAGTTGAACATCCAGGTAGAGACATGTAAACAGTTACACACACAGATCTGGAGCAGAGAGATTTGGGCCTCAGATACTGATTTGGCAATGATCAGCGCATAGAAGACAGCTAAATGTGGAGAGTGAGGATACAAGAAAGAAGGCTGAAAATGGAACCACAGAGAATAGCCAGTTTTAAGAGATGGAAAAAGGAAGACGTCCTTAAGAAGACACTGCCAGAGAGGTAGGACCTATTCTGTGAATCAGGAAAACAAAAGGAGGACAGAGTTTTGGGTAGAACATGGCCAGCTGTGTCAGATGGAGCAAAGCTGTCCAGTAAGACAAGGACTAGAAAGGGTTCTCTGGATTTGCCAAGACCTCTTTGATGACCTCAGCAAAAGCAATTTCAGTAGAAAGGTGAGGGTGAATTCTGCCTGTGTTGTGTATTGGGCATAACCTCGTGCTCCCTGTCACATTCCTTCAACTGCTTCCTTCTCTCCAAAGGCACCACTCGCCTCCCACTACTCTGGACCTCTGCTGACTTCCCTGAGTTGCCTGAAGTCAGAACTGAAGTCCTAGACCTGCATGGCCTACACACGCTCCCTTCTGCATAAAATTGCTCCTCCACTTTCAGATAGAATGAAACATTTGCCATACCTACCACAGGGCATGAAATCTTGCTTCCTGAGCTGGTGCCAATGGACCAGATGATGCACCATGGAAGTTACACAGCAGAAGTAGAAGGGAATTATCTTCTTGTGAGGTAAACCTTGACAAATGGGAAATAGGAGACAGAAGTGAGGCAAACAGATATGTTTTTCTCATTGTTCCCTTCCATTTTAAGGTGTGATTGCTCCTTGCAGCCATGCCAGAGAACTACCATGGCTGAAGGACACTACCTGCTAAGTCACCTGCCATTTCTCTTCATGGCTTGTTGAAAGCAGGGACCAGCATTGTAACACATCATCCTGCCTCCACTGACTTGTCTTCATTTTTCCCTTTCTAAGCTCCCAGAAAGAGAACCAGCACCTGAATCCTGACCCCAGGCTCTGCAATCTAGAGAACCTGGGCTAAGACACAGTTAGCGAGATAAGCTATAAGTTGAATAGGATGTAAGATACAGAGAAAGGCAGTGTAGACAATATTTTCAAGAAATTCCCTTCCCTGTGAAGGAAAGGAAAAAAAGTGGATTTCGGGGAAGGAGAGGAAACAGGTCCCAAAATTGTTTAGAAGGTGCCTCTAAAGCTGATACAGGCTTTGGTTAAAATGTTGCTATAAGAAAGAACATTTAAATTCACTCTCCATTTAGACTACTTGAGCCAATAGGCTCTCAAGAGCAAGTGTTCTATTTTTCTGACGTTTCAATATGATGTAATGAGAAAGGGAATAAAAAGGAGGGTACCATAACAGAGAGAATAGGAATTAGATTTGAGAAAGGCAGAGTTGGACAAGGTAGAGAACTGTCAAATTAGAAGATGAAGGGAATATTAAACATCCGTGTTAGAGCAACTATTGATCTGGCTCAGACTCACATATTTGCTGTATTCCCTAGGTCAGGTTATCCAAAGAACATAGCAATATCATTTTATTTATAGATGACTATCAAAAGTACTAGTAACATCCAGCAAAAACTATCATCCAAAGATGTCTATTTACTTTGCTACAACAGAACCAGCCTTTCATCCAATTCAACTTAACAAACATTTATTTGCCCCTGTCATGTGGGGGCTCTGTGGAAGTAGGGTGGTTGGGGACATAGGGACCCTTCTCAGATGAATAAGATCCACTGGTAACCTAAAGATGACTATAATCTCAGAGTTAGAAATAAAATAGAGCACACAGATTATTATCATTGAAGGCCCGTGATGGTTAATTTTATGTGTCAGCTTGATTGGGTTAAGAGATACCCAGATCACTGGTAAAACATGATTTCTGGGTGTGTCTGTGAGGGTGTTTCCAGCAGAGATCAGCATTCCAATCAATAGACTGAGTAAAGAAGATCCCCTCACCAATGTGAGCAAGCATCATCACATCTGGTGAGGTCCTGGATAGAACAAAAAATCAGAGGAAGGGTGCATATGCTGTCTCTTTCTGGGACACCAACCCTCTCTCTTGCTCTAGGACATCAGATCTCCAGATTCTCTGCCTTTGGACTCTGGGACTTACACCAGTGGCCTCCCAGTTTCTCAGCCTTTGGCCTTGGACTTAGAGTAACACCATCAGCTTCCCTGGTTCTCAGGCCTTCAAACTCAGACTGAATTAACCACCTGCTCTCCTGGTTCTCCAGCTCGAAGACAGCATATCATGGGCCTTCTCAGCCTCCATAATTGCATGAGTCAATTCCCATAATAAATCCCCTCTTACGTAGCTAAATATATTCTGTTGGTTCTGTTTCTCCAGTGAACCCTAATACAAGATTGGATAAAATAAAAGCCATAAAGAAGATACAAACAAAATTCTAAGGAGGTCCTAAGCAGGGAGAGATTATGCTAGTGAAAAATAATTAAGAAAAACTTAATTGAGAGAGGTGACATGCTTCTTAAACATAATTTTAATAGTTGGATATGGGGGGAGGCTGGGAAGATATAAGAGTAAATCCAAAGGCATGGAAGCAGGAAATAACAGAGTAGAATTGAAGAATGATAGACTTTGACAGTTTTGAAGGATATATCCAAGAACTTTTAGAACCCTAAATGTTCCTATGTACCACTATATCAAGAAATTTTTCTCATAAAGTGCACACATGATGCTGAGTATATAGCTACCAAGCTACATGTGCTGTAAAGGATGGACCATTAGCTGGGCTAACTTAGCAACTAACTATGTGACTTGCTTTTTTTAAGTAACAAACACTAGAAATTGATTTCTCCCAGTTCTGGAAGCTGGGAAGTCTGAGATCAGGGTGTTGGCAGGGTCAGGTTCTGGAGAGGGACTTCTGCGTTGCAGGCCGCTGACCTCTCATTGCATCCTCACATGTTAGAGAGCAGAGCCCACCAGCCTGCCTTTTCATGTCCATGTCCTAGAGTGCAGGGTTCAGATTTAGGTCTCAGAAAAATGACACATGACCACCGTTTACTCAAGAATGATAAAAACCTTGAATGTTAAATCCATAAATATCTACTGCCCACAGCAGTTCCATTTGGCTGCAGTGCTCAGCATGAATCATCCCAGAGATGAATCCTGCTTATTTTAAGATGAATGAGAACATTCTATCATTTGTTGGAAATTTCTTAATATTTCTTCTACTTTGATGAATCACTTCTGCATGAACATACCCCATGATTTGTCTTCTCTCCTATCCCACCCCTTAGCTAAAACAAAGGGAAAATGGATTTGCAGAGCAAGAACTGGAGAGGCCCAGCCCTTCAGGAGGCCTCGTAGGCTTCTGCTGACCATCAGAAGAGTGGCCCATAGTAGCTCCCCGACCATAGGTCAAGAAATGCTGTCTTTCTTTTTTTTTTTTTTGAGATGCAGTCTCGCTCTTGTTGTCCAGGCTGGAATACAATGGCGCAATCTCAGCTCACTGCAACCTCTACGTCCCAGGTTAAAGCGATTCTCGTGCCTCAGCCTCCTGAGTAGCTGGGATTACAGGTGCCTGCCACCACACCTGGCTAATTTTTGTATTTTTAGTAGAGATGGGATTTCACTCTTTTGGCCAGGCTGGTCTCGAGCTCCTGCCCTCAGGTGATCCGCCCATCTTGGCCTCCCAAAGTGCTGGGATTACAAACGTGAGCCACCGTGCCCGGCCTGAAATACTCTTTTAAGTACAAGCCTTAGAGGTAAGCATGACCTTACAGTACTGACTGGGGGAAAAAGCCTCTAACCTTGGTCACATCCCAGTTTCTCTCTCCTGCTGCCTCTGGCAGCCTTTAAGCTATAGAAGAGGAGACTGCAGAAAGAAACACATTTAAGCCGGGCACGGTCTCTATTTTTGTACTAAAAATACAAAAAATTACCCAGGCGTGGTGGTGCATGCCTGTAATCCCAGCTACTTGGAAGGCTGTGGCAGGAGAATCACTTGAACCTGGGAGGCGGAGGTTGCAGTGAGCAGAGTTCGCACCATTGCACTCCAGTCTTGGCAACAACAGTGAAACTCCATCTCAAAAAAAGAAAAAGAAACACATTTAAGATTGCACAAAACAAACAGCAATGACAAAAACAACAGCAAAAACCCACAAAACCGTGGTCTCCACTGCCTGACTCACTGCCAGAAATAGTAGGCACTGGCCAGGCACAGTGGCTCAGGCCTGTAATCCCCACACTTTGGAAGGCTGAGGTGGGCAGATCACGGGAGGTCAGGAGTTCAAGACCAGCCTGGCCAACATGGTGAAACCCCGTCTCTACTAAAAATACAAAAATTAGCCGGGCATGATGACATGCACCTGTAATCCCAGCTACTCAGAAGGCTGTGGCAGGAAAATCATTTGAACCTGGGAGGCAGAGGTTGTACTGCACTCCAGCCTGGGCGATAGAGTGAGACTCCATCTCAAAAAAAAAAAAAAAAAAAAGTAGGCACGGAAAGAACAAGACCAGGAAGAACCTCTGTCCACCAAGCAAAGCCCTGATGAATAACTGACTAACTGAAGCCTAACTAGGTTTTCAGAAGCTGCAATTGAGGGCTTCAGCAGGCAGGAGCCATGATCAGAGCACTGAGGATTTGAGAAGAAATAAGCACCGATTCGACTCATGGCCACTATGTTGAGATACTAATACTGCAAATCCAATTCTGACAAAAACCTCCAAAACCAAAAAGACAATGTCCTATTTACTAGAAAAATAGTTTTCTATCCTCTTTGTGTTGTAACACATTGAATGAATACTGCAAGAAGAATTAAAGCTGTACTTGAGCAGATTGCTTAAATCATGAATTAAAAAGGGAGAAAGCATTTTTTTTTTCAGTAATCCTTGAACTTCATCTCTAAAGGCTTTAAAATATGTAAATTGATAGACTATTGGTCAGCTGTTAAATGTGATCCTTAGGAAGGCTACATAGAGGCGGGCAGATAGCTTGGGCCCAGGAGTTTGAGACCAGCCTCGGCAACATGGAAAAACCTTGTATCTACTAAAAATAGAAAAATTAGGCTGGGTGCGATGGCTCATGCCTGTAATCCCAGCACTTCGGGAGGCCAAGGCAGGCAGATCACCTGAGATCAGGCGAGACCAGCCTGACCAACATGGAGAAACTCTGTCTCTACTAAAAAAACAAAATTAGTCAGGTGTGGCAGCTACTCAGGAGGCTGAAGCAGGAGAATCACTTGAACCCAGGAGGCGGAGGTTGTGGTGAGCTGAGATTGAGCCATTGCACACCAGCCTGGGCAACAAGAGTGAAACTCTGTCTCAAAAAAAAAAAGAAAAGAAAGAAAGAAGATAGAAAAATTAGCTGGGCGTAGTTCTGTTGTCCCAGCTACTTGGGAGGCTGAGGTGGGAGGATCACCTGAGCCCATGACATGGAGGTTGCAGTGAGCTGAGGTCACACCACATTACTCTATTCCAGACTGGGCCACAAACCAAGACCCTGTCTGGAAAAAAAAAAAAAAAAAAAAAGAAGGCTACATAGGGCTGGGCATGGTGGTTCAAGCCTGTAATCCTAGCACTTTGGGAGGCAGGAGGATCACTTGAGCTCAGGAGTTCAAGACCAGCCTGAGCAACATAGTGAGATCTTGCCTCTACAAAAAATTTTAAAATTAGCCAGATGTGATGGCACACACCTGTGGTCCCAGCTACTCAGGAGGCTGAGACAGGAGGATTGCTTGAGCCCAGGAGGTCGAGGCTGCAGCGAGATACGATCACACCACTGTATTCCAGCCTGAGTGACAGTAAGACCCTCTCTAAAAAAAAAAAAAAAAAAGAAGGCTACATAGAAACATGAGTAAATGATCCTTAAATAATGTTGAGTGGAAATAATCAAAATAATAGCCTGCGTTTATTTACGACAGAATTTACAAAGAAAAATATGTACTATGAGTATGAATTAGAATGAAAATAGTTGTATTAGAATATGAGACTTGGGGTAATCTTTTTTATTTTCTTGAAAATATTCTTTGATATTCTTAACACAGCAACTAATCAATTAAGATAAATATAATCAAGTAAAGACAAACTATGGCTGGGCGTGGTGGCTCATGCCTGTAATCCCAGCACTTTGGGAGGCTGAGGCAGGAGGATCACTTGAGGTCAGGAGTTCGAGACCAGCCTGGCCAACATGGCGAAACCCTGTTTCTACTAAAAAAAAAAAAAAAAAAAATTAGCTGGGTGTGGTGACATGTGCCTGCAGTCCTAGCTACTCGGGAGGCTAAGGTATGAGAATCGCTTGAACCCAGGAGGTGGAGGTTGCAGTGAGCCAAGATCGTCCCATGCATTCCAGTCTGGGTGACAGAGCAAGACCCTGTCTCAAAACAAAAACAAAAACAAAAACAAACAAAAAATAAAAACAAACTAATGAATTACCCAAATTACACATGATTGCATATGAAATATTGATTTTCATGTGCTCTGTCCCATGTCCAAGTTTACAAAAGAAAGTATTGATGGGAAATTTGACTTTTATGAGAAACCACAAGTAAATCACTCTAAAAATATGTTTTTTAAAAAGCTAAAAATGAGGGATTTGGGTGTCAAAGTGTAAAAACAAAACCTAACTTAAAGCAATATGTCACTAGGCACAGTGGCTCATGCCTGTAATCCCAGCACTTTGGGAGGCCGAGGTGGGGGGATCACTTGAGGTCAGTAGTTTGAGACCAGCCTGGCCAACATGGTGAAACCCCGTCTCTGCTAAAAATACAAAAATTAGCCAGGCATGGTGACGGGCACCTGTAATTCCAGCTATTCAGGAGGCTGAGGCTGGAGAATCACTTGAACCTGGGAGGTGAAGGTTGAGTTAGCCGAGATTGCACCCCTGCACTCCTCCAGCCTGAGCCACAGAACAAGACTCCATCTCAAGAAAAAACAAAAAAAAGCAATATTTATATCAGACACAGGACAGGAGGGGACCATGTTGTCCCTTCTGCTGTCCCAGGGAGCCCCATGCAAGGCTCACAGTGTGGTGGTTTTGCAGTTGGGGACCTCTGTATCCAGACTCCAGCTCCATCACTTCCTGGCTGTGGGTCCTTGGTCCAGTTATTAAGCTCTCTAATCCTCAGCTTCCTTCTTTGTAAAGTGGAGATGTACATAACCTATCTCATTAGATAGTCTTAAACAGTATAAGGCATGTAAAGCAAGCACCTAGCATCTTGCCTAATAGGCAACTCTTCAGTAAATGCTAGTTCCCTTGTCTCTCCAATCTCTTCTCAAAAATGTACCATGTAGCCGAGTGCAGTGGCTCATGCCTGTAATCCCAGCATTTTGGGAGGCTGAGGTGGGCGGATCACGAGGTCAGAAGTTCGAGACCAGCCTGACCAACATGGTGAAACCCTGTCTCTACTAAAAATACAAAAATTAGCCCGGCGTGGTGGTGCACACTTGTAATCCCAGCTACTCAGGAGGCTGAGGCAGGAGAATCGCTTGAACCCGGGAGGCAGAAGTTACAGTGAGCCGAGATCGTGCCACTGCACTCCAGCCTGGGCAACAGAGCGAGACTCTGTCTCAAAAAAAAAAAAAAAAAAAAGTACCATGTAAAATTGGACCTACCTGTGACTGAGTTAATCATCAGGTTATTAGGGATTTACCACTTATTGACTGCCCACTAGCAGACTCAGCGCCTGTAACATAGTAGGCTCCAAGTAAAGATATGTTTGATGGATGGACAAATGGATGGATGGATGGATGGATGGATGGATGACTCAATCTCTGTCTTTAGATCCCTAGAAGAAGAGACACTTGTTTGTTCTATATATACATTTTTTCATTTCTTTTAATTTTTTTATTTTTCATTTTTGTGGGTACATAGTCAGTGTATATATTTGTTTCCTTCCCTCCCTTCCTTCCTTCGTTCCTTTGTTCCTTCTTTCCTTCCTCTCTCTCTCTCTTTCTCTCTCCCTTCCTTCCTTCCCTTCCCTTCCTCCTTCCCTCCCTCCTTCCCTTCCCTTCCCTTCCTCTTCCCCTTCCCCTTCCTTCCTTCCTTCCTGCCTTCCTTCCTTCCTTCCTCTCTCTCTCTCTCTTTCTTTCTTTCTTTCTCTCACTTTGTTGCCCAGGCTGCAATCGCGGTTCACTCCAACCTCTGCCTCCCAGGTTCAAGCCATCCTCCCACCTCAGCCTCCTGAGTAACTGGGCATGCACCACTGCACCCGGCCAGTTCTTGTATTTTTTGTAGAGATGGGGTTTTGCCACATTGTCCAGGCTGGTCTCAAACTCCTGGGCTCAAGGGATCCACCTGCTTTGGCCTCTTAAAGTGCTAGGCGTGAGCCACCACACCTGGCCTTGTCCTATATATTTCTAAGGAATACATTTGAGACGAGGAAGTGCAGTATTAATCTCTCTTTGTTATTTTATTTTTATTTTTTTGAGATGAGGTCTTGCTCTGTTGCTCAGGCTGAAGTGCAGTGGCACAATCATGGCTCACTGCAACCTCTGCCTCCTGGGCTCAAGCCATCATCCCGCCTCAGCCTCCTGAGCAGCTGGGACTACAGGCATGTGCCACCATGTCCAACTAATTTTTTAATTTTTTTTAGAGACAGGGTCTCACCATTTTGCCCAGGCTGGTCTTGAATCCCTGGGCTCAAATGATCAGCCCACCTCAACCTCCCAAAGTGCTGGAATTACAGGCATGAACCGCCTGACCTGGCCTCTTTGTTATTTTGATCAGAGAAAGTGGGTTTGGCTAAAGTCCAGGCTCTTGGGGAGAAGCCCTTGGGAAGAATAGAAGTGAAAAGGAGGCTTCTCTGAGCCAGTCAAACGCTCTCCAGATCTTCAGACTCTCCTGTTCCCACATCCCTAGGCCCAGATGCACTTAGTTTCTTTCTGGAGTAGGTAGAAGCTACAGGGAAGCAATTTTCACATAAAATCAAGAACAATATTCTAATAAACTGACCACATATGGAAAAGGTGCTTCAAAAAAAGCAGGTTTCTCATCACCAGCCCCTGAGATGGAAGAAATATTGCCATAGTTGTTGTTATGTCAGGGAGGGAATTCTAGCTTTGAATTGGTGGTAAGATGAGAAAAACTCCTTCCAGCCTGAGATTTTGTGATTTCATTTATGAGACACTCACGCTCTCACAACTAGGCTTTCAACTGCCACCTAGAGGCTTACTTATGGAAAAGAGAATAAATATTACTACAAATCTGAACCCGAAGAGAACGCTGTTCTTTTTCATTTTGAATTTTCAACTCCCCTTGGGCCTACAGGCATCGCTTCCCTAGGGCAGAATCTCATAACAGACTAAATGTTATGCTCTTGCAATATCAACACAACTCAACACAGCTACAGGACAAGGACAGAAACACAGTTAGAGGAAGCGTCTTCTCTTTCTCAGCCTCAGAGATAAGGAAGCAAGTCATATACACGACAAAATAAATTACCATGTGAGTTAGACTTTGCCAAACAGCTAATGCAGGTGATTATTGCCATGAAAGTTGAGTCAATGAAGGGATCCCTGTGGTCTGGGGTGGAAGGGCTTTTGGGGAGGGAGTAGAATTAGAGCTAGCTCTTGATGAAGAAATAACCCGGGGAAGGTAAGATGGAGCAGGAACAGATGGAGGTGAGTGTAGCTAAAGAGCCTAGGCTTTGGAGTCCAAAAGACTGCATCAAATTCTGAACTGTCTTCACTAGCTGTGACTTTAACTAGTCTCTTAAAGTCTCTGAGCAGCAGCTTCCTCCTCTTACAATGGGGATATGCTCACCTTTCTTGAAAGCATGTTGTTTGGATTAGAGATAATATATGTAAAGTAGCACAATAATAAACACTCATATTGTTGTTGGCATTGCTGTGGATTAGACACCGGGGTGGACCTGGTGTGGGCGGAGCATTTGTGGAAGCACATGAAGTGAGGCCAAGGCAGTGTCGAGTGCTGAGAGAACCCATGACTAGGAGTCAGCAGACCTCAGTTTGAGTTCTTGATTTCATGCCACCAGGCAAATCACTTTCATTTTCTCCAGGCTTGTCTTTCCCATCTGTACAGTGAGGGTATTGGTCTGGAGAAATAATTCTCTACCCTGGGTACTTAGTACATGAGGAGACTGAAAATCACCTGGTGACCACTGAACAGGCCCCGGAGAAAAAACTCCTTACCTGAGAATTTAGAATTTAGAAGGGAGCAAATAGCACCTGGTGACCATCAAACAGGCCATCCAGAAGCAAAACTCCTTATCTGGGGAAAATTAGAAGTAATTAGACTTCCCTACTTTCCAAAGCAGGTATCTGGTTCCTCTGGTTTTTGGTAACAGATGTGCTCTGGATTACCTCCTAGCTGAAGAGGGAGGAGTCTTTGCTGTCATCAACAAAACCTGTTGCACCTACATTAATGTGTCCGGAGAAGTGGAAACTGATGTCCAAGAAATTTTCAAACAAGGCAAATGACTACACACACTTTCCCAAAGTAACAAAGACTGGACCAAAACTTTTACTAATTGGTTTCCAAAAGTCACTTGGCTTCTCCCATTCCTTGGACCTTTGTTCCTTGTCATTCTTCTTTTAATATCTGATCCCTGCTTTTTTTTTTAACACGCTCACTAAATTTATATCTTCCAGATTGCAAAGATTCCACCTACAGATGGCTATGCAATCCCAATATCAGCCTGTAACAGCAACTTCCATTTGCATGAGGCCTCTTGATGGAATCCGGTTTTCCCTGTCCTGAACGAGTTTTTCATGACCCTTCATTCCCTTCATGACAGAGCAAGAAAGGAAAAAATGCAACCTATCCCTTCGATGCCCCCTTTCAGCAGGAAGTAGCCAGACTCCACACCCCTCTTCACCGTGGTATTTTGCCTTTCTTGAGACCCCAATTGTCAGGCCTGAGCCCAAGCTAAGTCATCATATCCCCTGCGACCTGCACATATACATCCAGATGGCCTGAAGCAACTGAAGAACCACAAAAGAAGTGAAAATAGTCAGTTCCTGCCTTAAGTGATGACATTCCACCACTGTGATTTGTTCCTGCCCCACCCTAACTGATCAATTGACCTTGTGACATTCCTTCTCCTGGGCAATGAATCTCAGGAGCTCCCCACCAAGCACCTTGTGACCCCTGCCCCTGCCCACAAGAGAACAACCCCCTTTAACTGTAATTTTCCACTACCTACCCAAATCCTATAAAACTGCCCCACCCCATCTCTCTCCCTTTGCTGACTCCTTTTTCGGATTCGCCCACCTACACCCAGGTGATTAAAAAGCTTTATTGCTCACATAAAGCCTGTTTGGTGGTCTCTTCACACGGATGCATGTAACATTTGGTGCTGAAGACCTGGGACAGGGGGACTCCTTCAGGAGACTGGTCCCCTGTCCTTGCCCTCACTCCTTGAGGAGATCCACCTACAACCTTGGGTCCTGAAATCAGCCCAAGGAACATCTCACCAATTTCAAATCAGGTAAGTGGTCTCTTCACTCTCTTCTCCAGCCTCTCTCACTACCCCTCAGTCTCCCTGTCCTTCCAATTCCAGCTCTTTTTCCTCTCTAGTAGAGACAAAGGAGACACATTTTATCCGTGAACTCAAAAACTCCGACATCGGTCATGAATTTGGGAAGACAGTCTTCCCTTGGTGTCTGATCACTGCAGGGACACCTGCCTTGATCATTCACCCACATTCCATTGGTGTCTGATCACCACGGGGATGCCTGCCTTGGTCATTTACCCACATTTCCTTGGTGGAAGTCAACCGTGGGGACACCTGCTTTGGCTACTCACCCACATTACAGCCCAGGGCTGCTCACCCCCTCCCCCAACCCCATGTCTCTACCTTTCTCTTTAAACTTACCTCCTTCACTATGGGCAACCTTCTGCCCTCCATTCCCCCTTCTTCTCCCTTAGCCTGTGTTCTTAAAAACCTAAAACCCCTTCAACTAACACCTGACCTAAAACCTAAACATCTTATTTTCTTCTGTAATACCACTTGGCCCCAATACAAACTCGAAAATAGTTCCAAGTGGCCAGAGAATGGCATTTTTGATTTGTCTATCCTACAAGACCTAGATAATTTTTGTCGAAAATTGGGCAAATGGTCTGAGGTGCCTGACGTCTAAGCATTCTTTACACATTGGTCCCTCCCTAGTCTCTGCTCCCAATGTGACTCGTCCCAAATCTTTCTTCTTTCTCTCCTGTCTGTTCCTTCAGGCTCCACCCCAAGCTCTGAGCCCTTTGAATCCTCCTTTTCTACAGACCCATCTGACCTTTCCCCACTCCCCAGGCTGCTCCTTGCCAGGCCAAGCGAGATCCCAATTCTTCCTCAGCCCCTGCTCCTCCACCCTATAATCCTTCTATCACCTCCCCTCCTCACACCCGGTCCGGCTTACAGTTTCGTTCCGCGACTAGCCCTCCCCCACCTGCCCAAAAATTTCCTCTTACAGAGGTGGCTGGAGCTGAAGGCATAGTCAAGGTTAATGCTCCTTTTTCTTTAGCTGACCTCTCCCAAATCAGTTAGCGTTTAGGCTCTTTTCCATCAAATATAAAAACCCAGCCCAGTCCATGGCCTGTTTGGCAAAAACCCTTAGACACTTTATCACCCCAGATTCAGAGACGCCAGAAGGCCGTCTCATTCTTAATATGCATTTTATTATCCAATCCACTCCTGACATTAGAAAAAGCTCCAAAAATTAGATTCCGGCCTTCAAACCCCACAACAGGACTTAATTAACCTTGCCTTCAAGGTGTACAATAATAGAGAAGAGGCAGCCAAGCGGCAGTGTATTTCTGAGTTGCAATTACTTGCCTCCACTGTGAGAGAAACCCCAGCCACATCTCCAGCAAACAAGAACTTCAAAATGCCTAAACCGTAGCAGCCAGGCATTTCTCCTGGACCTTCTCCCCCAGGATCTTGCTCCAAGCGCCGGAAATCTGGCCAGTGGGCCAAGGAATGCCCACAGCCTGGGATTCCTCCTAAGCCATGTCCCATCTGTGCAGGACCCCACTGGAAATCAGACTGTCCAACTCGCCCAGCAGCCACTCCTAGAGCCCCTGGAACTCTGGCCCAAGGCTCTCTGACTGAGTCCTTCCCAGATCTTCTCGGCTTAGCAGCTGAAGACTGATGCTGCCCGATCACCTTGCAAGCCTCCTGGACCATCACAGACACTTCAGGTAACTCTTACAGTGGAGGGTAAGTCCATCCCTTTTTTAATCGATATGGAGGCTACCCACTCCACATTACCTTCTTTTCAAGGGCCTGTTTCCCTTGCCTCCATAACTGTTGTGGGTATTCACGGCCAGGCTTCTAAACCTCTTAAAACTCTCCCACTCTGGTGTCAACTTGGACAACATTGTTTTATGCACTTTTTTAGTTATCCCCACCTGCCCAGTTCCCTTATTAGGCCGAGTCATTTTAACCAAATTATCTACTTCCCTGACTATTCCTGGGCTACAGCCACATCTCATTGCTGTACTTTCACCCAACTCAAGACCTCTTTTACATCCTCCCCTTGTACCTCCCTACCATAATCCATAATTATGGGATACCCCTACTCCCTCCTTAGTGACCAATCATGCACACTTTATCATCCCATTAAAACCTAATCCCTTACCCCACTCTATGCCAATATCCCATCCCATGGCAGGCTTTAAAAGGGTTACAACTCCCCAATCATACCTGTCCAAAAACCGGACAAGTCTTACAGGTTGGTTCAGGATCTTTGCCTTATTAATCAAACATCCTTCCCATCCATCCTGTAGTGCCAAACCCATATACTCTCCTATCCTCAATACCTCCCTCCACAACCCATTATTCTGTTCTGGATCTCCAAGATGCTTTCTTTACCATTCCTTTACACCCTTCATCCCAGCCTCTCTTCCCTTTCACTTGGACTAACCCTGACACCCATCAGTCTCAGCAAATTACCTGGGCTGTACTGCTGCAAGGCTTCAGGGACAGCCCTCATTACTTCAGCCAAGCTCTTTCTCATGATTTACTTTCTTTCCACCCATGTGCTTCTCACCTTATTCAATATATTGATGACCTTCTACTTTGTAGCCCCTCCTTTGAATCCTCTCAACAAGACACACTCCTGCTCCTTCAACATTTATTCTCCAAGAGATATTGGGTATCCCCCTCCAAAGCTCAAATTTCTTCTCCACCTGTTACCTACTTCAGCATAATTCTTCATGAAAACACGCCTGCTCTCCCTGCCGATCATGTCCGGCTGATCTCTCAAACCCCAACCCCTTCTACAAAGCAACAACTCCTTTCCTTCCTGGGCGTGGTTGGATACTTTCGCCTTTGGATACCTGGTTTTGCCATCCTAACAAAACCATTATATAAACTCACAAAGGGAAACCTAGCTGACCCCATAGATCTTAAATCCTTTCCCCACTCCTCTTTCCATTCCTTGAAAACAGCTCTAGAGACTGCTCCCACACTAGCTCTCCCTGACTCATCCCAACTTTTTTCATTACACACAGCTGAAGTGCAGGGCTGTACAGTCAGAATTCTTACACAAGGACCAGGACTGAGCCCTGTAGCCTTTTTGTCCAAACAACTTGACCTTACTGTTTTAGGCTGGCCCTCATGTCTGCATGCGGTGGCTGCCGCTGCTCTAATACTTTTAGAGGCCCTCAAAATCACAAGCTATGTTCCACTTACTCTCTACAGTTCCCATAACTTTCAAAATCTATTCTCCGCCTCACGTTTGATGCATATACTGTCCCCCACCCCCCGCTCCTTCAGCTGTACTCACTATTTGTTGAATCTCCCACAATTACCATTGTTCCTGGGTCAGATTTCAATCCAGCCTCTCATCTTATTCCTGATACTACATCTGAACCCCATGACTGTATCTCTCTAATCCACATGGCATTCTCCCCATTTCCCCATATTTCCCTCTTTCCTGTTCCCCACCTAGACCACAGTTGGTTTACTGATGGTAGTTCCTCCACCCCCAATCACCAATCACCAGTAAACGCAGGCTATGCTATAGTGTCTTCCACATCTATCATTGAGTCTACGGCCCTGCCCCCTTCCACTACCTCTCAACAAGCTGAACTCATTGCCTTAACTTGAGCTGTCATTCTTGCAAAGGGACTACGTGTCAATATCTACACAGATTCCAAGTATGCCTTCCACATCCTTCACCACCATGCTGTTATATGGGCAGAAAGAGGTTTCCTCACTACACAAGGGTCCTCCATTATTAATGCCTCCTTAATAAATAAACTCTTCTTAAAGCTACTCTACTTCCAAGGAAGTTGGGGTCATTCACTGCAAGGGGCATCAAAGGGCATCAGATCCCATTGCTCAGGGCAATGCTTATGCTGATAGGCTACCTAAAGAAGCGCTAGCAAACAGCTTCCTGTTCCCCTCATGACACCAACACTTCACTACTATTTTATTTTGTTTTTCTTATTATTAATATAAGAAGACAGGAATAGGCCTCGACTTACTGCTAAAAAAGGAGGACTCTGTATATTTTTAAATGAAGACTGTTGTTTTTACCTAAATCAATCTGGCCTGGTATATGACAACATAAAAAAAAAAAAAAACTCAAGGACAGAGCCCAAAAACTCGCCAACCAAGAATATAATTACGCTAAATCCCCTTGGGCACTCTCTAATTGGATGTCCTGGGTCCTCCCAATTCTTAGTCCTTTAATACCTGTTTTTCTCCTTCTCTTATTTGGACTTGTGTCTTCCGTTTAGTTTCTCAATTCGTACAAAACCGCATCCAGGCCATCACCAATCATTCTATACACAAATGCTCCTTCTAACAACCCCACAATGTCACCCCTTACCCCAAAATCTTTCTTCAGTTTAATCTTTCCCACTCTAGGTTCCCACGCTGCCCCTAATCTCACTCGAAGCAGCCCTGAGAAACATCGCCATTATCTCTCCATATCACCCCCCAAAATTTTCGCCGCCCCAACATTTCACCACTATTTTGTTTTGTTTTTCTTATTAATATAAGAAGACAGGAATGTCAGGCCTCTGAACCCAAGCTAAGCCGTCATATCCCCTGTGAGCTGCATGTATACATCCAGATGGCCTGAAGCAGCTGAAGAACCACAAAAGAAGTGAAAATAGCCAGTTCCTGCCTTAACTGATGACATTCCACCACTGTGATTTATTCCTGCCCCATCCTAACTGATCTTGTGACATTCCTTTTCCTGGGCAATGAATCTCAGGAACTGCCCACAAAGCACCTTGTGACCCCTGCCCCTGCCCACAAGAGAACAACAACCTTTAACTGTAATTTTCCACTACCTACCTAAATACTATGAAACTGCCCCACCCCTATCTCTCTCCTTTTGCTGACTCCTTTTTCGGATTCAGCTCATCTGCACTCAGGTGATTAAAAAGCTTTATTGCTCACACAAAGCCTGTTTGGTGGTCTCTTCACACAGATGCACATAACACCAATAGGCAGTAGGTAGACATGAGCATGGAGGAATTAAAGGGTCAAAGATTTGACCAAAATATTGGTTGGGGGAAAACGAGGAGAGTGAAAATCACCTGGTGACCACTGAACAGGCCCCAGAGACTAAAACCCCTTATCTGAGGAATTTAGAAGGGAAGAAAGACCATCTGGTGACCATCAAACAGGCCATACAGAGGCAAAACTCCTTATCTGGGAGAAAATTAGAAGTAAATAGACTTCCCTGAGGGGCATGGTGGCTCACACCTGTAATCCCAGCACTTTGGGAGGCTGAGGCAGGCAGATCACCTGAGGTCAGAAGTTTGAGACCAGCCTGGCCAACATGGTGAAACTCCATCTCTACTAAAAAAATACAAAAAAAAAAAAAAAATTAGCCAGGCTTGGTGGCGGGTGCCTGCAGACCCAGCTACTCAGGAGGCTGAGGCACAAGAATTGCTTGAATCCAAGAGGCAGAGGTTGCAGTGAGCCAAGATAGCACCAAAAGGACTTTCCTATTATCTAAAGCAGGCTTCTGGTTTCAGATTTCCTTCCCCCAAAAAAACTTATAAGTAACTAAAGTTTCTATACATCTCTGGAATGCCAAAACTCATTTGACAACCATAAATACCCCTAAGGAAAAACCCATGGAGGGCAGCGCTCTCAGTCCTCTCACTGAGGCACCCTGCTGCACCCTTTTGCAACATTCTTCCTTTCTAATAAACTTTCCTTTTTTCAAACCTATACTATTGTCAGTAAATTCTCTTACCAAACCACAAGTCGACCACTGCCCGGTGTCGGGGCTCTGAAACCTTGCCTGGCAGTAGAATCATCCAGAGAGCTTTAAGAAAGCCAAATGGGCCGGGCGCGGTGGCTCACGCCTGTAATCCCAGCACTCTGGGAGGCCAAGGCATGTGGATTGCTCGAGCTCAGGAGTTCACAGCCTGGGCAACGTGGCAAAACCCCATTTATACAAAAAATACAAAACTCAACTGGGTATGGTGGTGCATAGCTGTAGTCCCAGCTATTGGGGAGGGTGAGGTGGGAGGATGGCTTGAGCCCAGGAAGTCGAGGCTGCAATGAGCCATGATCTTGCCACTGCACTCCAACCTGGGGTGACAGAGGAGACTGTCTCCTAATGCCTGTGCTGCACCCCAGACCAAAGCCTTGGGCTAGGATCCTGGGCAGCAGACTTTTTCAGCTCCCCAAGTGATTCCAAAGTGCATCCAAGATGGAGAGGCATTGGACTAGATAATCTCTAAGGTTTCCTACCATTCTGGCATTAGGAAGCTAGAGAAAAACAACAATAAATAATTATTATATAATGGCTACTACACATTGAGTGGTGTCAAGCACTTCACCTAGAGCTCTATGTGTGCTATTTAATATTCACAGTTAACTTAAGGGGTAGGAATTACACAAATGAAGAAATAAGTTTGAAATGATTTTCATTTGCCCAACATCATGTAGCTAAATGTCAGAGCTAGAATTTTTACACAGGTTTTTCTCCTGCCCCAAATGGAAACTTGAAATTATTGCATTCTACTATTTTGCGTAACTCTCACATGGCATTGAAAATGATTTTTTAAAATCTTGCTTACTTGGATGGAGGCAAATGCCTAATGCTTGTGAATGGGTAAAATATTTCTGTGAACTTAGGGGCTTTCACTCTATTTCCAGATACATATTTCTTGTTATAATGACTCCATTTCTAAATATGGGCTGTAACCCTCTTTTTTTTAGACAGAGTCTAGCTCTGTCACCCAGGCTAGAGTGCAGTGGCATGATCTCGGCTCACTACAACCACAGCCTCCAAAGTAGCTGGGACTACAGGCACGCACCACCACACCTGGCCAGTTTTTATATTTTTTGTAGAGATGGGGTTTTGTCATGTTGCCCAGGCTAGTCTTGAACTCCTGAGCTTGAGCAATCCTCCTGCCTTAGCCTCCCAAAGCGCTATTTTTTATTCAGTATCTTCATACTGAAAAAGTCGACTGTGGAGCATGAATGGCCACCAAACAAATGAGTTTAAGATGCTGCCATCTTGTGGCATTTTGGGCCAGGCCAAGTGTGTAAGTGACGAACAGCGAGGACAGCCCAGCACATGAAACTCTAGCCACACCTGCTGTTTTGCCATCTTTCCAGTGCCTTCCTACCAGTAACATCATTTTTTTTCTTCAAATTTAATACTAAGAAGGAATCAATGACAGCAACACGAGAAAATAAGTAAGAACTGAGGATCAAATAATAAAGTCCTCTAAGGATCAAATAATAAGACCCTCTCCTTTTTTTTTTTTTTGAGACGGAGTGTCGCTCTGTCACCCAGGCTGGAGTGCAGTGGCGCGATCTCAGCTCACTGCAACCTGCACCTCCCGGGTTCAAGCAATTCTCCTGTCTCAGCCTCCCAAGTAGCTGGGATTACAAGCACATGTCACCATGCCCAGCTAATCTTTGTATTTTTAGTAGAGACGGGGTTTCACTATGTTGGTCAGGCTGGTCTCGAACTCCTGACCTTGTGATCCACCCATCTCGGCCTCCCAAAGTACTGGGATTACAGGCATGAGCCACCGCGCCCGGCCCTCCTTCTAATAATTTGTCATGTATAACCTTTGTCAGGTTAATTTTTCTGGGTCTGAAATTTTCTTATCTATAAAATGGGGACAGTAACACTCATCTCATAGTATTGTTGTAAGTTCAAATCAGAACACGTGTGTAAATTCCTGGCAAATTGTAGGCATTTGACAAATGTGGCCAAACGTTCCTTCACTTAAACATTTGTGCTGTTGTGGGTATTGCAATGCAAAACCCCTATCACTGAGTTCCCCCCACCACCCCCAGCAGTTTCCCCATTACTCACAGCATTCCAAGATCCTATCAGAGTCTGTATCCTCCAATTCTGCTTATCTCTTACCCCTGGCCTTTTCACCCGCCCGACCCTGGGTGACCTGATACACAGCTTCCTCTCTGGCCTCAGTTCCCAACACCATGCCTCTCCTTCACCCTGCTCTGCCCACTGGCCTCCTCCCTTTTGCTATTCCTCTGCCTGAAAGGCTCCCCTAGATACTCTCACAAAGTAGCACAAACACACAAATCCATCCCCAGTCCCTTTCTATCCCCTTTGACCTGTGTAGTTTTAATTTGCAGCACCTCTACCACTCATCTCATATTATATGTTTATTATTTTCTGGCTCCCTGCCCCAACTTAAGCACCTGAAGACAGAGACTTCATCTGTCCCTAGCGCCTTGCACAGTGCCTGGCACAGACTAGGCACCCAATTCATATTTGTTGAGAGAATGAACAAACCCCTGGGTAAAGGAATCTAGATGGGTGGCCAAGGCCATTTCCGGAGCACCAGCTCTCACAGTTTCAAGAATCACTGGAAGCTTATTCCAGGACCCCATCACAGAGATCTGAGTAAGGATCTGTAAGTAGGCATTTTATTTTTTTTATTTTTTATTTTTATTTTTTTGAGACAGAGTCTCGCTCTATCACCCAGGCTGGAGTGCAGAGGCGCGATCTCGGCTCACCGCAAGCTCCGCCTCCCAGGTTCATGCCATTCTCCTGCCCCAGCCTCCCGAGTAGCTGGGACCACATGTAGGCGCCCACAACCGTACCTGGCTAATTTTTTTTTTTTTTTTTTTTTAGTAGAGATGGGGTTTCACCGTGGTCTCAATCTCCTGACCTCATGATCTGCCCGCCTCGGCCTCCCAAAGTGGATTACAGGCGTGAGCCACCGTGCCCAGCAAGTAGGCATTTTAAATGACATCCATGTGAGTCTGAGGCAGTGGTCTGTGGCTCCTTTTGAAAAACACTGCTGTAGGGGAACAGATACGCCTAAGAATAAGTTTACTAGAACAGGGATGCCCTAACAGAGTTTCTCAATCTTGGCACTAATAGCATTTGGGACCAAATCAATTCTTTGTCCTGGGTGCTGTCCTGTGCACTGCAGGATGTTTCATAGGATCCCTGTCCTCTGCCTGCTAGATGCCAGTAGCAATGCCCGCTCCCACCTGCTGTGACAATCAAAACTGTCTCCAGACAATGCCAAATGCCCCAAGGGGTGGTGGGGTGGAGGGGGGTGCAAACTTGCTGCCACCACCTTCCACAGAAAACTATTTCCCTGGGGCATGCAAGGCCCTGGGCCAGTGTGTGTGGGTGTGTGTACGGGTGGGGGGAATGTTAATATTAACAATATGTTTTAAAATGTATTGCAAAACTCATGAGCTTATGTGAGCTATGGTGATTTACTGATGAAGATTTAGAATGAGTATAGAAGAGGTATTCAGGTATTTGTTGTCAAGTCAGTGCGCATGAAGATTCTTTGTAGTGTCCAAGTGCCGTGTCTTTCTGTTCTGGTTTGAGAACCATCTTTTTATGTTCTTTATTTTCAAATGCACCATTCCTCACGGTTTCATAGCTCCTCAAGAAGGTAGCAATGCTGTTATTACTCACAATGCCATGACTGTTTGGAACCTGTTTGTATTGAAGCAATATAGACCTTTTGGCTTCTGCTGATCCTCAAAACCTTTAACTCATGACACTGAATCATCCACCATAAGCACGTGGCTCCAGTGACTCCGTTATAAAGACTGTTATCATGCTTCATTGATGACTAACACAAATGCACATCTTACCCAGAGTCTGAATGGAAATGATAACTACTTTTCTGGTAATGTTAAATTATCATTTCAGGGGTTGTTTTTTTTTTTTTTTTTTTTTGAGACAGAGTTTCACTCTTGTTGCCCAGGCTGGAGTGCGATGGTGCGATCTCGGCTCACTGCAACCTCTGCCTCCCGGGTTCAAGCAATTCTCCTGCCTCAACCTCCCCAGTAGCTGGGATTACAGGCATGCGCCACCATGCCTGGCTAATTTTGTATTTTTAGTAGAGACAAGGTTTCTCCATGTTGGTCAGGCTTGTCTCGAACTCCTGACCTCAGGTGATCCCCCGGCCTGGGCCTCCCAAAATTCTGGGATTACAGGCGTGAGCCACCATGCCCAGCCTATCATTTCAGATTTTATGGCACAAACACATGACTCACCTTCCAACTATGTCTTCTCTTGAACTCATTAGGGTGTTATCATTGCATTTCCTTGAATGTACTCTTCCTCAATGTCAGTGGAACCTTCCCTTTCATCAGCAGGCAGAATAGATGAGTGGCCCATCTGCACAGGAGTGCTCTGGATAGGAGGTGTCACAGTGTACACACCAAGAGTCAGTGGACAGCCCCACACATGCAGCCCAAGCCAAAAGGTCAGTAGTAGAGAAGCAGCAGAAATTCCAACATATATGAGGGGGAAGATCAACAAAGTGCTAAGGTATAGCAGCTCAGTGTCTGCTTGTGACAGTCAACCGAAATCTGCATCGGCACCATCCTAATGGTCCAACTTCACATGAGCCAGTAAAATAATATTGTGCTGGCCAGCAGGAGTGATCTGCCCCACAGACTGTCCTTTTGGAAATGTGGCCTGGCCACTGGGCTCTGAGACCACCCCATTGGCACAAGTTCTGCAGCTCCTCAGGACATCTGTTTGACCCCATGCACTAGGAAGAAGGTTAGAGAGTACTTGAAGGGGAGAAACTGAGTTTAGAGCATCCCACCTGGAGAACACTACTAGTCCCAGCCTGTCCCAGTCAAAAGAGAGAAACTTAAAATTTCAAGGTGGGTACTCCACAGTGGGATGGAGGGTGACAGGGCCCTGTCTGCCCAGGGCCAAGGGTGGTAGTACTGCACTAGAGCAATGGTGAGTAAGTCAGTAGCTTTGTCAAGTGTTCTTTCATGGGAGGGCAAGGTTCACTTGGTGGAGCATTGGGTCTTCAGTACTGGGTTATTCCTGGGATGTTAATTATTAATGTTATATATGTTAGCTGGTGGTAAAACATGTAAGATAAAGCTAGAGAAATTTTTTTTTTAATTTTTAATTTTTATGGGTACATAGTAAGTGTATGTATTTATGGAGTGTATGGGATATTTTGATACAGGCATATAATGTGTAATAATCACATCAGGGTAAAGGGGTATCCATCACCTCAAGCATTCATCCTTTCTTTGTGTTACAAACATTCCAACTGTACTCCCTCAGTTATTCTAAAATATACAACAAATTATTGCTGACTGCAGTCACCCTGTTGTGCTATCAAACACTAGATCTTATTCATTGTATCTAACTATATTTTTATATATGTTACTCATCCCCATTTCTCACCCACTGGCCTTCTCAGTCTCTGGTAACCATCACTCTCCACTCTCTGTGAGTTCAATGGTTTTAACTTTTAGCTCCCACAAATGAGTAAGAACATGAGAAGTTTGTCTTTCTGTGCCTGGCTTATTTCACTTAACATAATGTCCTCCAGTTCCATCCATGTTGTTGCAAATGACAGGATCTCATTCTCTTTTATGGGTGAATAGTACTCCATTGTGTATATATACCACATTTTCTTTATCCATTCATCTGTTGATGGACATTGAGGTTGTTTCCAAATCTTGGCTATGGTGAATAGTGCTGCAATAAACAAGGGAGTGCAGATATGTCTTCAACATACTGATTTCCTTTGAGTATATACCTAGCAATGGGATTCTTGGATCATATGGTAGCTCCATTTTTAGTTTTTTGAGGAAATTCTATACTGTCCTCCGTAGGGGTTATACTAATATGTACTCCCATCAACAGTGTATGAGGGTTCCCCTTTCTCCACATCTGTGCCAGTGTTTGTTACTGACTATCTTTTGGATAAAATCCATTTTAACTAGGGTGAGATGATATCTCATTGTAGTTTTCATTTGCATTTCACCTTTTTAAATATCTGTTTCCCATTTGTATGTTTTCTTTTGAGAAATGTCTATTCGGATCTTTTATCCATTTTTTAATCAGATTATTATATCTTTCCCTTTGAGTTGTTTGAGCTCCTTATATATTCTGGTTATTCATATCTTGTCAGATGGATAGTTTGCAAATATTTTCTTTCATTCTGTGGGTTTTCTCTTTACTCTGTTGATTGTTTCCTTTGCTGTGTAGAAGCTTTTTAACTTGATGTGATCCCATTTGTCCATTTTTGTTTGGTAGCCTATGCTTATGAGCTATTACTCAAGAAATCCTTACCCAATAGCTACAAATAAAAGCCATATATGACAGACCCACAAAATACCCCTGGAAAATTTCCCCAATGTTCTATTTTAGTAGTTTCATAGTTTCAGGTCTTAGATTTAAGTCTTTAATCCACTTCAATTTTATTTTTGTATATGGTGAGAGATAGGAGTCCAGTTTCATTCTTTTGCATATGGATATCCAGTTTTCCCACCATCATTAATTGAAGAGACTGTCCTTTCCCCAAGATATGTTGTTGGCATCTTTGTCAAAAATGTTCACTGTAGTTATATGGATTTGTTTATGAGTTCTCTATTCTGTTTCACTGGTCTATGTGTCTGGTTTTATGCCAGCACCATACTATTTTGGTTACTATCACTCTGTAGTATAATTTGAAGTCAGGTAATGTGATGCCTCCAGTTCTGTCGTTTTTGCTTAGGATGGCTTTAGCTATTCTGGGTCTTTTGCAGTTCCATATATATTTTAGGATTACATTTCTGTGAAGAATGTCACTTATATTTTGATAGGGATTGCACTGAATCTGTAGAGTGCTTAGAGTAATACAGACTTTTTAATAATATTGATTCTTCTAATTCATGAACAGGGAATATCTTTTCACTTTTTGGGTGTCCTCTTCAACTTCTTGTATCAGTGTTTCATAGTTTTCATTGTAGAGATATTTCACTTATTTGGTTAAGTTTATTCCTTGATATTTTATTTTATTTGTAGCTATTATAAATAAGATTACTTTCTTTCTTTTTCAGATTGTTCACTGTTGGAATACAGAAGTGCTACTGATTTTTGTATGTTGATTTTGTGTTCTGCAACTTTACTGAATTTGTTTGCCAGTTCTAGTAGTTTTATGGTGGAGTCTTTAGGTTTTTCCAAATATAAGCTCTTATCATTTGCAAACAAGGACAATTTGACTTCTTTCTTTTCAATTTGGATGCTTTTTATTTCTTTCTCTTGTCTGATTGCTCAGTACTATGTTGAATAGCAGTGATGAAAGGGGGCTTCTTTGTCTTGTTCCAGAACTCAGAGAAAATGCTTTCAGTTTTTCCCCATTCAGTGTGATAACAGCTGTGGGTCTGTCATATATAGCTTTTATTGTGTTGAGGCATGTTCCTTCTATACCCAGTTTGCTGAGGATTTTTATCATGAAAAGATGTTGAATTTTATCAAATGCTTTTTTGGCAGCAATTGAAATGATACATGATTTTTGTCCCTCATTCTGTTGATATGATGTATTACATTGATTAAGTTGAACCATCTTTGTATCCCTGGGATGAATTCCACTTGGTCATGATAAATGATCTTATTAATGTGTTGTTGAATTCAGTTTACTAATATTTTGTTAAGATTTTTGCATCAATGTTCACCAGAGATACTGGCCTGTAGTTTTCTTTTTTGGATGTGTCTTTGTGTGGTTTTGGTATCAGGGTAATACTTGTCTTATAGAATGAGTTTGGAAGTATTCCCGCCTCCTCTATTTTTTGGAATAACTTAAGTTGGATTGGTATTAGTTTTTCTTTAAATGTTTGGTAATTTGCCAATTTACCAATTTACATTCTTCAAATGTTTGGTAAATTACTTTGCTGGGAGACTTTTATTACAGCTTTAATCCCATTATTTGTTACTGGTCTATTCAGGATTTGTATTTCTTCATGGTTCAATCTTGGTAAGTTGTATGTGTCTAGGAATTTATCCATTTCTTCTAGGTTTTTCCAATTTATTGGCATACAGTTGTTCATAGTAGTCTCTAATGAAGTTTGAATTTCTGTGGTATCAGTTGTAATGTCTTCCTTTTCACCTCTGATTTTATTCATTTGGAACTTCTTTTTTTCTTAGTCTGGCTAAAGGTTTGTCACTTTTGTTTATCACTTCAAAAATGCAACTTTTCGGCCAGGCGCAGTGGCTCATGCCTGTAATCCCAGCACTTTGGGAGGCCAAGGTGGGTGGATTAAGAGGTCAGGAGTTCAAAAACAGCCTGACCAACATGTTGAAACCCTGTGTCTACTAAAAGTACAAAAAAAAAAAAAAAAGAAAAATTAGCCAGGCGTGGTGGCAGGTGCCTGTAATCTCAGCTACTCAGGAGGCTGAGGTAGGAGAATTGCTTGAACCCGGGAGGCAGAGGTTGCAATGAGCCGAGATCGCACCACTACACTCCAGCCTGGGCAATAGTGCAAGACTCAGTCTCAAAAAAAAAAAAAAAAAAAGCACCTTTTCATTTTGTTGATCTTTTGTATTGTTTTCTTCATTTCAAATGCATTTATTTCTGCTCTGATCTTTATTATTTCTTTTCTTCTTCTAACTTTGGGTTTGATTTACTCTTGCTTTTCTAGCTCTCTCTCTCTCTCTCTTTCCCTCTCTCTCTCTCTCTCTCTTTTGTATTTTCTATATAGATGGGGTTTTGCCATGTTGCCCAGGCTGGTCTTGAACTCCTGGGCTCAAGCAATCTGCCCACTTCAACCTCCCATAGTGCTGGCCACATGTGTGAGCCAGCAAGCTGGCGTTCTAGGTCTTTAAGATGCATCATTAGGTTGTTTGTTTGATGTTTTACTTTTTTTTTTTAACGTAGGTGCTTATTGTTATAAACTTTCCTCTTCATACTGCTTTTGTTGTATCCCATAGGTTTTGGCATGTTGTGTTTCCATTTTCATTTGTTGCAAGAAATTTTAAAAATTCTTTTTTAATTTCTTCATTGACCCATGATCACTCAGGAGCATATTGTTTAATTTCCATATGTTTGTATAGTTTTCAAAACTCCTTCTATTATTGATTTCTGGTTGTATTCCATTGTAGTGAGAGACGATACCTGATATAATTTCTTTTTTTCAATTATTTTTCAATTTTTTCTTTTTCTTTTTTTTTTTTTTTGAGACGGAGTTTCGCTCTTGTTGCCTAGGCTAGAGTGCAATGGCGCGATCTCGGCTCACCACAATCTCCGCCTCCCGGGTTCAAGCGCTTCTCCTGACTCAGCCTTCCGAGTAGCTGGGATTACAGGCATGCACCTACACACCTAGCTAATTTTATTTGTATTTTTAGTAGAGTCAGGGTTTCTCCATGTTGGTCAGGCTGGTCTCGAACTCCCAACTTCAGGTGATCTGCCCGCCTTGGCCTCCCAAAGTGCTGAGAATACAGCGTGAGCCACCACATCTGGCTTTTTTTTTTTCAATTTTTAAAGTCTTATTTTGTGGTCTAACATATAGTCTATCCTTAAGAGTGATGTAAGTGCTGAGGAGAATGTGTATTCTGCAGCTGTTGGATGAAATGTTCTGTAAATATCATTAGGTCCATTTGGTCTATAGTGCAAACGAAGTCTGATGTTTCTTTTTTGATTTTCTGTCTGGATGATCTGTCCAATGTTGCAAATGTGGTGTAGAAGGCTCCAGCTATTATTGCATTGGGGTCTCTCTCTCTCTTTAGCTTTAATAATATGTGCTTTATATGTCTGGGTGCTCCTGTGTTGAGTGCATATATTTTTATAACTGTTATTATCTTCTTGCTAAATTGACCACTTTATCATTTTACAATAATATTCTTTGTCTTTTTAAAATAGCTTTTGTCCTGAAATCTATTTTGTCTTATAAAAATATAGCTACTCCTGCCGTTTCTTTTTCCATCCATTTATTTTCAGTGTGTGTGTGTGTTCATAGGAGAAGTATATTTCTTGCAGGCAGTAGATCACTGGGTCTTGTTTTTTTAATCCATTCAGCCACTCTGTGTCTTTTGATTGAAGTTTAGTCCATTTATATTCAATGTTATTATTGATAAGAACTTACTACTGCCTTTTATTTGTTTTCTGGTTGTTTTGTAGTCTTCACCTCCTTCTGTCCTTTCTTCCTGTCTTCCTTGTAATGAAGGTGATTTTCTCTGGTGGTATGTTTTAAATTCTTGCTTTTTATTTTTTGTGTATCTGTTGTATGTTTTTCGATTTGAGGTTACCACAAGGCTTGCAGATAATATCTTACAACCCATTATTTTAAGCTGATGACAACTTAACACTGGTTGCATAAACAAATGAACTAACAAACATGCAATGAGAAAACGTATAAAAACTCTACATTTTAACTTCATCTGCTTGCTTTTTACCCTTTTGCTTTTTCTATTTATATATTATTATATTGTCTGTATCTTGAAAAGTTGTTGTACTTTTTATTTTTGACAGGTTCATATTTTGCGAGGGAGGCTTCCAGTAAAAACAAGAAAGCCTGCTGGACAAATTCTAAAAAAGCTGTAACACTGACAGTTTCGTCTTTTATTCTACTGAAGATATGAGTAGTTTACATACCAAAATTACAGTGTTATAATATTCTGTGCTTTTCTGTGTACTTACTATTACCAGTGAGTTTTATATCTTCAGATGCCTTCTTATTGCTCATTAACATTCTTTTCTTTCAGATTGAAGAACTCTCATTAGCATTTCTGGTAGGACAGGTCTGGTGTTGATGAACTCTGTCAGCTTTTGTTTGTCTGGGGAATTCTTTGTTTCTCCTTTATGTTTGAAGGATATTTTCACTGGATATACTATTCTAGTATTAAAGTTTTTTTCCTTCAGCACTGTAAATTTGTCATGCCACTCTCTCCTGGCCTTTAAGATTTCCACTGAAAAGTCTGCTCCCGGGCATATTAGAGCTCCATTGTATGTAATTTTCTTTTCCCCTTGCTGCTTTTAGGGTCCTTTCTTTACCCTTGACCTTTGGGAGTTTGGTTATTAAGTGTCTCAAGGTACTTTTATTTGGGCTAAATCTGCTTGGTGTTCTACAACCTTCTTGTACTTAAATATTGATATCCTTTTCTAGGTTTGGAAAACTATCCGTTATCTCTTTATATGAACTTTCTACCCAGATCTATAAGGCCAATAACTCTTAGATTTCCCCCTTTGAGGCTATTTTCTAGATCTTGCAGGCATGCTTCCTTCTTCTTAACTCTTTTTTGTCTCCTCTGGCTGTGTATTTTCAAATAGCCTGTCTTGAAACTCACTAATTCTTTCTTCTGCTTGATCAGTTCTGCTAAGAGACAGCTGGGACTGGTGGCTGGTGCTTTATTTAGTTCATTCGGTGAGGTCATGTTTTCCAGGATGGTCTTGATGCTTGTGGATGTTCATCGGTGTCTGGGAATTGAAGAATTAGGTATTTATTGTAGTCTTCGCAGTCTGGGCTTGTTTGTACCTGTCCTTCTTGGGAAGGATTTCCAGCCATTCGAAGGGACTTGGATGCTGTGATTTAAGTTGTTTATCACTGCAGCCGTATCTGCACTAGGGGAAACCCCAAGCCCAGTAATGTTGTGGCTCTTGAAGACTCAGAGGTAGTGCCTTAGTGGTCTTGGGTAAGATTTAGGAGAATTCTCTGGATTACCAGGCGGAGACTCTTGTTCTCATCCTTTACTGTCCCCCACAAATGAAGTCTCTCTCTCTCTGTACTGAACTTCCTGGAGCTGGGAGAGGGGTGACATAAGTTCCCCTGTGGTCACCACCACTGGGACTGTCCTGGGTCAGACCTGAAACAAACATAGCACTGGGTTTCACCCAAGGTCCACAGTGACCATTGCTTGACTACCAGTTACATTCACTCAAGACCCAAGGGATCTACAATCAGCAGGTGGCAAATACAGCAGGTCTGTGTCCTTCCTTTTAGGGTGGTAAGGTCCCCCTGGCCCTGGGTGTGTCGAAAGATGCCACTGGGAGCCAGAGTCTGGAGCCAAGAACCTTAGAAATCTTATCTACTGCTGCTGAGCTGGCATCCAAGCCACAAAACAAAGTCCTTCTCCCTCTTCCCTCCCCTTTCCACAAACAAGAGTCTCTCTTCATGGCTACCACTGCCCTGAGCGCGTGGCAAGTACTGCCAGGCTACCACCAATGTTCACTCAAGGTCCAAGGGCTCTTCAATCAGCTTGTGGTGAATGCTGTGAGGCCTGGGACTCACCCTTCAGGGTAGAGGACTCCCCTCTGGCCCAGGGCAGGTCCAGAAATGCCATCCATGAGCCAAGACCTGGAATTGGGGACACCAAGAGCCTGCTTGGTGCTCTATCCCACTGTGGCTGAGCTGGTACCCAAGCCATAAGACGAAATGCCCTTTACTACTCCGTCTTCTTTATTCAAGTAGCCACCACAGCTAGGAATGTGCTGGGTCACATCTAAAGGCAACACAGCTCTGAGTTCTACCCAAGGCCCAGGGGGAATAATGCCTGGTTACCACCGCTGATTATTCCTTCCCTTTAAGGCAGTGGGTTTCCTTCTGGCCCAGGGTGTGTCTTGAAATGTCACGTGATGGCTAGACCCTGGAATGGGGTCCTCAGGACTCTGTCTGGTGCCCTATCCTACTGTGGCTGAGCAGGTATCCAAGTTGCAAGACAAAGTCCTCTTTACTCTCCCATCTCTCCTCAGGTAGAGGGGAGGAGTCTCTCCCAGAGCTGTGAACTGCACTGCCTGAGGTTGGGAGAGGGATGATGCAAGCACTGCCTTGGCCTCCCTGGCTCCATGTACATGTCACATGTACCTGAGTACGAGTACCCTGGCTCCAAGCCCAGCACAGCACCAGGACTTGCCCAGCAATTGCAATCCTTAGGGCTTAGACTGCCTTTCAAGTTTATTTAGGACCCCAGAGCCCTTCACCAAATGGTGGTGGCTTGCCAGAGGTCAAGTTCTGACCACTGGGATGGGTAATATGACTCTGGCTAGGGCTGATGCAAATGCTCCCTCCTTGGCCTCCAGCTGAGTTCTGCCTTGTGTTGCTTTCCGCTGTGACAGGGCAGCACTGAGCTCCAATGCAAAGTCCCATAATCACTCCACTCTCCCTCCCACAAGTGCACAGATTCTCTCTCTGTGCTATGCAGCCACAGCTAGGTGATCAGAGAGGGGTGCTGTAGACAATTTGAGACTATTTTTCCTACCCTCTTCAGTGCCTCTTTCCTTAATGTGATGTTAAAACCAGGTACTATGATTACTCACCCGATTTTTGGTTGTAATGAAGGTGTTTTTTGTGTGCATAGTTGTTCGATTTGGTGTTCCTGCAGGGAGGACAATTTCTGGAGGCCTCTACTTGGCCATATTGTTCCCTAGTCTGTATTCCTTTTGCATTTAGTTTTACAGAATCCACTCATTTCCAAAGTTACTTAGGTCAGCAATTTTCTCCCATTTCCTTCATTGAGGTTTGTTCATAATACAGTTAGATTATTTTGTCACGTTCTTTATTTCATCTTGGGATGATCTATCTGAGCTCCTAAATGATTTATTTTTAATTTGCATACGTTAGGTTCTAAGGGTTTTGACAAATGCAAGGTATCATGTATCATGTCACTACCATTATGGTATTACACAAAATAATGTCACCATCCTAAAATATCCTGTGATTTACCTATTCAATCCTCCTCCCTTACTGAATTCCTACCAACTTGTTTTTCATCTCTGTAGTTTTACCTTTCATAATGCATATAAGTAGAATCATGGCCAGGCACAGTGGCTCACACCTGTAATCCCAGCACTTTGGGAGGCTGAGGCGGGTGGATCACAAGGTCAAGAGATCGAGACAATACTGACCAACATGGCGAAACGCCATCTCTGCTAAAAATACAAGTTAGCCAGGCATGGTGGCAGGCCCCTGTAGTCCCAGCTACTCAGGAGGCTGAGGCAGGAGAATCGCTTGAACCCGGGAGGTGGAGGTTGCAGTGAGCCAAGATCATGCCACTGCACTCCAGCCTGGCAACAGAGCCAGACTCCATCTCAAAAAAAAAAAAAAAAAAAGAATTATATAGTAAAAAGCCATCAGACTTGCTTCTTTGACTTACTGATATACATTCAACATTTACCCATGTCTTTGCTTTGCTTGATAGCTCATTTCTTTAAAAAAAATAATTGTGGTAAAATAAACGTAACAATTTCCATTTTAACCATTTTCTTTTCTTTTCTTTTCTTTTTTTTTGAGGCGGAGCCTTGCTCTGTTGCCAGGCTGGAGTGTAGTGGCGCAATCTCGGCTCACTGCAACCTCCGCCTCCCAGGTTCAAGCAACTCTCCTGCCTCAGCCCCCCAAGTAGCTGGGACTACAGGAGCGTGCCACCGCGCCTGGCTAACTTTTGTATTTTTAGTAGAGACAGAGTTTCACCATGTTGGCCAGGCTGGTCTCAATCTCCTGACTTCGTGATCCACCCACCTTAGCCTCCCAAAGCGCTGCGATTGAGGCAGAAATTTAAAAATAAATATGCATTCATTCACTCCAAGAAAAGTAACAGGCAAGGCAAGGGTTAAAAAGAAAAGAACAAGTTTTCCTCGGCCTAGCAAGCTCACTTCAAGGACAGTTATAAGATAATGCTGTTTGAGAAGCCAAGGCCAAAGGAATGGGCTCCAGACATCCCTCCCCTCCAGAACAAGGTTGAAGAAAGAAAAAAAGAGAAAGACAAATTCCTTTACTGTTACTCCTTTCTCTGGCTTAAGCATGATTATGCTTAAGCATGATTAATCTTAAGCATGATTATGTTTTACAAATGTCTGTATTTAGCCAGTTCTTGTTTTTCTTTTGACGCAGCTACAAGGCCACCAGCTATGCAAGGCCACAAGTTATGCACTATATGATTAACTGCTTTTGTTTTACTTTTGTAAGTCCACTTATAAAAACCCTGCTCTGTCTTTGTTTAATGCTCAGGTTTTTGGATATAAATCCACTCAGCCAGTGCGTACCTAAAAATAAATATCTTCCTGTACTCTCATATTGGTCTCTCCATTCCTCAGTTTCCCGCAACATTTCTTGGCGAGCCAGCCAGGAGTGGAGATGGCAGGCTTACTGTCTCCCTTGCCTATGGGGGGCTGGAGCCCTGGGCCAGGGGAGACCTGTGGCCCCAGGCGCCGCCAGGAGAACTTCAGCCCAGAGGGGAAATCAGCTCTCCGTGACCCGGCACCCCTACCCAGCAGCGCAACATAACCTGAGAGGAGCTACAGGATGATTCTAGAAACAGAGCACTTCAGGAATCATGGTAAGGTTTTGGGGTCCAAGGCAGGACCCATCCTGTAAGGACAGAAAGGGAGCCTGATCACCTCCCAGGGTGTGCCTAATAGTCCGACCCAGAGGGGCTGGGGGCGATGAGAGTGGCTGTCAATTCGGATGAAACTCTCACCCCAATCAACACAGGAAGCAAGAGTGGCTCACTAAGTTGGTTAGGAAAAGGAAACTGGAGGTGGCGAGAGTGGCTTGCCACCCCAACTAAGGAAACTGGAGATGGTGAGAGTGGCTCGTCACCCCAATTAGGTACACAGGAACTGCGAGTCGGTCCATCAGAGTTATGACTGAGTGTGGCTCCCGAATGGTTAACTGCTGTCTTAGAGTCAATTTTCTAGCCTCTTGTGTTTAGCAAGGTGGTGGCGGCTAATGCCTTAACACAGGGAGGCCATCCTAGCATCACAGAGTCCAATTGTTTGGATAAGTATGCTACTGGGTGATGTTATGACCTTATAACTTGAGTCAGAACTCCTATAGCCATTCCTTTTCGTTCATGAACACATAGAAAGACTTAGTTATATCTGGTAGTCCTAAGGCTAGGGCCTGAGTTAAAGCTTCCTTGATTTGTTTGAATGCATTTTCTGATTAGTCTCCCAAAGGAGCGTTTTTTTTTTTTCTCCCCCTTTTGTGGCTTCATGTAACGGCTTAGCCATCAAGGAAAAAATTGGAATCCAGATGGGGCAAAATCCTGCTGCCCCTAAAAATTCTCTTATTTGACATTGGGCGGTTGGGATTGGTAGTGCACAAACGTCTTGCTTTCACTCAGCCAAGCCAGCATTCCCCATGACTCACTATGAAATCTAGATATTTAACCTCTTTATGGCAAATTTAGGCTTTCTTTTTAGACACTTTGTAACCTGCTTTCCACAGGCGATGGAGGAGGCCCTGAATTCTCTGATAATAGTCCTCTTGGGTTGGGGCCGCCAAAAGAAGGTTGCCCGTGTACTGTAACAAGCACAGTTATCATTTGGCGGGGTATAGGCCTTGAGGTCTGAAGCCAATGTTTCCCCAAAGATTGTAGGAGAGTTTTTGAACCCTTGTGGGAGCCTAGTCCAGGTGAGCTGCATAGCTTCCTTGTCCCATTGAAATGCAAAAATGGGCTAACTGGTGCTAAGCGAATATAAAAGAAAGCGTCCTTTAAGTCTAAGACTGTAAACCTAGTGGCACTTGTTGGAATAAGTACCATTAAAGTATACGGGTTTGGATGGATGGTCACCACGGCCCGGTTTACCGCATGCAAATCTTGCACCGGTATCTACTCATCAGACCTTTGTCCCAGCAGCAGCTTTCATACTGGCAAAAGTGGAGTATTCCAGGGAGACTAGCATCGGATTAAGATCCCATGTTTATAGAGCCGTTCTAAATGTCTGCAGACACCCTGTACAGCCTTTTGGGGAACTGGGTACTGACGAACCCAGACCGGAGTTGCTCCCGGTTTCAATTCAGCTACTACTGGTGAAAACTTACTTATAGACTTTACTGAACTGCCCCGTGCTGGAGGCTATCAGTACATGCCAGTGTTTGTTTGCACCTTTTCAGGGTGGGTTGAAGCTTTCCCCATCAAAACAGAAAAGGCATGAGAAGTGACTAAAGTACTGTTAAGAGATATCCACAGGTTTAGACTGCCTTTAACTTTAGAGTCAGACAATAAGTTGGCATTTGTAGCTGAAATAATGCAAGATTTAACAAAACTGTTAAAAATAAAATGGAAGTTACAAACAGCCTATCGGCCACAAAGTTCAGGAAAAGTAAAATGCATGAACCGGACACTCAAGCAGCTATTGAAGAAATACTGCCAAAAGACTCATCTGAAATGAAATCAGGTTTTACCTATAGTCCTCTTCCACGTCAGGTGCACCCCCGCCAAACAAACTCAGTATTCACCCTATGAGATTTTATTCAGTCAGCCTCCCCCAATCATAAGTAAAATTAAAGGAAACCTCTGAGAACCAGGGGAATTAACTTTAAGAAAACAAACGTGGCTGGGTGTGGTGGCTCACGCCTGTAATCCCAGCACTTTGAGAGGCCGAGGAGGGTGGATCACGAGGTCAGGAGATCGAGACCATCCTGGCTAACACAGTGAAACCCCGTCTCTACTAAAAACACAAAAAATTAGCCGGGCGTGGTGGCAGGCACCTGTAGTCCCAGCTACTCAGGAGGCTGAGGCAGGAGAATGGCATGAACCCGGGAGGCGGAGCTTGCAGTGAGCCCAGATCGCACCACTGCACTCCAGCCTGGGTGACAGAGCGAGACTGTGTCTCAAAAAAAAAAAAAAAAAAGGAAAAGGAAACAAAACGAATGCAGGCTTTAGGAATAGCCATGCAAGAGATCCATGGCTGGGTACAGAAAAGAATGCCTATAAGTCTAACAGACCCAGAACACCCCTTTAAACCAGGAGATTCTGTTTGGGTTAAAAAGTGGACTCCAACTTCTCTAGGACCCATATGAGATGGGCCCTATACTGAAATCTTACCCACTCCCACTATTGTCAAAGTTGCAGGTGTTGTGCATTGGATCCACGAGTCGGCTGAAACCGACAACTCAAGACAAGTGGACCAGCCAGCAGGACCCAGACCATCCAACCCAGCTGATCGTGAGACGGGACCAAACTGCTGCCGAAGACGACCGCCCTGTTCTGGTCACTCTGGAGGCTGACCAGCCTACGCACGGCTGAAGTTTGAGGAAACAACAAGCCCTGCTCTAGTCACACACTGAAAGCTGACTAGTCTATGCACAGCCAAAGCTTGAGGACTCGTCAAGCAAGTAAATGTAGTTAGAAATCTTAGAACTAGTAGTTTTCCTTGTAATATTAACTGTTTTACTATTGTTCTGTCACTGTGCTCAACCTCCTCTCCCAAGTAAGGACCTCTTCTGTCCTTACTAGATATGAATATACTGTACATTGTTTTACTGTTGTTACCCCCCTTAACCATGCTAGAAGAAACACCCATAGAAGGGTGTCCCCATTGTACACATACTACATGGTCAGAAAACAGTATAACCAGGACTCTATTATACCATACTTATTATGAGTATACAGGGACTCACCTAGGAACTTGTACTTACAATCAGATCACCTATTCAATTTATGACCCAGGAAATGGCCAGCTACCTAGGTGGAAGATAGGTCATGGTGTTACCGTACTCCTACTTATGTGCTTAAGCACATCATAAGGTTACAGGCAGGGCTTGAGATCATCACTAATAAAACATCAAATGCATTAGATTTACTGACCCAGCAAGCTACAAAAATGAGGAATGCTATCTATCAGAACAGATTAGCTTTAGACTACCTCCTAGCCCAGGAAGGAGGAGTATGTGGAAAATTCAATCTAACTAATTGCTGCCTGGAAATCAATGACAATGGAAAGACAATTATGGAAATAACTGCAAGAATAAGAAAATTAACCCATGTTCCAGTTCAAACGTAGAAAGGGTGGTCTCCAGATTCTCTCTTTGGAGGCTCTTTTTCATTTTTCGGAGGGTTCAAGACTTTAATAAGATTGGTTCTGGCCATACTAGGAAGTTGCCTAATACTCCCATGTCTCTTACCTCTCCTTGTTAGAAACATTCAGTCAATTATAGAGGCAATAGTAGCTAGGCAAACTACCAGTCAGCTAAGGGCTCTATGTAAATGTCAACCTTTGTCTAAAGAAGAAAACTTGTCTCTTCATGCAAAATTAAATAATAGTGATGCCTCCTATTAAACTTCTTATATAAAAGGCATCAAAGGGGGGAAACTGAGGCAGAAATTTAAAAACAAATATGCATTCATTCACTCCAAGAAAAGTAACAGGCAAAGCAAGGGTTAAAAAGAAAAGAACAAGTTTTCCTCGGCCTAGCAAGCTCACTTCAAGGACAGTTATAAGATAATGCTGTTTGAGAAGCCAAGGCCAAAGGAATGGGTTCCAGACATCCCTCCCCTCTAGAACAAGGCTGAAGGAAAAAAAAAAAAAAGCGAAAGACAAATTCCTTTACTGTTACTCCTTTCCCTGGCTTCTTAAGCATGATTATGTTTTACAAATGTCTGTATTTAGCCAGTTCTTGTTTTTCTTTTGATGCAGCTACAAGGCCACCAGCTATGCAAGGCCACAAGTTATGCACTATATGATTAACTGCTTTTGTTTTACTTTTGTAAGTCCACTTATAAAAACCCTGCTCTGTCTTTGTTTAATGCTCAGCTTTTTGGATATGAATCCACTCAGCCAGTGCATACCTTAAAATAAACATCCTCCTGTACTCTCATGTTGGTCTCTCCATTCCTCAGTTTCCCACAAGATTACAGGCATGAGCCACCACACCCGGCCCATTTTAACCATTTTCAAATGGAGAATTCAGTGGTATTAGACACATTTATATCGTAGTGCAACCATCACCACCATCCATCTACAGAACTTTTCATCTTGTGAAACTAAAACTCTATACCCATTAAACACTAACTCCTCACTCCTCCCTTCGCTCATCACTTGACAGCCATCCTTCTACTTTATGTCTCTATTCATAGGAATGAGCTCCCCCCTGCCCACCCAAATCACTAATCTAAAAGGAAATGTCAAGCTGAGAACTTCTTAGGGCAAACCTGCCTCCCATTCTATTCAAAGTTACCCCTCTGCTCACTGAGATAAATGCATATCTCATTGCCTTCTTTGGAGAGGCTAATCAGAAACTCAAAAGAATGCAACCATTTGTCTTTTTTCTACCTATGACCTGGAAGCCCCCTCCCTGCTTTGAGTTGTCCCGCCTTTCTGGACCCAACCAATGTTCATCTTACATATATTAACTGATGTCTCATTTCTCCCTAAAATGTATAAAACCAAGCTATGGTCTGACTACTCTGGGCACATGTCATCAGGACCTCCTGAGACTGCGTCATGGGTGCACATCCTCAACTGTGGCAAAATAAACTTTACTTTTTATTTTAATTTATTTTTTAGTGACAGAGACTCGCTCTGTCGCCCAGGCTGGAGTACAGTGATGCAGTCTGGACTCACTGCAACCTCCAACTTCCAGGTTCAAACAATTCTCGTGCCTCAGCCTCCTGAGTAGCTGGAATTACAGGCTTGCGCCACCACACCCGGTTAATTAGCAAAATAAATTTTCTAAATTAACTAAGACTTGTCTCAAATTACTGGGGTTAACATTTTGGTAACCACAGAGGGACTCTGCATGGAGGAACACTTGAACTTTGACAAATCTTTTACTGGTGTTCAGTATCAGCATAAGCTAACTTTATGAATAGTTTGCTGAGGCCTGGGAGCACTCCTTCCAGAGAATCCCTGCTCTCCCAAAGTTTGGTTGAGATCTAAAGTTTATTTTGCTGTATGACTCCCTCTTTTTTTTTTTTTTTTTTTGGAGTTTTACTTGCTTCCAACAAGAAAGGCAAGTTTTCCTGCTTCCATGATAATGGAAAGCAGGTAATTCCTTTATGGAGTTTGAGCTTGCTCAACAGAAAAGACTATTTTTTTTTCCTGCTTCTAGGACGATAGAGAGTAGTCTTCAGCCTGAGACCCATCCCTAGGTAAGTAGCTGAATTGAGGTTTTGTCTTGGCTAAAGTTAACAACCAGATGGTCATAATTTCTCCTTACCATTAAAGTGTTCAGTAATCATGTAAGTTGTGTGATCATTTGTTTTGTTTAACTGTTTTTCATTGTTGTTGTTTCTGTTTTTGTTGTTGTTTGGGTCTTTGTCCCATTAGGTTTGACTGACTCTATCAGACTTGATCAAATCTGAAGGAAAGTTCCAAATTATGGGGAAGAAGGCCTCTCAAATACTTAAATTCCCATACACACACAAAAAGGTGGTATGGTGGGGGAGAAAAACTGCCAGCAAAAAGAAAAAAGAGGAAAGATTTTTGATTTTGAGTACTACACGGGCTTTATTTACAAGGCCACCTTTTAGCTAGCCAGGACAATCTGAAAGAGCAGTGGTTGTACTTCTGAAATAGCAGCAATTTTAAAAACAAAAGCAAACAAACAAAAAATTAAAAACAAATAAAGTTGGCAGCAGTGGCTCACGCCTGTAATCCTAGCACTTTGGGAGGTTGAGGCAGATGGATTGCCTGAGCTCAGGAGTTTGCAACCAGCCTAGGCAACATGGTGAAACCCTGTCTCTACTAAAATACAAAAAATTAGCCGGACATGGCGGTGTGCACCTGTAGTCCCAGCTACTCAGGAGGCTGAGGGAGGAGAATTGCTGTAACCCAGGAGGCAGAGGTTGTAGTGAGCTGAGATTGCACCACTGTACTCCAGCCTGGGCAACAGAGCAACGCTCCATCTCAAAAAAAAAGAAAATGAAAATGAAATACAAAAATTAGCTGGGCATGGTGGCACATGCCTGTAATCCTACCTACTCGAGAAGCTGAGGCAGGAGAATCACTTGAACCCAGGGGCAGAGGTTGCAGTGAGCTGAGATCGCGCCATTGCTCTCCAGCGTGGGCAACAGAGCAAGACTCCATCTCAAAAAAAGAAAAAAGAAAAGAAGATGAAATAGCACCAATTTGTTCCAGTTGAAATATGGTAATGAGATTTAAAAACTTCTTTTTTTGAAGGAGCTCATTTGTTAAAGTCAACTTAATTAAAAGCTAACATCCAAGATATGTGTGTATATGGGTGTGTGTGTTTGTATTTAAAAGGTCTTCATGGTTTGTTTGTTTTTTTCTCTCCTAGGACCTTGTCGTTCTTTTGAGCAAGGTTTTGCTTCTCAGTTGACTAAATTCTGTTTTCTTCATTTATTTCTGCTGTCTTTCCTTTCTCTTGCACCCTCTGCTGCATGAGGGACCTGAAATAGTTTATAATAGCCTGGGGTTCCTTTAAGAAAGTGGAGAAGGTGCCAAAAGTATAAACAGACAAGTTCATCTCAGCTTTTAAGCTGCTTGCTTTTGTATTGTGTTACATGATTTATTGACTAAAATAGTTATTTGAAACAGAGGCTAGCCTTAGGTTTTTAAGGAAGAGTGTATTCAACACTGAGAAACGTCTTTGTTTAAAAAAAATTCTCTTTAAGTGCAGTGTAGAAACATCACTTAGTCTAGCCTCATAATAATTCTCCCTTTTTGGAAATCCAGGATTTGGTATAGGCTCTGCCTAGAGCTCAGAGATCCAGTTAAAAGATAGATAGTCCCTATCCAAATAAAATTGGTCTCGTTATACAATCCTATGATAGATTTTTATAATTTTATGTTTGATGTCACATTTATCTTTAATCTCCCTCTAGCACACCAGACTTTTCTTCTCTGTACCTTATGATGTAAATTCTGTTATTTGATTTTCACCTGAGTTGTTTCCTTAAGTAGGCAAATTTAAGGCTATTTAGCTGACAACTGCCCAGGGTTGTGAAACAGGTTATCAAGAACCTGGAAGTCTAAGATTAAAAAAAAAGGTCTTTATGAATCTATAAGATGTACTTCTATCAGCATGCCAATACACCTACGTATTTATGCGTTGTGCACACAATATTTCACTACTGAAAATATATAAAAGAGCTAATTAATTGGCTTAAAAAAACAAAAGCGCTTACATCAGATACTAAAGAAAAAAAGACTAGTCAAATGCTTTTTCAGGTTCACAGGACTTAAGTAAAATCTTTAATAAATAAGCTGGATTTTAAATTATTGGTAAAATAATATTAGAAATGTCTTAAGAATTTGCCAGCAATACATTTTCATTTTCATTTACTTATCAAGAAATTTTATACTTATCCCAGCCAGATACTATAAGGTGTCAAAATTTGGTATAGAGGTTACAAAACTATAAAACCAGCCCAAGACAGAATTATCTTTGCTGGTGTAATCTTTAATAAATAATACATTGATATGGGTTTAATAAAAAAGCTACATCTTGAATTTAGTAAGATTACCATACTTTTTTTTTTTTTTTGAGACAGTTTCACTCTTGTTGCCCAGGCTGGAGTGCAATGGCATGATCTTGGCTCACCGCAACCTCCACCTCCCATGTTCAAGTGATTCTCCTGCCTCAGCCTCCCAAGTAGCTGGGTTTACACACATGCACCACCACACCTGGCTAATTTTGTATTTTTAGTGAGACAGGGTTTCTCCATGTTGGTCAGGCTGGTCTCAAACTCCCGACCTCAGGTGATCCACCCGCCTCGGCCTCCGAAAGTGCTGGGATTACAGGCTGCCCATGCCTGGCCAGATTAACATAACTTCTAATCCTGTGGTGTTAGGCAGTCTAGTCCACAGGCAGTAAGAGGTTTCCTTTGGGAAGATAGTTACCATTTTTATTTCAAAGCTAAACTATAAACTAAGTTCCTAGCAAAGTTAGTTCGGCCCATACCCAGGAATGAACAAGGACAACTTGGAGTTTAGAAGCAAGATGGAGTCACTTAGGGCAAATCTTTTTCACTGTCTCAGTTATAATTTTGCAATGGCGGTTTCATAACTTTAAATGATGACTATCGCAGTTTTCATAAATAATCTAGGTAAATGATTAAAATAAAATAATTAGATAAATGTATAGGATAAATACTTATAGATAAACTAGTCATAATTTAGAATCTAAAGTTAAATTAAATTATAGATATTTCATTATTTTGGTATTTTCCAATAATAATATATTGTAGGAAAACATTCTTTCTAAAAAAAAGTGTCCCTTTTAAAAAGGTGAACAATTTTTGTCTAATTCAAAGCTTATTTAAAGGTCATGTATAAAACAAGGCAAAAGGACCCAGGAAATAAGAGACGTATAAACAAAATTATAGAAAGAAAGAGGTATTTTTTGGTAAGAAAGCTTAAAGAGAAATAATTTTTTAATTTTTTTTTTTTTTTTTTTTTGAGATGAAGTCTCGCTCTGTCTCCCAGGCTAGAGTGAAGTGGCGCAATCTTGGCTCGCTGCAACCTTCTTCCTGCAGGGTTCAAGTGATTCTCCTGCCTCAGCCTCCTGAGTAGCTGGGACTATAGGCACCTGCCACCACGCCCAGCTAATTTTTGTATTTAAAGTAGAGATGGGGTTTTGTCATGTTGGCCAGGCTGGTCTCGAACTCCTGACCTGAGGTGATCTACTAGCCTCAACCTCCCAAAGTGCTGGGATTACAGGCATGAGCCACTATGCCCAAATGAGAAATAATTTTATATGAAAAATAATCTTGTATGGTAAATTTAGACCAAGAATAAAATGACTGGTTGTATAGGAAAGAAAGATGTTCAGAACAAACCAAAAAGTCCAAGCATGTCATGAATGGTCTGTGTAAGTCATAATAAAAGGATTTACCTAAAAAAACCAAAAACTTTTATATGATCAAGTCGTCTATAATTAAAGGAAAATTATAATGGGTTTTTCTAGACATTGGGTGTGATGTAATGAAACACACACACTAAAGAATTCATTACAACAATAAAATTTCCTTAAGGGATTGATTACCTCTTAATAAATTATAAAGATTTTAATTTTTTTAACCCAAGGTTCAACTTTTATTGCATCACGCTGTTTTCAGTTTTCTTTCCCCTTTTAAAAGGTGCAAAATTATAACACTCTCCTTCAACTCATTTTCAGCTCATATACGTTTTTTTTTCCCTCAAGTTCTGTTTGTTGTGGCCTGATGCTAACAATATTTTCTTAAAGATCTAAAGGAAATCTTTTCTTCCAACATAATTTTCTGTACACTGCAGAAGATCTTTTCTTTTGCCTTTTGGTAACTAGCCTAACAAATTTTACGTTTTATCAAAATAATTCCTATGCTATTACTATTAAGTTTTGGTTTGCTTAGGAAAAAACTGAGATTAAAATTTTTTAATTAAGATTATTACATCCATAAATTAACCATTAATGTCAAAGGCACATTGATGCAAGACCAGAATATGTGCCACTGTGTCAGATTAACAAGGTTTTCTTGAAGCATTAACTCCTTAGTAAAGGTTATAAAAGGCTTGTTGAAGTTATATCTTACAATCAAGATTAAAATGTTATAGAGTGTTTATACAATTTTGAAAAACAAATTTAACTGGCTTCGTGCTGTTCTTTTTTTATTTTTTGAGACAAAGTCTGTCACCCAGGCTGGAGCACAGTGGTGTGATCTTAGCTCATTGCAACCTTTGCCTCCTGGGTTTAAGTGATTCTCCTGCCACAGCCTCCCGAGTAGCTGGGATTACAGGAACCCACCACCATGTGTGGCTAATTTTGTTCCTTTGTTTTGTTATTTTGAGACAGAGTCTGGCTCTGTCGCCAGGCTGGAGTGCAATGGCGCGATCTCGGCTCACTGCAACCTCCGCCTCCCAGGTTCAAGTGATTCTCCTGCCTCAGCCTCCCAAGTAGCTGGGACTACAGGCACATGCCAACAGGCCCGGCTAATTTTTTGTATTTTTTAGTAGAGACAGGGTTTCACCATGTTAGCCAGGATGGTCTCGACCTGACCTTGTGATCCACCCGCCTCAGCCTCCCAAAGTGCTGGGATTAAATTTTTTGTATTTTTAGTAGAGATGGGGTTTCAGTATATTGGTCAGGCTGGTCTCGAACTCCTGACCTCCAGTAATCCACACCCCCTTGGCCTCCCAAAGTGCTGGGATTACAGTTATGAGCCACTGCACCCAGCCTGTGCTGTTTTTGTCAGGGCTTATTGTTTGGAAAACTACATATCCTCTCTCAAAGAATGAAGATTTTCACCTTTTCTTTGAAATCCCTGAATTATCACTTTGGTTAAATGAATAACTTACTGAACAATGACCTGTGATCCTATTTTGTGATATCAAGTGTTTTAAACCTTTGATATTTGACAAACTTTCCAAAATCAAATTATAAATTATGTCTTTTTCTGATTTAATTAATCCTTTAAGGTATTAATAATAGGTCCCCTGAAGTCCAAAAATGACATATTTGGCTTATCTGGTATAAAAATTCTACAGGAATCATTGTCAAATATAAAATAGCGTTTGGTTTTCTTTGGGCTACATTTATATAAATATGTTATTGGTATGTGTTCCAAAATTATGGGAACTCCTATAATTATAACTTAGTGTACATAGTGAGAGACATCTAGTGATATAACTTAGTGTACCTTATCAGTAATAATTATAATTCCTATGTTAAATTATTGTGTGCCACAGAGGTAACAAATGTCCTTGTCAATTGTGTCTTTGACTATGGCTGCTCTAAAACTGTTTGTCATCCACAGACAATTGTTGTTTTGGCCCTCTTTAGAAGGTGGTTTTATAATCAGCTATAGAACTCTAACAGGTGTTCTTAAATGCGGGTTTCTGATAACTTTGGAAATTGTGACATTAGAATAGAGGAAAAAAGAAACTTTCAGGACTCTCATGGAGAGCTGAAATGTTCATGAATATCAAGCAGAATAGGAGTTAATTGCATAAACTGAACTGATAGAAGACTAAAGTAATCTTTTTGACTTTTGCTTTAAATGTTGCTGATTCTTTGTTTTTTTTTCAGAGTCAAGGAAACTTTTCTTTTGAGCTATTGACAGCTTTTAACAATTTAGTACACTCCTATGACTATAATTTGGAGCATATTTGTTTCTCTCTACCTGATTTCTCCAGAACTTGGGAATTATTTTTGAGTATGCTTAACTGATGGCAATACCGTAATTTGCATAAGTATAGTAAGAATCTGTTTTCATTTTGCAACAGGACACAAATGGAGAAACTGGTTTTACCAAGGCTCTGACTGGAATGGTATGCTTTCCTTTAAGGAATCAAACTTGACTTACGGAGCCAATAAAGCCCCTTGGGGAAACTGGCCTCATACCTTCCCTGTACAGGGTTCCTGACCTGTGGTAAGTAAAGAATGTCACTTTCTGACAGGGCCAGAAGCCCCAAGTTTACTCTGGAACCTCAAGAGCAGAGGATCATCCAACTTATAGGTATTTAATGGCACAAATCCATGGCTGGGCTTGGCTTTAAATAAAGGTCTTAGCCGGGTGCAGTAACTCACGCTTGTAATCCCAGCACTTTGGGAGGCTGAGGCAGGTGGATTATTTGAGGCCAGGAGTTCGAGACCAGCCTGGCCAACATGGTGAAATCCTGACTCTACTAAAAACACAAAAATTAGCCAGGCGTTGTGGCGTGCACCTATAATCCCAGCTACTTGGGAGGCTGAGGCAGGAGAATAGCTTGAACCTGGAAGGCAGAAGTTGCAGTGACCCAAGATCGTGCCACTGCACTCTAGCTTGGGGGACAGAGTGAGACTCCATCTCAAAAAAGAAATTATAAAAAATTTAAAAAGATCTTATCTGAGATTTCTTCTATAGAACAAAGTTCCATCAAAGCCAATTTAAAAGTGTATTTGAAAAATAATTATTCTTGCTGCATTCTATACAAATAATTAGGCCAAGTATAATAAAGCACATCAGTCCTACCATGACTTTAGTAAAAATGGGAAACTGGAGAAAGAAAAATTAGGTTTTGAAAACTGTAGTATACCTGTTGTTAGATTCTAGACTTGCCTAATGCTTTTCAGTTTTCATTATTTTTGTACCATTTGGACAGAATTCTAATTTTTTTTTAGCTACACGTCTTCAAAATGAGGTTTTCAATTTTTCTTTTTTCCCCATTTTTTCTAGTTTGAAGTCATGGAAAACTAAGCTGTGCTTTCTTTTTGTTATTTTTGAGACAGAGTCATGCTCTGTCACCCAGGCTGGAGTGCAGTAGCATGATCCCAGCTCACTGCAACCTTTGCCTACTGGGTTAAAGCAATTTTCCTGTCTCAGCCTCCTGAGTAGGTGGAATTACAGGCACTCGCCACCACGCCCAGCTAATTTTTGTATTTTAGTAGAGACCGAGTTTCACCATGTTGGCCAGGCTGGTCTCAAACTCCTGGCCTCAAGTGATCCACCCGCCTCGGCCTCCGCAAATGCTGGGATTATAGGGGTGAGCCACCATGTCCGGACTAAGTTGTGCTTTCTTTTTTATTTATTTATTTTTATTTTTTTCAGATAGAGTCTTGCTCTGTCACACAGACTGGAGTGCAGTGGGGCAATCTCAGCTCACTGCAACCTCCGCCTCCTAGATTGAAGCAATTCTCCTGCCTCAGCCTCCTGAGTAGCTGGGATTACAGGTGCACACCACCATGCCTGGCTAGCTGTGCTTTCTTAAAGCCCTGCAAACTGAAGCCAGACAACTTAAACTTCAGAAGAAAATAACAGCAACCTATTTACATACATAAGCCACTTTCATACTTGCCTACTGATATATGGACTTCAGAGTAATCCAGCCTATAACGATTTTCCAGGATTGTTCTTTTGTTTGTTGTTTTTCTCCCTTGCTCCCCATTTTCTTTTCATAGGACATGAGACTTCACAACCTTCTAAAAATGAACTTTCCTAATAACTCAGGACCTACTTGTCTAGGAATAAACCATCCTAGCCATGACAGATCAGATGAAACCTGAGACCACAAACTCATTTTCTTCTAAAATGCTTTTTCCAAAAGATTTTTAAAAAGAAAAGTGGGAAATGTGAAAGGAAAATATCTTATGCCCCCAAAAATCAATAAGCCAAAGGGAAAAGTCAAGCTGGAAACTGCTTAGGGCAAATCTGCCTCCCATTCTATTCAAAGTCACCCCTCTGCTCACTGAGATAAAAACATATCTAACCGCCTCTTTTGAGGAGGCTAATCAGAAACTTAAAACAATGCAACCATTTTTCTCTTACATACCTATGAACTGGAAGCCCCCTTCCTGCTTCATGATGTCATGCCTTTCCAGACTGAACCAATGTTCTTCTTACATATATTGACTGATGTCTCATGACTTCCTAAAATGTATAAAACCAAATTGTGCTGTGACTACCTCGGGTGAATGTCATCAGGACCTTCTGAGGCTGTGTCATAGGCACGCATCCTCAACCTTGGCAAAATAAACTTTCTAAATTAACTGAGACATGTCTCAGATTTTTGGAGTACACATCTGATAAAACACAATGAGAAAAATATGGCATCACTTCTGTGATATTCCTGCTAAAGATGCATACATACCCTGTAAGGCTGCATTGAGCCACGATCACGCCCCTGCACTCCAGCCTGGGCAACACCGTGAGACTCTGTCTCAAAAAAAAAAAAAAAAAGACACTTAACCTGAAACTAGTATCTAGGAAACATTAGGCAAACCCAAATTCAAGATTTTACAGAATAACTGATCTGTAACCTCAAAATTGTCCAGGTGATGAAAGTCAAGGAAGAGCTGAGGAACTTTTCTTGATTGAAGGAAACTCATGAGACATGACACTAAATGCAATGTGCAATTCTGAATTGGATCCTTTTGCTAAGAAGTACAATGTTGGGACAATTGGCAAACTTGAATGGGATCTGAGGAGTAGATGGTAGTAACAATGTTAATTTCCTGATTTTGATAGTCTTATGGCTATGTAGGACACAGTTGTTTAAGAAAACACAGCCTAAAATGTTCTGAGTAATTGGGCATAATATTAACAATTAATTTTCAAATGGTTCAGGAAAAAAAAATTTTTTTGTACTATACTTCCAACTTTTCTGAAAGCCTGAGATTATTTCAAAATAAAATATTTTTAAAATGCAATTACTTAAATTCTTCCCATGTTTCTTCCCACGTAAATGTCAAGCCAAAGGACATGGCTTCAGAAGCTCTTTTTTTTTTTTTTTTTTTTTGAGATGGAGTCTCACCATGTTGCCCAGGCTGGAGTTTAGTGGCACAATCTTGGCTCGCTGCAACCTCCACCTCCCGGGTTCAAGCGATTCTCTTGCCTCAGCCTCCTGAGTAGCTGGGACTACAGGTATGTGCCAACACGCCTGGCTAATTTTTGTATTTTTAGTAGAGACGGGGTTTCGCCATGTTGTCCAGGCTGGTCTCAAATTCCTGACCTCAGGTGATCCACCCACCTCGGCCTCCCCAAGTGCTGGGATTACAGGCATGAGCCACCGCGCCTGGCGCAGAAGCTCTTAAATGCTTTATCCCCTCACAGATGTTAATGAAATGCAATTCTGAATTTTGGCGGGGTTTTTTTTTTTCTTCATTTCTGTTTGTCTTGTCTGAAGCTTCAGTGCAAAATCCATGATTATTGAACTATCATCTATTTTACCTCCATTTTTATATATCAAACCTTATTAAGCACTACTATGTGCTGGGCCATGTACTAAATCTTTTTCAGGCATTATTTCTTTTAACCTTGATCTCTTGCTACTTCCCCTTCATACTCTAGCCTAGAGCACGGGGACTCTTCTAGGCTTTCTCTGTTTGCAAAATGCAGTGCCTCTGTCTCTCTTCTTTCTCCCTCTTCTCTTCACCCCTTAACTCCTATTTATTCTTCAGGTTTCAGCTAGGATGACACTTCCTCCAAGAAGCCTTTCCTTAACTCTGAGTGGGGGCCCCTCCCTGTGCCCAGGCCTGTCTTCTTTTACCATTGTACTTTTACACTATATTTTAATTTTGTTTTCTCTTCTGTTCCCTCTTCTACGCTATTCAAGAGCGAGGACTGTTTTTACTGCTGTTTTACCAAAGCTAACAGAGGTCTTCGTCCATGATGTCACTCTCAAGAGATTTTAATTAGTGATTTCTTGCTTCTGAAAATAGGAAGGTTGATTTGATATAAAATATCCAGTCAGTAGTAATTAATTACATTAATTTTGCCCTTGTTCTTTAATTAAAACAATGTCCAAAGTCCTTTTAATGACAATATGTATTACAACGATACTAAAATTTCTTACCAAAGTCCAAAACACTGGTTTTCTACATGACTCTTCCGGGTAAAAGTGAATTATCAGCAGAGCAGTAAATAAAATACATTCACATTAATCCTCAAGTGACTTCTAGTCTAGTGGAGCACTGAAAGGGTTACATTCATAGGACTGATTTAAAGGCAACTTCTTTAAACAGCAGTGACTTAAAAATAATTCTAATTGCCAGGCGCGGTGGCTCACGCCTGTAATCCCAGCACTTTCGGAGGCCGAGGCGGGCGGATCACGAGGTCAGGAGTTCAAGACTATCCTGGCTAACACAGTGAAACGCCATCTCTGCTAAAAAATACAAAAAATAAAAAATAGAAATAAAAATAGCCGGGCGTGGTGGCAGGCGCCTGTAGTCCCAGCTAACTCGGGAGGCTGAGGCAGGAGGATGGCGTGAACCCGGGAGCAGTGGTTGCAGTGAGCTGAGATCGCGCCACCACACTCCAGTCTGGGAGACAGAGGGAGACTCTGTCTTAAAAAAATAATAATGATAAATAATTATAATTTACTGTAAATTCTTTCTGGCCAGGCAATCAACACAGGAAAGAGAAAAGGTCTTGATTTTCTACTAGTTTGTGTCTTGTGAAAGAATTTTTTTTTTTTTAGACGAAGTCTCACTCTGTTGCTCAAACTGGAGTGCAGTGGCGCTGTCTTGGCTCACTGCAACCTCCACCTCCTAGGTTCAAGGGATTCTCTTGCCTCAGCCTCCCGAGTAGCTGGGACTACAGGTACGCACCACCATGCCCAGCTAATTTTTGTATCTCTAGTAGAGACGGGGTTTCACTATGTTGGCCAGGCTGGTCTTGAACTCCTGACCTCGTTATCCGCACGCTTCGGCCTCCCAAAGTGCTGCACCCACAATGGGCCACCCCAGGGAACTAGCTGTTGGGACCGGGATGCAGTGGCAAGAGCCGTGCACTCTGGCTGCTGAAACCTGCTGTTTCCACTGTAAGCTACCACTTAGTGAATATTTTCTACGTATTGGGAACTGTACTAAGTGGCTTTCATGTTTTGTTTTTTGTTTGACTGGTTTTTTGTTGTTGTTGTTGTTGTTGAGACAGAGTTTCGCTCTTGTTGCCCAGACTGGAGTGCAATGGCGCGATCTAGGCTCACCGCAACCTCTGCCTCCCGGGTTCAAGCGATTCTCCTGCCTCATCCTCCCGAGTAGCTGGGATGACAGGCATGCGCCACCATGCCCGGCTAATTTTGTATTTTTAGTAGAGACGGGGTTTCTCATGTTGGTCAGGCTAGTCTCGAACTCCCGACCTCAGGTGATCCGCCCGCCTCGGCCTCCCAAAGTGCTGGGATTACAGGCGTGAGCCACCGGGCCCAGCCGCGCCCAGTTTTTGTTGTTGTTTTTGTTTCTAAAAACAGCGTCTCACTCTGTGGCCCAGGCAGGGGTGCAGTGGCACGATCTCAGCTCACTGCAGCCTGGAACTCCCGGGGTCAAGCGGTCTTCCCGCCTCTGCCTCTCTGTGCTGGGACCACAGGCGCGGGCCACCTCACGCAGCCGTATTCCTGCTTTCAAAGCAGATGGAGGAGGTGCGCCAGGACCCCCAGTTCTTGGAAACAGATCTCTCCAGTTACCTGTTGTTTCCTCTTCACGTAGGAAGAGTGCATGTAACGGTAAGACACAACTGTTTCATATTATACGTAAAGCGTTCATGCCAAAGGTGACAGACAGTCACATGCTAAAACTAGGCTACACTTTGAAGAATCACCGCTCAAGTTCTGGAAAAAAGAGGTGACCGTTTAACAACACTGTGAAGGTAATCGATGCCACTGAAATATACACTTAAATTGATTAAAGTGGCGAATTTTATCTGGCATATATTACCACCATTTTTAGAAATGTTTTTTGGCAGGTGAAGAAAACCAAGGCTCCAGGAGGCCCTGCGCACCGGTCTACGCCCACTAACTCACCCGCCCCCTGCGCCGCGTCTCCCCTCTCAATTTCAGTCGCTCCATTGATAAAAACGAGGTGGCTATGTGAGATGGCCTTTAGCGGTCTTTCCAGCCCCACGGTTTTACAGTGTGCAGCGGGGAAAGAAAAACTCCAAGGTCCTTGCTTCAAAGCAACCGTCGGAGCCCCGCCGTGCCGCTCCTCTCCGCCCAGGGTCCGGATGCCGCCGCCGGCAGGGGCGCAAGGGCCGCAGCACGCGTGCGCAGTGGGCACCAAGAGCGCTGCGTCGACCAAGCCGCGCCCGGCCCTCCGCCACCGCGCCGGCCTACAAGGCCCTAAGGAAGGCGGCGGATGGCGAGTGCGCGGCGGCTCGGCTAACCGTTGGCCCCTCGGCCGGCGCCCTAGCCGACCTCCCGTCGCCGCCCCGCACCTCCCTGCGCCGCCCCGCGCCTCCCCGCCTCCCCGCCTCCCCGGCTCTTTTTCCAACACCCCAGCGCCGAGCCGGGGGAGGAGGGGAGGACTACCTAAGTGTGTCGCTCGGGAGCCTCCCGCTCGTCCCGCCCGGGAGCCTCCCGCTCGTCCCGCCCCGAGGGGCGTGAGGAGGGGAGGGGCTGCGGACTTCGGACTCGGGCCTGGAGACCGCCTCCTACCCAGAGCCGGAGCCCGCAACCCGCTCAGGCGGCGACGGAGCCATGTCGCCGCTGCTGGGGCTCCGGCCCGAGCTGCAGGACACCTGCACCTCGCTGGGACTGATGCTGTCGGTGGTGCTGCTCATGGGGCTGGCCCGCGTGGTCGCCCGGCAGCAGCTGCACAGACCGGTGGCCCACGCCTTCGTCCTGGAGTTTCTAGCCACCTTCCAGCTCTGCTGCTGCACCCACGAGCTGCAACTGCTGAGCGAACAGCACCCCGCGCACCCCACCTGGACGCTGACGTTCGTCTACTTCTTCTCGCTTGTGCATGGCCTGACTCTGGTGGGCACGTCCAGCAACCCGTGCGGCGTGATGATGCAGATGATGCTGGGGGGCATGTCCCCCGAGACGGGTGCGGTGAGGCTATTGGCTCAGCTGGTTAGTGCCCTGTGCAGCAGGTACTGCACAAGCGCCTTGTGGAGCTTGGGTCTCACCCAGTATCACGTCAGCGAGAGGAGCTTCGCTTGCAAGAATCCCATCCAAGTCGACTTGCTCAAAGCGGTCATCACAGAGGCCGTCTGCTCCTTTCTCTTCCACAGCGCTCTGCTGCACTTCCAGGAAGTCCGAACCAAGCTTCGTATCCACCTGCTGGCTGCACTCATCACCTTTTTGGTCTATGCAGGTTTGTCATTCTCACCAAATACTTGGCACTTCCAGAGCCTCTATGACATGAGGCTGTAAGTTCTTTACTAAAATACATTTGAAACCCTCTGTCCCGCTATGATGTAAAAGCTGGTATCCCCGTTATTCTAACCATTTTGCAGCCCGTTCTTAACCAGTAGGGCCGACACATAGAGCCTTCATGCAGTGCTTCTTTGAACACCCAGAGAACACCTCTGTGCTGAAACTGAGATATTGTGAGATGTTGCCAAGGGTTCAGATATCCTACAAAGGGATTGTTTTAATGGTAGAAAGGAAAGATAACTTATTAACTGCCTCTTTCTTCATGCCAAGGTGGTATAGATCGTTTTGGATACTCTTACTGAAAAATTATCCTGGCTTTACAAAGTTCCTTTCGATTTAAAGCACAAGGCACATGATTGGTTATTATAAGAGCGGAGGGTAGAAATTTTGTAGTTCCATTTTAGTCCTATAAATGACTTAAAGTCATTTCTTATTTCCTTAATAATTCATTTTGAGTTATACATGAACTTTTAAGTGACCTATTAAGAAAAATGTGTTTAAATGATAACTTGCTTCAAATTAAAGATGCTTTTTAAAATATAACTCTTGAGAAATCTGTTGATTTCTTTTAAACCATTTGTTTACTTTGACAGATCTCAGATGCAGTGGGCAATCTAGTCCTAAGTGGGAGGAGGAAATCCAAAACACAAGTATTTAATGATGAAATGTGTCATTTTAAATGATTACAACAGAATATCTTTATTGGGACTACATCTAAATTATAAAAGACTGTGGAGGCAGAAATAACAACAAAGGAAATTTGTGGTAATAGTTATCTTCTGCCCATTAAAAGTGAAACCATGACTAGAAGCAAACTTCAAGATAAGGACTCCTAAACATGTACTTGACCTTCTAGGGTAAAAATGAAAGACTTCAGCCGGGCGCGGTGGCTCACGCCTGTAATCCCAGCACTTTGGGAGACCGAGGTGGGTGGATCACCTGAGGTCAGGTGTTTGAGACCAGCCTCGCCAACATGGTGAAACCCCAGCTCTACTAAAAATACAAAAAAAAATATAGCCGGCGTGGTGGTGGGCACCTGTAATCTCAGCTACTCGGGAATCTGAGGCGGGAGAATTGCTGGAACCCGGGAGGCGGAGGTTACAGTAAGCCGAGATCGCGCCATTGTACTCCAGCCTGGGCGACAACAGTGAGACTCTGTCTCAAAAAAAGAAAGCAAGCAAGCCTTCCCAATCAATTTCCTCTTCTTTAGGTCTAGTACCACTTTTTAAGTAGACATAAATGGAAATAAGTGGTATAGGAGAGTGAAGGGGGCTGGGCACGGTGGCTCACACCTGTCATCCCAACACTTTGGGAGGCCAAGGCGGGTGGATCACTTGAGCCCAGGAGTTCGAGACTAGCCTGGGCAACATAGAGAAATCCCATCTCTACAAAAAATACAAAAATTAGCCGGGCGTGCTGGTGCACACTTGTAGTCCCAACTACTTGGGAGGCTAAGGTGGGAGGATCACCTAAGTCCAGGAGGTTGAGGCTGTGGTGAGCTGTGATAGTGCCACTGCATTCCACCCTGGGTTATAGAGACCCTGTCTGTCTCAAAAGAAAAAGAGAAAAAGAGTGACAGGTCAGGCATATTTGAGGGATTGGTGAGTAGTTGCTTATTTATTGAAGTTTTAGATTTTAGCTAAAGCAGAAACATCCCCTGTAAATGAACAGAATTGTCACTGCAAAAAGAGCTATGCCATGGTTTAGCTCTTTATTTCTACAATTAAAAGCAGTAAAAACTTAAAAAAGAATTTTAACATCAATAGAACATTAACTACAGTTGGATTTTTCAATACCTATGTTCCTCTTCCCTCTCTTGATTAGCCTGAAGTTGATATTCTGTCTACTTTTAATACATATTTATGATTCCATAGATAATACTGTATATATTAGCCATTCCCTATTTTATCAGTGACAAAAAATTTGAGAGAAGAGACACAGATAATACTTGGAGTTATAGATCCAGTCATAGATATAAGGAAAGTTATTAGAAGTAATCTATAAAATATCAACTTAACAGATCAAAAACACTGCCCTTTTTTTCTTGAAATGAGGGTACTAATTGATGGGGGAGAGGGAGAGTATAAAGGGATCACTAGAGCAGTGGTTCTCTCTGTATTAAAATCACCTGGGGAGCTCTTTAAGCATCCTTGTTCTGGGCCCACAGATTAAAATCCAATTGCTCTGGCAAGGGGCCTAGGCAGCAGTGTATTGTAAAGCTTCACAGGTGATCCCATTATGAAACCAAGGTAAAGAAGCACTGCTTTAGGAGTCTAGACCTGCACTGTGCAATTCAGTAGCCACTAGCTGCATGTGGCTGTTTACGCTTAAATTAATTGAAATTAGATTCAAAGTAGCCACATTTCAAGTGGTCAGTTGTCAAACTGTGCTGTAGCTAGTGGGTACAGGATTGGACAGTGCTAGAGTCTGTTTGCATGGGTAGAACAAAATAGACAATTGTTGATTACTACTAGTTACAGAAATTTATAATGCAGTATGATCTTCCCTTTGTTTGTTTTCTGCCAATATAAGGGAGATAAGAATATTCAATTGTCAGCTGTTATAGGCCAAGCATTTTGCAAGGAAATTTATGAGAGTTATCTTAATTAATTCTTACAACAACCCATCGGCCGGGCGCGGTGGCTCACACCTGTAATCCCAGCACTTTGAGAGGCCGAGGCGGGTGGATCACGAGGTCAGGGGATCGAGATCATCCTGGCTAACACGGTGAAACCCCATTTCTACTAAAAAATACAAAAAAATTAGCCGGGCGTGGTGGCGGGCGCCTGTAGTCCCAGCTACTCAGGAGGCTGAGGCAGGAGAATGGCACGAACCTGGGAGGCGGAGCTTGCAGTGAGCCGAGATCGAGTCATTGCACTCCAGCCTGGGAGACAGACCGGGAGAGCGAGACTCCGTCTCAAAAAAAAAAAAAAACAACAACAACAACCCATCGATGAATACATTCTTCCCATTTTAAGTAAAGTAAGTGAGGCCCAGAAAAGTGAAATGACTTACCTAAGCTTACATAACTAGACTGTGTTAGAACCATGGTTCCAACTGGCACTAAAGCTCATAACAGATTCATTATCAGCATTTCCACAGTGTGCTCCTCAAAAGTTAACAAAACTGTACACAATTGAATATATTCAGCCATAAAAAGGAATGAAGTTATGATGTATACTACAACATGAATGAACCTCAAAAACAATATGCTAAGCAAAATAAGCCAGTCACAAAAAGACAAATACTGTATGGCTCTACATATACAAAATATCTAGAATAGGCAACTTCATAAAGAATAGTGTTAACCACGGACTGTGGGGAGGAGGGAGGAATGGGGACTTATTGTTTAATGGGTACAAAGTTTCTGTTTATGTTATGAAAACCTTTGGAAATGGTGCTGCTGGTGAAACAGCATGATGAATGTAACACCAATGACATACACTTAAAAATGGCTAAAATGTCATACTTTATGGAATATATATATTTCACCACAATTTATACAATTTTTAATTTACAAAATGATGTTGTTGCCAAATGAATTTGGCAGACACTGGATTAAACAGGTTTTCTAATTTTAAGACTTCATAGAGCCTTTACTATGCTTCTAAGTATTGTGAAACTCCAAGAGGAGGATTTGGAGCACAGTTTTTCAAACTTACGAGATCTAAGTTTGTCTAGTTTGTCTAGGAGTGTGTAGCAGAAGAGAACATACTTTGGGAAATGCTGCACTAAGTCCCATCTCTCCCTTTTTTTTCTATGGCTGTAAGTCATAACTTTGGAACAGAGCTGTTAACAAATAGGACTGTCTTGGGACAGTTGGCTAAGTCAGGCATCATTACAAGTTATTATGATATATCTTTTTTAAGCTTCTAAGATACTACAAGTACAGATTTGACAAAGGTGCATATTGGGAGATTTATTTAATCACTTGCATTTTGAGGGCACTGAGAAGTCACCAATACAGTGTACATCAAAATAACTTATGTATTTTAGGATTACAGAACATAAGCGTCCAGCAACATAGCCACAGGCTCCTAGGATAGCCAGTGACCAAGTGTCTGTGTATTTATTGATTTAGCACCCGGAATTTTGATGGGCACATGGAGCCCCAGTTATGTCATTACCATTTATCGTGTATCAACTGGCTCTCCTAATAGTGTAAAAAAAAAAAAAGCTGTGTGATTTATTAACATATTAGAGCTATAAACTGTTAATCAGATTTCAAGCAAATCTTCCTTACTTTGGGTTCTGGAAGAATTTAGTTCAATGAACAGTTTGAGAGAGAGCTGCATTCATTTTTTATGCATAATTAGATATTGAAAAACACCTGGGCCGGGTATGGTGGCTCACGCCTGTAATCCCAGCACTTTGGGAGGCTAAAGTGGGTGCATCACCTGAGGTCAGGAGTTTGAGACCAGCCTGACCAACATGGAGAAACCCCACCTCTACTAAAAATACAAAATTAGCTGGGCATGCTTGCGCATGCCTGTAATCCCAGCTACTCAGGAGGCAGAGACAGGAGAATCGCTTGAACCTGGGAGGCGGAGGTTGCAGTGAGCTGAGGTCGCGCCATTGCACTCCAGCCTGGGCAACAAGAGCAAAACTCCATCTCAAAAAAAGAAAAACATCTGTTATTTTACACATGTCAGTTGTCTTTATTACCGCATACTGCTCATTTCTTTCATAGAATTTTAAATTATATTGTTTTCTAACACAATGCCTGTTTTCCTCTACCAGATAAGCTTTGAGTCTGTAGACCACATTTGTTTTATTTGTCATAACATATATCAAGATCTTAGCATAGGACCTGGTACAAAGTAAACAGTATTTTTAGAATAAGTGAATGAACTAGCAAATATTCTGTTTACTCTAAAAACTGTACAGGAAGAAATAATATGGCCGAGCAGGATGGCTCACGCCTATAATCCCAGCACTTTGGGAGGCAGAGGCAGGCGGATCACCTGAGGTCGGGAGTTCGAGACCAGCCTGACCAACATGGAGAAGCCCTGTCTCTACTAAAAATACAAAATTAGCTGGGCGTGGTGTGTGCACCTGTAATCCCAGCTACTTGGGAGGCTGAGGCAGGAGAATCGCTTGAACCCGGGAGGTGGAGGTGGGAGGATCCCCTGAGCCCTGGAGGCGGAGGTTGCTGTGAGCCAAGATCATGTCACTGCACTTCAGCCTGAGCAACAGAGCAAGACTCAGTGTCAAAAGAAAAAAAAAAGAGAGAAGGGAACATATGTTCTTTTTAAATAGGAGCTATTATCAATTTACAAATGAAAAACACCTTCAAAGGTCCAAAATTTATTTTGTTATGCCAGTATAATATAGTGGTTAAGGCCGGGTGTAGTGGTTCATGCCTATAATCCCAGCACTTTGGGAGATGGAGGCGGGCGGATCACCTGAGTTCAGGAGTTCAAGACCAGCCTGTTGATTCATAATCTGAATCAACATGACCACCCACAGCCTATTCATCAACCTCATTACTCTACTATTCTTTAACCAATTCAACGCCAACATGGTAAAGCCCCGTCTCTCCTAAAAATACAAAAATGAGCCTGGCATGGTGGTGGGCGCCTGTAATCCCAGCTACTTGGGAGGCTGAGGCAGTAGAATTGCTTGAACCTGGGAGGCGGAGGTTGCAGCGAGCTGATATCACACCAGTGCACTCCAGCCTGGGCAACAGAGCGAGACTATGTCTCAATTAAAAAATAAAAAATAAATAACTATATATATAATGGTTAAGGCCAGGTATGGTGGCTCATATCTGTAATCCCAGGACCGGCAGGTCAAGACAGGAGTACTGCATGAGGCCAGCAGTTTGAGACCAGTCTGGGCAACATAGCAAGACCCTGTCTCTACAAAAAAATTTTAAAATTAGCCAGGTATGGTGGTGCATGCCTGTAGTCTTAGCTACTTAAGAGGCTGAGACAGTAAGATTGCTTGAGCCCTGAAGTTTGAGGCTGTATTGGGCCATGATTCCATCACTGCATTCAAGCCTGGGTGAAAGAGTGAGATCTTGTTTCGATTACAAAAAAAAAAAAAAGACTGTGCCCTTAGGCTGAGTACTTATTTGGGCCTCACTTTCCTCATCTCTAAAATGAAGAATACTATTTCATAAGACTAGTATGAGGAATAATAATTCAAGTTTGTAGCATAGTACCTGCCATACACGAAGTGCTTGGGAAATTATTATTATTATTATTATTTCCCTCTATATTTCCAACAGGCTTCCAGTATAATTTGATCATTTTTGCATATAATTTGATCAGTTTTATTGCTCACAACTCCTTTTGGGATAAATTCAGGAAAATGTAAGTTGTAACTTTTATAACGAAATTTGTCCATTGCAAATAAGTAAAGATTTTGGTACAAATCCCTAGGTGTTCCCCGCAACATCTGAGAACAGTCTAATGTCATTCTTCCAGGTCTGTAAGAATAACAACTAATTTGAAAACAGGCCAGGCGCAGTGGCTCATGTCTGTAATCCCGGCACTTTGGGAGGCCGAGGTGGGCGGATCGCTTGAGGCCAGGAGTTCAAGACCAGCCTGGCCAAAATGGCGAAACCCAGTCTCTACTTAAAATACAAAAATTAGCTGGGCATGGTGGCTCGCACCTGTAATCTCAGCTACTCAGGAAGCTGAGGCATGAGAATTGCTTGAACCCGGGAGGTGGAGGTTGCAGTGAGCTGAGATTGCACCACTGCACTGCAGCCTGGGTGACAGAGTGAGAATCTCTCAAAAAAAGAAAACAAAACAGCTAGCTAGCTAGCTTAGTTAGTAACATTAGCATATCAACAGAATACAAACCAGAAATGAAAAGTGGAGTTTGGAGATGCAAACTTTGAAATTATTTGCCCAGTAATGTCCGGGAGTAGAGATTGAATTTGGGGAAAACAAGCAGGCTTGTCATTAGAGAGGTATTTTCTTTTTTTTTTTTCTTTTGAGATGGAGACTTGCTCTGTCACCCAGGCTGGAGTGCAGTGGCGCAATCTCGGCTCACTGCAACCTCCGCCCCCCAGGTTCAAGCGATTCTCCTGCCTCAGCCTCCCGAGTAGCTGGGATTACAGGCGCGCTGTAATTTTTGTACTTTTAGTAGAGATGGGGTTTCACCATCTTGGCCAGGCTGGTCTTGAACTCCTGACCTTGTGATCCACCCACCTCGGCCTCCCAAAGTGCTGGGATTACAGGCGTGAGCCACCACGTCCAGCCTAGAGAGGTATTTTTCAACTCCTGACAATGATATTTTATCAGAGCTCATCATGATATGATAACACTCCTTTTGCTTTGCTTACGTGCTCATTAAAATGGGTTCTCTGGAGAGGGAAGACAAATATTCCAGTTACTAGAAAGCTAGGTTCCACTCTAAATTAATAAATAGACCTTCCAGCTTCTACATGGGTGTTATGTGATTTTTAACTAGTATTCTTCTGTCACAGAGAATTTTATTCCCTTTGGGAATATTGAGAAACTTTAGTGCCTAAAATTGCCAGATTCAAGACTTAGCCTCTGGCCGTGGTAATTTCACCAAATCCATGCTGTCCTCTGACTCTTGGCAGTGGACTAGCTGGATCTCCCGGTTATACCTCTTCTTCAACATGCATGATTGTCATCTCCCCTTCAAATGTCGATAAATAGTAATTTGTTTTTTGAAGCCATCTTCTGATAGTTCCGTGCCTGATGATTCTTTAAAAAATAATTCATTTTTAATTACACAATACATGATATGTTCTCTATGTAAAAAATTCAAAGACTAAAGTGCCTTTTGACTGCCATCCTCCATACCTCCATGCCTGTTTCCTCTCCTTCCCTGTCTACTCTTCCTTCCACGGTAATCCTTGTCTCTGATGTTTGTGTTACAACCTTCCAAAATGGTTTTTTTTGTTGTTGTTTTTTGGGGTTTTTTTTGAGATGGAGTCTTGCTCTGTCGCCCAGGCTGGAGTGCAGTGGTGCAATCTCGGCTCACTGCAACCTCTGTCTCGCAGGTTCAAATGATTATCCTGCCTCAGCCTCCTGAGTAGCTGGGATTAAAGGCGTCTGCCACCACACCTGGCTTTTTTTTTTTTTTTTTTTTTGAGATGGAGTTTCACTCTTGTTGCCCAGCCTGGAGTGCAATGGCACGATCTAGGCTCACTGCAACCTCTGCCTCCCAGGTTCAAGTGATTCTCCTGTCTCAGCCTCCCGAGTAGCTGGGATTACAGGCATGCGCCACCACGCCTGGTTAATTTTGTATTTTTAGTAGAGACAGGGTTTCTCCATGTTGGTCAGGCTGGTCTTGAACTCCCAGCCTCAGGTGATGTGCCTGCCTCAGCCTCCCAAAGTGCTGGGATTATAGGCGTGAGCCACCATGCCTGGCCACACCTGGCTAATTTTTTTTTCTTTTTTTTTTTTGCCCCCGCAGTAGCTGGGATTACAGGCACCTGCCACCACTGCCGGCTAATTTTTTTTAAATTAATTAATTTTTTTTTTTAAATTATACTTTAAGATCTAGGGTACATGTGCACAACATGCAGGTTTGTTACACAGGTTATACATGTGCCATGTTGGTTTGCTGCACCCATTAACTCATGATTTACATTAGGTATTTCTCCTAATGCTATCCCTCCCCCTGCCCCCCACCCCATGACAGGCCCCACACCTGGCTACTTTTTGTATTTTTAGTAGTGGTTTCACCATGTTGCCCAGGCTGGTCTTGAACTCCTGATCTCAAATGATCCACCAGCCTCGGCCTCCCAAAGTGCTGGGATTATAGGCGTGAGCCACCATGCCCAGCCCCAAACTGTGTTTTTATTTTTATTTTTTTGAGACAGGGCTTCACTCTGTCACCCAGGCTGGAGCGCAGTGGTGCAATCAAAACCTCCGCCTCCCGGGCTCACAAGATCCTCCCACCTCAGCCTCCCGAGCAGCTGGGACCACAAGTACATGCCACCATACCCAGCCAATTTTTGTATTTTTTGTAGAGACGGGGGTTTTGCTATGTTGCCCAGGCTAGTCTTGAACTCCTGGACTCAACCAATCCACCCATCTCAGCCTCCCAAAGTGCTGGGATTACAGGCACGAGCCATCAAACCCAGGCCCAAACCCTTTTCATGTGCATTTATTATACATATAGATAAAACCCTACAGGAATGATATATTATTACTGTTATTTATTTATTTATTTATTTTGAGACTGAGACTTGCTCTGTTGCCCAGGCTGGAGTACAGTGGCGTGATCTTGGCTCACTGCAACCTCTGCCTCCTAGGTACAAGTAGTTCTCCTGCCTGAGCCTCCCGAGTAGCTGGGACTACAGGTGCACGCCACCATGCCCGGCTATTTTTTTTTTTTGTATTTTAGTAGAGATGGGGTTTTACCGTGTTGCCCAGGCTGGTTGCGAATTCCTGAGCTCAGGCAATACACCCACCTCGCCCTCCTAAAGTGCTGGGATTACAGGTGTGAGCCACTGCGCCCAGCCAGGAATGATATATTATTATATATATTATTGTATATGTGTATACTTGTGTTAACATTAAAAAGTATCATACCTTACTCAGCAGGCTTTACTCCTGATAGCCAAGAGCCAGAAACAACTATCTGGATGTCCTTCAAGGGGCAAGTAGTTAAACAAATAGTTGGGGTAGTTGTGGAATGCAGAGAAGTGTTTGGAGATATATATTGGAGATTCATATTTGAAATAATGAATATCTCATTATTTCAAAACACCGCATGATACTCCAAAGTAATAGTAAATTTGTTGAGGGCTATTTTCCTATGAATGGACATTTAGGTTTTTCCTAGTTCTTTGCTGCAATAAACAATCTTGTAGGGCCGGGTGCGGTGGCTCACACCTGTAATCCCAGCACTTTGGGAGGCCGAGGCAGGTGGATCACGAGGCCAGGAGATCGAGACCATCCTGACTAACATGTTGAAACCCTGTCTGTACTAAAAATACAAAAAATTAGCCGGGCGTGGTGGCGGGCGCCTGTAGTCCCAGCTACTCGGGAGGCTGAGGCAGGAGAATGGCGTGAACCCAGGAGGTGGAGCTTGCAGTGAGCCAAGATCACGCCACTGCACTCCAGCCTGGGTGATAGAGCGAGACTCCATCTCAAAAAAAAAAAATCTTGTATATGTCTTCTCATACACAAATACCAGTGTTTCTCTAGGACAGTAATTCTCAACTTAGGGACAGTTCTCCCCCCAGGGGACATTTTTGGTTGTTACAGTGTGGGGAGAGGGAATAAGCCACTGCCATCTGAGTAGAGGCCAGGGATGCTGCTAAACATACTACGGTGCATAGGACAGCTCACAACAAAGAATTATCCAGTAAGACATTAAAGCCAATGCCATGTTTTTAGCTTTTGTTAACACAGAACCCACACCTGACATGGATTTCTGTATCAGTTAACTATTGCTGTGTAACACACCATTCAAAACTTTTTTTTTTTTTTTTTTTTTTTTGAGACAGGATCTCACTCTGTCACCCAGGCTGGAGAGAGGTGGCACAATCCCGACTCAACTGCAGCCTCAACCTCTGCAGGCTCAGGTTATTCTCCTGCCTTAGCCTCCCAAGTAGCTGGGACCACAGGCATGTGGCACCACAACCAGCTAATTTTTGTATTTCTTATAGAAACGGGGTTTTGCTATGTTGCCTGAGCTCATTACAAACTCCTGGGCTCAAGTGATCCACCCGCTTCAGTCTTCCAAGGTGTTAGGATTACAGGCATGAGCCACCATGCCTGGCCCCAAAACTGAGAATAACTTATTTTTCATGATTCTGTGGGTTATAGATGGGCAGTTCCTCTGAGATCTCTCATATAGCTGCATTCAACTGACCAGTGGTGAGGCTGGAAAGCCCAAGGTAGCCTCAGTCATATGTCTGGCAGTTGTCAGCTGTCATCTAAGATGCCTCAGTTCTCTTCCATGTGGCCTTTCATCCTCCAGCAGCCTAGACCAGCAAACTTACATGGTCAGGGCATTCTTCCAAAAGAGCAAAAAGTGGAAGCTGCTGGGTTTATTGAGATGTGAACCTAGAATTCACACAGCATCACTCCTATTACATTCAGAATTCCCATAGCCCTACTCTGCTGCATTTTATCTATCAACACAAGTTGCAAAGCCAGCTCATTTTTAAGAGGGAAAGTAGACAACGTCTTGCTGGGAGAAGCAGCTACCACTAAGTCACACTGATCAGAACTGCTGTGTGAGGATGAGATTAGGAAGTGAAGTCGTTTGAGTTTTAGGATGGTATAAGACTGATCGGTGGTGTTCATCTTTGATCTAGTGGAAAATCTTCAGTATACCATGTCCTTGAATACTGAAGTAAACTAAGTGAGGGTAATGATTCAGTCCATTTTTATCAATACATGCCTAAAAGTCACAGGTCATTTATATTATCATAGGTCATATTACATTATATTGTAAATGTCTGTGTGAGTCTTTATCTTTCTGCCCATGGTATCTAGTACACAGGAACTCAATAAGTTTTTGTGTAATCAAACTGAAATGACTAGCTGCCAACCAGACAATTCTGTTCACCCTTAGCAGTTGCAAGTTTAACATTCCAGGATTTGACTGTTCAAGAATGATTCCAAAGGTCTATGATATCATTTATAATTGCTGAGTCATGAATATGAATCATGCTGTGAGGCTGGTACGCTAGAAAAAACTCTTAGCTATTGAGTGAGCTTAGTTCATTGCTCAATATCTTCATCTCAACACAGCTTCATTGTTCTCGGCCTATTCAAGTGTGAAATCTCAGTAGTGAAATCTTATGAAAGGGCCACTTAATTTCCATGAAAACAGGCTACAATGGTGCATGTCAATAATAAAACTTCTGAAGATCTCAGGATCTATCTCTGTGGCTGAGTAAAAGAGGCAGAGTTGTGTGCCTAAGCTTCCACTTGGAAAAACTGCTGAAAATGTCACTGTCTGGGGCATGCTCTTAGGCTGGACTTTGAAAAGCGAAGACACAGCTCTGTGGAGTACTGCTGGACAGGCATCCAGCCTCCTCTTCCGTTCCGTACTTGTGTGGCCAGACTATAGACTCCTAGCCCCATGTCAGAGAAATACCCTGAGTGCAGAGCTGGAACACAAATCCTAAAAAGTAGCCAACAGTTATAATTTGTGCTTATCTCTCATGACTACTCACAGTCCCTTCTTAAGGGCTCTGTTGACAAGTAAAAATGGAACCAATGATAAAGCTTTGGTCTATTGATCCATTTTACCTTTTCTTTTCAATACAAAGTTATGCTTGTACCCAAGAGGATCTTGGGTCATTGTATCTATTTAACTGTATTTTCATTTTACTTTTATTATTATTCATTCATTTAAATTGATGAATGTTCAGGGTAGCCAAATCTATTTTATAAAACTGTAGGAATAATAATAGAGCACATTAACTTTCAGTGTCCATTTTATAGTCTATAGGAAAAGCACTAGGTTCAAACTTTAATGTCCTCTGTCTTTTTTTATAATAACTGGTATATTATAATCTATGATTATAGTCTAAAATATGCCAGGTTATTCTGCAAAGGAAGATCACAGACTAAGAATACCTAAAATAAAAGTCACATTTAGTAACCATTTATTTCTAGTTACAAGAAAATGGAAGATAAATCATTTGGAATCACTCTGCTTAAAATCTGTTACAGGAGGAAGTCTAACAGGAGCTGTATTTAATCCAGCTTTGGCACTTTCGCTACATTTCATGTGTTTTGACGAAGCATTCCCTCAGTTTTTTATAGTATACTGGCTGGCTCCTTCTTTAGGTAAGCATATTTTTATTTAATATGTCTGAAAGATTAGGGTATTTTAAAATATATGTGTATATCATTGTAACATGTCAATTTCCAAAGCCACAGCAGGCACAAAACAGAAAATGAAAAAGGTAGCTAACATGCCTGGAATAATACTTTGTGTACTATCCTTTAAAACTGTTAAAGGTAGTCAGTTTCAGATATGCTATCACTTTAAGAAACCTTGAGATCTGAGCACCAAAAAAGCAGAGTGCTTACTTCCCTTCAAAAATAATCTTTTTTTTTTTTGCTAAAGAAATTTGTTTTTTCACATTTGTGAGCTCCAGATAAAGTATCATTTAGTTCATTTGACCATTTTGCAGAACAGCATCTCATGAAACAATGAATACCTGTATTAAATATAGTTTAAAAATTATCCACGTTACATTCCTGTTATTTTTATTGTTTTTGTTTTGTTTTTTTTCGAGACAGGGTCTCTCTTTGTCACCCAGGCTTGAGGGCAGTGGCATGATCATAGCCATAGCTCACTGTGCTTGAACTCCTGGGCACAAGCAATCCTCCTGCTTTAGCCTCCTGAGTAGCTGGGATGACAGGCATGTGCCACCACACCCGGCTAATTTTTGTATATTTTGTAGAGATGAGGTCTCGTTATGTTGCTCAGGCTACATTCCAGTTATTTCTATTTAGATCAGATATATAAACTCTTTATAAAGATGGGTCAAATAACACACAAAATTATACAATATACAAAAAATTATTATGCATTTCTTATGCATTACTTATATAAAGTTATCAGCATTTCTTGATTTTGTTTAGTCATCTGTTTTAAGCCTGATTATAACTCATAACTGGAAGTGAATATGAAGATGCTTGGCCCTCCATTAATTCACTCTTCTTTTTATCCAGTTAGCATATTGTTTCTTTTTAGTCATTTTCTTTAAAACACACACACACATACACAGAAGGTAACACAGAAGGGAAGTGCCATAACAGGTTTGAATAGTCAATCACACTTTACTCTTCCTGTTTACCTTCCATTCCTCTATCTCACATTAATGTTATTGTTATGCTCCATATCATATTGTTATGCCCAGTATTGTTATGCTATCAAATTGTTATGCTCAATAATATCTATAGGCCTAAACATGAAGAATATCAGAGAAAAACTGGTTTTAAATGCTAGTGATATAACTTTTGGTCAGTTCTACAGAGTGCTAGTATTTTCTGATAACTTCTTTAAAGAAAAATTTTCTCCATTTTTAGGCCAGGCGCAGTGGCTCACGCCTGTAATCCCAGCACTTTGGGAGGCCAAGGCGGGCGGATCATGAGGTCAGGAGATCGAGACCATCCTGGCTAACATGGTGAAACCCCGTCTCTACTAAAAATACAAAAAATTAGCTGGTCGTGGTGGTGGGCACCTGTAGTCCTAGCCACTTGGGAGGCTGAGGCAAGAGAATGGTGCCAACCTAGGAGGCGGAGCTTGCAGTGAGCTGAGATCGCGCCACTGCACTCCAGCCTGGGCGACAGAGCAAGACTCCATCTCAAAAAATTCGTTTTTAAATTTTAAAGTTAAAAAGGTCGCTAATGTAAAGAAGTTAAGAAGTTAACAAACAAGGTCACTAATTGGGCAGGCCTACAGGTAGTTTTTATATGAAAAAATTCCCCCAGTATGTCTGGAGACTAACATATATTAACATGATTTATTTGTTAGCATGCTCCAACTACAATTGTAACAGTAGGCTAAGGCAGAGGTCCCCAAACCCCAGGCTGCAGACCAGTACAGTTCGTGGCCTGTTAGTAACCAGGCCGCACAGCAGGAGGTGAGTGGCAGTCAAGCTTACAAAGCTCCGTCTCCTTTCAGATCAGTGGTGGCATTAGATTCTCATAGGAGCATGAACCTTACTGTGAACTCAGCATGTAAGCGATCTAGGTTACACGCTCCTTATGAGAATGTAACTAATGCCTGATGATCCAAGGTGGAATTCTCTAGTTTATACATTTCATACAGTGAAAAGTAGAAAATTCTATTTGCTTCTATGAAACTGCAATTCTATTTTTGGAAAAAGTTTTAAATGTAATGTCTTATTTTCTAGTTCTGACTTTATAAAAAATGACAAAAAAATTTGTGGGTCAGTTAACATAGAGGTTGTTTCTGATTTTTTTTTTTTTTTCATTTAAAGCCTTTGGTTGCAAACAGACTAATCTCTCACAAATATGTTAAGGTATCTAAGTGCTTGCCAAACCTTAAGGTTTTTTGTTGTTGCAAACAAGAGACATAATTTCAAATGTGCATGTGACAAAACTTGTTTTCAATCTGAATTTAAACTGATCTAGGGCTTTAAGCCTGAATACATTCAGATCAAGATGAAAAATTAACCACTGCACATTTACTTTTCAGGATAGTGACTTGAGCCCTTGGTTCACTCTCCTTAGTCCCTATTTCACATTGAAAAATTAACCAACAGCTACATGCCAGATTTCTCTGTTGTAATTCTCAGAAATGAAGATTACTAATATGTGAATTTTCAAAACATTTTGGGCCGGGTGCAGCAACTTACGCCTATAATCCTAGCACTTTGGGAGGCCAAGGCAGGTGGATCACGAGTTCGAGGCCAGACTGGCCAACATGGTGAAACCCCGTCTCTACTAAAAATAAAAAAATTAGCCAAGCATGGTGGTGGGCGCCTGTAATCCCATCTATTCAGGAGGCTGAGGCAGGAGAATTGCTTGAACCTGGGGGGCAGAGGTTGCAGTAAGCCAAGATCACACCACTTCACTCCAGCCTGGGCGAAAGAGCAAAACTCTGTCTCAAAAACAAACAAATAAACAACAATTTTGTATTATATTTCAGATTTAAACTTCCACCATCGACTGAAATTTTGTTTTAGATATTTTATTTGCTTGACACATCTCTAAAAGCAGTTAATGGTCAGTTAAATAAGGTTGAGATAAAAATGAAAACTGTTAATGGTTGAGATTAATGAAAAAAGAGAGACTGGAGAAAGTAACCTAACATTGTTTTTATTTGAGCATTCTAAGTGAAAACTCCGAGCGCTTTCAGTTGCTTCTCTAGGTATGTCCCTGGGGCATGGAGGGAAGGGAGAGTGTTACCATTTTAAAGAGGAGAAAATGAAGACCCAAGTCTAGGATTTCTCACTCAGCAAGTCAGTAACAGAGCCAGAACTAAAACTATACATCTTTGGACTTAGTTTATCCTTTGAATTCATTGTTTAGATCCTATTGGTTTTACCAAATGCATACTGTGTTTAAGGATTCACAGTTGAAGAAAAAATAATGAGAATAATAGATTTAAATCTGATATTAGATTTAAATCTGAGAATATTAGATTTAAATATCTAACATGTTTCACATAGAATTGATGTAGCCAATTCTTTAAGCATAGCTTTCCAAACATCTATGTATATAATCGTATGTAATTTTAAAATATACCTACCTAGTGATTATGAACTTCCTTAAAGATTGTTTTTTTATTTTACTGTATTTTGTCTTTCAGGTATATTGTTGATGATTTTGATGTTCAGCTTTTTCCTTCCATGGCTGCATAACAACCATACAATTAATAAAAAGGAATAACTGTTCCAAAGACTCAGACTAACATACAGGACAGTCCAGCTGGATGTGATAAAGATTTTATCACCTTATATGGAAAACACCGGCTGCACTGGATTCATCAGTGTTAACTTCCTTTGAGGAAGCTGCCTTACAGTTTTCATCACTGAGACTTAAAAAAAAATTACTGTGAAAATGAGGTATTCTGTACTTCTCAGTTAAGACTTGTTCTTTGAGTGATGTATTAAATGCTGCTAGAAAAGCCTCTTTACATTAAACATAAATCAATCTTAAATGATAATTGTTAACTTTGATGAAAAACGAGTACAGGATGAGAAGGGAAGTAAAGGTGATAGTAAGACCAAAGAATTTGTGTATCAAGTGTCACCCAAATGAACAGAATTTTTAACTATAAGTACAACCCATCAACTTATAGAACTGGGGAGAGGATACTTTCAGCCACCACCTCACATAATGATACCATCAAGCAGTGTCATCTTTCAACAGGAAAGGTGCTTTTAGAAGTAGAATATATATTCACTCACATGCAAGTGATTTCCTACATTTTAAGTACATTAAAATCTAATATCTAAAATATTTTCTCTAAATAGACAATCTCATTAGCTCCAGCCAAGTGGTTATTCTTTAATAGAATATATTAAAACAAAACACCCATACAAAGTCAGGACTTAAGCTTTTCACATTCTCCTTTGAACCAACAGCTAGCTACCTTATGAAGTAGGGAGGGCATGTATTTTTAATCTCCATTTTACAGATAAGGAAACTAAGCCTAGATGGGTTTGCTGCCCTGGCTTAGATCACATAGAGCCAAATACCATCTCTAGTCTTCAACTTCAATCCAAAAATTCTTCTTGGTCACGATTATGACTAAAGGGAAATCAAGGGTTCATAGAAACATTAAATACTTTATAATAACGTTAAAACTTGTTTAGAAATTAACTAGTATTTTTTGAGGTTTAAAGAACCTTCCAGTTTTACTATATTAGAAGGCTTCTTTTATTGTATGCGGTCTAATTTTTATTAAAAGTTCAGGCCATGAAAGGTTAAGTGTGTTTCCCTTCAAAGGAAATTCCATTATCAGAGTTAGAATTGAAAGTAAAGGCTGGGCACGGTAGCTCACGCCTGTAATCCCAACACTTTGAGAGGCCGAGACAGGTGGAGCATGAGGTCAAGAGATTGAGACCATCCTGGCCAAGATGGTGAAACCTCATCTCTACTAAAAATAAAAAATTAGCCAGGCATGGTGGCGTGCACCTGTAGTCACAGTTGCCAGGTAATTTAAGTGCTGCTTGGTGATCAGCTTGTAGACAGTCACTCTATTTATACCTGCAGACTGAACAGGTGCAGCCTTTTGCCAAGTCTACCCAACAAGGCAGCCAGCTTTGTATTTTAAAAAGCAGAGTTCAGCCAGGCACGGTGGCTCACACCTGTAATCCCAGCACTTTGGGAGGCTGAGGTGGGTGGATCACAAGGTCAGGGATTCGAGACCAGCCTGGCCAAGAAGGTGAAACCATGTCTCCACTAAAAGTACAAAAATTAGTCGGGCATGGTGGTGGGCGCCTGTAGTCCCAGCTACTCGGGAGGCTGAGGCAGGAGAATCGCTTGAACCCGGAAGGCGGAGGTTGCAGTGAGCCGAGATCACGCCGCTGCACTCCAGCCTGGGCAACAAGAGTGAAACTCCATCTTAAAAAAAAAAAAAAAGAGTTCACAAATGTGACTAAATGGCTAAATGCAGTCTCTGACATATTTTATTTGGCCTCACAGTATTTTTTTTGAAAAGTCGAAATTAAGTAAAATTCATAGTTCTAGCTGCTCTTAGAAAAACTCCAAAGACCTTGCAATACTAGGCCTGAATTCTGCCATACAACACAAAATAATGGTTGTTCCCTTTAAAATGGTCCCGTCTTGCAAACATGAAGCTAAGTTTCACTTACTGTTTCATGGCTGTTTTTCTTATAGGAATATGCCTTTTTACATCTCTAGCATGAGGACTTCTGTAGGTTAAGAAAAATTAGTATTAATTTGTGAAAATGCCTAGCCCTCTGAACTTCCCCTGTCAGACTTTGGAGTTTGTGTCTTCTGATGACACTGCTACCTCTATAGCCCTTTCAAGTAGTGGCTCTTTTCTCTCCCACACCTAGTATACCACTGTGCCTGGAGGCAGAGTAGATTTCCTTGTCCTCATTGGATGCTGCTCATCCATTCTCCTCTGCTTCTTCCATTAAAAACATGTCATCAGTTACCTGGGTACTTGTTGCAGTCTTCTAGTATATAGTCCCCTCAATTTCCCTTTGTTCCTTTCAGATCTTAGTTCCTATCTCACTCTCTACCACCACCACAGTTATACTTCTTGGTGACAGATACAAAGATGATCCTTCCAGCTTCACGGCCTTGGAGTTCACTGGATCTCTCCTTTGAAAATTTTGTCTTCTACTTTGCCTCAGCTGCAATTTTGGTGGTAACCTTGAACTTACTACCAATAACTGAAATCTTCTATGAACTCAGACACCCTACTCTCTAACCACTGACCCCTTTTCAGCTCAGTCTCTCTAGGACCCCATCTCCAGTGATCCTTTGACCCCCACGTGGAACTTCTGTCCACTGATAACACCACTTTTTCACATCTCTCACCCCTCTCAAGTACCCTCTTCTCCGTAAGCAGCTTACTTGGCCAGTCATCATCATATGCATACACCCTTAACTCCCTTGCTCCTCAATCTCATACTTACAGAGCTTAGCCTCAACTTGATTAAATCCAACTGTTTGCTTATTCCACGCCTGCACTTGTGCAATAGAATAGCAGCTTTTTTTTTTTTTTTTTTTTTAAAGATTTGGGGTTGTAGTAGACAGCTGTACATTTTTTGCAATCCAGCATCTAAGCATCCTTCTTATCTGGAGTAATCCACTCCTGTGGGCATCTGCACAGGGGCAGCATCCTTCCATTGTAGAAGCTGAAAGGCCCAGATACTCCTTCTGCCCTTGGCAATGAAGACACACAGTGCCAACCAGAAGTTTGCATCTTAAGTGTGGTGACTCACAGACACAGGGACAATCAAGAAATCAGTCTAACAGCAGCGGAGGAATCATAACATCTTATGTAGATTTCATCTTTTTATGAGCCTGGCTTATTTCAACTTTCCTGTCCATTTAGTGAGCTACCAGATAGCTTTCTAATAAAAATTTTCTGCTTAGGCCAGGCGCGGTGGCTCACGCCTGTAATCCCAGCACTTTGAGAGGCCAAGGCGGGTGGATCACCTGAGGTCGGGAGTTTGAGACCAGTCTGACCAACATGGAGAAACCCTGTCTCTACTAAAAACACAAAATTAGCGGGGTGTGGTGGTGCATGCCTCTAATCCCAGCTACTCAGGAGGCTGACACAGGAGAATTGCTTGAACCCGGGAGGTGGATGTTGTGGTGAGCCAAGATCACGCCACTGCACTCCAGCCTGGGCAACAACAGGAAAACTCCGTCTCAAAAAAAAAAAAAAAAAATTCTGCTTAGTCAGATTTGGATTTACAATCATAATTTGGGCTGATGCAGGGTCATAATTTTATGAACATAAATTGCTGCACTGTCCTCATATTTGTACTGTTTACTATAGAGGCTTAGACTGCTATATTTTGTGGGAATATATGTTTACCTTTTTTCATAATTCTGTCAGCTATTTACTGCTGCTACTGATAGAACTGATGGAAGCACCTTTTTCTCCTTGTCAAACCCATTGCGTGCCTACAAACTAGATATTCAAGTACATCAGACCTGTTTGTAGAGCAAGAGTAGAGATTTGCAGTGAAAGCCTGAGGTTCTATGAGAAATAAGTATAGATTTCATGATGTCTAATTGCTCAGTGGATTTTTAAACTTCAAGCTAATCAGATGTATTCTAAATAGTGAGTTGATGTATTTGTAGCTGCTGCTTTCTGTTATGAAAAGGATTACCACCATTAGTAACAACTACCATCTATTGAGCTATATTCTAGGCACTGTTGTTCTAAGTGCTTTACATGTACTAGTGATTCATGTAATCTCCAGAATAATCCATTTTTTTGTCATTTGAAATTATGAAGTTCCCCTAGATACTGATTTTACTTATGTAAACATGAACAGAGTGAGATGTTAGTGAAAATATGTTCCAGCTCCTTCATAAAGGGATGGCAACAATTCTATGAGGATCCCCATGAGAGACAATGCTTAGAATTTAGTTATTGGTCACAAAAGATGAGTCCCAGATATGGATTTATCCATTCTATGCTTTTAAAACAGGATTTGCATGATAATCAGGTATATAATAGTGAACCCATCTGAAATCCTGCAGATAAATTCTATCAAAGTATCTATTATCTCTGAGCAGTAAGTAATCATACCTGTCTTCTTCTAAAAGTAAAGGACTATACAGATTGAATATCCCTTAAGCGAAATTATTATTGGATCAAAATAATAATTGGATCAGATTTTGGAATGTTTTAAAAATTTTGGAATAATTCTCATTATACTGGTTAAGCAACCCTAATCCAAAAATCTGAAATCCAAAATGCCCCAATGAGCAGTTCCTTTGAGCATCATGTTAGCACTCAAAAAAGTTTCAGATTTTGGGGAATTTCAGATTTCAGATTAGGAATACTCAACCTGTATATTATGATCATCTGCACATAATCTCTCACCTTTACCAATATTGAGGAAGGTCCTAACAGAACCTCAAAAATACATAACCACATAACCTTTTTTGGTTTGTATTTTGAGACGGAGTTTTGCTCTTGTTGCCCAGGCTGGAGTGCAACGGTGTGACCTCAGCTCACTGCAACATCCGCCTCCTGGGTTCAAGGGAGTCTCCTGCCTCAGCCACCCAAGTAGCTGGGATTAGAGGTGCCCCACCACCACGCCCAGCTAATTTTTTGTATTTTTGTAGAGAGAGGGTTTCACCATGTTGGCCAGGCTAGTCTGGAACTCCTGACCTCAGGTGATCCACCCACCTCAGCTTCCCAAAGTGCTGAGATTATAGGCATGAGCCACCGTGCCCAGCCCCTATAAAGATTTAAACAAGCTTATGGCCTCAGCTCACTGCAACCTCTGCCTCCTGGGTTCAAGCGATTCTTGTGCCTCAGCCTCCTGAGTAGCTGGGATTACAGGTGCCCACCACCATGCCTGGCTAATTTTTGTATTTTCAGTAGAGACAGGGTTTCACCATATTGGCCAGGCTGGTCTCAAACTCCTGACCTCAAGTGATCTGCCCACCTCAGCCTCCCAAAGTGCTGGGATTACAGGTGTGAGCCACCATGTCCGGCTGGGACCATACCTTAATGAATACATTTTTTAAATGATAGAACCTAGAACAGAGAACCATTAACCCTAGCTTTTAGGAACATTTAGATGACTTACATTTTGGAGGGGAAATATCTATGTACCTTTAAAGTGTCTCTACATCAGGAACACACAAAGAAAACAATTCCAGCAACCCTAAAATTAGGCTCAAATGAAATCAGTAAATATTGTCTGGCTGATCATTATAAATTTTATCTTTTAAAAGCCTGACCTGCTCTTTTTTCTCAGCTTCTATTTTCTCAACGCTACGGTTCTAACTATCTAGTGAATGTTACAGCTCAATCTTTGAAAGTCACTTAGTCTAATGAGGAAATAAGCCCAGAGAGGTGCCCACATGCTTTGGTCTCCTACCTTTTTGCATATTGCATTGACCACAGCAACACCAACAAGAAACCGAGTACACTCTGAATCTTCTCGACATTTTGCTATCAGAGCAATTTATGCTTCATGGAAAGTCACAATTACAAATTTGTTCCTTTTAAAAGGAACTCAAATGGAATTTCTAATATTAGCCTGTGAGAATGTCCTGACTGCTTACTGAAGAATAGACAAACTTCTAGGATAGAATTATGGGTGTTGCTCAGATGCGTAGCAGAGAAACTTGGGAAGCTCTTGTACTGGCCATTGAAATGTTAACAGTGAAACCCTGCAGCAGTGGGGAGAGTGTGCGTGCTTTCTGCTGCTGGTAGGTGGTAAGGCTGTATGATGTTTTAAAGCACAGGCTCAAAAATCACAATTCACTATCTACATGACCTTAAGCAAGTTATTTTACCTCTCTCTATAACTCAGTTTCCTCAACTATAAAGTGGGATAAAAGTGTATTTCATAAGATAATTAAGAATATTATAATACATAATGAACTCAGCACAGTGGCTGGTACAGAGGTCTCTGTAAATTTTAGTTTCCATTTCAAGTGGCTGTTTTACTTGCCTATTGTTAACAGACTCAGAAATTCTGAGAGTCTGGTTAGAAAAAGGAAAATTAGTTTTTCTTCAGTCTACCTTGCAAGATAAGGGAAACGAAGTGACAGTGCTGAAATGAACACTGGGCTGAGTGGTACCAAACATCAATTTAGTCACTAATTAGCCATGTGATTCTGGTAAGAAGGTTAGCTTGTATAACCTTATTTTTAAGGACACATAATGATATCAAAAGTCCAAGTATAAATCAGTAATTACAAATCAGCCTTATAATACCCAGGTATCTATGAAAACTAAAAATTGAGAGTTGATAAATATAAGAAATTACTGCTAATCTAAAAGGAAGTGGCAGAAATCCCCTGAAATGTGTTAAATCTTTGCCTTACTAAATACTTGCCAGAAGCTATGACTATATTTTCTTATTAATTTCATGTTCATCTTCTCAACAAGTAAACAAAAATAAAGCCAACAAAATTCTCATATTTGCCAGCATTATTTTTTTAAAAAACATTTCTCATTAATGGTTTTAGTCAAGAATGAGAGCAAAGTAATATAGAAAACCTAGGTTTATTTGTTAAGCTATTACAAAAACAAAACAATTACCATTTGAAGTACTTTGAGGACTTCATCCCAGACTCACTTGTTCTGTTACAGAAACTAACCTAAAAGGCTGGAAATTAAAGGATACAACCTAAGAGGTTGTAACAGCAGACTGGTAAAACATGGCGAAGGGAGCTCTCTCTTTCCCCCGCAGTCTACCTACACCAAGCTCCTGTGCATTTTCACCACATAGGTCTGCTAGCTTACAAGTGATGCACACAGTCAAGGTAGGAATTATAGGCTTACTCAGAGGGTACCCAGACACAGAAAGCTTCAGGGTAAATAATAAACTACAAATACCCTCTTGGTTAAGTTAATTCATCAAGTTAATAAAGGTCATATTATCTATCTTCTGCTGGTGACAGCTTGTTGTCTCAGTACAGTCTGTCTCAAGAAAGAACTGGTTCAGGTTGGGTTTTGGAAAAGGAAAAAGACTTTCATTAACTTCACTCCAGAGTGGAAGAGGCACCAAGTTCTCTCCTACTGTTAGGAGCAGAATCTGAAAAACAAAAGGTTTACAGCGTTTACAATAGTAATAATAATAATAGCTACTATTTATTGAATGCCTAGTCACGAGTGCCAGAGGACTTAGGTACATTTTATCTCAGCCTCTACAACAACCCTGCAAGGTAGGTATTATCCTCCCCATTTTACAGATGGGGGAAGTGAGGATTAAATAAGTTATATGCCTTGTCCAAAGGTGTACACAAGTATGTGGCAGAGTTGTGATTCCACCAGTAATGTGCTGTCTCCACCCCACCTCATGCATTGAGAAGTCCTAGTTCCATTATCCTGAAATTATTAACGGTTGCATAAACTACTCTTAATTATTTATTCCTTATTCATTCTTTTAAAGCATGTACAATTTTAAATGATTAAAAATTTACACAGCCAGGTGTGGTGGCTCACGCCTGTAATCCCAGCATTTTGGGAGGCCAAGGTGGGCGGATCACCTGAGGTCAGGAATTTGAGACCAGCCTGGCCAACATGGTGAAACCCCGTCCCTACTAAAAATACAAAATTAGGGCCGGGCGCGGTGGCTCACACCTGTAATCCCAGCACTTTGGGAGGCCGAGGCAGGCAGATAACCTGAGGTCGGGAGTTCAAGACCAGCCTGACCAAACATGGAGAAACCCCGTCTCTACTAAAATTACAAAATTAGCCGGGCATGGTGGCACATGCCTGTAATCCCAGCTACTTGAGAGGATGAGGCAGGAGAATCGCTTGAACCCGGGGGGCGGAGGATTCGGTGAGCCGAGATTGCACCATTGCACTCCAGCCTGGGCAACAAGAGTGAAACTCCATCTCAAAAAAAAAAAAAAAAAAAAAAAAAAAATTAGCCGGGTGTGGTGGTGGGCACCTGTAATCCCAGCTATTCAGGAGGCTGAGGCAGGAGAATTGCTTGAACTCAGGAGGCAGAGGTTGCAACGAACCAAGATTGCGCCACTGCACACCAGCCTAGGCAACAGAGCGAGACTCCCGTGTCAAAAAAAAAAAAAAAAATGTACAGACATTGTTCGGAATTCAGATCAATTATCCAGATGAAGAATATGTATGTTTATACATACATAATGTTTGTATACACTGTGTATGTTTATACATACATAATGTTTGTATACACTGTGTATGTTTATACATACATAATGTTTGTATACACTGTGTATGTTTATACATACATAATGTTTGTATACATTGTGTATGTTTATACATACATGTTTGTATACATTGTGTATGTTTATACATACATGTTTGTATACATTGTGTATGTTTATACATACATAACGTTTGTATACATTGTGTATGTTTATACATACATAACGTTTGTATACATTGTGTATGTTTATACATACATAACGTTTGTATACATTGTGTATGTTTATACATAACGTTTGTATACATTGTGTATGTTTATACATACGTTTGTATACATTGTGTATGTTTATACATACATAACGTTTGTATACATTGTGTATGTTTATACATACATAACGTTTGTATACATTGTGTATGTTTATACATACATAACGTTTGTATACATTGTGTATGTTTATACATACATAACGTTTGTATACATTGTGTATGTTTATACATACATAACGTTTGCATACATTGTGTATGTTTATACATACATAACGTTTGTATACATTGTGTATGTTTATACATACATAACGTTTGTATACATTGTGTATGTATACAACATATTATTATACATAATGTATAATATATAATTATAATGTATAATAAAATATAATAATATATAATATAATATATATTATATAACATAACATATATTTATATGTTATATGTATTATATAATATATATTGTTATATAAATATATTATATAATATATTTATATATTATATATTATATGTTATATATTATACAATATGGTCGGGCGCGGTGGCTCACGCCTGTAATCCCAGCACTTTGGGAGGCCGAGGCGGGCGGATCACAAGGTCAGGAGATCGAGACCATCCTGGCTAACACGGTGAAACTCCGTCTCTACTAAAAAATACAAAAAAATTAGCTGGGCGTCGTGGCGGGCGCCTGTAGTCCCAGCTACTCGGGAGGCTGAGGCAGGAGAATGGCGTGAGCCCGGGAGGCGGAGCTTGCAGTGAGCCGAGATGGCGCCACTGCACTCCAGCCTGGGCGACAGAGCGAGACTCTGCCTCAAAAAAAAAAAAAAAAAAAAAAAAAAAAATATATATTATACAATATATATTATATATTATATAAATATATTATATAATATATTTATATATAATATAATATACTTATATATAATATATACTATATTTATATATATTATATATTATATACAAGATATATATTATATAATGTATAATATATTTATATATAATGTATAATATATATATTATACATAATGTATAATTATATATTATTATACATAATGTATAATATATATTATTATACATTATGTATAATATATATTATTATACATTATGTATAATATATATTATTATACATTATGTATAATAATAATATACATATTATTATACATAATGTTTATACATTATAAACAGGGTACGGTGGCTCATGCCTGTAATCCCAGCACTTTGAGAGGCCGAGGCAGGCGGATCACGAGGTCAAAAGATCAAGACCATCCTGGCCAATATGGTGAAACCCTCTCTCTACTAAAAATACAAAAATTAGCCAGGCGTGGTGGCACGCGTCTGTAGTTCCAGCTACTTGGGAGACTGAGGTAGGAGAATCGCTTGAACCCAGAAGGCAGAGGTTGCAGTGAGCCAAGATCACACCACTGCACTCCAGCCTGGGCGACAGAGCGAGATTCCATCTCAAAAAAAAAAAGAAAAGAAAAAAAACATTATGAATAAAATAATTCTCTGCCTCTGAGCTCTAGGATAAAATTAACAGAAAACAAAGCTCATTAAAAAGTTTGTGGCTATTTCACCATTAAAAAGAATCCTAAGAATTCTTGCCAAGGACTGCAGTGACATCCCATTTGTTTAACCGTTAGTGACATACCAAATGAGTTTCTCATGATTCTGATTAATAATAGAGTGGCCGATGTTCTCTGTATAGTCTATTCTTCAAAAGAAATATGTGAAAGCCCGAAGACCCAAAAATCTGTTTTCTAATTGCAATAAAACAGTTACTAAACAAGTATCACTGAACTGAAAAAATTAATATGCTATAATGTGATGAGAAATAAGGAAAGAAGACTTAAGTTGATACCAAAGGATTTCCCATGAAGTAGAACAGTGAAGTTACTGACAATTGGAACTGTGAGAGCTAAAAATCAAAGTTAACAGAGCTCCAGTAACGTGAACACATGATTTTAACAGAGAAGACATTGCTAATTTTAGACTGTATGGCTACCACTGACAAAAGTAAATGTGGAAATTAAAATTAAGTATTTAAGGGAAAATATAAATCATAGAACTCTAAGAGGTTATTTTCTGATAGTTCCACTGGCAGGATGTGAGAAGAAAGCAGAGGTCCAGTATCACAATTCATGGTCAGTGTAAGAAGCAACGTTATACAGTTTTCACAATGGCAGTAACTTGGAAGCTAACTGGAACTTTAAAAGGCTGGTTTCTGAAATGAAATAGGACAGGGGTAAAGGAATTAAAACTTGTAACTGGAGAAAAGCCAATGATTACAGAACTAGGTTTAGAACTAAAATCTGTATCAGAAGAAAATAGAAGGAATTCTGAAATATTTATCATTGCAGGGAATAACAAAGGATCTTATAACTTAACTGGATGACTGACAGTGGTAGCAGAGTTAAGTCAAAACATATAAATCTTACCATGCTATCACTATATGCTTTAGTAAAATAAAAGGAGGCTAGCAAGAGCATCTCAAAGACTGGAGGATAGCCAGTATTCAGGAAAACAATGCTATAAGGTAGGAGGAAGTTGTAGTGGGGAAACAGGGGCAGCAATTTAACAACAGCTTATAAAGGACTACTACAATTACTAGTTCTAGCTCTGTACGACATGAACATGACCTTCAGTTATTATCTAACATATAGTTGAAATACTTAGGCTGGCAAAGGACAATATATTTCTCAAAATAATGGAGTAGCAAATAAATTGTCAGGAACAATCTGAGGTTTAAAAGAAGAAAAATTTTTTTAAAGAAGGAAAAAGAAATAGGCCAGATACAGTGGCTCACAGCTGTAATCCCAGTACTTTTGGATGCCGAGGAGGGAGAATCATTTGAGGCCAGGAGTTTGAGACCAGCCTGGGCAACATGTGAGACCTTGTCTCTACGAAAAATTTTAAAATAAGCTGGGTGTGGTAGCATGTGCCTATAGTCCCAGCTATTTGGGAGGGTGAGGCAGGTGGATTGCTTGAGTTCAAGGCTGTAGTGAGCTAGGATCATGCCACTGCACTCTAGCCTGGGTGACAGAGTAAGACCCTGTCTCAAAAAAGAATAAAAAAAAAGTAGAAAGTAATCATTTCATATGATTTTCATGTTCAGCGACAAGGGAGAAAATGAACTACTCACCTTAAACTTGCATAAATCATTTTCAGTGATCAACATCTGCATCCTCAAACTGTCCAGCAACTGTTGGTGTGGTATCCACCTCCATCCCATCTAAACAAAAAAATTAATTACTAAGCAATCCCTATGAACACTTCAGACAGGTAGATTCAACTTATAACTTCTACCAGAAGGAAGCTAGTGCCCTCTGCTGGTAAGAATTGCTTTTTCCTCCTTTTGGAAAAGTCTGAAGAGACAAACTGAGAAAGAAAATGCTACCTGGGGATTTAGGCCACATCAAAATCAGTCTGTGACACTAACTGTGTAAATTCTCAACATCAATACTAAAATAACTCTATGTAGGAACTTTCAAATGCGGTATCAATTGTTCACCCTTTACAGATCTAAGTATTTACTGTTAGGCTTTTTAAGGTCTACAGCCCTATCCTCACAAAGCTTACAACATAATTCAGGAGAAAAGACAAAAATCAGTACAGCAAGCTTTTTGCTTATTTCCCTGTTTTTGTCATCTCATTAAATAAAAGGTGCGGAGGGAACAAGATTAAAAAAACAAGAGCCCTGATATGGTTTGGCTGTGTCCCTACCCAAATCTCATCTTGAATTCCCACGTGTTGTGGGAGGGACCTGGTGGGAGGTAACTGAATTATGGGGGCAGGTCTTTCCCGTGCTGTTCTCATAATAATGAGTAAGTTTCATTATATCTGATGGTTATACGAGGGGGAGTTTCCCTGCAAAAGCTCTTTTTGCTTGCTGCCTTCCATGTAAGATGTGACTTGCTCCTCCTTGTCTTCCACCATGATTGTGATGTTTCCCCAGCCATATGGAACTGTAAGTCCAATGAAACCTCTTTCTTTTGCTAATTGCCCAGTCTTGAGTATGTATTTATCAGCTGTGTGAAAACAGACTAATACAAGCCCCATGGAAAGAGTTGTCTTGGCCAGGCACAGTGGCTCACGCCTGTAATCCCAGCACTTTGGGAGGCTAAGGTGGGTGGATCACTTGAGGTCAGGAGTTTGAGACCAGCCTGGCCAACATGGCGAAATCTCTACTAAAAATACAAAAAAAAAAAAAAAAAAAAATTACCCGGGCATGGTGGCAGGTGCTCATAATCCCAGCTACTCGGGAGGCTGAGGCAGGAGAATGGCTTGAACCAGGAAGGCAGAGACCAAGGCAGGCAGATCACCTGAGGTCAGGAGTTAGAGACCAGCCTGGCCAACATGGTGAAAGCCCACCTCTACTAAAAATACAAAAATTAGCCAGGCATGGTGGCGCATGCCTGTAATCCCAACTACTCGGGAGGCTGAGGCAGAAAAATCTCTTAAACCCAGGATGTGGAGGTTGAAGTAAGCCAAGATCATGCCACTGCACTCCAGCCTGGGCAACAGAGTGAGACTCCGTCTTAAATAAATAAATAAATAAATAAGACAGAATCATGGCCGGGTGCAGTGGCTCACACCTGTAATCCCAACACTTTGGGAGGCTGAGGCAGGCGGATCACCTGAGGTCAGGAGTTCGAGACCCGCCTGGCCAATATGGTGAAACCCCGTCTCTACAAAAATACAAAAATTAGTTGGGCATGACAGTAGTGGGTAATCCCAGCTACTCAGGAGGCTGAGGTGGGAGAATCACTTGAACCTGGGAGGCAGAGGTTGCAGTAAGCCGAGGTCACGCTATTGTACTACGGCCTGGACGACAGAGCAAGACTCTGTCTCAAACACACACACACACACACAATCAGTGTATACACACACACAAAAGGACACAAGACTGAAAGGATATGCAACAGAAAATTAATAGTAAATGCCTCTCAGAATTATATTTATTTTTTTCTACCTCTTCTTTGCCTGTGCATACTTTAAGCCAACATGGTGGAACCTTGTCTGTACTAAAAATCTAAAAATACAAAAATTAGCTGGGAGTGGTGGCAGGCGCCAGTAACCCCAGCTATTCGGGAAGCTGAGGCAGGAGAATCACTTGAACTCAGGAGGCGGAGGTTGTAGTGAGCCAAGATCATGCCATTGCACTCCAGCCTCGGCAACAAGAGCAAAACTCCGTCTTAAAAAAAAAAAAGAAGGGTGTGATAGTTAAATTCATGCATCAACTTGGCTAGCCAACGGTGTCCAGATAGTTGGTCAAACATTATTCTAGATGTTTCTGTGGAGGTTATTTTTTAGATGAGATTAGCCTTATAAACTGTTGAAAATTGGATGAAGGAGATTACCCTGCATAGTGTGGTGGGTCTCATTTAATCAGCTGGAGGCCTCAATAGGAAAAAGACTCACCTCCCCTGAGCAAGAAGAAATTCTGCCAACAGAACTTCTGAGGCAGCAGAATGCAACATCAACTCTTCTCTGGGTCTCCAGTCTGCCGGCTTACCCTGCAGATTTTGGACTTGCCAGCCTTCAGTCACGTGGGCCCATTTCTTAAAATCTCTCTCTTGCTTTGGTGGGTGTGTGTATACCTGAAGAGATGCCTGAATTGACAGCCCTCAGAGATAACCTATCATGGACTTCTAGCCTCCAAAACTATGAGACAATAAAATTCTATTGTTTGAGCCACCCAGCCTGTATGACACTTTGTTATAATAGCCCTAGCAAACTAATACACAGACGCAACAGTAAATTAATAGTGGATATCTCTCAGTTAGAATTACACTTGTTTCTTTTTCACTTCTACTTTGCCTGCGCACATTAAAAAATTTTTTTTGACTATGAACAAAGACTATTTTGGTAATGAGGAAACAAAATCACTAAAAACAAATGACATAAGCATTCCCATACTATATAATTCTGTATCTGCTTCCCATACTATAGAGAGTCAATTCTTTCTCTTAGTTATTAAAAGAACTTCTATTGACTATCCATAACTTATTGCCCAAGTGCTCATCTGACTGTTCACACTGCAAAAGGACACTCACCTTCATAATCTCTTATTGAATCTTCTGTCCTGACCCCAGCCATATTATACTGGCTGCTCACAGACTGAGAAAGCATTCCTTCTAATCTCTCCAGTGTGGCTTGGCCTTCTGCTGTTAGATGGGATAATCCTTCTTCATAGGTGTAAAATGTAGGGATGTCCCCCTGTCCTTGTTCTAAACAAACAGAAAACTTTAAAGTTTAAATATAACAATTAGAAAAAACAAAATGGAATCAATAATGTATCTGCTGCCAGCCTGGCCAACATGGTGAGACCCTATCTCTACTAAAAATACAAAAATTAGCCAGGCGTGGTGGCATGTGCCTGTGGTCCCAGCTACTCAGGAGGCTGAGGCAGGAGAATCGCTTGAACCCCAGAGGTGGAGGTTGCAGTGAGCCGAGATCACGCCATTGTACTCCAGCCTGGGCAAAAGAGCAAGACCTTGTCTTGGAAAAAAAAAAAAAAGAATCTGCTGAAGACAACATACAGTCCAAATAGGCTTCCAGGAAGATACTTTTCAACATTTATTTATACACATATATAGGCTACTGCTGAAGACAGAAATACAAGGAAGATGTCCCTACTCTCTAGGGTTATTAAAAGGGATAACAAGCCAGTAAACAGCAATTCCCAAAGAATCCCACGTCCAGGGACTAGAAAAAAAAAAGTGTGTTGCTAAGGTCAGAGAGTCCTACATTATCCTGAGGTGGGAATTTTACAAGTGAGCACAAATTAATTTGATATTAATTTGTATAATGAAGATGTTTTCTGATTAAAAAACATGCTCCTTTCTTAAAAAAAATCAGGGCCAGGTGCAGTGGCTGACGTTTGTAATCTCAGCACTTTGAGAAGCCGAGGTGGGAGGACTGCTTGAGCCCAGGAGTTCAAGATCAGCCTGGGCAACATAGTAAGACTTCATCTCTCCAAAAAAATGTTTTTTTTAATTAGCCAGGCACAGTGGTGTGCACCTGTAGTCTCAGCTAATCAGGAGACTGGGGTGGGACAGCTTTGGTCTAGTAGCTCAAGGCTGCAGTGGGTGGAGATGGTACCACTGTATTCCAGCCTGGGCAACAGAGCTAGACCCTTTTAAAAAAAAAAAAAAAAAATTAGAAATTCTGGAATATACAAAAAGGATAAAAAATTTTAAATCACTCAAAAATCTCAGAAAGATAAGGATATTTTTGGATATATTTAGGTATGTGATGGAGAATCCTGGAAATGTGTTTATCTCAGGCCAGGAAGTGGGTACATATGAAGGAATGTGCTTTGGATACCCAGATTGGTGTACATAAGACCAGTAGGGAAAAGAAAAGAGAAGAGCAGGTACTTCAAGCTATAAAGACTCTTATCACACTAGTGACTGCATTCTGGTCTGCGGGAGGCAATCGGAAAGAGCTCTTAAATAAATGAAGTATGGTTCTGAGAAAAAGAAATGACCTTGGCAGTGAGCTGTTTGAAGGAATATGTTAAATAAAGATGCAGGCCAGGCCCGGTGGCTCATGCCTGTAATCCCAGCATTCTGGGAGGCCAAGGCCAGAGGATTGCTTGGGCCCAGGGGTTGGAGACCAGCTTGGGCAATATGGCAAAGCCCAGTCTCTATTAAAAATACACAAAAATTAGCCAGGCATGGTGGCGCAAGCCTGTAGTCCCAGCTACTCAGGAGGCTGAGCTGGGAGAATCATTTGAGCCCAGCAGGCAGAGGTTGCAGTGAGCAGAAATCACGCCACTGCACACCAGCCTGGGCATCAGAGTGAGACCCTGTTGCAAAATAATAATAGTAATAATAAAACAATATAAATGATCCAGGTTCTCAAGGTGTAGAGAGAGAAGCTTGTTCTCTGGGGGCAGCTGCCTCAGCTTAAAAGACTTTCCTGACCATCCACTTTCCTATCTACCATTTTCTTTCCTTCCATATGCTCTACTTATCCATTCTTCCCTCTAACAATCTTTATTTCTTACTCTCAAAAATTTGTCTGTTGCAAAGGGCTTTGGCATAAAGTGTTCTATCGTGTCATTCTATTTTAATAATAATCTTACCGGCCAGGCACAGTGGCTCACACCTGTAATCTCAGCACTTTGGGAGGCCAAGGCAGGCGGATCACCTGAGGTCAGGAGTTCAAGACCAGCCTGACCAACATGGAGAAACCCCGTCTCTACTAAAAATACAAAATTAGCCTGGCGTGGTGGCGCATGCCTGTAATCCCAGCTACTTGGAAGGCTGAGACAGAAGAATCGCTTGAACCTAGGAGGCGGAGGTTGCGGTGAGCCGAGACCACACCATTGCACTCCAGCCTGGGCAACAAAAGCGAAAACTCCATCTCAAAAATAATAATAACAATAATAATAATAATAATAATCTTACCATACTGCATACTTTACAGTCATATAAAGAACTATAATCCTCTACCCTTAATACAAATAAATGCTTAAAATGAAACACTAAACAAACAAAAAAACCACTTTAAAATCCATTTCACTAACCATGTGCTTCCACATCATATTCTTCTCCATCGTAGTCATCTGAATCCTCATCCTCAGGATCGGGATGCAAGGCCTGGCATTCACACATTGCAGTGAACATTGCCTCCACTGAACAAGGAAATTAAACTGTAACCAATCTTTTTTTGTAATAAAAATAACTATCAGTGCAAATAAATTTAATGGGTACACAAAAGGCCACAGTATTTACAAAACCTGCCAAATTGTAAGATCAATCTTGAAAGCGGTTGAAGCAAAGGACAAGTCATAAAATAAGAGTTCATTATGAGAGATTATTGCGATCTCTTCATGGCTCGTGGGATTTTCCAAGAAAAAAGGGTCAGAGTCCTGGTAAGACTGCTGGCATCAGGGTGAAGGGTGAAGACTGCTCTCAGCTGATAGGTCTCTTTCCAGCCATTCTGAGATCTTCCACTTTAAAACTGACATAACTCCTCTGCCATCCAGCAGGTGAGATTAAGTCAACAACACCAATCAGTAAAACTAACCAGAGTCCACTCACAAAATATACCCAGATGACAGAGTGTCTACAATATTCTCACTACATTCACAACCTTTGATATTAATAGGTATTTGGTCCTTAATGATATTACCAATGCTAAAATGAAGAAAAAGCAATAGAATGGAGGTAATGGTGGTAAAGGTAAGAGGTGTGTGTGTGTGTATGTGTGTGTGTTAACTGGGAATGCTTGGTATGTAAAAGGGGAAGAATCAATACTGTAGAACACTCACACGCTGATTTATCACTAGGCACAAATCTAAATTCAGTAATAGGTTCAACATCATCATCACTGTCTTCCTCTTCTTCATCAGCAACAGGTTCTTTTGATTCTTCTAGAAAATAAAAATACCCTTTTAATGTCATTATTTGACTTTAAAAAAATGAAGCGTATTGAAAATCTGAATATCGCAATTCAATTTTAATTTCCAATTATGGTTGACAAATTTATTTCTAATTATGGTTGAAAAATCCTGATTATCCAGTGAGCATCCTAGAAAAGCCTTGCCTCGAACTCCTGACCTCGAGATCCACCCACCTTGGCCTCCCAAAGTGCTTCCTCCACGCCCCACTGGGAATGAATTTTTAAGGTTATTTTTAAGATAATCTAATCTCATCAACAATGAGTTAAGGGTCATCTTTTTTTTTCTGAGACTGGGACTTGTTTTGTTGCCCAGACTGGACACCCTTGCCCTCTCAGGCTCAAACGATCCTCCCACCTCAGCCTACTAAGCAGCTAAGACCAGGCACTTGCCACCACACTCTGCTAATTTTTGTTTTTTTGAGATGGGGTCTTACGATGTTGCCCAGGCTGGTCTCAAACTCCTGGGCTCAAGTGATCCTCCTGTCTTGGCCATTCAAAATGCTGGGATTGTGGCTGGGCACGGTGGCTCACGCCTCTAATCCCAGCACTTTGGGAGGCCGAGGTGGGCAGATCACGAGGTCAGGAGTTTGAGACCAGCCTGGCCAACATGGTGAAACCTCCTCTCTACTAAAAATACAAAAATTAGCCAGGCGTGGTGGCAGGCGCCTATAATCCCAGCTACTCGGGAGGTTGAGGCAGGAGAATCATTTGAACCCGGGAGGTGGAGGTTGCAGTGAGCCAAGATCACAGCATCGCACTCCAGCCTAGGTGACAGGGTGAGACTCCATCACAAAAAAAAAATGCTGGGATTACAGATGTGAGCCACTGTGCCCGGTCCTGATGGTCATTTTTTTTTTTTTGAGACGGAGTCTCGCTCTGTCGCCCAGGCTGGACTGCAGTGGCGCCATCTCGGCTCACTACAAGCTCTGCCTCCCGGGTTCACCCCATTCTCCTGCCTCAGCCTCCTGAGTAGCTGGGACTACAGGCGCCCGCCACCACACCCGGCAAATTTTTTTGTATTTTTTTTAGTAGAGACGGGGTTTCACCGTGTTAACCAGAATGGTCTTGATCTCCTGACCTCGTGATCCGCCCGTCTCGGCCTCCCAAAGTGCTGGGATTACAGGTGTGAGCCACCGTGCCCAGCCCTGATGGTCATTTTTATTTATTTATTTTTTTTGAGACAAAGTGTCACTCTGTCGCCCAGGCTGGAGTGCAGTGGCGCGATCTAGGCTCACTACAAGCTCCACCTCCCGGGTCTGCTTACGCCATCCGCCTCAGCCTCCCGAGTAGCTGGGACTACAGGTGCCCGCCACCAGGCCAGCTAATTTTTTGTATTTTCAGTAGAGACGGGGTTTCACCGTGTTAGTCAGGATGGTCTCGATCTTCTGACCTCATGATCCACCCGCCTCGGCCTCCCAAAGTGCTGGGATTACAGGCATGAGCCACCGCGCCCGGCCCTGATGGTCATTTTTAAAGAGACTTACAGAGGTACGCCAAAGAGAAAAAAAAAAAAAAAAAAAAAAAACTTGGAGCTTGGAGAATCAGAACGCAAAGAACAAAGGCTGGGAAAATATGATTCAAGCACATGTAATTTATGAGAGGAGTTTAAGATAAAAAGAACTGGAGGGCCAGGCAAGGTGGCTTATGCCTGTAATCCCAGCACTTTGGGAGGCTGAGGTGGGTGGATCATGAGGTCAGGAGATGGAGGGCATCCTGGCCAACACAGTGAAACCCCGTCTCTACTAAAATACAAAAAAAAAAAAAAATCAGCGGTGCGTGGTGGTGGGGACCCGTAGTCCCAGCTACTCGGGAGGCTGAGGCAGGGGAATCGCTTGAACCCAGGAGGCGGAGGTTGCAGTGAGACGAGATCGCGTCACTGCACTCCAGCCTGGTGACAGAGCAAGACTCCGTCTCAAAAAAAAAAAAAAAGGAACTGGAGAATTAGTGAAATAAATGTGACCCAGGAAGATACTAATTTCTAGTAAGATAGGAAATCCTGCATATCTTACTAAGAAAGGATTAATCATAATCATATCAATTACAACCAATCATATAGATTCTGTATGATTATAGAGCACATATTTAAAACACACACCCTAAAACCTACTGAACTGCTTTTTCCTAGTTTAGGACTCAGAGCATTTGCATTTTAAACAAGCTTCCCACGTATTTCTAACGTGTATCCATTAGTCTTGAGTTTGGGAACCAGAGACTAATATATTCGCTTAACTTTTTGGATGAAATTCAGGTTCAGAGAAATGCAAATGACTTGCCTAGCAAGTTAATGACAGAGTTTTTACTTTTTTTTCTTTTTTTCAACAGTTTTGCTCTGCTGCCCAGGCTGGAGTGCAGTAGTGCAATCTCAGCTCACTGCAACCTCCACCTCCTGGATTCAAGCGATTCTCATGTCTCAGCCTCCCGAGTAGCTGGGATTACAGGCACCCGCCACCATGCCCAGCTAATTTTTGTATTTTTAGTAGAGACAGCGTTTCACCACGTTGGCCAGGATGGTCTCGATCTCTTGACCTTGTGATCTGCCCACCTTGGCCTCCCAAAGTGCTGGGATTACAGGTGTGAGCCACTGTGCCACCCCAGCCTAATGACAGAGTTTTCTTATGCAATGTGCTTTTGCCCTTAGGCTAGTATTTATTAAATGCTATTTCCTAAGCCTTTCTCTTGGCATGTACTTTTCCCACCTCCAATGCCCGTCACTATTTAGGGCCATTTCACACCAGCATCTGGAGTTGACTGACAAGAGTTAAGGGTTCACATTTCTGCAAATGAATTAATGCTTTAAACTAAACATGACACATAATATTCTTTGTTATAAAATCATAGTTGCATTTACTTAGATGGAGAGTAAATTTTGTGCCAAATGCCTTATTAGGAAGTCTTACTACACTACTACACCCCAAGGTTAACAGCCTTTTACTTTTCCTCATCCTCTTTTTCAAACTTCACTAGATTTTTAAATGTCTTTGAACCTTTTCCAATGGCAAGAATTTGAAATCTTATAACAAAAATATTTTCAGATAGCTGAATCAGTCATTACCACTTAATGAGGCAGGGCTTGCCAAAAGTCCTAAGAATTACTAAATAGTGTCACAACTGAATATAAATGATCATATTATATCTGGAACCATATTAAAATCCCAATTTGAAAAAGCAATAGCCTTATAGGTAACTTCATAGGATTGTCTCTTACACACTACTTCAAAGAAAAGCAACCCGTTATTTTAAACATGAGCATCTTCACTAGATTTTTACAAGTTTTTGCAATTATCCCAAAGCAAAACTTGAGAATCTTTATATTCTACAGTTTCTCAACCTTGGCACTACTGACATTTGGATGGAATAATTCTTTGTTGTGGGGGACCATCTGTGCATAGCAGAATATTTAGTATAATAACAGCATCCTTGGCATCTAACTGCTAGACGCCAATAATACCCTTCCTCTTTCAACCAAAATGTCACTGCCAAATGTGGGGGAATGGTGAGGTTGGTGGAGGCCCATGGAAAATATATCCTCCCTACAACCACTGAGACCCACTATTGTAACAAAACAAAACAGTTCTATCTTAAATTATGAGAAGCACAGGGTATACTGATCCAAGCCCCTAACGGTGCATTTTAAAAAGAGAAAGGCAGAATAAACAGTGAAACTTTAGAGGAAAAGCTAGAAATACATATCCATAATAAATGAAGAATTCTAAGTGTAAATATAGAGAAATATATACAGACACACATGAACATCCATTACGAAAACTTCAAGTGTCCAAGTTGCTGTGCTGAAATTTTGCTTAATAAACTACTACCCAAAATGAGTCAACGGCCTCAATGTTACATTGATTATTATCAAAGACTCTTTTTTTTTCTTTTTTTTTTTCAGACGGAGACTCGCTTTGTCGCCCAGGCTGGAGTGCAGTGGCACGATCTTGGCTCACTACAAGCTCCGCCTCCCAGGTTCATGCCATTCTCCTGCCTCAGCCTCCCAAGTAGCTGGGACTACAGGCGCCCGTCACCACACCCAGCTAATTTTTTGTATTTTTTAGTAGAGACGGGGTTTCACTGTATTAGCCAAGATGGTCTCGATCTCCTAACCTCGTGATCCACCCGCCTCGGCCTCCCAGAGTGCTGGGATTACAGGCGTGAGCCACCACGCCCGGCCTCAAAGACTCTTTTTTAAAACATAATTTGCTATCAAAGGAGGCATTAGATTAAATTACACCATACATACCTTCAAATTTGGCATTCACCATAACATACAAATGCTCTCCTAGACAGTCACTTCGGTCCCTGGATAATGCATGTAAACTAATGGTGGGGTATTCCAGTGAGAATCCTAATCCAGAGCCATCTAACCAAGACAGGCGGCTGAAAAACATGTTTTAAGTAGATTATTTTTAGAAAGTAAATCCTCATGTAAGACCACAAAGTATATAAAAGTTCAGCTTGGACACCTTTATGCATATAAATAAATTCAAGTTTACTTTTTTAGAAACATTCATAAAATAAGAAAATTCAGTAGTGGAAACTGAGTTTTCTTTAAGATCAATTATGTTATGGTCTCTTTCCCTCTAGCTATAAATTCAAACAGACTTGAAATTCCATTTTCCTCAATCACATGTATGTTTCTATGACTTTCATGCTTACTCTTTTTTGGTATGTCTTCAAATACCCTCTTTGCTTTTGCAAATCCTCCCCTCTTCCATGAGGCCTCCCTTCAACTACACCAGTCCATAAAGATCTCCTATTTTTCTGATTTGCAAATTTTAGCACTTAACTCTGTGGTAATGAGTCTTATATGTGCCCTTATGGAATGTGAACTATTGGACAGCAGAACTTGTCACATTCCTTTATTTAACATTCTTCAAAACCGTTAACAAAGAGCTCAGGAGTTAAGTATGCAATAAATCCTTGGTAATCATGCATTTCTCCATGAATCCTACACTAAAAGACATATACAAGAAATGGCTGTAATCACACTCACCGCAAGTCAGGAAATAATTATTACCTTGAGAGACAGATTCTCTGAAGCCTTTCATTTATTCAATGTCTTTAAGAGAAAACCACAGAAAAGCTAGGTCTAGTTTTCCCTCAAATGTGGTCAAATGCAAATATTTTATTGGTGTAACAAAGGAAACACATCACCAAAATCAGTATGTTGAGCTTTCAGTAGAGGCTAGCTAATTTTCTGATAATACTTCATCCATCTGGAGCTGTACCACTTAGCAGAAAAAAAGTAAAAAATCCTGAAGAAGTCAAAAAAAAAATGTTAATGCAATATAGTGGTTGCCTAGGGCTAGAAGGAAATAGGGAATGTCTGCTAATGGGTACCAGGTTCTTTTTGGGGTGAAGAAAATATTCTAAAATTGTGGTGATAATTGCACAATTCTGTAAACAGACTAAAAACTACTGAATTGTATGTTTAAATGGTTAAACTGTATGCTATATTAATTATTTTTAAAAGTTAATGAAGTAAGACCCCTGTATCATTCTACATTCTGTACAATTTTAACAAGCCTGGCTGTCTAATTTCTAACCAAGCAAAAACAAAAATAAAACAGGAGAACCTAGGACTGCCTTGGGCAGGAACAATGACAGTGTGACAGTATGACATCACTCATGTTCAGTGGAAGGGGAGGATGAACTTTATACCTCAGTTCCCCTAAATGAAATCAATGTCTAACCACATGACCCTTAGTTACCAAAAGCATTACCAAAAACAAAGGCAGACTATTAGATTGTGGTGATAACTGTATAACTCTGTAAATATACTAAAACTTATGTAATTGTATACTTTTTTTTTTTTTTTTTGAGACGGAGTCTCGGTCTGTTGCCCAGGCTGGAGTACAGTGGCCCGATCTCGGCTCACTGCAAGCTCCGCCTCCTGGGTTCACGTCATTCTCTTGCCTCAGCCTCCCAAGTAGCTGGGACTACAGGCGCCCACCACCATGCCCGGCTAATTTTTTGTATTTTTAGTAGAGACGGGGTTCCACCGTGTTAGCCAGGATGGTCTGGATCTCCTGACCTCGTGATCCACCCACCTCGGCCTCCCAAAGCTCTGGGATTACAGGCGTGAGCCACCACACCCTGCCTGTAATTGTATACTTTCAAAAGGCAAAAGTAAGAATATATGCACTGTCATGTGGAAAGATTTCCATCCAACATTCTTATTAAAAAAAAAGGAAAACTAGGAAGCTTATAAGTGATAAATCTTTGTTTTTTTGAGATGAAGTCTCGCTCTGTCACCCAGGCTGGAGTGCAGTAGCATGATCTTGGCTCACTGCAATCTCCACCTCCACGGTTCAGGCGATTCTCCTGCCTCAGCCTCCCAAGTAGCTGGGATTACAGGCGTGTGACACCACGCCTCGCTAATTTTTGTATTTTTAGTAGAGATGGGGTTTTGCCATGACGGCCAGGCTGGTCTCAAACTCCCGACCTCAGGTGATCTGCCACCTCGGCCTCCCAAAGTGCCAGGATTACAGGCATGAGCCACTGCGCCTGGCCTAAAAGTGATAAATCTTAAAGAGCTAAAAGTGATAAAACCTCTACAAATTGTTTTCTAGAACAACTCATTCCTACTGGTTCCAAAGAAACATTGTATTATGTAATGAGGTTATGTGCTGTATGCATCTTTCCGCCCACTGCTTTCCTCTTAATGTGGAGATGAAATAATGCCCAAGTATCACGAGTCCCCTACAAAAGCTATATTATTTTAAAGCAAATAAACTGTCCTTTTCTGATCTCAAAAATTTTCTGGCGTTATCACAATTCAGAAAGAAACATTCCAAATTTGGGTGTCCAAAATAATTTCAAATATCCAGAGCCATAAAACTTGAATGACTCAATGAGGACATGGAAAAACTGAAACCTAAACATAGAATGAGTGCCTATCAAATTATGGCCTTTACTTTTAAAAGCCATAATAATAACTTTGTAATTCCTTACTAGTGCAGAGAGAATACAAATGTGCCTCTGCACAGCATTTGCTATGGAACTCTCATAATCTTTTACATGAACTGGGATTATGCATTCTATAAGACAGAAGCCAAGTTCCACACTTAAGAACACTTATTCTAATCGTTAAATTCTTTTTTTTAAATAAAAAAAGAAAAGAAACCCTAGGTTTCTGTATTTTACTTTTTCAGATTTACAAATGCAAATCATATATTAATATTCACAGATACTTTTTAATGGGAAAACAACTTACTTTCAACGACTTATTTTTTCCAACAGCATGTTAAAAAAGATTTGACATTATAGGCCGAGCGTGGTGGCTCAGGCCTATAATTTTGGGAGCATTTTGGGAGGCCGAGGTGGATGGATCACCTGAGGTCAGGAATTCCAGACCAGCCTACCAACATGGCGAAACCCTGTCTCTATTAAAAATACGAAAATTAGCTGGGTGTGGTGGCAGGCACCTGTAAGCCCAGCTACTTGGGAGGCTGAGGCAGGAGAATTGGTTGAATCCAGGAGGCGGAGGTTGCAGTGAACCAAGATCACGCTACCACACTGTAGCCTGGGCAACAGGGGGAGACTCCATCCCAAAAAAAAAAAAAAAGAGATTTGACAGTACATTCATTTAATCTGGCAATTTTAATTTGAACAAATAACTATTAACAACAAATTAAATCCTATTGCACATGAATTATTTTTTGTACCACCACCAGATTTTCTAATTCTAGCAGAGGCCACGATGAAATAGGCCAGACACACTGCCATTAAAGTTTGCTGGAATGATTGTAATAAATCTACTCAAAGTATTCAAGTTCTAACTTTCAAGGTGCTGTAGAGAAACATAAAAGATTTCACTGTATCATCTAAAAATATAACTGTTTTGTCTGATCATTAAATTCTGATTTGCATTTACTCTTTGTATATATTCTAGAAGAAATCCTTCTAAAACATTTAATTAATCATACCCAGTTCCAAAGAAACCATGAGTCAAAAGGGAAAGACAAGAAGAATTAGAAACCAAGTAAACATGTAGAGAAAATGTTTTGCTGAATTCAAATGCTTTTGCACAAGTATGGTCAGTGTCCTTTATTCCCAGCATGGGATGAAAAACAGGACAGGAAGCTAAGAGAGGTCTTGAATTTGGGTTAACTTAATTATTTGGTTTAAGATTAATTTTGGAATGAGATACAAAAAAAAATTTGTTTAAATTACCTAATTTTAATTTGATTACCTATTTTATTTTACCTGTTTTAAACTGTCTATTTTATATTATTCATGCCTCTGTATCTTCCTTATTTGGATAAAAATTCAACTTCCTGGCCAGGTGCAGTGGCTAACACCTATAATCCCAGCATCTTGGGAGGCCGAGGCAGATGGGTCATCTGAGGTCGGGAGTTTGAGACAAGTCTGACCAACATGGAGAAATCCCGTCTCTGCTAAAAATACAAAATTAGCCAGGCATGGTGGCGCATGCCTGTAATCCCAGCTACTCGGGAGGGTGAGGCAAAAGAATAGCTTGAACTCGGGAGGCGGAGGTTGCGGTGAGCCAAGATTGCACCATTGCATTCCAGCCTGGGCAACAAGAGTGAAACTTCATCTCAAAAAAAAAAAAAAAAATTCAACTTCCTATAAAAAACTAAGCTCTGAAATAAGCCGGAGATTCTAAATCTTTCAACACAAATCTGAGAGACTAAACCAAGTCCAGCCAAACCTAATCTGTTGCTGTCCCTCTCTGCCTCAAACTAAATAGTTTCACCAAAGCCTAAAGGTTATAAGCCAAATTCATGAACATGACTCTCTCCTTCTCCAGCTTTGTTATCTCTGGGCATTCTCCCTCACTCCCTCAGATGAAGAACTGCTGGACTGTATATATATGTACACAGTATGTGTGTGTATTTATACCCCTTTTTTTGTATTTATGTTTCACACACACAAAAAATTATTTTGGCCGGGCACGGTGGCTCATGCCTGTAATCCCAGCACTTTGGGAGGCTGAGGTGTGTGGATCATGAGGTCAGGAGTTTGAGACCAGCCTGGCCAACATGGTGAAACCCCGTCTCTACTGAAAATACAAAAATTAGCTGGGCATGGTGGAGCACATCTGTAGTCCCAGCTACTCAGGAGGCTGAGGCAGGAGAATCGCTTGAACCCGGGAGGCGGAGCTTGCAGTGAGCCAAGGTTGCGCCACTGCATTCCAGCCTGGGCGACAGAACAAGACTCTGTCTCAAAAAAAAAAAAAAAAATCTTAAAGGAGAAACATAAGAGATTTGTTTGTGAAAAGCTGAAACAAATAATGTTTACTTTTTTTAAGAGACAAGGTTTCACTCTGTCACCCAGGCTGGAATGCAGTGGTGTGATCACAGCTCACCGCAGCCTCAACTTCCCAGGCTCAAGTAATCCTCCCACCTCAGCCCCCCATAGTAGCTGCGACTACAGGCACGTGCAACCACGACCAGCTAATTTTTGCATTTTTTGCATTCTTTGCAGAGGTGGGGTTTTGTCATGTTGTCCAGGCTGGTCAAGAACTCCTGGACTTAAGCGTATCTGCTCACCTTGGCCTTCCGAAGTGCTGCAATTACAGGCATAAGCCACCTTGCCCAGGCTAAGAATTTTTTAAAAGCTGATAACTTAAAAAGAGTTATACTTCCTTAGTATGAGAATTGTATTGTGGTTATACAAACAAGATAATGTCCCTGTTCTTCTGAACAGGAAGTGGAAAACATGTCTACAATTCTCAAATGGCTCAGAAAAAAAAGAAAAACAGAGACATAAACATGGCAAAATGTTAACTAATAAATCTTTGTGAAGGGTGTATGGGTAGTAGTAACACTTACAACTTTTCTTTAGGTTTGAAATTTTTCTTTTTTTTTTGAGACAGTCTCACTCTGTCGCCCAGGCTGGAGTACAATGGCATCATCTCGGCTTACTACAACCTCCACCTCTCGGGTTCAAGCGATTCTCCTGCCTCGGCCTCCCAAGTAGCTGGCATTACAGGTGCATGTCACCACACCCGGCTAATTTTTGTATTTTAGTAGAGACGGGGTTTCACATTGTTGGCCAGGCTGGTCTTGAACTCCTGTCATCAGGTGATCCACCCGCCTCAGCCTCCCAAAGTGCTGGTATTACAAGCGTGAGCCACCGCACTGGATCTTAGGTTTGAAATTTTTCTAAATGCAAAAACCAACACAGGACTGTCCCTCATAAGGAGTTATAATATTGAAAGAAGCGTCAACATACAGAAATGTCATGAATAAAAAAGGAATGCCTGGGAACTAGGAATGTATCTGTGCTCCATCTTCCACCACTTCTAAGAAACTGCTTTCCCCAATTATCAAAGATTTCTTTGTCAATACTCAATATATGCTCTTCACACTTGGTTTTGACTGCTCCTTCCTTCTTTCTCAAGTCTCTTCTTCCATGACCCACCCGTAGGCGTATCCCTAGGGTTCTACACTTGGTCCTCTTCTCTTCTGAGATAGCTAATCCATTTCCATGAGTATACACTAACACTTTAACGACCTCCAAACATCTCTCTTTAATACCACTTTCCCAAGACACACATTCTTTTTTTTTTTTTTTTTTTTTTTTTTTTTGAGACAGGGTCTCTCTGTCACACAGGCTGGAGTGCAGGGGCACAATCACGGCTCACTGCAGCCTCGACCTCCTGGGCTCAGGTGATCCTACCACCTCAGTTTCCTGAGTAGCTAGGACTACAGGCCGCCACCATGCCTGGTTAATTTTTGTATTTTTTTGTAGAGACTGGGTTTCGCCATGTTGCCCAGGCTGATCTCAAACTCCTGGGCTCAAGCGATCCGCCTGCCTCAGCCTCCCAAAGTGCTGGGATTACAGGTGTGAGCCACCGCTCCCGGCCCAACACACACTCATATGTACAACTACTCCACACATGTCCTGACCAAACTCATTATCTGCCTCTCACCTCAATCTTGCTTTTCCTCCCATCCATATGTCCTATCTCAGTTTCTGGCCTGAAGCCTAAACCTTGCTCAATGTCTAAATTTCCCTTTAAAGCAGAGGTTCTTTACAGTTTTTGTGCTCTGGATTCTGTGGTAGGCAGAATTTTGGCCCCCACGACCTTCACTTTCTGGTGTCATGCGGGTGAATATGTTATATTACACAGTAAAAGGGACTTCACAAACGTAATTAAGGTTACCAGTCGACAGTAACACAGGGAGATTATCCTGGATTTTACAGGTGGTTCCAAAGTAATCACACGAGCTCTTAAAAGTAGAGAATTTTCTCTGGCTGTAGACAAGTGATGGAGCAAAAGGGGAAGCAACACATATCTGAAGGGCAGGAAAGATTCAATGTGTCATTACAGGCTTCAAAATAAAGAGAACTGCATGTCAAGGAAACAGGGACCTCAGTTCTACAACCACAATATTTACGGTAGATCTATCTGACTGTCAAAATACAGAAGTGCTCCAGGTGGCCAAATAAAAGGGCAATTCCTTCCAGGACCCCAAAACGGGAGTCTGGTCCCTCTGCATATGACCCCTGTCTGTGTCGAGTTAAGGGTGTTCCTCTCCTTACTATACCTACAGAAGAAAATCTATATTGTGTAACCAAACTTTAAAAGTCTTCCACAGTCGGCTCTGAAACTACGTATCCCACAGAGGGGAACATCTGCATCTGTTCATCCGGAAAGACAGGCACACTTCAGACCCTTAAAACCAGACCGTGCGTTAAGGGCAACGCACGCGCCAGACCTCCAGTAAACAGGCGAGTAAAAAAAAAAAAAAAGAAAGAAAGAAAGAAAAGAAGAAGAAAGAAAGAGAGAAAGAGAGAGAGAGAAAAAGAAAGAGGAAAAAAAGAAAAAAAAAAAGCATAATCCATGAGGGGAAATTCCGGCCGGAGAAAACAGAGAATGGAAGACTCCGGAGGAGTACTAGAAAAATCGAGCCTTCCACCCGGTACAGGTATCCCTGCAGCGTCTCGGGCACGAGCCCCCGCTCCCAGCAGGCCTCCAGGCCGCCCCTTGCCCGGCTCCTTTGCACCGCTTGCTCCAGCAAGGAGGAGGGCGGCGCGCAGGAGGCCGGCGCTGGGGACCAGGAACCCTACCTCTCAGCGATGTAAAGGGTACCAGTGCCGAGGCCCTTCCCGTTCAGCACAGCCTCAGTGTCTGGCTGCTGCCGCAGGAGCCCCTCCGCCGGCCCAGGCGGCGGGAAACTTTTGAGGAAGCTCATAGCAGCAGAGAGTGCGGCAACACAGGCCCTGAGGGAGTTGGAGCACAGCAATGCGTGCACCACACCACCCGCCCTGGAAGAGGCAGTCACCCCGGAAGAACAACTTAGTCCGCCCCGGAATCTGAACGCCGTCGACCATAGAGATGAGACATTCTAGGAAAAGCGGCGGAGGTCGGCTAAGACCGTGTGGAGTTTGACCGGGCAACACCCCTCCTCTTCTTCCTCGCCATTTCTGAGGCTTTGGGCTTCCCACTGAAGGTTCTGTGGGAAGTCCCTCAAGATTGTCACAGTGAAACCACCACTGCAAAATTATAACTGAGACACTGAAAGCGATCTGACCTACCCAAATCCATGTTGTTTCTAACCTCCAAACTGTCCTTGTTCATTCCTGGATATAGGCTGAACTAACTTTGGGAGGAACTTAGTTTACAGTTTGAAGTTTAAAACAAAGATGATGACAGCCTTTTCCCAAAACAAACTTCCTTCTTGCCTGGGGACTGGACTGCCTTTGTAGGACTAACAAATCAGCCACAGGATTAGAAATTATGGTTTAGATTAGAAATTACAGCTGCAGGCTACAAGATTCTGACCCTCCCTAAACTGCACCTAAGATCGGTGCTTGAGATATGTTGCAGACCCTGCACTTGACGGATCAGCTGGCACCACCAGATGGATAAACTGGATATGTGATTTTGTGCCCCCTCCCCCCCAACCCAGGAACTGACTCAGCGCAAGAGGACAGCTTCAACTCCCTGTGATTTCATCTCCCACCCAACCAATCAGCACTCTTCACTCACTGGCCTTCCCCAACCTGCCAAATTATCCTTAAAAACTTTGATCCCTGGCTGGGTGCGGTGGCTCACGCCTGTAATCCCAGCACTTTGGGAGGCCGAGGCGGGCGGATCACGAGGTCAGGAGATCAAGACCATTCTGGCTAACACGGTGAAACCCCGTCTCTACTAAAAATACAAAAAATTAGCCGGGTGTGGTGGCAGGCGCCTGTGGTCCCAGCTACTCAGGAGGCTGAGGCAGGAGAATGGCGTGAACCCCGGGAGGCAGAGCTTGCAGTGAGCCGAGATCGGGCCACTGCACTCCAACCTGGGCGACAGAGCGAGACTCCGTCTCAAAAAAAAACTTTGATCCCTGAATGCTCTGGGAAACTGATTTGAGTAAAAATAAAACTCTAGGCCGGGTGCAGTGGCTCATGCTTGTAATCCCAGCAATTTGGGAGGCCGAGGCGGGCAGATCACGAGGTCAGGAGATCGAGACCAGCCTGGCTAACACGGTGAAACCCCGTCTCTACTAAAAATACAAAAACAAAATTATCCGGGCGTGGTGGCAGGTGCCTGTAGTCCCAGCTACTCGGGAGGTTGAAGCGGGAGAATGGCGTGAACCCGAGAGGCTTGCTTGCAGTGAGCCGAGATCGCGCCATGGCACTCCAGCCTGGGCGACAGAGCGAGACTCCGTCTCAAAACAACAACAACAACAAACTCTAGTCTCCTGCACAGCGGCTCTGCGTGAATTACTGTTTTTCTATTACAATTTCCGTCTTGATAAATCAGTTCTGTGTAGGCAACAGGCAAGGTGAACCCATTGGGCCATTACAGCAGCAACCCTGTTACAACCCTGTAACCCAGTTACATACAACCCTGTTGTAACTGCCCAGTGGGTTCACCGTGCCTGCTGCTTAGACAGAGCCTGTTTATCAAGACAGGGGAATTGCAATAGAGAAAGTAATATACCGGTCGCAGTGGCTCACGCCTGTAATCCCAGCATTTTGGAGGCTGAGGCGGGCGGATCACCGGACGTTGGAAATTCGCATGGAGAAACCCCGTCTCTACTAAAAATGCACAATTAGCCTGGCGTGGTGGCGCATGCCTGTAATCCTAGCTACTCGGGAGGCTGAGGCAGGAGAATTGCTTGAACCCGGGAGGCGGAGGTTGCGGTGAGCCGAGATCACGCCATTACACTCCAGCCTGGGCAACAAGAGCGAAACACTGTCTCAAAAACAAAACAAAACAAAAAAAAAACAGAGAGAGAAAGACTAATACATGGAGTCCCTTGCCAAAGGATGCATAGGACATAGAGACCACTCATCTGGAGCTCAGAAGTCTCCCAACTCTGTTATGATGTTCTCATCTGGCCACCCCGTCCCCATCTCCTGGGACAGTTCACATCTCAGGTCTACACAATCATGTAGCATACATCAATCTAGGTCCTTATACTGCCCTAGTGCACAAGCCACGTCCCCATGTGTCAGGTGGGCAGATAAGTATAAAGGGTTAATAAGGGCAGGGTGAAGAGCTAGCTACATCAGTAAGGAGCTGGGGCACTGACTGGAAAGGAATTAATCCACCAAAATTGCAATTGATGTTTTCTTTCTTCGTTAGGCACTAAAGAGTATAGTAGTAAGAGGAAGAAAGACTTCCAAAATCGTCATAATGGTAGCTAAAGTTAACGAGTGTTCTGTGCCAGGCTGTCTTCCAGGCACTTTACCTGCACTTTGCTTGCATCATCTCTTCATTTACTCTTTGCAAGTTTGTGAAGTTACTATTATTGACCCACTTTACAGATGAGAGACCTGAGGCATTAAACTCAAGAGCAATAATTTGGCCATGATAGAACAAGTGAAATTCAAGTAAATCCTCTTGTAAACTCAGTATGGTAATACCTTTGCAGTAGGACTGCTGAGGCTGGAGGACAGGATATGTGGGGTAGTTTTGTTTTGATCTTCTCAACAGTTAGGGTGGCATTAAATTTTTAACGTGTTTGAGATCAGCCTGGGCAACATAGTGAGACCCCCATCTCTACCAAAAAATAAATAAATAAATTAGCCCAGCTTGGTGGCATGTGCCTGTGATTCCAGCTACTTGGGAGGCTGAGGTGAGAGGATCATTTGAGCCTCAGAAGTGGAGGCTACAGTGAGCCATGATTGTGCCACTGCACTCTAGCCTGGGCGGCAGAACAAGACTCCATCTCAAAAAAATTTTTTTCCTTTAATGTAGACTAGTTTGTTGGTAGTGTTAAAGTGAATTAAATATGGGCTGAGGAGGGCTCTGTACTTCTATATTTGAGTCCTTGTGGACGCACTGTAACCTAAGTTAATAGGGAGATAACTTTGAAAACCTAACTTAGGAGTATTCACCTGTAACAATAGCTGAGCCTTGGCCAATCCCAGCAGCCATACTTCAACAACTCATACACTGTTGAGTGTTCAAACTGTGCTCAAATAAGGCAGATGCCAACCTGTAACCAACCCAACTGTTTCTGTACCTCACTTCCAATTCTTGTACGTCACTTCTCTTTTTTTTTTGTCTATAAATTTGTTGTGACCATGAGGCATCCCTGGAATCTCTCTGAATCTGCTGTGATTCTGGGGGATGCTTGATTTGCAAATTATTCATTGCTCAATTAAACTCCTTGAAATTTAATTCTGCTGAAGTTTTTCTTTTAATAGATGGTGTCAGAAGTGGGATCTGAAGTAGAGCTTGTAACGATCCCCAGGAGTGCTGAGTGAACAAGCAAGTTACCTGCAGAATCCACTGTGTCCTTTGATCTGTCACAGCAGCTGGGGATCCTGGTAAGTTCTCTCTCAGATTTCAGAGCTCCACAGATTAGTGTTTTGAGCTCTCTGAGTTCCTTTTTTTTTTTCTGAGACGGAGTTTTGCTCTTGTTGCCCAGGCTGAGTGCAACGGCGAGATCTTGGCTCACTGCAACCTCCGCCTCCTGAGTTCAAGCAATTCTCCTGTCCCCTTCTGAGTAGCTGGGATTACAGGCATGCACCACCACACCCAGCTAATTTTTTATATTTTTAGTAGAGATGGGGTTTCTCCATGTTGGCCAGTGGTCTGGAGCTCCTGACCTTCAGGTGATCCACCCACCTCAGCCTCCCAAAGTGCTGGGATTACAGACATAAGCCACCACACCCGGCCAGCTCTCTGAGTTTCTTTGAGCAAATTTCTTTTCCAAACTGGGTTTAGAAGTTGTGACAGAAACTGGATTGGGTCCAGGATCAAATTTGATGTGGTAATTAACTGGTTTGAATCCAGTTAGAGGCCTTTTATATCTGACTAGGCCAGTACGTGGTAATATTGTTGGGCTTGTAAAATTTGGCTTTTAAAAATTCACAGGGATTTTTGTGTTCCTCCCATTTATTTCATTTTTCTTGCTTGCTTAGGTAGGAAAAAATCATTGGCTAAGTTGATCAAGGGAAACTGAAAGCAAAGCCAATATCTTAGGTAAAAATAGATCCTTAATTTCTGGAGGACTGAGTTTCTTCCAGCTTATACCTGCATAAGTGTTAGGCCTGGGAAGCAGCAGAGCCTTACAGAAATGGCAAAATTTTACTAAACACAGCTTACAGTGGAAAGTTTCAACTGAACAACAATGCACTGAAGTGCATTTGAAAATGAGGGCTCCCAAATTAGTCTCATCTAGGGATGCCTATTAATATGCAGAAGCTTCTAAAAAGATTTAAAGATGACAGGGCCCATCCAGGGGCAAGTTTGAGTCTTGCCCGTTTGATATTGGGTGCTAAGTGGAGTGGCTAATGTCTATGTTTTGTCACATGTATTTTGCTCTGGCAATGTGGAAAAAGATAAATTCTCTTTGTGTTGCAACTTGGCCCCCAAGGCTATAGTGCAGTGAGCCAGGTTACGAGAACAACTCAGGGAAAAGGCAACCAGCAAAAGTGAAAGGATTTCTTACCAATCAGACGTCTGTCCTCTCTCTGTGCAAACCGGTTGAATGAATGATAACAATCACGGTTTATATCCTCTGTAAAGTTTTTCTTAATGCAACAAAGGATTTTAAGGCTATTGTTAAACAGTAGCGAATCTGGTGGGCTTTGTGTGTCTTTCTGTATGGGTCTGTCATAAAGAGAAGTACCTTAGGATAGAACAAAAGGACCCCATAAGCCTGCTGTTCAAACCACCCCAGCAAACTAGTCAGTTCCAAACTTTGCTACAAGTCTCTTAAGAAAAAACAAAAAAACAAAAAACAAACAAACAAAAAAAAACAGAAAAACTGGATGAGGTCTCCATCTTGTTTTATGTCCTTAGGAGCCTGACCTTGTAACCATGTGAGAGAACTTTCTCTTTGTCTCCACCTTCCAGGAAACAGGAATTTGGGGGTTCATGTCATAGTTAGCTCCAAAAATCATTTTCAGGAGTTAAAAGCGTTTGCAAGCTCAAAATTAACTACCTTAGACTCCTTCTGGGAAGGGCAACAGGAAGTGCTTGGTGCTGTAGCTCAGCAGCTAAGGCTTTGCCATTTTACAATGGTGGCCTGAGTTCAATTCCTGGCTTAGGATATGAGTACTTTCTGGGTGATATTTGTGTGACTTTTCTTGTTCCTTTTTTTTTTTTTTTTTTTTGAGATGGAGTCTTGCTCTGTTGCCCAGGCTGGAGTACAGTGGCATGATCTCGGCTCACCACAAACTCTGCCTCCTAGGTTCAAGAGATTCTCCTGACAGATACCCGAGTAGCTGGGATTACAGGCGCCCACCACCATGCCTGGCTGTTTTTTGTATTTTTAGTAGAGAGGGTTTCACCATGTTGGCCAGGCTGGTCTCAATCTCCTGACCTCGTGATCCACCCGCCTCAGCCTCCCAAAGTGCTGGGATTACAGGCATGAGCCACTGCACCTGGCCTGTGTGACCTTAATCATTTGTTAACGCTCTTCCCCTCCATGAACAACTTCGGGGTTCCCTTCTTGAATTTTCCTTTCTCTAAACACCTGGGAGGTTACCTTTTGTAAAGTTCAAAGTCCAGAAATATTGGCCACTTGGCACGGCAAAAGTCAGGTAATAAGAGAAGATTTAAGAGGATGTTTAAAAGAGCGCTATGGTTAAAATCAGCTTAATTAAAAGTGCATATCTGCCAGGAGCAGTGGCTGGCAGCTGTAATCCCAGCACTTTGGGAGGCTGAAGCAGGAAGATCGCATGAGCCCAGGAGTTTGAGACCAGCCTGGGCAACATGGTGAAACCCCGTCTCTACAAAAAAATACAAAAATCAGCCAGGCGTGGTGTTGTGGGCCTGTGGTCCCTGCTACTCGGGAGACTGAGGCAAGAAAATCACTTGAATCTGGGAGGCGGAGGCTACAGTGAGCTGAGACTGCACCACTGCACTCCAGCCTGGGAGAAAGAGTGAGACTCCATCTCAAAAAAGAAGTGGATATCCAACAGGTATATTTAAAAGGCCTTTATGCTTTTTTTTGGTCTTGGATCTTGTTGTTCTAGAAAAAAGTTTTTTTCTTTTCAATCAACTGAATTATTTTTCTCCATTTTTTCTTGCCACTCAATGCGTGCATGAGAGGCTCTAATAGCTTCTAATAACCTGACACTCCTTGGGAAAAACAGAGGAGGTGCCACACAATCTGTTTTGGGAAAAACCTCTGTTTTCTTCATGGAACCCCAGGAATTGAAAGTAGATAGATCCTTCTCAAAATCTTTGTTTTTGTTTTTTTCTCCCCTTCCTTCCTTCCTTCCCTCCCTCCCTCCTTCCTTCCTTCCTTTTCTCCCTCCCTCCCTCCCTCCCTTCCTTCCCTTTTCTTTCTTTTTTTTTGAGACAGAGTCTCACTCTGTCCCCCAGGCTGGAGTGCAGTGGGGCAATCTCGGCTCACTGCAGCCTCTCCCTCTAGGTTCAAGATTCTCCTGCCTCAGCCTCCTGAGTAGCTGGGACTACAGAGGTGTGCCACCACACCCAGCTAATTTTTGTGTTTTTAGTAGAGATGAGGTTTCACCATACTGCCAGATTGGTCTCGAATTCCTGACCTCAAGTGATCTGCCTGCCTTGGCCTCCTAAAGTGCTGGGATGAGCCACCACACCGGCCAGGGATCAGTTTTTAAGGATAATTTGATGGGTATGGGGTGCCGGTGAGTCGGGAGTGCTGATTGGTCAGAGATGAAATCATAGGGAGTCCAAGCTGTCTTCTTGTGCTGAGTCAGTTCCTGGGTGGGGGCCACAAGATCAAATGAGCCAGTTTATTGAGCTGGATGGTGCCAGCTGACCCATCAAGTGCAGGGTCTGCAAAACATCTCAAGCACAGATCTTAGGCCTTACAATAGTGATGTTATCCCCAGGAGCAATTTGGAGAGGGTCAGAATTGATCTTTTGGCTAATTTGTTAGTCCTACAAAGGCAGTCTAGTCCCCAGGCAAGAAGTGGGTTTGTTTTGGGAAAGGGCTGTTGTTGTCTTTGTTCTAAACTGCGGATTATAAACTAAGTGCCTCCCAAAGTCAGTTCAGCTAATGCCCAGGAATGAATAATGACAGCTTGGAGTTAGAGGCAAGATAGAGTTGGTTAAGTCGGATGTCTTTCAGTGTCTCAGTTATGATTTTGGAGTGGCAATTGTAACCTCAGCCTCTTGAGTAGCTGGGACTACAGGTGTATACCACTATGCCGAACAGATTAAAAAAAATTTTTTTTCTAGAGATGAAGTCTCACTACATTGCCCAGGCTGGTCTCAAACTCCTGGGCTCAGGTGATCCTTCTGCCTTGCCTCCCAAAATTCTGGGATTACAGATGTGAGCCACCATGCCTGGCTACTTTGTAAAAGAACGCCTTCTCACCCATCGTCTAAGACAAATAGCATGAGTATGATTATATGCTGAGTCCTATGCATCCTCTTGTCCATCCTAAGAGTTGTCTTGATGACCCTGACACAGTACGTGTCAAAAGTGAAATTCACTAGAATGACCCTGACTCAGTGATATGTGGTCCACGCATTGTTTGGGTAGAGGAAAGATGAAGGGGAATGGGGTATGATGAATCTTTGGTGCCTGGGTGGCTACGGAATCATCCATGGTATAATAAAGCAGCTGAAACTCTGTTGTGAGGGGCAAAAGTTACCTATGGAATTTTAAAATGATAGCTCCAACTCCAGGAGATTTGGCTTAGTGGAACCCCTGGCTGCTTTAGGCTCTTCAGGCTAACACAGGGTTGGGGAGGGATGCAGTCCAGATGATACCTTTCATATTTGTTCTGTCTTCCAGGTGGAAAAAATAACCTCTCTTCCAGGTGAGGGGAAAAAAGATAACATTAGAGTCCAGGGCTACAGTAAAATTTTAGACAAAACAGATGGAGAAGAATACCCTGACTCGTTCTTCAGCCTAGCTGCTGCCACTGATGCAGCAGACCCACCATGCCCACTTCTTAGATTCCAGCCAAGATCTTCTCTGGCAACTTAAATGTTAACCCTGTAAATGCTGAATTTACTACTGAGGTTTGAGTAAATTTGCAGTGCGAGCAAAAAAAATGGGGAATTTAAAAAAATGGTTTCATATTTTGTGGCTGTTATATCTGGATGTATAAACATTGACGTAAAATGTTATATGCTTCTAATTTCTTTCTTTCTTTCTTTCTTTTTTTTTTTGTTTGTTTGTTTGAGACAGACTTTCCCTCTTGTTGCCCAGGCTGGAGTGCAATGGCACAATCTCGGCTCACCACAACCTCTGCCTCCCGGGTTCAAGCAATTCTCCTGCCTCAGCCTCCCGAGTAGCTGGGATTGCAGACATGTGCCACCAAGCCCAGCTAATTTTGTATTTTTAGTAGAGACAGGGTTTCTCCATGTTGATCAGGCTGGTCTCGAACTCCTGACCTCACATGATCCACCCGCTTTGGCCTCCCAAAGTGGTGGGACACAGAGCCACTGAGCCTGGCCTATATGCTTGTAATTTCATAAATGCTAGAGGAACCATTCCAATCATGGAAAGCTGCAAAGACGACATGTTAATGATCAACACCTGTGAAAAGAAGGGAATGAAAATAAAAAGTAAAGAAGAAAAAAAGGAAAATGCATTAGTGAAATGACTCAATTAACTCATTTTGTGGTCAAAACCTTGCTGTTTGTGGACACATTAGAATATAAGCTAATTGAGTACTGGAAACAGAACAATTCTCCATAACTTATTATTATTATTATTATTATTATTAGAGAGTCTCGCTCTGTTGCCCAGGCTGGAGTGCAATGGCGTGATCTCGGCTCACTGCAATCTCTGCCTCCCGGGTTCAAGCGATTCTCCTACCTCAGCCTCCCAAGTAGCTGGGATTACAGGCGCCCACCACTACACCTGGCTAATTTTTTTTTGTATTTTTAGTAGAGACGGGGTTTCACCATGTTAGTCAAGCTGGTCTCGAACTCCTGACCTCAGGTGATCTGCCCGCCTCGGCCTCCCAAAGTGCTAGGATTACATGCATGAGCCACCATGCCTGGCTCATAACTGATTATTTATACTATAATTTTTGCTTATTAGAGCTTCAGGAAAATGGGAGACAACATGAAAAGACAGACAATCTCCAGAGAGATACACTTTTGGAGTTTCAAAAGCAGTTTTTATTTTGGTAATAAGCTTTTGTGAAATCAGACACCTGACCCTTAAGAGACAGATGATTTTCTGGCCTGATACGAGATTTTTTTTTTTTTTTTTTTTTTTGAGACAGAGTTTTAGTCTTGTTGCCTAGGCTGGAGTGCAATGGTGCAATCTCAGCTCACTGCAACCTCTGCCTCCTGAGTTCAAGCAATTCTCCTGCCTCAGCCTCCCGAGTAGCTGGGATTACAGGCAAGCGCCACCACGCACGGCTAATTTTATATTTTTAGTAGAGACGGGGTTTCACCATGTTGGCCAGGCTGGTCTCAAATTCCCGACCTCAGATGATCCGCCCACCTCAGCCTCCCAAAGTGCTGGGATTACAGGCATGAGCCACTGCGCCCGGTCAATGTGTGATTTTTAAGTGGGTCATTTTGGACTATAAGACTAATAAGACAAAAAGGGTCAGTGGAGTCCTGCTTGTCACTTAGATTTGGAACACAGTTTTCTGGTCCTGAAGCATATTGACTTTGCTGGTGCTGAAGAAGCTACTGGCTTTTATGTTATCCTGAATTCACAGACCCTAATTGCCTGGAACTCACACTACATAAAACTAGATACTGTCCGTTATGGGCCTGTTTCAGTCTCAACATGAGCTGTGGCAGAACTGAAAGCAGACATATGCTCAAAAACAGCTCTTCCACTCATGGACCATTGCAGATTTAGGACAGTCCTTTGTGGGGCCACAAATTGTGAAAACATCAGGGAAACTGGCTGGTCCATCTGGGTCACTTGCAGATACCTACAAGAAAGTGTTTATTCTCCGATGAGATTGTGTGAAATTAAATTACTCATCATCTCTATATTTTGGATGCAGAGACTGATTGCATTCCTAATGTGTGAGTCCTGCCAAAAGCTGCAACTTAGGGGAGGGCACATCACAAACAGTATGAGCCCTCTGACAGATTAGACTCAACCCTTTCTCGGGAATGCCTCACTACTGTTGACTCGTGCTTGAATTTCCTAATTATTTGCAGTTTCAACAATGGATTGATGATACCCTAACCTTACTTCTCTCATCTTTCTCCTGGTACACAAATCTAAGTGCAGCTTGATTGTAAAATGCCACTGTCTTCAGAAAAGCAAGGAGTTTCTAGGATGCTCACTGGATAAATAGTCAGGATTAAAGGGCTGAGAAGTTATATAAACCCATTTTGAAAATGCGTGAAAATTCAGGATGTTGTCCTGACCAACTTCTGAACATGATGTGTCTTTTTGATTAAGTTGTATAAAAATATTTTTCTGTGAAAATTCTTTTTCTATTTTTTTCATTTATTATTTTTGTCTTTATTTTTATTCTTATTCTTCATTTTCTTCTTTTTCTTTATTTAGGTGTTAAGAAACTGTTCTATAATATCGGTGAAAATTCTTTTGTCCTTCTTACATACAACTCCACCAGACAAAAGGTCCAGGTTAGAGTATGGGATGAAAAAAATGTAAGATATTGATCACTGATGAATGGAACACACTGATTTTGTAAACGTGTAGGAAAACAGAGCCCCAGCACCTGGGGAAGCCTGGTTGAGGGCAAGGGTAAGAAGGGAATTCATGTTCTTGTTTTTCAGAGTTGTTTCTGGAAGCTTTCCCCTCTTACTGAACACAAACTTCCCATGCTGCCTTTCCGAGCTGCTTTGAGCGCCTTTTATTCAAACTGACTTCTAAGCCTATGATCACAGCTGATAGAGCTGACTTTGAGACAGCAAGAGTGGTCCCTGCTCCTCAGCTTTCCAGGCAGAACACTTACAGATGTCATCCACACTCATGAGCCTGATGAATTGATGTCAAGGACAAGCAAAACTGTTTGGAACTGGCCGGGCGTGGTGGCTCACGCCTGTATTATCCCAGCACTTTGGGAGGCCGAGGCAGGGGGATCACGAGGTCAGGAGATCGAGACCATTCTGGCTAACACGGTGAAACCCCATCTCTACTAAAAATACAAAAAATTAGCTGGGTGTGGTGGCGGGTGCCTGTAGTCCCAGCTACTTGGGAGGCTGAGGCAGGAGAATGGCGTGAACCTGGGAGGTGGAGCTTGCAGTGAGCTGAGACGGCGCCACTGCACTCCAGCCTGGGAGACAGTGAGACTCCGTCTCAAAAAACAAACAAACAAACAAACAAAGCTATTTGGAACTGACTGCAATACCTCTGATATCAAGAACTGAGCTGAATTATTTTATTTTATTTTATTTTATTTTAATTTTAAAGACAGGATCTCATTCCATCCAGACTGGAGTGCAGTGGCTCTATCATAGCTCACTGTAGCCTTGACCTCCTGGGCTCAAGCAATCCTCCCACCTCCCAAGTAGCTGGGACCACAGGCACATGCCACTACGCCCAGCTAACTTTTGTATTTTTTGTAGAGATCAGGTTTTGCCATGTTGTCCAGTCTGGTCTCAAACTTCTGAGTTCAAGCAATCCATCTGCCTCAGCCTCCCAAAGTCCTGGAATTATAGGCGTGAGCCACCATGCCTGACCTGAGCTGAATTATTTCAGACTAGAGTGGGAACCCTAGGTTAGAGGCCGCATGGTGGGAGGCCACACTGGGCACTCTGTTAACCTGTACTGCCTGACTAATGCATATTCTGTTTTGCAGTGCCCTAATTATTATAAACTCTTTTACAATAAGGTGTCTTTTGCTCTTAGATAAGAGCCAAGAGGTTGGATTGTGCAGAAAAAAGAATATCATAGCAAGCCTGAGAATACTTATCATTAGAAAGACCTGCTTACAAGCTTAGCCCTTCACTAGTGCCTGGGAACTTTGATTTTGAGACGATTCCTACTACCCTGGCTGTAAGAGGGGCTCACTCTGCCTTGTGTTTGTGCAGACAACATGGCTTATGCTGAACATGTGCTTTCCTTCTGGGGTCTGACATTTCGGTATGTGCTAGGCAAAATGGTGTTTGTGTGACTGGCTCCATGTAAAAACTTGCCCCAAGCCTCTAATGAGCTGCACAGGTACCTAACTTTTCACATGTGTTGTCATAATTAAGTAAGTCTTGTGTGACTCCTCTGAGAGAGGACCTTTGGAAGCATGTACTTAATTACCTCCTTTCTGCCCATGGGCCATGTCTCTTTGCTGATTTTGTTTTTTATCTTTTCACTGTAATAAATGACAGCTGTCACTCCTCCTGGTGAATCATTGATCCTGGAGTGATCTTGGAGATTCCCGACACAACAGCCAAGTGGGATTTATCCCAGGAATGGAAGGTTGATTGAACACATGAAAATTAATGTAATACACCATATTACTAAAGGGAGAAGCCATATAACCGTCTCAATGGATACAGAAAAAGCATTTGACAAAATCCAACTCCCTTTCATGATAAAAAGACTGGCAAACTAAAAAATTAGGAGAGGAAGGTAACTTCTTCAACCAGATAAAAGACATCTATGAAAACCCTCAGCTAACTTCATACTTAATTGTGAAATACTGGATGTTTTCACCTAGGATCACGAACAACAGAGGGTGTCCATTTTTGCTATGTTTCTTCATTGTACTGGAGGTTCTAGCCAGGCAATTAGGCAAGAAAAATAAATAAAAAGAATCCCTCTATTTCTAGTCACAGATGACATTATCTTGTATCTAGAAAATCTTAAGGGAATCCACATCAGAAAATTTATTAGAGATAAATAAAGTTCAGCAAGGTTACAGGTTACAAAATCAACATACAAAACTCAGGGCTGGGTGCGGTGGCTCACGCCTGTAATCCCAGCACTTTGGGAGGCCGAGGTGGGTGGAACACAAGGTCAGGAGTTCGAGACCAGCCTGGCCAATATGGTGAAACCCCATCTCTACTAAAAATACAAAAAAATTAGCCAGGCGTGGTGGCAAGTGCCTGTAATCCCAGCTACTCGGGAGGCTGAGGCAGGAGAATCGCTTGAACCTGGGAGGTGGAGGTTGCAATGAGCCAAGATCATGCCACTGCACTCCAGCCTGAGCGACCGAGCAAGACTCCATCTAAAACAAAAACAAAACAAAACAAAAAACCTCAGGTGTATTTTTTTTTCTTATTACACTTGTAGTAAAATACACATAACATAAAATTTACAATCTGAACCATTTTCAGGTATACAGTTCAGTGGTGTTAAATACATTCACATTGTTTTGCAACCATTACCTACATCTATCTGGAAAACTCTTTTCATCTTACTAAACTGAAAATCTATACCCATTAAACAAAAACATTTCATTACCCTCCTGCCCAAGCCCCAGGCAACCACCATTCTACTGTCTGTATGAATTTAATGATTCTAGGTACCTCATGTAAGTAGTATTTGTCTTTTTGTGACTGGCTTACTTCATTTAGCATAATGTCCTCAAGGTTTATCCAAATTATAACTCATCAGAATTTTCTTCTTTTTTAAAGGAGAATAATATTCCACTGTATGTTTATACCACATTTTGATTGTATTAATCTGTTGATGGACACCTGGGTTGCTTCCAACTTTGGTTATTGTGAATAGTGCTTCTGTGAACATGGGTGTACAGATATCCCTTTGAGGCCGGGCACAGTGTGTCATGCCTGTAATCCCAGAACTTTGGGAGGCTGAGGCGAGTGGATCACTTGAGGTCAGGAGTTCGAGACCAGCCTGGCCAATATGGTGAAACCCCATCTCTACTAAAAATACAAAAAAATTAGCCAGGCGTGGTGGCAAGTGCCTGTAATCCCAGCTACTCGGGAGGCTGAGGCAGGAGAATCGCTTGAACCCAGGAGGCGGAGGAGCAGCGAGCAGAGATCATACCATTGCACTCCAGCCTAAATGACAGAGTGAGACTCTGTCTCAAAAAACAAACAAACAAACAAACAGAAAACACACACAACCAAAAAAACAGATATCCCTTTGAAAGTCTGCTTTCAGTTCTTTTCGATGTTTGCCAAGAAGCAAAATTGCTGGATCATTTGGTAATTGTGTTTAAACATTTTTGAGAAACTGCTATACTTCTGTATTGTTTTCCACGGCAGCTGCACCATTTTACATTCCTGCCAACAATGCTCAGGGATTCCAGTTTGGGCATGTCCTCATCAACCCTTATTATTATTGTTTGTTTGTTTGTTTTGACAGCAGTCAGTACACAAGTCTTTCATCTGCTTAGTTAAGTTTATTCCTAAGTAAAAATCAATTGTATTTAGGCCAGGCGCGGTGGCTCACACCTGTAATCCCAGTGCTTTGGGAGGCCAAGGTGGGTGGATCACCTGAGGTCAGGAGATCGAGACCAGCCTGACCAACATAGTGAAACCCCCTCTCTACTAAAAATACAAATTAGCTGGACATGGTGGGGCATGCCTGTAATCCCAACTACTTGGGAGGCTGAAGCAGGACAATCGCTTGAACCTGGGAGGCAGAGGTTGCAGTGAGCGAAGATTGCACCATTGCACTCCAGCCTAGGCAATAAGAGCAAAACTCCATCTCAAAAACAAAAAACTAAAAAACAATTGTATTTATTTTCTGCTTAGCTTTTTTTTTTTTTTAGAGATGGGGTCTTGCTATGTTGCCCAGGCTGGCCTTGAACTCCTTGGTTCAAGCAGTCCTCTTGCCTCAGCCCTCTGAGTAGCTGGGACTACAGTTGTATTTCTGTACACTAGCAATGAACAATACAAAAATGAAATTTGGCTGGGTACACTGGCTCACACTTGTAATCCCAGCACTTCGGGAGGCTGAAGTGGGTGGATCATTTGAGGTCAGGCATCGACGACCAGCCTGGCCAACATAGTGAAACCCTATCTCTACTAAAAATACAAAAATTAGCCAGGCATGGTGGCACATGCCTGTGATCCCAGCTACTAGGGAGGCTGAGGCAGGAGAATCGCTTGAACCCAGGAGGCAGAGGTTGAGGTGAGCTGAGATGGCGCCATTGCATTCCAGCCTGGGCAACAAGAGCGAAACTCTGTCTCAAAACAAACAAACAAACAAACAAACAAACAAACGCAATCTATATCAAAATTCCAACGCCTTTTTTCACAGAAATTGACAAATGGAAACTAAAATTCACATGGAAATTTAAGGAGCCCAGAATAGTTAAAACAGTCTTGAATTAAAAAAAGGAGCCAAATTAAAGGACTTACATTTCCTGATTTTGTATCTTAGTAAGAAGCTACAGTGAACAAGACTGTGTAGTAGTAGAATAAGGACAGATGTATAGCTCAATGGAACCAAATTGAGAATCCAGAAGTAAACCCATACATTTAGGGTCGGTAGATTTTTGACAGGGATGCCAAGATAATTAAATGAAAGAAAAAATAGTGTCTTTTCTTTTCTTTTTAATTTTTTGAGACAGGGTCTCACTCTGTTGCCCAGGCTGGAGTGCAGTGGTACAATCTTGGCTCACTGCAACCTCCACCTTCCAGGTTCAAGCAATACTCCCATCTCAGCCTCCTGAGTAGCTGGGACCTTAGGTGTGCACCACCACACCCAGCTAATTGTTGTTGTTGTTGTTGTTGTTTTCTAGAGAGAGCATTTAGCCATGTTGCCCAGTCTGGTCTTGAACTCCTGAGCTCAAGCAATCTGCCTACCTGGCCTCCTAAACTGTTGGGATTACAAGCATAAGCCACTGCAACTGGCCAAGAATAGTATTTTCAACAAATCATGCTGAAACAACTGTTTAACCACATGCAAAAGAATGAATTTGGATGCTTACCTCTCATCATATACAAAAATAACTCAGAAGGGATCTAAGGCCTAAACTTAAGAGTTAAACCTCCCAGCACATTGGGAGGCTGAGGTGGGCGGATCATCTGAGGTTGGGAGTTCGAGACCAGCCTGACCAACATGGAGAAACCCCGTCTCTATTAAAAGTACAAAATTAGCTAGGCGTGGTGGCGCATACCCGTAGTCCTAGCTACTTGGGAGGCTGAGGCAGGAGAATTGCTTGAACCCGGGATGCAGAGGTTGTGGTGAGCCGAAATTGTGCCATTGCACTCCAGCCTGGGCAACAAGAGTGAAACTCTGTATCAGGGGGAAAAAAAAAAGAGTTAAACCAATTGGGTCAGGTGTGGTGGCTCATGCTTGTTAATCCCAGCTACTTGCAGGCTGTTGGCATGAGAACTGCTTGAACCCAAGAGGCAGAGGTTGTAGTGAGCCAGATTGCAGCACTGCACTCCAGCCTGAGTGACAGAACGAGACCCTGTCTCAAAAAAAAAAAAAAAAAAAAGAACTAAACCTATAAAACTCTTAGAAGAAAACACAAAATGTAAATCTTCAAGATATTGACATAGGCAGTGTTTTCTTAGATCTCTAACATCAAGCATAGGCAACCAAAGAAAAAAAAACAGAAATTGGACATCAGCAAGTTAAAAAACCTTTGTGTATCAAAGGACACCATCAAGAAAGTGATTTATCAGAATCATAGAAAATATTGCAAATCATATATTTGGTAAAGGTCTGGTATTCAGAATTCAGCTGGTATTTACTTATAGCTCAACAATAAAAAGATAGCTCAATTAAAAATATGTAGAGGTTTTTGGGACATTTCCATGAAAAAAAGGAACAAACAAACAAAAAAAGGCAGGGGCAGAGGATTTATTTTTGTTTTTTGTAAAGACAGGGTGTTGCTCTGTCACCCAGGCTGTAGTGCAGTGGTGCTGCCATAGCTTACTGTAACCTGAAACTCCTGGCCTCAAGCGATCCTCCCACCTTGGCCTCCCAAAGTGCTGTACTGAGATTAGAGGTGTGAGCCACTGTGCCTGGCCTCTTTTTTTTTTTTTTTTTTAAAGAGATGGCATCTTGCTCTGTCACCCAGGCCAGAGTGCAGTGGCATGATCATGGCTCACTGCAGCCTGCAACTCCTGGGCTCAAGTGGTCCTTCTGCCTTAGCCTCCTAAACTGCTGGGACTACAGGTACATACCACCATGTTTGACTAATTTTAAAAATTTTTTTCGTATCAATGGGATCTCACTATGTTGCCCAGTCTGGTCTGAGACTCCTGGCCTCAAGCAATCTTCCTGCCCTGGCCTCCCATAAGTCTGGGATTACAGGCATAAGCCACCATTCCCGATCATAAAAATAGGCAAAGGATTTAAATGGACATTTCTACAAAGAAAATATATGAGCAGCCAGTAAGCACATGAGAAGGTGCTCAACATCATTAATCACTAGGAAATGCAAATCAAAACCACAATGAGATATCACTTCATATCCCCTAGAATGGCCATAATAAAAAGACTGTCAATAATAAATATTGTTGATGTGGAGAAATTGGAACCCTTGTGCATTGCTAGTGGGAATGTAAAAAGGTGCAGGCACTGTGTAAAACAGGTTCAAATTTCTTCAAAAGTTAAACATAGAGTTATCATATGATCCAGCAATTCCACTCCTAGGTATGTACTCAAGAATGAAAAACATGCATGCCCACTCAAAGCTTGTACATGAATGTTTATTATTTCTAATAGCCCTGACCATTCATAGCCTCAAAGTGGAAATTACTCAAATGTTCAAATGGATAAACAAGATGTGGTATATACATACAGTAGAATATTATTCATGCATATAAAAGAATGAAGTGGCCAGGCGCGGTGGCTCACGCCTGTAATCCCAGCACTTTGGGAGGCCGAGGCAGGTGGATCACTTGAGTTCAGGAGTTCAAGACCAGCCTGGCTAACACGGTGAAACCCTATCTCTACTAAAAATACAAAAATTAGCCAGGCATGGTGGCACACGCCTGTAATCCCAGCTACTCGGGAGGCTGAGGCAGGAGAATTGCTTGAACCCGGGAGGCAGAGGTTGCAGTGAGCTGAGATCATGCCACTGCACTCCAGCCTGGGTGACAGAGCAAGACTCTGTCTCAAAAAAAAAAAAAAAAAAAAAGAAGTACTAACTTATGCTATAACATGATGAACCTTGAAAACATGTTAAATAAAAGACATTAGATCCGTAAGGGCTACACAGTGTGATTCCATTTATATGAAATGTCAAGAAGAGGCACATTTGTAGGAATAGAAAGTAATAGTACTTGGCAGGGACTACGGAGGAAATGGGTAGTCACTACTAATGAGCAGGGCGTTTTTAGGGTGTTGACAACCTTGTGAATATGCTAGATGAGGCAGGAGAACAGGGTCTGGAGGTAGGGAACCTAAGACCATTTCACATCACTTCTTAGAACCAAGTTGAAAAGAAAACTCTTAACTTTCCACAGCCTAAGTAACAAAAGGATCAGAGGCTACTACTCCCTTTGCAAACCCCCCACCTTTTCTGCTGGGCAGTTGGGAAACTGGCTGCTTGAAACCAATCAGACTGCCAGCCAGTCTTCGTTTGCAACTTTCTAACTTTACCTTAGACTCTGATTGGTTGCAAAAAGAGGAGTGTGAGCATTGTACCCTCCACTTCAGTTTTTGATTGGTTGCTTTCCACAACCAATCAGACCGATTGAGAGCTACCACTTCATTTACATGAGGTGAGCCTGAAGTGGCCAATGGAAAACCTCTAGGGGGTACTTGGACCTGAGAAGATTCTGTATCCGGGCCCTTGAGTCGCTGCTTCTCCACCTTCCACACTGTGGAGTGTACTTTCACTTTCAATAAATCCCTGCTTTCCTTCTTTTGTTGCTTCATTCTTTCTTTGCTTTGCTGGGTGTTTTGTCCAATTCTTTGTTCAAAACGCCAAGAACCTGGACAACTTGCAGTCAAGACCCTCTACCAGTAACACTAAAGACCTCTGAATTGTACACTTTATAATGGTGAACTTTATGGTATGTGAATTATCTCAATAAAAAACAAGAAACTTTTATAAATAAAACTTACAAGTTCCTTTGGACATCGTTATGTAAGCACATCCAGATTATTAAAAGTGGCTATGTCGGCCGGGTGTGGTGGCTCACGCCTGTAATCCCAGCACTTTGGGAGCCCAAGGTAGGAGGATCGCAAGGTCAGGAGATCGAGACCATCCTGGCTAACACAATGAAACTCCGTCTCTACTAAAAATACAAAAAATTAGCTGAGTGTGGTGGTGCACGCCTGTAGTCCCAGCTACTTGGGAGACTGAGGCAGGAGAATCACTTGAACCTGGGAGGTGGAGGTTGCAGTGAGCTGAGATCGCGTCACTGCACTCCAGCCTGGGCAACACAGTGAGACTCCATCTCAAAAAAAAAAAAAGTGGCCATGTCGAAAAGGGGACAGTCATCTTAAAGACGGCTTCTTAGCATTCCATCTCCCCTCTCTGATATACTTTTCCTGCTTGTGGATCCTTGTCTTTCTTTTCCTTTTTTTTTTTTTTTTTTTTTGAGATGGAGTCTCGCCCTGTCGCTCAGGCTGTAGTGACCACTCATCATCATCACTTATGACCTCAAGTGATACTCCCATCTCAGCCTCCCAAAGTGCTGGGATTACAGGCATGAGCCACTGCACCCAAGAGATCCTTGCCTTTCATCTTGGGCTCTCTGGCCCTCTCCTGGTTCTGCTCACAGCATTGGCCAGTAAAATTCCAGCCCTACTTCTGCATTATTCTGAATCTGAAGCCAACTCTCTGATTTTCTATTACGTTGGTGCAAAACTAATTGTTGGGCCGGACGCGGTGGCTCACGTCCGTAATCCCAGCACTTTGGGAGGCCCAGGCAGGTGGATCACCTGAGGTCAGGAGTTCCAGACCAGCCTGGCCAACATGGCAAAACCCAGTCTCTACTAAAAATACAAAGAAATTAGCTGGGCATGGTGGCACACATGCCTGTAATCCCAGCTATTCGGCAGGCTGTGGCAGGAGAACCCCTTGAACTGGGAGGCGGAGGTTGCAGTGAGCCGAGATCGCACCACCGCACTCCAGCCTGGGCGACAGAGCGAGATTCTGTCTCAAAGAAAAAAAAAAAAAATTGTGGTTTTTGCCTTTAAAAAAAAAAAAATATATACATATATTATATACAGCAGAAACTGCAATTACTTTTGCACCAACCTAATAGCATTGAGCCATTAGGCTCTTTGTTGTTGCTACAGAAAATCTTTTATGGTTGAAGCTAGGACAGTACAGGTTCAAATAAGGTTCTATCACCATTAATGAAGTACTTCCTCTAACTTTTTGGTTCTAAATCGTAGAGTAAGAGCTATTTGGTTATGTGAATTCACAGTGCAATTACTGGTGTCCCACTAGCAAGCAATAATGTCAAAGAGAAAACAAAATGCACATTACATTCAACAGACAAACATGAAGCAAGTGCAGGGAAAAGGGAGGAATTGCATTCCTGTTAAGTTTCAGCTTTCTGTAACAGCTGTTCCTGATAATAAAGTATGTTGCTGAGACAGTGGCTTGTTTCCTGGAGTTTCTCTTAGGAATTTCTGACATTTCAGTAATAATTTCCAAATACAGTTTAGGGTTTTCCATAGTCTATTTATTTTAAAGACTGGAAGTTAAATAAGAAGTAACTGGGAAGGGTATTGAACCAGAGACAGGATCAAACTTTTGTTTTCCACAATAGGGAAAACTTTATTTAGAGAGGAGTGTGTGTCAAGTAATGGAGATCAGAGATAGAGAAGTAAGATGTGAAAGACCCAGAGGCGGTAATAAAAAGACGACCGATCAAGGACACAGGCAGACAAGGTACTGCAAAAAGAAGATATCTCCTCAGAGACAGGACTAGGGAGAAAGACAGGTGCTCAAATGTGGGTAAAGTGGCTCTGAAATGGGCAAGAAGGAGTGATAAGAAAGCCATAGGTGGCCGATATCAATACTAGTAGGTTCCCAGCTGTCTTCATTTGGGATTTGACTGTATATGCTATATTGCAGTGTCAAGTTACATCCTCTTAGAGTGTCCTTTCTCTTTGATATTCATTTAGACTTTTAGAACCGTAAAGAGCTCATGCAAACTCATTAAGAATCAAAATGACACAAGCATTAATCTCATCCAGAAGGGTCCCAACATCTAACTTCAATAGAATATTTTCGTTATTTTTTACAATTCTGCCTCTACTAACGAATCACAGAATAGTACACCAATTCTATTTGTAAAAGAAAAGAACTGTTCTACATCTTCTGGTCTCATAATCTGAAAAAGAAATGGGCTGACTGGGCACAGTGGCTCACGTTATTTGACTGATTCTCTGAAAGTGAAAATTTCAAATAAATTTAGCATTGTAACTAGCCATTTTCTTGCTAGCACAGACCAGCTTTTACTCCATTAGGTGAAATTCTTCAAAAGTTCTTTACCTAGTTAATATTTTCCATCAGAATCACAAATACTCTGCTAGTTTGTTGGTAAAAAAGCAAGTTCGGTGTGAATTTTACTGTATTTCAAGAGTAAATAAAAACTGTCAAATCATTTGTAGCTGAGAAGCCTACTCAGGGTTGGAAGGACCGGTTAGTCATTTGGTCTAATCCATTTTTTAATGTGTGGATCAATGTGTGGATGTTTGGACTCCCAAACATCCCCTATTCCTAATAATTCGCTTCCAAGCTTGTTTATTATTAGAGAACTAAGCTTCCTCCATAGAATGAATGGAAAACTTTTGCCCTATGGCTTCTGTCCTCTGGTCTAGTTCTGTGCTCCTATGGGACCACACAGAACAAGTCCACAGCCTCTATAATGTGTTAGTTCTCCAGAGGCTAAAGATAGAAATCAATAATAGTTTTCTAATATCTATATTTGTCTAGTTGGCAAATAGCCTTAAAAATTATTTTAGGGAAATTGATGCACTTGCAAATTTACTTTCTAGATAGTGGGAGTACAATTCATCTAGGCCTGGGTGATAAATTTTAACCGTCACGAACTGTTACAGACAATTTGTTCCATGTGCCACAAAATTTAAAATAAGCTAAGTTTGCAAACACATCATGCTAAATAATTCAAATTTAAATTTTTATTATGACAATTGACATATTAAGTGAAAGAAATGACAGAAGTATTAAAACATTTTGAAAGAAAAAGTTACACAATTAGGCCAATAGCTATAAAATGGCTTTAGGCCTGGCTTATAACACCAAGAGTTCTGATCAGACTGTAGTGAGACACTGAACATTTCATTAACAAAAATATTGGCACCAGCCACAACATATTTTGGTTGTCACTTACAAGGAATATTGTATTTAAACAACTATGCACTGCAATTCTAACACACTAGGTGTTCATACACTGAAGTTAACCCCTGAAGCTTTAAGCTACCAAGAATTCCCATACTTTTAATGCACAATTTACTTTGTGTGTTATCAGAATTACATTTCCAGTTTTCTGATCTTCCCTGCCCCCCCGCCCCCACACACATGCAGTACATTATGTGACAGAGAGCACTCCAGCTTCTATTTGACTAACAGCACGGTCCTGATTACCTCAAGAGTTAGTTTTATGCTAATCTTGGAGCTTCTGCTTTAAATCTCATCTCCTAGAAACCAAATAAAACACTCTGAGAACCTATTCCAGGAATTTTTTTTTAACGCATAGGAAAATAAAGCATTTCATATAAGCATGTTGGAAAATTCAAGAGGCATTCTGATCAAACAGTCCCTGAATTCCAGCTATTACTTTAAATCAAAATTCTAAAAGATACCATTTATAAATTTTTATGTGGAATTTGTATTCTTCACATGGAAACTCATGATCTGCAGGCTTCCCTTCTGAATGAGGATAGCAAAAAACTGACGCTGGCAACACATGAATATAGCTTTGATAGATATTATGACACACTTAGATGAATTTAATTATTTTCAAGAATACACTTGTACTACAAAGGTGAGAAATTAGAATGGCAAAATTATCAGATGGGAAAAAGTACTGACATTTAAACGAAGCTGTGAATATACCATGGTAAAATGTGCCATGTAAGACTGTGCTAGAATCAGAAGTTCTACAAGATTTCAAAATATTTAGTGAATAAGGAGGGAACTGAAACTTGAATTTGACTTCTCTTGCTGCCACGCTTCAGCAGACAACTATTCCTGTGGAATTAAGTCCACTGAATAACCAAATAGAGCAATTCTAGTTTTTTCCTTCTTTTATATGAATAGATTAAAATCAAGCCCTGCTCTACCACCATCTTAGCACAGGACATAACCTTTCAAAGTGTACACAAAACCTCATGGCAAGTTTGGGCAAGCTACAACAGATCCCATCATCAAGAAGCTACTTTGAAAGAGAATAGAACACCAGACTAACATTGAGAATACCCTAGTTAGGCATCACAAAAATCATGCGCTGTAAGAATATGCTGTTAACAGCCAAATCTGGGCTATTGTAGCTGTTCTGATCCTGAAAATCCATTTACTAATATAAGCTAGATCTGTGTGTATGTGTGTGTGTGTGTGTGTGTGTGTGTGCAATTTTCATGCAGTGACCTTAAAGCTTTGGAGACAGGGCTTGTTACTCTAATTTCAAGGCTTGTCCACATAGCAGTTGACATGCACCAATTCTGCTAAAGGGCAGGAGAATGAAAAAGACATGGCACAAATTTTTAAACAATTTTAGGTTTAATTACATAATGCACCTGTAGATGATCTAGCATAAACACAATTGTAAAAAATCTACATCCTATTTTAGGGTATTTTCCCACCTCCCATCCCTTAAAAGCTGTACAGTTATTTTTTTTTTAAAAAAAGGTGACTCTCAAGCAAAATAAACTTTTTTTTTTTTTGCAACATACAAAATAAGTTAAATGATTCAGAAGGTTTTGAGCCATGAAGTTCCCCAATAACTGTGTTCTGGCTGTTCATGAGCATGACGTGCAAGCTGCTGGTCTATGACCAGAACTCAATAAATACAGATCAAACAAAACCGCAAAACACTTAAATTAGATTTCTTTAGAAACTGATGAAAGTCAAGAAAATATATACTTAGGATTAACAATTCCATTCTTAACTTACATCATCCAGTGGCAAAAAGCACGAGGCAAGTATTCAGTCCTTAGCACACTTTCTAGCTTGTACCGGTTTGGCCAAAAAAGGAAAAAAAAATTCCTTTAAAAACGTTTTTTTCTCATTCAAAATATCCAAGAAATGTAATAAATTTCTACTCATCTATTGTTTTGCCCTCTTATATAACTTATGTATAGGATAGTCATATTTTAAAGTTATTAAAATAACATCTTCACTAACTGAAACCATTATGATGTGCCAGAATTGGGTTTACTGAATTTTCCAAAGTGGTATAAACATGAAATGAAAAAAAAATTGTGCTCAGGTGTCCAAAAGGAGGAAAAAAAGTCCACAAATGGGACTCTATTCTAATCGACTTCCAGGAGGGTTTGCATGAATGAATACAAAAAGTGGTGAGTGTATAATCTAAAGTGGTTATATACTAAGCTCATTACATTTTGGCTTATGACTGCTTGCTTGGCAATTACTCTCTTCAACATATTACAGTTACTTAGCAATTCTTGGCACTCAAAAGATGTTCAAAGATAATTTAAGTTGGAGCAAAATATTTTGAAAACAAACTAAGTGAACATATAGCAACTCAGTTTAAATACATTGATAGCAAAAGGCTTTGACCTTAAGGATTGGTATAAAAACAACACAAAAAAACCAGTTAACTTGCCACTTTCAAGGCAGGTTTACAGGTACACACTTTGGGAAAGGTAGATAATATAGGAATGGATTTTAATCTGAGAAGATTCAATAATGGATCACATTAAGCAGAAGAGGGCTAGGTAGATTACAGCAGATATGCAGCCTTGGCATTCTCTGCTTCTTCGAGAACGAGGAATATATTTTGAGAATGTCAAACATCAGGAGAAACTGTTGTCTAGATTTTCTGTAATTAAATGATATTCATAATATTTGTATCTGTTGCAATGCAGCCATCTTATTTCAATAGTTAATGATGGATTCATTTTTATTTTTTCTGATACTTATCTGAAGTGTGTGCGTGTGCACACACACACACATATACACACGTACCATTTAACTCTGGGTCTTTGAATAGTTGTTCTATAGCTGTGAGGCATCACCTTGAATAAGGGACCTGTTCCACTGTATTGGTAAAGAGCGGAGTTCCTAGCTTTTTCTGAATATTAAACTTGTAGATTCATTAGGTTCTTTACAGTTGTGTGGTAGAACTAGCAAAGGGTTAACATCTCTTATGCCCACAAACAAGCTAAAAAAGCATTCCTTGTGACAAAGGACACCCCACCAATCCCACTTAAAAACAGCTAACATTTCCTCATCATTTTGACTATTAACTTAAACAAGTAAATGTCCATGTTTTTCTTAATATACGTACTTTGCTCAAATGTATATTATGGGATGGGTTTCATCAACCAAAAAGTAAAAACTGGGTATGTGTAACACCCTTTTAAAATTAATTTGTTTAAAAATTATTTTTCAAAAGCTTCATTAGCATTTGAAGTTTTTGGTCCTTGGGCAGATCACTTTTATATAGATTGCCAGTAGACACGAATTTATTCTGAATGAAACTACCCTTTATCTTCTGAATCTGTAACCTTGACCAATTGAAAAAAGGATGTCAAGGAAATATAACTTGATGTACATTCTTGAAAATATCTCTGCCATCATTTTGCAGTAATGTGCTAATGATGGAAAATGTTTTACACTAATTTCATCAGCACTGATGTACAAAACCAAAATGTTTTCAGTCTGAGTCCTTTTCACACATATTTCAGTTCAAAGTTTCTGCTTTGTGAAAAGCTGACTAGTTTTCAAACCTTTTCAGAAACTGCAAACTAAATACACTGAATATTAATCTACGTCTCCCTTTAATACATTTGCTACAGTCTAGAGTTTGACATTGGGAGTCCAACTTGTATTTCAAAAAGGGGGGTTTAAATTATTAAAGGGCTCTATTATGTAGCAGCTATTTTGAGTCTAAATCCATGGTTAGTGCTCTAAAAAAGATCCAAGACTGTCTAAACTCTAGATCAATTACTGCTTTCCTATACTTTCTGCAGTTTGTAGTGACTGTATTGTCTTTGTATACAGAACATTTCGTTTTCTAAAATTTTTTTTTAACTTCTTCAGAATACCTTCAGAGTGTACTTCAGTGATCATAAACTTTTTGAGGGACTGAATCTGAACTCCAAGCAGCACAACCGTTTTTGCACTGCTCAAAATTTAATAATCAATAATCAATCTGCCTAATAATGTTTTATCAACAGCTTGGATTACATTCTTGGTAGATGACCTATAATTAATTGATTTAATCAAAATATAAGGTGAGAAGGGGTACATTCACTATCAAGTCGACAAACACTTATTCAAGTTTGGTAAATATCAGGCAGCACAGAACAAGTGGTCTCCAAACCTAAATGGAATACTCAGTCTTTACGATGGTAAAAATTACCTTAGGCTTTCTATAGTAGAAGAGTAAAAATAACTCCTTATTTCACATTAGGCATCCTGTTAAAATTATCTATTTCACATTAGGCATCCTGTTAAAATTATCTACCCATTTAATACTACTTCTGATGACTTGGCTTAACTGAGGAATAGAATAGGTGGAAGAAGGAGCTGGTGTGTCCAGAGGTAGAGACAGGGCACATGGGAGAGTTTCCACACAATAGTGGCTTTACCCAGCTGCAGGACTAAAATGGTAGAGTGAAACTGGGTGGCAGGAAAGGGCACTTGTACATTCAAATCACTTACCTTGCACTAGTAGAAATCTTTATATTGCTTGCCTGTTTTAGATAGTTCAAAAGGTTAATTCTTAGCTGACTTGCAAATAAATAAAACAAACCTAGCTGGAAAGGAGACTGTAAGTAAATGCAGCTCCTTCCACAGCCCTGCTTTACTGTCTGTGAATGTAAGCCCTTCCCTCCCTTCCAGTGGAACACTGTCTCAAAATAAAAATCACAACTTACTTGGAACCACATGCTATTGGTGCATCCTATTTTTAGGTTGCTTTCATTATTTTATTTTTTATACAGATACATACACATTGCTAGAATCAAAGCAAAAATATTAATGGGCAGGTACTACAGAACTAAAGTGAAACAAAACAAAACAACGAACAACTGAAAAACAATAGCTATAAACTTTCAAGGCCAAAAGATAAGATTTAAGGGCAATACCTGTTGAAGAAGGAAAAGGAGTATAAAGTTCCTAGAGAGGTATTTATAATGCAAATCTAATGCCAGCTTTTTAGCAATAAAAAAGAGAAGTGCTTTACTATACACTGACTAGCACATAATACTTAATTTGGAAAGAAAAATTAATGACGTTCCTTGGGCCAGCAGCAGATATGGTGTGTCCATTGCCGGCAACAGACACAACACCGGAACAGAAAAACCCAAATCCCAGGGCAAAAGTATTCACAGAAGTAATGGTTGAAGGTTTCAGGATTTAACAGGCTAGGTTTAATCACAAATGCTACACTCTGTACAATGTTATGGCTCTGCCTGAAATTTTACAGCTATAACAGAAACTAAATAAGACAAAGTTCATATTTTAGTGTCAATTACATGTTAGGTATTTAGTTAGTTACAAACCCTTTTTTCTTGAAACAAAGGGCTTTTCTTTAAAGTGTTGAGATGTTTGAAATGGATGTCATGCCTATTAATTACATCGGCAGTTCTCATTCAACTCTATGTTGGTTGTATGACTATTAATGAATTTTAATAGAAGTCTAATGGCCAAAGGCCAAAACTACATTCAAACTCTGCTAATATATCCAGGCAGATAGGAAATTCCAACACACACACACACGCACACACACAAACACACAAGCACACACGCTAAAACTCAAACTAAAAACCTCCCAAAGGAACTGCTTTGTTTGTAGACTTCAATTTGAAGTAGATACTAAGGGCAAGAATAGACCAGTTAAAATTCACCTGAAAATCTCTTCCCAGTCTTCAAATGTGCTAAAATATCACTGTCAGCTTAGCATCTCTTCATGTATGTTATATATAGATGTATTTTTTTCAAAATGATATTTCAGATACTTAAACATCAAGTGGCCAGAAGACAAGAGTTATACTATTGGCAAAGTTTACAGTCCACCCAGGCCTTAAGAAAGACCACATTCATTTCACTAATAACTCTCCACCAGACACAATATATTTGAGGCCACCTTATTACCACTGCATAAAGCTTATTTAAAAAAATTTGTTGCTAGCACAGTCTGGTTGGCAAAGCTTCATTATACATTTTACTGTACAAATGCTTTTCAGATGATTTTATTTTTTTTTAAAACAAGAAACTGCTATAACAAAAATTTAGGTTAATTATGATGGTACTTTCACTGTCTCTTCTTTATTAAGTATGGTTATCTCCAATAGTAAACAAGTTGATTTCACAAAGGCTGTTACTAAATGACTTATGTATGATGTTATCTACAACTCTCAAACTGTAACAGTACAGACTTGAACTTTTAAATTGTCTGTAAATCATCATCTATGCCATGAATGTTTAAATATAATATATATTTAATATGAAAAAGCTAAAGCACAAGTGCTTTCTCCCACCCCTAAATTCTGTTTTGGGCCCTCACAGATTTGGAATGCATTCTCATCCACCCTTTTTCACAAAGTCAGGAGAGCTCAGGAAATATAAAGTCAAAAATATACAAATCTTTGTTGTTATTATAATAAGATTTTTTTCCATGAATGAAATTACCAAGGACCATGAACCTGGAAAAAGAAAATCAAAAGGAATTTACAGCAATTATTTATCTTCAAAGTTCAAAACTGGTCACTTCACAGAAAGACTTCAGGATTTGTTGAAATTTTTCTTCTAAAAGTCATTCTGTAGTGGAGTTTTCTAGGAAAAATTAAACAGCTTTTAATAACTGGCCCGCTGGTGTGAGAGCTACCGTGGAATAAATTAGCACAAAAATGGAAAAAAAGTCTTATAACTGTTCACTGTTACAGACATAATCAACAAGGTCAGTCACTCTCAAAAGCTCATCTTCCTCCTCTTCTGGTGCTCCTGCCTCCTGCCCACCATTTGTCCCATTGGAGGCTAGGCTTGCACTGGCTGTGCTGTTGTCCTTGGGGGTCTGAGACTTCTCAGTAGGCTTGCCAATCAAGTTCTCAATGGCTTTGCCAGGGCTCTGTCCATTGGTTGAAGGTAAGTCCACTAAGCTATAGTCCAATGGGCTCCCCACTTTGCCTACATTTTCAAAGTCCTCTTCCTCATCACTTTCTATCCGGTACGGCTTCTTGGTGCTCTCTTGTTCTGAGGGCAGGACCCTAGGCTGGCTGTCATGGGCAGGCTGATTTGCATCTCCATGAGCATTGTCACAACTCTCCTCCTCATCCGTCTCAATCCGGTGTAGCCGTTTGCGGGATGGTTTGCCTTCCTCTTCCTCCTCCTCTTCATCTGCTTCTGAATACTCATCTGTGCTTCGGCCCCGCTTTCGAACTGACCGCTTTGATTCTTTAGCTAGCTCGTCATCTTCAGAGTTCTTGGACAAATAGCTCTCTAGAATAAACAGCACATTTAAGCCATTGGCACGGTTAACCATAAATGAATTTAATTCTCCTTTTCCTCCCCATATTCACCCCACGTCCTGCTTTCAGAATTGCTTGTACATAAATGTTTCCTTTCAATAATTGGCCTGATTTCTCTCTTCTCAGTCCCATAACAATGCCCAATATGATTCATGGTGTACTTTATTTATGACTTTAGACAATATTTTCTTTTTTTTTATTGAGACAGAGTCTCACACTGTTGCCCTGGCTAGAGTACAATGGCGTGATCTTGGCTCACTGCACCCTCCGCCTCCCAGGTTCAAGCGATTCTCCCGCCTCAGCCTCCCGAGTAGCTGGGATTACAGGCACCCACCACCACGCTCGGCTAACTTTTTGTATTTTTAGTAGAGACGGGGTTTCACTATGTTGGCCAGGCTGGTCTCGAACTCCTGACCTTGTGATCCATCTGCCTCGGCCTACCAAAGTGCTGGGATTACAGGCATGAGCCACCATGCCTGGCCTTCTTTATTTTTTGAGATGGAGTCTCACTCTGTCTCTCAGGCTGGAGTATTGTGGCACAAACTAGGCTCACTGCAACCTCTGCCTTCCAGGTTCTGCAATTCTCCTGTCTCAGCCTCCCAAGTAGCTGGGATTACAGGTGTGTGTGCCGCCACACCCAGCTAATTTCTTTGCATTTTTAGTAGAGACGGGGTTTCACCATGTTGGCCAGACTGGTCTTGACCTCCTGGCCTCAAGTGATCTGCCCATCTTGGCCTCCCAAAGTGCTGGGATTATAGGCATGAGCCACTGTGCCCAGCCAACAGCAGATTTCTTGGGGAAGATGTTTGATAATGCTTGAATTAAATGAAGATAGGTTAGTTCAAACTAACAAACTCCTTCCCACTAATACACAAATTAGGTTATCATGTCAACATGCTGATAAGGAAAGATTCAAACTGGACACCCAACTCTGTACATCTTAAACACTGTGCCAACTCTCATCTTAGTTATCAGACGCCCTTGGTAGTCTTAATTGTCTTCTCTTCTTTGTCTATATAGTTGGGCCTCCCTATCCATTAATTTAACCAACTGCAGATGGAAAATATTCAGGAAAAAAATAGATGGTAGTATCTGAACTGAACATACATAGACTTTTTTCTTGTCATTCACTAAACAATACAGTATAGCAATTATATAACATTTACACTGTATCAGGTATTTTAAATATTCTAGAGATTATTTAAAGTATATAGAGGATATGGGTAGGTTATATGCAAATATGACACCATTTTATACGAGGGACTTGTAAATCCAAGGATTTTGGTATCTGCGGGGATCCTGAAATCAATCCTCCATGGATACTGAAGATGACTCTACTTCCATTTTAGAAGAACTCACCTAGTCTCACAACTTGGCATGCCATCTATGTGCTAACGGCTCTCATATTTATTTTAGGCAACCACTGAATTCCAGACTAGTATATCAAACTGCCTACTCGACATCTAGGCTTGGATATCTCTAAAAAGGCATGTCAAATGATGTGTCTAAAACTGGGCTCCTAAACTTTCTCCTTAAACCTGCAGCACTGTGGTCTCTACCAACTTAGTTTTTGGCAATTGCTCCTCCAATTGCTCAGTCATCCTTGATTCTTTTCTTTCTCTCATCCAACCCAACGGTAAATCCTTTGGGTCTCACTTTAAAACATATCCATAATGTGACTGCTTTCATCCCTTTACTGCTACTGACCCAGTTCCACCCTCCCTCATCTCTCACCTGGACTATTACAATGACTTCCCAATGGGTCTTCTAGCTTCTGCCCTGGCCCCCTTCAATCTATTCGTAACACAACTACCACAGCAAATTAAAATCTAAGTCAGATCATATCACTCTTTTGCTCAAAATGTGGGATGGTTTGCTTTCCTCTTCCTCCTCATCTGCTTCTGAATACTCATCTGTGCTTTGGCCCAAATGTTTCTCACCTTACACAAAATAAAAATCCAAAGTCTATACAATGTCCTACTCTGTGTTATTTAATATGATAAACACTAGTCACATGTGGTTATTTTAAATTTAAATTAGTTAAAATTAAATAAAAATAAAAATTCAGTTCCACGGTCACACTAGCCACATTTCAAGTGCTCAATAGCCATATGAGGCTAGTGGCTATTGTAACGATCACACACATATAATCAGTGCAGAAAGTTTAACTGCACAGCACTATTTATCATCAGAGGTTAGCACTTTTTTTATGTAAGAGGCAGGCCCTATAGTCTCAGTCACAACAACTCAGCTTTTTGAGAAAGCAGGCAACAGACAATATGTAAACAAATTGGTATGGTAGTCTTCCAGTAAAAATTGTATTACAGGGCAGGGTGCAGTGGCTTACACCTGTAATCCTAACACTGTGGGAGGCCAAGGTAGGGGGGATCACTTGAGGCCAGGAGTTTAAGGCCAGCCAGGGCAACGCTGCAAGATCTCATCTCTATAAAATAAATTTAAAAACTAGCACAGTGTGGTGGCTTATGCCACTTCTAGCCACTTGGGAGGCTGAGGCGGGTAGACTGCTTGAGCACAGCAGATTGAGGCTATGGTGAGCTGTGATTGTGCCACTGCACGCCAGCCAGGGTGAGACCCTGTCTCAGAAACAAAAACAAAAACCTTGCTTTTTTATTTATGTAAGCAGGTGGGCTGTCATTTGCTGACTGGTCCCCACTGCCTTCTTTGCTTCATCTCATTATGTTTGCCTTCACTCATTCTGCTCCAACAACCCTGCACTCCCTTCTGTCTGCTGAACATGACAAGCACAAACATACCTCAAGGCCTTCATATTTATTGTTTCATCTGCCTGTATCATTCTTCTTTTAGATAAGTGCATGACTCACACACAACATTTCTTTCAGGTCTTCTCTCAAATGTTTTCTTAGTGAGGATTTCCTTAGTATATTATCTGAAATTCAACTACTTTCCCAACCCCCTTTTCTCCTTTATTTTTTTCCACAGCACTCATCTCTAATATATCATATATTCTACTTATCTATCTTGTTTATTGTCACCTTCTTCCCAACTAAAGTAAGAGTTTCATAAGAGCTATTTTGTTTGCTGTTATATTCCAGTGCTTGGAATAGGGCCTAGTTTAATAAATATTCATATTTAATGGCTTAACTAATGCATTTATGTTTGTTTCTGTGACACATGAAGGTAAGTACACATTCGAAAAGGATGTTCACCTCCCTTCTTTAGCATCCCACATCCAAACATTTTATTTCCCTTTCTCTTCTGTCTTGGGCTCAAACTTAAATTCATGTTTAATCTATGAAAGCAAAACAATCTTCCAAACAGGCCATAAAGCCGGGCGCGGTGGCTCATGCCTGTAATCCCAGCACTTTGGGAGGCCAAGGTGGGCGGATCACCTGAGGTCAGGAGTTCGAGACTAGCTTGGCCAACATGGTGAAACCCCGTCTCTACTAAAAATACAAAAATTAGCCAGGCCTGGTGGCGCATGCCTAAAATCCTAGCTATTGAGAAGCTGAGCCAGAAGAATCATTTGAACCTGGGAGGTGGAGGTTGCAGTGAGCCGAGATTGCACCACTGCACTCCAGCCTGGGTGACAGAGTGAGACTCTGTCTCAAAAAAAAAAAAAAAAAAAAAAAAAAAAAAAAAAAATATATATATATATATATATATACACACATACACACACACACACACGTATATATATATATAAAATAAATAAAACAAAAAAGACTAAATGGACGTCAGAAATTCATATTTTAGAACTTGTCTTGTACTACTGGTAGGGGGCACAGTTACAGCTATTAGGAAATAAAACGGTTTCCAACTGAAATCATAGTCAAGGTGGAAAGAGACAGTAGGCACTTTTATTTGAAACCTTTTAGCTATTAAGGACATAAGAGGTTATTTCAAAATGAGGGCCATGAATAAGGGAGTAAGAAAAAGAAGTAGAATAATCTTGATCAGATCACAATTTTCTGAGACTTTTCTAGTTTCAATGAAAATTTAAATTACAATGGAGATCTTAAAAATTAGCCTCTTACCAAGTATCTTTTATTTAAACTATGGTAGGCACAAAATTATAGGTTTTATCTCAAAGATACTACTGGTCATACGGATTTTTTTTTTTTTTTGAGACACAGTCTTGCTCTGTCACCCAGGGTGGAGTGCAGTGGCACAACCTTGGCTCACTGCAACCTCTGCCTCCCAGGTTCAAGCAATTCTCCTGCCTCAACCTCCTGAGTAGCTAAGATTACAGGCTCATATCACCACACAGGCTAATTTTTTTATTTTTAGTAGAGACAAGGTCTCACCATGTTGGACAGGCTGGTCTTGAACTCCTGGCCTCAAGTGATCTGCTTGCCCTGGCCTCCCAAACTGCCAGGATTATAGGCGTGAGCCACCATGCCTGGCCTGGTTATATGAGTTTCAAAGAATGGTACAGAATCACAATCCTGAGTTCACTTTATAATGTCTATTTTGCCCTGTCCAAACTTCTATACATAGGAGACCTATGTCTTACCTTCACTCTCTGAGCTAGAAAGTCTTCGCTTGTGTACTCGCCTTATTTCTTTACCACGTCGCAAACTCTTCTGGGAACCGTCACTTTCTGAGTCTTCTTTGTAGTTAATTTGTCTTTTCTGATTTCTCCTTGACCGCCTTCGCCGAGTTTCTACAAAATCATCACTAAAATCATCACTGAAGTCACTTTCTATTTTAAAAAAAGGAAGAAAAAAGTACAAAATTTAAGTCTATTAAGTAGAAATGTAGCTTAGGTTATAAAAATGAAAAGCTACTAAGCAGAGTTCAGTCATAAATATTTTTAAGTGAACAGTAACTTATAAAAGTTACTTTATGAGTCTCATTTTATTTGAGAGAGTATCTCACTATCACACAGGCTGGAGTGCAGTGGCATGAACACGGCTCACTACAGCCTCAACCTCCTGGGCTCAAGAGATCCTCTGGCCTCAGCTGCCCCAGTAGCTAAAGCTAGGATCACAGATATATGCACTACCACTCCTGGCTACCTACCAAAGTGTTGAGATTACAACATGCCTGGCCTTCAAGTCTCACTTAAAAAAAAAAAAAAAAGAATGAGTCAATCTGTGAGGGTTTTTAATGCCAAACTTCACAATATATACTCTTAGCGGTGAATCCTCAAGATTAGAAAATGTTTTATCCTTTTTAGTTTGTTTTTGAGACAGAGTCTCACTATGTCACCCAGGCTGGAGCACAGTGGCGTGATCTTGGCTCACTGCAAACTCCACCTCCCGGGTTCAAGCAATTCTCCTGCCTCAGCCTTCCGAGTAGCTGGGACTACAGGTACCCGCCACCACACCTGGCTAATTTTTGTATTTTTAGTAGAGATGAGGTTTTGCCATGTCGGCCAGGCTGGTCTTGAATTCCTGGCAAGTGATCCGCCTGCCTCGGCCTCCCAAGGGATTACAGGTGTGAGCCACCACACCCGGCCTAAATGTGTTATACTTTTTTAGAAATAGTCCTTACTGCAGTCGACCTACAGCTACCTGGTCAGGTACACAGCTGCCATGACTGCTCTTCTTGGTAGACGGCTACCACAAATCCGTCTCCTGATAATCTGCTGTTCTACCTGTGGCTATAGTCATAATGTATTGCAGAGGTTATGCCCTCTAACCAAAGAAAACTCATGAATCCGTTCCACATAAATACAAGATATATTTTTGACTTTTCTCCATAAAGAATACAAATCTGCTAAATAAAGCACACAGACCTACTCAAACTTGCAAAGCACTGCTAAATAGCATTGTTCCTGTCATCTCTGATCAATAAACCAGAGTGAGGCTGTGGCATTATGTCACAACTGTTTTTCAGAATGTTAAATTCCACCGAAGTATGACATTCAAGCTTGTTATTCTTTCGTGGATTTCAAACATTTCAAAATAGCTAGCCAATAGGTTGAAGTGGTTCTCATTGGCCAAATTTGGGACAAATGGAGCCTAAATAGTGATGGGAATGTAGTATATCCACTGATCAGAATAAGAATCCACGAGTTTACATTGACATAAATAAATAAACATATGGAGGAGAAGGGAAATGTTCTTCCTTACAGAACAACAATAAATAAATAGAAATGACAGAGTTAGAATTATCCACAGGAACTAAAACTAGCAGGTGAAATATAAGGAACAGGGTATTTAAATAGTCTCAAATTCCCACAAATTACTTATTAATTATAAGGAAAAATAATAAAGAGACTCAGAAGACGCAACATTCTCTGTGCTATTACCGCTATAAATGCATAATCTGAATCTTATCACAAGGAAACAAAAGAAATCCAAACTGAGAAACATCTACAAAACAACTAGTAGGTACTCTTTAAAAATATCAAGATGAGACAAAATTTGAGGATTATTCCAGATTAATGGTGACTAAAGAGATGTGAATAAACACATAGCCCTGGAATGGATCCTGGGTTAGAAAAAGAAAAAAAAGATATAAAGAATAATATGGAGATACTTGATAAAAATTTGAATGTGTACTGTTAATTACGTAATAGCATTATATCAATGTTAAAATATCTGAATTTGGTAACTGCATTGTGGTTATGTAAGAAAATGTCCTTGTCCTCAGGAAATAATCACTGATAAAGGGGCATGATATTATCATACTTATTTAGACAGTTTAGGAAAAACGATAAATAAAACCAAAAAAACCCCACAAGGATGGCCAGAGTCTGATACTCATATCTATGGTTCTTCTCCAATAAGATGACACCTATCAATTTGCCAATTGCATAAAGCACGCATTTCTTTTAGCGGTTGAGCCTCTATTTACTCACTTAATAGGGATAAGCATACTCTATAACAACATCAACTACTGTTAATCTGTAAAAACTACTCAACACTGACTGTGGTCTAAATGAGAGTTAACTTATATTCTTCTCTCTCCAACAGCTGGGCATCTGAGGGAAATGTTCACAGTTTATTGAGAATGATTGCCAAGAAACCCTATGAAGATGAAGGTTTAGGAGCGGAAACATTTGACAACCAAGGAGTCATCACAATCCTACTAGGCATCTGATATGAAGTTAACGTATCAATCAGTATGTATTTTCTCAGATGTGCTTTCTATGAGAAAAATTTAGTCAGAAATAAGTCTTAAGAACAGAATTTTAAGAACTCTTAACTCCAGAAGTCATAAGAATTTGTTGAGCTGGCCAGCGTGCTGGCTCACGCCTGTAATCCCAGCACTTTGGGAGGCCGAGGTGGGCAGATCACCTGAGGTCGGGAGTTTGAGACCAGCCTGGCCGACATGGAGAAACTCCCTCTCTACTAAAAATACAAAATTAGCCAGGCATGGTGGCGCATGCCTGTCATCCCAGCTACTTGGGAGGCTGAGGTAGGAGAATCGCTTGAACCCGGGACACAGAGGTCGCAGTGAGCCGAGATGGCGCAATTGGACTCCAGCATGAGCAACAAGAAAAAAAAAAAAAAAAAAAAAGAATTTGTTGAGCTACCATATGGCTACAGATTATTTTTACCAGAGTCTCTACTATTCTCCTCAGATTCCTCCTCTTCATCATCATCGGAATATTTTTTCTTTGGGGTCTTTCTTCGCAAACGCCTGCTCTGCCTCATTGGCCGAGAGGGGTGTCGCCTCAGTCTACGGCTACAAAAGTCAGTGTCACTGTCATCATTAGATGGCGGATCTTCTTCACTTTCATCTGGGTTTTCATCAGACACAACAAACTCATCTTGAGATCTGTCCAAGAGAAACCAGATAAAAATACAATGGTATTTAGAAGAGTGAACCCATTTTTAAGAGCTCTGAGTTCAAATTCTGGTGAGCCCAGTGAATCATTAAGTATAGTGCAACATATCTGGATAACTGTATCAAATGCCCTATTTATAAAATGGGGAAAATGTTTTGCCACCTATCCTCTTAGGAGGGGTTGTAAAGATGAATTAATGTTGATTTCTGTACTGCTTTGACCTCTTGGGATGTCCCCCACGTTAAATTCGACATATTCAAAAGTGAATTCATTATTTCCCAATCTACTTCTCTCTTCTGTTCCCTGGCCTGGTATTTGGCACCATCACTCATCCAGTAACTCCAACCAGAAACGTGGTATTTATCCTAACTTTCCCCTTTTCATTTCTCATATCTAATAAATTAATAATTTCTCTAGAGTCTACCTCTTAAAAGATAATCTCTCAAACCTGATCTCTTCTGTTTTCAGCTTTTCATACTCACCTAAACTACAAAAGCAACTCCACAAATAGTTTCTCTAATATCTAGTCTCATTTCCCCTCAATCTATCCTCCAAATGAATGCCAGGATGAATCTTTCTGAAGCGTAAATCTCATATTAATTTAGTGTTTAAAACCCTTCACTGGTTTTGTATAATTTTCAGGATAAAGTCAAAACACTTATGCACGACAAATAAAACACTCCCTAATCTGGCTCTTTTTATCACTTGGCCACATCTCCAGTAGGACACTCTCTACTTCATCCCCTTATTCCTGCTATCCAGAGCCAACAGGAGTTTCCCAAACATTCTATGACATTTTGCAGCTTGCCGTCTTGGACATATGACTTCTATGCTTAGAATACCTTTTTCTTATCCTGCTTTTAGTCTCATACTTGTTGATTCCAAATACTCATTCTTCAAATTTCAGATCAAGCTTTACTTCTACTTTAAGGTTTACTCTTTGGATTAAGTCAACTTTCCTCTGTAGCCTAATTTATCTTTCCCTGTATTTTAGTAGCAGTTATGCAGAATGACTTTGTGTGTGTGTGTGTGGTTTATATGCTTGTTTCCTCTTCTAATAATCTGGAAGGAGAAACTCTGCAGTATTGTTTCAATTCCAACTCTGCAAAGAAGTCTTTCTTGATCTTCTATACTGGATTACCAGTCCCAAGTCCAACTTCTATGAGTCATGAGAGGATAATATCTTATTTATTTTTCACATAGGACTGGACCCCTCACGGACCTGGCAGAAGGTGGCATAGAGGTACAGAGAAAGCTCTCAACAAATGAAGGTTTAATTGTAGTTAGTAAAATTTAAATACAATTTTGAATGTTAAACAACCATAAATCTATTTTCTGTTCTAAACTTTAAAAATGGGCCAAAATTAGTATTCTTGAATCTGCTTTAAATATCCTGAAAATAAACAGAGGTTGTCTATGTACATGAAGAAGAAAACCCTCATCACAGCATGGGCAAGCCTCTCTGCTAGCCCAGTCCTGTTCCTGCTGGTATCTAGGGATTGGGGTCTAGTAGGAGACCACACACCCATCACTAATCTTGAATTCATCCTCGCTCTCTTCTTCATCCAGGTTGCTATCACTGTCCAGATCGTTTAATCGCCGGCGTTTCTTCCTTCGAGCAGCAGCTGCCCTCTGGGGTCGTTTATTTTCTTTTCTTTCTTCATCCAAAATAGTAGAGATGTCTTTCCCACGATGACCTGTGATGGTGGAGATATCTTTTCCTCGGCCAACTCCTGAATTTGGGGGAGGGAAGTTCGGGTAGAGAAAAATATGTGTTTATTAAAAGCTTCCCTTTAATTTCTAGAGACAGTCCTTATGCTTAGCAGCTCTTCATTTCTTTATTTTCTTCCTACAAATATGCAGTTTTCTCATGACTTCAGCTGACAGAGGTCTCAGAGTTTTAGCATTCGTTTATCCTACTGAAGAGAAGTTTACTATGTAGGGAACCTCGTGTTTTTTAAATTTTTATACAATTCACACACCATAATATTCACCCTCTTAAAGTGTACAATTCAGGCGTTTTTAGTATAGTCACAAAGTTGTGCAACCATCACCACTACCTAACTCCAGAACATTTTCATCACCCAAAAAAGAAACCTCATACCTATGAGCAGTCACTCAAGAATCTCTTCTTGAAAGCTGTCTTTTGGACAAGGCTTTAGAAAGAGGCCAATAGAGTTTTTAAAAACAGTGTTTGCAGGACAGAAAAAGTGAGAATTCAGCAGCAAAGATGTAAATAAAACATACATCTCTGGAAAAGCCTTAAACAATCTACTAATTAATCTTTTCCAGAGTTTTCATAATAACTAAGCAGAAACCAGAACGTTCCATATTGGAGCATTGGTTAATAGTGCTTTAATTAAATTACCTTCAAGTTCTTCTATTTTAATGTCACTTACTAAAGACTATGAAATTAAGAAACCAATTTTTAATAGGTTAACTTAAAAAATTTTGGTTTAAATTATTTTGGTTCTGATTATCCATGATTTTTGAGACTTTGTAGTCTCAAAGACAACTGAAAAGTTTCCTCAGTTTTCTATATGAAATCAGAAGTAAATTTTTTAACCTATGCAGGAACATCAATGTTTTATATCAGCTTGTAAAACAAAACTGCTTTAAAAGTAATTAGTAAGATCTGAGTCTATACACTGACATTGTGTCCACAAATTACTCTAAATCTGAGACAACTAACATCAGTACTAATCATGATACACAATGGGAGAGAGAATAAAAATATATGCTCACTGCCCTAATTTGGGCACCTGAATGAACTTCTTGGCAGAGTTCTATGAAGAAGACAGAATGACAAACACATACCTCCTCCATCGGCTTCTTTGATATCATCTTCAATAGCTTCATCAATTGCTTCATCAAACTCATCAAATCTAAAATATACACAATGATCACATTATAGCCTGTCCTGGCTTTTTTTTTTTTTTTTTTTAATTATTTTTATTTATTTATTTTTGAGATGGAGTCTCCCTTTGTCGCCAGGCTGGAGTGCAGTGGCGCCATCTCGGCTCACTGCAACCTCTGCCTCCCGGGTTCAAGGGATTCTTCAGCCTCAGCCTCCCGAGTAGCTGGGACTACAGACGCGCACCACCAAACCCAGCTAATTTTTGTACTTTTAGTAGAGACGGGGTTTCACCATGTTGGCCAGAATGGTCTCGATCTCTTGACCTCGGGATCTGCCCGCCTCAGTCTCCCAAAGTGCTGGGATTACAGGTGTGAGCCACCGCACCCAGCGGGCCTTTTATTTTTAAAGATTACCTTTAGCAGATGTCTGTTACTGTCTGATTGTTTATGTCCCCTCAAAATCCCCATGTTGAAATATTAAATCTCGAGGTGATGGTATTAAGAGGTGGGGTCTTTGGCAGAGCCCTCATGTATAAGATTAGTGCCCATATAAAAGAAGCCAGAGAGAGACCCTTTGTTTCTTCCACCATATGGGGTTACAGTGAGAAGATGACCATCTATGAAGGAGCAGGCCTTCACTAGGCATTGGGTCTACCCTGAAAAAGTCCCCTCATCCCTTCTGTGATTAAGAACACCCTAGAAGGCGCCATCTATGAACCAGAAAGCAGGCCCTCACCAGACACCATACTTGCCAGTACCTTGACCTTGGACTTCCTAGTTTCTAGAATCGTGGGAATTTCTGTTGATTATAGGCTATCCAGTTTATGGTTACTTTGTGATAGCAGCCAAATTGGACTCAGGCAATGTCAGCAAAAATTTTTATCAAGGGCCAGATGGTAAATATTTTAGGCTTTTCAGACAATGCAGTCTCTGTTGCAACTACTCAACTCTGCTATTGTAGTGCAAAGCAGCTATGGACAACATGTAAGTAAATGATACAGATGTGTTTCAATAAAACTTTATGAGCATTAAAATTTGAATTATAGGTAATTTCCATATAATTTTCACAGGATATCATTTTTCTTTTGATCCTTTTCTTCAAGCATTTATAAAAACCACTTTGAGGTCACATTGTACAAAAACTAGAAGTGAGCTGAATTTGGCCCACAGGCCATAATTTGCCAACTCCTAATTATACAAATCACATGGCAAAGTAAGTAAAACAAAATTACAGTTCCATAAATACTATTAAGTCCTAATAATATGTCTGGGCACAGTGGCTTACATCTGTAATCTCAGCACTTTGGGAGGCCAAGGCAGGCAGATCACTTGAGCCCAGGAGTTGAAGACCAGCTTGGGCAACATGGTGAACCCCTGTCTCTATAAAGAATACAAAAAATTAGCTGGGTGTGTGGTGCGTGCCTGTAGTTGCAGCTACTTGGGGGGCCGGACGAGGACTGCTTGAGCCCAAGAGGCAGAGGATGCAGTAAGCCGAGAATGCACCATTGCACTCCAGCCTGGGGGACAGAGCAAGACCCTGTCACAAAAAAAAAAAAGGAAAAGAAAACAAGTCCCAATAATAGGGCTATATTATTACTGCTATTGAAAATTATATTACTGAAATTCATACACAAATGGTTAAAATTTTAGAACTAGGTAAAAGTACTTCTTGAAGCTGTTTACCTTGACTTAAAGAAAAGGATCAAGACTAAAGGATTCCTAAGATTTCTTCACATATAAAATGCCTTTTACTTCAGGGCTCAGCCAAAAGGATGAAGTAACTTGTTTAAAACTACGCTAAAAATGGTAATTACTAGCTATGTGTGGCTATTTATATTTAAATTCATTAAAATTTAAAATTATGTTCCTCACTAGACATAATTCAAGTATTCAATAGTCACATACGGCTATGGCCACCATATCAGACATCAAAGAAATAGAACATTTCCATCACCAGAGTATATTATATTGAAGAGGGTGGGATTACGGGCACACAATGGATTAACAACAGCATCAAAACTAAAAGCTGGGGCTGGGTGCAGTGGCTCAGCACTCTTGGGAGGCTGAGGCAGGAGTATAACTTGAGCCCAGGAGGTTGAGACCAGTCTGGGCTATATGGTGAGACCCTGTATCTACAAAAATAAAAAATTAAAAAAATTAGCCAGGTGTGGTGATGTGTGCCTGTAGTCCTAGCACTCTGGGAAGCTGAGGCAATAGGACTGCTCATGCATAGGAGTTCGAGGCTGCAGTGAGCTGTGATCATGCCACTGCACTCCAGCCTGTGCGAGAGTGAAATCCTGTCTCAAAAAAAGAAAAAAGACTGAAAGCTGGAGGCTGGAAGTGGCTGTATACACCCATAGTCCCAACTACTTGGGAGGCTGAGGCAGTAGGATGGCTTGAGCCCAGGAGTTGGGAGTCCAGTCTAGGCAACATAACAAGACCCCATCTCCAAAAACTAAACATCCTGCCTTCTGAGTTAGAATACATAATTTCAAAGGACTCACAAATTTCAGATGGAGAGCTCTTCTTTTACAATATAATTTTTATTGGCTGCACAGTATCTCACCTTACAGATGTATCATATTTAGTTAAAACAGTTTATTTCCAATTTTTCACAATTGCAATATTATGAGAAACATTCTTGTAGCTGTAGTGTGGATTTTTCTTAAGTTCTGAGAAAGTAAAACTCAGCACATCCATTCACTAGGGTAGAATAGCAGATACATATAAAGCCAGATGCCAGATGCAAAGTTAACCGAAAACAGCATTTGTTCTGAGGACAGGGTGCAGCTGTAAGGTGGCATAATAACCTATTTCTTTGAGTGACTACTTTCTTACTGAGAAATTTGTTTGCTAAAATCAAAGACCATCAGAAACTTCAGGCATCTGAAACTATTTCACAAAGAATGAAACATCCCACTCTTGCCTTAATGATAATCTAAGTCATTTTTAATGCAACTAAACAGCCTTGATTTATATCCCAGATGCAGAGCTTCAGATAAAAGATTTCTGAATACAACACTCCATGTATCTATATTCCCTTGGTCTTGGTTGTCTCATCTGTGATGGTGGATTACACAGATTATCCCTTTAAGCTCTAAAATCATATATGACTAAAATAGGAATTTAGGGTAAACTATGTTTTTTCATATAAAATGTGTTGTGTAATGCATTTATTTATACTCTACCTAGTTACAAAATGACTGACATATTACAAAACAACTCAAACATGATATATATTTCATTCATACATGCTTATGTGCAATTTCCTTCCTTCCCTCCTTCCTTACTTTCCTTTCCTTCCCTCCTCCCTGCCACCCTCTCTCTTACAGAGTCTCTCTACGATGCCCAGGATGCTCTTGAACTTTTGGGCTGAAACGATCCTCCTGCTTCAGTCTCCCAAAGTACTGGGATTTCAAGTGTAAGCCACCATGCCCAGCCAATTTATGTGCAATTTCATTTGTGAGAAACACTAGATGAATGCAGAAAACTGCACCTAGCTGAAATGAGTTGCACAGGAATCTACAAAACACACATACCTAAGACATCTACCAGTAGTATCACTTCACTATGTGTTATAATAAAACTATAGCCTTTTGCATCTGATGTTATACTTTTCTGATTTCAGATAAACCTCCTTCTGCCACCACACCATAATTTACAAACTGCAATTCTCTGCTTCCACAGACAAGCTTCAGGTCTTTTTTCAGTATAAAATGCCATAGTTAATGCAGTATTTATGTATTTCTTACTTATTTAATATATGTCAAATGGCACTCCCATTTTTAGTAAATTCCTATCTTTTTTAATGCATCGCTAATGAAGTTTTTAACGTATGTCTCTAACCCCATATTTTCCACAATCTCTATGGTTTTTCCTGTATAATTTTGTACAGCATGGTGATTTTTAAAAATACATGTTATGTTGCAGCAGAACTGACTTCACATTTGCACTTTCCATCTGTCAGCTTTGACTTCATACATACAGAAGAAAACTTATTTTTTGAAGTATTTTTTTAAAGACTAGGATGGGCACTATTCCTATATATATGGGATTTTACCCTTACTGATTCTACCATATTTTTATAAAGTTTTAACACTAACAATAGAAGCAAATTCCTCCATGATTACTGATGCAAGTTTATAAATAAGAAGCAAGTTCAAAGTTAAGAGTTTCATAAAATCCACTGTTTTCCTCTTCCAGTTATTCAAGTTAAAAAACTGCTTTGGTGTTATCCCAGCAGATTTCAGAAGCTGTAGGCCAAAAAATGATCTAAAATAACTAAAATATAATTTATTTATTATTTGAATGAGACAGCATGATTTAGTGGAAAGAACACTAGACTGGAAGATAGGGTTTTAGAAGATAAGGTTTCTAGGAATAGCTACTAACAGTGACCATGGAAAAATCTCTCTGGTATCTTTGGTGTTAAAAGGTAAACCAGGTAATATTTACTGATTCTTTCACTAAGTACTTATGGAGCATTAACTATCTGTCAGCACTATGCTAGGTATAGGGGACACAAGTCCATGTAAAACAGACATGGTCCTTACCTTCATGCTAATAATCTAGTGATGAAGAAAAATGTTAATAAATCACCACAACCACACTCATTACAATTATAAGTGCTTTCAGGGAAAAGAACTGGTTGCTATGAAGGCATATAATGGGGAGATTTGATCTAGAGGAGGTTAACAAGCTAAAACTGAAAAGGAAATTGCAGGTACACAGCATGTGCAAAGGGACTAAAAGGCGACGTAGCAAATGCAGAGAGTGTAAGGGAGAATGTGATAAGGCAGAGTTGGAGAGGGAAGTAGAGATGAGACTATGCAGTGCCTTACTGGCCTTGTTAAAAGTATCAATGCTTGGCCGGGTGTGGTGGCTTGTGCCTGTAATCCCAGCACTTCAGAAGGCTGAAGTGGGCGGATCACCAGGTCAAGAGGTTGAGACTATCCTGGCCAACATGGTGAAACCCCGTCTCTACTAAAAATACAAAAATTAGCTGGGCGTGGTGGCGGGCACCTGTAGTCCCAGCTACTTGGGAGGCTGAGGCATGAGAATCGCTTGAACCCGAGAGGTGGAGGCTGCAGTGAGCCGAGATGGCGCCACTGCACTCTAGCCTGTGACAGAGCAACACTCCACCTCGGAAAAAAACAAAACAAAACAATCCTTATCCCAAGAGCTATGGAAATCTGATCAAGTATGTTAAAGCAAAAGAGAATGACATGAACAGATTTACATTTGGAAAAGATCACTCTGCTCTAAAATTCTATGACTAGGCCGGGCGTGGTGGCTCATGGCTGTAATCCCAGCACTTTGGGAGGCTGAGGAGGGCAAATCACCTGAGGTCAGGCATTTGAGACCAGCCTGGCCAACAAGAGCGAGACTCAGTCTCAAAAAAAAAAAAAAAAGAAAAAAAATTCTACGACTAAAGACGGAAGGCAAGAAATATATATATACAACTGCTAATAATCAGCATGACAGGAAAAGTCTATACTTCTGGATCAGGCTGTGTACTCGCAAAATAAATCCTCTTTCACTGTAGACATTTCCATACACTTCATACCTGTAGCTTATACATTTCCTTGTTCTTGTTGACCTCCTTTCAAGCAAGTTTGCTTTGGATTTTTTTGAATCTTTTTTCTTTTCTTCTTGATCTTCAGAAAAGTCTGGCTCCTTAAAAAATATGATAATAAGCATTGAGGTTATTCCTTATGCAGAACAAAGTTCCTTGGGATAAACAGTTTTGTAATCTCCATTTAGGTAGCACATGTGAAAGGTTTGAAAAAGTTTGAGATGATCCCCTCCAAAAGTGGATAAACATGGCAACACTGAGTATACAGATTAAAAAGAATGCTGGTGATTAAAGGATGAAATCCTTCTGTATTAAAATTATTATGCTTTTGTGAGTTTATAACCAGTACTTGTTTTAAAACAGTCATGATGAAGTTTTTCCATTGATAAATAATTTCATTTGCAACAGAAGATGTTCAACAGGTATGCTGCATGAATGAAAGATTTAGAAGAAATGGGTTGCTACTCAAGGAAATAACTTGACAGGCCATTTAAGCTTGTGATTTAATTAAGCCGGAATGAAATTAATTATACACATTTTTACAAATTGCAAAAATTACAAATTATGTAAATTTCAAAACCACATTTTATGCACTTTTACTCATGATATAGCCACCTTAGTTATAAATTAGACTAATAAATGCAAAACAAAGGTAATCCTTCAAAAAACCCAAACTGTGTTGAAAAATACAAACTGAAGCTTTCAACAATCTCCAAAATAAAAATTAAAAATCAAATCTCCCCAAACTCTTCTTTAGTCATTTTACGTAAACAGCATGCAAAACAAGCTAACAACACATTATAAAGTTCAGGGTAAAAACAGAAAACATACTCCACAGGTAAAAGCTGTAAGTTTAGTTTAGATGTGATATCACATTTTGGAGTTACCTGCATACATAAAATTTCAATCATGAGGGATTATGGGTGATTTCTTGAAGGTCTTAAATTTCCATTTTTAATACTGGCATATCATAGATTTAAAACCACTGTCCAGGCGCCGTGGCTCACACCTATAATCCCAGCACTTTGGGAGACCGAGACAGGTGGATCACCTGAGGTCAGGAGTTCGAGACCATCCTGGCCAACATGGTGAAACCCCGTCTCTACTAAAAACACAAAAATTAGCCGGTATGGTGGCGGGCATCTGTAATCCCAGCTACTCAGGAGGCTGAGGCAGGAGAATTGCTTGAACCCAGGAGGCAGACACTGCAGTGAGCTGAGATTGCACCACTGCACTCCAGTCTGGGCGACAAGAACGAAACTCCATCTCAAAATAAATAAATAAATAAATAAATAAATAAATAAAACCACTAACATTACATAAGGTGGGTAAAATTTTACAGCAATTATGACAATCTCCCATTTAAAAACATTACAAATCAGAAACTTACTTGTGGAGGAATGATGTTTTCAATACTGATACCAACATACACCAAGCGTTCTTTTCTTTAGGCGAAAAACAAACAAAATACATGAGATTTGCTGAAAATAAAATTGTTATGTAAACATCAAGAATACACATAATGTTAAAATTACAATTTCATGTTAACAGCAGAGGGTAAGTCACAGAAATGTTAGCTATTATTTATTTATTTATTTATTTATAGACAAGGTCTCACTCTCTTGCCCAGGGTGGAGTGCAGTGGTGCAATCTTAGCTCACTGCAACCTCTACTTCCCAGGTTCAAGTGATTCTCCTGCCTCAGCCTTGCAAGTAGCTGGGATTACAGGTGAGAGCCACCACAACCAGCTAATTTTTGTATTTTTAGTAGAGATGGGGTTTTGCCATGTTGGCCAGGCTGGTCTCAAATTCCTGGCCTCAAGCGATCCACCCACCTTGGCCTCTCAAAGTGCTGGGATTATAGGTGTGACCACTGCTCCTGGCCCATGTTAGCTATTAAGTATAAAACTTTAATATAGTATTAGTATGTGTGGGGAGCTCAACATTTCCTAGGGTTAAGATAACAATATCTTTCAGAAATGACTTACATTGGTGAAATAAAACCTATAACTGAAATAAGACAAGCAACTTCATCAAGAGTCATGCTGTGACAAGTTGATGAGATTAGATGGAAAGCCACCTTTGATTAGACAAATTAGATCTTTGTTATGCTGGAGAAAGTTTTTAGTAATATTTTGGGTGTATGTATAAACAATTATAATCTCATGGTAATAAATATTGCTATAAAAATTATGTAAACAAAATCTTATCAAGGTCCCAGTGAATGACACTGAGACCATTCATTCCTCGCTGTTGAAAGAAAAAAAAAGCAATGCAGACATATAGCTCTGTGCTCTAGAAGGCCACAAATGAAGATAACTAGAGCCAGGAAATACAGACTTGAGCCAATGACATCTCCATAGTTTCATTTCCAAAAAACAAACCTTTGTTGATTTTAATTAAATTACATATTAAAAAAACAGCAGGATGGCTGGGTGTGGTGGCTCACGCCTGTAATTCAAAGCAGGAGGTCCCCCGACGCTAAGAATTCAAGACCAGCTGGGCAACACAGTGAGACTCCTGTTTCTATAAAAATTGAAAAAATAAAAATTGGCCAGGTATGGTGGCACACACCTATTGTCCCAGCTACTCAGAAGGCTGAGATGGGAAGATTACTTGAACTCAGGAGTTGGAGGTTGCAGTGAGCTTTGATCATGCCACTGCACTCCAGCCTGGGCATCAAGAGTGAGACCCTGTCTCAAAAAAAAAAAAAAAAAAAAAAGCAGGTATTTTCCCTGGTTCTCTCAAAGTTAATCCAATTCAAGAACAGCTGAACTCTGACATGCCTCTGTATGTTAAATTGAACTGAACTGAAATAGTAACCATTCTGTCTCTTGCTGCTTGTAATGTTCCTTATATAAGGATATTAATGTATCCAGCTGGCTAGGTCTTTTAGAGCGCAGCCTTTAGTGCCCTGGTAACAAGAATATTCATGGTCTTTTTAGAGACAGGTTGTGATGCTATTAAAACTGGTATGTTTAAAAATCATTCAGTGGACTTCTAAAACATCAGATTTCACAGAGCATCACACCATCAGGTCTGTAGATAGTTGCTGGCTAGCCACTAAATACTCACTGAAATGTATATCCATCCTTCTTTTCCACAAGACTGTAGAGACCTCTACGGTAAAGACCACATTATATACTTCCTCATTTGATTACACTCATTGGCATAAAGCAGGTACCCAATACATGTTGCTTAAACGTTGAATGAATGCATAAACAAGGGTTTCTTAGGGAGTAAATAGGGAGTAAAATGCTCTTGTATTATGACATAGGGAGTAAGCATGCCTCTAAGCTGCTAGGATGAAAGCTAAATAGGTTATTTCACAGATTTTTTTAAAAGTGAATATAAGTGCTTACTTTAAAAAACTGAATGACGATGGCTAGAATTTACAGCTAATATTTATTTTAGAAACACATATTTTGCTGTTTAGAGCTCCTAAGATTCATATATATGTGTGTGTATACATGCACACACACACATACTTGTATTCTAGGAACTATATACAACAAAAGCTTTGTTAACCAGATTATTAGGGAGAATCAGCAAACACCAACAACAATCCGTTAACTGGCTCTGTGCCAGACTGGTCTTCCTGTAACAGTAACTTTCCTCTCTTTTCTATACACAATCTGAGAACTTACTATATGATATAAAGTCATAATTACAGATGTCCTCTTAAAGGATGACATTTGAAGCCGGGTGTGGTAGCTCACGCCTGTAAAACCATAATTTTGGGAGGCCAAGGTAGGTAGATCACTTGAGGCTAGGCGTTTGAGACCAACCTGGCCAACGTGGCAAAACCCCATCTGTACTAAAAAATACAAAAATTAGCCGGGTGTGGTGTTGTGTGCCTGTGGTCCAAGCTACTCAGGAGGCTGAGGTGGGAGGATCGCTTAAAGATGGGAGGCAGAGGTTGCAGTGATAGTGCCACTGCACTCTAGCCTGGGTGACAAAGCGAGACTCTGTCTCCAAAAAATAAAAAGGATGACATTTAAATAAAGAGGATTACCTAGAGTAGGAGAGAAAGTAAAGGAACTAGTAAATTGGAGACAGTAATATAAACAAATATTGTGGCATACTTTAAAACACAAATTTCTAAAAATCAAAATATTTCATAATTGCAGTGGCATATCCTATAGTATATGAGGCTGTTGTCAAAATTTTTTCACCAGGCTTTTACACATATAAATGGTATAAGCATCAAAGGGCTTCAAAGAATAAGCAGGTAAGAAATTCTTAGTGGTTTACATTCTTGGCTTTTAGAAAGAATACATTCTCGGCTGGGAGTAGTGGCTCATGACTGTAATCCCAGCACTTTGGTAGGCCAAGGCAGGTGGATTACTTGAGGTCAGGAGTTCAAGACCAGCCTGGCCAACATGGTGAAATCGCCATCTCTACTAAAAATACAAAAATTAGCTGGGCATTGTGGCGCGTGCCTGTAATCCCAGCTACTCGAGAGGCTGAGGCAGGAGAATCGCTTGAACCCGGGAGGCAGAGGTTGCAGTGAGCTGAGACCCCACCACTGCACCTGAACTCCAGCCTGGGTGACAGAGCAAGACTCCGACTCAAAACTAAACAAAACTAAACAAAACTAAACAAAACAAAACAAAACAAAACAAAACAAAATTCTCTTCCTTAGTGGATAAGCCTATTAGCTATCTACATTTCTGAGACAAATCAGCTTCAGGACATGGGAAAACCACTAATTTCTGAAAAGGATAAGCAGATTTGAGCAAGATGCAGGCAAAGGAAAAATCTAGTTTTTATTCGTGATTTAATTTAAATACCTTTAGTTACATCTTTTGCAGTGTCAAAAATAAAAACAAGAGAAATAGCACATCAAAATAGTCCTAGTAACTTCATACAGGATCATTCTTTATTTTTTAAAATGCTCTTGGAAGATATTCCAAATATCTGAAACACAAGCAGTTTATGGAAATAACCCAGGGTTTAGCTGGGTGTGGTGATGGGCACCTGTAGTCCCTCCTACTTGGGAGGTTGGGGCAGGAAGATCCCTTGAGCCCGGGAGTTCCAAGACCAGCCTGGGCAACATAGTGAGACCCTGTGTTCAAAAAAATGAAAGAAAGAAAGAACCTAGCATTTCTCAATTCAAAGTACTTTTATGTCCTAGTCAATTTGAGAGATTAACTTGCCTTTAAACTAAGTAGCATCCATTACGAGCCAGAGTACTCAAACTGGGTAGTAAAAAAAACAAAACCTTTAGGTTCTGGAGGCTGAATCCATTTTTAAGGTTCACCTTTGCACAAGGTAAAGTGAGAGGATTATGGGACAAGCTGATTGCCTTAAGGCAAGCTAAATTTGGAGGGGGAGACTATGAGTCAGGGGATATAAGGTAAAGAAGTAGCAAATGAAGGTAAAATCAGGAGATAAAGCTTAGATTTCCTCAATCATACTAGTGTATAAATGGGCATCAAGTCCTACCACAGATTAATCCTCTGAAAATTCTCCCCAACACCTCCACCTTATTATCACAATGCCTGCCCTAATTCAGGCCTTACAGACTCTCAGGTTTGCTATTCCAACAGTCCCAATTCTAATTGATTCTTCTGTTACCAGAGCATTTTTTTCTGAAATAAACATATACTTACATATGTCTCCTTTGATGGCCACCCCACTTTCTATAGAGAATAAGTCAAATTCCCGAACCTGGAAAGCTATTCGCAATTTGGCCTTACTCAGCTGTTACATAAATCTATCTCCTACCATTCCTCTACTGTCACTTTTAAACTTTGCCTTTGCTCATGTTTGTGCTCTTTGTCTGAAATATGTTCATCGGTATAACCTCAATTTATCTTACAAGGCCTCTCTTGAGAACCCCAAATCCTATGAGAACTAAAATGCTCCTCCACCATGTTCCTGTATTGCTTTTAATATACCTCCACTTTTCCATTTTATAGTATCATTGGTTCATAAGTCTGTACTATATTATTGGTTCATATGTCTGTATTCTCTAATAGAAGGTGAGTTCCATGTAAACAAGAGCTTTGTTTTTGATCTTTCCTCTTCAGTTTGGTACCCAGTAGGTGAAAACGAATGTTCAGAAATAGATTAATTAAAGAAGGTATAAATAAATATGAACTACTGTCCTGATTATGAATCCCCTTTTAAAGATTAGGCTCAAGTTCAGTCTTAAGAACTTCATCTAAGAACCCTTCTCCAGGCTGGGCACAGTGGCTCACGCCTGTAATCCCAGTTCTTTGGAAGGCTGAGGTGGGTGAATCACAAGGTCAGCAGTTTGAGACTAGCCTGGCCAGTATGGTGAAACCCCTTCTCTACTAAAAATACAAAAATTAGCCAGGCGTGGTGGCGGGCGCCTGTAGTCCCAGCTATTCAGGAGGCTGAGGCAAAAAAATCACTTGAACCCGGGAGACGGAGTTTGCCGTGAGCCGAGATTGTGCCACTGCACTCCAGTCTGGGTGACAGAGCGAGACTCCATCTCAAAAAAAAAAAAAAAAAAAAAAAGCCTTCTCCAACTGCTTTAGACCACCACTGCAATGCTATATTGAAAAGAGGGGCATCTCTTACAGTCAGTAGGACACAATTCAGCATTTAATACTCTTTATTTCACCAATGTTAGCTGCCCACCCAAGGAGATGACAGGGATAACTAAATTATAGACCAGTTCTTATAGTTTTCTTGTATTCTCTACAATACTTAGTTATGAACATACCCTCCACAATACTTGGGCCAATATTTATTCAGAGAAGGTTCTGACAAATACTTTACTTATTTATTTTGAGACGGAGTCTCACTCTTGCCCAGGCTGCAATGCAGTGGCGTGATCTTGGCTCACTGCAACGATTCTCCTGCCTCAGCCTCCAAGTAGTGGGGACTACAGGTGTGCGCCACCACGCCCAGCTGATTTTTTTTAGTAGGGACAGGGTTTCACCATGTTGGCCAGGCTGACCTCAGGTGATCTGCCTGCCTCGGCCTCTCAAAGTGCTGGGATTACAGGCGGGAGCCACCATGCCCAGCTAGTTCTGATAAATACTTCAGATAGAAAGTTGGCAAACATTTCCTGTAAAAGGAAAGATAATAAGCACGCAAGCTTGGCAGGTCATAAGGTCTCTGTTGCAACTACTCAATGCTGCTGTCACAGGGCAAAAGTAGCCACAGACAATATATAAACAAATGAGCAAGGTTGCATTCAATAAAACTTTATTCACAGACAATAAAATTTGAGTATCATATAATTTTCATGTGTCATGAAATATGATTCTAGTTTTTCCCCCCAATCATTTAAAAACATAAAAAACATTCTTAGCAGGCAGTACAAAAACAAAAAGGAGGCTGGATTTGGCCCACAGGCCACAGTATGCCAATCCTTGTTTTAGATGGATCCATTTATCCATACAGTGAGACAATTCTGCTCTCATATTCCCAAACAAAACATTAACACACATACAAAAATACCTTCGTTCGGCACGCTCTTTCTTCTTTAAGGCAACATCCAAATCCTGCAACTGTTCCTCTAATTTTTCACAGAGCAGTTTCTGAAGAAGCAAAATAGATGAGTCATTTTAAACAACTTTTAGCAATCATTTATTACATACATGTTAACTTCATGGGTAGTGTGCTCTGAGAGCTGGTAAGGGACCACATAGTAAGTGAACAATGAAGCTTTTCTTGTGTTTAATTAAACACATCTTTCGAACAGAAGATGAGCACAGTACCTTTGAAATAAAGCACACGTTAAAGAAACATATAGCTTTGCCAAAAGAAACGCATTCTGTGCCTATCCTACTGGCAATAGTCAATGTTTAAAATAGCATTTGGTTCAACATGTGTATGTAACAGTGATTATACTTTTTAAAAAAGATCCCAAGAGGTTTTAAAGGGAGAAGGTTATATGTACGATAAAACATAATGATGCCAAAAACTATTTTTTAAAAAAAGAGACTGGGCTGGTGTGAGTGCTGTGGTATTTACAACTAATTGATCACAACCAGTTACAGATTTTTTTGTTCTTTCTCCACTCCCAGGGCTTCACTTGACTATCCTTTAAAAAAAAAGAGAGAGACTGGAAACAAACATACAAACAATGCTACACAGTTACTGAGTCAAAACAGAGCTGAAAAATGTAACTGATAATAAAGCTGTGCTAAGCCACAGAAGTCCATTTCACTGAAAAATGCATAAAGCTCATCATTTTATTTTATTTTTTGAGACAGATCTCACTCTGTCACCCAGGCTGGTGTGCAGTGGCACAATCTTGGCTTACCGCAACCTCTGTCTCCCGGGTTCAAGCGATTCTGGTGCCTCAGTCTTCTAAGTGGCAGGGATTACAGGCGTGTTCCATCACGTCTGTCTAATTTTTGTACTTTTAGTAGAGATGGGATATCGTCATGTTGGTCAGACTGGTCTTGAATTCCTGGCCTCAGGTGATCTGCCTGCCTTGGCCTCCCAAAGTGCTGGGATTATAGGCATGAGCCACCACGCCTGGCCAAACTTTCATCATTTAAAAAAAAATAATTATTACTACTTTTAAATTTTTTAGAGATGGGGTCTTGCTATGCTGCCCAGGCTGGTCTCAAACTCATGGCCTTGAGTGATCCTCCTGCCTCAGCCTCCCAAGGAGCTGGGACTATAGCTATGTGCCACCATGCCTGGCGGTGTGTTTTTTTTTTTTTTTTTTTTTTGAGACAGAGTCTTGCTCTGTTGCCAGGCTGCAGTACAATGGCATGATCTCGGCTCACTGCAACCTCTGTCTCCCGGGTTCAAGCGATTCTCCTGCCTCAGCCTCCCGAGTAGCTTGGACTAAAGGCGTGTGCCACCACGACCAGATAATTTTTGTATTTTTAGTAGAGACGGGGTTTCACCATGTTGGCCAGGATGGTCTCAATCTCTTGACCTTGTAATCTGCCCACCTCGGCCCTCAATCTCTTGACCTTGTAATCTGCCCACCTCGGCCCTCAATCTCTTGACCTTGTAATCTGCCCACCTCGGCCTCCCAAAGTGCTGGGATTACAGGTGTGAGCCACTGTGTCTGGCCTAATCTATCATTTTAAAGGCAAATGAAAGTAGGTTTGCGAGAGAAAAGTAACCAATAAACACAGTAGCACAGAAATAACCGGATTCTTCAGTTTCTAAAACAAATTTGCCTAAGATAGAAGAGAAAGAGAATCTATGTTTCTCCTAACCCTGATAACACCATCTATAAAACTACTGACAAATACAAAGTAGGTAGAAACCAAAAAAGAGGATGAAACAAAGTGATGCATAGGAAGAAACATATATCCTTCCTTCTACATATCTACACTTGGTGCTTTTTGTGCTTTTAACAAATACAAGAAAAAAATCATTCATAATCTTACAAAACTTAGAGGGCTTTTGATAACTGCTTTGGAAAAAAAAAAAAAACAAAAAGGAAAACCTAAAAGCTATTAATAAAAGGTAGAAATCTAAACAGAGGTAAATACTATTTACACATTGCTATGAAGGTTAAAAATATTCATTCAGTAGCTATTAAACAGTTATTAATTTGAATACAAACTCAAAGACTAGAAAAACAAGTGGGTGGGGTCTTACATGTTGGCAAGGTGGGCAGAACCATTCTCCATCTGGGATGATCATCAGAGGAGGGCGAAGGCAGGCAGTATGGTATCCACTATCGCAAGAGTCACACAGAAGAATCTGAAATAACCACACTGATGTCAACCTAACTATGACTAAAATTCAACGACTCTTAGGTTAAAGACATTTCAATATCTCTGAGTACTATACTGCAAAGTATTCTTTATTTGTATAAAGCTAGTAAATAAAAAAGCTCTGATGATTAGGGATCTGACATTTATTTATTTATTTATTTATTTATTTATTTATTTATTTGACAGAGTCTCGCTCTGTTGCCCAGGCAGGAGTGCAGTGGCACAATTTTGGTTCACTGCAACCTCCGTCTCCCGAGTTCAAGTCATTCTTCTGCCTCAGCCTCCTGAGTAGCTGGGACTACAGGTGCCTGCCACCACACCCAGCTAATTTTTGTATTTTTAGTAGAGACAGGGTTTCACCATGTTGGTCAGGATGGTCTTGATCTCCTGACCTTGTGACCCACCCACCTCGGCCTCCCAAAGTGCTGGGATTACAAGCGTGAGCCCCCGCGCCCGGCCCATGCTAATTTTTTAAAAAACCTAAAAAAAAGTTAAGCTATAAAATTTAGTTAAAAATAACAACTCCTTTTTGACCTAGAGTTAGAATTCTTTTTCATTCAGTATATAGTCATAAAGGCTATAACAACATATTCCTTATAACAAAGTTTTAAAGCTCAAGTATGAAAGACTACCCTACCACACAGAATTTTTAAAACACAAAAAATTTCCATTTTAAATAGCATTTCAATTACTTACCTGTAAGAAACACTCATGGTTCTTTTTATCATGTAAATTCAAATAAGGAAGAGACTGAGGTATAGAAAAGGAATACAACTACATTCAGAACCGTCATCATGTAATACAAAGGTTCGTAACATCACTTAGTCTTATAGTTGTTTTATCGGTATTTGAGTTTAAGAGGACCAAGGTCTAAAACTAAACATAGTATACTCAAAAATGTTTAATTTAAAAGAAAACTTTTTAATTTTGAATAATTTTAGATTTACAGAAGAGTTCCAAGATGGTACAAAGTTCTCTTATATCCTTCACCCAATTTTCAACACCGTTACCTCATATAACTATGGTACATTTATCAAAACTAAGAAAGTAACATCAATACTATAAACTAAACAACAGGCTATTCAGATTTCACAAGTTTTTCCACTGATGTCCTTTTGTTGCTTTTGAATCTTGCATGTCCCCTTGCATTCAGTTGTTTCGTTAGTATTCCCCAGTACGTAACCGTTTCTTGGTCCTTCTTTGTCTTCCCTGACCGACAGTTTGAAGAGTACTATATTAGTCAGATATTTTTGGTAGACTGTCCTGAAATTTGTTTGATGTTTACTCATGATTAGACTGGGGTTCTGGGTTTTGGACTGGGGTTCTGGGTTTTGGAGAAGAGCTCACAGAGGGGAAATGCCCTGCTCACTGCATTGTATCAGGGGATACAAGTTATCAATGACTTACTACTGCTGGTATTAACTTTGGTCACTTGGTTAAAGTATATCTGTTGGTTTTATCCACTCTAAGGTCACCTTCTGTACTCTATTCTCATGATAAGTGCAGCCCACACTCAAGGGTAAGGGAATTAAGTTTTCTAGAAGTATGAGTATCAAATAATTTGTGGATATATATTAAAATCTCAATAGTAATAAATCAATAAATACCTTGGGGGAGATGCACTGAATGTACTAATGTACTTAGTTACATTAGTATTATACTTCCGGTATACAGTTGATTACATAGGCACATGTGGACTAACCTGGCCACCTAATCAATTTATCACATAGTTTCTATAAAACGTAACCTAAATTTCAAATATCAAAATTACAGGTAAACTTTTAGAATTTATTTCTAAAGTGAAGATTGCTTCTACTCTGCAGTAAAGGCAAAGTCTCACTAAATAAATATTACCATGTAAGATTTCCAAGCCTCAGGTAATAATCCATTTATTTTGACTAAAACATCTGGAAAATCCCTTAGAGTTCTATATTCATTTATACATTTATTGCTTTTCTGCTGTTAAAGCTCAATTAAGACAAGGACCATGCCTTTCTAGCTCAGCAGTATATTCTTACAATTTAACATATAATAGCTGCTTGGTATTTTGACTTGAGGATTATCCTTAAGCACTTGGCATAAGAAATCTACCATATTTGGGATCTTCAGTTTCCAATGTCATTCACAATATAATTTCTGCTCACCCCATTTTATTTCTCATTTCTTCACATCAGTTCATTACAGCAGCATTTGCTGGCTTAGGTAAAATGCCCTCTTTTAGTTTAAAGGGACATTAGAAAATGGTAAGGAGAGAACACAAGTGATGCTTTTTTTTCTTGATTTAGCAGGCAGAAAAGACTACTATCTCAAATGTCCTCTTGGCCTTTATCTGTATAAAAATATTGACTTAACTTGCATAGCCTTGATGATCATAAAATGCTTAGAGGGATCTTCTCAGCATAATTTCAACATCTATTCTTCTCAGAGCTCAAGTCATTCTCTGGTTCTATCTTTTACTTGAGCCTTTAAAAACTACTGGGTTATGATAAACTTCACTGATAATACATTTAGTTTCCAGATATGATATTAACAGTAAGAAAGAAAAGAGTAAGTAAACCAGAATTAACTTTAACCCAGCACATAATATAGATCAGAAACTGTGCTAGGCAAATTTACATGAGCTGTTAAAAACGCCCCTCAGAAGTATGTGGTGTGAGTCCCACCTTACAATAAAGAAATCAAAATACAGAGAAGATAGCTCCTGATAAGTAGTATCCTGATAAGTAGGATCTGAATTCATGCTGTCTGGCCCTATGCTTTTCCCATCACATCATAATGCTTTGCAGGAAAAAAGAGCCTGGAGAACCACTTCTTAGGAATTTTCCAAACTTTAGAGGATCTCAAATGTTTCTGGTCCACACGATTCTACTCAGGTAGAAACATCTTTCTTTACATTTTCTTCTAGTTAATAGCTGGAGTTTGCCTTTAAAGTAAAATCTATTCAAAAGAACAGCACAGGTGCATAGAATTAGGTATAACAAGGCTATTTCCTCAACAGATTCACTTATGAACTGCAAATTATATATATATAATATATATAATATAAATATATTATATATTATATTAAATATATTTTATATAATATAAATATAAATATATTTTATATAATATAAATAATATAAATATATTTTATATAATATAATATATAATATAAATATATATAATATAATATATATATATAATATACATATAATAGATTAGATATTGATTCTCCTGATTCAGGCAACCTTTGAAGAACTTACTTCCTGGGGAAGAAAGCTCCCTATAAATGTAGTACTATTCTTTTTGGAATATATCTGGTCTACAATTTATTCTCTTATAATTAAAAAAATTTTTTTTATGTTAAAAAAATTTTAGTCGGTATATAGCAGGTGTATATATTTATAAGGTACATGTGATGTTTTAATAAAGGCATCTAATGTGTAATAATCACATGGGGTAACTAGGGTATCCATCACCTCAAGCATTTATCATTTCTTTGTTTTAGAAACATTCCAATGCCACTCTTTTGCTATTAAAAAAAATTTAAAGCCCTACTACATTATTACTTGACTTACATGTTTTTACAGGAAGGCAGTAAGGTCTTCAGGCCTAATTTACTTAAAGCTGGCACTTCAAAAATATCATTATAAAGTTACCTATTTATCTTACCTATTTATCTATCCAGCCATCCATGAGACAGGGTCTTGCTATGCTGCCCAGGCTGCATTTGAATTTCTGGGCTCAAATCATCCTACCTCAGCCACCTGAGTAGCTGGAACTACTGGCATGTGGCCACCATGCCAGGCAGAAATACCATTATTAAGTAATTTAAAGGGAAAGAAGAAAAACTTAAAAAGAACAAACTAAAAAGACTTGAATACATTCGTCAGTCTGTGAGAAGAGATTGAGGTGTATTATTATGTAGAGGAAATATAAATATACAAGCCAAGTAGAATGAAAGTAGGATCTTGATCATTGGCCTTCCTACGATTAGGTTATATGAGAAACAGAAATAAAGGTTACTCTGTAGCATACAAGTTATCATTAAGAAATTCAAATAATGATAAAACCCAGAAGAGTTAGGCTGCTCCAGGCAACCTCACCATGTCTGTAATATGAGTATTGTTCATTTACATCAGGTACATACTAGCTCAGGATGGTTTGGAAGGCCACATTTTTTGCACGGTTCATCATCATCTGCTAGGATGGCTTCTTCACTTTCCTTTTCTTCTTCCTCTTCTGAAGCTGCAGATGATTTTTCACTGTCAGACCCTTCACTTTCATCATTGCTGGAATATTTCCATCTGCCACGTGTCCGAGAACCAGTCCATCGAACTTTGCCTTTGGGTTTTACCTTGTATAAAATAAAAAAAATTGGGATAATTTGATATAAGAATGTCTTTTAAAAATCTCCTGATTACATGTCCATTGTATAATATTCAGCCAATATACCAAAAAAAGGGGAGAAAATTATTATAGTCTCATCATCAGATATAGCTATGGTTAAATTTTGGTATATATTTCCACTATTTTTTCTACATTCTTGTTTACTTTTTTCTTAATACCGAATTATAATGAACATTTGGTCTTATATTTATCCTAGTCACATTCTCCTAACATTACTATAAATGCCATTACATAACTGTTTTTATCTAATCCTCTACTAGACATTTAGGTAGTTGTTTCCCATGTTTTTCACTTTCGTCAACAATGTACTGTATCTTTATAAATATTTTTACACACATCTCTGTGGTTAGGATAAATTCCTTGAAGAGGATTCTGGGTCAAAGGTCATGCACATTTTAAATACTTTATGAGAATGATGACTATATTCTCACATATTTTCATGTAAAGATTTAAAATCCTGTATTAGAGATAAATTTTAAATTTTAAATAAGCCAGACCTGCATATAAAAATCCTGACAAACGTAAAAATATATACATTCAGAGAGCAAATTTATAATGTGATTAACAGCTTTTTATTGCGTAGTTTTATACTCTTTTAATTTGTATTTTAGTTTATTCCTACACTATAGGTCTTCAGCAAAGAACAGAATAAGTCTAACAACAAAAGAGGAAACTTAAAAAAATTAAAAATTCAGTATCTCAGGGAACACAGGATCACTTACAATGAATGATCTGATCGTTTAAATACATTAAAAAGAAAAGTAGCACTTTTGATTATGATAAATTCCCACAGACTAGCAAAAGACTTGTAAAATATTTTGCTTAAAATAACAGGGTCATAGTTATGATGAGTAATACCAACATTAATGAGTAAAATGGGGAAAATAGGCACTGTCATACACTGGTAATAAGATGCTATATTAATGGATCCTTTTTGGAGGGCAATGGGGAAGTAGCTATCAAAACTTAAAATATACATGTCCCTTGACCCAGCAATTCCAATTCTAGGAGTCTATTCTAAAGAAATACTCACTCATGTCCAAAAGGATCTTCAATGCAGCATTGCCTGTAATAGTGAAAAATTGGAAACAACCTAAACGTCAATCAGTAAGTGAGTGGTTAAATAAACTGAGGTATATCCACACTATGGAGTACTGTGTGGCCATTAACAAGCAAAAGGGATACTATATCTACGGACATGAAGAGTTCAGAGAAACTTTAAGTGAAAAACTCACAGAAAAATGAACATATTTGATCTAATTTCTTTTTTAAATAAGTAAATATTTATGAACATCCACATAAATGCATGAAAAAGGACTGGAGGGCCAGGCACGGTGGCTCACACCTGTAATCCCAGCACTTTGGGAGGCCAAGGTGGACGGATCACCAGGTCAAGAGATCGAGATCATCCTGGCCAACATGGCGAAAACCCACCTCTACTAAAAGTACAAAAATTGGCTGGGTGTGGTGGCACGCTCCTGTAGTCCCAGCTACTTGGGAGACTGAGGCAAGAGAATCGCTTGAACCAGGGAGGCAGAGGTTGCAGTGAGCCGAGATAGTGCCATTGCACTCCAGCCTGGCGACAGAGCAAGACTCTGTCTCACAAAAAAAAAAAAAGACTGCAAAGATACTATACCCCAAACTGTTAATAGTGGCAATTATCCCCAAACTGTTAATAGTGGCAATGGGGAATTCTCATTCTATAATTCTACAGGTTGCATATTATTTGAATAGTTTACAAGGAGAATATATTCCTATACTACTTTTAATTTCTTAAAAAAGTTAAAAGATGACAAGAGTATAGAGTATAAGTAAGAGTATAAAGTCTGAAAAGGTATCTCAGACAGAGGAAGAAAGATGCTTTTTCAGTTGTCTTTGATGACTAAGTTTTAGACAAAACCAAAAAACCTATTAATATATAGAGACAAATATTTTTAATTAAAGTTAAGACAAGTTTTACCTTGCTTACTTTAGAATTTGTATCTTTCTCTGATTTTTTCAAAATTTCCTTTTTGTCAGTTTTTTGCAAAGCTGTTGACTCTTCTTCCACCTCATCTTCTCCTTCTCCTCTTTTTTTATCAGCTTTCTGATCTCTGATCTCAGCCACTTTTGCAGTGGGTCTAGATATTCTTGGAGATCTTCTTAAAGTACGACCCACATTTGTTTTCTCCTCTTCCTTTTCTGTCTTCTCTTGCTTGTTTTCTGGTTCTAGAACTTTGGGGGGAGAATCGGGCTTCTTTTTCCGACTTGATATCCTGATTGTTAATTTGATGCCCTCTTTCTGCCTTTCAGAGGTTATCTCTGTATTTTCTGAGGCAGTGGTTTCTTCTTCAGGAACCAACTTATATTTGAATTTGCTTTTTTGCATAGAACCCTTTGTCTCAGAAGGCTCCTCTATGCCAGAGGTCTGGGCATTGTCCAGATTATCCATTTCTACCTTTGTGAACTCAGAATCCTCTTTTAGGGTTTCTAGGTCTACTTTTTTCACAGACTGACCACCAACAGTACCTGTACTCTGGCATTCTACCACTTCTTTTTCTGAGGCTAGTTTCTCACAGTGGTCAATGATATTAGATGGTGGAGAAGTTTCAGCTGCCTCAGGAGAGCCAGGCTTTTCTGACTCCAGAGTACTCTTTGGAACTTCTTCTGGTATTGGACTCAATCTTTGTGTGTCCTTATCAAGAAAAGTCTTTTTGGACTTCTCTAACTTTTCAAGACATTCTAGGATTGGTGGGCGCTTATCCTTCTTAGTTTTGGGAGACTTCTCTTCACCTTTCATGGTACACGACTCAGTGGAAGATAAAGTAGTTTTTAAAGAGAGATCTTTTGCCATCTCAGAAGACTCAAGAGAAGTTTCCATTTCTGGAGGACCAGGTTCCTCTAGTTGTGCTTTTTGACTATGGATCTCTAAGACTGATATTGAACAATCTGCATCTTTCCTCAAAGGGGCTGTTTCTTTCTCAAGCTCACCTGTTTTCATACTTATTATGACAGAATTTAAGGACTCTGTTCCATTTCCCTCCATGATGATATTTCTGTCCTTAGAGGGGCTATAGCTCTCTTCCTTTGTCTCATAAAACTTTGTCTCTATTGGTTCTGTCTTAAAATTTGGAGCTACCCTTTCATCACTAACTTCTCCATTTACCAGCTGTTTCCCTTCATGACCCAAAGCGGTGATTGTAGAGATCCTTTTACAAGTCTCTTCTTCTTGTTTTATTTCATCTTTCAAAAACTCTTTTGTTGGAGTAACTGATTTACACAAAGGTCCCTTAACTGGACTGTCAAAATCATCACTCAGTTTAATTTCTCGTTTTTTTAGTGGTATCTTGGCCTGCTGGTCATTTTTAAGTTTCTCAGTTTCTTCAGTAGATTTCTCAGTAATTTCGTGAGAAGATTTAATATTGCCACCAAATTCGATCCTTTCAGGCTCCTGTGCCACTGGCTTCTCCATGCTACTTTTGGTATCTTTAGGATCTGCTCTACATTCCTTCACCTCAACTTTAATGGGTTTGACATTTTCCTTGAAGGAATCACTTTCTTCTTTGATAAGCTTTTTTTCTTCATTTTCTGGCAAAGGTTTTTCTAGCTTCACTATGACTGGCAGCTTCACAAGTTCCTTTTCATCTTCTTTTTCTTTTTTCACAGTAGTCTCTTCTAGAACATTGGCTGTAGAATGGTTTTCTAAATCCATAGGCTGCTCCTCACTTTTCATCTTTTCACTTTCTTTCTGTTCCTCTAAAAATCAGAAAAAGTTTAATTACATGAATAGAAACTTTCAAGGCTATAAAATGTAAGACTTAGTATAATGTATATTTCCATTTAAAGTTTCTATTTTAAAAGAGGTGGCCTCTGTCATTGGATATTTGACAATAAAAAATAAAATCTGACAATGAAGAAAATTATAAAAACTTTGAGATACAACTTCTAGATATTAAAAAAACATTTAGAAAAATTTAGGTTTCTGCTTTTTACTTTTTGTTTTGGTGTTCTGAATGGATTGCAAATATTTATGCAGTTCAAATAATTTATTCAAATTCAAGAGATGGCTTAAAAACATAAAATTGAAAATGCTACCTAAAACATTTCCAGAAGATCATATTTGTTTTAAAAACTGACAACTGTTAAAAGAACTGAGCACTTCATTTCACTGAGGTACCAGGAACACGGCAGTGGGAAAATGAAAAATATAGAAAAACAAAAAGCCCATATCCTATTACCCAGAGGCAATCACTAGTAATATTTTAGGTTACTTCCTTCTGGTCTTGTATATTTTTCACTAAGTTGGTATCATGTTGCCACAATTTATTCATTGAAACACTGGCACTTTCTTATGATACTTTTATAAAATGATGCATTTTCTAAAAATTGAGTTTAATAATTATATAACATTCCTCAATGTGATCATATTACAACTTACTTTATCAAATGCCACCACTGAACATTTCAGAAGTTAGTACTATACAAAGAAACTGTTTAGATTTATCTGTCAATTCTTCTTTATGCCTTATTGGCTATATATTTTCAACTTTTATGAAGTACCTAATACTAGTGCAGATTTAAACATAACCAAAGCTATATTCAATAAATAGCATAATCTCTGAATAGGATTATAGAGACTGCATTCCAGAATTCAGTGACTTCTAATTTTACGTACATTTTTAATCCCTTAACCTTATCCTTGCTACTGAAAAACCTAATTCTAAACAAAGTTTTACTAAGACATAAATTTTTTTCCTAAAATTTTGAAATGATTCTCGTCAAGTTGATAAACCAGTTAGGATATATTTCATGGGAATAATGGGATGGAAAGAAGTGAGAAGATAAGGCAGGATATGTTTTTTGAAATGAAAATTTAACCACCATTTCTTTTATGTCCAATGATGTTGCAAATAAAAAAGCCAAGAACCATTTAGAACCATTCAGTGTCTGAGAGTTAAGCAACTGTAATCAGTATTTCTTCCTTCTTTACAAAGTCAGTGCCATAGAGAATGCTGCTAAAATATTTCAAGAGATGACAGTAAAAAAAAATTTTTTTAATTCAAAATATAAAATAGTCCTACAGCATAAATAAGGTAAGAAAAAAACAAGAGATGACAGTAATTACCAAAGTTGTATGTTTTCTGTTTCCCACTGATAAAACAGGTTTAATAAATTCTCATTTATTGAGATTAGCTAGTATATCAGGAAATTTAACTAAATGAATACCTTATTTAACGGTTAAAATACTGATTACTATCTTTAAAAATAACTTCAACTGCCATGTGCAATGGCTCACGCCTTTAATCCCAGCACTTCGGGAGGCCAAGTTGGGTGGATCGCTTGAGCTCAGGAGTTTGAGACCAGCCTGGACAGCATGGTGAAACTCTGTCTCTACAAAAAACACAAAAAGTAGCCGGGGCATGGTGGTGTGTGCTTGTAGTTCCAGCTAGGTGGAAGGATTACTGGAGCCCAGGAGTTCAAGGTTAACCCTGACCCCTGATCATGCCACTGCATTCCAGCCTGGGTGACAGAGTGAGATCCTGTCTCAAAAAAAAGAAACAAAGAAACAAAAGAAAACAAAAAAAACTTCAACCCAATACTGTGTGTGTGCTAAACACAAGTTAATATTTTTTATCTCTATTCTATGGTTCAGAAAGTATCTAAAGATTTCATCATGACCCTGATCCAACGTAAAATAAGTTTCTCAGTTTCTTCAGATTTCTCCATGTTTTCATTCGAAGGTAGAACTGATCTTGGTTTGAGTAACAACACAGCAAAATAAAACAAGAAATGACATTAGGTTCAAGATTCCCAGGTTCACTAACCCTAATTTAGCTAGTGATGCATCTTTGGGTGTGTCACAAACTCACTGATCTTTCTTCATCTATAAATAAAGCAGCTGGACTAAATAACCTCAACTATTATTCTTCGCTGGTGTCATATTTCTTTTATTCTAAAAATGTTAAATTCTTGGTTTTTTGTGTGTTTGGCTTGGTTTTTTTTTTTTTTTTTTTTGAGATGAAGTTTCGCTCTTGTTGCCCAGGCTGGAGTGCAATGGCGTGATCTTGGCTCACCACAACCTCCGCCTCCTGGGTTCAAGCGATTCTCTTGCCTCAGCCTCCCGAGTAGCTGGGATTACAGGCATGCACCACTACACCCGGCTAATTTTGTATATTTAGTAGAGACGGGGTTTCTCCATGTTGGTCAGGCTGGTCTCGAACTCCTGACTGCAGGTGATCCGCCCACCTTGGCCTCCCAAAATGTTGGGATTACAGGTGTGAGCCACCGCACCTGGCCAGCTTGGTTCTTTTAAGAGAAAAAAGTGACAATTAATATTCTAGCTCCTCTAAATTAAATAAATATGTTTCCAAAATAGTGTGGAGAAAGGAAGAATTAGGACAGAATATGAACCTTTAAGCACTATAATAATTAGCGAAAAGGTCAGTTACACAAGCATTTTCCCAAAGTTTGTCAAAAGAAAGTTGTAAAAGAGCACATAAATGAGTTTAAAAGGTATAAAATTTGAAGTGACCAAAGGAAAAATTCACTCAAAAAATTGAAACACAGCATCACATTTCTTCACAAATGAGGTGACCCAAGAGAAGTGGTAGCTACTGTGGGTTTTTAAAGGTGATTCATTCATTTACTCAACAAATATTTATTGATCACTTATTATGTGCTTTCTCCACCACCCCTAGCAGAATCACTCTGTAATGATACACTGAATATTCTATGTAAGTTAACAGTAGAAGACACTGAGTTGCCTGCCGATTATCTATTCTCCTTTTTCTTACAAACAGAATTTATTCTGTTCAGGAAGGCACTTGCCTCCTCAAACACCTTAAAGCTGTGAGTCATGTGATCCAGTTATGACCAATGACATGCATGAGGAAGTCGTGGATGAGAAGGGAGTCAGCTGACTGGTGCCTTTTGCCCTTTTCCCTCCTTTGGGTCCAGATTCTATACACAATACCTGGAGAAGGAGCTGTGGTCCCAGCTACGTGGGAGGATTGCTTGAGCCCGGGAAGTCAAGGCTGTAGTGAGCTATGACTCATTACACTCTTGCTGGGGTGACAAAGCAAGACCCTGTCTCAAAAAAAACCCAAAAAAACAAAAAAGCCCAACAAACCAACAAAAAAACCCACCACACAAATAAAATGTTGGATCTACAAGTGTTTTATACTATTTTTTATTTGCACTATTTCATTAAAAATTAAGACTCTCAGCCAGGTGCAGTGGCTCACGCCTGTAATCTCAGCACTTTGGAAGGCTAAGGTGGGTGGATCACAAAGGTCAACACGGTGAAACCCCGTCTCTACTAAAAATACAAAATTAGCAGGGTGGGGTGGTGTGGGCCTGTAGTTCCAGCTACTCGGGAGGCTGAGGCAGGAGAATGGCTTGAACCCAGGAGGCAGAGGCTGCAGTGAGCTGAGATTGCCCCACTGCACTCCAGCCTGGCAACAGAGTGAGACTCTGTCTCAAAAAAAAAAAAAAAAAATTAAGACTCTCAAAGAGTCAGACAAACCTTAACGCTCTTGTGTCACCTCCACCTTGGCCAGCTGTGGGACCTTTAGAAAATTACTTGAAACTTTCTAAGTCTCTTTAGACTCTAAGCTCTTTAAAATGGAAACATAAATATCTATACCTCAAGGAGAAGCTGTGAGGATTTTTTTTCTTTTTATCTTAGGGGACTTTTTGAAAATGGAGCATGCAAAGTACTTTTACACAGTACTTGAGAGCTATTATTAATTATTTGGCCCCATCTTTTTACCAGAAACTTCAGCCACATCGGAAAATTCAGTTTCCCAAAGCTGCCATCACTTTTTTGTTTTACTCTGTTAACTCTGCCTAGTAAGTAATTGCTATTTTGTACCTTTTAAGATTCCTCACTTTCCTAATTTTTTTTTTTTTAACTTTTACTTTAGGTTCAAGGGTACGTGCGCAGGTTTGTTATACAGGTAAATTGCGTATCATGAGGGTTTGACGTACAGATTATTTTGTCATCCAGGCAATAATAAACATAGGTAGTTTTTTGATCCTGACCCTCCTCCCACCCTCCGCCCACTTTCCTAATTTGTAAAACAACTAAAATAACAGGCACAATCTCCTGGGTTGCCAATGATTGCATACAATACTACATATAAGGCCTTCAGAAGAGTGATACCAGGCAAGCACTCAATGTTTGCCAATATTATTATATTATAGGCAAGATCTTACCTTCCTCAAGCCCAGTTACAATATCACTCCATTTTATAATTTTATCTGATCCTTTCCCTATAAGGAATTAACGGCTCCTCTTCTTGTGTTTGCACATTGCTTTATAGAGACTTCTACAGCAGCACTTACTGCCCAGAATTATAATTATTTATTTACAAATCTATGTATCCTACCAGTCTTACGAACTACTCTGGGGCAGAATCATGGATTATTCACCTGCAGTAAGACACTCAAACATGTGCTGACTAAATTGAATAAACTGAAACGGCAACAAACGCTAGTCTAAATGTTGGCAAATAACATCAATACTTTTCATGAGGTAGCTTTTACTAACAGGAAGTCTTATGTAGACTGTAAAGCAATATTTAATTAAAAATTCTATGAAGCATATTTCACCAACCTACAAAGTGAGATTTGGGCAAGGACATGACACATTTAACAGATGCTAAGGTATAATGCATTGAAGAAGGATTAATAAATGCATTTACTTAAAAGACCATTTAAAATATAAGCTAAAACTAAAGATCCCAAAACAAAATTAGCCATGGATGTCAACCAACAATGCAGAGGCTGAAATGTTCAAACTCCACTAGTAATCAAATTAAAATTCAAAAAGCAGTGAGATTTTTAATGTAACCAACCAGCAAAGTTTTTATTTGGTCATAATGTTCAAAGCTTCTAGATATGGCAAAAGGAATTATGCTCATACACTGGTAGTATTAGCATAAATTAGGTAAAACCATTCAATAACTTCAATAAATATTTACTGAGTGCTTGCTTTACACTTGGAAACCTCACTAAAGAATTTTTCAAAGACAGGGAAACTATCATGTAGCATGTTAAGTGCAAAAAGTAGAAAATAAAACTCATTTTTCATGTAATCCTAATTCACATAAATAAACCAATAAATCTGTAACCACGCCTAGAATAATGACTAGAAAGAAACAGAACACAATGTTAACAGTATTGCTGCATCTTGACAATAGGATAACAACTAATTTTTATTTTTTGCTTTACACTTTCCCAAGTTTTCTATAGTGAACATGTAATATCTTTTTAACTAGACAAATAAGAAACCCAGTGTGTTTACTGCAGGCAGTGGAGTGACAGGATCAGATATGCACTTCAGAAAAGGTACTCTTGGCCAGGCATGTTGGCTCACGCCTGTAATCCCAGCACTTTGGTAGGCCAAAGTGGGCAGATCATTTGAGCCCAGGAGTTTGAGACCAGCCTGGGCAACATAATAAAACCCGTCTCGACCAAATATAGAAAAATTCGTCAGGCATGGTGGTGCACACCTGTAGTTCCATGTAGTTCCAGCTATACTAGAGGCTGAGGTGGGAGGATCGCTTGAACCCAGGGAAGCTGAGGCTGCAGTGAGCCATGACCACGCCAGTGCACTCCAGTCTGGACAACAAAGTGAAACTGTGTCCTCAAAAAAATCCCCAAAATCAAAAAAAGCCAGTGATGTCCATTTTAAGCTAAGGCCAATCCTTCCATTAATGCTTTGCATTTCATATCCTCTAGCCTACTCAGAAAGAGTTTTAATCAAAGTTTCATCATCTCACTTGTTTTAATGAGCTCTCACTAGCTGTAGTATTGACAACAGATTCAAGTGAATGAAGACAGAAACAAGAATAAAGGATTATTGCAAGAGTACTAATTATAAAAGCTCTTCAAGGCCATCCCATTTTATTCAGATTGAAAACCAAAACTGTCAATAAAGCACAAGGCCCTGCACAATTGGCATGTCCCTCTCCCCCCTCTTTCAGAGCCTTACCTGCCTGACCTCTTTCTTCCCCTATTACGAATAGTCCCCACTCATTCTGCTTCAGCTATATTGCTAACCTTGCTTTTTCTATGAAACAGACCAGCAAACTTTCCATAAAGGGTCAGAGTAAATATTATTAGCTTCCCAAGCCATGGAGTCTGTCACAACTACTCAAGTCTACCATTGTAGTGAAAAAGGAGTCATTGACAATCAAATATTAAATGAATAAATAAAATTTGATTAATAAAACAGGTGGTGCAGGCCAGATTTGGAAGATAAACCCTGGTCAGTCAATCTTTGCGCTAACATAGTAAGTAAGCAGGGTTGTGCCACCTCAGGGTCCTGCCTGTTTTTGTCAGCATAAAAATCCTTCTTCTCTGGTATTTGCATGGCTTGCTCTCTCAGATCCTTTAGGACTCTACTCAAGTACCAACTCTTCCATGAGTCATTTTCTAGCAACTCAATCTAAAATCATGCCCCACTCTCTTCCCCAAATTATTTTCCTTCCATCCCTCCTTATCACCATCTATACTGTATATTTTATTTACTAATCTTGTTTATTGTTTGATAATTATGACATGTAACCTCCATCATGGGAAAAATTTGACTGCTTTTGTTCACGACTACATTCACAATACTGAAGATAGTGCATGACAAATTGCATACACTCAATAAATATTTGTTGACTGAAATGAGTGAAATATGACAGGTGAAATATCACCTGTGTCTAAGAGTATATGTCTGTAACTGAAGTTTTGTTTGCCAAAGAAACTTTCACCATTTGAAAATGTCAACAGACTTAACAGTTTCCAAAATGGGTTCAAATACTGAAATTATCATTTAATACTATCAAGATGCACATAATGGAAAATTTTATGCAAGCTGCCTGCACCATTTTGCTGTATGATAAAGGGATCTGAATTTGTGCCAATTCTTTTTTTTTTAATTTTTTTTTTATTTTTAGAGACAATGTCTTGCTCTGTCACCCAGGCTGGAGTGCACTGGTATGATCATACCTCACTATAACCTCAAACTTCTGAGCTCAAGCAACCCTCCTGCCTAAGCCTCCTGAGTAACTGGGACTATAAGCAAGAGTCATCACGCCAGGCTAATCCCAAAGCGCTGGGATTACAGGCATGAGCCACTGCACCTGACCAGTGACAATTCTTTTATAACTTACTTTAAAATTTCATGGTACTTACTTGACAAAGGTATCAAGAATTTTTTAATGATTAAGTATAGCAAAGAGAACCACACAAAACAAATGCATAGCTTAATACAGTAGAAGGCAAAAATGAAAAAGAAATTTAGCAGCTACCCCAAGAGAGCTATACATGCCTTTTCTAATAATAATTCCCTTCTTTACCAAAAATAACTATTAATCTGACTTTTTTAAATTAAAAAAAATTTGTTGACAAGTAAAAATTGTATATATGGCACACAAAATGATGTTTTGAAATATAAATACAGTGTAGAATGGCTAGATCAAGCTAGTTAACGTACGTATTACCTCACAATATAATTTTTTTTTTTGTAGTGAAAACACTTAAAATCTATTTGGCAATTTTAGGCATACAGTGTTATTAACTAGTCACCACATAGTACATATCTCTTGAACTTATTCCTTATTTTGTTGACAGTTTAGTTTTACAAGTTTATTTTCTTTTTAAGGACACGTTAATGTTATCCCCTCTATCCCTTATTTTTCTTGCAATTTATTTGTTCAAGACACCAAATCCACTGTCCTATAGTTTCTAGATACTGTAGACTACATTCCCATGTTCCTCTGTTCTTTGTTTATCCTGTGAATCATCCCTTCAACATATTCAGGTTCAATTTCTGTGGCAAAACTACTTCTCTGGTGTTGAGGAGTTCTTTATTAAGAGGCATATGATACCTGGTTATTTCTCTTTTTATTAGCAGATGTTGATGCTCAATATAAAAACTTTTAATTTATTAGCAATTTCAGAATGATGACATTCCCATTCTATCATTCATCTGTGACTAGTTGGAATACTTTTATAAAAACAAAAGTACTTTACTCATTTACTATCTTGTTACATAGTGGTAAAGTTCATATACAAAAGGAAGGATAAGTATTTGACTCTTTGAGTCATTTTAACATGGCTTTGATAACTTCCTTACTACCTGGAGTGACAAGATGATTCCTAGCTTATCATGCTGCAGAACTGAAATCAACCATTTTTCCGATTTTTTAATTGGTTTAGTTTTGTGGGAAGTTGTATTTCAAGACCACAATCTGGGCATTGAGGATGCTCACAGGTACTGGGTTTACCAATGTTTCTAAGCCTTTTCAGTAAACAGGGTTAGGAAATACACACATACACTACACACACACACCCCCGCCAACACACATTTTTAACTTAAAAAAAAAAAAAAAGACAAAACTCATGAGTTCATTCTGATAGTTCATGTTTTCTTAACCTCTTCTAACTTACCTATTATTTGCTTTTCCCACACTGAAAATCTTGGTTTTCAAGGACACAGATGATACAATTAAGATATCATACTATTTTGTCTCAAATTATATACAAAACATTTTCAGAATAACAATACTGATACCATTACCAATGTCATTAAAGAAAAGTTAAAAAAAAGTTTGTGTATGTGGCCAGGTGCAGTGGCTCACGCCTGTAATCCCAGCACTTTGGAGGCCGAGGCGAGCGGATCACAAGGTCAGGAGTTTGAGACCAGCCTGGCCAACATGGTGAAACACCGTCTGTACTAAAAATACAAAAAAATTAGCCGGGCGTGGTTGCAGGTGCCTGTAATCCCAGCTACTCAGGAGGCTGAGGCAGGAGAATCGCTTGTACCTGGGAGGTAGAGGTTGCAGTGAGCCCAGATTGAGCCATTGCACTCCAGCCCGGCAAGAAGAGCGAAAGTCTGTCTCAAAAACAAACAAACAAACAAACAAACAAGCTTCAAGTGCACTCTCACCCTACTTTCCCTAATGTTAAGAACTTATGTAACTAGAATACAATTACCAAAACAGAAAATTAACATTGGTAAAATACTATTAAACAGATTTTATTCAAATTTCACCAGTTTTCCTTCAATGTCCTTTTTTATTCCAGGATCCATGTCTCAGTTTATTCTTTTTTCCTTGGTCTCCTCCAACCCTTAGTCTCCTCCATTCCTCATTCTTTCTTTGTCTCTTCTGACCCTGACACAGTTATTCTGTAGAATACCTCTTAATTTGGGCTTATTTGGTGTTTTCTCTAGATTAGATTGAGGTTATACAATCTAATGTGGAATTTTTTGACAATACTTCCACAAAAGTTACGTTGTGCTTTGTATAAAGAGTTACATGATGTAAATATACCTGATATGGTTTGGCTGTGTCCCCACCCAAATCTCACCTTGAATTGTAATAATCCCCATGTGTCTAGGGCAGGGCCAGGTGGAGATAACTGAATCATGGGGGTGGTTCCCCCATACTGTTCTCGTGTAGTGAATAAGTCTCATGAGATGTGATGGTTTTATAAACAGGAGTTCCCCTGCACAAGCTCTCTTGCCTCCCGCCAAGACATGCCTTTGCTTCTCCTTTGCCTTCCACCATGATTATGAGGTCTCCCCAGCCATGCAGAACTGTGAGTCCATTAAACTTCTTTCCTTTATAAATTACCCAGTCTCAGGTGTCTCAGATATATCTTTATTAGCAGCATGAGAACAGACTAATACAACACCTTACTGGTGAGGTTAACTATTTGGTTAAGGTGATGTCAACTGGTTATTTCACTGTAAAATTACCATTTTCACCTTTGTAACAGATGAATATCCTGGGGGAGATACTTTGAAATTATGCTAATATCCTGCTTCTAAACAAACTTTCACCCACTAATTTTAGTATCTATCAGGGATCTTGCTTGCAACAATTATTACTGTAGCATTTTCTTAATGGTGATTTTCTACTTCCCTCATTACATCTACATGTTTTAACTTATGTTCACTTGCAGGGAAAAGCTGCCCCTTCACCTTTATTTATTTATTCAAATTGTACTTACGTAAGTCTGAACTCACAGATATTATTCTATGGATTAAAATCTATCTTTATATATTTTGTTACTAAAACTCTTACTGCTTTCAATATTGGGAAACTCCTTCCACTGGCACCTATGTCCTAATGATATGCCCAAATCCCTTTTTGAGCACATCCTTATTTTCCAGCATTACCAGATGTTCCAGGCTTATCTTGTGTTTTCCCTGCCTGTTCTTGGGATCAATCTCGTCTCTAAGGAGCTCTGGTTCCTCTTACAGGAGAATGACATTTTGAAATCAAAATCTGGAGGCTGTATTCATTGTTACTGGGGTGTCACTGCTCTTAGATTCCTCTCATAAACACATATATGCAGGTATACTAACTCATACATATGATTAAACTTTTATTTATTTATCACCTACTACTGATGTTTTGTCAGTCATTTTGGCTATCTAAAGCTCATTCACGAGAAGATTCCTATACAAAACCCTCACGGGAAAAGAGATTATAGATATTGGTAACAGCTTATCTGCAGTCTATCTGAAAGTCACATTGGCTGGACATAAAGTCCCTAGCTGACATTTTCTCCCCCTGAGAGTCTGCCAAATACATTATGGCATTTTCTTCTGGAGTAAAGCACTGATGTCAAAAAGAGTGAAGGCAGTCTGATTTTCCTTCCCTTGTAAGTCATTTGGTCTTTTTGTCTGGATACCCAAGGTATTTCTTTCTTCAAAGCCCTGTAATTTTACTAGAAAATGTCTTGATGTTGATTGGTCTGCACTGAGTTTCCAGCTACTTCAGGAAAGTGTTTTCCAACATAGTCTTTAGTTATTTATCTGTCCCCTTGCTTTTTCTTTTTTGTGGACACCTATCTCTTGGATCTTCTTTGGCTATTTTCAGTATAGCATTTTCTCTCAAATCCTTATATCCTATGTTTCTTTTGTTTTTTACAAATACCCTGTTTTCTAATTTTCTATTTTGTAAAGGTATTAATTCTTATGTTTGTTGACTCAGATGTTTATCTTAATCTTTTTAAAATTTTAACTCTTCTGAGTCCTACCACTTATTATCGTGCTCATGTTTGATGGGCATGTCTTTCTGAGAAGCTTTCACTGTCTGTAGGGATGTTATTCTGCTTCTTGTTCTCTCTTGTTCTTATAATCCCAGGAGATTTGAACTTGCTCCCTTTTAGTTGTCTGGTTTTATGTACAAGTAGATTCCCTAAACTTTTAGAAAAAAGTCATTTTTATGATAGTTTTTCCAATTTCATAACTTTAGAGCTCTCGTTATTTTTGTGAAATACTCAAATTAAAGCAATGTACTTTATGAGATCACCTAACTCTATTCTTCTCCCATAATTTTATTTGAACCTTCTTTTTGTTTGTCCTGTTGTCCCTGTCCTACTTAATTTGGAGCCTATGCCCAGCAGTTTCACATCAGCGTGGAGCTTAATCCTGGAAAGGCTTTGGGTGGTGAGGATTGAGAATTCATGAGGCCCATAGTACCTGAGAATCTTTAAGACCGTTGTTGTAGATTTTGTCTATATGTTTTTGTTATTACCATCAATATGTTCCTTTTATGGGGGAACTGGTAGAGACTCAAAATCCACACCACTATTACTTTCCAAAATTCATGAATGATAAATTTTCCCCTTCTAATTCAAACCACAACAAACTCAGTCAGAGCAAACCAATTTCAACAGTTCCTCCAATCATGAAAGATTTCTTCTGTTTCTTTCTCCTTTTCTTCCTTGCTTCCTTCCTTCCCTCCTTCTCCAATAAGGAAAAATCTTTCACATAAGAAGCACTATAGGCCAGGCGTGGTGACTCACACCTGTAATCCCACTTTGGGAGGCCAAGACAGGCAGATCGCTTGAGCGCAGGAGTTTGAGACCAGCCTGGGCAACATGGTGAAACCTTGTCTCTACAGAAAATACAAAAATTAGCTAAGCATAGTGGCGCATGCCTGTAGTTCCAGCTACTCAAAAAGCTGGGGTAGGAAGACTGATTGAGCCCAAGAAGCGAAAGCTGCAGTGAGCCATGTTTGAGCCACTCAACTCTAGCCTGGAGACAGAGCATAAACCTTGTCTTTAAAAAAAAAAAAAAAAAAAAAAAAAAGAGGCTTACTCCTGTAATCCCACTGCTTTAGAAGGTTGAGGTGGGAGGATTCCTTGAGGCCAGGAGTCTAAGACTGGGCAACATAGCAAGACCTCATCTCTACAAAAACAATTTTTTTTTCTTAATTAGCTAGACATGGTGGCACATGCCTGTAGTCTGAGTTACTGGGGAAACTCAGGTAGAAGGATTGCTTGAGCCCTGGAGTTCAAGGTTACAGTGATTTATGATCATGACACTGTATTCTATCCTGGGCAATTGAGCAAGACCTTATCTCTTAAAAAAAGTTCTTAAATTATTGGGAATGATAGAGGAGTTAAAAAATTATTTAAGTTCTTAAAAAAAAAGCAGCAGCACTATGGTCTGTATCCTATTGTTTATGGCAAAAAAATACAAGAAAGAAATGCAAACGTCAATGTATTTCCTGTCAATTTTTTCTACTTAACTCAAACATGATGTAAAAGACACTGATAATAAAGAGTATCTTGTCTTTTATTCCTATAAAAGGAAACTATTTTAGATATCACAAGGTTGTAACAATAACATCTGTATTTATTAGTCTCCCTATACTTGTTTAAAGTAAAACAATGTTTTATTTTATTTATTTATTTTTTTGAGAGGGAGTCGCACTCTGTCGCCCAGGCTGGAGTGCAGTGGCGCAATCTCGGCTCACTGCAACCTCCACCTCCCAGGTTCAAGCGATTCTCCTGCCTTGGCTTCCCAAGTAGCTGGGATTACAGGCTCATGCCATCACACCCAGCTAATTTTTGTAATTTTAGTAGAGACGGGGTTTCACAATGTTGGCCAAGCTGGTCTTGAACTCCTGACTTCAAGTGATCCTCCCGCCTTGGCCTCCCAAAGTGTTGGGATTACAGGCGTGAGCCACCACACCCTGCCAAAACAATGTTTTATATAATAAAAATAGTAGTTTTTTTTTCCTTTTTTGAGACAGGTTTCACTCTGTTGCACAGGCTTGAGTAGGGTGGTGTGAGCACGGCTCACTGCAGCCTCAATGTGCTGGGCTCAAGCCTGCATCAGCTCCCCAGTAGCTGGGACCAAAGGCATGCAACACCATGCTTGGCTAGTGCATTATTATACATTCAGTACATAAACTTTTTGATCCCCATCCATAAGTTTCTAGAAATTGCCCACAAGTATCAAAAAATGTTCAATCTTACTACTCATCAGGAAAATGTAAACTAAAACCACAATGAGGTATCACCTAACACCTGTTAGGGTAGTTATTATCAAAGACAAGACAACAGGTGTAGGCAAAAATGAGGAAAAAAAAGAGAGAATCCCTGTACACTGTTGTTTTGAGAATGTGAAGTAGTATAGCCATATAGGAAACAGTATGGAGGTTCCTCAAAAAATTAAAAATATAAGTACTATAGGACTCAGTAATGCCACTACGGGGTATATCCAAAGAAAATGAAACCAGTTTGTTAACGAGATATCTGCACTCCCATGTTCCCTCCAGCATTAATCACAATAGGCAAGATATGGAATCAACCTAAGTGTCCATCAGCAGATAAAAGGATGAAGAAAATATGACCTATATACATGATAGAATATTATTCAACATTAACAACGAAAGAAATCCTGTCATTTGTGACAACATGGATAAACCTGGAAGATACTATGCTAAGTGAAATAAGTCAGGAACAGAAACAAATACCTCACGATCTCACTTATATGTGGAATCTTAGAGTTGAACTCACAGAAGCAGAGTAGAATAGTGGTTATGAGAGACTGAAGGTGTGGGGAGATGCTGGTCAAAAGATAAAAACTTTCAGTTACGAAGAATAAGTTCAAGAGATCTACTACTGTACAACATGGTGACTACAGTTACAACAACGTACTGTACACTTGAAAATTGCTAGGACAGGAGACTTTAAGTGCTCTCATCACAAAAAAAGATAAGTCTGTGAGTCAATGCATATGGTAATTAGTTTTAGACATTCCACAATATGGAATTAGTTTTAGACATTCCACCATAAATACATACAACTTTTCTTTGTCAATTAAAAAATTTAAACCCAGCCAGGCACGGTGGCTCATGCCTGTAATCCTAGCACTTTGGGAGGCCGAGACGGGTGGATCACTTGAGCTCAGGAGTTCAAGACCAGCCTGGGCAACACAGTGAAACCCTATCTCTACAGAAAAGGCAAAAATGAGCTAGGCATGGTGGCTTGTGCCTGTAGGCCCAGCTACTTGGGGGTCTGAGGCGGAAGGATCACTTGAGCCCAGGAGGTGGGGGTTGCAGTGAGCCAAGATTGTACCACTGTACCCCAGCATGGGCAAAAAAACCAAAAACCAAAAAACAAAAAAAAACACCTTGCAATCTAGAATAAAAAAATAATATAAATACAGGATAAGGGTGTCACCCTTGGGGCCTACTGAATGCAGTGAGAATCCTGGAACTTTGGTCCACAGAGTTGATAGAAGAGATATTGGCTTCCATGGAACATGAGGCTTTTGAGTTGTTCCTGGACCTGCTCAATGTAAATCCCATCTGCTTGTTTCTCCAGTTGTCACCTGGGAGAAAACAGCTTCTGGATGGTCATAAGAACTGTTGCAAAGACTATTCCTAAGGCTAGATGTTGCTCCTGTTGGCAAGCTATGATCCCTGTCCTAGACTGATCTCAGTATACTGATGCCAAGTGTTGTCTGCAGTAGTTTTGCGAATCTGAATACTGAAACCTAAGAAGGATCCCAACAGACACTAAAGATATAAAACTGCAATGTATGGAAAAATACTGTGTTGTGTAGCTCATTTATTAATCAACACACTGACTCATGTATGGGAACTTATCCAATTCACAAGTTTACCATGACAATGCCATGTTCCACTTTTAATTTTTTTAATACAAAGAAGTCCCTAGATAACGATACAGGGAAGTAAGTTCTTTTATCTCCAGTCATATTAAAATTCTCATCAAAGTTACAAAGAAATCATTATGAGTAACATCATAAATATCTGTACTTTCACCAGGTACAATAGAAAATATAAAAAATAATTTAACATCTTGTCTCATTTATTACCAGTAATCTATTCACTATGAGCAAGAGTATTTCCAATTGTACTTACATATGCAAATGCTCATTCTACTTTGATACACTTTTTTGCTGCACTCAAACTCAAAAGAAAGTTTTGGCCGGGAGTGGTGGCTCACACCTGTAATCCCAGCACTTTGAGAGGCCAAGGCGGGCAGGTCACCTCAGGTCGGGAGTGCAAGACCAGTTTGACCAACATGGAGAAACCCCGTCTCTACTAAAAATACAAAATTAGCTGGGCCTGGTGGCGCATGCCTGTAATCTCAGCTACTCGGGAGGCTGAGGCAGGAGAATTGGTTGAACCCAAGAGGTGGAGGTTGCGGTGAGCCTAGATCGCGCCATTGTGCTCCAGCCTGGGCAACAAGAGTAAAACTCCGTCTCAAAAAAAAAAAGTTTTGATACACGTAATATTTTTCTCTCAAGAACATATAGCTGCACATCTCAGCATTCAAAAATGAATCTCCTTAAAATATCAGTCCTCCCCCTCCCAATTTCTTCCTCAGGTACCTTTTACGTTAACCATCATAGTTTTTACAATGGATAGTTTCATAGTATTACATGTTACAGACTGAATTGTGTTCTCCACAAATTCATATATTGAAGCACTAATCCCCAATGTGACTGTATTTAGAGACAGAGCCTTTGGTGAGGTAATTATGGTTAAAGAATTCTCACAAAAGCGGGGGACTTTAACATTACAGGAATGGTGCTCTTATAAGATCAGAGGAACAGAAACAGATAGCTTTTTCTCCACACACACAGAGAAGAGAGTCATTTGCAAGCCAGGGAAAGAGCCCTCATCAGAAATCAAATTTGCTACTTTTAACTCCAGAACTGAGAAAATAAATTTCTGTTGTTTTAAGCCATCCAGTCTGTGGTATTTTGTTATGAATAGCCTGAACAGACTAATAGACTACATTAAGTTATATTATTTTGCCACATAGAATTTAAGCTTTATATCTGACATCACATTAATAATGATCAAAGGAAAATCATCAGTAAGTTAATCTACCTACTATAACTATACTGGGCTGGGCGCAGTGGCTCACGCCTATAATCTTAACATGTTGGGAGATGGCGGGGAGGATTGCGTGAGGCCAGGAGTTTGAGACCAGATGGGGCAACATAGTGAGACCCTGTCTCTACAAAAAATTAAAAAACTAGCCAGGCATTGTAGCATGTGCCTGTAGTCCCAGCGAGGCAGGAGGATCCCTTGAGCCCAGGAAATGGAGGTTACAGTGAGTTGTGATTGTGGCACTAGATTCCAGCCTGGGCAGTAAGAGCAAGACCTTGACTCTAAAAATAAATAAATACAAAAACCAACTATACTGACATACTTCACTTCAACAATTAGCAACTCTCTCCTTTTTCTGAAATAATTCTTGGTCTTTGTTATTCCAAAATTTATAAAGACATGAATACAATAAATATCTTATTTTCATGTTAACTACACTGTAAGAAAAAAATGTAAGTCCAAGCACCTGAGACTAAGCCCGATTTTAGAGGGCAAAAGAAAGGAGTATGGCAAAATGGAGTGTAAATCTCATGTAAATAGAAACAACCATTACTCAGCTATAGAGAATTTTTGACATATAAAAATGATGATTCAAAGTTGACAACTTTTCTAATTTTCAATTTTAGATGTCGACAGCAACTTCATTTAAAAAATCAGTCATATGAAAACATATGTTCCCTCAAAAATTTGTATGTTAACATTCACCGCTGCATTATCTATACCAAAAGGTGGAAAAATCCAAATGTCCATCAAGTGAACAGATAAATAAAATGTGGTATATCAATACAAATAAATATTATTCATCCATAAAAAGGAATGAAGTACTGATACATGCTACAACATGGATGTTGTAATATTTAGCATATGTTAACATTATGTTAGTGTAATGTTAAAAAATTTACGCTAAATGAAAATGTCAGACACAGATGGCCACATGGTGTATGATTCTATTTTTATGAAATGCTATAAAGAGAAAAATCCATAAAGACAAAGTAGATTAATAGTTTACAGGGGATGAGGGTAGGGAGAAATGGCAAGTAACTTCTAAGTGGGTACAGAGTTTCTTTGTGGGGTGCTAGAAATGTTCTAGAATTAGTGGTTATGGTTGCACAATTCTGTGAATATACTAAAATGGTGAATTTTATCTTAGCTTTTTAAAAACAAAGCAGCACTGTAGAAACCAAAATAAACAGGTTTTTGGGCCAAATTAGGTCTGTGAGCTGCCAGTCTGTAAATTCTGTTCTTTATAAGAAATTCTCAAATGATATCTTATCTGATCACCTGTAGGCAGAAGTGCATGACTGTAAAAATTAACAAAAGGACAATCTTCTTTCAATTAGTAGAATTAAAAACTAAATGTTAGTTGAGCTTCCCTCAACTTTTTCCCCAGAAAAGTTTCTTTTTAACTTTTTGGTCCCTTCTAAATTAGAATACAGTATCCAATGTAGAGAGAAAACATATATTAAATTCCATGGTGTTTTATATGCACAATACCTTCCAGTTAGTATTATCACCTAAATTAAGACAGTGGATCTTAAACTCCCATAAAAGGGTATAAATGACACCAAACACTTACTTGGAAATCTACCATAGTCTGAGAGTAACAACTCAAAAAGTATTTGAGCGTTTCAAGCCTGATGCCATGACTAGCCCTAATATAAGTGGGATACAAATAGTATAAAGTTTCAGATGGTCCTTGAAGTATAATCAGACTTTCACGGGAGTTGGGGAGACAACATCTGAGGGAGGGAAACAGCATGCAGACACAGAAGGGAATGCCCAAGACATATGTAGAAAACAAAAGCATCTAGATGATCTGGAACCAGTACTCATGTAAGAAAAAGCAGGAGCTACTGCTAGAGACCAGACTGAGATTCTGAATGTTAGTCTAGCAAATTTAGACTTTCAGAAGGCAATTCAAATTGTCTTTGAAACAAAGTCAACTTAATTATTTAGTTGGTGTCACCATTTTCTAGGTCACTTATTGCCATTTTCCATTTTTTTGCCCATTTTTACAGTTAATACGTTTCTCCTTAGCGCCTATACAAAAATAAAAACTTATCTTACTGAGTTAAGATACAAGGCATGGCAATTTAACTAATGACTAAAGAAAAATCTATTTTAGCTACAAGAATAAGAGTGGTTGTTATTCCCTCTCCAGTGCCTATTTATTTTTATTTCTTGCTGCCCAATTTGCAAATATCCAACCATGCTTAATTTTTAACTTTTGTCACATTTTGCTTCAACACTCTATGTTAGACATTCCCCAGGACTGTTTCCGGCTTTTGACCTACTCCTTCCCACCTGGCCCTGATCCCCCAACACAGCCCAAGGGTAATGTTTGTTTACATCCGAAAGGAAAAAAAATGACAGAACAGAATCATATTTATTTGGTCTTGCCATGGAATAGACTACAAGAACTACATCTGAGAGGACAAGGGTGAGAGACAGGGTTTTTGGGGGCTGAAATTATATGTAAGTGCAGCATTAAAAGGGCACAGGGACTCTGGAGACAGATTGCCTAGTTTTGAATATTAGGTCTGCCATTAACAAGCTATGTGACCTTGGGAAAATTACTGAAATCACTCTTTATCTAATTTCCCTCATCTGAAAAAAGGGAAGTAATAATATTACACTACTAAACAGGGCTTGTTGTGAAAATGATCTGACAATATAGGCAAAGCATTTAGAACAGTATTGGCACATGGTAAATGGTTTATGTGTTACTGTTTTATCTACCATAGTGTGAGCTTTCCAAAGCAAGGATTTTAGTCCTTCTTTATTAAACTAATGCCTAAAATCATGCTTAGCACAGAGAAGGTGCACAGTAAGTATTCACTGAACGAATGAATGAATGAATGAATGAATGAATGAATGAATAAGAAACATTTTGTTTTTAGAGAAAGAGAAGCAGAAAAGCAAGAGAGAAGGTAGGCTGTGTGTGGTTGCTCACATCTGTAATCCCAGAACTTCAGAGGGCTGAGGCAAGAGGATTGCTTGAAGTCAGGAGATCGAGACCAGCCTGGGCAACAAAGTGAGACCATGTCTTTACAAAATTAAAAATTAAAAAACATTAGCCAGGCATGGTGGCGCACACCTGTAGTCCCAGCCACTCAGGAGGCTGAGGCAGGAGGATCACTTGAGCCCAGGAGTTCCAGATTGCAGCATACTATGATTGTACTACTGCACTCCAGCCCGGGTGACAGAGTGAGACTGTCTCTAAAATAAAAATAGAAGACAGAAAAACAAAGAGAATGAAATGTCCTGCTCCTCCTCTTCTACTTTTTCAAGAGATGCCATCCCTCACAGACCATTTTCTCTTAGTTGTGTTGAGAGGTATAACATCAGCATTCATTGAGAAATGTTTTCAGAAACAGGTGTATAACGGCCTTTGGTGTATTTGTTTCAGAAGTTAGGAGATCACCTTGTTACTCAAAATACGGTCCTCTAACCAGCAGTATCAGCATTACATAGGTCCTTGTTAAAACAGCCAATCAGCAGACAGCCAAGACCCACTCCACCAGATTCTGTATTTTAAAAAACTCCCGAAGTGAACACCCAGCATATTAAAGTTTGAGAAGTACTACTCTAGACCACTTTAAGAGCACAGGGTATAGAAGGATCAGGCTTCAAATCTAGACTCTGACACTTAATTATGTATATGACCTGAGGCAACATTATAAATGTTCCAATTTCCTCATCTGTAAAATTAAAATAATAATAGTAGTTACCTCAAAGAGTTGCTATGAGGATTAAATGAAAATCCATATGCAGCATTTGGTAGACTGCAAAGAAAACAGGATGTGCCCAATAAATGTTAGCTGTTGTTATTGTTGAAATCCCCCATTATCTACTATAAGGCCCCACAAAGAAATTTCAGCATTAACTATTAGGAAGAGCTTACCTAGAAAAACAGTTTGTTCTGTTTTTCTTTCTACTTTAAACTACACAATTAGTCTCCCTTCAAGATCAGTGTCAATTTTGAGGTCTTGTATTAGAAATAATTGCCTCTTAAATTTCTATTATTCTGACCTTGGTTTCCAATTCACATTTTCTCTGGCTTTGATTTTAATTGTGTATGGGAATAAGAAAATATGTGAATGAATGACCAAAATGAACAAGTAATATTAAGTTTAAACCTAGAATTAATCCTTGGAAAATACTACTCAAAAAGAATAGAAATTCAATAGGAGGTTCAGACTACTTTTAAATTATTATGCATGGCTGGGCACAGTGACTCATTCCTATAATCCCAGCACTTTGGGAAGCCAAGGCAGGAGGGTCGCCTGAGGCCAAGTCAAGACCAGCCTGGGCAACAGAGCAAGATCCCATCTCTACAAAAAATAAAAAATGAAAACTAGCCGGGCCTGATGGCACATGCCTGTAGTCTTAGCTACTCAGGAGAGGCTGAAGGGCTGGGATCACTTGAGCCCAAGAGTTCTAAGCTGCAGTGAGCAATGACTGCACCACTGTACTTCAGCCTGGGCGACAGAGAGAGATCCTGTCTCAAAGAAAAAAAAAAAAAGCTTTCCTAAAGTAGTCTATAAGTTTAATTTTAACATACGAAAAATAATTTTTCAAAGCAGAAATTGGGCTTAGAAATAAAACCACCACAGACATTTGAAATAAAACCACACAAGCAATGAAGGACGGTAATCAACATTTCGGCTAAAAGCGATGCTTAATATATAGGAACGTTATTATATACTACACGAAAAGGCATAATTCCTTGTTTACAAGCAATGCTTGCAGATATGGAATGCTTTCTATAAATGGTTTCCTGAGAGCAGCAAATAAAGGAAAAACATTATTTTTAGGTTCTAATCAAAACTAGCAGATGCAAACTAAAAGCAAAGAAAACATGATAAGGAAAGCAAATTCCTTCCCTTGTCATTAAAAGGTTATCAATAACAAATATTAACTAAAAAGATGTTGGTCAAAATTTCACTTGCTTTCTTTCCTTTTGGAGAGCTCAGGACTTGGCTCTGTCTTCCTAGAATGGTTAGAATTTGATCTGCCTAGTTAAGCAAATTAGAAAACTCAATCAGAAATCAGGTTTAACAATTACAATTATCATAGACTTAAGAGTTTTCAAAGCATAACAAAAAAATAAACAACCCAAAGAAAAAATGGACAAAAAACTTGAATAAACATTTTTCCAAAGAAGATATACAAACGGCCAATAAACACTTGAAAAGATAGATGCTTAACATCACTTGTCATTAGGAACTAATAATTACAATGAGATGCTGTTATAAAAAAAACAAACAGAAACAAGTGTTGGTGAGGATGGGAAGCAACTAAAGTCCTTGGGCACTACTGGAAGGAATGTAAAATGATGCAACTGCTGTGGAAAACAGTATGTGCTTCCTCAAAAAATTAAACACAGAATTACCGTATATGATCCAGCAATTCCACTTCTGGATTAAAAGAAGGGAAAGCAGGGACTCAAGAGATATCTGTACACCCAGTTCATGGCAGCATTATTCACAATGTCCAAAAGGTGGAAGAAATTCAAGTGCCCACTGATGGATGAATTGATAAACAAAATGTGGTATATACATACAATGGACAATTATTCAATAATTTATTATTATTAAAAGGAAGAAAATTCTGACATATACTACAACAGCGGTTCCCAACCTTTTGGCACCAGGAACCAGTTTCGTGGAAGACAATTTTTCTATAGGAGGTGGGTTGGGGGGATAGTTTTGGGATGAAACTTCCACCTCAGATCATCAGGCATTAGATTCTCATGAGGAGTGTGCAACTAGATCCCTTGCATAAGTGGTTCACAATAGGGTTTGTGCTCCCATGAGAATTTAATGCCGCCATTAATCTGACAGGAGGTGGAGCTTGGGCGGTAATGCTCACTAGGGTGGTAATGCTCACTTGTCCCTGCTCACCTACTGCTGTGCAACCTGGTTCCTAACAGGTTACAGACTGGTACTAGTCCTTGGCCTGGGGGTTGGGGACCCCTGTAACATGGATGAACTTTGAAGACACTATGCTATGTGAAATAAGCCTGTCACAAAAGTGCAAGCATTATGATTCCTCGGATACGAATGATCAAATTCGTAAGAGACAGACGGCAGAATGAGAGATGCCAGCGGCTGAGGGGAAGGAAAAATGTAGAGTTTAGTGTTTAAAACATACAGAGCTTTAACTGAGAAAGATCAAAAAAGTTCTGGAGATGGATGGTGGTGATGGGTGCATCACAACAATATGAATGTACTTAATGCCACAGAACTGTATGGTTAAAAATGGTTAAAATGGTAAATTTTATGTTATATTTTGCCACAATAAAAAAGTTCATTAAATGTCTTCACATTCCTTAGTAAAAAAATATTATGTTTTGATGATCTGAACAATTTTTACTAAGATATTTTTAAATGTTCTACATAAAAGAGCAACATATTTAATGTTTTTGGCCTCATTTTCTTTAAATTAAGGAAAAATCAACCTCCTTTTATAAGAAGGCTCCCAATTCAAATTGAGATAGAAATTCAGAATTATATAGTTGGGAAGAGGAGTGGAAGAATATGGAAGAGATTACAAAACAAAGCAAAACAAAACACACAAAAAAAACCTTGTTTAGGTGTTTCTTCCTCTTTTTTAGTCTCCTCATCCTCTAAGCTGGGACTTTCCCGAGAAGAGTTGTCTTGTTGGCTAGAGTTTTTCAATAGTACAGGATCAATTTGTGCTTTCAGGAGTGCAAGAGTCTCAGCCAACTCGTTTCGATTTCTAAACAAGGAAAAAAATAAGACAGCATAAAAATCTTTTTCCTGTTCTAGAGAACTTTCTGAATAATACCGATAGAAATTAAAATAAAAAAAGAAAAATACATTAAGAACATCAAAAACACTGGTACAGCTAGCCCTAATTAACCCTGAATTTTAAAAGCACTAAGAAAAACACATTAAAATATACTGTTCTTCAGAGAGGAATATTAGATTTTCCTCTCTACTGATTGGAATGACAATGAACATCTCTTTGGTTGAAAAGAAAAGTAGGAACAAAATTAAACAAAAATCAACGTTTGATAACTTTAAAAATAGTATGTAATCTCTAAGGAGATGAAATCAATGCAAAACTTGATTGCAAAAGTATTTTTTGTTTTGTTCTTGATTTGGAAATAATTTTTTTCTACCTTCAGAGATAACAGCATTTGACATTGCTACAAAATTAAGATCCAGAACTTTCTGATTACAGCAAAACATCAGTTCCAATAACACAATTTAAAAACATAAAAAATTTTGGTAGCTGATTTTATTTTGTTAATAATGGTTTATAACTGATTCAACAATACCAGAAAATTCCAAATAAATAAGAGTCTAACCTATAAATTCTACTTAAAAAAAAAAAAAAAAAGAAGAGACACGGTCTCACTTTGTCATCCAGGCTGGAATGCAGTGACCTGATCGTGGCTCATGGTAACCTCAAATTTCCAGGCTCAAGACCCTCCTACCTCAGCCTCCCAAGTAGCTAGGACTACAGTTGTATATCCCTGTATCTGGCAAATAAAATCCTATATTTTTACTAGCAAAAACAAAGGTGTGGTATGGTTAATTTAAATGCCACTTACAACTGAGAAAACTCACTTGGATATTTTTCTTGCTCAGACAAGCAAGAAATGCTGTCAGACAGTGCGTAATGCTGAAGATAAAAAGCAGACCCTGGACTAAGAGTTGGGAAACTTAGTTCTAGATGTGCCACTAGGTTATTAATTAGCACCAAGATCCTCCCATCTGTGTTCTCAATGTGCGATGTAAATACCCCTGATTCAAAGTGAAAACTGTTAAGATGAAATGACTCGTTTTCTTATCTGTCAAGTCACATACGGCTCCTACCCTCCTTTCCCTTTCCAATTCCATGCCAGCTAGATTCTACTGCTTTAGAGTAGGAACTCTGCATTCCAAAGAGCCCCTGGACAAGTCATATATCCTCATTAGGCCTCAGCTTTCTTATTTATAAAATACAAGAACGGATTCTCTTAAGTATTACTAATTGGTCTTCTAAATAAAGCAGTAAAATTGCCACTGATAAAAATCAGAAATTAAAATGACAACCATTTATTATACATGAGAATGAAACACACATGTTCATACATATCATATGAGCATATATAATAAACAGTCTAGAATTTTAATTATCTAATATCAAAATGTAAGACTAGATGTTTTCTCAAAGTCTTGTCTGGTCCTGCCTCCATTTTACAGAAAGGAAAATTAAGACTCAGAGACTTTATTTTTGGCAAAGATCCAGTCCCCTAATTTCATTACAACCTACTTCTAACTTAAGGATCTATGCTTTATTACTACTCATATTTCATTGAGAATTCCATATGTTAAAAAAAAGAAAAAGAGAATTCCATATGCAACAAATGGCTCAATCTATTTGTTATTTCTCAAAGTCATGGTGGGAACTGAAGAGTATACTGAAGTTATACACCATACCAATTTTAAAAAGCTTCAAAACATAAGAGAGCTAATATTGCTAGGAAAATCTATTTCAATTACTTCCACTACTTTTTTTTTTTTTTTTTTTTGAGATGCCAAGTTTCACTCTTGTCACCCAGGCTGGAGTGCAATGGCAGGATCTTGGCTCACTGCAACCTCCTCCTCCTGGGTTCAAGTGATTTTCCTGCCTCAGACTCCCGAGCAGCTGGGATTACAGGCACCCATCACCACGCCTGGCTAATTTCTTTTGTAATTTTAGTAGAGATGAGGTTTCACCATGTTGGTCAGGCTAGTCTCGAACTCCTGACCTCAAGTGATCTGCCCGCCTTGGCCTCCCAAACTGTTGGGATTACAAGGGTGAGCCACTGCACCCAACCTACTTCCACTACTTTAAGCAAAAAGGGAATTTAGCATTAAAATTTATTAAAGAACAACTCCCTAAAAGGCTTTTAATCTGTTTAATGTGTTTAAACACAAGCCTAAGGTAGTCGTTATTATATGAAAACAAAACTACCCATCTTTGGGTTTTTCCTATTTTGAACAATTCAAAAAATCCTAAATCTGAGTTAGTCAGAGGAAATTTTTATGAATTCCCTCAAATCACATCCAAATTTCTTAACACTATCTACAGAATATTTTAGACTATGGACCCTAACAACAATCCAGTTGTTTTGCTACCCCTCCCTCACTTGTTCTCTGTTCTCCATACCATTTCTTCTCTCAGGCATGTTAAATCAGATATATCCCTCCAAAATACCAGGCTTTCTTAGGATATCAGGTGACTGATTGCACTTCTGCTCTCTTAGCCTGGAATGTGTTCCCCATGGCTAACTCCAATTACTCTCTCAAAGACAAGTATAGAATGAATAAACAAAATCTCGTATATCTACATATGGAAATTCTATTCAGCCATAAAAAGGAATAAAGTTCTGATTTATATTACATGGATAAACCTTGTAAAGATTATTCTACTTCAAAGTGGCCATACATGGCTGGGCGTGGTGGCTCACACCTGTAATCCCAGAACTTTGGAGGGCGAGGCAGGCGGATCACCTGAGGTCAAGAGATTGAGACCAGCCTGACCAACATGGAGAAACAGGAAAGGAAAGGAAAGGGGAAAGGAAAGGGGAAAGCAAAGAGGAAAGGGAAGAGGAAAGGGAAGGGAAAAAGGAAGAGGAAAGGGAAGGGAAAAGGAAGGGAAGGAAAAAGGGAAGGGAAGGGAAAAGGGAAGGGAGAAGGGAAGGGAAGGGAGAAGGGAGAAGGGAGACGGGAGAAGGGAAGGGAAGGAAAGGAAAGGGAAAGAAAGAAAGAGGCCACACACAGAAAGTCACTTATTATATAATTCTATGTACATAAAATGTAGAGAATAGGCAAATTATAGACACAGAAAGATTGGTGGTTGCTAAGGGCTAGGAAAAGGGAGAATGAAGAATAACTGCTAATGGGTACAGGGTTTTCTTTTTAGGGTGAGAAAAATATCCCGGTGTTAGATAGTGGTACCAGTTGCATAACTTGTAAAAAAAAACAAACTACTCAATTATATATATTTTACAAAAAAGAGATGGTGGCTTGGACAAGAATGTAGCTATGAAGGAGAAGTGATCAAATTCTAGATACAATCATGCATGAAGAGCTGATTGGATTTGCTGTTAGGGTAGATGTGGAGTGAGAGAAAAAGCAAAGTTATGGTTGTGCTCCAAGGTTTTGGGCCTTGGGGTTTACACTTGGTATAAAAGCACTCTCTGTAGTCCCACTCTGTTCCTGAAGAAGCACCTGATGGAATCTGGTATAAGGTCTCTATTTGCTAAATTTCTCTCATCATTAATAACCAAACACTAACACTTGGTTATATTTACATCTCTGCTTATCTTTTTCATTCCTAAAGAAATTCTATTGACATATTCCATAGGGTTGAGCCAATGAAAAGATGTAGCTGCTATTAACTGAGATGGGGTGTTCACATTAGGGTAGAAAGATTCAAAGTTTAGTTTTGGGCAGACTGGTTACTGACTTTGACTTAACCAGATTCTAAACTGTTATATTTTCCTATATGTACCTCAAGTTAATCTAGACTTCAATGAAATGGAACGTCATCCTAACCATTATTATTGCGAAATATGATTTCTCCCAGCCTAGGAATTGTTCAGAGTTTGAATAGTGGTAGGTGCTAAACATTTCAGAAGCAATGAAGAAAAAAAAATAATAATAACAAAAATAAACAGACGCCCCGAACCCCACCCTCGCAAAAAAAAAAAAAAAAAAAAAAAAAAGTCAAGTATAGGCATTATCTTCTGCCAAGTATGAGCCAAGTATCTGGTTCTTCCACAGCACCCTTGATAATCTCCATCACAGACTTTGTGACTCTGTATTATGTAATATCTCCCTGTACCTTTCTCCCATAACAAAAACTCCTTAAGAAATGGGACCAGGTCTTCACATTTACAGAGCATAGCACAGTATAAATATAACAAGTCTTTTGTAAATATTTTAAATATATGATTCCAGAGTTGAGAAACAATATTCCAACTTTTTGGTATAAATTCCAAATTATTCAGTAGGCAAAAAAAAAAAAAAAAAAATTGTGGAGGCCAAGAAAACTGAAGAGAGGCATTAATTGGTAATATCAATAGCAGTACTATTAATCTAAGATGTTAACATTGGTGAATGAGCACTGTGTTCCAAACATTAATTATTCCAAGAGTTTTATATTAATTAGTTCATATAATTCCAATATAACCCAATTAAATAGGTATTAAATTATTCCCATTTTATGACTGAGGAAACTGAGGACACATAGAGAGGTATGGTAATTTGCCTAAGGTAAGTTAGTACAATTTAGCAAGGCTGAATTTCGAATAGTCTGACTTTAGAGCCCTTCTTAATCACTGTGCTATATTAGCAGGTTTTATATATATATATGGTTTAGAAATGCATTCACACAGTTTAAAATTATGGGTACTTGAAAACTGTATATACTATTTCAAATTCAACTTTTTGAAAATGACTGTCAAACCATTATCAATTTTGAAAATATTTTTAATGAGGTATAATTCACATACTGTAAAATAAACATATTTTAAGCACTCAGTTCATCAGTTCTGACAAATGCATACATTGTGTAATCTACACCACAATCAACATAAGGAATATCACTACTCCCACAAAAATTTCCTCCTGTCCTTTCCTACTCAATTCCTTTTCCCCACCAAAGCAAGAAGAAATCACAGTTTTGATTATGATAACCCTAGATGATACAGTTTTGCTGTGTCCCCACCCAAATCTCATCTTGAATTGTAACTCCCACAATTCCCACGTGTTGTGGGAGGAACCCAGTGGGAGGTGATTGAATTATGGGGTGTGTCTTTCCTGTTCTGTTCTCGTGATAGTGAATGAATCTCACCAGATCTGATGGTTTTGAAAATGGGAGTTTCCTGCACAAGCTCTTTCTTTGCCTGCCACCATTGATGTAAGACATGACTTGCTCCTCCTTGCCTTCTGCCATGATTTTGATGCCTCCCCAGCCATGTGGAACTGTGAGTCCAATTAACCTCTTTCTTTTGTAAATTGCCCAGTCTTGTCTTTATCAGCAGCATGAAAACGGACTAATATGGTAAATTGGTACCAGGAGTGGGGTGTTGCTGAAAAGGTACCTGAAAATGTGGAAGCAGCTTAAAAAATGGGTAAAAAGCAGAGGTTGGAAGAGTTTGGAGGGCTCAGAAGAAGATATGAAAATGTGGGAAAGTTTGGAACTTCCTAGAGACTTGTTGAATGGTTTTGACAAAAATGCTGACAGCGATATGAACAATAAGGTCCAGGCTGAGGTAGTCTCAGAAGGAGATGAGGAACTTGTTCCCCAACTGGAGTAAGGGTGAGTTTTGTTATGTTTTAGCAGAGACTGGTGGCCTTTTCCCCTGCCCTAGAGATTTGTGGAACTTTGAACATGAAGGAGATGATTTAGGGTATCTGGAGGAAGAAATTTCTAAGCAGCAAAGCATTCAAGAGGTGACCCGAGTGCTGTTAAAGTCATTCAGTTTTATAAGGGAGCAGAGCATAAAAGTTTGGAAAATTTGCAGCCTGGCAATGTGACAGAAAAGAAAATCCCATTTTCTGAGGAGAAATTCAAGCTGGCTTCAGAAATTTGCATAAGAAACAAGGAGCCAAATGTTATCCCCAAGACAACAGAGAAAATGTCTCCAGGCATGTCAGAGGTCTTCACGCATGTCAGAGGTCTTCACGGCAGCCCCTCCTATCACAGGCCTGGAGGCCTAGGAGGAAAACATGGTTTCATGGATCAGGCCCAGGGTCCACGTCCTGTGTGCAGCCTAGGGACTTGGTGCCCTGCATCTCAGCCACTCCAGTCATGGCTGAAAGCTGCCAATGCAGAGCTCAGGCTGTGGCTTCAGAGGGTCTAAGTCCCAAGCCTTGGCAGCTTCCATGTGGCGTTGAATCTGTGAATGCACAGAAGAACTGAAGTTTGGGAACCTCTGCCTAGATTTCAGAAGATGTATGGAAACGCCTGGATGCCCAGGCAGAAGTTTCCTGCAGGGGTCGGGGGCCTTCATGGAGAACCTCTGCTAGGGCAGTGTGGAAGGGAGATGTGGGATCAGAGCCACACAGAGTCCCTACTTGGGCACCACCTAGTGGAGCTGTGAGAAGAGGACCACTTTCCTCTAGACCCCAGAATGGTAGATTCACTGATAGCTTGCACTGTGTGCTTGGAAAAGCCACAGATACTCAAGGCCAGCCCGTGAAAACAGCCAGGAGGGAGGCTGTACAGGGGCGCAGCTGCCCAAGACCATGGGAACCCACCACTTGCATCAGCATGACCCAGATATGAGAGAGTCAAAAGAGATGATTTTGGGGCTTTAAGATATGACTGCCCTCCTGGATTTTGGACTTGCATGGGGCCTCTAGCCCCTTTGTTTTGGCCAATTTATCTCATTTGGAATGGCTGTGTTTACCCAATGCCTGTACTCCCACTGTATCTAGGAAGCAATTAACTTGCTTTTGATTTTACAGTCTCAACAGGAAGAAGGGACTTGCCTTGTCTCAGATGAGATGTTGGACTGTGGACTTTTGAGTTAATGCTGAAATGAGTCAATACTTTGGGGGACTGTTGGGAAGGCATGATTGGTTTTGAACTATGAGGACATGAGATTTAGGAGGGGCCGGGGCAGAAAAATATGGTTTGGCTCTGTCCCCACCCAACTCTCATCTTAAATTGTAACTGCCACAATTCCCACCTGCTGTGGGAGGAATCCGGTGGAAGGTGATTGAATTAAGGGTGCGGGTTCATTTCCTGTGAGTGAATGAGTCTCACGAGATCTGATGGTTTTAAAAACAGGAGTTCCCTGCACAAGCTCTCTCTTTCTTTGCTTGCCGCCATCAATGAAGGGCATGACTTGCTCCTTCTTGCCTTCTGCCATAATTCTGAGGCCTGCCCAGCCACATGGAACTGTAAGTCCAATTAAACCTCTTTCTTTTGCAAATTGCCCATTCTTGGGTATGTCTTTATCAGCAGCATGAAAATGGACTAATACAACAGATTTTTAATTTTATTAATTCTAGAACTTATCACAAATGGAATCAAACAGTATGTGCTTCTTTCACATACAATGAATTTTGAGACAAATCCATATAGTTTCATAGGTCATCCCTTTTTATTGCTTAGTAATAATTCATTGTATGAGTAATGTTAAGAATAAAGATGCTATGAACATTCTTATATAAGGCTTTTTGTAAACATGTTTTCATTTCTCTAATATAAATACCCAGAAATGAAATTTATAGGTTATGGGATAATAGTTTGTTAACATTTGAAGAAACTGCAAAACGGTTTCCCAAAGTGGTTGTATCATTTTACATACACAACAAGGTGTTTCAGTTGGTTCATATCCTTGCTAACATTTGGTGCTGTAAGTCACTTTCGTTTTACTAATTCTAATGGAAGTAAGGTAGTACCTCGCTGTGGTTTTAATTGGAAATTCTACAATGAATAATGATGCTAAGCACTTTTTCATATGAATACTGGCCATATGTATATATTCTTTATGAAGTATCTGCATATAACTTTATCTTCCTTAGTATACTTGGTTTAAAAGTACTTTCTGTAGTCCCACTAAGATCCTGAAGAAGCTTGTGATGGAATCTGGTCTATGGTCTTTATTTGCTAAAATTCTCTAATCATTAATAACCAAACACTACCACCTTGTTATGTTTACATCTTTTTTTTTTTTTTTGAGACACAGGGTCTCACTCTGTTGCCCAGCCTAGAGTGCAGTGGTACTATCACAGTTCACTGCAGCCTCAAGCTCCTGTGCTCAAGCAATCCTCCCACCTCAGCCTCTCAAGTCACTGAGACTACAGGCAAGTGCCACCACACCTGGCTGATTTTTGTATTTTTTGTAGAGACAGGGTTTCATCATGTTGCCTAGGCAGGTCTCCAACTGCTGGATTCAAGCAAACTGCTCACCTGGGCCTCCCAAAGTGCTGAGGTTATAGGTGTGAGCCATCATGCTAAGCCCATCTTTTTCATTCCTAAACAAATTCTATTAACATACCCCATGGGGTGAATAAAATCACTTATTACATCATATTTGATTAGATGTAAAAATTTTTTTTCTGTACTTTTATCTTCTTTCATTGAGGCCTAAAGATGAAATAATACTTTTGTGGCAATTCTGTTTTAAACATTAACTGGAATAAGTAGGACACTGGCTGAAGCTTAAACATTTTTGCTATTGAAACCTGTTATAATACTTGGTTGAGCCATATGAAATCACCATTTTTATAGGTCAAAATGTTCAAATGTTAACAATTTCATATGGTTTGATGAAACTTAACTACTTCTATTGTTTTGTAAATCACATACTAAATCTTGTTTCAACTTAAAGTATAATTCTTTATATATGTTAATTGCTTCCTATCTATTCATCTAATATATATATTTATATTATTATTATTACTTTTTTTGGGGGGGGGTACCAAATTTCTTCATTTGAAGGAATGATACAAATCAAAGAACTTAGGTGGATGTTTTGGTACAACTTATAGAAAAGGTAAAGGAAACTCCAACATGCACGCACTGCCTTGGTGACCAGGGAAGTCACCCCATGGCTATGGGGAAATTAGCCTGAAGCTTAGCTTTCATTATCACTGTCTCCCAGGATGTGCTTGTCAAGAGATATTCTGCCAAGCCAGATTGGAGTGCTCCCATCTTGTGCAAGTTGGTCACATGGTCACCCAATTCTTTGATGGCTTTCACCTGCTCATTCAGGTAATGTGTCTCAATGAAGTCACACAAATGGGGGTCATTTTTGTCAGTGGCCAATTTGTGCAGTTCCAGTAGTGACTGATTCACATTTTTTTCCAAATGTAATGCACACTCCATCGCATTCAGCCCGCTCTCCCAGTCATTACAGTCTGGTTTTTTGATATCCTGGAGGAAGATTTGGCCACCTTGTTGGTTCTGCAGCTTCATCAGTTTCTCAGCATGTTCCCTCTCCTCATGAGACTGGTGAAGAAAGTATTTGGCAAAGTTCTTCAAAGCCACATCATCATGGTCAAAGTAGTAAGACATGGACAGGTAAATGTAGGAGGCATAGAGCTCCAGGTTGATCTGGAGGTTGATGGCGGCCTCTGAATCCTGGTGGTAGTTCTGGCGCACCTGCGAGGTGGATGTGGTCCTCATGGCGGCAACTAAGGAGAGGTGGCGGTGGCGGTGGCTGCGTGGCGCTGGGGCTGTGGTGGGAGCCTTGGGGCGGTCCGAGGGTGCGGTGAAGAGGTGAGGGAGGGCTGGCTAAGGGCGGCCGGCTGGGGTGGGGGACAAGCTCCGGGTTCCGTCCAAGCACTGTTGAAACAGGAAACCCTGACGACTCTCGGCGAAGAACGTCTCTGTATTTATACTATTAATTTTGCAACTAGCAGAAATGGAAGTTGCTACGTAACAGTACAAGTTTTAAGACTGTGGTGATGTTATGGTATGAAATTTTCAGTAGAAGATCAACTATGTAAAATTATCCCTTTTTGGTGGATTCTTATTTTTTAAAAAATTCCATTTGATTTTTAATTTGCAAAGTTCAGTTATATTTCTAAACTATTAAGAAGGCTGACTTATTAGCTTTAGAAAACGGAACCCTAAAGACTAGGTAACTTTTGTTATATAATCCTCTTTCAAGAATTAGGTAGAAACACGCTTCCAACACCAGCCGATCACCAAGAAAATACTACTGTTACTTTAAAGAAATTGTTTTAAGAAAAAACAAGAGGCTTTTAATTTACTAGTAAAAAATAATATTTAATAGCTAAGAGAAGCACCTAAATGCAACCTATTAAATGAAAAAGTCAAAGTCAAAATCTTATTTGCTTTACTTATTCTTCCCTTATCACTTGATTTTCTTTTTTCTTCTTTTTTGAGATGGAGTCCACTCTGTTGTCGCCAGGCTGGAGCGCAGTGGTGCCATCTTGGCTCACTGCAACCTCTGCCTACTGGGTTCAAGTGATTCCCCTGCCTCAGCCTTCCGAGTAGCTGGGACTACAGGCACACGCCACAACGCCAGCTAATTTTTGTATTTTTAGTAGAGATGGAGTTTCACCATGCTGGCCAGGATGGTCTCGATATCTTGACCTCATGATCTGCCTGCCCTGGCCTTCCAAAGTGCTGGGATTACAGGTGTGAGCCACTGCGTCCGGCCATCACTTGATTTTCTAAAGAAATCTCTTGCTAAAAAGATTACTGCCTCTTACAAAACTCCACTTCACATAAACTTGCACGTTTAATTGAAAAACGTTTGACAACATCTATCAGTCTTAAGACAATCACTCCCCTGCAATGTAAAAGGAAAAACAAACGTTCTTGCTCCTGTCAAATTCAGTTCTGCTTCCCCATAATTTGAATCTAGTGATCCTGGCTCAGCCTTTGAGATATTCTTCTACAAATCAATCCTTTAAATGTTTGAAGACATTTATGTCTGAGTAAATTTCTGCTAGATAAAGCATTTTCAGTATTCAATCATCTTCTTCGTGGTTGTTCCCATAATGGACTTTATTAATGTTTCTTTCAGAGTCTGCCATTCAAACAGAAATACCATGCTCCAGGTATGATCTCATCCAAGTCAAATGAGATGATGCCCCACATTATTTTAGGCACTGAATATATATTAGTGACAACTAAGATCTTATCTTTACGAGGAGGCAAAAATTATTACAATGTTTTCTACGTTCAACCTTTGCAACAATGAGAGACCTATGTGGACAAGACAGTGTCAGTAAGAGTTCCACTGTGTTGGGTTAAAGCTAATTGGAATGTCATGTCATAGAACATCTCATTTATAATATGCATAAACACACCCAACTGAAAATTTGAGATAAATTACCGTCCTTCCCCAGAAAATACGCATATAATATTCATCTAAATCTATTTCTTACAAGTTGAGGCCTTTCACAGGTGCCTGCAGCCCCTCTTAGAGATCTTAGAGCCATACTATTCACTATTACATCACCAATTGTTTAGCATAGTACCTATTACACAAGCATGTATGTAATAGAATTTATAAATTTAATGAAATAAAGGAATGTTAGTATGACAATCAGCTGTTTAAAAATTGAATTTCATTACACAAAATCGGAGAGTCAATAAACCAAATGATTTCTGAATGGTCCCAAATATTTCTACATTACTCGGGCAATGTTCCCTGGCTCACTGTAAATAGAAATATATGTATTAATAGATGTCATCAAAATGGCTAAAAATAACCTGGCACCATTTTCTAAAGAAATTTGTGGTTGTGAAAATGAGAAAACTATGGGATGGGTATGGTGGTTCACACCTGTAATCCCAGCACTTTCGGAGGCCATGGCAAGTGAATAGCTTGTGCTCGGGAGTTCAAGACCAGCATGGTCAACATGGCGAAACCCCGTCTCTACTAAAAGTACAAAAATTAGCCAGGCGTGGTGGTTCACACCTGTAATCCCAGCTACTCAGGAGGCTGAGGCAGAAGAACCACTTGAACCCGGGAGGCAGAAGTTGCAGGGAGCTGAGATCGTACCACTGCACTCCACACTCCAGCCTGGGCAACAAAGCGAGATCCTGTCTCAAAACAAACAAACAAACAAAAAAAAACGGAAAACTGTGTGCAGGCATTAATCTACACAAGCATTTCCTTCTGAGCAACTGCCACATACACCATTTTGTTTATCAAAAACAAATTTTAACAAATGGAAAGAAGTTTTATGTGTTTTGGGGGGTGTGTGTGTGTGTGTGCGTGCGTGCGTGTGTGTTTAAAAAGGGCAGAAGCCCAAGGAATAAAACATGGAGAAATGGTCAAGCATGAGAAGAGGTGAAAGCAACACCAGGGGAATTTTCTGCCCTTTCTGCTGATAAATATTTCTTTAGTGAATAAACTAAATTTCAGTCTTTGGAGTTAGGTTGTAAGAAAAGCGAATAGCTGGCCGGGCACGGTGGCTCACGCCTGTAATCCCAGCACTTTGGGAGGCTGAGGCAGGCAGATCATGAGGTCAGGAGATCAAGACCATCCTGGCTATCACAGTGAAACCCCATCTCTACTAAAACTACAAAAAATTAGCCAGGCATGGTGGCGGGTGCCTGTAGTCCCAGCTACTTGGGAGGCTGAGGCAGAAGAATGGCGTGAACCTGGAAGGTGGAGCTTGCAGTGAGCCAAGATCGCGCCACTGCACTCCCACCTGGGCGACAGAGTGAGACTCCGTCTCTAAAAACAAAAAACAAAAGAAAAGCGAATAGTTAAAAAGTTAAAAAGGTGGAAATAAAAAGAGAAAAGGTTTATTGAGCATGTATTACAGTGCCAGTACCATTTCTCATATATTCCTTACAACAACTTTTTGAGGAATTATTATCACTTTCATTTTAAAGTACAGGAATGTAACTCTCAGAAAAATTAAGTACAGTTAGCCCCCCATATCCACAGATCAAAATATTTAGAAAAAATAAACTAAAGCTAATACAATGAAAATACAAACTAAAACTATAGTATAACAATTTTATACCTAGCATTTACAATGCATTAAGTATTATAAGTATATGGGAGGATGTGCATAGGTTATACACAAATATTATGTAAAGGGCTTAAGCATTTGCACATTTTGTTATCCTTGAGGGTCTGGAACCAGTGCCCCATGGATACCAAGAGACAAAAGTAATGTGTCTACAGATGGTAAGTGGATGAACCGAGATTCAAACATAACTGTTAACTCTAAAATTTCACATCATGTATTAAGGTATAATCTACTTAAAACAGTACACATTAGACTTTTTTTTTTTCTTTTTTTTGGAGACGGAGACTCGCTGTGTTGCCCAGGCTGGAGTACAGTGGCGTGATCTTGGCTCACTGCAACCTCCACCTGCTGGGTTCAAGCAATTCTCCTGCCACAGCCTCCCGAGTAGCTGGGATTACAGGCGTATGCCACCAAACCCAGCTAATTATTATTATTTTTTTTTATTTTAGTAGAGATGGTGTTTCACCATGTTGGCCAGGATGGTCTTGATCTCTTGACCGCATAATCTGCCCACCTCAGCCTCCCAAAGTGCTGGGATTACAGGCATGAGCCACCGTGCCCAGCCTTCCAGTTCTTTTTATCTTGAACTCCTCTCATAAATTACACCTCTGCCTCCCGGGTTCAAGCAATTCTCCTGCCTCAGCCTCCCGAGTAGCTGGGAGTACAGGCGTGTGCCACCATGCCCGGCTAATTTTTTGTATTTTTAGTAGAGATGGGGTTTCACTATGCTAGCCAGGCTGGTCTCGAACTCCTGACCTCATGATCCTCCCGCCTCAGCCTTCCAAAGTGCTGAGATTACACGTGGGAACCACCACACCCAGCCCATTAGACATTATTTTAAACAACTATGATCAATAGTAATCATTATTTCACTGTCATATTTTCTTCATCTACAAAGAAGAAAAGAATGTTTTAAACAACTACGCAAAGTTAATATGGGAAATAATAGAAACAGTGGTATAATGTCATGAATAGATCATATTTGGTCTTTGTATTTAAAGGAGAAATGGTAAATAAATTTTAGTTTAGGACTACTTTGTTTACCTCCATTTAGCAAATTAATTACAAGGAAAATAATGTAATGATACATGCTTATGAAACAATCTCTCATGAGATTAATCAGTACACATTTATTCTCAGGGAATGAAAACTGAGCTTTTCTATGGGTTATTTTTTCAAAGCATTAATAAATAATCACTAAGAGAAATCTGCTGAAATTCAAAATGGGGCAAAAAACAGGTATGAGTTAATGTCAGGAAAGTTTTTCATAAGCTAGTAGTTAGATAGCTATGAGTTTTCCCTACTTTATAGGACCCCGATATCTTCCAAATTAATATAATTTGTGGAATATTTCTAAATAATAAAGTTACAGTGACAGAAAACTAAAGACACAAAGATTCTGTAATAATGGTTCTAGTATCACTCATAGGGTTTAAGTTATATTTCACGGTTATATATTAAATGTTTCTGTTCAAATATATTTGTCAACACAAATAAAAAATCAAGATTTTTAAAAAGAGAACTATGACAAAAAAGTGCAATGTTCCCAAGATTTCCTCAGAACTCCAATAAAGAAATGTATGCACAGCAAATAGAATATATACTGTGTCAAGATGAACTGAATAAATTAAAATAATTAGAACTAGTTAATGCTGAATAGAAAACTATAGCTAAAGGCTGGGCCTGGTGGCCCAGGTGGCCTGGCGGCTCACGCCTCCCAGCACTTTGGGAGGCTGAGGCGGGTGGATCACCTGAGGTCAGGAGTTCGAGACCAGCCTGACCAACATGGAGAAACCTCATCTCTATTAAAAATACAAAATTAGCTGGGCATGGTGGCACATGCCTGTAATCCCAGCTACTTGGGAGGCTGAGGCAGGAGAATCGCTTGAACCTGGGAGACGGAGGTTGCAGTGAGCCGAGATTGCACCATTGCACTCCAGCCTGGGCGACAAGAGCGAAACTCCGTTTAAAAAAGAAAAGAAAACTATAGCTAAATAAGAACCAAACAATACTTTTCTTGTGCTTTTGTCTAACAATGTATTTTTCTGTCCATATTATTTATAATTACTCAGATTCTGGCTTCCTGATGTATAAGATGTGTGTATATAGTATGGACTGAACTGCTGAATATATTAATTTACTTGACAAATAAAAAACTAAGTGCATACTATGGGTATTATGCTGGATACTAGGTGAGGCCTTGACAACTCCCAAAACCCACACACAAAAAACCACTTCTGTCTCATAGATAACATCCTAGTTTTGAAACGAGATCAATGTATAAAACACACAAATAAGTGTAAAAAGGTTCCAATAAAAGATACCTGACAATGCACTTCCATGAAGAGCCATCTTGATCATCTTGTTCTTCTATGTACATTCTGACATTGTGATCTTGATCCAATTGGTACCAGTACATGAGGCCATCTTTGTCTCGACCAATTGGCTGAAGACGCATAGTATCGGCATCCTCCTCATTAATAATATTCTTGAATTTGAGATTGTCATCAAACTGACACTCACAGAGGTACTGAAAAATAGTCATAACATGGCTTAAAATACCTCACAAATATTTCTCCATCACAGTAAATATGATACAACTGTAGAATTGATTCAGGGAAAGCAGTGGACAGAACACATATACTGTATTCCTTCTTTCACTATCCTCTTCCCACTTTCACACAAACTGTTTAGAATAGCCAATATTTTAAGATAACATTTTATATTAACACCATACCAATTTATAGGTTTAACACAACCACTGACACACAAATCAAGTTTTATTTCAAAAGGAATGAGCCTGTTTGCACTAAAAACTCCCAAATCATCTCACGGTATAAGATTTTCCGTTTTAGGCCAGGCACAGTGGCTGACACCTGTAATCCCAGCACTTTGGGAGGCCGAGGCAGGAGAATCGCTTGAGTCCAGGAGTTAAAGACTAGCCTGGGCAACATGGTGAAACTCTGTCTCTACAAAAAATACAAAAATTGGCCAGGTATGGTGGTGCACGCCTACAGACCCAGCTATTTTGGGGGCTGGGCTGGGAGGTTGAGGATGCGGTGAGCTGTGATCTTGCCACTGTACTCTGGCTTGGGCAACAAAGCAAGACCCTGTCTCAAAAAAAAATTTCTATTAAAAATTTTTCATTTTTTTTTTACATTTTCTTTATTTAAAATGACAAATAAAAATTGCATATATTTATGGTATACACCATGGTATTCTCATATATGTGTATACTGTGGAATGGCTAAACCAAGCTAATAAACACATCTACTACCTAAGAATTTTTGGTGGTGAGAACATTTAAAATCTAGCCTCTTAGTGATTTTCAAACATATCATATATTGTTATTATCTATAGTCACCATGTTGTACAACTGATCTCCTGAACTAATTCCTCCTGTCTGATTTTTTGTAGCTTGGGCCAATATCTCCCCAGTCTACCCCTCCCCTCCCTAATCCCTGGTAATCACCACTCTACTCTGATTCTATGAGTCTGACTCTTTTAGATTCCACATTAAGTAATATCATGGGGTATTTCTTTCAATGCCTTGCTTATTTTACTTAACATAATGACCTCCAGGTTCAACCGTGTTGTCACGAAAGCAGGAATTTCCTTCTTTTCATTTTACATTCTTCTGTTGACGGACATTTAGAATGATCCTGTATCTTGGTTATTGTAATTAATGCTGCAGTGAACACGGGAGTGCAGATACCACTTCAAGAAACAAATTCTTCTTCCACTGGATATATATCCATTAGTAGGATGCTGAATCATATGGTAGTTCTATTTCGAATTTTTTGAGGAGCCTCCATGCTATTTTCCATAATAGCCAAACTACTTTACATTCTCACAATCACCGTGCAAGGGTTCCCTTTTCTTTTTTGAGACAGAGTTTCATTCTGTCACCAGGCTGGAGTGCAGTGGCGCGATCTCGGCTCACTGTAACCTCCACCTCCTGGGTTCAAGAGATTCTCCTGCCTCAGCCTCCTGAGTAGCTGGGACTACAGGGGCGTGCCACCACGCCCAGCTAATTTTTGTATTTTTAGTAGAGACGGGGTTTCATCATGTTGGTCAGGATGGTCTTGATCTCTTAACCTCGTGATCCGCCTGCCTTGGCCTCCCAAAGTGCTGGGATTAGAGGCATGAGCCACTGCACCTGGCCTCAAGGGTTCCCTTTTCTGTACATCTTTACCAAACTTGTTATCTCATCTTGTCTTTTTGATAGCAGCCATCCTAACAAGCATGAAGTGATATTCCACTGTGGTTTTAAAATGCATTACCCTGATAATTAGTGATATTGAGCATTTATTCATATATCTGTTGGCCATTTCCTAAGTCTTTTTCTGAGAAATGTCTATTGAAGTCCTTTGCCCATTTTTAAATCAGATTACTTGTTTTCTTGCTGTTGCTTGAGTTCTTTATACGGTTTGAATATTGAACTCTTCTAGTAGCTTTATACTTTCGGGTCTATATTTAAGTCTTTAATCCACTAAGATAATTTGTGTATGGTGTAAGATAAGGGTCTAATTTCATTCTCCTGCATGTGGATGACCAGTTTTCCCAGCACCATTTATTGAATAGACTGTCCTTTGCACAGTATGTAATCTTGACACCACTGTCAAAAAGCAACTGACCATCAATACATGAGTTTGTTTCTGGGCTTTCTGTCCTGTTCCAGTGGTCGATGTATCTTTTTACCAGTACCATGTTGTTTTGATTACTATAACTTAGTAGATTTTTGAGACCAGGTAGTATGATGCCTCCAGTTTTGTTCTTCTGGCTCAAGACTGCTTTGGTTACTCAGTTTCCTGTGGTTCCATATGAATTTTAGGGTTGTGTTTTATTTCTGTGAACAAGGCCATTGGAATTTGATAGGGATTGCATTGAATCTGTAGATCACTTTGAGTAGTATGGACATCTTAACAAGATTAATTTTTTTAATCCATGAACACAGGACATCTTTTCATTTGTCTTTTCTTTCATTAATGTTTTGTAGTTTTCAGTAGAGATCTTTTACCTCTTTGGTCAAATTTACTCCTAAATATTTTATTTTTTGATGCTATTGTAATGAATTGGTTTTTATAATTTCTTTTTTGGATTGTCTGTGATTTATGAGTGGAAACACTTGTGATTTTTGTATATTGATTTTATATCTCGCAATTTTACTGAATTCATTTATTAGTTCGAATAGTCTGTTGGTAGAGTCTTTAGGATTTTTTATACGTAAAATCATGTCATCTGCAAACAGTCACAATTTAACTTCTTCCTTTCCAATTCAGATGACTTATTTCTTTTTGTACCTAACTGTTCTGGCTAGGACTTCCAGTACTATGTTGAATATAAGTGGCAAGTGGGTGTCCTTGTCTTGCTCCTGATGTTAAAGGAAAAGCTTTCAGTTTTTCACTGTTGGGTACCATGTAAGCTGAGGGGTTGTCTTATATGGTCTTTACTGCACTGATACATATTATTTTCATACCTAATTTGTTGAGAGTTTTTATCATGAAAGCAAAGTTGAATTTTCTCAAATGTTTTTTCTACATATATTCATATAATTATATGATATTTGTCCTTCATTCTCTTAATGTGGAGCATCACAACTTTATTTAGTTAATTAATTAATTAATTTTTTGAGACAGAGTCTCGCTCTGTCACCCAGGCTAGAGTGCAGTGGTGCGGTCACAGCTCACTGCAACCTCTGCCTCCCAAGCTCAAGCGATTCTCCTGCCTCAGCCTCCCTAGTAGTTGGAATTACAGGTATGCGCCACCATGCCCAGCTGATTTTTGTACTTTTAGTAGAGATGGGGTTTCACCATGTTGGCCAGGCTGGTCCTGAACTCCTGACCTCTACTGATCCATCCGCCTCAGCCTCCCAAAGTGCTGGGATTACAAGCGTGAGCCACCCCACCTGGCTTATTTATTTTTTAAAGACAAGAGTCTCACTCTGTTACCCAGGCTGAAGTGCAGTGGCACGATCACAGCTCAAGCAATCCTCTGCCTCAACCTCCCCAGTAGCTAGGTCTAAAGGTACACGCCACAACACCCAGCTAGCTAGCTTTTTAAAATATTTTACAGAAAAGTTGTCTCACTGTGTTGCCCAGGCTGGTGTTGAACTCCTGGGCTGAAGTGATTCTCCTGCCTCAGCTTCCCAAAGTGCTGGGATTACAGGTGTGAGCCACTGTACCTGGCCATGTATCACATTTATTGATTTGCATAGGATGAACAATCCTTGCATTCCAGGATAAATCCCACTTGATCATGGTGAATGATCCCATTTATGTGCTATTAAATTTGGTTGCTAGTATTTTGTTAAGGATTTTTGCATCTGTGTTCATTGGGAATATTACTTTTCTTATAGTGTTTGTGTCCAGCTTTGGGATCAGTATAATGCTGGCCTTCTAAAATTAGTCTGGAAGTTACTTTCTCCTTTTCAGTTTTTTAGAAGACATTGAGAAGGACTACTATTAGTTATTCTTTAAATGTTTGGTAGAACTCAGCTTGAAGCCATCATACCCTGGGCTTTTCTCTGATGGGACATTTTTGACTACTGGTTCAATTTTCTTACTTGTTATTGGTCTGTTCAGATTTTCTATTTCTTCATAATTCAGTCTTAGTAAGATACATGCTTCTAGTATATATCCATTTTTTTTCCATATAATCCAAACAATTGTTCATAGTTGTTTCTATGATCCTTTGTATTTCTGTGGTATTGGTTATAATGTCTCCACTTTAATTTCTGATTTAAGTCTTCTCTCTTTCTTAGCCTAGCTAAAGGTTGTCAGTTTTGTTTATCTTCTCAAAAACCAACTCTTAGTTTTGTTTATCTTTTCTACTGTTTTTTTCTAGTCTCTATTTCATTTAATTTTACTCATATCTTGGTTATTTTCTTCCTTCTACTGAGTTTGGGTTTAGTTTGTTCTTCTAGTTTCTTGCAGTGTAACATTAGGTTGTTATTTGAGATCTTTCTTCTTTTTTAATATGGCCATCGATTGCTATAAACTTCCCTCTTAGATTTGCTTTTGCTGCATTTTGTAAGTTCTGGCATGTTGAGTTTCCATTTTCATTTCTCTCAAGAGTTTTAAAATTTCCTTTTGGATTTTTTTTTTAACATGTTGGTTATTCAGGAGTCATGGTATAAAACTTTAAATAATTCTTTCTCTCTTCCAGGTTTTAGGTGAACATTATTCTTAAAGGTCTATTTGTTTTTGAAAGCCTGAGACATATGCAGTTTTCAAGGAAGGTAGATTTTCACTGACAGCTAGCTCTGGAGAATTCTCTTAATAAAAAGATATTCACATACTAGATTGGAAGAACTAACTAACTTTTTGTTATGTATTTTGTATATGATTAGGGTATAAGTCAGATCTCTGCCCGGGCAGACACCACATTAAGTTACTTCCTATTATAGCCCTTATGCCTTTGCCTATGTCAGCTATCCCAATGGTTTGTAAACATTTTTGATCAAGCATCCTTACTACTAAAAAAATTTGTAACACACTCTGAAAAATTATATGTATTATATTCACTTTCTTATGTATTTACATAATAAGTACATAATATACACACTAATATATAATGTATGTAATACTAAAGTATTACATACTTTTCAGTAGCATCCCCCTAACCTAGAGGTCAGTATGTATACTAAAGTATTACATACATTATAGGAATGCACAAAAAGGTATTTCAAAACTTGGGATTAATAAAAGTTATGAGTATAATTTCTATAACTTTGACTTGAAAGGAATCACCATAATTACCCCCCTGGGACCACAAGCTGGTCTAGAAACAGATGAACCTGCATGATTATACACCCTGAAATCTGAGCTTACTATGACGTTTGATTTTCTGAGACCAGGTATCTTTTGGATCTTGAAGACTTCTGTGTAGGCTCCAACGGCAATCAACATCTAACAGCAAAATAACACCTACTCCATAGTCTTATCTAGCTCCAAAATAGTAATATGTATACTGACATTATATTTTAAGGTTCATCATAAAATCTTGAGGTCTTCTGAATAAGAAGCCTACTTACAAAACACTAAATTTTAGAAGTAGCAAAAACTTCATTAATGTTTTCACAAAGAATATTTTTTCTCCTCTACTATGCTGGCCACTTTGCTACTAATTAGCGCCAACAGTAGGAAGTGGGCAGGAAAAGAAAGGAAAACTCAAACTTGTAAAAAAGCCTACTTTGAGATGACCCATTTAAATCAAGTTGGTTTGGTTATGTGAGGGTTTTATTAAGTACGAAATGACATGCTCCTAGTCATCCAGAAAACAGTATCAAATTGCTAATTTAGTAAATCAGTAGAAAATTATCCATAGTTTACAGTATATAGTAATGACTGTGAAGGTTGAAAACAATGAATAAAACTAATTTGGAGCAACTGCTTGCCCATGTTATTACGGTCCCTACAAGAAGAGATAATTAAACCTAGATATATTTATGCATCAAAAAAACAGCACTTTAAAGAACAGACTGTCACTAAAAAATAGACTCCATTGTCCTCTTCTGCTAATAATAAAAATGTCTACTTTTTGTTTATTTTCCAATTTAACCAGGAGTCAAAAGTTAAATTTTAAATTAAAATAACTAACAAATAATAGATTTATTACCTTTAAGAGTGCTAGTTTGCATTCAACACTCATTTCAAGATAGCCCTTCTTCTCCATCTCCCATGCCCAGGTACTGTTAAACTCTTGGCATATCTGTCAGATAAAGTCAATATCTTAATACATGAAAGCAATTTTTATTTATGTTGGTAGGCTTGTACAACTATGCTGTTCTTGTTAATACATGTTTATAAAGGAAAGAGGTTACACTCAACAGTCCAATCCAACTGCACCCTAAAATGCATACTACTTAAAATGATAAAAAATATTTACTATTGTTTGATAATTGAATTACGGTAAGAAGGTATTTCTGCAGCTCTCTCCTCTGCTATCAAGAACTTTATACATACTTTACATTTTCCCACATGAGAGTAATTGATTCCATCTCTCCAAATGGCTGGAAGTTCCTTTAGGGCAATGACAAAAATTTATTCATCTTTTTGCCTAGGACAGAATTAGTTCAAAAAACATGCCAAATTGTACACATACTTTTAACCACGCCTCTTTTGAACTCATTGTTCTACTATTTAGGAGTAAAGTTAAAATTCCATTCTTGGCATATGAAAACTTATGTAACTTGGCTTTAAGATAAATGTCTAGGCTTCTCTTTCTAACACAAGCATTTCAGGCAAACCAGAGCCACTGTAACAGACCAAAGAAAGAAGATCTGAATAACCACTGCACTTCAAAGCCAGTGCAAGAAACTTTCTCTCATTTCAGCAGCATCATCCTAACCTAGAGGTCAGAGGAAGTCAGTAAGGGAGGTTAACACAGTGAAATGCAAATGGGTTCTATGACCTCTGTGAGCTAGTTTTTTCAGCAATAAAACTGGAACATTAATAATATTATCTTAAAGGCCAAAGAGTAGGCATAAAATGATACAAAATGCCAACAATTTCACGTATTTCTCGCAATTCAAGGAGCAAAGAGCATAACGAGGGCCAAAGGAGAAGAACCAACACAAGGCAAGAGATTAACCTGGAGTACAGGGAATGGGGTAGACAGGAGAAAAACAAGCCAGCTCTCTCAGGCGGGTTACCCTTTTCCTAGCCTGCACTACTGTCATAGTGTCATCTGTTTTCATTGATTTGTGCAATAAAATAATAGAAGATTAGTATTAATATAGAAAAAGAATACAAAACAAGCAGTATGGCCAGGAACAATATAATAGAGGATCTTTTTTTTTTTTTTGGAGATAGGTCTCACTCTGTTACCCAGGGTAGCGTACAGGGGCACGATCACAGCTCACTGCAACCTTGACCCCCTGGGCTCAGGTGATCCTCCCACCTCAGCCACCCGAGGAGCTGGGGCTATAGCCATGTGCCACCATACCTGGCTGATTTTTGTACTTTTTGTAGAGACGGGGTTTCTTCATGTTGCCAAGATGGACAATGGACAGTCTTAAAAGACTCACAGGAAGCATAAGTTTCCCATTCCCTAGAATATATTACTTCCTCTGGCTGACAGTGTTACGTTTTTTAGAGAGAAAAAAAAGGATATACAGAAAAAGGGAAAAATAGAAATATTACATGAGGAAGACCCTAAAGTGATTATATCAAAAGCTAGAATGTCAGTATCTGAATAGACATTTTACCACAATGAGAAAGATAATAATAAATGTTGGTTGAGGATATTTGAATGCTCACAGGTTGTTAGTGGGAATGTAAAATGGTGCAGTTGCCTTGGAAAACAGCTTGGCAGTTCCTAAAATGTTAATATTTAGCTACCATATGACAGCCATTACACTCCTAAGTACTTACACAAGAAAGAGGAAAACATACGTCCACACAAAAACTTGTACACAAATGTTCCTAGCAGTATTATTCACAACTGCCAAAAGGTGGAAGCAACCCAAATGTCCACTAACAGGTGAATGGATAAACTGTGGCACACCACACAATGGAATTTTATGTAGCCATAAAAATAAATGAGGTAATAATATACTATAGCATGGATGAGGCTTGAAAACATGTTAAGTGAAAGAAACCAGACACAAAAGGCCACATACTGCATGATTCCATGTATATGAAGTGTTCAGAATAGTCAAATCCATACAGATAAAAGTAGATTAGCAGTTCCCAGTGGGTAGGGGAAGGAAGGAATGGGAAGTGACTGCTGATGGGTAGGCAATTTCTTTACAGAGTAATAAAAGTGTTCTCAAATTAAGATAATGATGATGGTTGTATATTCTCTGCAAATATGTTAATAAACACTAAATTGTTTAAACGGTAAATTTTCTGGTATGTGAATATCTCAAATTTAAAAAAAAGAAAGACAGACAATCAACAATGCAGAGTCCAGCTATGACCTGAATGAAGCATTTATTGAGTGTTCGGTTGAGTACCAAGTCCCCAGAAGAAGATAACGTTGGCTGACTATCCCAGAGGTTAATGCTGAGTATGGGTAAGCTCATCCTTAGTATCTGAGAGGTGAAAAATGACATAGCTCCAAAGTTTGGCCAACAAACCAGATATGGAAGCACAGCCAATGGCTCATGGTGTCACAAATTCCAAAAACAACAACTACTGATTAGCATCTATGTGTAAAAGGGGAGGATACAAAAAGAGAAATGGATATAAAGATGATAAAAATCCTTTGCTCCCACACTGCTTAACTTAAATTTACTGACCTTTATTTATAGCATTTAGGGTACATTTGTTTTGCAGATTTCAAAGATAAATTTACTACTCATTTTGTATTTCTGAGACGGAGTCTCACTCTGTCACCCAGGCTGGAGTGCAGTGGTGCAATCTCGGCTCACTGCAACCTCCGCCTCCCAGGTTCAAGCGATTCTCCTGCCTCAGCCTCCCGAGTAGCTGAGACTACAGGCGCCCACCATCATGCCCGGCTAATTTTTGTATTTTTGGTAGAGACAAGGTTTCGCCATATTGGCCAGGCTGGTCTCGAACTCCTGACCCTGCGATCCACCTGGCTTGGCATCCCAAAGTGCTGGGATTACAGGTGTGAGCCACACGCCCCGGCCCATTTTGTATTTCTTTAAGGGCAATTTAGACATACTGCTGTGCCATTTGATGTCAAAAAAAAAAAAAAAAAATCCACTAATTAGCTATGCACAAAACAGCCATAACCTACTGTTACCACAAAATGAACACTGCAAATAAAACTTGCAAATAAAAAGATTATTCAAAAAGACATCTAAATAATTCTTATGCAAAACTATTTAATCTACACCCAGGGTAAGCAAGTTTTTCCTCAAGGTCCAAACAAGAAATAATTTAGGCACTGTGGGCCATAGGGTCTCTCTTGTATCTATTCAAATCTACTATCATGGTGCAAAATCAGCCATAGGATATACATAAATGAATAGGCATGGCTGTATTCCCGTAACACTTTGTTTATGGATAATGAAATTTGAATTTCATATAATTTTTACATGTCACCAAATATTATTATTCTTTTGAGTTTTTCTCCCAATCATCTATGTAAAAACCATTCTTAGCTTTTTGAGACAGGTACCAGGCAGGATGTGGCTCATGAGCTATAATCCGCCTAGGGAGCCAGAAATTAGCTTTGTCTATCAGAGACTGTCTATAACGGTGAATTCTTGGGTCCTGGAAGCAACCAGATCCTAATTACATTGGTAATTCATATTAATTCCCCATGCTCCAATTTGTTTCTGACCAAGAAGCATTATAATTATAATTTGGTTTTACATGCAATTTCTCTTGAGGGAGAGAATGTTCTAATATCTAAAACATGAACAATTTGACATAACATTCATACCTATTATCACCATAAATCATTATTCTATAATACTTGTTCTATGTTTGATTATCTATAAATCTAGCTGACAGATCAGGTCCTATTGCGTTCTCCTGCATGGTGCCTGAGGGACAACCATTCTCCTGACACAACACCAGAATCAATGTTTGGTGCCTGCAAGGGTGAAAGTCAAATATGTGGCCAGGGAGGCATCCTGGCCACCAGTCTACTGCCATTCCAATACTGCTTGCATCTTTTCCTCCTAGCCTCTACATACAGGTAAACAAAGTGGAGGATGAGGATGGAAAATGTTGGGCAGAGGAAAGGAAGGGAGCTTTTTTTAAAGGTTCCGTTATCAGCTCAATATATATAGGAAAGGTGACTTCACATGCCTACAGAGCAAATACATAGACTTTATGTCAGTGGGATCATTAACTTATTTATCTTGGATTTATATAAACAATCAAAGTACCAATAATTCTTTCGGATAACTCATAAGAAATTTAAAAAGAGGGTGTGAAATGGCTTCTAAGAGCCTAAGATCTCATCCCTGGGGGGAGCTAGCCCCCCTTAAGTTCTAGTCTGGAAAAACCCAAGGCTCTCAAAGGAATTTACTTCTGATTCCAGCCAACATCTGAAGACAGGTCCCAGATCTCCCCTTCCCATTTATTAAACAAATTTAAAATTGTAAATCCTTCTTCTGTCCCCTTGAGATGCATATGTATCTCCTAAGACCCAGAATATCTTTCTGAAGGACCTGAAGGCCATTCCTTTGAAATGTAACCAACAGACAGGGCCTCAGTCTACCAGTCTCTGTGAGAGGGCAGACGCCTAATTTCCATTAATGCTAGTTAGAAGACAGAAATGACATAATCATAGAAAGTCAAAAACGCTCTTAGCTTCTTTTTAAATTTTTCACTTCCATAACTTGACTAAAGCTCCCCCATTCCTCCCACTCCTCTCCCTAGTCCCTCTTTCTCCTTTATAAACACCCAGTCACCTCTGCACAAATTCGAACACAGCACAGCTCCTTCCCGTACTGCGATAGTTACTGAATAAAATCTGTCTCTATCAGCTTTAACTAGTGTCAGGCTTTATCTTTGACAAGAGGAATCCTTGGAGATCATTTAGATCTAAATCCTTATTTTACAATTGAGAAACATAAAGTTGAAAGAGATACACTTAATCAGTGACTCCACAAATATCCCTATGTGCAGACTATATGGCAGTAACTAGTCTAGGAGCTCAGATACCGTGGTGAAAAAGACAACCCATTCAAACTGATACAGGAGATAGAAATTACTTAGACAGATAGTGAGGGCAAAAGTCCTCAGCAGAACTTCCCTTCTAACAAAAAGCAGCCCAAGAAGTTATTTATTTTTCTAACAAAGAGCAGCCTGAAAAATCGAGCTGCAAACATAAATACGGAAGCTGAAAGCTTGCAAGGTGGAATGCTGGCAGCTGTGCCAATAGAAAAGGGTTACCTGGGGGCCAGGCATGTCCACCATGGAAACTCCATCTTCCCTTTTTTGTTAGCACATATACGGTAAGAAAGAAATGGGGAACATGGCACAGCTCAGGCTGAAAACCCGCCTGCATAATAAAAGACTAAGGTGGGGGATGCCAGAGATTCGCTCCTATGCGAATGGCACACCTATTCTTAACTGTTTTTTCACGCCCTATGTAGATGAGACACCACCTCCCCACCAATTCATCTATAAAACCCCTTGCATTTCACCGTGGAATGGCAACCCATTTTTCTGGGACCCCTCTCTGTAGCTGAGAGCTATTCTCTCTTTTGCCTATTAAACTTCCACTCTTAACCTCACTCTCTGTGTATCTGAGTCCTTGATGTCCCTGGCTGTGAGACAATAAACCTTGGATGTCACCCCAGACGAGGTCGCAAACTGTCAGAGGTATCTGAACGAGAGCAGCTTCATCTTGAACAGGGGCTGAGTAACATAAGACTGAGACCTACTGGGCTGCATTCCCAGGAGGTTAAAGCATTCTAAGTCACAGGATGAGATAGGAAGTCAGCACAAGATAAAGGTCATAAAGACCTTGCTGATAAAACAGGTTGCAGTAAAGAAGCCGCCCCAAACCCCCCAAAACCAAGATGGCCACAAGAATGACCTATGGTTGTCCTCACTGCTATACTCCCACCAGCACCAAAACAGTCTACAAATGCGATGGCAACACCAGGAACCATTTTTACCCTATATGGTCTAAAATTTTAGACCATTTTACCCTATATGGTCTAAAAACGAGAGGCATGAATAATCCACCCCTTGTTTAGCATATAATCAAGAAATAACCATAAAAATGGGCAAGCAGCAGCCCTCAGGGCTGCTCTGCCTATGGAGTAGCCATTCTTTTATTTCTTTATTTCTTAATAAACTTGCTTTCATTTTACCTTATGGATTTGCCTCGAATTCTTTCTTGTGCAAGCTCCAAGAACACTCTCTCGGGGTCTGGATTGGGACCTCTTTCTGGTAACAAAATCGCCTTTGCAAAAATTATACTAGTGAAAAAATTATGACAATGGGGGAGATCTAATCTAGCCAACTCCCATCCTGCCTTTAATCTGCCCTTAATTATTCCTGGGCTTAAACTTTGGGAAACATTTAGTTTACAATTTAAATGACAATGGCCCTTCTCCATTGTCAAGCTAATTTGTAAAGCTAATGAGACACCACTAGGCTAGGAGGATAGAGGAGCCTGAACTGGCTAAGGTGTGCAAACTTGTCCAACGGGTGGCCCACACCAGGACGGTTTCAAATGCGGCCCAATACAAATTTGTAAATTTTCTTAAAACATGAAAATTTTTGGATTTTTAAAAGCATATCAGCTATCATTCCTGTTAGTGTATTTTATGTGTGCCCCAAGGTAACTCCTCTTCTTCCAATGTGGCCCAGAGAAGCCAAAAGATTGGACACACCTGGTAGAGGTAAAGGATTGCCAGCCATTATTCTGAAGGTAACAAGACATGCAACTTCTCCAATTATTCCTGCAGATAACATCACTATTGTACAACCTAAGATTGGCCTTTTGATAGGTCTTTCCAGGTTTGTTGCGTGTCTGATAACCAGTGGCTCCACCTCGACCTGCCAACCTGTGGCCCCACCCAGCAACAACCAAGTATGCAGGAAGACCATTTCTCTTGTACCCCCAACCAATAAGCAGTAAGCACCCATTGCCTAGCCACCCAACCCCTTCCCCTAAACTGTGTTTGAAAAACCCTAGCCCCCAAATGCTAGGGGAGACTAATTTGAATAATAATTATGACTCTGGTCTTCCCTTTAGATGGTTCTATCTTGGTAAAACTCTTCCACTATTGCAATTCAGCTGCTCTACATGGGCAGGGGGCATTGACTGGGTAGTTCTACCATCATGATGGAGGTTATATCCTATGAGGGAGTCAAACAGGAAAACTAGTAAGAAAATATCAAGCACTAAAAATAATATGCTGAAAATAAAAAAGAGTAATGTGATACAGAAAGTTTAAGTACTACTCTGGATTGGGTGCTTACTGACGGCCTCAATAAAAAGTTGACATTTGAGACTGGGGTAGGTGACTCATGCCTGTAATCCCAGCACTTTGGGAGGCTGAGGTAGGAGGATCATTTGAACCCAGGAGTTTGAGACCAGCCTAGGTAATGTAGGGAGACTCTGTGTCTACTAAAAATTTTAAAAATTAGGGCTTGGTGTGTGGTGATTCACTCCTGTAATCCCAGCACACTGAGAGACCAAGGCAGGAGGATCGCTTGAGCCCAGGAGTTTGAGACCAGCCTGGGCAACATGGCAAAACCCTGTCTCTACAAAAAATTAGCCAGGCATGGTGGTGCAGGCCTGTAGTCCCAGCTAAGGTTGTGGGGTGGGGGTGAGGGGGCGGGGCTGAAGCAGAAGCCAGGGAGATGGTGGTTGCAGTGAGCTGAGGTCACACCACTGCACTCCAGTCTAGCTGACAGTGAGACCCTGTGTCAAAAAAAAACAAAAAACAAACGAACAAAAAAACCCCAAAAAACAAAAACTAAAACTAACAAAATTAGCCAGGCATGGTGGCTCATGTGTGTAGTCCCAGCCTGGTATGGCGGTACACATCTATAATCCTAGCTACTAGGGAGGCTGAGGCAGGAGGATTGCTTGAGCCCAGGAAGTCAAGGTTACAGTGATCCGAGATCTTGCCACTGCACTGCAGCCTGGGTGACACAGTGAGACCCTGTCTCAAAAAAGAAAAAAGACCAGTGTAAATTAACTAGACTAAGGAGAAAAGTGGCAAAAGATATGGTAAAATAGGTAACCAAAGGCCAAATTATGTAGGTTAGGGTAAGGAATTAAGATTCTATTTCAAATATGATGGGATACCACTAAAGGATTTTAAATAAGGGGAAAATAGTATGATCTGATTTATGCTTCATTTGAAATCATGGCTGCTGTGTAGAAAATGGATTGAAGAGGGGCAAGAAGGGGAAACTAGGAAACCAACCTGAAGGCCAATGGTGGCATGCATTATAAGGGTAGTGGGGATCAGAGAGAAGGAAGCTGTGGTTTGGAGGTAGAATTATTAGGACAGCTGATGGAATAGATGGTGGAGGGTGAGTGGAAAGAAAAATCAAGGGTGACCCCTGGATTTATCAAGATTCCTTGGCTTGAACAAACAGGAAAAATGCTTTTAACTAAGGTATTAAAACTGGGAGAAGGAAGTTAATGAGAGATTTGTTTGTACATAAAGATGATGGTATGTATCAGATACCTAAGAAACGTGTTGCTGAAAGTCATTCAGAGATCTTCTGACTGGGTCACATTGTCTTTACTCAAACCTTTCAAATCTGAATCAAGAAGATTTTTTTTTTTTTGAGATAGAGTCTTGCTCTGTTCCCCAGGCTGGAGTGCCATGGAGTGATCTCGGCTCACTGCAACCTCTGCTCCCCAGGTTCAAGCAATTCTTCTGCCTCAGACTCCCGAGTAGCTGGGACTACAGGTACGTGCCACCATGCCCGGCTAATTTTTGTATTTTTAGTAGAGACGGGGTTTCACCATATTGGCCAGGCTGGTCTCAAACTTCTGACCTCGTGATCCACCTGCCCCGGCCTCCCAAAGTGCTGGGATTACAGGTGTGAAGAAGAACTTAATAGCTGAGCTCTGGGAAGTGAAGAGCTGCATCTTACTCATATTCATATCCCTTGACAAAGTTTGAGACAAAGAGCAAGTACAAAACAAACATGATGAGTATATGAAAGACATACAAAGGTATTGTTTTTATCTTAATTAAAAAAAATTATCCTAACTAGCAATAATTTCTTTAGGTAACACAACACATCCTAAAGAAACTTTTCAGGCCAGGCGTGGTGGCTCATGCCTGTCATCCCAGCACTTTGGGAGTGTAAGGCGGGCAGATCACCTGAGGTTGGGAGTTTGAGACCAGCCTGACCAACACGGAGAAACCCTGTCTCGGCTAAAAATACAAAATTAGCTGGGCGTGGTGGCACATGCCTGTAATCCCCAGCTACTAGGGAGGCTGAGGCAGGAGAGTCCCTTGAACCCAGGAGGCAGAGGTTGCAGTGAGCCGAGATCACGCCATTGCACTCCAGCTTGGGCAACAAGAGCAAAACTCTGTCTCAAAAAAAAAAAAAAAAGAAAGAAACTTTTCAATTCTTACTAGAATAATAATATTTTTTGCATATTTACTATGTGTCAAATACTATTCCAAGTACTTTAAAATATTAACTCAGTAAATTCTCATAACAACCTTTTCAGTAATTCCACAAACATTTACTATGTGCAGACTATGTGGCCGGAACTAGTCAAATGCTCGGATACCATGGTGAAGAAGACAACCTGTCATCATGGAGGTAGTAAAATGGGTAAACTAGTAAGAAAATATCAAGCAGTGAAAATGCTACACTGAAAATAAAATAATAACATGATAAAGAAAATTCTCTAACAACCCTTAGATTGAAAGTAATGTTAACCTCAGGAGGAAAGTATGGCAAAGTGGGTATGTGCTTTACTTAAAGAATGAGAGAAACAGCAATTGCAATAATTATTCTGGAGGACTGAAACATTTACGGAACAGAGCTACGAGACATACCCCGCTTTAAATATTTGAAGGGCAAAGATGGATTAAAAGACAGTCTCTGCTCCAAGAATTTCAGAATCCAGAGAGGAAGAGACAATCATAAACAAATAATTATCAGGGGAAAAGTAGTCAGTGGGTTATCTACAAAGTGAGTAACTGACACAGCTATGAAGTACTATGAAAACAGAGAGGAAACACTAACTCAAGCCAAGGGATGAAGGGAGACCAAGGAAACTTTTCTTCAGGTGATGACATCCGTGCTAGGACCAGAAGGATGAATGAGGTTTTAATGGATAAGGAGGTAAAGCTCATTTCAGAAAGAAAAAAACTATGTTTTTTTAAGGAGAGGTGTGAATGGCATGTTCTGTCAAGGTGGAGTTGAATACAGTTCTTTATGCTAGAGCCCTAGCATAAAGGCTAGCATAAAGCCCTGGCATAAAGGTTTTTGGGATTGGCAATGGACAGAGACAAGACCATGAAGGAAGATAGTGAGCAGGTCTATGAAAGTGGGTCATGGCTAGTAAATATGGTGACCCAATGAGGCTCTGGAGGCACTAACAGCAAACAGTCCTGGGGCCAACCACGGTGGCTCACACCTGTAATCCCAGCACTTTGGGAGGCCAAGGCGGGTGGATCATGAGGTCAGGAGATCGAGACCATCCTGGCCAACATGGTGAAACCCCGCCTCTACTAAAAATACAAAAATTGGCTGGGCGAGGTGGCGCATGCCTGTAATCCCAGCTACTTGGGAGGCCAAGGCAGGAGAATCGCTTGAACTCGGGAAGCGGAGGTTGCAGTGAGCCAAGACTGTGCCACTGCACTCCAACCTGGCGAGAGAGCGAAACTCCGTCTCAGAAAAAGAAGAAAAGAAAGAAAAAAGAAAACAGTCCTGTTGGCACTGCAGGACAGATAGGAGCACAGATTCTGATGTCAAGGAGAACAACTAAAGCCTGTTGTAATAATTCAAAGGAAAGGTAACAAAGCTTGAGCTACGCTGTAGCAGAGGATATTCAAGAGAAGTCAGATTCAGGCTAAGCGTGGTGGCTCATGCTTGTAATCTCAGCACTCTGGGAGGCTGGGAGATCACTTGAGCTCAGGAGTTCAAGATCAGCCTGGACAACATAGTGAGACACTGTCTCTAAAATTAAAAATTAAAAAATTAGCCAGGTGTGGTAGCGTGAGTCTGTAGTTCCAGCCACCGGGGAGGCTGAAGTAAGTGGAAGGATCACTGAGCCCAGGGGATCAAGGCTGCAGTAAGCTGTGATTGCGCCACTGCACTCTAGACTGGGCAACAGAGGGAGATCCAGTCTCAAAAAAAAAAAAAAAAAAAAAAAAAAAAAAAAAAAGAAGGTAGATTCAGATTGTACATGTATCTTAGGAAAGCAATAACAAGTCTACATGGTTTTACCACTCACAAAATAACTTTCACATATTCCATTTTTAAGTGGATGTTCAGTAAAACCACAAGACTTCTGAAAAAAGTCCAATTCATCTTTCTTTTATATTATACATAAGATTTCTTTTCAATGCAACATCCATCCATCTGTTGATGAGCACAGGTTGTTTCTACCTTTTGGCTACAGTGAATAATGCCGCAATAAACACTGGCATACAAAGATCTGCTTGAGTCCCTGCTCTGGAGTAATTATATATGTAGAAGTGGAATTGCTAGGTCATATGGCAATTCTGATGAGCTTTATGAGGAACTGCCAAACTCCTTTCCATAGCAGCTGTACCATATTACACTCTCACGAAGAATTTAGGAGAGTTCCAATTTTTCCACAAATTCACCACACTTACTTTCCTTTTTTAAAAAAATAGCCATCCTGTTAGGTGTAAAGTGGTATTTTACGGTTTTGAATCACATTTCCCCAAGGACAAATGATGATGAACTGCTTCTCATGTGCTTTTTGATCTTTGTGTATCTTCTTTGAAGAAATGTCTATTAAAAATTTTGCCATTTGGGTTGTCTTTATGTTGTTGAGTTTTAGGAGCTCCTTATATGTATTCCAAATATTAAATGCTTATCAGTTATATGATTTGCAATATGTGCAATTTGCAACATAACTTCTTCCATTCTGTAGGCTGTCTTTTCACTTTCTTCATAATGTCCTTTGATGTACAAATGTTTTAAAATTTGACAAAGTCTAACTAATCTATTTTTTATGTTGTTGCTCAGTCTTCTGGTTTTCTATCTAAGAATCCATTGTCAGATCCAAGGTCATGAAGATTTCCTTTTATTTTTTTCTAAGAGTTTCATGATTTAGCCCTTATATTTAGGTTGTTGATCCATTTCCAGTGAATTTTTCTATATGATATGAAACAGTGTATCCGTTGTATTTTGCAAGTTGTCATAGTTCAACAAATAAGTATTTTATAATATAGGCAACAGTCAAAAGATATTTTAAAAATACCACAAACCAGGTGCAGTGGCTCACACCTGTAATCCCAACACTTTGGGAGGCCAAGGCAGGAGGATCACTTGAGCCCAGGAGTTTGAGACCAGCCTGGGCAATGTGGCGAGATGCCATCTCCATAAAAAATAAAAAATATTAGCTTGGCATTGTAAAAGTTATATGAAAATGCTAAGGCCGGGTGCAGTGGCTCACACCTGTAATCCCAGCATTTTGGGAGGCAAAGGCGGGCGGATCACGAGGTCAAGAAATCTCTCGAGACCATCCTGCCTAACATGGTGAAACCCCATCTCTACTAAAAATACAAAAATTAGCCGGGCATGGTGGCGTGCGCCTGTAATTCCAACTACTCAGGAGGCTGAGGCAGGAGAATCGCTTAAATCCAGAAGGCGGAGGTTGCAGTGAGCCGAGATTGTGCCACTGCACTCACTCCAGCCTGGCGAAAAAGCAAGACTCCATCTCAAAAAGAAAAAGAAAATCCTTTGCAATATATAAAGCATTAAGCATTCATGCTCTATCAAACAAGCCTGTGTTCAATCCTTGCTTCACCATCTGGTGTCTGTGTGACTTTGGGAGTAATTTACCATTCTATGATCCAGGTTGTGGTGAGAATTAAATGGTGATGCATGTTTAAAAAAAAAAAAAAAAAAAAAAAAAAAAGCATAGCACTGAGTTTATAATAAGCTGTCAAATATTATCTATTATCATTATTATTAAAAAGTTACAAAGAAACTGGAAACCTCATAAATTGCTATGAGTACAACATAAATTGCTATGGTACAGCCGTTATGGAAAACAGTTTGGCAGTTCCTTAAAAAGTTAAACACAGAATTACCATATGACCCAACAATTCTACTCCTAGTTATATACAGGAGAGAAATGAAAATACGTGTTCACAGAAAAACTTGTACACAAATGTCCATAGCAGCATTATTCCTAATAGACAACAAAGTAGGAAACAAGCAAATGTCCATCAACTGATGATGGATACATAAAAGATGCTATTATCCATATAATGGATTAGTATTTGGCAATAAAAAGGAATGAGATGATATATGATACAATGTACATAAACCTGAAAATCATTATACTAAGTGAAAGAAAATACAAAAGACCACATATTTTATGATTCCATTTATAAGAAATGTCCAGAGTAGGCAAATCCATACAGATGGATACAGGGGAAAAGGTGGGGGTGTGATTGATACTGATTGATAACAGACACAAGGCTTCTTACTGAGATGTTAGAAAAGTTCTGGAATTAGTGGTTATGTTTGCACAACATAGTGAATACACTAAAAACCAATGAACTGTACACTTCAAAATAGTGAATTTTCTCTTATGTGAATATCTCAATAAAAAATAAAAACACAAAATACTAACAATGCAAATAAAAATTAAGAGTATTAATCTTAATTTACTTTTGAGAAATATAACAGTAAAGGAACATCTAGTTCTTATCAAAATACAACCTAATTATCAAATGACAAAAGGCGACCTTTATGATTTGCTAACAGATGACAATGGGCCTTTCTGAAACTGCTGTTTAGATCAAGGCCATTTTCAAGGGATTTCCCATTTTCAAGGGATTTCTAAACCTAAAACCTAAAAGGGATTTCTAAACATAAAGAAAGAGAAATTTCTTTATGACTTGCCAAGTAAAAGGAATGTGAAGAATAAGGCCAAGGCCCATCCAACAAAGCAAGAGTTAACAGGTCCTAGCAGAACTGCTAGTTTAAATTTCCATTCGGTGATTTTTTTTTTTTTGAGACAGGGTCTCACTCTGTCGCCCAGGCTGGAGTGCAGTGGCACGATCTTGGCCCACTGCAGCCTCGACCTCCTGGACTAGCTGAAGCAATACTTTCACCTCAGCCTCTTGCATAGCTGGGACTACAGGCATGCACCACCACACCCAGCTATTTTTTGTATTCTTTTCTTTTCTTTTTTTTTTTTTTTTTTTTGTAGAGATGGGATTTTGCCATGTTGCCCAGGCTGGTCTCGAACTCCTGAGCTCAAGCAATCTACCTGCCTCAGCCTCCCAAAGTGCTAGGATTACATATGTGAGCCACTGTGCCCGGCTGGGTTTCTTTATTTTTAGAAGGGTAATTCCGCTGTAAAAGTAAAAAGTCATCCGCCTAGATTTTTGAGGTCCTATCTACTACGGATGAATGTATGTTAGCAAACACAAGATACAGCACAATAACAAATGAATGCCCTTGGTTAAGCTCAGTTCCTGGACACCTCTCTTTTTCTCTCTCACTATCAATTATCAATAGTTGTTGATTTTACCTTCCAAATAGCTCTTACATCCACCCCCCCCCTCCTTTCCATCCCTAGTGCCAAAACCTTAATTCAGGTCTCCTTATTGCTCAGTTGGATTATCACAATAACCTCCTGAACATATGACTGTTAGGCCTCCACTCACTGTCATTTTCTCAAGGTACTTTCTATTACAGTAGGGCTAAGCTACTGGTTATTTCCTAACAAAATTTCTGCTCATTCTATAGGTCTTAGTTCAGCTGTCTTAGGGAATTACTAACAAGAGATGGCAAATAGATGCCAATGCTGACTGATTTGTGTAATAATGTAGTCTGCTTAGCAGGAAAGGCTTAGGTTGGTAATGTCTGCTATGAGTGAAGCAACAAGGCCTAGCAGATGCCAGATACTTGCTCTGGATTTAAACAGAATTTTATATTAATTATATTCCATTTACTGCAAAAGGAAAAGAAACAGCTTTCAGTAATACATATGTACAATGATGCCACGAGGAGAAAGACGAGAGCGCCATAAGAGCCATGTAACAGGGAAGGTAAAAATTCCATCAGAAAACTAGCTAATGATTATAACTAAGAAATAAATATAACAAAGTTAAGCTTACTGGCAGTCAAAGGAAAGAAAACTAAAATTGTCTCAGTGATTAATTGATCCATCTAATACTGATGCATAAAAGATTAAAAGAAGCCACCAGGCACGGTGGCTCACGCCTGTAATCCCAGCACTTTGGGAGGCCGAGGTGGGCGGATCACGAGGTCAGGAGTTCAAGACTAGCCTGGCCAATATGGTGAAACCCTGTCTCTACTAATAATACAAAAAAAATTAGCCAGGCGTGGTGGCACGCACCTGTAGTCCCAGCTACTCAGGAGGCTGAAGCAAGAGAATTGCTTCAACCCAGGAGGCGGAGGTTGCAGTGAGCCGAGACAGCGCCACTGCACTCTAGCCTGGGTGACAGAGTGAGACCCTGTCTTTAAAAAAAAAAAAAAAAAAAAAAAGAGTAAAAGAAGCCTTCAAGAAACTTACAATATACACAAAAGACAAATGTGAGGAACATTTCATCAGTGATATTTTAAAGTACTGGATTCACCGAGTCCTGGATTTGAATGCTGGCTCTGTCGTTTTTAGCAATGTGAGACCGGACAAGTTACTCTATTTAGTTTCTCAAAATGAGTAAAATGAGGATAATCAGTATTTTAAAGTTGAGATAATGCAAAGGAAGCACTAAACAGCCCCTGGTACATAATGAACATTCAATATAAAACCATATGACAGTTTCTAAAACAGGGTTAAACATGAATCCAAGAAGGAACATCTTCCTGAGAGAAAGACTCAAGGAGACAGTACTACTTGAGCTGAGACCTAAAGGACAAATAAGTTGGCTAGGAAAACAAACTGGTGGGAAGGTATTCCAGGCAGAAGATACCATATATGCAAAAATTCTGAGGAATGAAAAAGATGGCATGTTTCTGCATCAGTGGTCCTCAACCTTTCTGGCATCAGGGACCAGTTTTGCGGAAGATAATTTGTCCACAGACTGGGGGTGGTGGGTGGGAGAGAAATGGTTTTGGGATGATTCAAATGCATTACATTTGAATCAACTAGATGGTCCCCATCTGGAAGTGATGGGAGATAGTGACGGATCATCAGACAGTAGATTCTCATAAGGAGTACACAACCTAGATCCTTTGCATGTGCAGTTCACGATAGGGTTCGCACTCCTATGAGAATCTATGCTGTAGCTGATCTCACAGGAAGTGGAGCTCACATGGTAAGGAGAGGAATGGGGAGGACCACTATTGGTCTGTGGCCCAGGGGTTGGGGACCCCTGTTCTATATAACAGAGTCTAGGGGAACCACTAAATAAGTCTATGCATACTATGTGAACTAAAGCAAAAATGACAACATCCATGAGCCTGATTAGTTTCTTACTTGATGTGATCAGGGTGATTTTAAGAATTAAATGAGAAAAGACATGAAAAGTCCTGAGCACAGTGTTAGGCATAAAAGAGATATAACACTTCTGAAATCTAACTTCGGGACTCAAGACTGCTACTAAGTAGTAGCAAAAGAAGAGAATCACATACTTGTAGTCATGTGGATTTTGGAGCCATAGTCTTACTTTTAGTAAACTAATTAAAAATTATGTGTATTATAAAACATAATATCAATTTATGCTAGAGTAATATTTCAGTAATAGAGCAGGAAATTTACAAATACCAGTTACCTTGATCAAGTATTTTTCCCATCTGTCTGCAGTAACAGATTTGCCAATTTTCCTCATCAGCTTCAAATGGAGCTCCACCAATTCTTTTGGTACTTAAAAGAAAGAAAAAAAAATTGTTAGCCAACAAAATAAAACAATTGTAAACATTTAAGATAATAAAAAAAAATCTTCTCCAATCCTGGATACTTTCTCAAAACAGACAGTGTTGATACTAGCTAACTTTTAGACCTCTGAATCAAAAAAGCCTAAACTACAGCAAGAAATGACCAAAAACCACTTTCTTAAAGATAAGCAAGAATATTCACATTTTCTTTCAAAACACCATCAAATAAGAGTAAAACCTAGTATAAAGTATGAACTTTGGTGATAATTATATGTCAATGTAGGTTCATCAATTATAAGCAATGTACCATTATCGTGGGAGCCAATAGTAGAGAAGCTGTATGAGTATGGGGACAGGGATATATGGGAACTCTCCGTACTTGCTGCTTAATTTTTCTGTGAACCTAAAATTGCTCTTAAAAATAGTTTGTTAAAAAAAAAACCATCAAGTAAAAGCACTTAACTATACAACTAAAATTTGTATTCTGTTTATCTGCAATAACAAATATTTGGTTCCTTTACTGAGATTTCAAAGACATACATTCATAAAATTAGAAAGGAACCAAGTATGAATTCCAAGTTGATAGACATGACAGAAGTTAAACTAACGGTTTCCAAACTGTTTTGGAAAACTCTTCCAATCTATCCCTTGTCTGATGTGTTAAACTTGTCTGTAGCATTTCTATGAATCTTTGCTTGACAAGCTTCATGGACAAAAAAAGTACTTACCTTCCATAGCACTTAGTTCTGTTTTCTGGATAGTTCTAATAACTAGAAAGTTACCCTTACTCTCAGTCAAAATCTGCCCTCTGACAACTTCCTCTCCTGATTCTGGCTCTTATTCTCTAGTTTCAAAGACAGTACTTTTAATCCCTCTTGTGTTGGAACCTTCAAATATTTGAGGACTGCCTTATCTTCCCTCAGATTCTCTGCTTTGACTGTAAACAATCAGAGTTCCTCTAAATATTATTTAGGCATGGTCTGATTGTATTTAATTACATTAATTAGACCAGAGGGACACATACGGCTGTCAAAATAAGCATTTTTCTTTTTTCTTTTGAAACGGTATCTCACTCTTTTTGCCCAGGCTGGAGTGCCGTGGCACAATCTTGGCTCACTGCAATCTCCGCCTCCTGGGTTCAAGCAATTCTCCTGCCTCAGCCTCCCAAGTAGCTGGAATTACAGGTGCCCACCACTACTCCCGGCTAGTTTTTGCATTTTTAGTAGAGACAGGGTTTCACCACGTTGGCCAGGCTTGTCTGGAACTCCTGATCTCAGGCGATCTGCCTGCCTTGGCCTCCCAAAATGCTGGGATTACAGGCATGAGCCACTGCACCAGGCCTAAAATGAGCATTTCTCAAATCCCAAACACCACTAGTAACCTAAGAGAAATTACAGTATACTACCTAAAAAGATCCCATACTCAAATATATTGGCAAAATGCTGGATCAAAAAAAAAGTTGTTTTTTCTTTAAACCACAGGACCATTGTCTTATCATTCGCCCTTATGTGCACTGTGAATATCCAAAATAGGTACATAATCTGTAGCGTTCTCTAACATATTTGATCCACTATCTTGTAGGATACAAACACTCTGAGGGACAGGTTGGGAATTGATGACCTAATATTTTTCAGTCATTCTTTCATTCTCTACTAAAGCTCCTTCTGAATTTGAAACAACACTTTGAAATATAAAAACATTCACCCATTCAACGACTTTCAGTAGATCAACTACTAGTAAAAAAGAAACAGTCCCTCTGTCCTTAATGAGCCTACTTGAGTGAATCTTCATAGCAGGTAGAGTGGTGGGTTGGGGGTGGGAGTGGGGAACAGTGTTCAAAGACAAGTAAATAGACAAATCTACTAAGATGTGAAGTATGGGGGGTTAAGGGTGGAATGGAGAAAAGGAGGGAAAGGGCATTGCTTGCACAAAAACAACAGATGCAAATAGCTAAAAAACCAAAAAGAACATGGAACTGGAGGAATGGACATAGATAACTACAGCCTAATGAGGCCAGGCTCAGAAGTTTAGATTTTATGTAAAAGTTTAAGCAGGAGAGTCTGCTGCATTTTAGAAGACCTTAATGACTGAATTGGAGGAAGACAGATTTTTAAATATTAACAAAAGAAGTTTTTATTTGCTTTTTTGTTTTAGGAGGTGGGGTGCAGGGCCGAAGCTAGATATAAATTCAGGAAAACCTCAATCCCGAAGATAGGAGTAGCCTAAACTAAGGTAGAGGTGGTACAGAGAGAAGTGGACAGATCTGAGAAATGTTTAGGAAACAAAATTATCAAAACTTAGTGATTGACTGGTTGTGCAGTGATAAAAGATCTGGGCTGGATTCTCAGCTGCCCCACCTACATAAGGAGACAATGGTTCTGGTCGAGTCCTTTAAACAATGAAGCTCAATTTCTCCATTAAAAAAGGCTGTGTTGGCTATCTCATGGAATTTTGAAACTGTATAGCGTTGTATAAATATAAAACGCTTTTATTTCTCTTGTGTTTTAAAACCAAGGTCACTTTCTTCAATTTCTCCTTTTCCCCAAACACAGACGTCTTGATGTTCTCCCTTCCCACATCTTAAACCTGCCTCCTATTTCCTCCTTTCCCTAGGACATTACTATACCTTCTCACATCAGAAAAACAGCTATGGATAGTCTCCTGTAATCAAACCAATCTTCCAAAAAGACTGCTTTCATATCACTTCCCAGTTGGTAAGTATTTTTTATGGCTCCTAAATACCTACATAAACCCAGCCAGATTTCTTATCTTAGCCTCAGAGTCCCAATATTCAGTCTCATACTAACTCTGCAATTCTTCTCTCTTACTTCCTGCACTGAAATCCTTGATTCGAATCATTTTGCCAGTTAATGGTCCACTAAGCATACTCAGCCCATTACCTATGTGGGCTTTATTAAAGAGTTATTTATTGTTTTCTGCCCACTTGAATCATATTTATCTTTCAATGTCTAGGCAATACAAGTCCCAAAAGTCTCTGTGATAGATTTCTAGTACCAGCAACCTCTTTGTCCCTGAAATACCCACTGTATTCATACTGTCTGTAACACTCATTAAGCAGTTGGCTAAAACCTTTGCACCAGTGTTTTACGCATGTCCCCCACCAGTGTTCTACGCACATCCCCTACCAGTGTTCTATGCTACACAGAATCATGAAAGATTTTGATACAACTGGTACTATTTTTTAAAAGCCAATACAAGACAAAAATAAAAGTGAATAAATATGTTTTCATCCCACTTTACAAATCTACTCATTGTTGACTTAGGCATGTACAAATAGATTATGTATTACTTGATTTATAAGAGTACTGGCTCTTCTACAGTCAGCACTGTGCAATAGAAATGTAAGGTGAGTCACATAATTTCAAATTTTCTAGTAAAATATTATAAAAAGTAAAGAGGTTAAAATTAATTTTAATAATATATTTTATTTAATGCCCTTTATCCAAAATTATATCAACATATAATCAGCTTTTTTTTTTTTTTTTGAGACAGAGTCTTGCTCTGTCACCCAGGCTGGAGTGCAGTGGCATGATCTTGGCTCACTGCAAACTCCGCCTCCCAGGTTCAAGTGATTCTCCTGCCTCAGCCTCCCGAGTAGCTGGGATTACAGGCGTGCGCCACCACGCCTGGCTAATTTTTATATTTTTAGTAAAGATGGGGTTTCACCATGTTCGTCAGGCTGGTCTCAAACTCCTGACCTCATGATCTCCCGCCTTGGCCTCCCAAAGTGCTGGGATTACAGGCATTGAGCCATCGCGCCCAGCCAATCACTATTTTTAAAGTATTACTTTCTTTTGTACTAAGTAAAAGATTTTACTTTTCAGACTATTTAAAATACATTGTGCATTTCACACTGACAGCACATCTCAATTCAAACTAGCTATATTTCAAGTGCTCAAGAGCCACATGTGGCTAGCGGCTACTGTGATGGATAGCACTGCATAGTGTAGACCTAGCATGCTTAAAATTAAAATTTATAACCCACTAAACATACCAAGTGAATTAATATTTTGTTACAAACAGAACTGACAAGCTGATAATCTTTAAGCGCACTAGTATAATCTGTCAACTGATAAGAAACAGGCTACAGGAAAATTGATCAACATTATAGTTTATTAAACATTAAAATCACCATACTTTTTATTCTTTAAAACAGCACTATTAAATAGATTGCTCCAGGATGATCGAAATGTTCTATATCTACACTTTTCAGTGCAGTAGCCATTAGCCACATGTGTCTACTGAGAAGCTGAAAGGTGGCTAATGAAACTAAGGAACTCAATTCTTAATTTTATTTATTTTTAAATTATCTTAAATTTTAATAAACACGTAGTAAGTTGCTATGGCTTTGGACAGCTGTAAAGTATCAATCATATATATATTTTTTTGAGACAGAGTCTCGCTCTGTCTCCCAGGCTGGAGTGCAGTGGCACAATATCAGCTCACTAGAACCTCCGCCTCCTGGGTTCAAATGATTCTCCTGCCTCAGCCTCCCAAGTAGCTGGGACTACAGGCACGTGCCACCACACCTCGGCCTCCCAAAATGCTGGGATTACAGGTGTGAGTCACCGAGCCCAGCCATCAATCATATTTTTTAAATACATGATCATTTTCTAAAACACTGACAAGCTCTAAATTCATTTATCACCTGCGAGATTTCTAAAAGTTTCATTTCCAGAAGATAATTAACTTCTTTCTAAAGATTTATTAACCACTTCAAGTCAATCCAAAAAAGTTTTTGTCCCAATTGAACTGAAATATCCTCTACCTTTTCACATGATAAATTTCATAAAATAACCTTTAACAAACCCCCTTCTTTCACAGGGCCTCAGGAGGTGAAAGACTCTGAAGGAGAAAGAAACAGTCAGGGGCTATGTGAATTCACGAAGGGCTGCCAACATGATGTAGGTATGAAGTAGCAGAAAAGTGGCAGAATCCCAGACTACATTACTGATCCAATTACTCAAAGATGTTTTATATTTTGACATTTTTCTAAGCATCTTTCTATCTAGCACCATGTCTTAAAAATGTCACTGCTCCTGCAATTCTATTGTGTTACTTATAATTTTACTTTTTTGAGAGGTAGAAATGTACAGCACCTCATAATGGCTAAACACATAATTCTTATTATTCAATAAAGTCTTCTACTTAAATTTAGTTTAAGCTTATAAGCAGAGATACAGTTATGGAAACAGTTGACTTTATCTAGGCCATTGATAAAAGAACATTTATTTCAGACACAGTGATTCAAAGACAAGCTTACAATAAGCTTTTACTTACTGCCCAGGTTTTAGAAACTCTGTTGGGGGAGCAGTTTTAGAATAATGAGACTGATCCCACAGGCCACTTGATCCTTGAAATCACTGTCATGTATTCATACACCTTATCTTCAAAGAGTTCATTTAATCAATCATCCTAGTTTTCTGAAAAGCAAAGAAACAGCTCAAGACTATGAACTGTAACTTAGATGATCATCTAAAAAGGTACAGTATAGAGAGGCTGGGTGTGGTGAATCACGCCTGTAATCCCAGCACTTTGGGAGGCCAAGGCGGGTGGATCACGAGGTCAGGAGATCGAGACCACCCTGGCTAACACGGTAAAACCCCGTCTCTACTAAAAATACAAAAAATTAGCCAGGTGTGGTGGCGTGCACCTGTAGTCCCAGCTACCTGGGAGGCTGAGAATTGCTTGAACCTGGGAGGCGGAGGATGCAGTGAGCCCAGATCGTGCCACTGCACTCCAGCCTAGGTGACAGAGTGAGACTCCGTCTCAAAAAACAAAACAAAACAAAACAAAAGTATAGCACAGAGATTCCAGCTAAGTATATGCTCACCTCATTACCATTGTGGAAAAAAATAAATCCAAGAATAACTGTTATACAGGCAGATAAACCAAGGGGTATCTGCTGTTCCAATTATTTTTCTGAGTTCCATTGAGAATCATACTGTTGTTCCCACATACATAAAGAAACACACCAAACATGGCTCAGATTATTTCAGAACCAAAAACTAGAAAATTTTATCTGCTACAAAGAAAGTAATCAGCATACTACAAATATCAGCATGGCTTGAGGTGGTGATAAGACCAGCAATCCAGAAAGAAGAACAGTATTAAGAGAAATGAAACCCTGTAAAACTGCAGCACCCTGTGAAACCACCTTTCCTGAAGAAGGATTCCTTATGAAAAGACAAGGCCTCTATAAGATGAAGTGAGTAACCCACACAAGCAGTCAGTCTTTAAAGGGATACTCTGCTTATACTTATAACCACTATCCTGGTAGAGGGAATTTGTAGTACTTGAGGCAATGGCTTCTAGTACCAGATGTCTCCAGCTCCAATCAGATGACCCCATTTCCCCTCTTTCTATTCTTTCTAACTCAATTTAATGATCGTAGAGAGGAATAAGGGGGGAAGAAAGAAAGGGACAGAAAGAGTCAAAACGAATTTAAAAAGAAAGAGTGACGTGACAGTACTTAAAGGGGAAGGAGGGATTTTTTCCCCCAAACTAATTTCTCTCCCCAGTAATTTCAAATCTAGTGAAAAGTTCAAAGACTAGTACACTCTTCAACTAGATGCACCACTTGTTAACATTTTTGCCATTGAAAGAGAAACATGTGACACATGGTTAAAACCATCAGGAAATGCCTCTTTAATAAAGATGACACCGTAAAGATAAGAAACAGCGAACTAAGCCAAGGAAGAAGGGAGCATGCCAGGCAAAAGGAAATGTATGTATAAAAGTCCTGAGGAGGCCAACAGCTTCCTCCAATGTGGCTAGAAAAAGAAAATGATACAAGATGCTGCTAGAGAAGGGAGCAAAGGCCAAGTCTTCGAGCTATGTAAAGAGTTTAGATTTTATTCTAAGGGTAATGAGACCCCACAGGAGGAATGCAGGAAAGTTTCATGATTTAAGTTTTTAAAAGATCACTCTTTTAAATCCAGGATCTGTTTGAAATAATCTAGGGGGCAGGAAGCAGGGGTAGATGGAGTTACTGAAGAAACAAAATTGTACTAATGCTGAGTGACGGGCACATGAAAGTCCATTATATAACTTACTACTTTTATATATTTCACATTTTCCATAATTTAAAAATGTCCATAGGATAGAGATTACTTTGGTTGCACTGTGAGGAACAAATTGGAGAGGGTATAAATATGACTATTTAGGAAGACATCGCAATACTTCAGATCAGATAATGATGGCTTGGACTAAGGCTGTGGTGCACAGATGTAGGAAAGTACCCTGAAGGAAAACTGCAAAAATTTAGAACTTTTCTAAAATGTTAAAACATTTCCTAAGAAGCACCTTTGCCAATCTTAATCCAAAGAAGTGACTGCTTTATGTGTCCTGTATGATGATCCCTATGAGTTTATTCATTCTGAAAAGCAGAAATCATGACTTTTAGTTTAATCACATTCATATTTCAGAAAGGCAATACATACACACAGACATTTAATAATCAAGTCAAATAAATGTATTTGTACATTTTGTTTCTGACACTTTTTTTTTTTGAGACAGGGTCTCACGTCACTCAGGCTGGAGTGCAGTGGCACATCATGGCTCACCACAGCCTCGATCTCCTGGACTCAACTGATCCTTCTACCTCAGTCTCCTGAGTAGTTGAGATTATAAGTAGGCACCACCATACGTGGCTAATTTTTCTATTTTTTTTTTTTGTACAGACAGGGTCCCACTATGTTGGCCAGGCTGGTCTCAAACTCCTGGGCTCAAGCGATCCACCCATCTTGGCCTCCCAAAGTGCTGGGATTACACATGTAAGCTACCATGCCTGGCCTGTTTCTCATACTCTTCATCATTTCAAAGGTCACATATCACTTAAAAACCTGCACTTAATATAACAACTATGATATTACTAAAAACCATGTTATATGTATATTACAAAAAGCACTAGAAAGTCAGGAGAGAGGGGTGCAAACACTGAATTTATCATTCATAATTGAAGGAATTACACAAGATGATCCAAAGTCCTCCAGCTCTAATATTCAATGTCTATGTCTAGGTATTGAGGTATTTATTTATTTGCCTTATAACAAGGCAGCAATTGATAACACCATCTTAGAATTTTGGAACTGGAAGCAATGATCTAATTCACACTCTTTGACAGACTGGAAAACTTAGACCTGAGATGTGACAAGAGTTGCCCAAGATGGAAAAAAAAAAAAAGCTAAGAAGAACGTAGACATCTAGCCTTCCATTCCAGGGCTCTTTCCGATGTTTCTCAAAGTATCAAATAGATGAAGGAATAGTTCACAAGACCTAACCTATGAATCAAACCACTTTCTGTGCAGCTTCGTATCCGGTTTTTGATAGTGGGTTGTTCCTGTCTATGCCCCTTGAGGCATTATCCATTTCTAAAACATAACCCTGTCAAATAGTTACTGTGGAAACAGAAAAATTATTAATACTTCTTCCAATCCATTCTTCCTTTCTTAAAAAACAGCATTATTGAGATGTAATGCACATACCATACAACTCACCCACTTAAAGTGTACCATCCAATGGCTTTTAGTATATTACATTATTTATTTAACGGTGGTAAAATATATTTACTGTGGAATTTGCCATTTTAATCATTTTTTTAGTGTACAATCAGTGGCACCAATTACATGCCCAGCACTGCACAACCATCACACTATTTCCCAATCTATTCTTACAGTCAAAATTTTTGAAGCAGCCATTCCACTTCCAAACTGATTTCGGAAAATTTTAAATACAAAAATCAGAGTCTGCTATAGTATATATGCTCAATGGGGGCAAACACTCGTTCTTGGAGGAAAAAAATCTAAATCTGGTCCTCTAACTTAACCTTACCTGTCAAAATCTTATTCCTTTATATTTAATGTCTCTTGCTAGAGAAAAATTAATTTAAAATTCAATTATACTTTTCTCTTTAGTGGTGTGATAATTTTTAAAAATTCAAAAGCAAGTGTTGTTACTCAAAATGTAATATGCTATCATAGACAATGCCCAAACTACAAAGCGGCTCTATCCCACTGAAACCCACACAAAGCTGTAAACTGCCCAGTTACCCCTCAAAAACTAATTTTATCAATAATGTTCACTAGAATAGGAAAAATTATCTTGTAATTTTAATATTTAAAGCAGAAAAGGCAAGTACACTAGCTAAAAAAGTGTTTTAAATTTATCCCAAATGCTGATAATTAAGAGAAAACAATTGCTTAGATTTCTGGCCAAGATCAAGGGCAGTATCAGTTCTTATCAGTGTAATATTGACAACAATAACAAAAAAGAATACAGAACACATGAAATAAGTAAAACCACGAAAGGAAAAGAGAAACAAAATAAAGGTAAGCTCTTTAACTTCTTTAGTCCTAATTATCTTTAAGTCCCAATTCCTAATTATCTATTTTCTATCTCTTCTTCCTTCTCTCTCATCCTTAGATGTAAGCTCCATGAGCACAGCCACCTGCCTTTTTCATCACTGTATTCCCAGCACCAAGCACAGTTCCTACTTAATGGTAGACACTCAACTATTTGATGAACCGGAACAGGGACAAGAAAACAAAAAGAGAATGAAAGCAACAGGGAGAGGGGGAGTAAGCAACGTAAATTATTTCTACAGACAGCTAGAAAAGAGAGTTCCAGGTTGGGCTCGGTAGCTCATGCCTGTAATCCCAACACTTTGGGAGGCCAGGGCAGGCAGATCACGAGGTCAGGAGTTCAAGACCAGCCTGGCCAATATGGTGAAAACCCATCTCTACTAAAAAATACAAAAATTAGCCAGGCATGGTGGTGTGCACCTGTAGTCCCAGCTACTCGGGAGGCTGAGGTAGGAGAATCGCTTGAACCCGGGAGGTGGAGGTTGCAGTGAGCCGAGATTGCATCACTGCACACCAGCCTGGCCACAGAGCGAGACTCTGTCTCAAAAAATAAATAAATAAATAAATAAATAAATAAAATAAAGAAAAGAGAGTTCCTAGGCCAGGTGCTGCAGTGGCTCACGCCTATAATCCCAGTACTTTGGAAGGCAGAGGCAGGCAGATCACCTGAGGTCAGGAGTTCAAGACCAGCCTGGCCAACACGGTGAAACCCTGCTTCTTTGTTTCTTTTTTTTCTTTTTTTTTTGAGACGGACTCTTGCACTGTCACCCCAGGCTGGTGTGCAACGGCATGATCTCAGCTTGCTGCAACCTCTGCTTCCCGGGTTCCAGTGATTTTCCTGCCTCAGCCTCCCGAGTAGCTAGGATTACAGGCGCCCGCCACCATGCCAGGATAATTTTTTGTATTTTTAGTAGAGATGAGGTTTCACTATGTTGGCCAGGCTGGTCTCGAATCCTGACCTCATGATCTGCCCAACTCAGCCTCCCAAAGTGCTGGGATTACAGGCGTGAGCCACTGTGCCCGGCCATGAAACCCTGTTTCTACTAAAAATACAAAAAACCTAGCTGGGCATGGTGGTGGGCACCTGTAATCCCAGCTACTCAGGAGGGTGAGACAGGAGAATCTCTTGAACCCAGGAGGCGGAGGTTGCAGTGAGCCGAGATTGCACCTTTGCACTCCAGCCTGGGTGACAACAGCGAGACTCCATCTCAAAATAAACAAACAAGCAAACAAACTGAAAAGAGTTCCCTGTAGGTGTGAAAGAGAAATTATCTGAACGAATATATTAATATGCAGGAAGTGATAAAGAAGAGATGAAAAAGATGGCGAAGATGACTCTGGGTTATTCAGATCACTGTGGGAGCAAACAGGTGATATCACTAACCAAAGAGGGCTCATTGTTGTCTTTTCCCCGCTTTTCTCTCCCTTTTAAGGGGAGGAAAGGGTGAGGAGAATGCTCCCACGGACATCTGTATATAGGAGTAAATAACCAAGTCCATATGTTTAATTAAAGAAATACTTATACAGGCATATTCTAGTATCAGACCTCTATAAAACGCCAGGCTTCTATGCTCATCATGTATATTCCATAGGTATTTAAAACTTGAGCAGGGCCAGGTCCGGTGGTTCACACCTGTAATCTCAATGCTTTGGGAGGCTGAGGAAGGAGGACAGCTGGAGGCCAGAAGTTTCAGATCAGCCTGGGAAATAGTGAGACCCTGTTTGTTTCTTTGTTTAAACACAGAGCCTTGCTCTGTTGCCTAGGCTGAAGTGCAGTGGCATGATCGGGGCTCACTGACTGCAGCCTCAAACTCCTAGGCTCAAGCAATCCTCCTACTCAGCTTTCTCATGTAACTGGGACCACAGGTATGTCCCATCATGCTTGACTAATTTTTAAATTTTTCTGTAGAGTCCAGGTTTCCTTACTATTGCCCAGGCTAGTCTTGATCTCCTGGGCTCAAGTGATCCTCTGGGCTCAGCCTCCCAAAGTGCTGGGATTAACACTCAAAAAAGACGCTGGGCATGGTAGCATGTGCTTGTAGCCCTTAGCTACTTGGGATGCCGAGGGAGGAGGACTGCTTGAGCCCAGGACTTCAAGGCTGTAGTGAACGACTGCACCAACTGCACTTCAGCCTGGGTGCCAAAGTGAGACCCTGTATCACTAAAAACAAACAAACAAACAAAAACGGGGAAAAAACCTTCAACAGCATATTAGAAGATTCCTTTATGATTCAAAACCATAATTTTAGGTGTTACAAAATCAGTTAGATGTTACTTTTATAGACAATTCTGCACAACTATAAACTTATACTGTAAGAACTCCATTTCTTTGTGAAATTTATATTTCGTCTTTACTCCTTGCTAATAAGTGATCAGCTCATACCTTTTTTCAGTTAACATTCATTTGACAAGCAGAGGTACCTAGATAAGTAGCATACTATGTCATCTTCTAGTTTCCTGAGATTTTGTCATAAGGCAGAACAAAATGAGCTCATTATAGTTTCTAGTTATTTCAATAAATTAGAAAATGTATATGAATGTACTTTATATATCATAAAGCAATACCCAAGCCAAAGTTATCACTATTCACCAGCAGATGGTGATCATGTCTTACTTAAAGAAAAATTCTGACACCTTATTTGAGGGCTAGCCAGCCAATTGCTAAAAATGATCAATAAGTAAACTAGAGTATCTGAATAAAATGTTGGTGATTTTTAAGTACAATCAAATGGAACATCAGCAAACACAAGCAATAAAAAACAAGTTCAGAAGTCTGAAGACTTCTAAAGGAACCGTTTTCTCTATGTGAACATTTGCAAACTGGTAATTAAAGAAAAAGGTAACAATGAATGTGTTTCTGGCAATCCTATATAGATTATTAAACCACTCATTCCACACTGAACTTCTTGAACTACAAACAGAAAAACTTCTACCCAGCAAAACGGTGACACTAAACCATTTAAGAAAAAACAAAAGGACAGACTAGTACAATAAAACCTCATGACCTCATCACCTCCCTTAAACAATTATAAATAAATGAACAAGAGACTTTTTTTCTTCTCCAATGGATCATTTTAAAGCAAATTCTAGATATCATTATTTCATCCATAAATACTTCAGTGTGTATCTCTAAAAGATAAAATTGCCATAATACCATTATTACCTCTTTGAAAATAACCATAATACCATTATGATATTAACTATAATTATTTTTAAATAACCATATCATTATTACCACATTTTCAAAATTAGTAATCCCCGCCAGGCGAGGTGGCTCACGCTTGTAATCCCAGCACTTTCGGAGGCTGCAGCGGGTGGATCCCCTGAGGTCAGGAGTTTGAGACCAGCCTGGTCAACATGGTGAAACCCTGTCGCTACTAAAAATATAAGAAATTAGCCAGGCGTGGTGGCGGGCACCTGTAGTCTCAGCTACTTGGGAGGCTGAGGAAGGAGAATCGCTTAAACCCGGGAGGTGGAGGTTGTGGTGAGCCAAGATGGCACCATTGCACTCCAGCCTGGGCAACAAGAGCGAAACTCCATCTCAAAATAAATAAAGTAATACTTCCTTTTAAAGGTTCAGGAAAGCTGAGACCTTAATGACATTTTTAAAAGAGTTCCACCAAAAGAACTGAGTTGTGCTGGGTGAGGTGGCACACACCTGTAATCCTAGCTACTCGAGAGACTCAGACAGGAGGCTTGCATCAACCCAGGAGTTCAAGACCAGTCTGGGCAACATAACAAGACCCTGTCTCAAAAACAAAGAAACGAACGAACAAAAAAGCAAACAAAATTATTCAATTATATTGAAAAATTAACATCCTTACTACTCTTCATTGTTGGCAAAGAAGCATCATTATCTCAATACCTAGTTCTTATGGGCATAAAATCTAACCTAACAGAAAATAAGACAAACGGTATCTTAAACTTCAGGTATGGTGGCTCACGCCTGTAATCCCAGCAGGCTAAAGCATAAGGATGGCTTGAGACCAGGAGTTTGAGAGCAGCCTAGGCAACACAGGGAGATCCTGTCTTGGGAAAGGAAGGGGAGGGGGAGGGGAGGAGGAGGGGGGGAGGGGAGTGGAGGGGGGAGGGAATGGAGGAGGGGAATGGAGGCGGAGTGGAGGGGGTGGGGGAGGAGAGTGGAGGGGGAGGAAAGAGGGGGAGGGAAGGGGGTAATGGAGGGGGAGGGAAGGGGGAATGCAGGGGGAGTGGGGGGTGGGGGAGGGGGGCGAGGATGTGGAGGGGGGAGGGAAGGGGGGAATGGAGGCGGAGTGGAGGGGGTGGGGGAGGGGAGGGGGAGAGGATGGGGAGGGGAGGGGATGGAGGAGGGAATGGGAGAGGATGGGGGAAGGGAGGGGAGGGAGAGGGGAGGAGAAAAAATACCTTCAGGCTTTAGAGTAAAACAATGTTCCTAGCAGTGTTTCACTAAGACTGGGTCCCTTGAAAACTCATAAAACATGAAATTAACAAGTATTTTCATTTATATGTGACATTGAACAAATCTTTTACACTGCTGTTGGTCTCAAACAATAATAATATAAGGTTATCAAACATGTGGAAACTTTTTTAAATCAACTATTACCATGTTAAGAGCATGATAAAGTCTCCTCTAACATATGCTCCCTCTTCTCTCTTTCTGAAAAAAGTTCTTTGCAAACTCTTGCACTCAAGTGATCTTCCTACCTCAGCCTACCAATTAGCTTGGACTATAGGCACACCACCATGCTCAGCTAATTTTTTAACAATTTTTAGCAGAGATGAGTCTCACTATGTTGCCCAGGACTAAATGGACTCTTCAGTCTTTGTCTTAATTTGGGAACATGTGACACTGTTGATCATATCTTCCTTCTTGAAACCTGGACATTCTGTGACATTATTTTTCTGTTTATCTTATCTCTCTGCCCTTTTTTGGATTCCTTTGCAAGCCCTCTGTTTCTGGTCTATCCCTGAAAGCTAGTTATTTCCATTTTAGAATTTCATTTCTTTAGTCCCTAAGTTATGTGATCTACCCTTTTGTTTCAATTTATCTTTTCATTCATTCATTTTTTGGAGACAGAGTCTCACTCTGTCGCCCAGGCTGGAGTGCAGTGGTGCCATCTCAGCTCACTGCAGCATCCACCTCCCGGGTTCAAGCGATTCTCATGTCTCAGCCTCCCAAGTAGCTGGGATTACAGACGTGCACCACCATGCCCAGCTAATTTTTGTATTTTTCGTAGAGACAGGGTTTCACCATGTTGGCCAGGCTGGTCTCAAACTCCTGACCTCATGTGATCCACCCACTTAGGCCTCCCAAAGTGCCGGTATTACAGGCATGAGCCACCGCGCTGGGCCATTTATTTATTTTTAGAGACAGAGTCTCACTCTGTTACTCAGGCTGGAGTGAAGTGGCGTGATCATAGCTCACTGCAGCCTTCAACTCCTGAGCTCCAGCGATCCTACTGCCTTAGCCTCCCTAGTAGCTAGGACTACAGGCACACCACTATGCCTTGCCATTTCTAAAATTTTTTTTTTTTTGAGATGGAGTTTCACTCTTGTTGCCCAGGCTGGAGTGCAATGGCGCGATCTTGGCTCACTGCAACCTCCGCCTCCTGGGTTCAAGCCATTCTCCTGCCTCAGCCTCCCAAGTAGCTGGGATTACAGGCATGTGCCACCACACCCGGCTAATTTTGTAGTTTTAGTAGAGATGGGGTTTCTCCATGTTGGTCAGGCTGGTCTCGAACTCTTGACCTCAGGTGATCTGCCCACCTCAGCCTCCCAAACTGCTGGGATTACAGGTGTGAACCACCACACCTGGCCTCTTAAAATTCTTTCTAGACACGGGCTGCTTAAATATACTATTGTCTTGCTGTGCTGGTTAAAGATTTGTTCAGGTAACAGAAAACCTTACTAGAGTGGCTTTATAAATAAACGGTTAGTTCTTCTCATGTAACAAGAAGTCCAGAGTAATGAGTTGCCAGTTTTTGTTTACTGGCTCAACAAATCTATCATACTGAACTTCTTGGAGTTCCCAAACATACCATGCTATTTCTAGCCTCTAGGGCTTAGCATGTACAGTTCCCTCTATCCTCACTGCATCTCCTCCCATCATGGGGTTCAATTTAGATGTTGCTTCCTTTGGAAATCATCCTTTTATCCCACTTAATCCAGACTAAGTGCCAAATGCTGGGTGTTCCCAAATGATCCCAACTTGTACTTATGCATCACATTGTATCATAAATGCCTGTTTAATTAGCTCTATCCCACATTAAACAGGCCTATATCTTCAGCACCTAGGACAGTGGCTAGCACACACCATGCATTCCATAAAGACTTGTTCAGTTCAATGGGTTTGGTCTTTAAAAAAACCAAATAACTGTTTTTGATAAACATCAACTTCTAACCCAAGTAACTAACTGATTAGCAAACAATAATACATGTTTCTTGCTCATACTTAAAGAACCAAATAGAAAAAAGGAACACATTTCTAAAACCACTAAGGAAACATGTAAAATAAAATATCTATCTTCAGGATGTGCAATCAACCATTCCACACTATCAACTTACAGGTGGACAACCATAAACTGGCTTTTATGAAAACTGAAGTTTTAGGAAGTTTAGTGAGCTTGCTAATTAATACATGACAAAAGGCAGGCTACTTAAGATAATAAAAAACAAAACAGAAGAGAGACTATGGGCCGGGCGCCGTGGCTCACACCTGTAATCCCAGCACTTTGGGAAGCCAAGGTGGGCAAATCACTGGAGGTCAGGAGTTCAAGACAAGCCTGGCCAACATGGTGAAACCTGTCTCTACTAAAAATACAAAAATTAGCCGGGCGTGGTGGCACATGCTGGTAGTCCCTGCTACTCGGGAGGCTGAGGCAAGAGAATGGCTTGAACCCAAGAAGCAGAAGTTGTAGTGAGCCGAGATCATGCCCCTGCACTACAGCCTGGGTGACAGACTGAGACTCCGTCTTAAAAAAAAAAAAAAAAGAGACTATGACTAAACAAACGGTTCTCCCATGCTCCACTTTGCAGTCAGTCACCCCACTTCTGGCCTCAGGAAACCATTGATCTGTTTTCCATACTACAGATTTGTCTTTTCTAGAGTTTCATATAATATGAACTCTTTTTGTCTGGCTTTTTTGCTTCACATGATGTTTTTGAGATTTACATTTTTTAACATCAGTGTCCCTTTGTATGAATTTATAAAAATTTGGTCATCCAATCATTGGCTGATGAATGTTTGAATTGTCTTTTTTTTTTTTTGAGAGAGAGAATCTAACTCTGTCACCCAGGCTGGAGTGCAGTGGCTCGATTTCGGCTCATTGCAACCCCCACCTCCGGGATTCATGCAATTCTCCTGCCCCAGCCCCGAGTACCTGGGATTACAGGCATGTGCCACCATGCCCAGCTAATTTTTGTATTTTTAATAGAGATGGGGTGTGACCATGTTGGCCAGGCTGGTCTCGAACTTCTGACCTCAAGTGATCTGTCCACCTCAGCCTCACAAAATGTTAGAATTACAGATGTGAGCCACTGTGCCTGGCCTCCGTGTTTTGACTATTATAAATAAAGCTGCTATGAATATTTCTGTGCAAGTCTTTGTATAGACATATGTTTTTATTTCTCTTGAGTAGATAGCAGTGGAGCTCATGGGTTGTGTGGTAGAGACAGGTTTAACCTAATAAGAAACTCCCAAACATTTTGCCAATGTAAGTTGTACCATTTATTACTGTCTAAGAGTTCCAGCTGTTTCACATCCTCAAAAAGACTTGAGGTGTCAGTCATTTTAAAAGGATGTTTTTTTCTTTGTTGGATAGTGTTCTAGAAATATCAATAATATCATTTGTTGACAATATTGTTCATGTCTTCTATATTCTGAATGATTCTGTCTAGTTGCACTATTGATTACTGAGAGGGAAGTGTTGAAATTTCCAGTTATAACTGCATTGTATATATTTTTTAAGTTGTCAGTTTTTGCTTCATGTGTTTTAAAGCTCTGCTATTAGTAAAAATACTGTCAGAATTGTATCTTCCTAATGAATAGCATTATGAAACACCCCTATCTATTTCTAATATTCCTTTTCATTTTCTGAAACTAATATAGTCATTAGTCTTCGCATTTTAGTTGGCTATAGTAATATAGCCATCTCATTTTCTGATATTAATATAGTAATTCCAGCTTTCTTATGATGAGTTTTACTTATCATTTTCCATCCTTTTACTTTTAACCTATATCTTTATGTTTGAAGTAAATTTCTATAGACAGCATATACCTGGGTTTTTCTTTTCTATCCACTCTGCCAATCTCATTTAATTTTAATTAAAATACCACATGTGGCTTAGTGGTGACATACTGGATACAGCAGGTTTAGAACAAGGATTAGGCCAGAAGTGGTGGCTCACGCCTGTAATCCCAGCACTTTGGGAGGCTGAGGCAGGCAGATCACTTTCGGTCAGGAGCTGGAGACCAGCCAGGCCAACATGGCAAAAACCCATCTCTACTAAATATACAAAACTTAGCCGGGTGTGGTGGCGCGCACCTGTAGTCCCAGCTACTCAGGAGGCTAAGGCAGGAGAATCGCATAAATCCAGGAGGTGGAGGTTGCAGTGAGCAGAGATCATGCCACTGAACTCCAGCCTGGGCCACAGGGCGAGAATCCGTCTCAAAAAAAAAAAAAAAAAGAACAAAGATTAGCAAACTACTGCCCACAAGGGCTGTATGCAGCATATTACCTGCTTTAGTGGTGCCTGCAACTAACAATGTTTGTACATTTTAAAATAGGGTAGAGGGGAAAAAAAATCAAAGAAAACATAATATTTTGACATACAACAACATGAAATTCAAATCTTAGTGTCTGTAACGTTTTACTGGAACACAAAAAATGTAATTTCTATGGCTAATTTTGTGCCTCAGGAGCAGAATTAAACACTTTTAACAGACACTATTGATGATCACAAAGCCTAAAATATTCTTTAATGTCTGACTCTTTACAGAAAAACTTGGCTAACCCCAAACTAAAATTATTTCTGTTTAATGCAATAACTGATATAATTGAGTTAAAATCTATAACCCTTCCATTTATTTTGTTCATATACATTATTTGTTCCTTTCTTACTCCTTTTAATGTCTTCTTTTGAATTAACTTGATTAAAATGAACTTCATTTAACATCTACTCTTAGCTAATTAATTACACTTCTTTAAGTTTTTGTGGTTGCTTCAGGTTTTACAAAACAAAGCATCTTTAACTCAATACAGTCTACTATTAAATAATATTCTACCACTTCACATACAACATGAACACTTTTTACCCTTACGACATTATATTTGCAATTCCTTGTTCTCATCCTTAGTACTAGAGCTTTCATGTTTCACTTCCTCATATATTGTGAAATTTGCAATACATGGTGATTTTTGCTTCAAACGGCTAATTACCTTTTAAAAAGACTTTTTAAAATTGGGAAAAATTTAATTTTAACATATTTATCCTTTTTTCCGCTCGTCATCACTTTGTCTAGGTCCAAGTTTTCATCCGAAGATGTTTCTTGTAGTGCAAGTGGCTAGCTCATAACATATTCTCTGGTTTTACCTGTCTGAAAAAGTTTTTATTTCACCCTCATTTTTGAAGGATATTTTGCTAGATATAGAAGTTTTCATCTAATACTTTTCATTTAGTACTTTTGCAACATCCATTATCAGCCAGGTGCAGTGGCTCACACCTGTAATCCCAGCGCTTTGGGAGGCTGAGGCGGGCGGATTGCTTGAGCCCAGGAGTTTGAGACCAGCCTGGGCAACACAGCGAGACCTAGTCTCTACAAAAAATTAAAAAATTAGCCAGGCATAGTGGTGTGCGTCAGGAGTCCCAGCTACTCAGGAGGCTGAACTGGGAGGATCACTTGAGCCCAGGAAGTTGTGGCTGCAGTGAGCCATGTTTACTCCACTGCACTCCAGCCTGGGCGACAGAGCAAGACCCGATCTCAAAAAAAAAAAACCAACTTATCGCCTAGTTTGTATACTTTCCAACAAAACGTCTTCTTTGTTCCCCTGTATATAATATGTCTTTTTCTTAAGTTGCCTTCAAGATTCTGTCACTGCTTTCTGGCAAAGGACAAACATACAAATGTCTGTGAATGTTTGTCTGTGTTTGTCCTACTTTAGGTTTGTTGAGATTATTGGGTTTGTGGTTTATAATTTTCATCAAATTTGAAATTTTGCATTCATTATTCTTCCAATATACTTGGCTCCATCCTCCTTCTAGGATCTCAAATACACTTTATGGAGCCTGCTTGATACTATTTCACAGACCAGTGAAGCACTTGATTATTTTCAGTTCTCTTTCTCACTGCTTCATTTTAGGATAAAGTCTACTGACATGTCTTCAAGTTCACTGGTTTGTTCTGCAGCATCCAATCTTCTGTGAAACGCCTTTCAGTAATTTATTTAAGATACTATTTTTTTCTTAATCTCTAGAAGTTCTATATGTTTATTTTTCTTATCTTTCATTTCTTTCATTATGTTCATATTTTTCTTTAAATACTTTTACTAATGATAATACTTACTTTACTGTCCTTGTCTGCTAGATCTAGTATCTCCATCATTTCTGAATCTGCTTCTTTGGGTTCATTTATCTCCTGGTTGGTTAAGAGTTAGACCAGTTTCTCAGCATAGCTAGTAATCTGAGCCATATTGTGTAAATTAAGCTTGGATGTTGGAAAATATCAATGTTACAATGCTGCTAAGCGCTGCTAAGATGTGCCGTTAAGATTTTGCAATGTGCTGTAAAAATGAGTTGGGCTTTGTTTTGGCAGGTATTTATTTGCAGATTAATCTGATCTTTTTAAGGCCTTTTCTGTCAGGTTTACTACAATGAATCAATTGGGTTCTCCATTGAATGTCCTGAGTGCTACAAAGAATATTTCACTCTGGTCAGAATTCAGACATCTCCAGTGTTAAGTTCTGGGAAATGTTTGGCTAATAATAACCTGGATGTTCAGTGCCTAGCGTTGTGGATTTTCACTGTTTGCATATACGACCTAGTCTTCAGCAAAGACTCAAGGTAGCCCATGTACAGATTTCTGAAATTCTGTCTTCTGCATAGCCTTCTTCTTTTCAGAACCTGGCCCTGCAACTTCTAGCTGCCTAAACCTCTTGAAATCCAATCTTTGCCTCCTCAACTGAGTGAAGCTGCCAGACTCCCATTAGATTCTCTCTCTCTGTTTCTGTGGTCCTAAAGCTGCTTCCAGGCAGGAAACCCTGGCAGTGGTATAGGGCTCACTTCTTTTATTTCACCCATCACCCACGGAAAACAGTCCTGATTTGCCTTAGTACAATATCTAAAAAGAGATGGTTCATGTATCTTGATCCAGTTTACTAGCTGTTTATGACAAGTGGGTAAAAGCCCCTTATTACTCCATCATGTCCAGAGAGAATTCTCAATTTTTAAAGCAACATTGGCTGGGCACAGTGGCTCATGCCTGTAATCCCAACACTTTGGGAGGCTGAGGTGGGTGGATCACCTGAGATCAGGAGTTTGAGACCAGCCTCGCCAACATGGTGAAACTGTGTCTCTACTAAAAATACAAAAATTAGCCAGGCGTGGTGGCATGCACCTGTAATCCCAGCTACTTAGGAGGCTGAGGCAGGAGAATTGCTTGAACCTGGGAGGCAGAGGTTGCAGTGAGCCGAGGTCATGCCATTGCACTCCAGCTCGGGCAACAAGAGCGAAACTCTGTCTCAAAAAAAAACACAAAACATTAAAGAATTAAAGATGTGTACTTGAGAGATGATATGAATTTTTAAAAGAGCAACTGGCCAGGCGCAGGGGCTTACGCCTGTAATCCCAGCACTCTGGTAGGTCGAGGCGGGTGGATCACGGTGAAACTGAAAAAAAAAAATACAAAAAAATTAGCCTGCCACGGCGGCAGGCACCTGTAGTCCCAGCTACTCAGGAGGCTAAGGCAGGAGAATGGCGTGAACCTGGGAGGCAGAGCTTGCAGCGAGCCAAGATCACACCACTGCAATCCAACCTGGGGGACAGAGTGAGACTCTGTCTCAAAAAAAAAAAAAAAAAAGAATTATACGTATATTTGTTAAACATGAACTATGAACTCTAAAAAGAAACAATCTGCATATTGTATAGTGGATTTTAACATTTCCATAAGGCAAAAGATCCTTAAAACTTTATAGGAGGATATTACTGTCTCCATTATGAAGAAACTCTGAAGTTAATAAATTGCCAGGTCACACAAATACCAAGTGGCAAGGCTAAGATTCCAACCCAGCTAACACCAAAAATCCTGACATTTACTACATACCACCATGCTTCCCATTAATTTATCCCCACAAATGCTATGTATATTAAGAGATTTAGTCTACCAAACTGAATTTATTAAAGTATCCTATGTTGTGCTTAGCAAGATTATTAACTATCACTCAGAATATCTGATCAGCACAGGAATAAAAAATTCCCCCATTTTGGTAAATAAATGTATTATTTATTTAAATTTAAAATTGGCATTTAAAAATATTTAAAATGGCTGGAGCCTTGGACACCTTTTCACTCAAGCCAGGAGTACCCCAAGGAACACATATATTTCCTATTTCATATAGTTCAACATTATATTATGATCTGTTGTTGAGACCACTAGAATGTATGTTCCATTAAAGTTTTAGTCACGAGGTCTAGAGAAGGGGTTGGCATACAGTAGACACTCAATATACAGTGGGGAATAAAAGATCCCCATAATTTTAATTCTCCTAAAACTATAATGGTGGAGGCATATTACATCAAGATGGTGGGCTCACCTTCCTGCCCAAATCTCTTAAAATACAGTAAAAATGAAAAAAAAGTACTGTTCTTGTGTTTCCAATAAATATGGAGTAATAAGGACAAAGTTTACCTGACTGAAACAACTAAACGACAACAAAAATATATGAAACTAGACACTCAAGACATTATACAACGAGTAACAAAAGACTATGAATAGTGATACATGAGAGATGCGAAACAGAGATAAACCCTATAACTACCCCAATTTACAAACTGGGTAAAGCGGCAAAGAGGGAGGATCAATCAAAAACATGGCAATCTCCCTTAGAGAGATGAAGTTAAGAGTCAAGAAGGCAAAGGTAGAATTAACAGAGAAAAGTGTCAGAGAAGAGAGCTGCAGACAGTACTCTGGAAATTTGCAGAGTCCCTCTGAGTCTTTAGCAAAGGACTGAGCAGGGCATGTACACGGGGAAATTACCCAAGGTCAGGGATAGAACTGCTCCAAAGGAATAAAGGGAATAGCACCCAACACCCACACAGGTCTATGAACAAGGCCTGCCCCCCAACAGCAAGAATGGAAAAGCTCATCTTTTGGCTAACACTGGTTAGAGCAGCAGGGGGTCAGCAAATTATATCCTACAGATCAAATGTGGTTCAGCACCTATTTTTGTATAGGCCAAGAACTAAGAATGACTTTTACATTATCAAATGGCTGAAAAAGGTCAAAAAAAAGAACATTTCATGACAATTTAAAACTACATAAAATTTAAATTATAGTATCTAAAAATAAAGTTCACAACTATGTTTATTCATTTAAATACCAACTATGGTTGCTTTTATACTACAGTAGAAGAAAGAGACACACAAACTGTAGAGCCCACAAAGCCTAAAATACGTACTATCTGGGTCTTTACAGAAAAATAGGTCTTGCCTCAATATGAAAAAAATAAAAACTAGACTAAATGCATATCCAGTCCCACTTAACAAAGCTTAAAAATCAGGATGCTAAATAATCAATCTCTTTCCAATCAACTTAATCATAATGCAGAACAAACATCAAGAATATCATAGGAATATAAAAATATCCAGCATCTAGCATAGTAAAGTTCAGAGTTTAGTATCTACTAAAAACTTACCAGGCGTTGCTAATGTACCTTCAGAACAGTTAAAAAAAAAAAAAAAAAAAAAAGTTCGAGTGCTGTGACTCACACCTGTAATCCCAGCACTATGGGAGGCCTAGACAGGCAACTGCTTGAGTCCAGGAGTTTGAGACGAGTCTGGGCAACACAGTGAAACCCCGTCTCTACTAAAAATACAAAAAAATACAAAAAATATTTGTCAGGTATGGAGGTGTACGCCTGTAATACTAACTACTCGGGAGGCTGAGGTAGGAGAATCACTTGAGTCAGGAAGGGTCAAGGCTGCAGTGAGCCAAGATCACACCACTGTACTCTAGCCTGGGCAACCAGAGTGAGACACTATCTCAAAAAAAAAAAAAAGGGGGGGGAAAAAAGTAAAATATTACTGGTCATGCAAAGGAAGCAGAAAAATTCAACCCAAAGTGAGAAAAACAAAAACAACAAAAAAAACAAACCTGACCCAGAAATTAGTGGTAATAGAATCAGTAGAAAAAGACATGAAAAGTTCTTATATGACTATGATTATAATCCATATGTTCAAGAACCTAGAGGAAAAACTGAAAATATGTTGAGTGAGATAAGGTTAATATAAAAAAAGACCCAAAAGAAAATTCTAGAAAGGGAAATTCTAAGGTCTGATACTGAATGGGATAAAAGGTAGATCAGACAGGCTAAAAAAAAAAAAAAAAAAGATTAGCAAACTTAAAAATGTAACAATGAAAACTAAACAAAATGATACAGAGGAAAAAAAACTGCCTTAGTCTAGTGAAAAAGGTATCCAATATAATGAAAATAACAGTCGTGGCATGCATCTAAAGCAGTATTTGCAGAAAAATTTATATGCTACAAATCCCAGTGGATACAGTTAAAGAAAAAGGAAAAAAATTACAAAGCTAAAAATCCATTAGAAACAAAGAAAAGTCTCAAATCTATGACCAAAGCTTTCACCTTAAAAGACAACAAGGGAGAGACTTTAAGATTGCTAACTAGAGGCCTCCTCTACTAAGAACTACCAAAATAGTGAGTAGATAATGACACTTTGAATAGATCACCCAAGAGATAGATGCCAGGAAAAGAGAGGCATGTGGCTATAGTTCCAGCTACTTGTGAGGGTGAGATGGGAGGATTACTTGAGGCCACGAGCTGGAGACCAGCCTGGGTCAAAAAGCAAGACCTTATCTCAAAAAACTAATTTTTAAAAACATTAAAAAAACAGAACACTGGAATTCAACAGAAAAATGACAGGAAGCATCTATGGCAAGGAAGGAGAAAGAAATAAGGCAGCCTGCTCAACCCCCACCAAATGGGAGCCAGGAGAAACTCCCCAATGTGTTAAAAGGGAAAGTGAGAGCTCAGCGGTCCATGTTCCCACCATGGATTTCTGCAATTCTAGCTAGCCACGGGAGAGGGCCTCAATTCTCACAGGTCCTGAAACTAACAAAGGAAGCTGTCGGGAGATTGTATGAAGATGCAGCTCCAGGGAGGGAGCTTGTCCTGGGTTCCACAGATTCCCTGAGACCTAGGCAGCTATGGCAAGGTGCCATTTTAGAGTCCTGTCCCCAACAGACTTCCCATTGTCCTGGGGCCCAATGCCACCAGGGCTGAGACTCAAGTGATGCGTAGACTACTGCCGCCGGGGCTGAGGCACAAGCAAGGCACAGGCTACTGCTGTCAGGGTTGAAGCTTGAGCAAGTGGCAGGCCACTGTGGCCACAGCTGAGGCGCGAGCAACCCCAGGCTGATCAGGAACTGAGATGTGAGCAGAGCGTGTGTTCCCCACCCACCAGTCTAAGCTACTACCATAGAAGGCAGCTCCACCCTCCACAGTGGCAGGGCCCCAACACATCCCTGATGGTCCCCAAGTCAATTATTCTGCCCACGGCCTGGGGAATGCCCCGCACCTGCCCACCACTGATTATACCTGCACACACCAACAGGGAGCCTGAGGATAAGCCCTTCTGGCCCAGCTTCACCCCCATTCACACCATCCCAGACACACATTCTGGAAACAGGGGACTGCTCAGCCTACCACTGTTAGTATGTGAGCACACCTCCCAGGGGCCTGAGGTTGGGCCTGTCTACCCGCAGCTGCCACCACAGCTGTAACCTACCTGCAGACGCCACCTGCAGGCCTTGGGAGTGGCTGGCCCAGTCTATCACAGCCACCGCCAACACTAGTACACACTGCTCAGGACTGAGAAGGCAGTCCTGCCACTGCCATCAACCATGCCATGCTGGCTGCCTTAAGAGCCTGTATTAGTCCATTTTCATGTTGATTTACTGTATGAATCCATTTTCACATTGCTGATAAAGACATACCCGAGACTGGACAATTTACAAAAGAAAGGTTTATTGGACTTATAGTTCCACATGGCTAGGGAGGCTTCACAATCATGGTAGAAGGCAAGGAGGAGCAAGTCACATCTTACATGGATGGTGGCAGGCAAAGAGAGCTTGTGCAGGAAAACTCCCCCTTAAAATAACTATTAACTCTCATGAGACTTAGTTATTATCATGAGGACAGCATGAGAAAGACCTGCCCTCATGTTTCAATTATCCCCACAGGGTCCCTCCCACAACACATGGTAATTCAAGATGAGATTTGGGTGGGGACACAGCCAAGCCATATCATTCCGCCCCTGGCCCCTCCCAAATCTCATGTCCTCACATTTCAAAACCAAACATGCCTTCCCAACAGTCCCCCAAAGTCTTAACTCATTTCAGTATTAACTCAGGAGTCCACAGTCCAAAGTCTCATCTGAGACAAGTCAAGTCCCTTCTGCCTATGAGTCTGTAAAATCAAAAGCAGGTTAGTTACTTCCTAGATACAATGGGGGTACAGGAAGTTGATAAATACAGCCATTCCAAATGGGAGACACTGACCAAAACAAAGGGGCTACAGGCCTCATGAAAGTCCGAAATCCAGTGGAACACTCAAATCTTAAAGCTCCAAAATGACCTCCAGTGACTCCAGGTCTCATATCCAGGTCACGCTGATGCAAAAGGTGGGTTCCCATGGTCTTGGGCAGCTCCGCCCCTGTGGCTTTGCAGGGTATAGCCTCCTCCCTCCTGGCTGCTTTCATGGGCTAGTGTTGACTGTCTGTGGCTTTTCCAGGCACACGGTGCAAGCTTTCAGTGGATCTACCATTCTGGGATCTGGAGGATGGTGGCCCTCTTCTCACAGCTCCACTAGGCAGTGCCCCAGGTAGGGGCTCTGTGTAGGGGTTTCAACTCCACATTTCCCTTCTGCACTGCCCTAGCAGAGGTTCTCCACCCACTCCATGAGGACCCTGCCCCTGCAGCAAACTTCTCCCTGGGTATCTAGGCATTTCCATACATCTTCTGAAATCTAGGTGGAGGTTCCCAAACCTCAATTCTTGACTTGTGTGCACCCACAGGCTCAACACCACATGGAAGTTGCCAAGGCTTGAGGCTTCCATCCTCTGAAGCAACAGCCCGAGCTGTAACTTGGCCCCCTTTAGTCATGGCTGGAGTGGCTGGGATGCAGAACACCAAGACCCTAGACTGCATACAGCATGGGGACTCTGGGCCAGTGCTGGGAGGGGCTGCCGTGAAGACCTCCAACATGCCCTGGAGACATTTTCCCCATTGTCTTGGGGATTAACATTTGGCCCCTCGTTACTTATGCAAATTTCTGCAGCAGACTTCAATTTCTCCTCAGAAAATGGGTTTTTCTTTTCTATTGTCAGGCTGCAAATTTTCCAAACTTTTATGCTGTGCTTCCCTTATAAAACTGAATGCCTTTAACAGCACCCAAGTTACCTCTTGAATGTTTTGTTGCTTAGAAATTTCTTCCGCCAGATACCCTAAATCATTTCTCTCAAGTTCAAAGTTCCACAAATCTCTAGGGCAGGGGAAAATGTCGCCAGTCTCTTTGCTAAAACATAACAAGAATCATCATTGTTCCAGTTCCCAGCAAGTTCCTCATCTCCATCTGAGACCACCTCAGCCTGGATCTTATTGTCCATATCGCTATCAGGCTTTTGGTCAAAGCCATTCAACAAGTCTCTAGGAAGTTCTAAACTTTCCTACATTTTCCTATTTTCTTTTGAGCCCTCCAAACTGTTCCAACCTCTGCCTGTTACCCACTTCCAAAGTCGTTTCCACATTTTCAGGTATCTTTTCAGCAACACCCCACTCTACTGGTACCAAGTTACTGTATTACTCTGTCGTCATGCTGCTGATAAAGACACACCCAAGACTGGGCAATTTACAAAAGAAAGAGGTTTATTGCACTTGCAGTTCCACATGGCTGGGGAGGCTTCACAATCATGGCAGAAGGCAAGGAGGAGCAACTCACACACTATGTGGATGGCGGCAGGCAGAGAGAGCTTGTGCAGGGAAACTCCCCCTTATAGTAAGGGAAACTCCCCCTTATAGTAACCATCAGATCTCATGAGACTTACTCATTATCACAAGCACAGCACCAGAAAGACCTGCCCCCATGATTCAATTACCTCTCACCAAGTCCCTCCCACAACACATAGGAATTCAAGATGAGATTTGGGTGGGGACACAGCCAAACCATATCCAAGCCCAAGAACCCACCCCCACTCTCCCAGCCCATGCTGCCACTACTGGCATCTGAGTAGGCCAGCTGGAGGCCCAAGAATCGGCCTGTCTGTACCTGGCTAACACTGGTGCTGGTGTACATCACCCTGCGACCAAAGACAGGTATGCTCAGCCCATAAATCCCACCACTGGCGACAGAAGACTAGCCCAGCTAGCAACCCAGTCCCCAGGAAAACTTCACCACAGCCTCTACTAATAACCAGACCCTAAGCTGTCAAGGACAAAATAGGTACCACTGATGTTGTTTAGAGCCAAAGAAATCATACAGAGATTACATTATCATATATGCCCAGAATCTCAGCAGAAACTGTACTGGCCAGGAGAGAATGTAATGACATATTCAAAGGGCTGAAAAAAAACTGCCAATCAAGATACTATACCTACCAAAATTACCCTTTGTAAGTGAGAAAAATCTTTCCCTGACAAGCAAAAGTTAAGAGAATTCATCACCATTAAAGGGAACTCATTACCATCAGACCAGACCTACAAGAAATGCTCAAAGGAGTACTAAACCTGGAAGTGAAAGGATGATATTTACCATTGTGAAAACACATAAAAGTATAAAATTCATGGGTAAACATACAAATGAAGAAGAGAAAGGACTCAAAAGGTACCACGACATAAAACCTGTAAATCACAAAGATAAACAAGAAAAAGAAAAGAACAAAGAATATATACAACAAGCAGAAAACAACAATATGACAACAAGAACAAAACATCACATATTAATAATAACCTTGAATGTAAATGAATCTGTCTCCGCTTGAAAGATACAAACTGGCTGAATGGATAAAGAAACATGATCTGGCCAGATGCAGTGGCTCACGCCTGTAATCCCAGCACTTTAAGAGGCCAAGGTGAGAGGCTCACTTTAGGTCAGGAGTTCAAAACCAGCCTTGTCTACATAGCAAGCCCTCATCTCTACAAAAGAAAAAAAATTTAAAATTAGCCAGGCGTGGTGGTCTGCACCTGTAGTTTCAGCTACTCAGGAGACTAAGGCAGAAGATTGCTTAAGTCCAGGAATTTAAGGCTGCAGTAAGCCATGATCAGGCCACTGCACTTCCAGCCTGGGTGACAGGAGAGATCTTCCCTCAAAAAAAAGAAAAAACAAGAAATATGATCCAACTATATGATGCCTAGAAAAAACACACTTTACCAGTAAAGACACATATAGACTAAAAGAGGTGGAAAGATATTCCACACAGATGAAAACCAAAAGTGAGCAGGAGTAGCTAAACATATATCAGATATGGATGTGAGGGTGATCTGGCTGCGACATCTGTCACTCCACTGATCGCCAGGATTGATTCAGTTGATCTGGCTGGCTAGGCAGGTATCCCCTACCTCCCTCACTGGCTCCATGTGCGTTCCTCCAGAAGCTGGACACTTGGTCGAAGAGGACAACCATCCCCAATAGAGGAGGACCGGTCTTCCATCAAGGGTATAAGAGTAGCTGCGCTCTCCTGCTAGAACCTCCAAACAAGCTCTCAGGGGTAGCTATACATAAAAACAACTTTAAGTCAAAAAAGGTAATAAAAAAAAAAGATGATGAAGGTCATTATATGATGATAAAGGGATGAATCCAGCAAAAGGATATAATAATTCTAAACATATATGCATTCAACACTGGAGCACACAAGTTCATAAAGAAAATATTACTAGATCTATACAGAGAGACAGACTCCAATATAATAACAGTGAGGGACTTCAACATTCCACTGTTGAAGGGGATAAGACAGATTCTCTAGACAGAAAATCAACAAACATGGATTTAAAAGGGACTTTGCACCAAATGGACCTTACAGATAGATACCTACTGAATATTCTAACTAACTGCACAATACCTTCTTCTCATCAGCACATGGAACATCTTCCAGGATAGACCAAGTATTAGTCCACAAAAGAAGTCTCAATTAATTTTAAGAAATCGAAATCATCTAATTATCTTCTCGGTCCACAATGGAATAAAATGAGAAACAAATACCAAGAGGAACTTTAGAAACCATACAAATACATGGGGCCAGGCTCTGGTGGCTCATGCCTGAAATCCCTGCACTTTGCAAGGACAAGGTGGGAGGATTACTTGAGCCCAGGAGTTCAAGACAAGCCCGGGCAAAATAGTGAAACCCTGTCTATAAATAAAAAATAAATAAATAAAAGACTTTAAAAAAGCATACAAACACATGGAAATCAAATAACATGTTCCTGAACAACCAGCGGGTCAATGAAGTAAGATGGAGGTCAAAAACTTCCTTGAAACAAATTATCAATCTCTTCATGATAAAAATTCTCAACAAACTAGGCATAGAAGGAATATACCTCAAAATAATAAAGCCCATAGATAACAAACCCACAGCTAACATCATACTGACTACGTACAAGTTGAAAAACTTTCCTCTAAGAACTGAAACAAGAAAGACAAGGATGAATACTTTCAGCACTCCTAAATCAACACAGTACTGGAAGTCCTAGCTAAAGCAGTAAGGCAAGAGAAAGAAAGGAAAGGTATCCAAATTGGAAAGGAGGAGGTCAAACTATCCCTCTCTGCAGATGATATGACCCTGTACTTAGAAAAACCTAAAGATTTTACCAAATACCTCTTAGAACATTCAGTAATGTTGCAAGAGATGAAAATCAACATATAAAAATCAGTAGCATTTTTATACACCAATAACGCAAGAGTGAAAAAGGAATCAAGAAGGCAATCCCGTTTGCAATAACTACAAAAAAAAATGAAATACCTACAAATAAATTTAAACAAGAAGGTAAAAGATCTCTACAAGCAAAACTATAAAACACTGACTGAAAGAAACTGAAGAGGACAAAAACAAATGGAAAGACATGACATGTTCATGGATTAAAAGAATATCAATAAAATGACCATACTGCTCAAAGCAATCTACAGATTCAATGCAATTCCTATGAAAATACTAAGATCAATTTTCATAGAACTAGAAAAAACAATGCTGAAATCACATGAAACAAACAAAAAAACCCTGCCAGAATAGCCAAAGCAATCCTGAGCAAAAGGATCCAAACAGAGAGACAGTTGTCAACAAAGCTGGGGGCATCACACTACCCAACTTAAAAATATATTACAAGCTACAGTAACCAAAACATTTCAGTATTGGTATAAAATCAGACACACAGACCAATGAAACAGAATATAGAGAACTCAGAAATAAATATATTTACAGCCAACTGATCTTAGACAAAGCTGTCAAGAACCTACACTGGGGAAAGGACACTCTCTCAAATAAGTGGTGCTGAAAAAACTGGAAAAGCATATGCAGAAGAATAAAACTGGACCTCTACTTCTCATCAAACACAAAAATCAAATCAAGATGAATTAACAACTTAAACATTATTTGTAGAAAACATAGGGAAAACTCTTCAGGACACTGACCTAGGCAAAGATATTAAAACTAAGAAGAGCTCTGGTAGAATTCAGCTGTGAATCCATCTGGTCCTGGACTTTTTTTGGTTAGCAGGCTATTAATCACTGCCTCAATTTCAGAACTTGTTATTGGTTTACTCAGGGATTCGACTTTTCCTGGTTTAGACTTGGGAGGGTGTATGTGTCCAGGAATTTATCCATTTCTTCTAGAATTTCTAGTTTATTTGCATAGAGACGTTTATAGTATTCTCTGATGGTAGTTTGTATTTCTGTGGGATCAGCAGTGATATCCCCAATATCGTTTTTTATTGTGTCTATTTGATTCTTCTCTCTTTTCTTCTTTATTAGTATTCCAAAAAATAGGAAAAGAGGGAATCCTCCCTAACTCATTTTATGAGGCCAGCACCAGCCTGATACCAAAACCTGGCAGAGACACAACAAAAAAAGAAAATTTCAGGCCAATATCCCTGAAGAACATCAATGTGAAAATCCTCAATACAATACTGGCAAACCGAATCCAGCAGCACATCGAAAAGCTTATCTACCACGATCAAGTCAACTTCATCCCTGGGATGCAAGGCTGGTTCAACATACGCAAGTCAATAAATGTAATTCATCACATAAACAGAACCAATGACAAAAATTACACGATTATCTCAATAGATGCAGAAAATGCCTTTGACAAAATTCAACAGCCATTCATGCTAAAAAATCTCAATAAACTAGATATCAATGGAACGTATCTCAAAATAATAAGAGCTATTTATGACAAACCCACAGCCAGTATCATACTGAACAGGCAAAAACTGGAAGCATTCTCTTTGAAAACTGGCAGAAGACAAGGATGCCCTCTCTCACCACTCCTATTCAACATAGTATTGGAAGTTGTGGCTAGGGCAATCAGGCAACAGAAAGAAAGAGTATTCAAATAGGAAGAGAGGAAGTCAAATTATCTCTGTTTGCAAATAACATGATTATATATTTAGAAAATCCCATCGTCTCAATCCAAAATCTCCTTAAGCTAATAAGCAACTTCAACAAAGTCTCAGGCTATAAAATCAATGTGCAAAAATCACAAGCATTCCTATACACCAATAACAGACAAACAGAGAGCCAAATCATGAGTGAACTCCCATTCAAAATTGCTACAAAGAGAATACCTAAGAATCCAACTTATAAGGGATGTGAAGGACCTCTTCAAGGAGAACTACAAACTACTGTTCAAGGAAATAAGAGAGGACACAAACAAATGGAAAAACATTCTATGCTCATGGATAGGAAGAATCAATATTGTGAAAATGGCCATACTGCCAAAAGTAATGTATAGATTCAATGCTATCCCCATCAAGCTACCACTGACTTTCTTCACAGAATTGGAAAAAAACTAATTTAAACTTCATATGGAACCAAAAAAGAGCCTGCATAGCCAAGACAATCCTGGGCAAGAACAAAGCTGGAGGCATCAAGCTACCTGACTTTTAACCATACTACAAGGCTAGAGTAACCAAAACAGCATTGGTACTGGTACCAAAACAGATATATAGACCAATGGAGCAAAACAGAGGCCTCAGAAATAACACCACACATCTACAACCATATGGTCTTTGACAAACCTGACACAAACAAGCAATGGGGAAAAGATCCCCTATTTAATAAATGGTGTTGGGAAAACTGGCTAACCATATGCAAAAAACTGAAACTGGACCCCTTCCTTAAACCTTACACAAAAATCAACTCAAGATGGATCAAAGACTTAAATGTAAGACCTAGGACCATAAAAATCCTAGAAGAAAATCTGGCCAATACCATCCAGGACATAGGCATGGGCAAAGACTTCATGTCTAAAACACCAAAAGCAATGGCAACAAAAGCCAAAATTGACAAACGGAATCTAATTAAACTAAAGAGCTTCTGCACAGCAAAAGAAACTATCATCAGAGTGAACAGGCAACCTATAGAATGAGAAAAAATTTTTGCAATCTATCCATCTGACAAATGGCTAATATCCAGAATCTACAACAAACTTAAACAAATTTACAAGAAAAAAACAAACAACTCCATCAAAAAGTGGGCAAGGAATATGAACAGACACTTCTCAAAAGAGGACATTTATGCAGCCACAGACATAAAAAATTCTCATCATCATTGGTCATTAGGCAAATGCAAATGAAAACCACAATGAGATACCATCTCACACCAGTTAGAATGGCAATCATTAAAAAGTCAGGAAACAACAGATGCTGGAGAGGATGTGAAGAAATAGGAATGCTTTTACACTGTTGGTGGGAGTGTAAATTAGTTCAAACATTGTGGAAGACAGTGTGGCGATTCCTCAAGGGTCTAGAACTAGAAATACCATTTGACCCAGCGATCCCATTATTGGGGTACATACCCAGAGGATTATAAATCATTCTACTATAAAGACACATGAACACGTATGTTTACTGCGGCATAAATCACAATACAAAGACTTGAAACCAACCCAAACGTCCATCAATGATAGGCTGGATAAAGAAAATGTGGCACACAGGCCAGGCACAGTGGCTCATGCCTGTAATCCTAGCACTTTGGGAGGCCAAGGTGGGTGGATCACCTGAGGTCAGGAGTTCGAGATCAGCCTGGCCAACATGGTGAAATCCCGTCTCTACTAAAAATACAAAATTTCGCCAGGCACACACATGCCTATAATCCCAGCTCCTCTGAAGGCTGAGGAAGGACAATTGCTTGAACCTGGGAGGTGGAGGTTGCAGTGAGCCGAGATCATGCCACTGCACTCCAGTCTGCATGACAGAACAAGACTCCATCTAAAAAACAAAAACAAAAACAAAAACAAAGAAAACACAAAGGTACATATACACCATGGAATACTATACAGCCATAAAAAAGGATGAGTTCATGTCTTTTGCAGGGACATGGATGAAGCTGGAAACTATCATTCTCAGCAAACTATCACAAGAACAGAAAACCAAACACCGCATGTTCTCACTCAGAAGTGGGAGTTGAACAATGAGAACACATGGACACAGGGAGGAGAACATCACACACCAGGGCTTGTCGGGAGGTGGGGGATTAGGGGAGGGATAACATTAGGAGACATACCTAATGTAGGTGACGGATTGATGGCACGTGTATACCTATGTAATGAAACTGCACGTTCTGCACATGTACCCCAGAACTTAAAGTATAATAAAAAAAGAAAAAAAAAGAGCTCAAAAGCCTAGAACAAAAACAAAAATAAACAAATGGGACTATATTAAATTAAAAAGCTACATGCAGAAAAATAAGCAGTCAACAGTGTGACGACACAACCTCTTGAATGGGGGAAAATATTTACAAACTGCTCATATGACAGAGGAATAATATCTAGAATATAAAAGAAACTCAAACTAAATAGTAAAATAATAATAATAATAATAAAGACTAAAAATAAATTCCATTAGAAAATGGGTAGGCGGGGTGCAGTGGCTCACGACTGTAATCCCAGCACTTTGGGAATATGAGGCGGGAGGATCACTGGAGCCCAGGAATCTGAGACCAGCTTGCAACATGGCAAAACTCCATCTCTATAAAAAATACAAAAATTAGCCAGGTGTGGTGGCATGTGCCTATAGCCCCAGCTACTCAGGAAGTGAAAGGATCGCTTGAGATCAGGAGAGGTCGAGGCTGCAGTGAGCTGTAATCTTGTCTATGCACTTCAGCCTGGGTGACAGAGTGAGACCCTGTCTCCAAAAAAAAAAAAAAAAGAAAAAAAAAGCAAAGGATATGAATAGACAATATTGTGTAACCATCACCACTACATAATTACAAAATATTTCCATTAACCCAGAAGGAAATCTTGTCCTTTCAAATTTCACCACCCCAATCTCGGGCAGCCATTAATTTATTTCCTGTCTCTATGAATTTGCCTATTCTGAATTTGTCATGTAAATGGAATCACACTCAAAGAAAAGAAAAGCTGGTTGTTTGAAAAGATTAATAAAATTGATAAACCTTTAACTAGACTGATGAAGAAAAACAGAAGACTCAAGTTTCCCAAGTCAGAAATGCAAGCAGGTATAGTACTAACAACCTTACATAAATGAAAAGATTATAAAAGAATACTATGAAAATTGCATGCCAACAAATTAGATAACCTAGATGAAATTATCAACTTCACTGAAACAAACTACCAAAATGTACTCGAGAGGAAAGAGAAAATGTGAATATCCCTGTACAGAGTAAAGAGACTGAGTCATAAATCAGCTTTCCCACAAAGCATTGCAGCTACGTGGGAGGCTAATGTGGGAGGATCACTTTAGATCAGGAATTTAAGGCCAAAGTGCCCTAAGATTGCTCCCGTGAATAGCCACTGAACTCCATCCAGCCTGGGTGACGTGGCAAGACCCTATTCTCTAAAAATAAATAAATAAATAAATAAATAAATAAATAAAAATAAAGTTTAGGAAAAATTTGGCTGTGGCAGGGCATAGTGGCTCATACCTGTAATCCCAGCACTTTGGGAGGCCGAGGTGGGCGGATCACTTGAGGTCAGGAGTTGGAGACCAGCCTGACCAACATGGTGAAACCCCGCCTCTACTAAAAATACAAAACTTAGCCAGGTGTATTGGCACACACCCGTAATCCCAGCTTTGCGGGAGGCTGAGGCAGAAGAATCACTTGAACCCGGGAGGCAGAGGTTGCAGTGAGCTGAGATCACACCACTGTACTCCAGCCTGGGCAACAAAACAAAAACCAGTCTCAAAAAAAAAAAGAAAAGAACAAAGTATTTCCCACAAAGAAAGCCCAGTACCAGATGGCTTCACTAATTCTACCAAACATTTATAAAAGAATTAACACCAGCTGGGTGTGGTAGCACATGCCTGTCATCTCAGCACTTTGGAAGGGAGAGGGAGGATCACTTGAGGTCAGGAGTATGACACCAGCCTGGGCAACACACCAAGACACTATCTCTACAAAACACTCAAAATTAGCTAGGCTTGGTGGCAAACACCTGTACTCCTAGCTACACAACAGGCTGAGATGGGAAGACAGCTTGAGCCCAAGACTTCAAGGCTGAAGTGAGGTATGATTGCACCACTGCACTCCAGCTTGGGCTACAGTAAGACTCTGTCTCTTCAATTAGCTGAGTGTGATGGTGCCCCCTAAGTTCTCAGGAAGCTGAGGCAAGAGGACTGCTTGAGCCCACTAGGTCAAGGTGGCAGTGAGCCATAATCACACTATCGCACTCCAACCTGGGTAACAGAGCAAGGCCTTCTCTCTCTCTCTCTCAAAAAAGAATTAATTCCAATCCTTCTCAAACTCCTCCAAAACACAGAAGAGGATAGAACACTTCCCATACTTCCCAATTCATTTTATAAGGCCAGGATTACCTTGTATATATAAGAATACATGGTTGGGGCTGGGCTCAGTGGCTTACACCTGTAATCCCAGCACTTTGGGACACCAAGGTGGCTGGATCACCTGAGGTCAGGAGTTTTGAGACCAGCCTGGCCAATATGGTGAAACTCCATCTCTACTAAAGATACAAAATTAGCCGGGTGTGGTGGCACATGCCTATAGTCCCAGCTACTCGGGAGTCTGAGACAGGAGAATCACTTGAACCCAGGAGGCAGAGGCTGCAATAAGCTGAGATCTTGCCACTGCACTCCAGCCTAGGCAAAACAGAGCAAGACTCCGTCTCAAAAAAAGAAGAAATACATATTTGATCTTTGCTCCACAGTTCCTGACACAGAGCTCCTAAAATCCTTGTAAATTCCTGAGTGATAGGGCGTTAGCAGAATCTTTTGTTCTAATATGTGCTCTTTGGACCTGGTTCCTGACACAGAGCTCCTAAATTCCTTGCAATTTCCTGAGCAATGGGGTAACAGGTGTGTCTACACAGAGCTCTTAAATCCCGTGGAATTTCCTGGGTGATAGAAGCATCTTTTGTTCTAATGAGGCAACTCTTGCTGGGCTCCTGGAATCTTCAGAATGAGAACTGGTCACCAGGAAGACCAAGCCATGATTACATGCCTAGAGCCTGGAACTTTCAGCCCCATCCACTTCCTCCAGAGAGCGAAGAGAGTCTGGAGACAGGGTTAACAATCAATCATGCCTACATGATGAAACCTCCATTAAAAAAAAATCCCTAAACTGGCTGGGCATGGTAGCTCATGCCTGTAATCCCAGCACTTTGGGAGGCTGAAGCAGGAGGACCGCTTGAGCCTAGGAATGCAAGAGCAGCCTGGGCAACAGAGACAGACCCCATTTCTATAAAATAATAATAATAATAATAATAATCCCTAAACTAGGATTTAGACAGCTTCTGAGTTGGTGAATGCCTTCATGTGCTGGGGGACAGAAGCGCCTGCACTTGGGACTCTTCCAGACCTTGTTTACCCAGTGTACCTCTTCATCTGGCTGTTCGTTTGTATCCTCCATAATAAACCTGAAACAGAAGTAAAGTGTTTCCCTGAGTTTTGTGAGCCAATACAGCAGGTTATTGAACCTAAGAAGGAAGATGTGAGAACCCCCAATTTGTAGTCAAGTCAGACAGAAGTGTGGGGACCCCTGGAACCCAATACTTGCAACTCATGTCTAAAGTGGGAAGGCAGTCTTGTGGCTCTGAGTCTTTAATTTGTGGGACTGTGGTAACTCTAGGTAGTAAGTGTCAGAATCAAATTAAATTCTAATACCCAACTGGTGTGTGCAGAGAAATGGAAAATTGCTTGGTGTGGAAAAACCACAAATTTGGTGTCAGAGTATTCTGTGGATAGAAGGAACAAATTTTCATTTACTTTAATACTGAAACCATTTAATTAATTAATTAATTTTTTTTTTTGAAACAGAGTTTTACTCTTATTGCTCAGGCTGGAATGCAATGGCGTGATCTCAGCCCACTGCAATCTCCGCCTCCTGGGTTCAAGCGATTCTCCTGCCTCAGCCTCCTAAGTAGCTGGGATTACAGGCACGCACCAGCACGCCTGGCTAATTTTGTATTTTTAGTAGAGACAGGGTTTCACCATGTTGGCATGTTGGCCAGGCTGGTCTTGAACTCCTGACCTCAGGTGATCCACCCACCTTGGCCTCCCAAAGTGCTAGGATTACAGGAGTGAGCCACCAAAACCATTTAAAAGATATTATAAGAAAAAAACTTTCAACAATATACTAGCAAACTATGATATATAGTGCCTCTCTAGTGCCTCTCACTCCAGCCTGGGTGACAGAATGAGGCCTCATCTCTAAAAAACAAACAAAAACCTAGCAAACTGAATTCAGCAATATATGAAAGACATTATATACTATGAACAAATGGGACGGGATAGGGGCTAGCCATGCCAGAAGGACCTATTGTGAGATTAGATGGTAGGGGCTTTAAGCCACGTAGTATCAGCCCAACCTCCAGGGACAGGATAGGAGCTAGAGAGTGAGTTCTTTTGTTTGTTTTGAAATAGGGTCTCACTTTGTTCCCCAGGCTGGAGTGCAGTGGCACAACCATGGCTCACTGGAGCCTCTACCTCCTGGGCTCAAGCGATCCTCCCGCCTCAGTGCCCCAAGTAACCAGGACTACAGTTGCATGTCACCAAACCCAACTAATTTTTTTATTTTCTGTAGAGACAGGGTTCAACATGTTGCCCAGGCTAGTCTTGAATTCCTGAGCTCAAGCGATTCACCCACCTCGGCCTCCCAAAGTGCTGGGATTACAGGCATGAGCCACTGTGCCCAGTCAAGAGTGAGTTCCATCACAAAACAAATACCCTAATAAAAACTGTTATGTTGGCTGGGCGTAGTGGCCCACGCCTGTAATCCCAGCATTTTGGGAGGCCAAGGTGGGTGGATCACTTGAGGTCAGGAGTTCCAGACCAGCCTGGCCAACATGGTGAAACCCTGTCTCTAATAAAAATACAAAAATTAGCCGGGCATGGTGGTGCGCACCTGTAATCCCAGGTACACAGGAGGCTGAGGCAGGAGAATCGCTTAAACCTGAAGACGGAGGTTGCAGTGAGCCAAAATCATGCTACTGCACTCCAGTGTGGGCAACAGAGTGAGACTTCATCTCAAAAAAAAGCTGTTACGCATGGCCAAGTGTGGTGGCTCACACCTATAATCCTAGCGCTTTGGGAGGCCAAGGCAGGAGGATCATTTGAGGCCAGAAATTCAAGATCAGCCTGAGCAATATAGTGAGACCCCATCTCTAGAAAAACATAACTAAATTAACTGGGCATGGTAACATGTGCCCGTAGTCCCTCCTACTCGGCAGGAGGATCGCTTGAGCCCAGGAGCTCAGGGCTGCAGTGGGCCATATTGCACCACTGTACTGCAGCCTGGGCAACAGAGCAACACCCTGCCTGAAAAGAGAAACAAAAAACTGTCATACTGAGCAGTTTCCTGACTGGTGAACACAATGATGTGCTGGGAAGGTGACATGCCCTGATTCTACAGGGAGAGGGCACAGAAGCTCTGCATCCAGGACCCTTCCAGACCTTGCCCTATGTGTCTCTTCATCTGGCTGGTCTTATGTTGTATTCTTTATAGTAAAGCCATAACTGTAAATAAAGCACTTTCTTGAGTTCTGTGAGTCATTCTGGTGAATTACAGAACCTGAGGTGGGTTATGGGAAATCCTCAGATTTGTAGCCAGTCAGGTAGAAGGGCAGGTAGCATGGGGACCCCACCTGTAGCTGGCATGTGAAATGGGGACAGTCTTGTTGGTGACATTCTATCTTGTAAAATGATGGAACCATCCTTCACTAATTAAATGGCATGAGACCAGACTTTACTTATAGCTCAAATAATATTACAGGTCTATATAAGCACATGGTGTCTAATAGTTGGAAAGCCAGACACGGTGGCTCACGCCTGTAATCCCAGAACTTTGGGAGGCCAAAGTGGGTGGATCACTTGAGCCCAGAAGTTTAAGACCAGCCTGGGCAGCACAGTGAGACTCCATCTCTAGAAAAAAAAAAAATTAGCTGAGTATGGTGACACGTTCCTGTGGTCCCAGCTACTCAGGAGGCTGAGGTGGAAGGATAGCTTGAGCTCAGGTCAAGGCTGCAGTGAGCCGTGATTCCACCACTATACTCCAGCCTGGGTAACAGAGCAAGACCTTGTCTCAAAAAAGGCTGGATAAAGAGTTGTTCCTCAGCTGGAATTCAAGTCAAATTATATTTCTTCTAGACAATTTTTCAAGATCAATCAAGAATCTCTTTAACAACTTTCAACCCCCACAAACACACATATCACTTATGTGTACTTCTCATCTACAATGAACTAAATCCACACTATATATTAAACATGTGTTTATTTATCTAGAGTGGTATTTCAAGTTATTGGAAGCTCCCGTTTGTTTCTTTGTGGGGAGAAAGGAACAAAAAGGATGCCCAGTAAGTATCAAATCTCTGTACCTAGCAGAAAAAAGCAATCTCTAAAATTACAACAACCTTTTTTTTGCAAATAAGAATGACAGAATGTCTTGGCAGAGCACACGCTCGTGCCTGTAGTCCCCATGCTTTGGAGGCTGAGGTGGGTGGATCACCTGAGGTCAGGAGTTCGAGACCAGCCCGGCCTACATGGTGAAACCCTGTCTCTACTAAAAATACAAAACTTAGCCAGGCATGGTGGCATGCTGAGGCAGGAGAATTGCTTGAACCCAGGAGGCAGAGATTGCAATGAGCCGAGATCACACCACTACACTCCAGCCTGGGAGAAAGAGCGAGACTCCATCTCAAAAAAAAAAAAAAAAAGAAAAAAAAAGAAAAGACAGATTATCTCACTAAAGAAAACTTTACCTATAAGAGAAAACAATTGGGCACAAATGCCAAGATAGTTAATTAAAGTTAATTTTAATTAGCTTACGTACATAAATAAGGCACTCTAAAAAAAATTCTTCTTAAAAGCATGTTAAATGCATACTTAACGTTTATATAGCATATATATACATGTATGTAACAACTTAATTCACAAAAACAAGAATTGTAAAATATGATATATTGCTATAATCTGTTCATTCAAGTAAGCTTTTAGAAAGCTATGAAATTAACATGGTAGTGCTTCAAATAGTACTTATATGTAAGTTACCAGAATTCTGATTGCTTAAAATTGAAAGTCACATATTTTCCCTATAAACGAATGCTGGGTCTTTTCAGCTGTTTCCCTCCTCAGTAAATGGAACTACTAACTACTCACTCTCCAAGCCAGAAGTCTGGAAATTAATACTATTCCTACTCAAAACACTTTGCATCAATCCATTAACTAAGTCCTTATCTATTCTACCTGCAACTTCTCTTTCTCAGATCTAGCCTTTTCTCTCACTCCCTATGGCCACTTCCCCAACTCTCCCACAATAGGAATGTAATATTATAACAACCTCCAGCTGGTTTCCCTATCACCACCCCAAACTGCCCACTGCCTTTCCAACACCCCAAAAGAATTGTTTCAGAAATGAGAATTTCAGGTCACCCCTGGTGAAGATCATATAAATCCATTCAGAGAAACTGGGGTGGGGCTCTTAAAAAAAAAAAAGTAAATAACAGAAACGGAATAATGAATTTTCCCTCATGGTGTCTTGGGAAAGATAAATGAAAAACTGAATTTTTAACTATACTCAGAGGATTCAAATAAAAATAAGCTTAGAAGAGGTTAATAACATATGCTTTTCATGCAGTTAAGACATGGTATAACCAAATAACCCAAAAAATGAGTTGAGTGATTACCCAAAGATTTTCCATCTCAGGCATCTCAGGCACTATTATAAAACCCAGCCTGGACTATGTAGCAACACCCATCTCTATAAAAAAAGATTTTTTTTTTTTAACTAGCCAAGTGTAGGGGCACAAGTAGTGCTAGCTACTTGGGAGGCTGAGGCAGGAAGATCACTTGAGTCCAGGAGTTCTATGTTGCAGTGAGCTATGACTGCACCACTGCACTGCAGTCTGGGCAACAGAGCAAGACCCTCTCTCTAAATAAAGAGAAAGAAAGAAAGGAAGAAAAGAAAGACCAAAGATGGGGAGGACCCAGAAGGAAACACCTGAGTCATTAAAAAAAAAAAAAATTAAACGAGTGAAAAAAGAAGGGAGGAGGGGGTGAGAATTCAGTAATGTATATCTTTACAAGCTATATCCAAAAGAAAAAAGAGTTATACCCTGAAAAATGTCTAGCAAACAAGGGATGAAGAGAAAATCTAAAAATATTTTGAAATATGTGACACATTCATTCAACTAACATTTGAGTATCTACTATATGCGAAATACTAGGCTAGAAATAGAGTGAATAAGAGAAAATGAATTCCTTACAGAATTTATTGTCAGTCACTGGCATGTTGCCTTTATTTAATGTGCTACATTTTTACTTTAAAGAAGGGAAAAATACATGCAAATCATTTATAACTCCCAATCTAATTTTCTCATATGGTCTTAAGTTCCTCAACCACAAACCTTATCAGAAACCTAATGTGTACAGTTAGGTTACAATTTCCCATACATGCCACATTTTCAGAAACTTCTATGCCTTTTCCCATGCTGTTCCCTGCCTCGAATGCTTTTCCAACATTTACTCAACCATTCAAATTTCCATAATGCCCACAGTGATGTTATGATTTCCCCTGGCCAAAATTAGGTACTTGCTCATTTATATTCCCAAAGCACCCTAGAATTACTCTAAACAGCAGTTATACTTTGTATTATAACTGCCTGCATAACTATATTCATGTAAACAAGATCAAGCAAACATGATACAAATATATGCTGTCTACAAGAAACAAAATTTAGAATCAAAGACACAAGGAGGTTAAAAGGATGGAAAGGAACACACCACGCAAAGTAAACAAAAGACAGCTGAAGTGGCTGTGCTAATACCAGACAAAACAGACTTTAATCTGAGCATATAGAGTTTAAGACAAAATTTGAAGTATTAGGACAAATAGGTAAGAACAGACATTCCTGATTACACATTAAAATCACTGATGCCAGGGCCTCAATCCCCAGAGATTCTGATTTCAATGGAGCATTGTTAAGGCCTAGGCATCAGTATTTTTCAGAGGGATTCAAGGGCTTCTAATGCACAGCCCATAGTTAATGACACATGATTATCATAAGGGCTGAAAAACACTGAACTACAAGGAAAAGACAATTGCTTTAATTAGGGTAAATGGAAGTCATGGCAGCACAGGAACACACCCTGGAGGCATTTGATAACACAATGCACAAAACTTTTATAGGTACAGGAGATGAAGTCTAATTTCCAAAATATTCAAGAAGAAAATTATTTCATTGAGCCAATCCCATTAAAAAATTTTTTTAAATAAAAAAATTAGGCTGGGTGCAGTGGCTCACATCTGTAATCCCAGCACTTTGGGAGGCCAAGGCAGGCAAATCACTTGAGGTCAGGAGTTCAAGACCAGCCTGGACAACATGGTGAAACCCTGTCTCTATTAAAAATACAAAAATTAGCTGGGCATGATGGTGCGTGCCTGTACTCCCAGCTATTGAGGAGGCTGAGGCAGGAGAATCACTTGAACCCAAGGTGGAGGTTGCAGTGAGCCGAGATCATGCCACTGCACTGCAGCCTGGGCAACAGAGAAAGACTCTGTCTAAACAAACAAAAAAACACAACAACAACAACAAGAAAATTATTTCAAAGTGTGAGGAAGACTAGGATTTTCCCAAGCAATGATGAAAAGCTGGTTAAGATTCATGTTCAAATATCAAGGCATTCAACTGTACCTATGACTTGTAGTTCTTTGGTTTCAATATATTTTAGTATCCCATTCAAATATTATACCTTTTAAAAATAATGTTCATGCTAATAAAATTAAAACTTTTAAAGTAAAAAGAGGTGAGTGGGGAAATATGCTACGTTATCTGACTCAGAAGCTTAAGTGTTCAGATCATTGCTTAGTGTTCAGACCACAACCATAGTACTGTGGATCACACTACAATCATTGTTAAGAGCATACCTGTGGGGACAAAACACTGGTTAAGAGTTGGGCTCTGAAGCCAGACTTACCCAGTTTTAAATTCCCACAGCATTACAAGTATCTTTTTATCAAAATTTTCTCCAACCCTTTAACACTGTGTGACTTCAGGCAAGTTACTTTACCTCTCTAAATAGTTTCCTTATCTATAAAATAAAAATAATGACACTATAAATAGAGTGGCTCTAAGGATTAAATAAGATAATCTTGGTAGATGACTTTATCATGGAGTCTGGCTCAACAGTAAGCTCTGATAATTACAACAGTACTACTACAGGCATTTAACCTATAAAATTATGGTAAAGCATGCATACTACAAAGCCCCTTATTTTTGCATTTTTGTAATCTATTTTTCTATGAAAGATAAGAATGGAGAAGATAATTAAGGTTTAAAGGGGAAGTCCAAAATACGGGAAAATAGGACACTAAAGGAGTGAGATATAGTTATCATGTTGAATACAACTAGGTAATAATAGAAGATAGGTTATAAAATGAAAAGGCCATGAGGCAAAAAGATAGCAAGGAGAAACCAGTTGATCACAGTCAAAATTCATAGGACAAAAAAACCTCTAAAATGAGGAATATTATGGAATGTCTGAATTCAGATGCCAGACCAAGTTAGTGCTGCTGTAGATGGTTTATTTATGGTTCTGATAAACTGGAGATTGGCAAGACTTTAATGGGAATATAAAGTAAGCTCCATTATACTTCTGATTAATCAAACTTTTCCAATAGTACCATCTTGCTATATCCCCAAACTCCAAATACCAAAAGCAAGTTAGAATGGATTATTTGGAATAACTCATTCTACCTAATTTTCTTTTCCTAAAACACTTTTAACATCTAAACATTGAAGAAATGGCAATTATATTTATTTGCAGAGCCAACTGTGAGGATGCTAAGGACAAAAGGAAAAGAGTGAGTATCAAATTCCCTGAGATATCTAGCATAACACATGCCTAAGCTTCATAACCAGTACTGCACTTTTACTGCAAAATACACTGATGACCAAGGCATTTAATCCCACTTACTAGTAAGCTATTATCTAGTACATTCTTTCCCAGTCCTGTGTCCTCTAAGTAACCTAAGTAAATCTTTTAAGTCCTACCTTTAATAACTACATCCTTTCCCATCTGAGTACACGGCATCACTATTCATCCAACCTTACCCTCACCTAATCAGTCCACTTGGATAAGACTTTGAGGCCAGTATAGCAGCAATGTTACAACTCTTACCCTTACTACCAATTACCATGTCACATGGCTCCCATTCTGGCATTGCCTGATGACAATTAGGCAGAGGTAGCCGTGGCTACTCTTGAATGAAAGAAATTTAGTTCAATGTAATGTCATCACCTTGTTAACAAAAAAGCTTTTAGACTCACCTAACCCAAGAGGAGTAATTAATACTAAAACAGTTGGATGTAAAATTAGATCAATATTGGGGAGACTACTGTCCACTAAGTTTCATTCACAGGACATTCTAGGCATTTAATTTGTATTATATTGGTTCTTTCTTATTTTTATTTTTTGCAGGGGAGAGGGGTGGAGTCTCCCTCTGTTGCCCAGACTGGAGTGCAATGGCATAACCATGGCTCACTGTAATCTCTGCCTCCTGGGTTCAAGCAATTGTCATGTGGCAGCCTCCTAGGTAGCTGAGATTACAGGTGTATCCCACCACATCCAACTAATTTGTATTTTTAACAGAGACCAGGTTTCACCATGTTGGCGAGGCTGGAAATTTGTATTATACTGGTTCTAAATGTATTTTCAAACACAGAGATCATCATCTGATAAGACTTCCATCTTCATACACTGGAATAAAGATCAGCAAATTTTTTTCTGTAAAGGGCTAGACAGATAATAAGTTCTTCAGGTTTTGGGTTTTTTTCTGAGACAGGGTCTTTCTGTTTCACCCAGGCTGGAGTGCAGTGGCATGATCAGCCTCAACCTCTGGGACTCAGACAATCCTCCGAAAGTGCTTGGATTGCAGGTATGAGCCACCATACCCAGCCCAATACTTTAGGTTTTGAAGTTGTATGTTCTCTGTGACAATCACTCAACTCTGCCACAGTTGTGTGAAAGCAGCTACAGACAACAGTATGTAAACAAATGAACATGGCTGTATACCAATAAAACCTTATTTACAAAGATAGAGGACAGGCTGTAGATTGCCCACCACTGTACTAAGCTATCACAGACTAGGCTTTAACTTCAAAGTTTTAGAGCAGAACATGGTCCTATAGTAAGTTGAGGAAAACTATTAATTTCACAAACATTTACTACATATTTGCTATTACCCACCAATTGCTGGTGATAAAATAAGAAACCCTGTCCTCAAAGAGTTTACCATCTCGTAGGCTACGCAGTAACTGCAAAAAGTGTTATGAGTACTGTGGCATAAAATCTACAAAGTGTACATGCAGGGTAAGGAGATTGAAGTGGTTAATTTAACTTGAGAGACAGAAAGAAGGAAATTTTCCACAGAGCATTTGATGCTTAAAGAGCAGACTAATGACGGGTACAGTGAGCACGCAAGGGAAGGAAGATGGGGATGGGATATTCGACTCAGTGGCAGGAGGATGAAGAAAAAGCATAAATTTAAAACAACCTTTCACATCTTCAGAGATGTGAAAGCAGTTCAGCGTGATTAAAACTAGCAATGAGAACAGAAAAGCAAAGTTGAATATAAAAGGGGATAAACAGACTCAATATAACTTGGTATCAAAGAAAGTGTCAGAGGCTAAGGTCTAGGATGCCTCCTTGGTTTCTGATCTGAGTGACTTGGGCAGATGATAGTAACATTCATTGTAAGAGGTCATTCAAGATTAAGAATAAATAAATAGGCTGAGCTTGGTGGCTCACGCCTGTAATCCCAGCACTTTGGGAGGCTGAGTCAGGTGGATTGCTTGAGCCCAGGAGTTTGAGACCAGCCTGGGCAACATAATGAAACCCTGTCTCTACTAAAAATACAAAAAAAATTTAGCTGGGTGTGGTGGCACATGCTTGTGGTCCCCAGCAATTTGAGACGCTGAAATGGGAGGATCGCCTGAGTCTGGGAGGTAGAGGTTGCAGTCAGCAGAGAACAAGCCACTGCACTCCAGCCTGGGTGACAGAGTGAGACCCTGTCTTTAAAAAAAAGAGTAAATAAATACAAGCAGAAATTCAATTTTCCTTTTATAAAGCCTTTTTAGAAATCTAGTTTTAAATAATTTTTTTGGTGATTATCAAAGAAATGCACAATTAACATAGGAAATGAAATGTGAAAAAATGTAAGAAAAACCAAAGGGAAAAAACTATATAATCCTACTATCCAGAAAATGATTAAGATAAACATGTACAAATACTGGAGAAAAAAGCTTAGAGTCTAAAAATAAATACAGACTCAACCTTCACTATGAAATCTTTCTGGGGGAACTCTTGCTTACATGAGCCATATATACATTATATACTTCATGTTGCTCTTCAAGCAATCCTTGTTCAACTATAGGAGGCTGAAGCCTGGTCTGTCTGCTGTCAAGTTTTGCCCTCATGCTCCTTTCTTAAAATCAGTTCGGGCTGGATGTGGTGGCTCACGCCTGTAATCCCAGCACTTTGGGAGGCCGGGGCGGGCAGATCACTTGAGGTCAGGAGTTTTTGAGACCAGCCTGGCCAACATGGCGAAACCCCATCTCTACTAAAAATGCAAAAAAATTAGCTGGGCGTGGTGGCGGGCACCTGTAATCCCAGCTACTCAGGAGGCTGAAGCAGGAGAATCGCTTGAATCCAGGAGGCAGAGGTTGCAGTGAGCTGGGATTGCACTACTACACTCTAGCCTGGGCGACAGAGGGAGACTCCATCTCAAAAAAAAAAAAAAAAAAAATCAGTCTGGTGTAGTTTCTGCTTGGTGTGCCCTCACAACTCATGTTCTTACACTGAAAAGATCACCTTAATTTTGGACAAACATTCTAAGCATAACTTTTAATTCTTGCTCTTTGTCCAGCCTCTAAACTGGTAAGATTAAATAAACACTGCAAATTCCTCACCACCTCATCCCTGCTTCTTCTGTTTATTAATAGAAAGGCACAAATTATGAAATAATTTGCTAAAATCAGAATATCTTACACAACTTACTTTGAGAGAAACCAAATTTATTTGATAAGTATTTTTAAATGAGTATTAAAACTTACTTAATTCTGAGCAAAACGTGAAAGTAGTCTAATGATCAATGGGATCAAGTCTGCCATTTATAATTTTTTTTTAACAACTGGTAATCAATTTATTAAAATAGTTGACTTAAGCATCTGCAATGGTGACTTTCACCTCAACTCCTGGCTCAAACTGATGGAAGCAATCTGCTTAACAATCTCAGAAGGACTGTGCAAGTCAATGAGTCGCTTGTGGATTCTCATCTGGAAAGGATCCCATGTCTTAGAACCTTCACCACAAGGAGTTTTTCTTGTAGTGATTCTCAAAGTCTTGGTAGGTATTCGAACTGGTCCTTTCACTTGGAGATTCTCTGCCTTTGCTCCTCTGATGAAGTCAGCACACACCTTTTCCAGGGATTTTATGTTGCGGCTCATTAGAGTAATTCAATTTCAGTGAATTGCCACCTCCGGCTCCACGCGTGTTTTTCCGGTAACCTTCAAAGCCATAGCTGCTGCATGGCTTCCTGACTGACTTGTTCCTCGGCGAGAGCGAACAGCAGTGAGTAAGGAGCAGGAGCCTGCGGATCAGCGATCCACAGCACCTACCACCGTGACTTCCTCAAAGAGTGGCCATTTATAATTTGTAAAAGGACACACACACACACACACACACACACACACAGATAATGGAGAATTAATACAACTTAACACATCCCTAAACTCAGGATAAAAATAAGAAGTGGCTGGGCAAAGTGGCTCATGCCTGTAATCCCAGCACTTTGAGAGGTCGAGGTGGCTGGATCACCTGAGGCCAGGAGTTCAAGACCAGCCTGACCAACATGGCAAAACCTATCCCTACTAAACACATAAAAATGAGCCAGGCATGGTGGTGCATGCCTGTAATCCCAGTTACTTGGGAGCATGAGGCAGGAGAATCACTTGAACCCAGGAGGCAGAGGTTGTAGTGAACCAGAATCGCGCCACTGCACTCCAGCCTGGGCGACAGAGCGAGACTGTCTCAAAAAAAAAAAAAAAAAAAAAAGTTTTGGCCACAAGTGGTGACTCATGCAAGTAACCCCAGCACTTTGGGAGGCCGAGGTGGGAGTATCACCTGAGGCCAGGAGTTCAAGACCAGCCTGGACAATATAGCAAGACCTCATTCTCTACCAAAAAAACTTTTAAAAATTAATTAGGCATGGTGGCATGCGCCTGTAGTTCCAACTACTCAGGAGGTTGGGGCAGGAGGATTTCTTGAGCCCAGGAATTCAAGGCCCTAACTCTGGGGGGGAAAAAAAAAGACAGAGTCTCGCTCTGTCACCCAGGCTGGAGTGCACTGGCACCACCTTGGCTCATTGCAACCTCTGCCTCCCAGGTTCAAGCGATTCTCCTGCCTCAGTCTCCCGAGTAGCTGGGATTACTGGCGCCTGTCACCAGGTCTGGCTAATTTTTGTATTTTTAGTACAGATGGGGTTTCACCATGTTCGCCAGGCTGGTCTCAAACTCCTGACCTCAGGTGATCCGCTGCCTGGGCCTCCCAAAGTGCTGGGATTACAGGCATGAGCCACCGTGCCCAGCCAAAAAAATACATTTTTATAAAGTAGGCATTCACCTCAGAAATCCTTTGATAATGTTTGAAGCAATACCAGTTTAATACTGTTTAAGTCCGTTTCCTCTATTATTGTGGTTCAATCGTTTAGTGACTTGGAAACCCCCAAAATATGGGTTTTTTTGAATTTCAGTGCCTCCCTTCTTCCTAACACACTGGTGCAAACCTCATACGGAGCACACTGAGCTAGCAGGCACTGCAGTTCATGGCATACAAGTGAAAGAAAGCGTAAAATGGAAGAAGCAGTCCCTTCAAATGGCTAAAGGTGGTGCAACTTCAGACATGAGGATCAGGAAATGGAAGTAAAGGGGAAGTGGAAGAGAAAGGAGAGAATGCCTGCTGTTCTCTCTAGTTTAGGCATCAATGTGCCTGGAGGCACTGCTTGTGCCCAACTGTACAAGAGGGAGCAAAAATGTTTAAAAGTTAGCTAATGTAAACCTAACTTACAGATATGACCATATAAAGCTAAACAAATTATAAATCAAAGCCTGCTAGAATATATGTAATTACAAAGTGTACATTATACTTGCCCATATAATTAAATGTTTTTAAAAGAAAATAGAAAATACCCTAATACCTTTTGTGAGATCTACTCTACAATAAAAACAGAAAACAAACAAAAAAAACCAAGCATAATATATTAAGACTATATCCATCAGGTAGAGAAAATTTTATTAAATCTAACGACACACATAACTGTCTTCCTTGAATACATGATTCAGTTTAACATGTACTTTAGGCCTGAATTATTCTTTTTCATATTGCATGTGGTCATACATCTCACCATAAAATTGTAAGATAATTTTAGTTTACAACTGTAGACTAGAATGCACAGACTATTGCTCCACTTGATAAAATCTGAGAGGAAAAAAATAAGTCTTTGAATGATGTCATTAGTTTCAAGCTCAGTTTAGCTATTTCTTACTAGATTAGAAATTTCTTTTAAAAGGCTCATGTTTAATTAAAAAAAAAAAAAATCCCCACTATTTACTGTAGCTACATCTGTACATAGCAGATGCTCAATACACATATTAAGTGAATGAACTCACTAATAAATGCTTACTTACCTTCTTACCAGTGAGGTCTGTTTAAGAACTTAACAAAACATCAAATTTAAGGCAAACTTTTTAATCATTAAAATACTAAAAAGTAAGCCAGTTTGCATTAAAAGGCCCATGTTAGCCAGACAAGTCCCTCTGTCTCCATTACCTCCTAGTTCCTAGGACAATGCCAACAACCTCCCTCCAAACCTCCGTAACTTTACGACATATCAAAAATAGTGGAGATGAAATCTATTTCTCTTTTTATCTAATAAGTGCCCTAAAGAATATTTACTTTTCAAAGGCAGAAGAGACACAACTAAAAAGTTTCAACCTAACCAGGCTCTGGCCCCAGCAATACTACTATTAATGTATGTATGCCCTATCAGTGTCTACCACTGTAAACTCATGCAACCTCTAGTACATGCACCTGGTAAAATCTTTTGTTTAAATCAACACATGTGGCCCCAGTTACAGTAATCACCCTTCCACTTTATCAAATGCACCTAAAAATATATTGTCACACACAGATCAGTTACAGTACCAGTAAGAGAAACCATAGTAAGTTATAGTTACAATTCCAGTTAAAAAGGCATTTTTTTAACTTTGATATTTTGACTTTGAGTTGAAATTCAAATCATTAAAATTAAATGCAAAAATGAAACAAAAAACTAATGGCTCAACTTCCTTAATATCATACAACTAATTCAGCCAACCATAGTATAAACTATGAGAATCTTAACACATTATCTGTATTTACCTTAATAAACTTATTAGATATACATAACATCTCAACCAATATCCAGACTGTTTTTAAAGAATACAGTAGTATAGTTTCCTCTTGAAAAGAAATATTCTCTGCAGGAGAGAAAAGATACTTAGGAGCCTTGGGTGTCAGGGATCTCACAAAGTCAATGTCGACCTTATCCATAACCACCATCATCTACCTCCAGTTAGGAGAAACCTGGGGAAGTCCACACAAAGCACAGAATTGGGAGGACTAAAGTAGACCGCAGGGAGAGGAGGATAAAACACCACCTTCATTTGGCACATCCTTTTATAACTAGTATCAACTATAAATCTAAATTTTTTGTTGACAATTTCAGCATATATGTGGGCTTTTCAAATAAGAACTTGACTAACACCAACAGTTAGCTGTATACACTTGAAATCTCTCTCTGTAGCTTGATTTTCCTCCTGAAAAATAAAGGCAATGACACAATAGTCCGTTCTTTCTGGCCCCAAAATTCAATGATAGTTTCTAGAGCAAAGGTTCTCAAACGTTCTAGGTTCACGGCACTCTCAGTATCTCAGTAGTTTTCTCACAGCAGCCCTAGGCCAGAAATAATAACACTTCCACTTATTAAGTAGTCAGTAGCCATGTGAAAAAACAACTTAGCTAAATTTCAACAAATAATGTTTTTACTTCATTCTTAACCATAATTACTTGTGAAATGTGTATTACTGCACAACTTTTCAAACCTTGGAATCAGAGTGGACCCTGCTATCCTCTTTGCTGCTGCATACTGACTTTTTTGTGCATTTTACCACAGCAACCGCTAAAAAACCAGCTTCACAAAGACATATCATCTATAGAAATGTAGCACAATCTTGAAACCATGAACTATGTCAAGGCAGTAGTTCATCTGGCAACCAGCAAATTTCGGCTACCACTGTATCCTACTTGAAAATTTAAACTATCAGATGGAGTTGGCAACAATGCTCTAGGGTGCCTTGATGCAGTTTGGAAACCATGATCCTATGGCAAGGTATATAATTTTGTGGCTTTGGACTCAGACTTGGGTTGGAAATCATATTCTACCATTAACTATAGAATCTTAAGCACCGTAATCTATTGAGCCTCAGTTTCTATGCCTGCCAAATAGGAATAATACTATCAACTTCAGAGAACAGTTGCAAGGAACTAAATCCATGTCTTTAAACTCTTGTACACCACAACTCTTTCCCAAAAAGACTCAGTTCAAATCTTGTTGGCTGAGCCACTATCATTTTATCAGCTATTTGAAACAGGCTGAAAGTTTGTAATAGCTGATAAAACGATAGAGGTTCACCCAACCAGCCAACTTTGATGATGATATCATGGTTCATCATCAAAGTTCTGAAAATCTTTTCCCTGCACAGTAACAGCATTTCACCTGCAGAGACTTCTCATTTGCCAAGTGTTCTGAACTGTGTAACATTAATTAATAATTATTCTAAGATCACCTTATGACAGGATCTATTATTATCAGTCCCCTTAGCAACTCTATACCAACGGTAATGCAGTGGCTGAAATAAATGATCCTTCTTAGCCCAAGTTACCTGTCATTTTTACTTACTTAGTGAACCACTATTCAATTAAACTGACTCTAATATTGTATTCCTGTGATATTAATATAAACTAAATGCACTGGTCAAAATACTTAAAAGAAATGTAGATTCAAGCAATCTCATATACTACCCAAAATACCACGCCATCCCAGAAAACCTATGCATTTCAACCTGGACAAAGAAATTACCAAAACAATTTGCTAGCCATCCTTTCCCCAAATGCCCACAGTTCGTTCTCTGAGAGATACATTACTATCACTTCCCAAGGCATCCTAAAAGCAACTTACTAAGGCATCCTACTTCACAATGACTACTTTCTTAAAAATTAAAAAACGGGCCAGGCTTGGTGGCTCACGCCTGTAAAGCACTTTGGGAGGCCAAGGTGTGTGGATCACGAGGTCAGGAGTTCGAGATCAGCCTGGCAAACATGGTGAAACCCCGTCTCTACTAAAAATACAAAAATTAGCCGGGCGCGGTGGTGCACACCTGTAATCCCAGCTACTCGGGAGGCTGGGGCAGGAGAATCGCTTGAACCTGGGAGGCGGAGGTAGCAGTGAGCCCAGATCCTGCCACTGCATTCCTGCCTGGGCAACAAAGTGAGATTCCGTCTCAAAAACAAATAAAAATAAAAACATAAAAAAGAATGTAAATACAATTTGATAATGAAATTACTACAATGGGAGCTTAATTTTTAAACAAATTCTGTGAGAAGCCTTTATATAATGTAATTAGTCACCCTCCTATTTTGTACTATTTTTTAAATTAGCCTTTTGTAAGCCAGTTTGTTACAGGTAGAGGGGATGTGGACAGGTAAGAAGACATTAGTAGGCTTGTATTATAACTGCTGTATTAATTTGAGTCTTCGGTAGCCATAACATCATACAGATTCTTTATAGGTAATATTCTGAAGAACTTCATACTTGGCGCTTCCTAGCAATGCAAATAAATTCAGTTAACAGAAACTTCTTCATTTACATAGAGAATAGAAGAGCGACCCTGCTTTCTTGGAAAGGAAACAGCTATCTGTCTTGTACAATACCCAGTCCACTTTGGCCAGCTAATATGGACAAAAAAAGAGACCTATTTGGAAAACGTTTCTTCTCCAGCCAAGGGCTGTTTCCAGATAAAGGCAATGCTCAGAGTATAACAAAAAAGCCTTCTCTGAGGAAAGAAAAGTGCCAGAAAAGGAGAGGCAGGGATCGGGAATAAATGGGGGTGAGTATAAGCACTCAGTGTGAAGGCTGGAGGCAGCAGGCGCAGCGCTGAGATGCTCCAGCAAAAGAACCAGCAGCAGCAGCAGGAAGTTTCAATGGGGCCGGGCAGAGCATGCGCCCTGCACCCGCGCGGTGGCCTTATGTGGAAGGAGCACCACTTGCGAACACCAATAATAGACCAGCGGCACCAGAGAGAGAAACATGAGCAACAAGCACCTTCTTCAACTGTTTCCCCCTCCGTCAGAGCCCCTCCTCCAGCCTACATACTAACCACCCCACCCTACCGTGCAAATGGGAGGGAGACGACTTCTTCGCCTGAGCCCGGCTGCCAAGATGAAGGGGGAAGGGATTGGAAAAGTGGGGAGATGCTCGTCTATTATTTTGGGGGAGGTGGGGAGAGGAAGGAGAACTATGGAGGAGGAATTAACCCTCTCCTCTCCAAAGTGGAGCTGAACCGACTTCGCCCCCCTACCAAGAATGGAGAAGAACCCCCTCCCGTGGGGGAGGAGCAGACAGACCTCCCCACTCCAAGGAAGGAGTTTTAGGGGTTAAAGCAGCCCTCGAGGGGAAGGGAAAAGGGACAAATCTCTCGGGGGAGTTCCCAACAGAGGGAGGGAGAGTTGAGTGTCCGCTGGCCCCCGCCCACCCAGGTGAAGGGAGATAAGGAGGTGTCCGGAGCAGCCGAGCCCAGCCTTGCCCGAGATGGTCGGGAAGACTGGTGGGAGGAGGGGAGGGAGTAAGGGTGGGGAGGAGGAGAAAAGCGCAAAGCTGGCCGGAACCTGCGCTCCCCTTCCCCCGCCGCCAAGGGGGAGACGGGGTGGGGGGCCGCCCTCCGCCGCGGAGAAGCAGTCCCCGGGGCTGTCGACCGGCACAATGACCCCTCCCCGCCTCCAGCCCACACCTAGCCCGCAACTCCTCCACCTCAGCTCCCCGCCCGGCCGAGTGGCCCTAGGGGGCCTCCGCCCCGCCTCCCCACTACCTAAGACCCCGGGGGCTGGGCGGAGAAGACCAGCCAGGCGGAGTTGCGTCCCAGAGGGAGGACAGATCCGCGGAGGCCCGAGCCGCGAAGAACTGGGGCGCTTGTGAAGAGCGGAGAGCAGGAGCGCGCTAGGGCCGCTTCCCGCCGGGCGTTCGGGCCCCTCGCTTACCTTCTCCGTTGCCGACGTCCGGCGGCGGCGCCTGCAGCACCCGCTCCAGCTCAGGGAACGGCAACTCAGGCAGGTCTAGCAGCGGCCCGTAGCGCTCCAAGAAGGAGCAGACTACGGCGAAGTTGGGGCACGAACCCGGGCAGCCCGGAGGAGCCATCACCGCCGCCGCTGCCGCCGCCGTCGCCATTTTGAACTGGAGGATGGAGGAGGAGGCGATGGGGGGGCGGGGGAAGTTGGGGTGCCGAGGGATGGCAGGGCAGCCTTACGGACGACAGGAGGCGCTCTCAAGTGGGCTCCTCTGCGGATCCCAGCGTCTCAGGGACGGCTCCGCGATCCCACAATACATCGGCGGCCCGGAGCAGTCGAGAACCGAGTCAGACGGGAGACAGAGAGGCCCTCTGCGCCTTTCACTTTCCGCCCTCTTTCCGCCCCCTTCTCTCCTCCCCTTCGGGCTTGCCACTGCCTCGTGTGACAGGGGGAATGAAAACAAGGGAAGCGGGGCGGGGAGGCGGGCTGGAAGCGGGAGGGGCGGGACTTCTCGAGAACAATGGCCAATGGACGCAGAGGGGGCGGGGCCTCGGGCGCTGTTTAACTGCAGGGCGTATTCCCGGAGGGCAGTTGGGGAGCGCAGATCCCGGAGCAGCGCTGGGAGCGTAAGTGCGGGGAGAGCACTGCGGCGTTTGGGAACGCAACTTTGAGGAGACAGTGCGGTGGGTGAGTTTTCGGGGGATCCTGAAACTGGGCCACGAGATGGTGGAGAGGTTGAGGAGAATTAATAAACAGAAAAAGGGAATAGGGCGGGGGAAAGCACAGTTGTGGGAGAAGGTTGAGAAGGGGAAAGGTAGAGAGGTGCCCTTAATTAGGGGCTGAGCTGGGACCTCTGTAAGACGTCTCTGTGGAAGTTTGCCGACGGGGTATTGTTCTCTGCTGGGGTACAGGAATCGCAGCTTTGCTGGAAAAGCAGGATCTGAGAGAACGGAACTCTGGGGGAATCGTCGGAGTGAGGAGTTGGGGCCCTGCTGGGAGAAGAGGATCTGAGGAGACCAGGCTCTGCTAGGGGGCCATGGTGTGAGGGGAAGGGGTTCTGTTCAGGGACCAGAATCGAAGTGTGGGCTGGGACTCCATTGAGAGGCCGAACATGACAGGAGACGGTGGAGCAGCGAAAAGTTTGTTAGAAGACAGGGTTCCACTTCGGGGCGGGGTGGGGGGCAGTGAACATTCCCACAAAGAACGCCAGAGAGAAACTACCAATAATGTAAAATAGAATGTACAGCCTGAGAAGCAGTACACGTTATGCTTAGAAGCCTGAGCTTTGGATTCAGCCAGGCTTGAGTCTACTTGGGTCTACTTCATGACACTGTGGAGGTTTCCTTATTTCTTTGAACTCCTTAGAGTGGGGTGATAGTAGTACCTATATCATACGGTATTACTAGATAAATCACAGTAAAGTGATTAGCACAGTGCCTTAGCACATAGTGAGTACTTTAAAAATATTAGTTATCAAAAAGGGAGTTCCTATAATTTAGACTGAATTCCGCTATATTTATTTAGTCTACAATTTATTACTTTGAGAATTTTCTGAGTGCATTTAAAACTTACGTAGTACCTAATTCCTAAAAAGAATTTGGCCGGGCGCGGTGGCTCATGCCTGTAATCCCAACACTTTGGGAAACCGAGGTGGGTGCATCACCTGAGCTCTGCAGTTCCAGACCAGCCTGGGCAACATGGTGAAACCCCGTTTCTAGTAAAAATACGAAAATTAGCTGGGAATCCTTGGGAGGCCGATGCAGGAGAATCCGGGATTCTCCTTGAACCCGGGAGGCGAAGGTTGCAGTGAGCCGAGGTCGCGCCACTGCACTCCAGCCTGGGCGAGAGAGCAAGACACCCCCCCCAAAAAAAAAAGAATTTGAAGCAAGGTACAACACAAACCATGTAAAAAAGAGAAATCTGTAATTATCGAAAGATAAGAAATAGATGGGCAAATAATTATATGAGTAACAGGGAAAATGGTCACACAAACAGCGAATTTTTTTCTTCATTTCCAGGTTTTAAAAAGGGGAAAAACCATAAGGGTGTGTATTATTCCCATTATTTAAAGAAAGAATACTCAATTTATCAAGAGAAAAATTCTATATTGTAAGAAGAATTTATTGCCTTGAATAGTGATTCATAGTCTTGAGTAGTATACAAACCGTTTTTAAAGGAAAAAAAGTTGTTTTGAAACTTGGCAAATACTTTTGAAAATTTCACTGTAAGAAATACTGATGTAAGAAATGAAAGTCTAAAGAACACTGTAAATGTACTTAATGCCACTGAAGTATACACTTAAAGTGGTTAAAATGGCATATTTTATGTTATATGTATTTTACGATAATAAAACAGTTCTTAAGAAATTAAAATCCACCGGGCGCTGTGGCTCACGCCTGTAATCCCAGCACTTTGGGAGGCCGAGACTGGCGGATCACGAGGTCAGGAGATCGAGACCATCCTGGCTAACGCGGTGAAACCCCGTCTCTACTAAAAATACAAAAAATTAGCTGGGCGTGGTGGCGGCGGGCCCCTGTGGTCCCAGCTACTCAGGAGGCTGAGGCAGGAGAATAGCATGGACCCGGGAGGCGGAGCTTGCAGTGAGCCAAGGTTGTGCCACTGCACTCCAGCCTGGGCCACAGAACAAGACTCCGTCTCAAAAAAAAAAAAAAAAAAAAAAAAAATTAAAATCCTACTTCAGGAAAATATCTTTATGGTTATGAATTATCACTGCCAAAGAAGTTTTAATTTAATGAGTGGGAAAATATTGTTTTTAAGCAGTTACTGAAATGAAACACAAAACCAAACTAAAACATTTTTATAGAATTCCCAAACTGGCAAGTATATATCTCTTGACCCTGGGGATCTGAAGACTCCAGTTTAAGAATAATCTGGGTGAGGTGGGGTGGCTCATGCCTGTAATCCAAGCACTCTGGGAGGCCGAGCAGGAGGACCCCTTGAGCCAAGGAGTTCGAGACCAGCCTGGGCAAGGTAGTGAGACTTCATCTGTAATCCCATGTAGTTGCCACTGCACTCCAGCCTGGGCGACAGAACTACACCCTGTCTCAAAAAAAAAAAAAAAAAAAAAAGGAATAATTCCACCCAGAATACAGTTTTAACAACAGTTTTGTGGAAACATACAAAGACTTTCATATGCTGGTTACTTAACTGACCTTAAATAAAAGCCAGGTACAGGATATTTTAAAATAAAATTGTATCTTTGTGAAGGAATTTCTATGGAAAGAACCTTCAAACCTAAAAGGAAGATTTATTATGTGAACCTTGCCTGTACTTTCTATCTTTGCTTCTAGCTTTTGCAGCACTTCACTTCCCACATTCCAGTGAGGTTGTGAAATAACATTCTAAAAAAGAAATAAAGCTTTATTACTATAGTTTTCTTTTCTCACTGCTCACACTGTTAGTCAAACAGAGACTGATAAATAAAGGTTAGAGTTTCTGCCTTTTCTAATCTAGATCGGCACGGAAACAGAGTCCTTTGGCATCAGAAAGTTATATCCACCCAAAGATAAGAAGTGTTTTGCTACAAAGCAAGGTTTAAGTCATGCCTTCCTTCACTAAAGTCTGTTCTTGAAAATAAATGACACACACCCATAATGCTATCATCACTTCTTGCTTTCCTGGGCTAAAAGAAATTGTGGAATACAGAGCTTAACGACAATTTATGTAGTTATATAAGTGAGTTATATTTATCAGACTGGAATGTAAAGGTGCAAAAAAGAGTAGCTATTTTTAAAACCTGTATTTGATTTATTGCTACTGCCATGAAGAGGCCTTTAAATAAACATTAAGTTACACTTGGTTCAACTTTGTTTATGAATAAGAAATTTCTTAAGATATTTCAAATTTCATGTCCTATTAGGGGGAAATATTTTGCTCAATTAGAATTAATGGCTAATTTATTAAAAATACCAAAAAGTCAAAAACAACCCAAATATTCATCAACAGAAAAATATAAATTGTGATATACTACTCAGAGTAATACACACTGTTGATATACACTACAGCCTGGGTGAATCTTAAAAACATGTTGAGTAAAAGAAGGCAGACACAAAAGAGTTAGGTACTGTACAATTCCATCAATATGAAGGTCAAAACTAATCTGTGGCAATAGAAATCAAAGTAGTTGTTTCCTTTGAGCTTGGAAGCGTATTGACTAGAAAGGGGCACAAGGGGACTTTGTAGATAGTTTCTATATCTTGATTGGCAAGTTTATTTCTCAAAATTCATTGAACTCTATAAACACTGCATTCAACTAAATGCAATGCAATTATGCTTCAATTTTAAAAGTTAATGGTTTATCCTATATAATCCCAATTAGCATTGGTACCAGTCTGCCTTTTATCAAAATTTATACACATTTCTGTCTCCTTCATATGTTATCTTTGCATTTGTTACACAGTTTTTTGTTTTTTTTTTTTTTTTTGAGACAGAGTCTCACTCTATCACCCAGGCTAGAGTGCAGTGGCGCGATCTCGGCTCACTGCACGCTCCAACTCCTGGTTTCACGCCATTCTATTGCCTCAGCCTCCCGAGTAGCTGGGACTACAGGCGTCTGCCACCATGCCCAGCTAATTTTTTTTGTATTTTTAGTAGAGACGGGGTTTCATCGTTAGCCAGGATGGTCTCAATCTTCTGACCTCGTGATCTGCTCACCTCAGCCTCCCAAAGTGCTGGGATTACAGGCATGAGCCACCATGCCTGGCTGCTTTTTTTTTTTAATGGATATTATAAGCTCAGTAAATGTATATTGAGGCAAACTGAATTCCATTTTAGAGCCAATTTGGGGAATTCCTAATCAAGGATGAGCAAATTAGGTTTATCTAAAACTCACTTTAAAAAAGCTAAAACAAGCTACGCATGGTGGTTCAAAAAAGCTGAAGGTATATGGACATAATATTACATGTAGTGAAAAAGCTATTAAGTGTCAACAGAAATAAGAATCTCTACTCTTTGAGATAGTTTAATAAGAAGATGTATGAAAATAAAAGGAAGCCCTAATACAAACAAGATGTAAACCAACCATTTTCTGGATATTTGTCTTGATAACTGAATTCTGTGTTACAACAGAATTCTATTCATTGAAGAAGACACCTTTAGAAGTGTCTTACTACCCTTTTTTTTTTTTTGAGTCAGTCTCACTCTGTCGCCCTGGCTGGAGTGCAGTGGCACGATCTAGGCTCACTGCAACCTCTGCCTCCTGAATTCAAGTGATTCTCCTGCCTCAGCCTCCCAAGTAGCTGGGATTACAGGCAAGCGCCACTATATCTGGCTAATTTTTGTATTGTTTGTAGAGATGGGGTTTCACTATGTTGGCGAGGCTGGTCTCAAACTCCTGACCTCAGGTGATCTGCTCACCTCGGCCTCCCAAAGTGCTGGGATTACAAGCGTGAGCCACCGTCTTACTACCCATCTTTTTTTGAGACTTATGCATGAGTCTATTCTCTGACAAGCCTGGCTAAGATTGGTTTCTCTGATGGAGTAAAGATTTTTACTGAAAAGAAAAATGAGTGGGGGGGCCAGATGCAGTGGCTCATGCCTATAATCCCAGCACTCTGAGAGGCCGAGGTAGGAGTTCAAGACCAGCCTGGTCAACATGGTGAAACTTTGTCTCTACTAAAAATGCAAAAATTAGGTGGGCATGGTGGTGCATGCCTGTAGTCCCAGCTATTCGGGAGGCTGAGGCAGGAGAATCACTTGAACCCAGGAGGCAGAGGTTGCAGTGAGCCAAGATCACGCCATTGCACTCTGGCCTGGGTGACAGAGTGAGACATCATCTCAAAAAAAAAAAAAAAGAAAAGATGGGGGACAGCCTGTATTATTATGTTTTATGTCTTTTAGCTATGTGTCTACATTTTAAATTTTTATTATTAAATAATTCAGAACAGGGATAATCATCGGCAGTTTGACATCCTGTACAGCAAGGCCTGATATTCACTTGTATGAACCAGAAAGGCTGTACTGACTGTTAAACTGTTAAGATACTGTATTTACATGCCAGTTGCAGCATAGTCGCTACCCTGAGCCTCCTAAGTACACTCCTGCTACACTGGCTAGCCAGTCTGTCTCCAACAACACCCAGCAACTGAACCTTTGAAACAGACATACCAGACCCTATAACTGCATGCCTGCAAATCAGATAATCTCAATGAAATGAACATATTTCTAGAATAACACAAACTATGGAAACTCACTCAAAAACAACTAGAAAATCTGAATGAACCCATAATAAGTAAAAATACTGAATTGGAGCTGGGCGCAATGGCTCATGCCTGTAATCCCAGGACTTTGAGAGGCCGAGGTGGGCAGAACACCTGAAGTCAGAAGTTTGAGACCAGCCTGGCCAACATAGTGAAACACCATCTCTACTAAAAATACAAAAATTAGCCGTGTGTGGTGGCACACACCTGTCGTCCCTGCTACGCGGGAGGCTGAGGCAGGAGAATCGCTTGAACCCAGGAGGCAGAGGTTGCAGCTGAGATGGGGCTACTGCACTTCAGCCTGGGTGACAGAGCAAAACTTGTCTCAAAAAAAAAAAATCGAATTGGGAATTTTAAATTTGCCCCTGGCCCCACCCCCCTCAAAAAAGAAAAAAAGCTCAGATTCAGATGGCTTCATGGTCAGTTCTACCAAAAGTTGAAATAAGAATTAATACCAATGCTTCACAAATTCATACGAAAAACTAGAAGAGAGGGAACACTTCCCAACTTGTTCTGTGAGGACAGATTTTCCTTAGTAGCAAGTTAGAGAAAAATATCACAAGGAAAGCCCAATACCTCATGTGAATCTAGCAAACACAGCAATCCTCAATGAAATACTAGCAAACCAGTTCCAGCCACATATAAAAAGGATTATACACCATAAACAAGTGGGATTCATCCCAAGTATGCAACATTGGCTTAAAATCTAAAAATCAATATATTGTAATATATTTACAGAAGAAACAACATAGTCATCTCAATAGATGCAGAAAACTCATTTGACAAAATTCAGTATTCTTTCATGTTAAAAATAATAAACTAGGAAGAGAAGGGAACTTTTTCAGCCTGATTAAGAGCATTATGAAAAACCCATATCTAATATATGGAATGCTGAAAACTAATTCCTTCCTCCTAAGGTCAGGAACAAGACAAGGATGTTTGCTATATCCACTTACATTTAATATTATACTGGAGGTTGTAGCCAGTGCAATGTGTCAAGAAAAAAATAAAAGGCATCCAGATTGGCATGGAAGAAGTAAAACAAGCTCTACCTTAAATTACTGATGTTGTATATAGGAAATCTTAAAGAATCCACAAATAAAGCTATTAGAACAAATAGACAAGCACGTTTGCAGGATACAAGATAAATACTCAAAAATCATGTGTTATTCTATACATTAGCAATGAACAATCCAAAAATGAAATCAGACCAGGCACAGTGGCTCCTGCCTGTAATCCCAGCACTTTGGGAGGCGAGGTAGGTGGATCACTTGAGGCCAGGAGTTCAAGACCAGCCTGGCCAACATGGTGAAACTCCATCTCTACTAAAAAATACAAAAAACTAGCTGGGCATGGTGATGCACACCTGTAATCCCAGCTACTAGGGAGGCTGAGGCAGGAGAATCACTTGAACTTGGGAGGCAGAGGTTGCAGTGAGCCGAAATTGAACCACTGCACTCCAGCCTGGGTAACAGAACACAACTCTGTCTCAAAAAAACAAAATACACAAACAGCAAAAAAAGATATCAATAACTCCATTTACAATAGAATCAGAAAATATTTAGGGATTTCTTAAAAAGAAATACAAGAATGAAAATTATAGCCGGGCACGGTGGCTCACACCTGTAATCCCAGCACTTTGAGAGGCCGAGGCAGGTGGATCACAAGGTCAGGAGATTGAGACCATCCTGGCTAACACGGTGAAACCCCATCTCTACTAAAAATACAAAAACAAAATTAGCCGGGTGTGGTAGCAGGCACCTGTAGTCCCAGCTACTCAGGAGGCTGAGGCGGGAGAATGGCGTGAACCCGGGAGGCGGAGCTTGCAGTGAACCAAGATCGCACCACTGCACTGCAGCCTGGGCGACAGGGCGAGGCTCCGACTCAAAAAAAAAAAATTATAAAACATTGTTCAAGGAAATTTTAAAAGATGTACATGGGAAGAAGACACATATTCATGGATTGGAAGATTTAATATTGATAAGATGCCAATACTCTTTAAGTTGAAGTACAGATTCAACAGATTCACTCTCCATCAAAATTCCAGCTGGCTTCTTTGCAGAAATTGACAAATTGATCCTAATACTAATATGGAAATTCAGAGAACCCAGAATATCCAAAACAGTTTTTCAGATGATGAACAAAGTTGAAGGACTCACACTTCCTGGCTTCCAAAGTTACTATGCAGCTACGGTAATCAAGATTGTGTGTAGTAATGGCATATGACAGACTGTGTCTCCCCCAGATTCATCTGTTGAAGCCCTAACTCCTAATGTGACTGTATTTAGAGATAATGCCTATAGGAAGGAGTTAACTAAAGTTAAACAATTTCATGAGGGTGGGGCCCTAATGTGATAGAACTGGTAATTTTATAAGAACAGAAATAGAGAGCTCTTTCTCTTCACATGCATATGCCAAGGAGAGGCCATGTGAAGACACAGAGAGATGGCAGACCTTTCCAACCCAAAGAGAAAGCCCTCACGAGACACCAGTCAGGCCAGCACCTTATCTTGGATATGCCACCTCCAGAACTGTGAAAAATAAATTTTTGTTGTTTAAGTTACCAATCTATGGTATTTTTTATAGTAGTCAGGCTGAATAACAAATAGCCATTTGGTCAATGGAACAGAATGGAGACTCACATATAAACCTATACGTCTAGAGTAAATTGATTTAAAATAAACATACCAAGACCATCTAATGGGGAAAGGATAGTTTTTGCAACAAATGATGCTGGGAAAACTGGAGATCCACATAGAAAAGAATGAAGTTGAACCCCTAATTCATTCCATATAAATAATTCAGGATGTTTCAGATGACTACATTTGTGAGACCTGAAACTAAAACTCTTAGAAGAAAACAAGGGTAAATCTTTAAGACCTTGGATATGGCAATGGATTCTTAGAAATAACACCAAATCCACAAGCAACAAAAGGAAAAATAAATTAATAGACCTCATCAAAATTAAAAACTTGTGTGCTTTACAAAAACATGTATCAAAAAGTCAAGACCATCAGTCCAAACGTGGGGCTTAAGAAAGAAAATCAAGTCTGGGCACAGTTGTTCATGCTTGTAATCCCAGCACTTTCGGAGACCAAGGCCGGAGGATCACTTGAGGCCAGGAATTTGAGACCATCCTGGGAAACATAGTGAGACCCCATCTCCACAAAATTCTTTTTTATAGCCAGACATGGTGATGCACACCTGAAGTCCTAGCTGCTCAGAGCCTGAGGTGGGAAAATCACTTGAGCCCAGGATTTTGAGGCTGTGGTAAGCTGATTGTGCCATTGCACTCCAGCTTAGGCAACAGAGCAAGACCCTGTACCTAAAAGAAGAAAAGAAAAGAAAGTCAAAAGACAACCTACAAAATAGGAAAAAAATATATCCAGTAAGAGATTCATGTAGAATATGTTAAAAACATGTTGGGAGCTGAAAAGGCCAAAGGGATCATGACCAACTCAGCATTCCACTGGAGGCTATATGATCAAACAGCAAACTGTTTATCATGAATGCAGAATGTGGGCAAACTCATACTGCCCTGCCACCAAAAGGTTTGCTGAGGGCCTCACTCCCTGGCACTGGGCTCCTTAAAGTTATCTATTGGGAAATCTAACGCCTATTGTTTGAAGAATGCAGTCTTACAAGCCTGCTGTGAATCAAACTGCTGCCGACACCCACCCTCTACCCACCTCCACTTCTTGCTATCTCTTTTGCCTAATAAATATGGAGGGCTGTGTAAAGCTCAGGGCCCTTGTCCACTAGAGGCAAGGTGCCCCTGACCCCTTCTTCCAAATATACTCTTTTGTCTCTTGTCTTTTATTCCCGCGTTTGCCCCCCTTTATTCAGTCCCATAGGTCCGTGTGGGTTACACAGTGGCACCCCAAACAGCAACAGGATCGGGTGCTCTACAAAAACACATGTCAATAATAAAAAAGACAAATAATTGGCATTTCGCCAAAGAAAAGATACAAATAGCCAACAAGCAAATGAAAAGATACTCAACATCATTGATCATCAAGAAATAAATAATGAAAACCACAATTAAATAGCGCTTTATGGTTGGGCACAGTGGCTCATACCTGTAATCCCATCACTTTGGGAGACTGAGGTGGGAGAATTGCTTGAGTCCAGGAGTTTGAGACCAGTCTGAGCAACATGGCGAGACCCTGTCTCTACAAAATATACCAAAAAAAAAAAAAATAGTCAGACGTGGCGGCGTGCACCTGTAGTCCCAGCTACTTGAGAAGCTGAGATGGGAGAATTGGTCGAGGCTTCAGTGAGCTGTAATCATGTCACTGCACTCCAGCCTGGACAACAAAGCAAGACCCTGTCTCAGAAAAAAGAAAGAAAGAAAAAAATACCACTTCACACCCACAATGATGGTTTGAAATTGGTGTTGACAAGGATATGGAGAAAGCAGAACCCTCATCACTGCTAGTGGAATTGCAAAGTTGTGGATCTGCTGTGTAACAGTCTGATAGCTCCTCAAAATGATAAAGTTACTTGAACCAGCAGTTCCTTTCCTAGCTATACCCAAGAAAAATGAGCATATGTCCATGAAAAAAATTTTACATAAATGTTCATAACAAGCATTGTTTCTAATGTCAAAAATTGGAGACAACCCAATGGCCATTAGCTGTTTAATACAGATTCTTTGGCTACTCCTTGAAATTCTTACTTAGTAGATCTCTGTTGGAGCCTAGGTATCTGCAAGCACATGATGTGATTATCATTCTGGTGTTCTGAGAACCAATCTTAATACACCCTGCTCTACCCTTACCTTCTTGATTTTACTCTCCCAAGCCATGCCTACTATGGGATATAATTTCTTCCACACAACATGAAAGAAGCAGCCACCTTTCACACTACTTAGGTATCTTTTTTTTTTTTTTTTCTGAGACAGGGTCTCACTCTGTCACCCAGGCTGGAGTGCAGTGGTATGATCTGGGCTCACTGCAACCTCTACCTCCCAGTTTCAAGTGATTCTCCTGCCTCAGTCTCCCAGGTAGCTGGGATTACAGACATGTGCCACCATGCCTGGCTAATTTTTGTGTGTTTTTTTGTTTTTTTTTTTTAGTAGAGTTGAGGTTTCACCATGTTGGCCAGTCTGGTCTTGAACTCCTGACCTCAAGTGATCCACCCACTTCGGCCTCTCAGAAGTGCTGGGATTACAGGCATGAGCCACCACGCCTGGCCAGGTATCTTTTTAAATCTTGTATGAAATCATGTCACTGTTCTGTTGACAAACATCTTGTGACTTCATTTTCTCTAAAGTCCAAATCTCTTGACATACCTATGATATCCACCATAATCTGAACTCAATCTACCTCTCCAGCTACATCATTCACTATACTCTAATCACACTGACAATAGTTAACTGTACTTACAAAATTGTAAGTTTAGAAGTGGCAATACACAAAAACCATCAACATCATATATTTCTGGCAGGGTTGATTCTCATATATGAATTTATTCTTTGAGTTTATAAGTTTATAAAAAATGAAACTTCACAAATAGAGGAACTTTTTTTTTTTTTTTTTTTTGAGATGGCGTTTCGCTCTTGTTGCCCAGGCTGGAGTGCAATGGTGTGATCTCGGCTCACTGCAATCTCCGCCTCCTGGGTTCAAGCGATTCTTCTGCCTCAGCCTCCCCAGTAGCTGGGATTACAGGCATGCGCCACCATGCCCAGCTCATTTTGTATTTTTAGCAGAGGCAGGGTTTCTCCATGTTGGTCAGGCTGGTCTGAAACTCCGGACCTCAGGTGATCTGCCCACCTCGGCCTCCCACAAGTACTGGGATTACAGGCATGAGCCACCACGCCTGGTCATAGAGGAACTTTTATATTTATTCTTCAAATGTATTTCCAGTATTTTCTCATGTAGTACCCTCTGTTTTAAGAAAAAAAAAAAAAAAGTCCTCCTACCCCCCAGTTCTCCCCATATTTGCCTGTTGAAATTTTTTTTATAACCAGGCTTATAGTGATGTTGTCAAAGAAGAATTCAGTCCATTTGTGCTCTGTAACAGCAGTCCCTAACCTTTTTGGCACAAGGGACCAGTATTGTGGAAGACAGTTTTTCCACAGACCAGGGCAGAGATGGTTTCAGGATGATTCAAGCTCATTACATTTATTGTGCACTTTATTGTATGTGTGTGTGTGTGTATATATATATATATATATTTTTTTTTTTTGAGACAGGGTCTCATTCTGTCACCCAGGCTGGAGTGCAATGGCAGATCTCAGATCAGTGCAACCTCAGTCTCCGGGGTTCAAGCGATTCTTCTGCCTCAGCTTCGAGTAGCTGGGACTACAGGCATTCACCACCACACCCAGCTAATATTTGCATTTTTAGTAGAGACAGGGTTTTCGCCATGTTGGCCAGGCTGTTTATTTTTATTATTATTACATTGTAGTATATAATGAAATAATTATACAACTGACCATAATACAGAATCAGTGGGAGCCCTGAGCTTGTTTTCCTACAACTAGATGGTTCCATCTGGGAGTGATGGGAGACAGTGACAGATCATCAGGCATTAGATTTTCATAAGGGACCGTGCAACCTAAATCCCTCACATGTGCAGTTCACAATAGGGTTCACGCATCTATGATCATCTAATGCTGCTGCTGACGTGTCAGGAGGTAGAGCTCGGGCAGTAATGTGAGCCATGGGAAGTGGCTTACATACAGACAAAGTATCGCTCACTCACCTGCTGCTCACCTCCTGCTGTGCAGCCCAGTTCCTAACAGATCACGGACTGGTAGCAGGCCTGTACCCAGGGGTTGGGGACTCCTGTTCTATAAGTCTTCTCAGAGTTAATCACTATTCCCATTAATATCCCCTTGTACTTCATTTGTACCTATTAGAATGTTTATCAATACCTAATATTAAAATTCTCTACTCACCCTGGACTTAGCACAATCTGATTTGTATTACAGTTAATTATATATTAATACTTAAATACCATTCCGTCTAGATTTTGATGTTTCTTCTTGAAGTCATGAAATGATTCCATTTATTTTTGAGTAATTCTACCTTCCTAATTATTTATTCTGCCAGCTCTTAGCACAAAGAGTTATACATGTTAGAAGCTCAAAAATGTTTCTTGAATAGAAATAAATTGAAAAGGCAACTGAAAGCAAATTCAAACTGTAGATGAAAAAAACTGCTTTTGAAACTAGTTACCACCACATATTAAGTAAAGTTGTCAACAGCAGAAAAAGTGTCCCATTATATATCTGTTTTTTATGGTGCTTTAAAAGCTTATAATCCTAGACATAGTCATGCAGATTCATATATACTCCATACAAAAACCAAGATTATAAATACTAATTCAATGAATAAAATGCAAATTACATATCAACAAATACAAATGGTAAACAAACTCACTTAATGGTTATGGAAGCAATGGTTGCATTCCCAACAATGAACTAAACACTTGGTGGTTTTGAAGAAATTAGAAGATGCAAAGTTTCTACAGAAGTAAACACATAATGAAGATCAGAGAATCTCTTAATTATGATTTTATTGTCAAACTGAGAAGGGCATGAGGAAACCATTACATCTTTTGTGATGAATTTCATGGAGAAAGTTGATTTTTTTTTTTTTTGAGACAGAGTCGTGCAGTCTTGGCTCACTGCAACCTCCTCCTCCCAGGTTCAAGTGATTCTCCTGCCTCAGCCTCCTGAGTAGCTGGGATTACAAGTACATACCACCTCGTTCAGCTAATTTTTGTATTTTTGGTAGATATGGGTTTTCACCATGTTGGTCAGGCTGATCTCGAACTCCTGACCTCAGGTGATCCATCCACCTTGGCCTCCCAAAGTTCTGGGATTACAGACGTAAGCCACTGCGCCTGACCAAGAAAATGGATTTTAAGGGTAATTCAAATGGCTAGGAAAAGACTGATTAAGTACTTGCAGAAGAATGTTTCTAGTATCAAGATAAGGAGGTATAATGGAAAGGACATAACTTTTGACATCTGATGGCTTTAGTTTCAGATCTCACCTTTACCACTCAAACTGTAACATTATTGATAATTAATACTGAGAGTGGAATACAGAAGTTAAAAAAATGAATATTATCTCATGAGCTAAACCAGAGTAGTCCAAAGGGTATCCATATTTTTATAAAAAGAAACAACAAAAATCTGATTTATAAGGATAATTATTTCGGAGACTAGTACTTCCTTAATACATATTCTCCCCTTGAAATCTCTACTTTTAAGCTGGGCACATTGCCTCTTAGAACAGATAGATCTAGCATTGTTTGCAATTAAGTGTGACCACATGACTGTATTCTAGCAAATAACAGGCAAACAGAAGTATTCTCTGAAACCTTTCAGGAAATTTCTTAAAGGACACCAGACATATACACTTTGCCCCTTCCCACTTTATTCTGTTGCTTGGAACATGGATGTGATCGCCAGAGCTCCATATTAAACTATGAGAATGAAGTCCTCATCATCAGGACTGTGAGGCTGAAACCTGGAAGCCGCCTAATTCCTAGACTTTGGGATAACTACTATACCTGCCCTATGTTGACTACTTCTGGACTTTAAACTTTGTCTTATTTAAGCCACTATGCTTTGGGGTATGTTTAACTCATGTAGTGATTATGGTTTATTTTCTAAATCAGACTCATCTTCCTTGTTGATACTCCCAAAAAAGCAGCAGTGACATTTTATCTCCCAGGAAGTTGTTTTCCTAATACTAAATTCTCTAATTTTCCTATGCATTTCCTTATTTAATAGTTGTTGAGTCTAAAATTGGGGCCAGGCGTGGTGGCTCACGCCTGTAATCCCAGCACTTTGGGAGACTGAGGTGGGCGGATCGCTTGAGATCAGGAATTTGAGACCAGCCTGGCAAACATGGCAAAACCCTGTCTCTACCAAAATATACAAAAAATTAACCAGGCGTGGTGGCATATACCTGTAATCCCAGCTACCAGGGTGGCTGAGGCACAAGAATCACTTGGAGGTTGCAGTGAGCCGAGATCATGCCACTGCACTCTAGCCTGGGTGACAGAGTGAGACTCTGTGTCAAAAAAGAAAAATAATAATAATAATAATAATAATAAAAATAAAGTTGGAGTAGAATGGCAAATTGAATTGAAGAATACATGCTGTAGAGTCAGACAGACTTGGATTCAAATTCTCATTTTCTCACTTATTAGCTATATAACTTGGAACAAAGTTCTTAACCACTGTCCAATCTTGATGTTGTTGAGATAGCAGATCTAAAATATCTGGTACATAGTAGGTTCCCAATAAATATTACTTTTTTTCTCAACTGAATTTTAAGACCCAGTTCAAATACTATTTCCTCAAACATATTTATTTAATTTCCTACTTAGAAATTGCTGCGGACTGAATGTGCCCTCCCCACCAACTTCATACATTGAAGCCCTAACCGCAAAAATGACCGTAGTTAGAGATAGGGTCTTCAAGGAGGTAGTTAAAATTAAATGAGGTCATAAGAGTCAGGCCCTAATCTAATAGGATGGGTGAATTTATAAGAAGAGAAAGAGATACCAGGTGTGCCCATGCAAGCAGAAAAAGCCATGTGAGAAAACAGTAAAAGGCATCCATTTCCAAGCCAAAAAGGCCTCGCCATAAATCAACCAATCCTATTGGCACCTTGATCTTGGACTTCTGGTCTCCAGAACTGTGAGAAAATAAATTTCTATTGTTTAAGACACCCAGTCTGTGGTATTTTGTAATGGAAGCCCTATCAGACTAATAAAGAAATCCTCAAAACATACTTGTTATGTCTCTCCTTATATCACTTTTTAAAAGTTACTTTGGTAACCACAGGGTTACTACTGCCCTGTGGCCGGGCGCAGTGGCTTACGCTTGTAATCCCAGTACTTTGGGAGGCCTAGGCGGGTGGATCACCTGAGGTCAGGAGTTTGAGACCAGCCTGAACAACATGGAGAAACCCCATCTCTACTAAAAATACAAAATTAGCTGGGCATGGTGGTGGGCACCTGTAATCCTAACTACTCAGGAGGCTGAGGCAGGAGAATCGCTTGAACCCAGGAGGCGGAGGTTGCGGTGAGCCAAGATCGCGCCATTGCACTCCAGCCTGGGCAACAAGAGCGAAACTCCATCTCAAAAAAAAAGTTACCTTGTAATTATATGTGTTTGTCTTCTCTACTGTAGTATTAGATCCTCAAAAACAGGAATCATGTTTTATGAATTTGTATCTTCCTTCCATAGCACCCATAACAATATATTGAACTTGTGTTGTTTTTTGTTTGAGTTTTTTGTTTGTTTGTTTGCTTGCTTGCTTGTTTTTTGAGACGTAGTCTCGCTCTGTCACCCAGGCTGGAGTGCAGTGGCACGATCTCAGCTCACTGCAACCTCCGCCTCCTGGCTTCAAACGATTCTCCTGCCTCAGTCTACTGAGTAGCTGGGATTACAGGCACCCGCCACCACACCCCGCTAATTTTTGTTATTTTTAGTAGAGAGAGGGTTTCACCACATTGGCCAGGCTGGTCTTTAACTCCTGACCTCGTGATCCGCCTGCCTCGGCCTCCTAAAATGCTGGCATCACAGATGTGAGCCACTGCGCCCATCCCTTTGGTTTTTGTTTGTTTGTTTGTTTGTTTTTGAGATGGAGTCTCGCTCTGTCACCCAGGCTGGAGTGCAGTGGTGCGATCTTGGCTCATTGCTACCTCCGCCTCCTGTCTCAGCATCCCGGGTAGATGGGACTACAGGTGTGCATCACTACGCCTGGCTAATTTTTGTATTTTTAGTAGAGACAGGGTTTCACCATGTTGGCCAGGCTGGTCTTGAACTACTGACCTCAAGCGATCCACCTGCTTTGGCCATACAAAGTGCTGGGATTACAGATGTAAGCCACCATGCCCAGCCCTCTGGTACTTATTTTTTAGATGGACATTCAGAAATTGAGCCTGGGCACAGTGGCTCATGCCTATAATGCAACCACTTGGGAGGCTGAGGAGAGAAGATAGATTGCTTGAGACCAGGATTTGGAGACCAACATGGGCAACATAGTGAGACCCTGGCTCTAAAAAAAAAAAAAAAAAAAAAATTACAAAATTAGCCGGACGTGGTGGCACACACCTCTAGTTCCAGCTAGGAACTAGCTTGAGGTGGGAAGATCACTGGAGCCCAGGGGCTTGAGGTTGCAGTGAGCTAAGATCACGCTACTGCACTCCAGACTGGATGAAAGAATGAGACCCTGTCTCTTTGATATTAATAATAAGTTGAACTTGCAAAAATGGGTTATTAGTTATTAATGTTAATCAGAAGTAAGACTCTCTAATCGTCTTTACTGGAGATTAAATATGGTTAAAGGAGACACATATAGGTGCCAAATTGACAAGAGGTAGACTGTGACTGTTAGTTTTATGTGTCAACGTGGTAAGGTTATAGTACGAAGTTATTTAATCAAATACTAATCTAAGTGTTGCTGTGAACATACCTTGTAGATATGGTTAACATCTACAGTCAGTAGACTAGTGTATATATGAGATTATCCTTGATACACTGAGTTGGCCTCTTCCAATCAGTTTAAAGTCCAAGCAAAACTGATGTTTCCTTGAAGAAGAAATACTGCCTCAGTAACAACTCTTGCCCAAGGGTGAGCAGCTTACCAGTATTATCTACACATTTTGGACTTGCCAGCCTCCAAAATTTTGTGAGCCACTTTTTTGAAACAAGTCTGTCAATATTTATAGTCATCTGCTTCAGTTTCTCTGGATAACCCTGACTGATACAAGTACCTTTTTTTTTTTTTTTTTTTTTTGAGACAGAGTCTCGCTCTTTCGCCCAGGCCAGACTGCAGTGGCACTATCTGGGCTCACTGCAAGCTGTGCCTCCCAGGTTCACGCCATTCTCCTGCCTCAGCCTCTCGAGTAGCTGAGACTACAGGTGCCTGCCGCCGCACCCGGCTAATTTTTTGTATTTTTAGTAGAGACGGAGTTTCACCGTGTTACCAGGATGGTCTCGATCTCCTGACCTCGTGATCTGCCTGCCTCGGCCTCCCAAACTGCTGGGATTACAGGCGTGAGCCACCACGCCCGGCAATACAAGTACCTTTTACTTACTGTGCTTACCAGTGCTAGAATTTCCATTTTATTCCTTTTTGAAATGTTTCCTTATTGAGATTCTGTATTTGCTGAGTCATTGTTACCATATTTTTGTTTATTTCTCTGTGCCTTATTTCCCTTATACTACTTTCTTTGATGTCTTTGCTAAATGTCAGACTTCTGAGAATACTCAATTACTCAGATACAGTTTCTTTTTAAATTAATTAATTAATTTTTGGAGACAGGGTCTTGCTCAGTCACCCAGGCTGGAGTATAGTGGCAAGATCATTGCTCACTGCAGCCTCAAACTCATGGGCTCAAGTGATCCTCCTGCCTCAGCCTCCTGAATAGCTAGCACTATAGGTGCAAAGCCAACACACCTGGCTTTTATTTTTTATTTTTTATTTTTGTAGAAACTGGGTCTCCCAATAGGAATGCTTTTACACTATTGGTGGGAATGTAAATTAGTTCAACCTTTGTGGAAGACAGTGGGGCAATTCCTCGAAGACCTAGAACTAGAAATGCCATTTGACCCAGCAATCCCATTACTGGGTATATACCCAGAGGAATATAAATCATTCTGTTATAAAGAGAAATGCACACATATATATTCATTGCAGCACTGTTTACAATAGCAAAGACATGGAATCAACCCATATGCCCATCAGTGATAGACTGGATAAAGAAAATGTGGTACCTCTACACCATGGTATACTATGCAACCATAAAGGGGAACAAGATCATGTCCTTTGCGGGGACACGGATGGAGCTGGAAGCCATTATCCTCAGCAGACTAACACAGGAACAGAAAACTGAACACCACATGTTCTCACTTATAAGTGGGAGCTGAACAATGAGAACACATGGACACAGGGAGGGGAACAACACACACTGGGCCTTGCTGGTGGGGGTCGGGGGAGGGAGAGCATCAGGATAAATAGCTAATCCATGTGGGGCTTAATACCTAGGTGATGGGTTGATAGGTGCAGCAAACCACCATGGCACACATGTACCTATGTAACGAACCTGCATGTTTTACACATGTATCCTGGAACGTAAAAAAGATGTTACATACATATAACAATTTCCAAGATAATAGAAAGCAAAAATGCAAAATAAAGACCAGGGTTGATAGCATGTTATCATTTGTGTAATATTAGAGTATGGAGAGGGGGACAGTAAACACACACACACACAATACCCAGGGATTTGAATGATTAATGCACAATATACCTTTGAAAAGAAACACGAAAACTAGGTATCTGGGGTTCATGGGAGCAAGGAAACTTTCACTTTCTACTGTTTAGTACCTTTTGAATTAAAAGTATCTTTAAGTGGCTCACGCCTGTAATCCCAGCACTTTGGGAGGCCAAGGCAGGTGGATCACCTGAGGTCAGGAGACCAAGACCAGCCTGGCCAACATAGTGAAACCCTGTCTCCACCAAAAATACAAAAATTAGCCGGGCATGGTGGCGCACGCCTGTAATCCCAGCTACTTGGGAGGCTGAGGCAGGATAATCACTTGAACCCTGGAGGTGGAGGTTGCAGTGAGCCAAGATCACGCCACTGCACTCCAGCCTGGGCAACAGAGCCAGACTCCATCTCAAAAGAAAAAAAAGTGTTTAATGTATTTCTATTAGAAAAATAAAATTCTAATAAAAACATAGAAGAAACTAGGTATCCCTATGTTGCCCAGGCTGGTCTTGAAATTCTGGCCTCAAGTGAAACTCCCACCTTGGCCTCCCAATGTGCTGGGATTACAGGCATGAGCCACCACACCCAGCTCCAGATAACAGTTTCAGTTTACTAAGTGTGGGTCATAGTTTTTGTTTATTTGCATGCCTTGTAATTTTTTGTTGAAGAGTGACATTTTAGATAACATATTGTAGGACAGTGTGGATGGCATCCAGCCTGGGGAAACAACTTTTCCCCCTGAAAGTTGTTCTTTTGTTTATTTGTGTGTGTGGGTTTAGCCGTTTGCCTATACTAAATGTCTTAATCCATTTTGTGCTTAATCCATGTTGTGCTCCTATAACTGAATACCTGAAACTGGGTAATTTAAAATTTATAATGAAAATAATTTTTTTTCTCACAGTTCTGGAGGCTGGGAAGTCCAAGACCAGTTGGCTCGTATCTGGTGAGAGCCTTCTTGCTGCATCATCCTATGGTGGAAGTCATCACATGGTGGAAGCGCAAAGAGAGGGCCATACCTGCCCTTTTATAATGAACCTACTACTCCTGCAATAACAGCATAATCTATTCATGAGGGCAGAACCCTCATGGCCTAATCAGGTCTTAAAGGTCCCACCTCTTAATGTTGTTATAATGGCAGTTAAATTTAAACATGAGTTTGGAAGGGTGCAGTCATTCAAACCATAGCACTAAACTAAATCTATGAATTCTCCCATGCAATATGTGTCTACTGAAGTCTCTGTTCTGTTAGGGTTTTTTCCTTGATTTTATTCTTAAACCCGGTTTCCTAAGGTTCTCCTTGGTGTGTATATAGCTTAGTGTTCAGCCAAACATTAATTAAACATTTGGCTCGAACACCTTGAGCCAGTAAGACTTTCTCTCTCTACTGATGGATCACTGTGTGTACGGGGGAGTGCGTTCAAAGTCCAGCTGTTGTATGTCTTCACTGGCTTTTACATTCTGCAAGCCCCTCTTGAACCTTCTTTTATGTGCTGAGGATCCATCAGCCCAGAATGTTTGGGTGTCTTGGGTCTATCTTCCAAGTCTTTGATGCATATCCTTGCAGCCTCTGGTCCACTTGGGATATGTAGAGAGCTTATAAAGCCCCCTGTGGCTGTGTCATCCCTGGGAAATTCCTGTTAAATCCCACCTAGTTTGCCAATCCATTGCTTGCCCCAAATAAAAGGCAACATAAGGCAAGCAGAGCCACCTTCTATCCATGTTTGCTTGCCACTGAGATCATCTGTTTAAACTGATAATGGCTCCAACTCAAGTAAGCCTCCTTTGGCCATGGCGGCAAGACTGTTCATTTTCATGTCCTGCCCCAACCTATTTGAACTTCACTTACAACAGAACTAGAGTGGTGGAATGGGGGTTGTTCCAGGCAAGAACAACAACAAAAAAATTGTTGTCCTTATCTGAAATTCAGCGATCTTCATGAATAAGCATTTCTCTGATTGTGGTATATGCCTTTAATTTTATTTCTAGAGTGACAAATTTTTGGTTTTGACAGTTTTTTTCTAGCTTTATAGTTTCTTCTTGGGGAGAGAATATGTCAACCTCACTCCATCATGCTGAAGTAAATCTTCATCTCTTAATTTTATCTCTCAAAAATATCGTAAGGATTCCCTCTGGAGTCTGATAAGTAATTGCAGTATCTGGTTTCTATGGTTGGATAATTCAGGATTCCAAGAATAATAGTTACTTTTTAGACCTCTAAAGAAGAAGTGACAACCACGTAAATGAAAAGATGCTTCTTAAGTCATGGAGAATCAGGGCTTACTATCACTGTATTTTGAAACCGTTTCAGCCTTACCTTATAACTGATTTAGTATATTTTTCTTTTAATTTCAGATTTCAGTGAAGTTCCTTATGACTTCCCCTGAAATTGCTTCCTTATCATGGGGGCAAATGAAAGTAAAAGGCTCTAATACAACCTATAAGGACTGCAAAGTATGGCCAGGGGGCAGTCGGACTTGGGATTGGAGAGAAACAGGAACTGAGGTAAGATATTAGTCTTTGGTTGACACTACATGAGGCTGACCAAGTGATTTCCAACTTCCTAAGCTGCAATGACTAAGTGAAAAACTATTTCTCTTGTGTCTTTTTGAGATATAGTTCATATACCATTAAATTCACCCTTTTAAAGTATGCAATTCAATGGACTTCTTATATTCAGTGCCCCTGTAGTGACATTATAGTGACTTATATTCATAAACTTGTACAACAGTTACCACTGTTAGTTCCAGAATATATTTATCACCTCAGAAAGGAACCACATAACCACTACCAGTCAGTGCCCATTCACTACCGGTCCTAGCCCCTAGAAATGATTAATCTACTTTCTGTTGTTATAGATATGCCTATTCTGGATGTTTTCTATAAATTACATCATTCAGATATGTGTGTTCCTAGGAGTGGATTTCTGGGTTATATAGTGTTTAACCTTTTGAGGTACTGCCAGACTATCTTCCAAGGCACCTGCACCATTTTACATCTCCACCAGTTTTTCCACATTCCTCCTCAACACATTGTTCTTTTCATTGTTTTGTTTTTATTAGAACCATCTTATTAGGTGTGAAGTGTTGTTCTCATTTCGGTTTTGATTTGCATTTCCCTGCATTTCCTCAAGTGTTCTCAGTGTGCCATGCCCAAGGTAGAGCCTCCTTTCCATGAGTGTAAGTTGGGCAAAACAAGGGAGCCTCTACCTTTTGACCCCGCTCACCTGGGATGTAGCCTCAACAACAGAAAGATGGGGGCAGGATGAGAGGCACTAAAGTCCTGCTCCTCCTGGGAAGGAAGCCTTCCAGCTAGATGCTGAGGGGAGAAAGAGTCTTGTGTTCTTGGCTACGGCAGTCTGGAGAGTAGTCTCTGTCTCACAATGGGGATGGGGCAGGGAGGCATTTATCTTGACGCCTGCACTGTACATGTGCACAGATTCTTACCTGTCTTACCAAATATCTCAATGAGTTCTGGCTTCTATAAAAAAAATTGTCATAGACTGAGTGCCTTAAATAATAAACATTTATTTCTCACAGTTCTGGAGACTGAAAGTATGAGATTAGGATGCCAGCATGGTCAGGTTCTGGTCCTTGTATTAGTTCATTTTCACACTGCCGATAAAGACATAACTGAGACTGGGGAGAAAAAGAGGTTTAATGGAATTACAGTTCCACATGGCTGGGGAGGCCTCACAATCATGGCAGGAGGCAAGGAGGAGCAAGTCACGTCTTACATGGATGGTGGCAGGCAAAGAGAGCTTGTGCAGAGCAACTCTCGTTTTTTAAAACCATCAGATCTCATGAGACTCATTCACTATCATGAGAGCAGCACAGGAAAGACCCACCCCATAATTCAATCACCTCCCACCGAGTTCCTCTCACAATATGCAGGAATTGTGGGAGTTACAATCTAAGATGAGATTTGGGTGGGGACACAGCCAAACCGTATCAGCCCTCTTCCAGTTTGCAGACAACCAACTTCTCTTTGTATCCTATGTGGTGGAAAGAGAGGTAGCTAGCTTTTGGGCTTCTTATAAGGGCACTAATCTCATTCATGAGGGCTTTACCCTTAGGACCAGTTACCTCCTATAGGCCCCACCTCTAAATAACATCACATTGGGATTAGAGTTTCAATATATACTTTTTTTTTTTTTTTTTTTTGAGACGGAATCTCGCTGTGTCACCCAGGCTGGAGTGCAGTGGTGCAATCTCGGCTCACTGCAACCTCTGCCTCCCAGGTTCAAGTGATTCTCCTGCCTCAAGCCTTCCGAATAGCTGGGACTACAGGCACATGCCACCATGCCCAGCTAATTTTTTGTATTTTTAGTAGAGATGGGGTTTCACCATGTTGGCCAGGATGGTCTCAATCTCATGACCTCGTGATCCGCCCACCTTGGCCTCCCAAAGTGCTGGGATTACAGGTGTGAGCTACTGCGTCCAGCCAATATATACATTTTTAAGGGACACACATATTAAGTTCATTGCAGCAAATTTTTTTTTTTACGCTTTTTTCTTTCTTTCTCTCTTTTTTTGTTTTTTTTTTTGGAGACAGTCTCCCTCTGTCGTCCAGGCTAGAGTGCAGTCGTGAGATCATGGCTCACTGCAGTCTACACCACCTGGGCGAAAGGGATCTTCCTCTCTCAGCCTCCTGAGTAGCAAGGACCACAGGCATGCAATCATATCTGGCTTATTTTTTTTAGTTTTTATAAAGATGAGGTCTCACCACATTGCCCAGGCTGGTCTTGAACTCCTGACCCCAAGATATCCTCCCACCTTGGCCTCCCAAAATGCTGAGATTACAGGCATGAGCCATCATGCCCAGCCAGATTTTCTTGAATACACATTTATTCATTGGGTATTTGCTCTTAGGACCATTTCCAGAGGCTTTAGGGGTTTTGTTGTTGTTGTTTTGTTGAGTTCTTGGTTTGGGTTTTTCTTTGTTGTTGTTATTATTAATAAATTTTCACATAGGAGTGGGTCAGTGGAGCTCCTCATGATGTAATGATGGAAGTAGATCCTTCATTTTTGAAGAATAGTTTGTTAGATATAGATTTCTTGATCAATAGCCTTTCTCTTTTAGCACTTTCAATATGCCATCCCACCATCTTTTGGCTTCATTGGTTTCTAATGATAAATCAACCATTAGCATTATTAGAGCTCCCTTGGACTTGTTGAGTTGCTTCTCTCTAACTGCTTTCAAAACACATCATAGTAATTTAACTATGATATGTCTAGGTATGGATATCTTTGAGTTTGTCCTACTTGGAATTTATTGAGCTTCATGAAGATGTAGATTATTGTTTTTTTAATCAAATTTGGGGAAGTTTAGAGCCATTATTTCTTCAAGTATTCTTTCTACTCCTATCTCCCTTTTCTTGTGACCCCCATTATGAATATATTGGTGGCCATTAGGGTGTCCTACAGGTCTCTGAGTCTATATTCTTTGTCTTCATTTTTTTTCTTTCCTTTGTCTCAGACTGGATAATCTCAACTGACCTATTTTCAATTTTGTTGATTCTTATCTGCTCTTGAGCCCCTGTAGTGACATTTTTATTTCCATCATTGTACTTTCCAGCTCCAGAATTTCTTTTTCTTTTCTTTTTTTGTTTGGTGGGGGGATAGACTATTGCTCTGTCACCACAGCTGGAGTGCCGTGGCACAATTTCGGCTCACTGCAACGTCTGCCTCCCAGGTTCAAGCAATTCTCCTGCCTCAGCCTCCTGTGTAGCTGGGATTACAGGTGCACTCCACTATGTCCAGCTCTTTTTGTATTTTTAGTAGAGACAGGGTTTTACCATGTTGGCCAGGCTGGTCTCAAATTCCTGACCTCAAGTTGGCCAGGCTGGTCTCAAATTCCTGACCTCAAGTGATCCACCCACCTTGGCCTCCCAAAGTGCTGGGTTTATAGGCGTGAGCCACCACACCTGGCCCAGAATTTCTGTTTGGTTATTTTTAACAATTTATATTTCTTTATTGATATTTTTTATTTGGTAAGATATTGTTATACTTTCCTTTAGTTCTTTTGAACATGGTTTCCTTTGTCTCCTATTACATATTTAAAATCGCTGATTTACAGTCTTTCTCTGCAAGTCCAGTGTCTGGGCTTCCTCTGGGATAGTTTCTACTGTCCGCTTCCCCCAATCCCCATATGGACCTGCCTTTCTTTTTCTTTCTTTCTTAATGTCTTTGTTGTTTTGTTTATATTTCTCAATTTTTTTTTGAGAACTGGACATTTTATATAATATAATGTGGCAACACTGGAAATCAACTCCCCCTCCCATTCTGAGGGTTTGTTGTTGCTATTTTTGCAGTTATTTGTTCCTATGTGGTTCTATAAAGTCTGTATTCTTTGTTTGTGGCTTCTGAGGTCTGCTAATTTACCTTAGTGATGAGCTAATGATTTGACTTAGATTTCTTTACATTGCTGGAATCAGGTGTTTAGATTTACCCATGTGCCTACCAGTTGCCTTTCTTATTATTCATTTTTGTAATTTAGATCTTTTGAGGTCAATTTCTTCTTTTAGAAAAATCAGTATTCAGCTGGGTGCGGTGGCTCGCGCCTGTGATCACAGCACTTTGGGAGGCCAAGGCGGGCAGCTCATTTTAGGCCAGGAGATTGATACCATCCTGGCCAACATGGTGAAACCCCGTCGTCTCCTCAACTTTGGGAGGCTGAGGCGGGCGGATCACCTGAGGTTGGGAGTTCGAGAGCAGCCTGACCAACGTGGAGAAACCCTGTCTCTACTAACAATACAAAATTAGCCAGGTGTGGTGGTACATGCCTGTAATCCCAGCTACCTGGGAGGCTGAGGCAGGAGAATCGCTTGAACCCGGGAGGTGGAGGTTGCGGTGAGCCGAGATCACGCCATTGCACTCCATCCTGGGTAACAAGAGTGAAACTCCATCTCATAAAAAGAAAATAGTATCCTTTAGAAATTCTTTCAGTAAGGATTTCTTGGTGATCTCTCCCAGTTTTTATTTGTCTGAAAAGGTCCTTGTTTTTTAATTTTAATTTGTCTTGTATTCTAAGTTGACAATTTTTTTTAGAACTTTATTTGTAGGAACCCTGAATAATCAGACTATGCCATTTGGGATCTGTCCCATAAAGGAAGATTCATATTTGCTTCTTTTCTGTATCCTGTGTTACTCTCAATCTGGGATCACTTTTAATTTTTTGACTGATGGCTTCCAAAACTGAGCTGATAGTATAAATTTGAACCCCAAACTGATGTATGAGCAGGTTTGTGGTTATAAATTATCAGGGAAGACATTTTTCCCCTCTAGAGCCATGACTGAGCAGAAAGCTTTCCTCATCTTTTTCATTTGCCAAGGGATGGAATTTTTGGGTCTCAGAATGTGTGATAAAATGCAAGACATTGAGAATGGCAGTGCCTCAGGGTAACTTCAATATCAGTTCACCATTTTGATTTCCAACTCCCCCTTCACTTTGGCCTTTGGGAATTTCCCTTTCCTTTCTGCAAGCTCAGGTATGTATTTCAGAGGATGTTTATTTTTATCTGGCATTTGGTTTAAGGAAACTTTGTAGGTTGTATAGTCTATCACATTGTTCTGCATTGTAAACAGTTATGCCTACAAAATTAGGCCCCACATAGAAAGAGAGCCCTAACACATATTCTTTGTTTATGCCTTGGTTTTGAACTGCATGCACTCATTGATGATCGTGACACCGAGTTTGGTTAGTTACCAACCTAGATCATAATGGATGTAATATACCTAGATTGGTAAAAAGAATAGGAGGGCATGGAGATATAGAAGGGACAGAATGAAAGAAAACTGAGGAATAAGAAGCCTTAAATCATGTAGCCTACTTGAACCAAATGGCTCCATCGGAGTGAAGTTGGAGAATGGGAAGAATAGGTGGTGGTGTGGTTAATAGAGCATCTATATATGCAGAACTGAGTTTATATTGTATTCAGTTAATAAGTCATAACCACTTTAGCTAGTGTATTAGTCAGGGTTCTCCAGAAAAACAGAACTAGTGGGAGATACATATATATAAAATCAGGTTTACTATAAGAAATTGACTTGTCCATGATCTGCTGTCTGCAAGTCTGAAGTCCTAAAAACCCTGGGAGCTGAAGGTTTAAATCCCAGTCCAAGAGCAGAAGAAATTGAGATGAGATGTCCCAGTTAAAATGGTGAGGCAGAAAAAAAGAGGCAAATTCTCCTTCCTCTGCCTTATGTTCTTTTCGGGCCCATAATGGATTGGATGATGCCTACCAACATAGGGGAGGGTAGTCTACCAAGTCCACCAATTTAAATACTAACCTCATCCATAGACATTCTCACAGACACACCCAGAAATAATATTTAATTTGGGCAGTCTGTGGTCCAGTTGAGCTGGCACATAAAATTAACCATCAAAGATACTTATGTGGGACAGTGATGTGTCTGATAAAGGTTATCCAGACTGTGGTTTAAGTTATACTGGAGCACAAACTTACACGGGTTCCACACTTGAGAGATTCGTTTCCCTTCAGAAACGGCTTTAGTGCTATATATTTCTATTTTTCCCACATAAGACCATATGAGTTAATATTACCATTAACCTCATTCTTTTTTTTTTTTTTGAGACAGAGTCTCTCTCTGTCACCTAGCCTGGAGTGCAGGGCGTGATCTTGGCACACTGCCTCCCAGGTTCAAACGATTCTCCTACCTCAGCCTCCCGAGTAGCTGAGATTACAGGCACCCACCACCTCACTTGGCTAATTTTTTTGTATTTTCAGTAGAGATGGGGTTTCACCATGTTGGCCAGGGTGGTCTCGAACGCCTGACCTCAAGTGATCCGTCTGCCTCGACCTCCCAAAGTGCTGGGATTACAGGTGTGAGCCACCATGCCTGGCCAACCTCATTCTTTATAGAAACTTAAGCACAGAGAAGTTATATAACTTGTGTAGGCACAGAGCTAGAAACGTGTGAAAGCAAACAGTAAGCTCAGGTCAGATTGTAACTTTCTTTCCTGTTTCTTTCTACTACATATTGTTTCCTCTTATATCCACAACACTGTCTCCCAAGCTGGAGTGCAGGGTTGTAATCATAGCTCACTGCAACCTCAACCTCTTAGATTCAAGCGATCCTCCAGCCTGCTCTTATCATCCCAACTAGCTAGAAGTAGAAGCATGTGCCACAATGCCTGGCTAATTTATTTTTATTTTTTGTAGAGACAGAGTCTGTCTATGTTGCTCAGGCTGGTCTCAAACTCCTGGCCTGAAGTGGTACTCCTTTTTTTTTTTTTTTTAAAGATGGGGTCTCACTCGGTCCCCCAGGCTGGAGTGCAATGGCGCCATTATTGTTCACTGTAGCCTTGATCCCCCAGGCTCAAGCGCTCCTCCCACCTCAACCTCCTGAGTAGCTGGGACCACAGGCAATTGCCTCCATACCTGGCTAATTTTTTATTTTTTATTTTTATTTTTATTATTTTTTTGAGACAGAGTATTGCTCTGTCACCCAGGCTGGAATGCAGTGGCATGACCTTGGCTCACTGCAACCTCTGACTCCCGGGTTCAAGCGATTCTCTTGCCTCAGCCTCCTGAGTAGCTGGGATTACTGGTGTGTGTGACCACGCCCGGCTAATTTCTTTTGTATTTTTAGTAAAGATGGCTTTCACCATGTTGGCCAGGCTTGTCTCAAACTCATGACCTCAGGTGATCTGCCCATCTCGGCCTCTCAAAGTGCTGGGATTACTGGCGTGAGCCACTGCACCCGGCCTAATTTTTTAATATTTTGTAGAGACAGGGTCTCACTCTGTTGCTTAGGTTGGTTCAAACTCCTAGGCTCAGGTGATCCTTTTGCCTTGGCCTCCCAAAGTGCTGGATCTGGGTTTTTTTTTGTTTTTTTTTTTAAATGATGCAGTTCCAAGTTATCCTTTCATTCTCCTATATTTCATAACACATATTTGAAGACCTAGCTATTCCATATCAAATTCTTTTTATCTTCCAAACCTGTCATGATCTTTCTTTCCTCTGCACCTTTGCTAAAACTATTTCCTTCTGTATCTGATGAAATCTTATACATTCCTCTATTCTTGGCTTTTGCATTATCTCCTCTATGAAGCATTTTCTTAATCCTTCTGAGAATGAGCTGCTTACTCCCTTCCATTATTTAATACTCTGTGCCTCTATTATAGCACTTAACACAGTTCACTTGTATTATAATGAGGATCTCTTTCTCCCACTAAGTGGTAAACTCCCTAAGGTTAGCAAGAACTATGCATTTAACACAGTGCCAGTAAAGCAAGAACTCAATAAATGTTTGCTGAATTGAAATTTTCATTATAAATGTCATTAAACAAACTGTTTTTATCCTTTTTAACATTCCCTCTGAGATAGGTTAATGTTATAATTCCTTTTTTATTAGTTTAAAAAAGGACAGAGCAGATTTTGTAGTGATTACAGAATGGAAACATAAGAAAATTTAAGGTCTTCAAGCAGTATCCTGAAATAATAATTAGTATAAACTCCAAAATCTTTACCAGTCATTAAAACATCTAGTATGTACCTAGTCAAATATAACTTTCCCAGGGTCACATAACTAATAATTTTTGGAACCAAAATTTGAGCATAAGTTGTTTTTTCTCTAAAGCCCATACTTTCCTTCTGTTTTATACTGTCCTTGCTCATTTCTATCCTAAGGCAATATCTTATTATAGAAGAGTTTTCTATATGGAAACATGCATAGATCATCATTCATGTGTCCTTTTTGTTAGACTGAAAGGGGTCAAGAATGAAGGTATAAAAATATAAGCATAAAATTAAAGAAAAACCAATTAGCAGCCACACAAAGAAAACTAAGGAACTATGGAAATGTTTACCCCAACTTTTTATTTTGAAAAATGTTAAACCTACAGAATAGTTATATGAATAATATAATACATTTCCATATATCCTTTACCTAAATCCTCAACTTGTTAACATTTTACCATATTTGTTTCTTTTCTCGCTCTAAACACACACACATACACACACACACACACACATACACACACACTTTGTCCCCCTGTCATTTGACAGTAAATCACAGATAGGATATTTCAGTATTTCTCTCCTAAGGACATGAATATTCTCCTCTATAACTACAATTCTATTATCAAAAACAAGGATATTTTCATTGATACAATAATATCTTTTTTTTTTTTTTTTGAGATGGAGTCTCGCTCTGTGGCCCAGGCTGGAGTGCTGTGGCATGATCTCGGCTCACTGTAACCTCCACCTCCTGGGGTCAAGCAATTCTCTGCCTCATCCTCCTGAGTAGCAGGGATTACAGGCACGTGCCACCACGCCCGGCTAATTTTTATATTTTTAGTAGAGACAGGGTTTCACCATCTTGGACAGGCTGGTCTTGAACTCCTGACCTCGTGATCCACCAGCCTCGGCCTCCCAAAGTGCTGGGATTACAGGCGTGAGCCACTGTGCCCAGCCGATTCAATAATATCTAATATACAGTCTATCTTCAGATTTCCCCAGTGTCCCAAGAATGTTCTCTATAACTTTTGTTGATTCTCAGAGAATTGTACAATTGACCAGGCTAGAGTTTCTTCTGCTCAGGACAGTTCTTCTTAAGGAAAGATTGATAAGCTGTTCCTAGCTGTTCCTTGTGTTTTTGTTTGCTTTTGCTTTTGTTTTCCTATTCACCTTCTAAAGCTGGTTGTTGTGGAAGGCTGATATAGTTGGATATTTGTCCCCACCCAAATCTTTTGTTGAAATGTAATCCCCAATGTTGGAGGTGGGGCTTGGTGGGAGGTAATTGGGTCATGTGGACAGTTCCCTCATGAATAACTTAGTGCTATCTTGGTGATAGTGAGTGAGCTGTCAGGAGATCTGGTTATTTAAAAGTGTGTGGTACCTCCCCCAACCTTGCTCCTGCTTTCATCATATGACATGCCTACTCCCACTTCACCTTCTGCTATGGGTAAAAGCTCCCTGAGGCTTCCTCAGAAGGCAAGCAGATGCTGGCATCATGCTTGTACAGCCTGCAGAACTGTGAACCAATTAAACCTCTTTTGTTTATAAATTACCATCTCAGGTATTTCTTTATAGCAAAGTAAGAAAGGCCTCTGTTGAACTTCTTGAATTTTGAAAATTTTCAAACTGTGATACAACAAATTATAAAAGAAATAGAATAAACAGTTGAATACCATCAATTCAGATTCACTAGTTGTTAACATTCTGCCACATTTGCTTTATCTAGCCCTCTGTGGCCCTCTTCTCTCCTTCTCATAATTACTTTTACTAAATAATTTGGAAGTAAGTTGTGGGCAGCCATAGTGGCTCACATCTGTAATCCCAGAACTTTGGGAGGACGAGGGACGAGATGGGAGGATCACTTGTGCCTAGGAGGTCAAGGCTGCAGTGAGCCATGATTGCATCAGTGAGCTTCACTCCAGCCTGGCCAACAGAATGAGACACTGTCTCAAAAAAAAAAAAAAGAAAAAAAAAAAAAAGAAGAAGAAAGAAAAAGTCACTGAAATTAATGATCATTTTTAATGTTGTCAATTTGACATACGGAATTTGGTTTATTTGTTTCTGTTGGCATACAATTTGAGGTGCCTCCCATTTCCTGTCTGTCTTGATTTTAACTTTCTGAATATGTAAAATATTTACATGATTCAGAATTCAAACTTCAAACTATGACAGTTACTTGCTGTTCACTATCAGCAGAACAGCAAGAGAGATATCCACATCCATGATCCAGTCACCTCCCATCAGGTTCCTCCTCCAACATTGGGGATTACAATTCAACATGAGATTTGTGCAGGGACACAAATCCAAACCATATCATAGATACACTTAGAAAGTCTTATTCACCTCCCTATCTCTTCCATCACATTCCCACCTCACTCCATGTAGATAATTATTTTGTATTAGTTTCTGGTTTATCCTTTTTTGTATTTTTCTGGAAAAAATAAGCAAACACAAATATACATATATAAATAATTTTTTTCTTTTTTTCCCATTTTCCATACACAAAAGGTAGCATGCCTTACTTCTTTATATTCTGTTCACTTAATATATACAGAAAATCAGGACATCAGTTCATAGAGATATGTCTTTTTCTTTTTTACCACTGTATAGTAACCAATTTTGTGAATGTAATATTGTTTATTGACTTTAGTCCTAAGGGATGGGTACTCGATTGCTTTCAATATTTTAGTACCATAAACAATACTACATTGAATAACCATGTACATTTTTTTTTGTGTTGTTGAAAGTGTATATCCAGGGTAAATTTTTAGAACTGAGATTGTGGTTAAAGAGTAAATGTAAATGTAGATTTGTTAGATATTGCCAAATTCCCCTTTTTAGGGGTTGTACCATATTTTAGTATTACTAACAATTTATGAAAAGGCCAATTTTAAAATGTAGAAATGTTTAAATTTGTTAGTAAAAGTGAACAGTATTTGTATTAGTCCGTTCTTGCATTGCTGTAAAGAACTACCTGAGACTGGTTAGTTTCTAAAGAAAAGAGGTTTAATTGGCTCAGGTTTCCATAGGCTGTACAGGAAGCATTGCTAGGGAGGCCTCAGGAAACTTACAATCATGGCAGAAGACAAAGAGGAAGCTGGCATGTCTTACATGGCCAGAGCAGGAGGCAGAAGGAGAGTGGGGAGGTGCTATATTCTTTTAAACAACCAGAACTCATGAGAATTCACTCACTATCATGAGAACAGCAAGGGGGATATTGGCCCCATCATCTAGTGGCCTCACACCAGGCCCCTTCTCCAACACTGGGGATTATAATTTGATATGAGATTTGGTCAGGGACACAAATCCAAACCATATCATTCTGCATCTGGCCCCTCCCAAATCTCAAGTCCTTCTCACATTTCAAATTACAGCCATGCCAGGCAGTGGCTCACCCCTGTAATCCCAGCCCTTTGGGAGGCCAAAGTGGGTGGATTGCTTCAGGTCAGGAGTTCAAGACCAGCCTGGCCAACATGATGAAACCCTGTCTCTACTAAAAATATAAAAATCAGCCAGGCATGGTGGTGCACCCCTGTAATCCCAGCTACTTGGTAGGCTGAGGCAGGAGAATCGCTTGAACCCGGGAGGTGGAGGTGGCAGTGAGCTGAGATTGCACCACTGCACTCCAGCCTGAGTGACAGAGTGAGACTCCGTCTCAAAAAAATAAACAAATAAATACAACCATGTCTTCCCAACAGTCCTCCAAATTCTTTTTTTTTTTTTTTTTTTTTTTGAGACAGAGTCTCGCTCCGTTGCCCAGGCTGGAGTGCAGTGGTGCCATCTCGGCTCACTGCAAGCTCCGCCTCCCAGGTTCATGCCATTCTCCTGCCTCAGCCTCCCAAGTAGCTGGGACTACAGGCACCCGCCACCACACCTGGCTAATTTTTTTTGTATTTTTAGTAGACATGGGGTTTCATCGTGTTAGCCAGGATGGTCTCGATCTCCTCACCTCGTGATCCACCCGTCTCAGCCTCCCAAAGTGCTGGGATTACAGGTGTGAGCCACCGCACCCGGCTATCCTCCAAATTCTTAACACATTCCAGCATTAACTGAAAAGTCCACAGTCCAAAGTCTCATCTAATACAAGGCACGTCTCTTCTGCCTATGAGCCTGTAAGATCAAAAACAGTTAGCTACTTCCAAGATACAATGGGGTTATAGGCATTGGCTAAATACTTCCATTCCAAAAGTGAGAAATTAGCCAAAACAAAGAAGCTACAGTCCCATGCAAGTCTGAAACCCAGCAGGGCAGTAATTAAAACTTAAAGCTCCAAAATAATATCCTTTGGCTCCATGTCTCACATCCAGGTAACACTGATGCAAGGGGTGGGTTCCCAAGGCTTTGGGCAGCTCTGCCTCTGTGGCTCTGCAGGGTGCAACCCCTGTGGCTGCTTTCATGGGCTGGCATTGAGTGCCTGCGGGTTTTCCAGGTGCATGGTGCAAGCTGTTGGTGGATCTACCATTCTCATGTCTGGAGGATGGTGGCCCTCTTCTCACACCTCCATTAACCACTGTCCCAGTGGGGACTCTGTGCAGGGGCTCTAACCCCACATTTGCTCTCCATACTGCTATTGTAGAGGTTTTCCATGAGGGCTGCGCAACCCCAGCAGACTTCTGCCTGGACATCAGGCATTTCCATACATCCTCTAAAAACTAGGCAGAGGCTCCTAAGCCTCAACTGTCACACTCTGTGTACCCACCGGCTTAACACCTCATGGAAGCCACCAAGGCCTATGGTTTGCACCCTCTGAAGCATCAGCCTGAGCTATACCTTGGCCCCTTTTAACCATAGCTAGAGCTGGAGTGGCCATGATGCAGGGTGCCATGACCCAAGGCTGCACAGAGCAGTGAGGCCTTGTACCTGTCCCACAAAACCATTATTTCCTCCTAGGCCTCCAGGCCTGTGATGGGAGGAGCTACTGTGAAGGTCTCTGAAATTCCTTCCAGGAATTTTCCCCATTATCTTAGTTATGAATATTTGGCTCCTCTTTACATATGCAAATTTCTACAGCTGGCTTGAATTCCTCTCCTGAAAATGTTTTTTTTTCTTTGTTTTGAGACAGAGTCTCACTCTGTTGCCCAGGCTGGAGTGCAGTGGCGCGATCTCGGCTCACTGCAAGCTCCACCTCCCAGGTTCACGCCATTCTCCTGCCTCAGCCTCCCAAGTAGCTGGGACTACAGGTGCCTGCCACCACACCCAGCTAATTTTTTCTTTTTTTTTGTATTTTTAGTAGAGATGGGGTGTCACCGTGTTAGCCAGGATGGTCTCGATCTCCTAACCTCATGATCCACCCGTCTCGGCCTCCCAAAGTTCTGGGATTACAGGTGTGAGCCACCGTGCCCAGCCTTTTTTTTGTTTTATGCCACATGACCAGGCTGCAAATTTTTCAAACCTTTATAATCTGCTTCCCTTTTAAATGTAAGTTCCAGTTTTATGTCTTTTTTCTTTTTTTTTTTTTTTTTTGCTCAAGAAGATGAGCATAGGCTGCTAGAAGCAGCCAGACCACGTCTTGAGTGTTTTGCTGTTTAGAAACTTCTTCCACCAGCCAAGTGCAGTGGCTCATCCCTGTAATCCCAGCACTTTGGGAGGCCAAGGTTATCAGGTGGGCCAAGGTGAGCAGATTGCTTAAGCTCAGGAGTTCAAGACTAGCCTGGGCAACATGGCAAAACCCTGGCTCTAGCAAAAACACAAAAAATTAGCTGTGTGTGGTGGTGTGCATCTGTAATCCCAGCTACCTGTGAGGCTGAGGTAGTGGGATTCCTTGAGCCCAGGAGGCAGAGTTGCAGTGAGCTGAGATTGCCCCATTGCACTCCAGCCTGGGTGACAGAGTGACACCCTGTCTCAAAAAAAAGAAGAAAGGTCTTCCACCAGATACCCTAAATCATCACTCTCAAGTTCAAAGTTCTACGGATCTCTAGGGCAGGGGCACAATGCCCCCAGTCTGTTTGCTAAAGCATAGCACACGTAACCTTTACACTAGTTCCCAATCAGTTCCTCATCTCCGAGACCTTCTCAGCCTGGACTTCACTGTCCATATCACAATCAGCATTTTGGTCACAACCATTCAACAGGTCTCTAAGAATTTCCAAATTTGCCCTCATCTTCCTTTCTTCTTTTGAGCCCTTCAAACTATTCCACCCCCTGCCCACTACCTAGTTCCATAGCTGCTTCCACATTTTCGGGTACCTTTATAGCAATACCCCCTTCCTGGTACCAATTTTCTTTATTAGTCTCTTCTTGCATTGCTATAAAGAGCTACCTGAGACTGGTTAGTTTCTAGAGAAAAGAGTTTTAATTGGCTCACAGTTCCACAGGCTGTACAGGAAGCATAGCTGGGGAGGCCTCAGGAAACTTACTATCATGGCAGAAGGTGAAGAGGAAGCTGGCACATCTTACATGGCTGGAGCAAGAGGAAGAGAGCAAGTGGAGAGGTGCTATACACTTTAAACAACCAGCTCTCACTCACTATCATGAGAACAGCAAGGGGGATACTGGCCCCATGATCCATTCACCTCCCACCAGTCCCCTTCTCCAACATTGGGGATTACAGTTCGACATGAGATTTGGGCAGGGACACAAATCCAAACCATGTCAGTATTCCATATTGCATTCTTTACTGAAGTCAAGGTTGAAAACAGAATACAAGATGGAAGCTCCCAAGAATGAAAGGACAGACTGGTGATTTCTCAGAGCATGTTAGAATCTTTCATTTAAGCTCAAATATTCTAGCATCCAAAAATGAATTTGGATGTGTAGCATCATTAATTCACTATGAAGTAATAGTGCATATATCATCACCCAACATTAAGGGGTATGTAGGGTCTGCTTACTGGCGTTGTCTTTAAGATAAATCACCTTTTCTGCCTTCAAGAAGCTCTATAGAGGAATTAAGCAAAAAGATAATTGTAATAAGTGCCACGGTAGATGAACCAAGAGAGGTATAATGGTAATAATGAGAGGAAGGAATACCTAAGACTGCCTAGCTCACTTAGAGGTATTCTTCACAGAAAGTGGGATCTTTGACCTGACTCTTGAAGGAGAAGTTTCCCAGGTAAACAATGGTAACTAGCTTACTGGCAGGAAAAACATATGTCTAGATGTAGAAGTGTAGGAAAAAATGCTGGAGTAGAATCATGGGAAGAGCTCTTCAATTTGTCACTATCTATAAATATTTATTTTTATAGGAATATCTATAAATGTTTATTTTTGTAGGAAGCTCTAAAGTCATATAATTGGTTGAGGCTAGATTGATATTTAAGATCCATCCAAGCCTTGGATCCTATGACTCTGATTATTTTGTTTCATTTATTTATTTTTTTAAATTTTACTTTAAGTTCTTGGATACATGTGCAGAACATGCAGGTTTGTTACATAGGTATACATGTGCCATGATGGTTTGCTGTACCTATCAACCTATCAACCCATCAACTAGGGTTGTTTTGTTTTGTTTTGTTTTGTTTTGTTTTTTTGAGATGGAGTCTTGCTCTGTCACCCAGGCTGGAGGGCATTTGTGCAATCTTGGCTCACTGCAGCCTCCACCTCCCGGGTTCAAGTGATTCTCCTGCCTCAGCCTCCCAAGTAGCTGGGACTACAGGTGTGCACCACCATGCCCTGCTAATTTTTGTATTTTTAGTAGAGACAGGGTTTCACCATATTGGCCAGGCTGGTCTTGAACTCCTGACCTTGTGATCTGCCCACATTGGCCCCCCAAAGTGCTGGGATTACAGGCGTGAGCCACCGTGCCTGGCCGTCATCTAGGTTTTAAGCCCCACATGCATTAGGTATTTGTCCTAATGCTGTCCCTCACAGGGTGACCCAGGCTGGAGTACAGTGGTATGATCATATTTCACTATAACCTCAAACTCCTGGACTCAAGCAATCCTGTCGCGTCAGCCTCCTGAGTAGCTGAGACTACAGTTGTGTGCCACCATGCCTGGCTAATATATACAATTTTTTTTTTTTTTTTTTTTTGAGACAGACTCTTGCTCTGTCACCCAGGCTGGAGTGCAGTTGCGCAATCTCGGCTCACTACAACCTCCACCTCCTGCGTTTAAGCAATTCTTTTTTTTTTTTTTTTTTTGTAGTTGCAAGATTTAATAGAGTGAAAACAGAGCTCCCATACAAAGGGAGGAGACCCAAAGAGGGTTGCCATTGCCGGCTCGAATGCTGGCTCGAATGCCCGCTGTGCTCTCAGGCGATAGATGATTGGCTATTTCTTTACCTCCTGTTTTTGCCTAATTAGCATTTTAATGAGCCCAATTAGCTCACACCCGACCAATCAGGTAGCAAAGAGAGGACTAGGTAAGCATACTTAGAGTCTGTATATATATTTACCCTTTTTCCTTCTCCTAATTCTAGTGCCTGAGTAAGGGCTATTAGTTCTGCCAGCTGAGCACTAGTTCCTGGAGTGAGGGGATTACTTTCAAGTATTCCATTATCACTGACCACTGCATACCCCGCGTTTTGAAGTCCTTTTTCTACAAAGGAACTTCCATCAGTATACAAGTTGAGGTCGGGATCAGTCAAGGGAACCTCTAAAAGGTCCCCTCGAGTGGCATAGGTTTGAGCAATTACTTGTTGACAGTTACGTTCTATCTTTTCTTCATTGTCTGGAAGAAACGTGGCTGGGTTAAGAGTTGCACATGTGCGCAGTCGCAGCACTGGCCCTTCAAGTAATAGAGCCTGATATTTAAGTAAACAGTTGTCTGACAGCCACAAGTCTCCTTTAGCAGTGAGTATGCCGTTCACATCATGAGATGTCCACACAGTAAGATCTCTTTCCTGTATTATTTTAACTGCTTTAGATACTAAGACTGCTATTGCTGCCATTACCCATAAACAATGAGGCCAACCCTTTGCCACTACATCAGTTTTCTTACTCAGGTATGCCACAGGTTGCAAGCTTGTCTCTCGGACATGTGTAAGGACTCCTAGAGCTATCCCTGTTTTTTCTGTGACATATACAAAGTCTTGCCCCGTTGGCAAGCTTAACACTGGGGCTTGGGTTAGGGCCTTCTTTAGGGCCTGGAAAGCTGCTTCTGCTTCAGGTGTGCATCTTACTAAATGGGTATTGGCTTTCTGAGTTTCCTTAATTAGTGTATATAATGGCCTGGCTATTTCACCATACCAGGGAATCCATATTTGGCAGAAGCCTATTATGCCAAGGAACCCTCTTAGTTGCTTTAGGGTCTGGGATGAGGATAAGCCAGTATGGGCTGGGTACATTCCTCACTGAGGGCCCTGGTGCCTTAGGATAATTTTAGCCCTAAGTATTTAGCCTGCTGTGAGCAGAGCTGAGCCTTTGGTTTGGAAACCTTGTAGCCACAGGTGGCGAGGAAATTTAAGAGCGCTTGGGTGGCTTGATGGCACAAGGTTTCTGAAAGGGCAGCTAAAAGTAAATCATCCATGTACCAAAGGACAAGAGTGTCCAGGTGTGTGAACTGGCTCAAGTCTTGGGCTAATGCCTGGCCAAATAGATGGGGGCTGTCCCGAACCCTTGGGGTAAAACAGTCCAGGTGAGTTGAGACGTTGGGTTTGAAGGATCTTCAAAGGCAAAGAAGAATTGAGAGTCAGGATGTACAGGAATGCAGAAAAAGGCATCCTTAAGGTCCAAGACTGTAAACCACTCTGCTTCCTCTGGTATTTGGGAAAGCAGAGTACAACGGTTAGGTGCAGCTGGGTATAAAGGGACAAAGGCCTCATTGATAATCCTGAGATCTTGCACTAACGTCCACTGTCTGTTGGGTTTCTATACCCCTAAAATTGGAGTATTGCAGGGGCTATTGCATGGTTTTACTAGGCCGTGGGCTTTTAGGTTCTTAACAATTTTCTCGAGTCCTTGTTGGGCCTCGGGTCTAAGGGGGTACTGCCTTTGGTAGGGAAAGGAGGCGGAATCCTTTAGTTTAATTTGAACAGGATGGGCATTTTTTGCTCATCTATATTGTCCTTCTGTTGCCCAGACTTCAGGATTAATTCCTTCCTCAAGCAGGGGACAACAAAAGGGTGTTCCTTCTCCTATGTTCAGGTGTATAATAGCCCCTGCTTTTGCTAGAATGTCTCTCCCTAACAAGGGAGTGGGGCTTTCAGGCATAATTAGAAAAGCATGTGAAAAGAGTAAAGTTCCCCAGTCACAACTTAGTAGCTGAGAGAGAAGTATCTACTGACTGGCTGTCCTAGGACCCCTTTGATAGTGACAGATCTGGAGGATAGTTGTCCAGGACAGGAGAGTAAGACTGAGAAGGCCTCAGTAAGACTGAGAAGACTGTCCAAGAGACAGTTAACCGCCTGGCCCTCAAAGGTCAAGTATACCCGGGCTCTGTGAGGGTGATGGCATGCGCTGGCACTTGCCCTGGGCACCCTCAGTCCTGCTGCTGGATCATCTGGTTAGTGGCTTCTGACTCAGAGGACCTTCATCCCCCGGGGCAGTGGGCCTTCCAGCGATTCCCTTGACGTAAAGGGCATGGACGAGGGGGCGGCTTATTTCTATGTGGACCATCTTTTTTAAAGTGTCCTTGTAGACCGCACTGGAAGCAAGCCCTATTAGGCATTCGATTTCCCTAGCCTTTCCGTGTTCCAGAGCCTCCAAAGTCCGCTTGCCTGAGGGCCATGACTAAAGCGGTGGCCTTTTTTTTATCCCGTTTGTCCCGTTCTGCCTGCTCCTCCTGATCTCTATTATGAAAAACCAAGGTTGCCAAGTTCAATAGGGTTTCTAAGTTTTTTGAAGTTTTTTCTAATGTCTGCAGCTGACTGAGTGATAAACTTATCTTTTAAGATTAGTTGGCCTTCAATAGAGTCAGGTGACAGAGAGGTATGCTTCCTCAATGCCTCCCTTAGTCTCTCCAGAAAGGCGGTAGGATTTTCTTCCTTCCCCTGTGTTATAGTGGACATCATTGAATAATTCATAGGCTTCTTCCTAGTTTTCCTTAGTCCTAGCATGCAAGTTAGCAAATGTCTGCAGCACCAATCTCCATGCTCTGATTCTGTGTCCCAGTGAGGGTCTACACTGGGAACTGCCTGCTGGCCTGTGGGGAATCGTTCTCTTTCCTCTGTTGTCATCCTATCATTGACCTGAGATACCAGAGATCGCCAAACTCTCGGGCTGCAGTTATGGCGGCACTTCTCTCATTTGGGGTTAGTGTCTGATTTAGCAGTAACATTATATCTCTCCATGTCAGATCAGAGGATTGTCCTAACCCTTGTAAAACATCAATATAGCCATCAAGGTTATCTGAGAATTCACCTAGGTCTATTTTAATTTGCTTCAAGTCTGAGAGAGAAAAAGGTACGTGCACTCTGGCTGGGCCGAATTCTCCTCCTCCCACCGCTTGGAGGGGGCATAATTGGGGAACATTGGCACTCTTTGGTTCATTGTTTACCCCTTTGTTTATCTCCTTTTGGATCGTTTGGGTTGAACGGGTATCCTTATTAGTTGGGGGAGGAGTTGGGGGGACACTGGAGTAGGGAGGTAGACTCGAGGGCTTCCTGTAGGGCATAAATCACACTTTTTACATAATTGCGAGTTGTCTCTTAATGAAAAGAAAGTTTATACATATGGCACTTCACTCTTCCTTCTTTTCTACAAAAGAGGTCTAGGTGTAAGATGGTGTTATAATTTATACTTCCCTCAGGAGGCCAGGTTTCTCCCCCTTGAAGAGGATATCATGGCCAGGTGGTACTGCAGAAAAATATAAGTCGTTTCTTTCTTAGTGTCTGAGAGTCAAATTGGTCCCAATTCTCCAGAATATATCTTAGGGGCGTTTTTGCCTTGGGGGGAATGTTTCCCATCGCTTTGGAGGTCCCTTCATGGTTGCCAAATGTTACCGGGGGGTCCTTGCTCCCAGAGCTCCTAATGTGGTGGCGGGCTGCTTTCCAAGATGGTGGCAAGCCTCATGTTCTCTGACCAGGGGTGCTTGGCCTCACGGATTCCAAAGAATGGAATCTTGGGCCATGCTGTGAGTGTTATAGCCCTATTAGAAGCCGTGGGTCACGGAAGAGAACCGTGGAACACAGTGACTAGTGTTCAGCTCGATTAGGACGAACCCGGGCACTTAGCCATGCAGGAACAATCGCAAGCCTTTAGCCCAATCGGGAGCGGCAATGGGCGCTCAGGAACACAGCGGACACCCTGCCGGATCCAGAGGGATGGAAGTCAGCGGCGGGTCTGTGACGGCGGCAAACAGCAGTGGTGGACGGTGAGCGAAAGCTCAGTTCGAGCCGTAACAAACATGGACCAGAAGAGTGCATTTGCAAGATTTAATAGAGTGAAAACAGAGCTCCCATACAAAGGGAGGGGACCCAAAGAGGGTAGCCCGCGTTTAAGCAATTCTTGTTCCTCAGCCTCCTGAGTAGCTGGGATTACAGGCATGTGCCACTACGCCTGGCTAATTTTTGTAATTTTAGTAGAGACAGGGTTTCACTATGTTGGCCAGGATGGTCTTGAACTCCTGGCCTCAACAGATCCACCTACCTTGGCCTCCCAAAGTGCTGGGATTGTAGGCATGAGCCACTGCACCTGGCTGATTTTTTATAGAGACGAAGTCTCACTATGTTGCCCAGGCTGGTCTCAAACTCCTGGCCTCAAGCGACCCTCCTGCCTCAGCCCCTCAAAGCACTGAGATTACAGGTGTGAGCCTCTCTGCCTACCCCTATAACTCTTATTATTGCAGCTAATATGGCGGACTTGACTCTTATTATGGGATTAAAATTTTAAAGTCAGCAATTATGATAAAATTTGCAAATAGTTTAAATCCTTTAAGATGATCCCTTTTTTTTGAGACAGAGTTTCGCTCTTGTCGTCCAGGCTGGAGTTCAGTGGTGCGATCCTGGCTCACTGCAACCTCTGCCTCCCATGTTTAAGCGATTCTCCTGCCTCAGCCTCCCGAGTAGCTAGAATTACAGGTGGCTGCTACCACGCCCAGCTAATTTTGGTATTTTTAGTGGAGATGGAGTTTCACTATGTTTGCCAGGCTGGTCTCAAACTCCTGACTTCAGGTGATATGCCCGCCTCGGCCTCCCAAAGTGTTGGGATTACAGGCATGAGCCACCACTCCTGGCCAAGATGATCCCTTTAATGTTAGAACATAATGATTATTCTTGGGCCCATCTCTACTAAAAATAAAAAAATTAGCCAGGCGTGGTGGCACATGCCTGTAATCCCAGCTATATAGGCTGAGGCAGGGAGAATCGCTTGAACCCAGGAGTCAGAGGTTGCAGTGAGCCAAGATCAAGCCACTGCACTCCAGCCTGGGCAACAGAGCAAGACGCCATCTCAAAAATAAAAAATAAAAAAAAGAACATAGTGGTTATTCTTGATTGAGAACCAGATTAATTAGTTGCCTTGCATTTAGGATGTATATTATATGAAAAAATGCATACTGTAGTTCTAAACACTAGAAATACACTCAGTGAGTCAAAGGTTCATATTGGAAGCAGCAACTATGAAATTGACATAGAAGGAATAGTAGATACTTGTCTGCTATCTCATGTACAATCCAGGGCATATGTTTCTTGAATAGAATGACTGAATTGCCAGGCACAGTGGCTCACACCTGTAATCTCAACACGTTGGGAGGCCAAGATAGGAGGATTGTTTGAGCCTAGGAGTTCAAGACAAGCCTGGGCAATACAGAGAGACCTCGTCGCTACAGAAAGTTAAAAAATTAGCCAGGCATGGTGGCATATCTGTATTCCCAACTACTTGGGAGGCTGAGGTGGGAGGATCACTTGGGCCTGGGAGATTGAGGCTGCAGTAAGCCCTGATTGAACCACTGCCCTCCAGCCTCAGTGACAGAGGGAGACCCTGTCTCAAAAACAAAAAAGAATGACTGAATTACTCTATTTCCATAGTTCTTACTCTCTCCTACTCTGGACCCATATAGTTGAATTCCCATAAGGTAAAGGCCCCTATAATATGTCTCCCTTGTATATATTTTGCAAATTAGACATAGTGTCAATGTGGTTGAGTCCCCAACATTCATTCTACCGCACATGATTTGCCTAACTAGTCGTGGTTTAGTTTAGTAATGGATTACTTAGCGTGATTACTTAGTGTGAAGGCCAAGGTGTTGTAATAGAAATCTCAAAATTCAGTAGCATAAAGAAGATAGAAGTGTCTTTCTCTCATAAATTATTGTGGCCAGTCCAAACTGGTGGTAGGGTGGGAGAGATGTGGATAGCACAGGTTCATTTAGGGGCCTAGGTTTTTTCTTTCTGTTGCTCTACCATCTCCTAGAACATTTGAATTGTAAGAACCAGTTGTAGGCATGGCAGGGCTCTAACTTGCAAGGAAGAGGAAAGAGAAGAAAAGCTCATGCCAAACCTAGATATGAAATCATTTCTTCTGCTCACGTTCCATTGAATTTTATATTAGTGACAGCACAGTCACATGACCACACTTAACTGCAAGAAGTACAGAAAACGGAGAGTCTAGCTTATCAGCTATGTGTCCCAGAAAATGGGCAGAATGGTTTTTGAAAGAACAACTAGTCATCTGCCATTATGAGATGGGAGGGTAAGTTGGCTAGCAGACTTTCGGAAAATATTTCCATTTTCCTAAACTAATAAAGAAGCACATATAATACTAGACCAAAAGTTTGTTGTTAATATTTTGATAATTCCACTTGTATGAAATGTTTCCTCTATAATCTTACATATCTTCTTTTGTGTATTCTAAAACATTATTCTGAGAAGGGGACCATCGGCCTCAATAGACTGCCAGAGGGGCCTGTAGCACAAAAACAGGCCTCTGCCCTGGCAGAGGCAGCAAGATTATTTAACAGCCTGTTAATTCAGACAAGCAATAATGAGAATGTGACTCAGGCAGTGTCCACAGGGGATAGATTCCAGAGATCCTTTAGCCTTCACTCACAGAATCTGCTTTTATCAGCAATACAGCCAGATGATAGCATTGCTACTACCCATTTATGCTCACTTAATTTTGGCAGAAGGAAATACTTCTTTGGAAGAGTAGTTTAGGAATGTTTTCTTTTTAAAGTTAGCATGAAATAGGGAGAAATATTCAAGACAGACAGGATGCCATTTTGTTGTTTAGCTGGCATAATGGATATTAGCTGGACATTTTTCCACAATTAATAGCTTCCCCCACAGAAAAAACAATAAGCTTTTACCACCTTAGATCATGTGACAGAAAGCCTCTTAAAGTAGAGGAACAGAATCAGACACCCAATAGGAACAAGAGCCATAGTGATTTGCCCTGAGGGATTGTAAGCAGCACAGGAATTGCTAGTGGCAGGTTGAGGATGCCTCAATAATAGTCTCATGCTCCAATCCCAGGCCTCTGCACAAAATTGTGAGTAATCACTGCCAACGCCTGGATCCACAGGCCCTTGCAGAGTTATCTTTCATTGCTTTGTACATGACACTGTGAGCCTGCAGTAAAGCAGCAGCAGCCCCATTCATCACTTGAGTTCCATTGATCCAGCCACTCCAATGGGCTGTGGCTGTCTCCAGTCTAATCTCCAGAGGATTATGGGTTTGCAGTCTCCTATGACCTTACACTTGGCTTTCCAGCAGTCAGTGGCCTTGTTTCATTTTACTAGAATGTGAGCTCTGGGTGAGAGACTGAGACTCCGTCTCGAAAAAAAAAAAATAAAACTGCACACATAAATATGTAAGACATTATTATTACAGGATTTAATGAAAACTCATATTCATCCTCCCCATACGTTTCTTTTTTTTCTTTTTTTTGAGACAGAGTTTCGCTCTTGTCGCCCAGGCTGGAGTGTAGTGGCACGATCTCAGCTCACTGCAACCTCCACTTCCTGGGTTCAAGTGATTCTCCTGCCTCAGCCTCCTGAGTAGCTGGAATTACAGGCGCATGTCACCACACCCGGCTAATTTTTGTATTTTTAGTAGAGACAAGGTTTCACCAACTTAGCCAGGCTGGTCTTGAACTCCTGACCTCAGGTAATCCTCCCTCCTTGGCCTCCCAAAGTGCTGGGATTACAGGCATGAGCCACTGTGCCCTGCCCCCATACCTTTCATAAATATATAAATTTCAGTCCTATCTCCATAAGGCCTCATCTTCCTGAACTGGAAAACCCTTCTTTCTCTCACCCATTTGTTATCTCTTTGATAATTTCAACAGCTCTTTTCCTATACCATCTCTACCATTAGAATGTACCCCTTCTACAACCACTGCATCAAGGCCTATTCATGTTCATACTTCGAGACCCAGTTAAAACAGCAGGTCTTCCATGACACTTTTCCCACTTGGGTTTATTCACTCTGTCATCTGAGATCCTCAACTCCATTTCTTCTCATCCTACTACAAATATTTGCACGTTTTTACTAACCATACCTGAATGAAACTCCATGGAACATTTGGTTCATCTCAGTATTTCTACTGCTTAGAAATACTGAGACTTGGCACAGAGTTAAGTTCTCAGTAAATGCTGGATGAATGAATGAAAGGATAGAGGTATATGGGTCAGGAAAGGAATGCTTTGTCTTTGTGAGCTTCAGTGCTAAAAGCATTGTTCTTGTGCAGATACATAACAGGCGGAGCCCGGTAGCTTGGGCTGGTAGTTCCCAAACTCTAACTCCCATATCCCCTTTGCTGACGTAGAGGTAGTTCAGGAAGCTACCATCTTTTAATGCTCAATTCATCTTTGTTAAACACTTCACCTTAAATGTGCCTAGAAGACTGGGAAGACTTTTCAGAGTGATTGGTAGGTTTTAAAGCATAAAAAGAAGTTTCCTGGAGTTAGCTGGGAAGGTTAGGAAGTTCAGAAAAAAAGTAACAATATAGAGATTGTTATGAAATTTTTCTAAAGTCAAAATTTTAGCATGCTATGCAAGTGGTTTCTTTTCCCACCTCATCTGTCACTCTACACACAAGTTGTACTGACTTAACTGTTCTTCTAGTCTTTTTCTTTCCTCTGAGCTTTTTTTTTTTGAGACACAGTCTCGTTCTATCACCCAGGCTGGAGTGCAGTGGCACAATCTTGGCTCACTGCAAGCTCCGCCTCCCGGGTTCACGCCATTCTCCTGTCTCAGCCTCCCGAGTAGCTGGGATTACAGGCACCCGCTACCACGCCCGGCTAATTTTTTGTATGTTTAGTGGAGTTTCACCATGTTAGCCAGGATGTTCTTGATCTCCTGACCTCGTGATCCACCCGCCTCGGCCTCCCAAAGTGCTGGGATTACAGGCACGCGCCACCACACCCAGCTAATTTTTGTATTTTTAGTTGAGACGGGGTTTTGCCATGTTGACCAGGCTGGTCTCAAACTCCTGACCTCAGCCTCCCAAAGTGCTGGGATTACAGGTGTGAGCCACCATACCTGGCCACCTTTTTTTTTTTTTAATGTACAGTCCAGAGGTTTTTTTTTTTTTTACACAAATTATGGCGTGAATTCACAGGGAATAGGCTCCAGCACTTCAGGCTCCTTCCCATTGGTTCTTACACAGTGTGCTTCTCTGGGTGGAGCAGGCTGGCGTTTAATTTGAACCCGGGTACCTTTCTCTCTGGCTTCCGTCTTTTACTAAACATTTTCCTTCATGCATTTCAGGAAGCTCTACTGGCTCTTAGTGTACTTAATGTGCTCAATAGGCACAATTCTCTTGGCAAGAATCTGGCCTGTAACTTATTTGTTTACAACAATGCCAACAGCATGTTGGGTAATACTGTAGACTCTTCCAGTTTTGCCATGGTAACATTTGTGGGACATTCCTTTTTGAACAGTACCCATTCCCTTGATGTCTATAGTATCACCTGTCTTATAGATTCACATGTACCATGTGGCCAAAGGAACAACTCCATATTTTCTAAAAGGCCTAGAGGATATATATTGGGTGCATCTCCTCTTTCCCTTTGTATTTGTAATTTTGGCAAATTACTGGAAGATGGTCGTTCCAGCCAAAAGGTCCTGAGCCTTTTTAAATGCTTTTTCCTGTACTTGGAATGCCTTGTTTCCCGGATTTCGTTTATTTATCTCTTTCTTTTCTTTTTTTTTTTTTTTTTTTGAGATAGGGTCTCACTCTGTTGCCCAGGATTGAGTGCAGTGGTGCAGTCATGGCTCACTGCAGCCTCAACCTCCCAGGCCCAAGCAATCCTCCCAACTCAGCTCTCCTGAGTAGCTGGGACTACAGGCATAAGCCACCACACCCAGCTAAGTTTTTATTTTTTGTAGAGACATGGTCTCCCTATGTTGGCCAGGCTGGTCTTGAACTCCTAGGTTCAAGGGATCCTGCCTCGTCAACCTCCCTAAGTGCCGTAAAGAGCCTATGAGTGATGTTTGGCACAAAGTGAACCTCAGTAGACATTTCTTGAATGAATGAATCCCACAAGAATGCCTATTGCAATGAAAGATTGAGAGCAGGTACCTGTCTACTTTCTCTTTCCACATCCAGCATTCTCCTGGTGTGCAGCCTGCAGATGTGAAGGAAATTGTTGAGAAGGGTGTACAGACTCTTGTGATTGGCCGAGGGATGAGTGAGGCCTTGAAGGTAGGTGTTGGTATGCACAGCATTCCTGAGGACAGGTGGGGATCTCTTGGGCCTTTGTCTTACAGACTTGTCCTTCTTGGGAGGTCATCTTTATATATCATGTACCCTCATTTTGCTGACCCAGGATAGCAATGGCTGCATACATTCCTCTGCCTCATCAGCGTTGGGCTCTCCAGTCTACCTAACCTGGAGACAGTGTCATTTCAACTATTTCTCAGAATCCCTCAAGTTCTACAAGGATCACTATTTGGTCCTTTATATTTTAATAATACTTTATATCCTCATAGTATATTTTATAGTACTTCTAATTTTTCTTTTCTTGGACACATTTATAGTTTTCCCCTCTTCAGAAAAAATTTAATTTTATTTTTCCTTTTTAAAAAATATAGATGGGGGTCTCACTATTGTTGCCCAGGCTGGTCTTGAGCTCCTGAGCTCAAATGATCTCCCGCCTCGGCCTCCCAAAATGCTAGGATTACAAATGTGAGCTACCACGTCTGGCCTACTTTTTAATTTTCTTTCTTTTTCTTTTTTTTTTTTGAGACGGAGTCTTGTTCTGTCGCCCAGGCTGAGTGCAGTGGCGCCATCTGGGCTCACTGTAACCTCCGCCTCCTGGGTTCACGCCATTCTCCTGCCTCAGCCTCCTGAGTAGCTGGGACTACAGGCGCCCACCACCACGCCCGGCTGATTTTTTTGTATTTTTAGTAGAGACGGGGTTTCACCGTGTTAGCCAGGATGGTCTTGATCTCCTGACCTCATGATCCACCTGCCTCAGCCTCCCAAAGTGTTGGGATTACAGGTGTGAGCCACCATGCCTGGCTTATTTTTAAATTTTCTTACAGAAATAATATATGCTCATTGTAAAAGATTTAAAAATTCAATGCAGAAATGTAGAAGTAAAAAGGTGGGAGATTCCCTTCCCAATCTTCACATTTGATGTATATTTCTCCAGTCTTCTCTGAATGCATCTGCAAATATATACACACTTACACATATAGATATATGTTTATATACTTACAATCATTTTACATAAATAGGTCAGTGCTATATGTATTCTGTAACTTTCTCCCCCACTTACATTACTGTATTATGGATAGTCTTCCACATAGAGGCCTACCTCATTCTTTCCTTTATAGATGTCCTACAGTCCTGTTCCTTACTGATGAAGGTGCCCCTTATATCTAGGGCTTTATATATATAGGGCACCTTCATCAGTAGGGCTCAAGCAATCCTCCCGTCTTGGCCTCCTGAAGTGCTAGGATTAAAGGCTTGAGCCACCATGCCCGGCCTGTTTATATTTTAAAATTTTAAACTAGTTTTTTTTCCCCATTACAATAATTCCTATCTGATAGGCTACTTTTATAAATCTCAAATATATAGAAAATATAGGGCATATTAAAAAATATTTCACTTGAGTTCTTCCTCAGGCAGAGTCTAATTAAAATCTATTTTTAAAAAATATTCAGGACAAGCCAGAGTTGAGAAAATATCTAATAATAGCTGTCACTATTAAGAACATGTTTTATATAAATTCATTTACAAATATTTATTAAGCATTTTCTATGGGTAAGGCACTATTCTAGAAACTGGTGACGGTGCGATAAACAAGACAAACAAGGTTCATGCCCCTCATGGATAATAAAAAACTAGACAACTTCAGATAATAATAAACGCAGTGAAGAAAATGGTGACTTATGCTGGGCTACTAGGGGGTGGGCAAGAAAGGCCTTTGTGAGAAGACATTTGAGCTGCAATGTACATACATGAGTCAATTTCATCCTCACACCAACCCTGTGATGTAAGTACTATTATACCTATTTTACAAGGGAAGAAATTGGGGCTGGGAGACTTTAAAGAGCTAGCCTAACATTTCTTAGCTAGTATGCGGCAAAGAAGAAATTTAGACTCAGTTTAGACTAACTCAAACATTTAACATTTATGGAGTTTGTGCACCAAGGTAGATGTTTCACATACCCTTAGCTCAGCTAGTTGCCTTACCAACCCTAGGTGTTAATATCCCTAATTTACAGACATGAAAACAAAGACTCAGAGAATTTAATTTACTTACCCAAGGTTACAGTGCTAGTAAGGATGTAAATCCAAGACTAACTGCAAATTCCATGTTCTTTCATTTCCATTTCACTTGAGCTTTATGAATGGGTATTATGATACCTCTGACAAAGAGGCCTTTTTGACTCATTGGGGCTCACTGCCAAATTTTGGACTGGTGATACACTGAGTGATCGTGAAGTGACGATTGTCACTGTCTAATTCTGTAGAGTACACCTGCCTCATGGCAGAAAGGAACCCCTGGGGGTCCTTTCCCCCTACTTACTTATCTCTTTTCCACCTTCCCAGGTGCCTTCATCAACTGTGGAGTACCTCAGGAAACATGGCATTGATGTGCGGGTCCTCCAGACAGAGCAGGCAGTGAAGGAGTATAATGCCTTGGTTGCCCAAGGGGTCAGGGTGGGAGGTGTCTTCCATTCCACCTGCTGATGGAGCCTTAAGAGGAGAATAAATCACTAAGTGCCTATGCCTGTGACTGTCACTCACCATTCTCCAAACCAGCCTCCCCTAAACATTTTTGGACACCTGCTCATGCCAGGTCCTGTGCTAGGCTCTTGGGATGCAGGGATGACCAAGACAAGGTCCCTGTCCTTGAGGGTGCTAAAAGAAAAAAGATGAGACAGAAGTTTAATAATATAGTGAATGAACTGAGGGAACATTTGAGTAACAGGAACAGTAGGACTATGCCCTGGAAGTTGGGTTCTAGATAGGCTGTTCTACTAACCAACCCTGGGACTGGAGCCAAATCGTTCTCTCTGGGCTTCAAATTTCAACTATAGGCCAGGCGCCATGGCTCACACCTGTAATCCCAACACTTTGGGAGGCCGAGGTGGGCGGATCACTTGAGGTCAGGAGTTCAACCCCAGCCTAGCCAATATGGTGAAACCCCATCTCTATTAAAACTACAAAAATTAGCTGGGTGTGGTGGCACGAACCTGTAATCCCAGCTACTTGGGAGGCTAAGGCAGCAGGAGGATCACTTGAACCCGAGAGGTAGAGGTTGCGGTGAGCCGAAATGGCGCCACTGCACTCCAGCCTGGGTGACAGTGAGAGACTTCATTTCAAAAAAGAAAAAATTCAAGTATAAAATGTTGGGGCTGGCTAGATGCCCTTTAAAGGTTCCTACTGGCTCAGATAGTCTTTGTTCTATTAAATACCGAGGCGGCCTTTGTGAAGCCTTAGAATAGACTGAGAGAACTACAAGTTATCAGCATCACCTTATTTTTAATTTTTCTTTCTTTTTAAAGAACTATGGGCTTTGGTGTCAAATAGCCTTGACTTTGAACTGCAGCTCACTGCCACTCACTGGTTGGGTATTTGTCTAATTTCTTAGTTTCACTGTTCTCATCTGTCAGATCAGGATAACATTAGCAGTACCTGGAGTCATTGTTGGTATTAAATGAGGCAATTCATAGAAAGTATTAACTCACTGCATGGCATTTAGTAAGGACTCAATACATTAAACCACTGTTGTCCTTATCTTTCTATTAATGGGGATACTGTGTAAAGCCAACTAGTTTCATTTTATGGTTCTTAGTATAGCAGCTTATTATTTCAAAGAGCCATAGAATGTTGGAGCCCAAAGGAACTATCTCACTCATTTATTCAGTAATTCTCTTTCATATCCATTTACGGACAGCCTATTACTAATTTTCTTATGACTAGTTATTGTTGGGCCCTGGGGGAATAAGGATGAATGTTACAATTCCTGCCCTTGGGACTTATGTTGTATGAGAGAAAGACAAATAAGTAAATAATGATAAAATGTTAATATTATAATAGTTACTAGGTCCAGTGGTGGCACAAAGAAAAGACTAATTTATCCCACTAGGATGGAAGGAAAATTAAGGAAGACATCACTAAGGAGATGACATTTAAGCTGAGTCTTAAAAAATGGAAGGTTCATTAATTCACTAAAAACACACTTACTTGGCAGCTCTTTTAACTAGACATTTACTAGGTACGGTATTTATCACAGCCGTAACTAAATAAAATCGCTCCACCCCAGCCATCATTGGAGCAGCAGCAGTGGAAAGATGATTTTTGCTTCACATGATCCTGCCACCTGACTACATAGTTAGTTAGGCTTCTGACCTACAGGGACCAATCTATAGACTGGACAGCAACTTAAGATGTGGCTTGGCAAGAAAAGCTGAAACAGTATGGAAAGTGAAGGGATTTATTTTTTTCCAAGTTCTCCAAGTAAGTGGCAGACCTAGGATTAGAACCCAGCACTGTGTCTTTATCATTTTATGGCATACATCTCCTTGCTCCCTAGAAGCAGACGGGAGTGAGTGCTTCACAGACCCAACACCCAGCATTGAAGTCTCGGAAGGATCTGCTTGGTGCCCTTTCCGCAGCCCTTTCATTTGTCAGATGACAGATCTTTCTAGATCTGTTCCCTTGGCTCATAAAGCCAGCCCTCTGTATAGCTAAGAGGGATGTTTGATAAAATTCAGACTGTTTCTCTAATGATGCAGTCTTTTTTTTTTTTTTTTTTGGTCAAATGTAAGGTGAGACAGCTCTGGTGGGTGTTGAATTCGGTGTGAGGGTAATCATTGTTCCTAAGTGAGTTGTCTCCAATTAAAGAGAACTTAGTGTAAACTTCTTAGAGACAGAAGTATCTGTCAGTGACATTATTAAACTTTTAAGAAAACCTGCTAATACATAGCCCCTACTTTGGAACCTGATGCACAGGGTCAATGATGGAAATATGTAGAGCTTGAAGGGAAGCTGTTTCTCCACATAACTATACCTAGTCCTCTGTCTTAAATCATTAAAGCCTCTGAGTTAGTTTGTAGGTAGAACAGCCCTCAAGCTGCCCACAGGTCATTTCTTCTAGCCTGAGTGGTTAAGACAAGAAGTTGGCCGGGTGCGGTGGCTCACGCCTGTAATCCCAGCACTTTGGGAGGCCGAGGTGGGCAGATCACCTGAGGTCAGCAGTTCGAGACCAGCCTGGCCAACATGGTGAAACCCCGTCTCTACTAAAAATACAAAAATTAGCCAGGCGTGGTGGCACGTGCCTGTAATCCCAGCTAGACTACTCGGGAGGCTGAGGCAGGAGAATCGCTGGAACCAGGGAGGCAGAGCCTGCTGTGAGCTGAGATCGTGCCACTGCACTCCAGCCTGGGTGACAGAGCAAGACTCCATCTCCAAAAAAAAAAAAAAAAAAAAAAGACAAGAAGTTAGCCATGGCTGGGTGTGTACCTTTCCTCTCCATAATTGTGTTTGCTGAGTTCAATCATCTCAAAGCAAATATAAAGTCCTTTCAGAAACTTGAATCTTTTTTTGCAGCATGCCATGGTACTGCTACCTTTACTCTGGAGACATAGAATCAATCATTCTTTCCTTGCCTGGTATGTGCCAGGAGTTGTGCTGGGGATACAGCACAGACATTCTTACGGTCCAGGTACAGATCAGTTGGAAGAAATAAGATGTGTAAACATTACAGTGAGGATGTAGAAGTTGCAAATTGTTACAAATCTACCTGGAGACATGTTTTGTTTGTCTCAGTAATTTTAATATTTACTGTAGTTACCAAGGTTTTTTAACTTTCATGAAAATGAAGATTTCTGGCTGTTTTGGAAGAATGGGAAGAACTGACACCACCAGGTCCACACTTATAAATGAAAATAATTGAGTGGAATGGAATAGCACTGCCTTCTCCAACAGAGAATGTGCTCTCTGATTCTTCCAATTGCTGTTATCTTTTAGGCCACTTTATTCCTTTACTTTTCCTGCCTACCTTTCTTAAGGGGTTTGCATTTGTGAACCTGCAATGCAATATTAATAAATACTATACTGTGTGCGAAGAATATAGTATAGGAGGCTGTGGGAACATAGAGGAAATGTTCCAAGCCCATGAGAGACACAGATATGTCCTAGAACAAGGCCCAGTCCTGAAGAATGGAAGGAAAGGAACCACAGGAGACAGTCTGAGGAGCACATTCCCAGGCTCAGCAGGTCCAAAGGCCTAGAGGTGAGAGAAAAAGACTACAGGTAATTCTGTTCAACTGGAGTACAGAGACAGTTTGAGACAGGGAGTATGAGGCTGGAGACGAAGCAGAGCCATGAAGAGCCTTCAAGACAGGAGTTCAGACTTTTTCCTGGATGAGTAGTGATCCACTGAAAGGGCCTGAGCAGGGGAATGGTGTGGTCAGATCAGCTCATCACTTAAGGAGGGCTGATGGTGGTTCCATCAGTATAGAAACAGTATAAGAAGAGGACTAAGAAACATGAAGGAAGAGGAATCTAAAGGACTTGATGGCTACTTTTGCATGAGGGATGAGGAAGGAATCCAATGTGCCAAACAGGTTTCTGGCTCTGACTGCTGGGTGCATGCTAGACCACTCACTAAGAACAGACCCCTGTGATGAAAGTCACCTGGGGAAGAAACCGGAGGCCTGGGTTCCAGCCTTAGCTTCACCACTAATTCAGTCTCTCTGCGCCTGCGTATTCATTTGTAAATGAAGGTGCCACACTGGAGTGCTCTTTATGCCCCCTTCGAAACCTTTATAAAAAGGTCTTTATTTTTTTTTTTTCACTTCAGTGAAAAAGTACAGAATCAGATAGAGAAAAACTAAAATTCTCACATTCCCCAGAACGTGAAAATTCAGAGTAAAAGCAATTTAAAAAGTTGAGCTCAACCCCAATACGATACTTGAATTCCTTAGCAACAAATTTGTCAGGAGCTTGTTCAACCTCTGCTCAAACTCATCTAGCCTGGAGAATTCTATACCCCCTAGTACAGCCCGTTCAATTCTTATACAGCTTTTAAAAATGTATTCTGATACCAAGCCAAAACCTGTCCCTTAGTGCATGTCTACCTTTAATGGAAAAAGTACTACATTTTGCATTTTTAAGACAGGATCAAGTCCTGGCTTTGTCCCTTAGGAGACAGACACTATCTCAAAGCCTCTGTTTCCTTACATGGAAAATGAGGGCTAACTTGGAGGATTTTTATAAAAGGGGTACTTATCTGAAAAATATCCAGCATATTCTTCCCTTAGAAGGTTTTCTATAATTACAGCATGATGGGCTCAGGCAGCAGCCATGGTTCTTCATGTTTTTGTCTAGGCTCCAACCCAGCAGCTGCCATCAGATGTTCATGTCAGGTCTGTGGTACATTTCCACCTGGCTACAGCTTCATGGCACATCCTTGAGAGATGCAAAACAGGTAAGCACACTAGAAAAGTCAGCTCCCTGGAATTAATCATTCTTCCCCTAGTCCCTCTTTAGCACTCACGACCTCGTGGAAATAGACTGCCTGGAAATAGACTGCCAGATCTGTCATTTCCTAATTGTGTGACCTAGGACAGGTTACTTATTTCTCTCGACTTCAGCTGCCTTGTTTATAAAATGAAGATAACATTACCTAGAGAGTTAATTAATTAATGTAAAGAGCTTACAACACTGCCAGGTACACCCAAGTACCTTAAACCAAAAGTTAAAACATGCTTGAATTTAAATTCCAGCTCCACCTCTGAGTAATTGTATTATCTTGCTATTATTTTTATAAGCTTGCCAAGTGTCAAATATGATCAAGACTGGCTGCAGGTTCAGATTCTACCAATTGTTATTTAATCCATCCTATTCAACCACCATTGAGGTCCAATTATCTTCGTTTCACAGATGAGGAAACTGAGGCAGAGAGAGCTGAAGATTTGAAGGCTTTTTTCCCAAATACTTCCCCTGAGGTGGTATAGCTTAGACCTTTGGGATCTTCTTGGATTTGAATGAATACAGGCTTTATTACTTACTGTACAGTAATAGCCTCATTTGGCTATTATGAAGATTAAATGACAGGTAAAGTACATAGCACAGGCAGTACCAAAGGTTAACCTCTCTGGAGCACTGACTGTTATATCATACTTGCAATTTTTTTTTTTAAACAGAGATGGGGTCTCGCTATGTTGCCCAGGCTGGTCTTGAACTCCTGGGCTCAAGCAATCCTCCTGCCTCCTATAATCCCAAAGTCCTGGGATTATAGGCATGAGCCACAGCCCCCAGCCCCATGCCTAAAACTTTAACTCACGTGCAGCATCAACTCGTCAGAGATGCTGCAGTAAATTACTTTATTTCTTGCACTGGATCCGTTTCCCGTAATCCTGGTTTCTTTTGTAAAATATAGCTCTTCTATATTATTTATTTAAAGCCATAGAGGTCCTAAGAATAATGGCAGGCAAGATCAAGAATTTCCTTCAAAACAAGGCGCGGTGGCTCACGCCTGTAATCCCAGCACTTTGGGAGGCCGAGGTGGGCAGATCATGAGGTCAGGAGATCAAGACCATCCTGGCTAACATGGTGAAACCCCGTCTCTACTAAAAATACAAAAAATTAGCAAGGCGTGGTGGCAGGCGCCTGTGGTCCCACCTACTCGGGAGGCTGAGGCAGGAGAACGGCTTGAACCCGGGAGGCAGAGGTTGCAGTAAGCCAAGATCACGCCACTACACTCCAGCCTGAGTGACACAGCAAGACTCCATCTCAAAAAAAAAAAAAAAAAAAAAAAATTTCCTCAAAGATGAAAATGATTCATTCTCCAGCTATTCAGTCCTTGGCCCAGCTACTGCCTGCGTTAGGGAAGAGGCTTCTTAGCAAGATAACACATGTTTAAGGTCCTTCAGCAACTGTCAATGTTTAAAAAAGTACAGCTGTTAAAGCGGCCTTGGAGTTGCCCTGACAAACACACCGTCACTTTAAGAAATAAGACTATAGCTCAAATAACCAGTTATCAGGAGGTAGCTGGATCTTTGTTTTCACACCTGAGGAATAGCATGTAAGCATGCAGTATAAAAGCTGAAGCTATAGCCACACGCATTTCTTTACAGACCAGGAACTAGAACAACTTGGTGTTTTCTCAACTTTATTGTGGAGAGGAGAAGGGTAAGTAGACTTGAAGGTTTTTTATTTTTTAATGAAGAAACAATTTATCCTGTGTTTGATACCAGATGAGACTGTAAGGGTCACATACTCCTTAAGCCTATACATCAATTCCAGGTGAAGTGCTTCAGGCTTGCCTCATTCTGACACCTAAGAAGGGCCCTCTAGGCCATGGTTGGAAAGACTGTTTTTGCCTCAGCGCCGTGCAGGTTTGGGCATTATATAAACTTTTACAGGCTTGCTGAAGGGAATGGTGCCCTCGATGCTGGTTTCCACCTGTGGTGACATCTCACCACCCTCCATCCAGGGGCATTTTGCAATGCGAGCACTGGAGTTGTAGGCCAGCAGCAGCCTCACTTCCACCTGGCATGCCTCTGAAAAAAAGATAAAAGAAATCCTCTATAACTAGGCAACTGCTAGGAATGAGGATGAAATGTGAAGTTAAAGAAATATCAATATGGAAGCAGTAGAGAGAAATTTCTTCATCTGTCCACATCCCTCCCCTTACCCTCACCAAACAAAACACTGAGCCTGCAGATGTGATGCTGTTCCATCACCTTCCCCTCGGGCTCACTGTGGCACAGAGCCAAAGCTGCTGAGGCAACTGGAGAGCAAGCTAAAAACCCTTCCAGGAAGATTAATTGCTTCATGATCTGCTTTATGAACTGAGCTCAAATTCTTATGCAGGTGTGGATTTGGGCAGTTTCAGAAGGTGCACGTGGCTTGTTCTGATACCCAGTCGGGCTCTTCCTGTGCAGTTCCATCTCAAGCCTCAGGGCTGCACGTACCACAGACTACTTTATTAGTGGAGAGGAAGCCTTTGAATAGGAAGTGGTTTGCCAAAAAATTTCTGGCCAATGAACAGGAACATGTTTCAGGGACCTAAAATGTCTGAAAACATTTCATTCTTTCATTACATTATCTTACAATATAATCATCTAGTGTCTCTATGTGGCAGGTCCTAGCAAGAATAATTAAGAACTCCCCTCAAGTTGCCTGCTGTTTGGTTGAGGAAACAGTTGCAATGGAGTACAACACACGCTCTAACCAAGCCTGCAAGAAGTACTGAGGAGGGAGTACAGGAAGGCTTTGGAATAGAATATCCATTCTGTGCCAAGCAGGTAACCCCAAGAGTTCTTATCCTGCTACATTATGAAAGAAAGACTGTCACAATCTTGGCAAAAGTCCCAAGATTCAGATAGGTTCTCAGAGACTACCCAGATGTATACCTGGGTAAGAATTTGAGCCCAGTTCATAAACTGAAGCAGTTACTCATTCTATTAACCGCAAGCTTCTATAAAGAAGAGGGAGAGAATTTCAGAAAAATGTAAGGGCAAGTGCAAAGGCCAGGAACGGAATGAGCTTGGGATGTCTCCTTAATTTGGTGCAACCAGAGCAAAAAGTGTAAGTTGAAGATGATCCCAAGGCTAAGAAGTTCAGAGGGTAGGAATGAAGGCTAAATGGATCTAAATTAACAAGGGCAGAGTCTCCAGGACTTCTCAATGCCCCCCCAGACCTCTTCCTGGTTACATCCAAGCTTCTCTCTATGGGTCAGAGTAGAGACTGGATTGCTGTCCTCCAGGAAGGGAAAGGTTTGCAGTCAGCCCAAGGCCAGAGCAATCCAGTGCACCTCAGATTTCAGCATGAGATCTAAGTGCAGCCTCAGCATCAGCAAGTACCAGCCATGTGATAAGCACACACTCACATGACAACATGAGGGTCATGCAGCAGCCATGAGTGTAACTGTCATGAAACTAACACTGTTCTCTGATACCAGGCTCCAGATGAATCTCCCACTCACGGTGGAATCAAAATAGGTACCTGTATCTGCTTTCCTGCCACACTCTCCCATTCCATCCCAGGTGGCAGACCACAACCACAGCCCCAGCTGGCATAGCACTTTCAAGAAGCCAAATCCTGGTAAAAGCTGGATAAGACTCAAGCCTATAATCCTAGCACTTTGGGAGGCCAAGTCAGGAGAATCACTTGATCCCAGGTGTTTGAGACCAGCCTGGGCAACACAGTGAGACCCTGTCTCTATAAAAAATTAAAATAATTAGCCAGGCGTATAGTCTCAGTTACTAGGGGGACTGAGGTGGGAGGAACCACTTGAGCCCAAGAGGATCACACCACTGCACTCCAGCCTGGGCAACAGAAGGAGACCCTGTCTCAAAACAAACAAACAAACAAACAAAAAACAAATAAATCCTGCTAAGGTCAGAGGGAGTTGAGGTAGGACTCAGCCCTACAGGGTCATTTTGCATTCCCTTACCAACATTTGATAAGAATGGCAGTTCAAGGCAATGCCATAGGAATAAAGAGGAGAAGAGAGAAAAAACAAGAAGGAGGGGAACTTGGGAGAAAGAGACAAGATCATCTAGGACAACTCATGCAACTTATGCCTCATGCCTGGAAGAATATATCTCCTAGGAGGTTTATATTCTTATTCTCATCTTAATGAGACAGGGAAGTAAAATAACTTTCTCAGGATCACACAGCAAAGGAAGCAGAATTTGAAACATGGTCTGTGACTCAGCTTCCCACATGGCAGGATCCTGCCTCCCAGAGGAGAGGCCCCTCCCTGCTGGGGAGCTACTGAGGGATTGAAGGAGCTCCCTAAAAACTCCAGGCCCCATCACCTAGATGAGGAGAAAGAAAGTGCAAGCTCATTTACAATGAGACATATTTCACTTCAGTGCCCCAAACCGGAAGGGACATAGCACAGTGAGGGCTGGGAAGGGTGACTGCCACCTTTAGCACTATCACTGATCAGGTATGTGGGCCTCCATTTATGTATCTGTAAAATGAAGAAGAGAATACTAATTTCCACTGCAGAGTTGGTCTAAAGATTAAGTGAATTTTTATTGCACATTTAAAACCTTGTATTCAATTTTCATTATTTGTTGAGTGCCTACTACTTGTCAGGCACTAGAGACATAGGCTACTAAAACACTGGAGATACAGAGGCAAAGACAAGCAAGTTCCCTGCTCTATAGAAGCCTACATCCTAATGGGAAAGTCAGTAAGTAATTAAATGTGAAAACACATTTGACACCAGTACGCACTATATATACACAATTAAAACAGGGATTTGTAATAGTGACTGGGTAGCAACCACTCAGAGGAGGTGATCTTGTTTTTTTGTTTCTAATGTTTTTTTTTCTTTTGAGTCAGGGTCTTGCTCCGTTACCCAGGCTGGAGTGTAGTGGCATGATCAGGGCTCCCTGCAGCCTTGACCCCCCAGACTCAAGCAATCTTCCTGCCTCAGCCTCCTGAGTAGCTGGGACTACAGGCACATGCCACCATGCCCAGTTAACTTTTTTATATATATTGTAGAGATAGGGTTGCCCTATATTGCCCATGCTGGTCTCAGACTCTTGGGCTCAATCGATCCTCCCACCTCAGCCTCCCGAAGATTACAGGTACAAGCCACCATGCCTGGCTGTGATCTTGTATAAGTTAAAATTATTCAGGCTCAGGATCGCCTGGCAATACCAAACAAGGAAGTCTGCAATGAACTAGGATACCTTAAGAGCAAATGGGGCCTAGGAAAAAGAACCTTGAGCTTGGGGGCAGATCAGCTGAGTTCTAACTCGGGCCTTGGCAATGACTTGCTGTGTGACCAGGGACAAGTCAGTACCCTCTCAAGACCTTCCACGATCTTTGGAGCTACAGCATACTGTAATTTGCTTTCCTGAGCCTTGTCCCTCCCAAAACAATACTGTCCCACAGCATTTCCTTCCCCATGTCCGGGATCCCTTCAGCAGAAGATATTAGAATAAGGAATCTATTTTCCTGTGGGGCCAGTGGTTTGGCAAATAGTGCAAAAACATTCCAGGCAGCCAGATTATGGAATGAGGAATACTCAGGGAAGCACATCCTGGGTAGCAGAACTGCTGGATGCTCCCTCAACTACACCAGGCCTACCGCCACTAGAACCCCAACGGGGCTGCCCTAACATCCAACAGCTTTATAAAGTCATCATTACCCATCTAACATCCTGACAGAGGGAAACCATTAATAAAGGCCCAGCTCAGTGGCTCACGCCTGTAATCCCACTACTTTGGGAGGCCAAGGCGGGTGGATCACCTGAAGTCAGGAGTTCGAGACTAGCTTGGCCAACATGACGAAACCCTGTCTCTACTAAAATACAAAAAAAATTAGCCAGGTGTAGTGACGTGCACCTGTAATCCCAGCTACTCAGGAGGCTGAGACAGGAGAAGCACCTGAACCCAGGAGGCAGAGGTTGCAGTGAGCCGAGATCGCACCACTGCACTCCAGCCTGGGCAAGAGCAAGACTCCGTCTCAAAATAATAATAATAATAATAATAATAATAATAATGGCCTTATAATTATGTGTTTAAAAACACAAAGTGAAAGAAAATTCCAAAAGGCATTCCCTATCTCTAAAATAAACCAAATTGGTGGCATTAAACACCTCCAGTAACAGTGCTCCTGAACCATCTCCAATTATTTGGGAAACACCACTGAGGCCAATTCTGCCCCCTATTCTAGGTTCTGCAGACTGAGGTCTTCTTAAGTTTTTTAAAGCAGCCTTACAGGCTTGAAATGTAATCTCCTTTGTACTTGTATTCTCCCATTTTATCCTCACAATTCAGACATATAAGTTGGAAAATGAAAAAAAAAATTTTTAAAAATCCTCACAATTAATTTGTAGATTGAGAATTATTATTGTCATTTGGAAGATGAGGAAAAAGACTCAGAAAGGGAGAGACTTGTCTAAGGTGACCAAGCAAGTCGGTGGCAGTTAGGATAAGAATAATCTCCTGGTGTCCAGACCAGGGCTCTTTCCATGAGACTCCATTCTATCATAATCGCCTGTATATCTTCCAACAGAATCTTATCTCTCATGCAATCAACACACTGTAGCAAATTAGCCCAAATATACCCAGTTTGTGCTTATAAACTCATTAAGTTCAATTCTTACAAGGCCTGATTCATCCATGTATTTTTTTCAAACTTTAAAAACCAAACGCTTAAGGGTAGGTGTGATCTCCAGCAGCATATTTTCCTTCCCACCCTGGTCCTGACTCCTTACCTGTCCAAGCGGTGTGGGAGAGGTAAACCTGAGTGATGAGCCGGTGCCGCCCTGGGCCAGGATTCCGGAAGTCTGCAGGCTTGGGGTGAATCATCTGAGCCTGGCCATCTGGATATAAGACCTAAAGGGTGACAGAAATGAGAAAAAGAGGCAGAAGCGAGAGGAGCGTTTAACAAAATGGATAATGATGATGACATCTGTTGTGAACCTCAAAACACAAGAAGAAAGATGACAGCAACTTTACTAAGCCTGCGCCTTTGGGGGGAGGTCAACACTGTAGACATCTCTATTCCCCTAATCCAGCATGAAGCAGTGTTCAGTAAACATTTCCTGAATTCATGGTGAATGAGTAATATGAACAGAGTGTCTCTATTAAGCGCAAAGACAGGTAAGAATATTAATTCTGATTATGAAAAGTGTTCTCAGGCACCTTCACCAGAAGAGCACTCCCTCCCTGGCTCTGAATCATACCATGACCCAGCATCCATCACCAACCACCAGTATTTGGAGTTATTTTGTAATTGCATTTTTTCCACTACATTTCAAGCAGCTAGGAAGTCATTTATCTCTCTCTCTACGGAGAGACTGCTCAATGAAGAGTCCACTCAAATCACTGGCCAGTTCTTTAAGTCTCACGAACTGCAACAGAGTTCTTTCCGCAGCATCCTGGGGGACCTCCCAGCTCCCTGTGTAGACAGCCTACTATACTGCAGCGTACAAAGGAACTAGAGGAACAAATGAAGCTTATCCTAGGACCAGGACCTGCTCTATGTAAATATACTTAAGAAGGCAGAGTAGGGAACCACACAGGTCTTCCAATGTTGAAACTGTGGTCAATGTTGAAACTGTGGAAGGCATGTCTCACCCACTTGCCCTATAATCCTTCATCTCTCCTCAGGTCATGGGGCCTCCCCCTGATTCTACACTTCTTTCTTTTTTTTTTTTTTAAGACAGGGTCTTACTCTGCCACCCAGGCTGGAGTGCAATGGCATGATCATAACTCACTGAAGCCTCAAACTCCTGGGCGCAAGTGATCTTCCTGCCTCAGCCTCCTGAGGAGTGGGGATTTCAGGCACGTGCCACCACGCCAGGTAATTTTCTTTTTAAACTTTTTTGTAGAGACAAGATCTTGTTATGTTGCCCAGGCTGGTCTCCAACTCTTGACCTCAAGTGATCCTCCTGCCTCAGACTCCCATAGTGTTGGAATTACTGGTGTGAGCAACTGTGCCCAGCCTACCCTTATTTCTTTTGCTTTTTCTTTTTTCTTTTCTTGAGATAGTCTCACTCTGTCACACAAGCTGAAGTGCAGTGGCGCGATCTCAGCTCACCGCAACCTCCGCCTCCCGGGTTCAAGTGATTCTCCTGCCTCAGCCTCCCAAGTAGCTGGGATTACAGGCGCCCACCATCATGCCCGGCTAATTTTGTATCTTTAGTAGAGATGGGGTTTCACCATGTTGGCCAGGTTGGTCTCGAACTCCTGACCTCAGGTGATCTTCCTACTTCAGCCTCCCAAAGTGTTGGGATTACAGGCGTGAGCCACCACACCCGGCCTACCCTTATTTCTTAAAGCTGCTACTCCCCACTCTAGTTCTAGGCTCCAAGCTCCCAAACCTACTATAGAAGAAAGATGCAGGTGTCTCAGTTTCCTGATCCTTATTATCTTTAAAGACAAGTGCTTAGGCTTCATTTTTTTTTTTTTTTTCTTAAGAAAATGAAGGGGAGGGCCGGGCACAGTGGCTCATGCCTGTAATCCCAGCACTTTGGGAGGCTGAGCCAGGTGGATTACTTGAGGTCAGGAGTTAAGACCAGTCTGGTCAACATGATGAAACCCCTTCTCTACTAAAAATACAAAAATTAGCTGGGTGTGGTGGCATGTGCCTGTAGTCCCAGCTACTTGGGAGGCTGAAGCAGGAGAATCACTTGAACCTGGGAGGCAGAGGTTGCAGTGAGCTGAGATCGCTGCCACTGCACTCCAGCCTGGGTGACAGAGTGAGATTCTGTCTCAAAAAAAGAAAGAAAGAAAAAGAAGGGCAGGGGGGGCTGAAACAGCAATGATCATGGGAAAAACAAATGAAAGGGGGCCATAATTTCTGTGTTCAGCAGGTGCAGTGGCTCATGCCTATAATCCCAGCACTTTGGGGGGCTGAGGCGGGAGGATTGCCTGAAGACAGGAGTTTAAGACCAGACTGGGCAAAAAAGTAAGACCCCCCAATCTCCACACAAAAAAAATTAAAATTAGCCAGGTGTGGTGGTGTGTATCTCTAGTTCCAGCTACTCAGGAGGCTGAGGCAGGAGGATCCCTTGGTCACAGAAGTCTGAGGTCACAGTGAGCTGACCATGCCACTGCACTCCAGCCCAGGCAACAGACAGAGACCTTGTCTCAAAAGAAAAAAAAAAATTTCCAGCATTCTCAGCAAAACTGTCCTTGGTGAAAGGCCTTGACTCCTCTGTGAAATGGTTGCTGGAAGCCTTCTTTCATTTGTCTACTCCAAAAGTGGAGCTTAGAAACCTGTGGCCCAAGTAGGTCAGAGGAAGGAAATGGCCAGTATGAATGATCATCAGGTAGAATACAGTAACCTAGATTAGGCTTACAAAAGAGTTAATGATCGTGAAGGCCCGCGGCGGGTGTTGACGCGATGTGATTTCTGCCCAGTGCTCTGAATGTCAAAGTGCAGAAATTCAATGAAGCGCGGGTAAACGGCGGGAGTAACTATGACTCTCTTGAGGTAGCCAAATGCCTCGTCATCTAATTAGTGACGCGCATGAATGGTCATGTGAGTAGGTAGGGACGAGATTCCCACTGTCCCTACCTACTATCCAGCAAAACCACAGCCAAGGAAATGGGCTTGGCGGAATCAGCAGGGAAAGAAGACCCTGTTGAGCTTGACTCTAGTCTGACACGGTGAAGAGACATGAGAGGTGTAGAATAAGTGGGAGGCCCCCGGCGAGGGGGCGGGGAGGGGCGGGGTCCGCCGGCCTTGCTAAGAAACTCACTCAAAACCGCTCAACTACATGGAAACTGAACAACCTGCTCCTGAATGACTACTGGCTACATAACGAAATGAAGGCAGAAATAAAGATGTTCTTTGAAACCAACGAGAACAAAGACACAACATACCAGAATCTCTGGGACACATTCAAAGCAGTGTGTGGAGGGAAATTTATAGCACTAAATGCCCACAAGAGAAAGCAGGAAACATCCAAAATTGACACCCTAACATCACAATTAAAAGAACTAGAAAAGCAAGAGCAAACACATTCAAAAGCTAGCAGAAGGCAAGAAATAACTAAAATCAGAGCAGAACTGAAGGAAATAGACACACAAAAAACCCTTCAAAAAATTAATGAATCCAGGAGCTGGTTTTTTGAAAAGATCAACAAAATTGATAGACTGCTAGCAAGACTAATAAAGAAGAAAAGAGAGAAGAATCAAATAGACGCAATAAAAAATGATGAAGGGGATATCACCACCGATCCCACAGAAATACAAACTACCTCAGAGAATACTACAAACACCTCTACACAAATAAACTAGAAAATCTAGAAGAAATGGATAAATTCCTTGACACATACACCCTCCCAAGACTAAACCAGGAAGAAGTTGACTCTCTGAATAGACCAATAACAGGCTCTGAAATTGAGGCAATAATCAACAGCTTACCAACCAAAAAAAGTCCAGGACCAGATGGATTCACAGCCGAATTCTACCAGAGGTACAAGGAGGAGCTGGTACCATTCCTTCTGAAACTATTCCAATCAATAGAAAAAGAGGGAATCCTCCCTAACTCATTTTATGAGGCCAGCATCATCCTGATACCAAAGCCGGGCAGACACACAACCAAAAAAGAGAATTTTAGACCAATATCCTTGATGAACATTGATGCAAAAATCCTCAATAAAATACTGGCAAACCGAATCCAGCAGCACATCAAAAAGCTTATCCACCATGATCAAGTGGGCTTCATCCCTGGGATGCAAGGCTGGTTCAACATACGAAAATCAATAAATGTAATCCAGCATATAAACAGAACCAAAGACAAAAACCACATGATTATCTCAATAGATGCAGAAAAGGCATTTGACAAAATTCAACAACCTTCATGCTAAAAACTCTCAATAAATTAGGTATTGATGGGACATATCTCAAAATAATAAGAGCTATCTATGACAAACCCATAGCCGATATCATACTGAATGGGCAAAAACTGGAAGCATTCCCTTTGAAAACGGGCACAAGACAGGGATGCCCTCTCTCACCACTCCTATTCAACATAGTGTTGGAAGTGCTGGCCAGGGCAATTAGGCAGGAGAAGGAAATAAAGGGCATTCAATTAGGAAAAAAGGAAGTCAAATTGTCCCTGTTTGCAGGTGACATGATTGTATATCTAGAAAACCCCACTGTCTCAGCCCAAAATCTCCTTAAGCTGATAAGCAACTTCAGTAAAGTCTCAGGATACAAAATCTATGTGCAAAAATCACAAGCATTCTTATACACAAATAACAGACAAACAGAGAGCCAAATCATGAGTGAACTCCCACTCACAATTGCTTCAAAGAGAATAAAATACCTAGGAATCCAACTTACAAGGGATGTGAAGGACCTCTTCAAGGAGAACTACAAACCACTGCTCAATGAAATAAAAGAGGATACGAACAAGTGGAAGAACATTCTATGCTCATGGGTAGGAAGAATCAATATCGTGAAAATGGCCATACTGCCCAAGGTAATTTATAGATTCAATGCCATCCCCATCAAGCTACCAATGACTTTCTTCACAGAATTGGAAAAAACTACTTTCAAGTTCATATGGAACCAAAAAAGAGCCTGCATCGCCAAGTCAATCCTAAGCCAAAAGAACAAAGCTGGAGGCATCATGCTACCTGACTTCAAACTATACTACAAGGCTATAGTAACCAAAACAGCATGGTACTGGTACCAAAACAGAGATATAGATCAATGGAACAGAACAGAGCCCTCAGAAATAATGCCACATATCTACAACCATCTGATCTTTGACAAACCTGACAAAAACAAGCAACGGAGAAAGGATTCCCTATTTAATAAATGGTGCTGGAAAAACTGGCTAGTCATATGTAGAAAGCTGAAACTGGATCCCTTCCTTTCACCTTATACAAAAATCAATTCAAGATGGATTAAAGACTTAAATGTTAGACCTAAAACCATAAAAACCCTAGAAGACAACCTAGGCAATACCATTCAGGACATAGGCATGGGCAAGGACTTCATCTCTAAAATACCAAAAGCAATGGCAACAAAAGCCAAAATTGACAAATGGGATCTAATTAAACTAAAGAGCTTCTGCACAGCAAAAGAAACTACCATCAGAGTGAACAGGCAACCTACAAAATGGGAGAAAATTTTCACAACCTACGCATCTGACAAAGGGCTAATATCCAGAATCTACAATGAACTCCAACAAATTTACAAGAAAAAAACCACCCCATCAAAAAGTGGGCAAAGGATATGAACAGACACTTCTCAAAAGAAGAAATTTATGCAGCCAAAAGACACATGAAAAAATGCTCATCATCACTGGCCATCAGAGAAATGCAAATCAAAACCACAATGAGATACCATCTCACACCAGTTAGAATGGCAGTCATTAAAAAGTCAGGAAACAATAGGTGCTGGAGAGGATGTGGAGAAATAGGAACACTTTTACACTGTTGGTGGGACTGTAAACTAGTTCAACCATTGTGGAAGTCAGTGTGGCGATTCCTCAGGGATCTAGAACTAGAAATACCATTTGACCCAGCCATCCCATTACTGGGTATATACCCAAAGGATTATAAATCATGCTGCTATAAAAACACATGCACACGTATGTTTATTGCGGCACTATTCACAATAGCAAAGACTTGGAAGCAAGCCAAATGTCCAACAATGATAGACTGGATTAAGAAAATGTGGCACATATACACCATGGAATACTATGCAGCCATAAAAAATGATGAAACTGGAAACCATCATTCTCAGCAAACTATCGCAAGGACAAAAAACCAAACACCGCATGTTCTCACTCATAGGTGGGAAATGAACAATGAGAACACATGGACACAGGAAGGGGAACATCACACCCCGGGTACTGTTGTGGGGTGGGGGGAGGGGGGAGGGATAGCATTTGGAGATATATCTAATGCTAAATGACGAGTTAATGGGTGCAGCACACCAACATGGCACATGTATACATATGTAACAAACCTGCACATTGTGCACATGTACCCTAAAACTTAAAGTATAATAATAATAAAATAAAATAAAAAAATAGTTAATGAATGGAGTTCTGCAGGGTCTGCTTTAAAGAACAGATCCTACAGTATTTTAATGGGGAATGTAATCTCAGTGTCATCTCTGAGGCATGTTTACTGCTATATCTCTATCAAGCACCTGAAGTAGTGCCTGGAACAGAGGAATGACTCAGGGTGTGGTGACTGGACTGGATGGCACTTTCAAACCACTGGACCTGTCCCACGATGGGGCAGTGAGTTTCCCGTCCCTCTACCTATAAGGTATCTAAAAGGTTTAGCCTTGCATGTGGTAGATGTGCTTTGAAGGGGGTTTTTTAGGAGACAGTCTAGAGATGACCCCTAAGTAACCTGCCTACAATCTCCTTTATGCTCAGTTGATCAGTGAAGTTTTTTTCAGGGACAATGTAAAACAGTAGTTCTGCTGGTATCACTGACTATGTATTAGAATCACCTATGAACTCTTAAACACTAGTGTCCATGGGCCCTATTCTCAGGATTTTCATTTAATTAATGTAGGCTGACACCCATTCATCTGTTCTTCTTAATGCTTTCTGAATAATCCTAAAGTGCAGTGAAGGTGGACAACCACTAACGTGGAAAAAAACAAAAACAAAACACTCCAATATGCAATACAACTTCACAGCTAGCTCAGAACTAGTTCTCTGCAGGTCTCATAACTTATAATAATTCCTGCTTGGAAGCCAGAAGGCCCGTTCCTCTATTGTCACCATAGCCAAAAAGCATAATCTTCAAGGCCTGATTCATCCTTACCTCCTCCAGGAAGCCTTCTCTGCCTGTTCCAGCCTATTTTTCTGTCCCCTTATTGTACTTCCTGCCAGTGCTTGCATCCCTGCTTTGACTCATATCCCTTTGGCCCTTCTCTCATATCCCTTGTGCCCTTCTCCTTTCCTTTCCTGAGCCTCCACCACACTCCAAATTGAATACTCTAAAAGGTTTAGCCCTGCATGTGGTAGAGGTGCTTTGAAAGGGGTTTTTTAGGAGACAGTCTAGGAATGACCCATCCTGTGCATGTCTACTCACCAAACCCTGTTTTATAATTGCCTGCCCATTTGTATGCCTCTCAATGAAACTGTGCACACCCCGAGAGGAAGAACTGTGACATATTTACCTTGGCAACCACAGCACTTCGTGCATGCAATAGAGTAAACACGATTGCACAGATGGATGGAAGGAAGGATGAATGAGTGGACAGATGGATGAATGAAGTAGTAGTACTCTTTGTGGGGCTTAATTGCACTGTCCGAATTGATTAGTGTCTCTACTACATTTCTCATGTGTCTCTATTACATCTATGTAACTTGGGAAAGAATATTTCCTAGTAATCGCTTTTTCCCATCCATAAATTTTATCTGCCAGCTGACTGACTCACAGCCTGAAAGGAACTTGTTTATTACAGTTTTCTGTAACAAAAGACCAAATCTTAATGTCACATTACAAGATTAGAAAAGGTCTTATCATTTAGTGAACCCTTACTGGGTCCTGGGGGCTTTACATACATTATCTCTTTATGTCAACTCCTCCTATTTGTCAGTTGTAGAATCTGAGACTCAGAGTTTAAGGTAACTTGCTCCAAACCACACTCAGTAGTAGTTGAGATTCAAGCCTAGGTTCTTTCCCACAGAGGCTCATTTCTTCTCCTGTCCCAGTTTCTGTCCCTCAGGTAGAGACTACAGGGGTACTAACATTAAATACTTCAACACAAGGTCAGTCTAGAAGCTCCATGAGGACCCAAACCCGACAGACCTGGACCTTAACAGTGTTCTGAGGATCCTGCACATGCTCCAGGGTTGCATCAACATCCAGGGCAACCACCAACCCAGAGGTAAACCGCAAAGGGTTGTCTGACTCGCCCGCTGGCTCGATGATGGTGGCTGAGGCTTTGTGGATCTGTAAGCAAGAGGAAAATCCTATGATTCTAAAGCCAGGTCATTCCTGGACAAGAAAACACATATTTTTTCTGTCTCCTTATCTAATGAGTGGGCATGTGGGAGCCACTCAGAGGAAGAGCCTAGCCCAGCTGCTCCATTGGTCAAAGAAGATCACCAAGGTAAAGATTTTTGACCATCTGAACAGATTTGGCATACAGGGGCCAAATAGACCCTGACCTGCTCTGGAAGCGGGAGATGCAGGAAGGCACTCTGTCGCAGCATGGTCTGTAGAATTTTGACCACTTCTGCAGGTTTGGATGTCATGAGTCGGGGCATAAGGTCAAGGAGTTTGTCCACAAAGCTGTCCTGCAAGTGGGGCAAATCAGCGATGAAATACCTGGAGGAACAAACAGAAGCAACTGACTCATTCAACTGTGCACTCATTCACCACAGGCTGGGCCCCAGACACCTACCAAACCCTGAAGTAGGAAGAATGATGAAGTGAGAGGAGCTTGCAGTTTACGACCAAGATAGACTGGTACCTGTACAATCATGCCTCAGTCACATGATCACCAGAAAGGCCTCTGTTTATTGATAACCATTATCTGCCAGGCATACTTTTAAGTGTTTTACGTGACCTTATTTAACTGCCAGCAATCCTATGCATCATTAGAATTTTTATTTTCATATTATAGATTCCTTAATTATTTTAACAAATACATTTTTAAGACCTACGAAGCGCCAAGCACTATTTTAGGTTCTGGAAACACAGTGAACAAAAGAGAACAAAACGATTGCTTCAATGGAGCTTACATTCAAGTGGCAGAAACACTGAGACTCAGAGGGGATGATGCCTCACTGAGGCTCAGAAAAGTTAAGTACGTTACTCCTGGCTCAGACTGATCCAATTTTGTGCCTTGTGCTAGTGGATAGTCAAAAAATATCTCACTGAGGAGGTGATATCTGTGCAGGAACTCAAAGGATGAATTAAGAACATTAGATGAAGAACTTTGGGGATTCAGAGCTATCATCTTCCCAAAAATCTTTTCAACCCAACTGTGTAAAAACAGACTCTCTAAAGAATCTAAAGCCAAAAGTAAGGCATGAACTTATTTCAGATTCAAAACTAGAATTTTTTTTTCTTTTCTTTTTGAGGAGTCTCACACTATTGCCCGGGCTGGTGTGCAATGGCGTGATCTCGGCTCACTGGAACCTCCGCCTCCCGGGTTCAAGCAATTCTCCTGCCTCAGCCTCCCGAGTAGCTGGGATTATAGCTGCCCACCACCACGCCCTACTAATTTTTTGTATTTTTTAGTAGAGACAGGGTTTCACTATATTGGCCAGGCTGGTCTCGAACTCCTGACCTCGTGATCCACCCACCTCGGCCTCCCAAAGGGCTGGGATTACAGGCGTCAGCCACCGCGCCCAGCCTCAAAACTAGGATCTTAAAAAGCCAAGCTAGATGGTACAGTTTGCTAGAGAGCATTACCTGCTGGTGAAGGTAATGTTGAAACTCAGCCCTGTAAGAAGCTATCATCACCCCAATGACAAGTACAGAGTCATAAAAACCTCAGGTTTGGTGAACTTCATGAGGGCAGAGACAATGAGCGGAAGAAATGAAACAGACTTCATCAGTGCTTTAAGATCCTATGTCTTCTCCCAGTATTATTCTGCCAGCATACCAGAAGTCTGGTCACTCCCTCGACTCCTATTTCTTCATCAGGCTTTCCATTCAACTACTGCATGTGCTTTAACGGATTCATTCCATATGAAACTCTGAAAAAATATATGTATTCTACAAAATAAAATTTACCTACAGAATTACAAAACAATTGTTTATATAGATTATAGAGAAATATGCAAGTGTAAGAACGGTGTGGGCCTGGTGCAGTGGTTCACACCTGTAATCCCAATACTTTGGGAGGCAGAGGCAGGAGGATCTCTTGAAGCCAGGAGTTTGAGACCAGCCTGAGCAACACAGCAAGACCCCATCTCTAAAAAAAAATATTAAAAATTATCCGGGCGTGGTGGCACATGCCTGTAGTCCTAGCTACTCAGGAGTCTGAAGTGGGATGATAGCTTTAGCCCAGGAGTTCAAGGGTGCAGGGAGCTGTGCCAGTCTGGGTGACAGAGTGAGACCCTGTCTCAAAAAATAATAATGAGGTCAGACGCGGTGGTGGCTCACGCCTGTAATCCCAGCACTTTGGGAGGCCAAGGCAGGCAGATCACTTGAGGTCAGGAGTTAGAGACCAGCCTGGCCAACATGACGAAACCCCGTCTCTACTAAAAATACAAAAATTAGCCGGATGTGGTGGCAGGCACCTGTAGTCCCAACTACTTGGGAGGCTGAGGCAGAAGAATCACTTGAACCCAGGAGGTGGAAGCTGCAGTGAGCCAAGACTGCGCCACTGCACTCCAGCCTGGGTGACAGAGCAAGACTCTGTCTCAAATAAATAAATAAATAAATAAATAAGAATGGTGTGAACGAACAGTGTTAAAAAAACAGATGACTAATGATTTTTTCAACAAACGTATTTACACGTTTTCTTCATATTACTTGTCTTTTTATGGCCTAGCTGAGTGCTAAATGCAAGTGATTCCTGGTAGGTTTAGTTTTGAAGCTCCAACTTCAAAGAAGTTTCTATAACATTAAGGAAAAATCCAAATTAGGTTTTCTTTCCTAATTTAAGGTTAACGACATGGCCACAGATGATAGCTTGGCTGCACAAGCTAAACCAAGGAATGTGATTTGTGATCGTTCCTATTGCCTGCAAGTGCTATACTCCGTGTAACCAAGATTCAATAAGCCAGAAGAGTTATAAAATACTTACCTCTGAAAAAAGTCTACTTCCTGTAAAAATTTTTCACACATCCCAAATAAGGGGTCAAGTCTGTAGAAAAGAAATGTAAAATAATTTGCTTGTGAAATCTGCAAACTGAGGAGGACCAAAAGTCCCAGAAACCTGAGCCTAAATTAAAGGAAAATTAGCATATTATACTATAAAAATGATCTCTAAAAGTAACAGAAGACTCCTAATGGACCTGGGGGAAACACCTGTCGGGATCCCAAGACCTGATTAAACCACTGCAGTTCCCATTAAGCTCAAAGAATATTAAAAATCAAAGACTATCACAGGCTACACTTGGCACTAGACTCACTACGAATACAGGAGAGAAGCATAGCATGTGGGCAGTACAGTGTCAAGTTCCCCTTCTGCAGGAGTCCTTGCTTCATTAGCATCTCAGCTACTATGATTTCTGTACCTACCTGATTTAGATCTCATCTCCTTGCACATGAGCTGTCAGCATTGGGATGAAAGATCCCAGACAGCTGTGTCGACTGCTGCACGATCTATCCAGTTTCAAGAATCACTGCACTCAATGAAGCCTACAGCCATTGTATCGGCATCTGGAAACTAGTTCGTTTATATTTCCTTCTGGTCTACATGCAATTTACTCAGAGATCATTTTTTCCATAGCGGTATAGCCTACTAATGTAGTTGATACTGAAAGGGCTCCAAGAAACATACCTAAAAAGTTAACTAAATTCCTATGCAAGAGGGGAAAAGGTTTTGTTACTATTTTGCCGACAGACATAGATGGTGTTCCTTCCTCTCTATCTTGAATTACTTGGCCTCACAGTACTTGAGAACATTTCATTTCAGTAAAAAGTTATTGCATACCTAAATAATCCAGGCAACATACTAGGTCAATATAACTTACTAAGTTTTGACCTTTGTATATTTTCTTCCTATTTCTTGTATGTAATTTCTGCATGAAATTTCCCACTTGTTTTCTTTAATATATTATTCATTGGAGGAATAAAGTTCCCACCAAGATAAAACAAATACTCTTTCCTTATGTAAAAATATGTAAGAGAATGATGTCAAGGTTTAGTCTTTTTATTAAAATATAGTCTCCATGAGTAGACTTTGTATTCTTCATCATATATTTCCTAGCACAGGCAGCATTCAATAAGTATTTGCTGAATGAACAAAAAATGGGGCTGGGGGTAGATGGCAAATGGAAACCTACTCTGGAAGCAACATTCATTCTAATTCTTTTCCTGAAAAAAAAAAAAAAAAAAAAAGTAGCACTTGAAAGTTTTTAAACTAATCTTCTACCAGAAATGGAAGTGAAATTTCATAGTGAGGTTACCCACCAAACACCACAAGGAGTGAGAGGGCTAGAAGGGAGAATTCCAGCCAAGCAGGGGCACAAAGGAAAGCAATTTGGCCAAGCAGTGACATTTCCTCATTTGTTTGCCTGATTATATAGAGAATCATCTTGGAGAGGCTCCAGGAAGTAAAATACAAAAAGATTTGGGAACTCTCCCCAAACGTCAAAAAAGAGCAGGCATCCTCATCAACAGGCCATATACATGAAGTAGGCCTCTAATACTAAGAACTCCTACTTTTCCTTTGGTGTGAGGGAAGGAAAGCTATGAAAGTGAGGCTCATTCAGGGGCTAACAATCATTAAAGAATACAAATTACCAATTTAAACTAGTCTAGACTTTCATTGTAAGTATGCAAAGACAATGGAAAATGACTAGGTGTTATAAACGACAATCAGGAGCTGTAAAGGAGACCAAGCAGTCCTCAAAAAGAGTTAAGTCAAGGCAAGAAAGCACAGAAAACTTTTTTAAAAATTCTAATCAACAACCTTGGTGAGAGTTAACAGGGATTTAAAAGGATATTACATTGACAAAGCAAGAGAAACTGCTACAGAAACAGCAGATGACAAGAAGAGAAGCTATACAGCAGAAAAAAAAAAGGAAAAAAATAGTAGAGAAGCACACTTGGAAATAAAACACATAATAATGAAATCAAACTCAACAGTTCAGAACAGTGGAATCAACAACAATGTAAAACTGAAATGATAAACTAAAAAGAGCATATTAAAGAATTTACTGGCCAGGCACAGTGGCTCACGCCTGTAATTCCAACACTTTGGGAGGCTGAGGCAGGCGGATCACCCGAGGTCAGAAGTTCAAGACCAGCCTGACCAAACATGGAGAAACCCTGTCTCTACTAAAAATACAAAATTAGCCGGGTGCAGTGGCGCATGCCTGTAATCCCAGCTACTTGGGAGGCTGAGGCAGGAGAATCGCTTGAACCTGGGAGGTGGAGGTTGCGGGGAGCTGAGATTGTGCCATTACACTCCAGCCTGGGCATCAAGAGCAAAACTCTGTCTCAAAAAAAAAAAAAAAAAAAAAAAAAAAAAAAGAATTTACTCAGAATATAGAATAGAAAAACAAAGAAATTGAAATTACAAAAGAAAAGGTATAGAAAAAATAGATACAGAAAATCCAACATTCAGTATGACAGACTAGAGTGTATAGAAGAAGTAAAGAAATAATGGAGAAAAACAAAAAATCCCTGAGCTAAAAATGGCTGATACTTCAAACTCCCACCGAAGATCAGCAAGCATATTGAAAGAAAACATATACCTAGACATATGTGAAATTAAAGAAAGAAAGAAAATTTTAAAGGTTTGAGCATGAAAAATAAGCTGTAGGGAAGAGAACCAGACTGACATAAGACATTCAACTGTAACATTAAATACTAAAAGGGAACATAGCAGAGGCAGAGAGTCTCTATGAACCTATTCTGGTTTGGCGGGGGTTGCCCAATAAAATAAATAAATAAAGGCACCATAGCAATATGGAAATATTGGAAAAGAATTCCATTTATGTATGAGAGCAAAGGAATTTAAAAGGTGACAGAGAACAGTGGTGGCAAAGTTGGAGCTAAACTTATAAAGATTATAAGTGGTGGCTCACGTCTGTAATCCTAGCACTTTGGGAGGCCGAGGTGGGAGGATACTTTGAGTTCAGGAGTTCAAGACTGGCCTGGGCAACACAGTGAAACCATGTTTCTATTATTTTTAAAAATAAAAAATATTTTATAAAAAAATTAAAAATAAAAATAAACAAGGATATACAAGGATTATGTACTTATAACTTTAAAAGACTGTATTTATAAACATAAAAATTAATACAAGCTACATTATAAAATCATAATCAGCTGAAACAAACCTCCAAGTTATTATTATTATTATTATTATTTTTTTTTTTTTTTGAGACGGAGTCTCACTCTGTCACCCAGGCTGGAGTGCAGTCGCGGGATCTCGGCTCACTGCGAGCTCCACCTCCTGGGTTCATGCCATTCTCCTGCCTCAGCCTCCTGAATAGCTGGGATTACAGGCACCTGCCAGCACGCCCTGCTAATTTTTTTTTTTATTTTTAGTAGAGACGGGGTTTCACCATGTTAGCCAGGATGGTCTCAATCTCCTGACCTCGTGATCCACCCGATTCGGCCTCCCAAAGTGCTGGGGTTACAGGCGTTAGCCACCGCACCCAGCCATATTATTGTTATTATTTTTAAGACATAGGGTCTTGTTCTGTTGCTCAAGTTGGAGTGCAATGGCATGATCATAGCTCATTGCAGCCTCGAACTCCTGGGCTCAAGGGATCCTCCCACCTCAGCCTCCCAAGTAACTAGGACCACAGGTGCACACCACCCATGTCCAGCTAATTTTTGATTTTTATTTTTTAGAGACAGGGTCTCACTATGTTGCTTAGGCTGGGGTCAAACTCCTGGCTGGGCTCAAGCAATCCTCCTGCTTTGGCCTCCCAAAGTCTGGGATTACAGGCGTGAGCCACTGCATCTAGCCCAAATTTTTGTTATTATTTTTTGCTCAGTAAGAGACCTTAACTGGCCTAAATTATTATTATTATTATTAGTAGTAGTAGTAGTAGTAGTAGTATTATTTGAGATGGAGTCTCACTCTGTCACCCAGGCTGGAGTGCAGTGGTGTGATCTCGGCTCACTGCAACCTCCGCCTCCTGGGTTCAAGCAATTTTCCGCCTCAGCCTCCCAAGTAGCTGGGATTACAGACGCCCACCACCACGCCTGGCTAATTTTTTGTATTTTTAGTAGAGATGGGGTTTCACCATCTTGGCCAGGCTGGTCTTAAACTCCTGACCTCGTGATCCACCTGTCTTGGCCTCCCAAAGTGATGGGATTACAGGCGTGAGCCACTGCGCCCGGCCAACTGGCCCAAATTACTTAAGCAGTAAGAGACAAACAAAAGCATACTAAAATCTTCATCTTGATCTCTTAGATCATCTTGATCTTACAGAGGTGACCATAAATTCTGTTTAACTTTTTATGCTGATAAATATAAGTTCAATATGTTCATTAAAAATATAAGTAATAACAGTATTACTAAAACTAATATTAGTTAACATGTATCAAGTATTTATAATTGATGTGACAGACACTATTTTAAAGGCTTTGCATATAATAATCCAGCCAGGCACGGTAGCTCACGCCTGTAATCCCAGCACTTTGGGAGGCCAAGGCAGGTAGATCACTGGAGGCCAGGAGTTTGACACTAGCATGGCCAACATGGTGAAACCCCATCTCTCCTAAAAATAAAAAATTAGCTGAGTGTGGTGATGCGCACCTGTAGTTCCAGCTACTTAGGAGGCTGAGGCATGAGAGTTGCTTGGACTCGGGAACCAGAGGTTGCAGTGAGTTGAGATCGCGCCACTGCACTCCAGCCTGGGTGATAGAGCAAGACTCTGTCTCATAAATAAATAAAATAAATAAATGGTTTTGCATATAATAATTCAATAACCCTTACAATAACCCTGTGAGGAAGAGATAGGTACTACTATTATCTCAGTTTAACTTATGGGAACAAACTGAGGCCAAGAAGTGTTAAGTAACTTGTCCAAGGGTTACTCAGTTTGCAAATGGTAAAGTCAAGATCTGAACCGAAGCAGTGTGGCACCACAGCCCTCTTAACCAGTATGTTCTACTGCCTCTCACTTGAAGAGTTTAGAATTAGGGTGCATAACTTTCAAACCCCTGGAGGAAAAAAGAAAACAATCTAGCAAAACTTAAGAAAGAAAGAAAAAAAAAAAAAAAGCAGAATGCATACAAATGAAAAATATAGGCTGGGCTCGGTGGCTCACGCCTGTAATCCCAGCACTTTGGGAGGCCAAATTGGGTGGATCACCTGAGTTCAGGAGTTCAAGACCAGCCTGGCTAACATGGTGAAACCCGTCTCTACTGAAAATACAAAATTAGCCGGGCATGGTGTAGCATGCCTGTAATCCCAGTTACTTTGGAGGCTGAGGCAGGAGAATCGCTTGAACCCGGGAGGCAGAGGTTGCAGTGAGCTGAAATCGGACCACTGCACTCCAGCCTCGGCGACAGAGCGAGACTTTGTCTAAAAGAAAAAAAAAAAGAAAAATATAAAATATTATAGCATGAGTAAAGACCTAAAAACATTAGTATCTTTATATAATGACATGACAAGATAAGCATATTATAATGTTGGGTGAAAGGAATAGGAGGCAGAACAGCAAAGTATGGTATGATCCCCTTTATGTTATTGTACACATCTTTATAATCTATGTTTATATGGTTTGGGAAAATCTGGAAGTATACACATGAAATGTTGGCAGCTGTTTTCGAAATGGTAGATTACCAGAGAACCTTCACTTACCCTGTAATATTTTAATTTTTGTAACAATTATATATAAACTAAAAAAAAATCTTTTTTAAAAAACAGTATAGATGCCATCACAAGCACCTTTGTTTTTTCAGCTATAACTGGCACATAGTAGGGATTAAACATTTGTTAAATGAATATATGAATACCTTTTTTTTTTTTTTATAAAGATGGGGTCTTGCTCTGTTGCCCAGGCTGGAGTGCAGTGGTGTGATTTCGGCTCACTGCAACCTCCGCCTCCCGGGTTCTAGAGATTCTCCTGCCTCAGCCTCCCGAGTAGCTGGGACTACTGGTGCATGCCACCACGCCCAGCTAATTTTATGTATTTTTAGTAGAGACAGGGTTTCACCATGTTAGCCAGGATGCTCTCGATCTCCTGACCTCGTGATCTGCCCACCTTGGCCTCCCAAAGTGCTGGGATTACAGGTGTGAGCCACTGCACCCGGCCACATATGAATATCTTTAAGATTAAATGATTCTTTTACTTTATGAGGTCACTATCAAGATAAGTAAAGAAATAAAATATTTTATTTTTCAGGATGTTATTTCTGACCTAGTATGTTTCTGTATTTAAACATTCATATTTGTATCTCTATGCCACTTTTTTTTTGACACAGTGGCTGGACTGAGCATCAAGCATGTCTGTGAGCTGGCAATGAGTCACCTAAGTACTTTTTTGTATCAAATCTATGATGCCATCATTCTTAAGATGCACCTTTATTTTATGAAATAGTAAGAAACAAAAAACACTATGGGACACCATCAAAATATCTGATTTCAGAGAAGTTACAATAATAAAAAAAGTGTATCTTGGAATCAATGAAATGTGGCAATTCCAGTTATCTGAAAGTCTTACAGCTATAATTACACTGAGCTCTTATTACGTATCAAGTACCATGCTAAGTGTTTTTACATGTATTATCTCATTTATTCTTCATAGAAATGCCATGAGTTAGATGCTGTCTTCATTTTCATTTTGTACAGGGAAACAAGGTACAGAAAGGTTCATAACCAAACTAGTAAGTAGAAAAGACAAGATTTGAACAAAGTAGTCTGACTTCCCAGTACATCCTCTTAATTTATCCTTATTGCCTGAGAAAAAACTTATTAGTCCCTTCAGGACAGAAAAAGTGGTCCCTGTCACTAAATTCTTAAGGAAATCTACCAAGTAGGAGGATACAGAATGTCCTTATTGCCAGATAAAGTCCAGTGTTGTGCTATATGTAATGGAGAGTCACCAGAGGGTTTTTAGCAAGGGAGAGACACAATTGGATTTCCAAGGGTCTAATCTGATCCAACAACAGAATTTGTAATATCTGAAAAAAATGAATAGATCACACATTCCTTAGCTAGTCTTTCCTAAATTTCATTTTACTTATCATTAACTTTCGTGTGATGTCTGAATGCATTTGAAGTATCTTTGAAAGGAACATACCACATATTTTGGCCAACCCCACATCTTACCCTCGTGTAGTTCGTGCTGTTACTATAAGTTGCAAAGCTTTGGCCTGCAGCCTCATGTGATGTATAATCACCACCTGCTTATTCTCCACACCACTGTACATGAATTCCATTTTGTAGGTCTCTTCCATAATCTATAAAGATAATTAACAATAAATAAAAATATCATAGTCTTACTTGAGAGCAGCATAGAATTCTACTGTTAAATGACCTTAGGTGAAACTCTTAACTGAGATTTTACATCCCTGTGCTTTTAAGTGTTGGTATAGTATGCCTTGTAAAAAGAGAATACATTATTTTGCCTATTTAAAAAGAAGACTGACCTGGTAATAAAATCATCTTAGTTGATGCTGTGAAGATAAGAATGTTTAATCACTAAGCAAACTGCAAAGCACTGAAAGCACTGCTTCTTACCCTAAATGAAGCCCACTCTGCTGTGGGAACAAATTAATATATATTATGTATGGAAACCCAATCCCCACGAAGTCCTCAAGAATTAAGCATCAGGAACTATTAACCATATGTTAGTTATCCTGACAGACTGTTCCATGGGCCTGGTGTGAGGGAGTTTGGGACGGAAATAAGTGCAAGAAAACATTGTCTATGACCCCAGATCAAGTCCCCGATCTTGCTCGGTTCTATCCAAATAAGCGATTTTCACCAAAATGATGCTTCTCTTTTCCTTCTGTGCTTGCCTCCCAGTGAACACTCTAGGGTCAGGGAAATGACTCCAGACTCTCTTACAATTGGCAATAAGACAAGTTAAATTACATGAGTGTCTCAATCCCTTTCTGTAAACAGGGAAGAAACAGTACCAATATTATGAAGTTTCAAGTATCAAATGGAGCATGCAATGTGTTTATCACAGTATCTGGTATACAGCAATGGTAATTCCTTTCCTCTTTTCCTTCCAAATTATTGCTCCCTGGTCCCATCCTTCCAATGTGGCTCAATTAGCGGGTTCTAGTCATTAAATTCTACTCTTCTACAATAAGCCACATACCAGGTCTGAGAAAGAGTCTGGATCAGACAAGAGTTCAGCACTGTAGTAGAAAACAGATTCTGGGTATCAGAGGATCTGGTCTCAAGTCCTGACTGTATTACCTATAGCTCTATGAATTTAACCTTGCTGAGCCTTAACTGCCTCATCTCTAAAATAGACTTAATACTTATTCCTATCTAATGGGATTATTATGAGGGTTAATTAAGCTAATAGACTTGAAATCATTTAGTGAACTGTAATGTAACAATAACAGTCACCATCATTAGCTTCCTCCTGGGTCATTTACAGACTCCCTATCTGGAAGACTTGACCTGCAAGAGATCACCAAGTCTCAATACTTAGGTGCAAAGGGGAACGGCTCAAAGCTAAAAAGAAATAAACTAGAGACAAATAAAATTAAAGCCTACTTAATGAACTACCCAGGACCTTTTAACGTTGAAGAGATGGTACAGGCTAAAGATATAAACAATCTTAACTGAGTTGGGCTACATTTTCAGATGAATGATTCATGACAGCAGAGACAGTGTTTCACCATGTTGGCCAGGCTGGTCTCAAACTCCTAACCTTAAGTGATGCGCCCATCTCAGCCTCCCAAAGTGCTGGGATTACAGGTGTGAGCCACTGCGCCCAGCCCAACTGCCACATTTTATAGAAGAGAAAAAATCCAGGGAATTTAAGTAACTTGCTCAATATCACTCAGCAAATCAGAGGAAGACCTGGGACTAGGACTCAGGTCCCCTGAGTCCAAAGTGAGTGCTGTGTCCCCTAGTTATGCTCCTTCTCATATCGCTAACTTCTGTCATAGCCTAAAATTAGGGAGGCCACAGCAGATGTATAGAGCTACAGGAAGGCCTCTGGCTCCACCTTGGACCAGACAATTCCTGGACAGAGACCTATTTGAAGGGAAGGTCTGAATAAGCTTACCTGTGTTGCTGCTGCTGAGGCCAAATCACTCTGCTTCAAATACAAAGGGGAAGTTATATTCCACAACTTTTCCTGCGAGGCCTACACAGACAGAGCTATAGGAAGGCCTCTGGCTTTGCCTTGGACCAGATAATTCCTGGACAGAGACCTATTTGAAGGGAAGGTCTGAATAAGCTTACCTGTTTCGCTGCTGCTGAGGCCAAATCACTCTGCTTCAAATACAAAGGGGCAGCTATATTCCACAACTTTTCCTGCAAAGCCTACACAGACAAATCAGGAGGGAACAGAATACCGAGGTCACAAAGACTGGCATATCATTTGGGATTTACATTTTTGTTTTCCTTTGAAAGTCTGCCATGAACAGGACTTCTCAATTAATCTTATTATTTTAACCCAATAAGCTGTATCTATTATGGAGAAAGATAAGACCAATGGTTTGGGCTAAATGAATTCCCACCCATTTGATTCAATTCTTGGCCCAAAGGCTCTGTGTCCCAGATCAGTGCTTCTGGAAGCAGAGGACAGGAACCATGAAAGCTTCACCAGAATGCGCAGGCAAGCCAGCTTCCGGGCTCTAGGCACTCCTTGTTCCAAGAGCCACCGGACTAACCCAAGCCACCTAGATACTTCTTCCTTGACTGTGATTCTTTTTTCTTTTCCCCTATGCTCATTATGTTATAAGCCCCAACCACTTTACCAACATATTCAACTAGAAATCAAGCAGCTTTCCTAGATTTCTCCCTCTTTCAATCTTTCTACATTCAAAACCACCACTAAGAGCCACGATTTTACCTTCCATCTCTCTCCTCACCTATCCATCCACATGACCTCATCTCTTGCACAAACTTCTGACAGCCTCTTATTTTCTCAGTCCTTCTGAATTACAGATGTAATCAAATGACATGACAGAAAACCTGGACTAACACTGTCCAATAGAAATATAACATGAGCTATATATATATAATTTTAAATATTCTCGTAGCCAGTTTTTAAATTACAAAGATGTAAGTTAATTTTGAAGATACAAAGACTAAGTTAATTTTTTAAAAAAGTTTGTTTAACCCAGTATATCCAAGATATTAACATTTCACCATGCAGTATTTTTTAAATTATTAATTAGATAGTTTACATTTTCTTTTCATACTAAGTCTGAGAAATCCAGTGTGTATTTTGCACTTAATAACACATCTCAGTTTGGACTAACAACTTTTCAAGTACTCAAGAGTCCCATGTATCTGGTGGCTAGCAAATTAAACAGTGGTAGGTCTAAACTATAGATAAACTATAGGAATTTCTGGAATATTTACTTCTAATCATTTCTTGTATGCATGTTTTTTGACAGTTGCAGTCAGAAAGCAGAATTAAGTTTGGGGATTAGATCATAATCCCAAAACATACAATCCCAAATGTTGAAATCCTGACATCCAAATTCTGGGGAAGTGATTAGTCTGTTTTGGGTTGTATGCAGGACAGTTGCATCATGTTAGTTGTATCATGTTAGGCACAACTATTACCATGTTATTGTCTTTATTTGGAAATTAAGTATGGCTTAAGGAGATGCGTATGAGTGCCAAGCTGACAAGGGGTGGACTTGTGGACCTAATTTTAGGTATCAGCTTGACTACATTAAGGAATATCAGAAACCTGGTAAAACATTATTTTGTTTTACACACTGAGGGTGTGTCTATGAGAGTGTTTCCAGAAGAGATTAGTGTAAAAATCTGAGTGTACTAGGTGGAGACTATCTGCCCTCAATGTTGGCGGGCACCATCCAATCAGCCAGTGGCCAGGAGAGAACAAATACTAAAGACAAAATGGGCTGGGAGTGGTGGCTTATGCCTGTAATCCTAGCACTTTGGAAGGCTGAGGTGGGCGGATGACCTGAGGTCAGGAGTTCGAGATCAGCCTGACCAACATGGCAAAACCCTGTCTCTAATAAAAATACAAAAATTAGCCGGGCGTGGTGGTGCACACCTGTAATCCCAGCTACTTGGGAGGCTGAGACAGGAGAATTGCTTGAACCCAAGAGGCAGAGGTTGCAGCAGTGAGCCGAGATCATGCCACTGTATTCAGCCTGGGTGAAAAGGTGAGACTCTGTCTCAAAAAAAAAAAAAAAAAAAAAAAGGCAAAATAGCGAAACGGACCCTCTGGGTTCTGCTGCTTGGATATCAGAAATCGACTCCATGAAAGTGCATTATCACAATACTGACTTTGTGTATAAGCATTGAGTGTGTACATAAAATGGTGAAACTTCCTCGATAAATGAGATATCCTTTTCGTACATCTGCATTTGTGAAAGATAAAATTTCTTGAGATCTCAGCTCTTTGGGTGACTGCATATGCAGTGGTGACCCAGCACAGTTTCCATCAATCTCGTCAAAAGACTTGAGGTTGTTGGGCACAGTATTTCAGATGACCACAGTTAAAAAGCTGGGTATACACAATTAACAACCAAAGTGATATGCATTTATACCTTTCCCTTTATGACCAATTTCTTTATAAATATGGCTCATCTGCTCATAACTGTTATACCCACCCACTGTCATTAGTAACCTGAGTGTTTATGCTTGCAAAAATGTATGTTGTTATTGTCTATTTTATTATATTAAGTGGTGTATAAAGTATTCTGTTGTGTTTTTATGTTTCTCAAATAAATTCCCCTTTAAAAAATAAATATCTTTAAATTTTTTTAATTATTTCTTCCATAATTATATTTTGGCGATTTTGATGTTTTCTGGGCTGTGGTTTTTGGGATTTTAGACTTTAGGGATTTTAGTCTTTTGGAATTTAAACAGTTTAGGACTATGATGTTCTGGACTGTCTTTTGGGATTATGATTGGCTCCCCTTCTTTTGGGTACATAACATTACACCCTAAGTATTTTGTCATGTTGTTGTATAATTCTTCATAAAGAATTACTGACTACAGAATATACTGTTAGGTAGCTGTTCCAAAATTTATTTAGCTTTTTTCCTGTTATTAAACACACTTGCCTTGGGTTCTGGCTCTGGGCCCCTTACCTACACTGTCACCCCTTGTCATTGAATAACCAACAATTATGTGTTCTTTTTAGGAGTAATCACTTCTCTTTCCTCACCCATATTTTGCTACTATAGAAAAGTGGATTCTTCTCCATGGCCTCCTTGAATTCCTGGGGTTTCACAGAGGCTTGGAAAAGCCAAACAACTTTGCAAAGGGGCATGAAGGAACTTCTTGGAGTGATGAAAATGTTCTACGACTTGCCTATGATGGTGATTACACAGATATATACATTAGAAAGAACATATCTAGCCTAACAAGGACCATTTAAGTACCAAGTATACATACCCACCTTTACATGTATAGGCACACCTGCACAACTGTTAAATATAACATTTAGCACAAGTTCACACAGTAGAAAATAACTTTTGACTCCCTGATTTACTCTGACTTTAGCCAAATATCATCAATTACTTTGAAAACAAAGAACATTTTGAACTAGGGCCAAGATAAAAGTTCGTCAAGTGAGAAGGGCTCTCCTAAATTCTGTGCCAAAATTTATAGTAAAATTCTGCTACAGAAGCTGAAAGATACTGAACTCATTTAATTGTTTTTTAACTCAGCAAAACTAAATAGATTCTTGGGTACCAATTCTGTGTATAGCTGACTACTGAGTAAGAAACGCCAGCAAGTTGGTCTTTTTAACAGCAATGAAATCAACCTTTTAACTTTGATGAAGTACAATCAGTTTTTTTGTTTGTTTGTTTGTTTTCTTTAAAGACAGGATCTTGGTCTGTCATCCAGGCTGGAGTGCAATCTCACTGCAGCCTTGACCTCCTAGGCTCAAGCAGTCCTCCCAACTCCAGCCAAGTAGCTGGATATACAGGAATGCACCACCACACCTGCCTATTTTTAAATTTTCTTGTAGAGATGAGGTGTCACTATATTGCCCAGGCTGTTCTCAAACTCTTGAGCTCAAGCGATCCTCCTGCCTTGACCTGCCAAAGTGCTAAGATTACAGGTGTGAGCCACTGCACCTGGCCTTCAAATGAGCGTTTTAAGAAAATAGTCTAAAACTTCATACAATTCCTTTGCTAATCAAATTATACAAAACATTTACAACCTTGGGATTCTAACTAAAATGATTATCCAATGTGCTCTAATTATATTATGATAAAAGAATTCTCCCAAAATTTACAAATTCCTATGAGTTAATATTTCATTAATTAGACACAAATGTAATCACACTGCAGAGTACATATTTCTCCATTGTCAAGTGGTTGCATTAAGACCATAAGTTTTATAACTTATGGCCTCACACACTGCTGGATCCACAAAGATGCATTTTTAGCAACACAATCATAAATGGAATGGATGAAAACCAACCTTGATGAGAAGTAGTTGACAGCGAAGATAGGTGGCAGAGAAATCAGCTACTCCTGCCAATTCAGATTGAAGTTCTCCAAGTCTTTGCAGATCCCTATAGTAAATAAAACCCCAAGGCAAACACAGGATAAGGATAATGCCACCAACATAAAGATCATGTCAAAAGCATTTTATCATTTTATACCTAGTAAACTGGTCATACATTTTTAAATGACAACACTGAATGCTGGAGTGGTTATAATAAAATTGGTTCACTCACACTGTGACAGTAGTTTAAGCTCATGTAACCCTTTTGGGAAGCAAAACCATACTGTTATAAAGGCACATATATGGTAAAATGTTTTGATTCATAGCTTTACGCTGAAAAGTAATACTAAGAGAAATATTCAACAGAAATGAAATGCTTTATGGGTGACAATATTCATTGTTATGTGGACTATTATAGTAAAAACTCAGTAGCTACTTATTCAATGGTGAAAGAAATATTGAGTAAATTATGATGCAGCCAATCAAGTAAATTTTTTTTTTATTATACTTTAAGTTGTGGGGTACATGTGCAGAACGTGCAGGTTTGTTACATAGGTATACACACGTCATGACGGTTTAATGCATCCATCTTTTTTTTTTTTTTTTTTTTTGAGGTGGAGTCTCGCTCTGTTGCCCAGGCTGGAGTAGAGTGGCATGATTTCGACTCACTGCAACCTCTGCCTCCTGGGTTCAAGCGATTCTCCTGCCTTAGCCTCCTGACTAGCTGGGATTATAGACGCACACCAGCACGCCCAGCTAATTTTTGTATTTTTAGTAGAGACAGGGTTTCACCATGTTGGCCAGGCTGGTCTCAAGCTCCTGACCTCGTGATCTGCCTGCCTCGGCCTCTCATAGTGCTGGGATTACAGGCGTGAGCCACCGCCCCCGGCCCAAGTAAATATTTTGTAGCCATTAAAATATGAAATGGTTAATAAAGTGTATGATCTCAACTATGTAAAAACTATATAGAGGAGAAAAATACATTGAGGTGGCTTTCTGGATAATGGTGACAGGGTGCTCTTTAGTACCTTCTCTCAGCTATGCTTTATTTTCCGAGTTTTTAAGACAATTAACAATTATTTTCTTGTATCAGAAAAAAACATTATTTTTTAAAAAGGTATTATGGTAGACACTGTTGGTTGCCTGTCCAGTTAGCCATTCTCCACTTCTTTATTACTAATTGAACTCTGATTTTGTTCAAGGGAACATGTCCCCAAGCCCAATTCCAAGTAGTATCTGATTGAACTAAGCCAATTAGTGCACATTGTCTGTCTGGATATGTGACCTGAATTGACCTTATCAGTTCAGATGAAAGTACTTTATTGCATGCTTACAACAAATTGGTGTGTCTGTCTGTCTCTCGCTGGACCAGGCAAGGATGCTTATAGCACTGATTGCCATTGGCAGCATACTGTAACTCTAAGGGAAAAAACCTTAAGATAAAGCCAATGCTGAAGACAAGAAAAGTCCAAAGAGAAATAGAGAAACTAGGTCCTTATAAATAAGGTCCTTATAAATATTTATAAATAAATACGGGCTTATAAATAAGCCACTTAATCATACCATATCTCCAATTTCTGGACATCTAGAAAAATATCTTAGTCATGCAAGTGCTATAACAAAATATCATAGACTGGGTGGGTTATAAACAACCGAAATTTATTTCTCACAGTTGTATAGGCTGGGAAGTCCAATATCAAGACACCTACAGATTTGGTTTCTAGTGGGGGCTCATTTCCTCATAGGCTGCACCTTCTACATGTATCTTCATATGGTGGAAGTCACAAACGAGCTCCCTTAGGCCTCTTTTAAAGGTTATTAATCTCATTCATGACCTAATCACCTCCCAAAGACCTCACTTCCTCATAACATCACCTTGGGGTTAGGATTTCAGTATATGAATTTGGGGGAGACATAAACTTTCAGATCATAGCAGGAAATAAATAGCCATTATAAGCTAGCTTGTGAAAAGCATCCTAACTGGATGTAAGTATAGACACAATGACTGTAACCATATGAAAACATATCTGCCTATAGTAAGAAATTAGAAAGTGTCATACACAAATAAAATAGTTGTGCTAGAATTACTGGTGATTTAAAACATTTAGTTTTCATATTTATGCAGCCAAAAGACACATGAAAAAATGCTCATCATCACTGGCCATCAGAGAAATGCAAATCAAAACCACAATGAGATACCATCTCACACCAGTTAGAATGGCGATCATTAAAAAGTCAGGAAACAACACGTGCTGGAGAGGATGTGGAGAAATAGGAACACTTTTACACTGTTGGTGGGACTGTAAACTAGTTCAACCCTTGTGGAAGTCAGTGTGGCGATTCCTCAGGGATCTAGAACTAGAAATATCATTTGACCCAGCCATCCCATTACTGGGTATATACCCAAAGGATTATAAATCATGCTGCTATAAAGACACATGCACACGTATGTTTATTGCGGCACTATTCACAACAGCAAAGACTTGGAACCAACCCAAATGTCCAACAATGATAGACTGGATTAAGAAAATGTGGCACATATACACTATGGAATACTATGCAGCCATAAGAAATGATGAGTTCATGTCCTTTATAGGGACATGGACGAAGCTGGAAACCATCATTCTCAGCAAACTATCGCAAGGACAAAAAACCAAACACCACATGTTCTCAATCATAGGTGGGAAATGAACAATGAGAACACATGGACACAGGAAGGGGAACATCACACACTGGGGCCTGCTGTGGGGTGGGAGAGGGGGGAGGGATAGCATTAGGAGATATACTTAATGTTAAATGACGAGTTAATGGGTGCAGCACACCAACATGGCACATGTATACATATGTAACTAACCTGCACGTTGCGCACATGTACCCTAAAACTTAAAGTATAATAAAAAAAAAAGAAAATGTTTCTTTAAAAAAAAAATTAGTTTTTTTGAATAGTTAATACATACTTAAGGTATAGAATTCAAAGGATATACAATTAAATTAAATTAAATTAGTCCCCCTTCCTACGCCTGTGCCCTGTAGCCCTGCCACCCTGTACACCTTCCCAGAGGCAACTACTATTACTAGTTTCTTTTGAATTTTGAGATATGCCATGCATTTACAAAAAGTACTGGTTTTCTTTGCTTTCTTCTTTTTTAGGGGAGCAATGTGAGTGTGTGTTTGTGTATTACTTAACCATCTCAGCATTCATAGAAAGCTGCCTCATTACTTTTTAATAGCAACATTAAATTCTGAATAGAAATGGAAACTGTGGGAAACCTTAAGGTTTGAGTCACTTGGGAAGCTGTCTGTTTCAGAGCTGGCATAACACATCAGGTTTCACAGTAGCCTGGAAAAAACTGTCCACTGGACTATGCCACTTCCTCCCATCTCATGCTCGGTGGGTAACGTTATGATAGTTAACGATGCCTCTTTGACATCAAGAAGGAGATGCCTACAAAGGGGCAAAGAGTAAATTACTCTCAAAGTGATTGAAGAATTAATGTATGATATATATCACTTCTTATTCGTTTGGGTTGCTTGAACTGGTCCGGGAGGGCCTACCCAAAGCATGGGAACCCAGCACAATGAAAGCCAAGACCATAGACTAGCTAAGCCCAACTGTGAAGTGTGAGTTTGGTGGCCAGATGGTCTCTTCCTTTCACTTCTCTGATTTTTCTCTTGCAAGAGACAGCCCTGAAGTATTCTACTTCAGAAGCATTTGTGTTTCCTCTCCAGGAAGATTCTGCCTTCTATGACAATTATACAGAATACAGACCAACTGACTGTACATTAACTAACTGATTCCAAATGTTATTTTATTCCCCTGCCCCGGAATTGTAGCAGTTGTTTTGAAGTGCACAGAACAAGATGTAACCCAATCCAACACAATTAGCCATAAGAAATCTGAACTTCTGTACAAACAAAAAGGGAAACTTGTTAACTCTGGGAAAAATCCTGTGTCCCAGTGTTTCCTCTCTTTATCTCTTTATGCTCACAATTCTCAGGAAGCCTCAGTCTAGACATCCATCAGGAGACTATGGGCTCTAATGAGAAAGGTACACCGAGCACATTCTATGTGCACTGTACTGTGCCAGCTGTTTCCTTACTTGAGCTCACTTAATCCTCACAATATGAATTGCAATTAATCCTATTTCACTGAACAGGAAACTAAAGATCAGAATTTAAGTGGCTTGCCTAAGGTCACAGAATAAACAACAAAACAGGACATGAACTAGACAGTCAGCTCTGACTCCAAAAGTATTTTTTTAACCATATCATATTGTATCTCATTTATTTATTTGCTATTAAACTCTTTTCATTTATTTATTAATTACATCAAACACAGATGAGACAAAAACTAATTTAAAACTAGACACGGCCAGGCGCGGTGGCTCACACCTGTAATCCTAGCACTTTAGGAGGCCAAGGTGGGGGGATTGCCTGAGCTCAGGAGTTCGAGACCAGCCTGGGCAACACGGTGAAACCCCATCTCTACTAAAATACAAAAAATTAGCCGGGCGTGGTGGAGTGCGCCTGTAGTCCCAGCTATTCGGGATGCTGGGGCAGGAGAATTGCTTGAACCTGGGAGGCAGAGGTTGCTGTGAACCGAGATCGCACCACTGCACTCCAGCCTGAACGACAGAGGGAGACTCCATCTCCAAAAAAACAAAAAAAACAACTGGATACACTGGGCCACTTTTCTTTAGATGCTATCAGGCAGAGCAAAACAGTTCCTCCCAGGAATACACACATTAGCAATCTGTATGATGCCACTATGCCACTATGTGTAAACACATTTACATATAGTGATTCTTTTTAAGCTTACACAATAGGCTGAATTAATTATTTAAATCACTATTAAAGATAGTCAAAAAGATTCTGGATGTGCAAATCAAATGTAGTTTATTTTTTTCAATCTCTTAGAATCTCTAAAAATAAAATTTATAATTAATGTCTCTTAGTAGCTTAGTAGAGCAAAAAGGAATGTTAGGAAATACAAAATAAATACAAAGTCTTGGTAACTTCTAAAACGCCATCTTTATTTCTGCACCTAGAAGATGACAGATTACAAACGTGTATTATTTTTACTCTTTAATTACTAGACCAGTTCCAATACTACACAATAGGTGCTCTCCCTAAAAGACAATAAAAGTTTCAAAGTAAAAAGAGGATTTTAAAGAATTCAACTAAAAAATCCCATGTTCTTCAATGGTTAGTGTGTAAAAGAATTCCCATAAGAAAAGTAGTACATTTCTTTCTATCTCTGATAAATGAAGCCCCTTCTGTTTCAGGTTATAATGAGCTATTTTACTCCAAAAGAAAAATTCTCTATTATGGAACACTTCTAAGGTGATATGGTTCCTGAAACAACAGTGTGTATAGTAACAGCACTTTCATGGACTTAACACAAAAATGTAAACTTTGAAAAACAGGAGGTCACTATTCATACTGAGAAATAGCAGACAAATGACTGCAGCATTCCTTAATAGACAATCCCCTTCAACCCTGCTAGTGAATGTAAACATGATTACATTTATAAAATTTGATTTAGTTACAAAATGTCAAAAGCATGTCCAGTATGTTAAATAAGCCATAGTTAGTTTAATTTTTTTTTTTTTTGAGACGGAGTCTCGCTCTGTCGCCCAGGCTGGAGTGCAGTGACATGATCTCTGCTCACCACAGGCTCTGCCTCCCAGGTTCACACCATTCTCCTGCCTCAGCCTCCTGAGTAGCTGGGACTACAGGCTCCCGCCACCACGCCCGGCTAATTTTTTGTATTTTTAGTAGAGTCGGGGTTTCATCGTGTTAGCCAGGATGGTCTCGATCTCCTGACCTCGTGATCTGCCCACCTCGGCCTCCCAAAGTGCTGGGATTACAGGTGTGAGCCACCGCGCCCGGCCAGTTAGTTTAAATTTTAAAGCAAACATCCATAAATGTCCAACTATTATCTATGTAACTGATATTCTCAAAATGCTTTTACCACAATCATTACAATAATCTTCACAACAGTTCTACAGGCGCAAGCCACAGCATCTGGCTCATAGGTGAGATCTTCATTGGGTTAAATGGCTGTTTGGATTACAAAACAGGGCACTGTGTATGACAGTGAAATTTGTTTTACACTCATACTAACAAATACATGGCTCCAGTCCTCATGAGAGAACCTTCTGTATGAAAGGCTAACATTTCACTCCATAACAACTCAGAAAGTGTAAGTTGTGGGGAACCCCAGGGGTCAACTAATCTAATCTCATGTGATACAGGAATCCCCTGTAAATCACTGCATATCACAGAATATGGATTTTAGAGTTGACAAAGCTGAACTCAAATCCTGGTTCTGCCTCTTCTTAGCAAATTACTTCATGTCTGCAATGATGGTTGTAAAGCATCGCAGGTGCCGTCAGTGCTATAGTCCATCTGCTTCCCTTTCCAGATTTTTCACCATCCTGCCTATGCTCCTGAATACACACTCAAGCTAGAAACACAGAGCCCCGAACTTAGGACAGTGATCTGGCCGGCCACTGCCTAGCAAGACTATCATCTCAGGAAACCCAGACCATGAAGGCGAGTACCTTCTAAGAGCCAGCACTGCAGCTGATCACCAAATTGGCTAGCTTTTGTGCCTTTTGCACTTGCTTTAGTGCCAACAGGATAAAACTGTCAAGGACAAAATCTAAATGTTTATTTAGGTGGGGATGAGTCAGGAAGTAGACTTTATTTTACTGGGCTCAGGGCCAATAACCTCATTCAGTGGCCTCCAAAACTAAACACTTTGTTGAGGGAGAAGAGAAATCGCTTCACAAGAGGTATAGAAAGGACTGGAATCTCCGCTTACAGAGCTGTGGACTGCCCAGAGCTTACAGCAGGGTCAGCAAATTTTTTCTGTAAAAGGTCAAATAGTAAACATGTTAGGTTTTACAGGCCATATGGTCTCTGTGGTAACTACTCAACTCTGTGATTGTAGCATGAAAGCAACTATAGACAATACCTAAACAAATGAGCGTGGCTGTGCTTCAATCAGATCTTACATACAAAAGCAGTCAACAGGCCAACTTTGGTCCACAGGCTGTAGTTTGGTGACCCCTAGTTCAGAGTACTGTTACTGGCACATCACAGGCACACAATAAATATCAAGTATATGATTCAATGTACAGTGGCAAAAGAACAAACGGTCATGCTAAAATCATTTCAACCTTAAAAATAATTCAGTTTTCCCTATCTTTTATTGTTACTGATTACAGTGATGGTATTCAGGTGAACACTCTGCCATTCAGAATATCATTTAGGATTAGCCTGTGCAGCTAATGCAGCTTCTTCACACTACACAGCCATCTTTGACATATTTCAACTTGTTAATGATTCATGTTCTGCAGCCCTTTTGGCTGATGCTATCACTGCAAAGCAGTGATATGTGTGAGTCCATTCATTACGGTAACAAGCTTTCACTCAAGCTTTGTTTCTTGCAGTATCTATCATTTCTAGTGTGATATCCTCCACTGTTTTTAAAAATCCAGTCAACAGTAGGATTTTCTTGTTGAACTGTGAAGGCCTGTGCTTGGTAGGGACTTTGTGAATCATCCCTGCTTGGGTCCCAGAGCTACTGGGGGGCCCATCACTGGAGTAGCTAGTGAGACCCTCCAGGGCATGAGAGTTGCTATGGGCCTCTGTGTGGCTTCTAGAGGCTTCCCCGGGGCACAAAGACTATGTGACCCAGATGGAAGCTCAGGAGGCTCACACTGGACACATGCTGCACACTCTGGCTCTCCTGTGGCTGCAGCTGCACCCACCTACCCAGCATTCTCCCCACGACCTGTCCAGCCCAAGCCCACGGCACTCCCAGGAGAGCCCAGGACACCTTCAACTTTTTATTGGATTACTAGAGTATCAGACCACCCATTTATCTCTCAGTTCCTCACTCCCACCCCTGCACCCAGCAAGTCACCAAGTCCCCCAGGTGAGTAAACTGGAGCTAACAGCAGTTGGTACTTATGGCATACACTGGATTTGGCTCACTCACATGTGGTATTCCTATCTTCATCTACTGTATCTTCCTAGACTACGTAAGCTGCAAAGTTAAAAACTGCATTTCTCAGATTCCCTTGAGCTAGGTTCCAGACATGATTTATTAACAGTCAAACACATTCACATGAGTTTTGCATAGGGAACAATGTTAAGTGGGGAGAAAGGCAGAATGCAAGACACGGTTCTGGAGCCAGCAGCTTTATTGGTAGCATCCTGACTCAATAGGCAGCTTTCCTGATCATAGCAGGAACATCAGCCTCCTTGGTGGCCCACTCATTGTGTGGCTCTGGAAATCATTCCTGGATATAACACCTAGTCTGTTTCTTTAGCCTTCCCAACAACTCTGTGAGCCATGTAACATTCTGTAATCATATTCTTTCTGCTTAAATTAGTTAAAAGCCTCTTTTGTTTTCTGCAAATGAACCCTGAGCAATAAACTTGACTAAGATCAAACAACTACAAGTCATGTGTTGTTTAATGATGGAGATACATTCTGAGACATACACTGTTATGTGATTTTGTCTCACAAACACCATAGAGTATATTTACACAAATCTAAATGGTATCGCCTACTACACACCTAGGCTATATGGTATAGTCTGTTGCTCCTAGGCTACAAATCTGTACAGCATGTTACTGTACTAAAGACTGTAGGCAACTGTAACACTGGTTACAATGGTAAATATTGGTAAACATGGTAAACAATGGTAAATATCTGTATATCTAAACATAAAAAGGTACAGTAAAAATATAATCATGGGACCACCACAACACTGTTAATCAGTGCATGACTGTATTAGCTCAGACGTTAACCAAAATGAGTCTGCCTTCAAAGCTCCATTCACTCAATCACTATACTACACCACTGCAGTTCTGGGAGGCTGTTCTCCCTCACGTCTCCCAGCTCTTCTAATGTCTGCTGAAGTTGGAATTCTCTCCCGCACATGGACTACAAAACTAACATGCTCAGTTATCATTTCATACTAGCTAAAGGATCTTCTCCTTTGTGAAGCATCCCTCACCACCACTACTGTGATGGGTTAGGGACTTTCATCTGTTTTTCCACAGCATCTATGCTTCTCTTCACTGTATCATTTATCAAATTGATGACTTCTGGGTCCTGTAATAAACAGTGAGTACCTTAAGAACAAATGTCATTTCTTATTTCTCTCTACCCTCAGCAACTGGCTTATTAGAATAAACAAATAGTTAATGCTGCTAAGTGAATGAATGACCTAATATAATGGGAAAACATAACTTGGAGATGGTTCAGTTGGCTGGCTTTATAACATGTTAAGATGCAATAATGGACAGGAAAGCATGAACAAAGTACAAAGCGCTGTTATCCACCATCATAAGTCTTTGTCTATATCCATCTTGTCTACATGGGCTCTCTAAGGGCAGAATGCTAGCTAGCTGATCTGTATCTAGCACAGAGCTTGTTTCTTAGTGTATGGAATGAAATCACCCACTAAAAATTATTAACTGAATGTGGCTGGTACCAAATACTCTTCCAGGCAGATCAAAAGAGATCTCAACCAAGATACAAATGATATAATATAATATTTTTCTTTTTTCTTTTTTTTTTTTGAGATGGAGTCTCACTGTGTTGCCCAGACTACAGTGCAGTGGCGCGATCTTGGCTCACTGCAAGCTCCACCTCCCGAGTTCAAGCGATTCTTGTGCCTCAATCTCCCAAGTAGCTGGGATTACAGGCGTGTGCCACCACACCCGGATAATTTTTGTATTTTTAGTGGAGATGGGGTTTCACTAAACGGGGCTGGTCTTGAACTCCTAGCCTCAAGTGATCCTCCCGCCTCGGTCTCCCAAAGTGCTGGGATTACAGGCATGAGCCACCGCACCTGACCGATATAATGTTTTTCTCTTTTAAGAGCAAACAATACTGCTTTTGCTAAAAGCAAATGAGTTTAAATTCTTTTCATATCATTCAGGCCATTTTGAGGAAGGTCTGGCAGAGCCTTTTGGTTGTTCCCCAGTATCTTTCTCCCATTCTTCCTGAGTATTAGAGTCATCACATGTAAACCAGGCATTAGTCACCCAAAATAAAGACTGCATGTCCTCGCTCCTTGAAGTGAGAGATGGCCATGTGACTTAAGTTCTAGTCAATGGAATGCAAGTAAAATTAGAGTGTACAACTTTTAGGAAGTGTCTTTAAACAAACCACAGGGTGGAGATGATACCTTTCTCTTCCCGTTTTCTTTTCCCCACAGGATGGAATACAGGGGGGACAGTTAGATTCTGAATTGTTAAGCAGAGGTTGCTTGATGCAGAAGATGGAGACACAAGAAAGAATGAGCCTAAGCCAGGCACAGTGGCTCACGCCTGTAACTCCAGCACTTTGGGAGGCCGAGGCGGGAGGATCACTTGAGCTCAGGAGTTTGAGACCGGCCTGGCCACCATGGTGAAACCTCGACTCTACAAAAAAAAAAAAAAAAGCCAAAATTAGCCGGGCGTGGTGGCATATGCCTGTGGTCCCAGCTACTTGGGAGGCTGAAGTGGGAGAATCACTTGAGCCCAGGAGGCTGCAGTTGCAGTGAGCTGATATTATGCCACTGCACTCCAGCCTGGGTGATGGTGAGACCCTGTCTCAAAAAAAAAAAAAAAAAAAAAGAATGAGCAAGCCTAGATCCCTGATGGTCATCTCAGCCCTGTCCTGCCTATGAGAAAGAATTAAACTTTGCTCCTGTTTTAGCCACTGTTACTTTGCATTTTGGTCACTCATCCTAATATATAAAATTAAAAAACTAAAAACAGGTTCTTTGTAACTATTTCTGTTGTGTACTAATCATCAATCGAGTCATGAATAGAAAGAGCTCTTTTAAAAAATATGTTCAAACCACAATCTAATCCAAATGTAAACAGACCATAAAACCGTGTGTGAATGTAGACCAACAGAGTCAGAATATCAAGCCTAGTAACCAACACTAGAATTCAGAACAGTCAAGCTGAGTGTAACAGCACTAACTCTGTCAGATGAAGGGATGATTACCCTACCTGATGGTGAATTCCAGCAGCTCCTGGGCTCCCTGAGGGTCCAAGTGCTGAAGACTATACACTCTTTCAAGGCTCTGCTGCAGGAACTGCTGAGAAGGATCCTCTTGAGGTATTATGCTGGGAGAAACAGCTGATGACACTAGTTTTCTACCTGGTAACTAAGCAAACACAATGGGATTATAGAGTCATTAAGTTTGGTGGCTCAGCTTTTGGTAACACACACACAAACACATAAAAGCACATTAAAAATGTGAGCTGAACAAAACAAAGGGGAAAAAAGGCTAGGAGATTCTATAAAAAACATTTCTCCCCTTCCTCAGCAACATTGGGAGTTAAAGAGACAAAATGCAAACATGGTCTACCCAATACAGCCACAGCTGCCAGGAGAAAAACAGAAAGGTGTAATATTTTCTATTGCTAACTGAAATAAATGGGCCAACCATAGGAAGGAGACTAAAAATTAAACTGTTGTTACATTTTTTTTTTTTTTAGACAGAGTTTCGCTCTTGTTGCCCAGAGTGCAATGGTACCGTCTCGGCTCACTGCAACCTCCGCCTCCCAGGTTCAAGCGATTCTCTTGCCTCAGCCTCCTGAGTAGCTGGGATTAGAGGTGGCCGCCCCCACACCCAGCTAATTTTGTATTTTTAGTAGAGACAGGGTTTCTCCATGTTGGTCAAGCTGGTCTCGAACTCCCAACCACAGGTGATCCGCCTGCCTCAGCCACCCAGAGTGCTGGGATTACAGGTGTGAGCCACTGCACCCGGCCACATTTATCTTTAAAACACTATCTTATCTTTCACTTGAAGGAAGAGTAATGATTTATTCCCAAATAAATTTATATAGCATATAATTTTTTCATGAGAATAATTTTTTTTCATTTTTGGCCTAGCCCTTCAGATATACTTATTCTTACTGTTAAAAGTGGTTACCTTTTAAGATGGATGGGGAGGAGAGAGCAAAGAGTATTTCACTTTTCATTTTGTATCCACTTGTTTTGTTTTTTTCTGAGACAGAGTCTCGCTCTGTCGCCCAGGCTGGAGTGCAGTGGCGCAATCTTGGCTCATTGCAACCTCTGCCTCCTGGGTTCAAGCAATTCTCCTGCCACAGCTTCCCGAGTAGCTGGGACTACAGGTGCCCACCACCATGCCCAGTTAATTTTTGTATTTTTAGTAGAGACAAGGTTTCACCATGTTGGCCAGGCTGGTCATGAACTCCTGACCTCAGATGATCCACCCACCTCGGCCTCCCAAAATGGTTAGATTACAGGCATGAGCCACCGCACCTGGCCTCATTTTGTATCTTCTATAAAGTTTAAATTTTCTAACTATATATATATTTATATATATATATTCCTCTAAATAAACACATATTATTCCAAATAAAGTGATTTGGAGTCACCCAAGCAGGGATGAGTTAATGCAAATAGAGAGATTGGAAGAGTACCTGGGCCACAGCATTCACGAAGTGTTTGCTATTATTATTATGATCTATTTTTAAATTTTCTTCTATATATCTCTAGGTTTTAAAAATAGTAAAGGTTTTATTTTTTAAAAATAAGCACTTGTGGAGAATCATGGCTATATGTAATTGTTAAAATATAACAATTTAGGCTGGGTGTGGTGGCTCACGCCTGTAATCCCAGCACTCTGGGAGGCCAAGGCAGGCAAATCACGAGGTCAGGAGATCAAGACCATCCTGGCTAACACGGTGAAACCCCATCTCTACTAAAAATACAAAAAATTAGCCGGGCGTGGTGGCAGGCACCTGTAGTCCCAGCTACTTGGGAGGCTGAGGCAGGAGAATGGAGTGAACCCGGGAGGCGGAGCTTGCAGTGAGCCGAGATCGCGCCACTGCACTTCAGCCTGGGCGACAGAGCGAGACTCCATCTCAAAAAGTAATAATAATAAAAATAAATAAATAATAATAAAAATAAATAAATAAATAAATGTGTGTGTGTGTGTGTGTGTGTATATATATATATATAACAATTTAAATTCTTGATCTAAAATATAATCTATTGTTCCAGGTTCCTTTCTTCTTGCCTAATATCAATAACCCAGGGACACCAAAAAAAATGAATCATCTTAAAAGGTAAAAGATACAAAAGCAAAAGTATAAAACAATGGCAAAGAGCCCAAGAGAGAAAGAGAATGAACAAACAAGTTTTCAGAGAATATATGGACTGCTTTCTACTATTTAATAACCACAAAGCACAAAAAATAAAAAGCCAAAAACAAGCTGCACACAGTGGTGCGTACCTGTAATCCCAGCGACTTGGGAGGCTGAGCCAGGAGGATGGCTTAAGCCCAGGAGTTTGAGACCACCCTGGGCAACATAACAAGACCCCCATCTCAAAGGAAAACATGAACAAAAATACCCCTACCCCATGCAAAATAAAAACAAGGACAACAGATGTTTTCAACATACCCTCAAGGCAGGAACAAGATGAGAAAGACTGTCTCGGAGGTAGGCATAGTGCCTGAAGGTGTGATCTGAGAACAATGCTGGCATTGTCGGACAGGTTTTAGCAGCATTGAAAATAAGTACCAAAACTGCAATATCTGATAGATCACTGGGTTAAGTAAACTTGGAAGTATAAAAGGTTGGCCAGAATCTGGCACTCTCACTTTCCACCTCCAAAATCTCCATCAAGAGACTATGATTTTCTAATAATCAAAGAAATGCAAATACAAACAACAAAATACATTCCCCTACTCCACCCACACCCCCAATTACCAAAGGTTTTTAAAAATGCCAGAGACTGCCAAGAATACAAAAAAATGGAAATGATTTTGCCTATAAAGTAAGCAACTATATTGCCTATCAAAGTACATACTGGCCAAGCATGGTGGCTCACGCCTGTAATCCCAACACTTTGGGAGGCTGAGGCGGGTGGATCACTTGAGGCCAGGAGTTTGAGACCAGCCTGGGCAACAAGGTAAAACCCCGTCTCTACTAAAAATATAAAAATTAGCCGGGAGTGGTGGCAGGCACCTGTAATCCCAGCTACTTGGGAGGCTGAGGCAGGAGAATCATTTGAATCCGGGAGGCGGAGGTTGCAGTGAGCTGGGGTGGTGCCACTGCACTCTAGCCCAAGCAACCGGTTAGGAATTTGAGACCAGCCTGGCCAACATGGTGATACCCCGTCTCTACTAAAATACAAAAAGTAGCTGGGTGTGGTAGCGGGCGCCTATAATCCCAGCTACTCAGGAGGCTGAGGCAGAATTGCTTGAACCTGAGAGGCAGAGGCTTCAGTGAGCCGAGATCAGGCCACTGCACTCCAGCCCGGGTGACAGAATGAGATTCTGTCTTCAAAAAAAAAAAAGAAAAGAAAACAAAGAAAAGAAAACTCAGACCACCCTAGCTACACTGCAGAAGGAGATGCCAAAGCTGCCTGCCAACACATCAGGGCCCATCCTAAGCACAGAGGATACAAGCTGGATCATCCATGTCTGGTTCAGCTGTGTCAAAAAATGGGTGGGTGCTCAGAAGCTCTGGCACCAAAGGAAGCACCAGGGTTGGATGCCGACTTCCCAGAAACTTCAAGCACCTGAAACAAACAAATAAGAATGTACATCAACAAATTAGTAAAGTTAGTCCTTTGAAAAGTACTAGGAACTGGAATCAGAAAACCTGAACTGGAATTGGAAATTCTCAACCATATACTTTTGCTAACTCTATGACTTCAGATAAGTCACCCAGTTATTCTGGAACTCGGTTAATTCATCTAAAAAAACTGGTTATTATAAAGATAAAAGAACTGGTTATTTAACCAACAGCCATTTCCCCCAACTTTCTTCCTGAGAGAGCCCTGATTTTACTCAGGTATCAGGCAGGCAGCAAAGTGCTCGGAAAAGGCAGGTCCAGCCCAAGAGCTGAACCACTATTGGTCTAAACCCATCATGGCAATCCCATTCCCATTTTCCAGTGACTGGTTTGCTGGTAGGCAAGTAAGTCAGTTCTAGACAATGGAGCACGAGAGTATGTTGGCTGGGGAGCTCCTCAGGGATGTTTTTGCAAATCAAAAGAGCAATGCATGAAACGGACTGACCGTTCCTTTCTGTCTTGAGATATTATCTTATGAGGCAGCCATCTTACAACTATGAGAAGAAAGCCAGCCGGGTGTGGTGGCTCACGCCTATAATCCCAACACTTTGCAAGGCCGAGGTGGCTGGATCAGGAGGTCAAGAGATCAAGACCATCCTGGCCAACATGGTGAAACCCCATCTCTACTAAAAATACAAAAATTAGCTGGGCATGGTGGCACGGGCCTGTAGTCCCAGCTACTCGGGAGGCTGAGGCAGGAGAATCGCCTGAACCTGGGAGGCGGAGGTTCAGTGAGCCGATATTATGCCAATGCACTCCACCCTGGCGATAAAGAGAGACTCTGTCTCAAAAAAAAAAAAAAAAAAAAAAGCCAAGAGAACTGCAGAGAAACCAAAGAGAGCCCTGGTAACCTGGTGAATGACCAATCCTGAAACCAACCTTCTGACTTCTTGTTATGAAAAAACAGACTTATTGGCTAAGATATTTTTAATCAGATTGTCTTTTTTATTTGTGGGCAAAAACATTCTAATTGATATCCTGGGTGAAGTCCTGAAATCACAGATCTGTCTGAAACTAAGTAGCCTTATGCAAGTAAATTTTTTCATCTACAAAATGAGATTAAAAGTCATTACTTCATAGAGTTGCTATAAGCATTAAATAACTAACATAAAGTACTTAGCAAAGTGTCTGTCACATAGTAAGAACTCAATGTTAGCCATTATAACTACATGAGGGCCCTTTATAAACTATAAGGAACTATACAAGCAAGGTAATTATATATTTTTATTATTGTTTATGGTTTTTTTTTTTTTTTGAGATGGAGTCTTGCTCTGTTGCCCAGACTGGCATGCAGTGGCACAATCTTGGCTCACTGCAACCTCTGCTTCCAGTGTTCAACCAATTCTCCTGCCTTCGCCTCCTGAGCAGCTGGGATTACAGACATGTGCCACTACGCCCGGCAGATTTTTGCATTTTTAGTAGAGATGAGGTTTCACCATGTTGGCCAGGCTGGTCTTGAAATCCTGACCTCAGGTGATCCACCCGCCCCAGCCTCCCAAAGTGCTGGGATTATAGGCGTGAGCCACTGCACCCGGCCAATTTAGTGCACCCTCTAAACCAGAACTTAACGAATAAAAAATAATAAGGCCGAGCACAGTGGCTCATGCCTGTAATTCCAGCACTTTGGGAGGCCGGGGCAGGTGGATCACCTGAAGTCAGGAGTTCAAGACCAGCCTAACCAACATGGTAAAACCCCATCTCTACTAAAAAAAATACAAAAATTAGTTGGGTATGGTGGCGTGCACCTATAATCCCAGTTACTCAAGAGGCTGAGGCAGGAGAATCGCTTGAACCCAGGAGGCAGAAGTTGCAGTGAGCTGAGATCACACCACTGCATTCTAGTCAGGGTGACAGAGCAAGACTCCGTCTCAAAAAAAAAAAAAACAAAAAAAAAAACATAACTAAACAAACCACTATATAGGAGAAAGAGGAAATCTAATTAATTTATTTCTATACTTGTAACAGCTACCACAAGGGTTGGTGCATAGTCAGCACACAGCAGGCATATAACATTTGCTAGGTGGATAGATGCACAAATTAGTAAGTAATCTAAAATGTGATACTCAGCTTAGGAATCAGATTGCTGAGAGTTTGGTTAAGTTGAATCAGGTTTCTAAAGTAAAGGCAAAATTCAGGGCCATACTATCCTCAATCTATAAGGACGGAACAAATGTCAGCATTGTACATTTACCACATTATGGGACTCAATGAGTAAATGGGCAAAAAAGTCATTACTTCCATATGGAGTCCCTATCAGTAGGGTACTTGGTTAAATTTTTCAGCAGCTCCACCAATGCAAGATGAATCCCTTCTTTGGTTGAAACATTAGTACAGCATAAGAGTTCATGAAGAGCCTCTCGAATATCTCTGGATGAATCCTTTTAAAAAAAAGTAATAATAATAGTAGTTACTGTTGGTTAGCAGACTCAGCCTCTATCTACCATCCCCTTCTCCCCAGCCACCTTCCCATCTAGGGTGGCCATGTAACAAAGTATGTGGAAGTTTTTTGGCTGAAATTCCTGAAATAATCTCTCATTTTATTGATAAAGGACCAGAGGCAGTAGCTTTGTCCCCTTTGTTCTTTAACCTTCCTTTTCCATCCTATCTGGAACTCAGTCATGATGCTGAAGGTACAAGAGCCTTTTTGCAACTAGGAAAAAGGACAGGCTAAGAAGAAAGGCTAAGAGAGAGGCTGGGAATGGCTAGTTAGCAGAACACTCAGAACACACACACTTATTAAGTTTGCCATCTTATACAGGCACAGTTTGTGGCATCCCAAAACAATTACAACAGTAACATCAAAGATCACTGATCACAGATCACTGTAACAGATATAATAATGAAAAAGGTTGAAATATTGCAAGAATTACCAAAATGTGACACAGACATAAAGTGAGCACATGCTATTGGAAAAATGGCACCGATAGACTTGCTCAATGCATGGTTGCCGCAATCTCTCAATTTATTCAAAAAACACAATATCTGCAAAGCCCAATAAAGAGAGGTATACCTGTATGTGTTAAATGGAGGAGTGAGGGAAAGAGTCAATCTATCTGATGTGAATTTCAAGATTTCAAGAATGAGAAATATTAAAAGAGAGGCAAATCGAAATGTCACTCCTATCCATAAAATTCTGCAACAGTTTTCCATAATGTTAGAATAAAATCCAGACATCTTAAAATGGCCTACAAGGCTCTCCACCTGTCCCTAATCCCTCTCAGACTTCATCTCATGCCACATTTCTACCTTCTCACTGTGGTTCACTCCTACTAGCTTTCTCTCTATTCTGCAAACACAACAAAGCTCACTTGTGTTTTAGAGCCTTCCCACTAGCTGTTGCCTCTACCTGAAGTTATTCTCCCAGTCTTCACATAGCTAGCTTCTGTTTATCATTCAAGACTCAACTTGAACATCATCTCAGAAAGTCTTTACTAACCACTCAAATTACAGAGAAATCCCCCATTCCTCCATCATACTGTTTATCTTCTGCATAACATTTATACCATCTGAAATCATTTTGTTTGTTTACTCCACCTCTCTTTAGAATATAAGTTTTATGACAGCAGGGAGCCTGTCTGTTTTGATATCCCTATATTTCTAATGCATACACAGTGCTTGTTGAATAAAGAAGTGAATTTTTCTAGGCAGGGTAGGATCTTGACATAGCAGGAAAAAAAAAAAGGCAAATTCCAGCTGGAAGGGTCAGCAAGGTAAGGCTCAAAGCAACGAAGCACAGTGACACAGAAAATATAAGGGAGCAGTGCACAGCATGGTGGAAGAATAGTCTACTGTAAGTTTATATGGGTCTGAACTCCTGAAAAGAATTAAAAGGCAAGGATTCTTTGTGAGTTATGTACATAAGTACTCACAAATAAGCATACCTGTGAACAATTCTGTACATCAAAACGTAGCTTGGAACATAGCTCAGCTACTCAGCAAACACTTACCGAGCACCCAATTGTGCCAGACACTGCTGCAAGACATTGGTAATAAAAAAATGAAGAGTCAGCCGAGCACGGTGGCTCACACCATAATCCCAGCACTTTGGGAGGCCAAGGTGGGTGGATCACTTGAGGTCAGGAGTTCAAGACCAGCCTGGCCAATATGGTGAAACACCATCTCTACTAAAAAAAAAAATTCCAAAAATTAGTACTGTGGTGCGTGCCTGTAATCCCAGCTACTCGGGAGACTGAGGCAGGAGAACTGCTTGAACCCAGGAGGTGAAGGTTGCAGTAAGCCAAGATCGCACCACCGCACTCCAGCCTAGGGGACAGAGCGAGAGACAGCCTCAAAAAAAAAAAAAAAAAAAAAAAAGGAAAGGAAAGGAAAAAGGAAAGGAAAGGAAAACAAAAGAGAAAAGTCACGACACCTTGAGGAGCTCACAGTCTTACGAAATAGAGAATTACTGAAAAATGCTAGAGTAGTATACACAGGGTGCTATGGGAATAGAGTGGTGGCATTTAGCCACCCAGGGCTGGGAGTAACAGTTAGGGAAGGCTTCCTGGATATGTTACCTAATATAGGCTGTGGGAATAAGTGGACGTCTCCTGGGTTAAAGTGGCAGTTTTGCAATCTGAGGGGGAAAATTACATTGAAGGTAAAATTGTGAGGAAAAGCAATATGTGTAGGAAAGTGACTTCAGCATAAAGTTCAAGGTGAGGAATGGTGGGAAAGAAAGCTAAAAAGGAAAGGATTGGCTAGGCTATGTATGAGGCCACCCATGAAGAACCACACATAGAATGTAAACTTATTTTTAGGAAAACATACATGAAAAAATTATAAAGATTTATAATTCAGGAAAAATCTTAGTAGAAGTGCTAAGCAGCTGAGAGAATGGTAGGGACCTTCAAAATCAAAGCACCAGCTATTCTTTAAAGTACGCAGTAGAAATCTGTTACAAGTGTTCTAAAAACTAAGTACCTAATTACTATCCCTTTCACATCTGAACCCCATCTTCCCCAAAAAAGGAAACTAGAGGCAAAACCCCATTTATGAATACTCTGAAGAACTTCAGTAGTTGCAATTAAAATCCAGACATTTTAGAAAAATAATACAAGAACCACCTAGAGCTGTACGGCCTGGGAAGCAACTCTGTGTTTACATTCTGGTTCAGCCACTAACTCAGACAACTTATTTTTTTCTCTATAAAATTCCCAGGGTTGAATGAATCAATCCCTAAGAGCACTTGCTGCTATAACAGCATATGATTCACTACAAGAATAAAATCAAATTAAAGGTTCAAAAGAACTCTTCATTATTTAGCCCCTACCTTATCTATAGCCACTTCCTCCACTCTTCCATCTGTTCAACTCTACGCTATCATTATAATAAACTCTTTTTAGTTCCTTGACTATATCATATTCTGTCTTATCTCTACATCTTTAGACATTGCTCCCTCTGTCTGGTACCCTTTCATCCTACCACCAGTGTCACTTCTCCTTTAAAAAAGATGCACTTCAGCTTGAGTGACAGAGTGAGACCCTGTCTCAAAAGAAGAAGGAAAAAAAAAGCCTAGTTAAGTCCTACTCCTCCTTCAAGTGTCCACTACAGCACTTCCTCCTTCTTCCCAACCTCACCTCAGCCAATTCAGGTTAGACATTATGTATTCCCTAGGCATCCTATCCTTTCTTGATCACAGAAGGACCAAGCTTATTCAAATTTCCTGTTTCACAGTCAATTTCTTCCATCTTAGGGGAGGGGTATAGTGAGAAAACAGAACTGTGCTGCCTGACATACTGTTCTGTCACCAATGCCTAGCACAATACCTGATTTTAACAGGGGGGTGAGGGATGAAGAAATGAGTAACACATTAGAAACACTCACCTCTAGCACAGCTAGGACAGTGTCAAGCTGATCTTCTCGGAGGGTGATGTTGTTAGAGATTTTTCTCATGGTATGTATGGACTGCAGACGTACTTCCTCAATTTCATCGTTGAACATGTCAACTAGGAAATCAAGGCACTTCTCAGCAAAAGAGGGTGAAGACTGGGCCAACATGCAAAGGGCCTCCACAGCAGCAATACGAACCTCTAGAAAAAAGAACAAATAAAACTGCATATCAGGCTGGGCACAGTGGCTCACGCCTGTAATCCCAACACTTTGGGAGGCCAAGGTAGGCAGATCACTTGAGCCTGCCTATGCAACGTGGTAAAACTCTGTTTCTACCAAAAATATTAAAAAATTAGCTGGGTGTGGTAGTGTGTGCCTGTTGTCTCAGCTACTTGGGAGGCTGAGATGGGAGGATCACTTGAGCCTGGGAGGCAGAAATTACAGTGAGCCAAGGTTGTGCCACTGCACTCCAGCCTGGTGACAGAACGAGACCCTATCTCAAAACAAAACACAAAAAAACAAATTAGCTCAGTGTGGTGGCGCACGCCTATAGTCCCATCTACTCGGGAGGCTGAGGCAGGAAGATCACTTGTGCCCAGGAGTTTGAGGCTGCAGTGAGCCATGATCGTGCCACTATACTCCATTCTGGTGACAGAGTGGGCCCCTGTCTTCAAAAAAAAAAAAAAAATTCCAAAAACAAAAAACAAAACCTGCACATCAGCCAGGTGCAGTGCCATACACCAAAGTCCCAGCTACTTAGGAAGCTGAGGTGGAGGAACACGACCTGAGCAACACACTGAAGCCCCATATTTTATATATATATAAAGTAACTCATATCAAATTAAGAGCCATGGGAAAAGTCCAAGATGGATTCCTTCTCCTTCAGGCTGTCTTCTATTCTCTACTCCTCTCATTCTATAAATTCTCCCTGGGAGATCTCTACGCCCACAGTTTCACATACCACCCACCTTAACGTCGATCTAAGAACATGGACTTTAGTATCACAAGGACTATGGCTTAAATCTGACTCCACATATGTGTGATGAAGTCACATGTCTGTCTACATTAACTTCTTGAAAATTAAATTGTCTTACTTATCTCAGTATTCCAACCACAATACTTTTTAAAAAGTCAGTTAGTAAATAATGTTATCATTATTATTAAGATTAAAGTAGACTAAATATCATTGTTCCAATTTTAGAGGTAAGATTCAGCAACGTGGATTAACTTGCCTCAAAGTGAATGAGGGCAGGAATAGGACCAATACTCAGGTCTGTTGATTGTAAGCTAAAATCATATAGTGGTTAAAGATACATGCTTGGAATGATAGAGGTCTCAGAGCAAACTGTAGTGAATGATTCCTCCACTAAGTTGGAGGGTGATCTTGAATAAGTAACTCAACTTCCTGGCACCTCAAATTTCTCACCTGGTAAATGGAGATAATACTCATTTCGTTACAGAGTTGTTAGGACTAAATGAGATAATACAGGTAAAGCACATAGGGACCCTGCCTGGCATATTTTAAGGGCTCAATAAGTATCACCTAGGGTATAGGTTTGGGTTCTGTAAGCACCCTGAAAAGAGAGGCATGTTTTCCACCCCTTGGCATGCTCAGAACATGTAAGCAATAAAGCCACTGATCCGAGGAAGCCCTTTCTTCATTCACTAATAAGTGGGTCCTGAATACATACTATATGCTAGGTGCAGTACTAAGGGCTAGGATACAAAGATGAGAAACGAGTAAAACACAGAAAATGCTCACAAGACTTCTATACATGGTTGTTTTTTTTCTAGCGATTCCCACATGCTTCTGTAACATAATGGACTATTCCAAAACAAAACAAAACAAAAAGTACCTAAAGTCACAAACACAATTTCTTCTTTGTATAAAGAAAGGTTTTATAGACATGTTAAAAGTAGAGTTACTACATTAAAGACAGATGATTCAGGTTTTTCTTGGTAGTTATGAATTCCTTTTCATCAGAAGAGAACAATTTTCTTCACTTCACAATAATATAATTTAAACATGAAATTGCTAATTATAAGGCAAGCTAGAGATAAACCCAAATATGTGGTGGCTCTTCCTCCTAGAATTTTATCCATCACACCACAGTGACTCATATGTAACCTTTGCAAGTCCACCAAGGCAATCAGGAAGGAACTTCTGATCAGAAAGAGATAATCAGTGTGACCTCAGCTGATACAGTTCCAAGCAGAAGCAAAGAAATGTGGTATTTTACTTTGCCTGAACAGCCAGACTATAAGCAAGAAAACTGACATTTTCCACTGAACTTTTTGGAATGTTGAAGATATGTCGGCCAGGCATGTCACACCTGTAATCCCAGCACTTTGAGAGGCCAAGGCAGGAGGATCACTTGAGCCCAGGAGTTCAACACCAGCCTGGGCAACATAGTGAGACCCCATCTTTATAAAAAAAGTTAATTAAAAATAAATAAATAATATGTCACAGATTCCCTATGGGTATAGAGCAGAGAAAAGGAATCTACTATATTTTAAAAAAGACTGATCCTCAGCATCTGCACATGTATAATTGGGTCCAGACTTTGCTACCTATTAGGTTTGTACTTAGTACTAAAGATACAAAGATGAACAAAAGCAAGAGTATCCCCCAGGCTTACAAACAAGAACAGTTAATTGCATTACAGAGTGATGACTGTTGCCATGGAAAAGCACAGGGAATGTAAGAAAATGCATATGAAGAAATATAGCCCAATCAATGGGATCAGAGGTGGCTTTCTGTAATACGTCATCCCTAAAAACAATAACTAAAAGAGCTGCTACGCCAAAAGACAGAAAATGGCCTTTCTAGAAGAAAAGCTGCATGCACAAAGTCCCAAAAAGGAGGGAGAAGATTGATAAATTAGGAGACTAGAAGTATGTGAGGCACTACACTAGAGTGAACAGCCAGTGAAATAAGGCTCCATTTCATTCCCAGCAATGCACCCCTAAAACCCAAATTTACCCAGAATTGTATAAATGTGGTAAAATTAGAAAGCTGTCATACCTGATACCTGGTTATGGTATACTCACTTTTTAAACTTAATTTGATTACGTCTTAATAACATTTGTAACATGAAGGATAAATCCTTGAGGAGATGGATATCTATTCTATATGATGTGATTATTTCATATTTCTTGCCTGTATCAAAACATCTCATGTACCCCTTAAATATATATACTAGTATGGAACCAAAAAAGGGCCTGCATAGCCAAGACAATTCTAAGCAAAACGAACAAAGCTGGAGGCCTCACGCTACCTGACTTCAAACTATACTACAAGGCTACAGTAACCAAAACAGCATAGTACTGGTACCAAAACAGATATACAGACCAATGGAACAGAATAGAGGCCTCAGAAATAACACCACACATCTACAGCCATCTGATCTTTGACAAACCTGACAAAAACAACCAATGAGGAAAGGATTCCCTATTTAATAAATGGTGTTGGGAAAACTGGCTAGCCATATGCAGAAAACTGAAACTGGATCCCTTCCTTACACTTTATACAAAAATTAACTCAAGACGGATTAAAGACTTAAACGTAAGACCTAAAACCATAAAAACCCTAGAAGAAAATCTAGGCAATACCATTCAGGACACAGGCATGGGCAAAGACTTCATGACTAAAACACCAAAAGCAATGGCAACGAAGCCAAAATTGACAAATGGGATCTAATTAAACGAAAGAGCTTCTGCACAGCAAAAGAAACTATCATCAGAGTGAACAAGCAACCTACAGAATGGGAGAAAATTTTTGTAATCTATCCATCTGACAAAGAGCTAATATCCAGAATCTACAAGGAACTTAAACAAATTTACAAAAAAAAAAAAAAACCATGACCCCATCAAAAAGTGGGCAAAGGATATGAACAAACACTTCTCAAAAGAAGACATTTACGCGACCAACAAACATATGAAAAAAAGCTCATCATCACTGGTCATTAGAGAAATGCAAATCAAAACCACAATGAGATACCATCTCACACCAGTTAGAATGGCGATCATTAAAAAGTCAGGAAACAACAGATGCTGGAGAAGATGTGGAGAAACAGGAACACTTTTACACTGTTGGTGGGACTGTAAATTAGTTCAGCCATTGTGGAAGACAGTGTGGCGATTCCTCAAGGAGCTAGAACCAGAAATACCATTTGACCCAGCAATCCCACTACTGGGCATATACCCAAAGCATTATAAATCATTCTACTATAAAAACACATGCACACATACGTTTATTGCAGCACTATTCACAACAGTAAAGACTTGGAACCAACCCAAAGGCCCATCAATGATAGACTGGATAAAGAAAATGTGGCACATATACACCATGGAATACCATGCAGCCATAAAAAAGGATGAGTTCATGTTCTTTGCAGGGACATGGATGAAGCTGGAAACCATCATTCTCAGCAAACTAACACAAGAACAGAAAACCAAACACCACATGTTCTCACTCATAAGTGGGAGGTGAACAATGAGAACACATGGACACTGAAGGTGGGGGGGCATCACACACTGGGGCCTGTCAGGGGGTGAGGGACTAGGGGAGGGATAGCATTAGGAGAGATACCTAATGTAGATGATGGGTTGACAGGTGCAGCAAACCACCATGGCACGTGTGTATACCTATGTAACAAACCTGCATGTTCTGCACATGTACCCCAGAACTTAAAAGTATAAAAAAAGTATCTAAAAAATCTTAATGGCAAACTGAAAACTGTATAACTAAATCATATAAATGTTAAAAGTGATGAAATTCAGTTGCAGAAACTAAACAAAGCAAAAATGCTAATAGAAACAAAATAGGTTTCAGTTACTCATTTTAGAGTAAAATAGGTTTTAATAACTGAACTTCCTTATTATCCAATATTATTTAAATTGTAATTCATATTTTAAGTTCATAGAGAATCAAAAAGCAGAGGTGGATTTACTTTCTATACATATGGAACATTTTAGAACAAATGATAGGATAACCCAATTCTTACACCTACTGATGAAAAACTTTCTTTCATTAATAATATTCTTGCCCTTCTAAGAAGTAGTTCTATCCTGAGGTATGATTTTATAGGCATTTTTAAGACCTGGCACAGGTCTCTGGCACAAATTTACTGTAAAATGTGGACAATTAACATTACCTCACCAGATCTGTTACCCTTGCTGATAATGAAGAGGCTGGAGTCAATCATCTCTAAGCACTGAAATTCTGAGATCTATGTGAGACAGATAGCATATGGAAATCACAGGGGCTTTATAGGACGTCCATTACAAGATGGAGTAATGAAGACCAGCTTTATCCTCCAAGGATGAGACAGAGACAAAATATATGAAACAACAGCATTCCAGACACTGGGCATCTGGCAATAAAGGACTGTAATCCCTGAGTGATGGGAAATAAATGAGGTGATCTCAATGATTACAGCAATTCTGTTTAGAGAGACTCCAGGCACTAGGTCTTCTCTCCCTGAGTTGAGAAGATTGAGCTAGGAGTTTGGGAAGTCCAATGTGGCTAGAGTTCATAGAGCAAATTACTGGAAAGGAGAGAACTACACAGAGAGACAGAGAGCTTGGGAGATCTGCAGATGGTCACCTCAAGTCTTCAGCTGAATTCTGATCTGTGAGACAGAGACCATCTGAGGCTTGGAAAAGAACCACTCAAAACAATGAGAGGAAACAATCTCCAGAGGTCACACAGGGCCTATAAAACCACAGTTAACTTAGAAGAATTTTGCAGCCAGGTGTGGTGGCTTACATCTGTCATCCTAAAACTCTGGGAGGCCGAGGTGGCCGGATTGCTTGAGGCCAGGACTTCAAGCCTGGCCTGGGCAACATGGCAAAATCCCATCTCTACAAAAAATACAAACACAGGTGTGGTGGTGCCCACCCGTGGTCCTAGTTACTCAGGAGGCTGAGGTGGGAAGGTCGTTTGAGCCCAGGAGGTCATGGCTGCAGCAAGCCGTGACTGTACTTTGGCACTCCAGCCTGAGCAACAGAGCAAGATCCTGCCTCAAAAAAAAAAAAAAAAAGAAAGAAAGAAAGAAAAAAGGAAAGAAGAGGTTTTGTGCTTCAAGTAGTGAAAAAGAAGAGTTTTTTGCTTCACTAGTGGAGAAAAGTAAGCTGTAGGCTAAATGCTACTCTAATCCTGCCTAACAAAGTATAAGACCTGAAAAAATGGATCCCAGAACAAAGCTCAAAAATATTTATAGGAATAAAATAATATTCAGTATCCAATAAAGTGAAATCTATAATGTCTGGCATCCAATTAAAAATTATCAGACATGAAAAGACACAGGATGGAATACATACAGGATGGAATAATATATAATACCGGAGGAAAAAAAAATCAATCAAAACCAACCTAGGAATCACAGAAATAATAGTCCTAGTAAACAAGGATAGTAAAACAGTTATAAACATATTATCTGTTGACAAAGCTAGAGGAAAGGTTAAGTATGTTAAGAAAGACATGGTAGATACTAAAAAGATCCAAATTCTTTCTTCTTTTTTTTTGAGACAGGGTCTTGCTCTGTCACCCAGACTGGAGTGCACTTGTGTGATCATGGCTCCCTGCAACCTCTAACTCCTGGGCTCAAGCAATCCTCCTGCCTCAGCCTCCCAAGTAGCTGGGACTAAAGGCATGCACAACTATGTCTGGCTAATTTTAAATTTTTTGTAGAGATAGGGTCTCCTTATGTGGTCCAGGTTGGAAAAAACCCAAATTCTAATCAAACTTCCAGAGACAAAAACTACATGTCTGAGATGAAAAATATACTGGGTGGGATTAACATCAGATTATATCTTGCAACACTCAAAGACAAAGCAATAGATACTATCCAAAATCAAACACAAAGAGAAAATAAAAACTGGAGAAAGAAAGGAAGGAGGGAAGGAAGGAAGGAAGGAAGAATAGAGCATCAGTGAGCTGTAAAATAATGTCAGTATCCTAATGCATGTGTAATGAAAGTCGCCAAAGGGCCTGTAGAGTCAGAGAAATTTAAAAAAATAATAGTGGCTGGGTATGGTGGCTCACACCTATAATCCCAGCACTTTGGGAGGCTGAAGCGGGCAGATAAGTTGAGCTCAGGAGTTTGAGACCAGCCTCGGCAGCATGGCAAAACCCCGTCTCTACTAAAAATACAAAAATTAGCCAAGAGTGGTGGCGGGCACCTGCAGTCCCAGCTACTCGGGAGGCTGAAGCATGAGAATTGCCTGAACCCAGGACGCAGAGGTTGCAGTGAGCCGAGATCACACCACTGCACTTCAGCCTGGGCAAAACTCTACCCCCGCCCCACCCCCCGAAGAAAAAAGAGACAGAAAGAAATAATAGCAAAAAAAAAATTTCCAACTGTGATGAAAACTATTTGATTCAAGAAGCTCAACAAACTCCAAACAAAAGAAACATGACATGAACTATACTACACCCAGGCATATCATAATCAAATTGCTTAAAACCAGCGATAAAGAGAAATCTTAAAAGCAGCTTGAGATAAAAAGACACATTATATACAGAGGAAGATAAAAATGACAGCAGATTTCTCAACAGAAAACTATGGAGCAATATCATTAAAAGACTGGTAGAGGCCACACACAGTGGCTCACGCCCGCAATCTCAACACTTTAGGAGGCCAAGGCAAAAGGATCACTTGAGCCCAGGAGTTCAAGACTGGCTTGGACAATATAGGGAGGCCGTGTCTCTACAAAAAATTAAAAAATTAGCCGGGCATGGTGACACGTGCTTCTGGTCCCAGCTACTTGAGAGGCTGAGGTGGGAGGATTGCTTGGGTCCAGGAAGTCAAGGCTTCAGTGAGCTGTGATCACACCACTACACTCTAGCCTGGGTGACAGAGTGAGACCCTGTCTCAAAAAATAGAAAAGACTCTTGGAAAAAAAAAAAACTTATTAATCTAGAATTGTATTCCCACAAAAATATCTTTCTATATTTATTTATTTATGTATTTATTTTTTGAGACAGAGTTTTGCTCTGTTGCTTGCCCAGGCTGGAGTGCAGTGGCACTATCTCAGCTCACTGCAACCTCTGCCTCCTGAGTTCAAGTGATTCTTCTGTCTGAGCCTCTGTAGTAGCTGAGATTACAGGTGCATGCCACCATACCAGCTATTTTTTGTAGTTTCAGTAGATCCAGGGTTTCACCATGTTAACTAGGCTGGTCTTGAATTCCTGGCCTCAAGTGATCCTCCAGCCTCAGCCTCCCAAAGTGCTGGGATTACAGGTGTGAACCACCACGCCTGGCCCAAAAATATCTTTCAAAAATGAAGGTGAAATAAAATATTCATCAGTATACAAAGGTTTGGCAGTCAGACATACCTAGGTTTAAATCTTGCTCTGTCTCTTACTAGCTGGGTAAGTAATATCAAGTTATTATTTTTATTAATATCAATTTTAATTACCAATTATTAAGTGCTTATTATAAATAGGCACATGTATTATGCCAAGTGCTTTATGTATACAGAACCTCAGTTAATTCTCACAACTCAGAAAGATAGTTATTATTGTCCCTGTTTTATAAAAATGCTGGAATTTAAATATAGATTGACTGAACCCAAATCTCTTGCTCTTTACCATTATCTCATACTACTGGGGCCTCAGTCTCTTCTGTGTGTAAAATAAAAAGCATAGTAAGTACTTCCCAGAGTTACTGTGAGGACTAAATGAAACGATACATGTGTATCACCCAGTACAATGCCTGACACACAGCAGTCACTTAAAGAGTGCTATTGCTATTATACAGTCATACTTACCATACATCTCATCTTCCAACCCATGAACAAAAGCTCCACAAGCTCCTGACTCAATCAAGTTCACAGCTCCGGTATCTACTTCTTCCTTGGGAGCATCATCTCCCCACTTTCTGCCACTGGAAAACTCCCCTGAACTGTAAAGTTCCTTGGCACGCTCATGTGCAGTACGTTTCCTCTGCAGAGGACAACAATAATTACCAATTGTAGGAGGTTCATGAAGGAACACTAAGATGAACCCTGAGAACATGGGAAGGCAGAAAATAAAACTGCTCTTTGAGAGTTATGTTTGTAAAAATTATCAGTGGTTCATATAAGAGAAATGCAAATTCAACTTAAAATGAAACCAAAGCCTTGCTGGTCTATAATAGCTGAAAGTACCTAATTAAAGAGGATAAAGATAGCTGAAGAATGTGTTAAGAAAGTTGGTTATGTTTGCTGTGGCAGCAACATAGGAAAGAGAGAGCCAGAGAGGCAAACTATGGCAGTGCCCCTCCAAAAACCATTTTGGGTAGACAATACATTGACTCTAAGAAAACAATTATCGGGCAGGGAGCAGGTGGCTCACGCCTGTAATCCCAGTACTTTGGGAGGCCAAGGCAGGCTGATCATGAGGTCAGGAGATTGAGACCATCCTGGCCAACATGGTGAAACTCCATCTCTACTAAAAGTACAAAAATTAGCTGGGCGTGGTGGCACATGCCTGTAGTCCCACCGGGAGGCGGAGGTTGCAGTGAGCCGAGATCATGCCACTGCACTCCAGCCTGGCAACAGAGCGAGACTCCGCCTCAAAAAAAAAAATTATCTTCAGTCCCAGTAAAAGTATTTTTCTATTTGGCAACATTGCGTTCTATTTCAGCTACAGTACAGTCACTAAATAATCTAGTAAACTCACTTTACACAGAGATTGCCTAAGGTGGAATATACTGGTTGGTGTATCCAGTCCACTTGACAGTTATGGTTCTCATCACTAATGAATGACCTGGCACTCTGCTTTATACATCAGCCTCTCATGAAACCCCATCTCTAAAAAACTACAAAAAATTAGCCGGGTGTGGTGGTACACACCTGTAGTCCCAGCTACTCAGGAGGCCGAGGTGAGAGGATCACTTGAGCCCGGGAGGCAGAGGTTGCAGTGAACCAAGATCGCACCAGTGCACTCCAGCCTGGGCGACAGAGTGAGACCCTGTCTCAAACAAAACAAAACAAAACAAACAAACAAACAAACAAAAACATGCACCAGAAAAAGAGCTAAGAGACATATACCAAAATGACCAAAGTCATTATATTAGGGTAGCAGGCATATGGGTAAATTGTTTTCCTTTCCCTTATCAAAAATTCTACAACTCTATAATATCACTTTTATAATTTCGAAATTGAGGTACTAACAATGAATGTACATATTATTTTCTCAGACTCAAATTTGGTTCTGCAAACCATGTTAGTGAACCATCACAATCAAAGCTTAAGGGCATTTCATAAGAGGCAGTTGGGGCCGGGCACAATGGCTCACATCTGTAATCCCAGCACTTTGGGAGGCAGAGGCAAGAAGATTGCTTGGGCTCAGGAGTTCAAGATCAGCATGAGGAACACAGCAAGACCTCATCTCTACTAAAGATAAAAAAAAATTAGCTGGGCATGGTGAGGTATGCCTGTAGTCCCAGCTACTCAGGAGGGTGAGGTGGGAGGAATGCTTGAGCCCAGGAGATCAAAGCTGCATTGAGCAATGATTGTGCCACTGCATTCCAGTCTGGGCAATACAGTGAGACCCTGTTTCAAAAAAAAAGGAGAAAAAATGGCGTGGGGTGGGGGTTATTTTGTTACTGTTTGGAGAAAGGCTTTACTTACTCTTCCATGGTAACTGCTGCTGAAAAGGAGTCCTAAAATGTCATACCATCTCACAAAATGAGAATGGGCCTTTGTAGTTCCTAACAAATAGAAAATTAATCTTTTGGGGTTTTCTGGGGGTTTTTTTGTTGTTTTTTGGGTTTTTTTTTTGAGACAGAGTCCCACTCTGTTGCCCAGGCTGGAGTGCAGTGGTGCGATCTCGGCTCACTGCAACCTCTGGTCTCCAGGGTTCAAGTGATTCTCTGCCTCAGTCACCCAAGTAGCTGGGACTACAGGCGCATGCTACCACACCCAGCTAATTTTTGTTTTTTAGTTGAGACGGGGTTCATCATGTTGGCCGGGCTGGTCTCAAACTCCTGGCCGCAAGTGATCCACCTGCCTCAGCCTCCCAAAGTGCTGGGATTACAGGTGTGAGCCACTGCACCTGGCTTAGAAAATTAATCTTGCCTCTTTTTTGTAAAGCATAACCTGTGCAAAGTATTTCATTACAATAATACAAAATTTAATGAAGTCACTTGTTATTTGCTTCAATTTACTAAGATTTTAAATTAAAATGTAATATAGTTATCATACGTTAATTTAACAAATGCTGCTAAGTTAATCAACACAACTCAGCATACTACCCCCTACATTGGTTACAGAAACCCATTTTAAACAACAAAGAATAAAAGGTACCCTCAGATCTGACATCAGCTTCTTGTCAAGGGTCTGCTCCAAGAAATGAGAACTGACTTGCTCCATAGAGCCCTATAAAAAGAAAAATCCAGAGCATATAAAACAACTTTTATGATTTGAACATTATCTTAAAATTCAGAGTCTATAGCCAATTTAAGTGCATAAAGATAATATTATTCATGACAGTAAAGATGCTATGGGTTCTGAATCATCAGGAAAATAAAAATATTAGCAGCAGCTAACACCTAAATGGAGCTTACTATGTGTCACGTACTGTGCTTTTTTTTTTTTTTTCCTGAGATGGAGTTTTGCTCTTGTCACCTAGGCTGGAGTGCAGTGACATGATCTGAGCTCATTGCAACTTCCGCCTCCCAGGTTCAAGCGATTCTCCTGCCTCAGCCTCCTGAGTAGCTGGGATTACAGGTGCCTGCCACCATGCCCAGCTAATTTTTTGTATTTTTAGTAGAGACGGGGTTTCGCCATGTTAAGCAGGGTAGTCTCAAACTCCTGACCTCAGGTGATCTGCCTGCGTCGGCCTCCCAAATTGCTGGGATTACAGGCGTGAGCCACCACGCCCAGCCACTATGTGTCATGTACTATTGTAAGGGCTTTAGACATATATTAACTCATTTAAATCCTCACTATAACCCTAAGAAGTAAATACTATATTAGTCCCATTTTATACATGGAGAAAAGACACAAAAAGATTAAGTAACACATTGATGGTTACAAAGAATAAATTCCAGAGCTAGGAGATAAATCCAGGCTCCAAAATCCTTTCCCTTAACGACTACTCTCCGCTCCTTTTCATTCTTCTTTCCACTCATCTGTTCCATTCAATTAAACAAATATTTAGCAACCATTCAATTATATGTCTACAGTTACCAGGAACAAGAATACAAAAATAAAAAGACAACAGCTGTACACTCAACAATCTCACAGACTAGTAGGGGAAACTGACAAGAAAAGAGATTACTGCAATATGGTATGAAATGCTGTAATACACATCTACGAATGATGCCATGGGAATGGAGAGAACAAGCAGTATTAAGGTACAGGCAGGGAGAGGTATACTTGGAGAAATGAAAATTACAGTGCAAATGCCAAGTGGGAAATATTAAGTGGTTTTACGAATGGAACATAAGATAGGGCTCCTGAAAATGAGGCAGTACAGATAGGTAACAAAGAGCCTTATTTGCCATAGTAAGGGGTTTGCCTAATAAATAATTATTACATAATCCCTGTTAAACATCTAATGAGCTCAACAATGTATAAAATATTTTACTTATATTTTTCCAATTTATTCTTCCCAATAATCCCATATACCTCTCATCCCCATTTTCTAGATGAGAACTGAGGCTGAGATTAGGCAACTTACTCATTTCAAGTAAGGGAGAACATAGATTTATATTTCATAAAGCCCATCTTGCAACAGTATGACTAATGGACCATAAGGAATCAAAATGAAAGCAAAAAGACCAGTTTCAGAGGCTGTTGGAGCAGGTCCTAGACATTAAGAAATTTATCTGAGATCTTCTCTAATTCCTAAGTTAATAAATGCGGAAATGCTTATACAGGCTCAGATCTTTTCTCTAATCAAATTTTCCATAGAAAATTACGTGTTCCTGGGGAATGTCCTTACTCAAGTTAACACCTTTCCTATGATTCCACAAAAACAACTGCTGTACTATTTTGACTAAAGTAGTTTCAAAACCACTTTTTCTTTTGTTACATAGATCTGAGCCAATGTCATATCTAACATCCATTTTTTAAATCCAAACAACAATTTTATAAATAAGAACTATAAACGCTTAAGACCTCCTAAATCTCTTTCTAGTTTTACCACCAGCATTAGCTGTTGGCTTTTTTCTACTAGAATAAAAGTTTTCATTGACTTCACAGTAAGTTGCTTCATCCATAGTTCCCAGTGTCCTCCTCCAATGCCCTCAGCTGCACGCTCATCCAACGCAGCAGCACAGAGGGAGTACTATGCAAATTTGTGCTCCCCAAAATTAAATATCATTACTTGAAATAAATTTTCAATGTCACCTAAGAATAGGTGAAGCTTTCCATTTTAAGTCCACAAACACAAAGGGTCCTATAACATAATAATCCACTTGAAAAACGGTGAGATGTCTATTACTGCAGGACCAGTGGAAATGGAGAAGGGATGGATTTAGGGGATGTCAAGAAGGAAGAACTGATATGAGTTGCGACTCAATGGATGTGAGACATAGAAAAACTATTCCCAAATTCCTCTGGTTCATGACTTAGCAGATGATAGTATCATTTACGAAAACATAGAGAAATAGATTTGGACCAAAAAGATAATGAGTTCATTATAAAGTGCACCACACCAATGAGAAAAAAAGCTACATTCTGGTATACTTTAACCAGACAAATATGTTTAGATTAAGACGGAATCTCTCCAACTGTACTACTAGCACTACTTAACAACCTAAATTTAGGTAGTTAATGCTATGAAAACCTTACTTAACACTGAGAAAACCATTTCACTAGAGAGCCTTACTAAATGTATGTGAAATTTAGATACAAGATATTTAACAATTATCACACCTACTTTAAGAGCAAAAACTGCTCAACTGGTGTAAATAACATAAGTCTGTGCAACTAGGTGATAAGTACATCAGACATAAAACTGCCACTAACTAGGAATATCTGCATTTACCCTGGGAAAGACCAGTCATGGGCAGACTTACAGGCATAAAAGTCTATAACCTAACAGTCTGAAAATGTTGTAATTTTTAAGGTCAACGACTTCTTAAGGCTTATAAAAGTAGTGACTGTATTCTAAATAGTCCCATGAATCTGCTTACTGGGACCTCAAGTTTCTTTGCCCCACAAATAGAGCAGTTATAAATAAGTAAAAGCTAACCTCTTTTACATGGTTTTGAATTTTCTGATATAACCCATATCAGAAAATTTTTCATACTGCTATAAGCCAAAGGGATTGGAAACTATTCACTTTTTAAGCAAGATGAACTCGAGGCTACAAAGCTAAGTTGTTGCAGAACCTGGCTTCTGTTTTCCTCTCCAACTTACCTCGTTACAGATCCCCTATATTGAACATTACCCCCCAACTAGAAAGCACTAAACTGCTTGTAGTTTAGTATGATATTGCAGCTTAGTATATTGCTATGCATGATAATGTACTGCTTTTATATCCCTGCTCATATTTTCTCTTTCTCTGCATCACTACCTAGTTACTCATCCTTCAAAACTCAGTTCAGAGATCAGCTCCTCCAAGAAGCCTTCTGTGGTTGTGGTTGGTGCTCTTTCCTACCAGTACCAGGTATTATTAGTCACTGATTAGCTATCCCTGGCTACCTGACTATCAACTTCGTTGAAGACAGAAACTCTCAGTGTTTGTCGATTTGCTGAACAGGTGATCTAAAGATTATACAGGTTGAACATCCCAATTCCAAAAATCTGAAATCCAAAATGCTCCAAAATCCAAAACTTTTTGAGTACCAACATGATGCTCAAAGGAAATGTTCACTGGAGCACTTCAGATTTTGGATTTTGGAGCATATTTCAGATTTGGGATGTCCAACAAGTAAGTATAACGCAAATAAAATATTCCAAAATCCAAAAACAAAACAAAATCCAAAACACTTCTGGTCTCAAGCATTTTGGGTAGGGGATACTCAATCTGTATGCAGATTTGTTTAAAAAAAATGGCTCACCAGAGTTACCTGGCATACATCACCCACAACAAAAAGGGACCAAAATAACAAATAACTATATTTCAACTAAAATGACTGTAGATACATGCTGCAGAGCACCAGAGAAAGGGCAAAATCCCTGTGGAGCATGGAAGCCTCAGGATAGCACCACAGGGAAGGGAGTGAGGCTTCCTACCTGCCACATTGTCTCCCTTGCCAAAATCAGCTTAAAATCTGAGGAACTTCTTACAGGGAAAAAGTAAGCTGGAGATACCTATCAGTGGTCCCCACTGCTGCCACAGGCACCAGCAATTCTTGATAAAGGAGAGTCCTTAAGTCCTCAGTGGCCACAAATCCAGTCTGGAGAGGAGCCAAGAAATCATTCAGCTGTATTACCTCAGAGTGGGAGCCCACCTTGTCCTAAGCTGCTGTAGCATGGCACCAAGTTGAAGCTAGACTCACTACCAGTGTGCATCCTGCCCTGGGGACCAGTAGCAACTGACTCTCTTCATCCCTGAGAACCCGCCATCATTCTACCGTGATCACACGATGGCCTACAGCACCATAACCCCATCCACATAGAGTCTAGGTCAGATAGAGTGACGATGATCTCAGCATCAGACCCCACACAGCACTACCAACCACCAAGAAAACAGGCAGACCTGCACAGCAAGGAAGCCATCAAACAGACAGCTGGCAGCACTTTACCCAACACCCCTGTTCCATACAACCATCTGGGCTGCCAAGTATGCACACGCCAGTACTCAGCCAAAAAGCCAATCCTGTGGCAGCCCTACTCCCTCACAACCCGTCACAGAACCACCTGCCCACGCCCTGCCTGATAGCTGGTAATTCAGTGGTCCTGTCCCCTAAAACAGGCCACAGTAGAGTCCCACAGTCCCACAGCACACAGTCCAACTGGTCCTGTGGTAGCCCTGGCCCCCTACCATAGACTGCTGCCAAACTGCCCAGCCCCACTGCACAAAAGCATTTGAGCCTAGCCCAAAGCAACAGCCAACCAGGCAGTAGCCCCATCTCCCTACACAGCCACAGACCTGCCCAGCAGGCCGCCATAGAAAAGGCCTGAGCCCAGCACGACAGCCACCATGGCAGTAACTACTGCCTCCCTGGAAAACCAAATAGACAGCCTGGCAGCCATTTTAGCCGTAAATGTCTTGGCCAAAAATCAGCTCAGTACCCTCATCTATAGCATTGCCATCGCAAACTCCCACAGCCTAGGCAACTGAGGCAATTGCAAACATCAATGACTAGGATTATAGCTGAAGATTACAGCTGAAGCTGACAAGGATTATTACACCACCCACTGAGTCCACCCAGAACCAAAGGCAACACACCATACCCAGCTAATACCCTAAAACCATCTACAGGAAAAAGACTGTTACTATATACTAGCTACTCAATAAAATTGAAAAGAGCAACTATTCTACTAAATGCACAGATATCAACATCTAGTATCTTGGACACGATAAATGAAAATCAAGGAAACATGACACCCTCAAAGGAATACAGTAAGTCTCCTGGCTGGGGGCAGTGGCTCACATCTGTAATCCCAGCACTTTGGGAGGCCAAGACAGCCAGATAGCATGAGCTCAGGAATTCAAGACCATTCTGGGCAACATGGCAAAACCCGTCTCTACAAAATATAAAAAAATTAGTCAGGTGTGGTGGCATGCGCCTGTAGTCCTAGCTACTCAGCAGGCTGAGGTGGGAGGATCACTTAAACCCAGGAGGAGAAGGTTGCAGTGAGCTGAGATCATGCCACTGCACTTCAGCCTGGGTGACAGAGCAAGATCCTGCCTCAAAAAAAAAAAAAGGAAAAAAGTCTCCAATGACAGACCCCAAAGAAAAGGACACTTACAAAATGCCTGAAAAGGAATTCAAAATAGTGATCTAAAGGAAACTCAGTAAGATACAAGAGACTACAGACAAACAATTAAATGAAATCAGGAAAACAGTTCATGATCCAAACGAGAAATTCAACAGAAATCAGTATCATAAAAAAGAACCAAACAGAAATCTTGGAGCTGAAGAATTCAATGAACAAAATAAAAATAGTATACAATTGAGAGCTTCAACAATAGACTAGGATCAAGCAGAAGAAAGAATTTCTGACCTTGAAGACAGGTCTTTTAAAATAACCCATTAAGAGGAAAAAAAAAAAACAAATAAGAATAAAAAAGAAAGCCTTATAGCTGGGCGTGGTGGCGGGTGCCTGTAATTCCAGCTACTCGGGAGGCTGGGGCAGGAGAATGGCGTGAACCTGGGAGGTGGAGCTTGCAGTGAGCCGAGGTTGCGCCACTGCACTCCAGCCTGGGCGATAGAGTGAGACTCTGTCTCCAAAAAAAAAAAAAAAAAAAAAGAAAGCCTTGGAACATATGGGACATCAATAGGCAAACAAATATTTGCATTTTAAGATTGCCTGATGGAGAAGAGATAGAGAAAGGCACAGAAAATCTACTTGACAAAATGATAGCTGAAAACTTGCCAAGTAGTGGGAGAAATACGGACATCCAGATTCAGGAAGTTCAAAGGTTCACAATTAGATTCAACCCAAAAAGATACTCTCCAAGGTACACTATAATCAAACTATCGAAAGTCAAAGAGTAAGATTTTAAAAGCTGCAAGAGAAAATTGTCAAGAGAATCTCCATTACTATCAACAGATTTCTCAGCAGAAACCTTGTAGACCAGGAGAGAATGGGATAGAATTAATATATTCAAGGTATTGAATGCTACAACTAGAAGCAAAAGGACAATAATCACTATCATAACAACACACAAAAGCATAAAACTCACCAGTAAAGGTAAACTCATAAATCAAACAGATCAAACCCCAGTGACACAATATGTCATATAAAATTTTCAATCTGCTAGTATGAAGGTTAAATTCAAAATGGTCAAAAACTACAACAGCTACAAATAGTAGCTAAGGAACACATAACAGATGAAGAAGAAAATTAAGGCAACAAAAATATAAATTGAAGGGGAGAGGGAAAAAGTCTAGGGTCCTTTTATGTAACCAAAGTTGAGTTGCTATCAGCTTAAAACATTCTATTGTAACTGCAAGACTTTTTTTTCCCCCTTGAGACAGTCTTACTCTGATGCCCATGCTAGAGCGCAGTGGCCTGATCATGGCTCACTGCAGCCTCAATCTCCCAGGCTCAAGTGCTCCTCCCACCTCAGCCTCCTGGGTAGCTGAGACTACAGGTGTGTGCCACCATTCCCGGCTGATTTCTTTTTTCTTTATTTAGTAGAAACAAGATCTCACTATGTTGCCCAGGCTGGTCTCAAACTCATGTGCTCAAGCGATCTGCCTGCCTCAGCCTCCCAAAGTGCTGGGATAATAGGCAAGAGCCACCACACCAGCCTAACTGAAGACTCTGTAGTAACTATGTAGAAAAAAGTTACAGCAGATACACAAACAAGAAAGAGAATGAAAATAAAGCTTGGCCCCATAGAAAACCACTAAATCAGAGGTAAACAACAAGAAAGGAAGACAAGAACAAAGGATCTCCAAAACAACCAAAAAGTAATTAACAAAATGGCAGGAATAAGACCTTATCTATCAATAACAATCTTGAATATAGCTGGGCGCGGTGGCTCATGCCTGTAATCCCAGCACTTTGGGAGGCCAAGGCAGGTGAATCACTTGAGGCCAGGAGTTTGAGACCAGCATGGCCAACATGGCAAAACCTGTCTCTAATAAAAATGCAAAAAAATTAGTTGGGCGTGGTGGCACATCCTGTAATCCCAGTACTGGGGAGGTAGGGGCACGAGAATCACTTGAACCCGGGAGGTGAGGTTGCATAAGTTGAGATCACACCAGTGCACTCCAGCCTAGGTGACGGAGTGAGACCCTGTCTCAAAGAAACAAAAAAAAAAAAAAAAAAGAAGAAGAAAAAAATCTTGAATATAAATGGATTAAGTTCTTCAATTAAAAGGTACACTACACCCTGGGCAACAGAGAGACACACTGTCTCAAAGAAAGAAAAAAAAAAGGTATACATTGGTTGAATAGATTAAAACACAAAATCTAAGTACACATTGCCTAGAAGAAACATACTTCATAAGCAAGAATTAAAACATATACCAAAACCTATGGTATACAACAAAAGCAGTTCTAAGAGATAAGTGTACAGCAAAAAATGGCTACATCAAAAAAGAAGAACAATCTGGTTTTTAATTTTTTTTAGTGACAGTTTCGCTGTTGTCCAGGCTGGAGTCCCCAGGAGTTTGAGGTTGCTGTGAGCTATGACTGTGCCATCGTGGAACCGCACTCCAGCCTAGGCAACAGAGCAAGACCCTGACTTAAAGAAGAAAATAAAAAAAGAATAAAATCTTGTAATTTGCAACATCGATAAACCTGGAGGACATCATGTAAAGTGAAATAAGCCAGACACGGAAAGACAAATACTGCATGATCTAAGACTTAAACATAAGACCTAAAACCATAAAAACCCTAGGAGAAAACCTAGGCAATACCATTCAGGACACAGGCATAGGCAAAGACTTCATGACTAAAACACCAAAAGCAATGGCAATGAAGCCAAAATTGACAAATGGGATCTAATTAAACTAAAGAGCTTCTGCACAGCAAAAGAAACTATCATCAGAGTGAACAGGCAACCTACAGAATGGGAGAAAATTTTTGTAATCTATCCATCTGACAAAGAGCTAATATCCAGAATCTACAAAGAACTTAAACAAATTTACAAAAAAAAAAAAACAAAAAAAAACCAACCCCATCAAAAAGTGGGAGAAGGATATGAACAAACACTTCTCAAAAGAAGACATTTATGCAACCAACAAACATATGAAAGAAAGCTCATCATCACTGGTCATTAGAGAAATGCAAATCAAAACCACAATGAGATACCATCTCACACCAGTTAGAATGGCGATCATTAAAAAGTCAGAAAACAACAGATGCTGGAGAAGATGTGGAGAAACAGGAACACTTTTACACTGTTGGTGGGAGTGTAAATTAGTTCAGCCATTGTGGAAGACAGTGTGATGATTCCTCAAGGATCTAGAACCAGAAATACCATTTGACCCAGCAATCCCATTTTTGGGTATATACCCAAAGGATTATAAATCATTCTACTATAAAAACACATGCACACGTATGTTTATTGCACCACTGTTCACAATAGCAAAGACTTGGAACCAACCCAAAGGCCCATCAATGATAGACTGGATAAAGAAAATGTGACACATATACACCATGGAATACCATGCAGCCATAAAAAAGGATGAGTTCATGTTCTTTGCAGGGCCATGGATGAAGCTGGAAACCATCATTCTCAGCAAACTAACACAAGAACAGAAAACCAAATACTGCATGTTCTCACTCATAAGTGAGAGTTGAACAATGTGAACACATGGACACAAGGAGGGAAACATCACACACCAGGGACTGTCAGAGGGTGGGGGGCTGGGGGAGGGACAGCATTAGGAGAAATACCTAATGTAGATGATGGGTTGACAGGTGCAGCAAACTACCATGGCACATGTACACCTATGTCACAAACCTGCACGTTCTGCACATGTATCCCAGAACTTAAAGTATTAAAAAAAAAATTGATATCATAGAGGCAGAGAGTATAACAGTAGTTACCAGACATTGGGGAGGGGAGGGAGTAGGAGAGAATGGGAAGAGACTGGACAACAGATACAAAGTCACAATTAAGAGAAATAAATTCTGGTGTTCAACTGCACATAAAGGTGACTATGATTAACAGTAAAATATTGTATATTACAAAATATACAATATTATAGCTGTAAGAGAGGCTGTCAAAAGTTCATAACAAAGAAATGATAAATGTATGAGGTGATAACTATACTAACTATCCTGATTGGATTAATATTCAACATAGATGTGTATCAAAACATCAACTTGTGCCCCATATATATAATTACAATGTGTCAATTTTTGGTTGTTTGTCTGTTTTATTATACTTTAAGTTTTAAGGTACATGTGCACAACGTGCAGGTTAGTTACATATGTATACATATGCCATGTTGGTGTGCTGCACCCATCAACTCGTCATTTAACATTAGGTATATCTCCTAATGCTATCCCTCCCCCCTCCCCCGACCCCACAACAGGCCCTGGTGTGTGATGTTCCCCTTCCTGTGTCCATGTGTTCTCATTGTTCAATTCCCACCTATGAGTGAGAACATGCAGTGTTTGGTTTTTTGTCCTTGCGATAGTTTGCTGAGAATGATGGTTTCCAGCTTCAACCATGTCCCCACAAAGGACATGAACTCATCCTTTTTTATGGCTGCATAGTATTCCATGGTGTATATGTGCCACATTTTCTTAATCCAGTCTGTCATTGTTGGACATTTGGCTTGCTTCCAAGTCTTTGCTATCGTGAATAGTGCCCCAATAAACATATGTGTGCTTGTGTCTTTATAGCAGTGTGATTTATAATCCTTTGGGTATACACCCAGTAATGGGATGGCTGGGTCAAATGGTATTTCTAGTTCAAGATCCCTGAGGAATCGCCACAGGTACCAAAACAGAGATATATTCCAGTGGAACAGAACAGAGCCCTCAGAAATAATGCCACATTATCTACAACCATCTGATCTTTGACAAATCTGATAAAAACAAGAAATGGGGAAAGGAATCCCTATTTAATAAATGGTGCTGGGAAAACTGGCTAGCCATATGTAGAAAGCTGAAACTGGATCCCTTCCTTACACCTTATACAAAAATTAATTCAAGATGGATTAAAGGCTTAAATGTTAGACCTAAAACCATAAAAACCCTAGAAGAAAACCTAGGCAATACCATTCAGGACATAGGCATGGGCAAGGACTTCATCTCTAAAACACCAAAAGCAATGGCAACAAAAGCCAAAATTGACAAATGGGATCTAATTAAACTAAAGAGCTTCTGCACAGCAAAAGAAACTACCATCAGAGTGAACAGGCAACCTACAGAATGGGAGAAAGTTTTTGCAATCTACTCATCTGACAAAGGGCTAATATCCAGAATCTACAATGAACTTAAAGAAATCTACAAGAAAAAAACAAACAGCCCCATCAAAAAGTGGGCGAAGGATATGAACAGACACTTCTCAAAAGAAGACATTTATGCAGCAAAAGACACATGAAAAAAGGCTCATCATCACTGGCCATCAGAGAAATGCAAATCAAAACCATAATGAGATACCATCTCACACCAGTTAGAATGGCGATCATTAAAAAAACAACAGATGCTGGAGAGGATGTGGAGAAATAGGAACACTTTTACACTGTTGATGGGACTGTAAACTAGTTCAACCAATGTGTCAATTTTTTTAAATTAATTAATTTTTAATGAAAGATTATACACAAATCACTTGATCACAGGTTTATCTACTGGAGAGCTGGAGTAGGGCAGCTTTAGGCACAGAGATACTAATAAACCAGCAGGGCCTTAACTGGCCAATCCCAATGTGTAACTGGATACTCACCAGGAAAGGATTATACATGGGCTTTAGATTATGAAGTTTGAAGTCCTCATCTGTCATTTACTATCTGTGTGGTCTTAGACAAATTATACCACATTCCTAAATTTTAATTTTATTATTTATAAGTAATACATTTACCTCAGAGAGTTTAAGAAGATTAAAAGTAACTTGCAAAAGTATGCAAATGAGTTAGGCATGTGTGCTTGTATATAAAGAAGTGGGTTAATATTTATGTGTGAATATGTGTGTATTTATGTGTGTATGTATGACTAAAAATGTCTCATTTAGTAGGCCAGGAACTCTATACATAGTAGTAATTATTATTATTATCAGCAAGAATGATTATTATTTCTGAATACAAACATAATTACTTATATAATTTGAAGCTGTTCAGATTTAACATGCAATTATAACACAAGGCATGTGACTCAAGTTAGAGTCATTCAAGTAGAAATCCTTTCAGTGTATCATATGTTATACATACAACTTTATGCAAATAAATTTCAGATCCTATAGAGTACAAAACTGAAAATTTTGAATGATTCTTACTTTAAGGATTACTTTTTAAAACTGCCTATTCAGGTAAAGATATATCATTAATTTATTCCTCTAAAACATCTTTCTCCTCCCCACTCCCACCTAGAGTTCATTGTAGATCCTCTGTAAATGCTGAATGAAAGGATTTGATGAATGATTAGATTGCTCTGAATTTTAAAACATTCATAAACCAAAAGAAAGTTTTAAAATATGAATTCAGAAATAAAATCAGTAACAGCTGGCTTGTTTAACTCCACTATGCACAAGATTGGAAATACTCCAATCATCCATTACTATATCTCATGAAAATGTTTCACACAGGTTTCAGCAAATACTCCCATAAATACTGGTCACAGGACTAAAGCTATCACCAGATCAGTGTCCAATACAGTCAGATACAAAGCATTCAGCCAACAGTCTCACCAAGAGTGGCAGGGCTGGGGGCACTCAAAGGGGAAGTGTCCAAAAAGAATCACAGATTTTCCTGCTGTGACATGTATACAAATTTTTATAGATACTTACACACACATATATTTATATACTATGCCCCCCACCCACCCTACATAGTATAGTACTTTTTAGTTTATAAACATTTTCATAGACTGTATCTCACTTGAGCATCATGACAACACTGTCAGGTAAATATGAGAGTTATTAGAATCCCACTTAACAGATGAGGAAACTGAGACTAATATCAAGTGACATATACAAGGTAACACAGATATAAAATGAGGCTATTAGGCCAACACTCTATTACAAAACAATTTTATCCCTTAAAAGTTAAACTTTTTTTTTTTTTTTTTTTTTTTGAGACAGGGTCTCGCTTTGTTGCACAGGCTGGAGTGCAATGGCACAATCTCGGCTCACTGCAACCCCTGCCTCCCGGGTTCAAGTGATCCTCCCACCTCAGCCTCCAGAATAGCTGGGACTACAGGTGTGTGTCATCACACCAGGCTAGTTTTTGTAATTTTAGTAGAGATGGGGTTTCACCATGTTGGCCAGGCTGGTCTCGAACTCCTGACCTCAAGTGATTTGCCCACTTTGGCCTCCCAAAGTGCTGGGATTATAGGTGTGAGCCACTGTGCCCCAGCCCAAAAGTTAAATTTTTTTTTTTTTTATTTAGACAGAGTCTCACTCACCAGGCTGGAGTGTAGTGGCACGATCTCAGCTTACTGTAACCTCTGCCTCCCAGGTTCAAGCGATTCTCCTGTCTCAGCTTCCCAAGTAGCTAGGACTAGAGGCGCGTGCCACCACGCCCAGCTAATTTTTGTATTTTTAGTAGAGACGGGGTTTCACCATGTTGGCCAGGATGGTCTCGATCTCTTGACCTCGTGATCCACCCGCCTTGGCCTCCCAAAGTGCTGGGATTACAGGCATGAGCCACAAAAGTTAAAAATTTTTAATAAATGTGCTCAGTCCTCAAAAAGAAAACAGAAAAGTACATGGCTAAAAGTCGCAAGATCAGGATCTGATCTCACTCTACAATTTTCTGTCTGTATAAGCTGGATAATTTACTTAACTCCTCAGAGCCTCAGTTTTCTCATCTAGAAAATGATAACAGCATTTTTTTTTTAATTTTTAATTTTTTAAAATTTTATTTTTTGAAAAATAGAGATGGGGTCTTGCTGTGTTGCCCAGGCTGGTCTTGAACTCCTGGGCTCAAGTGACCCATCTACCTCGGCCTCCTAAAGTGCTAGGATTATGGGCATGAGCCACCATGCCCCAGCTGAATAATGGCATCTATCTTGCAGGATTACTGTAAAGAGAAAATGAGAAAATATATGTAAGGGGCCTCCTTCAAATTATCTAAGATAGTGGTCCCCCCACCTTTTTGGCACCAGGGTTCAGTTTCATGGAAGAAACCAGAGAGGGTGGTGGAGCAGGGTGGTTTTGGGATGAAAGTGTTCCACCTCAGATCATCAGGAATTAGATTCTCACAAGGAGCATGAAACCTAGATCCCGCACATGCTCAGTTCACAATAGGGTTCACACTCCTATGATAATCTAATGCAGCTGCTGATCTGACAGCAGGCAGAGCTCAGGCAGTAATGCTTGCTCATCTACCACTCACCTCCTGCTGTGTGGCCTGGTTCCTAGCAAGCCATGGACCAGGACTGGTCCACAGCCCGGGGGTCTGAGCCTCCTGAACTAGGACATAACAAGTGCTTAATAAATGGGAAAAACTTTTTTTTTATTGTTTTCCTTTTTCTCTAGGCTCCGGCTATCTTAGTTCCTAGTAGGGTTAATAGAATTATGTTTTAAGATTCTTTCTAGTTCTAAAAGGCTATTTCTCTACAGGAGAGTGAACTATTTCTTTCTATATTAAGAAATTCTGGGGCTGGGAGTAGTGGCTTAAACCTGTAATCCCAACAATTTGGGAGGCCAAGGCAGAAGGATTACTTGAGCCTAGGAATTCAAGACCAGCCTGGGCACAAAGCAAGACCCCATCTCTACAAAAAATACAAATTAGCTAGGCAGGGTGGCACATGCCTGTAGTCCCAGCTACTCAGGAGGGTGAGGTGGAAGGATCACTTGAGCCTGGCAGGTCAAGGCTGCAGTGAGCGTGACTGCACCATTGCACTCCTGCCTGAGCAACAGAGTAAGACCCTGTCTCAAGAAAAGAAAAAGAAAAAGAAATTCTGGGGTTTTAAATTCAGGTCACACTGCCCCATCTGTAGTTTCTCAAAATGTTTGTAAAAACTTAACGAGCAATGTGTTCATTTAAAAAAAGGATTATTGGCTGGGTGTAGTGGCTCACATCTATAATCCCAGCCTTTTTTTTTTTTTTTTTTTTTGAGATGAGAGTCTCCCCCTTGTCACCAGGCCGGAGTGCAGCAGCGTGATCTTGGCTCACTGCAACCTCCGCCTCCCAGGTTCAAGCGATTCTCCTGCCTCAGCCTCTCGAGTAGCTGGGATTACAGGCGTGCACCACCATGCCCAGCTAATTTTTGTATTTTTAGTAGAGATGGGGTTTCACCATGTTGGCCAGGATGGTCTCAATCTCCTGACCTCGTGATCCGCCCGCCTTGGCCTCCCAAAGTGCTGGAATTACAGGTGTGAGTCACCGCACCCAGCCTATAATCCCAGTCTTTTGGGAGGCTGAGGCAGGAGGACTGCTTGAGGCCAAGAGTTTGAGACCAACCTGGGCCACACAGGCCTCATTTCTACAGAAAAGAAAATAAATATATATATGCATACATACATACATAAAAAGTATAACTTACCAACAGTTTTGCTGCCTGAACACGAACCACCCAAGAGCCATCACTGACCATGTGACAAATTTTTCCAAACGCATCATCAACTAAGCGTATTTCTTCATTAGAAGAAGGAATTGGGACAATGCTAAATTAAAAGAAAAGAAATGAAATCACTTAGAACAAAACATGAACCTAAGTCTGCAGGCTCAGGCCAGGTACAGTGGCTCACATCTATGATACCAACACTTTGGGAGGCCCAGGCAGGTAGATTGCCTGAGCCCAAGAGTTCAAGACCAACCTGAGCAATATGGCAAAACCTCATCTCTACAAAAAAAATACAAAAATTAGCTAGGCATGGTGGCATGCGCTGATAGTCCCAGCTACTTGGGAGGCTGAAGTGGGAAGATAACTTTAGCTCTGGAGGTGAAGGTTGCAGTGAGCTGAGATCATACCACGGCACTCCAGCCTGGATGACAGAGCAAGACCCTGTCTCAAGAAATAAATACAGTCTGGGCGCAATGGCTCACGCCTGTCATCCCAGCACTTTGGGAGGCTGAGGCAGGTGGATAACTTGAGGTCAGTAGTTCGAGACCAGCCTGGCCACATGGCGAAACCTCATCTCTACTAAAAATATAAAAATTAGCCGGGCACAGTGACACGTGTCTGCAATCCCTGCTACTCAGGAGGCTGAGGCAGAAGAATCGCTTGAACCTGGGAGGTGGAGGTTGCAGTGATCTGAGATAGTGCCACTACACCCCAGCCTGGGCAACAGAGCGAACTCCATCTCAAAAAATAATAATAATAATAAACAAATAAATACATAAGTAAGTAAGGCTGCAGGCTCAATAAACTGAGAACAGTCAATGAAGACTCACACACACAAAAATGATAATTGAATAGTTCAAATCCTAGAATGATTAAATACAGTTTGGAATAAACAAATCACTCTGGGAGTACAAACCAACTCTTTCAGTTGCATTGCAAATTATGCTTTTTTTTTTTTTTTTTTTTTTTGAGACAGGGTCTCACTTCTGTCACCCAGGCTGGAGTGCAGTGGTGTGATCACTGCTCACCGCAGTGTCAACTTCCTGGGCTCAGGTGATCCTCCCAGTTCACTCTCCTGAGTAGCTGGGACTACAAGAGCATTTCACCACACCCAGCTAATTTTTTATATTTTTAGTAGAGACAGTTCACCATGTTGCCCAGGCTGATCTCAAACTCCTGAGATCAAGCAATCCGCCCGCCTCAGCCTCCCAAAGAGCTGGGATTACAGGGTTGAGCCACTGCAACCGGGTGCAAATTTTCAATGTATTGAATAAAAGTGTGTAACCCACCAAAGGTTCAGCCAGGCGTGTAATCCCAGCACACTGAGATACTGAGGCAGGCAGATTGCCTGAAGCCAGGGGTTCAAGACCAGCCTACCCAACATGGCAAAACCTCATCTCTACTAAAAATACAAAAAATGAGCTGGGTGTGGTGGTGTGCGACTGTAATTCCAGCTACTTGGGAGGCTCAAGCATGAGAATTGCTTCAACCCAGGAGCTGGAGGTTACAGTAAGCCGAGATCACATCACTGCACTGCAGCCTGGGCCACAGAGCAAGACCCTGCCTTAAAAAAAAAAAGTAAGTAACCCACCAAAGGTTCAAAGATTTATGAAATTATCAAAAACTAGCTTCCACCAAATATTTCATATCCTTAAGTTTATTATCTTCTGTAACTGAACTTTTTTTTTTTTTTTTGAGAGAGAGTGTCTTCCTCTGTGACCCAGGCTGGAGTGCAGTGGTGCGATCTCAGCTCACTGCAATCTCCACTTCCCAGGTTCAAGCGATTCTCCCACCTCAGCCTCCCTAGTAGCTGGGATTACAGGCGTGTGCCACCATCCCCGGCTAATTTTTGTATTTTTAGTAGAGATGAGGTTTCACCATGTTGGCCAGGCTGGTCTTGAACTCCTGACCTCAGATGATCCGCCTGCCTCGGCCTCCCAAAGTGCTGGGATTACAGGCACCACCGTGTCCAGACTGAACTTCTATAAATACAGTAAATCTCAGAATAAATCAATATAAAACTTACTCATCAATCCAGTCCTAAAAGAAGAGAGAATTTCCAGTTAGCCCTTTTCTTTGTATGTGTCTAAATCCTAAAACATTACAAATGGAGCCTACTCCTACAAGTTTATTAATTCATTCTGGTTTTCAAATTTTGGCAGTTTAATGAAGAGGAAAAAACACCTCTTTTTCCTATACGAGGAAAAATAAAATATTCTATAAATATTTATAAATAAAAGATAAATATTTATAAATAAAATATTCTAACTTACAAAATATAATAAATAATATTGCCTACCTCCTCAAAGAATCACTGTGGTTAACTCAATTGCTGTGAAAATATTTTTAACCAGGAAAACTACATAAGAGATCATTATTCTCAAACTCATCTGGTATCCTTATCTGGCATTTGGCACAAACCAAACTAAAATGGGTCCCAAACAATTTTAAAGATTTTTTTGTAAAGTACTGAAAACCATTTAAGAAAGATATTCCAATTTCTTCACTTATGGATGAGAAGGTTAGGACAAAAGAAGTGAAGTATCTTTCCGAAGGTGTACATAAAGTTCCTATCAGAGATGAAAAATGAGGACCAGACAATCTGATTTTCAGGGCCTGTGCTTTTCCCTTACTCCCCATTGCCTTCCAAAAATCTAACCAACATTTCTTTTCTAGAAGTGGGCTTTTTGCATGGTGAGAGGAGAGGAAAACGGCTTCACAATCAACAAAAGCCAGCTTACACCCACACTGACCTTTCAGGATAGAGCTGACTGACAACCCAGATAAGCTGGACTGCAGCACTGCGCACTTGTTCATAGTCATCAGAGAGTAATTTACAGGCCTGCAAAGAAGAATTCCAAAAGTTTATTAGCTCTGTGTCCTCTCAGGCAATGTTTAAACTATTTTCAAAGTGAAGATAGGGTGGTTGGATAAGGATGCCCAGTAAAACACTTGTGTGTGGTTTTAACTTCTTGAATCTTTGCTTAAAAATGAATCTTGACCTCTGTCAGCTGCTCTGGCTGTATTCTGCACCTTACCCATGTCTGAAAGGAGAATCACAGACTGACGGCATAAAAACATCTAGAACAGATCAAACCCAGCAAAGCATGCTGGGAGCCCATAGTACTATTCTCACAGGCTCAAACACCAATTATGGGTTTTTCCTCCCCCTGTAAAAATCAAAGCACACACTTCTGTTTACTTTGGTCTGAAATCATTGGCCTCTGTTTCAATCCACTCACTCTTTCTGGGTAGCCCCATACTCCCTAAATACTGATGGCTCCGAATACGTACCCTTAGCTCTGATTTCTCCTGATCTCCAGACCTTTATAACTACTTATGGCTGGAATTCTCTTCATGGATGTCCCATCAAACTTTTATACTCAACACACGCAAACCTGAACTCATTAAGGAAGCAAGTTCTACCTTATATCTTAAATTCTACACTATCAGTCCATCCTCACTCCTTTGAGGCTGTCATTACTGCTTGCCTAGATTATTAACAGAGTCTTATGCCACCAAACATCTGAATCAGCCAACTAACTTCCCTTCCTCTGAGTCCTTACTATCCAAGTTTCCTTTGAATTATTTGGCTTCCCACATAGTTTTCTTATAGAAAAAGAAGGCGATGGTCGCACCACCACAAGCATTCTGGACCCACTCTACTTCATTCAATAGAGAAATAAACTTGGTTTACACATCTGTGATAGGGGCTTGGCTAATTATCTTCTTCCCATGAGAGATAAAACCATTCTTGGCAGGCTAACAAAACCTAATCTCTGAACATGGATTTAGATTGCCTTTTACCAGATTCAGTGAATTATCCTCCAAGAGAAATATAGCCTCGTAAGGCCTTTTGGTTGGCCGTCAATCAGCTTTTCCACAACTTCATTATGCCTTTCTTTACCACTACTACTACATGCATGTGACTTTTTTTTATATGATCCTGTGGTCTTGGTCACCGCTCTCCAAACACATTCTAGTTTGTGAAGTGTGGTGCCCAGAAATGACTTCATGTATGGCCCAACCAAACAGTGATCAGAACGACTAACACATTCCTTATTCTAAATGCTACACTTTTCTTCAGGTACTCTCACTCTCATACTGAACTTTGTAAATCCTCCTAAAAGTCCTTTTCACATGTACTAGTGCTATTTAATTACATAACCTCCATTCTCTTCCTGAAAAGTATGTTTTGAATATGACTTCACATCCATCCCAATCAACACTGCCACTATTAACCAGCGAAGTCCTTATGTTTTCAAATTCTGAGAACCTGTGTGCCACCCTCCCAGCTTCACGATACCTCCACCCCTTCCAGACAGTAACCATATAAGGTACCTGATTATAAACTGTTTGGTGTAATTTCAGTCCTCTTTCATGGAGCTGCAACTAGATAATAAATATATAGTTTAAGTGCTTGGGAGGAAAAGAGCAATATTTCCAATGTCTCCCCACAATCTCACATATTTTCCCCTATTGTATCAGGCTAACATGGTTCCATTTAGCCAAAATTAGTGCTATATAAATAAGAAACCTTGTCGTCTTTCAATAGAAGCATTCGAGCATTTCATAAATCTAACCCATGGACTGTCCCAAGAAGGTATTAGAAAAATATGAAATAATGACATGAAGGCTAAAGAAAAAATGATTAACACCACTTCCCCCTATTATAATATACCAAGTCATATGCCTCCAAGTTGAAGGAATTATAACAGGTTCCTATTGTGCTTTCCATGTTTCATAAATACACATGAAAGCTACCAGAGAAAGCCAAAAAGGCACACTTGTACACAGGAATGTGTGTCACAGACTTCTGTGAGGCCACCACCAATACCTTCCTGAAAGTATATGCTGAAGAATTCACAATGTATCCAAGGCAGCACTAGCTATAAACTTAAAATACAAAAACGAACACTAGCCCCAACTAGTTTCCATAATCACATTTACCATGGCTTTTATAGCTGCTGTTCTGACACGTGGGTCTTGGTCACTGAAGTAATCCCCTATGATCTTCTGGACATCTCTGGCAGCTAGGCTTTCTGCATCTTTTGTGACACTTTTCTCCAAAGAGCCAAGATTGCCAAGTAACTGCAGGCACTTATTTCTTACACCATGAGACGTATCTGTCAGATGCTATTTAAAAAAAAAAAAAAAAAAAAAAGAAAAAGAAAAAAAAGACATGATTAAGATATCTTAACAAACACAGATGAGACCAGAAACAAAAGCACTGCATCAACCTTAGGGGTGATTTCAAGCCCTATATTCTTAGGACAGTCTGTCTAGCATCATGTTACTTGAGTACGTGTCTTCTCAAAAAAACATGAGTCCTTAGAAAATAAAAGTCCTAGTTTTTCATCTTTGTATTCCCAATAGCTAGCACTTTGCCTTGTACAGAATAGGTACTTTAAAATTCGTCCCTGATTGCGTTTTACTTGCTTTCAAATTTTAAAACCAGACAAAAATGTATAAATTTTTAAAACTTTTAATATCCATAGAAATATGCAAAATCTTAAGTGTACACCTCAATAAATTTTCACAAATACACATATGTAACAAGCACCCAGATTAAATAGTATATAACCAACACTCCAGAAATATCCCTCATTCCTCCTCCCAGCAACAACCTCACCACACCACCACCAAAAATAGCTACTATCCTGACTTCTAACACACAGGTTCATTTGTTTATTTTTGTACTTTATGAAATCAAATAGTATCTGGCTTCTGTGGCTTATTATTATGTTTGTGAGATTTATGCAAGGTATGGCAGATAGCAATGGTTCATTTATTCTTGTTACTTATATAGTATTCATTTGTAAATACATGGAAATCTATTTAGCCTTTCTGTTGATGAATATTTAAGTAATTTCCAGTCTTTGGCTATTTTGAATAATGCTACTGTGATTACTCTTGTACGTGGCTTTTGGTGTACATGTTCACATTTTTGTTGGATATACATGTAGAAGTAGAATTGACAGGTAACAAGACATGCTTCAGCTTAAGAAGATACTGCCAGTTGGGCACAGTAGCTCATGCCTATAATCCCAGCACTTTGGGAGGCCAAGGCAGGAGGATCACTTGAGCCCAGGAGTTCAAGACCGTCCTGGGCAAATGGGACTATATGCATGTGGTAGCACACACCTATAGTCCCAGCTACCCAGGAGGCTGAGGTAGGAGGATCCTTTGAGCCTTGGAGGTGGAGGTTGCAGTGAGCCATGATCACGCCACTGCACTCCAACCTGGGTGACAGAGTGAGATACTGCCTCCAAAAAAGAAGATACTGCCAAATAGTTTTCCATAATGGCTGTACTAATTTACACTTCCACCAGTGCTGCATAAGAGTTCTAGATGTGCCACATCTTTGTCAACATTTAGTACTATCAATATTTTTTATGTTAGCACCTCTCACCAGGAATTTTAATAAATTATCAGTTTTCCTCCTGCATTACCCTAGTCCAGTGCTACTAAAAGAAGCTATTTGCATAACATAGTAACATAAATTAAAAATACTTTGAAGAAATGAGGTTGTACATGAGGTAATAAAAATGGTACAAAACTCTGGATTTCAAACTTCTTTTGACTAGCACCCAAAGTAAGAAACACATAATATTGCAACACAGTACATAAAAACACACATACAGCAAGTTTAACAAAACAGTATTTACCTTATAGCTTGTGATTTACTCTATTTGTACTTTATTCTCTTTTTCAAAAAAAAAAAAATCACGTCTCATGAAATTGGTCACATTACCCACTAATGGATAATGATTCTCAAACTGAGTCACTAGTGTGGAGAAAAGTGAATGGGACTTGGCCAGCTTGGAAAACACAGCGAGGCCCCATTTCTTTAAAAAAAAAAATTTATAGCCGGGTGTGGTGGCACACACCTGTAATCCCAGCTACTCGGGAGGCTGAGGCCAGAGAACTGCTTGAACCCAGGAGGTGGAGGTTTCAGTGAGCCAAGATCACGCCACTGCACTCCAGCCTGAGCAACAGAGCAAGACTCTGTCTCAAACCGCGCCCCCTAAAAAATCAAAAACAAAACAAATGAACTATTTATATTTAGTATAAAAACATCATCTCTCATGACTAAACTGTTGATTGCACCTCTGTTACAAACACTTTGATTTTCACGCAATAAACTAAATCCTTCTAGCTTCTGTTAACCAGGCAACAATAATGCACAATCAATGTATTACTGCATACTGAATCTTGGCCCAAAAGAGAGTCTCATGCTCTCAGGGAAACAATTACAATTTTATGATGTCCTTCCCCTACAGATCATTTCTTGCATCAAGGTCATCATCATGAAGAACTGCTTTTCTTTATACTGTTGGATAAAAACTTATTAATTAAAAAAAAATTGCTAAGTGTCTGCAGATGCTATTTGGATGTTACACACTTTGTCAGGCCATTAAAGTGCCATCATTTTTATATTAATGGAGCAAGTAAGCAAACCACATCCCCAATAATAAGACCAATTTGTGTCAAAAACAAAAATTAATTTACAATTTTGCTATATATTAAAAAATGGTTCTGTATATCAACAAAATCTGAGAATGAAGTTGAATAAGACAAAAATAACATACTGATCCATTCAGCATCGATATGGATTTTTTTTTCTTTTGAGATAAGGGTCTCGCTCTGTCACCCAGGCTGGAGTGCAGTGTTGCGATCAGCATTCACTGCAACCTTGGCCTAACAAGCTCAAGAGATACTCCCACCTCAGTCTCCTGAGTAGCTGGGACCACAGGTGTGTGCCATCACACCTGCCTAATTTTTAAAATCTTTGTAGAGATGGGATGTTGCCATATTGCCCAGACTGGTTTCAAACTCTTGGGCTCAGGTGATCCTTGATATGAATAGTTTTTAAGGACAGGTAACAATTTGGTGTATTCTGTATGCAGATTCTAATGGATACCCTCTTTTAACAAGAACTTTGTTCCCCCAGAAAAATCTTTACAAATAGAAAAGAAAGCAGAAGACCCTCAATTTCAGTTGTGCAGATGCTACACAAGAAAACTGCATTAATTTCCTGTCAAGTCTTTGAACTACATCTATCCATCTCTCAAATGAGGATTAGCTATCCAATAAGTGAAATGATTAAGGAGAGGATAAATGAGAAGAACTTTGAAAAGTATCCAAAAGCATGACTTTCTTCCTACTGTGATACAAAGAATATAACAGAGTAACATCCTGTATTTAAAAATTATTATTGGCCGGGTGCAGTGGCTCACGCCTGTAATCCCAGCACTTTGGGAGGCCAAGGCGGGTGGATCATGAGGTCAGGAGATCGAGACCATCCTGGCTAACATGGTGAAACCCCATCTCTACTAAAAAAAAATACAGAAAAAATTAGCCAGGCATGGTCGCGGGCACCTGTAGTCCCAGCTACTCGGGAGGCTGAGGCAGGAGAACGGCATTAACCCAGGAGGTGGAGCTCGCAGTGAGCCAAGATCGCGCCACTGCACTCCAGCCTGGGTGACAGAGCGAGACTCTTTCTCAAAAATAAAAATAAAAATAAAAAATAAAAATAAAAATTATTATAGAGACAATTTAAACTTCAAAAAATAATGATTATACTATTACACAGTAAATAAAACAGGAGACGAATGGAAGGAAGGAGGAAGGAATGAGGAAGGGCAAGTGCAGGGAGGGAGGGAGGGAAAGTAGGAAGGAAAGAAGAGAGGGAGGGAGGGGATGCAAGCTCTCTTTATGGTAATAACAACGTCAGGCAAGATTTAATAACAGTTGCTAAAATGGTGGGTAGTTTGATAAGGAAGAGCATATTTACATAATCTCAAAGTATCTCTCCACAAATTATCTATTTTTGATTTTAATGTTTTATTATAGTCATAGTTATATATATTTATGGGATACAATGTGATACTTTAATACATGTATGCAATGTGGAATTATTAAACCAAGCTAATTAACATATATCCATCACCTATCATTTTTTGTGGTGAGACATTTGAAATATTCACTTAGGTTTTTGTTTTTTAAGAGACAACGTCTTCCTCTGTCACCTAGGCTGAAGTGTAGTGGCACGATCATAGCTCACATAGCCTACATAGCCTGGAACTCCTGGGGTCAAGCAATCCTCCTCACTCAGTCTTAGACTACAGGTGCACGCCACCATGCCCAGCTACTTTTTTTACTTTTGTAGAGACAGAGTCTCGCCACATTGCCCAGGCTGGTCTTGAATTCCTGGACTCAAGCAAACCTCCCACGTCGACCTCACAAAGTGTTGGGATTACAGGTATGAGCCACTGCATCTCCCTACTCTTAGTTATTTTAAAATATACATTATTGTGGACTATATAATAGTCTATGTAATAGATCTCAAAACCTATTCCTCCTATTCCTCCTGTTGAGCAGAAACTTTATAACCTTTGACCAGCAACTCCCTGCTCCCTCACTTTACTACCACTCCTAGCCTCTGGTGATCATCACTCTACTCTCTTTGAGTTCAACTTTTTAAAATTACACATACAAATGAGATCATGTGGCATGTGCTTTTCTGTGCTTGACTTATGTCACTTAGTATAATGTCTTCAAGGTTCATACATGTTGTCATGAATGACAGGATCTCCTTCATTTACAAGGCTGAATAGTATTCCATTGCATGTTATACACCACATCTTCTTTATCCATTCATCTGCTGATAAACAGGTTGATTCCATACACTGGCTATTGTGAATACTGCTCCAATCAACTTTGGAGTGCAAGCATCCCTTCAACATACTGATTTCAATTCCTTTAGACATATACCCGGAAGTGGGATGGCTAGATCACATGCTAGTTCTATTTTCAGTTTTTTGAGACCTTCATCTTGTTTTCCATAAATAGTTGTACTAATTTACATCTTTGCCAACAGTGTACGAGGGTTTCCTTGTCTCCCCATGCCAACACTTGTTATTGTTCATCTTTTTTATAAAAACCATTCTAATAGATGTGAGGTGACATCTCACTTAATTTGCATTTTCCCGACGCTTGGTGATGTTGTACACTTTTTCATGAACCTGTTGGTCATCTGTATGAAGTGTCTGTCCTGGTCCTTTGCCCATTTTTTAGCCAGGTTTTGTTGTTGTTGTTGCTACTTAGTTGAATTCCTTATATATTTTGGATATTAGCCCTTGTCAGATATATGGTTTACACATTTTTTTACCTCTATGGGTTGTCTCTTCACTTAGTTTCTTTTCTTGTACAGAAACTATTTAGTTTGATACAGTCCCATTTGTCTATTTTTTGTTGTTGGTTGGTTGCCTGCTCTTTTAAAGTCACAACAAAAAATCATTGCCCAGATCAATGCCACAGAGCTTTCCCTGTTTTCTTCTAGTAGTTTTACAGTTTCAGGTCTTATGTTTTAAGTCTTTAATCCACTCAGTTCAAGTATGTGTATGACGTAAGGGTCTAATTTCATTCTCCTGCATGTGAATGACCACTTCTCCCAGCATCATCTATTGAATACATTGTCCTTTACCCAGTGTGTGTTCTTGGCACCACTGTCAAAAATCAGCTGACCATAAATGCATGGGTTTGTTTCTGGGCTTTCTATCCTGTTCCTTTGGTACTGTTTTTATGCCAGTACCATGTTGTTTTGACTACAAATGCTTTATAATATATTTTGAAAATAGTGAATGTAATGCCTCTGGCTTTGTTCTTTTTGTTCAAAATTGTTTTGCTATTCAGTCTTTTGTGGTTTCACACAAACTTTAAAGATTTTTTTTCTATTTCTGTGAAAAATGATATTGGAATTTTGACAGGGATTACACTGAATCTGTAGATCATTTTGGGTAATATGGACATTTTAACATATTAATTCTTCCAACCCATGAATTTTAGGGAACTATCATACTGTTTTCCACAATGGCTGCACTATTTTGCACTACTACTATCAATGCACAAGGGTTCCAATCCTTGCCAATACTTTTTTTTTCTTTTTGGCAACAGCTATCCTAATGGGTATGAAGTGGTATCTCACTGTGGTTTTGATTTTCTTTCCCTAATGATTAGCGATTAGTGATATTAAGCATCTTTTCATATTGGCTTATTGACCACCTATATGTCTTCTTTGGAAAAATGAGTTTCCTTAAGGAACTCATGACCCAACAGTCATAGTTACAAAAGAAATGCAATACCTTATAACTGCATTTGGAGATGGGCCCTTTCAGGAGGTAATTAAGGTTAAATGAGGTCATAAGGATGGGACTCTAGTGTCCTTATGAGAGCTCTCTCTCCTCATGAACAGGGGAGAGGCCATATGCCCACACAGCGAGTGGGCAGTTGTCTTTAAGCCAGGTAGAGAGACTTCACTAGGAACTGAATTTGCCAGCACCTTAATCTTAGATTCTAGACTTCAGAAACATGAGAAATTTCTGTTGTTTAAGCCATCCAGCCTGTGGCATTTTGTTATGGCAGCCCTTACAGAGGTATATCCCAGAAGTGAATTGTTGGGTCATTTGACAATTCTATTTTTAATTTTGGGGATCAAATAACTCTATAATCAAAACCTGGCAGACACCACCTAAGCCAAGTATCAAAGGCAACATCATCAACAAGTCAAACGTCATCTGTGCCTCATGATGTTATACATTATGAGGGACACAAAATTCTGTTATATTCTTGTCAAAATGCATTGGCTGAATCTAAACTGAAAATATCAGATAAAACCAGATTGCAAGACATTTTACAAAATAAATGCCCTACACTCTTCAAAAATGTCAAGGTAATGAAAGACAAAGAAAGGTTGAGTGATCTTTTCAGATTAAGGAAAACAAAGAGATATGAAAACTAAACATAGTCATGCATCAATTACCAACAAGGATACATTCTGAGAAATGCATCATTAGGTGATTTCATCATTGTGCAAACATCAGAGTGTACTTACCCAAACCTAGATTATAAAGCCTACTACACCTAGACTACATGATATAGCCTAATGCTCCTAGGCTATAAACCTGTACAACATGTTACTGTACCGAATATTGTAGGCAACTGTAACATAATGGTATTTGTGTATCTAAACATATCTACACATAGAAAAAGTACAGTAAAAATATAATATTATAACCTTATGGGACCACTGTTGTATATGCAGTCCATCCTTGATTGAAATGTCATTATTATGTGATGCATGCTGTAATTGATATCCTTAAAAAATACATATGAAGCATTTACTTCGGTGGGAAAATGGCATGATTTCTCCAATTTACTTAAATGGTACATTATTCAGCTGTAAAAAGGAAGAAAATTCTGACACATGTTACGATGTGGATGAACTCTGGGGACATTATGCTAAGAAAAATAAGCTAGGCACAAAAGGGCAAATATTGCATGATTCCACTTACCTGAAGTCCCTACAGTAGTCAAATTTATAAAAACAGAATATAGAATGGTGGTTGTTAGGGACTAGGGGATGGGGACATGGGGAGTTACTGTTTAATAGGTATAGAGTTTCACTTCTGCAAAACAAAAACAGCTCTGTCAATGAAGGGTGGTGATGATCACACAACTTTGTGAATATACTTAATGCCACTAAACAGTATGTTTTAAAATGGTTGACATGGTAAATTTTATGTTAATCTGTATTTTATGAAAAACTTAAACACTTAATTACCATATGACCCCAAAATTCCTCTCCTTAGTACACATCCCAGAGAACTGAAAACATATATATATTAAGCAAAAACTTGTAAGTGAATATTCATAGCAGCATTATTCAAATTAGCCAAAACGTGGAAAAAATGTAAATGTTGATAAATTCACCAAAATTCAATGAAGTATAATTTTTTTTCTTGTGTTTATTTATTTTGAGACAGAGTCTCACTCTGTCGCCCAGGATGGGGTGCAGTGGCGTGATCTCAGCTCACTGCAGCCTCTGCCTCCCTGGTTCAAGTGATTCTCATGCCTCAGCCATCAGGGTAGCTGGGATTACCACCACACCCGGCTAATTTTTGTATTTTTAGTAGACAGGGTTATCATCATGTTGGCCAGGCTGGTCTCAAACTTCTGGCCTCAAGTGATCTGCCTGCTGTGGCCTCCCAGAGTGCTGGGATTACAAGTGTGAGCCACCACGCCAGGCCTGAAGTATAAATTTTTAATAGCTGTGATAACATATAATACACATACCATGCAATTCTCCCAGAAAACGTATGCAATTCTCCCAGATAACATGTACAATTCAATGGTATGTATGTATAGGTGTATGTATGTATATGTATGTATGTATTTAGGAATGAATGAATAAATGACAGGGCCTCGCTCTGTCGCCCAGGGTGGAACGCAGTGATATCATCATAGCTCACTGCAGCCTTGACCTCCTGGGCTCAAGTAATCCTTTCACCTCAGCCTCCCAAAGTAGCTGGGGCTACAGATGTGCACCATCACACCTGCTAGTTCTTTTGCACAGATGAGGTCTCATTGTGTTGCTCAAGCTGATCTTGAACACCTGCAATCAAGCGAGCTTCCCACCTTGGCCTCCCAAAGCGTTAGGATTACAGGCATGAGCTACTGCACCTGGCCAATTCAATGCTTTTCAGTACTGCACATATATGCACAACCATCACCACAGTCAGTTTTCAAACATTATCATTACAGAAAGATCCCCCTCCTGCAAAAAAAAAAAAAAAAAAAGCCATTCTGTATCCTTTAGCTATCAACCTCCTATCTCTCTGTTCGCCTAAGCCCTAATCAACCACTAATGTACTTTCTGTCTCTATAGACTTAACCTATTACGGAAATTTAATATAAACTGAATCATGTAATAGGTGGTCTTTTGTGTCTGGCTTCTTTCACTTAGCACAATGTTTTCAAAGTCCAACGAAGCTGTAGAATGTACTGGTATTTTATTCTTTTTAATGGCCAAATAATATTCTAACGTGCATTATTTATCAATTCATCACCTGATGGTCATTTGACTTGCTCCCACCTTTGACTATTATGAATGCTGCTGCTACAAACATCCATAGGGCCAGGTGCAGTGGCTCATGCCTGTAATCCCAGAACTTTGGGAGGCTGAGGCGGGCAGATCACCTGAGGTCAAGAATTCGAGACCAGGCTGGCCAACATGGTGAAATCCCATCTCTATTAAAAATACAAAAAAATTAGCCAGGCGTAGTGGTGGGCACCTGCAGTCCCAGCTACTCAGGAGGCTGAGGCAGGAGAATTGCTTGAACCCAGGAGGCAGAGGTTGCAGTGAGCCAAGATCACACCACTGCACTCCAGCTTGGACGACACAGTGACTCCATCTGGGGAAAAAAAAAAATTCATATACAAACTTCTTAGTTAATATGTTTCAGTTTGTTGGTAGATATCTACAAGCAGAACAGCTGGGTCCTATGGTAAGGCTATTTTTAATTTTTTGAGGAACTGCCAGACTGTTTTTGAAAGCAGCTGAGCAAACACCAGGCACAGTGGCTCACTCCTGTAATCCTAGCACTTTGGGAGGCTGAGGCAAGCAGATCTCTTGAGCTCAGGAGTTCAAGACCAGCCTGGGTAACATGCCAAAACTCCATCTCTACAAAAAATACAAAAGTTAACCAGGCGTGGTGGCATGCACCTATAGTCCCAGCTACTTGGGAGGCTGAGGCAGGAGGATCACTTGAGCCTGGGAGGCGGTTTTATTACAGCCATCCTAGAAATGTGAGATGGCATCTCATTGTGGGTTTTTTGTCTTTTGTTTTCAGACAGAGTCTTTCTCTGTCACTCAGGCTGGAATGCAATGGGAAGATCTTGGCTCACTGCAACCTCCGCCTCCCAGGTTCGAGCCTCATGCCTCAGCCTCCCAAGTAGCTGGGATTACAGGCGCCCACCATCATGCCTGGCTAATTTTTGTATTTTTAGTAGAAACAGGGTTTCATCATGTTGGCCAGGCTGGTCTCGAACTCCTGATCTCAAGTGATCCAGCTGCCTTGGCCTCCCACAGTGCTGGGATTACAGGCATGAGCCACAGCACCCAGCTCATTGTGGTTTTGATATGCATTTCCCTAGTGACAGGTGATGTTAAGCTTTTGTGTTGTATGTTTATCTTTTTTGTATATCTATTTGGCAGTGGATTATTCGATTTTTTGTAATACCTATTCAGATCTTTTGCCCATGTTAGTTTAATACTTTTTTTTTTAATTTGCCACTTTCCCTCCTCTGTCATGTTTTTAATTGGGTTGTTTGTATTTTTATTATTGGGTTGTAAGAGTTCCTTAGATAGTCTAAATACAATTACCAGCCGGGCGAAGTGGCTCACGCTGTAATCCCAGCACTTTGGGAAGCCAAGGTGGGTGGATCACTTGAGGTCAGGAGTTTGAGGTCAGCCTGACCAACATAGTGAAACCCCGTCTCTACCAAAAATACAAAAAATCAGCTGGGCACACGCCTGTAATCCCAGCTACTAAGGAGGCTGAAGCAGGAGAACCACTTGAACCTGGAAGGCAGAGGTTGCAGTAAGCCGAGGTCAAGCCACCACTGCACCTCCAGCCTGGATGACAAAGTGAGACTCCAACTCAAAAAAAAAAAAAAACAAAAATACAATTACCTCATTATATATATGATTCACAAATATTTTTTTCCCATACTGTGGGTTGTCTTTTCACCTTCTTGGGTCCCCTCAAAAACAAGTTTTCAGTTTTGGTGAAACCCAATTTATTTACTTTTTTCTTTTACCACATGCGCTTTTGTTAAATCTAATAATCCACTCCCAAATCCAAGGACACGAAAATTTATTACTATATTTTCTTCTAAGGGGTTTATAATTTTAGCTTACATATATTTAGGTCTTTGATTCATTTTGAGTTAATTTTTGCATGGTGTGAGGTAAGTTTCCAACTTTCTTCTTTTACACGTGGATAGACAGTTGTCCCAACACCATGCATTGAAAAGACAATTTTTTTCTCCATTGAATGGTACTGGCATCCATACAGAAAATCAGTTGACCAAAGACACATGAGTTTATTTCTTCTCCTTCTTCTTCTTTTTTTGTTAGAGACAGGGTCTTTCTGTGTCACTCAGGCTGGACTGCAGTAGCGCAGTCTCGGCGCACTGGCAGCCTCAACCTCCCAGGCTTAAGCAATCCTCCCATCTCAGCTTCCCGAGTAGCTCAGACTACAGGCACACACCACCACTTGTGGCTAGTTTTTATATTTTTTGTAGAGATGGGGTTTTGCCATGTTGCCCAGGCTGGTCTCAAACTCCTGGGCTCAAGTGATCTGCTCACCTCAGCCTCCCAAAGTAGTGGGATTACAGGTGTGAGCCACCACACCCAGCCAATTTCTTGACTCTCAATACTTTTTTTTTATTTTTGAGACAGAGTCTCACTCTGTCGCCCAGGTTGGAGTGTAGTGGTGCAATCACAGCTCACTGCAACCTCCGCCTCCCAGGTTCAAGCGATTTTCCTGCCTCAGACTCCCCAGTAGCTGGGATTACAGGCGTGTGCCATCACACCTGGCTAATTTTTGTATTTTTAGTAGAGACAGAGTTTCACCATGTTGGCCAGGCTGGTCTCAAACTCCCGACCTCAAATGATCTGCCTATCATGGCCTCCCAAAGTGCTAGGATTACAGGCATGAGCCACCATGCCTGGACTTGACTCTCAATTCTATTCCACTTATCTTTACACCTATCTTCATATAGTACCACAGTATCTGGATTTACTGGTGCTTCTTTTGTTAGATTTATTCGTAAGTTTTCTTTTGTGGTTTTTTTTTTTTTTTTTTTTTTTAATACACATAGGGTCTCACTCTGCTGCCCAGGCTTAGTGGAGTGGCATAATCAAGGCTCATAAGGCTCACTGCAGCCTTGTCCACCTAGGTTCAAACAATTCTGTCTCCTCAGCTTCCCAAATAGCGGAGACTACAGGCATGTGCTACCATACCTGACTAATTTTTTCAATTTTTAGTAGAGATGAGATCTCACTGAGTTGCCCAGGCTGGTCTCCAGTTCCTGAGCTCAAAAGATTCTATTGCCTCAACCTCACAAAGTGCTGGGATTACAGGCAAGAGGCACCACCACACCCAGCCATAAGTATTATTTTTGATGCTACTGTAATTGAATTATTTTCCTAATTTCATTTTCATATTGTTCACTGCAAGTGTATATAAATACAATTTATATTTTGTATGCTGATTTTGTATCCTGCAATCTTGCTAAACTCATTTATTACTTCAAACAGTTTTTCAGTGGATTCCCTAGGATTTTCTACATACAAGGTTATGTTACCTGTGAATACGGGGAGATAATTTTACTTTTTCCTTTCCAACATAGAGGACTTTTATTTCTTTTCTATGCCTAATAGCCCTCGCAAGAACCTCTAGTACAATGTTAAACAGAAGTGAAGAAAAATATAATGACCTATTTGTTTCGTTTCTCATTTTAGGGAGAAAGCATTCAATCTGTCAAAATTAAGTATGATACTTCCTGTCAGGTTTTTTTTTTTTAGATTCCATTTACGAGGGTCAGGAAGTTCCATCTATTCCTGACCTATTCTATCCTAAAGCCTAAAAATATTACAAGATATTTTATGTGTTCTTATAACACAAGAGTGTTAAGAGTTTGTTAAATGCTTTTTCATTTATTGTTATGATCATGTTTTTAATCCTCGATAGTGTATTACATTCATTTGTTTTCAGATACTAAACCAACCTTGCATTCCTGGAATCAATCCCACTTGATTATGGTATATACTACTTGTATGTTGCTGGAGTTGATTTGCTAGTATTTTGTTAAAGATATTTGGATCCACATTCATAAGAGTCACTGGTCTGTAGTTTTCGTTTCTTGTGATGTCTTTTGTCTGTTTCTGATAACTCATAGGATGAGTTTGGAAGTGTTCTCTCCTGTTCTATTTCTTGGGAGAGTTTGTAAAGAATTTGCATTAATTCTTATTTCAACATTTGGTAGAATTCACCAATGAAGCCATTGAGGCCTGAGCTTTTCTTTGTAGGGATTTGTTTAGTTGGTTTTCTTAATCACTAATTCAATTACTTTACTTGTCATAAATCTATTCAGATTGTCTATTTCTTCAGTCATTTTCAGTAGTTTTTGTCTTTCTAATAATTTGTCCACTTCAACTAAGTTATCTAATTTACTGGTATACAATTTTTCTTTTCTTTTTTTTTTTTTTTTTTGAGATGGAGTCTTGCTCTGTCGCCCAGGCTGGAGTGCAATGGCGCGATCTCAGCTCACTGCAATCTCTGCCTCCCAGGTTCAAGTGATTCTTCTGCCTCAGCCTCCTGAGTAGCTGGGATTACAGGCACGCACCACCACACCCAGCTAATTTTTGTATTTTTAGTAGAGACGGGGTTTCACCATGTCGTTCAGGCTGGTCTCAAACTCCTGACCTCGTGATCTGCCCACCTCAGCCTCCCAAAGTGCTGGGATTACAGGTGTGAGCCACTGCACCCAGCCTATGATTTTTCATAATATTAACTTATAATCCTTTTTAGTTCTGTCAGGTCTGTAATAATGTCTTTTTTTTAAATTTTCTGAGCCAAGGTCTTGCTCTGCCACCCAGGCTAGAGTGCAGTGGCACAATCACAGCTCATTGCAGTCTCAACCTCCCAGGCACAGCAATCCTCCCATCTCAGCCTCCCAGGTAGCTGGGACTATAGGTACAAGCCACCACACCTGGCTAATTTTTTTGTTTTATGTAGATATGGGGTCTCCCTATGTGACCCAAGCCAGTCTTGAACTCCTAGGCTCAAGTGATCCTCCTGCCTTGACCTCTCAAACTGTGGGATTACAGACATAAGCCACCGCCCTCAACAGTATCTTCGCTTTTCCTTTTTTTTTCTAATATGTCCATCTTCTTGTCCTCTCATTTCCAAGTCTAGTAGTTTGAGTCTTCTCTCTCTTTCTTGGTCAATATAACTAAAGGTTTGTCAATTTTGTTGATCTTTTCAGAGAAGCCAATTTGGTTTTGTTGATTATCTGTTGTTTTTCTATTCTGTTAAATTAATTTCTACTCTAATCTTTAGTATTCCCTTCCTTCACATGCTTTAAGTTTAATGGGCACTTCTTTTTCCAGCATCTTAAGTTGGAAGGTTAGGTTACTGATTTTAGATCCTTATTCTTGTTTTTTTTTTTATGATGGGCACTTAAAACTATAAACTTCTATAAGCACTGCTTTAGCTGCATCATTTTCTATTTTATTCATCTCAAAGTATTTTCTAATTTCCCTTTTGATTTCTTCATTGACTCATTAGTTACATAGAAGTATGTTGTTTAATTTCCAAGTTTGTGGGTTTACTAAATTTCTTCCTGTTAACTAGTTTATAATTTCATCTCACTGTGGTCAGAAAACATACTTTGTATCTAAGAGTAAATATTTGTATATAAATTATATCTCAATTACAAAAAAAACACTTTTAGGCACATTGTATGATAAAGTCATAAACCAAAATGGCATTTGGCAGTAGAAACAGTGGTTGTAATTATGAATCACAGACAGTCTTCATTACTGTAGTCTGAAAAAGCTTGTGACAGATCTGCCATTGACAAACAGTTCCAACTTTTACCCTATTAAGAACCTCTACAGGCCAGGTGCAGTGGCTCACACCTGTAATCCCAGCACTCTGGGAGGCCGAGGTGGGCGGATCATGAGGTCAGGAGATCAAGACCATCCTGGCTAACGTGGTGAAACCCCGTCTCTACTAAAAATACAAAAATTAGCTGGGCGTGGTGGCACACACCTGTAGTCCCAGCTACTCGGGAGGCTGAGGCAGGAGAATTGCCTGAACCTGGGAGGCGGAGGTGTCAGTGAGCTGATATCACGTCACTGCACTCCAGCCTGGGCGACAAAGCGAGACTCTGTCTCAAAAAAAAAAAAAAGGAACCTCTACAAACAATTAAAAAAAAAAACACACACACAAACTCCATATGCTTAACTGGCAAAGGACATAAAAAGTTCATTCACATGAGAGGAAATACAAATAAAGGAAAAACATATGAAAAAGAAAACTCATTAGCAGTCTTTTCAAAAAAGAGATTTTTTAAAAATGAAGCATCATTTTCCACACACCAAATTAACAGCTTTATCTTTGATTTTTATTTAAACATTAATATCAAATGCTAGAATAATGCAGTGAAACTAGGCACTCTCATATACTGCTCGTGGGCATATAAACTGGAACACTTTGGAAAGCAATTTGACAAAAAGTATTAACAGCCTTAGCTGGGCACAGTAGTTCACACATGTAATCTCGGGCAACATAGCAAGACCGTCAACTTTTTTTCAAAAAAAAAAAGAACACAGCCTTAAAAAAAGTCTAGGCCAGGCACTGTGGCTTATGCCTGTGATCCCAGCACTTCAGGAGGTCAAAGTTGGAGGATCACTTGAGCCCAGGAGTTCGAGACCAGCCTAGGCAACACAATGAGACCCTGACTCTATTCTTCTCAGGGATCTAGAACTAGAAATACCATTTGACCCAGCCATCCCGTTACTGGGTATATACCCAAAGGATTATAAATCATGCTGCTATAAAGACACAAGCACACGTATGTTTATTGTGGCACTATTCACAATAGCAAAGACTTGGAACCAACCCAAATGTCCATCAATAATAGACTGGATTAAGAAAATGTGGCACATATACACCAGGGAATACTATGCAGCCATAAAAAAGGATGAGTTCATGTCCTTTGTAGGGACATGGATGAAGCTGGAAACCATCATTCTCAGCAAACTATCGTAAGGAGAAAAAACCAAACACCGCATGTTCTCACTCATAGGTGGGAATTGAACAATGACAACACATGGACACAGGAAGGGGAACATCACACACCGGGGCCTGTTGTGGGGTGGGGGAAGCGGGGAGGGATAGCATTTGGAGATATACCTAATGTTAAATTACGAGTTAATGGGTTCAGCACACCAACATGGTACATGTATACATATGTAACTAACCTGCACGTTGTGCACATGTACCCTAAAACTTAAAGTATAATAAAAAATAAATTAATAAAATAAAATAAAATAAAAATAAAAAATAAATTCTAAATGTTTTCAGTTAGTAATTTAGTAATTCTATTTTGATAGTCTGTGTTTCAGAAATAATTTTAAATACAGAAAATATTTTAGACTAACAATATTCCCTGCAGTATTATTTCCAATTAAATAAATGGCTACAATGTAAATTCAGTAATAGGTGAATAGTTATATAAAAAGTATGGTTTAATTATTAGACACAATATCACACAGCCATTACAAATTATGTTTATAAAACACATACAAGAAAAATACTTATGTTAGCAAAAAAGGAGCAAAATTATATCACAATATCACACAGCCATTACAAATTATGTTTATAAAACACATACAAGAAAAATACTTATGTTAGCAAAAAAGGAGCAAAATTATATGATTACAGCAATGTATTTAAAGAAAAAACAATGGCAAATGATTTGCATACAGAAAAAAAATCAGAAAGCCATATATCAAAAGACAAATAATGATTACCTTTGGGTAGTGAATTATGAATGCATTTTTCTTTACAGTTTTCAATATCTTTCCAAATTTTCTATGAGTACAAATTATTATAATAAAAAATATATTTGAGTATATAATATAAAATCTTATAGTTAAAAATATATTTAAAGCAGATTTAAGAACAGTTACTACAGATATCACAACCCATTCATTATGACAATTCTCAGAAGCAAACTTCACAGATATATATTTTCTCTCACAGGGGAGACGTACTTACTCTCCCACACACATAATCCCTAGTTTTTTCCATTTAAGCTGTTTTTCTTTTTTTTTTTTAAAGACAGAGTCTCACTCTATCACCCAGACTGGAGTGCAGTGGCGCAATCTCCACTCACATAACCTCCGTCTTGCAGGTTCAAATGATTCTCCTGCCTCAGCCTCCCTAGTAGCTGGGATTACAGGCATGCATCACCGTGCCCGGCTAACTTTTTTTTGTATTTTTAGTAGAGATGGGGTTTCACCATGTTGGTCAGGCTGGTTTCAAACTCCTGATCTCAAATGATCCGCCCACCTCTGCCTCCCAAAGTGCTGGGATTACAGGTGTGAGCCACCACACCTGGCCCTATTTAAGCTTTTAGTATTGTACTTGTCAAAGTGTTTTTGGTTTTATGTATGTCTGTTTTTTAAGATAAATCAAGTAATCTTTCCTGCGTCTCTCAGATAGCTTTCTAATTTCAAGAATATAATACTCTAACACAATTCAAATGCATTTGACTTTTTTATATTCTCAAAGTTATCAAAAAGATCCAAAGTAAAATCAATTCTACAAGGTTCTAGGGGTTGCTGTGTATACAAAAAGAGGCTAATTAACCTCCAAATTAAATCAAAAGGCACAATTAATGTATTAATACATGTATTTAAAAATCAGAAAAAAAGAACGTACAAAACTTTTCCCATTTACTTGTGTATAGTTGGTCTGTTTATTGAAGCAACAAGGCATAATAAAAACAAAACAAGTTTGGGGTCAGAAAAAACAGAGTTTATACCCTGGTACTGCAACCTCCTATCTGTGCAAACTTAGACAAATCAGACTCTATAAATCTTAATTTTCACCTTTGTAAAACAGAAATAACAGTACTTACTTGAAGGATTGCAAGGACCAAATGAAAAACTGAATACAAAGCACCATAACAAGCAGAGTGCATTATTAGGCACAATATACACAGTAACTATGTACTGTAATTATTTTCATTTGTTTTGAAAGGATGAGGAAACACATTTTATAACAAGTGTACTTAACTTTATTCCTAATCCAACACCAAGAGATGAAAAAATGAGGTAGCTCTTAAAACCATTAATGGTCCTTAGCAGTCCTCAGTTACCAGTTTAGGATGGATCTGAGTAGATTTTATACTCTTACCTTGCAGGCCACATCAACTAATCGCATCTGGATAGCTTGATTCTCTGGTAGCTTAGTGCCAATTGCAAGCAAAGTATCCAGCAGTTGAGCTAGGACTTGATGAGACTCTAGAGAGGGAGATAGAAAGTTGGCTTGTAGAATTTCAAAAGGGGTAACTATATAAACTAATTTACTTGGGTAAAGAATGTAGATTGGCTAGGCGCAGTGACTCACAACTGTAATCCCAGCACTTTGAGAAGCTGAGGCAGGAGAATCCGATGAGCCCAGGAGTTCAAGACTAGCCTGGGCAACATAGGGAGACTCTGTTTCTACAAAAATAAATCTGAAAAAATGAGTCAGCCAGGTGGTGTGTGCCCAGAGTCTCAGCTACTAAGGAGGCCGAGGTAGAAGAACTGCTTGAGCCTCAGAGATCAAGGCAGCAGTGAGTCGTAATCGCGCCACAGCACTCCAGCCTGGGCAACAGAGCGAGACCCAGTCTTAAAAAAAACAGAAAAAAAAATAGACTTTTGTCAACTGGGTTCTACTGTGTGATCCTTCATGCCTTCAACTAAAAGCTAAGTTCCTAAAGGGATCATGTTTAAATGTCTGAGTCCTCCATAGGATACAGTACAGTTCTATATACATAGTGTGCTCCAAAAATGTTTAGTGCTTGACTGATTCAAGAGTTTTTTCACACTAAGAAACAGAAAAAAAAAAAAAAGGCCAGCCACGGTGGTGGCTCATGCCTGTAATCCCAGCACTTTGGGAGGCTGAGGCGGGCAGATCATGAGGTCAGGAATTCGAGACCAGCCTGACCAACATGGTGAAACACCATCTCTACTAAAAACACAAAAAATAGCCAGGCATGGTGGCACACGCCTGTAATCCCAGCTACTCAGGAGGCTGAGGCAGGAGAATGGCTTGAACCCAGGAGGCGGAGGTTGCAGTGAGCCGAGATCGCTCCACTGCACTCCAGCCTAGGCGACAGAGCAAGACTCCATTTCAAAAAAAAAAAAAAGAAGAAACAGAAAAAAAAAAGTTTTCCATTGCCTTCAAGATAAAGTCCAAATATCCTAGAAGGCATATAATACATACACACCAGGCCTTCCATGTTGTCTATCCTTGCCTATCTTTCTAGCTTCATCTCTTTCAGGTCTCCTTTAACACTCTTTTTTCCAACTACTTATAATTCCATGCCCCCATCTTTGCTCAGGCTAACTTCTCTACGTAGAATGCCTTCCCCCACACCTGACTCCATTCTTGACCCCACTCCCCGCTGAACACCTAGTTATCCTTAAAATGTCACCTCTCACGTAGCTACAGTAAGAATTTTCCATGGGAAAAAATGATACTTCTGTACTGAAGCAATGTTATTATTTTGGTGCTTGTATTTATTTTATTTTATTTTATTTTTTGAGACAGTGTCTCGCTCTGTCACCCAGGCTGAAATGCAGTGGCATGATCATGGCTCACTGCAGCCTCAATCTCCTAGGCCCAAGAGGTCCTCACATTTTAGCCTCCCAAGCAGCTGGGATAAAGTTGTGAGCAACCATGTTTGGCTAATTTTTTAATATTTTGTAGAGACAAGATCTAATTATGTTGCCCAGACTGGTCTCAAATTCCTGGGCTCGAGGGATCCTCCCACCTCGACCTCCCAACATTTTGGTATTACAGGCCTAGCCTAACCTGTGCCTAGCCTGTTTTAGTGCTTTTAAAAATGTGTCTTGGCCAGGCACGGTGGCTCATGCCTGTAATTCCAGCACTTTGGGAGGCTGAAGTGGGTGGATCACAAGGTCAGGAGATCGAGACCATCCTGGCTAACATGGTGAAACCCTGTCTCTACTAAAAATACAAAAAAATCAGCCAGGGCGTGGTGGCGGGCACCTGTAGTCCCAGCTACTCGGGAGGCTGAGGCAGGAGAATGGCGTGAACCCAGGAGGCAGAGCTTGCAGTGAGCCGAGATCGTGCCACTGCACTCCAGCCTGGGAGACAGAACGAGACTCCGTTAAAAAAAAAAAATGTTTCTTGATGGCACAAGTACTGTATGTTCAGTTACGGGTTTCAGTGTAAGCTGAAATAATCCTTTTAGAAAGCAATAGGGTAATATATAGCAAGGGTCACTAACATGTTTGGACTTCTGGACTCCAGCCTGGAGTCAGGCTGCTCAATATATCAAGGCCCTGCCTCAAAACAAAAAACAAACAAGCAAAAAAAAAAAAAAATAGGGACGATAATGTCTATATCATATGTAAACTACCTCAAATATATGGTAGGTACCTGGCCAATAAATGACAGCTATTAAGAGATAAAACTGTATTTCCACTCTGATGTAAATATGTATATATGGTTTCATTAAATTATCCTCAAATTCCTCTTCAATAACAATCAACACAACAAAATTTTGTTCTAAATTCTATACAAAAAGAACTAAATATTTCTGCTCTGACTATAGAGCTTTTAAATTGCAACTTACTTTCATTCTGCAGGATGTTAATGGCATCATCCATAATGCAGTCTGGTGAAAATCCTGCTGTCTTTGATAATAAACCCAACAATGATGCAATTTTCAGTCTCACAGATGGATCATTCTCCTGGAAAAAAAGAAGCAATTGTCACTTTGATGCTTTACACTCAGCTAACCAACAAACAGGAACATGGAAAACTAACATCCCAAAAGAGATTCAATGATCCAAGCATTCTATGGCATCATTTCTGAAAAATGAATTTTATATACTTCTGGAGAGACAGCTTTCTTTTTATTTATTTATTTATTTTTATTTATTTATTTTTTTTTTTTTTGAGATGGAGTTTTACTCTGCTGCCCAGGCTAGAGTACAGTGCGTGATCTTGGCTCACTGCAACCTCTGCCGAGGAGACAGCTTTCTCAGTTGATACATTACATCCAAATATTGCAAAGTGAATGAGAACTTTTCTATGCCATTCTGATGTCATTATCTTCTAATAAAAAATGTGCCATTGGCATTAAAAGTACCTGACCTCCACTGAGTAGTCATGTTAGACACAAGTCACAGCAACTTGCACCAACAACTGGGTATACAACATTGCTGCCAGCACCACTGCTCTTGGAGTCCCTGGAAAGTGAGTGTTGCAGCTACCACTGCTATCACCAGAAAGAATCTTTCATTCTACCTGTCTTTTTTTTTTTTTTTGAAACAGGGTCTCACTGTCTCCCAGGTCAGAGTGCAGTGGCGCAATCATGGCTAACTAGAGCCTTGACCTCCTGGGCTCAAGTGAACCTCCAACCTCAGCCTCCCAAGTAGCTGGGACTACAGGTACATGCTACCACACCTGGCTACTTTTTTAAAATTTTTAGTAGAGATGAGCTTTTGCTTTGTTGCCCAGGTTGGTCTCAAACTCCCGAGCTCAAGCAATCCTCCTGCCTCAGTTTCCCAAAGTGCTGGAATTACAGGTGTGAGCCACCGCGCTCAGCCCTACCTGCTTTTTTGAATCACCAGATCCTGATTAGAAGTCTGGAGGAGGCAAGTGTGACCATCTGAGTATAAGTCTTGTGCCTGGGCCCCAGCTGCAGGGGAGACTGACTAAGAAATAGTCTGGCTGTTTTAGCTTAGAGAGAGGGAGGTGGTCTCTAATGGGCACCAAAATTCCTGTGGTGAGAAATTTCCTCCAAAGACAAAAAGGAATGCTCTCTTGTTCACTGCCATATCTCAAGAATATAGCACAATACCTGACACTGAAAAGATCAATAAATATATGTGAAATGAGAGGAAAAAAAGTACCTAGCCAGTGCTGAGAATAGATCATATTTCCATACTAAAGACAAAATTACTTAAGTGTGTGCTCAAAGGATGAGGTGCTTTTCAAATAAGACCAACTCCCCGCCTCCTATATTCAGTTTCTAAGGAGGTCACCAGGCACAACGAGGAGGCCTAAAGCAGGAGAAGGGGCAATAGATACAGCGTTGGAAGATCTAAAATCCTGGCATGCTATGCCACTTATTATGCACATAACTTTAGAAAAGTCACTTTCTTGGGAACTTACCTTAAGGTGTGAGGTGAAGCAGAAAGAGAAAGAGCTTTGAAATTAGCCAGATGTAGGTGTGAAGCCTGGATTCACTACACAATAGCTGTAGGTCTTAAACAATTAACCTCTCTGAGCCTTATCTGTGAAATGGGGGTAATAACCTCAGAGGGCTACTCAGAGGAAAATTACTAGCACAAAAATGGGCATATAGTAGGCAGTCAAATAACAGTTCCTCAATCTTTATTATTTTCTTCCCTCTACTAAGTTTGGGTTTAGTTTGCTCTTTTTCTAGTTTTGTTTTGTTTCGTTTTGTTAAATAATAGAGACAGGGTTTCACTATGTTGCCGGTTTGGTTTTGAACTCCTGGGCTCCTGCCTAGGCCTCCCAAAGTGCTGGGATTACATGTGTGAGTCACCATGCCCCAGTCTTCTTTAGTTCTTTAAGTTGTAAAGTTAGATTCTTGATTTGAAATTAGTATCAGAATATATTAAGAATTACAAAACTGAACAAGAGAAACAACCCAAATCAAAACTGGGCAAAGAACTTGAACAGACATTTCTCCAAAGAAGATATACAAATGGCCAAATAAACACATGAAAAGAGGCTCAACATCACTAATCATTACAGAAATGCAAATCAAAACTACAATGAGACACCATCTCATACTCGTTAAGATGGCTACCATCAAAAAACAGAAAACAAGTGTTGGCGAGGATGTAGAGAAATTAGAATCTTTGTGACCTGCTGGTGGGGATGTAAAACAGCAAAGCCACTGTGGAAAACAGTATGATGGAAATCGCTTCTGGGCCTTTTGGCTATGATCAAGTGTAGGAAAACAGTATGGTGGTTCCTCAAAAAATTAATAATAGAATTAGATATGATCCAGCAATTCCACTTTTGGGTATATACTCAAAAAAATTTAAAGCAGGGTCTTGAAGAAATATTTGTACAAATATGTTCATAGCAGCATTATTCACAATAGCTAAAATGTGGAAGCAATGCAAGTATCCATTGGCAAATGAATAGATAAGCAAAATATGGTATATACACATAATGGAATATTATTTAGCCTTAAAAAAGAAGGAAATTCTGACATAGCCTAAGACACAGATAAACCTAGAGGATATTATGCTAAGTGAAAAAAGCCAGGCACAAAAAGACAAATACTGTATAATTCCACTTATATGAGGTACTTAGAGCAGTTAAAATCACGGAGACAAAATGTAGAATGAGACCGGGCACAGTGGCTGACATCTGTAATCCCAACACCTTGGGAGGCCAAGGTGGGCAGATCCCCCTACGTCAGGAAGTTTGAGATCAGACTGACCAACACGGCAAAACCCTGTCTCTACCAAAAATACAAAAATTAGGCAGGCATGGTGGTGCACGCCTATAGCCCCAGCTACTCGGGAGGCTGAAGCAGGAGAATCACCTGAACACAGGAGGCAGAAGTTGCAGTGAGCTGAGATCACGCCACCACATTCCGGCCTGGGCGACAGAGTCAGACTCTGTCTCAAAAAATAAAAAAATTAAAAAAAAAAAAAAAAAAAGGTAGAATGGTGGTTGCCAGGGGCTGGAGGTGGGGGTGATGGAGGATTACTGTTTAATGGGGAAAGAGTTTCAGTTTTACAAGATGAAAAGAGTTCTGGAGATGGATGATGGTGATGGCTGCATAACAATATGAATGTACTTAATACACATGAACTGCACACTTAAAATGGTTAAGATAATAAATTTTAATTGTTACCACAATTAAGAAATGATTAGCCAGGCATGGTGGCACATGCCTGTAGTTCCAGCTACTTAGGAGGCTGAGGTGAGAGGATTGCATAAGCCTGGGAGGTGGAGGTTTCAGTGAGCCATGATAGCACCACTGTACTCCAGCCTGGAGTGAGACCTTGATAGGAAAAAAAAAAAAGGAAAAAAGGGGGGGAAAGAAAATAAAAGTAAATGAAAAAAAAAAAAGGAGATAAGAGAGCATCTGACCTAGTGACATTCCTTACCCATTTGGATATTTGGATACTTTACTCAAGTTCTTTTACTTTCTGAAATAATCCCTTAGCACTCCTTCTGCTATGACACATAAATAATCTCCTTCACACCTGAGCTAAAAACAGAATTACCTCCAGGGAAGACATCTCTAATAATTGTTTCTTCTGACCATTAAAACTGTCCTGGTTCAGGCTTTCATCACCTTTCCCCAAACTTACAGTCTTCTAATTGGTCACTCTAACTCCAGTCATCCAATTCGTTTATCCTCCATACTTCCCCTCAGAGTGACATTTCTAAAACAAAAACTGACAAGGTAGAATACAAGGCCCTTTAGAATCAGATCCCTTCCAAATCTTCTGGTCTTATCTCTTGATGAGCTCCCAACCTAAAATCTGCACCAGCCAAACTAGTTGCATTTCTTCTAACGTGATAGCCTGTCTCACATCTCCATGCCCATGTTCATGGTTGCTCACAACTAAAATGTCTTTCCCCCATCTTCCAACTTGCCAAAATCTATTTCTAGGACTTTTCTCAAGCATCGCTACCACTTTATAATGCATTTCTGGATCCCTGCTTCCAATAATTAATTACCCCCTTCTTTGAGGCCATATCATAACCTACCCCAGATTTCAGAAGACCTGAAACACTGTATTGTTATTAATTCATTTCTTATTTACTCAAGACTCAGATCAGGGATTACATCACATACATCTCTATTACCAACATGAAGCACAAAGCCTGGCACAGAGTAAGTATTCAGACATGCTGAGCAAATGAAAAAATAAGCAAATGGAAAACTTTAGCACTTACTATTTACATACTACATATATGGTCTGCTAACTACACTGTTAGCCCCAAGGGACAAAGAACATGTCTCACAGCTCTGCATCCTCCATAGCTACTAGCACAGTAGCATAAGTGAAGAATCAATCATGTGAAATAAGTTCAGATACTAATGCCTGATCACAAAAAAAAAAAAAAAAAATAGGAAAAAGCAGAAGCCAGAGTAGTTTTATCCACTAAAATATTAACATAAAATACCACATTTCTGGATAGAACAGAAGAAAGGGTAAAAAACACTATGGTCACCAATCTAGAACTAGTTCCATCTGGCATCCTTCCTCATTTCCTTAGGAGCTAGGGTCCACTTGATCAATGCATGCAGCATGGACTGGTTAAAGTGCTTGAGATCTGACATCAGAACACCTGAGTTAAATTTTGCTTTTAGATATGACAAAAGATTATGTTTTTTAAGAGTCTTCACCACAGTTATGCAGCCAACAGACACATGAAAAAATGCTCACCATCACTGGTCATCAGAGAAATGCAAATCAAAACCACAATGAGATACCATCTCACACCAGTTAGAATGGCAATCATTAAAAAGTCAGGAAACAACAGATGCTGGAGAGGATGTGGAGAAACAGGAACACTTTTACACTGTTGGTGGGAGTGTAAATTAGTTCAACCATTGTGGAAGACAGTGTGGCAATTCCTCAAGGATCTAGAACTAGAAATACCATTTGACCCAGCCATCCCATTACTGGGTATATACCCAAAGGTTTATAAATCATGCTACTATAAAGATACATGTGCACGTATGTTTATTGCGGCAGTATTCACAAGAGCAAAGACTTGGAAGTAACCCAAATGTCCACCAACAATAGACTGGATTAAGAAAATGTGGCACATATACACCATGGAATACTATGCAGCCATAAAAAATGATGAGTTTATGTCCTTCGCAGGGAAATGGATGAAGCTGAAAACCATCATTCTCAGCAAACTATCACAAGGACAGAAAACCAAACACCGCATGTTCTCACTCATAGGTGGGAACTGAACAGTGAGAACACTCGGACACAGGGCGGGAAACATCACACACTGGGGCCTGTTGGGGAGTGTGGGGGCTGGGGGAGGGATAGCATTAGGAGAAATACCTAATGTAAATGATGAGTTAATGGGTGCAGCAAGCCAACATGGCACACATATACCTATGTAACAAACCTGCACGTTGTGCACATGTGCCCTAGAACTTAAAGTATAATAATAAAAAAAGAGTCTTCACCACTTAAAGATATAAACCAAAATTTATGATTAAAATAATATGATGCCAGGAATTTATTTTCATAAGAATCTGGTGGAGAAGGTGAGGGTAAAGAAGTAGAAGTGGATTGGGGAAGAGGGAAAATGAAACAAGTTTGGCCACAAAATGATAATTTTTGAAGCCAGGTAATAGGTACATGGGAATTAATTAAACTATTCTCTTTACTTACATAGTATATATCTGAAATGTTCCATAACAAAAGGTTTTTAAAAAAAAAAACCCAAGTTCAAATCCATACCTTCCATTTACTAGCTGGGTGACTAGCTGGGTAAACAGCTCTAAGCTTAGTTCCATATCTGGAATTTAGAGATAACAATGTTGCTGTCATCAGGATTAAATAAAATATTACATATGGAAAGTGCTTTACAAACTCTAACAAGCAATATAATGTTAACTGCTCTAAGAAGTATTATTATAGATGATTACTGGTAATAGAGCTTTAATATAATAATAATGGTAGATATTGCTAAGAAAAAGACTAACGGAAAATATATCACTGAGAGATTGAAAACTTCTTGAGAACAGAAATCCTGATTTTGGTCAGATGTGGTGGCTCACGCCTGTAATCCCAATCCTTTGGGAGGGCCAAGCAGGAGGGTTGCTTGAGCTCAGGAATTCGAGACCAGCCTGGGCAACACAGAGAGACTCCATCTCTACAAAAAAAATTAAAAATAAAAAATTAGCTGGGAGTGGTGGCATGTGCCTGTGGTCCCAGCTCTTCAGGAGGCTGAGGTGGGAGGATGGCTTGAGCCTGGGAGTCCAGACTGCAGTGAGCAGTGATCGCACTACTGCACTCTAGACTGGGCAACAGAGCAACACTCAAAAAGATGCCAGGCACAGTGGTTCATGCCTGTAATCCCAGCACTTTGGAAGGCTGAGTCAGGTGAATCGCTTGAGCCCAGGAGTTTGAGACCAGCCTTGGCAACATGGTGAAACCCCCATCTCTATCAAAAATACAAAAATTAGCCAGTCTCATAACCCAGTCTCTAGATAGATAGATATGATTTTTTAAAAATTTTTTTAAAGAAAAGAAAGAACAACAAAAAAAGAAAGCCTGATTTTATTCATGTAAAACATAAGTGTAACAGTTATAATGTCCCTTCAATGTTCCTAGGAACCTGCCAGGCACTGGGATAGAGATTAATGGATCTGCAGCCTCTGAATTTAAGGAGCTCAAAGTCTGAAGGAGATAGACACATATGGCAAACAATTGCAACGCATAAGACTTAACAATTGTGCTAACAGGACACTGTCCAGTGCCCAGAACAAAGTCTGATATATATTTGTTGAGTAAAATGTATCACAAAAGCATCAATTAATTCATTTATTCATTCAACAAATATTTATTTTACGAGGCACTGTTCTTGATTCTGTAGAAACAACAATTAAAAAACATAAAAATCCCTGCTCAAGGGAAGCTTATGTTCCTGCATGGGGGAAATGGACAAGGAACATAATTAACAAGAAATTATACAGAATATTAGAAGATGGTAATTACTATGGAGAAAACAAAATCAAGGAAGGGGACTAGGAAGTGCGGGGCGGGGATAGGCAGTTTCGATATGAAACAGAAGGGTAAAGGAAGACCTCAATGTAACGGTGACATTTGCATGCTGATAGTTGCAATATGAAGTACAAGTCACCATTTATAACAGTCTTAAAATTGTCAAAGATATGCTTAACTTAAATCTAACAAAGCCTATAGATCTAACTTTCAGTTCATAGTAAATACAGTGAACAGAGGAACAAGTTAATCCTCAAAGTAAATGAATTCAGAAAACAAGACATTTTACAAAAGAAGTGTCTCAGTTTCTTTATCAAATCAATGTCACCAAAACAGTAACTGTTGTAGATTTTTTAAAAAGACTAAATGCCATGTGGGGACCTGGTTTGCATTTTGATTTGAATACATCAACTATAAAAAGATATTGGGAGAACAACTAGAGAAATCTAAATATCAACTAATTTTTAGATGACATTAAAGAATTACTTAACTTTATTCATTATGGTTAGGTGGCTATGTTAAAAAATAAAAAGTCCCTCTACGTTCTCATAGCAGTGAGAAAAAAAAAGAAAACAACAAAAAGATATCCCTTTTTAATAGATATGTAATGAAATAATTAGAGAAAAATGACATATCTTTTTAAAAATTCAACAAAACAAGGCTGGGCACGGTGGCTCATGCCTGTAATCCCAGCACTTTGGGAGGCTGAGGCAGGTGGATCACCTGAGGTCTGAAATTCAAGACTAGCCTGGCCAACATGGTGAAACCCCATCTCTACTAAAAATACAAAATTAGCTGGGCATGATGGCGCACGCCTGTAGTCCCAGCTACTTGGGAGGCTGAGGCAGGAGAATTGCTTGAACCCAGGAGTGCTAGTACACTCCAGCCTGGGCAACAGAGTGAGACTCATCTCAAAAAAAATAATAACAAAATAAAATTCAGCAAAAAAATAGAGCACATTTGGCAAAATACTAATAACTGTTAAATTCTAGGAATGGATATTTGGTAGGTCACTATAGTATTTTATCTACTTTTCCATAAGCTTAACAATTTGGGGGCTGGGTGTGGTGGTTCACACCTGTAATCTCAGCAATTCGGGAGCCCAAGGCGGGTGGATTGCTTGAGCCCAGGAATTCAAGATCAGCCTGTGCAACATAGCAAAGCCCTGTCTCTACAAAAAAAAATACAAAAATTAGCCAGGCATGCTGCACATGACTGTAGTCCCAGCTACTCAGAAGGCTGAGGCAGGAGGATCAATTGAGCCTCGGAGGTCGAGGGTACAGTGAGCCGTGATAGCACCACTGCACTCCTGCCTGGGTGAGAAAGCAAGACCCCGTCTCAAAAATAATAATAGTAATAATAATAATAATGATTTTTGGGCTGGGCATGGTAGCTCACGCTTGTAATCCCAGCACTTTGGGAGGCCAGGGTGCATGGATCACTTGAGGTCAGGAGTACAAGACCAGCCTGGCCAACATAGCAAAACCCCATCTCTACTAAAAATACAAAAAAAAATTAGCTGGGTGTGGTGTCGCACACCTGTGGTCCTAGCCACTCTGGAGGCTGAGGCAGAAGAATCACTTAAACCAAAGAGACGGAGGTTGCAGTGAGCCAAGACTGTGCCACTACACTCTAGCCTGGGTGACAGACCAAGTCTCAAAAAAAAAAAAAAAAAAAATGCAAAACTTAGCCTGGAGTAGTGGCACGTCTGTAGTCCCACCTACTTAAAAGGCTGAGCCAGGAGAATCACTTAAGCCCAGGAGTTCCAGGCTACAGTGACCTATGACCGTGCCACTAAACTCTAGGCTGGGTGACAGTGAGCCTCTGTCTCAAAAACAATTTTTTTGGCCAGGCGCAGTGGCTCACGCCTGTAATCCTAACACTTTGGGAGGCCAAGGTGGCCAGATCACTTAAGGTCAGGAGTTCAAGACCAGCCTGGCCAATATGGCAAAACCCCGTCTCTACTAAAAATACAAAAATTAGCAGGGCGTGGTGGCACGTGCCTGTAATCCCAGCTACTAAGGAGGCTGAGGCAGGAGAATCGCTTGAACCCAGGAGGCACAGGTTGCAGTGAGCCAAGATTGCACCACTGCACTCTAGCATGGGCAACAGAGCGAGACTCTGTCTCCACAAAAAAAAAAAAAAAAATGTATTTTTAATTAAAAAAGAGGGCTACTGCAATTAGATATGAGGGCCATGAACTAGGAAAGGAACAGCAGGACCACATTCCAGAGATGAATGGGTCATGATTGATACTAACTCCTCTTTTGTGCTTCCACTGTACTCTGCACATACTGCACTCACAGTAACTTCAGCAAGTATGATGCACCTCATCATTGACATGTCTTGTTTCCATCTACTATACTGTAACTTTCTGAGGTCAAGATCTGTATCTTTTTTATCTCGGTATCCATAGTACCTAGCACATGGAAGACACTCAATAAAAGCTTGCTAATGAATACCTTATTTATTTGTAATATTAACCATTCTGCAGACATGATACAACTCCCATGATATACTCTCATCAGATCCTCAAGATTTTCTTACCTTGTAATAATGTTCCAAGAGAATCCTGACTACTCCCTCTACGCTTTCTGCCTCGACAGGCTTCCTGGCAAACTGGAGCAGGTATTGCAAGGCATCTGCTGGGGAGGTAGCTTTACACAGATCTATGTGGAGTGCTGCAGATTTACTTGGTTTTGTTAGTCGGAGTTTCTTAGTAGCAATTTCCTCCTGTGGCTGCAAGGGGTAGAGAAAACTGAAAACACAGACTCTGCACATTTAACTTTGCCTCATTTGGTGGAAATAATTTTTCATTATACCAAATAATATATTTAGCTGATACTTAGGAAAATATAGTATTATAAACTAGAAAGAGTACCGGGTTGGTGACAAGGCCGTGAGTCTCAATTTTGTCTTTACCAGCTCCTATGACTTTAGGCAAGTCATTTAATTTCTCCAAGTCTCAGTTTATGTCTCTGTAAAATAGGTATACTTTTTTTTTTTTCTTAGAGATGGGGTCTCTCTATGTGGCCCAGGCTGGTCTCTAACTCCTGGGCTCAAGCAATCCTCGCACCTCAGCCTCCCAAAGTGCTGGGATTACAAGCATGAGCCACGGTGCCGAGCCTTACACTAACATTTTGCTCTACCTATCGCTGAGGATTGTGGTAGCCTTTGGGTTTAGAGGTCACACAAAGGATCTACTCCATTTTTTTGAGACAGAGCAAGACACTGTCACCCAGGCAGGAGTGCAATTGTGCAATCTTGACTTGCTGCAATCTCCACCTCCCAGGTTCAAACAATTCTCTGACTGACACCCAACATGCTGGGATTATAGGTTTGTGCCACCTCCACCTACCACGTTCAAGTGATTCACCTCCCTGACTCCCAACTAGCTGGGATTACAGGTGTTTGCCACCACACATGGCTAATTTTTGTATTTTTAGTAGAGATAGGTTTTGCCATGTTACCCAGGCTGGTTTCGAACTCCTGGCCTCAAGTGATCCCTCTGCTTCAGTCTCCCAAAGTCCATTCTTTATTAGAAAACAAATAACAGACAGGGCGTGGTGGCTCACGCCTGTAATCCCAGCACTTTGAGAGGCTGAGGCAGGCGGATCACTTGAGGCCAGGAATTCAAGACCAGCCTGGCCAACATGGCAAAACCCTGTCTCTACTAAAAACACAAAAATTAGCTGGCGGTGGTGGTGTATGCCTGCAATCCCAGCTATGCAGGAGGCTGAGGATTGCATGAACCCAGGAGGCAGAAGTTGCAGTGAGCTAGGATTGCGCAACTGCACACCAGTTTGGGCGAAAAGAGCGAAACTCCATCTCAAAACAAAAGAAAAGGAAACAAATATCTGATGGGCATAGTGGCTTACACCTGAAATCCTAGCACTTTGGGAGGTTGAGGCAGGAGGATCCCTTGAGCCCAGGAGTTCGAGACCAGCCTGGGCAACATGGTGAAGCCCTGTCTCTATTAAAAAATAATAACAAAATAAAATAAATTTCCTTATCACCTAATAGTGCATTTTTATGTACTGAGCAATCACCTCCTTACAAATTCACATTTCTATAGAAAAGAGACTAGAATTATTCTAGACAAGAACACAGTATGACATGATAAAAAGAATAAGGACTTTGGAGTCAGAGGAATTTGTATTCAATAACAACTTACTAGCTGGGGAAGGCCTTCTTCTATAGGAGGGCATACCAATACTTTATTATCACAGAGCTATTCGATAAATCGGTTATTAAATGTAACTTTATTATACATATACATAAGTGCTAGGCACATATCAGTTTTCCCTCCTCATCTTTTCAGCGGAGAAAAAAGAACAGAAGCACTAAGATCTCATTTAATCACTTTATGTTAACAACTGATGAAAAATTAAGTGAAGAAATTAGCTCTTCCCTTAAAATTCTTAGCCATTTCTATCCTAGTCCTCTCAAACTCAGTTTTCAGTCTTATCGAAGCTGTAGTTAGGTCAAAAGCTAGGATTTTTTTTCCCTAAGTATTATATAAAGGAGAGGACAACCAATATCAACTATCATTCAACCACCAATAACACTTTAGTGAGCCAGGCCCTATTGTCCATCTCCAGGTTACGGAGATGAGCCAGGCATTAGCTCTGCCATCAAGGACCTCCGACCGGTGGGAAGATAGGTACACCGGTAATTACAGTAGCATTCAACGAAAAGTACAAATAGATTAGTACCACACAATGCTACAGAAACAGGTGAAGAAGAGACTAAGCTCTTGCTGAGGTTTCAGTTGGGTCTTGAAGCACAAATGTTAAGTCCACTGGGTGGAGAACAAAAAGAAAGGGAAGATTGGCATGTATTCTGTGTAAAAGAGACAACCAGTGCAAGAGTTTGGAGATTTGCAAACACAAGAACACATGGCATATCTGGTCATGTGAGGATGGGTGGAAGAGGGCTGAGCAGTCTTGGGAAATGGGAACAACAGAATGTCGGGAAGAAAGGAAATTACATTGTGCAACAGTGCTAATGTTCTTAATGCCACTGAACTTTACACTTAGAATTGTTAAAATTGTAAATTTTATATTATGTATCGACATATTTTGTATTATGTATTAACATATTTTAATGCTGGATGAATGACTCAATGTAATGTTTAAGGATCAGTATCCTGCTGGATGCTCTAAGCCTTGCCACTCTACAAGTCTAAGGATCTAAGAATGCAACCGATGCACTGGCGTGAATTTGGGGACATGTCAGGAATGCAGAATCTTGCCTCACCTCCTCTGCTTGACTTATCAAATAGAATCGACATTTGAACAACGTCACCAGGTGATTATTATACACATTAAAATCTGAGAAATAGGACATTAGGATGATTTAGGATTAACCCTGGCAACATCTACGTGGAGACACATGGAGCATCACTGACTCCTGACAGGGGCTCTGCCCACCTGTCACAACTTCATGGTGAGGAAGGTACTGCCCTCCTTCCTAGGTGAGCTGTTCTACCAACAGAGAGCTCTTCCCCTATGAAGTCTGTGACCCCCGCCTGCATAGACTGCGCCTGAAGGAATTCTATAGACCATTCTTTCAGCCCCTTAGAACCTTGTGTATATTCCAACTGGTCCCTGGGAGGTTTTTTTTGGAACGGGGGGGCGGGGAGGCTAGAAGGGGCTCTGCTACTAACTGGCTGTATCCTCGTACCCCTCTGGAAGGCTCAATGTCCACATCTGGAAAACGAGGATGCTAATGTAACGCGATGGAGCAAAGTTGTGTGAGAGAATAAAATGAGATAACGGATAAGACAGTTTCGCAAATTAAGAAACACTGTTTCTCCTAATAATTTTTTTTAAATCCTGTCAGAATTCACATATTAATGACAACAGCGGCTGCAAACTAACACGCCCACTAACTTGCAATATCAGAGATTATCAACAAGTCAGCACTTAACACGGGCGTATGGAGCCTCTTCTGTTCCGGCAAAGTGCCTGGGATTTGGATAATCTACCCTGGTCCGGATCGGTTCTGGATCTTTCCCGCCAGAGCTTACCTGAACCACTTTCGTGAATTCCTCATAAACCCGCTTCTTAAGGTGCGCCGCCATGCCTGCCCGCGGGCCCTCTCAGCTTCCGTACACTAGGAGGGAGGCGGGGATGGACGGATCCAGAAAACTTGTCTAGGCTCGGAGGTGGGTGGATGACTTGTCGAGATCCCACAAGGCAGTGGGGTTTGGGGAAAGAGCGACCGCTTCCTGTTGCTCGACTGCCTCGCCACTGTACGGAATGATTTGGCGGCCTACGCCTCCTACGCCGGAAGAACGGAAACAAGAGCTTCGCTTGTGGGAGGCGGGGCCTCTGGCGGGAGGAGCCGAGACTGAAAGGGTGGGCAACCCAATGGGAGCTTTGGGAGGCTGGCTGGTGGCCTCGGAGTGGCTAAGAGACTAGCGCGGTGCAGCGCGAAGGGAGGGAGGGAGGAAGTACAGGTTAAAGGGCAGAGGCGGGGCGCTGCAGAGCTAGAGGCAAAACCCGGAGCCCTGTAAGGGGTTTACGACTCGTGAAAAAACTCAAAGAGGCTCGGCTGACTTTCCCATCATCCTTTGCTGTACACGATGCTGTTTGTAGGTTTCCTGAGCACTGCCTTTGTTCAAGCTGTGCGCCACCTCTCTTGTTTTGGGGTGCCTTTCCATACTTCCTTATTCCAGTTTTGCAAAAGCTGCCATCCTTTAAGGCATCAATCCCTGCTCTGATAGCTATAGTACAGTAGAAGACTTCTGAGACCAAGGATAAAGCAACAAAGCTACAGACTACAGCTCTGGTTCTTGAGCAAATGGCTCAACTACAAATGCATTTATAATAACTAACCTGACAAAGATGTGACAATGGAGTGAAATAATGCAGGAATATTTTACGGACTGTAAGGTGTAGTGCACATGTTAGTGTCAGTAAATCCAAGGTCAAGTTTTACAACCTACATGAAACTAGCTGTTCATTATTTTGGTCTTTCAAAAGAATTTATGTGGGCCAGGCGCGGTGCCTCATGCCCGTAATCCCAATACTCTGGGAGGCGGAGGCGGGTGGATCACTTGAGGTCAGGAGTTCGAGACCAGCCTGGCCAACATGGGGAAACCCCATCTCTACTAAAAATACAAAAATTAGGTCATGGTGGCACACGCCTGTAATCCCAGCTTCTTGGGAGGTTGAGGCAGAAGAATCACTTGAACATGGGAAGCGGAGGTTGCAGTGAGCCGAGATCGCGCCACTGCACTCCAGCCTGGGCGACAGAGCGAGACTCCGTATCAAAAAAAAAAAAAAAAAAAAAGAATTAATGTGGGATAGTTTTAAAAAAAAAAAAAAAAGCAGGAGGCTGAGGTGGATACAGAGGACCCAAAAATAAACAAAAGATAGTATTTATCCTCAAGGTCCTACAATCTGAGAAGACAGACACCCAAACTGATGGTGACAGTGCAACTGAAATGTGCTGGGTAACGGGAATGAATGTGGTTCAAACAGACCTAATTTCTTCAGAGTGCCTCAGGGAAGGCTTTCCTAAAATTAGAGGAAACTGGGAGTGGTGGCTCCCGCCTATAATCCCAGCACTTTGAGAGGCCGAGGCGGGCGGATCACCTAGTTCAGAAGTTTTGAGACCAGCCTGGGCAACATGGCAAAATCTACTTAAAAAATACAAAATTTAGCTGGGCATGATGGTGGCCCACGCCTGAACTCCCGGCTACTCTGGATGCTGAGGTGGGAAAATCGCTTGGGCCTGGGATGTGGAGGTTGCAGTGAGCCGAGATCGAGCCACTGCACTCCAGCCTGGGCAACAGAGGGAGACCCTGTCTCCAAAAAAAAAAAAAACGCTGGGCGCGGTGGCTCACCCCTATAATCCCAGCACTTTGGAAGGCCGAGGCAGGCGGATCACCTGAGGTCGGGAATTCGAGACCAGCCTGGCCAACATGGTGAAACCCTGTCTCTCCTAAAAATACAAAAACTAGCCGGGCGTCGGGGTGGGTGCCTGTAATCCTAGCTACTCGGGAGGCTGAAGCAGGAGAATCGCTTGAACCCAGGTGGCAGCGGCTGCAGTGCGCCGAGATCGGGCCACTGTACTCCAGCCTGGGCAAAAGAGCGAGACTCTGTCTCAAAAAAAAAAAAAAGAGAAAAGAAAAAGGAAACTATTTCTAATGCGGCTTTGAAAGAATGAGTTTTTCCAGAAACAAAGGCATCCCAGACCGCCGAGATAAGATATACAAATATGTCAAGGGAAATGAAAAACATTTAGCAAACAGTACATTTAATAAAGCTTAGCTGCTATTATTAACCATTATCATATTCTATCAAATCTAAGCTGCCAGCAATTGTAAAATCAATATTTTATTTATTATGTTAAGAAAAGAAATGCTGAAATTAAAGACAATGGTTTCTAATTGCTTAGATTTGTTTTGTATACTTAGAGAAACAGCTCTTTTAAACTTATTTAGACATAGATTTGTATCTTACATTGCACTGCTGTTTCCATGTCTTTCTGTGCACATAAAAACTTTTTAATGCCAAATTATAGGGTAATCTATTTGGAGATATATTTAATAGTAATTTAAAATAACACATGTAGTTCCAAAATTGCACAAAGCTCAGTCGAAGCGATGACACCATGAACTGCTATGACTCAGTCTACATATGAGCAATTGGCCAACATCTCCTGATTTCAGAGACATTAAATGTGCATCATAGCATCAATGATACAGAGTATTATCATCGTTATTAAATACATGGCGGCCAGGTGCGGTGGCTCACACCTGTAATCCCAGCACTTTGGAAGACCAAGGTGAGGGAAATAAGTAGAGAATTAAAAACAAACAAACAACAACAACAACAACAAAAACAGGTACCCTAAGAGAAAAAATGTAGAAATGAAAACCTGATGCAGTGCTATGAACTAGGATATCTTCATGAGGGTAATCTACAAAGGTTTACATCTTTCTTTGTGTTTTTCCTTTGGATTATGTTGACAGTTATGTTTAGCATACGGTTTTAAGATTTTCTCTTCTGACTCTATAATTTTCTTTGGTTAGTCCCAACAGATCTAAGAAGTTTCATATATTCATACAAATGAAGCAGAGATTGCCTTTTGAACATGATTACTATCATTGCTATTTTGGGTTTTTGTTGTTGTTGTTGTTTGAGACAGAGTCTTGCTCTTGTTGCCCTGGCTGGAGTGCAATGGTGCAATCTCAGCCACTGCAACCTCTGCCTCCCGGGTTCAAGAGATTCTCCTGCCTCAGCCTCCAGAGTAGCTGGGATTATAGGTGCCTGCCACCACACCTGGCTAATGTTTGTATTTTTAGTAGAGACAAGATTTCACTATGTTGGCCAGGCTGGTCTCGAACTCCCGACTTTAAGTGATCCACCCGCCTTGGCCTCCGAAAGTGCTGGGATTACAGGCGTGAGCCATTGCGCCTGGCCTGCTATTTTGTCCTTTCTGTTAGGAAAGAGGAAGGGAGGAGATGGTATTAATTAGTAGGCAACCAATAATGTTCTTGTAATTCATGTACGTGTAATTTTTGTGTATATGAGACAGGGTCTCGCTCTGTCGCCCAGGCTGGAGTGCAGTGACACGATCATGGCTTGCTGCAGTCTTGACCTTCCAGGCTCAAGTGATCCTCCCACCTCAGCATCCTGAAAAGCTAGGACAGCAGGCTTGTGCCACCACACCCAGCTAATTGTTTTATTTATTTGTTTTTTGTAGAGGCAGGGTCTCACCATGTTGCCCAGGTTGGTTTTGAACTCCTGTCCTCAAGTGATCCTCCTGCCTCGGCCTCCCAAAGTGCTAGGATTACAGGTGTGAGCCACTGTGCCTAATTTGTATCTTTTTTTTTTTCGAGATGGAGCTTCGCTCTTGTCACTCAGGCTGGCGTGCAGTGGCACCACCTCTGCTCACTGCAACCTCCACCTCCCGGGTTCAAGCTATTCTGCCTCAGCCTCCTAAGTAGCTGGGATTACAGGCACCTGCCACCATGCCCGGCTAATTTTGTATTTTTAGCAGAGATGGGGTTTCACCATGTTGGCCAGGCTGGTCACAAACTCCTGACCTCAGGTGATCCGCCCGCCATGGCCTCCAAAAGTGCTGGGATTATAAGCATTAGCCACCATGCCTGGCCTTATATTTATAATTTGTATCTTTTTGGATATTTCTTTTTTGTACAGTCTTGTAAGTCCCACTACCTTAAATCCTTTTTGGAGCAAATATTTAATTAAATTACATTGAATTAAATGAGCATTCTCCTCACCTTAATTTTAAGCCATCCATAAATGTAATTTTAATAGCAGCATAATATTACATTGTACAGACATAATATAATGACTTAAAACTATTTATTGCTTCTCAGAATAGGGTAAGAAAAAATACTGCTTATTTCCAAAAGTTTTGCTATCGTGAGATAAAAATGTTTTGTTTTTTGTTTTGTTTTGTTTTGTTTTGTTTTGTTTTTTGAGACGGAGTCTTGCTCTGTCACTCAGGATGGAGTGGAATGGTGCAATCTTGGCTCACTGCAACCTCTGCCTCCTAGGTTCATGGAATTCTCCTGCCTCAGCCCAACAAGTAACTGAGATTACAGGTGTGCACCACCACGCCCGACTAATTTTTGTATTTTTAGTAGAGACAGAGTTTCACCATGTTGGCCAGGCTGGTCAAATGAACTTCTAACCTCAGGTGATCCACCTGTCTTGGCCTCATAAAGTGCTGGGATTACATAGGTGTGAGCACAGCGCCCAGTCAATAGTACGTTATCTTAACTGTATTATGGATTGAGAGTTGGGGAGGTATTGGAATTGCCTTTATTTAATAAAATAGCTTGGAAGTTGCTTAGGAGGAGAGTCATTATCTTAAGAACATGCATGCAATCTAGAACCAAGCAACAAAGGAGGTAGCTAAACTGGAGCATGGTCTTCTCTTTGCAAATAGAAGGAACACGAGACGGCTCATGGAGAATTGTCATGTTTCTAAAGCCTTGGTTTGGAACTGGCACACTGTCATTTCCACACATATTCCATTGGCTAGCGTAAGTTAGTGGGGCAGGGAAGAATAGCCCCACCCATGGTGGAGCATGGTAAGAAAATGGAAAGAAGAGAGAATAGTTAACAAATACAATCTACTAGTAAGAAGTCCCCAGTGATGGGATGACTGGCACACTATTAAGAATAAATATGTCCAATAGTCAATTGGGAGTTGTGGTTCTGTATTATAAATGCTCTCCCCTTAATTGCCTATATTTTCCACCATCAGCTGTGTGCACAAATAGGTTAGGAAGTGGCATTTATTAAAAAAAAAAAGTAAAGACCTGTATGTTAAATCTGGTGAACATTGTGTAGAACAGCAACAATGGGTTTAAGACACCCAGATGAGGAGCAGAAGTGGAAGACCAGAACAGACCTTGAGAACATAAGCACTCCAGGAATGTGCAGAAACCTTAGGGAGGACATTACCTTTCCTTAACTCATGAAATTGAGATGATAAGCAATCCTGTTTAGATCTTAAGGAGCAGGATGTCTCCAGTGAAAATGCAGGTGACAAAAATATCTGAATCTCTTAAGTACTGCCTTGGAATCTAATCTCATAGGAGTAATTACTGATCAAAGTATGGGCTCTTTTCCCCAGGCTCTTGATAATGTTGAATTTCTTCATGATGAAAAGATTAAGTAGACATTCAAGAATGTCCACCCTAAATTGTCAGCCATATTAAAACCAAGAAAGGAAACCATAGACCAACCTTGAAAATAAGAAAAAAATATACAAACAGATGTGATTCCTGAATTATAATGCTCTTTGAAAATGACTGTTCTGAACAATTTTGTGATTGAATTTAAAACTCCATACGTATTAATTCCTTAAACCTCAAAAGTTAACAATACTGTAAATAGGTAAACAGTTGTCTCTGATGTCAAGTCAAACAATATTTTAAGTCTGACAAGAAAGGTAACTGCAAAAGTAAATATCTCAAGCAGCTATGGATCATGACAGGCTTTATTATATACACAGTACTTATAAAATGACAAGCTGTGGCCAGGCACAGTGGCTCACACCTGTAATCCCAACACTTGGGGAGGCCAAGGCAGGAGGAGTGCTTGAGCCTGGCAGTTCGAGACCAGCTTGAGCAACATGGTGAAACCCCTTCTCTACAAAATATACAAAAATTAGCCAGGTGTGGTGGCGTACACCTGTGGTCCCAGCTACTTGGGCTGCTGAGGCAGGAAGATCACCTGAGCCCAGGGAGGTCGAGGCTTCGGTGAGCCATGATCGCGCAGCTGTACTTCACCCTAGGTGACAGAGTGAGACTCTGTCTCAAAAGAAAACAAACTAAAAAACCAAAAAACAGAAAACTAAACCTTTGGACCTCATAGTAAAATGAAAAATTGAAAAAGAAATTCCAAAACAGTCACAAGGGAAACTTTTTTTTTTTTTTTCCTGAGACAGAGTCTAGCTCTGTCACCCAGGCTGGAGTGCAATGGCACGATCTCAGCTCACTGCAACCTCTGCCTCCCGGGTTCAAGCAATTCTCCTGCCTCAGCCTCCTGAGTAGCTGGGATTACAGGTGCACACCACCACGCCCAGCTAATTTTTGTATTTTTAGTAGAGATGGGGTTTCACTGTGTTTCCCAGGCTGGTCTCGAACTCCTGACCTCGTGATCCGCCTGCCTCGGCCTCCCAAAGTGCTGGGATTATAAGCGTGAGCCACCACGCCCGGCACAAGGGAACTTTATGTATGCTATCATCCATCTCACGTGGCTTCAGTTTAAACATTTGCTCTACAAAATGATGGACATAGTGGCTGCTCTATCTGTTTAGAGATGTGACGGATGTATGGCCCTGATACTTCCCAGAAGGGTCTGTAAGAGACAATGTGACTTTGGCCTTGCCCTTGCCCTACATTGCTTTTAGCCTTGAAATTTTGACTCGGCAATATCAGAGCCCTAAAATGTGCTGGATATTTTCAAATATATTACTTTATTTTACTCTCTGTATTAGTTTCCTGAGGCTGCCAACCACAAACTTGGTAGCTTAAAACAGCAAACATTTATTCTCTCACAGTTCTGGAGGCTAGAATTCCAAAGTCCACTTATTGGTAGAACTGTCCTCTCTCTGGAGGCTCTAGGAGAGAATCTGTTCCTTGTCTCTTCCAGCTTCTGGTTGCTGCCACAGCATTCCTGAGCTTGTGGTCATTTTTATTTATTTAATTTTTCAATTTTTTGAGGCAGGGTCTCACTCTATATCCCAGCCTGAGTGCAGTGTGATCATGGCTCACTGCAGCCTCGAACTTCCAGGCTAATGCAGTCCTCCCACCTCAGCCTGCCAAGTAGCTGGGACTACAGCTGTGCACCACCATGCCTGGCTATTTATTTATTAGTAGAGATGGGATCTCGTTATGTTGCTTAGGCTGGTCTCGAATTCCTGGATGCAAGTGATCCTCCCCCTCAGCCTCCCACAGTGTTGGGATACAGGTGTGAGCCACTGCACCTGGCCTCTTATGGTTGTATTAGCCCTCCTTTACATTGTCTTCTCTTCTGTGTGCCTCTTATAAGGATTTATAAGGAAAGATTGTCAGTGGATTTAGGATCCACCCAGATAATACAGGAGAATCTCCTCATCTTCAAATCTTTAACTTAATTACATCCGCAAAAACTCTTTTTCCAAATAAGGTAACATCTATAGATTCTGGGGATTATGAGGTATACATAGCATTTGTGGGACCACCATTCAACCCATGCACTCTCACAACCTTGTGGAGCAGATCCCTTTTCAAGAACTCCCCCAGAGTTTCTTGCTTAAGAACACTGTAATTGATGAGTTGCCATTCAAAGTAAGGTCTCGGACGGTTGCAGTGGCTCACACCTGTAATCCCAGCACTTTGGGAGGCCGAGGCAGGCAGATCACTTGAGGTCAGGAGTTCGAGACCGGCCTGGCGAACCTGGTGAAACCCGTCTCTACTAAAAATACGAAAAAAAAAAAATTAGCTGGGCATGGTGACAGGCGCCTGTAATCCCAGCTACTCGGGAGGCTGAGGCATGAGAATCACTTGAATCTGAGAGGTGGAGGTTGCAGTGAGCCGAGATCGTGCCACTGCACTCCAGCCTGAGTGACAGAGCGAGACTCCGTCTCAAAAAAAAACAAAGTAAGGTCTCTGGTCGAATTCCAGTGCTCCTTCAATTATGCCACACTTTGTTGACATCGCCATAGAACAGTAATAATATGGACATACCTCATTTTATTGCATTTGCTTTATTGTGCTTCACAGATGTTGCCTATTTTATAAATGGAAAGTTTGTGGCAACTGTGTTTTGAGCAAGTCTATAGGTGCCATTGTTCCAGTAGCATATGCTCACTTGAAATCTCTGTGTCACATTTTGGTAATTTTCACAATATTTCAACCTTTTTCATTATTTTATATCTGTTATGGTGATCTGTGATCAGTGATTTTTGATGTCACTATTCTAATTATTTGGGGCCACCACAAACAACATCCATATAAGACGGAAAACACAATAAATAAATGTGTGTGTTCTGACTGTCCCACTGACTGGCAATGCCCTGTCTCCCTCCCTCTCTTCGGGCCTCCCTATTCCTTGAGATACAACAATATTGAAACTCCCTGACACAAAATAATACTGAACAGTTAATAGCCCTACATAATGGCCTCTAAGTGCTCAAGTGAAAGGAAGAGTCCCAGGCCAGGCATGGTGGCTTGTGCCTGTAACATCAGCAGTTTGGGAGGCTAAGACTGGAGGATTGCTTGAGCTCAGGAATTTGGACCAGCCTGGGCAACATAGTGAGACAAAAAGTAAAATTAGCTGGGCGTGGTGGCACATGCCTGTGGTCCCAGCTGCTTGGGAGGTTGAGGTGGGAGGAATCATGTGAGCCCAAGAAGTTGAGGCTACAGTGAGCTGAGATTGCGCCATTGCACTACAGCCTGGCAATGCAGCAGATTCCCATCTCCAAAAAAATAAAAATAAACAGGAAGAGTCCCACATCTCCTACTTTAAATCAAAAGTTGGAAATGACTGGCTGGACGCGGTGGCTAATGCCTATAATCCCAACATTTTGGGAGGCCAAGGTGGGAGGCCTGCTTGAGCCCAGGAGTTGGAAACCAGCCTGGGAAACAAGGCAAGACCCTGTCTCTACAAAATTTTAAAAATTAGTTGGGTGTGGTGGCACACACCTGTGGTCCCAGCTACTCAGGAGGTTGAAATGGAAGGATTGCTTGAGCCCAGGAGGTCGAGGCTGCAGTGAGCCATGATTGTGCCGCTGCACTCCAGCCTGAGCAACAGGGCAAGACCCCGTCTCAAAAAATACGTAAAAATGAAAGAAAGAAAGGAAGAATCAATTGATGTGGCAAACTTCTCTGTTGTTTTATTTTATGAAATTGCCAGAGTCACTCCAACCTTCAGCAACCACCATCCTGATCAGTCAGCAGCCATCAACATGGAGGCAAGACCCTCCACCAGCAAGAAGATTATGACTCAGTGAAGGTTCAGATGATGGTTAGCATTTTTAGCAATAAAGTATTCTTAAATTAAGGTATATGCATTGTTTTTTAGACATAATGCCACTGTGTACTTAATAGATTATAGTATAGGCTGGGTCCAGTGGCCTGTAATCCCAACACTTTGGGAGGCCAAGGCAGGAAGGTTGCTTGAACCCGGAGCTCAAGACCAGCCTGGGCATCATAATGAGACCTCGTCTCTCCAAAGATCAGAAAACTAGCTGGGCATGGTGGCTTGCAACTGTAGTGCCAGCTACTGGGGGTGCTGAGGTGGGAGAATCACCTGAGCCCAGGAGGTCGAGGCTGCAGTGAGCCATGAACCCCAAGCCACTACACTTCAGCCTCAGTGACTATAGTATAGTGCAAACATAACTTTTGTATGCAATAGGAAACCAAAAAATTCATGTGCCTTACTTTATTGTGATATTCGCTTTATCGTGATGGTCTAAAACTGAACTCACAGTATCTGTGAGGTATGCCTGTACTAATATCCAATGTTGATTGAGTTTTTTCTATGTCCCAGGTGCTGCCACAAGTACTTTTTATTCCATTTTATTTATTTATTTTTGAGACTGAGTCTCGCTTTGTTGCCCAGGCTGGAGTGCAGTGGTGCAATCTCGTCTCACAGCATCCTCTGCCTCCCAAGTGATTCTCCTGCCTTAGCTTCCTGAGTAGCTGGGATTACAGATGCCTGACACCACACCCAGCTAATTTTTTTTTTTTTTGTATTTTTTAGTAGAGACAGGTTTCTTTGCCATGTTGCCCGGGCTGGTCTCAAACTCCTGGCCTCAAGTGATCCACCCGCCTTGGCCTCCCAAAGTGCTGGGATTACAGGCATGAGCCACCACACCTGGCCTTTTTTCTTTTTTTTGAGACAGTGTCTCACTTTGTTGCATAGGCTGGAGTACAGTGGTGTGATCACAGCTCACCGCAGCCTCAACCTTCTTCGCTCAGTCGTCCTCCCACCTCAGTCCCCCGAGTAGCTGGGACTACAGGCCAGTACCACCATGCCTGGCTAATTTAAAATTTTTTGTAGAGACAGGGTCTTATTATGTTGCCCAGGCAACATAATAATAGTGAATTTGAGCTCAAGTGAGCTCAAGTGATCTGCCCACCTAGGCCTCCCAAAGCACTGGGATTACAGGCATAAGCCACCGTGCCCAGCCAGGTCTGTTTAAAATATCTCCATGTCCCTGTTCCATACGTTCAGTCTTTCCGCTAGCTTCTTTAACACATACAATATGGTTACAACCACTGTTTTAAGTCTTTGCCTACTATTTCTACCATCTCTGGTTTTGTTTATCATCTATCATCATAATTTCTGGATCAGTTTCTACTGATTAATTCTTTTCCTCCTGTGGGCTGTGTTTTTCCACTTTTTTGCAAGCATTATAGTCCTAGACAAACTCCTCAACTTTTTTTATAGGCATAGTTAAGTAACTTGAAAAGTTTGATTCTTTCACTGCTTGCTTCTTTTTTTTTTCTTTTTGAGACAGAGTCTCACTCTATCGCCCAGGCTGGAGTGCAGTGGTGTGATTTCAGCTCACTGCAACCTCCGCCCCCTGGGTTCAAATGACTCTCCTGCCTCAGCCTGCCAGGTAACTGAGGTTACAGGCATGGGCCACCACTCCTGGCTAATTTTTTGTATTTTTATTAGAGATGGGGTTTCACTATGTTGGCCAGGCTGGTCTCAAACTCCTGACCTCAAATGATCCGCCCACCTCAGCCTCCCAACGTGCTGGGATTATAGGTGTGAGCCACCGCGCCCGGCCCTGCTTGCTTTTAAGCTTTAAGTAAAACCAGAACAGTATTTAATTTAGGTAAATTTTCTCCACTGCTAATGCAAGAACTTTTTACTCTAACTGAGGCCCTGTGAATTATAAGGTCTTTCTCTCTGGCTGTTGGGAATATGCACTTTTCCTGGTCCTGATCTCTGGACACTGTTCCCATTAATCTTTTCTCTACCCAGCTTTGAGTTGTTTCCTCGCATATGTGCATTGATGAGTACGGCACTGAATACTCAAGAGGGACCTCATGCAGGTCTCCAGAGTCTTCTCTCTGTGGAGTCCTCTCTTCTCTGATACTCTGCCTTGAAACTCTTGCTTTTTGGCTTCCTGGGATTCCCAGATCTTTCTCTTCAATTCAAGGTAACTCCCAGTCTCTGCCTGGGTTCCCCTCCCTGCACCAGGCCCTGAATATCTTCTCCAGTCAGCAAGCTGGGGTAATCATAGGACCTATCTCATTTGCTCCCTGTCTCTGAGTTCCTTGTCCTTAGTTGCCTAATGTACAATGTGTTGAGATCCATTGTTTCACATATTTTGTCCAGTTTTTCGTTGTTTCAGGTAGAAGGGTAAATCCAGTGCCTGTTACTCCATTTTGCCCAAAAAGAGGCATCTCTAGGGATATTTATCACAGTTGCTTTGAAGTTCTGCTCTCCATATTCTCTTTCCTCCAAGAAACATTCTGTTATTTTTGTTTCTTCTTATTTAATTAAATTAATTAATCTATTTATTTATTTATTTATTTATTTTTGAGACAGGATCTCACTCTGTCACCAAAGCTGGAGTGCAGTGGCGTGATCTCAGCTCACTGCAACCTCCACCTCCTGGGCTCAAGCAATCCTCGTGGCTCAGGCTCCCCTGTAGCTGGGACCACAGGCACATGCCACTGTGCCTGGCCATTTGTTTGTTCCTAATTTTAACATTATAAGCTTTCTTCAAATGTCTGTCTCTTGGCTGAGCACAGTGGCTCATGCCTATAATCCCAGCACTTTGGGAGGCTGATGCAGCAGATCACTTGAGCCCAGGAGTTCAAGACCAGCCTAGGCAACATGGCGAAACCCCATTTCTACTAAAAATAGAAAAATTAGCTGGGCATAGTGGCACACACCTGTGGTCCCAGCCACTTGGGAGGCTGAGGTGGGAGGATCACCTGAGTCCAGGAGGTAGAGTTTGCAGTGAGCCAAGATCATGCCACTGCACTGCAGCCTGGGTGACAGAGTAAGATCTTGTCTCAAAAAAAAAAAAAAAAGTAAGCTACTAAAAACAGCAAAAGAGCTGATTTGAACCTCTATATAGGTATGGCAGAGCTTCCTGGTTACATCTCCAATATTCACTTTCTCCCTCTCTCTTAAAGAACACAATTGTCTGGAGATGGTATTGTGCCCAGCACACACACACATAAACACAAAAGCAATTACATTTTCCAGTCTCTCTTGCATACTGTGTAGAGGTGTGGCCATATGTCACAATTCTAGCCAACAAAATGTAAACAGATGTCATTGGTTGGGACTTCTGGTGAAGTCCGTTAAAATGAAGTGCATCTATTTTCTATTAGTGAATGACAAACCACTCCAAAACATAGAGGGGTTTTATTTATTTATTTTTCATTTTTCTATTGCAAACTACAATCATCAATAGAACAGAGAGGTTTAAAACATCATTATTTACTCATGATTCTGCAATTCGGGCAGGTCTCCACTGAGCAATCCTGGGGTCACTCACTCGGCTGGGTCATCTGGTAGTTTATTTGGGGCTTGATAGCCTCCTCTATTCCCCGTCTCATAACTTCTCCAGTGGAATTGCCTGGTTTTCTTTTATGGCAGTGGAAGCATTCCAAGAGAGCAAGCCCCATGCACAAATGCTTATGAAGCCTTGGCTTGTGTCATATTTGTTGATGTCCCATTGGCAAACAAGTCACATCGCCAAGCCCAAAGTCAAAGTGGGAGAGGGCTATGCGGTTCTATCATTGAGCAGTGAAGCAGCCTACAGCCACTCTGGGAAGCATTCGTGTCGCCAGGTGTGGAGGCAACCCTAGAGCTGGTGAAGGAGGTAGCTTTTTGGTAAGCCTGGAAGTAGTTGTAACACTACTTGCTTGATATGGGACCCTCTTAGGACATACCAAAGGTCTTGTGCTCAGAGCAATCACATAGAATAGCCAGTCGGGAACTTTTCTATATATAATCCCCAAGCCTTTAGTTAAATGTTGATGCATATTATCCCTGGCATTAGTATGGTGTGTCCATGCTCAGACCAAAGTAATAAAGAGGAAGAAAAATCCCACCAGTAAGGTCCATTGATGGTAGTTCTACATAGACCCTAGGAAAATCATGATCCAGGAAATGCAGCAATTTGAACAATGGGCCAGTGGTACTGATTAGCCTAGAGCAAGGTAATGATTTAAAAAAAAAAAAAGGCTGGAACAAAGAATGATTCACACTACAAGTACACCACCACCAATCCCAAGGACTCCCGGAAGCAGCTGAAAAAGACTTTGATGGAGAGGGAAGTCAAAGTTCTTAGGCCAAGTAGATATGGACTTAGTGCATCAAGTAAGTTTGGATCAATACCAAAGTAAAAAAGGGAGACTGTTATAGACTAAAAGAGACTAAAGCTGTTTTTCTCAAATTTTGATGAATTTTAGAAATGCCTGAGGAAGATTTTTAAAATCCAATGGTCAGACCACACCCAAAACAGTTAAATTAAGGTCTCTAGGGATGGAGCCCATATTTCTTAAGGCTACTTGACTGATGGATTCCAAAATGTGGCCAAGGTGAGAATCTCTGAACTGAAGAAAACCTAACAGCCAAGTGTAATGTATGAACTTTGATTGGATTTTTTAAAAAGACCATAAAATACATTTGTGGAACAATTGTCAAAATAATACATTACATGTAATATTTTAGATTTGTTAATTTTTTTTTCTTTTTTTGAGACAGAGTCTCTCTCTGTTGCCCAGGCTGGAGTGCAATGGCACGATCTTGGCTCACTGCAACCTCCACCTCTCAGGTTCAAGCAATTCTCCTGCCTCAGCCTCCCAAGTAGAGGGGACTACAGGCACACACCACCATGCCCAGCTAATTTTTGTATTTTTGGCAGAGATGGGGTTTCACTATATTGGCCAGGCTGGTCTCAAATTCCTGACCTCAAGTGATCCACCCGCCTCGGCCTCCCAAAGTGCTGGGATTACAGGCGTGAACCACCATGCCCAGCCTAGATTTGTTAATTTTTAAAGAAGTGATAACGTGGGCTGAGTGTGGTGGCTCACACTTGTCATCCCAACACTGGAAGGCCAAGGTGGGAGGATCACTTGAGCCCAGGAGTTGGAGACCATCCTGGGCAACATAAGGAGACCCCATCTCTACAAAAAATTTTAAAAATCAGCCAGGCATGGTGGTACACACCTGTAGTCCCAGCTACTGGGGAGGCTGAGGTGGGAGGATTGCTTGAGCTCAGGAGGTCAAAGCTGGAGTGAGCTGTGATTGTCCTACTGCACTCCAGCCTGGGTGACAGAGTAAGACTCTGACTCAAAAAAAAAGAAAGAAAGAAAGGAAGGAAGGAATGAGAAAAAAAGAAATAATGGTAATTGTGTTATTCTTAGGAGATGTAAACTGAAGTATTTAGATGGAGGGATGTTAATGTCTGCAACTTACCTTCAAATTGTTTAGCAAACGATTATAAATATATATATGCATGTGTATAGAGAAGGAGATCACATAAATGTGTCAAAATAGTAATAACTGGTGGAGCTAGGTACAAAGTTCAATATGGGCCAGGTGCAGTGGCTCATGCCTGTAATCCCAGGACTTTGAGAGGCCAAGGTGGGCAGCTCACCTAAGGTCAGGAGTTCAAGACCAGACTGGCCTACATGGTGAAACCCCATCTTTACTAAAAATTAAAAAATTAGCTCGGCATGGTGGCGCATGCTTCTAGTTCCACCTATCTGGGAGGCCAAGGCAGGAGAATCACTTCAACCCAAGAGGTGGAGGTTGCAGTGAGCCGAGATGGTGCCACTGCACTCCAGCCTGGGCAACACAGTGAGAACCTGTCTCAAAAAAGAAAAAAATTCAATATACTACTCTTTTACCTTTTCTGTATATATGAAAACTTTCCAAATAAAAAATTTGGGAAAAGTTATTTGGGGAATTAACATATGAAAACCTGTACTCATAAGCAGATGAAATCCCTCTTGGAGTCCCATCTGAGATTTTTTTTTTTTTTTTGAAACAAAGTCTCACTCTGTCGCCCAGGCTGGAGTGCAGTGGGATGATGTCAGCTCACTGTAACCTCTGTCTCCTGGGTTCAAGTGATTATCCTGCCTCAGTCTCCCAAGTAGCTGGGATTACAGGCATGTACCACCACACCTGGCTAATTTTTTTGTATTTTTAGTAGAGTATTTTAGTAGAAAATTTAGTTTCACCATGTTGGCCAGGTGGGTCTTGAACTCCTGACCTTAAGTGATCCACCTGCCTCGGCCTCCCAAAGTGCTGGGATTACAGGTGCTAGCCACTGCACCCTTCCCCATCTGAGATTATTAAAACTCATGTAATCATGTATATCTGCACCAGGGCAAGACTAAAGTGAGGCCAGCGAGAAGCCTAGTTCTGGCCCTGATACGCACCATAGATTAGAACAGGTTGGTAATTAGAATGGGGTCCATACCAATGAAGAGGAGTGGTCACCCCTGGTTTGGGTCGACCAGCGAACTGCTATTGGCCTGAAGTTAATGAGACTCTACAGCAGTTGTCAGCCTTAACTGCACAATGAAATCATCTGAAGGAGCTTTAAAAAATATTCTTTCCTGGGCCCCACCTCTAGAAATTCTGATTTGTTTCAGGTGTTGTCTGGGTATGCCCTACATTGGCGTGTTTTAACTCATCCCAGGTGATTCTAATTAATGTGCAGCCAAAGTTGAGAACCACTGCTCTTCATACTGCCTTATACAACCTGGACAACTATAAAGGGATTGGTAAGGTTCTCAGGGAGAACAGGTATGTGGTTTTACCTGTTGGTAAAAGTTGGAAGAGACTTTTTTATTATCATTTGAGACTCAGAGAGATTCTAGCAATAAGAGGAGACAGAAAGTTCTTTTATTTTTAAAATTTAAAAATAGAGACAGAGTCTCACTATGTTGCTCAGGCTGGTCTTGAACTCCTGGGCTCAAGCAATCCTCCTGCCTTGGCCTCCCAAAGTACTAGGATTACAGGTGTGAGCCACCATGCCTGGCCTAGAAAGTTCTCATACCGTGGAGACTAGACCTTTTTTCTCAAGGGCGAGGGACAATATGTTTAAAATACTTGGGCATAGGAGCAACCCAACAGGCCCAAACCTGGAGCTCTCAAAGGGATGGGATGAATTACTGTTGTCAGTTGTAAGTATTAGAGAAAGCTGCTCAGCCTTTTGAAGAAATAGCAAGGAACAGAAAACTGAAAGTATCCTCAAGGAGTCAGATTCTAACCCAAAAGAAAAGTTTCTGGACATTGGTTGAAATATACATGACACTGCAGGAGGGGAAGGTATCATAAAGTGAAAAATTCAGTGGTTTGTGAAAGGTCTGGATAGACACAGTGGTTATCCCATCAGGAGGCAAAGCCAGGTTCTTATAGGTACACATGGTCTCTCTTGAGTAGGAGGTCACTTCCAGATCTGTCACAACAGAAGAGGTGTCCCAAAGGGAAAAGAAACAAAGTGAGAGAAGATTGGGTAGGCAGTACTCATTCTAGCTTGCCTGGGACTTCCAAGTTGGTTTTATTTATTTATTTATTTATTTATTTGTTTGTTTATTTATTTTTTGAGACAGGTTCTCCCTGTGTCACCTAGGCTGGAGTGCAGTGGCAAGATCTTGGCTCACTGCAACCTTTGCCTCCCAGGTTCAAGCGATTCTCATGCCTCAGCCTCCAAGTAGCTGGGACTACAGGCATGTGCCACCACACCTGGCTAACTTTTTTTTTATTTTTAGTAGAGACACTGATATGGTTTGGCTGTCTCCCCACCCAGATCTCATCTTGAATTGCCACGTGTTGTGGGAGGGACCTTCTGGGAGGTAATTGAATCATGGGGGCAGGTCTTTCCCGTGTTGTTCTCGTGATAGTGAATAAGTCTCATGAGATCTGATGGTTTTAAAAAGGGGAGTTTCCCTGCACTTGCTCTCTCTTGTCTGTTGTCATGTGAGATATGCCTTTCACCTTCCACCGTGATTGTGAGGCTTTCCCAGCCACGTGGAACTGTAAGTCCATTAAAACTCTCTTTTTGTAAATTGCCCAGTCTCAGGTATGTCTTTATCAGTAGTATGAAAACAGGGATACAGATGGGGTTTCACCATGTTGGCCAGGCTGGTCTTGAACCCCTGACCTCAAGTTCTCTGCCTGCCTCAGCCTCCCAAAGTGCTGTGATTACAGGCATGAGCCGCTGCACCTGATGAGACTTCCAAGTCTTCATACTGGAAGTCCTGTATCCCAAGAAACCCTTTGGTCCCAAGAAAGAAACCCTATGTCCCAAGAAGGTCCCAGACAACCCACATAGCTGATCAAGCTACTCTGCAGGGAAGGGGGTCATCTAATTCAGACCTGGACTTGGAGAAGAATGAATGTCTACATGTATCCTCCTTTAGAGGACAAGTCCTGTATTAGGGTGAGAAGCAGAACCAAAACTGAGACTCTCGTGCAAGTGATTTATTGATGGAGTGCTCTTAGGAGAAGGGGAGTGAGGGAAGCAGCGTAGGACAGAGGAAAAAAACTGAGTAAGAATGTGCTCTCAGAAGAAGACTGACTTCAGCTTGATTCCATGAGGAGCTCTGGGAAAGGAAGTTCCTTGATGTAAGAGGTCAGTCTTTTGTACCTCCATACAAGAGGTAGCAATTCTTTTCTAGAGATGGTCTCAAAATTAGAATACATCAAAATCACTTGGAGAGTTTGGTAAATCAGAATGCTGTGCCAACCCCCAGAGATTCTGATTCAGTAGGTCTGAGGTGGGGCCTGAGGATTTGTATTTCCAGCAAGTTCACAGGTAATGCTGATGATGCACTTTGAAAACCTCCACTCTAGAGAAGAGGACAGCTCTGAGGTTTTAGCACCCACAGCATCTCGCAAAGCAGATCAGGAAAGCACCTACTACATGAAGGCACATGCCAGAGATAGATGGATTGGACCCCAAGCTGGGGCTATGTAGACTACATCTTTAGGTCAGAACATCTAGATTCACAGTGTCTTGTATGTTCCTGTTGTCATCTCACATCTCTTGCCAATGCATTGTTGAAACATTCTTACTTGGCTTTGTTATTGGACTTCAAGAGAAGGGTCTGGGAGATACATGACGCTTTGAAGAGGAAGTAGCTGCAAGTTGCTAGGCAAATATAGTGGCGTCAGTTGCAATGGAGTGCAAAGTCCTTCAACGAGAGATCAATATTTAGTGGCAAGGCTCTAGACCAACCCTGGAAATTGCCTGATGTTTGTGAAATTAAAAGAAAATGGCTTTGATGGCAACTTTTAATTTCATAAGCCATGCCAGAATTCAACAGTCTCTGCTCCTGAGGATCACCACCAGGTGAAGGTGAACGAATAAATATTAAAATGGAATTCGTTTCTTTTGGTGGGGTACATCAGGTAGAACTTGGAGAATACTTTGTACCCCTGGGCCTTAATGTCCATCTCCAGGCAGTGCATGAGGTCGCTGCTGTCTAGGACCGCCTTCCAGGGCCCAAACTTGACAACGGACTTGAACATCTTCTTATCCTGCAGAAAACACAGGACCTCTGAATAATATGCATCCTGCTCCTCAGTTTCCACCAGGCACACAAGCACGCTGGATTTCCGTGCTGTTATGGCCTCTGCACGCGCCAGGCGCACCATGAGCTCCAGGTTCTCGCTGTAGCCTGGCACTTGCAGCAAAAACTGCTTCCGAGACACCTGCTCACCAAAGATCTGTGGCATGTCCTCCAGCAGCTTGACCAAAGGCTTGATTTCGTAGTACTGAGCCTCACGGTACACTTCAGGGATGTGCTGTGTGGGCACTTGCCCAGTGCGCAGGTAGTCCAGGATGGGTCTGAAATAGGTGCTGGGGCGGTCGATGAAGAAGCGGCCCTCCGCGTCCGTGGAGGCTTTGGCTAAGCTAGAGAACATCTCTGCCAGCTTTGAGCCCGGAAATTTCCTCAGGGTACCCAGGGTGGTGGTGTGGAACTCACCCCCCACGTTCAGCTCCACAACAGTAGACATCTGGGGGCACAAGGGGCAGAGTAAACCAACACGCCATCTCCCCTGAGCTCATTACTTATTTTTATCCAAAGAATAACTGGATAAAAAACTTAGGGGAGCCATAATGATTGGCTTCGGCTAGTGAAAGGCCCATCTTACTAAAGAGGGTTATATTTATGCTGTGTTGCTCCAGGGGGTGGGCTTTTTTTTTTTTTTCGTCGGAGTCTCGCTCTGTCACCCAGGCTAGAGTGCAGTGGTGCAATCTCGGCTCACTGCAACTTCCACCTCGATTAAAGCAACTCTCCTGCCTCAGCCTCCCTAATAGCTGGGACTACAGGCGCCTGCCATCATGCCCAACTAATTTTTGTATTTTTAGTAAAGACGAGGTTTTGCCATGTTTGCTAGGCTGGTCTCAAACTCCTGACCTCACGTGATCCGCCTGCCGCAGCCTCCCACAGTGCCCAGCCGAGGGTGGGCATTTTAAAGAGGAAGAAAGGTTTCTGCTTGAAAAAAGAATACCCATTCAAGCATCTTAATTTTAGGTCATAGAATGTTATGGGAGGAGGCCAGACACGGTGGCTCACGCCTGTAATTTCAGCACTTTGGGAGGCTGAGGCAGGCAGATCACCTGAGGTCAGGAGTTCAAGACAAGCCTGGCCAACTTGGCGAAACCCTGTTTCTACTAAAAATACAAAAATTAGCCAGGTGTGGTGGCATGTGCCTGTAATCCCAACTACTCAGGAGGCTGAGGAATGAGAATCACCTGAACCTGGGAGGTAGAGGCTGCAGTGAGCCAAGATCATCCCACTGCACTCCAGCCTGGGTGACAGAGTAAGACTCTGTCTCAAAAAACCAACAATAACAACAACAATAACAGAAGAACGTTATGAGAAGAGGCTGCCATGGAAGGAAGTCTCAGCAATGATACTTCCAAAGTCTGTGGCCTTTGGCAAGTCTTTTTCCCTCTTATGGCCTCAGTTTCCTCATCTATAAAATGGGGATATTGGCCGGGCATAGTAGCTCATGCCTGTAATCCCAACACTTTGGGAGGCCAAGGCAGGAGGATCACTTGTGGCCAGGAGTTGGAGACCAGCCTAGGCAACATAGCAAGACCCCATCTCTGTTGTTTTTTTAAATAGATTTAAGGAAAAAAAATTTTTTTTAAAGTAAAGGCCGGGCATGGTGCCTCATACCTATAATCCCAGCAGTTTGGGAGACTGAGGTGAGTGGATTACTTGAGACCAGGAGTTTGAAACCAGCCTGGCCAACATGGTGAAACCCCATCTTTACTAAAAATACGGTAATTAGCCAGGCATGGTGGCACGTGCCTATAGTCCCAGCTGCTTGGGAGGCTGAGGCAGGAGAATCGCTTGAACCCAGGAGGCAGAGGTTACAATGAGCTGAGATCATGCCACTGCACTCCAGCCTGGGCAACAGAATGAGTCCAACTGAAAAAAAAATAATAAGAAGAAGAAAGTAAAATGGGGACATGGAGTTGTTATGAAGTCAAGAGTTTCCAACCTGGGATGCTCAGCTCTGATCTAAGATATAATAAAAGCTGGGGATGAGGGAGGAGGGACAATTCCAACATTTCAGAAAGACTAAAGAAACCATACATGTGTTCATTCGGGAAGAATTTCTTGGGTATTTATTATGTATCCACATCCTGTGCTGGGAGTTGGGGACAAACATTCTTATTCCATATAGATTAGAAGTTCTGGTTAACAGTTGACATGCCCTTGATTGATTTAAAAATGGAATTTTTTCTTTTCTTTTTTTTTTGAGACAGAGTCTCGCTCTGTCGCCCAGGCTAGAGTGCAGTGATGTGATCTTGGCTCATTACAACTTCAGCCTCCCACACTCAAGCAATTCTCGTGCCTCAAGCTCCCAAGTACAGATGTGCACCACCATGCCTGGCTAATTTTTGTATTTTTAGTACAGACTGGGTTTCACCATGTTGACCAGGCTGGTCTCGAGCTCCTGACCTCAAGTCATCTGCCCACCTCGGTCTCCCAAAGTGTTGGGATTATAGGCGTGAGCCACAGCCCCTGGCCAGAAAATTGAATTTTTTTTTTTTAAGAGATGCGGTCTTGGTCTGTTGTTGCCCAGACTGGGTGTGCAGTGGCATGATCATAACTCACTGCAGCCTTGAACTTGGGCTCAAGTCATCCTCCTGCCTCAGCCTCCCAAGTAGATGGGACTACAGGACATTCAACACTGCATCTGGCTGCTTAAAAAAGTTTTTTTAGAGACGGGTCTTACTGTGTTGCCCAGGCTGGTCTTGAACTCCTGGCTTCAAGGCTTCCTCCTGCCTGAGCCTCCCAAGCAGGTGGGATTACAGGTGCAAGCCACCACGCCCAGCAAAAATGGAATTTGTTTGATGAACGTTTTTCAAAATATAGACCCATGAGACTTAAATAATAACAGGAATATTCTTCGTAATGAAAAGGCCGGTAACTCTACATATTGTGGGTGTAAAACTGCTTCATAAACTGTGAAGTGCGTGCAAATGCACGTTAAGTTTGGTTGTTCAACAAAACTTTTAGAGGCCACCTCTCTGTGCCAGACCCTGGGCTGAGCACTAAGACTGGTTATTAAGTGATGATGTCAGAATTTGAACTCAGGTCCGTTTTACTCCAAGCTTGAGCTCTTAGTCATTACATAAATTACCTTCAGTCTTCTAATACCTTCACTCTTCATTCCCTCAGTGACTCATTCATTCAACAAAATGTATGTTGGGCCTATTACATGCAAACCTTGTGCCAAACAGAAGAACAGGACACAGTCCCTGCTTTCAAGGAACTCACAGGTGAGAGAGGGAAACAGATGGCTTAAGCATGTAGGTGCTGAGAGGGAAGACTCAAAGGTAGGAGGGGTCAGGTCTTTTTGTGGATGTGGGTTGGAGGCTGTCAGAGAAGTTTTCCTAAGGGATGTGATGGCTGCTGCTGCGGAATAGATGCGTAGTGTTAAAGGGAAGATTTAACCACAAGAATGGGGATGGGGACAGGGCTCAGGAATGTCCCTCAGTCTGATTTAGGTGTTTCCTCATTCTCAACTGGTCTGTGGGCTCTCCTTCTAAGATTAAAGTACTGGAGTTAAGAGAACCAAAGGCAACCGAACTGCTGGAGAAATCTGATTGCCATGACAACATCTCCTACCAGGTGACAGTTCTGCTGACTGGAAGGGAGAAGGCACAGGAGAGGATGCATCTTGACAGCAGCCAAACAATACAGCCGAGAAAAATAAGCCCAGAACCTCTGACTCTTTCTCCCATAAACCTCAAGGCCCCTTGGCAGGGCTGTTTGGTTAACCCTGAAGTCACCTCTGTAAAGCACGCAGTTAAATGCAAAGCTCAGACTTTAACCCTTGAATGGACCAATATGTTCTCATTACTCCTACACCACTGAAAGCTCCCAGATCCTCCTAATGTCCCCATGTTACAGGCAAGGAAAGCTCAGAGAGAAGTCACACAGCTAGGATGTGATGAAATTGGAGCTGAGATGATACCTGTATTAGCATGACTCCAACACAGTAGGGGTGCCTCACCCCCATCCTTCCCAACATCCTGCCCCCTACTGTCAATACTTAGATATGTGCCCAGGGCCCTTTGCTTTCCTTCTCTGGAACTAAGCTTAGTCATCTGTGAAACAGGGAGGCAAAATGGACCAAAAGAACTCTAAGCTTCCCCAGCTCTGAAAGTCTAACAGATCCAATCACATCAAATATCCTTTCTGAAGCTAATTTCCAGATGCTTCAAAAAAATAGGCTGGGTGCAGTGGCTTACTCCTGTAATCCCAGCACTTTGGGAGGCCAAGGTGGGAGGATCACTTGGGGCCAGAAGTTCAAGACTAGCCTGGACAACATGGCAAAACCCCATCTCTACTAAAAATACAAAAAATTAGCTGGGCCCTGGGGGCACATGCCTGTAATCCCAGCTGCTTGGGAGGCTGAGGCAGGAGAATTGCTTGAACCCGGAAGGCAAAGGTTGCAGTGAGCCAAGATTGCACCACTGCACTCCAGCCTAGGTGACAGAGGGAGACCGTGTCTCAAAAAAAAAAAAAAAGTTTCCTGCACTGACATCTTCAGCTCTATTTCTTTATCAAACAAGACCTCAGCCCTGTTCCTAAGCTTCTTTTTGTTTTTTGTTTTTGTTTGTTTGTTTTTTGTTTTGAGACAAGGTCTCACTCTGTTGCCCAGGCTGGAATGAGTGGTACAATCTCGGCTCACTGCAACCTCCACCTCCTAGGCTCAAGCGATTCTCCTGCCTCAGCCTCCAGAGTGGCTGGGACTACAGGCGGGTGCCACCATGTCCAGCTAATTTCTGTATTTTTTATAGAGACAGGGTTTCGCCATGTTGGCCAGGCGGGCCTCGAACTCCTGAGCTAGGTGGTCCACCCACCTCTGCCTCCCAAAGTCCTGGAACTACAGGCATGAGCTACCACGCCTGGCTGAGAGTATGTTTTCTGAAGTACAAATCTGATCCTGTCACTCCCTGCATTAAACACTTGAGTAACTTTTCATTCCCTTCCAGATAAACTCCAGACTCCATAACAAGGTTTAGAAGCCCTTTGCAACTAGGCTGCTACTTCACCCCTCGCAATCAACTACCAGAACCGCCTGCTGCTCCCCACCCCTCCAATCCAGAGCTGGCCAGGCCCCCTCACCTCCAGAAGCTCACTCACTTGCCATCCACACTCCTTTCTCTGACCCCACTCATCCTTCAGATGACTTCCTCTGGGAGTCCTTCAGGGTGGATTGTCTCACTGTGATCCCAGAAAGTCCTACACTACCATACTTCCACTGGCCTGGCAGTTCTTCCCTTGCAATTCCCTGTTTCTTCATTGACTGTGAGGTTCCTGGCCAAGTGCTGTGTTTCACGCCTGTAATCCCAGCACTTTGGGAGGCTGAGGTAGGAGGATTGCCTGAGCCTAAGAGTTTGAGACCAGCCTGGGGTCTCAACCAGGAGTTCGAGACCAGCCTGGGTCTCACCAACATGGCGAGACCCCATCTCTATTTTAACAAACAAACAAAAACTCTGTGAGGCTCCTAAGGGAGGGGAATATCCTCTGATTTACAGGAGCATCCAGTATTCTGTTCAAGGCCAATCTTGCCCTACCTGGCATCATGCACAGTGCATTACACTTCCAGAGTAATTCATTCAGGCATTTATCGAGCACCTAGGGTGGTCCTGGCACTAGGCATGTGGCTTTGTCAATAACCAACAACAATGACGTGATCATGGCCCTATTAGAGAGAGCCACGCTGCCCTGCTGCTGGATCTGCTTTCCCTTCCTCCAGGTCTTCAGGATGACTCTCAGTGCAGGAGATAACCCGAATGTTCTGCTCCCAGAGTGCACGCAGCCTTTTCCCCATCCTCCTCCCCAACTCCCCTCACCCAAGCCGGGAAACAGGCAGGCAAGCAGAGGGATTCGGGACCCAGCCAGAGGGCAGGGGCAGGCTGGAGACCCAGCCAGGGGGCAGCGGCAGGCTGGAGAGGGCTGCAGGTGAGGGAAAGATCCTCTGGCCGAGCTGGTTGGATGGGCTTCTTTCACCAGGAGCAGGGGAGAAGGTGGGGCAGAGGAGGAGCCGTGGGCTAGGACAAGCCGGGGGGTAAGAGAGAAGAGAGAGGAACTAAAGACCCAATGTAGAGGGAGGAAGCAAAAGGGCAAAGAGGAGAGGCTGGACAGATCCAAACCAGAAAGGGACACCGAGGCGCGAAAGGAGAGTGATCCCAGCAGGAGGGACAGCAAAGACAGAAGACAGCGACCAGCCCGAGGTGAAGGGGGACAGCGCGCCAGAAGCAGGGAGCTCGGGCGTCTGGGAGGGACGGGCAGGAGAAACTGGAAGGGAGAGAAGAGGCGGAGGGCAGAGGCGCGGGGACGCAGCTAGCCTGGCACTCACCGTCGGCCGCCTGGGCCGGGGGGACTGGGGCAGAGGGGTCTGACTCGTCATCCTGCCCTCTGGCCGCTCCACTGCGCAGCCCTGCCGCCACATGCAGATCACTTGGGCCAGCGGAAGTGCCCCTGGCTGCCCGCCCCTAGGTGGGGACACCGAGGCTCAAGGCGGGACGGGGCTGGGCCAGGCGTGGCTTGCAGTGAGACCGGGCCAAGTGCAGAAAGAAATGGACAGTCCGTCTATTTGGGGCTTCTAAAAGTTGTTAGGCCCTGAGAAGGGCTGACTTTGGAGACCTAGAAATGGAGCAGACCCCTTAAGGACTGACCTTTTGATATAGATTAATTTCCTTCCTTTTTTTCTTTCTTTTTTTTTTTCAGAGACAGGGTCTCACTCTGTCGCCCAGGCTGAAGTGCAGTGGCGGATCAGGCTCACTGCAACCTCAACCTCCTGGGCTCAAGTGATCCTCCCACCTCAGCCTCCCAAAGTGGTGGGATTACAGGCCTGAGCCACGGCAACTTGCCTCTTCCTATATTTTCTTTTACGCTTGAATAAATTATTTAAACATATTGCTTGAATCCCGTTATTAAAGTTGACATTAGTTAATGCCCCTCTCTGGGCCTCGGAGTTCCCAGTAGTGAAATGGGGGAGGCAGAAGGAATTGACATTGACTGACATTGACAACCAGAGACTTTCTATTCCCTACAGTCCTAGGGAGTGAAAGATCCGCGATACCCATTTTACAGATCAGAAAACTGGCACTCTAGGAGGTAGGGTGGTGTTAAAATGTAAAATCTGAGGATCAACAAAACTTTTTTAAGAGTGTACTTGAGTAACAGGCAATTCTTGAATTGGGGAACACCAGGTGGAAAGAGGTTAAGTGTTCCCATGACAATGCATCAGAGGCAAATATTTATGGGGAGAATGTGGAAGCAAGATATTTTATTGGGGACAGGCATGGTGGCTCACGCCTGTAATCCTAGCACTTTGGGAGGGCAAAGCGGACAGATCATTTGAGGTCAGAAGTTCGAGACCAGCCTGACCAAAATGGTGAAACCCCGTCTCTACTGAAAATACAAAAATTAGCTGGGTGTGATGGCATGTGCCTGTAATCCCAGATACTCTGGATGCTGAGGCAGGAGAATCGCTGGAATCCGGGAGGCAGAGATTGCAGTGAGCTAAGATTGCACCACTGAACTCCAAGCCTGGGCAACAAAGATTCCCTCTCAAAAAAAAAAATATATATATATGTATATATATGTACATATATATGTATATATATGTACATATATGTATATATATGTACATATATACGTATATATGTACATATATGTACATATATACGTATATATGTATATATATGTACATATATGTATATATGTATATATGTACATATATGTATATATGTGTATATGTACATATATGTATATATGTGTATATATATGTATATATATGTATAATTGGTTACAGTTATGAAATCTCCTTTTTTGGTTTCCTTTGTTGAAAAGTCCACAGTTACTTAATTATATGTTAGTTGGCTGCTTGTGGTTGGCTGGTGTTAAGTTTCGTTTCGTTTCTGTCTAACATTAGCATTTACCAGAAATGACTCTATTAGTCAGGGTTCTATAGCGGGACAGAACTAATGGAATAGGGTCGGGCACGGTTGCTTACGCTAATCTCAGCACTTTGGGAGGCCATGGCAGGTGGATCACCTGAGGTTAGGAGTTCGAGACTAGCCTGACTAACATGGTGAAACCCCATCTCTACAAAATACAAAAAATTAGCTGGGCGTGGTGGTGGGCACCTGTAATCCCAGCTACTTGGGAGGCTGAGGCAGAAAAATCACTTGAACCTAGGAGGCGGAGGTTGCAGTGAACCGAGATCAAGCCATTGCACTCCAGCCTGGGCAACAAGAGTGTAATCCCATCTCAAAAAAAAAAAATAATAAAATAAAACTAATGGTATATATACATACACATGTATTTGTATATATATATTCCATTACTTTTTTAACTCCCCTTTATATATATACATATGTGTATATATACACACACACATATATATACACACGTGTGTGTGTGTGTGTGTGTATATATATATATATATATATATAAAAAGGGGAGTTTATTAAGTATTAACTCACACAATCACAAGGTCCCACAACAGGCCATTGGCAGGCTGAGAAGCAAGGAGGGCCAGTCCGAGTTCCAAAAGTGAAGAACTTGGAGTCTGATGTTCGAGGGCAGGAAGCATCCAGCACAGGAAAAAGATGTAGGCTGGGAGGCTAGGCCAGTCTCTCTTTTCACATTTTTCTGCCTGCTTTATATTCTAGCCATGCTGGCAGCTGATTAGATTGTGCCCACCCAGATTAAGGGTGGGCCAGCCTTTCCCAGACCACTGACTCAAATGTTAATCTCCTTTGGGAACACCCTCACAGGCACACCCAGGATCAATACTTTGTGTCCTTCAATCCAATCAAGTTGACAGTCAGTATTAACCATCACAACGACCCAAGTTTTGCTTATGTTTGCAAATCAAGCAAGGCTGAGTTCCCTTATGAGGCCTAGTTTAACTAGCATTGTCTGGCCAGGGATTCTTCAGGCCTGATCTCCATTTTAATTTACTATAACAGTGGCCAGTGTAGACTATTTAGCCAGCCCAGGGCAGCTGCTTGGAGTACAAAGCATGCCCATGGTGAAAAGAGTTAGGTATCTGTTTTGTGGGGTTGTTCTCCTAGAGTTAAAATATAACTCTAAAGGAGAGGGAGCATAATTTCCCACTCCTTAAGTGTGGGTTATGCACTGTGACTTCTTCCAATGAGTACAATATGGGAAGGAGGAAAAAGAGAAGAAACTTTACACTGGGGAAACTGATCAATACTACTCCAGCCAGGTGACCAAAGTCAGTTGCCAACAGTTATCGATCATGATGACAGTATGTGCTTGCTGTAAACCAAAAAGTATCTGAGACAAGTCTCAACCAATTTAGAAGTTTATTTTGCCAAGGTTAAGAACATGCCCACGATACAACCTCAGGATGTCCTCAGGTCATGTGCCCAAGGTGGTCAGGCTACAACTTGGTTTTATATATTCAAGGAGACATAAGACATTAGGGCCACGCATGGTGGCTCACGCCTGTAATCTCACCACTTTGGGAGGCCAAGGCAGGTGGATCATCTGAAGTCAGGAATTTGAGACCAGCCTGGCCAACATGGTGAAAGCCCATCTCTACTAAAAAAGTAAAAATTAGCCGGGCATGGTGGTGCGCGCCTGTAACCCTGGCTACGGCTACTCAGGAGGCTGAGGCAGGAAAATCACTTGAACCCGGGAGGCAGAGGTTGCAGTGAGCTGAGATCGCATCATTGCACTCCAGCCTGGGAGACAGAGTGAGACTCCATCTCAAAAAAAAAAAAAGAAAAGAAAAGACACCAATTCGCTAGACATCAGTGGCTCAGTCTATAATCCCAAGGGAGTGGATCTGGGAGGCCAAGATGGGAGGATCACTTGACCCCAGGAGTTCAAGTCCAGCCTGGGCAACATGGTGAGACCCCATGTCTACAAAAAATACAAAACTTAGTCGGGCATGGTGGCACGTGCCTGTAGTCTCAGCTACTTGGGAGGCTGAGGCAAGAGGATCTCTTGAGCCTAGGAGGTCAGGGCTGTAGTCACCTATGATCACGCCACTGCACCCCAGCTTGGGCAGCAGAATGAGATCCTGTCTCAAAAAATATATATCTCTGTTGGACTAGAGATTGTAAATAAATATATAAGGCCAGGTGTAGTGGCTCACGCCTGTAATCCCAGCACTTTGAGAGGCCAAGGTGGGCAGATCATTTGAGGTCAGGAGTTTGGCACTAGCCTGGCCAACATGGTAAAACCCCAACTCTACTAAAAGTACAAAAAATTAGCTGGCTTGGTGGCGTGCTCCTGTAGTCCCAGCGACTCAGGAGGCTGAGGCAGGAGAATTGCTTGAACCTGGGAGGCGGAGGTTGCAGTGAGCCGAGATTATGCCACTGCACTCTAGCCTGGGCAACAGAGCGAGATTCCGTCTCAAAAAAAAAAGTAATTAATTAATTAATTAATTAATTAAAATATAATAAAAATGAAGATACCAATTAATACATGTATGACGTACATTGATTAGGTCCAAAAAGACTGGACAGCTGGAAGGGGTTGTGGGGGCTTCCATGTCATAAGCAGATTCAATGACTTTCTGATTCTGAGGCATGGAAACTCATGCCTGTAATCGCAGCCCTTTGGGAGGCTAAGGCAGGCAGATAGCTTGAGCCCAGGAGTTGGGGACCAACCTGGGAAGCATAGCAAGACCCTGTCCCTTTTTTTTTTTTTTTTTTGACGCGGAGTCTCGCTCTGTCACCAGGCTGAAGTGCAGCGGTACAACCTCGGCTCACCGCAATCTCTGCCTCCCAAGTTCAAGCAATTCTCCTGCCTCAGCCTCCCGAGTAGCTGGGATTACAGGCATGTACCACCACAACCAGCTAAGTTTTGTATTTTTAGTAGAGACAGGGTTTCACCATATTGGCCAGGATGGTCTCGATCTCCTGACCTTGTGATCTGCCTGGCTCGGCCTCCCAAAGTGCTAGGATTACAGGCGTGAGCCACCACTCCCAGCCAGACCCTGTCTCTACTTTCAAAAAATAAAAATAAAAAAGCAAGGATTTTCTGCTTGCCAATGGGTTGTTATCTAAAGACCTGAGATCAATAGAAAGGGATGTCTGGGTTACTATAAAGGGCTGTGTAGACCAAGGTTTTATCAGGCAGATGAAGCCTCCAGGTAGCAGGCTTCAGAGAGAATAGATTGCAAATATTTATCAGACTTAAAGACTGACAGACTTTGTGCATGACTGACAGACTGACAGACTTAAGACTGACAGACTGTTCTGTCAGTCTTAAGGTCTCTGTTTTGATGGTAATACTGGTCAGCTGTGCCTGAATTCCAAAAGGGGGAAGGGTATAATGAGGCATGTCTGACCCCCTTCCAGTCATGGCCTGAACTAGTTTTTCAGGTTAATTTTGGAATGCCCTTGGCCGGGAGGAGGGGTCCATTCAGATGGTTGGGGGGCTTAGACTTTTATTTTTTGTTTATAGTACCGAGTATATACCCTTGATGTGATGTGAGGAAAATGATCTTCCTCCCCAAAACTCACAACCTCAGTTCAATCATGAGAAAAACATCAGAGAAATTTCAATAGAGGGACATCCTATAATATCACTGACCAGTACTCCTCAAAACTATCAAGGTCACCCAAAAGAGGAAAAATCTGAGAAATTGTCACAGTCAAGAGCATCCTAAGGGGCCAGGAGCAGTGGCTCACGCCTGTAATCCCAGTACTTTGGGAGGCTGAGGCGGGTGGATCATGAGGTTGAGAGTTCGATACCAGCCTGGCCAACATAGTGAAACCCCATATCTACTAAAAATACAAAAATTAGCCGGGCATGGTGGCATGCGCCTATAGTCCCAGCTACTTGGGAGGCTGAAGCAGGAGAATTGCTTGAATCCGGGAGGCAGAGGTTGCAGTGAGCCCAGATCACACCACTGCATTCCAGCTTTGGCAATAGAGCAAGTGTCCATCTCAAAAAAAAAAAAAAAAAAAAAAATAGCATCCTAAGGGGACGTGACAAGTATATTGTTATGTGGAGCCAGGCGTGGTGACTCATACCTGTGATCGCAGCACTTTGAAAGACCGAGATCGGCAGATCAGTTGAGCCCAGGGGTTGAGACTAGCCTGGGAAACATGGCAAAACCCCATCTCTGCAGAAAATACAAAAATTAACTGGGTATGGTGGCACACGTGTGTAGTCACAGCTACTCAGGAGGGTAAAGTAAAAGGACCACTTGATCCTGGGAGGAGAGAAGAGACAAACCGGGTTATTAAAAGACATGCATAAAAATGAGGTCAGGCACAATGGCTCAGCACTTTGGGAGGCCAAGGCGGGCAGATCACTTCATGTCAGGAGTTCAAGACCAGCCTGACCAATGTGGTGAAACCCCATCTGTACTAAAAATACAAAAATTAGCTGGGCGTGGTGGTGCATGCCTGTAATCCTAGCTACTGGGGAGGCTTAGGCATGAGAATCGCTTGAGCCCGGGAGGCAGAGGTTGCAGTGAGCCGAGATCATGCCACTGCACTCCAGCCTGAGCAACAGAACGAGACTCCATCTCAAAAAAAAAAAAAAAAAAAGAGATGTATAAAAACGAAACAAGGGGGTAAGGACGGCTTAGAAATCCTGAAGTCGCTGACACGCCCAGATAACTAGTGACTATAGTTACGCCTGCTAAGATTTGGGTGCATGGGGCTTGGCTTTGGTTAGCTCCCTTGGTCTTATTTTACCCAGCAAAGAAACCTCCCAGTTATGGGCACCCTATTTACTGCTGTCACCTGACAGGATTTGCAGGGTAATTGTATATTGATCCAGATTTTCTGTTTTTACCCAGAGGTCACTGGTAAGCAGGGTTAATTTAAAATGTGGGCAAAAACTTAAAAACAACTAATGAAACTGGAATGTAATGTCAAGTGTATGATAAGTTTTGAAACTTAATTTTTCTCTCTCCAGTTCTCACTTTTGTCAAAAACAGATTATGATAGGACTGAGTTGTTTGCAAAATAAACTTTAGTCTTATGGTTGGCCTGATTATTTGCATAAAGTTCAGCCAGAATAATTATTTTTACTAGGGTTTTTTAATAGGTTTTGATGGAACTCAGTTCCACAAGGAATCTCAGACAAGACTTTTGTTTGTTTGTTTGTTTTTGTTTTTTTGAGACGGAGTCTCGCTCTGTCCCCTAGGCTGGAGTGCAGTGGCGCAATCTTGGCTCACTGCAAGCTCCGCCTCCCAGGTTCACGCCATTCTCCTACCTCAGCCTCCCAAGTAGCTGGGACTACAGGCTCCCACCACCACGCCCAGCTAATTATTTTTGTATTTTTTAGTAGAGACGGGGTTTCACCGTGTTAGCCAGGATGGTCTCGATCTCCTAACCTCATGATCCACCTGCCTCAGCCTCCGAAAGTGCTGAGATTACAGGTATGAGCCATCGCTCCTGGCCCTTCTGTGAGAAAATTTCTTTAGAGCAAGAGCTCTCTCTGTCTCCATTCCTGGACAGGAATATAAAACCTGCTTGCTTCTTCCCTGCCCCCCCGCCCCAATTGTGTGTTCTTTCTTTGCCGCCAATGCAAAGTAGGAAAAAAACTCAGTTTTCCAGTGACATTAGCACATTTGACCCTGGCAGTTCAAAATAGGCATTAGCACCTCCATTTTCTATATGAGGACCCCAAGGCTCCCAGAGATGAAGCACCTCTTTCAGAGTCAGTCAGGCCAGGAGACAAGAGAGCAGGGCTCTAGTTTCGGCTCTGCCACCAGTTTGCAGTACCGCCTTAGACACGTCCCTGCCCTTCTCTGGGCCTCGGTTCTCCACCTATAATATGGTGGGGGTTTGTGTATTTTCTGAGATGGTCTCTGTGATCCTGGCTTGCTTGATGCTATGGCAACAAAAGAATTCAAACAGCCACTTGCTATTGTCTATCATTGGATCTTGTTTCCCTTTGGCCTGACTCCAAGAGCAAGCACTGCTTCCTTCTGCCCGCCCCTCACTCACTCCCCTCTGTTCTTCAGGAGACAATGCGGCCAGCCCCTCTCCCCTCCAGGCGGCTGGGCTTCAGGCCAGCCAGCCAAATGGCAGTTGGGACTCAGATGAAAGGGCCCTCAGGAGGCTGCTTGTGGCAGAGTGCCCAGCCTAGCCCAGCCCAGGCTTGGCAGCCTGGGGCTCAGCTGTGCCACGAGGCATCCTGTCCACCCGCTCCTATACAAGGCTCCCTTTGTGAGTCCTGCAGAGAGGGAGACCCCTGCCAACCCACAAGGACCCTCTTCCCCTCCCTCTGCTCCATACCTGCTTGAGAAATATGCAAGTCTGTAGAGAATGGTCCAGGACTACATCAGATTGACCTGACTGTGCCAGGCACTTTGGAGAGCTTTATCCCATTAACTCTTCAGAATAATGCTGATAGCAAGTAATGCTTTTTTTTTTTTTTTTGAGACAGAATCTCACTCTGTCACCCAGACTCTGGGCTGGAGTGCAGTGTCACTAACACAGCTCACTGAAGACTCGACATCCTGGAATCAAGCAACCCTCCTGCCTCAGCCTCCCAAGTAGCTGGGATTACAGCTAATGCCCAGCTAATTTTTTTTTACTTTTTTGTAGAGCTGGTGTCTCACTATGTTGTCCAGACTGGTCTCAAACCCCTGAGCTCAAGCAGTCCTTCTACCTTGGCCTCCCAAATTACTGAAATTACAGGTGTGAGCCACCATGCCTGCAATCTCTTTTTATTTATTTGTTTATTTTTTTAAATTTATTTTATTTTTTTTTTGAGACAGGGTCTTGCTCTGTTGCCCAGGCTGGAATGCAGTGGTGTGATCTCAGCTCACTATGTTGCCCAGGCTGGTCTCAAACTCCTAGGTTCAAATCATCTTCCCACCTTAGGCTCCCAAAGTGCTCGCATTACAGGCCTATCCCATGATGCCCAACCGTAGTCTACTTCAAATCTACCACTAGGCTGCTGTCAGACCTGGGGCCTCAGTGTCCTCATCTGCAAAATGAGAAGGGAAGAGTTGGGCTTGATTATGGTTAAGATCCCTTCCAACACTATCAGTCTTTGTTCTTTCTAGCATAAGTGGTGTCAACATAAGCCCTTGAAAGGCATGAGGTACCATTTCCATTCTTAGGATTAGCCCCTAGAGCACACGTGTGCACCATTGTTTGCAAAAGCAAAAGACCAGAAGCAGCCTAAATGTCCATCATTTGGGGACTGGTTAAATAAGAGTATATCCATATAGTAGAACGCTCTTCTATTATCGAAAATGAGGTGAATCTCTGTGGCTAATATAGGAAGGTCACCAAGATAACAAAGACAGGGGCAGGGCACGGTGGCTCACGCCTGTAATCCCAGCACTTTGGGAGGCCAAGGAGGACAGATCACCTCAGGTCAGGAGTTCAAGACCAGCCTGGCCAACATGGTGAAACCCTGTCTCTACTAAAAATACAAAAATTAGCCAGGCATGTTGGCAGGCACCTGTAGTCTCAGCTACTCAGGAAGCAGAGGCAGGAGAATCACTTGAACCCGGGAGGCAGAGGTTGCAGTGAGCTGAGATTGCACCACTGTACTCCAGCCTGGGCAACAGAGCAAGACTCCTTCCCAAAAAAAAAAAAAATTAGCCAGGTGTTTTGGCACACGCCTGTCATCCTAGCTACTTGGGAGGCTGAGGCACGAGGATTGCTTGAACCAGAGGTAGAGGTTGCGGTGAGCCGAGATCACACCACTGCACTACAGCTTGGGCAACAGAGTAAGACTCCATCTCAAAAACAAAAAAAAGATAACAAAGACAATAATAGTAAGTGTGTGTGTATATATATACATTATACATATGTATATATACACATTATATATAATACATATATGCACACCATTGCATTTGCAATGGTAATTTCTGGAAGGATATAAAGGAGACTTAGCCATCATTACCTCTGGAAAGAGGACCAGGACTACGTCATGGGACAAAAATTACTTTTTTGTTTCTGAAACAGGGTCTCACTCTGTCACCCAGGCTGGAGTGCAGGGGTGCCACAATCATGGTTCACCACAGCCTCCACCTCCTGGACTCAAGAGATCCCCCGACCTCAGCCTCCTGAGTAGCTGGAACTACAGGTGCACAGCACTATGCCTGGCTAGTTTTTAAATTTTTTGTAGAGATGGGAACTTCCTATGTTGCCCAGGCTGAACTCCTGGGCTCAAGCAATTCTCATTGGCTTTCCAAAATGCTGCAATTACAGGTGTGAGCCACTGTGCCTGGAGGAAAATTACTTTTCATTGTATATTATTTTATACTGTCTTAATCTTTCTCTCTCTCTCTCTGCCTCTCTCCTCTCTGTTTTTCACCCAAACACTCTGTATGGGTGTTTCTTTCTTTCTTTCTTTCTTTTTTTCAAGTCACGTGTAGAGGACAGATTGTGTGACCTGGGTTCAAGTCCTGGCCTTGACATTAACTACATGGTCTTGTACGAATCTCATCTTTTTGCTGGGCTAAGTAATCTTTCAGGTCCCTTCAGTGCAGAGGTGGGAACGGACAGCCCACGTGTTTTCAAGACAGTCTGAGTCATCCCCAAACAGACTATAGCCAAGCAGGGGACCCTGCTTACCACGGCCTCAGTGGTCTCAATCCCTCTCGCCTGAGTTTATGGGCCATGAGCACTCCGAGGTAAACTGTAGTGAACATGTGTAACATTTCCACCCTTCTTTTATTCACTCTCCTTTGTAAAGAACCATGGCTTTCCTTCGGGGGCCACCCCCTTCTTTACTCTCTACTGCCACCATCTTGCCACCATATGTAGCCTGAGATTGAAGTTAACCTACAAAGGAAAATAGAACTAAGAGTTGATGAGAACCTGATTGCCAGCTATCATTTGAGCACTGATGAAGCTCTGCCTAAGGCCCTACCCCTGGAGTTTCCAGTTAGGTGACCGAGGGTTTTCCTTTTTGACTTACACCACTTTACAATGGGTATATCTGTCACTTCTGGCATTCTAAAGAGGCCAGTGGGAGTGGAGAGCATGCTGTAACTCTTCTACCTGTCTCTCCAGATCCACTCCAGCCTTTTCTACTCTGGGAGGTTGATCCTTATGGGGTGCATCCACAGGCTCCCATGCACCCTGGCTTCCAACTGAGTTTGGCCAATGGGAGCTTAGCGGGAAATCAGAGGCAAGAGGAGGCAGAAGCCAGAATATTTCTTCCCAAGCCCTCTCCCTGTCGAGTTCCTATACATTGGCTGCATCCCCCTTCTGAAGGTCCCAGCCCATGTCAGGGACCCTCTCCACACAGCTATCACCTCAGTCCTGCTAACTGCCCCCTTCCTCACCCTGTTACTAACCCTCAGGGTCTGCACTATCACTTGTTGCTCTCCCCAAACCCTGCCAAAGGGACTCTTTGTAAAGAGTCCCTTTATGGGCCAGGTGTGGTGGCTCACGCCTGTAATCCTAGCACTTTGGGAGGCCGAGGCGGGTGGATCACTTGAGGTCAGGAGTTTGAAACCAGCTTGGCCATCATGGTGAAACCCTGTCTCTACTAAAAATACAAAAAATTACCTGGCCATTGTGTTGCGCACCTGTAATCCCAACTACTTGGTAGGCTGAGAATCATTTGAATGCGCGAGGCAGAGGTTGCAGTGAGCTGAGATCGTGCCACCACACTCTAGCCTGGGCGACAGAGCGAGACTCCAACTCAAAAAAAAGAAAAAGTCCCTTTATGGCCGGGCATGGTGGCTCACGCCTGTAATCCCAGCACTTTGGGAGGTCAAGGCAGGCAGATCACTTGAGGTCAGGAGTTTGAGACCAGCCTGGCCAACATGGTGAAACCCCGTCTCTACTAAAATACAAAAATTAGCTGGGTGTGGTGGTGGGTGCCTGTAATCCCAGCTACTTGGGAGGCTGAGGCAGGAGAATCGCTTGAACCCAGGAGGAGGAGGTTGCGTTGAGCAGAGATTGCACCACTGCACTCCAGCCTGGGTGACAGAATGAGACTGTCTCAAAAAAAAAAAAAAAAAAAAAGAGTCCCTTTATGAAAGTCTCCTGAAATACCTAGCTTGAGAGAGCTATCTATGTTCTGCCTGCATATCTATATGTGTTTCGAGTGTGAGTGTGTGTGTGCACACATGTGCATGCATTGTGTCTATGCTGTACCCTTGACAATCTCAAACTGGGACAAGAGGGGGGCTGATTTTCACAGGTGCTCACCATGTGCCATACTCCATGCAGGACACTTTATATGCACGATTGAGTTTCATCCTCACAATTCTATAAAGTAGGTATTTTTAGCCACATTTCACAAAAGATAAAACCAAGGCCCAGAGAGGTGAAGATACTCACCTAAAGTCCCACAGCTAAATAAATAGAGGAAGCAGGATTCAAAACCCATATACATCTGGCTCTAAAGCCTGTGTCCTTTAGCCTCCTCTGGGCACTGCTTTCCCAAATGCCTGGCTCATTCTCATACTTTAGATCTCAGCTTAAATGTTACCTTTCCCAAGAGGCTTTCCGTGACCACTCTATTTGAAGGCTGTCATCAATAATTCTTTTCAGTAAGACATTACTTTTCCTTCAGGACATGCCTTTGTTTACTGAATGTCTGTCCCAAACTCCATGAGGGCAGCCAGTCTCCATATCTGTGGTTTTGTTCACCACTGTGATCCTGTTGCTGAGCACATGTGGCTGCTACATGCTAGGCCCCGGATAAATCGCTGCTAAGTGAAAACATGGCAAAGGAAAGGAACAGACATTTATTAAGTGCCTGCCCAACGCCAGGCATTTTACACAGTTTGTCTTAGGAAGTGTATGCTGTTGTCCCATTTTGCTAATGAGGAAACCAAGGCCAAAAAAGGAATATGACTTCCCCAAAGTCACGGAGCCATGAGCCAGGGTTCAAAACCAGGTCCCTCTGATGCCACAGCTGTGCTCGTTCCATGGTGCCCTCTGTCCCCTACTCAGGGGTCCACCACAGGGTGAGAGGCAGAGGGGCCAATCAGTAAAACTCATGTGAATCATTCCTGGACAAACAGAAACTGGGGAGCAAATAGTGTCTGCTGCAACCACTCCCCCAGGGCCGGCCACTCCCAGACCTCGTGGGCACATGCCCTCCCAGCCCAGCCAGGACACATCCTCTTCCCTGTTTGCCCTCGGGCTCTAGGCCCAGCTCCACCCACTCTGTGACCTCTACAAACACTGTTCCTGGGCTCTCTTCGCAGGGCTGCTTGTGGCTGATAACTTGCTCTCCAAGCTCCCAAGGGCCAGCTCCAAGGCCCTGAGCACCAGGGACTGGTGCACCCCTGAGCCCTGCGAGTAGGCCAGTTCACAGCTGGTGCCAATAAAGAAGGGGCCTCCTGCTGAGCCCCCAGAACTATACTCAGTCCAGGCTGGCACATGGGAGGACCTTTTCCTACCTCCTCCCTTTGCTCTCAGACCCTGCCCATGTTCCACTTTAAAATCATTGCCTCCAGTCAGCCTGGCCAAAATGGTGAAACACCGTCTCTACTAAAAATACAAAAATTAGCCGGGCGTGGTGGTGGGCGCCTGTAATCCCAGCTGCTCAGGAGGCTGAGGCACGACAATCGCTTGAACCCGGGAGGCAGAGGTCGCAGTGAGCCAAGATCACGCCACTGCACTCCAGCCTAGGCAACAAGAGTGAGACCCTGTTTCAAAAATAAATAAATAAATAAAATCATTGCCTCCCTAATGGGAGGCTTCTGGGATGCTGAATAAAGTTCTTTTTCTTGAGCTAGGTGCTGGTTCCACAAGTGTGCTCACTTTGTGAATATTAACTTAGGTGCATTCCTCTGCGTGTAAGTTACATTTCAATAAAAAGTTGACCCAAAAAAAAAAAAAAAAAAATCAGTGCTACCTGACTCTTGCCCCAGGCTTCCCCACCAGACCAGCATGGATTAAGGCACCCTGCCCCCCACACCATCCTTTCTCTCTACTTCCCCAAACATATCCAGAGGCCCTTCCCATCTAAGGGTTTCTGACTGAAAATTGGCCAGCAAAGACAGCACAGAACAAAGTAGCCAACATGGGCAGCGTCCCAAGTCTTGAGACCTCGGGTATCCTGCTCCTGGTGGACAGCTCCTCCTGCCTTCTCTGAGACATCCTTTGAAGCCCCATAGGCCTTTCCATGGTCCAGTTTGAGTGAGAGGTTCTCGAATCCTCTCCCTATTCTTACACTAAACCTCTTTCTCAGGCCATGCTGATGGCCTCTGGCCTGCAGGGCCAATTTTCTGGTGCCCAGGACCACGTGCAAACAATTATTGTTTACCAACTGTCCACTGTCACTCAGAAGGGCATTTCCCATGGCCTGGACCCCGGACCTCTCCCAACTTGTCCTCCTTGGGTTCCTGGAGAGGAATCAACCGCACCCCATCCGGCTCTCTGCTCACTGGCTCCCCAGCCCAAGTGCATAGGCCCCAGCTGGTTACCCCAAGTGAACAGCTTCTCCACCATCTCACACAGCCCAGACACCTGGACCCAAGAGAAGGGGGCGAGCTGCATACCTAATGGGTGGTGGCAGCAGAACTCCCCACAGCAAACACAGCAGGGGTGTCAGACAGGGATCCTGGGGACAAGCAACAGAGGCCAATGTCACCCCCTGAAACAGAAAGAGAATTTCTTAGAAGACTATCAGTGTTCACAAAGGACGAGGACCGGGAGCTCAGAGGGCCCAGGCCAGGAGACTGACTGGAGCCACACTGCGGAACTGCATGGCTACTGCTGCTGTGGTCACGGTCAGGCCCGGATGTACCAGGGGCCGCTAGCAGAAGAATCCCATCTCTTGCAAGGGATTCCATAGTGGGAGCAAGGGCCAGGAATTGGCGCTCTGCCTAAAACTCATGGGAATTTCCCCAGAAGGGAGCATATGGGGCTAGGAGGGAAGGAGTAGAGTCTGGACTTTAGATTACAAAAAACAAACAAACGACAACAACAACAAAAAAAAACAGCTGTCTCTGACCACAGGGTTGGGCTGAACTGAATTTCGAGAGGACCTTGAACTGGGACAGGGTTGGTGCCACCCCTACTACATATACATCCACTAACAAAACTTGAATCATGCCATTTAAAATATTTATTTAACCAGGCCAGGTGCGGCGGTTCGTGCCTGTAATCCCAGCACTTTGAGAGGCCCAGGCAGGCAGACCGCTTGAGCCCAGGAGTTCAAGACCAGCCTGGACAATGTGGAGAGATCCTATCTCTACAAAAAATACAAAAAAAAAATTAGCCAGGTGTGGTGGTGTGCTCCTGTAATCCCAGCTACTCAGGAGGCTGAGGTGGGAGGATTGCTTGAGCCCCAGTAGTTGAGGCTGCAGTGAGCCATGATCTCACCACTGCACTCCAGCCTGGGTGACAGATCAAGACTCTGTCTCAAAAAGAAAAAAAAAAAAAGAAAAGATTTATTTAAACATGTATGAGCCTGGGGCAACATGGTGAAACTGTGTCTCTACAAAAGAAAAAAAAAATAGCTAGGCATGTTGATGTGCGTCTGTAGCCCCAGTTGATCAGGAGACTGAGGTGGGAGGACCACTTGAGCCCAGGTGGTTGAGGCTGCAGTGAGCCAGTCTGGGAGACAGAGTGAGACCCTGTCTCAAAAAAAAAAAAAAAAGTGTACTCATTTTCTCCATCTGGTATCGTGAAGATTTCCCCCATATGAAGGGCTCTTCTGTACCACTTTTTAAAATGGCGACAGAGCATTGTGTTGTATGAATGTATCATAAATCTACTAAGCCACATTTTATTTCTTTCTTCTCTCCTTCCTTCTGTATTTTTTCTCTCTTTCTCTACTATAACAGTGCTGCAGTGAGCATCCTTGATAGCTAAGGCACTGTGCAAGGAGTAGGCACTTTTTTGAGCTCTTATTCCGTGTTTCCAAATTACTAAGAAAGCTGTGCCCACCATCCAGGCACACAGAGTGTGGCTGCCCTGTTTATGTCTTTGCCCCACGTTCAGAGTCTGACCTCCAACCGACTTCTAGGGCTGCAGGCAAGGGCAGAAACCAGAGCTGGCTGCTGGCCAGGAGCTGAGAACCAAGCCAAGGCTGCCCTCGTTTCCCGTGTCATGTCTTCCTGGAATCTGAAGCATGGGCATTTTTTCTGGCTGATTCAAAGTACCCTCAGAAACTCACTTCCTGCTCCATGTTCTTTTTCCTTTCTCCTGTCTTCTTCTCTCTTGCCTGTCTCTTTTCTTTCTTTCTTTATTCTTTCTTTCCTTTCTGTTTCCTCTTTCTCCCTCCATTTCTTCCTGTGTCTCTTCTCTCTTTAACTCTGCTCCTCTTTCTGTCTGGCTCTTTTCTCTTTGTGTGGTCTCCCTGCTGTTTTCTTCCTCTTTTGCCTTTTTTCTGCACCTTTTAATTTTCTCCCCCTGGAATCCAGCCTCATTTCTGTGTCTTTTCTCTGTCTCTTCGGTGGCTGTCTGTCCTCCATCCACCACTCCTGTTCTGTGAGTCATCCCTTCCCCAGGGAGAGAAGGCAACCAACATTCTCCTTGCTAGGCCTTGATTTTTTATTATTTTATTATTTTATTTTTTTTGAGATGGAGTTTCACTCTTGGACCCCAGTCTGCAGTGCAATGGCACAATCTTGGCTCACTGCAACCTCCGCCTCCCGGGTTCAAGCAACTCTTCTGCCTCAGCCTCCCCAGTAGCTAGGATTACAGATACGGATCACCACGCCCGGCTGATTTTTGTATTTTTAGTAGAAATGGGGTTTCACCATGTTGGCCAAGCTGGTCTCCAACTCCTGACCTCAGGTGACCCGCCCGCCTCAGCCTCCCAAAGTGCTGGGATTATAGGCGTGAGCCACTGCGCCCGGCCACTAGGACTTAATTTGAATGGAAGGTGATTTTGCCTCTCACAAAGGACAAAGCTAACAGATCTCCGAAGTGGGAGCTGCCTGGTAAGCCAGGTTGACCCAGGCACTCTGGGCTTCAAGGATTGGGAGACACACAGTCTGTCAAGCTTCCATTAGAGGCTGTATCACCCCAGGGGTCAGCACACTGGGTCTGATGACTCACCAGGGCGGCATTGGCGCAGTGGCAGCAGGATGTAGGTAGGGGCACTGGAGTTTATGATGTTGCTGCAGGGAGCAAACCTACTGTGTGTGGGTGGGCTCAGGGCTGGATGCTGGAGACCCAAGAACACAGCAGACCCAGTCTGCATGAAACTGAGAGACAGGACTAGCTGGATTTCCTAGGCCGACTAAGAATCCCTAAGCCTAGCTGGGAAGGTGACCTCTTCCACCTTTAAACACGGGGCTTACAACTTAGCTCACACAGGACCAATCAGATAGTAAGGAGAGCTCACTAAAATGCTAATTAGGCAACAACAGGAGGTAAAGAAATAGCCAATCATCTGTTGCCTGAGAGCACAGCGGAAGGGACAATGATCGGGATATAAACCCAGGCATTGGAGCTGGCAACGGCAACCCCTTTGGGTCCCCTTCCTTTGTATGGGAGCTCTGTTTTCACGCTATTTCACTCTATTAAATCTTGCAGCTGCACTCTTCTGGTCCATGTTTGTTACGGCTCGAGCTGAGCTTTCGCTCACCATCCACCACTGCTGTTTGCCACTGACTCCCATCCCTCTGGATCTGGTAGGGTGTCCACTGTTCTCCTGATCCAGCAAGACTCCCGTTGCCACTCCCGATCGTGCTAAAGGCTTGCCATTGTTCCTGCACAGCTAAGTGCCTGGGTTCGTCCTAATCGAGCTGAACACTAGTCACTGGGTTCCACGGTTCTCTTCCATGACCCACGGCTTCTAATAGAGCTATAACACTCACCGCATGGCCCAATATTCCATTCCTTGGAATCTGTGAGGCCAAGAAAGGCTTGCCACCATCTTGGAAGTGGCCCGCCACCATCTTGGAAGTGGCCCGCCACCATCTTGGAAGTGGCCCGCCACCATCTTGGAAGTGGCTCGCCACCATCTTGGGAGCTCTGTGAGCAAGGACCCCTGGTAACAAAACCACCTTCGCAAAATTATCACAGTGAGAGGAATCTGACATGGCTGACTCCATCTTGCTTCTAGTGTCACAGGCTGACTGTCTTTGCTCATTCCTGGGCATGTGCCAAGCTAACTTTGGGAGAAATTTAGTTCATAGTTTAAATGATAATGGCCGGACACGGTGGCTCACTCCTGTAATCCCAGCACTTTGGGAGGCCAAGCGGGGTGGATCACTTGAGGTCAGGAATTCCAGACCAGCCTTGTCAACATAGTGAAACCCCATCTCTACCAAAAATAAAAAATTAGCTAGGCATGGTGGCAGGCGCCTGTAATCCCCACCTACTTGGGAGGCTGAGGCAGGAGAATCACTTGAACCTGGGAGGCAGAGGTTGCAGTGAGCCAAGATTGCACCATTGCACTCCAGCCTGGGAGACAGACTGAGAGACTCTGTCTCAAAAAAGATAATAGCCCTTCTCCAAAACTAAACTGTGCTTGTAAAACTAATGAAAGGCCACCAAGTCAGGAGGATGAGAGGGACTTGAATTCTAAATAATTACCAGCCTTTATTCCAGAGATCATAAGATTTGCAACTTCCCCAATTACTCTTGCAGAAGATATCACTATTGTAGAGCCAAAAAAAGGTTGACCTGGCCGGGTGTGGTGGCTCACACCTGTAATACAAGCACTTTGAGAGACTGAGGCAGGCAGATCACTTGAGGCCAGGAGTTCAAGACCAACCTGGCCAACATGGTGAAAACCCATCTCTATTAAAAACACAAAAATTAGCCAGGCATGGTGGCGCATGTCTATAGTCCCAGCTACTCAGGAGACTGAGGCACGAGAATTGCTTGAACCTGGGAGGCGGAGGTTGCAGTGAGCCAAGATCCCACCGCTACACTCCAGCCTAGGCAACAGAGCGAGACTATCTCAAAAAGAAAAAAAAAAAATAGAAGAAAGAGAAAAGAAAAATCCCGAACCTATGTGCTTTGGACAAGATTAATTTGAGTAATAACTCCATCTCCTACATGGCATGGCCACCTTCGTGTTGAAGCAGCATCATTGTCTGGGGTAAATATCTGAGGTTCATTGCCTCATGCCAAGGAAATCAAGGACTCGGACTCACACAAGGAGTGAGTTTAAGAGAGAAGTTTAATAGGCAAGAGAAAGGGAAAAGTTCTCTCTCCTGCAGAGAGAAAGGCTCCCGAGTGGGTCTTCTGGTCCTGTGGTGAAATGCATGGGGTTTTCTAGATGAGCTTGAGGAGGTAGTGTCTGATTTACATAGGGCCCAAAAGATTGGTCAGACCTGGTGTGCCATTTATATAGCTTGCAAAGAAGCTGGCCACCGCACCCTAATTTTTCATTATGCAAATGATTTCCCTACCTGGCGGGTGCCATGTTGCCTGCTTCTTTACTGCACACATGGTTGACAAAGAAAAGGGAAGAGGGGCTGGGCACCGTGGCTCACATCTGTAATCCCAGCACTTTGGGAGGCCGAGGCGGGTGGATCACTTGAGGCCAGGAGTTTAAGACCAGCCTGGCCAACATGGCAAAACCCCATCTCTGCTAAAAATACAAAAATTAGCCAGGCATGGTGGCACATGCATGTAGTCCCAGCTCCTCAAGAGGCTGAGGATTGCTTGAACCCAGGAGGCAGAGGTTGCAGTGAGCCGGGATTGGGCAACTGCACTCCAGCCTGGGCAAAAGAGCAAGACTCTGTCTCAAAAAAAATCCATTTTGAATATACCTGGCTTTCAGGTATCCCTTTTCTATTGGCACAGCTGCCAGCATTTACCTATGCAAGCTTTTAGCTTCCTTATCCATGCTTGCAGCTTGATTTTTCAGCCTGCTTTTTGTTAGACAATAAATTATTTGGGAGCTGCTTTTTATTAAAAGGAAACCTTACCAAAGACTCTTTTGCCCTCGCTATCTGCCTAAATCATTTCTTTCTAGCTCCTGTATCAGTGTCAATTAAACCCTTTGTTTACTGCAATGCCATGGTCTTGGTGAGTCGATTTTGTTTGTTGAGCGGGCAGGAAGAACCCGCAATCATGTGTCTTGTTGTGTGGTCTCACATCATAGCGATCAGGTAAGGACGTTTTAAAATTCCAGATTCCTGGGCCCCAATTCATCCCTATTAAACCAGAATATCTAAGATGGGGATCAATAATCATGTTAAATGTGAATGTGATGCACAGGCCCATAAATATTTGTTACACTTTTATTTATTTTTATGTATTTTTTTATTTTTTAGACAAGGTCTTACTCTGTTGCTCAGGCTGGAGTGCAGTGGTGTAATCATAGCTCACTGCAGCCTCCAACTCCTGGCCTCAAGCGATCCTCCTACCTCAGCCTCCCAAGTAGCTGGGACTACAGGCATGCACCACCAACTGTGGCTAATTTTTTTTTTATTTTAATGGAGAGATGAGGGTCTTATTCTGTTGCATAGGCTGGTCTCAAACTCTTGGCCTCAAGGAATCCTCCTGCTTTGTTCTCCCAAAGTCCTGGGATTTTTTTCTTTTTTTTTTTCTTTTCTTTTCTTTTTTTTGAGACAGGGTCTCACTCTGTCACCCAGGCTGGAGTTCAGTGACATGATTGTAGGTCATGGCAGCCTGGGCTCAAGTGATCTTTCTCAGCCTCCCTAGTAGCTTGGACTATAGGTGAGCACCACCATGCCAGCTAATTTTAAAATTTTTTGTAGAGATGAGGTCTTGCCATCTTGCCCAGGTTAGTCTTGAACTCCTGGGCTCAGGTGATCCTCCTGCCTTGGCCTCCCAAAGTGCTGGGATCACTGGCATGAGCCATGGCTCCTGGCCCTGTTATACTTTTGCTATTTATTATTTATTATTTTTTTGAGACAGAGTCTCGCTCTGTTGCCCAGGCTGTAGTGCAGTGGTGCAATCTCAGCTCACTGCAACCTCCGCCTCCCAGATTCAAGCGATTCTCATGCCTCAGCCTCCCGAGTAGCTGGGATTATAGGTGTGTGCCCCCACGCCCAGCTAATTTTTCTATTTTTAGTAGAGATGGGGTTTCCTTGTATTGGCCAGGCATGTCTTGAACTCCTGGCCTCAAGTGATCCACCTGCCTTGGCCTCCCAAAGTGCTGGGATTACAGGAGTGAGCCACTGCACTTGGCCTCTGTTACACTTTTAAATGCACACACCCTATGTTCCAGCAGCCCAACCCCTGGCATTTTCTTCTACCAAAATACTCTCATGTGTATTATGTAGTAAGATATTTGTTGCAATGTTGCTTGTATTATCCACAAAATAGGAATATACTCAATATCCATTCATTAGAATGGTTAGATAAAATGATGATGTTTCTTGCTATGGAATAACCATCATCACTAAAAAAGAATAAGGTATTCAGATAAACCAAAAGTAGATTAGTAGTGCTAGGATGACAGGTGTGAGCCACTGCACCCAGCCTGTGTGTGCTTTTCATATGAAACAATTAAACATACTCAATAAAACAAATACCATCCTTGCTTGCAAAGAGCTCAGAATCAAGTGAGGGGATAGATTGAGACAGAGGGAATGCCAACAGAACCCTTTGTGACAGGGCTGGCAGAAGCACAGTGGAGGGGCCCCCTGAACCAGCTCGTGGGGTGTCAGGGAAGGCCTCCTGGAGCAGGTGACATTTTGACTCGGGTCTTCTAAGACCAAAAGGTGTTGGTCAAGTGGAGAAGCAGAGGCAGGATTCTTCTGGTGGAAGGTAAGGCAAAGTGGTGCAGCCCACATGCAGCTGACAGAGAAGAAAGGGTTTCACTCAGGGGACTGATGGCAGCTTTGTCTTGGGTGGATCCTCTGAGGAGGTCTCTTCTGGCTCGAGGTGACAGACACCCTGAATAGCTCTCAGGCAAAGTCTGGAAACTAATACGATGTAAACAATACTTTCCAGTAGCCTCAGAATTTCAGCTGAGGCCCCAAAGGCAGAAACAAGGCCAGAGTTGCTGATCCTAAAGTGAGGCTGGACCACCCACCTAGGATTCCCCAGAAGGGAAAACAGAGTTAAAACCCACCTCTTCACCTACTTCCTGACCACAAAGAGAGGCGACATCCCCAGAAGCTGGAGGGGAAATTTCTCTGGACAGAGTTGTCAACATGCTCCCTCAGCCTGTTCCCCAGCCCACACCCCAAAACAGGGAGTAGAGGGCGCTGCTCTCCCTCACGTCTACCCAGGTGAGCGAGGCTTTAGGAGAACTATCTGGGGAGTCTTGGAGGTGGAGACTCTGGGGTGTGGAATCTGCCTGGCACCTAGCAGGGTGCAGAGGGGCTGGTAGGCAGGGGCTGCACTGCCAGCTGTGTGCTTCCTGTGACCCACATGTGGACCCCACAGAAGAATCTTCCTGAAAAGGACCTGGTGGAAGAGAGCTTCCATCTAGGGGTGAGGGGACTCCGGCAGAATGAGACTGGAGGTGTGAGGAGGGATGCAGTAGCTGAGGGGCAGTAAGTGAGTATAACCCCCAGTAGGTTCTTCCACCCACTGCACAGACAAAACCAATTCATTGAGACCACACAGTATTGTAATAAAGATATAGTTTAATTGCCACAAGGCCAGCCATGCCACACAGGAGACGGAGTTATTTCTCAAATTGTTAGCAGTAGTGAATCTGTACAGGTCTGTAGTAACCTCCATTCTTGCCTCCTCAGAGGAAAGAATTAGTTGGAGGGGCATAAGGCAGAGGGAGCGACCAAGGCAAGTTTTAGAGCAGGAGTGAAAGTTTATTAAAAAGTTTTAGAGCAGGAACAAAAGGAAGTAAAGTACACTTGGAAGAGGACCAAGCAGGTGACTTGAGAGATCCGTGTCCGGTTTGACATTGGACGTGGGGCTTTATACCTTGGCATGCTTCCGGGGTTTTGCGCCTCCCCTCCCTTGATATTTCCTTGGTGCGGGCTGTCCGCATGCACAGTAGCCTGCCAGCACTTGGGAGGGGCCCGCATGTGTAGTGTGTTTACTGAAGTTGTTCACATGCTCATTTCAGGCATTTTTTTCTTACCAGTCAAGTGTTCCTAGAGGAAGGTCACACACAAGTTAAGCTCTGCCATTTTGCCTCGTAGGTGTGAATGTTCAAGCCCACTCACCCAACTCCTGAGATCTTTTTTTGAGACAGGGTCTCTACTTTGTCACCCAGGCTGGAGGGCAATGGCACAAACACAGCCCACTGCAGCCTTGACCTCCCAGGCTCAAGTGATCCTCTTGCCTCAGCCCTCGAGTAGCTGGGACTACCAACACATGCCACCACGCCCAGCGAATTTTTTTGTATTTTTTGTAGAGACAAGGTTTGCCATGTTGCCGAGAGTGGTCTTGAACTCCTGAGCTCAAGGAATTGCCTGCCTTGCCCTCCCAAAGTACCAATCTTAGGTTCTACAATAGTGATGTTATCTGCAGGAGTAATTGGGGAAATTGCATATCTTCCCTCTGCCGCTGGAATAATGGCTGGCAATCGTTTATGTCTGCACCTTAGCAGAACTCAGGCTCAACATCCTCCTGACCTGATTGGTCTTTCATTAGCTTTACAAAGGCAGTTGAGTTTTGGAGAAGGGCTGCTATCATTTAAACTATAAACTAAATGTCTTTCAAAGTTAGCTTGGCCTAAACCCAGGAGTGACCAAAGGCAGTTTGGAGGTTAAAGGCAAGATGAGGGTTGGTTAGATCAGATGTCTTTTGCGGCCCTAATTTTCTCACTGTTATAGTTTTTGCAAAGGCAGTTTCATAAGCAGCCCTGGGGGAGACAGCCCCTCTTTATAAGTGTACTACTGAGGAGAGATGTGAGGGTTTTCATAGTGTCCGTCAAAGTGCTCCCAAAAGCCCAGAGTACTCAGGTCCTCCTCAGACGTTGCTGCCCCTACCGCTTCTCCCCCACCCAACCCAGGAAGAGTCCGAGGCAGCCTGCGTAGGGGCAAGACGAGCAGAAGAGCTGGGTGAGGACGCAGGGAGGCTGCCGGTCCTCTCCCCAGTCAGCAGGTGTCCCAGTTAGAGGCAGCCTCAGGAGGGGGCGTTTGCCAGAATACCGGCCTGCACTTAGACACAAGCTGAAATTACCTGACAGTAAACCGGGGAGGACTCCGAGAAAAGCAAGTGATCTGCGGAGATTTCGCCGAGAAACAGCAAAAAAGGAGTCCACAGAATCAGTTCGCAAGGGCAGAAGCAGGAAAGAAAGAGATGGGCTCAGTGCTTTTCCCTGCTAAATCAAGCCCCTTTAGTAAACCAGCTACAGAACATCTACGCTGTCTATGTGGTGAGGGTGTCTTGGAAAGATGAGAGGATTTGACAATTGTGAGCCGGGAAGCTCGCGTGTTGGCGGGAGGCCAGGGTCCCCGCAACTCCAGGCCTGGGCCTGCCCGGCAGCGCCCTCTGCTGGCCGGAACCGCGACGGCGTGGGCCCCGCCTGAACCGGAGCCCTGAGCCTGGGGTTGGGGCTCCAACCTTCCCAGAGTCTGCAGTTCTTTGGGGCCAGGCATACATGCATGGATTGAGCCACCCACGATAAGAGGCGCACCTTGCAATGAGAGGAGAGCCTATCTTAAAGGGGAAGGGGGCTGATCTGTCGCAACTGTCAGCGCGGGGGCTGAGGCTGGACTTAAAGGGGCGAGGTTAGGAAGAGGTGAGCAAAGATTTGGAAATTATGGTGGAGTTTGGGAGAGAGTGCGGGCATGCTGGAGAAGCATCAGTATATATGTATGTATGTATCTTGCTATTTCATGCCTCTGAACTTTTGCTGAGGCTTGCATTTATTCCTAGAAAACATTTCTCACCTTTCCTTTTCTGCTGTTATAAGTACTTAATCTATTCAAAAATATTAGATGATGAATATATAAATATTCATGTAGCCATTACTAAGCTTGGGAAATAAGACCTAATGAATATAAAGTACTCATGTACGCTTCCCTTTTTCCCCTCCCTCCACCCAGATGGCTCCTTCAATTTGGTTTTTCATTCCTACGTAAGTTTGTGTTTACTACCTATGTAGGTATAAAGAATATATAGATACATGAAATCATAATTTTGGGGGGTTTTTTGAGACAGCGCATTGCTCTGTAGCCCAGGCTGGAGTGCTGTGGCATGATCACGGCTCACTGCAGCCTTGACCTCCTGGGCACAAGCAATCCTCCTGCCTCAGCCTCTTGAGTAGCTGGGACCATAGGCACATGCCACCACACCCAGCTAACTTAAATTTTTTGTAGAGACGGGGTCTCATTATGCTGCCCAGGTTGCAAAAATATTTTTTAATAGAGATGGGGCCTCTCACTATGTCACCCATCTTGGTGTCAGACTCATGGCCTCAAGCAATCCTCCTACCTTGGCCTCCCAAAGTGCTAGGATTACAGCCCATACCCAGCCAGAAAAATTTTAATAGGTATGTATTTTATTAAATATACTATATCCTGGCCAGGCACGGTGGCTCACGGCTGTAATCCTAGCACTTTTGGAGGCTGAGGTTGGGGCATCACTTGAGGCTAGGAGTTCAAGACCAGCCTGGTCAATGTGATGAAACTTATATTTCTTTTTTTTTTTTTTTTTTTTTTTTTGAGACAGAGTCTCGCTCTGTTGCCCAGGCTGGACTGCAGTGGCACAATCTCAGCTCACTACAAGCTCTGCCTCCTGGGTTCGCGCCATTCTCCTGCCTCAACCTCCCGAGTAGCTAAGACTACAGGCGCCCGCCACCATGCCTGGCTAATTTTTTGTATTTTTAGTAGAGACGGGGTTTCACCATGTTAGCCAGGATGGTCTCGATCTCCTGACCTCATGATCCACCCACCTCGGCCTCCCAAAGTGCTGGGATTACCGGCGTGAGCCACCGTGCCCAGCCAACTTATATTTCTTGTCTCTACAAGAAATACAAAAATTAGCTGGACTTGCTGGCACATGCCTGTAGTCCCAGCTACTCGGGAAGGCTGAGGCGGGAGAATCCTTTGAGCCTGGGAGGTTGAGGCTACAGCGAGCTGTGATTATGCCACTGTACTCCAGCCTGGGTGACAGAGTGAGATCTTGACTCAAAAAAACAAAACAGGCCAGGTGCAGTGGCTCACGCCTATAATCCCAACACTTTGGGAGGCCGAGGCAGGCGGATCACCTGAGGTCAGGAGTTCCAGACCAGCCTGGCCAACATGGTGAAACCCCGTCTCTACTAAAAATACAAAAATTAGCTGGGTGTGATGGCTCATGCCTGTAATCCCAGCTACTCGGGAGGCTGAGGCAGGAGAATCACTTGAACCTAGGAGGCAGAGGTTGCAGTGAGCTGAGATTGCGCCACTGCACTCCAGCCTGGGCGACAGAGTGAGACTCCGTTTCAAAACCAAAAACAAACAAAAAAATAAAATAATAAAATAAAAACAAAACAAAAATACAAGTCACCAAAGCAAGGTAACAGGCACCTGCAGTCTGAGCTAATGAGGAAGCTGAAGTGGGAGGATGGTTTGAGCCTTAGAGCTCGAGACCGGCCTAGGCAACATCGTGAGACTTCATCTCAAAAAATAAAGAAAAAAATACCATGGCATGTAAAAACAACATTGAAAGGGATGAGTGTGGTAGGCACAATAATGGCCCCCAAAGATGTCCCCTTCCTAATTCCTGGAACCTGTAAATGTTAGGTTACATGGCAAAGGGAAATTAAGGGGGCAGATGGAGTTAAGATTGCTAATCAGCTGACCTTAAGATGGAAAGATTATCCTGAATTATCCAGCAGTGCCCAATGAAACTGGAAGAGGGAGAACCAGAGAGAGGCGGCATGAAAAGGTGTTCCTGGCTTTGAACACAGAGGAAGAGATTACAAGCCAAAGAGTGCAGGCAGCCTCTAGGAGCCAGAAAAGACAAGGAACGAATTCTCCCCAGAGCCTCCAGAAAGGACGGCAGCCCTGCTGACCCCTTGATTTTATGCTGGTGAGACCCATGTTGGATTTCTGACCTCCAGGATTATAAGGTAATAAGTGTCTGTTGCTTTAAGCCCCTAGGTTTGTGTTCATCTGTTACAACAGCAACACAAAATTAATACAAGGAGCGTCACCAACGGCGAATCTGTATGGGTCTGCCGCAACCTCAGTTCTTGCCTCCTCAGCAGAAAGAATTCGACTGAGGCACATAAGGCAGGAGAAACCGAGACAAGTCTTAGAGCAGGAGTGAAAGTTTATTAAAAGCTTTAGAGCAGGAAAGGAAAGAAAGTACACTTGGGGCCGAGTGTAGTTGCTCACGCCTGTAATCCCAGCACTTTGGGAGGCTGAAGCGGGTAGATCACGTGAGGTCAGGAGTTCAGGACCAACCTGGCCAACATAGTGAAACCCAGTCTCTACTAAAAACACAAAAATCAACCGGGTGTGGTGGCACGTGCCTGTAATCCCAGCTACTAGGGAGGCTGAGGCAGGAGAATCACCTGAACCCAGGAGGCAGAGGTTGCAGTGAGCCGAGATCATGCCACTATACTCCAGCCTGGGTGACAGAGCGAAACTCTGCTGCAAAAAAAAAAAAAAAAAAGTACACTTGGAAGAGGGTCAAGCCAATGACTTGAAAGCCAAGCCAAGTGGTCTGTTTAACCTTTTGACTTGGAGTTTTATACATTGGCAAACTTCCGGGGTCTTGTGTCCCTTCTCCCCTTATTCTTCCCTTGGGGCTGGCTATCGGCATGCGCAGAGGCCTGCCAGTGCTTGGGAGGGGAGCATGCGCAGTGTGTTTCCTGGAGTTGTACGCTGCTCACTCAAGGCATTCTTCCCTTACCAGTCAAACGTCCCTAGGAGGTCATTTACCAGTTAAACTCCACCATTTTGCCTCTTAGTGTGCATGTGGGGGCCCACTTGCCCAGTTCCTGAGAGCTTATTACCAGTTTCAGGTTTTTCCTATCTACTGGGAGACTGCCGGTCCCTGATGCCAGATGCAACCAATTATTATTTTAGCGTAACAGCTTAACAACCACTTGACCCTCACCTGATGGTCACCTGACCTTTCTGGTTGAGAGGTGGGGCCTCTCCTGCCCTGCTCATGTCTGGCCAGCTATCTACTGTAACAGTCACGGAAGGTGTTTGAGTAAGGGATGGATGGGGGGTTCTTCTTGTACTGCAGAAGGATTGGTTGTGAAGTGAGGCATCATGGAGAAGCCAGAATGGGAGCCCGTCACTGTGAACCTGGCTGGAAAGGGGAAAAGGGGAAGACACCCCCAAAGGATGGCAGCAGGTGGATTGAGAGCTGGAACCTCAGAAGGCCGGGAAGAATGGCCTTCACTGGCTGAGTTTTGTGGATGAACTCGTGGATCTTGACGCATGTCTCCTCCTTCTCTAGCAAAGCCCCCTCACAGCACCTGTGCAGAGTGGGTAGTGGGTCCTCAAACACTTCCTGGACTCTGGCCTGGGTCCCAGACTGGGGGCCAGCACTGTAGGCAGACCAAGAGCTGGCCTGAGGGAGGGAGACTCCGAAGCTCCTCTGACAGGGCCTGGCCGTGGCAGAAGGAGGTAGCTGAGCTTGCTAGAGTCCAGGGGTTGGCATTGGCAGCCTCCCTGCCGAGCGCCCTCTGTGGCCAGCACTTCCTTGGGGAAAACTCAGCAAAAATGTATTGGTTGAGAAAATGGAGGCAGGAGAGAAGCACACCATGGGTAGACAGACCCCACAGTCTTCATTCATTCATCTTTTCAGTCAGCAAACTAAGGACACTTTCCTAAGCTCCTTGGGTATAGTAGTCAAACTGAAGAGCCAAGGCTTGGTTCTTAGGCTGAGCAGTGGCTCACTCCTGTAATCCTAGCACTTTGGGAGGCCGAGGCAGGAGGATTGCTTGAGATCAAAAGTTCAAGACCAACCCAGACAACATAGCGAGACCCCTGTCTCTAAAAAAATAAAAATAAAAAAAAGACCTGGTTCTTGCCCTCCAGGGGCTCCCAGATAGAAGAGACAGAGAGAGACATGTTTTGGTATGAGTCCAGTCACAGAATTTTGGAGTCCATAGCCTTATAGTACATGATACCTGTGGATTGAGGGCTGGAGCCCCAGAAGGCCAGGAAGAATGGGAAGGCCAGGAAGAAGTCCTCCCAGGGGAAGGAACAAAGCATGACTGGAAATATAAGTTGCAGTCTCAGTTTCCTCATTGGTGAATTGTAGGGGTTGGGTTGCTGGATTACTATGGAGCCTTGGAGTTCTGACAACCCAGACATTTGAGATTGGCTGATGAGGGGGTGCTTTGTTGACATCGCCCCTCTCTCTACCTCTCAGCAAACCTAGAAGGCCTTAGGCTGGCCCCCAGGGCTAGTTGCATCAGCTAGAGGAAGGGCTGTGTTTTCCCAGAACTGGGGGAGGGGTGTGACAGGGGGGAAGTTGGGGGTGGGGCTGGACGGGAAGACCTGCCCCTGCTCCTGGTCCACTCTGGTCAGCCCTTCACAAGGTGCCTTTGTAACAGTAGAGATAGCAGCAGATTCTCCGAAGAGCAGAGATACCCGTATTCCAGAGTAAGCAGGAAAGGTCTGGGCCTCTTAGCGCGACTTAAGGACTCCAGAGAAGGGGCCCCACCACTCCCTCAAATAAATAGCTTTCCTTAGCTGGTTGTTTGGCTCATCATGCCTCAAAACCTTCCATTCAGAGGAATTGTGTTTTTTAGCTTGGAAGATCCTGCACTTTTCGGATAGGAGACTGAGGCCTACAAAGGCAGACTGACTTGCTTAAGATCATGTCCAAGTTAGTTGTGTCCTTTTATTCTTTATTTATTTTTTGAGACAAGGTTTCACTCTATCATCCAGGCTGGAATGCAGTGGCAAAATCATGACTCACTGAAGCCTCAACCTCCTGGGCTCCGGCAGTCCTCCCACCTCAGGTTCCTGGGTAGCTGAGACTACAGGCGAGTGCCGCCATGCCTGCTAATTTTTATTTTATTATTATTATTATTTGAGACAAGTCTTGCTGTGTCGCCCAAGCTGGAGTGCAGTAGTGTGATCTCAGCTCACTGCAGCCTCCACCTCCCAGGCTCAAGCAGTTCTCCTACTTCAGCCTCCCAAGTAGCTGGGACTACAGGCATGCACCTCCACCCTCAGTTAATTTTTGTATTTTTTGTAGAGACGTGGTTTCACCATGTTGTGCAGGCTGGTCTTGAACTCCTGGACTCAAGTGATCCATCTGCCTCAGCCTCTCAAAGTGTTGGGATTACAGGCTTAAGCCACTGCACCTGGCTCAAATTTTTTTTTCGTAGAGGCAAAGTCTCACTGTGTTGCCCAGGCTGGTCTCAAACTCCTGGGCTCAAGCAGTCCTCCTGCCTTGGCCTCCCAAAGTGCTGAGATTACAGGCGTGAGCCACTGTGCCGGCCAGTTGTTTTTTTTGTTGTTGTTTTTTGAGATGGAGTCTCACTCTGTTGCCCAGGCTGGAATTCAGTGGTGCAATCTCAGCTCACTGCAACCTCTGCCTCCCTGGTTCAAGCGATTCTCTTGCCTCAGCCTCCCAAGTAACTGGGATTACAGGCACGTGCCACCATGCCAGGCTAATTTTTGGATTTTTAGTAGAGACAGGGTTTCACCATGTTGGCCAGGCTGGTCTTGAACTCCTGGTCTCAAGTGATCTGCCCGCCTCAGCCTCCCAAAGTGTTGGGATTACAGGCGTGAGCCACTGTGCTGGCCAGTTGTATCTTTAAGGAGAATATTTTGTGATCAGTAGCACTTGCTCTTCCCTCTACCTGGATAACAGATCTTCCAAAAGCTGAGAACATTCAGGTCTTAGCACAGCTGTTTCTTCTTCCTGGGCACAATAACCATGTTTGGAATTGGGCATCTTCAGAGGATCTTGTTGAAATGCAGTTCCAATTCAGTAGGTCCTAGCTGGGGCCTGAGAATCTGCATTCCTGATGAGCTCTGGGGTAACTTGATGGATGGGGCTGGTCTGCAGATAACAGTGAGTAGTAAGGTTTGTTACCTTCTTTTCTTCTTTTTTTTTTTGAGATGGAGTCTTGCTCTGTCGCCCAGGCTGGAGTGCAGTGGTGCAATCTCAGCTCATTGTAACCTCTACCGGGTTCAAGTGATTCTCCTGCCTCAGCCTCCCGAGTAGCTAGGATTACAGGCGCCCACCACGATGCCCAGCTAATTTTTTTTTTTTTTTTGTATTTTTAGTAGAGATGGGGTTTCACCATGTTGACCAGGCTGGTCTCGAACTCCTGACCTCAAGTGATGCACCTGTGCTGGGTGTGAGCCACTGCACCTGGCCTCGTTACCTTATTTTCTTCCTAGTACAAGTCACAATGTGATGTTTACCATATTGATCTGTGCATTGTTGGTCATTGCTCTCTTCCAACTAGTTATAAGCTGCCCTGAGTGCAGGGACCATGCCTACCCATGTCCTGTTATATCCCCAGGCCCAGCAGAGTGTTGGCACATGGTGGGCTCCCAATACAAGAACTCCCCTGAGGGACAAAGCAGAGGGTTGAAGCACACAACAGGGGCTGAGTGCCTGGGGACAGGAGTGGGGCAGATCATGAAAATAAGGCTCCTGTTTTTCTTTTTTTTTTTTTTGAGATGGAGTTTCGCTCCTGTTGCCCAGGCTGGAGTGTAATGGCATGATCTCGGCTCACCGCAACCTCTGCCTCCCAGGTTCAGGTGATTCTTCTGCCTCAGCCTCCCAAGTAGCTGGGATTACAGGCATGTGCCACCACGCCCAGCGAATTTTGTATTTTTAGTAGAGACGGGGTTTCTCCATGTTGGTCGCGAACTCCCGACCTCAGGTGATCTGCCCACCTCGGCCTCCTAAAGTGCTGGGATGACAGGCGTGAGCCACCGCACCCGGCTTGTTTTTTTTTTCCTTAAGAGACAAAGTCTCACACTGTCGCCCAGGCTGAGTGCAGTGGCGTGATGATAGCTCACAGCAGCCTCAACCTCCCAGACTCAAGTGATCCTCCCGCTTCAGCCTCCCAAATAGGTGGGACTACAGGCATGTACACCACACCTGGCAAATTGTGTTTATTTTTTGTAGAAAGGAGGTCTTGCCTATATTGCCCAAGCTGGTCTCGAACTCCTGGGCTCAAGCAGTCCTTCTGCCTCAGTTTCCCAAAGTACTTGGATTATAGGCGTGCGCCACTGCACCCAGCCAGCCCGATTCTTTAAAAATCTTTAAATATATATATAATATATGTATAATATAGCTTATATATGTATTATATATATAAATTATATGTGTATTATATATATATAAAAAATACATACTATATATATAAAATTAATTTTTTTAAGAGACAAGGTCTCACTATGTTGCTCAGGCTGGTCTCAAACTCTTGGGCTCAAGCAGTCCTCCCGCCTCAGCCTCCCAAAGTCTGAGATTACAGGTATGAGCCACAGCACCTGGCCAGCTCCTGATGCTTGACCCCAGTAGTTCTGGACTGGTGTGACAAGGCGAAGAAAAACAGCCTGAAGCCCATAGATATCAGGTGATGTGTGTATATATATAAATCATTTTTTAGGCCAGGCACGGTGGCTCATGCCTGTAATCCCAGCTTTGGAAGGCCAAGGTGGGCAGATCACCTGAGGTCAGGAGTTCAAGACGAGCCTGGCCAATATGGCGAAACCCCATCTCTACTAAAAACACAAACTTTAGCTGAGCATGGTGGTGAAGGCCCGTAATCCCAGCTACTAGGGGAGGCTGAGGCATGAGAATTGCTTGAACCCAGGAGGCGGAGGTTGCAGTGAGCCAAGATCACACCACTGCACTCCAGCCTGGGCAACAGAGTGAGACTCTGTCTCAAAAATAAAAAAAGAAAGATATTTTATTGGCTACATTTATGAAATTGTCTCCCAGGCAGGAGAATCACTTGAGCTCAGGAGTTCAAGACCAGCCTGGGCAACATGGTGAAACCCTCTACCTACAAAACATACAAAAAATTAGCCAGGCGTGGTGGTGGGTGCCTGTAGTCCCTGCTACTTGGGAGGCTGAGGTAGAATCTCTTGAACCCAGGTGGCGGAGGTTGCAGTGAGCTGAGATCACACCACTGCACTCCAGCCTGTGCAACAGAGCAAGACTCTGTCTCAAAAAAATTTTAAGAATCACTTTTTAAACTTGGAAGCTTTTCCCAACCTTGGCTGAATTCATTCTGTAGCTTCCTGGGGTCAAGCCCAGCCAGGGTTACTTAGGATCTGGCAGCCTCAGGCACCACTTGTTCATCTTGCCCCTTGCACCACATTCCCACACTGTTCCCGGCCTGTCCCTTGAGAGCGTTGACCCCAGTCCATCTGCAGCCAGTTCAGTTTGCCCAGCTTGGGGCATCCAGATCATCCAGATACTCTGCGGGTGAGGCCATAGGCAACGCTGCCAAGCCCATTCCAGTAAGCACCTCATTCAGCCTCAGTTTCCCTGCAAGAGGGCGGGAGGGAAGACTTAAGAAACTGAATGAAGCCTGAGGTCTAGTCCAGGCTACTTCCCTTCTGCTACTTCCCTTCCCTTCTTTGCTGGAATTTTCTTTTCTTTTCTTTCTTTCTTTCTTTTATTTTTCTGAGATGGGATCTTGCTCTGTCACCCAGGCTGGAGTGCAGTGGTGCAGTCTTGGCTCACTGCAACCTTCACCTCCTGGGTTCAAGCAATCCTCCCACTTCAGCCTCCTGAGTAGCTGGGATTACAGGTGCGCACCACCACACCCAGCTAATTTTTTTTTTTTTTTTGAGACGGAGTGTCGCTCTGTCATGCCCAGGCTGGAGTTCAGTGGCGCCATCTCAGCTCACTGCAACCTCTGCCTCCTAGGTTCAAGCAATTCTCCTGCCTCAGCCTTCGGAATAGCTGGGATTACAGGCGCCCGCCACCATGCCTGGGTAATTTTTTGTATTTTTAGTAGAGACGGGGTTTCACCATGTTGGCCAGGCTGGTCTCAAGCTCCTGACCTTAGGTGATCCACCCACCTTAGCCTAATTTTTGTATTTTTAGTAGAGAGGAGGTTTCGCCATGTTGGCCAGGCTTGTCTCGAACTTCTGGCCTCAAGTGATCTACCTGCCTTGGCCTCCCAAAGTGCTGGGATTACAGGCATAAGCCACTGCACCCAGACCCTTTGCTGGAATTTTCTATCTGCAATGGCTTGAGTGGACCAGATAACCTGTCAACCCTTGGATGTGGCATTTTTGAGCAGGAAGAACTGAGTCCCTGTGGAACCACTGTCCCACTATATCTCTTAAAAAGACCCTATCTCTCCCCCTTTCTGCCTCCTGCCTCCCTCTACTCCTAGAACTTGCCTGCATCTATGCCTGTCCCCTTAGAACACTCCGTCTGTCTTCTAATCTGACACACGGCTAGCAGCATTTCATCTGGGCCTTCTGTCTGCCGGGAGACATGGAGGCAGCCTGGGTGCATAGCCTGCTGGGAGGGAGGGAATGATGGAGGGAGGCCTCCTCATGTGCTCTGCACACAGCTCTTTTTTTCACCAAATTATTATACTAATTCATTCACTCCCTCCCTTTTCCACCAACACACTCATGTTCTCCCTTCCTCTTTCTGTCATTCCCTCCAGTTCAAGCCCAAGAACACGTCTGGGAATAGACTTGCCTCAAAAGGGGTTAAAATACGCACATAGCCAGGCACAGTGGCTCATGCCTGTAATCCTAGCACTTTGGGAAGGTGAAGCAGGCAGATCATTTGAGGCCAGGAATTTGAGACCAGCCTGGCCAACATGGCGAAACCCCGTGTCTACTAAAAATATAAAAATTAAGGCTGGGTGTGGTGGCTCACACCTGTAATCCCAGCACTTTAGGAGGCCGAGGCAGGTGGATCATTTGAGGTCAGGAGTTCAAGACCAGCCTGCCCAACATGGTAAGACCCTATCTCTACTGAAAATACAAAAATTAGCCAGGCATGGTGGTGCTCGCCTGTAATCCTAGCTACTCGGGAGGGTGAGGTAGGAGAATCACTTGAACCTGGGAGGTGGAATTGCAGTGAGGCGAGATCATGACACTGCACTCCAACCTGGGCAACAGAGCAAGACTCCACCTCAAAAAAATAAAATAAAATAAAATGCCCAGGCACAGTGGCTCACGCCTGTAATCCCAATACTTTGGGAGGCTGAGGCGGGCAGATCATGAAGTCAGGAGATTGAGACCATTCTGGCTAGCACGGTGAAACCCTGTCTCTACTAAAAAAAATTTAAAAAATTAGCTGGGCGCGGTGGTGGGTGCCTGTAGTCCCAGCTGCTCCAGAGGCTGAGGCAGAAGAATGGTGTGAACCCGGGAGGCGGAGCTTGCAGTGAGCCGAGATCACGCCACTGCACTCCAGTCTGGGCGACAGGGTGAGACTCTGTCCCAAAAAATAAATAAATAAATAAAAAATAGCCACGTGTGGTAGTGGGTACCATAATTGCAGCTACTTGGGAGGCTGAGGCAGAGAATCACTTGAACCCAGGAGGCCGAGATTGCAGTGAGCCGAGATCACACCACTGCACTCCAGCCTAGGCGACACAGCAAGACTCTGTCTCAAAAAAAAAAAAAAAAAAACCACAAACACACACACGTGCAGAATAACACAGAAAGGCACAAGGACGCTGCACTCAGGAGTTTCCCAAAGTCTGAGCTGGAGAGGAATTAACAAAGGTCACCCTCTTGGTTATCTAGATGGGGCCAATGAGGCCCAGGGGGCCCAGGTCTGCTCCACACCACTGGGCAAAAGAAGCAGGAGGCAGCTACTCTGGGGCACCCTGGCCTGCCCACCACACCGGAGTCAGTGCTCCCAGCCCTGTCCACGCATGGAACATCATGTTTTTCAGTTCTGAGTTGGTGACCCTGAGGCTAAGTCCAAAATGCAAGAATTAAGGCAGAGAGTAATGCCCGTAGGGACCTGGACCTGGATACAGGAGTTATACAATCGGGGCTGGAAGAGCCTTCGTGCAGAAATCTCCAAACTCCTCATTTGACAGCGTGGATGCTAGAGCCCAGGGAGCCTGCTTGCAAGTGGCCTGGAGACAGCACCAGAACCCAGTTACAGTCTCCAACCTTGTGGTCTTTGCCTGTGCCCACTGCTCACCAATCCTGGATGTCTGAATACCAGGGAAGCCCCCACCTTTTTTTAAAATAGAGATGGGGTCTTGCTGTGTTGCCCAGGCTGGTCTCAAACTCCTGGCCTCAAGTGATCTTCCCATGTTGGCCTCCAAAGTGGAAACCCCAGTTTCTTGAGGAGAAAATATTCAACAAATTTTTCCCCAAATAAAGATTAGAAAAAAACAAAACGTAAGTGTTAAGGGCTAGAAATGAATTAATCAGGCTGGGCGCAGTGGCTCACGCTTGTAATCGAGCACTTTGGGAGGCCGAGGTGGGCGGATCACCTGATGTCAGGGGTTCGAGACCAGCTGGCCAACATGGTGAAACCCCATCTCTACTAAAAATACAAAAATTAGCCAGGTGTGGTGGTGCATGCCTGTAATCCCAGTTACTTGGGAGGCTGAGGTAGAAGAATCGCTTGAACCCAGGAAGCAGAGGTTGCAGTGAGCCAAGACTCTGTCTCAAAAAAAAAAAAAAAAATCAAATTTTTTTTGTGTTTGAAACAGGGTCTCCCTCTGTCACCTAGGCTGGAGTGCAGTGGCATGATCATGGCTCACTGCAGCCTCCACCTTCTGGGTCCAAGCGATCCTCCCACCTCAGCCTCCCCGGTAACTGAGACCACAGGCACTTGCCACCACAGCTGGCTAGTTTTTTTTTAATTTTTTGTAGAGATGGGGTTTTGCCATGTTGCCCATGTTGGTCTCAAAATCCTGGACTCAAACAATCCACCTGCCTTGGCCTCCCAAAGTGCTGGGCTTACAGGCATGAGCCACCACGCCTGGTCAGGTTATATTATTTAACCTAATACATTAATTTAGAAAAATTACTCTTTTCCATTTGTAGGTTAGGAAACAGTTTTATGCAAATTCTTCATTCTGCTGATTGATTGAGGTAATGTTGGATTGTTACGTCTTGCTCATAGTAAAGTAGAGGAAAAGCATCCTGTATAATGAATATTGTCAGGACGTGAGTATGGCACCATCTTTTCTTTCCTAAGTAATAATTCTAGAAAAGAACCTCACCTTATAGTCAGGCCTGTGAGGTATTTTTGAGCACCTGTCATTATATACAACTCCTGGGTGGCCACATGGTCCCTTGCCACACCAGAGGCCTCACTGCTGCCTCCCTCCAAGCCAGGGTAACTATTTTTCTTTTTCTTTTCTTTCTTCTTCTTTTTTTTTTGAAACAGAGTCTTGCTCTGTCACCCAGGCTGGAGTGCAGAGGCTTGATATCTGCTCACTGCAACCTCGGCCTCCCGCGTTCAAGCGATTCTCCCACCTCAGCCTCCCGAGTAGCTAGGACTACAGGCATGTGCCACCATGCCCGGCTAATTTTTTTGTATTTTTAGTGGAGACAGGGTTTCATCATGTTGGCCAGGCTGGTCTTGAACTCCTGATCTCTAGTGATCCACCCGCCTCGGCCTCCCAAAGTGCTGGGATTACAGGCGTGAGCTACCACGTCCGGCCTGGGAACCTGCTTTTTGAGGTGACTGGACATTATAAACAAAGAACCTAGAATGTACTAGGAAGTGATCTAGGCTGAGTGCAATGGCTCAGGCCTGTAATCCACTGCAAGGCACTTCGGGAGGCCAAGGTGGGAGGATGGTTTGAGCTCAGGAGTTTGAGACCAGCCTGGGCTGCAAAAATAATAATTTTTAAAAAACTAGGCCGGGTGTGGTGGCTCATGCCTGTAATCCCAGCACTTTGGGAGGCCGAGGCAGGCAGATCACAAGGTCAGGAGTTCAAGACCAGCCTGACCAATATGGTGAAACCCCATCTCTACTAAAAATACAAAAATTAGCCGGGTGTGGTGGCATTCGCCTGTAACCCCAGCTACTCGGGAGGCTGAGGCAGGAGAATCGCTTGAACCCAGGAGGTGGAGGTTGCGGTGAGCCGAGATCGTGCCACTACACTCCAGCCTGGGTGACAGGCGAGACTCCGTCTCAAAAAAAAAAACAAAAAACAAAAAACTAGCCAGATGTGATGGCTATTTGTGGTCACAGTTACCTGGGAGGTTGAGGTGGGAGGATTGCGTGGGCCCAGAAAGTGGAGATTGCAGTGAGCCATAATCATGCCACTGCACTCCAGCCTGGGTGACAGAGCCAGACCCTGTCTCAAAAAAAAAAAAAAAAAAAAAACAACAGTAGTAAATCTAATAGTCATCATTCAGCCAATAGTTACTGAGCATTTGCAGTGATGAAATGTAGAGTGGCAAGTCCAGGCATGGAGAAATAAATGAGGAATGCAGGGAGCAGAGTCAGAAGGCAGAATCGGCTAGAAAGAAGGCAGTGCCTGCTTATTTTATTTTTTTATTTTATTTATTTTGTTGTTGTTGTTGTTGAGACGGAATCTTGCTCTGTTGCCCAGGCTGGAGTGCAGTAGTGCGATCTAGGCTCACTGCAACCTCTACCTCCTGGGCTCAAGCAATTCTCCTGCCTCAGCCTCCCGAGTAGCTGGGATTACAGGCGCCCGCCGCCACGCCTGGCTAATATTTTGTGTTTTTAGTAGAGACGGGGTTTCACCATGTTGGCCAGCTGGTGTCGAACTCCTGACCTCAAGTGATCCACCCACCTCGGCCTCCTAAAGTGCTGGGATTACAGGCATGAGCCACCGCGCCTGGCTCAGTGTCTGCTTATTGAGTCCCTCAGTCTCCTAGGCATTTCATAAATACCATCTCTCACCCCATCACACCCATAGGGAAGAGTCAGGACACATTTCAATTCCTCTTTGCCAAGGAATGAATAATGTGTGTTCTTGGCTTATTGCTTTACTGTTTCAGGCCCCAGTTTCCTCATCTGTAAATGGGGTCTACCTACCGCATACAATTGTTGGGAGGATTGAGTTCTGCTCTAAGAACTTTGTATATTGCCGGGCACGGTGGCTCACACCTGTAATCCCAGCACTGGCCATCATGGTGAAACCCCATCTCCACTAAAAATACAAAAATTATCCAGGCGTGGTGGAGGGCACCTGTAGCCCCAGCTACTCGGGAGGCTGAGGCAGGAGACTCGCTTAAACCCAGGAGACGGAGGTTGCAGTGAGCCAAGATCATGCCACTGCACTCCAGCCTGAGCGACAGAGTGACACCCTGTCTCAATTAAAAAAAAAAAAAAAAAAAAAAAGCTCAAGGTTAAAAAAAAAAGAACTTTGCATATATAACTTAGCTTAGAATAATATGTCCTCAGTTAATGTTTGCCCTTATCATTATTACAACATATGAGGAAGCCGAGGCTCAGGGAGGCTGGTGCTCTCTGTTTCCCTCCACCGCTTGCAGTACACAGAGGGTTAAGGTGGAAGCTTTGCCCTCTGCAGCTGGCCCAGGCCTGGATTTGGCTGCCTGTTCTGCCCTGGAGAAGCAAGGCCAACTGTCAACACAGGGTGACTTCAGGTCATCTGTGGCTATGTGTGGCCAGCCTGCCAAGGGGACTTGTTGAGAGGGACGATCACTGCTTTCCTCTCAGGTCTGACGGAGCTAGGGCAGGCCTACTCCTGTCGTCTCCGAGCTATGAGACCTTGGGCAAGTACCTCTCCCTTTCTGAGTCTCAGTTTTGTCTCAGTTTTATCTTGGGATACTTACGTTTTTCTGTCTCAGGGCCCCTGTGGAAACTGAGTTTGCACAACACTCTGCTGTGCCAACATAAGCATAGTTAAGGCCAGTAACTCCGGGTGGGGTAAATATTACAATTTAAAGGGGAGGGGTTATAGGGAAGTAGAATTTTTTTTCTTTTTCTTTTTTTTTTGAGACAGGGTCTTGCTCTGTCACCCAGGCCGGAGTGCAGTGGCGCCATCACAGTTCACTGCAGCCTTGAACTCCTGGGCTCAAGCAATCCTCTCACCTCAGCCACTTGAGTAGCTGAGACCTCAGATATGTGCCATCACACCCAGCTAATTTTTTAAAATTAATTTTTTGTAGAGACAGGGTCTCATATGTTGCCCATGCTGGTCTCAAACTACTGGGTTCAAATGATCCTCCTACCTCAGCCTTCCAAAGTACTGGGATTACAGGCATGAGCCACCATGCCGGGCTGGGAGGTGGAATTTTGTTCAGTCTAAAGATAAGCTTTTTCATAGCTCTGGCTGTAGTGGGAGGGAGCAGAGGAGTGAATGATTGTCAGTTGGGAGGGTGCAGAGTGGGCTCCTGCCCTAGGGTGGAGGTGAGGGTGGCTTAGGTGAGGCAACACTGAGGCCGGGTTCAGCCCCACGTCCCCTCCCTGTGCTCCCTCCTCCTCGCTCCTCTCCTGCAGGTGTGAGAGGTATCATCATTCAGCAGATTTCACCGGAGGCAGTGAAGGAGGCAGGTACCTGAGCCGGAACTCAGAAGGTCTTATTCTCCACTTGACTCTGCCACTAACTTGTTGGGCAACTTTGGCCTTTCCCCAGGCCTTCATTTTTCTTTTTTTTTGAGGTGGAGTCTCGCTCTGTCGCCCAAGCTGGAGTGCAGTGGCGCGGCATGATCTCGGCTCACTGCAAGCTCCACCTTCTGATTTCACGCCATTCTACTGCCTCAGCCTCCGGAGTAGCCGGGACTGCAGGCGCCCACCACCACGCCCGGCTTATTTTTTGTATTTTTAGTAGAGATGGGGTTTCACCGCATTAGCCAAGATGGTCTCGATCTCCTGACCTCGTGATCCACCTGCCTCGGCCTCCCAAAGTGCTGGGATTACAGGCGTGAGCCACTGTGCACGGCCATTTTCTTAAATATCTAATAAAAAATATAAAGCAAATGCAGTTTGTAAACTATGACAATATGACCATGCAAAAGATTATTATCTTCCAAGACTGCTGGTCCAAGGAAAGGTCAATAATCAAGTGGAAGCATTGTAGCTTGTGGAATGACTGGTTAGATTTGGGAGAAGCCTTAGCAATAATCTAGAATCTGCATAGATAATACATCTGAAGATTGGGCTTTGTGGTTTACAAAGCATTTTTTTCCTCTTTTGATCCCAGTTGCTTGTCTGGACTGATACAAAGCATTTTTATTAGTTTGTCTTATTCAATCCTCACACCACCTCAGATTTACAGAGGATATGGATCTGGTTAACTTGTATGACTATGTAACCTCATGTCAGTCCAGAGCACTGCCTGGAGGTGGGTAGAGGTGGTCCTGGGCTGGAATCCCAGCCCCAGTGGGACCTTGAGCAAGTTACTTTAGCTGTCTGCACCTAAATTTCCTCACTGGCAAAACAGGAATACTGGTGGTTCACACCTGCAATTCCAGCACTTTGGGAGGCTGAGGTGGGAGGAATGCTTGAGTCCAGGAGTTCAAAACTAGACTGGGCAACATAGCAAGACCATCTCTACAAAAATTAAATAAAACATTTACAAGGGTTGTGGTGAAGATTAAATGAGATCACTTATGAAAAAGCTCAGCAGACCCTGATGTGCAGTAGGTGCTCAATAAATGTTAGCCAGCAAAAAAACAAACAAAAAAACTCAGCTAGGAAATTGCAGTACTGGGCTTCTGACTCCAACCTCAATGTTCCTTGCCCCAAATCAAGCTGTTTCACTTCAAATCCTCTCCATTTCACAATGGAGTCGCCCCGGGTTGGAGTGAACTATGCATTGGAAGGCTGCCCTAAGTAGGCAGCAAAGAGACAGCTTGGTCTCCAGTGACCTGAAAGAATTATTTATTGCCCTGAAGTCCAGTGCACCAGTTGCCAAAGGGAAAATCTTCCTTCCAACTGACTCAGCAAGCTGACAGAGGAAGAGTCGGGTTCTTGCTGGGGCAGTCATGCAGAGCTGGGATGACAAGCAGAAGGCTGGCAGCTCTGTCTCTGGGCAGATGGATCACCTGATACAGATGCTGGGGCCTGAGACCTGGGATTGGCCCAAAACAGGGCTGTGTTGACCCAACAGCTGGGCATTGGCATCCTGTCAATCTGCCGAGAGCCTAGAAATAGTGCGGGGGCAGTCTGCTGGTCTCAGTGTGTCAGAGGAAGCAACCATGCAGGTGCTAACCAAGCGTTACCCCAAGAACTGCCTGCTGACGGTCATGGACCGGTATTCAGCAGAGGTGCACAACATGGAGCAGGTGGTGATGATCCCCAGCCTTCTGCGGGACATGCAGCTGAGTGGGCATGGGGGCCGGGCCCAGGCTGAGGCCCCTGATCTCTATACCTACTTCACCATGCTCAAGGCCATCTGCGTGGATGTGGACCATGGGCTGCTGCCACGGGAGGAGTGGCAGGCCAAGGTGGCAGGCAGCGAAGAGAATGGAACCGCAGAGACAGAGGAAGTCGAGGACGAGAGTGCCTCAGGAGAGCTGGACCTGGAAGCCCAGTTCCACCTGCACTTCTCCAGCCTCCATCACATCCTCATGCACCTCACCGAGAAAGCCCAGGAGGTGACAAGGAAATACCAGGAAATGACGGGACAAGTTTGGTAGACCTTGGACACTAGGGAAGGTAATGGTGGCCATGCTGGTGGGTGTGAGTCTACAAAGGGACATTCCAGGAGAGGAGAGGGGGCGGTGGTACAACCCAGTGGGAGAGGAACAGCCTGGCTCTCAGACAGAGCCACTCTTGGGTCAGGGTATTGGGACCACAACCTAGGAGGGCCTAAGACTAGGCCTGTGTTACTATCCCTCTGACCTCAAATTGGCAATTGCAATGAATTGATATAGAAACAGAAGGAAAAGTGGCCTGTGAGGGCATATCTCATATGCACATATATGTGTTTGTGCATGTGTGCATTTATTAGTATGTGAATGGTTGTAAAAGTGTGAATTGAATGAGTGTGTTCTCGTCATCGACTTTAAGAATTTGATTAAAGAGGGGCCGGGCGCGGTGGCTTACACCAAATCCCAGCACTTTGGGAGGCCGAGGCGGCCGGATCATGAGGCCAGGAGATCGAGACCAGGCTGGCTAACATGGTGAAACCCAATCTCTACTAAAAATACAAAAAATTAGCTGGTCGTGGTGGTGGGTGCGTGTAGTCCCAGCTATTCGGGAGGCTGAGGCAGGAGAATGGCATGAACCTGGGAGGCGGAGGTTGCAGTGAGCCGAGATCACGCCCCTGCACTCCAGCCTAGGTGACAGAGGGAGACTCCATCTCAAAAAAAAAAAAAAGAAAGAAAGAAAAAAAAAGAAACTTACCTAAGGCATACATATTAACTTAAGTGAACATTGTGAATTCCGTGTGTGTGACAGTGTTTCCCAACATTTTTTCAAGTCACAGAACATGGAAAATCATATGGCACATGGGGATACATAGGTGAGGCTGCTTGCAGTACTGCTACAACAGGCTGGGGGTACTCTGACCATCCCAGGTTGGAACCCACCAAACGGGAAGCTGAGGGACCACTGTCATGGCACTCTAATCCATTCCAGGCAAACCAGAATGTGCAGACATGCCTGTTGGGAAGCCCTGTTGTATGTACATACGAATATGTGTTCCAGTCTGAGCCTACATGTCTATGCACAGAGGGGCTGGGGTGGTGAGTGTGGATGAGCAGCAAGCTAGACAAGCAGGTGGTGGCAGAGGGTAGGAGGTGGGAAGGGGCCCTAGCATGGTCACCACTAGTTCACTCATGGATAAAGACTAGTATTCATAGAAATTGGACCACAGCACCTGCCAGTTTTGATTCTGTGCCACCTGCCAGCCCTGCTCCCGCAAACTGGTCTCATTAGTTGTAAACAACATCCACGTCCATTGTAATCTCAAAACCACCTGATGCAGCTATGTAGGAAAAGATTCTCATCCTCAGTTTACTAGTATGGAAATTGAAGCCAGACAGGTGAAGTGACTCACCCAAAGTCACACAGTAAGGAGACAAAAGTAAGACTGGCCTCAACTTTGAGCTGAGTGTTCCTTCCATCGTACCCACTGTCTGCCATATTGTGTTATCTTCATAATCTGTGTGAAGGCTGCTCTGTAATTATGGGGAATAAACACGGAACCCCAAACACAAAGCCTATGGAGAGCTCTGCTCCAGGCATTATCTCAGCCGTTTTTCCTTCTCCCACTTCAAACCCAAACTGTCAACCTCAACCCTTCTTCTCTCTCCCCTTGAGGCTCCCCGAGTTGCCTCACAGAGGTTCTTCTTGAATTAGACTGGGCTGTGTCAACAGCTCTGGGTTCACGTTCTGATTCTATCACTAATGAGCTGTGGGGCCTTGGGCAAGCTAATTCATTTCTCTGGGTTTCAGCTTCACTGAATAATAACAGTGGTAGTAAAACTAACAACTGGCATTTGAATAGTTTTAAGATCACTTTGCATATCCCTTATCTAATGGAATTATCATTCCCCCACCCTTTTTTTTTTTGAGACGGAGTCTCACCCTATCACCCAGGTTGGAGTGCAATGTGCAATCTCAGCTCACTGCCACCTCCGCCTCCCAGGTTCAAGAGATTTTCCTCAGCCTCCCAAGTAGCTGGGATTACAGGTGTGTGCCACCACACCCAGCTAATTTTTAAAAAATCTTTAGTAGAGACAGGGTTTCACCATGTTGGCCAGGCTGGTCTCGAACTCCTGACCTCGTGATCCACCTGCCTCGGCCTCCCAAAGTGCTGGGATTACAGGCATGAGCCACTGCGCCCAGCCGATCATTCCCTTTTGCAGATGAAAAAACCGGAGGCCTGAGAAGTAAAACGAGTCCAAGTTTACTCAGTAAATAACAGCCAAGATGTGAACCCTGGCCTAATTAGTCTAATTCTTTTCCTCTACAGTGGTGTTCCTTAGAGCCTTAGACTTTTGCAGAGTGCGCTCAAAGTGGGAACTGGGCATGGCAGAGTGGGTAGAAACCACACTCTGACTCACTTAGTTGCTTCAAAGGCCAGAGCAGCAACTCTACACCATAACATTTCAACACACCCTAACCTGATTTTCATTCAGAGGCAATATGGTATAGCAACAGTTAAAAATCTGGGCTCTTGTTCTGGCTCTTCCATTGACTTCTGTATTATCCTAGACAACTTTTTATTTTAAGATGGAGTCTCACTCTATTGCCAGGCTGGAGTGCAGTGGCGCGATCTCAGCTTACTGCAACCTCCACCTCCCGGATTCAAGCAATTCTTCTGCCTCAGCCACTCAAGTAGTTGGGACTACAGGTGCACGCCACCACGCCCAGCTAATTTTTTGTATTTTTAGTAAAGATGGGGTTTCACCATGTTGGCCAAGATGGTCTCGATCTCCTGACCTTGTGATCCTCCCCGCTCAGCTTCCCAAAGTGCTGGGATTACAGGCGTGAGCCACCACGCCCAACCTTTTTTGTTTTTTGAGATGGAGTTTTGCTCTTGTCGCCCAGGCTGGAGTGCAGTGGTGCGATCTTGGCTCACTACAACCTCTGCCTCCCAGATTCAAGCAAGTCTCCTGCCTCAGCCTCCCGAGTAGCTGGGATTACAGGCTCACGCCACCATGCCCGGCTAATTTTTGTACTTTTAGTAGAGACGGGGTTTCACCATGTTGGCCAGGCTGGTCTCGAACTTCTGACCTCAAGTGATCCACCCACCTTGGCCTCCCAAAGTGCTGGGATTACAGGTGTGAGCCACCACGCCCGGCCCTAGGCAACTTATCTTACCTTTCTGTATCTGTTTCCCTGTTAGTAAAATATAGCAGAGAAATCAAATGAGTTATTCCAGTTCTGACAACCTAGGATTCTCCTTACAGTGCTGAGGCACTGCCAGTTTTCCAACAGCAACATAAGCATTGTTCTTCCTGCTTCAATGGGCACGTGACGGTATCTTAGTTGTTTGAATTGATACTGACTTGGCCTTTTAAAAATTTCTTCACTCCACAGATCCCTTCACGATAGAAGGCAGACTCTTTGATGAGGCCAGCGGAGCAGTTCACTAGCTGATGATGAGAGCAGAAAGGCCTAGATCTGCAGCCAGAAGTGAAGGTGGCTCAGTTCTCCGGGATGCTTCTCTACCTCCTGAGCACCAATTCCTGGATTCCAGTCACTGGCTCACCTTTAGAATGTCTGTTGCTATTCACTGCTCCCCTCGCTCCTCTTACCAGCTTGGGGAGGTGTCCAATGGTTCAGGAGGGACTAGACAGTTACCTGTCCAGTGTGGTATGGTAGGAAGAGTGTAGGTGTTGGCATGTGACCAAAATTCACATCCCTCCTCATGGCAGTCATTCAGTATGTGTACTTGTACAAGTTATTTAACCCATTGGAGCCTAAATTCCTTCATCTATAAAATGGGGATAATATTATCTACCTCACAAGTTTATGAAAACTAAACATGATGAATCGAAAGCACTTGGCATGTGAGGGCTATTAAAATAGCCTGATTTTTTTTTCTCCCCCTCTCCCCTATGTATTTGCTCTGGCCCTTGCTTTTTACCCTCCAGAGCTAAGAGGTAGCAGTCTCTTGGGATGAGTGGTTCACCCTCTTTTACTTGGCAACCACTGATGAGGCCAACGACAGGTGAACTATAAACCTATTTATTGCAGAACTAATTAAAAAAACCAAAGCCTTGTATTTGTACATCTTTATTATTTCTAAAGCACTTTCTTCAACCTAATTTCAGTTTTTACAATTGGTACTCAAGAAAACAGAGACAGAATTCATTTGATTTTGCCCAGAAACCATCTGCTTATATTTATAAGGCCACCCAATTTGAAATCACATATAGGCCAGGCGCGGTGGCTCACGCCTGTAATCCCAACACTTTGGAAGGCCAAGGCAGGTGGATCACAAGGTCAAGAGATCGAGACCATCTTGGCCAACATGGTGAAACCCCATCTCTACTAAAAACACAAAAATCAGCTGGGCATCGTGGCATGCACCTGTAGTCCCAGCCACTCGGGAGGCTGAGGCAGGAGAATTGCTTGAACCCGGGAGGTGGAGGTTGCCGTGAGCCGAAATTGCGCCACTGCACTCCAGCCTAATGACAGAACAAGACTGTCTCAAAAAAAAAAAAAACAAAAAAAAAAACCACATATACTTTATCTCTAAAACCTAATCTGATTATAAATTCTAAGCTAGGAAACAAAAACTTTTGGGACAAGTACTTTTTTTTTGACAGGGTCTCCTTTGTCACCCAGGCTGGAGTGTCACCCAGGCTGCAGTGAACTGTGACACAATCATAGTTAATTGCCTCCTCAAATTCCAGGGCTCAATAGATCCTCCCACCTCAGCCTCATGAATAGCTGGGACTGCAGGAACGTGCCACCATGCCCGGCTAATTTTTGTATTTTGTGTAGAGACAGTGTTTCGCCATGTTGCCCAGGTTGGTCTCGAACTCCTGGGCTCAAGCAATCTACCCTGCCTCAGCCTCTCAAAGTACTGGGATTACAGGCATAAGCCACTGCATCGGGCCAGGACAAGCATTTGATAAGCCATAAAAAGTAACCTCATTCCAGTTAGGTACAGTCTTTTGCTAATTGCACCAAGCTCCACTGTAGACAGTATTAGCTCCTGAGTCCACTTTCTCCAGGATAATCCACCTAAGAGCAAAGACAACTTGGCAACATAAGATTTCTGTTTTCCTTGTCTGGAGTCTCCTCCTTCTAAACCACCTTCTATATCATTACAGACAGCTCAGAAACACAAACCTGTGTGATTTAAAACGCCTTAATGACTTAATACCTACAGGATGAAGTCAAAATTATTTGGCAAGAGTCACAGAATCCTCCATAATCTGGCTCACTCTAAATTCACTTTGCACTAGGACAGGGGCAGGCAAACCTTTTCGGCAGGCCATAGGTCTCTACCACAACTACTCAGTTCTGCTCTTGCAGTATGGCAGTCACCATAAGCAACATGTAAACAAATGAGCGTGGCTGTGTTCCAATGAGACTTTATCGGCAGTAGGCCAGATTTGGGTAGTCTGCTAACTCTAAACTAGAATTCAACCTCATTTTAAAATCTTTCAGATGGGTGAATGGAAACTGACCATTCTCTGATGAACTATTTTTCTTACAACAATAAAGAGTCAGAGTACTCATGGTAACTACTTTAATTACAAGGTGTCAACATACAGATTAGCATAAGCTTCAACTGTCATTAGAAACATATTCCATCAAATTCAGAAACAGCAGGTATCAGTGAAACTGAAGCAAGCATTTTGAAGACTTCAACGTACTGGATGGAATTTTTCAAAAATTTCACCATATGTTTTCTTCTCTATAAAAGGAAAGATCATAAAAGATTTATTTTAAAAATATGTTTTAAAAATTGTATTTCCTAAAGGAAAATTAACACTCAGTAATCTTACGATTGAAATCCTGCTGTGGTCTGAATGTTCATGTCCCCCCAAAGTTCATAAATTGAAATGTAACCCCCAAGATAATGATATTAAGAGGTTAGGACTTTGGGAGGTGATTAGGTCACAAAGGCTCTGTCCTCATGAGTGGGATTGGCTTAGGGGACCTTGTTTGCCTCTTCTACCATGTGAGGACACAGCAAGACAGCATCATCTATGAAGCAGAGTGGGCCCTCAGCAGACACCAACTGTGCTGGTACCCTGATCTTGGACTTCCCAGCCTCCAGAATTGCAAGCAATAAATTTCTATTATTTATATATTACCCAGTCTATTCTGCAATTATACAGGTGGTAAGAAAAACAAAGTTAAAAAAAAATTTTAATTACCCAGTTTAAGGCATTTTGTTATAGTAGGCCAAACGGACTAAGACAAACCCCTAAGAATTTCCTTATTTTCTTGTCCTTGACTATGGCTTGGTAATCACTGAAGGATTTTCTTTCATTGACTGAAGAATAACTTTGGAGGAATCTGTGATGACAACCAAATGGCTGCCAAGAGGGACAAGGTGCTGCCAGGAGTATCCTGACTGAAGAGGTGAAGGAAGAAATAAACACAGAGGGGCATAGGTCAGCTAGGAGAGGCCAACAGCCAATGTGGTCAAGCTCTCTGGGCTCCCACTGTCCGTGCATGAGGCTCTTGGCACAACTGCCAGTAATCTGCAGCTCAGAAACAGAATGAGCCCTGCAGCTATACACACTCCTGCAGACACAGGGAACTCATGGAACTATGTCTAGGCAAAGAGTCAGAGGTGTGAGACTGAAGACTGCTCAGCCACTGGGCCTCAATCCTAGTAATCCATATGTCCAAGACGACTTCCAGCTCTAACATTTAATGGTTCTGGGTATTATGCATTCCCGATACATCCACTATTCATGGCTTTGTGCTAGTCTTTAAGCTCTTCTTTGGCAAAAAAAGAAGCTGTATCTTTCTGATCCACCATAAATATCATATATGTGACTGAAGGCTGTGGGAATATTAAAGAGTAATAAAATTTTAGAGCTAAATAAGACCTTAGAGACCATTCAGCGTAATGAAATTTAAATGTTTTATATCACATATTTACATTAATAGAAGAATTTTTTTTTTTTTGAGCCAGGGTCTCGCTCTGTCACCTAAGCTGGAATGCAATGGTGTGATCACAGCTCACGGCACCTTGTCCTCCCAGGCTCAAATAATCCTCCTGCCTCAGCCTCCCAAGTAGCTGAGTCTATAGGCATGTGCCATCACACCCAGCTAATTTTTTAATTTTCTGTAGAGATGAGGTCTCACTATGTTGCCAAGACTGGGGAAAATCTATTTATGTTTACAAGTTCAAATTTTTTCTATACTCATTCATTTACACATTTAATAAGGCTATGTGTGCCAAACCCCTGGGGAGACAAAAAAAAAACTGTCCTAGTAAGTTAAACTCCCAGCCTACAGAGACTCATATATGTGCACATCTGTGTTGTGTATATGTGTGTAAAACACAGGTGAGAAAAGTTATATTACAACTATTAATAGATTCATAGCAGAATAGAGATAGAGCACCCTGAGGGAATGCCTGACTGTAGCTGGGTGAAAGCTTCACTGAGATAATAAAAGCAGAAATTTGCTAGGTGGATGGGGTGGAAACAGGGGCAAGAGGAAGAATAACATAGCAGGAAGAAGGTACAACATGTATAAAGCAATATAGGGCAGGTTCGGGACAAAGCATTTCACCAGGCAAATGATGAGTGATAAGGAATGAGGAAGTGTTCCATACGGTTCATATCCACTATTATGCATAAGTGCCTGCTGTGTGTAGGCTCTATGCAAGAGGTTGGGGAAACAAAGACGAAGCTACAATCCATGAAGAACACAGACATGTGTATATCATACGGTGGATAAGAATGTGGGTAAAGTGTTTCTACCAGAGGACAGGCAATTAGCTAAGCTGGAGGAAATGAGCCATCCTAAAGAGTCTGGATTTTATCCACTAGGCAATGGATGACTTATTTATTTTATGTTAATTTAATTTTATTTTTTGAGACAGAGTCTTGCTGTGACACCCAGGCTGGAGTGCAATGGCGCGATCTCAGCTCACTGCATGCAACCTCTGCCTCGCGGGTTCAAGCGATTCTCCTGCCTCAGCCTCCCAAGTAGCTGGGATTACAGGCACCCGCCATCATGCCCGGCTAATTTTTGTATTTCTAGTAGAAACAAGGTTTCACCATGTTGGCCAGGCTGGTCCCAAACTCCTGACCTCAGGTGATCTGCCCCCCTCGGCCTCCCAAAGTGCTGGGATTACAGGCGTGAGCCACTGCGACCGGCCGAATGACTATTTTAAACAGATGTGATCAGATTTGCTGTCATTGGAAATAAGACCAAAGCAAGTGGTGAGTTAAGAGGCAAGTGCAACAGTCCAAGCGAGAGATGATCAAGGCCTGAACCACGGTAGTGGTAGTGCAGAGGAGAGTTCAAAGTCGAGAAATATTTAGGAAGTAGAACTGATAAGACCTGATGATTCATGGGAAGTGAAAGAGAAAGACTTGATGATTCTCAGGCTTCTGGCTTGAGTGGCCAGGTGGACAGTAGTGCCATTCCCTGAAGCAGGACACAGAGGAGCAGGAGGTTTGGGAAGGCAGAGGGCATGTGAGTTTTGTTTGCTGTCCAAAGGACACAGAGGTAGTCAGACAGAAACTGGATATATTAATTCAAGAGAATTTTGGTCTATAGACTAAGATGTGGGAGTCAACAGAATTTAGAAGGTATCTAAAGCCATAGACATGGATAAGATTAACCAGGGAAAATAATAATAAACACAGATTCTCTAAAATTAACTTGAAATACCTTCTTCAGGAAACTCCTCTGGATGTAATTTCATATATCCAAACATTTCACGGTCCCTCACAGCATACAGGTAGTTTTCACGTTTTACAAGATAATATCCAGCAAAAAAAAAGGCCGTAATATATAGAAGCTGGCGATGCAAACCTGAAATTCAAATGACAAATCCCAAAGAAAGCAAAAATTAGTCAATGTGTATTAAGAGTTACATTTTTGGCTGGATGCAGTGGCTCACACCTGTAATCCCAGCACTTTGGGAGGCCGAGACGGGTGGATCACCTGAGGTCAGGAGTTCGAGACCAGCCTGGCCAACACGGTGAAACCCTGTCTCTACTAAAAATACAAAATTTGGCTAGGGGTGGTGGCGGGCGCCTGTAGTCCCAGCTACTTGGGAGGCTGAGGCAGGAGAATCATTGGAACCTGGGAGGCAGAGGTTGCAGTAAGCTGATATTGCGCCATTGCACTCCAGCCTGGGTGACAAAGCGCCTGGCCTGTTATGGCATTTCTTAAAGAAATAAAAATAAAAAAAGCACTGGGCTCAGTGGCTCACGCCTGTAATCCCAGCACTTTGGGAGGCTGAGGCAGGTGGATCGCCTGAGGTCAGGAGTACAAGACCAGTTCACATGGTGAAACCCCATCTCTACTAAAAATACAAAAATCAGCCAGACATGGTGGCGGGCGCCTGTAATCCCAACTACTCCTCCGGTGGCTGAGGCAGGAGAATCATTAGAACCCGGGAGGCAGAGGTTGCAGTGAGCCGAGATCGCGCCATTGCACTCCAGCCTGGGGGACGGAGTGAGGCTCTGTCTCAAAAAAAAAAAAAAAAAAAAAAAAAAAAAAAAAAAAGCTATTCTGAACAAACAGCCTTGATCCTTGACTTTGAGACATTCTACATATTCTTTTTTTTTTTTTGAGCTCTGTTGCCCAGGCTGGAGTGCAGTGGCACAATCACAGCTCACTGCAGCCTCAACCTCCCAGGCTCAAGCAATCCTCTCACCTCAGCTTCCCAAGTAGCTGGGACCAAAAGCGTGCACCACCATGCCTTTTTTTTTTCTTTTTTCTTTTTTTTTTTTTTAAGAGGGGTCTTGCTAATGTTTCCCAGACTGGTCTTGAACTCCTGGGCTGAAGCGATCCCCCCACCTCAGCCTCCCAAAGTGTTAGGATTACAAGAATGAGCCACCACACTCGGCCCACATGATCACTTCTTTAAAGGTTAACAAATTTAAATATTACATGCAATGTATATTTTAGCATATAGCACTTAATATTTATTTAATAAATGAATGAACAGCCTTGGGCAATTCAATTTACTACCTCTAAAACATAGACGAGACCTATCCTGGCTGGGCGTGGTGGCTCACAACTGTAATCCTAGCACTTTGAGAAGCTGAGGCAGGTGGATCACCTGAGGTCAGCAGTTCAAGACCAGCCTGGCCAACATGGTGAAACCCCATCTCTACTAAAAATACAAAAATTAGCCAGGCGTGGTAGCACGCACCTGTAGTCCCAGCTACTCAGGAGGCTGAGGCTGGAGAATCGCTTGAACCCGGGAGGTGGAGATTGCAGTGAGCCAAGATCGCACCACTGAACTCTAGCCTGGGCAACAGAATGAGACTCTGTCTCATAAAAAAAAAAAAAAAGATCTATCCTATCTTTCTCATAGTGGTAGCAAATAAAACAAGACATATGCATGTAAAAGTATTTTCAAAAATGTATAAAACAATAAAAATGAAAAATATTCCTATGTTCTAGAACTGGACAGAGCACTCTCTCTTACCCCAAACAGCCACTGCTTTCCATAATGGGCTACACGCCATATAGCAAACCAAAGAGCACATGTTCTCCCATATGCCACTGGACTGCAGAGACATACAGAACTAGACTCTCTCTACGCTGACCCATGTTCCTCACAGAAAGACTCCACGAGTGTTCGAGATGATGATGTCAGCATCCTAGCCCTAAAGGCATGGCTTGGCCTCTTCCCAAGGCCCCATTTTCCTAACCTCTCTCCTCATTCTGTCTTAGTGGTCTACCTCTCACTACCTGCACATCCCATCTACAATCATTTTCCCATTGTTTACTCAGTGAGTCTAACCCTGGCAGCTATTGTGCTCTGCAGAACATCATAAATTACTGATATATTAAACTAGAGATCAATAAATATTTGATTTTGTGGGCTATACTTAGAATACCAACTAACTCTAAATTTAGGGCACATTAAGTGGTAACCAGCAAGAAGGTTAAGTTTTAAAAAACAGATGAGAGAAAAACTTTTAAAAAAATTATATTTATTGATAGTACAGTAGGGTGACTACAGTTAACAATAATTTGTTGTACAGTTCAAAATTGCTGGAGGAGAGGAATTTGAATGTTCCCAACATAAAGAAGGGTGAATGTTTGGGGTGATAGATGACCCATTTGCCCCAGTTTCAACATTACACATTGTATGCATGTATCAAAATACCACATGTACCCCCAAAATATGTACAACTTATTTTTAAAGTCTTATTCTTAAAAAATTCTTTTTAACATTTCCTGCTAATTTGAAAAAGAGCTACACAATTTTATTTCATTGATAGAAATTCATTATTATGAGACATATTCATTATTATGAGACAGAATCTTGCTCTGTCACTTAGGCTGGAATACAGAGGCATGATCACATTCACTGCAGCCTCAACCTCCCAGGCTCAAGTGATCCTCTTACTTCAGTCTCCCAAGTAGCTGGGATCACAGGTGCATGCCACCACGTCCAGATAGCTTAAAAAAATTTATTTTGTAGAGACAAAGTTTCCCTATGTTTCCCAGGCTGGTCTTGAAACCTGGGCTCAAGCAATCCTCCCACCTCAGCCTCCCAAAGTGTTGGGATTACAGGTGTGAGCCACGGTGTCCGGCCAGAATATCCCATTACTCACAGAATGCCAGGTACTCTCCAGGGCTGTAGTTTGAAAATCTACCATATCCCTTTCACCACTCCTCCAACTCTCTTAGAAACATCATTTATGTGACACACAACTTCACACTATATGCACAATCGTGTACCACAATTTGTCTTTTTAATGGATATGGCCATCTGGTCTGTAAACCTTTGGAGGATTGGGTCCATGTTTTATATTCCTCGTAATCTACATATACTTATTCACTCAATACTACTTTTTTTTTTTTTTTTAAGACGGAATCTCAGTCTGTCGCCCAGGCTGGAGTGCAATGGCGCAATCTCAGCTCACTGCAATCTCCACCTCCCAGGTTCAAGCAATTCTCCAGCCTCAGCCTCCCAAGTAGCTGGGATTACAGGCATGTGCCACCACGCCTGGCTAATTTTTGTATTTTTAGTAAAGACAGGGTTTCACCATGTTGGTCAGGCTGGTCTTGAATTCTTGACCTCAGGTGATCCACCCGCCTCAGCCTCCCAAAGTGCTGGGATTACAGGCATGAGCCACCACACCTGACCTCACTCAATACTTACTGAACACCTACTATAGATATTAGACACTGAGCTAGATAAACACAATATGTATTCAGTAAATGCCGTTGAGGACAACCATTTCAACAAAGTCCTAGGACCTAAATCTTCCAAAGCAATTTAGGGAAGCTCTGGGAACTCAGGAAGTCTGATCCCTACTCCTGGGCTAAGCAGTTTATATTCATTATCTCATCCAGTCCTCAGAGATATGGAAGTTCCTCAGAATCAAATTACTAGTAGGGCGGAGGTGGTGTCAAACCCCAAAGCATATGCTCTTAACTGCTATACTCTTCTGTCTCCCAGAAAGGCACAAACAGCTAAACTAACAACAATGAGATTAAGTGGTACATACAACACATTTCAGCCAACCTTTACTTCCTCTAGAGCATTCTCCCTCCCATCTGTATCTCCTCTGTGCTCCTAAAGTGCTTTCTGCTCACCCATCTCTATCAAAACATGTATCTATCATATCAAGATCAGCAACAGACTGTTTACTTGTTTGTCTCCCTGATTTCACTAGGAGCTCCATAGGGCACATAACAGAGTAACAGTTAAGTAAGGCCAGGGACAGTGGTTCACACCTATAACCCCAGCACTCTGGGAGGCCGAGGTGGCAGGATCACTTGAGGCCAGAAGTTTGAGACCAGCCTGGCCAAGATGGCAAGACCCCATCTCTACAAAAAACTTAAAAATTGGTCAGGCCTGGTGGTATGTACCTGTAGTCCCAGCTACTTGGAAGGCTAGGATAGGAGGATCGCCTGAGCCCAGGAGGTCGAGGCTGCAGCGAGCCATGATTGCACCACTGCCCTCTAGCCTGGGTGACAGAGTGAGACTCTGTCTCAAAAAAAAAAAAAAAAAAAAAAAAAAAAAGGGGGTTGGGAGCAGTGGCTCACGCCTGTAATCCCAGCACTTTGGGAGGCCAAGGCGGGCAGATCACGAGGTCAGGAGATCGAGACCATCCTGGCTAACACGGTGAAACCCCGTCTCCACTAAAAATACAAAAAAATCTCTGGGCGTGGTAGAGGGCGCCTGTAGTCCCAGCTACTCCAGAGGCTGAGGCAGGAGAATGGTGTGAGCCCGGGAGGCAGAGCTTGCAGTGAGCAGAGATTGCGCCACTGCACTCCAGCCTGGGCAACAGAGCAAGACTCCGTCTCAAAAAAAAAAAAAAAAAAAAGGGTTCAGTAAATGAACAATTTACAAATATATGGTAAACTGTTTGCATAACAAGAGCTAAGGAAGGGGAACTCTGTCCAGCACCTTTTGCATGTCAGACATTTTACCTACAGAATCTCACTCAATTCTCACAACAAATATGCAAAAATTAATTATTCTTATTTTATAGATGAGGAAACTTTGGCTCTGATCGACCTGACCATGTAATTTGCCCAAAGTGACACAGCTGGAAAGCAGCAAAGCAAGTCTGTTTATTTATTTATTTATTGGAGACAAGGTCTCAACTTTGTTGCCCAGGCTGGAGTGCAGTGGTGCAATCGCGGCTGGCTGCAGCCTCAACCTCCTGGGCTCAAGTGATTCTCCTCCCTTAGCTTCCTGAGTACCTGGGACTACAAGTGCACATCACCATGCCCGGCTAATTTTTTAAATTTTTTGTAGAGACAGGGTCTCACTATGTTGCCCAGGCTGGTCTTGAACTCCTGGCCTCAAGAGATGTTCCTGCCTTGGTCTCCCAAAGTGCTGGGATTACAGGTGTGAACCACGGTGCCTGTGCCTGGTGAGCAAGTCTGTTTAGTTCCAAAGTGGAGCTCTTTTCATTACACCAAGTGACAGTCTTGGGGAAATGTGAAGTGGTGATGAAAAGGGAAAACCTCGAGTCCTCAGAGGCATAAATGGACAAAGATCACTCCTTTCTGAAGTGAGGAGTCACGTCCAAGGGAGACAGGATTTCAATACTATTTGAGCACTGGAAATGCTGGGATTTGATGGGTTGGGAGCTAACCTTCAGGCATGACATACAGCTGTAAGAAGGCAAAAGAGACAGAAGTGTGGTGACTCCTAATTGCCTGAACCATTGCCTGAGCTTTTTTCCTGATTGTGCTTCTTGGCTCCAATCAATGCCTCACATTGCTGACAAAGATGACTTTTTAAAATATAGAGCTCATCACTGCACCCCTGCAACTCTCAAAAGCTTACAAAGTTCCTGACTGCCTAGAAAATAAATTGCCATGCTCTGCTAAAATCTCCCTTGTAGTTTTATCACCCGAAACCTGAACACTCACTCAATCATCAAACACCCTCCATTCAGAGGTCCTTGCCCCCATTGGCTCCCACTAACCCCATGGGCCTAGAAAGCTGTCTGTCTCTCAGTCCTGCCTGATAATCAAAGTTAACTGCAAAGACCCCTCTTCCAAAGTTCCTCTCCTCTTTTCCCTCTGGAAATCCATAGAACTTAGCAAAGCTACTGTGGTGGTTATTATCAGAATAGTCAGTGTCTCTGATAGGAAGCCAGTGACATACTACTGGGAAGTACAGCACACGGGTTTACAGCCTCCTATTCAAACCGTGGTCCTCAGACTAGCAGCAGCAGTGTTTGAGCGCTTGTTGTTAACATCATTTCCTCCCCAGACCTCATGAATCAGAATCCGCTTTTTTTTTTTTCTTTTTTTTTTTTTTAAGACAGGGTCTCACTTTGTTGCCCAGGTTGGAGTGCAATGGTGCAATCTCGGCTTACTGCAACCTCTGCCTTCCAGGCTCAAACGACCCTCCTGCCTCAGCCTCCCTCAGCCTGGGACCACAGGCGTGCACCACCACGCCCGGCTAACTCTTGTATTTTTTTGTAGAGACGGGCTTTCGCCCTGTTGCCCAGACTGGCATCGAATTCCTGAGCTCAGGCGATCCGCCCGCCACGGCCTCCCAAGGCGCTGGGATTACAGGTGTGAGCCACCGCGCGCAGCCCAGAATCCGAATTTTAACAAGACACCTATGCTATTCGTATGCACATTAAGTTTGAGAAGCACTGGTGTCCAATATCCATTCAGAGGTCAAAAAAAAAAAAAAACAAAGCTCTGCTACTTAATAGCCATATGACCTTGGGCAAGCTGCTGTTAACCTGTTAGGCTCGGTTTCCTCGTTGTGAATAATACATCCCTAACAAAGTGTTTTCAGGCCTAAATGCTATCAATAATGCCCATAGTGTGAGTAGTGCATGGCATGGAGTCATGGCTCATTTGTGCACACAGCACAACACGAACTGAGGAGAGTAGTCCCCGGTCCTTCATAGACTCAGTTCCTGCTTCACTGCACCTCAGTTTCTTCAAGCGTCAAATGACACTCTGGCTCTGCTTAATTCTAAAGAGCTAATAGGGCGTGGACCCCCCGGGAAGGCGAGCTGGGTCCAGCTAGGCAAAAGGGCACAGAAAAACACAGCACCTCAGGGGGGCCTACGGCGGGGCTGGTCTGCAGCCCTACGACCCCCTCTCCTCCCAGCCGATCCCTGCCGCGCAGCACTCACCAGCCGTCGCGATCGGCCTCCGCCGGATTAGGTTATCAATCAGGCCGGAGCAGTAGCCCAAGAAGCCGAGGTAGAGGAGCCGCGGGTCGGTCAGCTTGGGCGGGGGCAGGCTCCGGGCCTCATCCGGCAGAAACCGTAAGGGCTCTGGGTTCCGCCGTGCGATCATGGTGACGCCGTTTCCACTTGAGGCCTGGTCTCAGACCACGAACTACAAGGAAAACCACGAGGACCACTACCCGGGCCTAAGGAGTCAGCTTTCTCCTTCTCCTCTGCGCGCCGGACTCACGGGCACGGATCAGCGCGGTGCAGCGCCCAAACGCTTCCCGGTGCGTGCTGCTGCCGGAACCCCGCACGCAAAGTTCCGGGCTACTAAGTTTCACTTTGCTCTTCGCCCGCGCTAATTCTCTGGTGGGAGTGGGATTCACGGGCCTGGTAACGCGGGGTCGGGGAGTACCCCAAACGAGCCAAACTGGGCGAAGACTAGGAGACACTGATTTTCTTTTCTCCCAACTTCCCCACCCAGAATTGCCTCTCCCTCCTCTGCCCCTTCTGGAAAGATTTATCTTTTCATCCAATGCCCACAAATGGGCATGATGCATAGTTTTGAGAAACGTAATTAATTGAAATTCCGTAAAAGCTAGTTTTCGTTTTCTGAGTTTTCAGTCGTTCATTCGCATAGACACACCCTCCAAAGCCTAAAATTAAGGTCTGGTCAGCAACAAAAGAATTTAGAGAAGCCCAGGACTGGATCGTTTTAGTCTATTGTTGAAATTCAGATTCAGAGGCAGCACCCTAAAATGTTTCACCTCTGGGTCTTCACGTCCTTACACATGGCTGAGTGAGGAGGTGTTCCCTAAAGGTTTGAGTAATGAGGCCAGGCGCCGTCAGTCACGCCTGTAATCCCATCACTTTTGGGAGGCCGAGGCGGGCGGATCACCTGAAGATCAGGAGTTCAAGACCAGCTTGGCCAACATGGTGAAACCCCTTCTCTACGAAAAATACAAAAAATTAGCTGGGCGTGGTGGCGGGTGCCTGTAGTCCCAGCTACTGGGAAGGCTGAGGCAGCATAATCAGCTGCTCGGGAAGCTGAGGGAGGAGAATCGCTAGAACCTGGGAGGTGGAGGTTGCAGTGAGCTGAGATCGCACCACTGCATTCCAGCCTCGGCAACAAGAGCAAACCTTCGTCTCAAAAAGAAAAAAAAAAAAGGTTTGAGTAATGAAAGAAGGAATTTATAATTCTCTTAAGCAATTTTCCAGTCTCTGCTGTCAGGCCTCTGAGCGGAAACTCAGCCATTGTAACCCCTGTGACTTGCACATATGCATCCAGATGGCCTGCAGGAGCCAAGAAGTCTGGGGCAGCCAAAAACCCACAAAAGAAGTAAAACAGCCAGTTCCTGCCTTAACTGATTAACCAACATTCCACCATTCCACCATAGTGACTGGTCCCTGCCCTACCTTAACTGATCAATCGTCCTTGTGACATTCTTCTTCTGGACAATAAGTCTTATGATCTCCCCATTATGTATCTTGTGACCCCCTCCCCTGCTAACAATAGATAACCACCTTTTACTGTAATTTTCCGTTACCTACCCAAATCCTATAAAGCAACCCCTTCCCCATCTCCCTTCGCTGATTCTCTTTTTGGACTCAGCCCACTTGCACCCAAGTGAATAAACAGCCTTGTTGCTTACACAAAGCCTGTTGGTGGTAACTTCACACGGATGCATTTGACATTTGGTGCCGTGACTTGGATCGGGGGACCTCCCTTGGGAGATCAATCCCCTGTCCTCCCGTTCTTTGCTCCGTGAGGAAGATCTACCTACAACCTCGGGTCCTCAGACCAGCCCAAGGAACATCTCACCAATTTTAAATCGGGTAAGTGGCCTCTTTTTACTCTCTTCTTCAACCTCTCTCGCTATCCCTCAACCTCTTTCTCCTTTCAATTTCGGCACCACCCTTCAGTCTCTCCCTTCCCTTAATTTCGGTTCCTTTCCCTGTCTGGTAGAGACAGAGGAGACACGTTTTATCTGTAGACCCAAAACTCCGGCGCTGGTCACGGACTCGGGAAGACTGTCTTCCCTTGTGTTTAATCACTGCAGAGACGCCTGCCTGATTATTCACCCACATTTCAGAGGTGTTCAATCACTGCGGGGACGCCTGCCTTGATCTTCCACCTTGGTGGCAAGTACCACCTCCCCCCTCCATGTCTCTACCTCCTCCTTTCTCTAAACTTACCTTTTTACTATGGGCAACCTTCTGCCCTCCATTCCTTCTTCTTCCCCCCTTAGCCTGTGTTCTTGAAAACTTAAAACCTCTTCAACTCTTACCTGACCTAAAACCTAAGTGTCTTATTTTCTTCTCTAACACCACTTGGCCCCAATACAAACTTGATAATGGCTCTAAATGGCCAGAAAACAGCACTTTCGATTTCTCCATCCTACAAGATGTAGATAATTTTTGTCGTAAAATGGGCAAATGGTCTGAGGTGCCCTACCTACACCCAGGCATTTTTTACACTTTGTTCCTTCCCTAATCTCTGTTCCCAATGCAACTCGTCCCAAATCTTCCTTCTTTCCCTCCCACCTGTCCCTTCAGTCCCAACCCGAAGCACCAGTGAGTCTTTTCAATATTTCTTTTCTACCGACCCATCTGACTTCTACCCTCCTCCCTAGACTGCTCCTCGTCAGGTCGCTCCCCACCACGCTGAATCAGGCTCCAACTCTTCCTCAGCCTCCACTTCCCCACCCTACAGCCCTTCTATCATCTCCCCTCCCCACACCCAGTCCAGCTTACAATTTCGTTCCATGGCAAATACTCCCCCACCTGCCCAGTAATTTCCTCTTCGAGAAGTGGCTGGAACTGAGGGCATCGTCAGAGTGCATGTACCATTTTCTCTATCAGACCTTTCCCAAATTAATCAACACTTAGGCTCCTTCTTGTCAGACCCCACCAAATATATACATTAATTCCAGTATTTAACCCAGTCTTACAATTTAACCTGGAGTGACTTAAATGTCATCCTAATTTCTACCCTCTCCCCAGATGAATGGGAAAGAGTTTTTTCTCTAGCCCAGTCCCACAGAGACACCCACCGGCATCATGAGCCAGTCCTCCAGGAAGGCATTAGAGCGGTTCCCCGAGAAGATCCCCAGTGGCACTATCAGGCAGGTTCCTCAGGTATAGCTAGGTGAGATTACATGATTTCCTGCCTAGTTGAAGGGCTTAAAAAGGCAGCATACAAATCCGTTAATTATGACAAACTTAAAGAAACTACCCAAGGTAAAGATGAAAACCCAGCCCAGTTCATGGCCTGTTTGGTGGCTACCCTTAGATGCTTTACAGCCCTAGACCCTGAAGGGCCAGAAGGCTGTCTTATTCTTCATATGCATTTTATCACCCAGTCAGCTCCTGACATTAGAAAAAAGCTTCAGAAATTTGAATCTGGCCCTCAAACCCCACAACAGGAATTAATCAACCTCGCCTTCAATGTGTACAATAATAGAGAAGAGGCAGCCAAACAGAAACACATTTCTGAGTTACAATTACTTGCCTCTGCTGTGAGACAAAACCCAGCTGCACCTCCGGCACACAAGAACCTCAAAATGCCTAAGCTGCAGCAGTCAGGCTTTCCTACAGGACCTCCTCCCTCAGGATCTTGCTTCAAGTGCCAGAAATCTGGCCAGTGGGCCAAGGAATGCCTGCAGCCGAGGATTCCTCCCAAGCCATGTCCCATCTGTGCAGGGACCCACTGGAAATCAGACTGCCCAGCTCACCCGGCAGCCACTTCCAGAGCCCAGCCCCTAAAGCTCTGGCCGAAGGGTCTCTGACTGACTCCTTATCAGACCTGCTCAGCTTAGTGGCTGAAGACTGACGCTGCCCAATCACCTTGGAAGCCCCCTGGACCATCATGGACGCCAAGCTTCAGGTAACTCTCACGGTGGAGGGTAAGTCTGTCCCCTTTTTAACTGATACGGGGGCTACCCACTCCACATTACCTTATTTTCAAGGACCTGTTTCCCTTGCCCACATAACCATTGTGGGTATTGACAGCCAGGCTTCTAAACCTCTTAAAACTCCCCAACTTTGGTGCCAACTTGGAAAACATTCTTTTATGCACTCCTTTTTAGTTATCCCCACCTGCCCAGTTCCCTTATTAGGTTGAGATATTTTAACAAAATTATCCACCACCCTGACTATTTCTGGACAACGGCCACATCTCATTGCCACCCTTCTTCCCAACCCATAGCCTCCTTCACGTCTTCCTCTTGTATCCCCCGACCTTAACCCACAAGTATGGGATACCTCTACTCCCTCCCTAGCAACCGATCACACACCCATTACTATCCCATTAAAACCTAATCACCCTTACCCCCCTCAGCGCTAGTATCCCATCCCACAACAGGCTTTAAAGGGACTAAAGCCTATTATCTCTCGTCTGCTACAGTATGGGCTTCTAAAGCCTCCAAACTCTCCTTACAATTCCCCCATTTTACCTGTCCAAAAACCAGACAAGTCTTACAGGTTAGTTCAGGATCTGCACCTTATCAACCAAATTGTTTTGCCTGTCCGCTCTGTGGTGCCCAACCCATACACTCTTTTGTCCTCAATACCTTCCTCCACAACTCACTATTCCATTCTTGATCTTAAAGATGCTTTTTTTACTATTCCCCTGCACCCCTCGTCCCAGCCTCTCTTTGCTTTTACCTGGATTGACCCTGACACCCATCAGTCCCAGCAACTTACCTGGGCTATACTGCCACGAGGCTTCAGGGACAGCCCTCATTCCTTCAGCCAAGGTCTTTCTCATGATTTACTTTCTTCCCACCCCTCTGCTTCTCACCTTATTCAATATATTGATGACCTTCTACTTTGTAGCCCCTCCTTTAAATCTTCTCAACAAGACACCCTTCTGCTCCTTCAACATTTATTCTCGAAACCATTATATAAACTCACAAAGGGAAACCTAGCAAACCCCATAGATCCTAAATCCTTTCCCCACTCCTCTTTCCGTTCCTTGAAAACAGCTCTAGAAACTGCTACCACACTAGCTCTCTCTGACTAATCCCAACCCTTTTCATTACACACAGCAGAAGTACAGGGCTGTGTGGTCGGAATTCTTACACAAGGACCGGGACCACGCCCTGTAGCCTTTTTGTCTGAACAACTTGACCTTACTGTTTTAGGCTGGCCTTCATGTTTGCATGCAGCAGCTGCCACCGCTCTAATACTTTTAGAGGCCCTTAAAATCACAAACTATGCTCAACTCACTCTCTACAGTTCTCATAACTTTCAAAATCTATTTTCTTCCTCAAACCTGATGCATATACTTTCTGCCCCCCCGACCCCGCCCCGGCTCCTTCAGCTATACTCATTCTTTGTTGAGTCTCCCACAATTACCATTGTTCCTGGCCCAGACTTCAATCCGGCCTCCCACATTATTCCTGATACCACACCTGACCCCCATGACTGTATCTCTCTGATCTACCTGGCATTTCAACTTCTGTCACAACCTTCTATAGTCTTTCTAATGACTTTCCTGCTAGCATTACAGATATATCACAAACTTTATCAGTCCTTCGGGCCCAGGTCGGTTCCTTAGCTGCAGTTGTCCTCCAAAATCACCAAGGCCTTGACCTACTCACTGATGAAAAAGGAGAACTCTGCATATTTTTAAATGAAGAATGTTGTTTTTATCTAAATCAATCCAGCCTGGTATATGACAACATAAAAAAGCTTAAAGATAGGGCCCCAAAACTTGCCAGCCAGGCAAATAATTATGCTGGACCTACCTGGGCACTTTCTAACTGGGTGTCTTGGCTCCTCCCTATTCTTAGTCCCCTGGTACCTGTTTTTCTCCTTCTCTTATTTGAGCCTTTTGTCTTTCGTTTAGTCTCTCAATTCATACAAAACCGCATCCAGGCCATCACCAATCATTCCAAACGGCAGTTGCTGCTTCTAACAACCCCATGGTACTATCCTGTGCCCCAAAATCTCCCCACAGCCTAAACTTCTATTCCTTGTCCTATTATACTCCTTCTCACCTTTAGGACTAAGCCAGTGATGAACTCCTGGCAACATCCAGACAAGACCAAGCTTCTATGCAACACCCCCTCCAAACGGCTGTCCAAACATACTTCCAGGCCTGCTTCACCCGTTCCTCTAAACCATAATCTCTGAGGACCTGCTGTCTATAAAAACAACTTCCTTCAGGCCTCGTCTTCCAAAATCAAAGACCCCACCCCCAAAATCAAAGACCTCTGAATTAAAAATCTAAAATGCCTGGGGTGGCAACTGTCAAATCCTTGCCCATGGGGTCCTCAGGCCTACTCATATAGAAATGACCAGCAATATGCATATACAGGACCAGTTCCACATATCTGGCACTCAGGTCAACATCCAGGACAACACATGGTCTGTCGTTGGTTATTAGAAGGCCTAGGACATTTCTCTCTTTGCCAGCCCCAACTTATTCCAGGAGACAGGGACTATTGTACTTATTATCTTTCCTGTATAGGGTCTGCAATAAGGACTGTTGAACTCCTCCATTCAAAACACCACTCGCACCTTTGGGAAAAAGGTAACATAATAGACTTTTGGCTCAATGCCAGGGGATCCTATTCATATGATCGAAAATGGGGACAAAAGGCCTTGGTATATAAAACATTATTCCTACCTTGGCCTAAAAACTCACTGCCACCTACCTTAAAGCTATTATGCTTAATTGCTATTTTTAGATAATTTATTCTATTAGGAGAATTCCAAGCTCAAAAATATACTAACTGGTGCCTTGTTAGCCACACAAAATTGTACCCGAAAACTTTCTAGACCAACTCACTATAAAATTAAATTTTCTTTAGGTGTCCATGCCGCCCCTAAGTCATGCCTGAAGTAGCCCTGAGAAACATCACCTCTGCCCCAATAATCCCCAGTAAAAACTTATATTTTCTTTATCTTTTCTTATAACTTTATATTTTATAAATAAAAAGACAGGAATGTCAGGCCTCTGAGCCAAAGCTCAGCCATTGTAACCCCTGTGACTTGCACATATGTGTCCAGATGGCCTGCAGGAGCCAAGTGAAGTCTGGGGCAGCTGAAAAACCACAAAAGAAGTAAAACAGCCAGTTCCTGCCTTAACAGATTAACCAACATTCCACCATTCCACCATTGTGACTGGTCCCTGCCCTACCTTAACGGATCGATCGACCTTGCGACATTCTTCTTCTGGCCAATGAGTCTTATGATCTCCCTACCATGTATCTTGTGACCCCCCCTCCCCTGCTAACAATAGATAACCACCTTTTAGTGTAATTTTCCATTACCTACCCAAATCCTGTAGGGCAACCCCTTCCCCATCTCCCTTCGCTGACTCTCTTTTCAGACTCAGCCCACTTGCACTCAAGTGAATAAACAGCCTTGTTGCTCACACAAAGCCTGTTGGTGGCCTCTTCACACAGATGTGCATGACATCTGCTCACCCACCTCTAAAACTGCAGATTGAACAGTTCCCTTTGGAAAGCCCTTCCTGATGTTGAGCTAAAATGTCTTCCTGTCATGTCCATTCATTAGTAGAATAAACATTTTATCCAAACCAGGCTGATTAAACCAGAGGTTTATGCAAAGGTATATGCAACAAAGATAGTGATTTCCTGAGTGGAAGAATTAAATACCAGCTAAGAGTGATTACATAAAGCATGGACCTTTTATCTCTATAGAAAAAAACACTACCTGACAATATTTCAAGTTAGAATTTTGCTTTTCTTTTTCTCAAGTCAGGGTCTCATTCTGTCACACAGACTGGAGTGCAGTGGTGCGATCATGCTGGCTAATTTTTAAATTTTTTCTAGAGACAAGGTCTTGCTATGTTGCCCAGGTTGGTCTGGAGCTCCTGGGCTCAAGAGATCCTCCTGCCTTGGCCTCCCAAAGTGCTGGGATTACAGGCGTGAGGCACCTCGCCCAGCCCAAATTAGGATTTTTCTGGAGTGTATATTAGAACTTTCCTGAAAGGCAGCAAATGTTTCAAAAGTTCACACCCTTTAACTCAATAATTACACATCTAGGAATCTTATTCTCTGAAAATAGTATAGCATGGAAAACGTTTTTTGCACAAATTTTTGTTTTTTTAACCACAATGTTTCTTTTAAAATGTTATCAAAAGAATAAAAACAACCAAAAATGTTCCTCAGAAGCAATATGTAAATTCTGAATACCAGAAAAACTACTAGGCAAGCATCTAAAATGAAGTTTACAGATTTTCTTAAAACATGATGAAATACTTGTGTATTCAATGGATATTCCAAGGCTCAGCTTCTATAAAAAAAAATCTAACTCTGAGTAAGGGGATCCATAACAGAAGCCTAGCCCTCTGCTCCTCAACACATAACCCCCACAATCTTCTGGGCCTGTTTTTTGTTTGTCTGTTTTTTTATGAGACAGAGGTTCACTCTGTTGCCCAGGTTGGAGTGCAGTGGCGCGATGTCGGCTAACTGCAACTTCCGCCTCCCTGGTTCAAGCAATTCTCCTGCCTCAGCCTCCCCAGTTGCTGGGATTACAGGTGCGTGCCACCATATCCTGCTAATTTTTGTATTTTTAGTAAAGATGGGGTTTCGCCCTGTTGGCCAGGCTGGTCTCGAACTCCTGACCTCAAGTGATCTACCCACCTCAGCTTCCCAAAGTGCTGGGATTACAGGCGTGAGCTACTGCAACTGGCCCTTTTTTGTTTTGTTTTGTGGGGTTTTTTTTTTTTTTTTTTTTTTTTGAGACGGAGTCTCACCCTGTCACCCAGGCTGGAGTCCAGTGGCACGATATTGGCTCACTGCAAGCTCTGCCTCGGGTTCACGCCAATCTCCCGCCTCAGCCTTCCGAGTAGCTGGGACTACAGGCACCCGCCACCACATCCAGCTAATTTTGTTTTTGTATTTTTAGTAGAGATGAGATTTCACCGTGTTGGCCAGGATGGTCTCGATCTCCTGACCTCATGATCTGCCCACCTTGGCCTCCCAAAGTGTTGGGATTACAGGCGTGAGCCACCGCACCCGGCTGTTTGTTTTTTTTTGAGACGGAGTTTCGCTCTTGTTGCCTATGCTGGAGTGCAATGGTGCGATCTCGGCTCACCACAATCTCTACCTCCTGGGTTCAAGCGATTCTCCTGCCTCAGCCTCCCGAGTAGCTGGGATTACAGGCATGCGCCACCACGCCTGGGTACTTTTGTATTTTAGTAGAGATGGGGTTTCTCCATGTTGGTCAGGCTGGTCTCAAACTCCTGAACTCAAGTGATCCACCTGCCTCGGCCTCCCAAAGTGCTGGGATTACAGGTGTGAGCCACCACGCTCAGCCCAGATCTATGATGTGCAAATATTTTCTTCCATTCTGTAAGCTGCGTTTTCACTCTGCTTCCTTTGATGTACAGGAGTTTTAAAGTTTGATGTATTCCTGGCTGGGCGCGGTGGCTCACACTCCTAGCACTTTGGGAGGCTGAGGCAGGCGGATTGCCTGAGCTCAGGAGGTTGGGACCAGCCTGGGCAACATGGTGAAACACCGTCTCTACTAAAATACAAAAAATTAGCCGGGTGTGGTGGCAGGCACCTGTAGTCCCAGCTACTCAGGAGGCTGAGGCAGGAGAATCACTTGAACCCAGGAGGCGGAGGTTGCAGTGAGCCGAGATCATGCCACTGCCCTCCAACCTGGGTGACAGAGCAAGACTCCATCTCCAAAAAAAAAAAAAAAAAGTTTGATGTAGTCCCATTTGTCTAGTGTTGCTTTTGTTACCTATATTTTTGGTGTCATATCCAAGAAATCATTGCAAAATCCAGTGTTCTGAAGCTATGTTTTCTTTTCCTTTTTTTTTTTTTTTTTGAGACAGGGTCTCACTGTTGCCCAGGCTGGAGTACAATGGAACAATCTTGGCTGACTACAACATCCGCCTCCCGGGTTCAAGTGATTCTCCCACCTCAGCTTCGCAAGTAGTTGCGATTATAGGTGTGAGACATCACACCAGTTAATTTTTTTGTATTTTTAGTAGAGACAGGGTTTCGCCATGTTGGCCAGGCTGGTCTCAAACTCCTGGCCTCAAGTGATCCACCTGCCTTGGCCCCCCAAAATGCTGGGATTACAGGCATGAGCCGCCACGCCTGGCCTGAAGTTATATTTTCTTCTAGGAGTTTTAGATCTTATAGTTAGGCCTTTAATCCATTTTGAGTTGGTTTTTTTTTTTTTTTTTGAGACGGAGTCTTACTCTGTCACGCAGGCTGGAGTGCAGTGACGCAATCTTGGTTCAACCTCCCTCAGTTCAATCTCGGTTCCACCTCCCGGGTTCAAGCAATTCTCCTGCCTCAGCCTCCCAAGTAGCTGAGATTACAGGTGCCTGCCACCATGCCTGGTTAATTTTTGAATTTTTAATAGAGACAGGGTTTCACCATATTGGCCAGGCTGATCACGAACTCCTGACCTCAGGTGATGCACCCACCTTGGCCTCCTAAAGTGCTGGGATTACAGGTGTGAGCCACCAGGCCTGACCATTTTAATTTTTGTACGTGGTATAAGGTAAGGTTCCAACTTCATCTTTTGCATGTGGATATTCAGTTTTCCCAACACAGACTATCCTTTCCCCCGTGTATAGTCTTGGCACTCTTGATGAAGATCACTTGGCCATATACACAATGGTTTATTTCTAGGCTCTCTATTCTGTACTATTGGGTCTATCTATGTGTGTATGCCAGTACCATATCATCTTTTTTTTTTTTTTTGAGATGGAGTCTTGCTCTGTTGCCCAGGCTGGAGTGCAGTGGCACAATCTCGGCTCACTGCAACCTCCACCTCCCGGGTTCAAGCAGTTTTCCTGCCTCAGCCTCCCAAGTAGCTGGGACTACAGGTGCATGCCATCGTACCCGGCTAATTTTTTTGTATTTTTAATAGAGGTGGGGTTTCACCGTGTTAGTGAGGATGGTCTTGATCTCCTGACCTGGTGATTTGCTGAGTCTGTCCCGCAGACTCTGGCTGAGCAATGGATGAAAGAAGTACACTGACACAGGTATTTTGCCTGACAGCGCAGCTAGGGTACCGCATGGCTCAGCACCACTGATGAGAGAGTTCAGCAGCCACCAACAGAGTGCAGTCCCAATAAGCTGGCCCTGCTCGCATTTATTTAGTACATATTTAATGACAAAGGGTTGGAGCAAACACAATTTGTGGGTAATAAACATTGTTGACCCCCCAGGTAGAGAGCAGTCCTGTGCTGGAATGATCAAAGGTTGGTTTCCGGAGACAGAAGTAAACAAATTTATCTAGATAAGTTTCTTTACATTTCCTTGTTATCTGCTCTTTGCTCTCAGGCTCCAGATAAGAAAATTTGACTGCCTTCAGCCATAATTCCCTTCCGAAGCTTTTGGAAAACCTCCCGGCCTTACAAGAAGGTTTGCATCTTTCCCTATAACTTTTTCTTACAACTTTTCCCACCACCCTGACCGAACTCCTACAGTGATCCCCCCACCTCAGCCTCCCAAAGTGCTGAGATTACAGGCATGAGTCACCACACCCAGCCCCCTTTTTTTTTTTTTTTTTTTTTTTTTTGACTCAGTCTTACTCTTTGGTGCAGGCTGGAGTCCAGTGGCATGATCATGGCTCACTGCAGCCCCAACTTCCCGGGCTCAAGAGATCCTCCCACCTCAGCCTCCTAAGTAGCTGGGGCTACAGGCCTACACCACCCCAGCTGCCTAATTTTTTTTTTTTTTTGAGACAGAGTCTCGCTTTGTCACCCAGGAAGGAGTGCAGTGGCACAATCTCGGCTCACTGCAAGCTCTGCCTCCCAAGTTCACACCATTCTCCTGCCTCAGCCTCCCAAACTGCTGGGATTACAGGTGTGAGCCACCATGTCCAGCCTTCAGCTGGCTAATTTTTTAAATTTTTTGTAGAGATGGAACCTCTCTATGTTGTCCAGAATGGTCTTGAGCTCCTGGGCTCAAGCGATCCTTCCACCTCGGCCTCCCAAAGCATTGGGATTACAGGTGTGAGCCACTGTGCTAGCCTTATATATACACTCTGATGCTAATCTTTTGTTAAATATATGGCAGATATCTTTTCCAACTATTCTGCTTGCCTTTGAATGTTATTTATGGAGTCTGGGGTGGTTGTCATAAAGTGTAAACTATTGGTTTAGTAAAATGTAGCAATCTTCTTTGTTGTCTATGTTTTTAATATTATTAAGAAGCCTTGTTTTTTCTAAGATCATAAAGATATGCTCAGATATTTTCTTCCCAAGTTTTAGCTTTGCATGTTTAATCCATTCAAATTTTTGTTTTTGTGTTGAGTGTGAGGAATATTACACATGAAAACTGGCCCAGCATCATTTATTATTAAAGTCCATCTTTTCCCTACTAGTATTTAATGCCTCCTTTAATACACATCACGTTCTCACAAATGCCATGGTCTATTTCTGAAATCTATTTTGTTCCACAGTTCTCTTTACCAATTACTATACCCATATCATACAATCTAATAACCATAGTGTTGAATTGTTCTTTAATATCTGATAGGGTGTATCATCTACTTTTTTTCAAAGCTAATACATGTTAGCAATTATTATTGTTACTATTTGTACACCTTTAGACTTCCTTATGATTTTAAAATCACCTTGTCAAGTTATTTGAAAAATCTCATTGGCGTATTGGTTAGAATTTCATTAAATTTATAGACTCCTATGGAAAGAAAATGCTGAGTCTTCTGATCTATGAACATGGTATATATTTATGCATTTATTCAAATTTCCTTTTATATCCCTCAATAAACCATTAGCATTTTCTCTACAAAATTCCTGAACATTTTAACTAGTATGTCTCCAGGTATTTATAGTTTTTGTTACTGTTGCAAATATCTTTATATTCTATTACCTTTTCTAATTGGTTAATTAGAATGCTGCTCTTATAGTCAGCAATTTTGCTACACTTTCCTATTAGTTCCAATAGTTTTCCACTTGATTCTGTTGGGTTTCCCCATATCCTTGGCAACCTTTGCCTGTTGTCTGTTGCCATTGCCAAACTTTAATTTTTGCCAGTCTTCTAGTAGAAATGTTTTTTCACTACAGTTTTGCTTTTCCTTTATTATTAGCGAAGCTGAATATATTTTCATATTTATTGATTCTTCTATAGTTTCCTCTTCCATGAATGAATTGGTTGTTCATCTTTTACCCATTTTTAAAAAATGTTTTAATTTTTTTGTAGAGATGGGATTTCACCATGTTGCCTCGGCTGGTCTCGAACTCCTGGGCTCAAGCAATTCAACCGCCTCAGTCTCCCAAAGTGCTGGAATTACAGGCATCAGCCACCACGCCCAGCCAATCTTTTTCTTTATGGTTTATAGTGTGTCTTTAAAAATTCTTTCTGGCTGGGCCTGGTGGCTCACGCTTGTAACCCCAGCACTTTGGGAGGACAAGGCAGGTGGATCACTTCAGGTCAGGAGTTCGAAACCAACCTGGCCAACATGGTGAAACTCTGTCTCTACTAAAAATACAAAAATTAGCTGGGCGTGGGGACTTGTGTCGGTAATCCCAGCAACTTGGGAGGCTGAGGCAGAAGAATTGCTTGAACCTGGGAGGTGGAAGTTGCAGTGAGCTGAGATCGCGCCACTGCACTCCAGGCTGGCCGACAGAGTGAGACTCTGTCTCAAACAAAAAATGGCAAAGAATATCAACACAGTTCTCAGAAGAGAAAACACAAATGGCTACGCTGAGCACAGTGGCTCATACCTGTAATCCCAGCACTTTGGAAGGTGAGGTGAAAGGATCGCTTGAGTCCAGGAGTTCAAGACCAACCTCAGCAATCTAGTAAACCATTTCTATTTAAAAAATAATGAAAATAGGGTCAGGTGTGGTAGCTCATGCCTGTAATCCCAGCACTTTGGGAGGCCAAGGCAGGTGGATCACTGGAGGTCAGGAGTTCAAGACCAGCCTAGGCAACATAGTGAAACCCTGTCCCTGTTAAAAATACAAAAATGAGCCGGGCGTGATGGTGCACGCCTATAGTTCCAGCTACTCAGGTGGCTACGGCAGGAGAATCTTTTGAATCTGGGAGGTGGAGGTTGCAGTGTGCCGAGATCGTGCCACTGCACTCCAGCCTGGGCGAGGAGCAAGACTCTGTCTCAATCAATCAATCAATCAATCAATAAAATACAAATGGCTCTTAAACATATAAGAAGTTTCTAACCTCTCTCATAAGAGAAATACAAATGAAGATAACAGATGTCACTGGCAAAGCTTGATGACACAGTAAATTGGCAAATGTGTGAATAGGCATCCTTATACACTGCCTGTGAAACAAACTGATGCAACTTCTATCACCAATTTGGCAACATCTATCGAAATTACAACTGAGCATAGCCTTCAACATAGAAATTCTAGTTCTGGCTGGGCGCAGTGGCTTATGCCTGTAATCCCAGCACTTTGGGAGGCCGAGGTGGGTGGATCACCTAAGATCGGGAGTTCGAGATCAGCCTGACCAACATGGAGAAACTCCGTCTCTACTAAAAACACACACACACACACACAAAAGAAAAAAAAAAGAAATTCTAGTTCTATTAAGCATATTCTGAGAGTGAAAAAAAAAGAGAAATTCCAGTTCTAGAAATTTAATTCAACAACATGTGCAGTCCTAGCACACAGGCAGAATGGAATACTGATATTGATACTGATTGCAGTGTTATTCATACTGTCAAAAATGGAAACAACTTAAATGTCCACTAGGAGAAATCTTGTTAAGTAAATTCTGGTCCATCTATACAACAGACACTGTAACGAACAGACTCTAAGATGGCCCCAATTACCTCTGCTTCCTGGAACTCATGCTAGTAATCCCCTCCCATTAGGTGTGGGTTGGACATGTAACTTCTTCTAACACAGAATGTGGCAAAGGTGACAGGATGTCACTTTCATGATTACATTACACAAGATCATGACATATTATTTTTTGAGACAAAGTCTGGCTCTATCGCCAAGGCTGGAGTGCAGTGGTGCGATCTTGGCTCACTGTAACCTCCCCCTCCCAGGTTCAAGCCATCCTCTCACCTCAGCCTCCTGAGTAGCTGGGACTACCATGACCAGCTAATTTTTGTATATTTTGTAGCGACAGTGTTTTGCCATTTGCCCATGCTGGTCTCAAACTCATGAGCTCAAGGGATCCATCTGCCTCAGTCTCCCAAAGTGCTGGGATTATAGGTGTTAGTCACCCTGCCTGGCCAAGATCATGACAGCTATCTTGATAGCCAACTTCCTTCCTTGATGTTTTTGATGAAGCTAGCTGCCATGTTGTGACTACCCCATGAAGAGGGTCAATTGACAAGGAATTGAGGGTTGGTTTCCACCCAAAAGCCAACAAGAAAGTGAGGCCCTCAGTCCTACAACCCATAGAGAATTGAATTCTGCCAACAACCGTGGAAGCAGATCTTTTCTCAGTCAAACCTTGGGATGAGACCACAACTCTGGGTGGCACCTTGATTGCAGCCTTGTGAGAGATCCTGAAGCAGAGGACCCAGATAAGCTGTGCTCCTGACTTACAGAAACTGTGAGACAGTAAATGTGTTTTTTTCAGCCACTATGTTGTTACACAGCAATAGATAATACAGATAATATGCAGCTCTTAAAAGAATGATGCAGTTCTATATGTACTGATAACAGAATAAACTCCAAAATATACTAAGCATACACACACACACACACACACACACACACACACACACAAAAGTGAAGTCAGCGGGTGCAGTGGCTCACACCTGTAATCCCAGCACTTTGGGAGGCCGAGGTGGGCGGACTGCTTAAGCCAGGAGCTCAAGACCATCCTGGGCAAAATGGTGAAACCCCATCTCTACAAAAAATACAAAAATTATCTGGTCCTGGTCATGCCTTCCATAATCCCAGCTACTTGGGAGGCTGAGGTGGAGGTTGCAGTGAACTGAGACTGCAACACTGTACTCCAGCCTGGGCAACAAAGAAGGACCCTGTCAAAAAATAAAGAATAAAAAATGTGAAGTCAAAAGTGTATATAATGTTTTTATTTATGTACATAAAAATACTTGTCTATGCATAGAATATCTCTGGCATCTCTGGAATGATACATTAAAAAATTGGTAACAATGGTTGCCTCTTGGTAGGGGAACTGGGTAGCTGGGGACCTCACGAATTTTGCTCCATCTACATGAAAGTATAACTCAGAAAATCTGAAAATCATTTGTTCCCATTTGACTTAAAATCAAATTCCCACATGATTTGGGCGCTGCCTACTTCTTCAACTTCCATTTATACCACTCTTCTTTGCTCTTAGGACCCTCTAGCCACTAGAATATAAATTCCTTGTAGGCAGGAATATGGCTTTCTTGTCCACTTTTTGATCTCCAGCACTAAGCACAATGCATAACACTCAATAGAAATTCATTAAATATTTTTGTGAAGTGATAATGGATTTCATTTGCAGTTTTAGTAGGGATTAAGAGATGTAATGTCTAGCACCGTACTTGGCACATAACAGTATGGGGTTTTCCTTCTGTGTATCACTTGAAGGGCTGTTATTTAAATATGAGTAGACCCTCAGTATGTTCTGCTCCAGAAACCAATAGCAGAAAGTCAGAGAAGGAAAAATATTAATTCATCATTAAAAATGCTCTAACAAACAGCTGCACATATGGGAGGGGCTGCTTTGAGAGGTGAACACTCCCATCCTGCTTTAATCAGCTATCTTTGTCAGAAAACACTTAAAAAACTAATAAATCTGGTCGGGTGCGGTGACTCATGCCTGTAATCCCAGCACTTTGGGAGGCTGAGGCAGGCGGATTTCCTGAGCTCAGGAGTTCGAGACCAGCTTGGGCAACACGGTGAAACCCAGTCTTTACTAAAATAAAAAAAATTAGCTGGGTGTGGCGGCGTGCTACTCGGGAGGCTGAGGCAGGAAACGCTTGAACCCGGGAGGCGGAGGTTGCAGTGAGCCGAGATTGCCTGGGTGACAGAGCGAGACTCCGTCTTCAAACAATAATAAGAAAAAATAAAAAATAAAAAATATGTGGAATGCTCTTCTGAAAGCCTTTCTAGGACTCTGAAATTCTTATAAACAGTCTCTTTTCAGAGCACTGTACAGAGGTATACTGAGTCTTGTCCCTTTCATAGTCACTTTATCAGTACAAATATTTTTGTTGTTTTTCTTTTTAAAGACAGAGTCTAGTTCTGTCACCCAGGCTGGAGTGCAGTGGTGCAATCTCAGTTCACTCCAACCTCCGCCTTCTAGGTTCAAGCAATTCTCCTGCCTCAGCCTCCTGAGTAGCTGGGATTATAGGCACCCACTACCCCGCCTGGCTAATTTTTGTGTTTTTAGTAGAGATGGAGTTTCACCATGTTGGCCAGGCTGGTCTCAAACTCCTGACCTCAAGTGATTCACCTGCCTCGGCCTCCCAAAGTGCTGGGATTACAGGCATGAGCCACCACGCCCGACATAGAATTTTTTTTTTTTTTTTTTTAGACAGAGTCTCGCTCTGTCGCCCAGGCTGGAGTGCAGTGGCACGATCTCGGCTCACTGCAAGCTCTGCCGCCCAGGTTCACGCCATTCTTCTGCCTCAGCCTCCCAAGTAGCTAGGACTACAGGCGCTTGCCACCACGCCTGGCTAATTTTTTGTATTTTTAGTAGAGACGGGGTTTCACCGTGTCAGCCAGGATGGTCTTGATCTCCTGACCTTGTGATCCGCCCGCCTCGGCCTCCAACATATATTGTTTTTGTTTCTGACTCCATAGTTTGAAAAAAAAATTAGTACCTTTATTGACCTTTGTATAAAATGGAGATGCTGAATATGGGACTTCATTGTGAGAAATGAATGGCTATACTGCTTCAAGCTTTTAAGGTTTATATGATCGTTCCAATCTTAACTGCCATTAGCACAGTAGCCAATTTCTTTGGAGAACAAACAAAGGGATAGATGGATTTTTTAAAAAACCAACATCATGCTATAAGTGTAATTTCATCAAAATCTTAAAGAGAAATATATCTAAAAACAAATGTTCAAACTCTTTTTAACAGATGACTCATGATGCAATTAAAATCAAAATATGTGCATAAAGTTGACATTTTAATCAAAAATACATATTTTTCAAAGGTCATTCTTTTATTGGCATGTTTTCTTTCCTATTAACTGCAAACAGAAGCCGCATGGGCTATACCTAGGGGGCATTTCTGATACTGAGTGCTTCCTTCACAAAGTTTCAGGGTGGAAGTCATTAACAAGAAACACTATACCAGAGTTGGGCTAGAAAGACAGCACATCTTCCTAGTAGTTCCCGCCCAGTTCTGGGCTTCCACCTGGGGAAAGATACAGTGACCAAGAACACGAAGTCCCACAACCTATTCTTTTATCTTCTTAAATTGTGGCACATTGCATATACATTAAGTAGTAGGTAAGAAATGAGTTATGTATCTTATTTGTTTACATTTTGATAATACTATCTTGTTCTTAAACTTTGCTTAATTCCAGATTTCAAAATATTTTGAAACAGCATTTCTTTTTTTTTAAGACGGGGTCTCGCTGTGTCACCCAGGCTGGAGTGCATTGGCAGGATCATGGCTCACTGCAGCCTCAATTGCCTGGGCTCAAGTGATTCTCCCACTTCAGCTTCCTGAGTAGCTGAGACTACAGGCACAGGCCATCACGCCTGGCTAATTTTTATTTTTGTAGAGACAGGTCTCACTATGTTGCCCAGGCTGGTCTTAAACTCCTGGACTCCAGTGATCCTCCTGCCTCGGTGTCCCAAAGTGCTATGAGCCACCACACGCCACCAGCATTTCATTTATTGACTGCTGAAATTTAGGAATTTGTTGTTGAAAACCACCCATATCTCTGTAAAGTTTTAAAACATGATTACAAAGTATAGTGCTTGGAAAAGAATAAAAGAATCTTGGGCTCTAGACAAGAAGTCTAGATTCTGGTCTGTGTTGGTACCAACAAGGTATTCTTCAGAGTCTGGAGCCATTTCCCTCCCAGTAATATAAGACATTGAATTTTTTTTTTTTTTTTTGAGACAGGGTCTTGCTTACTTCCCCAGGCTGGAATGCAGTGGTGTGATCACAGCTCACTTAGCCTCGACTTCCAGGACTCAAGTGATCCTCCCACCTCAGTCTCTTCAGTAGCTGGGACTACAGTGCATGTCACCACGCTTGGCTAATTTTTTGATTTTTTGTAGACAAAGGGTCTCACTATGTTGCCCAGGCTGGTCTTGAACTCCTGGGCTCAAGTGATCTGTCTGCCTCAGGCTCCCAAAGTGCTGGGATTACAAGTGTGGGTCACTATGCTCAGCTGAACTGTTTTAAGACTATATTTGGACTTTGAAGTCAAATGAAAATGTATATGAAACCATGTGAATACATGAAAGAGATCAAAGCTATTTTCTATGGACAGAGCCCAGGGCCTCTGAGGCAACACTGAAGAACCTCCAGTGCTCTACAGAACATTCTGGAAATCCCTACACTAGATGAACTCTTCCTGTTCTGACATCACATCACTTTCATAATAACAACCAACAAAGTAAATTTGGTCATGTTGAAATGCATCCAAATTCATCTTCTACTTTTTTTTTTTTTTTTTGGCTTGGACAACAGCAAAGACGCGAGGAACTATACTGGTCCTTTGTGTTAATGCTTGTACTAGTAAAATATTTAGGTTTTAATCATGGCTTGTTTGGTGTGCTTCATTCATTCATTCAACTGTGCTAAAAACTGGGGCTATGAAGACAAGTGTGGTCTTCTGCTCTCAAACTGCTAGTCTCCTGGGGAAAAGAGGTAAACAAGCATAACACAGTATTACAGCAGTTAATGGTATCAGCAGACTCCTGGCACAGTGGGAGCAACTCAATTCTGCGGGAGGAGGGAAGGTAGAGGGATAGGAAAAGATTCACATAAATAGCAATGCTATTGACTGAGCACTTAAAATGCATCAGGCAGTGTTCTAAATCTTTTATGTAATTATTTTAGAGATGAGAACATTCAGATAAAATAAAAGATGGTTAAATAATCTGCCTACAGATTAAAAAAAAAAATGACGGAGGCAAGATTTACAACCAGGCCATACGACTTTAAGGCCCCTACTCTTAATCACTATACCATTCTGCCTTTATATTCATAGACATGGCAGCAGTTAAGCTGAATCTTGAAGAGGTTCATATAATCAGATGACAGGGCAGAAAAGTCAGCAGAGAGAAGCAGCAGCATGTATGAAAGGGAACAGAGGTACAGGACAGCATGGCACATGGGGAGTTTGAAGTTGTTAGGCCAGCTGGAACACAGGGTGGAGAGAGACTGTGGGGAGGAAAACAGGTTAGAGGAACTACGCTTCCCTCCCCCTTTGGCAAGATCCCCATCTTTGTCTCTGCAATAACAGACCCAAAAGAAGTCTTAGAAAATGGAGTAGACAGAAGAGATGGAATAACTGGATTCTATCTCAGAATGCCATTAACCTTGGAGTCTCTCTGATCTTAGGGGATAATGGGTAAATAAAATGTATGAATTCTGCCTGAGGGCTGAAAAATAAAATATAAATAAAATAAAGTGTGTGCAAGTTCCTACTGTTGACTAGATAAACGTTGGCTGAATTTGAATGTGCGGCAGATATTACACAAACTGGGGTCCTGGATAAAAAGCGTATATGAAGTACTCTTAAGGAAGGGAAAGGATAAGAACCAGACTGCAAAAACTACTTCAGTTCCTGCGCATGATGAAAGGTTTAAGTGGCTGCCTTATAAAAACTGCAGTGCTTGCTGTGAGAATAAATAAGCTGCACGAGATATCCTTAAATCAATGTAAAGTAGCTGTGGTTTGTAGTTTCTGCTGCCTGGCCAAACCAGTACCTTAACTACTCCCCTCGGCTTTGTGAGTATTGTCACTGTATGATTTCAAAGAAAAAAAATCTGGAACAAGGTGTACAGAATGGGGACAGTACACCATCTGCCTGTGTACACGCCAAGAGGAAAATGTAGGAGCTGGTAACGATCCAGAAGTTTTTTTGTGCATACAAAAATAGCATTTCATTTATATTTCCTTAGCACAGGATTCTAATTATGCTTTATATCCTCACAATGGTTAGCATAGGCTACAAATAATTATGCGGTTAATCAGACTCCCCGTTTGGCTTGAGCAAGCACAGCAGTCTGAACGATCTCAGACAATTTTAATAGGGAAAGATGAGTTTTTTTTCAGATGTGTTTCAGTGCTTATGGAGGGCCAGTGGCTTCTCACCATGGTGACAATCCGGTTGCTAGGCTGGGCAAGACCAAGTGTGGAAGAATGGTGCTCTAAACAGTTCTACTGAAACAAATGGCTGATGCCACTGGCAACTTTCTTCAAGTTCTGGTTAATTTCCCATGAAATAATTGCTTGGCACACATCTAAGCAGTTCCTTTATTCATTGTTTCTTTGTCTTGCCAATAGGAGGGTCAATCAATACTGAAACATACAGTTTGAACCAAGCATATGTGATGCCTACTGCACAATACACTGAGGTTAGTAACAAAGGGATGAAGGGGTACTTCACCTTCCAGGAGGTGAAAGGGAACACAAATTCACAGCAGACTTCCAGAGGCCCCAGGCCAAGCAGGTAGAAAGTTTCCATCCAATTAAAAAGAGGTTTTTCTTTTCTGAAGGAAAAAAGAGAGAAAAGTCTGATTTTAGATGAGTCATCATGGTTTAGCAAACATTTCCTAGCTAAAGCTTCCCCCTCTGCACTGTCTTGCTGTCAATTATTACAGCCAAGGCCAGAGTCAAGAGTATATTAAATTTCACATTTAGGGCCAAGTGCAGAGGCTCATGCCAGTAATCCCAGCACTTTGGGAGGCCAAGGCAGGTGGATCACCTGAGGTCAGGAGTTCTAGACGAACCTGGCCAACATGGAGGAACCCCATCTCTACTAAAAATGCAAAAATTAGCCGACCAGGGTGGCACAGGCCTGTAATTCCAGCTACTTGGGAGGCTGAGGCAGGAGAACTGCTTTAACTGGGTTGCAGTGAGTTGATATGGCACCACCGCACTCTAGCCTGGGCGACACAGTGAGACTCCGTCTCAAAAAATAAATAAAAAATAAGTTTCACATTTAGAAAAAATGATAATTATATACATTATATTATCCCAACAATCCAAATTTACTCCATCATCAAACTATGCTGTTATTTAGCTCAAGCTGCTCAGAGAGAATTAGTTCTACATTTGAAAGAGGTAAAGGGGTTGGGTGCTGTAACATTGGAATAAGAACATGAGAAACAATATAGAATTGAAGATTTAAAAAAAATTTTCTTTTTGAGATGGAGCCTTCCTCTGTCACCCAGGCCAGAGTGCAGTGGTGCAATCTCAGCTCAATGCAACCTCCACCTCCTGGGTTCAAGCGATTCTCTTGCCTCAGCCTCCCAAGTAGCTGGGATTACAGACGCCTGCCACCATGCCCAGCTAATTTTTGTATTTTTGGTAGAGACAAGGTTTCACTAGATTTTTAAAATATTTTTTATTTTGGTAAAATATATATAACATGAAATTTGCTATTTGTTTAACCATTTTTAAGTATACAGTTTGATGGTATTAAGTAGATCAATAATGTGCGCCCATCGCCACTATCCACCTTCAAAATATTTTCATGACCCCAAACAGAAACTCTGGAACCATTAACAATAACTCCCCATCCCCCTGTTCCCTCAACCTCTAATCTACTTTCTGTCTCTATAAGTTTGTTTATTCTAGAATTTCGTATCAGTGGAATGATATATTTGTTCTATTGTGTCTGGTTTCATTCACTTAGCATGTCTTCAAGATTCATTCACGTAGCATGTATTGGAACTTCATTCCTTTCTCTGGCTGAATAATCCACTATATGTGTATATCACACTTTATCACGTATTTGTTGATGGACATTGGGTTGTTTCTATCTTTTAGCTAGTATGAATAATGCTACAATGAATACTGATGTACAAGTATCTGTTGAGTCCCTGTTTCCATTCTTTTGGGTATAGGAGTGGAATTGCTGGGTCACATGGCTATAACTGCATTTTAACATAGTTAATTATATAAGTTTTTATGGACACAGTTATGAACCATAAGCAAGCTTTAAAAAATTACAGTTGGCCGGGCATGGTGGCTCACGCCTGTAATGCCAGCACTTTGGGAGGCCAAGGCGGGTGGATCACCTGAGGTCAAGAGTTCGAGACCAGCCTGACCAACGTGGAGAAATCCATCTCTACTAAAAATACAAAATTAGCTGGGCGTGGTGGCGCATGCTTGTAATCCCAGCTGCTAGGGAGGCTGAGGCAGGAGAATTGCTTGAACCTGAGAGGTGGAGGTTTCAGTCAGCTGAGATCATGCCATTGCACTCCAGCCTGGGCAACAAGGGTGAAACTCCGTCTCAAAAAAAAAAAAAAAAAATTATAGTTAACATTACATACAGTTTAGAAGAGAAAACGTTTCCACCTATAATTCTGTAGTAAAAATTTGTACATAGTCGGGTGCGGTGGCTCCACGCCTGTAATCCCAGCACTTTGGGAGGCTGAGGTGGGTGGATCACCTGAGGTTGGGAGTTCAAGACCAGCCTGACCAACATAGAGAAACCCCGTCTCTACTAAAAATACAAAATTAGCCGGGCACAGCAGCTCACGCCTGTACTCCCAGCACTTTGGGAGGCCAAGGTGGGCGGATCACCTGACGTCAGGAGCTCGAGAGAAGCCTGGCCAACAGGGTGAAACCCCATCTCTACTAAAAATATAAAAAATTAGCCAGGTGTGGTGGTGGTGCATGCCTATAATCTCAGCTACTCAGGAGGCTGAGGCTGGAGAATCGCTTGAACCCAGGAGGCGGAAGTTGCAGTGAGTGGAGATCGTGCCACTGCACTCCAGCCTGGGAGACAAGCGCGAGACTCCGTCTCCAAAAAAATTAAAAAAATTAGCTGGGCATGGTGGCGCATGCCTGTAATCCCAGTAACTCGGGAGGCTGAGGCAGGAGAATAGCTTGAACGCGGTAGGCGGAGGGTGTGGTGAGCCGAGATCACGCCATTGCCCCTCCAGCCTGGGCAACAAGAGCAAAACTCCGTCTCAAAAAAACAAACAAAAAAAATTTGTGCACAGTATCTTTTAGTTTTTTCCATATGTATCTGTATTTAATAGTTTTATTCATAAAGCATATTTTACATTCAGTTTTTGAGTTTTCATATAGGATTTTAATTTAAGTAGTCCTCCTCAAATACTCCCCCAAACTAAAGACACAAACTATGTTGTCTCGCCTGAGTGATGGGATTGAGTGATTTCTCCCTCTATTTACCAATTTTTTTTGTAATGTTGTCATATTACTGTTATAACTTAAAAATCAAATTTAAAAAGCTTATTTGACCATTTAGGTGTAAACATTTCACAAGAGTAAGTATAATTTTAAACTTTTTTTTTTGATTACCTGAATAAAGTCTTCAGTGACGAAATACTATATATGGTGAATAATAACATGAGTAAGATTTTAATGGGAAGTTCTGTTAAAAGAATAGAAAAAAAAAGATAATTTAGCTGATGACAGAAAGACTTATGATGCTGAAAGTAATATAAGCACACTGACACAGCTATATAGTACTAATAATACTTTTTAAGTTTAATTTTACATTTTTGCGACATCTAGAGATGCTGAGAATTACAGGAAACTGGAGGTTTTATTTAAGAGGATGAATGATCTCTCTCCTTCCAAGAGATTTTAGGGTTGTTTAAATTAGATGTATTAATCTCTAGGCCTCAATGAAAAGGGTGTGATAGTCAAATATACCGTTCTCAGAAGAAGCTGTTTACCTGGTGCAGTGAAGAGCAGAGGAAAGAGGGAATAATGTCCTGTTGTGGTCAGAATCAGAAAAATTGAAGCGTCTCCTGCTTTTCCCACAGACAAAAGGCTAAAAATAAAAATAATTTCTTAAAACAACAACTGATATTACACTTGCAAATAGCTTAAATAAACTGCATCTCTTATTACATTAGAACTGGCTGAGGCATAAAAGAACATGCTGATTTTGCCACAAGTTCAATTTAGTTGAGAATATTAATTTTTTAGTAGGAAACTTTAAGCAATCAATAGCATATATCAAACTGAATCAGGGGTATCATAAAAGAATCTTGTTTCTGGCCGGGCACAGTGGCTCATGCCTTTAATCCCAGCACTTTGGGAGGCCAAGGTGGGAGGATCACCTGAGGTCAGGAGTTCAAGACCAGCCTGGCCAACATGGTGAAACCCTGTCTCTGCTAAAAATACAAAAATTAGCCGGGCATGGTGGCGGGTGCTTGTAATCCCAGCTACTCAGGAGGCTGAGGCAGGAGAATCGCTTGAACCTGGGAGGCAGAGGTTGCAGTGAGCCGAGATCACGCCACTGCATCCAGCCTGGGCAACAGAGCGAGACTCTGTCTCAAAAAACAAAAAAAAAAAGAATCTTGCTTCCCTGAGTAATCGCACCTTCTCCAAAGACAGGAATGTTGTGGGAATGGGAGCTGCCTAGTGGTGGCAGTCAGGGAAACAGGACTTGGAGTTTCATTTCCAACCTTATAGCTCATCTCTTAGACAATGCCCTTCACCTGCTGGTGTTTGGTGTGAATTTAGACTAAAGACATTAAAAGTTTTTGCTTTACTTTTTAATTTGGAAACTCCAAGCTGCTAAATGAACCCAGACAAGCCATATACTGGCCTGACAAATTTGCTTAATATATGTTCAGAGCTTAAAAGATTTCTCAAGATTTAAGAAAAATATCAAGAAAAAGGCTATTATTACCACTTATCTATCTATTGGGTTTCAACTATGCCTAAATTGGACACTTACATTTAAAATGGTTTTTTTAGCATGGCATAGTGAAAAGATCATAGATTCAACATCATAAGATTCAGGTCCTAACTCTAATTCTTGCGACCTGTATGACTTTGGACGAGTCACAAACATTTTCAGCCCTAGATTCTTCAGATGTTAAGACAGGGAATAAGCCTGTTTTGTTGGCTCACATCTGCAATCCCAGCACTTTGGGAGGCTGAGGTAGGAAGACGGCTTGTGCCCAGTAGTTTGAGACCAGCCTAGGCAACATGGCAAGACCCTGTCTCTACCAAAAAGGAAAAAAAAAAAGAAAGGAAAAAAAAGGGAATAATACCCATTTATTTTAACTATCTTTTTTTTTTCTTTTCTTTTTTTGAGACAGGGTCTCATTCTATTGCCCCAGGCTGGAGTGCAGTGGCGCCATCTTGGCTCACTGCAACCTTCACCTCCCAGGTTCAAAGGATCTTCATGCCTCAGCCTCTCAAGTAGCTGGGATTAGAGGCATGCACCACCATGCCTGGCTAATTTTTGTATTTTTAGTAGAGATGGGGTTTTGCTATGTTGGCCAGGCTGATCTCAAACTCCTGGCATCAAGTGAACCACTGCTTCAGCCTCCAAAAGTACTGGGATTGCAGATGTGAGCCACCATGCCTGGCCAATTATCTTAAAGATTATTGTGAGGTTCAAAAGAAAGAATGCAAAACAAAAACAGTTCTGGAAAATCTGAAATGTAGTACAGTATCAGGTATTATTCCAGAATAGACTAAATCTTTACTTTGACTAACAACACTTAACAAGGAACCATGGGACCTTATTTTTAGACGGGATGATGCCAAAGCCCAAGTTTTTTCTTTTTTTCATTTTTGAGACAGAGTCTCGCTCGGTCACCCAGAATGGAATGCAGTGGCGCGATCTTGGCTCACTGCAACCTCCTCCTCCCGGGTTCAAGCAATTCTTCTGCCTCAGCCTCCCGAGTAGCTGGGACTACAGGCATGTGCCACTATGCCCGGCTAATTTTTTGTATTTTTAGTAGAGATGGGGTTTCACCACGTTAGCCAGGATGGTGTCGATCTCCTGACCTCGTGATCTGCCCGCCTCAGCCTCCCTAAGCGCTGGGAGCCTAAGCCACCTCCCTAAGGCATGGTGGCTCATGCCTATAATCCCAGCACTTTGGGAGGCCAAGGCAGGCAGATCACTTGAGGTTAGGAGTTCAAGAACAGCCTGACCAACATAGTGAAACCCCATCTCTACTAAAAATACAAAAAAAATTAGCTGGGCGTGGTGGTACATACCTGTATTCCAGGTACTCTGGAGGCTGAGGCAGGAGAATCGCTTGACCCTGGGAGGCATAGGTTGCGGTGAGCTGAAATTGCTGGGATTACAGGCGTGAGCTACCGCGCCCGGCCAGCCCAGGTTTTTTCTATAACATACTGCCCCTCAATGATCAGATCTAAAAGCCAGCTTTCATGGTACTTAATCACTAAGTGCTTCTTTCCAAAAACGCAGAAACAGAAATAGTACATGCATTTTTGCATACCTTCATGGGTCCAAGAATCCCAAGTTAAGCATCCCTGTCCTGTCCTAGTGGACATCTGTTCCTATACATCTTTGTTTTTGCCTATCCTGGTGAACATGACAAGAAGGGACAGAGCAAATAGAAAATAGGATCATTGTGAAATATGCCGAAATGCTCACTGGCTGAGCTATCTGCTTACCTCATTGGGAGAATTGCTAGAAGTATGGCTTTTTCATGAACATGCCACCCAAACATAAAGGAGCTCAAGGCACAAAGAGTTAGACATCGGAGAAAGCCTCTGGGCCCTTGGGGTTTAAACCAAAGACAGAAAATAGAGGGCTAGAAACAATAGGCAAAGATAAACTTCAGTATCATTTGAAATAGACTTTACAGAAACAGAGTTCAGGTGAATACAATTTGCATCATCTCTGAAAGACAGCCGATCTTAGACAATTCTTCATGAAACCGAATCATTCATCACTTTGTGCACAGTCTAACAAAAGTTAACATAAAAGCGAAAACTCAGAAAAAATTGGCATTTGATGTGTATATATATATATTTTTATATGTAAATAAATAAATATATTTTATATGTAAATATATACATATATATATTATTTTTGTCTTTTTTGAGACGGAGTCTCACTCTGTTGCCCAGGCTGGAGTGCAGTGGTGCGATCTCGGCTCACTGCAACCTCCACCTCCCAGGTTCAAGCGATTTTCCTGCCTCAGCCTCCCAAGTAGCTGGGATTACAGGTGCCTGCCACCACGCCCAGCTAATTTTTGTATTTTTAATAAAGACGGGGTTTCACCATGTTGGCCAGGCTGGTCTCGAAATCCTGACCTCGTGATCTGCCCGCCTTGGCCTCCCAAAGTGCTGGGATTACAGGTTTGAGCCACCGCGTCGAGCCTTGATATATATATTTAACTCATTAAAATTAATTCTACTGGCTGGGCATGGTGGCTTATGCCTATAATCCCAGCACTTTGGGAGGCCAAGGCAGGCAGATCACTTGAGGTTAGGAGTTCAAGAACAGCCTGACCAACATAGTGAAACCCCATCTCTACTAAAAATACAAAAAAAATTAGCTGGGCGTGGTGGTACACACCTGTATTCCAGGTACTCTGGAGGCTGAGGGAGGAGAATCGCTTGACCATGGGAGGCATAGGTTGCGGTGAGCTGAAATTGCGCTACCGCACTCCAGCCTAGGTGACAGAACAAGACTCTGTCTCAAAAAAAAAAAAAAAAAAAAAAAAATTGGCCGGGCGCAGTGACTCACGCCTGTAATCCCAGAACTTTGAGAGGCTGATGCGAGTTGATCACGAGGTCAGGAGTTTAAGACCAGCCTGGCCAAGATGGTGAAACCCCGTCTCTACTAAAAACTACAAAAAAGGCCGGGTGTGGTGGCTCAGGCCTATAATCCCAGCACTTTGGGAGGCCGAGGTGGGCGGGTCACGAGGTCAGGAGATCAAGACCATCCTGGCCAACATGGTGAAACCCTGTCTCTACTAAAATACAAAAAAAATTAGCCGGGCGTGGTGGTGCATGCCTGTAGTTCCAGCTACTCAGGAGGCTGAAGCAGGGGGATCGCTTGAACCCAGGAGGTGGGGGTTGCAGTGAGCTGAGATCGTACCACTACACTCCAGCCTGGCAACAGAGCAAGACTCCGTTTCAAAAAACAAAAACAAAAACAAAAACAAAAAAACTGCAAAACAATTAGCCGGGTGTGGTGGCAGGCGCCTGTAATCCCAGCTACTTGGGAGGCTGAGGCAGGAGAATCGCCACTGCACTCCAGCCTGGACGACGGAGTGAGACTGTCTCAAAAAAAAAAAAAAATTAATTATACTATCAAAATTAATAATTAAGTTCTGGGATGTACAGTCTAACAACTTATTACATCTTCATAATTAGTTTACTAATAGTTCATTTATTAATGAACCTAATAGGTCAAACTACAGAAGTCCATAGATGCTTTTGAGCCGATAAATTAGATTTACCACATTAATAAATACCTAGTTTTATTGGCTGGAAGGCCATAGAAACTATATGTACCGCATAAGGCTGAAATTTTAGGAAAAACGTTTTACCTCAATTAAAATATGTGAACAAACAGCCCAACAGAGCTTAATTATCTACATACCTGTACTGTCATGTAATTAAGTGGAATCAGGTGGTTGCTAGCAGGTTTGAAACATTCAGAAACCAAAATTAAAGATGAGTGTAATTATCAATAGGATTGAGTTGTTTATATTGAATTCTACTAAAATTATACCATGAAATTGAGGTCACTGCAATCACTAATGAAATTTTAGAAAATAAAGTTTCTAAAGTACTTAGAATGAGGCCTCTAAGAGCATCTTACTCATATTAGGCTCATCTTAGGCTCAAAAAGCCTTTGTCGACTCTCTCAATTCATTATCACCATCAAGACAAAACATCCACGCCGTCCAGATACACTTGGAATTTTGATGATTTAGCTAAGGATGAGAAAAACAAACCAAATCTGGATGTCCCTGCCACAAACATTTCCTTCTTTCTCCGCAGCATGATCCATGCCTCTTCCTCTCTGGGCTTTTCTTTTTCCCTTCCCCCAGGGTGAACAGATGGTCTAACAGCCACTGGCAAGAATCTCTCACAAAGGCTTTACTGGTAATCCTTCCTTATGGTATTCAAAGTTACTCTAAGAATTGCTAGGAAATGCTTCAATCTGCAGAAGGATTACAGGCATGAAATTTATCCTACAGTTGGAAGAGCTTGAAAGTTGAAATTTAATCAGCCAGACAAAAGAAAAGCAGAGAAAACTCAAGAAATGAGCACCATCTGTTGAGTTCTTACCAATATGGCAATCAGTGTGCAGATGAGGGTTGCCAAGGGAGTCACTGAGGGAAGGACTGTGTGTTGGAACTGCTGAACCAAACCACTTGTCATTGAGGCCTTGGGAATATTATTGGGATCAAGAAATTTCAATTTCAAACCTATTAAACAGACATTTTGTTTTGTTTTATTTTTATATTTATCAGCGAGATACCATATATTAACAATCAATTCCTTCAGGAATAAAAAGTAAGCTACTAAATCTTATTGCTGCTTAAAGGCTAAGATTTCATGAATTTAATCCTATACTATTCTACCCAAAATGCCTCTGGTCTTAAGATTATAATATATAAAGCAGCTCTTTGCATTGGAACAGGGAATTTGTGCAGCTTATAGGAAACTTGCTGGCAGGCAGCACAAATGGTAATCTGCTCTCACCTCTGAAAGCAAGCTTCTAGAACAGTCTGAGCATGTCATGAAGGAACTTTGAATCCTTCATCTCCTATAGGAGAAACCCTGTATTCCTAAATATAGTATCCAGTGTCTTCCATGATCTCGTCGCCGCTTCCCACCTGTTCAATCTCATCTCTACTTTGTTAAATGTGGCTTGGCCACAATGAAATAACTGTGGGTCTTCAATATACCACTCTCAACACCTGTGTCCCTCTGCTCAGGCAACTCCCTTTGCCAAATTAACTTCTAATTCAATCACCTGAGAAAATCAATAAGCAGAACTGATTTTCTTGTGAGCTCACTTTTTTTTTTTGAGATGGAGTCTTACTCTGTCGCCCAGAGACAGAGGCTGGAATGCAGTGGCGTGATCTCGGCTTACTGCAGCCTCTGCCTCCCAGGTTCCAGGTTCCAGTGATTCTCCTGCCTCAGCCTCCCCATTAACTGGGATTACAGGCATGCGCCACCATGCCTGGCTAATTTTTGTATTTTTAGTAGACACGGGGTGTCACCATGTTGGCCAGGCTGGTCTTGAACTCCTGACTTTAGGTGATCCGCCCATCTCAGCCTCCCAAAGTGCTAGGATTACAGGCCTGAGCCAACGTGCCCAGCTGAGTGAGCTCACTCTAACAGTGTTCACCACAAGGCACTGCACTTGTTTATGTGCTCATTTCCTCTACTATACTGTATTCCTTGAAGGCAGGAATGATGATGAGTTCATTTCTATCCCCAGTACATAGGAGCTCAATAAATACTTGGTTATTAAATAAATCAATTCAGAGAATGACAATACAAGCCCCAACAAGCTCTGGCTAATAGGACAGTCAGGGACAGTCTGAGCACCTATAGGGCCTGTCAAATGCCAGTGAAAATCAATACAATGTGAGAAAGATGTACCAAAATATTTTCTACTTACTAACCTCTTCCCCTTTCCCCTTTGGCCTGCTGATTCTCTCTTACAGCTAATAACTATCTCCCTAAAACAAAGTTGTCCAACTCTGACACTGACTTTCCATGTAAAACATCTTCAAAGAGACAAACATACAAGTGAGGGTACAGTACAGCTTCCTGACTCAGACAAGGCAACTGGCCCTTGTACCTCATACTATGCTGGCTGTTTAAAGCTTTTTTTGAAATATGAATGTTAGGAATTACTCTGTAAGAATGCCATGTACCTCAAGGCTAGATTCACAGTGAGCAACACGGTGACACAATGTATAAGTCATCACACAGGCAGTGTATGATTTCCTCCAAGTACTTCTCAAAAACAGTAACAGTGGCAACCATGCATGGAGCGTCTACCATGTGCCCAGGGCTCTGCACTTACTACTTTTAGCCCCCTGAGGTACAGAGATGGAGTAACCTGCCCAAAGTCACACAACTAATAGGTGGTAAAACTGAACTCAGGTTTGTCTGGCTCCAAAGTCTCTGCTACTGATAACCTAGTACTTTTTAAATTTTGCTTCTGTTCCTCACAACACACTGTATAGGTACAGGTAAAGTACTAGTATGCCTTTTGTATAGTGAGGAAAGTTAGACGAAAGGAAGCAAATGACTTGTCAATGCCACACATTACAATAGCAATTTACGCAGGTGAGCCTCCAAACCAAGTCATCAGACTCTAGATCTGGAGTCCACAGACTATAGCCCAACAGCCAAATGTAGCCTGTGCCCAGTTTTTGCACAGCACTGAAGTATGAATGGTTTTTACTTTTATAAGGTTTTAAACAAATGTGCATACACAAATACAGACACAGACACACATACACACACACACTGTGTGTGGCCTGCATAGCTTAAAATTATCTGGCCAGTTACAGAAAAAGTTTGCTGACCACCCTCTTGATCATGCCATTTTCCCACCAAGCTAGATTGTATTCACAAATGAGAGACTGTGTTATCTGGAGTGAGTTATTTTTAGTAGAACCATCTCAAAGCATAACTTATTTTTCATTACGACCCAATTTTAAAAACCATAGCCTGGGTTTTTCATTTCTTCTCATCTCATGTTAAAATGCAGGGTTATTTTCCTTATTGGTTTAATACTGAGAGTCACAACTTACATATTCTTCTTTCTTGTTTCTTATATGTTTAGGTTTAAAAGTGGGGTGGGCCAGGCATGGTGGCTGGTGCTGGTAATCCCAGCACTTTGGGAAGCCAAGGTGGGAGGATCATTTGAGACCAGAAGTTTGATCCCACTCTGGGCAACATAGTGAGACCCTCATCTCTAAAAAACAAAAATTTAAAAATCAGCCAGGTGTGGTGGTATGCACCTGTAGTCCCAGCAACTCAGGGGGCTGAGACAAGAGGATTGTTTGAGCCCAGGAATTTAAGGCTGCAGTGCGCTATGATCTTAACACCACTGCACTCCATCCTGGGTGACAGTGAGACCCTGTCTCTAAAAATAAGTAGGGGTTTGAATAGGAATGGTGAGAAGGGGGGAAGAAAAGCAGGGTTAACTGCTGCTGCCGAATAATTTTTTAATTACGGCAAAAATTACCTTTATAGAGTGTCTACATATTTTATTTTTTCCCCAGGAAAGGATCAATAACCTCATTACCACAAGGAGCTTTTATAAGGAAAACAGTTTGTTTATTGCACTAAAGCCTCAGTCCCAAGAACTGCTCCCCCTGTTCATCCTGAAAGCTGAAATGCAGGACTGGAGAACAAACAATTCAGCTACATTCAAAACACAAAGGTTTTTCCATTTCTCCATGTGCCTAGTCCTTTCAATATTCAGAGTCTGAGTAAAAAATGCTCGCTACCATACCGATGACAGACAGCACTTTGTCCAAAGCATTGTACAAAGCCCAGAAGTTTGGAGCCCAATATGCATGACAGAGGCCCCTCTTGAAAGGAAAGAGTCGGGAAAAGACTTGAGGCAGCTGATTCTGTTGAAAAGAGAAATGAAACTGATTAAACAGTCATCAATCTTTTTCAAATTCAAAAAGAGAACTAGGGAACTCTCTATGGTATAGTGTGTAGAAAGTTATGGGGTCTGGGTTCTAGTCTCTATTCCTTCAAGTAAGTGGTTATATGCTCACCACAATGTAAGTTCACAGAACCTTCTTTTGGTCTCACTTTGTCCACTGTCCAGTGGGACAATATACATAAAAATACTTTGAATACCAGTCCATACTATTATAATAATAGAAGAATTTACAAGCTACAAAGCAGAACACAGACTGCAGCTTATCCATGTCTACTAGGGTGAAGGGGAGAGCTGGGAAACTACGAAAGATGTGATGCATTTCAGTTTTAGTAAGAATTAAAATTAATTAGTTGATTTCAGGGTGGGGAAGAAGAGGAAGAAAGAAAACATCTGAACATCTGTTAAATTCTATGCACTTTAGAATGTTTGCTGTCTGTGTAAGACTGCAAAATTATTGATTTTGTTACAAATACATTTTATCAAGTAGGTAAACTTACAACTACAGAATACACAAATAATGAAGATCAATTCTGTGTTTGTGTATGTGTAATGTACAGTTAAACATATACATGTATATATATACACATATTTGAATGTGCACAAAAATGTCTGAAAGAATACTACCTTATCCGGCCAAGAGCAGTAGCTCACGCCTTTAATCCCAGCACTTTGGAAGGCTGAGGCGGGTGGATCACCTGAGGTCAGGAGTTCGAGACCAGCCTGACCAACATGTTGAAACCCTGTCTCTACTAAAAATACAAAAATTAGCTGGGCTTGGTGGCATGTGCCTGTAATCCCAGCTACTCAGGAGGCTGAGACAGGAGAATCGCTTGAATCCAGGAGGTAGAGGTTGCAGTGAGCCGAGATCACGCCACTGCATTCCAGCCTGGGTGACAGAGAGAGACTCCATCTTAAAAAAATAAAAAAGGGAATACTGCCCTATCTTTGGGGAGTCACGCTGGGTAAGGAGTAAGAAAAAAGTAGCTTTTACTTATTTTACATATTCCTGGATTTATTATGTTTTCTAAACACCAACAAAGAACATGTATTAATTGAAAAAAAAAAAAAAGGCTTACCAAGGCCAGGAAAGGACCCAATGAAAGAGCAGAAACTAGGAAAACAACCAGTCCCAGGGAAATAAGACGAACAAAGCTGAAACTCTTCCATCGAATAGACCCATCTACAGAAAAGGAACATTATCAGTAACCAGGAAGATGGAAAGGAACATTAATCATAACCTATATCATGTGCTAAAACTAGAAGTATCCCACAATAGTACACCAATCTATTCATGATGTGGCAAGAGCAGAGAAAAGCGAGAATGGGTAAAGGGCTTACAGGATCAGCAGCTGAGATATCTGCTGTGCTTCATAAAACCTTCTTATCAAGCAAGCCACCAAGTCAACACAGTAAGGAAAAAATCGAAAATGTTTTTGCTATTATTACCAAAACTTGCCTGGTTTATTTGCAGTGAAACAGTAGGATCGCAGCAGATATACACCATAAGCTGGTGCTACATAGAGGTAGATATGCTTGAAATGTAGGAGAACAGCAAAGAGAAATGCTCCTTCCATATGCCTTTTCTAGGAGATTTAAAAGGGAAATATCACTTTAAAATTCAGGGTAAATGAAATGCAATAATGTGGTATTCTGGATTGAATCCTGGAACAAAAAAAGGACATTAAAGGAAAAACAGGTGAAATTCAAATGCATCAATATTGCCTTCTTAGTCTTGATGAATGTACCATGGTTATGTAAGGTGGTAATGGGGGAAAATGGGTGAGGGGTATACAGGAACTCTCTGTACTATTTCTACAACTTTTCTGGAAAGCTAAAATTATTCTACAAAAACGTTATTAAAAAAACTAAAATTAGGCTGAGTGTGGTGGCTCACATCTGTAATCCCAGCACTTTGGTAAGCCGATGTGGAAGGATTGCTTGACCCTAGGAGTTCAAGACCAGCCTGGACAAAATAGGGAGGCCCTGTCTCTACAAAAAAATAAAAAATAAAAAAAAAATTAGCTAGGCATGATGGCTTGCACCTGTAGCACCAGCTACTCTGGAGGCTGAGGTGAGAGAATCTGCTTCAGCCCAGGAGGTGGAGGCTGCAATGAGCCATGATGACACCACTGCACTCCAACTTGGGTGACAGAGTGAGACCCTGTCTCCAAAATAAATAAATAAATAATAAAAATAAACAATACCTACTTTTTTAAATTTTTATTTTATTTTATTTTATTCGAGATGGAGTCTCGCTCTGTCTTGCCCAGGCTGAAGTGCAGTGGCATAATCCTGACTCACTGCAGCCTCCACCTCCTCGGTTCAAGCAATTCTCCTGTCTCAGCCTCCCGAGTAGCTGGGGCTACAGGCATGTGCCAACACACCCGGCTAATTTTTGTATTTTTTAGTAGAGACAGGGTTTCACCACGTTGGCCAGGCTGGTCTCAAACTCCTGACCTCAGGTGATCCACCTGCCTTGGCCTCCCAAAGTGCTGGGATTACAGGCGTGAACCGCCATGCCTGGCCCAAGGTAAATATTCTATAACCAGCATAAGGAAAACATAGGCAAGTGATTCCAGCTAGCTTTTTTTTTTTTTGAGACGGAGTTTTGTTCTTGTTGCCCAGGCTGGAGTGCAATGGCACGGTCTCATCTTACTGCAACCTCCACTTCCCGGGTTCAAGTAATTCTCCTGCCTCAGCCTCCCAAGTAGCTGGGATTACAAGTGCCCACCACCATGCCTGGCTAATTTTTTTGTATTTTTAGTAGAGATGGGGTTTCACCATGTTGGCCAGGCTGGTCTCAAACTCCTGGCCTCAATTGATCCACCTGTCTCAGCCTCCCAAAGTGCTGGGATTACAGGCATGAGCCACTGCGACCAGCCCAGCTAGCTTTTATACTCAGTCTAATGTGTTCATAAATTCATATTCCAACAAAGATTTATCATGTACTAAGCCTTATGCTGAGATAATATCCTACATGTCATCAGTAATAACATACTGCAAATTCTCCCTTAGGAATTAGAGCCCAGAGAATTAAATTACCTTCACCCCTCACAGTTTCAGAATAGCTGGAGTTGATTTCCAAAGAAGGGCTGGGAATGAGAACATGAACAAATATATAGGATGCTATGCTACCAAAAAAATCAATTAAATTTTATATTGTAGATTAGGTAACTCATATAGCACTATCAGGCTGAAGGCACCAGTCACTGCACTTGATCCTAACACTACTTAGGAAAACTAAAGGTATTCTGATGTAAAAAGAACAAACAAAGGCCAGGCGTGGTGGCTCATGCCTATAATCCCAGCACTTTGGGAGGCCGAGGCAGGTGGATCACTTGAGGTCAGGAGTTAGAGACCAGCCTGGCCAACATAGTGAAACCCTGTCTCTACTAAAAATACAAAAAATTAGCCGGGCATGGTGGTGGGTGCCTGTAATCCCAGCTACTCGGGAGGCTGAGACAGGAGAATCACATGAGGTGGAGGCTGCAGTGAGCTAAGATCATGCCACTGCACTCCAGCCTGGGCGACAATGCAAGACGCTATCTCCAAAAAAAAAAAAAAAAAAAAAAAAGAACAAACAAAACAAAAGCAGCTTACTATAACTAAGAAGTTATAGTAAGAATTTGGCTGGGTGCGGTGGCTAACGCCTGTAATCCTAGCACTTTGGGAGGCTGAGGTGGGTGGATCACGAAGTCAGGAGATTGAGACCATCCTGGCTAACATGGTGAAACCCCGTCTCTACTAAAAATACAAAAAATTAGCCGGGCGTGGTGGTGTGCACCTGTGGTCCCAGCTAACTGGAGGCTGAGGCAGGAGGACTGTTTGAGCCCAGGAGGTTGAGGTTACAGTGTGCTGTGAATGCACCACTGCATTCTCCAGCCTGGGTGACACAGCATGACATTGTCTTCAAAAAAAAAAGAAAGTCTGAAATCTATCCACCTCATAGGAATTTCGGAAGGATTAAATGAGATAACAGTCCTGATGTTCTACAGGGGAAACTGCCACAGGGACCATGAAAAGCCAGGTTCCTTCTCTCACCAGGTGCGGTCTAGAATAGGTAGCTTTAGGAGTAATAACAAAAAAGAGCAGGAATGCTTCCAGGTCTCTCTTCAATTTTATAACTTATTTAAGATCTGGGTAAGGTCTAGCTGGTTCCATAGTCAAATTTTATTTGTTCAATAAGCATCCAACAAATATTCATTGAACATCAATTATATTCTAATTACTATGTATGTAGCTTTTTATGGTTAAAAGAGAAAAGTTTATCCAGACATTTATAGTTGACAAAGAACTTTAGATTATCAAATTTGATCTTTCCAATGTCCCTGTGAGGTAAGTAGCCCCATTTTACAACTAAGAATGTAGCAGTAAATTTCATTTTATGGGGAAAATGAGGCTAGGAGGGTTAAATAACTTGCCTTCAGTTAATGGTTCTCAAGCCTGATGGTGTATCAAAATTCCTTAGAGAGTCTTAAGCCCCATTCCCAGAGACTTTGATTCCATGTACAAAGGGATGGCCCCAAAATCTGAATTTCTGATTTCCTCCTCTATAGGAGGAATAATAATTCTAACAACTTCACAGAATGGTTCTGAAGTTTACTCAATAAGATATATGTAAGCCAGGTGTGGTGGCACACATCTGTAATCCCAGAGACTCAGGAAGCAGAGGTAGGAGGACTGTTCAAGGCCAGGAGTTCAAGACCTGCCTCTAATCCTAGCACTTTGGGAGGCCAGAGTGGGAGGATCACTTGTGGTCAGGAGTTTAAGACCAGCCTGGACAACACAGTGAAACCCCCTTCTCTACCAAAAAAAAAAAAAAAAAAAAAAAAAATTAGCCAGGTATGGTGGTGTGCACCTGTAGTTCTAGCTACTCAAGAGGCTGAGGTGAGAGAATTGCTTGAGCCCAGGAGTTTGAGGAGGCAGTGAGCCAGATTGCGCCAGTGCACTCCAGCCTGGGCGACAGAGCAAGACTCCAACTCTTAAGAAAAAAAAAAAGCCCGGGCGCGGTGGCTCACACCTGTAATCCCAGTACTTTGGGAGGCCAAGGCGGGCAGATCATGAGGTCAGGAGATCGAGACCATCCTGTGAATGGTAAAACCCCGTCTCTACTAAAAATACAAAAAATTAGCCGGGCGTGGTGGCAGGCTCCTGTAGTCCCAGCTACTCGGAAGGCTGAGGCGGGAGAATGGCGTGAACACAGGAGGCGAAGCTTGCAGTGAGCCAAGATCGCGCCACTGCACTCCAGCCTGGGAGAGAGGGCGAGACTCCGTCTCAAAAAAAAAAAAAAAAGAAAAAAAAAATACATGGAATGTATGTAATCGTAGTAGCCATGTATTCGAGTAAGCCCTGAGTTGCACAGCTCATTAACATTGGTCAGGACTACACACAGTTCTTCTGATTCCAAATCCCCTTCTATTACATTAATCTTCATGCTGCTGACAGTAAAGGATCACCATCATAGTTATTATATTGTAAAGACTGCTGCTAGAGACTTCATTCGTACATAAATTATCCCAACCAGACAAAATGTAATTTAGGGGCCGGGCACGGTGGCTCATGCCTGTAATCCCAGCATTTTGGGAGGCTGAGGTGGGCGGATCACTTGAGGTCAGGAGTTTGAGACCAGCCTGCCTACATGTTGAAACCCCATCTCTAATAAAAATACAAAAATTAGCCGGGCGTGGTGGTGGGCGCCTGTAATCCCAGTTACTTGGGAGGCTGAGGCACAAGAATCACTTGAACCTGGGAGGCAGAGGTTGCAGTGAGCCGAGATCGTGCCACCGCACTCCAGCCTGGGCGGTAGAGCGAGATTCATTCTCAAAAAAAAAAAAAAAAAAAGAAAAGAAAGAAAATGTAATTTAGGGCAGGCACAGGGGCTCATGCCTATAATTCCAGCACTTTGGGAGGCCGAGGCAGGAGGATCACTTGAGGTCAGGAGTTCGAGCCAACATGGCAAGACCCCGTCTCTACTAAAAATGCAAAAATTAGCCAGGTATGGTGGTGTGCACCTGTAATCCCAGCTACTCATGAGGCTTGAACCCAAGAGGCAGAGGTTGCAGTGAGCTGAGATTGTGCCACTGTACTCCAGTCTGGGCGACAGAGTGAGACTGTCTCAAAATACAAACAAACAAAAACTCAATTTAATTCAGGCCTGCCGCATGCTAACAAGCTTTTGGAGTACAATTGTCTCATCTGTTAAATTAAGAAAATTATGGTCAAAAGAGAAGATGGAATTTGTGAGAAATACCTAATAAAAGTGTCCATCGCACTTGGCAACTCAAAACAGTTAAATAAATTTACCCGTCACCCACTACACTGTTCCCTTTATAATCTAAAAACTAATCTAAACGGGAAAAAATGTGATTAAACAATTATGTTTACCTGAAATAATCGTGCAATGGAGAGTAGCATTAATCCAAATAAAAAGCCATTGTACTGAAAATGAATATCTGGACTTAGGTCAAGGAAAGACAACAGAGGATACCAAATTCATAATGAACTATACCAGCTGATGGAGTATAGAAATTCCAAATGCTTTAATAGCAAAATTAAAGACAAAAAATACTACTACTAATGTGGACTGCTCATAAATATGTTTTCTATAAACAGATTCAAATCTTTTTTTTAAATACTTTTTTTTTTTTGAGATGGAGTCTCACTCTGTCACCCAGGCTGGAGTGCAATGGCACAGTCTTGGCTCACTGCAGCCTCTGCCTCCTGGGTCCAAGCGATTCTCCTGCCTCAGCCTCCCGAGTAGCTGGGACTACAGGCACATACCACCACACCCAGCTAATTTTTTTGTATTTTTAGTAGAGACGGGGTTTCACTATGTTGGCCAGGCTGGTTTCAAACTCCTGACCTCGTGATTCCCCAACCTTGGCCTCCCAAAGTGCTGGGATTACAGGCGTCAGCCGCTGCACCCGGCCTAAACACATATTTTTATTTTTGCTAATCTCTGTATCATTCCAATTTTGCTGAAGCAAACACCATAGTCAAATCTTTAATTGAAACTTACATTTGGGGGTGTGGTGGCTCACACCTGTAATCCCAGCACTTTGGGAGGCTGACAGGGACAGATCACTTGGGACCAGGCGTTCAAGACCAGCCTGGCTAACATGGGAAACCCTCGTCTCTACCAAAAGTACAAAACTTAGTCAGATGTGGTGGCACACACCTGTAGTCCCAGCTACTCGGGAGGCTGAAGCATGAGAATCACTTGAACCCAGGAGGCGGACATTGCAGTGAGCTGAGATTGTACCACTGCACTCCAGTCTGGGTGACAGAGCAAGACTGTCTCAAATTAAAAAAAAAAGAAAAGAAACTTATGTTCAATGACATCTTAGACTAGATGATTTAAAATATACAAATTTTTTAAATTTAAAAACAAATTTATGTTTAAGAAGAAAAACAAAACTTTCCCAGGTTTTTCCTACCTTTTCTACCTTAAAGGCTCCGCAGCTCAGGGGCAAGAAGTTTTTTGTTTTTTAGAATTAGGGATGAGAAAGGAAGGGACCTAACTGCTACTAAGACCACCAGCATGCAGCATTGCATTGTTTATAGGACATATACAATCTTATGTATTAAGCCTCACAATGAACCTGTGAGGTATTTAGAATTATCCTCTTTAGAGATACTTTAGAGATTAAGAAATTAAGCCTCAGAGACATTCATCTACTCATGGTTCTAAAGCTGTTAATGGCAACTAAGATTTGGGTCCAGGTTATGTTGAAACCAGAGTCTGGGTGCTTTCCTCCACACCAGGCTACCTTTATGAAAACTGAAACTATTAGCTTTCATTGCAAGGATTTTAATTACATCCAGAAGCCCTGAATTTAAAAACTTTGCCTTTTAATATGTGGTAAGCCAAGATGGTAGAAAAGCACAAATGCCTGACCATTCCCACATGCACACTGTGATATGCCTTTTCCAATTAAAGGTATTTGGAATAATGTGTTACAAAACTATTTAATATGTATGTATCAGATTAATCTAAAAATAGTTCACAATCTCAGTACATTGTTTTATTGATGATTTAGCTGGTTCTCACACATCCCACTAATTTTTCAGAAATGAAATACTCTAACCTCAGAGTCCAGTGAAGTTGGGCAGAGACCACAGTTAAGTGAGCCTACTAACCCACCCCACACTCATTTTCAGAAGGAGCTCACATCTCCAATCATTATTATAGAAAACATTAATCTTGTATTAGTATACATCAGAATAAGGGAATAGTACATAGAATATCAAGGATACGGTCCACAATTAATAACCCGAAGTTCCACAGAAGTAATACCGATAGAATAAATTTTGGCTTTTCTGTAAGTTCTTTACCCACTTTTTTTCCATCAATGCATTTACAGCACCTACATTGAAACATTAGGAAAGAAACAGAAACAACTTTGATCTTCATTGGAACATCACTTCTGCAGAGTAAACTATGATACATTAGTCATTCCTGACAAACTACATGCCATTCTTTTTTTTTTTTTCTCCCAATTTTTCTTTTTCTTTTTTTAGAAGGGATGGGGTATCACTATGTTGCCCAGGCTGATCTCGAACTCCTGGGCTCAAGCAGTCCTCCTGCCCTGGCATCCCAAAGTCCATGCCATTCTTGATTTCTTAAAAAGGTTACAGCAAGCTGAGCAGGGTGGCAGGTGCCTGGCTACTCAGGAGGCTGAAGTGAGAGGACCACTTCAGCTTGGGTGTCTGAGGCCAGCCTGGGCGATGTAGTAAGACCTTGTCACTAGAAAAAAAAAAAAAAGAAAAAGTGGTAGCACAAACAAGGACCTCGGGGCCTGTTCCACGTCTTTTTCTAAGCTATGCTGATCTAAAACAAAGTCTTCATTTAATAAAATTAAAAATAAAAAGCCACGTAAACCCCAAAGTAAGGATTTTGAAAACTGAGAGAGCATACATTATTTCAGTCCTTAAGAGTAAAAACTGTGGACCAGGCCGATTAGCACTCTAAATTATATATCATAATACCAGCCAAATTAAGAACAGAACTGCAAATGTGCACCTCCTGACTGTCCAAATAATAATTTAAAAACCTTTATGTAAAAATGTATGTCATTTAAATGTTGAGATATATTACTAAGTGACAATAGCAGGTGACAAAATAGTAAGATCCTATTTTTATTTTGTGAAAATTATATTCGAACACAGAAAAGAGACTGAACTAACATACACCAAAATGTTAATAGTGATTAGTATAGGTGGGGGAGTATGAATCATTTTTACTTTGCATGTGTGTGTGCTTTTCCAAAGTTTTTACAATGGGGATGTATTATTCTATAAAAAGATGATATTGAAAATGTGCTACATTTGAAGAGTGGCAAATTCTAACAATAAATCTAAAACAAATAATAGACGCAATTAAAGGGGGACTAGCAAAGGTATCCTCCTTTTCCCCTATGGAGCCTCAGTTCCCTCATGAATAGAGGCAGTAAACTTACAGGGTCACTGAGAAAATTAAATAAGTTAATAATCTGTATATCGTGCTTGGTTCTGGGAACTGACACATAGATTTCAATTTTTTTTTTTTTTTTGAGACAGGGTCTCAGTCTGTCGCCTAGGATGGAGTGCAGTAGCGTAATCACAGCTCACTGCAGCCTTGATCTCCCAGGTTCAAGAGATTCTCTGCCTCAGGCTCCAAAGTAGCTGGGACAAGTCCCCGGCAACCACAGCCGGCTAATTTTTGTATTTTTAGTAGAGGCAGGGTTTCACCATGTTATCCAGGCTGGTCTCAAACTCCTGAGCTCAAGCAATACACCAGCCTTGGCCTCCCAAAGTGCTGGGATTACAGGCATGAGACACCATGCCTGGCCTTTCAACAATCTTTTTAACTATTCCCTGTACTTTGCAGATGGAAATGAATTCTATTTCCTCTCCCTTTGTGCTTGTATACTCTTCCTCTGGAAGCTTGAATTCAAACATTTTGAGTTAAAAAGAGTATACTAAAAATTACCTTCCCTTTCAACTCTTGCCAGGTCATAAACAGATTGAAAGGAAGGGTTTCAAACAGGATAATTCAACGAGAATGCGCAAGGGTTAAGACATTCCCAAGGGACTCTTTACTGAGTGGGGCAAGGGTTCAGTGTAGAGGGCCTCACAAACAGAAATGATCCATTTATGACAAGGGTCACTGAATGAACACCAGTCACTGTTCTGTCACAATCACACCAGCAAGCTTAAGAGTTAGGAAAGAATGAGGTCGGTGCGGCGGCTCATGCCTTTAATCCCAGCACTTTGGGAGGCCGAGGTGGGTGGATCACGAGGTCAGGAGTTCAAGACCAGCCTGGCCAACATGGTGAAACCCTGTCTCTACTAAAAATACAAAAATTAGCCTGCCATAGTGGTGTGCACCTGTAATCCAAGCTACTTGGGAGGCTGAGGCAGGAGAACTGCTTGAACCCGAGAGGCAGTTGCAGTGAGCCAAGATCGCACCACAACACTCCAGCCTGGGCAACAGAGCAAGATTCCATCTCAGGAAAAAAAAAAAGAATTAGGAAAGAATGGAAACTGACATTAACTGAAACTTAGTACTTGGAAGTCACTGTGCAAGACATTCTATATATGTGTATTCAATACTTAAAATTAACTTATAAGTTGTAAAACATAAACATTTAAAATATAAGCATAACTTAAAATAACAAAGAGTCTTCATGAAGGAAAGTATACGCGGAAACAACTAAAAGCACTCAGTGAAATGTCTTGAGTTTACTAGAATGAAAGCTCTGTAAAAGCAGACTGGTGGTTAGCACAATGCATACATGTGCGCTACTGTGCATGTACTGTGTGCAACCCCCAAGATAGGGTAGGTGATGGAAGTCTCTGGAGGCCTGCTGCAAGGAAGCAAAGAAAAACATATGGAGCTATTCTGGGTGGGAGAAATGACCCTAGAACTATACTTGGGACTACTTCTTTTCACAACATTCATAATCTCTTGTTCAACCTCTGCCTTGTAACTCCACCTTATCCCCATTTCTTCCACAAGATTCAGCTAGAGTGCTTTAAACATGTAGTTTAAAGCACAATACAATTTTTCATTGTTCTAGCATTTGCTATCATATAAACTTTGTTCCTCCTAAATTGGGAGTAAGTTAATACTACTTAACACTGTACTATTTCTTCAATACATTCCACACAAAAAATGACATGCTCCAGACTTACTCACGGACAGCATACACAAAGAGTACATCCATAAAGATGACGGAAAATCTCTGGAAAAGTAAGGTCCTTGAGCTGGAGTAATTCAAATTATGGACATTCAGCATCTCTTGATCAAAATATTTGGCGACATGTGACAGGATATACTCAAACCATGCAAAGAAAGGGGGATAATCCAACGTCCACTCTGAAGTTGCCTGTGATAAAAACAGAAGATCAGACATATCCTAAATAACTGAATAAACAAAGATGGTGCAATGATTTAAAATTTTTCATTCTCTGGTCTTTAAAACAGCACAATGAGGCTGGGCCTGGTAGCTCACACCTGTAATCCCAGCACTTTGGGAGGACAAGGCAGGCAGATCGCTTGAGCCCAGGAGTTCAAGACCAGTCTGGGCAACATGGTGAAACCCTGTCTCTATTTTTAATTAAAAACAAACGAACAAATATCACAGTGAAATGCTGTTGCACTTAAAATATTCCCTAAATTAAAAGAACAATTCCTATGTAAGACTGAACAGAACACTAAAACCTGTCTTGTAAATTATTTAACAAGGTCTTCAATTTCCTTAAATACAGTCAACTATACTTAAAGGAAATTAATTTGAAACCTGGAGATGATAAACTTGGTTATGACATGGTTCTACTCATCTAAATAACAAATTCACTAACTTAGGTTCAAATTCTGTCTTAGAGATACAATTTCCCTATTTGTAAAATGAGGTATTATGAAGATTAAATGAGATAATACATATGAAATATATTTATAAACAACAAAATAATACACAAATGCTATTATATTTTGTTTCACTAAGTTATATGATCCTGGAGAATAGAAACTATCCTTTATCATTTTGTATCCTCAGCATTTAGTAAGTGCCTGACATATTGTTTGGGATCAAATAACCATTAGTTAAAGGAACAGTTGCTAATGAGTAAATGAAAATAGAAATCATATGAAAATATACAAGCTTTAGAATAGTATATTTTGTTAGATTTTTCTAAGTTTCAGTTTTCTTTTTCTTTTTTTGAGATGGAGTCTTGCTCTCTCACCCAGCCTGGAGTGCAGTGGCGCGATCTCGGCTCACTGTAAGCTCCGCCTCCCGGGTTCACACCATTCTCCTGCCTCAGCCTCCCGAGTAGCTGGGACTATAGGAGCCCACCACCACACCCGGCTAATTTTTTGTATTTTTAGTAGAGACGGGGTTTCACCATGTTAGCCAGGACAGTCTCAATCTCCTGACTTCGTGATCCACCCACTTTGGCCTCCCAAAGTGCTGGGATTACAGGCGTGAGCCACCGTGCCCAGCCTAAGTCTGTTTTTGCACCTATACAACAGGGATAGTAGTATCTACCTCATGGGTTATGGTATTCCATTTTATATATACATATAAAATACTAAATACGGTATCGAAACTCATAGGAAAGTTGCAAAAAATTTGCCTTAAAAAAAACTCCCTGGGCCGGGCATAGTGGCTCACACCTGTAATCCCAGCACTTTGGAAGGCCGAGGCAGGTGGATCACCTGAGGTCAGGAGTTCAAAACCAGCCTGACCAACATGGTGAAACCCTGTCTCTACTAAAAATACAAAAAAAAAAAAAAAAAAAAAAATTTCCTGGGCATGGTAGTGGGTGCCTGTAATCCCAGCTACTCAGGAGGCTAAGGCAGGAGAATCGCTTGAATCCAGGAGGCAGACGTCGCAGTCAGTCGAGATCGTGCCATTGCACTCTGGCCTGGATGAGAGTGAGACTTTGTCTCAAAAGAAAACAAAACAAAACAAAATCCAACTCCCTGTCAGCAGAGTACTGCTTTTCATCAAGAAATTTCTGGGCCGGGCGCAGTGGCTCATGCCTGTAATCCCAGCACTTTGGGAGGCTGAGGCAGGCAGATCACAAGGTCAGGAGATCGAGACCATCCTGGCTAACATGGTGAAACCCCGTCTCTACTAAAAATACAAAAAATTAGCCGGGCGTGGTGGCGGGCACCTGCAGTCCCAGCTACTCGGGAGGCTGAGGCAGGAGAATGGCGTAAACCTGGGAGGTGGAGCTTGCAGTGAGCGGAGATCGCGACAGTGCACTCCAGCCTGGGCAACAGAGCGAGACTCCGTCTCAAAAAAAAAAAAAGAAATTTCTGGAGTGATGTCTGTTTTTCATAAAGTATTACACACAGTTTAGTAATTCATACCAGAAACAAAAATACAAGCTGGGTGCAGTGGCTCACGCCTGTAATCCCAGCACTTTGGGAGGCCAAGATGGGTGGATCACCTGAGGTCCGGAGTTCGAGACCAGCCTAGCCAACATGGTGAAACCCCCTCTTTACTAAAAACACAAAAGTTAACTGGGGCATGGTGGCGGGCGCCTGTAATCCCAGCTACTTGTGAGGCTGAGGCAGGAGAATCGCTTGAACCCGGGAGGCAGAGGTTGCAGTGAGCTGAGATTGTGCCACTGCACTCCAGCCTGGGTGACAGAACGAGACTCTGTCTCAAAAAAAAAAAAAAGGAAAAGAAATAGAAATAAAAATACAGACGTAGTTTTTATAAACAATATGAGAGAATGGTTTGTATATTACCTGATGTCTACACATCACATTTGATTATTCCTTTCCTCATAAAATCACAAAACATTAGGAACAGACAGGATCTTAGAAATAATTCACTCCAAATCCTTATGTGCCAGATGAGACACTAAGGCCCAGAGACATGAAGTATCCTTTCTCTACGTAACTAGATAGTGGCAGAGCCAGGCCTCAGAATCCAGTTCTTCCTCTTTCCCAGTCCACTATTCTTTCAAAAAGTGTGGTAGATACTATACCTCCCAATTTATATAGACTGGGAAACTCATTTTGAAGTAAGGGGATTCCCTAGTAGTGCAAGAGGGCAGAACTGAGAAGAAACCACAATTTTTATAAAAATTAATTAGATCTATGATGGCAGGAAAATTTTTTTTTTTTTTTTTGAGACAGAGTCTAACTCTGTCACCCAGGCTGGAGTGCAGTGGTGCGACCTCGGCTCACTGCAACCTCCACCTCCCAGGTTCAAGCGATTTTCCTGCCTCAGCCTCCTGAGTAGCTGGGATTACAGGTGCCCACCACACCCAGCTAATTTTTGTATTTTTAGTAGAGACGGGGTTTCACTGTGTTGGCCAGGCTGGTCTCCAACCCCTGACTTCATGATCTGCCCGCCTTGGCCTCCCAAAGTGCTGGGATTACAAGTGTGAGCCACCGCACCTGGCCGGAAAACATTTTTAATATCAGTAATATTTACCTAGTTTATAGATGAATCTTAAAAAAAAAAGGTGAAAATTAAAACTTACCTCATAATACCACTGTGATATTGGCAAACTGTGAGTGATAGCAAGCCAGTTTCGGTGTACTTCAAAATCTGTGGAATGGCTACTCAAAACAATTAGATGAATAAAATGAGATTTTGCAATATTTATCGATTTCTAATTCCCATAGTTATGCTTTTAAATGGACTGACATTCCCTAAGCAGTCACAGCTCACTGTCCTATAGAGACACAAATAGACATTACATAATCCCGTAACACCTCATTTATCTGGAGGTCAGATCTTCTAGGAAGTTGTTCAGCAATCTACAAGTCAGTGAAAAGGGTCTCAGAACTACCTAAAGGGCTGACAAGAAGACAAGAAGCCCAGACTTTTTCTTTTTCTTTTCCTTTTTTTTTTTTTTGAGGCGGAGTCTCCTTCTGTCGTCCAGGCTGGAGTGTAGTGGACCCATCTCAGCTCACTGCAACCACCGCCTCCCGGGTTCGCGCGAGTCTCCTGTCTCAGCCTCCCGAGCAGCTGAGACTACAGGCATGTACCACCAATCCTGGCTAATTTTTAGTAGAGATGGGGTTTCACCATGTTGTCCAGGCTGGTCTCAAACTCCTGACCTCAGGTGATCCACCTGCCTCAGTCTCCCAAAGTGCTGCGATTACAGGCGTGAGCGACCACGCCCGGCCTAGCCCAAACTTTTTCTTACAGGCGGCCCTCAGGCCTTTGCTCAGAAGTGACTTCCTCTTGCTCACAAACAATTCTAACAAAATTCATTACCTGAAAAAGGCCTCATATACCAAGACGTAAGGATGAGGAGTTCATCTGACAGAGAAGGTGGGAAAAGATCCTTGCCTTGCCTTTCCTATGTCTCCAAATTCTCCCTCTTCCCATCACTATATATAAGGATCACCCATCTTTAGAAAAAATATTTTCCTGTTTGTCCACTGCTGTATCTCCCCTCCACATTTAGAACAGCACCTGACGCATGGACAAGCTCAATACATTCTTGCTGAATATCCACTCACCAAAGTCAACAATGAGTTCCACAGCAAAGCCCAATTTACACTTTCCAACGTTTTACACAACCTTTCCACAATGAGAACTTTCTCCTACCTCCAGCCAACCCCTTCTGTCTCAATCATGGCTTTCCCTTCCTATATTCATCAGGGACATGTTGATATTCCCCGAGGTTCAGTTCTTGGTCCCCTTTTTACGCAACTTATTCTGCTCTGGACAATCTTATGCAAACTTTCTGGTTCCACTGTCAATTGTATAATGATGACTCCCAAATTACGTTTTTTTTTTTGGAGATGCAGTCTCGCTCTGTTGCCAGGCTGGAGTGCAGTAGTGCGATCTTGGCTCACTGACACCTCCGTCTCCCAGGTTCAAACGACTCCCCTGCCCCAGCCACCCAAGTAGCCGGGACTACAGGTGCACGGCACCACGCCCGGCTAATTTTTTTTTTTTTTTTGTATTTTAGTAGAGATGGGGTTTTACTGTGTTGGCCAGGATGGTCTTATCTCCTGACCTCGTGATCAGCCTGCCTCGGCTTCCCAAAGTGCTGGGATTACAGGCATGAGCCACCATGCCTGGCCTACTCCCAAATTTCAATATGCAACATTGGCTTCTTTCCTAAGTTGTAGAGACAGACACCTCCAACTTCCTGTTAACAATCTCACTTGAATTTCCTACAGATATTTCAGACGAGATCGGGCGCGTTCAGGGTGGTATGGCCGTAGACTCCTACAGATATTTCAAAATCTCCACTCAAAACTGAATTGATGACCCATCCATCCCAAGTCTAAGTACGTATACCCAACAGAAATGCATAGTATGTTCACTAAACGACATGTACTATAAGAATGTGCAAAGTGGGGCTGGGTGCGGTGGCTCACACCTGTAATTCCAGCACTTTGGGAGGCCGAGGCAGGCGGATCACGAGGTCAGGAGATCGAGACCATCCTGGCTAACATGGCGAAACCCCATCTCTACTAAAAATATTAAAAATTAGCCAGGCATGGTGGTGGGCACCTGTAGTCCCAGCTACTCAGGAGGCTGAGGCAGGAGAATGGCATGAACCCAGCAGGCGGAGCTTGCAGTGAGCTGAAATCACGCCACTGCACTCCAGCCTGGGCGACAGAGCAAGACTCCGTCTCAAAAAAAAAAAAAAAAAAAAAAGTGCAAAGTAAAACTATTTGCAACAGGTAAAAAGTGGAGATAAATGTCCACGAACAGCAGAATGGCTAAATAAATTGTGGTGTTTTCACACAATGGAATACTGTAGGGCAGTAGTTCTCAAAGTGTGATTCAGGGACTCACAGGGAGAGCCTTTCAAGGAGTTTGAAATATGTACTATTTTCATAATAATATTCAGATGTAATTTGTTCTACTTTCACTCATTCTCTCACAAGTATACAGTGACGTTCTAGAGGCTACATAATGTGATGTCATCACTCTGAAGGCCAGTGAAATTTGTGCTTATATATTCTTGTGCTTGAACAATTCGTTTTAATTTCTAAAATGGTAATTATCTATTATACAGCCCACATAAAAATATAGCTCTTTGTGACCCTCAATTATTTTTAAGAAGTGATTCTGACTAAAAAGTTTGAGAACCAGTGCTATCTAGTGATAAGAATGAAAAAACAATAATTATACAACAACGCACAAACTTAATGTTGAGTGAAAGCCAGATCCAAGAGAATAGATTATATGATTACATTTGTATAAAATTCAAAAACAAACAAAAAAAACCCAAACAAAAATTCAAAAACAGGCAAAATTTAACCTATGCAGCTAAAAGAACATCAGAGGCCAGGCATGATGGCTCACGCCTGTAATCTCAACACTTTGGGAGGCCAAGGCGGGTGGATCACTTGAGCTCAGGAGTTCAAGACCAGCCTGGGTAACATAACGAGACCCCATCTCTAGAAAAAATTTAAAAATTAGCCAGGCATGGCGGCACGCCCCTGTAGTCCCAGCTACTCAAGAGGTTGAGGTGGGAGGACTGCTTGAGCCCAAGAGGCTGAGGCTACAGTGAGCCAAGTTTGCACCACTGCACTCCAGCATGGGAGACACAGCAAGACCTGGTCTCAAAAAAAAAAAAAAAAAAAAAAGAAAAGAAAAGAAAGAAAAAAAGGTGAGAATATCAATACCTTTAGTGGGGTGGGGTTGTGGGAAGTGGCTGGAAAGATGCACAAGGGATAATATTCTGCTTATTGATCTATATGCTTTTTACAGATGTATTCACTTTGCAAAAATTCAGTGAGCTGTACATTTATGATTTGCACTTCTGGTATTTTATACTGGATTTTTTATGGAATTCTAGGTTGAAATTTACTTCCACTGAACTTTGGAAGCTTATTCCATTGGTTTTTAGTATAAAATATTGATGTTGGTAAGTCTCTTTCCTTCATGGTTTTCATCTCTGGAAGTTTCCTGTTTCTCCTTTTTATCCATAGCAGTCTGAAATGTCTAGTGATTAATGTCTTCGTGAGGGTCTTTTTTCATTAATTATGCTGAGTATGTAGTGCCTTCAGTTCTGGGAAATTTATTATTTGTTAATCTTCTCCCCTGTGTTTTTTTTTTTCTGAAATTTCTTTAGATGGATGCTAGACACCCTAGATTGAACTTATAATTTTTATCTTTTCTCTCATATTTCTCATATTTTTGAAAGATTTACTCAATTTGTCCTTAATTTTGGCAATAACATTTTCTATTAACCACTGTTTCTCTGATAATTCCTGTTTCATAGCATCTGTACTTGTTTTATAGACATGTCTTTTTTACTCTCTTTGGAGACAGCATTTACAAAATCTGAGTGAGTTTGGGGACACTTTCTTTTCCTATATAGTTGTACTATGTAGACTTTTTCCAGTCTCTTTTTTGGTTGCTTTAGTTATTTTGTTGTTTCCTATTCAAAACTGTTGGAGACTTCACTTTTGTTGGAGTGCTGGGATTACTGGCGTGAGCCACTGCATCCGTCAGTAAAAGTAATCTTAATTGCTGAAATGACACTTGAAAAAAAAAGCAAAACTAAGACTAGAGACATAATGATAAATAGTAAACAACTACTTTTTTTAATTGCATTAACAAAATCTACAATCAGCCTAGCACAGTGGTTCATGCCTATAATCTCAGTACTTTGGGAGGCCATGGTGGGAGGACAGCTTGAGGTTGGAAGTTCAAGACCAGCCTGGGCAACATAATGAGACTCCCATCTCTACAAAAAACTTAAAAATTAGCTGGTGTTGTGGTGTGCACCTGTAGTCCCAGCTACTCAGGAGGCTGAGGCCAGAGGACGGCTTGAGCCCAGGAATTTAAGGCTGCAGTGAGCTATGACTGTGGCACTGTACTCTAGCCTGAGCAACAGAGTTAGACTCTGTCTCTAAAATTTTTGACCACCATCTCCAGCTAATTCTTTGTATTTTTTGTAGAGACAGGGTTTCACTATGTTGCCCAGGCTGGTCCCAAACTCCCGAGCTCAAGCAATCTGCCTGCCTTGGCCTTCCGAAGTGCTGGGATTACAGGTGTGAGCCACTGCACCCAGCTCTGTCTCTAAAAATTAAAACAAACAAAAACCTACCATGTCTTACTTGTCCTATGATAGCTTCTTAAACTGAACTCCCCATCTTCACTCAGGCCCTTCATTAATCTAGCTTTCACATTGCAGCCAAAGTAGTATTTCTAAATCACGAATGTTATATTTCCCTTTTAATTGGCCTCTGCCCTCTGGATAAACTCTAAAGTACTCAACATAGCCTAAAAGATCTTTTTGGATCTCACTTACTCACCTTTTCAGCCCATTTCTCACTGTCCTCCCACCTGTCTTTGTCTTACTCTACATTCACCTTTTCCCTCTGCCTGCAACACTCCGTGTGAGGTAGGTTCTTTAACTCTTAACCATTTCACCAGTGGCTTAGAGAAGCAGCTTGCCCTGTCATACTGTAGCCAGTATATAGCAGAGCCAGATTCTAACCAGGGCAGTCTGACTCCCTAGCTATGGCTCTTAAACCACCAAATACTTCCAAAGTTAGTTGTTATTTTCTCCGCAAATCCTTCCTGACCTCAAGGCAAAATAAATCTTTAATTTGTCCATTTCTATCTCTAATGCCACCACTCCAATTCAAGTCAGCATCTTCTCTCATGTAGACTTTCTCAAAGGGCACCTAGCCTTCCTGACTCTCCTTCTGCCTCCTCCAGTCATTTATATGGGAGCCAAAAAATATTTTATAAATGCAAATCATTTCCACTGAGCTTATAAAATCAAAATCTAAATTTTTCATCCTGGCTTTATAAGCTCCGGCATGATTTGGTGCCTATCTTTCCAATTTCACTGTGTGTGTTTCTGTCTCTGTTGCTTATTCCATGCCAGCTACACTGGCCTTATCATAGTTGCCCAAATAGGTCAATACTTTCACACCACAGGGCCTATATTTATACAGTGTGCTCTTTCAGATAAGTTCTACACACCTGCACACACCACATACTCTGCATGGATGGCCCTCTCATTCATACTTTAGGCCTCCAATTATGTCAGTTCCTCAAGAGACATTCTCTGACACCTAATCGAAAGTACGTCTTCCTTCTTGGTCCCCTGATAGGATCCTGTTGTTCTTCTTCCTTTTTTTTTTTTTAGATGGAGTCTCGCTCTGTCGCCCAGGTTGGAGTGCAGTGGCGCTACCTCGGCTCACTGCAAGCTCCACCTTCCGGGTTCATGCCATTCTCCTGCCTCAGCCTCCCCAGTGGCTGGGACTACATGTGCCCACCACCACACCCGGCTAATTTTTGTATTTTCAGTAGAGACGGGGTTTCATCGTGTTAACCAGGATGGTCTCGATCTCCTGACCTCGTGATCTGCCCACCTCGGCCTCCCAAAGTGCTGGGATTACAGGCATGAGCCACCACACCCAGCCTCTTCTTCCTAATACGTAATCCAAATTGTGGTTATGTAACTATATATTTGCATTGATTTGTTTCTTGTACTGTTATACTTACTGAACTACACACTTCACAGGGCTAGGGACCATATCTATTTTTTCCTCCCTTCTAGCCGAGCAACAGTACCTGGTACATAATAAAGCAATTAGTAAATGTTTTGTTGAATATATCTCCATTTATCCTGTAACTTCCCTCTCATATCCCAGGGGTTTCTAGTTTGAGAAACAGAGCATTAACTACAATTAAAAACATTCTTTTTTAAATATATGAAGCGTTTCGTAAATTTGCATGCTATCCTTGTGCGTGGACCATGCTAAGCTTCCTGTATCATTCAATTTTAGTGCAGGCATACCTTAGAGATATTGTGGGTTTAGACCACCATAATGAAGTGAATATCGCAATAAAGTGAGTCACATGAATTTTTTGATTTCCCAGAGCATGTAAAAGTTATGTTTACACTGGCCGGGCGCAGTGGCTCACGCCTGTAATCCCAGCACTTTGGAGGCCGAGGCGGGCGGATCACGAGGTCAGGAGATCAAGACCATCCTGGCTAACACGGTGAAACCCCATCTCTACTAAAAATACAAAAAAAATTAGCCGGGCTTGGTGAGGGGCGCCTGTAGTCCCAGCTACTGGGTAGGCTGAGGCAGAAGAATGGTGTGAACCTGGAAGGCGGAGCTTGCAGTGAGCCGAGATAGCGCCACTGCCCTCCAGCCTGGGCGACAGAGCGAGACTCTGTCTCAAAAAAAAAAAAAAAAGTTATGTTTACACTATACTATAAAATGTGCAATACTATTATGTCTAAAAAGACAGTGTACACCTTCATTTTAAAATACTTTATCGCTAAAACAAAGCTAATGGTCATCTGCACCTTTGGCAAGTCCTAATCTTTTTGCTGGTGGAAGATTTTGCTTCAATATTGATGGCGGTTGATTGATCAGGGTTATGGGTGCTGAAGATTGGGGTGACTGTGGTAAACTGTTTTTTTTTTTGAGATGGAGTCTCACTCTTGTCACCCAGGCTGGAGTGCAATGGCATGATCTCAGCTCACTGCAACCTCCGCCTCCTGGGTTCAAGTGATTCTCCTGTCTCAGCCTCCTAAGTGGCTGGGATTACAGGTGCCCACCACCACACTTGGCTAATTTTTGTATATTTAGTAGAGACGGGGTTTCACCATGTTGGCCAGGCGGGTCTTGAACTCCTGACCTCAGGTGACCCACCCGCCTCAGCCTCCCAAAATGCTGGGATTACAAGCATGTGCCACTGCGCCTGGCAAGACTGTGGCAATTTCTTAAAATAAAACAACAATGAAGCTTGCCACATTGATGGGCTCTTCCTTTCACAAAAGATTCCTCTAGTATGCAATGCTGTTTGGTAGCATTTAACCCACAGTAAAACTTTCAAAATTGGAGTCAATCCTTCTTTTCAAACCCTGCCACTGATTATTAACTAAGTTTATATAATATTCTAAATCCTTTGTTGTCATTTCAACAACATTCACAGCATCTTCATTAGCAGAGTGCATCTCAAAAGAAACCACTTTCTCTGCTCATCCATGAGAAGTAACTCCTCATCCACTCAAGTTTTATCATGAGATATCATGCAGCAATTCAATCACATGCTCAGGCTCCACTTCTGGTTCTCTTGCTATTCCCATGACATCTGCAGTTACTTCTTCCAATGAAGTCTTGAACCCCTCAAAGTCATCCATTGGAGTTGGAATCTAATTCTTCCAAACTCTTGTTAATGTTGATATCTTGACCTCCTCCCATGAATCATGAATGTTCTTAATAGCATCTAGAATGGTTTCAATTTACTTTGCCCAGATCCATCAGAAGAATCACTATCTATGGCAGATATAGCCTTATGAAATGTATTTCTTAAATAACAAGACTTAAAAGTCAAAACTGATTGGGCATGGTGGCTCACGCCTATAATCCCAGCACTTTGGGAGGCCAAGGCAGGCAGATCGCTTGAGCACAGGAGTTCAAGAACAGCCTGGGCAACACAGTGAAAACCCATCTCTACTAAAAATACAAAAATTAGCAGGGTATGGTAGCACACACCTTAAGTCCCAGCTACTTGGCAGGTTGAGGTAGGAGGATTGCTTGAGCCTGAAAGGTGGAGGTTGCAGTGAGCTGAGATCATGCTACTGCACTCCAGCCTGAGAGGCAGAGTGAGACCCTATTTCAAAAAAAAAAAAAAAAAAAAATCAACTACTCAACTGGCTGCAGAATAGATGTTACATCAGCAGGCATGAAAACAACATTAAGGTTGGGCACAGTGGCTCATGTCTGTAATCCCAGAACTTTGGGAGGCAAAGGTAGGAGGATCGCTTGAGCCTAGGAATTCCAGGCTGGCCTGAGCAACACAGTAACCCCAGCTCTCCAAAAATAAATTTTAAAAAAAGGCCGGGCATGGTGCTCATGCCTGTAATCCCAGCACTTTGGGAGGCCAAAGAAAGCAGATCACTTAAGGCCAGGAGTTCAAGACCAGCCTGGCCAACGTGGCAAAACCCCATCTCTACTAAAAATATAAAAATTAGCAGGGCATGATGGTGTGCACCTGTAATCCCAGCTACTCAGGTGGCTGAGGCAGGAGAATCGCTTGAATCCGGGAAGCTGAGGTTGCAGTGAGCTGAGATCGTGCCACTACACTCCACCATGGGAGACAGAGTGAAACGTCTCAAAAGTAAATAAATAAGAAAAAAAAAAGAAAAATAATGGGTGGGTGCAGTGGCTCATTATCTGTAATCCTAGCACTTTGGGAGGCCAAGACAGGTGGATCGCTTGAGGTCAGGAATTTGAGACGAGCCTGGGCAACATCTCTGCAAAAAATACAAAAAGTTAGCTGGGTGTAGTGGTGTGCACCTGTAGTGCAAGCTACTTGGGGAGCTGAGATGGGAGGATTGTTTGAGCCGAGGAGGTAGAGGCAGCAGTGAGCTGAGATCATACCAGTGCACTCCAGCCTGACAAAGTGAAACACCGTCTCAAAAAAGAAAAGAAAAAGGAAAAATATTGACCAATGAGGTGGTTCGGGCCTGTAATCCCAGCACTTTGGAAGGGCTCACTTGAGCACAGGAGTTCGAGATCAGCCTGGGCAACACAGTGACACCTTGTCTCTACCAAAAAGAAAAACAAAACAAAACAAAACAAAACACACACATATAGATAGACAGATGACAGACAGACAATAGAGAGAGAGAGAAAAAAAAAATTAGCTGGGCCTGGTGGCATCTGTCTTTGTCCCAGCTATTCGGGAGGCTGAGGGAGGAGGATTGCTCAAGCAAGCGCAGGAGATTAAGGCTGCAGTGAGCCATGATGGTGCCACTGTACTTCACCCTGGGAGATAGAGCGAGACCCTGCCTCTAGAAAAAAAAAATGTTTCTGAGCAGTAGGTCTCAACAGTGGGCTTATTCAGTAAACCATGCTGTAAATAGATGTGCTGTCATCCAGGGCTTTGTTGTTCCATTTATAGATCACAGGCAGAGTAGATTTAGCATAAGTCTTAAGGGCCATTGGATTTTTAGAATAGTAAGTGAGAACTGGTTTCAACTAGATGTCCTAGATGGCATCTTCCAATGTAAGTCTGTTTCCTCTACCTTGAAAACCTATTGTTTAGTGTAGCCACCTTCATCAGTGAGCTTAGCTAGATCCTGTAGGAAACTTACTGCAGCTTCTACATCAGCACTTGCTGCTTCACCTTATACTTTATTATGGAGATGGCTTCTTTTCTCCCCCCTTTTTTTTTTTTTTTGAGATGGAGTTTCACTCTTGTTGCCCAGGCTGGAGTGCAATAGCGCGATCTCAGCTCACTGCAACCTCCACCTCCCAGGTTCAAGTGATTCTTCTGCTTCAGCCTCCCCAAGTACCTGGGATTACAGGCATGCTCCACCACACCCAGCTAATTTTGTATTTTTAGTAGAGACAAGATTTCTCCATGTTGGTCCTCAGGTGATCCGCCCGTCTTGGCCTACCAAAGTGCTGGGATTACAGGCATGAGCCACTGTGCTTGGCCGATGGCTTCTTTTCTTAAAAGAACCTCTGCTAGCTTCCAAATTTTCTTCTGCAACTTCCTTACCTCTTAGGCTTCAAAGAATTGAAGAGTTAGGGCCTTGCTCTGATGTTAGATGTTAGAAAAATGGCATTGATAGAGTTGCTCAATGGAGAGTTACTACAGCCTTCAATTTGTAAAAAAAATGAAAATGCAGTATCTGTGAAGTGCAATAAAGTAAAGTACAAAAAATGAGGTCCTGTACATGTGCTGCCAAAGTGAGCACTATATACATTCTTAACCTGGACCAAGAGCACTATTCAAAATAACAACTCTGGCCAGGCACGGTGGCTCATGCCTGTAATCCCAACATTATGGGAGGCCGAGGCAGGTGGACCACTTGAGGTCAGAAGATTGAGATCAGCCCCCGGCCATCATGTTGAAACCCCGTCTCTACTAAAAATACAAAAATTAGCCTAGCGCGGTGGTGCAAGCCTGTAATCCCAGCTACTCCGGAGGCTGAGGCAGGAGAATCGTTTGAACCCGGGAGGCAGAGGTTGCAGTAAGCTGAGATCGTGACACTGTACTCCAGCCTGGGTGACAGACTGGGACGAGACTGTCTCAAAAAAAAAAAATAATAATAACAAACAAAAAAAACAACTCTGAGGTAACATTTCTAGCCTGAGGCAACTAAAGCAAGAAATATCTTCTTATGCATAGACCTACAGTTAATCATTTTACTGAATCTACATATACATTCCACTATATGATTACATATACCCATCAGTATGGACTTACATTCTATACATATGACTCTCCAATATTCAACAAGAGATCACCAAGAGCCTGAATCAAATGATACCAATAAAACAAACCCTAAACTAGGAAGTGGGAGGGAAAGGAGAAAACGGATGAGGGAGAAAAAGAAAAAAGAGGAAGGATGAAGGGAAGGCGGAAGCCAATATTAATAAATATTGAGTACCTACTGTATACACACCACCATTTCATGGTTGCTTCTTGCTTTCCACGCTTTCAGTCTTGGCTCTACATCCATTTTTTACACAGCAGTCTAACTGTGGCCTTCGAAACCCTGTGTTATCTGTCCCCTGTGCACCCCATCCTGTGCCACTCCTCTCCCTCAACGCTCTGCAGCCACAAGGGGCACTTTCTGTTCCTAGAATGCTCCGACTTCTTTCCTGCCACAGGGCCTTTGAACTTACTCTTTCCTATGCCTGAACTGCTTTCCACATCACTTATTCTTTTTCACTTTTTGAATTTCAACTCAAACATCACCTTCTAAAGGAATAGCGCACAGCCACTTAGTAACCCTCTATTTCCTTTATCACAATCTGAAACGTTCCTGTTTGTCTAGCTCCACCCACCAACTTCGAGGGCAAGGACCAGCAACGTCTTGCTCACCACCGCATCTCCCGGGAGTTAGAACGGTACCTGGCGCCTCAGGCATCTGATAATACTGGCTGAATGGCTGTTGGAGGCAGAGGTTCTTAACTGCCTATTAAGGATGAGGACCCTGAGGTTCAGAAACGTTAAAGTGATTTGTTCCAAATCAGACAGCGCCAGGTCTGAACCTAGCCAGCTGGGGCTAAGTCAAGTAACAACTGGCGAAACGAAAAGCTTAGCAAACGCAGGGTAGCGACAAACACGACCTAAAGTTCCTTCTCTTCATACCCAGGGATATCCACACTTTTCTCTCCCGCCCTGACCGACCACGGGGCCTCCCCGCCCAGCCCCTGGCCGTGCGAGTCCCTTACTATGTGGGGATGAGAAGGCATTTGAGGAGAGTCACCCCGAGCGCCAAAGCCGAAAACCAATTGCCAGTACCCGTGGCAATTGTGAGCGCCGCCATTGCTGCGGCACCGCACGCTTCCTACCAACTTGATCCACATCCGGGATCCCGCGCATGCGGAGAAAGCCCTCTGAAGCGGTGCCCGCGAGCTGTGCGCATGCGGCGAGCCGCACAGCCAGTCCGAGGACTGCAGTCAGCTATTTAAACCTCCCGCCCACCTTTTCTTTATAGCCGCGTCTCATCCCGGGCCGGAAGGGCTCCTGCGCAGGTGTTTGTAGCCACTTTTAAGTTTCATCAGCTAGTTCATACTTGCGTGGAAAGAGTGGTCGTTTGCGCTGGGTCATCACTGTGTAGTATTGGGGATACTTACGTGAGAAAAAAACTTAACGCTAGAGACGTTTACGCACTAGTGGAGAAGCCAGGATTGTTGCCTTAGAGTTACAGTAGATAAAAGTACCTGAGAGAACTGCGGGGACTCCCAACCTGGACGCCTGCGCCGGAGTATTAAATCCAGCTAGAGAATGGCATGTGCAAAGATACAGAGGTGAGAAACATTGTGTTTTTAGAACTCTGAGCGAGGCTCTTGGCTCAGCTCCTGCTTGAGCGGAACCCATTCTAGAAGCAGGGTAGAGGCTAGTCCTAACGCTTAATGTACAAATAACCTACGGTTCATGTTAAAATAATTCGGATTCTGATTCAGTAGGCCTAACAAACTCGCAGATTGCGTAATGACTGAGGCACATGCAGTTTAATTAGGCTTGTTTCATTATTTTACTGTATGATCTTGGGCAAACTAAACTCTCTAAACCTCAGTTTCTTTTTTTATTTTTATTTATTTATTTATTTTTGAAAATAGGAGATAAAAATGGTTTCTGGCCGGACGCGGTGGCTCACGCCTGTAATCCCAACACGGGAGGCCGAGGTGGGCGAATCACTGAGTTCAGGAGTTTGAGATCAGCCTGGCCAATATGGTGAAACCCCGTCTCTACTAAAAATTAAAAAAAAAATTAGCCGAGCATGGTGGCGGGCGCTTGTAATTCCACCTACTCGGGAGGCTGAAGCTAGAGAATCGCGTGAACCTGGGAGGCAGAGGTTGCAGTGAGCCGAGATCGCGCCATTGCACTCCAGCCTGGGCAAGCCTCAGGCCTGTTTATCTAAGATGCTTTTAGTCTCAAAAAAAAAAAAAAGTTTCAGCCTCGTAAAGTGGTTGTGAGGATTAAATGAGAATGCATGTAAATTGCTTGATATGATTCCAGCACAGAATAAATGCTCAATAATGTGTCAGATCAGTTAATTATCTTGCTGAAAGATGCACAGCAAGTAGGTGACAGTGCCACCTCCCTAATATGAGTTTATGCCCTCCCACAGCTTCAGCTGCCACCCATGTGAATATGATTCACAGATTTCTAGCTCAGCACCCTTCTCTCACTTGCAGACCCTGATCTCCAGTTGGCTACCTGACCTCACGTAGATGTTTTTGTTTTGTTTTTGAGAGACAGGGTCTCATTCTGTGGCCCAGGCTGGAGGGCAATAGTGCAAACACAGCTCACTGCAGCTTGGATCTCCTGGGCTCAAGCAGTCCTCCCCACCTCAGCCTCCTGAGTAACTGGGACCACAGGGATGTGGCAACGTGTGTGTGTGTGTGTGTGTGTGTGTGTATGTGTGTGTGTAGAGATGGGATCTCCCTATGTTGTCCATGCTGTTCTCAAACTCCTGGGCTCAAGTGATCTTCCTGCCTCAGCCTCCCAAAGTATTGGGATTACAGTTGTGCGCCACCATGCCCAGCTACTTAGATGTTTTAAAGGCACTTTGCATTAATTTTCTATTTCTGCTGTAACAAATTACCATAAACTTAGTAGCTTAAAACAACACAAATTTATTCTCTTACAGTTCTGTAAGCCAGAAATCTAAAATCAGTCACTGGAGTAAAGTCAAGGTGTCATTTGGATTGGTTGCTTCCAGAGGCTCTGCAGGGAGATTGTTTTTCTTGTCTTTTTCAGCTTTTAGAAGTTGCCTGCATTCCTTGGCCCCTTCCTCACATCATTCCAACCAACTTCCATCCTTACAATCGATTACTTTCCTGTAATAGCTACGGTCAAATGGGCAACTGAAGATGATGATGAAGATGATCTTGACACCGAGAAGCAGAAGACCAATGAAGATGACCAAACAGCAAAAATGGATAAGTTAAAAGAAGGTAAAAGAAGGCCACTCGTACTTGCTGTCTCAGTATCTAAAGGTGGTCACCTTCCAGTAGAGAGGCCCACCCACTGCAAACAATGCCACCGAAGGTGACATGCACTTTCTACCACCCATCCAAAACTGTAACGTGAATCTGCAACAGGAGAGGAAAGAAGAACCAAAACTTCCAAGGCTTTGCATTTTTTCTTAAAAGCATTTTTTTTTTTTTGAGATGTAGTCTCACTCTATTGCCTGGAGTGCAGTGGTGCAATCTCGGTTCACTGCAGCCTCTGCTTCCTGGGTTTAAGCAATTCTCTGCCTCAGCCTCCCAAGTAGCTGGGATTACAGGCGCATGCCACCACACCCGTCTAATTTTTGTATTTTTAGGAGAGACGGGGTTTCACCGTGTTGGCCAGGCTGGTCTTGAACTCCTGACCTCGTAATCCACCTGCCTCGGCCTCCCAAAGTGCTGGGATTACAGGCGTGAGCCACTGCACCTAGCCAAAAGCATTTTTTAAAAGAAAAATTGGCCTATATTTTTTATTTCTACTGTATATCTTTGTGCATATTTTTGGAGTTCAGGCATTTTTAATAATCTTGGATGACCAAAGCAGCTTTCAGAGTGTTCTTTGCCCAACTTCTGACTTTACTTGTAGTGTGACCATGTTCATTAGACTCTCAAAGGAGGAAGAAAAGGAAAAACAAACGTAAAAAATGAAAAATAGATCGGGCGAGGTGGTTCACGGCTGTAAGCCCAGCACTTTGAGAGGCTGAGGCGGGTGGATCACCTGAGGTCAGGAGTTCGAGACCAGCCTGGCCAACATGGTGAAATCCTATCTCTACTAAATATACAAAAATTAGCCAGGTGTGGTGGTGGGTGCCTGTAGTCCCAGCTACTCAGGAGGCTGAGGCAGGAGAATCGCTGGAACCCGGGAGGCAGAGGTTGCAGTGAGCCGAGATTGCACCACTGCACTCCAGCCTGGGTGACAGAGTGAGACTATCTGAAAAAAAGCAAAAATAGGCCAGGCATGGTGGCTCATGCCTGTGATCCCAGCACTTTGGTAGGCCTAGGCAGGTGGATCACTTGAGGTCAGGGATTCGAGACCAGCCTAGCCAACATGGTGAAAACCTGTCTCTACTGAAAATACAAAAATCAGCCAGGCGTGGTGGCGGGTGCCTGTAATCCCAGCTATGCGGGAGGCTGAGGCATGAGAATTGCTTGAACTCAGGAGGCAGAGGTTGCAGTGAGCAGCGGTCATGCCATTGCACTCCAGCCTGGTGACAGAGTAAGACTCTGTCTCAAAAATAAATAAATGCAAAAACAACAAATCTTATTTTTTCAGCCTGTTTGATATATGTGTGAAACAATGTTGTCCAACAATAAACAGGAATCTTGTTTTTCTGAGGTTTTTTCCCCTAACTTCATTTCTAGTGAATTTTCTGAGTTCTAACAAAAAATGGTGGAGACAGTTGTCATGAATTGTACCCCTTTTCTCATTCTTTCTGCTTTAGACTTGAACATGAGGCATAAAGCTAGACTCAGCTGTAAGGAAAAACTGCCTTATGCTGGCCCTGACATCATTGAGCTAATAAACAAATCCCTCTACCTCTAGACTTATTATGTGAGGAAACACACACACACACACACACACACACGTGTTACTGAAACACCAGGGGTTCCGATCTACTTCCTGTTGCTTGCTTCACAGAAAGCCAATCACTGAGATGATTATTGCCAAGGAATAAGGCTTTAATCAGGTCCTGCAGAGAAACAGATGGGAGATCAATCTCAAACTTGGGTCCCTGACTGACTAAAACTAGGTTTATATAGCAGGAAAGAAATGTAATAATGTGTTAAAAAAAAAAAAAAGGAACTAGGGAGGAATAAGGAAGCAATCATGATGAATGAGGGGCCTGGCATCTCATTTTCTGGATGCTGTGATCCAGTGAGTTTCAGTTCTTTGATACTTTTTTTGAGAGACCTGAAGGTCATTTCCTGAGGAAGGAACTCAGATAAATATAACTTTCCAGCTTTAAGACCAGAAGGGTCAATTTCTATGTTTGTCCGAAAAAAAACTAAGGTACTATTGGGTCAGGTTCACACATGCCCACACCACCCTTAGGTGTTTAAGCCACAGTTGGTCAGATTACCTGTTCTTCCAGTAAAAGCATTTCTCACTGCTCTTGCCAGGTCCTGTCTATTTAACCTCCTAGATGTCTCTCACATTCATGCATTCCTCTTCACCCACCTTTGCCACTCTAGGCACAATGACCTGCTTTCAGCCTTTGGTACATGCCATGTTCCCTCCTGTCACTGCCTTTATACATGCGCTTCCCTCTGTCTGGAATGTTCTTCCTTCTCCCCTTAGGCTAGTTAGCTCTTCATCCTTTGGCTCTTATAGCAAGTACTGCTTCCCCAAGACAACCTTCCCCAACCTCCCCTTATCCTACCCTGGGCACCTGTCAGCTGGATGCAATTTTATACTATGTGTGTGATTATCTAATTATCTCACTAGTTATTCACTCGATGAGGACAGGGACCTCTTCTGTTTTATTCATCATTGTAGCAGCAGCAACCCACATAGCAGCTGACACAACAGATACGCTCTATATTTGTTGAATGACATGAATGTCTAAAATAGGATTCCAACCCAGTCTCTCCTACCTGAGTCTCTGCTTATCCCCAGTAGCTAGGACTACAGGCATGGCATGTGCCACCATGCCTCTTTGGTTCAGCTTTAAAAAACAAAAGAATTGGCCACATGCAGTGGCTCACACCTGTAATCCCAGCACTTTGGGAGGCCGAGGCAGGTGGATCACAAGGTTAGGAGTTTGAGACCAGCTTGGCCAACATGGCAAAACCCCGTCTCTACTAAAAATACAAAAATTAGCCAGACGTGGTGGCAGGCACCTGTAATCCCAGCTACTTGGGAGGCTGAGGCGGGAGAATTGCTTGAAACCAGAAGGCAGAGGTTTCAGTGAGCCAAGATTCTGCCACTGGACTCCAGCCTAGGTGAAAGAGCAGAACTCCATCTCAAAAAAAAAAAAAAGAAAAATGAAAACAAGTCTCTAGGCAATCAGAACCCATAGAGTGGCTGCAGTTTGTGAGATCATCAAAATCTGGACACGCTCCCTTTCAAAGAAACGTGTAGTGGTCAGGAAAGCTTTCCAGTCACCAGCAATGGCCAGGAACTGGAGTAGAATGGACTGATTTCGTAGAAAGAAAAGAGGCCAGGTCACATGGTTTATGAAACACTTCAACGATCTGCTCAGATTTTTCAGCTTGAAGACCCCTATGAAACTGACCTTGGCCCTTTTCTGCAATGAGTATATTTGAGACATGGGGAGAAATTGCAGAAAGGGGCCGATGTCAGTTTTATAGGATCTTTATGATTAGTTGAATAAGTTATATGTTTTTAGACTTCGGGATGATTGTTTATAATGTCACTTGGAGGGTAATTAAACTCAGAAACAGGCCAGGTGTGGTGGCTCATCCCTATAATCCCAGCATTTTGGGAGGCTGAGGTGGGAGGATTGCTTGAGCTCAGGAGTTCCACACCAGTCTGGCCAACATAGCAAAAACTTGTCTCTACTAAAAATAAAAATAAAATTAAAAAATTAGCCAGGCATGATGATGCATGCCTGTAGTTCCGGCTACTGGGGAGGCTGAGGTAGGAGGATTGTTTAAGCTTGGGAGATTGAGGCTGCAGTGAGCTGTGATCATGTGCCACTGCATTCCAGCCTTGGCAAGAGAGTGAGACCCTGTCTCAAAAAAAGAAAAAAGAGAAGGAAACAATTCAGTTCCAAGTTTAAAATTAAAAGTGAATAGTATTGCATTTATATGCCGTCCTAGCTATTTATTGCTGCATAACAAGTTACCCAAAACTTAGCAGCCTAGAAACATTTATTATTTCAGAGTTTCTGTGGTCAGGAATTCAAGAGTGGCTTAGCTGGGTGGTTCTGGCTCAGGGTCTCTCTTGAGGTTGCAGCCAAGATGACATCAGGGGCTGTAGTCAACTGAAGGCTCCACTGGAGCTCCACTTCCAAGGCCAACAGAAGCCCTCAGTTCCTTGTCACATGATCCACCCGTCTTGGCCTCCCAAAGTGCTGGGATTACAGGCGTGAGCCACAGCCCCTGGCCCCAAATGCCCTTTTCCTTTATTGTATGTCAGGCTCCTCCTATCCTATGACAAATCCTGCATGACCCAGTTCAAATGATCTATGAAATTTTCCCAAAGCAATTCGTGCAGGTTTCTTTTCAGAATTTACAATTGTAACCCCAGTGACAGCTAAGCCCTCCAAGATTCTTCAAATCTAAATAAAACTGACTTTGCCCAACCATTTAGTCTCAATTTGACAGCCTGTGGAAGCCAAGGCTTTCCCTTGTATTTCTGCAGAGTCTCAGAGGCATACATTTTCACATCACCTCTTTTCTCCTGGACTTCCTACTTTCTCAGTTGTGGCCTGTGTTCTTACCTTATAACCCAGATGGGAGATTCAGCTCCTTCACTGCTTTCCAGGCAAAACCTGCTGATACACAGTATTTATGAGTACAGAGACTTTACTGAAGAGCACAGCACACAGCGAATCCTTTAAATCTCTAGGCATCAGGCTGGCCCTCCCTGGTCCTCTTTGACTTTCTGGCCATGTGGTGTCCCCCTGTTGCCCTTTCCTGGTGCAATTCCAGTCTCCCCATTTTTCTGGTCTTCCCTCACTCTCTGAAGCAACAAACCTCTTTGAAAGCTTTTCTCATGTAGAGTAGTTCAGGGCGCTTTCTGTTCTTGGCCTCTTCTTCTCCCCAAGATGTTACGAAGGTGTTATTCCAAACAAGACAATAACTTTCCCAAGAGGAGTTCTTGGACCAACAGGATAATAATTTTCCTGTCCTCTTGTATGTTTACAAGCATGTCTTAGTTCAGGCTGCTATACCAAAGTACCACAGACTGGGTGTCTTATAAACAACAAACAAACAGACATTTATTCCTCACAGTTCTGGAGGCTGGAAGTCTGAGATCCAGGTCCAGGAAGTGGGTCTGGTGAGGGCTGTCTTCCAGGTTGCAGACTGCCAACTTCTTGTATCCTCACATGGTGGAAAGAGAGTGAGAGCGCTCTCTTTCATTTTTATTTACTTATTTATTTATTTTTGAGACAGAGACTCGCTGTGTCACCCAGGCTGGAATGCAATGGCATGATCTCTGCTCACTGCAACCTCTGCCTCCAGGGTTCAAGTGATTCTCCTGCTTTAGCCTCCCAAGTAGCTGGGATTACAGGTGCCAGCCACCATGCCTGGGTCATTTTTGTATTTTTAGTAGAGACGGAGTTTCACCGTGTTGGTCAGGCTGGTCTTGAGCCCCTGACCTCAAGCAATCCACCTGCTTCGCCTCCAAAAGTGCTGAGATTACAGGTGTGAGCCACTGTTCCCAGCCAGGTGGGCTGTCTTTTATAAGGGCGCTAATTCTACTCATAAGGGCTCCACCCTCATAACCTAATTATTTTAGACAAGCCCCCACCTCCCTATACCATCACATTGAAGGTTAAGATTTCAACATATCAACTGGGGTAGGGGGCTCAAACATTCAGTCTATAACAGAGTATACCTCACCCCATGGGTCTGAATCAGGTCTGGTCTGAGTTGGTTGTCCCAGATCCCTGCACAGAGCTTGGGATATAGTAGGCCTTCAGTAACATTTGTTGAATAAATGAATTTGTGATAAATGAGAATGATTGATTAAAAAATACTGAATAAAATAAGGAATCAGCTAGGCATGGTGGCTCATGCCTATAATCCCAGCACTTTGGGAGGCCGAGGCGGGCGGATCACTTGAGGTCAGGAGTTTGAGACTAGTCTGACCAACATGGTAAAACCCCACTCTACTAAAAATACAAAAAATTAGCCGGGCATGGTGGTGGGTACCTGTAATCTCAGCTACTTGGCAGGCTGAGGCAGGAGAATCGCTTGAACCTGGGAGGCAGAGGTTGTAGTGAGCTGAGATCGCGCCATTGCACTCCAGCCTGGGCAACAAGAGCGAAATTTCATCTCAAAAAAAGAAAAGAATGAATCAGTTGATATTAATTGACCTGATGGTTCCCAGGGATCTTTGCTTTGCAAAAGAAAGAAGCTGACAGAAGTTCTAGTCCTAATTCTAGTCCCAGTTTTGCCTCTCACTTGCATGTAACCATGGGCAGGTCACTTTTCCTCTCTGTACCTCAGGTGAAAAATGAGAAGGAGGCTTCTTGTTATTCCTTTTTGTTCTGCCAACCACACCTCATTCTAATCCCCACCTGCTTGCCACCTGATGCTTCACACTGGGACCTGGCTGGCCTGCTGGGTAGCTTATTATTAAAATCCACCTGCCTGGTTAAGCAGTGCTTTCAAAGCAGAGGGCCCGCCTGGAATTGTTCTAGCTCATGATTCTTGTTCGGCCACACCATTGCATTCTTTGCCTTCCTTTAATGCCTATTACAAGTGCACATTGAATAAGCTCTTTCATTCTCCCTCCTCCCAATTTACGAATGAAATCCCATCAATCCTTTCCTATGCCCAGCCCTCACACAGGAGTGTGTGTCCATGTGTTTGTGTGTGTGAATGCGTGTACCTGCATTCACTTGCGTGCATACGCACACACCCTCTTCCTTAACCAGGTTTATTGTGTCTGAAATTTTCCAAAACTTTGTATAGGCTTTCTGAAGGAAGTAGAAACCCCATGTAGTATTTTTTTTTTTTTTAAGACAGGGTCTCACTCTGTCGCCCAGGCTGGAGTGCAGTGGCGTGATCTTGGCTCCCCATGTAGTATTCTTAGCAAGGCTTTGGTCGTAGCTGCTTTTTCACTGTTTGAGGCCTTCACTGGAGCTATCTACCATGAGTCCTCAGAGACCAGGATTTCCAAGGACTGACTGATCAGTTTTCATTCATTCTTAGCTCATTGATATCACTAAGCCTCTGTGTCAATAACTAATGTAAGTATGTATGTATGTATGTATGTGCAGTGGTGTGATCATAGCTCACTGCAGCCTCAAACTGCTGGGCTCAGGTGATCCTCCCATCTCAGTCTCCTGAGTAACTGGGACCACAGATACGTGCCACCACACGTATTTAATTTAAAAAATTAAAAAATTTTTTTTGTAGAGATGGGTCTTGCCATGTTGCCCAGGCTGGTCTTGAACTCCCAGCCTCAAGCAGTCCTCCCTCCTTGGCCTCCCAAAGTGCTGGAATTACAAGTGTGAGCCACTGTGCCTAGCCAACATCTAAGATCTTTTTTTTTTTTTGAGATGGAGTCTTGCTCTGTAGCCCAGGCTGGAGTTCAGTGGCATGATCTCCGCTCGCTGCAACCTCCGCCTCCAGGGTTCAAGTGATTCTCCTGCCTCAGCCTCCCGAGTAGCTGGATTACAGGTGCGTACCACCATGCCTGGCTAATTTTTTGTATTTTTAGTAGAGACAGGGTTTCACCACGTTGGCCAGGCTGATCTTGAACTCCTGACCTCAAGTGATCTGCCCACCTCGGCCTCCAAAAGTGCTTGGATTATAGGCGTGAGCCACTGCATCCGGCACAACAACTAAGATCTTTCTTCCCCCCTCCCCACTCCCCCTGAGACAGAGTCTCACTCTATCAACCAGGCTGGAGTGCAGTGGCGCAATCTTGGCTCACTGCAACCTCCGCCTTCTGGGTTCAAGTGATTCTCCCGCCTCATACCTGGGGTTACAGGCACTTGCCCCCACGCCCAGCTAATTTTTGTATTTTTTTAGAGACAAGGTTTCACCATGTTGGCCAGGCTGGAAAACTAAGATCTTAATTTGAGTGCCAAAGGGTGTCCCACAGCTCCTTTCCTATATTTTGTTATTGGGGCGGGGCCAGGACACACATTTCAGTAATCTTTGCTTTTAAGGGTTCTGAGTTAACTTAAAAGATGGCAAAAAAAAAAAAAAAAAAAAAAAAACAGGTATAACACACAGAACCTTAAATTTCATTGTTGCCAAGCTCCATGTGAACTAGGATATGAATAGTAACAATGATTCAATTATTGTTAATAGCATACACTTACTAGATACCAAACACTGGATGAAGTGTAATACATAAGTCATCTCATTTATGTAAACATTGTGAGGAAATAGAGCACTGGAGAGTTAAGGAACTCACTCGGGTACTCACTGCTGGTGAGTGATGCAGCCAGGATTCAACCCAGCCCATCAGATGGCAGCATCTGCATCTATAACCATTACACTATTTCTTTCTTCAAGCTCCCAATTTGTGTTCTGAGGAGAGACTAAATAAGGAAAAGAAAAAAATCTCTTCCCCTATTTAGCCACCAGACCTTTGTCCATGACTTGGAAGTGTTTGCTGTGGAGTCTCCTATCTCGTCTTTTTTTTTTTTTTTTTTTGAAATGGAGTCTCGCTCTGTCTCTCAGGCTGGAGTGCAGTGGCATGATCTCGGCTCACTGCAATCTCCTCCTTTTGGGCCCAAGCGATTCTCCTGCCTCAGTCTTCCTGGTAGCTGGGATTACAGGCTCCCGCCCCCATGCCTGGCTAATTTTTGTATTTTTAGTAGAGTCAAGGTTTCACTATGTTGGTCAGGCTGGTCTGGAACTCCTGACCTCAAGTGATCCTCCCCCTTCGGTATCCCAAAGTGCTGGGATTACAGGCATGAGCCACTGCACCCAGCCTCCTATCTTGTCTTCATGAGTTTTCAGAATTTTGTGGTGCACTGATCAGAAGCCCAGAGGAATCTAGACTTTATTGAGGTACACCTTGGTATTTGAATCCCACTCTGTCTCTTTTTATTTTTATTTTTTGGCAGGGTGGGAGGGCGGGGGAAGACAGAGTCTCACTCTGTTGTCCAGGCCAAAGTGCAGTGGGCACAGGTCATTGCAGCCTTGACCTCACAGGCTTAAATCATCCTCCCACCTCAGCCTCCGGAGTAGCTAGGACTATAGGTGCACCACCACACCTGGCTAATTTTTGTATTTTTTGTAGAATTGAGGTTTCGCCATGTTGCCCAGGCTGGTCTCAAACTCCTGGGCTCAAGCAATCTGCCCGCCTCGGCCTCCCAAAGTGCTGAGATTACAGTAATGAGCTACTGTGCCCAGGCCGAATCCCTCTTTATCAGCATCAGATCATATCAATATCAATTTTATATAGACCATTAATATCAGCCAGGAGAAGGATGAAAGCAAAATGTTCTAAGAGCAAAGGGACTGCTGCTGATTATCATCAAGTGAACCTATTTCACAGGAAGAAAATGCGGATGACATTTTATGACCAACAGCATTGTTTATTTAACCTTGGAGCACAATAGAGAAAAACTTTTGACTCCAACCCCCAGTCTCTGAAGGCAAAAGTCTGAAATACCCTCTCAATTCTGTTTATGGCCTTAAAGCATTTGTCTTAGCCTATATTCTCCCCAAAGCAGGGCCTGAGACAAAGGCTTATGTGTGAGTAGTTTAATTTGCTGTGGTGATCTCAGGAAGCAGGAGCTATGCTTGCAGAAAATGAAATAGGGAGTGCAAATATAAGGATAAGGTATTAACTACTACTGAGGACAGCTGATTATTCAAGCATGGGAGACCTTCTGAGAGACCATATAAGATGCATTTAAGGACTATCTTGCTCAGGGGAAGAGAGGGAGAAAAGGTTATCCATCAGCTTCCCTCTCCCATTGGTCAAGACTGGCCCTAGGGAACATTTATGTTTCCTGTAAATGAGTGCTAAATGGACTCCCACAGACATCAGGCATGGCAGCTCAAAGAGACTGGAAGGCAGAAAATGAAAGACATGAGACGGGCCTGAGGCCAGGCATTTTCAGGTTACATCTTCATGAAGATGGTCATTGCTGCACAATGGCTGAAATAAGGGGTGAGACTAACAAGATATGAAGTGGGTTATGAGAGGTGTTTGACATAGTCCAACCCTTGCACCATTCAAGCCCACTTAACGACCTCGTGTAAATTTAATTTGTCATATGGTCGTCTTCAGTATGGCAGCTGGCTGCATTCTCTGCAAACACTTGATAATCCAAGCAAATTAGTGAAACAAGTTATAATATTTGCTGCTACAGTTGATCCCAAAGCTGTAATTGATATTCATTATCTGCTTCTTCTGCCACTCAATCTAGATTTCTCTTATTCTCATCCAGCACTTTGGCTGGCCTGGATTTCTTGCTTGGTGGTGGGACTATGACTGTCCCTGAAGTCCTTATGATTGCCTTACCCTTGATATGATCATGATTACTACAAATAGCCTGTTCATCATTACCACTGGATTTGTTCCTGAGCTGACACTTAACTGAGCCTTAACAGAACATTCCACCATCATCTGCCAGGGTCTGTTTTATTGCAGAAGCCATAGAGGTGATCTGAATAGAGATATAATGGGCATAAACAGGCTTGCGTCCTCTAAGTCTGTTCTGATGGTGTTAATCTCTGCAATTCTTTCTGGGATGCAATATTGCTTCTACTGATGGGGGCGGTGAAGTGTCTGGGTAACTTCAAGGGCTTCCACTTGGCCCTTTCTACTACAGACTCTTACTCGGCCAGATGTGGTGGCTCACGCCTGTAATTCCAGCACTTTGGGGGGCCGAGGCGGGCGGATCACTTGAGGTCAGAAGTTCGAGACCAGCCTGGCCAACGTTGTGAAACCCCATCTCTACTAACATTAGAGACTACAAAAATTAGCCGTGCGTGGTGGTGGCATGCCTGTAATTCCAGCTACTCGGGAGGCTGAGGCAGGAGAATCGCTTCAACCCAGGAGGCAGAGGTTGCAGTGAGCCGGGATAAAGCCATTGTACTCAAGCCTGGGTGACAGAGCAAGACTCTGTCTCAAAAAAAAAAAAAAAAAAAAAAAAAGATTCTTACTCCTCAGGTCAGAAAAACAACACAAGAATTCTAATATCTGCTAAATATATATCTGCCGATCTCTACTTCCAGAAACTGGGGAATTAACCACAGGGTGGGTCCGTGAATGCATAGAACCAATGTGAAATGCACTTGGGCTAGAAGTCATTTTATCACTTGGCTTTCATCATTCAAATTCATCATCTAAAAATGAGGGGCCGCATGCAGTGCCTCACACCTGTAATTCCAGCACTTTGGGAGGCTGAGGTGGGTGGATCATCTGAGGTGAGGAGTTCAAGACTCATCCTGGCCCACAATGCAAAACCCTGTCTGCACTAAAAATACAAACATTAGCCAGGCGTGGTCGTGGGCACTTGCAGTCCCAGCTACTCGGGAGGCTGAGGCGGGAGAATCACTTGAACCCGGGAGATGGAGGTTGCAGTGAGCCGAGATTGTGCCACTTCACTCCAGCCTGGGCGACAGAGCGAGACTCCCTGTCAATAAATAAATAAATAAATAAAAATGGGGGTGACAGTTCTTATCACTTGGGGTTTTTGTGAGGATTAAATGGTATGTGTAAACACCAAAACAGCTGTTGACACACAGTAGGTGTTCAAGAAATAGTACTGTAATAGGATATTTTTCTACAGAAATCCTGACTCTCGCTTTGGATGGTTTCCTTGAATCCTGAGTTTTTTTAATTCCCCAAATTGTCCTCCATGGTACTACATAGTCATTAAGAACAAAGATTTAGGAGCCAGATCATTGGGGTTTTGAATCTTGGCTCTACCAGTCACTAGCTATTGGATGTTGGGCAAGTGGTTTAATCTATCTGTGATTCAATTTCTTTATAAAATGAGAAAAATTATATATCTCACAGTATTGTTTTGATAATTGACTTATTATATGGAAAACACCTAGAATTGCCTGGCACATAGTAAGCAGAATGTAACTGTTAGCTATTATTATTTTATTGTTATTTTTTGAGATGGGGTCTCACTCTGTTGCCCAGGCTGGGGTGCAATGGTGAGATCATGGCTTGCTGCAGCCTCAACCTCCCACGCTCAAGTGATCCTCCCACCTCAGCCTCCCAAGTAGCTGGGACTACAGGTGCATGCCACCACACCCAGCTAATTTTTGTATATTTGTAGAGACAGGGATTCGCCATGTTGCCCAGGCTGGTCTTGAATCATGGACTCAAACAATCCACACACTTTGGCCTCCCAAAGTGGTGGGATTACAGGTGTGAGCCACCATGCCTGGCCTATTATTATTATTAATTGGCCAACACTACCTCCTAGAATTTTTTACTAGCTGGCTTTTTTCCCCCATCTTTTGCTTAGCTACGTATATCTCCCCTCTCACTCTTCTCTTCCTCCTTCCAAATCATAAAAGGTTACAGCCTGCTGGTGGCCATTCTGACAGGCTGGGAAGCGTAGGCTCCAGTTAGAAGCCAGAAACGGGCTCTTCCTCTCCTTCCAAATCATACCTGGGGGACTCAGCTTTTCTGGGAAACATAATAATAGAAACATTTACCCAGCACTTACTCAGAGTATTGTGCTAAATTCTTTCCATGGATGAACTCTTAATTTTCACAACAATCTTATGAGGTAGATATAAATATTATGCCCACTTTATAGACAGGGAAAATTGCAGTTTCAGAGAGACATAACAACTTACCTAAGGTCACATTCTAGAAATTGGTAGAGTTGAGATTTGAGCCCAGGTTTGTGAGATTCCGTAGCCTATTCTAACCATAGGAATATGGCATTGCGTAGTAGTAAATTTGTGCACTCTAGCATCAGACTGTGTTCACATGCTGGACTCACAGCTGTGACTTACTACTGCCTTGCCTACCTAAGTGGCTTCTGAAAATATTTGGCCTTTCCATTGGAGATGGAGACAAATGTGAGCAGTAATGTTTTTAAATAGAGTTTTCCCCAATACCCAACATAGACTCTGCCACAGAGCAGATGCCTCATAAACATTGGCTCAAAAAATAAATATATTCAAGACACTATTGTAGGCACGGTGTGGGTTACAAAGGCAGTTGATTGATTGAATGTCCCTTCCTTCAAGGAACTTGCAGACACGGAGAAGCTGACAGGTGCTTTAAATCACTATAATCTGAGGAGGAATGTGCTAAAAGGTTCTATGTAGAAACAAAAATATCTCTATGAAAACAAAGAAGAGGGAGAGAGTAATTAAGTTGGAGAGGTTCTCTAAGGTTTTCCGGATAGATTATTATTTGAGATGGTCTTAAAGGAAATGTTACAGAGCCAAACTGGGTCTACTCGCCCGTTGCCATAAAACCAGATACAGACATCGAGGTTTTTGCAGTGATATAGAAAGGATGGCATTTATTGTAGGGCACCAAGCAGGGAGAAATGGGTCAGCTTATGCTTAAGACCTGAATTCCCTCATGGCTTGCAGGTAAAAGTTTTTTTTTTTTTTTAGACGGAGTCTCACTCTGTCACCCAGGCTGGAGTGCAGTGGCGATATCTGGGCTCACTGCAAGCTCTGCCTCCTGGGTTCTTGCCATTCTCCTGCCTCAGCCTCCCAAGTAGCTGGGACTACAGGCGCCTGCCGCCACGCCTGGCTAATTTTTGTATTTTTAGTAGAGATGGGGTTTCACTGTGTTAGCCAGGATGGTCTTGATCTCCTGACCTTGTGATCCACCCGCCTCGGCCTCCCAAAGTGCTGGGATTATAGGCGTGAGCCACCACGCCTGGCCTCAGGTAAGAGTTTTTAAAGGCAGGGGGTAAATTTCAGGAAAGCAGGAGCTACAGGCAAAATTATAGCAGGATATCTTGAAACAAAGCAGGATGTCTGGGTCATAGGTAGGTTTAAAGATCTGATTTGCAATTGGTTAAGGAAGAGAAGCTTTGTTTAAAAAAATTTGGGGTCGGCCAGGTGCGGTGGCTCATGCCTGTAACCCCAGCACTTTGGGAGGCCAAGGCGGGCAGATCACCTGAGATCAGGAGTTCAAGACCAGTCTGGCCAACATGATGAAACCCCGTCTCTACTAAAAATACAAAAATTAGCCAGGCATGGTGGTAGCATGCCTATAATTCTAGCTACTCAAGAGGCTGAGGCAGGAGAATTGCTTGAACCCAGGATGCAGAGGTTGCAGTTAGCCAAGACCATGCCATTGCACTCCAGCCTGGGTGATAAGAGAGAAACTCCATCTCAAAAAAAAATTAGGATCATGGTTGGGCACAGCGGCTCACACCTGTAATCCTAGCACTTTGGGAGGTCAAGGCGGGAAGATCACTTGAGGCCAGGAGTTCAAGGCCAGCCAGCCTGGGCAACAGTTTAGCGAGACCTCCATCTCTACAAAAAGTAAAAAAAAAATTAGCCTTGTATAGTAGTGCATGCCTGCAGTCCCAGCTACTCTGGAGGCTGAGGTGAGAGGATAGCTTGAGGCCAGGAATTTGAAGCTATAGTGAGCTATGTTTATGCCACTGTGCTCCAGCCTTGGTGAAAGAGCAAGACCCTGTCTTTAAAACAAAACAAAAAATTGAGGTCAGTAGAAAAATGTTAACTGGGCCGGGTGCGGTGGCTCATGCCTGTAATCCCAGCACTTTGGGAGGCCAAGGCGGGTGGATCACTTGAGGTCAGAAGTTCGAGACCAGGCTGGCCAACATGGTGAAACCCCGTCTCTACTAAAAATATAAAAAAATTAGCCAGGCATGATAGTAGGAGCCTGTAATCCCAGCTACTTGGGAGGCTGAGGCAGAATTGCTTGAACCCAGCAGATGGAGGTTGCAGTGAGCCGACACAGTGCCACTGCACTCCAGCCTGGGCAACAGAATAAGACTCTGTCTCAAAAAAAAAAAAAAAAAAGAAGAAGAAAAATGTTAACTGGTTAGGGGAGTGACTTTCTCCAAGCCTCTCAGGAAGCAAGTTAGAACGAAGGGCAACAGTTTCGTCTTCACTTCTCCCTTACCTGGGGTACCTGTTTGGTGGGGATCCCCCGTGGGGGTCTGAGCCTGTGAAAGAGAACTCAGGGACATAAGATATGATCTTTAGTTTCTATAGAGAAAGCAAACATTTTGGGACAGTAACTTCTTAAGCTATTGTTTTCGGCCATTATTACTTAAAAAATCATTTTTTTTTAAATTTTAAAATAAAGATGGGTTCTTGAACTGCTATGTTGCCCCAGCTGGTCTTGAACGCCTGGGCTTAAGTGAGCCTTGGCCTCCCATAGTGCTGGGATCACAGGCGTGAGCCACTGCGCCAGGCCTATTACCTTCTTGTTTAACAAGTTACTTATTTACTGCCCATGGCTAGCTAGGTGCTTAGAATTTCTCTTGAAGGAACTCAGGATTTTATTTCCATGCCTGGAGTAGTCTGCAGGCCCCTAAAAAAGGGGATCCCTGCTCCATCTCAGAAAGGTAACATTTTTAGGATGGAGCAACTAAAAGAGATTTAAAAAATACAGTCATGCTGGGAATTTTTACTTTCTGCTGCAGGTGTTGGATTCGATGAAGGGATTCACATGGGGGGAGGTGTGTTTTATCAGGCTCACTCTGGCACCTGGTAGGGAGACCAGTCCTCTGAAGCCAGATGGCCTTAGATTCAAACCCCACCAGCGTAATTTATTCAAAAATCTGCAGGGCAGGCCAGCAGGCCAGGCCAGCAGCCTGGGCGACAGAACGAGACTCTGTCTCTTAAAATGTATTTACCCTGTGATCTCAGGAAATGTGTCAGTCAGGATTCTACCTGAGAAAAAGGACTGGTACTATATATGTATATATTTATTTATTTATTGCAAGGAATTGGCTTTTTTTGCTCATCAGGGCTGGCTTGGCAAGTTAAAAATCTGCAGGGCAGACCAGCAGGCTGGAAACTCAGGCAGGAGTGGAAGCAGCAATCCACAGTAAGTTTCTTCCCCAAGGAAGACTTCAGTTTGCTCTTTAGGCCTTTACACTGATTGGATGAGGCACACCCAGATTATTGAAGACAGTCTCTTTTTATTCAGAAGTCAACTGACTGTACATGTTAATCACATCTACAAAATACCTTCACAGCAACACCTAGATTCTTGTTTGATTAATAAAGTGGGTACTATATCCTAGCCATATTGGCACATAAAACTAAACTTCACGGCTGGACTTGGTGGCTCACGCCTTAATCCCAGCACTTTGGGAGGCCAAGACAGGTGGATTGCTTGAGTCCAGGAGTTGGAGACCAGCCTGAGCAACATGGCAAAACCCTGTCACTACAAAAAATTTAAAAAACTAGCCAGGTGAGGTGGCGGGAGCCTGTAATCCCAGCTACCCAGGAAGCTTGAGCCCTGGCTGTCGAGGTTGCAGTGAGCCAAGATCGCGTCACTGCACTCCAGCCTAAGTAACAGAGTGAGACCCTGTCTCAATAACAGACAATCAAAAAAACTAAACTAAACTAACCTTCACTTAATTTCTTCAAGTTCGTTTCCTCAGCTATAAAATTGAGATACTGATCCTTACCTCCTATATGAAAATGCACATTAGGTAGCAGAACTTTCCATGAAGCAGAGCAACAGGGCTTAACAGGTCTTAGCGCTCAGTCTACAGGAATCAGTGGGGAGGCTTTTGCAACACTTTAGAAGAGCAGGGTTTGGTTTGAATAAGAATATATTTTTCCAACCTGGATACTTTGTAATATAAGCACATGGGGGGCGGGGAAACAGTTCAAACTGGCAATCAATGAAGAGGTAGTCTGTCTTACTTTAGGCCTTTCCCTCAGAAGTAATTATTGCTGATAGTTTCTATTTTTCCAGAATTTTGTTCTATATGCATGCACGCTCAATGCCTAATCACACTCAGGCTTTTGTCCCCTTGCACCTTGCTTTTTAAATTTAACGGTATGTCTTGGAGAATGTTCCATTTCAGCATGTACAAATCTACTTCTTTTAAAAAATGGCTGCAAAGGGCTGGGCGTGGTGGCTCACGCCTTGTAATCCTGGCACTTTGGGAGGCCAAGGCAGGCGGATTGCCTGAGCTCAGGAGTTTGAGACCAATCTGGGCAACACAGTGAAACCCCATCTCTACTAAAATACAAAAAAAAACAAAATTAGCCGGGTGTGGCAGCGTGTGCCTGTAGTCCCACCTACTCGGGAGGCCAAGGCAGGAGAACTGCTTGAACCCAGGAGGCGGAGGTTGTAGTGAGTTGAGATCACGCCACTGCACTCCAGCCTGGGTGACAGAGCGAGACTCTGTCTCTTAAAAAAAAAAAAAATGGCTGCAAAGTATTCCATTGTGTTGTTAAATACTAATTTACTTATTTAATAAGTTCTCAACTGATGGTAATTTAGGTTACCAACTTTTTTGCTATTATAAATAATACAAGGGTAAACATCTTTGTACATACATACGTGTTTGCATAATGTGTAAGAAGAGATGTAAGATAAATTTCGAGAACTGGAAATACTGCATTAAATGGTTTGCACATTTAAAATGTCAATGTATAGTGCCAATTTATCTTTCAAAGAGATTGCATTAGTTTATACCCAACCAATAGTATACGAGAGTGCTGTTTCCCCATGCCCTTATCAACACTGCCACCTTGGATTTAAACCTGCTTGTTTTCCTTTAAAATACCAAAATGGGCATTTGAAAAAAATACGCATGATTTTTTCCTTGGCAAGAGCTATATTTTGTTTGAGTTTGATCTTTCTGATAGCAGACCTAGGCCTTGTGCCCTGTCCTGTCGTCCCATCTCTGAGGAGCTCGGCAGATGACCTGACCACAGGAGTCAGTCAGAATAGCTCCAGGTCACCAGGCAAAAGGGTAGGCCAGATCCGGGCCTGTGCCCAGCCTGATGATGGAAATGCAAACAAGCCAAGTTCTATAATAGAACACAGAGCCATTGCCGGGAAACCACAAATTGCTGACTTGCTCCTGCAAACAATCAATATTCAGAAGCTGAGTCCAGGAATTCTAACGATGCATCCTGCACAAAGGGCTGAGTGGGGGAGGATGTGCTTTTAGAAAAAAACCCAGCACCAGAAGCCCTGGTGCTGCTTCTTAGAGAGCCACCAAGAAGGCCCTTGGTCCCATCACCACGCCCTCTGACAATCCCAGAACCCTAGGCTCTCAGAGCCAGAGTAGATCTGGGAAATTATCCTGCCCTGAGAGAGTCCAGGCAAAGAATCAAGGCAGTTCCAAGGAGCAAGTGCTCACTTCGGCGGGATAGTGCAGGGCAGTGGTTAGTGGCTACACTTGGGCTCAAATCCTGACTCAGTCACCAGCTCTCTGACCTTGGACACATTGCTTCACATCTCTCAGCCTCAGTTTTCTCATCTATAGAATGAAGATAGTAACACCTATCTCAGAAGGTCATTGTGAGGATTCAACTGAATAATTATGTTTGTAAATAATTTAGCATGGCAACTGGCTTTTTGTAAGGTCGTAATAAATTATTATTAATGTTTTTTTTTTTTTGAGACAGAGTCTCCCTCTGTCACCCAGGTTGGAGTGCAGTGGTGCTATCTAGGCTTGAATCCTCCTGGGTTCAAGTGATTCTTCGGTCTCAGCCTCCCAAGTAGCTGGGACTACAGGCATACACTAGCATGCCCAGCAAATTTTTTGTATTTTTAGTAGAGATGTGGTTTCACCATGCTGGCCAGGCTGGTCTCAAACTCCTGAGCTCAAGTGATCCACTGACCTTGGCCTCTCAAAGTGCTAAGATTACATGTGTGAGCCACCATGCCTGGCCTATATTGTTATTAATAAACAATAGGCTATCAGGAGTGGGGACTAAGGAGAGGCCATTTGCACTAGACCTTGAAGAATTTGGAAGATTTGGTAATTAGAATGATTAAAGGGATGAAATTCCTGTGCAAAGGTTCTCTTCTCGTGTCTCTCCTGGCCTGACCAGGAGGCATGCTGGGGTCTCAGCAGTAGACCACTGCAGAGGAGGGTGGGTATAGGTAGGGGATAATTCCACTGCAGAACATGTCAAATAGTCCTTGCTTAAATGGTATCTACAATGACATTTGCATCTGGGTTCCAAATTCATCCCCATATCCTCCTGTCTCAGCCTCCCAAAGTTCTGAGATTACAGGCGTGAGCCACTGTGCCCAGCCTCCATCCATATTTGAATGCAGGCTCCATCAGGGCAGGCCCCTTTACTGTTAAAATTCTGCATGATGATGAAGGGCACATGCCTGCACGGATTTGCTCCACTCTGTTCCACCTCGGCTGCTTCCCTCCCTCAGCAACGCCTGGCATCCCTACTCTGGGGCCGTTACTTAGAGGCAGGATATGGCTCCAATTTAGCACGATTATCCCCAGGGCCAGATAGACAGTAATTGGATTGAATCAATATAACATACAAAACTCTTCATAATCTGGGTTCAGTATATTTTTTTAGCCATTCTCTTAGCCTAGACTCCAGCTAGTCTCTAGCATAGACTACATAGAATAATGGTAACATTGGGCTGGGGGTGGTGGCTCATGCCTGTAATCTCAGCACTTTGGGAGGCTGAGGTGGGTGGATCACTTGAGGCCAGGAGTTCAAGACAAACCTGGCCAACATGGTGAAACCCCGTCTCTACTAAAAATACAAAAAGTAGCCAGGCATGGTGGTGCATGCCTGTAGTTCCAGCTACTTGGGAGGCTGGGGCAGGAGAATAACTTGAACCTGGGAGGCGGAGGTTGAAGTGAGCCAAGATCGTACCACTGCACTCCAGCCTGGGCAACAGAGTGAGACTCTCTCACAAAACAAAAACAAAACAAAAGAGTAATGGTAATATTGATCATCATCATTCACTGAGTGTGTACCAGTCATTGTTCTAACACTTTACGTACATTAATTCACTGAATCCTTACAGAACCCTATCAGTTAAGTATTATTATTATCTCCATTGGTCTGGTGAGAAAATTAGATCCAGAAAGGTGAAACAACTTCCTGATAGAGTAAGGACTTGAAGCCAGGTGGTCTGCCTGGACCCTGAACCATTCCCAGCCACTCCTCTCTGTTGCCTCTGTTGTAGAGTGGCTTTGCTCTTTCAAGTCCCTGAGCCTCTGCTCTGCTGCAATGCCCTTCCCCAACTTCTGGCTCTAGCAAACTCTACTTGCTCTTTGAAGCCCAGCCCAGATACTGCATCCCTGGCCCCACCTGCTTCTCCAACCAGGGGAAGGAGGTTGTCCCTGTCTCCACTTTCTTCCCCTTACAAGTTGCTCCCAGCCCTGGATGGGGAGGTCATCTGAAACAGGACCCTGACTCACGCCTCAGTATCACCAGCCCTCAGCACAGTGCTTGTCTGTGGGTCTTTCATTCGTGTTTTCAACAAACATGAACGAGTTGAATGAGCAACTCCACTGCTTCGCACACGAGGAAACAAATCCAGAGAGGCAGAGGGACCTGTCCATTTCACACAGCCAGTGAGAGAGAGAGCTGAGGCCAGACTCCAGGGCTCCTGACACCCAGCCCTGTTCTCTCTCACACCATTCCAACTGTGTGTGGAACGTTTGGAAAAGCCTTCATGCATCTTTGAGCCTTTCTTAATTCTGTCTTACATTTATTTCATCCCAAAGACGACTTCTTTGAGAGTGCTGGTGGGAGAGTGAATTTTGGCTCGTCTTGTCTGAAGTCATGAGGCAACAGGGGAAAACAGACAAACAATCCTGAGATGTGTTTTACTGACCCAGTCCTCAAAACAGCAGAACAAAACACTCCACACTCAAGCTGGGGCTGCTAGCCAGCAGGGCACTGAGTGAAGCTGGACAGAATTCACTAGGGATCCTCCTCCCTTTTGCTTAAAATGGTGGGGCCTTTGGAGAGGAAGTGTTTTCTGGCTTGTCTGAATTTTCTTTCTTTTTTTTCCTTTTTTTTTGAGATGGAGTCCCACTCTGCTCCCCAGGCTAGAGTGCAGTGGCGTGATCTCAGCTCACTGCAACCTACGCCTCCTGGGTTCAAGCGATTCTCCTGCCTCAGCCTCCCAAGTAGCTGGGATTACAGGCGTGCACCACCACACCTGGCTAATTTTCATTTTTTTAGTAGAGATGGGGTTTTACCATGTTGGCCAGGCTGGTCTCGAACTCCTGACCTCAGGTGATCCACCCGCCTCAGCCTTTCAAAGTGCTGGGATTACAGGCTTGAGCCACTGTGCCTGGCCCTTTTTTTTCTTTTTCTTTCTTTTTGACAGGGTCTCGCTCTATCACCCAGGCTGGAGTGCAGTGGCACAATCACGGCTCATTCCCACCTCAGCCTCCTGGGCCCAAATGATCCTCCCACCTCACCCGTGTAGCTGGGACCACAGGTGTGCACCACCATGCCTGGATAATTTTTAAATTTTTTGTAGAAATGAGGTCTCCCTGTGTCACCCAGGCTGATCTCAAACTCCTAAGCTCAAGGGATCCTCCTGCCTCTACCTCCCAAAATGCTGGGATTACAGGCGTGAGCCACCACACCTGGCCAATGATGATTACTTGTTCATAATGTCCTTTATGGCTGGAATGGCCTTCCTCACCTTGTCTGCCTAGGAAACTTTTACTTATCCATCATAAGCCATCTCTGGTTATTGGCAAGCCATCTCTGATCATCCCGTTTCCCCTCAATGTGGTCCCTGGTTCTCTCAGCTCTCTCACGCCTTTTACCTTTGCCCCTCTAACACAACCTGGTCTATGTTGAAATTGTTTACTTGCCCATGTTCCCTAGTAGGTGATGGCAGCTAAGAGGATAGGCTCAGGTCTGTGCCCCCAGGGCCTAACAGTGCCTGCCCCATGGAGACTCAGGAACTGGCTTCTACATCCCTAGATTAGGAGCACTAGGAGGTTGGGAGAAGAGGAGCTTTGCAGGGCTGGGGGCTGCATAGCTCCTGGGAGCACCAATCATATCATATGCTATTACTTTGTTTGAATGGAGCCCCTGGAGCTGTGCAGCTTGGTAGCTCTGGGCCGCTGCATGAGACAGACTTGGTCTTGTATCTTAGCTCTGCCACATTCTGGCTTCACTCCTTGGACCATTTAATCTGTTTAGGCCTCAGTGTCTTCACTTGTCAATGACTGTTATGATTGTGACCTCTCAGATTGTTGTCAAGATTAAATGAGATGATACACACAACGATCCCGATGGTGCCTGGCCAGTGGTAGTTGTAACCCAGTACCAGATTTTTAATGACAAGATTCATACCAGGGCTGAGCATCAGACTATGGGGTTGCCTTGGTAGTGTAAGAGGCAGAAAGGTAATGTGAAGAGGCAGAAAGAACAGTGCTCTAGGAGACAAGAACCCTGGATACAAGGGCTGTGTGTGTGTGTGCATGTGTGTGTGTGTATTTTCTCTGCCCCACCATGTGGTCCATCTTCCCCTCTGTCCCAGGCCCATCCTGGTTTTGTACTCCATACTCAGCTGGAAAAATTTGAGGCAGAAGAGCAGCTAGGAACCCATCTAGGGTGGCCAGGCCTACCTGGGTGCTGGGAAGCAGGAGTGCCCTTGAGCAGTGGCACTGCTTTGGGCTGGAGCCGTGAGGCCTCCTCTGTGGTGGGGGTCATGGTTTGGAGCATGGGCTATGGAGCCAACAGCCTGGGTGCAAAATCCCTCTTAGCCCCTTCCTCACTGTTCTACCTGTCTGTGCCTCAGCTTCCTCACTGGATTAGTTCGCTAGGGCTGCTGTAACAAAGTGCCACAGCCTGGGTGGCTCAAACAGCAGAAGTCATTTCACATAGTTCTGGAGGCTAGGAGTGTGAGATCAAGGTGTTGGCAGGGTTGGCGTCTAGTGAGGGCCTCTCTCCTCGGCTTGCAGATGGCTGGCTTTGTGGTTCTATTTTCGCTGTTGGTGAAATAACGGACAGTGAGCTCAGAAGGCAGTGAACTTCTAGGGTCTAAATAGCCCAGGTGGAACAGTGCACAGACCTGCAGTGACACTGCCCAGCTGGCCAATACTGGACTGTGTTTCATCCTAGACAATTTCAAGACACAAAGTTTGTTTTATGTTCTATTAATACCGTATAAGAATAAACGCTATAAATTGTAATTGTAAGACACTATCAATTGTTAAGTCTCACTCTGATCTCAGAGATGCTGAAATTTGAAAAAAATAGTGTTGTGTCTTAGAATTGATGAAAGACAGTAGGTCCTGTTTCTTAGCTTTTGGCAGTGAGGATCCACTGAGGTGGAGGGGCGGGCAGGCCATGTGCCTGGGGCCGCAGACGCTGGCTGCTCTCCAGTATCAGCGTCCACGCAGGAAGTGGAATGGTGAAGCACCATCCCAGTCAAGGCTCCTCACTTGGAAAACTGGCTAAATCCACGGCTGGGAAACAGATCCCAAAAGCTGCACAAGTCCCACTTGAGCTTTTTGTGGGCCTTGTAAAATGAGCCCTTCGTGTGGGCGTCTGACAGACCTGGGTTCTTGCTCTAAAGCTGCTACTCACCAACCAAGAAATTGAAAGAAGAAAGGCTCCAAAGTGCAAAGAGGGGCGAGGCATGGTGGCTCATGCCTGTAATCCCTCCGAGGTGTGTGGATCACTGGAGCCCTAGAGTTCGAGACCAGCCTGGGCAATATGGTGAAACCTCATCTCTACAAAAAAAAAAAAAAAAGAAGAAGAAGAAGAAAATTAGCCAGGTGTGGTGGCACACATCAGTAGTCCCAGCTACTCTGGAGGCTGAGGCGGGAGGATCACTTGAGCCCAGGAGGTCGAGGCTTCAGTGAGCCATGATCATGATGCCACTGCACTCCAGCCTGGGTGACAGAATGAGACCTGTCTCAATAAGTAAATAAAAGTGCAAAGAGGGCTTTGCCAAACGTTGCATGCACAAGATGGTGTGTGTGAGAGAGACGCCTGGGAGTCAGGGGTCCCGGGGTTTGGTTTTGGCTTTTCCCTCCCTGGCTGTGGACTGGGCCAAGTCCCTCTGCCTCTCTGGACCTGTTTCCTCGTGGGTAAAGCAGTTGAGTTCAGTCACTCATCCAACAAATGTGAACTGGGGGCCCCTTCTAGGTGGTGTGCTGAGGGCTGGGGGTATACAGGGTGAGATGTGGTCCCCGCTCCAGGAGAGCTCCGTCCAGTGTGGAGAGTAAGTGGTGAAGAGCACAGAGAGGAGGCAGCCAGGCATTCTCCATGCACTGTCTCCTTTAATCCTCATCATCACCTTATGTGATGGGTAACACAGGCATTTTTATCCCCATTTCAGAGATGCAGTCAGGGAGACTGAGAAAGATGGTGCTGCTTACCAAGGCAGGGCCAGGGTTTGGACCTGTTCTGCCTGACCTAAAGCCAGCTCTCTTTTCTCTTCACCTTGGATGGTCGGTCAGAAGTTTCCTTCTAGCACAGCATTCTCAGATTCTATGCCAAAAAATAGCCTGTGAATGTCACATTCTGACAGGCTTCTACAAGATCCCCCTCACTTAGCAACCAAGTAAGGGAGAGCCCCTCTCTGCTCAGGAATGGTGGGGCCAGGGGTGGGAGTGCAGGGTAGCTCAGCGTGTCTAACCTGGCTTGTCTTCTAAGGAGGTGGTAAGCACCATGTGTCAGGGGAGTGAGCCTCCCCCTCACAAAAGCTTTCCATCTACACTCATGGGCGTGTCAGTGGTGTGACATGCCATCTGAGTGACTCTACTTTGCCTGGTCATTTTATGCTCAGCAGCTGTTAATACAGTCCAGCAGTTCATACTGGAAAATACAGAAATCAAGGGACTGCTCCGTCAGTGAGCATTATGTTCACAGGTTCATGTCACAGGATGAAGGGGCGGGAGAAGATGCTGGGGGCCAGTCCTTGGTCTGAAGCCTCCATGGCAGCCCTATCAAGGGATTTTTTGGTCTCTGTTTGCATATCTCCCTGGATAGGAGGATCATGCTTCCTTTCAGCTCTGGCTAGAAGAGACTTCTAGCTGGTAGAGCCCAACAATACCTTGCGCATTTTGCCGAGGAAGCTCTCAGGCTAAGGACAGTGAAGTGATTTGCTCAGGGTCACCTGGTGCGACAGTGGAAAGCCTGGGTCAGAGTCTTGGCACTGGGAAGCCTGGTTCTGTCCTTGACCTCACAGTTGAGTGGAAATAATCCCAAGGGAGGATTTAGGCTGGGTTCTTGCCTCAACCAGGTCATTTAACTTGAATTAAATGATATTTAATTCAATTTAATATTAGCCAAGGCCTACTATGTGCCAGGCACTATACTTACACCTAATGTGACCACCTCCCTGAACCCTAGTTTCTCATCTATGAAAAAAAATACCTCCTGTGCATCTTCTCTCAGAGCCCTGTTATGAGGATGAAATGAAGAAAAGGAAGTAAAGTGCTTTGTAAACTGTAAAGTGCTGTGTCCATTGAGGCACTGTTGCTAAAGCTGGCCAGCCTATCTCTGTGGTCCACTCTGCCTGGAGCAGACTTCCCACTTAGCACTGGCCACCATATTTGAATTTGTTTATTTGCTTCTCACCCCTACCAGAGTTCCCAGGGGAGGAATGTTCGGGGATTTGTATTTGATTTCCCAGAGCCTCGCCCTGGGCCTGGCACATGGCAGGTGCTTAACAGTATTTATGAATGTCTTAGTCCATTCAGGCTGCTATAACAAAATGCCATAAACTGGGTAGCAGAAATGTATTTCCCACAGTTCTGGAGGCTGGGAAGTCCAAGTCCAAGATCAGGGACAGGCAGATCTGGTGTCTGGTGAAGCCTGGTTTCCTGCCTCATACATAGCTGTCTGTCTTCCCTGTGTCCTCACGGGGTAGAAAGGGCAAGGGAACGCTCTGGGGTCCCTTTTTTTTGAGACGGAGTTTCACTCTTATTGCCCAGGCTAGAGTACAATGGTGTGATCTTAGCTCACCCCAACCTCTGCCTCCCGGGTTTGAGCGATTCTCCTGCTTCATCCTCCTGAGTAGCTGGCATTACAGGCATGCGCCACCATGCCTGGCTAATTTTGTATTTTTAGTAGAGATGGGGTTTCTCCATGTTGGTCAGGCTGGTCTCAAACTCCCGACCTCAGGTGACCTGCCTAACTTGGCCTCCCAAAGTGCTGGGATTATAGGCGTGAGCCACCGTGCCTGTTTTTTTTTTTTTTTTTTTTGAGACGGATTCTCACTCTGTTGCCGAGGCTGGAGTGCAATGGCACGATCTTGGCTCACTGCAACCTCTGCCTCCCAGATTCAAGCGATTCTTCTGCCTCAGCCTTCCGAGTAGGTGGGACTACAGGCATGCGCCACCATGCTCAGCTAATTTTCTTTTCTTTTTTTTTTTTTTGTATTTAGTAGAGATGGGGTTTCACCATGTTAGGCTGGTCTCGAACTCCTGACCTCAGGTGGTCCACCCGCCTCGGCCTCCCAAAGTGCTGGGATTACAGATGTGCACCACCGTGGCCAGCCCTGAGGTCCCTTTTGTAGAAACAAATCCCATTCATGAGGGTTCCACTCTCATGACCTAACTACCTCTCAAAACCTATCCCTCCAAATATCACATTGGGGTTAGGTTTCAACTCAGGGATATTATAGGGACACAAGCATTCAGTCTGTAAACAGAACATGTGATGAGCTGTGTTTCTCAGACCCAAGGAGATGCCAACCTGTGGGCACTCGAAGACCCCTGGGGGAAGGGCTAGGGAGAGGGCAGGTGGGAAGGGTGACCACTGTGGTGAAGTAGCTACATAGTCTAGGGTATAAACCCTGGGGTGCGTCTTCTTGCTCCGGGAAAATTTAGGACATGGGAACACACGAGGAGTTTAGGAGCGGAGTTTTAATAGGCAGAAGAGAAAGATAAACAGCTCTTTCTATAGAGAGAGAGGGGTCTCTGAGTGGAAAAGACCGGCTGGTGGTGGCTGCACCCGACTTTATAGTCCAGCTTGAGGAGGCGGTGTCTGATTTATGTAGGGATCACAGATTGCTTTGATCAGGTGTGATATTTACATAGCGCAAGGAAGGCTTGTTGCCCCACCCTAATCCTATGATGCAAATGAACTCTCCTTGGCCAGTGCCATCTTGTCTGCTCCTTACTGTACACGTGGCTGGCAAAGAAGGGATGATGGAGCCACCATCTTGAACATGTCTAGTCCCTAGTCCCTAGTTTCTGCCGACATTCAGCCATGCAAGCTCCCAGCTTGTTTGTCTGTATCTGCAGCTTGACTTTATAGGCTGCTGTTTGGTAGAAAATGATTTTGGGCTGCTTTTCATTAAAAAGAAAAGCCTTACCGAGGACTCCCATACCCTTACTATCTGCCTAAGTGATTTATTCTTAACTCCTAGTATCAGTGGGGCACTCTAAGCAGCAGGAGTGGCTTTGTTATCCCAGCTTGGACCTCTAGTTTTTGGCTCTCATGTAAATAGAAATGAACACTGGCTGGGTGCAGTGGCTCACACCTGTAATATCAGCACTTTGGGAGGCCGAGGCGGGCAGATCATGAGGTCAAGAGATCGAGACCATCCTGGCCAACACGGTGAAACCCCGTCTCTACTAAAAATACAAAAATTAGCTGGGCGTGGTGGCACGCGACTGTAGTCCCAGGTACTCTGGAGGCTGAGGCAGGAGAATCGCCTGAACCCGGGAGGTGGAGGTTGCAGTGAATTGAGATCATGCCACTGCACTCCAGCCGGGTGACAGAGTAAGACTCCGTCCCCTCCGCACACAAAAAGAAAAGAAAGAAATTAACACCAGGCCAAACAGAACTTTTACTTAGGCAAGGTTTCATAGGCTTGCGGCTGGAGCAACTGTGCGGGAGCATTGTATGGGAAAGGGATCCTGGTGCTAGCTCCTGCAAGGACTTGGCTCTTGTCATTTTAAGGAAGCTGAGGTGAGAAAAAGGAGTGACATGTAGGCATGTAGAGATGGGGAACTTTTAGCACCTGCGCAGTTTGACCATGCGTTTCTCATGCATCATATGTCTCATTAGCGCGTTAAATCTCCAGCCCTGCGTGTGATTTTTGGTATTACGATGTGATTATTATAAGGAAAGCTTGGTGAAAGATCAGTGCTGGAGCCCATCTTGTCTTCAGCCAACTGCATCTGGTCTGGTTCTTATCAGGAATGCCAGAAGCCTGCTTTTAGCAACTTTGGGAGACAGCACTCAAGGACAGAAATGGTTAGTTTCTTATTTTTATGGTTACAAACTCAGCCTGGTCAGCTAACTTAGGAGAGAGGTCCCCCTTTGCTATGTGACGTGGGTCAGCTTGTTAAGGGATACAAGAAGGCAGCGGAGGGAATATGCCTGGACATGTGAGGCCCAGGGGGTCTTGGTGACCCAGTCTCTTGTCTTCTCTATACTGTCTTACCTTGGCTTAGGTCAGGACATGGGGCTGTCATGGAGAACCTCTCTCTGCTCAGGAATGGTGGGGCTGGGGTTAGGGGGCAGGGTGGCTCGGTTTGTCTAACCTGGCTTGTCTTCTAAGAAGGTGGTAAGCACCATGTTTCAGGGGAGTGAGCCTCCCCCTCACAAAAGCTTTCCATCTACATTCATGGGCATGTCAGTGGTGTGACATGCCATCTGAGTGACTCCATTTTGCTGGTCATTTTATGCCCAGCAGTGCTTATACAGTCCAGCAGTTCACACTGGAAAATACAGAAATCACAGGACTGCTCCATCTGTAAGCATTATGTTCACAGGTTAGTGTCACAGGATGAAGGGGCAGGAGAAGAGGCTAGGGGCCAGTCCCTAGTATGGCACGATGGAGCCCCTGTCCTTACCAGCATGTGGATCAGCCAGAAAGATGGTGGGGGGCTGGAGTTGCTCACCCTGGCTCTCCAGAGCCTCTTGTATGCCTGTCTTCCAGCTTGATGGTGACATCCCATTAGTGGCTTGAAACTGACCATGGTGACAGTATTTATTTTATTTTATTTATTTATTTTTTGAGACGGAGTTTTGCTCTCGTTGCCCAGGTTGGAGTGCAATGGCATGGTCTTGGCTCACTGCAACCTCCACCTCCCAGGTTCAAGTGATTCTCCTGCCTCAGCCTCCCGAGTAGTTGGGATTACAGGCATGTGCCACCACAACCGGCTTTTTTTTTTTTTTTTTTTTTTTTGTATTTTTAGTAGAGACAGGGTTTCTCCATGTTGGTCAGGCTGGTCTTGAACTTCTGACCTCAGGTGATCCGTCTGCCTTGGCCTCGCAAAGTGCTGGGATTACAGGCGTGAGCCACTGCACCTGGCCGGCAGTATTTATTTGAAACTGACGATGGTGACGGTATTTAGTGGGAAATTGGCCCACACTACAGATCAGGGCTTTGTTTACCAGTACAGCACTAGCTGTGAACAAGTGCGATGTGATGACAAAAGTGCTCACCAGGTATAGGGTGGCACAGCAGGGACTGGGACTGACTTTATTGGGTGGAGCTAAGGAGGCGGGGCTTACACAGTATTGAAGGATGAGCTGTGAAGACAGAGTGGTAAAGGGAGGCCCAGACAAGTGTGGGATGGCAAGACATATCCTGTGGTTCTGTGAAAGGAAACTGTGGATGTGAAGGCACTTGGCAACTTAATACAAGGTGTCAAGCGAAAGGGTGTAGAGTAAGCAAATCCAACATAGGATGTATAAAGTGAACTAATTAGGGCTGGGGAAGGGTATCCATGTCATCACACATTAACCTTTGCTCTTTAGCTGGTAGGGTCCCTAGGGAGTTCAAATGTGGCTCAACAAGGCCTTTGCCCAACTCTTTGGTAAAGGAGAACCCGGGCTTTGGAGAGGGACTTGGCGTAAGGAAGCGAATGGGCTAGAACACTCCGGGGCTGCCAGCTAACTGGGAAATGTTGACAAAGGCTGTGAAATGCCCTGTGTTTTGGTGGTGGGGTGGTGGGAGTGGCAGGGAAGTTGGCAGGAAACGGGACTAGGAAAACAAGTGGGGAGGGGTCAGATAGAGCAGGCTGAGCCTGCACTTCTTCATGAGCCTCAGAGCCAGGCAGCCCCGCCTCAAAGCTTGTTTTGCTGTCCTTTGTGTCGGGTGGGGTCCTGGGTGCCATGGGTTGCTTGGCGAGCCCCCGTTGGTCCCTGTGCCCCAGACTGGGGCGAGTGTGTTACTGGACTGTTTCCACAGCTCGGTTGGTGCCACACTGTCCCGAAGGTTCTGAAGGAGACTGAGGTCACCAGGCTGTCTGGGCAGAGAGAGCTGCCAGAGTCTCGTCCCTCCCTTTGATGGGCCTGCTATCAAGGTTGTTTTGCTCCTGGAGCTGATCACAGGCCTCTTTTCCCAGTCAGCCACCCCCATCAGCCCAGAGCCCCCTGGGACACAGGCAGACGTAGGCGGTCAGTGTGGAGAGACTGCAATTCAGGAAAGGGATGGGCTGAAATTTCTTGGGCCAAGAAATTGGCCCAGGACTGACCTTGGCTACGCCCCCACTGATGACAGACTGATTTTTAAAAAAATTATTTTCTTTAGACATTCTTGCTCTGTTGCCCAGGCTGGAGTGAAGTGGTGTGATCTTGACTCACTGCAATCTCCGCTTCCTAGGTTCAAGCAATTCTTGTGCCTCAGCCTCCCGAGTAGCTAGGATTACAGGCATGTGCCCCTATGCCTGGCTTATTTTTGTATTTTTAGTAGAGACAGGGTTTCACTATGTTCATCAGGCTGGTCTCGAACTCCTGACCTAAAGTGATCTGCCTACCCTGGCCTCCCAAAATGCTGGGATTACAGGTCTGAGCGACCACACCTAGCCTGATGACTATTTTGTTGTTGTTGTTGTTTGTTTTTTTGAGACGGAGTCTCACTCTGTTGACAGGCTGAAGTGCAGTGGTGCGATCTGGGCTCACCACAACCTCCGCCTCCCAGGTTCAAGCTATTCTCCTGCCTCAGCCTCCCAAGTTGCTGAGACTACAGGCATGCGCCACCACGCCTGGCTAATTTTTGTATTTTTAGTAGAGATGGGGTTTCACCATGTTTGCTAGGATGGTCTTGATCTCTTGACTTCGTGATCCACCCACCTCAGCCTCCCAAAGTCAGACTGTTTTAAGAGTAATTTGTAAAAGGAAGCTGGAAGTTTGGGGTGAATAAATGGGTGGTTACACAAATGCTGTGTGATTTAGGGTGCAGTTTACAAAAGAGTGGCTGCCTCCTAGGCTGTAAATTCTGAGGTGTGGGCAAGTGGGGACCTTGGCCACCCCTGCACAGGGAGATCTGGCCCAAAGGCAGACCAGGGTCATGAGGCTAGGCCCTTCTTAAGAGGGTGGAGGGCTTTTGGAGATGCTGAGGGCATGAGGTCACAGAGTGGTGCCTGCTGCTGGCCTTCAAGCATGCAGGGTCCCTGTTTGGTGGTGGCCTCATGAAGTAGTCACACCAAGGTGGGTGCTTAGGGTTCCCTCAAGCACCCATTCTAACTGTCCCTCTGCATGCAGGGGACCACACCTAGGGCAGGAACTGAGAGCTGACGAGTGTTGTGTTCCCGGCGTTGCTCCTTCAGCTGGGATGGAGCCCTCGGTGGGATAAAAGGCTAAACTGGGTCCAGGTGAGATCACCACATGGTCTCACCCAGGGCAATGAAGCGATCACAAGCAGCACATCCCTGCTCACAGTTCGCACTCAGACTCACCTGTCCGCCGATGGTGCTGCCATCACTGCTGAACGTTTGTTCTCTGTCTTTCTCACATTTTTGCCAAGCAGAAGGCTGAGCTCACCTAACCTGGATGCGGGCAATGAGATGCACTGCGTGCCCCCCTTCCCCTCGTGCAGCTGTGGTGTGAACGCACATCCTCCCTTGCTTGCCCTTCCTGCCTGGCTGCCAGCTCTGCTCTTGCTGTTCCCTGTGCCCACAGCACTCTCTTGCTTATTCTGTCAAGCCTGACCTACCCTCAGAGGCCCACCTTGGCCATCCACAAGGCTCCTTCTAAGAACTGAACCCTTTCCCTGAGTTCCCAAAGTACGTTGTGTGAAGCTCTAAACTTTCTCCAGGCTGAACTTAGCTTACTCGTGGCTGTTCCCATCCTCAGGGCCCACACAGCAAGTGCCCTGTAAGGGCTTGTTAAACTCTACTCTCCTGGGACTCCTAGTCCCCCACCAGAGTCCACCATGACTACCTCCTGCAAGAGCACTGAGCTCCTGGGTGCCAGGCCCAGCTCAGAATTTTCACAGACGCCAACTCGTTTAAGTTGCATAACCCTGGGAGGAAGGGGTTGTTACCTGATGAGGAAACAAATCAGACAAGTTCAGTGACTTGTCCAAAGTTACAGAGGCTTGGAGCTCTGGATTCAAACCCAAGTCACCGTGACTCAAGACCAGTATTTTTCCCTGTTACAAGCAGACACAAAAGAATAACAATCCTTTATCATTTATACTGTATTCTCACGTACATTATTTCATTTGATCCTCACAACAGCCCTGTGAGGTAGGTAGGGTTATGTATTACTGTTATGCCCATTTCACAGATGAAGAAATGGAGGTGGCTCAGTGAGGTGAGTGACTTGCATAAAGTCACACAGCATGTTAGTGGCTTCATTGCTTCTGCAACTTCTCTAAAGTCAAGCTGCTTGGATTAGGGAGCACCGAAAAGATGGACAGTTTTATGGAAAAGGAAAAAGGGCAGTGGTGATTTGTAAGATTTCTTCCTCAAATTGTTTTGTTATGACCACAGCTTCTGCTACTTGGTCTAAACTAGGTTCTCCATGAGGGGCTCTCCCAAGTACTCTTGGCCTGGGACAGCTGGCTTTTTTTGGGATGGAGTCTCACTCTGCAATGGCACACTCTCAGCTCACTGCAACCTCTGCTATCTGGGTTCAAGTGATTCTACTGCCTCAGCTTCCCAAATAGCTGGGGTTATAGGCGCCCGTCACCACACCCAGCTAATTTTTGTATTTTTAGCAGAGATGAGGTTTCACCATGTTGGCCAGGCTGGTCTTGAACTCCTGACCTCAGGTGATTTTCCCACCTTGGCCTCCCAGAGCGTTGGGATTACAGGCATGAGCCACTGCACCTGGCAGAAAAGCTGTCAGAGAGACTCCTGGGTCCCACTGTAGGGGGAAAAGGGCCTTTACTGCTCAAGGGAGCTGGCTCTGCCCATGGCCCCGTGTACAAGCTCCCTACTCACAGGGCCTATCTATGGGAAGCCCCTTTCTGGGCCCACCTCCCATGGGTGCCTGTGTCACCCATGGGACACAGGCTTCCTTGGCTTTAAGGACCCCTGCCCAGTGGGGGAGGACCCTGGGACTCTCAAGGCCAAACTCACTTTAGGGATGAATCATGACGTGCAGTTTGGAGGTCTGCACGGCTCATCACCCGGTGGGAAGCAGTGCTTGGGTTGCTTGCCCTGGATGGCACCCCACAGAGACCCAGGGGTAGGACACAGGACTGCAGGGGAAGGCTGCCTTCCTGAGGGCAGGTTTTTAGGGGCCGCACATTTACTCTAAGGGCACTGTTACGGTTCATACCACTCCTGGGCTCCTTGCTGCACAGCACCCTCGGAGACTGTCTCTTTCCTCTGGATCTCCTCAGGGGCCGTGAATCTTCCTCTTCCAAAAGAAAATGGTCGAAAGGCATATGGAGCCACAGATGGTGAGGAAGGTGGGTGAAGGGGGGGGTCACAAACGAAGTGAAGCTATAACAAAAGGGAACTGACTTACAGGGGATAGAAAAGAGCTAACTTTGATTCTGAAGACAGATCCCAGAGGGGAATCTGAATTCTGAGTAATGATGTTTTCAGAAAAATGTCTGGTCTCTCAAGGTGACTATTTTGAAAGCAAAGATATATAACTGGGTGAATGGGAAGGTCTGCAACCAAGATCCAGCAAGTGGCAGGACAGATTTTGGCTCAATATAGGGAAGAACTGTGTAACAGTCAGAACCATCCAACCACAGCAGGAGCTGCCCTGGGGACGGTGTGCTTCCTATCAAGGCCTGCAAGCAGGCCAAGGTGATCACTTGCAGGTACCCAGGGAGAGGCGCTCATCTTCAGATGTGCTGGGGTGTTCTAGGAGTGGGGGAAGACTAAGCAATCATCGAATTATTTCCAACCCTGAGAATCCATAATATATTTGTTTAAAATGACCTGTTTCAATGATACCTCAAATTTTTGGGAAAACAATGACAAAGTTAGGCAACAGGCTGGATTTGGAAGTGATTTCATTACACTGGCTGCAGATACTTGCACATCTTTGCAAAGACAGCAGACCCTTTCTGAAGCCAGGAATCCCCTGATTCAGCCCCATCAAGACGGACATTCCTACCTTCTGAACCCTGCCTGGACACTCATTCCTCTAGACCCTGCCACACCTCATCTCTGTCCTCCAAGAGGGGACACTAACAGAGCTCTGAGAATGCACAGCATTCCAAGCCAGCCAAACATGGTCATCCCTGGGCAAACATCCACGATCATGGATGCACCCTGGGGAGGGTGGAGCAGGTGTGACAGGAACCGCTGGGGACTTTATGTCCTGGTTAACTGGAGGTAGCCTCTTGTTCTCATCCCATCCTCTCCACCAGGGCCTTCTTACAGATGGATAAATGCAGCACTGGCTAGTGGTACAGAGAGATGGAGCCCAGGAGAAAACTGCCGTTCCTTTGTGCTGGCTGGAAAATCCTCCTATGGCCTCCTTTAGTACACATCAGCTGACTCTTCACTTGTCATAATAAACCGCCTGTCTGCAGCTCAAAATGGCAAGAAAAAAGGTGGTTCTATTCAGAGGACACTGGATTCCAAAAGGTGGACTTCATCATGGGGGGAATCAAGTCCTGCTACACAATTAATACAGATTAGTATAGTCTCCTGCCTCGCACCACTGGCGAGATGCCCTCCAAGACCTGGCTGACATGAGCTTCTTGGGACTCCCCGTCTCCAATGTTGTTGGGGTCCTTTTACCTGTACCGTATTAATCGAATAATCTTATTGTTCATAAAATCCAGAGCATGTGGGTGAGAAGAATCGATGCAGAAGCCATCGCTCAGAGCGATTTTCAGTACCTCTTCCACGAAGACCTGGAAACTGTTGATCTGCTTGTTGGTGGGCACCACCCAGAGCCTCTTGAGGTTCTGCTTGGTGTACTCCTCCTCTGGCAGGCCCTCCACATTGGCCACCCAGTCCAGAGTCAGGTGGTTGGGGTCCTGCAAGTGGCTGGTGATGGAGGAGAGATTGCCATTGGAGCAGTAGAAGAGCTTGGAGCCAAGGAGCTTGAGGAAGAGGCAGGAGGTGCTGAAGATGTTGGCGTTGAAGACCTCCATGCTGGAGGAGGAGAGGCTGTAGATCTGGGGCGCCTCGCGCACAGTGAAGTGGACCGTCTGCACACGCTGGTTCAGTGTGATGTTGAGCATGGCATTCTTCTCGGCCTTGGAGAGCTCCACTTCCTTCTCCTGCAGGGCCTCAATCAGGGGCTGCACCTGGTAGAAGTCGGCCTCCCTGCGGAGCAGCCCCATCTCCTGGAAGTCCTCGGGCAGGTCAAGGTGGGAGGTCCGCAGGAAGTTGAGGATATAGCGGAACACTTTGCCGTCACGGTCAATGAAGCAGTTGCCCTGGCTGTCCCTCTTGGTGGGCATCTTCCCACTGAACATGGCGCCTAGCATGGAGTCAGGGAAGCTGGTCAGGGTCGCCAATGAAGTTGTATAGAGCTTCCCCCCGACGTTCAGCGTGATGGGGTCAGACATGGCAGGAGACTGGGTTGCTGGAAGTAGTCCTGGAGAGGGTGACAAGTGAGAAATGACTATAACCAAACCTTATCAGAGAACTCACAGTCCTTAACTCCTTATTGTACATCAAGCCTATGCCCTTGGGATCGAAATGAATTAATATGTGATGAATGGGTGATAATTGCTAACACTGTGCAAAGTACATTAGCTTCACTAGGGAGAGGGAAAGGAGAAAGGGAAAAGGAAAGGAAAAAGGAAACAGGGAAAGAAAGGAAAGGACCCCTAAAGCCTGGGTCCCCCCTGCCCCCCTCTGCCGCCGACATTATATTTTAATTGGTCTGGAATACTGCCCCAGCACTGGTATTTTGAGAGAGTTCCCTTAGCGATTCTAAATGTTCAGTTAGAATAGAGAACCACTGGTCTAAAGAAAGAAAGGAAAACGTGCCTGGACTGAAAGCTATGCTACGTGTTTATACATATATTTGCTTACATAATAGTTGTATCAGCCAGGTGCGGTGGCTCACACCTGTAATCCCAGCACTTAGGGAAGCCGAGGCGGGCAGATCACCTGAGATCAGGAGTTCAAGATCAGACTGGCCAACATGGTGAAACCCCATGTCTACTAAAAATACGAAAATTAGCTGGGCATGGTGGTGGGTGCCTGTAATCCCAGCTGTTCAGGAGGCTGAGGCAGGAGAATCATTTGAACTCAGGAGGTGGAGGTTGCAGTGAGCCGAGACTGTGCCACTGCACTCCAGCCTGGACAACAAGAGTGAAACTCCGTCTCAAAAAAAAAAAAAAAAAAGTTGTATCATCTTTTGACACAGACAATATAATCATCCATTCCTGTTGTGCAGGTGAGGAGAACTGTGCCAGGATTCATTCCTCAAGCTCAGAAAGGTGAAGTGCCTTGCCAGGATTCAAACTCAGTTTCTTTTATATGAAAGAAAAATGTGTAAATGCTTACTAGCCAAAGATCGGTATGTTCTAAGTACTCAACAAATGGTCTGAGATTTATGACTCCAGGCTCAGTGCTCCTCCTTCTGTACCAATGACACTGCTGAATTAATTATTTTTCTCTCTCAAAGATTTGACAATGAATGGCCATGATTAGTGTCATTTCCATGTATCTTCAAGGCCCACAGTGGGTCACTCAGCTGTCCGGACTGCAAATGACAATCCTTTCTAGACTTTCACTGCTCCCATGCTGACTTGCCTTGCCATTAAGATGCTCTTGGCTCCTGGTGGCCTGTCCTTTGCTGTCATAACACCCCAAGCTTCTCTGAAACTGGCTGCAAGGTCAGTGCAAATGCAGGACTCTGTCAGAGCACCCTCCTGAAGGCACCCTATCCACTCCTTGACAAACCACCCTGATCTCTCAGCTGTCAGCATCTATGGCTGGCAAGTCTCCTTCACCACATGTTCTAGAAAACAGGAGATCTCAGCTCCAGCTTCCAACACTACACTTTCCCCAGAGCCAACCTGTGGACCAGATTCAGCAATCCTTCCCTGACATGGCAGTAGGGATGCCAAGAGGAACTGGCCCCAGTATTACCCCCAGAAGAGCCTGTGCTGGTAGAGAAGACAAGAGAGAGTAAAGGCACAGTGACAAGACAGGTAGAAGATGTGGGAGACGTTCTGGAATGAACCTTGGCACATCAAAAACTATCTGGCTGGCAGACACAGTGGCTCATGCCTGTAATTCCAGCACATTGGAGGCCGAGGCGGGCAGATCGTTTGAGCTCAGGAGTTCGAGACCAGCCTGGCCAACATGACGAAACCCTGTCCCTACAACAACAACAACAACAACAACAACAACAAAGCAGGGTGTGGTGGCGAGCACTTGTAGTCCCAACTACTTGGGAGGCTGAGGTGGGAGGATCGCTTGAGTCTGGGAGGTCGCTTGAGTCTGCAGTGAGCCGTGATTACGCCACAGAACTCCAGCCTGGGAGACAGAGTGAGACCCGGTCTCAAAAAACACACAAAAACCCATCCTTTCAAGCATGCTTACTGTCCAGATGGAGAAACAGAGGTCTGAGGAGACACCTCCCCAAAGTCACCCAGCAGGGGTGGCGAGAACTTCTCAACATTTCTGCCTCCTGAAGAGGCTGACTGCACTGAGGCCTCCTTTCTCCAGAGGACGGGGGCCATGCCCGTGTGAGAGATATTCAGCTGCCATGCTCGACTCTCTGACAGGGGCAGGGGTATGTCCCCTCATGATTCCTCCCCAGTCTAACGGGGCACTTTGATATTACAGAAAGGCATTCCCCATCTGGAGTGTCTGAGGAGAAATGAGCCCATGTGAAATACAAAATCGTCAGTAGAAGCGTGGAGCAGACGGGCTGCGAGACGGTGGGGAGGTCCCACAGAGGTGTGGGCGAGCTGCTGTTGGGGGCATGGCTGCTGGTGTGGAGACGGCTGCGAGGCAGCAACTGGGGATGGTGCTGTGACTCAGGGCTGAATCTGACCAATTCTCTCTCCAGAGGGCCCAGGCAGGAGGTGGACCCAGGAGTGGGTCCCCTTTACTCAGTCCAGAATCTTCTTCCCTGTTGCCCTCTTTGCAGGACTCTAGTCTACTCCACCTGTTTTCTTCTGGATAGAAATGTGCATGTTCTAGTTTCAGTCTCTCTTTCTCCTTGAAAACAAACACTCCCTCCCAACATTGGGTTTCAGGCCCAGGCTCTGTAAAGTGGCTTAACTTCACGGCAGGAAAAGGAGCAGGTGTCAGAGAGGACATGGACAGTTCCATGGGCCACAGACCCTTATCTCTTCCATGCATTAGTGCTGAAGTGCTCAGAGCATTACAGACGGGGGACGTCAGGAGCCACAGGGCATTCCCTGGGACCCCTGGATAAGTGCCCAAACTCTTATTTCTCTGCTTGCAAAAGCAGCAGAGCACCTGCTTTCCTGTGCCCCCGATGACGTCATGGCTCCCGGTCATTTGTCTGGGGAGAGCAGCACAGTTGCACAGGCAGTCAGGGCAGAGGCTAGCTAGCAGGCAGGTCTCCTGCTCTGAGTCTAGGGTGCTCTCTGTGGTGATCTCCCCTTACCTATCAAGTCACAGAACTCAGTCCTCTAAGCCCTTCTTTTCTTTCTTTTTTTTTTTTTTGAGATGGAGTCTCACTCTGTTGCCAGGCTAGAGTGCAGTGACACAATCTCAGCTCACTGCAACCTCTGCCTCCCAGGGTCAAGCAACACTCCTGCCTCAGCCTCCCAAGTAGCTGCAATTACAGACACACGCCACCATGCCCGGCTAATTTATTTTTGTATTTTTAGTAGAGATGGGATTTCACCATGTTGGCCAGGATGGTCTCGATCTCTTGACCTTGTGATCTGCCCGCCTCGGCCTCCCAAAGTCCTGAGATTACAGGCGTGAGCCACCGTGCCTGGTCTAAGCCCCTATTTTCTAGTCACAGGGCCAGTGTCCATCATCACAAATCCATGGCCCTGCTACAAAAGGCACAATGACATGACATGAGGGGAGTTTCATGAGTCGGCGGAGGTTTGCAGTCAGGTAGTAATGAACTAACACCACTGAGCCTCAGTCCCCTATGTGTTCCCAGATGCCTCCTGGCCACCTCCACCTGGATATTCTGCAAGTGAGGCAGCAGAACAGGGTCTGGAGACACGGAACTTAAGGCCAATTTGTGCTAACTTCATAAAAGAGAAAACACCAAGGTCTGGGGGCAAAAAATCTGAGGCCAATTCTGCTGACTTCCCAAAGCTGGATCAAAAGGAAAATCCCGGGTCTGGGGGCAGGGACCCTAAGGCCAATTAACACCAAATTCCTAAAGCTGAACCAAGAGGAAAAACGCCATTGCCCCAGCTGGGTGACAAAGGATCAAACGCTCCTCTCTCTGCAACCCTCCCACTCCACCATGTCTCAGGTGGAAAGGGAGGGGGGCCTTGGATTGGGACCATCCCTTTATCTGCATAGGTGCCCATTCACCTCAGCCTTTAATTAGCCACAGACTGAATCCTTCGTCCAGATAAGGGGTGGCTGATAAGAACCTCAAATGGGGCACTTAAAGCCCAGAGAACTTTATAACTGGGCCTTTGAGTTCCTTGCTCCGGCCCACTCCCACCCTGAGGAGTGCTTTCTCACTTTAATTCCTGCTTTCGCTGCTTCATTCCTGCATTTCATTCCCCTGCTACTCTTTTTATTTTTATTTTTAGTAGAGACGGGCTTCGCCATGTTGGTCAGGCTGGTCTCGGAGTGACCTCAAGTGATCCACCCATCCACGCCTCCCAAAGCGTGGGGATTACCACGTCTGGCCCCTCTGCTACTTTGTTCAAAACGCCAAGGACGTGGACAATTCGTAGTCAAGACCCTCCACCAGTAACACAGGTACCAGAAGCCTCACCTGTGCCTTCCTCTGCCCCTAACTCTGCTGTGAACTCTTCTCAGCCACCCAACTGCCTGAGGGAGGCAGACCTGACTCTTCAGCCCTACAGTTTGTCTTGACTGTCTCCTTGAACCCATCCCTATAGCTACTCCCAGAGGTCAGGCTTCATCCCTGCCCCCTGCACTCCTACATCCTCACTCGACTCCCTGCCTTCTGTCCACCTTCCTTTCTGGTCTGCAGACTGACCTTCCTGAAGCACCGTCCCTGCCCAAACCACCTTCCTCTTTCCTTCTCGTGTCTAACCCTGCCCTCCATGCACTCCAGACGTCACTGAGTCAGTCTCCTCCATGCTGTCACCTGCCCTGCCTTTGCTGTCCCTAGGACCACCCCTGTCTACCTTCTCTACCCTCTCTGCTGTCTACCTTTCAGGCCCAGCCTATGAGTCATCACCTCTGTACTGCTGTCCCCAGATCTCCACTAGGTTAACAGCTCTCCTCTCAGGGCTTCCTGGTGCCTTGCACAACCCCCTCTGGCAGCACTCACCATTCCATCTGCAGTGATCTGTTTTGCACATGGCCCTCTTCCCTGGCTATATCAAAATGCAGATCAGTGGACATCCATATGGGGGAAAAAAGAACCTTGGTCCATCTCTTATGCCGTTTATGAAAAATAAACTCAGAACAGATCATAGACCTAAATATAAAATCTAAAACTACACAACTTCTAGGAGAAAACCTTTGCAATTGTGGATTAGGCAAAGATTTCTTGGATAGGACCTAAAAGGGACAAACCATTAAAAACATCAATAAACTAGACTTCATCCATGTAAAAAACTTCTGCTTTTCAGAAGACACTGTTAAGAAAATGAAAGAATAAGACACAGATGGAGAAAATATTTGCAAAACACCTATCTGATAAAGGATTGTTAACCAGAATATATAAAGAACTCTCAAAACTCAGTAAGAAAATAACCCAATTAAAAAACACACAAAGCTGGGTGCAGTGGCACATGCCTGTAATCGCAGCACTTTGGGAGGCTGAGGCGGGCAGATCACTTGAGGCCAGGAGTTCAAGAACAGCCTGGCCAACATGGCGAAACCCTATCTCTACTTAAAAAAAACAAAAACAAAACAACTAGACAAAAGATTTAACAAATACTCCAGCAAAGAAGATATGTAGATGACTGACAATCACATGAAAATATGGTCAATATCATTAGTCATGAGAGTATGAAAATTGAAACCACAATTATATGCTACTATTTACCTATTACAGTGGCTCATATAAAAACTGACAATGCCAAATGAAGGTGAGTACACAGAACAATGGAACCCTCATACACTGCTGGCAAATGGTAACCACTGTTGAAAATAGTTTGACATATGGTATGGTTTGGCTCTGTGTCCCCACCCAAATCTCACCTTGAATTGTAATAATCCCCATGTGTCAAGGGCAGGACTAGGTGGAGATGATTGAATCATTGGGGCGGTTTTCCTCATGCTGTTCTTGTGATAGTGAGTGAGTTCTTAAGAGATCTGATGGTTTTATAAGGGGTTTCCCCCTTTGCTTGGCACTTCTCCTTGCTGCTGCCATGTGAAGAAGGACATGTTTGCTTCCCCTTCCACCATTATTTTAAGTTTCCTGAGGCCTCCCTAGTCCTGTGGAACTGTGAGTCAATTAAACCTCTTTCCTTTGTAAATTACCCAGTCTCGGGTATGTCATTATTAGCAGTGTGAGAATGGACTAATACAGCATACAATTATCACGTGACCCAATGACCCTACTCCTAGATATTTATGCCAGCTTATTCATAATTGCCCAAACTCAGAAACAACTAAAATGTAAACAGATAAATTGCAGTACATCCATACAATAGAATATGACTCAGCAATATATAACTACTAAATATATAACTACTAATATATATACAATATATAACTACTAAATATATATACTAAATATATATTTATTTTTAATAATATACATCTTAGTAAAATAATAAATATATATACTTAGTAAACTACTAAATATATAACTACTAAAAGACATTACCACATACATGAATTTCAAAAGCATTACGTCAAGTGAAAGAAGACAGCCTCAGAAGGTTACATGGTGCATGATTCTATCTGTATAACGTTCTGGCAAAGGCAAAACTATAAAGACAGAAATGAGATTAAGTGAATTCCCGGGGCTGGGTTGGAGAGAAAAGACTGGTTACAAAGAAACACAAGGCATATTTTGGAGTGATGGGAATATTCTATTAGGTTGGCGCAAAAGTAATATGATGTAGTGGTGGTCAAATGTCCTTATAAAGACTGTCAAAATTCATGTAACTATACACATCTAAAAGGGTGAATTTTGGCCAGCTGTGATGGTTCATGCCTATAATCTCCGTACTCTGAGAGGCCGAGGCAGGAGGGTCACTTGGGCCCAGGAGTTCAAGACAAGCCTGGAAAACATAGTAAGACCCCATCTCAATTAAAAAAAAAAAAGTGTAAATTTTACCATACTTAAGTTTTACCTCCATAAACAGGAAAAAAATGAAGGTTGTGACCTATTGGCAAGTCATGACATCAATACAGTTAAGTGGGTTGTGACCAATTATATATTGTTGTGAAACTTTTGTTTCAGTTGTGTGTCTATGAACTGGATCATGGTATCTTCATACTGTGGGTGACAAAACAATTTTTTTTGGAAACCACTGCCTAGTTTGTGAGCTGAGAGCAAATACATGTCTCACGTCTGCATAGTCACCGCCTCGCACTCGGGGGAGGGGTTGTGTGATACTGTGATATAATAAGCAATATACATTTTAGATTTGTCCCCAGCTGTTGGCCAGGGCTAAAAACCGTGTAATTTCCCAAGTGATAATAGCTATAGGAACTTCTTCTATTTTAATAATTGGTTTTGTGCCAGTAGGTGGAGGTTGCAGTGAGCCAAGACCGTGCTACTGCACTCTGGTTTGGGTGGCAGGGCCAGGCCTTATCCCAAAGCACCCCCCCACCACCAAAATTAATTATAGTTGTTATGCTGTCCTAATCCAAATCCCAATAGTATTTTTCAAAAAAGATTTAAATAATTAAAATTTTAATCTGGAAGCACTGATGACTGATAACCTGAAAGAGTATTTGAATAAGACATCTTAGCGCAATGTATTAAACCAGATTATAAAGCAATGACATTTCACTCTGTGGTTTTAAAACAATGAGAAGAGAAGGAATTTGGTAATAAATGTGAAGAGACACAACTAGCAATGTTTAAAAATAAACATATTGATAAATATATTGATCCTTACAACTCTGGGACCCGGGCAGGACCGATCACATTGTCTCTGTTTCAAAGACAACCTAAAGCAGACCCAAAGAGCTTGAATCCCTTGCCCAAGGCTTCATGTGGATTCTTGACCTCAGAGTCATGGCCTCTGGGAAGTTCTGGTTTGGACACCCTTCAGAGAACCAGTCCTTTAGACGTCTTCGGCAGGAAGCTGAACCCAGCCACAGAGGTCCTAGCCAACAGCCTATATACTCATGGCGACCTGGAGTAGGCAAGGGCTCTTTTCTGTGCAATTTCCTTTTTTCCTACATTACTGTCCACTTCCATAATGAGCATTACTTCCATAGTGAAATGACTTACCATGCAATCCTGTCAGTGGGGACTAGCTGTTATAACAATAAACGTACTGAGTAATGAAAATTGTCCATCTATCATCTATCTATCAATCACCTATCCATCATTTCCTAGCTCTGCTCACTCATAGAGCCTAGAAATGACACCCAGTAGCAATAAACACACCTAGCCCTGGATCTTTTTTATGAATGTCATCATCTCTTCTAAAAGAAACCAGGGCTTCCTGGAGAAACTGATGATTCCTGGACTTTTACAGGAAAAGTTCAAGGTGAGTTCATATAGCCCAATGAATTAAAAAACAACACCACCAACAACAACAACAACAAGACCAAGAGTCCAGGCCGGGTGCGGCAGCTCATGCCTGTAATCTCAGCACTTTGGGAGGCCGAGGTGGGCGGATCACCTGAGGTCAGGAGTTCAAGACCAGCCTGGCTAACATGGCAAAACCCCATCTCTACTAAAAATACAAAAAATAGCTGGGCAGGGTGGCGTGCGCCTGTTATTCCAGCTACTTGGGAGGCTGAGGCAGAAGAATCGCTTGAATCTGGGAAGCGGAGGTTGCAGTGAGCCAAGATCGTGCCACTGCACTCCAGCCAGGGCAACAAGAGTGAGACTCCGTCTCAAAAACAAACAAAAAACAAGAGTCCATAATGTTATTCCCAAAAGAAAAAAGAGGGTGAGAAGAAGGGAGTGAGAAAGATAGAGACAGGAAAAATTAATTCTATAAAAAAGAACACTAGCTAATAAACACAGAAGGAATGGCAGAATTAGAAAATTACCAATTTGCAACCCTCAGTTCTGTAATTCAAGCAAGGATCATCCAAGAATGTGGTGTGAAAGGTTATCAGGAACACATAATTATAACAGACTCAGAGAATCACTTCACAGATTACTTATTAATTGTAAGAGAAAAAATTACCCTTATGGTAGAGATCAGGTTGCCATGACCTTAACTAATAATCAAATTTAGTATTCATGGATAGTAAGACCCTGACATCATATCCCCCTGACATGCAGTAAGTACACACACTGCCAAAAACTCAAATCTAACCCGAATCTAATCATTGATAAACCAATCAAACATATTTAAATAGGTGGAGAAGCTCTATTTATGTATTTATTTATTTGAGATAAGAGTCACACTCTGTTGCCCAGGCTGGAGTGCAGTGGCACAATCCCGGCTCACTGCAACCTCCACCTCCTAGGTTCAAGCAATTCTCTTGCCTCAGCCTCCTGAGTAGCTGGGAGTATAGGCACACACCACCATGTCTGGCTAATTTTTGTATTTTTAGTTGAGATGGGGTATCACCACGTTGGCCAGGCTGGTCTCGAACTCCTGACCTCAAGTGATCTGCCCGCCTCGGCCTCCCAAAATGTTGGGATTACAGACATGAGCTACCATGCCAAGGGGCTCTATTTAGATTAAATGAGTTGATAAAAGAGATATAAAAGAATGCAATATATACATCTTGACTGGATCTGATTTTAAAAACCAGAAACTATATAAGGTATTTTTGGGCAATTAGAATTTTTTTTTCTTTTTTGAGACAGGGTCTCACTCTGTCGCCCAGGCTGGAGTGCAGTGGCGCAATCACGGTTCATTGCAGCCTTGACATCCCCAGGCTCAGGTGATTTTCCCAAGTAGCTGGGACTACAGGTGCACGCTACCACACCCTGCTAAATTTTGTAGTTTTTGTAGAGATGGGGTTTCACTATGTTGCCCAGGATGGCCTTGAACTCCTGGGCTCAAGCAATCTGTCTGCCTTTGCCTCCCAAAGTGCTGGGGATATAGACAAGACCCATTGCACCCGGCAGAAAATTTTGAATAACTATTACATTGGGTAATACTGACTTCTTGCTTATTACATATAACGTATTATAGCTACGTAGCAGAATGCCCTTATTAGGGGATACATGTTGAGAATTTAGGGGTCAAACATCAATCAACGTATCTGTAACTTACTTTTAAATAATTTGGCCGAAAAAGTGTGTGTTTGTGTAAAAGCACAATTGGCAAATTGTGATTTGGCGTATCTAGGTTAAGGGTTGTACTTTAAGCTTTTATGTAAGCTTGATAATTTTTAAAATATTTGTATTTTAAAAGAAGGGGGAAGAACACTTCCTTCATAGGGCCAATAGATGTAAAGTTACAGTCATAGTGCCAGACCCCAATAAATAGCCAGATTTAATAAGTTACAGATTTACTACTACTACTTAGAAGTGTGAAAAGCTCGTAATTTTCCTTCCCAAGTGTTTCTGAATTTGGAGGGTGAGGATGCCAACCAGGGCTAAGTGGTGGAGGAGTTAGAATCTAAGCCTGGGTGGGCAGTCTGGATAGAGCCACCACCCACAGAAACCACACCACTAGGCCTATTTTTTTTTTTTTAGATGGAGTCTCGCTCTGTCACCCAGTTAGGAGTACAGTGGCATGATCTTGGCTCACTGTGACCTCCGCCTCCCAGGTTCAAGTGATTCTCCTGCCTCAGCCTCCTGAGTAGCTGGGATTTCAGGTGCGTGCCACCATGCCCGGCTAATTTTTGTATTTTTAGTAGAGACGGGGTTTCACTACATTGGCCAGGCTGGTCTCAAGCTCCTGACCTCAAGTGATCCACCCACCTCGGCCTCCCAAAGTGTTGGGATTACAGGCGTGAGCCACCGCGCCCTGCCAGGTCTGCCTATCTTCTGTGCTGTGAGTCTGCCTGGGAGAAGACGGCTGTTCAGGCCTTGTTTTTCCTGCCTCATCATGAACCCAGAATCTCTGTAACCCGGCAGGAAAGAAACTCCTGTCATGACTCACTGTGCATGTTGACAAAGAGAGGCCACTCCTGGGCCTCAGAAATGTCAAGGATGGGCAGAAAGAACTAGAGACAGGCCAGGCTCAGTGGCTCATGCCTGTAATTCCAGCACTTGGAAGGCCCAGGTGGGAGGATCACTTGACTTCAGGAGTTTGAGACCACCCTGGACAACATAATGAGACCTCGTTTCTATAGAGAATAAAAAAAAATTAGCTGGGCATGGTAACACGTGTCTGTAGTCCCAGCTGCACAGGCTGAGGTAGGAGGATCGCTTGAGCCTGGGAGGTCAGGCTGCAGCAAGCCGAGATCACGCCACTGCACTCCAGCTTGGGCAATAGAGCAAGACCCTGTCTCAAAAGAAAAAAAAAAAAAAAGGAAAGAAAAGAACTGGAGAGGCTGTGTGCGGTAGGGGCAAACCATGCATGGTATTCGGCATTACCTGGGTTTGCATTTGAATCATCCCCTGCCACTTACTAGCTGTGCAGCCCTAGGCACGTTCCTGGCAGATGATGATGATCATAACAATAACAAACACTACAACAGCAATAATAATGGCTAACGTTTATTGAGCAGTTATTACCGTGCTAGGCACTTTATACATGTTAATCTCTTTCAATCTCACAGATGAAGTAGATACTATTATATACCTACTTTACAGACCAACCATACTGGGCCTTCTTCGACTTCTGCAATTTGGCATCTGCCATCCCCTCTGCCTCGACCTTGAAGACAAATCCCATGCATCGGCCAGGTCTCTCAGCTGGAATTCATTCCTTCTCCTCTGCATCTCCGGAGAATTTTAGTCTAACCTCTTACCACAGCCAACTTTACTTAAGTAGATGGATGCCTGGCTCCCTTGCTGGGGCTGGGGGTGCCCGTTTCTGTATCCACTGAAGCATGTAGAATAGGGGAAGAGGAAGAAATTTCTCTCCTGTTTAGTCAGATCCATTTTTCCCACCTGGATTTTTAAAACTTTTTAATTTTGAAATGCTCTGTTGAATTTTCAATCTGGAATCTAAAGGGATGTGACAAGGCAGAGGTGATTACTTGGGAGTAAATGCAAGGAGAGTTTCCACTGCGTAAGGGAATGGACAGCACGTGGCTGGGTAAATTTCAAGAAAGACAATGCTCAGAGCGAGTACTGTGTCTTCCAGTAAGTGGGAGACCTCCCCACCTTACCCCACCGGAGAAAGGACTCTTTGCCTTGAAGCCCCTAGGACGACTACCCTTTCTTCACCACCCCACATCAAAGAGCTGCGTCTATAATTCTGTCTTGCCCAGTCCATATCTCTAAGAAGCCCGAAGGCTGCTCTATTTACCATCTCCACCCATAGGTAGGAGAGAAAAGGTGCTTCCTAGACACAGGGACCCCAGAATGAGCTGCGTAAAAGGCAGGAGGAGAGAGAGGTGGGCTGGAAGAAGGACACAACGGAATCTGGCATGGCAAGGTATTCTTTCACCGGGCGTAGACCTCCAACAACCACTACCATCCCCCAGCCCCTTCCAGAACTTTCCTTCACCTTCTCAGCTCACTCTCACGCTTCACCTTGTGCTTTTCCTCCGGCACCAGCAACCCATTTCAAACCGCTCTCTTCCTACGTCTTCTCCAAACAGTAATTTATAAACACCGTGCTTTCAAATCCATCTCATTTCATCCTCACAGTACTACAGAAGGGCTGCCTTACAGGCTGCCATTCGGAAGGGTTGGGGGGACTGGTCCTGCCAGACAATTTGCGAAGGTCAGGGCATCAAAACTTTTCTTTCTTTCCTGCCTCCCACGCCAAGCTAAACCTCTGCCTCCCCAAGAGCAGAGAGAAAAGCAAGGTCTTTGAAGTAAGGAGTCCTGAGTGGTTTTAGGCAAGTCTCTTCGCTTTTCTGAGCCTCACATTCCTCACCTGTCAACCGCTATACTGACGCCTCTACTTTCAGGGCGTGAGAGGTCAATGAGATCACGGGTGTGCTGCACTGAGCTCGGGGATGGACTCTTTATTTCCAGTCAGTAAAGGGCGGTGTTCTATGCATCACAGGCTTTTGCCCACGCCGCCACAGCGCTGCCGGCCCACGGCTCTCCAGAGCGGGGCGAGTTCCCTGTCATCTGTGTCTCCGCCCTTCCTTCCCCAATCTCACCCAGACTGGCCTCATCGGCTTGTTCCGCACCCACTCCCTAGCCCTAGAGCCCCCACTCCGACCTGACAAGTGCCCCACCCCCACCTAGAGACCCCGCCCCTCCCTGCCCCACCCACCAAGGACTCCTCCTACAGTCCCGACCCTCATTATCCGGGCTTTTCCGACTATCACCATCCGCCCTTGCTCCGCCCACCAGCCCCGCCCCTCTAAGAGTTCTGCCCACTTCGGCTCACCTCACCCCGAAACGCACCCCCTCCCCCGCAGCCACAGGCGCTGCCATCCCCATTTTACAGATGGGAATGGCGAGGCTGGGATAGATTAGTCTCATAGTAAGACAGGTGCTCAGTGGGCCCACGTACCCTCGCCGGTAGTCCCCAAGCCCCGCGACCCCAGCCGTGCCGCACCTACCTCCTGCCCTCGCTCTGCAGCCTCTCCCTCCGCGAGCGGCCAGCGCAGCTTTGCGAGGAAGGCGGAGGGTCGGAGCCCAGCCCAGGGGCGTGCTGGTCCGGGGTCCGCGCGCTGCCCTCCGGGACTGGTAGTTCTCTCTGGGCTCCTCGCGGCTCGGTGCGTCGAGAGCGAACTTCATCTCCCAGGAGGCATTGCGGCGACTTGCTCTGCGCCCCGCCTCGTCCCCGCCGGTGTCTGGCCGGCTGGCCTTAAAGGGGACGCGGTCAGAGCGGCAGCTCGCGGGGTGGCCCCCGCTCCGGCTCCGCCCCGTTTCACGCACCTCGCCCCTCCCCATGCTTGGTCCCGCAGCCCCGGGGCCTCGCTGCAGAGTCGGGCTCCCTGGATACATGGAGGCTTGTGCCAGGCGGGGTGGGAAGACTGGATTTTGCAGTGGAAGCAGCATCTCTTCCGTCTGGGACCTGGCTGAGGGCGTCCCCACCCTGAGGGGAGCAGAGGACCAGCCCTGACCTAGCCGGGCCCGGCCTTGTCCTGCCCGGCCTTTGCCCCCCCGTCCAGCAGCCGGCTCTGGCCCACCGGGGTCTGGGAGGTAAGGGGGTTGGGGGCGTGTGTCTGGCTTTGGGGGGCGGTGTCTGCACCCTGGCGTTTCGAGAACCCTGGACTTGCGAGCCCAGGGCTGGGAGTCGGGAGATCTGGGTGCATCCTGGGCCTCACTGTGTGACCTTGGGCGAGTAGCTACTCGTCTCTGGGCATTAACACCCTCCCTTCATCAATTGTGTGTCGAAGTGATCCTGCTCCCTCCCCTTTCAGGTAAGAGGGCATTCGCATCCAGTACCCAGTACATTCGCTTGCTGGCTTTTCGTGGGGCCCTCCAGCTCAAGCGTGGGCTGGGCGCGGGTGCACTGGAGGGAGGGAAGTGGCACAAACTGGGGGACCCGAGGCCACCATTGCTTGGAATGGGCTTTTCCTGTTCTCAGTATGCTGGGCCCTGGGATACCCTCCCCAACCCCCTTTTACGGCCCTGGCCCTTGCAAACCGGAGACCCTGATGTGTCAGCTTGGTGCCCTTCCTTCCAGAAAGCTTGGGGTGGAGTGCGGCCCTCACAGGTTTGTGAGGGGTGGCCCCGCAGGGATAGGTGTGTGTGGTGGGTTCCTGAGGAGGAATAGCTGCTCCTGCTTTCTTCCCTTCTCACTCCTCCTTATCCTTAGAGGCAGAGCAGTTGCTTTTTACCAGTGAAACCCTTTTTTCTTTTTCTTTCCAGGAGACAGTTTGGTGGCCCAGACATGGGCCTCCCGGAGTAGGGTGAAGCACTTCTTCCCAGGGTTGCCTTGGGTAGAAGGTCAGTTAAAAAATACCTAGAGAGATGCTGCCATTCAGACACCTGAGGGGCTAGAGATGGAGGGCACCACCTGGTGTTGGGAGGGGCAGCCTGGTACCCCCAGGCAGCTCTGGCTCCCAGGGGAGTCAAAGGAGGGAGGCTGGCTTAGAGGGTCAGAGAGGGGAGGAAATGTGCTCCTCAGCTCTTAGGTGCTGAGCAGGGGCTGGGAGGGGCTGCTCTGACCTGGAGCAGGGAGAGGTTGAGTAACACCATGAAGCCTTCTTCTCAGGTCCTAGGAGATTCTGTGAGCTTTTGACCTGAAGGCTAACCAGGAACAGATTTTTTTTTGGTTTTGTTTTTTTGTTTTGTGCTTTTTCTTTTTCTTTGGTTGTTTGAACGATTTCTAGAATGGCTAAAGCCTCAGTCCAGTCCAGTGACCTCTGTAGGGGCTTTCTTGACTGATGTTTAAGATTTTCAGGGTTTTTGATGTGCAAGACCAGGCCTGGGCAAAGGAAGGGGCGGTGACTGGACCAAAGGTTAGGCCAGTTTCTGGAAGGTACTTTTGTGGTCACATCCTTGGTTTTCTCTCATCTTGCTGTCACGTCTCTCATGAGTCGCTTGACGCACCTTCACTGACACCTCAGTCCTTGGTTCTGTACGGGGCACTGGGCTCAGAGACGGGGATTGGACCTCTGCCAAGGGAGGTCCCAGCCTGGTGGGAGACAGAGACATGGACTCCAGTTACACTGCAGAAGGATGAGAATAGCCAAGAGGGCCTTGGAGGCCAGAGCTTTAGACACCTGAATTGTGGAGGGAAAAGGAAAGGCTTCCCAGAGGAGAGGGCATGTGAGCTGGGCATTGAAGGGTGAGTCAGAATTTTCCAGGAGAGAAGAGGGAGAGGCCCTTTTTCAGTAGAGGGGACATTGTGCAAAGTAGCAGTCAGGAAACAGCCGCCTGCTCCAATGTCTGCAGAGTCTCCACTGAGCAATGTCGCTTGAGTTCATCTCCACCCCTGCCCCACATCAGCTGAGTGTCACAGAAAGGGCTTGCATGTCCGGCTCAGGAGTTTGGACCTTATTCCGGGTCCAAGGGGCTGGAGAGTGCTGGGAGTTCTGAGCAGGGGCATGGACGGAACGGCGCTTACCGTGTAATAAGCTCCATCTGACGGTGCTGCAGGGTGGGTTGGAGAGACCAACGAGGGATGATGAAGCCCGAGCGGGGGCCCAGGGCGTGGCAGTGGGGCTGAGCATAGGAGTTGTGTATACACACATACACACACACACACTGGGTGCTTTGGGGTGATGGAGATAAGTCAGGCTCCACTGTGCAGGAGCAGAGATCAGCCAACACTCAGCAGAAACTCTGAGGGTCATCCTAGAGGAACAGGTGAAGGGATCTGGGTCTTTCGGCAGAGGGACTGGGATTTTCCTGAGTGCTCACTGCGTGCGTTGGAGTGTGCTGGTGTTGCTGGGACGCCCCTCAGGCTGTCATGCCAGTAGGGCGAGGGGTATGAGGCAAGGGCTTGGGAGGAGCAGCAGTGCTGGCTGGGAAAGGCTAAGGGGTGGGCAGGTAGTCACCTTCTATTTGGGCATTCCGAGGATCACAGAGGTGAAAGAACACCTACCTCCATGGAGGCTGGGCTAGACTCGAAGCCTGGACTCTGTTCTCCTCCAGGACACATGCCTCTGTTGGAGGATAGATTGAGGGAGGGAATTGGGAGATGGGTTAGGAGGCTACTGCACTAGTCCAGGCAAGAAGTCAAGGGGACTGATCCTGGGTGGGGCTGGGAACATCGAGGTGGCAGCGAGGGCTGATGGAGGAAATGCCTTGGAGAATCAGCGGGATCAGCAGTGCGTGTCTCTTTGTCTCCTTTCCCTGACAGTGTCTGTGTCTCCCATCAGTGCCAGGTGGCCCAAAGATAGACTCATGACAGCCCGGCCCTCATCTTTTTTTTTTTTTTTTTTTTTTTTTTTTTGAGACAGAGTCTTGCTCTGTCGCCCAGGCTGGAGTGCAGCGGCACGATCTCGGCTCACTGCAAGCTCTGCCTCCCAGGTTCACACCATTCTCCTGCCTCAGCCTCCCGAGTAGCTGGGACTACAGGCGCCCGCCACCACGCCCGGCTAATTTTTTGTATTTTTAGTAGAGACGGGGTTTCACCGTGTTAACCAGGACCTCATCTTTTTTATACCTTGTCTCAACCCTGTGAATGGCAGGCTTGTACTAGTCCCCATTTTCCAGATGAGAAGGCTAAGAAGCCAGGCAGGGGCTCGCCCAAGGTAACCTGATGATTTTGAAGCAGAAAACCTGTGTCTTCTGCTTTTAACGCAGGCTCTCCTGGGGGAGGACACGGCTGCTGTTTGCTGCTGCGGTTGGCGTGGGGCAGCTGTCTCTTGAGTCAGAGCCAGCATGGACAGGCCATCTCCTCACCCGGGGCTTAGCAGGCTAATTAGCAGGCTAATCCAGCCCTCTTGAGGGAGGCAGAGTGCAGGTTCTAATCCTGCCTTGCCAAGGCCATGTTCCTCTACCTCTCTGAGCCTCACTTTCACCATTCCTGCCAGTGAGATAGCTGGCCTTGTCCTCCCTTCCCTGGCCTGATGGGGCCAGGTGAGGTGCAAGCCTCTAAAACCCTTTTGTGTGAGTGCATCCAAGATATTGAGTGGGTTTGCTGGTGACCATGGTGACAGCTGTCCTCAGACTGCCTGCGTGGGAGTTGGGGCAGGTGGGCAGGGCTTGCTTGCTGTGGCCTGGCTACAGACTGAGCAGAGGCTGCCGGCTGGCCTTGGAGATCAGAGCTCTCATGGAGCAGCTCTATTTGAACTGTCAGCTGCCAGGCTTATGTGGTATTAGGTAGAACAACATGAAATTGCCAACATTTGATCATTCGGTTCCATGTGGTTCAGTCTAATAGCATTTGTCCCCATTTTACAGAAAAGAGGCTCATGGGTATGATTTACTGAGGGTCACACAATGAGTCAGGGCTAGAATGTAGGACTCCTCATTCCTAGTCTGATACTCTTTCTACTCTTTCTGGTACTCTTTCTACTACCAGAGTCTTCCCTGTCCCCAGAACTCCATTTCTGCCTGCCCCTATCCCCTCTTGCTTCACACATGATGCCAATGCCTCATGGATTAGGGTTTCTTCTTGGCTGCCTGAGTACCAGGATTTCTTGGCATCCTGGGTTGAAAGCATATGAAATCCACTAGCCATCCCAGGGGTCTGGGAGGATGGACTGTTTATGTGAGGGAGGTTGGCCACAGCAACTGCCTTGTCACAGGCACTGCCTGGAAAGGGGACCAGGGCTGAAGGGAGAGTTAAAAATTTTTTTTCTTTTTTGTTTTTTGAAACAGGAACTCACTTTGTCACCCAGGCTGGAGTGCAGTGGCGTGATCTCAGCTCACTGCAACCTTCGCCTCCCAAGCTCAAGTGATCCTCCTGTCTCAGCCCCAACTAGCTGGGACTGCAGGTGTGAGACACTGCACCTGGCTAATTGATGTAATTTTTTTTTGTAGAGACGGGGTTTTGCCATGTTGCCCAGGCTGGTCTCAACCTCCTGAGCTCAAGCCATCTGCCCACCTCAGCCTCCCAGAGTGCTGAGATTACAGAATGAGCCACTGTGCCCAGCCGGGAGACCAGTTTTTAAAGACACTTTATAGGCCTTTTGAGATTATGCCTTGCAGGGGCACCCTTACAAACATTTTTGCCTCCCCCATCAGACTGGAAGCTCCTTCAAGGCAAGGACTTTGCTTCTGAAGCAACAGGAGTTGACATTTTCTGAGAACTTCCTTGTGCCCAGCTCAGAGAGCCTAAGTAACCTTTATGGGAACCAGAATGTATCCCAGATGAGCCGCATTCAAAGAGTCAAAAAAAAAACAACAACAACAAAAGAACCCAGAATCGAACATATCATTTCCCTCATTTCCTCATTCAGGAAGCTTAGGGTGGACCCTGAACTTTTTCTTTTCTTTTTTTGAGACAGGGTCTCACTCTATCACTTAGGCTGGAGTGCAGTGGCACGATCTTGCCTTACTTCACCCTTGACCTCCTGGGCTCGCCACCACCCCTGGCTGGTCTTGAACTCTTGGGCTCAAGCGATCTGCCTGCCTTGGCCTCCCAAACTGTTGGGACTACAGGCGTGAGCCACCGTGCCCGGCCGCATCTGAACTCGTAGGAGGTGCCCAGGTGCTTCTGAGGCATCCAGGCCAGGATTTGGGAACCACTGATGTCTGCCATGGTTACAACCTCTAACCAACAGTGAACTCTTAAGAGGCACACACTCTTGGCATGAGAGATGCTAGCCACAGACTAATAAGCTCTGGCCCTTTCCTGGTGGAGCTCAGCCTGGTGAGAGAGACAGATATTTAAACAAATGGGCCTTTTGCATCGTAACACATGCAGCAATGGAGGTTAGGTCACAGCTGAGAACTAGAACAGAGCCGGGAGCTCACTGGGTCTAGTACATAGTTGGGGTTCCAGAATATCTGTGATTCTGAATAAAACTTTCCAGCTTATTATCCCAGAAATTTAAGGCTTGTCCACACTGTAGCTCCAGTTCTCAGGCATAAGAGTAGTTTTTACTGAGCCCCTAAGTTTGAACACCTACTGTCTGCTGAGTCTTACATCAGGTCCTGCCTAGATTGGGGTTATACATCGAAGCAAAGAAATGGTTCTGCGCTCCAGGAGAGGCGTTAAGTGTTAGATGTTAAGAGAGCAAGCTGTGCCCATGTGAACCTGCATGAGAGGGCTCAAAGTGGGTTGGTGTGGGACAAAGGCTTCAGGAAACAGGCGAGGTGGAGGAGAAGGGCAGAAGGAAGGCTATTATGGCTCAGAGGAGTAAGGTAGAGATAACTCACACTGCACCCTGCATTTGCTCATCCAGCAAATGCCTGTGTGCTGGGCACTGTGCTAGGTGCTGGGGATACTGTGGTGAACAAAACCTGAAGCTGCCCTCAAGAACCATCTACAGCATTGGAGGGGAGGCTGACCCCAATCAAGAAATCATGACAAGTGCTACCAAGGAGAAGGACAAGATGTTCTAATTTTTAATAAGAGAGATTGACCCAGGCAGGGAGATCAGGTGAGGCTTCCTTGATTAAGTGACTTTCAGCTGAGGTCTGCAGGGGAGGGAAGAGCATACACAAAGGCCCAGGGGCAGAGGGCACACGGTGAGCCAAGGGTGACAGGCTGGTGTGGGCTGAGGCAGGCAGAGCCCTAGGTGTGCAGGCTGGAGCGCGGAGATGAGATGCTGTGCTTTGGTGGAGGAGACTGGGACCCATACCACGCTAGCACTAACTGATTCCAGCTGTAATGGAAGAGGCCACAGGTGATTGTAGGAATTAAGGGTGGGGAATGGATTCCGGCCTGGAGGACCAGGGCTGTTCTCACTGAGGACAGGTGCTTTAGATAGGCTTTGAAGGAAAAGACGCTTGCTTGGTTGTGTGAGAGCATGGTGGTCGTGGGGGCCTCAGGAGATAAGGACGTGTCAGGCATATGCCCAGCACACGCACGAAGTGGAGTCTAGCCGAGGGGTAGGGGAAGGAGCAGGGAGGTGAGGCAGAAAGAGTGCGAGGCATTCTGGGACCTCTGTCGGTTCTCCCTTGGGGCCTCTTGCCCTTTCTCCACAGAGATGTGATTTTTTGTGTGTGCCCCATCTCATCTCCCCCATGGACATGACTTGGCTGAGACTCTGGACAGCAGCTTCTAGATCCTGCTCTTACCTGCCCTGAGAGTGGACAGGTCACCAGGGAGGTCTGGGGAGAGAGGAGCAAAGGGGTAAGGATGGGGAGGAGGCTCACATAGCCTTTGTGCGATTAAAGGCGCTTAGCAACCACAGCTACAAGTCCCTGGGGTTAATTTATTTTGAGACAGGGTCTCTGTTGCCCAGGCTGGAGTGCAGTGGGATGGTCTCCACTCGCTGCAGCCTCGAGCTCCCAGGCCCAAGTGAGCCTCCCACTTCAGCCTCCAGAGTAGCTGGCATTACAGGTGTGTGTCACCACTCCTGGGTAATGTTTGTATTTTTTGTAGAGACGGGCCTCGCTGTTGCTCAGGCTGGTCTTGAACTCCTGGGCTCAAGGGATCCTGCTGCCTGGGCCTCCCGAAGTGCTGGGATTACAGGTGTGAGCCACCACGCAGGCCCCTGGCATTTATTATGTGCCAAGCGTTGTGCTTTACTTCATCAGGATAGCTCGCAGTGAAATGACGCCCTTGCCCCATTTCACAGATGAGAAAACTGAGGCCCAGAAAGTTTGAGTTGCTTGCCCTAAGTCTCAGCACTCGGGGACTGCACCGGGAACTCTTGAGCCCCGCGGTTGTCGGGCTGTGACCTCGCTCCCTGTCCCCCGCAGCGCAGGCGCCATGGACAAGATCTTGGAGGCGGTGGTGACGTCGTCATACCCGGTGAGCGTGAAGCAGGGGCTTGTTCGGCGCGTGCTGGAGGCGGCGAGGCAGCCGCTGGAGCGTGAGCAGTGCCTGGCTCTGCTGGCGCTGGGCGCGCGCCTCTACGTGGGCGGTGCAGAGGAGCTGCCGCGCCGCGTGGGCTGCCAGCTGCTGCACGTGGCCGGCCGCCACCACCCCGACGTCTTCGCCGAGTTCTTCAGTGCGCGCCGCGTGCTGCGCCTGCTGCAGGGTGGCGCCGGCCCCCCGGGCCCCCGCGCGCTCGCCTGCGTGCAGCTGGGTCTGCAGCTGCTGCCCGAGGGGCCTGCGGCCGACGAGGTGTTCGCGCTGCTGCGGCGCGAGGTGCTGCGCACCGTGTGCGAGCGCCCGGGGCCCGCGGCCTGCGCGCAGGTGGCACGGCTGCTGGCTCGCCATCCGCGCTGTGTGCCCGACGGACCCCACCGCCTGCTCTTCTGCCAGCAGCTGGTGCGTTGCCTCGGCCGCTTCCGCTGCCCAGCCGAAGGCGAGGAGGGCGCGGTGGAGTTCCTGGAGCAGGCCCAGCAGGTGAGCGGGCTCCTGGCGCAGCTGTGGCGCGCACAGCCCGCCGCCATCCTGCCCTGCCTCAAAGAGCTGTTCGCAGTCATCTCCTGCACAGGTGCGTGTGCGGCCGGGGCAGGAGAGCGGGCATGCGGAGGTCCTGGGTGGGCGCTTGGGCAGGTGGCTGTACGTGTGGATTTCTGCATGCGGGCGCCCGTGTGGCACGAGTGTGCCAGGCGGCGAATGCTCAGGTGGAGGGCTGCAGCCTGCCTTCATGTAGGTGGCACAACTGTCTAGAGCACCTGCTGTGGGTCCTCTCCTGCAGTGGGTGTTGGAAACGCAGGGAGGAGCACACTGGTGTGAGAAGGATACGGGTCAGCCTGGCCAGAGGGAGGAACGGGAAGTTGAGCAAGCCACAGGATTTGGGGCGGGGGAGGGGGGGGTCATTATGGTCTTCGGGTCAGGTGAGTTTGATAGAAGCTATCACTTTAGAGCCAGGAGTTGACAGATTGGTGGCACCTGGCAGCAGGGGCAAGGTTCCCTGGGCAGGCAGAGGTGAGGGTGTGGAGAGGTGATGGAGTCTCCTATGCAGACTCAGAAACGTAAAATCTTGATCCTCCATTGACAACAGTGGAACTTAGACTACAGTGCAAGTGAGTGAAAGCAGATGTGTGCCTTCCCTGGTGATGAGGCTCTCCAGGGGAAGGGAAGGGAATGCACCTGGCAGGGTGAAGAATTGAGGACCACAGACTTCGAGAAGGAAATGCTCTTTCGCATCTAGGCCTCTGTGTGGCTCCACTTGGAGTATCTCCTTCCTCCAGTCCACACAGCCCTCCCACCTTCTCTAGCGCCAGCGTTTCCCCTTCTAAAGTCCTTGCCCTTACACCCACTGTTGATCAGTGCTTCGTCTGTGCCCAGCACAGGAATAGCCCCAAGGCTGTGCTAGTGAAGGTTTGTTGAGTGAGTTTAGGTGGAACCAGAGACTTTGCTTGCTGTAAGAGAGGGGGTGGCCTCTGCTGTGCTCTTCCTAGAGGCCCAGCCCGGTTCGTTGGCTCCTGCAGGGCATGGTATGCTGGGGGAAGGGAGGGGCCTGCCTCCCTGCTAAGCTCAGCCCTGTCCCCTGTTCCAGAGGAGGAGCCACCATCTAGTGCCCTGGCCAGCGTGGTCCAGCACCTCCCATTGGAGCTCATGGATGGTGTTGTCCGGAACCTCAGCAATGATGACAGTGTGACAGACTCGCAGATGCTGACTGCCATTAGCAGGTGGGACACTGAGGCTGAGCCATGATCAGGGCTGGGGCCCCTCCCTCTCTTCCTCTCAGAAGCCGCTTCTCCTGGGTGGGACGCTGGGCTAGATTTGGAGTCAGAGGGCCCAGGCCCTCATGTGTGTTCCATCATCCATCCTTTCTTGAGCCCTGCTCTGTGCCTTGCCTGGGGCTGGATGTGGAGGACACAGAGAGCCTGCCCTAGTGATGCTGTCAGGCCAGGTACCAGCAGTGTGACCCTGGACATGCCAGTGAGCTCTCAGCCTCAGTTTCCCCCTCTGTAAAAGCAGAGGTGGGTGGTGGTGTAAGAAGCTGTCAGGTGTCCTTGGGGTTGGGTTAGAGGGTGAGAGTGCTTCACGAGGTGCTTTCTGAGTGGGGCAAACATGAGAAGCAGAGTTTGGGTGCTTTTCAGCTCACAGAGTCCTTGCATATCCCCCACCTCATCTGAACGTCCTCCTCCCTGTGATCTAGACGCACCTGCCTGTCCAGTTGTCCCAGAATATGCCGCTCCCCTCCTCCCTGCAGGCCTTTGCCTATGCAGACCCCGTCCACCTGGCATGCCTCCCTCTGCCATTCTTTCCATCCCGTGTGCAGATCCACCGTCTCCGTAGGGCCTTCCTGGATTCCTTGCCTTTAGTGGGTAAGAGTGTGGGCTCTCGAGGTAAGTTGCTGGAGGTCAAATCCCGCCTCTACCACTTCTTGCCTGTGTGACTTTGGACAAGTTACTCAATCTCTCTGTTTGAGTTTCCTCAACTGTAAAATGGAGTATAACCAAACCCATCGTCTAGGGTTGTTGTGAGGATTAAATTGGGTAAAACAAGATAATACACGTAATGTGTCTAGAACTGTGCTGTGGGAGACGCCGTTATCATCATTGTTACGACTTTGCTGTCATGGTTCTGTCTCTTTCTAGCACAGTCCGCTGAGTCTAGGCTGTTTTCCTGAGCACTGACTGCATGGCAGCTGTGTGCTTAGCCCGCACAGGCAGGCTGTGTTGTGGGGTCCAGAGGGGCTGATACATGTAAAGCTGATGGAATATCCTGCTCAATGGTGAATACGACCTAAGTGTTAGCTGCTGTTATCTCCTTTAATCCATACAAGAACCCTCTGAGGGAGGTATTATCGCCATTTTACAGAGGAAGAAACTGAGGCCCAGAGTGGGGAAGTGGCTTGCTCTGGGTCACACAGCAAGGACTTGCTGGAGCCAGAGGTTCTGGCCCAGGGGCAGTGCCCTTCCAGGCAGAAGCAGCTGAAAACCTTGTTCTGGCACTGCAGCCCAGTGTGGAGGGGCGAGGCTTGGGGTGCCGAGAGGGCCTGGCTCCCTTCCTGGTGGGCTGGAAGCCTCAGTGTCTGGCAGGTGGCTATGCTGGGCTCGTGCGTTTCCCAGCCGTGTCTGGTTCAGCCCACAGACCCCGGGGCTGCCCTTTGCAGGCGTGAGTCAATGTGGGAACCCAGGACATTACGGATGGCCCCTGGGCTGCCCTCACCCCAGCATTTTGGGTGTCCCTCGTCCCTGTGTCACTGTCACTCCCCTCACCAGGATGATTGACTGGGTGTCTTGGCCCCTGGGGAAGAACATTGACAAGTGGATCATTGCACTGCTGAAGGGCCTGGCTGCTGTTAAGAAGTTCAGCATCTTGATCGAGGTTTCGCTCACCAAAATTGAGAAGGTTGGTGCCCCTGTCCTAGCCCAGACTTACAGCCTTTTGCACTAGGCTCTTGCCAGGGGCGGTGCAGGTCTGGGAGGTCAGAGCATTGGGCCTCCCCGCCAAGCTCGCTGTGTGACCTGGGTGAATTCACTGCCCCTCTCTGGGCCTCAGATTCTCCCCATTAGTTTCCCTGACTACTCATCCAAGTATGTGTGTCTGACTTTTGGTCTGTCCATCCATTCCTCAGAAATCTATCTTGCTGTCCATCTCACCATCTGTCTGTCCATCTGGGTCTGTGAGCACCTCAGTGTTTATCCCTCTGCATGGGTTTGAACTCTAGGGTGTCTCTGAGCTCCCTCTCAGGCCTGTGATTGCACTTGGCCTTGGCAGCTCAAGCCCGGGGACTCCTGACCAGGGACTGTCTTCTAGGTTTTCTCTAAGCTGCTGTACCCCATCGTCCGGGGAGCTGCCTTGTCTGTGCTCAAGTACATGCTTCTGACCTTCCAGCACTCCCATGAAGCCTTCCACCTGGTAAGGGCCCCTGCCTGCTGCCCCTTATAAGGGCCCTGCCTGCTGCCCCTGGGGTCTTGGGGCAGGTCACTTGGCTGAGGCCAAGCAGCTGGATCATGGGCTCTGGCCTCCCTTTGGCTGTGAGGAGAGGAGCAGTCATCCTATTTTGCAGATGAAGAAACTGAGGCAGGGTGTCTTAGATCATATTGTTGGGAAAAGGAGTCACCTGCCTGCAGAGCTCAGAGCCCCATCTGGGTCAGGGGACAGTGGTCAGGTGGGCAAGCCTCCCTACCTCAGAGAGTGCTGTGTGCTGTCAGCAGGCGGGCACACAGGTGTGTCTCAGGTGGGTGGGTTGGTGCTGAGCCTGACCCAGCTCTGCTCCCACAGCTCCTCCCTCACATCCCCCGCATGGTAGCCTCTCTGGTCAAGGAGGACTCGAACTCGGGGACCAGCTGCCTGGAGCAGCTGGCGGAGCTGGTCCACTGCATGGTGTTCCGGTTCCCGGGCTTCCCAGATCTGTATGAGCCTGTCATGGAGGCCATCAAGGTGAGTGACAGTCCCCTACTTGGGCCTTGCCCCACTCTGACAAAGGTGCCAGTGTGGGCCTTCCTGTGGGCCATACCACAGCTTGGTGGCAGTCCCCGTCGTTTGGTGCCTGGCTGTCTCCCATCACCTCCCCAGGTCCATCATGTGCCTTAAGCACACTGAGCCACCCACATTCCCCAAGTGGGCTGGGCTGCCTCCTGGCTGCTCTGGGCTTTTGCACACACTGTGCTCTCTAACCGTAAACCCTTCTCTGTCAGTGTAGTGTGGAAATTAAAACACGTTCTCTTTCTCTGCTCTGCCTGGACAGCTGCTGCTTACCTTATAAGTCTCTGTTCTAGTGTTACTTCCCTTAGGATGCCTTTCCTGATCACTCTCAGTATTCCCATGCCCTCCACCAGGCTGGGCTAGGGCCTCGCTGGGCTCCCCCAGTCTTGGTACATCCCTCTGTGACATGTTATCACTGTCTGTCTGCCTCCCTTGCCAGACCGTGAGCACTCCAGACCAGGGATAATTTATAGTCGTTCACATGACTTTACTGATGTCCTGCTCTGCACCAAGTCCAGGCTGGGAACTGGGGGTATGGGCATGAAGCAAACAGAGTCTCCTCCATTGAGGGGATCGCAGCCTAGTGAGGGTGACAGACTTGGATACAAGAAACTCTGGTCGGAGCAGCTTTTGAAAATGTCCACAAGGTTTGGCTTGACAGCCATGAGAAACCAGAGGAAGGAAAGATCTTCTCCAGTTAGAGAAGACAGATGAGGCCTCTAAGAAGAAAGGTTTCTTAGAGGCCTCAACAGGCTGGGCTTGACAGGTTGCTAGGATCTGACAATGACTAACATCTGTGGCTACTGCTACACTTGACATTGTTTTCCTGTATATTTTGTCTTCTGATGCTCACAAGAAACCTACAAAGATGATATGGTTCATTTCAATCTCATAGATGAGGAAAGGGAGACTTGGAGAAGTTTGGTGACTTGTGCAAAGTCACAGAGGTAGTGAGACATGTAGCTGGAGTCTGGATGGCAGAGGCCTTCCCCATTGTCTGATAGAGAAGGCAGGTTGGGTGGGGTGAGGGGGTCTAGGTAGGTGGCCCTTGCAGAACCTTTGATCTGACTTTCACATCTGCAGCACAGCAGACGAGATAACCTGAAAAGTGTCCTGCTACAAAACAGCTAGAAATGCTTGTTAAAATGTAACAAACATCACTTTAAGTACATAGCTGAGCTTGCAAGAAAGTAAGGGGGAGTCCCCAGGGGCCAAAAAGGAAGAGAGAACTGAATTCCAGAGTGGTAGGTGAGAAACAATGCTCTTTTTCCTTTGGGGTGAGGCAAGTGCGTGGCTGAGATGGCCAATCTCAGTCACAAAGGGGCTTGAGTTGGTAGGGACAGGAGGTCAGACTTAGGGCCTATCCCCAGCAGGGAGTTAGCACTAAGAAGCCCACTAAAAGCCAGGACCCAAGAAAGGTTGTACCATTAGTGAAAGAATGGTCTAGGAAAAAATATGCACATGGTTTTAAATAGACATGGGGGAAACTTTTCTGGCTTCATCTGGGCTCTGGATTGGGGGAAAAAATGTAATCAGTGGCTTGCTCTCATGTGGATTTAGGGGTTCAAATTCATATCATTTTGGGGGTTGTGGCCCTTCCCCACATTAAAAGTAGTCATAAACTTGTAGTACCCAAGGGTAACCTGGTAGAAAGACATAAATCAGGCCATAATGGTAAAGTTCTACTGAAAATGAGTTTATAGTCCCAAAATTATAAAACACACAAAGGAAGAATCCTGCATGCATGACAGTTGGTAGATACAACAAACAAAACTTCCGTTATTTACTTGGATCTTCTCAGTTTTTCAAACTTAACAGGAGAAAGAACTTTTTGATAATCAAAGCTGACTTATAATGGAAGGGGCTGCCATGATAGGTCATGAGACCCCGACAGTGGAGGTGGATGAGGAGGACTTTCCTGTGTCAGGTGTGTTGCCCAAGGGTTTCTACATTGAAAGGGAGGTAGGAGGAAAGCTTGGAGATTCTGTGGCTGGGTCTGTCTGTTTCCTGCTAGACTGTGAGCGTCTGTGGGCAGGAACCCTGTCCTTTTGATCTTTGTGCCTAGTAGATGTCTGTGAGCAAATGATTGGGTTATTGTTTGAGCAAGGCTGTAGGAGAATGCTGTAATGAAGGTGCAGGCAGAGAGGAGGGACCCTGCCCCGGGCACTGAGGAAAACCCGTGATGAGTGAGATGCAGGCTTTGCACAGTAGGGCCCATGGATTGTCTGATCCAGGGGACAAAAGGAGTCTGCACATACCTGTACCAGTAGGGGCAGGGAGTTAGGCTTTATAAGATGATACAGATACAGTCCTTCTCAAGGACCCTGCGCCTTGAGAAGATCCTGGAAAGCTTCATAGAGAAGGGATACAGGAGTGTGATCTTGCTGGATGGGGACTGGAAAAGGACACTCTGGATGCATCGGAGGGAGAGGCATGGAAGTGAGAACGTGTGAGGTTAGTTTGGTGGTAATGTGTGAGGGAGAAGCGAGATCAGAAAAATCAGCAGAGCAGTGCCTTGAAAACTAGATTGCACCACTCGGCTAGATCTGGGCTTCTCGAACGTTTCCACCCAAGTGCTTGACATCAGAGAGGGGAACTCACCCCAAAGTAGCCTGACATGAGCTCTGAGTTTGTCTACAACCTCACTTTATCTCAAAGACTCAAGTATGTATGTTGTAATTATAAACACATTTACATGTTTTAATATTACTTTTTTTTTTTTTTGAGATGGAGTCTTGCTCTGTCGCCCAGGCTGGAGTGCAGTGGCGTGATCTCGGCTCATTGCAAGCTCTGCCTCCCAGGTTCACGCCATTCTCCTGCCTAAGACTCCTGAGTAGCTGGGACTACAGGCTCCTGCCACCACGCCTGGCTAATTTTAGTAGAGATGGGGTTTCACCGTGTTAGCCAGGATGGTGATCCACCCACCTTGGCCTCCCAAAGTACTGGGATTACAGGTGTGAGCCACCGCACCCAGCCCATATTTTTCTTTGAATGTTAGAAAAGATGGCTTCACATTTGTTCTGTGGCTTCGAACACTCCTTGGTACAAGCCAGTTTGAGAGGCGAGGCAGCAAATTATAGGATTTTACTGCTTATAAAATTGTTTTGCATGGGTTCTATGAGTACATCCTTTTGTACATATGCCTTTGTAAATAAGTTCTGGAAAGTTCTCTGACTTAGGCAGATGTATCAGGTTGTGGCGGTTTCTCTGGGACCTGTGGTACTTGCCAAGGGAGCCATCGCACATCAGTTTCTAGTAACATTATTAGGTTCTTAAGTTATTTTGAAGTTTTTATTTTCCCGAGTACAAAGTTACCTTCTTTGGGAATAATGGCATTTGATTTTGTTCCTAGCATGGATATTTTTGCATCTTCTCTGCATGTGCACGGATGTGTGGGGTTCTGTCTGCCTTTTTGCCTCTATTTGTTCATGTTGTGGGGTAGAGGGGCAGGCGAGGAGGACATTAGATAGGGCATCATGAAAAGAGAAAAGAAGGGATGAAGAAGATACTGAGCCTGTATCTTATCTGTCTTCCTGCTGGCATCTCCTTAGTTATGTGTGTGTGTTTTTAAATCATCTGTGAGAAGTGACTGACTGCTCTGATAAATTATCCGATAAATGATCCTGGGAGGTGAATGAGCACAAGTGTTAAACCCCACTGGGTGAGCAAGACCTTCTGTGGGAGCCACAAGATGTGCACCGGGGAGACGAGGGCTTTGGATGCCGAGCTGTTTTGAAGCTCTGTGGAGCCTTGGACAAATCTAAGGCACTGTGACCAGGATCTGGAAATAAGAACAGCGCTAGAGGAACTGTTATGAATGTTGCTGAACTCTAAGTAGCAGGATGTGGTGCTTAGATGTTCTTTGGAAGATACCTCTAGCATCATTAGAACTAGTGCTCGGTGGTATTCTTAGGTGCAGCTGTTTGATGTGACACAGATAATGAGTGGGAAGCATGCCAAGGACCAAGACCCATACCTCAGACCCCAGGGATTCGCCCACTGTCCTGACTGTAGGGTCAGATTTTGGGGAGGTGACTCTCTTTTCTTGAAAGCTGATTCTGCAAATCTAAAAGTAAAAGGTGGACATGTGCACATCATTGTGTGCCCACATGAAAATGTAGGATGCCAAACTGACACAAGGTAGGAGTATCATCACTTGACAGATGAGGAAACTGAATCAGAGAGCCTCACCACCGCCAGACAGCTAGTGTGGACCAGAGTTGGGGCTGCCACTGACATCCTGACATTACCGGATTTGGCCTGTGGGCCAGGGTTGTCATTGCCTGAGCTCTTTTATAGAACATGCATATTCTTCAGTTACTGACGGCGACCCTGGACAATTATTTTCTGTCTGAATCTTCATTTTTTTCATCTATAAAATGGGAATTATGCCACCTTAAGGCAGTCATGACCTGAAAGACCATGGAGGCAGCCCATATGTCAACTGAATGGGTTTGGAAGCAGGGGACTGTTCACACACACCCCAGAACATCTGTGGGGGGGTGTGCTTGGGAGGCCTTGGGGTTGGCTGTATCTGAGAAGGTCTCCCAGAAGAGGTGGTATTTTTTTGAACTGACCCTGGTGCCCACCATCCTGACTGCCTGCTTATTTCCCTCCTCAGGACCTCCATGTTCCCAATGAGGACCGCATCAAGCAGCTGCTGGGGCAGGATGCCTGGACTTCGCAGAAGAGCGAGCTGGCGGGTTTCTATCCCCGGCTCATGGCCAAGTCAGACACGGGCAAGATTGGTCTCATCAACCTAGGCAACACATGCTATGTCAACAGCATCCTTCAGGCCTTATTCATGGCGTCTGAGTAGGTGCTGCTTTGGAATTCCCTGTCTGCCCTTGCTTCTCTCCTCTGGGCTCCCTGATGATAGGTGGAAAGGTGTCGGGGCCAGGGGTTGGAGAGGATGGGCCTTGCTTTGCATTGCCAGCATGATTCCCTGAGGTCTGTGGGGACAGAGAGCCTCAGGCCATTGCCAAGGCAGGTCAGGACTGGATGGGAACTCACGAAGGGGCTTAAGGGGCTGGGCAGCACTGGGAAGTGGGGTCTGCTCTGGGTTGGCTGACATCACTGACTTTTCTTCTAGAGTCCGTGGGGGTGGATTTTGTCTTCCAGAGTAGAACTCCCACCCATCCTGGTATTAGACATCTCTCTCTTTTAAAATGAAACAAACACAATCTTTATAGTCTATGGCCACGTATCTACCTTATGGCTTACTTAAAAGATCAAAGTTTCAGCTTTGATTCAGTGAAAATAAGCTTTGATTCTGGCTTATCGTATGTCCTCAAGTCAGTTTCTTTTCTCTGAGCGTCAGGTTCAGTGGGAGATTGGAGCTGATCTCCAAGTCTTTCTAAGGTGCTGCTGGTGCACGTTCTTCTCAAAACGCCTGGTGAAGGACTAGTTTTGTTTTTCTTTTCTAATTTCCAGTCTGCTGCAGAATATTACTTTTGTAAAATATAACAAAACGACTTACTGGAAAAACGGTCACATGCTTGTATGGTTGTTGTGATGTTAAAATGCTATATATGTTTCTAAGTGCTCACTCAACTTCTGAACTTACCTTGTTCTGAGACCGGCCAAGTGGCCCACACTTTGCGTAGGGCTCTTCCGTGCAGTGGGCTGAGTTTGGAGAGTGCATGGCCAATCTGCCCAGAGCTGCTTGTGAGAACAGGAGATAAGCTGGGGCCTGGGAATTGGCTTGCTCCAGAGAATGTTCGTGTAGGGAGGGGAGCTATCTCCTATAGGATCAGACCCTTCCCACTAGGAGCCTGTCTACCCATCCCTAAAGGGTCCTCTTTGTTTAGCGTATTCCTCACATTGACCTCTGCCTCCCTCATTGGAAACAGCTTGAGGTGGCTCTAGGGGCAGGGGCCAGGACCCTGACAGGGGCTGTAGGAGTCGATTGGAGGGCCCAGGTCAGAGCAGAGCCTGCTGCTCTGGAGGTGGATGAATGCCTTTCCCCAGGGAAGCAGCTAAGAAGGGTGTGCCAGGGGCTGCTGTGGCTGGGATGGTATTGGCATGGATCCTGTGCCATGTCCTAACCCTAGAATCCTGGGACCACGGGACCTTAGGACATTTGAATCTTTAAGTCCTGAAGTTAGGTCTCAGAGCTGGAAGGGGCTATAAGGGTCACCTTTGTACCCTTCATTGTCCAAAACATGTCTATTGTTGGGTTCCTGACCTCAGATACCCCAGCCTGAGTTGTTCACCTGCTCCTCCTCCCCAGCCCCTGGCTTCTGGCTCCGTCTTGGGGCAGAAATGTCTGTTCTGCCTTTGGCCTAGAGGCTCTGGGCTGCCTGTGACATGGGTGACTAGAGACTGCTTGGGGGCCCATGGCTTACCCTGGGTGCCCCTGCTTTGTTTTGAAGCTTCAGACATTGTGTGCTCCGCTTGACTGAGAACAACTCACAGCCCCTGATGACCAAGCTGCAGTGGCTCTTTGGCTTCCTAGAACACAGCCAGGTGAGTGTAGGGGCAGTCAGAGGCGGGTGGAGAGGCAGCTCTGGTCAAGCTCCGACATGGACACCTTTCCCTTCCCCAGGACCTGCCTGCATCTGGCTGTCATCTCCCATGTCAGTTGCTGAGCCCCTGGCCGGGCTGGCATATGGAGCTGATTTAGTGCCCTGCTGGGGCAGGAGAAGGCGGGCCCCCTTGAGCCCTGTTCCATGTTGTGCTGCCCAATCTCTCCCTTTGGCAGTTCAGTCCGTCCATCGCATTATGGTGTTGCCATAGTCCATTTTATGCTGCTAAAACCAAATACTTGAGGCTTGGTGATTTATGAAGAAATTTATTTCTCAGTTTTGGAAGCTGGGAGGCCCAAGATCGAGGGGCTGTGTCTGGTGATGGCCTTCTTGCTGCATTACAATGTGGTAGAAGGCATCACAGGGTGTGAGAGCATGCATGAGAGAAGGGAAAGTGGGGTGAACTCATCCTTTTATCAGGAACCTGCTCCTGTCAATCTGTGGCTGCTTGGGAAAGCAGACGGCCTGTGATAAGGAATTAATACATTCCTGAGGGCAGAGTGATCAGGATCTCATCCTCTCTTGAAGGTCCCATCTCTTAACACTGCTGCACTGGGGATTATGTTTCCAACACATGCTTTTTGGAGGACACAGTCACACCACAGCGTGTTGCTTCATTCTGCTGTTATTTTTGAGTACCCACATGGCCAGGCAGCCTGAGAGCTGTTGAGGGTACAGAGGTGAACAGAACAAACACTATCTCTGCCCTCATGGAGCCTAAAGCCCTTGGCCAGGGATTATGCAAAGCTCTGTGTGGGGGCACAGAGATGAGTAATCCCTCCCTGGCTCATGGAGGGAAGGGAAAGGTCAGTGAGGGAGGGTTGGGAAGACGACATGGAAGAGGCTGTATCTGGGACTCATCTTGACGGGAGAGAATGTTTGAGGTGTGCTAGGAAGAGCAGATTCCTAGAGGCTCGTTCATTTCTCTGAGCCTGATGCCCTGCTCAGCCCTGCTCAGAGGCGTGGACATGTGGGCTGGGATGGGTCAGGGACAATAGAAAGCGGGAGGACCTCATGGAGGCGGCCAGGAAGTTTGAGGCCGAGGGTATGAGGTAGACCCTCAGGCCTAACCTGTGCAGAGCTGGCTGGTGAGTGGCCTCCTGCTCCTGACCATGCCTTTCGCCTGCCTTGTCCTAGCGGCCTGCCATTTCCCCAGAGAACTTCCTTTCCGCATCCTGGACGCCCTGGTTCAGCCCTGGCACCCAGCAGGACTGCTCGGAGTATCTGAAGTACCTGCTGGATCGGTAAGGGGGCCAGGGCTACGCGAAGACTCCAGGTCTAGAGGGTCCCTGGGGGCAAGCCCAGTACCTCTGAACTGTGTTGCAGCTTCCAGGGAATAAGTGTGCTGCCTCCAACATGTGGAGGGCTTAGAGAAGGGGTGTGCTGGAAGGGCAGGGACTGAGTGTGAGGGAGGTTTGGTAGATGCTGAGTGGAAGTGATCTCTGGGAGGTCATTGTGTACGTCTGCACACCGGGCTGTGCATCTTTGTCACTGCCATGGGAGCACATTACATAGCTCCAGCAAGTCTTTATGTAGGGCGTGTGGGTGAGTGTAGCAAGCGTGCTGTTGTGAGCATGTACATGGATGTGTGGGTGTTTGGTGTGTGTGTGTGTCTGTCTCAATGTGTGGCTGTTGGGGAAGGTAAATGGGCATGGATAAGCTGAGTGCCCCGGAAGGGGACCCACATGTACATATAGTGACTGTGTGCTCTCTGCCCCAGGCTGCACGAAGAGGAGAAAACGGGCACAAGGATCTGCCAGAAACTCAAGCAGTCCAGCTCGCCCTCTCCGCCCGAGGAGCCCCTGGCCCCAAGTTCAACCTCCGTGGAAAAAATGTTTGGAGGCAAGATAGTGACTCGGATCTGCTGTCTCTGCTGCCTCAATGTCTCCTCCCGGGAGGAGGCCTTCACGGACCTCTCTCTCGCCTTTCCTCCACCTGAGCGCTGTCGCCGCCGCCGCCTGGGCTCTGTGATGCGCCCTACAGAAGACATCACAGCCCGGGAGTTGCCCCCACCAACCAGTGCACAGGGGCCAGGCAGGGTGGGTCCTCGGAGGCAAAGGAAACACTGCATCACAGGGGACACCCACCCCACCAACCTGTACATTGAAGGCCTGGACTCCAAGGAAGCTGGTGGGCAGAGCAGTCGGGAGGAAAAGGTAGAGAGGGAGGAAGAAAGGAAGGAGGAGAGAACGGAGAAGGAAGAAGTGGGGGAGGAGGAGGAAAGCACCAGAGGGGAAGAAGAGAGGGAGAAAGAAGAGGAGGTGGAAGAGGAAGAAGAGAAGGTGGAGAAGGAGACAGAAAAGGAGGCTCAGCAGGAAAAGGAAGAAGACAGCCTGGGAGTGGGGACCCACCTGGATGCTGCCATCCCCTCCGGGGAGCAGACATGTGGCTCCGAGGGCTCCCGTTCCGTCCTGGACCTGGTTAACTACTTCCTGTCCCCTGAGAAGCTGACAGCAGAAAACCGCTACTACTGCGAGTCGTGTGCCTCCCTGCAGGATGCCGAGAAGGTGGTGGAGCTGAGCCAAGGGCCGCGCTACCTCATCCTCACACTGCTGCGCTTCTCCTTCGACCTGCGCACCATGCGGCGCCGCAAGATCCTGGATGACGTCTCCATCCCCCTGCTGCTCCGCCTGCCACTGGCTGGTGGCCGTGGCCAGGCCTATGACCTCTGCAGTGTGGTGGTGCACTCTGGAGTGTCTTCGGAGAGTGGTCACTACTACTGCTATGCCCGTGAGGGCGCTGCCCGCCCTGCCCCTTCTCTGGGAACTGCCGATAGGCCAGAGCCCGAGAACCAGTGGTACCTTTTCAATGACACTCGGGTGTCCTTCTCTTCCTTCGAATCTGTCAGCAACGTCACCTCCTTCTTCCCCAAGGACACAGCCTATGTGCTGTTTTACCGGCAGCGGCCCAGGGAGGGGCCCGAGGCTGAGTCGGGCTCTTCTAGAGTCCGGACAGAGCCCACCCTGCACAAGGACTTGATGGAAGCCATTTCCAAAGACAACATCCTTTACCTACAGGTAAGCTGAGCCGTGGGGCCTTTGATCTGATCTCCTGGTGGAGGGAGTCCAGTCCCACTACTGGCTTAGATAAGTCATTTCCCCTCTTTTTAATATCCCATTCATCTGTTGCTCAGTGCTGGGTATATACCGGTGGCCCAGACAGACCTAACCCCTTACTTCAAAGTAACAGACACTGAATAATGAATGACGCAGTTTATTTTTTCTTTAAGTTCCAGGGTACATGTGCAGAATGTGCAGATTTGTTAAACGTGTGCCATGGTGGTTTGCTGCACAGATCAACCCATCACCTAAGTATTAAGCCCCGTATCTGTTAGCTATTCTTCCTGAAGCTCTCCCTCCCCCGCCACCCCCCAACAGGCCCTAGTGGGTGTTGTTCCCCTCCCATCCCCACCAGGTGTCCATGTATTCTCATTGTTCAGCTCCCACTTATGAGTAAGAGCATGCGGTATTTGGTTTTCTGTTTCTGCGTTAATATGCTGAGGATAATGGCTTCCAGCTCCATCCATGTCCCTGCAAAGGACATGATCTTGTTCCTTTTTATGGCTGCATAGTATTCTGTGGTGTATATGTGCCACATTTTCTTTATCCGTTCTTATCATTGACGGGCATTTGGGTTGATTCCGTGTCTTTGCTATTGTGAAATGTGCTGCAGTGAACATACATGTGCATGTATCTTTGTAATAGAATGATTTATATTCTTTTGGGTGTATAGCCAGTAATGGGAATGCTGGGTCAAATGGTATTTCTGCCTCTAGGTCTTTGAGGAATTGCCACACTGTCTTCCATGATGGTTGAATTAATTTACACTCCCACCAACAGTGTAAAGGTATTCCTATTTCTCTGCAACCTCACCAGCACCTGTTGTTTCCTGACTTTTTAAAAATCACCATTCTGGCTTGCGTGAGATGGTATCTCATTGTGGTTTTGATTTCTCTAATGGTCAGTGATGTTGAATTTTTCATATATTTGTTGGCCACATGAATGTCTTTTGAGAAGTGTTTGTTCATGTCCTTTGTCCACTTTTTAATGGGGTTGTTTTTTTCTTGGACATTAAAGTTCCATGTAGACTCTGGAGGTCGGACTTAACGTCAGATGGGTAGTTTGCAAAAATTTTCTTTCATTCTGTAGGTTGTCTGTCTACTCTGATGATAGTTTCTTGTACTCTGCATAAGCTCTTTAATTAGATCCTATTTGTCATTGTTTGCTTTTGTTGCAATTGCTTTTGTTGCAATTGCTTTTGATGTTTCCATCATTAAATCTTTGCCTATGCCTATGTCCTGAATGATATTTCCTAGATTTTCTTCTAGGGGTTTAATACCTTTGGGTTTTACATTTAAGTCTTTAATCCATCTTGAGTGAATTTTTTGTATAAGGAGGGGGTTGAATTTCAATATTCTGCCTATGGCTAGCCAGTTCTTCCAGCAACATTTATTAAATAGGGAATCTTTTACCCATTGCTTGTTTTTGTCAGGTTTGTTGAAGATGGTTGTAGGTGTGGAGTCTCATTTCTGAGTTCTCTATTCTGTTCCATTGGTCTATGTGTCTGTTTTTATGTCAGTACTATGCTGTTTTGCTTACTGTAGCCTTGTAGTATAGTTTGAAGTCAGGTAGGCATGAGGCCTCCAGTTTTGTTCTTTTTGCTTAGGGTGGTCTTGGCTATATGGGCTTTTTGGCTCCCTATCAATCAATCAATTATAAAATAGTTTTTTCTAATTCTGTGAATGTGAATGGTAGTTTAATGGGAATAGCATTGAATCTGTTAATTACAGTGGGCAGTATGGCCATTTTCATGCTATTGAGTCTTCCTATCTGTGAGCATGGAATGTTTTTCCATTTGTGTCCTCTCCTTCACTTCCCTTGTTAGCTGTATTCCTAGGAATTTTATTCTGTTTGTAGCAGTTGTGAATGGGAGTTTGTTCATGATTTGGCTCCCTGCTTCTTGTTGGTGTGTAGGAATGCTAGCAATTTTTGCACATTGGTTTTTGTATCTATCTATCTGTCTATCTTGAGAGTTGCTGAAGTTGCTTAACAGCTTAAGCTCCTGGGATGAGATAATGACATGATTCTATATCTAGAAAACCCTATTAATGCAGTTAATAAGTAAGTGTGCTGAAGGAGGAGCACAGGGACCAGTTGAGTCTGAGGGGGAAGAAGATGCTTCGGTTGGGCAGGGGGGTGGGGGGTGTCCCACTACCCACGTGAGCCTCCTATGTAACTGTGACTCCCTAGAGTCAAGGGTGGCACTGGCATACTGAGCAGCTGGAACAGCATGGGCTTTGACCAGTGGGATGGGTGCCAGTGCCTGGAGTTTGTGTTTTGTGTGGGGGGAATACAGCAACTGGTGTGGGGACACCAGACCAGGTGTCAGCAACATCACCTCCTTCTTCCCCAAGGACACAGCCTGTGTGCTGTTTTACCAGCAGCAGCCCAGGGAGGGGCCCGAGGCTGAGTCAGGCTCTCAGGGACAGCTTCTGCCATGCTGTCCAGATGGAAGCAGGGTGGTGGTAAGGATTGCCATGAGGCTGACCTCCTGGCAGCAGGAGGATGGGCTTTCTCATATGCAGAGCCCATTCCTCGTGATCATGAGGCCTGCAGACAGGTTCCCGTGTGGTGTGGTATGACCCTCGAAGTCCCCAGACCTCTCGGTACCACATTAGGTCCTTGTCAGCTAGTCACACCCTAGTATCAGCTGGCTCAGGAACTAGAAGAAACATTGAAAGGTGTTGTGCTGGGTACTCTGGCTTCAGGGTGTGAATTCTAAAAGTTTCCTCTCATCTGTGTTCCCAGGAGCAGGAGAAGGAGGCCCGGAGCAGGGCAGCCTACATCTCTGCACTCCCCACATCTCCGCACTGGGGGAGGGGCTTTGATGAAGACAAGGATGAGGATGAAGGCTCTCCAGGGGGCTGCAATCCTGCAGGTGGCAATGGTGGCGACTTCCACAGACTGGTCTTCTAATGTGAACCTGCTGCCAACCTGACCCCTTCCCTCCAGGAGCCAGGTAGGGCCTGAGGGAAGCTGTGGAGGCAGGCCCTACCAAGAGGAAGGATGGCACAGCTCATGGCACCTTTGTCCTCAGCCTGATGAAGGGTACACAGAGACTCTCTCAGATATGGAAGTGAGACCTAAGTCCTCTTTCATTGGGGATCAGTCCCATTAAAATTTTACACCCAAGTGTCCTGGTTAACTTGAAGCAGCTGAGGTGGGCACACACGGGTCTTTGCCTCCCCCTCCTTCCCCAGCAGGCTCCCCATGCTGGAAGATCTGATGATGTTCAGGAAACAGGGCTGGACCTCAGCTCTAATGTTTTGACATCAAGTACAGTATAAAGCACAGCAGGATCCAAGCCTTGCACAAAGAAGGCTGTCCTCTTGTTTCTCATATGGGGGTGGGGGGTACTTGCAATGTCTGTACGTTTCTGAGAAGAACAGAGACCTGCCGCCTTACCAAGCACCACTGCATGATGGGGGCTAGCTCCTCACAGCAGGAGGCCTTTGCCCCCCCACAGCCCCTCCACCCCAGCCTGCCTCAGTGCCTGAGAAGCCACCACTTGCATCCCCCTTCTGGTTAGAGTCCTGATGTTACTGCAAAGGTGTTCATGTTCCTCATGAAGTATGGTCTCTCTCTTAGGAAGCCAGTGGGCTCCTCTGAGCAGTTGGCCTTTGTAGCTGTGACAGCAGCCACCAGCAGGTTGGGTGAAGTGCCCTGACACTGCTGTAGCCCCTTCTAACTGAAAAGACACCCATGTTCTTAACTAAATAAAAGTAGGTTCTCTGAAGCCTAGCAAGAGATCATTCTTCCTTGGACTCAGAGGCTGTGATGGTCACTGGGTTTTTCTCACGGGGTCTGGGGAGGCCAGGACTCAGCCTGCCCCCCAGTGACATGTGAGATGCCACAGGGAGCCAAGAGCCCTCTACTGAAGTGTGGTGTAAATAAAGGTATGGACTGACTGACCTTACTGAGGGCTGGGTGATGCTGCCCGTGGAGAGGATGCATCTGGGAGGCAGCTCTCAAGCCTGTACCTACCTCCTTCCCCAGGGGCTGCCTGCTGTGATGGAGGTGTGGAGTTTGGGCCCAATGTCACAGACCCTCAAGATGTCACACCTAAGTGACCTGTGCAAGCAGACAGACACGCCCAGAACCCATCTCTAGACGCCTAAGAAAGATGGATTGGCAAATGCTAGGATAATTTCCACTTTACAACAGACTCTGAGGTAGAAAGCATTTGTTCTTATTCACAGCCAAGAAAAATACCCAATTATTTCCAAATAAAGTAACAATTGGAACAGACTGGAGTGAGAATGGGTTCTACCACCAAGCCTCTCAAGACAAGATGGACACGGCTGCTGGTTCTGGGGTGCATTTCTAGTGGACTTTATTGTCCTGCTCCAATACCACAGTAGAAAGGGACCTGCAAGCTCCAGGCCTGTACCATGTGTCACCACAGCAAAAACATGACCCACTTGAACACATTCCTGCCCCACCCACCGGATAAATATGTTACAATTAAAAAAAAAAAAGAATACAACAGAATAAATTAATAACTTAAGTGATTAGGCACCAACAGTGATTTGAAAATTAAATGTCAATTTTAAATGGTAACAAGACAAGAACTCAAGACTGGGCTTCCACTAGCCCATTTTCTCTTCCTGACAAATAGTGACAATTCTGCGTGAAATAATTCTAGATTTCAAGACACAAGTAGCCAACAAATACACAACACATGCCACCAGAAATCACACGACAGCCTGGATCTCTTGGGGACCCCCTCAGCAGGTAGCCCCTTGTGGTCCCAGACCCCAAAGAGCAGGGCGAGTCCCAGAAAGACGACTCCCACGGAAGGGCTTTAGAGATCCTGAGGCCAGTCTGGCTTCCCCCGCATTTTATGAAGGCCCAGATGGGGAAGGAAGAGCTCTGGAAATGGGATAGGGGTGCTGGGCCGAGATATCCCCATGGCAGAAGGGGCCAGAGGAAGGATGAGCTGAGCCCATGCTCCAGTAACTTCAGAGTGGTTGTGCTTTTGTCATAGGAATGGGGCATACTTTAGTGGTTTCCAATGTAGAAGTTACCAAAGTCAAGCTAGGAGGGGACTGGGGATAGGTACTACCCACCCCTGGCCATCCAGATCCCCCAGAAAGAAGTTACAGAGGAGGGAGTCTCCCCTTCAAGCAGCTGAGCACCAGCTGTGGATGGGACCTCAGCACAGCTAATCCAACCTCCCATTCCACAGACAGGCAGATCAAGGACCTAAGGAGACACCATCTCCCTATTTCTTATCGTTCTCAATTGACTTAACCTTGCAGAAGTGGAGCTGGAAGTGGGTGAAGGCGGCTCCTTGGAGAGCCCCAGGCAGGGGGCTTGTGTGAAGCAGTGGTGGGCGGGAAGGTATCCCCTTTCTGGGGGCTCAGTCCTCGCCAGGCCCCCAGGAAAGGTGGACTTTGACCCATGGATAGGCCCAAACAAAGGACCAGTTTTTTCAACTGAGTTGACTCCTTTGCTGGAGGAGGTAGTGGGTGGAGGGTGGGGATATGCTAGACACGGCTGGTAGTTTGGGGCTTGTGAGCCGGAGCTTTGCTTTCAAAAGGTCAATTTCACCTCTCATCCTTCCCTCTCTACCCCTACACTTGCACCCGAGGGATTTTGGTAGTTACCGGAATCGGGGGCTGGAAGGAAGCCTCTTGGGAGATTCGATTTGAACACCTCAGTAGCTCTCTGAAGATTCCAGCCAGGTCCACTCACATCATGGCACACTCAGAACATGCTCACATGTTTATGGGAGGCTGCAATAGTCTGGGCCCACTTGTGGCTGCTGCGGGTACAGGGAAGGCACCAGTTAAAAGCTCTGTTGTATGGGGCCCCTTGTAGAGGGCCTTCAAGGCACACATTCAGGACTGGGCAGAATGAACCAGCACCCTGCCAACTCTGCCCAGTGTAGCTACCACCACTGCTTCCATTCACTTATTGGAACACCAAGGCATGGCCCCTGCACTTCTGAGTGGCTGGACCCATATGCTGAAAGGCCTTTTGTTCCCAAGACACAAGGCTTTCCAAGCCTCTCTTTCCTTCTTCCTCCACTGGACCCAAGCCCTGCCCTCCTCCTCTGTAAAATTCTGACTCATCCCCTTCTAAGGCCTACCTCAGGCACTCCCTTTTCCTAGAATCCACCTTCCCTGATCGTGACCCCACTCCTGCCTCTGGCACCAACCTCCCTAAGTACTTCCTCTGCCCTCCATCAGCATTTGAAGTCTCTGTCTGATGGCCATCACCACTGTCTCATGTCCTTGTCCTTTTTCTGATTGTGACTATCAAGTTCAGTGACAAGGTATGATTGATTCGTGTGTCCTTAGTGCCTAACCCCAGAAACTGGACACAGCAGCCATTAATAAATACTCCTTGAGTTGATCTAAACTAATGCTAGGAGGAGAGGTGTAGCTCTTGAGGAAATAACTTCTTCCAGGATGGGACTTAGAGAATGGCCAGGCCATTGGTCTGGTGAACTATGCATGTGCATGGGGGCTGAAAGGGGAGTGGGGGCAGAGGAGAGTGGTAGCTGTCCCCATCAAACATGGCAGGAAGTCATTGTTTGGGAGGAAGAAGGTCTGTTCACCCCAGGGTAGAATGAAACGTTTGGTCTGTCCTGTTGCTTCTGAAACTCTTGAAAATTTAGTCAAGAACTATCAACATAAAAAAATTCAGATCCCCCACCCTTGGCTTCAGAGAAGGAACCTTGGATGATGCCCTACACCCTGTCCCTGCTAATCTGATGGCCTTTCAAGCCCAGGGAGGAGAGTCCAAGATGGCTCCTGGAATGCTAGGGAGCAACAGAGGGTGGATGAGCTGAGGAAACACTGGGCCGGCACCAGGCCAGACTCATTCCTACCCTGCGATCTGACATACACCACAGCCTATGGGCACAAGCTGTCGGCCATGCCTGATGTGGTCCTCTAGGCATCATTCTGCTCTGCTTTCTCCTTGTCCTGCCTGACCCGCTGTCCCTCCATCCTAGGAACGGTCCTCATGTCACACCACCATGCACACCACTCTTTGCACGTGTCCCTCCTTCACTTTCTGCTCCACCCTGCACCCCCAAGCATTGCCTTGGCAGTCCCCCACTCCCAGGCCCTTTGGATGTATTTCCCCACTTGCTACATGGCCTTCACATCTATCTGCTACCTCTGTGCCCGACTTCCACTGCACTGCTCACTGCAAAGAAACTCGCTTCCCCACCCCACTGCAGAGTCCCCTGCACTGCCCTGTGCCTCTGCCCAGCCTGTGCCTGTCCCAGGGTTCCCCTCAGTCCCTGAATCACCCCCACCCACACCACACTCCCTCCCATATTCCACACCCCTTTACCATATGTTCCTGCCCCATGTGCTTGGTCGCCCAGCTTGGTCCAAGCCTTCCCCTGTGTGGTGCTTTCAAGGTGGGGCTGGCGGGGGCCTCTGTGGGGATTGGGGAAGAGGACTAGCCCTTGGGCCTAGAGTGGCCTGTAGCTCCAGAGTTCTGGGGACGCAGACCCCACAGTGTCCTTGTCATCTCCACCACCTGAGCTCCAAGCCCTGCTCCTTGCTGCTCTAGGTTGGCCATCAGTTTTCCCTTCCTTTTGTCCTTCATCTTCTGCCTCTGCACCCCACAGCAGCTGTCTTGCCATGGCCTCAGCCTGAAAGTGGGTTCCCTGCAGATGTCAGCTTTCCCTCTTCATCTGGGCATCTAAGTCCTTTACCCCTCAAGACCACTGCTGAGCCTCCTTCTCCACCATCTCCTCTTTTAGTGGCCTTGCTTCTCTCCTGCCAAGAAAAACAGGAATGAAAAAGTCCATTATCCACTTTGGTCTGCTGGCCTTGACTCCCTGGGTCGGTGACACTTGTCTTCTGGGACTGAAGGAGAGGTAGCCCAGTGGCCGGAGGGAAGACAGCTGAGGGCTGTGACTGAACATGAGGTGTGGAATCTGGCTCAGAGCCCCAGCCCTTCCCTCCAAACATCTGGTAGAGAGTCAGGTCTACAGGACAGGAAGAGGCTGAAGGATGCTTTTTGGCAGTAGCTCCTAACTAAGGTGGGTGGAGGCATGGCCATTACTGATAAAAATCACAGCTGGGCCCCGAGTGGGCAGAGGAGGTGCCTTGATCAGGCCCTCACCTCCCAGGGGAAGGGTTCAGGGTCCCTGATGTCAAGTGCTTTGAAGGCTGAGACTGGCAGAGTAGAGAGGAGGTGGATAGGAGGAACAATGGGAGAGGGGAGAGGGGAGATGGGAAGGGCTAGCTCTGGAGACGCTGCCTCCTGGCCCCTCCCTGGGCTCTGCGGTGGCCCTCTCATCACAGCTTGGCGCCCTTGGAAGGCTCCGAGGACTGCCGCACGTCTGTCCACTCCTGCATGGTGTTCTGCAGGGCCTGGGTCTTCTCCTTGTCCACCTGAACATAGTCCACCTTCTCATCAGAAGTGACAGATGAAGTAGATGGCTGAGGGGACAGAGTGGGAAAGAGGGAGTAGCTGTGAGTTACCAGTTAGGTGGGGAGGAAGAAGGTGGGCGCGGGATCTTCCTAAGCTGTCTGAAGGGGAGAAGAGCATGGCCTCTGCCTGCCACTGACCAGCCTCAGGAGCCTAGCTTCTCTTTCTGAATGTGGGCTTTAAAGCTCAGACTCCAAACTCATCATCCCTCCTGCAGGATGCAGCAGCACCTGCCAGCCCTGCTTACTTCCCAGCTCCTGGGAGGACCCAGGCCCTTCCTTGGCCCTGGTGGATGGGTCCAGGCCTTCATCTCTGCCTCCACCCATCTCTGTCAGGTCGCTCATCCAGGGGAAGGAATTTGCTAGGTGCAAACAAGCATCAGCCACAGGACTTTACGTGCTGTACTCACCGCCACCCTGTGAAGGGGAACCATGCTGAGGCACAGCTCTGCACCCTGCTGTCTGGACTGCTTAGCTAAGGATACCTCCTAGGGAGGCTTTCCCAGGCCTGGAAGTCCCTTCTGAAGGCTGATGTATCGACGGCAGGGCTCTGGGACCCACCCAAGAGCCCAGGACCAGGAGGCAGTATCCTCATTCCTGGATCTGTTGCTGATTCTCTTTGTAACCTTAGGACAATCAGATCTCTGTGCACTCATGTGCCCATCTCTACAACACGGGGGATGGGCTGACTGATGAGGTTCTTTGACTGAGGGCACTGTGCTCTGAGAGCAGGAATAGGAGTCTTTAGACCTAGATGAAAACTCTATGACTAAAGACGCATCATAAAAGCTGGGTACTGGAGCAGAAGGGAGGCTGAGTGCTGCTGTTCAGTGTTGAAGGCACCCTGCCCTCCATGATCTCTGCCTCCGGGACCCTGAGAGCTCTTACTGCCCCCCCCCAACTCAACTCCAGGCACCTTGCGGTGGGGGCTTGGGGAGCTCGGCTGGAAGTCCAGGGCCAGATAATCAACACTGCCAGTGCTCTTCTTAGGGGCAGGACTGTTCGTGCCACTGGGAACGGGAGATGCAGACACTGGGTTTTGCTGTCACGAGGAGGAAAAAACTGTGAGTGTAGAAAACAGACTCACCCACCACCCAGAAAAAACACTTCTGGGAGTAAGAACACTGTTTCCCTGAGCCCTACTCTGACTCATGCACCATGCTAAGGACTTTTCATGTTTTCATTTTAATCCTCATGCCAATCCTGTAATGTAGGTATGATTACTGTTGATATTGTTTAAAACAAAGATGAAACTGTGGTTCACTTTACTTTCAGAGAAATGACTTTGCCTGTGGTTGCACAGCTGTTGAGTGATGGGAATCAGGTCTGTTTTCTGACTTCCAAACCTGTGCTAACCCCTGTACCACACTGCCTCCTTTATAGCACATCAGGGCAAGTCGCATCAACAGTGGCTCTCCTGAGACATCCAGCCTTTGCTTGCTGGCGCTTAAGAAAGGAGCACATTTCCTTTATGCACTGGAAAGTTTTCTTCTGTCGCACCAAATCAGCCCCTGTGAAACTCCCAGCTGTGGCCTAGAGTGGGGTAGTCACCCCAAAGCAGCTTGCTCCCCCGCCTAGCTCCTCCAAGATCTGAACAGGGTGGCTTCATCTCCACGCTGCACAAAGCCCGCATTTCTTCAGATGACACGCTCTAGGATCCTGTCCACCCAGGCTCCTGCTCTAGCAGAGCACCACCTCCTCTATAACTTTCCTGAAGTCTTAGTCTAATGAGAAGGTGCTAGTCCTGTGTTCTGTTTGTTAGCTGCTTTATTGGTTGGTTAATTCATTCTTTCACTATCTATGCAGTGACTACCAGGTGCTGGGCAGTTATGCCCTAATGGAAATCTCAGGGAAGAAATATCCTCCTCTGCCTGTGTTGATAGCTCTATTATGGCCTTACCAAAGTGAGTTATGTGCACGTATGCCTCTCACCACTGAGGAGATACCTCCAGCACTGCCTATCCAAGGGCACAGATCATGCCACCCATGTCACTGTCATGAGAGGCAGGCCCCTGCTCTTGAAGACCATGACTTCGTTGGGACAGGTCTCATGTCTTCCTTACATCTGATGACAACTCCTACTGCTTGATAAACAGGTGCTCAAGAAGGGTTTGTAGCAGGAGACTAAATCATGAATAATACAAGGAGTCCCTGGGCTGAGGTGAGTTAGCTAAGCTGGGAAGTGGGGAACTGAGCGTTGGGTCCCAGGGGACTTTGAAAGGCGTCATTCTAGCGAAGCCTGAAGGACTCACCATAGGGACATAGTTCTCTTCGCTGTCTCCTGAGTCTGTGCTGGTGATGCTCTGGGTGGAGATGGGGCGGCAGTACTGGGAGGAGCTGGAGTTGAAGGTGTGGCTGTTGTGGGAAGGAAGAGTTAACACTGGGGAAGCTGCATGGCTGCTGCCGTGTTTCTAGCCTCCAGCTGGGCCCTGACCCTCACACACCCAGACCTCAGCCATCAGAGCTGTACACTCCATCAGATTAAGATCTGATATAGGGCGGGTATAATTATTCTCTTTTACAGCTGAGGAAACCAAGCCACAAGACATCAAGAGACATGATCAGCTAATGATAGCGTTAGCATCAGAATCCAGCTGTCCTGGCCCACAGGCCAGCTACCATATCACTCATCTTCCCTAATGGCCCGACACCAAGCTCCCACCCCCACACATAGGCACTCACTTGGCCCTAGACCAAGACTTGGTGATAGGTGACTTGAAGGGGAGTTCATCGATGACGGTGTTGTTTCTCAGGTCAAGTGGTGTTGGCTTGGCTGGAGCAGGAAAAGAAAGTCTGGTAATCAGCCAGTAATAATAATGCTACACATACACACCTTATATATAACACATGAGCATGTTTACAAAGGCCTGCAAAGTCATTCCAGTTTCACACAGGGAAACTGATGCTCAGCGAGGTTATATAATCTTTGCCCATATTGATGGGCCTTGAAGTCATGTCTTCAGATTCCAAATTATATATTTTTTCTGCTGTATCTACGGTAATTATATTTTCAGAATCAGAAGTGGGGACATGGTTTGGCAACAGATTTTTCTCCCTCAATTTATGACTTCATTTAAAAATGAGACTATATATAAAAATATATTTATATATTAATAAATATATTAATATTTATAAAAATATATACTATTTATATATTAACATACATATATGTATTTTTTAAGACAGGGTCTCGCTCTGTTGCTCAGGCTGGAGTGCAGCGGTGCAATCTCAGCTCACTGCAACCTCTGCCTCCTGGGTTCAAGTGATCCTCCTGCCTCAGCCTCCCTAGTAGCTGGGACTATAGGCGCCTGCCACCAGGCTTGGCTAATTTTTATATTTTTAGTAGAGACGGGGTTTCACTATTTTGGCCAGGCTGGTCTCGAACTACTGACCTCAGGTGATCCACTCGCCTCAGCCTCCCAGAGTGTTGGGGTTACAGGCGTACAGGCGTGAGCCATGGCGCCCAGCCAAGAGACCATATTTGAAGTGTAGACGGTCACCATGATTACTCCCTGCTGCTCCTGGCCAGGTCTGTGCAAGCCACAGTGGAGGAAGGTAGATGCCATAAGGGCTTGAGGGCTTCAGTTACACATGCTAAGATTTGAATTCCCTGTTGGCCACTATCTCTGCCTAGCTATCCTACTCCTCCCTTTGAATCCTTGCCACTGATCCAAGGCCAGGAGAGTGAGACTGTAGCAGACCAGGAACTTGCCTGGTCTACATGCAGGGGGCACAAAGCTGACTTTACTGAATGCCTGCTATGTGCCAAAGTACTATCCTAGATGCTCTCCTTTGCAGCAAACCTGGGAGGTAGGAATTACCATCTGCATTTCACAGATAAGAAAACTGAGACTCAAGATTTTACGTGATTTGCCCCAAGTCACACCTCCCAAGTCCAGGATCCACATGACCCCCGAGCAAATGGAAAGAGTCCCTAGCCATTGTCCAGAGATGGGACAGGGGCAAGAATGGACTTACCTTTCCGATCAGGTTTGAGGTTGCGGTTGACAGGGGGTGGCTGGATCTCACTTCCTCTGCTGGGGCCTCGGTGCACAGGAAGGGTTGTTGATGGGTAGCCAAGTGAGTCAAAGTGATGGGCCCCTGGGCTCATTGGGATGTAGATGCTCTGGGAATTATCACCTGCTCGTTCCATGGCCAACAGGGTGGAAGAACCTGGGTTCATGGGCACATAGTTGTCTTCAGAATTGGTGCTGTCCGATCGGCCCACAGTCATTTTCCCTGGCTAGGGAGAGGAACAGTGAAAGAAATACAGCTGTTACTAGCAAGAAGAAACAGGAAGGGGGTAAGACTTTGTAAATGAGGCAAGACAAGTCATTACTGGGTTAGCTACACTTTGAAGCTGTAAGGGAGACCTTGGGGAGACCAAATAAGAAAGCAGAGTAGTGGGAGGCTGAGGCAGGTGGATCACTTGAGGTGAGGAGTTCGAGACCAGCTTGGCCAACGTGGTGAAACCTCCTCTCTACTAAAAATACAAAGTATTAGCTGGGCGTGGTGGCATATGCTTGTAGTCCCAGCTACTCAGGAGGCTGAGGCACGAGAATTGCTTGAAGCTGGGAGGCCGAGGTTGTAGTGAGCCAAGATCACGCCACTGCACTCCAGCCTGGGTGACTGAGCGAGACTCTGTTTCAAAAAATAAAAAATAAAAAAAAGGAAGCAGAGTGGGAGACAAGAATATATGAGGTCTGTGGGCCCCTTCAAGCCTTCACGATCCTTTGGCATCCACTACTAATTTTTGATAAATCTAGAATATAAAATATTCTTGGTGACTGGGTCCACTTGGCTTTCTGGATGCCTGACCAACACTGTGGGTAGCATAGTCCATAGACTGTAGGTTTGGTTCAGGACCTGCCCTCCACCTCAAGTCCAGACTCACCATTGGCAGGTCAGCATCTCAGGCCCTGGATCAGAACAAGGAGCATATTAGGAGTCCTGGCTCTGGAAGGTGAGGTCTGGGGCCAGTTGTGTTTCCCCAGTCCAGGTTTCTAAGTACCTGGGGCTCTCACTCCAGGCACCTAGGGGACCACCAAGCTGCAGTCAGAGCTTCTACAGAGTTGTGTGATACAGCAATCCCGGTTATAGCCTTCCTCTAACTCTTGCTCTATCTGCCGTGACATACAACTAAGCTGCTTCTGCCTTGGTTACCTGATTTCACTGTCTTTCCAGTGGGCCTGAAGCCTGGCTTTGGTCTTCTTGCCTGACACCTTGGAGAACTGCGGTGAGCATCTTCCAGAGGGCAGCCTGGGATCCTGCACTCAAGCCATAATTCTGCCACTTAGCCTGACTGTGAGTACCACCCTTGCCTGAAGTCTCACACCGCAGCCTCCCTCCTGCACGTGAGGACACGTGGGTAAGGTTGCTGCCTTAGAAGATCCCCTACCATGCAGCCTGGGTCTATTGCATTCTAGATCCTCTGCTTACCTACAAGGTTGGTGAAACTTGTAATCCAGTCTACCTTAGCACGTACATTTCTTCCAGACTAGAATACTTGTATCTTACTTGTCCAAAGACTCAACGCAGGGTTCTGAACTGAGACAAGAACTTGGGCAGGGTCCTAAGATGAAGAAGCCATCACTCTTTTGGGGTTGTGCTTTTAGTTCCATAAGGTGTGACCTTTTACCTAACCAGGCCGGCCTGAGGACCCCTGGTTAACCCACACTCACCAGGAAAGAGCCGACTCCATCACTCATGGATTCAGCAGACCGGCCTGCACTCTCTCCACCACGCTGTGGGTACTCGTAGGTCTCACAGGAAGAAGCTGACAGAGGAAGGAGGATCCATATGTACTCATGGTTGATTCATGTGTTGACACTTCCCCATACCCTCACCAGTGTGGTTCAAGGTCTTACTGATACTCCAGAAGATACTACTCTCAACCCCAAATGATAAGGAATTTCTTGGAACACATCACTCCTCAGTTCAAAAATTCCTCCTGGGCTTCTAGATGTAGCTCCAGTGTTAGCATCTGCAGAGAAGCTGTCCTTGACTACTCTACCCTCATCTATACACCTCTCCTTTGACTCCTATACCACTCACCTGTCCTGCTCACCCCAGCCATCACTTCTCTGAACACCACAGTAACAATACTTGTCCTGATTTATATGTGTTGGTTTTATTTTCCCAATGAGATGTAAGCTCTGAAGGGCAGGAACACGTTTTATGTATGTCTTTATCATCTCAGTTCCAAAGCACAATATGACTGCTCAAATTGTCAATGGATTGAAAGACAGCAAAGAGGTCTAAACCAGGAGTTGGGACTCTAGGGTCTGAGTCTCATCTCTGGCACAATGACTCTGCAACTCTATTTAAGTGTCTTAACTGTCATTGGCCTCATGTGAGATGGAGACAAGGAGGTTTTGTCTCACCAACCTCTCTGCCTGGCCTAAACAACAGGATGGACAAGAAAAGGCTTTGCAAACCATAAAGCAAGATGCAAAATGAAAGGAATTAATATTGTTCTATTTTTTCATCATACAGACGAGGTTACATGCAGAGTTGGAATACTCTCAGTGGAAAACAAGTAACAATAGAATTTAGATACTTCAAATAAAAGTTTTCACTTCAACCAAAGAGATTCAAGTATGATTTAGAAAATATTAAGACCTCGTTTTGCTTTAACAGTCTGTTAGTCCACACAGGTTTCACTCCAGTTTGGACTGATCTTCTGAATTTATTTTTTAAATCTTTGATTTGATTTATAAATGAATAAAATACAATGATTTGGACTTCTAAACCTATAATATGTTATACTGTGGTTAATCAAGAATGGCCTATTCTCCATTAGTAGAATATTAACTTCTCCGGGGCTAGCTCAACATGCTATACAACTACTACTAACAGCCTCCAGTGCTGGAGGACCAACTGGTAAGGGATCTGGGTAGAAGACACCTATGTTTTTGAGTATCAGTGACCTAAGTGGTTCATAAGTTCCCCTCGGCCATGGATGACCAAGGACCACCAAACTATTGAGAACCCCTGTGTTACCTTCTCCTCCCTCTGAATCTCAGCTAGGACTTATACTGACCTCGGTGAAGTCGGCTGTTGTCCATTGCAGGGAGTGTGTTGCGTCTGGGGATGGTGGCAGCGACAGATCTGCTATTTTCACTGATTGGCGGTCTCTGCTGAGGACTGCCCCATCGAGGTGTTTCTGCCTGACTTGGCTTGGGGGGGCGGGGTGGGGGAGCTATGGCTGAGTCCCCAGGAGTGGCCACTGTCATGGCATTGTGGTTTTTGTCCAGAGTGAATGTCCTAGGGATCTGGTAGGCTGAGAGTGGGGTGGCCGGAACATCCATATTGTCTACCAGGAGGTCCCCAAACTCCCTGCACAGGGTGTTGCTGGGCGTCTTGAAGGTGTACACATCCTCATTATCTGTCTCGGAGCCTGTGAGGCTGCCCTTGGTGTGGCCATGGGAGGCCAGGCTGCGGGGGAGGTCATAGGTACTGTCTCTGAATTCTGTATTGTGCCGGCTCGGCTTGGGAAGGCTATAGAAGCCATGGACTTGACCACTGACCCCGTTGACACAGTGTCCATTGCCCTGGGCAAGTTTTTGTACAGCTGTGTCACTCCTCATGAGAAAAGAGGCTCTGGTGCCCTGAGAGAAGCTGGCACTCCTAAAAGAGAAAGAAGGGAAAGGGCAGGAGGGTGAGACAATTACTAGCTGTGTGACCTTGAGGCAAAGCACTTTCTCTTTCTATACTTTGGTTTAGGCATCTGTAAAATGGTGACTAAAAGCATATTTTGAAGGTTGTTCAGATATTAGACTCTAGTATATGAATGTTTAAACAATGTTAGACTTCATCCGTCCCCCATCTCCAAATGGCAGTTAATAGCAGGGGTTATAACCCCCACTCCCTGAACAAGTATCAATAAGCCAGATGGACTGCCTATTTGTTCAATGTTTTAAGTACCAAAGAATATGCACATTGAACACAAATGTTGTGAGATAGTGGAAAGAACCTTTAAGTTGATGACAGGAAACAGCAAACAAGTCATTTTATCTCTCTGAGTCTATTCTGCCACTGTGAAACTAGCCCATGGGTACTGATGTTGTAAGTTAAAAAGAATTATTTGGGTCAGGTGCAGTGGCTCATGCCTGTAATCCCTGCACTTTGGGAGGCTGAGGTGGGAGGTTCACTTGAGGCCAGGAGTTCAAGACCAGCCTGGGAACACAATAAGTCTCTATTGCTACCAAAAAAAAAAAAAAAAAAAAAAAAAAAGAACTAGCTGGGCAGGGTGCTGCACACCTGTAGTCCTAGCTCCTGGTGGGACTAAGGGAGGAGGACTGCTTGAACCCAGAAGTTCGAAGTTAGAGTGAGCTATGATCGCACCACTGCATTCCAGTTTAGTAAACAGAATGAGACTCTGTTTCAAAAAAACACATGCCCCAACACAAACAAACAACAAACTATTCAAACGTAAGCTCTAGATTTATTTTCTACCATGACTTATGGTTGGTTGAGAGGCATTTTGAGGGGAAAGATCTCTTTCCAGAGACCTAGAAATCTATAGGAAGAAGGGTTTCCTGTTTGGGAACCATATATAGAAAAAGTTTTGATTAGTACATTTTTAAATTTAGGTTTTGGGCAATAAGGCAAGCAGTAAAAAGAGAAGAGGAACAAGAGGGGAGACTTGTGTTAGGTTCCAGTACTGCTACTGATATGTGCTGTGTGTATCACCAAGCCTCCTCTCTCAGGTGGGACCTAGTACATCACAGTGATTTCTAAGGGACTATCTGGCCCCAATGCTCTACAAGCCCTTCGTTTCACAAGAATGGTTTTCAAACTAGATTCCATGTTCTCTGTAGGTGCTTTGGGAAATTGGAGGGTGAGGTTCTGGGCAAGCAGGGATTTAGGTCTGCTTCTTTAGCTTTTATATGATTCTTCATAGGATTTCACTTGGGGAAAAAAAGCATCAATCCTTTATAGCAGGGATTCTAAGCCTTTTGGAGGCTATAGGAGTTTTTAAGATTCTGGTCAAAAGCTCTTGGAGTGTCTCATCAGAAAAGGCAAATCTCATATACATATAAACTTGTGGGGGCTGTAATACATAGCCCTCTGAGGACAATCCCTGGACCTCAGGGAGAGAGCCTTATAGAAGCTCTCTCAGCTCCTGAGGAGTTTGTTATTTACAGATGTGGCCACCAGATGGTGTTAGAAAATAGGGGCCAGAGCTTAGAAAGAGGAAACAGGTGTGTAAGCCAGGCTTCCTCTCATGTAAACTGTACCCATGATAGCTAGGAATTCCAGGTCAGTCTCCAAACCTTCACTGATACTCCTCCCTGGGCCTCTGCACTCCTCCTCCCTTTCTGTTCCATTACAGACACATAACCAAGCCAACAGCCATGGGCTTGGATGATTGAACATCTAGGCTTTAGATAATGTAGTGCTTAGGGAAGAGGACGGGGGTGGCGGGGGGAGCGAATGGTAGACATAAGATGTTAATGTTGTGTGCATTTTTTTGGTGCCTTTCATTTTGCTTTTTTTGGAATTTCCAACTCTCTGTTGGATGCTCCCATCTGGATTTGTTCATTTTACATTTACTGATGTCCTAATTTCCATCTGGGCCAGGCAAAAGGGATACAGAGATGCCACCTGCCCAATGAGAGGGGTGGTGCGGGAATGACACGGTAGTGGAGGAGGTGACATGGATGCAAATCATTACAGTCAAGTAGGGGTGAGTATGCAGCTGTTGACAGCTGGTATTAGCCCTTGCTGGGGGTGGTGGTAGACAATGTCAGGGAAGCCTCCTTCAGAGATGTTATATCTTGAGTGAGTCTGGAAGGATGAGCCACAACTGGCCAGGCAGAAGGCAGGAGAAGGGAAATGGTGTTCTAGTTGAAGGCTCAAAGATGTAGAACACAACCTGGCAAGTTCTAGAAACTCGAAGCTGCTCAGGCTGCAGCAAGCACATTAGAAGGCAGGGCTGAGAGAAGACAATGGAGGCCAGGCCAGGACTAAAGGGAACGGGGAGCCTCTGAAGGATTTCAAGGTGGGGATGGGGTTGCAAGAGCATCACAGGTGCCCTGCAATAACCTTCAACATAGTCAAGAATGAACTCATCATCTTCCTCTGGAACTCTTCTCCTCCTGCCTTTCTTATTTTGGGAATGGCATCAGTGCGAAACCTGGGAGTCACCCACATTATGATTTCTTCCCAGGGCCTCTCTGATCCTTCCATCCTACTAATATTTACTTTCCTAACTTCCCAGTGTAAACATTTTCAACACTGCCTCAATGCTTCAGGATTAAGCCCAAACTCCTAGGTTTATCCCAACTCATCTCACCAATCTTTTCTCTTTAGTTCCCTTTTCCACTCTAGGATCCAAACCAAACTTTGCAGTGTTCCCTGTGTGCCCCAGTTAGTCAAGCATTGGGCTTTGTTGCATTGTTGGGCTGTGTCTGGAAGGCTTTTTACCTCAATCTGGCAAGTTCCTACTCCATTTATCCTTCAAACTCATCTCAGAGGACACATTTTTTAAAGCCATTCTTACATCCTCTACCTCTAAGCATTGCTTAACTTAATCACTTGCTTAACTTTGTTCTTGGAGCAGGTAGCAAGTGTTACCTATATTAGGCACCATTACTACTTATCTCCGCCAACAGACTGTGATTTCCTTGAGGAAAGAAACTGTCTTACTCATTTTTCTCTCCTTAGCACCTAGGTTAATGCTTGTTGCACTGTAAATAATGAATAAACGTTTGTTGTAAGTAAGCAAATGAATAAACAAAAGTATGGTGCTGCTATCCCTTTTCCTGGGCCTGGCCCAAACCTTCTGATCAGCAGATCAAAGCCCTTCCTCTGTAGAACCCCCTAGCTTATGTTCCAACTTCCCTCTACCCTGGCATCCTCCCGTCTTGCTCACAGAACTACTCACTCATCCCTAAACATGTCCTGTGTAGTCTAAACTTCAGCCCTGGTCTTGCATTACTCACCTCCCTGTGGAATGCTTCCTTGATACATCAACACTTTACACAAAGTCCACAAGAAGCCTTTTCACTCCACAAAGGTATTATAGGTCCCTAATTCTCCCTTTTACGGTAATCATTCCTTCCTCTGTGCTACCACAGCACTCTGTGCTTCCATCGCAACACTCACCTTATTCTGCCTTATGTCAGTTATTCAGGTCTGTGTCTTTCCACTTCTACTAGACCATGTGCTCCTAGAAGGCAGAGGGCCATATCCTGTACCCTGGCATAGTACCAGGCATATGATAGATAATAGTGACATATGTTGAGGGAGACTGATTATCACCTCAGTAACCAAGTAAGAGGAGTTGAACAAGGGACTTTTGCCCAAAATTACATACTCAGAGGGCAGGGAATTTGTTCTAGCACCCAGGTCTCTGGGTGCCCCCACTGCGCAAACCATGCTACAATGTGGTCCCTTTGGGCAATAATCCAGATGGGGAATTCCAAATACTCAGCAGTCCTGTGGCCTTTAGTATTTTCATGTAAACTTTAACTGAGGCCTGTGTCACTGTGATGACCTGAGTTGCTTTTGTGGGATAGATAATATACCTGGAAGTGGTGGATTTGGAGAGAGGCTTCTCTTCCAGGGCTCAGCTTACAGGAGTCTTATAAAACAGGCAAGATACTATGCCATACATATCACACGTGATCTCATTTTAAATCCTCCTAATAGTTCTGAGACACACCTCTTACTTTCACATTATCAGATGAGGAAAACAGTAAATGGCAGAGTTGGGGCAGGAAGATACTCAAACACAAGCACGTATGGGAGCTCCCCAGAATCAAAAAGAAGTTTGAGAGAAGATATTCCCTCAAGCCGGCAGTGCCAAGTGCCTTCCCTTTCCATTCCTGGCCAATGGCTCCTCCAGAGGCTATAGAGGCTATTGCCATCATACAGTCTCTCCCTTGGCTTTTTTTTTTTTTTTTTGTGATGGAGTCTCACTCTGTCTCCCAGGCTGGAGTGCAGTGATGCAATCTTGGCTCACTGCAACCTCCGCCTCCTGGGTTCAAAGCAATTCTCCTGCCTCAGCCCCCTGAGTAGCTGTGATTACAGGAGCGTACCACTGCACCTGGCTAATTTTTATATTTTTAGTAGAGACGGGGTTTCATCATATCGGCCAGGCTGGTCTCGAACTCCTGACCTTGTGGTCCGCCGCCTCAGCCTCCCAAAGTGCTGGGATTACAGGCGTGAGCCACTGCGCCTGGCCTTCTCTTGGCTTTTAAAAATGGTTTTCTAGTTTTTCTAGCCACTTCATTTTGTACTTGTTCTTCCGCACATTTTCATATAATTTTATATACCATACTATATGATGATTTTGCTTTTTTCTATCCCACTGGACTCCAAGAACCCTAATGATGAAGGACTCACTTTGATTTTCAATGAGTATGTTCCCATTTAAGGGTGACTTAATATAAAATGCTTGTAACTAGATTAACCACCATTTAGAGTTCTGTAACTGTCACTGGCCATGTTTAAGAGGTCATTTGAACTATCCTCTTGTATTTGACCCATTCCAAATGGATCCTTCCTGTGAAAGAAGAAAACTCAGAAAACTCTGTGTCACAAATCTTTATGAGATGAGGCAATCTTTGTATCTCAAACCCTTCTGGCTGCAGTTCTGAGCCAATTTTGGCAGGACTCTCTGGTTACAGAGCAAAGCTGTATATGTGAAACTAAAAGTTGTATATTTTGCCTTTGGTCAATCAAAGCCTCTGGTGAATGAGTCAGGGAAGACTTGGAAAAGATTAATGATGGGTGAGCTCTCCATTGACATTTCTAATTTTACCATTTACTCACCATCTTTCTATAGACTACTGCTGCAGGGTCAATGTTTCTGGAATCTCATCAATGAAATTTCACTCCCCGTAACCCTCACCAGAATTATGGCTTTTCAGGGCATGTGACTCACATCAATGTATCATCTGTTACAGGTTTAACAGAGTTCTTGAAATAAGAAGACAGACACTGGCTAGAATCTGGAATGAGGCCCCAAAGGCTGGAGGACAAAAATAAGTCCAGTGAAACCAACTTGTCTTCAAAGAGAAAAAGAACTCTATTTGTCTTGACTCTGCCAGTTCAAAACTCTTTCCATTGGCAATAGATATTATTCTGAATAGTTACTTATTTTAGCTCAGTGGAAGACCTGCATTTTGAGAACTGAAGTTATTTTAGCAAGAATACATATTATCTAGTACTTGAAGGAAGACTAGTGGCTATTATTGCAGTAAAAGTGATGATAAATACATAATTCACAGTTTTATTTCTAAGGTGCTTAATTTACTGTATCTTTACAATCAGGTTCTCACATAAATGAAAAAATAGATAGAAGGATGGTATTAGTAGCCTCAGTAATCCAATCAGACATAGTTATGTCTAGTCTATGCTAGGCAGGATGAATGGGCTGATTCACTTTATACCCCCTACTCAAAAATAATCTTATAGGATTACTTTGGAGATCATATGAGGTACCTAATGTAAAAGTGCTTTGTAAACTTTAAAGCATCATTTCTTTCTTCCAGAGCACCTAGTATATAATGTGAATGTTAGAGGAAACACAGGATTAAAGTCTATTCATATACTTACCAATACTTGGTGCTGTTAACTTTTTTTTTTTTTTCTTTTTTTTTTGTGACAAGGTCTGGCTCTATTGCCCAGGCTGGAGTGCAGTGACATGATCTCAGCTCACTGCAACCTCTGCTTCCTGGGCTCAAGCCATCCTCCTACCTCAGGCTTCTGAGTGGCTGGGGCTACAGGCATGTACCACCATGCCTGGCTAATTGTTTTTGGTAGAGATGGGGTGTCGCCATGTTGCCCGGGCTGGTCTCAAACTTGTGAGTGAAGCAATCCGCCTGCCTTGGTCTCCCAAAGTGCTGGGATTACAGGCATGAGCCCCTGCGTCTGGCCTGTTAGCCATTTTTATTTTAGCCCTTCCAGCAGAGGTAAAGCAGAATCTCACTGAGATTTAAATTTGCATTTCCCAGATCACTGATCATCCATTCATGTGGTTATTGGACATTCCTATATCTTTTTTTGTTGAAGAATCTATTCAAATCTTTTGCCCATTAAAAAAAAAAATTGGATTGCTGTCTTCTTATTGAGTTGTAAAAGTTCTTTATATGGACCAGAAACAAATCCGTTGTTAGATATGCGTGTTGAATATTTTCTTGCATTTTGTGATTTTTTTTTTTTTTTTTTTTGAGATGGAGTCTTGCTCACTCTGTCGCCCAAGCTAGAGTGCAGTGGTGCCATCTTGGCTCACTGCAACCTCCACCTCCTGGGTTCAAGCGATTCTCCTGCCTCAACCTCTCCAATAGCTGGGACTATAGATGAGCACATCCACGCCTGTCTAATTTTTGTATTTTTAGCAGAGGTTTAGCATGGGGCTTCACCATATTGGCCAGGCTGGTCTCGAACTCCTGGCCTCAAGTTATCTGCCTGCCTCGGCCTCCCAAAGTGCTGGGATTACAGGCCTGGGCCACCACGCCCAGCCCATTTTCTTTTCTTAAAGAGGCCTCTTGAAGAACTAGTTTTAATTTTGATAAAGACTACTTTATCAAAAACTACAGTTTTTTCTCTTTTATGATTCTTGCTTTTTCTGTCCTATATAAAAATCTTTGCTTACCTCAAGATCATGGAGATGTTTTCTTCTAGAAGTTTCTTTTCTTTTCTTTTTATTTAAATACAGGATCTTATTCTGTCGCCCAGGCTGGAGTGCAATGGAATGATCTTGGCTCACTGCAGTCTTGACCTCCCCCAGGCTCAAGTGATCCTCCCACCACAGCCTGCTGAGTAGCTGGGAATGCAGGCACACGTGACCATGCCCGGCTACTTTTTGTATTTTCTGTAGAGACTGGGTTTTGCCATGTTATCCAGGCTGGTTTTCAACTCCTGAGCTCAAGCAATCTGCCTTTCTCAGTCTTCCAAAGTGCTGGGATTACAGACGTGAGCTACTGCGCCCTGCCTAGAAGTTTCGTAGTATTAGATTTTATATTTATGTCACTGATACATTTTAATTTTTGGGTGAGTGGTGTGATATGAAGGGTTGCTGTTCTTTTTTTATTATTCCTATATGAATGTCAAGCTGTTTCAGCATCATTTGCAGAACAGGTTTTTCCTTTCTCCATTGGCACCTATATATTTATATACTTTTAATAATTATATATATTTATATATTTAAAATATTTTTATATATGCATTTAAAGTATTTATATACATATATGTATTTATATATATTTCTCTCCTGGACTTACTAATTTCTTCTAGTGATCTATAGGTTTTTATCCTTTCACCAATACAACATTATCTTATCATAGTTTGACAGGAATTCTTGAAATCAAGTAATATAAATTCTGACTTTATTGTTGTTTTTTTAAAAATTTCTTTGGTTGCTTGGCCAACATGGTGAAACCCCACCTCTACTAAAAATACAAAAATTAGCCAAGCGTGGTGGCACGTGCCTGTAATCCCAGCTACTCAGGAGGCTGAGGCAGGAGAATTGCTTGAACCCAGGAGGCAGAGGTTGCAGTGAGCTGAGATCATGCCACTGCATTCCAGCCCGGGAGACTGAGCCACAGACTTCTTCCTCCCGGGCCTCTGGGAGGGGCTGCCATGAAGGTCTCTGACATGGCCTGGAGACATTTTCCCCATGGTCTTGGAGATTAACATTAGGCTCCTTGCACTTATGCAAATTTCTGCAGCCGGTTTGATTTTCTCCCCAGAAAATGGGTTTTTCTTTTCTTTTTGAGACAGAGTCTCACTCTGTCGCCCAGGCTGGAGTGCAGTGGCACGATCTCGGCTCACCTCAAGCTCCGCCTCCTGGGTTCACGCCATTCTCCTGCCTCAGTCTCCCGAGTAGCTGGGACTAAAGGCGCCCGTCACCATGCCGGGCTAATTTTTTGTATTTTGAGTAGAGATGGGGTTTCACCGTGCTAGCCAGGATGGTCTCAATCTCCTGACTTTGAGATCCGCCCACCTCGGCCTCCCAAAGTGCTGGGATTACAGGCTTGAGCCACTGCGCCCGGCTGGGTGTTTCTTTTCTATCACATCATCAGGTGGCAAATTTTCCAAACATTTATGCTCTGCTTCCCTTATAAAATTGAATGCCTTTAACAATACCCAAGTCACCTCTTGAATGCTTTGCTGCTTAGAAATTTCTTCCGCCAGATATCCTAAATCATCTCTCTCAAGTTCAAAGTTCCACAAATCTCTAGGGCAGGGGCAAAATGCCACTAGTCTCTGCTAAAACAACAAGAGTCACCTTTACTCCAGTTCCCAACAAGTTCCTCATCTCCATCTGAGACCACCTTAGCCTGGACCTTATTGTCCATATCGCTATCAGGCTTTTGGTCACAGCCATTCCACAAGTCTCTAGGAAGTTCCAGACTTTCCCACATTTTCCTGTCTTCTTCTGAGCCCTCCAAACTGTTCCAACCTCTGCCTGTTACCCAGTTCCAAAGTCGCTTCCACATTTTCGGTATCTTTTCAGCAACGCCCCACTCTACTGGTACCAATTTACTGTATTAATCTGTTTTCATACTGCTGATAAAGACGTACCTGAGACTGGGATTTTTATTCGGATTGTGTTGAATCTACGAACAATTTGAGAAAAACTGCCATCTAAATAATATTCGGTCTTCTAGTTCATAACTACTGTACATCAGTCTCCATATTTAGGTCTTTAATTTCTATCAGCAACATTTGATAGTATTCAGTGAAGAGGTCTTGCATGTTTGTCGTTAAATTTATTCCCAAGTATTCCACGTTTTCTGGTACCATTCTATATATAATTAAAATTTTTTCATTTTCCAATTGTTCACTGCATACTGTAAAACTTATTTTTTGCATAAAAACCTTTTTATCTTGTGACCTTGCTAAACTCACTTAAAAATTTTTTTTGTTGTTGTTAAAATAGACAGGGTTTTGCCATGTTGCTCAGGCTGGTCTTGAACTCTTGAGCTCCAGTTATCCACCTGCCTCAGCATCCTAAAGTGTTGGGATTACAGGCATGAACCACCACACCAGGACTCTTATTTCTTTTTCTTCCTCCATGGAACTGACTAGAATCTCCAGTATAATGTTAAATAGCAGTGGTAAGAACAGGTACTTTCTCCTTGTTTTCAATCTCAGGGCATTATGTTCAATATTTCTCCATTAGGTATGATCTTAGCTATAGGGTTCCTTAGAAGTCCTTTATCAGTTTAAAGAAGTTCTCCTCGATTCATAGTTTGCTAAGAAATACTTTTTTTTCAACGAAGTATTGAGTTGTCAAATGCTTCCTCTGCATCTATTGAGGTTATGATTATATTATTTTTCTCCTTCATTCTCTTAATGTAATGAATTACTTGATTGGCTTTTTTTCTGAAGTCAAACCAACCTTACACTCCTGGGATAAACACTACTTTGTCATGATGTCTTACCCCTAATGTATACACACATGCATATTCCCTAAAATATATATATAGTCCCAAACAGACACATATAGATATACACACATACGTATTTAGTTGGATTCGACTGCTAATCCTTTGTTTTTAAAGAGGATTTCTGTTTATTATTCATGGGATATTCTCTGTAATTTTATTTCCTGTCATCTTTGCCAGATTTTGATAGTAGGGTTATGCTGGTCTCATAAAATGAGCTGTGAAAGAATCCCTTCCTCCTATGTTTTCTGAAAGACTGTGGGTAAGATTGGTGTTATCTTTGAATGCTTGATAGAATTTACCAGTAAAACCATCTGGGCATAGTTTTCTAGGTATTTGCCCAAGAGAAATAAAAACAAATGTTCCTACAAAGATTTGCTCATTACTGTTTAAGTACAAATGGGTCTTAATTTGTAATAGCCAAAACTGGAAACAATCTAAATGCTTATCATCATGTGAATGGAAAAGTGAATTGTGATATAAAAATACACTGTACTACTGAGGAATAAAAAGGAACAAACTAATGACACATGGAAAAACATGGATGAATCCCAAAAGCATTATGCAGAATGAAAGAAGTCAGGAAAACTAGTACATACAATATGATTCCATCTATGTAAAATTCTGGAAAATGCAAATCAATCTGTAGTGGCAGAAAGGCTGTTACTGGTTCTCTAGGAATGAGGTAAGGGAAGGATGGATTACAAAGGGGCATGAGGAAACTTTATATAAATGCCACTGACTGTACTTCAATTTCTTCCTAAAAACTTGTGGGGAAAAAAAAGGGTGGGGAAATGTAGAAATGAAAAATCAGTTTAAAAAATCATCTTAACTGAGCAGAGAGAGAGAAAAGGATTGAAAAAAAAAAGATAATGTAAGTGATTGTTGGGTCAGTATCAAGTGGTCTACTGTATGAGTAACTGAAGTCTCAGAAGGAATGCCCATCAGTGATAGACTGGATTAAGAAAATGTGGTACATATATACCATGGAATACTATACAGCCACAAAAAGGAACGAGATCATGTCCTTTGCAGGACATGGATGGAGCTGGAAGCTGTTATCCTCAGCAAACTAACACAGGAACAGAAAACCAAGCACTGCATGTTCTCACTTATAAGTGAGAGCTGAACAATGAGAACACATGGACACCTCGGGGTGGGTGTATAATACACATTGTGACCTGTTAGGCAGGCAGAGGGAGGGAGAACATCAGGAAGACTAGCTAATGCATGTTGGGCTTAATATCTAGATGATGGGTTGATCTGTGCAGTAAACTACCATGGCACATGTTTACCTATGTAATAAACCTGCACATCCTGCACATGCACCCTGAAACTCAAAATAAAAGTTGAGGGAAGAAAAAAAAAAAGAAAATGTGGCAGAAAAAGATTTGAAGAGGCCAGGTGTGGTGGCTCATCCCAGCACTTTGGGAGGCTAATGTGGGAGGATTGCTCGAGACAACATAGCGAGACCATATCTCTACAAAAAATTAATCAAGTATGGTGGCATATGCCTGTAGTCTCAGCTACTTGGGAGGCTGAGGCAGGAGGATCTTGAGCCCAGGAGTTTGAGGCTGCAGTGAGCTATGTACTCCAGCCTAGGTGCCAGAGTGAGACCCTGTCTCTTAAAAAAAAAAAAAAAATCGAAGAAATATTGGTAGAAAGTTTGCTAAACTAGATTAAAAAAAAAGCAACACATAGAACTAGAAAACTAAGTCATCCCACAAGGACAAAGTTCTTAGACCTTTACCTTAAAACAGATACAAAAACTAACTCAAAATGGATCAAAGACCTAAATGTAAGAGCTACAACTATAAACCTCTTAGAAGAAAACATAGAAGAAAAGCTTCATAACATTGGATTTGACAGTGATTTCCTGAATATGACACCAAAACCACAGGCAACAAAAGTAAAAATGCATAAATTCAACATCAGAATTAAAATATCTGTGTTTCAAAGAACATATCAGCAGAGTAAAAAACCAATCTATGGGAGAAACATTTGCAAGTCATATATCTGCTAAGGGTTTAATACAGGTAAACTCCAACAACTCAACAACAACAACAAAAATCAAACAACCTGACTAAAAAATGGACAAAAGACGTGAAATAGGTATTTCTCCAAAGAAGGTACACAAATGGCCAACGCACACTGAAAAGGTGCTCAACACCACTAATCATTAGGGAAATGCAAATCAAAAGCACAATGAGATACCACATTGCACCCATTTCTATTAAGAAAAAAAAAAAGGAAGTAACGCTAGCAAAATGGCCAAGAAGAAACCCCTACTGCTTGTCCCCCTCATAAAGACAGGCAGAACAATGAATAAATAACTACATTTTAAATTTTAATTTAATTTAATTTAATCTATTTTTTTGAGATGGAGTCTTGCTCTGTTGCCCAGGCTGGAGTGCAACGGTGCGATCTCAGTTCACTGCAACCTCCACCTCCTGGGTTCAAGCGATTCTCCTGCCTCAGCCTCCTGAGTAGCTGGGATTACAGGCGCATGCCACCACACCCTGATAATTTTTGTATTTTTAGTGGGGACAGGGTTTCACCATGTTGGTCACGCTGGTCTTGAACTCCTGACCTTGTGATCCACCTGCCTCGGCCTCCCAAATTACTGGGATTACAGGCATGAGCCACCACACCTGGCCTCCTGAACAATTACATTTTAGCAAAAATAATGGAGGGAGAGTCCCAGAATGCATGAGAGGAGTAATAGAAACTCGATGAACACAGAAACTTGGGATGGTCACATAGAGAACAGAAGGAAACACACTAGGCCTTCACCACTCCATGCAAGATCAGTTTGGAACGAGGAAGAACTTCTTTTGGTGAGAAGGTAGGCAAGAGGATCACGGCAACTGCCATCAACGCCTTGGACATCTCAGGCCTCACCACTGGAGTCCCCTGAAGTCCTCGTAGGCACTAAGCCCAGTGAAGGGAGTTGCCTAGTGTCCACATAGCTGTGTTCCGTGTGGCTACTGTGCTATGTCATCTTGGAATTGGAACTATGGCTGGAGTGTGTCTTGCTCCAGAGGTGAGTAGCCATGGCTCCCTTTCATTCCTGAGGCTAAGCTGTGGCTGAGCCATTGCTAGCCCAGTGGCCCAACATTCCGAAGCTGAGCTATGAGCAGCTGTTACACCCTTCCCAGGGGGGTCAAGCAGAAGTAAAACTAATCCACCTGCCCCTCTCCCCACTCCCTTGGGCCAGAGCTGAAGCAGTACACTTTCTTCTAGGAAAAGACTATCTTGGCTGCTCAGAACAGTCATGCCTCCACAGTGCCTAAGCTGAAGCCAGTGGCTGCATCCTAGGAAACGGTGCACTGACTCCCCAGAGTGAGGTACCCCAGTACCTAAAATAATATGGTTCCCTGCATTCCAGGGAAAGGATGCCTGGGCTACTCAGAACAGTCACAGCCTCCTGGGCCTGAGCTGAAGTAGCACACTGTCCCCTGGGGAATGGGTGCCCTAGCTGAGCTGAGAGGTGGTGCATTCCAACGCTGAGCTGATATAGGACCCTGTGTTTCAGGGAAAAAGAGCAGTGTCTGAGCTGAGACACCCTGCCCTACAGGCCAAACAACTCTAGTGCCTTGCTTTCCTGGAGCTGCACTAGCCCCCTAGAGTCTGAGCTGCTGAGATACGCCTCTCCCTGGGGAGTAGAGTCATTGCTATGCTGTTCCCTGCCCCTCTGTAGCCCCAAACACAGCTGTACTCTGCCATTCCTGGGTATTTGCTAAGCCTAACGAGGGCCCACGTAGAGTCACTGCTACATGGTGTATCAACCCCTGGGACCCAAGTTGCCCCTGAGCCTTATTGACTCAGGTTCCCAAATTCTAGTTGTATCCTCCTCCCTGAAACCAAACCTCCAGAACATCCCTTCTTGCCCAGGGTGAGGCCAGTGCTGTGCTCTGCCTACCAGGGGTAGAATCACAGCTGGCCCCTGAGCCTCAGCTGCTAGAGGGTTCAACAGAGTCATAGATCCTGGCCCGGAGGGCAGTCCACATCCAACCATGCTACAGAGAGTGAACCTGCACCCCAAGACCCAGTTGCCACAAAAGGTTCATGAGACTCTGAGCTTAGAAACCCAACCCCACATAAGCACCAGTACCTAGAACCCAGCACGGCTGCAGCTACTTGTAGGCCATGCCAGACCTGACACCAAGAGGGATCCCCCTGGCTAAGTCTCCTCATTTGGGGAAAATGAGAAGAGAAAGACCCAAAAAGCCCTTTATGCTAAGGATATTAACAATCTATGCTACCACTGCTGCTGCATAAACTTCTATAGTCTAGGCCACTGAGGCACTCCCAGTTATTGTTGATGTTGAACATAGGCAAAGAAGCTGCATAGAGACCATACCATTGCATCTAAGTGGAAACACAGTCATCACATCCTTCTCAACTGGAACACTAAAACCCAACTGCAGGTGAAAGTCTTTCTCTAAGAAATCCACTCCAGAAAGTCTGGAAGAGGTGATCTTTCCACCAGAAGCATGGACACTTAACATGAGGACACAAGAAACACAAAAAAAGGAAGGAAATATAACACCAAAAAAGCACCAAAGGAACTCTGGCTAATAACCCTGGCTAGTAACAGAGCCCAGTGAAAAGGAGATCAACAAATTACAGAAAGGGAATTCAAAATAATGACCTTAAGAAAACTCAGTGAGGTACAAGAAAATACATACAGTTCAAAGAAATTAGGAAAAAGAATTCACAATATGAACAAAAAATTCAACAAAGAGAAAGAAAAAAAAAACCCCAGAAATCTTGCAGCTGAAGAATTCAATGAATGAAATAAAAAACACAATAGAGAGCTTCAACAGCAAACTTGATCAATTAGGAGAAAGACTATCTGAACTTGAAGAAAGGTCGTTTGAAATTACCCAGCCAGAAGGAAAGGGGGAATACAAATGAAAAGAGTGAAGAAAACCTGCAAGACTTATGGAACATCATTAAGATCTACAGGGAGAGATAGACTCTAATATAATCATAGTTGGAGACTTCAACACCTCACTCTCAGCATGGACAGATCACCTAGACAGAAAATCAACAGGGAAACAATTAGATTTAAACTGCACTTTAGATCAAATGGACCTAACAGAACATTTCATCCAACAGCTGCAGAGTATAATTCTTCTCATTAGCACATGTGACATTCTATAGGACAGACCTCATGTTAGGCCAAGAGATTTTAAAAGAATTGATATCACATCAAGCATCTTTTCCAACCACAATGGAATAAAACTAGAAATCAGTAACAAGAGGAACTTTCAAAATTGTACAAATACATGGGAAATTAAACAACATGCTCTTGAATGATTTAATGGGTCAATGAAAAAATTAAGAATGAAATTTAGAGCCGGGTGTGGTGGCTCATGCCTGTAATCCCAGTACTTTGGGAGGCCGAGGTGGGCGGATCACGAGGTCAGGAGATACAGACCATCCTGGCTAACACGGTGAAACCCCATCTCTACTAAAAATATAAAAAATTAGCTGGGTGTGGTGGCGGGCACCTGTAGTCCCAGCTACACAGGAGGTTGAGGCAGGAGAATGGTGTGAACCTGGGAGGCAGAGCTTGCAGTGAGCCAAGATCATGCCACTGCATTCCAGCCTGGGCGACACAGCGAGACTCCGTCTCAAAAAAAAAAAAAAAAAAAAAAAAGAATGAAATTTAGAAATGTCTGGAAACAAATGAAAATAGAAACACAACATACCAAAGCCTATGGAATACAGCTAAAGCAGTATTAATAGAGAAGTTTATGGCAATAAATGCTAATATCAAAAAAGTAGAAAATTTTCAAATAAACATCCTAATGATGCATCTCAAGGAAGCAGAAAAACAAGAACCAAACCCAAAATTAGTAAAAGCGGAAAAAAAAGATCAGAGCAGAAATAAAATTGAGACAAAATAAAACTGATCAACAAAATGAATTTAATTTTTTCAAAGAATAAACAAAATCAAACCAGTAGCAAGACTGACCAAGAAAAAAGGGGAAAAGATACAAATAAATAAAAAATGAGGCTGGGTGTGGTGGCTCATGCCTGTAATCCCAGCACTTTGGGAGGCTGAGGTGGACAGATCACTTGAGATCAGGAGTTCAAGACCAGCCTGGACAACATGGTGAAACTCCGTCTCTACTAAAAATACAAATATTAGTGGGCATGGTGGCACACGCCTGTAATCCCAGCTACTTGCGTGGCTAAGACATGAAATCGCTTGAATCTGGGAGGCAGAGGTTGCAGTGAGCTGAGATCGCACCACTGTACTCTCTAGTGTGGGCGACAGAGTGAGACTCTGTCTTAAAAAAAAAAAAAAAAAGGAAAAAAAAAAGGCTGGGCATGGTGGCTCATGTCTGTAATCTCAGCACTTTGGAAGGCAGAGGCAAGTGGACTGCTTGAGGTCAGGAGTTAGAGACCAAACTGGCCAACATGGCAAAACTTTGTCTCTACTAAAAATAGAAAAATTAGCCAGGAGTCGTGGTGGGCGCCTGTAGTCCCAGCTATCCGGGAGGCTGAGGCATGAGAATCACTTGAACCCAGGAGGTGGAGGTTGCAGTGAGCCAAAATCGCGCAGCTGCACACCAGCCTGAGTGACACAGCGAGACTCTGTCTCAAAATAAATAAAGGAATAAAATAAAAAAGAAAAAGGAGACATTATAACTGATAGCATAGAAATGCAAAGGATCATTAAAGATGATTATGGGCCAGGCGCCGTGGCTCATGCCTGTAATCCCAGCACTTTGGGAGGCCGAGGCGGGCAGATCAAGAGGTCAGGAGATCGAGACCATCCTGGCTCACACGGTAAAAACCTGTCTCTACTAAAAATACAAAAAAAAATTAGCTGGGCGTGGTGGCACGTGCCTGTAGTCCCAGCTACTTGGGAGGCTGAGGCAGGAGAATCACTTGAACCTGGGAGGCGGAGGTTGTAGTGAGCCGAGATCGTGCCACTGCACTCCAGCCTGGAGGACAGAGCAAGACTCTGTCTCAGAAAAAGAAAAAAAAAAAAAAAGATGATTATGAACTATATACCAACAAATTAGAAATCCTAACAGAAATGGATAAATTCCTGGACAAACACAACTTACCAAGATTGAACCAAAAGAAATAGAAAATCTGAATAGACTAATTATGAGTAATGAGATGGAATTTGCAAAAAAAGTCTCCCATGAAAAGCAAAAACAAAAAAGGACCCAGCTAAGACCTCAGAAGCAGCATCAAAAAACAAAAAATAGACAAATGGCTGGGTGTGGTGGCTCACATCTGTAATCCCAGTACTTTAGGAGGCCAAGATGGGCAGATTCCTTGAGGTCAGGAGTTCAAGACCAGCCTGGCTAACGTGGTAAAATCCTGTCTCTATTAAAAATACAAAAACTGGCCAGGCATGGTGGTACATGACTGTGGTTCCAGCTGCTCAAAAGGCTGAGCCAGGAGAATCACTTGACCCTGGGAGGCAGAAGTTGCAATGGGCCGAGATCGCGCCATTGCACTCCAGCCTGGACGACAGAGGGAGACTCTGTCTCAAAAGAATAAAAAAGACAAATGGGACTATATTAAACTAAAAATCTTCTGCACAGCAAAGGGAAACAATCAACAGAGTAAAGAGACAACCTACTGAATGGGGAGAAAGCCATTCTGCAAGCTATTCATCTGATGGAAGGTTGATATCCAGCATATACAAGGAACTCAACAGCAAAAAAAACAAATAATCCAGTTGCGGCAAATTAGCTGAAAATAGTTATCTTTCAAATGAAGACAGAAAAACAGCCAACATGCATATTAAAAAAAAAAGGGATCTAATTAAACTAAAGAGCTTCTGCACAGCAAAAGAAACTACCATCAGAGTGAAGAGGCAACCTACAAAATGGGAGAAAATTTTTTGCAACCTACTCATCTGACAAAGGGCTAATATCCAGAATCTACAATGAACTCAAACAAATTTACAAGAAAAAAACAGACAACCCCATCAAAAAGTGGGCAAAGGATATGAACAGACACTTCTCAAAAGAAGACATTTATGCAGCCAAAAGACACATGAAAAAAATGCTCATCATCACTGGCCATCAGAGAAATGCAAATCAAAACCACAATGAGATACCATCTCACACCAGTTAGAATGGCAATCATTAAAAAGTCAGGAAACAACAGGTGCTGCAGAGGATGTGGAGAAATAGGAACACTTTTACACTGTTGGTGGGACTGTAACCTAGTTCAACCATTGTAGAAGTCAGTGTGGCGATTCCTCAGGGATCTAGAACTAGAAATACCATTTGACCCAGCCATCTCATTACTGGGTATATACCCAAAGGACTATAAATCATGCTGCTATAAAGACACATGCACATGTATGTTTACTGCAGCACTATTCACAATAGCAAAGACTTGGAACCAACCCAAATGTCCAACAATGATAGACTGGATTAAGAAAATGTGGCACATATACACCATGGAATACTATGCAGCCATAAAAAAATGATGAGTTCATGTCCTTTGTAGGGACATGGATGAAATTCGAAATCATCATTCTCAGTAAACTATCGCAAAGACAAAAAACCAAACACCGCATGTTCTCACTCATAGATGGGAATTGAACATTGAGAACACATGGACACAGGAAGGGGAACATCACACTCTGGGGACTGTTGTGGGGTAGGGGGAGGGGGGAGGGATAGCATTAGGAGATATACCTAATGCTAAATGACGAGTTAATGGGTGCAGCACACCAGCATGGCACATGTATACATATGTAACTAACCTGCACATGGTGCACATGTACCCTAAAACTTAAAAGTATAAAAAAAAAAAAAAAAAAAAGCTCACTGTCTCACTAATCAGCAGGGAAATGCAAATCAAAACCACAATGAGATATTATCTCACCCCAGTTGGGATGGCTATTTTCAAGAAGAAAAATAACAGATGCCAGTGAGGATGTGGAGAAAAGGGAACTCTTACACACTGTTGGTGGGAATGTAAATTAGTACACTTATTATGGAAAACAGTATGAAAGTTCCTCAAAAAACTAACAATAGAACTACCTTATGATCCAGCAATCCCATTACTGGGTATATATCTGAAGAAAAGGAAATCAGTATGTTGAAGAGCATTTGCACCCCTATGTTTATTGCATCACTAGTCACCATAGCCAAGATAATGGAATCAACCTAAGTGGTCAACAACAGATAAATGGATAAAGAAAATGTAGTATGAGTCCATGTATATGAGGCATCTAGAGAAGTCAGACTCACAGAGACAGAAAGTACAATGGTGGTTTTCAGGGCCTGAGGGAAGGGGAAATGGGGAGTTGTTGAATGGTTAGAATTTCAGTTTGGTAAGATGAAAAGATTTCTGGAGATTGATTATATAACAATATGAATGTACTTTACTGAACTGTGCACTTAAAAATGGTTAAGATGATATATTTATGCTATGTATTTACTACAATTTTTTAAAAGAAAAAATCATTCAGAGGAAGGAAAATACATATAGAATAATACAAATTAAAATAACTGCTGATCTCTCATCAGAAACAATGAAGGTCAGAAGACTAGAATGGTATCCTTTAAATGCTGAAAGAAAACAGAACTGTCATTCTGGAATTCTATACCTAGCAAAATCTCTCTCAAAACTGAAGGTGAAATTAAGAGATTTCCAGATAAATGAAAGCTGGGAAAATTTCTCACCAGGCCACTCACATGCCAAGAAATGGCAAAGGGAGCTCTTCATACTAAAGAGTAAGAAAACCAGGTGAAAACCTCACTAGACATTGTTTGAGTTTTGCTTTTAACACTTACACATATTTTAAAGAAGTTAAAAGGGAAAAATAATCTTTCACAGTTATGCAGGTATTTACTATTTCTGTTGCTCTTCCTTCATTCCTGAAAATTCAAGTTTCCTTCTAGTACCATCTTGCTTCAGCCTGAGGAAATTTCTTATCAGTTTTTAAAAGCAGATCTCTTGGAAATGCTCTTATTTTTCCTTTATCTGAGAGAATGTCTTAATTTTGTTTACATTCCCGAAGGATACTTTTGCAGAATATAAACTCCTTGGTTGGCAGAGAGGGTTTATTTTCTTTCTTTTTCTTTCTTTTTTTTTTTTGAGACGGAGTTTTGCTCTTCTCGCCCAGGCTGGAGTGCAATGGCTAGATCTCGGCTCACTGCAACTTCCGCCTCCCGGGTTCAAGCGATTCTCCTGCCTCAGCCTCCCAAGTAGCTGGGATTACAGGCACCCACCACCATGCCTGGCTAATTTTTTTGTATTTTTAGTAGAGACGGGGTTTCACCATGTTGGCCAGGCTGGTCTTGAACTCCTGACCTCAGATGATTCACCCGCCTCGGGCTCCCAAAGTGCTGGGATTACAGGTGTGAGCCACAGGGCCCAGTGGCAGAGGGTTTTTTCTTTCCATTAGTTTCAAGTGTGTTTTCTTTTATTACACGGAATGTTGTTTTCATAGGAGCTTTGAAACCTGTGTCTGATAATTTCAACATCTGGGTTATTTTGAGGTTTGTACCTGTGACTTCCATTGAGAACGGGTTATATTTTTCTGGGTTTTCAATATGCTGAGACATTTTGGATTACAGATCCTGAAGGCTGTGAACATGATGTTGTATAGATGCTGGGTTCTGTTATAATCCCATGGAGAAGTGCTATTTTTTTGTTTGTTTGTTTTGAGACAGGGTCTCACTCAAGTCGCCCAGGCTGGAGTGCAGTGGCATGATCTCAGCCCACTGCAACCTCCACCTCCTGGCTTCAAGCGATTCTCCTGCCTCAGCCACCTGAGTAGCTGGGATTACAGGGGCCCACCACCAAGCCCAGCTAATTTTTGTATTTTTAGTAGAGACGGGGTTTCACCATGTTGGCCAGGCTGGTCTCAAACTCCTGACCTCAGGTGATCTGCCCACCTCAGCCTCCCAAAGTGCTAGAATTATAGGCGTGAGCCACCGCACCCGGCCAAGAAGTGATATTTTTATAAGAAATCAACCTGGTTAGGCTCAGACCGCAAGTTCTGTCTCTCCTCCTGTGTATGGTAGTTCAAATCTTCTTTCAGTTCACATAGACTTTGTTGCACTCGATTCGGTCTTTCCCACACATGTGTAGCCCAAGGTGATCCTAAGACTCACGTAGTTTCATTCCCAGAGTTAGAAGATCCCTTTTCCAGCTCTCTTCATTCTGGAATACTAGCTCCTTCCAGCCCCATTGGGGCTCCTCTTCTGGTTCCCCTACTCAGAAAGATGGGGTTTTTATGACATTTTAGCCATTTGCACTGTGCTACTTTGTGATGGGGCCCAACCTGGAGGCAAATCCATGAAAGACAAAAAGTTCATCTCTGTGTAGTCACTTCTACAAGTTCTTCTCCCCTTTACAATCTATCTCCTTTTATTTATTTTTCAGAGTCTTTGGGTATTGCACTTTGGATTTTGTCCAGAGTTTTTAGTTGTAATCAGTGGGAGGGAAAGCCTGTGGTAGCTTCTGCCACCCTGGTGGAACTGGAACTGCCCAATTCTTTTTCAGTTTCTATATCCATCCTAAAATCCACCATCTCTTCACCTATTATATCCTTTACCCCCCATAGATTAAAAAATTAACATAATTATTTTAAAGTCTTGTAGGCTGGGTCCAAAATCTGGGTTTATTTTGATCTCTTTCTAGATACCGAGTTCTCTCAACTATGGGTTAATGTATACGGTTTCTTCATATGTCTGGCATTTTCTCATTGTATACTGAATATTCTGGATGATATGTTATTGGAACATCATAGGAAAAGCCATGTAAACTGAATTTCACTTCTTTCAAGAGTCAGATCTCTTGCAGTTTCTGCCTTTTTTATTGCTCTTCAGGGCCTTAAAAAAGTTATTTTTTAATATTTTGTCCAGAGTTTATAATTATTACAATAGGTTTAGCATGATGCAAGCAACTCCACTACTACAAGAAAATATATAGTCTTTCTGGATTTAAGAAAGCTTCCTTCCTACCCTCCAACTTCCTTTGGAATTCTGCAAACATTATTTGAACTTATTTTCTCCAAAAATCTCCCTGAGATCCTGCTCATTACCCTCTCATTCCCTCATCCACACAAGTGAAAACCACGACAGAGAAGAACATGGGCTTGGTCAAAGGCCTACAACAATGTGACTTCCTCAGCTGCATAAAGTTCTGTCTCTTCTACTAGGTTACCCCTCTACAACATGGATTTGTTCAAATTATAACACACCTACTGTGAGCTCCATCTTCAAATAATAGTAATGTATTAATATAAAAATCCATACTACAAGGCAGAAAGTTCCAAATGTTGTGAGAAAGAGAGAATAAAAAACTGCTGTGGCAATTCAGAGAAAAAGTGAATTCCAGGTAGGAAGATTAATAGGGATTTCACAGAGGAGGTAGGGGTGCAGAGAGTGGGCCCTAACGGCTAATTCAAGCAGAGATGTTTCTACGTTTGTTCTCTGATGCATCAGCAGGATCACTGCAGTGGTGGTGGCGGCAATTGTTAATACTATATAAAGCCTTCTACTTAAAGTGTGAGCTGTAGACAAGCTGCACTGGTATCATCTGGAGTTTATTAGAAAGGACCCCAGGACCTAGGCCAGGCTTACTGAGTCAGAGTGAGCATTTCAGTAAGATCTTTAGGTATTTCACATGCATGTTAAAGTCTGCAAGGCACTACAGCTAAGTACTTTGCCTTTCACTAGAACTATGATTTTAAGACCTCACATTCTCTGCTCCCAGGCAGTTGTATATGTAGTAGAAGAGGACGGGGCATAAGAAGAACAGGTAAAATGTATTTACTCTCTACTACTATTTTATGTATGTTTTATCATTTTACACTCATTAGTAAGCCTTTGAATTAGTTATTCCCATTCTGAAGATAAGACTATTGAAGGTTAATTAGGTTAAATAATTGGCCCAAGATCACAAAGAAAGTAAAAGAACCTGAATTTGAAACCATATCTGACTGACTCCAAAGCCTGAACATGCTTTTCATTATACCACACTGCCTATCTCTGGTTAGTGATTTGGGAGAATCAGGTACTATTTACAGTTAAGCCACTAACTAGTTCACTGACCTTGGCTAACTCACTCTATCTTTTTAGGACTCAGCTCTTCACGTATAAGTTGATGGAAGTTGAACTAGTGAAAATTCACAAACAAATCAATCATGTTCTTCATGAAAAGGGGTATCTGAGGCAGCCTTAAGACTGAGTGTTGGGACCTCTTCTGTGTGACAGCAGATGACTCAGAAAAACAAAAGTAGGGTAGCATAGTGAAGAGAAAAGAGTACAGGATCAGAAACAAGAAGACCTGGGTTCTAGCCCAACCTCTGATAATTATTAGTCATGATTCTCAGTTTCTTCATCTTTAAAATGGAGATAAATTTTGTATACTGGCTATTTCTCAGTGTGTTGATTGGTTCGAATGAGATTATGTATGAAAATATTCTCAAGGACAAAATCAAGTAATACATTAGTACAGCCATTTTTCTATTTGCCTTAATTGTCATAACATGAATTAGATCTTGTAAGTTAATTAAAATGTGATTTGTAATCTGCTGGCTATGGTAGCAACGGGGAATTAGCTCTGGCAAAGCCTATCAGCTCTGTACTTTTGCTCACCCTAACAACGGGAATAAAACATAATAAATATATTTACAGGTTCTGCACCTGTGAAAGAGCTGATGATGTCAGAAAAACAAAAGACCATTATCCTAGAGCAGGGAGTCCTTGCTCTAGAACTTTGTTATGATGGAAATTTTCTGTATCTGTGCTGTCTGGTACAGTAGCCCCTAGACATATGTGTCTACTGAGGACTTGAAATGTGGCTAGTACAACTAAGGAACTGAATTTTACATTTTATTTCATTTTAATTAATTTAAATTTATGTAGACATATGCAGGTAGTAGCTACCATACAGAACAGTGCAGTTCTAGAGCAAAAGCAAGGTATGGATTTGTTCAACAATGTTATGGTTTTATAGCTATACTTTTAAGGCCAACAAGTAAATTGACTGTTTTTTTTTGCAATTCGGAAACTGTGTCCCCTAATGCCTTCAACCCTGCCTCCAAATCAAACATTTTTTATAGCATGATTTTTGATAATGAAAGGTTTCTCTGGAACCCAGTTATCACTGTGTAGCAACACAGATGATGCCAATAAAATATGAAGGCTACGGAAGCAAAAAATTATGTTTTGTCATAGACGTTTGTTTACCTGAAACAATATAATGTTTTGCTTGTCTTTAAAAAAGCAAGGACTGAAAAGTACTAGGCCCTGTGAGCGGTCACTAACCCACCTAATGGCTGTGGCAGCCTCCTACCTTGCATTTTCTGCTCTTCGGCTTATGCACTGGTGCAAGTAGAGATACTCCTGAGGTGCGCTGGTGGACAAGGTGGGCTGCATGTGGTTTGACACAGGGGGTTCAAACGTGAACAGAGTTGGCTGGCTGGAGTGTGATGGGGCTGAGGATTTGCGCTCTCGGAGAAGGTGCTGGCTAGAGCTGCTGAGCTCAGCTGGAGAAGAGCGGGGGCCATGACCGGCTGAGGAAACGTTTCTCAGGGAGTCTGAAAAGGAGAAATAGCTCTGTGAATGAAAAAGGAAGCAAATGTATCCTTATCCCAAAGTGAGTTGTCAGAGGAAGAAAAAAGAGTAAGAGCAGAGGCAATAATCCAGCACTAGCATTCTCTCCCTCTCACATACCTGCCCCTTGCTGCCCTCCTGGCCACCTTGGTTGATGAAGAGGTCCTCTTTACCTCTGTACTGCTTCTGGGGGAGCCCGGAGGCGACTTCCTATCACAATGTAGGCCATATCTGCCCCACTTCCAGGAAGTACGGCTATCTGTGGTCTAGGAGTGTGACCCTGACCCTCAGGCGAGGTCTGCCTCTCGAGTAATGAGTACTACCACCTTCCCACTCTTTGGTGGCTCCTGCTGTGGTCAAAGGATGAAATCATGTCTTTTGCAGCAACATGGATGCAGCTGAACATCATTATCCCAAGTGAATTAATGCAGAAACAGAAAACCAAGTACCCTAATGTTCTCGCTTGTAAGTTGGAGCTAAACACAGGGTGCACATGGACATGAAGACGGAAACAGTAGACACTGGGGATTGTGTTAACAGGGAAGGAGAGAGGGGGACAAGGATTGAACAACTACCTATGGGGTACAATGCTATTTGGGTGACAGGATGAATAGAAGGCCAAACCTCAGCATTAGACAATATACCCATGTAACACACTTGCACATGTACTCTGGCATCTGAAAAACAAGTTGAAATTTAAAAAAAAATGAAATTTAAACATCTAATTATAGGGAAAAAAAAAGCTAAGGCTGGCTTTGTTAAATGAGGCTTTGCTTACTGAAGACTCATTAATTGAGGCTCTGGACTGTGCCTTACTGCATTAATGAGAAAAGCACAAATGCATTTGGAGCTGTCCCTTAATACTGGACTCCAGCTGCTCCTGCCTGGCCTCCTAAGACCTCCAAAGACAGTTACATTCCCCACTGCCCACCACTCCCTGTCTATTGGTCATTTTCCCTCTTATCTCAAACTCTCCTCTGTTGTGTTAGAAAGTGAGGTATTAAGGACGGATAATAGCTTATAGTACTACACCCCAAGCCAAGGGCATTATTCATTTGGCTGGCTCTCTAAGCTAGTCCAAATTCCTCAGCATAACATACAAGGCTTTTGACAGTCTGACCTACTTCCTGCTTTCTCCACCCATAAACAAGGCATATGGAAGCATCATCAGTCCCTGAACACACCAGCCTCTTTTATGATTCTTTGTTTTGGCTTCTGCTGTTCCTTCCGCTTGGATTTCACCTCTACTCTACAGGCAAGCTCATATGCAGACTTTTAGACCCTACACAGATATCATATTCTCTCCAAAATCTTCCTGGACTTGCTTCTTCTTCTGTGTGCCAACAGCACTTGGCCCATGCTCCCATTATATCCATGGTCACGATGCTTCCTTGTCTAACCCATGGCTTTCTGAGAACAGTGACTGTGATATGTTGTTACCATTATAGTCCCAGCATTTACCTAATAAAGGCAAGGTACACAGCAGATTCTTAGTTCATGTCTGCAGACTAAGCAAACACAACACATTCATTCAGCAGTCAAAAATTCCACTAGTGAAACTTCTTGTTCGAAAGAAATAAAAGTTTAAAGATGTAATTTTAGGCAGTATGATAGCTGGTGGGTTAACGTTTTGGTGGTGTTGATTTTCTAGGGTTATTCAACTCATGTCAGAGGGGACACAGTTCACCTTCTACTCCCTGTCATCTGACCTATCTCAGGCTGTACCCTTCTCATGGTCCCAGGCAGGATCACCAGCTCATTAATGTTCTACAGTATTAATTACTCTCCAGGCATTTCTGCTGCTGGGCAGGACACTTTCTGCCAGTGTACAACAGAAAAAGCTGATGGGCCTCTGGGGAAAAACTGTTCCACTGACAGCTGTATTGACCCCCAAAATTAACTCCCATTACAAGTCTTTCAGTAAACTGCACATTTGTTAACAGAATCAATAGCTCATTACTCCATTAGATTTGCAAGATGAACTCTCTAATAGTGGAGGAGAGAGCGTTTACACTATGGGACAGAGTAGCCACAGGGCCATGGAACGAATACAAGCTACTGCCTAAGAAGACACAGGCAACCTGCAAAAAGCAAGCCTCTGGTGAGATTCTGTATTCTCTGTTGTCTCATTGGACTCCTCTTCCTTTGCCTGCCCCTTCGGTGGAGGCATTCCTCAGGGCTCCACTCTAGACCCTCCTATAGCCTCTCTCTCTCCCGCTGAAGACTCTCCAGGGGGTAATCCTGTCCAGTTACCACCTATGTGCTGACAACTCTCAAATCTTCATCTCTAGCTCATTTCTCTCTCCGGGACTCCCTGCTATATATCCCTTCACCTGCTGAGCACCTCCCTTCAGATGTCCCACTAGTGGGCCAAACTCAGCAATCTAAATTGACCTCTTCATCACTCGTGTTCCCTGTCTCAGTGAGGTCCATCATCACCAGCCAATCAATTCTCCAAGCCAGAAGTCCAGGCATTATCTATGACTCTTCCGTTTCTCAGCAACCATATCACGTCATTATGTCACCATTCCTCTTAAAACTCTTCTGTTATACCTCAGATGACTTACAAATATCTTTCCTTTTTTTTTTTTTTTTTTTTTGTGAGACAGAGTCTCGCTCTGTCATCCACACTTAAATGCAGTGGTGCGATCTCGGCTCACCACAATCTCTGCTTCCCAGGTTCAAGTGATACTCCGGCCTCAGCCTCCTGAGTAGCTGCAACTACAGGTGTGTGCCACGACGCCCAGCTAATTTTTGTATTTTTAGTAGAGATGGGGTTTCACTATGTTGGCCAGGATGGTCTCGATCACCACTGCGCCTCGGCCTCCCAAAGTGCTGGGATTACAGGCGTTAGCCACCACACCCAGCCAAAGCTCTCTTTTTTAGAGACGTGGTCTCACTCTGTTTCTCAGGCTGGAGTGCCATGGTGCAATCACAGCTCACTATAACCTCGAACTCCTGGGCTCAAACAATCTTCCAGCCTTAGCCTCCCGAATAGCCAGGAATACAGGCATGCACCACCACACCAGGCCAATTTTTAAATTTTTTTTGTGGAGACAGGATCTCACTATATTGCCCAGGCTAGTCTTGAACTTCTGGCCTTAATCAATCCTCCTGCCTCAGCCTTCCAAAGGGCTAGGATTACAGGTATAAAGCCCTGCACCCAGCTTCTTTTTTTAAAGACATTTTCCTGTTTTTTTTTCTTTAACCTTGTTTCTTACCTGTGCTTCCCTGTGTTTCAAATAAAATTCCAGGAAAATGCCAACCTTTCTCTCATCACTTTGTACATCAGGCTGTAAACACAGTGATGGCAGAGATTTTGAAATGGTTTTATCCTCATCATTAAACCCGGTGTGTGACACAATTCAATAAATACGTGTTGATCAAAGAAAGTACACACCATAAGAAATCATTATTCCTCAGTAACATTCGCTGACTCCTCATTGCCTTCAGAATAAAGTCGAGTTTCCTCAGTATTACAAGAAACGCCATTGACACAACCTACTTATTCTGCCTTGTCATCAAATGCATCCTTCATGCCCCCTATGTTGAATGCTTTGGCTGTGAGTATAAATAAAAGAGGAGTGACCCATCCTCACCTCTGCAGCCCCTGCCTTGAGCTCAGCCTGTGGAGTCATATCTGTGACTCAGTCTATTTAGCTGCATACTTGGGAAAGTCACTTCACCTCTCAGAGTCTCAGTCTCCTTATATACAAACCAACATAGGGCAGCTATAAGGATGAAAAGAATGAAATACACATAAGAGCTAGAAAATCTTGAATGTCATAGGTACATGGAACACCTTCTATCACTTATGTACCTCTAGTGCCTAGAACAGCCCCAGCCATGGTACGTATTCAATACACATTTGTTGACTGATCATACTGAAAAAATAAAATAATTTTCCCTGGTGCAAAAATTCAAATATGCGTGTTTCTTGTGGTCAAAATCAGAGAGGTTTTAAAGGTCTGTTAATAAGATGAAGTAGGGATTAGGATGAATTGGGCCTTCATCCAACAGAAACTTGGATTTCTATTCTACCAGCACAAAGCCATGTCAATGAAACTAGCCAGCTCCATCTAATGATCTATAGCTTAGCTGGGTGCAATAGCTCATGCTGGTAATCCCAACGCTTTGGGAGGCCGAGACAGGAGGGTTGCTTGAGGTCAGGAGTTTTAGACCAGCCTGGGAAACCTAGTGAGAGTTGTCTCTATCAAAAATTAAAAAATTAACTGGGCGTGGTGGTGTGTGCCTGTAGGCCTAGCTACTCAGGAGGCTGAGGTGGGAAGATTGCTTGAACCCAAGAGATTGAGGCTGCAGTGGGCTATGATCGCGCCATTGCAATCAGCCAAGATGACAGAGTGACACCTTGTTTCTAAAAAAAGAAAAAAGAAAAAAAAAAGTATGTAGCTCTAGAAAAATTCTTTCAAAGCTGCTTTGGCACTAAAACTTGCCAAAATCCCACTTCTGCTTGCAAGTTTAAAAAGATCTCTGCCTGAATTTACGTGATTATTTCTTAGTGTCTATACTAGGTTGACTAGTGTCCTTCCAAAACTCACGTCTACCTGGTATTTCAGAATGTGACCTTACTTGAAAATAGCGTCTCTGTACATAGTTAAGAGGAGGTCATACTGGATTAGGGTGGGCCCTCATCCAATGAACTGGTATCCTTATAAAAGAGACACAGAGACAGAGAAACACATAGGCAGAATACCATGTGATGTATGGGTCAAGGCAGAGATCGAAATGATGTATCGACAAGCCAAGGAATGCCAAGGACTGCTGGCAGCCACCAGGAACTAACGGAAAGGTAGAAACAGACTCTCCTTAGAGCACCCAGAGGGAACCAATACCACCAATGCCTTAATTTTGGATATCTAGCCTCTAGAACTGTGAGAGAGTAAATTTTTGTTGTTTTAATCTACTCACTTTGTGGTAATTTGTCATGGCGGTCCTAGGAAACCAGTATATACCATAAAACCTAAAACGTCAAACAAGGTTTTCTTGCTTACCTCAAAAAAAATAATTACAAAGCTAAATTCAGAGACAACCTTTCTGGAATAAGATTTTCTCATTTTGGACCCTGAAGGCCGAGTACCCCTGCTACTTTTTCCCCCATGGTTCCAACCCCCAATTCTGATGAGCTGCCTGTGCCCCAACAGATGAGGTTCCGGGGAGGTGCTACCTCACTTTCCTCATCAGTTGGAGGCAAGAGCTTCAGCCAACTTGGGTTTGGTGCTGTTTTGTTTTGCTCATTGAAAGCTGTTCCCTTCAGATGGCTTGCCGTTGGTAAGTGGAATACATTCTACATGTCCATTCTGGACAGGGCTGATTACTAGGCCTGTGTATCACTGCTGTGATTCATGGCTCCATCACCCCTCAGGGTCACTCCCTATAATTAAAGTTTTCAAATATACTTTCAAACATTTCATAGAACAAAAGCGACATGGTGTGCTACATGTAACAGAAAAAAATGTATTAGGCTAATAGTGGACAGACTTGGCTCTGTTCCTAGATCTGCCAAAAGGCAGATCTGCTTGCTATTTGACCTGGAGCAAATCACTTAGCCTCAGTTGCTTCATCTGTAAAAAGGGACTATTACTATCTAGGATAACCTGCCCTGCAGTTTATCATAGAGGGTTGCTGAAAGGATTGAATTAAAACACACACACCAAAAACTTGTTGATGAATGTCCATATCAGCATTATTCATGAGAGCCGAAAAATGGAAACAACTAACATGTCCTGAAGAATGGATAAACAAAATGTGATATATCCACACAACGGAATATTATTTAGCCATAGAAATAAAAAATACTGATATAGGTTATCTTGATGAACCTTCAAAATATTATGCTAAGTGAAAGAAGCCAATCATAAAAGACCACAGATCTAGAGTTTTGTAAGAAGGTGGGAGGAATGTTTGTATGCTGGACAGGCTTCCCAGGGGTGATTGTGGAAAGGAAGGGGAGTGATTCTAGAAATGATTTCATTTATGTGAAATATCTAGAAGAGGCAAATCCGCAGGGATGAGAAATAGATTAGTGGTTACCTGGGGGCAGGCATGGGGGAGTGAGAATAGATCTAAGTGGGTTGAAATTTTACTCCCAGTGAGTGAACCTCATGCACGGAACAGAAGTCAAGAGACCAGGAATCCAGTTCCAGCTCTGCCATAAACTAGCTGTGAGATCATGTGTGGTCGCTGAGCTTTAATTCATAACTATCAAGTATTGGAGGATAATCCCTAGCCTACCTGTCTGTCTCACTGGGTTGTTTTAGGAGGTGAATGAGATAAGGGTTTGGAAGCAAATCCATGCACATGCATAAGGCGTTAATAGGATTTGTTTTTATTGCCTGGGTACCCCTTGGGAGAAGAAAAGAATGGTGAAAATAAAGGAAGATATTAAACAATGTGTGGCTGGGGTGTTTTTGGTACTTCTTGCTGTGTAACTGACCTTCCTAATGACCCAAAAAACAAGAAGAAAATGGAGGTTTCTAGACTCCTGGCCTGAGCTTCTATCTCCAAGTCTAGACTAAAGATAATGCCCACAAATGCCTGAGTCAATCTATTTTCTTTTAAACAGTTTTTTTTTTCTTTTTCCTGGCTTCTTTTTAGGGCCCTACAGAATCACTCCCCTTCCTTTCCACAATCACCCCTGGGAAGCCTGCCCAGCATACAAACACTCCTCCCACCTTCTTGCAAAACTCTAGAACAGGAAAGCTCTGAAGGATTTCAGCCCAGGAGCCCAGCCCAGGCCAGCCCAGCCATCGACTGGCTAGTGATAACATGAGCAGGAAAGGGGTGGTTGGCGGGAGTTTCTGGAAAAGATGACTGGCCAAATAATGACTAGTTCCCTTATCTCAATGCCCTTTTCATCTTTATCCCTTCTCCCCAAAAAATTTATCCCCACCCTCAAGCCTCAGTGGGTCTCAGAACCCATAAAGTGGTAGACCAAAAGCTGTATTGGAGCTGGATTCAAAGTCTGACTGCTAACTCCTAGCTCTGTAGCCTTGGATATGTTAATAAGCCTTTTTAATTCTCACTTGTTCAACAGGGCTAAGTACTTTGTAGGACTGCTGTGAGTAATAGAGATCATTTTATATCATGCATTTAGCCACTCTTATCGCTCCTATTCCTGGAGTACACATGGAGCTGGTTGAGACCTTGAGATTGGCCAAAGAGGTACGAGCTGCTTTCCAAGACATGACGGATGCTTGGAAGGTAACTGTCACTGTTTCAGTCACAATTATACTCCATACAGATGGTATATGGGGAATTAATGAGAACCAAAAGGACAACAGTGACTGTGGTAATCACAGCTGCCATTTACTAAGCACCTACTATGTGCCTCTAGTCTACCCTGTGAGGTACATATTATTACCTCCATTTTTTTTTTTTTTTGGATGACGAAAAATAGGCTCAGAGACATCAATAGCAAACTCTGGGGTCACACAGCCAGAAAGTGGCATAGCCTAGATCTGAATCAGATCTCACAGTCTCCAAAGCCAATTCTTTTCACCTGTGCAGAGGAAGAACTCCCACAAGAGCCCTATGAGGTGAATGGTACTAGGGAAGGAAAGTTAAAATATGAGGACGGGGGTCCAGGCCTAGCTCTACCGCCTACTGGCTGAGTGAATCTGGGCATACCACTTCATCTTCCCAAGCCTCGCTGTCTCTATTTACAAAAAGAAGAGCTTGGATTAGATCAGGGGTACACATCAAAGTTATCTCTGGGAAACGTAAATGCAGAGGGCTGGTCCCACCTCAGACCTCATTAGTCATATTTACAGAGATTCAGATTAGGATCCACTGGTTTGGTTTTAACAATCTCTGGTTCTTAATTCTGGGGCAGAGACAGAAGGGTTAGGGTCTACTGAAGAAAAGGCAAAGCAGGCTTTGAGTGATAAATGAAAGAGCAAATATTTCCAAAAACCTTCTTTTGGATCATCAAAACTGCAAATTGATAAGCATCCATGTTCTCTCTGGCCCTTCACATAATCTATGGCTCCAAAGGAACAAGGTATAACAAAAATAACCCTGATGTGGACTTCCCAGACACAGGTTCTGAAACTATTTTAATTTTTTTTCCCTCAATGAGAAACATGTATTTAAAGGTTTTCTTAAGAAGCTTCTTAGAGTTTAATTATAATTTTTTTTAATTTTTAATTTTCTTTTTTTTTTGAGACAAGGTCCCGCTCTGTTGTCCAGGTTGTAGTGCATGGCACAATTATGGCTCACTGCAGCCTCGACCTCCTGGGCTCAGGTGATTCTCCCACTTTGGCCTCCCAAAGTGCTGGAACTATAGACGCGCACCGCCGTGCCTGGCCTGAATGTATAAACTTTAAATAGCACATACAATATATGAATCAATGTTATAATTCCACATACAGGGTACCCTTTTTGATTTTCATAAGTTTATAATGTTTTCATTGGCATTTTTTCTTTTTAAACTTTTAGGTTCAGGGGTACATGTGCAGGTTTGTTATGTAGGTAAACTTGCGTCATGGGGGTTTGATGTACAGATTATTTCATCACCCAGGTACTAAGTCTAGTACCCAATAGTTATTTTTTCTGCTCCTCTCCCTCCTCCTACCCTCTACCCTCTGGTAGGCCCCTGTGCCTGTTGTTCCCTGATTTGTGTCCATGTGTTCTCATCATTTAGCTCCCACTTATAAGTGAGAACATGTGGTATTTGGTCTGAAACTATCTTATTACAGCGCCTTGAGCAAAACTTTTAATCTCTTTATCCCTTATTCCCCACACTGTCAAATGCCAGAGAACACCTACTCAACAGGGTTCTTTTGAGGATTTGACGATATGAAATATAGGTAAATAGTAATTATTAAACACTCAATAAATGGCTGTTGGCCTGACACTTATCCCATTATTTATTACTAGAAGTGGAATGGTGGTAAAATTATAAAAGTTCTAGTGCAGAGAGGATGACGAAAGAATTTTGAAAACAGTATTTGATAGGATTTTAAGGAGTGTGTGGTCCCTGTAGAAAGCTCACTGAAAAACAAGGAACATATGAAGAATCCTAAAAACAAAAGCATGCTGACAGGTGCTGAGGGCAAGACTGGATCCAAAGCTCCAGGTCACTTTTCATCATAAGCCTGAAATTATTTAAGAAGGATTAAGTCTCAAAGTCCTTTGGCATGTATCATAATTTATGCCAGAGGAAATTCATAAATTCAAGGCCAAACATAAAATGGCTCCACTTTACACAGTAACTCACATAATATAGCAATTGGAAGGGTCCCCAGAGTCCAGTCTCTAATTTATCACCACCACCCTCCTCCTACCTCTCAAATCTCTCATCTACAGTTTGAGAAACGGTGGCCCAGAGAAATAAGACTTGTCCAAGGCCACACAGAAGGTCAGAAGTGAACCCTGGAATAAGAATTCAGATCTTAGTCCAAGAGCTCTTACCCTGAACTAAAAGATGTATCGCTATGAATGAAGATGTACTCTCTGTAATGTGGGCCCAGGGGCAGGAGCAATCAAGCTATGAGATCTGGTCAGGACACTAGCTGATCAGATCTGTTATTTGTTTTGAGTTTATAATATCACTCATTATTTGCATGGTAAGTAAACATTTGTGGATCAAAGTACTAAACACTAGTATAAATAGATCCCCAAGTTCAGAAATATAAGTTTCCTAATGTTTATAAAAACTATAAAGCGGAGGAAGAAAAAAGAAAAGACAGAGACAGGCAGTAACATGAGATCCCATGAGATCTTTCTGGGCCTATGATTCCCCATCCCCCTTCCAAGGGAAGACTCTGAGAAAGAACACCATCTCCACTAGGGAGAGCCAAGTCAGAACATCCTGACCTTGATGCATACAATCTCACAGTATACATTAGCAGAAATTGATTCTGTGAAAGGCAAAGAGGAAAGAGAGCGAGTGACTGTAGCTTAGTGGCACAGCACAGTTCCTGGTCACACGTCCTTTTACAACGTTCTTTGGCTCGAGGCATCTCATTTTAGAGATGGAAATGCCTTGTCTCCCTAGTTAGAATTAATCATGTCTCCTAACTCTTTTTTTTTTTTTTTTGGATGGAGTCTTGCTCTTGTCTCCCAGGCTGGAGTGCAATGGTGCGATCTTGGCTCACTGAAACCTCCGCCGTCTGGGTTCAAGTGGTTCTCCTGCCTCAGCCTCCCAAGTAGCTGGGATTACAGGCACCCACCACCACACCCGGCTAATTTTTGTATTTTTAGTAGTGTCGGGGTTTCACCATGTTGGCCAGGCTGGTCTCGAACTTCTGACCTCAGGCGATCTGCCTGCCTTGGCCTCCCAAAGTGCTGGGATTACAGGCGTGAGTCACCGTGCCCAGTCTATGCCTTCTAAATCTTTTGTAGTACGTAATTTTGCCATTTATTCTAATTGGGAATTCACACATCTAATTGGGAATTCACACATCTGTCATATGAAGTGACTATAAGCTGTTAGAATCCAGGATCCAGACCATCTCTTTTTCTCTGATCGTGTTTAGCACAATGTTCTATGCCTAGAAAACATTCCAATTAGAACAAGGAGGTCCCAGCCCTTTGGGAGGCAAAGACAGGAGGATCACTTGAGCTCAGGCGTTCAAGACCAGCCTGGGCAACATTGGAAGACGCTGTCTGTCTGTCTCTCTCTATATATGTATGTATGTATGTGTGTATATATATATGTGTGTGTGTGTGTGTGTATGTATCTCACACACACATATAAATTAGCTGGGCATTATTTATTTATAATAATTTATGTACATACATAAATTATATGTATGTACATACATAAATTATATGTATATAATTTATATGTATGTATCTCACACATACATATAAATTAGCTGGGCATTGTGGCAGATGCCTGCAGTCCCAGACTGGGGGGCTGGGGAACTGAGGTGGGAGGATCACTTGAGCCCAGGAGGTCGAGGTTGCAGTAAGCTGTGACCACACCACTGCACTCCGGCCTGGGCGACAGAATGAGACCCTGTCTCAACAAAACCAAAACCAAAACCAAAACCAGAACCAGAACCAGAACAAGGCGGTCTTCAATAAACACACTAGAGCAGCAAGTTCTGTTGGAATCTTTCCTCCCTGGGTTAGAAGAATGACCAAATGGGATCCAAATGTAAACAGTTCTTTAGGGTACAAGAAATTGTTATCACTTAGTGAGGTTTTCTGGGTTGTGTATATTTCTGTTTGGGAACAGCAAGTCTATATTTAGCCATGCACTGTCCTGTTGATTTGCAAGAGGTCAGGTTACAAGCTTTGTTTATAACTATCGTAACCCTCAGCTGTGGCAGACCCTTCTCCTGTTCCTTCGTGTGGGGCTTGGGTTGGTTAGTTGGTCCCATCAAGGATTCATTCATATTTGAAATGAAGCACTCTTGTGATTTACTTAGGGTCAGGAGCAGGTACTAGAGGCACTACTGAGCTGCAGGCCAGCCCCAAAGGGTGGCCTATGCTCTATGAGCTTACATGCAGTCAGAAAGAACAAATTTATATTCAGAGGAGCACTTCAGCCCTCCCCCGAGGAACTTTGGGAACCCATTAGTTTTCCCACAGGAATCAGTCTATCGAGTGGGCACATTAAGTTCACGTTAATGATGCATTTGACCCTTGTAACCTTTCCACAGAAATATCCAAAATACATCACTGTATTTTGAAGCTAACCAACTTTATAAGAGATAAGCTTTCCCCTCCTTTCACAGTGACTCTGAGACAACTGGCAATTGGTGTAAAACAGAAGTGTCAGACATATCAGTTGTGGATGCTTATCAAGAATCGTGATCAGCGGCAATAATCACAAGATTGCACCTTAAACTGATATAGTGTGGATGGCTAGGCTGGGATTCAAAGAGCTCCATTTTTGCCTAGGGAATTATGAGATCTACAGAATTCTCTGAAGGGGAACTTCGGCTTCAGGAGAGGCAGTGTGCTACTGGGAAAGGAACATGCACGTTGGAGTCCGAATCTCAGCTTACTAGTTGTGAAACCTAGGGATGGTACCTGAATCCAAGAGTTCTAATTTGTAAAATTTATAAAACAGCTACCTGAAGAATTGTTCTGGGGAATAAGAAATGCTATAGTCCCTGCACACAGGTGCTCCACAAATGGTAGTTGGCCCTTAGCACTGCACTGTGGGAGGTAACCTGGTGAGGGAAAAGATCTCTAACTCTGTGTTCCCAGACCTTCAGGGTTTGACCAGAGGCAGGATCTGGCGCAGAGGGTACAAAAATGGTCAGCTGCCCTTCCTGTGCTGAGTAGAGGACTTCAGCTAAAGAGCCTTGCAGGACCCAGCTTGCAGCTGGCAGCTCTTTCTCAGCCCCTGCCTCCAGTCCCGGGGGTCCCAATAATCTCCTGGTTTCACATCTGTAGTTTCCCTACTCATCTCCCAGACTTGTGCCTTGTTGCCTTGCCATCTCTAGGTTTTTAAAATTGGGGTCCAAAAGGGAGAGTTGTCTTTTTAACACCACTGGGAAGGCCAAAATACTATCTGTACTGAGTGGGCCTGCATACTGAGTACATTATTTGAGCAGGCTTGCCAAGGCATATTATTACACTAGAACAGTGGTCAGCAAACTACAGCCCATACATTACATCTGGTCTGTTTCTGTGGTTTCACTGGAACACAGCTACATCAACTCATTTACATAATTGTTTATGGCTGCATATATACTACAACAGCAAAGCTGAGTAGTTGCTACAAAGTACAGATGGCAAAGCCTAAAGTATTTACTATCTGGCCCTTTACAGAGAAAGTTTGCTGACCCTTAGACTAAAAGTTCTCACTCTGGTTTGCATAAACATGTCCTCCTTCAAAATATTAGCATCTAATTTAAGTTAATCACCAAGGAGATAGATTTAAGCTAAAACTGAAACCAACGAATCCCAAATTTATGCTTTGAAATAACCAAGAGAAGAAATGACAAGATAAGCTAGTTTGAAGAGCCCATTAGTATTATTATAAGAAACCATATTCCTTTTTATTATAGCACACCTTAGGCACAAACAACGTGCTAGTTGTTGGTGAGCACACAGAATTTACAGATTCAAGAGTCTGGCCGGGCACGGTCGCTCACACCTGTAATCCCAGCACTTTGGGAGGCCAAGGCGGGCAGATCACGAGGTCAGGAGATAAAGACAATCCTGGCTAACACGGTGAAACACTGTCTCTACTAAAAATACAAAAAATTAGCCGGGCGTGGTGGTGGGTGCCTGTAGTCCCAGCTACTCGGGAGGCTGAGGCAGGAGAATTGCTTGAACCCAGGAGGCAGAGGTTGCAGTGAGCCGAGATCACGCCACTGCACTCCAACTTGGGTGACAGAGCGACTCTGTCTCAAAAAAAATCAAGAGTCTAATATGGTAAACTTGTACTAACAAGCTTAAATCACCAGCTTGTTCTTTCTGATTCTTAACCATTTATTCTTTTTCCGTATCACAGAAGCAGAGGTCTGGAAATAACCCAAGGGATCATTTAGTTTAATATTAATACTTTACTGACAGGAAGCCTACAGTTCAGAGAGATCAAGTGATTTTCTTACCAGTGACTGAGTGCCCAGTCACCTGGGCAAGGATGTCAGTCTCCTGTCAATTTTTTATTTTTTATTTTTTTAAGTAAAACATCGCATTGGGGGAGCAATAAACATAAGTTCTGGGTATATTTTTCTACTGTAAGGAAAATGAGAACAGCTTTTATTTACCAATCGAACATATCTCCATAAAATTCTCTAAAAAGTCCAACATTATGACTGAAAAAGGTCTGAATTATTATTGACATGCTGTTTTGATAAATAGTATTGTTTTCATATATTATATAGTACTTTCTAATTTGCTTTGATGTCAATACAAACAAGCGTGCTGGGATCATGACAGAGATTGGACTGAATCTACTGATTAATATGGGGAGAACTGACATGTTAACAATACTGAGTCTTCTCCATAACACGATCTCTCTTTCCATATTCTGGGTCTTCTTTAATTTATCCCAGTAATGTTTCGTTGTTTTATGTATAGAGATCTAGGATGGTTTTTGTTAAATTGATTCCTAAGTATTTTATTTTTTGATGCCATTGTGAAAGGAATTTTTTAAAAATTTCTTTTTCTTCTTTTTTTTTTTTGAAACAGGCTGGAGTGCAATGGCATGATCTCAGCTCACTGCAACCTCCGCCTCCCAGGTTCAAGTGACTTTCCTGCCGCAGCCTCCTGAGTAGCTGGGACTACAGGCATGTGCCACCATGCCCAGCTAATTTTTGTATTTTTTTTTTAGTAGAGTCGGGGTTTCGCCATGTTGGCCAGGCTGGTCTTGAGCTCCTGACCCTCAGGTGGTTTATCTCCCTTGGCCTCCCAAAGTGTTGGGATTACAGGCGTGAGCCACTGCGCTGGGCCGACACCTTTGTTTTTGAGTACCACAATGACAAGTGTAATGCCCCTCAAATCAGGAAATTCAGCAAGATTTATTATTTGATAAACATATTAATCACACATAGCAAAAAGGTTTTTGAGTTTGGGCAAAACAGAGATAGGGGTTATTTAGTTTTCGGGAGATAAAAATAGCATGGTAGATGTCTCCAAAGGGCTGTTGTGAAAATCACAGACAAGGCAACAACAAGTTATTAGTCACAGATTCAACAGACATTTAATATGTACTTACTGTGTACCAAACACTATCCTATATGCTTTAAGTGGATTCTTAATCTTCATAATAATCTTGTGAAGAATGTCTTACTTCTATTTTACTGATGCAAAAGTTGAAGCTCAAAAAAGTAAATTAACTTATCCAAGACCACGTTTAGACTAAAGTCATTAATGTTGTGGTTTCATATTCATGCCATTCTAAGACCCTATGTAATAAACTGGCCTTCTATACCACATATATATATATATAAGCACTCTATAAATCATAAAGGGATTTTTATATGATCATCACCATAACCATCAACATCATTTAAAACAATAAAAGTCAGGAAACTTCGATTTTAATTCTAGCCTGGCCAGTCAGCTGCATGATCTTGAACAAATTATTTGCCCTCTCTTCACCTCTAGACACTCTGTCATTTGAGCAGTTTGGAACTAAACGCTCTCTAAGGACGCTTTGAGATCTCATATTCTAGAAGTTTCTCATTCTATGAAATCTATTCCCTTCTGTCTTGGCTGAGCGTTCTTGCTAATATGATTCACTAGCCATGAAGAATTTTGTTCACTGACCTCATCCATAAAAGGGCCGAGGAGGTGGCAAATAAAAGCAAACAATAAATAAATGGTAGATGTGTAAAATAAACTTCAGGTCTTTGGCATGCTCTATCTCTTCAGCCTAGTTAGTATACCATCTCTTTTGAGCTTTTCTTCATTTTTTTGTTTTTCATTGTACTTTATACCATGTTAAAGTACATGTTATATGTTTCAGTATACAGAATTTCAGGTATCTCACACTTTGTCACCTATAAGATGAGAATGTTTTTAAAGCTTTCTGTTCTCCCCAACAGTGAATTTCTCAAAATGAAAATATCTGGAAATAAGTCAGAATTTTTAAAAAGAATTTTGTGTAACTATTTACAAAGTTATAACCAAATACTGTAACTAAAACATTCAGCCAGGCATGGTGGCTCACGCCTATAATCTCAGCATTTTGGGAGGCTGAGGCAGGTGGATAACCTGAGGTAGGAGTTTGAGACCACGCTGACCAACATGGTGAAACCCCATCTCTACTAAAAATACAAAAATTTGCCGGGTGTGGTGGCGCATGCTTGTAATCCCAGCTACTTGAGAGGCTGAGGTGAGAGGATCACTTGAACCTGAGAGGTGGAGGCTGCAGTGAGCCAAGATTACACCACTGCACTCCAGCCTGGGTGACAGAGAGAGACTCCGTCTCAAAAAAAAAAAAAAAAAAAAATCATGTGGATATTTAATGGGCAGCTACTCTGTGGCTACTAATGTGGTGATCTAAAGAGGAATAGGACGCGTCCTTACCCTTGTCTCCCATGCATTTCCTCCCCCAATCCCAATCCCAAACTGTGCTCCAGCCTCAATAAACTGTCTCCAGTTCTCTAGGCCTTGGGGCACTTAAAATAGCAGCCCAGGGACAAAAGAAGACAAACTTGAATTTACTGAGAAAATCCCATATTGACCAGGATTACCCAGAGTTGATTAAAACTTACATTTCTATCACTGGCCAGATGGGGGCTTGATGTTGAAACCAAATTCAGAATTAAAAAATTATATATTTTCACACTTGAGCTTAACCCCCAATTTTTTATCTGGTAGTTATATCTTGGCACGGAGCCAGGCATGGTTCAGTTAAAAGCAGGTAAATCTTGCTGAAAACTGAGAGGCCCAGAACCTCTTAGAAGTAGACATACAGGAGGAAGAGAGAGTCACTAAGAAGAGTTCCAAGGCTGGTTTGGCAGAGAGAACAAAAACTGGAGAACATAACAAGGCTCAGGAGTGCACTGAAAGCAGGTCCATGTCTTATGCTCTTCTCTAACCCTTGTCCCTAGAAGAGGAACTGGCAAAAGCAGGTTCTCAGTGGTAAGGGCACTGAATACGTGAACAGAGAAACAGAAACTGAGGTATCACTAGAAATGTGAGCAGTAGAATCCAAGAGGAGGAAGAAGCATATTCTGGGAAAAGAGAAGCAGATTTTTTTCAGTAATGCAGGCAGAGAGACCACATGCAACTCAGAAGCCTTCCAGTGGGCAGGCGGGCTCCAGCCACCGGTCTGAGGTGTGGTAAGACTCTGGTCTATAAGAGGGGGCTACATAAAAGCAGGACAGGGTCCACTCCTGGGTGGGATCTGAGACTACAGGCAGGTTATCAGGGCAAAGATTGAGACACTGGAAAATTAGCCAAGATCCCAGGGCTAACCGTAGCTAGCACACCAGAGCAGGGCTAGTAACAAAAGATCCCACAGCACTGGCTTTATGCTGGGATGCAGGGGGCCTGGACTTAATGGTAGAATTCAGAGGCCCCTGGCCATGAGTACAGAAGCAGAAGCTGGCAACCAGGTAGTCCTGACACACATATCACCTCTAGATCACTATTTCCCAGACTCTTCCATTTTGTGGACAGGTGAAAACACTGCCTCTTTGTTTATGCACTTGTGCACTTTTAGAAATGGACACATGGGGCTGCCAATTTTTAATAATGTCAAATATGGAAAACTACCATTTACTAAGACTGTCACTTCACACACACGAGAACACTTTAACATACATGCACAAAGAGAATCTCTGAATAGGCCAGGTGCGGTGGCTCACACCTGTAATCCCAGCACTTTGGGAGGCCGAGGTGGGTAGATCACGAGGTCAGGAGATCGAGACCATCGTGGCTAATACAGTGAAACCCCGTCGCTACTAAAAATACAAAAAATTAGCCAGGTGCAGTGGCGGGCACTTGTAGTCCCAGCTACTTGGGAGGCTGAGGCAGAAGAATGGCGTGAACCCGGGAGGCAGAGTTTGCAGTGAGCCAAGAACGCACCACCGCACTCCAGCCTGGGCGACAGAGCGAGACTCTGTCTTTAAAAAAAAAAAAAAAAAAAAAAAAGAGTCTCTGAATAAAGGGAAGTCTTAAAATCTGATTACATTTAGTTTTATGAAAATGGATTGTATCTTCCTCATGTTTTCATATTTTTGTGGACTGATGAAAATTTCTGTAGCTCAGCCCTGCAGGCCCCTGTTTTGAAACATCTGCTGCGGACCAGTATCCTCACATTGTGTGCCAGCCTTCCCAGGCAACCGGTGGGGAGAAGGAAGGGTGGGCAGTTGAGTGCAGCTTGTATCACTTGACCCTCTCCTCTGCTATACTCAAAGTGGCTCCCTCTCAATTGTTTCATAAATTATTCTGTTTCATGTGAGATTTGGTTAAAAAGCAATGCTTTAAAAAAGATTTGGAAATCACTCCTAGTTTACTGTTGAAGAAACTAAGATAAATCGTAACAAAGCTGAAATTTAAAACCAGGACTCTGTTTCCCAGCCCAGATCCTAGAGAGAGAAGACTGTATCTACTGATTTTGTAGAGTTCTGAATCCTACGTAGAGCTACACATAACCGGATGTTTAATCGTAATCAAGATCTTCAGAGGTCCAAGGTGACCTTACCACTAAATACAAAGTTCTAATTCTACCTCTAGCCCAATATTAGAGTTAGACTGGGCTTTGGAATCCAGTCAGGGACCAATTCAACAATCATTTATTATCCTTTTTTAATAGGGATAATCAGAAGCACTCAAAGAACCAAAAAAGTAGGGGGGATCTTATGAGATGTTTGGGAGCCATTCAAAGATTCTGGCGCTGCGGAGTTGGGACGAGATGCTCCCAAGTCTAACAGTCTTTGGGTTTTGGCAGGTAACACTAGACTATCTATGCTGGCTGGCTGGGGTGGTGAGGGGGAGTGTCTGGTATTTAAAAAAAAAAAATAAAAAGGCAGAAATAAGGATTAAGACTTAGAACGAAGAGAATAGGGTCAGGTTTCTCCCTGTCTCCTTTTCCTCCTTCAGAGGATTTGGACTTCCCTGAAGTTGGTCAAGGTTGGAGTTTGTTCTAGGACAACACAGAAATATTTGTGAGGATTTTATGAAGCTCATGTCTGAACTCACGGCCTGTTCTGTGGATGACTAGAACCAGCTGTAAATGAAAAATGACAAGCAAGAGATTGAGGAGGAAGGCCTGATATTTCAGGGTTATTTAAAATAACCTTTTTTTCTTTTTCTTTTTTTTTTTTTAAGGAATTAGAATTTCAGATCTGGCTGGAAACTGGTCTGGATATTTATTTTCCTCATTGTCTCAGTGGAAAAAAAGGGCGGGTGATTCAGACAGCAGCCTCCGCCTCTGGGCTGGAGCCTGGGTCAGTCTCCACTCTGTTCTTTCTTCCTTAAGAGAGGAGTCTCAGCCTGGGGAGAAGATGCATATTACCGCCCACATTTGCTTTTGGCTTCCAACAAGGGTTCCCCGGAGGAGTTGGTCTGATTTCAGTTAATAAAACAAAACCCAAAAGGTCAGGGAGGGAATGAGGGAGGAAAAAGCCCTCCCAGGGATGAGAAGAAAGAGTGAGGTCTCTGAGCAAGGCTTCTCCCTGGCTCTCTCTCTCTCTTTTCATGGTGGGGGAAGGACCAAGGTCATCAGAATGAATCTGAATGGACTACTTGGCTCTACCACAGTTCTCCCTGCTGTAAAAAATCCAGCTTGAATAAGAGGTCCTGACTTTTAAGGCAGCAGTCATTCTCTCTGGAAAGAGCTGTTTGAAGACCCCAGTAACATTCCTCACTGGATGCTGAAGACCTCCCCAAAAGCATTCCTATGGGTATCGTTTGACTCCAGGTGGGACCCAGGACTTAAAATAATTTGAGTGTCGACTTACTCGGGAAACTTAAGGATTACTAGAAGTTTAAATATTTACAAAATATTTAAAGGGGACAGTCTCACTAAAATTTTAGTAGAGAAAAGGTGGGGAAGAGATAAAGAAGAGTTGGTCAGAACTTTGGGAATTCTTTATTCCATAAGATTAGACATGTGACTACTGTGAAATTCCTGCCAAGGAGTTCGAGAAGGTAAAAAACTAAAATAGTAGAGAAGATACAGTGGAGGCTTTGGTCTGATTTCAAAATCTCCAAGAGTTACAAAATGGGGCTCTGGTGAGCTAAATTGCCTGAGCTGTAACTCATAGTAGCTTGTAGGTTCCTCTAAGAAGGATCATGTTATCTTGCTAGTTTAGCCATCAGAGGTTAATATCAATGTACAGATAGCACTGAGCACTTTGGAAGGCCAAGGCGGGTGGATCACGAGGTCAGGAGATCAATATTCATCCTGGCCAACATGGTGAAACCCTGTTTCTACTAAAAATACAAAAATTATCCGGGCATGGTGGTGTGTGCTTGTAATTCCCAGCTACTCAGGAGGCCGAGGCAGGAGAATCGCTTGAACCCGGGAAGTGGAGGTTGCAGTGAGCTGAGATCGCGCCACTGCACTCCAGCCTGGGCAACAGAGCGAGACTCTGTCTTTAAAAAAAAAAAAAAAAAAAGAATAATCAGTTCTCAGTGATTTATAAACCTCTTGCTCCTCCTCTTCCTTCTTGCTGGCCGTTTTGTGACTTAGAAGCAGCCATGGTAAACAGCTCTGTGACAATGGGTTGGGAAAAGTGAGGAGTCAGAGGACACAGACATAGACGGGAGTCAAAAGCCTTGGATTCTGGGCCCTGCCACTCTGCTTTCTGGCATCATCACTTAGTGCCTTTAAGCCTTAGTTTCCTTGCTTTTGCGATAGGAATGATATTATCAGCCCCTACCTATCTCACTTTGTTTCCTCATGCTTAAATGAGACTGCTTAAGTGTTATGTAGACTATATAAAGTTCTGTAAAAACACCAGATATTTAAATTATATTCTGTTCATCTTGTCCTACAGACATAAAAATCATCACTACTATTGCTACGACCACTACAAGGAAAAAGTGCAGTGAGCAGCTGCTGTTCACAATGTGTACCTGTACTTTCTCCAAGCTTTACCTGTGCAACCTCCCAACAACGCTGTGAGGAGCATCATCTCCATTTTACAGATGATAAAACCTCCAAGAAGGAAAGTTATTTATTCAACATCAGTAAGGCAAATAAGTAGCAAGGTTGAGACTCAAGTGCAGCTAGCTGCCTTTCGGAGTCCCTGTGATAGTGGCTGTGCAGGCCCTAGAATAGCTACTGAATAAATGGAGGAGGGAGGGGATAAAAGGAAAAGAGAAGTCCTCAGCTTTGAGAATTCAAAAGGGGTGATGGCCTTTCTAACAGGGGTTGACTCCTGAGCACATGAATAATTCATCAAAGCTCTCTACTGAGAGACGGCTCTTTTTGTGTGTAGTACATCTGGTCAGGGATAGCTGCCCACAACTGAGCCACAAATGTGAGGACTTGGATCCGCCTGCCTGTAAACACAGCTCAGAGCAGCTCTCTGCTTCCTTACTCTGAGGACTGACAGCTATTTTGATTCCAAGAGGCAGGTGAGGTTCTTTCATTTGTACACACAAAATAAGCAAAAATAAATCCCACATATATGATATAGAATCTTGATATGTGTTCTTGAAACTGCTTTTCCTTCTAGAACATCATTCCTCGTTTCCTTTTGGAACGAGTTCTCTATCAAGAGATTGTTTCCTCCAACCTTATGTTGATTTCAAACTCACTTTCACTCCTGGTCTGGTCTTGAGCCTGCAGGTTTTATCCTAGACATTTTTGGTTGGAATATGTGAAGATTGGAAGGTGGCAGTAGAAATAAGAATCTGGAGGTGGCAAGAAGGATGAAAAAACAGACAGTCTCCATCTGCCACAAACCTCTTCTAGCTGAAAGTAAACACGTAAGTTTTTATATGAGTCCTATCACAACTCTTTAAAAAAAAAGTAGTCAGGCACATGGTTCATACTTGTAATCCCAGCACTTTGGGAGGCCAAGGCAGGTGGATCACTTGAGCCCAGGAGTTTAAGACAAGCCTAGGTGATATGGTTTGGCTGTGTCCCCACCCAAATCTCATCTTGAATTCCCATGTGTTGTGGGAGGGATCCGGTGGGAGGTAATTGAATCATGGAGGCAGGTCTTTCCTGTGCTTTTCTCATGATAGTGAATAAGTCTCTTGAGATCTGATGGTTTTAAAAAGAGAAGTTCCCCTGCACAAGCTCTCTCTCGGCCTGCCTTGGCCTCCCAAAGTGCTGGGATTACAAGTATGAACAAGTAAGACATGATTTGCTCCTCCTTGCCTTCTGCCATCATTGTGAGGCCTCCCCAGCCACATGGAACTGCAACTCCATTACGTCTCTCTCTCTCTCTCTTTTTTTTTTTTGTAAATTGCCCAGTCTTGGGTATGTCTTTATCAGCAGTGTGAAAATGGACTAATACAGAAAATTCGTACCAGTAGAATGGGGTACTGCTGAAAAGGTAACTGAAAATATGGAAGTGACTGGAACTGGGTAACAGGCAGGGGTTGGAACAGTTTGGGGGGCTCAGAAGAAGACAGGAAAATGTGGGAAAGTTTGGAACTTCCTAGAGACTTGTGAATGGCTTTGACAAAAATGATGATGCGACATGGACAATAAAGTCCAGGCTGAGGTGGTCTCAGATGGAGATGAGGAACTTGTTGGAAACTGGAGCAAAGGTGACTCTTGTTATATTTTAGCAAACAGACTGGAAAGATTTTACCCCTGCCATAGAGATTTGTGGAACTTTGAACTTGAGAGAGATGATTCAGGGCATCTGGGAGAATAAATTTCTAAGAAGCAAAGCATTTAAGAGGTGACTTGGGTGCTGTTAAAGGCATTCAGTTTTATAAGGGAAGCAGAACAAAACAGTTTGGAAAATCTGCAGCCTGACAATGCAATAGAAAAGAAAATTCCATTTTCTGAGGAGAAATTCAAGCTGGCTGCAGAAATTTGCATAAGTAAGGAAGAGACGAATGTTAATCCCCAAGACAATGTGGAAAATGTCTCCAGGCCATGTCGGAGGTCTTCACAGCAGCACTTCCCATTACAGGCCCAGAGGCCTAGGAGGAAAAAATGGTTTTGTGGGCCGGGCCCAGGGTCCCTCTGCTGTGTGCAGCCTGGGGACTTGGTGCCCTGTGTCCCAGCCACTTCAGCCGTGACTAAAATGGGCCAAGGTACAGCTTGGGCTGTTGCTTCAGAGGGTGGAAGCCCCAAGCCTTAGCAGCTTCCATGTGTTGAGCCTGCAGGTGCACAGAAGTCAGGAATTGAGGTTTAGGAACCTCCGCCTAGATTTCAGAGGTTGTATGGAAGTCTGGATGTCCACGCAGAAGTTTGTTGCAGGTGTGGGGCCCTCATGGAAAACCTCTGCCAGGGCAGTGCAGAAGGGAAATGTGGGGTCAGAGCCCCCACACAGAGTCCCTTCTGGGGCACTGCCTAGTGGAGCTGTGACAGAAGGGCCACCATCCTCCAGACCCCAGAATGGTAGATCCGCTGATAGCTTGCACTGTGTGCCTGGAAAAGCTGCAGACATTCAACGCTAGCCCATGGAATCAGCCAAAAGAGAGGCCACACCATGCAAAGCTATAGGAGTGGAGCACCCAAGGCCGTGGGAGCCTGCCTCTTGCATCAGTGTGACCTGAATGTGAAACAGAGAGTCAAAGTAGATCATTTTGGAGCTTTAAGATTTGACTGCCCCACCGGATTCTGGACTTACATGGGGCCTGTAGCCCCTTTGTTTTGGCCAATTTCTCCCATTTAGAATGGCTGTATTTACCCAATGCTTGTATCCCCATTGTATCTAGGAAATAACTAACTTGCTTTTGATTTTACAGGCTCATAGGCGGAAGGCCTTGCCTTGGATGAGACTTTGGACTGTGGACTTTTGAGTTGATGCTGTAATGAGTTAAGACTTTGGGGGACTGTTCGGAAGGCATGATTGGTTTTAAAATGTGAGGACATGAGATTTGAGAGGGACAGGGGCGGAATGACATGGTTTGGCTGTGTCCCCACCCAAATCTCATCTTGGATTCCCACATGTTGTTGGAAGGACCTGCTGGGAGGTAAGTAAATCATGGGGCAGGCCTTTCCTAGGTGGTTCTCATGATATCTGATGGTTTTAAAAAGAGGAGTTCCCCTGTAAGAGCTCTCTCTCTTGGCCTGCTGCCACTGATGTAAGACATGACTTGCTCCTCCTTGCTTTCTGCCATGATTATGAGGCCTCCCCAGCCATGTCGAACTGTAGGTCCATTAAACATTTTTTTTTTTTTTTTTTGTAAATTTCCCAGTCTCAGGTATGTTTTTATCAGCAGTATGAAAATGGACTAATACACTGGGCAATATAGTGAGACCCTGTCTCTAAAAAAATTAAAAAATTTAAATTTACAGGTGTGTAGTGGTACACACCTGTAGTCCCAGTTACTTGGAGGCTGAGGCGGGAGGATCACTTGAGACTGGGAGGCCATGATTGTGCCACTGCACTCCAGCCTGGGCACAGACAGAGAGGCAAATGAGAAAGACAGACAGACAGAAAGGAGGACAGATGAACAGATGGAAGGAAAGAAAGAAAGGCAGATACTCCCTCTTTCCTTGAAAGAGACTCCACATATGATGAAGCCTTTATAGGAGCAAACCAGGGGGCAGGGACACTGGATTGAACAACTCCAGGGGATACCCCTACAGAGAAAACAATGTGAATAGTCCTTTGGGAAATGTGCAACTTGAGGTGCTGCCAGTGGGTTCTATGTCTGTCTGGATGCATCCATGGAGAAGCGGAAGCATGGGGTGAGAACAGAAAGTATTTTATCCCTATTTTATAAAAGGAAGTTGAGACTTTATTAAGTGACCTGCTCATGTAATCACAGAGTGGTGATTTGAACTCAGACATCCTTGTCCCCAGTGTACAGACTAACCAATAGAGCCTGATGACTGGATTAAAGCCCTTGAAATTACAAAATTAGGAATATTCCAGACCAAAGACTTTGACAATATGGGTAAGGAGAGAGAACCTCAGCCTGCCATGGGAACCCCTGGGGGGTGCTTCCAGTACAATGCGTAGTGTCCAAAGGGGCAAAAATATCCAGGCCTGTTTCTGGCAGATGCTTATATTCCAGGAGAACAGGGACAAAAACACAGCACATTATAATGCAAAGTCAGGCCTGTGTTAGACTAGAATCCCAACTCTCCCATCTTCTAGCTGTGTGACCTTGGGTCAAATCGTTGCTGTTTCAAAGGATTACTGTGACTTTTTAGTGGGAATTTATGTAAAGTCTCAACTTTCACAGAAGAGATGCTCAATACATAGCTGCGATTATTTCTTTCTGTGGCCACCAAGGGTTAGGTGCACTTCACCTAAGGCAGGTGCTGACATGAAGACTCAGGTGACTGGATTGTTCTCAACAGGCTCCAGTAAAAGAAAAGCAGTGTTGCATTAAGGAAGAGTTTCAGAGGCTGATAAGAGTTGGGTAGCCCTTCTGAACCCAGCCAAGGATGGGGAGTGGGTAGATGGAGAAGATTTTTAGCCCTGGGGAGTTATAAAAGTGCTAGGCAGGGAAGAAAAAGTACTCAATTTCATCATTTGAAAAATGGAAATAAAGGTGATAAAGTGATTAAATGAAATAGGCTACTAAGCAAAAGAAAGTAGTCAAATGTTAACTTCCTGTTTCTCCTCAGATCTCAATTCTCAGTTAAAAAAACAAACACTGAATGAATTATTAAATTTTAATTTTTTACCCGAAGGTCTTACAGATATAATCCAGTTTTACGAGAGCCACTAAATTAAAACATAACCCATCATATGACTGAATCTTTTAACATACCAGATTCTCCTCTGAGAAAGAAGAATTGTTTTCAACAGAAGGATCTCACAAATAACCTTAAACCTCTATCACAGACGATATTCTTGCTCTGATAATTAAAACACTAGATATCTAATAAAATAATTCCTTTAAAAAGACTTAAGAAAATATATAGATAGATGTATATGTGTATATACATATTTGTGTGTGTGTATATATATTAAAACACACACAGATATATATATATGTGTGTGTTTTATTCATATATATGAATGAATATATTTCCGGCCGGGCGTGATAGCTCACGCCTGTAATCCCAGCACTTTGGGAGGCCGAGGTGGGTGGATCATTTGAGGTCAGGAGCTTGACACCAGCCTGGACAACAGGGTGAAACCCTGTCTCTATTAAAAATACAAAAATTAGCCAGGCATGGTGTTGCCTGTCTATAATCCCAGCTACTTGGGAGGCTGGGGCAGGAGAATCGCTTGAACCTGAGAGGTGGAAGTTGTAGTAAGCCAAGATCGTGCCACTGCACTCCAGCCTGGATGATAGCGCACGACTCCGTCTCAAAAAAAAAAAGAAGAAAAGAATATATTTCCTAGCCAGGTGCCGTGGTACATGCCCATAGTCCCAGCTACTTGGGAGGCTGAGGTGGGAACGCTGCTTGAGCCCAGGAGTTCGAGGCTGCAGTGAGCTGTGATTATGCCACTATACCCCAGCCTGGGTGACAGGGCTCACAAGGCCCTGCCTCTTAAAAAATACAGCTCACTGCAGTCTTGAACTCCTGGGCTCAAGCGATCTTCCTGTCTTAGCCTCCCAAGTAGCTGGGATTACAGGCTAGGAAATATATTATTTAATAAGGCCACTGACAAAATACTCAATTATTTGTCACCCTCTAATACTCTCCTTAGGGAGGCCTAAGCTGGTGGTGTATGTGTTGCTAATCTTGGTGATTCCTGTTACAGCATGACTCTGTGACTATCTGGTTGCATGCCTGTCCCTTCCTCTAGGCTATGATGTCTGAGCACTCAGACTGTACTGTTCATCTTTGTAGCCTCATTGGTTATGACAGGAACTTGCATAAAATGAATGTCCCATAAGGTTTGCTGAATGAATAATGTGTGAATGAACAAATGAACCTTGCTACCAAAGAAAGCAAGCCCAGATAATGTAGTTTCCACATTTTCATTGTACTGAAGTCCTACACAGTAAAAGGATTCAGACAATATCTTTTAAATATATGATTTGTATTTCTTTATTTTATTTATTTATTTATTTTTGAGATGAAGTCTCTGTCGCCCAGGCTGCAGTGCAGTGGGGCTGCAGTGCAGTGGCACAATCTCGGCTCACTGCAAGCTCCACCTCCCGGGTTCATGCCATTCTCCTGCATCAGCCTCCCAAGTAGCTAGGACTACAGGTGCCCACCACCACGCCCGGCTGGTATTTTTTGTATTTTTAGTAGAGACGGGGTTTCACCATGTTAGCCAGGATGGTCTCGATCTCCTAACCTTGTGATCTGCCCACCTCGGCCTCCCAAAGTGCTGAGATTATAGGCATGAGCCACCACACCCGGCCTAAATATGTGATTAAGAAATATATCTGCACTGAGTAATTTTTGCCACATCTCAAGAATATGTTTTCTTGATGAGAACACCTCTAATCCCACAAGAAAATAATTCAATTAAAAGCCATTTGGTTTTTGGTTACATTTTCCCCTCATCATACGTATTTCTTAAAAAGCTGAGATACTTCTTGGACCCATTTCTCACATTGTTAGAGGAGGTAGCTAGGCAGACATGAGCAGGGCAGGAGAGGCTCCTGCCCCCATCCCACCAGGAATGTCAGGCAACCATCAGGTGAGAGTCAGGCGGTTAAACTCTCTAAAATAACAACTGGTTGCAGCTGGTGCTGGGGAAAGACGGTCTCCCAATCGATAGAAAACACCTGAAACTGGTGATCAGCAGCTTTCTGATAAGATCTCAGGAGATAGGCAAGTGGGCTCAAGCACGCACACTGTGAGGCAAAATGGTAGAGTTTAACTGGTATTTGGCCTTCCTCTAGGAACACTTGACTCGTAAAAGAACGCCTCAAGTGGGCATGTGTACAGCTTTAGTAAACACACTGTGCATGCAGCCCCTCCTAAGTGCTGGCAGACCACTGCACGGGCAGATAGCCCTCTCCAAGGGAAGAATCAGGAGAGAAGGGACATAACCCCCTGGAAGCACGCCAATATATAAAACTCCAGATCAAAGGTCAAACAGTGCACTGAAATCTCTCAAGTTGCCCGCTTGGCCCTCTTCCAAGTGTTCTTTACTTCCTTTTGTTCCTGCTCTAATACTTTTTAATAAACTTCCACCCCTCTTCTAAAACATGCCTCTGTGTCTCACTCTGCCTTATGCCCTTTGACCGAATTCTTTCTTCTGAGGAGGCAAGAACTGAGGTTGCTGCAGACCCAGATAGATTTGCCACTGCTAACAACATTTATGAAAGCTTTGAGACTGGTGTGTTTGTGAAGTTTTTTTTTCCCCTGCCTTTTTTTTTTTTTTTTTTTTTTGAGACGGAGTTTTGCTGATGTTGCCCAGGCTAGAATGCAATGGCATGGTCTCGGCTCACCACAACCTCTGCCTCCCGGGTTCAAGCGATTCTCCTGCCTCAGCCTCCCAAGTAGCTGGGATTACAGGTGCCCACCACCATGCCTGGTTAATTTTTGTATTTTTAGTAGAGACGGGGTTTCACCATGTTGGCCAGGCTGGTCTTGAACTCCTGATCTTAGGTGATCCACCTGCGTCGACCTCCCAAAGTGTTGGGATTACAGGCATAAGTCACCATGCCCAGTCTGCTTTTTTTTAGTTTTTTGTTTTTTTGTTTTTTGAGACAGGGTCTCCCTCTGTCACCCAGGCTGGAGTGCAGTGGTGCGATCTCGTCTCTCTGCAACCTCTGCCTCCTGAGTTCAAGCAATTCTCTCGCTTCTGCCTCCTGAGTAGCTGGGAATACAGGTGCACGTCACCACAGCCTAATTTTTGTATTTTTAGTAGAGACCGGGTTTCACCATATTGGTCAGGATGGTCCCGAACTCCAGGCCTCAGGTGATCTGCCTGCCTCAGCCTCCCAAAGTGCTGGGATTACAGGCGTAAAACACCGTGCCCAGCTCCCTGGCCTTTTAATTCATTTCTTATTCCCCACCCCCAACTTTTTTTGTTTTTTTTTTTGGACACAGGGTCTCGTTCTGTCATCCAGGTTGGAGTGCAGTGGCACGATCACAGCTCACTGCAACCTTGAATTCCTGGCATCAACCAATCCTCCTACCTCAGCTTCCCTAGTAGATGGGATTACAGGCATGCTACCATGCCCAGCTAATTTTTATTTTTTATCGAAATAAAAATGTTACAGTGAACCATGATGGTGTCACTGCACTCTAGTCTCGCTATGTTGCCCCGGCTGGGGCCCCTTTCCCTCCCCCACTTTTTTTCACTGAACATTCATTGCTCTTCATCAGGAATAAAATAAAGGAAAAAAACAAAAACAATCTCCATGAAACCTATAAATGACAACGATTTGGGGAAAACAGGAAATTCCACTCAGGAAGCAAGAAGATTATACCAAAGAACTTAATAAATAGGGGCTCATTATCCTTCCCCAAGGAAGATAAAAATCACAGAATTCCTAGGTTAGGACATCTAGTTCAGGAATGACTGGCTACATAATTTGCAGAGCCCAGTGTAAAATGAAAACGCAGAACTTCCTGTTAAAAAAATTATGAAGAACTTCAAGATAGTAATAGTGGAGTGTTAAACCAAGTGGAAGGCCTTCTAAGGATGGGGCTCTTTGTGACTCCACAGTTCACATGTCCATGAAGCTGGTCCTATGTCTAGGGGCTCCCTAACCTGGCTGGTCCTCAGAATCACCTGAGGAACTTTTTTTTAAAGAATGAGACATAATTTACACACCATAAATTTCAGCATTTTAAAGTGTAAAATACAGTGGTTTTTAGTATACTCATGAAAGCATACAAATATCATCACTATCTAATTCCAGAACATTTTTACCACTCCAAAAAGAAACTCTATACTCATAAGCAGTCGCTTCTCACACCGTCACTCTCAGTTACCACCAATGTACTTTCTGTCTCTGTGGATTTGCCTACTCTGAACCTTCATACATACGGAATCATAAAAAGATGGTTCTGTCTTCTTTCACTTAACGTATGTTTTCAGTACTTCATATCATTTTATGGCTTAGTAATATATATGTATATACCATATTTGATTTATTGATGGATATTCGGGTTGTTTCCACTTTTTGGCTATTATGAATAATACTGCTGTGAACATTCTTGTACAAGTGTTTGTGGGAACATGTTTTGGGAATATGCCTAGGAGTAGAATTGCTGGGTCAATTCTACTGCCCCAGAAAAAACTCTGCTCTTCAACCATCCCAGAGAGTTCGAGATGAGCCTAAACAAATGTTAAGGAGCATTTCTACAATTTAACACTCATTTCAAAAAGGTGAGCTACTCTTTTGTGAAGATTATCAAAACCCAAACATAAATCACTGTTTCCTCCTTTTATCTGTCCCTCCCAAGTAAACATAAATGAACACTGAATCGTCAATAATCATCACAAAGAACCCGCACAAACAAGGGTCAAGTGTGACTGTGCAGGATGGCCTGAAATGGGCCAGGACAGACAGAGATGAAGCAGAGAAGGGACCAAGGTGAGACCTTCCCTATGGGATGGTTGACAGGTAATGGGACACAGAGTGCTGGACAGCACAGGGAAGAGAGAAACCGGGAGGGATGAAGAACGGCAGTGGTGTTGAGGCACCTAAGGAAACACCACAAATACCTTTAGCTTTATCACAACCCCAACACTTTTTTTTGGTTTCCTGTTAGAGCATAATTAGGGGCCAGGTGTCCATCTAATAGTTGGCCAACCCCTTCACACTCTTTACCCTTTATTTATGAACCCTCTTCCAACAGGAAACCTTAGCTAGAGCCTGCTCTCAATGCTCCAGGAATCCAAGGGCCTCACCTCAACCCCCTATGAGAAAGATCTGTGTGTGTTCTCATACCTGTGCTCTCCTCAGCCTGATTGAAGCCACAGATCTGGCAGATGCTCTGGACCCACTTATTCATGTCCTCTTCTGTCTCAGCCACCAGGTAAAAGGTGCGTTCGCTGGTCTTGATGTCAAACACAAAACTATCCTGCAGCTCCTTCTTGTTAAAGGTCAGGCCTGCATCTACCTGCTCACAGAAGTTCAGGTTGATGATCCGCAGAGGCTTCTTGGAGTGATCGTTCTTGTAGTATTCCAGAACATCTGGGTCACCGCTCATCCGGCCACTCCGCAGGATAAACCAGCGTTTCTTCCAGGCCTAAATCACATCAGGAAGAAGGAAGAAGAGGGGGAAGAAGTCATTAGTTATTTCAAAGCTTTTTTCTTTCAGAGACAGGTCTTGCCCTGTTTCCCAGGCTAGAGTGCAGTGGCACAATCAAAGCTCACTGCAATCTTGAACTCCTGGGCTCAAGCGATCCTCCCACCTCAGCCTCCCGGGTGGCTGGGACTACAGACGCACATCACCACGCCCAGCTAATTAAAACATTTTTTTGTAGAGACAAGGTCTTGCTATGTTGCCTAGGCCGGTCTCAAGAGATCCTCCCAACTCAGCCTCCTAAAGCGCTGGGATTATAAGTATGAGCCACTGTGCCTGACCTTAATGCATTTTTTTTTTTTTTTTTGAGATGGAGTTTCACTCTTGTTGCCCAGGCTGGAGTGCAACGGCATGATCTTGGCTCACCGCAACCTCTGCCTCCAGGGTTCAAGTGATTCTCCTGCCTCAGCCTCCCGAGTAGCTAGGATTACAGGCATGTGCCACCACACCTGGCTAATTTTGTGTTTTTAGTAGAGACAGGGTTTCTCCACATTGGTCAGGCGGGTCTTGAACTCCCGACCTCAGGTGATCCGCCTGCCTCGGCCTCCCAAAAGTGCTGGGATTACAGGCATGAACCACCACGCCCGGACAACCTTAAAGCTTTTAATAGGTCCTCAGATATCATAGGTTAAAGACGGGGACTGTGGGACCTGCAGGTGCCACATACCTGTCCCCTTTTCAGATTTCCCAAGTTTCAAAAATGAAGGATTATTTTAGAATGCATGTTTGTGCAGCATCTCACTATGTAAACAGGGTCTTATCACTATAAAGTAAGATGTGGCATTCCCACTGTTTAGATCAGGAAGTTAGATCGATGACACTTTAGAGCAACTATTTCTTTAGGCTAGAATACAGATCCAAACTCATAGCATTTTTAGGCAAGGGAGAACTTGCAAAGACATAATCAGTTTATCCATGGGGACCCCCACTAAGACAGGGTGAGTTGAAGTAACAATGTTACACACAGTAAGTAGCAGAAAAACAAGTTTTCTAACTTTTTAGTATAATCTGCTTTTAACCAAAACATGATGCCTTAGAAGAATCAAAGAGAAACTGCTCTAAAAACATGTAATCTCAGGATTATATTTCCTGTCTTGTTCATTGGTGTTTCCTTAATACTTATGATAATGCCTTGTACCTTACTAAGCTTTCAACATGTATTACTGAATGAGTAAACTCCTTATACCATTCCATACCATAGAATTGAAAATGTGATTACATATTCTCTCAAGTTGTCTTCTATATTCCATCTCTTCAACAAGACTGAGTAATCTGTAAGCAGACATTGCACAAAGACTACATATAACAGAAATCTGGGTTCAGTCTATGCTTTACCATTGACTTGCTGTGTGAATTTTTTTTTTTTTTTTTGAGATGGAGTTTCGCTCTGTCGCCCAGGCTGGAGCGCAATGGCATGATCTTGGCTCACTGCAACCTCTGCCTCCTGGGTTCAAGCGATTTATCCTGCCTCAGCCTACAGAGTAGCTGAGATTACAGGTGCCCACCACCACACTCGGCTAATTTTTGTATTTTTAGTAGAGACAGGGCTTCACCATGTTGGCCAGGCTAGTCTCAAACTCCTGATCTCAGGTGATCCACCTGCCTCAGCCTCCCAAAGTGCTGGGATTACAAGTGTGAGCCACTGCGTACGCCCGGCACTGTGTGATTTTTGATTAAGTCATTTACCTCTTTGAATCCTGCCTCATCTATATAATGAAAATCACTACCACCACCACCATCTGCCCTACCTACCTCATAGGGTTATTATGCAAATGAGCCCAAAGCACTTTGTATACACCCTGAAGCAGTACAAATGTCAAGGATTTGATTATCACAATTCTTTAGACCCCATGGGATCTACACTCCATTAATTCTACCATCTTTTCACTCTCACCATCCCTGTCCTCTTTTCTTTCCTTATCCAACTCTGTTTCTGCGATCCATTATCATAATCATTTCCTTGCTTCTTCCTCCATTCCTCTTACTTACCCAGCAAACCCCAGCTAAGTCTAATGCTCTGCCAACTCTATCTGTTCCCACTTGGCTGTACATAGATGGAGAAAATCATATGACCATGCTGACTGGTCTCACTTTTACTTCAAGTGGCCCCTTTTACTTCATGTTGCCCAACAACCCTACTATATTTACCTAGTCAATGATTTTCTCCTGTTCTTTGGCAACAATCTCTTACCTTCTCTCTTTAAACCTCCAATGCCTCCACTGTTTTATATCTTATTTCATGAGAAAACATAAACAATCAAAAGAAAATTTACACATGTTCCATGACTACATTTACCATCCTGCCTGCACCTGTAGCTGTAAGCTCTGTTACTAGGGAGCATAGATAGTCCATCCAATGAAGGCCAACCTTTTTCCATTTGTGCACAAGGACATCACTTCAACAATTCTCCCCTTCTTCAGAATCGTTGCATTTTTCCTCCTGACTAGGATGATTCCCATCAAGACATCAATGTTTCCTATCTCAGAAGAAAAAATTAAAAGCTTGACTTGATCCCACAATTCTTCACTAACTATGGCCCAGTTTTTCTACTTCTCTTTATAGTTACACTTCAAAGAGTATTCTATACTAGTAATCTTTGTTTCCTCCCCTCCTATTTGAAGACACTCTAATCAGGCTATCCCCCATCCCCCCACCACCCCAACTGCACCACTGAAATAGCTCATCAAAGATGTCAAAGACTTCAGTGCTGATAAATCAACTCATGGGCCTTGATCTCTCTTGATGTCTCTCCAACATCCGACAACAGTTTATTATTCCATTGTCCTTGAAACACTTTCTTCACCTGGCTTCAGCATGCACTCTCAACTCTCCTTCTATCTACCGGGCCTCTCTCTTTCAATCTCCAGTGCTGGTTCCTCTTCATCTCCCTGACCTCCAAACAGCAGAATGCCCCAATGCTCAGTTCTGAGATTCTTTTTTTTTTTTTTTTCCCTACACCCACTCTCTAGGTCATTTTACTCAGTTTCACAGCTTTAAAAAACCATCGAATTGCTGTGATCCCCAAATTTGTATCTCTAGCCCTAGAGTTGTATATCCAACTCCTCACTAGTAGGTATCTCAACATTAATGTGTTCAAAACTGAGGTCCTGATATCTCCCAAATCTGTTCTTCCTGCACTCTCTCCCATCTCAGTTATCAGCACCTTCGGCCTTCCAGCTGTCAGACCAAAAATCTAGATATCATAGTTGACTCCTTTCATACTCTACATCTAACCCGAAAGCAAATCCTGTCAGTTCAGACAGTTCAGAATATATCAACAATGAGCTTGCTTCTCCTCACCTCCACTGTTGCTCACCTGGTCTAGTCCACCATTTTGTAGTCTTCCTGCTTCCACCCTTTCATCCTGCAGTCTCATCCTCAACCACAAAGTAAGAAAGCAGGAAGTAAATCAGAAGATGCCACTTCTCCGCTCACAATCTGCAATGGTTGTTCATCTCACTCAGAGTAAAGCCAAAGTCCCAACAATGGCCTACAGGCCTGATGGGACTGAGCCTCATCCCACCCCTCACCTCAGCTCCTGCTGCCCTCTGCCTTGCCTATTCTGCTCTGGCCACGTGGCCTTACACAGTGCCAGGCATGCTCCTGCCTCACGGTCTTTAGTCTAGTTGTTTCCTGGCCCTGGAACACTCCTCCCCCAGATATTTCCATTGCTAAATCTTTTTTTCTAGTCCTTATTCAAATGTCACATTACTGGACAGGCTATTCCTGGTCCCTGATGCTCCCACTCTCTTTCCCCCCTTACCCTGCTTTACTGGTCTCACAAAGCATGTATACCCCCAAAAGATACCAATTTTTATGACTTTTCCACACCCACCTCCAGAAAGTAAACTCCTTCAGGACAAGGATTGGTTCTTTTTATTCCATGATGCATCCTTGGTGTTTAGAGTATCGCCTGGCACATAGCTAGTAATCTATATCTCTCTCTCTCTCTCTATATATATATATTATATATTACATATTTATTATATATTTATTATATATTATATATAATATATTTATTATATATTATATATAAATGAATCATTTTCTTGCATGAAATCCTTCTAGTATCTAGCAGGTCAAAGGAGACATAACTGGTGCCCAATAAGCCTTAGATTGAAATGAAAATTGAGGTATAGCCAGATAGGATGGAGCTGAGAAAAATAAAAATAAGTACTATTTATTTATAGTCATTTAAAATCTTGACCAGGTCACTGCTTTCAGAATTATGCGTGTACTTCTGTGTGCTGCAGGTTCACACATAGACACATAGTGTGTAGGCACCAAGGTGCATTTTAAAAAGATCTGTTTCTAGTTCAGCTGGCATTTCAGTTGATGTGTCCCCATTAGTCTTGTCTCTGTGGAAAGAGCTGTCCCCAAATCTCTGGTGTGCAGGTGCAAGCACAAACAACACAGACACCCTCATGAACAAGAAAACCATGTTTGCTACAGATAATATCAGAGCCTGTCAGGTTTTGCTTCCAAGTAAGTGGTGTAGGCTGATAAATGGCTGCCTACAAAATACTGATATATTTATGACAGAGTCAGCAAGGCTGTCTAGTCTAGTCCCAAATTCACACATCCCTCTTCCACCACAACACCTCTCCACTTTCACGTTTTATTTATTTATATATTTTTTAGAGTGCCCAGGCTGGTGTGCAGTGGCGTCATCTCATTCACTGCAACCTTCGCCTCCCAGGTTCAGGCAATTCTCCTGCCTCCGCCTCTCTTCAGTAAATGGGATTACAGGCATGTGCCACTATGCCCAGCTATATTTGTATTTTTAGTAGAGAAGGGGTTTCACCATGTTGGTCAGGCTGGTATTGAACTCCTAACCTTAATTGATCTGCCCACCTCAGCCTCCCAAAGTGCTGGGATTACAGGCATGAGCCACGGCATGGGGCCCCGTGTTTTTAAAAAGCCAAACAATTCAGAACCAAGTACAAACAACTCTAAGTGTCTGGCCTCAGTGACAACTTCCCTGATCCATTCATCTGAAATGGACCTCTATTTCCTCGGAATCTTCATAATGTTTTTTATGTTCTTTTCAAGGCATGTTAGTTTTTACAACAATCATGAGTGTTTTTGTACTTGTCTCTTCCCAACTAGGACATGAACAAAATTCTTTATTGCCAAACCTTTCTTGCCTCTGTCACCTCAATTATGTTTCCTTCCTCCATTGCTCTTTCCCTCCTTTGTTTCCTTACATCCAACAAATATTTATTCAGTGCTTACTATGCTCTAGGCATTATTCTAATGCTGAGGATACAGCATGAATTCCTGGTCTTACAGAATTTACAGGAGCACTAAAAATTACCTATTATTCTCCAAATAGTAAGTCATGTAATTTCACGACTTTATGTCATTGCACAAGCTATGGCTTCTGCCTAGAAAGGCTTTCATCTTACCTCATTCATCTGGAGAATTTCTATGTTCTCTCAGTGCCAGCACAAATGTCACTTCTCCTGGAAGGCCTTTATTGACTCCTCCAGGTAGAGCTGGAGGTACTTCTGCTTGTGTTCCCTTACTAACCTGTGCTTACCCCACGCTGGCATTTCTTTCCCCGGGTTTGACATTTCTACTCCCTGCTTTGGCATTTCCAATGCTTATATGTCTTTTTCCCCTTTAAGTTCTAAGCATCCTGAGATTAAGGTCCAATGTGGCCAAAAACTACATGGCAGAGTGCTTAACACATATGGGAGCTCAGGGAAGATCTGCTGATTTTTTTTCATTCCATGAATATGTTAATTTGTTCAAATTAATAAAACTTAAAATATACGTAAGCTTTCACAGTAGGAAGTAGAAAAGAAGGACAGCAAGAGGATTACAGAAAAAATAAGATAAAGATGTGTAATAGATTCTCTATGGTGTGAGTTATTTGGCACCTTGTTCCCTTCATTCTGATAAGTGCAGCATCCATGTAATAAATATTTATAAGGGGGGTCTGGGAGCTTCACCTGAAAAGTATCCCGTGATACAAAAATGAAAAATTGCTGTTGGATTACTGATACATAATGCAAGGAGAATATGGGATATGAGTCCTGAATATGCTATTAAAGAGAAAGCTTTTTCGGGACTGTTCTAATGTCTATATAAAATCTCATACAAAAATTAACTCAAAATGGATTATGGACTTACACATAAAATACAAATAGAATTCAGCAATCTATAAAAACGCATGACCAAACGGAATTTATTCTAAGGAGGTAAGGCTGATTCCATATTTGAAATCAGTCATCTACCATATTAATAGGCTAAAGAAAAATCACATGATCATATCTTTCAATGCAAAAAATATTTGATAAAATTAAACACTCATTCTTGATAAAAACTCTCAGAAAAATAGGAACAGAGGGGAGCTTCTTCAACTTGATAAAGAGCAGCAACAAAAGACCAATATCAAATGCTATACTTAGTTTTTTTTTTGGTTGTTTGTTGAGGCAGGGTCTCACTCTGTCACTCAAGCTGGAATGCAGAGGCATGAACATGGCTCACGGCAGCCTCAACCTCCTGGGCTCAAGTGAATCTCCCACCTCAGCCTCCTGAGTGGCTGAGATCACAGGTGCATGCCACTATGCCTGGCTAATTTCTAAATTTTTGTAGAGATGGGGGTCTCACTATTTTTCCCAGGCTGTTCTTAAACTCCTGGGCTCAAGTAATCTTCCTGCCTTGGCCTCCCAAAATGCTGGGGTTACAAGTGTGAACCAGTAAACCTGGCCTATACTTAGATTTGAGAGACTGAATCCTCTTTCCTAAGATCAGGAATAAGGCAAGGACATTTGCTCTTATCACTTTTTTTTTTTTTTTTTTTTTTTTTTTGAGACAGAGTCTCACTCTGTTGCTCAGGGTGGAATGTAGTGGCACAATCTTGGCTCACTGCAAGCTCCGCTTCCTGGGTTCAAGTGATTCTTGTGTCTCAGCCTCCCAAGTAGCTGGGATTACAGGTGTGCACTGCCATATCTGGCTAATTTTTGTATTTTTATTAGAAATGGGGTTTTACCATGTTGGCCAGGCTGGTCTTGAACTCTTGGCCTCAAGTGATCCACCTGCCTTGGCCTCCCAAAGTGCTGGGATTACAGGTGTGAGCCACCGTGCCCAGCCACTGTTATCACTCTTATTCAACGTATTGCTGGAAGTTCTAGTCAAGGTGATAAAGCAAAAAACATATATAAAAGGTATACCAATTGGAAAGGAAGAAAAAAAAATGGTCCTTGTTTGCAGAGGACAAGATTATCTATATAGAAAAATTGTGGCTGGGCGCGGTGGCTCACGCCTGTAATCCTAGTACTTTAGGAGGCCAAGGCGGGTGGATTGCTTGAGGTCAGGAGTTCAAGACCAGCCTGGCCAAAATGGTGAAATCCCATCTCTACTAAAATACAGAAATTAGCTGGGCATGGTGGTGGGCACCTGCAATCCAAGCTACTAGGGAGGCTGAGGCAGGAAAATTGCTTGAGCCCAGGAGGCGGAGGTTTCAGTGAGCTGAGATGGTGCCACTGCACTCCAGCCTGGACAACAGAGTGAGACTCCATCTCAAAAAAAAAAAAAAAAAAAAAAAAGAAGAAGAAGAAAGAAAAAGAAAAAACAAAAAATCTACAAAAAAACCCAACAAAACTCTCAGGACTAATAAGTGAGTTCAGCAAGGTCACAGGATACAAGATAATCACACAAAAATCAATTTACTTCTAACTAGCAATGAATACGCAGGCATATAAAATAAAAATACAATGCCATTTATAATTGTTCTTAAAAATTGAAAAGCTATAAATCTAAAAAAATCCCTGTGCAGGGCATGTATGCTGAAAGCTATACAAAGCTAATGAAAGAAATCAAAGGAGACTTAAATAAATGAAGAGACATACCATATTCATGGATTGGACAACTCAACTTGGTACATCTCCCCAAACTGACATACAGATTTAACACAATTCCCATCAAAATCCCAGCAAGAATGTCTGTAGATGTACATAAGATTGTTCTAAAATGTATATGAAAAGGCAAAGGAAGCACAATAGCTAAAATAATTCTGAAAAATAAAATGGGAAGAATCAGTCTGCCAGATTTTAAAATTTATTATATAGCTACAACAATCAAGACTGTGTAGCACTGGCAAAGAGACAGACAGAAAAATGGAATAGATCAATTCTTGGCAGTTTGGCTAAGATCAAATGAAGAACAATGGATTAGAACAGAAAACCCAGAAACAGACCCTCACAATATGCCCAACTGATTTTTGACAAACATGTAAAAGCAATTCAGTGAAGAAAACAGCTAGTTGTCGTGGTTCGTGCCTGTAATCCCAGCACTTTGGGAGGCCAAGGTAGGTGGATCACTTGAGGCCAGGAGTTCGAGATCGGCCTGGCCAACATGGCAAAACCCTGTCTCTACTAAAAATGTTAATACGAAAAAGAAAAGAAAAGGCCTTTTCAAAAAATGGTGCCGTAGCAATCAAGCATCCATAGGGTAGAAAAGATCTCAATCTAAGTCTCACATCTTATAGAAAAACTAACTTAGAATGAATCATGGACTTAAATGTAAAATGTAAAACTATAAAATGTTTAGAAAAAAAGGTGAAAATCTTTGGGATCTAGGGTACATTTCATGAGAAATCAACAAGCTCCTTGCATAGAATTCAGTAAAAACAAACACAAAATGTGTTGAGTGCTTTGACAGATAAAGAAAAGAGGCAAGGCCCAAAAATACTCCTTTGAAGTAACTTACAATATTTACAAAGTTTCAGGAAGTTAAGACATTAATATATATCCCTAAAACTAGAAGATTTTTTTGTAAGCACCATAAAAAGAGACATAATACGCGAGTAGACCACTGAAGCAGGGAATCAAACTTTCAGAGTTAGGAGAGAGAAAGAAAACATGTATGAGAGAGAAGGAGCAATGAAGACAAACAATGAGAAAGGTAGGGTTTGATATGCGGTTTTGGAAAGGAAGAACAGGACTTTTTTTTTTTGTTTTTTTGTTTTTTTGTTTTTTATACAGCATACAGTATGACCAATGACCAAGGCCTGGGCATGGGAACAGATAAAATAGATTCAGAGAATATGGCACAGTCTTCTCAATACGGAAAAGATGGAGGAAAGGAAGAGTTTGGAGGTCCTGAAAAGCCTTGAATGCCACCCTAAGAAGTTTCATCTTTCCTTTATTTGTAACGGGGAGCCACTGAAGAGTATAGATCAGCAGAGAAATGTTAACCAATGCTGTGCTCTTATCTGGCAGAGTCAGGAAGACAAACCAGAAAAATAACAAATAAGAGACAAGAAAACGATTAAGAAGCTGTTGCGATAGTCTACAATGGTGAGAGAAGATGGCAATCTAAATTAGGGTAGTAATAATGCAGACAAAAGACAATGAAAGTCACTTTACTTAACAGTGGGGCTTAAAGAAGTATATGGATAGAGTCTACTGCCAAGAAAGTTGGAAAAAAGAATTTGTGTCTAGGATCAAGGGTATGCCACTCCCATCTCTGATGAAATAGAAGTGACTGTTTTCCTTCTGTCAGAAAACAAACCATTTCACAACCATCAAGACCACAGACACAAAGTGTGGGTACATATGACCTGGAAGTTGCATCACTCCTAGCTGTTGAACAGACAGTACATGCCACATGAACCTGTCTCTATCCTTTGGGTTAGATCTCAAGGTCTTCAAGCATGTAGAATGAGGCTATAACTTCCTCTTATTGCTCTTCGCGCCCAAAAAACCTAGGTGGGCCACAATTTAGCTTTGCAAGAGTGTTATGCTCCCTTCTGGTGACAATGAAGGCACGTGAAAGTTTATCACACCAGGATTCTGCAAGATTCTGCCTGGGGTCATGATCATAGTTTTGTTCTAAGATATAAAGGGCTGCCAATATGTGGAAGAGCAATCTGATTTATTTTTAGTTACTCAACATACTCAAGTTGAACAAGTACCAGCAGGAGCAGTCTACGGAAAACCAAATTTTGTTTTTTTCAGAAAGTAAGAACTTTCTAAGTGAGTGGTCCAAAGGAGGTCTCTTGGAAACTGGAGAATACTCAACATTGGAGATTTTGAAGAACGAGGCAAGGTGAGGGATCAGTAAACTTTGTTAAGGATGTTAGCAAATATTTTGGGTTTTACAGGTCATATTTTCTCTGTCATAACTACTTAGTTCTATAGTGGCATGACAGCAACCACACACAATTCATAAGCAAACAGGCATTGGCTGTGTTCCAATAAAACTGCTTAGAAAAAGAAGTGGTGGGCAGGATTTGTTTGTTGACTCCTGGCCTAAACAAAGGGTTGGGGGGTTGGGGAGTGTGACAGTAGAAGGGCTCAAAGAGTAGATCAAAGAGTAGATCAAGGCTGGGCGCGGTGGCTCACGCCTGTAATCCCAGCACTTTGAGAGGCCGAGGCAGGCAGATCACGAGGTCAGGAGATTGAGACCATCTTGGCTAATACGGTGAAACCGTCTCTACTAAAACGACAAAAAAAAAAAAAAAAAAATTAGCCAGGCATGACAGGCATGGTGGCGGGCGCCTGTAGTCCCAGCTACTCGGGAGGCTGAGGCAGAAGAATGGCTTGAACTTGGGAGGCAGAGCTTACAGTGAGCTGAGATCGCACCACTGCACTCCAGCCTGGGCGACAGAGCGAGACTCCGTCTCAAAAAAAAAAAAAAAAAAAAGAGTAGATCAATAGATGGACAAGAGACTACCTAAGGTCTCTTTTTCCCTACCTTGAGAGACTTACTTTTTTCTTTTTCTTTTTCTTTTTTTTTTTGACAGGGTCTCCCTCTGTTGCCCAGACTGGAGTGCAGTGGCGCAAACATGGCTCACTGTAGCCTCGACCTCCTGGGCTCAAGCAATCCTCCTACCTCAGCCTCCCATTTAGCTGTGATCACAGGATGTGCCACCATACCCAGTTAATTTTTTTTTTTTTTTTTTTTTAGAGATGGGGTCTCACTATGCTGGCTAGGCTAATATCAAATTCATAGGCTCAAGTAATTCTCCCACCTCAGCATCCCAAAGTGCTGGGATTACAAATGAGCCACTGTACCCAGCCCCTTATGTATTTTTTAACTAAGAAAACATGATATGGTAACACCTCATTTAATCAGATTACTCAGATTCTTAGAACAAAGGGATGTGTTCTTCTGAATAACCACATCTCCACCTGGGAGCTTCACTAATGGGTGTGTGGGGGGTGTGTGTGTGTGTGAGAAAGAGAGAGAGAGAGAGAGACAGTCAGTCTATATTATTGGTGAATTTTTTAAAAATAAGGCAAAGAGCTTTTTGAAGATACAACTATTATGTTCTTAATATACCTGCCTAACAGGTTTAAATTATTGGTATCACCCAGTAACCTCAGTTAGATTCAGATTAACCATAAACCTCACTTCATAGGATTCTCTAGGTTTATTGGCAGTTTTTGGTTTTATCCTCTTCAGAAAGCGGGAAGTTAAAAGGACACGCCTATTCCTAGGAGTTTCGCAAAAGCCTCTTCCAAGTAACGTCTTGCCCCTTCTACAACTTTAGCCACAAGGCACGTGAGATTTGGTATCAGAAAAGATTATTTGAGACCCTGAGAAGTCCTTAGTCATCAAAGAAGAGTTCTGTTATCTTTGGTATACCAAAGTCAGGGCAGAAGATAGCAGATTCTGGAGGTTTAGAAATATTTTCAACTGTCAACTCCCAGGTGGTGATGTGGTTGAGTTCTAGCTCAAACACACACAGACACAGGAGAATCTGATCTCACTTCTGAACATATGATGTACAAGTCTATCCTAATATATTTCAACACGAAGCTACTATGCCAGTCTCGTGTCCTATAATAGTTAACAGCAAACATTACAAGAGTACAGTGGGAGTCATGTAAGAGTTACACATTTTTGAAGGCATACTTCCTGAGTGAGGAAAGGCTTTTTGCTAGCCTTCCTCTAGGAATCCTTTGAGTGCTCTGGACCATAGAGACTTTGTACTCTGAGGAAATTTTTAAAAGGGCATTTGCTGAGCTCTTGCTACCTGCCATGTGCTTTCTACTCATTATCACATTTAATCCTTAAACCAATGCTGCAAGGTAAATATGATCCTCTTAACAGATGAGGAAAAAGAAGTTCATAGAGATTAAACAACTTACAGAGACCACAGCCCAAGATCTTCTTATTCTGTGGGTCTGGACCCACAAAGAACTTGAGGTGAAGCTACTGCAGATGAATTGCTCACTACACTTTGAGAAACACGGGCCACAGAGTTTATGAATTCAAGTTTATAGTTAATTGGTGATGGCAGATGGCAATAACACAACTAGAACCTAGGCCTCAGCTCCTAGTCCAAAGTTATTTCCACTCCTCAAATGCAAATCCCCTAGGAGACAGCAGCATAGTTAACTGTATTTGTTCCAGACTCATTCATCTGAGAAAGGGCAGACAAGTACAGTTTCCCTCAGACTCCAAAGGAACTTAATTGCTCCTCGGGCACAGAATGATTTTTCTTACCCCAAGACTATGACATTCTGAGGTCAGGGGCTTTTGTATCTCCAGCATTTATTTAGCACAAGACTTGATACTTCCAAAGCACTATATAACTCTTCAATGAAAGTTATACCAAAGGAACAAAATAATGTTTATTTGCTTCTGTTTTGGGGGGAAAAAACCTCTCAGTCAGATGATCTGTTAATTTAACACAATCTCTATTCCAGGTAAGATGGTACACAGACACCATAAACACAAAAGATCACCTAGAATCCTTTATATAAAGCTGACTCCAACTATAGGCTTCAAGGAGTGGATCATGGTAATCTAGATTAAGCCAATTTGCACCATTTCATCCTACATGCCAGTGTGATCAGTTTAGCAACAAGCGTATGTTCCAAGCCAGCTCAGAGTCATTAAGATTCAACTCCAGGACCTTTGTTTTGTGTTACTCAAACTGGCTCTGTCACTGGACAAAGGGTTGTGACAATATTTCCCTGAAGTTGCAGGAACCACTATTTGTTGCCTAAGAACAGCCAACCCAGAGAGAGCAAGAGCGACAGAGAGAAAGAGTACGTGCGAGAGAGAGCGAGAGCATGCAAGCAGGTTAAAAGATGAATATTGATGAAATGTTTTTTATTTTGTATTAAACTTTAAGTTTTAGGGTACATGTGTGCAACGTGCAGGTTAGTTACATATGTATACCTGTGCCATGCTGGTGTGCTGCACCCAGTAACTCGTCATTTAACATTAGGTATATCTCCTAATGCTATCCCTCCCCCAGCCCCCCACCCCGCAACAGGCCCTGGTGTGTGATGTTCCCCTTTCTGTGTCCATGTGTTCTCATTGTTCAATTCCCACCTATGAGTGAGAACATGTGGTGTTTGGTTTTTTGTCCTTGCGATAGTTTGCTGAGAATGATGGTTTCCACCTTCATCCATGTCCCTACAAAGGACATGAACTCATCCTTTTTTATGGCTGCATAGTATTCCATGGTGTATATGTGCCACATTTTCTTAATCCAGTCTATCATTGTTGGACATTTGGGTTGGTTCCAAGTCTTTGCTATTGTGAATAGTGCCCCAATAAACATATGTGTGCATGTGTCTTTATAACAGCATGATTTATAATCCTTTGGGTATATACCCAGTAATGGGATTGCTGGGTCAAATGGTATTTCTAGTTCAAGATCCCTGAGGAATCGCCACACTGACTTCCACAACGGATGAACTAGTTTATAGTCCCACCAACAGTGTAAAAGTGTTCCTATTTCTCCAGATCCTCCGCAGCACCTGTTGTTTCCTGAATTTTTAATGATCGCCATTTGACAAACCTGATAAAAACAAGAAATGGGGAAATGATTCCCTATTTAATAAATGGTGCTGGGAAAACTGGCTAGCCATATGTAGAAAGCTGAAACTGGATCCCTTCCTTACACCTTACACAAAAATTAATTCAAGATGGATTAAAGACTTAAATGTTAGACCTAAAACCATAAAAACCCTAGAAGAAAACCTAGGCAATACCATTCAGGACATAGGCATGGGCAAGGACTTCATGTCTAAAACACCAAAAGCAATGGCAACAAAAGCCAAAATTGACAAATGGGATCTAATTAAACTAAAGAGCTTCTGTACAGCAAAAGAAACTACCATCAGAGTGAACAGGCAACCTACAGAATGGGAGAACATTTTTGCAATCTACTCATCTGACAAAGGGCTAATATCCAGAATCTACAATGAACTCAAACAAATTTACAAGAAAAATCAACCCCATCAAAAAGTGGGCGAAGGATATGAACAGACACTTCTCAAAAGAAGACATTTATGCAGCCAAAAGACACATGAACAAATGCTCATCATCACTGGCCATCAGAGAAATGCAAATCAAAACCACAATGAGATACCATCTCACACCAGTTAGAATGGCGAAATGTGAGTCTTAACCTGAGGCTGAGGCCAGATTTTCCCCTTAGACTTTCTGGGTAAATAAACTCTTTGCTCATTTAAGGCAACTTAGGTCACTGATCAACACAGGCTGTAACCATGTGTCCGAACCAGTTTGCTACCACCGGAGTAACTCAGGGGTCCTTTACAAGAGCCCTGATCATATTCATTATTCAATCCACTTTCTTTTTCCTTCACTTTCAATGTCTTTTCCATTAGCATTTACTCACACCTACACAAACTCTCCCTTCCTCATTCCAATCATTCAATCAACATTTATGAAATCCAGTAATGCCAGGTCCTTCAGGATCTCATGACTTATGGAAAGGGCAGACAAGTACAGTACATAGGTAACTCAGTACATGGTCAGTGCTCTTATAGTGGTATGAACAGAGGTTCTCAGCACAGTTCATGTAGGTGTTCTCAGCACCCACATGAATAGTGGATGCTTGACGGAGAGGACTACTCTGCTTGCCTCGAGGAGTCACAGAAGTTTTACAGTACAGGTGGCACTTGGATTGGGTATTGAAGGATGTGAACAGTTTTGCTGGGTGAAGAAAAACTGCTGGAGGGAGAACTTTCAGGAAAAGAGAATAAGATGAGTATAGGTGACTCTTGTTATTTCTGGTATTTATGGTCTGTAAAGTCAGCACAAACACTGTATTAGTTAATATTGAATCATTCCTCTGGGGCAGCGATCCCCAACCTTTTTGGCATCAATGGCTGGTTTTGTGGAAGATAATTTTTCCATGGAAAGGGGTAGGGATGGTTTTGGGATGAAACTGTTCCACTTCAGATCATCAGGCATCAGATTCTAATGAGTGTGCAACCTAGGTCCCTTGCATGTGCAGTTCACAATAGAGTTTACTCTTCTATGAGAATCTAATGCCACTGCTGATCTGACGGGAGGTGGAGCTTAGACGGTAATGCTCACTCACCAGCTGCTCACCTCCTGCTGTGAGGCCGGGTTCCTAACAGGCCAGACTGGTTAGGGTCCTCGGCCCAGGGGGCTGGGGACCCCTGCTCTAGGGGAAAAATACCAGATTAGGTTCCTCTTAGCCTCTGGTCACATTTTTATCAATCGGTCAATACATAACCTTGTTTTATGTGTGTTCCTGTTTAAAGACACCTTATTTAATATTATTGATTCAGTAAGACTGAACTCGTGGCTAAAAGCACTTCAACTCTGCCTGAACAAAGCTTATCTAATACATGTATTTTCTCAGTAAGGCACATTACAGCCTTCTTGTGTTTAGAAACACTAGACAGAACTTCAGCACTATGCTTGGGGATCTTTTTAAACAGTGAAATCACCAACAAAAAGCACAAAAATGTAAAAAACATGGTATCCGATATATGACAAAGAAGACACTTGTTTACAGGATGAGAGGTGAAATAAGTACACAGAACGCTGCCTTGTGCCACCTCAGCTGGGAATGTGCACGTCAGGAGACTCGGATGTTTTCACTGCCCTGTCCATGTGAATGTCTGAGATTAACAGCCAAAGCATGCTGTTTGGTCTGTTCAGGCTGGTAAAACAAAATACCTCAGACTGTTATTTATAAACATGAAATTTACAGTCCACAGTATTGGAGGCTGGAAAGTCCAGGATCAAGGCACCAGCAGATTTGGTGTCTGGTGAGGGCCCTGTTTCTAACAGATGGTGGAGGGGACAATGGAAGCCCTCAAGCTGCTTTTGTAAGGGCAAAAATCCCCTTCATGGGGGCTCTGCCCTCACAGCCCACCTAATCACCTCCCAAAGGCCCCACCTCCTAATACCAACACATCAGGGATAAGATTTCAACATACGCATTTTGGAGGGACACAAACGTTCAGACCATACATGGTGAGTATTGATTTTGGGATTACAAGTAAATTTTAGTGAGTACAGAATCTAGAATGTGTGAATATGAGGATTCACTGTATATGAAAAAGTTTGGTGTACTCAAATGATAAAGGTAAGTTTGGTGACGTTTATGGGGGGAGGATGAAAAAACTGTGGAGAGAAAATTATTGAAGGTAAGTCAAATACTATACCATATTTTAAAATATTACAAAATAAAAAAACTGAGAATTCCTCCAGAAAATAACATATTTTTAAGTATTTGTTAATGAAGAAAAAGCTAGAATGAATTCATTATTCCATTAATCAGAATATCCATATTTTTGGGGGAAAAAAGTACAAATTCATGGAAAACACTTATTCAGTTCATAAGCAATACTGGGTGTGAGGGAGTGTGCGTGTTTTGAAGTACCCAGGACACAGCAGTCCATCATATGGGAACTACTGTCGTGCACCCAGGGGAGTAGCTCAGGCAGGGGGAACAGCAAAGGTAAAGGCCCTGAAGAGGAAGCGAGCTTGGGTTATGGGAGAACCTGACAGGAGGTCATGGCTGGAACACAGTAAACAAAGGGGAAAGTAGAACAAGCAAAAGGCAGGGGTAGATTGAAGTTTAGATTTTATCTTAAATAAAATCCCTCAATAGGGATCTTAGTAAGATCCTTCAATAAGGGCATGATTAATAAATCAATATATTGGCAAATGAGCCTGAGAATCGCATATTATACTATTCATATCATTCACATATTATTTATATTAAATATCCTATGTTTATGTACACAAACATACATACAACCACATGAAGTGTATATATAGCATACACACATACACACATTTTACAAATGCTTAGAAAAGCATTTCAAATTGCTACCAATGGCTCCTTGTTGAGGGGAATGGGCATATAAGAGAAAGGATACCGGGAACTTTCACATTTTAATCCACATAATTTTACATTTTTAAGTAAATAGAACATGAGAGAAGTGAATGGTTTTAAATTTTTCCATATTTAAAATTCTAAAAGATCATTCTGGCCTATAATAATTGCATTGAAGTAGGGCAAGAGCATGAGTAGGAAGCTCAGATAGACTACTGCTCAAGAAATAATGGTGATATGGACTAGGGCAGTGGCAAAAGGTATATACATTCAAGAGGGCATATGCAACCAAGATATATTTCAGAGGCTGAAATGACTAACCTTGATAATGGACAGAATATGGGAGATACTGGAGAAGGAAGAATAAAGACTTCAAGATTTCCAGCTTGAGCAAGTGGGTGGGCTGTATTATGACTCATTATGATGGAGAAGAGAATCACAGTCACATCTCTCTGACAAGCCTATTATGGTGCATTCTATTCATTCTCTGCCTCTACCACATGAAAGACAAAGGGACAAGATGAATTTGATGTGTATGAGAGAGACAGGGTCACATCTGGGAAACCAAAGAGCCCTGTATCAGTAATTACATTGACTGAATTCTGTGAGGTTCATTCCCCAAAGACCAGGTGAACCTTTCTACAGAGGACTCGAAATCCATTAGGGGAATTACCTCTCCCGTTGACAAAGCAACAAATGAGCTGTTGCCAACACTTTGCATATTGGAGAAAGGAGGTCATTCCCCTGAGGGACCTTGCTTTCATGTCCTTGAATGGTCAGATCTCAGTTATATTTAAAGCACTGAATTAAGCAAAGGTTACCAGGGGAAACCAGGGCAAAGCTGGGGAAAGAGTAGACAAACGATGCCCAGGAATATAAATTGTTTCCTTTCTTCTAGGACAAAGGCTTCTCTCTCAGTCCCGCAGGCCCTCCAAAGACCTGGTTCCATATTTTCTTAAATATACATCTGATTGTTTTACTTCTTTGCTTTAAATTAGCTCACCAGTGTCTTCAACAGTGGTATTCAATGTGCATCAGAATCACTAAGACATCTGTTCACAATGGAGAATCCCAGGCCCCAGTCTCAACAGGGATTCAGATCAGTAGGTCTGGAGTAGAGTCCAGGGATACAAACCTCAAATGACTCTACTACAGACTGTTCAAGGACCCTATTTTGAGAAACAATGCACTAAATTGTTAATGATGATTGACAGGATGTAGCCTTGACTTAGTGACCTGCACTAGAGGAATAAATGTATCAGGAGTTTAGATATTCAGGTTGTGATTCCAGCTCTGTCTTTGAAATGTGAACTTATGGGGGAAAATAAACACTTTCCTGCTCTGGGCCATTTCCTCATCTATAACGTACAGGCATTGACTTTATTGTTCCCACCATCGCTTCAATTTCTGACATTTTAAGATCACAGGAAAAGACAGAGGGTTGAAAATGTCAGGCAGAGCTTCTGGACTGTGCTAGACTGACTCTCCCAAAGATGCCCAAACTGTGACGACACGTGAACATGCGCACAAAGTCTGGTGCTTTCTGGAGAGCTTTTCCCATCTGGACTAGCCATCTGGAGTCCAGTACACAGTGGAATTTGCTGGTCATAAGCAAATACAGTATCATGAAAAGCTGCTTCCAAGGTACAGAATGAACAGATAATGGGGCCCTTCAGGAACTTGGCTTCTCTTCCCTGGTCACAGTATTCTACAAAAACGGAGGAAAATCATTAAAAGGATGACAGGAGATACAGAACCTAATTCCAAAGATTAATTCAGGTGATCAAGTAAATGGCCTATCTTGCTCCTGGGAGCCCCAATTTGCATCAGTCCAGCTGCTTGGAGTATTGTATATATAGCTGGAAAACATTCCCATACAGAGACTTCCTTAGCCTCTCTAGGAGCTATTGGAAAGGTTTTTGTTTAATTTGTAAGAATTCAGTATACAGAATTAGAAGAATAACCCCGGGCTGATCCTTTTCTTTCGTTTCTTTGTTGACAGAAATCATCATTACATAGATATTATTTAGATAACATAAATGCATCCATCTTAACAGTTCAGATGGCTGACTTTTACAAATGTACTTACCATCTAACCACCACCTCAATCAAGACACAACACTTCCACGACCCCAGAGAGTTCCCTTGTGCCCTTTCCAGGTGAATCCTCACTCCCTATCCTGGTGCCAGGCAAACACTGATCTGCTATTACTACAGATTAAATTTGTCTTTCCTAGAACATCACAAAAAATGGAATCATGCAGTATATATTCTTTTGTGCCTGGCTTTTTATGCACAACATGAAGTTGTAATTACTGACTCATATTGCTGCATGTATCAGTAGTTTAAAAAATTGCTGAGCAGTGTATGATGGAGGTACCATTATTTATCCATTCACCTATTGAGAGATAATAAGGTTGTTTCCAGCTTGGAGCCATTATGAACAAAATAGCTATGAACATTATTGTACAAGTCTTTTTTGTGAGCATAGGTTTTCATTTCTCCTGGTTAAATACCTAGGAGTGGAATGGATGGGTCACATAGTAAGTCTATGTTTAATTTTATAAAAAAAAAAAACCTACCATATTGTTTTCTAAAATGGTTGTACTGTTTTTGCAGTCCTATCAACAATGTATGAGAATTCTAATTCCTTCACAAGACTTGGTCATTATGGCGACTGTAGGGGGTGGGTAATGATATCTCACTGTTTTTTTTTTTTGAGACAGAGGCCTCACTCTGTTGCCCAGGCTGGAATGCTGTGGCACGATCTCGGCTCGCTGCAACCTCTGTCTCCCAGGTTCAAGCAATTCTCCAGCCTCAGCCTCCCAAGTAGCTGGGACTATAGGTACCCGCCACCATGCCCAGCTAATTTTTGTATTTTTAGTAGAGATAGAGTTTCACCATGTTGCCCAGGCTGGTCTCCAACTCCTGACCTCAAGTAATCCACCTGCCTTGGCCTCCCAAAGTGCTGGGATTACAGGTGTGAGCCACTGCACCCAGCCTCGCTGTGGTTTTAATTTCCATTTCTCTGATGACTAACGATGGTAAGCAACTTTCCATGTGTTTAGTTGTCATTTATCTTCTTTTGTGATGGGTCTGTTCAATTCTTTCGCCATTTTAAAATTAATTTTGGGGGTATTATTGAGTTATAAGTCCTTTAAATATTCTGGATGCAGTTGTCAGACAGACAGACAGACAGACACACATACACACACACACACACAATGGGAGCAAGGGAGGACATTTTCTCGCAGTCTGTGGCTTGCCTTTTCTTTTTTGGAATTCAAATTATTATTTTTAATTGACAAATAATAATTATACACATTCATTTCCTTAGTGGTATCTTGTGTTTTTGTTTTGTTTTGTTTTTTTGAGACGGAGTCTTGCACTGTCACCCAGGCTGGAGCGCAATGGCGTGATCTGGGCTCACTGCAACCTCCGCCTCCCAAGTTCAAGCGATTCTCCCACTTCAGCCTCCCGAGCAGCTGGGATTATAGGCACCCACCATCATGCCTGGCTAATGTTTGTATTTTTTTTTTTTAAGACGTGGTTTCACCATGTTGGCCAGGCTGGTCTTGAACTCCTGACTTCAGGTGATCTGCCCACCTTGGCCTCTCAAAGTGTTGGGAATACAGGCGTGAGCCACCATACCCAGTCTTTAATGGTATCTTTTAAAGAACAAACGCTTCTCAGTTTGATAAGTCCAACATCAATTTTTAAAATAGCTCAGGCTTTTTTGAGCCATTTAGCCACATAACCAAAGCAAGGCTAAGCCAAGAAGAAATCTAGAGACATCATATTACCTGATTTCAAACTATACTATAAGGCTATAGTCATTAAACAGCATGGTCCTGGTATAAAAACAGGCACATAGACCAATGGAACATAATAGAGAACCCAAAAATAAACCCAAATATTTAAAGCCAAATGATCTTCAACAAAGCAAATAAAAACAAAATAGGAAAAGGACACCCTATTCAACAAACAGTGCTGGGATAACTGGCAAGCCACATGTAGGAGAATGAAACTGGATCCTCGTCTCTCACCTTATATAAAAATAGATAGATCAAGGACTTAAATCTAAGACCTGAAACTATAAAAATTCTATTAAGATAACAGAAGAAAAACCCTTCTAGACATTGGCTTAGGCAAAGATTTCATGACCATGAACCCAAAAGCACATGTAATAAAAACAAAGATAAATAGCTGGGACTTAATTAAACTAAAGAGCTTTTGCACGGCAAAAGGAACAGTCAGCAGAGTAAACAGGCCACAGAGTGGGAGAAAATCTTCACAGTCTATACATCTGACAAAGGACTAATATCCACAATCTACAATGAACTCAAGCAAATTAGCAAGAAAAAAACAATCTCATCAAAAAGTGAGCTAAGGACACTAACAGACAATTCTCAAAAGAAGATATGCAAATGGCTAACAGACATATGAAAAAATGCTCAACGTCACTAATGATCAGGCAAATGCAAATCAAAACCACAATGCGATACCACCTTACTCCTGCAAGAATGGCCATTTAAAAAAAAACAAAACAGATGTTGGCACTGATGCAGTGAAAAGGGAAAACTTCCACACAGCTGGTGGGAATGTAAACTAGTACAACCACTATGGAAAACAGTGTGAAGATTCCTTAAAGAACTAAAAGTAGAACTACCATTTGATCCAGCAATCCCACTATTGGGTATCTACCCAAAGGAAAAGAAGCCATTATATAAAAAAGATACTTGCACATGCATGCTTATAGCAGCACAATTTGCAATTGCAAAAATGTGGAACCAGCCCAAATACCTATCAATGAGTGGATAAAGAAACTGATATATACATATATATGTATCTATACAGATATATGATGGAATACTAGTCAACCATAAAAAGGAATGAATTAATGGCATTCACAGCAACGTGGATGGGATGGAGACTATTATTCTAAATGAAGTAACTCAGGAATAGAAAACCAAACACTGTATGTTCTCATTCATAAATGAGAGCTAAGCTATGAGGATGCAAAAGCAAAAGAATGATGCAATGAATTTTGGGGACTCGGGAAAGGGTGAGAGGAGGGTGACGGACAGAAGACCACAAATTGGGTTCAGTGTATACTGCTTGTGCGACGGGTGCACCAAAATCTCACAAATCACCACTAAAGAACTTACTCATGTAACCAAACACCACCTGTTCCCAAAAACCTGTGGAAATACAAAATTTTTAAAAAAATGGTTCAGGCTTTTTTTTGTCTTATCTAGGAAATCTTTGCCTACCCCAAGGTCAAAAAGATTTTTTGCTTTTCTTATAAATGTTTTATAATTTTAGCTTTGATATTTGTCTATGACCCATGTTTGTATAGAGTATGAGAAAAGGGTCATGGTTCAATTTTTTTACACATGGATATCCAGCTGTTCTAGCACCATTTGTTGAAAAGAAATATCCTTTTCTTATCAAATTACCTTTGCATTTTTGTTAAAAACCAATTGATCAAATACATGTAGGCCTATTTCTAGACTTCCTATGTTTAAATAATATCATTTTTTATATATGTCAGTATCATGCTGTCTCAATTACTGCAGTTTTATAATAAGTCTTGAAATCAGGTAGTGTAAGTTCTCCAACTTTGTTCTTTTTCAAAGTTGTTTTGGTTATTGTTGGTCCTTTCCCTTTCCATACAGATTTTAGAATCAGTTTGTCAATTTTTACCCAAAAAAGAGAAGTGCTGCGATTTTGACTGGGGTTTAACTGAATCTGTAGATCAATTTAGGGATATGTTTCCTTTACTGTTTGACTGAATTACTGAAGAAGCCATCCAGACCTGGAGATTTCTTACCTCTCCTGTTGGCAAAGCAACAGATGAGCTGTTGCCAATCCTCTGCATGTTGGAGAAACAAAAGTTATTCTCTTGAGGGACCTCATTCTCATGTCCTTGAAAGAACTGATCTCAGTTATATCCAAAGCACTGAATTAAGCAAAGATTTAGTGAAAACCAGGGCAAAGTTGGGGGAAGGGCAGACAAATGATGCCCATGAATTATATTTAAATTATATATTTAAAATTATAATTAAATTATTTTAACAGGTATAGGGCTCTTCAGATTTTTACTTTCTTCTTCTGTCAGTTTTGATATGTGTGTCTTTTATAGAATTTCATTTATCAAATTTATTGACGTAAAGTTGTTCATAACATTCTCCTAGTATGCTTTTATTTTTTAATGAGATATATAATTTATATTCCATAATATTCACCCCTTTCAAGTATACAATTTAGGGTTTTTTGTATATTCACAAGGTTATGCAAACATCACCATTATTTAATTCCAGAACATTTTCATCACCCCAAAAAGCAATCACATACCCATTAGTCAATCTCCATCTTCCCCTTCTTCCACCCCCTGGCAATTACTAATCTCCTATTAACCTTTTAATGGTATAGGATCTGTAGTGATAGGCTGACTCATTTTTGGTGTACTCGATTTCAGCAAGGGCCAGGCTCCCAAGGCAAGAATCTAGAGTAGAAGTCACATTACAATCTTGGACTCTGGAGAGATAAAGAAGAAATATTTTTCCTGAAGTTTCTTAACCAGGCTCCTTATTGCCTAGCAGTGCTTTTCGACCAGTGATGAAGTGCCAAGTTATTAAAAGTTTTTAATTCCTTCAGCCCTCAGAGAAGCTGTAGTCCCTGGGCCAGTTATCCCTTGCCAATAGCTACCTGTAGCCTGACATTAAAATATTGTTTTCTTTCTATAATGTAACATGAAAAAGTTTGAAAAGCACTGTCCTACAGTGCCAAGTCTAAACTACTCAGGATAGCATTCAAGGGCCTTCCTTCATTTGTTTCCAAACTGCTACCTGAAATTGTTTTCAACTTTCCCTCCCTCCATGCCTATTTCTCAGTCTCAAAACATCCAACATTCCAGGCAAAGCAAACTGCTTTAATGTGATATTCCCTGTGAAAATCCTATTAATCCTTCAAGATTCCACTCGAATGCCCAAAAGCCTTCCTTACTCTCTCTGGGAGGACAGGCACAGTGCCTCTCCTTCCCTTCTAGAGATAGTACGGGAACTGAGCTGAGCTGAATACCAACTGAGGACTCAGTACTGATGAGACCTCAGAATATAAATCCCTTTTCATACTTTCAAAATTGCCTTATGAATAGGGAAAGAAAGGGATTATCATAATCATTTTACAGCTCAAGGAGCAGTGGTTGAGAAAATGGTAATATCTTACTAAACTCATACACGGAAGTCTGTGGCAGAGCTGGGACAAAAACTGTAGTCTTTATTTTTTTAAAGATAGGACCCAAAGCCTTTTATTCTAACATAAGTCTTGTCTCTAAAACTGCAAAAATTGCCCAGCGGTGTTCTACACAATTTAGATTTACTTTAAGGTATAAAACTGATAAAGAATGGAGATCAGGGCTTTAGACAGGAATGAATCCTGAATGTTTAGGCACGGCAAGAGAGAGCTCCACAGAGGGGAGATGGCACAGGGAGGCTCCAGGTGCCTTGCAGCCAGCCTTCTTTATAACTTTATAATCTGGTGTGGCCAATTAACAGGTTCAGAGTTGGCTCTTTGTGTGGAGGTAGGTGATGAGCACTTCTGGAAATAAAGCACCACGACCTTTTCATCTTAAGAAGTGAAAAATCCCTGGTCTCTTTATTTCTGGCACTCTTCTTTGCCTGTGTCTGAGTGGAAAATGCAGCTAAATAAATATCAGAGTTGAAATATAGTTTTTAGATAAATTTTCATCTTGAGACACCCTGACCCTGAGGAGTAGGGCTCTCTGGAGTCCGGGATGCATTCCCAAGGTCTCAATTTCTCCCAAGACCTCAGAGCAAAAGTTTGCAGATTCCAACTGAGGAGCTATGGCTTCCTAGAGGAAAAGGCAAGTATTGCTCATGCTCAACCCTAGTGAAATTCTAAATAAAATTCTAAGATTGAAACAAACCATTTCTGTCCTTAATCCTTCTCTGAGCAAAAATATTTTTTACACTGTAGCAGTCAAAAATACAGAATCAAGCCCAGCAGTTTAACATCTAGAATGCAAACCCCTATATTAAAACATCTATACCCATTTACCAAGCCTGCCCTATACCTAGAAATTTAATACTTTATCTTTGTTAGAACCTTCAATTTTACCCCAAATGGACATGAGCTTTCAATAAACTAGAATATAACCTGATTTACTAACATAAATCCATCCCAACCAAATCTAGAACCTATATACTTTTTTATTTTTATTATTTTTTTTTTGAGATGGAGTCTCACTCTGTCAGCCAGACTGGAGTGCAGTGGTGTGACCTTGGCTCACTGCAACCTCCGCCTCCCAGGTTCAAGCAATTCTCCTGCCTCAGCCTCCCAAGTAGCTGGGACTACAGGCACACGCCGCCATGCCTGGCTAATTTTTTATATTCTAAGTAGAGACAGGGTTTCACCATGTTGCCCAGGCTGGTCGCGAACTCCTGAGCTCAGGCAATCTGCCTGCCTTGGCCTCCCAAAGTGCTGGGATTACAGGCGTGAGCCACCACGCCCGGCCCCTATATACTTTCTTAAGCTATCAATATAGTCATTCAGATCATAAGTTTTCTCTGAAAGGATTATAAGTAGAGATTTCATTTGGAAGCAATTCTTGGTTTATAAAGCTACAAGCTACATCATGAATGTTATTTATGTTATTTCAGGTACACAAGTGTTTGTAAGCTTCTTGAAGGCAGAGACTGAAAGGATGCACAGACAGTGGAAAATAAACAGGATTTAGATTCTGAAGATACAGGTTAAAATTCCAGCCTTTACTTATTAGCTGCATGACCCTAATGAGTCACTTAACTTCTGCTGTGTGCCTTAGTTTCCTTGTTTGTAAAATAGACCAAATTCCATCCATCTCACATAGTCACAGAGAGAAAGAGATAAAGTAAGGTGTATATGTTTTACAAAATGTGTTATGTATAAATATCAACTTTTATCTTCTAATTGTTTTGAACATGTATCTCTCACCAGGCCTGTATTTGGGCATAATTCAATGCAAGTGATCATAGCAAGTAATTAAAAATACTTCCTAATATTTATGTAGGAGACAGTATTAATGGTCAATAAAACCAAGCACTCTAAGAAAAGTTAGATACAGCACCCTTATGTGAACTCATAACCTTGAAAAAATTAACTTTCCAACTCAGTCACTAAGAGTAGCCCATGACAGCAACAGTGCTTATGAACACTACAACCTCTACAACGTCATGTGCACCTAGAGTCCTAGAATTGGGTCCTTTGCATTATTCTCTACCAAAGGAATCAAAACTCTCTGGAAAGGGGTTGATTCTATGTTGTGAAGTTAAAAAAAATTAAGGTAAGCCGGAAAATTATTTTTGTTCAATAATCAAAGCAAGGTTGCTTTAAAATATATCACAGAATTGTGTATGAAATTTGTGATGGGGAAAATAAATAAAGAAAAAAAAATCACAGAAAAAAAAATGTTAAGGACTTGGCCAGGCATGATGGCTCACACCTGTAATCCCAGCACTTTGGGAGGCCAAGGTAGGAGAATCTCTTGAGCCCAGGAGTTTGAGACCAGCATGGGAAAGATGGTGAGATCCCATCTCTACAAAAAATGAAAAAATGTTAGAGAGAGAGAGAGATAGATGTTGAGCCAAAAGATACGATTTAAAGGGGCTCCCACTGTCCAAGTTGTAACATTTTAAGTTTATAACTAATTGAATCTGCAAACATAGGAGTTCATGATATTCAATGGAATAAAGTGTATGAAAGTTATTTTTTAATACAAAAGAAGTGAGAATATAACAGTGTAATGGTTAATTTTAGGTGCCAACTTGACTGGGTTAAGTGATACCCAGATAGCTGGTAAAGCATTAATTCTGGGTGTCTTTGAGGGTGTTTCTGGGAGAGACTGGCATTTTAATCAGTGGACTGAGTAAGGAAGATCCATTCTCACCCAATGTGGGTGAACACCATCCAATTTGTTGAGAGCCTGGAAGAACAAAAAGGCAGAGGGAAAGCGTTCTCTTTTCTGAAGCTGAGACACCCATGTTTCTCTGCCCTTGGACATTGGAACTCCAAATCCTTGGGCCTTCGGACATCGGAACTCCACATGCTTGGGCCTATAACACTTACAATACAAGACATATTATAAGTGTTAAGACAGGGAGAGAGAGTATAAATAATTATGGAAATGAGACTATTCTACTTTGAGGAGGGAGTCAAAAATCGCTAGGATGAAAGAGTAGAAAGACAGTCTAGATTTTAAGCACAGGACGCACAGAAAGAGAGGGCATACCGGAGGTTGAGGTTGCAGTAAGCCGTGACTGCAACACTGCACTCCAGGCTGGGTGACAGAGCAAGACCTCTACTCAAAGAAAGACAGGGCATCTTTGATGTGATTATGGGAAAGGATGTAGGGAGAGAGGTCGCTGCAAATGAAGATGGAGAGGCAGGTTACAAGACAGGATCCTGGAGGACCTTGAATGTTGCCATTATCAAGGAGTTTGAACTTAGCATCTATGTGATTGGAAGAAACAGGATCAGATCAAGATTTTAAGAAAATACAACCAAGTATATACAACAACACGAGTGAATTTTACAAACATAAATTTGAGAGAAGGAAGCAAGTATAAAAATGTGATTTCACTTATCTAAAGTTGAAAAATAAACAGAACTAACAATATTTCTTGAGAATACACATACTTATGGTAAAACTACAAACAAAAGCATGGGCATGACTACCACAGAAGTCATGATACTTGGAAGAGGGGATGGAGGGGAGTAAGAAGAATATGATTGGAAAGAGACATTCAGGGATTTCTGGGGTGCTGGCAATTTTTTGACCTGGGTGGTAGTTACATGGGTGTTTCCTTTATAGTACAGTATATATTTTATATAATTTTTGTGTGTGTATTCCATTTCACAATAAAAAGTTGAAGACATAGTTGGAAACATCCTGGAAAGATGCTGAGGGTAGAAGTCTAGAGACAGGAAGAGAAATTAACAGCTAGTCACGACAGTATAGGCAAGGGAGAACCTGAGTAATGTCATTGGGAGTGGGGACAGAAAAAAAAGGGATTTGAGAATTACTTAGGAGTTAGGTCTTAGTGACCCACTAGAAATGAAAACTACGGGAAAGAGAAGAGTCAAAAGTAGCTGCCAGATAAAAGTTTCAAGCTTGGGAGATCAGATGACAGGTAGGAAAATATTAAGAGTAGCAGACTCAAGCAATTAAAAAAAATGAGATATGATTCACATGCAATACAATCTACCCTTTACGGTGTACAATTCAGTAGCTTTTAGTATACCTGCAAGGTTGTACAACCATCACCACTATTTAATTCCAGAATATTTTCATCACCCAAAAAGAAATTCCATACTAACAGCCTTTCCCCAGTCCCTGTCCCCCTCTCTAGCCTTCATATAATTTTAAGAGAATAAAATCTTGTGGTTAAACCCTGCCCCCTGCCTTTTTTTTTTTTTTTTTAATTGAGACAGGGTCTCGGTCTGTCGCTCAGGCTGGAGTGCAGTGGCATGATCACAGCTCACTGCAACCTCAACCTCCCCAGCGTTGAGGGGATCCTCCCACCTCAGCCCTCTGAGTAGCTGGGACTACAGGCACATGCCATCATGCCTGGCTAATATTTTTTTTAAAAACCTGTCTTGACAGAGCAACAATGATATTCAACTGGTCTCAGCAGTCCAATCCCCAAGATCTTAATTTGCGTCTCTATTTCACAAAGTGGAGAGCTCTGGGGAAATAGAAAAGCTGCTTTTCTCAGGATATAGAGAGTAACATCCTGTTTCCTAGTTTTACCTTGGATAGGGACTCAAGTCAACAGAGAGAGATCAAGGATGGCAGAGAGAGGTGTCTGGTTATAGTGGCTTTCAATCAGTACCAGTACTGTTCACTTTCGGGGGGGTTAGAAGTGTGTGTGTGGTGGTGGTGGTGGCAGTGGTGGGGTAAGTTGTCACAATGATTGGAAAGCCTTACAGGCATTAGAGGGCAGAGGACAGGTATATTAACCTCAAACCACGCATAAGATAAAATCTTGCATAACAAAGAACTGTCCTACCTACAATTTCAATACACTCCTCTGAGAAATGGGGGGGTGGAGGGAGTGAGGGGTTGGGCAGAATTCCTATTATTTCTGCAAGTACAAAAACCAAAATGAGCCGGGTGCGGTGGCTCACGCCTGTAATCCCAGCACTTTGGGAGGCCAAGGCGGGTGGATCACGAGGTCAGGAGATTGAGACCATCCTGGCTAACACGGTGAAACCCCGTCTCTACTAAAAATACAAAAAAAAAAAAAAAAAAAAAAATTAGCCGGGCATGGTGGTGGGTGCCTGTAGTCCCAGCTACTCGGGAGACTGAGGCAGGAGAATGGCGTGAACCTGGGAGGCGGAGGTTGCAGTGAGCCAAGGTCACACCACTGCACTCCAGTCTGGCTGACAGAGCGAGACTGTCTCAAAAAAAAAAAAAAAAAAAAAAATCGAAATGAAAGTTATGATCTGTAAGCGGGAACCAGGCCCAGGCCCAAGAATGTGTGGTTAAAAATAGCTTAGAGAACAGAAGATTTAAATGAGCTCACAGTGAAAAGGGTTATTAATGGAAACTCAGATATTAATAGTGATGAATCTCAGTTCGCCAAGGCAAACTGCAGCCCAGGCCTGGTCGTGTTCCAGCGCCACTGTCCTTCAGTCTTTGATGTGTGTTACAGCTGCAGCTTCAGGTGTGGGAAAGAGCAAAGTTCAGTGCCACAAACCCTGAGCCTCGTATCACCCACAGAAAGAGTACCCTTGTGGGTATGTCCTACAGATCATTCTAAAAAAATAAGAAGACCCATTAGGGAGCTCTCTACACAGGGGAAAAAAGTTTGATTTGTCTCCTTACTAAAGGTTTTTTCTTTCTCTAAATCTGCCACTGAAGAACCCTGTTAAAATTAGCAATTTACTTTCAAACATTTGTTATGTGTGAAGCTCTGGGAAGCAGAGGCAACAAGATGGGACAGTTCTCAGATCAAAAGGGCTTCTGTTCTAGTGGGGAAGTTAAAATATGGGCACAACTTCATAAAATATACATCTGCCTATATAATGTACTGAGGTAAAAATAATTTACTACATGAAAGTAAGTTTTTTCTTCCCCCCATATTTACTGAACACTTACTAGGTACATTTTATATACATGAAAGTAAGTTTTGGGGTCAGCTTCACTACTTAAGAGCTGCATAAACATGAGCTCTTTCATATACCTAAGCCTCAGTTTCAATTATAAAATGAAGATGATAATCCTAACCAGGTTGTTACAAGAATCAAGTAAGGTAATATAAGTTAAAGGTTGTTTTTTTTTTTTTAGTTTCCCTAAAGAATATATATAAACTTTCCTATAAAGTTCTATTATAGAAAAGGAAGAATTTGTATTTGATATAAGAACAGTTCAACAAAGGATGGAGCATTTGAACTGGGCTTCAAACATACGGTTAGGATAGTAAATGCATTACACCAAAAGTAATAAATTATTCAATAAGTTTTCATTGAGCCACTACAACATACCAACAAAAGCCTGTGTGTGCCAGGCTGTGGGCCAGGCAGTGGTGTTGGTACTGCTTATTATATTGCTTTTAAATTGACTCAGTGCATTTGTTTGTTCATTAATTCTTTCCATAAATACATAAGATACAATTAGTTTACCAGAGTAGCAAGACACCTAGAAAGCCTGAGACAACTGGACTTGGAGCGAGGCGGTAGTCAGGTATGAGGCTGTGGGCAAGAATAGGTGCCTAATGAAGCTCAATCCCACCAGGTCATACAGAGGCCAGAGCCCTGAGGCCCTGAGTTGGGGTGAGAGACACAGGTAAGAGGCAGAGCAGAGTTCTACCGACAGTTTTACCTAACAAACAATGCCGTCCAGGGCTGGCTCTAGCGACAGACATCAGCTTCATGCCTTGCTGCAAATTACCAAGAATACCAACCTTCCTCCCATGTCTAGGCTTGAAAACAGCCCTTTTTCTACGTCTATGTCACAGGGCAGAACATTACATAAGATGCCCTGAACTGAGGGCACAACCAACTGAATGTTTCCAGTGTTTACTGTAAACTCTGAGCCAGCATGACCTGTGGAGTTTAAAAAAAAAAAAAAAAAAAAAAGAAAGGTTATTTCCCTACAGTTCTTCAATAAGAAAGTAGGAGGAAAACAAGAGGGAGATTCTGGGGTTTCTCCAAGCTGTGTGGTCTTTACCACCACCACCACAACAAAAACAAAATACAGTTACTTTGGGCCAGGCACACTCCTAAGCACTTTACATGTAAGAGTTCATTCCATCCTTACAACTATCCTGTGAGTTGTTACTATTATTATCCCATTTTATTTTATTTATTTTTTGAGGCGGAGTCTTGCTCTATCACCCAGGCTGGAATGCAGTGGCACGATAGCTCAGTGCAACCTCCACCTCCCTGGTTCAAGCAATTCCCCTGCCTCAGCCTCCAGAGTAGCTGGGATTACAGGTGCCTGCCACCATGCCCAGCTAATTTTTTTTTTGTATTTTTAGTTGAGACAGGGTTTCACCATGTTGGCCAGACTGGTCACGAACTCCTGACCTCAGGTGATCCAACCGCCTCCCAAAGTGCTGGAATTACAGGTGTGAGCCACTGCGCCTGGCCTATTATCCAATTTTAAAGATGAAGAAACTGGGAGCGTGAAGTGGTTAAGAAACTTAACTGTAGATATAAAGTTATAAATCGGCAAAGCAAGGACTTATGACTCTGTCCTCTGGGCTCTTTTTGCTCACCAAGACCTGCCCTACATGTCTCAGAAAAGTACTGAAACTTCTCAGATCTAGTGTCCTCAACTCCCATCCAGGGTGGCAGAAACTGGAACTAAAAAATATGTGTTTGTGTGTGTGTGTGATATAAAACATGATATACTGTTTCATGTTAACTCTTAGAGAATCTTTGAGTGGTGATCTATCAGTCCTTGGTCTGCTATTTATTGTTTGATCACCCCATCTCAGGCAAGTTCCTTGGGCTAAGATTCATGAAGAAGGTGTCACTTGCTCTGTTCATTAAGGTTGTCATGAGAATCTGATGTGTATAAGCCTTAGTGTATTCTTTGGGATTACTCTAAAGCTTTTTTTTCCCAGGACTTTTTTTCAGTTCTTCACATGGTTTGGATCAATGCAGCTGCCAGATAAACAGCGTTACCTACCACAATAAAGCAAAGACTGAATCCGAATCCCAGACTGTTGAGAATATTAATGGCCACTCCTGTTTTACATGCGAGTCCTATGTCAAGCACCTCATATGATGCCTGACTCAGGGTTCAATGAATGGTTCCTTTACTTCCCCTCCTGGCTTTGTGCTTTTAAGGGTGAACTGCATGGTGCTTGATGCTCCCAAATCTTGAGGCTAAGGAATAATCCAGCTAGGAACAGGACATAGAACTCTGGTATTCCCCCACCTCAGGATCACCAGGGATCATGTGCAAGACCCACAGCCTCCCTATGATTCAGTTTCCCCACCCCTCCAATAGGCTGATTCATTTGTTCAGGGTACACCATGGAGTCCAGCCAAATGCAAATAAACTGTCTATGGGGCATGTGCCAAGCTTTTCTGGGAGCAGGCTCATTACTGCCATAGTCACTACAACAAATAACAACAAAAGCCTCTAGGTGCAAATTACCACACATAACAAACTTAATTTAAGAAACACTGAAGAGATCCTTAGCTGCATTTTAATTTACATAGCACCATTTATCACACAAGTGCCCTGGGGCCTCTACAAATTGAAAATAAGTTATCAGTACAGATTAGCTTCTACTTTGCCTCAGTGATCCTACCAACTTAAATCCACCTACCAGAAAAATGTGAAGAGAGCACATGAAAGACTGCAGAAAGAGTAATGGAAAAGAAGCCACAGTCTGAAAAACATGGCAGAATTCTAAGCTCTGGTTCCAGCTGGGTTATTCAGCTAGTTAGCCTCTGGATGTGGGAGTGTCAAGTCCTGTGCAATTCACCCATAAAAGCACAAGGCCAGGAGGGGAAGTAAAGAACCATTCATTGAACCCTGAGTCAGGCAGGCATTACATGAAGTGCTTGACATAGGTCTTGCATGTAAAACAGGAGTGGCCATTAATATTTCCAAAAGTCCAGGGAGAAACCATTGTGATGGTGCTTGCAAGCCTCTTTTCCAAAGTAATACACTGAAAGTGTGTTATAACAGTGACAAAAACACCATATAGACAGACAAGTAATAGTAGCTTGCACTGCGTCCCATATGACATGCCAAAATTCTTCACTCACATGGTGTAATTTTTAATACAATCACTTAGGAAGTAGATGCTATTATCCTCATTTTGTAGATGAACAAACTGAGTAGCTTAAAATGGTTAAGCATCTTGCCTGAAGTCAGTCCCCTAGGTTTAAGTCCCATCTTGATCTCCTGCTAGTTATGCGATTTCAGCCAAACCCCAACTTTGCTGTGCTTTAGTATCTTAATAAAATGGAGATAAAACAAGTCTTCCCTGTCATTCACTGAAGTTTACAAGTATAACATGTTATACAGAATATTAAAGTGTCAAATGTATATAAAAGTATCTTGCTTTCTCCCAGCTAGATTACAATCACTGGTGGACAGAGACCAGGTCACATGCTTACTTTAAATCCCGGACAGTAAGACTATATTGCATACGAATGGTTATGCAAAGGAACAAAAACTGTCGGTTTAGTCATCTTTTTGACACATTTACAGAACAGCCATCTCTGTGCCACAATGCTACTGGGACGCAGAAGTGAATAAGTGCCACCACCGTCAAGAGGCCTTGGAGAAAGACCATAGCACATTAAAGGTAAAGTGAATAAAATGAACGTGGTCTGTAAAGGCAGGGCTTGCTATGGGAGCAGTGAGAACTAACACGACTCCATTACAGCTTCGCAGTGGCAGAGAGGGAGACAGCAGATAAAGCTCAGAAAACAGGCTGGACACAGACTGTAGAAAAGCTTTCAAACAGTTTCAAAAGAAACAGCAAACAGAAGGAGCTAATTGAGAGAGTAAGAGAAGGAAGGAGAGTAAAAGGGCAGGGGGAGGAGGTCTCTGAGTGAATTATAAACACACTTCAAAGTTCTGCTCATGGCTGGCTGTCTATCCCAATCTTATTTTATTTTGTTTTGCTTTCCCTCTCAGTCTATTCCCCTCTTCTCGCATTATTTCAAAATGGCTTTCCCCCCTTTTTAACGTCTTTGAACTGCCAAGGATAGCAAGGAGCCTGCTTTTAGGGGATCCTCAGGAATATTTCACCTTCTGTTTTCTCATCTATAAGGTAATTATGACACATCCTACGATTATCACACAAATACAAAAGAAATAAAAGAACTTTTCAGCAAATGGTGCTGGGAAAACTGGATATCCCCACATGCAAAAAAACAGCTGGACCCTTATACCATATACAAAAATTAACTCAAAATGGACCAAAGACCTAAATATAAGAGTGAAAATGATAAACCTCTCAGAAGAAAACATAGAAAAAATGTTTCATGACACTGGATTTGACAATGTTTTCTTGGATGTGACACCAAAGGTATAGGTAGCAAAACAAAAAATAGATAAACTGGACATCAAAATTAAAACTTCGGTGAATCAAAGGACACAATCAACCAAGTGAAAAGACAATCCACTGAATGGCAGAAAATGTTTGCAAATCATATATCTGGTAAAGGATTTGTGATGGTTAATATTAGGTGTCAACTTGATTGGATTGAAGGATGCCTAGATGGCTGGTTAAGTATTGTTTCTGGGTTTATCTGTGAAGGTGCTGCCAGAGGAGATTGACATTTGAGTCAGTGTACTGAGAAAGGAAGATTCACCCTTAATATGGTTGGGCACCATCCTACTGCCTGTCAGCATGGCCAGAGACAAAGCAGGTGGAAGGTGGAATAAGCTTGCTTGCTGAGGCTTCTGGCTTCCTTCTCCCCACTCCCCCCACCCCGCCATACTGGATGCTTCCTCCCACTCCTCCTGCCCTTGGACATCAGACTCCAGGTTCTTTGGCCTGCAACTGGGACTTGCGCGGTGGGCCGGGGGGTGGGTGTCCTGCCTTTGGGACTGACTTAAAGGCTGCACTGTTGTTTTTCCTGGTTTTGAGGCTTTCAGACCCAAACTGAGCCACTACTGGCTTCTCTCTTCCCCAGCTTCCAGATGGCCTATTGTGGGACTTCGCATTAGTGTGAGCCAATTCTTTACTTTCATAATATACATATTATGAAATACGTATAAACTCTCTTTCATATATACATATTATTAGTTATGTCCCTCTGGAGAACACTGACTAGTACAGGATTATAAGGGGTTAATAACTAGAATATATAAAGAACTACAACAACAACAAAAACAAACAACCTAACTAAAAATTCACAAAGGACTTGAATAGACATCTCTCCATAGAAGGGATACAAAATGACCAAGAAGCACATGAAAAGAAGCTCACGTCACTAATCATTAGGGAAATGCAAATCAAAACAATGAAATACTATCTTGCACCTATTAATATGGCTACTTTAAAAAATAGAAATAAGCGTTGGTGAGAATGTGGAGAAACTGGAACCCTTGTGCAATATTGGTGGGGATATAAAATGGTGTAGCTGCTATAGAAGAGAGTATGGCAATTCCTCAAAAAATTGAAAATAGAATTACCATATAACCCAGTAATTCTACATTTGGATATAGACCCCAAAAAACTGAAAGCAGGGACACAAACGGATTATTTTTACACCTATGTTCATTGCAGCATTAGTCAGAATAGCCAAAAGATGGAAGCTACCCACATGTCACTGGTGGATGAATGGAGATATAAAACACAGTATACACATACAATGGAACACTATTCAGCCTTAAAAAGGAAGGAAATTCTGACACATGCTACAGCAGGGATGAACCTTAAGGGCATTAAGCTAAGTGAAATAAGCAGTTAGAAAATACTATGTGATTCCACTTATATGACAAAGTTACATGGCAAACCTAGAGTAGCCAGATTCAGAGAGACAGAAAGTACAACAGTGGTTATTAGGCGACCGGAGGAATAGGGCATCAATGTCTAATGGGTATAGTTTCAGTTTGGGAAGCTGAAAGGAGTTTTGGAGATGGATGGTGGTAATGGCTGCACAACAATATGAATGCATTTAATGCCACTGAACTATACACTTAAAAGTGATTATGATGGGCCGGGCGCAGTGGCTCACACCTGTAATCCCAGCACTTTGGGAGCCAAGGCGGACAGATCACGAGGTCAAGAGATCGAGACCATTCTGGCCAACATGGTGATACCCCATCTCTACTAAAAATACAAAAATTAGCTGGGTGTGGTGGCAGGCACCTGTAGTCCCAGCCACTCGGGAGGCTGAGGCAAGATAATCGCTTGAACCTGGGAGGCGGAGGTTGCAGTGAGCTGAGATTGCGCCACTGCACTCCAGCCTGGCAACAGTGCGAGACCCCGTCTCAAAAAAAAAAAAAAACGATTATGATGGTAAACTTTATGTTACATGTATTTTATCACAATCAAAAGAAGAAATAATTTTTTAAAAGGTAACATATATTAAGCATTCAGCAAAGAACTTGGCAACGAATCTTTGCTCCTTCCTTTCCTCCTGATGCAATCTTTTGTTTCACGGTTCTTTTTAAGTTACCTAAGGAGATCAGCCCTAACCAGTCCTGCCATTATACCTGGCTGAGCATCCCAGGGCAAATTCTTTTCTTCTCTGGGCTTTGGTTTTGTCAACCATTAAAAAACAAGAAAAAGAAGAAGATTAAACTACATTTCCTTTTAACTCTAAAACTAAAAACACATTGAAGGTAAAAGAACTTACAAACAACCTGGCAGGAAGGAAGAAAAAGATATTCTGGAGCATTTATTATGTGTCAAATATTGTACTAAGGGCTGGGGATCCACAAATATGAATATACAAAAAGAAGATAATTCCTGATTTAGGAAAATAATAATAGAAATCACAATCTTGTATATAGTTGCTACTAGAGGGTTACAGGAACAGAACTGATTACCTACCAGCGAAAATCCATCAGAGAGGTGATAATTCAGGGAGACTTCTTTTTGAGGAGGGAGATGAGGGATTAGGAGTGAATCTGGTGGAACAGAGGCAGAGGGGCTATCAGGAGGAGGGACCAGCCCAAGCACCTTACAGAGCGCATGCACTAGTAAGGGTCCCGGAACAGTCCAGAGAAGCGGTGGGAGCCAGTCAGGAAAGACATTTTGGGATCTGACTGTTAAATGCCAAAAAAAAAAAAAAAAAAAAAAAGCTGTGAAAAGGAGCTTGGCTTTTGTCCTGAAGGCAGTGGGGGACCACTGACAGTTTTAACTGGAGAGGGATAGGATCCAGTGTGCATAGTAGAAATATCACTTTGGCAACAGCATAGATTAGGATAGATTAAGGGAAACACGAAGCCCAGACAAAACAGGATAAGGGCCTGACCAACGGCAGTGGCAGTAGGGAAGGAGAGGAAAGAAAGATCCCTTTGCCTCAAGCAGCTCCCACAGATAAAGGCAGGAATGGTACGCAAACTCCAGAAGGTTGGCTCTTGCACACCAGGGACCTTGAACCACATTCTTATTTCTAAACAGTTTCTGACAAATTCTGAATATCCCCACGTCCAGGGCAATCACTCAAAGGGAGGAAACTGGCATAAAAGTTAATCTGTTTCAGCTGCTATGCTATCCTCCACCCCTTCTCACCAGAAATAATCGGAGGCAGCACTGGAAAAAGGAGCATCTGGATGCAGTAAAGACCCATCCCTTCCCGCGCTGGAGCTGTTGGCTCATCCCTGGACATCACAACAATCAAGAATGGAGAATCGTTCTTTTCATCCCTTCTCACAGCATTATCCCAGCGACCTCATCCCCTAACAATGGTGTGGTCTGTGTTATGTTTTCCCTCCATCACTGCCCCTCCCTGCTGCTGCACAACAGAGATGCTGTGCCCCAGAGGCCGCTGAGGTTGCAGGCCTCTCAGCCTCTGAACAAGCCTGTGAGCGTTTGGATGCACCCTCAGAAGGAGCTGCATAAATAATCAGATGAAAAACACCAAACCTTAACTAAAAATGATTTTTTTTCCTCCATTTTTTCCTTCATTAAACCAGCTAAAAGATTTTCATGACACTTCCCTGTAGTGTGATAAAACAGACACCCTTGCATGTTGCTCGGAACTATTTGTTGGTATTATGTGTTTGGAAAATAATCTGGCAGTATTTCAAATGCCTTAAAAATGTTCATCCCTTTGTGCCCAATAATTCTCATTTCTGGCATCTGACTTTAAGGTAATAATTCAAAGGAAAGAAAAAGATGTATGTATGAAGATATATATTGTAGTACTAGTTGGGAAAAAAAGTGGTAGAGTTTCTGTTCTTTACAGTTTTCTCCCATGTTTTCCTCTCTAACTCACCCTTAGGCTTGGTAATGTTCATCTCTATGGCTCTTGATAGAACCAGACATAATGACAGAAACTGGAATTTCTCACCCATGTTCGCAACCTAAACAAGATCTGCTATAAAAATAATTTACTGACGAGTTGGTGGGTGCAGTGCACCAGCATGGCACATGTATACATATGTAACTTACCTGCACATTGGGCACATGTACCATAAAACCTAAAGTATAATAATAATAATAAGAAGAAGAAGAAGAAGAAGAAGAAAAAAAAATTTACTATATGACTAACCATCCTTAGCAGAGAGCCACATTTGAGACCTTTTCATTTTTATGAGATATAAAATTATTAAAGTGCACTTAAAATAAAAAATTAACTTACACATTTATTATTCCACTGTAAACCAGGCACTGTGCTATGGGCTGAGGATATAGCAGTAAACAAAACAGACATGGTCCATGATCTCAGAGCCGAGTATCTGGCAGAGATATAAAGAAACAGACTTTTTTTTTTTTTTGAGACCGAGTCTTGCTCTGTCACCCAGGGTGGAGTGCTGGAGTGCACTGGTGTGATCTCGGCTCACTGCAGCCTCTGCCTCCTGGGTTCAAGCAATTCTCCTGCCTCAGCCTCCTGAGTAGCTGCGATTACAGGTACACGCCACCACACTGACTAATTTTTGCATTTTTGTGGAGATGTGGTTTCGCCATGTTGGCCAGGCTGGTCTCAAACTCCTGGCCTCGATCTGCCCCTGCTTGGCCTCCCAAAGTGCGGTGATTACAGGCATGAGCCACTGCGCCCAGGTGAGAAGAAACAGATAATTTTGAAAAACAATTTTATTTTCTTTTTTTCTAGAGACAGGGGTCTCACTTGTTGCCCAGGCAGGATTTGAGCTCTTTGGCTCAAGCAATCTTCTTGCCTCAGCCTCCCAGTAGGTGGGACTACAGGCACGTGCCATCATGCCCAGCTAAGAAACAGGTAATTATGATAAAGCATGATCAATATTATGATCAAGAAAAATATGGTGTACCATGAAAATTAATAGCAAGGAAGAAGGTCTTACCCTTGTTCAATGTGGGAAGAAGATAAGGAATTTGGACATCATCCTAAGGACAACAGAAAAGAGGAGTGCTGTGGCTGGATTTATGTTCTAGAAAGATCACTCTGGCTGCTGTGTGAAAAGCTTGAGAAGAGCAAGCCTAGCGTCAGGTATACTAACTGGGAGATTTTTTTCTTTTTTGAGACAAGGTCTCACTCTGTCGCCCAGGCTGAAGTGCAGTGGTGCTATGACAGCTCACTGCAGCCTCCCAAGTAGCTATGATTACAGGTGTGCACGACTACACCTGGCTAATTTTTGTCTTTTTTTTTTTTTTTTGGTAGAGATGGAGTTTTGTCATGTTGCCCAGGCTGATCTATCTCAAAGTCCTGGGCTCAAGTGATCCACCTGCCATGGCCTACCAAAGTGCTGGGGTTAGAGGCATGAGCCACTGTGCCCAGTCTCAACTGGGAGATATTATAGTCCCAGTAAGAAATTATGGCTTAAACTGTGGTAGGCAATGGAGAGAGAGAGAAGGTAATGCAAAAGAGATATTTAACTGATCAATTTCTTAGTCACTGCTGGAATGTGGGGGTTGAGAGAGAGTGAAGAATGACTTACAGGTTTCTAGCTTGAGCCAACTATGACATCTACTGAGGCAGGTTTCCCGGAGCACAGGAGATCTACTAAAGGGCATATGATACTGAGTTCAACTTTAAACATTTAGAATTGGAGGGTCTTCAAGGCATCCATGTGGAGCTGAGCTATAGGCCAAGGATTTGGTCTGAAAAGTTCATGCATGGGTTGGAGATGTAAATTTGGATGTCATCAGCATATAGGAAAGGTAACTGAAGCAATGGGGGTGGATATGAGTACTTATTAACCTTGGCACAGTACTAAGAGCTGTGAGAGAGGAAAGAAGGGGAACAGATGTTTCCCACATCACTCCTTCCAGGATGCTCTCCCACAATCTTCCATCCATCCCTGGGTGATGGAAATGACCCGTATCTATGGTCTGCTCTACCTCCTGCTTACCTCTATTACCACTGGAACTTATCACTTTATGTTATACTTTTTGGCTGAATTACCTCTTTACTATAGATTTTAAGTTCCTTGCAAGCAGGAAAAATGGCTCATGTCTTTTTACTCCTAAGCCCACAGCAGCGTGGAGTGCAGTATGTGTTCAGTAAGTGGAGAAATGGTTCCTGTAATTAAGAGATGCAGCACAGATCACACTGCATTTCCTCGAATATCCCTCATTTTATAAACATTGTACTAGAGGAGGGAAAAGATTATATGTATGATTTAACAAAAGTTCAGTTTTTGGAAAACTTTTGAAAAGTACTCTACTTGCATTTAAAAATTGACATGTTCTTCAGAGATGGAGGCACCACATTAGTCAACTTTCAAACTATACTAAAAGGCTATCGTAACCAAAACAGCATGTAGACCAATGGAACAGAATAGAGAACCCAGAAATATGGCCACACACCTACAACAAACTGATATTTGACAAAGTTAAAAAAAAACAAAAAAACAATGGGGATAAGACTCTTCAATAAACGATGCTGGGAAAACTGGCTAAACATATGCAGAAGAATAAAACTGGACTCCTACCTATCATGATACACAATTATTAACTCAAGATAGATTAAAGACTTAAATGCAAGATCTCGGCTGGGCACAGTGGCCCACACCTATAATCCCAGCACTCTGGGAGGCCGAGGTGGGCGGGTCACCTGAGGTCAAGAGTTTGAGACCAGCCTGGCCAACATGGTGAAACCCTGTCTCTACTAAAAATATAAAAATTAGCCGGGCGTGGCAGTGCACGCCTGTAACCCCAGCTACTCAGGAGGCCAAGGCAGGAGAATCACTTGAACCCAGGAGGCGGAGGTTGCAGTGAGCCGAGATCATGCCACCGCACTGAAGCCTGGGTGACAGAGGGAGGCTCTGTCTCAAAAAAAAAAAAAAGTAAGATCTCAAACTATAAAAATCCTAGAATAAAATCTAGAAAATACCCTTCTAGACATCAGCCTTGGCAAGGAATTTATGACTAAGTCCTCTAAAGCAATTACAACAAAAAAATTGACAAGTGGGACCTAATTAAACTGAGGAGCTTGTACACAGCAAAAGAAACTATCGAGAGAGTAAAGAGACAACCTACAGAATGAGAGAAAATATTTGTAAACTATGCATCTGACAAAGGACTAATACCGAGAATCTTTATATAAGAACTTAAATAATTCAATAAAAAACACAAATAATACCATTATAAAGTGGGCAAAGGACATGAACAGACACTTCTCAAAAGATGACACACAATGGGCCAACAAACATTTTTAAACGCACAAACATCACTAATCATCAGAGAAATGCAGCTCAAAACCACAATGAGAGACCATCTCACACCACTCAGAATGGCTATTATTGAAAAGTAAAAAAAAAAAAAAAACAACAACAGATGCTGGAAAGGCTGTGGAGCAAAGGAAATCCTTATACACTGTTGGTGGGAATGTAAATTACTTCGGCCACTGTAGAAAGCAGTTCGGAGATTTTGCAAAGACTAAAAATAGAACTACCATTCAACTCAGCAATCCCATTACTGAGTATATATCCAAAGGAAAATAAATTGTTCTATCAGAAAGACATATGCACTCATATGTTTATTGCAGCACTATTCACAACAGCAAAGACATGGAATCAACCTAGGTGCCCATCAATGGTGGACTGGATTTAAAATGTATAGTACATATACACCATAGAATACTACACAGCCGTAAAAAGTATGGAATCACATCCTTCGCAGCAGAGTGTATGCAGCTGGAGGTCATTATTCTAAGTGAATTAATGTAGAAACAGAAAACCAGGATTGATGCGGTGGCTCAGGTCTGTAATCCCAGCACTTTGGGAGACTGAGACGGGCGGATCACCTGAGGCCAGGAGTTCGAGACCAGCCTGGCGAACATGGTGAAATCCTGTCTCTACTAAAATACAAAACATCACCTGGGCATGGTGGCGTGTGCCTGTAATCCCAGCTACTTGAGAGGCTGAGGCAGGACAATCACTTGAACCCAGGAGGCAGAGGTTGCAGTCAGCCGAGATCATGCCACTGCACTCCAGCCTGGGCAACAGAGCAAGGCTCCGTCTCCCCACTTCAAAAAAAAAAAAAAAGGAAACGAAACCAAATACCACATACATGTTCTCACTTATAAGTGGGAGCTAAATATTGGGTATACACAGACATAAAGACAGGAATAGTAGATACTGAGGACTCCAAAAAGGTCGGAGGAGGGAGGAGGGGGTTAAGGTTGAGAAACTACCTATTGGGTACTGTGTTCATTATTTAGGTGACAGGATCAATAGAAGCCCACATCTCAGCATACTGTAATATATCCATGGAACAAACCTACACATGTACCCCCTGAATCTTTTTTTTTTTTTTTTTTGAGACAAAGCCTGGCTCTGTTGCCCAGGCTGGAGTGCACTGGCACCATCTCAGCTCACTGCAACCTCCGCCTCCCCGGTTCAAGCAATTTTCCTCCCTCAGCCTCCCGAGTAGCTGAGACTACAGGTGCCTGCCACCATGCCTGGCTAATTTTTGTATTTTTAGTAGAGACGGGGTTTTGCCATGTGGGCCAGGCTGGTCTCAAACTACTGACCTCAGGTGATCTGCCCACCTTGGCCTCCCAAAGTGCTGGGATAACAGGCATGATCCACCATGCCCAACTCCCTCTGAATTTTTTTTTTTTTTTTTTTTAAAGAGGCATGTTCTTAAAACGTGAAATTCTTTCTACTTGCTGTGAGGTCACTGGCCATGAGTACACAGTAGGAGATACAATTCTACAAGTATATCATATTCTGGCTGATCTTTAGCAGCCTCCTCTCATGCTCATGTTAACACAAGCTCCCTTTGGCATCATCCTTAAGTTTGATCCCAAGAGTGGGGACTTATTAGCACTTATTTACTTACGATGCTGTGATAGTGTATAGTTCAGGAGACTTACACAGGGCTGGTCTCTACTCACAAATGTGCCTGGATAAATGATAAATAAAACATTCAGAATAGGTAAAATTAAATATTTAACATTCCACTCAGACAGAAGATTAAGTACATTAGAGCAGAGGAAAATGGAATGCCAAGGGAGTATAATGGAAAAAGAAAGGTGCTAGAGGGAAAGCAATGGCTAGCCTTTCATGAGTATGGGAAAGATAAAGATATAATCTACCACACTGGTAAGGGAAGGAGAATATCAATCCATATGCTACAGGCCATGCTAAGTGCTTTATACGTAGTCTCTCAATTATTCACTATAATCTTCTGAAGTAGGAATCCTTATTCCCATTTTCCAGATAGTATAACTGAGGTTCAGGGAAGTAAACAGTTTCACCAAAGTCTGATGACAACCAAGTATTTCCGAAGTCCAAAAGACCGTACAAGGTAAGAATTATGCCTCTGGATAAAACTCCCAAAGGAAGATGGTCATTTTCATATTCACTTATGGTTATGGCCAGTTAATCTAAAGTCATTAATTTTACAGTGATGGGCCAGAGACAGCTTCTATCAGCTCATAAAAGCTGATTGTTAAACTTCTGGGAACTTTGCAACCCAATTTACTTCGCAATGGTAGTCTCAAATCAGTCGTGGTGTGAATATTTACACGATGGGAATTGGCAAACCATGCAAACCAGGGCATCTTATTTTTTTGCTGAGAACTTGTCATTAAATATGTACCTGCACACTGCTACTTAAGAACCTTAGAGATGGAAGTAAGTAACTTTTATCTTGTTTGTCAAGTCCCATCCAAGTTCTATCTACTGATTTTAGTTGCCTGGAAGGCTGCGTTGAGAAGGATTCTGAGACTCTGTTTGTAGTTATCCACCATAAAGAACCTGCCAAAACTAAGAAGTAATGTCTATTACAGGTGGGGAGGGGAAGCAACAGTAACCATGCCATGTGCTTAACCATCAGTCCAATGCTCTAACTTTAGTCATGAAAAAACAGAGACCCAGAGAGGCAAAGTGATTTTCCTGAAGCCACAGAATTAATTAGTGGCAGAGCTGAGACTAGGAACCAAGTATTTGAGTCCTAGTCCACTGATCATTCCAGACAGCACAGAAACCACGTTGCTGAGGCTCTATTAATAATATTGAACAACACCGGAATGACAAAGATCCCTAAGCAAGAATGTTGTAGAGGACATACGAACATACAGAGAGGTGGACTAGAATGAACTCTGGTTCTTTCAGCCCTTGGGGTTTATGATGCTAGATTTCTAAGAACTCTATCTGTGTTCTGATGTGCCTTTTTCCTGACCACAGCAACTACTACCCACGTAAAGTGTGGGCTTTCAAAGATCTTACATGACTTAGCAACATCCTGACAACCACTACATTGTCAGTAGTTAAATCACAAGATATATAGATTATACTTCACAGGTAATTTCTCTAGAAAATATGCCATTAGTAATGCCACGAATAAAAAAGAAAATTCACAAGAGTCGATTTCTATAAACTTTCAGCAGTAAGCTATCCCTAAACCATTTTTGTTCATTTCTTTTTAAACACTGTATTTTTTAACAATATGGCTCAAGAATTGAGGTATAAAATAGCAAACTGTAAGTCTTCCCTACCCCAACTCCAGCCATCCTATTCTGCTTTGTAGAGACAATCATTCTTATCTTGTGTTTCATTTCACAGATATTTTATGGATACGACAGTGAATATATATAATGTCTTCCCCCTTTTAATACATACAGTAAAGCATCATAGTATATTAAATGCACTTTGCTTTATTCCACTTATATCTTGGAGCTTATTCTATATCCATATCTAAATAACTTCATTAGTTTTTATGAAAGATGCTTCCAACCTTGTGTGATAGAAAAAGTGTTATACCCTTATTTTTACATAAATGTCTCATTCAAAATATCACAACTTGATGCCAGAGGAGGGCTAGAAAACACAAACACCGGAATAGGAACAGCTCTGGTCTACAGCTCCCAGCGTGAGCGACGCAGAAGACGGGTGATTTCTGCATTTCCATCTGAGGTACCGTGTTCATCTCACTAGGGAGTGTCAGACAGTGGGCGCAGGTCAGTGGGTGAGTGCACCATGCACCAGCCGAAGCAGGGGCGAGGCACTGCCTCACTCAGATCACAGTGCAATCAAGCTAGAACTCAGGATTAAGAATCTCACTCAAAACTGCTCAACTACATGGAAACTGAACAACCTGCTCCTGAATGACTACTGGGTACATAACGAAATGAAGGCAGAAATAAAGATGTTCTTTGAAACCAACGAGAACCAAGACACAACATACCAGAATCTCTGGGATGCATTCAAAGCAGTGTGTAGAGGGAAATTTATAGCACTAAATGCCCACAAGAGAAAGCAGGAAAGATCCAAAATTGACACCCTAACATCACAATTAAAAGAACTAGAAAAGCAAGAGCAAACACATTCAAAAGCTAGCAGAAGGCAAGAAATAACTAAAATCAGAGCAGAACTGAAGGAAATAGAGACACAAAAAACCCTTCAAAAAATTAATGAATCCAGGAGCTGGTGTTTTGAAAGGATCAACAAAATTGATAGATCGCTAGCAAGATTAATAAAGAAAAAAAGAGAGAAGAATCAAATAGATGCAATAAAAAATGATAAAGGGGATATCACCACCAATCCCACAGAAATACAAACTACCATCAGAGAATATCACAAACACCTCTACGCAAATAAACTAGAAAATCTAGAAGAAATGGATAAATTCCTTGACACATACACCCTCCCAAGACTAAACCAGGAAGAAGTTGACTCTCTGAATAGACCAATAACAGGAGCTGAAATTGTGGCAATAATCAATAGCTTACCAACCAAAAAAAGTCCAGGACCAGACAGGTTCACAGCCGAATTCTACCAGAGGTACAAGGAGGAGCTGGTACCATTCCTTCTGAAACTATTCCAATCAATAGAAAAAGAGGGAATCCTCCCTAACTCATTTTATGAGGCCAGCATCATCCTGATACCAAAGCCGGGCAGAGACACAACAAAAAAAAGAGAATTTTAGACCAATATCCTTGATGAACATTGATGTAAAAATCCTCAATAAAATACTGGCAAACCGAATCCAGCAGCACATCAAAAAGCTTATCCACCATGATCAAGTGGGCTTCATCCCTGGGATGCAAGGCTGGTTCAATATACGCAAATCAATAAATGTAATCCAGCATATAAACAGAACCAAAGACAAAAACCACATGATTATCTCAATAGATGCAGAAAATGCCTTTGACAAAATTCAACAACCCTTCATGCTAAAAACTCTCAATAAATTAGGTATTGATGGGACGTATCTCAAATAATAAGAGCTATCTATGACAAACCCACAGCCAATATCATACTGAATGGGCAAAAACTGGAAGCATTCCCTTTGAAAACTGGCACAAGACAGGGATGCCCTCTCTCACCACTTCTATTCAACATAGTGTTGGAAGTTCTGGCCAGAGCAATTAGGCAGGAGAAGGAAATCAAGGGTATTCAATTAGGACAAAAGGAAGTCAAATTGTCCCTGTTTGCAGATGACATGATTGTATATCTAGAAAACCCCATTGTCTCAGCCCAAAATCTCCTTAAGCTGATAAGCAACTTCAGCAAAGTCTCAGGATACAAAATCAATGTACAAAAATCACAAGCATTCTTATACACCAATAACAGACAAACAGAGAGCCAAATCATGAGTGAACTCCCATTCACAATTGCTTCAAAGAGAATAAAATACCTAGGAATCCAACTTACAAGGGATGTGAAGGACCTCTTCAAGGAGAACTACAAACCACTGCTCAAGGAAATAAAAGAGGATACAAACAAATGGAAGAACATTCCATGCTCATGGGTAGGAAGAATCAATATTGTGAAAATGGCCATCCTTCCCAAGGTAATTTACAGATTCAATGCCATCCCCATCAAGCTACCAATGACTTTCTTCACAGAATTGGAAAAAACTACTTTAAAGTTCATATGGAACCAAAAAAGAGCCCGCATCGCCAAGTCAATCCTAAGCCAAAAGAACAAAGCAGGAGGCATCACACTACCTGACTTCAAACTATACTACAAGGCTACAGTAACCAAAACAGCATGGTACTGGTACTAAAACAGAGATACAGATCAATGGAACAGAACAGAGCTGTCAGAAATAATGCCACATATCTACAACTATCTGATCTTTGACAAACCTGACAAAAACAAGAAATGGGGAAAGGATTCCCTATTTAATAAATGGTGCTGGGAAAACTGGCTAGCCATATGTAGAAAGCTGAAACTGGATCCCTTCCTTACACCTTATACAAAAATCAATTCAAAATGGATTAAAGACTTAAATGTTAGACCTAAAACCATAAAAACCCTAGAAGAAAACCTAGGCATTACCATTCAGGACATAGGCATGGGCAAGGACTTCATGTCTAAAACACCAAAAGCAATGGCAACAGAAGCCAAAATTGACAAATGGGATCTAATTAAACTAAAGAGCTTCTGCACAGCAAAGGAAACTACCATCAGAGTGAACAGGCAACCTATAAAATGGGAGAAAATTTTTGCAACCTACTCATCTGACAAAGGGCTAATATCCAGAATCTACAATGAACTCCAACAAATTTACAAGAAAAAAACAAACAACCCCATCAAAAAGTGGGCGAAGGACATGAACAGACACTTCTCAAAAGAAGACATTTATGCAGCCAAAAAACACATGAAAAAATGCTCACCATCACTGGCCATCAGAGAAATGCAAATCAAAACCACAATGAGATACCATCTCACACCAGTTAGAATGGCAATCATTAAAAAGTCAGGAAACAACAGATGCTGGAGAGGATGTGGAGAAATAGGAACACTTTTACACTGTTGGTGGGACTGTAAACTAGTTCAACCATTGTGGAAGTCAGTGTGGCGATTCCTCAGGGATCTAGAACTAGAAATTCCATTCGACCCAGCCATCCCATTACTGGGTATATACCCAAAGGACTATAAATCATGCTGCTATAAAGACACATGCACACGTATGTTTATTGCCGCATTATTCACAATAGCAAAGACTTGGAACCAACCCAAATGTCCAACAATGATAGACTGGATTAAGAAAATGTGGCACATATACACCATGCAATACTATGCAGCCATAAAAAATGATGAGTTCATGTCCTTTGTAGGGACATGGATGAAATTGGAAATCATCATTCTCAGTAAACTATCGCAAGAACAAAAAACCAAACACCGCATATTCTCACTCATAGGTGGGAATTGAACAATGAGAACACGTGGACACAGGAAGGGGAACATCACACTTCGGGGACTGTTGTGGGGTGGGGGGAGGGGGGAGGGATAGCATTGGGAGATATACCTAATGCTAGATGACGAGTTAGTGGGTGCAGCGCACCAGCATGGCACATGTATACATATGTAACTTACCTGCACATTGCGCACATGTACCATAAAACCTAAAGTATAATAACAATAATAAAAAAAAATAAAAATAAAAATAAAAATAAAAAAAGAAAACACAAACACCACTGAAATGCAAACATTACTTAAGGTCACACTGAGAAACTTTTAAGAGGACTTCATTTTTGCATTTATTTGGATTTCTTTATAGAAGGAAATGACATATAGTGGTCGCAGGTTAATAGGATAACAGTAAACCCTACTGAATCAAATTTGGACAATTTTTTTTTCTAAATGAAGAGTAAATAACTGAAACTTTGGTCATGAAAGCACTCTGAAGGGTCTTCCTGTAGGAATAAGAAATTGTTACTTCAAATTATTTCTGTCCTATCTTTTTCCAAAAAAAGAGTCACGTTGCTTACATGAATTTGTGTGTGGTGTCTGCATTCTGCTATGAGCTTCATGAGGTCAGGGATGACAGTTTGTTCATCTTTGTGTTCTCAGCACAGAATAGGACCTTAGTAACTTTTGTTGAATACATGAAATTCTATTGTAGATAATTTTTAAGTCATCTCAGAACTAACTCAGTTTGCTACTCTCCAATATATACAAAGCAGACACAGTTCTGACCCAGCAAAATTTCCCCATAAGCTATGCTTTGGGAAAAAAGTCTTAAAACCTTGTTGAGGATTTACTGGAGGTAAGAAGAAGGCCTAGAAGTAGGAAAGCCAGAAAGTGGTGGTGGAGTGATGGGATGAAGGCTAAGAAGAAATTGGATGGAGATTTATTTGAGCAAAGATCCCATTTATGCTCTTTAACCACAGTAGGTAAGCCACCATTCTTTGTCTATACTCAAGATCATTCCTATTTAGCACAAATGCATCATGTCTACTATTCAAAACAATTCTACAAGTACATACTGAGCATCTGTGGTGGGTGTACAGTGGGAACTCAATAAATCGGTGTCTGGGTCAATTTTAATCCTCATGTCATCTTATCATCACTTCTGTACATGTCTGATTCACTAATAGCCTATAAGAATGACAAACAATCATGTTTTAATTATCTTTGCATTTTAATATGAAATGGGGTCTGCTGGGCATTCAAAGTCTAATCAACGAACAGAACAGGGAACCAAGCACCTCAAGCTGGGAATGGTTGTGGGAGGAGGAAAGTAATCAAGAGATGCTTCATGTGAAAATAACAATATCTGTGATGAGCCTTAAAGGATGAACAATATTCCCAGAAACAGATTTTGGGGCCAAGATATGAAACATGGAACAAAGGAAATAATATTCTGAACATAATGGAGAAGGCAACATTAAAGTGCACAGAGGTAGCAATATTCATGAAGTGTCTGGGAAACAACATACCATTGAGTGTTTCTAGAGCCTACAGGGAGCCAGGAAAACATGAGAATGAAAAGGTAGGTTGAGTCCCAATCACAGTGTGACTTAAATGATGTACTAAATGGTTTGAACTTTGCCTTGAAAAACAATGGTGAGCACCCCCAAATTTTGAAAATAATAATACATTTAAAAAAACCAGGATTTAAGGGCAAGACAGCTGGGTTTATATCCTAAATTCTTAATAACTAGTAGTGTCACTTTGGATAAATCACTGAATTTCTTTGAATTTTAGTTTTTCGTCTAGAAGATGGATATAATATCTTACTAGATTGAATCGAAGAAGTGGATGTTAAAGACCTCTATAAACTGGCAAGTACAGCATAAATATTGTCTTATAATAATAAGCTGTGCTTTGGCAAAACATCTTACAAACTTATTGAGAATTTGTTGGGGGTGAGAGGAAGGCCTAGAAGTGGAAAAGTGGGAAAGTCGTGGTGGGCTGATCATTTGCTTGTGCAGATGAGGACAAAGCCCTATTACCCTCACCTGCAGACACAAGGACCTGACCTTGGACCCTTCCCTGAGCAAGATTCCGAGAAACGGATATACACACCAACCACTAGGTACTCTCGGGTCCACATTGTTTGATAAAATAAATCCTGGGTCAATAATCTCAATGGGATGACAAAAACAATTTCCTGTTGCAGGGCATTTACTGGTAGCATTGCATTTGCAGTCTTCCCAATCAGCAGTCCATTAAGCAGCCACCAAAAACACTAAGCCGCAGAAGGCTTTTTAAAAAAGACATTATGTGTAAGACATTAATAATAAGGAAAGCTGGGTGTGGGGTATATGGGAACTCTGTACCACCTTCTCAGTTTTTCTGTACTAAAACTGAAAAAAAGTCTATTAAAAATGACATTACAGGCTTAGAGTAGATTTACTCATAATAGCCAAAAGCTGGAAACAGCACAGGCATCCATCCGAAGGAGAATGTATAAACAAAGTGGTATATTCATGCAATGGAATATTACTTAGCAATAAAAAGGAATGGTCTATAAATACATTCAACAACATGGATGGATCTCAAAAAGTATTATACCAAATGAAAGAAGCCTTACACAAAAGAGTACATACTGTATGATTCTGTTTCTATGAGATTCTAAAACAGGCAAAACTAATCTATGGTAGAAAAAAATCAGAATGATTGTTCCTTCTGGAGGGTGGGGGTGGGGTGAGAATTGTTTGGAAAGGGGAATGGGGAAACTTTCTGGAACGATGGTAATGTTTTATATAGTCTGATAGGAGCTTTAGTTACATTTTTGTCAAATCTCAAAGAACACTTCAGATTGACATTTCACTCCATGTACATTTTACCTCAAAGAAAAATACTCAACAAATGTGGAACTCTAGGGAACGATATGCATGCTGAAGTATTTAGGGAGAAATGTGCTAATGTCTGCAATTTACTTTAAATGCTATAAAAAATAAGATGCACAATGGGTGGTCAAAGGAATGTATAGATGAATAGATAAGTGATACAGCAAGCATAGTAAAATATTAATGACAGAATCTAGATGGTTGATAAATAGGTGTTAATTGTAAAATTCTTTCAATCTTGCTTTCTGTTTGAAATTTTTCATTTAAAAATGTTAGCAAAAATAAAGAACATTTTTGGGGTTTTGTGTCTGGGTTGCGTGGCTAGGATAAAGAGAGTAGAGAGTTTATAAGGCCAGTCTTGTAGGCTCTTTATATTAATTAAAAATCCCTTACACTTAACTTTTTACGTGAGTACAGATGGCCCTTTCATATTTATCCTCATTTTATCCCCCAATATGATTTATGTATCTCTCATCTGTGTTCCTGTGAATATCTTCCTTTTAGCATTTATAATATCACTTTGTAACTGTTTTCATCTCTGTATCCCCCTACTAGACCATCATGAACTCCTTGAAGGCACGGCCTTGTCTTTCTTTTTTGATGTGTTCACAGTAGCTGACACATATAGTAGGCACTCACTCAAGCATTTGTTGAGAATACCCTAGGTACTCAACAAGTACAAGGCGAGCTGGCTGCTAGGGCAACCAGACCATTTTAGAGGCCACAGGGAAATGTGAAGATTTCCCACAGAAAAGCATGACTTTATGGAAGCAGTTCTGTACTTGGAAGGTGTTATAATAACTAGAAACAGAGAGATCTGTTTGGATTTTCTCATCTAGCATTTATCTCGCCATATTGCTACCTGAAATACTTTCTAGACAAAGTTGGTTGGTATGTACGATAGGTTGGCCCACTCAACATCAATTCCACTCCCCTTCTAGTTAGAAAATCTGGAAAACTAAAAGTCACCTTTACCAAATTTGTTTGCAGGTAATCTGCCAATTACTTGCATTCATATAAGACTGGTAAGGTGGAAATGAGGCTAAGGCCATTTTCCATTTCTCTTTTGGCTATTTCTCGTTTCTACTGGCAAAAAAGGATATAGACGTTTGATTGTTTTATGCGGCTGAGGTATTCTCCAGCCTCCTGAGTGCCATGGGGCAGGTTCATTAGTAGGTTCTCAAGTCTGACCTCCCATACCCGAGACCACAGCTATGGGGTGCGGGTGGGGGTTAAATGGATCACCAGTGGTTTCCTAGGAGGTCATCTGTGGAGTTCTTAAACTAGAACATGCAGCTCTAGTTCTTCCTATCATTTGGTAAGCATCTAATTCCTTGTATTAAATTCCTTCCTGTTTAAAGTATCTGGAGTGGTTTCCATTTCTCACAGTGACCCCTGGGCATAAAAATAAAGAAGTTTGAGTGACAAACAGCAGGTCCCTGGGGACAGGAAAGAAGGGAAATACAAGGCTTTGCATTTTGGAGTTTTTCACAAGTATCCATTCAAGAAAATGTTGAACCTTACTTTGGGCCAAGCACTGGGCTAGGGGCTGGAATCAAGAAATAGTGGTTTGCTTTGAGATAGGAGTGTCATGTCAACATGTGAAAGAAGGGCCCATAGTGATAGATGACAGAGAAGGAAGTGATGGTCAGAATGAGAATCCAGGTAAAGGGGTAGATTTATCGGGAGAAAAGCCTTACTCTTAGACCTCTAAAACCAAATAGTGACTATATACTTAGCATCTTATGCACAGCGTATTCATTTATATTATCTCATTGTACATTTCCTCTTCCCACTCCCTCCTTTTTTGGTTAACATTTGGGTGCTTCCCATATGGCAGGCACTTTAACATATTTTCTTAATGGAACTGTGGAACACCCTATGAAGTAGAAGAGTATTAGTTCTAGAATTTGCCTGAGGTCTCACAGTTATTAATAGTAGAACCAGGCTGGGTGCAGTGGCTCATGGCTGTAATCCCAGCACTTTGGGAGGCTGAGGTGGGCAGATCATTTGAGGTCAGGAGTTCAAGACCAGACTGGCCAACATGGTAAAACCCTGTCTCTTCTAAAAAATACAAAAATTAGCAGGGCATGGTGGTGGGCACTTGTAATCCCAGCTACTCGGGAGGCTGAGGCAGGAGAATTGCATGAACCCGGGAGGTGGAGGTTGCAGTGAGCCAAAATCGCGCCACTGCACTCCAGCCTGGGTGACAGAGACAGACACCATCTCAAAAAATAAATAAAAATAAAATAAATAAATAGCAGGACCAGCACTCCAACTCTTTTGATCCAAATTCTCCATTCTTTTTTTTTTTTGAGATGGAGTCTCGCTCTGTTGCCAGGCTGGAGTGCAGTGGCACAATCTCGGCTCACTGCAATCTCTGCCTCCCAGGTTCAAGTGATTCCCCTGCCTTAGCCTCCCCAGTAGCTGGGACTACAGTTATGCACCACCACACCCAGCTAATTTTTTGTTATTTTTAGTAGAGACGGGGTTTTACCATGTTGGCCAGGAGGGTCTCCATCTTCTGACCTCCTGATCCGCCTGCCTTGGCCTCCCAAAGTGCTGGGATTACAGGCGTGGGCCACCACGCCCAGCCCCAAATCCTCCATTCTTAAGGGATAACAAATCCAGAATTTCAGTTCTCCAAAAGATATAATGTGTTTAAACACATTGTGCAAACATGAGGAGTTGCTATCCTTACCACAGAAAACCTTTTTCTCTAAGCTTGAAGTCCTCAGGATAAGAGGAACAGTGCCCACGCTGCTCTGGGCCTAGAAAGGGATTACGGAGGTCCTAGGCTGGCTCAGATCAGATCAAACTCACAATAGACCAAGGGGATTGGAAAACAGAGACAGAGATGGAAAACCAGTGGCTGCCACCACAGCCTGGTCACTAAGGCAGCTCTTTATCTCCTATGCCATTGTTTATAGCCCAGAGGACACCATCCGGACCTCGTAAATGAAAGTGCCCATTGGGAAGGGGAAAAAACACACAGATGCCCCCTCCAGGCACAAAAGGACATTTGTGTTGGGCAACCCAAGAGGCAGACACACCAAGGGCTTGCCCCTCCTCCCTTTGCCCCTAGAAAAAGACAAGAAAGGCAGCTTTCTGGTATTCCACAAAGTGGGGAGCCTGTGGCAGGGAACAGAACAAACCCCCTCCAAAACTGCTGACTTGATTCATCCCCAAACTGACACAATGCGGGAGGAAGACTTCAGGAAATGGGCAGATTATGTCCAAGAAAAGATTTCCTGCAAGCAGTTAACGGGAAACTTACATGAAAAGCAGGACTAAAAATACACAGGCTATTGGAAACCAGTGGTGAGGCCCCTGGTTTTTAAAGAAGTGACTGAGGAAGCCACCAGGCTTGGGACTTTCCCTGCCCACCAACCTAGAGAGATCAACTTAACCCTGGCTTTATTTGCCTGGGGGAGAAGCTTATAGGGTACCTGGTATGATTTAAATTTCATTTCAATATTGATCAAGTCCTCACTGTGTCTGAGCTTTCTATTCATATGAGCTATGATAGCACAAAAAGAAGGTAAAAGCCTCAGTGCCCTACACACATATCCTGACTCAAATGATGAGAGAAACGGATCAGTAGTACAAATGACATCCTATGTTTAAGTGAATTTTGGTTATCAAAAAATAAACCTCACAACTTAAGTAAGAGTCTAATGGGATGCAGCAAGAGGTAGCAATGGGATGCAGGAAATTTATCTGCACTTGAAGGCATATGTGAGTAATGACAAATCATGGCTCTGGCTTGAACAGTAGGGAAACTAAAAAGTAACATTTAGGAGACCAAAAAGTAACTATTAAGAAGTGTTGTTTATTGACTTTGAGAAAGAACCTTTCTAGGTGCTTAGAGGAAGAAGCAGGCACAGGGTGTTCCCTCACGCCCTAGAGTCTGAGTAGAAATTTGAAGATATATTTTTTGTCTTGTTTTTGTTTTTTTAAGAACCTTCCCCTTTGCCTTGTCTTATACCTGAGAGCCTAATTTTGCCAAATATTTATTGAGCCCCAACATTGGTGCATCCCCTACAGCAGATCAAGAATCTCTTATAATTTAATGGGAAAGATGGTCCTTCAAATGACAGAAGGAGGAGGATAATGCTGGGCTTTGTTTCAGAGCCTGCCTGGGACATGTGGTACCATCAGTATACTCTTGATTTAGTGATTTACAGTCTTCACACTGGAAATATTGGGCTCCAATTACAAAGGAAAATCTTATTACTAACCATCTTCCAATCATACACATACTGATAAGTCCTTCTTCTACGATTATAATGAATAATTTGAGTCCAAAGATCTTTTGGTGACTTTTTTATTTTTTATTTTTAGAGAAAAAGTCTCGCTGTGTCACTCAGGCTGGAGTGCAGTGGTGCGATCATGGCTCACTCCAGCCTCGAATCCTGAGCTTAAGCAATCTTCCTGCCTTAGCATCCCAAGAGCTAGGACTACAGGAATGCACCACCATGCCCAGCTAATTTTTAAACAATTTTTATAGAGGTGGGGAGGTCTCACTATGTTACCCAGGCTAGTCTCAAACTCCTGGACTCAAGAGATCTTTCCAACTTGGCCTCCCAAAGTGCTGGGATTACAGGTGTTAGCCACCACCCCCTGCCCAGTGGCATATTTTTATACACAGTGGGAGCCAGATGTGAAGGCAGACTGAAAAACAAAATGTAGGTGGTCCTGTGTGATTAGTCTAGGGAGACTGGGTAGTGAGAACAGTAAGTTTTTCACCATGGGTGATCTAAAACTTTTTGTTGTAAAATCCCATAGATACTTATTGCTGCTCTTATCTTCACTGATTTCTTGGCAGCATTTGAGACACCTGAAGGCTCCTCTCCTAAATGCTTCTCCTAAATCCTTTGGATTACCTGACACCACAATTTCCTGCATTTCTATTCTCATTTTCAGTCATCATAGGATCCTTTTAAGGTCTATGATCCCTGGGATTTCACCCTCAGTTTTCTCTTATCTTACTCTACATATTGCTTGGTGATTCATATTTCTCTCATTGTACCAAGTACTCCTAGACTGGCATCTCCAGACTATACCTGAGACACTCTTGAGCTGTCATGAGTAAAGCTGATAAGTTCATCTCCTTTCAGTTCCTTCCTATTTTCTACAACAGAAGGGAGGAATAATAATAATTTTTTTGATGGTTATAATTTTGTAACTTTTTTATATTTAATTTTTGTGGTTACATAGTAGGTATACATGAGATGTTTTGACACAAGCATGCAATGTGTGATAATCACATCATGGAGAATAAGGTACCCATCCCCTTGAGCATTTACCCTTTGTGTTACAAATAATCCAATTATATTCTTTCAGTTATTTCAAAATGTACAAATAAATTATTATTGACAATAGTTACCCTGTTGTGCAATCAAATAGTAGGTATTATTCATTCTTTCTATTTTATTTTTGTTGCCCATTAATCATCCCCACCTCTCTTCCCACCTCTCACTCCCCTTCCCAGCCTCTGATAACCATCCTTCTACTGTCTATCTCCACGAGTTCAATTGTTTTGATTTTTAGATCCCACAAGTAAGTTAGAACATGCAATGTCTATCTGTCTGTGCCTGGCTTATTTCACTTAACATAATGATCTCTAGTTCCATCCATGTTGTTGCAAATGAGAGGATCTCATCCTTTTTATGGCTGAATAGTAATTGTGTATAAGCACCACATTTTCTTTACCCATTCAACTGCTGATAGACACTTAGGTTGTTTCCAAGCCTTGGCTATTGTGAACAGTGCTGCAACAAACATGCGAGTGCAGGTATCTCTGTAAAATACTGATTTCCCTTCTTTGGGGTAAATACTTAGCCGTGGGATTGCTGGATCACATGGTAGCTCTATTTTTTGAGGAGCCTCCAAACGGTTCTCCACAGTGGTTGTACTAATTTATGTTCCCACCAATAGTGTAAGAGGGTTTCCTTTTCTCTACATCCTCGCCAGCATTTGCTATTGCCTGTCTTTTGGATAAAAGCCATTTTAACTGGGGTGACATATCCTATTGTAGTTTTGATTATGTATCTCTGATGACCAATGATGTTGAGTACCTTTTCATATGCCTGTCTGCCACTTGTATGTCTTCCTTTTAAAAAATGTCTATTCAAATCTTTGGCCCATTTAAAAATCAGATTAGATTTTTTCCTATAGAGTTGTCTGAACTCCTTATATTTTCTGGTTATCAATCCCTTGTCAGATGAGCAGTCTGCAAATGTTTTCTCCCATTTTGTGGGTTGTCTCTTCATTTTAAGGATTGTCTCCTTTGCTGTGCAGAAGGTTTTTAACTTGATGTGATCCCATTTGTCCATTTTTGCTTTGGTTGTCTGTGCTTGTGGAGTTATCACTTGCACATTTTTTCTAGACCAATGTCCTGGAGATTTTCCCCAATCAGTTTTTTGTAGGAGTTTCATAGTTAGAGGTTTTAGATTTAAGTCTTTAATTCATTTTGATTTGATTTTTGTATATGGTGAAAGATAGGGATCTAGTTTCATTCTTCTGCATAGGGATATCCAGTTTTCCCAGCACCACTTATTGAAGAAACTGTCTTTCCTCCAGTGTGTGTTCTTGGCAGCTTTGTTGAAAATGAGTTCACTGTAGGCATGTGAATTTGTTTCTGGGTCCTCTATTCTATTCCATTGGTCTATGTGTCTGTTTTTATGCCAGTACCATGCTGTTTTGGTTACTATAGCTCTGTAGTATAATTTGAAGTGGGTAATGTGATTCCTCAAGTTTTGTTCTTTTTGCTTAGGATAGCTTTGGTTATTCTGGGTCTTTTGTGATTCCATATAAATTTTAGAATTGTTCTATTTCTGTGAAGAATGTCATTGGTATTTTGACAGGGAATGCATTGAATCTATAGATTTGGGTAGTATGGACATTTTAACAATATTAATTCTTCCAATCCATGAGCATGGAATATCTTTCCATTTTCTGGTGCCCTCTTTAGTTTTTTTCATCATTGTCTTATAGTTTTCATTATAGAGATCTTTCACTTTTTTGGTTAAATTAATTCCTAGGCATTTAATTTTATTTGTGGCTACTATAAATGGGATTACTTTTAAAAAAATTATTTTCCGGGTCGGGCATGGTGGCTCACGCCTGCATTCCCAGTACTTTGGGAGGCGGAACACTGGAAGCCAGGAATTCAATACCAGCCTGGCTAACATGGTGAAATCCTATCTCTACTAAAAATACAAAAATTAGCTGGGCATAGTGGTGCACGCCTGTAGTCCCAGCTACTGAGGAGGCTGAGGCAGGAGAATTGTTTGAACCTGGGAGGTGGAGGTTGCAGCGAGCCAAGATTGCGCCACTGCACTCACTCCAGCCCGGGCAACAGAGCAAGACTCTGTCTCTCAAAAAAAAAAAAAAAAAAAAAAAAAAGAATTATTTCCCAGATTGTTCACTGTTGACATATAGAAACACTACTGATTTTTGTATGCTGATTTTGTACCCTGCAACTTTATTGAATTTATCAGTTGTAATAGTTGTTTTTTTTTTTTTTTTTTTTTGTGAAGTCTTTAGGTTTTTCCAAATATGAGATCATATCATGAGCAAACAAGGATAATTTGACTTTCTGGGAGGAAGGATAATTAACTGGCACCTTAAATCTGTAAAATCTTGGTAATGTGCTTTGTTTTATAAATAGATAATAGTTAGAATTTTGTGTTTTGTCTGTGGATGTCTACACATTATTTTAGACCCTGGAAATACAGGTGCCACAGCTGACATTTTATTTGCTAAATTTCAACAATAACCATCATCAAACAGTGAAAAATGAACAGGAATAAATAGCATGGGAACATTAAGTGGCCAAAGGGTATGAGAAAAATATTAGGAAATTCTTGGTATCTGTGCAATTAGAAACAAAATAAACAAAAGAATTGGATTAATGACTTAAGAAGTGATATATATTGAACTAAAATATGTTAGCATCTAGTCATTTCTATTTCTAAAATATCACAGTAAAGAGAAGAAAAGCCATTGTATTCAACTGCTCAGAAATCTGACTGTGAGTACTCCAGCATCTACCTTTGACTATGGACTTCTGAAGACTATAGTACTAGCACTAGCAGGGAACAACATTCAAAGAACCTTGGACTGGGCAACTAGCCTTGCTATTGAACGCTTCTTGCTCAGTGTTCATCTAATACCTTTGGGTTCCAAGATCTCAACACATTCTTAGCATTTGGTCTCAGCAAAAGATCAGATAATCATTTGCTTCTCAGTATAGATTTCAGTTAGTGGGTTTGATTTCCTCATCTAGTACTATTTGCCTCTTAAATCAAATGTCCAAAAAGAAATAAGGACAGTGCAAAAGGCAATACACAAAAGGCACCAGAAGCTACTTTGCACGAGTCTCCTTTTTGCTGTAGTCTCAGAAATGGCAGGGAGGGGTCAGAAGTTTTTGCCCTATTAGGAAGTAAGGCAGAATTCCCCACAGTGAAGTCACAGACAAGACTTAGTTAAGGAGAGGCTGGAAAGTAATAAAAGAATGGAATGATATGTTTTCTCCCCTGACAACCCACACCGTTGTCTTAGTGGCGGGGAAAAGAGAAAGAACGTGGAAGTTGGAGAAAGAATGGTAGAGTATTAGGCAAAGAAAATAAAAGTCTTCCCTCATAGAAGAAGAAAGCATCATTCTAGTAACTCCCCATCCCTACCCTATCTCAAGTGCAGCTAATGGTGAGAAGTAGAAAATGTTTTCTCAATAAATGAATCACAAACGAGTTCCTCTCTATACTCCATAAGGCACATTCAGTGTAGATCCTGTAATTAAGGAGTTCCAAACTTAGCTAAGAAGCCATGTACATTTTTAAAATATAAAGCAGCACAAATACAGTATTAAGTCAGAAGTAATATTAGGAGTTTGGAGGCATGAACAACTGCTGTAGCTCAGAGTGGTTTGAGAAAGCTTTGTAAGCAAAAGACCCGAGGCCAGGCCAGGTCAGTATGAAGGCCTGGACTACATTATCCTTCCTAGTTCATCTTCTTTCTTTGGCTCAGTCAGCAAGGAACTTCTAAACACATAAAAACAATAACCACCATCAAATGTCTTACAAAAGTACTCCATAAAGTATAAAATGTTAAATATATTACCTGACTCTTCAGGAGAGCAGGATGAAGTGAATTATCTGTTACCATCACCATCATAATAGCATTGAATGTTCAATGTTCAATTCAATTCAATGCCAGACACTGCACTGTTGGCTGGATAACAATGCCTATTCACAATCCCTTTTCCTTGTTTGTCCTTAGAGTGTTTAGGCAAACAGAATGTTTACTTTCCTGGTAACTGGAGGTATCCACATGTCACAATTCTGGATAATAAGACCTAAGTAGAAATCTTTTGGAGGTTCCTGGGAAAGCTTTTGATTCTCTTGCTACCAGGAGGCTGAATGCCTACACAAGATGGCTGGCTGGGAAGACAGAAAAAGCATCCTTGATTGCAACACTGACTGTCTACACCAAAGGCAGAAACTGCTTATTCTTGTAATGAATAAAGACTTCTTGTAATGTGAGAAAAATGAACTGTTTAACACACTATGCACTTTCTCTTACATAAACTGAAAATATTCCTGAGATAAATGCTTACCATGTGCGTAGCCAAGGTTATAAAGTAGGTAGGTGACAAAAACAGAATTCAATCCCATTTCTGACAGACCCAAAGCCCTGACCTCAACCAATACACTAACAAGGATACACACAGTGTCACAAAAACCAGATCTCTTAATGACCAGTACTGTGGTTGTTCTGGTTTGAAGGACCAGTCATCTCATGATTGTTACAGCCATTCTCCTCATAAAACTTTACATTCTGGGTACACCTTAATAATATGTTCCAAAAACAATGACTCCAAATTTCACTGGGTTTTAGACTAAGGGCAACGAGATTGAATTTACTGATTCATACATACTGGTCATCTTCTCCTGATTCCCCATAGCCCCACCAACATTTTTTTTTTTTTTGAGACAGAATCTCACTCCATTGCCCAGGCTGGAGTGCAGTGGCGTGATCTCAGCTCAGTACAACCTCCGCCTCCCAGGTTCAAGCGATTTTTGTGCGTCAGCCTCCCGAGTAACTGGGATTATAGGCATGTGTCACCACACTCAGCTATTTTTTTTTGTATTTTTAGTAGAGATAGGGATTTGCCATGTTGGCCAGGCTGGTCTTGAACTCCTGGCCTCAAGTGATCCACCTGCCTCGGCCTCCCAAAGTGCTGAGATTACAGGCATGAGCCACTGTGACCGGCCCTGATTCCTTTCATGACAAATCTATGACACTCTTCTTTCATTTTGAATTTCTTTCACACTTGAAATCCAGAAAAATACAACATTTGCCTAGCAAAACTTTCCCTGTTCTCTTTTCTTTTTTGCACCCATTTGGGGTTTCAAGATGGTCACAAGTCAGTCCTGCCCTTGTTTTTTATACAATAGACAAGTGTCATTTCAACAGACTAAGCATCTGATAACACTTAAAAAATAAATAGCAGACTATATCTGGAGAGCCGCTTATGCCCTACAATACAACAAACTGAAAGATCATTCAGAAATATTTCAAAGCCCCACACAACACTGAGCTGATGGTGGCAGTGATCAACTGTTGGCAGCTGTTAAGGTTCTCATGAAATGCACTCATCTGTGGTTATGACTGGCCACTACATAGGAGGATTAATGGGGCTGCTTTTGACTGTCATGGAAAGTGTAAGATATGTTCTTTATGTAGATCCCTAAGAGCAAACATCCCCTCTGCAGAGCTGATAGGTCACCTGCCTCAACCAATTAGCTAATTGTCTGAAATCACTCCTTATAGATCACAGAAAACTGTCTTGTGAATAAACTCTGTTAATACAGAAAGCAAGAGCCTTTTGTTTCCTTTTGAAGACCTTATTCAACTCTAAGGCCCCTTCCATCCACGAAATTCTAAATTCTACAAATGTGAACAATCAGCTCCAATGAATGAATCCTTCCAGCTTTATAGCGAATGAGTGCTTTTTTGACTACGGGTTGTTTTTCTTTTTAAAGAGAAAATTGTTTTTTAAATGTAGCTTCCTGACTGCACCAGGTGTGAAATGGTAAATAAAAGAACAAGCAGTTGTGTTGAACATCTTTGGTTGTTTCCTTCAAAGCTTACCAGACTGATGTCATTCTGGATGTTTTCTATTCTGCTTACCAAGCTCGGTTTTCCTAGAAAAAGTCTGTAGAATGACTGCCCTAATCCTAATCAAAACATACCATCATATTCTAAAAGCTCAGGGCTATCTGGGAGACTGGTAGCTAGCTCTCACTGAATAAAGAGGAGTGAGTAGCCCCTTTTTCGTGGATAATTCTAGGAACTGGGTGGCAAGACAGTCTTCCTCTTTGGCCTCCTGGATGAACAAAGATGGGCTGAGAATCAATGATGTTGCCCTAAGTGACAAGATGCCTTTATTCACACTGTGCATATAGCCTCTCACAGACCCTTATTTTTCTGCTCCCAAATATAGTATTATTTTGTTCAGATTTCTACCCTCTCCTGTGCCATTCCTCCTATCACTTTGAAATCTTTCTTCAAAAGTCTAAAATTCCACAAATGAAGATGAACAAAGGGAAAGCCTATATCTGTCTCATCTGGGAACCCTGGAAAAGCCACACTGCTTATGTGAAGAGGGGGAAAAAAAAAAAGATGGGCAGGAGTTTAGTAAGACTGGGGGAAGAGAGAAAAGGAAACTCCCCAGGAAAGGAAGAAAATAAAGTATTTACCACGTGACAGATACCATGCTAAGTACTTACACATAAATTCTCATCTATACCTCACAACCTCACAACAGATGACCCTAGGAAAGGGTGTATCTCTCAAAGCCTTTAACCAGTTTAAGAAATCTGCCCAAGGTAAATCTAGGTCTCAAACCAAGATCTGGCTCAAAATCATCTCTTTCCTCATCACAATGGTGAGAAGCTGCATGGAAGCAGGAAGGGATAAGGCTCATTTAAGGAACAGTAAACCTCCCTCCCACCTCCCTACTATCATGCCCAAGGTATTTTTCATCTTCAGCAACATTCAAAGATGCTCTTTCTTGATGCCTGTAAAATGAAGTCAAGTTCATGTGCCTGGCATTAAAGGTGACTCCAGCTCAGCTAGAAGCTCCTGATTATATCTACTAATCTTACTTTACCCTGTACCCCATCACTTTATTCTTGAGTCTATGGTTTCACATCTCTCATCCAATAAAGGAAGCATATGCTTTTACTGGATATATTCATTGATTCATTCAACATTTATTGAATGCCTATTATGTGTCATTTCTTCAATACACTTTTATTGAGCAACTGCTATGCTCTAGGCATATTGGTAATATTGGTAATATTGGTAAATGGTAAATATTGGAGAATGACAATGAGATATATTTAGGGAATAAGTATAGCATACTAAATGCTGATGTGACAGGAGATACCAATGTAATCCCCTTGAATAATCATTGCCTTTAGATGTGCTGAGCTGAATCACTAGTAGACCCTGGGATTAAGCCTTAGGTATAGTTTAAGTTCAATTCAAATATGTCATCAAATGGAGATGATGAAAGAAGCAACCATAATGATCCTGCACTAGGGTCATCAGCTCCAGGACTGCCAATGGTTTCTTAAAAGATATCATTTAATGCCTATCCTCACGAATCTCATCAAATAGTCAACAATTTCACTTTGGTTACACCTAATGTCACACTTGGGGTCTTGTTTAAATGGCGACTCCTAAAGAACAAATATTCAGAACCTGCTAGGTACTTGCCCGCCATACTCTTTGTTTCACAAAACTCACCTTTTCATGATGATACCAAAGGTCTAATTCCCTCACTTGTCTCTCTGTTGCTAGCCTATCCTTTGTCTCAGTTACTCCTCTCTTCAGGGATCTTCTTCACCCCACCACTTCTCAAAATTTCTGATCCAAGTTATCATCTGAATGGCTAAGTGCAATGTTTAAAAACGCCTCAGAATCTCCACCAGCCTGTGTGGAAGGGAGACAAAGGCCAGTGTGTGTTGTGTTCCTCTCCCTATGGACAACAAACTGTGCCTAATGAATTCTGGCCAGAGCCAAAACAATGAAATTATTTATCTCCACCTCTCCTACTGATGCACAGCAGAAATAAATATAGGGATCACCACCTTCTGTGCACATGCAAATAAGTATACTCACAGAAACAAAAATTTCAACCTACAATTTCAGTTTTCCTCGCCTTTTGCTCACACCCTAGTGAATGCTATCAACGGATCTGCCCTGAACCTACCCTCTGTGCCTCTTCTCAAGATCATTCTCACATCTTACTCCCAAGCCTTACTCTCTGTTGAAATTAAACTCCTTCTTCAAGGCTTACCTTAAATGCCACCTCCTCTAGGCTGTTGTCCTTGATCTTTAAAATACAATACAAACCCTCCCTCCTCTAAACCCCTTCAACACTTTGCACTTTTTTTTTTTTTTTTGAGACGGAGTCTTGCTCTGTCGCCCAGGCTGGAGTGCAATGGCACGTCTCGGCTCACTGCAAGCTCCGCCTCCCGGTTTCACGCCATTCTCCTGCCTCAGTCTCCCAAGTAGCTGGGACTACAGGCGCCTGTCACCACACCTGGCTAATTTTTTGTATTTCTAGTAGAGACGGGGTTTCACCATATTAGCCAGGATGGTGAAATCTCCTGACCTTGTGATCCGCCGGCCTCGGCCTCCCAAAGTGCTGGGATTACACGTGTGAGCCACCACGCCTGGCCTGCACTTCTTGTTAGATATCACAAAAAGACTTGTGTGGTAGCTTCTTTTTTTTGTAAATTGGTTTTGAGGCCAAGGTTCATATCATTTAGACATCCTCCATAGTTCCTAGTACAGAACATGTATTTAGTACAAGTAGGAGGCTCTTAAGCGCTTGCTGAAATAATAAAATATTACTTTCAATGAGCTTTCCCATACATTACTTCAGGGTATGATTATCCCAGTTTTACAAATAAAAGAGGCCCAGAAAAGTTTAGTGATTCAGAAAAGAGGCCAAATTTTCCACAGAAGCTGAGATAAAAGACCCACATAAGGGGTTCAGATGTGAATGTAGGTACCCTTGAGTAAATGCTCCCACCTTCTATTGAATAACCCACTGAGAATATAAATTAGTTACTTTTTTGAGGAATAAACTTGTCAATATGTATCTCAAGAGTCAAGAAATTCATAATCTGAACAGTTTATCTATTTCTAGAAACCCACCATGAGAAAATATCTAGAGATGTAGACTGACTTACACATGAAGATAACCATTGCACTGCTGTTAAAAATAGTGATAAGAAGAGTAAAATCTTCTGCTTCCCTGTTGATAGACTGAAAATTCATTTTCCTCCCAAACTGCAAAGAGGTGGCAATGTAGTACAAGAAGGAATAATGTAATTAGGGGAGGGAAGGAGAGAGGGAGGGAGAGAGGGAGAAAGGGAGGGAGGGAGGGGAAGGGAGGAGAGGGAGACAGAAGGAGGGAGAGGGAGAAGGAGAGGGAGAGAGGAATAAGGGCAAAAAGACAGACTAGAAATTTTTAACTATTTTCAAAAGATGGAAATACATGGGATTATATTGGTAAATGTACATTATTATAGACAAACTACAATGCTGATGTATCTTAATCCACCCAAAGAAGCCAGGTTCAGGACCATGGGGAAAGGCTGTATGCGGCAGCCACTGCTGCTTCTTGGGAATTACAGCAGCACTGTCAAATACAAATGTAGCGTGAGGCACATATGTGATTTTAAAATTTATAGTGGCCACATTTAAAATGTAAAAAGAAACAGGTGAAATTAATTTTAATATATTTTAGCCTAATATTTCTAAAATATTATTTCAATATATAATCAATATAAAAATAGTATATATATTTTTCTTTACTTTTGTACTAAGTCTTTAAAATCTAGTGTGTATTTGATACTTGCAGCACATCTCACTTCAAATAAGCCAGATTTCAAGTACTCAACAGACCGGGTAGCCAGAAGCTACCATACTGAATAGCACAGAATTAGACAACAAGGAGAGTAACGGCAGGAAGAGGAGCAGAAATCAAGGTGATGAGTTGAAGGACTGTCTACAGAACAGCTGGGCAAAACATTTTAGATATGCAAGGAGTTAGAAAGTTTAACTCCTGTGTACTCTTTCTGAACAAATTACCAGGGATGATTTACAGCAAAATTAAAAAGGGTTTTAAGAAATAGGATGACATGGCATGTGAGAAAGATTTAACTCAGAATTTCAATGAAGGCCTTGAAATTAGAACAGGAACTCTGAGGACTTAGAGAAAAATGTGTCAAGATGAAAGTCATTTTCCTATAACAAACAGTATGATTAAGAAGCTAAGTGATCTTAGTCATAAGGTAAAGGCGGATGCTGTTTTTCTTCAATCAGGAAAAAAATCTCCAATTAAGATAAAAAAGGCAATTAAAAATTCCAAGGTAAACGAAAAGCAAAGACAAGGTATAAATGCAAAGGAAAGACAATGTGGCAAGTGACAGAAAGAGAATCTATTTGATCTTGATGTTTGGAATATTCTCTTTTAAATATTGCAGGCTTAATATCATCAAACTTTATTTTTGTCCTATGGGTCAAATTATGAAACTCAGCTATGCTGTGAATATTTACATGACTATAGTGTTGTAAAGAATATTCATTGTTTAATTCTTAGAATAAATCACAAACAAAACCTAAGATATTTCATAGATCTAATTGTAAATGTTATCCACACAATGAACACTTCTAAGAGAAAAAAAAATTAATTCCTTTATCTTACTTGTTGGACAGTCAAAATATTCTGTATACAGTTATAGAGGGAAAAACAGAATTTTAGGCATAAGACAAGTCAGCCTAAAGGCTTTAATGATTCAACAATATCCTGTTTGTTTTTTTAATCTAGGAAGACAAAGGTTCCAATGTCTTGGTGGCACAAAAGTGGTTTAATGAGTGAGTCACACTGCAGCCATTAAATTATCCTCAAAGTTTATAATAAGCATTTTTAAGCTTATAACATTAAGTGAAATAAACTGTACCCAGGCTGGGTGCTGTGGCACATGCCTGTAATCCTGGCACAGGAGGGAGGGAGGGAGGGAGGCGGGTGAATCACTTGAGCTTAGGAGTTCAAGACCAGCCCGTGCAACATGGCAAAACCCCGTCTCTACTAAAAATACAAAAATTAGCTAGGTGTGGTGGCACGCACCTATAGTCCCAGCTACTTCGAAGCTGAGGTAGGAGGATTCCTTGAGCTCAGGAGGTGGAGGTTGCAGTGAGCCAAGTATCGCACGATTGACTCCAGCCTGGGCAATGGAAATGAAATCCTGTCTCAAAAACAAAAAACTGTACCCAAAATTGTAGAGACAATACAAAGACTGGGCAAATAGATGAAACTAGAGCTATATTTATCTGTTAGAGTTATATAATCACCTGGCTTTAGAAAGGCAATCCTGCAAAAGTTTAGGAATTTAGTTGAGAAGACAAAAGTGGTACAAGGAGGAGTCAGGTATAAGTGCTTCTAGTTGGTACTAACTCTGATCTGTCTCTCTGTAGCTAACTCCTATTCCTCAACACACACATTTTGTAATTCATTAAATATTCAAAGGTTCAGATTCTCAAGGCTACCTGAATAATTTAGGGTGGACTCGGCACCATTAAACTGTGCAGAATAGTCAAGGGAGAGGCTTCTTAGAAGAACTACGCCTTGAGCTGCATCTCAAAGAATGTACCAATTTGAAAATGTTAGAGAGTCCACAGAATTTTTAGTAGGCAAAAAGGAGGCAGAGGCCAGCACCCCAGACTGAAATGCAAAGAAAATTCTCATGGAACAGAGGAAAATGATGCCAGCTGGAAGGCACGGTAACCAGAAGATAGTGGGAGACACCTACTGTCCTCATCCTACCAGCTGACACAAAGATTGGTGTTTCTCAGGGCTCTGTTTCCCAAGACAGAGGTATAACTCTCCCAAATTTGTTATCAGAGTTTCCCACTCTCTCCTACCAATTTATATTTGGTCCTCTCTGTATTAGATAAAACTGTCTTTTCTCCTCCACTCTTTTCCTAAGTCGCACTGTTGCCCATAAGATAAATTTCTCACTAGCAAAGAATTGCATCACAGAGAATAGAGTTTGCTTACAGAGACTCAGGACAATCAGCTTGACAGCTGTAAAAAATTAAAAATAAATTTAAAAATAACAGGCAGAAAGACTACAATTCACCCTTCATGTCTGGGCTTTGAAATCAAACTGCCCAGATTAGCCAAAGTGAAAGGAATAAATCTGTTAAGGCATCTTAAATAGGGCTCTGTATTCAAAACATACCCTTTATAAGTCTCCAACACCCCCTTATTCAGACTTTTTATGAGTATCATCTCACATCCTTACTCTTCAGAAAGAGATCTAATAAAAGAGAACAGGAGGAAATAATATAAGCACACACATGTGCCAGAAACTGTGTAACAAACCCATAAAGTACTTGTTATTCCCATTTTACAGAATAGGAAATCGAACTTCATAGAGATTGGGTGATTTGCTAGCTATGTAAATACTGGAGCTGGGATTCAAATGTAGGTACTTCTCACTTTAAAGCTCCATATTCTTCCCCCCTACATCATGCTGCCTGAGAAGAGAAGAGAAGAGAAGAGAAAGGAGAATTTACCAAATCTACATTAATGAGAAGCAAGAACAGAGAGGTATGGGCTGTTCTGTTTACATCCCCTCCCAATATTTTTTTTTTTTTTTTAAGGAAAAGAAACAAAATATTTCTGCTAGGTAAGACTCAGAGACTCTTTCAAGATGACAAAAGTGAATAGCCTCAAATAGACCTTTCTTTTTAGAGAGGGGCATTAAGTATCAGAGCCAGGGGATCTCTCTCATGATTCTGTCATGGCTCAAGGAAAATTTTAAGAAAAATACTGTTTACCTAGTATGACCAGAGCATCTAAGAGAATCCAGAAGGAGTGGTGAGGCAGACAAAGGGAGGGAAAGCAGACTGACTCACTATTTGTTTTTCAAAAATAAAAAATCAAACCAAACACAGCGGGACTAAACCATCCAGCTGGGTGATCTAAGGATTAACTGTCCATGTGGCCAAGCATTTAATTTAATCTTTCTGATAGACCAGCTATAAAAGAGAAAAAGAGCTCAGTATAAGGCTCCTTATCAAGAGGGCACCAAAAGAGTTGTATTTATAGCTTTTGAGATACAGACCTAGGCAAATGGCTTGATATGAAACCCCTGGTTCTAGTTCCCAACATCCTTGCTGTGGCCAATTTCATAAGGTTGGGTTTGGAGATATGAATGTCTTCCGAGTGTCAACTACCATTTCATATTTTTATATCCTCCTCATAGGGTACAGCTGGGCGTTTTTATACGGATCCAAACTGATGTTGAAAACAATGCCAACATAATAAGGTAGAAAGAACATGGGCTTTGGAGTTGGGCAATCACGGACTTGAGCCTTGGTTGTATGATTTGAGCAAGCTAATACTTCTGAGACTTCTTTTCTTCATCATTAAAATGAGGATAATTATCTTAGAACATTTATTTCTTGAGAAATAAAGTTCCTGATACATAATAGACACTTACTTAAAAGATAATCCCCTATTAACCCTTGCTTCACACCACATACAAACATTAACTTGAACTGGATTATAGACCTAAATGTAAAAGCTAAAACAACTCCTACAAGAAAACATAGGAGAAAAATCTTTGTGACCTTTAAGTAAACAAAAAGCATAAATCATAAAAGAAAAACTGGAAACTAAGCTTCATCAGAATTCAAAGCTTTTGTTCCTCAAATGATACAATTAAGAGAAGGAAAGGGCATGACACAAACTGGGAGAACATACAGTTGAACCTTGAACAACATGGGGGTTAGGGGCATGGCTCCCTCCCACGCAGTCAAAAATCCATGTACAACTTTTGACTCCCCTGAAACTTAACTACCATAACCAGTGGAATAACACATACTTAGTATGTTATATATTATATATTGCATTTTTACAGTAAAGATAGAGAAAAAAATCGTAAGGAAGATTAAAATATATTTAGTATTAAGTGGAAGTGGATCATCACAAAGGTCTTTATCTTCATCTTGACATTGAGTAGGCTGAGGAGACAGAGGAAAAGAAGAGGTTAGACTTGCTGTCTCAGCAGTGACAGAAGCAGAAGAGGTAGAAGGGTAGGAAGGGGAGGCAGGAGAGGCAAGCACACTCAGTGTCACTTTTACCGAAAAGAATCCAAGTATAAATGGACCCATGCAGTTCAAGCCCATTTTGTTCAAGGATCAACTGTATTCACATGTTTTCACAGATTGAAGGAAATGTTTAATATATTTCTATCTTACAAAGAACTGGCATCCAGATCATAAAAGGAACTTGTACAACTCAGTAAGAAGATAAATGACACAATTTTTTAAATGGGCAAAAGATTTGAACAGATACTAGACAAAAGAAGATAGTATACAAAATGCCAGTTAGCACATGGTGCTCAACATCACTAGACATCAGGGAAACAAATGAAAACCACAATGAATACCATGACCTATAAACCCATTAGAATGACTAAAATTAAAAAGGCTGATCACACTAAGTGCTTCTGAGGTTGTAAAGCAACTGGAAATCACATACACTGTTGATAGGAAAGTAAAACAATACAGTTTGGAAGTTTCTCAAAAAGTTTAACACATATCTACCATATGACTGAGCCATTCAACTGCTGGGTATACCTGGGAGAAATGAAAATGTATGCTCCACAGAAAGATTTGCAAGTGAATGTTCATATCAGCTTTATTTAAAAGAGCCAGAAACAAGAAAGAACCCAATGTCCATCAATAGGTGGTATATCCACACAATGGAATACTACTCGGCAATAACACGGATACATGCAACAACATGGACACATCCAGAAATCATTATGCTGAGTGAAAGAAGCTGCACAAAGAGTACATACTGTACTCCTATAAAATGCAAACTAATTTAGAGTGACAAAGAACAGAGGAGTGCTTGCCTGGGGCTAATGGCAAAGGAAGGGACAGACTGCAAAGGGGCAAGAGGAATCTTTTGGGGATGATGCCAATGTTCTACATCTTCATTGTAGTACTTGTTTCATGAGTACGGACAGATACCTATCAGACTCATTAAATGTACACAGATATACTTCACTGTGTGTAAATTATCCTTTGAAGTTGATAAGGAAAAAAAGTAATTTCCTTTGCCACTCCCGCTGCCACTGGAATCACGTTAGCAAGCTACTACCTCCCATATCTCATGATCACTGGGAAAACAGGAAGCTGTATGAAGTTGGTGAGAAAATGAGTGGTATTGCAAAAAACATTTGATTATTAATGAGGTGTCTGGTACTAAGTTACAAATCATCTTACTTAATTCTAACACTTTTGATGAGGTAGGCACTACTGTCTCTATTACAGATGAGACAACATGCTCAGAAAGTTTAAAGAACTCATTGAAAGTCACCCAGATGGTAAATGGTAGATTTGGATTCAACAATGTATGCTAGCATCAGACCAGATAAACTTACCTTCGAATGCTATTATTCCCTACAGTGCTTACGGCATCCTCAGAAAGGAAAAGCCCTGATAGCCTAGGGACAAGAAGAGCTGCTAGAGATTTCCTTCCTCAGGACTGAGAAATCCTCTCAAGTAGGGGAGTTTTTTTTCTTTTTAAAATTTTTTTTTTAAGTAGGGGAGTTTTAGCAGCCTTTTTCAAAGCAGCTTGGGAGAGTGGGAGGTGGGGTACACCTCTGCTTCTGGAGCAGAGGAGAATCCTCTCACTTGGCTCCAGCATTTGCTGGTATTTTGTTAACTTTTGGCTCCTCCATGTTCACCCACCCACTGGTTTCCCAGAGTAAAAATGCCAAAATATCTTGGCTGAACAGGCGAATGGATCACAGATGACAGAGGTAAAAAAAAAGAAAAAAAGAAAAAGAAAATCAAGACGTTCTGTAATATGCTTCTTTTTAAAGGTAAAGGCAAATTGCACACCTCCTCATTCTTATTTTCTTTGAGTTGTCTGTCTTGTGAAACATTCTGCTGTCTATATTTTCATTCATCACATTGGAAAAAGTTAGGCAAATGGGTCATGCTGAAAGTTTAAGTAAATTTACCGTCTTCCTATTTCAGACCAGCTGTAGTCCATCTCCCCTGAAGCCTGGCCAACAGATCAAGGAGAACATGGCTTGAGCTGCAAAAACAGACCAGAGAGAGAAACCCTGGGAAACTAGGCTCTAGGGGGTAGCTCAGGAGGGGAACCCACACTGCAGAGGGAAAGTAAAGAGGCCTGGGTGCCGGGATTATCTCTAATCATCCGTGAGACTCTGGCAAGACATGCTCTCCCTCAGAACCTCCAAAGACTGGAGTGATCAGGTTTTTCAACTTTTAACAAAGGCCCAGCGTTTCTAACCAAATATAATCTCCCTAAACCCTCAGTTTCTCATGCACTTCCTCTTTGAGGATTGCTCTGCTGCCTGTTTATTCCTCAGAAACCAAGTTTCACTTTCTGAAATCTGTTATAAGGCCAGGCGACTTTTCATTGTTACACTATAAATTATGATACCAAATAAAAACTTCTAAAAAGTATATACAAGGATAATCTGAAATTCAGCCATAAGCCTGAGTGTGTGTCATTGAGAGTTAGGAACTAAATGCTCTAAAAGAAATTGTGATGTTTTCTGGTTGTTCCTCATTTCCATTCCTGACTTGGCCTGAACTGCAATTTTACTAAAGCTCCTTTGCTTCCCCTTCACACACGTTAAGAATTCACCACAGGAACATGTGCTTTTGTGCTCATTGAACTAAAGCCTCCTCCCCAAACTATGCTCTGCCAAGTTGTTTCTGGTAAGCAACTTTGGAAAATAAAAATTCCCTAGACATTTTGAACAGTGGTTTGAGAGGAAGACACACAACCCGGCAGGGGAACTGAAACATTCCCCCTTGTGTCCACTTCTGTCCTGGGAGGATGGGGGAAGGAAGTCGTGGAAGAAGCTTTTTAGAGGAAACAGACTCGCAGGACTTTTGCTGCAAACAATTGGGTACTGTATCCAGCTGCTGACCGAGGCAACTGTCAGCTCAAAACCATGCAGAGAACAAGGGAGCCAGAGTTCCTTCTCCTAAAATAGGACAGGACTACACTTCTGTTTCACATGTCATAGTCTAGTACCTGTATTCCAGCCCCTGAGCCCATTCTCAGTGTTAGAAGGGGCCTTTGGCATCATTTACCCAGTGGCCTTTTTTTTCTTTTTAAATAAGTGGTATTATTTATATCTATATACAAGGTTTCATACAGAAGCGTAACATAGAAGTAAAAGCAGAACTGCTCTAGGGGGCAAGGGATGCAGGCAGAGAGCTCTGCCAGCTGAGCTGCTGTCATCCCTTTCATCAGGCACCTCTCTGGATTCCCAGGGCCACAGGCCCTGGGTCTTTGTTTATAAGGTCTTTGTTGATTCTCAGCCTGGGATTCATGGTACCTGTGGAGAGTACAGATCAACACACAAATGACCATGCCCTTCATTTGACTCAGTAGAGGGGTGGTATGAGCTTTGTTTCTCACATCTTCTCCTTCAATAATCTCATTAACTCCCAGTGCTTCATTTACCATTTCTACGTGAAATAGTCTCACATTGTACATTTTTAGACACTATCTCCCTACTTAAAGCCAAGCATCTAAAGCATACTGCTGGGAGGAGACAAGCAGGGAGCCAGGTAAGTAGATAGGGAACTGGAAGTCTGGCAGCAGAATTCCAAGTGTTTGGTCCCCAAATCCAGGACTAGGACTCTAATTCCAAGGAGACTGGTGAGAGAAAAGAATAATGGGAGTCTTTAAAGAATCAAAGTACAAAAACTTGTACTTTGACAGGGACTTGACCAAAAGGAACCAAGCAAGAGCCAATTTTGGGGGGCCAGGTCAGGCGCAGTGGCTCACACCTGTAATACCAGCACTTTGGGAGGCCGAAGTGGAAGGATCACTTGAGGTCAAGAGTTCAAGACCAGCTGGGCAGCATGGTGAAACCCCGCCTCTACTAAAAACACAAAAAATTAGCCAAGTGTGATTGTGGGCACCTGTAATCCCAGATACTTGGGAGGCTGAGGCAGGAGAATCACTTGAATCCGGGAGGCGGAGGCTGTAGTAAGCCGAGATCGCGCCATTGCACTCCAGCCTGGGCAACAGGACCGAGACTCCGTCTCAAACAAACAAACAAAAACACACACACACACAAAACAATTGGGGGCCAAAGTCAGACGGGGACTAGCTTTAAGGCTGACTTGATGCCGACTCCCAGAAGCCTGGATCAGGCTCTTAAATCTCATACCACGTCATCCCCGTTACATGCAGGATGGCTTCACAGAACCCGTCATAAGGCACGAGAGGACAGAACTCAGCAGGGCTTCACAGCTCGGCGTGTCTGTGCCCTGCCTGCCTAGCAAGTTGAAAGCATGTGATAAGCTGAAATGATGCAGACCAGACACTCCTAACACTTTTTGGGTCACTCACTGAGAGACCAAATAGCCATTTCTCCCTTCACCCTTGTTACAGAATTCATATTTTGTTCAGAGGACTGGTGGAGATCTGATGGTATCAGGGAAGGTAAATCCCGTCCCTTTGCCCCAGGGGCTGAATCCAAAGCAATTATACAAATCCCATTCCTCATTGCTGGGAATGATCTAGAGGTGGGCATGTGACCTATTCCTAGCCAAAAAAACATAAGGGGTTTTCTGGGGAAGGAAAGTGCCTGATTTTCCTGGTGACATGCTTGAGCCACTGAAAGAATGCTGAAACTTCCAGCCTCTTACTTTGCTAAATGAATATCAAAGTCCTTGTGATTTAAGTCACTATTAGTCAGATTCTCTGTTAACTGCAGCTAAAAGTTCTCCTGACCTGCTGACCCACTTGATAATCAGATTAAAACTATGAGACCTATATCCTGCAACCTCTATTATATGGGTACATAGAGTATTTTGCCTATAATTTTTGAAGGTTCACAGACTTCAGATCAAGAATCCTTATGCAAGACCAGCAGTTCTCAAAAAGTGGTCCCCATACCAGCAGCATGAGCATCATCTAGGAGCTTGTTACACGTGTAGCTTCTCCAGCCCTACCCCGGATCTACTGAATCAGAAACTCTGGGAATGGGAGCCAGGAGTGGTGACGTGCACCTGTAATCCCAGCACTTTGGGAGGCTGAGGTGGGCAGATCACTTGAGATCAGGAGTTGCAGACCAGCCTGGCTAACATGGTGAAACCTCATCTGTACTACAAACACAAAAATTAGCTGGGCATGGTGGTGTGTGCCTGTAATCCCAGCTACTCGGGAGGCTGAGGCAGGAGAATCACTTGAACCCAGAAAGTGGAGGTTGCAGTGAGCCGAGATTGTGCCATTGCACTCCAGCCTGGGTAAAAGAGTAAGACTTTCTCTAAAATAAAAAGAAACACTGGGAGAAACTCTGGGGATGGGGCCCAACAATGTATATTTTACAGACTAATGATACGATTCATGATAAAATCTGAGGACCACTGCTTTGAGCCCAGCATTATTCAATAGAACTTCCTGTGATAATAGAAATGTTTACATCTGTGCTATCCAGTATGGTTTCCACTAGCAACATATGTCTACTGAGCACTTGTGGCTAGTAGAACTCAGAAACTGAATTTTTAATTTTACTTGGTTTTAATTCATTAAAATTTAAATAACTGCCTATGGCTAATGACTACTGTATTGGACAGTGCAGCTCTAGATAAACATAAGGTATTTTATATTATCAAATAGCTCCTGGTACTGAACTACAAAATAAAGAAGTGGTTCTCAAACTTCAGTGTGCATCAGAATCACTGGAAAACTTGGTAAAACACAGACTGAAGGCTCCCAGCCTAGAATTTGTGATTCAGTAGCTCTGGCTCGGGGGCCTGAGAATTTGCATTTCTAATGGGATCTTACGTGATGTTGGTGCTGTTGGTCCAGGGATGGCACTTTGAGAACCACTGAAATAAGGAAAACTTGCTGTCTTCCTATAAACTGTGCCTTGGGCCCAGCAGGTGCTTGATTATTACTGAAAGAATGATGGCTACCCTCTAATAAAGGAATACTTTTAGAAGTGTCTACTGTGTTCCAGAGACCATGATTACCTCCTCATAATCATCAGGTGGCAGGCTGTACGTTTTTAAAGAGATTCATAGAAAGGTTTGCTTAAGGCACTCAGTCTTATTGCTTACTTCTCTGTATTTTAAAGTATTAATTCATAAATTGTTTAGGTCTAGGCAAGTTTGTGAAAGAATATGTGATATTAGTACAGATCATATGTACTGTACTGTATCATATGTATTGTATCATATATGACATATATATTATATATACATACAGAATTGCTGAAAACTAAAATATTCAAGTGTTAAGAAGGCTTTTGACACTACAATGGTGGCATGAACGACAATAGGACTGGTCATCTGGAGTGGGGGCTAGGCTTTCTCTAACACCACATAGGAAATCATCTATGCCAAAGACCTGGTCTGGACAGCAATACAGCTTTCAAGCATTAATGGGAAAGGCAAGAATCAAGGACAAACACACAGGGGACTTTTCTGAAGGTCAAAAAAGCAACAATAAATACCAAGCCCAGAAAAGCTTTTAAATCTGACCTTTTCCTGTACTGAAGCCATTCGCCTTCCAGCATCTTCAATCTAATAGACTGAAGTGGGCTGAAATGGCTCTTAGGAGAGAACTGGGGCTAGTCTTTTCCTTAATGCTGCCTCTTCACCACTACTCAAGCAGCAGCAGCATTACTGGTAATTACATCATTATACCATAATGGAACACATGCGGTGCAAGTGAAACAGCCTGGCGGCTCCCCAGTTGAGGAGAGGAGAAGAAAAGGACTCCACTTTCACTGTTCAATTTCTATTAACTCTCTAGGTTCTGGCTTATTTTCAAAGGCAAACCACCTTTATGACATTTCACAATCTTAAAACAGAGACCACAGAGGTGGAGCTTACTTAAAGATCAGGAGTGAAGTTAATGCATTAGTGTAATAGAGATCCTCCATGGGAATAGGGATTAGGAGATGTGGGTCCAGTTCTGGCTTTGCTAAAAGCACTTTATGTGACTTGAGGGAAACCATATTTACATCTTTTAGGTTTCAGTTTCCTCATCTATAAAGAACAGCAAAGTTTCTGGGCAGGGGATCTCAAAATGTCCCTGTGGGCAATTTGAGATTGGCACGAATGATCACAAGAGCTCTCCCACCCAACTCTAACATTGTGTTTTCAAAAAAGATTCCATGAACAGGAGAGACAGGAGTGAAATAGTATTTGGAAGGCCAACTCTATTTGATCTTCACCAGTTAACCAGATGAGAATTCTTGCCTCTACTCTGACCCATGTATCAGTGTCAGGTCATCTTTATCAACACCCACAGCAACCCTTCAAGAGACCAAGCTCAGGCTGGGCATGATGGCTCATGCCTGTAATCCCAGTGCTTTAAGAGGCTGAGACAGTAACATCACTTGAGACCAGGAGTCTGAGGCTATAGTGAGCTATGATCACGCCACCGCTCTTCAGCCCGGGCAACAGAGAGAGACCCTGTCTCACTTAAAAAAAAAAAAAAAAAAAAGACCAAGCTCAGAACTCATTAAATGATCACAGGTCTTCTGAGAGAGAGAAAGTACACAGAAGTACCAAGTATACTGAGATTAAAATGAGGCAACTGAGGTTCTTGCTGTCACAAACTCCTTATACGACCCTGGCTGGGTCAGTCACTTAACCTTAGCCAACTCATCTTTAAGACACAGTGGCTGGGTGTGGTGGCTCGTGGCTCATGCCTGTAATCCCAGCCCTTTGGAAGGCCGAGGCAGGTGGATCACTTGAGGTCAGGAGTTCAAGACCAGACTGGCCAACATGGTGAAAGCCCATCTCTAATAAAAATACAAGAATTAGCTGGGTGTGGTGGTATGCGCCTGTAATCCCAGCTACTCAGGAGGCTGAAGCAGGAGAATCACTGGAACCTGGGAAGCGGTGGTTGCAGTAAGCCAAGATCATGTCACTGCACTCCAGCCTGGGTGAAAGAGCGAGACTCCATCTCAAAAAAAAAAAAAAAAAAGACAGTGGTGGAGGGGGTGATGTTTAGAAATTAGACCCCTTCAGCTCAAGCAGTTTATGATTTTGATATCTCTGTACAAGTTTCAAATGCTACTACTGGATATTGGGGCACTTCAGGGTGAGAGATTAGTACTAACAACATGGTAACAATGCCAAATCCTGCAAGACAGAAATGTTTATGTTTTCTTATAGGATTCTTAAGGTGTTCTCACATGCAAAGAAAAAATATTACCTATAGCAGACCTCAAGAATCAAAACATGCAAAACTACATATTAATTGTTTCATATCTCAGAATCTTCCCTTTTTAGCATCCCAAAAGAAAGTCAAATTATGTTCTTTCTGGTTGTCTTCTGGTCCACCTACAGTAGGTATAAGACTTTGGTTTTGAGCAATTAAGTTAGCCTAGATACCATGAATGACACCCCCAAAGAAAACAATTTAAAAGCTAAATAAAATATTCTTAAATATTAATTTTGAAAATGAGTCATGCTGTCAAGAAGTAAGGAATCTGAAGAGAACAAAAGTTAAATGAAAGCAGGTGGAAGCAACCTGAATATTCACTGACAAAGAATGGATTTTAAAAATGTGGTATATACATACAATGGAATATGATTTCAGCCTTAAAAGGAATGGCATTCTGAAATGTTACAATATGGATGAATTTTGAAGACTTATGCTAAGTGAAATAAACTGGTCACAAAAGGACAAATACTGTATGATCCCACTTATATAATGTACCTAGAGTCAAATTCATAAGGACAAAAAGTAGAACAATGGTTGCCAGGGATTAGGGGTTGGTGAGTAGGGGGTAATAGGGAGTTACTGTTTAATGGGTACACAGTTCCAGTTTTGTAAGATGAGAAGTTCTGGAGACGGATGGTGGTGATGGTCATGCAACAATGTGAATGTATTTAATGCCACTGAATTGTTCACTTAAAAATAATTTTGATGTTATATATGTTTCATTCACCACAATAAAAAAAAATAAGTGAAAGCAGAAATTCTGGAAAGAAAGAGAGCACTAAAACCATTTTTTGCCCTGAGGTTATTTATGTAACAAACACTAGTGACAATTGTGATGACTGTTTCAAGTGTGGGCAATACACCTGCAGCACTGAAAGGGACCATAAAAAAACTGACCTGTCTTGACCACTAGAAAAGAAGTAATGTCTTTTGGTTCCAAAAGCAATGACAACAAAAGCCAAAATTAACAAATGGTATCTAATTAAACTAAAGAGCTTTTGCACAGCAAAAGAAACTACCGTCAGAGTGAACAGGCAACCTACAGAATGGGAGAAAATTTTTGCAATCTACTTATCTGAAAAAGGGCTAATATCCAGAATCTACGAAGAACTCAAACAAATTTACAAGAAAAAAACAAACAACCCCATCAAAAACTGGGCGAAGGATATGAACAGACACTTCTCAAAAGAAGACATTTATGCAGCCAACACACACTTCTCAAAAGACATTTATGCAGCCAACAGACACATGAAAAAATGCTCATCATCACTGGCCAGAGAAATGCAAATCAAAACCACCATGAGATACCATCTCACACCAGTTAGAATGGCAATCATTAAAAAGTCAGGAAACAACAGGTGCTGCAGAGGATGTGGAGAAATAGGAACACTTTTACACTGTTGGTGGGACTGTAAACTAGTTCAACCATTGTGGAAGACAGTGTGGCAATTCCTCAAGGATCTAGAACTAAAAATACCATTTGACCCAGCCATCCCATTACTGGGTATATACCCAAAGGATTATAAATCATGCTGCTATAAAGACACATGCACACATATGTTTATTGCAGCACTATTCACAATAGCAAAGACTTGGAACCAACCCAAATGTCCATCAATGATAGACTGGATTAAGAAAATGTGGCACATATACACCATGGAATACTATGTAGCCATAAAAAAGGATGAGTTCGTGTCCTTTGTAGGGACATGGACGAAGCTGGAAACCATCATTCTCAGCCAACTATCGCAGGGAGAAAAACCAAACACCGCATGTTCTCACTCATAGGTGGGAATTGAACAATGAGAACACTTGGACACACGAAGGGGAACATCACACACCGGGGCCTGTTATGGGGTGGGGGGAGGGGGAGGGATAGCATTAGGAGATATACCTAATGTAAACGACGAGTTAATGGGTGCAGCACACCAACATGACACATGTATACATATGTAACAAACCTGCATGTTGTGCACATGTACCCTAGAACTTAAAGTATAATAATAATAATAATAATAATAATAAAGTGACCAAAAAAAAAAAAAAAGAAGTAATGTCTCTCCTAAAAGTCTGTAATCAAAATCTGGCTCTAATGCAAGTTTGTGATCAAATTCATGATACTTCAAGTGAAGATATAAAAGTAGTCCAGGATTAATAATGTCCTGAGGCTACTGGAGGCAGCAGCCTCTAATCCATTCTGGTAGAATAAATGTTTAACCTAGGCCTCAAATAGCTTCCACAGGTAAAGTCCTAAGGAACACTTGCTCTTAAAAGTAAAACAAAAACATACATGAAAATAAGCCATAATACCATAATGAATGACAGCCAGGAAAAACTGATGACAGAATCGTATCTTCAAAGACTTCACATATTGGAATTAGAGACAGAATATAAAATTTTTAAGATTTAGAAGAGAAGTTTGAAAAAATTAGCAAACGAGAGTATAAAAAAGAACTAAATACTTTTGAAAACAAACCAAACTGAATGTCCAAAAATGAAAATTACAATTGAAATGAAAAAGTCAACAGTCAAGTTAAACAGATTAAAAAGAGCTAAAGAGTTAGTCAACTGGAAGAGCAATCCAAAGAAATTCCATAGAAAGTGACCAAGAACTAAAGATATGAAAAATGAGAGTTTAAGAGACATGGATGACAGAGTAAGAGGGTCTAACATATATCTAATCTTGTAACTGAAGTTCAATAATTAAATAAGAGAGGATGGAGTATTATTCTATGCCTGCCTTTGGCTGGTATGTTTTCAGAACCATTGAAAGAATACCAAACCGCATATCCAGTAAGCTCAACAAATGTCAAGCAGGATAAATAGAAACAACATATTGTAATGAAATTGAAGAATACCAAAGACATAAAAGAAGACATTAAGAGAGAAACAAGAGATCACCTGCAGAAGAATGGCAATTAGACTATCAGCTAACTCCTGAACAGCAACAGTGAAATCTAGAAGATCATAGAATAATTTTTCAATGTGCTAAGAAAAAATAACTTTCAATGCAGAAGTCAATAGCCATTCAAACTCAATGAATGCAAAATAAAGATATTTTCAGACAAAAAAACAGAAATTGCCACAGACAGACTCTCACTAAAGGCAATTCTAAAGGATATACTTTAGGAAGAAAAATAATCCCAGACGGAAGGTCTGACATAAAAGAAAACAAAGATGAGCACAGATATTGATAAATATGTGGGAAATCTGAACACTTCCAGTGTAAAACAAGAATATTATTTTAAGTGGGTATAAATAAATAAGATAGAAAATACCGGCCAACAACAACATAAGTTAGGAGGAGTGATTCAAATTTAGGTATGCTAAGATTCTTATATGATTTGGAAGAAGGGTGTAGTGTGTTGAATGGTCCCTTCCCAAAAGATATGCCCATGTCCTAATCCCTGGAACCCGTGAATATTACCTTATATGACATAAGATGTGATTAAGTTAAAGGTCTCAGACCCTTAGGCCATATAAGATAATATTCATAGGCAGCACTTCTCTTGGAGAATTCAGGGAAACTCTAAATGTAATCATACGTATCCATATAAGACAGAGATAGAGGGAGAACAGACAGAGGGACAGGAGAGGAGGAAGAGAAAGTGTGACCATGGGCAGAGATTGGAGTGATGCAACCATGAACCAAGGAACATCTGGAGCCACCGGAAGCCAAAAGAGGCAAAAGATTTTCCCCAGTGCTTTCAGAAGGAACTCAGCACTGTAACAACTGGATTTATTCTCTCCTGAACTGTAAGACGATAAATTTCTATTGTCTTAAGCCAACAAATTTGTAGTCATTTGTTACAGCAACTATAAGAAACTACTACAGGCCTGGCATGATAGCTCAAGCCTGTGATCCTAGCATTTTGGGAGGCCAAAGCTGGCAGATTGCTTGAGACCAGCCTGGACAACATGACGAAGCCCTGTTTCTACAAAAAAAAAAAAAAAAAAAAAAAAAGAAGAGGAGGAGGAAAGAAAAAATAAACTAATACAGAGAGTAAATATACTGCTGTACTTTAGGCCAAATTAAAAAATTAAAATATATGTGCTGATAAAGAGCTCAAATCTCCCTAAGTGAATTTATTAATTTAACATAAACTCAGTAAAAACACCATATTTTTGGCCAGGTGTGGTGGCTCTTGCCTGTAATCACAGCACTTTGGGAGGCTGAGGCAGGTGGATCACCTGAGGTCAGGAGTTTGAGACCAGCCTGGCCAACACGGCAAAACCCTGTCTGTACTAAAAATACAAAAATTAGCTGGGGGTGGTAGCATGTCCCTGTAATCCCAGCTACTTGGGAGGCTGTGGCTGGAGAATCGCTTGAACTTAGGAGGCGGCAGTTGCAGTGAGCCAAGATCTTGTCACTGCAGTCCAGCGTGGGCAACAGAGCGAAACTTCGTCTCAAAGAAAAACAACAACAGCAGCAACAACAACAACAAAAAAAACCCACCACATTTGTTTTAAATAAGAGAATATAATTGTAAAGTTCATAAAGAAAAACAAGAATAGCAGAGGACACTATTACAACCATATGGTAAAACACACCTCATTAATCAAAACAAAGCGTATTGCTATATATATTTTATAAGCATATATACAGACAAGCTAATGGAATTTAATACTTAGTGAGTTCACAAATGGTTACTAATGCATAAAATGCTTAGATTATGATAGAAGTAGCACCTCAAATCCATGGGAAAGATTTAATGACACTGTTAGAAATAAAGCTGAAACGAAGTTGAACCTGTACCTGTAAGCATAGATCAGGAAAAATTCCAACTGGATCAGATTTAAATGTAATATAAAATGAAATTATAAAACATAGCACATTTCTTTTATAGCCTATAAGTGGGAAAGTCTATTACCTAAAATCCAGAAGCCATAACAATGATTGTTACAGTGACTACACAGAAACCTATAAATCTAAAAATGAAAACTATTTTCAAATCCTGCATGGCAACATGGACATACCCCCCCACACCCACACACACACACCTATGGGCAAAGCAAGGAAAAAAATGGTAACTTGGGTTAGAAGTCATAAATATTTTGCTAAAATTCATAATTCCTATTACAAAGGGCTAATCTCTTACATGAAGAGCTCCTACAAATCAGTAAGAACATTAACTCTGCAGAAAAATAAGCAAATGTTCACAGAAAAATAACTATAAATGATTTTTAAACATGTGAAAAGATCAATGTTGACTTACAAAAGGAATACAAATTAAAAATACACTTAAATGTTACTTTTCTCTCATTAGACTGGCAAACATACAGAACTTTGGTAATCATCTTGACAAGACTGTGGAAAAAGAGGCAGGAGTGTAAATAGTTACAAACCCTCTGGAGGGCAATGTGGCAAAATTACATATAAACTATCAAAAGTGTAAGAGTATATATCCTTTAACCAGGCAATGCCAGAAAAGTATCCTAGAGATAAACTAACATGTGCACAATGACATATGTGCATTTTGGGATATATTTAAAAGAGTAATATTGAAAACAATGTAAATGCTCATCAGTAAAGACTTAGTTATGCCTTCACCAATTGATGTAATACCACTCAGCGGCTTTTTAAAAAGGCATGGGGAAGAAAACTCTTCATGTATCAATATGGAAAGAGCATCAAGATATATTATGAAGTAAAAAAAAAGCAAGTATAGAGAAAGTTGTCCTTTATTTGTATAAATGGAGGAGTTAATACATATTTGTATGCGTATTTATAATCTGTATTAGATATATTCTAACATATCTAATATGTTAACAGGCCAACATACATTATAAAGATAAATACACCAGGGTATTAGAACTGAGCAGATGGCGGCAGAAGGATAGAGAGGAGACTTCTCACAGTATACTTTTCAAATATTTAGTGTTTAAGCCATATGCATGTATTATCTATTAAATTTAAACATTTTAATAAGTATGCATAATAAAATACCTAGAGTAACTTCTAATGAAGTAGTTAGAGTGTAACTTCCAAATAAGCAGAGGGATAACAAGAAAATTAGAAAAAGGAAACGAAATGTTCAGTCCAAAAGGTAAGATTAAAAAAAAGAACAGAAAATTTCAGTGTAAGATAAGGTACAACACTACATGGTTGCAACAAATCAAAACATTTCCATGATCACAATAAATGTAAATCAATGTAATTCACCATTTAAAAGATAAAGCCTGTCTCACTGTGTTAACCACAATAAATGTGAATTAACTAAATTCTCAAGTTAAAAGAAAGACTTTTCAGACTAAACGAAAACATAATCTAGCTACATACTGTTTCTTAAAGATACACCTAAAATATAAGAGCACAGGTAGGTTGAAATCAAAGGATGGAAAAAATTACATAAAGTATATACATTACTCAAAAGAATGCTGCTGTAGCTATATGACTACCAAGCAAAAAAAGATATTAAGGTAAAAAGGCAAAGAGGGTCAGTCACTTCACAAAGATAAGAGGTTCAAAGGCCCAGAAGTCATGTACTTCTAAAAAGTATGTGTACCTAGTAATATGGCCTCGAAATATATAAAGCAAGAATTGCCATTACTATAAGTAGAAAGTGACAAGTCCATTACATAATGGGAGATTTTTAAACAACCTCCCAGTAACTAATATAAAAAAGATGAGGCTCCTTTTGCCAACTCAAGTTAACCTTCCTTGGAACTAGATCACCATATCAGATACACAATTTCTTACTTAATTCCTAAGAAAATTAATCAGAATGGAAAGACATTCTTCCTGTCTGGTTCTGGTGACCAGTATTCAAATACAGAAATGAGAAGTTACACATGAGCTGCATAAGCAACCACAGAGCTAGAGACTAACACTAATGGCTTTGTCAGCAATTTTGTGTGCTTATGCTTCAATTAATCTCTAAATTCCTCAAGGGAAGATGTTGGCCTCTTACACACATTTGTATCACTTCCCATACCTACCACATTGCCTGGTATATAGTAGGTGCTCAATAAATGTTTTATGCATCATCTACTACATACTCCTCTTAAAAATATGTATTCTCTCCAACATCTATGAAGCACCTATTACATACCAGGTACTGTGTTAAGTACTGACAATACACAGATGAATAAAAATGTCTGCTTTCCAGGGGACCACAACCTAGTAAAAGATAAATAGAAATATATTTTCTTTTGTTTCTTTTTTTTTTTGAGACAGGGTCTCACTTTGTTGCCAAGGCTGAAGTGCAGTGGGACACACACAGCTCACTGCAGTCTTCACCTCCCGGGCTTAGGCAATCCTCCCACTTCAGCCTCCCAAGTAGTTGGGACTATAGGCACGCAATACTATGACCTGCTAATTTTTGTATTTTTTGTAGAGATGGGGTTTTGCCATGTTGCCTAGACTGGTCTCGAATTCCCAAGCACAAGCAATCCACCCGCCTCAGCCTCCCAAACTGCTGGAAATGTAGGCATGAGCCACTGTGCCTGGCTTAGAAACACATTTTCTTAAAAAGCTGTAAGTAGAGTTTTAAATGGAGTGGCAGATATATAAGCCCAGTGAAAGTACCTACAGACCTAAGGGAAAGGTTCTCACCCATTTAACATATATTTATAAGCACTTACTGTGTGCCAGAATCAGGTAGGTGTTAAGAGATATTTGAGTTAATTCTTGCCAAGCAGATGTGTGGTTGAAGTCAGACAGAGGGTACTAAGGGCAATGAGAAAAAAGAATGTAAGGTCCAGGAGAAAAATGTGATTTGCTTGAAGTCAAAGAGCTTGGGTAAAGACTAGAACCTACATTCCCTAGTGTCCTTTCCACATTGCTTCTGGAATTCCTGGCCTCAAGCTATCCTCCCGCCTTGGCCTCCCAAAGTACTGAGAATACAGGCATGAACCACCGCATGTGGCTCCCACATTGCTTCTCTACACTCCTTCCCCTTAGAACCATTTTACTCCAATACAGATTCCTATCTAGGTCGATGGCTTTTGACAAAAATTCAGTAAGAAATGTCTTTTAAATTGTAGCACAGTATCTATAAATATAATGAACTTAAAAGTAGCAATAAATATCCTTAACTGGACACAATACATGCTACTTTTTGTATATTATTTTCCTTTTAAAATACTGGTAGCAACTCATTACCATTGATTTCATTACCTACAAATAGAGCTCAATCTCCATTTTGTAAAATGCTTATTGCTTGCAATGGTTATTCCACCTCTAGCTTCTCACTTAATAGCCACCCCCCCCCCAAAATTCCTCTCCAAACATATTACTAACAACTACAATAGCAAATGCTGTGATAGGCCTTGAGTTTGCTATATGTGGTTAAGTTCTTCAAAAAAGCATAAACCAGGGATTTTATCAAACTTTCCTGAGGAATTTTTCCCAAACTATACATATTTACTACATATCTACTGATATCAGCAGATTCAGTAGATACAGAGTGAGATTTGGACATATGTAATGTTGGGAAAAGCTTCCCAGGTAATAGCACCTTTTTAAAAATATATATATGTCTATATAGTATTTTGCAAGTAGGTGGCAATGCTATGCTTGAAATACAAGGGTGGGAATGGCTGCAGTCATTTTTTTTTTATTTCAACAGGGTTTTGGGGAACAGGTGTTATTTGGTTACATGAATAAGATCTTTAGTAGTGATTTTTGAGATTTTAGTGTACCCGTCACCCCAAGGTGATAGCAACTTAATGATCTGAGGTCCCTTCCACTTTCATGAAACAAATAATTGTGTAGGAAAAGGAGTCTGGTAACGGACTAGACACAAACAAGAAAATGAAACCTCAGATAAGCAGACGGACTTAAGCATGGTTAAAAAGCCACTGGTAGGGCAGGCATTAGAATCCAGCTCACCTGATTCCCAGTCCATTTCAGAAAGTTCCCACTAGGAAAATGAAGTCTCCCTATCAGTGTCCCTTCTCTGTCTGCAGTGACCTTTTCTTTATCAGAAACTCCCCAGGGCACCTTGGCTTACTAAATGCTAATTAGATTTCCTCCACCTGCTCTGGGATTTAGAGGGCAATGCTAATGCAGTGCCCTCCTCAACTAACAAAGCCACTGGCATTCCCGGTATGCAGGGACTGGCCTCCAGTTTAGTCAACATCAATTAAAGGGCTCCTATCCAAAGCCCTAAGGAGGAAGACAGAAAAGGGAGGGGTGTTCCTTGATCCAAAAAATGAAGTACAGTCACTGATTGGGATTGATTGTAACTGTGGAGCTGGGTGGGAACAGGGAAAATTCTGGGAGGTAGGAATGGAATCTGGGTGAGGCAAGCAAACTGATGACCATTCATCATCTTCTCACTCCCCCAAGGAATGCTATTGTTGAGCTTGAGGGGATGAAGCCTTGGATCGCAAAAAGCCTTCATCCAAAAATAACTTAAGAAACACTTTCCTTTCTCTTCTTGTTTCAATACACAGGTCCAAATTCCGCAGCCCAGAATGACAAGTCCTCCATAATTCCATCCCGCTCCATGGAGGCATCAGAATTTCGTGAATATTCAGCCACTAACTGGCAAAGTTCAGCCTGGATGTTCAGCCATTAACTGCTGTGTAATTCTGGACCAGTTACAGTTTTCTCTGGGCTTTGATTTTTCTCATTTGCAGCACTCAGTTGATTTCAAAATTAAATAAGACAATATACAAATGTTTTATAAACTATAAGGTGGTGTAGAGCTTTAATACAACTTCTAACACAAACTCAATTCAATGCAAACATTTACTGAGTTCCTAGAATAGTGTTTATACAGAGTTGGCACACAAACATTATCAAGTAAGTATTAGCTGTTAGATGCACAAAAACCATACAGAGTTCTTAATGATGTGGAAATCACAGTCCAGTGTAGGAGACAAGCTCTTTAACATAATATGATGAGTACTAAAATAGGCTGGGCACAGTGGCTCATGCCTGTAATCCCAGCACTTTGGGAGGCCAAGGCAGGTGGATCACCTGAGGTCAGGAGTTCAAGGCCAGCCTGGCCAACATGGCGAAATTAGATTTCCGTCTCTACTAAAAATACAAAAATTAGCCAGGTACAGTGGTGCATGTCTGTAGTCCCAGCTACTTGGGAGGCTGAGGCAGGAGAATCGCTTGAACCCAGGAGTTGGAGGTTGCAGTAAACTGAGATCACACCACTGTACTCCAGGCTGGGCGACAGAGCAAGACTCCATCTCAAAAAAAAAAAAAAAAAAAAGATGAGTACTAAAATAGAATATGCACAAAGTGAGGATGGGGGGTTAATTTACCCTGCTACCAAAGAGCAGGGGTTAAGGATTATCAAAAACCTTCTATATTCACTATATTTTCTCCAAGCCCTATCCCCAATTACATTCTATTCCCCATCCAGACTATGATGGGGAATAGAATGTAATTGGGGATAGGGCTTGGAGAAAATATAGTGGAGAAGCAACTCAAATGGTTGCTTCTCAAATGATCCTCCAGAACAACATATTCATTAGAATCTCCCCATCTTTATTCACAAAGTTACATGAGAAATTTTAAAAATCCGCTAACCATCCAAGGAGTATTTAAGCTTCTATTATGTGCAAGGTATTCTTAAGGATGCAAAAAAATACAAGACAGGTCCCTGAACCCAATGAATTTACCATCTAGCAAGGGAGATAAGTCATATACAAAATTATGATACTAAGGTATATTCCTAAGCCATACAGTATCTCAGGGGTAAAGCGGAACATAGTTGAAATATCCGGAGGAGCTCCAAGTTGAAAAATTCTGTTTTCTTTTCCCCCATACACTTGGACCAAGAGTCACAAATACATTCTTCCTCTATCTAGCAATATCCTTTAACCTACTTTGTGCCAGACAACATTCTGGTCATGAGAAAAAAGCAATGAACAAAACAGACAAAAATCCTGCCTTCAAAGGGCATATGGTCTGGAAGTGTAAAGGGTCAGGTAGGTACATATATGAGTGACTAGTGTGTGCGTGTATGCGTGCGTGCGTGCGATACAGCAGACTAGAAAGCATATGCTTTGGCTTAAATGGAAAGCTACCACCCAGTTCCAGCTAATTGTTGCTAAGCAGAAATTTGGGCCCAGTGTTCCCAGATCTGGAAGCTGGACATTTTACGGATTTTATGTAAGAGATCTCAGCTTTTAACAATCTACGACTAATTAAAAGTGTTTAAAACACTGCAGGCCAAGCAAAACACTTTATAGATGGAATTCAGGCCAAAGATACCAGTCTATAACCTGTCTTAGAACATGTATCATGATTTTTGGCTTAGAGATGCAGTCACTTCACATAGTGTTATAAACCAAGTGCTACTGGGCTGGAGGCACAAGATCCAGCCTCTCAGCCAGTATTAAGGAGGTGAGGGCATTTAGCCTGAGCTCCTTCAGAAAACATCTCAGAATATGTCAGTGCTTAATTTTCTTTTTTTTTTTGAGATGGAGTCTCGCTCTTTCCCCCAGGCCAGACTGCAGTGGCGCTCTCTCTGCTCACTGCAAGCTCCGCCTCCCGGCTTCACGCCATTCTCCTGCCTCAGCCTCCCGAGTAGCTGGGACTACAGGCACCCGCCACCGCACCCGGCTAATTTTTTGTATTTTTAGTAGAGACGGGGTTTCACCGTGTTAGCCAAGATGGTCTCGATCTCCTGACCTCGTGATCTGCCCGCCTCGGCCTCCCAAAGTGCTGGGACTACGGGCGTGAGCCACTGCGCCCGGCCGTCAGTGCTTAATTTTCTATTCTTTGTTCATTTCTCACAGCACTTACTGGCCACATCCATGCATTGCCACATGCTGAGGTATTTCTTTGCTAAGAATGGCAAGACCATTTTGTTCAACCAGGAAGTCCATGAAAAGCAACTCAACCAATGCAGCTGCCTTGATGGTTTGATTATTCAACAGATTAATACTCTTCATGAATATGATTAATTCTGATCTACTCTATAATAGGCTTGCTATTTAGAAATATAGTAAACTTTTGTCACCTGAAATTCTCAAGTCAAGGACTTTATGCAAATTATCCTGGACAAAAAAATTTCCTATAGTTAAATCACGTTTGTCCAGAAGTCACTGAAATACAGTACTGATGGCTGAAAAGCAAGCTACAAACTAAAATAAATATATACAAATTACTACACAGATAGTCACAATACAAACAAATGTTTTAATAAAAATAGAAACAACGCATACTATAAGAAGCAAGAATTTCACTAAATACTAGTGCATACCAAATGAGAAAAGGAACAATTAACCCTAATAAAAGCTGGTCTTTCACTACATACGTTTGTAACAGAACTACACAGCATGTTAACAAACTGGAAAAAAAAAAAAAAGACAAGACAGCAAAAATAAACTCTATAGGTTTAAATCTTCAACTTCAGACCCCGGAAAAGCATCTTTAAAGTCAGATAAGGCCGGGCATGGTGGCTCATGCCTATAACCCCAGCACTTTGGGAGGCTGAGGTGGGAGAATTGCTTGAGGCTAGGAGTTTGAGACCAGCCTGGGAAACACAGCGAGACCCCATCTCTACAAACAAATTTTTTAAAAATTAAAAAAATTTTTAATTTGTTTAAAATTAATAAATTTACTTATTAAATAAATTTATATTTACGGGCATGGTGGCACGCGCCTGTAGTCCCAGCTACTCAGGAGGCTGAGGTGGGAGGATCACTTGAGCCCAGGAGGTCAAGGCTGCAGTGAGCAATGATTGTACCACTGCACTCCAGCCTGGGTGACAGAGGGACAGAGACCCTGTCTCAAAAAAAAAAAAAAAAAAAAAAGTCAGATAAGTAATTCTCAATGCCAGGAAAATTTATCATCCCTGCTGGTCTCCAGTTCATTGTATTAATCACTGGCAATCATTGCATTAGAAACTTGGTCATCCTGTCTTCAAAATATGGTGCTGTTGCCTTTTAACTGGGTTAGTTTACAGTGTATATAAACTTAATGATCAATCAGTGCCTCTACTGTATTTGAGCCATGACTTACTGTAGCAAAATTAAAATCTAAAATGTAATGGAATAGCTCAAATGTACCTCTGATCAGCTGTGTGGCCTACGGTTTCTTTTGGTTACCAAAATCTGGGATGTGAAACTTGCATCCCTTATTATAGTGTTTTGTGTTCCCATTCTTTCTCATTAGAGGAGTCGCCTAAGGGCAGATTATCTTGCTATTAGTTTTTCTTTGGCCCAGAGTATTTCATCTGCAAAACAGGTGTGTTGGTCACAAGGTAGTATCTGAATAAAAATTTTCAGGGGGAGAAATATATCTTATATACCAGCAAATTTAAAAAATCCAAAGGCATTTATAAGGATGGTAATTTCAGCACATTTTTTAAGTAAATAAAATATTGTAACTGCTTATCAACTGGTCAGGTTGGTTAAATTACAGTAGTATACTCGGACACTACTATAAAGATAATGAGAAAAGTTGAGGTTCATGAGAGCTCCCAGAATGTTATTTACCTAAAGGTTATTACCAGATGATGGCATCTGGCGTGGGGTTTTTTGTTTGTTTTAGCATTTCTTGATTTATAACGAACGTGTACCATTTTAACAAAAGCAATAATCTTTCCTTTAAAAAAGAAAATACAATTGACTTATATATGCAAATACGGAACTACACTCATGGTTTATTTTATCTCACAGGATTTTGGTGCACATTAATCATACGGTAGTATTCAAATATTACTTCATTTATGCTAAGTGAAAAATAACAAGGTATAAAACAGGGTAAACAGGGCAAGGGTCTGTGATGGGCAAGATGTTTTTTATTGACTACTACTGTGCCCAGGTTCTAGAAACAGTCTGGAGCAAAGCTTACCTGTTTATCATGTGTTGCAATCTCAGAGCAGAGAATGGGGAAAGATTGGTAGGAAAGAATAGGAAGGAAAGGAAACCAAGGCTATATGCATCAACAAACCCACTACAGCTTAACATGAAAACACAGACAACTGCTCATTTAGAAGGTTACAGGATGGGTTGTATGGAACTACTAATATTGTATGTGTGTGTGTGCATGTGTGTGTGTGTTTAAGGGGTAAATGGAGGAGAAAGGCAGACACAAAGCAATTTATCTGCTGGCTCCTTCCCTTCTTGAGCTTCCAACTGCACTGGTCAGTGATGTCAACTGCCCTCATTCCCCACTTCCAGGCTGTGTTTACCCAGCCGCTCTGGACAGTCACTGGGGAAGAACACACTCCACGTTTGAACCTGAAAGTTGTAAGAGAGGCCAGGGTCTGGCCAAATGGGGCTTAGGCACATGAGTTGCTGTAGTTCTCTCCACAATGGACTTAACAGAGACCAAACCAGAGCCCCACCCTCACAGAGGGAAGATGAGACAGCCAGCACTGTTAGAAAACGTGGCAAAAGCAGCAACATCTGAAGACTCACCACTGAGCAAGCAGACTGCCTGAGGCGCAGATAGAACCAAGGGCATCTCGATAGACACACTGAGTCTCACACAACGCATACCCTTGTATACAGAATAGAACTTTAACTATCATGTATTTAAAAAACATACATTAGGAAAAACCTATACTTAGTCTATACTCAGTAGTCTAATGAAAAGGGCAGGGACTTGCAGCCAGACAGTTCTGAGATTGAAAATCCTATCCATCTGCTCCTTGTTGTGAAACGCCAAGTAGGTTGCTGATCTGTATAATCAGGATACTACATGGTTATAGTGAAGATTAAACGAGCTAAGGTGGCTAAAAGAGATGTTAGGCTCTGGCAGACATGGTGCTGCCTCTTACATAAGAGGGGCTGATTCTTTTCCTTCCCTCATTCAATCCCTCCTCCGTGTTCCTCCAGGACAACCTCACATTATACTGCTAACATCATTCTGCCCAACATGATTTATATTTATGATCACTCGCTACACTGGCAGCTCCATGAGGATGGGATTATTTCTTTGGTGTCCACCTTTGCTGTCTAGTACAGCTCGTGCTTATAGCTGGGGCTAAGCACACGTTTGCTGAATGAACCAAGAATGTCAAACACCAATTCTCAGGGGAGACAGCTTTTCATAAGACCATTAGTAAAGTCACTTGAAGGACCCATGAGACTTCTAAACATAGTCTGACAGCTGTACCAGCCAGAAAGGTAGGAAAAAAAAAAAAGGTTTGGAAGCTAGACACATTTGCATTCCAATCCCAGTTCCATTTTACAAGGGTAATATTTGGGCAAGTGACATAGACCCTCTAAAACTTTCATTCCCATAAACTTAAAATCAAAATCATACTGTATTTTGTAGGGCTATTTTAAGAAATGAGATTAAATAACATAAACTATTACTCGTATGGTGTTAATCCATGTCACAAGGCACTCTTATCCTGACCAAGGTAGGGGGAACAGAAGAGAGATTTCTGCTATGAGTAAAAGGTATCTGCTTTTTTCCTTTTCTTTTAATTCTATGCATTTTTTACTGAATGTCTGCTCTGTGCCAGGCTTTGTACAAAATATCATCCTCTATAAGTTTACAAAGTGCTTTCACCTTAGCCTCTCTCTCTGAGCTCTCACCCTCCTGACTCTGCTTTAAGCCTGCCAAGGATACCCACTAGAAATGCTGAGAGATGAAGAGTTTCCATGACCTCTGGAACAGATGTGGATTGTAGCTCCAGCGACAAAGGCAGTAAATAAGAAAGACATCCAAGTCTTGGTTGATGACATAGTAAAGAGTAAGTGTGCCAAATACATTTGACCAGCCCCTAGAGGTTCCACATCTAAGGTTGGTACTATTCCCTAGGCCCACTCTACTTCTCTAAAAAAACTTATCTTTCAGGAAAAACTCTTTAAAAGAATTTAAGAATTCCTCATTTATCAGCTACTTGCAGAAAAACTGCTAAGCAAGGAAAGGGACAAAAAGCCAGTTAAAATAGAGAGGCACGGTATGTATAACCTGAATAAACCCCAGCAATCCAAGTGGCTGTCCTGGGTAGAAAGTCCAACAATCAAAAGTGAAAAAACAGTAATTCCAGTCTTTACATGCTTTCCTCAATGGATACGAGAAGAAATCAAAATCGTAACACACTTTTTATCTCCTAATCAATTCTCTCATATAATATAGTTGCTCAAGGATCTCTCACTCACCAACCTACCCCACTCCCAACCTTCAAAAACCAGTTTCAAATTTGCATTCTCCCCTTTCCCCTTTATCTTAAAAATTCTTTATTAAGAAGATTCAGCGTGTCTTCCCTATTTTTACATTTTTGCTCCATTCAGCCTATTAGAAAGAAGTAGAGTCCCTGCAAGAAGACCCAGTAAGAAAGAATCCTTCCACCCTAGAAAGACATACCACTGGGCAAGCAGACTACCTGAGGGACAGATATTACCAAGGGAATCTAGGTAGATACACTGAGTCAGTGAGAAACTAAAGGGAAGACTGTGAATACTAATATGAATAACTTGTATTTCTCTTTTGACAAATAATTGTACATGTTTATGGAGCAAACAACTCTTCTGTTATATACATTATATATAGAGTCATATCTAAAGCTACTAGGTGATTATAATGACTTTTTTTTTTTTTTTTGAGACGGAGTTTCACTTTTGTTGCCCAGGCTGGAGTGCAATGGTGGAATCTCAGCTCACTGCAACCTCCGCCTCAGGGTTAAAGTGATTCTCCTGCCTCAGCCTCCGGAGTAGCTGGGATTACAGGCATGCATCACCACGCCCGGCTAATTTTGTATTTTAGTAGAGATGGGGTTTCTCCTCGTTGGTCAGGCTGGTCTCGAACTCCTGACCTCAGGTGATCTGCCCACCTTGGCCTCTCAAAGTGCTGAGATTACAGGCGTGAGCCACCACGCCTGGCCATATAATGACTTTTTAAATCAAATAAGGGACAAGCCACAAAACAAAAAAGGTCAAAGTTTCTAAATGTAGAGATAAAAATAACACATTGAATGGGCCTGGGACAAGGAAAACTTCCACAAATGTAAACAAATACTTAAGTAATACATGTAAATTGCTTAGAATAGAACCTGGCATGATACTGGATTAATGTAGTCATTGTTATTATTGACCAAACTTTCTTGGTTCCCAGCTCCTTTGTTGTTAGATGATCACACAAACCCCTCTAACAGAGGTTGTGTAGCTGTTCAGTTTGGGGAGAGAATCTGACTTAATAGCTCCTCTAAAACAAGGTTCTTTTTATCCTTCTTTGCTGCTCCAGGCTAGCACAGTACCTGACACACAGTTGGAATCAACAAATGCTTGTTAAAGGAATTAGTTCTGCTAAGTGAAGATGGTTTATCCTGGAAACCTAAGACTTTACATTTAAAAGCATTCTAATCCCAGGTTGCCTTCTATGGGACCCATTTTTGGCAAGGATTTGACAAATCAGAGGGTCTGATCAAACCAATATTATATTATAACAAATGATAAGCAGGCCAACTTTAGACACACATTCTAACAGCTTGACTGAAAAAGTCCAAGTTGATCCCAGTTTAGTTTTGTAATCCGAAAACACACTTCTCAATATTTTCCATACAGTTGACTACTGTGTGTGTCTCTCAAATCTCATGACCTGCCATCAACCCTCGAAGAAAAACAAAATTATTAAGACCAAGGTCTACAATACAAATAATCTGGTATTTGTCACAGGTTTCACTTTTGTTGAGCTATTTCTGAACTCATTATAAAACTATGTCTATGTAGGACCTTATTGTCCATGTCAACAAACCCCTACAACAATGGAAAGACTTGGGGGTTACCTGGGGGGAAACCTGAAGTCCTGGGGTCTAGTCCTAGTGCCAGTTCTGCTACTGACTAGATAAGTTAGTGAAGTTGTTACACCTTACTCATCATCCATTTCTTAATGTATAAAATAATGATTCAAATATTTGCAGAATGTGTATTATATGCTGGTCATTATGCTGAATGCTAAAAATACAAAGATGAATAATATCCCTATCTTTAAGGGTTTGATATTTTATTGGAGTTGGACAGAAATTATATACATTAAATTAAAATACAATTTAGTAAGTAATATAATGGCATACAGTTTTACAGAAATGTAAAAGAAAGACCCATTATTCTCTCTAATGGGTGGGCAGACACACCAGGAAACTAAGAACTAAGAAAGAACGTTATGGGTTTATTCTATGCATAAAACAAGGTGGATGGGTAAGGAGGGGAACAAATGCCAGAATGCAGCTGCTAAACTGGATCTTCAAATCAAGAACAGCATCAAGTCTATTGAAATATTATTTTAATTGTAGCATGTAATGAAAATTCTATTTCACACACAGGTACACTGGTAAAGGGAAGACCACAAACTGCACACTTTGCAGTCTTTGTGTATTTCATTGATTTTGTATTTTCTTTAGAGGCAGGGTCTTGCTCTGTCACCCACACTGGAGTGCAACTGCACGATCATAGCTCACTGCGGCCTAGAACTCCTGGGCTGAAGCAATCCTCCTGCCTCAGCCTCCCAAGTAGCTGGGACTACAGATGCATGTCACTATGCCCTGCTAATATTTGGGTATTTGAATTAAACTACTACTACTACAAAATAGTCTCAATCTATCTTGTGAGATTTTTTAAAATCAAAGGCCACAACTATTCACTTTCATTCTGAAATGGGGTTTTTTTGTTTGTTTTTTTTTTTTTAGTCTGGGCACAGCTTAATTAAAGTAGTTTTTGATCCATACACAGTTTGAAAAATCTAAGGCTCTTCCTGACATAAAATGTCTTTTCAGTGGCAAAGACATGGTGGAAATATTTGTTGTAAAATGTTTAACATAAAAAAGGCATTTATTGGTACAGCAAATATATGGTAAAATTAGAGACAGATACATCAACAGATCAGCAATCTAGAGGTATAGTTCCCAATATGCCCGCTGATATAGAAGTAAATGGATACATCTTGAGATTTACCCATTACAACCGAGTTGCAGATCCCATTCTAGAATCAGATAGTAATCTGAGCTGAACTAGAGAGAGGCAGAGAAAAGGCCCCAACACCTCAAAACTTGTAAAGCTTACATAGTCAGTGATATAGCCTTCCATTTCCCTCTTTGACTCACTGACTAGTAAGTTACAGGGTGCTCTTCAGATTTTCCTTGGGGGCCACGTTGTCCTAGCTCCTCACAGAGGAAACTATATTCCATTTCATTCAGAAGCTTCATACACAGACTCTCCATTGGCTCCTGGTGCCTGCCAGATGTGCTCAGACCATCCTACTCCTTATACCACCCTTCTGCCAAATCACCTGCAGTACTTTGGATACAGCAGCTCTGTGCATTCCAGATTTAACTGTTTCCCGTAGTCTAACAGAGGGAAGTTTATTTAAACTTGCATGTGCAAAATACCAGAACGTAAGTATAATTAGAGGGGAAATATGGGGGAAATGTTAATCATATGTGTACGAACAGGACCAGATAGGCAGGGAGACTGTTTCTTCCTTAGAACTTCCTGGACTACAAATAGTTTATTTTTGCCTTAGATTGTAGTCAGCCCTCTTTGAGAGCTGAGTACCTACATCCCAGATATGAACTCAAGGAGCAAGATGAAGATTCCCTAAGCAAAGTCTGCCTGTTTTGGCATTAATAAGAAGAGCCCATTAATGATGAATAATACTTCTAATAAAGAGCTAACACTGAGACAGTACTTGCTGTGTACCAGATACTGTTCTAAGCACTTTATGTATTAACTCACTCAATCTTCACAACAAGCCCTATGAGATAGGTTCCATCATTAGCCTCACTTTAAGCATGAAAAAATTGAGACACAGAATACTTGCCTAGTTAGTAAGTAACGGGATTCAAATACAGACCAGCCAGCTCTTGCTACAGCTTTTTCATCTTTTAAGTAAAAGGTTGTGTTCAGTATGTGAAACTTGAAAATGTGTTTTCACACATTCTCTTCTGATTAAAAGATGGGGAATACATCCTTTGTTTACTGTAGGATAAGGCAAGAATAACCATATAAGTCTGGACAACCTAGGTTTCAAGTTCTAACCTAGGCTCATGATGAGGGAGAGTTGGAGGGGGGCACCGAGACTGTGACTAGGGAAGTGTCTTAATCAGCTTGGGCTGCTATAACAAATTACCATAGACTAGGTGACTTAAACAACAGACTGACAGTTGGGATATTTGTCCCTGCCCAAATCTCATGCTGAATTGTAATCCCTAGTACGGGAGGTGGGGCTTGGTGGGAGGTGTTTAGATCATGGGAGTGGATCCCTCATGGCTTGGTGCTGTGAGTCTTGTAAGAGCTGGTCATTTAAAAGTGTGTGGCACCTCCTGCCACCCCAACTCTCTCAAGCTTGCTCCTGCTTTCACTATGTGATGTGCCTCTTCCCCCTTCATCTCCTGCCATGACTGAAAGCTCCCTGAGGCTTCACCAGAAGCTGAGCGATGCCAGCACCATGCTTCTGGTAAAGCCTGCAGAACTGTAAGCCAATTAAATCTATTTTCATTTTAAATTATCCAGCCTATTTATTTCTAGCACTGCAAGAACAGCCTAATACACAGACATTTCTCACAGTTCTGGAGGCTGGGAAGTCCAGGATGAAGGAACTAGTAGGTCCAGTGTCTGGTGACGGCCCTTTTCCAGGTTTACAGAGGGCTGCCTTCTTGCTGTGTCCTCACGTGGCAGAAAAAGGCGACTGGATGGAAGTTCTCTTGTGTGTGTTCACTTCTTATAAAGACACTAATCCCATCATGAGGGCTCTACTCTCATGACTCAATTTTCCCAAAGGCCCCATCTCCAAATTCTATCACACTGGGGATTAGAATTTCAACATATGGTTTTGGGGGGACACAAACATTGAGTCGGTAGCAGGGAGTACAGGGGACCAGCATGTTGACCAGGTAAGTTTAACTCACTTTATTTTGAAGAACGTGGTAGCAGCAGAAAAGCCTATTATGCTTTGGAGACAAGTGGACTCAGCTTTATACGGTCCTGGGCTAGTTTCTTAACTTGAGCTTGTTTCTGGCTGACATGGGAATATTATCTATCACACAGTGTTGTAGTAAAGATTAAATGAGATGCAATCGGCTCATACCTGCAAAGTTTACTTTCTACGTAGTTAAGTACACAATAAAATTTACACTTCACTCTCTCTCCTACTTTCCTATTTTCCCTCCACCCTGCCAGAGATAAGGAGGATGAATCTGCTTCAGACAAAAAGCAAGTACTGAATAACTGCATACTTGTTTTACTGTCCAGCACTGTTTCCCTTTCTCATGAGGGAAAATTGCTTTCCATGAGATGCAAACATGATTCCGAGTGAAGCTGTCACTCATCCCTCTCCACACCTACCATGTGAGTCTCAGGTGAGGCACAGGTAGCTCTAGTCTGACTACCGTAGTTTCCAGTTCCCTGGCCATACTGGCTTAGTCCAGGGGTAGAATTATGGCCCCAAATGTCAGTATCCTTCCCCAGGATTTTAAATTTGGAGTTCTAAAAGTAAGGACCTTGCTTTTTAGGTTACAGAGATGAGAGGACTGAGGGTTGCCAGTGATCTCCTTTCTTATCACCTATAGACAGCTTCCTACAGGAGAAAAGAAAGCCAAACACAGACAAGCAGTAAGAGAGACAATGAGTGCCCTTGGGCCACTGAAATATGATTGTGTGCCCAAGGTCACCTGGTATCTAGAAAATTTTCTTCAATTTTCTGAGCTTCCTTATTATCATACCATTACATTTCTATTTCTTGCTTAAATTTACCTGAGTTGGTTTTTGTCATTAGCAATTCCAAAAGTCCTTAAAACGTGAATTTATATTTTATGTCAGACTTTTCTACAAGGTGCTTTACAGTCAAGATCCCATTCAATTCTCATAGCAACCCTGATGTGAAGGCATTGGTTCTCTCTTTCTCCCTTCACCCTGACTGCATATCTGTGATGGTGTGAACTTCTTTGTAAGCCTAGGATCAGAGTACAGGATTCATAGTCACTTTTTTCTTTTTGTTCTTTTGTTTTGTTTCTTTGAAACAGGGGTCTTAATATGATGCTCAGGATTGTCTCGAACTCCTGGCCTCAAGCAATCCTCCTGCCTCCATCTCCGAAGTAGTTGGGATTACAACCACAAGCCACTGTGCCCCATAGACACTTCTTATATTTAACCAAATCATATGGCAGAATAGAGGCCTTATATGCACTTACCATACCAACTAGAATACACTCAGACTATATACCTGCTTAGATCACATGCCCAATCCAAAATAGTCATGGTGGCTGAGGGAATGGAAAGTGCTAACTAGCCAAACCTGAAGCTTAGGATAGATGGAGCCAGCTTCCCCAGAATCACACAGATGTCTGAACACAAATTAAGGTGTTGCAAGGAAGGAGAAAGGAGATGAATTTAAAAGAAGCAATCAATAAGTGTTCGTTACATACAAGGAAAATTGGAATCAAGTTATTAAGATCATCCAGCTCCCTGAACCATCTGATCAGTAACTCCTCCTGTTCACATTACTTCCTGTTGTGACCTCACACTTCTTCAGACTAATTTAAGACTGTGGTTCTCCAGAGGCTTCAGCTATTCTCCACAGAGAAGCTAGCTGGTTTGTCATGACTTCTAATCACTCATCCTGAGTACCAAATTGAAATGCTGATTTGGCAAGATTATTAAAAGATCTCAAGGTACTTTCCAGAACATAAAAGACTTGGTTAAAAGTAAGTATCTCTTGAGTCAATTAAAATGTCCTTGGCTGTCTTTCTTGCCTTGGTTTCCTCCTTAGTAACTGTAAATTCAAAATAACAGGGAAATAAAAAGGTAAAGCTTCTCTTTAGGAAAGGGTTTTCTCACACAGTTGACCGACAAGACAGATTTCCTACTGGCTGGACTGACAACAGTGAGCAAATGGGTCCTGATACCTTCACCATCCTGTGATTTTCAACAAGCTACTATATTTCATTAATTCAAATTCAATTCTATTTTAACATCAAAATCAGAATGTTTCCTACTGTTGAGAGTGTCTTACAGTTAAGCTGCAGTCAGGACACAGCTGTCATTGCCTGCACAAGAGTGTACTTGGTTGTCATGTCTGGCATTGTGACTGGACAAATACAACCCTGAACAAATAAATCAAGGGCCATTTTAAGGAGAAACATGAATTTCAGTAGTTGTGAGACTTTTTGTTAAGATCTTCTAGTAAGACCAAGAAAGTGCCAAAGTTGAAACTTGCAAAATACGTGTCAGTAACCTGAAAGAAAAATTTGAAGACAATGTTGAATCATTTTTAAGAAATGTTGCACCATCAATACTCTTGATGGCATGCAGGGCAGTTATTATGTAGGCAAATACGGACAATGAATTAAAAAGTGATTCAAAGCTAGAATTGATTATGAAGTAGTTTTAGAAATTCTTTACCAATGTTTCATTTATGCTTTTCTTTTTTGTGTATGCAAGAGAATGATGGACTATAAATCCATGTCCGCATAAGTCTACAAGCACTCTTTCAATAAGGTATTTATCCCCCTGCTTAGTGGAATATAAAATAATTGTGAATGACATTGAAGGAGAACTCTTTTTTTTTTTTTTTGAGACAAAGTCTCACTCTGTTGCCAGGCTGAAATGCAGTGGCGTGATCTCAGCTCACTGCAACCTCTGCCACCCGGGTTCAAGTGATTCTGCCTCAGCCTCCCAAGTAGCTGGGACTACAGGCACGTGCCACCATGCCCAGCTAATTTTTGTATTTTTAGTAGAGACAGCGGTTTCACCACGTTGGCCAGGATGGTCTCGATCTCTTGACCGCGTGATCCGCCTGCCTCGGCCTCCCAAAGTGCTGGGATTACAGGAATGAGAACATTTCTAAGGCCTCATTTGAAAATTGGGATGACAAGGACTCCCTAATAGCTGCAGAATAAAATGCAAATAAAACACAGCATTCAAAGGCCTCTACAACATGGCCTAAATCTACATTTTCCACTCTTGTTTCCTATCACACTTCCAAGTCCACTACACACTGTGAAATTAAATAATTCAAACTGAAAGCTGCTGGAACTTTAAATTATTTGGAGCCTTGGGAGGAATGTGGCTATGCAGCCTGAGTCACATGTCATGCAGCTGCAACTTCTGCCCCCATTCCCCACCCCCAAACCCCCCACCCGGTAATTAAGACCAAATGGCGCCAGAGATAAGACCATCTCAGAACGTTGTCCCTCCTCATGGAGTAATCTTCCTTGGAATGTAGGAATCTGTTACCAGTCAAATCACTGTAACGTATGCACTGGTCTTGTATGGGAAATGTTGTAATCCTGTTAAAATTTCTGTGTCTCTCCCTATATAAGTGAAACCTTATCTTCTCTACTTTGAAACTCTGACCCCATTCATTTGGAGTCAGCGTCTCCAAGGTGGCCATACTCAAGCTTTGCACTCAAATAGACTCTACTTAATCGTATTTTCTGAATCTCACTATTTAAGGTTGACAATACCAAATTATACACATTGTTCCTCGAAGATCACCTGCTCCTTTTCACTTCTGTGCCTTTAAAGTTGTTTCTTCCACTGAAAATGTCCCATCTCCCATCCATCTCATTTACTAGAAGGTGGTCTTGAATAGCTTCTTTAATCTCTCAATTCCTCACTTTTCTTATCTTTGAAATGGGAATCTAACTTTAGGTTTGATTTGAGGATTTAATGAGCTAATACATATAAAGCACTTAACACGGACTCCAATTAACCTGTGGTCAAGCAGTATTATCTGTGTCTTGAGAGATGAGTCTCAAAAAAGTAGTGAACTGGCCAAGGGCACACAGCTTATTTAACAGCTAAGGCAGAATAAGAACTTAGACCTCCTCACTCCCAGTACAGTGCTGTTTTTAGATCAAAAAAATGGCTCTTCCTCCTCCCACCTGCTACAGCCAAATACTGCTAGACTGGTGAAAAAGGTTCTTCTTTTATTTCCCTAAAAGTCTGTTTCTCCCTCTTCCTCCTTTCCCTGTATCAGATGTCCTAAACATGTTACTAAAAACTAAAAGGTAAAGAGATAAAGGTTCCATGTTTGAGCACATTCGACCCTGTGTTACGCACATTAAATGAGTTTATCGTTTCAGAGCCTCCAACGTAGTTATGTACATATAGAGTCACCATGAAAAAGAAATATAGTATGGATTGTTTCTCAAATTATTTAATCAGAGAACCAGAGGTGGCTGTATCACACATGTGAGGTCAGGCCATTAAAACCTACACACTTAACTTCACAGTTCCTTGCTGCTTAAAGAATAAGAGCTCTAACTCCTTAGCATATAAGAATCTTCATAGCCTGGCCATGCTAATCCCACCACTTCTCATATAACAGCTCCATTCTCATCATTCCAGTGTGTCAGTAACAAGTTTCACAAGTTGTTCCCTTTGGCTACAAGACCTTTGTTCTCTTCTTCTAGCCCAAGTTTTACTGATCCCTCCAGACCTGGTTGATGGAACCAAGCCCTGGTTGATGGAAGAAGCCTTCTCTGAATATTCCCAATCAATTAGCTGTATCCTCCTCTGTGCTCTCATGGCACTTTGTTTATGTCAGAATTGCAGCATCTCAGTGGCTCTCAGTTACAGTTGATTGATTTCCTTCTACACTTGGCTCCTGAAGGCCAAGGACTGTATCATTTACATCCCCAGTGAGAGGCATCCTGCAGGCACTCAGTAAAAGCCTACAATTCCTTGGCCCCCTTCTGCTGGGGCAATATTCTAAAACAAAGCTTTCCTGGATTCTCAAAGACCTGAGGTATGCTTTTTATTCCTAGTGTAAATAACAATAGGGATACTTACACTTTAATGCCTAATAGACCCTCCAAGAAGAGCAGTTATGTAAGTCTCTGTGTATTGCATAGTACTGCACATAAAATTAAGTCACCACGCATGGAAAGCAATGCATTCCTTCCTTTTCAGTCAATTGTAATCATGAGACCCTTTAGACTTAACCACAATAAACCCTATTTTTCTAAACGTTCAAAAGACTGTCAAATATTGTTCCTCCAATTTTAGTAAAAGTCCCTGTAGATTTGAGAGCAGAAAACATTTATTTTATTTGTTACTAAAACAAGGAACTCGATTAAAAGTCAACAGTATGAGATGAAAACTAGAGATTTTGAGCAATGATTCTTTTACTCATGGTAAAGGTTTCTGGCCTCTCAGATTCCCTAGACTAACATTTCTCAGAAAACACATTTAGTCTATCCTTTGTCTGACTTTAGAAACAGTCTTCCAGCCAGGTGTGGTGGCTCACGCCTGTAATCCTGGCACTTTGGGAGGCTAAGGCGGGTGGATCACCTGAGGTCAGGAATTCAAGACGAGCCTGACCAACATGGCAAAACCTTGTCTCTACCAAAAAACACAAAATTAGCTGGTCATGGTGGCACATGCATGTAGTCCCAGCTACTTGGGAGGCCGAGGCAGGAGAATTGCTTGAACCTGGGAGGCAGAGGTTGCAGTAAGCTGAGATCGTGCCATTGCACTCCAGACTGGGCAACAAGAGCAAAACTCCGTCTCAAAAAAGAAAAAACGAAAATGAAATAATCTTCCAGAAAAGGCTGTAAGTCATGACTGGCAAGTAGGGAACACTACCATTTCCATGAAAAGTAGGCATAAGATAAAAAATTCATTAATTCAAACACTGAAACACAAGGAACGTCATAGCTACAACAATGCCTTTTTCTTTTTTTTTTAAGAAGTGGGGTCTCAGGCTCGTGTGGTGGCTCATGTGTGTAAACCTAATACTTTGGGAGGCGAAGTGGGCAAATCACTTGAGCCCAGGAGTTTGAGACCAGCCTGGGCAACATGGCAAAACCCTGTCTCTCCAAAAAAAAAAAAAAAAAAAAAAATTAGCCAGGTGTGGTGGTGTGTGCCTGTAATGCCAGCTACTCAAGAGGCTGAGGTGGGAGGATGGCTTCAGCCCAGAAGGCAGAGGTTGCAGTGAGCTGAGATCGTGCCCCTGCACTCCAGTCTGGGCAACAGAGCCAGACCCTGTCTCAATTAATTAAATGAATAGCCACAGACCTCGTCCCAGGAGTAGTGAGTCAGGGTAAGGTCTCTGGGAGGTGGAGGGATTGAATGGGAGAAATGATCTTCCAAGGCCCTTTCTAAGGCTCCCAAAATCTTGGAGCTTTACTTGCCAGGCATCACGGGCTTTCCTGACGTCGCTGGCTTTCCTGACATTGCTTTTCAGTGGTGCAGGAGCAGAGAGCTTTGCTGCCCAGAGCAGCAGCCAGGCGTGGCGACAGAGGCATAGTTGAGCAAAGGACGAGGAAAGGGGCCTCCAGGGAAGCCAGAGCTGACTGAAGTGTTCTTGGGAAGATCTATTCATTGATTTTGTACCAAACCTGCACCCTCATTTTGTACCAAAATGTACCAAACCTGATGTACCTCAAAGGTGGCACCAGATGGGTGTGAATGTCACACACAGGAGTAAAACTCTTCCTAGAGCAAATGATAATGAGAGAGCTGAAGGCAGATGCATGCTTGAACTCTCATATGGGGGCTATGTGGGAGACCAATAGGTCTGTGAAAGAGAACTCCAGTCAGAGTAAGAAATACAGCACACAAATAGAGAATCTTGGTCCTGGGAGTGCACGCAGGCACTTCCGGAGCTTCCATTATCATGAAGCAACTGAACCGCTTGAGGCTATCAACCAACTTCAGAAATTATGCCATCATTGGCTGAGGCCAGAGATCCACTCATAAAAGCACATTTTGGAAATGCTGGTACTAGAGCAGTTCCTGACCATTCTGCCCAAGGGGACCCAGCACTGGGTGCAGAAGCATCATCCACAGCATGTCAAACAGGCTCTGGTCCTGGTGGAATGCTTGCAGAGAGAACCTGGTGGAACAAAGAATGAGGTCACAGCCCATGAGCTGGGAGAGGAGGCAGTGCTCTTGGGAGGAACAACAGTGGCCCCAGGCTTCAAGTGGAAGGCAGCAGAGCTCGAACCAATGGGTCTGTTCTAGAAAGAATACTGGAATACATACAGGGTACTACAAGAACAGCTGGGCTGGAATACTCACAAAGAAACCCAGCCTGTATATGAAAGAGCTGTGCATGTTCAACAGATTTTAGCCCTTTCTGAGCACAAAAGCACCGAAGACTGGAAGATGGCATCTAAGCTCATCTGGCCTGAGTCCCAGAGTTTGTTGACATTTGAAGATATGGCTGCGTACTTTTCTGAGGAAGAATGGCAATTATTAGATCCTCTTGAGAAGACTGTCTACAATGATGTAATGCAGGCTATCTATGAGACTGCCATCTGTCTAGGGTTAAAGCTAAAAAATGACACTGGAAATGACTATCCTATAATATCTGTTTCTGCATCTGAAATACAAACAGCAGGATGCAAAGTATCAAAAAAGACCAGAATGAAAATTGCCCAGAAAACAAAGGGCAGGGAAAATCATAGTGATACACACAGGGTACAAAAATGGCATCAAGCTTTTCCAAGGAAGAAAAGAAACTTACAACTTGTAAACAAGAGCTTCCAAAACTTATGGATCTTCATGGGAAAGGCCACACAGGAGAGAAACCTTTTAAATGTCAGGACTGTGGGAAAATCTTCAGAGTTAGCTCTGATCTTACTAAGCACCAGAGAATTCACACTGAAGAGAAACTCTATAAATGTCAACAATGTGACAGGAGGTTTAGATGGAGTTCAGGTCTTAATAAGCACTTCATGACACATCAAGGAATAAACCCATATAGATGCTCATGGTGTGGGAAAAGCTTTAGTTATGACACAAATCTACAAACACACCAAAGAATTCACACAGGAGAGAAGCCCTTTAAATGTCATGAATGTGAGAAAATATTCATTCACAAATCCCACCTTATTAAATACCAGATAACTCACACAGGTGAGCAGCCTTATACTTGTAGCATATGCAGGAGAAACTTTAGTAGGCAGTTGAGCCTTCTTAGACACCAGAAACTCCACAGAAGACGGGAAGTGTGTCCAATGTCTCCAAATTGAGGAAAGTTACCATGTAGAGCTTGATTTTAGATGTGATGAAAGAATACAAAATTATGAGGCACCCAGTGATAGGAATCTGTCATCAATAGAACATTTGGGAGGGGTACATGTTATGCTTCACAAAAGTTATCTAACCTGTCTTATTCAGCATTGCATCTTTCGTGCCTAGCACAAGACTGATACATAATTAGTATTTTATTAATAAAAAAATGAAAGTGTAGCTATGAGATATCTTTACCTATCTATCTATATGTATGTATCTGGTTATTCAAAGCTTCCCCATCCCCAGTCAGTGCCTGAGATATATGATGGTCAAGACTCTTAGACTCATTCTTTATTCTTTGTCAGGAGAGATGGAAAGTAAGAGTACCTGGGCCCTCTCAAGGGAGTTCAGAAAGAATTACTAAGTTAGGGACAGTTTCAATAGCTATCATTCTATCTACGTGAACAATCCAACCCAGGACTCAGGGAACTTTATAACAGAAAGGGGATTCAGTGTTTGCCCTGGGAGAAGTGCCCCCTTCTAGTTGCTTCTTTCCTGAGTACCCACTACCACAGTGTCTTCTGTCAAGGAATTACAAGTAGCAAGGGAAGGTCTGGCTACAAGGACAGACCTAGGGACCTTGCAAGCACTTGATATCTCTTCTCTTGCTGACTCTGTCAACACAGACATACAAAATGGAATGATGGAGGCAGTCTTGGCCCTCATCCAGGTATCTGTTTCTTTGTAGAAAGTACACATAAGTAATGAAGGTCTTTTTCTGACTTTCATTATGTGCACTGGATGGAGGCTTTCAAACCGGTGCCACACTGCTGCAAGGCCTAAAGGGAAGCCTGTCCTTATGGCTGATCAGCTACAACCCTATATGCCTGAATACTTTGCAAGAAGGCCTGGAGGTTTTGCAAAACTGATTTATTGAGAATGGCAAGGAGGGCCCTGTGACCTCTTAGCCTTGGTGCACAGCTAATACCAGGAGGGAACATCCTGAAGTGTCAAAGCAAAGTAAGGCATGTGGCTTAGAGTAATGACCCCAGTCAGGGCCAGGCAAGATGGAAATTGTTTACTCATGTTATTGGTTTTCCTGTCTTCCCTACTCAACAATTTAGATTCCGTGTGAGCCCCCACAATGGAATATCTTCTTTTTCTTTTCTTTCTTTTTAAAACTCTTCTTTTCCTCACACCGTATGACCTCTGAGGCTCCAACTACTCCTTATCTGGCATGCTTCCCACATGATCCCTTGGGCTGTCATCTTCTCTAGATGTACCAGCATTGGTCAAGGTTTTCAGACACTTTCTGAAATATGCATTTCTAAAGTGTAGGGTACAATGTTCTTGCTCTTCACTGCTAACAAGCTAAACTGACCATCACGTTATCAAGTTCTCATCAAGTTTGTATTACCAAAATCTTTACCAATGGGTCAGAATTAAGTCCACAGTAACAGTGGTCTCTCAGTGGGTTGAGAAACAAAGTTGTTAACACGATAGAAAAGGATGTGTAGAACTGCTTAATCATTACACAACCAAATAGTTGAAATCTGCCATCACTCACATATCCTGCTACTGTCAGACTGTACAGAGTTAGCAAGAAAAATCCACAAATAAATGGCAGAAGGGAATCACAATGGACTAAGGAGCTTTACTCACAATCTGCCAACTACCCCATGTAGAAAGTGAGGCTCAGAGAGATTAGATGACTTATCCAAAGCTATATTCCTATTAAATAGTAGAGCCAGGATTCAAATTCAGTTTACTTTATATAGAGAAACCAACCAGGCACTAGACGAAGACTGCTTGGGGTCAAAATGTGGTTCTTTTATTTTCTAATGGAGACATCTTTTGCAATTTTCCTAAATACTCTGCTCTTTAGTTTCTTATCCACAAAATGGAGAAAATAAAAGTGAAGATTAACTAATACATAAGGAATGCACAGGACAGTACTCTATATAGTAAGTGCTCAATATATATATAATATGCATAATAAATTATGACTCTGTAATTTTTTTTTTTTTTTGAGACACAGTCCAGGCTGGAGTGCAGTGGCACGATCTTGGCCCACTGCAATCTCTGTTTCCTGGGTTCAAGCGATTCTTGTGCCTCGGCCTTCCAAGTAGCTGGGACTATAGGCATGCACCACCACACCCAGCTAATTTTTCTAATTTTTAGTAGAGATGGGGTTTTTTGCCTCGTTGGCCAGACTGGTCCTGAAGTCCTGACTTTAAGAGATCCAGCTGCCTCAGCCTCCCAACGTGCTAAGATCACAAGCATGAGCCACTGTGCCTGGCCTCCACATTGTTTTTTTGAGACAGGGTCTTGCTCTGTTGTCTAGGGTGGAGTGCAGTGGCATGATCACAGGTCACTGCAGCCTCAACTTCCTGGGCTTGGGCAATCCTCCTACCTCAGCCTCCTGAGTAGCTGGGACTACAGGGATGTGCCACCACATCCAGCTATTTTTAAGAATTTTTTGTAGAGACAGTGTCTTGCTATGTTGTTTAGGCTGATCTCGAACTCGTGGGCTCAAGTGATCCTCCTACCTCAGCCTCCCAAAAAGCTGGGATTATAGGTGTGAGCCACTGTGCCTAGCATCATATTGTTTATAGATGGGGCTCACAATATAGTCCCAGAACATAATTTCTCTTATCTTTATCCAAATGTTCTCTACCAACCTTCTGCCCTCAGAGCTATGGATATCCTTAGAGAACATAACTTCAAAATAAGCAAATGCAATGATTCTATTCCCACCATCAGTCCTGCTTATTTTTGTTTTGTTAAAAAGAGAGAGACAGAGACTGAGAACTAGAGCGAGAAAGAAAGTTAACCCTCACCTTACCTTAAATCATACTTCTTTGGGTAGAAACAGAAGAATGAGAAACTCCACCTAACAGAGAAATGAACTAGGGATGTATTGGTCAGAAAAGATCTTTCTCCTAGAAATCTACCTGAAAAGTCTAAGAATGTCAATAGAATTCAAACTGATATTTAATGAGTACATATTAAACATTTACTCAACAGGTGGTAAAATTAGCACAAGACCTAGTCTTTGCTCCCAAGGTCCTCCTAAGCTAGCAGAGGAGAGGTATTCATGCTCCTAGTTTCTTGGCAGAATGTATTAAGTACCAAGATAGAGTCTCAATCAACATGTTCTGAGATCAGAACAGGAAAAATGACATTTTACTTTGGGAGAAACATCTGAGATTGACATGAAGAACAACTCCATGTCCTTTTCTACCTTTTCTTTTAGAGAATGACAGAAAAGCATGTGGTTTTCCTTTTTTTTTTTTTTTTGAGATGGAGTTTTGCATGTTGCCCAGGCTGGAGTGCAATGGTGCAATCTCGGCTCACTGCACCCTCCGCCTCTCGGGTTGAAGTGATTCTTTTGCCTCAGCCTCCAAAGTAGCTGGGATTACAGGCATGTGCCACCACACCCAGCTAATTTTTTGTATTTTTAATAGAGACAGGGTTTCTCCATGTTGGTCAGACTGGTTTCGAACCCCCTACCTCAGGTGATCCACCCGCCTCGGCTTCCCAAAGTGCTGGATTACAGGTGTGAGCCACCACACCTGGCCGTGTTTTTCTTTTCAGGTAAGAATGTTCTGACAATACTGGTGATGGCCGTACAACTGCATAAATACACTGAAAACACTGAATATGTACACTTTTAAATGGTGACTTTTATGGTATGTGAATTACATCTCAACAAAGCTGTTATTTTAAAAACAGAATTGAGACACCATAAAGTTGAAGCCCCTTTTACCACCCCTGCCAGTCAAATCCCCACAAGCTACCAATATCATCAGTTTACTATCATTCTTTGTTATACCTTTATTTCTCACAATGCCTAGCTGAAGTTCTTGCACACAGCAGGAATTCTGGGCATTTGTTGCATAATAATTTTGTACATGCATAAGATAATACTTTGTTCTTTTCAGCATAATAGAGATCCTTTTGTATCTACCACCACATAAATTCAGTAGTTCAGGACCAGGCAGCTTTAGAATACAGTTTATGTTAACACCACACACGCCACGTGCAGTAACAAAAGAGAATAGTACTCACTGGCTCAAAGCTCACCCAATCACAAATTCAGTTAACAAAAAACCTTGATATGGAAGTTCATGAAAATAAGGAGATACTTTGCATCTGTTCCCTTGGTTTACAAAGGGTTTGAAATAAATGAAACCAGGCTTGGTGAGGCTATTGCTTTATAGCCCACAACAGCAAGCTGTCAACAAAGGATTTCTCACTAGGTCAACCCAACTTATATAGAGGCCTTAAACAGTCTCATAAAAATAATTGTTCCTTTGGGAAGCCAAGGCAGAAGGATCACTTGAGCCTAGGAGTTTGAGACCAGCCTGAGAAACATAGTGAGATCCCATATCTACAAAAAAGAAAATAAAAATTAGCTGGGTATGGTGGCAGGTGCCTGTAATCCTAGCTACTCAGGAGGCTGACGCACAAGAATCACTTGAACCAGGGAGGCAGAGGTTGCAGCGAGTCAAGATGGTGCCACTGCACTCCAGCATATATATATAAAGAAATTGCTAAGAGACTGGTGGACCTATAGAGGCCTATGGTTGGAACAAGGAGTTCTCAGTGTATAGAGACTTTGAGACAGATGACCAATACCACGATCTCCTCCAATAATGGGTTCGTGCACATCACTCCGAAAGACAGAATGAGTCTCAACAGGTGACTCAGGAATACATCAGAAATTAGACACTGAAGTAGAAAATTCCACACAGATACCAATGTAGATATCCTCTTCTCTCTCACACAAATAGATAGTAAGCATTACATAATCAGTGATATGTATTAAACATCAACGGTTTGCCAGACACTGTTCTAGATTGACGAGGATCTGGAGATCAATAATGCAGATGAAATCCCTGCCTTGACCAAGTAAGATTTCCAGCAGAAATAGGGCAGTGGGTGGTACTCTGAAAGAGGAAGTATTTACTCAAAGAGCCCTGATTAGGAAGCTGACCTTTGAAAAGATTCAAAGGAGACTTTATCCTGAAAAATAAATGTTATTGTGGCAGTTTTAAAGAATGGCCAGCCTGGGCAAAACAGTGCAACACCATCTCTACAAAAAACAGAAAAATTAGCTGGATGTGGTGCCATGCACCTGTGGTCCCAGCTGTCCGGGAGGCTGAGTTGGGAGGATCACTTGAGCCCGGGAGGTTGAGGCTGCAATGAGACGAGATCATACCACTGCACAACAGCCTCGGTGACACTGAGACCCTGTCTCTAAATTAAAAAATAAATAAATAAAATAAAAATTAAAATGCCACAAATTCTTTGATACTCCATCTACCAAGAGGTTAAGAGTCTATGTTCCCTTTCCATGAATCTGAGTGGACTTGTGACTCCTTCAATCAATAAAGTATGGCCAAAGTAACACTATGTGACTTCTAAGGCTAGGTCACTAAAAAAGGCCATGACATCTTCATCTTGGCCACTAAGACATTCACTCTTGGAGCCCTTAAGCACCATGTAAGCAGTCTGATTGCTTAGAGATTGCCATGAGAGGAAGCCTGGGCTCCATGTAAAGGCCACTGGTAGGTGCTCTCGTCAACAACTGCAGCTGAGCAGAGCCTTTGAGTCATCCCAGCCCTGGTGACAGGTATGTAAGTGATGCTTTCGGAGGATTCCAGTTCCTAGCAGTCAAGTCACTCTGAGCCATTCAAGCCTTCCCAGTTGGGGCCCCAGATATTGGGGAGCAGAAACAAGTTCCTGCCATGCCCTCTCTGAATTCCTGACCCACAGAATCTGTGAGTAAAATAAAATGGTTACCTTATGCCATTAAGTTTTGGGCATGCTTTAATCATGACCGAAGATGTATCGTGAAGCCAAAGAAACTGGAACAACGATGGGAACTGACAGAGAAGCAGACAGCTATAGAAAATATGAAAACTGGCTGGGTGTGGTAGCTCATGCTTGTAATTTCAGCACTTTAGGAGGCTGAGGTGGGCGGATCATGAAGTCAGGAGTGTGAGACCAGCCTGGCTAACATGGTGAAACCCCGTCTCCACTAAAAATACAAAAAATTAGCTGAGCGTGGTGGCGTGCACCTGTAATTCCATCTACTCAGGAAGCTGAGGTAGAAGAATTGCTTGAACCCAGGAGGCAGAGGTTGCAGTGAGCTGAGATTCTGCCACTGCACCATAGCCTGGGCGACAGAGCGAGACTCCCTTCTCAAAAAAAAAAAAAGAAGAAGAAAACTGCATTTTCTTTGCCTAAGCCTAGCTGGAAATAAACCACTGTCCCATCAGAAGGGACTAAATAAACTGTAACTCTTTTGATTGTTATCTATTTTATCTACAGATGCTATAATAGAAAACGTTTCAGTTGTTAGGAATAATCAGTGCAGTCGAAAAGGAATATGGGTAAGGCACTACTCTGCTTGGTTTTTCAGGATGGGGCTAACATTCCTATGATGCCATTCCAAGTTGTCCATGAACCAATTTTTGCCTCTTTCTCTTGGTGCAAGTACATAATAGGTATTCAGTAACTTTGTAGAATGACTGATAGAGTCTAAGGAGGCAGGGGAGAGAGAAGATACTCTGGACAAAGCAGAGACCACGGTGGGCAAAGGTAATGAAGATGGGGGTACTGGGGAGAACAGAGAGACTCACTTGAACCTTGTTCTTCATCCCTCTCCATCCACACACCTTACCTCGACATTCAAGAGCTCACATCTTTAGGCCTTTAAACTGTTCTCATTATTTGAAATGTTACTTTTCCATCTGTAGATGAACTCCTGTTCATTCTTCACATCCCAGCTCAATTATAATTTTCTCTGCAGCCTCTGACAATGCCCCACTCCAAGTGGAATTAATCACCCTATTCTACTTTCTTGCAACACTTTCCACCGTCTTATCTCTTGCTTCTGTACCTATGTGCCAAACACCAGGTTAGAAAAGAAAGATGACTATCCTTGAGAAGTCCCATAATTAAGAGAAGAGACTAAAAACACAGTCACGCTGCAACATCATAGGAGCTGCAGAGAGGCAGGATGTTGAGGGAAGATAAATCTCCTTCAGGAGGATATCAGGAAGTATCACAAACCATGTGACATTTGAGGCAGGCCTTGAAACTGAGTAAAGATCAAAGGGCTGCCTGGGGGAAATCTATGGAATCACAACTGCAAAAGTCTCAAAAAGGAGCTGCCGAGTTAACAGGAACAACAGGTCAGGTCAATCTTTTCCCTCCCTACTGCTGGAGATTCCCCGCTCTCGTTATTCCAAGTTCCCTTATTACAATGCCTGAAGTCACACAGTTTTCCCAATTACACGAATAAAGTGTATCAAAAAGCACCTTGCATTTGAACAAACAAGTCATTTAAAATATGAGCCAATAATACATGAAAATATATTCAAACTCAGTAGCAATCAAAGAAATCCAAATCAAAACAACTATTTTTTCACCTATCAAATTATCAAGTATTAAAAAATTAAAATGTCTAATATCAAAGAAGAATCAGGGAAGCCAAAACTATCCTTTCTGAGAGCCAATTTGGTATGATGCAACAAAAGCCTTACAAATAAATATACCCTTTGAATCAGACGCTCTTTTGTAGAAATTCATCCCAAGGATAAAAGTCTTTGCTCTAAAGATCATCACAGCATTATCTATTATAAAATAGCGGAAAATAGTTAAGGACTAAAATATCCAAGAACGGAAGAATAAAATAAACTTGGCACTGCAATAATTTTAACAGTTACCATTTATTTATAGAGTGTTTACAATGTGCCTGGCATTATCATATCTAATACCACAGAAATCCATAAGGTAGTTATATAAGAGAATGTTGAATGGGACTTTTTCAGTTGCCCCACAATTGGTAAATAGAACTCACAACTAAAGACAGAGAGGAGGTGAGTTCCCCACAAGGTAAAGACAGCAGTCAATAACTGGTGCCAGGCTAATTAAAGAATTTATTAAGAAGTCATACTATGGACCAGGCATGGTAGCTCACGCCTGTAATCCCAGCACTTTGGGAGGCCGAGGCAGGCAGATCATGATGTCAAGAGATCAAGACCATCCTGGCCAACATGGTGAAACCCCATGTCTACTAAAAATATAAAAAATTTGCTGGGCGTGGTGGCACGCACTTCTAGTCCCAGCTACTTGGGAGGCTGAGGCAGAAGAATGGCGTGAACCCAGGAGGCGGAGGTTGCAGTGAGCCGAGATTGCGCCACTGCATTCCGGCCTGGGTGACAGAGCAAGACTCCATCTCAAAAAAAACACCAAAAAACAAAAAAGAAGCTATAACTGTGAGATCTTCTACCCCAACCATGTGCTCCTGCATTGTCCCTCTCCCTCCACAGTCCACAAAAGAAGAGCAGAGATAAGAGGGGAAATCTTGGATTCCTTGACCTACTATAATGTGCTGTATTTTGGGGTGGTCCTCTCCCTACCCCACGGTGGGCTCCAAGATCATCAGTTACAGAGACTAGGGGTACCAAAAAAGAAAAAAGAAAAGAAAAGGTTTGGGGTAATAACTTTTAAAAAGTGTAATGTCTTGTGAATATCTGATCAGGCAGTCGACTTACAGATTTGGCCTGCACCAATCTGGACAGAGGAAGGAGAAACTGAGCAAGAAGCAGCAGCACTGCTGTTACCCCACTGTTTGGCACAGATATGTCCATAGAAATTGCTGGTCTTAAGCCCTCTTGCCAGTTCCCCACTCAAAAGGGCTGCCCAATAAGCAAGTGGACCAGGGCCAGGTGGTACCAGAGGAGAGTGAGGATGTCCTGAAAGAGATGAAAGGAACTAAATACCAGTTTCTTCTCCAGGTCTGGAGATCATGCAGTGAGGAAGCCCACCCTCCAAAGAACTCACAACAACGGGGAGTGGACCCACAGATAGTGCTAGACAGGCAACCTGAAAATGCCATCTAAGAGGACTCAAGAGCAGCCAGTTAAGAGACTCGTATCCTTGTTCCTCACCCTCTTGCTCATTTTACACATTGGGCAACTGGGCATTGGAATGACTGGAGACCAGAAGGGCCAGGGAAGAAATATCAGAGAGAGACTGTATCTCCTCCCACCCCTACACTCTCCAAGGTGAAGAATGGGGAAGAGGAGTAGAAAAAATAAACCAGGCCAGGCACGGCGGCTCACGCCTGTAATCCCAGCACTTTGGGAGGCCGAGGCGGGCAGATCACATCAGGTCAGAAGTTCAAGACCATCCTGGCCAACACGGTGAAACCGTGTCTGTACTAAAAGTACAAAAATTAGCTGTGCGTGGTGGCACATGCCTGTAATCACAGCTACATAGAAGGCTGAGGCAGGGGAATCACTTGAACCCAGGGGGCAGAGGTTGCAGTGAGCTGAGATCATGCCACTGCACTCCAGCCCGGGCAACAGCAAGTCTCCATCTCAAAAGCAAACAAACCAAGTCTACCTTTTCCCACTTCATATCCCAATAGCCACAAGCCTGATTAGAGTAACAGAAGTAAACCTTTCAATCAGATATACTGAACTTTTCAAATGGTCAACTTTCAGTAACCCAGTGTGACCAAGAGGTTGTGAACTCTGCTTAAGGTATCATCTGTCCTTGAGAGGAGAAGGGAGATTTGGACAGAGCAGTTGGGAGTTCTGACTGGAGAAAAACACAATCGTTCATGTTCGCACCCCTCTAAGCGAAAACTATTCAATTAACAGGCTAAGGGTGCCATTATCTCTATTTTACAGACTAGGAGATTAAAGCTGAGAAAGATTAAGAAACTTGCCCACATCCACAAAGCATATGGGAGGTTTAGTTTGGATTCCAACCCAGGACTAACCTCAGAGCTCATGCTTTTTATGATTACATGAGGATTTTTCAAAATAGCATCCAACATATCCTCAGGGATCTGCAAAGCCAGTACACATTTCTTTTTTCAATCTTGAGTTTTCAACTCAAGCATGATCTTTTAAAAAATATAAGCATAGTCTCGACTATCCGAATCATCTTGCAGGTGAATGCTATTCCTTGATTGCCAAGGAATCTTGGCAAGATTCCTTGATCTGTAAGATTTGCATTTAAAATCTTACAGATATCAAGTAGTAAATTCCTGAATTTTCATATACTAATGACTAATCAGAAAGGACAGAGGTGACAGCTTATAAATAACGTGGTCATACCAATTAAAAGCCAATGCCTTGCTACACAAAGCAAAGTTTCACCGTAGTTCAAACAAAGAAATGTGGTAGGAAAAAAGTATGGGACACAGGACAGACAGGCGTCAAAGAAGTGCCATATTCACATCTGAATCACCAATTTAGTTTCAGCAAAATATCTACTGTTGTTAACGTGAATTATATGGATTCTGAAGTTTTAAATTGAATTTGTAAATTTGTTTTCATCTATAATTGTAGGAGAGCTATAAGAACATGTTTACACCCACAGTTTTTGTTTATACAAATTTTGGTAAAGTAATAATTAAAATAATTTAATTCAACAACAAGAACCAGTAAAAATATATGTTTAAAGTGTCCTTATTACACATGCTTGAGAAGCTCTGTGGCCATTAAAACCTATGTTGTAGATGACTATTTTGTGATGCGGAAATATTTTCTTTCTTTTTTTTTTTTTTTTTTGAGGCGGAGTTTCACTCTTATTGTCCACGCTGGAGTGCTCTCAGGTGACCGCAACCTCCGCCTCCCAGGTTCAAGTGATTCTCCTGCCTCAGCCACCCGAGTAGCGGGGATTTACAGGCATGTGCCACTGTGCCCGGCTAATCTTGTATTTTTAGTAGAGATGGGACTTCTCTGCGTTGGTCAGGCTGCTCTCCAACTCCTGACCTCAGGTGATCCACCCACCTCAGCCTCCCAAAGTGCTGAGATCACAGGCATGAGCCACTGCGCCCGGCCAGGAAAATATTTTCAATATATTAACTTAAAGCACACAAAGGGTGAAACAGCCTCACCCTTATTTTGTAAAATATACATAGCACATATAAATACAGGAAAAAGAGACTAGGAAATACTCTAAAATATTAATGTTTAGGCTTGACAGGAGTACTACAAGTGCTATTTATTAATATTATTTTTGTGATGTGTGTTTATAATTACTTTATTGTGAATAAAACAAGTATTAACAAAAAAATTCCATTTTTAATAGCATATATTATGAAAGTTCCCAAAACCTGTTGCAAAACAAACAAAAAAACCCCAAAACCAAATCACATTTTCAATTCAATTCCAGTTCAAACTCTTTTTTCACCAAGGCAATATAACCAATCCTGAGTAATATTTGTTCAAAACTTAAAAGCATATAAAGCACTAATGAACCAATAACTTACTGTGCTTTAGGTACCAAGGCTACAAGAACATGAACAAAGGGCATGGTGCATTGGAAAAGCTACCATTTTAGGGGAAGCACAGCGTAAACCAATAGTTACTGAGTGGAACTAAGGCCTGACAGTGACACAGGTGAGCTGGAGGAAGGAGCTTCATAATTCATTCTGATGAGGTGGATGGTGCAGGAAAGGCTGCCACAAGGTGGCAAGTGAAATTAGTCCTAAGAATGTATGAGGAAATGAGGGCACAGAGGTGAAATGGCAGATTACCCACAAGTAAAATCTAAACATAGGTCTTCTGACACTAACCTCACTGACCACACTAGACCAATCTCTTCCAGACTCCTATGGCACTGGTCTTTGTCATTTGTGTAGTATGTACTGCCTGGCAGTACATTCTACATTCTACATTCAAGCTGCTTCCCCAACAAGACTATAAACTTTGAAGGGAATACTATGTACACTGTAGATACTTATGTACACTGTAGATACTTACTATCTGTTAATGACAGTATCTTCAAGTGGACCTCTAACGGGTTTTCGCCTCAATAAGTTATAGTCTCTGTTGGTATCCAAAAAAGTAAATCCAGGCACAGTGGTGCACCTACAGTCCCAGCTATTCAGGAGGCTAAGTGAGAGGAGCACTTGAGCTCAGGAGTTTGAGGCTGTAGTGTGCTATGGTCATGCCTGTGAATAGCTACACACACACACACACACACACACACACACACACACACACCCCTGGCCTATACTCAATGTTTTCCTGTAGGAAATTATATGAAAAGATCAAAGCAACAAACTCATTTCAACAATCCTCATGATATTATATGTAAAACTTAGCACTTTCCCCTGCTCTTGCAAGTCAGCAGAACTCCAATTGGCATGTTCTTCCAATGCACGCTAAGGAAAGACACACTGTCTACCCGAGAAAATCTTCCAAGTGAACTGTGGTAATAGTTAATGACACCTAAATGTTATGGCTCATGAACATGGGTGAAACTCTCAGACATGCCACCTATATGACACAACAGGCCTGCACTGTATACGACAGTGAATAACTGGAAGTAACAAATGTTTAACTGGGGGAATGTGCACACAGGTGTGGTACATTCACTTACGTGACATTTTTAAGACTTACGTACATGTCTAGTATTTGCTTTAAATATTCCAGCAAAGAAACAGAAAAACAGATAGATGAAATGTGATGAAATCTTGATAAGATTTGAAACTGTGTGCATCAGTACGCACACAATTCAGTATGACTGAAATTTTTCATAATTAAAAATTGGAAAAAATACTATGTAGATATAAGTGAAAAAATTCACAATGTTATAATAAAAAATAAAGTGATAACTGATGTTGGTTATAACCATGTAAAAAATGCATGTGTCGCCAAAATAACAGCAATAACAATTAGCACCCTTAGTGCCCATCATGGATTTTGGCATACCACTTTTACTAAAAGAAACCAGGACTCTGAGGAAATGGCTAGCTAATTCCAGGTCTGGGTCAGAAAATGTGCAAGACAAACTTGGAACATCTTGTCATACCAGAGAACAAAGAAATTATCAAAGATTAGTAGGGTCATGTCAAAAGGATCCAGAAATCAACTCGAATAAGCTCCTGCTGGTTAAAGACAGGACAATCTGACTTTCAATAAGGGTAACAACTCTAACAGATTCAAATGCATGGAATATGTTTAAACATGTGAGCTTATAATGATACTAAAAAATACCCTAATTGATCACTTTGAAGGATCCTAAGGAACTCACTCACTACTCTGACAACAAGTAAATAAATAAGAAGCCAGCATAAAAATGGGTAGAGGGGTAATTAGTTGTAAAGAATATCAGCGACTTCTGAAAGTACCTTGATGATAGCTGCTGCCTAACAAGCGGCATCAAGCCTGCACCAAGCTGCTTACAGTCTCAAGTAAAGGGCTCATAATCTAGCAAAGGGAGACTGATAGCCCAGTGTGAGAATGGCGAATTAGAGATGAAAAAAGTGTCACGGAAGCAAGCCCAGAAGGCGGCTCACTTTGGAGGATCCTGCAGGGTAGGCAATCTGAGCTGAGCTTTGAAGGGTTACCACTTACTGAGAAGTTTTTGCATTTTAAACCATTCTCAAACATTGGCCCCAGGATCTCACATATTGATCTTTACATCCCCCAGCACACACCTATTTCCCAGGGACTGGCCAAAGTCATAGCTTCAGACAAATCCCTGTGTGGTTTAATTTCCCTTCCATGAGACTGGCAGATCCTTGAGCTGTTCCTTTCAGGAAAAATTAACTCCCTAAAATTTGATGTGCTACCCAGCTTGAGAATTTCAGTTATGTTCTGACATTGTACATTCCAGGTATGGCTCAAATTTGAAAGGGATGTGAAGGCACCCATGCTAATGTTCAGAGTTCCTATGAATGGGTTAATAAATATAAGTCAACATCATCCCTATGCCACCTCCTCCAGTACTTAATACTCTGGACTAGACACTGTGCTAAGAATTTTTTCACATGTTATTCTGATAAATTTGCAAACCCAGTGAAGTAAGAAGCATTAGTCTAATTTTACAGACAGAGAAGTGGCCTCAGTGAATTAAAAGAATTAAGTCATTTGCTTAATGACCCTAAGGCCTTTGAAATACTGAGAGGTTTTCTGAACATAAACATTGTCAATATACACGGACATTTCACACTGAAGAAGTGGCCATCTGAGAGGGAAAGGCTCACTGAGTTAGTGATGCTCTTTATCAGTAAATGTCATCCTATCATCTAAGGCATTTACTGGGAATTATAAAATATTCCTCCAGCTCTCAACTTTCAAAACTTCCTGCTTTCTGCTACAGATTCCTCCACTCTGGATGGAATTTTACGGGCCTCACACCCCATGTGCACCACCTCTTTCTCATTTTGAACACCATATTCCTTCTCAGGCCCTTATCTCTTGAGTCCAACTCACATGTCCACCTCCTATTCCAGGAAGCCCCTCCAACTTCTTCCACACCAAGAGCATTTGCCTTCACGCAACTTGGTGCCTGGATAACTCCATATAAGGGCATCATTCTGTTTCACGTGTAGACTTCTAGTCTTTCTAGTCTGCAAATGCCTTGAAGGCAGGGCTGAGTACTGATTTATTACCTTGGGAAGGGAAAGGATACAGTATATGCTCTATAAACACCTGTCAAAATTAATTTGGATGTAGACAACAGCCTGCTCAGGAACCTGTATTTCTCAGCATTTCTTATAAGCTTGAAGTTACTATATCCCATTGTCCCTTTCTACCTAGAGATAAAAAGCAACATCAAAGTTGTTTCATTAAGGCCAGGCGCAGTGGCTCATGTCTGTAATACCAGCACTTTGGGAGGCTGAAGCAGGTAGATCACTTGAGGTCAGGAGTTTGAGACCAGCCTGGTCAACAGAGCAAAACCCCATCTCTATTGAAAATACAAAAAAATTAGCCAGGCATAGTGGTGCAGCCTGTAATCCCAGCTTCTCTGGAGGCTAAGGCACAAGAATTGCTGAAGCCTAGGAGGCAGAGACTGCAGTGAGCCAAGACTGTGCCACTGCACTCCAGCCTGAGTGACAGAGTAAGACTGTCTCAAAAAAAAAAAAAAGGTTATTTCATTAAGCGAAGCAGCAAGGCATGTCTTCCAGCTCTGTGCAACTTCATTGCCTCAGGTCCTTACATGTCACTGAGAGAATATTCCATAATCATTCATGATTGTGGAGATTCCATCCTGTCTTTTCTCTTGGGTTAGAAATATGAGCAAGACCAATTACTAACCTTTACCAAGTGAGGTTTAAAAAAAAAACCGTCATAAAATGTACAGAATACAAAATTTATCATCTTAATCATTTTTAAGTGTACAGCTCAGTGGCATTAAGTACATTCACATTGCTGTTGCCACCATTACCACCAATGTCCAGAACCCTTTATCTTGCAAAACTGAAACTCTGTACCCATTAAACAATAGCTGCTCATTGTCCCCTACCCCTAGCCCCTGGCAACTAGCACTAGACTTTCTGTCTCTCTGAATTTGACTACTCTAGTACCTCACATAAGTAGAATCATACAATATTTGTCCTTTTGTGACTGGTTCATTTTATTTAGCATAATGTCATCAAGGTTCATCTATGTTGTAGCATGTCCATGTATTAAAGTTTTCTTCCCTTTTAAGGCTGAACAGTATTCCTCTGTGTGTGTGTGTGTGTGTATGTGTATATATATGTATACCAGTTAGCATATATGTGATATATATATGTGTGTATATATGAACATACACACATCACATTTTGTTTATTCATTTATCTGTTGGTGGACACTTGAGTTGCTTCCAAATGAGAAGTTCTGATCCAATGTGAATGATAAAAAAAAAGCTCAGGAGACTGGCCTTGAACTGGTTAGAACAGTCTCCTTAATGCTGTGAACATAATCAAAGAAATAATCCAGTGATTAGGATCACAACAGAAACCTACTAAAATGAATTTCCATCTGGTTATATGAACCAAATAGAATTATTTATTTAAATACTCAAATAATCTGTTGGAATAATGCCCTGGCTGCCTAAGATGGTCTACAAACAAGTCTTGAATGGACTCTAGAGTTTTTGAAGACCTTCCCCTCGCCTGTTCTTACCAGCCCAGGTATTCTCTCTTACTTACCTCTCCAGCTTCAAAGCCCTCTATTCCAATCATCCTGCTGATAATCCAGCAACACCAAACTGTTTCTAGTGTCCTTGCACACACTCTGTATGTCCTTGCCACCTTGTCTACTCTCTTAGTGGTCCCTCTACCTGAAAAGCCTTCTTCTCTTGGATTACTTCTATCTAGTCAGGTCCTAGAAGTAAGGAAGCCTTTGCTTTTTCTTTTCTAGGAAGCCTTTGCTTTTTTTTCTTTGCAGTCCCAGAACTTGGGCACTTGGCACATACTAATTGTTTGATAAATTACTCAACTAAATTATACTAAATAAATTTTCATTTTTGTTTAAAAAAATTTTTTTTTGAGACAGAGTTTCACTCTTGTCGCCCAGGCTGGAGTGCAGTGGCACAATCTCAGCTCAATGCAACCTCCACCTCCCAGGTTCAAGCAATTCTCCTGCCTCAGCCACACTCCCCCCAACTCCCAATCGCCCCAGTAGCTGGGATTACAGGCATGTACCACCACGCACAGCTAATTTTTGTATTTTTGGTAGAGATGGGATTTCACCATGTTGGCCAGGCAGGTCTCAAACTCCTCAGGTGACCTGCCCGCCTCGGCCTCCCAAAGTGCTGGGATTACAGACATGAGCCACTGCGCCCGGCCATGAGCAGACTTTTAAAAGTAACCTTTTAGAAAATTTAAAGAATCATCTTATTGCAATGAACTGCATGCTTATGCTTCACAATGCCCCAGCCCGCCCCACCACCCCAATTCACATGTTGGAATCCTAATCCCTAAAGTGACAGTATTAGGAGGTGGGTCCTTTGGGAGGTTATCAGGTCATGAGGGCAGAGTACTCATAAATGGGATTAGAGACATTACAAAAGAAACCCTGAGGAGCTTCTTTCCCTCTTCAACCATGTGAGGACACAACAGAAGACACTGTCTATGAGGACGTGGGCAATCACCAGACACTGAATGTGTCAGTGCCTTGATCTTGGACTTGCCAGCCTCCAGAGCTTTTAGAAGTAAATGTCTGTTGCTTATAAACCACCCAGTTAAGGCTACTTTGTTATAGCAGCCTGAATGGACTAAGATACTAATCAAGGATAGCAAATCACTTAAACATATTTACCAAGTTTAAATTTTTAAAAACTGCTAGGGTTACCCTATAGCTTAAAAAGAAAATCAATAAATGCTTGAGTTTTAAAGAATTAAACTGCAGGATAATTATGGCAATACTATGTAAGTTTAAAATAATCTCGTCATTTAAACATTTGTAAATGGCTACCTTTTTGCAAATGGACTATAGTAAACAGAAGATTATTATCTAGCTATGCTAAAGTAGGACAGAAGCTACCTTTGACAAAGGTACCAAGAACATACACTGGAAAAATTGCAGTTTCTTCAATAAATGTTCTAGGAAAACTTGATATCCATATGCAGAAGAATGAAACTAGACTCCTATCTTTCTCAATATTTAAAAATGAAATCAAAATGGATTAAGGACTTAAATATGAGACCTGAAACTATAAAACTATTAGTAGAAAATATTGAGGAAATGCTCCAGGACATTGGTCTGGGCAAAGATTTCTTGAGCAAGACCTCAAAAGCACAAGCAACCGAAGCAAAAATGGACAGAAAGGATCACATCAAGCTTAAAAGCTTTGGCACAGCAAAGGAAACAATAAACAACATGAAGAAACAACCCACAGAATGCGAGAAAATATGTGTAAACTACTTATCTGACAAGGGATTAATAACTAGAATATATAAGGAGCTCAAAGTCATATATGCTGGCATTCACAGTTTTTTTTTTTTTTGTAAAATATGCTAAGTATGTACAGAAAAAAAAGACAAGTGATAACAGACGCTGGCAAGGATGTGGAGAAAGGGAAGCCCTCATACATTGTTGATGGGAATGTAAATTAGTACAGCCCCCATAGAGAACAGTATGGTAGTTCTTCAAGAAACTAAAAATAGAACTACCATATGATCTAGCAATCCCACTGCTGGCTATATATCCAAAAGAAAGGAAATCAATGTATTGAAGAGATATCTGCACTCCCATGCTTATTATAGTAGCCAACATGCAGAATCAACCTAAGTGTCCATCAATCGATGAACTGCATAAAGAAAATGTGGTACATATACACAATGGAATACTATTCAGGGCTGGGCACAGTGGCTCATGCCTTTAATCCCAGCACTTTAGGAGGCCAAGGCAGGAAAGTCACTTGAGCTCAGGAGTTCGAGATGAGCCTGGGCAACATAGTGAGCCCTCACCTCTGCAAAAAATAAAACAAAAAATTAGCCAGGCCAGGTGGCGCATGTCTGTAGTCCCAGCTACTCAGGAGGATGAGGTGGCAGGATCGCTTGAGCCTAGGAGGTTGAGGCTGCAGCGAGCCAAGATTGTACCACTACACCTATGGGTGACAGAGCAAGATTCTGTCTTGAAAACAACAATAACAATAGAATACTATTCGGCCATGCAAATAATGAAATCCTGCCATTCGTGGCAACATGGATGGTACTAGAGGACATTATGTTAAGCAAAATAAGCCAGGAATTTAAACACTGCATGTTCTTACTCATATGTGGAAGCTAAAAAAACTGAACTCATGGAGATAGAGAAACAATAATGATTATCACATACTGGAAAGGACAGTGGAAAGAGAAGTATAAAGAAGGGACGGTTAGTGGGTATAAAAATACAGTTAGAAGAACTAAGATCTAGTATGTGGTAGCAAGATAGATCAAGTATAGTTAACAATAATTTATTGTATACTTCAAAATCACAAGAGTGGAATTGGAATGTTCCTAACAAAAAGAAGTGATAAATGTTTGAGGTGATGAGTATCCTAAGCACATATATATGCTTGTATCAAAATTTCACATCTCCATAAATATTTACAACTATTATGTATCCGTAAAAAGTAAAAATTAAAAAAAAAGGCAGAATCCTAATCCACAGAACATGGGGAAAAAACATGGATTTTTTCTTTTTTTTTTTGAGATGGAGTCTAGCTCTGTCACCCAGGCTGGAATGCAGTGGCGCAATCTCGGCTCACTGCAAGCTCTGCCTCCCTGGTTCACGCCATTCTCCTGCCTCAGACTCCTGAGGAGCTGGAACTACAGGCGTCTGCCACCACACCCAGCTAATTTTTTGTATTTTCAGTAGAGATGGGGTTTCGCTGTGTTAGCCAGGATGGTCTCGATCTCCTGACCTCTGTGATCTACCTGCCTCGGCCTCCCAAAGTGCTGGGATTATAGGCGTGAGCCACCACGCCTGGCCAAGAACATGGATTTTAATGAGAAGACTTGGTTTGTAGTCCTGGGTCTGCTACTTACTATACGTGTGGCACTTAAGCTCTGTGCTCAGTTTCTCCTCTGGTAACATGGGAATAAAATATCTAGTAATTGCCACTACTATACTATATGTTTATCAGTAACAAGTGCTTTTGTATAAGCAACATTCAAGACCATACACAGTGGGTAAATGGAATAGACATACTTTTTCCTATTCCCACCACTAAGTACAACTAAAATCCTTAGATATTACATATAAAACAAACTTAAGAAGAATCTAAAAGGTGAAGAGTAGGCGGCAGATTTGCTAGGGACCCTGGAACCCAAGGAATGACACAGTGATAAATTCCATGAGTTTTCTTTATGCCTCATATATCTCAGACTTGGAGCTGAAGCAGTCAGCATAGCAGAAACACCAACCTGTGTAGACCAAAAAATTCCCAAAGAAAGTCTGCTCTCTCTAGCCAAAGGAGTGGCAAAGCGGCAGCCTAGCAAGAGACAAAACTGCTAAACAATAACTGCTCTACTCCAGCCAAACACCGCAGAGCAAACTGTGGTCCAATCCTCACCCACAGCAGCAAAAACTGAGTGAGAACCTAGACTTCTACCCTTCAGAGGTTGTCATGAGGCCAGGTGACACCTGCTAGGATGGTGTCAAAGAAAGCCAAGTAGAAAGCTAAGATATTCATACCCAAAAACTGGTAATAAGGCACCCATCCCTGTAGAGTCACTGGAGACTACATGGGAAGTTGGAACCTTAAACCATTCACGGGAGTAATGAGGACTGCCTTCCTATCGGGAGTGTCAATGGAGGTGGAATGAAAAACCTGGACTTCAACTTCAAATTGGAAGTACTAAGGCAGTGTCCCCTTCCAATGATTGCAGCAGGGTCAGAGAAATCCAGATAAAACACAAGGTTTAAATTAGATCCACAGTATCACAACATAATACAAAAATGTCCACTTTTTTTTTTTTTTTGAGACAGAATCTTGCTCTGTTGCCCAGGCTGGAGTGCAATGGCATGATCTTGGCTCAGAGCAACCTCTGCCCCCTGGGTTGAAGCAATTCTCCCACCTCAGCCTCCCAAGTAGCTGGGATTACAGTCACCTGCCACCATGCCCAGGTAATTCTTGTATTTTCAGTAGAGACAGGGTTTCACCATGTTGGCCAGGCTGGTCTCAAACTTCTGACCTCAGGTGATTCACCCGCCTTGGCCTCCCAAAGTGCTAGGATTACATGTGTGAGCCAAAAATGTCCAGGTTTTAATAGAAAACCACTCATTATACAAAGAATGAGGAAGCTCTCAAATGGAATGAAAAAGACAATCAACAGATGCCAACACTGAGATAACAGAGCTGTTAGAATTATCTTTCAAAGATTTTAAAGCAGTCATCATAAAAATGCAGGTACAAACATGCTTGGAACAAATGGAAAATTGGAAAGCCTCCAAAAAGAAATAAAGTCTCAGTAAAAAAAATAGAAGATGTAAAGAAAAACCAAATGGAATTTTAGAACTGAAAAATATAACAACCAAAATAAAAAGTTCATCAGTGAGTTCAATGGCAGAATAGTGATGACAGAGAAAGAGAATCAGTGAATGGGAAAACAGAACAGTAGAAATAACCCAATATGAACGACACAGAGAAAACAGACTGAAAAAAAATGACCGGAGTCTACAGAAGCTATGGAACTACAACAAAAGATCTAACAGTTTTGTCATTGAATTCTTGGAAGAAGAGAAGAAAGAGGGTAGGACTGAAAAAGTACTTGAAATAATGGGTGAAAACTTCTCAAATGTAGTAAGAAAGATTCAGTAGGTTTAGTGAGCTCCAAACAGGATAAACTCAAAAAAATTCCACACCAAGACACATAGCAAAATTCTGAAAATAAAGAGAAAAAAAATCATTGAACGCATCCAGAGAAAAAAGATGGGAGCTGGTCGTGGTGGCTCACTCCTGTAATCCCAGCACTTTGGGAGGCTGAGTTGGGTGGATCACCTGAGGTCAGGAGTTCAAGACCAGCCTGGCCAACATAATGAAACCCTGTCTCTACTAAAAATACAAAAAATTAGCTGGGTGTGGTGGTGAGCGCCTGTAATCTCAGCTACTAGGGAGGCTGAGGCAGGAGAATCTCTTGAACCTGGGACGCAGACATTGCAGTGAGCCCAGATTGTGCCATTGCACTCCAGCCTGGGTGACAAGTATGAAACTCCTTCTCAAAAAAAAAAAAAAAAAAAAAAACAAAGAAAGAAAAAAAGATGGCATTTTACCTCCTGAGGGAAAGCAATTGGAATGACCATGGATTTTTCATTAGAAACCATGCAGGCCAGAAGGAAAGGATGCAGTATTTTACAGGTGCTCAAAGAAAAGAAGTATCAACTCAATAATTCAATATCCAGTGAAAATATCAGAATGAAGGGGAAAATGAGACCTTCTCAGGTGAAGGAATATAAGGATAATTTACCACTGGCCGATCTACCCTAAAGAATGGCTAAAGGAAGTTCTCTAAACAGAAAGGAAATGAAAAAAAGAGGAACCTGAAAACATCAGCAAAGAAGAAAGCACATAGTAAACAAAAATGTAATTAAATAGTCTTTCCTTCTGAGTTTTCTAAATTAGGTTTAATGATTGAAGCAAAAATTATAGCACTGTCTGATATAGAAAAAATATTTAAGACAATTATACATGGAGGAGGGCAAAAGGACATAAAGGGAGGTAAGGTTTCTATACTTTACTTAAACTTGTAAAATGATGATGCAGACTTCATTTAGATTATAAGATGACACCAACTGACTGTTGTATGTACAGTATAATACCTAGAGAAACCACTAAAAAAGCTGTATAGAGAGATACACTCAAAAACACTATATAGATAAATCAAAATAGAATTCTAAAAAATATTCAATAAACTCACAGGAAGGCAAGAAGAAAACAAACAAAAACAGAACACAAACAAAAAATAAAGTGGCAGAACTAAGCTCTAGCATATTAGAAATTACATTAAATGTAAATTTAAATATACCAATTAAGGCATAAATCAGCAGAGTGGATTAAAAACATGCCCCATGATATGGTTTGGGTATGTGTCCCTGCCCAAATCTGAGGTCAAATTGTCAACCCCAAATATTGGAGGTGGGGCCTGATGGGAAATGATTGGATTATGGAGGTGGATTTCCCCTTTGGTGCTGTTCTCGTGATAGTGATGAGTTATTGTGAGATCTGGTTATTTAAAAGTGTGTAGCACCTCTCCCCTCACTCTATTCCTCCTGCTCCAGCCATGTAAGATGTGTCTGCTTCTCCTTCACCTTCCGCCATGACTGTAAGTTTCCTGAGGCCTCCCCAGCCATGCTTCCTGTACAACTTGTGGAACTGTGAGCCAATTAAACCTCTTTTCTTGATAAATTACCCAGTCTCAGGTAGTTCTTTACAGCAGTGCGAGAACGGATTAATACACCCCAACAATATGCCACCTATAAGCTATCATTTCAAATACAATGATATGGGTAGGTTGAAAGTAAATTGATGGAAAAGATGTATCATGTGAATATCAATAAAAGGAAAGCAAGAATAACTATATCATCAGATATAGGCCATAATATCAGATAACAAGTAGACCTCAGAGCAAAAGAAATTACCAGAGACTCAGCGGGTATTATATAAAGATAAAAGGGTCATGCCACCAAGAAGATGTTGCAATTCTAAATGTGTATATATCAAACAACAGAGCTCTTAACTATGTGAAGCAGGGCTGGGTGCGGTGGCTCATGTCTGTAATCCCAGCACTTTGGGAGGCCGAGGCGGGTGGATGACCTGAGGTCAGGAGTTCGAGACCAGTCTGGCCAACATGAAGAAACCCTGTCTCTATTAAAAGTACAAAATTAGCCGGGTGTGGTTGCGCATGCCTGTAATCCCAGCTACTTGGGAGGCTGAGGCAGGAGAATTGCTTGCACCTGGGAGGTGGAGGTTGTGGAGAGCCAATCGTGCTATTGCACCTCCAGCCTGGGCAACAACAGCGGAACTCCATCTCCAAAAAAATAATAAAAAAATAAAATATGTGAAACAAAAACTGATAGAACTGAAATGAGAAATGGAAATATTTACAATTATAGTTGGAAACTTCAACCCCTGTCTCTCAACAATCGACAGAAGAACTAGATAGAAAAATCAGCAAGGATATAAAAGAATTATAGATATCACTATCAATCAAAAAGATCTAATTGACACTTATGGAATACTTTACCCAATAATAGCATAATAAACATTCTTTTCAAAGTACCCATGGAACCTTAAGCAAGATAGACCACATTTTCAGCAATAAAATAAACCCTGACAAGTTAAAAATAATTGAAATCAAATAGAACTTACTCTACTCCCACAATGAATTCCAACTAAAAGACAGAAACAGAAAAATAATGGGAAAATATCCAAACTTTTGGAAACTAAACAACGTACTTGTAAATAATCCATGGTCAAAGAGGAAAGTCTCAAGTAAAAAAAAAAAAAAAATACACGGAGCAAATAAAAATTGAAAATGCAATTTATCGAAATTAGTGGGACATAGCTAAAGCAGTGCTGAGAGGGAAATTCATAGCAGTAAATGAATACATTAAATAAGAGGAAAAGTCTCAAATGAATAAACTCCTATATAAAAAAACATCAGAGGCCAGGTGCAGTGGCTCATGTCTGTAATTGCAGCACTTTGGGAGGCTAAAGCAGGCAGATCACTTAAGGTCAGGAGTTTGAGACCAGCCTGGCCAATATGGTGAAACCCTGTCTCTACTAAAAATACAAAAATCAGCTGGGCATTGTGGCACATGCCTGCAAGCCCAGCTGCTCCGGAGGCTGAGGCAGGAGAATTGCTTGAACCTGGGAGGTGGAGGTTGTAGTGAGCTGAGATCGTGCCATTGCACTCCAGCCCAGGTGACAGAGTGACATGCTGTCTCAAAAAACAAACAAAAAATAATAATGAAGCAATGTCAGTATGCAAGAATAAGGGTTAAAAAAATAAAGCAGTGGACCCACTACAGACCCTGCAGACACTGAAAGCATAATACAGGATACTGTAACTCCACTCACATGTATGTGACAACTTAGACAAAATGGACCAACTTGGTGAAAAATATATACTTCTATAATTCACCCAATATGAAGTAGATAATTTGAAGAACCCTGTATCTATTAAAGAAATTGGATTAGAAATGTAAAAAATTCCTAACAAAGACATTTCCAGATCCAGATGGTTTAATCTGGAGAATTCTACCAAAGGTTTAAAGAATTATACCAGTTCTACACCATCTCTTCCAGAAGGCTAGACATGGTGGTTCACACCTATAATCGCAGCACTCTGGGAAGCCAAGGTAGGAGGACTGCTTAAGCTCCGGAGTTTGAGACCAGCCTGGGCAACACAGGGAGACCCTGTCTCTACAAATAATAAAAAAAAATTAGCCAGGCACGGCAGTACACAGCTGTCGTCCCAATTACTTGGGAGGCTGAGACAGTAGGATCACCTGAGCCCAGGAATTTGAGGCTGCAGTGAGCCATGATTGTGCCACTGTTGCCAGCCTGCATGACACAGCAAGATTCTGGCGGGGGCGGAGGCGGCGGCGGGGGTGGGGTGGGGGGGTGGAAGGAGAAGAAAATAAACGAAGGAAGAAAGACATATATTATAAATAAATGTAAAATAAATTCATGGACTGGAAGATTTAATATAGTAAAGCTGTAATTTCTTTCCAAATTGGTACACAGGATTAATGCACTTCCTATCAAAATCTCAGCCAGACTTTCTTTTTTTTTTGCATAAACAAGATTATTCTAAAATTTGTATTGAAAGGTAAAGATAATAGAATAGCTAAAACACTTTGACAAATAAGAATAAAGTAGAGGAATCAGGCTACCAGATTTCAAGACTTACAATATAGCTATAGTTGGCAAGATTATATGGTTATCTGCAGAGGGACAGACACATGGAAAAATGGACCAAAACAGAGACAACAGAAACAGACCCACACAAATATGTCCAACTGATTTTTGACAACGACGAAAAAGCAATTCAATGGAAGTAGGATGGCTTTGTCAACAACAATGACAACAACAAAAGAACCTCAATCTAAGTCTCACATCTTACATGAAAATTAACTCACAGTGGATCATGGACTTAAAGGAAAAACACAAACCTGTAAAATGTGTAGAAAAAAAACAAAACAAAACAGGAAAGCCGGCGCAGTGGCTCACGCCTGTAATCCCAGCACTTTGGGAGGCCAAGGTGGGCGGATCACGAGGTCAAGAGATTAAGACCATCCTGGCCAACATGGTGAAACCCTGTCTCTACTAAAAATACAAAAATGAGCTCGGCGTGGTGGCACACACCTGTAGTCCCAGCTACTCAAGAGGCTGAGGCAGGAGAATCGCTTGAACCCAGAAGGCGGAGGTTGCAGTGAGCCAGGACTGTGCCACTGCACTCCAGCCTGGGTGACAGAGCGAGAATCTGTCGAAAAACAACAACAACAACAAAAAGAGAATCACTTGAACCCAGGGAGCCGAGATCACGCCATTGCACTCCAGCCTGGCTGACAAGAGCAAAACTCCGTCTCAAAAAAAAAAAAAACCTATATAGAAAATACTCAAATTCTTGAAGACATTTGACCAAAGAAGATATACAGATGGCAAATAATCATATGAAAAGATGTTCAACATCATTAGCCATAAGGGAAATGTAAATAAGAACTAATGGGTGAATGGTTAAATAAACAGATTGTGGTACATCCATACCATGAAATACTACTTAGCAATAAAAAACAATAACTATTGATGCATGAAATGAGGATGAATCTCCAGAGAATTATGCTAAATAAAAAAAGTTCAAAATCTTAAGTACTGCATGAATCCATTTAAATAACACACATGAAATACTGGAGAACAGATTAGTAGCTGTCACAGATTAAGGATGTGGTAGGGGTGGGATGGTAGTGAATATGATTATAAAAGGGCAACATAAAAAATCCTATCATGATGGAAATGTTCTGTATCTTGACTGTATCATTGTCAATATACTGTTGTGATATTGTACTATAATTTTGCAAGATGTTACCATTAAGGAAAACTGGATAATGGTTACATAAATCTTTGTTTACTATTTCTTACAACTAGATATGCATATAGAATTACCTCAAAATGAAATGTTTAATTTTTTAAAAAAGCCCAGGCTTTAGGACAAAGCTAGATGACTTTGGGTAAGTCGCTTCCCTTATTATAGGGCTAAATTACTACATTAAAAGATCAATGGTCTAAGCATAGTGCCTGGTACAAAGTAACTGCTTAACAGATGGTTACTAAAATAATCCTAAAAGTCATGGCAGTGGGGATGAAGAAACGTATAACAAGATATTTAGATGATACCACTAATGGGTTTTGGTGACAGATTAGATGTGGGATAGTGGGTGACAGGGAGTCAAAGATGATTCCCAAGTTTCTCATCTGAGCAAGTAGGTGCTTAGTGGCACTGTTTACTGAGCAGATGTGGAGTGAAGAGATGAACAAAGAAGAGTTTAGTTTTGGAAGTGGTGAGTTTGTGTTGACTGGGAAACATTCAAATAGAGATGCCCAGTTAACAGTTGGATATGTAAGTCTGAAGTTCAGAACACAACTCTGAGACGGAAATTTAACTTGATGATGACCACCATGCAAATGATAACTGAAGCCAGTAGAATGGACAAGGTTGCCAAAGGGGAGAAACCACACAGCCACTATCACTATAAAGGAGCTTCAACCTTTAAGGACTGGATAAAAGGGTCAGTCTAGCAAAGGAGATATAGAGTAGCCAGAAAAGGAGAAATAACAGGCATTTATAGTGTCAGCCAAGATAAGAGGAAGGTGTTTTAAAAAAGAGTGGTCATCTATGACTAAGCAGTGAAGAGATTAATTAAAATAAGGAGTAAAAAATCATCCTCTGAGTTTAGTGACCTGGGTATCGCTGGTGCCTTTGTGAGAATAGCTTTGGTGAATAACAAAGTAGGTTTCCACTGGAGCAGACTGAGAAGAAGGTGGGAGAAAGGAAGACTGCATAAACCACCACCAAGTTTATCCCTGAAAAAAAGTAGATAGTACAGAGAGGGAAATAAGTTGAAGATGTGTTACGGGATAATAATTATTTGAGTAGGGAAGAGAAGATATGATTCAAAGTATAAGTAGCAGGATTAGCTCAGATAGAAGTGGTACTTCATCTACTCTAAGAAAAGGAAACAGGAAAGGAACCATACAGGCTGGGCACAGTGGCTCATGTCTGTCTGTAATCCCAGCACTTTGGGAGGCTGAGGTGGGTGGATCACCTGAGGTCAGGAGTTCAAGACCAGCCTGACCAACGTGGTCAAGCCTCATCTCTACTAAAAATACAAAATTAGCCAGGCGTGGTGATGCATGCCTAGTCCCAGCTACTTGGGAGGCTGAGGCAGGAGAATCGCTTGAACCCAGGAGGCAAAGGTTGCAGTGAGCCCAGATCCTGCCACTGCACTCCAGCCTAGGCAATAAAAGCGAAACTCTGTCTCAAAAAAAAAAAAAAAAAAGAAGAAAGAAAGGAAGTATGCAGATACAGGTAAATTTGAAAATGTGGCCATTCATCGTACGTACAGACAACTACTCCCTCATCATTTCAATTTTCCTTTGAAGGAGAAGGCAAAGCCATTGCTAAGACTGAAAGGCTGGATTAATTTTTTTTTCTATTTACTGGATTTTATTCCAAGCACCTGATCCAGCGCCTGGGACACAGATTTAATAAGTATATTTAATAAATATAATGGAAATAAACAATTACTGTTACCTTAATGCAGTTGTTCATTATAATTTGTGCACAACTTTCTTCAAGTTAGCCACTAGGGGGCAGTCTGCCAATCTTATACCCTAAATCTTTTAACCCAGTGAAATTGATAGAAAACTACAATGCACTGTAGGTCATATTAATGTTTTTCCTCAAGAAAATTCTGTTTAATAATTACATACATGTACGTGTGTATGCATTTGCATGCACGCGCATACACACACAAATACACTGAGGCACGATGGGAGGGTTGTTACTTCTGCCAGCCTCCCACTGCAGCCATATCAGGATGCCCCAGAGGCAATAGTCAGCATTTGCCAGAGTCATTTTTTGTAATTTCTCCAGGGCACTCAGTAAATAGCAGATAGACCTTTTATACTTATAATTAATTAACTAGAAAAGGCTGACGAAAAAAATCCCTGAAAACTAACTGCTCGAACATTTGCCTTTGCTTCTTCTAAGAGGTTTTTCCCCTCTATACCTCCCCGTCTTTCCGAATTAAGTAAGTTTTTTGTTTTTCTTTGAAATGGAGTCTCGTTTTGTCACCCAGGCTGGAGTGCAGTGGTACGATCTCGGCTCACTGCAACCTCAGCCTCCCGGGCTCACGCGATTCTCATGTCTCAGCCTCCTGAGTAGCTGGGACTACAGGTGCCCTCCATGACGCCCAGCTAATTTTTGTATTTATGGCAGAGACGGGGTTTCACCACGTTGGCCAGGCTGGTCTCGAACTTCTGACCTCCAGTGATCCGCCCACCTCGGCCTCCCAAAGCGCTGGGATTACAGGCATAAGCCACTGCACCCAGCCTTCAAATTAAATCAGTTTTTTAAAAAATCGTTTTAAATAGTTATAACCTAGTTCAACTACTTTTTCCCCTTATCACATATACTCGATGTATTCTTATAATGAGGATTTCTCAATCTACAATATAACACGCCTATGATGTATACCAGAAGCAGCAGCTACTTTGGGGTAAATATACAGCCATGGGGCTGGGAAAAACTTTCCAAGCTTGGTTCTAATGAACTTGGGCCTGTACTGAAATAAGCAAACTAGCAGAGTTTTAACTTACAACAGGATGCAAAAATTCTTAATACCCCATGAGAAAAGTAGATGTAAAGGCATACTGTTCCCCAGAGGCTTAAGGCTACACATATCAGCAGTTTCAATTAGGGGGAAACTGAACTTCCGAAGGGGCAAAGGCTTCCAGTCATGTAAGTGAACACATCACATCCTAGCCTAAGAAAAGCTGTTACTTAAAGCTGTTAAGGTCTGACACCTGATGGGTTGAAGGTACATGGAAGATGGGAAAGACAGGCTAAGGCCATCATACGACTCTAGATTCGTTCAAATGAGTGAAAAATGTGCTTGACCCAAATGCCTCCAAACCTGGTTATATTGAACTAAAGTTGTTTGGGAACAAAAACACCCAAGAAATGGGTCATAGAGTCTGGGTGAGAGTTCAAGGAGCGATAAGTCAAATGTAGATACAACGTCATACTGTTTGAAATTGTTTCAAAAACAACTTTCAAGGTTCTTTAGTGTAGTGTTCAAACTTGAAAATTAAGGGTCACATTTTTTTACTGTGGACACTGTATTCCACTAGCTTGTATGGAAATCTATTTGTACAGATAATTTTTGGAAGCTCTTTGGGACAAAGTTTTTAAATTATTTATAAAATTGTTAATAGTAAACCACTGCTCCTTAACCCTAATTAAAATATTCAACCTTCCTAACGAACTGACACAACCTTGAAGAGGAAAAAAGTTTATTTCTTAATAATTATACTTTGGCTAGACACTTCTAAAAATGAGCTTTCGAACTGAGATGAACAATTCACTGCTTCATCCCTCCTATAAATCCACGTCCACTTTCAAAACTCATGTGCTAAATCCTTAAGATTTTTTTTCCCCAGCAAACATCTACGTAAGAGCCTGATTTCATTGACACACACTTGCACTCCGCAACAACAACACTTCCTTTGAAAAACAGAATGTCACTTCCTCAGTCCAGAGGCCAGAAGTCCCTTGATTCTGATCTGGGGAGCCAAGACAGGAAATTCTGGTAGGCTTCTGCCTCTCCCCCCATGGACAGCTACTGGTGCAGCTGACAGAGGGCAGGGTCTATTCCGAGCTCCCTTGATGCACTGCAGCTGGAGGCAACGGCTCCCTTCCAGGCTGTGGGAGTGATCCCGGAGTCCGGCACCACAGCCCGTTAAACAAGGGCATTTCATGCGAAACAGAGAGAGCGCAGATGAGAGACCTTGAAACCTTCCAGCAACCTTACCCCCACTTCCAAACTCCCGCGACTACCCCAAGACCATTTCGGTCAAATCTCAGTACTTTGACCCCACCAGGCAAGGCATCCTCTGGGGAGAGGGGTTAAAAAAAAAAAAGCCAGAACTCCATGGCTCAGCGCCACGCTGTTCCACCTCCCCCAGGCTGCCAGTTCCCCCCCTAGAGGGAAGAGGCTATTCCAGCGATGTCAGTAAACACTGTCGGTTGGCAACACCTGGCCGCGGAGAGCCTCGATCTCTCCCGACCCCAGACACCCGGGAGCTGCCCGGTCCCAAACCCGGGCCAGCCACGGGGACCAAACTGCAGTGTCACACCGGGGTCGGGGGAGGCGCCTGTGAGAGACGAACGGAATAAAGGGAGAGAAGGGGGACAAACAAATGAGTCACTTAATACAAGGGCTGCACATGCCGCTGACGCTGCCGGTAATGCAGCCGCGGACGGAGGCCGGCGGCCGGGAGGAGCAGGCGGAGAAAGGGAAGGAGAGGGCGTGAGGCGCTCGCCCTTTGTGGGGCCGTCCGCGCGGCCCCACAGCCTACGCCCCCCTTTCCCGCCCTCTCCCCGACCCTGCGGGCTGAAGCTGCTCGGGGCTGCCGCGGAGCCCCAGCCCCGAGAGTCAACTCTCCCGGTCTCCAGAAGCCATCAATACAAACTTCGACACTATATTTAGTTCACGAGCAGACCGGCTTGGGAGGCGCCGCCGCCGCGCCCGCCTGGCGGAGCAGGAGCCGCAGCCTCAACCTGCCGCCCGCCCCGCCCCTCGGCGGCCCACCTGTGACAGGTGTGTGCAGGTGCCCCACACGTCCCCGGCCGCTCCTCGCCCCCGGCCCCCGCGGCTCCGGGCCCGAGCTCCCCAGTCTGCCGCCCCTCCGGGAGTCCCCCGCCCCTCCGCAGGCCCCGGAGCGCCCCCCGCCCGCCCCTGGGCGGCCGCGCCCGCACTCACATAGCGCCTCAACTTCTTCTCGGGAGGCGATTTCCTCAGCCAGCCGGTGCATACCACGTCGCCGCCGCCGCTCATGCTGCCGGCCTGGAGCCCGCCGCCGGGTCGCGCGGACGAAGGCGCGGACTCGGGCAGCTGGGGCAGCGGCCGGCGGTGCGCAGCTCGCGGGAGGCCAGGGGCGGGGCGGGCGGCCCGGCGGGGACTAGGCGGCGCGGCGCGCGCCCGGCAGCCTCGCGCGCGCCCGCTCCCCCACCCCGAGCGCGCGCAATCAGCACTCTCCGCCCGGCCGCCGGGGGAGCGGCTGCAGCTGGGAGGCCGGCTCGCTCGCCACGCCCGCTCCCGCCGCGACCCCGAGGCCGCCGCGCACGCGGACGCGGGGCTAGGGACCCGCAAGGATACAGAAAAGCCACCGCCGCCGGCGCGCCCCGGAGTCTCGCTTTCTCCTGAGGCCCCAAGCGGTGGGCGCGGAGGCCGGGGAGGCGGCCGCGCCCCTGGCGCTGGCGGGTGTGAGGGGAAGGGACTGCGCGCCCTCGGTCGTCGATCGATTTTTCACCGAGCGTCGACGGGGAAGGGATACTAGGGCTGCTCACATTTCCGATACGTTCTGCGGGTCAGGTTCCGGCTGAAAGGAGGGACCCCTTCCCAGCAAGAAGCTCCTTAACTCTGGCGCCCCTCGGCGGGAGGAGGAGACGGACCTACTACGCGCCGGAGCCTTTGCACTCGTAGCTTACGGGATTGTCTTCAGTATCGTTCCTATTTTATGGACAGCCTAAGGGCAAGGGCTTGTACAAAGCCGAGCCAAGTTTCCGATTCAGGTGTGTGGGGAAGGAGGGGTCCCGGTCATCTGCTATTCAAAATGAGGGCATTGCCTTAATGGGATCGACCTGGGAGCCTCTCATTGCCTGGAAACAAAGTCCAGCTGACTCCCTCCTACATTGCCTCTGGGAAAACACAGTTTAGTATAGAAAATTCGCTGATTTGTACAATGGAAGAAGAAAACTAGTCAATGTATTTCATAATGAATTGGAAGGCAAGGTCAAGTGTAGAAGAACAAGAAATTGGGGTCCAAATTCCCCAACGCTCCCGCTCATTGACACAGGCTGTGAGACCTCTGTTTGTAAATATAATGATATCCCAGATGTACGTGGAAGCACACAACCCCAGCACTTCAGCGGGACGGGGGAGAAAAAGAAAATCTTTTGTACGAGCTCTTTTCTCATCACAAAGTGTCTCTCTAAGCAGCATTAAAAGGCAGGTCCTCCCTACCTTCTCTGATAAGTGGATAGTAACCTGCTTATTCAATGGGGAACCGTGATGTGTGGACAGATGAATTGGAGAAGCAGCATCTTGCACTGCCCCCCACAACCTCAGACTAAACCTGTTTTGTTTATTTCTGTCTCTGTGCAGCTGAGTTGTTTCAAGCAGTTGGACATCATTTGGTCCAACAGATCTTGACTGGGTTGGGGGAAGTTCACCCTCTTCAGTTTGGAAAAGCGAATCCCCTACCACGTACTTAGCTCTTCTAGATACCCTAGGAGTTTTAGCGGTCAGTCCCCTGGATCTAACATTTCACTGACTTTCTTCAATATCCAGTGTGCTGCTGGATGGGAAGTAAAGCCAGAACTGTTAGGCTGGGACCACAGCTCCCTTAACCTTCCAATTTAGGGATCCTTAAGTCACGTATGAAGGGCCACCGCCAGAATGATGGCCATTTTAACTTCTGGCTTTAAGTACCTTAAATCCCTGTAAGACAAACAACACTTAACGTCTGCCAAATCAATCAGGAGGCGGTGACTCCCAACCAAAATAAAGCCATCCTGACTTCATTCACATCTGAGTCATGGTGCCAAGTCCCAGAGATTGCAGAGTCGGAGAAATCTGCATGGTTTGGCTGCAGCTGAGGTTTGTGATGCGTCAGGCATATGTATGCCCTATCTTCCCCCAGAAGAGTAGTCTTTTACATATCCTTTGATAGTTATATGATTCAATACACAGACTGGAAGACTGTTTAGCAAGAGTTAGTTGGGGGTTAGGTCATATTCTGCCACAAATTCTTTAAGGTCTTATTTTGTTTGCTTAGGAAAAGATGGTGTTATTTACAATTTCATGTGTAAACGGAAAAGTTTGATGTTTCTTGTTTGGCCAATGGCAGGAGGGACCTTGAAATATGAATACAACAGTCACCAGGTATCGGCTTTGGGAAGGGTTCTCTGAACACCCCCATCTTTCCCCAAAGGTTAAAGAAAGGGGCTTTTTTTTTTTTTTTTTTTTTTTTTTTTTGAGACGGAGTCTCGCTCTGTTGCCCAGGCTAGAGTGCAGTGGCGTGATCTCGGCTCACTGCCAGCTCCGCCTCCCAGGTTCACGCCATTCTCCCGCCTCAGCCTCCCTAGTAGCTGGGACTACAGGCGCCCGCCACCACACCCAGCTAATGTTTTGTATTTTTTTTTAGTAGAGACGGGGTTTCACCGTGTTAGCCAGGATGGTCTCGATCTCCTGACCTCGTAATCCGCCCGCCTCGGCCTCCCAAAGTGCTGGGATTACAGGCGTGAGCCCGGCCGAAAGGGGCTTTTTTACTGTGCTCTTCAGCTGGACTCCCACCCTGCGTCCCTCTTGCTGCTAGTGCCCATCTCGGGCTGTGCATAGGAAGCAAGACTGCTGCTGAAGTCCCTGGCTGCACCCTGGAGTGGCTCAGTCTTTTGAGCCTGAGAGGCGTGCCAGGCCTGGAAACAGCCCTTGGACGGAACGTTCCTGTCTGGGCTTTTACTAAGTCCTTTCCACTCCCTGCTGTGTGTGTCTGTTTAAATGCTCCCTGGTTTTTGCTGGGAAAAAAATGGAAAACAAATCATTTGAATGATTTACATGAAGATCGGCGCCATCTATCGGAACCAGTTGGGGTGACAATCCCCCCACCCCCAAGCCCTGAGCGGACATGCATCACTAGCCCATAATTTAGGCAATTTTGTTTAAAGACCACTGGTATTTCCTGGGGGAATTAATGGCCGGCTCCAAGAGTGCTTTGGGTCATTAATCTTATATTCTCATTAAATTCTCAGGAAATGACTATCTTATGAGGAGGGAGCACTGCAGAGATTAGAGAAATTCACTCTGGGAGAGCATGGGTACCACTTTGGACCCCGCTTATAGCTACTCCCACTCCCCACAAAGCCTGGTGTTCTAAAGGATGCACTGTGGCTTTGAGTGTCGTCAGGGACATCCGTCGCTGCATCCGTGCCTGTCTGGGAGTTGAGGGTTTGTGGCCAGTGGCAGGTGCATGGCTGGTGGAATGCTTTCAGAAACGGGTTGAAGGGCTGGAAGGAGAGCTGTCCTCAACTGCACACCAAGCTAGTGTGATTAATACCATCCACGCCAGGCCTGACGTCAGTGATTGGACTGGGGGTGGGGATGAATGTTTGTGTGCTAGCCCTGCTTTTTCTCCCCTTCAATTTAGTTGACAGGTTAATTTCAGAACTGAGTGCTGCTTACGAAGGTCAGTGTGACCAGCTGAACCACCTCAGCTGGTGTCTTTCAGGACACTCATCTCTCAGGCATATTAAGGTGTATGCTTTTTAACCCCTAGTTACTTGAGGCCCACATGGTTCCCTATATCAAATTACCTTAACTTACTCAAGTCAACTCTGGGCATCTGGTTGAGGATGAGATCTGGAAGTGGGAATGGGGTGGGGTTAAAGACCTAATTGGGTTTCCTCCCTGTCTGTGGCTAATAGTCTGAGAGTTACTTGACACTATACCCAGTGGGAGACATTTTGAAAATAAACTTTTGGCCGGGTGCGGTGCCTCACGCATGCAATCCCAACATTTTGGGACGCTGAGGCCGGCGAATCACTTGAGGTCAGGAGTTTGAGACCAGCCTGGCTAACATGGTGAAACCCCAACTCTACTAAAAATACAAAAATTAGCTGGGTGTGGTGGTGGGCACCTGTAATCCCAGCTACTTGGGAGGCTGAGGCAGGAGAATTGCTGGAACCTGGGAGGTGGAGGTTGCAATGAGCTGAGATCGTACCATTGCACTCTAGCCTGGGCGACAAGAGTGAGACTCTGTCTCAAAAAAAAAAAGAAAAAAAAACTTTCTTAGGGAAAAGTTTGAGCAATCCCATTTTCCCAATTTCTCCTTTGAAAATAACCAGAATCAGTGCTAATGGCTCTGTGGCAGTTAGGCTCCCAGGACTTTGCTGCTGACACTGGTAAATCAGTTGTCATAATCTACCAAGAACAAAGACTGTCAAGATCCTTGAGAAAGTGCTGTAGTCTTCCAAACCACACTCTGCAATGCTGGCTCCTTTTATTTGCTCTGCAGAGAGAACTCCTACCTTGAATTAGATCTTGAACATACGTTAAGACCTCTTTCCCTAAAACTGACTGTCCCCATTCCCCAGCAAAGTTGTTCACTCTTTTCTTGGTATCCACACTGCACTTATATAAATTGGATTATCACACCGTACAGCAAGTATTTCCTTGTCAAGGAACTGTGAGTTCCTTGAAGACATGAATGTGTTTTTCTCACTTATTATTTTTTTAGAGACAATGTCTTGCTATGTTGCCAGGATGGTCTCAAACTCCTGGGCTCAAGTGATCTTCCTGCCTTGGCGTCCCAAAGTTCTGGGATTACGGGCATGAGCTACCACATCTGTTCCTCATTTTTGTATTCCCAGAGCTTCCCAGCATGGTACCAGCACAGAATAGATGCTCATTAAATGTTCATTGTGAGAACGAAGGAACCAACCCTTAAAGGATGACAGGTGGGGGCTGTAGACCACTGGAACATCTAGAACTCTCTGATCCGTACAAACCAGAGAACAGTATTTGTGAAGGTACCTATAAGCGGCTGGAGTGGTTTTTTTAATAAAAATTGTCAGGTATCATCATATGTGTTTATTGTGTACAACATGATGTTTTGAAATATAAATACAAATATATAAAATACACTGTGGGTGGTTAAATCTAGCTAACTAACAAATGCATTACCTAATATAGTTATCATTTTTGTGGTAAGAACACTTAACATCCACTTTCTTTACATTGCGTTTAAACCCACAGGACGGCCTAGCTGGAAGGACTTAGCAGGTTGAGGTAATCCTGTGCAGTTCCACTTTTAAAAATGGTTGTAACTCACCATAAAAAGGAACGAGATCATGTCCTTTGCAGGGACATGGATGGAGCTGGAAGGCGTTATCCTCATCAAACTAACACAGGAACAGAAAACCAAACACCACCGCATGTTCTCACTTATAAGTGGGAGCTGAACAACGAGAACACAAGGACACAGGGAGGGAAACACACACTGGGACCTATGAGTGGGTGGGGGGGTTGGGGGAGGGAGAGCATTAGGAAAAATAGCTAATGCTTGCTGAGCTTAATACCTTGGTCATGGGTTGATAGGTGCAGCACACCACCACAGCACACATTTACCTATGTAACAAACCTGCACATCCTGCACATGTACCCTGGAACTTAAAAATAAATTTAAAAAAAATGAAAAATTCCAGAAACATGTAAAATAAGATTCCCCCGAAATCTTAAAAACAAAAACAAAAACAAAAAAACATGGCTGTAACTCTTGGATAGTTTCAAAAAACAATGACTCCTTTTAACCTTTTAACTGGTACCCCCAGATTCCAGAGAACCAACTTTGTCAACCCTTGGTTTCCAAACTCTGACACTGTTGTACACTCTTTAGACACCCTCCTTTGTGGGACTACAGAATTAAATCTCTTTGTGGTTACTCTGTTATCTGGCTTCACTGTGACAATCCTACAGGGGCTTTAGCACTTAACCCCTTGTACCAGATGCAACACTAGTGAAGCTGGAGAAAACCATGTCCTCTGAACTCAAAGTGGCTTTATTCAACAGATGACCAGAAATGTCATTTCCTTCTGCACCTGATAAATTGCATAGTAACTGTGCAGGCTTGCTAGTCTTTGTTTTGCTGGGAACCTAGAGGCCTCAGGATTTCATCTCGTCTAACTATGTAATTCTACCAGAATTACCCAAGATGATTGTCCGACAATATAGCCAGTGATGTGCTGGCAAATATTTAAAAATTGGCTCCCTGGTGGTGTTGGTGGATGCCTTGATTTACAGTATATGCCAACTGTTGTGGCATAAATACTCTGCCAGCCATGGCCAGTTTTAAGCTATCAAGTTAATGTCCTTGAATACAGAGTTAAGAGATACACAGTAATACACCATTATTTAGTATTTCCAACATAAAGACACAATAGACATAAATAACACCAAGAACACAATAGTAAAATGTAATTAGCCAAGTGATGAGTTTGGGGTAGTTACTACCTTTCTTTTTAATATACCTTATTTAATTGTAAGTTTATATAACAATTTTTTAATTAAGATATTCACATATCACAAAAGTCACCATGTTAAAGTTTATAATTCATGGTTTCTAATATATTCATCAACTTTGACAACCATCACAGCTATCTAATTCCAGAACATTTTCATTACCCCAAAAGAAACACCATATCCATTAGCATTAACTCTCCATTCCCCCAATCCCATCAGCTGGCAACCGCTAACCTACTTTTCATCTCTATGGATTTGCCAATTCTAGACATTTCACATAACCATATTCATACAATATGTGACCTTGTGTGTCTAACCTCTTTCGCTTTGTATAATGTTTTCAAGTTTCATCCATGTTGAAGCACTTAACAGTTCTTTATATACCGCATTTTATCCATTCATCAGCTGATGAACATTACAGTTGTTTCCACTTTTTGGCTATTATGAATAATGCTGTTGCGATCATTCCTGTACAAGTTTTTGTGTGGACATACATTTTCAATCTAGGTATCTGTCTAGGAGTGAAAATGCTGAGAGTCATATGGTGACACTGTTTAACTTTTTAAGGAACTGCTGAAATTTTTTCCACAGTGGCTACACCATTTTACATTCCCATCAGCAATGTATGAGGGTTCCAGTCTGTCCACATCTTTCCCAATGCTTATTTCCCTTTTTTTTATTACAACTTAATTTTAACGATGTTATATTTTAACAACCGTCTTGCAAAATTCTTCACAATTGAACAGTCTACTCTCCTGGGTTGATACCACTGCATACAGCCACCAAAGAAAATCTCACCACCATCTCACTAGTCAGTTCCACTTCTTTTTTGCTGGCAAGAGCAATACTCAACAGATTTGAATTTCCTTCCTCTTACATCCTTCCTATAGAAAACTGAAACAAAAGATCTCAGGTTCCCTTCTCTTTGGTAATTGAGATGACTTTTGATTGCTGGAGAATCACAAGGTTTTCAGCTCCCACCACGCACCCCAGCAGAACAGGGTTTGTTTCCCTCCTGCATTTGTGTTGAGAAACAAAATTAAACCCAAAATGTATCTTAGTGACACCCAGATGTATCTTCCGGAGGAGCTCTCTAGCAGTTGCTTCAACAGGGCAAACAGCTGTGGTCTGTTTCAACATAATTTGATGTAATCAGGGTTAATTCTGATGATGTAGTAACTCTGAAGACTGTTTTTTAACTGGATTATTGTTGGGTCAACAATCATGTGGCATTACATTTAGTGGCTGAAACAAAAGCCAGAATTAAAACAGCTTCCCCTCAGCCCCCACCCACCCCTTCTAAATGACAGCCTCACTGGGAATAGAAGTTATGAGGCACATTTAACACAATTAACCAAAAAAGGAAAGTAGGTGCAGTCAAATTACCTGCAAGCATCTCCAAGGTCCAGTGTCAATCTAGAGTAAGAGCTGGAAACTTTGTTTTTTCTTTTCCTACAATGGTTAGAAAATATGTTGGCAGCAATCAGTATAATTTAATATTTTCATAACATTCTAGGAAAAAGCCCCGAGATTTTCCTCTGAAACTTTCCTGAACCAGACAAATGATTTTAGCAGTTCACAGTTCCTCTGTATTTTCCATGCATGTTTTCAAAATGATTAAGAGAACACTAAATTTACGGTGTGGCATACCAGGGCTGAAAGAGTGTGGTATACAAAGCTCTGAACACATCTGGCACTGTTTCTGAAGAGCAAGGTCTTTATCTTATTTTCATAGATTTGGCCATCATTGTTTATGGTCAGTCCACCTGCAGGGTCTGGGCTGCTCTACATGTACACATACTTATTTAGTCTCTTCCAGTTTTTAGTTTTGGCTAGTCTGAAACACAGCTAATGCCCATGACAAGGGCCATTCTTAACACGGTTCTGGAAAGCAGAATCTTCAAAAATAGATGGTTTGGGAAGCTGCCAAATGTGTTGGTTCTTCAAAATCTTTTAAATCCAATTGTGTGGTTCCAAAAAAGGTCTGACATGTCCAATCCCCTCTGTAAATAAGCCTCCATTTATTTGCTTTCTGTTTTTGTGACTTAGACTATTAAGAAATTTGAAAAGCAAAGAAGCCACTTACCCTCCTACTGCATCTTGTTTTATCAGGAATTCCCCATCTAAGTAATTCCTGATTGACATATATTCTGGGATATATAGATGTGATTATAAGGTAATGAGACTTAAAAAGTCATGAGAATTCCTTCTATAAGTCACATAGTATATTAATTTGACTTCTTTTAGTTGTGAAAGCAGATACCCATTTCAAACTCACTCAAGATCAAATGGAGATGGTGAGTTATCTCCCGTGGAACCCATGGAAAAGTTGAATAATCTGGCCTCAGAAAGAGTAGCAACCAGGGAATAAACATGGCAAAAACCAGGCATCCTTTTTGCATGTCTCCCTCATCTTCGAACATTTTGCCTTCGTTTCTTTCTTTGAAGACTGCTTTCTCTGTCTCTCTGGGTACATGGTTACCCACCGGCTCCTAAGTTTATGTGTTCCTGGCTCAAGCAACCAGTCCAGACTCTCCAGTGTCCTCAACCCCAATTTCTTAAGAGAAAGTGAAACTGGTCTATTTGGGATCAGGTGTCCACCCCTAGACCAATCAGCAAAGGAAGCTCTGGCCCCCAGGATGTCTGCTAGGGACCCACTGGCCAGGACAGAGGTAGGGGAATTGTCAGAAAAAGGACAGGTTTGATAACTAAGTAAGACACCTTGGAAGGTGTTTAATAGAGACACAAAAACCAATCTTGTTTCTTTCACCTAGTATCCCTTTAAATTAGGAATATACTTAGAAAAGCATATGTTTCTTTCTATTCAAATACAAAATATATTTCTATTCAAACACGTTACTAGGGAATGGTTATTTATGTACAAGTTAGTCAAGTCTCAGTAGGGATTTTCTGAGAACCTACTACTTCAAGTTCAGCATAGGAATACCAAGATAAGACTAGGTTCTTCAGAATTTCAGGGTCTTTCTGGGGAGAGAAATAGGCAGATATCTCCAGTAGTATTTGGGCAATGTTATAAGAGGTATGTTCAAAGGACTGTGGGAGCACTGAGAATTATGAACCAACTGTATGGGGACTGAAACTGTATGAGGTTAGGTTTAATTTTGGGTACCCCACAGACAGGCACAGAATAGACATAAGTTAACATTTGTTAAATTAGATGACATAAATAGTAGCTACCTTCAATTTGGAGGCAGTAAAATTGTCTAGATTAAGAGAGCAAGTTGGGGAAAACCACCAACTTAAAATCTGAGCAACTAAGTTCATTTGGGACTAGCTTCTGAATTTCTTCTCAATTTAATACATTCATTCAACAATACTTCCTGAGCATTTACTAGGCACAGGCACAGGGCTAGGTGCTGGCGATGTGATGAACAGCATAGAGATGTTCTTCAGAAGAAGTCTAAGTCACTGTATTCCAGAAGCAATGCCAGGAGGATGCCCTAGAAGTCACCTTCAGTAACAGACAGATAACTAAACTCATTATTACTTTTGATTCCTGCCTTTTGGTCCTGTGTTCAGGAAACAGCTCCAGGCAGATTTGTGCTGAAAGGGATAGTTTAAAAATTTATGAGATATTTCAGACACATAAAGAGGGAAAAGCTAGTTTTGGGAAATTTTTTTTTTTAAGAAATATTTCCCTGTTGTCTGATGGACATATTTCCCCCACCCTGTTTTTGGTCACCTTAATGATTCATTTGGCAGTTTTTAAATGAGTGCCCACTATGTGTCAGACACTCTCCAAGGCGCTGCAGATATAAAAATGAATGCATTCTTATCCCTGCTGTCGTGGAGCTCACATTCTGGCAGAGGAGACGAATGGCAGCATAAGACAACCGGTATTTGCATAAGGCGCTGAAGGAGCATAATGAAAGGAGAAAGTCTGGAAGCCATTGTCCAACCCTTGGTTTCCTGAAGTAAAAATAATTTCAACACTAAAACGTGAAAATGGGGAAATCCTAGCTGTATTTTGGAGTGTCACCACTCTTGAAATAAAGCCTCATAGGTTCAGAAAATGTGATCAGAGCTGTTAATATTTTGATTCTGGGTGTCTAAGAAGTGACAGGTGTGTAGCCTGAGAAAGCCACCCAAGCCCATTTACAGGCATGTGGAGACAAGCAATGTTGAGTCAGGGTGCAGGGTACACCCCAGCTCTGTCGGCAGGACAGGTACCTACCTGAGCAGGGGACTTTTAAAATCTTCTGTTGAGGGCTACTAACCCATCAGAAGAAAATCAATCAAGAACTAAATGATAGTGAAACTTGACACAAAAATTTCCATATCGGATTTTTAAAAAAATGATTGTTGATCAACAAACAGCCCACTCCTACTTTGTGAGAAACATTAACCAGCACAAGTTTGTACTTAGTAAACTAGATGTAAGTTGTTGTTTTCAATACAATTGACATATCTGGCTGGGGGGTGGGGTGGAGAAAGGAAGGGGAAGCACCTGGATGTTGATATAGTACTAGGTATAGAAGGAACCAGAGTGGAAGATTAACACTTGCATAGAAAGAAGAAAACATAGGACAAGTGGTGGGGAGAAATGGAGTGAGGAAAAGAGATAAAAGTTGAGAGGTGTGGTAGTTTCTACACTGCAAGGGTTCCAAGGAGTATCACTGCAGGCTGGCTTTCCCATCCTTGATAGACACATAAAAACTAGCTCAAGTGTTCAGAGAGAACAGGGCAACTTCTTCAATGGGCAGATTTGTATAATTATTACTTACCCTTTAGTGTAAAAATATTAAAATCTCACTGCAGGTTTCTCAGTACAGAATTAAAATACTTAGACTAGAATTACTCAGGGTGACTGTTTAAACTGTTTAAAACAATGTAAATTGTGAGCTAGTTCCATCCTAGACCTACTGAATCAGATCTTCTGGTGGGAGTAAGATAATGTGAATTTTTAATATGCTTCCCAGTGATTCATATACACAGTAAACTTTGACAAGACTGTACAGAATGGGAGTCTCTGAGATGAGGGAGTATGTCCTATTTGTCTCAGCACTCATAGAATCTAGCACGGGGCTTGGGAGAGTGAGAGCTCAATAAAAGTTTATTGAACTAAACTGAATACACCTAATATACCTAAGAGGCTTTAAAGCAAAAGTCACTCAATTCTACTGCCCTGTAATTCATTTTTTTCCATATTCTAGTCTATGTACACAGGTTTTACACTGTTGTAATTGCAAACTCACCATTTTAGATTGTATTTTTCAATACATTCTCTCTTACAATTTTTAATGGCTGTAAAATATTCCACCTAACATGAGTAAGTATCTCCGTTCATACAGATTTGGAGTTTTGAAAAGGTTTTCCTTAGGGGACCTTACATTTGTGCAGTGCTTGTCAGTTTATGAAACCCTTTCACACAATCTTCATTGCTTTCCCAACACTCTATAAGATAAGCATTATCCTCATTTTGTAGCTGGGTATACAGACTCAAAGATTAATTAACTTGCTCAAGCTTCTACACCTAGTAAGTGGAATGTCAGATTAAACCAGGGTCTTCTCGCTATGCATTTAATGCCCTTTCCAAGGCACCAAATAATTGGACCCAACAGTTTCCTGATGCAAAAACCTGTAATTTAAAATGTGGCAGATGGAAATTATATTTAAAGAGATCATTGGTCAGTTATATCCTAACTATATAGGAATCAGCTCCTGCCTCTTGGGGTATGGCAAAGAAAATGCATATATTAGTTGACATCTTCTGTGAAAGAACGTACTGTTCTTCAGCAATGCCTCATGACACTGTCTGTATATGATCCAAGCCCATTTCTGCAATCCTCACATGAAGGGAGTTGGGACTGTCCCTGAACACTCTGACACTGTAATTAAAGTTCTTCAGCAACCACCACAGGCTGTAAGGCAGATAGGAAGGAGGCAGTGGAGACTTGAAAGCTCTTCTAAGATTGGTATCACAGGAAACTTGGGTAGCAGCTGAGTGAACAGGAGAGGGAAGCTTTTATGTACCAATAGAATGGCCCATTATAAGGACACATGGCCTGATGAATAACAGAGGGGTGCAGCACTTCAGGGAAGGATAGACAGTCCACCTGAGCAGTTAGAGGTTCTATACTGGAAAACAAGAGTTGTGTTTCTATTTTATTCCATTTGCATGATACAGAGAAACAGGTTTCCTTATTCTCAGGTAGAAGTTTCTAACAACCAGAGCTCTCTGAGGAGAGAAAAACTTCTTGGCTGGGTGTGGTGGCTCAAACTTGTAATCCCAGCACTTTGGGAGGCCGAGGGAAGCGGACTACTTGAGCCCATGAGTTTAAGACCAGCCTGGGCAACAAAGTGAGACTCCGTCTCTATAAAAAATTAGCTAGATGTGGTGGCACATACCTGTGATCCCAGCTACATGGGAGGCTGAGGATTGCTTGAACCCAGGAGGTCGAGGCTGCATTGAGCCTATACACATCACTGCACTTAAGCCTGAGCGACAAAGCAAGACCCTGTTTCCAAAAAATAAGGCTAGGCACAGTGGCTCATGCCTGTAATCCCTGCCCTTTCAGAGGCCAAAGTGGGAGGATTGCTTGAGCCCAGGAGTTCAAGACCAGCCTGGGCAACATGGCAAAACCCTGTCTCTACAAAAAATACAAAAATTAGCTGGGTGTGGTGGCTTGTGCCTGTGGTCCCAGCTACGTGGGAGGCTGAGGCAGAAGAATCACTTGAGCCTGGGAGGCTGAGGCTGCAGTGAGCTGTGATCACACCACTGCACTCTAGCCTGGGTGAGAGAGTAAGACCCTGTCTCTAAATAAATAAATAAATAAAAGATCTCTATTAAGATAGTGAGTTCCTATTCAGTGAAGCTACAACAGGTAAATTACTAGGAATCAGGAGAAATACAGAGGGGAGTAGTTCATAGACAGGGGAAGGATTATCTTCTTTCCGAGATTTTTCAAAACTAGGTTCCTAGGAAAATGGCAAACCAGCAATTCTTATTGAGCTAGTGTGTAGAGAAAGTTATGAATCAAAGAATCACAGTTGTAGATGGCTCAGGTTCGGCAAAATACAGTTCCAGCTGTGTACATGGGCACTTGTTGCAGAAAAAAAACCTTTGTTACACAGGCCCACCAAGTATCTATTTTCAGATTATTACCCTGAAAAATCAAAGGTCTGTGACTTCGAGGAAGATATCAATAATTCCTATCAAAGTTTCTTTCATCTATCTTTCTATCCACAATTCAAAGACGATCCTCAAAGAAAGGTGGCAAATGTGAGTATAAACTGATAAAAAATTGAGGCACAATGAGCTTAAGCACATTGCTGGGTCTAGGATCCTTTATCCCATTTTTAGTGTTTCTCTTTACTCGAATGTATTTGAGATCAAACATCATCTTCCTTCACATTCTCCTGTCCCTTCACCCTGGGTAGAACAATGTCAAGGTGAGTATTTTGCGACACATTCAGTAAACTCTGGGGCTTAAGACGCAAGATTCTTTGGTTATTAGGTTTTATGTTTTTTGGTTTCTCTGGAAGCTGAGGGCAGTGAATTTTATTTGTAGTCTTTCTCTCAGTATTAGGAACTTTCAATTTTTTTTTTTTTTTTGAGACAGAGTCCTGCTCTGTTGCCTAGGCTGAAGTGCAGTGGTGTGATCTCGGCTCACTGCAAGCTCAGCCTCCCGGGTTCATGCCATTCTCCTGCCGCAGCCTCCTAAGTAGCTGGGACTACAGGCGCCCGCCACCACATCCAGCTAATTTTTTTTTTTTTTTTTTGTATTTTTTGTAGAGACGGGGTTTCACTGTGTTAGCCAGGATGGCCTCAATCTCCTGACCTTGTGATCTGCCTGCCTCGGCCTCCCAAAAGGAACTTTGAATATTTATAACAAATAAACCAAATAAATTTCATGACCAGTAAGATACAAAGGAACAAGGTCCACAATGTATTGTCTTGATAACTAAGAAAATAAGATACATGAAACATGTTTATGAACTGTAAAGCAATGCCTAAATAATAGTCATGTTATTAGTAACAATTATGAACAGTAAAGGTATAGCAGAAAATTTTTGAAAAGTCATGAGCTATGTTAATTCAATGACCAGCTGCCTGAATGACAGTTTAAAAACCACCTAAACTCCTGGTGTCTTCTTTATAAAGGTCCCCCAGAAACTATCCAGTGTGCTGATAATGGCTAGAAATTTGCTGGACTCTACTTACGGTAATGCTGGGTCCAAACTGCGCAACAGCTAACTGGAGCCTTAGTTGATCACAGGCCAATCTAGGGCTCCTGGCAACAGTAGAATGTCCAAGTTCAGGGAGGGATGCTGACCATGACCTAAAATGATGCTTTCTTACAAAAGCTGTACTAAATCATTTCAATACAGTGATTAAGGTTGCTTTCGGCCCTTTTCTTTTTTTTTTGAGATGGAGTCTCGCTCTGCTGCCCTGGCTGGAGTGCAATGGCGCAATCTCGGCTCACTGAAACCTCCACCTCCCAAATTCCAGCAATTCTCCTGCCTCAGCCTCCCAAGGAGCTGGGATTACAGGGGCCTACCACCACACATGGCTAATTTTTGTTATTTTTAGTAGAGATGGGTTTCATCATGTTAGTCAGGCTAGTCTCGAACTCCTGACCTCAGGTGATCCGCCCGTCTTGGCCTCCCAAAGTGCTGGGGTTACAGGCATGAGCCACCGTGCCCAGCCCGCTTTCTGCCCTTTTCTTAATGCTTTTACTATCTTTTAATTCTGAAGATTAACTGGGAAGAAATTATAATCAGATGTTACTCTCACCTGTTTTTTTAATTACACATACTTTAGATTGCAGACTGAATACAAATATTGATCAGAAGCCAAAACACCCCACACATTACTTAGCAATCAACCCAGGCCAATCTGTCTTTCAACCGTACATTTTTGTGTTCTTGCCTCACCACCTACTAAAATAAACATAAGAATAAATAGCAATCCAATCCAAATAAGCATCTCTCATCTATAATTATCTGAAGCAACGGATTTAAAGATGGGTAGAGTTAATCCACCTCACCAAGTGCATCTTCAATGCCTGTTCGGTCATGTTTCAATGTCTACATTCAATTTATAGAGAATATGAATATATAACATTGTAGAGGGAGGCTTCTGGCAGATCCAGTCTGACAAGAACAAAAGGTCAAACAGTTCTTTTGCTATTCTGTGACAGTTAAAGAGTCTCTGGGTTGGAGAGTTATGTCTAGATCTGGAATGGATCACTCACACAATTAAGTTCTTGTCAGACCTAAAAACATGACAGCACAACTTTCCCCAGGCAAAAGGACAGCCAGATGGAAAGCAACTATTTTTCTCAACCTATCTCAAAACTTGAAATAAGAATGAGAATAATGGAAAAAACCTTTCTAAGTTTTAGGATATACTTCTACTTGGGTTGCTGGGGTTCTTATTTTCGGGTGGCATTTGGAAATCTTAGGAAAACATAATCTGATTTCTTTCCTCATTGGAAATGGGTTACTCAAGTGAAAAACTAACCCTCTTATCACCTTTTAACTCAGAAACTGAGCACTAAAAGCTATTACGGTGTAGACAGTACTCAACTATTGAATCCATACTTTTATTCATTATACAATGACTTATACAACACTGTTTGCAATGTAGAATTTAGATATTCATATCTCAGCTGATGAGTAAACATTTTGAGTTTTTTCCTGCTGATGCTGCCTGCAAGCAACAGTTCAGTTTTGGCATTTTCATCATCTTTGTCTGACATGAATTTTTGTTTTTGTTCAATTATTGGCAAAATAGAAGTATTGCACCAAAGACAAATTATTAGGCTTGCTATAGGTGGCAAGTATTTGGCTTCAACCAGATATTCATTGTGTGATCAACTATCAAGGAAAACAATGTATAAAGTTTTGGAAATACATTGGTGAAAATGCTATCAAAAAGGCAAGATGCCTTAAGAAGGACCTTTCCTCCTTCCACATATACAGTATATGAACACATTTAAGACTACTGTTCAACTTTCAGCGATGTGACTTCGTTATACATTTTGGAGACTTAATACGTACTAAAATAGGGGACTACATATTGCCTAAAGGTTAGACTCCAAATCAATTATTAGTGACTAAGTTCAGCACAGGTTCACAGAAGATTAAGAGATAAAAGGATCCATAGAGCTTACCTACTTCAAAATGTGATAGTACTATAGATGAAAAAACTGGAGGCCACAAAGATTATTTTACTTGCCTAATGTTCTACGACTGAATTTATAGTAATGCTGGGTCCAGAACCTAGGGTTTCTCTAACTCAGCAATCTTTCCATCACTATTATTTTGTTAACCTCTGTCATGTTAACATTACAATTCCATTAGGTCCCTCAAAAATCATGGGAGGCATAATTCCTGATAGCCTTGGAAATTATAGTGCCTCCAGGTTCTGGGTCTGTAAATGTCCCTTATTCCACAAAATTAATATGGTATCTAGTAAGACCTGAATGCCAAATCAATACAGGCTGATGCTGCAAATATTTTTAAAATGTTTTCTGCATTTTATCTTCTAGGTCTAGGGTTAAATGTCACTTTTTCAGACATGCCTTTTCTAGCAAGCTTATCTATGCTTTCCTGTTCTTCATATAACTTTACAGCGCATACTATATTTTGAAATAACACGGTTATTTAATTATTATATACCTTCTCAAATATATTACTAATTCCATGAAGGCAGGGTCATTTCTGTTTGGTCTACAACTGTTTACATAGCACCTACCACATAGTCTCGGCATATAAAAGAAGCTCAGATATTTGTTGAATAAACAAATGAATTTCTCTCTCTAATTATGGTTGAGGCAAGCCTTATGGAAGCCCTAATTATCCCTTTTAGCCTGTCCTAAACTTGATATCTAAGCTCAAGGGATTAAAGTTCCAGGGAAGTAGATTTTCCTGAGATTTTAGCTCAGCAAAAGCTACCAATTAGATTCAGAAATGGAATGAGCAATTTTGTAGGACACTGATTTCTTTGTCAAAAAAAGGCTGGAAAACTAAGCACCCAGGTAAACAGAATCTCTCTGCATCAGGCAGAAGGTCAACTTTGACAAACTCTCAGGCGTCTTCCAACATTTAAGGCTCTGGAATTTATTTCTTTTCAGCTGTTTGATTTTGAATTAGGTTAAAATAAAGTATACATACAAATTTCATTAGGAAATAATCTAGGATAACCCATCTAATGAGACTTAGAAAACTGATTATTCAGGCATGCATGCCCATTTAGAATTACTTGATACGTGCATATTCTACTGTGAATACAATTTGCTATAGGTCCTTATACATGTAACTCAATGAAGACATAAAGACTAAAACAAGAGTTTTTAAAAAGTTTCTGTAGCATTTCAGTTTTAAACATACGCATGTGTGTGTGCACACGCACGCGCACACACACACACACACGTATTTTATCAACTCTAAAGAAAATGATGTTGAGCTCCTACACAGTAAGCAGCTTGTCCAAAGTGCTAGAATTGTCAGGTTCCAAACTCCCCAATCAATGCTCTTCTCACTCTCATAGACCACAGTACTTTTTTTTTTTTTTTTTTTTTTTGAGATGGAGTCTCCCTCTGTCTCCCAGGCTGGAGGGCAGTGGTGCGTTCTTTGCTTACCGTAACCTCGGCTCCCGGGTTCAAGTGATTCTCCTGCCTCAGCCTCCCAAGTAGCTGGGATTACAGGCGCCTGCCACCACGCCTGGCTAATGTTTGTATTTTTAGTAGAGATGGGGTTTCACCATGTTGTCCAGACTGGTCTGGAACTACTGACCTCAAGTGATCCGCCTGCCTCACCCTCCCAAAGTGCTGGGATTACAGACGCGAGCCACCATGCCCAGCTGACCACACTACTTTTTAACTCTAGAATTACCCATCCTTTAGGCTCAGCCAAACTCCCATCCTCATCTTGGATTGAAAATACCTTTCTTCCAAATTTTACTGGGAAAGGACCAAATGAAATTAAAAAATACATAACTTTTTTTCATAGGCATCTATTAAAAAAAATCTATTTTATTAGACAAATTATAAACATCAAATATAAACAAATTATAACAGTGATTAAAGAGTTGAAATACTTAATGTAATATCTCAACAGCTTTGAAAATTGAAAAGCAACAGTTATTAAACATGATTTTTTCATCCAGCTCAGTGAAAGGAGATTTCAATTCAGAATAGCTACTTCGTTAAATCAATTAAGACCTTAAGGAATATTTTTTTCTGCAATGTTTAATGAAGTACTGAAAATGAGATAAGGATTTATCACAAAGTATATGGCAAGGGAGAAAAGATCCAACATTATTTTATTTTGAGCTACTAGATGGTTCTCAAAAATTACACAGGGAGTGATTTAATGATTATAGACAATGTAAAATACATTATCTCATTCTGTTTTAGAGTTTAAAAGAAACTCTGAGACTACCTAATTCAATTTCTTCATTTCTTAATTGAGGTAATGGATTTGAGAGTCCCCTTGCTATAAGTACCTCTTCTTGGGGGAGCTCATCCTTACATGAAATACCCTCAACTTTCTAAGAAAATCACAACCACTTATATTTTTTCTATGATATCTTATGGCACAACAATTACATATTGAAATCTGCATTTCTAAAATCCAAACATGCATTCTGCTGTATGCACAATCATGTGCAGTGTCTCTGCCATGGGGGGTGCTTTTCCTTAACCAATCTTCCAGCTATAAAAGGCATGAATGAGGAAACCTTGGGAAAGGGATAACATCTTTGATATTGTCAACACCCAAGATGCACTGCAGGTAGCGTTCAAATCCCATCCCAAAACCTCCATGTGGCACAGATCCAAATCGACGAAGGTCCAGATACCTGTTTTTCAAAAACAGAAAATCATCATCTATATATATTGTATAAGACCAGATGTTATGATTAGAATTTTATGTTTCAAACGTATTTTGCAATCATTTGTTATTGTTTACCTCACTGTGATAGACCAGTCTTTCCCCTCCACAGACAGACAATGAAAAGGAAGAAGCTGAATAATCTATCCAAGGTTACCCAGAGAAACAGCAGTGGATCCTGTCATACAGTCATGGGCTTTGGTCCCTTTTCCTTTTTAAGCTATTATATTTATGCATTTATGACAGAACACTTGCCTCAGGAGGCTACAGAAAATTTTCTATAGATTTACTAATTTTCTTGAAAATATACGCCTCTTTTATTTCTTGGTAGGTTAATCACAATGTTTTCTTTTACTTCCCAAAATCATATTGTTCAATACACAGACGAGAGTGCAGAGTTTTGCCTGTTACATTATGAAAAGATATCCTACAGATTAGACTATAAGCTACAACAGGGCAGGAACTGTGCTTCATTCAACTTTTTATCACCAGGGAATGCTCTAGAGTAGATGTTAATTACATGAAGTTTTGTTCGAAGGCACAAAAATATACGCCTGAATGCTGGAGTGAGGAGAAACCTTTAATTCTCTGCCTTAGACCTAGTGAAGATGCCCAGAGTCATTTAGCTGGCATGCTAGACAGCCTCTGAAACCCATCCACGCACATTCTTTTCCCACTAAAGACCACATGGCAAGACAATGGCACAGCCATGACTGAAACTCAGATTCTAACACACCAGCATTGGAAAAAGTTTTAGGAAGAAAAGAGGAAAAGGACAACTATAAATATTTTATTATGTCATTTGGTGCGGAAATTCTTGAGTTATATAATATTGATTAAAACAAGTTTATCGGCCGGGTGTGGTGGCTCATGCCTGTAATTCCAGCACTCTGGGAGGCCGAGGCGGGCGGATCACTAGCTCGGAAGTTCAAGGCCAGCACGGCCAATGTGGTGATACCCCGTCTCTACTAAAAATAGGAAAATTAGCTAGGCGTAGAGGCACCCGTCTGTAATCCCAGCTACTCAGGAGGCTGAGGCAGGAGAGTCGCTTGAACCTGGGAAGTGGAGGTTGCAGTGAGCAGAGATGGAGCCACTGCACTCCAGCCTGGGTGACAGAGTGAGAGTCTGTCTCAAAAAAAAAAAAAAAAAAAAAAAAGACAAAAACCCAGCAAGTTTATATTTTCTTGAATGATTTGTAAAATCAGTTCTATAATAAGACGTAAGCAACATAACTTGTAGCCACTTGGTTCCTCAATCATAAAGACTGTCCATCAACCTATTTCCCCACCATTAATAATAATGGCTACATATACTGGTATTGTAAGGAGTTAAGTCTAAGTACTTATCTTTTTAAAGGAAAAGATTAACTCTAAACAGATGAGTTGTAATCAGGTAAGAGATCAACATTACAGGGATATCTAGTATAAAACTTCAGATTAGTAAAAAGTATAAGAAATAATGGGAGGCACATTCAGTTATTCAGTCTTGAATAACTGAAATGTTCAGTTGCTAAATTAACTTTAAAGTTTACAAGGCAGGGGGAAAGAGTACACTTTGACTCAGTGATGAAATGAACAGCACACCAAACTACCTGTCACAGATGCTTGCAGGACCTGACCTGGCTGCTACAAAGTCCAGCAATAGTTTTAGATGGGTCTAAATTTCTCATGCATTGATATTGAAACACTGGCATGAATATCCGCAAACTGTCAGCAGAGGGGTTCAGTCTGTAGCATTTTTCTTGCCTTTGCTTTGATGGATGAAAAAATCCATTTCTAAGAAAAAAGTTTTCTAACTTATACGTATTTGTTTGATTGTTGTTACATTGGTTCCAGGGTAGCGAGATTATGGAAGAGATGCTACGAAATTTGTGGAACCAGTTACAGATTGATTTAATTTGCATATGGCGTACAGAAATAGGAAGTGAGTAAATTCTTAGCCATGTGGGGTGGCTTCTCACTGTATGGTGGAACACTAGCAGACATCACAGATATGAAGATGTCTAAGGTCTCTTTTACCTTTAATATACTAATATAGAAGGAAGCAAATTCAAGGAGATCTTAAGGATTTGAAAACTTTAGTTGGGAAAAGAATGGTACTAAAATGATTAATAAAGACTTTCAAGGCCTAAACTTATTTAAGCAATTTTTTTTTTTTTTTTTTTTTGAGATGGAGTCTCACTCTATTGCCCAGGCTGGGGTGCAGTTTGTATTTAGCTTTTTTTTTTTTTTGAGATGGACTTTTGCTCTTGCTGCCCAGGCTGGAATGCAATGGCGCGATCTTGGCTCACTGAAACCTCCACCTCCCAGGTTTCAAGTGATTCTCCTGCCTCAGCCTCCGTAGTAGCTGGGAATACAGGCACCTGTCACCATGCTGGACTAATGTTTGTATTTTTGGTAGAGATGGGGTTTTACCATGTTGGTCAGGCTGGTCTCGAACTCCTGACCTCAAGTGATCCACCTGCCTTGGCCTCCCAAAGTGCTGGGATTACAGCCGTGAGCCACTGCGCCCACGGTAGCTTTAGCTTTTTTTAAGGCTAGTGGTTTAGCTTTTTTTAAGGCTAGTTTTTATAAACTATAAAATACGTAAGCTTGCTCAATCATCAGGCTTATCTACCTAATAGCAAGACTCAGAACAAAGAAAAGAAAGGGGGTAGGAAACTAGCATTTACTAAGCTTCCACTCTATGTAGATACTTAACCTGTATTGTTTCATCTCATCCACACAATAACTCTGTGAAGGAGATAATATCATTCCATTTCATAGCCAAAACACCAAGACTCAGAGAGATTACATATGCCTAAGGTCATTACTCGTTAATACAAGGCATTCAAAGGCCATCACCCGAAGCCAATTTTAGATTTTTTTTGCATCTCTGAAACCTATCTCCTTCCATACCAAAAGGTAAGGGTGTAGGTAACTTGCCCCTTCCTCTTCCTGAGCACAGCAAAAGGATTAATAATATTGTTGATATTATTATACCAAGATCCTGAAGGAGTGCTAATATAGAAATATAAATAAAAAATGTATATATATTGAAAAGTACTTGAAGAAAAAGTCTGCATAAGGAAAACCAAAACAACTTTGAGGAAGTGAATGTATAAGTACAGACACGTGGTCCTCCCTAAGCAGCTTGGATTTCTATAGTTCGTGGAGGTATTAGGGATCACTTAGCTCAAGCCCCTAATTTCACACATAAAGAAATTGCAGCATAATGCTTAAGAGCAAAGGATTTTTTAAAATTAATTAATTAATTTATTTTTTGAGACAGAGTCTTGCTCTGTCACCAGGCTGGAGCGCAGTGGCACAATCTTGGCTCATTGCAACCTCCGCCTCCCAGGTTCAAGCAATTCTCCCACCTCAGCCTCCCGAATAGCTGGGATTACAGGCACACGCCACCATGCCCAGCTAGTATTTGTATTTTTAGTAGAGACAGGGTTTCACCACGTTGGTCAGGCTTGTCTGGAACTCCTGACCTCAAGTGATCCACCCACCCTGGCCTCCCAAAGTGCTGGGATTACAGGCATGAGCCACCAGGCCTGGCCGAGCCAAGGATTTTGATTCAGAGAGATTAAGTCCCATCTCTATCCCTCAAACTGTGTGATCTTGGCTAAGTTAGTTAACATCTCTGGGCCTCACGCCTAGGGAGTAATAAGAAGGGGCAGGATAATAGTACCTAATTCACAGGGTGATAGGATGATTACATGACATAATATAATTTTTTTTTTTTTTTTGAGACGAAGTCTCACTCTTGTCCCCCAAGCTGGAGTGCAATGGCGTGATCTCAGCTCACTGCAACCTCTGCCTCTCAGGTTCAAGCGATTCTCCTGCCTCAGCCTCCCAAGTAGGTAGGATTACGGATGCCCGCCACCATGCCTGGCTAATTTTTGTATTTTTAGTAGAGATGGGGTTTCACCATGCTGGCCAGGCTGGTCTCCAACTCCTGACCTCAGGTGATCCACCTGCCTAGGCCTCCCAAAGTGCTGGGATTACAGGCGTGAGCCACTGCGCCCAGCCAATATACATAAAATTTTTAAAATAATTACCTGACAAACAATAAGCAGTAAGTAAATGAGAGCTATTATTACTATTTTTCAAGAACCCAAAGGAAGTAAGTAATCTTCTGAGCCCCCAACCCCTTCCCTGACCTAAGAACAGTTAAGTTCATTGCTTTTAACACTCTTTCATGGGGTCTTGGGGATACAAGTAAAAACGCTTCTAGGCAACAGTCAGACAAGCAGCTAGAGTAAGAATTATTAGGGGCCACATTCTTACCATTGGTAGACTTCTGTAAGTCCTGATCTGTTAAAGGAAAATAAAATTCTTTCAGGGAACGGCAATACGATAAATATTAACCACTAGACATTTATTCTGGGTGTGTGCAAAGAACTCTTTATAAAGAAGTAGGCGACAAAGCCTCTGCTCTCAAGTAATACTCAATATAGTTAAGGAGCTGAAACCGTACAGTAAGTTAACCAATAGCACAAGGTGTTATCAAATAAATGGTTTAGACAATAAATGTTATAGAAAGAAAATATGATCCAGAGTCCAAAGGAAGGGATTACCTGATATGAGTTTATTATCCTGTGACATAAGAAAAGCACTATTATTAGGCAGGGTGCAGCAGCTCCTGCCTGTAATCCCAGCACTTTGGGAGGCCAAGGTGGGCGGATCACTTGAGATCAGCAGTTCCAGACAAGCCTGGCCAACATGGTGAAACACCATCTCTACTAAAAATACAAAAATTAGCTGGGTGCGGTGGTGTGTGCCTGTAGTCCCAGCTACTCGGGAAGCTGAGGTAGAAGGATTGCTTGAACCTAGGAGGCAGACGTTGCAGTGAACCAAGATCATGCCACTGCATGCCAGTCTGGACAAAAGAGTGAGACTCCATCTCAAAAAACAAAAAACAAAAAAAAAAAAAAAAAAGAAAAGCACTATTATTACTAGTTAAGGTTGTTGGGAGGCACACACAGACAAGGGACACAGAGATAAAACTTTCATTCTTCAACATTAAAACAATAATATAGATTCTGAGGCTGCCTTCATAATATGGTTGCACATTGATTCTTGTTTGGGAACTATTAATAAAATTTTAAATTCTTAGTGCTAATTGAAATTCAACTCAGCCCTTTAAAAAATGTGTTTTGGACCATAGTGCATCTAATGTGACCAGGAATATGAAAAATTCAAATATACAAAAATACAGAAAACATGAAGAGCAGCCACAGACAGATCCCTGAAATAGGGAATCATATATATCCACTTCATTATGAAAGACAGATATGGCTATTATCAGGTATTAGGTAAACATTTAATGTTATGAGGAAAGGTTTCCTGGAGGAAGGAAGCAAGCAAAGAAAACAGACCAATTAATCTTTCAACAGATGAGGTTTCTTGCCATGTGTGATTTTTATTGTGCTTTTTAAAAAACATAGAGAATATTCAGATTTTTTCCAACTAGAATCTGACCTTCTATTCCACAACTTTCTCAGGACTTTTTTAACACTGTAATAGTAGTAAGGAGTTAGTCGTCTAACGAATACAGTCTTCCTCAAACCTATTTATCCATCCCCTTTCTTTTGGATCCTAACCCAGTAGAGCAGTTCAGATGAGTGGGATAACAAAACCAAGTTACCCAAGAGATTTACATATAGGTTGGGACCTTGAAAAAGCATCAACTTTTAAAGCATTTTCCCCATTAGGAAAAGAAGGCCTCACAAATGGCTAACAGAATATTTTTAAACAATTATGGCTTTTCCAGATTACTATGAAACCCAGTACTATCTGGAGAGAATGAAGCATACAGACATGGTAAAGTCTTTTTTTTTTTTTTTTTTTTTTAAGTCTGGCAGTACTTTTACTAAAGTAGAAATCATGGAAAACAGGTATGGTTAGTTTAGGAAGTCATTATGGCATATAAATGTACATGTAGGAGTGGCGGTTCAATTAGAAACACGATTCCTTACTTCCCATCTCCAAAACATTCTCTATGTGTTTACAGATTTGTTTCCCAGCTCTCAAACAGCAAGTTAGAATAAAGTTATTCAAATAGCTAAATCAAGACCCTTACATAGAAGAGAATCTGAGGAAGTGAAATGCGCTTATTCTAAATGCTATCTGGCTAGTTTTCTTTCCCCAACTTCATCCTTTCCCTGGCTCAGAGTTTGTCTTTATGTCCCTATAGAAGTCTGCCAATCATAATTGACAGTAAATAAAGAATACAGATAAGATAAAAATGTAGGACAAGCTGGCCAGGCACGGTGGCTCACGCCTGTAATCCCAGCACTCTGGGAGGCCGAGGCGGGCAGATCACGAGGTAAGGAGATCAAGACCATCCTGGCTAACATGGTGAAACCCTGTCTCTACTAAAAAATACAAAAAATTAGCCGGGCGTGGTGGCGGGCACCTGCAGTCCCAGCTACTCGGGAGGCTGAGGCAGGAGAATGGCATGAACCCCGGGAGGCGGAGCTTGCAGTGAGCCAAGATCGCGCCACTGCACTCCAGCCTGGGCGACACGGCAAGACTCCATCTCAAAAAAAAAAAAAAAAAGAAATTAAAAAAAAAAATGTAGGACAGGCTTTAAGCGGGAACTCTCTCTTCTCATTTTAACTTTTTAAAAAGCTACTTTCCATAGGGAAAGGTATGTAAAAATGGGCAAATATCACTGTGGGTTTTTCATGTAAGAGTTCCATTCCTGAAGAACGGGAAGATCAGAGATAAACTAACAACTTGCTCAAGGACACAGAGAATCTAAGATCCAGTTCTGTCAGGCGCCGAGGCCCAGGGTCTTCACTCTGTTACTATGCAATGACCACCTTTGAGCGCCTTATGCTCAATTTCTCAATTGTGTTTCTTTTAGGTCTGACCAGTACCTGGCTAAGCGCTCCTCTAAGAAATGGTATCGTTCTTCTCTGAGGCCTCCTCCAAAGAGTTCCCCAACTCCAGGAACCAGAAGATCAACAGCAGCAACCTAAGGGAAAAAAAAATTATTAGCATTGTATTTTCAGGTGATTCCAACAGTCAGTTTCTGAAGCAAGTAAACCTTTAACATTTTGGCAATGGCTAATTAACTACCTACCAGAATCTTACTGACTACATACAAATTACAAGTGGACAATTTCCTCTCTCTTGCACCATTTGTGTGGTATACTGAACACAAATGTATTTTCTTCATAAATGTGATAGAAATGTTAATTATAAAAATGTGGAAACTGTTAAAAATTATAAAACATTAAAAATCACCTATCAGCACCAGAAAATTACATTTTTGTGGATTTCCTTTCAGATTTTTTCCCTTATACATTTATAAAGTATAATTATAGATAAAAACTTACCACTTGTCTTATCTAATATTACAAACTAATATTTTTCCTATATTAGTAAAAATACTTCACGTTATGTTTTAATAGCTTTAATGTTTAATAGTTTATTGATTACAATTATAATTATTTAACTGCTTTCCCATTTAGTTGAACATTTAAGGTGTGTGTATTTTTGTCTGTTTTTCCTTATAATGTGGCAATGAAGAGTTTAATTTGTAGTATTGTTATTAGGACGTATAAAATAAATTCTGATTATTAATCAAAGAAGTACAAAATTAAAAGAACAAGATACCATTCTGGAGTTATCAAAATGGAGATGATGGCTGGGCACAGTAGCTCACACCTGTAATTCTAGCACTTTGGGAGGCTGAGGTGGGCAGACTGCCTGAGCTCAGGAGTTTGAGACCACCTTGGGGGCAACATGGTACAACCCCCGTCTCTACTAAAATACAAAAAATTAACTGGGCTTGGTGGTGCATGCCTGTAATCCCAGCTACTTGGGAGGCCGAGGCAGGAGAATTGCTTGAACCCAGGAGGTGGAGGTCAAAGCGAGCCGAGATTGCACCACTGCATTCTAGCCTGGGCCACAGAGCAAGACTCTGTCTCAAAAAAAAAAAAAAAAAAAAAAAAAAAGGGTGATAAGAAAATAATATATCTGCAAGACTAAGTCTGAAAGAAAAAATATAGGAAAATAAGATAAACAATACAGATAATAGAATGGATAAACCAATAAGCTCATATAACTGATACAACCTTTCTGGTCAGCAATTTGGCAACAGATAACCAAACGCCTGAAAAATGCAATATGTTTTGACTCAGCAAGCAGTTCAAGGAAACTATCCTAAGAAAATCAGAGATGCAAAAAAAGATTAACATGCAAGATGTTTATTACAGCATTACTTATGACAAAAAGTTCAAATGTACATCAACAGACTATTAGATAAGTTTTAGACATGGATAGAAAAGACTATCATCTGCATAATGAGATGTTGTGTTGCTACTGTGATGAAATTACAAGTATTTTAAGATTGTTTTCCTCTTTTATTTGTATTTTCTTATTTTCTATACTAAATAAGTATTATAGTTTTATAATAGAAAACATCAAAAAACTCTTAGTAAGGGAAAATGATAGCTTAATATTTTAATTTGTATTTCTTCAGTTACTAATTAGTATTACTAAATTAATTACATTTCTTCAATTATTAAATTAGTAATATTTAATTTTCCAGGCCGGGTGCGGTGGCTCACGCCTGTAATCCCAACACTTTGGGAGGCCAAGGAGGGCGGATCATCTGAGGTCAGGAGTTCGAGACCAGCCTGGCCAACCTAGTGAAACCCCCTCTCTGCCAAAAATACAAAAATTAGCCAGGTGCAGTGGCGCATGCCTGTAGTCCCAGCTGTCCTGGAGGCTGAGGCACGAGGAACTGCTTGAACTCATGAGGCAGAGGTTGCAGTGAGCCAAGATCATGCCAGTGTACTCCAGCCTGGATGACAGAGAGAGATTTTGTCTGTCCCCCAAAAAATAATTTTAAAAAATTTTTTACATGTTTATTTGTGGCTGGGCATGGTGGCATGTGCTTGTAGTCTTGGCTACTTGGGAAGCTGAGGTGGAAGGACTGCTTGAGGCCAGGAATTTGAGACCAGTCTGGGCAACACAGCAAGACTCCGTCCCTACAAAATAATTTAAAAATGTTTATTTGTAGCTGGGTGTAGTGGTGCATTCCTGTGGTCCCAGCTACTTGTCAAGCTGAGGCAGGAAGATCACTTGAGCCCAGGAGTTCGAAGTTACAGGGAGCCATGATCATACCACCTGTACTGTAGTCTAGGCGACAGGCAAGACCTTGTCTCAAAAAAGAAATAAAATATTTACTTGCTATCTGTATTATTTTGTGACTTTCCTGTCTTTTGGGCAGGTAGACATTTTTAAGCCCAAGAACCTGAAGGTAAAAAACTAAGATTTCATGTAACAAATGAAAAATGAGGAATCCATAAAACACATTTTAATCTTTAAATGTCACATTACATTATAAACATTTTAAAAACTTTGCCTCATTTTGCCGTTAAGCCATCTCCTTCCCAGTTTTGATTTAGAAACTTTTGATTGAGATATACTTTATGAATAATCAACAATAAAGAATAATTCAAGATTGTGCCCCCAATGCTGTATACCTTATCCTCATTACTATCAATAAAGAGAAAAACATCAGCTCTGACCCTCATCACTAGGCTGAATCAGAGTGAGTGAGAACAGCTACACAATTAATATGGCTGGGCTCTAATCAGGACCCTGCAGTTATCCCTTCTGTCCTCAGAGCAAGGAGAAAGTCTGGTATCTTTATTTCCTGGTGTCTTGCTTTTAGATATGGCTAAAATATGACAGGAGTTGAGAGACACATGGTAAAAATTTTGTTCTTTTCTTACCTTCAATCCAGAGTGTTAAATTTAGAATTATAGGCAATCAACTTTGGAAGAGAATAGTCAACCAGTGGCTCTCCAGCCTCTGCTTGAAAATACTTAAAGCCTGAGAAACAGTATCCTTGAAACAGAGCATACCATCCTTGTTTAGCTCTAAAATTAACTCAAAATGGATTAAAGATTTAAATATAAGATCTGAAATCATAAAACTACTAGAAATAAATATAGAGAAAAAGTTCTATGACATTAGTCTGGGCAATGATTTTTTTGGAGATGACTCCAAAAGCACAGACAACCAATGCAAAACCAGACAAATGAGACAGTATCAAACTAAAAAGTTTCTGCACAGCAAAGGAAACAATTAACAAAGTGAAGAGACAACTCAAAGAATGGGAGAAAATATTTGCAAACCATACATCTTATAAGGGGTTAATACCCCTTATAGGTTAAGGAACTCATACAACTCAACAAGAAAATAACGTGATTAAAAAAAGGTAAAGGAACTGAACAGACATTTCTCAAAAAAAAAAAAAAAAAAAAAAAAAAAACATACAAATGACTAACAGGTACAAGAAAAAATGCTCAAAATCACTAATTATTAAGAAAATGAAAAATAAAACCCCACTGAGTTATTGCTTCACACCGGTTAGAGTGTTTTTTTTTTCTTCCTACATTTATATTTTTAAATAGAGATGGGGTCTCGCTGTGTTGCTCAGGCTGGACTTGAACTCCTGGGTTCAAGTGATCTCCTGCCTCAGCCTCCTAAGTAGCTGGGATTATAGGCACATGCCACCATCAGGCCCAGCTTTGAATGGCTGTTATAAAAAAGATGAAAAATAAGTTTGGAGAGGATACAGAGAAAAGGAACTCTTATACACTGTTGGTGGGAATGTAAATTAGTACAGTCATTATGAAAAATGGTATGGAAGTTCCTCAAAAACCTAAAAACAGAACATACACCTCAGCAATCCTACTTCTGGGTATATATATCCAAAAGAATAGAAATCAGTATATTGGTGGTGATATCTGCACTCTAATGTCCACTGCAGCATTACTCACAATAGTAAAGATACAGAAACAACCTACGTGCCCATCAACAGATGAATGGACAAATATTGTGTATATATATATACACAATAAAATACTACTCAGCCTTAAGAAGGGGGTAAATCCAGTCACTTGTGACACAGGGATGAATCCAGAGGATAATGTGCTAAGTGAAATATGCCAACCACAGAAAGACAAATACCACATTATTTCACTTACATATGGAATCTAGTAAGCTGAACGAATAGAAATATATAATAGAATGATGGTTACCAGAGGCTGGAGTGGGAAGGAAGGGAACGAAGAGTTGCTGATCAAAGAGTACAAAGTTTCAGATAGACAGAGGAATGGGAGACAGGGGAATGAGTTATTAATCAAAAGGTGCAAAATTTCAGGCAGAAGAATAGATTTTGAGATTTATTACATACAAGGTGACTAGAGCCAACAATACATATCATATATTTTAAAATAACTAAGAGTAAATTTCAAATGTCTCACTATAAAAATGATAGATAAGTCAGGTGAAGGATATGCTAATTAGTTTGATTTAATCATACCACATTGTATACACATATCAAAACAGCACATTATACCCCATAACGTTAGAATGTTGCATATACTTATTATATATATGAAACAATGACTTGTCAGAACCAGACGAAACAAAACAAAAAAGGGATAGGTACATTCAAAATCTATCATTTTCAAGGTTTCAAAATAGGAGTGATTCCATGGGACAAGGGTGGGTAGTAATCACTTTTTTTTTTTTTTTTTTTTTTTTTTTTTTTTGAGACAGACTCTCGCTCTGTAGCCCAGGCTGCAGTGCAGTGGCGCGATCTTGGCTCACTGCAACCTCCGCCTCAGCCTCCCGAGTAGCTGGGATTACAGGCACGTGCCACCGTGCCCAGCTAATTTTTGTATTTTTAGTAGAGATGGGGTTTCACCATGTTGGCCAGGCTGGTCTTGAACTCCTGACCTCGTGATCCACCCGCCTCATCCTCCCAAAGTGCTGGGATTACAGATGTGAACCACTGTGCCCGGCAGTAATCACTTTTGATACTTTAAGTACATGTAAAGCTTAAAGCCAGGGTTAGAAAGGTCTACTGCCTCAAAAAGATGCTGGAGAATCAGAGACTATGGAATAACCCAAAGGAGGTAGTCCAGATGAGGCTGGTGGCCAGTGATGAGGAAGACGAGGCAATCCTTGGTAAGATGTTCTGCTTTCTCTATGTAGTTCATGAGCATCAAACGAGAGATGTACTTGTTGCTGGATCTTGCTGCTAAGATAACTAAAACAAACAAAAGTCCTCTGGGGATCTATGCATGCAGATCTAAACCATGTTAATTTTGGATCTTAATTCTTTTAATGCTACATTTAAAGGAATATAAAAGACTCATATTTATCTTTGATTATAAACTTCCTTTAATATTTGAGTTCAGGAGAGAGTTCACTGTGTAACCACACTGAGTTTCCTCTCTGGCTTTTATTTATCTGGAATATCTGCAATTGCACAGTTATAGTTGTGTAACTGGAAGTTTCTAAACTTTCTGAGTCACCTTAAAAATGTTTTTTTTTTTTTTTTTCTTTTTTTGAGTTGGAGTCCTGCTCCGTCACCCAGGCTGGAGTGCAGTGGTGCGATCTCGGCCCACTGCAAACTCCACCTCCCTGGTTCATGCCATTCTCCTGCCTCAGCCTCCCGAGTAGCTGGGACTACAGGCACCTGCCACCATGCCCGGCTAATTTTTTTGTATTTTTAGTAGAGACAAGGTTTCACCATGTTAGCCAGGATGGTCTCGATCTCCTGACCTCATGATCTGCCTGCCTCAGCCTCCCAAAGTGCTGGGATTACAGGCGTGAGCCACCGCGCCTGGCCAAGTCACCTTAAAAATCTTATACCATGGAAGGATAGCTACGTTTAAAAAAAAAAAAAATTTTTTTTCTCCCAAACTTGCCTTCCTAATTTCCAGTGTACCTAACTGGTTATGCACAACAATTGCTGCACTTAGTATAAAATTAAGGTGAAAGTTGTTGTATTAGTCAGGATAGGCTAGGCTAAGCTATAGTCACAAACAACCCCAGAAGCTTACAACCAGGTTTCTCAATCTCAGCATTAATAACATTTTTAACCAGATACTTCTTTGTTGTGGAGGCCTCAACTGTGCACTGTGGGATATTTAGCAGCATAACTGGCCTCTACCCACTATAGGCCAGTTATACTCCCCTTGAAAACATCTCCAGACATTGCAAATGTTCCTCGGTCAAGAAGGAGGGGAATATAATAATCCCTGGTTGAGAACCACTAGTTTAAAACAATGAATGGCCTTTTAAAAACATAGGCCACATGTCTACCCTGGTCTAAAACTGATAGAATAATCTCTTTCTAGGGTACTGTTGGTCTTGGGGCAGATGGGAAAAAGAGCATGGATGACTATGCACTAAAAGCATTTGTACAGAAGCAACGTATGTATGTCACTTCTCACATTCCTCAACCAATGCAAGTCATATGACTCAGGTCACATCAATGGGACGGGGAAGCATAATTCCCACTGAGGGAGAAGCAGAAACTATATGTGCACATGAAACAGTTTTCCATGTTGCTTTTTCCTCATCTACGTGGACTCTTAAACTTCCACCCTCCCAAACAATCCTTCACTGTTAATTAGAATTAAAGGCAGAACAGTAGTTCCCCTATTTTCTTCCTCTCTACTCTGGGAGATAAACGAATCAGTATGGAAGAACTTATCAAAATAGGCTATTTTCATGGGATAAAAATTTTAGAAGACATCTGGATACAGTCCCACACCACTACTATATCTTTACTTGCTACTAATTTTATGGTATGCAGGAGGAACACATATCATCTTTGTTCTTTCTTTGCCTACATAGTCTGAAAATTCACATTCTCTCCAGTGGGTCAATTTCCTACATGTTTCCTTAACAAGAGTGCAAAGTTGCTTCCCCTCTTAAGATACCTGTACCTTTTGAGCAAAGCATTCCTTTACAATGTCTCATAATTATTTCAGGACCAAATGGTACTATTTCTTTTTCAACAAGGTCAGGTGAACCTCTGAAGAAAAGCCCACAAAAGCCTTGTCTTTTTTTTTTTTTTTTTTTTTCCCTGAGACTGAGTCTCACTCTGTCGCCCAGGCCGGAATGCAGTGGTGTGATCTCAGCTCACTGCAACCTCCGCTTCTCAGGTTCAAGTGATTCTCCTGCCTCAGCCTCCCGAGTAGCTGGTATTACAGATGCATGCCACCACGCCTGGCTAATTTTTATACCTAATTTTTGTAGTAGAGATGGGGTTTCACCATGTTGGGCAGGCAGGCCTCTAACTCCCAACCTCAAGTGATCTGCCCACCTGGGCCTCCAAAGTGCTGGGATTACAGGCGTGAGCCACTGTGCCCAGCCCTTGTTGTCTTTTCTTCCTCCATGTAACATTCTTCTTTTCTCTTTTACTTCAGGTTTAGGTTCCCTTCCACCGTATCAGATTCTAATACTTCCTGTTTTTCTTTTATAACTATATCCTCCTACCTAGCTAAAGATTCTGCACACTCTCTGAGAAGTTATAATACAGCAGAGTATTCTTCAATTACAAATAAAGACACATTTTGAATACACAGAGTGTACTTTCTTCTGGTATATTAAAAATACTGCATTCTCTAAAGATCACTAGAACAATTCCCTCAAATTTTCATACTTTTTAGTTAGGACTGAAATTCCAGGTAGAATTCTTCTACCTTGCATCTCCCCCTGGTAACAACTGGAGTAGCTACTAGAAAAACTACCTCTTTCTCCTGGGTTCTCCTAGAGATAAAAGGTACATAAAGATATAATACAAACACGCAGGCAATTACACAAATTTCTTGGAAAAATGACAAAAACTTGCTTGTGTGTTTCACAAGTTATTGGGAGCCGGTTAAGAGTGCAAGCAGGTTGGAAACAAGAAAGTTGGCATTTGCTGGTGATGACAACTTGCCTTTATGGGCAGGCAGGTCTGCGGTTTATGGGAAGCTGAGACTGGCTTATAGAGCCAAGAACAATAAAGACAGGAGGAATTAACTTTGATTAGGGAAAGTGGGGAGGGTTCATGAATAAATAAAAAGTGCTATAGTAGAGATTAGATTTTATCATAGCTAACCATAAAGCATTAGGCGCTACAAGAAAAATACAGATAAAGTACCACAAATAATCATATAGACCATGGTCACTATCAAAAGCTTAGATATTGATTGTCTACTAATGGCTCTTCCAGCCAATTCCAGTGTGCTTTTAGAGTACTGCAAAGGTGACTCTGAAATTTAGCTACCGTCAATACCCATTTTCTGCCCATTTGGCTGTTGCATGCCAGGCTCTCCAAATAGCCGGACTCTAGAGTACATCTTAAGCAAGCTGGAGCACATCATCTTTGCCCTGGGAAATGAGCTGCAAGCTTTTGAACTTCCTGTTAGGAAGTATCCATATCTTTTAGTTAGATGACCAAACACATACTTATTTATGAGTTTCATCTATGATTTTTTAAAATTTTTAATTTTTTAAAAAAATTTCTTTGAGATGGAGTCTCACTCTGTTGCTAGGCTGGAGCGTAGTGGTGCGATCTCAGCTCACTGCAACCTCTCCCTCCCAGGTTCAAGCGATTTTCCTGCCTCAGCCTCCAGAGTAGCTGGGACTACAGGAGCTCACCACCATGCTCAGCTAATTTTTTATATTTTTGGTAGAGAAGGGGTTTCACCATGTTGGCCAGGCTGGTCTCGATCTCTTGACCTTGTGATCCACCTGCCTCGGCTTCCTAAAGTGCCAGGATTATAGGCGTCAGCCACCATGTCTGGCCGATATTTTTTTTTTGAGGCAGGGTCTCACTCTGCCACTCAGGCTGGAGTACAGTGGTATGAGTGTGGCTCAATGCCGCCTTGACCTCCCAGGCTCAAGCAATCCTCCTAACTCAGCCTCTCTGAGTAGCTAGGATTACAGGCACAGGTTACCACACCAGGTTATTATTTTTTTTTTTGTACAGACACGGTCTCAATTTGTTGCCCACACTGGTCTCAAACTCCTTGGCTCAAGCGATCTTCCTGCTTCTACCTCCCAAAGTGGTGGGATGACAGGCATGAGTCACCATGCCCAGCTCTATGATTATTTCTAAGATGATAAATAATGGCATAGGAACCCTCCAAATAATTCAGCCTTCCTATATTACTCTTTTTCTTGGACTTCAATTAACCACAGCCAAAAATCAGCCATAAACTTGAATTTTTAAAACTCCTTCTGAATGGACAATCGTCTGTACTTTATGGAAAAAGATATGATTCAAAGAGAAAGGAAGGCAGGACTAGAAAATACACATAGTTTACCTGTAGGTCTGGTGGTTACCGGGAGTAATGAGTTATATAATGAACAGGAACCAGAACTAAATAGATCATTAAGGAATTCACTGGTTGCACAGCAAAACTTCTTTAAAGCTGACCAAATTTGAGCACTTTTGCAACTAAAAATCTCTATTGTGTTTCTATGCATCGTTGGGAGGCTTGAACTAAGCAGGAGTTTAGCTCTGCCGACCTTTTACTCTCCTACACAGGTAACAATGGCGACTACAGATCATTTTCCTAAGCTTTCCCTAATTCCCCTATGCCTTAACAAAACCAATTCCACTTTGGGCACATCTTGTAGGCCCAGAATGCTCTCTGACATATCTTCCTCCACTTAATATGAGTTTTGATTCTGCTTAAGTCACACAGCTGCAGTGGCATGCTGTCTAGAAATAGTTTGTGTTGGTATTCAAGCTGAACAAACCCTGATTTCTATTTATGACACTCCTTTCTGACTCTTTGATTCCCATCAATGTACTGAAAATAAAACTCAGACCCTGAATTAAAAAAAAACATAGGCTAGATAGGAACAAGGCTTACAATACATAACCTTTTCCATGCTAAAGTTGAAAGAGGGAAAAAGTTTAATGTCCCTTCCTCTGCCACCTCTCTTCCCACCTATCTCAGTATTTTTAAATATTGATGAAAACCACAAATTGAACGCCTCCTTATTCAGTTTCTCACAGGCTGTTACCAACAATGGGGCAAGGTTACACACTAGCATCAGAATAAAAAGAATGTTCCACAAACCATAGGAAACATGTTTGTGGTTTTTGCTGTAACTGCTGAAATACACAGTATTTTGGCCCTAAAAACAAACTAGGTACAATTAGGAAAGAGGGCTTTCCAGATGTGATGGTGAAGAGATGCAGATGGGCTGCAGGCAACATGACTGAAAATGGACTTTGGCTACTATAATGGCTAGCCAGTTTTACTACTGCTGCTGTCTGAAAGAGGCAGAAGTCTTACATTTTGCAAAGATACTACTAATGGCTTCAAAGGAATGGAATTCTTACCTTGCTCCCAAACATGTATTCCCTTTCCCTCATGGTCAAGACTGATTTACCACATTTCTTCCTTCCTTAGGGAGCTCTAAATTTCAAGTGAACCAGAAGAAAACATCAGTTGAGAACTCCACAAAGGTTCACTTACGAGTTCCTCCACTTGAGAGAGGACAACATTTCAGTAAACGGCACCACTCTACTTTTTATAATTAAAGTATGACCTATGGGAATCACTTGTGACTCCTCGCTCTTCCTTATCTTTTCTTTCTAGTTTATTTCATAGACTGATATGGTTTGGATATTTGTGCCCTCCCAATTTCACGTTGAAATGTGACCCCCCAATGTTGGAGGTGGGGCCTAGGGGCAGGTGTTGGATCATGGGGGTGGCCTCCTCATGAATGGTGTTGTGCCATTCCCATGGTAATGGGTTCTTGCTCTATTAGTGCACATGAGAACTGGTTGTTTAAAACAGACTGACATCTCTTCCCTTCTTTCTTGCTCTCTGTTTTGCTGTGTGACATGCCTGTTCCCTCTTTGCCTTTTTGTCATGAGTAAAAGCTTCCTGAGGCCACACCAGAAGCTGAGAAGTTGATGCCATTCTTGTACAGTCTGCAGAACCACGAGCCAAACAAAACTCTTTGTTTTATAAATTACCAAGTCTCAAGTGTTTTTTTTTTTTTTTTTAATGTAGTCTCATTCTGTCGCCTGGGCTGGAGTGCAGTGGCGTGATCTCGGCTCACTGCAACCTCCACCTCCCGGGTTCAAGCAATTCTCCTGCCTCAGCCTCCCAAGTAGCTGGGACTACAGGCACCCGCCACTACGCTCAGGTAATTTTTTGTATTTTTAGTAGAGATGGGTTTCACCATGTTGGCCAGGCTGGTCTCGAACTCCTGACCTTGTGATTCGCCTGCCTTGGCCTCCCAAAGTGCTCAGATCACAAGTGTGAGCTACCGTGCCCAGCCAGTCTCAGGTATTTTTTATAGCAACTTAGAGGAACTCTATTTTAGTAAAATGGACTAACACACAGACCATTGTCTATTCCTTCAGAATGTTTTAGTTTCATTTCTTTCTCTCCATTTTCACTGTTGAGATTATAAGCAAACGTCCCATAATAATCTTACGTGTCTTTAATTCTCCCCTTCCCCAATCCATTCTGTATGTCAGGTTAATTTTTTCATCTTGCCAGTATCTTAGAAGACAAACAATGCCTCTCTATTTTTTACTGGATAAAGCCCAAGCTATCTGTAACACTCCAATCTCTCCATAATTGTTCCTATCTTGTCTAGCCATCTTTATCACCCAATAATTCCTTACTCCATTATTTTTATAGCATAGAATTTTAATTTTTAAAGCAATTTTAAAAACATTTGTTCATCTGATTTCCACAACAAACCTGTGATGATACAAGTGTGTAATTCCCTTTTAAAGTAAACTTCAAGTATAAAATATGTGTAAAAAGTACACAAATAACTAGTATACAGTTCTATAAATTTTCACAAACACACCATGAAGCACCATATGGATCAATGAATTGAACAGGAGCAGTACCCCAAAAAAGTCCTCCTAAGGTCTTCTTTTAGTTACTACCCCTAGCAAAAGTAACCTCTTTCCTGACCTCTATCACCAGAGGGCAGTTCTGTCAATTTTTGAACTTTCTAGAAATAGTATCATATGATATATACTATTCTGTGTTTGGCTTCTTTTACTCAAAGTACATTTGTGAGATTCATTATGGTGATACATGCAGCAATAGTTTGTTTATTGGCAATTCTCTTCATTGGTGTATCTGCTGCTGTGAGGCTCCAGCTGTTTTGATGTAGGTCAGTTCATTAATCCCAGCTCAGGAAAATTCATGACATACCTCTCGGTTATTTAGTCTCATTGCTGAATAGTGCCCCATTACATAAATATGCTACAATCTAGTTATTTATTCTACTGTTGTTGGTCTAGTTTTCCCCCCAGTTTCAACCTATTACAAAGAGTGTTGCTGTGAATAGTCCTATACATATTTTAGGGCATATATGTACATATTTCGAGAGAAACGGCTGCATCACAGAATACGCATATATTCAGCTTGAGTAGGTATTGCCTAATAGTTTCCAAAGTGATTGTAGCAAATTATACTTCTACCAGCAGCGTAGGAGAGTGTATTCCTAACATTGTCACCAACAACTGGAATCACAGGCTTTTTCATCTTATCCATTCTAGCTGGTACATAGTGGTGTCTTTCTGTGGTTTTAATTTGCATTTCCCTATCAACAAATGAGATTGACTATGATCCCCTGAGAATACTGAGAAAAAGAAAGATCAAGTGGTATATCCAGGAACAAAACCCAAGTCTCCTGGCTCTAAGTCCATAGCTCTTCCTGCCACCCCACACAAACTCTTCACTCCCAGAAAGATCAGGATTCTAATGAAGCTGCCATACATGCTGTATTTCTGCCTCTACAGCCTAGCTTCAATACATACTAGCTGTGTGATTTTGCACGAGTGACTATACTGCTGCACTGAGAGGTAGCAGCCTCATCTGTAAGAAAGGAGTAAAAGTTAATTATCGGCACATACTCGATAAACATCATTGTTTTCTCTTTTGAATGCTTTAACATTATGCTTGCCACACAGGTACTCAATAATAGATGTCAATTTGGAATGTCAAAAATTTAATCTTTGTTAATCTTTTCTTCCACTTTCCTCTGTCTACCATGTTTTAAGTAATCTCTTCTCTAATCTTACAAAGTTAGTTAATCTTATTTAGTTAAGTGAGACAGTACAAATAATTTCTCAACTCCCTAAATGTCTTTTCCTTGCTACTCTTAATAATGAAGATTCCTCAACACTCTTACTCTACCAAAAGACTTAGGAGGCATTTACGTTCAGTTTTATCTCAGTTGCTTTAACCAAACTTGTTCAATTAAGACACTGGGCAGACTGAAATGGGAGAAACAGTTTGGTAACTAAACCTTAGAAGTCTGTATCACACACATAAAAGGCTTTCTCTTCCCTATGTTCCCTACCTCTACAATTCACAGTATTAATATAAAATATGTCATAATAAAGAATCTCAAAGTATTTTAAGACAGACTGAAATGGATACTTTCAATTTTGACATAAATTTCTAGGATTCTCTTTAGTCCTAGATATGGGGAAAACTGGCAATTCCCTTCATCACTATTTCTGTTGGTTTGGGGCTCAAGCTATTTTGATGCAGGTTGGTTAATTAGCCACAGCTCTGGGAAATTTATTACACACCCCTTGGCTGAGTATTCTCCTTTCTGAGTTGAATTCACAGTATGTACTTTATTGAATGCCCACTAATGCTTACCTTTCTGTGGTTTGCGAAGTAATACTGATATAATTTTGAAAATTAGAACACTACCTGGTGATTGTGGCATCTCATCAAGGACTGAGGGGCAGTCACTTTTTCCTAATTACACATGTGTAGAATAAAAGAATATTCATCTCTGTGAAGCCACTCCCCCAGCTGAACATCTGCCACCTGGCTTTGAGGGACTTACCTGGAGACCAGCCTCAGAGGCATATGGCATTTTGCATGTTTGCTTAGATTCATTTTCCCATGATCTGTCCCTTTCAAATGATCAAATATGCTCAGTCATTTATAAGTTAGTCTTATCCATGCAAATGAAGAAAAACAGGCTACAGGAAATCAGAGAATCTTAGAGAGCTAATACTTTAGAGGTCACTTAATCCAATTCTCTGATTATACAGAGGGAGAAATTGAGGCTGAAAGATTGCAGAGACTTGCCTAAGGTGACACAGGTAACTAGTAAGGTATCTAGATTTCAAACCCAGAACCACTCTGCATCCTGTGTACTTTTCAGTACACCACAGCGCATACCTTCATTTCTACTGAGAGGCGGGGAGAAAGGAAGATAAATTATAACTGTAAAAACATACCATTTTACTATTTATTACCCTCTGGCCAAAAGTTACAAGTGTAGATTAGATATTTCCCCATCCTTCTCTTTTGGTTCCCTAAAGAAGGCACCTATGAAACACACCTGTCTTATTTTTTTCAAGACTGCACTGCATCCATTACAGGAACTCTTGCGAACCTACTCACAGCCAGTTATTACAGCCCTACTAAAAGAAACAGAATTTAGTCATCTGGCCCAAAGCTTCCTCCTTCACCAGAAAACAACAAATGAGGGATAGAAGCAGGCACTTCATACAAATGGATTGAAAAGAAATGTACACTGCTAATGTACCAATGTTATTCTCTATGGCTAATGTAACTAGTTTAAATAAATTATATTTGAATAGTTTAGCTCTGAGAAGCTATATACTCTAGTACTTCATAAATTATGGAAGTATGTTAAAGTCCCAGTATAACGTCTTTAGGGTGTGAGACCACATTACTAGAGATACTGTCATAATGAAGGTTTCCCAGTACTGCTGAAGGTAAGATACTTGTGAGTGCGATCTATGAGAGAACTACCTTTTAAGGAATCTTACGTTATAACGTATTACGTAACAACACAGACACACACATTATAACATTATTGTACTTTATCATAATAAAGATTTTATCAAAATTTAAAGTCAGGCACAGATAAATACTGTATGTTCTCATTCATATGTGGGAACAAAAAATTTTTTGAGCTCATGGGAAATAGTAGAACAGTGTGTTTCAGGGGCTTGGAAGGGTGGGGAGAGGTTGGTTAGTAGATACAAAATTATAGCTAGATAGGAGGAATGAGTGCTGGTATTCTGCAGCAATATAGGGTGAATATGGTTAACTACAATTTATTGTATATTTTCAAAAAGGTGGATGAGAAGATTTTGAATGTTCACAACACAAAGAAATGAAAAACGTTTGAGGTGACGCATATGCTAATTACCCTAATTTGATCAGTATTATATACATATACCAAAATACCATTCTATATTCCATAAATACATACAATTATTACATGTCAACTAAATATGAAAGCGGAAAAATTTTATTAAAATTTAGAAAGTAGGAAGAGACAACTTCATACCTATTGACTACCTACTTCCTAAAACACAGCTATGTACTTTTCTTATATTACTTGATTTAATCCTCACAACTCCATAATATATTATGGTCTCATTTTTACAGATCAGAAAATTAAGACACAAAGAAATTAGGTGGCATATTTAAGATCACATAGTTTACAATACACAGAGTTGGGGACTTGAACCCAAGAGTGTCTAATTCTATAGCCACTAGACTTTCCTTTATGCCATGGTGCTACCACTCACAAAATTAAAGATGCTTTTTAGCTTCCCAGCAAATTCACAGCAGATCAACTCACTACTCGTCGACAGTGTGTCTTAAACTTTGTTGGATTTGATTCATTAATCCATTCATCCATCCACCACACGGACACTAGGTGTCTACCATGTCCCAGGCATTACACTAGGAATAGACTGATGAATGAAAAAGAAGTTGATACGGTTTGGCTGGGTGTCCCCACCCAAATCTCATCTTGAATTGTACTTCCGTAATTCCCACTTGTTGTGGGAGATAACTGAATCATGGGGATACTTTCCCCATACTGTTCTTGTGGTAGTAAGTCTAAGGAGATCTGATGGTGGGTTTTTTTTTTCTTTTTTGAGATGGAGTCTCGCTCTGTTGCCCAGGCTGGACTGCAGTGGTGTGATCTCAGCTTACTGCAACTCTGCCTACTGGGTTCAAGCAATTCTCCTGTCTCAGCCTCCCGAGCTGGGACTACAGGTGCCTGCCACCATGCCTGGCTACTTTTTGTATTTTTAGTAGAGATGGGGTTTCACCTTGTTGGTCAGGCTGGTCTCGAACTCCTGACCTCAGGTGATCCACCAGCCTTGACCTCCCAAAGTGCTGGGATTACAAGCATGAGCCACTGCGCCGGCCAACCTGATGGTGGTTTTTTTGGTTGTTGTTGTTGTTGTTGTTGTTGTTTTTCTAATTGAGACAGAGTTTTGCTCGTTGCCCAGGCTGGAGTGCAATGGTGCAATCTCGGCTCACTGCAACCTCTGCCTCCCGGGTTCAAGCGATTCTCCTGCCTAAGCCTCCCAAGTAGCTGGGATTACAGGTGTGTACCACCACGCCCAGCTAATTTTCTATTTTTAGTAGAGACGGGGTTTCTCCATGTTGGTCAGGCTGGTCTTGAATCCTCTACCTCAGGTGATCCGCCTGCCTTGGCCTCCCAAAGTTCTGGGATTACAGGAGTGAGCCACCGCGCCCAGCCGATCCGATGGTTTTATAAGGGGTTTCCGCTTTCGCCTCTCTCTCTTTCTCTCTTGCCGCTGCCATGTAAGAAGTCCCTTTCACTTTCTGCCATGATGGTGAGGCCTCCCCAGCCATGTGGAACTGTGAGTCCATTAAACCTCTTTTTCTTTCCAGTCTTGGGTATGTCTTTATCAGCAGCGTGAAAATGGACTAATACAGAAGTCCTCATGTCTTTTGACACAGAGGAAAGTGTCATTAATTAAATCGACAAGCACATAGATGTAAAATTACAACTGTTAAAGGTTATGACGGATTAAGAGTTAGTATCTCTGGGTGTGAAACTTAACACGGTACGACTGCAGCATCTAACAGGGGCCTCTGACTCAGACTAGAGGGTCAAGAAAGGTTTCTCTGAGGAAATGGTGATTGAGTATAAATATCAGTAAGTAAAATTATTTAGATGAAGAAGACTGTTCTAGATTGAAGGAACAATATATGCAGAGTCTGAGGTGAGAGAAAGAACTGCACGTCTGAAGACACAGAAGAAGGGTGGTGATAGGAGAGAACAAAGTGGAGCCCCACAGTACAACAGACTAGAGAAGGAGACACAGCCACATTCTACTGGGCATTGCAGGCGACATAAAGGATTTTGGCTTTTATCCTAGGAGCAAAGGGAGGCCTCTGAATGGCTTTAAGAAGAGTGACAACATGATTGGGTTAACTTTTTTTTTTTTTTTAATGGAGATGGAGTCTCATTATGTTGTCCAGGCTGGTCTGGAACTCCTGGGATCAAGTTATCTGTGCACCTCAGGCTCCCAAAGTGCAGGGATTACAGGCATGAGCCACTGTGCCGAGCCAGGATTTACATTTTATAAAAACTCACACTAAAATGGGAGAACTGATTCAGAAGAGGAAAGAATGGATATATGAAGATCAGTTAGGAGGCTACTAAAGTAGTCTAGGCAGTATCTTAATCTGAAAAGGTAAAAGAGGAAATGAAGAGAAATGAATGGATGTGAGAGATATTTAGGAGTGCAAAACTGACAGAACTTAGTCAATGGAGGAAATGAGAAAGGAAGACTTCTGAGATGACTCAGGTATCTGGCATGTACAATTAGATGAATACAGAATATTGAAAGAAGATCAAATTTGCTGGGAGGAGAGGAGAAATCATAGGTTCAATTTTTGATGTGTCTGAGATGCCTTTGAGATACAGTCAATGAGGCAGCCAATGAGTCAGCCCTCTGTATTCAGAGGTTCTGCATTTGTGGATTCAACCAATAGCAGATTTAAAATATTCAGGAAAAACAAATGGATGGTTGTATCTGTAACTAACATGTACAGATTTTTTTTTCTTGCCATTATTTCCCTAAACAATACAGCATAACAACTATTTACATAGCATTTACATTGTATTAGGTATTATAAGTAACCTATAAATTATTTAAAGTATACAGGAGGATGTGCATAGGTTATATGCATACTACGTCATTTTACATAAGGGACTCATTGGTATCCTCAAATTTTGCTACCTGAGAGGGGGCTAGTGGGTAGGGTGTCCTGGAACCAATCCTTAAGGATACTGAGGGACGAATGTATGTGAGTCTAGAGCTCAGAGAAGAAGTCTGGATTAGAGATAAAAACTTCTGAGAGAATAAACAGTAAGCAATAGATACAGATGAAATAACATGAGGAAAATAAAGACCACCAAGGACTGGGCCTTGAGGAATTCCAACAACTGATGAATAGATAGAAATGGATAAATCTGTACAGGAGACTAAGAAAGAATAAATGCTGAGAAAGGAGAAAAACAGGGATAATGTGATGTCACAGAAGTCAAGGGAGGAGAGGGTTATAAGAATAAAAAAGTCATTAATAGTGCTGATTAGCACTGACAGGTCAAGTAAAATAAAGACTTAAAAGTTCACTGGATTTAATAACATGAAGATCATTACTGATCCTAACAAGAGCTACTTCAACGGTGTGATAGGGGTGGAAACTACAAAGAAGTAGGAGTATAGAATGAGTGGGAGATGCTGTGGTGGTAAAAAAAAAAAAAAAAAAAAATTCAATACCCATCCTAAAGTTGTTAAGTTTTGTTTAAGAAAGCAAACTTTCATGCCTGTAATCCAAACACTTTGGGAGGCTGAGGCGGATGGACTGCCTGAGCTCAGTTTGAGACCAGCCTGGGCAACACTGTGAAACCCCGTCCCCACTTTAAAAAAAAAAAAAAAAAAAAAAAAAAAATTAGCCAGGTGTGGTGGCATGCGTCTGTAGTCCCAGCTATTCGGGAGGCTGAGGCAGGAGAATTGCTTGAACCCGGGAGACAGAGGGTGCAATGAGCCAAGATCGTGCCACTGCACTCCAGCCTGGAAGACAGAGCGAGACTCCGTCTTTTAAAAAAAAGAAAGCAAAAGTTATTAAGAGATTACAGAACACAGACACAATGCTACAGTTTCGCTAATTCTTTAAATGCAATAAAAATCCAAAAAAGGAAGACTCAAAGTAGCTGGGTAACCCAGAAAAATCTTTATAGAGAAGAAAATTCTTAAGCAGAGTACTTAAGTGCAAAAGTGAGTGATTGAAAGATGCTTAATCTAGGGAAATTAAATGAGAAAAATACATGGTGTGTGTGTTGGAGGGGGAGCTGGAATTGGGATGGGCTGGAGTGATGAAAAAAAGCCAAGAGATATAGTCTTCTGTTTTGTAATACAGGCTCAATACTAAATTATTTAGGACTAGATAATCTAGGTCCTAATGTCTCCTTTTTGCTGCCAACCTGCGGGCCAATTACACTAGAGGGTTGCTAGAAAAAAGAGAATATGAGAATCATAAATCAATTATTTTGCTCACTAGTTTTGGATGATTCTGTGTGAAAGGTGAGGATGAGTAAAATAAATGGCTAAAAAGTAATTTTATATTATTTGTGATTTTTAGGCAGTTGGAAGAAGCGGAAAAAAACACAGACTTTATAAAACCAAATCTGCAGTCTAGAAAAAAATATATATATTTTAAAACTACAGACTTTAAAGCTAAAGAGAATCAGGTGTGAATACTAACTACTTACTATCTACGTAGCTTTGGAAATGCAATCTATCTCTGCACTCCAGTTTTTCATTTATTAAATGGGGAAACAAGCTTCTAGGCAAACTTGTTTCTGGATTTAGAGATGAGATGGTAGTGCTTGATTCCTAAGCATCTAGTAAATGGTGGCTAATACAGTTGTATTAATACTAAACGAAAAAACAGGAAATACAGTCAAACAGATAACCTTGTATACCTGACAGGGACATTTCGTTTACTAGCGGGCCCTAATCTACATTTCTGTATATTTATCCACAAATAAGTGAAAAGCATCAGACAGTAAAGTGTAGTTTTTGGGCCTATTTTGAAATCAATACAATCTGTCTCATAGACTTTTACAACTAATAATATTACATATATAACTATTCAATAAATATTTAGAAAAGTAAAATATATTCTTACTTTATATTATTGCCAACTTTAAAATTTAATTATTTGTTTTTCAGATAGGGGGCTCCCTCTGTCGCCCAGGCTGGAGCACAGTGACACCATTATGGCTCACTGAAGCCTCGAGTTCCTAGGCTCGAGTAATTCTCTCACCTCAGCCTCTTGAATAGATAGGACTACAGGTGCACGCCACTACACCTGGCTAATTTATTTTTTGTTGAGATAGGGTCTTCCTATGTTGAACAGGCTGGTCTTGAATTCCTGGTCTCAAGCAATTTTCCCACCTTGGACTACCAAAGTGCTGGGATTACAAACGTGAGCCACCATATCTGGCCATGCTATAGCTAATTTTGTAAAAAGCAAAAGAATAAAAAAGGCAAGCCAGGTGCAGTGGCAAGCACTTTGGGAGGCTGAGGCGGGCAGACTACCTGAGGTCAGGAGTTTAAGACCAGCCTGGCCAACATGGTGAAACCCTGTCTCTACTAAAAATACAAAAATCTGATGGGTGTGGCGGAACATGCCTATTATCCCAGCTACTTGGGAGGCTGAGGCAGGAGAATCACTTGAACCTGGGAGGCAGAGGTTGCAGTGAGCTGAGATCACGCCATTGCACCCCAGCCTGGGTGACAAGAGTGAAATTCTATCTCAAAAAAAAGACAACTATAGTTAAGGGCAAAAAAAAACAAAAAACAAAACAAAACACAGGACAAGAAACGGTAAAGGGATGAGAGAGACAAGACAGGCAGAGAAGAGACGGTCAGACAAGAGCTAAGACAGGGAAAATCTGCCTAGACTGCCTGGATCCCTTCATAGCCGTCCCCTCACTATTTCTATGATAGTCCAAACCAAAGCAGTCTAAACCTCCTGCTCTGCCAAGCCAGCTTTTCCTTTGCCTGATTGTGCTGTGTCCAGAATTGGTGGGTTCTTGGTCTCACTGACTTCAAGAATGAAGCCGCGGACCCTCGCGGTGAGTGTTACAGTTCTTAAAGGTGGCGCGTCCAGAGTTTGTTCCTTCTGATGTTCGGATGTGTTTGGAGTTTCTTCCTTCTGGTGGGTTCGTGGTCTGGCTGGCTCAGAAGTGAAGCTGCAGACCTTCGCGGTGAGTGTTACAGCTCTCAAGGCGGCGCGTCTGGAGTTGTTCCTTCCTCCCGGTGGGCTCGTGGTCTCGCTGGCTTCAGGAGTGAAGCTGCAGACGTTCACGGTGAGTGTTACAGCTCATAAAGGCAGTGTGGACCCAAAGAGTGAGCAGTAGCAAGATTTATTGCAAAGAGCGAAAGAACAAAGCTGCCACAGTGTGGAAGGGAACCCGAGTGGGTTGCCACTGCTAGCTCGGGCAGCCTGCTTTTATTATCTTATCTGGCCCCACCCACATCCTGCTGATTGGTAGAGCCGAGTGGTCTGTTTTGACAGGGCACTGATTGGTACATTTACAATCCCTGAGCTAGACACAAAGGTTCTCCACGTCCCCACCAGATTAACTAGATACAGAGTATCCACACAAAGGTTCTCCAAGTCCCCACCAGAGTAGCTAGACAGAGTGTCAATTGGTGCATTCACAAACCCTGAGCTAGACACAGGGTGCTGATTGGTGTGTTTTCAAACCCTGAGCTAGATAGAGTGCTGATTGGTGTATTTACAATTCCTTAGCTAGACATAAAGGTTCTCCAAGTCCTCATCAGGGTAGCTAGATACAGAGTGTCCACTGGTGCATTCACAAACCCTGAGCTAGACACAGGGTGCTGATTGGTGTGTTTACAAACCTTGAGCTAGATACAGAGTGCCGATTGGTGTATTTACAATTTCTTAGCTAGACATAAAGGTTCTCCATGTCCCCATCAGACTCAGGAGCCCAGCTGGCTTCACCCAGCGGATCCCACACTGGGGCTGCAGGTGGAGCTGCCTGCCAGTCCTGCGCCATGCGCCCGCACTCCTCAGCCCTTGAGTGGTCAATGGGACTGGGCGCCGTGGAGCAGGGGGCAGCACTCTTCGGGGAGGCTTGGGTGACACAGGAGCCCACGGAGGGGTGGGGAGGCTCAGGCATGGGGGGCTGCAGGTCCCGAGCCCTGCCCCACGGGAAGGCAGCTAAGGCCTGGCAGGAAATTGAGCACAGCAGCTGCTGGCCCAGGTGGTAAGCCCCTCACTGCCCAGGGCCAGTGGCACCCGCCGAGCCCACGCCCACCTGGAACTCGCGCTGGCCCGCAAGCACCGCACGCAGTCCTGGTTCCCACCCGCACCTCTTCCTCCACACCTCCCCGCAAGCTGAGGGAGCCGGCTCTGGCCTTGGCCAGCCCAGAAAGGGGCTCCTGCAGTGCAGCGGTGGGCTGAAGGGCTCCTCAAGTGCCGCCAAAGTGGGTGCCAAGGCCGAGGGGGCGCCGAGAGCGAGCGAGGGCTGTGAGGGCTGCCAGCACGCTGTCATCTCTCAGTGCCACTGCTGTCATCTCTTGCCCAGTATGCCTTCCCTCCTAGGAGTCTCCTAACCAGTACTTCACCACAGACTAACCAGACTTGGTATAGCCATACAGTGTTCTAGGCCACTTCCTCTCAGTCATTACAAAACAAAACAAAACGAAACAAAGAAAACCTAGATTTGCACCTGCTAAACTAAGAAGAAGACATTGTGACAGAAATGATGAAGTATGTTTATAGAACACTGGGATCTTCTTTGGGAATAATTTTTAAGAGATGTCTTTGAAAAACGTTATCATTTGAAGAGATAAAAAGAGTGATAGATGACATTTAAGAAAAGATCACAAAGGCTAAATGAAAAACCCATCCCAAGAGGACTAACCCCAATTTATTTAGTATCTCTTCTTACTGTGTGCTGAGGGCCATCTTCATTATCCCTCATGTAGAAAGGCTTGAGTACTAATGGATAATTAATAATGAAGACAGGTATGTTGCCACAGTGCTTCACCAGGTACTTTTCATGTTCAGTCTGTAGGTCAGCACCCCACTGTAATGAGAAGAAAGAAATGACCAAAAGAGAAGACAGAGGTGAAATATACAATTAAGCACCTGAAAATAACCTGCATCAATTCTAAGGGCTTCATCTTCCTGAGGCTCCATGTGTGGAGCTAGCTGCTAAGGTTACACAGCTGACTAAACCAGAGACAGATATTTGTTAACAAGAACACCTACAGGCCTGGAAAGATGAAAGCTGAGGCCAGTAGATAAACACTATGCTTACTGTGTCCCCATTGCTCCCCCACCCCCACCCCCCAGAAGCAGATAATACAGCACCTGCAGAAAAACAAAGTCTACTTTACAAGGAGATAAAAAAAAAACCTGACTTCAGAATCACAATTTTTAATAGTGCCTAGAGCTTCTTCCACAGTTATTGTTCCTAAGTCTCAGGAAATTAAATGATAGAAGATAATATTCCTAATATTGAGCCTATCTTTGGCTAAATGACTTCTCTTGGTGACTTCTGTTTTTTTTTTTTTTTTGAGACAGAGTCTGGCTGTGTCACCCAGGCTGGAGTGTAGTGGTGTAATCTTGGCTCACTGCAACCTGTCTCCCAGGTTCAAGCGATTCTCTTGCCTCGGCCTCCCAAGTAACTGGGACTTCAGGTGCCCGCCACCACGCCCAGCTATTTTTTTTGTATTTTCAGTAGAGATGGGGTTTCACTACATTGGCCAGGCTGGTCTTGAACTCCTGATTTCGTGATCCGCCCACCTTGGCCTCCCAAAGTGCTGGGATTACAGGTGTGAGCCACAGTGACAGCCGGTGACTTCTTTTTAAGTAAAAAGAGTCAACTCATGTATGAGATGCTCTTTGATGAATATTTATTAACTCTGTTCAATATATTTATTAAGCAAATACTAATGTGCCTATTAAATTCCAGGTACCATATGATATACTGGATATAGTGGTAAGAAAAACAGTTATAATCCCTGACTTCATGAAGCTTCCAGGGCAGGAGAAAAAGAAATGAAAACTTACACAAAGAATTGATCATAAATATAACAAGCAGAGGTTACTTTTGTAATACATAAAGATCTGACTTAATTGGGATTGAACCGGTACAAGGAATAGTTTAAACACAAAGGTTAACATTATCTTATTACTACTACTTGTTTGGCAGTATCTTAGTTATAGGAAAAAATGACTGGAATAGGAAGAGTTTTGCCTGCAACACTATACACATGCCCATTGACAGACCATGTGGTCTCTCTGGACCTATATCGTTGCCAATAAAATAAAAAAGCTCTGGCCAGGCATGGTGGCTAATGCCTTTAATCCCAGCACCTTGGGAAGCCGAGGAGTGCTTGAGCACAGAAGCCCGAGACTAGCCTAGGCAACATAACCCTGTCTCTACAAAAAATAAAAAAATCAGCCAGGCCTGGTGGCACACAACTGTAGTCCCAGATAGTTGGGAGACTGATTTGGGAGGACTGATGAGAGCCTGGGAGGTGGAATCTGCAGTGAGCCATGTTTGCACCACTGCACTCCAGCCTCGGCAACACAGAGAGATCCTGTCTTTCAATAAATAAATAAATAAATAAATAAAAAATAAACAAAGGAGTTCCTTCACAGAAAGAGAGAGTTGTACAGTGGTTGTCAGGGGTCTGGGAATGGGGCAAATGAGGTGATATTTGTCAAAGTGTATACACTTTCAGTTATAAGATGAACAAGTTCTGGGGATCTAATGTACAGTGTGGGTAGAGACAGATGTGTTAACTAATTTGACTATGATAATCTATTACACAATGTATACATGTATCAAATCATCATGTCGTATACCCTGAATATATACAATCTTCTTTTGTTGTTGTTCTTAGAGACAAGGTCTTTCTCTGTCACCTAGGCTGGAGGGCTGTAGTCGATCATGGCTCACTGCAATTTTAAACTCCTGGGCTCAAGCAATAGTCCTACCTTGGCCTCTTAAAGTGTTCCGATTACAGGTGTGAACTATCACACCCGGCCTATACAATCTTTGTTTATCAAGTAATTATTGGGGGGAAAAAAAAAAAAAAGAATTCTTGGCTGGGTACTGAGGCATGCTCCTCTAGTCCCAGTTACTTGGGAGGCTAAAGTGGGGGACCTCTTGAGCCCAGGAGTTCAAGATGAGCTCAGGCATCATAACAAGACCTCCATCTCTTAAATATAAAGTTCTTTAAAAGCAAAAGAAAACAAAAAAACCCCAGTGTTTTCCAGAGTGGCTCACAAACTAAAAGGCTCTGTAAAGTTCAACTGAAAAACAAACCTGTTTCTGCAAGCACTAAATCTGAAAAAAAAAAAAAAAAAAAAAAAAAAAAAAAGAAAGAAAAAAACAAACCTGTTTAGTTATGTTGCCTAAACTTATTTGATAATATAATTTCTTTCGTTGGTCATCTTTTTATTTTTATTTTTTTTTTTTGAGATGGAGTCTCGCTGTCGCCGAGGCTGGAATGCAGTGGTGTCATCTCTGCTCACTGCAGACTCTGCCCCCCGGGGTTCACGCCATTCTCCTGCCTCAGCCTCCCGAGTAGCTGGGACTACAGGCGCCCGCCACCTCGCCCAGCGCATTTTTTGTATTTTTAGTAGAGACGGGGTTTCACCATGTTAGCCAGGATGGTCTCGATCTCCTGACCTTGTGATCCACCCGCCTCAGCCTCCCAAAGTGCTGGGATTACAGGTGTGAGTCACCGCGCCCGGCCTGGTCATCTTTTAATGTCATTCAGAATATTTGGAAAACACAGAACTAGTTGACTTCTACAGTAATATTCTTTTTTAAAAAATTCACTTTTTTTTTTTTTTTTTTTTTTTTTTGGGTAGAGACAGGGTCTCACTGTATTGCCCAGGCTGGTCTTGAACTTTGGGGCTCAAGCAATCTGCCTACTTTGGCCTCCCAAAGTGCTGGAATTATAGGTGTGAGCCCCAACACCTGGCCTCTACAGTAATAGTCTATGATTATCTTTCTTTTTTAGAATTTTCATTTTCCTGAACATGGGAGACTCCTTTATAACCCTTTAGTCACTGCTATTCCAAATGATACAATTTATTTTTATTCTAAATTAATTCCGTTTTAAGTATCTCAACAAGATTGAGCAAACATCAAACAAAATCTTAAGTCTGTGTACAAATGAGCAAATGCCATATTTTGCTAATAAGAGAATTAAGATGATTTTGAAAGATTCTTAATAGAGTAAGCTAAAGACAAGAAGGAAGCATTTTCACACACACACACACACACACACACACACACACACACACACACACACACACATATACATACACACAAAATACTACCTCTGGGGTAAAGGTGAAGTTCTGGGATGCTTGCTTTAAGATCTCCACTGCTTCAGTATAAGAAATGCTGGAGGAAAACAGGATACAAGCAGAGAAAAGTCAATACAATGGGGCTGCTGTTAACTAGTTCATTTTAAAACCAGAAAAAGCCTACTCCTATATCACACTGTGAGGTCATGAATAATCAGGAATTAAGGCTGATCTAATCCTATGAAAGTCTGATCTGCCTGAAGACAAGTAACCATTCAATAACCTCACTCCTCATCTACTTCCAATATACACAGCGAAGCTAGTCACTTAAGCAAGTAAAGATTATTCTCTGAATCCATGATATGCCAATGCCCTAATAAAAGGTATGAAATACTGAGACTACAACAGCAAAAGACTTTTTCCTAAAATTCACCATTAATTCATTTATTTATCCAACAGACATATACTTGGCACCTACTAGGCACTACACACAATTCTAGGCACTGGAGATAAAAATAAAGCTCAGCCTTCATGGAGACAATGTGCGTGCACGCGTTGTGTGTCAGAGAGAGAGCGAGAGATGCAGGTGAGGAGAGAGTAGACAGATAAATAAACAGGTAGCTATTTGTGCTATGAAGAAAAATAAAGTGGAATAAGAAGACAGAGGGGGTTTAGGGTGCCATTTTAGATATGATGGTCAAGAAAGGCCTAAGTTTGTGACATTTGAACAGAAGCGTGCACCGAGTAAGGAAATGAACCAAAGAAGTATCTTGGGAGGAGTATTCCAGGCAAAAGGAACAGCAAGTACAAGGACCTGAAGTGAGAAACAGTTTGGCTTGTTCACAGAACAAAAAGGGCAGTCAGCGTGACTAGAGAATACTGAACAAGAGGAAGAATGGACTCTTTCAGGTCACAGTAAGGGCCTGGTAATATATTCTAAGCATTATAAGACTATGTAGGAAAATATTGATTCCCTCCATGAGACACCCTCATGCCTAAAGTAAGTCAAAGCAAGTATTTGTTTTAATTTAACTATGTGAATAGGTAACTTGTCTACATAGTTTTAAAAAAAATCAAGATGTATAAGAGTATACATCTCCCTTCCATTGTGGTTCCAGAGACACCTAGTTCCTTTCCTTTCACACAATCACTGTTATTGGTATTGTGAACATCCCTCTAGAGGATTTTATTTATACAGGTATGTAAATAATACACAATCTTCCTTTTTTACAGATGTGATACATAACATACACAGTCCTTCACACCTAATTTTACTAATATACCTTGCAGATCTGTGTGTATATGAAGACATTCTTCACTTTTTGTATTACATAATATTCCATTTTGTGGATGTGTCATAATTAGTTAGTTTAACCAGTGACCTGATATTTCACGTTCTAATCTTTTGCTATTATAAAACATGTCTATATATACCTATTTAATATTACAAATAGTTATTATACACTAATTTTTCACATGCAAAAGTGGAATTATTAGATGAAAATTTGCAATTTTTATATTTTCTGAAAGGTTTTGCCAAAGATATTGCCCCCTTTTATATCAATTTATAACCACCGGTAACATGAAAGTGTCAGTTTGCTTGTAAACTACAGGTAAAATACTGCATCAGTATTTTGGATTTTTTTTTTTTTTTAACAAAAAAATCTACAAACTTTCTGAAAGACCTTGAGCTCAAAAAATAATTTATCCAGCACAAACTTATTCTCTGAAGCAAAAATGAAGTTCATATCCATAACAACTAACCAGAAAGGGTTGTATTGTGTCATACAGTACAATGAAGCCCCTAAAGCTATGTTTTGAAAGATAGGTTTTTTCCTAAGAATCTATTCAAATTAAAATCTAGTAACAATAATAGGTAATTTCTAAGGTAATAATGGTGGTGGTAGTGGTGTTGGTAGTAGCAGTAATAACGATTTTAAAATTAGCATTTTACAGAAGGGAAGCAGGTTAGAGAGCACCAATAACTTTCCAAAGGTTACTCATATAAGTAAATAGTAAATCTTGATCTGCTGACTCCAGAGTATAAGCTTTTAATGGCTAAGATAATGCCTAAAACACTTAAGAGTTTCATATGTTCCATCAAAACAAAAGAAAATGGGCTCTTCAACTGATTCTACCACTTCATCTGATTCTACTACTAGCTATGTAAGTCACTTCAACATAGTGAAAGCATGTTATTAATTTTTGTAATGTATTATACAAACATTTAAAAATTAAGTATTTGCACTTGTAAAATAAGGAGACTGAACTATCTTGTATAAAGTTCTTTTCTGCTTAGGCATTCTGTTGTTCTATTATATCAATTACTTGGTATGATCTACCAATCACACTGAGAAATATGAGAGCAGTCAAAATAATAAGCAGTAAGATTTTGTACCATTGGTATGTTACTGTTTCATTATTAAGAAATGACTCTCATGTCTAAATATCTCTTATTATTCCACGTCTTCCACTCCACTCCCCAATACCTTCATTAGAGGCAGAACTTTCAAGTTCTTCAAATTACGGTTCTGACATTTGATATCCTTAATGGCTTCTATCGACTCTCTCTATTAAGTATTTTTCTTGATATGTATAGAAAATAATATCTCTTCTCCTTTCCAGAAACTGTTTCCAAAGTACTTTGAGGAAAGGAGGAAAAAACACTGTGATAGAGAATGGTACAGCATCAAACTACCTTCATATTTCACATTTTTCATTGCTGAATAAAGAAAATTCATTATTCTGAAGCTGTTAGAGTAAAATTGCTAAACTACAAAGATAATTATTGTCATCCTTTGCCTCAAATTCACACAGAAAGATAAATGAAGAGCAAATAAAAAAGGTAAGTACGCTACATTTTCAGAACCATAACAATATAAAGGAAATGTAAAATAAACTGAATACAATTTCTGCATAAAGGCTAAATTCCATTACTACATGAGTTGCTGAAACAGCACATTTTCATATAAAATAATTGTAACAGGTAGTAAAAAATACACTGAAATCTACTCAAGAATACAAGTCACGTGGTATCTATACAGATTCAATAATTAACAGCGCAGTCTGCATAAAGGACACGTTTCTCTTTTGCCATCTCCCTGTTTTTTCTTTTCTCTTTACTGTTTTTAGGATTAACTCAATAGTAGATTCAGCCACACCGCTATTTTCAGAAATTTCGGCGCCAATGCCTTAAAAGGCATGAAACAGCAGAAAGGTGATGCCAAGGTGGTAGAGAGGGCACCACCACACAATCTGTTTCACAACTTGATACCTGTGATGTTGTTGACTTAATAATCACTGTCATCAGACCAGCACCATCTCATTATGCTTTTAGTGGCTACCCTGCACATTTTAACATGCATATCTGACTTAACAGTCTAAAGCAGCCGGGTGTGGTGGCCTGCACCAGTTGTCTCAGTTACTTGGGAGGCTGAGGCAGGAGGATCGCTTGAGCCCAGGAGTTCAAGGCTGCAGTGAGCTATGATCACACCACTGCCTTCCAGCCTGGAAAACAGAGCAAGGTCCTGTCTCTTAAAGACAAAAAGTCTAAAGTTCACCAGTTTCTCTCTCTTCCTTTCAAACAACAAAAGGACTAACACTTCAACTATCAACGTGCCTCTCCAGTTTTACAAGTTATTGCTGCCCAGTATTTCAGTTCTAAGGTAACAGGTATTTTCTTTCAACTATGTGAAGATACTATTTTATCAATCTACTGTCATTACTGTTCTTTGAACTTCTTGGGAATCTAACGCAGTTTGTTTTGTCTGCTGTTCTTGCTCATGGTAGGTATTTTCCTGTGTATTTGGAGTGTGAGATTATCTTCAGTAGTTTGTTTTGAGAATATCATGCCACTTGGGTTGAGGGTACAAACTGCAAGATTCGTTTTATATTGATTTCTATAGCTACTCCAGCATTATCACCAACTGAAGACAAGTTTTTATTTTAATGCCCTGGCATGAAGATTCTTGAACTACACAGGAAACAGAAATTCAAACTCTAGGCTCACTTAAGGGCCAACTGTGGCTGCAAATCCTCAATGGAGACTATTTCTGTTTTGTCTCTATCCTTAAGCCCAGGCTAAAGCAGATATACTTCTACACTTCTTTGTAAATTCTCCATGCTGGCTAGCTCAATTTTCTGTTTGTCTGCTTATTTTCTAACTGGCCCTTTCATTAAGGGTGTAGTCTTTGACCAGTTCTAGCTTTGTGTGTATATCTGTGCGTGCATTTCAGGGGATATCTTGATTCTAATTCATTCTGCTATGTCTATTCTCATGTCATCTCATTGCTGTTAAAATCTCTGGTTTCAAAAACTGGAAAATCGCCCTCCAGCTTCCCTACCCTACACCCTGAGAATCCTCAGCATCACACCAACTGTCCAGATCACTCTGGTGTTTGGTTCCTTCTTCATTTCTAGCACCTGGAACTTCTACTTTCTAGTGAATTCAACAATGTATTTAAAAGAATCTTATAATATTTTAAGTATTATTTTTACATGTTTTGTAGCAAGAGTGTTTTCAAATTACCTAGTCTGACATATTGCTTTTAACAGTATCGTCATTAAATCCTTTCAACAACATAAGACAGAGTATTTTTTATAGATGAGGAAGTTCAGAAAAGTTAAAGATTCACTATTAATCAAGTTCATAGTCATAATTACATTATTCATATAAATATTTAACTGTTCATCTTTTTCTCTAGATTTTCAACTCTATAAATAAATAAATCAATGTTTGTTTTCATTATTCTCAAGAACTAGCAAAGTGCCTAACTCATATTAGTCAGTCAATAAATATTTGTTTAAAAATATTAATTTACTCATTAATGGCTAGTAAATGGTAGGGCCAGGATTAGAATCCAGGTTCTCTGAATTATGGTTCACTACCCTCAGTGACTGAAATAAATAGTGATATGAGCCAATAAGAAACCTCAGGAGAGGATCCAGCCTAAAGAATACCTTTACAACCACAGTTACTCAAGTCATTTGTTTGTCCACTCAATTACTCAGTATTTACTGAGTGTCTGTTAAAGGCACTGGGCTAAGTCCTGGGGGTATAAGAGTAAGCAATTTAAACACAGCCTCTGACATCACAGAGGTAGTAGACACCAATCAAATAATCACACATATACATTTATTTAAAAATGTTTGAATTTTTAATTGACAAATATTTTATGTATTTACCGGAGACAATGTGTTTTTGGTATTATACACTGTGGAATGAATATATCAAGGTAATTAACATATCTATCACCTCACATGCTTCATTTTTTTTTTTGTAGTGAGAAGATTTAAAATCTACTCCTTTAGCAATTTTGAGATATACATTACAATTAATTATGGTCACTTTGTTATGCAATAAATCCTGAAAACTTATTCCTCTGGTCTAACTAAAACTTTGTACCCCTTGGTCAATTTCTTTCCATTCCCTTCAAGAACCCCTCACCTGCCACTGGTAACTACCATTCTACTCACTACTTCTGTAAGTGTTAACTTGATTACATTTCACATCAAAGTGAATCGTGCAGTATTTGTCTTTCTGTGCCTAGCTTCTTTCACTTAGCATTAAGTCTTCCAGGTTGATCCATGTTGTCACAAATAAGATTTCCTTTGAATAGTATTCCACTGTGTATATACACATTTACTTTATCCAGTCATCCACTGATGGACACTTAGGTTGATTCCATGTCTTGGCTACTATGAATAGTGCTGCAAAGAACATGTAAGTGCAGATATCTCTTTGACATACTGACTTCAGTTCTGGATATGTACCCAGAGGTAGGATTGCTGAATCATATGGTAAATATACTTTTAGTTTTTTGAGAAACCTCCCATACTATCCTCCATAATAGCTCTACTAATTTACATTCCCACTAACAGTTATAAAAGGGTTCCCAAGCGCCACATCTTTGCCAACACCTGTTATCATTTGACTTTTTTTTTTTTTTGAGACAAGTCTTGTTCTGTCTCCCAGGCTGGAGTGCAGCAGTGTCTGTGATCATAGCTCACTGAAGCCTCAACCTCCTGGGCTTAGGCAATCCTCCCACCTTGGTCTCCTGAGTAGCTGGCACTACAGGCACATGTCACCACACCTGGCCAATTTATTTATTTTTTTTGTAGAGACAGGGTCTCACTAAGTTGGCCAGGGTGGTCCTGAACTCCTGGGCTTAAGTGATCCTCCCACCTCAGCCTCCCAAAGTGCTGAGACTACAGGCATGAGCCAATGTGTCTCATTCTACTTTTTGATAACAGCCATTCTAACAGGTGTGAGGGGTTATCTCTGTGGTTTTAATTTGCATTTTATTGATTAGTGATGTTGGACACTTTTTGATAAACCTATTGGCCATCTGTATCTTACACAAATGTAAAACATTTGTGATGTCTGCCTGCCTGAGCAAAGCATGGGGGTGGATGCTGAGGCTAGGTGGGGTGGCTGCCCTGTAGGGGCTCAAACCAGATAGACCTTCCTACTGAGCTTCTGCAGCAACCAGCTAGGCTTTGTAAATGGGCTATGCCACTGGCTGGTATCTCTGATCAGGTGCTACTGCTGGCAGGAACACAGCTATCACCAAGATCCGTGTACTCGTTGCTGTGAGCACTGCCCCACTCCTTTGTTCCTACTTGACCCCTGGTAGTCTAGACCTTACCCCCAGGGTTCCCTGTGAGACAGGAATGGGCCTCCTAGGAAGCATCACAGAATGCTGGGGAAACTGGATAGCTGTCTCTTTTTCCACTGCATTAACTGTGTGCCAAGGGGAATCTTCTGTGTGTGGTACTGTGCCTACTTAGGGGAGGGAGGATTCAATCAAACTGAGACCATTGCTCCTACCCTTCTAATGCACTTTTTGCTCTGTGGTCCATCTGGGTGTCTCAATTTCATTCCCAAGTTTTGGATTTTCACAAAGGTGTTCTTGTATGTGACTAGTTGCCAAATGGACTTTCTGTGGTGAAGGCTGGGACCTTCTATTCATCATCTTGCTGATGTCCCTCTCCCCACAAATTTAAACTGCAACTATGATTTGTAGTATGCAGAATGGATTGTGACAATGACAATGATTGAAATGGCACAGCCCAAGAGGACGTTTTCCAACCTTAACATTTTATGGACAAGGACTCCAAAGCACAAGAGTTAAGTGACATGTAAGAGTCGTAATGATAGTAGGGCAGCTACAACCACTCTACCCTTAATTCCAGTGCCCTCCCAAATATATGAAAATCTCAGGTTAAAAGTCTGAGCTTTGAAATCAGATGAACATGAGCTTGAATCACCATTTCATCTTTTACTCAACCTCTTTGCAGGGATTCTCCATCTATAGAATGAGAATAATAACTACTTGGAGTTGTGAAGATAAAATGAGCTACTGATGTATGTAAATTTTATCACTGTCTGGGTAAATATTCAACAAATGGTGGATATTATTTCTGCATTTTGAATCTTTTCATTAGATAGGAGCTGGAAAACTAAGATCCTTCCCTGGTTGTTTTGTCACCAGCAGAGATTCCTTGAGAAGGCCAAATTACTTCTTTCTTCATCTACTTAATGACCACTTTTATCAATATACTCATGCCCAAGACGGTCTTATAAAACTCCAGACCCACACTTTCAGTTGCCTATCCAACATCTATGGCTGGATATCTGAAAAGCATCTCAATCTTAACATGTCTGTGTTCCTGATACCACCCCTTCCTCTCAATTAAGCATTTCCCAATTTCAGTTAATAGCAACTTCATTTTTGCAGCTGTAGGAGAAAAAAACCTTGAAGTCACCCTTAACTCCTCTCTCTCACCCTCAGTAAATCCTGTTTGTTCTATCTCTAAAATATATTCGGAATAGGAGAACTCTTGCCACCATCCTGGTCTGTGATGGTTAATTTTGTGTCAACTTGGCTGGGCCATGGTGCCCAGATATTTGGTCAAACAGTATTCTGAATGCTTCTATAAAGGTGTTTTTTGGATGTAATTAATGTCTAAATCAGTGGACTTTGAAAAAAGCAGATTATATTACCCTTCATAATGTGGGTGGGCTAAATCCAATCAGTTGAAGTTTTTGCTAAGACAAAGACTAATCTCCTCCTGAGAAAGAAGGAATTCTGCCAGGAGACTGCCTTTGGACTTGAATGGCAACTCTTCCTTGACTCTCCAGCTTGTCCACCTACCCCGAGACTTTAAACGCAACAAGCCTCTACAATTACGTGAGCCAATTCTTTAGAATAATCTCTCAATCTCTCTATCTCCACACACACACCCCGCCCTCAAACGTGGTTGGTCATGTTTCTCTGGAGAACTCTAACACACAGTCCAAATCATCATTAACTCTCACGCAGATCGCTGTGGTAATATCTTAGTTTTCTGTTCCTGAATTCTTGTCTTGCTGTAACCTACACTGAGCATGTTTTTTACAGTTTTTTTAATCAAGCCAAATTTTGAAGACTAAAGTTAGTATAAGTTTGAATTATAGTTACATAGTTAATAGTTACTAGATTTTATCTTGCTATGATTTATTAATTTATTGATGAAACACTGATTATCAACTATGAACCAAACACAAGAGCTATAAAAATAATTAGAACATGGGTCTTACCTGGATCTGGGGAGTGTCTATATATAGATCCTATATATATAGGATCTATATAAGCAGATATAAATTTAAAAAATTATGATATAGTGTGATAAATACAGTGATAAAGAATGAATAAAGTTCAAAAAGTATAACATCTACTTACATTAAAAAGTTGTTTTTTAGCATATGTTCTAATCTGTCCTTAATAAAAAAAAGACAAAAAAGAAAATTTTAAAAATATAATTTTATTCATTATGTATAATTAACACATTAAACAGTAGATGTATTGGGCTTTATCCATAAAACTAATTACCTTTTGGCCAGGAGCTATGAATTTGTGACAGAGTTCAACATCTTCAGGACATTTTGAGAGAACCATCATTGTTGTAGCCTTGAACAATTCCTCTATAACCTAAGAGAAATGAAACAGAATCACCTGACACGTAAGCAATTTTACATGAAAAACCTGTTCAGGGCTCAATAAGGACTGCACTCCAGGTTTTAGCAACTATAAATCCACGAAGTCTTTTAATCCTTGAATGTACCATGGAAAATTGGTTCAATTTTCCAGGCATCTCAATTTCCTTGGTGGGTGGCAGTGAGGAAGAAAAAAGGAAATGTTTTAATCTTATGTTGAGTTTCAATGCTGGTAAAGAAGTGAGATGTCAAATGAACAGCTATAACTGATCAATGCCTCTCTAAATTTCAATAAACTCACTTGTAGAATCAGGGTAATAACAGCACCTAACTTACAGGATGTTTGAGAGAATTAAACGAGATAAACCATGTGTCACACTTAGCTTAGTACTGGCTCAGAGAAACACACAACAAACATCAGTTGCTGTGAACAGTAAGAACATTTTGAAAAGTGGTTCATTCGCTCATTGGTAAATGAAAGTCAACTTTAAAATTACAGAAATGATGATATATCTAAATATAAATATATATATTTTTGCTTTGCTAATGGCCAAAATAAAAATAACATAAAACAGCATACAGCAAAAATCAGTATATAAGAACTTATTCTCAAGACCAGCCTAGGCAACATGGCAAAACTCTGTCTCTACAAAAATAAAAAGAAAAATCAGCTGGGCATAGTGGTGTGTGCACCTGTAGTCCCAGCTCCTCAGGAGGCTGAGTTGGGAGGATCACTTGAGCCTGCGAGGTTGAGGCTCCAGTGAGCCATGATCACGCCACTGCAACTCCAGCCTAGGTGACAGAGTGAGATCCTGTCTCAAAAAACAACAAAAAAAATTATTCTACCATGGGTGCCCATAGGAGACTCATAATAGAAACTTGTTCTTAGAAGGAAAAAAGTGACTGGAACGGAAAATATTTCTAAAATGTTTTTATTCACAACTAACATTCTTGGTTTTAAATCAACGAGACAATATTAGGTCTTCTAAATGGTGTATTCATAAAGGTGCACATATGTATAAAGTACAGGCTGCCTTAAAGGCAGGTATCTTCTCTTCCTCTGTTGCATACTAGTAGATCCTCTTGGGGCTGGAAGCATAGTGAAGGCGTAACTGTCTATTGAAGTACATTAATATAACCAGATATAGGAAAACACTTAAATACCAGTGACAACCAGATCTATTTCATGATGTTTCAGTCACTGTTAGTGTTATTTATTTATTTATGAGACAAGGTCCTGCTCTGTCACCCAGGTTGGAGGGCAGTGGTATAATCACAGCTCACTGCTGCCTTGATCTCCCGGGATCAAGCGATCCTCCTGCCTCAGCCAACTGAGTAACTGGGACCACAGGCATGCATCACCACACCCAGCTAATTTTTTTATGTTTAGTAGAGATTAGGTCTCGCTATATTGCCCAGACTGGTCTCGAACTCCTAAGCTCAAGCGATCCTCCCTTCTCAGCCTCCCATAGTACAAAGATTATAGGCATGAGCCACTGCACCTGGCCTAGTGGCATTTACTCTAGACATGTTGCTAAGCTATATGGCATTCCTGGTTTATTTTCTTACATTTTATTTATTTATTATTTTTTTAGACGGAGTCTTGCTCTCTAGCGCAGGCAGTGGTGCAGTGGCTCACTGTAGCCTCCGCCTCCTGGGTTCAAGCAATTGTCCTGCCTCAGCCTCCTTAGCAGCTGTGATTACAGGTGTGTGTCACCACGCCAGGATAATTTTTCTATTTTCAGTGGAGATGGGGTTTCACCACGTTGGCCAGGCTGGTCTCGAACTCTTGACCTCAGGTGATCCACCCACCTTGGCCTCTTAAAGTGTGGGGATTATAGGTGTGAGCCACTGCACCCAGCCTATTTTCTTACATTCCATTACTACGGTCATTTATTTTTCCAACCAACATGTATATCTAATTAAGTAAAAAAAAAAAATGGTGAGCATGTGGCTATTTAAGGCACTGATCACATAAAATAGTAATGACAACTAATTTGGGGGGTGGGAAAAAAGAATCAAAAGACTAGATAATAGTAAAGATAAATCTGAAGGGAATAAGCAGAATTAAAGTAAACTTTCTAAGGATCTTGTATCCTAAAAAGGGGAGAAATGTTTAACTTTCTTTCTTTTTTTTTTTTTTTTTTTTCTGAGACAGAGTCTTGCTCTGTCGCCCAGAATGGAGTGCAGTGGTGCCATCTCAGCCCACTGCAGCCACCGTCTCCCAGGTTCAAGCAATTCTCCTACCTCAGCCTCCTGAGTAGCTGGGATTACAGGGGTGTAGCACCACACCCAGGTAATGTTTGTAATTTTTTTGTGGAGACAGGATTTCACCATGTTGGCCAGGCTGGTCTCGAACTCCTGGCCTCAAGTGATCCACCTGCCTCAGCCTCCCAAAGTGCCAGGATTACTGGCATGAGCCACCACACCTGGCCTAACTTTTTATTTCATGTAAAAAATATAAGGTAAACCATTAAAATAATAAAAACAGAATGTATAGATTCTAAACTATTGGAGGAAAAGAAAGGAAAATAAAGAAAACCAAATGAATCCAATGGGGAGGGTGAGAGGGGTATAGGGGTAAGGAATAACTTGATGAAAGGAGAACAACAGGAAGCTAAAGATCCTTCACCTTGAGACTGTATCACCTTCAATTCAGCAGTGAGATAAATAAATTACTAAGTAAAATAATGATTTATACAGGCTCATATGCCTCAATCAGTTAAACAAAGCTAATACACATTGGGAGGAATAAAGACCAGGTGGATTAGATGACATGCCTGCACTGTTGAGGGACACAGTACACCCATCTGTAAGATGAAGACTTTGACCACTGGGGTTGTTAAATCATTGTCTTTCCTGAGAAGTACATTTCCAGCAGAATAAGAAAATCACTGGCTGCCCTAATCTTGACATTCACAATATACTCCACAAATAAGTTGAAAAAAACCCAGAAACCTAACAGAAGGGTTAGCATAACTCAGATGTCTTAAAAATGTTAATTAATTGTACTATAACAGCAATACTTAATTGCTTATAGCTCATAAGGGGAAAATATTCTGTTAGAACATTCTGATTTAATATTTAAGAGACCACTCTGTATAAAGATGCTAATTTCCAAGGAAATTAATTTATAAAAGGAAGAAAATTAAGAGACGCAGATTACTTTTGGGGAGAGCACACTTTTTTCTAGTCTTCAGGAAAAAAGTGTATTATCACAATTAACTAAATCATTCAAGAACAGTATATACCCTGAGTACCACCAGCAGAGTACCAAATAAATAAGAACTGGAGTAGCAAATCATGACACCAAAACATGAATATTCTTCTTAAGTGTCAATTTATTATTAGTTTCATGAAGATCAACATTAAGACTCACGAAATTAGTCAGAAAACTGTGTGTAATTATGTAATGAACTATCCAAGCTGGGACACTTTTGAGAGTCAAAAGTAGAAATATTAATAATTAAACCACTTTATTTCTCTAGCTGGCCAAGATGAAATAAATTGACTACAACCTATCTCTCTAAACAACTATAACTTAAAAATATGGTCAGACACAGCTAAAGCAGTATTAAGAGGGAAGTTTATAGCACTAAATGCCCACATCAGAAAGCAGGAAAGATCTCAAATTGACACCCTAACATCACAATTAAAAGAACTAGAGAAGCAAGAGCAAACAAATTCAAAAGCTAGCAGAAGACAAGAAAAAACTAAGATCAGAGCAGAACTGAAGGAGATAGAGACACAAGAAACCCTTGAAAAAAATCAATGAATCCAGGAGCTCGTTTTTTGAAAAGATTAACAAATAGGCCGCTAGCTAGACTAATAAAGAAGAAAAGAGAGAAGAATCAAATAGACACAATAAAAAATGATAAAGGGGATATCACCACAGTTCCCATAGAAATACAAACTACCATCAGAGAAAAGTATAAACACCTCTACGCAAATAAACGACAAAATCTAGAAGAAATGGATAAATTCCTGGACACATACACCCTCTCAAGACTAAACCAGGAAGAAGTCCAATCCCTGAGTAGACCAATAACAAGTTCTGAAGTTGAGACAGTAATCAATAGCCTACCAACCAAAAAAGCCCAGGACCAGACAGATTCACAGCCAAATTCTACCAGAGGTACAAAGAGGAGCTAGAACCATTCCTTCTAAAACTATTCCAAATAACAGAAAAAGAGGCAGTCCCGTAACTCATTTTATGAAGCCAGCATCATCCTGATACCAAAACCTGGCAGAGACACAACAAAAAAAGAAAATTTCAGGCCAGTATCCCTGATGAACATCAATACGAAAATCCTTAATATAATACTGGCAAACCAAATCCAGCAGCACATCAAAAAGCTTATCCACCACGATCAAGTCAGCTTCATCCCCGGGATGCAAGGCGGGTTCAACATACACAAATCAATAAACTTAATCCATCACATAAACAGAACCAATGACAAAAACCACGATTACCTCAATAGATGCAGAAAAGGCCTTTGACAAAATTCAACAGCCCTTCATGCTAAAAACTCTCAATAAATTAGGTATTGATGGAACATATCTCAAAATAATAAGAGCTATTTATGACAAACCCACAGCCAGTATCATACTGAATGGGCAAAAGCTGGAAGCATTCCATTTGAAAACTGGCACAAGACAAGGATGCCCTCTCTCACCACTCCTATTCAACACAGTGTTGGAAGTTCTCGCCAGGGCAATCAGGCAAAAGAAATAAATAAAGGGTATTCAAATAGGAAGAGAGGAAGTCAAATTGTCTCTGTTTACAGATGACATGATTGTATATTTAGAAAACCACATCGTCTCAGCCCAAAAACTCCTTAAGCTGATAAGCAACTTCAGCAAAGTCTCAGGATACAAAATCAATGTGCAAAAATCACAAGCTTTCCTATACACCAATAATAGACAAGCAGAGAGCCAAATCATGAGTGAACTCCCATTCACAACTGCTACAAAGAGAATAAAATACCTAAGAGTACAACTTACAAGGGATGTGAAGGACCTCTTCAAGGAAAACTACAAACCACTGCTCAAGGAAATAAGAGAGGACACAAACAAACAAACGGAAAAAAAAATTCCATGCTCATAGACAGGAAGAATCAATATCGTGAAAATGGCCATGCTGCCCAAAGTAATTTATAGATTCAACGCTATTCCCATCAAGCTACCACTGACTTTCTTCAGAATTAGAAAAAACTACTTTAAATTTCCTATGGAACCAAAAGAGAGCCCGTGTAGCCAAGATAATCCTAAGCAAAAAGAACAAAGCTGCAGGCATCACACTACCTGATTTCAAACTATACTACAAGGCTACAGTAATCAAAACAACGTGGTATTGTTACCAAAACAGATATGTGGACCCATGGAACAGAACAGAGACCTCAGAAATAACACCACACATCTACAACCATTTGATTTTTGACAAACCTGACAAAAACAAGAAATGGGGAAAGGATTCTCTATTTAATAAATGGTGCTGGGAAAATTGGCTGGTCATATGCAGAAAACAAACTGGACCCCTTCCTTACACCTTATATAAAAACTAACTCAAGATGGATTAAAGACCTAAATGTAAAACCCAAAACCAGAAAAACCCTAGAAAAAAACCTAGGCAATACCATTCAGGACATAGGCACAGGCAAAGACTTCATGACTAAAACATCAAAAGCAACTGCAACAAAAGCCAAAATTGACAAATGGAATCTAATTAAACTAAAGAGCTTCTCACAGCAAAAGAAACTATCATCAGAGTAAAGAGGCAACCTACAGAATGGGAGAAAATTTTTGCAATCTACCCATCTGACAAAGGGCTAGTTCCAGAATCTACAAGGAACTTAAACAAATGTACAAGAAAAAAAGAAACAACCTCATCAAAAAGTGGGTGAAGGATATGAACAGACACTTCTTAAAAATTCATGCAGCCAACAAACATACGAAAAAAAGGTCATCATCACTGGTCATTAGAGAAATGCAAATAAAAACCACAATGAGATACCATCTTATATCAGTTAAAATGGCAATTATTAAGAAGTCAGGAAACAACAGATGCTAGCAAGGCTGTGGAGAAACAGGAATGCTTTTACACTGTTGGTGGGAGTGTAAATTAGTTCAACCACCGCGAAGACAGTGTGGCAATTTCTCAAGAATCTAGAACCAGAAAAGCATTTGACCCAGCAATCTCATTACGGGGTATGTACCCAAAGGATTTTAAATCATTCTGCTTTATAAAGACACATGCACACATGTTTATTGCAGTACTATTTACAATAGCAAAGACTTGGAACCAAACCAAATGCCCATCAGTGACAGACTGGATACTGTGATAGACTGGATACTGTATGCACAATGGAATACTATGCAGCCATAAAAAGAATGGGTTCGTGTCCTTTGCAGGGACATGGATGAAGCTGGAAGCCATCATTCTAGGCAAACTAACAAAGGAACAGAAAACCAAACACTGCGTGTTTTCACTCACAAGTGGGAGTTGAACAATGAGAACACATGGACACAGGGAGGGGAACATCATATACTGGGGCCTATTGGGGGATGGGGGACAAGGGGAGGGAGAGCATTAGGACAAATACCTAATGCATGTGGGGCTTAAAACCTAGATGATGGGTTGATAGGTGCAGCAAACCACCATGGCACATGTATACCTATGTAACAAACGTGCACGTTCTGCACATGTATCCCAGAACTTAAAGTAAAAAAAAAAAAAAAAAACTCTGGTCAGAATACAAAGAGCAACTACCTAAGGACTCAGAAAAATAAACAATGATAGGTGGACTGGGAACTAGTCAACTTGATTAATAACTTGAAATGGAGATGAATTTTAGTTCCATTTTTACCTCCTTTGTCTCCTGGTTTCGATTTGGGGATAAAACGTTGTTGATCTGTTTAGTAGGCATAGGAAGCAAAACTTCTAGAAGAAAGCTCCTACTACTAGTCTGGTAAAGTCCCTGTAGAACAGTGTTTTTAGGAAAATCCTTGGTTGTTTTGTCTCCCACTCTTTTCTCTCTTCTTTTCCTAGCCAAAATGTAGCCCCAGTTGTGGAGTGGCACTGTCACGGTGACAGTGGCACAAGCACCTAAAACACCAAGAGAAGACCTACTTCTCCAACAGAGGAACTGGGAAAGGGAGACTGCTGTTTTGAAGAGCGTGGATGTAGGTAATCTCTATTATTATTACTACTATTTTTTGAGACGGAGTCTTGCTCTTGTCGCCCAGGCTGGAGTGTAGTGGCACGATCTCAGCTCACTGCAATCTCCGCCTCCCAGGTTCAAGCGATTCTCATGCCTCAGCCTCCTGAGTAGCCGGGATTACAGGCGCGTGTCACCATGCCCAGCTAATTTTTGTATTTTTAGTAGAGACAGGGTTTCACCATGTTGGCCAATTGGTCTCGAACTCCTGACCTCAGGTGATCTGCCCGCCTTGGCCTCCCAAAGTGCTGGGATTACAGGTGTGAGCCACTGCACCCAGCCTATTATTATTATTTTTAATATTTTCTCTTGCCAATTAGATCCAATGGTGGCCACAGTCACCTGGAAATGAATAACATGGTGGCAACTAAGACCTGGGAGAAATCTTTCTGGCCAGAGAAACCAAAATGGGGGGCCAGACAGTGTGAAGGAAATTCTGAAGAACAGGAGAAGGTGACCCTCTAATTGTGTATGAAGTAATATAAGGCCAGGGCTCACCTCCAAGCAATGTATATGTGAAACAGACCCAAAGAAGCACAGTGAATGCTTCTGACAATGAACTACAATATAAATCACTGGCAATTTCCAGACTATGAGTAGCACACGCATCAGAAAGACTCAAATAGCATAGCAGAGGCTTTGAAAACTTAACTGACATGGAGACCAATGCCAATAGAAAGTAAAATAAAACTTACAGTCTGAGTCTAACCAGTTTAATAACTGGTAAAAACAACAATAAAAATAATTCCATTTCCAAAGGATTTTAACAGAACCCAGAGTGTCAGAACATAACATTAAAAACATCCAGGATATACTTAAAAATTACTGGACATACAAAGAACCAGGAAAATCTTATGAATTCTCATGAGAAAAAATAATCAACAGATACATACACATAGAAGACTCAAATATTGGAATTATCTGACAGTTTAATGCAGGTATTATAAACATCTTCCACAGGTAAAGGGAAACATTCTTAAAGAGAAAGAACTTCTCAGTGGAGAAAAAGAAACTAAAAATAAATAAATAAAAATTTTAGAATTGGAAAATATGTGAAATAAAAATTTCACAGGATGGGCTCATTATCACAATGAAGATAAAAGAGGAAACAATTAATAAGTTTGAAGACAGTTCAGTTGAAATGCCCCCAATTCTGAATTACAGAAAGAATCCCAGCACTTTGGGAGTCTGAGGTGGGCGGATCACTTGAGGTCAGGAGTTCGAGACCAGCCCGGCCAAAATGGTGAAACCCTGTCTCTGATAACAGTAAAAAATTAGTCGGGTGTGGTGGCAGGTGCCTGTAATCCCAGCTACTCAGGAGGCTGAGGCAGAAGAAATGCTTAAACCCGGGAGGTGGAAGGTACAGTGAGCTGAGATCGTGCCACTACACTCCAGCCTGGGCAACAGAGTGAGACTCTGTCTAAAAAAAGAAAGAAAGAAAGAAAGAAAGAAAGAGAGAGAGAGAGAGAGAGAGAGAGAGAGAGACTTGTTAATAATAAGCAGAGCACGACAGCACCATGGGACAATATCAAAAGGTTTTACATTCGTGTTACTGGAGTACCAGAGGCAGAAAAGACAAAAAAGGGCACAGAAAAAAATACGTGAAGAAATAATGGCTGAAAACTCCCCCAAGTTGGCTAAAGACATATTCAAGGAGCTCACTAAATCACAAACAGGATAAACTCAAAGAAAATTATACCTAGACATATCATAATCCATGTGCTGAAAACCAAAGACAAAGAAAAAAATCTTGAAAGAAACCGAGAAAAATGACCCTTTACATTGGAAAAAAAACAATTCAAGACTGGATTTATTCTCAAACACTACAGAAGTCAAAAGATAGCAGACTATATTTAAAGTGCTGAAAGAAAAGAACTGTCAAGCCAAAATTGTATATCCTGTGGAAGCATCTTTCAGAAATGACAGTAAAATTAAAAAATTCTCAAATGAAGAAAAACTAAGAACTGACTGCCAGCAGAAATGCTTTTAAATGTTAAAGGAAATTCTTTAGGCTGAAGGAAAGTGACCCCAGAAGGAAATCTGGAACTTGAGTAATGAAAGAACAACAACAGAAACAGTAATTTACTATTACTACCAAATGTAGGTAAATACAACAGATGTTTTTTTCTCTTCTGAAATTATTTAAAATATGTATGGTGACTGAGAGCAAAAATTCAAACATCACCAGAGATTTTCAAGGTATGTGAATTGTGATTGGCAGAATAATATTTATCCCTCTGCCAAAGCTGTCCATGCTCCAATCCCAGAACCAGTGAGTGTGTTAGCCTACCTGGTAAAAAAAACTTTGTATGTGTGATTAAGAATCTTTAAATGATGAGATTATTCTAGATTACACGGATGGGACTAATGTAATCACAAGGATCCTTTACGTGAAAGAGGGAGGCATGAGGGTGGTGAGAGAAAGATTTGAAGATGATACCTTGCTGGTTTTTAAGGTCTGTGAGCCAAAGAATGCAGGCAGTCTCTAGAAAATGTAAGAGGCAAGGGACCTAATTCTCTCCTGAAGCCTCCAAGAGGGAATGCAACTCTGCTGACACCTTTTCGCGGTGTTGGATTTTAGACCAGTAAAATCCACTTTGGACTTCTCACCTCCAGAAGTATACAATAATAAATTCGAGTTGTTTTAACCCACCAGGTTTGTGGTGATGTGTTATAGCAGCAATAGGAAATTAATACATAGAACTTGTAATGCATATGGCAACTATAACATAAGGGGGTGAAGGTAAAGGGAAATACATAGTAGTAAGACTGTTGTTTTACTTGAAGTGTTAAAATATTAAGTAGAATACGGAACAGAATAGAGGATTCAGAAATAGATCCATATGTATATGACCAACTGATTTTTGACAAAGACCCAAAAGCAATTCAATAGATGAAGTTTAGCTAACAGCCTTTTCAACAAATGGTGCTGGAGCAAGAAGTTATCCAGAGGTAGAAAGGAAAGGGGAAATAGAAGAGAGGAAAGGAAAGGAAGGGACAAGAACTTCTGTCTCACATTACACAAAAATTAACTCAAGATGGATCATAGACTTACATGAAAAATGTAAAGCTAAAGCTATAAAACATCATAAAATCCTTGAGATCTAGGGCAAGGTAAAGAGTTCTTAGACTTGACAACAAAAAGCATAATCCATGAAAGAAAAAATGATAAACTAGATGTCATCAAAATTAAGGGGATGAAAAGTCAAGCTACTTATTAGGAGAACACAGTCAGAAACCACACATCCAACAAGGAACTAGTAGCTAGAATATATAAAGAACTCTCTAAACTCAACAGTGAAAAAAACAAGCAAGCCATATGGAAAATGGGCAATAAAAATTCATCTCACAGGAGATGACATACAGATGGCCAGTAAGTACATGAAAAGATGCTCAACATCAATAAGTATTAGGGAAATGCAAATTAAAACCACAATGAGATACTAATACGCAGCTCTTAGAATGGCTTAAAACCACCACATATGCCTGACAGTACTTGGTACTAATGAAGAACTAGAACAAGTAAACTTCCATACATTGCTGGTAGGAATGCAAAATGGAACAGTCATTTTGGAAAACAGACTTCTTCCCTATAAAATGAAAGAAATTTTGTAATTTATATAAGGAACATAAAAGTAACCATGGACTTTGGTATCCATAATGGCGGGCAGTGGGGAGGGTCCGGAAACCAATCCCTTCTGGATACCAAAAGATAACTCCACTTAGGAGTAAATTTAACCAAGATCTGTATAATGAAGACTATAAAACATCACATCAAACACTGACCTAGTAATCCCACTCCCAGGAATTTACCCAAGAGAAATGAGTCTGGGTGGCTGTGGCTCACACGTGTAATCCCAACACTTTAGGAGGCTGAGAGGCAGGAGGATCACTTGGGCCCAGAAGTTTGAGACCAGCCTGGGTAACATAGTGAGATCCTGTCTCTACAAAAAATTTAAAAAATAGTACCTGTAGTCCTAGCTTCTTGGGAGGCTGAGGTAGGAGGATCACTTGAGCCCCAGGAGTTCATGGCTGAAGTGAGCTATGATTGCACCACTGCACTCCAGCCTAGGTGACAGAGTGAGACCCTGCCTCAAAAAACAAAAAAACAGAAATGAAACTTTACATTCATATAAAACCTGCACATAAATATTTACGGCAACTTTGTTCATTACATTCAAAAACAGAATAAACTAAATGTCCTTCAACTGGTGAATGGATAAATCAAAACTGCTTCAGACACCTATTATGCAACTCTCAGGGAGTAATGTCACTGAAGCTACCTCCTTGCCCAGGCCCACCCCATCTAAAGCCACTGGACAAGTAACTGTTCTCCTGGGATAACTGATCTCTCTGGGGTAGTCCAACCCTTTTTAATCAGTTCCTGACTTATTTTGGAATATATCTGAGATAACACCAGCAAAGGTAGTACAAGGTAATGCTCTGAATAAAATGACTGTGTGTTCTTCTGGTTCAAAGTATTCCTGGACATTAATCACCAAAGCTTAAGAAACTAGCCTAAAAATTCATCAGTCAGGGCATCTACAGATAAAAACAAAGTCAAGAAATGGAAGAAAAAGAGAAAATGAGGCTGGGCATGCTGGCTCATGCCTGTAATCCCAGCACTTTGGGAGAGTGAGGCAGGCGGATGGCTTGAGCTCAGGAGTTGAAGACCAACCTGGGCAACCCCGTTTCTACCAAAAAATTAGCTGGGCATGTGGTGTGTGCCTACAGACCCAGTTACTCAGGAGGCTGCAGTGAGCTAAGACTGCACCACCACACTCCACCCTGGGAGACAAGAGTGAGACCCTGTCTCAAAAAAAAAAAAAAAAAAAGAAAAGAAAAGAAAAGAAAATGAAATAATGAAATGACTAATTTTAAACCCTAAGTTTAGGTTGAAATGCTCCGGTTTAGAGCAGAATAAAATAATTTCATGGCACTGCTGACTGAATGCAAAGGTAAAAATATGTAACTGAATTCTGCTCACACTTACTAAAAAGGTATGTAGCTTAACTTATCTATTCCTCAATGTTTTTACTAATATAACTGAGAAAAATAAATGATATCTTGCAACCCTGTCATATGGTAAAATATAATTGTAGAACAAAGATTAATAAAGAATTAGGGGATGGGCTCAAGTGAAAGCTACTTAAGGAATGCCACTGACTCCTTCTGAAGCTCAGATCCTGAATCCCTACAGTCCAGAATATGGTTGTTCAACAGCAGCACTACTGATACTTTGGGCCAGCTAATTACTGAGGAGAAGGTGGCTGTGCACTTTAGGTTGCTGAACAGCACTTCTGCCTTTACCAACTACATGCTAGTAGTGACCGCTCTCCCCCTTCCCTGCCCATTCCCTAATAGGGATAACCAAAAATGTCCCATGGGGACTGATCCAAAATGCTCAGTGGGAAGTATAAAGGGAGTATGGAAACGAAATGCTATATTGTGTGGCCAGAATGCCCCTTCAGGGCCAAGTGCCCTATATAGGAATCCAGGAATATTATTAACTGCTGATGGTTTATAGTTGAGTGCTTCATCAGGAACTACTGAGACCCAGAGGTGCTGCCTTACTCAAGGTTATGCCCCTTCCAGTGGCTAATCACATCCAATGATTGGTTGATATGGGAAGGCACAAAGAGCTACTGCCTTGCTTTCAGATGGGACAACTGTTCCCATCTGGTTTAGGATCATTCCAGTTCCAAAGTTCTTCACAGAAGAAGCTAAGGCCTCTGTTTGCAAATGGATCACAGTTCACGCTTCCCACTGTTCAATGTGACTTTCTTCCTTTCCTTATGAATGCTTTTCTCAAGAGCACTCCCTAATAATGCCCCTGCCCACACATCTCTGCCTTAGAGAGTTTTGTTTACTAGGAAATCCAACTCAAGACAGGGTAATAAAATAGTCTGTTCTATTTGTGATATATATGGTATTTAATGTTTTAAGTGGAAACAGGTCATTTACTGGGTAACAGTAGAAAGACATATAAATGAACAGAAAGGACAGTTGATGAAAATCAGTAAAATAAACATCCCATAATTACAAATCCAAACTAAGATAGTAACCACAATGCTTCTGAATAGACAATTCATAATTTAACAGTTAACAATTCCTGGGTATTTACTAAGTGCCATAATTATGCTAAGTACTTCATATACACACACACACAAACACACACACACACACACACACACACATATATATATTTTATCTACCTGATCTTCTCAAGTAGCCTATAAAGTAGGAATTTTTATTCCTATGTATTGGAATTTTGATGAAGACACTGAGGCCTAGAGAGATTAAGTCCCTTGTCTAAGTTAGTCACATAGCACGTGAGTGGTTAAGCATCAAATCTTGGTCCATTCAATTCCACTTGTGTGCACTGTCTGGATTATGTCTACAGCCTCCTAACAAGGCCTCTCTACTTTTATCTACCTCTAAATCATTGTTCATATTGCTGCTAAAAAGATGTGTCTAAAATATAGCTCTGACCTTCATTTTCCAATTTAGAACTCTTGCTCCTTAAATTTTGGGTAAAGTTCAAACTCCTTACTATGGCATTGAAATACAAGGTCTTTCATGATCTGTTGCCTGACCATGACCATCTCTCCAGCCTTGTCCCCTGCTCAACTGAGCTGATAGCTCCTGTGGATGCTTTCTAATATAGCTACATAGGGGTTTATGTAAGTATTACAGACATTTATATAATTATAAAGATGTTTGATTTTCCTAGCAAATCAGAGCTACTATTTAGTGAACCTGCTTGTGTTCCAGACCCCATGCTATGTGCATTATATTATATATACAATTTAATTTACCCCTCACATAACCTTAGGAGTAAGCACAATTATTCTCATTTTAGAGTTGAGGAACCTAAAGATCATGAAGGTCAAGGAACTTCATAGCAAAGCTAATGGCAGAACTGGGATATAAACTTAAATCTGTCTGACTCTTGTATTTTAAACTATTACAGTAAAGGCATTCAATAAACGTTTATTAAGTAGTTATCCCCCCTTCTTTTCACTTTATGAGTACCTGTAACACATACATGTCTGAGGTAAAAATATATACAGAAACGTTTTAATGTCACAGATACCTGGTATTTTAAAACTTGTGTACCTACCTGCATGAGATCTTGAAGGCTGTCAACAAAAGAAATCTCTGCTTCTATCATATAAAACTCTGCCAGGTGCCTCCGGCTCTGAGAATTTTCAGCTCGGAAGGTCGGACCAAAGGTAAACACTTGAGTAAAAGCTCTGCAATTCAAGATAAAGAGAATAAAAATAGAATTCACATGATTAATTTTAAGTATTTAAAATATTCAGTGAGCTCTTACGGAAATTAAAAAAAGTTTTGTGTGCCTCTGTCTTGTCCACAGACTGACACATATTTGCTGCTATATATTTCTCTAATAGGTGATAATAATAGTTTCATTAAAAATGTTACATTGAGGCTGGGCACAGTGGCTCAGGTCTGTAATCCTAGCACTTCCTGGGAGGACTGCTTAAACTTAGGAGTTCAAGACCAGCCTGGGAAACATGGTGAAAATTTATCTCTACAAGAAATCTTTTAAAATAGCTGGGTGTGATGGCCTGTGCCTATAGGTCCAGCTACTTGGGAGGCTGAGGCAGGAGGATCGTTACGAGTCCAGGAGGTCGAGGCCACAGTGAGCCATGTTCATGCCACTGCATTCTGGCCTGGGCAAGAGTGAGATCCTGTCTCAATAAACAAACAAACAAACAAACAAAAAAGAAAAAAGAAAAAAAGTTACATTTATAGAAACCATTTTATCCTGAAGGAATCTGCAACTGCTTCACAAATCCTATGGTTTTACTAAATATAGAAACATAACCACTTCTGGGTGCACTCTACTGCAGCTGCCTTAAACAGCAGGCAACTGCATGTCACAGCAATCAAGAACAAAGAAAAAAACACCACAGGCCAAGAAACGACACAGAAAATCTAGATAATAACAGCGAAAACTAGAATTTCATGTAGATAAGGTGTGTTCATTTATTTTTTAAACACATGAAAAAAGAACGTCAGATACATACAGCAGTCCACCTTGTTCAAAGCCCACTCAAGTCCTTCACGACCACCCATCTTTCAATCAATGGTGAATGACCCCTGAAATGTGGAGGTGAGAGATTTTGAGGAACTACTTTATTCCCTTGATTCCAAAGGACTATAGCTCAACCATCCAAATGGGGAGAAAAATCCCTTATTCTTAAACTCCTATAGTGAAGTGGACACTACATCCATCATTCTTTAATACTTATTGTTTCCCTCACATTCAAACCAAGTAACAGCTGAGATTAGATCAAGCACGTATGAAGTAATAAATATTTCTTGAGGACTTAATCTTTAAATGTTAAGGTTTTGTTAGAACAAAGCAAGCTGTTTGAGGCTCCTTAGCTATGATCCTTGATCCTGAGCACACCTAATCTGTCATTTAGCCAAATAATATTAAGATCAGAAAACTTAGTGTAGAAAATAGATGGATTTTGTATATATATACGTTTTTTCTTTTTTCTTTTTTTTTTTTTTTTTAGGAAAGATACTCTGGGAAAGGAAACATAAAGTAAGTATGGTGAAAACCAAGAGATTTATTTCTCTCTCAATTGCCATTTCAGTAAGACCCAATTGGTAGAAGCTTAGGAATTTATATTTTGGTTCTACAGCTACCTTCCTAAGACCATGATCTGCTAACCTGAGAACCTTAGTTTTTATTGAAAAAATAAACAGTAGGAACTCAAAAATATTACTATGGTTGCCTTTCTTCCAAGATTCAGCTACAGACTTGCCTACTAGAATGTTTTGAAAAAGACTAAACCTACCTTGTGCAGAATGAAAATTTTGACCCTGTTCCCCAAAACAAACAAAAGACAAAATGAACAATCCTGCCTTTCTTTTTACATTTCCTCCAGCTCTGTTAATCTCAGTTAATCCACCTACTCAACCAAGACAGATCCCACATTCCCCAGCTTATTACATGGCCTTATCATTTTGATCACAAAATTTAGTTGTTCACACCTTGGAAAACTCTGAAATCTTGCAGCTTTTCTCTATCTCCACAGCTATTGTCAGTGTAAACCTTTGTCTACTGCTTAGAAAATAACAGCTTTTTAACTGGTGTCTGGCACCTGTCTTCCTCCAGTCCCAAACTACAGGTTTCCAAACTCAAATCTGATGTCAGCCCTAATTTTAAAATCTTCAATGATTCCTTAGTACCAAAGAATAAAATTCTAACTCCTAATTTCAACTCAGTTCTTTCCCACACATCCTTTTCTCCAGCCACTCTGAAGACCTCCTTTCCTAGCATGTCCCATGCACGCCCTTGGGTTTTTGCATAGACTCTTCCCTACCCTGTATTGTCTCCTCCCCTGCTCCTCTACGCTCCAAATAGAAAATTCCCATTCATCCTTCAAGACTTGGCTCAACTGTCACTTCCCCTTTGAATCCTTACCATTCCCCCAAATTTATTGCTCCCTCTCGTATATTACTATAACACTTTTTCATATTTATTATATGGAACATATCACTTTGAAATGTAACTATCTATTTAAGTTATTTTTCTCCCCCGGCGTTTTCCAGAACAGGAATCATGTTTTATTCATATTTGCATCTCTAGTGCCTAAGATAAAACAGGTGCTCATGCTGAATGAATGAGTACTAATGATGATGACAGGCTTCCTCAGTTGTAAACTAAAAAGCACATCTTCACAAACAGTAACATTACAAATTTAGAAAAATACTCAGATATATGTCGCTGACGCCCTCAGTACCTAAAAGGGGTCAAACAATCCAGGTCTGGCCCAAACAATAAATTCAACAATTACAAAGCCCTGAGTTTCCAATCTGTGACTGTGCCATCTCTAGGTAGGCTGGCAATAGTATAGTACATCTAAATAAGTAAAATGACATTTCTGGTACTTTATCACAAGAAATTGTGTGTATGCTTATGCAGCATAGGATGCTCCAAGATGAGCAGCAATAGGGATTTTTAAATTTTGCAGTGGTTAATGATTTTCCCTGGCAATGCAGGGCAAGGTCTCTAGCATAAAATGCAGAAGAGGCTCAATAATTTTTATTTCAATTATAGTAAGGATCAGGCTCTGATTGAGGTATCCAAGAGTTAAATATCATTTTGATAGAGTAAGAACTAATGACCACAGTGCTTCCTCTAAAGTAACGGAGTGATAAAATGAACTGGAAGGTATGTTGAAAAATTGCGTAAGAAAGCATCTAATCTTTTAGCAGATGAATGTTTGAATAATTCAATAATCATCACCCTATGTCAGTATCCAAAGATACTGTTCAGTATCAAGTGTTCTATTATAAGTAATAGTAGCAATAGTAGTAGTAGTACTAGTGGCTACCATTATGGAGTGATCATTGTGGGCCAAGCACTAAATGGCCAAGAACCTTAGAGTTAATCCCTTCATGGTTAACTCAATCTAAGTATGTATTAATACATTTATCTTCCAGAATAAGAAACTGCAGTTCAGAGAGGTTAAGAAGCTTTCCCAAAAGTCAAAGTCATAGCTTAGTAAATGGTGGAAGCCAGACTCCAATCCACATTTCTGACTCTAATGCTCATAGCCTTAACCATGATACTAACAACAATGATGCTCAAAACAACACTGCAAACTCAGAAAATAAGAAAGAAAAATTTTTAGTATATTCCCCCTTCTCAAAGACAACTAGGGGAAGCAGTTTGGCATATTACGAATAGCTTGTTTTATGTGTTAAAATACAGTTCTCTAGAATGTTATCTTCATGAAAATAATGAGAATGATACATTCTCATCAATACTTTGTACCTTTAGCGAGTTATTTAGCTTTTCTGGTCTTTAAATCCTTATAGGAGTAGCGGTTGGGGGCAACTTGGCATTGATCTCTACTGTCTTTTGTAATAATTTTGTCTCTAGCTGCATGTGGAATCACTTCTATTTTAATTTATGTTTCTTTCTTTCTTTTTTCCTATCTTCCACAGACATGAAAGCCATTTGCAGCAAAGACTGAACCAACTAACATTTAAATAAAATCTGAGAACAAGGCCATTTCTAAAATAAGATACAAAACCGGGTGAAAGGCCAGTATTGCTCTGAGAAGAGACCAGGAGAAAAAGAAAACACTCGGCACTAACAATCATTCTTGTGCCAAACTATGCAGAGAGGAAAGCTATATAAGGAAAATCCATGAGCTTGGAGTTAATGTTTAGTATAACAAAAGTACATTCAATACACATCAGCCTAGATAGCTACAAAAATGGCTCTTTGGAAAATAAAAAGCAAAATTGCAAAAAAAAAAAAAAAAAAAAAAAAAAAAAGTTCTACAAAGTTCACTTTCTTCCGTGTATGGAGTTTTATGAAGCCCTCAAGATGGCAAATAGATTAATATAAAGTGGTCACTGATTGCCTGGCCATTTATTCTTTCCGGCCCTGAAATTTCACAGTGAATCTTAACAATTTGAAAGAACAGAGGAACTGCTATTCTTTAGTTTGGGAAGAACTTATTCAGCATAAGACTGATCAGCAACTTTCACTACACCCTTCCCAAACCACCGCCAACCTCCATATCACTTCTTTACTATTAGTTTAGTAAAAGTTCACTGACCTTAAGTGAACTCCCAGAAAACTTTTAAACTGGATTTTAAAAGTTTTTGCCAAGTGCTTTTCTCATCATTCAGAAAATGATCATCTATTTTACTACTGTTTGGTGTTCACTGGATTGTCAATACTGTGACATATTTTGCCTTCATTATTTCTACATGCCTAACAGAGTAGACTCCAGATACCCACTTTCCAGCTTTCCCCTATCTGTCTACCATGCAATACACTTGGTGGAAAGGGATTATAAAAGAGATGCAGCCTTCACCACTTCAACAATCATGTCATGTCAAGATGCCTTAGGGAGTGTGCATTCTAAATTCTAAAAATTCTTATCTTTATTGCCAAAAACTTGTGCCAAATAATTTCCTTTAACATGTTCTTAGTATTTTTTTTGGAACTGAATTTGAGACTCAAGCAAAATTTAATCTAAATTGTATGATGAAATTCCAAGTTTGACAGAGTCTGACAATAATCCTGCTAAAGGGGGAGGAAGGTTAGCTAACCATCTGAGGAGATGACATGTGAAAAGAACATTCTAGCAAAGCAAACACCAACACATAGGTCCTAAGGTAGGAAGGAGCCTGACATGTTTAAATAATTTAAAGAACAGGTGTAGGCCAGTAGCAGGATCAATGATAAGAGACGGTGGAAAGGACCAGAACATGCAGGGCCTTCCTTGTAAACACAGTAAGCAGTGACCAGATTTTATTTGATACACCTTGAAATACCCTCACCTCTTGAAACATTTAACACTATTTTCCTAGTACTCTCCTAGTTTTCCTTCTAAATACTGCTCTGACCTCTATTTCTGCCTCCTTTCGCATGCTGCTTTAGCTGTTCATTAAGCAGTAGCACTCCTCCAAAGTTACCCCTAGAACCTTTAACTTTTCTCACGATACTTTTCCTTATATGATTTCCCTTGGCCAATGATTTCAGTTAACTACTTACTGGCACACACAAATTTATACCTTCTAACCAGCCCTCTTCTCTAAGTTCCAAAAGTATATATCCATCTGCTTATTTGGTCCTTCCACTTGTCACAAATTGAACTCATGTCTCCCCCCAGCTTCCACTTTGATTTCAGTCGTCTCCCAACCTTCCTAGGCCAATTTTCCCAATACGCTCTTTTTTTTTTTCCTGTTGGTTTGGTGAAAAAACCAATATGCTCTTTAATAACACCATGTACTACTTACTGTTCACAGCACCTTTCAAAATAAAAAATTTACATCAATTGATGTGATTATTTAACATCCATCTCCATTATATTGAAAATTTCATGAGCGACTATATATATATACACATATATATATATATATATATTTTTTTTTTTTTTTGGTTCATTATGGCATCCTCATCCTCAGTCTTTGTTTTTTTTTTTTTTTTGAGACGGAGTCTCGCTCTGTCACCCAGACTGGAGTGCAGTGGCACGATCTCGGCTCACTGCAAGCTCCACTACCCAGGTTCACGCTGTTCTCCTGCCTCAGCCTCCTGACTAGCTAGGACTACAGGCGCCCACCACCACGCCTGGCTAATTTTTTGTATTTTCAGTAGACGGGGTTTTACGGTGTTAGCCAGGATGGTCTTGATCTCCTGACCTCGTGATCCGCCTGCCTCGGCCTCCCAAAGTGCTGGGATTACAGGTGTGAGCCACCGCGCCCAGCCCATCCTCAGTCTTAATCCAGTGCCCAACATATACTAGTCAATATGTGTCAAATAAGTAATTCATTTTCTGTAAAATATGCTGATCCCCAAATTGCATTTTTTTTAAGAGATGGGGTCTCCTATGTTGCCCAGACTGGACTCCTGGGGTCAAGTGACCCTCCTGCCTCAGGCTTCCAAGAAGGAGGAATTACACATGCACACTATGGCACCCAGCTTCCCAAATGAATATTTGAAACAGCACTGGGATGGGATTAAGGGTAGAAAAGGAAGGTAAACAGAATATCAATTACTAAACAAAAAATACTTCTGTGAAATAATAGTTCACAGAAGGCAGTAGACAGTAACAGCATCAGTTTTTTAAAACTGTCACATATTTTTGCTCTGTCAACAAGAAAATCTTTGAAAAGGACTAGAGTGGGTGAACTGCTCTAACTAGAACAAATTTTAAATTAACTGTAACATTACTAGAAGAAAATAATTATCCTAGTCTATTCTATGTAAACACAGCAGTATATGATTCTTTGGCTCCTGAGTGAAATGCCACTTCATTCCTGCAACAATGGACTCTTCAGGACTGACTGACTGGATATGGGGGCTTAGAAAATAACATTATTCTAAAAGGTCACAAATCTGACTGTTCTAACTGAATATTTATCCTTATGTCTCAATAAGACACTAAAATTACTTATATAATTTTGTCAACTGCACTTACTCGTGTCGAGATTATCCCTCTTACACCTCTCATATTTAGTGGTCCTTGCTAAGGAGAACAACATATAAGTACTTTACTTTAGTTACATGTACTTAACATACTGTTTGAGTGTTATTTAAGTCTACAAATATTTCAAAGGTTCCCTTTTCTTAGGCATGATACTACAGAGGTAGAGGAGTCATTATAGCATTGAACTATCAACAATTTCCTGGACTCAAGTCCTGTCCAGATGACTCACTTTTTTAAGGTTATGGTACTGATTAAGAACATGTAGTCTAAAGACCTAAGCTGAAATCATGGCTCCTCCACTTATGAACAAACTAAGTTCTTAATTTCTGTAAGACTAAATTTCCCCATGCAAAAATGAGGGTGAGTATATAAATGTCATGGAGGTTATTATAAAGATGAAATGAAATAAATACATCAAAAGGTTAACCTAACACCAACTATATGGTAAGGGAACAAATGGATCAAAGTTATTTTTTGTCTCCTTCCTTTCCACTGGGCTACAGTTCGCATTTGCTTGATTTTATTTATTTATTTTTTTGAGACAGGGTCTTGCTCTATCACCCAGGCTGGAGTGCAGTGGCACAAACACAGCTCACTGTAGCCTCAACCTCCTGGGCTCAAGCAATCCTCCTGCCCCAGCCTCTTGAGTAGCGAGGACCACAAGCATGTGCTACCAAGCCCAGCTAATTAAAACTTTTTTTATAGATGGGGGTCTCACCATGTTGTAAAGATCCCTTTACACTTCAAATTATTGTAGATCTCAAAGAAATTTGGTTTATCTAGGTTGTATTTACCAATGTTTACTACTAAAATTGATAAATTAAAATTATGTTTCTGTTACTTAAAAATAATGACAAGGCCACACACGGTGGCTCATGCCTGTAATCCAAACACTTTGGAAGGCCAAGGCGGGTGGATCTTTTGAGGCCAGGATTTGAGACTAGCCTGGGCAACATGGTGAGACCCCGTCCCTACAAAAAATACAAAAATTAGCCAAGCATGGTGGCATGCACCTTTAGTCCCAGCTAGTTGGGAGGCTGAGGCAGGAGGACTGATTGAGCCTGGGAGGTTGAGGCTGCAGTGAGCTGTGATAATGTGTGCTCACTGCACTGTGATAATGTGTGATAATGTGTGATAACTGTACTCCAGCCTAGGTGACAGAGTGAGACCCTGTCTCAAACACACACACACACAACAAAAACAATGACAAGTCCATTATGTGTTACAAATAACATATTTTTTTATGAAACATAATTTTTTCCCAAAACAAAAAAATTAGTTAAGAGGAGTGATGCTGCTTTACACTTTTATAAGTTTCTTTAATGTCTGGCTTAACAAAAGGTGGCTAGATTCTCATATCTACATTTGCATTCAATCTGTTGCACTATCACATGCCATGAAGACTGGAAAATACTGTATATATAATCTTGAGACAATGAGAATGAAAAAGGCAATTACTGTCTTAGTATTAGAAAATAGTTTCAACTTCAAGGATTCCCCTGAGAGGATGTGAAGCCCCAGAGATATCCAGACCATATGCTGAGAACCACTACCTTTGGCAATGGTTCTTAATGAAGAGTATTAGTTCGGGGCTCTACCTCTGAAGACCTCTCTTCAGAAAGTCTAAGAAGGGTCCTGGTCATGGATATATTTAAAAGCTCTACTAGTAATTATGATGTGAATCCTGATAAAGAACTACTGCCCTAAAGAAAGTTTAGACCTCTAATTAATATACTTTTTAAAAGGTTTTTTGACGGCTAAATTTTGAAAATAAAAAATAACAATGTTGGCAAGGATATAGAGATACTCCTTGTATACTGTTGGTGGGAATATGAAATTGTATAACTGTTATGGAAAACAATTTGGTGGCTGCTCAGTAATTAAACATAGAATGACCCAACTATTTCCTCCTGAACATATACCTCAAAGAAATAATAAAGACAGGTATTCAAACAAAACTTTGTACATAAATGTTCATAGTGGCATTATATAGCCAAAAAACAGAAATAACCCAAATATTCATCAATGAATGAATGAATAAACTAAATGTGGTATATTCATACAATGGAATAATTTTCAGCCATAAAAAAGAAATACTGATACATGCTATAACATGGATGGAAACACCAGGCTAAGTGAAAGAAGCTAGACACCAAAGGCCACATACTATATGATTTCCTGTATATGAAATATCCAGAAAAGGCAAATCTATAAAAACAGAGAGCAGAAAGTGGTTGCCAGGGATTGGGTGGGGAGGAAATGGAGAGTACACTATTTTACATGAGTTGTTATAACAAAATATCACAGACTGGGTGCCTTAAACAACAGAAATTAATTTTCCTGCAGTTCTAGAGGCCGGAAATCCAAGACCAAAGTGACAGCAGGGTTGGTTTCTGGTGAAGCCTCTCTTTCTGGTTTGCTGAAGGCTGCCTTCTTGCTATGTCCTCAAGTGGATTTTCCTTTGTGCACAAGCACTCCTGGTATCTCTTCTTGTATGGACACCAGTCATACTGGATTAGGGTTCCACCCTTATGTCCTCATATAACTTTACTTTTTAACGGTACTATCTTCAAATACAATCACATAGGGGTTAGGACAATACAATATATGAATCCTGGGGGAGAGGCAATTCAGTATATAACAGAGAACAACTGCTTTACGGGTATGGGCCTTCCTTTTGGGGTGACGGAAGTGTTCTGGAACTAGACAGTGATGTTGGTTGTACAATGTCACTAATGGTAAATTTTGTCTTATGTGTATTTTGCCACAACACATTTTTTAAAAGTTGACTGAGGCCAGGTGCGGCGCCTCACGCCTGTAATCACAGTGCTTTGGGAGGCCGAGGCAGGTGGATCAGCTGAGGCTGTCAGGAGTTTGAGACCAGCCTGGCCAACATGGTGAAACCCTGTCTCTACTAAAAATACAAAAATTAGCCAGGCGTGGTGGCATGCCCCTGTAATCCCAGCTACTCAGGAGGCTGAGGCACAAGAATTGCTTGAACCCAGGAGGCAGAGGTTGCAGTGAGCCAAGATGACACCACTGCACTCCAGCCTGGGTGACAGAGTGAGACTCCATCTCAAAAAAAAAAAAAAAAAAAAGTTGAATGACGAGATTGTCTATCAAGCACTTTACACACATTTCATTTCATCCTTGCTACCCTATAAGAGAGGTGATTTCATTCCATTTTATAACTTCAGAAACTGAGGCTTAGACAAGTTAGTAAATAGTCCAGAGCACCACATCAAAGCTGCTTTAACATAAGCAGTCCAAATCCAGGGCCCACTTACTGTACTGCTGCAAGTGTGCACTTTAAAAAGTAAAAAGTTCAGCACAGATGCCGAATGGTACACTGAGCTCCTTCACCCAGACTGGAGTGCAGTGATGCAATCTTGGCTCACTGCAACCCCCGCCTCCCAGGTTCAAGCGATTCTCCTGTCTCAGCCTCCTGAATAGCAGGGACTACAGGCGCGTGCCACCACGCCCAGCTAATTTTTGTATTTTTAGTAGAGGCAGGGCTTCTCCATGTTGGCCAGGCTAGTATTGAACTCCTGACCTCAGGTGATCCACCTGCCTCAGCCTCCCAAAGGGCTGGGATTACAGGCATAAGCCACCATGCCCAGCCTGATCTAGCTCTTTTAATTACCAATTATGACTGAAAGTAAAAGGCACAGATAATTGATACGAAAGGCAGTATTTCATAAAAAGGGTACATTTGCATAGGCCTATATACTATGAATGAAATAAAAATTTTCTAATACTCTTGACAGACTCCAAATCAAACAGAGCTTGGTTTATGAACATAAAAGCACAAAGGAACCATCAAAAACTAGAAATAGGCAAACTGCTTTTACAGAAGGAGTTAGCCTATAGAAAGAATATATGAAAAATCCCTCTTCATTTTTCCTGAATTGGAGGAGTAAGAAGGAGGAGGAGGAAAAAGAGGAAGAATGGCATGCTCTGCCATGCCAGGCCTTGTAGGCTGCATGAATACTAAAAATGAACACTCTTAATGATAAGGATCAAGGGATGACCTACACGAAAGGCCGAGAAACTCTGGGTTGAACTATTTGAACCGTTATCTCCAAATTCCCAAGTTACATCCAACCCTCCACAGCTATATAGGAAATACCAGTATCATCAAATCATACATATATTTTGGCTAAGAAAACTTTCGAGATAACTCTTTCTACAGTAGTCCCTAAAATACTATCTGCCTAAAGTTCAAATTTTTCCACTGAACTTCACACCATATTGTCCTAAAGGAGAATCAGGAAGAAAGCCCAGAATAATTACCCAGTTGAGGAAACTAAATAAAAGTCCCTAAAGAATGTTCCAGAAACAAAAAACAAGTCTCTACCTCCTGATTTTTATCCTAATTCACATGCTAAATCCACCTCTTAAATGTGAAATAAGGCTGGCTTGGGTTTTGCATATTCTCCAACTGTAAAGATTTATGTGACACATGTCTGTTTATCTGTCCCTTACACCTGTTTCATGTAGCAAAACACCAGTTTTTTTTTTGTTTTTTTTTTTCTGTGTAGGGTATATGTGGGAAATAAAAAAGGAAATGACATCAAAATAAATAAAACTAATGTGGCTAGCAACCAATACATGTGACTAAGCTTATTTGTTATCAGCTTTTACTTGTGAAAGGGAAGGAAAACCATGACTGAATTTATTGGCAATTTTTTCTAAAGGAGCGAAGATAAAATTTCCTTTTATTTTCTGTAAAACACATACATACACACATACACAAACACACATACACATATTATTTTTTCCTACAATCTTTGTTACAGCACATCTTCTAAAGCCTATGAGGCATTTCTATTAAGTGTTTCCCTAAAAACAAGCAAATATAACACTGGTGAAGAGAGAAATTTAATCTGTTCCTATTCATCAACTTTAGGGTGATCACAGGTCTTGGTTTGCCCAGGAAAAACCCATTTTATGCTGACTGCTCCAGAATAACTGTTATCAGCCCTCCCTTTCACTCTTTAAAGTGTCCTTGTTTAGATGCCCCAACTCTGCCCCAAAACTGCACTTAAGGTTGTTAGTGGGTTTCAGTGAAGTAAAATACACGGAAATGTTTCCGTGGTTTCTATAATTCATGCACACAGTTCACAGGTAAATTTTTACAATTTTGACTTAAAAAAAAAAACAAACACTAAATTTTCTGAATTCATAGCAAGAGAAATTCACACCCACTGCATGAAAATGTAAAATGAAACCAGGAGTGGTGGCTCATGTCTGTAGTTCCAGCAGTTTGGGAGACCGAGGAAGGAGGATCACTTCACCCTAGGAGTTTGAGACCAGCCTGGGCAACATAATGAAACCTTGTCTCTTAAAGAAAATAAAATACACACACACACACACGTAAGTATGTATATATCTTATGTTAAAAGAGAAAAAGAAATTTCAGTTTCACATAATAAGGGTACTTTAAGATATCCTAACAGATCCAATAGCATAGTATTTCAAGTTTTTAAATGCATTTTCTGATGGAGTTTTTTTTTTTTTTTTAACTGATTTTTCCCCCCAACTAGAATATACTGATGAACTAAATCAAAAGCATGGAAGTAACTCAAGCCCACAGGTTATAGCAGCAAAGAAGGAATGGATACAGAAGCTTAGGGCCTAGCTATCTGTCTGCATCTTATCATCATTATCTACCTGAAGTCATATTGATTTATTCATTCAACAAATATTTATTAGACTACTAATCACTGTGGAAAATACAGAGGTAAATCAGGTATGGCCTGTACCTTCAAAAAGTTTATAGACTAGCAGGGTCTTCACTGACCTAAAAATACAAGCTAAGATATAAAATCCCTAGGAAAAAACATGGAAGAAAAATGTCAGCAATCTTTTGGACAGGATAAAGAAATTCATGAACCACATAAGAAAAAGACTATAATACACTAACAGAATAAGAAGCTTCTGGTCTTCAAAAAAAACTATTTTAAAATTGAAAGAAAAGGCAGACTGGGGAAAAAAATTACAACACCTATATCTGACAAAGGGCTTGTATCCAGAATATATAAAGAGCTCTTACAATCCAATAATAATAAAACAAACAACCTAGTAAAAATTGGATGAAAAAAATTGAAGATAGTTCAAAAACAAGATATATGAACAGCCAGTAAGCACATGAAAAAAATGTTCAACAGTACTGGTCACTACAGAAATACAATTTAAAACCACAATGACATATCCTATACTCACCAGAATGACTATAATTAAAAATACAACATCATCTTTTGTCAAAGACGTGGACCAACCGGCATCCTCATCCACTGCTAGCGGGCATGTAAGTAGTACAATTACTTCAGCAAATTATTTGGTAGATTCTTACAAAGTTAAGCATTAACTTAATTCCTAGTTATTTACCCAAGGGAAATAAAAACATAGGTCCACACACAGACTCCTGCATGAATTTTCAGAGAGCTTTATCATCACAATAGCTCCACACGCAGGAAACAACTAAGTATCAAACGACAGATGGATTGACAGTATTTTGGGAAGATGGCAGAGAAGAAAGCACCAGGAATCTGTCTACCCACCTAGACAAGTGCACTGGTATTATTTGTCTGATTTAACTGTTTTGTTTTGTTTTGTTTTGTTTTGAGATGGAGTCTCGCTCTTTTGCCCAGGCTGGAGTGCAGTGGTGCAATCTCAGCTCACTGCTACCTTCACCTCCCGGGCTCAAGCAATTCTCCTGTCTCAGCCTCCTGAATAGCTGGGACTACAGGCATGTGCCACCATGCCCAGCTAATTTTTGTACTTTTAGTACAGACAAGGTTTCATCATGTTGGCAAGGCTGGTCTCGAACTCCTGACAGCCTCAGGTGATCCACCTGCCTCAGCCTCCGAAAGTGTTGGGATTACAGGCATCAGCCACTGCACTTGGCCTGATGTAACTATTTTTGAAACTTGCAGTCTATGGAATACCCGCAACTTCCAGAGAAAGGCTTATACAGTAAATTGTAGTTAATTTTGGTCAATTTCAGCTCTTAGCACAGGAACAGTTGCCCATACCCCTCTCCTAGCCCTGAGGGAGGCAGCTGTGCAAGTCTTCCTGGAACCCCCTGTACACAGCTTGAGGGAGCTGGGTTGGAGAAAAAAGGATCCTCCAAATACTGGGAATCTATGCGTAGATTGCTGATTGTGGCTTCTAATCACAGAGATACAGAGAGGCAGTCACCTCCTCTGATTGTTGCACACCTCTCCCCACCCCCACCCTGCCCCGGTATTATTTAAAGAGCCAGTGGACTTCTCCACTTCATTTTTCTTTTATTCTCCTTCGGGAGTCAGACATTAAAGACCAGGACAGTCAAAAACAACTGCATATATAGGGAAAATGAGAAAGTGATGGCACCTGCCCAGGGAAAGAATCAGGCTCAGAAAGACCTGAGAAGACATTAAGTTTATACTTTGGGCTGAAGCCTAGCATAGAGACAGCCTTCAACAATTCAAAAAAGAAGTCCAAAAGAATAAATACAAACAGCAAGCCTTGGGGAAGAGAGAGAATTTGATTTCCACAGTTCTCACGTGATTAGATACAAATGCCCAGTTTTCATTTCTTTTATTCTTTTTTTTTTTTTTTTTTTTTTTGAGACAGAGTCTAGCTCTGTTGCCCAGGCTGGAGTGCAGTGGTGCAATCTCTGTTCACTGCAAGCTCTGCCTCCCAGGTTCACGCCATTCTCCTGACTCTGCCTCCCGAGTAGCTGGGACTACAGGCGCCTGACACCATGCCCGGCTAATTTTTTGTATTTTTAGTAGAGACGGGGTTTCACCGTGTTAACCAGGATGGTCTCCATCTCCTGATCTCAGGATCCACCCACCTCGGCCTCCCAAAGTGCTGGGATTACAGGCGTTAGCCACTGGCGCCCAGCCCAGTTTTCATTTTTAAAAAAATCACAAGGCAGACAAAGAAAGATAAAAATATGACCTATTCAGAGGGGAAAAATAAATCCACAGAAATTGTCCCTGAGAAAGATCTCAAGCCAGATCTACTCAAAAAAGATTTTTAAACAACTGTCTTAAAGACACTTAAAGAACTAGAAGATGTGGAAAAAGTCAAGAAAACGATGTATGAACAAAATGGCAATCTTAATAAAAAACTGGAACACCTAGGAAAACAAAAGGAAATTCTGGAGCTGAAAAGTATAATTGAAATGAAAATTTCACTAGAAAACCTCAAAGGCAGATTTCAGCAGGCAAAAGAATCAGCAAACCTGAAGATAAGACAATGGAAATTATGGAGTCTGGGAACAGAAAGAAGAGACTGAAAAAAAATGAATAGAGATTAAGTGACCTGTAGGATACCATAAAACGACCCAACATATGCATGTGGGAGTCTTGAAAGGAGAAGAGAGAAAAGGGCAAAGAGAGTAACTGAAGAAATATGTAATCTCAGCACTTTGGAAGGCCGAGGCGGGCAGACCACTTGAGGTCAGGGGTTCGAGAACAGCCTGGCCAACATCGTGAAACCTCGTCTCCACCAAAGATACAAAAATTAGCTGGGCATGGTGACACATGCCTGCAATCCCAGCTAGTCGGTAGGCTAAGGCAGGAGAATTGCTTGAACCCAAAAGGCAGAGGTTGCAGTGAGCTGAGATCATGACACTGCACTCCAGCCAAGTGACAGAGGGTGACTCCATCTCAAAAAAAAAAAAAAAAAAAAAAATTGAAGAAATAATGGCTGAAAACTTTCCAAATCTGATGAAAGATATGAATGTATAAACATCCAAGAAGTTCAATGAACTCCAAGATGGTAAGATGACTTCAAAGAGGTCCATGCCAAGAAACATTATAATCAAACTTTTGCAAGCCAAACACAAAGAATCACGAAAGTAGGAAGAGAGAAGCAACTCATCTCATGTAAGGAATCTTCAATAAGATTATCAACAGGCCAGGCACAGTGCAATCCCAGCACTTTGGGAGGCTGAGGTGGGAGGATCACTTGAGGCACGGAGTTTGAGACCAGCCTGGCCAACAGGACGACATCCTGTCTCTACTAAAAATACAAAAATTAGCTGGGTATAGTGGTGCACGCATGTAGTCCCAGCTACTCAAGAGACTGAAGCAGGAGAATCGCTTTAACCCAGGAGGTGGAGGTTGCAGTGAGCCAACAGCACTCCAGCCTGGGCAACAGAGTGAGACTCTGTCTTTAAAAAGAAAAAAAAAAAAAAAAAAAAAAAAGATTATCAACAGATTTCTCATCAGAAACTTTGGAAGCTAGAAGACAGTGGGCAGATACATTCAAAGTGCTAAAAGAAATGTCAATAAAAAATCTTATATTTGGCAAAACTGTCCTTCAAAAGTAAGGGAGAAAGTAAGACGTTCCCACTTAAAACCTAAAAGAGTTTGTTACTAGACATGCCCTGCAAGAAATGCTCAAGGTGGTCCTGCCGGGTGAAATGAAAGTACACTAGGCATTAGCTTGAAGCTATATAAAGAAATAAAGATCTTAATCAAAGTAAATACATGATTATAATTATAAAGATTTGATGCCTCATAATCAAATTATATAAACCTGATGCCTCAGGTGTATATAACTGCACTGTTTGTTTTCTAACTGACTTAAGAAACTAATACACTTAAAAAAAAAACCTAAAACTAGTATTATTGCAAATTTTGCTTGTAACTCCACATTCTGTTTTCTACAGCATTTAAGAGGTTAATGCATTTCAAAGATTTACTCATGTATGTTTTGGGGCACACCTGTATAAAGATGTAATTTTGTGATATCAACAACTGAAAGGGGTGAAGAAGGGGCTGTTAAAAGTGCAGTCAAGAATCCCTTGAACTCAGGAGGTGGAGGATGCAGTAAGCTGGGATTGTGCCACTGCACTCCAGCCTGGGTGATGGAGTGAGACTCTGTCTCAAAAAAAATAAAAAAAAGAAAGTGAGAGTTTTTGTATGTTACTGAAGTTGAGCTGGTATAAATTCAAGTTAGATGGTTATAATTTTAGGATCTTCAATGTACTCTCCATGGTAACGACAAAGAAAATAGCTATAGAATATATGCAAAAGAAAAAAAGAAATTTAAATGTTTCCCTACAAAGAACCAACTAAAGAAAAAGACAGTAATGCAGAAAACAAGGGACAAAAAAGCTATAAAGTATGCAGAAGACAAATAGCAAAATGAGAGAAATTCCTCCTTACCAGTAATTACTTTAAATGTAAATGGATTAAACTCTCCAGTCAAAAGACAGAGATTGGCAGAATGGATTTTTTAAAATGACCCAATTATATGCTGTCTATAAAGATTCACTTTAGATACAAAGAACAAATAAACTGAAAGTGAAAGGATGGAAAAAAAATTTTCCATGCAAATAGGAGACAAACGAGAACATGGGTGGCTATACTACCATCAAACAAAACAGACTAAATACAAAAGGGTTACAAGAGACAAAGAAAGACATTATGCATTAATAAGAGGTTCAATATAATCAGACACAACAGTTATAAATACGTACATACCTAATGATGGATCATCAAATATAAAGCAAAAAATGACAGAATTGAAGGGAAAAAACAGTTTTACAATACTATTGGAAACCTCTCAATAATGTAAAGAACCAGACAGAAGATAACTAAAAAGAGAGAGGACTTAATACAATAAAACCAGATCTAACAAACATATACAGAACACTCTTCTAATGATCAAAACTTTCATATGTGCATGTGTTTATTCAGACTAAAACTGAATATATATTCATTAAAAATGTGTGCTAGTGGTTATAAAAATTGTGAATGTACTTAATGTCACTGAGCTATATACTTAAAATGGTACAACAAATGCAAAAAAAAAAAAAGAACGAATTAACAAATTTGATGGTATATCCATTCAGTGGGATAATATTCAGCAAAGAAAGGAACAAACTACTGGATAAATCACAAAAGCATTATGCTGAGTGAAAGAAGACAGCTACAAAGAATAAATACCATATGATTTCATTTATATAAAATTCTAAAAAAAGGAAAATCTAATCTATGGTGACAGCAGATCGGTGGTTGCCTAAGACCAGGGGTGGGGAAAGAGACTCACGCCAAAGGAAAACAAGGAATTTTTTGAGTGACAGAAATAATTCTTTTTGTTGTTATTGTGGTTGTTTTTTGCTTTTTTCAGACAGGGTCTTATTCTATTGCCCAGGCTTCAGTGAAGTGATACAATCATGGTTCACTGCAGCCTTGACCTCCTAGGCTCAAGTGATCCTCCTTCCTCAGCTTTCTGGGTAGCTGAAACTACAGGCACGTGCCACCACGCTCAGCTAATTTTTAAAATATTTTGTAGAGATGGAGTCTCACTATGCTGTCCAGGCTAGTCCTGAACTCCTAGACTCAAGAAATCCCCTCGCCTTGGCCTCCCCAAGTGCTGGGATTACAGGTGTAAGCCATGTCACCCAGCCTAATTCTGTATCTTGATCATGGAAGTAGTTACTGAGGTGTAAGAATTTGTCAAAACAGGCCAGGCGCAGTGGCTCATGCCTGTAATCCCAGCATTTTGGGAGGCCAAGACAGGCGGATCACAAAGTTAGGAGATCCAGACCATCCTGGCTAACACAGTGAAATCCCATCTCTACTAAAAATACAAAAAATTAGCCAGGTGTGGCGGCAGGCGCCTATAGTCCCAGCTACTTGAGAGGCTGAGGGAGGAGAATGGCGTGAATCCCGGAGGCGGAGCTTGCAGTGAGCTGAGATTGCCCCACTGCACTCCAGCCTGAGCGACAGAGTGAGACTCTGTCTCGAAAGGAAAAAAAAAAAAAAAAAAAAGAATTTCTCAAAACATGTATTTAAAATATATTTAAAACGATGTATTTTAAATGGGTTCATTTTTATTATAAAGTATACCTCAATAAAGTTGATTAAGAAACAACATTAACTGGTATGGGCTGGCTGAAGGTATTTAAAAAAAGAAAAAGAAACAACGATAACAGGAATAACTTACCAATAAACTGGTTTATTCTGCTACTTAATTATTTAAACTATAATCTTGTTGCAACTATTGCATAAAAGGAGAAGTATCAGGCTCCAGGAACCCCAGAAGGGGCACAGCAACAACGTCCTTCCAAGAACAAAAGAATCTGCAACATAGTGACACCTCATTGCCAACATAAATGACTACAGCTCTTAGGGCAGATTATACCCTAACTTGCTCTCACTTCTTAGTTCAGTTCTGACTTAGTCTTCAAACTCTGATAGTTAATTGATTTCTCTGTCTTAATTCTTTCCTCCATTCCAGGTGCTGATTTAGTTTAACCTTCTGATCTGTCTTGTGAGAGTCCTGAAACCCAGCAGTTGTTCTAATCCTCTGCTTTGTATGAACTCCAGTTCTGTTAGTAATATAAAATAATTTGATTATTACCTGCCAGCTATTTCTTCCTGGCCACACTACCTTGGCTTTTCTCTGCAACCAGTCCTTTATAATTCACCCAAGGTTCTCCAGGACCCAGAGGCTCTCATTACCATCAACACAGCACCTAATATTTCACTGCCTGCACAGGAGTAAACACTGGGCTTTACATGGTATCCAATGCTTACAACAGCTCTGTAATGTGGCCATTATAACGTATTTCTATAGATTAGGAAGTGGAGGCTCAGTCATTAAGCTTATAAAACTAGTATATAAAGTAGCCAGAATTCCAATTTATCTCCCTACTGCATTTACCTCAACTAACACAATCATTCATTTGAACAAGATCAGTACTTTTTGGCAAGGATAACATTATCTTAGTAGCTACTTCGTTCTCTAACAGCACTGGTCACCCTCTATATGAGACTATCTCATATTCTTTTAAAACATTTTTAAATTTTTTTATATTTTTAATTTTTGTGAATACATATTTATTCACAAATATGGGCTACATAAGATATCGTGTACAGGCACTCAATCAGTAAAAATCACATCATGGAATATTGGGTATCCATTTCCTCAAGCATTTATTCTTTGTGTTACAAACAATCCAATTACATTTTTAGTTATATTAAAATGTACAATTAGGCCGAGCACAGTGGCTCACACCTGTAATCTCAGCAGTTTGGGAGGCTGAGGCAGGTGGATCACCTGAGGTCAGGAGTTTGAGGCCATCCTGGCCAACATGGTGAAACACTGCCTCTGCCAAAAATACAAAAATTAGCCAGGCATGATGGCGGGTGCCTGTAATCCCAGGTACTCGGGAGTCTAAGGCAGGAGAATCGCTGGAACCTGGGAGGCAGAAGCTGCATTGAGCTGAGACTGCACCACTGCACTCTAGCCTGGGTGACGGAGTGAGACTGTCTCAAAAATAAAATAAAATGTACAATTAAATTATGGACTAAAGTCCCCTTATTGTGCAATCAAATATTAAGTATAAAATACTAAGGTCTTATTCACTTTTTCTATTTTTTTTTTGTACCTATTAACCATCCCCACCTCACTTGCACACCTGCCCACTACACTTGCCAGCCTCTGGTAACCATCCTATTCTCTATCTCCATGAGTTCAATTGTTTTGATTTTTAGATCCCACAAATAAGTAAGAACATGTGTGCCAGGTGCGGTGGCTCATGCCTGTAATCCCAGCACTTAGGGAAGCCGAGATGGGCAGATCACCTGAGGTTAGGAGTTTGAGACCTGCCTGGTCAACATGGTAAAACCACGTCTCTACTAAAAATACAAAAATTAGCTGGGTGTAGTGGCAGGCGCCTGTAATCCCAGCTACTCGGGAGGCTGAGGCAGGAGAATTGCTTGAACCTGGGAGGCAGTTATAACCCCAATTACTGTGCATATTGGTCTACTAAGGATTAATCTGATGCCTCATGATATAGTTGGGCTACCTGTCTCTGCCCCAATCTCACGTTGAATGGTAATACCCAATGCTGGAGGTGGGGCCTTGTGGGTGGTGTCTGGACCATGGGGGTGGATCCCTCATGGTTTGATGCTGTGTTTGTGATGGTGGGTTCTCATGTGATGTGATCATTTAAAAGTATGTGACACACCCCCCTACACACACACTTGCTCCCATTCTCACCACGTGAGACGCATACTCCTTTGCCTTCTGCCATGATTAGAAGCTTCCTAAAGCCTCAAGAGAAGCAGACACTACTATGCTTCCTGTACAGCCTACAAAACCGTTAGCCAATTCAACCTATTTTCCTACAAATTACCCAGTCTCAGGTATTTCTCTCTTTTTTGAGACAGGGTCTCACTCTGTCACCTAGGCTAGAGTTCAGTGGCATGATCTCTGTTCACTGCAGCCTCGACCTCCCGGACTCAATAAATCCTCGACCCTCAGCCTCCCGAGTAGCTGGGACTACAGGCGTGTGCCACCTGTCTGGCTAAGTTTTGTATTTTTTGTAGAGATGGGGTTTTGCCATGTTGCCCAGGTTGGTCTCAAACTTCTGGGCTGAAAGTGATCTGACCACTTCAGCCTCCCAAAGTGTGGGATATCAGGCATGACCCAATGTGCCTGGTCAGGTATTTCTTTATAGCAGTGCAAAAATTGCCTAACACATCTCGCTACAGTAACCTGCACTTGCTTTTAGAGAATATCAACATGCACTGCATTTCAGGCACAATGTGTTCTATTTATATAATTGCTCAAAGGGCTCACTGGGAATTTATTTTTGAAACAACTCACATGAAACTTGCTTATTACAAAGGCACTCAATCCTTCAGAAACTTCTTCTGCTTAGCCAGACAGACCTCAGTCAATTAGGTAACAGAAGAGTGGAGTCCCATACACTTGAAATGGAGAAAAGGCAGGTTAGTATTCCCTTCACAAAGGAATTCAATACTAGAAATGGGTAGAGAATCCAGTATTTAGATTTCCAAAGGCGGCAAGCAGCCACTGCAGAGTTAGCACATTAGACAGAGACACTAAATCATTATGCAAATAATGTATAACCTAACTAGCAATTAAAGAAAAGCAAATTAATACTATTCAAGCTGGTAAAAATGAAGTTAAAATGGTGAATTAAGCAGATATTTATATTCACTTCTTCCTGAGACAACTTTTAAAATAATAATAAAAAAACTAAAAGGAAGAATCATGAAGGGGGCCTTCAGTGGACAAGAGGTCGCGACAAATTACTGAAGGACAGAAAACAGATGGCTGAGTGATGACCAATATGGCAAAGCATGGAAGCTGTTATCTGGAATATGAAGTATGCTGCAGCAGAAGATAAGTGACTGACACACAGAACCTTGGTGAGACCGGGGGTAAGAGAAATGGGGATGCATTAAGAGTTTACATATGAACAGTAAATGCTCCCCCACCCACCCATCAGCATAGCTAGAAGCCAGATGTCCTCACCAGTCAGGAAACAAAGCGTCTTTCTCTAAAGCAGTGGTTCTCAGCATCAGCATCACCTGGGGGCCTGTGACACAGGTTGGGAGGTCCCACTCCCAGGGGTTCTGATTCAGTAGTGTTTGCTAGGGGCTGGGGGTAGGAGAAAATGGGAAGTGACTGCTAATGGGTTTGGAGTTTCTTTTTGGAGTGATAAAAATGTTACAAAATTAGATAATGTTGATGGTTATACAACTTTGTAATCAAAATTAGATAATGTTGATGGTTATACAACTTTGTGATCATAGTAAAAACGACTGAATTGTTTACTTTTATTTCTTTGAAGAGACAGGGTCTGGCTCTGTTACTCTGGCTGGAGTGCAGTGGTGTGTTTATAGCTCACTGCAGCCTTGAATCCTGGGCTCAAGCAATCCTCCTGCCTCAGCCTCTAAAGTAGCTGGGACTACAGGGGTGCACCACCATGCCTGGCTGATTTAAAAAAAAAAAAAACCAAAACAATTTAAGAGGGAGTCTTGCTATTGCCCAGTCTAGTCTCAAACTCTAGGCTCAAGCCATCCTCTTGGCTCAGCCTCCCAAAGCCCTGAGATTACAGCCCTGAGCCACTGCACCTGGCCTGAATTGTATACTTTTAATGGATGAATTTTATGGTATGTGAATTATATCTCAATAAAGTTGTTCTTTAAAAAAATCATTTACTCTTCTGTATATATCTCTTACAGAAACCCACCAGATAGACTTCAACAACTACAGAATCATGTCTCCTCTTTGTCTTCCCTGTACTAAACATATCCAGTATCTTCAAACATTTCTCTGGGACATGAAAAGTCAGGCTACAAAGGAACAACTTCTTCATGTAAAGGTTTATAAAAGATTCTAAGTATTTGGAAGTTGATAAACAGGGCAGAAAAGCTACAGTTTTCTATCTTCGGATAATGTGGCTACATAGTAATTATTCAACTATAATATATCAAACACGACATAAAAGTACAGAGACATCCCAGAGCCAAACACAAACAACATGTATTAGGATAACTAAAAAATTGTACACCATAAAATGCTCTACAATAATGGGGAGAAAGAGCTATATTAACTGGATTTCTGTTTGTCCAAGAATACAAAAGGAATAGAATCTACATCAAATATAACAGCCAATGGTCATTAAACATGAATGACATTTAAAAATGCACTTCCGTGTAATCACTCTACTGATAAGGTTACTTCTAAATTCAATTCAACGTAAACAAGGCAAAATTTTCTTGACATATGCTCTTCTTGCCCTCAGGACAGTGTTTTTTTATAACAGTAATCACACTCCTAATTTCTCGTTTAATGCTCATCTTGCTCATCAGACTCTATAGGGTCATGAAGGTTGAAATTATATCTGTCTTGTTCATGTCTACTTTTTGGTACACACAGTTTCTCAATAAATTGAAGTGAGACTGATTTTTGAGCCCTGGATCAGGCAATGTGATAGTAGCAGAAGCTAAGATGACAAAGAGGAACAAGATACAGATTAAGGACTTTATAGTCTAATGGGAAGATAAGATAATAATTTCAATATTTTCTGATAAATAGAATTGATAGAAACCCCTTTCCAATAGATAATTGTCTTTATTTTGTATTAAGTAATAGTTACAAAATTAAATAAGACAATCCCTAAATTGAAAAGCTCATAGTCTAAGCTATAGAGAAATAAACCAACGATTCCATGTTACAAAATAGGTAGGCACAAAGCAACATGGGCATGCAGAAGGACATTTAAACAAGGAGGAGGTGATGGTGGTGGTAAGGTTCTGGGTGACATCATTTTTAAGTTGACTTTAGCCTAATGGGCAGGAGTTAGCCAGACAAAGACATGGCGAAAGCAAATTCCAGGCAAAAACACAGCATATGCAAAGGAATACAAATGTGTGAAATGGGATGATGTGCTTAGAATATTATAAGCAGTTTAGGATAGCTGAAGCAAAGGGACATGGAAGCAAATGAGTGAAAGGATTCAAAGGGTATGGAACAAGAATTTAGAATGATTTCCATAAATCTCATCTGACAAACAGGAAGGTTGGTGTACCATTTCCTGAGACAGGGAATTCAGGAAAAAACAGATTTACGGAAAAAGATGATGAATTTCATTTTGAACATGTTGAGTTTGAGGTGCTTGTTCCTCAACCAAAGAAGACAACTGGCATTTCAGTTCATAGGTGGGGAGCTGAGCAAAGAATCCAGGTTAGAAATAGGAATTTCACAAGAGCAATACTTTGACTACCACCTGGTATTCATCCAGGTTTTTACTCTAGTATTTCCACTCCAACAATTTTTCATTAAGACCTCCAATTCTTTATGTTCAACCATTTTTTCCATTATCACCCTCTACCTCCATTTCCTCACTTCTTACCCAGCACAGATTCCTTGGTCCATCATTATAACCTTCTAAGCCTATTTACTTCCATCAAATTCACCTAGCGATACCCAACCCCTGGTTAACTAAAGTATCTACATTCTCTGTATTTTAACCCAAGCAAGCTAAATATTCCTACTTAAAAGCCTTTGCACTTGCTGATCGATCTGCCATAAACACTTGCCTTCTGTCAATACTATACAGAAAATGCAATTGGCAAGGAGTTTATGACGAAGTTCCTCAGTCATTTATACCAATAGTCTGTTAATTCATATTTCTATCCACACAGCGTTAACTTTGAACTTAATTAATACACCCTTTAAAGAAGTGTATTTATCATCATTCACACGTTCAGTTAACAATAACAATAAAGATCTTAGGTTTCACAGTTATATAATTTTCATGAAGTAAAAGGAATTATTAACATAGACTTAACTCCCATTGTGGGCTCAACATTATAGTATAGTCGGCCCTCTGCATTTACAGATTCAACTGACTTCAGATTGAAAATATTTGGGAAAAACAAAAAATAATGCAACAATAAAAAATAATACAAACTTTAAAAATACAGTATAACAACTATTCACATAGCATTTAATTGTTTTAGGTATTATAAGAAATCAAGATTAATTTAAAATATATGGGAGGATGTGCATAGGTTATATGCAAATACGTAGGCATCTGCAAGTTCTGGTATCTGGAGAAGGATCCTGGAACCAGTTCCCCTCAGATATATGGAGAATGACTGTATAAACCAGTAGAGGAAAATTATAAAAGAATGAGAATTTATGCTTTACAAATTCAGTTTAACTACTACTTGCCAGTGATTATGAGGACACGGAGCTGAGACAGACTTGTCTTCAAGGGATTTAAAACCTTTGAGAATTACATATGAAAAAGAACTACAAAATGGCCAAATGTTAAAAAACAAACAATTTCTTTTTTTTTTTTTTTGAGACGGAGTCTCTCACTTTCACCCAGGCTGGAGTGCAGCGGCACAATCTCAGCCCACTGAAAGCTCTGCCTCCTGGGTTCACGCCATTCTCCTGCCTCAGCCTCTCGAGTAGCTGGGACTACAGGCGCCCGCCACCACGCCCAGCTAATTTTTTGTATTTTGAGTAAAGATGGGATTTCATGGTGTTAGCCAGGATGGTCTCAATCTCCTAACTTTGTGATCTGCCCACCTCGGCCTCCCAAAGTGCTAGGATTACAGCACTTTGCACCCAGCCAGAATTTCTTTTCTTTATGACATGAAATGAATGAGTACTATAAGAGGGCAGAAAAAGATAAAAATAATTTCTATGAGAAAAGCAGGGAGACAGTCAAGTAGAAAGTCATTATTTCAGTTGAGCCTTTAGGAATGACCACATATGGAAAAAGCAATCTAATGCTATAGAGAACAGCATTAGAAACGCAAACATGCAAGACACCAATCATAATCAAAAACATCTCAAAAATCAAATGACTATAAATGAGCAAAATTCAGTATCAAGGGAACGAAGAATGAGAAAGTCTTATGAGCAGATGGGAAGTCAGTTTCATACCCAATTGTAAAGCTTTAACTCAGATTCACATGATGACATTCCCACCACAGCCACAAAACAGGGTAAGAGCATCCTGAGTATGAATTTTTCATGGCTTCTGAGCTCATTATCTGAATTGATTAAATAATCGAAGGGAGTCAATTTAGAACTGCATGTACCAATCACAAACTAATCAATTAACCAAACAGGAATGAAATCAGCCCAAAGCCCAAGCTGATTCCCCCAAAATGAAAATAACTAAGTTTCTTCCTGATTATAAAAGTAATGAACACTGATTTTTCAAATCTGAAAAAATAAACTTGAGAAAGAAAAATTAGCAGAAAGCCATTTTTACAAGTTGAATATTGTTATATATTCTTCCACTCTTTTTCTATGAATATATGTATACAGTTAAAAAACCAGAATCATACTCTACCTGTTTCATAACCACTTCTTAAAAAACAGCATGATGTAAAGACTTATGATCAATCTTAATAGCTGTACAGTAATCCATTATATGAACAAATCATAAACAATTTAACCCTCAATATACTGCCAGGACTCATCATATCCAATTTCAGTTTTTGAGTTTCTTTTTTTTTTTTTTTTTTGAGACGGAGTTTCACTCTTGTCGCCCATGCTGGAGTGCAGTGGCGCGATCTCAGCTCACTGCAACCTCCGCCTCCTGGGTTCATGCGATTCTCCTGCCTCAGCTTCCCGAGTAGCTGGGACTACAGGCGCATGCCACCACGCCTAGCTAATTTTTTTAGTAGAGACGGGTTTCACCATGTTAGCCAGGACGGTCTCGATCTCCTGACCTTGTGATCCGCCTGCCTTGGCCTCCCAAAGTGCTGGGATTACAGGTGTGAGCCACCACGTCCAGCTAGTTTTTGAGTTTCTTAGTCAAACAGTTATATTTATAAAAATAGCTAATATTTTAAAAATTTATAAAAAATTAATAATTCACGACTCACATACTCTTAAAGGTTGTATTAGTTGCCTAAGGCTGCCATGAGAAATTGCTATATTCTGTTGGCTTAAAACAACAGAAATGTATTCTCTCAGCTGTGAGGCTACAAATCTGAAATCAAAGTGCCAGCAAGGCTGTTTCTCCTCTCAAGGTTCTAGGGAAGAATCCTTCCCTTGCCTCTTCCTAGTTTCTGGTGGCTTTCAGCAATCCTAGGCATCACTCAAATCTCTGCTTTTGGCTTCACAGAATGCTCTGTCTTAGCATCCTTCCCTGTGTGTGTGTCTCCTACATCTCTATATCCAAATCTGTCTCCTACATCTCTATATCCAAATCTCTCTCTCCTTTCTCTTATAAAAATACCAGTCACTGGATTTAGGGCACACCCTAATCCAGTATGACTTCATTTTAGCTTGATTACATCTGCAAAGACCCTGTTTCTAAAAAAGGTTGCAATCACAGGTTAGGACTTGTCTTTTTTCGGGACACGGTTCAAGCAACTGTGGAGGTTTATCCATAAAAACAGAAATTTATATTAAATTTTAACAACAGAATAAAGCCCACTGAATCCTTTCATAAATCTAAGCTACATATGGGGTTTTGGTGTTATTTTTCCTGTATCTTAAAACATTTTGCCATTTCATCATCTTAGTAATTATTCATCATTACTAATTGTTCCTAATTATGTTAAATAAGAGCAAAATAGTAAGAAAATAGGCCTGGCACAGTGGCTCATGCCTGTAATCCCAACACTTTGGGAGGCCGAGGCAGGTGGATGACCTGAGGTCAGGAGTTTGAGAACAGCCTGGCCAACATGATGAAACCCCGTCTCTGCTAAAAATACAAAAACATTAGCCAGGTGTGGTGGTGGGCACCTGTAATCCCAGCTACTTGAGAGGCTGGACAGAGCAAGACTCCGTCTCAAAAAAAAAAAAAAAAAAAAAAAAAAAAAAAAAAAAAGGTAAAAGAAGAATGATGGGTGCGAAGAGGAAAATGCAACAGTAAGATAAATTGTCAACATTATATCAATTTCAGTTTTCTTACTCTCTCTCTCTTTTTTTTAAGAGGTGGGGTTTTCTAGAAGAAAACCTAGGCATTATCATTCAGGACATAGGCATGGGCAAGGACTTCATGTCTAAAACACCAAAAGCAATGGCAACAAAAGCCAAAATTGACAAATGGGATCTAATTAAACTAAAGAGCTTCTGCACAGCAAAAGAAACTACCATCAGAGTGAACAGGCAACCTACAAAATGGGAGAAAATTTTCGCAACCTACTCATCTGACAAAGGGCTAATATCCAGAATCTACAATGAACTCAAACAAATTTACAAGAAAAAAAACAAACAACCCCATCAAAAAGTGGGCAAAAGATATGAACAGACACTTCTCAAAAGAAGACATTTATGCAGCCAAAAGACACATGAAAAAATGCTCATCATCACTGGCCATCAGAGAAATACAAATCAAAACCACAATGAGATACCATCTCACACCAATTAGAATGGCAATCATTAAAAAGTCAGGAAACAACAGGTGCTGGAGAGGATGTGGAGAAATAGGAACACTTTTACACTGTTGGTGGGACTGTAAACTAGTTCAACCATTGTGGAAGTCAGTGTGGCGATTCCTCAGGGATCTAGAACTAGAAATACCATTTGACCCAGCCATCCCATTACTGGGTATATACCCAAAGGACTATAAATCATGCTGCTATAAAGACACATGCACACGTATGTTTATTGCGGCACTATTCACAATAGCAAAGACTTGGAACCAACCCAAATGTCTAACAATGATGGATTGGATTAAGAAAATGTGGCATATATACACCGTGGAATACTATGCAGCCATAAAAAATGTTGAGTTCATGTCCTTTGTAGGGACATGGATGAAATTGGAAATCATCATTCTCAGTAAACTATCGCAAGGACAAAAAACCAAACAGCGCATGTTCTCACTCATAGGTGGGAACTGAACAATGAGAACACATGGACACAGGAAGGGGAACATCACACTCTGGGGACTGTTGTGGAGTTGGGGGGTGGGGGGAGGGATAGCATTAGGAGATATACCTAATGCTAAATGATGAGTTAATGGGTGCAGCACACCAGCATGGCACATGTATACATATGTAACTAACCTGCACATTGTGCACATGTACCCTAAAACTTAAAGTATCATAATAATTAAAAAAAAAAAAAAAAAAAAAAAAAGAGGTGGGGTTTCATTCTGTTGCCCAGGCTGGAGTGTAGTGTTGTGATCACAGCTCACTGCAGTCTGCAACTCCTGGGCTCCAGCAATCTTCTTGCCTTACTTTCCCAAGTAGCTAGGACTACAGGCACATGCCACCATGCTTGGTTTTTGTTTGTTTGTTTGTTTGTTTGTAGAGACTAGGTCCCACTATGTTGCCTAGGATGGTCTTGAACTCCTGGCTTCAAGTGATCCTCCTGCCTCAGCCTCTCAAAGTGTTGAGATTGCAGGCTTAAGCCACTGTGCCAGGCCTATGTCATCTTTCAAGAAGGTATAAGAAAAGCCCAGATACATGGTTGTAGCCTTTTTGTAGTTTTTGCAGATCACGGTTCAGAATTCAGATCTTTATTTTTCACTCACACTAACAAAGAGAATTAAAATGATAAAGGTATTTCATAGTTATTAGACAAATCAGAACATGAATGCAAAGAGGCAGCAACAATCTCCTCCCCTTTTTGTTGCCCAGGCTGGAGTGCAGTGGCATAATCATAGCTTACTGCAGCCTCAATCTCCTGGGCTTAAGCGCCCTCCTGCCTTAGCATCCCAAGTAGTTTGGAATACTGGTATGTGCCACTACATCCAGCTAATTTTTTTTTTTTTTTTTTTTGGTAGAGATAGGGTTTCGTGTGTTGCCCAAGCTGGTCTCAAACTTCTGGCCTCAAGTGATCCTTCCATCTCAGCCTCCCAAAGCACTGGGATTATAGGCATGAGCCACTGCACCTGGTTGACAATCTACTCTCTAATGATGATGGTAAAACTGGTTGTGTAAGTGAAATCTCAGACAAAGAGCTTTCAGATAATGATACCTATCTAAGTGAATTTTCTCAAACATAAGAACTGTTAAGTGAAAAATACATTTCAAGACAAAAAACAAATTCAGTATTTTCATCCAATGAGTCATTCCACAATAAGGATTTCATTATGCAATAATTTACAAGAACTTGGACCATCCCATTTTCTAAAAGGATATGTGGCAATATTCCTTCATTTATGATATTTGTATATCAAAATTTACTTAATAAGGTTAATAAGTGAACAAATGCTGAAGCAAGTATTTTATAAAGGTGTTTAGAAAAAAAAGATGATGTAGAAATAGAAGAATTCATTAATTTGATCATTCTAATTGGTGTACAATCTAAAAATAAAAATGTTTTGCAATTATGGGGCAAAAAAGATGGCCACTCTTCCTTCAACAAAATTATAAGGGGACAAAATACTCAAAAACATTTTTTTTATAATGTAAGTATAAGTTTCAGAAGTAATAATAAGTTAGAGCCTATTAAAGATGTATTTAAAAATCTGGAATCAGTATTCAAAGGATAGCATATGTTCCAGGTTCATACATGGCAGTATTCAGCAGTTTGCTGCATTCAATAGGCTATGCCCATCTGAAGTACTTTCAAAACCCAGAAAAGTGAAAATGAAAATCTGAGTTTGCCAACATCAAGGATGTGAAAAGAAAATCCACCAAATGGGGAAAAAATATTTGCAAATCATATATTTAATAAAGGACTTGTATGAAGAATATATAAAGAACTCTCAAAACTCAATAAAAAGACAATCCAATTTTAAAAATAACTCAAGGACTTACATACACATTTCTCCAAGTAAAATACATACAAATGGCCAACAGGCACACGGAAGGACGCTCCACACCTTTTCATGTGCTCATTGAGTTTAATGATGAAAACCCATCATTAGTAGTCAGGGGAATGCAAGTCAAAACCATAATGAGATACTACTTTACATCTGCTAGAACAGCTACAATAAAAAAGACAGACAATAAGAAGCATTTGCAAGGATGTGGAGAAACTGGAATGCTTTTGCTATTGCTGGTGGGACTGTAAAATGGTCCAGTCGCTGTGGAAAACAGTCTAGCAATTCCTCACACGGTTAAACATGGTTACTGCATGACCCATTAATTTCGCTCCTAGGTATCTACCAAAGAGAAATGACAACATGTCCACACAAAAACTTCTACCCAAATGTTCACAGCAACATTACTTACAAGAGCCAAAAGTAGAAACAACCCAAATGCTCATTATCTGATAAATGAAGCAAAACATTATATACCCATGTAATGGAATGCTGTTTGGGAATAAAAAGGAATGAAGTACTGATACATGCTGCAAGTTGATGAACTTTGAAAACATTTGCTAAATGAAATAAACCAGTAACAAAATATAATTTACTGTGTGATTCTATCTATATATGATAAATATTCCAGAATAGGCAAATTCATAGAGAGAGAACTTAGATTAATTAGTGGTTGCCCAGGGGTGGGGGCAAAGAAGAGGTCAGGGAGTGAATGCTAATGGGAAAAATTTGTCTTTTGGGAGTGATTAAAAAAAACCTTAAAATTATAAATATTGGAAAGTATTCTAAAATTATGTCAGTGATACCTGAATATCTGCAAAATATGCTAAAACCCACTGAATTGCACATTTCAAATTGGTGAATTTTAGGGCATATACGTTCTCTCTCAATATAACAATTTAATTTTTTTGACTTGCTATGTTTAAATTCTTCTGAAAATTTCTAATAAAGTTGATCTTCACTGTCCTTTATACTTCTGTGTACTAACTACAAGATGGCTTTAAAATATTTTTTAAAAATAAGGCCCATTAGCCCCAGATGATAAATGGTGATGACTATTTTTCCTGGTATACTTAGGTTTAACAAATCTTGAATGGACATTTAGATTATTAGTAATTTTTCACTATTATAAATAAAAGTTGCTTTCAACATTTTTGTTTAGGCTTCTCTGCAGAGTTGTCAGATCATTTCCTTAAGAAAAATTTCTAGAAATGAAATTCTGGGTAAAAAGGTATTCCTCTAGAAAAACTGTACTAATTTATTCCAACAACAACATTCAAGAGAAAATCATCAGTTTTAACCTAAAACATGCCTGACTTCATGGCTTAGCATTAAAATGCCCAAGAAGGAAAAAAATCCCTCTAATAATAATAAACATTCTTTCTTTTTAGGCTGAGCCTTTCTCCAATTCTGACTTTAACTGATGAGAAATGGAATACTTCATTATGTGACATTTCTTAATTGCAGGTTTTACAATTTGCATCTCTCTTGGAATGAACTTACCACTTATAAATTATATTCATAAGCAAAATGCAATGAAAACTCACTTAGCTTTCTCTAGTTAAAAAAAAAAAAATCTCTGTCTACTGAAAGGCTTAAAAGCAATAATCTCTCAGTAACAGCAAACATATCCAGTGACCCAATTTTGGCTTCTAAATACCATCTTCTAATAAAAGGAACCAGGGCTCTTTGGAGAAATAACTAATTTTTAGGACTAGGGAAGGGAAAATAAAAAATAAGCCTGGGAAATCTGCCAAAACTTGGAAACAACCAAAAGATGTCTTTCAACAGGTGAATTGATAAATTGTGTTACATCCAGGCAACAGAATATTATTTAGCACTACAACAAATGAGCTATCCAGCCATGAAAAGTCCTGGAGGAACTTTAAATTCATATTACTAAGCAAAAGCAGCCAATCTAAAAGGGCTCTATGGTGTATGATTCCAACTACGTGACATTCTGGAAAAAGCAAAACTATGGAGACGGTAAAACGATCAATGGTTACCAGTGGTTAGGAAGGAAGGATGGCTAGGCAGAGCATAGAAAAGTTCTAGGGCAGCAAAAACTATTCTGTGTGTTACTATAATGATGAACATGTCATCTGTCCAAAAGCATAGAATGCAGACAACAGGAGTGAATGCTCATCAAAGCTATGGACTTTGGAGGAATAATAATATGTCAGTGTAAGTTTACTTACTATAAAAAAAAAATAAAAACAAATAAAGGTGGTGAACGAATGTCAAACAATAAACAAAGCTGAGGCATCTTGCAGTAGCAGAGAATAAGGAAGTAGTCAAAGCACACGGGCATGTCAAAGGGGCGTAAGAATCAATCTGAATGAGTTCCCAACAACAAAAACTAAAACAGTTTTAAGCATCAAAGTAAATAACACAGCACTGAATTATAACCCAAACTATGAAATATACAAGTCCATTAAGATATAAATGATTACACAAATAAAAAATAAAGAAGGATAAAGAGACAACAAATTTTCATATAGAATTCCAATCATTCTCCCTCCTGTGGGTAGTTCTTAACTCCATCTCCCTCTTCCCAAACCCCCATCCCCAGTAAGGGGAGACTACACTTAGTGACTCACTTCCAAAAATTAGAGTAAGAAAAGGGAAAAAATAGTGTATTTTCAGTAAAGAAACTTGGCAAACACTACCTTATCCAAGTAATGAAGGTTAACATCATCATATGGATATCACATATCCACTGATACAATGTGACGGGACAAGCCTTCGCCTCTGTGGTATTCTTTCAAAATACCCAAATAACCCTAGTCTAATCACGAGAAAAATGTCAGACTCACCCAGATTAGAGTACATTGCACAGGTCGTAAAAAAGAAAAATTGAGAAACTGTCATAGAATGGAAGAAACTGGGGAAACATGACAACTAAGTTTTATGTGGTACCCTGAATTGGATCCTGGAAAAAGAAAAAGGGTATTAATGGAAAAGCTGGTGAAATCCAAATAAAGTCTAGAGCTTCATTAATAGTAATGTGATAACATTTAATTCTTGGTTTTGACAAATGTATCATGGTCATGGAAGATGTTTACAATGGGGGAAACTGGATAGGGAGTATACAAAACTACGCACTATCTTTTCAACTTTCTATATATTAAAAATTATTCCAGCATAGAATATTTACTTTAAAAAAAGCTTTAAAATGGAACCATAAACCCACTAAATCAACAGAGATATCCTTTTGGAAAATGTTAACTGTCTAAATTTAACTACCATTTTCTCCATTTTAAAAGTCTGTTAATACTCTGGTTTCTCTTCAGATTGCATAAATCTTTTGCTTTTTACAAAGTCTGTTAAATTGAATTCAAGAAAAAACAAAGCTGAGGGAAAATGGACTAACAATTTCTTATTGGAGAATAAATCATGCTTTAATCAAAAACATTTATGTTCTGCATTTAATAGTCCTAGAACTGTGCATATTAAACTAGGAACGTTTGAATGACAGTAGTAGAAATACTTCATGGCACACTAAAAAATACAAAACCTAGTATTCTAGCAATTTAATCTCCCGTCAAGTTTCACAGAACACTGTGTTCTGTGGTTCACTGCGCTTTACTGGGAAAGAGGCATATTTAATACACTAGTGGTATTATAATAGAGAAACAAACATTTGCTAAGTTTATATATTTCACATATGACACTTCTGAGGGATGAGACACCTTGCCTCTAACTTTATAAATAATAGAAATGAATACTAAAAGGCTGTTAAGAAAGGTTATCCAAACCTTGAATATAAGGCCGAAAGCTGTAGCCTTAAAAAAGTGATATCCTTTCAAGGTATTACATAATAAGGGGACAAAGGCCCATTCAACAGTTACTTAATTACTTAGGGAAAGGGAAATGTACTTGTTCCATTAGTCTATTTAATATTGAATTAAATAACCCATATTAAGTGAAGTTACATGCTAATTTACAGATCTTTCCCAGCAGAGTTGCAAATTACCAGGTAGAAGAGATAATCCCAAAGGTTAGGATGTGTTGGTGCTGTAGGACATTAACCAGTTTGTAACTGACCTAGCACTCTTATTCCAATTATTAAAATGCCTATAAATACAGAGGTCCTCAGATGCTCTTTGAAACAGTTTTCTATTTTACTTGTTTCCTTGGTAATATAATCAATTGAATGAAAACTTTGATACATATTCATTTTGTATTTGAATGAGTCATGTTTTTAATTTTTTAAAATTATAATTCCATAGGCCTAAGAACATTCCATGACATGCTTGACACGGCCTTTCCTACATCCAGATCTGCAAATCCTATAAACTCACAGTGTTATTATGACACTTTTTCTGCATAGTATTCTGCTAATATTGCCAGTCATTTGGTTATTGGAACTATCAAATAACATATTTTTGTTTCAAAGATAAATCAGAAAAGAACATGTTACTTTCAAGACCATCTTTATTCCACCACTGACTTTCCATTCTTCTAGCAAAGTACAAAAGTAAATATGCAAACTATTCTATTACATTTTCTTTGAGTTTTCTCATCTGTGCATTTTTAAAACAATGGAAAACACCAAAAGATTCCCTTCCTTTCAAGTGAGCTATTTCCAGAAAAGATTTTTTTAAGTCCTAATCTCTATAATGAGAAAATATTTAAAGAAAAAGATACATAAAGAAAACTCAGTACTTGATGAATCTGCATTAACAAATTACCCCCAGAGGCCAGGCTCAGTGGCTCCTGCTTGTAATTCCAGCGCTTTGGGAGGCTGAGGCGGAAGAATCACTTGAGTCAAGAGTTTGAGACCAGCCTAGGACACACAGTGAGACCCCACCTTTACAAAAAATTTTAAAAATTAGCTAGGTGTGCTGGCACGTGCCTTGAGTTCCAGTTACTTGGGAGGCCTAAGGCAGGAAGATCACTTGAGCCTAGAGTTTGAGATCAGTCTTGGTACATAGCAAGACCCCATCTCTACAAAAAATTAGCCAGGTTTGGTGGTATATGCCTGTGGTCCCAGCTACTCAGAAGGCTGAGGCAGGAGAATCATTTGAGCCCAGGAGTTTGTGAGCTATGATTGTGCAACTATACTCCAGCCTGGGCAATAAGTGAGATCCTACCTCTAAAAAAAATAAAAATAAATGGGAATTACCCACAGAATTACAGAATATAAGATTTAGACAGGATTTTAAAGATCTTCTTTCTCAATCCCGTTTTAAAGAAAACTTAGGCCCCAAGGAATACAGTGACTTTCCAGAGGTCTGACAGTTGCTAAAATTAATTTGATCTGACTTAAAAGATGTAATTTGTTGTACACCTCTCAAAACGTAGGTATGAGTTAATTTTATTTAAACCAATTACTGAAAAAAAAAAATTATTCTGTCTGTTTCAAATACTACTCTCTTTAAAATGAAATGGACTAATACCCGGTTCAGGTATAAACTATAAATTGCCTTTACTTTCATAAATATGATTAATTAAAATAAATTCTGATTACATGTTTGGGATTCAAGCAAGAAAGATTAGTAAAAAGAAAAAAATGACAACTTTGTATTTTCAGTGTTACGTTTTTCACTAAAAACAAAAGTCTGTACTACAAGTAAGAAGCTTTACTTTCATAAATATGATTAATTAAAATAAATTCTGATTACATGTTTGGGATTCAAGCAAGAAAGATTAGTAAAAAGAAAAAATTGACAACTTTGTATTTTCAGTGTTACGTTTTTCACTAAAAACAAAAGTCCGTACTACAAGTAAGAAGCTTAAATATTTTGGAAAATTCAAGTGAACTAATGATAAAGACTAATTTCAACTTTTAGGTTTGAGCATGGGAAGGGAAGCACTCTCAACCAAACCGTAATATATCAAAGCAAAAGAGAAAGGAAAATTTCATACCCTGACATCACTTCTAGATGAAGTTGTCCTGAGACAGTTAAGAAAGCAGGAACATTGAAGAAATTCTCCTCAGGTACCTTAAGTTTGCCAGAAGGCTGCAAATCAAAAACATAAGCCACAAAAAACTATTAAATGTTTTGCTTTGCTTTTCACATTCATATACATGTCACAACTAAAAATCACAATGCAATTAAATCTATGTGAAGGCACGTTGTTCTTAGGAAAACAAAGGTAGTTACACATCTAAGACAAAACGCCAGCTTGGAAAGTGCTAATAAAGGCAAGGAAGTTTGTTCCATATTTTCAAAACATACAATAGCCAAAGGACAAAGTACCTTTGTCACAAAATACACTTCCCCCTAAAAAGTGATTCTGATTAAGAGGCAATCTAAGGCAAGAAATTATGAATTAATTTTTAATGTGAAGAATTACATAATCTCAAAAGGTTGACTTATGATTGAGACTTTATCTCAAGAGAATAGCCTCTGGAACATGCGAGGTAATATTTATTATTAAAATATTAATAGTAATGCTTTTAACACAGATTTTTATAAACACATTATAAACTTTCAAAAACATTATTTCATTTAATTGTCACCACAACTAGGTAGCAGGAAAAGCATGACTCTATCTTTAAAAGATACACTGAGCAACAAAATCTTTATGAACTTACAATATAGAAAGGGTGATTATTCCATTTGAAATGAGTAGGAAACAAGCCATTCAATATTTGTTAAGAGTTAAGCTAAAACAAACTACCTGGAGGCCAAACACAATTTAAACAGTATAATAAAGAAAGCTTCTGAATCAAGTTATGAGTATCATATCCTCTTCTGGGGAAGAAAGTTACACTTGTTTTTGTTGATTTAAACACGGGGTCTCATTATGTTGCCCAGGCTGGTCTTGATCTTCTGGGATCAAGAAATCCTCCCACTTCAGCCTCCCAAAGTGCTGGGATTTATAGGCATGAGTCTCTGAGCCCAGCTTCTTGTATTTTAAACTGTGCACTTATTTGAAAATGTTTTAGTGTAAAGGTGTAGTCACTGTAAAAGCAAGAAAGCCAATTTAAAATATGTAATGGAGAATGTAAGACTCTTTTAACAGGCTTAGTATCAAATATTAAATTATGGCAACACATGAAATAAAGTTATTTAATTTCACTGGTTGTTCTAAAAATATTGCATATCATGTATCGGTATCTCTGGATAAATAAAAAATGTACTGTAAAAATTATCAGTTGAATCTTTCATTTGTTTTTATAATAACTGCCCTTTTTTTCAAACTTACTTTGATAGTAGTCAGAGATTGATGAATGCCTTTTTTATAAAAAAGCCCATCTTTAAATCTCATTATCAATGAAAGGGTATTGTTTCCAAAGATATTTAGTACTCAAGACTAAATACTTTATCTGATATATGTTAAGATTTTAAAATAAAGATCTGTTCTCTGATATTTCTTCATTATTTACTAAAGAATTGCTTTCCGAAATAAGGTCCAACAAATTTATAAGACTACCATACTTTCTCCTTTCCTTCACCACTTTAGTCTATAATTTGTACTAATTTAACTTCACTTCAGATGGTTTCTCTCATTTCTTGTATTTATTTAAAAAAAAAAAAAGTCTGGTCTTTATAATAAGATTTATTTATTTATTTTTGAGACAGAGTCTCACGCAGTCACCCAGGCTGGAGTGCAGTGGCGCGATCTTGACTCACTGCAACCTCCACCTCCCAGGTTCAAGTGATTGTCCTGCCTCAGCCTGCCAGTAGCTGGGATTATAGGCATTGGCCAACATGCCCAGCTAATTTTTGTATTTTTAGTAGAGATGGGGTTTTACCATGTTGGCCAGGATGGTCTCCTGACCTCAAGTGATCTGCCAGCCTCAGCCTCCCAAAGTGCTGAGATTACAAGCATGAGCCACCGTGCCCGGCCTATGACTAGATTTTAGATTTTCATTTATCAGCACTTGCACAGAATGGATTCTGATTTTTCTTACATTTCTTTAATTCAGCTTATTTAAAACATACTACTACTTCATTATGCTTTCCAATGTCATGTTAGCGTTTACATAACAAATTCATACTACCTTACTATAAATTACTTTTATTTCTTTTATATTACAATTAAAGTATTATACTGATTTTTTAAACTTCTCTTTGTATTATCACCTATATATTTTATCTCAGAATATTAAAGAGGGTATATAAAATATTGGTTGTAAAAAGTAATTACAAAAAGTGATATCAGCAAATATGGCAGGATAGGTTGCTCCAAAGGACTGTCCTGCCACAGAAAAATAAAAGAAAAAAAATGAGCAAAACTGTCAGAATCAATTGTGGGAACTCTTGAAGAGAGTTAAAGGTTTATAGCAATCAAGCAAATGCTGAGCCAAGAAAAAGGCAAATTAAAAATGGTAGACTCCACCCAACAGCAGCAGAATATATGTTTTTTTCAAGTGCACAGGGACCATTCTCCAGAGTAGACCATATAGTAGGCCATAAAACAGTCTCAATAAATCTTAAAAAACTAACATCACACAAGGTGTCTTCTTTGATGACTATGGAATGAAACTAGAAATGTACAATAAGGGGTTGCGGTTACTAGGGAAAAAAGTTTGGTGGTTCCTTAAAAAGTTAAAATTGAGTTACTAAATGGCACAGTAATTCCATTCCTAGGTATATACCAAAAAGAATTAAAATGAGGTATATAAACAAACACTTGTACACAACTGTTCAAAATAGCACCATTCACAACAGCCAAAAGGTAAAACCACCTAAATATCCATCAATGGAAAAATGAATAAACAAAATATGATATATACATAGAATGGAATATCATTCAGCCATAAGGAATGTATATACCTATATATTAAAATTATATGTCTTAGCATGTACTTATATATGTTAAAACATAGATGAACAATGAAAACATGCTAAGTGAAAGAAGATAGACTTAAAAGGCTATGTATGATTACATTTATATGAAATATACAGAATAGGTAAATCCATAGAGACAGATGGATGAGAGTCATGGTTTGTGTGGAAGGCAAAATGGGATGTAACTACTAAATGGGCACAGGGTTTTCTTCTGGGGTGGTAAAATTGTTTGGAACTTAACAGAGGTGTCAGTTGTAAAATACTCTGAATGTACTAAATGCCACTGAAATGTACCTTTTAAAATGGTTAATTTTATGACATAAATTTCACCTCAATTCTTGAAAGTAATTATTGAATCTTAGTAGGTTCAAAAACTACCAACCTAAGATTGCAAATTTAAGATTTAGGATTGTAATCTTAAATTTGTAATCTTACGTACTTATGGTAGTGATAAAGAAACAATACAATATATGAATTAAACACCCAACTTTGTGACTTTATCAGTGGGGAAGGATTTCTTTAACAAAAGCTCCAAATTGCCAACGATAAAAGGAAAAACTGATGAATTTATATATGTTAAAATTAAGAAGTTCTATTTAATAAAGGAAGATATAGGCAAAGTTAACAGACAAATGACAGATTATGAATAAAATATTTGCAACATCTAAAACTGCCAAGTGATTAATGGACAGAATATATAAGGACCTCCTGCCAAGAAAACAAAAAAAGAGAAAATAATCTGCTCCCCAAATGAGAAAGAAGATATACAGAAATGAAGACTCAAATGGCTAATGTGAAAATAATTTAAATGAAAGCTGCTGAAACTTTAAATTACTCTGAGTCTTTAAAATGTGATTGATTGTAAGACCTAGGTCATACAGGCAAGTCACTGCAACTTGTTTCTTCCTATTATAGATTAACCTTCTTTCTTATTTTTCTTGCCCTGTAAAACGTTGTGAAAGATTAAATGGTGCCCCTTACCTCTTAGTTACTAATTCTTTGTTACAGATTAACATCCTTCCTTTTTCATGTACCCAGCTCAGACCAGATGGCGAAAGGCCCCATGACTACCAAATTGATAGACGTGCAATTTTAAATATATCTTTCCTGAAAAAGAATAAGCTGTAACCAATCAAACTGCTGTAACTCGTAAATCAGCACTGTATTAAAAATGTGGTAATACTCCTAAACTTCTTTGCTTCTACTTATGTAAGTGAAGCCTCAGCTTCTCCACTTCGCAGCACTGACCCAATTACTCTGGAGTCTTGTTTTTTCTGGGTGGCCAGTCTCAAATTTTGCACCTGAACAAACTCTTTTAAAATTGGATTCCGGGCCTCTTGATTATTTCAGGGTGACATTTTGGTGAACCAGATGGGACCCAAATTAGGCCTTCATTGACTCCTGCTGTTTTGCCAACAGCTGGAGCTGCGGCACCAGCATGGACCGTTTGCATCCAACTGACCTCGCTGAAGACTGCAGAAGCCCTTGGTCAGACTACTCTCAGGGTTGAATCTCCCTGGCTTGACTGAGATTCAGACTTTATGGAACCTGATTCAACAACCGATGAGACTGGAATTGAAGTACTACTTTAAGGTAGGCATTTAGTTTGTTATTCTCTTATTCCATTATTTGTGTATATTTGTGATTTTTTCACTTTTCTCTGAGATTAAAGTCTTGCTTGTCTTATTCACTAGAGTTTGTAACCTTTTCTCTCATTTGAAATTTTATTATGGAGAAAGCAGTCTCTCTTTGAAAAGAGGAAGTGAATGTCTACAGCTTAGACAAATTTTCTTAAACTGGCCAGATCTAAAGTTCCATTCAATTTGGCACATTTAAAATTTCCTTTGGAGTGACCAAAGTTTATAAAAGACCTTATGAGCACAAGAAAAGTCCCAAAGACAAGGGGAACTGCACCTCCTGGTTGAAAGGCACCTTAGGCAACCAAGGAGTCTCCCAGGAGTGTCTGAGCATATCACTCATAACATGTAACAGTCCCACAGGATTTGGATAAATACATACTGACATGTATCCACCACTACAGTATCATACAGAATAGTTTCACTGCCCTAAAAATATGTGCTCCACCTAGTTATCCCTCCCTTTCCCCTAACCCCTGGCAACCACTGATCTTTTTACTTTCTCCATAGTTTTGTCTTTTCCAGAATGTCACACAGTTTAAATCATACAATATGTAGCCTTTTCAGATTGGTCTCTTTGACTTAGTAATATGCATTTAAAGTTTCTCCAGGTCTTTTCATATCTTGATAGCTCATTTCTTTTCAGTGCTGAATAATATTTTATTGTCTGGATGTAACAGATAACAGTTTATTTCTCCATTTACCTACTAAAAGGCATCTTGGTTGCTTCCAAGTTTTGGCAATTATGAATAAAGCTGCTTTATAAACATCCATGTGCACGTTTTTGTGTGGATATAAGTTTTCCACTCCTTTGGGTAAATACCAAGGAGCAGAACTGTTGGTTCTTATGGTTGGAGTATATCTAGTTTTGCAAGAAACTGCCAAACTGTACTGCAAAGTGGCTGTTAAATCTGCTGCTCCACATCCTTGTCAGTATTTGGTGTTGTCAGTGTTGTGGATTTTGGCCGCTCAGTAGGTGTGTAGTGGTACTGACTGGCTTTTTAGTGTGCTTTGTGCATCATTTTCTATGGATCACATGGTTCATACACTACTACCTTCAGCCATTACACTGAGTAGCCGTTATTTTTTTTAGGAATCTATGAGCCAGAATTTCTTGGAATGCTGGTACACCTAAAAAGTAAGAAACATGGGGAAAGTTCTGTAAGTTCCTTTAGGCTGCTGACTGACTGATAATGAGTGAATAAATCAGAACTTTGTCAGTGTAACCTCCTCCAGATATATTCACAAATTCTCAAACCTCTTAAGATCAAAGATTCATACTAAATACCTTTTGTTTCACAGTGTTAACTCATCAAATTAAGAAATATTGGGGCTCCTAAGGGACACGGTCTCTCTTATTACTGGATCCTGCATCTAGCCTATTACCTGGGAATAGCAGTTACTCTGTAAATATTTGTTCAATTGAAAAATGAACCGAAATAGGACCTGGAAATATGGGAGATACCTAAATCTGAGCTAGGATACAAATTTCTCAACGGAAAGAGCATGGAAAAAAATCTCCATTCATGTTAATCCCAAGGAATACGGCAATAAAAGAAATGTTTGAATAACCAAACGTTAAAACATAGTATAAAGCCACTAAATTAATATAGTATATTAGTGGTACACAAGTAAACCCGTGGGATATAACTGAAAGTCTAAACACAGACCTTCACATATAAAAGTATTATATCAAATCAGTGAGGCAAAGCTGAACTTTTTAATAAGCAGAACCAGTTAGCTGGGTAGCCATATAACTGTATCAACCAAAAATAAACTGCAGAATTTTTCTGTACATTGTGGCAGATAGTGTGATGTGAATATATGGGTGTTTTCCCCCACCAAGGAATCTCTGCATAGTAATGCTGTGGTAATTTCTGTTGTTTCCAGCACCTAAGTCGTCACTTCCGATTCTTGAAATAATGGCACATAAATTCATCTACTTTGATCCCATCTTCAATATATTTCTTTCAAATCCTTGAGAGAAATGGTACAATATAAAAGAATATAAAAAGCATTTCTTAAAGTACTGCACATTGAGATAAAATCTCAAAATCAGAATTCTTATTCATTATAAAAAATATTTCTGAACATAAACCAGCAAAAATACTTTATCTCATTGTCTCACACTTCTTATTTATTTTTGTCATTATGGTGTTTTGATATTGCAACAAAGATTTTAATTTTTCCTTTATTTTTATTTATTTTATCTTGTTTTCTTTTAAGATACAGCAGAAATATAATATTCAGAGATCCAGAAAGTTCTTTTTTTTTTTTTTTGTGAGACAGTTTCACTCTTATTGCCGAGGCTGGAGTGCAATGGCACAATCTCAGCTCACCCACAACCTCTGCCCCCGCCCCTCAGGTTCAAGTTTCTCCATGTTGGTCAGGCTGGTCTCGAACTCCTGACCTCAGGTGATCCTCCCACCTCAGCCTCTCAAAGTGCTGGGATTACAGGAGTGAGCCACCGAGCCCAGCAAGTTCATTTTTAACTTGGTTACTTTGCATCTTAGAACCCATTTTCCCTTAAAGAAATACATACAATAACTATATTCACAGAGCAGCCACAGTACTCTATATGATGAATAATACAGATAAAATACAGTCATGTACTACATACTGACACTTTGTTCAACAATGGACTGTAGATATGATGCATCCATAAGATTATAATAGAGCTGAAAAATTCCTATTTCCTAGTGATATCACAGAGCACGGCATTACTCACGTATTTGTGGTGATGCTGTTGTAAACAAACCTACTGCACTTCCAAGCATATAACGATAATAAACAACTATGTTACTGATTTACATATTTATTATACTCTACTTTTTATTATTACTTTAAAGTGTACTCCTTCTACTTATTAAAAAAAGAAGTTAACTGTAAAACAAGCTCAGGCAAGTCTTTCAGGAGGTATTCAAGAAGGCATTGTCATCATAGGAGATGACAGCTCCATGTGTGTTACTGCCCCTGAAGACCTCTCAGTAGGACAAGATACAGAGGTGGAAGACAGCGATTCCACCTCTGTATTAATGATGCTGCCCCCGTATAGGCCTAGGCTAATGTATTTTTGTGTCTTAGTTTTTAACAAAAATGTATAAACAGTAAAAAAGAAATCTCTAATAGAAAAAAGCTTATAGAATAATGAAAGAAAATATTTTTGTACTCATATAACGTGTTTTAAGTATTATGAAAGAGTAAAAATATTTTAAAAAATTAAGTTTATAAAGTAAAAAAGTTAAGAGTACGCTAAGATAATCTAGTATTAATAATTAATCTATTACTCAACACATTTTAAAAAATAAATTTAGTGTAGCTTAAGTACATAGGTTTGCAAAGTTTACAGTATTGTCCTAGGCCTTCCTACTCACTTATCATTCACTTACTGACTCATCCAAAGCAGCTTCCAGTCTTACAATGTCCATTCATGGTAAGTGCCCTATACAGGTGTACCATTAAAAGAAAAAAATCTTTTATACTGTATTTTTATCGTACCATTTCTATGTTACGTATGTTTAGATATACAAATACTTGCCATTTTATTACAGTTGCCTAGGGTATTCAGTACAGCAACATGCTGAATAGGTTTGTACCTGAAGAACAAGAGACTAGACCATACAGCCTAGGTGGTAGGCTATACCATCTCAGTTTGCCTAAGTACACTCTACGATGGTTGCACAATGATGAAATCACCTAAGGATGCATTTCTCAGAAGGTATCTCCATCGTTAAGCGACACATGACCATATATGGAGAGAGATGCAGAGAGAGGGTGTGTGTGTGTTAAGTCATGTTACAAAAAAATGTGCATGTGGATACAAATGAATGAATGAGTGCCTGGATTCATTTCTATCAATCTCGGCAAATGTGACCAACAGGGAGATAAAGTCCCCAGACAGAGTACAGGTAGTACCAGGAAGCTGAAGAGGTGGCTTGTATTCATGTAGGGTACAACTTGATCTTTACTCTAGCTTCTTTATTGCTAAGATGAGACTCAGAAACAGGATTTTAACAGTTTGAAAATGTGTCTAGAAGTTTCAGAATTAGATGATAAAACCAGTAATTTGAGGGGCCAGGTATGGTGGCTCACAACTGTAATCCCAGCACTTTGGAAGGCCAAGGTGGGAGAACTGCTTGAGTCCAGCAGTTTGAGACCAGCCCTGGGCAACATAGTGAGGGGTCCATGTCTAAAAATACAATTTAAAAATTAGCTGTGCGTGGTGGCACGTGCCTGTAGTCCCAGCTACTGAGGAGGCTGAGGAAGGAGGATTGCTTGAGCACAGAAGTTCAAGGTGGCAGCAAGCCATGATTGCACCACTGCACTGCAGCCTCGGCAACAGAGCAAGATCTTGTCCCTAATACGTATGTACGTACATATATACATACATGCAAACATACATACATGTTTGTCTGACTTAATTATCACATTATTCAAAACATTCCTTAAGTAGGCATAGTAGTCTCCCTTATCCACAGTTTTACTTTTCATGGTTACAGTCGCCTATAGTCAACTGCAGTTTGCAACTATTAAATGGAAAATTCCAGAAATAAAGAATTCTTAAGTTTTAAACTGCACTGTTGAGTAGCATGATGAAATCTCAGGCTGTCCCACTCCATCCTGCCCTGGACACCAATCATTCCTTTGTCTAGGGTATCCATGCTCTATATGCTACCAATCTTATAGTCACTTAGCAGCAGTCTTGGCTACCTGGTCCACTGATGTCACACTGCCTACGTTATTCACCTCACAGCAGTTTAGGACCACGGCACAATACACTTACCTCAAAAATCACTTATCCATGAGGGCTTCTTACTGCTAATAGTCCCCGCTCCACGCCTAGACTAGTAAAAATGACCCTTCTCTGCATTTCCATAATAATCTGTATATACACCTCATTCATTCATCTAAGCACTGTGCTAAACGAGAGAGAGCAATAAATAAGAGAACATAAGCTCTCAAAGAGCTTACATTCTAATGGGGAAAAAAGAAAATAACATGTAAACTAATAAAGAATCAAGATAATTACAAGCTGGGATAAATGAGTTGGGTACTGGGGTATGGGAAGGCCTCTTAAGCAGTAATAAGCAAGCAGAGACCTGAAAGATAAGAATGTATCTGCTATACTATAAACTGGGAAAAATACTCCAGGCACAAGGAACAGCCAGTAGAGAGATCAGTACGTGGGAAGGGGGTGTCATACCTTACGGGAGTGGAAGGCAGGTGACTGTAGCTTGAGGGACTCAAGAGTAAGACTGTTAAAAGATGAGGTTAGACAGGTAGGCAGAAATCAGATTATGGGTCCTTTATAGATCATGATAAGGAGTTTGAATTTTATTCTAAGATCACAGAGCAGCCACTGAAATGTAAGCATGGGGTTGTGGCATGATGAGTTAAAAAATTCTTCCAGTGTCTTAGTGGAGAACAGACAATAAAGGGATAAGAGTAGAAGTAGGGGCACCAATCAGAAGACGAGAAGAGTAGCTTGAATTAAACTGGTAACATTGGAAACAGAGAAATGGAGAGGTTGAGGATTTATGTTAAAGATGAGCCAACAAAGGACTGATAAATTAGATGTGAGGTTGGGGGAGACAGGTAGGGGAGTTATGAATTAAGTCTGACATCTAGATTTTTTTACTTAAGCAAATGAGTAGATGGTAACTTTCACTGAGATAAAAAAGAAGGGGAAGAGGCTTTGGAGGAAAAAATCAAGAGGTTTATTTAATACATACTATGTTTGAATGCATATTAGACATCAAAGGAGAAATGTCAAGTAGGCAGATGCTTCTACAAATCTGGAGCTCAGAAACAGAACCTGGAGATAAACAGTTTGGGATTGCAGATAAACAGTTTGGCAGTCAGTACGTAGATGGTATGGCACATAAAGCCTTGGAAGTGAATAAAATCACCAGGGGAGAGATTACAGATTAGTGCTTCTCATTGATGATGATAGTGTTCCCTAGAAAATACTTCAGGAATTTGTAGAAGCATTTAGTGGGCAGGAGTCAAACATGTCCTGCAATATATACAAAGTCCTGTGTAAGCAAGCCTTTTCCTGCAATCTCCCAAGTTCCCAATGCTCTGTTAAGGCATTCATATAGTCTATCAACAAAACCACGTGGATTTGAGCTATCTGAGAAACAAAGTCATTCCTTTTATCTATCTTCTATAGAGGGTCTTGGTAGAAGATTTTGTTTGGAAAACACTTTTGAACAAAAATGTTTGAAAATCAATATAAAGGATGATTAGTCCCTCTCATCCTAACAGTCCATGATAGACTAACCTTTCCCTGATCATATAAAACTTACATTAGTGCAATAAAACTTAACCTAGCCTTTCCCTATTATGCAAAACAAAAATTTTTGCTAGGTTATTCTGCCACTGGAAGACAGTAAATAGCAGAGCCAAGAAAGGGGAAACCAAGAACTACCAAAAAAATTTTTTTATTGTGTGTATCCCAGTGAATTTCTTATCACACGGATCTAAAATCCTCCCTGTTTCTTTGAGGATTTCCAAGAAAATATTAAACAAGTATTTTGAATTGCCCTCCAGTTATTTGTTCTCACAGCAGAACAAATTTAGCTGAGCAGTTTCACAATCTCAGGAGAATTAAATAGAAAAACCCACACAAGTCTGACTCTGTCTCCATGTAAAATATATAGCAAGGAGCGAGAGTAAACAGCAGTAAGCTGAACAGTGGAAAGGAATATAATCAACAATGGAAAACTTATTTGACCTCCACCATCACTGAAGCACCCAATCTATTTTTATCTCCTTTTACTTTTTCCATTTTCTACTTTGTACCCTACCCCCCACCTTTTACCCAGTTCTATTTACTCATAATCCCAGAGACAAAAAGTTGGGAAGAGAATACATAAAGATGAAGCATGGTTCAGAAATTTAAAAGGTTTAAAATCATAATGGCATGCTATTGTCCTGTTTACCTCAATCTGCAATTTCCTTTGAAGATCATGAAGAAAAGGGAGAGTACTCACCATCTGTAAGCTCCATATAACCACTGAATATCCTATTTTCTTTCTTGATCCCAATTAAGAGATTAGAGGGAGGCTATGCCTTTCACGATACAGAGAGTAAAGAATAAAGAAAGCTAAGTTAGATAAAATTTTAATTTTTTCACGCCTATAATCCCAGCACTTTGGGAGGCCAAGGTAGGCGCATCACCTGAGGTCAGGAGTTCGAGACCAGCCTGGTCAACATGGTGAAACCCCATCTCTACTAAAAATACAAAAATTAGCCAGGCGTGGTGGTGCACACCTGTATTCCCAGCTACTTGGGAGGCTGAGTCATGACACTCGCTTGACTCTAGGAGGCAGAGGTTGTTGTAAGCTGAGACTGCACTATTGTACTCCAGCCTGAGTGACAAGAGTGAAACTCCATCTCAAAAAAAAAAAAAATTTTTAATTCAACTTCCCTCTTGTAAAAGATGCTAAAGCTTAAAAATGTTAAATGTCAAATGTTAGAATAAATGTTATATACAACTACTTTTTGGTAAGATCAGTTGTAGAATCCAGGTTTCTCAGCTTCTAGTACAATCACCTTTCCAATAAGTCTTGTCACTTTTCTTTTTTTTTTTTTTGGAGATAAGGTCTTGCTATGTTGCCCAGGCTGGTCTTGAACTCCTGGGCTCAAGTGATCCTCTCACCTCTGCCTTCCGATGGGACTACAGGCATATACCACTGTGCCCAGCTCTCCCATTTTTTTATCCTGTAGTGTTGAAATAAAGCTTTGGATTAAAATGCTTTTAATATTAGTCTCTCCCAAGTATGAAATGCTGATCATATAACATAAAACAAGCCAGGTGTAGTGGAGGCTGCCTGTAATTCCAGCTACTCGGGAGGCTGAAGCAGGAGGATCACTTGAGTCCAGGAGTTTGAGGTCAATGAGTTATGATCATACCACTGCACTCCAGCCTAGGTGACAGAGTAAGACTCTGCCTCTAAAATCAATCAACCAACCAACCAATCAATCATAGGAACTAAATCTGTCATACAGTCTCCAAAGATTTGTGGGTTGGTAGTTTCATGATCCCTATCAAGCTGTATCTCAAATGCAGTTGCTATCATTGCTGCAGAAATTGTTCTGCATGCCATTAGACTGCATCTCATACGTAAAAACTAAAGCCAAGGGAAACAGGCTCAATAAACTGCATTCTATTTTGCCGGTTATGTTAGTTTTGGGATTTTCCTATTAACAAGCCATATATGTAGGTCTTCCACTAATCTAAAAATTTCCAATAAGTCCAGTTTATGTTTCCATACTTTCCACTTGCTACAAATGTGTATCTTGGTGTACACAGAACTGCTAGTATAAAAATAATCTTTCTTAAAATAAGGGTTCATTTACATTCCAGAACACCCACTAACTAGAACACCCACTCGGCCCTGAGAAAAGTTTCATTTTAGCAACTATTTGATCATCAGGAAAGGAAGTTATTAAGTCAGACTGTTTGTAAACAGTCTGTTTTCCTGCTGAGCAGTCTGAGAAAGAAAGAATCAAGAAAAGACGCGTGGAGTCTAATATTAGAGGGTAAGGTTGAGGCAAAATAGAAAGTGAATATACAATGCTGCCTTATTTTTCTTTTACAGGAGATAAACACAAATGCAAAATTGCAAAACAGCAAACTTATTCCTAAATGTAAAGGGGTCAGTGAAAAATGAACCAAACTTTTTTTCACTATTGCTTGAAAAATATTAATTTTGGCTTATTCATTGTCAGATTGGGGCTTTAAAGATGAATATGATAAGATATGATCCTAGTCCGTTAACTAGGACTTCTGTGAGAAGGGATACCTATGCTCCAGAGTTAAGTCTCCAAACCACGTATCCACACAAAGGACTTGACTACCACTAAACACAGCAGGTACTCAATAAATTCTTATAAATCCCAGCCGAAGGGCGGGGTGGAGGTAGGAGGATTGCTTGAGACCAGGAGTTCAAGACCAGCCTGAGCAACATAGTGAGACCCTGACTCTACTTTAAAAATTGGCTGGGTGTGGTGGTGCACACCTGTAGTTTTAGTAACTCTAGAGGCTGGAGTGGGTGGATAACTTGAGCTCAGGAGGTCAAGGCTGCAGACAGCCATGATCGCTGGCTCATCACTGCACTCCAAACAGGGCGACAGAGCAAGACCTTGGGTCAAAACAAACCCCCCCAACAAAATATACTTTCTTGCAGTTGCTGCAAGGAGGAAGTAAGTTATTGATAACTGGAACAGAAGGGCTTGGTTGCCCTTTACCTCTGGCTGTGGTAATCAAGACTAAGTTAGCCAAGTATGGTGGTCGGTACCTGTAACCCCAGCTACTTGGGAGGCTGAGGCACGAGAACTGCTTGAACCCGGGAGGCAGAGGTTGCAGTGGGCTGAGATGGTGCCACTGCACTCTAGCCTGGGCAACAGAGCAAAACTACGTGTCAAAAAAAAAAAAAAAAAAAAAAAAGAATAAGCCATTATAAAGCATACTCATATAAAAGTCACGATTTTGATGCTATCCAAAGATTATCCAAAAGGGATTCACATCATTTTTTGAGATCAAAGTATCTCTTGAAGTCAACAATGCCATGGAATGCTTCCTTCAAAGATGGCATGCATAAAATAAATGTCTAATTTCCAACAAAAACCAATTTCCCCAAATAATTAGATAGTATTGGCCCTAAAGAGTATAAACTCAAAAAGCTTTCCAGTGTTTATGAAGCTGACATTTTCTTTTCATTTATGATTACTTAATTGAATTCTAATGTCCAAACCAGCAACATGAAAGTTCATGTTTTTAAAAAAGAGGAAACTCTACTTTTCTACTTTTAATTAGCAATGGAAATAACCATTTGTAGATAAAAAATAATTCTCTCTATATTAAAAGTTCAAAAGTCTAGCAGAAGTGAACTATTCAACATAATCACTTCTGGGAAAATACACAGCAGGAACAGATATAACAAAAACAAAAAAAATGTACCCTGGTACCAAGATCCAAGATGCGTAAGTTACTTTCTAAATATATTCAGAATCCGGCCAGGCAGAGAGGCTCATGGCTGTAATCCCAGCACTCTGGGAGGCCAAGGTGGGCAGATCACGAGGTCAACAGATCGAGACCATCCTGGCCGACATGGTGAAACCCCATCTCTACTAAAAATACAAAAATTAGCTGGGCGTGGTGGCACGCACCTGTAGTCCCAGCTACTCGGGAGGCTGAGGCAGGAGAATCGCTTGAACCCGGGAGGTGGAGCCAAGATTGTGCCACTGCACTCCAGCCTGGCAACAGAGTAAGACTCTGTCTCAAAAACAAACAAACAAACAAACAAACAAAAAACTCTCTCTCTCTCTCTCCAGAATCCAACCACATTTCAGGATGTACAATTTCAACTCCTGTGTAAATCACTATCTGTCCACCTAAAATACAGCATTAGACTTTTAACTGGTTTCTCTTCTTCTGTACCTCTCCCTGATTTAATCTCCATATAGCGGCCAGAATGATCTCATTAAAATATAAGTGATTTGTTACTCCTTTGCTTATAACTCTCCAAAGACTCACAGCCAACATTCTTATAATGGCCTAAAAAGTCCTTTTAGAGGGAATGTTTCTGGTTGTCATAACTGGGGAGAGCTACTGAAATTTAGTGGGTACTACCCCAAGTTTCAAATATGCCATGGAACGTTCATGTTAGTGCATTAGGTAAATTGTATTATTTTAATATGCTCTGAATTTTCCAGAATGCATCTTCCATGTAAATCAAGGGAAAGCTAATACTTTGATGCGGAACTCTTATCAAGAATGAGTTACTGGCTGAGCGCAGTAGCTCATGCCTGTGATCCCAGCACTTGGGAGGCTGAAGCAGGCAGATCACCTGAGGTCAGGAGATCGAGACCATCCTGGCTAACACGGTGAAACCCCATCTCTACTAAAAATACAAAAAATTAGCCAGGCACGGTGGTGGGTGCCTGTAGTCCCAGCTACTCGGGAGGCTGAGGCAGGAGAATGGCAAGAACCTGGGAGGCAGAGTTTGCAGTAAGCCAAGATCGCGCCACTGCACTCCAGCCTGGGCGATAGAGCAAGACTCTGTCTCAAAAAAAAAAAAAAAAGATACAGAAAATTAGCTGGGCGTGGTGGCGGGCGCCTGTAATCTCAGCTACTCAGGAGGCTGAGGCAGAAGAATTGCTTGAACCCGGGAGGCAGAGGTTGCAGTGAGGTGAGATCGCGCCACTGCACTCCAGTATTCTCATCACGAATAGCAAACTCTTCATGATATGTGAGTCACCAATATAACACACCTGTTTAAGTCCTAATTTATAGTGGTCAAAGTCAGCAGTTCTTTATATCTCTATATAAAGGCTACTTACATTCTTCTAGACCACAGTATTTACATAATAAAATACACTAATTATATTACTTTTCCTTTTTATATTAAGTTGGAAGCACTATATTTTTCAAATTAAGTGTATAAAAAGTTTATATCATCTATATTTCATTATACATATTATCTATATTTGGGAAAGAAGTTATTAAAATTCTTTTTTACAAAAGTGTTACACCTCATAAGATGAACATCACTAACATATATAATTTGCACCTACTCCCAACCTCTATGCCTAACCTCAGTTTCCACTAATCTTCCTCTCTTTCCTATGCTCGATCCATACCTGCCTTCATGATTGTTTCTTGAAAACCTGAGGCTGCTCCAGCCACAGAATCTTTGTACTTGCTGTTCCTTCTGACTGAAATGTTCTTTCCCAGGTATCAACATTACTTACTCCCATATGTCCGTCATGCTTTTCCCTTTTTTTTTTTTTTTTGAGACAGAGTCTTGCTCTGTCACCCAGACCGTACTGCAGTGGTGTGATCTCGGCTCACTGCAACCTCCGCCACCTGGATTTAAGCAATTCTTGTGCCTCAGCCTCCCAAATAGCTGGGATTGCAGTTGTGCATGCGCCACTGTGGCCAGCTAATTTTTGTATTTTTAGTACAGATGGGAGATGGGGTTCTGTCATATTGGCCAGGCTGGTCTCGAACTCCCAGCCTCAAGTGATATATATGCCTGCCTTGGCCTCCCAACGTGCTGGGATTACAGGTGTGAGCCACCACACCTGGTCCACTCATGCTTTTTGAACATCTTTTCAGTAAAGCTTTCCTTGACCATCCAATTTAAACTAGAATCTCTCTCTCCCTAACCTTTTTCCCAATTTACTTTTCTTCGCAATACAAATCACCATCTGTTCTGATTATCTATTGGTGAGTAACAAATCATCCTAAAATTTAGCGGCTTAAAATGATAATCTACTGCTATCTTTCACAATTCTATGGGTTGCCTGGCTTCAGCTGAGTGGTTCTTGTATGCAGTCTCTCACGTGGTTTCAGTCAAATGGCTGCTGGCACTGGAGTCATGTGAAGGCTAGACTCAGCTAGATATCCAAGATGACCTCCTTAATCACAAGTCTGGTGCCTTAGCTGGGATGGCTGAAACAGCTGAAGCATAGCCAGGCATCTCTGTCTTACCATGCAGCCTTCCCACACAAATAGTCTGAGGTCTCACAGTGGCGCAGTACCTCTTATACAGATGCTGGCTTCCCCTAGAGCCATTCCAAAAAACCAATGGCAAGGATATTTCATTTCCACCATGTCCTACTGATTACACAGAACCAGCCCACTCTTTAACTGTGGGTGAGGACAACAGAAAGATGTGGGTACTGGGAAGCACAGTGCACTAGGCAGCTATCTTTGGACAGTTACCACAATACTTAACATATTCTCTATTTTACTTTTAGATTTATTGTCTCCTCTTCTACAAGGATATACATTCAACAAGGAAAGAGATTCTGTGTTCACCACTTTTCCTCCAGCACACGTCATGCAGTCAATTAATATTAATTGATAAAAGGAATAAATTATTGCATTAGGTAAGTGATATACATCAATAATTCACTATATCTCCTTGCTTCTCACTATAGGTCACTCTGCCCCAATCTTACCAATTTGCCTTTCTGAAAGGTACCTGGTATGAATCTGGATAATTTTGGAAGTAGAAAATGACAAAGTTGGAACAAAAATCAAAGACGGAACTATAAACAAGGATCATACACATTGCTTTGTCCTGTGGACATCTCTGATCACTTCCGTACCTAGTTTTTCCTTGTCAGAAATCTCTCCTAGAGCACTTATAAAAAGTGAAGCACTACTTGATGCAACAATTCTGTATATTCTGTATAATTACCCTTAAAAAAGGTAAAAGCCAATTAAACATTTAATTATTCTGTCTACAATTTCACATGTTAGCTTTATCTTCTGGATAAACACTATACATTTCGTGGCTGGGTATGGTGGCTCATGCCTGTCATCTCAGCACTTCGGGAGGCTGTGGCGGGAGGACTGCTTGAGCCCAGGAATTAGAGAACAGCCTGGACAACATAGCAAGACCCTGTATCCATAAAAAATTTAAAAATTAGCCAGGTGTGGTGGTGCACACCCATAGTACTAGCTACCAGCTACCTGGGAGGCTAAAGTGGGAGGATCACTTGAGCTAAAAGAAAAAAAAAAAGAACTCAGAAACTGTACATTTCTTGAGAACCAGCTCATTTTAATTTAAAAAACAAATTTTCATTCAAAATTCTCAACACAGGACCCAATACTAACTTGTGCATACTAGCATGTAACAGGAAAAAAAAAAAGCCAATTAATTCTCCATCAGTAAAAGAATAGGTTAAATACACTGAAATACATGTATTGATACACTGCAACAGCACATACTTTTAAAAGAATGAGGCAGAAGCAGTAAGAGGTACTGATAAATGAACAAAATGAACAAAGCAGGTATAAGCCAGGCATGGTGGCTCATGCCTGTAATCCCAGCATTTTGTGAGGCTGAGGCAGGTGGATCACCTGAGGTCAGGAGTTTGAGATCAGCCAAAATGGTAAAACTCCGACTCTACTAAAAATACAAAAATTAGCTGGGTGTGGTAGCTAATAAACATGAAGATCATTATGTTATTTATGAACGTATGACTAGACTAGTCTTAAGGCTGAAAGTTCTACAAAACTAAAATAGCCGTTAGAAAATAATAATAAGTATTTAAGTGTTCCAGGTAGTGTGGAGGCCACAGGTCTTCCCTGAAAGGAACTTACCATCTACACAGGGAACCAAAACTGGTAAGTAAGAAACCATTGATGAACAACTGAATGTTAAAACAGGCTATAGTAGGCCAGGCACGGTGGTTCATGCCTGTAATTCCAGCATTTTGGGAGGCTGAGATTGGAGGATCGCTTGAGTCCAAGAGTTTGAGACCAGCCTGGGCAACATAATGACCTTGTCTCTACTAAAAATTAAATTAGCCAGGTGTGGTGGTGTGTGCCTGCAGTCCCAGCTACACAGGAGGCTGAGGTGGGAGGATTGCTTGAGCCCAGGAGTTTGAGGTTGCAGTGAGCGATGACAGTGCAAGTGCATGCACTCCAGCCTGGGTGACAGCAAAACTGTGACTCAAAAACAAAAAATAAAACCAGCTATAGCAACTGAATACAAGTTTAACAGGAGTTGGAACAAGGGAGGTATTGGTATTAGCTAGAAAAAAGTTGTTTTGAGAAGAGGTTTGACATGGGTTGGCCCACATACCATCTAAAAAAGTTTAGAAGAAAATAGGTAAGAGTAATCAAAAAGTGAAACCAGCACAACCAAAATGATGTGTGCCATAAACAACTTAGTCATAAAAATGTATAAGCACTAGAATTTCTGAGGTCTAGTAACTTTGTGTTACCATTTCTAGAACGCACAACAGTTTACAGAAGAGAAATGCTAGTGCTTATATCTGTTTTACCTATTTTGGATTAGCAACATGAAGTTTTCATATATGTCATTTCACTTAATCCTTACAACCTATAAGAATAGTGTTCTTCACATTTTACCAGAGAGGAAATTGAGGATCGTGGTGGTAAAAAGTAGCCAAGAGGTGACTAACCTGTTTTTCCTCTTCCCTTCTGACATGACAGTGTGGGGAGCTCCTCAGACCCATTCCTCAGTGAAATGCGTAAACGTTATTTAAAAAAAAATTTTTTTTTTAATCCAACCATTTAAAGTCTCTAGAAATCGTCTTAAGGGTATACAGCAAATGAAGAAACATCTATTCAAAAAAATCTACTAAAGCTCGGTGAGGACAAGGAGAGTCTGTAATGTCTGAAACAGAGCCCTCTTCCTCCTTTCCCCTCACAGCTTGGCATGACAGAAACTCTACCCCCCAATTACAGCCAAGATCACAGGGCTCTAGCCAGAGGGGCAGCATGCAGGCATTTCTCCCCCTTCTCACAGCTACCTGTAGCTGAGGCTAAGTTCTGGGCAAGTGTGGCTGAGAGGTGGAGCCTCCCTTCTTCAGGCCCAGCCCAACTTGGGGGATGGAGGCTCCACCTTGGGCATGGTGCTGCTGAGAACACTAGGGTCCTGACTGCTTTTGCCCCAGATCCTGGGGTGGGGGTTCCATGCCAGGAGAGACAAGCCAAGAAACCTGGGCTGCTGCCTCTTGCTCCACTGAACACTCAGCTCCTAAATCAGGAGGTCTTGTAGTGAGAATGACCCATTGTCCCTTCTGCCAGCACTGGAACCTGACTCCAACATTGACTGGGCAAAGAAGCAGGCCATAAAACAGAGCTCCAAATCTTTAACCAAAGGAACTGACTTCATTGCAACAAAGTATGTAAAAGTCCAAACTGAAGGGTGTTCTCCAGAATAGTGGTGGTTGTGATGAAAGGCAGATTGAAAGATTCACTGGTGATAAAGGCTAAACTGTAGATTTCCTAGTATGCTGGAAAGAAACAGAAACAGCTGGGAAGAGCCCTTTTGGGGTCAGAACAAACTCAAACGCTGCCCTTGAAAACTGTGTCCACAAAGGAGTATAAATTTGATTGGATCAGTTTGTGAAGCAATTTACGCTCCAGACGTTGTAAACAATAGCACAATCAGTCTGCAAGTAATGGAGCTTAAGAGGTGGGTGTGGTCAGGGGAAAAGACAGCCAAAGAAAGCTCTACCAAAACCAGTGCCATCCTTATCGTGGGCATACTCAAGGCTATTCCCCCTGAGTGGCAGCATCAGAGGCTTCACACTGGTAGGGGGTGGGAGGGAGGAGAGGGGCAAGACTTGTATCTAGAATATATAAAATACCTCCTACAGGCCCAAAACAAAAAGACAACCCAATTAAAAAATGGGCAAAAGACTTAAATAGGCATTTTTCCAAAGAAGAGAAATAAATGGTCAATATGTACATAAAAGATGTCCAACATCCTTAGTCGTGTTAAATAAGGCATTGTTTTGGGCTAAGCTACTGCACTAGGCGTAGTGCAGTAATGGAGTCACTCACACTAAAGTTCCATACCATCAAACTGAAACTGAGTTATCTGGCATTCCTAGAAATCAGGAGAGGGAGATGGCTGAATTTCTCAAGCAGGCCACTTTCAATCAGCATGATAACAAAGTTCCCTCCACCTTTAAACCTTCCAACAAAATGTAACCTGAAGTGACCTAATGTTAACCAATCAGTTACTTTCCTATTGTTCTGTTTCCCTGTTCCCATCTTGCGCCTTACAAGGAAAGTAACTTTAAAGTGACCAATACACTTCTTGTTCTTTGTTTATATTTCCTTCAGTCATTTTCTGTCTATAAAACCTCAGGTCAGCTCATCAGAATACATTCTATTTTACAGAATGAAGCGTTAGCCCATTCTAGAATTGTTAAATGAAGAAATTTCAATTTTAAAAAATTTGTTGTAATTTTGTCTTTTGATAGTCATTAGGGAAATGCAAATCAAAGCCACAATAATATGCCACTTTACACCCATTAGTATGATTATAATCAAAGAAACCGAAAATAACAAACATAGGCTAGGATGCAGGGAAAGGAGAAGCCTCAAAATGCCGCCGCCACTTCGAAAAATAGCTTGGCAGTTTTTTAAAATGTTGAACTTAAGGTTTACAACATGACCCAGAAATTCTACCCAAGAGAAATTAAATCATAAATTCATCCACACAAAAACTTTTCAAAAATGTTCATAGCAGCATTATTCATAGTGAAACAGGTTAAAGGTTATGTAGAAACAATACAAATGTCCATCAAGTGATAAATCAATAAACAAAACATGATACAGCCACAAAAGGGACCAGCTTGATATAAAAAGGAATGAAGTACTGATACATACAATACTTTATAAGTAAAAGAAGCCAAACACAAAAGACCATACATTGTACGATCCCATTTATATGAAAAGTTTCGGAAGAGGCAAATCCACAGAAAGCAGATTTGTGGTTACCTAGAGCTAAGGGTGGGAATGGCAAGGGGCTGCTACTGGGTACAGTTTATTTTTGGGGTGATAAAAATGTCCTCAAATTAGATCGTGGTGATTGGCTGTATAACCCTGAGAACATACTGAAAACCATGGAACTATATACAGTTGTGCATAGCCCGAGGCGGACATGTTCTGAGAAATGCATCACTAGGTAATTTCACTGTTGTGCGAACATCACGGAGTCTATTTACGCACAGATGGGGTATAGCCTACTACCCCCAGGCTACAAACCTGTATAACACGTTACTGATACTACTGAATACTTTGGCAACTGTAACACAATGGTAAGCGTGTGTGTATGTAAACGTATCTAAATATGGAATTGGTACAGTAAAAATACAGTATTATAATCTTATGGGATCACCATGGTATATGTGATCTGTCACTGACTGCAATGTTGCTATGTGGCACATGACTACACTTTCATATTTTATGGTATGTGAGATATGTTCCAATAAAATAGTTTTAAAAAATCCCTGCTCCAGGCCGGGCACGGTGGCTCATGCCTATAATCCCAGCACTCTGGGAGGCCAAGGCGGGCGGATCACCTGAGACCAGCCTGGCCAAGATGGTGAAATCCCGTCTCTACTAAAAATACAAAAATTAGCCGGGCGTGGTGGCAGGCGCCTGTAATCCCAGCTATTCGGGAGGCTGAGGCAGGAGAATTGCTTTAACCTGGGAGGTGGAGGTTGCAGTGAGCCGAGATTGCGCCACTGCACTCCAGCCTGGGGAACAAGAGTGAGACTTCGTCTCCAAAAAAAAACAAAAAAAACCCCACCAAAAACAACCCTGCTCCATCTCATTCCTAAAGCTATCCAACTTTATTTCCTATGATTCAACAATATGAACCTTCTCATGTATCTCTCCACCCAGAGTCTAATAAAAACCCCTACACTTCATTTTATTTTATATTTTAGGTTTGGGGATACATGTGAAGGTCTGTTACACAAACATGTGTCATGGGAGTTTGTTGTACATATTACATCACCCAGGTATTAAGCTCAGTACCCAACAGTTATCTTTTCTGCTCTTCTCCCTCCTTCCATCCTCCCCCCTCAGGAAGACACCAGTGTCTGTTGTTTCTTTCTCTGTGTTCATAAGTTCTTATCATTTAGCTCCCACTTACAAGTGAGAACATGCGGTATTTAGTTTTCTGTTCCTGCATTAATTTGCTAAGGATGACAGCCTCCAGTTCCATCCATGTTCCCTCAAGACATGATCTCATTCCTTTTTATGGCTGCGTAATATTCTATGGTGTATGTGTATCACATTTTCTTTATCCAGTCTGTCACTGATGGGCACTTAGGTTGACTCCGTATCTTTGCTATTGTGAACAGTGAGGCAATGAACATTCACGTGCATGTGTCTTTATGGTGTGAAAGGAAAATACATCTTGGGCCCCAAAATCACCAAGCTAAAGGGAAAAGTCAAGCCGGGAACTGCTTGGGCAAACTGCCTCTCATTCTATTCAAAGTCATCCCTCTGCTCACTGAGATAAATGCATATTTGATTGCCTCCTTTGGTGAGGCTAATCAGAAACTCAGTAAGAATGCAACCACTAGTCTCTTATCTACCTATGACCTGGAAGCCCCCTCCCCACTTCGAGTTCTCCCACCTTTCTGGATCGAACCAATGTTCATCTTACGTATATTGATTGATGTCTCATGTCTCCCTAAAATGTATAAAACCAAGCTGTGCTCGGACCACCTTGCGCACATGTTGTCAGGGCCTCCTGAGGTTGTGTCACAGGCACGCATCCTCAACTTTGGGAAAATCAACTTCCTAAATTGAATGAGACTTGTCAATTTTGGAGTTCACAATATTTGGGCTTCACAATGATAAAATGCTTTATATTCCTCCAGGTATATACCCAGTAATGGGGCTGCCAGGTCAAATGGTAGTTCTGCTTTTAGCTCTTTGAGAAATCACCATACTGCTTTCCACAATGGTTGAACTAATTTATACTCCCTCCAACAGCATATAAGGGTTTCCCTTTTCTCTGTAACCTGGCCAGCACTGTTATTTTTTTATTTTTTAATTATCGCCACTGACTGGTGTGAGATGGTATCTCACTGTGGTTTTGATTTGCATTTCTCTAATGATCAGTGATATTGAGCTTTTTTTCGCTTTTTGGCCTCAAGCATGTCTTCTAACAAGTGTCTGTTCATGTCCTTTGCACCCTCCTTTTTTTTTCTTTTTTGAGACAAAGTCTCGCTCTGTTACCCAGGCTAGAGTGCAGTGGCATGATCTCAGCTCACTGCAACCTGCACCTCCCGGGTTCAAGCGATTCTTCTGCTTCAGCCTCCTGAGTAGCTGGGATTACAGGCATGTGCCACCACGCCCGGCTAATGTTTGTATTTTTAGTAGAGAAAGCGTTTCACCGTGTTGGCCAGGCTGGTCTCGAACTCCTGACCTCAAGTGATCCATCCACCTCGGCCTCCCAAAGTGCTGGGATTATAGGCGTGAACCACCATGCCTAGCCATTTGCCCACTTTTTAATGGGGTCGTTTTTCTCTTCTAAGTAAGTTCCTTATAGATCCTGAATATTAGACCTTTGTCAGACGCATAATTTGCAAATATTTTCTTCCATTCTGTAGGTTGTCTGTTTATTCTGTTGACAGTTTCTTTTGCTGTGCAGAGCTCTTAAGTTTAATTAGATCCAATTTGTCAATTTTTGCTTTTAATTGCTTTTGATGTCTGTCATGAAATCTCTGCCAGGATGGTATTGCCTAGGTTGTCTTCCAGGGTTTTTAGTTTTGGGTTTTACATTTAAGCCTCTTTAATCCATCTTGAGTTGGTTTTTGTACATGATGTAAGGAAGAGGTCCAGCTTCAATCATCTGCATGTGGCTAGCCAGTTGTCCCAGCACCATTTATTAAATAGGGAGTCTTTTCCTCATTGCTTGTTTTTGTCAGCTTTGGGGAAGATCAGATTGTCATAGATGTGCGGCCTTATTTCTGGGCTCTTTATTTTGTTCCATTGGTCTATGTGCCTGTTTTTGTACCAGTACCACACTGTTTTGGGAGTGGAGCCGTGTTATACAGTTGGGTAACGTGATTCTTCCAGCTTTGTTCTTTTTGCTTAGGATTGCCTTGGCTATCTGGGTTCTTTTTTGGTCCCATATAAATGTTAAAATAATTTTTTCTAGTTCTGTGAGGAATGTTGTTGGTAGTTTGATATGAACAACATTGAATCCGTAATTTGCTTTGGGTAGTATAGCCACTTTAATGATACTGATTCTTCCTACCCATGAGCATGGGATATTTTTCCATTTGTTTGTATCTTTTCTGATTTCTTTGAGCAGTGTTTTATAATTCTCATGTAGAGCTCTTTCACCTCCCTGGTTAGCTGTATTCCTGGGGTGTGTGTGTGTGTGTGTGTGTGTGTGTGTGTGTGTGTGTGTGTGTGTGTGTGTGTGTGTGTGTGTGTGTGTGTGTGTGTGTGTGTGTGTGTGTGTGTCAACTGTGAATGGGACTGACTTTCTGCTTTGGCTCTCAGTTTGGTTGTTGTTGGTGTATAGGAATCGGGGTGATTTTTGTATACCGATTTTGTATCCTGCAACTTTGCTCAAGTTATTTATCAGCTGAAGGAGCTTTTGGGCCGAGGCTATGGGGTTCTCTAGATATAGAATCATGTTGTCCGTGAATGGACATAGTTTGACTTCCTCTCTTCCTATTTAGATGCCCTTTATTTATCTTGCCTGACTGCTGTGGCTAGGACTTCCAATACTATGTTGAAGAGAAGTGGTGAGGGCATCCTTGTCTTCTACTGATTTCCAAGGGGAATGCTTCCAGCTTTTGCCCATTTGGTATAATGTTGGCTGTGGGTTTGTCATAGACGGCTATTATTTACAGGTATGTTCCTTCAATATCTAGTTTATTGAGAGTTTTTAACGAGATGTTGAATTATATCAAAAGCCTTTTCTGCATCTACTGAGACAATCATGTGGTTTTTGTCTTTAGTTCTATTTATGTGATGAATCACTCTGATTGATTTTTGTATGCTGAAGCAATCTTGCATCCCAGCAATGAAGCCTACTTCATGGTGGATTAAATTTCTGATGTGCTGCTGGATTCAGTTTGCAAGTATTTTGTTGAGGATTTCTGCATCAATGTTCATCAAGGTTACTAGCCTGATATTTTCTTTTTTTGTTGGGTCTCTCCCAGGTTTTGGTATCAAGATGATGCTGGTCTCACAGAATGAGTTGAGAAGAAGTCCCCCCTCCATAATTTTTTGGAAGTTACTGTTGGAATGGCACCAGCTCTTCATTGTACATCTGGTAGAACTCAGCTATGAATCCATCAGGTCCTGGGCTTTTTTAGTTGGTAGGCTATTTATTACTTATTCAGTTTTAGAGTTTGTTATTGGTCTGTTCAGAGAATCAATGTTTTCCTGGCTCAGTCTTCAGAGGGTGTATGTTTCCAGCAATTTAGAGGTGTTCGTAGTAGTTTCTGATGGTTGTTTATGTCTGTGGGGTCATTCTCTTTGTCATTTCTAATTGTGTTTATTTGATCGTCTCTCTTCCTAATTAGTCTAGCTAGTGGCCTATCATCAATTTTTTCAAAAAACCAACTCCTGGATTTGCTGATATTTTGAATGTTTTTTTTGTGTCTCAGCTTCCTTCAGTTCAGCTCTGATTTTTGTTATTTCTCATCTTCTGCTAGCTTTGGGGTTGATCTGTTCTTGCTTCTCTAACTATTTCCGTTGTGAAGTTAGGTTGTTAATTTGAGAGCTTTCTAACTTTTTGATGTGGGCGTTTAGGGCTATGATTTTCCCTCTGAACACTGCCTTACTTGTGTCCCAGAGATTCTGGTACGTTGTATCTTTGTTCTCATTATTTTCAAAAAACTTTTTGATGTCTGTCTTAAATTCATTATTCACCCAAAGGTTATTCAGGATCATGTTGTTTAGTTTCCCTGTAATCATATGATTTTGAATGCTTTTGTTTTGACTTCTATTTTATTGTGCTGTGGTCTGAGAGTGTGTTTGGTATGCTTTCAGTTCTTTTACATTTGTTGAAGATTGTTTTATGTCCAATTATGTGGTTGGTTTTAGAGTAGGTGCCACGTGAAGACATGAAGAATGTATATTGTCTACGCCTCATTTTAATTATCTGATTCTTCTTACATTATTGCTCTTACCTGGAATATTCTCCCTAAGGTACAGTCAGGTCACATATTCATTTTGAAGGTTTTTCTGACCAAGTCAATACTCACTGACCAACCTCATTTTCTTCTAGATTCCATACCACTTATAACTGGTAACACTATATCCTCAAATGTATACATAAAGCAATTCCACCTTATTTCCCATCAACTTCTAGTTATACTGAAAACCATGGAACTGTATACAGTCGTGCATCGCCACCAAGCCAAAACTGAGATCTTTATATTACCTTCTGAGAAGTCAGAAGAGGAATAACAGCCACATCACCAAAGAGAACAATTTTAGCCAGCATAAGGAAGTCCCCTTTGCTTTAACCTTCACAAGAAAAATAACTTTGTAAAGATCAATTGCTTTTTGATTTTTGTTTCTGCTTTCCTCAGCCTTTTTCCATCTATAAAACTAGCCTCTTCTATTTTACAGAAAGAAGTGCTGCCTGATTCTTGAATGGCAAATGAAAGTCAATTAAGATCTTTAAACTAAATTTGTAGTAATTTTGTCTTTGACAGCCACAACCTACAATTCTTGCCTTAATCTCTTTTATCTCCTCAAAGACAAACTAATTCTTCCAAATTATAAAGACCAAACCTAATTTTGGGAACTCAGCCAGGGCCTTAGGACAAAGAGGAAAACGTGTACAAACAAGCAATTTTGTAGGATAAGTAACATCAAGAGTGAATGAAAAGCATGCTCCTTCCCTTATCAACTCCTGCCAACTTACTGGCTTGACAGGATAGAACCTCAACTACATCTTTATAGCATAGCATCTTGAACACAGATGGCACCAAATGTCCGTTAATAACAAACAAATGCCTTGAAGGAAACTTCTTACAATGTATTCAGTAGTCCCCAAACCTTAACAAATATCAAAGCAGGAAACGGAGATGAGGGAAAGGAAAAGTAAAATGATAGGGCATGCATTCACTTCTCAACAGAATATTAGAAGTGCACATTCTTACTGTGTTTTTTCAAGGTGACCTCTTAAAGCTGCCCTCTTATCTTTAAATGCAGTACTTAACGACACTTCATTTCTGTCAGAGAAAAAATGTGCACCATTACGAGAAGCAAGAATTTAAATATGAAAGCCCACCTCCTCCTAAAAGGGGTACCAAAATTCAAATTCTTATGCTTCTACAGGCAGCCAGGAGGAATTCAACACAATGAATCTTGGAAGTGAAGTATGTGAGGTGGGTTAAGGAGGAGCTCTGCTTTCAAAGGATAGAGGGTTGGCAGGGACAGAAGACAAGTCTTTGTAGTTGAACTTCTGAAAGCAACAAAGACAGTAGGTCAACACAGCATAAAAGCCAGATAGCGCAGATCAGCTGAAACCTGAGCTAGATCCTGACTGTAGGAGCCTAGGATCAATGAATTCAAGAGTTTCTCTTTCTGGTATTCTGCATGGGCAAATTCAATCCCACAAATTCCTTTCCCTGGCTCTGAAATAATATGAACATAGTACACTTCTCATTTGTTTAGCTTCAGAAATACATTTTTTTCCTCTTCCTCTTTATTCACACTTATCTGATAACTTGTCTTAGGTTATTTAGAGGTCAAGATATATATATATATATAAAAAATATGTATATATATCTTATATATATAAAATATGTATATATATCATATATATAAAATATGTATATATATCTTATATATATATCTTATATCTTATATATATACAATCACTCAGAGCTGCTTATGGGATTTCCCTGGTAGCAATGCAGTTATCTCCAAATGTATCTTTATTTACGCACATTAAAAACTTTTTTACTTTTTTCATTTGGGTCTCTTTAACAATTCCTTTTTATTTGTAAAGACTCCTTTAAATTATACCTTTTTTCCCAGCCATTTATTGAATATTCAGTGGTTTAGACTAAGGGATTTAGAAATGTATTTACAGTAATTCTTGGCTTCACTATGCAGAAAATTAAAGTGCAAAGAGAAAATAAACACCTAGAAGAGAATGTTTTCCAGAATCTATATATGGTTATTTTGTCACCTGCTGCCTTCTTTGAACTCATATACACAGATGCTAATACCCCCACTGTAAATGTTCAACAAGGCATTTTTATTCTGCTTTTTGCAGAATGCTAATCAACATCAAGAATTCTTCCAGTCATGTATAATGAAGACAGCATTTGATTATCATTCTGAATGACTTCAACATATCAGGACAACTTCTCCTAGAGACTACTTTGTTCAATAATATAAAGCACCACCACCATTATTAAGAGTCAAAAAGCACTGAACCGGAGAAAGCGGTTACATACAAATTTTGTCATTTGATAGAATCAACCAAATATATAAACAAGAATCCTGACATCTTAAAGATAAATCAGTAAACAAATAAAAGTACCACCAAAGTACCACTCATGATCATACCATTCTCTCTGTCCATTATTATACAACCAGCTAATGATTTTAAACAGCTATCAAACTGGTAAATGCAAGGCTTTCGACTGCCTCCAATAAGAAAAACTGATAACTTAAAAAATATCTGCAGTAAGGCCAGGCTGACAATGCCTGGCATACACTAGGAACTCAAAAAATGATTGCTAGACAAATGTAAGAGCCTTCATGGGATGAACAAAACATAAATCATTCTTATGAAAAAATGTATTTTTTAAAGACTTTGACAAAGAAAATGATATTCATAGGTATACTCTTCTATTTTTATTTATATTTTAAAATATGACTTACGTCCACAAATATTAACTGTGAATTGAATCTGCGTAAGAGAGAGCTTAAAATCCTCATTTACCTCTTCAAATTTCTCTAGTTCAGCAATTCATAGTAACTTAAGAAAAGTAAATAGAGTGCTAAATTAAAAATTCACTCCTGGCCAGGTGTGGTGGTTCACGCCTGTAATCCCAGCACTCTGGGAGGCCAAGGCAGGTGGATTACAAGATCCAGAGATCGAGACCATCCTGACTAACACAGAGAAACCCCGTCTCTACTAAAAATACAAAAATTAGCTGGGCCTGGTGGCGGGCACCTGTAGTCCCAGCTACTCGGGAGGCTGAGGCAAGAGAATCGCTTGAACCGTAGAGGCGGAGGTTGCAGTGAGCCAAGATCACGCCACTGCACTCCAGCCTGGCCACAGAGTGAGACTCCGTCTCAAAAAAAAAAAAAAAAAAAAAAAATTCATTCTTATCTGTCACAATGTAGTGCTGGCAGTACAGGAAATCAGACTGGTTTGAATTGTCTATGTAAGTTTTTCAAGGATTTTTATTGACAATTTCAGGTGCTGCTCGTAGTCTTCTGTCCACAAAACTATTATTAAATTTCAAACCCTCAAATGAAAATTATTAAACAGCAATGTACCCCTCAAGATGGGAAGCAAAACTTACTTCAAGTTGAAAAAGTTCTCCAGCTCCCTCAGAGTCATTGGATGTGATTATTGGAGTATGAATATGTACAAAGCCACTGTCCTGAAAAAGAAAACCACCGTTTTCAGGATATTTGCACATTCAACAATTGCAAGAATACACATCCTCTTATAGTATTAAAATGGCACACGAAGCAAATGCTGTATCAAATCCCCCCTAAATATTAAGACTATTGAAAATCAGTTGAGTGTTTTAACTACCCACAGGGGCACAAATAATTTTAATTCAGGAACACACTTAGACATTAACTAGTCCAACCTCTTCATTTCAAAGATAAGGAAGTTAAGGCCCAGACAGATTTAGTGACTTTCCACAAGTTACACAATTAGTCAGTGGCTGAGCCAGCACTAGAACCTAGGTCTTCATGCTCTCTCTTTAGTACTATATTCTCTTCCCATTTCTCTAACATTTTGGTGGTGATTTAACAAACACATATGCACACTCTAGGCTAATGCATAATGATGCTGCCCACGTTGCTAGAGGAATACAAAGCGATCAGTATAAACTTATCTTGAAATATGACCTCAATTGTAATGAACTACCAAAAAAGGAGAAAAAGTAGACAAATAGAGACTGAATAAACAAACAGCAAAAAAAGGCAGAAATGATCTTTAGGAGGTCTCTGTCATTAAACTGATGGCACAATGGACTCCACATGGCACAGGCAGTGTACTTCCTTTGCCTGAAGGAATATTCTTCTGAGCAGCAGCAAATCCATCCATTACAGAGGTCCCCAATTGCAGCCCTTCCGAACAAAAGTCTGAGACTATTTCCATTAGTGAACCACAAAAGCTGTTGCTAGTCAGCAACTTCAAGGTTATGCTTCTTTCGTTTTGACTATGGATGTAAGCAAAAGGTTACACACAGTGTAGATGTTTGCAGGGTGGGACTGCAGGTAACGAAAAGTGAATTTATAATAGAAATGTAGGATAGTACATGCTTAATGCAAAATTTTGGCCTTGGAATCAATACAATAAATTCTTACATACATATCTCTGCCAAGTTTGGTGGAGTGTAGATTGTCTCTATGCATTACTAGGGACCTCCCGAATATGATCCTTCTCAAATTCAAGTATTCTGGCTATAATACAAAGTATTCAGTCAACAACTTGCCTTATGATGTGAACTGATTAAATATTCAAGCTCTAAATTAGCAGTCTCAGAAAGTATTAAAATGTACACTTAATCTGACAGCGACATGCCCAGAGGCGCTGCACAGAGCACATTATAGAAAACCAATAAAATCTGATCAATAACATTACTGCATAAAATTTTTATCTCCTAGGAGCCAAGAATCATGGACATAAAACATTTCTTCCACATGAATGTAGGCAACTATGAACATGAGTGCAGTAAACAAAGAAAGGAAGTGAAAAATCCAAAGGAAACGAGGGTGGGGAAGGGGAGGTGGAGACAGAGGAGAAAATTTAACGGCTAAACATGATTGCCCAAGTTAGAACTGGTCAAATGCCACAAGAAACAGCACGGTAAATCTTATGAAAATAACCGAGATTTTTTTTTTAAATCACACACCTAGTGGGAATTATTTTTAATACTTAACTAATGCTGAACATTACAAATGGGCCCAGCAGCTTTCGCTGCTTTAAAACTGCTAGCAAGGCTTATCAAAGTTCCTAACGTTACCAAACGCTAATAAAGGAGAGAGTACAAAGGAAGAATAATACAGCCGTGCAAACAAAGTCCAAAAAAGTGAAAGTGGGTGGGGGAGTAAAAAGAATAAAAGGAAAGTAAATAGCAAGGAGTGCTTAAGTATTGTCAGTATGTGCCTCAAATAGGTTTCCAGTGTCACTTATTTATACTGTCCCACAGCAAAGGGGTTCCTAAGTAGAGACACGAAAGCCAGAGAAGTGGCCAAAAATAAAAGCAAACACTTTCACCCAATTTTTCAGATTCCACCCATCACCTCCAAGTATCTAAATATTTTAATACACATTCTAAAATCAGATATTTTATAAGGCTCTGAGTATCCCAAAATTATAAAGTTCATACATTACGGCCCATATACATCAGTAAGAGAAGACTAATAGATTATCTTTTTCTTTCACGTGTAACTGAAATAACTATCATTTAATCAGAATCAACAAAAAAGGAAACGTGAAAGGAACTGCTAGCCACAGGCAGGCCATAGACAACACAAAGTGACAGCAAGAAGAGATTTTAAAATTCCATAAAGAGGCCAGGCGCAGTGTCTCACGCCTGTAATCCCAGCACTTTGGGGGCTGAGGCAGGTGAATCACCTAAGGTCAGGAGCTTGAGACCAGCCTGACCAACATGGTAAAACCCAGTTTCTACTAAAAAATACAAAAATTAGCCCCGTGTGGTAGTGCACACCTGTAGTCCCAGATACTCAGGAGGCTGAGGCAGAGGTTGCAGTGAGCCGAGATCATGCCACTGTGCTCTAGCCTGGGTGACACGGCGAGACTCTGTCAGAAACAAACAAACAAACAAACAAACAAACATAAACAGCAGTCACAGGAACTCAAAGGCATATCAATATGGAGACATTCTACACAAAGGTAAAGAATACTCCACATAGGCTGGGGCACAGTGGCTCACATCTGGACCCTAGCACTTTGGTTGGTCCAGGCAGGATTGCTTGGGCCTAGGAGTTCAAGACCAGCTTAGGCAACACAGCGAGATCCCATCTCTACAAAAAATACATGTAAAAAAACTAGCCAGGCACAGTGGTGCATGCCTATAGTCCCAGCTACTTGGGAGGCTGAGGTAGGAGGATCACTTGGGCCTGGGGGATTAAGGTGGCAGTAAGCCATGACTGCACCACTGCACTCCGGCCCAGACAACAGTATGAGACTTCATCTCAAAACAACAACAACAGAAATACTTCACATAGTCAGTGGCAGGCTTTGAAAACGCTGCCATACAGAGGAGAACAATCCCTGATACTCACAGGAAGAACCTCGACTCACTGAGAAAGAGCAGAATCTTTTCCACTGGCTCACTGAGGAAGAGGGGAAAGTAAGTAATCCATTTTAGGAACACTTCTACTGGAATTTAGAAAAAGTTGGTGCCTAAAGAGAAAATTCCTCAGTTATTTCAGAAACTTGGCTTTTCTGAATGACTCATTCCTTAAGGATTCTAAATAGCCAAGTTTTAGTACATAACAAGTATGTCAGTTTTATGAGCAAACAAGGTTATACAAAAAATATTTTTCATACTCAAACCAAGAAATAACCTTAAATCCTTAAAGTGTCTTAACTTAAAAGTACTGTTCAAGTTTCTATTTTTTCCCCACATTTCTATATTTTAATTAACAAAACTGAAACTTACGAAAATTTTTTATTTGGAGGCTTAACATCTTTTAGCAAACCCAAAGTAACAGATCAAAGAAACACTACAAAATACTAGGTAACATATAACTGTTACTTAATATGCCTTATAGTACTGCAGAAAGGCTTCTTTAAACAACTAATCCTAAGTATCACACATAAAGGTAGATAACTATCACACATAAAGGTAGGTAACAGAATTATACTCTCCAGATCTTTATAAATACTAAGTGAATTTATTACTACTCAAAAACTGTCTATTTTTGTAACTACTCTATCACGAATGGTGCTAAAATTCAAGTTATTTCCAACCACTTGAATTTTTTTTTTTTTTTGAGACACAGTCTCACTCTGTCACCAGGCCAGAGTGCAGTGGCGCAATCTCGGTTCACTGCAACCTCCGCCTCCCGGGTTCAAGTGATTCTCCTGCCTCAACCTCCCAAGTAGCTGGGACTACAGGCACGCACCACCATGCCCAGCTAATTTTTGTATTTTTAATAGAGACGGGGTTTCACCATGTTGGCCAGGATGGTCTCGATCTCTTGACCTCGTGATCTGCCTGCCTCGGCCTCCCAAAGTGCTGAGATTTCAGGTGTAAGCCACAGCGCCCGGCCATGAATGTTTTTCAAATTTCATTTTAATAATTTTTGGCCAGGTGCGGTGGCTCATGCCCGCAATCCCAGCACTTTGGGAGGCTGAGGTGGGTGGATCACCTGAGGTCAGGAGTTAGACCAGCCTGGCCAACATACTGAAACCCTGTCTCTACTAAAAATACAAAAATTAGCTGGGTATGGTGGCACACACCTGTAGTCCTAGCTACCTGGGAGGTTGTGGGAGGAGAATCGCTTGAACCCAGGAGGCGGAGGTTGCAGTGAGCCAAGATCACGCCTCTGCACTCCAGCCTGGGCAACAGAGTGAACTCTGTATCAAAAAAAAAATATATATATATATACATATATACACACACATGCGCGCACACACACACGCACACACACACATGCACGCACACGCACACACACACACATAGTATTATTATTATTATTATTGAGATGGAATCTCACTCTGTTGCCCAGGCTGGAGTGCAGTGGCGCAGTCTCTACTCACTGCAACCTCCGCCTCCCGGGTTCAATCAATTCTTCTACCTCAGCCTGCCGAGTAGCTGGAACTACAGGCACATGCCACCATAGCCAGCTAATTTTTTTGTATTTTAGTAAAGACAGGGTTTCACCGTGTTGCCAGGGCTGGTCTTGAACTCCTGAACTCTGGCAATCTGCCTGCCTCGGCCTCCTAAAGTGCTAGGATTACAGGTGTGAGCCACTGTGCCCAGTAATATTATTTTTAAGACAAGATCTCACTCTCCTTCCCAGGCTGGAGTTCAGTGGCGTAAACACAGATCACTGCAGCCTCCACCTCCTGGGCTCAAGTGATCCTCCTGCCTCAGCTTCCTGAGTAGGTGGGACTATGGGCACATGCCACCATGCCTGGCTAATTATTTTTACTAGAGACCAAGTCTCACTATGTTGCCTAGGCTGGTCCCAACTCCTGGGCTCAACGGATCCTCCTGCCTCAGCCTCCCCAAGTGCTGGGATTACAGACATGAACCACTGCACCCTGACTACTTCATTTTTTTATTTCAATTTTTTTTAGCTTGTCTTATTTTTTAATTGTTTACATATCTCTAAAAGTTTCAAGTAATCAATGTATAGAGTGTGTAGTCTACTTGTCAATACCACCACCTAGTGGCCAAAAGCCTACAAAACCTTCAGAACTAATACTTCATCAGCTGTTGAAGCCATGTGGTTAAAAAACAAAAAGGTATTTTTATGATTGTGAGGTTCAAGCACTACTGAAAATCCACATGGAAGCTGCATAGCAAAGTTTCTGACTGCATGTGCAACTGGACCCCTACAAACTATAATGGGATAACATTACATAATTTGATTTATTTTCCTTTGTTTTATCAAAAGCATATGCCTTAAAGCCATGATGTTCTTTAGCTCTTTGACCAAAAGTTAATCTGAAGGAGCTTTTTCAAGGGGCAAGAACTTTCTTGGCGAGACTGGGGCTCTGTGAATTTGGATAAAGCCCAAGGGAAGGCTATATCCACTATTACACAACCTCTGCAAATTAGGTAGATCTGGAGAAGTACCACAGGAAGCCTCACAAAACCACGTGGAATAACAATAAACTATCTGTTGGATCACTCCTTGCCTTTGGGGCCCTCCCATCCACAGGGAGAGAAGGTCCCTTCACCTTAGCAACTTGTCAACCACATTAAACTGTGGCTTTCCCAGGTAGAGGGAAATGGTTAAGAAGCAAAGCTAAATGAGACAAAATGTCTTTAGTCATTAGATAGACCTACTTGATCAACACCAGTAACTCTTTAAAATTAGTGCTTACTTTGTACAAAATATAGATCTATGACCAAGATGGAGAAACAGGAAACAACCAAAAACACTGTAAAACAACAACAAAAACAGTAACAATAAAAAGCAAACCCCATGAAACAACAGTTTTCAAGACAACAGATATCAGGCAACAAAAGCCATCTCTCTCTGAGATGGGAAACAAACATGGTAAACCCCTACCAGTAGACCAACTTACTACCTTGAGATCTTCCAGGCCACAGCACAGGGAAGGGGAAAAAGTAAGGCAGAGCCCAGCAGACTCCCTGAGTTGAAGAGACACAACTCAGAGTCTGGAGAGACCCAAGTGGCTAGAGTTCATACGCTAGAATATCAGAGAGGAGAGAGCTGCAGAGGGCCACCCTGTAGTATTAGGTAGATCAGTGCATTTGTGTGAGGAAACTATCCAATGCTAGGGAAAGAACCATCTAAAAAGATTAGAGAAAACTGCCCAGTGCTCACATGCTGGCTGGAAACAATACCTGTTCCACAAACTAGAAAAACTCATAATTCCCAAGGCTGTAGGTCGGGACCTAAGGAAGGCTTTGCCTCAGTGAGGAATAAATAGTACTAGACTGAGCACTGCTACAGACCTGCTTAACAAATCACATAAGCAAGACCTTAAAGGATCAAAGCGATATCAATATCTGTGTGCAAACCCACAGCACCCAACAAGGTAAAATTCACAATGTCTGGCACCCAAAGCTAGGTCACGCAGAGTCAAGAAACCATAACCCATAATGAAGAGACCAATCAAAACTAACCCATAATTAACAGACATGTTAACATCAGGAGAAAAAGACACAACTGTTTTTAAACAGTTATTAAAACTACAAGTCCATGTTTGAAATGTTAACTAGACACAAAAGACATAAAAAACAGCCTAGGCCAGGCGCAGTGGCTCATGCCTGTAATGAGCACTTTGGGAGGCCAAGGCGGGAAGATCGCTTGAGGCTAGGAGTTGGAGACCAGCCTGGGCAACATTGTGAGACCTTGTCTTTATTTAAAACAAACGAACAGCCCAAACCAAACATCCAGATATGAAATCTAAATTAAGGCCCCAAAAATAATAACTACATAGGTAAATATATAAGATTGTATTATTTAAATCTCTTTAAAAGATAAGTGATTGCCTGAATAACAATGATGAATCACAGGATTTATAACATATATAAAAGTAAAATGCGTAGCCAAAAATAACATAAAGGAGGAAAGAAATATAAGTATATATTATAAGGTTATTACATTATATGTTAGGTGGTGAAACATCAACTGAAGTTAAAGATGTATACTATAAACCCTAAAGCAGCCACTAAAATAACAAAACAGAGCTATAGTTAAGAGGAAAACAAAGAAGGTAAGAATTAAGAAATAATGCAAAATGCGAAAAAAAAAGAGAAAAGAGAGAACAAAGAACAGATAGGACAATTAGAAATGAAAACAGCAAGATGACTCGAACAAAACCATGTCAATATTCACATTAAATGTATATGATCTAAACACCCAAATTAAGAGAGAGAGATTGATTATCAGACTGGGTATAAAAAGCAAGCTCTAACTATATGCTGCCAACAAGAAATGCACTTTAAAATATAAAGATACAAATACATTTGACCCTTCAACAAGATAGATTTAAACTGCATGGGTCTACTTATACATGGATTTTTCTCAATAAATATATCGGGAAACTTTTTGGAGATTTGCAGCAATGTGAAAAAGTTTGCAGATGAACAGCATAGCCTAGAAATATTTTTTAAATTAAGAAAAAAGTATGCCACAGATGCATAAAATACATGTAGACATTTGTATATGTTATTTACTACCATAAATACACACAAATCTTTTACAATATGTTAAAATTTATCAAAACTTACACAAACACAGACCATACAGGGCACCATTTGCAGTGGAGAGAAATGTAAACAAACGTAAAAGTGCAGTATTAAATCATAAATGCATAAAAGTAGTTATATACAGTATGTACAATAATTTCATAGCTACTATAGTGAGCTCAAGTGGTACAAGTATCCACTTAAAACACCCTCTGATGCTAATCATCTCATGAGCAGTTCATCTCTCAGTAAATTGTGTGTTGCAGTAAAAAGCAATCTCTTGTAGTTCTCGCATTATTTTTCATCAGTTTTAGTGCAATACCGTAAACCTTAATTAACACCATGGGACTCATACGAAGTACTACGAGTGAGGCTAGAAGTACTCCCAAGAAGTGGAGAAAAGTCACGACATTAGACATAAAAGTTTAATTTCTTAATATGTACTGCAGATTGAGGTCTGCAGCTGCCTGCCATTTCAAGACAAATCCAGCATAAAGACCACTTACGAAATTTTTTCTTACGAAAAAATAAGGAAATCGTGAAACTGTTGCTACAGCTATGCCAGCAAGTGAGAAAACTTTGTACTTTTTGTGAAATAAAAAATATGCGTTACTCAACTATTTACATTATCAGTAAGCCTTCCAATCAACATTAAGCTATTAGTTATGTTTTTGGGGAGGCAAAAATTTATACCTGGAATTTTTTTTTTTTTTTTTTGAGATAAGAGTCAAGCTCTTGTCGCCCAGGCTGGAGTGCAGTGGCGCAATCGCAGCTCACTGCAACCTCCGCCTCCCGGGTTCAAGCAACTCTCTTGCCTCAGCCTCCTGAGTAGCTGGGATTACAGGCACCTGCCACCATGCCCGGCCGTTTTGTATTTTTAGTAGAGATTGGGTTTCATCATGTTAGTTAGGTTGGTCTCGAACTCCTGACCTCAAGTGATCTGCCCGCCTCAGCCACCCAAAGTGCTGGGATTACAGGCATAAGCCACCGCACCTGACCTATACTTGGATTTCTGACTACATAAAGAGTTGGCGCCCCAACCTCCATGTTGTTCAAGGGTTAACTATGGTTTAAAAGTAAAAGGATAGAAAAAAATATGCTAACACTAATCAAAGGAAAGCTCTAGTGGTTATAATATCAAAGTAGATTTGAAAGCCAAGATAATAATAGAGATTAAAAAAAAAGCTTGATAAAACCGATATACCTCTAACCAGGCAAATCAGAAAAGAGAGGCCACAAATTATCAATAGGAACGAGGCAACATCATTATAGATGCTACAGATATTAAAATAATAAGGGGATACTGACAGCTTTATGGCAATAAGTTTAAAAGCTTAAATAAAGTGGATCAATTCTTGAAAGTCAGACTACCAAAGTTCACTCAAGAAAAAATAGGTAAGCTATACAGTTGTTTAACTATTCAAGAAATTAAGCCAGGTGCAGTGACATACACCTGTAGTCCCAGCTACTCAGGAGTGTGAGGCAGGACTGCTTGAGGCCAGGAATTGAAGGCTGTAGTGCACCATGATTGCACCTGTGAATAGCCACTGCACTCCAATCAGGACAACATAACAAGATCTGTCTCTAAATAAATAAATAAATAATTTTGTGGTTGTTGTTTGAGACAGAGTCTCACTCTGTCACCCAGGCTGGAGTGCAAGTGGTGTGATCTCGGCTCACAGCAACCTCCACCTCCTGGGCGATTCTCCTGCTGCAGCCTCCCAACTAGCTGGGATTACAGGCATCCACCACCACGCCTAGCTAATTTTTGTATTTTTAGTAGAGATGGGGTTTCACCATGTTGGCCAGGCTGCTCTTAAATTCCTGACCTCAAGTGATCTGCCCACCTCGGCCTCCCAAAGTGCTGGGATTACAGGTGTGAGTCACTGCAGCTGGCCAATAAATAATTTTAAAACAAAAAAATAGTAATTAACAATTTTCTGGGCATGGTGGCACATGCTTGTAATCCCAGCTACTTGGGAGGCTGAGGGGAGAGGATTGCTTGAGTCCAGGAGTTCAAGACTAGCCAGGCAACACAGTGAGACCCCCATTTCAAGATAAAATTAAACAAAATAAAATTAAAAAGAAATTGAAATTGTAGATAAAAACTGTATCCCCCAGAGGAAAAAAAAGACATATTTGAAAGTACACACTCAGATGAATTCACTAGTGAATTCACATTTAAGAAAGAAATAATCGTAACTGTATGGATAACTGTGTAATTTTACTTTTAGAAAAGAAAAGGGAGGGAATATCCCCAACTCACTGAATGAGGTCAACCTTACCCTGATACCAAAACCAGACAAAGACATTAGAAGAAAACAAAACTACAGAATAATATCCCTTTTGAGTGGTGAGGCAAAAATTCTAAACGAAGTTATAGCAAATTGAATCCAACAACATATTAAAAGAATACATCTATAATATCATATACTTATATTATTAATATATTAATGTAAGACTTTTTTTTTTTTGGAGACAGACTCTCATTCTGTTGCCAAGGCTGGAGTGCAGTGGTGCAATCTCGGCTCACTGCAACCTCCACCTCCCAGGTTCAAGTAATTCTCCTGCCTCAGCCTCCCTAGTAGCTGGGATTACAGGCACCTGCCACCATGCCCAGCTAATTTTTGGTATTTTTAGTAGAGACGGGGTTTCACCATGTTTGCCAGGCTGGTCTCGAACTCCTGACCCTGGGACCCAACCACCTTGGCCAAAGTGCTGGGATTACAAGCATGAGCCACTGTGCCTGACCAATGTAAGACATCTATATTAGAATATATCTATATTCCTAGAAATGCTGGGTTAGTTTAACATTAAAAAATTAATCAACGTAATTCAGCATTACAAACTGGAAAAAAACAAAAAAAACAAAAAACCATAGGTCATCTCAAAAGATGCAGAAAAAATTGACAAAACCCAATACCCATTATTGATAAAACTCAGCAAACAAGGAAGAGGAGGGACCTTTCTCAACCAAATTCAGAGCATCTATTAAAACCTATAGCTAACATCATACTTAGTGGTAAAGGGAACAAATTGCTGATACACATAACAACATGGATGAATCTCAATAATTATGCCAAGTGAAAAAAGACAAAAAATAGTATATGCTGAATGATTTCATTTACATAAAACTCTAGAAAAACACAAGCTAACACATAGGAACAGGAAGTGGATTGTGGTTGCTTGGGGATGAAGGGAAACAAGGAGGGAGAGGAGGTATAACCAAGGGTCAAGAGGGAACTTTTAGGATCTTACCTTAAAGAAAGAATGAATAGCAGCTGTCGCTTCACTGCGAATCCTCAGTATAGAACCCAGAACGTTAGTCCTACACCTAAAGTGAGGATATTGTCTCAGGTACTCCAGAGGATGCCTCTCTTTATATTTGATGGGGAAATCCTGCCAATAAATGAAAAGAACAAATTAGAAGTCAAAAGAGATACTGTTTAATAAAATCAGTTTCCAGGGTATTTCTTAAATAGTACTTTGGAACCAAACTAAGATCCTTTCCTTCTTTATTTCTTAATATAACCGATTTTAATCCACATTATTTCCACCAGGTAAGTGGAATGGTATGATGGAATCAGAGAGATGTAGGTTTGAATTTAGCTCTACCAATTATTAGCCAAGTGACTGAGCTAATATCACTGAAGCTCATCTGTTATTTATCAAGTTTGTATCCATTAGCTGTGAATCACTTCCTACAAATAGGTTAGGATTAATTATGCAAAATATCCACTGTTTGGCACACAGGAGTTCAAAATATTGTAAATATTAAAGATGTACACACAAGGCTGGTGTTCAATTTTAAAATTACCTATATGTCTTGAAAGCCCATGATCATTCATAATCAATTGGCGCAATTCATTACTATTATCAACATACTACTTCCATCTAGCAGAGTAGTAAAGATTTACAAAAAATCTGAAAGAAAATTATGGCTCCACATTGAAATATGCCTACACTGCTCACATTCATGTTACAAGATTAAGACAGACACATCCTTTCAGACAAAAATCAAAGTTTTAATTAAAAAGATAACAGAGAAACTAAAAAAGAGCTACACTGGCAGCCTGTTTCTTTCAGTCTCATCCATTCTTTTTAAGTCCTGTACAAATACAAACTTTTATGTCGTATAGAAACAAGCACCATACTTACTAAAAGTGAGTATGTGACTGTATCATAATTTTAGGGGTCAGAATTCCCTAATGTTGCAATACTTCAAAATGATACTGAATCGAAGGGCGTCACGGAAGACGAAGCCATCAACACCAACAGAAGCCAAGGAAGAACAATTTAAGAAAATAGTAGTCCCCCACTTACCCACATGGGATATGTTCCAAGACCCCCAGTGGATGCCTAAAACCACGGACAGTATCAAACCATATAAACATTATGTTTTTTCTTCGACAACAATGGCCAGGTAGTGTATAAAGTACAGATAAGCAGGACAAAAGGATGATTCACATTCTAGGCAGGATGGAGCAGGACGGCTCAAGATTCCATGACACAATGAGAATGGCGTGCAATTTAAAATTTAAGAATTGTTTATTTCTGGAATTTTCCATGTAATATTTTGAGACCATAGTTCACTGTGGGCAACAAACCATGAAAAGCAAAACCACAGACAAGGTTGAACTACTGTAGTGGAACACATGGCAAATTTTTAATAATCACAGATCCCTCTAAAAAAACCAAAAAGAAAAATGGTTACCATCTATACTACGCTCTTAATTTCCAAATTATTCTACACTCTATTTTTCAGAAATCTTAGAACCTGATTCCTGATTTTACATGTCAATTAGAATTTCTTGGAAATTAAGGATGACATTTTAATAAAAATTGCATTTTCTTCCTTTATTTCCTTACATTTCTTCCTATTATACTGAAAGAATAAACAATAAATTAAAATGATGTGATTTTCCTATATTTCCTCATTTTTGTTCATTAAATGTTTGAAGACAGGTATAGCAAAAACACAGAGGATTCAAATGGCTAGAATATAAATTTCAGCTGTGTCACATCAGCTCATAATGTTAAGCAAATCATTTCATCTGGCTGGGCCTCATTTTCTCCACTGTAAATTTAAAGAATTTGATTAATAATCTTTTATTCTCTCTAACCTCTTTATCAAGCTTATATATATGAAGCTAACAGAAGAGTCTTGCAAAAACAGGCATAAACATGTCTTAATGCAGAATTTCTTGCCTCTGTTCGGCCTAAGCCTTACAATACTACTGATCGGCATCACCCAACAGAACTTTCTGTGATAAATGGAAATATTCTGTGCTATCCAATATAGTAGCCAGTAGCCACATGCCAACTACTGAGCACTTGAAATGTGGATAATGCCACTGAGGAACTGGATTTTTTATTGAATTTTAACTGATTTAATACCAAACAGCCAAAGGTGGCTAGAGCCTACCATTACTGGATGATCAGTTCTAGATAATGCAAAAGTCATTCCTGGCTTTCCTAAGTATGAGCCCGCCCTGGTATATCATTGTGGCTGACTGGGCATGCCTGTAAAAGCAGCAAGTTCTAACTGTGACACACACCACAGAGATGCAAAAATCAACACTTACCTCTCACTAAGCTATGTACATAAACAATTTTTGCTACTGCCTCTACAGGTCGTATGGCTTGTTTCAATTACCTGTCACAAATGAAATATATTCTAAGTTTCATCTTCCTAATAATCACACTTAAAACAGATTGCTGTCTTAATTAAAGCCTAAACAGCCTCCACAAAAGTGTCAGAAATCATACCTTGGCATCACAATTTCCAATAACTTTAATTTTTTCTGCCTTCAGTTCCACATTTTGCCCTTTGGATGGACTTTTTATCAGCTGCCCTTGTACTTCCACAGAACTCCCAAAAGTTAATTCTCTATAGTAACAAAAAACAAGATAAACAAGATATCTTGATATACAACCTTCATTTTAATATCAACTTTGCAATAAGAATATTAAAATACTTAATGACAAAAGCTTTTACCCTTATTAGGTTAAATAATCTTCAGAACCTATGGATAATCTGCCGTATAAATAGAGTATAAAATTATAAAAATGAATTCCATAAGCTTTAAAATGGGAACAAATAGAGTTAAGAATTTGTATAATTAATTCAGAATTAAGAGGTTCTACAATTGCCTTTATTAAAAAGTTAGTTGGCCAAAACACTTTTTAAAAGATTACAGAACACATGGGAAAACTGCAAATCAAAATAAAATTAGCCAGGAATTCTCTGTCCTATTTTTGCAATTAAAAAAAACATTTTTTTTTACTTAGTTGACTGGTGATCTAAGCACATAAGGTGCTACTTTCTGGTTAATAAGACTAGGTTCCAGTTCAAGTTCACCCACAAATTAACTGTGTGACAACTATGGAAAGTCATCTAAGTTCATTTAAGAATCATCTATCAAAAAAGGAGCTGGTAAATGACAGTACACCTGTTCTAATTCTTTTTTCTTTTCTTTAAAGAGACCAGGTCTCACTATGCTGTCAAGGCTGGTCTCGAACACCTGGACTCAAGCAATCCTCCTGCCTTGGCCTCCCAAAGTGCTGGGATTAGAGGCATGAGCCACCACACCCAGCCCATCTGTTCTAGTTCTAACATTTCATAATTACAGTAAGTATGACAATAAGTGCCTTCCTAATAAACTATTGAAATATTATAATATAACAATACAATAAATTTCATTAAAGTAAATAAGTCAGGAGATTCTCCACCCAGTTTTGTTTGCTTGCTAAATATATGCTATTCTTATATAATTTATATAAATAAGATTGTCCACTATTGCATTATGGGTGGGGAAATCTGGTATACTTTCATCAACCTGAGAGGGTAATTTGAGATGCTCTGACTTAAAATATGTACTACCTGAAATATATAAGTATTATCCTAAGGTTTCGTGGGAATATCTCAAAGAGACAGTCATCCTCCAGAAATCTAAAGTCTAGGTCCCGTTAGACCCATGTGATTGCTATACCGATATAATCAAAACAATTACAAAGTTTTTTAAAAGGTTACCATTAATATTAGGGCCAGGTGTGGTAGCTCATGCCTGTAATCCCAGCACTTTGGGAGGCTGAGGCAGGCAGATCACTTGAGGTCAGGAGTTCGAGACCAGCCTGGCCAACATGGTAAAATTCTGTCTCTACTAAAAGTACAAAAAGTTAGCCCGGTGTGGTGTCACACACCTGTAATCCCAACTACTCGGGAGACTGAGGCACGAGAATTGCCTGAACTCATGAGGCAGAGGTTGCAGTGAACCAAGATCATGCCACTACCTTCCAGCCTGAGCGACAGAGTCAGACTCTCTCCAGAAAAAAAAAAAAAAGTTACTATTACATCAGAACAATTTTTTTTTGTTCTGCCCAGTTGACCACATAGTCTCTGATCCATGAACCTACTCAATGTGTAAACAGCATTAACCCTAACAATCCTCGGAATAGTAAAGCACTCTTGTTCTAACAAATTAGAATAATGTTGTCTTCCTCAGAGCTCATACCTAACATTAAAATGGTGTTAGTTTTTGGTTTTGGGGGTTTTTGGAGACAGAGCTCTAACACACAGGCTGCAGTGCAGTGGCAACATCTTGGCTTACCACAGCCTTGACCTCCAGGGCTCAAGAGATGCTCTAGCCTCAACCCCCCGAGTAGTGGAGATTATTGCTGCACATCACCATGACCAACTCATTTTTATATTTTTTGGCAGAGACGGGGTTTTACTATGTTACCTACACTGGTCTTGAACTCCTTGACTCAAGTGATCCATCTGTCTCAGCTTCCCAAAGTGCTAGGATTACAGGCGTAAGCCACCACGCCTGACCTAGTGTTAGTTTTAAAACCTGATGAATGAGACCATAAAGTTTCTTCCATTTATTCAACAGGCAATAATTTGTCATATTGTCAGCACTATGCTAGAGGCCAAGAATACAAAAAAGAATGAGATACCATTCCTAACCTTAGGAAATTAAGAGTCTAGCAGAAGGAGTCAAATAGGAATACAGTTGATTACCATCCAATGTGATACATTTTAAGACAGATGTAGGCATGGGATGCTATGGGAGCACAAAAAAGGGGTACCTGACATAATCATGGGATGGGAACATCAGATGATGCCTAACTAAGCAGGAACTATGAAAGACAAGAGGAGAAGAGGCTGTATTGGGCAGAGGCAGCAACATGTACAAATGCTATTAGGAAAGAGCAGAACAACTTAAGGGAGCCGCAGGTAATTAATAAAGACTGAAGTGAAGCACAGGTAGGGGATATCAGCATGTGACGACGTCAAATAGAGGAGGAAAGGCCTGAGCTTGAAGGATCTTGATTCCAAATATTTGGAGTTGATCCTCAAAGCTATTAAAGCAGATCTGTTTCAAAAGATTACTCAGGGGTCAACGTAAACACTGGAGTAGGGAAGTGAGAAGCACTAGAGGTGAAAAACAAAAATCAAAGAATTCTTTTAAAAAACAAAACTCACCTACTGTCAAGAACTGAATCTGCAACAACCTGAAGGCTTTCCAAAGATGACCCATCATTTACATGCAGGAACAAGACTTCCTTCTGGGATCGGACGGAACGAATCCATCCCTAAGGAAGAGAAATATTTCCAATGTGAGCATATAACATTTTACGTTTTCATTACACATACACACACATAGACTAAATGAAAGGAAAACATGTACTCACAATCCTGCCTCAACAAATATGTTGTTAAATGCTATTATTAACATGATTTTGATCATTGTACAATACTTTATCCAATTCTTATGTTAAGACATTTAGTTTGCTTTGAGTATTTCAATATTATAAATAATGCCTCAATGAAGATTATTGTACATAAGTCCTTCATGGATTTCTTCAGATCTAAAAATATGTTCCTAAAGGAAAAATTACCCAGTCAAAAAGTGCAAAGATTGTAAGTTTCCTATGAAATACTGCAAAATTTTCTTCCAGAATGGTCATAATTGCACCCTAGCCCAAACTGGGTATTACCATTTTTCAAAGCATGCAAATTTGAAAATTTAGAACTGGTAACATGTTTCTATTTATTTCACTTTGATTACTACTGGGGTTGAACTTTTTTTCCATATTTTATTGGCTAGTTTTCTTCTTGTAGATTATTTGCTCATGTACTTAACCTATTTCTCTGTTAGGATATTTGTACGCTATGTATCGATTGCTAGCACTGATTTTATATTAAGGATGTTAAACTCTTATACCATTAAATATTGCAAATAGTTAACAAACAAACAAACAAAAAACAAATCAACTTCTTTTAGTTCACCAATATACATACTTAATTTTATATGTTCCAATCACAATAGGATACACACTTTGGTATTCTATCTTTTGTTTTCGTAATAAAGCACAACATTTCGAATGGATGCCTAACATTCCTTCATGTTGATGAGCCTAATTCATATAACCAATCCTCCCAATATTGGCAATTCCAGGTATCTCCTCCCAGACCCCTGCCCCCTGGCCCGACAATAAATAACAGGGCACATATCTTGGTGCCTTTCTCAGGATGTGGGGTGTGCCCTTCTTTCTGGTTTCATCTCACTGCGCTGCCCAGAAGGCACCCCCTCTTTGGTGATTCTAAATCAACAGTAATTTCCAGGTTGGGCGCAGAAATCTCAAGCACTTTGGGAGGCCAAGAAGGACGGATCACTTGAGGTCGGGAGTTCGAGACCAGCCTGGCCAACATGGTGAAACCCTGCCTCTACTGAAAATATAAAAATTAGCCGGGCGTGTTGGTGCTCGCCTGTAGTCCCAGTTACTGGGGAGGCTGAGGCAGGAGAATCGCTTGAACCCGGGAGGCGGAGGTTGCAGTGAGCCAAGATTGCGCCAGTGCACTCCAGCCTGGGTGACAGAGCAAGACTCCATCTCAAAAAAACAAAAAAAGCCAGAAACTAATTTCCAAACGACTACTTTCTTACTTTCACTTGTTAAAGTTAACATTTGTTGAGCACTTTGTAATGTGCTTCTATTCTAAGCTCTTTATAAATATTATGCTACTTAATCCTCAGAAAAACTTAACGAAGTGGTTATCATTTTAGAGCTGATGAAACATTATTTAGAGATGTCACGATAATCTCTCTAAATAGTCCAGGACACAGTCACCGACTAGCAGAGTTGAGATTCAAAAGGAAGTTCTTACTTCAAAGTTCATGTTCCTATCGACAAGCTTTTCTGGGATGCTATTATAATTCTGCCCCATCCCCAGTTCCTCCGCCTAGGGAATACATCTTTCAGGACTTGGCTGAAATATCACCTCATGCAAGGTATCTTCCTTAACCTTCTCAGTTACGTAACTTCCTGTTTTCTTATAGTTCTTTACTTACCTTACTACTATCCTATTGCTAAAATTATTTGTTTTAACCATTGGAGCAGGGCTGTCCAACAGAAATATAATGTGAGTCACATGTTTAATTTAAAATTTCTTTTTGTGGCCACGTTAAACATAAAAATAGATGAAATATTTTACTTAACCTATTATGCCCCAAATATTATCAACATATAATCAATATAAAAACATATTGAGATATTTTGCATTCTTTTTGGTTCTTCAAAATTGGTATGTATTTTACACTTATAGCACACCTCAATTTGGAACAGCCAAACTTCAAGTGCTCAGAGCCAAAAGTGGCTGGTAGCTACCATATCAGACCTCACAGGACTAAACTGAAATCCTCTAACCTGGGCAGCAGGTTCTCTTTTCATCTTTGAATTTTCTCTTGACTAGCACACAAAGTATCATTAATGTATGCCCAATTAATAGACCAACAGACCTATGGAAAGAATATGGAAATGCAAAGAGGAGCAGATTGGTCACACTGCTAAAAAGTAAAGGATATGTGAGGACAACAAAAATCACTGCGACAGCAAGCCATGACTGTGTCACTACAATCACGGGTGAGAGAGCAAGAACCTACTCAAAAAATAAGTATTTATTATAACAGCATCTGCCAGGCTTATGCCTGTAATGCCAGCATTTTGGGAGGCCGAAGGAGGAGGACTGCTTGAGTCCAGGAGTTTGAGACCAGCCTGGGTAATACAGTGAGACCCATCTTCACAAAAAACTTAAAAAATTAGAGTGGTGGTGCATGCCTATAGTTCCAGCTACTCTGGAGGCCGAGGCAGGAGGATTGCTTGAGTATGGGAGATGGTGGCTGCAGTGACCTGAGATCACACCACTGCACTCCAGTCTGGGTGACAGAGCTAGACCCTGTCTCAAAAAATAAATAACCACATCAGTGTACTTCAGCAACCTAATAAGAAACAATCAAACACCTTGTTTATTCTGCACCTCTTCTATGTGGAGCTGCTGCAAATAATATAATCAGCAAGAGAAACAATAGCAGCTAACATTTGTAGACTATGAGCCACTGTTCTAAACATCTTATTTCCATTACCTCATTTAATTTTCAGGACGCAGGGACAATTATTATCTCTTTCCATAAGAGGAAAATAAGGTGTAGAACGCATAAACGCTATGCAGAGATTTAAACCTAAGCAGCTTAACTCCAGAGCTCTTTCAAACTGCTACATTCCACTCTTTCTCCGAATTCATTAAAAATAAATTACATGCAAAGCCCCACAATAGGCACTGAGGTGGCTAAAAGTTTAAAAGGCATGGTTTGAACAAGTATTTGCTGTCAGCCCTGTGTGAATACAAAGGCAGGTAAGACACGGTTTCTGCTCTAAAGGAGAGAGGTCAAGACAACCACTTTATAAACCTGGATATTCATTATAACGGATAAAGATAGAGAAAGGGGGCTTGTTCATTTACACTTTTGGTATGATTAACAAGTTTACAGGTAATACCCTGGAATCATGAAAGCAAAGTTCCAGCGCTTTACAGTTATCGGAACAGTTTTGTGAAAAGTAATGGAAAGCAGAAAAGTACAAACCCGCGATGCCCACACTTTCTAACTTTTCCCTGCTGGCGGTTGTGTCTGACCCGACCGTAAAAGAAAAGCTAGATGTGGATGTGCCATGTAAGTCCCTACAAGAAAAAACCCACTCCCTTCCCATTCACCAACCTGGACCTTAATGCGCTCCCCACTCGCGTTCTGAGTCCCGAGAGCGTCCCGCACGCTCAGTTTGGCTGAAGGTTTGTGCTTGGGAAAGGGGGCGGAAGAATAGAAGCGCACGGACCGTAGCAGGCAGCGGACCCCCAGCATCGCGCGTCCGCCCAGGCCCTCCGCAGGAGCAGCCCAGACCCCGCGGTTCGAACCCCGCCTGCAGCGGCCCTCCTTTCTCAGCAGCTCCCCTTCCGCGGCCGCAGCTCTGCTCTACCGCACTCCAGAGCCCCTCGGCTGCGCGCTTTCTCCTTCAGGACTCCCAGCTCTGTCCCCACAGAACCTCTCCGCTTCCCACTTCCCAACCGGGCGCAATGGACAGGACACTACGCAAACGCCAGGAAGAAACCACGTGTAATTGGCGCCCCACTGCCCGCGACAATTCTAAACCTACCGCGCCCCACTGCCCGCGACAATTCTAAACCTACGAACAGACCCCGGGCCGCAACACGCGAAGCCACTCTTACGACAACACGCCAACGCCGCTTACGTCATCCCGCTACGGCGAAGAAGGGAGAGCATGCGTACTTGTGACCCAGGCTTAGGGAGGCGTGCGGGAGGGGGCGGGGTCAGGAGCCGAGACGGGGCGGAGCTAATGCCCTAAGGTTGTAGAGATTATCGCTGAAAGAACCTGGGAGCGTAGCTGAGGGTCTTCATTTGTAAAGTTTCCAGGTGAGGCTGAGAAACTGAGAGGCAAGGAGTGACTGTTGGAGAGGGAAACCGTCTCCATCAGTCAACAACGGGGATCCAACTAAGAGGAGGCTCTTAGCTGTTAACAGGATTCGCTTGAAGAGATCAGTCGTTCCGTTCCTGAGTTCTCCGCAGAGAAAAATCAGACATAGCCCCTCTGCGCAAGTCACAGTTGTGTGGTATCAGACAGCTAAACAGACAGTTGCACAAAAGGGTGATCAGTTTGTCAGACAGCGCCCAAGCGTGGGACGCCAGAGGTGGCTTCCTGGAGAAGGTAGTCCTCTGACAGGTAAATAAGAGGAATTGGAGGGACCTCGCATATGGCAGGCAAGACGGTGGGAAGATGTTGCAGAGACTGGAGGAAAGTCGAGTGTTTCCTGCTAGAATCCTCAAAGTCTCCCTCTTCCCTCTGCCCTCCAACACAGCTATCTGCATTTGTTTGACCTGGAAACAATGACCCTTTTATATATTAGGCTACCTTTTATTAAAAAAAAAATTCTGTAACTCAATGACAGTCATGAAAAGGTTTTTAATCTAATTTAAAAAGTAAAACGTTTGGCCGAGTGCGGTGGCTCACGCCTGTAATCCCAACTCTTAGGGAGGCAGAAGCAGGAGGATTGCTTCAGCCCAGGAGTTCAAGACCAGCGCTCGCCCTCGCTCTCTCCCCCTCCCTCTCACTCTCACTCTCTGTCTCTCACTTTTACCTTACTTAAAGTTGCTACTATTATTATATCCATTTTACAAATGAGAGAACTTACGCACAGAAAGGCTAGATGACCTACTTAAGGATACACATTCCCTAAGTGTGAGATTTAAACCCAGAAGTGCTGGCTGTATGCACTTAAGCAGTATGCTATATTACCTAGTGTCCCAAGGTGGAAAATAACACCGTGATCCGTTCCATCAAGGAGCTCATGCTTTAGAGATGGAGACAAGCAAGAAAAGAGACTACTGAAATATAAACCAGTAAGTGCACACATAGATGTATGAGTTGTCTGCATTTGTTTGGCCTGAAAAGTCACCCTTATATATTAGGCTACCTCTTAAATTTATCCAAAAAATTATTTTTGATATTTTATCCAAATATTATATTGGATAAAATATAATAAAATTGTAATATATACATGTATTACAATTTTATATTTTATATAATATAAATGTGTTCGCTGGTTCTTTTAATAAATTAAAATATAAATATAATAAAATTATAATTATAAATTATAATATATGATTAAATTATAATATATTGATATATTATATATTATATATTTATAATATAAAAATATGTTGGATAAAATATAATATAGTCTAGAGAAGGAGAAAATTAAGCTGAATTTTTGGAGAGGATCAATATTTTGCCAGGTAGGCATGTAAGAAAATTTCCTGCCAGAAGGTGAACACGGAAGGTTGCCAGGAGGGCAAATGGCCTGGAAAAATTGTAAAACCATTCTTAAGACAGACTAGAAAATATCTCACCTGAAAATACTTGATGTTGGAGGTAGAACCTAGTGAGAAGTGTTTGGATCATGGGGGCCTCATGAAGGCCTTTGTGCCACCCTTGCAGGAGTGAATTCTTACTCCATTAGTTTTTGCAAAGCTGATTGTTGAAAAGAGCCTGACACCCCCTTCCCTCTCTCTTCCTTCGTCTTTTGCCATGTGATGTTTGCTCCCCTTTGACTTCCTGAATGGCTGAATGACAAGAAACCTTGACATTATTTACTTTGGGTGGAAGCAGATTCTGGTGCGATGCTTCTTGCACAGCCTGCAGAACTGTGCAAATAAATGAATACAGTTCTTATTGATCAAAAAAAATTTATAGGCCAGGCGCAGTGGCTCACGCGTGTAATCCTAGCACTTTGGGAGGCCAAGGTGGGCAGATTGCCTGAGCTCAGCCTGGGCAACGTGGTGAAACCCCATCTCTACTAAAATATAAAAAATTAGCTGGATGTGGCAGCATGTGCCTGTAGTCCCAGCTACTCGGGAGGCTGACGCAGGAGAATTGCCTGTACCCGGGAGGCAGAGGTTGCAGTAAGCTGAGATCACGTCACTGCACTCTAGCCTGAGCAACTGAGTGAAACTCTTGTCTCAAAAAAAAAAAAAGAAAAAAAATACTTGGGCACTTCTTGAACCTTGAGAAAGGAAAAATGGAAACTTGCAGCCAATGCCTTCAGAATTACATAGCTATGGACTTTTAAGGGAAAAAAAGTTCGTTGGTTCAAAATCTGGGGAACAAGACAGTCTGGGGTACATAGCAATGATGTTTATCCCAGTGAAAATCTTTTCTTTGCCTATGCCTACCCTGTCCAAGTGATCAAAAGTAGTAAACAGTTGGCTCATTTCTTACTCATGCCACTTTTCTGTCTTGCCTTCTGCTATGGCTTGGATATGAATTGTTTGTCCCCACAAAAACTCATGTTGAAATTTAATCCCTGATGTGGTGGTGTTGGGAGACGAGGCCTAATGGAAGGGGTCTGGTGTATGGGAGCAGATCCCTCATGAGTGGCTTGGTGCTGTTTCCATGGACTGCATGAGTTCTTGCAAGAATGGGCTTGTTTCCACCACAGTAGGTTGTTAGAAGGCCAGGATGCCCCTCAGGGGTTCCCCTTTTTGCACATGTCCACTTCCCCTTTGACCTTCTTCACCACATTGTGATGCAGCACGAAAGCCCTCACCAGAAGCCAGGGCCATGCCCTTGAACTTCTCATCCTGTAGAACCATGAGCTAAATAAACCTCTTTTCTTTATAAATTGCCCAGTGTCAGGTAGTATTCCTTTACAGCAACATAAAATGGGCTAAGGTACCTTCTTTCTCTCCCAACTCCCCCACCCCAGGGAACAATGTGCAGCTTAAGAACTGGAGTCTGAGTCCCAGAGAGTGAGGCTCCTGCCTTCCTTTACCCTCTCACTACTTGTTTAAGCCAAAAGGTTAATTATGTTCTTAGCAGGAGACCAGTGCCCCAGTATGTTGAAGACAAGGGAAAACTGGTTGAAACTGAAGATTAGTAAAAATATAAATATCATTGAAAGTTTACTATACCACTTATGCTTCTGGTGCTCAGTTCAAACCATCCCCTGTATCTTGTGCTGTATCAAATCACATCATCTTCTTGTTTATTTTTGTTTTCAGTGTTGGCTTGACACCTTCCCTTTTAGATTCATCACCTTCCAGACAGGAGCGCAAGTGATGTTTTTAATATGAATATATAGTTGACCCTTGAACAACATGGGTTTCAGTTGTGCCGGTCCACTTGTATGTGAATTTTTTTCAATAAATATATTGGAAAATTTCTTGGAGATTTGTGACAATTTCAGAAAACTTACTAATGAACTGTGTAGCCTAGAAATATCAAAGCATTTAATAAAAAGGTCATGAATTCACAAGATACATGTAGTTACTAGTCTATTTTATCGTTTACTATCATAAAATATACATAAGTCTATGATAAAAAGTTAAAATTGGCTGGGCACAGTGGCTCATGCCTGTAATCCCAGCACTTTGGGAGGCCGAGGCATGCAGATCACTTGAGGTCAGGAGTTCAAGACCAGCCTGGCCAACATGGCGAAACCCCATCTCTACTAAAAATACAAAAATTAGACAGGCATCGGCCGGGTGTGGTGGCTCACACCTGTAATCCCAGAACTTTGGGAGGCTGAGGTGGGTGGATCATCTGGGTCAGGAGTTCGAGACCAGCCTGGCCAACATGGTGAAATCCCGTCTCTACTAAAAATACAAAAACCAGCCAGGTATGGTTTCAGGTGCCTGTAATCCCAGCTACTGGGGAGGCTGAGGCAGGAGAATCGCTTGAACCTGGGAGGCAGAGGTTGCAATGAGCTGAGATCAAACCACTGCACTCCAGCCTGGGCGACAGAGCAAGACTCCATCTCAAAAAAAAAAAAAAAAAAGAAAAACGAATAAATATTAACCAGGCGTGGTGGCACATGCCTGTAATCCCAGCTACTCAGGAGGCTGAGGCAGGAGAATTGCTTGAACCTGGGAGGCGTAGGTTGCATTATGTCACTGCACTCCAGCCTGAGTGATAGAGTGAGACTCTGTCTCAAACAAAACAAAACAAAACAAAACAAAACAAAACAAAACAAAACAAAACACTCACGGACATTGCATGATGCTATTCATAGTTGAGAGAAGTTGCTATAAGACATGCAACCTTAAGCTTTAACAAATAGGTCCAAATTTTTTCCAAAGTGTCACCAGTGTGACCAGCCATATATGAGAGTTTCAGTTGCTTTACATTCTTGTCAACACTTGATCTTTTTTTAATGTGGAACACTTCATAAATATATGTGTCATTCTTGAACAGGCCATGCTAATTTCAATTTTAGTATATGTGCTGTTTAAATGAGAATAATACTTGGTCTTAATCAAACTTGCTAAAGTAGCCGTATTGGTGGGGGAGTGATTGTATCCACTGCTGTGTTAATTTGCATTCCCCTGATTATTATTTTTGTTTGGCAGCTTTTCAGTGTTTATTTTCATTGGACTTTCTTCTTGGTAAATTGACTGTTTACATCTTTTGCCCATTTTTCTATTGAAAAATGAGTAGTCTTATTTTTCCTAAAGACTACTTTTATTGAGTAGTCTTTTTTCTTATTAATCTATATAAGTTCTTATTGTCCATGTTTTAGTTATGAGTTCTTCTCAGTTATATGCATTGCAATATTCAACCACTCTGTGGGTTGTCTTTTCTATGGTGTATTGTGAGAAAATGGCTGAATGACAGCAAACCTTGAAAATATTCGATCCTTTTCTTAAGAAAGAGTGAATAGTTCTTGAAGAAAACTATTAAGACATTCAAGCATTAGTCTTTATATTTCTTCTGGCAATGTAAGACCAGTGCTTTTACCATGTCTCCTGTTATTCTTTAAAAAATGGTTTCTTTTTCTAATTTATATTTCCTTACATTTTTTGTTCTTGTTGCATGGTTAATGACCTTCTCCACAATTTTTATGTGGTGATCTTCAAGGAACAATTTTAAAGTTTAGAATTCCACTGTACATTGTTGGAGACTGATTCTGGCTGTTTGCAAATATTTTTGTATATGATTAACCTCTAGTTTACACCAGAAAACAAGATAACTCAAAAAAGAAAAATCATATATTTTCTTTTGAATTACACAAAATTGCAAAGGTTGAGATTCGCTTTTTAAAGTTTCTCTTTATTGCTGCTGGGTGCCATGGCTCACGCCTGTAATCCCAGCACTTTGGGAGGCTGAGGCAAATAGATTGCTTGAGGTCAGGAGTTCGAGAGCAGACTGGGCAACATGGCAAAACCCCATCTCCACCAAAAATACAAAAAATTATCCAAGTGTGGTGGTGCATACCTGTGGTCCCAGCTACTCAGGAGGCTGAGGTAAGAGGATCACCTGAGTCCAGGAAGCGGAGGTTGCAGTCCATGAGCTATCGCACCACTACACTCCCACCTGGGTGTGGTTGACAGAGTAAGACCTGTCTCAAAAAATAAAATAAAATAAAATTTATCTTTATTGCATACACAGTGTATTAGTCCATTTTCATGCTGCTGATAAAGACGCACCCAAGACTGAGTAATTTATATAGAAGAGGTGGGGTTTTTTTGTTTGTTTGCTTGCTTCTTGTTTTTGTTTTTATTTTTGTTTTTGTTTTTTGAGATGGAGTCTCGCTCTGTCACCCAGGCTGGAGTGCCAAGGTGAAATCTCAGCTCACTGCAACCTCCACCTCCCAGGTTCAAGTGATTCTCCTGCCTCACCCTCCTGGGTAGCTGAGATTACAGGCATGCACCACCATGCCTGGCTAATTTTTGTATATATATTTTTTCAAGTAGAAATGAGGTTGCACCATGTTGGCCAGGCTGGTCTCAAACTCCTGACCTCGAGTGATCTGCCCGCCTTAGCCTCCCAAAATGCTGGGATTTACAGGTATGAGCCACTGTGCCCAGCAAAGAAAAGGAGGTTTGATGGACTCACAGTTCCACGTGGCTGGGGAGGCCTCACAATCATGGCAGAAGGCAAAAGGCATGTCTTACATGGTGGCAGACAAGAGAGAGAACTTGTGCAGGGGAACTCCCGTTTATAAAACCATCAGATCTTGTGAGACTTATTCACTGCCACGAGAACAACATGGGAAAGACCCGCCCCCATAATTCAATTACCTCCCACTGTGTCCCTCCCATGACATATGAGAATTGTGGGGAGCTACAATTCAAGATGAGATTTGGGTGGAGACACAGCCAAACTATATCATGCAACTTCATAATGAGCACTCTGTCTTGTCCTTTTACTATTACACCTATATTATCCAGCATTTTCTATTAATGAGACAGAAAAGAATGGACAATTGTTTCCAGTTTCAAAAATGTTACATGTGAAGAAAAAATGCTTCTGAAACAGTAAACTCTACAAATGATCAGATTTTTTTTAGGGGGTAGTACTTTATAACTAATATAGTGTAAGTTTACAACTGTGAACAAAAACTTGATTGACCTTTGGTCAGTATTATTATTGTATTAAAATTTTCTACAAATTAAACATTTTTAAAAAGGAAAAAAAGTCTACAGTCCCACATCCCTTTATTGCCTGCACCGTGGGCAGATTAGTCTCACTGCCCCACTCTTGGTATGTCTCTGCTGGCAAGTATGATATTTTCTGTAAACTTTTGGCAAATACTTTGTCACCTAAGAAAGTTCCCTGCTGTTCCTGAGGGATTACTACTCACCCAGTATATGGTCAGCTCTAACTACATAATGTCATGAAGAATGAAGGATATATTTGGAAAAGAATATAGTGTGCTTAACAATCTGTAAATTCTAAACTTGAGAAAGTTTTATTCCTATGGCAAAGAATCTGGAAAAGATGTTTTCCTGAAATCCGTGCAGCCATCAGCATTCACCATTGGTCTAAAACTAACAGACAATCCTGTAAGCACTTAAAGACACAGAAAGGAGATGAACTTATGCACTGATTTTTCAAGCAGGAAGATAATTAACGATGACTGTACATTTGTTTAAACTTCTTTCAGAAGAGGCTTGTGAAGGGTATATTAGAACGAGGATGGCAAGCTGATTCTACTTTTACCTGGATGTTTCCATTAATAGGTGTATTCCTTTAGCAGAACATTCTTGAATTCCACCAATCCCTGTGAACGACAGTAAAGAAGATTCACAGCATGCTTTCCCTGAAAATGGATTTATCCTACTCTTTTCAAGTTTTACTTTCAGACTCATGTGCATTGACAGACATTAAAAAGGTAAAATATTTATTTTCAATGTATTAAACAATTTAATATTTCTTACTAGAGTATGATATACAGTATATCAGGAAAGAGTATGACATATATGCACTAATCATAAATTATACTAAAAAGTCATTGATTCAACTCCCATTTTTGTAATATTCTAATGTTTACTAACTTGGAAGAAGACCAACAAAATTATAAAGTTTGGTTTACTTTTCCTATTGACTGATTATGGTAGCCAGCCTTTAAGATGGCTGCAATGATTCTTGCTTCCTGGTATTCACACCCTTGCATAGTCTTCTGTGACATTAGTCATATAGGATTAGTTTATGTAACCAGAAGAATACAGCAGATACGCTGGTGTGTGACTTCTGAGGACAAGTCATAAAATACATCACTCCTTCTGCTTTCCTTTCTTGGAACACTTGCTCTGGCGGTGGAGTTTTCTCTGCTTGTATACATAGAGATATTTGTTGAGGTTTCAAGGAATAATGATTATTCATATTTCTTGCTCCTGTCTTCTAGTTTAGAACTAATTGAGAGAGAAAAAGACTATGGTCAGAAGGAGATGAATGTGATGGCTTTGGCACTGACACAACATAGCATGCTGGATGGAGAATGTACATGCTACTGGGTTGAGCTCCCCTCCCACGTACTGGCAGAACTGGACACAGAGCCATTGTCTCTATAGGACCAGAGCCTGCCCTAGTAAGGTTATGACAGGAGAAAGGACCAGAATGAGCATATGTTCAGGATAAGGAGTTCTGCCAGGGAGCCCAAAGAGGGCTGAGTCACACATATTCAGTTCCTTCCCCGATTGGATACATTACTCCTCCTCCTATCTGGGAACATGGGAATGTAGAACTATAGTCAGAGGAGATTTGGGGCCCTGCCATCAGTCACCAGCCTTTAGATCTCTTGATTTTGGGCTTAACTAATAAGTCTATGCCTGTGTTAGTCCATTTTCATATTGGTATAAAGAAATAACTGAAACTGGGTAATTTATAAAGAAAAGAGGTTTAATTGACTGGGCTCTCAGAGTTTATAAAGGAGAGGGAATGAGGCTGAATAACACTCAGGCCATCTTCTCTAGCCTAAACAAAGTTTAAGAAGGAAGAGGAACACATGGTGTGAAAAACAAAAGCCAGAGGCAAAAACAGACCTTATTAAGAAAAAAAAAATTGCTCTGGGCTTTTAAATTAGTCATACTTAGTCAAATTTTCGAGAGTTCAAAAGAAGGATCTGGTCTCTTGCATTGCAGATTTTCCCCAAGCCTCCCCTCCTAGGATTAGAGAGTCCTTTTCAGGTTTTCTTGTACATATTGTAAAGATACTCAACTAACCCTAAGAAGATGTCAATGTGGCAAGAAACTGAGGCATCCTGCCAATAGTCAGGGCCACCTTGACAGATATGTGAATAAATCATCTTAGAAGCAGGTCCTCTACCCCTGTCAAGCCTTTGGATTACTATAGCTCCAGCTGATCTTGACTGCAACCTCATGAGAGACCCCTAGCTGGAATCATCAAGCTAAGCCATCCCCAAACATCTGATCCACAGAAACTGTGAGAATAATAAATATTTACTATTGTATTAATGCATATGTTTTGGGATAATTTATTATACAGCAACAGCCGACTTACACACTAGATAAATGTATCTCTCTTCAGCTTAATGTGGAACATTGGACCTCACTAATTTTCCCCTCTTTTCTCCCAGGATAAGACACACTTTTGTTAATAACACTGACTCATAGTGGTAGAAGGGGTGGGGAGTAGGGGGATAAATCCGAATTCCTTGAGATTCCTTCTAGAAAAGAAAAACAGAATTTCTTAACACTCAGATACTCTTCCTTGGGGAATATAAGAATTTCTTCCTCATTCTCTGGGAATCAGTGATGTGAAATATTAACATACAGTTGAAAACAGGTTTTCTCCTTAAAATCCAGTTTCATTGTAGATATTTCTGACAGTGTGAGTACATCTACTGCTGGCAGTGTAGGGCTTGCCTTTAAAATTGGACTTCTTTGAGAAAAACAAGGGAGGCTTGTATCCCTTTCAAAAGAAGAAAAAAATGGTCTGTTACATAGTTATATTGGAAGAGAAGCCTTTGAGATAAATGCTAAAGTTTGTACAAATATACTACATTTGCTCATTGCTTCTTTCTATCCCTTGGTTTGAGTTCTACATTTTAGAATAATGTAGAAAAACTTTTTATTAACTTTGTAAGGACTCTGTGAGTATTTGAATTACTATGCCCTAAAGTTAAACATCTCTGTTTTATTATCCACTGTCCAGTTACAATTGGAGCTCCCATCTGTGGCTGGGACCCTCTGTTTCCTGGAATCCTCTTCCATTTGTGATTCCAGATTAGTTTTCCAATAAGAGAAACTCATTAGTTTTCAAAGCAAAAGACATTCTCCTTAGCAGGTAGTGGTGGTTGGTCATGGCAACTTCCTCAGGCTCAGTAACTTTACAGGCATCTCCATTTTGTTTTTCTACTTTTGCAAATATATGTGACATGGTGAAAAAGTCTAATATTCACATAATTTGAGTTTCAAAGGAGAATAAAGAGAGACATAATTAGAACAATACTTGAAGAGATCATAGCCACGAATTTTCAAAACTGGTAAAAGACATCAAACCACAGACTCAAGAAACTCTAGAAACAGAAGCAGGATAAAAAACAAAAAACAAAACACTCTATTCCTAGGCACATAGTAAAACTCCTGAAAACAAAAAGAAAAGAGGAAATCTTAAAAATAGTTTCACTAAATTCAAAGGAGTAATAAATAAGACAGACAGCTGACTTTTCAAAAGCAATTATGGAACCAAAAGACAATAGTGATATCTTTAAAATTCTGAAAGAAAATATCTGCCAACCTAGACTTCTCTACCTGAGAAATATCCCTCAGTAGTGAAGGTTAAATAAAAGAGGTTTCAGATAAACAAACCCTAAGAGAGTTTATTATTAGTAGACCCACACTACAGAGGTCTTCAGGCAGAAGGCAAATAATCCCAGAGAAAAATGTGAAAACTCATGAAGGAATAAAGAACAGTGGAGGGTAAAAGTGGGTAAATCTAAACAAATATTGACTGTATAGAACAATGATAACAATGTCTTATGAGGCTAAAAATACATATAAAATTAAATATACAACCCCAATAGCACAAAAATCAGGAAAGAGGTAAATGAAATTAAAGCATTGTAAGATCCTTGCATTGGATGGGAAACAGAAAACTAGCTTAGAGTAGATTTTTATTATATCAAGAATGTACACTGTAATAATTACTATAAACAGAAGAACGGGTGATAAATTATGGTATATTTATGTCAGTAGAATCAAAATGAGTAGAATACTGCTACACACACCAATAAGGATGACACTCAGCACGCATGGTGGCTCAAACCTGTAATCTCAGCACTTTGGGAAGCCCATGTGGGCAGGTCACTTAAGCCTAGAAGTTTGAGATCAGCCTGGGCAACATGGTGAAACCCTGTCTCGACAAAAAAAAAAAAAAAAAAAACCCAAAAAAAACAAGATAAAATAAAATAAAATAAAATAGCTGGACGTGGTGGCATGTGCCTGTAGTCCCAGCTATATGGGAGGCTGAGGCAGGAGGATGGACTAAGCCCAGGAGGTCAAGGCTGCAGTGAGCTGTGTGTGTGCCACTACACTCCAACCTGGGTGAAAGAGCAGAACTTGTCTCAAACACACGCACACACACACACAGACACACACACACACACTCTCTCTCAAAAAGAAAAAAAAAGGATGACACTCATGAACATAAAGTTGAGAGGAAAAAAAGCCAGACACAAAAGAATACATACTGTATGATTCATTTATGTAAAGTATTCTAATGGAAAAACTAATCTATAGTGATAAAAGCCAGAAAAATAGTTAACTTTAGGGGAAGAGTGTTTGGGAGGAATGAAAAGGGAGGCTTCTGGGTGATGGTAATTTCTATTTCTTGATCTGGAAGGGAGGTAGATATATGGGTGTATTCACTTTGTAAACTTCATTATTTTTATGCTTTTATGTATATAAACTGTACATTAAACTTCAATTAAAAGTTTACTTTAAAAATACTATGTTCAGGCCAGGTGCAGTGGCTCATGCCTGTATTCCTAGCACTTTGGAAAGCTGAGGCAGGAGGATGGCTTGAGGCCTGGAGTTCAAGACCAGCCTGGGCAACATAGTGAGAGGCCATTTCTGGAAAAAAAAAAAAAAATTAAATGAAATAGGTAGGCATGGTGGCGCACACCTATAGTCCTAGCTACTCTGGCTAAGGCAGGAGGATTGCTTCAGCATGAGAGTTCAAAGTTACAGTGAGCTATGATCATACCACTGCACTCCAGTCTGGGCAACAGAGCAAAACTCTGTCTCTTAAAAAAAAATTATGTTGGTTGTGCAGTGAGCAGGGTAAAATAATTCTGGCTTCACCATGTACTAGCCAGGTCACTATGGGCAAGGACTTTTGCTGTCATAGGTAAGGGATGAGTTACTTCTGTGAAATGGAGATAATATTTGCCTCACAGGGTTGTCAAAATTAGCAAATGAAATAATCTATTAGACATTCAATAAGCTATGTTTATTTCATCATTAAGACCAAAGGGTATGTACTTTTATTATCCTCATTTATAGATAAGGCAGCTGAGAGACAGGAGTTTAAGTAGGTTGCCCAGGGTCCCTTAGATGATAAACAGCAAATACTAGGATTCAAACTTTCATAGTCTGGTTCCAGAATCTTTTCTCTTGCTCACTATGTGAATGTCATAAAGACATAGATGTTTTATTTTTTATTTTTTGTTCACTGATAATTTCATATGCCTAGAACTGGCAAATCATATGACTTCATTAAAATAAATAGTACCTCACTTCTGTAATCCCAGCACTTTCGGAGGCCGAGGCAGGTGGATCATGAGGTCAGGACATCAAAACCATCCTGGCTAACATGGTGAAACCCCTTCTCTACTAAAAAACTCAAAAAATTAGCTGGGCATGGTGGCGGGCGCCTGTAGTCACAGCTACTAGGGAGGCTGAGGCAGGAGAATCACTTGAACCCAGGAGGCGGAGGTTGCAGTGAGCTGAGATTGCGCCATTGCACTCCAGCCTGGGTGACAGAGCAAGACTCCATCTCAAAAAAAAAAAAAAAAGTACCTTTCACTAAACTAAAGTTAAAAAATAAAATAAAATGATGACTACTTGGCTGTAGTTTAACTGTTCTAAGAAATGTGTTTTGATGTTTTGCTATAAGATAGTACTGCCATTCATAATTTTAAATCTGCAGAAGTGAATCATTTGTCTTTGTTGGGTGCTCATCAAACATTCCTGCCACCTGGTGGTAACATATATAAATTGCAAGGGGAGATATTTTTAAGAGGTAAATTCCCTTTGAGACCTGAATTGGCACAAGACCTCTCTGAGGTAATGGCTGTTAAGGAGAGAACTCCTCTTGTAGCCTGAATTTTATGTTTATTGAGAATTTAGAGAAAAGCAACTTTGTAAAGATTAAGATTTTAAAAAGATTTTCCCAAACAACCTTACAAGAAAAAATCAATAGCCTATTACTAATCTCATGTTGACACAGGCCATGGAGGTGTAGATGTTGGACTACTAATGAATACAGCCCAGAAGAAATCAGTCATATAGTCCCTACCTATGCTGATCCCCTTTCCCTTCTCTGGAAAGTCACTGTTGACTTAGATTAGTAAATGGATTCATAAAGAGGAAATAAAACAGTTCATAATAATAATGATAATACCTATAGCTACTATTCATTATGCTAAGAGCTTTGGATGTATTGTCTCATCTAATCCTAACAACTCTATTGATCCACTTACTTAAAAAATATTATGTGTCAGGCACTCTTGTAGGTGCTAATAATATAGCAGTAAACAAATAAGAAAAAAATCCCTGGCCTCATAGAACATAACTTCTAGTAGTAGAGGCAGACGACAAACACGTAAATAAGTAAACCATATTGTGTGTTAGATTGTTTTCTGTTATACTGAGAAGAATTAAAGCAGGGAGAAGGGATAGGGAGTGCTGAGGAGGATTACAATTTTAAATAGACAGATTGGGGAAAGAGCTGGCTGAGAAAATGACATCTGAAGGAGGTAAGAAGTTGCTATGAGGACATTTGAAAGAAGAGCATTTTAGCTAAGGAATAAGCAAATCAAAAGCCTCTATCAGGGAGCATGACTGGTAGGCTTGACGAGCAACAATAAAGAGGCCTGTGATTAGAGTAACAGGCAGAAAAAGGGGTTGAAAGTAAATGTCAGAGAGGTAATCCGAAACCAAATGACAGAGACTTATAAGTCATATGATGGTCTTTGGCTTTTACTTTGAGCAAGCTGGGGAGCCACGTGAAGGTTTTAGCAGAGGCAGGAACACAATTTGGCTTATATTTTAATAAAAACACAAAGGCTGCTGTATTAAGAAAGATCAAAGGGGAGGGGCAAGGGCAGAAGCAGAGAGAGCAGTTTGGTTACTGCAATAATCCGGAAGAGAAATGACAGTGGTTTGCACAGATTGTAGCACTGGAGGTCTTAAGAAGCGCTCTGATTCTGTATATAATTTGAAGTAGAACCAACAGGATCTCCTGAGGTATTTGGATGTGGGGTGTGGGAGAGGTGTAAAAAAATGGGATGACGGACGCCGTGGCTCACGCCTGTAATCCCAGCACTTTGGGAGGCCGAGGTGGGCAGATCACAAGGTCAGGAGATTGAGACCATCCTGGCTAACACGGTGAAACCCCATCTCTACTAAAAATACAAAAAATTAGCCGGGCGTGGTGGCGGGCGCCTGTGGTCTCAGCTACTCAGGAGGCTGAGGCAGGAGAATGGCGTGAACCCGGGAGGCGGAGCTTGCAGCGAGCCGAGAAGGCGCCACTGCACTCCAGTCTGGGCAACAGAGCGAGACTCTGTCTCAAAAAAAAAAAAAAAAAAAAAAAAAAAAAAGGCACGAAGATGTGAAGGAACAATGAGATGATCGTTTGTAAGATGAAGACTAGAAGAAGCAAGCTTTTGTTGAAGTAGACGTTGGCAAGATTAGGAGCTTGTTCTTAAACCTGTTAAGTCTGAGATGCTTTTGGTTATCCAAGTGGGGAAGTTTAGTAGGCATTTTAATGTGTAAGTCTGGAATTCAGGGGATTTGTTTAGGTTGGAGATAAGTTTAGGCATAATTGGCATGCTGATGGTATTCAAAGTCATAAAACTGATGACATCTCAAAGAAAGTCAATGTAGATAACAAGTGAAAAAAGATTCAAGGACTGAGCACTGAGGCACTTAATATTAAGAGGTTAAAAAGATGAGGAAAAACCAGCAACAGAGACCAAGGAGAGGCGCATAAAGTAGGAGAAAAGTCAGGAGAGTGTAATGTTCTTGGACACCAAGTGAAGAAAGCATTTTCAGGAGGAGGGAGTGATTAACCTTGTTAAAAAGCCACAGATAAGTCAAGTCAGATAAGAACTGCTAAGTGAACCCCGGATTTAGAAAGATGGAGTCTTTGGTGACAGTGACATGCTATTTCAGTGGAGTGGAGGTGGCAACAGCATTTGTTAAGCCACCAATGGAACTAGGGCTCCTTGGAGAAATTATCAATTCCAGATTTGGGGGAAGAAATGTACAAAAAGCAAGGAAGCTATCAAATACTAATGAGGTCTTTTTAAGAGAACACATACATACACAAAAACAACTTTAAGGGGCCCCAAAAGTTGGCACATTTTGGGCATTAAAACTATTATCTGTAATTACTGGAAACATCAAATACATAAACCTCTAAGAAATTATAAGTATTAATACTTACAAAAAGCACTTAATGGCCACTTCTAGAGATTGTTAGGACACCAATTTATTATTCTAAAAATTGGTAAATAATAGCAAAAAACCAAGCATTTGTCTGACCTTTCCTGAACTGTTTCAGGGTAACCAAATAGTTAATACAGTTCTTGAACCTTATTTTTCTACACTGAATAATTCCAACTAATAAATGCAAAGGGAATGATGAAAGTAGAAAATAAGCATTTTACAATATTTAGTGAAACATCTAAGCAACAATCATCAGTGGATGCCGAAACCATTAGGACAAATAACAATAGGGAGCTTTATAAGCAATGGACCAGGCTTATAAAGCTCACTAAAAGTGTGACAATGAAACATTACAGTATATGCCTCCCAGTGTGATGCAGCAGGACATACTTAGTATACCTAGAATATTATGTGAAGTATTCTTGCAAATAAAAACAAACAAACAAAAAATAAAACTTAAATTGGATCAAGTCTTTAGATCAGGGTGGACAAACTTTCTGTAAAAGGCCAGATAGTAAATATTTCAGGCTTTGTGGGCTACATGCAATCTTATCAAATATTCTTGTTTTTCCTTGTGTTTTAACAACTCTTTAAAAATATAAAAATGCCCAGTGAAACAGAATAGAGAGCCCGGAAATAAATCCACCTATTTATGGTCAATTGATCTTTGATGAAGATACCAAAAACATACCGTGGGGAAGGGACAATCTCTTCAATAAATGGTGCTGGGAAAACTGGGTATTCACATGCAGAAGAATCAAATTGGACCCTTATCTCACCCCATATACAAAAACCAACTCAAAATAGATTAAAAACTTAAATTTAAGGCCTGTAACTGTAAACTACTAGAAGAAAACATAGGGAAATAGCTTTTTGACATGGGTGTTGGCAAAGATTTTAAAAATACAGCCCCAAAAGCACAGGCAACAAAAGGATGGGTAGACAAATCGAATTGCATGAAACTAAAAAGCTGCGTAGCACAGGAAACAAGTAACAGAGTGAAGAGACAACCAAAAGAGTGGGAGAAAGTATTTGCAAACCATACGTCTGATATGGGGCTAATAGCCATAATATATAAGGAACTCAAACAATCCAATTGCAAGAAAACAACCAGATTTTAAAATGGGCAAAGTACCTCAATAGACACATCTCTAAAGAAGACATGCAAATAGTCAATATATATATGAAAAAATGTTCAACATTCCTAATCATCAGGGACATGCAAATTAATTAAATATCACCTCACACCTGTTAGAAGAACTACTATCAAAAAGATGAAAGACAAGTTTGGAGAGGATACAGAGAAAAGGAACTCTTATACATTGCTGGTGGGAATGTAAATTAATACAGTCATTACGGAAAACCAGTATGAAGATTCCTCTTCAAAAAATTAAAAATAGAACTATTATCATATGATTCAGCAATTCCACTTCCGAGTATATATCCAAAGAAAATGAAAACAGTATATGAAAGATATCTGCACTCCTATGTTCAATGAAGCGTTATTTACAATAGCCAAGACACGGAATCAATCTAAATGTTCATTAACAGATTAATGGATAAAGAAAATGTACATGCACACAATGGAATACTATTCAGCTCTTTAAAAGAAGGAAATCCTGTCATTTATGACAACATGAACGAACCTGGAAAACATTATGCTACGTGAAATAATAAGCAAGGCATAGAAAGACAAATATTCCATGGTCTTACTTATATGTGGACTCTAAAAACAGTCCAACTCAGAAGCAGAGGGTAGAATGGTAATTACCAGGGTCTGGTTATGAGGAATGGGGAGATGCTGATAAAAAGGTACAGTTTCAGTTAGACACAAATAAGTTCTGGTGATCTATTGTACAAACGATGACTACAGCTAATAATAATGTACTGTGTACTTGAAAATTGCTAAGAGAGGCCGGGCGTGGTGGCTCACACCTGTAATCCCAGCACTTTGTGAGGCCAAGGCCAGTGAATCACTTGAGGTCAGGAGTTCTAGACCAGCCTGGCCAACATGGTGATACCCCATCTCTACTAAAAATACAAAAATTAGCTGGGCATGGTGGCACGTGCCTGTAATTCCAGCTACTTGCAAGGCTGAGGCGGGAGAATCGTTTGAACCCAGGAGACGGAGGTTACAGTGAGCCAAGATCATACCACTGCACTCCAGCCTGGGTGACAGAGCGAGACTCCATCTCAAAAAAAAGAGAGGAGACATTATGGATTAAAGAAAAAATAAAAGACATAGCAATCAAATGTAATGCATGAATGCTTATTTGGATTATGACTTAAGTCAACAGAGAAAAGATATATTTTTTAAAGACATAAAAATAGTTCAACAGCACAGAGTATTATTTTTTGAGAGTTTCTCTAAGATTGATATTATTTCCTTTTTAAGTGTTTGAATATAATTCATTGTGTAGTCATGTGGGCCTAGAGCTTCCTTCATGAGAAGGTTAAATTAAATTAATTATTTTAGAGACAAGGTCTTGCTATGTTCCCCATGCTGGTCTTGAACTTCTGGGCTCAAGCAATCCCCCCTCCTCAGCCTTCCAGAGTTCTGAGATTATAGGCATGGGCCACTGCACTCGGCCTATGAGATAGTTTTGAATTACAGATTTAACATGTTTGATAAATATGATGTTGTGCAGATTTTCTATTTCTTTTTCCGTCACTTTTTGTAAGTTGTATGTTTTGAGAAATGTCTCTATTCATCTAAGCTGCTAAATTTCTTGGCATAAAATTGTTCATATTATTCCTTCAGTGTCTGTAGGATCTGTAATGACGTCCTTTAATTCCTAATATTAGTTGATATTAAGGAATTATGCACAAAATACTTAGCTGTTAAAGATACAATCCTAAAGAATTTATGGGTGAAATGTAATATCTAGAATTTCGTTTTAGATATTTCAGAAAAAAAAATAAAACAGTATAGATGGAATAGATGAAATAGGACTGGTAAAATGTTGAAAAATATTGAGGTTGGGTAACATACACAGAAATTCATTATACTATTCATGTTGGAGATTTTTCTATAATAAAAATGGTATGTAAAAAAGAATGGGAGAAGAGAAATTGGAGATAGCATTTTCAAGAAGTTTTGTTGTAAGGGGAGCAGAAAAACTGAGGTGGTAACTGGTGGAAGAATGTGGTCATGAAAGAGGTCTTCTTTAATATGTGAGAAATAATAGCATGTTTGTCTGGTGATAAGAAAGATCTACTTTTTCCATTAGAGCCCTTAGCATATTAATCACCATTGTTTTAAATTCCTGGTCTAATAATTCTAACATCTCTGCCATATCTGAGTCTGATTCTAATGCTTGCTCTGTCTCTTCAAACTGTTTTTTTTTTTTGTCTTTTAGTTTATCTTGTAATTTTATTTTTTAAATCTTTGTCTTTAATTTTTTTGTTGAAAGTTGGACATAATGTAGTGGATAAAAGGAATTGAGGTAAATACATCTTTATTTTCATTTATTTATTTATTTTGAGATGGAGGCTCGGTCTGTTACCCAGGCCGAAGCGCAGAGGCGTGATCTCGGCACACTGCAACCTCCGCCTCCCGGGTTCAGGTGATTCTCCTGCCGCAGCCTCCCAAGTAGCTGGAACTACAGGCACGAGCCATCACGGCTGGGCTAATTTTTGTATTTTTAGTAGAGATGGGATTTCACCATGTTGGCCAGGCTGGTCTCAAACTCCTGACCTCAAGTGATCCACACTCCTTGGCCTCCCAAAGTGCTGGGATTACAGGCGTGAGCCACCACACCTGGCCTGTAAATAAGTCTTCAGTGGGAAGTTTTATATTTATCTAGTTAGAAGTTAGGCTGTGTTTACTGTTTGTTGTAGCTGCGGGAGTCAGAGGCAAAAATTTCCTCTGGTGTCCTTGTTTTTATCTCACCTGTTATCTTTGGATTTCCCTAGAGACTTCTTGGGAGGTCTCAGAAATAACATGCAGTTATTTCTGTTGTACTCCCTTATTATCATACAGATAAGTCCTGTTGATATAGTGGTGAGGTGTGGAGAGAGAGGAAGAATTCTATAGACCTGTGATTAGGTCTTAGACTTCTAGCGAGCCTGTGCTCCTGGCCTGCACCTTTCACAAGTGCTTCTCAGTTTTTTCCCGCTTTAGTTGGCGAAAAGGGGCTGGAGTTGGGTATTTTCCTTCCCCTACGATTAGTCTCTGGTAAAACCCAGTCAGCTAGCCTCTGATAACAGTTTCCCTTGTTAAGAAGAACTGGATACTTTGGCATATTTCGAATGGCTATTTTTCCCCTCCTCTTGCCAGAAGCATGAGGATTTTTTTTTTGTTTTGTTTTGTTTTTTTACTGATCTTCACCCTGAGAACCTGGTAGGGTTCTTGGAGGTAAAACTCACAAAAGTGGAGGTAAAATCCAGTATGACTGGCCACATGCCCTGGAGTTTTTAACTTTCAAACTTGTCCACACAGAGCCTTCAGCAATTCATCTATTATAGTTTGGGTTTTTTGTTCCCCAGTACTTGTTCTTGCAGAGTTTTCTGCCCCTGGGCTTCTATTCCAGTAAGTTGTGATTCTCTGTATTTACCCATCTGTCTCTCCAATTTGAGGGACAGCAGTGTGCCCTGTTACTTCAATTGATTTTCAGTTTATTTAGCTTTTTTATTGTTGTGAAGACAGGAGTGATGACTTCTAAGCTCCTTACTTGCTAGACCAGAGACCGGAAGGGAAAGATCTAGAAGAGAGGAAAACTTGATGTGGGAAAGACAGAAGAAAATTCCTGGTGTTGATGAGTTTGAATTGGTGAAAGAGGATGTGATCTAGTGTTCAAGTGTAGGGCTAGCCTTAGCCGATAATATCATGAGCACTTTATATTAGCATAGAGAAGGTAGAGGACATGGTCACACATGCAGATTGATGGGTATGTGAGGGTATATATGATAGTGGAAACTTGTAGACATCCTCTTTAATTTGCTTCTATTTCACAATGAAATAGGAAGGAAGGTTTTCTGCAGAGAAAGACAGATGGACAGACACACACACGAGAGAGAGAGAATGGCAAAGTAGATGTTAGAGTTTTGAAAAGATGAAAGAGATTATGAAAGAATTATTTGGATCATTTAGGAGAGTGGGAGAGTTAATGGGCTAGAGAAAGATTGTCAGGCAGAATTGGGGCCCATTTGAGGCTTATGGGTCACAGTTTTGAAGTGATGCCCCTGGACTCAGAAAACAATATTTTAAATTCATTAGAGTAAAATGTACTACTATCTCTCAATATCCATTTTCCTCCTTTTAATAATAGAAGCCCAGAATTGTAGCTGGGTACATGTCCCGCCCCCACCCCCCACAAAGACATTACTCAGCTTCCCTTGCAGGTAGGTGTGGTCATGTAACAGTTAATTGTGTTCTGGTAAATAGAATATAGCACAAGTGGTTTGTGTAATTTCTTGAAACTGTCTTTGCAAAATTGTATCAGAGAGAAAATTATGTCAATGGGGGAGATCTGATCTAGCCAACCCCCCTCTTGCCTTTAGCCTTTGGGCTGCCTTTGATTATTCTTGGGCTGGCTTTGGGAGACATCTAGTTTAAAGTTTAAGTGAAAATAACCCTTCCTACAAAACTCAACCACCTTGATAAAGCTGATGGGTCACCAGGCTAGGAGGATAGAGGACCCTGAATTTTGCTAAGGTGTAGACATAAATGACTGCCAGCCGTTATTCCAGAGGTCATGAGATCTGCAACCTCCCCAGTTGCTCCTGCAGATAACATCACTATTGTAGAACCTAAGATTGGCCTTTTGAGATATCCTCTCAGGTTTCCTGCATGTCTGACACCTGTGACCCCATCAGGATCCACAGACCAATGGTGGCTCCACCTGGACCTACCCACTGCTCCTGTCCCACCCAGAAGCCACTTAGCATGCTGGAGGGTCATTCCTGACACCCCTATGATTGTACCCCTGAGCCAATCAGCAGCCACCCTCACCCCTTCTACCTTTGAAAAACCCTAGCCTCTGAATTCTCGGGAAGACTGATTTGGGTAATAATAAAACTTCAGTCTCCCATTCAGCCAGCTGTTCGTGAATTAAATTCTTTCTCCATTGCAATTCCCCTGCCTTGGTAAATTGGCTGTATCTGGGCAGTGGGCAATAAGAACTCATTGGGCAGCTACATTCTGGGAAGAATCATTAAAGGGAGGGTTTATCACTAAGAGTGAGGATGGAGAAAGATGTAAATGATTGAAAGAGAGAAAAGCCATGGAAGTATTATCTAGGAGGGTAGAAGAGTGAACAAACGGGAGAAATGTGTTATGATTATTAGGCAGCATTAGGAATTTCTCTTGGGAGTTAGTGGCCATGATGGAAAGACTATTTAACAGGCTATTTTATGCGAGTTGGTTGACATAGAGGAAAAAACAATTTTTTTTCCTCTGCTTTTATGCCACAGCAATCAACACAGAAGACTTCTGTGACCTCTGGTTGTTAGAATAGTTACTGAGGCAGACATAAGCAGGCAGGAAAGGCCCCCCCACCAACCCCCAGGAATGTCAGGCGACCATCACGTGATCGTCAGGCGGTTGTTAAACTGTCTCTCTAAAATGATAATTGGTCACAGCTGGCATGAGGGGATGACCGTCTCCCAAAAGATAGAAAACACCTTGAGCTGGTGATCAGCAGCTTCTAGATAAGATCTCAGGAGTTGGGCAAGTGGGCTTGAGTATGTGCTCTAAGAGGTGAAATGGCAGATGTATGACCTTCCTTTGGGGGTGTTAGACTGGTAAAAGAAAATCGCCCCTAGAGAGCATGTGCACAACCTCAGTAAATGCACTATGCATGTGGTCACCCCCTCGAGTGCTGACTGACACTTCGCATGCAGCAGTTGAACAACAGCCCACCCCAAGGGAAAAATTAAAGGAGGAGAAAGTAAAGCCCCCAAACCATGCCAATGTATAAAACCCCAAGTCAAGGACCAAATGGGGTACTTGGATCTCTCAAGTTGCCCGCTTGTCCCTCTTCCAAGGGTACTTTGCTTCCTTTTGCTCCTTTTCTAAAACTTTTTTTTTTTTTTAAATTTGAGAGGTTTTATTAGATGGTGGGAGTTTGAAGCTTTTAATTTTTTCTAATTTTTTTTTTTACAATGAACACATACAGCTTCTGTAATCATTAAAGTAGTCATTTTAAAATGAATGATGGATTTTTAGAAAATTTTTTCTTAAGCACCTACAGTGAACTAGGTACTGTTTTTGATGTTTGTTCACATCACTGCATGGAGCTTAATGTTCTAGCATGGATAGAGATGATAAATAATGCTCCCTACACATAATAAACATGTTACTAGGATATTAGAATCCACTGAGAACATGGAGAAAATAAAAAGTAAAGTAGAGCAAGGGGGGTTGGGAGTGCTCAGTGGGGTAGGAGTGCAGATTGCAGATTGGGCCTCATTGAGGAAAGGCAGGAAGTCAGGAGTTGGCCCTGGGCATGTTACAGGTAGAGGAAGCAGTGGATGCAAAGGCGCTAAGGAGAGAACACAGCTGGGGTGTTCCAGCCACAGCCAGGAGCCAGTGCTGGAGCAGTGAGTGGGAAGGTCAGGTCCACAGGAAAACATGACACTTCTTGGTTTAGATGATTAAGAAAGGTTGCCTTGTTTTCTTCCTGTCTACCTGATTTGTTCTGTTTCCTCTGCAGTTAAAGTACACTTACTCCCCCTGCCCCCAACACACACACACACACACACACACACACACAATACATACATTAGGCCTCTAGTAGCATATTAATTTTCTAGGGCTGCCATAACAAATTAGGCAAAGAGAAAGCTGAAAACAACAGAAATGTATTGTTTTACAGGTCTGTCGGCTAGAAGTACAAAATCAAGTTAGGGCCATGCTCCCTGTGAGACACGTCAGCGGGAAACCTTCTTTGGCTCTTCCTAGCTTCTGGTGGTTGTTGGCAATCCTCAGCGTTCCTGGGCCGCAGCTGCATTCCTCCAATCTCCGCTTCCATCATCACCTGGCATTCTCACTGTGTGTCTGTGTCTTTACATAGGTATCTTCCCTCTTTTTCTTTTTTTTTTAAAGGCAAATGAAGAAAGTATTTATACTAACACAGTATAAAGCAATTAATCCTCGCTATTAGCCATAATTAAATTCCTCAAAACGAAGACTTTCAACTTGTGAGCTGGAGCAAATCTCCCTCTATGGCTTCCTGGGGAGGGCAGGCATCTTCTCTGGCTCCTCTCTGCACTGCCATACTGGGCTGGTGCTACTCTGTTCCTATTGATTCCAAAGAGTTCCTCAAGGTGAGACTGGTGAATTGACTTTGCAAGTTTTTTTTTTTTTTTTTTATTGTACTTTAAGTTCTGGGATACATGTGCAGAATATGCAGGTTTGTTACATAGGAATACATATGCCATGGTGGTTTGCTGCACCCATAACCTGTCATCTACATTAGGTATTTCTCCTAATGCTATCCCTCCCCTAGCACCCCCCACCCCAAACAGGCCCTGGTGTGTGATGTTCCCCTCCCTGTGTCCATGTGTTCTCATTGTTTAACTCTCACTTATGAGTGAGAACATGCAGTGTTTGGTTTTCTGTTCCTGTGTTAGTTTGCTGAGAATGATGGTTTTCAGCTTCATCCATGTCCCTGCAAATGACATGAACTCATCCTTTTTTATGGCTGCATAGTATTCCATAGTGTATATGTGTCACATTTTCCTTATCCAGTCTATCACTGATGGGCATTTGGGTTGGTTCCAAGTCTTTGCTATTGTGAACAGTGCCGCAATAAACATACGTGTGCATGTGTCTTTATAGCAGAATGATTTATAATCCTTTGGGTATATACCCAGTAATGGGATTGCTGGGTCAAATGGTATTTCTGGTTCTAGATCCTTGAGGAATTACCACACTGTCTTCCACAATGGTTGAACTAATTTATGCTCCCACCAACAGTGTAAAAGCGTTTCTATTTCTCCACATCCTCTCCAGCATGTTGTTTCCTGACTTTTTAATGATCGCCATTCTAACTGGCATGAGATGGTATCTCATTGTGGTTTTGATATGCATTTCTTTAATGACCAGTGATGGTGAGCATTTTTTCATATTTTTGTTGGCTATGTAAAAGTCTTCTTTTGAGAAGTGTCTGTTCATATCCTTCACCCACTTTTTTGGGTTTTTTTTCTTGTAAATTTGTTTAAGTTCCTTGTAAATTCTGGATATTAGCCCTTTGTCAGGTGGATAGATTGCAAAATTTTTCTCCCATTCTGTAGGTTGCCTGTTCACTCTGATGATAGTTTCTTTTGCTGTGCAGAAGCTCTTTAGTTTAATTAGATCCCATTTGTCCAGTTTGGCTTTTGTTCCCATTGCTTTTGGTGTTTTAGTCATGAAGTCTTTGCCCATGCCTATATCCTGAATGGTATTGCTTAGGTTTTCTTCTAGGGTTTTTATGATTTTAGGTCTTACATTTAAGTCTTTAATCCATCTTGAGTTAATTTTTGTTTAAGGTGTAAGGAAGGGGTCCAGTTTTAGTTTTCTGCATATGGCTAGCCAGTTTTCCTAACACCATTTATTAAATAGGGAATCCTTTCCCCATTTCTTGTTTTTGTCAGGTTTGTCAAAGATCAGATAGTTGTAGACGTGTGGTGTTATTTCTGAGGCCTCTGTTCTGTTCCATTCGTCTATATATCTGTTTTGGTACCAGTGCCATGCTGTTTTGGTTACTGTAGCCTTGTAGTATAGTTTGAAGTCAGGTATGATGCCTCCAGCTTTGTTGTTTTTGCTTAGGGTTGTCTCAGCTATATGGGCTCTTTTTTGGTTCTATACGAAATTTATAGTAGTTTTTTTTTTTAATTCTGTGAAGAATGTCAATGATAGCTTGATGGGGATAGCACTGAATCTACAAGGTACTCTGGGCAGTATGGCCATTTTCATGAGATTGATTCTTCCTATCCATGACCATGGAATTTTTTTTTCCATTTGTTTGTGTCATCTCTTATTTCCTTGAGCAGTGGTTTGTAGTTCTCCTTGAAGAGGTCCTTCACATCCCCTAAAAGGTGTATTCCTAGGTATTTTATTCTCTTTGTGGCATTTGTGAATGGGAGTTCACTCATTATTTGGCTCTCTGTCTATTATTGGTGTATAGGAATGCTTGTGATTTTTGCACATTGATTTTGTACCTGAGACTTTGCTGAAGTTGCTTATCAGCTTAAGGAGACTTTGGGCTGAGACGATGGGGTTTTCTAAATATACAATCCTATCATCTGCAAACAGAGACAATTTGACTTCCTCTCTTCCTATTTGAATACTCTTTATTTCTTTCTCTTGCCTGATTGCCCTGGACAGAATTTCAACAATAGTATTCAACAATACTATGTTGAATAGGAGTGGTGAGAGAGGGCATACTTGTCTTGTGCCAGTTTTCAAAGGGAATGCTTCCAGCTTTTCCCCATTCAGTATGATATTGGCTATGGGTTTGTCATAAATAGCTCTTATTATTTTGAGATACATTCCCTCGATACCTAGTTTATTGACAGTTTTTAGCATGAAGGGGTGTTGAATTTTATTGAAGGCCTTTTTTGCATCTATTGAGATACTCATGTGGTTTTTGTCATTGGTTCTGTTTATGTGATGGATTACATTTATTGATTTGCATATATGTTGAACCCGCCTTGCATTCCAGGGATGAAGCCCACTTGATCATGGTGGGTAAGCTTTTTGATGTGCAGCTGGATTTGGTTTGCCAGTATTTTATTGAAGATTTTCACATCGATGTTCATCAGGGATATTGGCCTGAAATTTTCTTTTTTTTTTGTTGTGTCTCTGCCAGGTTTTGGTATCAGGATGATGCAGCCTTCATAAAATGAGTTATGGAGGAGTCCCTCTTTTTCTATTGTTTGGAATAGTTTCGGAATACTTTCAGAAGGAATGGTACCAGCTCCTCTTTGTACCTCTGGTAGAATTCGGCTGTGAATCCATCCAGTTCTGGTTTTTTTTTTTTGGTTGGTAGGCTATTAATTACTGCCTCAATTTCAGAACTTGTTATTGGTCTATTCACGGATTTGACTTTTTCCTGGTTTAGTCTTGGGAGGGTGTATGTGTCCAGGAATTTATCCATTTCTTCTAGATTTTCTAGTTTATTTGCATAGAGGTGTTTATAGTATTCTCTGATGGTAGTTTGCATTTCTGTGGGATCAGTGGTGATATCCCCTTATCTTTTTTATTGTGTCTATTTGATTCTTCTCTCTTTTATATTAGTCTGGCTAGCAGTCTATCTATTTTGTTAATCTTTTCAAAAAACCACCTCCTGGATTCATTGATTTTTTGAAGGGTTTTTCGTGTCTCTGTCTCCTTCAGTTCTGATCTGATCTTAGTTATTTCTTGTCTTCTGCTAGCTTTTGAATTTCTTTGCTCTTGCTTCTCTGATTCTTTTCATTGTGATGTTAGGGTGTTGATTTTAGATCTTTCCTGCTTCATCTTGTTGGCATTTCGTGCTGTAAATTTCCCTCTATGTGCTGCTTTAAATGTGTCCCAGAGATTCTGGTACATTGTGTGTTTGTTCTCATTGGTTTCAAAGAACATCTTTATTTCTGCCTCCATTTTTTATTTACCTAGTAGTCATTCAGGAGCAGGTTGTTCAGTTTCCATGTAGTTGAGCGGTTTTGAGTGAGTTTCTTAATCCTGAGTTCTAATTTGATTGCACTGTGGTCTGAGAGACTGTTTGTAATGATTTCTGTTCTTTTGCATTTGCTGAGGAGTGTTTTACTTCCAATTATGTGGTCGATTTTAGAATAAGTGCAATGTGGTGCTGAGAAGAATGTATATTCTGTTGATATGGGGTGGAGAGTTCTGTAGATGTCTATTAGGTCCACTTGATTCAGAGCTGAGTTCAAGTCCTGAATATCCTTGTTAATTTTCTGTCTCATTGATCTAATATTGACAGTGGGGTGTTAAAGTCTCCCACTATTATTGTGTGGGAGTCTAAGTCTCTTTGTAGGTCTCTAAGAACTTGCTTTATTAATCTGGTGCTTCTCTATTGGGTGCATATATATTTAGAATAGTTAGCTCTTCTTGTTGCATTGATCCCTTTACCATTATGTAATGCCCTTCTTTGTCCCTTTTGATCTTTGTTGGTTTAAAGTCTGTTTTATCAGAGACTAGGATTGCAACTCCTGCTTTTTTTTTGCTTTCCATTTGCTTGGTAAATATTACTCTATCCCTTTATTTTGAGCCTATGTGTGTCTTTGCACGTGAGATGGGTCTCCTGAATACAGCACACTGATGGGTCTTGACTCTTTATCCAATTTGCCAGTCTGTGTCTTTTAATTGGGGCATTTAGCCCGTTTACATTTAAGGTTAATATTATTATGTGTGAATTTGATCCTGTCATTATGATGCTAACTGGTTATTTTGCCCATTAGTTGATGCAGTTTCTTCATAGTGTTGATGGTCTTTACAATTTGGTATGTTTTTACAGTGGCTGGTACCAGTTGTTCCTTTCCATACTTAGTGCTTCCTTCAGGAGCTCGTGTAAGGCAGGCCTGGTGGTGGCAGAATCTCTCAGCATTTGCTTGTCTGTAAAGGATTTTATTTCTCCTTCACTTATGAAGCTTAGTTTGGCTGGATATGAAATTCTGGGTTGAAAATTCTTTTCTTTAAGAATGTTGAATATTGGCTCCCACTCTCTCCTGGCTTGTAGGGTTTCTGCCGAGAGATCCACTGTTGTCTGATGGGCTTCCCTTTGTGGGTAACCTGACCTTTCTCTCTGGCTGCTGTTAACATTTTTTCCTTCATTTTAACCTTGGTGAATCTGACAATTATGTGTCTTGGGGTTGCTCTTCTCGAGGAGTATCTTTGTGGTGTTCTCTGTATTTCCTGAATTTGAATGTTTGCCTGTCTTGCTAGGTTGGGGAAGTTCTCCTGGATAATATCCTGAAGAGTGTTTTCCAACTTGGTTCCATTCTCCCCGTCACTTTCAGGCACACCAATCAAATGTACGTTTGGTCTTTTCACATAGTCCCATATTTCTTGGAGGCTTTGTTCGTTCCTTTTCATTCTTTTCTCTCTAATCTTGTCTTCACACTTTATTAAGTTGATCTTCAATCTCTAATATCCTTTCTTCCACTTGATTTATTTGGCTATTGATATTTGTGTATGCTTCATGATGTTCTCGTGCTGTGTTTTTCAGCTCCATCACGCCATTTATGTTCTTCTTTAAACTGGTTATTCTAGTTAGCAATTCGTCTAACCTTTTTTCAACGTTCTTAGCTTGCTTGCATTGGGTTAGAGCATGCTTTTTTAGCTCGGAGAAGTTTGTTATTACCCACCTTTTGAAGCCTACTTCTGTAAATTAATCAAATTTATTCTCTGTCCAGTTTTGTTCCCTTGGTGGTGAAGAGTTGTGATCCTTTGGAGGAGAAGAGGTGTTCTTGTTTTTGGAATTTTCAGCCTTTTGCACTGGCTTTTCCTCATCTTTGTGGATTTATCTACCTTTGATCTTTGACGTTGGTGACCTTCAGATGGGGTTTCTGTGTGGACATCCTTTTTGTTGATGTTGATGATATTCCCTTCTGTTTGTGAGTTTTCCTTCTAACAGTCAGGTCCCTCTGCTGGAGGTCTGCTGGAGGTCCACTCCAGACCCTTTTTGCCTGGGTATCACCAGCAGAGCCTGCAGAACAGCAAAGATTGCTGCCTGTTTCTTCCTTTGGAAGCTTCGTCCCAGAGGGGCACCTGCCAGATGCCAGCAGGAGCTCTCCTGTATGAGGTGTCTGTCGACTCCTGCTGGGAGGTGTCTCCCCATCAGGAGGCACAGGGGTCAGGGACCCACTTGAGGAGGCAGTCTGTCCCTTAGCAGAGCCCAAGCGCTGTGCTGGGAGATCCGCTGCTCTCTTCAGAGCCAGCATGCAGGAACTTTAAGTCTGCTGAAGCTGTGCCCACAGCTGCCCCTTCCCCCAGGTGCTCTGTCCCAGGGAGATGGGAGTTTTATCTATAAGCTTCTGATTGAGGCTGCTGCCTTTCTTTCAGAGATTCCCTGCCCAGAGAGGAGGAATCTAGGGAGGCAGTCTGGCTACAGCGGCTTTGCCGAGCTGCAGCAGGCTCTGCCCAGTTCGAACTTCCTAGCAGCTTTGTTTACACTGTGAGGGGAAAACCACCTACTCAAGTCTCAGTAATTGTGGATGCCCCTCCCCCCACCAAGTTCAAGTGTCCCAGGTCAACTACAGACTGCTGGGCTGGCCGCAAGAATTTCAAGCCAGTGGATCTTAGCTTGCTGGGCTCCATGGGGTAGGATCTGCTGAGCTAGACCACTTGGCTCTCTGGCTTCAGCCCCCTTTCCAGGGTAGTGAATGGTTCTGTCTCACTGGCGTTCCAAACACCACTGAGGTATGAAAATAAACTCCTGCAGCTAGCTCGGTGTCTGCCCAAATTGGCTGCCCAGTTTTGTGCTTGAAACCCAGGGCCCTGATGGTGTAGGCACCCGAGGGAATCTCCTGGTCTGTGGGTTGTGAAGACTGTGGGAAAAACACAGTGTCTGGGCCGGAATGCACCATTCCTCACGGCAGAGTCCCTCATGGCTTCCCTTGGCTAGGGAAGGGAGTTCCCTGACCCCTTGCACTTCCTGGGTGAGGCGATGCCCCACCCACTTCTACTTGCCCTCCATGGGCTGTACCCACTGTCTAACCAGTCCCAATGAGATGAGCTGGGTACCTCAGTTGGAAATGCAGAAATCACCTGCCTTCTGCATTGATCTTGCTGGGAGCTGCAGACCAGAGCTGTTCCTATTCGGCCATCTTGCCAGCCACCTTCCCTCTTCCTAAAATATTTTAATAAACTCTCACTCTTGCTCCAAAACTTGCCTCAGTCTTTCCCTCTGCCTGAAACCTACTTCTGCCCCTTGGCTGAATTCTTTCCTCTGAAGAGGCAAGGATCAAGTTTGCTGCAGACCCTTATGGATTCACTGCTGGTAACATGGTCACCAAGAAGTGTGTGGGAATTTCTCCCCGCCAACATCCAATGAACCAATTCTGTAGTGGCTTTTTCATTGGCCCCCAGCTGGGTGTCCTCTAATTCAATTCAATTCAATTTGATACTATCTACCCGAAGACAGTTATCAGATCCCACAGGTTGAAGGCTCAGTCCCACAAGGGTGTTCCACTTCAGATGTAAATCACAAGCCCCAGATTGTTTTATCAGTGCTTCTTACCTACTAGCTATCAGTTGGGGCTCCCACTGCACCCTCCTTGGGTTGGATCAATTTTCTAGAGTGGCTCACAGAACCTAGGGAAACACTTACATTTCCTGGATTATTATAAAGAAGATTACAAAAGATACAGATTAAAAGACATGTAGGGCAAGGAATGTGGGAAGGGGTGTGGTACTTCCATGCCCTCTTCAGGCACACCATCCAGGAATTTTCATATGTTCAGCTATCTGGAACTCTCCAAACCCTGTCCCTTTAGCTTTTTATAGAAGCTTCATTACACAGGCATGATTGATTAAATCATTGGCCCTTGGCAATCAACATTTAGCCCTTCTTCCCTCCCTGGAGGTTGGTGTGGGACTGAAAGTCTGGATACTCAATCTTGCATTGGTCTTTCTGGTGATCTGCCCCATTCAAAAGTTCCCTAGGGCTGCTAGCCATCAGTCAATTCACTAGCATACAAAAAGATACTTATTACTTTGAAGATTCCAAAGATTGTAGGAGTTGTGTGCCAGGAAATGGGAACAAAGATCAAACATATATTTCATAATATCACAATGAAAATTCTAAGATTTAGAGAGATTGATAGTTATTTCCCAAATCTCACAGTGATTAAGAAGTAATGACTCTAAAATCAGGCCACTACTCTTTCTTGGCACCTCTCCCTCTATTTTGGCCTAGACACTTGAAGTTATTACCTATCTGGGAAGTAGGCCATTTGTCCAGGACAATCCACTCATCAATAAGGAAGAAGATATGACTCCTGAATGTGCATATCCATTCAGCTAAGCAGCAGTCACTTACTGCAGGCAAGGCCAATGCTACAATTCAATTAGTAACTATTTTAGAGCAACTGCTATATGCTTGATAAAAATGCTTAAAACGACAGTTACAATAGGGAGGTAAGGGAACTAAAACTCCTTGCATAGGTTTCTTGTGTACCTATTATGTGCTAGAGTATAAACATGCATTAACAATTATGTTTTGAGCTCCTAATGTGCTGAGCTAGGCACTGTTCTGGGTTTTAAGGGATGCAATAGTGAACCCTTCTGGAAACTCTTGTCAGATCTTATCCCTGACCCCTGTATTGATTCACTGAAAAGAAATTTCTTTTTCCTGGGATTGTGAGTCATGTACAAAATGATGAAAAAAAAAGGAAGAGACTTATTTTTACCAGTGCTATACTCCGATAGTTGAATAGTACCTGTCCTGGTTCCCAAGTAGTTTCTAGGCCTGATGTAACTGCCCAGTGGGTTCTTCTGGCCCACTGCCCAGATAGAGCCAATTTATCAAGGCAGGGGAATTGCAATAAAGAAAGAGTTTTACACACATAGAGCTACTAAACGGAAGACTGGAGTTTTATCATTATTCAAATCAGCCTCCCTGAAAATTCGGAGGTTAGGGTTTTTCAAAGATGGTTTGGGGGAAGCAGGGGACAGGGGGATGGCCAGGCAATGGGTGCTTATTACTGATTGGTTAGAGGTACAATCACAGGGGTGTGTGAAATGGTCCTCACGTGTACTGAGTTACTACTGGGTGGGGCCACAGGTTGGAATGTCCAGATGGAGCCATCTGCTCTCAGACATACACAAAACCTGAAAAGATATCTCAAAGGCCAATCTTAGGTTCTACAATAGTGATGTTATCTGCAGGAGTAATTGGGAATGGGGAAGTTGCATATCTTGTGACCTCTGGAATAATGGCTGGCAACTGTTGATGACTACACCTTAATAGAATTCAGGGTCCTCTATCCTCTCAGCATGGTGGCCTCTCATTAGCTTTACAAAGGCACTCGAGTTATGGAAAAAGGCTATTATCACTTAAACTAAACTCAATGTCTCCCGAAGTTAGCTTGACCCAAGCCCAGGAATAATTAAGGGCAGCTTGAAGACCAAAGGCAAGAGGAGGGGTGGCCACATCAGATCTCCATCACTGCCATAATGTTCACACTGTTATAATTTTCCATTCTTCCTTTTCGAGAGCTCCAAGTTTCTTCCAATATATTAACCCTTTTTTCTTTTTAAAATTATTTGGAAATTATTTCTAAGTCATATATATGACTAGTTCAAAGAATTCCCACATTCTTTACTCAGATTCACTAATTATTACTATTTTGCCATGTTTACTTTATTGCTTTCTCTTTGTCTCTTTATAAATGTGTGTGCATGCATTACATATGGATGTATATTATACACTAATTGTTAATATTTTGCCATATTTTTTGCTTTCTGTCTCTATGTGTAAGCATGCATTATATATAAATGCATATATGTACATTTTATATACATGTAATCATTTATATACATGTAAATATTTTTTTCCAAAGCCATTTGAGAGTTTCAGACATCATGCTCCTTTACCTCCATATTCTACATTGTGTGTTTCCTAAAAGCAAGGATATTCTCTTATATAAATGCCACATAATGATCAAATTCAGAAAATATAAGATTAGCTAACACTATTTTATAAGATATAGTCCATTTTTCGGATTACACTAATTGTCCTAATAATGTCCTTTATATAAATTTCCCTCTCTGACCCAGGATCTAATCCCAGATTACACATTGCATTTTGTTGTTATGTCTTCTTTCCCTACTCAAGTTAGCCAGAGTTTATTTCTATTGCTCATAACCAAAGAATCTTAAAAATACAATTTCCTCCTGTTTATGATATGGGAGTGCTGGGAAGGGAAGAGTATGGTCACTTTCAATGATACAGACGCAGGGAAGGGAAGTGCTGGGTAGAGAAGGGCATGGTCCCTGGCTAGGGCTCCACTCCCATGGACCTAGGTGAGGACAGGCACTCCTGCTTTCGCTCCCAAATGTTGCATTTTCCAAGACCACCCTGTCCCATCACGCCCCCATCCTAGGCCTATAAAAACCAGAGACCCTAGCGGGCAGACACACAGGCAGCCAGATATTGAGAGGAACACTTTGGCGGAAGAAGACACGAATGGCTGGTCGAGAGCAGGCTGGAGGAAGAGCACACCGACAGACGCCAGCATGCTGGCACCCCATCAACTGGTGGGATAAGGCAGAGTTTGGCTGGCACCACGGAGCAGCCCAAATCCAGGGAAAACCATCTCCCTTCTGGCTCCCCCATTGGCGGAGAGTTACTTCCACTCAGTAAAACTTTGCAGTCATTCTCCAAGCCCACATGTGATCCGATTCTTCCGGTACACCAAGGCAGGATCCCGGGATACAGAAAGCCCTCTGTCCTTGCGACAAGGTAGTGGGTCTAATTGAGCTGGTTAACACAAGCTGCCTATAGACGGCAAACTAAGAGAGAACACTGTAACACATGTCCACTGGGACAAGTTGTAAACATCCACCCCTAGACACTGCTGTGAAGTCGGAGACCCAGAGCCTGCCCATCTGTATGTTCCCCTAGAGGTTAAGCAGCGGGGCACTGAAGAAGTAAGACACCCCATCGCATGCCCTGGGAGGGGGACAAGGGAACCTTTCACGTTTCACTTATAACCATTCATTTATAAACTTTATGATATAGTAAATCATATCATTTAATCTTTTTTCTTTTTTTTTTTTGGTTGAGACAGGGTCTTGGCTTTTTCACCCAGGCTGGAGTGCAGTGGCATGATCTTGGCTCACAACAGCCTCGGACTCCTGGGATCAAGCCTTCCTCCCACCTCAGCTCCCCAGGTAGCTGGGACTACAGGCACAGGCCACAATGCCCGGCTAAATTTTTTTTTTTTTTTGTATTTTTTTGTAGAGATGGGTTTTTGCTATATTTCCCAGGCTGGTTTTGAACTACTGAGCTCAAGCAATCCTCTTGCCTCAGCCTCCCAAAGTGCTGGGATTACAGGTGTGAGTCGCTCTACCCGGCCTATATCATTTATTCTTAATCAAGTCTTCTAGGTAGTTATTTAAATCCCTGTTTTAAAAATCAGTACTATGAGGCTCAGAGAAGTTAAAAAACTTGCCCATCATGACACAGTTAAATTCTAGGGTCAGGATTTTAATCCAAGTCTTTTTTATTCTGAAGTCCCTCCATATTCCATTGCAGGCCTGGCAGATATTCGTAAACCACAATCCTTGCATCAGGAATCCTACAGGCTAGTGTGAAGTGAGACAGATAAACAGATAATATTATTTGTTTGGCAGTAACACCTAACCACAACAGTATGTACAAGGTATAGTGAAATATAGTCAATGAACTGATTTCAAGAATGATGAGAAATATAGGCAGGGCTTCAACAGGAATAGAAGGAAATAAAATCTGTTTTATTCCTTGATGCAAACTGGGTGTTCATTGATTGTCTGTCTACTGTCCAAAGCATGATTAATATCAATGCTAATCCACTAATCTCCAATGTATGCCCAGGAAGTTCCTTGTTTAGCTGGCTAACATTGTTAACTTTGACACCTACTAATGAAACATTACCTCCTGAATGTTAGGGACTCAAATAGTTCCTATACCATTTCAATTGTTTGTTGGCCATTTTGATTAATGTTGACATTATCTAGTTCTGACATTTAGCTGAAACATATTGCTAAGATCCTAATCTGTAAACTTGCTTAAAATATGTCCTGTTTAGTTTGATAGTTTTAAAATATTGACATTATAAAAGGAGTTCTGAAGGTAAAGGGTCTGATCCCTTCAAGAAATCTAGAGTCCTTTCCTTCCTCTTTGTGTAAAAAATCAAATGAAAAGTATTAGGAGTAGGGAAAACCAGAGTTACAAAATGAGAGCAAATAGCATCTCCCATTTTGTGGCTTTAGATCCAAACCTGGATCTAAAGAAAACATACGTAAAGGTCAGGAGCTTAGATGGCATTCAGGGAGCTGAAGCTTGGAACAGTTATGAGTAGTCTCAGAGTAATAGGAAGGTGTTAGTCCATCAATGGGCCCCTGTGCTCTGTCAGAAGTCTTAAAATTTTCTGGGGACCCTTAAAGGGACCTGAGCAGTCTAGGAAGAAGAGGAAGATCTGGATAAGTATCCACTGATAATATCTGTTACTGATAAGAATAGTTCATTTGTATTTAGCAGACAGGTCTTCTTTTAGTACTTAGCTCTCATGGTAAGTTATTCATAAGTGACATGCCTGGCAACAGTTGGTGCTCAAGTAATGTTTAACTGGATTAAGCTGAAAGTGGCTGATAAGGCTATCCACACAGATTTATCTTAGCCTGGCAGGGGCCAGGCACTCAACCACCAAAGGCAAGGTGAGAGTGGTCACCATAATAAACAGCAGAATCAAAGCAGCCAGCTGAATAGTCTGACTCCTGCAGAACTACAGCATTGCTAGTTGATCATGGTGTTCCTGGAAGCAAAATATTTGGTTGGTACAAGGGTAATTTCAATTACAATCGAAAGTAATGGCAAAAAACTGGAATTTCATTTGCACCAACTTAATAGATAGGAAGCCTAACGAATTTTTACTCGATCTGTATAAGTTGAAAAGTTCCAGGTCAAGTGAAAAAAAAGTCTAATCTGAATCCTAAAAACTGAGAATTATGGCCCTCAAACAATTCCCAGACTTGAGCCTGTTTATAGACCTAGAATGAAAGGAAGACCAGGTCCCCTGGAGGAAAGACCCCATATACTACTGAATATTTATACTGTTAATCTTTCCCCTGGCCTTCCCCAAAGGGACCTACAGCCTTTTATGGAGTAACTCCGCATTGGGGAAGGGAAATAATCAGACCTTTCAGGGACTACTAGACACTGGTTCTGAACTGACACTAATTCCAGGAGACCCAAAATATCACTGTGATTCACAGTCAATGTGTGGAAGTCAGGTGATTAATGGAATTTTAGCCTAGGTCTATCTTACACTGGTCCTGTACCTTCACAGTGTGAAAATACACAGTGGACCAGTGGGTCCCTGAACCTATCTTGTGGTTATTTCCCCAATTCTAGAATGTATAATTGGAATAGACATATCTAGCAGCTGACAGAAGCCCCCACATTAGTTCCCTAACCTGTGGCGTGAGGGCTATCATGGTAGGATGGACCAAATGAAAGCTATTAGGGCTGCTCCTACCTAGGAAAATAGTAAACCAAAAGCAATACTGCATTCCTGGAGGAATGGCAGGGATTAGCGCCACCATCAAAGACTTGAAAGATACGGGGGTGGTGATTCCCACCACATTCTCATTCAACTCTCCTATTTGGCCTGTGCAGAAGACAGATGGATCTTGGAAAATGACAGTGGATTATTATAAGTTTAACCAGGTGATGATTCCAGTTGTAGCTTTACCAGATGTGGTTTCATTTTTTACACAAATTAACACATCCCCTAGTACCTGGCAGACAGCTAATGAATTTGGCAGATGCTTTTTCTCCATTTCTGTTAATAAAGATTTCTAGAAGCAGTTTTCTTTCAGCTGGCAAGGCCAGTAATACACCTTCACTCTCCTACCTTAGGAGTGCATGAACTCTCCAACTCTGTGACATACTTTTTTTTTTTTTTTTTTTTTTTTTTGAGATGGAGTCTGTGTCACCCAGGCTGGAGTGCAATGGCATGATCTCGGCTCACTGCAACCTCCATCTCCCAGGTTCAAGTGATTCTCCTGCCTCAGCCTCCAGAGTAGTTGAGATTACAGGTGCCTGCCACCATGCCCACCTTTTTTATTTTTAAGTAGAGACGGGGTTTCACCATGTTGGCCAGGCTGGTCTTGAACTCCTGACCTCAAGTGATTCACCCACCTCGGCCTCCCAAAGTGTTGGGATTACAGGCATGAGCCATCCATGCCTGGCCTGTGACATACTTTAGTTTGCAGGAATCTTGATCATCTTTCCGTTTCTCAAGATATCACACTGGCCCATCACATTCCTGACACTATGCTAATTAGTCTTAGTAAGCAAGAAGTAGCAACTACTCTAGACTTGTTGGTAAGACATTTGTGTGTCAGAGAGTGGGAAATAAATTTGACAAAAATTCAAGAGCCTTGGTGAAATTTCTAGGGGATCAATGGTATGGGACAGGTCATATCACTCTAAGGTGAATAATAAGTGTTGCATCTGGCCCCTTCAACAACCAAAAAAGACATACAATGCCTAGTGGGCCTCTTTTTATTTTGGAAGTGATATATTCCTTATTTGGGTATCTGGCCCACTTACCCAGTGACCCAAAAAGCTGCTAATTCTGAGTGGGGCCCAAAACAAGAGAAGGCTCTTCAACAGGTCCAGGCTGCTGTGCAAGCTATGTGATTTGGGCCATATGACCAACCAGATACAATGGTGCTTGAAGTGTCAGTGGCAGAGAGAGAGGCTGTTTGGAACCTTTGGCAGGCCCCTACAGGTGAATTGCAGTGGAGGACCTTCAGATTTTGGAACAAAGCCATGCTATCCTCTTTGAATAACTTCCTCCTCCTCCCCCTCCCCCCTCCCTCCCCCTCCCCCTCCCTCCCCCTCCCCCCTCCTCCCCCTCCCCCCCTCCTCCCCCTCCTCCCCCTCCTCCCCCTCCTCCCCCTCCTCCCCCTCCTCCCCCTCCTCCCCCTCCTCCTCCCCCTCCTCCCCCTCCTCCTCCTCCTCCTTCTCCTTCTCCTTCTTCCTCCGTCTTCTCCTTCTCCTGATGGAGTCCTGCTCTGTCGTCAGGCTGGAGTGCAGTGGTGTGATCTCAGCTCACTGCAGCCTCTGACTCCCTGGTTCAAGCAACTCTCCTGCCTCAGCCTCCCGAGTAGCTGAGATAACAGGCATGCACCACCACGCCCAGCTAATTTTTGTATTTTTAGTAGAGACGGGGTTTCTCCATGTTGGCCAGGATGGTCTCTATCTCCTGACCCCGTGATCCGCCTGCCTCCACCTCCCAAAGTGCTGGGATTACAAGCATGAAACTATTCTTCTTTTGAGTAACAGCTCTTGGCCTGATACTGGGCCTTAGAGGCTGGACACTTAACTGTAGGCCACCATAGTACCATCCACCTGAGCTGTTTATCATGAACTGGATGTTATCCAACTCACCAAGCCATAAAATTTGGCATGCACAGCACACTCCATCACCAAATGGAAGTGATATATACATGATTGGACCTGAGCAGGCCCTGAAGGTACAAGTAAGTTACTTTTTTATTATTTATTTATTTATTTATTTATTTTTGAGACGGAGTCTCGCTCTGTCGCCCAGGCTGGAGTGCAGTGGCCCGATCTCGGCTCATTGCAAGCTCCGCCTCCCAGGTTCACGCCATTCTCCTGCCTCCGCCTTCTGAGTAGCTGGGACTACAGGCGCCCACCACCACGCCTGGCTAATTTTTTTTTTTTTTTTGTATTTTTTTAGTAGAGACGGGGTTTCACCGTGTTAGCCAGGATGGTCTCGCTCTCCTGACCTTGTGATCCACCTGCCTCGGCCTCCCAAAGTGCTGGGATTACAGGCATGAGCCACCGTGCCTGGTCACAAGTAAGTTATTAATACGTGAAGTAGTAGCCCAAATAAATGTTCATGGTCCCCATTCCTGCTATTAGGTTGGTGCAAAAGTAACTGTGGTTTTAACCATTACTCTTAACAGCAAAAACAGCAATTACTTTTGCATCAACCTAAATATATCATCCTCTCTTTCCTAGCCCACACCCATGAGGCCATAGGGAGTTCCCTCCAGTCATTTGACAGAAGAAAATGAAAGTTTTAGGCCTGGTTTACAGATAGTTCTTTAAGATGGGCTGGAATCATATGAAAGTACACAGCTGCAGCACTGCGGTACCTTTTCTGGGACATTCCTGAAGACAGTGGTGAAGGAAAATCCTTCCAGTGGGCAGAACTCCGAGCAGTGTGCTTGGATGTTCATTTTGCTTGGGAGGAGAAATGGCCAGATATGATTATATACTAATTAATGGGCTGTAGACAATAGTTTGGCTGGATGATCTGGGACTTGGAAGGGACGTGATTAGAAAACTTTTGACAAGGAAATTTGAGGAAGAGGTATGTGAATAGACCCTCCATAATAGGCAAAAAATCATGAAGACAGTTGTGTCCCATGTGAATGCTCACCAAAGGGTAACCTCAGCAGAGGAAATTTTAATAATCACGTAGATAGAATAACTTGTTCTGTGGACACCAGTCAGCCTCTTTTCCAGTAACCCCGTATCACCTAGTGTGCTCATGAACAAAAGTAACCATGTTGGCATGGCAGGGATGGAGGTTATGCATGGGCTCAGCAATATGGACTTCTACTCATCAAGGCTGACCTGGCTATGACCACTGCTGAGTGACCCATTTGTCAGCAGCAGAGGCCAGCACTGAATCCCAGATATGGCAGAATTCCCTAGGGCAACAAGCCAGCTACCTGGTGGGTAGTTGGTTACACTGGGCCATTTCCATCACGGAAGGGGCAGTGTTTGTTCTTACTGGAACAGACACTTCCTCTGGGTATGTATTTGTCTTTCATGCAAAACTTGCTTCTATCAAAACTACTATTGTGGACTTACAGAATACCTTATCCACTGTCATGGTATTCCACACAGCACTGTTTTATCAAATAATTTACTTCATAGCAAATGAAGTGCAGCAATGGGCCCATGAGCATGGAATTCACTGTTCCTACCATGTTCCTCACCATCCTGAAGCAGCTGGCTGAGTAGAACATTGGAATGGTCTTTTGAAGACTCAATTACAGGGCCAGGTAGGTGTCAATACTTTGCAAGGTCAGGGCAAGGTCCTCCAGAAGGCCATATATGCTCTGAATTAGTGCCCAATATATGGTGCTATTTCTCCCAAAGCCAGGATTAATAGGTCTGGAAATTAAGGGGTAGAAATAAGAGTGGCACCACAATTACCCCTCATAACCCACTAGCAAAATTGTTGCTTCCTCTTCCTGTGACCTTATGCTTGCCTGGCCTAGAAGACTTAGTCCCAAAGGGAGGAATGCTTCCACAAAGAGACACAGAATGATTCCATTGAACTGGAAGTTAAGACTGTTGCCCACCCATCTTGGGCTCCTTGTGCCTCTGAATCAACAGGCAAAGAAGAGAGTTACTGTGTTGGCTGAGTGTTAATCCTGACTACCAAGGGGGAAATTGGACTACTATTTCACCATGGAGATAAGAAACAGTATGTTTGGAATACAGGATATCCCTTTAGGACATCTCTTAGTGTTACCATGCCCTGTGATTTAAGTCAGTTTCAAACTACAATGAACCAATCCAGGCAGGACTACTAATGGCCAGACCCCTTAGGAATGAAGGTCTGGGTCACCCCACCTGTCAAAAAACTGACTAGTTGAGGTGCTTGAAGGCAAAGGGAATATGGAATGTGTACTGGAAAAAGGTAGTTATATATACCAGCTACGACCATGTGACTAGTTACAGAAATGAAGACCTTAGTTGTCATGAGTATTTCTTCCTTATTTTGGTATGAAGGAAGTGTGTGTGTGTAGGCAAATATCTTTTTTTCTTCCTTATATCATCCCCTTATCATGTAACTAAGATGTATGACTTTATATCATAGTCTTTAAGTATTGTTAACTTTATGTAACAGTATTTAAGTTTTGAGATAGCAAGAAGATTAAACATCACTCAAGGAAATGGGGTTAGTGTGTTTTGGTTATACACAGTATCATGTTAGGTGGAATTACGTCCTTGCTATTGACTTTGTTTGGAGATTAAGTATGCACAGGAGAGCCAAGTTGGCAAGGGTTGGACTTGTGATGGTTAATTTTGTGTGTCAACCTGACTGAGCCTCAGGGTACCTAGATATTTAGTCAAACATTATTCTGAGTCTTCCTATAATGGTGTTTTTGAATGAGATTAACATTTAATTTACCTTGGTAGATTGAGTAAGCAGATTGCCCTTCCTGACATGGGTGGGCCTCATCCAATCAATTGAAGTCCTAAGTAGAACCAAATGGCTGACATTCCTCATGTAAGACAGAATTCCTCCTGCTGGCCTGTCTGCCTTTGAACTGGGACGTGGACTTTTCCCTGCCTTCACATTCAAACTCAAAGATAGGCTTTTCCTGGTTCCCAAACCTGCCAGCCTTTGGACTGGAACTACATCATCAGTTCTTCTGGGTCTCAGGCCTTTGGACTCAAACCAGAACAACATAATTGGCTCTCCTGAGTCTAACTTTCGACTCACCCTGCAGGTCTTGGAAATTAAGACCAGCCTGGGCAACAAAGCAAGATCTCGTCCTTACAAATAATAATAACAAAGTTAGTCCGGCATGGTGGCATGCATCTGTAGTCCCAGCTACTTGGGAAGCTGAGGTGTGAGTATTGCTTGAGCCCAGGAAGCCGAGGCTGCAGTAAACTATGATTGTGCCACTGTACTTGAGCCTGGGTGACAGAGTGAAACAGTGAGACCCTGTCTCAATTTTTTTTTCTTTTTGTCTTTGATTTTCTGCAGTTTCAATATATTATGCCTGTGTGTAAATGTCTTGATATATATCCTGCTTGGTGTTTTCTGGGCTTCTTGGATCTGTGGTATGGTGTCTATCATTATTCTGGAAAATTCCTAGTTATTTGGAGTAATTATTTTGTTCCTTTCTTCTCATTCTGATATTCCTTTTACATGTGTGTTATACCATTTGTAATTGCCCCACATTTCTTGGCTATTACATTCTATTCCTCCCCCCGCACTTGTTTCCAATTTGCTTTTCAGTTTGGGGTTTTTATTGACATACCTTTAAGTTCATTGATTACTTCCTCATCTGTGTCCAGTCTACTGGTGAGGCCATCAAAGGCATTCTTCATTTCTGTTATATATTTTTTTGATTTTAAAAATTCCTTTTGAATTATTTTTAGAGTTCCTACTTCTCTGCTTACATAACCATCTGTTTTACATGTTGGTAACATTTTCATTAGAGCTCTTAGCATATTAATTATAGTTCTTTTAAGTTTTTTGTCTGATAGTTCCAAATTTTGTGTCATACCTGAGTCTGGTTCTGAAGCTTGTTCTAGCTCTTAGACTATGTTTCTGCTTTCTAGCATGCCTTGCCATTTTTTTGCTCAAAGCTGGACATGATGTATTGAGTAAAAGAAACTGAGTTAAATAGGCTTGTATCGTGAGGTTTTATCTGGCTGAAAGCTAGGTTAGGTTTATTATTTGCCATAGCTGTAGGTGTCAGAGGCTAAAACTTGCTCTAATGTCCTTGTTTCTGTCTCCCTGTTGTCTTTGGATTTTTTTTCTTTCTTTTCTTTTCTTTTTTTTTTTTGAGAGAGAGTCCCACTCTGTTGCTCAGGCTGGAGTGCACTGGCGCAATGCAACTTCCGCCTCCTGGGTTCAAGCGATTCTCCTGACTCAGCCTCCCAAGTAGTTGGGGTTACAGGCATGCGCCACCACGCCCGGATAATTTTGTATTTTTAGTAGACATAGGGTTTCGCCATGTTGGCCAGGCTAGTCTCGAACTCCTGACCTCAGGTGTCCACCTGCCTCAGCCTCCCAAAGTGCTGGGATTACAGGCATGAGCCACCGCACCCGGCCTGTCTTTGGATTTCTTTAGAGACTCCTTCCAAAACCAGTCTGAGCCTTGAAGTTATTTCAGTTGTAATCCCCCGTTATTATGTAGGAGCCTGACTGATGTGGTGTTAAGGAGAGGTGTATTAGGATTCTCTAGAGGGTCAGCATTAATAGAGTAGATATATATATGAAGGGGAGTTTATTAAGGAGTATTGACTCACATGATTACAAGGTGAAATCCCATAATAGGCTGCCTGCAAGTTGAGGAGCAAGGAAGCTAGTCCAAGTCCCAAAACCTCAAAAGTAGGGAAGCAAACAGTGCAACCTTCAGTTGTGGCTGAAGGCCCAAGATCCCCTGGCAAACCACTGGTATAAGTCCAAGAGTCCAAAAGCTGAAGAACCTGGAGTCCGATGTTCGGGGACAGGAAGTATCCATCACAGGAGAAAGAGGAAGGCCGGAAGATTCAGCAAAGTCAAGTCCTTCCATATTCTTCTGCCGGCTTTTATCCTAGCCATGCTGGCAGCTGATTAGATGGTGCCTATCCAGATTGAGGGTGGATCTGCTTCTCCCAGTCCACCCACTCAAATGTTAATCTCCTTTGGCAATACTCTCACAGACACACCCAGGAACAATACTTTGTATCTTTCAATCCAATGAAGTTGACACTCAATATTAACCATCACAACAGAGGAAGCATTCTATAATTCTAACGTTATGTCTTATTCTGCTAGTATTTTATTGAACCTATATCCTAGGGCTATAACCTTCCCAAGTGCTTCTCAGCTCTTTTTACTCTCTTAGGTAGGGCAAGAAGGCTAGAAGTTTTTGGAATTGGGTATTTTTCATTCTCTGGGTAGGTAAGGCTCTGGAAAATAATTTCCCTGAGGGAAGGCTTTTGTTAAGAAGAACAGAATGCTGTAGGTGTACTTCACAGTCATTGCTTTTTCCTCCCCCTGCTGGAAGTGTGAAAGGATTTTTCTCTGAGAACCTGGTGGGGTTCCTAAGGACAATCTCATAAAAGTGTGGGGGTCTCCCTAAAATTGAGCCCCCAGAGTTTTAACTCTCAAACTAGTCCACAGGGAGCCTCCAGTAATTTGCCAATTAAAGTTTGCTTAAGCATTCCTACCACATTAACAACTTCAGTGAGATAACTTTCATGTAACTCAAAATTGAGAAGAAATGAAAGAAAATATTGATAATTTGTGTATTAAAAATTCCTTTGCACAGCAAAACTCATTGCAAACAAAGTTAAAAGACAAACGACAACTAGGAAAATATGTGCTAATCAAATGACAAATAAAGGCCTAAATATTTTAAAAATTGAGAAAAAAGGACAATTATTTAGAAAAATGGACAAAAGATAGAAACATACATTTTACAGAAACAAAAGCTTTTCCATATGTGAAAACATGCTTAACCTCAGTCATGAGATATACAAATTAAAACTTGTTTATGTTGTTGATTTATCAGTTTTCATTTATCAGATTGGTAAACATCCAGAATTTTGACAACATAGTCTATTGGGGAAGGCTGTATGGGAATTAGGCACTCTGGCACTCTGACACATTTCTGGGAGAATTGTGAATGACACAACTTTGGAATGGAATTTGGCAACATACTAGCAAAATTACATATTCATTTACTTTTTTATTGTTTAGAGACAGGGTCACCAAGTCGCCCAGGCTGGTCCTGAACCTCTGGCCCCAAGTGATCTTCCCACCTTGACCCCACAAAGTGCTAAGACCACAGACATGAGCCACCAAGCTTGTGGCCTCATTTACCTTTTGACTCAGCAATCTTACTTCCAGAAGCATGGAAGTGTGATTCCAGAAGTGTGATTCCAAAGATATTATCAACAAAAATAAAATACAACTTATGCATTTCATTGTAATTTAATTTATAATAACAAATGATTGGGGATATCTCAAATGTTTGTTAATAGGGGACTAGTTGAAGAAATGATGGTACAACCACACAATGAAGTACTAGGAAGCTGTGAAAACTGATGAAAAGATCACTGTATATTGATCTGGAGTGATTTCTAGAATATACTGTTAGGTGGGAGAAAAATTAAGGTACAAAACAAGTTTTAGTATGCCAATTTTTGCAAAATAAAATAAAATAAAATAAAATAGCAAACCAAAATCTATTCAGGTGTTCCAGGTGAAGAGAGAGAGAACAGCATGTAGAAGATAGCCATAGTAGTGAGATTTCTGTAAATTTAGGTTATGTAGTTTTGACTTTGAAACCATGTAAATGTTTTACATGCTTAAGAAAAGATTAAATGAAGAAAAAATTATACCGGTCCTCAACAATGCAAAATTTCTTCAAGTGATGCAATTTTGTTTTGATACAACAAGAACAAAAAAATGCTATAAAAATCTCAAACGATATTCAGTAGTCTTATTGTCATTTTGAAACTCTAAGTTTATTGTAGAAGAAAGCAAGTAAGTAATTATGTTGTGTTTTGAAATCAAGGTTTTCAACGTAAGAAACAAAACTAAGTATGAAATCAAAAGAGTTTAGTAAAAACCATGTAATTTGTCCAGGCACAGTGGCTCGCACCTATAATCCCAGTACTCAGGAGACCAAGGAGGGAGAATTACTTGGGTCCAGGAGTTTGAGACCAGCCCGGGCAACATAGGGAGATCTTGTCTCTACCAAAAAAAAAAAAAAACAAAAAAAACCAAAAAACAAAACATTAGCTGAGTGTGGTGATATGCACCTGTAGTAGTCCCAACTACTTAGGAGGCTGAGGCAGGTGGATAGTTTGAGCCCAGAAGTCTGAGGCTGCAGTGAGCTATGATGGTGCCACTGCACTCCAGCCTAGGCAACAGACTGAGATCCTGTCTCAAAAACAAACAAACAAAAAACTATATAATTTTATATTTAAACCAGAAATACAGTAAGAATTTTATTCCCATTAAAAAATAATTTTTCTAGTTCTGTTCACCAAAAAAGTCTGTAAGCCATGGCAACCCTGTGGCAATAAGCATTCATATATTCCAGAATGTCATATATGAATACAATTTCTCAATAAAAGGAACCAGGGATCTGATTCTAATTCTTTGGCTGTATTAATTTTCATTCTGAAACACAGTGTATAAGGGTTTTCCTTTCCTACATCCTCAGTAGCATGTGTTATTTCTGTCTTTTTGGTAATGGCCATTTCAACTGGGGTGAGATGAGATCTCATGGTAGTTTTCATTTGCATTTTTCTAATCACTAGTGATGTTGAGCATTTTTTTCATTTATCTGTTGGCCATTCGTATGTCTTCTTTTGATAAATATCTATTCAGATCTTTTGCCCATTTTTATGTTGGATTATTTGGTTTTCGGTATTAAGGTGTTTGAGATCCTTATATATTCTGGTTATTAATGCCTTGTCAAATGAATGGCTTACAAATATTTTTCTCTCATTCTTTAGACTGTCTTTTCATGTCATTGATGCTTTCCTTTGCTGTATAGAAGCTTTTTATCTTGATTTGATCCCATTTGTCAAGTTTTGCATTGGTTACCTGGGCTTTTGAGGTCTGTGACGGTTAATACTGAGTTTCAACTTGATTTAAGGATACAAAGTATTGATCCAGAATGTGTGTGTGAGGGTGTTGCCAAAGGATATTAACATTTGAGTCAGTGGGCTGGGAAAGGCAGACCCACCCTTAATCTGGGTGGGCACCATCTAATCAGCTGCCAGTGAGACTAGAATATAAGCAGGCAGAAAAATGGAAAAGGAGAGACTGGCCTAGCCTCCCAGTCTACATCTTTCTCTTGTGCTGCACGCTTCCTGCCCTCGAACATCGGACTCCCAGTTCTTTAGTTTTGGAACTTGGACTAGCTCTCCTTGCTCTTCAGCCTGCAGACAGCCTATTGTGGGACCTTGTGATCATGTCAGTTAATACTTAATAAAATCCCCTTTATATATGTATCGATTCCATTAGTTGTGTCCCTCTAGAGAACCCTGACTAAGACAGATTTTGGTAGCAGGAGTGGTTCTGTGGGAACAGAATATTAAGGATGGAGTTCTTTCATTGGTTTTGGGGTTTCTGGAGTTGGCTGCTTAATATAATTTGACCCCCAAATGCTAAGGACTCTACTTCTAACAGTATGGAGAACACTGATAGTCCTTGGCATAAACTATTTAGAGAGTTATACAAAATAAATGCATTTGACACTTCTGATTCACCACTCATGAGAGGCAAAGAGTTTAGTTACTCTATACATAATACCTTTGACCATATGTGGACAACCAAGGAACATAACAAAGCTGGTTGGTTGCTCCTAAGTTCAGTGGACAAAGTGATGAAAGAAAATGATTAACTCAGGGATTCTATCACCCGGCTTCAGCAGCAGATACTGAGCCTCAAATCTGCTAAGATTGCCCTGAGTGAGAGCCTTATCTCCTGTAGAGTAAGAGCTGAAATTGTGGAAAAACAGACACAAGCTCTTATCATGCAAGGGGCTGACCTGTAAGGAAAGGTGCATGGACAGCCTTGCCAGGTGTCTACTGTTAAAGTGAGGGCATTAGTTGGAAAAGAATGGGACTATGCAACTTGGAATGGGGGTGTGTGGGAGGACCCTGATGAAACTGGGGTCACTTAGTTTGTAAACTCTGATGAACCTTTTTTGCCAGAAGAAACAGCTCCCCCACCTCCAGTAGTGGCAACATCCCCATGCTGCCAACCCATGCTGCCATCAATCTTTCCACTTTTATCTGAGGAGATAAACCCTGCACTGCCTGAGGCAACAGTGATGGCCTCCCAAGGCAATTGCCAGGCAAGATAATGCTGATTCTCCTCAGAAGCCACCCCCAACATCTGTTTGCTTCTAGACCTATGACTAAAGTCCCAGTGGGCCCCTAGAGGCGAGGTTGAGCATGTGACCCATGAGGAAGTACACTTGAAAAGAACTGCTTGAGTTTTCTAATTTATATAAACAGAAATCTGGGCAACAGGCATAGGAATGGAGATTAAGGGTGTGGGATAATGGTGGAAGGAACATAGAGGTGGATCAGGCTGAAAGTATTGATTTGGGCCCACTAAATAGGGATTCTGCATTTAATGTTGCAGTTTGGGGAGTTAAAAAAGATTCTAATAGTTTGTTTGCTTGGTTAGCTGAAATATGGATTAAAAGATGGCCCACTGTGAGTGAGCTGAAAATGTCTGACCTCCCTTGGTTTAATGTACAGGAAGGGACCCAAAGGCTTAGGGAGATTGGGATGTGAAGTGGATTAGTCACTTTTGACCTACTCATCTCAGCTGGGAGAGTCCAGAAGTTATACACTTGATTAATGCCTTGTGAAATAGATCGTGAGGGCAGCACCTGCATCTTTGAAGAGCCCTGTAATTGCTCTTCTCTGTATGTCAGATCTAACAGTGGGAACCACAGTCACTCAACTACAAAATTTAAATACAATGGGAATAATTGGATCCCAAGTTTGCAGGGGCCAAGAGATGGCACTCAACCATCAAAGACAAGGTGGGCATAGCTGCCATAACGGACAGCAGAGGCAAAGTAGCAATCAGAATAGTTGGACTTGTGTAGAGCTCTCACATTGGCTAATTAATCATGGTATTACTAGAAGTGAAATTGATAGGAAGCCTACTGTATTCTGACTTAATTTATACAAGCAGAAAATTTCTAGGTCGAATGGACAAAAGACTAATTTGAATTATAAAAACAGAATCATGGCTCCTCGATCAATTTTCAGACTTAACCCATTTTACAGACCCAGAATCCCTTGAATGAGGGGGAGGCTGGGTCCCCTTGAGGAAGGACCCACTACATTACCAAAAATTTATCTGGTGAATTCTTCCATACTTCCCCAAGGAGACCTCTGGCCTTTTACTAGGGTAACTGTGCACTGCAGAAAGGGAAATGATGAGACATTTCAGGGAATACTGGATATTGGCTCTGAGCTGATGTTGATTCCGGGGGACCCAAAATGTCATTGTGGTCATCCAGTTAAAGTAGGGGCTTATGGAGGTCAGGTAATTCATGGAGTTTTAGCTCAGGTCCAACTTACAGTGGGTCCAGTGGGTCTCTGGACTCATCCTGTGGTCATTTCCCCAGTGCCAGAATGCACAATTGGCATAGACATACTTAGCAGCTGGCGGAACTCCCACAATGGCTCCCTGACTGGTAGGGTGAGGGCTGTTATGGTGGGAATGGCCAAATGGAAGCCATTAGAGCTGCCTCTATCTAGAAAAATAGTAAATCAAAAACAGTATCACATTCCTGGAGGGACTGCAGACATTAGTGACACCATGAAGAACTTGAAAGACACGGGAGTGGTGATTCCCACCACATCCCCCTTCAACTCTCTCATTTGGCCTGTGCAGAAGACAGATGGATCTTGGAGAATGACAGTGGATTATTATAAGCTTAACCAAGTGGTGATTCCAATTGCAGCTGCTGCACCAGATGTGGTTTCATTGCTTGAGCAAATTAACACATCTCCTGGTACCTGGTGTGCAGCCATTGACTTGGCAAATGCCTTTTCCCCCATGCCTATCCGTAAGGCTCACCAGAAGCAATTTGCCTTCAGCTGGCAAGGCCAGCAATATAACTTTACTGTCCTACCTCAGGGGTATATCAACTCTCCAGTTTGTGTCATAATCTTATTTGGAGAGACCATGATTGCTTTTCGCTTCCACGAGCTATCACACTGGTCCATTACATTGATGACATTATGCTGATTAGATACAGTGAGCAAGAAATAGCAAACACACTGGACTTATTGGTGAGATATTTGCATGCCAGAGGATGGGAAATAAATGTAAGTAAAATTCAGGGACCTTCTACCTCAGTAAAATTTCTAGGGGTCCAGTGGTATGGGGCCTGTCAAGATATTCCTTCTAAGGTTAAGTTGCTGCACTTGGCCCGTCCTACAACCAAGAAAGAGGCACAATGCCTAGTGATCCTATTTGGATTTTGGAGGCAACACATTCCTCATTTGGGTGTTACTCTGGCCTGTTTATCGAGTGATCTGAAAAGCTTCCAGTTTTGACTGGGTTCCAGAGCAAGAGAAGGCTCTGCAACAAGTCCAGGCTGCTGTGCAAGCTGCTCTGCCACTTGGGCCATATGACCTAGCAGATCCAACGGTGCTTGAGGTGTCAGTGGGAGATAGGGATGCTGTTTGGAGTCTTTGGCAGGCCCCTATAGGTGAATCACAGTGGACACCTGTAGGATTTTGGAGCAAGTCCCTGCCATCTTCTGCAGATAAGTACTCTCCTTTTGAGAGACAGCTCTTGGCCTGTTACTGGGCTTTGGTGGAAACTGAACGGTTGATTATAGGTTATCAAGTCACCATGTGATCTGAACTGTCTATCATGAACTGGGTGCTTTCTGACTCATCTAGCCATAAAGTGGGTCATGAGCAGCAGCATTCTATCATCAAATGGAAGTGGTATATATGTGACTGGGCTCGAGCAAGTCCTGAAGGCACAAGTAAGTTACATGAAGAAGTGGCTCAAATGCCCATGGTCTTCACTTCTGCCACCCTGCCTTCTCTCCCCCAGCCTGCACAGATGGCCTCATGGGGAGTTCTCTATGATCAGTTGACAGAGAAAGAGAAGACTAGGGCCTGGTTCACAGATGGTTCTGCATGATATGCAGGCACCACCTGAAAGTGGACAGCTGCAGCACTACAGCCTCTTTCTAGGACATCCCTGAATTACAGCAGTGAAGGGAAATCTTCCCAGTGGGCAGAACTTTGAGTGGTGCACCTGGTTGTGCACTTTGCATAGAGGGAGAAATGACCAGATATGTGATTATATACTGATTCATGGGTATATGTTTGGCTGGATGGTCAGGGACTTGGAAAAACCACAATTGGAAAATTGGTGACAAAGAAATCTGGGGGAGAGGTATGTGGATGGACCTGAATCATCAAAAACTGTGAAGATATTTGTATCCCATGTGAGTGCTCACCAGCGGGTGACCTCAGTAGAGGAGAATTTTAATAATCAAGTGGATAGAATGACCCATTCTGTGGACACCACTTAGCCTCTTTCCCCAGCCACCCCTGTCATCGCCCAATGGGCCCATGAACAATGTGGCCATGGTGGCAGGGATGGAGGTTACGCATGGGCTCAGCAAAATGGGCGTCCACTCACCAAGCCTGATCTGGCTACAGCCACTGCTGAGTGCCCAATTTGCCAGCAGCAGAGACCAACACTGAGCCCTCGATGTGGCACCATTCCTTGGGTGATCAGCCAGCTACCTGGTGGCAGGTTGATTATATTGGACCTCTTCCATTATGGAAGGGGCAGAGGTTTGTCCTCACTGAAATAGACACTTACTCTGGATATGAGTTTGCCTATCCTGCACGCAATCCTTCTGCCAAGACTACCATCCATGGACTAACAGAATGCCTTATCCACCGTCACGGTATTCCACACAGTATTGCCTCTGACCAAGGCATTCACTTTACTGCTAAAGAAGTGTGGTAGTTGGCTCATACTCATGGAATTCACTGGTCTTACCATGTTCCCCACCATCCTGAAGCAGCTGGATTGGTAGAATGGTGGAATGGCCTTTTGAAGTCACAATTACAATGCCAACTAGGTGATAATACTTTGCAGGGCTGGGGCAAAGTTCTCCAGAAGGCCATATATGCCCTGAATCAGCATCCAATATATGGTACTGCTTCTCCCATAGCCAGGATTCATGGGTCCAGGAATCAAGGGGTGGAAGTGGAAGTGGCACCACTGACCATCACCCCTAGTGATCCACAAGCACATTTTTGGTTCCTGTTCCCATAACATTATGGTCTGCTGGCTTAGAGGTCTTAGTTTCAGAGGGAGGAACACTGACACCAGGAGATACAACAATGATTTCATTAAACTGGAAGTTAAGATTGCCACCTGGACACTTTGGGCTCCTCTTACCTTCAAGTCAACAGGCTAATAAGGGAGTTACAGTGTTGGCTGGGGTGACTGACCCAGACTATCAAGATGAAATCAGTCTACTACCCAACAATGGAGGTAAGGAAGAGTATGCATGGAATACAGGAAATCCATTAGGGCATCTTAGTATTAACATTCCCTGTAATTAAGGTCAATGGGAAATCACAGCAGCCCAATCCAGGCAGGACTACAAATGACCCAGACCCTTCAATAATGAAGTTTTGGGTCACTCCACCAGGAAAAAACCACGACCTGCTGAGGTGCTTGCTGAAGGCAAAGGGAATACAAAATTGGTAGTAGAAGAAGGTAGTCATCAATACCAGCTATGACCACATGATCAGCTGCAGAAATGAGAACTGTAATTGTCATGAGTATTTCCTCCTTCTTTTGTTAAAAACATGCTTATGCATGTATATACTTTTACTAAGAAAATATCTTCATTTTATTTCCCTTTCTCCTTTATCATATGACATAAGTTTTATTGACCTCACATCAGCATTTAAGTATTGTTAACTTTATGTAATAGTATTTGGGTTGGGGACTGGTGCATTTCCGATTATACAAAGGATAGTTATATTATGTTAGAAGCAATTATGACCTTATTATTATCTTTATTTGAAGATTATATATGACCTCAGGAGATGTGTATGGGTCTGAGTTGGCAAGGAGTGGACTTGTGATGGTTAATACTGAGTGTCAACTTGATTGGATTGAAGGATACAAAATATTAGCCCCAGGTGTGTGTGTGAGGGTGTTTCCAAAGGAGATTAACATTTGAGTCAGTGGGCTAGGAAAGGCAGACCTACCCTTAATCTGGGTGGGCACAATCTAAGCAGTTGCCAGCATAACTAGAATATAAGCAGGCAGAAAAATGTGAAAAGAGAGACTGGCCTAGTCTCCCAGCCTACATCTTTCTCCCGTGCTGGATGCTTGCCGCCCTCGAACATTGGATTCCAAGTTCTTCAGTTTGGGAACTCGGACTGGCTCTCCTTTCTCCTCAGCCTGCAGATAGCCTATTATGGGACTGTGTGATCATTGAGCTAATGCTTAATAAATTCCCCTTTATATATTTATCTATTCCATTAGTTCTGTCCCTCTAGAGAACCCTAATAATACAAGGTCCTACTCAATAAATCTTTGCCCAGACAATGTACCAAAGTATTTCCTCAATGTTTTCTTCTAGCAGTTTCATAGTTTCAGGTCTTACATTTAAGTCTTTAATCCATTTCGGCTTGAGTTCTGCATATAGTAAAAGATAGGGGTCTAGTTTCATTCTTCTGCTCATGGATACCCAGTTTTCCCAGCACCATTTACTGTAGAGGGTATTCTTTCCCCAATGTATGTTTTTGGCATCTTTGTCAAAAATGAGTTGGCTATAAATATGTAGATTTATTTCTGCATTCTCTATTTTGTTCCCTTGGTCTGTGTGTCTGTTTTTATGACAGTACCATGTGGTTTTGGTTACTACAGCATTGTAGTATATTTTGCAGTTAGGTAATGTGATGCCTCCAGTTTTGTTTTGTTGCTCAAGATAGCTTTGGCTATCTGGGCTCTTTTGTGATCCATACAAATTTTAGAATTGTTTTTTTCTGTTTCTGTGAAGAGTGTCATTGGTATTTTGATATGGATTGCATTGAACCTGTAAATCGCTTTGGGTTGAGCAGACATTTTAATAATATTAATTCTTCCAACCCATGAATATGGGATATCATTCCATTTTTTGTGTACATTCTTTTCAATTTCTTTCATCAGTGTTTTATAGTTTTCACTATAGAAAGCTTTCACTTCTCTGTTGAGTTTATTCGTAGGTTTTTTTTTTTGTAACTATTGTAAATGGGATTGCTTTCTTCATTTCTTTTTTAGATTGTTTCTGGTTGGTATACAGAAATGCTATTGATTTTTGCAGGTTAATTTTGTATCCTGCAACTTTACTGAATTCCTTTATCTCAGTTGAAACTGTTTTTTGGTGGAAACTTTCATTTTTTCTTTTTCTTTCTTTCTTTCTTTTTTTTTTTTTTGAGACAGGTTCTCGCTCTGTTACCTAGGCTGGAGTCGTGGCATGATCTCGGCTCACTGCAGCCTCCACCTCCCAGGTTCAAGCAATTCTCCCACCCCAGCCTCCTGAGTAGCTGGGATTACAAGTGCACCACCACACCCAGCTAATTTTTGTATTTTTAGTAGAAATGGGGTTTCACCATGTTGGCCAGGTTGGTCTTGAACTCCTGACCTCAGGTGATCCACTTGCCTTAGCCTCCCAAACTGCTGAGATTACAGGTGTGAGCCATCGCACCTGGCCAACTTTTGCTTTTTCTAAATATAAGATCATATCATGTGATACGATCAAACAAGGACAACTGAACTTTTTCCTTTACAATTTAGATGCCCTTTCTTTCTCTTGTCTAATTGCTTTAGCTATGACTTCTAGTACTATGTTGAGTAAAAGCGTTAAAAGTGAGCATCCTTGTCTTGTTCCAGTTCTTAAAGGAAGGCTTTCAGTTTTTCCCAATTCAGTATGATGCTAGCTGTGGGTTTGTCATATATGGCCTTTATTGTTTTGAGGTATGTTCATTTCCTAACCAGATTGTTGAGAATTTTTATCAAAAAGAGATACTAAATTTTATCAAATGCTTTTTCAACATTTATTGAAATGATCAGTTTTATCCTTGATTATATTAATGTGATGTATAACATTTAGATTTTTTATATGTTGAACTATCTTTGCATCCCTGGAATGAATCCCACTTGATCATGATGAATGATCTTTTTAAAGTGTTGTTGAATTTGGTTTGCTAGTATTTGTTGAGGATTTTTGCATCTATTCTCATCAGGGATATTGACCTATAGTTTTCTTTTTTGTGGGTGTCCTTGTCTGGTTTTGTTATTAGGATAATGTTGGCCTCGTAGAATGAGTTTGGAAGTATTTCCTTCTCATCTGTTTCCTGAAACAGTTTAAGAATAGTTGGCATTAATTCTTTAAATGTATGGTAGAATTCAGCAGTGAAGCCATTTAGTCCTCAGCTTTTCTTTGTTAGGAGACTTTTTATTACTATGTCTGTCTGATTACTTGCTATTGGTCTGTTCAGGTTTTCTATTTCTTCCTGGCTCAATGTTGCTACATTTAATATGTCTAGAAATTTATCCATTTCTTCTAGGTTTTTTAATTTGTTGGCATATAGTTGCTTATAATAGCCTGTAATAATCCTTTGATGTCTTTTTTGTCTCACATTTTGTTTATTTGGGCCTTTTCTCTATTTTTCTTAGTCTAGCTAGTGGTTTATCGATTTGTTTATCTTCTCAAAAAACCAACTTTTCATTTCATTTATCACTTGTATTGTATTTTTAGTCACAATTGCATTTACGCTTGCTCTGATCTTTATTATTATTTTTTGAGACAGAGTCTTGTTCTGTCTCCCAGGCTGGTGTGCAGTGGCACAATCTTGGCTCACTGCAACCTCCGCCTCCCAGGTTCAAGCAATTCTCCTGCCTCAGCCTCCTGAGTTGCTGAGATTACAGGCACCTGGCACCATGCGCAGCTAATTTTTGCATTTTTAGTAGAGATGGGGTTTCACCATGTTGGCCAGGCTGGTCTCGAACTTCTGACTTCAAGTAATTCACCCAACTCAGCCTCCCAAAGTGCTGGGATTACAGGCGTGAGCCACCATGCCTGGTCCCGATGTTTAATATTTCTTTCCTTCTATTAGTTTTGGGTTTAGTTTGTTTTCCTAGTTTGTTAAGGTGCATTGTCAGGTTGTTTATGTGAAGTCTTTATACTTTTTTTCCTTTTCTTTTCCTCACCCATAGACTCAGGTCACAATCTACTTTTTTGATGTAGGCATTTATTCCTATAATGTTCCTCTCAGTACTGCTCTTTCTGTATCCCATAAATTTTACTATGTTGTGTTTCAATTTTTATTTGTTTAAAGAACTATTTTTATTTCCTTCTTAATTTCTTCATTGACCCAATGGTAGTTCATGAGAATGTCATTTAATTTCCATGTATTTGTTTAGTTTCAAAAGTTCCTCTTGTTATCAATTTCTCGTTTAATTCCGTTTTGGCTAGAAAAGATACTTGATATGATTTTCATAATTTTAAATTTGTTGAGATTTGTTTTGTCGTCTAATATGTGGTCTATCCTGGAGAATGTTCCATCTGCTGATGAGAAGAATGTCTAGTCTGTAGTTGTTAGATGAAATGTTAAGTGGAATTTAAGTCCTGTTGGTCTAGATTGTTAATTCTGACATTTCCTTCTTGATTTTCTGTCTGGATGACGTTTTTTGAGTGATCTATTGTTGAAAGTGGGTTTTTGAAGTTCCCTACTATTATTGTACTGTAGTCTATTGCTCCCTTTTGATTTATTAATATTTGCTTTATATATTTGGGTGCTCTGATGTTGGTTGCATATACATTTACAGTTGTTATATCCTCTTGCTGAATTGTTCCCTTTATCATTATATAATGACCTTCTTTGCCTCTTTTTATAGTTTTGACTTCCAATCTATTTTATCTAATGTAAGTACAGATACTCCTGCTCTTTTGTGGTTTCCATTTTCATGGAATACCTTTTTCTGTCCCTTCACTTTAAGTGTATATATATCTTTATAAATGAAATAAATGAAGTAAGTTTCTTGTAGGCAGCATATAGTTAGGTTTTTTAAAACTTTATTCAGCCACTCTATGTCTTTTAATTGGAGAATTTCTTCAACTTACATTCATTGTTATTATTGATGGATAAGAACTTACTACTGATATTTTGTTATTTGTTTTCTAGTTGTTTTGTAAGTCATCTTTTCCTTGATTACTGGCTTTGATTGTGGATAAGTGACTGTCTCTGGTAGTATGTTAGTATGTTTTAATTCCTTGTTTTTTAAATTTTTTTATTTTTTTTGAGATGGAGTCTGCTCCATCATCCAGGCTGGAGTGCAATGGTGTGATCTCGGCTCACTGCAACCTCTGCCTCCTGGGTTCAAGCAATTCTCTTGCCTCAGCCTCCTGAGTAGCTGGGATTACAGGTGCACGCCGCCACATCCAGCTAATTTTTGTGTTTTTAGTAGAGATGGGATTTCATCATGTTGGTCAGGCTGGTCGTGAACTCCTGACCTCGTGATCTGCCCACCTTGGCCTCCCAAAGTGCTGGGATTACAGGCGTGAGCCACCACACCCTGCCCCCTTTTTTTAAAAAAAATTTTGGATACTTATTGTAAGTTTTTGCTTTGTAGTTACCATGAGGCTTGCCAAAAAACGTTATAGTTATAACAAGTTATAACAAGTTAAACTGAGGACTATGTAACATTGATTACAAAGAAAAGAAACAAAGAAAACAAAAACTCTACACTTTGATTTCACTTCTCCACTTTTGGACTTTTTATTGTCTATCTTTTTATATTGTCTACTGTTTAACAAATTGTTGTAGTTTTTGATAGATTTGTCTTTTAGCCTTCATACTAAAGATATCAGTGGTTTATATTCTGCAATTACAGTATTAGAGTTTTATGAATTCATCTGTGTACTTATTTTTACCAATCAGTTTTATACCTTCAGATGATTTCTTGTTGCATATTAGCATCTTTTTCTTTCAGATTGAAGAACTATCTTTAGCATTTTTTGTAAGATAGGCGATGAATTCCTTCAGCTTTTTTTTTTTTTGTCTTGGAAAATCTATTTCTCACTCACATTTGAAGTATAGCTTTGCTGGATACAGTATTATTAATTGGAAGTTTTTTTTTTTTTCTTCTTCTTCAGCTCTTTAAATATGATAGCCCACTCCCTCCTGGCCCGTAAGGTTCCCACTGAGAAATGTGTTACCAGGTGTATCAGAGCTCCTTTATAAGTTACTTGCTTCTTTCCTTTTGGTGCTTTTAGGATACTTTTGGTGCTTTACCCTTGAGAGTTTTATTATTATATGCCTTGAGGTAGTCTTATTTGGGTTGAATCTCCTTGGTGTTCTTTCACCTTCTTGCCCCTGGATATTCATATCTCCCTCTAGGTTTGGAAAACTCTGTGTTATTATTTCTTTGAGTAAACGTTTACCTGGATCTTTTTCTCTTCATCTTCTTTAAGGCCCATAACTCTTAGGTTTGCATGTTTGAGGTTATTTTCTAGATCTTGTAAGTGTACTTCATTATGTTTCATTCTTTTTTCTCCTTTCTGTATTTTCAAATAGCCCGACTTCAAGCTCACTAGTTGTTTCTTTTGCCTGATCAATTCCGCTAGTGAGAGAATGATGCATTTTTTAGTTCATCAACTGAATTTTTCAGCTCTAGGATTTATGTTAGAGTTTTAAAATTTCACTTTTTAAGTTTCTCTGATAGAGTTCTGAATTCCTTCTCTGTGTTATGTTGAAATTTATTGAACTTTCTCAGAACAGATATTTTGAATTCTCTGAGAAGTCACATGTCTTCATCACTTTAGGATTGGCCGCTGGTGTCTTATTTTGTCTGCTTGGTGAGATCATATTTTCTTGGGTGTTCTTATTGCTTGTGGATGTTCACTGATGTTGGGTCATTGAAGAATTATGTATTTATTCTGGTCATCACAGTCTGGCTTTGTTTGTACCTGTCCTTCTTCAGAGGGCTTTCCAGGAATTCAAAGGGGACTGGGTGTTAAATTACCTAAGCCTGTGGTCATTGCAGCGTTACAGCATTAGAGGGTGCTGTAAGCCCAGGTACAGTGTGACTCTTGCAGACTCCTTGATACCCAGCCCTGATGGACTTGGGTAGTACAAGGGAGAATTTCCTGGGTTCTCAAACACAGTTTCTCACTCTTTTCCCTCTCTTTGTCCCCTGTGGAAGGAATCTGTGTAATCATTAGGCTGCCTGGAGTTAGAGGGGTGATATGAACACTCTTGTGGCCACCACAGCTGGCACTGTTTTGGGTCACACATGAAGCCCATGATCTCCCAGACCAGCACAGTACTGGGGCTCACCCAAGGCCTGTAGCCACTAGTGCTAGACTGGCAGTGATGTTTATTCAAAGTCAGAGGTCACTTCAGTCAGCAGGTGGTGAAGCTTACTAGGACTCGAGTCCATTCCACCAGGGCAGCTGATTCCCTTCTGGCCTGGGGTGGACCTAGAAGCACCATCTGGGAGCAATGGCCTGAAAGTACTTGGATTCTATCTGGTACTATATTTTACAGTGGCTGGGCTGGTAACCAGTTGCAAGACAAAGTTTCCTGTACTTGTCCCTTCTTTCCCACAAGTGGAAGGAGCCTCTCTTTGTGTTTCACTGCCTGGAGTCAGGAGAGGGGTGATGCAGGTACTCCTATGGCTGCCACAACCAGTGTTGCATTGGGTTGCACAACAAAACTACAGCTTCTGAGACCAGTACAGTACCAGGGCTCACCCAAAGACTGCAGTTGCTATGGCCTGCCTGCTACTAAAATTTGTAGGTGCCGCAGGCCACATTAATAAATTGCTGGTGAAGTGGGCTGAGACTTGGATTCCTCCTGCTTCGGCAGCAGATTCCCCTCTGGCCCAGGGATTTTCTAAATAATTCCTATGTAAATACCAGTGAAATTCTTCCCAGTGCTTTATTCCACTGTGACAGAGTGAAACTGAGTTCCAATGCAAACTCCCACACTTGCTTTGTTGTGCCTTCCCTAAGCACACAGATTCTCTCCTATGGCTGTGCTGCCTGGGGATGCAGGTTGCAGGACAGTGGGGGAGGCAATATAGGACTGCCCTTCTTACTCTCTTCAATGTGTCTTGCCTTGTTTTCATTTTCTTTCTCTCTCTCTCTCTTTTTTTTTTTTTTTTTTTTTTTTTTGATAAGGTGTGGCTCTGTGGACCAGGCTAGAGTGTAGTGGCACAAGTCTGGCTCACTGCAACCTCCTCCTCCCGGGCTCAAGCCATTCTCCCACCTCAGTCCCCTGAGTAGCTGGGACTACAGGCACATTCCACCAAGCCCAGATAATTTCTGTATTTTTTTTTTTTTTTAGAGATTGAGTTTTGCCATGTTGCCCAGGCTGGTCTTGAATTCCTGGGCTCAAGTGATCCATTTGCTTTGGATTCCCAAAGTGTTGTGATTACAGGCATGAGGCACCAGCCCATCTTTCCTTGTTATCAGGCCAAAACCAGATACTGTGAATGCTCACCTGATATCTGGTTCTTATGAAGGTGTAGTATCTTGCAGGGTTAGTTGTTTAATCTGATGTTCCTGTGACTGTTGGGGGGTAAGGGGAATGATTGCTGGAGGGTTCTATTCAGCCGTCTTGCTCTACCTCCTGAGCAATAACTCTAGTCTGAGTTCTTAAAAAAATGCCCAATTGTTTCAATACTGTTTCTCGAAAAGACTATAAATAACCATTACTTTCTTTAGCACCTTTGTCAAAAATCAATTGACTGTGTGGGTCTATTTCTGGTCTCTGTTCCATTATTCTTTTGTCTGTCCCTTTGCCAACACATATCATACTGTCTTGATTACTGTTGCTTTATAATAAGTCTTAAAATTAGGTAACATATGGTCGTACAACTTGGTAAATTTATTAAATCATTGGATTGTATACTTGAAGTAGTTGAATCAAATAATATGAAAATGTCTCAATAAAGTTATATATTAAAAATCAGGTGGTGTACTTTTCCAACTTTATTTTTCTTTTTAAAAATTGTTTTTGGGTAAACCATCAAGGTGACTGACTAGAGACACCTGGCATCCACCTGTTCCACAAAGAAGGATCAAAACAGTGAGTGGTAATCATATATTGAATAGATAATTACATGTCAAATATAGAACCTAAGAAAGAATACCGTAATTCAGCAGGGAAATGATAGAGAACCTCTAAGCCACAGAAGGAGAAGGGAGAGAAGCAGCCAGCCTGGCTAGGATCAGCTCAGAGTCAGGAGAAACTCCTCAGTGTGGAGAAAGGATAAATGAGAGATCCTCAGTGGTTCACATTTCCACTGTGGACTCTTGCAATGCTAGCCACAGGAGAGGCCCTCAGCCTTTGTGGGTTCTGAGACTAGTATAAGGAGCTGTGTAGAGTCTTTGTGATGGCATTTTTCTAGAGAGGGAGTTTATGCTGGGTCCCACACATCTCCCTAAGGCCCAAGCAGCTGCAGCACAATTACATTTTGAGAGCCCAACCCCAACACGCTACATCCTTCCCTGAGGCTTAACACCCCCTACATTTTCACATCCCTGGAGCCCTGCAGACATCCTCCCTGTATCCATCCAGAGGGCAGCAGTATTGTGACACCAGCTAGACAAAGCAGTACATGTTGGTCCCTAGCACTCTAGCCCATACAATGTCCTACACCCTGGGAAACTGGTGGTACAGTACACTGGGGAGATTTGTCCCTAGGAAAAAGGGAGCTGAAATGCATGTTCCACAGAGCCTGATAGACACCTATCTGGGGAAGCTTTCACGGACAGCAGCAGGGCTACCAAGCACCAGCATGCACTTTCAGGGGCCGGAAGACAGGCCCACCTCACCCATTGCCATGACTGCTGACCGAGAGTGCCACCCAAGGGCCTGCGGATTGACCCACCCCACGTGTCACAGCTTATGCACTCCATGGTGGGGGGTGGCTCTGAGCACAGGCCTGTCCTGCCTAGCCTGCTGCTATGACAGTCATTCTGCATGCACCACTTGGGAGCCTGGGAACTGGCCTACTCAACTCACCTGTGTCACTGCTGGCACCAGCACGGGCCACCTGGAGGCCCAAGGGGGTTGGCCTACCACTGCTACTGCCGTTGCTGATGCACACATGCCTCCTGTTCCCTCTGGACAGGGTCCTGAGGACCCACTACCTCAACCCACTCTTGCAACTTCTGGCATTTGAGTAAGCCACCTGGGTGCCCAAGGGCCAGCCTGCCCAGACCTGCTACCACTGCTATTTGTGTATGCTGCTAGGGGGCCCAAAGACAAACATGCTTGGCCTACTTTTACAACCACCTGCTAGTGCCCAAAGACCAGCCTGCCTAGCATCCCCAACCCCAGCAAGCCCTCATCTCAGCCTCCATTAACAACCACAGCCTAAGCCACTGAGGAACTCACTGACATCACTGATACTAATTACAGCTCAAGCAATCATATAAAGACTATGCTACTGTACCCACCCACCCACCCAGAATCAAAGCCAAAGCACCCTACCCAACCAACACTATAGATGTATCTACAGAAAATGTCTTTCCCTGTGAAAGGCAATGCACACACTTGAAAGAAGCAACTCTTACACCACATGCATAGATATGAACACACACAAGAAATATGAAAAAACAAGAAACATGACACCTCAAAAAAAAAGAAACCACAAACATTCTGCAACAGATTCCAAAGAAAAAGAAATCCATGAAATATCTGAAAAGGAATTCAAAATAATTACATTAAAGAAGCTCAGTGAGATATAAGACAACACAGATAAACAATACAAAAAAAAAACCAGTTTATAATCTGAATGAGAAATTCAACAGAGACAGATATCATTTAAAAAGTACCAAATATAAATCTGATGTCTGAAAATTCAATGAATGAAATAAAAAAATAAAATAGAGAGTTTCAAGTATATATTAGATCAAGCACAATAAAGGCTTTCTGAACTTGAAGACAAGTCTTTTGAAATAACATAGGCAGACAAAAAAGGAAAAATATATAAATAAGAATGAAGAAAGCCTGTGTGACATGTGAGATACCATAAAGCAACCCAAATTTCAAACTTGGCCAGGCGTGGTGGCTCACACCTGTAATTCCAGCACTTTGGGAGGCTTAGGTGGGAGAATTGCTTGAGGCCAGGAGTTTGAGACCAGCCTGGGCAACATAGCAAGACCCTGTCTCTACAAACAATAAAAACAATTAAAGAAAGCTTAAGTACTTCTTTGGCTGGGCACAGTGGCACACATCTATAATCTTAGCACTTTGGGAGGCTGAGGCAGGACTGCTTGAGCCCAGGAGCTTGAGACTAGCCTGAGCAATATAGTGAGATCCTGTTTCTATTTTTAAGAAATAAAGAAAAAAATTTTAAAAAGAAAGAAAATCCTCAAATATTACGTGTTTCAGGATAAGAGATGGGCAAAGTTATAGAAAACCTATTTAACAAAATAATAGCTGAAAACTATTCACGTCTTGCAAGAGATATAGATATTCGGATACAGGAAGCTCAAGGATCTGCAAAAAGATTCAAGCCATAGTGGTCTTCTGCAGGGCACATTATAGTCCAGCTGTCAAAAGTCAAAGACAAAGAGAGAATTCTAAAAACAGGAAGAGAAAAGCATCAAAGCACATCTAAGGGAATCCCCATCAGACTAACAGTGGATTTCTCAGCAGAAACCTTATGTGCCAGGGGAGAGTGGGACGATATATTCAAAGTGCTGAAATAAAATAAATAAAAAAAAAACCTGCAAGGAATAATACCATACCAAAAAAACCACCCTTCAGAAATGAAGAAGAGACCAGGTGCAGTGGCTCACACCTGTAATCCCAGCACTTTGGGAGGCCAAGGCAGGCAGATTGTGTGAGCTCAGGAGTTCCAGACCAGCCTGGGTAACACGGTAAAATCCCATCTCTACTGAAATACAAAAAATTAGCCAGGTATGGTGGTGTGCACCTGTAATCTCAGCTACTCGGGAGGCTGAGGCAGGAGAATCACTTGAACCTGGGAGATGGAGGTTGCAGTGAGCTGAGATTGAGCCATGGCACTCCAACCTGAGCAACAGAGTGAGACTCTGTCTCCAAAAGTTAAAAAAAAAAAAGAAAAAGAAATGAAGAAGAAATAAAGTCTTTCCCAGACAAGAAAAACTGAGGGAATGTATCACCGCTAGACCAAACTTAAAGAAATTCTTAAGGGACTCCTAAATATGCATGCAAAAGGACAATATCTACAATCATGAAAACACATGAAAGCATAAGACTCACTGGTAGAGCAGATACACAAATGAGAAAGAGAAAACCCTGAACAATACCACCATAGAAAACCACCAAACTGCAATGATAAACAATAAGAGAGGAAGAAACAAAGCATATACATAATAATCAGAAAAAATGAACAAAATAACAGAAATAAGTCCTGACCTATCAGTAATAACCTTGAATGTAAACTGGTTAAATTTCCCAGTTAAAAGATATAGACTAGCTGGGTAGAAAAAAAGACCCAACTATGTTACCTACACAAAACTCACCTCACCTGCAAAAACACATATAGACTGAAAGTGAAGGGGTGGAAAAAGATATTCCATGCAAACAGAAACCAAAAGCAAGTGGGAGTAGCTATACTCATATCAGACAAAATAGACTTTAAGTCAAAAAGTAAAAAGAGGCAAGGTCATTATATAAGGATAAAGGGGTTGAGTCAACAAAAAGATATAACAATTATAAATATATTTGTACCCAACACTTGAGCACCCAGATATATAAAGCAAATATCATTAGAACTAAAGAGAGAGATAGACTTCAATACAATAATAGTTGGGAACTTCACTACCACAGTCTCAGCATTGGACAGATCATCTAGACAGAAAATCAACAAAGAAATTGAATTTAAATTGAACTTTAGACCAAATGAAACTAACAGACATTTACAGAACATTTCACCCAATGGCTGCAGCATACACATTCTTCCATCAGCATGTGGAACATTCTCCAGATAGACTATATATGGCCACAAAACAAGTCTCATTAAAATTTTAAAAATTTAAATCATATCAACTATCTTCTTAGAATACAATGAAATAAAACTAGAAATCAATAACAAGAGGAACTTTGGAAACTAAACAAGTACATGGAAATTAAACAACATTCTCATGAATGACCATTGGGTCAATGAAAAAACTAAGAAGGAAGTCAAAATATTTCTTAAAACAAATGAATATGAAAACACAATACACCAAAACCTATGGGATACAGCAAAAGCAGGGCTAAGAGGGAATTTTAAAGCAATAAAAGCCTACATTAAAAGGGGAGAAAGATTTCCGATAAACAACCTAGTAATATACTTTAAAGTACTAGAAAAACAAGAAAAAGCAAACCCCAGGTTAGAAGAAAAGAAATAATAAAGATCAGAGCCAAACTAAATAAAATAGAAACTAAAAAGAAAATACAAAAGATCAATAAAATAAAATGTTGGTTTTTGGAAAAGATAAACAAAATCAATAAACCACTAGTGAGACTAATGAGACAGAGAGAGATCAAATAAAATCATAAACAAAAAAGGATATATTACAATTGATACCACAGAAATACAAAGGATCATCAGATACTATTGTCAACAACTATATGCTAATGAATTGGAAAACTCAGAGGAAATGGATGCATTTCTGGACATGTATAATAACCTACCAAGAGTGAACCAGGAAGAAATAGAAAACTTCAATAGACCAGTAACAGGAAGTAAGATTGAGGCTGGGCAGGGTGGCTCATGCCTGTAATCCCAGCACTTTGGGAGGCCGAGGCAGGCAGACCACCTGAGGTCAGGAGTTCATGACCAGCCTGGCCAACATGGTGAAAGCCCATCTCTACTAAAAATACAAAAATTAATTAGCCAGTAGCCAGGCGTGGTGGCATGTGCCTATAATCCCAGCTACTTGGGAGGCTGAGGCAGAAGAATTGCTTGAACCTGTGGGGCAGAGGTTGCAGTGAGCCGAGATTGTGCCATTGCACTTGACCCTGGGTGACAGAGCCAGACTTCATCTAAAACAAAAAACAAAAAACAAAAAACAAAACAAAACAAAAAAATATTGAGTTAGTAATAGAAAGTTTCCCAACAAAGAAAATCCCAGGACTGAATGGCTTTACTGCTGAACTCTATCAAACTTATAAAGAAGAATGAACAGTAATTCTTTTCAAACTCCTCCAAAAAATTGAAGAGCAGGGAATTCTTCCTATTTCATTCTTTTTTTTTTTTGAAACAGAGTCTCGCTCTGTTGCCCACACTGGAGTACAGTGGCATGACCTCCACTCACTGCAACCTCTGCTTCTTGGGTTCAAATGATCCTCCCACCTTAGCCTCCCGAGAATCTGGGACTACAGGCATGCACCACCACACCTAGCTCATTTTTGTATTTTTTGTAAAGACTGGGTTTTGCCATGTTGTCTAGGCTGGTCTTGAACTCCTGAACTCAAGCCATCTGCCCATCTTGGCTGCCCAAAGTGTTGCGATTATAGGCGTGAGCCACTGCACCCAGCCTTCTATTTCATTCTGAGGCCAGCACTACCCTGCTACTAAAATGAGACAAGAACATGAAAAAACAAAAAGCCAAAACCACTACAGGACAATATCCCTGAATAACACAAAAACAAAAATTCTCAACAAAACATTAGTGAACTGAATCCAGCAATACATCAAAAAGATAATATACCATGATCAAGTGTGATTTTTCCTAGGGATGCAAAAATGGTTCAACCTATAAAAATCAGTAAATGTGACACATCACATCAATAGAATGAAGGACAAAAACCATGTAATTATCTCAATCAATGCAGAAAAAGCATTTGATTAAATCTAACATCCCTTCATGATAAAAACTCTGAATAAACTGGTTATAAAATGAACATACCTCAAAACAATAAAGACCATATGTGACAAACCCACAGCTAACATCATACTGAACAGGGAAAAATTGAAAGTCTTTCTGAAAGGTGACAGCGTGCTGGCAGCCCTCACTTGCTCTCGGTGCCTCTTCAGCCTCGGTGCCCACTCTGGCCACGCTTGAGGAGCCCTTCAGCCTGCTGCTGCACTGTGGGAGCCCCTCTCTGGGCTGGCCAAGGCCAGAGCTGGCTCCCTCTGCTTGCGGGGAGGTGTGGAGGGACAGGTACAGGTGGGAACCAGGGCTGAGCACGGCACTCACGGGCCAGCAAGAGTTCCAGGTGGGCGTGGGCTTGGCGGGCCCTGCACTTGGAGCAGCCAGTCGGCCAGCGGGGCCAGCCTGGGCAGTGAGGGGCTTAGCACCCAGGCCAGCAGCTGTGGAAGGTGCGCTGGGTCCCCCAGTAGTGCCAGCCTGCCAGCGCTGCACTCAAATTCTAGCCGGGCCTCAGCTGCCTCCCCGCAGGTCAGGGCTCAGGACCTGCAGCCCACCATGCCTGAACCTCCCCCCCAACCCCCCGCCATGGGCTCCTGCGCGGCCCGAGCCTCTCCGACGAGCACCACCCTCTGCTCCATGGCACCCGATCCCATGGACTTCCCAAGGGCTGAGGAGTGCGGGTGCACGGCGCAGGACTGGTGGGCAACTTCGCCAGCAGCCCCATGCAGGATCCACTAGGTGAAGCCAGCTGGGCTCCTGAGTCTAGAGGGGACTTGGAGAACCTTTATGTCTAGCTAAGGGATTGTAAATACACCAATCAGCACTGTGTGTCTAGCTCAAGGTTTGTAAATGCACCAATCAGCACTCTGTATCTAGCTAATCTGGTGGGGACTTGGAGAACCTTTATGTCTAGCTAAGGGATTGTAAATACACCAATTGGCACTCTGTGTCTAGCTCAAGGTTTGTAAACATACCAATCAGCACCCTGTGTCTACCTCAAGGTTTGTAAATGTACCAATCAGCACTCTTTGTCTAGCTCAAGGTTTGTAAACACACCAATCAGTACTCCGTATCTAGCTAATCTGGTGGGGACTTGGAGAACCTTTATGTCTAGCTAAAGGATTGTAAACATACCAATCAGCACCCTATGTCTAGCTCAAGGTTTGTAAATGCACCAATCAGTGCTTTGTGTCTAGCTAATCTAGTGGGGACTTGGAGAACTTTTGTGTCTAGCTCAGGGATTGTAAATGCACCAATCAGCACCCTGTCAAAATGAACCAATCAGCTCTCTGTAAAACAGACCAATCACCTCTCTGTAAAATGGACCAATCAGCAGGATGTGGGTGGGGCCAGATAAGGGAATAAAAGCAGGCTGCCGGGGCCAGCAGTGGCAACCTGCTTGGGTTGCATTCCACACTGTGGAAGCTTTGTTCTTTGGCTCTTTGCAATAAATCTTGCTGCTGCTCACTCTTTGGATCCACACTGCCTTTATGAGCTGTAACACTCACTGAGAAGGTCTGCAGCTTCACTCCTGAGCCAGCAAGACCACGAACCCACCGTGAGGAATTAACAACTCCAGACAGGAGGAACGAACAACTCCAGCTGTGTCGCCTTAAGAGCTGTAACACTCACTACGAAGGTCTGCAGCTTCACTCCTGAAGCCAGCAAGACCACGAGCCCACCAGAAGGAAGAAACTCCAAACACGTCCAAACATCAGAAGGAACAAACTCCGGACACACCACCTGTAAGAACTGTAACACTCACCGCGAGGGTCCGCGGCTTCATTCTTGAAGTCAGTGATACCAAGAACCCACCAATTTTGGACACATTTCCTTTAAGAACTGGAACAAGACAAGGATGCTCACTTTCACCACTCTTCTTCACATAATACTGAAATCTAGCCAGAGTGGTCAGGCAAGAAAAAAAAAGGCAACCATGTTAACAAAAGGAAGTCAAATTGTCCCTCTTTGCATACAATTTTTTTTTTTTATATAGTAAAACTTAAAGATTCTACCAAGAAAAAAAGGTAGAGTAGATAAAGGAACTCACTAAAGTTGCAGGAAACAATATCAACATACAAAAATCAGCAGCATTTCTATACACTAATAATGAACTAGCTGTAAAAGGCATCAGGAAAGCAATCCCATTTACAATAGTTACAAAAATTACCCAGGAATAAATTAACCAGGAAGATGAAAGACGCTTACAAGGCAAACTACTAAACACAGATAAAAGAACTTGAAGAGGACACAAACAAATGGAAAGGCATCTCATGCTCATGGATCAGAAGGATATTTTTTAAAAGAACATACTCTCCAAAGCAATCAACCTATTCAATACAATCCCTATCAAAATACCAATGACATTTTTTATAGTAATAGAGACAACAATCCAAAAATTTCTATGGAATCACAAAGACCTGGAATAGCCAAAGCAATTCTGAGCAAAAAGCTGGAAGTATCACACTACCTGACTTCATATGTACTACAAATCAGTCCCAGCTACTCAGGAGGCTGAGTGGAACGATCTCTTGAGCCTAGGAGTTCGAGGCTGCAGTGAGCTATGATCACACTACTGCACTGCAGCCTGGACAAAAAATAAGACCCTATCTCAAAAAACAAAAAAGAAAAGAGAAGAAAAGAATAGTTACATTTATAGAAACCATTTTATCCTGAAGGAATCTGCAACTCTTTCAATAAAACTATGAATTCAATTTATTAATAATTATTATAGTACTATGGAAGTTATTCCATCTTGAGTGTTTTGGTAGCTTATAATTTCCAAAGAATTGATCTATTTCATTGAAGTTGTTGAAATTATACGTGTAGTATTATGTGTGTAGAAATTATGTATTCATATTCTCTAATTATCTTTTAATTTCTGTTGGATTTGTAGTGATAGCCTGTTTATTCCTAATATTGGTAATTTGTGTCTTCTCCCTTTTTTGTCTTACTAGAAGTTTTATAGTTTTATTCATCTTTTTAAATAACTAAGTTTCAGTATTTTTGTTGGTTTATTTGATTTCTGCTCTTTATTATTTCCTTTTTTTCTGCTTGCTTTCTGTTAATTTTGCTCTTATTTTTCTTGTTTCTTAGGGTAGAAAGTTTAGATTATTGATTTGAGAACATACTCTTTCAATTATCTTAAAATTGTGAAAGCTTATTTTATGACCCAGGATGTGGTTTATCCTGGTGAATGTTTCATGTGCACTTGAAAAGAATGTGCATTCTGCTGTTGTTGGGCAGAGTATTATATAAGTGTTAATTAGATCTAGTTGGTTGATGGTTTAGTACAGTTCTTCTATATCCTTGCTGATTTTCTGTCCATTAATTCTATTGATTACTAAAAATGGCATGTGGAACTCTCCAACTATAATTGTGGATTTGTTGATTTTTTCTTTCAGTTCTGTCAGTTTTCGCTTCATGCATTTTGAACCTCTGTTGTTAAATGCATGCACATCTAAGTTTGTTGCATCTTCTTGGTGAATTGACCCTTTTATTGTGATAATTTATCTCTGGTAATTTGCTTTGAAGTCTACTTTGTTTGATATTAATAATCACTGTGGCTTTTTGATTAATGTTTTCATAGTATTTTTATCATTTTTCTTTTTTTTTTTTTGAGATGGAGTCTTGCTCTGTCACCCAGGCTGAAGTGTAGTGGCATGACCTCGGCTCACTGCAACCTCCGTCTCCAAGGTTCAAGTGATTTTCCTGCCTCAGCCTCCTGAGTAGCTGGGATTGCAGGTGCCCACCACATGCCCGGCTAATTTTTGTATTTTCAGTAGAGACGGGGTTTCACCACGTTGGCCAGGCTGGTCTCAATCTCCTAACCTCGTGATCTGCTCGCCTTGGCCTCCCAAAGTGCTGAGATTACAGGTGTGAGCCACCATACTAGGCCATCATTTTAATTTTAACTTATGCATAGCTTTATATTTAAGATGATTTTAAAAATATAACATATAGTTGGGTCATATATTTTTATCCTGATATCTCTTTTAGTCGATGTGCTTAAATCATTTGTATTTACTGTAATTATTGACATCTTTGTATTTAGGCCTTCTATTTTATTATTTGCTTTTTCTTTGTTTTTCATTTTCTGTCTTCTTTTGGGTTCTTTGAACATTTTTTCTTGTATTTAAATTATTGTGTTTTTACTATATGTCTTTTAGTCGTTACTCAAGAGATTGGAATAGATGTTCTCAACTTTTTGCTCAGAAATAGTAAGAAAGATTCACTACTTCAAGTGGAATGTAGAAATATTACTATTATGTAGTTCTTTTTACCCTCCCTCCTCTGTATTGAAACCCTTTGAGACTCTTTTACTTTCAGACTCTTTTACTTTCAACAATCAAACATATTTTAAAGTACTTAAGAGAAGAATAATCTGTCATGTTTACACAATTATCATTTTTTGTTGCTCTTTTCCAACCCCTGATGTTCCAAGTGTTCTGTCCAGTTATCATTTCCTTTGTCTGAAGCACTTCCCTGAGCAGTTGTTGCGGAGCTGATTGCTGATGAAAAATTCTCTTAGTTTTACTTCATTTGTGAATTCTTACTTTTACCTTCATTCCTAAAGGTTATTTTCACTGGACTTAGAATTCTGAGTTGACATTTGTTTTCTTTGAGCACTTTAGAATGTTCTGTCTTCTGGCTTTCATGGGTTTTGATGCAAAGTTCACAGGCACTTGAATCATTGTTTCCCTATAAGTAATGTGTTATTTTTCTCTGGACGTTTTCTTTTTCTTTTGCTTTTAGTTTCAGTAGTTTGGTTATAATGTCTAGGAATGAATTTCTTTAAATTTGTCTTGCTTGGAGTTTCCGGGGCTTCCTGAATCTGTAAGTTTATGTTTTTCTCCAAATTTGGAAAGTTTTCAGTTTTTATTTCTGTAAGCATGTTTTCTGCACTGCACTGTCTCTTCTCTTTCTCTGACTCAAATGGCACAATTAGACATTTTCATGTGGTCCCATACATCCCTGAGGCTGTATTCATTGTTTCCAGTCTTTTCTCCTCTGTGTTGTTTAGATTGGCTATTTTAAAATGTCTGTCTTCAAGCTGATTCATTCTTTTTCTGTCATCTCCATTCTGCCATATTGAGCTCATCCAGTGAGTGTTTAAACTTTTGGTCATTGTGTTTTTTTAGTTGTCAGGTTTTCATTTGGTTTTTCTTTGTATCTTTTATTTATTTTCTGGGACTTCATACCTTTCATTTGTTTCAAGTATGTTCCTTCTCACTTTTGGAGCACTTTTATATTAGCTGCTTTAGTCTTTCATAGATAAGGTCAACATATGTGTCATCTCAGTATTGGCTAAGATTTTCCTCATAGGCCAAGTGTCTTGACTACTTCAAATGTTATAACACTGGATCTTAATTCTATGGAGAGTTTTTTTTTGTTGTTGTTGCAAGCATTGACTAGATTAGGTTCAGAACATGTTTTGACCAACCTTCTATAGATTGTGGTTTCAATGTCTGCTTGGTTTTCCAAGACACTGTCAGGCTATTCGAATCTGTTCTGCATGTGTGCCACCCAGTGGGCAGTCTGGAACCAGAGCCATGGACTATTCTTAGTTCAGTTCTCAAAGTTTATGGCATACTTCTTAGGGTCAGATCTATGCATGTGATGCTCAGGGATGAGTCTGGGCATTCACAAACAACTTTACCGCTATCTTGAGCTCCTCCATCATCACCATCTCCCTTGGTATTTTTCATTTCCCTGAGGCCCACATTTTAGGTTTTCCAGCCAGAAATCTCAGGCTTTATTTGCCTCTCTCTGACACACACTTGCTGCAACTACTGCACCTGCATCTCGGACCGATTGGTGAAAGGACAGAGAGAGAAAATGTAGTGGAGGTTCACCCACACTCTTGACACCCCCGTTCCTCCAATCAGAGAGAAGCTTCCCCCATGTCTATGGGCCTCCGCTGTTAATGCTGCCACTCTCAGGGGGCCCCTTCCCACTCCTTGAGGTGAAATAGAGGTTTCTTTTGGATGCTCACCTCTGGACTTTCAACTACCTGAGTCAAGGCGTGGGGATACCAGAGTGGAAAAGGGAGGTGAATTCTGCCAATTCAGTGGCCCTCCACTGTGGCTGAATTTTGTTCTTCTCCAATCTGGCTGCCACTATTTGCTTTTTGGCTCCACATAGCTGCTCTGTGCAGCCTGTGCACGTTCTCCAACTGTTCCATCTTACTTGGATGTTTTACTTATTTAAAGAAGAGATCCAGTTATGAAGGAATAATAGACTAAGAAGTCAGCATTTTTTAATTTAACATCACCAAATCTTATCACTAGAAGTAGAATAATCAAACACTATGTGCCCCCCATTAGATGTAATAGAAAGTACCTATGAGTTAGTTTTGCTTAAAACAATTGAACCTGAATTTAATTAAGCGTTTAGTGCTACATGCCAGCTTCTAGGAATTATGAGGCCTGAGAACAAGTAAAGTAACACCATGAAGATCTAGCCACTAAATCCAGGTTGTGAGATATCCAGGAGTACAAATAACCTTTTTCTTTAATAAATAAATAGCATTAAAAAGAAGGGAAAACAATTATAGAATGGAGAGACTTCAGAAACACAACACATAAAGGGGGAATAAGTAATAGTACTCATGAGATTCTTAAGACTGAATTAGATGAGCAATGTGAAGTGCTTTTCACAGTGCCTGGCAAATGGTAAATGGAAACGATTACTACCTTGTGCCACCTCTCAGAGTCTCAGTCTCCTTTTGTTTATAACACACTAGGAGATGACAGCCTCCCCCTGTCTTAACAGTTAAGGAATTCAGCCACCTTAGGCCTCCATCCCTCTGCACCTGGTCAAGAAGGTGGCCTTGGCAGTATCTGCTGCAGTGTGCACAGTTGGCCGGTAGATGGCAGCTCAGGCCAGTTTATCTGGAGCCTTGGACCCAGAAAGAGCTAGTCCTGTTTTTGCTGCAAGAAGCTAGGTCCTGCTTGACGACCCATTAGACAGTATTCACCTTCTCTTCCTTGGTAGGAGGTGTAAACCTAAAGGAAGAGAATCGGTGGAGCCTTTTAGATATAATAAGGGCTAGCAGTTTGCTGAGAATTCCTCATCTGCTGGGCAGAGTGGTGTTCTTCAGACCCCATTAGACCAGGGCTTGGGCACTGCCTGGCCAGCTGTCCCCAAACTCTGTTTCTCATCCTGTGAGTCCCAGTGCCTGCTGTCTCATCCTGAATCGCTGGTGTGCAGGTACAACCTGGCTTAGCTTCTCTTCCCACCAGACTGAGGGAATTAACACCTACACACTTATCCACACCTGGTGTAAGATGTCCTTGAGGGAAAGTTTGCAGAATGAGTAAATAAGTGAATGCATTATGGATCTTCAGTTATATATCTCTCTTTCTAAGTAGACCAGTAAATTCCAGGACAGGGTGTACACATTTTCTTTTTGTCTCAGCCTAGGAGGGAGTCTGGGTAGTGACGAATAGTGCAAGCCTGGAACTAGGTTGCTCAGCTTCAACTCCCAGTTCCTCCATCTGCTTGCTACCTCACATGCCCTTGGCAAGTGCCTGCCTCTCCGCCTGAAAACTGGATACTAACAGTACCTCTCTTGTTGTGCTGTGGTGAGTAATAAATGAGAAAATGCATTCAAAGTGCCTAGGAAACTGCTTGACACATTGTAGGCACCCAGTACATGTTAATTGCCATCTGAAGCTTTCCTTGCTCTGGGAAAGATTTAATGAACTTACAAAAATGCATTCAAGGAAGAAATGTAAAAGGCCTAGTGTGGTTGTCTGGTAGAGGGAATGGCTCTCAAGAAATAGCTCCTTCTCCTCCTCCTTGTTCTGCTTGTTATTGCTGTTAGCATCATTGATTGTTTAAAGATGCCTAGGGTAAATCTCTCCAAGCTCCATGAGTCGTGAGTGCTGTTTTGTCCACCTTTGTCCAACCTCAGGCCCAGCAGCGGCCTCTGTAGTTGTCTGTGTGGTGCTGGGGTCAGCACATTGAGAACTGAAGGATCCTCTTCACAGTGGCCCAGGGAGCAGAAGGAAGGTAGGGACTGCTAGAGCTAATTTTCCTCCTTTTCCTTTCTGGTGTGAGAGTGTGAGGTGCTTTTAGGGCATCATCTGAGAGTCATTGCTGAACCTTGGGACTGTTGTACAGGTCGAAAGGGTTCTCGTATGGAGGTCGTCTGAACTCTAGGAAGTGCAGGAGCAGGACAAGGGATGATCCTGATCTTACCTGATCTCACCCATGTTTTTCTGCCTATCAGTTTGGAGGAATGGAGAAGTGTGACAGGTGGCCACTAGGTGGCGTTATCAATGTGAAGAAATCAGGGGTGTGTTAAGTACTGTCCTGTACAGTAGAGTGAAAGAGCAGATAAACGCCTAGCTGGAGAAAATAAGGCTTCTCATATAAATGCTTCCCAGCCATCTGGCAAGATTTTGGGTGGAAATGGAGACTAACCCAGGAGAATGTGCATGGTGTGTGCATGAATATTTAAGAAAACCAGAGGAGGAGGAGGAAAAGTCAAGCCTACCTGATTGGCCTCTGCCCACCTGTTCAGTCCTAACTCTTAAGGCCCCTCCCCTGGCTCCCCCATGAGATATGCCAAGCCACCCGCAGGACACATTGGTGCCTTAACTCTATGACAACCTCCACCTGGAATGCTCTTCTTCATTTCTTTCTCTGAACAGTCAAGGGGTTGCCTTCCTCTAGAAGCCTCTCCTGATTTATCCTCCCCTAGGCAGAACTGGTTTGTAGCTTCTTTGCACCCCACAGTCTTTACCTGTCCTCCAACTCTTTGCCACTTAATGGACTTAGATGTTTACCACTGAGTGGGGGTTTCCTGGCTTGGAGTTGGTGGGAAGATCTCGGCTGGTTCTATCCAGTCCTGACCCAACATGTATGGAAGGGCTTTCCTGCCCACAGCTTCCCCACCCATCTGGGGGGCTCCAGGGCTCATCCTCTGCCTCAGATTCTTGAGAATGTCCTAGAATGCTGAAATTTGTTCACACTGGGTAAGCAGTGTGGACAGGGCTGCCTCCATAACTTGCACAGCCCAGTACAAAGTGAAAACACAGGACCTTGTTCAAAAATTAAGTGTTTCAAGATGGCAACAGCAGAGCATTAAACCAAGAGTGGGCCCTGAGCGCAGGACCCTATGTGACTACACAGGTCGCATGCCCTTGGAGCCAGCCCTAAATTTGGAGTTGAGCAAAGTCTCAGGTGAGCCTTGTGTCTGTGGATGGGTGACCTTCTGGGCACTGGAAAGGTGGTTGTCCATCTTCAGATGTCAATGTATGAAGCCTGTTACATCAGAAACTCCCTCACTCCTGAGCTTTAAGATGTAAGATCAATAGCCTAGAACTTGGAGTTAGGTAAATCTGGACTGATTCTGATTCTATCATTTAATAGCACAAACCATCTCTGGGTCTTATAAAGCTCATCTGCAAAATGGAAGGTAATAATACCTACCATGAATTTTATTGTAGGTTCCAATGAGATTAAATGTAGGAAGTACTGGGTCTACAGCCCACACCTATTGTGTCTACTGAGCCACACTGCTTATCCTCAGAAGCATCTGATTAGAGAGAACAGGGCAGACGTTGGGCCTAACAGTTGGGTGGCACTTGCTCAGTGAGGTAGGTCACCATGTGATGAAGCCCCAGTGAGCTCCTCCTGAGTGCTCTGTGGTCTCAGGTAGCATCAACTGAGTCAGGCAAGAACTGACGGAGGGGAACTAGGGAGACCTGGAGAAGCTCTCAGGTAACAACATCACCATGGGGAGATCCATTTATCATTTATCCAACAAACGTGTATACAAGGTTCCTGTGCCAGGTACCAGGGATACGGTGGTAAACAAAATATGTGGGGTCCCCCCACCCCTGTGTCAGCTTTAATGCATATGATTATTGTGTCCTGTTCTCTTGGATGCATCCTTTGCTAGCCAATAAGCAACCAGCATTTACTAGGTGCCTACTGTGGCATAGGATATGAGATTTCAGTAGGTGCTGTGAGACTCCTTCAACCCTCTTGGATCGAAATGAATGAAGCCTGTGTGCTTTCATTCCCAGCAGCTAACACCTGGGAGTCTTTGTAGGCAGGCTGTCCTCAGGCTGCCAGAGCTCATTTTGCCCGAGTGCACGGAGAGCCAGAAGTGCCTGGGTAAAGACAGTCCCAGGAGCAGCCCTTAACTGATGACTGGCAGGTGCACAGGTGTCAAAAGCCCAGCTGCCTGCCCCCAGGGGGAAAACTCCCAGGTGTGACTTGTAATGTTTCTACAACTCTCCTGCAGTACTTAGCCAAAATTATTCTCCTGGAACTTTGCTGGATTTTCACACCCTTGATCGGCCCTATTTCCTCTCCCTCATCTCTATTTGTGTACCCATTTTCCCTGGGACCACTTCCTAATAACCTACTTTCAGACACATCCTCATCTCACGATCTGTTTATGGGGAACTCCCTGACCCACAATAGAAAGAGGAGAAAAAAGGAGGTAGCAATTGTTCCTGGTCTTTGTGTTACTACAAACAGTGAAGCAGTGGGCCAGGAGTCAGTCATTATGAATACTAAAGTACTACTTGGCAAATTATTTTTGCTATAAATTAGCATGCCTTCAGAATTGTCCCTGTAACGTGATCTCTCTCCCTCTTGCTTGCATTCTGAGATGCTTTATGAGCGGGGGAAATAGAAGAGGTGTTCCTGCCTGCTGGGATTTGCAGATCACCGCCACCCACATCATCACAAATCTAGGCATACCTATGGGAGTGGGTCCTACATCAAACATCAACCATTGTGGGTTTTGCAGTGTGAAAAAAGTGGAGACATGCTGGATTGGAGACCCAGGAAATTTTGGCTTCATGCTTACTGGACTTGGTTTCCAGAAGTGAGGCTCGGAGGCCCAGGCTCCCCCAGGTCCACATGAAAAACACACTTTCCTCTCACCTAATCTTTTCTCACTAAATCCACCTCTTCCAGGAAATTTTCTCGGGTTCCTTCCTCTCTTCACTCAGCCCTCCCTGAGTTCTCCTTTGGCACCATGGAAAGTGGGTTTTGTTGGAGCTACTTTCTTAGCACTTGAGTACTCCCCCTCGCTCCACCCCCAAGCCAGCTGGAGGCTCTGAGTTTTTAGCCCAAATCACAGGCTGATAGAGCACATTAGGAACCTTAGCCATGGGCAGGACTTGGGGGCTGGGGCTGGTCCTGCTGTCACAGAATCATGGCTATGGGCAGGTGATGAGATTGTGTCCCCCAGAGCTTGGTTCTCCCCACCACCAAACCCATGTGAGTCGAGTGTGGACACCAGGGCACTTGTGCCCATCTCACTGCCACGTTATCACCTTGCCCTGCTTGTTCCTCTAGCCCCTCTGCCTGGACTGACACCTCCAGGGTCTGGACCAGACTCTTGGGTGTTGATGGGATTCTGCTGCCAACAGAATTCTGCTCCTGTACCATCCAGTCTGCACCCTCACACTCTGTAGTGTTGGAGCCCTGGCAGCTGTAAAACTTGCAATGTCTCAGACCGCAGATTGAGCTCAAGCTAATGGAGCCTCTTGAGTCCACTGGGTGGGCCTCAGGCCACCTCTCTGAGATTTCTGGGTTCTAGCAAGCTTGGATGCCGAGGCTTCTGGAATAGTGACACAGAGCACATGTTCCTTAGTATCACAGAGTCTGTTTTCTGAATCTTTCTAGACTCCCTGATTGAGTGGTGATGCTTATCAGCAAAGGGTCCTGTCTTACATCTTTAGGTTTTCTGAGGCTGCTTAGGCTGGGATCTTGTATATATGAAGTGCTCATTAAATGGCTGTTGACTGACTGTAATTCCTCCTCCAGGCCTTGTCAAGGGCCTGGCTATGATGTTTATTCATACAATCATCCATTCTCTACTCATCCATCCACTCAGTCATATAATAAATATCCGAATCTGAAAGAATGACCCCATTTCCTCTATTCTCATATCATAGGTTGTTACCCTAAGAACTTAGATATTCATCAGAAGGAATTTCAAAGCTCTACTGTGTCTTGGCTCAGGTAATGGGTACAATTCCTAAGTCTGGTAGTCCTGGGAGTGGGCATATTTTGAAAGCTCTACATACAATAGCAGCTTCTGACGTCCTTTGGGACAGGTTGGGCTTGCAGATTACAGGGCAGATAGGAGAATGCTTCTGTTCTTCTCCTTGGGTTTAAGGCTGCATTGCTCCTGAGAAGTGATATTCGTCCTTGCAAGGTGTGCGCATGTAACTTCACATATATGTTTTGGATTCTTGAAAGGGTGAAGAATATATTTGCAACTCCTATTGTCCATGAGACATTGGAAGGGGGCTGGTCTGGGGGTGGGAACTGGGGCCCACCCTGGGGTTATTCCAGACTGATTAATTCAGGCTTGAGAAATTAATTGCTAGATTGCCTGATGGGTGCAGGGGTGGGCCCTTGTGTATGGATGGAGTTTCCCAGGGTCTGGGGAGAGATTTCTGGTGTGAAGGTTGGAAGGAGAGCCTCCCACAGAGGTGACTATGAGGACCAGGAACAAGGTCAGGGTGGGATGTGACCAAGCGGGAAGCCCCTGTAAGACGTTTAACTTCCTAGATGCTTCTCTGGATATGGGAAAGAAAGAGTAGTACTCACTTTTAAGGTCTTTTTCTTCCTATGTTGTAATTTTCTCCACAGCCTCCGATGGATCAGGAAAGTCCTAATTACTCACACAACTTTGAGGGCAGGATTTTAGCGGGACCTGAGGACCTGGGGCTGGCGGGGAAGGAGAGGCCCTGGTTCTTACCTCTTCCTCCTTCCTGAGGGCCTTGCACAGCTGCAGCAGCTTTGCAAGGCCCTCACTGAGGAGAGCGGCTGAGGTGGTGTGGGTTGGGGGCGGGGAGCGGGCAGCCCGTTCAGAGAAGGCGTGGCCTCCATTTGGAAGGGCACGGGAGACAAGGCCCTCTTTCTCGAATACATCAGAGGGAGTGGGCTCTTCGAAGAAAGCAAAAGCTGACCTTAGGGTGACCCACAGCTGAGAAGCTGTTTTGGGTACTGGGAAACACACAGGAAATTAGCCTCTTTGGCCTGGAGGAGCTCACATGCAAGAATGATCCAGTCTTGAAACAGGGCACGTGCATGGCAGATGCTTAGGGAGCGCCTTTCCAGAGGGGAATGAACAGCGAGAGTTTATTTCAGCTGGGCTCAAGGCAGCAGCTCGTGCAAAGGCCCACGTGGGTCAAATTCTAGAAAAAACTGTGGGCTGGTGCATGACCCATGCAGCAGACTGTGGCCATGTGGGGAAGAGAAGGGGCATTGATTGAGCATATTGTCATTGATTGAGGGTATCTGAAGTGCCAGGCTCAGTGGCTTATTCTGTACAGTATAAAGGATAGTGTAGTTGGCAGTGGCTTTCGAGCCTGATGGGGCATCAGAATCACCTGGGAACCTGTTAGAATTGCAAATTATAAGGCTGCACCCAGACCCACTGATTCAGAAATTCTGGTGGTGGAACCTAGCAATTTGTGTTTTAATAAGACTTCTGGGTGATTTGGATGCAGCCCAAAGTTCGAGAACCACTGGTGTAGTGGAAACAGTACTAGACTTTGGAAGGTGGGCTGGTGAGGGAGGGAGGTGTGACGGGGACAACTCACATTGGGCACTGGGGAAAGTCTGCTGTGTTCTGAGTCACGGGCTACATTACTCGCATGTTCTTTCAAGTGCTCTAAGCAGTGACTGGGGGTGGTGGTGGGGGGGTCTATATCACCATACTCTCAGCACAGATGGAAAATCCAAGGCTTAGAGGGGTTAAATGACTTGCCAAAGATCACACAGTACTAGAGCTGCGTTCTGCACCCAATTTGGCTAGATTCCCAGAGCTAGATTGTCAGTGCGTATTGGGACCACTGACCCACCAATGTGCAATGGTCTGGGCAGCAAGGCCTGGAGAACCCACAGGGGCCTGGGTGGAAGGAAGAGCCCCAAAGCTTGCAGCTCCTTCCCTGAGGACCTGGTGGTGATCAGTCCTGAGGCTGATGGGTGAGAGATGAGGACTTCTAATTCCTGTCCTCAAAGGACAATTATTTGAATTTTCATAAGGTTTGCCATTCACACCAGGAAGCTGGGCTTAGCACATGTACTCTTTCAAGAGACTACCTGTTGTCCCTGACTCCTACGGCTGATAGGTTCAACATGAGGTTAAATGAGAAAAGCAGGGTGAAAAATGACCTGTATGCTGTGACGACAACACCTTAGATAAAAAACAACAACATTAAGAACACACAGAGGCGGGGAAAGCCCGAAGGAATTTTCTTCCTTTCTCATTTCCTAAGGTGTATTATGTAGTTACGATTATTTGTATGATGAATATAGAGTATTTATTTTTCAAGTGCAACAGCTCACATCCCTTGTGGAAGGCAGTGGCATGGTGGATGACTCTGTGAGCCCAGTGGTGGAGCAAGGCTCTCTCCTCTGGGAGGGTTGGGTTCATTGGCCCCTTCAGCCTGTCCTTGAACAAGGGCAGCTGTGGGATGGGGAGCCATGCTGCACTAGTGATGTCAGAGGAGCTGTGATATTTATTCGTCTCATGCAGTTGCAAAGTCAAGCTTCAGGGTCTTAGAGACCCTCTGGACATCCCTCTTGACAGAGCTGCGGCCTGGAGGGCTTTAGAGGGACCCTGGGGCCAGGACTGAGTCCTCTCCCAGGTCATCCTGATAGCAGTCAGCAGGGAATCACAAACCCAGGATGGCTTGGGGGCTGGGACAGGCAAGAGGAAGCCTCTTTCTCCAAGCAAAGGCCACCAGACACCTGTAAACACAAAATAGTCTTTATTTGTCAACGAAGGCTACACGGGATCACTTCTGGTTTTGTTTTTATGCTTTTTTTTTTCTAGAAGGTATCTACATCTGCATTTATTTACAGCCTTGTTGGTATTTACACAGTCAAGATACAGTGTTAGAAACACAAAAGTGTTGAGAAAAAAACTTCTCAAAATTAGTTCCAGACTTCAGGAAAATGATTTCCACATGGTAAGGCCAGAGTCTCCAGTGTTGGTCATCCAGCGGCAGCTTGGTACAGACTCCTTTTGCCGAAGCTGCGGGTTCAGAGGTCCTCAGAACAACAGGTGGATTTAGAAAAGTGGGATTCTGGTGTTGGGTGAATCCAGGGCTGCTGGGGCACCGCCAGACACCTGAGGCTCAGCTCCTGCCAGGACGGCCGAGCCTGCTCCAGGCTAGTCCTCCCTTGGCTGTTCGCCCTCAGAATAAATCACATTTTCTTGGGGACCAGGAGGTCACCTAGTACCTTGCCTTTGGCATTCCAGAGGGGGTAAGAAACACAACATTGGCCCTCGCCCGGGCCTTCCCACACTCTGATCTTCCACATTCGTAATGAAACCTAAGAGTCACCACTGTCTGGGGCAGTCAAGTACACAAGGATGGTTTTTGCGAATGTGAAGGTTGGAGAGGATAAGGCTTCTCTCTATCACCTCAGCAATGAGTCTTTAAAATGAGTTTGCTGTTTTTTGAAGGTTAAATGAAAGGGCCTTGAACTGCAGAGTTCTTTTTTAACTCCCTTTCCTCCAATAAAATATAGACAAGTGTATAAACCTAGCTGGGAATGATGTGCCTTAAATAGAGAGGTTTTTCATTCTAACAGGGACCCCCAAGGGAAAGGAGAGACTGGGTTTTTTCTGGGATCCCTCAGGAGATGTGTCCCCGGGCCAGGTCTGGCTCCTGGGCTTAGTGGCTGCCGTGAGGACTGGAGAATAGCCTGGACTTTGAGCAGTGGATGCTCAAATCCCCAAGCCTGACACCCTGTTGAGAGCTCGAAAGCTCATTCCTCCTGGGCGGAAAGCTCAGCATCACCGCCCTCACCACGTGGCCACCACAAATACAAGGTTGCAAGTGGTAAAACTGCATTCTAAGATTTCACATTGCAATCTTAGATTCCATTTGCATAATGGAAATCCCTGCCATCTTTAAAGGTAATACTTTAAAGTCGCAGCTGAGAAGATTTGTTTTTCTTCTTTTTTCAAATTCTGATTCTTCGTTCTGTGTCTACAAAACACTGCCCAGTCTGCCTTGCCATCATCTTCTGTGCCGCCTCCTGGTTATCTGGACACACATCTTCTGGCCATTCTCACCCTCAGTCAGTTTCTTAGGGATTGTTCCCAATCCTCTCTCCCTAAGTAGAAATCAGGCACTGGTGTGGTCCTTGGGTTAATTCTTAGCCAACAGTTCTGAGAGATGAGGGTCAGAGGCTGACAAGGGAGTAATTTACCGGCATGCCTTCCCCTTCCTCCAGTCTGCCCTCCAGCAATGTCTGTTTGGAGTGTCGGGGGTGAGATAAAAAGGAAATCTCATCCTACAAAAAAACAAAGTTGGGGAATCAGTAAAGTCCTATTTAAGGTGGTGGCAGAGGGGCTGAGGATGTGGGACCAGTTGGCAGCTGTGCGGGGAAGGAGAGAAGGCAGGAACTGTAGGATCATACACCTGGGCAGGTGAGGGAGGCCTGGTCACTCTGTCAAATGAACAGATTTGGTTGGTGAGTGTCAAAAGGGCCGGTCCTCTCAGGATGGGAGTCGATGCTTGGAGCCTATTCCATAGGCACAGGGTTAGGCCTTCACACTCACACTTGCCATGGGTTTGTGACTGCTGGTCTCAGTAGGAGGACAGCTTGAGGAGGGAGTCACTGAGTCACCTGCAGCCCAAATGGAAGCCAACTCAAAAGGGCCAAGGCCAGAAGCACCACCTTCAATACAACAGCACCAACATGGCAGTGAGGTGCATAACACTGCCTGTGCCACAGCTGAGATCCTTTCTCTAAAGCTTCGGGATCCTTCAACTTCTCTCCCTACAGAAGCTGGGCTGCTGTGGTGGTATGTAGCCCAGGAAAAATATAAGATCCTTTAAAGAAACAAACACTCAGGCCAGGCGCAGTGGCTCACACCTGTAACCCCAGCATTTCGTGAGGCCAAGGTGGATTGCCTGAGGCCAGGAGTTTGAGATCAGCCTGGGCAACACAGTGAGACCCCATCTCTATGGAAAAAAAAAAAAGAAATGAAACACCCAATAATTCTGTTTTTGATCCCTAAAAGTCCACGCTGTTCCTTTGGGGAGGGGGCTCTGGAGGAGGGACAGGGCGTGGGGGAAGCATAGGGACCTGGTTCCTGTGGACCGCATGCCGTCCCTGACCTCTGAGCAGACATCCCCAGCAGGTCTTCACTGATGTCAGGCAGCCAGGATGGAACTGATCAACTGGGCAGGAGCACTTTGCCCAAGGGCCCTTGGTATGAAGAGTACATTTTGAGAGGCATAAGTCCCTTCTGGAGGACAAAACTTGCGTTCTTCAGGACAAACTGTTTTCCATCTCATCCAAGAATGATCCTGCCAGATGGGAGCCCCCACCTCCAGCTCATGCCTCCCACAGCAGGCCTGCGGAGCACTGTATCTGACTCAGTAGAGCTCTGGATCCAGGGGCAATGGGCAACCAGTGGACAAGCAGGCCAAGGCGCACTGCTGCGGCAGGGTGACTTTTTTTTTGGAAACAGGAAGAGCACTTAGCGAAACACATCCTCTAATCCCAGTGGGATGACGTAAGGCAAAATCTCCTCTCCCCAAGAAGTCTTGGTTGCCTCCCTCTGCTAGGCAGAACCCAGACTACATGCTGCTCCGATCCTCATTCAGTCAGAGACCTTCTCGGTTTCATTAATAATTGTGTAATATTCTGAAGACTCTGTGAGTAAGGCTATAGAGGTGCCATGAGCTTATCAGTCCAACAAGGTTTCCACGGGGAATAGCTCAGACTCAGAATTCATTTTCCACACTTAATGTAAATGTAACCCACAAAAGTTCCATTTTCTAAGAAGCCCAGCTTAACAGGAAGCATTTGGCTTCCCCTCCCGTCTCCCAGAGCCTCCTGTGAGTGGTAATGACAATGGTAATTAGGCGGATGAACCAGGAATGGAATCCTTGAACAAGGGGCTCCCAGCTCTGGCTGTGACTCCCCCTGCCCTCACTGCTCCCCCGGCCTGCTGGCTGCTGCCTCAGCTTGGGCGTGCTCTTCAGGTGTGGGCTGTCCCTGCTTCTGAGAGGGCTCAGGCCTCTCCCTGACGACACAGGCACAGGTCTTCACAGGAATCACGCCAGCCTGGCCTCCCAGATCCACGGGCACCCGCCTTGGGAACTGCCCTGCTCCTGGTGGGGTTGTATGATATGGGCAGGCCACACCACATCAGCTCTTCCCTCCTTTCTTCCTGTCACTAAAAAACACATTGGCTGGGCTTCTCTAGAGGGGAAGCTGTTTCAGAACTTCAGGAATTTCCTGGAAGCCCAGCCTGCCCAAGTCCAGCTCTGCGATCATCTTGTACATGGAGGCAGATGGGACTTTGGGAGCTGGTTAGAAAGATGCTTAGCTTATGCCTTCCTCTCTTTGGCTGGCTTTTTTTGTTAAGCATTTTTCCAGAATCAAAGCCACCAAGCACCTCCCTCCACATTCCTACGTCTCAGTGGTGGCGGCTGAGCGGTGGAGGGAAGATACTCAAAGTCATAGAGAGAGGGCTTCACCTCGGAAGGCAGGCTGGTGCCCTCGCCACCATTGCCATCCCTTTGCCATGGGTGGCCTTCTGTTCTGTGGACATGGTGCCCACATTGAAGGCTTGCTGTGCAGTGCTCGTTCTCACATCTGGCTTTGGGAGAAAGGAGGAGGTAAACAGGAACATCATGGAGGACCAACCAATCACAGGTATCCTGGGTGCTTTCCCTCCCGGGAGGATGGGACTCTGAGCCCAGGATGTTATGTCACTGGTCTGAGGGAAAGGACCCGGGAGACACTTTCTCTATCCCAGCATGGGGGTGGCACCGACAACTACACAGGATTTGCAAACGGGGTAGGGGGTTTCATTTAGCATCAAAATAGAAAGCTTGGACAGGAGTTTGGGGCAGCTTAAAAAAGGCGCTGAACAACACCATGAAATTCCCTGGAGCAAGATGAAGCCATCTGTGATCCTCTGGAGGCAGAGAACACGGTGAGAAGAAATCCACCACTCTTCTGCAGGAGCCCTGTCAGGAGCCTCAGGTCCTATAGACCCTCCTCCCAGGCCCCCTTGGAAGGGGTGTTGTACTGGCCTATCACTCCCTTTACTCCTGCCCGACCCCAATCGAAGAAGAAAGGGTTGCACATCAGACAAGTTAGCACAGACATTCATGTCCCACATCACACTGGGTACCTAGGGACAGACGAGGACACACCCCAGGAGATGCGTCTCAGAGAGGAGATACATATCCCAAACGACAAGGGAAAAATCCTCAAGGAAAAAGGGAACAAAAGACAATAAAGTTTTCATTGTGATCACACTACAGAAAAAAATACCTTCTGTTCTTTGCAAAAAATGTGCGAAGGCCAAATTTGTGTTTTTCTTTTCTAAAAAAAAGGATGTTGCATGAGTTACAATGCAACCAGTATCTTTTTGTTTCTGCACTTGTTAAAAAATCATTTTTTTTAAAGTACAACACAGTCAGGTATGCGGCCACAAAAGAGTAGCTGTCTTTGGCAAGAAGTCCAGGCCTTGGTCCTCTCTGTCACCTCCGGCCCATCTCGCTCTGTCTCATGAAGTGGATGTTGTTGGCACTGTCTGACAGTTCTGGGTACTGCTCGACAGAGATCACGAAAAAGCCGTCGTAGCCTTGCACCTGCCCTGTGCTCAGCACCTGCTGCTTCTCCCCCTCTGTCCAGGCCCGCAGGCCTTCCTCCCCTTCCCGCAGTCTCTGCTGCTCACGGGCCCATGCTTGGCGCACGGCTCTCTGCCGGGCCAGTTCCAGGACCCGCACCTTCTCCTCGTCCAGCGTTGTCCCGTAGCGTGTGTTCAAGCACAGTGCCCCGTACTGGAGCTGGATGTCTGTGTAGCGTCTAGTCCTGCCATTAAGCACTGTGTTGATCTGGGACACAGTGACGTTGACCCCATTTTCCAGGGTTCGCCGCCCCCCACTGAGGCCCAGGATGGCCAGGTCACCTTCTGAAGGCCCTGGTTTCACAAAGTAATGGGTGTCCACCCCATCAATGGTGAAGTGCAGGTTCTCTAGGTAGTGGGCATTGTTCAAGATGGCAGCAACCCTTCGCCCATCCTCGTTGGCCACACTGATGATGTCTGTGGTCACTCGGCCATCCTTCAAGGCAAACTTGACCCCCTTGCCAAAGACTGAGCCGCTGGATGCAAACTTCTTGGTCTTTGGAGCCTGCTGGCAGCTGGTGATTGTGGAGCCATAGAGCTGGTCAAAGCGTTCTAAGGTTACGAAGGCCTTGAGCTGCTTCTGTACTTCACACTGTACCCCGAGGATAGACTGATGGGGAGGAGAATGAGAGAGAGAGAGTAAGACAAAGGGGAAAAAATCCTGAGAACCCGGAGAATCAGCTTAAATAATGAAGTCAAAACCATACATATTTATTAACCTGCGGCATGTAGCTCTACCGCTGACCACCAGAACATCCAGGTGGTTGCCAGAAGGTCAGAACATCTGCTGACCTTCATCCATCCATCCACCCACCCTTCCATTTAGAAACTGTTCAGGGGGTATCTAATCTGTGCCAGGTCCTTTTCTGAGCACTGGAGATAGAAAAATGAATCAGACATCATCCTTGCTCTTAAAGAACTCATCATTTAGTTGGGAAAGACAGATAGGACAACAATAATTGCAATCAAATGTGATCACTGGTGGCCTAAAAGAGGAACTAGTAATAGCCATAGCTAACATTTCTTGATGTTTCAGCCAAATAATTACCACTCATTATCTCAGTGATCTTCACAATCACCTTATACGGTAGGTGCTGTCATTATTCCAATTTCATGTCTAAGGAAACCAAGGCTCAAAGAGGTTGTCACCGGCTCACAGTCATACAACTAACAACAAGTCAACCTGCAAGCCCAGGTCTGTCCAGTTCTAGAGGTTCAGTTTCAAGGGCTGCTGGAGAAGGAAGGAGCAAACAAAGCTGAGAAGAATCTTGGCCTGAAGGTGGAGGAGGTGGGGTTTGAGGACAGGCTCAGGCTTGAGTTGGGACCTGAAGGATGGGTGGGGGTGGTGGGATGCCATTCGATGGAGGATTGGCAAGAAATGCATTCTTGGCAAGAAGGCATAACATGGTGAGAGGCAGTGATTGATATTAACCCTTCCCCCCTGCTTCACTGCTCTCCACTGCATTCACATCTGATTTCCAAGGAAGGCCTCTGCCCCACCGTGCTTCCTTGGGGCTCCTGGGGTGCCCCTACTCTTGGCTGCTTTGGGGGACAGGTTGGGCCCTGCCAGCTTGGCGTATCATCTACCTGTCCCTTCTGTGGCTCACAGAGCTTGAAGAAGCCACACTCAGGAGGGCTCCAGGGCCTTATCAGCAAGTTAGGGAAATGGCTTTAGTAACAGGCCCATCGGCTTCTCACTGAAATTAAGTCCTCTTTATAATTAATAGAACCCTGTCTGTGAACAATTATTTCCTAGAGTTTCACAAAAGCTGGAGTGCTCAACAACAAAGATCTCCGATGCTTGCCGAGGGCAGAAATCAATAATTCATTGACAGGCGAGGTTGGCAGACAGGCAGTCAGAGACTGGGGCTCTCTGGAGTGCAGGAGGGAGCCTGGTGAGGGAGGAGGAGCTGTGCTGCAGTGCTCAGCCCTGGGAAGAGCAAATGCCAGGATATCTGGGTGGGGCCTGGGGGTGGTGGGAACTGGAGAGGCTGGGCAACAGAAAGACGATGGGCTCTGGGGCCAGGCAGACTTGGGTTCTCCATCGAATTCTGCTGCTTTCAAACCCTGGTCCCCTCATCTGTAAAACGGGGAAATGTCTGGGCTGTTTACTTCTTTCAGCCATTTATTTATTTAGCAAAAATGTTTCATGCACCTACTGTGTGCTATCCTGTATGCTGGGTACTAAATGAGACCCAGTACTTACCCTCTTGGGACTCATAATCTAGTAGAGAGACAAGAAAGAGGCATTAAAGTACAGTGTGGGAAGTGCCACCAGCGTACAGGGGTGCAGAATCCCATTCTCCGGGGTCTGGTAGGAGATAGCTATGCTGAGGCCTAAAGGAATCAATCTGGAGTGAGAAATATGGATATGAAAGTTTCTGACCACCAGCACCAAGCCATCTGGCAACCTGCTTTCCTCCTTAGTCTGTCATCCCCTGGGCAAGCATCCCTTGAAGTCTTAGTCTCCGCCTGATTCATCCCTGCGTTCACTGGGCACAGCATGGGGCTTGGCACAGAGTCGGGTTCTCATAGAGAATTTATGAATGGATTGGGGTAGTGGGGAGGGGAGAAGCTAGCAAATGAATGCATGAAGTGAGCCGGTGGGATGAGACTGTTTTTAAAGACCTTTACGGCTATACAATTCTGAGCCTTGAAATTGGGTTATAAAAGCGAGACAAGAGAAAGTGAGTCTTTTTGAGCACCTACAGTATGCCAGGCACTGTACTCAGCAAGAGGATACAGAACAGGCACATCTGGGTTTGAATCCCAGCTCTACCCCTTCCTTGCCGCGTGGCACTGGGAAAGCCTCAGGCACGAATCTGTAAAATGAGAACAATACGGCTGTGGGATCTTTGTGAGTTACATAGAATAACTCACATAAGGCCAGGTGCATTGAAGTACTCAGAAAATGTCACATTTTTATTTAGAACCCACCTTCTCTCCCTGTGCTTTTGTCCTGGTTAGTGACCAAGGCTTATTATTTTTGTGGAACTCCAAACTCAGTGTAACACACAAAGCTCCTTACTGCAGCTTGTAAGCGTCTGTGTGTGGTCATGGCTGCGTCCCTAGCAGCTTCCTAGTGGTGGGTTACTAAGTAGTTGTTGAACAGTCTCTGGCAGGCACTGTGGAGGCACCACATTGGTGTCTATCACTGGCCCATGCTTTTCTGAAAAGCTGAAGGGACCCCCTCCCGTAATGTCTGAGTGGCCTGAGGAGTGGCAGCCTTGCGCAGGAATTACCTTGCTGTTGTCCCACTCCTGCGTTTTCATCTGTGTGTGGATGAGCTCATAGGAGGGTTCCATGGCATCCATGTCTGGTTTGGGATAACCAGGGATCACGTTGTGTAGCTGGAATCCAAAGGTGAGCAGCCAGCTGTTAACATCTGGATGGGAGGGAAGCAGAAACATCTCCATGGAGTGAGTGGACCTCAGATGCGACCCATCCCCATCACACAGCCTACAGTTAGCTGAAGGGGGTGGTGACGGTGTGGATTGCTGCTGGTGGGAGAGTCAACTGCTACATACTCTTTTCACTCTATGAGAGCCAAATGTACTCCTGGGACCCAGCAATCCCTATCCCAAGTATATACCCAAGAGTGATGACACTGAAATAGAACCCAGGTTTCCAGACTTCCTTTTCTATTTTCACTTCAACTCCCAGGACCTCTAGCTTCATACCTGGGGCAGCTGTTGACAGATGAAGATCCCTCCCTTTCACCCCAACATCCATAGGAGACACTTACAAAGGACAGCCAGACTCACCAAAAGAAAAGATTTTAATGATTGACTTGCAAAGAGACAATTCACTTAAGAAACACACTCCCCTGCTCTCCCACCTTCCTGTGCAGTGATTAGAGCTTCAGGTTCAAAGTCCCACGGGTTACAGAGATGGCCTAGGCTGCGATCAGAGTCTTCCCTCTGCTTCTACCTTTTATACTCTCACAGCCCAAGAATGCTACAACCTCCCTGTGCCTTCATCTTCTTTTTTTTTTTTTTTTGAGACGGAGTCTTGCTCTGTCACCGAGGCTGGAGTGCAGTGGTGTGATCTTGGCTCACTGTAACCTCTGTCTCCTGGGTTCAAGCAATTCCCTGTGTCAGCCTCCCGAGTAGCTGGGATTACAGGTGCCTGCCACCATGCCCGGCTAATTTTTGTATTTTTAGTAGAGACGGGGTTTTACCATCTTGGTCAGGCTGGCTTGAACTCCTGACCTTGTGATCCACCTGCCTCAGCCCCCAAAGTGCTGGGATTACAGGTGTAAGCCACTGCGCTTGGCCACCTTCATTTTCTAGTCTTTACATTGGGCTTGGGGATCAAGTCCCATAGGCATGGGAATAATTGATTTTATAACATTCCTTGGGGTTACTAATTATAAAATATTAGGTGTGGGGATAGATAGGATTTTGCCATGAACATCTGGCTCACTGGAGAATGGAATCAGGAAGCCAAGACATGAGGAAATGAAGAGGACCAGTCACCTGGCCAACTATTGCTGAGTATCTTCTATGTGCCCAGGACTATGCCGTTCAGACCCTCATCTCACATACTCACAACTCTGAAGAAGAGATGAGACATGGGCATGAATAATGTTGATACAAGGAAAAAGATTAGAGGAAGGCGGAAGCCTTTCATTTAGACAGGTTGACAAGACCACATGCAGAAGGTGGCATTTAAGCCAGTTACTGAAAGCTGTGCCATTTTTGTCAGGCACTGGCAGAGATGAAGTGGGCACTTCAGGCAAAGATGACTGTACTAGGCAAGGCCTAGAGAGGGAAGGTGTGGGTGCAGGGAGTGTTCAGGTAACCAGAGAGCAGCTCAGCAAGGTTGAGAAAGAGCCAGAAAGGATGACTGTGGCCGGAGCAAGAAGAGCTTCAGATGGCAGGGGGAGGTGAACTGGGGCCAGAGGGAGACAGATAGACAGACAGGCAGCCAGCCAGCCAGCCAGCCTGTGTCCCAGCATGGCTCAGCCTTCCTCAGAAAGGCATAGCTGAAGATGTCAAAGCAGATGTCAATCAGAGACTAAGAATCCAAATTCTTGGGGAGGCAGGATTTTGATTTGAGCCTCAGAGCCAAGGCTGATTTTGGCTTCTTTCCAGTGGAGATAGAACCCTGATCAGAGAGGTCCTGTTTAGGTTCTAGGATGATATAGTTTGAATGTGTCCCCTCCAAATCTCATGGTAAAGTTTGATCCCCAGTGTTGGAGATGGCCTAATGGGAGGACTTTGGGTCATGATGGCAGATTCTTCATGAATGGCTTGGTGCCCTCCCGAGGTAATGAGTGAATTCTTGCTCTATTAGTTCATGCAAGAGCTGGTTGTTTAAAAGCACGTGGCACCCCTCCCTTCTCTCTTGCTACCTCTCTTGCCGTGGCCACACTGGCTCCCCTTGCCTTCTGCTATGAGTAAAAGCTTCCTGACATTGAGCAGATGTGGCTGCCATGCTTATACAGCCTGCAGAACTGTGAGCTTAGTTCCTTATAAATTACCCATGAGCCTCTTTTCCTTATAAATTACCCATGCTCAGGTATTCCTCTATGGCAGCATAAAACAGACTGAGACATAGGTAGGTTTGGGCAAAATTGCCACCTGCCACCCACTGAGTTCATCCTACTGGTGTGAGTGACCTGTGTCCCTGTCACCACTGGGTTCCATGTTACCATCCCATTCAAAAACCTCGTGTTTGCCTTTGTTTTTGTTTTCGGGTTGTCTGGGGCCCCCTCTCCCGAGTGTGCAACTTGGTGGTGCTGAGGTGGAGTGGTGGTAGAAAGGGAAATTTGGAGCCCAGTTCTACTTGTTTCAGCCTTACTAGGCAAAATCATAGAAAGGAAAGAACATGGTAGCTGAAGCAAGACAAACCCAGTGTCCAAATTCTGGCTCCCCACCTTACAAACTGTATGAACTCGGACAGTTTACTTAACCTCTTCGAGATTTAGTTTTCTTATCCGCATATTGACAATGGAAATGGTTTTAACCATACTTCTATGGAGAAGAATACAAAGTGTTACCATTTGGTGGCAGTTATCGTGTGGCAGGAGCTATTCTAAGCTTATACATAAATTACTGGATTTAACGTATTTTGATTTTTTTTTTGAGACGGGATCTTGCTCTGTCACCCAGGCTGGAGTTGAGTGGCACGGGTTCAAGAGATTCTCCCACCTCAGCCTCCAGAGTAGCCAGGACCACGGGTGTGCCATCATCCCTAGCTAATTTTTTGTAGAGATGGGGTCTCGCTGTGTTGCCCAGGCTGGTTTGGAACCCCCAGGCTAAGCAATCTGCCTGTCTTGGCCTTCCAAAGTACTGGGATTACAGATGTGAGCCACTGCACCTGGCAGATTTAATGTATTTTGAAGAATACAGCTCAGTACCCGCTCACAGAAGATTTTCTCTATTTTCCGCCAACCCATGCTTCCACATCCCAGGACCTCCATTTTCTCCTCTCTAACAGAAGGAGCTTGGACTAACTTTTCTTCAAAGTCCCTCTTCTCACTGAGTTTTTAAGAGTCTTTGATTCTATAAATCATGGCAGATGGTTCTTTGGGAAATTAAAACAAACAGAACAGGAGGAAAAAATGCCCTATAAAGCCATTTTGCCTGAGGCTAAGAACTTGCATCTGAATTTGTAGTTGCGAAGGAAAGCTTCTATAAGGAATACTGCAAATTCTCAGGAAACTAGGGGGCTGAGAAGAGGGCTGGGCCTTAATTACAAGTGATGGAAGGTGGAAAACTTTCCTATTTTGCCTTTAGGAAAAAATGCTGAAAATGAATTTATTCATAAGTTTTTCTTCATTGCTCCTCTGAAGCGCTGGGAATTCTACTCTTCCTTCTTACCATATCAGAAGTAGATATTTCCCTCAAGTTAAAAAATTCCTCTTCACTCATCCATCCCAGAGTTTGATGTTGTCACAGGGGAGTGATGAAATGTAGGCAACAATAATCTCCTTCCTTCCTTCCTTAATTTCTTCCTTCCTTCCTTTTCTTTTTCTTTCTCTCTTTCTTTTCTTTTCTTTTTCTTTTTTCTTTTTCTTTCTCTCTTTCTTTTCTTTTTCTTTCTTTCTCTCTCTCTCTCTTTCTTTCCTTTTTTTGACAGGGTCTCACTGTCACCCAGGCTGGAGTGCAGTGGCATGATCTTGACTCACTGCAACCTCCGCATCCCAGGTTGAAGCAATCTTCCTGCCTCAGCCTCCCAAGTAGTTGGGATTACGGGTGTGTGCCACCACGCCCAGCTAAGTTTTGTATTTTTGGTAGAGACGAGATTTTGCCATGTTGGCCAGGGTGGTCTTGAACGCCTGACCTCAAGCGATCTGTCCACCTTGGCCTCCCAAAGTGTTGGGATTGCAGGCATGAGCCACGGCACCCAGCCAATAATCTCTTTCATGTGTGTGGTTTTGTTCTTTACAAAATGTATTTGAATCCAAGAATGAGGGTTTTGGAATCAGAGCAGAGTTCTAATCCAGCCTTGCCACTTCTTAGTGGGCCAGTTACTTTAGCTCTCTGAACCTCAGAACCTCACTTTTCTCCTTTGTAAATGGGGTCAGTGATCCTACCTCACAAGCATCAAGTGAAGATAGAGTGCAATGATGTACATGATATATCTGTAGTGGACATTTTTTGGTTGCCTTCCCAGCAGTCCGTTCTGCCTTCTCTTTCCTTTCTGGAGTATTAATGTAATTATAGGGAAGTTGAATCCACCTAAGGGGTTGGCATGTGACCTAGGCTAAGCCAATCAGTGCATTCTTTCCCTCTAGCCACCAGTAAGTGCTTCAGGGATTGTCCAGTGACCTAAGCCTATCTCACTGGAATACATCTCAGGACCCTTGAAGAAATTTTTGGGAAAAAAAGAATTTTTTGTTGTTGTTGTTGCTGGATGTGAATGAAGATGCATGTAGTCTACCTGAACGCTAAGAGGTAAGGTTTAGTGAGAAGTAATAGTATCTTGGTTCTTATTCGTGATTGCAAATCTTTTTAAATTTGCTAAAAACTTAACTGCTTATATGAAATCTCTTCTTTGCACACCATGGGTTTTCAAACTGTAGGATATGACCCACTATGCAATGAAATCAATTTTGTGAATCATGACCAGCATTTTTATTGAAATGGAACAGACTAGATTAGAAAATGAGTGCATCACACTTAAGTATTCTTTTGCAAACCTTTTGTCTTCGTGTTTTATTGCAATGTAAAATCTTTTTCTTATGGTGGGTTCATAGTCAAAGAAATTTGAGAAAAGCTGTCTTCGACCCTGTGATCTATGAAGGTGGGTATTATACCTCACTCCTCTCTGGATCCTTAATACAGGTTTGGCAAGGCGTAAGTATAAATAATATACTCTTTGCTAGATTTAACTGACTGGAATATAGAACCCAAACTGAAAATGTTAGGTGCCCCTTGGTGGTTGGTTGCTTTGTTAAAAGCTGGATTTGGAGGCCAGCATGATTGTAGTGGAAGGTGTTCTAGAGTCAGAGAGCCCTGGATTAGAGTCCTAGCTCCGTGGTCTACATCTGTGTGACTCTGGGCAAACCCTTCATTGGAGCCTTGAATGACATTTGGAGTCTCATCTGCAGAAAGGAGATAATGATGGTGATCTCACAGTTGTTGCAAAGTTTAAAGGAGAGTATATCTGCCAAGTGCCAGATAGCATACAGAGTTAGTCATGTTAGTGCTATTCTGGAAGGAGACCATATGTATATGGTGGTGTACAAAGGAAAAGGGGGGAGGGAGTAATATTTTGGCAAGATGCAATGATTCTTTTTTGATAGAAAAATACATTTCCTATTGCACCATATTTTTTTTCAGCTACAGTAACCTGCCAAGACATCTCACAGGAAACTCATTGGAGGGTGAGGCAGGGGGTGTGCTTAATGCAGACAGATGTAATGGAAATGTCATCTCAATCTGTCAAGTTTCTCTAGAACTAGCAGCCAAGTTGAGCATGGTGAATGCTGTGAAACATTGTTAGCATATTCATGTTTATCCATAGGCCCCAAGTCTGTTTTCATCACACCTGTCCACCACCTTGTTCTCCCTTCTTCCCTATGCTTGGGATGCTATTCTCCCCTCTTTCCTATGCTTGGGATGCCTGCTCTCAACGTGTGACAATGTGGAACTCTTCTTGGAAAAGGAATTCTTCTACTGCTGTCAGCAGAAACGGTCCAGGTGGGGGCTACCAAGTTTGGGAGCTGGGAAGCCACATCTGTAAGGGGCATTCATGTGAGCTGTCATGTTGCCCCTCTACACTTTTGTATTATATGTGCTGCCTTCCCTCTCTGGAAGGCCTTTCTCCCCCATTACCTGGTGAACACCAACTCAGGAGCTGGCCTCAAATGTCAGCTACTTTGTGAAGACTTCCCAGAATGCTCTGGGCAGAGCAGGTGGCTTCTCCTGTGTGCTTCAGTGGGCATCTGCGCAAACCTTTGTCATGGTCCTCCCCTCTTGACAGCAGTTGCCTGTCTCTCCCCTTACAGTGAGAATTCCTGGAATGCAGGGATCATTTTTCTATCCCCAATGCCTGAAACAGTGGCTGCACAGAAGAAGCACTTGTAGAATGAAGGAAACTGCCATAAAAGAGGGCAAGAGGATTGAATCACAAGACAAAAGAGGGGAGAGACTACTGGCTTTGCAAGTTGGGATGTGTCCAATTTTTCCCTATCACAAACTCTCTTATGTAAAAAGTGTGGGCTTTACCCAAACCCCCACCCACTCTCTGCGGGGTTGAGGGCCTCTGTGGCTAACCTGGGACTGGCTGCTTGCTGGGAGGGCTGTGGCTGCTGGAGACATCCCTGCCTGTGGAACCCTGCGACATTTTATACTTAAGTTGGTTTCATGGTAATGGAAGGCAGAGCTCATTTTTCAAGTCAGAGGGTAAAGGAAAGGGAACCAACACGAGCCAGGCACTGTGCTAAGTACCTCATGAAATGTATTTCATTTCACCCTTGCAACCACCCTACCAGGTAGGTGTTAGTTTCTATTGTTGCATGTGTTCCTTATTCTTTTTTTCCCTCTTTTCCTGCCCTCTTTGGATTATTTTCTTATCTTCCATTTTATCTCCACTGTTGACTTATTAGCTAGGACTCTTTTTTTAGTTTTTATCTTTTTAGTGGTTTCTCTAGGGTTTATAATACACATATTTAATTATAGGTAGATGTTCTAACATCAATTTACGTATCAGGAAACTGGAATTCAGGGCAGTTAAATAATTTTCGTAACATGTCATAGCTTCAAAATGGTGGATCCTTCACTCCATTCTTACATTATCCCAAACTGAGAACTAATTTTTTTTTTTAAAGCCATACCTTAACCCAATCAAGGACTCATAAGCAGTTTGATTTGTGTGTCAGAAACTCCTAAAGTGCAATCCATGGGATGTATCCCATGAGATATTAGGATTTCATGGTGAAAAAAGGGCTTTCACGGTCAAATAAGTTTGAGAAATAGTGGGCAAATATATTAAATAGTTCACTTTTATAGCACTTCCCAGAGCTTATCATACACTGAAATGTACTATGAAAATGTAATAATGGTGGTGACCCCGACAAATTTATTTGATGCTGGAACCATTTTTCCAGAGTATTTTCTGAACTAGTGTTTCTTCAAGTGGACTTTGGAAAATGCTGCTCTAAGAGAAAGTCAGTGTTTCCTGTCGCCTTATGCCAGCTTTCTCAAAGAAGACTAAGTATTGTTAGGTAGTAAGAGCACTTTATGGGGTCCTGCCCCCTGAGTGAGCCGTGGTCCTTACCTGTCATGAAGCACTTGATGTCCTGAGAATTGCTGATGGGGTTGTTGTTTTTGAACATATACAGATTAAAAGGCATAATGTTGCTGCTACTAAGGTGCTTCCACAGCTCGTGGTCTGGGCTAGTCCAGCGTCCGGCCAGCACATCATAATCTCGCCGGCCCATGTGGACAAGCTTGGTGAGTGGATCATAGAGGCCACCATGGTAGCCTATGATGATCTGAAAGTTGGGGTTGGTATCCATGTAGATCTCCCCATAGGCTGTGTACAGGATTTGCTTGATCATCAAACCTGTTCCACTAAAGACAGCAAGAGGGGTCCCAATGTTGTCACAAGCTATGTAAAACTCGTCACCACTGCTCAGCTCCATGGCAAAGAGGTGTCCTTGCAAGTCGTAGTAGAGGGAGGTGATCTCAGAGCTGGAGTGGTTGTAGAGGTGGGTGACCTTGGTGGGGTTGGTCAGGTCTGCATAGAAGAACTGCAGGTGGTGGCTGTGGCTGCTCTTGCTGGACACCCGCCGCCCCAGGCCATCGTAGCGGTACCTGACACTCCAGCCGCCAGCCCGGTTGTAGGCCTTGATGAGTAGGCCAGCTGAGTTGTACTCAAAGATATCACCGCCTCGCTGCCTCAGGAAGCCATCCTCATCCATCTTGTATTGCACGTCACCCAGCCGAGTGATGCGGTCGCGGATGTCATACCGTAGTGGTGTGAGCCGTGCACTGTTCCCAGGGCTCAGTAAGTGCAGGTTCCCATTGAGGTCGTAGCTGTAGCGCCAGAGTGGCTTGTCATTGATGGAGACTGTCTGCAGCTGGCCGTCAGCATCATACTCATAGGAATAGCGGGTGGTATTGGCGTAGGGTCCTACCTTCAGCTCCTTCTTCACTACTCGCCCCATGTTATCATACTGGACGGTCATCCAGTACATGAGCGAGCGGAAGATCTCATACTGCACTTCCTTCATCCTGCCATATGCATCAAAATGCTTGGTGTGGGTCATGACAGCTGTGGTGATGATCTGGTTAATGTCATAGTAAATGACACCAAACTTCCCAAACTGCTCAGTCTTGCCTGACACATCATCATAGCGATAGAGATCAATGGGCAGTGGGGTCTCGTTGATCACAGCCTGCATGCTGGTCACCCGGAAGCTGTTGTCATAGTTGTAGTCAAAACGGGCATTGACCATGCCTTCCTCGGTGAAGCGGAAGATCTGTCGGTCAATCAGGGGCCCAATCTGACGGTAGCGGATGGTGCAGGTGAAGCCCTCATTCTGTAGGTTGATGGTCTTCAGCATGCCTGCCGTCTCATCATAGGTGAAACTGACCTTGGTGGTGTCATAGAGCGTCTCTGCCAGCTTTGACAGTTTGCCATACTTGTATATCACCCTGCGGCCAGTGCCCAGGTAGAAGGTGTGGAGGAGGTGCCCATCCTCAGTGAAGTCCTGTATGACTGAGGCATTGCCCTCAGGGGGCTGATAGATGTTTCTGTAGTAGCCCACTGAGCGGATGGTCTCTAGTGTCTGCCGCGCCACGTTGGGCATCGTCACAGAAGAGAGGCGGTCATTCTTGTCGAACTCAAAGATATACTGCCTCTGGCTGTGTAGTAGCAGCACCATGGACTGGAGGGAGAGGAAAACCAAGATATGAGAGGAGGGTGGTGAGGAGAAAGGGTAGGTCTACATACCTGAGACTTAAAGGGACGGAATGAATGTCCAAGGAGAATCCTGAGTTTCCATGGTTTTCTTGAGTTATGCTCCAACCAGAGCTCTCCAACAGGAGTGCCACAGGATACTGCAAATAGGTTACAGATGTGCCAAGATGAGGCTTTCTCTCAGCCTCATCTTAGCACATCTTTAACCTTAGCACACCTGTAACCTACCTGGGGCCTAGGCCTCCAGGTACTCAGGCCATTTGCTGTCCTATGGTGAGCAGCCTTGTGGGTTTGCCCTTTTGTGCAGTACAGACCTGGTTACTTTTGTGTGTGGTGGGGTGTGAGAACGGCCGAGAAGCTTTGGCCTGAAGTATGTACAGCAGTCTGGCTTCCTTGCCCCGGACTTCTCAAACCAATCTTCCTACTCAGGCAAGAATGAGCTCCCCCAAACACAGTCTCACAATTTCTTTTACCTGCTAAACAGTTTCTGCTGACTCCCTGTGGCTTACAGCATGAAGACCATATTTGAGAAGGGCATTTAAGGCTTTGCACAATGACAGGTCATAAGCCTACTCTGGGATAGGGCAGGCTGTGATGGGAATGGGAGAACCTGGTTTCTAACAATGGACTCCTTGTGTGGCCCTGGGAAAGTTCTTCCCCTCTCTGAGTTTGGGTTTTCAGTATGTTGGATGACCTCCAAGGTCTCTCTCTCTCTTAGTACTAGCACAGAATGTCAATTTTGGGGGTACTCACCCAACGGATAGAGGAGACTCACCTCAGAGCAAGCACAGCCTATGCCCTGGATAGGTCACCAGGGTCAGGAAACAAAGCAGGGATCTGGGTACTTGAACTGGGGCATGCAGTGCACTTGCTCTCAGGAAAAGATCAGCAGATAAAAGGCTAGAGGCTTTATGCTGCAAAGCTACCATTTTTTCCTATTTGAGACCAACTTTTGATTTTAGGTCATTTCTGATTCTTACCCTTGGGATGACATGAGTTCTGACCCTATAGCAGAATAGATTTACTAAGGCCATGCCCAGCACTTGAAGCTCAGGAGTAAGTGCCTCCTGCCTAAGTACTGATGCCTAGGCTTCTGCCTGGTTCTCCACAACTGGATTGTACCACATGCCCTAGACCTGGGAGCAGACCCTTGGCCTGGGTCTGAACCCTGAGTCCTGCTCTGCAAATTTAGTGAGTATTTGGGCCTCTACTCTATCAGGCAGGTCTTTCATGTTCTCCTGCCCTAGGACCACCACCTGCCATGCTATCTCCATGATCCATCCAGATGCCTCTTGGGACCCCCTGCCCTCTGTGGCAGACTTTCCTGAACATTTCCTTTTGGTGACATGGGTCAGATATAGCCCACTGAGGCCACCAGGCTGGGCTTGGCCGTGAAGGATTGGCCTTCTGTATGGCAAGGCCAGTGATGCAGGGAGACAGACACCTGCCTTCTCTAAGTATGTGTAGCTCCATGTCTTCCCATCAGCGAAGATCCTGGATGTGATGCGGCCCGCCTGGTCGTATTCCATTCTTTCAGACATGATGCCTCTCTGGATGCCAGCAATGTGACCCCCAGGGGAGTATGTCACGTTGACACCATTCAGCCTGCTGCTGGGTGACCAGAGGCTGGGCCGCCCCGCCTGGTCGTACAGAATCCGAAGGGTGAACTTGCGGTGGTCATCATAGATCTTCTCTGTGCGTGTTACGCGGTCAAAGTCCAGAGATAGGAGATTTCGGTTGTGAACCTGGAGAAAGGGTTGGAAGGAAAGAGAAAATTAATCTGGACCATGAGAACTTTGGTCTGATGGGCCACGTTGCTCTCAGCTCTGCTGGGAAGCTCTTGAGTAGAGGAGGGAGCACAGTCCTGCGCAGCAACAGACATGGGTTTGAATCCTGGCTCTGTCATTTGTCAGCTCTGTGAAGTTTCCTCACCTGTAAAATGGGGACAATAATGCTAATTGCACAGGGTTGTTGTGAGGATGAAGATGATGCCTATGTTGAGAAATCAGTAGCTGTGACCAAAGAGGATCTGCATGTTTTCTAATGTGATTCTTCTAATGAGGACACGTTTTAAAAGGCAGATCCTTCTTGACTCCCTGCTGAAAAGAGACCCACCAAGTGAGCCCAGAAAATAAACTGACCCATCTATTCCACACCAGACACTGCGGAGACCAAAGCTCAGGGAGGTGAAGGGATTTACCCTGGATCTCGTGGCTGGTGAGTGACGGAGTCTGGACTTGACTCTCACACATTCAACGTGCCCCCAAACACTCAGTGGCCCTCTGAGCAATTCGTGGCCTTCTGGGGGCTCTGAACTTCCCAGCCCCTGTCGGGTGTCTCATGCTTGCCACTACAATCAGGGCTTCTTGATTGCCACAGTCAGTACCCAAGACATCTTCTTCCCAGAGGTGCTGGGAGGCAGTGAGTGTTTGTCACTGGGATGGCTTTTCTGCCTGTGGGCCGAACGCGGACACAGTCCTGGCTTTGAGGCACTTTGCTCCTGCCTTCAGGATCGGGAGTGCCTTGTATAAACTCCATCTGGGCTGCTAGGCCAGCACACAGTTCAATTTCCTTTCAGAGTCAGAAAGACAGGGCTCCTACAGACGTAGTGGTAAGTTAGGGTTTTTATATTTTAATAAAGAAATATACTTCAGGGGCCTGTTTCTGTATTTGGATCTGCCCTGTAGGCATTGGTGGCCCCTGAAATATTGCCAGGTATTATGGAACTAAAATACTGGTTCCCGCTAATTGGTGTCTGGCCTTATGGGACATTTGGGCACATTTTCTGTCTCTTCCACTAGTCATTGCTTAAGGTTGACAAGTAATAAGGAAGACCCAAGAGGAAAGCAGATAATTAGGTCACGTGATACAAAATGGCATGTGTGGACCAAGGCAATGAAAGGCCCTCTGGATCCCTGTGTGGTTAAAAAAAAATGGGTCCAGGTCTGGGAATGAAGGCCAGGATTCTAGCTGCAACTTTGTGACCAACTTTTCTATCAACCTTGGGCAAGTGCCTTCCCCTCTCCAGGTCTCAGTTTCTTACTCTGTATAACAAGAGCTGTTGTGAAGGTTGAAGAAACTTACTTAGTAAATCAGTGGAGTGCTAGGCACATAGAAGGTACTGAATAGACGGCTGGAATTATTTCCATTAAATGACAGCAAATGATCGTGGTCATATCCCAGGAAGGAGAGACGTGTGTGTCTCCTCCTTCTCCCACACAAATTCTAAGGCCTTGAAAATAAAGATTTATATTAATCCTGCTGACTTTAGCTGTGAATGACCTGGTTATAATAAGGTTACCTTCTTTGGGGTAATCAAACACAATTGCAGATGGAAAAACAGTGTGGCAGATGATTCCCATGAAAAATCAGAGGCACTGGAGGCTGAAGCTGTGTTATTTGCAGACAGGGCACAGGAAGATACAGGGGCTGTGCCACCAACAATGACAGAGGCCTTTTTAAAGTATCTTTTGGAAGGTCCCCCTGTGACTCCCCTCACGGTGGTGTCACCCAGCCAGCTGCCCCCCTTTATCCCTGGAGGATCTCTAGTGAAGGGGAGCTGTACCTTTTTGGCAAAAGTAATAAAATTAAACAGCTCACTGGGGAGCCACCTAATGCGTCCTGTGCTCGGCAGCGGAGGCAATGAGATTATTTCACCTCTTTATTAAAAAAGTTCCCAGTTGTATAAAAAATGAACTCCATTATGGGGAGGCACACCCGGCTAACATTCTAATTCCACCTGCCACCACTGTGGGTGGCCATTTATTTGGGAGGACACGTAGACGTGGCCACCCGACTAGAGCACCATCAATCTCAGGTTGGGAGAGGGACCAATTAAAGCCTGGAAAACTTTTGGTCTAGTTCACACAGCAGAGAGGAAATCCTAATCATGCTAATTGCTGCCATTTATTGAGCACCTGGAGTCTACCTGTGCTGGGCTAGGTGCGTTGAGTGTATCATCTTGTTTCTGCAGAGGCACCTGAGGCTCAGAGGAGCCGCTCAAGGCTCCACATGGCACAGGCAGGAATCAAACCCAGGTCAAACTTCCCATTGAGGACACTGCCTCAGAGGCGCATGCAGGAGTCTGCGAATTCAGACGGGGGGCTCAGTGAGGCCACAGAGAACAAAGACAGCTAGGCCTTCCTCAGGGAGCTAGTGCAAGGCTGTTTCCTACAGTAGATAGTCGCTAGAGCTCTTGGCTGTTGAGGGAACAAACGAAGCCTGGTTTTCTGGGTTCCAGTTGTGTGATATTGGATAAGTCAATTACTGTTTCTGTAGCTGCTGTGGGCCTATTTTCTAGTCTTTTTTTTTTTTTTTTTTTTTTTTGAGACAGAGTCTTACTCTGTCGCCCAGGCTGGAGTGCAGCGGCGCGATCTCGGCTCATCGCAACCTCTGCCTCCCAGGTTCAAGCAATTATCCTGCCTCAGCCTCCTGAGTAGCTAGGATTACTGGTGTCCCCCACCACACCTGGCTAACTTTTTGTATTTTTAGTAGAGATGAAGTTTCACCATGTTGGCCAGGCTGGTCTCGAACTCCTGACCTCAAGCAATCCACCCACCTCAGCCTCCCAAAGTGCTGGGATTACAGGTATGAGCTGCTGCGCCTGGCCTATTTTCTAGTCTTTACCACCACCTCGCTATGAGACTCTGGAAAAATCGTTTACCCTCTCTGGATCTCCATTGTCTCATGTGTAAAAGAGGGGCTTCAATGAACTTTCTTTGCTGAAGGACAGGGGACTTAAGAGAATCTGAGCTGTGTTGCTATGAGGATGCTTCTGGAATGTTAGGAACATGTAGCTCAGTTCTGTAGTTTGTTTCATCTCAGCAGGTATCCCCTGAGCACCCGTGGTCTGCAAGGTGCTGTGCTGAAAGCCATGGCTAGTTCATTAACTTTCCCTCTGTTCATCACCTGCCTTTCTCAAGGTGGAGGAAAAAGAAGCTGGGCACTCAGGTCCTGGCAGAGGCTGTACTCTACAGAAACACGGGATGTGAAGCAGACAAGGAGCTGGCTTAGGGCATCCACATATTCAAAAGCACTCTGAATGTCAGAACATGATGCCAGCCCCAGCAGTGATGGCTCGGGTGAGGTCATTTTGGAGAATGTAGCTTAGGTTCTAAGTAGCTGAACTGAATTTTGGGACATGCTAGCAATAGTAATAGCAATAATGGTAATAAATAATAACAATAACAATAAGAGTAGCTATTATTGACCACTTGCTATGAGCCAGACTCTAAGACGCTTAATATATTACTTCTAATCCTTGTAGCAACTTGTAAAATTGGCCTTGTCCTTCCCATTTTATAGATGATGAAATTGAGGTTCTAAGATTACTGATCTGCCCAAGCTCACTCAGGGAATAATACAAGCTGGAAATTCAACTCAGACCCGTCTAACACCAAAGCCAGTAGTCTTTCCACAAGTAAAAACTAAAAAGACACACAAGGGTCTCTGATCACACGTGGTTCCCTGCTTTAGCTCCCCCCTTTTGGAGATGAGTGAACTGAGGTCCCAGGGAATGCAAGAACAGAGCCCAGTTCTCCAGATTCACCCTCCTCCTTGCCCCCCAGGACGCAGCCACCTCCAGAGGCCTCGCTCACCCGCAGCCGGCGCCCGAAGACAGTGACCTGGCCCCGAGCCTGCTCTTTGCGCTGCCGCCACTCCACCAGGTTGAGGCCGTTGTCGATAGGCAGCGTGACATTCCTCTTGCCCACAGTGGGGTTGACGGTGCCAGCCAGCAAGTGGGGCTCAGTCTGCAGCGCCACCTCCATGCCGTTGGCCAGCAGCAGCCGCAAGGAGCCATCGGCCCCGATGTAGTAGCTGTTCCGGACTTGGTCTGCAGGAGAGGACAAGCACAGACTGCTCAGAAGGAACGAAGGTGGAGGGAGGTGTGAGGACAGCAGAGGCGGCGGAGGGGACTTTAAAGGATGCTTTTCCTAACTATGAAAGCAATACATCATCACTGAAGAAAATGAGGAAAATACATGGAGAAGACCATCCAGATTCTCAATATCCAAAGAAAACCATTGTAAATATTTTGTATATTTGTAGATTTTAGGATATTTCTAAATGCCCTTACAGTTTAAAATAGATAAGAGTTTTAAAAGTTATAGAGTTTTTCACTGATCATTATATCATGTTACTGAATATTTTTCATAAGCATTTTTCTTAATGACCATACAATATTTCACTGTATGAAAATACTTTAAGTTATTTAACCAAGCCTCAAATAGATATTCAGTTTGATTCATTTTTCAGAATTATAAGTACCACTGTATGTATTTAGTTTAAACATTATTCTAAGTGAAAAAGAAGTCACATGTAAAAGGCTACATATTGTCTGACTCCACTTATATGAAATGTCCAGAATAGGCAAAAATCTCTAGAGACAGTGGTTGCCAAAGGCTGAGGGGCAGGAGGGAATGTGGAGCAGCTGCGAATGGGTATGGGATTTCTCTTTGGGGTGATAAACATGTTCCAGAATTGGATCATAGTGATGATTGCACAGCTTTATAAATATACTAAAAGCCACTCAATTGTATGTTTTTAAAGAGTAAATCTTACGCTATGTGAATTATACCTCAAAAATACTTTTTAGATAAATCAATATCCAATATCTTCATTTTAGATTTTCAAATCAAAATAGATTCCTAAAAGTAGGATTACTAGAGCAAAGGGTTGAACTTTTTTTTTTTTTTTTTTTTTTTTTTGGAGACAGAGTTTTGCTCTGTTGCCCAGGCTGTAGTGCAGTAGTACAACATGATCATAGCTCACTGTAACCTCATACTCCTGGGCCCAAGCAATCCTCCAACCTCAGCCTCCCAAGTAGCTAGGACTATAGGCATGCATCACCACACCTGGCTAATTTTAAAAATATTTTGTAGAGACCAGGTTTCAATATTTGACCAGGCAGGTCTTGAACTCCTGGGCTCAAGCAATCCTTCCACCTTAGCCTCCAAAAGCAATGGGATTACAAGTGTGAGCCACCATACCTGGCAGGTTGAACATTTTTAAGGCTCTTGATATACTCTAAGGTAACAATGTTTTTTATAACAAGGTGAAAAATAACTCTGACAAACCACTGACAGAATGACAAAAAAAAACATAAATATAAACATATTTTAAATCATTGTCACAGGCATACGACAATGATTTAAATATAGATATGATTTGAAATTTTAAATTTGATTTAAAACATTTTAACTTAGATTTTTAACTAAATGAAACTTATGGTGAAAAAAGTAAATTTCAGCTGTAAAATACACATACAGTTTCTTTGTATAGATGAAAATACTATCTCTGGATTTGTGCTGCACTCTCCTGTCTCTGGCCTTTCCTTGGCTGTTTCCTCTGCACTGCCTCCTTCTTCAGTAAGTGCTGGCTTAAGACTCCCTCCAGGCTCTGCTAAAATGTCATCTCTTTCCAGAAGCTTCCCCTGTTCCGCTGGCCAGAATGTATGACTCCCTGTCCTGTACACCCCTCAGCCTTTCTATGGGCCTCCTCAGTGGTCTTGCAGCTGAGGGGTGTGGGAGTCACTGCTCCGTTAATGAACAAATTCTCCAATATTTGAGCGTGTGCTGTGAAAGGCACTATGGCACAGAGATTAAGAGCTTGGCTTTGGAGCCAGGCTACTTCGGCTCAGGTTCCAGCTCTGCGGCTGCCTTGCTGTAAGACCTTGGCCAAATTCTTAACCTTCCATGCCTCTGGTACTTCATCAGTACACTAGGACAATAATTGTACCCTGCTTTGCAGGATGCACTGAGGATTGAGTGAGATCATGAATATGAAGAGCTGAGAACTGTACTTGGCATATAATGTTATGTAAATGTTAGCTGTCACTGGTTTTATGTGCCTGGCACTGTGCTAGTCACTGTCATGTGTGTCTCTTGTCTCTCCTCTATCTCCACCATCCCATTTCTCTCTCTCTGTCTCACAAACACACACACACACACACAGACACACACACACACATATCATGGTGAACTTCTCTAGTGCTGATCATGGTCCTGGAATAGGGCCCCTTGTCTTTAGATTGGCAGTTAAGAGAAGAGGTTCTATAGAGCCTGTTTGCCTGGGTCCAAACACCCAATTAGGTGTGTGACTGGGGCAAGCTACCTAACCTCTGAGTGCCTCTCACTGCCTTCATGCAGAAAACAGAGACAATAACACTTACCTCCTAGGCATATGAGGTACTATATGAGGTACCTTATGAGGTACTGCTTAATGTAAAATGCTGAAAATATGCTTTGCAGTTAATAAGTGCTCCAAAAATGTTAGCTATCATCATCGTTAGGATTATATGTGCTCAGTAAATTTTTGCTGGATGAAACTAGTTATGTTCCAGGCTATGTCAAGCACTAAAGATAGTTATTAAGCAATAGTTTTCATGGGAAACCCTCACTGAATCTTTTCTGCTAGAATGGCATCAAACAGCCCCCCCCCACTCCGTCCTCTCTCCATCTTTCTCTCTCACACATGCAAAAATTCTAAAATCTGCCTCAAACTTGCTATGCATTATTCACTGACAATCTATATTTTTCTGCCTTTGAACAGTGAAAAAGCCTGTGTCAATTTATCCTTTAAAGCCGCTCCTTGCTGAATCCACATATGTCCATTAATGGTGACTTGGAGGGAACAGCATCTGTAGAGGCCCATCTCAGATGATCCCACTTAATGTGGGCTGTGACTTCCCAAGGCCGCTGCTCATTAGCAGCTACTTCTTATTACTTCCCACAGTTTAAACAGAAGATGAAACCAAAAGAGCTTTTCACAAAGACTCTAGTGAGGCAGCTGCAAAACTGAGCATCTGAGCCTGGTACTCAAGAAGGAAAGAGCTTGGCAGAGCTACCAAAGAGGAAAAACAGGTACCATGTTTCCTGGATTCCAAGAAGTGATTTTTCTTTTCACATTTTAATGTTTTTTTGAAACTGGAATGTGTCCACGTATGCCTTTTGAGCAGTATGACTTTTTTCCCTCTGCCTAAAAAGTTGTTATTAAATTGATGATACATTTAAAAACTGAGGAATGTGGCACTTTCAAATTTTAAAAAGTTGCCCAAATGTAAGAAAGCCCACATGAACCTTTGAGAAAAATACTCACAGCCAGTTTAGCAGTATGGAATGGATGGATAATTCTTACTCACAGGGAACAAGACTGGCCTGAAGGACAAGATGTCTGAGTAATTGGTGGTCCTGCAGTCCTTGGTCAGGCAAGATCTTGGCTGCCTCAGAAATTGTACCTTCTCTTGGCAATAATCCAGTCAGAGCATAAATCCCTGGGGTCTGTCCCAACCCACTTGTGATATTATGATTATATATCCACGGTTCCCAGCTCATAACTCCTATACCCCTTCTCATAGTCTTTTGTTCTAATGTTGAGGCACTTCAGGACTCAGAAGCAGGCCTTAGGAAACAATCTCTCTGCCTCTCTCTCTGACCTTCTCCTGCCCTCCTCTCCAAGGCAGGACTCTAATCTGACTGTGGGTCATAAGACGTACATTTCAGAGGGGATCCTGCTCCATACCCTGGAGGAAGGAATGAGTGCTGCACAGAGAGGCCAAGAAGAATCTGAAGAGACAGGCCTTGCTGGGTCCAATCACATTTCTACATGGTTGTCATTCATGCCTATCCAATGAAGCCTCCGTAAAAGGCCCAAGAAGACAGAGTTTGGGGAGCTGAACATACGGAGGTCCATGGAGGGGTGAGGGTGATGTGCCTGGGGAGGGTGTGAAAGCCCCACGCCCCTTACCCTATATCTTGTCATACACATCTCTTCATCTATACCCTTGGTAACGTCCTTTATGATCAACTGGTAAATGTAAGTATTTCTCTAGTCCTGTGAGCTGTTCCAGTAAATTAACTGAACCCAAAAAAGCAGTCATGAAAATCTCAACTAGAAGCCAGTCAGATAGAAGTTCCAGAGGCCCAGACTTGTGACTGGTGTCTGAAGTATGGTAGATGGGGTGGGGTGGGGGAGCAGTTTTGGGGACTGAGCCCTCAACCTGTGGGATTTGAGTCCATCTCCAGGTAGATAGTGTTGGAATTGAGTTGAGGGACACCCAGCTAGTGTCCACTGCAGAGCTGATCGCTTGCTTCATGGTGGGGAGAACCCCACCTCTGCCTATATTTGGTCACAGAAGTCTTCTGTTGATGACTATTGTGTGAGAACAGACAAAACACTGAGTTTTCCTCAAAAACCATGGTTAAAGGTTCTTGGTGAGGAAGCAATTCCAGTGTGTGGTTTCTCTTTCTTTGAGAACCTTTATTGTTCTTGGAGCTCTTTGAAAGGCAAAGGACTAAATTTGGGAATAAAAGTGGTTGTAAGAATATACAGACATTTATTTTCTCATGGTAAGTTAAACTGCTTGCTAATTAATTAATTACTTAATGAATCCAATAGTATTGCTTATCAGGCAATAGTATATGCTTGGCTCATGCTAGTCACTACATTGTCTAAAGAGAGCGACTGAGCAGCCCTGTGGGGCAGGTGTTAAAATTCAGCCCCATTTCCCAGACCCAGTGACCAAGGCTCAGAGAAGAAGAGTGACCCCAGCCAGTTCACACAGGTGGGAACTGGCACGGTGGGCACAGGGCCCCAAATTGTCCACCCAGAACCTCTGCTCTTCTCACTGCTCCACCCCATTCCACACAGCTTCAGCTTGCTTTCTTTTCCTGGAGAAGAAACCAAGGGTCACGGTGGGTGATGTGGTGGCAGAGTCAGAACTAGAACTTGGGCTTCTGACTCTTAGCCTGAGGCTCCTTTCACTGCTTTGTGTGAAGGCCTTTGGAAGTACAAAGAGCCATCCAGCGGGCAGGAAAGAATCAGGCAGAGCTTTCCCTGGTGATGGCTTCTTTCTTTTCAAGTTTACTAAATCCCACAAAGCTGCAAGCCCACCTGGGTCACCACATCCCACGAGAACAATTGAGGCAGATAATTAACAGCAAGATTTCATCACTGTGAAATCTTTTTACTTGAAGCTAAAAGACCAACCCATAACAGGATGATTTGACGAATGCAAAGAAGGGTCTCTTTTCTATGAAATCCTAGAAGAGGCACAAAACTTCTCACCTGGGCTTCAGGAAGGACTTCTCCATAATCAAATCCCTTTCATAATTATGCGTAATTATTTTTGTCCTTTGTCCTCACCTACACCAGTGTGAGTGTGTCTGTTAATCTGGGAGTCATTAGGACGGGAGAATAGTGAGGTCACCTGGATTAGCAGCTAATGAATTCCCTACCCTTTGTTCTGGTAACAGGATAGGACAATAAAATATTATTCTTAAGCTTCTGAGAGAGAATTTACTTGACTCAGGCTGGTATATTTTGCAAATTAGGTGATAATACAGAGAGTTGCAATGCTTTCCTGTTTTTGGGCAGCTCCAGCAGCAGCCTATTTCTTGTGCCATCCTCCTCCAAAGGGGTCTTCCCACCCCTCTGCCTCAAAGTCCCCTGGCCCCCACCTGACTTACCTTGCAGCAGTGTGTAGAAGGCACCTGAGGCAGACAGGTTGGTGGTTATGGTGACATCATCCTTGCTGGAGGTCTCTACCTGGACATGCACTGAACTGTCTGTATCACTTCGGAAACTGCTCACCTGGCCAGTAGGGAAGGTCACATTTGTCAGGCGGCCAAAGCTGTCGTACCTGGAAACCAAGGGGTGGCACTGAGTAGTAGAAATATAATGGTGCTCTAGCTGGAACTTGGTGCATTCTACCTCATGCCATGGTTTTGCTGTGCTCTGCTTTTCTTTCTGGCTGGATACATTCCCATGGCTCCCACATATCTTGCACAGGACCTGGTACATAGATTTCAGGATGTAACTCCACCTGCTGATATCCAGCTACAGGAAAATAACTGACCTCTCTGAGTCTCCCTTCCCTAACCCAGTGGGGATGATACCACTGACCTGCCTACTGCCCAGGAGTACAGCTATAGACTAGAATTCAATTGTGAAGGGGAGAGATGATGGTGGCCATAATGAGACAGCTGACCCAGAATCTTAGAACTGGGGGACTCCCCAGAAATGATGTAGTCAAGCTTGATGCCTGAATACCCTCTGCAAAACCCGCAAGAACCGGTTATACAGGTTTTTCCTGAAAAACACTAGAAATGGGAGCTATTACCCAGGGGTTTCCTAGGTTTCTACACATCCTGGGAAAAGGGGATTCTGAATTCAAACCAGGACTTAGCCTAGATAAATGGCGTCTTGCCTCTTGCAACCCCTTCCATCTAGATTTTACATCTGGCACTAAGCATTTTTGTAACTGCAACTCTTAGAACCCCCACAGCTTTGCTCAGGTATGGTCTTTCTAAAGCATCATAATTGAATCTTAATTCTCTTTACTATTCTCCTGATAATAATAAAAGAAATACCTACCATCATTGAACACCTCCAATATACGAGGCATGGTGCTAGTTGCTTTTCATGCATTTTCATGTAATCCTCATTTAATACATTTTTCATGTAATCCTCATTTAATCCTTGTCTAAATGGTATGTATTATCTCTTTTTTGGAGGATCAGAAATTGAGGCTTGGAAAAGTGAAGTCACCTGCTCAAGGTCACACAGCTAATTAAGTGTGGGTAGAATCAAAATTCAAACTCAGATCTATTTGCTTCCAAAGTGCCACCTGCCTCTCTGTCTTCAATGAACATTTCTGTACCGTCCATTTGCAAGTATTCATCACATGCACTCCTCCCTGGCAGGAGTGGGCTATTAACATTTTAATTATTGTTTTTAATTAGGGGAGGATGAGGTGTAAAAAGGCAGGCTTAAATAGCCTTTTTGCACTTGTGTGTGAATGGGAACACAGTTCTTCCTCTACATGGCAATATTCCTGACTGACTTCCTGGACACGGTTGCCCCTGTGTACTTCGGGTCTCCCTACTGGCTTTTTTTTTTTTTTAAACTGTTTTGTTTTTACTTTGGGGGTAAAGCTGGCCCCTGGGTTCCTGTGAGAGTTTTCACAATGGGGCAATGAAAGGTCAGAGAGTTCAGCTCTGTCCAGGCTCTTCCTTCAGCTGGGCCTGGCTTCTTGCTGGGATTCCTGGGTCTGCAGCTCCTATGGTATCAGGGGAGACTTGGTGGGTGAGATTAGGCAGGCCTTTGCTCAGGAATTCTCTGCCCAAGGTCAGACTTGGGTGCTGCACTACAGACTCTGCCATTTGCCAACTGTTTCCGTGCCCGCGCCTGGCACAGATCACAGCACTCTACACTGAATCTAACAGTCCCTGGTACACTCTGCCACAGAGGAGGCATTGGTAGAGGTCTTCTGAATAAATCACCCCTGTTTTTGGCCTAAGACCAATTCTGGGGGAGGGGCCGGTGGCCTTTGGGGAAGTTGGATGCCTCTGCAGCTGGGGCCTTTTCAGGATGGCAGGCAGTGCTGTGGCCTCGAATACACTCCCTGGGCAGGGCTGCAGTCAAGGCTGTGGCTCTATCAGAGGCTCTCCTGTGGGTGGTTGGGGGCTTCAAAAACCAATGTCCTGCCATGATTTCTCCTTTCTCTTTCTTAGTATGGAGTCAGGTTCTGCCAGGAAAAGGTCAGTCTGGCCTAGGGGAGGCTGAAACCTGGAATGGGTGGTCAAAGGGGTGGACTGCCTCGCAGAGCTAAGTGAGCAGTAGTTCTGAGAGACGGCGGCTAGGAAGGAGGGTGTCTTGGAGTAAAGATCTGAGATGCATGTCCAAAGACTTCTCTCACATGGAGACCCTCTCAGAGCTCTGCTCCCTTCAACTCTGAGAGAGGCTGGGATTCTTTTTAACCATTTGTGGACACTGGACATTTGAATAGGAAGGAAACATACAAAAATATTGACAGTGGTTATCTCTGGGAGGTAGAATTACAGGTGATTTGAATTGCTTATTTATATATATTTCCATGATTTAAAAATAATAAACATGCATTATTTTCATAATCAGAAAAGTGTGACAAGCAAGGTAAAACCACATGTGAGAGCTCATGAGCATGGCCATCTGGGGAGGCAGATGCCTTAAATTCCAGGCTGTGCATAGGAGAGTCTCACTTACAGGGCAAGTTGAAGATAACAATTTCCAGGCATTTTCAGCAAAATATTACTAGGGTACTCCAAGTTTTCGAGCTAAAAATCAAGACCCCCAAAACTGGTTTTGCCTTGGTCATCTTAACTGTATCTGTGATTCATGATTAAGCTGGGTCCAGTCAGATCCTGAGTCATCTTTTAAATCAACAGGAAGATCCATTTCAGTCCAGCAGTTTAATGGGATGGGGATGCTGTTCTAGGCTGACTCTTTGAACACCTGTAATCCCTGTACATACTCTTTATTAAAATAAGACTGTTCACTTGGACTGTCTATTTTCCCGACCTAACCACATGAAAAAGATTTTATTATACCATGCAAGACACTGCAAAGCCATTTGTGGAGTTTCACAGATAAGAATTGATAGATTGTTAATCAGGAGTCACGTGTCACTTTGACACCACTTCTACCACGGCCTCGCTCAAATGCCACCTCCTAAAGCCCTCCCTGGTTTTTCCTGTCCCTTCTCCCAGTGATACCCTGTGCACAGCTCTGTCCTAGAAGGCCTCCCCTGCACTGCAGTGTGATGTACAAGTCGTCCCCCTCTTTGGACTGTGAGTGCTTGAGGTCAGAACAGATCTGTGAAGTCTGTGGATTGACACCACCTGGGTTCTGCCACCTGCCAGCAGCGTGACCCTGGAGGACTGGCTCTCAGTTCATCTCTGCTTCACCAGCATTGGAACTGGCATAGAGAGGACAGGCAGGGAATGTTGGCTGAACAAATAAATGAATGCAGGATTGGATGTGCAAGGCCTCTTTCCTGCTTTGTGGGAGAGGAGACATCATGATTCATTCACACATTCCCTCCTACAGGACTTGGCACAAGCTGGACACACAGTAGGTACACGATAAACACTTGCTGAATGCCAAAATATGGAAAAAACAACTCTTACTAAATAACACTTTGGCAATCTCCCTAGGTATCTCACTAGAGTTTTAGTCTTGAAGACAGAAAGAGGCTTTGTATAAAGGCAGACGATTGCAATTATTATTGAAGGTAGCTTGTAAGGCATAATTAAATTGAACCTCAAGAAGATACAATGAAAAGGCCCCATGCCTTCAAGATCTGGTTTTCATTTTATATGAGACAGTCAAAAAACCAGTAATTTCCACTCTTCACATTTTCCATTAGAAGGACTGAATGTCTTAATTAAATGAACATCATATAAAGCAACCAATTTATAAAATTTTCTTGTCTCCTATTCATTCATTGTAGTACCTTCCAGAGCTTGGGAAATGACCTGGATCTCTTTGCTGCTTGATTGATACCTGTAATTACCCCACCAGAACTGCTCCTTCTGACTGTGGATGGGAAGAAGTAGGGTTGCCAGTCCTCTGGGCCCCGCACACCTTTGCCCTGTGAGCCACCTCTACAGAACCCTTTCTTCTCCACCACAGAGCTGCCACAACAAAGTGCAGGGACCTGGAAGGGGCAGTTCTCTGAACTCTCTGGGCTCCAAGTGGCTCCCTCAAGTCCCGGCCCCATGATTAGGTGGCATCTGGACAACGGCTTAGTCACATTTGTGACAGCTTTCATTATGGGAACCCACAAAGTACCGGCAAATTTTCTTTCTTTCTAACCAAGAGGAATGAAAGGAATAGTTTTTTAAAAAGGTCTCTGGAGCCAGATGGTCTAGGCTTTGCATCTTGGCTCTACACTTGCCAGTGATGTGATCTAGAGGACGGGCACTTGGCTCTGTGTTCCTCCTAACCATCAAGTCTCCACCACAAATGATACAATTTCAGGCAGGCTATATCATATAACCTCAATGAGCCTCTGTTTTCTCTTCTATAAATGGGGATAATAATCCTGTTTCATAGAGACACATGAAGACCAAAAGAGGTAACCTATTTGAAATGAAAGGGAAACTTCTTCCCAGGGCCCCCAGGAGCCCAGGAGATTGCCCTCAGTGGAATGTCAACTCCCTGAGGGCAGGGACTTCATTTGGACCCTGCTGTATCCCCGTAGCTTAGAGTGTGTGGCATATAGCATGTGCTTCCTTGTGTCAATGAATGTTGGCTGAATGTTGGCTCCTTCCTGCCTTTCTTTCTGACTTCACCTGGAACGTCACTCCTCAGCACGTCCTTTGTCTCTCTGTATCTGCTTCTGGTCCCCAAACATGCCAAAGTCAGTGCATGCTGGGGTGCTCATGCTTCCTGTTCCCTCTGCGGGAATGCTCTTCCCTCCAGTGTTGGTGTGGCTTGTTCCTGTCATCATTCATGTTTCAGATCAAATGTTATCACTTCAGTGAGGTCTTCCCTGACCACCGCTTCTAAGACAGATAAGTCCCTCCAACCTTTGTATCATATTTTCTTATTGACCTCACTATACTTATTATTTATTTGTTCTTTGTTGTCTGTCTCCTCCTAATATAAGCTCCATGAAGACAGGGACCTTGTCTGTATTCTTAGTGCCCAGAGGAGCACCCAGCAGGTAGACAGTACTCAGTACATGTTTACTTAATGAATAAATATATAAGTAAATAATATATATTATTGTTGATTTAAGACATGGGCTGAGAGCAACGAAGAAATTCATTTGTTTTACCTTTCCTTGTCCAAATTAGGTGGAGAAAGGTCACTAATATTCATGTGGTGCCTTTTAGGTACCAAGCATCATGCTCATCATCATCTTTTGATGTAGGCATTATTATTATCATCATTTCACAAATGGTGAAGAGGAGGCTCAGAGAGGATAACCAACTTGCCTAAGATCACACAGCTCGTAGAGGAATATAAATTCAAAGTCACGTCTGTCTAATCTTAAAGAATGTGTTTTATTCATCAAGCTTCCCATAAAAATGATGCTGTTTCAAATAAAAACCCTTGGGTTCATCACTGCGGCATATAGAAAACACTGTTTTTCCAAGTCTCAAGTGGGTCAAGAAGACTGGCAGTTGTTGTATTTTCAGGAGGCTTTGCTTGCTACCACTGCAATTGACTTTGCAGCAATGCCAAGCCCCCAGTTGGGGGGTATGATAGGGATGACCAGATGACTGGCTTTTCATTATTTCCTCCCACTGATTTTTCTTCATTCCATTTATCCAAAGCATCTTTGGAGCACAGTGAAAGAAAACACATAAAAGATTCATATAGGCCAGGCGCAGTGGCTCATGCCTGTAATCCCCGCACTTTGGGAGGCCAAGGGGGGCATGGATCACTTGAGGTCAGGAGTTCGAGACCAGCCTGGCCAACATGGTGAAACCGTGTCTCTACTAGAAATATAAAAATTAGCTAGGCACGGTGGCTGGGTGCCAGTAATCCCAGCTACTCGGGAGGCTGAGGCAGGAGATTCGATTGAACCCGGGAGGCAGAGGTTGCCGTGAGCCGAGATTGCATCATCACACTCCAGCCTGGGTGACAGAGTGAGACTCCATCTCAAAAAAAAAGATTCATATAGTTGCTGTGAACTTGGCTCTCAGAAGAGGATTGCCAAAGGATATCTTCACACATACTGCAAGGCTTTCTTTTTCACCCTCAATACTTCATCTCGAGCCACTTACTATGCATGGCTGGCAAGGAAAATGCCAAATTGCCCTCTGATACTAAACTTTTGTTGATCTTAACTTTTTGGTTAAAAAATGAGATTTGATTTGTATGACTTTCATTTCTGACTGTTTCAAACAACACCATCATCATGTCAGGGAACTGGGCACTGTACTGTCTGTGGATAATTATGGTTCCTGGCCCAGGCACACCAATAGTTCCCCTGGCCCATGTCACTGTAATAGATGTCATCACGACATCATTAGCTACTCCAAAACTGGATCAGAGCCAGAGCACTTTGTGGCTTCTGCATTAAAACTTTGTACTTGCTGTCCATTTCCTACAAAATTAAGTACCCAAAATGAATTCTAGCCCTCAGGATTCCCAAGATCTGGCCCACTCTGCTGTACTATACTTGAGGTGGTGCCTCCGGTGGGAAGTGCTTAGGGTTCAGGCAGATCTGGGGCTGAACCCTGGCTTGGCCACTCATGGCTAACATGTCACACAGCCAGCCAGTCTCTGTGCTGGTTATTCTCTGTTCCCCCTACCTCCCAGATCCATTCTCTGTCCTCTCTCTGCCCAGAGCAGCTGACCCCTGCAGACTGTGTCACTGGGGCACTCTCGCTGGCTCACTTCTGGTTAAGCTAAGTCCGTGGTAGGCACGGGCAAGAGACTGGAATTCAGAAGGTTTTCCTCACTCGTCACTCCTTCTTTCCTCCAGTGCCGAATCTCTAACAGTGGCTGCGTGGATCCATGATTTCAGCTTCAACCAGGGGGCTTCTCCTTCATCATTACAGCTCCCACTGGACTTCAGTCATGATATCCTTCAACTTTCCCACCTTGCTCTGCAGCCTGGGGGTTGGTAATGGCTATTCACTGTTTTTAGTGCCTGGGTGCCTCAGTGTCCTTTATTTTTATTTTTAGTTAATTAATTAATTTGCTTAGGGACAGGATCTCACTCTGTTGCCCAGGCTGGAGTGCAGTGGTGTGATTATCGATCACTGCAGCCTTGAACTCCTGGGCTGAAAAGTGCTCTTCCTGCCTCAACCTCCTGAGTAGCTAGGACTACAGGTGTGTGCCACTACATCCAGCTAATTAAAATTTTTTTTGGTAGAGATGGGTATTGCTATGTTGCCCAGGCTATTAGCATCCTTTCTAGGTTCCCTTACCCCTGCCTATACCTCTATAACATGTCTTCATTTGAAAGATATTTTTGTTGAGTATAATATCTGAGTGGACAATTTTTTGTTTGTTTGTTTTTGTGAGACAGAGTTTCACTCTTGTTGCCCAGGCTGGAGTACAATGGCATGATCTCAGTTCATTGCAACCTCTGCCTCCCGGATTCAAGCGATTCTCCTGCCTCAGCCTCCCAAGTAGCTGGGACTACAGGTGCCCACCACCATGCCCAGCTAATTTTGTATTTTTAGTAGAGGTGGGGTTTCACCATGTTGGCCAGGCTGGTCTCGAACTCCTGACCTCAGGTGATCCACCTGCCTCGGCCTCCCAAAGTGCTGGGATTACAGGTGTGAGCCACCGCGCCTGGCTGTGGACAGTTTTTCTTTTTTTTTTCTTTCAGCACTTCTGTCTTCTGGCTTGCAGTTTCTGATGAGAAGTCTGCTGTAATTCTTACCTTTGTTCCTCTTATAAAATGCTTTTTTTTTTTTTTTCCTGGCTGCTTTTAAGGTTTTCTGTCTCTCTTTTTTAATTCAGCCATTTGAATATATGGCTAGAAATGTGTGTGTGTGTGTGTGTGTATGTATTTATTCTGCTTGGTGTTTTCTGAGCTTTTTGGATCTGTGGTTTGGTGTCCGTTATTAATTATGGGTAATTCTCTGCCATTATTTCCTCAAATATTTCTTCTGCCCTATTTTTTCCCTCTTCTCCTGGAATTCCAATTACATGTATATCAGACTATTGGATGCTGTCCCACAGATCTTGAATGCCATGTTCTGCATTTTCCACTCTTTTTTTTCCTCTCTGTATTTTAGTTTGGGTAATTTCTATTAACCGTCTTCTTTCCTCAGCTGTGTCATGCTGTGTCCTCTGGAGAGAGCAGCCCATCAAAAGCATTCCTCATCCTTATAACCATTTCTAACAATTCCATTTGATTCTTTCTTATCGTTTCCGTCTCTCTGCTAAAATTATCCATCTGATCTTGCACATTGTTCACCTTTTCCATTAGAGCCTTTAAAATAATTATAGCTATTTTAAATTCTCTGACAGATAGTTTCAACACCTGTGTCATAGCTGAACGTGATTCTGATGATTTCTTTGCCTCTTGGGAATGTGCTGCCTTTTCTTGCCCTTTTGTACGTTCAGTTGAAAGCGTGACATCTTGTGTAGCACGGTAGAGCCTGAGTGACAGGTTTATGCCTGGAAATGGGTGTGAGTTTCCTTCTGCTAGGACTTTTGTGAGGGGGTTTGGGTTAACTTAGGATTTGAAGTTTGTTTATGGTTAACTTCTGTGCATCATAGGTTTTAAATTCCCTTAGCAATTCCCTTTGTTTAGGATGCGAAACTGGTTTGCCGGAGGGTTTTTTTCCCTCAGGGTCCACAGTTCAGCCCTTGGGTCCTCCCTTTGTGCTGACTCAGAGAGGGTCTCTTTCCATGTTCCTGCCGCTCTCTAACCCCCTCCCAGCAGTCTTCTGCCCTTCATTGATGCTTTTAGCCTTTCAGCTAACTATGGTGGTGGCAAACCCTTCGCTAGGGTTCTGACTCTCAGGTATGTGGGATTTTTTTTTTTTTTTTTTTTTTTTTTTTTTTTACCGTTTCTTTTCTTCCCTCATTCAGCTGAAAGGATTTTCCCCAGTGCCTAGGCAGGACAGTGTTCTATGCCCTTCTCTCCACAGATGAAGGGTGTTGTTCCTGATGGAAGATGGGGTGAGCAGGGTCTGGGTAGAGTGGTCAGGGGTGTATGCTCCTCCCTCAGCAGCTGCTGTGACCTTCCCCCAGGTCTACCACAGGGGACACTTTCTTCTTACATCCTTCCTCACTCTTTTCTGTGGGAAAACTCCTGGTGGGATTTGTAGAGAAAAAAAGTCCCTAAGAAGACACGGACCTGCCCACTTGCTACAGCCTCCAAGGGCTTCAGACTCTCTTGCCAGTACACACTTAGCCTTTGTAAATTCACCAGCCATCCCAGCTGAACTCTTTCTCCCCGGGGCTGGTGCATCTGCCCCAGCCAAGCCAGGGCCCACATCTTGTCTCTTTCTGCAAGACTCTGTCTCTCCTTGGATTTGACCTAAGAGAAGAAGTTCAAGGAAACGCACGAATTCACCTTTTGTCTGGCTTATTTTCATGATAAGGTTGGGAATGATGCACTTTCCAGCTTTCCTATCCCCAAGCAAAAACCAGAAGACAAATCTCTTCATTTGACCCATGTCAGTTGAATTCTGTGTCCCATTGGGAGCACTGGCAGTGCTGGTGCTCAGACGTGAATGTAGCATTCTTCTCACTACAGCATATCTTTTCTTCCTGTCTCTATTTCCCTTCCATTCTGAATTTACATGTCATTATAAAATATTGACTATTTGTCAGCCAACTAGTTGGCAAACCCTAAGCTTGATGCAAAGACAAATTTGTGAGGGTCTTACAGTAGTTAAGGTGAGCATAATTATAATAGGAGTTGTCACAGGGCACTCTGGGAGGCCAGAGCCCCTTCCCCTATGAAACTCAGGGAAAGGGGTTGCTCATATCCATCCAGCAAGTCAATTCTGGAACCTGCCTCATACTTATCAGGCCATTTTCTCAGCCACCAAATGCCATCTGACTAGGAGCTAAGTCTGAGAGTAACGATGCCACACATGGGAGATGGGGACTGCTTTTCAGACTCCTTTGAGGTTCCTACCAGCAGACCTGTGGGCTGAGGGGAGGAAAGTAACCTTGATTCTCCAAAACTGTGAACTCTGTAAATCAAGGTGCTCTGAAGTGTGTGATGTTTATGGTAGGTGTACTATTTAATCTGTTAAGAGGATCGACAAAGCTGACTTAAAACTTGTTTCAGGCCAGGTGCGGTGGCTCATGCCTGTAATCCCAGCACTTTGGGAGGCCTAGGTGGGCGGATCACTTGAGGTCAGGAGTTTGAGACCAGCCTGGCCAATATAGTGAAACCCCATCTTTACTAAAAATACAAAAATTAGCCGGGTGTGGTGGCAGATGCCTGTAATCCCAGCTATTCAGGAGGCTGAGGCAGGAGAACTGCAGAGGTTGCAGTGAGCCGAGATTGCACCACTGCACTCCAGCCTGGGCAACAAAGCGAGACCCCATCTCAAAAACCAAACCAAACCAACCAACCAACCAAACAAACAAATAAACAAACAGCTTGTTTCAATAATAGCCTATGTCACAGGCAAGCCTGGGCAATTTTTTTTTAGAAAAATAGAACATTTCGGTTATAATCTACTAAACTGCCTCATGAAGCTAAAGGTAGAAAATTCACTAGAGCAATGGTTCATTGGCAAAATCTGTCTAGATCCTTGTTAAGAAACACCATAATGAAATATCTTTACACCTCTAATTCTAGAGAGCTTCATAGTTTGCAAAGTATTTTTACTTTTAGTATTTATTTAGTTTTTTAGTCCTCATAACGGCCCAGAAATGGGGTAGAGCAGGGGATTATTGCTGTCTGGTTGAGACTTGGGTCTGGAGGCCAGCTAGACTGTCCCTGAGTCGCATGGCTCGCAGCCAGTGAAAATAGGTGTCTGGCACCCTTGCTTCATTCTCAGTCTGAGCTGGACCATTTTGCCTTGGGTGGCTCTGTGTGTTATTTTCCAGCCGACTTTGGATATTCTCAGGGATGTGACTTCTTTCTTAGTTCATTTCTTGATCTCTCATACTTGATTCTGCTCTTCTCACCCGACCTCTGATTCCTACCTACCTCAATTAAAACTTTTGTCTACTCTTTTGATTAGTTTACTTGCATTTGCTCCTGGGAAATACCTTTCACACCCAAACAACACTTCTGCAATTACTGGTACTGCCACTAATATTGCTTGCATTAACAACAACAGCAGCAGCAACAACAACAACTGCAGCAGCTATCATTTGAGTACTTATAATCAATCAGACACTGAGCTTTCCATATTTTATCTCACTGAAATTTTGAACCTCATACTATTCCTATGAAATACATAACTATTTTCATCCCTATCGTACAGATAAGTCACAAAGAAAGTAGGTGACCCTAGCCAGTACAGTTGAAAGAACAGGGACTTGTGTTCTGGTTCTGCTACATACTCACTGTGTGGTTTCAGGCTGATTATCTAATCTCTCTGTACTTCATATGTAAAAAATGTGGACGATAATTCCTGCCATCTGAGGTTGCTATGAAAATTAAATGGGAAAGAGCCTGGCACATAGTAGGATCTCAGAAAGCAAACACAAAAACAAAAAAAAACTAATTTCCCTTTCTATTTTAGGACTTTCATCTACCACTTCTGGTTTGTGTTAACAAGGATAACCACTCTTGGGTACTGCTATGAAGTGCAGACTTTGGAATTCCAGACGCCATTTTATAAAAAAGCAATTGTAAAAACTTTTCCTTCTTCACTAAACATCAACTATAGCTGTATATTTCATCAAGGAAAGAAAGGGAGGGATCTTTCCTGGTAGAAGTGTAGGAAACCATTTTAGATTTCAGGGGTGGTGGAGCGTAACGGATGCAGTGATGTGTGAGCATTTGGTTTGGGATCTGAGGGAGTGACCTCGGGAACTAATTGAGCGCACAGACTTGCTCTGACAAAGAAACCCCTGTATTGGCTAAATAATGTATAAGAGATTTCCATCGGGCAATGGGCAAAATGGAATTATTTAGCATGTTTCCATTCCAATGAGTTAATCAAGATAATTGCTGTTTTCCTGGATCTTCGTCTTTTCTTTGTAATTAACAAGGTCCTTGTTTGGAGAAAGGAATTTAGCCAGTGAAGTTTGTACAAATCGCTGTGACATGTTTGTTCAAATTATATTTAAAAATCAACTACAGATCCTTTTCCTTTGGATTCTGCTAGGACTGTTAGAAACTGATGCTTGATCAAGCTTGAGAAAAACTTTAAAGAGTCAGGTTCATTTGGAATGAACAAACTCAGTGTGGCAGTGGTGCGGGGGTAGGATGCAGGGAGGGCAGCAGGGCAGCACTGAGAAAGCCCAAGCTCTGGCATCAGACTTGGACTGCGATCCCTGTTCTGCCACGTCTCACTATCAAACAGTGGGCAAAGGAGACTTCAGAGCCTCAGTTTCTATGTCCGTAAAATGGATAATATCACCCATCCTCAGAGCTGTTGTGTGGATTAAATGCAGTGGTGTAGCTCCTAGCCCACAGCTAATACTCAACAAGGCTAGTTCCTTCTCTACCTCTCACATGCTTATCTAATGGTGACATATTCAGCAATCTCAGTCATTTGAACCATGGCTAAGACCTCAAAAAGCAGCTTAAAAAATCTAAGTAGAAAGAGCGATGTTAGTCCATTCATTAAAATATCTCCTAGAGGAACACCCCAGATACATATATCTAATTGTTGCTAGGATTATAATAAGCTGAACTTCTGGTTCTCTGATCACACCTCTTAAGAAGTCCTCCACTGGATGAAGAGTACAGAAATGAGCTACTTGAGGTGGGCACTAGGACTGAAATAAATAGTGACACCACAGCGCAACCCTGAGGGAGGAGGTGGAGAAACCCACCCTTTAGATATAGGACCTAATAAAGTAATGGTTTAAAATCACCTCAGGCAGGGGCAAAGGGGTCTATATCTTCATTTCCCCACTTCCTGAAAGCTCTCTTCATATTACAGCATAATATGCAATTGTTGTTCCTTATTAATGACCCTGAATCAGAAAAAGAAAGGTTTCATTATGTCTGTGTAGTGTGTTTGAGAAGGGAGGTATGCAATATGCTTCATAAGAAAAGTCCCATGCAAAATGGTTAAAATGAAAAGGGTTTTTTTTCGAATTTGAAGATGTGAGCTTCAATTATGTGGAAAATTCATCCACGTGTGCCTGTTCCTTCTCCCCTTGCCACATTTCTGGACAGTGGTCATATAAAGATGCTAGTACTTCATCAGGTAAGTACTTTTCATCTACACCATCTCCCTGTGATTTGCTGGGCAGGTATCCGCTGTATCCATTCTACAGATGTAGAAACTGAGGCCAAGAGGGATTAAGTCCATGGTAGAGTGGGAACTGATGCCCAGCTCCTCTGACTCCAAAGCTTATGCCTTCTCCACTAGACCATTTCCTTCCTAGGAGAAATCACGTGGAATATAAACATGTAGAATGTATTATAGGTAATAGTTTTTATCCCAAATCCTGAATTAAAATAAAATACTCCATCAATTTATCTCTAATCCTACAATGAATTAATGAAACAAAATCATCAAATGGCCTTGTTTTGGTACTTACTCATAAAATGTTGTCCATCCGTTTTCATTGCTTTTGGTTGCCAGAAGGCCAGAATTGCCATGGTATGTCATCATGGCCAACTCGTGTCCTTGTGTGGTCACACTCTTGAGTGCACTGTTGGTGCCCATGGTCACCCAGTACACCTGGCCATCGGGGACCACCAGCCAGAGGGGCATCCCAGTAGAGTCTCGGCGGACATTTACCATGTTGCCGTTGTTGTCTGTGATGAGTGTGATGTCACCGTCCCCAGTGTAGGTGAAGTTGTACAGGTAGTCTCCTGTGGGCAGGCTTTGGGTGTACAGGTGTTTGCCAGTGGTATCAAACAGATAGAGCTCCTGGTCAATTGGTGAAGACAGCTCATACATGTTCTGGCTGTTGAGGAAAGGCTTGTTCTTCCGGATAAACCGAATTCGGATGTTCCCAAGGTCGGCCACATAGAGCTCCCCATCGGCACACACAGCCAAGGAAGATGGGGTATTTAACTTTGCATCCTTGGCATAACCATCATCTCCAGAAAAACAATCACAGTTGGCATCATTTTTACAGTCACAGCCACTGGGGGCCCCAGCAACGAGTGAGATCTCCCCACTAGTGGTGACCTGCCTGATGCGGTTGATCTTTTTCTCATCAGTCTCAGCAATATACAGGACCCCATTGTGTGAAACAGCCAAAGCGGTGGCTGACTCTAGGGTTGCGTGGATGGCCACCTTGCTTAGCAGGAAGTGGTCAATGCCAGGGACCTGGCAGTGCATGGGCCTCCCGGCGACAATGCGCACCTGGTGGTTTTCAGAGATTTGCAGGACCACATTGTTGTCGAGGACATAAAGTGAGTTGTCCATTGGGTTGATGGCTAAGTCTGTGGGCCACTCCAGGCGAACCTGACAATGAAGACACCGATACTCAAATGACTGGCAAGATGCCCACCACTAATCCATCCCATAGCCCATGTAGCCCACAACAGTGTCCAAAGTGGCTTCATATACAGTCTTGCTTGATCCTCATGCAGCCTATCATCAACAATGAAGCATCAGCCCCCTGATCACTGGGAAACCATGAAAGAGCTGCCACTGAGACACGTGATGGTCTCATTAGACTGACAAAACATGAAGAAGGAGTTAACAACAACAAAATAGTAGGCAAAAGGGTAGACTTTGGAGTCAAATAGGCCTGGGTTCAGAGCATAGTCCACTACTTATGACTGTGGGCAAGTTACTTTGCCTCTCTGAGCTTCAATAGTCACATATGGGAAATGGGAATGACAACAGCACAGAGTCCCTCACCCACCATAACCCACCAAATAATGGCAGCTGATGTTCTAAGATGGGAGGGAAAGGCAGTTGGAGTCTGGAGGCTGAAGTAGGAGTTGTTCAGAGGCTTAAGAAAGATTCTTCATGCATGGTTGATATGATACATGTATGATTTCTCAATTCTTTGAGTTCATGGATTAACAGCTGGCTAGGTGCTACAGATATAAAGACAAGCTAACCATGGCCTCTGTCTGTCATAGTTCTAGACCAGTGATTCTCAAATCTGGCCTCACATTCAAATTATCTGTGGTGATTTTAGAAAATAATGGTGCGCAAACCCCACCCTTGGTGAGTGAAATCAGATCCCTGGGCTTGGAGCTTGGGCATTGGCATTATTTCAAAAAGCTTCCTGAGTGATCCTGATGTGGGCTTGAGAATCATGACTGGATCTTTGCTCCTCATGTGTGGTCATCAGCATCAGCTCACCTAGGAGCTGAGCATAAATGCAGAACGACAGGCCTCCTCCAAACCTACTGAATCAGTATCTGCACTTAAGCAAAATCCCCAGGTGATTTCTGTGCACACTGAGGTTTATGAAGCCCTGCTCCAGACAGTGGTTCTAGTACCTCAGAGAACAGGTCCACCTGGAAAGGATTACTGAAGCTGGTTGTAGGAACTAGGAGTTCAGAAGTGCTGGGCCCCATGTGGAACCTCCTCTGAGCCAGGCTGGGAAACTGGCATATATCATGGTGAGTCTTCAAGTGGGCACCCAGGGGATTGTAGCTGGCATGGTCTGAGGGGAGGAGTGTTTTCTTCAGCGGACTTGAAGCCTGGATTGTTGGATCTATCACACTAGGAGGTATTGGCACTAAGGGGAACCCTTTGCCACCTGTGTCTCTAGGAGGTCCAGCCATGTTTTGTGTGGGCTGGAAGTGCCAACAGGTGCACCCTACTGCTGATTTTTCCACCCCACCTAAAAATTCATTGCCTTAGACTTCCTGAGCCCCCTATAAACCCTTGATATTTGGTCCAATCTGGGGTGTGCTTAAGCAAGTGTATACCTTTATTTTAATTTACTTATGTATGTATGTATGTGTATGACAGGGTCTCACTCTGTCACCCGGGCTGGAGTGAAGTGGTACAATCTTGACTCACTGCAGCCTCCACCTTCCAGGCTAAAGCGATCCTCCCACCTCAGCCTCCTGAGTAGTTGGTACTACAGGCATGTGCCACCACATATATATACACACACAGACACACACACAGACACACACACACATATACATACATATATATGTGTATATATATATGTATGTGTGTGTGTGTATATATATATGTGGTGGCACATGTATATATATATGTATATATATGTATGTATATGTGTGTGTGTGTCTGTATATATATACACATGTGTATGTCTATGTGTATGTATGTGTGTGTCTATATATATATATATTTGTAGACACAGGGCTTTGCTATGTTACCCAGGCTGGTATCAAACTCCTGGGCTCAAGCAATTTGCCTACCGTGGCCTTCTGAAGTACAGGGATTACAGGTGTAAGCCACTGTGTTTGCCCTAAGTGTATGCTTTTAGATAAGAAGTTTTTCTTCCAGGAATTTACTTTTGTATACCATTGTCTATAAGAGTGTTTTTAATAATGATGAAGCCATTTTTAATAATGACAAAGACCGAGAACCAACTCAAATGCCCAACAACTGAGAGTGGCTAAATAATAGTACATTTAGTTTGCTCATAAATTAGAATACTGTGTGTAGTTGTTAAAAGTGATGTTATAGATGGATATTTAATGACATGGAGAAATGTTTGCTATGTATTAAGTAGAAAGAACAGGTTACAGAACTGTAAGCACAGTGGGATACCAACTGGGGAAAAATACAAGAAGTTTAGCTAGATTATAGATAAAGAGGAGATTAAGTGCTTGAGGGATATATATCAAAACGTTAACCATAGTAAGATTAAAGGTGATTTTAATTTCTTCTTTGTGATTTCTAACTTCTTATATTTTCTACAATGTACATGTGGTAGTTTACCAATGTATTTACCCCAATACATTATATACACACGAGTGAGGCCACCTCCATCTGTCCCCTCAGCTCAGGGACATTTTCAGGACAGGGCAGGCCCTTTCTCAGTTCTTTAGAGCATGATCTTCAGGTCCTGCTTTCTAAAGTCTTCTTGTCCCCTTACTCCCAGCTCCCTCTGTCCCTGCAGAGCCAGGGAGCCTGCAAACTCGCCAGGGCCGCTGCTGGCCAGTGCTGCTGCTTCACACTCCCCTTGCTCTCTGGGCAGTGTCGTGGCAGCTTTTGGCTGCATCAGGAACATAGTTTGCTCTAAAGTGACAGGGGAATTTTCAATTTCTTAAAACCCACTTCTTGTCAACTCTGGCCGCTAAATATTTTATGCCTTCTGGTCCTGTGGCACCTTGGGGACCTGCTTGCGGAGACCTTTCTGCCTGTCGTTATGATGAAAAGATGGTTCCTTGATGGGAGGACTGGGGGGAGATAGAGTCAGTGGAGGGAGAGCGGAGAGGAAAGAGAGGAAGGAATGTAGAGCAAGTGCTTTCCTACGCTTTCTCCTTATGCCATGTGCACAGAGGCGCCTGGGAAAGGAGAAGGGGCATTGCTCTTGGAGTCAGTCCTCACTCTGTCACACTGCCCGTGTGATGATCCTGCACCAGACCAACTACCTCAGCCTCTCTGGTTTCACCACCCTATTAGCGATGATCTTGCTGAGACTTGATTTCCCATCCCCAAAATGAATGGACTAGACTTGATAATTTCAGAGGTCTTGCAGCTCCCACGTTCTATGGTTCCAGTGTGGAATGAGACCCTCTTCCCTGTCCACCTGAGCATTCTGTGCCTTTATTAAAGCACTTGGAGCTGGCTGCCTTGTTGCAGAGTGATTTTCTTGCAAAAATGGATTGTCAAATGAATGAATGAAGGAAGGAAGGACCAGCAAATGGCATAGAGGGAGTGAGAGATTGGGGTCAGGACACCTCACTTCCTATTCCAGTTCCACAATTGCTACATGTGTCACCTACCTCAAGTTTCTTAAACACTGAATGTCTTTCTCTATATCTAAAAGGGGATAATACATATTACATAGGGTAGTTGTAAAGATTAAATGAGACAATGTACAAGGAAGTTATTTGTGGATTTTAAAGGGAACTAGTATTCACATCCTATTACTAGCTGCTGGGCACTGTACTAGACAATTTGTGTACATAATTTCATTAAAAAATTCATTTCCATATCCCTGATGGAACCTGGTACAGGGCTCTACATTTATAAATGCATTTTCTTTCATCACACCTCAGTATTCTTATCTATAAAATGGGGTAGATCAGCTCTACCCCATGAGACTATTGTGATAGCTAAGTAAGAAAAGAGAAGTTGTACTTATCCTGTACCCCCATTTCTAACAGAGAGCCTGGCACATACTAAGTTCTTATTCTGGATCCTAAGCATAGAGTTATTCTCTATCGGTGGTGGCCATCTCCACTTCTTAACAGGCTGCAACAACTTCCTTCTGTTCCTTCTCTGCTCTGTGCCTCTCTCTTTAGTTTCTTTTTGGGCCTGGGTTTGTCTCCTCCCAAAGGAGCTGGTCCAAGTTCCTTGGCTCTCACCTTTTCACTCATGCCTCTGAGCTGTGTGCTCTCTCTTGCTTACCTCCCTGCTCCCCACGGGGCGGCAGAGTAGAGAGGAAGCTCTGAGAAAGAAAGCCAGTGACACCTGCGCATATGTGTCTGTAAAATAGATGCCAGTATTGGAGAGTTTGGTTAAAGAAAATCCCATGCTGACATTCAGACAAAGGTAGTGAGGGCCTTTAGAGATTTCAGTCCAGGATTTCTGAATCTAAGTGTGGTTTTTAGCATTTTTATTCCCCCTCCGCCATATGCCAGTTGTCTTCCAAGCCTTTGATCCGGCTGCTTGGCAGTACCTCTATCTAAAGTTAAACAATTTTCCGATGTGTGGACTGAAAATTTTAGGCACCCTGTGCTGGCTGGTTGAGGGCCCATTTTAAGAATTGAAAATACTTGTATGCACATCCTTAGGCCATGGCGGCTTCCTGACGGGTAATTCAAGCTTGCTCACAGACTGGAGAGGGAAACTCACTAGCCAGCAAGGGTAAGCCTGCCAAAACTGCAAAGATGAGTGGCAGAGAACAGCATCCATTCTGGAGTGTAATAATCACATCAGCTGGCGCAGAGGGAAACCATCCCAGCATGCGATAGGGAGGTGACATGAGTGCTGGGACCTCCAGCAGCATCCACAAGGCTCTGTGGAAGGACTTAGCGATACATGTCAGTAACAGAGGCACGCATGACCAGAAAGGCTGGAAGCAGGTGACACAGTCAGTGGAAAAGGGCCTGTGTGTGCAGGCTCCCTTAAAAATGAAGGAGTTTAAAAAGCTAAATGTTGCTGGAGCTGAAATCAATTTGCAATTTGATGTAACTCAATGCTCCTGATTTCCCAGGTTTTGGTAATGTTGGCAAGATTCAGCACAGGCCACTGATTCAGCATGGGCCTGGCCCAGCCAAAGGATCCAGCAACAAAGGACGTACCTTTGCCAAGTCATCACAGGATGTACTAAGGACATGCTGGATAGCCAGTCACTTGTGTCTCTTTTTGACCTATAATGGGTTCCTGGTATCCACCTGCAAATGTGCAAACTCTTTGGCATGGTACAACAGGGTCCTTCCCTTCCTGGAACCAAACCATGCTTCTTGTTTTAACTGTGGCCACCTGCTTCCAAGCACCCTATGCCATGGTTTTCAATTTTCCACTATTCTTTGAGTGTACCAGCCTCATTAACATCTTTGTGCCTTTGCACATGCTGTTTCCTTTGTGTGAAATGTCTCCTTTTCTTTCTTGCAAACCCCTATTCTATTCAACCTGTAAAACTTGCATAAATGTCACCTCTTGTGTGAAAGCAGGCACTCTAACTTTTGTTCATTCATCACCTCTGAAGGGCCAAGCAATGCTAGGAGTCGTGGATACATTGTTTCATGTATCTTCAGGGTAATCCTACTGGGCCGATATGAATTATTTCCATTTTATAGATATAAAAAGTGAGGCTCAAAAGAAAGTTACTGAGTGAGTGAGTGGCAAAAGCTAGGATTCAATCAATTGATTAATCAGTCAGCAAATACAGACTGTGCCCAAATTTGGGTAGCCAGGCACCCTGGTTACTGACAGCATTTCTGTCCTTACGTAGCTTAGAAAGAGAACAGGTAATGTACAAAATACCCATCAGTGTTACCAAAGAGGAAGTTCAGGTGGCAATGGATTTAATGTCACATGGTGTAAAGCTCTCTCTATCCTACTCTGCTGCTGTTGAGGTTTCCTTAGGGATATTTCTTCACTGTCCCCTGGGCTTCCACTTGTTACTCCTGATGATGAACTCCCAGGACATGGCTGTATCTTGCTTGTCTTTGTGTCCTTGGTGCTCATCACAGCCTGGCACCAAGTAGGTGCTCTTTAAAGGCTTATCGGTGCAAAGATGAATGGCCAGCAGGCTGGCTGGGTGGCAGATGAGAGGATGAGTGGGCAGTCCCAGGGCTTTGGTAGATGAAGCCATCTTACCTGGGAAATATCCATGACAGAATCACAGCTGAGTGGCCGGGCTGATGTGAGATCATTGGAGCCGAGCAGGGTGGAGATGATCCCATTCTGATCGATGCGTCTGATCATGGCGCCATCCACGAAGTAGATCAGCCCAAACTTGTCCACTGTAATGCCTGGGGGCAGAGAAGCCAAAACAGGAACTCAGCATCAGAGATGACAATGACCCGCACATTCCTGGAGCCTTGCTAGCTGACAGAGCACCTCCTCTACATGATTGGGTTTGATCCTCCCACAACCTTCATTCCTCTCTCAAAGAGGAGGAGTCTCAGGCTCAGAGGCCTTGAGTGACTTGTTCAAAGCAGGGATTAGAACTTTTTCAGATCTTCCAGGGCTCTGGTCCTCCTACCTTGCTGCCTCCTGAGATTTTAATCTATCACCTTAGCCATCCACTAAACCTGGATTCATAACTTCTGGGGTTTTTTAAGCACTAGAGGTACAGTGGTAAGGAGGATCTTTTTCAATATTAACACTGTGAATTATTTAAATTCACCTATTTCTGAAGCTCTGTAATTACAATAATTAGTTCCCCTTTTTGGTAACCATTTTTCTTTTCTTTTTTTTTTTTTTTTTTTTTTAAAAAAAAAACAGTCTCGTTCTGTCACCCAGGCTGGAGTGCAGTGGCGCGATCTCGGCTCACTGCAACCTCTGCCTCCCAGGTTCAAGCAATTCTCCTGCCTTAGCCTTCCAATTAGCTGGGACTACAGGCATGCGCCTCCATGCCTGGCTAATTTTTTTTTTTGTAGTTTTAGTAGAGATGAGATTTCACCATGTTGCCCAGGTTGGTCTTGAACTACTGACCTCAGGTGATCCACCCGCCTTGGCCTCCCAAAGTGCTAGGATTGCAGGCGTGAGCCACCATGCCCGGCCCGTCCTTCCTGCTTTTCTATTTTTATTATTTTAGTCTCACTGATCATTACAAAAGTACGGAATCTGAATGGAATCCTATGGATTTGTGTAGAGAATATTGTTGAATTGAATTTCTAAAGGCGGCACACTGAGGAGAGGAGTCAGAATCATTACTCAACGTCACCTGCTCCATTCACTAGACTGTCTCACCCTGTTAACTTTCTCCCTGACCCAACTTATGTGACCTCGGGCAAGTCACTGAGCATCTCTGTGTTTGTCTTCCCAGCTGTCAAACAATGATATTGTTCCAAATCTTTATTTCTCACTCTTGGATGTGTATGGGAATCCCCTGGGGAGCTTGCTAAACTGCACCCCCACAGGTAGCTGCTTCAAAATATCTCAAGTGGAGTCTGCGCTTCTATCTGCATTTTCGAGAAGCACCTTGGGTGATAATGACACAAACCAGAGTCTGAGAACCACTCCACTATATCAGTACCTCTCAGCCTGTGATGTGCATCAGAGGCACCTGAAGAGGTTTTTCAATATACACCTGCTGGCCTAACTCCTGGAAATACTAATTCAGCGGGTGGCTGGGACCAGGACCAGGGCATGCTTTAATAGTGTTCATGGGTGATAGTAATTTCCATCCCAGGTTCAGAATCGCAAGAGTCAGACATAACCATGAACTGTCATGGGATACAGATGAGACATGGCCCTGGGGAGCACCCAGTTTAGATGGAAAGGCACAGGAATGAATCAGTACCATGTGAGCATCACAAGAAAGGACAGACTCAAGAGGGTCATGGTAAAATACAGGAGATTCTGGTCACTTTTGTTTTGCTATGTTTTCTCTGGGGAATGCAGTGGAAGAAGGGTCAGGAAGGCTTCACCGAGGTGGAGAGACTTGAATTATAAAATTTTCAGGTCGTATTAACTTGGGCATATTACTTCACTTTTAAGTCTTTATTTCCTCATTGATAAAACAGGGATTCTAACATCAGACTTGTAGTAATTAGCCCTCAATAATTATTAATGACAATTGTAATAATGAGAAAGTGGCTGGCACTTTGTGAGTTTCAAGGCCTTTGCTCTGGGGACCCACGTGTCCCTCACTGGCCGGTAGGGAGCTTTAAGATGCCCAGGGGCCTCTGAGTGCTGAGAACCTGTTGGAGCACCAACTGTTCCTTCTTAGGCTGGTCAGGCTGGAGAGTGATTTCACACAGAGGACCAGGCAGACTCAAGGCTGGGAAGCCTTTCTCATGGTCTTGTCATGAACGTACATTAATTTCATTCTTTAAGTGCCAAGACAGGCGTTTTCTTGTCTGCCTAGCCATGCCCCATCTTTCTCTTCCATCTGTTTGGACTGATGAGTGCTCCATGAATAGTTGGGTTTCTTGTTTACAGAGTTGGCTGCACAGGCTAATAGAAGTGATCTGTCCCCTGATTAATTACCTAATTTTTTTCTCCTTTTGTTGTGTTAAATAGACGGACATCTTTTCTCCTCCTTGCTGCAAAGTGCCTGCATATCGTGGCACCCTTGTCATTTCTATGTGGGTTAATCACAGGCTTTTGGGTAAATGCACTGCCACTTCATCTGTGTGAGGGTGGGGGGCCACGAGGGCGGGGAAGAGAACACACATGTGCGGAGAACAACTGAAAAGCCCTGGAGAGAAGAAAAATTCTCAGAAAAAACTGTTTTAAACCTAAGAGAGTAGAATATTGTGGTTGCAAAGGGTCTTGGGGATTATTTAGCCCAACCTGTTCATTAATTGACCAAAGGGGAAACTGAGGCCCAGAGGAGGAGGTCCCAGGGCCAGCCAGTGGCAGAGGAAAACCATATAGGACTTCTAAGTGCAAGCCTAGTGTTCTTTCCACTCCTGGCTGCTCTCTCAGTATTTGAAAATCATAATTAGGTGGGATTAGCCTTTGTTGATACAATATTTACCCCACACAATTACCACCTGACACTCCAGGTATGTGGTAGAGACAATGTGACTTGATATGATGTGATGTGATATAATAGAACAACAATAATAGGAATCATCATTTATGGGATGTTTACCATGTGCCTGGTACTACTGTGCTAAGCATATACATTCCTAATATTCAATCTGTACCACAACTATGCAGCATATCCCTATTACATAGATGAGGAAAATGAGGCTCAGAGAGCTTCAATGATTTGCCCAAAGTCACTCAGCTGTAGATGACAAAGTCTGAATTTGAATGCCTGATTTCACTAGAATCTCCTGCTTTGATTTGAAACTAGGCCCTGAAATCTGGAACTATTTAATAATACAATCACTTATAATGTTTCTATAGGTTATTATTAAACATATTAATTTTGACCATCAGAATAAGCCTAGGAGGTAGACACAGATGGCATTATTACCCCCATTCTATCAGTGAGGACCCTGGGGCTTAGACACTGTAAATTACTGGCTATAGGGGTTGCAACACAGTGAACACTCCACTAAGTGTGGATAATGATGGCTTCTCCAGAAAGCTTTCCCAGTCTCCAAGGCACAGGGGTCTCTCTTGGCTCTAAACCCCCATGAACAGCTCTTTCTTCTTGACTCTCAGAGAGCACCTCTTCCTCTCACCCATGTCACTGTGATTCACACTCAAGTCTTACTTATTCTGCTGCAACAAACTTATCTATGCAACCACTGTACTCTATGTACTTGAATATTTGCTGAATAAGCGAATGACAAATTGTGATTGTGGGCATTTAGAGGTTCAACTTTTTGAGGGACTCAGAATTGAGACCTGCAGTTAACCCACCTGATAGCATATGAACATATGAAAACACAATACACTGAAATGTTTTTGTGTAACAATAACATGAGAGACAGCATACATGTCCAATAGTAGAGGATTGGGACATCCATTTGCTGGAATACTATATAGTCATTAAAAATGAGTACACAGAAACAATTTAATGACATGGAGAAATGTTAATGATCTAGCATTTAGGGAAAAAAAAGCAGTTTGCTTAATGTGATCTCATTTTGTTTGTTTTTAGTAAACACTACATACACACAAACACTTTGAAAAAAGACTAGGAGAGAAGACACGAAATGTTAACTGGGAGTATTTCTGGCAGGTGGAATTATCACAGTTTTCACCATCCTCCGTACATTTCTTGGTATTTTCCAAAAATTTTTGCAATATTAATCATGCATGTTTTTCTGAAAAGGAAAACACCCCAATAAATGTTATTGACAATGTCTCTAAGGCAAGGCCTTACCCCTGGGATTGGTGAGTGTGGCTTCTGTGGCCTTCCCACCATCCCCGCAGCGAGTGTCATCAAAGGGGAGGCACTGGTCACCTGTCCCCGCAACCACCTCAGAGTTCTTGACAAGGTCCTTCACCACCACAGTGGACTTGATTTTAAAGACCCGCCGGCTGTTGGTGTCAGAAAGGAAGACGGCCCCACTCATGGGGTCTGTGGTCAGGTAGTATTTGTGTGCTGGACTGTGACTAGAAAACAAAGACATGGCCAACTGGTGAGCATTTTCTTCTTTCCTATGAGTAGCTGGAGATGTACAGATGAACCCCTGGCCCTTTAGAATCCAAGCAAAAATGTCTTATGGGGATGATGCCCCTATTTTGGGTGATGGTTCCTCAATTTTTCTGACCTCAGTCGTTGGCTTAACTATCCTTCCCACCCACTATTCTTGCAAAAACCCCTTGCCAATGATTGAGATGACCAGCTCAGTGCCATGTTTGTATCAGGTGCTAAATACATGTTTTCTTAAGAAGATGATCACTGAGGCCTACCATTGGTGTCCCGTTCATTCAAGCTAGAAACATGGATGCTCTTGACTTTAAAAAAACACTTCAAGAGTTCAAAAACACAAGCCCTTTTCCACAGGATCTTTACAGCAATCCCTCATCTCCATCTTGGGACTGATGGATGAAACCCCGGCTGGTTCTAACTCCCAGTCAGCAGCATCAACACCGTCTTCAGTGGATACTCATGTTACACTTATCAGGAGCCCAGGAGTCTCCCTCTGGCAGTCAGATATAAGTGAACTGCAGGATTAGTTTGTAATTTGCAGTGAAACCCAAGGAAAAAAAATAAGCAACACAGAAGAGCAGTGCTAATGATGGTTCTGTTTCGGGAAAACAGTTATAAAGATCAGGCTGTGCCAACAGAGGAGAGAGAAGCTTGACTCTAGAGATGCCTTGAGGAGACAAAGCACTGCCTCTAGCCACAGGGTGAGGAAAAGGCACAGGATTTGGAATCAGAACAGTCTGGGTTCCAAGTCTAGCTCTGTAATTTCCTGGTTCTGAAACTTGGGCAAGTTACCGGACCTCCTGAGCCTCGAATTGTCTTTATGTGCAAAATGGGGGTGTTAACAGCTACTTTGGTAGTATATTGGGGAAACTAGAGAGAAAATAAAAAATGCAAAGTAACATAGTGTAGTAGATGCTCAATAATAATTATTATTTTAATTACCAATGATTGTGTCTCTTCTTGCACTTGGAGATGACTACGTAGTAGATATCTCTTGTTAAGCCTGAGTTTTTTTATCCCCTGGTACTGATATACAATTTCTTTCAAGTCTAGGGCACATTGGAGTTGAACTTGGTGCTTCTGAGAAGCTAATTTTAAGTTCCTGTGCATGGCCTGAATATTTGCCGGGCCCTAAAACTGCATTTCAATATTGGCAGCCCCTTCCAAGTCTCCGGAAGGTATTTTGATTCAAAGGAAGCTCTGTTTGGACCGGATGGCCTGGTGCTGGCCATTTTCACTGCACAGTGAGGCATAAACTGTGCTAAGGGACTCGGGACAGACTGAGCAGTGATGAGAGCACCAGCAGGGCCGGAGCACTGCAGACCCCCTTCAAGATGAAAGCAAGAGAATTTGAAAAGTCTAGAAAGAAGCTATTTTGCATTTATCAGGTATGTAAGTTTCGGGTCCTTTTGAAAAGCAAAATTTTATTTCACAGATTTGTGTTTTTTGAATTCCCTATGAAGGCTGGGGCACCATAATCTTTTCAGTATGTAAGTCACTGAAGGTCTTAATCTGGCCCTGGCAGGTTTGTCATTATAAATGTCTCTTGCCTTGGACAGTGTCCTTGGGGACTGGCTACCTCGAAAGGGGCCAGGCATCCAGATCCAAGGCTTTCCTTCCTTGGTTTTCTCTCCCTGAATTCAACTAACCTGATATGATTTTCTCCAACTGTCCTTCCTCTTTAACCCTAATACTACTGTCCCCTCACATCCTTCTTGAACCAAGGGGAGGTCTCTCTGCCTGTAGCCTGGGTCCTCTTCAAGCCATTCTTGATCTAACCCAAATACCAACCTGCCATTTCAATGCTTTCCCTTCAGGGATTCCTTAATTCTTACAGAGAAGTTAGGAGCTCCCTGCCCCTGCACAAATCCCAGCTTTCTGCTGTGCTGCTCCACCCTCCCATCCTCCCTCCCCTCCCAGACACCCTGCACCTGGCCACAGACCTGTCCCTGCAGCAGGCCTCAAGTCTGCCTGCACCTGCTGCTCCTGCTTTGCAGTATGCCCCGCCCCTCCCTTTCCTACTCACCCTTCACCTGTCAGTTCAAATGCTCCCTCCTCTGCCAACCTTCCCCAGCCTTCTCCCTGTGCATGGAGATTTGCATCCATTCATTGCTGGACGATAGGACATAATGCTGTGACTGTTCATTTATGTGTGTGCCTCCAAAACCCATTTGTCAATACTTGAAGGGAAGAGACTGGATTTTGTTCATTTTTGTTTTTCCAATGTTCTGCTTCGTGCCTTCTAGCCCATAGCAGCCACTTGTTTTAAGTAGATGGCATGTCTATTTTTAGATTACTTGGGTAGTGTTTGCATTCGCATTATTTAGCTCTTCTTTTACTTCTCTTCTGGGGGTAGCAGTAAACAGGACAGGTATCCTGTCTATTTTGAAATGTCCCCCGAGACTTACCCTATAATGTAGCACAGATTTAATCTTCCCAGATGACATCAATTCTGGCTAAATAAAATGCGGCGACCTTAGATCCTACTGTGTAATGCCGGGGCAGCCTTGATCTTTCTGCTTTTCTGATGACAGCTCTGAGGCGGGGTGATTTTTTTCATTTCTTTGCACACCACTCATGATAAACTGGTGCTATTTACCTCGGCAGAAAAGGGTCCCTGAGGGGGTATGGTGAGGGGGCCCTGTCCACTTAGATTAGCCCCCTGAGTTTCCAGCTCATGTCTCCCTGCACTGCTCCATAGAAGTGTCACTCATGTGGAGTTTCTCAGATCAGTGAATTCCAGGACAGGGTGGCATTGGCAGGATTATCCCAGAGTCTATAAGAGCTGTGGCTGCATCTTTCAGCCCAAGGACAAATCTGAGGTCTGCTGGTAAGTTAAGCTTAGGGAAAACAACAACTAGCTTTGAACTTAGAAGGTGTAGGCTCTCATTTAGGTGAGTCACCTAAATAGTTCAAATCGTAGATCCCTTAGCTGTCAAATGACTAAGTCCCTCCTCGGCTATGCTCACAGGCTTGTCATTAGGATCAAATGAAATTATACATCTCAACAGCCCTTTCTAGTTTGCAGAGCTCTCTGAACATTCAACTCATTTCGTCCTCCTGCCACCTGCCCCTGGGAGCTGCAGCTGCATCTATGATGCCCATCTAGACTCCACCAGGCTGCAGCGCCACCTGTCTGCAGAACAGAGCTGCAGAGATGACTACCACTGATAAGAATGCATCTGTGACCACCTAGGGATGCCCATTCTGTCCCAGACTCTGTGCTAGCACTTGATGCACACATGACCTCATTTTCTTCACAACTACCATATAAGGTAGGTACTTTCCTCCCTTATATTTCAGAAAACTGGGACTGGAAGAGGTGAAGTGACTTGTCTGGGACCACAGATTCCTAAGTGGCAGGACGAAATTCCAACCGAGTTCTGCTTGACTCCAAAGTCTGTGTTTTTTCTACTTCCCCACGCTGCTGCTCAGGATCTAAAAGGTTCCTCTGCCCATATTCACCTGGGAGTACCTACTCATCTTCTGAGGTTCAGCTCATCTGTAATACCATTCCTGAACCCCCACTTCTTCCCCACTGGTAGAACTGGCCTCTTCCTTCATTGTGTCTCCGCTAGAGCTTACAAAGTTTATACTTCTAGTATCTGTAGCACCAATTAAACTTTTCTGTTTAATTGTCTGTCTTTTGGATGAAACTTTGAACTCCTCAAGAGGAGGGACTGATTACCAGTCTCTGCTGCTTTGAACTGGGCTGATGCAGAGTAAGTACTCCAGAAAGTTCTGCTGAATTTATGAAAGGAAATCAGCCTCCCTGGCTGGAGTATAGATAGGAAACACTCACTGCTAACAGTCTTAGAGTGATGGTTCTCAAACATGGCTACACATCAGAATGGCCTGGAGAGCTTTACAAATAGCCTTACCCATAATGATTGAAGGGTGTGGGCATCTATACTTTGAGATCTCTCCAAGTGACTTGGAGGCACAGCCAGATTTGGGAACCATGGCCTTCGAGCAGTTCTTTTTAAACTTTAATGTGCCACCTGGAGCCTTTGCTAAAATGCACATTACAATTCTGTAGTTCTGGGGTGGGGAACTTGAGAGTCCACATTTCTAACAATTTCCAGAGCATGCCAATGTTGCTTGTCTGTATTTTGAGCAGCAAGGCCTTAGAATACTCTACAAATCATAAATGTCTCAGAGCATGAGATGGAAGACGGCCTTCAGTGGAGGCCTCAGGCCTGGTTGTGTGGACAGGGAGCATTTCCTGGAAACGGACCATGTCTGATTCTGACTCAATTCTGATGCCCAGTATCCGGAGCAGGGCTGGACACAGAGTAAGACCACAGCTTCATTTTCAGTTTGCTGTAGAAGTCTCTGAGGACCCACATTCTTTTCTAGTTCCTCAAACATAACCTTAGTTTCTCTGGAAGTGATGTAAAATCAAGAGGCCTTCAGGGTACCATTCCTGAAGTTAATGAGCTGAAGCCAAGCTTCACTCTGCCCTCATTCTGGATGGTGTTTGGAATTTCCCAGTAGGAGCTGGGAATCTAGGACTCTGTAGGGACATACAGGCTCACTTGCTTCTGAGTGAGAATTCTCTTTGTCTCTAAGTAAGGTCTGCCTCATGCAAAGGAGTGTCCTTCAACGACAGCAGCTGGCAGCCCTGGCAGAACTTGATTCCCTGGTTCTCAGAACCAGTGGGAAGAGCTTGAGAGTTGGAGCCACACAGTCAAGGGTTCAAATACCAGTTCTACCATCCACTTGGCTAAGTGACCCTGGTCACATCACTTCCATAGCCTCAGTTTTCTTAAGCTGAGAAATGGGGATAGTCACACCTATTTCAAAGGATTATTTTGAGGACAAAATTGCGTGAAGAATATAAACCTCTGAGCATAGTGCCCGTTCCACTAAAAAATAAAATACCCAATAAATGGCAGCTTTTAAGCAAAGCCGGTTCCTTTAGAAACTTCTAGAAGATCTGGTGCATAGTGGAAACACTAAGTATGTCAAACTTTATTTTGTCCTGCTCAACCTATTTCCCGGGACAGTTAAGGGCTCTGAGTTAATATAATATGTGTAGCTGGGTTTGATGGACACTTGAGTTCAAATGTACTTCTGAAGAAAAGGCTTCAAACATCTTCCGTGACCCTAGGGAAGAGCTTTGGGAAGAGGCAAAGATGCTTATTTCCTGAAGGAGTCCATAGAGGAAGATGCCCCACGGATTATGGGTTTCTGTACTGAGCATGCCCGGCACAGCAGGCTGGCACTGAGGCTGGAAAAGCAAAAGGCAGACATAAGTCTGCTCCGGGGAAGCACACACACAGGCTAAAGTTGCCAGTCATGGGGCCAGACATATTACTGGGAGTGGCTGAGACAGTTAACGGAGGAAGAGACACAACTCTATAATTTTTAAAATCCATCTCCAACATTTACTGATGGGGACACTGAAGCCCAGAGAGAGGAAGAGATTTGCCAATATCCAGGTGGCAGTTAACATCAGAGCTGAACCCAGGCTCTCTGTCTTCTGGTTGTCTTTAGAAAACTGCAAGGCAGAAAGTGATTCATTTTTTCCTTTCTACTTTGGTTCATCTTAGAAAGTTTTTGGTACCCAAGAAAACAATTAATTGATGAAGGGTTTAAAGTCATACCATGAATATGTAAAAAGATCACTGAACATCAGAAACAAAATGTTCCCAAACCACAAACTCTTTCAGTTTATAGATGAGACTGGAAATCAGAAACGCCAGGTAACCAGCCCAAGGCCATATGGTGAATGTGCAGCAGGGCTGGACAGCACCTGGCCTTCTGACTCTTCCCAGCTATGTCCCCCTGGGTCATGGCTGTGCTCCATGCAGTCGCCACCCCTAACTGAACGTTTCAACATTAAATGCTAGGCTTTAATCCAAGACCTTCATGTGAAATGTACTTCTGTGTTTTCTGTACAACTGAAGTTGAAGGCATGGGCCACTACATAGTTCAGTATCATCCATACAAATCTCACTGAAAATCTCAGATTTCAGTGTCAGGAAAAAAATTTTCTCTTCTGAGAAATGGGCATGTTTTCAATTTCTGATACCATAAAGTATGAAAATATTTGTGTTTTCTTACTTACACTGGCTGCCAGGAAGCTCAGAGCTTAATCAATAAATAATCACATATATGTTTCCTCCTTTTTTCTTTTGTTACCGATTTCTATTTGATTTACTTTAATACATGTGCCTTTGGGTGTAAGAGGATTTAATTCCTTTTTGGGAAATGGAGACATCATAATTATCATATAATAATAATTGTTATGATAATAAATTATAATACTGTTAACTCTACAGGATGTTATCATTATTACTACTACTACTACTATTTCTGGAGCTCCTCCCTGTGCCTAAAAGTACTGAATAGTTTACAAATATCTTCTGTGATCATTACAACAACACTCCAAGGGAGATTTTATTAACCTTATGTTAGAAACTAAAGCTGAGAGAGATGAAGGAATTTTTTCAAGGCCACATAATTGGGGAGCTTCAGTTTTCTCATCTGTCTGCTGGATGTAATCATGGATATCTGCTTCACAGAGTGGTTTGGGGATAGAATGCTACAATCCATGTAAAGCACATAACCCTCTATCTGCTACATAGTAAATGTTCTATACATGTGAATTATTAAATAATTATATTTACTACTTATATAATAAATATATTATCTTAAAATAACACACACAATTATTACATGAATAATGTAGCTACTTCTATCAAAAGAGATAGAATCATTATTGGATTCTGGGTCTGTCTGACTCTTTCCAACACCCCTAAGACTTTCTTTCATCCCAACTTAGCACCAACCCCATGCCACTTTGATCTGAGCCTCAGGTGGATAACCGAGAGCCACTTCTGTGGCCATGCAAGCCACAGCTCTATCTGCCCATGGTTACTTTTCAAGTCACCACGATGTGTGTGAGGTCAGGGGACTCCGAGGTGACTGCTATCCAGGAGTCAGGTGAATGCCATAGTGACAGATGATGCTGACAGGCAGACACTTCTCTTGGTGTGCCTGACTAGACCCATTTCTGTTTACTGCATGTTGCTGTGAGTCTACATGACAAACCTACTCTGGGACAAAGTTCCTATTTGGGGATTGACCTCTGCAGTTGGTTCCTGGAGTCTGCTTTCTCCTTGATGGCAAGCCTTCTGGGTGGGGTTGCCTGGCATCCCCAAGCTGAGGCACCTTGAATGCCCACAGAAGTGTAAATGTGAAATTTGTCTTCTTCCAGATTGTTCACCTGATCAAGATGTTCTCAGGACTTCCTATCATGACCATCAAAGTCGCTCAATGCAGTTAGGATGACATCCTCATTTATTCTAAGGATAAGCAGGCTGTAGCATTCAAATTACTATTCCAAGGTTCAAATTCTTTCCCATATTACTTTCAGACTATCAAAGTAACTGCCTCACTTTGCAACAGATCCAAGGAGTTCAGGCTCCTGCCACCCATTCCTGCCATTATTAATGACTTCCTCCCATTGCAACTGATTACCCCAATCAGTTCCAATCATGCAGGATTCTTTTGCCATACAGCCATCTGAAATTGACATGTGCAGCTTACCATACAGTATGCAACAAGGCAGGGGTGAGGCAGGAAATTCTCCACTGGTTGGCTTACCTATGTCTGAAGTCTTTATTTCTGACAGAAGACAGGAGAGCAGGGAATGGAAGAAAGAATGAGGTGTTAGCAGCAGGTTTAGAAGCATTATTAGCAGCCTGAAAACTTGACAGCAATGGTACCATACAATACTATAATAAATAAAGACTTAGCAGCTGTGACACTGATGTATTTTATATTGGATATTACTTGTCAGTAAGTTCACTTACAAGCAGCTACATATCACAGAAGAGGCATGGTTTCACCTGCACCACTACTGCTGACTTTGGGGGAAGAGGACTAGGTTGATACATTCTGCTGCTTTAACAAGGGCTAAGACAGAGATTGGAATAGTGGATTCTGTCCTCTGCACAGACACATACCCAGAGATACACATGCTTACTGCTCTGTGTCTCCACATGCACACTTCCCTACAAAGAACTACCCAAACTTGGGTCACTTCCCAGGAGCCTTCTCATAATAGAATACAGAATTAGAGATAGACTATAATTAGAAGGGAGGGTATGACACAGAAACAGGCCTAGGAAAAAAAGACTGGAAGAAAAAATGTATCAAAATGATAATATACTTCTAAATTTATTTTTTTCAAATTTCACTTATATCTCCCTTCCTTACCCACTGTCATGATCTCCCCAACAACTGTGGGAGGGAGGCAGGGAAAATGGGGTCTCTTATTGGAAAGAGGTGAAAACGGAGGTCCAGGGAGGTTCAGTGATTAGTCCAAAGTTGTACAGCTTCTCTGCCGAGGCGAACTGATTTCCTCGTCCATGGTGCTTTCTGTTGTGGTGCATATATGCAGCCGACTGACACAAATACGCTCAAAGGATCCTTCTTCCTTGACAGATGTCTGTGCCAGTCAGACTCATAACAGACAGAAGAAGGGCAGAGAATATTCCACTGGTGGTCCTCTTCTCATTCGGCCGATATCTGATTTCCTATGAGCCTACCGCGTGTGTGCTTGTCTGGCCCTGTGTGTGGGGCCGATACTAACTCTTCTCTTTAGGGCTTATGGCTGTTGGCTCTGCCTTCCTTTCACACGTGCACTGCAGACTGAGATTCTTGCAGCAGGATCTTACCTCCAGGGAGGAACTTAACAAGGCATTAAGTCGAAGTGGCTCTCATTGGGCCAGGTGACAAGACTTTGGCGCGGCAGAGGTGTGTAATGATCTCTGGATTTGGGTCCACCATTCTAGAAGCTGGACCTCAGGCAGGTTCTTTAAATTCCCTAAGCCTCCATCTTTTCATTTACCAAAGGGGGATAATAATAAACACCTTACAGAATTGTTATGCTTGGCAAATAGTAGGAACCCAGCAAAGGTGAGTTTTCTTTTCCCCTGCCCACTGCGGAGGAAGGCTTTCCAGCTCTAGGGCCTGTCCTGCTCACATGCACCCTGGCCCAGAAGACAGGCAGATTCCATTCCCTAAAAAGAGTTGGGAGGGAGCTTGGCGCAATTCCTCTGGAAAGGGAGTGTGAGGCTCCCTTATCTCTAAAGCACAGGTCTTCCATGACCCCTGAGCCCATCCTATGACAGTGCACTGGTTCTAAAATGATCTAGGTTAGGGAGGCATAGAGAAAAAATCCAACATATCAGGTCCTTCCCTGAGCTATAAGCGTGGCTGTGCTCCATCACTCAAGGTTAGGATCGGGAAAGAGGCTGACTCAGCTGCTTCTGCAGCACCTGAGGAGCAGAGAGGTCAGTTTTTTTGATTTTGGTCAGTTGAAGGGAACTGCCCTTGGGCTCAAGGGATCCTCCTGCCTGAACCTCCTGAGTAGCTAGGACTACAGTAGGCAGGTGCCACCACACCCAGCTAATTTTTTAAATTATTTTTTGCAGATGGGGGTCTCGTCAGGTTGCACAAGCTGATCTCAAACTCCTGGCCTCAAGTGATCCTTCTGCTTTGGTCTTCCAAAGTGCTAGGATTACAGGTATGAGCAAAGGCACCCAGCCCCTTGTTTTTATAAAAAAGGTTCATGTGACTCATTCTAATCAGTTTACTTCTAGGAAACAGAAAGAAGATTTGATGGCTTCCAAGGAGTCTAATTTTTGGCTGCTAGCAGCCTTCTATGTCACAGATGTACTCTGGATGCCGGGGACATCTCCCTGTCCTGGGTGGCTTGTCTTCACTGCAGTGCACTGGGGAAGCAGCACCTGCTTGAGCTGGGAGGTGAAAAGTCTCAGAGTCTGACAGGCAAGGCTCTGTCCTGTCCCACTTCCCTGGGCTCAGTAGGTAATGCGGCGGGGCCCAAAGGAGGGCAAATGCATATTATTAGAAACTATGAAGAAAGCATCACCTTACATACCTCAGCTCTAGGATGTTGGTGACATTTCCAGAGGGGAAGATCCTTCTAATGTAGTTGAAATCACCCACATAGAGGCTCCCGTCTGAGCCACAGGTGAGGGCCACTGGGGCCAGAAGCTTGTTGCCGTCAGCAAGGCCATTGCAGCTGGGGCAGGAGATGCTTCTCCGGCGCCCATTGCCCATGATGCTCCCGATGACAGGCGGCTGCTGAGACACAAACTGGTTCTCCCCATTCCCTTTGTGCAGGATGCCTGGGACAAGGAAAGAACAGAATTGCCTATGGAGCAGGAAATGGGTATCTTTTCCTGTGGTTGACCACAGAGTCACCCTGATTTTGCAAGGCATGGAAGATCTCCATCAACCATTTCCAGGATCATAGCCCAAGGCTTTGCCTCACCCCCCTAATGGAACCCAGATTGTCCTAAACAAGTCATACAGATTTAATTCACTCCATAGCTCTGTAAGATAGGCACTATTATTATCCCTACTGTAACAGGGGACTGTCCAGGTAGCTTAACTGACCTTACCCAAAGTCACACAGATGATAACTGGAAGAGCTCCAGAGTCTGGGTGCTTAGCCATTCACCTACACTGTCCATAGCTCTATGACAGCATGAATTATTTATCATACTTGCTTGTTTTTCTCTTTCAACAGATACCATTTCAAGTGTGGAGACTATGTCTTTTTCGTTTCTGTATCCCCAGTGCTTAGCACAGAGCTTGACACAGAGTAGATACCAATGAATGTTTATAGAAATGAATGAGTGAAACTCACAGTCTCTTCTCATCAAAGGAGAGTCAAGAAGCGACGGGTTTTTACCTGGCTTTGTTATTAATGGGCTGATCCCAGCTCCTGTATAGATCTCTTTACTGCTTTAACTGCCCTTGGGCCTGTTTCTCCACCAACAAAATGAGGGGATTGACCTCAATGACGCAAAAACTTCTTCCCATATCCATCCTATTTCTTTTTAGTCTGGATCCTCCTTTTCCTCATGCACCCTTCACAGTCTCCAGACTGGATCCTCTGCCTGCTGCCTCACCTGTTCCATACTGAAGCCCAAGTGAGCTGTACTCTTACAGATCATCAGGATCTTCTCCCAAACTGTTACCTGTTAGCTTTGTCAAAGCTGTCCTTTGTTCGATGGATAGCTTTAATTTTTACATACTTGAATCAATCATTTTTCTACCTTAAAGTTTGTGCTTTGTTAGGTTTTAGGAAATCCTTTCCTGAGATTTTTACAAGTACTCCACTAATTAATTAATTTCTTTCTTTTCTTTTTCTTTCTTGCCTGCCCTCCCTCCCTCCCTTCCTCCTCTCCTCTCCTTTCCTTTCCTCTCTCTTCTTTTCTTTATTCTTTTTAATTGAGACAGGGTTTCACTCTGTTGCCCAGGCTAGAGTATAGTGGCATGTTCTTGGCTTACTGTAGCCCTGAACTCCTGGGCTCAAGTGATCCTCCCACCTCAGCCTCCTGAGTAGCTGGGACCACAAGCATGTGCTACCACACCCAGCTAATTTTTTTAAAACAATTATTTTAGTAGAGATGGGGTCTCACTATGTTGCCCAGGCTAGTCTCAAACTCCTGGCCTCAAGCGATCCTCTTGCCTTAGCTTCCCAAAGTGCTGGGATTATAGGCATGAGCCACAGTGCCTGGCCTTTTAAATATTTTCTCCCATCAATTTTAAAGTGTTATCTTTCACATTTAGATATTTAAGAAAACATCTGAATTTATTTTGTATACAGTGTGAAGTGAGGACTTAATTTATCTCTACATATTGGGCCAATTTTCCCAATACTAAGTTCTAAAACACCCATCCATTCTCCACTGATATATGATGCTATCTCTGTCATGTTCCAAGTTCTTACATACACATGGTATGTGGCAGAAACTTCTCCTTCCTATCTACCCTTTCCTTCTTTTGCAGTTACAGAATCCCTGCTATCTAGCTGGGCACATGACTGCCTGGAACAGACCATGATCCCTGGCTCCATGACAGCTACATCCACGACTAAGTTCTTGCAATGGCATGTAAATAGAAGTGATATGGGCAGCTTCTGGGAGGTGCCCTTACAATGCAAGGGACTTGCTCTTCATCCTTGACCTCCTTCCTGCTGGCTGGAAAGTGGATGTGAAAGCTGGACCTGAAGTGGTCCCCTTGGATCATGACTTTGGAGATGAAAGCCCGAGTGGAGCACAGAGAGAGAGGAGCCTGGGTCTCAGACCCTGCAGCCCTGGATTACCTACCTCCAGACTTGCAGAGTGAGAATTGAGGTGAGTGAGAAGCAAACTTTATTTCCAATTCAGTTATTTTGGCTTTTCTGAAACTTGGGGCCAAAGCTTAGTTTAATTACTCTTCCCAGGTCAGTTTCTGAATGCGTTCTATTCTGTGGAATCAATTTATCTGTTCCTGTGCCAGCACCGCACAGTTTTAGATAATATGGTTTTTCTAGGATAGCTTAATATCTGGTGAGTCCCTCTTCTTTGTTTTTAAAGGCTGCATTAGCTATTTACAAGTCTGTATTCTCTCATACATTTTAGAATTAGTTTGTCAATTCCCCCCAAAAACATGCTGTGGCTTTGATGGGCATTCACTGCTTTTTTAGATCAGGCAGGTGATATGTGACATCATTACCATATTTAGCTGTCCCATCCCGGCTCATGGTCAGAGTGAGTTATCTATAATACAGATCTGATGGTGCCACTCATGTGCTTTAGTCCCTGCAGAGGCTTGACATTTGCCTTGGATGAAGTTGAAAGTCCTAATCTTCTTACCCTGGGTTCCAGCTGCTCACACCCAAGCTTTGTCTTTTGCTGTTCCCTTCATGTCATCCTCTGCTTAAATCACAATGAACCTTCTCTCCAGTAACTTTCTTTTAGGCTTCAGTGCTTTGGCACATACTGTGCCTTCTGCCTAGAATGTTCTCCCTACTTGATACACAGGGCTAATCCTATAGACCCTCTGAGACTCATTTCAGGAGTTCTTGCCAAAGAGACACATTGATGAACCAAGACGCTGGGTGAGGTGCTCTTCTTCTAGCCTTCATAGTGCCCTGTGACTCCCTCTGTGATGTCAGGGTGCATATGGCACAACATTGAAACTGCCTGGTGAGTATTTGTGTCTCACAGGCATAAAGCCTTGAGGCCGTTCATTTCTACATCCCCAGTGCCTAGCACAGTGACAGGCTCAGAGGAGGTATCCAAGCAATATCTGTTGACTGAGCTCTCTGATCACATAGGAGGCTATGGGATTCAAAATGTGAATTTTTTTGTTTGGCAGGGCACAAGGGATATGAGACAAGGTTCCACACCAGCCTGGCTCAAGTAATTCTATTAATCCACTTACCACTTTGAATGTTGAGGGCATGATGTTTGTCTAGGCTCCATCCTCCAAGCTTGGACGCATCAATTTCATAACCCTGCAGCACTGCTGTTCTTTTTTCCCACAGGATTAGATCTGGGCAGGATTCATATTCATAACCCACGGAAACTGTGGGTGACAGAAGAGGCAAAATGCATAAGTGAGCAAAGCCCACTCTTTGGCCTTTCGACCCATAGGCAAGACCCCTGGCTTATCTTTTGTAGAAGAGGAAGAAAGGATCATATTTCTAAGTGGCAACCACAACTATGTGAAATACTAACACAAGGTTGCTGAGCCTTAATCATTTTTTCTTTTTTTGGAAGAGCAATATTACATTTGGGGGAAAGTTAAAATAAATGTACCAATTACTTTAAAAGGATCTAAGTGAATCCCTTCCAAGGAAATAATCTTTAGTATGTGATAGGGTTTGTTTCTGTGTTCCCAACCCAAATCTCACGTTTAATTGTAAACCCCAGTGTTGGAGGTGGGGCCTGGTGGGAGGTGATTGGATCATGGGGTGGATTCTCATGAATGGCTTGGCACCATCCTCTTGGTGCTGTTCTCATCATGGTGAGTGAGTTCTCCTGAGATCTGGATGTTTAAAAGTGTGTAGCACCTCCTCCCACCACCCTGGGTCCTGCTCCTGCCATGTAAGATGGCTGCTCCCGCTTTGCCTTCTGCCATGAGTCAAAGCTCCCTTAGGCCTCCCAAGAAGCAGATGCTGCCAGGCTTCCTGTACAGCCTGCAGAACCATGAGCCAATTAAACCTCTTTTCTTATAAATTACCCAGTCTCAGGTATTTATAACAATATGAGAATGGACTAATATAGTATGGAAAATATTTTGTGCACAAAAGTCTTCACCACAACATTATTTAATATTGGAAACTTAGATGTAATCTAAAGGTTCAAGAGGGGTGAGAGGGTGAGCAAACCCAAGTGCATCCACCCTAGGAATACTATGACGCCATTGGAAATCACAGCGAAGAAGAATGTGGTGACCTGGGAAATGCTTATGGAGCAATGCTCAGTTGAAAAGACTGGTTATATATGGTAATCTGCATTAAAAGAAATTACGAGTTGGGCGTGGTGGCTCACGCCTGTAATCTCAGCACTTTGGGAAGCCGAGGTGAGCGGATCACGAGGTCAGGAGATCGAGACCATCCTGGCTAACATGGTGAAACCTCGTCTCTACTAAAAATACAAAAATTAGCTGGGTGTGGTGGTGGGCGCCTGTAGTCCCAGCTACTCGGGAGGCTGAGGCAGGAGAATTGCTTGAACCCAGGAGGCGGAGGTTGCAGTGAGCCGAGACTGCGCCACTGCATTCCATCCTGATGACAGAGCGAGACTCCGTCTCAAAAAAAAAAAAAAAAAAAAAAGAAATTACATATGAAAAAAGAAAACTAGTTGTATTTGTTCACAGAATCACATGACTTTTTTCTATTTTTGTCCATTTTTCAAATTTTTATTAATGACTATGGTGTTTTTTAAATTAGGAAAAATGTTTAAAGTCATTTACAATGAATATATAGAAAAGGAACTTAGTTGGATTACTTTTAAAAAACTAGAAGTTACTTTGAGGTTTCAAAGCTTGGAAATCCCCTGGATTTATTTTTGTTTCATAAATCCAGGACCCCTTAGAAGGTCACTGGGATGAAGGCTAAAAATGACAGCCTCCCTGACCCTGGGTGTGTAAAAAGTCCCGTTAACTGGACTATGGAAAGGAACCAGCAGAGACAGGAATGCTATTTCTTCCAAGCGTCTTTCTGGGCAGGCACTATTTTCCAGTGGACAACATTCTACTACATGTTCAAGACAGGAATTAACAACTGAGCAGCTTCTTAAAGTTTCTTGTAGATGCCATAAAAGACTGCCGACCATTTATGGCAACAGGGGAATGGGCTGGAAGACGTCCCTGTGACCCCTTCCCCCAGGGCCTTGAGTTCCTTAAGCAGCCACTATGGTCACTTGTGATCTTAGGAAAGTGACTCCAACCCAGTCGCTTCCCTTTTTAAGTGACTGGCGGGCACTAGAAGTGCTCATTTTATCTCAAGAGGTTATAAGGCCTCATTTTTAAAAAGATGACAGAAGTGGTTGATCTACAGAAGGGATCATGAACAGTGAGAGACGGCACCTTCGCTCCTACTGTGCCCTTGTTGGGTAGGATGGGATGCGAACCCATAGGAAAGATCTGGAATAAATCCAGCTCTGTTCCTTCCTAGCTGTGCATCTCACTGGGAAGTCATCTCACTTCTCTGGGCCTCAGCTTCTTAATGCAGAATTTGGGGGTGACAATTTTTGACTCACAGAGTATAAGGATTAATGGAGATACCAATGTACAGGGGTGCACATTGCCCACAGCAGGTGCTCAAGCAACATTCTTTTATTTCCTTCCCACCTCCCTCCTCCTCTTCTTCCCCCACTTCCTCCCTCCCTTCCTTGCTTCTCCTCCTTCCCTCCCTCCCTTCCCTCTTCCCGCCTCCTTCCCTCCCTCTCTTCCTCTTCCTCCTTCCCTCCCTTCCTTCCCCACTTCCTTCCTTTCTAAAAACATTACTTCTCTGCTTCCTCATTCTGCCTTTGCTGAATCTCTGCCTTCGCTGAACCTAAGGGAATGAAATTGGAGTGGGGTTCAAGACGAGAAGGGAATTGCTGGACGGTTACTCTTAAGTGCTTGGTGGATCAGCTCCGCAGGGTTAGGCCTGCTAAGAGTCTAGTTCTGAGCCCTTCCTGGGACCTCCAGAATGCATACAGCCAGCCCCTGGAAGCCCAAGGGCCAAGAGAGGCTAGGACTCCAGGTGAGGCTACAGCCAACTTCTGTTTCATCTTACAAAGAGACAGCAATAACAACAACAAAGAGATGACCTCTCTGACTGGGAAAAGAGGCCAAAAAGCATTTTTGATGGAGGAAGAATCTTAGTTACTGCACCTCAAAAAAAAAAAAAAAATGAAAGAAACCATTTTTTAGCTCTCCTATTTTAATGGGTAAGTTCCCACAGGATGGCTGTGGGGTGGCCAGGCAATGTCCACCTGGCCCTGCCTTTGTGGCACATGACCTCTTTTAGCCCCTCACGAGCCAGCACAGCACTTTTCAGGGCCCTTTGGTTCTGCAGCCTCATTGTAATGGTCGGGTTTTCTACATTCAGGTCTTTCAGTTCACATTCTTTTAGGTCCTGGCCAGTCACGGACAGGTCTTAAAGGTCAATTAAGCCTTAGGTATTTTTGATCTGGGAAGAGGGAGGAAGGAAAGAAGAAGGAAGTAGGGAGGTAGAGAGAGTCCTCCCCGCAAGTGCTATTCTCTCTCTGAGTCCTGCAGCCGGGAGGCTTACCAAAGGCTTCTGAAAGCCCAAACACCTTCTGGTTGTAGACGTCTGTCTTGTCCCAAATGAAATAATAGGACAGGTCTGGGGCTGCAGCGAACCACTTCCTGAAGAGGCGGCCCTCCACCGCTACCATGAGGTGCACCTTCATGAGGTTGAAGGGGATGGTCGGGTAGGTGAGGCTGATCCTCAGGACAGATTTGTAGCCAGGAGTCCGGCTGCTCAGGTAGCTTAGCCTCATCTTGCAGCCAGAGATAGAGATTTCCTCCTGCAAAGCCTAGAAAGCAGAGGCAGATCACAGCAAGGGACGGTCGTCGACTCACCTGGTGGAGGGAAGTTGGCGTGGCCCCATGGACTCTGGGTGTTCAGGAGGTAGAGGGAAAGGCAGAAGGAGAGAGGAGGGGAAAAAAGAGGAGACAGTGGAAAGAAAAGGGGAAGCAGAGGGTGAAGAGAAGCAGGAGGAGGAGGAGGAAGGGAAAAGCATAAATGAGATGGGAGAAAGATTGGGGAGGAGTAAAACATGTCAGAGGACCTGGTATCTGGGGCCAGTTTTCATGTGGTGACCCTGCAGGAGTCACCTCACCTCGCCAAGCCTCAGCCTCCTGCTCTGTACAACAGGGATGACAGCACTCATTTCACTGCAGTTTTGAGAGGAACACATAGGATATGCATATAAAATACTTAGATCACATTGCCACTGGTTCTCAAGCTGTGTTCCTAGAAAGCTCACGGAACCTCTGAATCTCAGTCTCCTCACTGGCTTTGTGTGAGGACTGAGAAAGGTCACATAGGTAAAGTGCCTAGCACAGAAACGCTGTCAGGTGGCATGCAGTGCTGCTGCTGCTGGTGGTGGTGCTGGCAGCAGGGATGCCATGAAGAGAGACTGCTGCGGCCAGCTGCCTAAGCAGGAAGGATGGTTTCTCTCTCAAAACTTTCCTCAAATGAGATCTGTTCCAAATGACTTTCCTTTTCAGGAAATCAAACAGAGACTACGAGATGTTGACCAAACAAACAATTATGCAGAGTTGAGACCACAGCCTGGCAGGACCTGTGGTTCACAGCCCCAGCTCATCCACAGAGAGAGGTTGGACTGGCTGCATGGAGCTTCTGGCCACTCTGGGCCCCAGCTCCAGTGCCAGATGGACAGAGTGGGGAAGGCTGTGACCTGGGGAATGCTCAGGTCACTTAGCTACTGGGTGCAATGAGCCTAGTTCTAAGTTGGAAAGTTTAAATGAATGCCAGCATGCCCAAGCAGACAGCAAAAGCAGTTAACTTTATCAGCTTGATGCTCTGGGCTCTGTTTCAAGAAAGAGTCCTCCCCAGAGTCCTCCAGAATGCATACAGCCAGCCCCTGGAAGCCCAAGGGCCAAGAGAGGCTAGGACTCCAGGTGAGGCTACAGCCAACTTCTGTTTCATCTTACAAAGAGACAGCAATAACAACAACAAAGAGATGACCTCTCTTACTGGGTAAAGAGGCCAAAAAGCATTTTTGATGGAGGAAGAATCTTAGTTACTGCACCTCAAAAAAAAATCAATTGAGGCTAATGTATCTATTCAAGGGACAATGGCTATTCTACCCTACGTTTACAGTGGATCTGGGCCTTTTTCATCCTGTCCATTTCATAGACAAGTGTGAACGTTTACCCTCACCCCATTCTCCTGAACACAGGAAATTTTAGGGATTGGGCTTAAACTAAGGCAATCTTCCTAAACTACAGCTTATAAGTTTGAGGCAAAGCAGGACTTATACCCTGGTGAGCCCCTGGCATGACTGAAGTGCCATCCTGATGCTCTCAAAAATATTTACCTTCTTTAACATACCCTTTAAAATTCATATCTCCCAGCACTTGCAAAGGCTAACCTGTGAGAGGACTGGGAAAATCCAAGAGTTTGTTTCTGTGTATTTCATGAATCTGATAATAAGCAAGATTTTTGCCCTAACTGAATGTGCAGGCACCCAGCTCAGGGAGCACTGTAAAGAGGGTGTGACCTTTAACCCCATTTGTTCCAGAGTCCCTGCTCCTGGGAAAAATGTCTAGCTGGAGCTGAGCCAGGGTTGAGTAACAAATTACTTCTCTCCAGCAAGCTCTGTCTCCACTGACAACCATTTCATAAGAAAGGTCAGCCTGGTAGTTGAGACAGGAGACAGGCGCTGAATCTCTGAAAAGGAGGTTTCAACCCGTGAGTGCAATGAGAATTTCAAAATGATTGTATGTTCTTCTTGTTGGCTGGCATCGGAAGCCACTCAACAGGGTATGCATGGAAAGGTGTTTACTCAGCCAGGCATGAAATATACACAAAAAATGTATAAACTCCCTGCTCCACCAGCGCCCGCAATCCATTAATAGGCACATTGCCTGAGCTCTCATCAGGCAGGTGAGACAACCGGGACTTCTCCTGGGCTTCTACACTGACATCTCTCCTCTTCCTCAGGCCTTCGCTGCTGCCATTAGAAACTGGGCTGGGGACAGTGAAGGAAATTCAACTGGCAGAGCTTTGTTAGGTGAAAATATCTATCTTGATTTCCATCAGATTAAAATGCATCTTTCCCAATTACTTTCTTTTAATGATAGTTAAGTAAAGCAGTTGTATGTATAGATTTGAGCTAAGGCAATCCTTAATTGGCATGAAGGCAGCGTGTGTTAAATAATCTTAATAGTTAAAATTTATTGAGTACTTATTAGGTGACAGACATTGTGCTAAGCATCTCATATACATTTTTCTCATTTAATCTTTATTATAATGCTCACTCTTCGGGATCCTTTGGCACATTCTTCTTGGTAGAACCATTTACTTTAAATAGTTTTAACAGAAATAATGAGAGAGGGACACAGCAGGCTGGGGAAAAGGAAAGTAGGCAGAAGTGAACTAACCAGGAGAGTGGAAAGACAGAGAGAATTTAATATAAACCAGAGTGTGCCAGGCAGTTCCAGGAACTCATGTGTTTTCCATGTGTAAGAGGGGTGCCCCTCATGCCCTTACACCATGTCTGCTGTGGGGTTTGGTGGCTGGATTTTGCATAATAGGCTGATGGGACCTGACCCAAACCCTACAGAGGTGTTTTTTCTCTTTCCACTGTCTCTGAGATCCTCCTCCACCCCCAAAATGAGATAAAAGCATGGTGGAATGCAGTTAGGAAAGCTAGGTACCTGAATTTCCGGCACAATGGGGCCTTTCTCTGCACAGGAGCTGGCGAAGGATGTCAGTGGGGATGGAGAGACGATGGGGTTGGGGCGGGCAAAATTGCTCAGGTCACAGCTGGGAATCTCATTCTCCTCATGTCTCATGATGATGGTTTCCATGACAAAGAAGCGATCCCATGGCAGCCAGAGGGTGTGCTCCTGTGTGATGAAAGGTGCCCGCTCGAACCGCAGGATGATGGAGATGCCGCCATTTGTCACCAAGTCAAAGCTGTTTTGGAAGGGAAGGTTGAGAAGGGGCGGGGAGCAGGAAGAGCAGGAACCAGGATGAGAAAGAGAGAGACCAAGAAAGGGGAGAAAATTACACCAAAGGGTCTGAGCATTTCTTGAGGGAGGCTCTAATGCCTAAAGAAAGATTTGACTGCAGCTCCAAACAATGGCAGTGATTTTAGAAAGCAGTTTTTTTTTTTACCCCATAAAATGATTCACATAGAGAATTTGCTGAAATGAACCACTGCTATGGAGAGCCATTTTCCAGGACACACAAGAGCTGACAGTGGTGCTGCTGGTACTTAGGGCCTTTCAACCATGTCAGAGTTGAAGCCCAGTGAAAAGTCAGTGAATAAAGCAGGGCAAGCCTTGATCTGGGTGTTAGGAACCCCAAGCCTGGTCCTGGCTCTGTCTTCAACTATTAAGTGATCTTGGGTAAGTCACTTAGCCTCTTTGATCCTCATTTTTTTCATCTGTAAAATGCAAAGGCTCAAATGGATTATTCTTAAGTCTCTAAGATTCTATGACTCCACAGCAATTTTAGCTCTAATTGTGATAGATTACTCAACAAAGGCCTTTGCAATTACAAAATAGCTAAGCAGTTTAAAGATGGCTCAATTAGAATCACAGTATCTTACAAGTGAAAGGAGAACCAGAAGACTGAGTGCCAGCCTCCTAGTTGATATGACATTACTGTGACAGTGTCTGGAGAGCTGGCAGCCCAGCCTCTGTTCATCAGCCTCTGAGGATGCTGGGGAGGTCTGAGGAGAAACCTGCCTTCCTAGTCCTAGTTCTGTCTTCAATGTGACACCAAATGGGTTTGCTCTATGAGGTCTCCAGGTCTTCCCTGATCCTAGATGACCCCCTGCTAAGCCCCTCTTGTTTCAGGATTGTGGGGATTGTACAGGCAGAGTCTTCCTTGCCTCACCCCAGAATATCTTGTGCCCAAACAGGACCCAGCCAGAAACATACTGGCAGCTCTGTTTGGTGCTAGCATCTTAACTCCAATCACCTGCAGACAAACCTAGCAAGGCATTTTCCCATCCAAGCCTTGGCATGCACTTTTACTTTTTGAACATTGAAGAAAACTGAGCTCCTCCCTATTTGTACACCCAATGTTTCTGACACTGCCCAGCCCCACATGGAACCTGATTTGAGGGTTCTGCAGATTGAGGTGTTTAGAAGCCAGATGGCCTCAGATTATAGATAATGGGAAAAGAGGGCCACATGTGAACCAAGGTACATCACTAATCCGGCAGGCTGGGTCTGCTGAACTAAGAAGAGGGCATAGCACGGCTGCTACTTAAAGCCCTATCATGCAATAAGACATAAGACTAGGCCAGGCACGGTGGCTCACATCTGTAATCCCAGCACTTTGGGAGGCCGAGGAGGGCAGATCACCTGAGATCAGGAGTTCGAGACCAGCCTGGTCAACATGCTAAAACCCCATCTCTACTAAAAATACAAAAGTGATGTGAACTAAAAATACAAAAGGGAGTGATGGTGGGCGCCTGTAATCCCAGCTACTCGGGAGCTGAGGCAGGAGAATGGCTTGAACCTGGGAGGCAGAGGTTGCAGTGAGTTGAGATTGCACCACTGCACTCCAGCCTGGGTGACAGAGTGAAACCTGTCTCAAAAAAATAAAAAATAAAAAATAGAAAGATGTAAGACTAGATTTTTGTGTCCTTTCTCTTCTTAAAACAGAAAGTTGAAATCAAGTAATAGGTGAACCACTGGAGAGGAACTTAATGATCATCTGACCTAGCCCCTCTCCCATCTGATGTATCAGTTCCTCCTATAGAACCACCATCAAGGGCTCATTCAGTTCCTACTTATGCAATTCCAGAGATGAGGAGATTGCTATATTCACAGGAGGACTGTTCTGTTTTAGGTTAGTTCTGACTGTTAGAACTTTTTTTTTTTTTTTTTTTTAACTTGAGTGTGGGTCCCTTTCTTTCCAGCTTCTTATTCACTGGGCCTGATGTCTATCTCCTGGGTGACTTCAAACTAGTCCATTCCTTCTGTCACACCCTGGCTGTAGTAGGCATTTTCAAGGCCTGTCTTAATTGGCTTTTTTTGGATGGAGAACTCCTAACTATCAAACTGGACAGCTCAAACTTCACCTCCCCCACACAGCCTTACCCAGTCAGAATTCCAACTTCCTCCCTGGGTTCCACCGCCCCACACGCATGGCATTGCACTGTCATTGCTTGTTGAGCTCTCTGGCCCAGGGACATCGAGTCCTCTGTCTTTTCAGAAACTAGCCCAGTGCTTGATGCTTAAAAGTTGATGGAATAAATGCATGAGTGACAGCATCAGCTGCTCCTGAACTGACATCTACTAAACACCCTACGTCCCTTCTTACTTTGGCTGTTACTGCAGTTAAATCTAAGGTTCATCTGTGCAGTTGGTGTGAGAGACGTCAATGCAGGATCTGATCTTGACTCTGATAAATCCACCATGTGGGAATGGGCCCATTGCTGCAGCTTGCTCTTCTCTCCTCCAGAGACTGCAAGGATTCCGCATGGAACCATCCTGTCCTAGTGTCAAGTTCTGCTCTTGGTAGATGGCATCCCCAGATTCGGGGCTCCAAGCTCCAAAGCCTGACTCTTCCGCCCTTTGCAGGAGCTATCACCCGTTTGCCTGTTCCTCATTCACTTAGGTGAAGTTGAGTACCACCATCATTCAATGATAGAGAAACACCTGGGGTAGGGTTTATTTTGAATCAAGAATTCAGGTTTTGGCTCTCCAGGAGAATACCCATGGTTTTGGGGAAATACTCAAAGAACAATTTTTCTGTCACAGAACTGAATAGGATCTGTGCCTTGATAGAACATTTTTAACTGTCAAACAGAATTTTAGCCAGACTTATAAGCTCCCATCATGAGAGGTTGTATGTGAGGAGGGAGGAAAGACAAACATGAAAAGACATATTCCCAAGGCAGTGAGCAAGCAGGGGGCAGCTGGCCTTGCCAAGAGCAAGTAATGAGCTGGGGCTAGGCCCGCTCCTCTGGAGGGGAAACCCTGCTTTGGACATGAATGTGAATGTGACCCCAAAGGGAAGGCCTGATTATCATATGAAGCCCAAGCAGTGCAGGGCCATTCTGAACACTACTACTTGCTCCATGAGTGAATTATATCACCCTTCCAAGTCTCAGTTTTCTCATTTGTAAAATGAAGCTGATGATCATAATCATTTGGCAGGGTTATTGATTATACAGATGGGATAATAGATGGGAAAAGCAAAGGGCCTCACACATTCCCTTCTCTTGGCCCCCACCCCTCCCCTCCCCTCCTCTCCTCTCCTTTCTTTTCTTCCTTTCCCCCTTTCTCCCTTTCCTTTCCCCTTTTCTCTCTTTCTCTCTTTTCTCTTTTCTCTTTCTTTCTTTCTTTTTTTTTTTTTTGAGACAGGGTTTCACTCTGTCACCCAGGCTGGAGTGCAGGAGTACAGTGGGGCAATCATGGCTCACTGAAGCCTTGACCTCCCCGGGCTCAAGCAGTCCTCCCACCTCTGCCTCCTGGGTTGCTGGGACTACAGGTGCATGCCACCACACCCAGCTAATTTTTGTATGTTTTTTTGATAGAGACATGGTTTTGCCTTGTTGCCTAGGCTGGTCTTGAACGCCCAGGCTGGTCTTGAACTCCTGTGCTCAAGTGATCCTTACGCCGTGGCCTCCCAAAGTGCTGTGATTACAGATGTGAGCCACTGTGCCTGGCCCCCAATTTTCAATTCAATGAGCCTAATCTACATCTCTTGCCTGCTATTCTTTTAGTTTTTCTTCATGGCCTCTATTTTCCATTTTTTAAATGATCTCTTTGGCTAACTTCTCTGCTACTGTTTTCTGTTTGTAAGCTCCTGCTAAGGTGTGAAGTCTGGGATTTCAGCAAGTGTGTGTGTGTGTGTGTGTGTGCATGTGCACACGTGCATGTGAGTAGGGGTGGGGGAGCTGGATGAGGGCAAGTATCATGGTGCCTTCCTGGAAAGCGAAGAATACATGTCCCTGGACTTTCAGTCCACTTGTGCACACTGTTATTTCCAGACTATATCTCTTAGTCTTATCGTTTTTCCTAAGGTACGAGAGGTAAGAAAGAAGGTGAGTTAAGGAAGGGTGGGAGGGCAGTGATACCTGTTCACATATAACAAACAGAGATTTTTGGATACTAAGAGAACAAGTGATAACTTTCCCATACATTATGCAGTGGCTGAGTTGGGAAGAAAATTTGAGCCCCAAAATGCATTGGTAAGAATTGATCTGAAATTCAAGCTCTGTTGCAGCAATTCTGGCTATGTGATGTAATTTAGGAGGATGATGCAGGAAACACAGCTGATATTTAGCTCCATGCTCTCAGTGGGCAGTAGAAATTGTAGAGGAAGCACAAACAGGAGGAATCGGGAGGTGTCAGAGACTGAGCTTTCCCCAAAGGCCACTGAACTTATGCCAGACTCAGTGTGTTTTATGAATCTACTCTAACCAACCACAACAGGGCATAAGGACTGACGATTTGCCATCTCACAGGAGTGACTGGCAAGTTTCATGGCAAAAAAAGCCAGTCCTGAAAGGCTCCTTTTGGATGAATGTTTCACAGCAGGTAATAATGTGGTCAGAATACCTGTTGCCTAGGAGGCTCACATCTGCCACTTTCATACAGCAGGCAGCATCCTTCATGCTGTAGCGGGAGTCTTCATGAGGGCCTTCCTGGGTGGGAAGGTGTATAGGGTAGGGAACAGTGGCCTGGCCTGGCCAGTTTATCCCTGAAGACTGGCCACTAATGTTTTCCAGCTGGGCCTCTTCCTATTCACAGGGAGTGAGAGGTGGGGAGGGGGCACCCCATGCCAAGCTTGCCAACCCCATCTAAGAGGCACACATGTCTACAAACAGATGAGCCTCTACTTCATTATCACCTCGGCCGGGACATGTTCACATCTGATATTGGATTAAAGAGGTGCTAAAATCAATCAAGCTGGAGCATAATTTCCAACACAGAGTGAAAATCAACCTTATGGGCCCACGCTTAGCCAGATGGACTGCCACCACCTGGTTTTATTAAAAATAGAGGACTTGCCACCACTGACAGCCTAAATATTCCACTTTCCTCCTCTTTTCCTTTTCTCCAAAATATTCTCATTGCCTGTCCTGTCACCATCACTTACTCATTCAATAATCTGTAATTTTAACAAATAGCTAATATTTATTGTATACTTACTATGTGCCAGACACTGGAAATACAGCAATGAATCAAAGTGGGGTGGGGAACTAAGATTTGTTAACCACATGCTATGCGCCAGGTGCTTCCCCATCCACCATATCTTCTAACCCTCAAAACCAATCTGTGCGATAAACAGCATTAGGACCATTTAACAGATGAAGCCAAGACACAGGAGGTAAGGAGAGTTATCCTAGGACACACAGCAGGTGGGAGAGCTAGGGCCATTAAGGAAGCTTTATTTCATTCTGCTGATGGTTCTTGGAGGAATTCAAAGGTCAGAATTCTGTCATCACCCAAATGGCTTGCATAGATCTAAGCAGCTGTAGGATGGAAACCACACAACAGGAATGGCTGAGATTTCTCAAGCTGTCTGTTCTGTAGAAAGTGGTTCACATGACTGTTTTATATCATAAGTCATGGAGCAGGATATGTATAAGGTACCCTCTCCTTACTCTGAGAACCAAATGAGAAGAAACTGCTAAATCTAGAGTCAAAGGGATATAGGCCAGAGTTAGGTACAAGGTCATACAATTAGTAAGTTGCAGAGCTGGGCATTTGAATTCAGGCCCTCTGAATCCAAGACCCATCCTCTTTCCACATTATCAGTCCAGCAGCAGCTATATGGCAGGACCACAAGAGTGGGACCTTCACTGTTTCTGGCTCATAGAAGGTCTCCTACCTGCCATCTTGCCTGCTGATTGTATATCCAAAGAGAGGGTTATTGACAAAACTGATGTTCACACCAACCAGGGGGGTTCCATCTGATGTCATCACTTGGCCACGAATAACACAAGCATGCCTGTGGGAAGAGAAGAGAGAATAAACATGATACACCTTTCATGGTCAGAGCCCTGGCTGGCAGGGAACTCCGAGAGGCCAGAAGCCAGAAAATCAGTCACTCAGACACATCTGGTACCCAGGGGCTCATGGTGTTCACTCAAGATGCATAATAATCTTTAAAAAATATCACCTCGGTTTAGGGCATCAAAGTGTCCTTGAGAGAATTACTATTGGCCGGTGATTCAATGATCTCACTCGGAGGTTATTTTCTAAGGATACTGTATAATGCTGTAAGGAGATAAAGCTGATCACAGAGGGCAATATCACCTAGTTCTGTGTGTGGATGTGTAGTTCAATGATCTGGGTTCTAATCTTGGCTCTGTCACTTCCTAGCTCTCTGAACTTCAGTAGGCATGTGCCAGTTCTTTGAGGCTTTGTTTTTTCATGCTGGTATAGGGTAAGCTCCACAAATGACAATGGCTATTACTGTTACTAACAGTCTCATTGGAAGTGAACATACAAAAGAGTGAGCAGGAGAGAAGGTACTTCTGTTCATCTGACATTCGAGACAGGAGAAGGACAGATGCTAGCATGCTCTCAGAGTGAGTTTTGGAACCTGACACCTCTCCCAATATCCCTCCTCCCACTCTTACTCTATATTTTGGACAAGAAATTACCTGCTTTTCCCAAACTTGCCAGGCAAATGTTGCTTAGTGCCTCTGTCTGTGCAACGTTCTTCCATCTGCCTAAAATGTCATTCCCGCACTCCTCTCCCAACTTTCTCACCCTTAAAGAGCCAACTATTAATGACACCTCTTCCTTGAAGCCTTTCTTGATGTCCCTAATCAGAACTAGTTCCTCTCTCCCACAAAACCTGATGCAGACACCTTGATACTCTACCAAACCATACACACTCCTCCCTTCCACTAGATCCTGAGCTCTTTGAGGGCAGGTCAAGATTTCTTTCTTTCTCCTCACAGTGCCTGAACTATGTCTAACAAATGCTAGGTTGCCATTGAAAACATGGTGGTTGAGCAAATAAATGGGACAACTAGAGATCATCTAGAATGGTGGCTTTTCAAATATTCAGAAACAGAAACATTAGGGTAGATGACATTTTATAAGGACTCCAAAGTGGAAAATGAATGAAAAGATCTACCCTGGATGAAGTCGGGGTGGAGGCCTCCTCTCCCTCGGGGTGATTTTGAAGGCAACTCTCTGGAGTTTCTGTGTCTGCAGAAGTCAGCTGGAAGATCCCTAAGTTAGTGGAACTTTCTCATTGTATGGAAGAGGAAACTGGTTTCCAGAGAGGTTATATTATGTGCCCAAAGCTCCATAGAAAGCAGGTGACAGAGGCAGGACTTGAACCTGGGCCTCACCACTCCGGGTCCCACTCTAACCAGTCACTTGCCACTGGCCATGGGTGGAAATGAAGGCACTGGCTGGTGCAATGTCCTCAAGGATCCGCACACTGGGGAGAAAGCCCTCGCTGAAAGACATCTGAGTCAAAAACGCAGGTGCTGTGCGCCACATAACCTTCTCTATTCACCTCAGGTGAGAAGGCTTTTTCTTCTGGCCTAGGGAAGAGCTACTGATGAGGCCCATGGGCATTCATTAAAAAAAGATCTCAAATTCAGTAACTGCCGTATGAAGTACCCACATCTCTACCTTCCTAGAGTGATAAACTTTTCTCTGTTGGATGAGAAAAGCAATTAACACCAGGCTTGTAAAGCAGCTGGTCTCACTAGTGTCAGCTTGTCCTTTCTGAAGGCAAGAACAACTACCCACAATGCACCAGACTCCCCACCCCACCTCACCCTCCTCACCTTACTCCACACAATCTGGTTAATGCTAATTCAGTCAGTGGTTTCCTTCCGAGGCCCTTGGTCTAAATGCAATTACACGGCAAACAAGTTAAGCGGGTGAGGCGCAGCAAAGACTTTCAATTCTGCTCTGAAGGTCTTCCAATGTATTTATGTGAAATTATCTCTCTGCTAATGGGGAAGATTTATTCCACCGATTGTATTCAGCTGGTGCTAAGAGATGTTTTCTTTAATGGAGGACAATTGAATTTTGTATTGCTGGAACTCTGTCCTTCCAGAGAATTACTAACAGATCTCATCTCCTGACGCTGGCCACCATCCAGCCTTCTCCAGACATATGTGCCTCTGGATTCTGCCTGGACAGAAACCAGTCCTAGGGGGATGGCTTCCTTTCTGGGGCTTTCCTGGCTGCTGCCTCTAATACACACTGCAGGCCAGCCTCCTCTGATTGATCTCTCTTTGGGGATTTCCTGATAATTGGGAAACATTGAATCGGCACCATTTGGCTACCATGTAGCCTCCAACTCGGCAAGCTAGAGCAGATGCAAGTTTAGCCTGGGCTCCCGTGGATTGCTTTTGGATTCTGGGGAAGATTAGGTTGACTCCCTGGATGCTGATAGGCCATAGAGGCCTCTTGCCAACACAGGCATTTGGCTCAGGAATTAAATCCTGGAGAAAAACACTTCCATCCCTGTTCTGTTTTCATGATTTTCAGTTGTCAGGAAAGCCCAGATTAATATAAAGCCTTCCCTGGAACAAAGGAGATGGGAAGTCAGCTTGGTGGGGACCTCTGAATTGTGTCTTGTGCCACATGCATTTGTCCTGGGAGGTTTGAAAAGATGTGAGTGCTGGGCTTCCCAATGCTTGCTTTCTGCATCCATTTATTTAATGGATACTATCAGTGGGGTGCTGGCAAATGTTTAATGACCGACTTTCGAAAAAAAAAAGAAAGAAAAAGAAAAGAAAACCAGCTTCAGTTGCAGCGTTTGCTCATTTCTGTGGTGTAAATACTCTCATCATGGCTGTTTTCAAGCTACCAATGAGATGTCACTGAACACAGAGGTGGGAAGAGACACACAGGAGGATGCCATTATGCGGTACTGCCACCGTGGAGACGCAACGGTCCTGAGTAACCTCAAGAGCAAACGTAACACCAAACATGGCAAAATAATTAGAAAGTAGTAAGTTTTGAGTATTTATTACCTTTGTTTTTAATGTACCTTATTTCATTTTATATAATTTAATTTTTAATAATGGCTGTGTTTAACAACCAGCTTGCAGAATTTCTGAACATTTAATAATCAGTTCTTGCGAACTGGTTGAAGCTGGCTTCTGCTTGCCACTGGAACACTGACCCTACACTGAGGGTTGGGCACTCGCTCAGGGCTGGAGATGTGGCTAAGAAATAGTTGCTGCTTTGAATGTAGAACTCCGCAATGGAAGACTGCCTTAGTAAAAAACCATTAACGTGGGAGCAAATCACTGTCACCAACTTGGCTTCCCAGCTAGCTCATATGATCCTCTATTACCAGTCCTCTATTTGACATGATTTGCTTCCTCATGGTTGCTGTCTTGGTGTAATGGAGTTTTGGGCTGTTATTTTCTACTCATCCTTAGAGTCTCATCTAAGCTGTCACCACCTCAGTAAGGTTCTCATCAACTTTTCCTGACACAATGAATCACCCCCTCCTTTGGGCTTTTATACGCCTTATAAGTATCTCTCTAATATTTGATGGTCATATGTTTACATCATTCGCATTATATAGCCATCTCACATATTTACGTGTGAGCCAGAGGAGGGCTGGACCACATCTCTAGAGAGGATAAGCATGGGATGCTGCTCTCAGAGTGTTTGTTAAGTGAAAAACAATCAAGTAACTGAAAGAGAGAAAAAGACTTGCTCAAGGTCACCCAGAAATGAATTCACTTGGCTGAGCTGACACTAAAGCTAGGTCTTCTTACTTCTGAGGCCTTAATCTTATTACTGTGTTATGTACCTGCAGTCACTAAAATTCCTTTAATTTCATAAAAAATCAGGCGCCTACTATGAGCCAGGCTCTGTGTTAGGTGCTGAGTTCCAGAAATGTATGAGTTACGATCTCCACTTACTTGCTAGAGCTCACAAAAGCCAACGTGAAATGCCCCCGTGTAGTTTTCTCTGACACCAGTGAGTCAACACATGGGTTTGGCATATGTCAGGCAGCTGGGATATAAAACAAGTAATTAGGCTAGGTGAACTCTGCCAGGAGGGAGCGCTTGTGCCAAGCCAAGGGTGGTGTCAAACATACTGGCATGAGTCCAACCACACACTCAGGGCCTGACTGAGGTGCCCTTGCCGACGCCAACAAGGGAGAAGATCTGCCTGACTGCTTCCTGAAGAGAGTGACAAGGTTTGGGATCAACAGAAGAATCTGCTGGAGAGACAAAACTACTCCAAAATAAAATCAAGCAAATAAAAAGCCAACCTCAACTGTTGCTCAGGGAAAAGTGGTAGGGCTGTGGTGGCAAGAGCACTGGGCTGGGAGTCATAGTTCCCAGTTCTGACTCTGGGAACTAACTGTATGATTTTGGAGTCATCTGACCTCTCTGAACCTCCATTCTCTCATCTGTCAAATGCAGGCTGAAGTTTTTCCCAACCTGGTATAAAATAGAATTCAACATACGTTTAAGAATTTATAACTGTTTTAATCTCATACTACCCAATCCAGCTAAAGCAGCCCTACTACACGTGGCTTCAGAATCTTAATGGAGCTCAAGCAATACTTATACTTATCACTAAATTGTTCCCTCTATCTGGAAACTTCCACCTCTCCTAGAACATTCACCAAGCAGTATACACCACTCCTGCTCCTTCTGGGCTACTCCTCATGAACTCTGAGTGCTGTTGCTCTGCTAGGACAATCTTTTCCCCAGCAGAACATGAGCTCCATGAAGACAGGGACCAACCAAATGTCCCTTACTGCTATATTCTCAGCATTGATCATGGTTGATGGTCATTTCTGAGTGGGGAAAAGAAAACTTCCTCCAAAACAGGTGTTTGCTCTGGAATTTGAATGCAGGGCACAGAGTAAGTTCTTGATAAATTATTTATTCAATGAATAAAGAGCTTATGTGCTTCTGTTACTTAAGGTGAGGGTGATGTTAGAGAACTTTGAGCTACTTGACCTTGACAGGGATATGGTTAGAGAACCTAGGGCTGGAAGGGTTGTGCCCTTTCAAGAGGCCAGCCCACACTCTCCCTCAAGGCTTGGGTACCTTCCCCTGGAAGACTCACTTGCCTCAGCCTAGCCCTGACCCTTTGATTCTATACCCTCCTCATCTGTACCACCTGTGATCTGAAAAACTTTGAAAAAGAATGCCAGAAACAAAGTTAGATTGATTATTCAATGTATATTATACAAGCAGATAAAGGAAGGCAAAAGGAGAAAAACTGCAGCTTTTATTATTTTTTGTGTGTGTTATTTTGTTATTAAGTGAAAGCAGCTACTTTGGTATTCAGGAGACTGGAATATCATTTGGGATCTAGGTGGCAAATGATAACTCTAGCCTTTCTCTCCATTAAAGTATTTGCTAGTCTATGCCATTATTGATTATGTAAATCCCTCCTTTGCATTGTGTATTTTAAACAGGTTTATTTGCCTGACTTGGCGTAAATCCTTAAACTGTTTTCTGCTAACTTCTGCTGATTGAATGGGGATCTTTCCAGCATCTACTACAATTTTTCTGAAGTCTTGTAAGAACATTACCTGGGCCCAAATGAGAAGCCTCACTTCACAGCCTGTCAAATTACTACCACTGAAGGTGTTTCCAGTCATAGCCTGACATTGTCCTCTCTGCAGCTCCCAGGACCATCTTTCAAGCCCAGCCACCAGGCTGATCTGTAGCTCTCTCTTCCTAGTTTTCCATTGGACGCTCTGCCTCAGTTATCTTGAACCAGCTTTTCCAGCCCAACATCTTCCACCTATATACGTATTCTTGGGAAACCCCTGAATTTGAAACATTCGAGTCAGAAGAGCCCTTCCTGATCACCTCTTTCAAACTTCTTTTGGTAAAGGTGAGAAAATAAAGTTCAGAGAGGGAATGGACTTGCCCATTCTTGCAGACTTGCGGGGAGCCAGGACTGAATCAAATGCAGGATTCGCCATGAGAACTTGGGAGAGTCACTCCACCTCTTAAGATACTTGCAGTCTGACCGACATGTACTGAAATAATTGAGAATCCCAATTTGTCTTGGCTTCACAATTCAGAGTTCACATGATTAGAGCCGAGTTCTGGAACCATTTTTGATTGCATGCCCTTTCTGTAAACATTTTTGAGCAGGCTCCTTCAATGTACTTGCATTCACTTATAAATCACACACATGTGCTACCATCGCTGGTTCACCTTGGGAAGCGTAATATACATTTGGTGCAAGGTTTGATGAGTATTCATATTTCAAATAGCCTTCTTGATAATTTTGACTCTTTAAGTGAACTCTGTTAAGATTGTTGATCATTTTGAATCTCTTAGTTAACTTTTCGTTCAATCTTATGAAAATAATCATTTTTAACCTCATAGCGAGGTTGAGGAAAGTATTTAATATTAGGAGTAGAAGAAGTATCAGCTCTGCCATTTTTTTTGTTTGCTTGTACTTGCACTATTAGTATTATCTTCCATTTGTATTTACCTTGCAAGAAACCTTTAAAGCCACTTTACCATTTTATGAGTAAGTTTGGTTAACACTAGATTTTATACAGATACACAGACAGACACGCATACAAACAATTATGATGTAATATACTATTACATCATAATACACAATAATACACAACAAACCAGTGTGGGTCCACTGTCCCTCTTTCTTTTTTTTCTTTTTCTTTTTCTTTTTTTTTTTTTTGAGACAAAGTCTGACTCTGTTGCCCAGGCTGGAGTACAGTGGCGTGATCTCAGCTCACTGGAACCTCCACCTACTGGGTTCAAGCGATTCTTGTGCCTCAGCCTCCTGAGTAGCTGGAATTAAAGGGGTGCACCACCATGGCCCAGCTAATTTTTTGTATTTTTAGTAGAGACAGGGTTTTGCCATGTTGGCCAGGCTGGTCTTGAAACTCCTGGCCTCAAGTGACCCACCTGCCTTGGCCTCTCAAAGTGGTAGGATTACAGGCATGAGCCACCGTGCCTGCCCCACTGTCCCTCTTTCTGTGGAGTAGATCTTGATCTCCCTCAGAATGCCTCATGTGCTGGTCCAGACATGTAAACAAGTAACACAGAGACCAAAGGAACAAATCGGTGAGAATCCAACATTCTATGGAAATAAACCAGTCTTGCTTTCTTATTTCTTAAGATAAAAGAAACACTGTATAGATAGAGCCCCTAAAATTTTCTTCCTGTTCTCATGGCCCACCTTCGGTATCCACCTTGGGACTACGATAGTGTGCATGTGACTTTTTGTATACAAAATAAACTTGAATATGCTATTTATTATTATACCCCAAAGCTAACTTCTCATTGTGCTTCAATCTTTATAACTTATTTCAAAGCTCATCCTATATTTACCATGTATATTTTCCAATAGCCTTATGCCCAAACCAGTAAAACTTGATCTAGTCCCTTTTTTTATTTTTTTGAGACAGGGTCTTGCTCTGTCGCCCCAGCTGGAGTGCAGTGGCATGATCTTGGCTCACTGCAACCTCTACCTCCAGGGTTCAAGAGATTCTCCTGCCTCAGCCTCCCCAGTAGCTGGGATTACAGGCTCCATAGTCTCCTTCAGATTGACAGGAGGGAGGAGTTTACCTTTTAAGTTACTGGGGTTTTCTGAGTGACTGAGTCCACATTCCTCATGTACAGGTGAGGTCAATGATATCTGAAGGTGGGGCATCCTTTCCATCACTCCTTGAGGATGGGGTACCACCAGCTCCGCCATGGTGCCATGACACCACCTGGGGCCATCTAACAGCAAGATGGCCCAGCACTTGCTAGTGTCTTCAGGGACCTGAGGCTGTGCTTCCGGCAGAGCCCAGAAACCACTGTTCTGTGGCCTCCTAGCTAAGCATGGCTGTTGAGCTCCTTCAGACACCAAGGGAGCGTGAGCTCCCAGGCTGCAGAATTAATCTCTCAAGGCTGTGGGCAGCTGGCTGCTCAATGCTGATGCTTCAGGCTGAGTCCTCTCCCATAGGAATCTTCTGGAATATTTTCTGCTGGCTGATAAAGGTGTACACAAGAACAGAGCCCTTGACTTGTCCACCATACTATGCTTCCAGGGAACTGAGCCCATCGACTATGGTGAGGGAGAAGCAGGACTGAGACAGTCTGGCCAGCAGGGAGCAAGGCCCTTGTCCCAGGTAAGTGGGTTGGTCATGTCTGGGGACATGGCTCAGAAATACCATCGTTGTGCCTGGGGACATGGGATATGTGGTGCATGTTCAGATAGGCTGTTTTCTATGCTGTGCGGCCAGAAGCTTGTTTCTAAGAAGACTTTTCAGGTGATGGTTTGTGCTGTTAGAAAAATACAAGGCAGCTCTGCTAAAATGTGACTCCAGCCACAGTCACTCAGCAGACAAGTTCATTTAATGACCATGTGTCTTGCCTTCTGTCAGGGCACAGGGCAGGTTCTGCTTCACCAGGAAAGGGGAAACTAGAACGAACCATGATCAGACCCACTTCATGGGGAAGGGGCTGATGCCAGGCAGAAATGCAGCTAAGGGAGTCTGCACAAAGTCTAGCTCAATAGGCTGGAGCTGAGGTGTACAAGAATACACAGTTGGCCTGTAATGGAAATAATAATTCAAAGGATGAGGGAGGAGGGGCTGACAGGAAGACAGTCATGGTGAAGGAGCTCCCAGAGGCATCTGGATGTGGACGTCCCATGTGTCACTAGGTTATCATGCCCAGGTACAGCAGGGATGGAACTCCAGACCCAGATGTGGCAGGGATGGGAGCCTGTCAAAAGAGGGCAAGGTTTGAGTCCTTTGGTGCCAGGGCACTAGGCTGCTGAAGTCAGACACAGAAAGTGGGGCCAGGATTCAGGGACAAGGCAGAAAGCCATTTGGCACAGCTGGCAAGTCATGGGTCAGACAGACAACAGTAGGAAGGATGTGAGGTTGAGCAGCTGGGGCTGCTCTAAGCTCTTCTTCTCAGATTGGGATTGGTCCTAGAGGCCTGCAGCGTTAGACCCACAGGGTGGACTCACATGGCCCCCACTGTGGTGGGAGGAGGAGATCCAGGCAGGGGAGGCACGAGGGGCTGGATCTCTCCCCTCTAGCAAAATGCCACACAGAGGCTGCATCCCTCCCTGTCAAGCCCCTCACTGTGGGATTTGCTTGGAGCAAACTCTTAATGCCTCTGAGATCTAATTGGAGGGCCAGTTAGACTACATGCAGAGGTGTCTGCAAGGCCTGATCCTATATTCTCTATTGAGGGCAATATTAGTAATGTGAAACTTGGCTCTCTAAATATTTTAACTTCTTATTGCTTAAAATTTCTCAGTGTTGGATAAAAATACAGAAAGTCTTTGATTTACAAACAGCAGAATTACAGTTTATAGTTTGAGATATATGAACCTTCACTTGGGACTCCAGGTTCTCTGGGACTCAGGCTTGGCTACTAACTTGCTGAGCCAGGGGGTCTCTCTGGCCTTGGAGGTTCCTCTTCCAGCACAGAGGGCTGATGGTCTGGAAGGTCCATTCACCCCTGCCACCCTAAGGTGCTAGGACATTTGCCCCAATTACACAACTACACCGATGCTTCAGGTTAAGATTCTCATTTTTCTCCCAGTTCTCAATAGTGACACCAAAACCTGTATGTATACTAATGCTATAGCTAATGCTAATATTAACATTACTGCTATTTAGTGACAGTGGCCACTAACACTTACATGAATGCTTACTGCCCTAATACCTAAGTGTTTTACATGTGCTAACTTAATCCCCACAAAATCCCCATGAGATACGGATTATTATTTTCATAGTGTAGAGGAGGGAAGTGAGGCACAGAAAGATTAAGAGACTTATGTAAGGTCACACAGCTAGCAAACAGTGAGGCTGAGATTCCAACCTCTGAGGTCAGTGCTCTTCAGCATGAAGCCTTACTGCACATGGGTTTTTTAATGATGTAGTAGAATATTGGAGAGAAAGTCAGGGCCAGGTGGGGTGCTAGGGTTGTAGTGGCACCACACTGTATGGATTTCTGAACTGAAGATGCTGAGCAGGGAACATAAAGGACTCAGTGGAGAAGAAGACAGGCTCAGTACATGGGCTCTAGAGCCAACTGGGCTTGGCTTCCAATGTTGGCTCTGCTATTACAAGCCCTATGACCATGGCCCAGATTACTTAACTTCTCAGTAGCTCAGTTTTCATTGCTTAAAACAAGGGTGATAAAGTCCCTATATCATATGGTCTGCCAGAGATTTAAAGGTGTTACTACCTATAAAACATTCCAAATAGAATATCTTTGGTAAATGTTAGGTGTTAGTACTGAACGCATGCTATGAGCCAGCCGTCGGGCTTCTGGGTATTTTATCTCATTTAATCTTCCAAACTACCTGGCAGGGTGGAATTAGTGACCGCACATCACAGGGGAGGAAGTTGAGTCTCACCAGCCCAAGGTCACACGCTCTCACTTTCCCAAGGACTTGAATCCAGGCTCTCTCCCTCTAACCCAAGTTGTTCCCGCTGCACCACAGCATCCTCTGCTAATGCTTTCTGTGATGGACAACTAGGAACAAGCTCAAGCTACAAAGCAAACAGAGATCGTAATTCGTTTTTGAAATCAATAAAGGGATGATCAAGTGGCAGAGGAGGAGTTGTTAGCTGCTCATCAGGATGATGTGAGAAGTCGTTGCCTGCATCCTGAATTGAATCACCTAGTTGCTTTATCATCATAAACATTCATTTCAATGCGGGGAGAGATTTTTAAAAAACCAACATGAATAATATATAATGGCTGACATTTTGGAGGAAGCAGGATCTTTGCCTTCTTTTATCTTCCATCAGGTAATTTATCACTGTCTTTCTTTCCTTTTTTTTTTTTAAACTGATGAGGTACCCTGTCAGCTCAGCTTGTTCTGAAAATGCAGGAGTATAATTCAATAATAAATTTGCTCAGAGGCCAGCTGTCAGGAAGTTGGTGTTTATTTGAAGTCCATTAGATGATCTCTGCTGCTTGGCCTCTTGATGGCTTCCTGAGGGCTGTCTAAGGCCTGGGTGGAGGTGGGGGGTGGGGAGCAAAGGCTCTTCTGAAACTGCTATGCCACTGACGCTTGCACATGGCTTTAGGTTCGCAGTGGGCCGATAAAAAAATCATATTGCATACATGGTCATTTCTCTTTTCCATCATTTTTCACTCTTGAAAACTCTTGCTTTTAAAACTCCTGGAAGCTTTGTGCCTTTCTGTAGGGTGTGAAAGGAATTCTAAGACTTAGGTGGAATCAGGGTTATTTCACTCATGTTTAGAGCCAGTTTTAGGTCCTGATTGAGATGAAATGCTGGAACTTGGTTAGTGAACAGGTGAGGGTCAGATCTTTCTCAGTTCCTGCCCCTAACCCACTTTTCTGGCCTCATATTTCCCTATGTTCTTCTTTCTCCCACATGCCCCCTTTGCTCACCATGCTCATATACCACAGATTTCCTAAGCCCATCTTGATTTCAAATGTCAGAGCACGTCTTCTGACCTTTGATGTGGAAAATAATGTCACCATAATTATCCTCCAGACACATTAAAATTTTCTCCATTCTCTGATTGTCCTGGAAAGTTATGCTGTTGCTCACACTGGTTCTGCAGTATAGAATGCCTTCTACAATCCTGTTCAACTGAAACCCACAGTAAGCAATACATCTTATCCAGTAGTTCATGCATACACATACACATATAACTAAGTTTCATGAAATACATATTCTCTTTACAGTGATGCACTGATATTTTCTATTTCCTTCTACTCCATTCCAGTTAAATTTACTTCTCTTTTTGAAAAGAATAGTTTCGACCTGCTGAATTGATTTCATGAGGTACTAATGGGTTTGTTGCGACCTGCAATTTGATAAATGATGCTCTAATGGCCAACTCTCCTGACTGAAATTTTTGTCTCAGGCTGAAGGCCATCTCCTGCCAGAAGTCTTCATTTGTTTTCAACAGCAAACTTTTACTATTGCCTACTCTAAGCCCGCCCTGTGTTACATGCTGGAGAAGCAAAGCTGTAGGAGAGGCAGCTCTCATGGTATAGGCTCAGGGGGCAGACGTGCAGTGGGAGCGATGGTCTTGCCTTTGAGCTCTCAGAGCACTTTTGTCTCTACTTCTCTTCAGGCACTCAGCAGGGACTGGCTAATTCATTGATTTATTCTATCATTCACTGTGGTTCACTCTGTGCCAATTCCTTTGGGTTCAATGACAAACAAGGCATGGGACCCACAAAGAGCCCCCAAAGTAATGGGGTGAGATATCTTCTTCTTCCACACCTAGTGCAGAGTAGGTGCTGGTCAATATTTACCAAATGAAGCTTGTGTGTGTGTGTGTGTGTGTGTGCGCATCTGTGTTTCGAGACAGGGTCTGGCTCTGTCACCCAGGCTGGCGTTCAATGGCATGATCTCTGCTCTCTGCAACCTCTGCCTCCTGGGTTCAAGTGATTCTCCCACCTCAGCTTCCTGAGTAGCAGGGACCACAAGTGTGCACCACCACGCCAGGCTAATTTTTTGTATTTTTCATAGAGACAGGGTTTTGCCACGTTGCCCAGGCTGGTCTTAAACTTCTGAACTCAAGCAATCCATCTGCCTCGGCCTCCCAAAATGCTGGGATTGCAGGCATGAGCCAGCACGCCTGGGCAGCTTGTGTGTTTTTCTCTGCTCTGTCCCTCGCTAAGCCTGCCCAGTCTCTCATCCTCATAGGCTCTGACCCTCTGTATAGGCCACGATTCTCTGCCTCCTTTGGGGTAAATTCTCTGGTCACCCATCCTTCCTTTTGCTAAAGTCCCCTGACTTCTTGAGCCTTTTCTCTTGGGGCTCAGTGTCTCCTGTCAGCTGAGTCTTGTAGCTCCCTGTCCACACCCATCTATTGCCTGATGGAGCCAATAACCTATTAGAATTAGAGGAACCCAGCAAGATTTGCCATCACATGACTTCTCAAAGTCCCTTCCTCAAATAATGATTCAACAATCTAAACCTGCCTCCTCTCTGGGTGGTTGTAATACTGTGTCCTCAAACCTATTCTGAACCTAGATTTGAATAACCTGGGGGTGGTTCGTCAGAACCTCTTCCGGTAACTTGCTAACCTGTCCAGCATTGGCAACCTGTAACTATTCACTGAGGGGATATCTGACCCACATCCAGCCCTTTCAATCAGAGGAGTCCTCCCCAAGAGCACAGATGCACCCAACAATGGGAAACAGCTCTGGCTCGAGTGTTTGCCCAGGAGATGTCTCACATTGCCCTCCCTTTCCCAGCTCTCTGATCCCAAGCCCCACGGTGTGTGTCCTGGCCTCTTTGTATGGACAGTGCAGTTGGAGATCCTGCAGACCTCAGAGCTCCTCCTCTCCTAAGTGTCAATAGTGGACACCCTTCACTGTATTCTCCCCATGACTCCATGGGAGGGACAAGTGTTCCACTAGGCAGATGGGACCCGGGCATCCAGGCCAGGAGAGAATGGTGGTATTCAAAACACTTAATCTGGTGACAGTGGTTCCCATGCCTACTCTGTCCCCTCCTACTTTAGGTCATCTCTGTCACTCTCCATCACAGCTCTGTCACTTTCTGTGGGTTTGAGGACAGCAGTGGCAGGATGTCAGATAGAGCTACTGTATTCATTAAACCTGCATTAAACACATGCTCTGGACCCAGCACTGTGCTGGGCCCTGGGGACACAGATGAACCAGACAGGGCCCCTCACGGAGGCCTTCATCACTCCAGGAGATGGGGTCTGGCCTCTGAGGAAGTGAGTCTTGGGGAGAGCCCTGGGTGCTGGGGACTGGCTTGCTTGCTTTCACACCCAAGGTGGGCCAGTTGGCTCCAAGCCCTGGCCTTGAATTCCCCTCCCTCCTCTAGTCCCAGCAGCTGAGGTCCCAGTGTGCCTCATACTTGAGGTTCCCTGAGCCTGACCCAGCTGGGAATCTGCAGAGAGAAGGGGCTCCACTCTGAGGCCTGCCTTTCCTTGCTGGTCTCAGAAATGCTGTTGGGTTCTGGGTGACAGCCTGCTTCCTAGAGGCTGTTAAATGAAATCTCAAGCTACAAATTGTGGCACAGCACGTGGGGTGCAGGAGAATACGGGGTTTTGTCGGTTGGACACAGGCCTAATTGTCATACACAGGCACCAAGTCAGGTCTGCCTCTCCATCAGAAATTCCACTCTCTGGAGAAACGCCACTGGGCTCCACTCTAACAAGGATCCCAACCGACAGCTGGCTGGCAAGAATGCCACCTTTTCCCTTCCTCAAATAATGATTCAACAGCCTAAACCTGCCTCCTCTCTGAGTGGTCGCTGGACCTGGAGGGCAGGTTCCTCTCAAGTTTTACTTCCTCTTTTTAATTAACATCATCATCCCGCCATGTAATTAGCAAGCAAGTTTTTGTGTGGCAGGTACTAGGTTGAGACTTTATGTACTTTTTGTCCCCATTTAATTCTCATAGCAATCCCTAGACACATAGACGTTAATACTCTAATCTTACAGATGAGCAAGTTGGAGCTCATATAAGTGAACAATTTAGGAATTTTCCTGAGGTTACAAAACTAGAAAATGGATGCAACAGCCTTTTAATCTTGGTCTGTCGGATTCCAAGGCTTGTGCTATTTTCACTATGACATGCGGCTGCTACAAAAGCCACCACTTACTGATCACCTAATATGTACCAAGCCCTGGGCCAGGTGCTTTATTTTAGTTTATCCTTTCAACAGCTTTCATGAAAGAGTTACCATTATTGCCAATTTATAACCAGAGCCACCTACACAAAGGTTAAATCATTTCCCTGAGGTCACACACAGCTAGTGGGAGGTAAAGCCAGGACTGTAACTCTGGGCACTTGCTATTATACCACACTCCCTCATATGAGAGGAAAGAAAGCAACTACTTAAACTGGGTAGTTGATTTCACTTTATCCCAGCTGTGCAAATAAGCACTGTCCTACTGGTCCAGACCAAGATAATCGAATACCAAGTAGTTAGTCTAATGAGGAAAGCATCTGCTGCCTCATGTTTCTACATTTCTAGTCACTTGGGCATGTTTTACACAGGAATCTGTTTGGGGGTCCTTCCTGATAGCTGTTTCTTCTGAATCTAGATCAGTGAAGAGCTGGTACATAATGATTCTGGCAAATGTTAGGTAAAAGGAATTTTTACAGTAACTTTTTTTTTTTTTTAAAGAGACAGTAACATTTTGGAAACTTCCATTATCTATTCATTTGTAGAGCAAATACTATATCCCTGGCCCTGGCCAAAGTATTACAGGTGTGGAGAGATGAATGGTTTCTGTTTTCAAAGTGTATATAACCAACTGAAGGTGACAGATTTATAAACAATGATCTGCAAAGTTGACTTCTTCTGCTTCTGTGACTAATCTGTAATGTAATTTTTAGCAGGTGATTTAACCTCTCTGGACTCTGAATCCTCAGTATAAAATTAGGTAAAATAGATAATATGTCCATCCTTCCTCCCTCCCTCAGTTCTTCCATGTCTTTATTCTTCAAGGCAATTTATATGTATATGTTTTCAGCAACTACTAAGTGCTAAAATGTGTAAGATGAAGTGTTTCCCTGGAGGACTCGGTTTAGAGGGGTTGACAGACATTTATATGATGCACTCTATTAAGCTACTTGTCCAGAGCTTTGTATCTAGAGTGGCAGAGCCAGGATCTGAAGCCCAAGTTGGCCTCTCTCTGAGGCCTGTATCTTCCCTCCTGCTGAGGGATCCATTTTCCCCAGCACAGGCTTCTCCAACTCCATACTTGGCTGGCTCCTTGAGGCCAGTCAGACCTCCTGGAGCAACAATACTGAGACCTGTGTGCAGGTCCCACAGTGACTCATGGCGCTTAAGCAGCAGGCTCAGGAAGTGACCAGGAGGACATACAGGGGACGTGTCCCTGCTGGCATTGATCAGGCTGGCATGGCAAGGGCATCCAGTAAGCAGAACAGCCATAGGCAGCCAACAAGCCATGGCCCTAATTGGATCCCATGATGGGCCCCGTAAAGAATGACTGAGCAAGTGACAATTTCCTTGGTAGGAATATTAGCTATATCTCTAGTGGATTAAAAAAACTCACGCTGTGGGAAGGCCTACAAGCATACATACAAAAATCACACAACTGAAGAAAATAGCAGGAAGCTTCCTCCCCAGAGACAGAAGCAGCATTTCTGGCCAAGATAAATGAATAGCTTTTCTTCTCATTCTGGCTTTGCCACTTGATTAGTCTTGTGAATTTGGGAAAGTTACTTAACCTCTCAGCTTCTCAGTACTCTGGGTGTAAGCTGGAGGGTTCGGACCATTAAGTAGCCTCACCTCTAGAAAGGCTGAGGTTTGAATTCTGCCACGCTCTTGCTGGGCTTCCTCCATCTCACCTTTCTCATCTTGTCACGGCTGCTTGCAAGGATAGGCTAGGGTGGTGGAAAGTGCAGGGGCTCTTTCCACCTGCATGTCTGACAGACCTGCATGTCTGCATCCTGCTCCATCATGTTCCAGCAGTGAGGCCTTCTCTTTGGCTTCCCTTGTCACACTCTGGGGATGATAGCAGCCGCCTCACAGGGAGGCTCCCCACGGCTTCTTCTTCAGTCCCTGCTCTTTCCTCATTACACATTCCCCTTGAGCAAGGTTTTTTTTTCTCCCTGAGATGGGGTCTTTCTCTGTCACCCAGGCTGGAGTGCAGTGGGATGGTCTTGGCTCACTGCAGCCTCAACCTTCTGGGCTCAAGTGATCCTCCCACCTCAGCCTCCTGAGTAGCTGGGAGTATAGGTATCTGCCACCACACCCAACTAGTTTTTGTTTTGTTTTTTTGGAGAGATGGGGTTTTGCCATGTTGACCAGGCTGGTCTCGAACTCCCAGGCTCAAGTGATCTGCCCGCCTGAGCCTCCCAAGGTGTTGGGATTACAGGCATGAGCCATTGCGCCCGGCCTCCTCATGTTGGGATTACAGGCATGAGCCATTGCGCCCGGCCTCCTCGGGCAAACTTTTGTGTGCTCATGGTTTCAACTGCTTGTCCATTGATGGCTCCCAAATCAAGAACTCTAAGCCCTAACTCTACATGAGCTCCAGAATTACTTACTAACTGCAGATAGACGTTTACTCTTGGGTGGCCTACTGTGATGTGTACCTTTATCACCTTGCTCCCACCCTGCTCCTGCTCTCTGTTCCTCAGCCTGGTGAAAATACCACAATCTACCCAGGCATCCAAGCGGGAGACTCCTCTCTGTAGCATCCCACAGACACAATCAGTTACCAAGTCCTGCTGATTTCCCCTTTAAATAGAGCTTGAAAATGTCCCTTACCCTTCCTACCCCCATCACTACCCCATTGTTCCCTCAGGACAGGGACCCTCTGGCACAGAAAAATGAACATACAAGGTGCACAGTGACTGCTGAATTAATCACACTGACTTTTAGAGAAAGTTCTGCACATATGAGGCACCACTACATTGGAAGACATTCAAAAGAAATGATTATAAATCCCTGCTCTTGGATACGCTGTACTGGTTCACTGCCCTGATCTAGGGTGCAGAGATTAGAGAGCTATTTTGTGTCTCTGGGTCTTTGCATGAGCTCTTCCTTCTCCCTGGCACACTCTCTCCCTTCCTTGCCTAGTTAACCATCTCTCCTCTTTAAGACTTGATTCTAAAGCCCTGGCCTCCCTCCTACCCAGGAGTACATCCTCTGTGCTCCAGAGTACCCTGGGGACAAAGTTCTGGCCTAATCACACTGTAACTGTCCCTTTTTTTGTCTTCCTAGTGGACTGGGAGTGACCAATAATCAGGAACTGTGTTCTGCTCATCTCTGCAATCCCAGCAAAGGACCTGACACAGACCTCCGTATAAAATTGTCCAACGGATGACACAACTGAAAACAGGAAGATTGTATGGGCATGTGGCCTGGGATGGCAGCAGATGTACCCACTCCCTGCCTAGCAAAGTCTTCTAGATGTCTGCTTTGAGGCTGAGCAGCATCAATGCCTTTCAGTTCATCTGGAGACCACAGGATCAGTAAGAGCTGACTGCAAAGTGGGTATTGATCCAAGATTCCCCTTGGACCTTTGGTTTCTCACTCTCTTCATCTGTCACCCAGTGGGAGCAACAAAACTTTGCTCCTAAAAGTTCCAAACTCCTTGGATAGTAGTTTTATAAATGTAGGTACCTGAGGCTGCTTCTCTGCCTCCCCTGACATTCCATCAGGAACCATGGATGCTGTCACTCTCCTGGCTTCCTCCCACCCCCATTCATCCAAAAGAGGCTCTAGAGTGATTCAGTTCTCCCTCAGAGAGCCCTGGCTGGAGCTGGGGCCCTCGGACTCACCCTCTATCAAAGGGGTTCTCCCCAGGGATTATGTGCGTGCTGTCCCTGCCCACGAGGAACTTGATGCGGTCATAGAAGGAGTGTAGGTTCTGCTGTGACACAGGGACCTGTGTCTCCTGGATGATGTCCAGAGGGTCAGGGGAGCCCAGGCACAGCGGGTTGACATGGCACAGGGGCTGGAGGCAGCAGTCAGGGTCCATGCAGTCCACCAGGCCATCTGCAGGAGTGACAGAGCATGTGGTTTATATTGCTGTGTTCAATCAGCCATGTTTATCCAGAATGCCTTAATTCATTTCTTCTCTATTTTTCACTCATTCAAAAACTTTATTAAATGCTGATATAAGCCAAAGTCTTTGCTGGGCACCAAAGAGATGCAACTGACTCAGATGTGGTCCTAGCTCACCAGTCTAGGAGAGATAGACAGTAAGTGTACAGTGTCTGTACTGTATGTTTTTCCTTCCATCGAGATAGAAGAGATTGTATGTATGAAGACCCAGAAGTGAGATAACACATGAACATTTGTGATGCTATATTCAAATGCTGATGGCCAGAAGGGGAGTGGAAGAGCACCAGGTGAGGCTGCTGAGGTTGACAGGGGCACACCAGGCTGGGTCTTGCAGGCCAAGTTAGGGAGTTTGAATTTCACGCTCAGGACAATGGGAACCACTGAAGGCTTTTAAGCAGGAGGTGACTTCATCTGGTGTGCACTCCTGAAACCAAAGGGGGCCTCAGTGGAAGCTGGGAGCCAGACAGGAGAAGAGGGCATTGCTGAGGTTGCACAGGTGAAAAATAAAGGTTGCTTAGACTGCAGTAGTAACAGTGGCAATTAAGAGAGGTAGATGGTATTGAGAGACATTTAGGAGGTAAAACTGTAAGCCCTGGTGACTGCCTGGCTTTGGGAGTGAAGGCACAGCAATTCTCAGCGTCTCTCCCAGCCGCAGTGTAAGCGTGTGGCCTGCAGCTGAATCCTCGGTCCTCTGGAGGCCTGCTCTGCTTTCTGTGAGAGGAGTCTGCAGGGATATTTGTGCTTTTTGAGTTTGCTGGATGGTTTCAGATCCCTGACAGAGTTGCCATTAGCAGGGAATTCTCTTTACCACAGGGATGGGCTTCTTCAGGACTGGAACTTGTATTATAGCTCTACTCTCTTCCCAAAGTACAAAGAAAGTCCACCAGATCACAGATTTTTGGCATCATTATATCAAAGTACTTTTACAGGCACCTAATATTAATAGACCAGCTTAAAATACATAACAAAGAGATCAGCAGGTAGTGCCCAAAGTGGGGGACATGAAAAGCCCAGGGTTACAGTCTGTGTGCTTTGTCGGTAGACAACAGTCTAATGACATGTATTCCTGCCTGGGTTCAAATTCTGGCTCTGCTGCGTCTCAGCTGTGTGACTTTCGCAAACTTCCTCACCACAGTGGGAGCACACAGATCTGTTCTGTGTTCCAGCACTTAGTGGAAGTGCTTAAAACATAACTGTTATACAAATAAATGAATGAGAATTGAATGAATTAACTAGTGAAGCAGGGGTTGTGACAAATGCCAGTCCATAAAAGCCAGAAAACTGTAACTTCATACCATTCAGGTAAGCAGTGTGCTATGGTAGGAGGACCATGATGTTCAGAGACTAAAGTTTAAGACCAAGTATGGCCCCTAACAGTGACCCTGGACAAGTTCTTGTACTTAGTCTCTCTGAGCCACATTTCATCAATAATGTGGGAGTAATAGTCATATACCTACTTCTCTAGTTTTCTCCATGGAGTTTACAATACAGAAGCTGTCCACCAAAGTATTGCAAATGCATTGGCTAGACTTGGTGTCCCCGATCCTCCTTGCTAGTGGGTGGCCTCAGGTAAGCTACTTGATTGCCCTAAAACCTAGTTTTTTCCTTAATAAATTAGTAACAAAAAGCCTTTCTGTTTCTCTCCCATTTCTGCATGGTGCCCAAAAGCTTATAGTCTCCTTGAAGGCAGATAGTGATAAAGAGTATGGATTCCAGAGACAGACTGTCTGGGGTCAAATCCTGGCACTGAAACTTACTAATGTGTGACTTTGGGCAAGTTACTTAAACTCTCTGGCCTCAGTTCCCCATATCTCTTAAAGGGGGATAATAAGAGTAAGTGTCATACAAGTATCTGTTATATAGATAAAAAGTGCAGCATTATGTCCCCAAATCTAGCATAGTATCTGACACATGGTATCACAGTGCTTAATTCTGGGTTAGTTTCCCTTCCCAATCCTGAACCTAAAACATGGCTCACCAACATGAAGAGCCATTCATCCTTTGTCTACTCACCTGCTAGATTCACTCTGAGATACGGAAGGAATGCCTCCCCTCACCCCAGCATTGACCTGTGTCCTAACTTGTGGCTCCTGTCCCAGCTCCCAGATATGACTGCCTAGCAAAGCACCTGTCTTCTCCGGCAGTTGGCAGGCTCCATCACACATTCTCATGCTGCCCCTGTCAGACATTGCTTAAACACATAATTACAGCCCAAGCTGAGGCTTATTTGCATTCTGCTATTGATGTTAGCATGACAGATTCAGCTGTTGCATCCATAACTCTGCAGAAATGCTCCATTATTCAATCCCAGTGAGCAGGGACGTTGACCATTAAATCAGCTAGCACAATTGAAGGGCCGTGAAAAGTCATGGCTAATTTGAAATTTTATTAGCTCTTGCCTGGTCTTGTTTACCACCAAAGCAGTCCCTGGAAGCCTGTGTTTTACCCTTTTATAAACATTCAGTTCTGTGGCACCTGGAAAGAGCGCTTCCTGTGAGAAGGGATGTCTGCTCTCTAGTCCTGGGAGAAGGTTAGCCAGGAATGATAGCTGTTCTTATTAATATCTATATTACAGTGATGGCGATGATGATGATGAATTGCCACATTTATTGAGTGCCAGGCATTCTGCTAAATATATTACAAGGAATGCATCATTGAATCCTCTATGAAGTAGCCACTGTTGTCACTCTCATTTTAGAGAAAAGGAACCAGAGGCTCAAAGTGGTAAAACAACTTGGTAAAGGTCATGCAGTCAGTGAAGAAGCTGACTCAGAATCCGAACTCAGTTCTTTCTGAGGCATATAATGTTCTTTAAGCTCTGGAGAGACTTTTAGGAACTATTTCTTAAGCAGAGAACATGAATTTCTGAATCTTAGTGAAACACTACTCTTCTGTGCTCTTCCAGCCTCTTGGTCAACTTCCATCACAGTACATCTCTTTCTAGTATTGTAATTTTGATGTTCTCTCCGTCCCCTGACCCCCATACTCTGCAACCCAAACGATGAGCTCCTAGAGATCAGGGGTTGTCTGATCCATTTCATTATCCCAGGGCCCAGACCTGGACAGGAACAGTGACTGTACTCCACAGAGGTTTGAGGGATGAATAAATGACTGACCCAGGTCAGGCCTGTCCCACTAATCCAGCATCCACGTTACAGGACAACAGAGCTCGATGGAGCCTTTTATTCTGTGATCGGTGGCCATATGGTGCTTAAGAGAGCCCTCTCCCCAGGCAAACTACCTGGATTTGGACCCCAGTTCCCAATTCTCACGCAAACTGTGTGACTTGGTCCAAGTTGCTTAACTTCTCTAAACCTCAGTTTCTTCATATGCACAATAGGGGGGAAAAAGAAGGATGGTTAATTCCTTAGACTCACCAATCTGTCTCTACAGCCAAGTGTGAAGCACAAAACTTCCCTTGGATGTCTTGTGACAATGAGACAAACATTTTCTAGAGAGGAACTTTTAGACTGAGACTCTGTCTGCAAGCATGGGACCCAGCATGCATGCCTGCCTGCTCCACATAGGAACTGATAGGCCACACCATGGCCGTTTAATTAGTATTTGTGTCTCTCATTAGTTCTGCAAAGTTTGGTTTTGAGCTCTTTGAATATTCTCCTCTCTCTTTCTCCCTAGTCTTCAGGAAATTAACTACTAAATGCTTAAAGGATCTTCTAGCTTTCATGTCTCTCAACCTCTTCCTTAATTTCCATCTTTTTATCTGCATTCTGTCCTGATTTGTTTCTCCAAATCTCTATTCTGCTTCACTTATTTTCCCATCATTTGTGTCTGGTCTGCTGTTTAATTTGTTCTTTGGGTCATTAACTTAAATTATCTTACTTCAAAATTTCTGGATAGGCTATTTGGAATTTTTCAAAATCCACCTGTTTCTTTCTTGATATTGTCTTGTTTTGTGGTTTTTATACATCGTTTTCTCTCTTTAGTCATTTAAAAGTGTATTCATTTTGTAGTCTTTTTCAGACTTTTAAGTTCTCGGGAGTGGTCATCCTTCTGCATGTTGTAGTTGTTGACTCCAGCTCACGGTCAATCATTTCCTGTGTGTTCTATGATTCTGTTAATTCTTGGAAGGCTTGCCTTTCCTATGGGAATCTTATAGGGTTGAACTAACCCTCCAGGGTGGTTTTCTTTCTTTCTTTCTTTTTTTTTTTTTTGAGACGTTATCTCGCTCTGTCACCCAGGCTAGAGTGCAGTGGCGCGATCTCGGCTCACTGCAAGCTACGCCTCCCGGGTTCCCGCCATTCTCCTGCCCCAGCCTCCCAAGTAGCTAGTACTACAGGCACCTGCCACAACACCCGGCTAATTTACTGTATTTTTAGTAGAGACGGGGTTTCACCGTGTTAGCCAGGATGGTCTCGATCTCCTGACCTCGTGATCCACCCGCCTCGGCCTCCCAAAGTGCTGGGATTACAGGCGTAAGCCACCGTGCCTGGCCCAGGGTGGTTTTCTGATTACGTCAGCTGGCCACCCCAAGGGTACCATTTGTCTGGGACCACTTTTCAGGTTGATTTCTTAGGTTGGAGTTCTAGGACTGCTCTAGTATGTGAGTTTAGATTTCAAGGTCTTTTGAGGTATAGGCTTGGTCTCTTAGCACACCCCCCAGCCCCAACAAGCCATGGCAGAGAAATGCCTCCATGTCATCCTTCTGGTCTAGTAGGCACTGTTTTTTTAGTCCTTTTCTCACATGACTTGCAGCCTTTGAGAATCCCAGCTTTATGCGGGGCCTCAGTTCCAACCTCCCACTGTGGATGTGCCCTGTCTGCTGACTCTGAAATTATTCTGTTCTGAGTCTCCCTGGCGCTGATGATCCTGCACGTCTCCCAGGCCTGCTGTAGCTTGGGCTCCTGTGCCCACTGCTCTGGCCCATCAGCTTCATCTTGTTTCTAGAATCCAGGGCTCCCTTGTCTCCCTTTTCTTCTTTGCTCAATTTTATATACGAATGGTTGTACTTTGTCATCAGAGAATCTCTGTATGATCTAGTTGGCCATTTTGCTGAAAATAAGAGTTCCAGCAAGAGCTCTGAGCTTCAGTTCTCCCATCTGTAAAGTGAATCATCAAACTTACTTCATAGAGATGCTGTGAGGATGAGGCGAGATCATGGATGTGAGGCACTTAGCACGATAACTAGCAACTAAGCAAGTACTTGGCAAATGATAGTTACTATTAGCTCCTGCCCAGGAGCCTCCCTTGAACCACATTCTGGTAACAGGCCCTACGCTGGCCCCTCCCTACATGCACATTACCTGACAACCCTTTCTGGATGATGCAGTTGGGCCTTAGAGAACTGAAGTGGATAAACATGGTCATAGCAATGCACTGTAAATTAGGGTAGTAGAGGCCTCTGGGGATTTGCAGACTGGGGTCCTCTGCAATGGAAATATCACATAAACTGTGCTCTTATGAGAGGCCCTGGCACTGTGGAATGTCTTACTCCATGCTTCACAGGTGGGAGTGATTAATGCCTATACCTTCCTGTGGTGATGCTTCCTAATCATTTATTTAACAAATATTTGCTGAGTAGTAACTGCGGACAAAACTTCTACCAATGGAGGCAATCCTATATAAATGAGACACACAAATGAGTAGGGCTTACAGCATTCTTTTCAAAGGCTGCAGTTTACAAGACCAGCTTCTGAGTAAAACCCTCTTTATATTTTCAAATCTAGCATATGGTGGCCTGAAACAGTGCATATGGCTGTTCTACAGTGATGGGGAATGGCTCCCAATTTAATTTTCTTAGGCATAGATGACAAATTTTAGAAGATTCTCATTAAAAGGAAAAAAAAAGCATGCTTTAGGGACAGAATTGTAATTTTTGGGATAGACTAGAAACATATTAATATAGAGTTTGGGGGATTCTCTGGTTTTTGGGTGGCTTGGAAACATTTATAGTTTCCAAATACTTCATATCTCACTTAATTATGTATTATACATAAGTTGGTTGACTTATAAATTCTCTGTGTTTTGTTTATTTGCTATTCCCATTCAGAGACCCTCATTATCACAGCAGAAAAAAAAAAATTAGGAAAGCAGAGGGTTTGCTTCTGTGTCCTTCAAATTTTCTGTAAAACCCTCCTAAACTCCAGCTTTTGGGAAATAACTTTTTTTCCTGGAAATTTCCTTTTTCCTCAAAGTTCTAAACACACGTCCCCTTTTACATGGTGACAGTGAAAAGAGGCAGAAGAAAATGTCAAAAAGGCCAGGCAGGCTCTGGAGGCTAGGGATGCAGCAATGCCGCACTCAAGAGTGGCCCCTGATGGGGAGTGGAGGGCAAAGAAAAGGGGAAAAAAAGAAGGGAGGGCAGCATCTGGGGGCACTCAATGAAACAATCCAAAGTGGTTTACATACTCCTGACCCTTGAACTTGAAGCTCTGTGGTGCTCACATGCTGCTGGTGCATGGAGGGCTGGCTTCTGCTAACATTTTCGTCTATGTGCTCTGGCTGGAGGATGAAGGCCCTGCCATACTCTCACTGAGATCCCTCTTTGATGCCTGCCTTGCAGGCAGGTGTCAAATGACCTGGAGAACGAGGGAAAGGGGTGTGTGGGAGAAAGAAATCCAAGCTAGATGCCTGAAGACCTAGCCTCTCCCCTGTATCTGTCCCTCTCTAGCCATGAGACCTTGGGCACATCCTTCCTATGCCTGAGATGCAATTTACTCCTGTGAAACCAGGATACTAGGCTCTGCCAACCTCTCAGGATTGCTGAAGGGCTCCAGAGTCTAAAAGAGTGAACGAGTAAGTTAACAAAAGAAATTTGGGTGTCTTTCCCATGCTGGTAGCTGTTCTCTGGAGCTCCCTCTGGAGACAGGGGCTGGGCTCAGACATAGGCCAAGTCCTCTGCTGGCCACGTGGCCCTTCTTTGAGTGAACAATTGCAGTCCTGACTAGAAGTGGCTTCCTGTTTGTTGTGTGACCTTAATGGCGGCCAGTGACTGGTGGGCCCTTGGGCCCCTCATTTCCCTTTCTTGTGTCTGCGTCCTCATCAGGGAGGCCAAGGGTACATGGGGCAGTCTCAAGGCTGTGGGCCTGACTGATGGCCACCTCCTGGCCTTTACACACCAGAGACCCATTTCCCCTGGTGGCCAGCTTGCTGTGACTTTCACAGGAAGTAAAAGGTATGCAGGAGCGTGCTATTAAAGATGGGGGCAAGGCCAACCTTCTCACCTTTACAAATAAGGACACTGGGGCTCAGGTTATGTAATTTCCCTGACATCATACCACTAGTTAAAGAGCGGAACTGGGAATTCGGTCCATTATCTTTCTGTACATTGAGCTGTTAGGCACAATTCCACAGTGGACAACTCTTTACAGCAATGCTCCGGATTTTCTGGCTTCCAAAGCCCTGTCGCCTCTCCACATGGGGCAGAAATTGACTTGTTTATTTCTGTATCTCAAATGCACAGCACAGTGCTTTGCACACAGTAAGCATCACAATGGTTGAATGAATGAATAAATGCATGCATTTTTTATGTGAGAATCTCAAATTAGACAGCTCCATCAGCTTGACAGGGCCCATCAAGGGCCATGGGGTGTGGTGGAAACCATTCCCTACAGGAGGAGCTCATCCCTCTCCTTAGAAAAGAGACATAGGGAACACACCTGTTAACGTTCACTTAGCAGCCATTATGTGGCTGGCAGGCCCTGTGTTAGGCACTGGATATTCAGGAATAAAAGAGTCACGCCTCTAAAGGATTTGGTGTAGTGGGGCAGAGACAATTGCGTGCTGGAGAAGAAGGAAGCAGAAGGGGCTGTGGAAGCCCAAAGGTGGGACCCCAACTCAGGCTGGGGGCTGGATTATTTCCTGGAAGACAGAATGCTTAAACTGAATCTGGAAGGATGGGCAAGGATAAAAAGGAGAATGGGGGTGTGGGTGGGGGCAAGGTGGGGCAATCTGTGGCCTAGTAAACTCTTTGTACTGTAGTTGTTTGCATGGTTCCTTAACCTCACAGCCCCATGGACAGTGTATAGCAAGCCCATCAGTCTTTTTGCAGGCTTAACTCTTCCTTGGCTTGACGACCCATTAGCCAACCATATCTCGCTCTTGTCTGCAGTCTGGCCACAGAACTGTTTTACAATAGCATCTGAGAAGGCCCTGGGGGTGGAAGGTGGAATGTGTCTCCCCTTCTGTACACACTGGGGAGAAGATTTTGTCTTTTGCTATAATAAATTCTGTGCCTTCTTTCAAAAGGCTTGCAAAGTCTTTATCTTCCCGTTGGAACACAAGATTTTTAAAGGTCAATTTCTCTCTTGTCTCTTACCATGAGAAATGTGGTTTAGAGATAGTTTGAAGGGTGACCAAATTCTTTGGCTTTATGTGAACTCTCCCTTCCAGCAATAAGAGATGAGGAGGAAAAGGGAAGACAGAGACCTTTGTTCTCAGTTTTCCTGAAATTTCTCCTTCTAGGTTGCATCTCTAAATTATCTATTGCAACCCATGATTGTTTTTTCATGGGAACAAGAGCACCAAAAGAGATTATCACACCCTGAAGCTGCTTAAAGATCCTTTATCAGAAGAGGACTGGTTGCTTAAAATCCAGTGGAGTTTTCATCCTGGAGGCTTTTTAAAAAGCATAGGTTCCAATCTAATCCTAGCTCTCCCGCTAAGCCACTGTGTGACTTTGGGCAAATCACTTCAGTTCTCTGAGCCTTAGTTTCCCTGTATGTAAATGTGTGCCTTGCAACTTTGTTGTAAAGGCTGGAGATGATGTACGCAAAGTGTCTAGCACAGTGCCTGGCACTCAGGAATGTGCTCAAAAATGGCTGTTTTCCTTTATGTACGTTTGGATTCTTTTCTAGCAAAGAGCGTGTAACAGTTTGGAATACAGACTTTAACAAAGAAAATGAAAAAGATGAAAACATAATATATAGAGAAATATACCATAATCTTAAGTGAAAAAATAGGATGTAAAATTTTAGAGGACATAATTCCAATTTTTAAAAATAATTATTTACAAATACATATTTTATAATAAATATCATGTTTCTGTGATTGCAGGTGGAAAGGAGCAGGAGAAACAACTGATATCTGTAGCTGATAAACTAAGTCTTAGAGAAGTTGAGTATGTCACTCAAGGTCACACAAGTGAGCAAATCAGGGAGCCAGGAGTTGAATCCAGACAATCCGGGTACAGATCTTGTACTTTTAATCACTGTGCTATGTTGCCTCTCAGGGCCTTTCAATATATAACCTGTGATCCTCATTAGCAGCCCTGCAAGGTGGGCATTATTATCCTCATTTTACAGTGACTTAGCATCTTTGGGACATGGTGTCACCATCTTTGAAATGGGCATGAATAAACATCCCCATAAGAGGATAAAATCAGAAGATGCATGGGTCTGTACTTAATAAGGGGCTTCTCAAAGCACACAGTATGAATGGGGTACACCTTCTTTGTCAAGTGGGGCACATAGAGGCTTCACTTTGAGTAGGTGAGTTAGGGCCCCTCTGCTTGTCTACCTTCTGGTCCCTCTCAGGAGCCAGTGCCCAAGGTGAGAGCATTAGGAGACTAGCGGTCATTGAGTCACATGAGGGATCTTGTTTCCATTTTTAAATCTAGCCAACAACCATACATGAAAACAAAAACAAACCAATAAAGCTACTCCCTGGCTCAGTTGTACTGTTTGGCTCCCCCATTTTTTTTTTTTTTTTTTTGACAGAGTCCTCCCCTGTTGCCCTGGCTGGAGTGCATAGGCACAATCTCAGCTCACTGAAACCTCCACCTCCCAAATTAAAGTGATTCTCATGCCTCAGCCTCCTAGGTAGCTGGGATTACAGGTGCACACCACCAAGCCCAGCTAATTTTTTGCATTTTTAGTACAGATGGGGTTTCGCCATATTGGCCAGACTGGTCTCAAACTCCTGGCCTCAAGTGATCCACCCGCCTCAGCCTCCCAAAGTGTAGCTTTTTTTTTTTTGTCTCATAGTTTAAAAACACTGCTGTAGCATTCTTAATGAAACTTGAAATTCAAGTTTAATTTAAAATGTGTTGTTTTAAACCCAGCAAATTGGAAAAGAAGAGTAACCCGGAGATCTTAGATAACTTGAAGGGCTACAGGGATCTACAATGGGCCATATGTCTGAGATCTGGACACAGTGAGAAGCTCTAATGTCGCCAGACCTCACATACTCTGGCAGTTTCTGCGACCAGCCAGCTGTGTGACTTCTGCAAAATACTCACTAAGCTTCCTTTTCCTTATCATGAGGGAATAGTAAGTGGATAATAAGGCCACATTCCTCACAGTGTTGTTGGGTGGATGCACAATTGCTTTGCAAACTGTAAAGTGACATACAAGTTATTACGCTCTTCTAAGCTTTGTGGTACTGCTGCAGCCTATTTAAATCTGAGTAAGTACTCATACTACACTTCTAGGTGGAGGATAAATCATTAGGAGAAGGCAGAAGTGCTCTAGGTTCACAAGGCCATGTGGAATGGCTGAAGAGTCTAGTCCAGGCCATGTAATTACTTTCTTTGTGATTATGATGTGTGTGATGTCACCTCTCTTCTCTGGGCTCCAGTTGTCCTGTCTGTAAACATGCAGGAGAGGGAGTTAAAGTCAATGTTCTCTGATGTCTCTTTCAATCCTGTTACTCAACATTAAACTCTGTTAATTCCTTCTCCAAGACTTGAGTCATATCATCTAAGAACAACCACTAGTGAGACTCTAACACAATTTCCCTCCAGCCTGAATGATTTATCTTGGATTACGCTGTATACCCTGTCATGGCTGAAATAAAGGCACTTATTTAATTCTGCTTCCATTAGATTGAATCATTTGGATGACAATTTCTTACAAATGACTGTGAGCTTCTTGAGGGAGAAAGACTGGGCCATGTTCACTGGTCTTTATGTCTCCTTGCAAAGGAGCATGGTGCCTTGTAGATAGCATGAGCCCTACAAAGGTGTGCTTGGCTGAACTGAAAGTAGCCCAGTGCAAATACGGTTTACTCATGTGCTCCTTTCTTCCTCTCTCCCTCCACTAAAACTGCCCCCGTTTGGCCAAGGCACAGAGTAATGAGGCCAACGAGGATAACCCTTACTACCCTGGCACTTGGGGACCCTGGCACTATGGTTGTTTCATCTATGCCATCCTGCAAAGCAGGGGTCCTCAGCACCTTCCCTTTGGCTCCCGCAATGGGTGGACAGTGCACTGAACTGAGAGGGCCCTGAGGTGAGACGTTTCCTCATTTAATAGTTGAGAACCCAAGGTCAAGGACCCTCAACAATTTGGCCTTCCCAGCTGGTTCTATTTCCAACCATGATGACCCACGGGATGTCTTCCTGGCTGTTCTGAAAGTCCCATGGGACAGAAACCACATCACAGTTCCCAGTAGGGCACCCAGGCATCTGGTATCAGTTGAATGAGTGGATGCTTCTTTATCCTGGCAATTGTCCCACTGCATTGCAATTACTTGCTGTTTCTCTCTCTCTCTAGATTGTGACCTTCACAAGGGTAGGGACTGTGTCTTATTTATTGCTGAAGCCCCAGTACCCTGGACAGGGCCTGATAACAATGTAGACACTTGGTTAACATTGGTTGAGTGAGTGAATAAACTATGTGCAAGCTCATTTCAGCCCACAACATGCTCCAAAAATGCAAGTGGCATATTCTCCCACAACTGGGGATTTTCTGGTTGATCTTTTCCACTTCCTACTGGCTCATCTCTCAGAACAGCTGGAGGAGGCTCTATTCCCCTGGGGTCTGGATCAGCCCCATTTCCTATGACAAGAACCTCTCTCTCCCCCTGAGCTGTGGGCTTTGGGCTACGGTATGCCCATGCCCCATGTTACCACTGGTGCATTCTAGTGCTAGGAGGGCTGGCTCTGAAGTATGGCAAACAAAGGATACAAAATTGCATTTCATGGGAGACAATCAATGAGCCTTGTTCTATAACCTATACTTGTATGTATACTGGTAGGGAGAGAGGTGTGCCCTTTCCCCACATTTCCTGAAGACATGCAGTTATTTTGCTGCCCAGATGTTCAACAGCTGTTTGAAGGCTTTGGCCAAGACTTTTGACTCGTGAGAAGGGAATAGTGGCTCCTCTCTTCTTTTCTTCTATTACATGAGTGTTATTATTAGTCATTGGAATTGTGCCTACACAGGCAAACTGAAGGGGAATGCTGAGGAAATCATGCAGATAATGTAGGCTGACATCTCTTTCCTATGAAGAGCAAATATAAATACACTTTACCTTGTCTGAAGACACGGGTGCTTGGTGCCCTTCCCTGCTTTGTCCTGGCTTGGCCCATAATGATGTCTCTGAATAAAGAGCCCTTTCCTTTTTGGGAAACCGCTACCCATCCAAGTGTCACCTTCTGATGAATGTTTTCCTACTCCCACAACAACCAATATATAACTCTACAACAGCACTTATCACAGTTCATTCGCACTTAACTTTGGGTCTTTCTCCCTCATTTGAGGTCCTGACATACAGGGAGAGGACTTCCTTATCTCGATGCCTGGTATAGGGCCCAACTCTAAAATAAGAACTCTGGATATTTATGGAGCACAAAAATTAATGAACCCCACAAGTTTCAGATCAATTAAGGGATATTTCAACCCTCCAAGATCTCAGGAGAACATAGACCTTCTGTTTCTGCCTAGCTACTGTAGCCAACCCCAAAAGCTCCCTGTTGACAATTGCTCCACTGGGCCCAGGCCTAGGTGCATCAGGCCCAATTACCTCCTGGATTTAGGCAGCAGGTGGAAGGACTGAAAGCCGGCTGGCTCAAAGAACAGTGCTCTGAAACTGCCCTTTCTAGGCTGCTGAAACCCACTCAAGGCAAATAAACCACAGAAATCAGAACATCACACACTTGGCCTTTTAATTCTTATGGTGCTTTGGGGTTTGAGAATCCCTCTAAATAGAAAATTCCCAAAGGTTAGGATGCTGACCTATTGATTTCCTACCCTGTGCAACATATTAGAAAGTCCTTTGGTATAAATATTAGGGAGCCACATAGACTTGTTTAGACTAAGCCAACTGTTAGGCCATCACTAGGAAGAAAGGGTTAACTGTTTTGATTTTTTTTCATATCTTTATCTTTTTATTCTCCTAATAACCACCTGTGAGTGGGAGAATCAGGAAGGAGTGATGTATCTTCCAAGTGGGAAAGCAGAACACATTATGGTTGTATTTACCCAAGTTAATGCAACAGAAAAATGAAGGCTAATTCTACGACTAAGATAAGGTCTGAAATGGTACTCATGGGCCAGCTGCCTCATTTTATAAATAGGGAGAGTGAGGCCCAGAGCCACCAAACAGCATGTGTAAGGATGCACAGGGAGTCAAAGCCAGAGCTAGAATTAAAACCCAGGTCTTCACTCTCAGATAATGAATGTTCTAAAAGATGAGCACCTCCTTCCTTGGGCTTTGACCGTCTAGCACTTTAAAAAAACCCAAAGCAAAGGCCATTTCTATTACAAAAGGTGTCTGCTGGTGTGCAGTGAGGGTAACCTCCAGAATCAGAGGAGAAGAGACCTTGACCAAAGGTAACTCAACCTCCTTCCCTGGGAGAAGCGTCCCTCTGTAGCTTCTGTGATAAAGAATTAGATGGTCTCTTTTTATCCATCTCCAGTGAGGGGGACCCACAACTTTGCCAGACATCTCATCCTACTGTTGAATTGTTAGAAACCTCTTTCTTCCATATGGCTTCTCTTCTATAGTGGCTGCTGGATATCAATTACTTTCATTTACATTAGTTAATTTTAATTGATTCAAATGGAACACCTGTGATATGCACTCATCCCTAAGCCACATGTGCAGTTTTTTGCTTGCACCGCCAGTCCCCCTGACTGGATGCCTGGTGTGTTGGTGGCCTGTTAGCTCAGTAATATCCATTCTCCACTCTGGGCCTCCCGCCCTCTGGAGCCGCCTGGAGCCCATGGGTGCCAGAGCCCTACCTCCATCGTTGTCTTTGCTGTCACCGCAGGCAGTCTCCATGGAAGTGTCACAGCCAGCTCCTCTCCAGCCCAGCTGGCAGACGCAGTGCCAACCATTCAGGTCTAAGGTACATCTGCCGTTGCCATTGCACAACCCAGGGCAACCCTCTGAAAGACAAAGTACAGGGTCGAGGTCTGATCACCCAGAGTCAACTGCCATCACACACACTCACACGCTACCTGCCAACTTGCAAAATGCCTTCATATCCATCAGCACACGAATGCCCACAGCAGCCCAGGGAGGCAGGTATCATTAGGAATTGCCACTTTACAGAGAAGGCAACTGAGGCTCAGAGAGGTGAAAGGACTTGCCAGGGTCGCACAGTCAGAAGTGGCAGGGATAGGGCTGAAACCCATACCTTCTGCATCTAAAAGCCCCTCTTTCAAAAGTGACCGGGATTCTGGAGCTGGAGTCAGTGGATGTCGGCCTATCAGAATCTAACCAATGGAGCTTTTTGCCTGATCCTTGCTTCTTGTTCATTCTCATGTGTTCCTCTTATCTCTGGCGGCTGTTTAGCACAAAGGAAACATCTTTCTGTTTATTCCTTGCTTCCTTCTTCACTTCTGGGTATCATTCTAAAGGGTGTTACTTTTTCCATCTTTTGTAGTAGGTCAATTTTATTGGACCATAGACTTTTCATTTATTTTGTCTTATTTTCTCCTAAATAACTGTCTTTGCTTTGAGGAAGAGGGCTTGGGGCTTTTTCTTAACATCTTGTCTACAGCTACACTTAGAAAAGGGCCCTGCACCCAGAGGAGCCGTGATCGCCGTTGTGAAACACTAACTAGGGCTGTCTGTGAGTGCAACGCAGGTACAGCCAGGCTGCTCTGCTCTCATTACGCTCATATGCACATCTGCCTGCCTGTCTGTCATTTATTAAGCATCTTCTTTGGGCTAGCACTGGAGGTACAGAAATGAATAAGACCTATTCTTATTCATGAGGTGCATGAAGCCTATCAAAGGAGACGTACAAAATATGGTGGGAACTTAACGCAGGTGTGGCCATCTGAGAGGGCTGTAGATGATTTGATCAAGAAGGGTCAGGCAATATTTAGATGCTGTGTTGGTTCTGCTTGGACCATATTATAAAGTAGGGAAGTTTTAAAAAAATGCTATTAAAGTAGATTTGCAGGTTTTTTGATTGCCACATCCTTAAACCTGTCTGAGTTTGTGGCTCAGAAATCTATGTTTGAGAATATGTTAAGTTACATGGTTCACTTCAGCTTCTATTGTGCCACTTGGTTTTCACTCAAGTCCTTATATTAACAATCCTGCCAACCCCCTTCTCCAAGGGGCTATCAAAAACCACCTGTCACTGGCATTCTCTCTGCCCCTGCTCAGTCTTGGGAGAGGTATGGATGTGAAAGCACTGTGGCAGCTATAAAGCTTCATTTGTTTTATTATTATGAGCAGCAAAGTGCTCCAAATATGGCTACAAACTGAATCTTATGCCATGAAGTAATGGCAAATAGACTCATTATTCTTAAATGGGACAACAAGCGTGAAAGTGGCTGTCCAGTACAAGACCTGGGCCAAGATAGCCACTCACTAAATGGCTGATCAATCAGAATCTAAAACTTGAGTGTTCCCAGGACTTTTGATAGTTGACTGTTATTCCAAAGTAAAAGAAAATAACATGTTTATTTCCACTTGAGATGTTCAACACAACAACCAAGCAATTTGGCCACTGTGTTTTCCATTCAAAGGAAGAAACATGTAACAATTGTGTACTCCAGCCAAGGGGGGATTCCTCCAGAAGTTAGAAGTGTATGTAGACTATGGGTTTCTGTATAGCAGGAGCCTGCTGGGAAGGATGAGAGGCTACCAGCATGGCCACCCCAAAAAGTGATGGAGAAAGAAGTTTTAAAAGCGAGCCCCAGGAGCAGAGCTGTGACACACAGGCGGCTTTCCAGGCAATCTGACTCGGTTGCCAACATCAGCCACCTTTAGTGATCTAAGCAATCACAGCTTTCTTTTTTCTTCAATTAGTCTCATGTCAATTTTTGTCCATCCAGCCGGGACTTGTTTTCAATTCAGCCTCGTTTGTATTTGGAATTAGTCATGGAGGAAGTAGGGTCTGATCTTTAAGAATGGTAGCTGACTGCTTTCTTTTGCTGCAAGATAAAGCCTCTTGTAAGATGCAAAGAGTATCTCTTGCGTAAGAGCACAAGCTTGAGAGGCATATCAAAGTTTGGCTGTACCACTCAGTGGCTGTATGACTCAGGCATGTTACTGAATTTCTTTGAGCCTCAGTCTTTTTACTTATAAAACGGGGTTTTTAGGGGGGTTAAGTAAGGTATGCATGATGCACAAAGCCTGGCATAAAGCTCAAAGACAATATCTGAATCTTCTACTCACCTTTACCTTCTCTCTATTTTGGGCAGAGGGCATATAATATCATATGTTGTACCCACAACCTCAGGTGGGGCTCACAGAAAGGCAAAATAGGAAACTGAGGCAGTTATCTAGATCAGAGTCAGCAAACTTGTTCTGTAAAGACCCAGAGAATAAATAGTTTAGGCTTGTGAGCCATATGGTCTCTTGCAATTACTCAACTCTGCCATTATAGCTTGAAAGCAGCCATACACACTTTTAAATGAATAAGCATGGCTGTGCTCCAACTAACTTGATTTATAAAAATAGGTGATGGGCCCGATTTGGTCTGTGGGCTGTAATTTGCCAACCTCTGGTTTAGATGCTTCAGGACAGTGAGACAATGACAGCTGCCACATACTGAGGGTCTACTAGGACTGGCCACTGTGCTAGGCACTTTATATAGATTTCTAAAATAAGTAACTTTTTGTTAAAAATGTTCAGATCTTGATTTTCTAGGGCAGATCCAATTTTACACCATTTAATCCTAAATTTTTAATAAAAGCCATGTGTTGTAATAGACGAGGACTTCGGAGGTGGACAAACCTCAGTTCAAATCCTAGCACCATCATTTTACTTACTACCTGTGTTACAACTGGCAAATTATTTAACTCTAAGCTTCAGTTTTCTCATCTGTAAAATGGAGATAATACCTGATTCAAAGAGTATGTGAGAGTATTAAATGAAATAATATTTATCAATTATTTATCACAGTGGGTAACATACATAGGCATTCAATAAATGAGAACTGTTATTATTATTATTATTGGATTTACTTGTTTTAAGTTTGTATAACTTCACTAAGAAATTCATAAACAAGAAAATAAACCTTTGCCAGCCCAAGTTGTGTAATGTTTAGGTCAAAAGCTATGGTCCTTATAAATAAATCCTTGCCAAAAACAGTCAAGACAAGCACTGGGCTTGTCTCATGGCTCTGTGAACATGCAGTGCAGTGGGAGGCAGCATGAAGGGTTCAGGGCTGCGAGTCCCAGTGCAGGCCACCATTCATGCTTTCCTAGCATACTGTACTTCTCTCAATAGCAGCTGTCCCAAGGATACTGAAATGATCAATTCTGCAATTAGTTTCATTGTCTTACTTATTCCATTAGAATGTACCGGTGCCTGCACATAGCAGACACTCAGTACATATTTGTTAAATAAATCAATGAGAGGGACAAGAGGCCTGGGTTCTGGCCTAATATGGGGTCGGGGGGAGGGTTGGGAAAGTTACTTTCTTTCTTTGGGCCTCAATTTCCCCATTTATAAAATAAGGATTTGGATGAGATGATCCATTAGGTCCTTCCAGCATAACTGACCCAATAGAGAAGGTCAAAACAACTTCAAGTTAGTTGATTCTGTTCTTAAATTCAATACACTTTACTCAGTACCCGGTGGATGCTGGACTTTGTGTTAATTCACAGAGATGAGATATATCATCTGCTCTAAAAAATTTTATATTCTCTTTATTTATACCATACTTTGTTCCATGAAGGGTTTAGAATAGGTCTTATAATCACAAACCATACTTCTTAAAGTGAACCTTGTGAAATAGTAGTTTTATGAGGTCCTCAAGAACAAGCTTCTGCAGTCAAATAAGTTTGGAAAATGTTGCATCCTATATTCTTATTGTAGAAAGTCACACTGTATATCAATATATTAAAGGCTCCAAGAAGTCTTAGAATAAAGAAAGCTGCTTATTCGATTACTAGAGCATTTTCCAATTTGACCTCAGAACTCTTTCCCCCACCCAGTAACCTGTGTAATATTCCATTCCATGGAACCCCCTCTGGGAAGCCCTGCTCTAGTGAACTCCTGTAGGCACATGGCATCTTGGGCACATAGTCCATGCTGCTCTGAGGCTGCCTGAAAATATCATCACCAGACCTTTCGTGGGATTAGGTCAATGAATCATTGAGGTGCCAGTTTGGAAGATGTGGAGCAGGTGTTCTCAGGGAGGGTTAGCTCTAGATGTGGAATCACAGAGAATCACAAATGTGGAAATCCACAGTCAATTTCTTCAAATGGACCAAGTGATACCCTGAAGATCTGTAGTATCCTATAAGTTTCAGAGGGACTTTGAGTACCTGTGGGTGGGACAAGGTTTGCTTTCATCCAGCCATTTGCTTCCGGGATAATCACACCCCCATTAGCCAGCATGAGGAAGGCTCCTCCAGGATGACTTGCTGACTTTCTTAAAGCAATATGCCCATCCTTACCCACTGAGGCTACTTCTGCAAACCCTGAAACTCATCAATAATTCAGAGAGCCCACGTGACATTAATAATCTCTTCTGGAAAGACTCATACCAGGCATTTGCTAGAGTCAAAATAATATAATTTTAAAGTTTAGAGAAGGGCTAACAAAGCTTTTCAAAAGAAATGATGCCCTTTAAATGACAAGGGACCACTTTATCTTCAATCTCCTGCTCAGGCCTATGAAGAAGTCCCCCTTGCAGCTAGCACCAGGTATGATTAGAAGACTTTCAGAATCCTTGAAGGTATTTATTTTTTAGTTAAGTGGCATGGATTCTATGCAATACGCTTATCATACATCAAATGGCCCATTTCTTTATGTTTCTCTTACTGGTCCTCTTGTACTTTTTTCTCTCTCCATATTCACTTCCCTAGACAAAGCCATCATCATCTCTTACCTAGATGACAGCGATAGTCTGCTAATCAGTCTTCTTGTTCTCAATGGTCCCCCGTCAATTCTCCTTTCACAATAGGGCCAGACTGATCTTCCAAATCATAAATGTGATCTAGTTATCATCTTGCTTTCAAAAACCTTCAGACGCTTTCTTATACCCTCATGTTAAATTCCGCAATCTATAAGGCCCCAACAATCTAAGTTAGTGGGGTAGCTACTTGCTAAGTGGTAGCCTTTGGACTTCCCCTGTCATAACCCTCATCACACTTCGTTGGAATTATTTGTTTTAGTGTCTTCTCTGCTAGACTGCAGGAACCTTGAGAGCAGGGACCATATCTGTTATGTGGTATTCATATTTCCTAGCACTTAGGAGTTCAGCATATTTGTTGAGTAAACATTGTTTCTTTAGTCTCTACCAAAGCAACTGGGAAGCAATGAACAAAATCCAGCCCATCTTTGAACAGTAAAGTACTCTACTCTGACAAGACCTGAGCTTCCATGAGACAGATCTCTGAATTATTTTTTTAGAATTAGTATCCATTATACCAAAATATCAGCCAGATGACGACTTGGGTCAGACCTCGATTTTGCCAAGAAGCATTTGCCTTTTAAAACAAGTTATGATTCATTGACCTAATCCAACTAAAGTTCTGGTGATGATATTTTCTGAACTGAAGATCAGAGCAGGTGATTTGAGAAAGAATATAGGCCACTTCCCAGTAAGGGTGCCAGTTTGGAAGATGTGGTGTGGAGGAAAATATATTGGAAATTATGGACATTCTCGGTGACTTATGGTGACAGCAGATAGAATGTTGAAACATGGATAAAGCCAGGAAATGCAGAGTCCTGGTTCTGCTACTTATTAGAAGTGTGAGCCAGGATGACCCACTCAACTTCCTCAACTTCAGTTTCCTTTTTCAATCAAATGGGTATCATTATATCTATTCCCTTAAAAAAATTACATGACTCACCTAAGACTCATGGATGTGAAAAAACTTCACATAGTAGGAAAATTTTCCATCAAATAGATAGTAACATGATAAAATTTAGCCCACCCTGAAGAGTCCTCTGCTAATGATAATGTGTGAAATGCCTGTTTTTAAAGAGGCTAGGAAGTGCTACTCTTTCTTGCTGGAATGATTTTATTGTCAGTTGAGGACCAGCACATGAAATATGAAGACCCTTGCTTCTCCTTCATCTGTTGGATCCTATGCAACACCTTTGCTGTATTTGGCAAAGCTGTCGTAGCTGAAAAACATTTAGTCAGTTATGTTTCCCCAAAACTCTTTCCATAAGTTTTAAAACAGCTGTTGCTATCTCTTATTAAAAGCCAATTTAGCCTTTTCCTTTACAGTTTCAAAAATTAATCTAGCTAATGAAGTCTTTCTTCAAATTAAGGGTGAGAATAAGAATAAGAATATGATGATAAAGCAGTATAATTCATACTTATTGAGCACAATTCCTGCCTATATACTAAGCACTTTGTATTCGTTACTTCACTTAATCCTCATACTAGCCTTATGAGGTAGGTCCTGTTAGCAAGAGAAGAGAAGTTAAATCACTTGCCCAAGGTCACTTAGTTCCCTGAGTGTTGAAGCTGGGATTCAAACCCAAGCAGTCTGACTCTAGAATATGTGTCGCTATCTGCAGAGCACATATTTTGTACCAGGTGCTGTGTTAGGGCCTGAGAACAAAAAGATGAATATGACATGGTATTTCTCCTCAAGGAGCTTAGAGTCTTTTCAGAGCACACATATCTGATTATTCTGAGACTTATTCTTAGAGCAATGTGGCCTATTTGGAAAATCAGGTACCACCTAACTAATATAAATGTTTAAAATGGAAGGAATTACTTTGCTTCTAGGGAACACTCTTCAAAGACAGAACTTACCAAAGTCAGGCCTTCTCTGAAAAGGAAAACAAACAAATAAACAAACAGATCGTCTGCTCCCTGAGGTCAGGGGCCTGTTTGTCCCCTTGTCTCCAGACCCTGGCGCAGGTGCCTAGTACACAGTGGGTGCTCCATAGATGATTGTTGGATGAATGAACACAGGAGTACTAGAAAGTAGTCCTTAAAATTTCTTAACTTGCTCTTGGGTCTCTTCCTTTCTCAGGCCACCCACCCTGGTTGCCAGCATCTTAATTCTGGTGGACCAGGGGCCATAACAGATGGGCAGGGTGACATGAGATGGGGTGGAAAGAGTGAAAGGTGTATGTACGTGGGGCAGCGGGGAGAGAAAAACAAAAGTACAATGGTATTGTCACAAACAGATCTGAGCATCTTGTGGGGAGAATGACACTCCAGGTATATCAACCACCTTGTGACCGAAAACCCATCCCCTTTCGGCAATGGATGCTGCGACAAAACTGGGGATGCAGTAGCATCCAGACATCATGCTTATATGGTGTATATACATTTTCATATACACATTCTTCTTTTATACTCATACACAAACACACATACAAAGACAACAGGAAAATAGAGGAAGGAAGACCATACCTTTAACTACCCTATCCAGATAGTGAGCTAGGGAGATAAAAGACAGGACATTTAAGGTAGGATCCAGTAAGTGCAATATCGCCTGCCACATAACCATGCCAGATGCTACAGAGACAAAGGGATTGTGTCCCATGTTTGGGACAGGCCTATGCCATGGTGGGGAAAATAAAACCAAAGACAGGATGACACGAGAGAGGAGAAGGGAGAGCAAGCATTCTCCAGGGATGGCCAAAAGGAACTTCAACTCATTCTGTGATCCAGGCGTTTGGAAATGTGATCATAGAAACAAGAAGACATATGAATAAGGAAAACAGACAAAGAAGGATGGGAAGCTGCAAAAGTGGCCACACTCCTGCTCTGCCGCTTTGTCTGGCTTTACGGAAAACTAGAGCCTGTCCTTTTGACTACTCAGAGCAGCATCCAACCTCCCTACAGGTGAAGCAGCCATACCAAGAACAAGTGGTACCCCATCTGGGCAGGGGCCTTTCCAAGAAGTCGGAATTTAGAAATACGCAAAATTTGAATCATCTCTGATATGCACTAGTGAAGGGGGTTGAGTCTTTGGTCAAATATACTGCTGGATTATCTGTTTGCCATTCTTGAATTTTCCAGGTACACATGTGCCCACATATGCTTGAATGCAAAATGCTTAGTGTTCTAAGTAAGACGCATCCCTCCTTTGTGCATCTTACACAGACTATGAGGTGCAGGTCAATGGATGTCACTGTGAAAAACAAGACAAAGCAAAGAAAATCTGACCACTTCTCAATGCTTATTAACCCTAAAGAAAGATGTGTGCTTTGTTTTCCAATGGAGGCATTGTATCCAAGCCTTGAGTTATTTGGCCTTCTAAAGTTTTGCTTATTTGAGGATGAGTATCAAAGGTTGCTCTGAAATAAACCCCACTGTGTCTATATATGGGTGTCTGGCTGTGTGTTTAATGCAGGGCAGGCCTCTTAATTTCCAAAATGAATCACTAATACCATTTCACCTGCCCTCCCTAGGCTGTAGTTATAGCTCTTCGAGGAGCTTCTCTTTTCCTATCTCTCCACACCTCCTACTAGTGTGTTCTGCAAAGGCCGGGTAACTGGGCAGTCTCCTAAAGGATCTGATGCCTTCAGCCAGGCTGTACTCCAGCCCCAGCTGAATTTCACACAGGAATCAAAAGTCCATCAGACAGGACTGGACTGCAACGGTGTGGCCTTATCAGGAATCCCTAGGGTTCTTTAAACATTCTTACTCTCTTCATAAAAAAACCATAAATTATATTTTTTCAATTCTCTGGATAGAACAGATATTGTTGTTCATCACTCTATATTAGCCTCAAAGACTAGTGGATGAGAGGCTGTGTTCGTAGTTCAGGTATCCATGTGGTCTCTGGTTCAAGATGAAATATGCTTCTGGAGCCTGCACAGCCAAGTGGAAAATTGGGAAGAGGAAATTTTAACTGAGGCTACATGCTTTTCTTCATTCTTATAGATATTGTGGAGTCCATGAGATGCAGGATATAAGATAGGAACATGAAAGAGAGTACTTATTAAGTAGGGGTGAGTAAACAAAGCTATGGAATGCCAAACAATGAAAAATGGGGACAGCCCACATGAAAAATGGCCTAGGAAATATCTCTGGCTAAAGGGAAATCTTTCTTGATTCTTGGCTCATCTGTCACTTTAGTCTTAGTCAAGCTAATTTATCTAATTTTGCAAAGTGGTCTAAAATTTCTTTATCTCATCTCCCAGGATATGCTATCAAAGAGCATGAATACATAAAATCACCTGGCTGTCGTGGTTTTGTTAGCTTTCATATCTGCAGAATTTTTTGGAGGGTCCTGATTATAAGTTCTTGTAATAACTCTGAATCCAGTTATAGAAGAGGTGTAGTGAGCCTATATTTTTTTCCCAGGGATGGCTAGGCTGGATGAGATGCCATCACTGGGATCCAAGTGGTCATAGCTTCTACTATGAGGGAGTTCTCTGATGAAAAAAACTTTCCTGATTGTCTCCAAACTTAATGGTAGTATCTTGGTTCTGGTGGTGAGTGAAGCTTATATCCATTCTATAGGATAATCTCCCGGGGCCAGGGGCCGACTTAAGAGAGCTCTCTCTCTTCTAATGCCATTTCGTTTTCAAGAACCATGTCACCATGAAGAGCACTATTAAGTGAAAATATGTTTTTGATACCTTTAAAAATTCTTACTAATTTCTCCAGACCACAGGTAGGAAAGAAAATCCATGGAAATGATGGAGGCAGGCTCAGGTTACCATCAGCACTGTGAGTTTTCAGGAGACAAAAGTAGACATTCAAAACTTCAAATCCTGACTCCACAAATCAAAAGGGATTCCTTTGCTACAAAGAGCCCCCAAGCCACACTGTGAATCCAAAAGCTGGTAACAGCCAGTTAATACCAAGTCCATGAGTTTTCTGGGAATGGAATGGAGCTTCCTTGTCTCTGGCTATTGAAAATGGAAGTGACAAATGAGTCTTTGAACTTTACTGCCATTTATTTATAAAAGGCATATGCGGAAGTCCATACTGTGGTTGCTTTTATTGTTTGAAAACCTTGGCGCATATACTCTTGAGTACAATTATTTAAAAATTCATGATTTTAAAGTACCAACTTTTAGAAAAGATGATGCAAACTTTGCATTATGCAAGGCGGATTCAGGACTTCATCAATTCCTCCATCTTTCTCTTCAGAACTTCAGGATGAAGATGATGGCAGTAGTCATCTTTTCTCTTGGGCCACGCTTGTTTCTTTGGTATTGTACAAATGTTTCTCATACTCCTACTATGTTCCTATCTCTATGTGAAAAGCTGGAGATAATAAAGGTACTACAGCTATTTATGCTACAGACTGAGCTTTTGGCATGAGGTTGGTCTGCGCGGTCTTAGGTCTCTTTGGCCTTTCTCTGATCACGAACATAAAAACTTCTTTCCTTGACTTGCCTCTACCAACAGAGGTTTCCAAAAGTTTCTCTTGGGATAATCCTAAGAATCTTCAGGGGCCCCCTATCCAAAGTTATGGAGAACATGGCAAGAGGCTTTCCATTCTTACTCTCCAGGAGCCTCAGGGCAACTCGAACGGCTGCATCATTGGTACATGTTAGGCCACAAGAAACAAGGATCACTACAGCAGGTGATGGGTTGGTGGTTCTAGTCATCTGAGCTTCTTTCGGATGGATGACAAACCACAAAAGAGATGTTCTTGCTAAGATCTTAGATACATCAGTGCTCTTCTCTCTTTGGATAAGTGGTCAGTGACACCCACACTGAGAGAAATTCAAAGCCAGATTCTCACCCCACCACATGTGGGCTGAAGTCTCCCAGGATCATCAGCAAATCAAACTTGTGCTCTGATAACTTGAGGTAGATCCCTGTACATTTCCTCTTTCTCCTTGTCAGCATCTATCCTGTCAAACCACAGGTCCTGTTGTGAGTGAATGCTTTCAGGAGGGATAACCATAGCATTATCATAGGGGCTTATACCTCATGAGTGATTTGTGGGCTCTTGGTTAAGGATTTTCTGATTATGAAAAAGAAATCTGATAGCTATCATTCAAAAGCTGACAAAGGGCCAGGTGTGGTGGCTCGTGCCTGTAGTCCCAGCACTTTGGGAGGCTGAAGGTGGTGGATCACTTGAGGTCAGGAGTTAGAGACCAGCCTGGCCAACATGGCGAAACCCCGTCTCTACTAAAGATACAAAAATTAGGCCGGGTGCGGTGGCTCATGCCTTTAATCCCAGCACTTTGGGAGGCCGAGGCAGGTGGATCACCTAAGGTCAGGAGTTTGAGACCAGCCTGAACAACATGGAGAAACTCTGTCTCTACTAAAACTACAAAATTAGCCAGGTGTGGTGGCAGGCACCTGTGATCCCGGCTACTTGGGAGACTGAGGCAGGAGAATAACTTGAACCCGGGAGGCAGAGGTTGCAGTCAGCCGAGATCGCGCCACTGCACTCCAGGATGGGCAACATGAGTGAAACTCTGTCTCAAAAAAACAAAAAACAAAAATTAGCTGGTGTGGTGGTGCACACCTATAGTCCCACCTACTCGGGAGGCTGAGGCAGAAGAATTGCTTTAACCTGGGAGGCGGAAGTTTCAGTGATCCGAGGTGGTGCCACTGTACTCTAGCATGGGCAACAGAGTGAGACTCTATCTTTTTTTAAAAAAAAAAAAAACAACAAAAAAACCCTGGACAAAGCACAGAAGATTTTGTGGCTTTTCTTCATAATTTCTCTTCATTGGGAAGTCTGGTTTTGGTCACTCAAGTAATTGTATCTTCAGGGTATCATTTTGATCTTTACCCCCAGAGGAAGCTTTTGTTTAAGAATCAGGATTTCTAGGATTGGACAGCTGTCCTGAAGTCTGGTAAATAATTCTGTATATCTGGTATCTTGAAAAATCACAGCTTTGGAGTCAAGCTGGAATTTTATTAATGCAATCAGAAGCTGGCATTTTCTACAGGTGTTTTCTTTACTTTAGAGACAAGGGCACTGAGGTGAATAGAAAAACCATCATAGAATTGATCCAAAGTGTTAGTAGTGTTTTCAAAGCAATAGGAAAAAAATTAAATAACTTGTTAAATTTAACCACGATTTACAGCTTTCTCAAAGGAAATCAGAGGTCAAGCCCCAGACTTCATGGATCCATAAAACTCCTTGAAAAGAACCAAAAATATGCACTTGGTGACTCTCTGTCAATCATATACTTGAGAAACAGATCCAAATCAATCCATCTTACCCTGACTTCTGGACTAGGAAAACTGGGTTTCATATACGCAAGTGGGAGTATTAGTGTCATGCAAGTAACAGTAAAAATGAAGAATCCCTTTTTCTTCATGAGATATTTTTAGGAGCAGGTGACTCACTTTTGGGCTGATGGGTGTGCAGTTCTGTGGGCAGTGGAGGAGGGGGATGAAATTCTGTCACCCTTGAGGACCTACTCCGGCCACTCCATTCTGTGATTCATGGATAGAGAAACTAAAGCCTCAGGCAACTGCATGGTCTGGCCCTGGTGCTTTTACCAAAGACCATCCTTCAAGATGCAAAGAGACAGGTGATTCCTAACATAAGGAATTAGGATTGAATGTGAAATATTTTTGCTGTTTGACAAAAGTACTGTCATTGAAGAGGATGCCACTGTCAAATTCCCTTTCATTCTGAAAACCAACCTCTCTTGAGAAGAATCATGTAGCTTCCATGAAAGATAAGGTGAGCCAAAGGCTCCAAAAGAAGATATTTAATTCCTACTATAATAATCTGCTCTGGGAAATGTCACTGGGGTAAAAAGGTTCTTAACGCTGGGGACTTGGCCATAAGGGGCCCAGATTTGTCTTGTTCTTTAAATTCTGTAGTCCTGCTGTAAGGTCATCAAGCCATTCCTTCCTGTTTATGCAGGGCAGCAATATGTAAATAAACAGGACCTCTTTTTTTGCTTCCACTGCCTAGAGGTCTCTAAATCAGTGTCATGGATACCAGCTCTTTCTCTGGTATGGGAAATAACTATTGCAGCTAGGAGCTAGCTACACGATAATGACCTATTGCATAATAATGAAATCTGATAACAAGAGAAAATTTAACACTTTGAATTTCTAACTTTTCACATCAGCAGTTTTTTTCTTTTCCTAAATGACTCTCACAGGGAGTAAAGTTCTCTGGAAACAAGGAAATGCTTCTTGTTACCATCAAAGACTAAAAATGGATTTCCCCTCCTCATTTCTATTTCAACAAGAAAAGGATGGCACCATTGTTTCTCTACTTTGCCTCCCCTACCCCTTCCCTTATATCCTACAGGGTTATTGAAGTGTTCCTTCAGCACGAGGGTGTTGAGCTTCTCGTGGGGACACAGCTGGCCACAGGCAGAGACCCACAGAGAGAAGGTTACCATGCAGGAAAATTAGACAAGGACGAAGAAAATGCTCACCACACAATGAGAGGTATTAATAGAATTCCCAGCCAAAGTCCTTTCAGCTGAGCCACTATGACTAGTCCATTGCTTCTTCAATGTCCTATGACATTTCTTTGGTATTTAGGACGGTCAACCTTATTCTCATATTGTGCACATTTACCTTGATGTGTTTCTTATCTGGAGGGGAAAAGGTATCTGCATCCCCAAGGTGGAATCTGTTCTAGAAGAGCAACAACAGAGCATACAGGGGAGGTAGAAGTGGACGGTTTGACTTCTTGGCATCAAAATAAAAGGGACATTCTTAAGGCCAGGCTGATGAATATCCAGAAAACACTGCCTGTAAAACAGCCTGCCCACAAGCCCTGACATGAGTCATGTGTGACTAGACAAAGGGAGAGGTTCCCTAAGATGAGATGCGTTTATCTTATAACATTTTTGTCCAACATTTGCAAACGTTTTGGAGTTTGGTAAGATGAACTGAGGACTCTGTAAGCAAGAGACAGCAAACAGAATGGGCCCTCTCTGGGCTCTGTTTTTTTTTGTTTTTTGTTTTTTAGATAGGTGTGGGCTTTCTTCTGGGCTGGGAGGTTGAAAGGTTTGTTCATCCTCAGTCATGCAGAAAAGGGAAGGTGAGGGGAAAGCAGAGTTTAAAGAAGAGGCCCCCTCGGATGACCAGGGCCACTTCTCACTAAGGGGTTTCCAGGACAATTGTAAGGGAGGATGACACCGATATAAAGAAGCCATCAAGGTGCACACAGTAACATGACGCAGCACAACCTGCAGTGGCTGCCATTGTGATGGAGTGGCTCTGTTGAGGGTGGGGGCTGGGCAGATTAGGTGAGGGACTCTGAGTGCAACTGCCACGACAGGGCACAGTCTCCAGGAGGGACAGGAGCAGATGCCTCAGTAGAAAACCTGGACTTTGTCGTGCAAGGGCTGCAGAGTAAGCAGCTGGTAAGGAAAAATCAAGTGTCAAATTCCTGCTCTACCTCTTTGAAGTTCCGTGACCTTAAGCCTCAGGTCCTTGAAAATGAGGAAATAATACATACTGCTTCACGGGGTGATTGTAAGGAGGATAAAATAATGCAGCTAAAGTTCTTAGTGCAGCTGTCGGCACGTTGTGAATACTTAAAAATCAGAAGCCATTATTATTATTAATATTAATAAATGTAAGGTGTTCCATGGCCAAAACCCAGGGATGTTGCAGGGGCAGGGACCAAGGATATAAACTAATGTTAGGCTTCAAAACAAAAACAATGAAGAGTGAAAAAACCCTCAAGGGGTAAGAGGTAGCTCTGTTTGCTCAAAATTCCTTTGTCTCTCCAAAGCTGCGGGGCTTGTCTTCCAGTTTCTCTAAGACCCAAGAGGTCACTTTCTAAGCCAGAAAAGTACCTGGAATCCTGCCTTCTAAGGCCATGTGCTCACCATCTGATCACAGACCCTTCATTTAAAACAAAAAACAAAAAACAAAAAACAAAAACGGAAGGGGAAGAAGCTAAAACACACATATATACACAAACCGGTTAATTCAATAAAGAGCTTTTGGTGAGTGCTCATTCCAGGATAATAAACCAAGCAAAACATCTGGCTGAGTTTAAAATCAACAAAACCAGCAGGAAAGGCAGAAAGAAGGGAACGAAGTGATCAGCTTGTTTTCAGAGCTGCTTTAGTAGGAGCTGGTGCCGAGGAGCCCCCAACGGAGGGGAAAGGAGACAAATGCAGACAGGATGGAAGCTGAGGACGGGGAAGATCCCAGGCCTAATGGACTCCAGATGTGGCCTTAGGGTGTGTGGGGAGCTCTCCCCAGGATTCCAGACCTCTTGGGGAATTCTGACCTAGGAGCCCAGTGGGCATGGAGGGCTCAGAGCTAAGCCCCAGCCATCCCAGCAAGATAATGCATTGGATAATAATGGCTGCATGTACTGGGTACTCCACTGTATGCCAGCCTTTGCTAAGGTCTTCGCATGTATTATTATCCCCATCTTATGAGTGAGGAAACTGAGGCTCAGAAAGTTGACAGGGCTTGCCCATAGCTGCTAAGAAGTGCTCATCTGCCTCATTCCTGAACACAGAGCTCCCTGACACAGAGCCATACTGCATGTAGCCTGGGAGGAGCTAAAGAGCAAGGTGTGCTAACCAGCTAACCAGGACGTAGGAAATGAAAATTGGGAGTAATAAAGTTGAAAATACCAAATTGTGAGTTTAAATCCAACTGATGGCTAGGAAATGCCAGTCGTAATGCCTCCAGATGAAAGGACTTTCTTCCCCATCCCCACATGCGATGAGGGCCCAGGCTGGCCCTGAAATGCCCCAACAGACAAAGGTGTCCTGCAGACCAGAGAAGGTACCCGGGGACCTCGGCCCACCATACCGATGGTGCAGTGTTCGCCATTCCAGCCAGGGCTGCACTCGCACTTGCCGTCGCGGCAGGTCCCATGCTCAGCACAGCGCGGGTGGCAGGCCCGCTGGTCGCAGGCTGCCCCCATCCAGCCATCCTCGCAGCGGCAGGTGCCCCCTACGCACACGCCGTGGCCGCCACAGTCGGCAGCACAGATCTCTGTGGGGAGGAGCAGAAGAAGGGAGGACACCAGGGCCAGGAGGGGAGGCAGTGGCCAGAGGGGCAGGGGAGAGAGGAGAGAGAAAAACAACAGGTATTGAGCAAGTTATTGTTGGAAACCAAAGTCACACTTGGCTACATACCTGGGCTTCTGTGACAGATCGGGATTCCAGAGGCTCGGGAGACTAATCTCCGTGGACAATGACCCTCGGATGAGAACAATTCTCTGGGCAGAAGCCTGCCCTGTGCCTGTTTCCCCACCAAAAGAGGAGGGATTGTAGGGCTCTGCTCAATTTGCTTCTCCTTCTTGCCAGCCTGTCCCTGCCTTTGTGTTTACCCCTTCCAAAGGGGACTGGCGTTCTGAACAGACATCAGGAAAAGTCAAACGTAATTAAAAACCAGTTATGTGTGAAAACAAAGGATGAGTCCCCATCGCCAAATGAAGTGCTTGTGGTCTGGCTGGGCATGTGATGAATTCTGGGGCCTGCATTTCATGACTGCCTGGACTCTGATTGAGGTTGGGGTGCGGGAGGGAGGCTGAACCCCAACCCCATGAGTATACTCTAGGTTGTTGTCCAAAACCTGCAGTTTGTTCTGTGCTTTTGCTGAGTTTATTCTCTTTCAGCTTCCTGCTTCCTCACCCCAACTCCAAGAACCATCTAAATGGGATTTCAGATCCAAAGCAAATGGTTTGGAGGGTGGCCCTTCATAGCCAGAGTGGAGCTGCCCGCCCTTCACAAAGGCCCATCTGTGAGACGGTGCAAAACACACAGGGCCCGATTCACAAGCCCCTCAGGCTCCAGGCCAGCAACAGCTTCATGCTTACTGCAGGCAGAGGTGGTAAAGTCTTCCAAAATACAACTGCTCTTTAGGAAACAGGTTGAGCAACCATGTCCACTGAAGCTCTCTGCCAGGGCTCTGAGGGAGAGAGACTGACTTGATTCTCCCGCCTCGTGGCCCAACATGCTTCAAATTCACATGAAAATCTCAATCCTTTTCATTTCTTTCAAACTAAATTAGCTGGCACCTCTGTCAAGGTGCATTTGCTCATCTCCCTTCCAAACTGCATGCTTGGTTTAGAAGCTGCTAATATCTTAGCTACTTTGAAAAAGAAAAGAAAACAAAATTAGGTCTCAGAGGCTCAGACCTTCCTACCAATCTACAAGACAATGAATAAAATGTTTGAAAATGTAAAAAATAGTAAGAGTTACCATGTATGTTGTGTTCCTGTGCCAGACATCCTGCCAAACACATTACCTCAAAAGGGAGGTACTTATTACATGCAGTAACACATCAGATTCTTCAGCTGTAAAGTGGGAAGGGATATCTCTGACCTGGAGCCAGGGACCTGGGTCCTATGCCAGGCTCAGGAGCTTCTGAGCTGTGTGACCTGGGGCAGGTCCCTTGACTTCACTGAGCTACAGTTCCTGTCTGGGGAGTTCCTGGTCCTGTCAGACAGTTCCTTGTCTGGAGAGTGTGAGCTGCATGATGCTGCCTTGCAGCAGCCCTTTGCTGACCTAACTGGGCTCTGGCGAGCACCCAGTGAAGTGGATGACAAAAAGGCACGACAAAGATCAAGCAACTCAAGAAAGGTTTCCTGAATTGAGGTCAGCACAGTGAACTTCAGACAGGGAGTCTAGGAGGTTTGTGAGATCTATACCTGCTCAGCCACTAATCTACCGTGTGGCTTTGGGGAGGTCAATTCCTCTCTTCTGGGTGTCAATTTCCTCATCTGTTGCAGGTGGAACCTAATGGTATTTAAGATCCCTTCAGGCTGTAAGAATGTGGGATTCCATGATAGAGCACCCTCCCTGTTAGACAGTGTAATCTACCCCCAAGACCTGGCTGAAAAGTACCCCCTCCTCTGAGAAATCTCCTGTAATTCACCCTGTGGGTTATTCACTTGTTTCTTTCCTTCCCATTTTTACATGATAGAGTGGTTTTCTGTTTCTGTGTCTGTCTTATCATCAGACTAGGAACCTGAAGCTGGTCTAATTCCTTTGATCACCTCCATCCCTGGTACCAAGCACAGATCCTGGTAAAGAATAGACCTCTTACTAAGGTTTGTTGGATGATGGATGAATTACGGTATGCCTGGGGCTATAGGTGCCTGAGAATGGTAAACATTCACCATACCCCACTTAGCCTGGCTGAAAAGTCCAACCAGGCCCACCTGTCTGTTTCTCTCTAGCGACCTGCCTGTATGAGACTGTCCCACGCGAGGACAGGGCTGTGGAGCTATGTCAAGCAGCCCCCTAGGATGTTGTTCAAGCTCTTCTCCTTTCTTGCTCACATAGACAAACACTTGGGCTTGCCTCAAGATAAAGAATGACAATCTCCAGGCCCCAGGACATCCTAGGTCCTGTCTCTGTAATTCCCATTTCTTCTGTACAACATTGAAAGGGCAATGACTTCCTGGTGACTCTGGAGGCTGGGCCTGGGGTCAGGGCTGGAACTTTCCCTTGAGGGCCCTTGGAGAGATGAAAAATCAGCTTAGTATTTGTTTGGGTTTACTCAGCACTTTTGCCAGGTGGTGGTTTATGGTGTGAAAGTAAACAGCAGAAAGCATACTATTCACTGAGGTGTGAGCCAGGAGACGGGCAGGCTGCTGGGGCCAAAGCCATGGTGTTTTCAGGCAGCAGAGCACATAGAGGCCATCAGGGATCAAGAGAAGAAGCAGGCTTTTCCCCACAATGAACTTCCAGACTTCAGGTCTTAGCTAAAATGTACTTCATTCCTTTATTAAGTCACCTGGAGACAGTACGGACAAAAGACAGTAAGACTTGGAATCAGATGTGATTCCAGATCTCAGTTTTGCCTGCTCTATGATCTACTCAATAGCTGTAAGCTTCCTTTTCTTCCTCTGCAAAGTGGCAACGATGATGGCAACCACTTCAGAGGCTTCTTCCTGCCTTATATATAGTAGGTATCAATAAATTCATACTAATTCATGTGTTCTTCTAATAATATCCACACATGCCTACTATACACCAGAGACTGTACCTGGTGCTAGAAATACAGAGGTCAATAAGATATAATCTCTGCCCCCCAGGAGATCACAGTCCAGATAAAGCACAAACTAATATTGGCATTCAAAAGATTATCAAAATAACCTATAGCTATGACTCATGCCTGCACCTTTTTGCTATGTACAATGAATTAAAGAACATGGAACTTAGGGTCAGACAGGTCTGATCTGCCTATAGCTTTGCCACTTACTGGCTGGGTAATCTGCAAGCTGCCAATTATGCAATTCATTGAACCTTGCTTTCCATTTCTGTAAAATGGGGTTGATAATTCCCACTTCACCAATTTCACAGGGTTGGTATTAGATCAAATGAGGTAATATGTGGGAAAGCCATTTTTTATTTAACTAATGCTCACATCAAGTTTTACAGTTTGCAAAGCACTCTTCATGGACAATTTCTCATTGAACTATCACAACAAGGCTGTGAGAATGCCTGGCTACTATCCTTCTTAGTGGTGTGGATACTGAGGCCCAGATAGTATGAGAACATTCTACAAGGTCATGTGATCATCTAGTGTCTTTTCATTGTTTTGACAATCCTTGGAGTACTTCAAGGCAGACATTTTACAGATAAGGAAACGAAGCCTCAGAACAGGCAAGGAACACTGACCTGTCACAGGTGGGCTTCCTTTTGAGGGAAACTCTCAGCTTTTCCAGCAGATCCCCACCTCCTGCCACTTCTGGCCCTGCTTATCCTTTGTTATATCCAAGTCAGACCCTGATATATGTGAAATGAAATGAGGTCCTCTACGTAGTTTCCCAGGCACTTAGTCTCACCCTTCCCATCTGGAGACTACCGCTCTGTCCATCCAAACACTCAACTTCCTTGCCAGTTTACACTAGACATGGTCTCCTGGCATGAAGTTAAAGTGGCCTGGTGACTGGGCACCCCTCCACCAGCCCTTTACAAGCTGGGTTGTGAGCTCTTACACATTTTAATGGAAGGGCCCTGAATAGGGTGACCTTGATGTTTATGGGATGCTAACTGATGGTAACACAGCTTGGGAGCACTCGGGTTCTCTGCAGATGGGCCCATCTGACTGAGTGAAGAGACCCACAGACTCAAGATGAGAGTAGAAACCTGTGATGCTACTTTATCATTTGGCCTCAAGTCATAGTCCCTGTTGTTTCTTTTTTCTTTTTCTCAAATACCTTGAAACAAAAGGAACTGTTTTATTTTTCCTTCTCAGAGTCTGCTTTGACATTAAAGCAGATATAATTTCCTGAAGTGGCTAGTGAAAGCTAAACAGGACTATGCTAAAGAATGTGCTTTGAAAGCTCATATGTCTTTTATATAATGTAAGTGGTCCTTTGTGAAATGTGGGTTACAGCTCCTCTCCTAGTCACAAGTTCCCTTATGTAAAACAGGGATGACGTCAACTACTATACTTTGGAGGATTGCTGTAGGAATTACTTTCATTTGGTTGATTTCTTGGGTGCTCCCTGTGTGCAAGCCCCACAGGGGGCACTGGAGATCCCATGGTGATTATGACAGGCATGAAGTTTTTCTTGACCTCAAGGAGTTTACATTCTAGCATGGCAGACAGATATAACCTAAATCAATTTCGCATGAACAAAAGTATAGCTTCTAACATAGTGCCTGGCACATATTCAGGATATAATAAAGACACACATTTTTATAAGAAAGGAGATGTAGTGGCAAGTACACTAGACTAAACTTAGAAGATCAGATAGGAATTCTGACGTTACAAGGAGGAATTCTCTCCCAATAACAAGGGAGGGTTTGATAAATGTTAGTTGGCTTTCACATGACCAACATCAGAGCTTTCTGAATTAATGGTGGAGGGCTGGGGTCTGGGAGAAATCTTTTGAAGTACTAGGAGTACACAAGCCATAGGGTAGACCTGAGTTCAGATTCTGACTCCCCAGTTTCCTAGCTGTGGGTCCTTGGGGAACTTAATCTCTCTGAGACATAATTCTTTACCCCTAAAATGAGGAGAGTAATAATGGTCCCCCTCTAGGACGAGTGGTGACAACTGAAGAAAACAGTTTATATGAAAAGCTCTGTGTACACTATGCTGTGTATGACTGATTGATGAGGACCTAAGATGATTCCATCAGCACAGCTCCAAGTAACCCAGCAGAGGAATGCGTTCCTGAAGAATTAAAAATTTGCTTTTCTAGTAGTGGTCTCAAACTTTGGGGCTACTACTAGAAAAGCATGCTCTTCCTCTGGTCACCTAGCATGGCATCAGCAGCCAAGAGTATCAAAACCTACGTAGAAGCCATTTGTATTTGTAGCCTGGACTTCCTCTCAAAATCAGAGGAAAATCTCCAACTGTCCTAAAATTCCTATTCCAAGCTTACAGAGTTCTTGACTGAACTGTACAGGCCCTTGGAGATGAACCTGGCAACATGTGAGCTCTTCCCCTACAGAAAGTCAAACCCATAGCACCACCCTTTCCCTACCCCACCTCTTCCTTGCCTCACCCGTGCACTGTCTTCTCTCTAGATTGGAAGCCCACCTGATGGGAAGGTCCAATGTGGTCCCCTGGCACTAGCACCAGCTGTGGCCCAGCATGGCTTTCAACAAATGTTTGTTGAAAGAATAGATGAATGAAAAAAGCTTTAATGGAAGAGGTGTATGTTGGCTGATGTGACTTTATCTCAGTGCCACGTTGTGCACAAGTTATTTTGTTAAATATATTATGTAGAGGCGCAGTGTCCTTTGCGCCTAAGCTTCTTAGAAACTCATTTTCTCCAATCTCTGTGTGTGAACTCTGTAATTTAAAACAATGCCTCAGTCCTTACACCCACAGACACATCTTCTTCATGCTAATGCCCAAGTCGCACCTGTTCTCTTTCTATGATGTGGAAGGGGCTGAACATACGAGGAAGAGGCGAAAGGGCAGGGAAAAGACATAAAGTTTGGCTCTTGGTTAATTATGCCAAAAAATGTATATGTACAGGAAAAGCTGCCCCAGGCTCTTCTCATTAGATGTTAATCCCCGTGCAAGCCCAGATGAAGCCTGGGAACTATCGCAGCTATGTTTTAATTTTTCTGGACTTACTTTACAATCCTGTTCATTAAAATAGCTGGTAGGGGAAGCAGTGCCTTTCTCCGAAAGGGAAAGACTTATGCACGATTTTCCCATAAAATTTCTTCTACTTGGAAAGATGCTCAAAACTGATACAAGTAAGGGGTAGAAGGGCCCCTGCCCAAAGATCTGCACACCTTCCTGCTGAGCAAGGAAGAGGTGCAAATGAAGCTGTTTCTAAAATTCCAGTCATGTGGAAACAGAGTCTTGGCCCCCTGGGACCTCCTGGGAAGTCCTTTCATAAGTCTGCATTTAGCACTAGAAGAGGTAATAAGTACAATTGTTCTATTTTGCTGAGGACCTGAGATTCCAAGTGTGACCTTAAGAAATTTTAATAGAGGGTTAATTTTGAATGATTCCTGCCATGATTTTTTGTTTTATCACTAGCTCATCTGAGTTACTGTACAAGTGGGGGAGTTTATCAGAAATTCTGGCATACTTAAAGTCCAAGCCAAACCATTAATAGTTAGCTTTTGAGGCAAGAATAAGAAAATGAAGTATCTTCAATGTTCCAGAACTGCAACTGTTGTTGTTGGAACACAAATATTAACTCATTAAGTTCTCACAATAGTCCTGCAATGATGCTTTCACTCCCATATCACAGTTGAGGAAACAGCTTGGAGACATTAAATGCTCAAAGGTACTTAGCTAGAAATGAAAGGTGACTGTGATTCACATGATTTTTGGCCTGTGAGTTGTGGGATCAGGTTTAGACAATACCTCAGATGCCATATGAGTGTATCCCCTGATTGTTAATTACATCTTAGATCATAGCCCCAGCTAGACTATAAGATCTCTGGAATCAGTGTTTGAGTTTCCTTCCTCACCTCAACCCAATGCTGACTGTATTAAGCACTTTTCCTTTTGTTTGTCTGTTTATCTGTCTGTTCATCCTCCATCCATCTGTCTGCTCATCCATCAGCCCATCTATCTGTCCATCCACCCAAATGTCTAATCACCTAACCAGCTGTGTGTCACCAGGCCATCTAAGTGTCCCAACTATTTCATGTTTATGTGCTGGAAAGCGTCAGGGAAAGGAGGGGTTGAAGATACTGGAGGGAGCAAGGGGATGCTCAACTGAGGTGCCTTTCAACAGGTAGAGAGGACTGTTTCCGAAGCACAATCAGAGGAACGGGCATAGTGGGTACTTCACCCTCTGGGTAGAGGTATCAGACAGAGAGTCATGTGGGACACAGTCTGTATGGGAAGCAGGCAGGATAATGGGGCAGCACTAAACTACTGGCCTCAGCGTTCTCAGTAAGGTAGGAGGCAGGAATCTCCCTGGAGCAGGGTGCTGGTGAATAGATGTGAACGTTTGAAAGAGCCCCCATGGCGGATGAGAGCGAGAACTCACAAAGTACAAGAACTGCAGCTGGGAGGGCCCAGGAGAGGTTAAAGATCATGAGCATGATGTGATTTGGCTTAGTGGCATTCAGAAGCCCAGCTGTGAGATCAGAAATGGTGAATGGTTAAAATGATCCTGGGTTTTGCAAGGTGGATGTGGAACAAAGGCACAGAGACCAGGGAGCTGTGAGTGACGGACCAGCAGAAGAGCAGAAAATGAAGAAGGAGATCGAGCCAGGAGAGAACTGGCACTGGGTAGGAAGTGGCCTGGTTCCGGCCAGGAGATTTCCTTTAGGTAGAATAGTGTCAAGGGAGAAAAAGAGAAAAACTAGAGGAGCAGGCTTTATGGTTAGAAGAGAATTCTCTAGATGGGAAAACTAGGGCCCATCTAGGAAGTACCTTATCCTATGCCACACAGTGACATGCATGTCAATACTTGAGTAGGAGCTTGCTGGCTGCCTTGGCAAACAGTCAATGTAAGGGGGCAGCTGGACAAGTAGCTGCCAGATGGTGGTCGCTGCGCTGTTTGGGCCTTCTTCTGTGCTTCTGCCTGTGCCATTTCCATAGTCTGGGCTCCTTTACCGTGATCTTCATGTGTTCAAATCTAAATGTGCTTTGAGTTCTGGCTCCAATGCCACCTCCTCCTTGAAACCCCCTCCCGGCAGCTGGAAGGAGTTTCACCTTCTGCCTTCCCAAAGCACTTTTATGTGGATCTCCCTTTCTCAGGGTTATTAGTCTACCTGAGTTGTCTAGAGAACCCTGCCATCATCAAATTAATCTCTGCATTCCCTAGTGAGTCTTACACAGGAAACATGTCTTCTGACTGTATCTGTATTGCCAGATTCCAGTGGTACAGGACAGAGTGCTCCACGTAACTGTTCAAGATTCTGTGATTTTTCAGAGAAGAGGCTTGGAATCAGGGAAGAGCCTGCTCTGCTACTTCCTAGCTATGTGAAACAAATACTGCACACCTTTGGGCCTTATTTTTGTCATTTATAAAATGGTGATAATGATGTCTGTCTACCAGTTTTAAAACAGATTTAAAAATATACTGAGCATCTACTATGTGCCAGATAGGCCTAGGGGCTGAGGATATGAGATTATATGAAACTATTCCTATCCACAAGAAACTCAAGTCTGCCTATGTGTGTAAATGTGCACAATGCCAGCCACCATGCCCAGCACACAGTAGGCTTATTAAAAGTTAGCTTTTTCTCCCACAGACCAGATCTCCATATATGTTGTACAAATTAGCATTCTGAAGTATGGCACCCACGCTGTCTCCCTGCCTCCCTCACTAAGTTGGACAGATGGCTTTCAGTCTCAGTGCAGGTTTCAGGAAGAAGCCAGAAGGGGAAGAAGGTACAGGAAAGGAACCTCTGACTTCCTTACAGTAATTAGTCTCCTTTAGACATTGAGGCCAAACCCAAGCTACTCTCCTGTGCTTTTCAACTTCCCTCCCTATCACCCAAGAGTCAGAGCTGCTTCAAGCCATGGCTCTGTTCCACGGATCGAGATGGCGGAAAGTTAATGAGCCTTGGAAACCACACAGCCTTTCACCTCATTCAAGGAGCTTGGAGAGCTTTCAAACCAAGCAGAAAAGTGGATTCCAGTATGTGGGTGCAGAGCAGGTCTCCACATCTATTCCCCCAGGACTAGATTTTCAAGTCTTTACAAAGCACCTACCACAGGAAGCAGTAAGCCACTGCTATTCCTCTTAATTGGAGAGTATCTGGCTTCCTGATTAGAGGAGTTCAAACCCAGCTTGGAGGAGGCCTCCAAATAGGAGCTGACTTTGCAGAAGGATAACAAGTCAGGAAAGAACTAGTGAGCAAGGAAGCCAAATAACGAGACTGGGATGTGTATTTTCGGCCAGGACTGGAACACAACCAGACCCCCACTAAAAGGGCCCAGCTGGGTGAAACGAAGAGACAGCTGATGTTACACCCTCTTCCTAATGGCCTCTGACCATAATAACCTTTTGTAAAAGGCTCATTTCTCCACTCAGTCATAAGCTCATCTATCTAACTCTTTCCTGGACACTTCCACCTGGCTGTCCCCCAAGAACCTCCAACTGTATGCTGACAATAGAGTAGGTTTCTAAAACCAAACCTGACCTTGTCACACCTCCGTCTAAAACTTCTCAGTGGCTCCCAAAGACAGAAAAAACCTAAACTCCTTCAAGATTATTCATGCTGGCTTCCCTCATCTTTTCCCCCTCTCACTACTGCCACAAATATCCTAAAAGCTAAGCCACTTCAAGCTACTTATCTTTCCTAGAAAATGGCCTGATCTCCCATCTTTGTATATGCTGCAAAGCTTTGACTTCTACAATTGGCTGCTGCAAGGTGCTTGCCTCTTCCTTTTATCACTACCTACTCGTATCCAACCTCCAACACCACCTTAAATTCCACTTCCTCCAAGAAGCTTCCCTGACCATTGGTTGGGAGCAATTGCTCTTTTTCTGAAACCCTTGTAGTAATATTAGTACACCAAAGTCATGATCCAATTTACATGGTTCCTCTGGCAGTGTTACTAAATGAAGTGCTATCCAAAACCTGATACCTGATTTACTGGCAGTTTCAGCACAAACCTCGGTAATAGCCAACAGCAGAGTTGTGCAGGGGATAAACATGGGCTCTGAAGCCAGAGAAGCCTGGAAGTGAATCATTGTTTTCTCAGAGTGTCTTTGAGCAAGTCTCCCAAGTTCTCTGGACCCTGGTTTCCTGGGAGTAACATCATCTGCAATGTCAGAGGTTAATGTATTTGCTGTTTGAATAAATCATGAAGCACATACATGAAGGAGCTCTGTAAAATATAAAATTTCCATTGAAAGAACAGTTTTTTTTTTAGATTACAAGTTATAATAACAGCAGTTTGATTCAGGAAGACTACTAGAGATTTTGTACAAGATATCAGCTTGGGCATCCAAATAGAAACTTCATTCTGAAGCCCAATTTCAGGAGGGCTTATATTTGCATACTGAAGGGATCCAATTCTGATAGAAAATGTTACAGGGCTGTCAGGGGAAATTCTACTAAATTACAGATCTGCCAGCTCTTGGTTTATCAACCTTTAACTCTGGCAGTATTTACCAGCATGCTTGTCTGGGCCCAATTTTCCAGTCTTTGATTAAATGTTAGGAACTGACCATCTCATTGTGTCTAAACCTCCACACTACCTCCCAGGCAACTGGTAGGCTCTTCCATGCCTCCCTCTGACACTTCCCTTCCTCTCTATGCCACTGTCAATCTCCTGGATATTTATTATTCCGAACTTTGATTTTAGGCTATCACTTGCTGTTGGGAAGGGGTACAGGAAATGTCAAGTCTCAATGGATATTATTCCTCCAGAGAAATTCTAACCTTGAGTTTCCCCTCCTATAACATGCCTATACAGAAATAGCCTAGCTTGATTGTTTCCTTTTGATGTTTAATTGGATGTCGGTGCTGTGCTTTCTGGGCTGAAAAGCTAATGCTTCTCAGAGAAGGAACAATTCTAGCTACACAAATGAGACTTGTAACAGGGGAGAATGCTCAATGCTGAATCTAATTTTCTCTCCCATCCATGAACATAAGACAATTTCTCTGGCATTAAAGCATCTCACTCATCTTTCTGTCATTAATAAGAATTAAATTCTGTTCCCTCAAATTTAAATGTAATTATATTTTGCCTCGTAAATAAAATTGAATTTAGCTCTAATGCAACTCCTATGTTTAGAGCTTTAATTATTTTAACCCGGTTGCTACTTTAAGCTTATTTTTGTGAAAGCATTGAGTTTATTTTGCTGTCAATTGTGACTTAATTTGATAACAGGGCTTTTCAGCGCCATATCCATCTAGTCGTTATTGTTATTATTTATGCTTTGTGATTCTCTTTCCCTTTGGGTAGGGGAGGAGATTAATAGAGAATAAACTGAAAGCTTAGAGGATCTCAGTGTGAATTCTGGAGGGTCCCACTATGTTAAGGTAGAATCTAGGCCAGATTGAGTTGAGAGAGCCAAAGAAAGAGACCTGATGTGGAGTCTGAAAGGGAAACCTTCAATGTTCATTGACAATTATTTTAAGCCAAGATTTTTGGCACGGCATTCAGCGGGCTCCGAGGTTTGGATCCTGCCTACCTCTGGCCTTCTTTCCTGCCACCCACCCCTGCAGCTCCTATCTCCAGCTGGACTGAGGCGCAACTGTCCAGCCGACCATGCATGCTCTCTACTTGTGCACACGCTGTTCCCTTGGCCTGCACTGCCCTCTCCTCCTTGGCCACCAGGGGGCCTCCCCTCAGTCCCCTTTCAGGGTCTGGCTCACAGATCTCCGGCTGGTGACAACCTTCTCTGGTTCCTCTCCCATCCCATTACTGGCCAAGTTCACTGCTTCTGCTTTTGTGCTCCCAAACCCTACTGTACACACATCAATCAGAGCTCTGCTCATGCTGAATAATTAGGCGTCTCATTTCCTGACCAGGCTGTGGGGCTGTCTGATCCTCGGTGCCTAAAACAGGGAATGTCCAGCACACAGGAGAGGCCAGAAAGATTCAGTGGATGAATGCAGTGAATGTGTCGGCATGGGAGCAGGTCTGGAGCTATTGTGGGGTGCTCTCTCTGAGGAGGTTGTGCTTTTCTCTGGAATGGACCTCAGGAAGCTCGTGATGCTGAGAGGAGGCTGACCCTAACTCCCTTGTGCTGTGGGCCACTGACCTAGTTTTTTTGGGTTAATGTGTCAGCTTTTATCTGACTCTTCATCTAGATAATGATCTAGATAATGACTCTTCATCTAGAGTCAATGACCAGTGTTGGGGGCTGGGGAAAGGGGATGGTAGAGAGATTTAGAAACTGCAAGGAAACTGCACCTCTGAGAGAGCAAGTGAGTTGTTTAAGGTTACACAGATTCAGGTCCAGGCCTTCTGGCTCCAAACTTTCACTGTATAAACTGTCCTAAGAATTACATTTGTTAGAGTCTAAGGATTGTTTGGATAATTTAAATCTAATCATGCATTCTAAAACTATATACAACTACTTCATTTATTGACTGCTTACTGAATGCAGCCACCATATACATGTTAAATCTGATTTGGAAAACAACCCTGTAAGGCAGGTGTCATTAGCCATAGTCTATGCTTTAACTGAGTCTTGAAAATCTAGCCTGGTCCTACTCCAAATTTCATGCAATTCTTGCTGACTGCACATGTTACCTCCAAACCTGTGCCATTGAATCTCTAAAACATCTCCACCTGTTATTCCATGAAACTCAATTGCAATCAAATGATAAGAATCATAAACCCGCAGCATGAGCATTTTACAGGCAAAATCTCTGCCATGTACTGCTTCTGTGAGCCAGCAACCCTAAGGAATAAAATATAGTGAGAGGGCCCTCTCAAATAAAAGTCGTTTATGGGAGACAAGACTGGAGAGAGCTCATGAGGAATAAATTTATGAGGCTGAGGAGAGAGGCTATGGGGGTGAGGGTGGGGAAGGAAGACCTGAGGGAGAACCAACAGGGACAAATGATGAGTCTAAGGGATGCCTTTTGAAAGGGTACCGTGGAAAATGCCACAGAGGCTAAAATCTTTAGAAGCCATTAAGCTCTGAAAGAAAGGTGAGCCTTTCCAATTCTAAGGACCATCTCAAAGAGATTAAATTCTTTCCCTTTTCTGAGACAGCTCTGAGCCAAGAGGGTGAAAAGCCAACTAAAGCACAAGGAAGGGGAGATGGGAGGAGTTGTTCTGCTCAGCAGTGCTGCTAAGTATACCCACTTTATGCAAAAGTTGATGAGGCATCCAGCCCAGCAGGCCTGCTCCCTGGGGAAGATAGCTTGAAGGAGGTGAAATGATGCCAGCTCTTGTCCAGGAGGGCTTCTGGCTGGCTGGCACTGTGCATGAAACTAACATGATCTAGGTCTGGGAAGTGACAGACAAGGAGCACAGAGATTTGGTATTAGCCCAGCACACTGTGTGGGGAGTGGGAGGGAAGGGATTTGTGAGGAGGTGGGGAGGATGTGGAGTCCTGAGAGAAGGGATTAGGTTCACTGTTGGGTAGTGTGCTGGGATCTTCCTGGACAGAGCTTTCGGATGCAGCCCCCTCCTCCCCGTGTTCCCAGTGGGCTCTTTTTCTTTCTTTGACTATTCACTAGTTAAGTCATTCATGCAATAATCACCGAGAACCTAATGCATGTTTGGCCCTATGCTAGGCCCTGACTTCACAGAGTTCACAGTTTGGAGAGAGAGAGAGAGAGAGAGAGAGAGATTGATTGATTAGAATACATTGGTCAATGTAACATAGTGTTTAGGAGAGACCTTGGAGCCAGATCTGGTTTGAATCTAGACTCCACCACTTACGAGTTGGGTGAGGGTTGGGGGAAAAAAGGGATGCCAGCATATAATTTAATCTTTCTGAACTTCAATTTCCTCATCTGGAAATGGTAATACTAGTAATCCTTCCCAGGGTTCTTATGAACCTTAGCTAAGATAAGGTTGTAAAGGACTTAGTTCAGTGCCTGGTACATGCTAAATACTAAGAAATGGATGGCTCTTTGTTACTCTATCCTGTGGCTTGTCAGAAAGAAAGACAAGACTGGCAACATGAACACCTCTTTGGAGAGAAAGGGGGCATGAGGCAAGAGCTGAGGACTTGGGAAGAAAGGGCCTGGATTTAATTCAAACTACCACTGGTAAGCTGAGTCACTTAGGGCCAGTCATTCCCTCACCTCCAACTCTTTTCTATCTGTTTAACAGCAACAGCAGTAGCCACTTCCCCCACCATCACTACCACCACCATGATCAGTATCATCCTCCCAAGTGACTCAGGAAGTGAAGTCCCACTGGGGCCTATGTCCTGTGCTCTTCTGGGCCATAAGAATCTGTTGCAACAGTTATGTCGTGTGGCTTATCAGGAAGGAAGACCACATGCATGAGGCTGGATTGAAAGAGGAATTTCTGAGATGAGACTGGAAGCCAAGTTGCCAGGAAGCCAGGGAACTGAGTAAACACTTGTATAAAATCTGACTTCACTGTTTCCACAAACCTAACCAAAGTGCTGGGGAACTTGTCAGCTCACATTTCAATACACGGCTGGTTGTTGAGTGCAGGGCATGTTGATTTAAGCTGCTTTCATTAAATCCTGTTCTTGGTGCCAAACAGCAAGACACTCATCTCAGGGAATAGACAGTGTTCCCTCCTAGGAGGCAGCAGGCAGCAGGGGCCCATCTCTACCAACCTAAGAACCCAGAACCAATGCCGATGGTGCAAGGATCACTTGGGATTTGTCCTTTGGCCTGCAGCTCCCGATGGGAGGGACTGGGCAGTGTCTGTGCCAGCTCTGCCATGCCAGGCAGCAAGCAGCATAAGCAAGATGACTAGAGCTACCGCTTGTCCAGGGTGTGAGCTGTGCCAGATACTACAAGAACCACTTTGCCCATATTTCTTCATCTAATCCTCACAATGATTCCATAAAGTAATTTTACCTAAGGGAAAATTAAGGGTTAGAGGGTTAAGCCACATGATGAAGCCATTCAATGAGTGGGGAGCAACTCTTCCCCCAAAAAGACCAGTGCCTGTTCTGCTGCCCTGTAGCTAACTCCCTAAACAGAAAGATAGTTTCTTGGCTCTAGTGGATCCAGGCAACGAGGCATTCCTTGCTTAGCTTCACTGCAAAAACTCAATAGTTTTAAAACAGCTTTCACTCAGTGAAAGTGCCCTTGGAAGGGAGGTGGTAGAAAGACATTAAGTGCTTATTCTATGACAGACACTGGTCTACGTGCATACCAAAACAATGTACTTTAATGATCACATAACCCGCTGAGGCAGGTACTATTACTATGTCCATTTTTCAGACAAGGAAACTGAAGTCAAGAAAAGTGAGCTTTCTTGCCAAGGTCGCATGTGGCAGAAGCAGGGTGGAACCCAGGCCAGCAGTTCCTGCACAGCAGGGGCTGAGGAGAGAACAGTTGAAATGCCCTCATTCTCCTTCAAACCAGCTTCCAGAGGCGAAGCGACAGCTGAGGAGGAACGCGGCCTGTGGCGAGTGCTGGGAAGCAGGCTGCCCCAGCGCCGGGCCAGGCCTTGACTCCCAGCTTCCTCCCTCACCAGCATGGCTCATGCAAGTGAGCCACTCCTCTAGCCTCATCATAGGAACAGGGGCAATACCATACCTGTCATCCCAACCTCCCAGGGCTGCTGTTGCGCAGGGTGTATGTTGCTGTGTGAAACATCTTTGTATGCTATGGGACACTCAACAAACACCAATTGTTTTTACTATTACAATACTTTTAAAGCTGCCTTTTATATTCCTGGCCTTGGCAATCAGGAGACCCTTCTAGTCATTTATAGGCTAGAGATTTAAAAATTAGAATCTATATTTCTGAAAGGGATTTCATCTTATGTCTTATAATCAAACGTCTTTGTTAATATCAAGTGCTCTACCAATGAGTGTTTTAATCATCATAACAATAGCTAACAAGTATTGAGCTCATATAATGGGCCAAATCTTTTTTTCTTTTTTTGAGATGGAGTCTCACTCTGTTGTCCAGGCTGGAGTGCAGTGGCATGATCTCAGCTCACTGCAACCTCTGCCATCCGGGTTCAAGTGATTCTCTGCCTCAGCCTCTCGAGTAGCTGGGATTACAGATGCTTGTCATTACGCCTGGCTAATTTTTGTAGTTTTAGTGGAGACGGGGTTTCACCATCTTGGCCAGGCTGGTCTTGAACTCCTGATGTCGTGATCTACCCGCCTCGGCCTCCCAAAGTACTAGGATTACAGGCATGAGCCACCGTGCCCAGCCTTTCATTTTCTTAAATAATTCTCACTATAACTCCAGAGGTAGGTACTATCATTATCTCCATTTTATAGCTTCAAAGGGTAAAGTAACTTGCCCAAAATTATGATTAGTAAATAGCAGGGCCAAGATTTGAACCCCCCCAAAAAAAAACAAAAAAAAAGATTTGAACCCGGGTCTGTCTGACTCAGGGACTTTCCTCATCTCATGGTTCTCTCTGGCCTTTGCACATAAGGACACATACGTGTTTGATACCAGTTACGGGGAGTGGTATAGCCAGGACTGAGGAAAGGGAGATCTCATAATTCTATTCAAAGTCCCTTCTAATAGTTCGGTTGTTTCCGTTTACCGAGCTAACTAAAGAATACTTAGTAATCTCATCCAAAGTTATACCTACCTCCTCAGAGGCTGTGGGGTTTCATCAGGGATTAACAGTGCAAGACACAGTTATATACCTATCATAAATCAGCTTTGTGGCCACATAACGAACAATGCAAGCCAGCATAGCTTTAAAAGGACCATTTATTATATTGCTATAAACAGAGCTATATAAAAAGAATTATTCCTAAGACCCTGCACATCTGTGCTTACAATCATGTCTTTACATGAGCTTTGCAAACAAGGATAAAAGTCCAATTTAGACTGTGTATTGAACATCAATTCTCTATTCAACAGGGAAAGGTAATTCAAAGTATCCCAAAGGCATGAATGCTGCATGGATCTCATTTTTGCCAAAGGTCTCAACCATCTTTCTTGGTCACAACCAGAACTGTTAATACACAACATAATGAGCTAATCTGAGCCTCACTTTGTTTAAACAGCGTAGAGTGCGAAGGAAAACGATTTTGAGTAAAAAAGCGTAGCTGGAGATGCTATCACTTTTTAGCTTTTTGTCCTTGGGCAGGATCACTTAAAATTTTTCCAAGCCTTAGCTTCTTTATCAGTTCACTTATCTTCATTTTGTTGTTGTTGTTTCCCCTCCCCTTTCCCAGAATGCACACTCTATGAAGGCAGGGACTCTTTGGTCTCCATCCTCTCTGATTAGAAGAGTGCCTGGTATACTGTAGGGACTCAGTAAGTATTCGCTGGTTAAAGTATTATGTAAATTGGTAAAACATGGATAACTGACACCTTTCTTGTAGGGTTTTTGTGCAGATTAAATGAGAGATTAGATGTGACCATAACCCGCTATACATCTATACTGTGCTAAGTGACTCATGTATGTTCCCATTTAATCTTCACTTTGAAAGGACCTGTAAATCATAGTGTTTTCAAACAGAAGGGTGCCAACATAATTATCCTTTGTACCTTATATGTACAAACCCTGTGATGAACCAAATGCCACAATCAAGAACACATTCAATCATGTGCTCACGCATTCATTTATCACTATTTATTGAGCAGGTGCTGTGGGTCAGGCCATGCTGAGTCCTGGGGCTGCAGAGGTGAACAAGACATGTTTGCTACCCTCATGGAGCTTAGTGACTAACAGAGCATTTGGCTAGAAGGGCAGGTGGGGGTCAGATCCCAAAGAACCCTAAACACTACACTGAATTTGGACTTCATTCTGAGAAATGGGTGAAACCGAAGGGTTTGATGGCTGGGACATGCATCCTATATGGCCCACCCCTACAGAGCTTACCTAGGAACACTTTCCCTATGGCCTTGCCTCCAGGGATAATGTCTTAACATGAGATGAGATTTCAGTGAAACACATCTATAATTATAAGCTCCATTGTTAAGGGGTAGTTTTGAATCTCAGGGCCACTACTATGGAAGGAATGATGTAAGGATGTAATTTTTGAATCCTCTCTTTGTCTAAGAGTAGAGGTGTTGAAGGCTAGAGTTCAGAGAAAGAAGAAAAGCACTCAGAGGCACAGGGAATGCATTGCTACATGATTGGGAACAGTTACATCCCTGATCAGGACTGAATGGTGACCATGTCACAGTGGAAATCCCCTCCGTCTACCCATGCTTCTTCTCCCCACCCTCCACACCCCACCCCTCATTCCTCCCCACCCCCACTCCTCCTCCACCCACCCTTCCTCCCCCTGCATTTACCGATAGAACAGTCGTGTCCAGTCCAGCTTGGGTCACAGCTGCAAAGCCCGGTGTCCGGGAGGAAGGTTCCGTGGCCTGAACACTGGTCTAAGCATGTGGCCCTGGGGGTCTCACAGTTGGTGCCTCCCCATCCCACAGAGCAGTGGCATTCACCTCTCACGCAGACACCCCGGCCTGAACATGTGGGGTCCATGCAGTCCACTGTGAGATGGAGGAAGGAGAACATAGGTAAGCATCTGACCAGCAAAGGTGAGGCTTCTTTAAGCCAACTACTTAGCTTTGTGGCCAAGGGGCTTCATACATTCTGGCAGAAGCATGCATAGGCCACTTAGTAAGGTGACAGCAGTACTGTGACAAATGGCAGACCTGGCTTCCCAACTCCACCCAGGTAGAAATCCCTACCTCTTTGTTTGTGGGGCAAAGTAAGAAATGTGTCTCAAGCATCAGCATTGCACTTCATGTCTACTAGACTGTGTTTCATTCACTTCTGAATCTCCACCTCCTAGAACAGTGCCTAGCACACAGGAGGTGTTTAATAAGTCTTCATAGAACGAACTTTTATTATCACTTCGTAACGCAGGTTTATTTATGTAAGCATGAGACTAAGATAGATTCCTTAATTTAAATGACAATTTATTTTGTAATTAAATTCCATTAGATTTTATCATCTTCCCCAAATTCTTGAGATTGATATGAACTTTCAGACTTCACTTTCCTGGCCAGATGTGGTGACTCACACCTGTAATCCCAGCACTTTGGGAGGCTGGAGTGGGAGGATTGCTTGAGGCCAGGGGTTTGAGACCAGCCTGGGCAACACAGTGAGATCCTGTCTCTACAAAAATTAAAAAAATTAAAAAAAATTAGCTAGGCATGGTGGCACACGCCTGTAGTCCCAGCAACTTGGGAGACTGAGGCAGGAAGATTGCTTGAGCACAGGAGGTCGAGGCTGCAATGAGCTATAATTGTGCCACTGCACTCCAGCCTGGGCAGTGGAGCAAGATGCTGTCTCTAAAAAACAAACAAACAAAACAATAACAAAAAAATTCACTTTCTTGAGGGCAAACACTTCAATATGTGCCGACTTTGCGCAGCTTCTCCTCATGTGGTAGGTGAGTCACATAGTGGTGGCTCACAGCCAGGCAGCTCTTTAGTGCTCCCAGGGCCCAGGGTCAAAGTGGTCTCAAGAGACCAATCCAGAAAGAGGGAAGAGAGAGTAACATTGTGGGTTATCTGCTCTGTGCTTACACTCTAAGCACTTTATATACACTATCAGATTCAGTTTTCTCAGTAACCCAGTGAGATACAGATGAGGAAACTGAGGCTCTGAGAGGTAAATAATTTATGCCAGATCACACAGCTAAACTCTGCCAGAGAGGAATTCTTTTCCTGGTTTCTAAAATTGTGGTAAAATACATATAACATAAAATTTACCACTTTAGCCACTGTTAAGTGTACAAATCAGTGGTGTTAAGGACATGGATACTGTTGGGCAACCATCACCACTGTCTCCAGAACTCTTTTTATCTTGCAAAACTGAAACTCTGCACTCATTAAACAACTTCCTATTTCCCCTTTCCCTCAGCCCTTGACAACCACCATTCTATTTTCTATCTCTATGAATTTGACTACTCTAGGTACTTAATGTAAATGGAATCATCCAGTATTTATCTTTCTGTATGGCTTATTTCACTTAGCATAATGCCCTCAAGGTTCACCCATGTTGTGGCATGGCCATAATTTCCTTCCTTTTTAAGGCTGGATAATATTCCATTATATGTTCATACCTTATTTTGTTTATCCATTCATACATCAACAGAAATTCAGGTTGCTTCCACCTTTTGGCTATTGTGAATAGGTTGCTATGAACACAGGTATACAAATACCTCTTTGGGACTCTGCTTTCAATTCATTTGAGTATATGTCCAGAAAAGAAATTGCTGGATCATATGGTAAATTCTATTTTTGATTTTTTGAGGAACCATCATGCTGTCTTCCATAGTAGTTCTACCATTTTACATTCCCACCAGCAGTGCACAAGGGTTCCAATTACTGCACATCCAGAATCTGAAGACAGCTCTGTCTGATCCTGAGGCCAATATTTCTATCAGGGGCTGACTTTCCCTAATCAAAGCTTTAGTTATGGGGCTACAACAACATTAACAGAGACCTCTAATCTTCTGCAAAGCACTGCATGGAAAAGGAGAAGAGTACTGAGAATTAACTGAAGTGGCTCCAGTTCATATGGAAAGTGCAATAGGTGGCAGAGAGAAGACAGGATTGGTAAAGGAGGTCGATTCATGTGCTTTCTCTACCAAAAAGTTGTTAGGTCTGTCTTTCTCTTTAGGGAGGTAGGGATGCTATTCATTTTATAATTGTGAGGGGATGGTGGTATCCTGGGGAGAAGGGGCAACATGTAGCTGTTGGAGAAAGGGTGCTGATGACACTGTGATGAGTATGGTCAGGCCCCTCCTAATAGGAACTCACAAGGGAGCCCTAGGCTGTGGAAGAAAAAGCTCTCCATTTGGCCTCAAGGGTCAAGGGACAAAATGTACTGGTTCTAGGTCCATGGTCCAATTACATAACTGCTCTGTGCTTCCCATCTATAAAGCAGGTATGGTAAAGATACTGACTACTGACTTCTCAGGTTGCTATGAGGAGCAAATGACATGATGATTTGAAAGGACTGTATAAACTGTTGCAAAGAGGTTATCTTCCTATCCTATCAGGACATTCAGTAGCACAGCTTGGGGCAAACTATGGTCAGAGCTCATTTATAATTCAGACATCCTTTAAATGTATTTATTAATTATATTTTGTAACCTGGTATATTTGACTTTTACGTAAAAGACTGGGAAACCCAGGCTGGATAGGTAAGAGTCACAGACACAAATGGGCAAAAACTTTACAAATGGCAATATTCTGGGAACATTTATTTTGAGAACTAGCTTATTAAGAAAGTTATTTTGCTATTTAGGATCTTAAAGGTGTTCAACCTAATAACCTAAATGATAAATAAGACGATCAGGGTTCAGGAGTGATCATTTGGTAATAACACAGTAATGATCACAATAACAATTAACATTAACTTATTCCCTCTTCTCTGCCATATTTTGCTATTAAGCATTTCATAGACATTATCTCATTTAATCCTAACAATGTAAGTATGAGGTAGCTACTTTCATTATGTTCATTTGACAGCTGAGAAAACAGAAAGCACAGAGAAGTTAAATAACTTGCCCAAGATTACACAGTAGCATGGCAAATGGAAGAATTTAAATTTGAATCACCCTTTCCTGGTTAGGCCTCTTGCCATTTCCCCTTACAATCTTACTGGTTCAGAAATACATGTGTGCATATATACTTACATAAACACAAAAAATGTCTTAAAAATAGAAATCAAAACAAGAAAAGAAATAGAGCAATGTGGAGGATTAATGAAGTCAAATGAAGGCAAAGAATCTCTTCTCCTGCAGTCTCTGGACACCATTCAAAAATGGTTAGAGCATGACCTGTTGGAATGCCTGATAATTAAAAATAATAAATGTAATAATAGTGATAAATTCTCATGACCTGCCTCAGATCTTGGAACCTCAGAAGGATTATTCTGGCCCATTAGGCTTCTATGACAATCCCCTAGACCCAGAGAGCTTTCCAATTTGACAGGAAACAACTCAGCAATTCCTATCCTGAGGCCAATAAAGGTATTTCCTTTTCTGTAAGTGCCTGAACCTCAACTTTGGGTTGAAACTGTCTCTGAGAATCCCAGGGCACCCTTGAGGTCGAACCTATAAATCTCCATCATTAGCAAGCAGGCTGGGAGGGTGCCAAGTTCAGCAAGAGGCTCTGGGTGGCACAGGCATGTGCTTCCTTAGACGTAATGAGTCTAAGGAAGGACCTAGGAACTAGCAAAGTGAATCCTACACTCCCAGCAGATGGCCCAGGCAGAGAACAAAGATCAGAAGGAACTGACGAGAGGCTACCTCCAGGCAATTAATCTTTGCTTCTGAAGGTCAACTGGGCCAAGTGATTGTGGAGCAGGAGGGAAGTTTTAAGCAAGACTGCATCTCAGGAGGGAAGGCAGCTCCCAGAAATCTAGGCTGAACTGGCTGAGGTTCCTGCTGGGGCCGGGCAGACATTGTCCCTGTGCGTATCTATGCCACAATGATGCTCTGCCAAAGAGGTGGTAGGTAGACTCTGCCTCTGCCTTTGCATTCTGGAGCCTCTGGGGTGGTGATTAAAGTCGGCTTCTTTCCATCACACTGGGACAGCTTCAGGAACAACGGTGATTTCCCAAGGAGCTGTGGGTAAAGTGGGGAGAAGTGGCCAGTTTGGGGTGGAAGGGAGTGGTGATGAAGGAGTAGGAGCAATGATCAGGGAGGTGGGCTGGCCTTTGTCTGGAAGACAGCCTAACTTAGTTTCCTCTTAGAGATGTGCCAAACAGTTACCTTTTTTCCCCTTGCAGAGCTTGCCATTCAAGCCAAAATTTCTGGCAGAAGTATAGACCATTAACAAAATGATGAGGCCTGCATGACCAGGCTGCAGACACAGGTCTTTTCCCCAAACATGCCATGCTTCAGTGACCACACAAGCTATTAGACACTCTGCAGGACCAAAAACACAGGGTCTCACTTTTCACTGTGAAAGGTCTAGGTTTTTTCTTTTCTGCTCCTCCCCCAACTCCTTCCCAGTGTCCTACTGGCTGCGTTCAAGCTTTAAAAAATATGGGGCAATAAACTTCAGAATAAGGAAGGGGGAGAAAAAAAGTGAGCTTGTTAGCTGATGTTTTATAAACACAGTGAAACCCGTTAGCACAGAGCAGAGGGAGGAGGGGAGGAGAAGTGTGGAGGACAAAGGCCCCAAGAAAACCCCATTATAAACACAAGGATAACGCAGTGACGCTTCACCAGAGAAACAGAAATAATAATGGGAATCAGTACCAGATGGCCCTCCTCAGAAAAGAGAGCTGGAGTAAGAACATTTCTTTTCAAATAGATAACGTAAATCAAAGTTCCAAACATTTCCTTCTCTCTTACAAATAACGCTGCAGCTCTGGGGTGCTGTGCGATGCCAGCTTATCTGAGGAAGGACAACTGCCTTTTCCTGGCCCACACAACATGGGTGGGATTGGAGGCAGCTCACAGTTTCAAGAGGAATCTCCTCTTTGTTTCTCTTTCCTTCTCAGGGTCTTCACCTCAAGTGACTCGAATAAAAAGGGACAGCAGATGAAGGTCACCATTCTCTGGATAAGAAGGCCCAGTTCCTTTGTTAAAGGGGTTGGCGTTCCTTCTCTCTCAGACAGCCCAAAGTAATCCCCATCAAAGTTAACAGGTCTGAATCAGGACTTCCAGCCACGCTTGGGGTTTATATACAGCCTGTCTCAGAGAGGCAATGCTTTTCAGACACTAATCTCTTTTTGTTCCCCACTCTTTGAAAATGGGCCTGTTAACGTTCTGTTTTATTTTTAGAGCAAAATGATGCCTGGGAGGGGGCTCTCTGTTAAACAGTAAATGGTTTAGAAGATCGGCTCTCCTTGGAGCCTCTTCCACCCACTGGGGAAGGTGCCAGGGTGCTAGACGGCAGAGAATGGGAGGTAATGACAGGCGCACAGCGTCATCCGTCAGTTTCAAACGGCAAATTCCAACCATTTCAAAATAACTTGGAGTAAGTGAGTGGGGCGAAACAGGAAATGGGCTTCAATTGTCCCCAGAATAATACTAATAACATAAGAGCTCACATTTATGGAGCATTTACTATGTGTCAGACACTGAGCTAAGTGCTTTACATGGGTCATTTAATTCAATCCTCACAATGGCCCTCAGAGGAAGGCATTCCCATTTTATAGACAAGGGAACTGAGGCTAGTTAGTGGCAGGGCCAGGATGCAAACCTATATCTGATTCCAGAGTGTGCACTTTTAACAGCTACTTTACATTGCTTGCGAATAAGGCTCTTCCTCTCAGCTGGAAACACCATGCAGTCAAGAAGGAAGAGTCCCGGATTTGAAGTGAGACCTGGGCTGAATCCCAATTCTGCCATTAGTCAGTTCTATGACTGTGGGCAAGTCGCTGCCCTTCCCTGGGACTCAGTTTCTTCATTTGTCAGATAGAAATATTCATTTATTTCACTTGGTTGGATTTCCTAGCAAAGAACAGATGTCAGTGTTAAATCAACGGTTCACTTTTCTAGCCTCAATCTACACAGCCATATATTTATTTTATAAAGGAGAGAGGCATGCTCATGGGCACTGCAGAGCCATACACACAGACACACACACACACATGAGTGCGATAAAAGAGGGCAGAGTTTGGAGGCCTATAATAGAATCACACTTCAGAAATAAAGATTAAAAATGAGCAGATGAGCCTAGCGGGGAGTGAAAAGAACTTAGGCTACGGAGCCAGAACAACTGGGCTCAAACCCAGCTCTGCTGTCTACTAGCCATGTGTCCTTGGACAAGTTATTCAACCCTCTGAGTCTCAGATTCCCCAACTATAAAGTAGAGATGATTACTCCTTCCTAATAAGGTTTGAATTATATGACACAAGGCTTCTAGCACAGCCTTGTATATGGTAAGTGCTCGATACATGACATTTCTCCCTTTCACTGACCAGGACTCCGATGTGTTTGGCCTCTTCCTTTAGATTAGTTACTGTTGCTGGTGGGTGGGCTCCTGGCTTGGGGAAGTGGGGTCACAAAATGGCTCAGGAGGCTTCCCCTGCTCCCTGGTCACCCTCTTGGCACTATATGCCAGCCTCTATCTCAGAGCAAGGTGCCGGAGCTGCCACCTGCAACTCTTACCTTCCTCACAGCTCTCGCCCTTGTAGCCAGGGTTGCAGATGCAGGTGCCCATGATGCAGGTGCCATGGTTGCTGCAGGCCACATCGATACACTGGTTGGTGGGCACATCGCACTCAGCGCCTTTCCAGCCACTGTGGCACAAGCATCTGCCCTTCATGTATTGGCCATTTCCACTACAGAGCACGGGGCAGGAGGCTGGGGAGAGAGCACCGGAAGTCTGGCATGAATCAATGTCTAGCACACCCCAACTGCCTTTGTCCCTTTCTCCTCTTGGCCTGCCTGGCTTCACCAGTAGCCTCAATTGCTCTGCCACAAACACCCATGTGTGCCCATCTGTCTTCTTCTCTTGCTTTATTTCTTTCCAGTTTAAACACATCTAGATTTGTAGGTGATAGTGCACAGTGCAGGGCCTGGCAGGGTAGGTATCCACTTAACCCCATCCCCTTCATGTTGCTGATGGGGTACAGTGGCTGCCAGGAACCTCAGACAGGAAGCTTCAGTCTGTTCCTCCGTCTCACTGGAAAAGCCAGTGGCTGAGCCTCCTGCCTGCCCTGAATCCCTCCTCCAGCGCTCTCCTCTAATAACACTCCACTTTCACTTCCCCACACCTCATCCGCAGCACCACTTACTGTCCTCTTTAACCCAGCAAATCTCAGTTTCCCTTGCCTTTCAGTCCTCCACTCCAGCCCCATACACCACTGCCCCCTTAAGAAGAGAGCAGAGCCCAACCTGGCTCTTTATTATCTTTTCATTCTGTCTCTTAGCATAAAGGGTTTTGTGATCTTCTCTACGAAGGATACTATATAAAAATAAATTATACTGCATTGTGCTGAAAGTACTTACCAGTCTTATCAAGATCCAATAAGGCTTTTTTACACATGACTCTTAACTTTAAGTGCATATGGGACGAGACGGTAATTCTTGTTAGAAGGAATGACTCATCTCTGTACCACCTTCCCCTGGCCCCCACCAGGCTTCTTTCCTTTTTAAAGCACTCAGCAGGTAATCACTGCGTTTCCTTGGGGCTGCTAGCTTTGCTGCCTCAAACTGAGTCTATCTCACATTAGGAAGAATAAACAGACTCTCATGGCATACTACTTCCAGGATGTAGTTCACGCAGCCTGGAAAATCATCTCTGCCTTCTACTTATGAACAATTTCTCAAGCCTCAGGACTCGGATGTAATGTCACCCTCATTTGGGAAGCCTTTCCTGAAATTCATCCCTTCTACTCTCAGACTGCTCTTCCCTTCTACTCTGATAGAAGCTCCCCGTATTTAACTGTGTTATAGCGTATTTCACTTATTATCGTACTGCTTTGCAGTTGTCTATTTACTTGTCTGTCTCTGAGACCAGACTCAGAGCTCCCACGATTGGGTCTTGCCTAGCACAGGACCAACCCCTAAAAAGGCATGAAGCAAATGGCTACTGAATAAGGGAAAAAGGTAAAAAAAAACAAAAGAAGGGGCCAAGTTAGTTTCCCAGGGGAGTGCCAAATTATCAGGACTGCAGATCTCCTTGACACTTTCCTTGTTAATTATTCCAGGACAGAAATGATGGCCAAAAGCTCGGGATAGATCGTGGGCAGACTTTTAGACTATCTCCACAATGTTTATCATGGGCACTGGCAGTGTCTAAATATCAGGCACCATTAGGGTCCTGTGTGGAAAAAAGTGGCCTGGCCTCCTCAGTGCCTCCCCTTGGGGTCTTGGCTGATTCGGCCTGTGCTGTTAGAAGGTAGCAACAGAGCAGTCCTCAGGCTCCCCATTTACAGGCCAGAGAGACATCACACTAGCATGAAGATAAACTTCAAAGACGCATGGCCAGGGATGATCATTCCTATAAGAGGAAATCAACTTTTTAAAAGAACCCCCACTGCCACTCCACCTGCCCCAGCAACAGACACTGACTTCACTGTGGCCACCCCACAGTGAATTCACCCTCCCTTCCTGACCTCCCCAATCATCCACATATGGATAACAGCAGCTGACAAGGTTATGGCTCTGCCTGCACACCTCCCTCCAAGGGCTTCTGGAGAATGGCCCTTGGAAACCCTTCTCGTGGGCATCAGAAGGTGGGCTGGATTCTGCACTTGCTCTGAGAAGTAGAAGTGAGCTGCCTGAGGGGTCTGGGAAGCAGAAATCCAGAGCTCCAATGCAGAGTTCTCACCTCTGCCACAGTCGGGGCCCAGGAAACCCAGGAAGCAGTGGCAGGTCCCAGAGATGCAGTCACCATTGCCATAGCAGTTGCTGGGGCAGTTATCCACCGACTCTGGGGAGAGAAAAGAGGAGAGTTGAAAACAAATTTCCTTACCCAAACAGAGAGCCCAGGAATCAAGCCTTAGGTTAACCAAGACCCACATATTTGAGCTCTTGTGGCCCCGTCACCGAAAGGAATGAATGGAGTTAAAATTCTATGTTACTTTTACTCTTATGGAAGCACAGCTTAATTAACATTAGCAGAAGTGTTCTGGAAAATGTCTGCCTGAACCATATTTTTATAAATCAAATTTGTATCTACAAACACATTAGAGATTCTTCAGCTAAAAACACTGAGAGAAAACAGTTTAACCTGTTAACAGTGGTTTTCTTTGGGTGGTGTGTTATTGGGTGATTCTTACAGTCTTCTTTATACTTTTTGTATTTTATGCTTTTCTCAGAATGGGCTGATATTCCTTTACTTTGTTTTTATATAAAGCTACTGAGCATTTACAAATCTGTCTTTTCCCACCTCTGACTTTTCATATATCCATGTAGGTCCCCACCGTCTCTCACTGGAGCCACTACACCAGCCTGAGGCAGGCCTTTCAGCCTTCCCTCTTGCTCCTCACCCTGATGTGTTCACCACCCAGCGGCCTAAGTGATTTCTTTGAAACAAATCTGATCCTATCACTCTCCTTCTTAAAACCCTTCAAGGGCTCCCCATTTGCTAAGATGAAAAAAATCCAAGCTCTTTCCACAAGACAAAGACGTCTTCTTTTCTGGCTGGGGGTGGTGGCTCAGGCCTTAATCCCAGCACTTTGGGAGGCTAAGGCAGGTGGATTACTTGAGGTCAGAAGTTCGAGACCAGCCTGGCCAACATGGTGAATCCCCATTTCTATTAACTACAAAAATTAGCCTGGCATGGTGGTGTACACCTGTAATCCCAGCTACTCAGGAGGATGAGGTGGGAGAATCACTTGAACCTGGGAGGCGGAGGGTGCAGTGAGCTGAGATTGCACTATTACACTCCAGACTGGGCAACAGAGTGAGACTGTGTCTCAAAAAAAAAAAAAAAAAAAAAGTTTTCTTTCCTATTTCCTCTGCACTACTTGCATCCCCAGACATGCTCTCTGTCACGCCCCCCTTTTGCAGAGATGTTCCTTTCTCTAACTCCTCCTAATACGTTTGTTACATGCTCTGTGTGACAGGTCAAGAAAATATAGAATCAATTTCAGAAAGATTTTAATCAAAAGTCAGGCACTGTTTTGTAGCTCCTGTTGGTAAACCTATTATCTAGAATGTGTGTTTATTTGGAACAGCTCATTTCTCAATAATGCTGGATGTGGAATGAAGCACAGAAGCAACTATATGCCAATGCCTTCTTCGTGCCATGTATTTCCACAAGATTTATCTCATTTCACGGTCACCAAATCTGACAAGTACATATTGTTATTCCTATTTTACAAAAAAACAAAACAAAACAAAACAAAAAAAAACCAACAGGTGGCTGAGAGAAATGAAGTGACCTGTGGAAGGCCACAGATACTAAACCAAAGAAGCAAGACTGCGAAGACTGGAACCTGAGCCTTCGGGCTCCATGCCTGGCCTTGCTGCATGACACTATGCTATCTGGATCTTGAAGGAACTTATTCCACAGCAGAATCCAGGGAAATGAACAAAGCAGATCTATGGGTATAGGATCCCCCAACTTCCCACTTCTTTTGTGTCCTGATCAAGAAATAACAGGCCTTGACCGCTCTGTGAGTGACACAGCCATTAGCAACTCTTCTGTGGGCTGGAGTCCACGCTGAAGCCTTGAACATTCTCAGGTACTGAAAAAGGTGTTTAGGTTGTTTCCCCAAACAGTAAAGAAACTAGCCCTGGCCTTGAGCCAAACTCCTAAATCCCCATATAAACTCCATACCCTGGACACCTTGCTATGGAGACACCTAGGTAGAAAATTCCTTTCTTTTGCTGTCTGCACGAGAATTGCTACAGCACTCTGTAAGTTCCCCTAATAAACTCTTTGGACAGATCAACCTGGCTTTTAGTGCTTCTTTCTTTGCAATCCCAACCAGCCCTATCTTGGGATAGTTTGGGGCACCCCCTCATGGGAACTTCCCTGCCTCTATTTTTGAGGCGACTCTAGCTATGGGTTCACTGGATGAAACAGTGGGACAGAGAAGCCCATCCTGAAGGCAGCAAAGGATCTATTTGTAGGATAGAGAATTCTATAACTTTCAGAGCTTAGAGGGATCCTAGAGACATCCAGCCCAATGATCTCATCTGATGGAGAAGGAAACTGAGACCCAGAGGAAAGGCAGTGACTTGCCCGAGGTCTCAGAGGGAACCAGTAGAGTCAGATTTGAAAGTAAAGGAAAAGGTTAGTTAAGCAGGCAGTCTATTGTCTTAGCTCACAACTATAAGTCATGAAGCCAAGATCTAGGCCTGTGTTAAATGAAATGTTACTACATTAGATACAAGCCTTGCCTATAAGAAATTTGCAGCTTAACTGGGAGAACAAAATAATAAGTCAACTGTTGCATGAGGCATAGAAAAAGCTCTGCCTGGAGGTAAGAAAACCTAGTTTTGGGATCTACTCTTTTAGTACCATGATCTGTGACCTAAAGCAACTTCCTTCCCCTCTCTGGGACTCACCTTCCTGATATGTGAAATGAAGGCAATGGTGGAGATGATTCCCCGTGACTGCTTCCTGTTCTAAAATTCTATGAGTCTATAATTAATTAAGAGATCAAGGTGTGGAGAAAAGGCATCTAGACAAGGGCATCAAAACTTAAATGCAGCATAGCACTTAAGGGTAGTACCGTGGCAGCTGGAATGGGGCAAAATTAGCAGAGGGAAGGCTTCTCAGAGGACGTGGGCTTGAAAAATGGCTTGGTGATATATAGGTGGAGGCGGCGGCATTTATAGCATGATGCATTTTCAAGAAATGTCCTTCTTCAAGGTCTTAAAGTATCAACTTAAGAACTATTTTTAAAGTTTGGAAAAATGGTCAAAATGTGTGGCTCCTTTAGTGAGTGGGCAATTCCACTCACTCAGTGTTGTCTCTGCTAACACAAGCAGTGTTTTATATTAACACAGAGTTAAGAACAAGAAGGTCTAATCCAACACGTGGCCTCATTTCAGGGCAAAATGGTTTGGGTCCCAGTAGAGCAAGGCTTAGGCTGGGGACCTGAAAATCTCTATTCTCCATTGGCTTTACTTGGAAGAATCCATGTTCCCAGGACCTTTAAGTCAGTAGTGGATTCCTAAACACTGTTTTTAGAAAGAACCATTTAGGAAGTTTCATTTTGAATATTCTTTTAAAAAATTAAAATTTTGAGTAAAGTCTAAGGCAAGATAATTTCCACTTTAAGCTACTGGGCTAATTGTACAATCGGAGAGACAGTCCTGCCTGCAGGGCTGAGGAAGGAGTACAGAACAGAAAGGCAGATGGCCTGGCTTCCAGGTGTTGTCCTGCTACTGAGTGGTTGTGAACCCTTGGCCACGTCACATGATCCTTCTGTACCTGTTTTCTCATTATTGCACTTGCTCCTCCCATAAGTTCCTGCTTGGCAACTTCTATTCCTTCTTTCAAATCCAGTTCAAATGCCACCTCCTTGGAAAGGCCTGGACATCTTAAACAGGCTAAGTTACTTTCAGAACTCTTTTTCCCTCACTCTTATTAAAATACCATATAGGTTTCATTGTTGACTGTGAACTCCTTGAGGATAGAAATTGAGTTTATTCATTTATGTATTTGCCCTGGTATTCAGTCCAGAGGAGGGTCTCAATAAATATTTGTTTCTACTCCTGAAAGAATTCCACTAGATGAGCTCAGAAATCCCTCCCAGATCTAAATTTCTATGGTTCAATCCTTCTCAAACCCAATGGTATAAAGTATATCTCCTAATAAAATTACTATAAATACAAGTTGCATTTTTAACAGGATCAACTGCAGATAAGTGTTATATACTTTGTTGGATTCTGATTTCCGGAGTCTGCAAGATACAACCTGTTTATCATCTGCCGAAAAGCCTTCATAGTGAGAAAGGGAGGAAAGCATATTTTCTGTGACTGAGTGTAGTGTTGGTTGCTAAACCTGACAGCATAGAAGCCAGTTTGCTACAAAACTTGCCCCAGGCCCCACTAGAGAAGGCAGAAGTTTTAGGAGACATGAAATAATTTTAAGATAGCAACAAGGAAATGGAAAGGATATATATAGAGAATGTTTTCTTTTGATAAAATGTTTATGTATATATTTTTCTTCCACTTGGAGGGATTTCAACAACTTGAGGTTCAGTTAGGATCCCACAAATAATGAGTCTCCACTGACCAGGTATCTCTGTGCTACATTCTAGGGCAGAAATGACATCCTTTGGCTTGGGAAAAGTGTGAACTTTAATGCGTAAGTACTGTGGATGTTCCCAATTAGTGTTTGGTGAGTTTCTTCCCCCACAGTCTCTCCTGCTTTGCTCATGTTCACACTGCAGCTGCCTTTATTTAGCAGAAGGTATGCCTTTAGATCTGCTTGGATCCAAATTAAAAATTCAGCAACCTATGAATAATTGATTTTCATAATTGGGTATATGGCATGTTGGAAAACGGGGCCTTTCCCCCAGCTTGTTTTTCTATCACAGCAGTGGGTCCTGGTAAAAAAATACATGATTTTCAGGAACTTGTTTTTCCTTTCATCTGTATTGGAATGCAGAGTTTAAGTGTTTCCTTAGCTCATTCTCTGGACATGTGTTGTGAGTGGGAGTGTTCTCTGGATATTGAACAAAATGTTGCTTGAAATACAAAAGGGCAACTGCAGAAGGAAGAAAGGCCAACAGTGCTTCTTCCCAGTGGAGACATGGGAGTCAGGAACCCACAGAGGCCTCAGGGAACCCACTGCGGTGCCCGTTTTGACTGTTCACTACTCCTGATTTGTTTTCAGAAACAAATCATTAGCGCTGCTATGTCAAGGTGAAAGATGATCACAGCTGATAACTAAGTTCTCCTGAGTCCAGGGTTGATGTCGAGGAAGGTCTGCCCTCATTTGCATCCTTCTGGTTTTCCTTTCTAAAATCCTGAAGCCTCATTTCACAGGAAACAAGGAGAGACCACAGAAGAAAATCCTATTAGGAGGACTACCTGGACAGCCCAATTGCCTCCTTAACTGTCTCACAGGGGCAGTAATATCAGAAAAGGAAAGGCAGCTTTTCTCCTCTGTCAGCTCATCATGGCATGGGCATACCTGCCTCTTGCCTTGCTCTGAGTGAGCAAACCTCTGTGGACATGTGAGCTTGATGCTGGACTCCAGCATCAAAGACAGAAGGAACTAGCTTTGTGAATGAGGTCAAGGCCCACTTGACATTCTCATTCTCTCCTTTCTGCTCACCCCACACTTATCCCTCCCTCCCAGAAGCTCCTATATGTCTTTTTCCCTTGTGACATGTCCAGGCTAATAGAAGCCTGCATTTACTACTAATATCTCCTTCTGTTTTTGCTGTCTCCTTAAATTATAAAAGTGGTTGTCAGGAACTCTTTGGGAACAACTGGTTCAAGTACCAAGGTATACCCATCGCCAGAGATCTACCTTCTGACTCCTCCTGGCTTCCCCAGAGGAGGATGGATGATAATGCTACAGGCAAGAAGGAGCTTGAACCCCAGGACAGCCACCTGGACATATCACTTTGACTGCAGCTGGTGACATTTATACTTCAGGTTACACCTATTACATCCCCTTTGCTCCTGAAGTAGAAGGACTGGATTTATTATCAGCAATCAAAAAGAAGAAATGGAAACTAGATAGCATAGCTGGCATTTAATTCTACAGCAACTCAAGGTTGAAGGGAGAGACCAACAGAGACCCTCTCATTCCCTCAAATGGAACTGCAAAAAGCAAATCATATATTCTAACTTAATCTTCATAAGAATTATGAGACATAGGTACTTACGTCACCATTTTACAGTCTTAGATAGAGAATGGGAGATGAAGTCACCTTCTCAAGGTCACACAGCTGATAGGGGAAAATCTGGTAGGTGAAGCTGTCCTATATGCAGCCAAAGTTTGCAGCATTTGGCCTGGACCAGAGTATGGGCTCTGGAACCCTTACCAGCTAGATGCCTTTGGACAAGCCATCTCTATACATTACTTTCCTCATTTGTGAAATGTGGTCAACAGTAACACACACCTCAGAGAGTTATTCTGAGGACCAAATAGGGTGATGCTGTGCATGTAAAGAGGTTGGCCCAGGACCTGGCAGAGCTGGTATTTTGGTTTTAAGGAAGGGTCACACATGCCTTCCATTTATGAATTAAAACAATACTCTGACTTGGTCTAATGAATCCAAACAAGGAAATGTGGGTTTCTGGGGGGTAAACACACGGACACATATACACACAAGACACATGGAAACTCCCCATGGTAAAAACTGGAAAACAAACAAGCAATGCTTCTGAATGTGAAGAAGACAGGGTGTTTGAGTACATTTTCTCCTGGGGGAAAGCGCTGTGAAAGCAAATTAAACTTGTCTCCCAGAAGCGCAAACACAGGCAGGCTCATGCCAACATCTGAAAGAAGTTTTCTCCCATTGCACTCTAGATTGGCACTGGGCAGGTGCCAGGTGCTGGAAAGCTGTTCCATGGCCTGTGAGGTGTTGGTCCCTATAGATGCCCCAGCTTTCTTTGCAGATGATGGAATTCAAAGGCCTTCAGTCTGCAACAGTCTAGGTCAATGCAATGACAAAAATTTGACAAAGCCCCTGACAGACTGGGCTTGAAGCCAGTTCTGTGCTGACATTTGAATTGGAAGATCTGTTTTCAGTCATATCCAGAAGTCCACCAACCACTGTTAAGACCAGCTCTAAGGAAGGGTCTAGGAGAAAGATTGTTTCCTTATTATATTTAGTCGTGGCTGTTTGTTAATTATTTCTTTGGGGACAAATCAAATTTTACCAATAAGACTGTGAACTCCTTCAACACAGGCATTATGTCTGGTTCTCCAAAGAGTCTTGTGATTGCTAAACACAAACCAAGAACTCAATACTATTTATTGTATTGATAAACAAAGCAGGAATACAAGGGGAAAATGGAGGAAAGACGTCAGAGAAGGGGGATGCCACAATAATCAGGTTCCAGAGGCGTTTGGTGGCCAAGAAACATACTGTTTCCTTTGCCTGTATTTTTTTTATTACAATGCCTAGAATAAACAGTGATAGGAAGCTCAATTCCACATTGTACTCTCAGACCATATTTGGAGTTCAGCAGTTCACATCTAGGAGCCACGTTTAAGACACTGATGAGTTAAGCTAGAACGTGTTCACTGAAGAACAACCAGAAAGATTAAAGAACTTGAAACCACATTTCAAATAAAGAATTCTTGAAGGAATTGAAAATTTAGCTTACTAAGGGGGTTATGACATCTGTTTAAAAATATCTGAAAGGTAATCAGGTGAAATAAGGACTTTGTTTTGTGGCCCTAATAGGTTGACCTGGGTCCAGTGAATAAGGACTATAGTCCTTGGGAAACAGACTTGGTTCAAAAGAAGAATCAACTTACTTACTTTCTAAGAGTCAGAGCTGAATACTGCTTACTACATTGGGTTACATTCTGTTTACGTGTATGTATCTGCCCAAATACTGTAAACTTCTTGAAGGCAGGAAATGTGTTATTCATCTCTGGATCTCTGGCAAATAATATCCTTGACTCAAAGCAGGTAATGAATGTTTGTTAGCTGAATGACTAAAATGAATGACCTAGGTGATCTACAAAGTCATATATTTTCAGTCGCTGGATGTATTCAAGGAGAGAGTAAATTAATGACTAGTGGGGATACTGTATTAAAGATGAAGTGTATGATATCTTCCAAGCCTGAAATCTTATGACTCTGTGAGTCATGGTGTAAAGGAACTTGCTTGGACTGTCTCAAGAAACTTGGGTTCTAGTCCTACTCCTGCCATCCACTTGTTAAGTGACACTGATCAAATTCCTTCCTCCTCAGGGCCTTTCTTTTCATCTACAAAATTTATAAAATTTATTCAGTAAATATTTACTGAGAATCCACTCTGGCTCAGGAAGTGTTCCAGTGAAGTGGATGGCTTAAGTGATTGGTCAGGTCTAACCTCCTGTGATCTGATGAATCAACCTGAATTGTCAGGACTTAGAAAATGATACATATAGATGAAAAAGCTGAGAAAAGAATCATCATGTTCCATGAGAACACATGGATACAGGAACGTGAACAACACACACTGGGGCCTGTTGTGGGGTGGGTGGAGGGAGATTATCAGGATAAATAGTTAAGGCGTGTGGGGCTTAATACCTAGATGACAGGTTGATAGGCGCAGCAAACCACCATGGCACACGTTTACCTATGTAACAAACCTGCACGTCCTGCACATGTATCCTGGAACTTAAGATAAAATAATTTTTTTTTTAAAAAAAAGAAAAAACAATAGACAAGAAATAGGAACTAAGGGCTGATTTACATTTTATTATTTCAACCAATACAAACTGTAAGTTAAAATTAAGAAAAAGAAGCCATCATGTTCGTGGCCGGGCAGAGGGTAGAGGGGGAGACGTTTGCTCATTTCAGGAGCTACCTTAACTTTTTAATCCTCCCTGCGGTTCCTGAGATAACAGTGTCGCATTATCATCCATCCCTTGAGGGGAGCCTCAAGCGGCCCCGAGGTTAGCCTCCTTCCTGACTGTTGGCGGCAGCGCTCTCAGATGCCAGTGCGACACTCTGGGCTCTGGTTCTGCTGCGTCTCCCAGCGGTGCCCAGTGAGCACGTGCCAGAGAGATCACTGAGACACACACCAAGTAATGGGGAGACAGCCAAGTGCAGCGCTCTTCAAGAGCACGAGGCCCTTCTGAGGAGAGGCGAGCGCTCCCAGGAAATGCCTCGTCTTCCCTCCACCCTTAACCCACAGCTGCCCCAGTGCAATGCGCCGGCCTCAGCGCCTGCCCAGCGGTGGCCCGGGTGGAAGAGACAACACCCTGCCCCGTTCCCACTGCCCACAGCTGATTGGACCCGGCTGAGCACCTGACCCAAGCCAAGCTCAGGCACAGGCCGAACGGTGCTCTGTGACACAGCCCGCTGGGCAGAGGTTCCGGGCCAATCAGAGCCCGTTCTCTAGTATTTGAACTAAAATGTACCCTGGGAACTTAGCATTCAGGAGTGGGAGCCAAAGGATGTGATAGGAAGAGACGGGCTGGTGAGGTCCTTATGACCAAGGAGGAACCAAAGTGAAGAGGAAGCAGTCCTGAGTGAGGAGAGAAAGCTCATGAATGGACCTGAAGCCTGGAAAGAGGCGGGAACACCGCAGCAAGACCAGCAGTGAAGCCCATGAAGGAAGAGAATGAATGAATGAAAGGCCCCTGAGCTGCCCGGATTCCTAGAAGCTTCTCGGTGCCTATTTTCATCCCCAGCAATAGGAATCTTTTAGAAACGACTTCGTTGCCACATCAGCTTTTCCTTGAGATTGCTTGAGTGTGTTTTGCCCCTTGCAACAGAAAAAACTAATTTACCTTGGCACCTCACCAGGATTTACCTCATAGCTTGGAGGCTTTGATAATAGCTGATAAGTTCAGAACTTTTTGTTTTTCAAGTATTTCCACATACAGTTTTATTTCATTCTTACAACAGTTCCGTATGTAGGAAGGGAAGGTGTTCTTTCCCATTTCGTAGATGAGAACATGAAGGCACAGATACTTGCCTAAGTTGATGCCGCTAATAAGTGACAGGGACACTATTAAAATCTGGATTTCTATTCCTACCTAACCTAGGGATTCTTCTACCATACCACAACTGCCAATTCGGTTAAAAAATAAAAGCATGCTGTATTAGTCTGTCCTCACGTTGCTATAAAGAAATACCGAAGACTGGGTAATTTATAAGAAAAGAGGCTTAAACAGCTCATGGTTCTGCAGGCTGTACAGGAAGCATAACACGGCATCTGCTTCTGGGGAAACCACTGGAAGCTTAGAGGCATGGTGGAAGGCAAAGTGGGAGCCTGCATATCACATAGAGCAAGAGCACAAAAGCGAGGGGGGGTAGGTGCTACACCCTTTAAAATGACCAGATCTCGGGAGAACTCACTATCATGAGGAAAGTACCATGGGGGATAGTACACACTCCCTTTTCAGAAATCTGCTCCCATGATCTAATCACCTCCTACATTGGGGATTGCATTTCTTTCTTTTTTTTTTTTTTTGGAGGTGGAGTCTTGCTCTGTTGCCCAGGCTGGAGTGCAGTGGCATGATCTCGGCTCACTGCAACCTCCGCCTCCCGGGTTCAAGCAATTCTCCTGCCTCAGCCTCCCAAGTAGCTGGGACTACAGGCGCACACCACCACATCCGACTAATTTTTTGTATTTTTAGTAGAGATGGGGTTTCACCATGTTGTCCAGGCTGGTCTTGAAATCCTGAGCTCAGGCAATCCACCCACCTCGGCCTCTCAAAGTGTTAGGATTACAGGCGTGAGCCACCGGGGGATTACATTTCGATATGAAATTTGGATGGGGACACACATCTAAACTATATCACAGGCTGATCCTATTCCTTTTGCCTGTAGATTAGTCAATTATAGAGTCAGGACTACTGCAGAGGATGCTGCCAGGGCCAGTACATTCCAACTGGTATCTATTTTGGCTTTGTTAACTGAAACTCTGGTTTTCAAACATGCCTACCAGTATTCAAAAATCAAAAGGCTGCTCCAGCCACTCGCAAATGTATCATACTTGGACAAAAATATTGATTGGTTGATCAAGTCTCTATTGACTCCACTGTGTTAAAGCTGTCAGGCGGGAGGATCCAAAGCATAGTCCTTATTCTCGACGAGCACTGGAAAGGCTTTAGCCTTCAGAGTCACTACACCGATCTAGGTCTGAATTCCAACCGTGTGACTTCTGAGGGTGTGATTTGGAGAAGTCACTGTATCTGAGTCTCAGTTTATTCATTAGCGAAATGAGAAAACCATTTGCCTTACACAGTTGTGAAAAATAAAACCACCATATTTATGCACCTGGTACATAAAAGGTACTCAGGAAATACTAGTTTACTCCTGTATAAGCTCTGTGATTTTCAAACTTTATCCTTGTCAGCCATCTGAAAGCTTGTTAAAACATGGATTGCTGGGCCCTACCCACCAGAGTTTCCAATTTAATAGGTCTGGGGTAGGGTGTCTGGTGATGATGATATCCTTGGGCTGGGGCTTTGAGAACCGCTGGTCTGGAAGAAAGACAGACTTTACACACAAGTCTGTAAAAAATAAGCCAGAGGGGGCAGAAAGATCTAAACTACCCAAGAATGCAAAAGAGCTTGTGGACCAGTTCCAAAGAGGAGGGCTTCGTCCTCCAGGAGGTAGTATTTGAATAGCTCTTAAAGAATAGGCAGCCTTTTTGAAATGCAAAGCAGTTCTGGGCAAGATGGAGGTCAAGTAAGAGTAAGAGCCAGATCCAGAATAATCATTTTTGCTGCTCCCACACAGTGACCGGCTGATCATAATGCCAACTTCATGTCAAGTCTGTCTCTGGGACAAATTACTTAAGAAACAGTGTAAAACACTCAACTCAGCTGCTGGCTAGAGTTCCATCTAATGAGCATCACTTTGTGTTGAATTCTTCTGTGATGACAGACAATGAAGGAAAAGAAACAGGTTCTGAGCAAGTGGGGTGTGGGGAGCTGCTAATTAGTCTCCAATCATTTATCCAGGCTTGTCACCAAGCTCTCTACTACTTACAAACCAAATAGAAAACCAAATCCCCCTCTCCTTTTTTTTTTTTTTTTTTTTTTTTTGGAGACGGAGTTTTGCTCTTGTTGCCCAGGCTGGAGTGCAGTGACACAATGTTGGCTCACTGCAACCTCCGCCTCCAGGGTTCAAGAGATTCTCCTGCCTCAGCCTCCCAAGTAGCTGGGATTAGGCATGTGCCACCATGCCTGGCTAATTTTTTGTATTTAATAGAGATGGTGTTTAACCATGTTGGTCAGACTGGTCTTGAACTCCTGACCTTAGGTGATCCACCCTCCTTGGCCTCCCAAAGTGTCGGGATTACAGGTGTGAGCCACCATGCCCGGCCAGTCTCCTCCCTTTTAAGTCAGCACAGTCAGATATGAAAATGCACAAAACTATATAAAGATAACCTAGAGACAGGTAAAAACCTCTAGGTTGGCTTGGACTTTACTCGGCAAATGGAAATATCCAGGCCATGTTACTCATGGCCTGGACTGCTGCATCGGCATTCTAAGTGGACTTCTGTCTCCAGGCCTGCCCCTTTGTGATATCTACTCCAGAGGATAAGGGGCAGTAGCCTTCCACAGGGTTACTGTCCCTTATCATCTGGAGTAGACATTACAAACAGGAGCCCTATGGACACTTCCGTTTAGGTAGTGTTTTCAAAAATTTGAATTAGTTGCCAGAACTTTTTAAAAACGAGATCAAAGAAAAATCTTCATGTTGGCTTTAATATACCTATTTTGATACTTAGAACTTGTTAAATACAAAAAAAAAAAAAGGTTTTAAATTGGAAGATCCAACATGGGAATAATCTCTTCTCGTTTAGGGCAGGCCCAGACCCTGTGATCAGCCACAGGCTGTCTCTGTAGCTTCCTGCACTAATGTCACCTGCCTGGTTTCTAGGCATCCGAATATACCACCCAGGCCTGGAGCAGTGTTTTCTAAAAGTCACTTATTTGGGTACTGCTTTTATGCTGTTGCCATATTCACATACCATCTGTCCTATTACTCACTTAGCATTTTTCGATTCATTTATTTTCTTAACTTTATTTAACATAGAAATTCAATATCACTATGAAATAATGATTTGCTATATCTAACTATATTTTTCCAGTTTACTAAAATAAACACATAATTTTTGAAATAGAATCTGTCTATGTATAATCTAAAATAATCTTGAGAACTATACTTTAGAAAACACTGGAGAGGAGAAAGCCCAAATTTCTGAACCAGGAGTTTAAGGGTCCAACTGCCCTTTTCAAGTAAGGTCTTCCTCATACCCTCTTTGTGCTGCTGCCAAATTACTCCCCACCTGAACCCACACTCTCTTTTCAGCCTCCCTGACTGAGCCCACTGCTCATAACTTTACCTGAAAATCCCCTTTGCCCACTTATCCACTTGTCCAAGTCCTATCCATCCTTCAAGCCTATTTATTTATTTATTTATTTATTTATTTATTTGATGGAGTTTTGCTCTTGTTGGCAAGGCTGGAGTGCAATCGTGCAATCTTGGCTCACTGAAACCTCCGCCTCCTGGGTTCAAGCGATTCGCCTGCCTCAACCTCCTGAGCAGCTGGGAATACAGGCATGCGCCACCATGCCTGGTTAATTTTGTATTTTTAGTAGAGATGGGGTTTTTCCATGTTGGTCAGGCTGGTCTCGAACTCCCAACCTCAGGTGATCTGCCTGCCTCAGCCTTCCAAAGTGCTGGGATTACGGGCGTGAGCCATTGCGCCTGGCCAAGGCCCAGTTTAAATATTACCTTTTTCGTGAAGGTCCCCCAGCTCTTCCTAGCAAGATAGAGCTCTCATTTGAATCCTGATGGCAGTTTACTTCTATCTTTCATTTATTACCTACTGCTGTCTACTTTGCAATCTAGTTATGTATGAGTATGGCTGTTTTCCCCTAGCAGACTGCAAATTCATTGAGAGGAAGGATCCATTTCCAACTCTTCCTCTTATCTGTGCTGCCACAGTGACTGGCACAGTGTTCTGTCTGGAGTAGCTGGGCAGTCAACACTTGTTAAATATCAAATGACAAAGTGCAATTTGTGGTTGGTTTTATGTCCTTTGGTGTGTTCAGCCTCAAATCTTAAGTCTGGGCTCTTTCTGTGGAGTCTGCACTGCTTACTTCCTTGCTGATTTCTGTTTTTTCAAATTCCCTTTTTATAAATTGTTTCCAGACCTGCAGCTTCACTGTGATCTGTCTTCCTCTGGGCCTTTTACATTTAGCTAGACATGGTACTGGCCTCTCTTCTCCCAAAACAGCACTAACCATGTATTTGGGGAGCATGTAGTAATATCACTTTGCAGGACCCCAATTCTTTTCTCTAGCAAGAGCTGCCAAGATGGCATCTGTGAATTATGTACTTAAATTATTTCTATCAGGATATAACACAGTAAGTTGATTAGCAAGATGGATAAATTGTCAGGCTGTGGTGGATTTTTCTTTACAATAATTATAATGCGTGTTGGTCAGCAGCACAATGATTTGAACAGTATTTCTTTCTTATTTATCTACTAGGTAACACTCAACATAATAACTTGGGTCTATATCTTTGAGCCACAGGCCAAGTTGGACTTCTTCTTGACACCAAATCCTATTAGAGATCATGGTAATGTAATTATATGTTCAAGTTAAATATTTTATAGCTGTTCTAGCCACCTAGGCAGATCACTTCCTCAGCCTCTAGGCAGAAACTGCCCAGTGGCAAAGGCGGTAGCTACATATCTTGCAAGAAATTGAGAAATAGTTTCTGTTGTGAAAACTTTATAGACCCTTCTGGCCATTTCTGACTCTGGCAGCAGCAGGACTTTAAGCCACCATTGGATGAAGTTATTATACAAATGTTAGCTCCAGCCTGGGCCTGGCCTAAAGGGGAAGTCTCCCAGTTCCCTGACCAATGTGACCAATGAGAGGGTGGCCTGTGGGGCCATCTGCTCTCCACCCAGTGGGAGGTTTGGAAGTGGTTTGGCGCTCCTACACTCAGCTGTCTGTATGCCTAGACAGCTGAGGGGCCCCTCAAGCACTAGACTGCAGCCCCTCTGTCTGGCCAGCCTTCCTCCTGGGTCCCTGGTTCTTTCTACTTGTCCACTGCACTGGTGTGTGAGTGTGACCCAGGTGTGGCCAGCAGGGCCCTATCTCCCCATGTGAAGTCTCTGACTGCCCCTCAGTTCAGGGGTGGATCTTGTCTCTGGAATGTTTTGACTTGACAAGGCTGAACTCCCTGGTCCATGGCAGAGCATGGACTATGCCATCAGACAGACCTGGGTGTGATTTTCAGCTCTGACTCTCACTAGTTGTGTAAGCTTGGGCAAACCATTTAGTGTCTCTGAGCTCTGGTTTCCTCACTTATCTGTTTCATGTTGGGGTTGGAGGGCTCAATGAGATAATGCATGGGAGGCATTTAATGGGGCCTGCAGTAAATGTCTCATTAATAGTAGGTAAAATGAAACCTAGTCAAAACAAACCAAACAAAGCAAAACCATTGGGACATGCCAAGTCAGAGGCTGTATGGTATAACGGAGAAAGCACCAGCTTGCAGGCTTCAGAATGAGACTCTGGGGGTTCTAATTCTACTCTGCTATCTCCTTTGTGACTTTGAACAAGTTACTTCATCTCTCTGTGTCTCAGTTTCTTTGTCTGGAAAACGGGAGTGATAAGAAAGCCCCTGTCCACAGCAGAGATTATAGTATTAGCAAGGGAAAGACTGGAAATAGGGGCCTGCAGACCCTTCTGTGTGGGTTAGCTTCTGGTGGCTGTCCCATAGCTGGCCTTAGCTCACTCCTTCTCCTTCGCCAGGGGCTCCTAGCATACTGTGCATGCAGGTGCATGTACTTTGTGACAAAAGGATAAGAGGGAGCCTGGATCTTGTCTGGGAACAACAGCAATTAACCCTCCAACACCATCTCCACACAGTACTGGCTTATATCATTAAGACACAGTGAGTCCACGTGAGATTATGTTTCTTCCGCCTACACCACAACACACAGGGATGTACCCACATGGATGTATTGGGGCTGCTGAATCCTCTCTTCCTTTTGGCTCATACCTCCAAGGTATGGACAAACATTTTACAGACATTACTCTCTCTTTCTGTGAAAGATGAGTTTTAAAGATCTAGCCTATTCCTAGAACCCCCCGGGGCATTTCCCATAAATTCCCATCATACTGGCCAATGTCTGGCTTCTTTCCTCCATTACTGCTCACCCTGGACACCTCGGTGGTGCCCATAACCAGGGAGGCTGTTCTGATGACTGGGCCTGATCCATCAGTACAGCCAGGGGCTGGGTCCAGCAGCCCAAGGTAGAGGGTGCACAAAGGAGAGGCCTCCGACACCTGCTCACTGTTGGCTGTTAAACTGAAGGAGAAGTGGGGCTGAGGCTAGGCTTGCTGGTCTCGAGGCTTCTAAGGGATGTAACAGAAAGCAGGAAGAACAGATCAGCACCCTCCCAGGGAGCAGACTCCCCCCTGATGAGCCCTCCATGCCTGGCGGTGCACCAGTGTTTAGGAGGATGCAGGTGCACATCCCCTCCAGAGCAGTTGGCCCGAGGTGGCTGCTGCTCGGGTCATCTGATGGTTTTCCAGGCTCCGACTTTCCGAAGGCTTGGGGAGAGCAGCTTTAATTAATGATGGCTGAGTGTAACCTCTCGTTCCTCTCAGACCCTGGGGAAATCCCAGCCTTCACACTCAGCTGCCAGGACAGTAAATTAAGAGAGAGACTCCGGGCAGGGATACTTTCAAAAACATCCACTGAAAGTCAAAGAAGTACTAGAATATTTGACCTCTCATTCATCCCATCTAAACTTCTCTGATTTTCAGTGCAGATCCAAGTTTTTAATAATAAAGTGATGAATTTAGACATGAAATAAGGTAATAATAGTAGCCATCACCACCACCTGTTATTGAGTCCTATGTGCTAGGGACTGTGATAAACCCATTAAACTCATACACTATTTCATAACTCTTACCCCAGCATTAAAAGTTAGGTATGGCTATCCCTATTTTTCAGATGAGAAAATGGAGGCCTAGAGAAGTGAAATGACTTGCAGATCCCAAAACCGTCAGGCTTCCCAAACAACTAGTTACCGAAACCCTACTATGTGCCATGTGCAGGCAATTAAGGGATTAATTGCTTTCTTCTCTGATTCACCCACAACACTGCCCAAGTTTCATGACAGCTCAGGAAAACTGCACTGGCATTAGTCATCTCCATGTCTGCCTGCTCTACTGTAACATGAGCTTGGAGGACCAAGGTGGGACCTAACTCCCTCTATGGCCCCAGCTCCCAGCTCCCAGCTCCTGGCCGGGTGAAGAGCAAATGCTTGGTCAGTTGTGATATGACGAAGGCACAGCCTCTGCCCTCTACTCTCACAGTCTGATGCACAACGTGCTAAGTGCTTGCGGTAATAAATGTGTAAAGCCCAGACGATGGAGGAATATTCTCAGGGAAGGCGAGGAAGGCATTGTCACTCAACCTTGGGGACTGGGCAGATATTCTCCAAGCAGAGAAGGGCACAGGGAATATTTAGAAAGAAAGAACATTACCTTCAAAGGCAGGTGTTTTCAGAATTACAGGTAGTGCAGCGGGGCTGGCACACAGGAGGAGCGGCAGAACTGAAGCTGCAAAGGGCATCAGCTGACAGATGCCAGTAATGAAGGACAAAAGAGACTTCCCATAGTTTGAGCTGAAGGCTCAAAGCAGCTTTATTTTAGGCAAATCACAATGCCTACTATTGTAAATATTTCTCCTCTCTCAACAGTCTTTTGAGACTGACAATAACCAGGCTGTTGGAACTACAGGTCTGGGCCTAGGGCTCTGACTCCCTCCAGAAAGCTTCCTCATTCGAACCCCCAGCCAGTCAATATGCCCCTGCTTTGGGATTCAGACTAAAAGTACAAATTAAACAATGTAATATGAGAGCCTATTGCAAGTCAGGCACGGTGCTGGTGCATTGCATTGTGTCATTAATCCTTCCAAGGCTCAGGGAGGATAACTGATGTTCTCAAGGTCTCACAGCTGGGTGGCTGCAGAACCGGGATGGGAACCCCGCTCTCATTCCCAGCCAGTCTCAGGAGGTTTCCCCCATACTTCGAGCAGCTTCTCATCTTGGATTTTTGTTCAGCGCCTTTTCCTTTCCTTTCTTCCTATCCAAATCCTTCTGGGCCTTCTTGGTCCACCCTAGTCTATAGTGACCCTCATGGTTGGCTTTCTCAAAATTCCCTTGACAATTCACCTTGTGCCATATAGTACTCCCCCATTTGTTGTTTTTAATGCTGTCAATGTTAAGTCTTCTCAGGCTGTGAGAAGCTCTTAGAGGACAGGGACCTCAGACTTGCACTGCCTTCGTCTCCCTTTTGGGAGCAGCATAGTGCTTTGCGTATGCACGCACACACACAACACCAATACATATGTTTGTAAATTGATTTGCTTTTGCTTTTTATCCATATTAATAGAGTTGGGCTTTAAAAAGTAAAATCTAAATTTGGACAGTTGCGTGACTTTCATAATTGTGTGAAAGCAAATGTGAAAGAGGAATTTGGAATAAAAATAACATTAACATCTATTGCACACTTAGTGGGGAGCCTGCTCTGAACACTTCTCATGTGTTAACTCATGTAATCCTCGTAATAAGGGCTGGGCCTATTATTAATCCATTTCCCAACTTGTTGCCTTTGCTAAGTCTGCCCAAGGCAATGTAGCTAGTAAGGGTAGGTGGAGGAATTTGAACCTGTGTACCCAGGCTCCAGAGCTTATCCTCTGAACCCGTACAACAGTGTATGGAAAGGCTGCTAAATTGTCAACATGTTCCAATCACCACAGTATCCTTAACTCGGATTATTCTAGATAATGAATGCCTAGAAACACAGACTCTCTTCCTAGAGAGAAATAAATGCACGCTTATTTGGGTGGAATGCTGGGTGTGGACCTTGCCCTCAAATAAGCCATCCAAATGCACGGTGCTAAGTGAGGAGATGTAGAAGAAACCCCACAGGTCTCCTAGAGTTCCTACCCCTGCCTCCAATGCACGTTCTTCAATGTCCTTTCTTCCTTGACCTCTGTAGCGTTAAAATGTTCTCCCCCTAAATCAAAATAATATATGTAAACAGTTTAAGAAGTCAAAGAATACTATGAAAGTTTATAATAAAAAATAACAGTCTTCTGCTTCACCCACACACCTGAGTGCCATTCTCTCAACTCCTTTGCTATTTCTTCCAGAATTCACTTCAACATATCTAAATAATGTGCCTATACAGCGATTTTTGATTGTCATGTGATGTTCTCTACTACTTCCCTCCATTACATTATTTGCCACTTCCGACCAGTAGAATCGAATGGAAAGGCGTCATTTTTTGCTTACTTAATTTCCTATGTTTCTATTAATACCTCCACCCAAATTATCCAACAGAACTATAAAATCCCTCTGAAATAGACTTTCCCGCATGGTCAAACACACCAGGTCATTTATCTGACCCACAGCTGTCATCTGCCCAGAGCCCTTGCTGCTGGAGCCCTCTGCCTGGCCACAGTCTGATCAGGTTGTTTTCTAGGCCTACTAAGCATCCATCATTTGTGACTTCTTATCACCTCCTTCTTTATTGAAACTTTTGCTTCCTGGACCCCCTTCCTTGGCTTACTTTATCATTTCAGCAGAGTGCGTTTTCCAAAGGTAAATGGGGGGGTATGATTTTAAGATCTTGCATGGCTGACATTATCTTTCTTTTACTCTTACACTTGATTGATAATTTGGGTATAGAATTTTAAATTGGGAGTAATTTCCCCTCAGAATTCTTAAGGTTATTCATCTTCAGGCTTTTCTCTAGTGATGTCTATTGGCATCTGCTTCCTAACTCTTTGCGTGTAATCTCTTCCCTTTTTGGGAGCTTTCAGGAAGATGAGTGACTTTGAAAAAGTTAACTAGGTTGGCCACTTGCAATCCGTAAGCCCATGTCCCTCAGCTATGGGAAATGTGCTTGTATTATTTCTCTGTTCTTATTAGTCAGATTTTGGACTTGCTGAATTGATCCTTTAGTTTTCTCACCTATTTTGTTCTATTTATTTTTAGCACACCACCCCTTCCATTTATCTTTCAACCCATTTATGGGAATTTTAACTTTCCTATTTTTAATGTCCAAGAGTGCTCTCCTTTTCTCTGATCTATTCCCCTTTGTGTATATGTTCTTGTTTTACATTGACAGTAATATATTTTCTTTCATATCTTGACAGGTTATAGTTTTTTTCTCTTTGAAGTTCTCTTCTCCTATATTATTTTGTTTCCTTTGAGTTCTTTTGTTTTCCTATTTGTCTTGGTCTTTTCTTACTTGCTGGAAGGTTTCCTCAGATGTCTGATGATACTCTGTTCATATTTAAGAGTGAGATGCCAAAAAGCTCTGTATCAACTGCTGACTGTCATCGTAGGGTGATGGAGTGGGGACCCAGGGATTTTGTGGAGGATCCACAGAAGGCACTACCAGAGTCTTTTGGTTCCCCCACTCTTCCACTGATTTCTTTTCTAATCTCCTTCCTTATAGAGGAGATATGATACATTTGGCTGTCAAAAATGGGGTCTAGAATCTCATTTTCAAAATTCAGTTGATACTTATTTCCTCTGTTTTTGGTATGGTGACTCTCCCTTCCCTGAATCTGGAAGCTCCTTTTTGATATCTCTACGGAACAAGCCTCCGATCCTCTGCCAGGGTGGGAGAGGTGAGTCGCTTGTCCATGTGAGATGAGGGAGGAAACTTAAGGGTTTCATTGCTGCTGCGTCCACATCACATAGACTCTGAATCCACCCGTTTCCAGCTCTGTGCCTCAACCCTGCCTTTGCTGAACCTGGAGGTTTTCTGTGACTCTGCTTCTAATTGATACCTCCATCAGCAGGGGCTCAGCATTCCGTGTCTCCACACTGCTAACTCCATCCACTCTTTTTTTCAAAAGTCTGCTGGCATCTCTTGCTGGCTCTTGTCTCTTATTCTGTTTGTCCTTGTGGGTTTACTCCTGCTTGTTTTAAATCATTACTCTTATTATAGTGGGACTCCAGGGCGGTGAGGCATGTAACAGTCAACCACAAGCTTCTCTCAGTAGCATTTGACATGATTCTCTAGCTCCTCTTTGCTGAAGCTCTCTTTTCCCTCAGCTTTAAAAACAGCACACTGGCCAGGCACAGTGGCTTATGCCTGTAATCCCAGCACTTTGAGAGGCTGAGGTGGACGGATCACAAGGTCAAGAGATCGAGACCATCCTGACCAACATGGTGAAACCCTGTCTCTACTAAAAATACAAAAATTAGCTGGGCATGGTGGCACACACCTGTAGTCCCAGCTACTCAGGAGGCTGAGGCAGGAGAATCACTTGAACTGGGGAGGCAGAGGTTGCAGTGAGCTGGGATTGTGCCACTGCACTCTAGCCTGGTGACAGAGCAAGACTCTGTCTCAAAAAAAAAAAAAAAACAAACAAAAATCAAACAAACAAAAAAAGCCAGCATGCTTTCCAATAATCCTACCACTGTAGGCCCTAGTCCTCATCCTCCTTTTCTGGCTCTTCCTCTAATTGTTAAATGTTGGTGATCTTCAGGCCTCTGTTTCAAACCGATCCCCCCTTCTCACCTAGCTCTCTCTATCCAATTTTTTGAGGTCTCAGCTTAGATGTCACTGTCATGTACTTAATATAAACCTTCCCTGACTCCTACCCCAATTAGGTTAGCACCCCTTGTTGGTGCACTCCTAGGCCCCATACTTTTCCTCTGTAGCTCATCACAGTCACATTACTGATCAATGTCTTTCTGGATAGACTTCAAGATCCACTAGGGCAGAGTCCCTGTCTGCTTGTTCACAACAGCAGCCACAGCCTGATCAGAGTGCAAGGCATATAGAAAGTGCAAAAGAAACACATACCGAATGAACACATTCACAAAAATACATGAATGAATGAAACAAGAGAAGTGCATTTAAATCTGGGCTTGCCACACTTGCTGTGTGATCTTGGACCAGTGAAAAAGCCTTTCAGGGTTGGGGGGGGGGGCAGTATGGTGGCTCATGCCTGTAATCCCAGCACTTTGGGAGGCCGAGGTGGGTGGGTCACCTGAGGTCAGGAGTTCGAGAACAGCCTCACCAACATGGTGAAATCCTGTCTCTACAAAAAATCAGCTGGGCGTGGTGGCGCATGCCTGTAATCCCAGCTACTCAGGAGGCTGGGGCAGGAGACTCGCTTGAATGCGGGAGGCGGAGGTTGCAGTCAGCCGAGATTGCGCTGTTGCACTCCAGCCTGGGCAACAAGAGTGAGACTCTGTCCCAAAAAGCAAACAAAAAAACAAGAAAAAAACCTTTCAGAAAAGAGCCTTAATTTTTCTGAAACTCAGTTTGCTGTGTCTACTAAGTTGGGACAATAATCCTACCATCCTATTCAGTAGGTTGTGTGGATCAAAAAAAAAAAAAAAAAGGAAATAAGAAAAAATTGTATGTCATTGTGTTCAGTAAGCTAAACTCTTACACAATGTAGGGGATTATTACTGTAATGGTAAACTCTGTTACACAGAAAATTCTTGTCTGTTTTGGGGATGGGGATGTAGGAAACAGAACGGCAGGCTCGAGTTTTCAAATCTCAGGATTCTTTAAAATATGCTTTCTTTCTTAAAGTGAATCCTCAGTAAGCCTTCTCTGTATTTTCTAACACTAGGCCTTCAAGATCTAGAGACCATCTGGGGTCTTTTCTTTCCTCTCAAGCAAAACTGGTTTAGAAACATGGTGGGCCTTCATCGCTAATGGTTTTAACTTAATGCAATTTCTTAAACAACAAAAGCAAACAACGTTGGAAATATTTAAAATATTTATATGCATACAGGTGTGTAACAGAGCTGACAAAACATACATGTGCCCATGTCACCTGGGGCACTTAAGTAATTACACTGGCAGGAAGACTTTTGCTCAACTCAGATCCTTTTCTGGTCCTTTACATTTGTTCATTTTATCACTTGAGCTAAATGGGGAGAGGAGGAAACTCTTAGAAAATCTTAGCTCTTAGAGGTTTTAGGGTTGACAAAAGTCTTGTCTTTCTGATATGGTTTGGCTGTGTCCCCATGCAAATCTCATCTTGAATTGTAGCTTCCATAATTCCCATACGTTGTGGGAGGGACCTGGTGGGAGACAATTGAATCATGGTGACAGTTCTCCCATACTGTTCTCATGGTAGTCAATAAGTCTCATGAGATCTGATGATTTTATAAGGGGTTTCCCCTGTGGCTTGATTCTCATTCTCTCTTGTGTGCCGCCAGGTAAGATGTGCTATTTGCCTTCTACTATGATTTTGAGGCCTCCCCAGTCATGTGGAACTGTGAGTCCATTAAACCTCTTTTTCTTTATAAATTACCCAGTCTCAGGTATGTCTTTATGAGCAGCATGAAAACAAACTAATACATTTTCACATCCACCTCAGAATCTTTGAAGCACCACATCAGGCTCAGCTTGGAAGATCCACTGGACTCCAATGATCAACCTGACGAACCCTCTCCTGACCATACCCCTGTAAACGGTGCCTTGGCTTCCAGGGAAGGAAGTGGGCAGGTGGAAAAAGCAATGGTCTCAGAGTTGAAAGACTTGAATTCCAGTTCAAACTCTACCTCTAAATATGTGGATTAGGCAAATTACCTTGTTATTAATACACGTGTTTATATTGTAAACATAACTTCTGTTTTCTTTTTCTTGGACTGAAAATTATAAGTATTTTCCCACAGTTCAGACTTTTATAATAATTTTAATGGCTATATAATATTAAGTAGATATACTATATTTTATTATATGCTTTCTTATAATCAGACATTTGGATTGTTTCCAAATTGCCACAATTTTAAACAATGCTGTGATAAGTGTGCAGCTTTTCCTAGGTACTGGTTTATTTCTTTAAGAGATACTCTCAGAAGCTGAGCATTTTTATGGTTTAATACAAAATGCCAAATTGCTTTCCCAAAGGGTTGTACTGATTTATGATGCAACTAGTAATATATATTGGTATAGTTCCACTGCAGCCTCAATGGGATTGGATATTAACTTGAAGGATTCTAACTTATTAGGTTAAAAAAAAGATACACCATTATTTTAATTTGTACTGCTTCAATTATTAGTGTGGTTAAACATATTTCATGTATGTTTATTGCATACTATACATTTTTTAAAGCTTTTCTACACATAAGCTTTAGCCATTACCTGTAAGATCATAATGCTTTTTTTCCTCCCACAGCATCTGAGCTTTAATGTAATATACATATTAACTCTTGGTCACTCATGTTTACTGCATGTATTTTCTTACTCTATGATTTTTCTTATTTTGTAAGTTTTAAGACATGTGGAAATTTTACGTATTTATGTAAACATTTCTCAATCTTTTTCTTTGTGGTTTCTTCAGTGACTTTAGTGCTTAAAAGTCCTCTTCGACCCAGAGATATGTGAATATTGGGTTTTACCCTCTTCTAGCTTGACTTTTAAATATTTACCTCTTTAATCCATCTGAAATTTATTTTGGCATATGGTATGAGGTGAAGTCTGAATCAGAGGTTGAAAATGAAAATTCCTCTAGGGGGCAGGCAGGTAAGTTAAAGGAGTAAAGCAGGCCAGGTACATGTAAGAAAAATGGAGGAGGTGGAGATGGGTGAATTACAGAGTATGAGTTCCATCCAAAGGAGGCAGGGCCTTGTTCCCACAGGAATTTTGGTCTTCTAATTTTTTAAGGGAAGCCATAAACCTGTAGTTTTATGGAGAGTCATCCAATGTTAAATAGTGGGCCAACACTGCAGGCTAAAACTCCTTCTCTGTGTCTTATCAACCGCATCCATCTCACTGAATGCCGCTTTGCAGACTCGGGTTACATTTGATGCTTTTCCAAGTTATTGCAAAAACACTGATTGATCCAGCCTTCTCTTCTCCATTAACTTGTAATTCTTCATTTTTCAAATATAAATTTTTACATGTAACTGGTAATATTTGTAGGCAAATTTACTTCACTAATCTGCTTGACTCCTATTCTCATTTATTAATGATTTATGATATATTAAGATATTTAAAGATGAGTACCCTTTCATGATTCTTCTTCCTGTAATTTCTTCCATACTTTCATCTGTTTATTATTCCAGTTGAAGTCTTTAGCCATGCAATCAAATCTCTTCAATTCCCTTTAGGATTCTGTTTGACATTCCATTAAACTTATAAATTGACATATTTAGAGTATTTCACCTTCCCATCTAGGGACATGTTATAGTTCCTAATTATTCATGTCCTGTTTTATAGCTCTCAATAAAATTTTGCAGTTTTTGTCACACAGGTCACATGTAGTCCTCATTTAGATGATACTTTAATTTTTATTGATTTTTTTTTGACTGGGACATTTTTCATTATATTTCATAAGTGGTTGTTGCAGGTATATGGGAAATCTATTGACTTTTGAAAAAGCTGTCTTGTACCCCAGTTACAAGTTCTGAATTCCTATTAAGTAAAATAGTTTTTCAATTAATGTTTTTGTTTCTCTAGGAATACGAACACACCCTTCACAAATAATGACGACTTTGTCTCAGCCTCTTGTTTCTATGTCATATCTTATCTTGGACAAAGCTTCTAAAACAATGCCAACTAATCGGTGCACCTTATTTTATTAGTGATTTTAAAGATAATTTTTCAAACATTTAACCAGGAACCATAATATTGACTTTTGACTAAAAGCTGATGTTCTTACGATGTTGTTTCTTTTTCTGTCTTTCGTTTTCAGTATTTCTATGACTTAGTATTGTCCTCAGAGGTGTTTCTGTTACTTAGTGAACACAAAAGACACATCTCAGCACGGTGCATTCAAAAGTGTTGGGGGCTTGCAAAATACATGTGAACAAGATACACCTGCTGGGGTCCCTAGCTCTGCCTCTGCCTGCCTTCAACACAACTCCCTGCCTAATCTGGAAAATGGAGACAGTAATTCTGACTGCATGAGTTGGTTATGAGAATTAAAATAAGTTAACATAAATAAATTGTGCTTAGTGTAATATTTGACACCTAAGAAAAGCTCAACAGATTTCACTTTCTTCCCCCATCACTTAAAAGAAAGAGATAATGGTAGAACAATCTCCCAAATGCAAGCTTTCCAAGGAATAGCTTGCATTTATAGGCCTGAGAAAACTCAAACTCTATTTGTGGAAAATATCACGTTAGCCTTCTGCTTTAGTTCACAGGGCTTTTTCTCACTTTCTCAAAATTATACAGTCCATCCCTTGTACCCTGACTAGACTCTCTTGGCCTATGACACAAATGAAAATAAAAAAAAATCAGGCTGACATGTAATATGAACCAGGAATGAAAGAAACTGGGCTTCTTTTAGCTGAGAACATGAGCATTGCTTAGATAAAGGCATGAACAAGCAGCTACTCAAACTAAAACCAGATGCTCAGAGGTTTCTGGCTTACAATTTGTTATAACCCTTCATATAACACTCATTGTGCTGGCGTTTCAACAGAAGGTCTTCTGCTCTGTTTAAGCAGCAAGAAACCAGCCCTAACCTCCCTCAAATTTGCCACCACTAAATCTTTGCTTGATTGTAAGGGAGCTCTTTCCCCAAATAGAGATTCTTCGTATATACTTTTCTGCCCAGAGAAGTGTCAGGGAGTGACAAAGCTTGCGCCCTGCAGCATCCTCAGTCTGGACTGTCTTCCTAGTGTAGTACGAAAGGAAACATGGGGGTACTAAGGAACTGGGTACTGACTCGGGAGGGGCCCAGGAATGAAAGCCAGTGTAGATAGAGCATGATTCTTCAGGCAGACTGGCCTAGATTCAAATCCTGGCTCTGCTCTTACTCAATGTGTGACTGGGAAAGTTTGTTAATTTCTCAGAACCTTGTTTCATCATCTCTATAAAGAAAATAAGAGTTGTTCCTGCTTTCCCAGGTCTATTACAAACTTTAAGTTAGGTAATGCAGGTATAACACTTAGCATGCTCCTGGGACACTGTAAGCCCTCCAAAATGTTAGTGCATGTTACTGCCAATAACAACAGCGAACACTTATATAGCACCTATTACATGCCAGGCACCGTTCTCCATATTTTACAATTAACTCATTTTAACTTCATAATTATCTTCATGAGTTGGGTACTAATATTATTGTCATTTTTCAGATAAGGAAACTGAGGCACTGATGGGTTATCTGTCTTGCCCAAAGTCCCACTGCTATTAAGTGGCAGAGACTCTATTCAACCAGCCACCTGGCTTCAAATCCATTCTCTAACCACTAAGCCACACTGCCTCTCTTTATTGTTATATTGCACACCATTTTATTTAGTGCCACCTTGAGACAGCCTTTACACAGAAGGGAACACAGACAATTTAGGCCATAAGTAGCTTACTCTGTCAGGCAATCCATTTCTGGAAAGCACTGCGGACCCTGAGATCAGTGTGAAGCCTACCCTGTATCCCACTCCCCTCCACCTTCAAGGTTGATCTCACCTTCCTTGCCCTCTCCCCATCCCATGGGACGAGGTGTGTTCTCCTCCTTTCCTAGGCTCCTCCTTCTGCCTCTGCCCGCCATTCCATGCCTCCCACCTTCTTCCATTAATCATCTCCCCTCTCTCCTGGGCCTCCAGTCTTCCCCTCCGGCTCCTTCCCCACAGCCGACAGCATGTCCCAGGCTTCCCCACCTTACATAAACCTTTACTTGAACCTGCCTCCTCCTCAGGTTACTCCCATCTGTCTCCTTGCCTGCTCTGTCTAGAAGTAGCTGTTTCCACTCTATGCCTCTCATTCACTCCTGAACTCGTGGTGACCCTCCTTCTGCCTGCACCAATGGGTGGAAACTGCTCCCACTGAGGGCGCCAGTGACCTCCTAATGACCAATGTCAGCAGCTTCTTTGTAATCATCTTCCTAAGTTTTCTCTACTTTTTCCCCTGTCTGTCTTCTGAACGTTGGGGCTTCATCCTTGACTCCTTGCTTCTCGGCTGATACATCTCAGGTACTCTAACCTCCACCTGCTCCTCCGTCACACCCACACTCATGCTGTCCATCAGGTATCTGTCTCAAATTCAGAGCTATCCCCAAGTCAAGACCTACTTATCCATCTGCCTATTAGTAACTGCCAACAACTAACTTCCACTGGGAAGTTCCATTAGCAGCTCAACAACTAACTTCCCCTCCTTATTTCCTAATGTAGTTAGTGATATTACCATCCATCTGTTCTCCAAGGTCGAAACTCAATGCCTATCCCTTACAAGGTAAAATACAAGTGGTCAGTAAAACCAGCCTATAATGTCCGGAATGTCTTCCCTCCTTTATACAAAAGCGGTGGCATTTGCTTTAGTGTAAGTTATCTTCTCTCATCTAATCCCACTGGCTACAGAAACAGTCTTCCAACTGGTCTCCCTGTCTCATTTATATATGTCGCTGCCAGCCAAAGATATCTATACAAGACCCAACCCATGCTACATCTTCACTTAAAAACCATCCTGTGCTCCCCACTGCTTTCAAAACCAGACTTCCAAGCTGGCTAGCCAACAGAGACAAAGCCTGTCCCAGACTGGCCTGAACCTCATTTTCCAGGCTCTCCTCTGGGTATCACCCTCTCATGTACTCCTCCTACTTCCAGTCTCCTGGACATACCAGGCACTCACACAACAAGGGCATATGTGAGAAAGGACATGGTGAGAAATGTGTAGATATTAGGGTCAGACAGAACTGGATTCAAACTCTAGCCCCTTCACTAACTGGGTATTTAACTTCTGCCTAGTCATTTAAATATTCTGAGCTTCATTTTCCTATGGGGGCGTGGTAGGCAGAAAATATTTACTTCATATGCCTATTGTAAAGGTTTGAAATAGTTTATGTAGGCCAGGTGTGATGGCTCATTCCTGTAATCCCAGCACTTTGGGAGGCTGAGGTGGGAGGGTCACTTGAGGCCAGGAGTTCAAAACCAGTTGGGGTAACATAGAGAGGCCAGGCATAGTAGCTCACACCTATAATCCCTGCACTTTGGGAGGCGAGGCGGGTGGATCACCTGAGCTCAGGAGTTCAAGACTAGCCTGGCCAACATGGTAAAATCCCTTCTCTACTGAAACTAAAAAATTAGCTGGGCATGGTGGTGGGCGCCTATTATCCAGCTACTTGGGAGGCTGAGGCAAGAGAATTGCTTGAATCCAGGAGGTGGAGGTTGCAGTGAACTGAGATTGCACCACTGCACTCCAGCCTGGGTGACAAGAATGAGACTCTCTCTCAAAAACATAAAAATAAACATAGAGAGATCCTACTTCTACAAAAAATAATTTTAAAAAATTTAGTCAGGTGTGGTGGCACACATTTGCAGTCCTAGCTATTTGGGTGACTGAGGTAGAAGGATTGCTTGAGTCCAGGAGTTCAAAGCTGCAGCGAGCTATGATTGTGCCACTGGACTCCAGCCTGGGTGACAAAGCAAGACCCTGTTGCTAAAAAACAAAAACAAACAAGAAATAGTTTATGTGAAATATCTAAGATAATACTTAGACACAGTATGCATTGAATAAACAGTAGCCAAAATTATTAATTTTGCCAAGTAGTTCCAGAGAAGAATTTGTAAAGATTGAAAAGCCCCGAAACTAGAATGAGACATTGAAGAAGTTCCTTATGAACTCTGAAGAAAGCCAAATTTATAAGAACAAATAACATTTAGTGCTTTGGAATGTTCTGGAACTCACAATTCCATTTTTGAGTTACAGGAGTACTGGCAAAGAAAGATGGACTCTAGCAGCCTTGGGATGCATAAAATCCTAGGACAGAAAGAGCCTTCCTTAGCCAGGTACCTGGCAGTGCCTTGAAAGGGTGGCTGTGCCTTCATTCCCTCAAAGCTGCCCATAAGAAGTTCATGCCCATAACAGAAGCTTCTAGCTTTCAGGGAAGAACATCAGTGATGTCTGACCTTCTTGCTAGGTGTTCACTGACCCTCTGATGGGGGTGTTCCATGTTCACAGTCTTGTCAGGCAGCTGGGCTCCAGGGGAAGTTACTGGGGTTGGATTCGAAGACTCGGCTTTATGTTGTCGTGTGAGCCACTGGTCACAGACTGTTTCCTTATCTTTAAAATGCAAATAATGATCCTTTCCAGCCAGTTCATCTGTGTGGTTGAGCAGAGACTGCTACTATCTTATGGTCTTCTCAGTTCCTCCTTGTTATTAACTCTACCAAATTCATATGCTGAAGCTTAACCCCCAATGTGACTGTATTTGGAGATAGGGCTTATATGGAGATAACAAAGGTTAAGTGAGGCTCACAGTGGTGGAGCCTTAATCTGATAGGACTTATGTCCTTATAAAAAGAGGAAAAGGCTGGGTGCGGTGACTCATGCCTGTAATCCCAGCACTTTGGGAGGCCAAGGCGGGCAGATCACAAGTTCAGGAGATTGAGACCATCCTGGCCAACATGGTGAAACCCCGTCTCTACTAAAAATACAAAAATTAGCTGGTTGTGGTGGTGTGTGCCTGTAATCCCAGCTACTTGGGAGGCTGAGGCAGGAGAATCACTTGAACCAGGCAGGTGGAGGTTGCAGTGAACCAAGATTGCGCCACTGCACTCCAGCCTGGCAACAGAGTGAGACTCCGTCTAAAAAAAAAAAGGAGGAAAAGACACCAGAGATCTCTTTCCCTCCATACATACACAGAGAAAAGCACACATGAGGACGAGGACAAAGCAAGAAGGCGACCGTTGCCAGCCAGGAAGAGAGGCCTCACCAGAAACCAACCCTGCCAGTACCTTGATCTTGGATGTGCAGTGTTCAGAACTGTGAGAAATAAATTTCTGTTTTAAACCACTCAGTTTGTGGTATTTTGTTATGGCAGCCCTAGCAGACTAACACACTCCTTTATTTCTTCTTTTTAGGGTGACTCTTTTCTTGTATTTTTCTTTCTGGATTCCCACTTCTGCTCTGGCGCCAAGTTGCTAATAATATTTATACACTGCTTTCCAGCTCACTAAGTACCCTTCTCAAAATATGTCCTTTCTGCCTCACAACCTCCTTCTACATGCCTGGCAGAGGTAGCAGCCCTCCTCTCTGCTCCCATGGAGCTCCCACAGACCCCTTTGTTGGCCCAGGCCATATTATGCTAGAATTATTTATGAAAGGGTTGGTTCTCCCAATTGATTATAGGCTCTTTGAGGGCAAAGCTTCTGTTTTATTCACTGTGAAGCCTCCAGCACTCAGCAAAGTAGATGTTCAGCAAATGCTGAATCCTTGACACATTTAGAAACACACTGAGTACCTACCACAAATCCTATGCTTTCACATCACTGTCAGATTCTCTAAAGTAAGTTTGATTCCCAAGGATAGATGAGGTTGGTGAGGGTAAGACTTATCCAAAATCCCACAGCTCATAACTAGTACAGCCCGCATCTAAACCCAGGCTGGGTTGACTCCAAAGCCTTTGTCCTTTCCTTGGACCACACCACCCATCTGGTCAGCTCTATCCCCAACTGTACTCCTGCCTCCAACAACTTCAACTATCGACCACCAGTGCCAATTCCAGCAGAGACTCACATGTTAATTGCAGCTAGGTTATTCCTAAGAGGGTGTTACCGAACAGGCGGCCTCACATTTAATTATGTCCCACAAATCAGTGGTGCTGTAAAGGGAAAGAAAAAATAATATCACTATGTGAGAACCCTCTCAAAGCTGCCGTTCTGTCAGTGGAAAAGCCAGCTGGCAAACGGGAATGAGCAACTGCCTTTAGCAACTGATAGAAAAAAAAAAGAGCTAAAAGAAAATAAAAATTTAATCATCAGTTATAAAAATTAAACCACTGCTGATACAATATCTTCTATCAGAATCTACATCTGAATGGAGGGTAGGAGCAGGGGTTCCTTCAGCAAGAGTGAGTACCAGGTTAGAGATGTTCTATAAATAAGTCAGATGAGCGGAGAGCAGGCACTTGGCCAGCACACTGTGAGCCTAGGAGGTGTGAGTACCATGGTCTCTAAGACCCCATCTGTCTTGCTGATTCTCTGACTATGAGAGGGTATAAAGACACACATGGATGTCACCACTCCAGAAACTTGTATTTAGACCTGGTCACTGAGATGTAAGAGTAAGAATGTGTGTTTTGGATTGCTAACCTAAATCTGCTATTTCCTATTTATGAGATCTTGGCAATTAGCATCAGATCTCTGAGCCTCATTTCTGAATTAGGCTTCTATGTGTGTCTCTGGATTTCTTTACTAGGACGTGTGTTTACCACTTATCATTATTTATCTTTACATATGTGTATATATATTTGATGATTGTATTTAAACTTGAGAATCCATCTCAAACTGCCTCAAACCTGTCTATGAATACCATGGAGGCAGAAAGCATGGCTATTTTACATACCAGTGACAGTGCATGCCTGCTCAGTACTGGCACATGAAAGGCAATGAGTAAACACGGGTTGAATAATGAACAAATGAACAGATGCAGTGTCTAGGTCTGTCTGCAACCGGCGTCTACCACTCTGGACTTGCTCCTGCTATCTGTCCCCCTTAAAGCATCATGCAAGGTGCTTCAAGGCATAATGGAAAAACGTCCATGGTTCCTGGATGATGCAAAGAGACTGAACCAAGCCATTTTCCTTCCTCCTCAATTACATGGGCGGCTTCTCCTTTTTCTCAGCTTCGCTTACCCTAACTTACTAGCCCATGAGAAACCTCAAGGCCAAGTACCATGTCTGCCTCCTGGCTATAACCGATGTCCAGACAAGGGTCTGGCACACGGTAAGAGGGGGTCTCAGTTGGTCTTTGTTGAACCAAACAGACTTGATGAAGTCTGTGGCAGACACTGCTATGTGCCTACCCCATATTCATTTCCCTTCTCTCTGAGAGAACCCTAATTTTGTTGAGAGTACCAATGTAGCAAGCTAAAAATATCCCCTTCTTCAGACTTCCTTATAGCTCTGAGTGTCCAAGTGACACAGCTCTGCCAAAGAAATGTAAGCTGAATGTTTTAGGAAAAATTCTGCTTTCCTACTTCCTTTTCTTATTTTTCCTGCCTGACATGCAGACATGAGCCCCGGAACTACAGCTGCCATTTTATGACCATGAGGTAGCAAGCATAAAAACAGCAGCCCATCTCCTAGACAAAAAGTGTGCACCAGAACATCAAAACTCCACTTCAATGCTACTCTAGTGGGGATTTTGGTTATCTGTACACCAAATGCCTTGCTAAGTATTTCCCACAGAAAGACAAGCCTTTATTGCTTGGTTCCTGCAGTGTCCTTGGGCTACTTTTTCTTCTTTCCTGCCCTTGCAATTCCAGGTAAAGATTCAGAAGGTTCAGCAATCAAAGGTAAGATCCCAAGGGCAGCAGAGATGCTGGGGGTGGGGACAGTGGGGAGCCTTGCCCTTCAGTGAGCAGAGACAGCTACTGGCAGGGCTAGTCTCTGAGTCTGTAGACGTAGTGCTCTGATACTTCTAGCTGTCTTCCACTCAACAGAATTTTGGCCACAGTCTGTCTCCAATGTGCTGACTTGAGCTCCCTTGGCCTACAATTTCATTCCACTTATACCAGATTGCTCCAAATAAATCACTATATCAGGGAGAGGTAAATTCACAGGGTGCTTTTCCAAAGAAGTGTTTCCATTAGAAATTTCACAAAGTGCTGCCAATGTCATTTACAAGAAGGTTAATTTATTACCAAGAGACCTCAATTCTTCATTGCTGTATTTATATCTTACAATATAATTCAGAGGAAGGGGACATAAGGAGAGATAGAGAAGGGGTTTATTAAAAACCAAAAATCACTCCTCAATCATTTTTTTTAGTGTCTTCATTGAAGTAGTGCAGGTTTTTACACAAATTATGGTATATAATGTCGAGATTTTTCTCTCCAGATCTTTGCAAATGCACTCAGAGGTGAATACTCAATCGAAGTAAGAGAAACAAAGAAATAGGACAGGCCAGTGTTCTTTGGAAAATCATGAAGGACCTAATTTTGGTGACCCTTGGAAGATAGGAACTTAGGTGAAATATCGAGGTATACCTAGAGAAAAAGAGGAATGAATTGCAGGGAAAGCAAATGAAAAACACCACTAGCATCATTGAACAAGTCCTTTGTCCTTCCTCATTCCCTCTTTCCCTCCCTCCTTTTTTTTTCTTCTGAAGTATCTAAGTTCAATCCCAGTAACCTCCCTTGACCACATAAATTCATGAGCTCTTGTTCCGAGTCTCATTAGATAGACCTTCTAGCTCTAATCATTTTATTCCCTTGCTCAAAAGCCTGCCATAGTGCCTAATACTTAAAGAATAAACTTTTTGCTTAGCGTGGCATTTAAGGCTCTCCTTGATAACTCCTTTCTCCCCTTTAAGGCATCCTGGGCTCTAGTCAAACAGAACTGCTGGCTTCTTATAGCCAGCTCTTAATTTTCTGCCTGCCAAACTTTCACTCATGCTGGTAGTACCTACTACCTGGAATAATTTCCTTAACACCTGCCCTCCCATTTTCCTTTTTTAAATGTAAAAATTTCACCCATTCTTTAAGGTCCAAATTAAATGTCACTTCATCCAGAAAGCCCTCCCTGACCCATCCAGCTAGGCAAGTCCTCACCTTCCTTCAACCCTCATGGGTCTTTGACCAGTGACTCCAGGAGTGACCGTTCTTACTCTTTTCCTTGGCTTAGAGCTATTTACTATATAAATCTTTCATCTCTCTTAATCTGGACTATGAGCTACTTTTGCCAGAAACCATGTCATACCTTCTCTGTATCCTCAGCTTGGGAAAGAGCAAGGATGCAATGCTTGCTGGATAATGGAAAGCAAAGAGGAAGGAAGGAAGGAGGAATAGAAGGAAGAAAGAAACTAAATCTGTTTCTAATCCCTGGACATAAAGAACAGACTGATTTACAGTAACCACCTGGATACGAACAAAATGACTCTTCTCTTCAATGAGCACCAGGGAGGCCAGAGCAAGTTTCTCATAAAAATTCCCAGTCTCTACATTTTCTAACAGCAATTCTCATTTGTTTTCTCTAGGTTTCTAAATCCACTGCAGGGCACCTCTGTTATGCTCCAGCCTGGCTCACATTGCCACAATGTCAGGCTGATCTGTCCTCTATGCTTCAGCATCAGCCAAAATGAAAAGATAAAATGCTATCTGAAGAATGAAAACGAACTTGTTAGGTCTTGAGTTGCAAGCAATGCATACAAAGGTATTTTTACTTTTAAAGTTTTACATGTGAGACTTTCCTCATGGTCTTCTTAATGACTTCTCAAGAAAACTTCTTGGGTTGATGTAATAGGGTTATTAATAATTGAAGGCAAGTTAACAAGGGGGAAATTACATTCCATATAATACAAATGGAAAAAATATTTAATAGTAACCGTGACAAATAGTGAGAGACTGTGGTATTGTGGGGACCTTAACTTCGGGCTAGTCAACCAAGCTTTCTGAGCCTTGATTTCTTCATCTGTAAAGTTGAGGTCAACATATCTATTGTCTAAACTTCTTGTGAGGATTAAATAACATAAAAAAGAGAGCTAAGCATGGTCCTCAACACACAATAGGTGTTCTCTAAATATTTGCTGAATGAATGAATGAATGAATAGATGGAAAACAGAAGTAAGTGATACCAAAAACGGGGGTTTGATCCTGGGAAGAAGGCAAATTACTAAAGGAGGAGGATCGTAAGCTTTGGAGTCAGACAGATGCAAATTCATGTCCTAACTTTTCTTTTAACAACCCTGAACCTTAATTTACTCATCTGCAATAGGGAGGTGATAATAAAAATAAGAATAATCATCTCATGGAATTACTGCAAGTCTTAAAGAATGTATGTGAAAATCCTTTGCAAACTGCAATGAGTGAATTATAGTTCAGCTAGTGATATACATTCTGCTCCTTCATTCAACATCTGGGGTCAGCAAGGCAACCCACCTCAGCCCAGCCAGGACCAGGGTCAGTACCCACAGATTCTGGATCTCCACCTGTAGGGAAAGCCTGTTGTTTCTGAAAAAAGCTTCCATGTTTTATTCTAAAACTTGCTTGGTTTCAGTGCTGTGTGTGTGTGTGTGTGTGTGTGTGTGTAAATGCAATGCATCTAGTTCACTGGGAGCTCTGTCAACATCAGGTCTCTGTGCGTATATATTTGTGTGTACGGTTTGTAAAGTGCTTTTAGATTTTTTAAAGGCAAAAGTTAAACTCATTTCATTTAAAATCATCAGCTGGATTGCCTTAAATGGAGGGAAAAGCAAAAACGTACACAATATAGCCATTATTCTCCTGTTACTTAATTACAAACAGACATAAATACTCTGGATTCTGACATCTCAGATCTTCTTAAATTCTAGATCTGCATTTTGACATATAATGAAGGAAGGGTCAGATTCCAATTTGTGTGTTAAGCAAACCCGAGAGTTACAATTATATATTGGGACCATAACGACTTCACTAAAACAAGACCTAAACTTTTAATTAACCTGCCAAGACAAATTACGACTCATAGCTCACAGGTAATGATCACAGACAGCTGAGACTCAACGCCAGGGACTCTTGGGGAAAGAGGGATTAACAGCAACATCAGAATCAGTCTGTTTTTGTATTAGAGAAAAAAAACAGTATTCATTAAACCATCACTGTAGCTTGAAGGGAGACAGACAGGTCAGAAAGGCAGCAAGAGAAAGGTGGAAGGAGAAAGAGGATGGGAGAGAATATTAAAACAGCTTCCATTTATTGAGTGCTTGTGGTAGCCCAGAGCCTGTGTTAAGCACTTTCTATTTCTCTGTTTAATCTTCACAATGGGGATTGCAAAGTACTATTGTTCCATTTTCCAGACAAGAAGAATGAGGCTCAGAGAGGTGGCATGACTGTCTCTGGTCACAGAGCTAACATGCGACAGTGGGGAAGGAAGGAATGGAAAGTAGTTCTCATAAGGCATCTGTCTTCAAAGCTTCCTTGACAGAACACTGGAATCAGGATCCCCTGGGATTTACTGCAGGCCTACTGAGTCATATTTTTCTGGAGAAAAGGCCCAGGAATGTGAATTTTCCCCTGGCTTCCCAGGTGATTCTTTTATTCAACAGTGTTTGAGAACCATCTGTAAAGTACCCTTGCCACTTAAAATGTGGTCCACAGCAGCTTCAGTATCACTGGGTGATGGTTGGAAATGCCGAATCTAAGGTCCATGCAGACCTGCTGAAGCAGAATCTGCAGTTTATCAAGACCCTCAGGTGGTTCACTCAAGTCTGAGAAGCACAGTATGACCTATTGGCCCTAAAATACAGGGTTAAAAGGAAGTGAAGACAGGTGTCCACATTTAGGTGAGAATGGTGGAACCAGAGGGAAAAGAAGACCATCTCCCTAATTATGAGAAGATAGGTTAGCAAGCTCTGACTAGCCAAGGGTTGGCAAAGATGCCTCACTGTACCTATGGTTTATTCCTCTAAGATGTGTATCCTAATTAAAAGTGGCTTTCTTCTGGGGTTTGATTAATATCCTTTCATATTTATGCTAAGTTATTAAAAATAAGGAATTCTGATTGTAAAAGCACTTAGTTTCGAACAAGCACTACTCTATGCTTCTCTGTAAACCAGGCTTAAGGGAAATCAGGCCACAAGACCATGAAGCTGTAACTCAAGCACCACCATGACTTGATGATCATGTCCCTAAACTGTCGCCATCCTATCCGGAGAGAAAAAGGAATCAGGGCCTGTAGCCTCCCAAACCCTGCCAAGTGACAGCCTAACAGGATGACGGCCAGACTGGGGCCTCTTATGACAGGGAACGGGCTATACTGTTAGCCTTAGTGTCACCAGTGACTCTGAGCTGCAGCCTCAAATACCAGAATCCTGAAAAACTAAGAGCTGGGAACCCCAAGTGATTTGTGCAAGGTCAAAATCTAAGTTTGTGCTGGAGACTGAAAATGGAGCACAATCCCTGCCACAGTTCACAAGAAGGTATCCAGGGAGGAAACCAACAGCACCACAACTGCCTGGCAGTTGCTGCCGCCAATCCTGCCAGGGGAGTTCGTTCCCTCATTCACTGCGCGACACTGCACCCCACTGGGCTGGGTGCCAGGAGGCAGACAAGATCCTGTCAAAGCCCCTGCCCTCTAGGCATTCGGAGTCCAGCGGCTCAGACAGACATCTCTAAAACAAGGACTGTACAAAGCGATAATTTCTACATCGGATCTAGTTGCCTGAAAGCCTCCACCTCCTTCATTTTGCCAAGAGGGTGAAATATTGAGCCTGTATTTAGAGCAAAAGCTTTTTAGCCACACCCTATATTTAATGGGAAGATGCTTTCTGTCTCAACACAAAGGGCAAAATTTCAAGTAAGCAGGAAATGGCCTGAAAATGACTCCTGTTGTTTAGAAGTAAGAACCAGGGGCTGGGCATGGTGGCTCATGCCTGTAACCTCAGCATTTGGGGAAGTCAAAGTGGGAGGCTCACTTGAGCCCAAGAGTTTGACCAGCCTAGGCAATGTGGTGAAACCTCATCTCTACAAAACATACAAAAATTAGCTGGGCATTGTGGTGTGTGCCTGTGGTCCCAGCTATTTGGAAGGCCGAGGCAGGAGGATCACCTGAGCCCAGGAGTTCAAGGTTGCAGTGAGCCGTGATTGAGTCACTGCACTCCAGCCCAGGCAACAGAGTGAGACCTGGTCTAAAACACAAAAAGTAAGAACCAGGGTCTTGTAAGAATTTTGGAAACCTAGTACCAGATTCAGAGATTTTTTGGGGTTTGTTTGTTTGAGACAGTGTCTCAGTCTGTCACCCAGGCTGGAGTGCAGTAGTATGATCATAGCTCACCGCAACCTCAATCTCCTGGGCTCAAGGGATCCTTCCACCTCAGCCTCCTGAGCAGCTGGGACCGCAGGCATGCACCATCACACCTGGATAATTTTATCATTATTATTTTTTTTTGTAGAAATGAGGATCTTGCTATGTTGCCCAGGCAGGTCTTGAACTCCTGGCCTCAAGCAATCCTCCTGCTTCTGCCTCCCAAAGTGCTGAGATTATAGTATAAGCCACCACACCTAACCTGGATTCAGAAATTTTTATCAAACTCCATTTTTCCATGTCAGAGAGAATCCTAGCCAACGACTGAGACAGAGTTTTCAGGTGAACTCCAGACCACATAGAACTGTTGATTAAGCAGAAACCCCATTCCCAGGTGTTCTGTTTAATGGAGTTAAATTCTTCCATAACTTTTATTTTCCTGTAGGGAATTTTTATCTCCAGGCTATGTCATAGTGCTTCTAATATAAACTCAGAAAAAAATGTTTTCTGACCCAAACTGCCAAGACCATCGTGTCCTGCAGCACATTAGGGCAGTCTAAGAAGTGGACACATTCTGTGCAATGTATTGGTAAAGAAGAGAAACTCTTTAAATAGGGTGCCAGGCTTCCCAGACACCCACAGGCTTCTGAGCTGGCCCAGAGGCTCAGGGTGAACTGGGAGCTGAGGCCTTCTTCCACTGCGAGGGACAGTGAAGGTGTTAAGCACTCATTTATTTAGCACATCAGGGCCCACTTTTTGTCAGAGATTAGGACATCTCTATTCTCAACAAAATCCCAGTCTGACTGATGGCATGGTTCATCCAGCCTTTTGCACTGCTGTTCTTACTCTCTCTTCAAGCCTGTATCCTCTTTTCTCATTGGCCAGGAGTTGTTGGCACCAAATCAAAAAAGAAGGAAAACCAAAACAAAACGCAAACCACAAATCAGTGAGGTGAACCAAGTGAGACTCTGAAGACAAATATGTGGGAGAGAAGTGCCAAGAAGAGAGATGTTGCCTCTGTGTGGCTTGTCCAGGATTCCTGTCTCACAATTCCACCCCCATCTTGAAATGCACTGCACACCAACCACAGACAGCAGGAGAGAAGCAGCGGGCGACAGCCCAGGCTCAGGTGTCAGCTCAGAATGGCGGGCGATTCCTTGTGTAGCAGGCCCAGTCAGGAAGGTCTCATGCAAAGCTTCAGGGCCATCCACAGCTCTGACACCCCCTTGTCAGTGTCAGTCCCAGAATCTCCATGCCATGCAGCCTCCCACCCAAAGAGACAATATCCCACAGTCCCCAGAGGGTGCGGCTCCCTTACCAATGGCAGTGGTGAGAAAGGAAACCACTTCTGACTCCTTTCCATCATTGTAAAAAGCCAGGTGCCAGATTCCTGAATCCAAATACTGGATGAAGCCTGTCTCGTGGCTGGAGGGGGGCACAGCTCCCCGAGACTGGCGCGGGGTCCCCTCTAGGCTCCGCGCCTCCTGGGTTAGGAGCCTCCTGCCATCCAGCAGCTCCACAAAGTCAAACTGAAAGACAAAGAAAGCACAGTTAGCAGTGGGTCTGTTCCACCATGCACCAGCGTCCTTCCCGGGGCTTCTACTGGAGAGGACATTGGGAAACACAAATAGAGGCAAAAAGGGCCCAAAGAGGCTAAGGGTGCAGGCAGGTTGATTGATCAACTCAACTCTTCCCCAGACCCATTTTTTCATGGTGATATTCTCCCAGCTCTGCTGTGAGTGAGGCATAATTAGAGGATTTTTTTAAGTCTCATTTTGTTTTAGTTCTTTTTGTACTGGTGGTGAGTCTTCCCCTGGCTGAGTCTGTACTAGGACAACCATGTTTTTTTTCAATGCCGGGTGTGTGGTTAGAAACACAGCCACTTTACAATTGGTTGAACTCCATGCAAGTCATGACAACAATCTTGGGGGGTGGTGGAGGGGAGCAGAGGCGGGTGGCTGGGACTGGGACTGGAGCATTGGATATGATTGGAACATCAGTCATGTGCAAATGAAAATTTGATTTATGTCTATTTTCCTTTGGTCAATGGTTCTTTCTGAATGTTCTAGTTTCAGGGAGTAAATTTAGGGGAACTAAACTGGATTAGCTCAAAACTCTATGAATAATTACATGCTGTGTCAAATACAATTGCCAATTGATCAGAGACTGCTTGTGTGAGACTCCAGAAAAGTCAGTTACACTGTGTTAACAACAAGTAGGTGGTTAAATCCTACTGGCCTATTAGCAAGCAAACTGAGTAGTTATCTAGCTAGCTAGCTAGCTTTAAAAACCAAACAAGATATTTATTCAATTTCATGAAAAACTGTCTGGAGATATGCAGGCCAGGACTAGCATACCAGTCTGCAGTCAACAGGGTCTCAAGGCTCTTCTCCTGTGATTCCTTCTTTAGCAAACATACCTGTCTTTTAACTAAAAATCTTAAATAACTACTAGGGCTAGGAAGGCTGCATTTGGCCTAGGAATGCCTGATGAATGCCTATGATTTACATTACTCCAATTCCAGAGCTGGCAGGACCTTGCATAAGTGTCTGTTCTTTATTAATCATGATTGGTAATATGTCAGTCATCCTGGACAAGGTTTTTTCACTGCTTCTGGTGTGCATGTGTTTGAGTCAATGTGTAACCCTGAAGGAGAGAAGGAATGAGAAAGACTAGGGAAGAAACATTTATTCTGAGCCAGGTCCTGCACTAGCTGCCTTATAAATGTTATTCTTTATTCTTCACAACAGCCCTGCCAAGTGGGTATTGTTATCAGCATCTTATAGATGAGGAAACTTGCTCTGAGAGGCTAAGTGATGGAGCCAAGGTTATAATGCTGATAACAAGAGGATTCAAACTCAGATCTGTCTGATTCTAAACTGCATGCTTTTTTCTCTAGATCACATTTCCTGGATAATTTAACTTAGGAGACTGAGTAATAGCAGAAAGGCTGTTAAGAGATTTCCTAGAATTCCTTCCTCCTAAAAATCCCCAATGATAAAACCTTACTCATCTGAAAGGGCGGGTCTGAGAGGGAGTACATGGATGAATGGGCTATAAAATATATAAATGTCCCTTCAGGCTTAAGGCTCTGGATTGGGCTTCTTAACTTTGGGTTAAGATTCGAGGTATGAGCCCATGCAGATCAACAGGGTATGTGGGGTTCTGGTTACCTGTGTATGTGAAGGAGGGAGGCCTTTTCTGCCATAAATGCCAACCAGGGCTGCCTTTCCCAGAGACACATTGAATTTCAGATGCACGGGATGGTCTATGAACACTTGAGATCTCCAGAAAGTGCCAGGAGGAATCTTCTGGGAAGCTCGCCTCCCCACATCAATTTCTCCAGAATCTATGAAACTGTCCTCTGGAAAGAAACTACTGGGCTTTCCTACCAAGACACAGGGAAGGGAAGACAAAGACATCTCGGTTAGCCACATGGGAAACGAGAAACCAGGGCATCTGAACACCCGGGACTCTCCTTAGCCTCACATCCTTCTCTACAATATTCCGCTGTCAGCTTCCTCCCCACCCTGGCCCTCCACACATGGAGGAGTAAAAAGGTCCAGAACTTTTTTTCCCCCCAGCGATGCTCAAATTATTCTGCTAAAAATATGCATTCTTCCAAAGCAGTATGGGTCCTCCCCAAGGGCCATCTGTCTACTGCATAATTCCACAGCTTGTTAAGATATATTTTGATCCTAAAAATAATCATTTGTGGTCACATGAAAATAGCTCTGTGATTTGGTGTGTTAAGGGGCTCCTGGTAAAATAGAAAGGATAGGGGGAACGAAGTGTTATTAATTTCCCAACTCAGAATGAGTCCCCCAGCAGTGGGAAGCATGACTTGGTGGAGTAAGGTATTTAAAAAGCTCACTAATTTGTGTATACATTGGAAGCCAAATTCTGAGGCTGATATTTGGATGGGGGGTTGTGCTTAGGGCAGGGTTAGGGGCAGGGGAAGATGAGAAAAAGGTACTTCTGAAAAGAGGAAATATTTCTGCAAAATGTTCCTTTGTCTTTGGATGAGGGTAAATATAATTTCTGTGCTAAAATGGGTCAAACTGAGGGAATTTCCCAAGTTCACACATCAAGCCTATGCCATACTTGGAAATTCTACCCAGGCTCCCAACCCTATGCCAAGCATCCATGCAGGGTGTCATGAGTAAAGTCTCTTGGCCATTTCTATACCAATCAGGAGGGTGACAGCTCTCTGGGGGCACCACAAATGCAAGCAAGGAAGGCAGCTTATCAAACTCCCTCTATTTAGTAATTAAACACACTCATATGTGAAAAATACAAACCCTAACTTCCTGCCAGACATCAGCCTCCTGAAGAGTTGAGAAGGAACAGGAGAGACTCTAGGGATGTTAGGAAGACCACCCTTAGCACACTGAAAGACCAGCATCAAGTCAACAGGCTGTATTTTATTTGTTGTTACGAAGGACTTCCTGGGTATCCTGGTTCCAAGGGTTTTTTTTTTGTGATGTTAGAGATGTTCGAAGAGACACTTCAGAGAACAAGAATTCATTTGTAAAGAAAACACACTTTGGAACTTTTTGTAAACAGCATTTGGGGAATAGGAAATTAAAATGTCTTTCTTTCCCCCTAGCTTTGTAAGACTCCTTACAAAGCACATTTGATGCTGAAATGAAGCCTGGCAGGGCATTGTTGTAGTCATAAAATATTTTACTGTTTTAAATAATAAAATTCAATTTAAATGTTAAACTTCTCCATATGTTATCACTCCCTTATAAACTCCTAGGCAGAAACATCAGGTTTTTAGCTTCAAACTGTTAAATGTTATTTTAATTAAAAATATGCCAACAAAAAAGTTAAAATGTGCACTATCAATAAAAGTACCACTAGCATTCTGTCATTAGCATGAGAAAGAGTTTGCTTTTTAATTCCTTTATGGAAGGAATGTGCTTCAGACTTTTACCTTGAAAAATATAGATACACAAACCACCACGCTGTGATTCACAAAGTTCAAAGACAGAACCCAAATTCACAATGCATTGAGATGGAAGAGAATTATTTACATTCTTTCTTATCTGATTTTTGGGTTCCCAATACCACAGCCATTCTATATTCCAGGAGGAAATAGTCTGCCATCAGCTTTTAATTTTGCTAGGGAGGCAGAACTAAGAGGGAGAATGAAACAAAGCAGATGCCTTCTGAGCTCTTCCCTCCTAGAAACTAAAAAGAAATAAGCGCAACACTGCTAGTTCCAAGGATGCGTTTCCTTTGTGAGTAGGTGGCAGTCTGAGCTGACGGGATTTGAGAATTGTCTGAATTCAAATAATTCCCATGTCTGAAAATAAATAATGGAAAACTGCTCCCCCATTTTAGCATGCTGCCGGAGAACCCTGCACAGTTCATTTTCTCCCTCAGTGAGCGTATTTTTAGGAGACAGTGACTGTATCAGCTAGGTTTTGCAGCCTTATAAGTCAGAGGTCTGCAGGCCTCAGGCATAAATAAGTTGGCTCTTCCCCCAGAGGAGGTGACAAAAGGGGACTTTTCTAGCACTTTAGTATTTCACCTAGATGGGCTGGATGGGAGGGAGAAATTGTCTTGAGTGTGTATATGCTGAAAAAAAAAAAAAAACAAACAGTGAACTCTGCTCTAGGGCATATCCTCTATCAGGACCTTGAGGGCCTCTGGTCACCAGAGGTCTCCAAATCCCACCACAGGGACAGGCTGGGAGCTGTTGAGGGGGAAATGCTAACAGCCTGCTGATCACCTTTACCTGAAGGGAAAGAGTCATGACATGGGCTGGGCTGAGGGTTGGGAAAGTGAAATGCCTTCCTTCTGTCTTGCTTGTTAAAAATCCTTATTGCCTTACACTTTCTAGATGCTATAAGACTTATTGTCCTTAATTCTGAGCACCAAGCTGTGAGCACTAGGATATAAAATATCCTCCACCATGAAGCAAAAGCCACCAGTGGTGGAATCATAAGGGTGAGGAGAGGCTAGAGGCAATTGGAGGCAAAAAGTCTTGTGTATACAATTCTTCTTATCCCTACCTACATTCTGGAAGATAAAAATAGTAATAGATTTTAAAGGTGGAAATAGCAATAAAGGTAAAGGTATTAGTATTACTAGTCATATTGGCTTCCACTTGATGAGCTCCAAGCACAGTGGCAGGTACCTTCATGTGTATCAGTTTGGTTAATTCTCACAGCAACATTAACATCTGTATATGGAGGCTCAGAAGGCTTAAGAAACCATTTTGGGATCCCTCTTTATTTATTAAAATATGGCTTCTGAAGGGATCAAATTGACGAATGATTAATTAAAACACTACAAAGACATTCTCAGTGGTGGTGGGGTGCATTGACCTTCTTAAAGAGCAAGAGTCCAATAGGATTCACAGCCCCAGCAGGCTAAATATCAGAGCCTGACCAGGTAGGTCCAAGGCCCATTAAAAACATTCCTGGCATCCTAGGGTACAAAAAGATCATTTGTATGAATTAGGAACCTACAAACAGGTCCAAAAGTTAAAGGGCAACAGTCAGGGTCTCAAGACATTCATGAGAAGGACACTATACAATCACCGGGTGCCCCCAGAGACTTAACAAACACTGCAAAAAGCTTAGGTCACAATTAGGGCTCCCCAACAGCAAGATTAGGCTTCACAAGGCAGATTTTACTGGTAATAGTGCTTTGCTTTGTAAAGCTAGATAGATTCAGGCTTCCCATAGCAATGCTGTGCAAATATCCAATCATGTCTATAAAAGAAATTTCTTAATGAATTGCTAAAATGGATAGCTCAGTCAAAAAGCAAGATTTGGAAGAACTGAAATTTCATGCACTTCTCAATCACAGCCTTTACTTTCTTGAACTGAGATCTATCTATATAGGTTCTAAATTCCTAATCATCTAATGTTCTTTCTCTCCCTCCACCTTTTTGGTTCTTTTCAATGCAATAACTTACATGAATAATTCTTTAGTTTCCTTAGCAACTGGTTGAAATTTATTTGGTTATCAAAATAAGCTGTTCCGTTTTGGAGAGCCCAGCTGAGCCTGCGCACAGCAATTTGCATGGTTCAAACTAATGGGCAATTTTTATTTCACTGCAGAAAGAAGAAAATGCTATCCCAAGCCCACCAATTCAACCATCAGAAATGCTTGTTTATTCAATGTTTTTTTCCCTTCCCCATTAACGTGTAACACAAGTTCTTGTGGCTTTAGTTCGAAAAGCTGCTGTATTTGGTTTTTGTCCCATCACAACCCTGGAATGGTTACAGCCATTTGGAAAATATAGTATGAACTGCAGTTTCATGTTATTCTCAAAGACATGATGAACATTTACAATTCTTGGATTATAATATATTTAATTCATATAAATAAGAAATATATATTCTTAAAAATATTCAAAAAATACCTCAAACCTTTGCAGAATCTGTGGCAGGGAGAGAATATTAATTAGTCTGGACTTCTGGGATTTTAATAACTAATATGGAATGGCATGGGATTTGAGTGGATAAGAAGAAGAGAACTAATATTTGTTGAGTGCCACTTCAACATTAGGCTTTGAATGGATAGATATAGTTATCCTTGTTCTACAGATGAGGAAGGTCAAGGGAGATGCAGTAAGTGTCATAAGTTAACAGAGCCAATATAAAGCAGGGTCAGGATTAACATCCTACATTGTCTGGCTCCAAGGCCCATTTACCCTTTTCTATCATACCACATTGCTTTCTCCATCACTGTGAAGCAGAGACTCTAATCTTAATTCTGGAATCAGCTGTTTTCTTGAATACCCTCAGAAGGGACGAGAAATATGTGCTCACATCAGAGTTAAAGACTTTCTGAATTGAGACAGATCTAGGGAAATGCATTTTTAACATCATAATGAAAAACATAAACTGAGTAGACATTGATTTGACCAGGGCAAAATAAATGAAGAACATTGTGGTCTCACATAAACTATAGGAAGCTTTGTCCTCTGGTTTCCAGTCTGATGTATTTTTTTTGTCACAGTGATTGCTTCTGATGCCGACCACTTTGCAGCACAGTGCTGCATTGAAGGCATTTGCAAATAGGATTTTCATTTGCATCAGTAATGACAGATAATCCCTTTAAGCAAAAATACTCCAATTAAAATAAACCAATAATCTGGTGCAATTTTATTTTCTCTCTTATCTGCACCTCCTGTTCCTTACAAAAACAAAACAAAACCTAAACAACCCACAGACTAATTTCATTAGAGTGAGAGATTTCAGATAGATCCGACTCCTGTTTAAAGAACGTCTGGTAGAGACCATAGAGGGAAGAAAATACGTTTTGCCAAATGAGATCCTTTACCAGTTCCTTGAGGGTTAAGCATATTTTAAATCTACATTTGTACATGCTGATCTAAAGACAGTCTTCACGTTATCGTATTAACCCATGGCATCCGACACTAGAAGCTGACGTGGGCACCACAAGCCAAAAGGCAGGACCATGGACAGGGCCAACGTGACATTCTGAAGAGTCATCTGGTTACTTACATGATTCTGTTACTATTTTCATATGTAGAACTTACAAATTAGAATGCACCTTAGAGAGAATCTAGCTCAATATTCTCCTTTTGAAGAGGAGGAAAAGGACTCCCAGAAAGTGTGTTCAAGGGATTTGCTTAAGGTGATACCACAGGTCAGTGGCTGCAGCTGGACTTGAACTCAGGGCTTCTGACTTCTAACCCAGAGCTCTTCCCATGGTCCCATTCATGACTCCTCCCTCCATATCCTATTAAGAGGCAAAGAAAGTGTGCATTATTTAGCATTTTAAGACTTACAATCTTTGCAAATGAGAGGACTGGCTTTGTCCCTCAAAATAGTGGGCAGGGGTTCTGTGTGGAAATGATCCCAGTTCCCACTTCCCTTAAAGATGACCAGAGGCCAAGAGTTGACTTTGGCCCTCAGGATCCTCATTTCAGAGGTCACGAGTAGATACTCTGACCAAGTATATGCCACCCTCTTAAACAAACTGGTGGCTGGAAGGCAAATTATTGCAAGGGCAGAGAGGCTCAGATGCTATGACCCAAAAGTCAACTGAGAGAAAAGAAGATGTAAGCAGTGAAAGTCAGAGGCAGCTATTGCCAATGTGCTGACTGAAGGGCCACAGGGAGAGAAAGCAGGCCATAGCAGGTGCAGGAGAGGGGAACGCCACACTGCCCAGAATGACAGCCAGGCTGGGTTATTAGCTCAGACATCTTTCTGGGTGCCAATTTTTGTGAGTCTGTGCCACTCTTGGCTGACAATGTCCATGGCATGTTAGAAATATTTCTAAGACATTGAGAACATGGGCCTATGGATATCCCATTCAAGAGTAGCAAACCCAATGCCACCACCATTTCCATCATTGATAGGAAATATCCATGTCTCATTGTACAATAGAATTTCACACCCACATCTCCTTCAGGGCCCTGTAACCTTGGGGTAAGTCAGGTGGGGAAGCTTACGGAGATAGCAAGAGTCCTGGAGTCACAGACCTGGGCTCATATCCCAGACTCTACCATTTACTGGCTGTGTGACTCTGGCCAAATCACTTAATTAGTGCAATCCTTTGCACCAATTCTAGTTTTTACATCTAGAATAATTACAAAATAATTATACTTATCTTACAGGATCTCTGTGGGAATTAAATGTGAAATGCTTTTGACAAAAAGTTTTAAAACAAACATGCTGTACGAACACTAATGATTATTGCTATTATTGCAGATGAGGAAACTGAAGCTCAGGCAAATAAGTGACTTGCTCAAGGTCACACATTTAGTAAATGACAGACCACTTGAACTGGTATTTCTATTAAACCACAAGAGTCCAAGAATCTTTCCATTACAACACCCCATCTACCTGCCTCCCCATACCCCACTCCCACAGATGCCCATCTGTCCCATGAGGTTTGCCCAGAAGAGCTCCTCTCACCCCACACAAAGATGGCCACCCCAGCAGTGTGAAGCCCCTAATGCTTCCCTCAAGGCATGGGATGGGATTCTGCTGAGCACCATGAGCCCTGCCTGAGCCTCCCATGAACTCTCAGTGACAAGGAACTGCGATGAAGAAACAGGTGGACTGGCAGCTTGGTAGCTGGCGTGGAGTGCAGAAGGATGGAGGGAGCGCCAGAGCATGGAGCTGTGAGCCAGGCATATGACGCACGCACGTTATGGAGGGCCCTTCAGCTCAGAGGCAGACACAGAGGACTCACAACACGGACAATGCAGCAACCCTACCTTCTGTGGTTCCTTTGCCTTTCCTGTCAGGGGTCTCTAAGCCAGTGCCCCCTGAGGGGTACAGGGAGACGTCGGTTGGCACAGGCCAACTGCTGGCTGTGTCCTCCGTGATCTCATACATCTGCCCCTCCATCGGCTGCAGGTGCCAGTTTAGGCCAAACAGGTGCATGGCTGTGGTGAGCAATGAGAAAAGTCATCTTTTTCTGCTGGAGGCAGAAACGGAACTCCCAAGCCATAAGGGAAAGGTGGGCAGGGTGGGGGAACACAGGCATTCAGTTCAGTTCAACAAGTAGCCCCAAAAGGGAGCTCTTGTAGTGCCAGCGCTGCAAAGGAGACTGGGAACAGAGAGGATCAAGGTTCAGACCCTGCCCTCTAGGGGCTCACAGTCTGGTGGAACTGGGAGTAGGCAGGATCGGGGAGTCTCAGGAGGTCTTGGTCTTTGCTTCAAAAGATAAATAACAATCTGGGGGAAAAACTGCAATTGGTATGACAATGTTAATTTCCTTAATGCAAAAATAACTTGTACAAATAATAACCAAAGTCCAACAACTCAGTAGGAAAATAGGCATTGGATATGAACAATTTACTGAATAAGAAATACAAATAGCTCATAATCATATGAAAAGACTCTTGGCATTATTCATAGTAAAAGAAACGTAAGTTAGACTCTGAAATACTATTTTTCACATATGGTTTGGCAAAGATAAAAAAGGTTGAAAATACACTCTATTGGCAGAGAATGGAAAGCAAGCATTCCCATACTTTACTGGTGTGAGAATATGATGTACAAAATCTATGGAGGGCAATTTGATAAAAGCTAGCAACATTAAAATACATATATCCTTTATCCTGGGACATAAAGCTTCCAATTCTAGAAATTCCTCCTCCAGATATACTTATACATGTACTAAATGATGTACATACAAGGTTATTCACTTCAGTATAATTCGTTATAGCAACATATTAGAAACCAGTCCATTGATAAGGGGCAAGAAAATGAAGTAATATCCACACAACAAAATTGGATGCAATCATTAAAAACAATAAAGAGGTTCTTTATGTACTTTTGTGGAAAGAAAAGTATAACATGCAGAAGTGTATTTGATATACTACCTTTGGGTTTAAAAATTCCTGGAAATGTATAAAATATTTCTGGTAGAATATGAAAGACTGGTAACAGTAGCTGTGTCCTGTGAAGGACAGAGATACTATGGATCGGGGGGTAGGAGGGAAACTTGCTTTTCACTGTACACCTTTTGCACATTTTCATTTTGTGCCATGTGCTTATATTTCTGTTCGAAAGATATTTTTCCAAGGTAGCAACTGCTAAAAAGTCTTGTACAGCAATCTAGAAAGAGAGCATAAGGCGCAAAAGAATGAACATTGTCCCTTGAGATATACACGCTTGAGAAGGCTGGGAAGCTCATCTCCAATAATGTTTGTGATCTAGCACAAAATATCTGCTTAAATCCCATTTTAGGATTCCAGGCTTGGGCCTTGTCAGTGGTTCAAGCTCCCCTCTTCTGATACCCATCTGAATTCCCCATACATGGAAGTAAGCACTCAAGTCCCTGGACCTTCACGACACCCTGGATGTAACATTCACTCCTTTGCTTGGTGAACACTGTCTGAAAGCCCACTCCATGGCAGATTCTGGAGAGCCAGAATGAAATCAGAGAGTCCCTGCTTCAATGAGCTCACAGCCAAGTAGGGAAGACAGACAAATAACAAAGTCTCTTCAGCAGGACCAGAAGGCCTAGAGGAGGGGGTGACTGACCCGCTAGGGGGGCTAGAAGAACACAGGGAAGGATCTTCAGAGAGATGAAGGCCCATAGTAATTGTATTTACTGTGTGACAGGCAGTATGCAGGGGAACTTGTATATATTAATCCTCATGGCAACCTCACCAGACCGGATTTACAGAGGTGCATATTAAGGCTCAGAAGGTTAATGAAAATTAAGATAGCCATAAAACTATTATTTATTATTTAACGATATGCCAGGCATTAGGCTGAGAGCATTACAAACAATAATTCCTTTAACTCTCACAATAATCCTATGAGGTATTCATAACCCCATTTTACAGATGGAGAAACTAAGGCACAACAAGACTAATTAACACACGCAAGGTTAAATGGCTAACAGGTGGCAGAGACGAGACTATAATCCCAAACTCTTCCAATCCTGAAAACATGCACTGTCAGTCTTCTCGGCGTCAAGGCCCAGGCTTGCCTGCTTAGCTAGGGCACCTCTTGCTTGGTGTATCTATCAGGATGGGCATTACAAAGACATCCCCCTTTTGTACATCAAACAGCCTCCAAGGCTTTTAAGTCTCTTTTTAGGCAGTAACACAGGATCCTGTGAGCTAGAGAGGAAACTCTGTTACCTGGCCCCAGTGTATGAAGGTGTCACTGATGGTGGTTTTGAGGGGCTGTGTGACTGCCATCAAGACACACAAAAAAAACTATCGAGGAGACTGGAGCACAGCATACCCGTTTGATTTCTAGTCTGAACACAAGCCATGGGGAACACACACAAGTCTGCTTCAGCCAGGAGGCCACTCTTGGTGAAAGCAACGAGATCTGACACTTTGCTTTTTCTTTGGTTACTGTGGTGCAGGAGAAGGTGTGTGGGACCAGAGGAAAGAAACTAGTTTTGAATCTCAGCTGCCACTGCCTAGCTGCAGTCTTTTCATCTGAGCAATTAGTATAGAAAGCTTCAAAACATTGTTGTACCTAATGAGGTAATATGTGGCAAAATGCTTTGCAAACTGTACACGTGTGATAACTATATGTGATAACCATTCATTGCATTTGTACTGTTGATGATAATGATAATGACAACAGTCACTGACATTTATTGAGCACCTTTTTTGGTACCAGGTGAGGTGCTTTGCACTGCTCTCCTCTACCTCCTATGTAGGTGACAATAATACTTGAACAGTTAATCTGCCTGGAAGCTTTGAATATTCTGCTATTTCCAAGGCTGGATTAGCTCAAAATTCTGTTTACCTTCTTACTTTATATATTAGCAATTCCAAAGGTAACTGAGAAACTGTTTGAGCTACAGACAAATCAGATATATGCAACTAAGTGAGCAATGCTTCTTTCCCCATTAGAATCAATTATCTCATCTAAGTGTGCAATAGTGCTGTCTTCTTAAAAGGTCATGAGAATTAACTAATCCCAGAATGAATAGAACTCTCACAGCTTTGTGAAGAGAAACATTTTTATTGTCACAGCTTTCTTTTATATTTAACAAGATGCAAATAAGTCCTTGCTTAAAAAAAAAAAAAAGATACGTTGTGGGTAGGGGAAAAAGTGTTGCAGGTGAAAACGATCAACAGGTCTGGGGTCCCAGGGAAGTTAATGAGGGCAGGACAGTCCACAGTTACGAGGGTGGGGGAGACATGAGGGGGCGGGTGTTGGCACCCCTTCCTCTCCACTGTGCCCTCCTGGCAATCACAGAGGCCAACACAGCTGTGAGGCTGGCCAATTGTTTCTGTGGCCTGTGGAAGATGCACTCCTGAAAACTATCTGGGAAAGCAAAGCTCTGTATTCAACTCCAACTTAGACTGAATCTCTCAGGAGATTTAACCATCCGAAAATAACTTTAGAGGCTGGTGGGTAGGGAAGGAAACCTAGGGTCACCCAACCAAGGTTGGGCTGAGAAATGGCTACCTGGAAAGTAAGGAGTAGGATGAAGCAGAGATTCAGAGACATGAAGTTCAACCAGTAGTGTCATCTTTTAAAAAAAATTTTAATTTTTGTGGGCACACAGAAAGTGTATATACTTAGGGGATACATGAGATGTTTTGGTAACGGGCTTGCAATGCATGATACTCACATGATGGAAGATGGGGTATCCATCCCCTCCCTTTGGCATTTATCTTTTGTGTTACAAACAATCAATCCAATTATACTTTTAGTTATTTTAAAATGTATAGTTTAATTGTTATTGACTATAGTACACCCTGTTGTGCTATCAAATAGCACAGTTCTTTATTCTATTTTTTTTTTGTACCCGTTAACCATGCCACCTAACTCCAAACCTCCCACTAGCCTTCCAAACCTCTGGTAACCATCCTTCTACTCTCTATCTCCATGAATTCAATTGTTCTAATTTTTAGCTCCCACAAATGAGTGAGAATACAGCAAAGTCATCTTAAAGCCAAAATAAAGGGGATATTTAATCTGTGATCCAAGGTTTTAAATATAAGTCATGCTAGTGACCCTTTCATTTTTTACTGTATTGTTAGGCAGGTGGTTAATTCTGTAGTTCTGGGTTATGGGAGAGGGGGAGAGGGAAGGGAGAGAAGTAGTTCGCTCTGCTCTCCTCTTTCCAAAGGACACAGCACATTCTCAGCCAGAGTCTGCCCATGAAATATGTATGATCGAGTGGCCTCTCTTCTTTATCCTTTGTAATAATCAAAATCATAACACAAAAATTAGTATCATTTGAATGCACACTACATGCCAAGTGCTTTATTTATATTATTCAGTTTCATCCTCATATAAAAGTAGGTTGAAAAAACATTATTGGAAAATGGAAGTAGAATAGAAATAGAGCTATAGTGCTATATTCTGATTTACTTAGAGAAGTAAAGTAAGTTACCTGAGATCACAGAGCTGGTAGAAATTTGAGGCAAGTTTAAAACTCAGGACCCTGTGCTCCCAAGCCAAGCTTCTTCTTTTATATATTTTATTTTAAATAGAAGATAAAATATGGGCAGCATAAAGCCAGCAGCAAATAAAATTTGAAATAAATATTTAGGGAGGGGGAGCTGATAGTGATGATAAATATTCTCTGGCCCACAGCAATCTTCATTTAAAGCTGTGTATAGCAGCTGAGTGCGTGTTATCCAAATGATTTGGAAGACAGAGCCATAGATTAAAAAAAAAAAAAAAAAAAAGCTAACAAATATAAATGGTTCTCCCCAGCCTGCTAAGGATAGACCAGGCCACTGAAACAATATAAATTATAATCACTGTATTCCTTGTTCCCCGAAGAATGAATGGTAACTACACATCATCAGTGTTACATCACAGGATTCTCTATATGATACTCTGCAGTGTGTATTTATAACTCTTGTGCAAAACCTTCCTCAAGTACACTCAAAGTGACCTAGATAAGTAACTTGATACTGGTTTTCCCGTTAGACTAGTTTGTAATTCAGTGAAAAGGTGAAAAGATGCTAAGAAGTTCAGAAAAAGGCTGTGGAAAGGTAGCTGGTTCACAAGATCACCCACGCTGAAATGTTAATGATTTCTAAAAGCCAAGAGCCAAGGTGGGGGAAGTTCTGATTCTCTTGGCTCTGGTCAATCTCATCCCAGGGCTGACATTTTCCCCGTTGCCTTTTCCTGCCCAGTGAGACATGAGAGATGGCTCAGAAAGTGCAAGCTCTATCTTGACATTTTAAAGAAAGGCTCCATAGATGTTCAGACATTGAAGGCTCCCCTCAGCACCCGGCCAGCAGGAGGCAATTAACAAAGTCATTATGCAAGAGTCACCAATATCAGTACAGGTGAGTTTCTGCTGTCACGATGCACACTTCCCTTCCAAAACTGGAATGCACGAACCCACTTGCGTCTGTACATCAGCAGCTCCAGGGAGTGACTAGACACGGTTATAACCACAAGAACTGTTGATTCAAGTGGCATTTTTGGTTTCAAAAGGCAGTGGGAACCAACCCAACCACGCAGCTACCCACTTTTCTGTTTTATATTAGTGCTCAGTTTTTTTTTTAAATGACTATTTCTATGAAATCAGTCACTGAGGTTCTTTGACTTATGGTCCTCTAATGGGGTGAAAAACTAAAAAGATAAAATAATAACAGAAATGACAGGCTTTCATTCCCTAGGTTATCTTCCTGGTTTTGCTACAAAGACACCACATTTAAAAGTTCCAAGCCAAGAAACTATATACACAAGATGTACACGGCAGGATAACAGAAAAAAAATTGGAAGCAAACTCGATGTCTAAAAATAGGAGAACGACTTAGTTAACTTATGGTACAGGTACAGGATGGAATATAAGGCAATCATTACAAAAAATAACTATGATAAACAGCAATGCAGGAAAATGCTTAAGACACAATGTTAGGAAAAGAAAAGGCAGGGCACCAAATTGCATGTGTTTCCTGACTGCATCTCTGCAAAACCATGTATGCATATGAAAAACAATTTGTAAAGAAATACATAAAAATGACATCAGGATTTGAATTACAGCAGACGATTATTTCCTAGTTTCCAAACTCATTTTAGTGCATCAGCATTAAAAAGGAAGCCTACAACTTAGTGTCACAAGCAATAGGTAGAAGAGAAAGATGATACAGCATGGGGGAGGGGTCCTGATTTTGAGCTTTTGCCTTGTGTCCGACCCCAGACATGGGGAATTACATATGCTCTCTCATTCAATCTTTACATGAATCTTGAGAAACTCGTTTGACAAATGAAGAAACTGGAGGCTCAGAAAGTCTCCTCAGCTGGCCCAAAGACACACAGATAGGAAGTACTAAGGCCAAATTTGAACCCAGATCTAAAAACAGATCTGACTGGTTCCAAAGCCCAGGTTCCCCTCCTGGCACATCACACTGGTGATGAGTTACGATGCCTGAAAACTACATCACAATTTTTAAAAAGATTTTGAGACAAATATTTCGCTGACAGTAAAGCTAGATTTGCTCTTTTGAGATAGTTTGGACCCAGAACCTGGTCCAAAGGGGTGAAGAAGAAAGCAAGGAAAGGAAGGAGACAGAGTGAGGATTATTATTAAATAATAATAATATTATTATTAAGTATTAAATAATACTTATTATTAAGCATTAAATAATAATACTTATTATTAAGCATTAAATAATAATACTTATTATTAAGCATTAAATAATAATACTTATTATTAAAGTATTAAATAATAATAAGTATAAATAATACTTATTAAGTATAAGTAATAATATACTTATATTATTAAGTATTATATTATTAGTATTAAGTATACTAATTAAGTATAAATAATAATAATAAGCTCCTACTTATTAAAATTTTACCTTGTGTGTGATATAATACTGGAGGATTCACATTTATTATGTCATTCAAACTCACAACTCTTTAAGTTAGATAGTAACTCCATTTCATAGATCAGGTGCCTCAAAACAGAGATAAGTAGTATATATTACTACTTTAATTTTCTATCTCTAGAAAACCGAGGATCCAGAATTGTCTACAATTGTACCACTCAACATAGCAGTGCCAAGATCCAAAAGCAGATTCCAGTGATGCCAGATACGAAGTTCTTGTCACACTGTCATCAAGGAAGCACAGGACAGGCTTCCATTTCATCCCGATCAGGATAAAAATGCAGCTTTTGTGAAATCACTATCAACAGGGCAAGCATTCAAGGAAGCGGCTCCACACAGAAGGGGTGCTGAAACCTAGTACGATGCCCACCATCTGCCCTTCATATTCAGGCCTCACTAGTGATGCAGTGATCACTGAACCCAAAGGATCTCCTGCCTGTTCAAACTGCTCTGCTGGTGTGAGGAGTCAGCATTGCCCTTTGGGTGGTACAACACGCTACCGCCAGGTCTGGGATGGTGTCTGTTATTTCCTAAGTGTGCCATCATCACATTCCTTTCTTTGTGGCCCTTGTGTCCATGATGACACCATTCCCAATGCTATCTGAAGTGTCTATATAAAGGTGTTCCAACTTGCAAAGGACCAGCCTCTCACCTGAGATGCATCGTCCCCTCCCTCACCTGTGTTAACGATCAAATGAGGCAGGAAAGAGAAATGTGTGTTTAGTTGGTACTTGGGAGCTCACACAAGGAGAAGATGCTTGTTGCTATGCTCCATTTCCATAGCTACAAGAAAATGTACCGCTACTTGGCTGTATAGAGCAACCCTCCAATCTTCTGATTTTCTTTGGCGCGCCAGCCATGCAACTGATTTTTTTCATGATCAAAGTCAATTAGGAGGTGGTCCCCACTGTACCTCAAATGGAGTTTTAATTTGTGTATGTATTATTAGGAGAGGCCTTTTCCCTTTGGATCATTCACTTCAGCAAGAGGAATGAGGGCAGACAGCTTAACGTGGAGCCTGCCACCCAGATTTGTAACTTGGGATAATATTTCTTTATAATGAGAAACATTTCGAAATAGCACTTTAAAATCACACAGAACAGAGTGTTTGACGTCCCTCCTTTACTCCCTACAGCTTCCCAGTCTCCATTCCCATGGGTATTTTCCAGCCCTTGGGGACCATATCATATTTTCCTACCCCCCGCCTTTATCTGTGCACAGAGCAAGGCACTCATATGTGAGTTACCTCTGCTTCTTCTTTGATTACACACAGACCCTTGGTTTGGTTTAGTCTTTGACTAAAACTAGGAAGTTTAAGGCAGTAAGGAATTCCAGGGACCATGATGATGATAATGTTAACAGCCATAGTCATTACTTGGAAGCTATACTGTACCAAGCACTGTGCTGAGTGTTTTAGAAACAGTATCATTTAATCCTCACAAAGCCCAATGGGGTAAGTATTGTTATTACTCTCATTTGTAAGATGAGGAAACTGAGGCTTAAAGAGGTCTATCAACTTGTCCCGCGTTACCTTCTAATTAGAGGGAGAGACCAAATTCAGATCTGAGTTAAGTCCAGATGGAACCTGCCCCTAACCACTATACCACACTGCTTTTCTGATTAGGTATCAAGCTGTGAAAATGTCAAAAATGGAAAACAAAAACAAAAACAAAAAACCAACATTGCCAATCTCATTGTTATATGGACCTGCCTTTTTACTCAAATTTCATTGGCAATATTTTCCTGAGAATAGACACTTGATATGGTATCTCTTCAGAACAGAAAGGATGTTAAAAGAGCATTTTAAATGTGTGTTGAACACAATATTTGATGGTCTACGTTACTTCTACCTGCTCAGGAGTCTCACTTTGTTTGGATTTCTCTGTCTCTTGAGCCTGCCTGCCCATCTAGCCTCCATGCCTTTGCTGATACGATGCCCTCTGCTTGAACGGTCACCACCTTCTCTATTAAGAAAAAATTCCCCCATCCTTCAAGACATACTTCAAATATTGCCTCTTCTGTGAGGATTTCCACCATCACTCCCAGCCAAAAGTGGCCACTGCCCTCAGCCCTGGGCCCTTATCATGATTTCTGCCCCTTTCCCATAAACACTGCCCTCATGGTATGCATACCTGTGCTTCCTGTCCCTTGCTGGTTTCTCTACCAGGCTTAGTACCCAGTGGAACAGATCTGTAGAGAGACAGTAAGGCTCCCAGCTCTGGCCCTTACCAGCTGTGCATCAACAGGGAAGTCACTTAACCAACCTGACTCTTAGTTTTTTCATCTGTGGAAATGGAAATAATAGAAAACCATCTCCCAGGCTCTTGTAAGAATTAAATTTAATGATTAGAATTTAGAATTTAGAGATTATAAAGTATATTGAAAATATAAGGCATTATTATTATATTGCTTGATAGTTAATGAATGAAAGAAAGAACACCCAAATGTCCTAATGTAATACAGTCTGTGTTTAATACACAGACTGGTACAAAGATTTATATGTGAAACCACCCACACAGTCTCAGACCTCAACAATTAGGTGTATGTATAGTGCTATTTAATAGACTTACTGCACTACAGAAAAGTCAGAAGACATAAACAAGGTGGAAAAGAAGAATTTTCAGCTTCTAGGTAAAGAAAAATGCTAATTATCCTAAAATTTTCATTTAAAGCTTTGTTACCCTCCTACTCCATCTCCTCTCAAATACCCTTTTTGCAAAGACAGTTGGAATCAAGTGTGTGCTTATATACACAGTGCCACACACAGGCTGAGACACACACAGGGGTCTGAGGAATATGTCTTCCTACTCAATTCTACAGATGATCTGAGTGGTAAAATTTGAGACAATGTGATGAAATGGAGGCCACACTACAATTAATGATACTGGCATTTTTTCTTTCCCACTGGAGGCTGTGAACAAAATCTAACTCTAGGCTCAAGGGCATGATCAATCTAGCTGCCTGCCACGTGCCAGCAGGAAGGGCTTTCTCCAAAGTGAAATGTTACGCCAGTGACAATCTACTCATGCTGGAGGAAGCCTGGAGAACAGCAGAATCAGATACTACAAGGTGCTGTTGCTCAATAAGCAATAGGTTTTGAGGTCTCCTGACATTCATAACCTGGCCTCCTGTTGGCTCCAGTCCTGAAGCACTTTGGGTGCAAACCGCCGCCCCAGTCAGTGCACATGTGCATGGCAGTGCTGGCACAGTACACGGGGCAGGACAGACGGATGGATGTTCATTTTTCCTTCATAAGAAGATAAGTTAGTTTCTTTCATTTTTTTTTTTTTTTTTTTTTTTTTTGAGACAGAGTCTCACTCTGTTGCCCAGGCTCACTGCAATCTCTGCCTCCTAGGCTCCAGTGATTCTCTTGCCTCAGCCTCTCGAGTAGTTGAGATTACACGCGTGTGCCACCATGCTCAGCTGATTTTTGTATTTTTAGTAGAGACAGGGTTTCAACATGTTGGCCACGCTATTCTCAAACTCCTGGCCTTGAGTGATCTGCCCGCCTTGGCCTCCCAAAATGCTAGGATTACAGATGTAAGCCACTGTGCCCAGCCTAGTTTCTTTCTTTAGCAAGGAGCTACTTGCATCCTCTCAGTAGTTCAGAAGGGTGAAAACCTTCCCTAAATGCCCCCCAGCATATGGGAAGGGTAGAGCCCAATGAGGAGAGGATGGGCTCTGGGTGTGAGTCCTGTCTCTTTCTCTCACTAGAGATCTGGCTTTGGACATATCATTTAACCTTCGTGGCCTCAGTTTCTCATCTATGGAAATGGAAATAAAAACAGTATGGTGCTCCTGTTTGCACTTAACAAATACTTACTGGATAAGTAAGACTGTTGAGAATATTAAATGAGGAAATACATGTAACACTCAGAATAGCACCTGCCTGGCACAAGGCAAACTCTAGATTTGTGTGTGCTGCCATGTTTGTGTGTGCTGTTACATCAGCTTAGGCTTTGCTGGGAGTGGCTGGGAGCAGGGGCAAAGGCAAGCTGCAGACAGAAGGGCAACATGGCCCTTGTTTGTTCTGAGCCTCAGGTATGGGGCACAGGGACATGAGAGGAGGGCTTTTAGAGGCAGCATGGTCTGCATAGGGTTTATAGTCGGAAAACTGGATTTCTAGGTCCAGGTCTACTACTCACCAGCCATTCCAGCCGAACAAGTTATTTGACTGCAGCAGGCCTCAGTTTCCACATCTGGGGCTTGCAGGACAAGGAAATGCAGTTAATAATTATAGAGAGTGCATTGACTGCTGGAGAGAAAAATTAAAAGGCCTTGCATAAAGGCATGGTATTTATTCTGTATTTGCCTAGCGGAGCCTCTCTTCTAAGGGGAAAGGCAGCCAGTGTCTACCAGCACTTGTGATTTCTGTAGTTTTATACTGAAAGTCTTCAGTAAAACAGAATGAAGGTACAGATTGAGGCCCATAGAGAGGTAAAATGCACAAATGGACACTTTAATGTGGACTCTTCTGACACAGATGCAGAAGTATCCAGCATTCCTATCTACTATCCTCTGCCTTTGTTTAGGCTGTTCGGTCTTCCAGAAAGCCATTCTGATCTTCTCTTTCAATATCTTACTTGATTTACAAGCTCAATGCCTTGTAATTTTTCCTGATCCTCCCAGTTAGAATGAATTGCTGTCTCCTTTGGAATCCCACAGGGATAGGTTCAAACTCCAGTAATATACCTTTATCATCCGCCTAGAATTGCCATCAGCTCCTTACACATCTGGCTGTCCAAGAAAGTATGGATGGTTCAGAGGCAGTGACGCTATCTTATCTGGCTTTGTCTGCTCCTCACAGCCTGGGACACAGTCCAAAAGACAGGCTCAGTGAATGCTCCCCACCAGTTTAAACCTGAATTTGGGGAAGCTCCTTCTGCTTAATCACCTGAAATCCCTGCATCCAGGGATGGCTCTTGGCTGCTAAACCTGAAAGGGTTTAAAATCTCCAGGTGATTCAGGGGTTGGGAAGCTGCGTTTACTCCACATCTACTATGGGTCATCCACTGGACTGGGCCCTTTGCAGATGTTCTCTTGCTTAATGCTCAAAACACCACTTAGATACTAATTGACATTTTACCAATGAGGAAACCAACATACAGAGAGGTTTAAAAACGTGTCTGAGCCGGGTTTGGAATGCAGGTCTTATTCGGCCCAGTCTGTGCTTTTGCTCCGAGATCGTATTGCTGTCTTTAGAAGGATGAAGCTGTTTAGTTCTGGTTTTGTTGTTTTACTGATAGGAAGAAGCACTGAGTGGAAGGAGAAATATTGTGGTTTTTTCAGCCTTCTCTCTTCCTCTCACTGCTCCCTTCTTCCTTCCACCCTGCTCTTCCTCCCTACCATGAAAAGAGGCTGAGCTCTGCTCCTGCCTTGTCCCCTAAGCCTAGCAGACTTCAGTGTAGCCCCTTCCTAACTTCTCCTCCACAAGTGCTAGGTATTTACTCAGTGCAAGAATAGCCATCAGGGGGGCTGTTTTCTCTTTCTGTCTGCACTTAAGTGCAATTAAATTATGTTATCTCACAGTAATTATTCTGGAATACAAACGAGACTTGGGGAAAATTCCTTTCCAAGAAGGCTAAAAATCTATAAAATCAACTCCTTTTCCATACTCCCTGGGCAATGTTGTAGAAGGAGCACCCAGAGATGCAGTTGGGGTCCTTCCTGACCAACCATAGCTGTGCTGTCTCACCCTGGGGGCTTCAAATTGCCCCCAGGGCCTCCAGCCCCTAGGAGAGTGTGTTGTTTCTGCAGCTGCTGCTGTTATTATTAAAAATGAATATATGAGTAAATGTGGGTCCCTTTTTTTGACACATTTCCAAACTCAGAAACTGCTTGGCCCTCAAACTCAACACATCTTGTTTGCCAGGGGGAAGGGGCAGGCAAATTTCATTTATGAGTGGCTCTTACTATTAAGAACTAGGTGCCTGAGAATCATTTCATCTCCACAGCAGCTTCTTATCTACATACATGGGTCAGGAAACTGAGGTCTGGGGAGAGTACACTTCTTGCTTGAGTCGTAAGTAGTTAGGAGCAGATGAGCAGTTAGGACAAAGCCAGCCTATGCCCCATGCCGGCTACGTTTCAGCAGCCGCCTCTGGCTTTATCTCCTCTGGTTTTCCCTCTGCATAGTTTCGAGCAGCCATTTTCCACTCACTGATATACACTTTCCACCTCTGATCTCTGTGAGAACTTGGAACCTCTATTCTTTCCTTTTTCTTTCTCCCCTCTCCATGCCTTGCAACATCTGTTGGGTTCTGATCTTGACATCCTGCCCTCCTTTCTTTCCTTGAACAAACTTTTGCTGGACACATGCAACATCATGTCAGACCTGGCACAAGAAGCTGTGGCTATGATATTAAGTGTGACAGAAATTTTTTCGGCCCTCATGGAGCTCATAATCTAATGGTGGGGACAGATATTAAACGATCCATGTCACAGTCATTTAGCAGTAATTGTGAGGAGCACCACAAGCACCATAAAGGCATAGAACTGGGTTCCTGGCTCAGCGGGAGAGGCTCACAGATGCTTCCCTGAAGTAGCGACACTTGAGCTAAGCTCTTGAAAAAGAACTGATTGGTAGAAGTGGGGTAGGAGGTGATGGGCAGCTCTCTTCAGGAATCCTTCAGCCTTTTTTGGTCTCAGAGCCACTTGTGACCCTGCGCCCACCTCCCACCAATTAAACTGGCAGACCCAAGATCAGACAGAAAGTTTCCTTCTGGCAGGACTGTGGGGAAATTGGATACCTGGATGGGAGCCCTGAAGTTCAGTCCTATCCTTCTGAAGAGGATCTAGCAGTGAGTAACAGCTGTTCACGCCTTGTGACCCAGGAATCCTGCTCTGGGGAATACACCCTTTCCAAAATAATCCAAATATGAAATACGAAAACAGAGCAGAGGCACAAAGATGTTCACAGAAGTGCTACTTACAATGCCAAAGAACTGGAAACAGCTGGAATACAATGATACAGTAATGGCACAAATATAATGGCTTTTACACTTGGCGAGAATGAGGATTGTGTCAGTACTTGAAAATGTTTGCATGAAAAAATGGCCTGTGAAAAAGGCAGAAGGACATAAAGCTGTTTATCCACACTGACTACGCTGAGGCTGTGGCTGCTGTTGTTATTAAAAATGAATATATGAGTAAATGTGGGTCCTTTCTTTTTGACACATTCCCAAACTCAGAAACTATGAGCCACGATATGGAGGTCAAGGATAACACACAGAAAAATGCAGAATGTTTCTGTTGTTTGCCCCAGTATCTTGAATTCTGGATGATACTTTAAAAAATTTCTCCAACAACACTGAAATATCTCAGAGTTTGGAGATTATTTTAGGTAACACCTGATTTTAAAGCCAGTAAATAAATCACTTCTTTACTATATTTCTGAAAAACAGTGCCTGAAACTACAGAGACAGAGAATAGATAGATGAGTGATTGCCAGAGGCTGAGAATGAGAGGGGGGTTGACTTCAAAGGGGCATGAGGGAACTTTTGGGGGTGATGGAATGGTTATGTGTTTTGACTGTGGTGGTGGTCACGTAACTCTACCAGTTTGTCAAAATTCATACAGTAGTACACTTAAAACGTGTTAATTTTCTGTATGTACATTATATCTCAATAAATCTGATATGAAGGAAGTGGGCCTGGGCCTGGTGGTTGAGTGGGTGCAAAGGTAAGGGACAATGCCTGAGCAGTGGCCGGAGTTTCAATCCTAGTTAGGTCCCTAAGAGCACAGTCAGAGCCCTGTGCATGGCTAGGGAAAGGAATTATGACACAGGGGAAGACAGATGTCATCCCGCTGCCCTCCACACTCACTCTCTATCCTTTTTCACCCTGCTCTGTGCCCTGGGAGGCTGGTCCACACGGCCTGGATCAATGGTTCCCTTGAGCTCTGACTTCTGGTTGGGTTCCACCACCAGGAGGAGGTTGTCAGGGTGGGAAGAGAGTGAGGTGGAGATTTCCGTTCTCCGGCTCCCTCACCGCCATGCCTCTACTGAAGACCATACATCCATGTCAAGCAGCACTCTCAGCTGGCTACCTTCTCCAGGTTCTAGTAATCACTCCTTCCCCCTTGCCCCTTCATGCCCCTTCATGGTATCCTAGAACCATTAGCCAGGGGGTAGTACCATTCCTTGACACACTGCCCTCGCTTTTGTACCTAGCTTCTTAAACTCTCCTCAGATTAAAAGCAAATGAATGATCAAATGACAAACCCCATAACCCAATGCCTGAATACTTCCATCGCCAGGAAGGGCACTGTCAAACTCTTCTATCATGGGGAGGCTCTGCAAACTGGAAAACGTTCATTTTCTTCCCTCTTCAGCCCTGCAGAGCAAGTTGGTCCCTTCTCCCTTCGTCAGCATTTCAGACAACTGCAGAGAGCCATGCTGGTCTCCTAAGTCTTCCTTTTGGGGATCTGGAAGATATCTGTCTGTGGCCTGTTATAATGAGAACAATCTATATATATCTTGCTATTAGCAATTCCCACAGAGCAGCATGAAGTAATCAGTCTTGGAGAGAGAAGGCATTAATGCAGGATCCTGTATCTTTATCACTTTTTCCTCCTTCTAAAAGACTAAGTTCAATCATCTCCATTTCCCATTCTTTGGGCTATAAAGTTAAATCTATGGCTCCTGTCCAAAAGGCCTGATGTGAAGTCAAAGAGAAAGGAGGGAAAATGAGCCTTATTGCACACAAATAACACCCAGGCCCAAGTGTAATAGGCTCATACTAATGAGGCAACAGCATCTGAGATCCTGATATCATATGAGCTGAGCCAGACGGAAATGAATGGGTGTTGAGGGGCGGATAAATTCACCCTGGCCTCTATCTGTAATTCTTTCTCTACACATCTCATGTCCATTTCACCTGTATCTTAGCCCCAGAACATAAAATACACAGTTCTGCCACCATGCTTTTGCCCATGCTGCTCTTCTGCCTAGAGTACCCTTGGCAGAATTAACCATCTTGCAAGGCCTCTTATTCAACCAAGTCTTAATTTAGCACAGGTACCTTGTGCCAGGCTTTGTGCTAGGGATTGAGTATGTGAAAGCAGAGAGTAAGACAACAGGAGATGGGGGAGTGAACCTCCATTAAAAAGAAGGGAAGTCTAATATGTCTTCTAACTGAATTGCTACCATACTGAAGTCCAGTTTGTATGATGAAATGTCAGAGATATTGACAGTCTATACCATTCTACGCAAATTGCACTTAACGCTCAAGTTCACCTCTATCACCATTTCCTAGATAGTCTCAAGAACTGCATGACCCAAGGTCTTCCAGACCAAGAACTGCAATATTATTCCAACAAGCAAAGCTCTCTAATAGCTGCCTTTTGAAGAGCAGCAATTAAGCATTAAGCTTAGCAACATTCTCACTTATAAATTAAACTATCACCACTTCAAGCAAGGGTTCTGATTTTTTTTTTTTTTGTACTCCACAATCAGTCCTTCTTGTGGAGTTAAAAAATGCAAATGCAACCTAATTTAAGAAAGGATCCCTCATTGCTATTACACAAATTGGAATGTTCCACTGTGGTTACCCAGAAGATGCAGAAGCCCACATCTGAGACTCCACCCTTTATGTCCTGGTGCAATTTCCTAGAGATATAGAAATATAGACTAGGAAGGACTTTATAGGACAATCCACTTCTGCCACACTGTGGGTGAGGTCCAAGGAGGGGTAACAACCATCTCCCAAGGCGACCAGCAAGGGACAGCTCCTTTATCACATGCTCTGTGTTTTTCAACATCATCTCATTTAACCTGCACAACAGCCTTATGAAAGTAATACTATTATTCCTCCCACTTTGCAGATGAGGAAACCAAGGATCAAATGGCTAAACAGCTGGAGAGTGGCAGCACTGAGATTTCTGCGGAGTTGGTCAGGCTCCAAATCCCATCTTCTTTCCTGATGAGAACCCCACACTGCATTAGAGAAATCACAGAAAATGGCGCCACTGCCCTGCAGGGCAAACCTGGACCTGATGATACAGCAATCAGTAACCAGTGTCCTCTCAGGTCTTCATTTAAATGTAAAGCCGCTCCTCATTTTAGATTTATTAACAAGCCTTTTTCATCTCCTATTCCAAAGGCCTACCTGGCAAGACAGGTGCTTGAGGAATCCTCAAGTTACTAATCTGAGGCTCTTTTGCAGCACGCAGTGTCTGCGTTTCACATACAGATTCAGAACACAAGGGAAGCTGTCAGTTTTATCTGCATAGAAGCAACAGTGAGTGAATCACAAATCAAGTTTTGTCCTAGTTAGAGAAATGACATGAGCTGATTTGCAGGTGACGATTCTTCTTGTGGCTGCATTGCTGGAACAGTGAGACATCCCTACAAATGTTTTCTGACAGGTCCCCCTGGTTGTTCTGTCAGCTGCCCTTGTGACTAACACAGGCCAGGAAGCCTGTTGGTACTGCAGTGAGATAAGCCAGGTCAAAGTTCTCACTCAGGAGTAACTAATACTCTGTTACATGAGATGCTAATAATTCTAATAATACTTTTAACAATAGTAGTATCTAACTTTTATTGAGTGCTCTGTGTCAGGGAGTGAGCTAGGTCGTTCTTGTAAATTATCTTACAGAAGTTTCACCCCAACCCTGTGAAGTAACCACTATTATAATCCTCATTTTACAGATAGGGCAACTGGGGCAGAGAGAGGTTGTGTAAACTCGTCAAATGTCACAAAGCTTGGAAGCAGCAGTGCTGAGATTTAAAAGCAGGCAGCCTAATTTCAGAACCTATGCTCTCAACCATCATGCTGCTCTTGGTTCCCTCTCCTATAAAATGGGCCAGTCTTTCCAGCCACTTCCATAAGGAAAGTGAAAACCAAGGTTCAGAGAGGTTAAGCAAACTGCCCAAGTTTACACCGTCAGCAAGTGATACAGCCTGGGTCTGAAGTGAGATCTTTTGATTCTACATTGTCTGTTCAAGCCCAGGGCCTATATAGCATAGTTGGCTGAAAGCATGGCCTTTGAAATCCCAAGTCTTGGTTGCATCCCAGCTATGTCATATACTGGCTATGTGACCCAGGCAAGTTGCAAATTTCTCTGAGCTTTAGTTTGCTTTTCTAGAAAATACAGAAAATCATACTCATCCCACAGAATTGTGGTGAGGGTCCAGAGAAATGATACATGTAATGGGCCTGGCCCAATACTAGGCACATAGCAAAAATTCAAAAAGCCAAATATTAAGATGGGGAAATTACAGCATACAGGTTAAAAGTGTGAGCTCAAAAGAGAAAATAATTCGAAAGCATCAGCTCAAGAGCTTGAGTGCCTGTGGTTGGGAGGATCATAGCCCTAACATTTACCATGCAACAGTGGGCAAGCTACTTAAGCTCATGGGGGCTCAGTGTCCTCATCTGTCAATTGCGAATAATAACTCATGATTGTTAGGAGATTTCAGTGAGGAAACACAAGCAACATGCTCAGAACAGAAGGGCACGTGGACAGCATACAATCAAAACTAACTGCTCTTTATGAATGATAAACAGTGGCCAAATGTGATTTTTACTACTCTATATCACACCTTTTTTGCTAAACATGTTTTAAAAACAATTAAATGCTATACAATAAAGCATTTAATTGCTTAACAATTGGCAGTACAAGCTTCAGGGTCTGACCTAAAACTAGCATTGCCCCTTTCCACATCATCTCATGTAACCTGCACAACAGTCCCCATTGTGTTCTGCCAACAGATTTCTCCAGAAAAGAAAAGACCCAGTATTCAAATGGAGACTAACAAGGACCTGAGAACTGTACTAGGAAGAACCGGTGAATAAAGCACTGCAAACTCATCCTCGGTGGCTGTCCTTCTGAATTGGTGCCTTTGGAGACAAAAATATATATTTTCTCTCTGAAGAGATCCCACAGCTGTGTGAGGGTCCTCCCTGGATTCCCAGCTCAGGCCAGAGCAGCCAAGTAGCACTCCCAGGAGAGGAGGAGATGGCCCATGGGCAAGCCTCTCGCTTCTGCAGTCTCTGTGGGTGGTAAGTGCTGACTCCAGTGTCTCTACTTTCTCATGAAAATACCTGTAAATGTATCTGTAATTGAAATGTCACTGGTGGCACAAGTTTCTCAAGACACTTTCTAACTAAGAAATGGAACATCAGCTGGGCATGGTGCCTCATGACTGTAATCCCAGCCTGTCGGGAAGCTGAGGCAGGAAGATCATTTGAGGCCAGGAGTTTATGGCAGCTTGGGCAACATATTAGATCCCATCTCTACACACACACACAAATTTAAAAAGTAGCCAGGTGCAGTGGGACACAACTGTAGTCCCGGCTGCTCGGGAGGCTGAGGTGGAAGGATCACTTGAGCCCAGGAGTTCAAGGCTGCAGTGAGCTATGACTGCCAGTGCACTCCGCTTGGGCGACAGAGTGAGACCCCCATCTCTAAACAAACAAACAAACAAACAAACAAACAAACTAAACGTCAAATGAATCTGTCAGGATTACCAACCAGACATGACAGCCCTAGGCAGATAACAGCAAAAGAAAAATTATTTTCCACCCTCTGTTTCTGCCTCCTGCTTTGCTGGTGAGGTGATATAATTCTTATCTGGAACCTGATAGGATGTAGAAAATAATTACAAATGAAAAGGTTATTCATAATTTTTAAATGAGTTAATTAGTAAACCCAGTCAGACTCACTCATTACAGTAATTAATAATTGATTATACTTGAAATTAAACACAATTTTTCATCAAAAATCTAATTAAATATCTGTGCTTTTGCCTGTTGATTAGATCGGTTGGTCTGCTGGAAAAGGGTCTTTGTTAGGGATATTTGTGCTCGGCTGAGACAATTAATTTGATTTTTAATAATTGATAGTTTCTTCCAAGTTAGTCGTCACAGCCTGTAATTATGGCCAAGCAACAAGATGCTTATGCCTTGTCCTCAGCAGCTGCAGGAGAGCAAGCAATAAGGCTGCTACCCCCTAGCTTGTGAAGCAAGGATGGGATGGCCCGCACACCTGCAACGTGTTCACCTGCGTTGGCTTACACCAAGCTCACAAGCATCCTTCTGAGGTATGGGTTGTGCCTATTTTCTAGATGAGCAAATCAGAACTCAGAAAGAGAAATGACTTTCCCAAGGATGAGCAGCTGCTGTGTGGTAGAGCAGGGCCTGGAAACCAGGGCTGTCATGGTGGGTCTAAGCTCTTCCCCAACACCTTGCTGACTCTCCAGGAAACAAAGGGAATGCCCCAGGCTTGCCTCTCTGGCTTGATCCTTGTATATGAGCCCTAGCATCCAGTCCAAGTATTTCAACACAGACACAATATTATCTGTGTAGAAATATCTGTGTTATTCTTGGCAAGGACACACTATCAGTGAACTGACCATTCCTGGCTTAAGACACAAATTCTTCAAAATTGACCTTCGATCCACCTCCTCTTCTCCACCTACGTTGTCAGTGTTGTAATTAAAGCCATCAGCTTTTCCTGACTAGTTGACTGCAATAGTTTCCCAACAGGTAAGCTTCTACTCTCTCCTTCCTCTACCCTTACCTTTCTAAAATAAAAATCTGTGTCCTATCACTGCTTAAAACTGTTCAGTGGTTCCCCAATTGCCCACCCAATAAGGTCCTAAACTTGTCCTCCAAGCTGATCTTCACAATCTGATGAAACACTTCTGTATTAGCTCCAACGGTGCACCCCACACTCCTCAAATGCTTCAAACACAGAAAACATCTTTGCTACCACATCATCCTCTTTCAAGTCTTTGAAAGCTCCCTTGCTTTGAAATACCCTTTCTGTATGTCTACTGGCTAATGCCTACTTTAAAATCCAGCTCAAACATCACCTTTCCCAGGAAGCCTTCCCTACTCCTCTTGGCTGGGGTTGGGTATTCCCACAGCCCCTGAGCTCTGTGTAAATCAATCACTGTTTCAGATTTGCCTGCTAACATAGCTATCTCTTCTTTTAAGCTATGAATACCTCAAGGGTAGTGACTATATATTTAACCCTAGCACTTAGCATACAGCCTGGCTCAAAGCAGGTACTCCATATGGTTTGCCAAGTGAAAAATAAAATTCACAATATTGTGGATTTGAAGACTGTCAATGTTGGAAGGAAAATTAAAGGTTACCCAGCGAAAACCCGCAGGCAGTGCTTGAATCTTATTCTAAGTGGTCCCTGAGCTCTATCTGTATCCTTCCTCAGACAGGGAGCTCACTAATTCCCACAGTTGCCCCTATCTTTAGATAGCTGAAGACTAATCATGTATTCTTATTAACTGGGAGAGAAAGAAGCCATGAGATGGAAAACAGGAGAGAGTTTGATTAATCATGTAAACATTTACTCTTTCTCACTGAATTAGGCTATACGATATAAACCTTAAGACTTCAACGCAAAACAAATGGATGTGTATATGCAGCAAACTACTCAAATTACGACTTGTGACTGCCTGTCCAGAAGTCTACTCACTTATGAAAAATAATAATGTTAGTCAAAACCAAGAGCTGTGCCAGTGGTTGGTGGTGACATAGTATTTGTGGTGCCAGAAGAAACCTTCATGCCAAGTAATGGTACTGGAACTATACAGCCCTCACCAGTAACCCACTCTATATCAATGATGCACCTCACAGAGCCTGGGTAGGCCTTGACCTCTCCCAGTTTGGCTGTTTCATTTATACAATGACCCATAGCAGGGATGGCAAATACTTGCCACGTTATCAATATTCTCCATTTCTGTGACCATAACAGACATCACTAATCAATCACAGATAGTCTCTTACATTGAGCCTAAATATAGCCCCAGTATCTTCCTCAACACAGCATTCTAGGCAGCAGCAACTAAACAATCAGACAGAAGAAGAGATGACATATGCATGCCACCTTGGCCTTGGAGCCATGAAATTATCTAAGCCAATATTCAGAAGGGGAAAAGAGACCTGACATGCCAGAAGAGGCCTATTATAGCTTGAGATATTGAAGGGGACCTCCCTGTTTGCAGGACTATCATCTTCCTGATTACTTATTTTTATAAAATTCAAGGATCTTGAGTGGAATTGACCTTACAACTTATGCCACTCAAACCCCGTCCATGCTTGAACCACTTCTCTATCTCTTGAACACGTGATGGCCCATGTTGTATTAATCATTCTTAGTGACACCCCTTACTACTTCTCAAGACAGCCCCTGTTCAGCCACAGTGACTTTGCTAGTTGTCAAGTTCTTTTTCACAGTGGGCAGCACTCAGTCTTTTTTGGCCTCTGCCAATTAGTTCTATTTCTGTTTACTGGGCTTGTGCTGAAAAAGTCCCCTTTGCTTGCAGAATTATCTTAGAATTCCTTAGCATGGGTTTGAGGCCTTCTCAAGCTGGCCCAACCTACCTTAAGCCTTTGAATTACAGGAAAGGACCTCTAGGGTTAAGCCAACCTCCCTTCCAATGCCTTTACTAAGAGGCTGATTTATATAGAGGCAGCAGACACTACACAACACCCACAGATCTCTTTGGATTAATATCTTTCCTGGGAAAAGACCAAAGCAAGGGGTCAGAAGTAGGAAGCCAGACTGTGTTACAAATTCATCAGAAGACTGCACAGTGGGAGCCATCTGCTGTATCAAGGCAGAGGTCGGGAGGAGCTCCTTTTATCTGTGTTTGCACCCAGGGTCAAGTGAGCACTGCTCCGTGTCTGTGTGCCCTCAGCCAGCGTTCTCTGCTCTCTGTGCTGGCTGGGACCTTCTGCTTCTCAGTCAGAATTTCCCTGGGTTCCTGACCATGGTTTAACTCTGGACCTTGGTTCCCACAATACCCTCAGACTGCCTTGCCAGACATCTACCTTCAGACGTGCTTTCCTGCCAGTTTCCCTGCAACCCCAGGGTGCTCCACCTCCTTCCTGCTCCTCACTGCAGTCACACAGTCCCAACAGGAGAGGCTACCTGCTGTTCAGCCTCTCCAACTTGTCATTTAGTTGTATTGACTCAATCCATGACACTTATGCCATAGATCCCCATCTCAAAGGCTAGTCTTACTGAGCGCTCACAACTTAATACCAGGCACCCAACACACAAAAGGACAGATGCCCAGCTTCCTTCCTGATATAAGTGCAGAGGGATGGAGAGGAAGGAGAGGAGGGCCCTGAAGAGCTGCCCTTGCAGTGTCGGGGTGCAGACTGTCCAGAACTCCAGGGCTGCTTGGCTCACACTGCGTGCTTTGCCTGCCATGCTAGTAAGGAGCCTTCAGTGCCCACACATGTCTTGGTTGCTGCCTTCTGGGCCAAAGGGGAGCAAGGGAAGCTGGGGTGAAGAGGTGCTTACCCACAAAGTATGCCAGCAGGATGACCAGAGTGGCTGAGATGACGATGGCGCTCAGGGCTGCGCACTTCCAGTTACAGTACTTGGAGGGCTTCTTGAGGTTAAAGGCCGGCCGGGCGAAGGTGCTGCGGGGCAGGGGTCGGGGCGGAGGAGAGTACACTGTGCTGGACGTCAGTGGGTACCCTGGTGATGTGGTGCAGAAGAGCGGGGAGGTGCCTCCAGGCTTGAAGAGGAAGTGCCTGCAGATGGAGAGCAGCAAGAGGGTGTCAGGGGCTGCCCACAGACCAGGCACCCAGACAAACCTGGAGGCCAGAGGCGGCAGTAGAAGAAGCATGCAGAGGAGCCTGGATAGAGAGAGTCACCACAGAGACCTGGGAAAGGACAGGAACAAGGAGAGCCACGGACTAGACCATGGAACAGGGCACACAGAGACACGTTTCCACTGAACACGGATGGGACAGCCCTACCCATGGGAAAACCCACCCAAGGCAAGGCAGAAGTTGTTACCAACTCAACAGAAGGCTGGCATTGAGATCCTTTTCCTGGGAATGGATGGGGCTGGGATGCTCTTTCTTGGGGAATAAACTTCCTATTCTCTAAATTACAGTAACTTGGAAAGTATCTAAAATCCTGTTGTGTCCCCTGGATATAATGAGACTTAAAATTGTTCTTCTCCCTCCAATGCTTCTGTTGCCGGTGTATCTCAACCGAGGATTGGAATACCCTTCTTTTTAAAGGGGGTTTTAGTGATGTTGAAGCCAAGAAACCACCACTAAGTTATGCCATGGCCATTAGCCCCCTAGTGGCTGTCACACAGCCAATGGCAGCAAATGCCTTCAAAGCACTCTGTCCAGAAGCCAGACTGCTGCCTCCCAAGCCCAAGGTGAAAGCTGTGTGGGGGGTGAAAGCTGTGTGGGGGGACAGACAGGCAACTGCACCCTACAGCCTAGTCATGAGCGGGGTATGGTCAAAGCACATGGTTGTGACCAAACTAGGTGTCAGGAGCTCCTCCACAGCTTGGCTTTAACCATGGCCATGGGAGGACTTGCACACAGCCTGGGAAATGGAGTGCGTTGGTTGCACTGTATCCCCCAGAAGCCTTAGGGCAAACCCACCCCTGTTGGGGTACAAGGTGCCTCAGGTCAAAGAATACACACTCAGGGCCAGAGTCCATACAATACAGGGCCCGTGCTGCATTAAAAATGCTACGTGAGATGGTTTTTGGAATGGCAACGGCAGCCAATGAGATGCCAAGAGCTGCATATTAACAAGACTGCTGTTAATATGCTGGGGGATAGGGTATTCCAAGGATAAACTGTTGCAAGTTGAACATGGACTTGGTGATGAGCATGCCACATGGATCACCTCCCCCAGAAGATCCCAGGGAAAGGTCTCAGGGTCTGCATGCAAGTGCAGGAGCCACAAGGAGAGCACACACAGAGAGGAGAATGGGGATGTCACCTACCCGTCACTGTAAGCCCCATCATGGCGGGAGGCGCCGAGAATGTCCATCTCAATGAGGTTGTCCTGCAATGTCCCTAGGAATGGCTGCTTGCCTAGGTTTCTACGCACACATGGAGACATGAATGAAGCAATGAGTCATGCACTGATGAAGGGGGATAGTAGAGAAACACACAAAGTGGCTGTTTGGTGCAGCTGTGTGCGTGAGACCAGTGGGACACGGTTTCCAGGCAATGGGTCAGTGTGCAAGCCGCATGTGCAAGGGGTCCACCTGGCACAGAGCATCCAGAGGGAATACTGTCTATACAAAAACAAGATTTGGCAGTTGTATGCATCAAATCACAGTTCTCACTGAAGAGGACTGACATGTGTCCGGGACTGAGCTAGGTATGCTACATCCAGCCTCTCAAATCTTCAAAATGGCCATGTGAGGAAGGCAAGGTAATCCTCATTCTACAGGTGAGGAAACTGAGATGTGGAGAGGTAATGGGTCTTGCCAAGGTCACCAGCTAGCAAAGTTCAAAGCAGGAATTAGAGCTCAGGTTCCAAAGCCTGTGCTCTCTCTCTCTACTTGAGGCTGCTTACATCAGCTTAAACAGTGGCTAGAGACACCCATTTGGCTAGTCCAAAGAAAAAAAAAAGTCAGCATTTTTGGCCATTGTCTTCTAAAGCCATGGTCCTCCAACTTTCTGGAGAGCTGAGCATTGCTGAGGCCCATCCCTAGAGATTCTGTCAGCAGGTCGGGTGGGGCCTGAGGGTCTGTATTTCTCCCAGGCCCCCAGGTTAATGCTGACCATGGTCAGAGGATCATCGTCCTTTAGCGGTGCTGTGACCTGAGTGATGACTGGTTAGCAAGGATGGAGCTCCACCGAAGACAAAATAGGATGCTCTTTGTTCCCCAAGTGCATAGCATTTTGTGACTTTACCTATTTCTAACCCAGAATGAAGATAGACATACTTGCCCTTTTTGGTCTCAACCAGGTCGGCTGAGTGACATGATTCACACTCAGGTAGGCTGGAGCCTGTCTCCTGACCTTTTCAGGACAGCTATCACCTCACTTTCAGACTCTGTGGTGAATCATTTGTAACAATCCAGTGGTGGCTTCAGCCTGTTGCACGCACCCAAGAAAGGAACTGACTGCAGAAAGCCAACTTTGGACCCAGCCCTGCCAAGGACCTTCTTTCTGACTTTGACCAGGTCTTAGAGCCAGTATTCCCAAATTCAAGACCCTTTTATGCCACTCTCTTCCTGTGCAACTTTCTGTATAACCCTTAACCTTTCTTTATCTTATGTCCTTCATGTAAAAAGGGATTACAGTACTGAGCTCACAAGGTTGTTATATGGATCAGCTGAGATAATGGTGGAAGAAGTATTAAGGGCTATACAAGTATTATAGGAGTACTAATGCTAAATATAATAGCTACTACCTACCCTATATCTACCACATATTATGTATTGTTCCAGAAGCTCTGCAACTATCTAATTTAAATTTTATTCCTCACAATAACTCCACAAAGTCAGTACTGTCATCTCTATTTTGTAGATTGGCAAAGCAAAGCTTGTAGAAGCAACTTTTCTAAGGCCATACCATAAACAAGTGGAGAGCCAAGCTGGAGCATGGGGTTATCTGACCCCAGAACTCAGGCCCTCTCCACTTTATAACCCTGTCTCTCTCTGCACAGCTTTGTGGCTACTGCCCCTGGTCAGCCTCAAAGACCAAAACGAGGAGGGCTGTAAGTACTATCTGGAAATCCCCTTTCATTAACATCCCTTGGGACAGTGGAAGCATATGGCAACACTATTTGCAGGTGGAGTGCTGAGTACAGCAGTGGTGGTGGGGACCTCCTCTTTTGGTGAGTTGTGAAGCACTGTCTGGGCCAGCGGCCTGGGTGGCAGTCTGTTCTGCTGGTGTGCAAGCCCCTAAAGTCTTCCTCAGTGCCTGGGAGGAGCTTCAGGGGTGTGGACATCCCTCAGAGTGGCTCTATTTCCATCACCAGGCAGATAACCCTGCTTATGGGAGGCCTGGTGGCCCAATGGGAGGCATATAGGCCCTGAGGCCAGACAGATCTAGGTTCAGGTCCCATAACCATCATTCACTGGCCCTGGGCAGGTGACTCAATCTCTCTAAGCATTCACAGAAAGGGATAATTGTTCATTTTACAAAACCCAAAGCATAATTTGGATCATATCACTTCTCTGCTCTCAACCCTCCAATGGCTTCATAAGCATTTTAGAATAAACCATAGTCCTTACCAGGGCCCACAAGCTCCTGTAAGATCTGGCCTCTAGTACTTCGCAAGCCTCATTTTCTATGCTACAGGTACACTGGTCTCCTTGCTGTTTCTTAACCAAGCTAAATCTTGGCTTTCCTCTGCCTCCCTCAACTATCTTTATGAATCAGAACCCTCCTGAAAATATCTTCATGGAATATAACCTCCTTCCTCCCCTCCTCAACTATTACCTTCTTACCCTAACTAAAATAGCTCCCAGCCCACTCTTCCCAATCACTCCCTGGCCCCTTGTACTGATTTTTCATCACAGGATTTCATACACACACACACACACACACACACACACACACACACACACACACACACCTCTCTCTCTTTCTCTCTCTCTTTCTGATGAAAAATAAATCAATACCAGAGCAAGGGGCCAGGAAGTGATTAGGAAGTGATAAACACACACACACATATCCAATATATATATGCTTATCTGATTATTGTGCTTTTTCCTAATGCATTTTAAGTTCCACAAGGCAGAAGTCTTATCTGTCTTGTTCACTACTATGTGCCCAGAGTCTAGAGGAATATGTGGTACATGGTAGCAGCCACTCAATAAATATGTGCTGAATGCTGCTGAATTCAGGATACACAAAGGGAAGCATGCCTGGCATACAGCAGGCACATAGTCAGTGCTTCATTGAAGATGGCAGCAGACGGCATTCAGGTTGTTTCCTCCATCCCTGCATTTCAGGAGGGAACTGTCCACTCTCTCTACAGCACGAGCAGGTCCAAGGAAGAACTCCTGCTGCCCCCCGAGACCTGAGGCTGGCTGCATGGCATGCTCCCTAGAAGACCTGGGAGTCTGGCTTGAGTCAGAAGGCTCAGATCCCATTTTAAGATACAGAGTCAAATTTATACCTTAAAACCATCAGAAATAAACCAAAAAATACATTCAGAGAAAAAGACATAAAGGATAAAGATCAAAATGTTAGCAGTAAGGATTTTCAAGTGACTGGAAAAACAGTGATTCTTATTTTAACTTTTACAATTTAAAAAGAAACAGTTATTTTTTAAAAAAGACAGACTGGACAATTATCTTCTAAAAGTACAGATCTGTTAGGAGAGGGGAAGAGGTGATGCAACAGAGTAAAGGATTTCTAGAGTAAGAGGGTGCCCCAGTCTCCTGAAAGAGCTTCCACACTCATGCTCATGTGCATATTAATGATTTAGATCTCTCTGGAATTTGGAGAGACATGAGCACTTGCTGAAAATGTTGGCTATTGGCCAGGTGCAGTGGCTCACACTTGTAATCCCAGCACTTTGGGAGGCTGAGGCAGGTGGATGGCTTGAGTGCAGGAGTTTGACACCAGCCTGGGCAACATGGCAAAATCCCATCTCTAGAAAAAAAATTCAAAAACTAGCCAGGCATGGTGCCATGTGCCTGTAGTACCAGCTACTTGGGAGGCTGAGGTGGGAGGATCACCTGAACCCGGGGAGGCTGAGGCTGCCATAAGCCTCTGCACTCCAGTCCGGTCCAATGAGACTCGGCCTTTAGAAAAAAAAAAGAAGAAGAAAATTCTGGCTATTCAGAATGCTACTACTGCCTTGAAATAGTCTTGTTCTGCTGGGCGCGGTGGCTCATGCCTGTAATCCTAGCACTTTGGGAGGCCAAGGCAGGTGGATCATGAGGTCAGGAGATCGAGACCATCCTGGCTAACACGGTGAAACCCCGTCTCTTACAAAAAAATTAGCTAGGCGTGGTGGCGGGTGCCTGTAACCCCAGCTACTCAGGAGGCTGAGGCAGGAGAATCGCTTGGACCCGGGAGGCAGAGGTTGCAGTGAGCCAGTGATTGTGCCACTGCACTCCAGCCTGGGCGACAGAGTGAGACTCCATCTCCAAAAAAAAAAAGAAATAGTCTTGTTCTGTACTTTTAAACTTAGTTCTGGGTCAAATTACTTGGTGTCATTTGACTGATGAGGAAACTGAGGCCCAGAGAGACATGTGCCCTGCCCTCATACCCATACCATAGCGAGTCAGTGGCAGAGCTGAAACTAAAACCCAGGCATCCTGACTTCCAGTTAAAGGAACCTCCCCCCAAATCTCCTATCCACCCACTCCCCAAGACTCTAGGTGTCTAGTTCTTCTGAGAAACAAATGCCCACCTTTCTTGATGGGGAACCTAAGCTGCGGAGCCCACCTTGGGTCATAGTCCTGCAGGGTCTCCTGCTCACTGCTGCTGAGAGCTCAAGTGTGGGCACCTGATTCACTTGACCCTCACATTGGTGGGTGCTATTACCTCATTTTCCAGATATGGAAACTAAGGCCCAGAAAGGTTAAGTGCCCAGCATACAGGAAAAATAAGGTGAAGATGGGATTTAAACCAGATCTCTCTGACCTCACAGCCCTGAGCTGCCTCTCAGGAAAGAGGTTCCTGAGTACTTGGAGAGGAACCTTCAGCTAAGTGGTGGGCTGTTCTTAAAGAGGGGATGGACTGGTTCCCTCTAAGCATGTGGGGAGGCCTTGGACTAGCCCCTGAACTGCCTGTAGGAGGGGCTCCCAGTCCCATGTGTCTGACTTAAGGCAGGCTGAGCTCACCTCTCAAGGGCAGAGCAAAGGGCTTTTGGGAAGGAAGTAGCCAGGAAGCTGCAGAGGCCAGTAGTTCCTCAGGACCGCCCTGATGAACGGTTCGCCCTCTCACAGTAAGCCCGCTGTCCTGGGCCGTGTTTCCACCCACAAAGCCACGGGACAGCCACAATTGCATCTGATTCTCACAACTACCTACTGGGGCAGGACAGGCAGGGATCACACCCCATATTCTGTAGCTGAGACCTCAAGGTGTGCAGGGGGTTAGTGACTCAGCCAAGACCACACAGAGTTAGTGATGGGGCTGGCAGCTGAACAAATGAATGGAAAAAAAAAATGAACCAGGCACCAGGTCTTCCAAGCCATGGTCATCCTTCTAAAAGGCCAATCCCATAACGGCACCTTCTGATTTAAAAGCTCTTGCTAGCTATTCACCCTCATGTCTACCGCCCCAGCCTCCAGGCCCACAGGGAAAAGTACAACCTCCTTTTCGTGTAGCCCAAGATCCTCCATTGCTGATCTGCATTTAATCTCATCCTCAAGAGACTCCCTGTGCTCCCGCTTGAGCCAACTACTTGCCATCTCTCCAAAATGCCAAGCTCTCTCCTGGCTCTGTGCCTATCTCTCAGCTAAAAATTCCTTTCTCCCCTGCAAACTCCAACCAATTTATGCCTGGAGAAGCTATTTTGAACAATCAGGAAGACGGCACTGCATAGTGGTTAGGTGTGTGGGCCCTGGAGCCAGCCAGCCTGGGGATGGACCCTGGTTCTGCCACTTACTGGCTGTGGGATCTGAGGCAAGTTACTTAACTTGTCTGTGCTTCAGATTCTTCGTCTCTAATATGGGGATGAGGATATGACTGCCTACATGTGCAGAAGAGTGAAGACAGATGCCCTGACTGCTATCCTTTGCAATGCCCTCTTATAACAGTGGCCCTGGGCTGGCATCTGGGAACTCAGGTTTCAGGAGAGTTGCCACCATTAACTGACGAGAGTGGCTGGCTCACTGTGCCTCAACAATTACATGAATAACTGTTTTCCTTTGGGGAGTCTGGAATCCAGGTACTTGCCAGGCAGGGGGTGCCGACATGGGCACCCCCAGTAAAAACCCTGGAGCTGAGGCTTTAATGAGCCTCCCTGATTGGCAACATTTCACATGTTGTCACAACCTGTTGCTGGGGGAATGAAGTGCGTCCTGTGTGACTCCACTGAAAGAGGACCCCAGAACCTTGTGCCTGGTTTGCCCCAGAGTCTACCCCAGGCTTCTTTTCCCTTTGCTGATTCTGCTTTTCTGCCTTTCACTGTGATAAACTAGGGCTGTGAGTATAACACCTATACTCAACTACGTGTTGAGTCTTGTGAGTCCCACTAGTAAATCATCAAACCTGGGGGTGGGGGCTTGGGGACTCCCAACACCCACCTTATGGAATAGCTGTGAAGAATGAAGTTGATATGTGCCAAGAACTTAGAACAGCACCTGGCCATTCCCAGTAAAGGCTCTCTCTGCTGCTGCTCCTAAGCAGAGGGAACCATGCTCTCCTCTCTGCTCAGAGGACTCCCTCTGTCACAACACCAGTCATGGTACCTGTCCTCATTCATTTACAGGTCTGTCTCCCTCAAAAGACGGTGAGCTTCTTAATAACAGTTGGCTGTGTCTTCTGCATGTCTGTGACTGAATCACCAAATTACAAGGAAGACTGTATATACCAATTCTCTGCAATGCTCTGGGGCTGACCTGGCCTGCCAGAAGGCACTGTGTGTGCCATTCTGGGAACCACACTAGGGCTGGTCTGGAGACCGCCAGGGTGACACCCATCCCTGAGGGTGGGCAGGGTTGTTCCCCAAATTCAGTGTGACCACAAAATGGACCCCAGGCTTCCCTACCAGGCTTGAGATGAGATGAGCTGGAGCCAAGGTTTGGCAGCCTTCTGCTCTGACTTTCCCTCACCCGACAGGAACCTGATGGGTTATTAATCAGACAGTCCCTGTGAAATCAATTAAGTGTCTGATGCTGCAGAGTGCAAAAGAAGTGGATCAGCGTTTGGGGGACCCTAAACATATGGCTCCCTCCAGAATGGATCACAGATGCACCTATAGAAGCTTAAAGCAACATCTTACCCCAGCTCAAAGGGAGCACAGGTAGGCCCAGGCTTCTCACTGGGGGACTCGGTTAACCTTGGAGACTGCCAGAAGTATGGCAGGTGCAGAGAAAGGAGCACATTTACCAAAGCCCTCTCTCTTCTTCATCCTTCTGCTAGCCTTTCTTTTCCTGCCAGCATGAAATCTAAATCCCTCTTGGTCATTCTACCAGCTGTTGTAGTATTTATTCAGCCATTAATTCTAGACTCTCAATACAGACTGAGTTTGACAATCAGGGAAGGGCCTGTGACTATTTCTCTGGTATCAAGAGGCTCCCATTCTGGTGGGGACTGGAAAAAGCTGTTTAGGACAACTATCTCAACTAGGCCCTGCTCTGTTGGGCCGCTAGGCCTCTGCTCAGACTGTGCCCTCTCAGGCCCTCCTTTCTGCTCCTCGTCTGCCTGGGAGACTCCTGCTTGCTCTTCTCAGTCATGCTGTACCAGGTCTTCCAGGAAGCCTTCCTTTCTCCCCACTCAAGTCTCAGTTAAGTATATGTATTCATTCATTTATTTCACCTGTGTTAATAATTATCAAGAAGCTACCATGTTGTGGCAAGCCCTGTGTTGTGTGCTGGGGATCTCAGGGCAATTAAAAAGTAGCATTATTTCCTGTACTTTTCTCTATCAAAGAACTTATTCTATTATAACAGTCTGTTCTCTGAAATGTCTTACCTGGTAGACACATAGTAGACACTCAGTGAATATTTATTGAATAATAAAACACTACATAATAAGTAGTTGAGCATTTACTATATGCTAAGACATTTTCAGACATTATCTTAACATGTTTGTTACAATAGCCTTATGAGGTGGTGTGGTGGATTAAAGATGGCCACAAATTCTTGGACACTTTTTCCACTGAGAAGTGGGGTCTGTTTCTCCTCCTCTTGAAGCTGGCCAGCTTATGACTGCTTTGACTGACAGAATATGGAGGAAGTGACACTATAGCATTTTCAGGCCAAGCCTTAAAAGCATCAATAGCTCCTGTCTTAGTGCCTTGCAGCCCCAAGCCACTGAGTATGAAGCACAATTACCCTGCTAGGAAGCCTATTTGGAGAGGCCCTTAGAGGGAGAGGATGCTATAGTTTGGATGTTTGCCCCCCAGAGCTCATGTTAAAATTTGATACACAGTTGGACATGGTAACTCACACCTGTAGAACCAGCACTTTGGGAGGCCGAGGCAGGAGGATTGCTTGTGCCCAGGAGCTCAAGACCATCCTGATCTCTACAAAAAATAAACAAAATCAGCTGGGCATGGGGGTGGCACATGCTTGTAGTCCCAGCTACTTGGGAGGCTGAGGTGGAAGGACTGCTTGAGTCTGGGAGGCTGAGGCTGCAGTGTGTCAGGATCATGCCACTGCACTCTGTCTGGAAAAGGGGGGGGGGAAAAGAAAAAAGAAAGAAAATTTGATACCCAATGTTAGAGGTGGGGCCTAATGGGAGGTGTTTTGGTCACGAGGGTGGATCCTGCATGAGTAGATTAAAGCCCTCCTTAGGAGGACATCAAGTTCTCATTTTTATTAGTTCCTTCCAGAGCTGGTTGTTAAAAAGAGCCTGGCACCTCCCCACCCCTCTCTGTTGCCATGTGATCTCTGCATACACCGGCTCCCCTTTACTTTCTGCCATGAGTGGAAGCAGCCTGAGGCTCTCACCAGAAGCAGATGCTGGTGTCATATTTCTTGTAAAGTCTGCAGAACTGTAAGCCAAATAAATCCTTTTTCTTTATAAATTACCCACCCTCAGGCATTCCTTTATAGCAACACTAAATGGACTGAGACAGAAGGGTACTGCCAAGACCAGCTTTCCAGCCATCCCCCAAAAAGATGTCAATTACGTAAGTGAAGTCATCTTGGATCCTTCAAATGAGTCCAGTTGCCAGCTGAATACTACCAGTGGACCCCTGTCAACACGATGTGGAGTGGATGAATAGCCTAGCTGAGCCCTTCCTAAACTCTTGACTCACACTGTGAAGTATAATCAACTGGATGTTTCCAAAGCCGCTAAATTTTGGAGTCATTTGTTTGTTGTGCAGCAATAGATAATCACAGCAGAAAGTGACTTTTATTTTCTCCATTTTAGAGATAAAATTGAAGATCTTGGTCCACAGCTAGTGAGCACTAGGGTGGGGTTTCTGAGGATAGGGTATGTCTGATCCTAAAACCTGTGCTTCAAACTCACTATGGTGAATGGGCCATCACTTGGACCCTCAGAACATCAGGCCAAACTTACTTCTCTGAAGTAGAGAAGAGGTAGAACCTACTATTTCCTCTTAACTCCTTTGGGGCGAGTAGGAGCTCAAGAAACTCTTTTTGAATGACATTTTTATCCACAGGGTGGATATGGAGAGAAGATGTATATGAAAAAAATGAGAAATAGCTTTTAGAGTGTGGTTTCTAAATGCTAGGCACTGTGCTGTGTGCTTCTTATATATCACATTTACTTCCTCCCAACCTCTTTGAGAGGTACAAATTCTTATCCCAATTTATAGATGAGGAAATCAAGGTTCAGAGATGTTAGGGAACTTGCCCAGCTAGTAAGGATTAAAGCCAAGGCAGGTATGAAGGTCCCTCTGACTTTGAAGGCCATATTCTGTCCACCTTGCCAAGCTGGTCAGCTTGTGATTCAGTCTGCCAGACTTGACGCTGATCCCTCCTAAACTGTGCCTTGTTAGTTTTGTGCCTTCAACCAGTTAAGGTCAGCATCAAGATCTAGAATTCTGATTGTGTATTCACTGTATTAAGCGCCTTTCCGGCTTTAGGTCATCCTTGGAGGGACAGGACTCTGGGGTCACAGAGGAAGACTTCCTCAAACATTTCAACCGGGGCTTCAAGAATAAGTACGACTGGATAGACCACAAAGTGAGAAGGTGAGCGACTCTGGCAGAGCTCTGCAAGACTCTGTGCAAAGGCATGAAAGGGCCTGGCATTGGGAGAAATACATGTACATGCACATACATGCATATACTTACACTGAATATTAAATATATATGATATATATCATAATGTTATATATGTATATAGATGTATATAAAATGGTGTTATGTGAGTATATACCTACATGTTAACAATGGTAACTTTTGGTGACAAATAAAAATGATTTTCTTTTCTTCTTGCTTATTTCATTGTCTAGCTGTTTTACAATGAACATTTCTTATTTGAGTAATAAAGTATAAATAAAAAGAAAAAGCTGCATGTGTTTGAGCAATGGATGTGGGAAGATAGAACATCAGAAAGGCAGGTGAGCACAGAAAGACAGGAGACGTGAGCTGGGACCACCTTTACAACTCACACTAACCATTAGGAAAACCGCCTTGCTGCTCATCCTCTATCTTCCTTTCCTTGAAAAACCTGGAGACTCAGAATAGGAAGTTCTAACTTGATCCTAAGTGGAAAAGATGAACATCCAAGCAAAGGGGGTGGTGACTGTGGTCCATGCAGAGCATCAGAACCATCGATTAGTGGCTGGCTTCTTCCAGTCATGTTCCGTCTTTCAGTGAGCACATTGGAAATAATGGAGATCTGATTAAGCTACCCTGGGCAGGCTGACACAAAATTATCCTACTCTGTTACTGATGAGCGCAAAAGAGGCACAGAGGGAAAAATCACACACGATTTTAAAGGACGACAACAGAAATAATATAAATTAAGAGACTGGAGGCGGGAGCGGGGAAGCTGCTTGGGCTGCATCTCTAAGAATTTTGCTTTCGGAAAAACAATTCTACAGGAGTAAAGTCGTACAAACAATGTTCATTTTCTCTTACTGGCCTCCATAAGCTCGATGTGCCGTTACCATAGTTGTGTGCTAGGCAGTCACATGTCCACACTTTTCACATGCAGGTTAATTTTACTTCCTTAACTCTGGGATGACCTTTGTTCTCTTCACAGATAAAGAACAGGAGTTTGGGGAAATAAAATCTATGTTTCCCACAACTTTAGGAAACAGGGTAGAAGATAAAGTGGTTCCAGTTTTGCCAGCCTAGGACACTTCATCTACAGTTTAGAGAAAGGGAAAGGCTATGCCCCCAAAGTGAACAGCGCTTATCTCAGAGTTGTAGGATTATGGGTAAATCTTAATTTTTGTCTTCATAATTTTCTGCATTTTCTCTGGTGAGCTTGTGTGGTTTTTATAATCATAAACAAACTCCACTTTGGAAAAACAGTGTGTAGGCAGAGGGAAGGAGAACAGCTACAGAACTCAAGCAGACTGATGTCCCTGAGCTGACAAAATCATTGCCCAACAAAGCTGGAAGAAGGAACAGGGCAGAGGGATCCTGGCCAGCAGAGACGAAGAGAAGGTGGCTGGGGTGTAGGTGAAGCAGCACTGGACAGGGAGTCAGGCAACCTGAGTTCAAGTTTTAGCTGTGCCTCAATCGCCTGTGTGAAGTGAGCTAGTGATGGACCCGCTCTGATTCTCAGCTTCCAAATTCGCAAATGGGGATGATCATCCTAATACCCACTTCATAGAGGTATGAGGATTACATAATGTCACACATAGGAAAGCCCTTGTAACCCAAAGCTGATGTATACACGCTAGGGGTTATTAGGGCTTTGGGCATAAAGGTGGTAGCACAGCAGGGAAGGAGGAGAGGTGGGGAGACTGACATAGCTGAGTGCCGACGCCAGGCCAAGCAGGTCTGACACTAGGCATTGGGTGGTAGAATCATGTAGGGAAAGGCAAAGATGAGGGCCCGAGCCAAACCAGACTGAGAGCCTGCTGTTGGTCACACACCTGTGCAAGCCTCGTTCACACGTTAGCTCTCATCTCCTTTAACAGTTCCGTCCCGCAAACGTCATGGCCATCGTGTAGACAAGGGAAGAGAGGCAAGGGGTTGGTGCGGGGGGTGTCTAGCAACTTGGCCAAGGTCACACCTTTGGTAATCAGCAGGCTAGCACTGGACCTTGGGTCTCTCGGGTTCCAAAGCCCATGCTGGCAGTCAGAGAACCGCATCCCTAAACCGTGCACCCAACTCCAGCTCCTCCAGCCAGCGTTATCTGGGGACACTGAATGGCCCCGCCAGCCAAAGACCTTGGTCCGGGCCCCGGCTGCCCGCCCTCCTCAGCCTCACCCGCCCTACCGGCCGCGCACCTGGTCTCCAGGGGGATGTTGCTGTTGAGCAGCCAGTTGTCCTGGGCGTGGGCAGGCTCCTGGGCGCCGCCGGCAGGGGGCTCTCCGGAGAGCGAGTGGTCCGTGGGGGCCGGGCTGGGGTTGCTCCTCGGCGTGAAGTTGCCCCGGTTCAGGGAGTTAATGGAGGCCGCGTGGTGCTGGTTGGGGGTGTGGGCGTGCGAGAGCGGCGGCGGCGGCGTCCGGAGCCGCGCGTGGTTCTGCAGGCCGCCCGGGTGATCTAGGGCACAAACATGGCGGTCAGCGGCGGTGAGCTTGGTGCTGCCCCTCGGCTGGAAAAGCAGCCACGGAGGTCTGAGCAGGACCACAGAAGAGGGAGCCGGCAGATTATACATATTGATGCAGTCAATCAGTAATTACACGACAGATGTTTATTGAGCACCTACTATTCTAGGTGCTAGGGATACCTTAACCAACTAAACAGACAAAAATTCCCGTCCCCATTGAGCTTAAATTCTAGTAGGGGAGTGAAACAAGAAACAACATAAAAAAGACTAGTTACCCATCTCAGCAACTTCACATTGTTTCATGCTTTTAGGACGTGGTTTTTAAAGTGTGGCCAGGGACCAGCAGCTTCAGCATCGTCTGGGAATTTGTTAGAGATGAAAATAAGCCCTGCCCCGGGCTGACTGAATCATGAACCCTGATAGGGCCCAGGAAACTGATTTTACAAACCTTCCAAGTGTCTCTGATGTATGCTAAAATTCTAGAACCACTGATTATATATGATGGTACACAGTAAACGAAACAAACCAACTTTTTAAAAGTAAAACGTTGCCGGTCGCGGTGGCTCAAGCCTGTAATCCCAGCACTTCGGGAGGCCGAGGTGGGCGGATCACAAGGTCAGGAGATCGAGACCATCCTGGCTAACACGGTGAAACCCTGTCTCTACTAAAAATACAAAAAATTAGCCGGGCGTGGTGGCCGGCGCCTGTAGTCTCAGCTGCTCGGGAGGCTGAGGCAGGAGACTGGCGTGAACCCGGGAGGTGGAGCTTGCAGTGAGCTGAGATCGCGCCACTGCACTCCAGCCTGGGCGACAGAGCAAGACTCTGTCTCAAAAAAAAAAAAAAAAAAAAAAAAAAGTAAAACGTAGAGTTTACTGAGATGGTGATAAATCTAAGAGCACATACAGCCAGGAAGGGGACTGTGGCCTGTGTATGTAAGGGCAGTGGTGAAATTTTAGATAGGGTGGCCACATAAGGAGAAAGATGACTTTTGAATAAAGTGAGCCATGCTGGGGTCTGGTGGTTAAAAACCACTCAACATTTACTGAGCACATCCAATGTGCCAGAGTCCCGTTCTGAGCCTTCTACAAGTGTAAATTCAGCTAATTCTCACAACCGCCGCGTAGTAGGGACTGCTTTTATCCCCAGTTTACAGATGAGAACATTGAGATACTTTATTTATTCCCTTTAATTATTCAGAACAACAGGTATCATCACCAATTTATAGATGAAAAACGTAGACTTGGAGTAGGTAAGTAAAGTGCCCAAGGATTTGTGGCTAAGTAGGTGTTATTGGCAAAGAAAGAAAACAAATACAATTTCTGATGATACCACAAATGAGGCAAGTTGTGGAGGTAAATCTTCACCATCCATCTAAGCTATGCTCACAGAAAGCCTAGTCTTTCAAAGCGGATGATATTATGGGGGTGGTGGAGAGGCCAAGAAATTAGATTCTAACCTAGATTCTATCACTTATTAACCACATGGGCATGGACAAGTCATTTAACCTCTTTAAGCCTCAGTTTTCTCATCTGTAAAATAGGGGAAATAGTTTATTTGGGGGATCACAGGGCTACTGTGAGATCAAATGAGGCAATTGGTAGGAAATAAATATTTCTGAAGTATTCTGCTTCCTTTGTTCCTCATGAGAATTCTGTATTTTATAGATGAGACTAAGAATCAGAAAGAACAGCAATATTCCAAAGGCTGTGCTCTTCCTTGGATAGGGAGAAGGCTTTTTGGAAATCATCAAGCACAGTCAAGTATGAAGCACCATTAGTGTTATGGATTTTTTTAGTGTAAGATGCATCACTCTGCTTTTTGAGTAAATCAACCTTTTATGCCAAAGGGGTATAAAGCAAATCTGGTGGGGAATTCAGGAAAGGGGAGTTAGGGGTGGAAGGGAGAAAGAAACAGAAACCCTTCTGAGTGGATCACTTCCTTATTACAAGCTGCTACTTTCGGCATAAAGCCCACACCTGGCTTATTAATACAAAACCCTCTGGAATCCGATCCATGGCTGTCTTCCAGCCTCTTCTCCCGTCAGCTCCATCATGCATCCTCCACTCCAGCCACATTTTTCCTCCGAGGCCAGGAGATGTACTGAGACCATCTAAATGGCCAAAACCTCAACTCCCAGAAGGAGGGTCCCCAGGAAGGTGACAGAATGTGAATGGTACTTCCTGAAGACATGCAGTTTTGTAGTGCTGGACCAGAAGGGAACTAGCAAGGATGTTCCTTGTTGGGAAGGGAGAGAACCTGGCAGGCGAATACAACCTGTCCAGGCAGAGTGGTGTCCCACTCAGAGAACAGGGAGTATTGGACGAGAAAGAAGGTGAGAATGTGCAGGGTCATTTGTTTTGTCCAGCTGTTCTCAGGTAGCACTTCAGTGGAGACAGACAGCAGCAGTGGAGACAGACGGCTGGGACAGAAGCCAGCAGCAGAAGCAGCCTCTTGGGCTGACTGAATGTTCTTCCCAGCCTTGGCCTTTCAGGCTGCTGGCAGTAGTTCACCAGAGCAGTGGGAGGCAGTGGCTGAACCACTACTGTCCAATGGTTATCAAGAGGCCAGCAGAGAAGTGTGACCCAGTCCTTGCTCTTGCTCTGGTCCTAGGAGTCAACCTCATGGCATTTTACTTAATTGATAATAGTTTCTGCTATGTATTGGAGCATCTATAATGTGTGCTTTCAAACCCTTAACTTTTCTAATGCTCACAACAACCCTTAGGGGGCAGTATTTGTATTCCCATTTTACAGATGACGACACTGAGGCTTACAAAACTAGTCAGTTGTTCTCGTAAACACAAAAGCCAAATTCAGTCTACCAAACCATGGTGCCTTTGCATAAAACTTAGACACCTCCTGGAATGTCTGTCCATGGCTAAATGCAGGAAAAAGGTCCTCAGTGAAGAGAGTAGCGTCTGATGTCTGAGTCAGGCAAGCCTACAGACATTTGCTTTGTGACTAATGGGGACACCAGGCTCTGGCTTGATAAATGTTCAGGAAAACTGTCAAAAGTCCTGCAATGATGAAATTTTAAGTAAGATCACTGGTCCAGGTCTAAAAACTAACTTCTAAAAGGAAATTCTCCTATGGGGACAAGGAATGTTTTCTATGGGGACAAGGAATGTTCTGGGCCAAATCCTTTCTATCTTTTGAGCTCTCAGCTCAACTGCCTCCCCATCCAGAAAGACTTCCTTGATCTATCCTCATTTTCCTCTTGAATGCTGACAGCAGGCAACCCAGACCTCTCATTTTCATCTCCTCCCCAAGAACAGGCATACTGATGTCCACATGTTGCCTCCTCTGGGAGGTGTGAAAGTCCCTCTCTTCTCTTCTCTGTGCTGGGTGATCACAGAGCCTAGAACTGAGCAGATGCTCAATTAAGTTTATTGAATGAATAGCCATGTGAATGGACTGAGCTGTCAGTGCAAGCAAGTGAGGTTCATGTGGGGCATATTTGTGTGCAAAAAATCATAGTAGACCACTCTGGGCCTGCTAGACCATGGGTCTATGCAGGCCTTTACTTATTTGCCTGGAGCCAGAGTTGCAGAGGCTTGAGCTATGCCCTTTATTTCCCTTCCCTCACCCTTTCTAGCTTGAGAATGTTAAGAAAGGGGACCTTGATGTTTCCTGGGTTCCCAAAGGAAAAGCTCTGTATTTGGGAGCTCAGCAATGGAAACTTCACTCACAGACCCCAGAAAGAAACATAAACTTCCCAAAGAGCAAATGTTTCCTCTGGTCTGAATGTACTCTTTTTTTTTTTTTTTTTTTTGCTCCTATGGCCAGGAGGGAAGACAGAGGTGAGAGGCTACAGAGGAGACTTCTTTTATCCCCCCCACAAATATGCACCCTCATCTTTGGAGGGAATCTCAGAATCAGTTCACCCATTCAGCATTTATTGAATGCCTATTCTGTGCCAAGTCTTGTACACTAGGTATTGGGAATAAAACAGTGAACAAGATAAACATGGCCTAAGAGAGAACTCTCTTATAGTTTCTATTTACTGGCTGGGTGACCTCCAATAACTCACTTCTCTTCGGTCCTTGGTCAGTGTGTCTGTGAAAGGGCACACTTTCCTACTTCACCACTTTCTGGAGGATGAAGAGCCATGGGTACCATCAACTCCTACTAAGCCCTGAGGGAAAGACCCATGTGTCATTTCTTTCCATATCCCCAGTGTCTGCACAGAGCTGTGCCTGATGCATGGTAGGCCCTCAGTAAATATTTACAGAATGTCGGGGAAAGAACAACAACTCAGGTAGTTGGGCTTTTTGCCTGCACAAGCAGTTGCTTCTCTCACACTACCTGGGAATACACATTGGTACACTTGCAAAACTGTGATGTAAATTCCAATTTATACCCTCTTCTTACAGATATAGCTACCAAGTATATCTGTGAATCAAGCCCAGATGTGAGTCATTTTACTGCTATTTGTGCACAACACTGCCAGTAAAGGTCACTTGCTTACCTGAGTTTTGCAAGCCTGGTTTTCCAGGAAGTTTCTTTGCTTCCTACAAGTTCTTAAATATATTTGCAGTTACTAGTGTCCTCCAACACGTTAGGCAGTTTTCATTTTAGATGCACAAAAATCCTGAACACCGAAACCACCTGGCTGCATCTCCCGGCTGCACCTCCCTGAACCAAGATCATAGCGAGGCTCCTTTACAATGCTGGGCAGAGCCGTATGTAAGAGAAAGAGACTCGGCTTTGGTGTCAGAGAGCCCTGAGTTCAAGTTTTGGCTCTGCCACTTAGAAGATGTGTGACTGTCATCAAGTCACTTACTTTCTCTGGAGCTTTAGTTTTCTTATCACTAAATAGAAATAATGCCCACCTTATAGGATTGTTATGAGAATTAAAAGAGATAATGTATGTGAGTGCTTAGCACCATGCTTGGAATATAGGAATTCTGAAAAATGGTAACTATTAATTCCACAATTACAATAAAGTCATGTTGAATGAATAAATCGCAAAGCCCTGAATCATCACCATGGTGATCACTCTTCAGCATTTACAGCAGGGGTTCCAAAGCAGAAAACCTTGAGAGAAAAAGAGCAGGACATATCTAACAGAAGTGTGATACTATTTTATTACACTGAATCCCACTCTGGACAACCTGCTGGCTCCTAGGAGCTCTAGTCGCAGGAGGGTGCCTGTAGCTGAACTTGTAGTTCAGGAACTGATGAGAATGGCTGTAGCCCTGACATTCAGAATAAAACCAGACACATGGGCTCACCATGTATTCAAAGATGAAAGCTCCTTTCTGCATTAGACTAGCATCTCAGAGCAAACCAGGCAGGGGCTGCTACCCCAATCCATACCTCTCTGCCCTGGGTTGAAGGTGTGCCATAAGGAGAAGGCCCTAGTGTTAATCAGCCAGGAATATTAAACAGCCCCTTGTTGTATGCAGGGACTTGATGGATTAAAAGATGAGGATAAGCCTCATCCTTGACAAGTAGCCAGTGGTTGGGAGGACAGCTGGCAAAGATACAAGAGCAGAGCTCAGGGATCTCACAGACCTAGACCTTAATTCTGTCTCCTAATAGCTACATTCACCTCTATGAGCCTCCAGTCATTCATCCATAAAATGTATATATAATAGTAATGGCAATAAAAGGAAGAGAAAGAATATGGACTACACCGTAGGTTGAATACATAGAGATTCAGAAATAAAACAAATATGGTCCTTGACTTTGAGATGCTTATAGTCTAGTAAAGAAAACGGATATACAAACAGATATATACTACACAAACTGGTGATGATAAAATTATACATCACCATTATCATCGCATACATTAGTTAACATTTACTGAGTATTTACTACTTGCCAGATACTTTCTAAGTACTTTGATTATTTAATCCTTATAACAGCTCTGTAAAGAAGGTACTGTTATTACTCCCAGTTTTGTAAATGAGGAAACTGACACATAAAGGCTAAGCAATTTGCCCAGGATTTCGAAACTTTTCATTGGTGGAGCCAGAATTTGAACTCAGGCAGTCTGCCTCCATAGACCCTATTGTTAAACACTCTTTTTTGTGTGCATTCAATGAGTGAATGCAGGTAAGGTGCTTACATCAAGGCCTGCCACATACTGAGCACTTTCCAAGTGTCGACCACAATAATCCTTATCGGCATACGCCACAGCCCCAGGGAGCACCACAGGTGTGGAGGGCAGCTGCCAGACTGACTGTCAGGCTCAGGAAAGGTTTCTGAGAAGTGACATGAAACCTATGCCTGAGGGGCATTCTAGGCAGCAGATAATGCATGTGCAAGGGTTCAGAAGCAAGGCCAGCTGGGGACAGTTTTATAACTAGTGTGAAATGGCTGTGTGAGAACAGTGGCTGCGGGTGACGTAGAGACGCTGGGGCAGGCCCAGGTGGTCACTGCCTGGAGGTGCCAGGCTAAAGACCTTGGCCTTTATCCAGAGGGTGGGGGGTCACATTAGTATGTGAGGAAGATTTCTGGTGGCCACGTGGAGGATGAACCAGGCCGGGACAGGCTATAAGAACCCCCTAGACTGATGGCAGGGTGCCTCCCTCGTGGAAAGATTCCAGTGGAGTCTACCACTATTCTTTTATAAGATCACATTCATGAGAAAAAGGCATAAACTTCCAGAGCTTTGGCTCAGGCAAGGAACTCAATCATGTCAAAAGCCCTGTGATCTAAGGCCAGCTCTGGCTCCAAGAAAGGGTGCCAGGCTGAGTGCCCACATCCAGCCCTGCAAATGGCAGACAGGTGCCTGAAGGTCTCCTTGCTACGGAGCTGATGATGACCCAAGCATGCACTGCAGTCATTAATCGGGTCCTAAAGATTGTCAGATATGAAAGATGATGGTATTTAATTATCATAAAACAAAAACTCCAGCTGCCTGAGAATGCCAACAGAAAGAGTTATTTGGCTTCCATTAAAATGCCATCGACTACCACTGACATGGGATGGTGATGTAGCAGTGCTGAGAGCTTAGCTAATGAACCTTGGCCTACACGACCAATTTACGAAGGCCAGAAAGCTCTTTATCACCACAGTCAGCAGTCGGAATCTGATAGCCTGACTTCCAGTCTCAGTTCTGCCTCCTTCAAGCTGTAGAATCTCGAGCACTTTATTTAACCTGAGTTTCAGTTTCTTCACTTGTCAAATGTGTATGAAAGCACCTTGCAAACTGTAAAGTCTTGTGCAAGAGTTAGAGAAAACTATCAGTATTATTGTTACCTGAACCTAGAATGGATCAAAACAATGAAGTCCACAATGTAACCACCAGTCTGAACATGAGGCTAGGGGTCACAGTTTTTGTAGTGTTTTCTCTGCCTATTCACTCCTTCTCTGGACAAAATGCTTTCGGTTCATTCTCACTTTAGTCCTATGTCATGGCCAGTGCTCAAGGCTTCTAAACAGTATTTGGCCTGAAACCCCAGATGGACTCACACACAAGGGAGGGCCCACAGAGGACAGCAGACTGTGGGGCTTCCCTGGCTCCCCTTCCAGTATTCTGATGGGGAATAAAAAATAGCACCTTGAGATCATAATATGGCTATTTCTGCTTCCTCATTCACTTAGTCAGGACAGAACTTTGGGTGAACACTCAGATTATTAAATTGCTTTGCATTTTACAAACAGTGATGAAGGGACAATGTATGAAAAAGCCTCATTGTATGATGCAGTGGTTTTTAAATAGGGGTGTCCGGAAATGAGGAAGAGTGTTTTCTGGTTGTCACAATGGCTGGGAAGCACAGCTGGCCTTTGGCAGGAGGTGGCCAGGGAGGCTAGCTGCATGCAATGACTGGGACCAGTGATCCCAGGGGATATGCACTCCAGTTACAGTAGGATGGGTAAACAGCTACTGTAAGACTTTATTCTCTGTTTGCCTCCTCCAGCCCCATCCTTAGTTCCAGACCATTCTCTGCCTTTCTGTGTCCCAGGAGGCTGACTCCTAAGGACTGCATCACCTGGGCTCCCTTGCCCACTGGTTTCTGGATAGGTTTGGCTAATGGTGAGCACAGCAGGACACTGAAAGGTAGGAAGAGAGACAGGCTGGAGTAACCTTCTTGCTATGGTTTGAATGTGTACCCCAAATTTCATATGTTGGAAACATAATATCCAAATTCATATATTGATGGCATTTGGAGGTGGGGCCTTTGGAAAGTGATTATGGTGAGATAAAACCATCAGGGTGGGGCCCCAGTGGTGGGACTGGTGGCTTTATAAGAAGAAGAGAGACCTGGTCTGGCGCACTCTTGCCCTCTCACCATGTGATGCCTTCTGCAAAGTTATGACATGCTAAGAAGACCCTCACCAGATGTGGCCCCCTGGACTTTGGATTTCCTAGCTTCCAAATGTAAGAAGGAAATTTATTTTCTTTAGAAATTACGAAATTACCCAGTCTGCTAGAGCACAGACAATGAACAAGACACTTTTTTTCCCCCAGCCCGTGGCAGCTCGGCTTCCGCTCTGAGTCTCAGGCAGTAGACACATCCCTCCAGGCTACAACAATTTACAGATAGAGTGGTCTAGGAAAGCTTCTAGGAAGAGCAAGGACTTGAACTGAGCACTGAAGTAGAGGCAGGACAGAGGCAGACAAAAGGGGAGCAAGAGGGCATTCTAGGTAGGGGCCTGGCATGAGTGAGCAAAGGCCCACAGGCTGAAAGATACAGACCCCTTGTGGCAGCAGTATGGTGAGAGACCTGGGCACATGGAATAGAGATCTGGCAATGGACCACAAAGACAGATGAGGTTGGAACCCACCTTTAAGAGCCTAGAGCCAGAGGGAGTTTCAAGGGTGTTCAGAAAGAGGGCTCACCCTGACTTCCAGTGAGACAGAGTCTTGCTCTGTCGCCCAGGCTGGAGTGCAGTGGTGCGATCTCAGCTCACTGCAACCTCCGTCTCATGGGTTCAAGCAATTCTCCTACCTCAGCCTCCCGAGTAGTTGGGATTACAGCCACACGCCATCATGCCTGGGTAATTTTTAAATTTTTTTAGTAGAGACTGGGTTTCACCATGTTGGCCAGGCTGGTCTCGAACTCCTGACCTTGTGATCCGGCCCGCCTCGGCCTCCCAAAGTGCTGGGATTACAGGCGTGAGCCACTGCGCCTAGCTGACTTCCAAATTTTTAAAGCTAAGAGTAGTCATAAGAGTGAACCAGAACTCCCAGGCTTCATTAAAATGCACATGAGATTCCTCAACCATCAGTGAATGTTCTCTAGGATAGGACTGGGGGAGAGTGCCCTACTGCCTTTAACTAGACAATTGAGGGAAGAACAGAGTTTTGGCATCTGCCAGAGAGAGGTATAATCAACATTGCTCTCTATTCCTAGGGTCATCGTAATTCATAGACAAATTAAGCCAAGAGCATCACAACCTGTCTCTTTTAAGCATGGGGCATGCATAACTTGGCTGGGCCACCATTTGAATCCAAAAGTAGAACTATCTCACAACATATACTCCACCAAATTTCATTCTTGCGCTTATCCCAATCAGCGGCTAATTTGCTGTGTGACCTTGGGCAAAGCACTTAACCTATCTGAGCCCCAGTTTCCCCAATTGACAAACAGAAAAGGAGGTGGTGGGAGTCCACTCCAATTTTAAAATCTAAGACTATATCATTCTGAACCTGTATTTGTTAATGAACATCTGCTTACAAAATATGTGCACAGCAAGTCATGTATTATATTGTGTTGTGTGACTGGGCACCAAACAAGGCAAAAAGATGGAATGAAAGAAAGGGAAACATGTGATGGTTCTTCCCTCCCTCCCTCCTTCCCTTCCTGCTTCTCTGCTTTCATTTCTTTTACAAACATCACTTTTTATATGCTTTGTCCTTGATATTGGAGATGTAGAGATGGATTAGACAAAGTTTCTGCCTGTAAAATCTGAACAGACTTGTTGGGAAAGGCCAGCTGCAGCCGGAGGGGTGGGATCTTTTCTGGATACATGCTTTCCCCCAACTTAAAGCTGTGTCTACCTCAAGGCAGAATTTGTCCTGGGAAAGCTTTCTGGCTGTCAAGTGAGTTTTCCTTCCTTCCACTGCCACCTTCTTACCCTTCTCAAAAATGATCTGATCCATAAACAGTTAGGTCAAGTCCCAAATCAACAAGGAACCATAGTTGATGGGTAAGAGGTATGTGTGTGTGTATGTGTGAGTGTCGGGGGTGGAATTCAGCTCAATAGGAGTCGGCAGTGTGATGGAGCGGATAAGCAGCTCATGGAAACGCAGGTAGGCTGCATTCACAGAGGAAAAGCACGAAGAACCAGGGATGGCCACGCTGTGCTGATTTGCTGGAGCGGGCCCAGAGGAGGGATACCGGATGGCGGGGTCAACTCAGTACAGGAGAGGCTGATCCTTCTCAAGGTCTCTGGAGCTAGTTAATGCTTTCCCTGGCTTCCTTGGATGGTGAAGGGTTTAGAAACTGTGTTCCTGTGGGAGTAGAGGGAGGACTGATGCTGTTAGCCTGGAGAGGAGAAGGGGAAGGGAAAGAGCTTAAAGAAGGAGTATGTGTTTAGGAGTCCAGCTGAAAAACGCTAAATGCCTTATAATGTCCAAGTCTCATAGCTTATGCCCACACAATTCATGTGCTAGGAAATAAAACACCCAATCACACGGTGTATTCGACAGTCCTAGATGGAAGAACTATTCCCAGCCTTGCCTTTAACTCACTCTGTGACTTTGGGGAAGTCCCTTTCTTTCTCTGGGCCTCAATTTGTCTATCTGAAAAAGGAAGGTCCTTCATTTTATAATCTCCTGAGTCCCTTCCAGCCGTTGATGATCTAGTTCCTCTTGGCTTCCCCTGTTCCTCTCAGGGAATTTCTTGGAAAGAAGGAAATAGCAAGAATACCACTGCTGCCTTCAAACAGCCAAAGGGGTGGGAGAAGGAGTAAATCTACTCCATGGGGCTTTAGGAAGATGAATGACAACCAAGACCAGGAAGTTACCTGGAGCAGACAGCAGTTAAGCTTAAGAAAGCCCTTCCTCCTGCCAAGCTCTCCAGTATTGAATGGGCTGCCTCTTAAGGTAGTGAGCTCCTTGTCAGTGAAGCACGGCTAATATAATGAGCCTCAACCTCCTGCCTGAATGTCAAGCCTCTACTGCTCTAACTAAATGTATACACAGTTAAACTTAATGCCTCCCTATCCCTGCAGCCCCAATTCTATACTCCCTCTCCTAATGCTCCTGATCTCAACACCACCAGCTGCTGCCAGAATCTCCCACCCAATCAATCAACCAGACCTCTGGGAACTGCCACTGTGTCTTCCTCCTTTTTCAGGTTCAACAACTTAACAATGTAACCAATTCCTCTAGCTGTCATCTTCCACATATCTGCTAGCTCCTCACCACCCCTACTGCCACTACGTTAGCTCAGGTCCTCACTGGTGGAGAGTCAGGCCAGGGGCATAGCCAACATGGGTGCCCCAGCCTGCCGGCTCACCCCCTTCAATTCAGTAGCTATCCATCAGATGGAGTGAACTCCCTAAAAGGAAACTGGGTTATGTTGCTTCCCTGATTGAAAGCATTTTTGTGGCTCCCCACTGCCTACAGTACAAGACCCCTCACCATCCGGCATGAATCCACTGCTCCAGGGTAGCACCCCGTAGCTCCCCACCTCCCTCTTTAAAAAGGTGCCAAGGTTAACAGGTTAATTAGACACCACTCATGAAACTGCTCACTGCTTGTCTCATGGCCATGGCTCACTGCTTGTCTCATGGCCATGGCTATGCACATATTGTTTTCCGCATGGGAGGCTTTTCACACCTTTGCCTGGTTAACTCAGATTAGAAGTTTCCTCCTCCAGGAAGCCTTCTCTGACCACTCTCACTCCTAGTTTGGGCTCTCTAGCCTCCATGGCTCACTCTGAGTTATCACCATTTGTTTACTGGTCTGTCTTTTCCACCAGACTGTACGCTCCAAGGGCAGAGGTTGTATCTTAATATATCATAGGCTGTGTGAGGCTAGAAGTGGATGATTAGCCTCTCTGGGGTACCAGGTATGTTCCCATCTGTGGACTCTCTTACCTAGGAACTGTCACTGGGGTGATTTGGGCACTCTGTTCATCCTCATCCTTCTCCTTAAACTTGACCTGACATTTCTCCAGACTGCACATTTAAGACAGCTGATAATTGAGATGGGCATAAACTCTTTTTATTTTTATCAACAGTTGGAGATGCCATGAAAAGAAAATCAAGACAATGAATCTCAAGGCTTCTGCAGGGAATAGCCTACTTTGTTGAAACTGATGGCCAGCATCAAAGGTCAAGGCAGGTTATCAGGTCATTTTCCAAATTCTAACCCCAATTCCATGGGCCCTGCAGAAGGCTAAATACCAGCACATGGAAGAGGTGAATTCTCATCCATCATGTTCATACCTTTCCCTCCACTTTGTAGCCATCGGTAATTTTGAAGAAACGACTTTCTCTTGGAAAAGACACTGAGATTCCTCAAATGAAAGGGACAGGTTGGCTAAAAGGTCACTAGAACCCACAGAGCAGTATTGCATGGTGGGTAAGCACCGTGGCTCAGGCTCAAGCTGCCTCGGGATCAAATCTCACCTGCCCTGCGTACACACTGGTCATATTACAGACCTTTTCTGGACCCCAGTTTCATGCCACAAACCTCATTCAAACAGCACAGTGGCCAGGAGGTTGAGTGCTGAATCAAATGGAACAAAGTTTGAAACCAGGGTTTACCACTTACTAGCTTTGTGGCTTTGAGTGCGTTTTTAACCTCTGAAAGCCTTGATTTCTTCATCTGTAAAATGGGGATAATAGCATAATCTACTTCTTAGCGTTGTTGTAGGAATTTAGTGAGACAGTGCATATGGAGTCCTTAGCACAGTGACCAGCCAATACACAGGATCAATTTAGGCTATTAGTTCACTCTCATAGCTCCTTGGAATTACATCTAATTAATTTTTCCTTATGCTATAGGGTCTCCTAGGGCAGAAATCTTATTTGTTTTTCCACTTAGTGCTTGGTGGCTATAAAATGTTTGTTGAGTGAAACTAAATTAAGCCTTTGTCCATGTACATTCTTTAGGTGTGGACACTGGGAGGTTGTCAGGGAGGACAAAAATAAATATTTATTTTTAAATTTATTTCCTTTATTTTAAAAATTCCACCATGTAGAACTAGAGAATGAATATTTATTGACACATGACAATGATCAGGGCTTTTACAAAGGTTTCCTTAGTTCATCTTCAGAGGAACAGTATAGAGTAGGCCTTAATTTCTCCATTTTGCAGATGAGAAACTGAGCCTCAGAAATCTACTCACATCTTTGTTTATGAAATTTTTCAATTGTTTTCAATGATGGGATATTTCAGGCCCTAGCATTGGGGTCAACTCTGTTAAATGTGACATCTTGATTTAAAAAGCAAACGACATACAAAACAAGAAACCTGCCCACGGTCACACTGCTGGGAAATGATAAAAGCTAAGATCCCAGTACAAGCTTCTGATTGCTCTTTCTACTTCTGATGCCTCCTAGAGGCAGAAGAAGAAAAAATTAATTCTGAAGTACCTCGGCTACATGCACTGAGCAATTTATTAAATGCAAAAACCCCTCATGTATTTTTGTTATGCTTGAACAGCAACCATATCAATAGTCATATGAATGATGTTTTGGGGACCACAAAAAGTGTTGCTGTTTGATAACACACCAGAAGGATAATCCTAAGAGATAGGTGTTATTATCCTCCTTTCACAAGGAAGAAAATGGGGACTTTGCAAGGCTACGCAGCTTGCTCAGGTGGCAGAGCCCATAAACAGAGACTCCAAATGCGGAGTCCTTCCCAGCCTTCAGAGAAGTTGCAAGCAAACCCCTCTACCTTCACCGAAGAGCAGCCATCCAACTCCAGCAAGTCACAAGGCAGCATGGTGGCCTCCTACTCATGTGACCTTTACCTTCTTCCTCAGGCCCTAAAAGGCCTCACTTGGGGGAAAAGGCGGAAAGCATCTAACTAAGTGTACAAATCAGAGAGATGCTTTTCATCATTTACGACTGACCACATGTGGGTTTTTTTATTTTTATTTTTTTATATCGGCTCAGGAGATCTTGCGCAGGTATTCCATCCATCAATGTCCATAAGCCAAGTCATACTAGAAACAGATAAAAGAAATTTTGTCCTCCTGAAGTCCTCTCCAAAGTGCCCAGCTCAATCCCTAGGCAACAGAAATGTAATAATAATACCAATGATGGCCTCAAAGTATTGAAGGCTTGCTGAGCTGCTAGTTAGTCTGCAAAGCATCTTTAGGCCACTGTCTTTCCATTTCATCTTCCCAAGAGTCCTTGGAGGTAGGTTTCAGAGGAACATAATACAGTATGGTAGGAGGGTGGCCTGGGTTTGAATCCTGGCTCTACTATTTCCTAGCTGTGGCCCTGCCCAAGTTACTTAGCTTTTCTTGTGCCCATTTTCCTGGCTTGAGATATAGAGATATTAGTCATAGTGTTGCCATGAGGATTCATGTAAAGTGCTAAGAACACGCATGACACACAGCAAGTACTCACTAAATGTTAGCTATTGTTATCTCTATCTTCCAGAAGAGAAAACTGAGGCTCGGGGAGAGAATGTGTTCATGCTCCATGGCAACTAAGCGCCAAGAAATCCAAGTCTGTCTGGCTTCGACTCCCATGCTCTTAATGGCGATGGTATACTTTCCACCCCTCACTGACCTGTACGTTTCACCTGGCATGCAGTAGGTGTTCTGCAAATAGTATTATTATTAGTATTTAAGAATGTCCTCTTAAGTGCTACGGTCCTTGTCAATGCCCTCCTACTCCTTCTCTTACCACAGCATCATGTGCTGTTTATAGAGCAGTCCCCTCACAAACCCCAGAGTCAAGGCAAAAACGACGCTAACTTTATTTCAATGCAAAAGGTGTACATTCTGTGGGCGCCACCTGGGCTTATTCCCCACGTTAATTCTTTTCTCTCAGCTGTGGAATATTTTATTTTTCCAATTTCAGAATCTACTTATGTTAAAAAAAAAAAAAAAAAAAAAGGGAGAGAGAGAGAGAAATCCAATCAGCCCAGCTCAGGTTTGTGAAACAAATAATGCAGCCAGCATGGGACTTTAATCAAACAGTTATATTCATAACCACAGCGATCACTGTTCTGCCTAATTTATACAGCCCAGGGCATCCTGAAGAAAATGTCTCTTGACAATGTGAGATGCAATGCAGAGGTGCACTGACACCACTGAAGGGGTGTAGATCTCCAGGCCTGGCATCTTGATGAATCTGAAGCAAATCGGGATTTGGAGGCACATCCCCAGGAATTCCACCCATGCCTGAATGTCATTCTGTATTTTCTTTTTAAATAAGGAAGTGTGAGAAATAAACTTTTACCTGGCTGCTTCCTTTGTTTTCTGGAAGAAATAAAGTAGAAAGACCAAGCTGCCTTCATGTCCTAGAGAGGACAAGTGCTTCAGAGTCCGGTTGACATGGGTTTGAATCCCAGCTCTGCCACTCACTCAGCTGTGTGGTCTAGACAAGTTACTTAGCCTGTCTGAGTGTCATCTATAAAATGGAGATAATTGTACCTACTCAGAGATTGAAGCTTAAATCAGAGAAAGTGAGTTTCCTATATGAATTTTTGTATTCCTAATGGTCCCAGCACAAGACCTACTTATTGTAAATCTAATCTAAATGTTTATTCACTATGTCTACAATCCTAATGTCTATGGTTACTGAGTGAATACGATGTGCGAGAGATTGTGTTAAGTTCTTTACATGCATGAACTTATTTTATTCTAAAAACAACCCCATAAAACATGTATTATTATCCAATTTCCAGTTTGAAATAACCAAGGCTTTGAGAAGTAGGTAGACTGGTCCAAAATAACACAATTAGTAAGAGGGGGAGCTATTAGAGGTGCCATGATCACAGAGGTAGAGCCAGGATCCAAATGCAGGCTTGTTGATTCTTCTTCTCTGTCCTGCCCCCTCCCTCCACATCACCCATCAAACTCCATGCTCAGCACCGTGGCTAGGGTGACTGATTCGGGCAAATATGTGACTTTGGTCAGGCCAATTAGAGGCAATCACAAGATTTTTCTGGAGCTATAGAAAAAGTGGCACTGTTTTTTTCCCTTTGGTTACAAGGCTGGTAGTAGATAAGCTTGCAGGGGTCCCTTTGTCATCATATGGGGAATGCCTGCCTGAGAATAAGGCCAAAACAAAGGGAAACAGAGTCACGAGGGATTCATTAAGACATCTGAATGCCTAGATCTAGCTGCACTGATGGGAAAATGAGCCCCTGGACTTTCAGTAACATCACCCGTGACATTTTCCTTTCTTAAAAATGTGAGTTGGAGTTGGGTTTCCATCTTTACAGCTGGGAGTCATGCCTAACCCACGGTGCTATCAGCCTAGAGAGTGCCTTTCCTAGACCCTCCTCAATCCGTGAGGTTAGAACTCAACTCAGAGGCTGAAACACTGCATCACTCTTCAGGCAGACCTGACCACACCCTCCTTCATGTCCCAGGAACCCAAAACCACAAGGTAGCTGTGCTTGTCCAGCTAGTACACTAACTCGTATGCATGCATATGTCCCCCATTAATTTGTGAGCCCCTCGAGATGCCTCTTATTTACCACCATGTCACTTGCACTGAGTCCAGTGCTTGTCACATAGTAGGTGCGAATGTTAGTGAACAGATGAGCAGGAATCACTCTCCCAGACCTCATCAACATCTCAGCAAATGTTCACTATTTCCTCAGACCATCGATATCAACTCAGCCAAGCACTCCTTTCTCAAATATTTTTTTCCTGGAGCACCTTTCATATGCCAGGCATTGAATCAAGCACAGAGGGCACAATGACAAACAAGAGTAGTTTTTAAAACCAGAGATGTTTTAAAATATAATGCTCTACTACTATAAAGTTCTGACTATTTCTACTTCGTAAGAAAAATGTCCTGTAGTGATCTGTGGATATTAAGTAATATTAACGTCCATTTCCAGGTGGACAGACCATGACCCGTGTGGAAATGGGAGCAGCTGCACTGCTGAGCCCGGAGGCAGGAAGAGGTGTCCACTGGGTCATAGTAACACAGTCTGCAGCTTTGTTCATGGTCTCGTCCTCTCGCCGCATTACTCCTGGACACTGTTACTAATCACACTTATTCACATTGATTTTTTTTCTCCCTGAGGATGAACTACCTCATCCTTCCTTAATCTAATGATGAAATTAGGCAAAAGCAGCCATCTGATAGATGTTAGGCATCATCCTAGAGAGGAAGACATCAAACAAGATAATATATATATATAAAAAAGCCTTTTAATGTTTCCATTCTCTTAACTGCCCATGCAAATCAGGCAGAATAATTCCAAATGGGGAAAATTGTATTTGAGTCTGTGGCTGTTTTCATGACCCTTCCTTGTGTCGGGTCAACCAAAGAGTGCATTTTTGTGGCGGCCAGTCTTTCCTCGTAAGTACATGCTGAGCCTCCTGTGTGCCGGGCTCTGTGCTAGGTACTTTAAATCTGGGCTTTCTGATCTGTGTTACAGCACTGTGAAGTTTAACGCTATCAACTTCATTTCACAAATGAGGAAACTGGGTCTCAGGGAAGTGAAGGGTTAGCATGAGTCTGTCCAATAAGTGGTGGATTCAAACCAAGGACTAGCTTGACTCTCCAAGCACAGGGTCTTTCTACCTCTCTCCATTGTCTACCATTGACAGTGTATGTTACAGGGATCCAGAAAAGCTGGGAAGAGCCAGTCCTGTGAAGGCTGGCATTTATACAGTGTGTTGGGTCCCACCTACGGCCTGGTATTACTTAGGCCTAGAAAGTAATGAGGGAGATGCCTGGGTCTGTCATGTGTCTGGATATCCCAAGCTGAGGTCTGGAGAGGGAGTGCCACGGCACAGCAACCATGTCCAAAGACAAATGCACTGTGCCCAAGGGAACTTCAGAAACACAACTCTGTTTCTCTCTCTCTCTAGAACTCAAATGTGGCATTTAGGAATATTTCTAGATGTCAAAAGCCTCCATGAAGATACAGTCTGACTGTCCCCTTCACATACACTTGAGGTACACAGACACTTCCTTCCTGACTGTTCATATTTGCCTTGTCTGAGCCCGACTGTACAGCATAGCAGGGCTGTAGCCAAAGCAACCAGGCTCCCTGGGGAATCCTGCTCTCCCAGTAGACTGACAGGGAAGGCCTAGAGATGGAAGGTGCAGGACCAAGGCAAGGAGGGAGGTGTCAGTCCTGGGCAGCCTGGGGTCTTATTGACAGCTCAAGGCAATGTTCTGGGCTCATCACTAGACTGAAATCACATACTGCCTATCTCACTTGTGATCTCAGACTGAGGATCATGAGAATTCCCTTGGGGCGCTCAAACCCACAGACTCTCTCCCTTCTCTGCCTTCAGAGTACAGAGGCAAGTCAACCAACTTTCACTGGTACCTACTATGTCCAAGATCATGTGATAGGCATGGAGAGAGGGAGTAGCACGAATGTCATCTCTACCATCAAGGCACTGAGCCTCCTGAAGGAGACAGGCTTACAGACAACAGCCCTAACCAGATGCAGCATGGGAACTGCTGGCACCCAGGCTGTATATTGGATGTGATGAGGCTGGAGTGACTGATGTTTTCTTGCAAAATTGGGAGACAGTGCCCAGGAGAAGGCAATAAATGCCTATCAGATGTCCATGTGCAGCAGGCGCTCTGCAGAACATTTCTATTCAAGGTCTCTGAGGTGATCTCTGGAGGCCTTGAAGGATGGACAGAATTAAATGATAGGGACAAGGTATAAAATATGCAGAGACAGCATGAGGAAAGGCAGGCAGGCAGAAAATAATAGGAGGGCAGCCTATACCTTTCAAAAGCCAATTAATTTAATTAAGCCTTGCCCTCATGATGTCTTTATGATGGCAATTTTCTTGTTAACTCCTCGTGTGTTTTTGCCTAGTGTCTCCAATTAGGACAACATGTCTAAATACTTCTTTAAATCTCTGTTTCTCCCTAGAGTCCACACAGTGCTCTGTTTGCAACAAAATCTGACTTAACTGTTATGACAAAATGAAGACTACATTCCTATATGTGAAAAAAAACAGATTGGACTGACACAGACACAAATATCATTTCTGAATATCCTATCCAAAGGCAGATTTTAACTTCAAAAAGAAAACCCTTTGCATGGTGATACAAAGACTAGCAGTGAATGAATGCAACAGCATGAGAATCCTGGTCAAACACGTCAAACATGTGATTATAGTTCAGCAGGCATCAGCCCCAAAGGCCTAAGACCTGTGAAATATCAGGAAAGTGAGTTAAACAAAAATGTTCCTCAAGTACAAAATACAAGGAGCGGCACTCGGGAGGTTAGGTGCACCCGGAGGTAGAAGACTCTCGGGCCTGGGATGAGAATCCGCCAAGGAAGGAGGTGAGATGTATGATGCCAGCCTCCAGCCGGTGCTCAAGACATCCTCAGCGTCTCCATCACTACCACTTACCACTATTTCCTCAGACCAGTGATATCAGCTCCACGAAGCACTCTTTTCTCAAATATTTTTTTCCTGGAGTACCTCTCATATGCCAGGTATTGAATCAAGCACAGAAGGCACAATGACAAACAAGAGTGGTTGGTTCTTGCTATCAAGTGGGAGGCAGAGCAGTGAACACTTAAATATTGTATGCCGCAGGCAGCCTGTGGTGAGGGCCAGATTCACGGGTGTGTGAACTCTTCAGTCACCCAGAGCCCTGCACTCAGAGGGCCCGTATTTGGTTTGATGGGCTGTCACTATCTTGAAATTCTGAAAGAATTTTGAACCAAGGGCCCTGTATTTTCATTCTGCATGGGGCCCCATAAATGACGCAGCCTGTCGTGGATACGATGAAAGACTTTTGCCCTCCATCTTCCATTCTGCCTTTTCCCTTGAGTAACAACAGTGTGGTTTGGGGGAACTAATCTACACTCAAGGTGTCTGAGTGACCTAAGGGTGACCTCATCCCCTGAGCCAATGAGTGTTTCAGGAATGAGCAGGTGACCCAGTTCAAGCCAGTGAAACTCCATGGGAAGATTTCCGGAAGTTTCTGGAAAAAATTGTTATTTGTTTTTATTTTTATTTATTTTTATTTTTTGAGACAGGATTTCACTCTGTCCCCCAGGCTGGAGTGTAGTGGTGCAATTTTGGCTCACTGCAACTTCTGCTTCCTGAGTTCAAGCAATTCTTCTGTCTCAGCCTCCTAAGTAGCTGGGATGACAGGCATGCACCTGGGTTTTTTTTTTTTTTTTTTTTTTTTTAAGTAGAGACGGGGTTTCACCATGTTGGCCAGGCTGGTCTCGAACTCCTGACCTCAAGTGATCTGCCCACCTCAGCCTCCCAAAGTGCTAGGATTACAAGCATGAGCCACCATACCTGGCTATTCTTTGTTTTTTTTTTTTCTTTTCTTTTCCTTTTGAGACAGAGTCTTACTCTGTCGCCCAGGCTGGAGTGCAATGGTGTGATCTCGGCTTACTGCAACCTCTGCCTCCCAGGATCAAGCAACTCTCCTGCCTCATCCTCCCAAGTAGCTGGGATTACAGGTGCCTGCCACCACGCCTGGCTAATTTTTGTATTTTTAGTAGAGATGGGGTTTAACCATATTGGCCAGGCTTGTCTCAAACTCCTGACCTCAGATGATCCACCTGCCTCGGCCTCCCAAAGTGCTGGGATTACAGGCTTGAGCCACCATACCCAGCCTGTTCTTTGTTTTTAATACTGAGCAATGGAAGCCAGTCTGTCCTGACCATTCAGTGAACAAGCACATGGTCCACAGTGCTGCTAGCAGCCACCCTACAACAAGGGGAAACTGGCCTGAGTATGGCAGAGCAAAATCAGGATGAGAACCTGGGTCCTTGATGATACTGCTGGTCTCTGGAGCAGCCAGACCTGAGGCCCACCCTACCTCTGGGCTTCCTTTTATGTGACACAATATATGTCCCAGTACTTGGTGTTAAGTTTTCTGCTAATTACAGCCAAAAGTATCTCCACTGATGCAGAATCAGATCAACCTCATTTTATAATAAATCTTGATTCTACCACTTACAGCAGTACATCTTTGGGGAAATCCCATTTTCTCTCCTCCACTAGAAAATGAAGGCAAGAAATTATATTGTATTAGACTGTAGTGAGTGTCAAAGGCTGTAATGTTAGTGAAGATGCCTGGACAGTGCCTGGCACATAGCAGGGGTTCACTCAGTGATAGGTATTATGATGATGATAGTGTTCGGCCCTAACAGCTGTCTGCCACTGTGTTTCTGGTGATGAGTTGGTTAGGAGCTGAATTTCCCAACTGTAAGAAAAAACAGCAGAAATCATTTTTAAAAAGCTGTCTCTTGGCATAAATAGCAATGTATCACTATACTAATAGAATTTAAAGAATTTGACAAGCAAATTCAATCACTTTGTATATTACAGAAGCAGTAAGTTGGTCAGTTGCCCTCTCAGAAATCTGGACATTCCCTGGTCACCCATGACATTGGGGCTTTCCTCTTTATGAATGCTAACTGCTAGGTTCACTTACACAGGCTGAGAGGGCAAAGCTGTGATTTTGCAAAATTAAAAGTAATTTCATATACGTCACCGCTGATACAAACCCTAGTTTCTTTCTGTTCTTATTTGAGTAACCTTCTAAATCTTAATTCTTATCCTGTATTCTAACTCTGATCTCTTGACATTTCCACCTTTTCCCCCTTTTCTCCCAACAAAACAAAACAGAGCAAAAAGCATCAACTGAGATTTGTGTGAGATTTCAGCTTCAGAGTTGGATGTCTGAGTGTAGAATAAATTCTAATTCACTGGCGATGGGTAATGCACAAATTCTATCCATCAGCATTTTAGCTATTTTTACTTAAAAAAAAAAAGTGTGTGTGTGTGTGTGTGTGTGTGTTAGTAGTAGTAGTTTTCATGTTGCCCATAACCTGGACCTCTTTGAGACTGGATAATTCCAAACGAATCAGGAAATTCCAGTTGGGTACACTTGTGAGATGATTTTTGCCCTTCCTTATTTTCCATATTTTCAGGGAAGGAAAATGCAGGAGAGCTGGAGTCTGTTAGTGACTTGACAAACTCCCACCCAAGTGTGGGAGTTTCCTAAAGATGACACCAGTTGTGCTGGAAAGATTGTAAAAATGCAGATGCTTTCACACACTCCTCCATGTCAGTTTAAAAACTGTTTCCATATGGACCTCTTACATAGCCATGGAAGGAATGTTCCAGAAGGTCACCTCCCTGCCCTTCCATGGCTCCGTGCTACCCTCAAGTCTAAGTTTCTTAGCCTGGCATTCAAGGTCCATTAAGATCTGGTCCCTTTTACAGCCTTGTCAGTCACTGTATCTCTTATATTAAAGATCCTGTCCTAGCTACACTGAACCACTTAAAATTTCTCCAATAAGGCAAAGAAAAAAAAAAGCAATTAACAACTCCAAAAAAATAAATGAAGGCATGTACAAGAAAAGAGGAATAGTTACGGTGCACTACTTTGCTCAGGAGGAAAACAAATAAAAAAAAAAAAAAACAAACCCAAAGCCCATATATTACATAATCATAGTTATATAACCAATGACTACCTATTTAACAAAAAATGATTATAATATTATGATAGAGTTCTATGGGGGAGGGAAAACGAGAGAGAAGGTGGTGTGGGAGTCTTCTTCTATTGCACAAAGTCAACAGATAATGTATAAAATTAATAAATGAAAAATAGCAGTACATGCACGTTATTTAGAAACATGGAGGTAAATGGCAGAAGAAACAGGTAGAAGAGATTAGAGTTCCTGTCTCCTGGGGAGTGAGACTTAGGAGTGGGGAGGGATGGGGCAAAGAACTGATTTTTCTTTTCTTTTCTTTTTTTTTTTTTTTGAGGCAGAGTCTTTCTCTGTCACCCAGGCTGGAGTGCAGTGGCATGATCTCGGCTCACTGCCTCTGCCTCCCAGGTTCAAGCGATTCTCCTGCCTCAGCTTCCTAAGTAGCTGAGATTACAAGTGTGTGCCACCACGCCTGGCTAATTTTTGTATTTTCAGTAGAAACGGGGTTTCATCATATTGGTCAGGCTGGTTTCAAACTCCTGACCTCATGATCCGCCCGCCTCAGCCTCCCAAAGTGATGGGATTACAGGCATGAACCACCACGCCTGGCCAGAAATGATATTTTTTATTATAAACCTTTTACTAAAATGTAACTTTTAAAATTTTGTACACATATCACTTTCATTTAGAAATAATTACAAATAAAGGTGGTTTTTTTTTTTTTTTTTTGCCACAGAGGCATAGCTTTAACATGAGATTTGATGTTAATATTATAGACACTTTGAAAAAGGACACAGTAAACAGAGCTGCAGGGTGGTATTTTACAGATCAAGATAACTTGTTTTCTAATGTGGTGAACACCAGTGATTAGGAGAACCATCTGGAATCCATCAGTGACATGGGCTTTTGAAGCTTTTAGAAATGTTTATTTACCTGGCTTTGCATGATTTTCTAGGTTTGAGAGATAAAGATTAAAATCTTTATGATACTGTACATTTTTGTTGCTTGTTATAAAGCATTGATGCTGACCAAAATATGTTTTTTGTACAAACAATTAAAATGTTTTTCTTTGCTTGCTGTGCACTAATATTCAGTGAACTATTTGCCTGTAGTCCATGTGTGAGCATGATGTTGGAATTCCTTCACATGGATTATTTTGCTGTATGTTTGGAGCTTGTTTCTGATGAATAATTTGCTTGCATGCATTGTGGCTACTAGACAGGAATTGATTCAATGTTAAAATAGTTTGCTAGCTGCTGTGTGCCATTTTTTAACTGATATATTTGCTTTGTCTACATGGATTGCACAGCAATTTATTTTAGTTTATTTTCAAAGAAAAGGACCAATGATGTGTTATTTTTATATTAGAAAAAAATGCAGACAAAATTTGTAAGGAAAGTAGCTGGCTCTACTCCACCTCTTCTCTCATTTTTCTACTACAGATAATTAAGCAGGTGTCAAGAAACATTAGAAGATGGTTGGCTAAGGGATGTAAATGAGAAAAAGTTTGTACAGGTCAAAAATATAAAAGAAATATCTAGGGGATGGAATGGGACTTGAAGAGTGGCTAATAGAGGCTTTTCTTATAGAAGATGTTATTCAAAATGGAGGAGGTTTCGTACCTCCCTTTGCTCAGCGTCAGGCTGGCTCCATCTCAAAGCGTTTATTCAACCCAGACACACATGGCTGACACTCACACACCTGTGTTAAGGCAAAGGGCTCTTCACTTTGAAGCCCTAGAAGATGTGTGTAAAATTTTCTGCCAGTTTTGCTAACCATGTCCTTCAAGTCAGGAACCATGTCAAAACACAGAAACTCTAAGAGTTGGCACTCAACCAGGCTCCACTTTCTCCCTTCCATCCTAAAAGGAAGAAAAGCGTCCTGTTCTCTCCCTCTCTCTTTTAATTACACTCAATCTAAAGCAATCCTCGGTGATAGCCACAGCTTCCATTTCAAACTTCCTGACAGCCCAAGGGTATGTTGTAGCCCACTAAGTCTGTCCTGCTGGGATCCCTTAAGCCTCTTCCAAGGAGACCACCAAACCCACATCTCCCTACTGCCCACTGGTTCCTGCCAACTAAAGACGTAGTCCTGTGGTGGGGTCACTGTCTTCTGTGAAGCTGTCACCATCACCACCACCCATCCCTAGACTACCCCAGCAAGACCCCACCTTCCCCGTCTCCTTACTCTGCAGCTTTTTAAACAGAGCAGCCCCTGGGGGTCCCCGCTCTGACTACAGTCAGAATTTGTGTGTCCTGGAGCAGTTTCCTGGAAGGAGATTAGGAGGACCAGGGCTGTCCTACCCAGCTTGCCGGAAAGTTTTGAGAGGGCAATATCATACGGTAAGAAGCAAAAAATACACCGCCACCCCATGGTCTTAACACTACAGGTATATATAAAAGCCTGGAAGGAAAAACACCATTCTGCCACTAGTTCCTAAGGTAACAACTCTCAATATTTAAGTGTATAATAAAGCTAAATCAAAACAACAAGGAAATAGGTCAAAAATCTGCAAGGTGCTTGACGGAATAGATTCCATGGCCTTGGAATACACAAGAACTCACTATATAATTAAAAAGGGATAAAGTGGGGGGTTACAAGTCTGGGCTTTGGAATCAGATCCACATAGGTTCAAATTCCAACTCTTCCATTTGCTAGCTGTGTGACTTTGTACATATTATATCACTTTCAAAATCTCATTTTTCTCACAATTAAACCTAGTTTATAATTATGTAATAAATTGTTGTAAGGATCAAATAACAAAATATAAGGGACCACCAAACAAGTACTGATTGGGCGGAGCGGGCTTTAAAGTGACACGGACCTAGATTGATCTAGGTGCCATCACTTACTAGTTGGAAAGTCTCATTTCACTTTTCTCATGTGTAAAAGGGAGTTAATGGCTACATTTATGAAAGGGGAGATCTGTGAAGGTGGCATGAGCCACTTCCTAGTTTTGTGTCTGCATCTTGCAGAACGAAAAATGCACTGGCAGAAAGAACGAGAGCAGAGTGAACTGTCAACCTCATGGCTGGGCCCGGAGTCTCTGGAAACCTACCCCATCTGTGCTCTGGCAGGTACCTCCCTGCACCAGCAGCTGGGCAGCTCACCATGCAGAGAAGGGAAGTCCATCTCACCCTCAGAATGCTCATTACCCACCCTTTGGCCCCATTTGCCTATAAATCTGGACCCCTCAAAGGTTGCCAATAAATTCAGATCACCTTGCCTTCTGCTAGGATATTCCAGACACTCAAGGAGGGTGAACACGGCTGTCAGCTGAGGTTGAAATAGGACAAAGAAACAGCAATCAAACTGCTTCCTTGTGCAGCAGGTAATTACAGAATCGGCTACATTACAGAGATTACGCATTGCCAAGGAGAAGTCAAAAGAAGTCTCCAGCAACTTCAGAGGTGGGAGGGGGAAAGTTTAATTAAACAGCTCTTTGCAACTGATTTAATCTCTCCCTCAGAAAAACTCACAGGTTCAGAAGAGAGACAAGAAGGAGAGAGGGCTAGGGAAGGGGAGCCACGGAAATCCTCCTACAATGGGGCTGCCTAGGTCTTTAAATGGTTCTTGGGGACTACGTGATGAAATGGGAGCTGGTGGCCTTTATTATGGAAATGTAAGACTTAAGCCAAGGATCAGGGCCCCTGGGGGAGGTGGTAAAGAGGGAACCTGCTTTTAATGGTTTTTAATATCCTGCTGGGGCTGGGTCCATTTGCATAAATACAGCCAAGCCAAGCTTCAGGTGGCTGTAGATTTTCTCTTCAAGGATTTATTCTCTTGTGTCAAAAGTTCACCACCTCCAGACTGTCATTTTGGTGCAGAATGTGCCTTTTTTTAGCCACCAAACATTGAAAACAAAGCCTTCTCTGCTGGGAGCCTATTTTACCAGCAAAAGTTTCTTTGAAGACTAATTAAATTAAGATTCTGGGCAGAACAGAACCCGTTGCAATTGTGGGGTAGAGGACAGAGGATTGAACAATTTAAACTGGTTGGGGCAGCTCTGTGCCTCCGTCCTAAACGAATTTCGGTTTTACCATGGGTGCTTTACAGAGAGATGGGCTTCTGCAGACTAGAGTTTGCTGCTGGGCTCGTGGTCCCCAAGGGAAAATGGTGCTCAGACTATAGTTAGAGTTTAATGTCCTGGTTAAATGCTAAGCTTGTGACCTTGGGCAGCTTATAAAACTTTTGTGGGTCTCATTTTCCACATCAGTACAAGTGCATACTTGCTCTGGGTACCTTACATTATTTTGATATGATGGAGTAATATTGAGATTAAATGTGAATGACTTAGAAAGGAAGAGAAGCTAACTGATCAATGTTCCGAAAGCTCTGTTTATGCCATTATCCTACTCAGAAACCTTCTGTGGCTCCTCATTGTCCACTGAATATGGTCGTTTCCCCTTGATTAGAGAGTTAGCTGTGGTGTAGTAAAAAGGGAAACGAACTTGGAGTTAGTCTTGCACACATAGGCAGGTCCCTCCACCTGAAACAGTTTTCCTCCCTTCTCCAAAGGGCTAAGTGTTACTCATCCATTAGCTGTGTGATCTTGACAACGACTTATCCTATCTGATCCTCGGTATGCTCACCTATAAATGAGGAAAATACAAAGCCTCAATGTCAGGATCCTGGGGAAGATGAAATTCACCCACCCATGTGAACTGGCCCGGGCCACAACAGGTTCTCAATGGAAGTTTGCTGAATGTGACAAAGGTCACACTGCAGATTACCAGGCAAAGGACAGGAAACCTTATCCAAAAAATTTTGATTGTAACCTCAAAGAACATCTCAGATATTTTAAAAAGTAAGCGGTGTGGATAAGAGCCCTTTCTTCTGACTGTGGCAATGATTAAAACCAGGCCCTGAGCGAAGAAAAATTCGACACACTCTAACCCTTCAGAGGCAGGAAGCTATCGTTAAAAGGTCACCTTTTGGGCCCAGACTTCATACGGTCCAGGGGAAGGGTTCCAAATGGTTATGCTTTCATTTTGCAGTGTAGCCAAGAGGACTGAGAATCCACAGGGCCTCATCTGTTGTTCCTTAAGCAAACATCTAATGTAATTTGAAATTTCACTTCATCATGTTGATGGCCGCCAGCAACTCTTCCCCGGCCTGTTAACTCTCCCTTTTAGGTAGACTAGGGCACTTTCTGAGCAGCCAAAGAGGTGCCAGCTTGCTATGAATTCTCATGAGGAAAATTACAAAACAGGCTGTGGAGAAGCGCCCTGTCCACGATCTCCCCATGTGCCTTGCAAGGTTTCTCTCAATCTCTCTTTCTTTCCCTCAAAGCCAGTATTTTTAAAAGACATGCCACGTCTGAGTCCTAACAGCAGCCCCATATTAAAAAGAAAGGATATCCACAGCCTTGAAAGGAGGCTCAGCAAGAAGGGAGTTAGCTGGGGCCTGCGGTTTGTCTGACTCTAAAATACACAGCCTAAAGCACTGGTGTTTTCAGTTGTTGAATGCAAAAGAGGTGCAGTAGAAAATAAGTGGTAGGTATAACATTTGCATCAAAGCATCTAAAAGTGAAGTCAGTAAATATTTACTTGCCACTGATCTCATAAGGACGGAAACACCTTTGTCAGCATCCACTGGCTTTCGGCAAACTGTCATCTTATTTAATCCTGACAAAATCAAGTGAAGTAGGTGTTATTGTTTCCATGATAGAGTATCTGGTTAAGTGGCTGTCCTAGGCTCACTAAGCTGCTATGGGGTAGAGTCACAGTATGGAATGGTAAAGAGTACTAGTGGTTCTGAAATCAGACAGATCAGGATTTCCACCGGGGCTAGATGTGAATTCCATTCTTTAGTGACCTTCAACCGGTTAATGAAACTCTGTGCTTTAGTTGCTTCATTTAAAAATGGCAATAAACCAGCTGTGGTGGTACATGCCTGTAGTCCCAGCTACTTGGGAGACTGAGGCAGGAGGCTCACTCGAGCCTACGAATTTGAGGCTGCAGTGAGCCGTGATTGCACCACTGCACTCCAGCCTGCGCCACAGAGCAAAGCTTCATCTCTAACAACAACAAAAAAAGGTAGTAATGGCTACTTCATAGGGTTATGGAAGGATTTGGCAGGCTTGTAAAGCACTTAGTAGGCTGCCTGGCACATGGTAAACACTTGATAAATGTTAGCCACTGTTGTCATTACTGTGAAGTAACCAGATGGCATTGCTAGAGGACGTTCTCACTGTAGGCTTCAACTAAACTTCCTGTAGCTGTCTGTCAAAGTCCCAGATCTTTGCAAAACACAATAAACAAGTCAGGAAAACAACAATAACCCCCTCACCACCACCCCCAGGTTGTAGGGGCTCCAGCCCTGTGAGATGATGGGCTAATTCCCCATGACAGGAGTTCTGCACATCATTTCAGGGGACAGCAGATACAGGTCACTTAGTCTGATGATGCTGTGGCCTCAGATTTGCCCTCTGGTGGGAGATGGCTCCGTGAGCATGAGCTGGGATTAGGGGGAGGCCAGGAGGGTTCTGGAAGTGTTCCTAGAAGATCTCCGACTACTCTCTGGATTATCTCACTTGATGGGGGGAGAGCTGGTATTGAAAAGGCCTTATCTGCATAAACTGGGATGGGGAGACTTACCTTACTGCAGTGGTCCCCAACCTTTTTGGAACCAGGGGCCAGTCTCATGGAAGACAATTTTTCCACGGACCAGTGGCAGGTGGGGATGGGGGTTTGGGATGAAACTGTTCCACCTCAGATCATCAGGCATTAGATTATCATAAGGAGCACGCAACGTAGATCCCTCGCATGCGCAGTTCAAAATAGGGTTTGAGTTCCTATGAGAATCTAATGCTACTGCTGATCTGACAGGAGGCGGAGCTCAGGCGGTAATGCCGCCTGTCATCTCCTGCTGTGCGGCCTGGTTCCTAACAGACCATGGTCTGGTACAGGTCCGTGGCCCAGGGTTGGGGACTCTTGCTTTACAGAATTGTTGGGCTGGACTTCAATATCTTTGTCGCAGAGCTGTTCCACAGGGGAGACTGATGTACCCTGGAGGCTGGGAGCAGGACCCGAACTCAGCCCCTGTTCTCCAGGCACCACACTCCACAGGCAGCACAACCTATAAATTTGAAGCTAGATTTGACTGTGGAATAGGCTTCCTGACTGCATCTGAGGCAAAAGGCTGCCCAGTGCTTCTCCTTGGGACAAGTGAGAATCGGTTTTCTCATTGGTAAGGAGGGGATAATATCTCCTCTAAAGAGTTGAGGAAATAAAATAGAAATAATATAAAGGGCTTCACAGGGTAACTGGCACCCAGTGGGGGCTCAGGAAACAGCAGCAATAATTATTACAACACACGTGAAGGAGTGGGGAAATTAAAATGCTGCATAAAACTCAACCTATTATTATTAGTCTTCCTATATCTACTTCATAGATCCTCAATTAAGGCATAATTAAAGATTAGCTAAGGTTACAAGGTTGGCTGCCCACATTTTCATTCTTGGTTTGGTCTTCAGTGCTGCTTGTAACTTTTATTCAGGCCCCAGGCAAGACATAAAAATACACTCAAACACCCAGCCACGTTAAATGCCAATGAGATTCTGCAACATCTAAACCTGGAGAACACTGCTGCAGATTTGCTAAGTTTCAATCTCAGAAGCGTTCAGGAGGCCAAGGAGGTTCACTCTGGGGAGGCAATGCAAGGTAGTTGCACTGGAAGGCAGCCAGCCACGTGTAAGCTGGGGGTCTCACTTGGCATCCCAGGATCTCTGTTTCTGTAGTGTGAGGGTAAGAATACCTGCCTCTGGAGAAGAAAGAACATATGTTGCTCCTGGCAGGTGCTCAATAAATGTGAGCACCTCTCTCCCCTTCTGTGCTTTGTAAAGAGCTCAGGGCCTTATATTTGGCTATTTCTGTCCACCAACTGCAGATACAAATTAAAAATACCTTCCTGGGGAACGTGGGGGGACAAGAGGACAATTTCTCTTGGGGTTTCTAGCACAGGGTGCACTGTGAATTAGAGATATTGTTAGGAATTTTAAAATACCCCTCAAATGGGCAAGTACTCAGGGCAGTATTTTTGCCAGGGAAAGGAGCATGGTCATCCAGTTGACAAAAGTAAAGACCAATAAAGGGGGACTGAGGGAATGCTGCCTGGGGAGATCCTGCGGAAAGACAGAGTGGGGCTGTAGTCACAATATTGGGGCTTTGATGCAGGCTCTGTTCATTCACGCATTCATTAGTTCATCTTTCACAATCCTAGAGAATCAGAGAGGCAATTAAACCTGACATGCTTATCTTAAAAGGAAGAAAAGGAACCATAAAACAAAGGCACAAACACAAACCCTCAGCAAGATCTCAGTTATTGTCCTGCATTGTTTTGCTATGTGATGAGTGAAGGATTCTCAGGAAAACATGAATCACATGGGATCTTTCTCCAACTCTGTGTGTCTTGGGGACATCTCAGGTGTTCTCTAGGCCTTAGTTTCTTTATCTTTCAGGGGTTAGACTGGTGGACCTGGAAGGTCCTTCCAGTGCTAAAGCCTTGACTCTCTGAGTCTATGAAATCCACAGTGCTATTAGGAGTGCTTATGTACATCACAGAAAGGCGTTCTCTCTTCCCAGAGTGAATTTAAAACAATTGCTTCACACGAGGTCAAATTTCATATACTTCAGGGATTCAGCCATTACCTAGAGCGAGCTCACCTGACCTGCTTTTATATGAGTTCATAAAGTAGGCGGTGGGAGATGTGTTAATAGTTTTCATGAGGTGCTATGGCCCAAGATCTGGAGATGATATGAATTATGCTTTGTGTTAAAGCTGTCTTTATTCTCCTGGGAGGAAGAAACTAGACATACTATATGCAAGTTTTTTTGTTTTTTCGTTTTTTTTCTTAGAGTAGAGGAACTTTTGATTTACTATGCAGGAGGGGGTTGTGTTTCATGACCAACACTTATTTTGGTTCTACTTCATTATTTCTGTGCATTTTGTGAGTGAGGAAGTATGCAACTTTTAAGAGATTCTTGAACACTTGGAAAAAAGGAAGGGGAAGAAGGGCGCTAAACACCTATTAAGTTCCAGGCACCTTCTATTCCTTGTACTCCAACAACTTTACTCCAATAACTTATGAGATAGGTTATTGTACTCTGCCCATTTTACAGGTGAGGAAATGGGCTCAGAGAAATAAAGTAATTGTACCAAAGCTAATCGGCCAAATGAATCTGTTTAACTATACAGTTCCCACAGTTTGTGCAATTTTGGGTTGGGTTGGAAATGACCTAATGAGCTTAGGTAACAGGAAGCTGTCTGGGCCACAGAGTAAGGAACAGAGTATCAAATACACATTTAAGAAAGTTCAAAGTCATTGCTATGTTCTAGTGCTGTGTTATAATGCTGATAACAATGATACCAAGACGTGCAGAAAAATATGAGGTAGGAACCATCCACTTGACATAAATTCCAAAGAAATATGTACTCTATTGAAGAAAATGGTTAACTTATTTTTAAAATCCCAGGCAGGAAGTCGAAGGAGCTGGATTCTAGTTTCGGTTTTGCAACCGTTGAATGGAGCCACCTTGAGTAGATCACCCAGTGTCCCTGAGCTAGCATTTCTTCCCCTTGAAATAATAGGGTTGTACAGTGAGATCTGTAAGGGCCCTCTGAGTTAAAGCTTCGTGATTCCATCTGTAAAATTCACTTAATATAACAGTTCATTCCCCAGTGAGGGATAAATGAGGTGTTACAGGTCTGCCTTGTAAGTTTCATGCACACGTTTCATCTCCTTCAACTAGAAGGTGAGTTCTTGCAGGGCTGGAATGCGTCTTATGGCACCCAGCACATGTCAATAACTGTTGAGTTAACTGGAAGACTGAAAGAAGGAATGAGTCTTATCATTCCTTGTGCTAAAGAACATGGACTTAGGAAACAGGAAGATGTGCATTTTAATATAGCTTGAGTCTGAGCCTCATTTTCTTCATTTATAAAATAGGAGCAATATCACCTACCTCACTGGGTTGTTTACAGCTTATTATTATTGCCAAGTTCAGTGTTTTTATTGAAAGAAAGGCAAAAGAGAAAGAATAAATAAAGATCTTAAAGGGTGCAATTAACTCCTTAACTAATATCTTTATTAGACTAATGGCAGCTGTGTGCATGTACCTGTGTTCACTCAAGTACTTCTGAGGAACTGTTAACTGTAAAGTATAATGCTAATCATTGGAAAAGAGGCCATCAGAAAGAGTATTTACCAAGTACCTAAATATACTATGTGCCTAGCACTTTTCTGCACTAGCTATGGGAAGTAGGAACTGCTCTTCCCATACTGAGGATAAGAAAAGCAATGCTCAGAGAGGTTAACTAGCTAGCTGACAGTCAAACAACTTGTAGAAACCAGCAGATGTGACAAGATCAGAGGGTTTAATGAACTAAAATAAAATAGTGAATAACTTGTACATTTCAATAATCATCCTGTACTATTGTTAACGACAAGGTAGTGTGTTAGAATGAGAAGGTGGGTGGGGAAGGAGGAGAGGCTGCCCTAAGTAATTATAGCACATAGGTCAAAATCAAGGTGGGGTTCACTTATAAGGGGGGTAAGGAACTTAAAACTACATGTATTTGTACTGAAATGCAAAAAAGAGGTTAATTAAGGAAACTGATTGAAAAATGACACTTAAAGAATCCTTCAAAAATGCTTCCCTTCTCAGAAACACATCAAATTATTTATCATTATTGCAACTAAAAAAAAATTGGGTTGGAAATGTGACCTAGGCATCTGTGATGTTATTGTTTCTTTGCTGTTAACAAACCCACAGAAGAGCCTTCTGTGCATGGGGAAGGGCAGTGATCCTGGAGGCTCAGACAACTGGGGAAGGAAAGAGAGGGTCTGGTAGACACCCACTCCCCCAGTGCAAAGGGTTCCATATGTGTTTAGGCCATGGTTTCTAGTTTGCAAGACACAGAAAGAGAGATTGTGCTACAAATACCTCTCCATTTCAGTGCCAGCGTGTGTTTCCCAGAGGGTGCTTTTCTGAACACAAGTCCTATGAGAAGTTCCTGAGAAGGTTCCATGTTCAAAAAGGTTTGGGAAACCCTGCATATCGTCTCTTCTGCTTAGAGAATCACAGTGCACATTAGCTAACAAGTTAATGCTGCTGAGAACTCCAGTAGTAAGGAATCTCTTCCACCTTAACATTTCCCAAATGTATTTGTCCATGGGACCCCTATTTCAAATAGCTCCTATTAACAACCTGCAGAGCTAGTTCTCTTAGGTGTTAAATAAAATTTACAGGAGGCCGTTGGTTTGGACTGAGCTCTTGCACTAGGCCCAACAGAGCAAACCAAAATGGAGTCACTCATGCAGAAATTCCAGTATCAAGCCAAAATGAAGCTGTTTATCTGGCCTTCTAAGAAATCAGGAGAGAGAGATGATAGTCATATCCCCAAACAGGCCAGTTTTAGCCAGCCTGATAAGGAAGTCCCCTCTGCTTTAATTTAAACAACGAATGCACTTTTTGGTCTCTGTTTCTGTTTTCCTTTTCTGTCTACAAAGCTAACCTCCTCTGCTCAGCTTCTTGGAAAATGAGTATTGCCCAATTCTAGAATCCCAAAAAAAGCCAATTAAGATCTACCTTTGTTGTAATTTTGTCTTTTGACATAGGGATACTTTTAAAGATCATCCTTTCCCACCGAGGTTATTTTAACAACCCACAGACTCACGTCTCCATAATCATCCTTCACCCTGATAATTGAGTGATTGTTCTAGTAGGAAATCTGACTATGTTTGGGTCTTAATCAAAAACTTTCCATGGCTTCACACTATCTACAGAATAAAGTGTGAACTCTTTAGCCTGATATTCAAGATTCTTCCTGCTACAGCTTTAAATGACAACCCCATGCTACTCCTTTCTACATTCTGCCTGCTGGCACCCTGCCATTCACCCTAGGTGCTGGCCTTTTTTATTCTGAAATAATTTTAGATTCACCTAAAACTTGCAAAAATAGTACAAAGAGTTCCTATGTACTTTTCACCCAGCATCTCTCAGTGATAACATCCAGCCTTTTCCAAATGATACTCATCATTTACCACTCAGAGCATCTATCTTAAGGAACACATCCATGTTTGATTCTTCTTTGCATTCCACCTAGCACCTGGCACTAAGTACAGATCAACAAAGTATAGGCTCCGTGGTGCCCAGATTTGCATTTCATAGTCAATTTTTTTAAGTTGAGAACAAAAATAACAAAAGAAAAATATGCCCTCTACTTATCATTACTTGATTGAAAAAATAATATTTTAATAGGAAGGGCAATGTTAGAGTAAGAAACAATCCTGATGAACAACTGCCTACATTATTCTGCTCATCTCATTTGTTGCACGCAGAACCCTTGTGGCCAAGCAGAGCAGACCATCATCTGGTAGGCCAAAAGCTTGGCAAACAAACCAAGGAGGGTTACACTGGCTTTCTAGCACTTTGTCCGATTTATGGTGAGGGTTTGGGGACTTGTATACTAAATGCAGCTCCAAACAGGCTTGGAGTATAAGCACTTATAGCATGGTCACACAAGACTTTCCTTTGTTCTTACGGCAAAAACAGAAGAGATTTGGACTAACGAAGCCCAGAAATCGCATGCAAAACCAAAAGTCCATTTGGAATTCCCAAATCTCTCTTCCGGTGGTAACACCTTTTCTTGGTCTGGGTAGTAAACACATTTCTGTGCACATACAGCTCCCATCTGGGGGCTTGATTCCACACGGCTGCGGTCACTTTCTACAAGCAGATAAGGGTAACGGAAATCACACATTTCTGTGGCCTCCCGTTGTTTCCTTTCTCCTTCTCTGCTACTTCAGCTGGAATGGAGATGAATTTTCCTGCAACACTCAGTCTCCAGAGGAACACTTCTCTCTCCACATACGGCTGAGCTTTTCACAGGGTTTCAGAAGCCCAGAATGATCTTTCTCCAAGGTAGAGCTGACCATGTCAGAGCTCCTTGATGACTCACTGCTGCCTAATACAATCACGCTCAAACTTTACAGCGTGATCTTCTACGCCCTTCATAAACTGGCCCTGAAGGCCCTTCTAGCTTCTCACTAGGGAGGAAGGAACGTGGTATTAGCAATTTCACAACAATGTCTTGTTCTTTCATTCCTTGGTATCTTTGTGCATGGTATTGCCTGTACCCAAAAAACTCTTTCTTGCTCTGTCTGCTTGAAGAACTCACATTTATCCTGAAAGAATTAGCAGATGTACCAATTCTTCGCTGCAGCCTTCTTGACCCCAACAGAGAGAATTAATCTCTCCATTCTCTATGTTCCCATAGCAGCCTGTACAAACTATTAGTAAAATGGGTTAAAAGCCACCTACTTCATGGAACTGCAATGTTTAAGTGCAAGTACACATAAAGCCCTTAGAACAATCCATAGCACTTAACAAATGTGTAGGTATAATCACTGTTATTGTTGTTAAAAACAACGTATTTTTGTTATCTGCTTGTATATTTTTAAACAAGTTAGGCTATGAGCTCATGAAGGACAGAGACTAGGTTCTTCAGATAAATCTCTTATCCCCAGCACCTAGCACAATGCTAGCTATATAGTAGGAGTGAAATAAATTAATTTGTAAGAAATTAATTTCCTCTAGACTCTAAAGTAACATGTTTTCCCTAGAAAATATATAAAAGAAAAAAGTACAAAGGAAAAATATGTATAAAAGAAAAAAGTACGAAGGAAAAAAAACAAAAACCAGTCACAGCTACAACAGTAATAACTGCTGTTAACGCTCCCTGGTATATATATATTTCCTCCTAGTCTTTTCTTTTACATATTTAAGCATATGTTTATCAAATTAGGTTCATACTGTATATACAGTTTATATCCAATCTCCACTTAACATTATACTATGAGAGTTTTCTTTTATCTTTCAAATATTATTTGAAAACATGATTTTAATGACTAAAATTTCATCAAATGGACAGAAGATATTTTACCAACCTCCTATTATTAAACATCTAAGTCATTTTCAGTTTTTCTGTTTTTGAAAATATGTCTTGACTTGAATCATAAGCTCTGCCAAGGGATAGGCTAAGTCCCAGATTAAACAGAGGACCCCCGTCCCCACTTAGGAGTGATGGTCTGGTCTAGAAGAGCAGAGGACGAATTCCTCTTTCCTGGGGATGGTTTAAGTGTCTCTTGGAAGGACTAGCAGACATTCACGGATGAGCTCACTCAAGAGGCTGACAGGGGAGCAGGCTCAGACTGAAGTCCGTCTCTTCTTCCTCCCAGCCCCCCTCCATTCTCCATCCCATTAACATTCCTCCTGGGAGATGGCAGTTCCAGAGGACAAACAGGCATTGTTGGGACTCAAGGACCCTGAGAATGGGCCCTGTAACCTAAGCCCCACCGGCATGGATATGCTTGGGCAGGTCACCCAGGGGACACCATGGTGACAGATGAAAGTGCATCTCAGGGCCTGGATTGTGTTTCCAGGGCACAGGTGTGGGGAGATTATCTTTCTGACAAGCCAAGCACTTACCCCAATCTCTACAGCTGCTTTCTCTTCTCTCCCTGGTCCTAGGCCTACCAGAAATAGCACCCTCAAGCCATTCTCTGTTAAAGCCAAGAGCTGTCTTCACCTGAGCCTTTTTGCCTGAAAAGTTACCAAAAGAACCTGACAAATTGCCTCACTTTGTCAAGTGAAAGAGTGAACAAACATCCTGCATTTTGAATGCCCAGGCTGGCATGTCCCCCGCAAGCCAATGGAGCCCTAAAGCTCTTCCAGGGAGCTCACAGCCTGGCGGGTGCAAAGACTGTGAGCTCTAGCAGCGGATCCCCGTGGGCTTGACACTTGCTAGCTGCCTGAACTTTGGCAAACTGCATGATCTCTCTGAGCCTCGGTTGCCTCACTTGTGAAAAGGGGACAATGCTGATGTCTTAGGACTGCTGTGAAGATGAAATGAGACCAGAGACGTAAAAGCACTTAGCACCTTACGTGCCTAGCAAAGGTGTTCCTGTGGAAAACTGCAGAGCTGTGAAGGCACCAGGTGTGTTTGAGAAACAGAAAGTGGCACATGGGGCTGGCAGGTGGGCCTATAGGTGAAGGTCCAGGGACTTGCCTAAAGCATTTGGCCAAGCTGCCGAGGGAGGGTGGGGGAAGGGGTGCCCAAGTAGGGAAAGGCTGTTCTGTTCAGGCCTCAGCAACACCCATTCAGATGTGACTTGGAAGCAGCCTGACCTCTAGGCTTGGAGGCAGGAAGGCAAGCCCCGGCAGGGCACGGGCCGGGGGGTCCCACAAGCAGCAGGAGCTGGGGCAGGGCAGATGTGGGAACAGGAACCCCTTGGCTCTCAGCGCCCACCCTAACGTGTTGTAGAATCCAGAGCAGACTCTCCCTGCAGCCCTAGGCTGCCTGGACTCACTCTCACCTCACAAAGCTGTCCCTGAAATGGGCAGAGAGCTGACTCTGACACAACACAGGCTGCATTCTTGGCCTGTCTTTAATCAGATTTCTCTTTTGTAAGATTCAACATTTTCTGAGCACCTACTGTGTGCCAGGCACTTTTGTACACAGGCTCTCTTTGGCTCCCATGACAGTCCTGGGGAACTATGGGGCTAGACACGCTGAGGACAGCACATAGTGCTGTGGTGGACCAGGGCTCACTGCTGGCTTTCCTCTAGGGCAGGGGTGTCCAATCTTTTGGCTTTCCCTGGGCCATACTGGAAGAAAAATTGTCTTGGGCCACACATAAAATATATTAACACTAATGATAGCTGATGAGCTAAAAAAAAAAAAAAAAAAAAAAAATCACATCTGGGTATGGTGGCTCATGCCTATAATCCTAGCACTTTGGGAGGCCCAGTTGGGTAGATGGCCTGAGCTCAGGAGTTTGAGACCAGCCTGGTGCAACATGGTGAAACCCGTCTGTACAAAATACACCAAAAAAAAAAAAAAAAAAAAAAAAAAAAGCTAGGTGTGGTGGCATGTGCCTGTAGTTCTAATAATTGGATGGCTGAGTGGGAGGATCACCTGAGCCTGGGAGGTCAAGGCTGCAGTGAGCTGAGATCGCGCCACTGCACTCCAGCCTGGGTGACAGAGCAAGACCCTGTCTCAAAAAAAAAAAAAATTGCAAATAAGGTCTCATAATTTTTTAAGAAAGTTGACTAATTTGTGTTGGGCCACATTCAAAAGCCGTCCTGGGCTGCAGGCGGCCTGTGGGCCATGGGTTGGACAAGTTTGCTCTAGGGCAAAGGCTGACTAAGCTCCCACTCCGTAGTCATTCCTAAGTGCAAGCTCTGTGGGCAACACGAGACAGAATCTATTCCAGAGGAGCCAGTGGGCAAAAGGATGGACTTGTTCTTGTGCCTTGTATGTGCCAGGCTTCCTGCTTAACTTTTCAGATACTACCTCATTTGCCTCCCTCTCCCCCTCCTAGGTAAAATTTATTATCCTTATTTCATGACAGACAAAAAAAAAAAAAAAAGGCTCAGTGAGGGAGGTAAATTGCCCCAATGCTCTGTGGTCACAAATTGGAGAAATGGTGATCTGAAGCCAGTTCTGGCTGACTCCAAAGCCTGTGCCTTTCCACGGTACTGTGTCTTTCCAAGAGAAGCCCTGTCAGGCCGGAAGTGCTCAGAATTCTGGCCAGATTTTCAAATCCAATGAAACTCTCCCTCAAGAGTCGGTGCATGGTCCTGCGAGGGTCTTTAGGACAGACTCTTTCTCCCCAGCCCAGACATGTGCATCTGCTATTAGCTCCAGAGAAGAGGACTTCAACTCGATATCCTTAATGAATGTGCACCTTTGAGACAAGACATGCTGAGTTTGCTCAGACAGCAAACGCGGTCTGTAGGTGGCAACCCCCAAGCTAGGGCAGGAGGCCCTGGAGGAAGGGGGAGATTTCACACCCCAACTTCTAGGAAATTTTCCAGTCCTAAAGGAAGTATGTTCTGAAGCTTGAGTTATGTTCCAAGAAGGATCTTGACTCTTGGAAGAAGTGAGACAGAAGAAAAAAAGGATGCCTTGGTTTGGGGGCAAGGGGTGGGAGTCAGTGTGAGCAGCAGACTCTTATCCTGAGGAATGTGGAGAGTGGAAATGTCTGACCCATTGTGCAAATGAGCAGGAAACAAGCCTGGTCCCTTCCTACCTTCTGTCCCTCTTTATATATTACTTTCTCTGCTTCACCAGGAGAAATTCACATTCAGCAAATACACATCATTTAATTGCCTGTCATAAATTCTCATCTGTCCAGAGGGATAGAAATTTTCAAGGCATATTTAAAAACCATTTTTTTTTCTAGTAGGGCAATGTACCTAGATCTTTAGTGATACTGTAGACAACCTGTTTGAAAATCTTTATAATCCAGGTGTGCTACTTTAATGTGCAAAAATACACCATCAAGAATCTTGATGACAAAATCAGAATAAATTAAATAAAAGTAGCATGTGGTAAGTAAATATTAGTTTTCTTTATCTCCTATTTTGTACTTACAATGCTTCTATTTATTAAAGATTCTATTTACCATGTATTTTAGTAACAACAAATTCTGTTTGGGTGCAGCCTTTTGGGAAAACGCCTGTTGCACAAAAGTGTGTGTATAACGTGCCTGCCTCACTGCAGGGTACGTGGTGAGGACTGCCTTTCTGTTCCCCACCTTGGGAGCACTCATACTTTCACATGCCTTATCTCACAGAGGCCATATGACAGGCTAAAGAGGCCAGCAGAGCAGCTGGTCTTCTTCTTTCCTTAGAGATAAGCAAAGTGAGGGCCAAGGAGGCAGAGTGACTCTCCAGTGTCATCACTAGTGAGAGGCAGAGCCGGGATTGGAAGCAGAAATCTGCCTGGAATGAGCTAGCTGACATGTGGTGACTCCAGTGAAAATGCTCAGCCTCTGCAGAAGCAGTTTGGGGTTCGTAGTCCTGACTCAGGCAGAAAAAAAAACAACAACAAAAAAACAAAGAACCTGATTCTGGTCCACACTTTCCTACCCATCCCTAGTACGTTTGCCAAAAGAAAAAGGCTGATGAAGATCGTTTTCCCTACCTGACCACATGTCTGGGAACCTAGGCTCTGAAAAAACCAGGTTGTCTTATCTGAAGGAGCTGCCTTACTTTGAAACAACAAATTGAAGTTTCTTCTCATCCTCAGCGTCCTCCCAGCCCATCAAATCCCTAGTAGCTTGAAGGGCTAGGCTAAGAGACAGCTTCAAAAGGGCAGAAATCACAGCGCATTTTCATCATCCATTTGAAGATCTGCAGGGCAGGGCTTTTGATGTCAGCTGGCTTCCCTTGGTCTGTCATTCCTGGTGCCCAAGAACAATACTTGAGAGACAGGTCTGGATATCAGGAGCGTTCCTGCTCTTCTCAGATTCGGTACTAATTGTAGCTCTGTTCATTAAATGCTTTCTATTTGCTAGGTACGGGGCTAAGAGCTTTTCACAAAGTATATTGTACCTTCACTTCCCTTTGCTGGGTCAGTATTATTATACCTTATTTTACAGATGAAGCCACTGAGGCTCAGAATGGATTACTAATCTGTCTGGGTCACTCTGCCAGTAAGTGGCATGGCTGGGATTTGAACTGAGGTCTATCTGACTTCAAAGCTTCTCCCGCCCTTCTACTAAAAACTCTTAATAAAAGGATAAAATCAAATTATTTTCCTGTGATTTTCGACATTATTTCTCTTCCATTAAGGACTGTACTTTGGCTATCTTTTAGATGAAAACGAGTAATTTTGGAAAAACTTCTGTTCATAATCAAAACAATGATTCTCTATAGAGATCTATGTAAGGGCATTCCTTGTTTTATTTCACTTTGCTGTAGCGCATTTTGCAGATACCACATTTTTACAAATTGAAGGTTTGTGGCAACCCTGCGTCAAGCAAGCCTATTGGTGCCATTTTTCCAACAGCACGTGCCCACTTCATGTCTCTGTTTCTCATTTTGGTAACTGTTGTAACATTTCAAATGTTTAAACTATTATTATCTCTGTTATGGTGATCTATGATCAGTGATCTTTGGTGTTACTATTGTAATTGTTCTGGGATGCCACAAACTGTGTCTGGTGTAAGATGGCAAACCTAAGTGATAAAGGTTCGTGTTTTGACTGCTCCACTGACTGGCCATTCCCTGTCTTTCTCCCTCTCCTCCGGCCTTTCTATTCCCTGAGACATAATGATATTGAAATTAGGCCAATTAATAACCCTACAATGGCCAAGTGAAAGAAAGAGTTGTGTGCCTCTCACTTTAAATCTAAAGCTAGAAATAGTTAAACTCAGTGAGGAAGTCATGTCAGAAGCTGAGACAGGCTGAAGGCTAGGTCTCTTGAGCCAAAGAGTTAGCCACATTGTGAATGCAATGGAAAAGTTCTTGAAGGAAATGAAAATTGCGACTCCATTGAACACACAAACGATAAGAAGGCAAAACAGCCTTTTGGCTGTTTTATGTTTTATGGAGAAAGTTTTAGTGGTCTGGATAAAAGACCAAACCAGCCACAACACTCCCTTAAACCAAAGCCTAATCCAGAGCAAAGGCCCCAACTCTTTTCAATTCTGTGAAGTCTGAGAGAGGCAAGGAAGCTGTCTAAGAAAAGTTTCAAGCAAGCAGAGGTTGGTTCATGAGGTTTAAGGAAAGAAGCAGCCTCCATAACATAAAAGTGCAAGGTGAAGCAGCATGTGCTGATGGGAGAAACTGCAGCAAGTTATCCAGAAAATCTAGCTAAGATTGTTGATGAAGGTGGCTACACTAAATAGCAGATTTTCAACGTAGACAAAACAGCCTTCTATTGGAAGAAGATGCCATCTAGGACTTTCATAGTTAGAGAGGAAAAGTCAATGCTTGGCTTGAAGCTTCAAAGGATGGGCTGACTCTCTTGTCAGGGGCTAATGCAGCTGGTGACTTGAAGTTGAAGGCAGTGCTCATTTATCATTCCAAAAATCCCAGTGCCCTAAGAATGATGCTAAATCTACTCTGCCTGTGCTCTTTAAATGTAATGACAAAGACTGGATGATGGCACATCTGTTTACAGCATGGTTTACTGAATGTTTTAAGCCCATTGTTGAGAGCTACTGCTCAGAAGAAAATACTTCTTTCAAAATATTACCACTTACTGACAATGCACCCGGTCACCCAAGAGCTCTGATGGAGATATCTAAGGAGATGAATGTTGTTTTCATGCCTGCTAATGTAACACCCATTCTTCAGCTCATGGATCAAAAAGTAATTTTGACTTTCAAATCGTATTGTTTAAGAAACACATTTTGTAAGACTATAGCTGCCATAGATAGTGATTCCTCTGATGGATCTGGGCAAAGCAAATTGAAAACTTTCTGGAAAGGATTTACCATTCTAAATACCATTAAGAATGTTCAAGATTCATAGGAGAGGGGTGAAATATTAACAAGAGTTTGGAAGAAACTCATTCCAGCTCTCATGGGTGACTTTGAGAACTTCAGGACTTCAGTGGAGGAAGTAACTGCAGGTGTGTTGGTCGTAGCAAGAAAAATAGAAGTGGAGCCTCAAGGTGTAACTGAATTGCTGCCATCTCATGATAAAACTTTTATGGATGAGGAGTTGCTTCTTATGGATGAGCAAAGAGAGTGGTTTCTTGTGATGGAAACTACTCTTGATGAAGATGCTCTGAACATTGTTGAAATGACTACAAAGAATTTAGAATATCACATCAACATAGTTGATAAGGCAGAAGCAGGGCTTGAGAGGACTGACTCCAGTTTTGAAAGAAATTCTACTATGGGTAAAATGCTGTCAAACAACATTCCATTGTATAGAGAAATCTTTCAGGAAAGGAAGAATCAATACATGAGACAAACTTCATTGTTTACAGAGTACCCATTGTGTGCACCGTTCTCACGTACACAGTGATCACACACCTGTATGGTCTGGATAACCCTGTAATAAATATTGTCTATAAATAACCAAGAGGCTGAAGCTTAGAGAGGGGACTCAACTTGCCCAAGGCCACACAGCTTCAAGTCTCAGTTTCAGAAACCAAGACTCCCCGGTCACAACAGAACCCTCCAACTACAGGATGCAGCAGCTTCTGTGTGTGACTGGATTGTGGTCCAGGCTTGAGGTAGGGAGTGGGGTGGGGGCAGGGTGTGTGGGGACCTGGCCAAGGACTGGAAAAGCAGAAGGAGACAGACAAGATTTTATTCCCAAACACTGCCTCCTCAGAAAACTTTAAAAAGAAAAGTTTACCTTTGCAATCTAGAGGAGGTTTTCATGTTTCAGCTCATGCTGAATTGTTTTATGCCTTAGCTATAAACCTCCGACAGAGAGAGTGCGGGGGCAAGGCTGACCCAACTTTAAGTATGGCTGTGCCGCTGTAAAGCTCAGGTTACGAGGATCACTTCTGGTGCCAAGGCAGTTTAACAAGTATGAATGTGCATAATTCATTCCAGTTGTCCTGCCTCGGCACAGAAGGGCTATTTCTGGGGTGGGGCTCCCTACACTCCCGCCAATGTGGTTCCCATTACTGGATCTGGTGCCTTGCTGAAGTTCCCTCCATGCCCAGGAAGGGCCTGTTTTATCACAACTGCCAAACCATCGGTTCTCTGTAAAGGTTTGGAGGGGTTCTGTATTCCAGGAGGCGAAGTCAATGCTTGGCATAAAGCATTGCTTGGTTGTGAGGGTGGGCTCTCATGAAAAAAAGCACCCAATCTCACCTGTCCCAAGAAATCTTTCCAAAACCCAATTGGTATTGTCCAGTCTCTAGCCAATCTAAGTACAAGCACTCTCATTTTCTATTTTGAAAAATCTCAACCCTATGGAAAAGTTCAAAGAATAGTGCAGAAAAGCCCATATACTCTTCATCTAAATCTGTCAGTTAATATATTGCTGCATTACTTCATCTCTATGCATAAAAAGTTTTTTTGAATCATCTGAAAGTTGTAGACTTCAGTACACTTTATATCAGCACACATCTCCTAAGAATAAGAACATTCTATCATCTAACCACAATATGACTATTAATGAATAATTATTTCATATCACCTAACATACATACTATAGTTTAAAATTTCTCCAATTCTTCCCAACTGTCTTTATTTATTTATTTTTTTTTGAGACGGAGTCTTGCTCTGTCGCCCAGGCCGGAGTGCAGTGGCAGTGATCTCGGCTCACTGCAAGCTCCGCCTCCTGGGTTCATGCCAGTCTCCTGCCTTAGCCTTGCAGTAGCTGGGACTACAGGCACCCGCCACCACGCCTGGCTAATTTTTGTATTTTTAGTAGAGACGGGGTCTCGCAGTGTTAGCCAGGATGGTCTCGATCTCCTGACCTCATGATCTGCCTGCCTTGGCCTCCCAAAGCGCTGGGATTACAGGCGTGAGCCACTGCGCCCGGCCCCCAACTGTCTCTTTTATAGCATTTAGAAAAACAGGATTCAATCACTTGTAAGAGTCAAGTTTTTGGCTGATTTCTTTAGTCTCTTTTAATCTACCAGAGCCTCCTACCCACCCAAATACTCATCAGTCCTTTTGTTCATAGTATTAGCCTTTTTGAAAGTCCAGGCCAGTTATTCTGTAAAACGTCCTGCATTCTGGTTGTGTCTGATTGTTTTCCCATAATTGGATTCAGGTTACATATTTTTGGCAAGTGTACCTCACGTGTGATGAGACGTACATCTTACTGCGTCATATTAGGATGGCTCACTAATGGAGTGTTAAGTTTGGTCACTTGGTTAAGGTGGTGATTCCTAATCTCCCCACTATAAAGTAACTCTTTTCCTTTTGTAATTAGTAAGTAATTTGTGACACAAAGCCCAATCTCTTTAGATCATTTACTTAAACTGCCTCTGCCAGCTCCCCTCCCATCTATCCTCCTCTGGTTTTAGCCTCCACATTCTGAAAATGCCCTTACCAAAGTCGCCAATGGTCACATGGATGCCAAAGTCAATAGGCATTTTCATATTTGCGTTTTGAACCCTCAGCAAGACTGGATGTTAATGCTCAGGCCCTTCCTTGAGGGCAGGAGCACTGTCTTATATATGTCAGTACTCTAGGGACCAGCTCAGTATTTGACACACAGTAGGTGTGCTAGAAATCTTTGTGTAATGAATAAATGAATACATACATTGAGAGGAAGTCAAGATTGGGAATCAGAAGGCCTGGATTTGAATCCCAGCTCTGCAACTTTCCATAAAATAAAACGGTTGATCTAAATCAGTGAGTTTCAAACTTGGAAAAAATTCTAATATTAGAAGTTATCTTTAAATAGGATCTTTATTCAGAAGCAAATGTAGGAAACTGATCAAAGGGAGCAAGCTGCTTTTGTTGAAGCAGGTAGCAGAGGCTAAATGGTGTGGCTCACAAGACTGGGGGCTTGGGGAAGGATCAGAGGGTCTCAAGAAGTAGGGAAAGGGTGAATTCTAGTGGGCCATGGCTGCCAGGTGAAGTTGGAACTGAAATCTGCAGCATTAGGTTTCAGCAATGAAAGGAACAGCTGGGAAAAACAGCCTGGTCTGGTTAGTTGTGGGCCTGCTGCATTTGGAGAAAGAAACAAGCCAAGCTAGGAAAGCACAGTGCAGAACTGGGTGCAGGAGGAGGTGGGAAGTCAGGAATGATCACTGTCCTCTCTCTGTCTCGGTTTCCTCCTCTGAAGTCCTTTGTCATTTGAATGCTCTTTGATTCTCTCTCTCCATTATTCCAGTGTTCCCCTTTGGTTGGCGGGCCGGGGCGGCGGGGTGGTGCATCAATGGGTGATGAGCAGGGTCAGCAGAGGCCTCCTGTGTTCTGAGGGGGCTCTAAGGGACATTCCACTGAGTGATTTGATGACCTGAGAAGCCTGCCCATTGTCCAGGCCTTAAAGGGCCACTGCCCCTTACCATTAACCCACCTCGGGACAAAGGCCATCACCAGCTCAGACAAATAAGCTGCTTAGCCAGACCTCATGCATCATCTTGTCATCCACACGGGGCCCAATAGGGGCATCTGAACAGAGCAGAGAGCCGGAGTGCAACTCAGCGGTTTCCATTCAAGGGCCTCTGGCCAGGGGTCATAAACTGCTCCCAAAATGTGCATGCAGCTTTATCCTCTGTGCAGCAGGGTAGGGTATAGTGCGGGGCGGGGGGAGAATACATCTCTGATCTGCTTTAGAGGTTCCCTTAGACCCTATGGCTGCCTGAAGGTTGTCAAGAAAGGGAGAGATGGCTGTTAGATGAGGGAGGCAGTCTGGTGGGGGTGAGAAAAGATTGTGAAGAGCCAGGCATACCTGGGATGCAAAAATGCCACTTACTATCTCTGTGACCTTGGGCAAGTTATTGTATCTTTCTGAGGCTCTGTTGAGTAAAACACCAGAAAAATGACAACAATGATAGAAATTTCCATTTACTAAGACTGTACAATAACTGGGCACTTTGCTAAGTACTTCACATATATTATTTCACATTGAATTCTAATACCACCAATGATGTAGGTATTATTAATATTATCCCTGTTTTACACATAAGGGAAAAATGAAAACTCAGAGGTTAAAAGCATTTGCTAAAGATCACAGCTAATAATGACAGAGCCAACATTCAAACCCACACTCTTAGCTCTTCTGCTCTAGAGCCTCCCAGCTGAGCAGACTCAATGGAATGAGAAAGGCGAAGCCCCTGGCACCCTGTAGGTGCTCAGGAATGGGATTTGCTCATCTGTTCTTCTGTCCAAAGGTGTGGTCAGGCCCTCCTTGGTTCCAGCACACCTGCCTGCAGGTTATGTTGCTTGTCTCCTCCCACATGAAACCCCGGGAAAATGGAGCGTGCTCAAGGGCTGCTCCCTGAGAGCTGGAAGGGGATGGATGGAGAGTGGGCTGTAAAGCTGGCCTTTGCCATGGCAGCCCTTCCTTCCTAGAGAGGAAGAGAGCCTTGCCTTGTCCCCCTGTCTGCACAGAGGACCGCATTGCTTCCTTCATGTGTGCCCAATACACATGGCTGCCCACGGTGGGCACAGATGAGGTCTGACCAGAGTTCACTCTCCAGCACAGGACCCCACACAGAGCACACACCAGGAAGAGTCTGCTAAATGAATGGACAGATGAATGAATGAATGGAGGAAATAAACACTTCCAGACCCCACAATTAGGTTGGGAGCATTTGGTTACACACAAGTAACAGACATGCAAAGTCTGTATGTCTAGGCTCATCCTTATACCAGAGCTCTGGTCTTAGTCGGCTGATGCTGCTGTACCAAAATTCTATAGACTAGGTGGCTTAAATAATAGAAATTTATTTTCTCATAGTCAGAAGGCTGGAAAGTCCAAGATCAAGGTTCTGATGGGATTCGGTTTCTGGTGAGGGCTCTCTTCGTGGCTTGTTGATGGCCACTTTCTTGCTGTGTCTCACATGGAGGAGAAAGAGCTCTTTGGAGTCTCTTCCTCTTTTATAAGGACACTGGTTCTATCTGATCAGGGCTCTACCCTTATGACCTTATTTAATCTTAATCATCTCCGATGCCATCACATAGAGAGTTCGAGCTTCAACACATGAATTTGAGGGTGGTGGGAATGTTGATGGTGAACACAATTCAGTCCATAGGAGCCCTATAGATACATAAAAGTAAAGTTCACTTCCAGATAAGCCTGAATGTGCAAACTTGCCTGTGTTCCTCAGTAGTTAGCATCTTTCTCTAGGAAGTTCCCCCAACCTCCCAGTTTGCATTACACCTCTATAGCCCCACACACCCTGGCACACTCCATCACCAGTTCCCCTTACTGGTGGCTGCTTCAGGGCAAGCTGTTTAGTGTGTTTCTGTCTCCCCAGCAGGGGTGAGCTGACTGCTTTCTATCCTCCATGGGCCCTGGCACACAGTAGGTCCTTAACAAAAAATTTGCTGAGTTGAATTGGTTCTGAGGGTCAACGAGCCTCATTTTTCCTCCATATCACTCGAAATCAGAAAGACCTTCCCTGTTTTCACTCTGATTAGTGAGGCTTTGGCCTTTTCTGCCGACATCACCAGACATTGACCAGAGGCTGTGTTGAATCTGCATGAAAGTAAGCAACTTGAGGAAGGATAGGGCTCTGGGAAGAAGGGCTGGGGCTGCCCTGCTAAGGATCAGGACCCGAGCTGCCAGCAGTGGGAAACCCAGGGAGGGCACTAGCAGGGGCTCTTTGAAAGGTAACACCTGGAACAACGTGAGGGATGGATTAAAGGGAGAGACAGGGGCAGGGAGGCCAGAAAGATGCTACTGAAGCGGTCCAGGAGAAAGGAGACATAGTAGGAATGTTTTGGCTAAGAGGAGCAGCATTTTGTAAAACTAGCAAATAGACAGGGATCATCTCCACTTCCATTTTTGCTCCTTCTCAGGATAATAGCAGACCGGTGATCATAACTTTCGTTTTGATAAGATAACCTCCTTACCCCCTAAAAATGGTCTCTATTATTTGCCAAGAGAAGACCAGTAAACACTAAACACCTGCCTTGATCTCAGTGTCTTAGATGTTTTCCTGTTTCTCCTTTATCCTAACAAACTCCCCAGGTTGCTATTCTTATTCCCATTTTATAGATGGGCAACTGGGTAAGAGAGGTAAGCTTGGTGAGGTCACTGAGATAGTGGGGAAAGGAGCTGGGTTCACGTCAGGTATGCATTCCCCCAAGGTTCCACTGGGGCATCTGAAGAAGGGTTTCTGGAAGTACAAATATAGGTACTGTTGTTAGCTGGTTAGCAGCTTCCCAGTGTTATTTATAGAAATAGGATCCACCAGGAAAGAGGGAGTGGAGCATAAATGAATTACCAGTCATTCTCCTTTCCTTTCAACTCTGGGGGAAGGCCAGCTGACCAGAAGGAAAAAGCATCACAGCGTTTCATCTGGTACCAAACATCAGCACTCCATTGCTGGAACTATGGGGACTGGAAACAGCGTAGGGGCTCCAGCAAGAGCATCTGAGGCTTTGTCTGTGAGACTACAGGCTATGTTTGTTTAGCTGGTGCTTGGGCTCACTCTCCCACCCAAAATCTCTGGAAATCACCCAGGAGAGGGAGGGGGATTAAAGATCATGACTCCCAGGCTGAGCTGTTAATTGCTGGGGCTCTTCCAAGCCAGGAGGGGTAAGAGTGTAGGAATCTGCTTGCCTCCCAGGAATATCTGGCCAAAAACTTTTGGGGTCCAGAAAGGGAATAAGGAAAATGACATTCATTGGGCATCTATTATATAGCAATCACTGTGCTAGAAGCCTTACCCATATTTTCTCATTTATACCACAATTTTGTGAAGTACAACTGGCCCTCCAAATCCATGGGCTCAACCAATCGTTGACTGAATATCAAAAATAGTCAGAAAAAAAAGTATAAAATTTAAAAATACAGTATAACAACTATTTACATAGCATTCACATTGTTAAGTATTATAAGTAATATAGGGATGATTAAATTATACAAGAGGATGTCTGTATGTTATATGCAAATACTGTGCCATTTTATATCAGGGCTTGAGCATCTGTAGATTTTAGTATCCGTGGAGGTTGCAGTTGCGGGGAGGGTCCTAGAACCAATCCCCTGTGGATCGAGAGAGAAGACTGTACTATTCTCCATTTTACAGAAGAGACTGAGGCCCAGAGAGGTTAAGCAAATTGCCCAAGACTACACAGCACAGACCTGTAAACCTCCACAACCTATTTTTCCCTGCCATTGCTCCACATTGTGCCATTTCTGTTTTTCTTCTGGCTTCAGTCCTTTTAGGCCTTATAAAGCAGAGGGATTTTTTTTTAGTTGTTTAATCTCAAACACCTATATAAATAATGGCAGTTCAGAAGGAGAGGAAGGGGAAGGAGAAAAGGAAGCCACAAGGTTTCCTGGTTTAAACTGGGAGCCATTAACCAGTAATGGGGGATCCAGCTGAGCTCAAAGCACCCAGCTCAGACATGATGACAGGGGCAGAGGGCAGGGAGCTGCCTGGGGGAGGATGGGAACAGATGGCTCCCAAAGACCACGTTTAGGAAAGGGAAGAAGGATGGGCCTGAGAGCAGCAAGAGATGTTTATTCTCAAGGTGAGCAGGCTGTGTGGGGGCAGCATTAAAACCCTACAGAGTACTGGAAAAAGCCACAGAGCTGTGTACCCAAGGGATGTGATTTCAGGTGATTACAGTGAGAACAAACATTAAATAACACCGAGTCACATGCAGAATAGCTTCTATTTTCTTTCACCCCTTTGGATGATGTCAAAGAGGAAGTCTAAGTTGGGAACTAGTGTGTTTTCACCACCTATCAGTTGCCAATGTCCTTGTTTAATGCAGAGAGGCAAATCTCTCCTCAGTGTCCTTGAGCAGACATTCTCTCGCCAGAATGGGATAACCTGCTTTCATAGTATTTATTTTTACAGTTACCTTCTATTTATGGCAAGTCATACACTTGCCATATGGCAAGTGGAATGCAGCAGTAATATACAATTTCCTTTTGAAATAAAAAAATTCACTAAAGGAGAAAAAGTTTGGAAAAGGCAGCAGTTTAAAGGAACATAAATAACCATTTAGGTGGGCACACTGCTGTGGCACAGACTAAGACAGTGACACAGAAATGAATATGGTTTGGGAAATGCTGGTTTCATCCAGTTCTCTCACTGCTCAGACTAGAAAGTCGAAGAACCAACAGATGAGCCTTTTGCAAGGTGACACAGCAGGCTAGAGGCAGAGCTGGGATCAAAGCAGATCTCCTGCTCCCAGGCCTATGCCTCTCTGTAAGCAGGTTTTCATGATGAGGGTTCTCCAGATGAAGTTTGTAACTGGGAAACTGAGCTCACATGATAGCAGTGGGCCTCACATGATGACAGTGAGCCTCACATGTTGGACTGACCATCCATGAACAAAGCCCAAACTAGTTCCAAGCCTTGTGGCCAAGGTGCAGCTCTGTGCTAAGCTGCTTCTCCCTGAGCCTGTTTCTCACGTGGACACAGTGTTCACCCTCCTTCACATTTCTCCAACCTCACAGGACTTCTCTGTGGATCCAGTGAGATGACAGAGGAGAACGAGCTTCGGGAATGAGAGGGTACACAAATGTTAGTTCTACTAATCTCCCACACTCCCCTTGGCCTCCTTCCAGGTGCCTCTTCAACGGTCTGGGCCCTGAAGTGTCAGGAGATGGTTTAAAATGTGGTCTGGTGTCCACAGGGGATCCACAGAGCAGACCACGACCATTTCAACAGGGACACAAACGAGACTTAGTTTCCAGATGGAAAAAGCCTGGACACACAGCTAATGTGCCTTCCTTGTGGGGTGGTCTAGGAATTCCTAGGTCCAATCAAGCCATACATGAAAAACGTTATTTTTGTACCTTTTAATGCAGTGGTATTTGGGGAAATTAGTGGAAAAGGAACTGCAAAGAGTCTACAATGAGTGACTAATTAGAGGGCCCTGGTTCTCCCAGGATGTTCAGTTACATTAATTCAAAACGTGACCTGTTTATTTTGCAAGGTCAGGAAGAAGCCTTACCTCCTAGAAAGCCAATGTGGCAATTAAATTAGAGTCACCAGAGTTTCCCCGAGGTAATGTATGAAAAAGGGCTTTGTCAACAGTATAAAAACAGAAGTGACCCCTGTGAGGTTGTCACCACTGCCCTCAATGCGGGGGCATAATGGTCTGCCCCAGGTGGGAGGCCATAGGTGAGAACTTGTCTAGTTAAGGGAGGCACCTGGTAGAGTGGAAAGAACACTGGAGTCTGGGGCCATGCTTTGCATCTTGACTCTGTACCTAGACAAATCGCTTCATCTCTGTGACTCTCCACAGCTGTATCATGTATGTGCCTCAGTGTCCCGTTCCTAGGGTTATTGCTGTGCATGTGTGTAGACGGGGTGCTGGTGGAAAGAAGGAAGAAAGGAAACCAGCGCTTTTTTTTTCAATTTTGATTTTAGCACATACACATACACAGGGCACTGTGCTCAGCCCTGGAGATAGTGTACACAAGGCCTACCTCTAGGAACTGGGAGTTGCACGAGGGAACCAGACATGTGAATAACTAGGTCCCAGACTGTTAGGGAGAAGTGAGTACAGAAGACAGTGGGGCATCAAACAAAGGGGGCCAGACAGCAGACGGTCTATCAGGAAATGCTCCTTATCAACTCAGAGTTGCCAAGTTCTAGGCTTCTGACCACTTGGCTTCTTTCCTGCTGAATTTCCAGGCCTGAGAGCCACCCAGCCTGCTGGTGTTGGCCTCCTGAACTCTCTTTTCTATAGCAGAGGGCCTAGGCCTTTCTAAGCAGTGATTATGGATAAACAATAAACACATCTATGGAGCTTCCTGGTCAGCAACTTGTACCTGTATCATGCTGTCTAGTTTTCAAGTTATCTAGTTATCTCTACAACCATGAGCAAGTTGCTAAATCTTTCTGAGCTCCGGTTCCCTCATTTTTAAGAAGACACAATTCAGGATCACCATCTATTAGCCATCATTCTGAAATCCCAAAACTCTGAGACTAAATGTTTAACCAAAACTCATTTAGAGGCAAAACCTGACCTGAACTGACATGAGGCTTGGAGTCATTTTAAAATCCCATGAGTATAAGTATTCATGTTTCATGGCAGAAATAGTGATGTGTTTGATTACTGTAGGAGTGTTAGGAGAAATACAAAATATGTACTCCATTTTCTTTCTTAAATCTGAACATTTCCAAATTCTAAAGTGCTTCTGATTCCAAGGGTTTCATTTAAGGAATTTTAACCTGATAAATTAAATACCAATTTTAAAGGGTCTCTCTGTTTAGAATACCCTTCATTCTTCATCTCTCTGGAAAACATCCACAAACATTTAAAATGTCATCATGAATGAATGAATAAAGGAAGAAATCAATTTGTCTTGTCAACAGGAGTTAGGTACTTAACTTTGCTACATAGCTGGTGTAGTAAGAATCTATTTACCAACGAGGGTCTTTTGATGCAAGAGAGTTGAGAGAAGTAGTGAACAAAATTGCTGAAAACTTTACCTACCCCAGTGTTCTATACCCTCAGAACTAGGTAAAGAAGCACATCCAAGTTACTACAGTTGGCATAAAACAACAGCAACAACAGCAACAACAACAACAACAAAAACCCAGGCTCCACGAAATTCATAGTGAAAGAAGACAAAAATCTCACTGGACCTTCCTTTCAACTGTTAGAAACAGGCACAATTTTGCTTTCTGATTTCACAAACTGACTTAAAAGGACCTCGGTTGACTCCCCCAGGGACTCTGAATAGGTTCTCAATTAAGTTGAATTTTTTTGTTTTAAGAAAACACTTTTAGAAGGAGCTTACAAACATAGCAGTGTTTCCCATTTAGAAAGAAAAATAAACACTCCTCCACTGGATTGGTAGTCAAAACAAAATAATCCCAGCTGCTTAAGACCTGAGAAAGTCAATGAAACTGCCAAACAACAGTGATACTGACCAGTGAGAAATTTGTAAGGCAAGGCAGTAAGGACCCAGTGCTGAAAAAAGAAAAGAGCCATGGACGGCTCAGCATCCAAAGTTTGGCTCTGAGGAAGCTGCACCAAAATTTAATGCCCAGTCATCTGGTCTGAATCATCTCATATAACAGGGGCTTCATAAAGGTTTGTGAGGTAACAGGAATCCAACAACTTGGAATTCTCTTAAAACCAGCTTTTCTTTGGTGGAATTCCTCTTATCTTCTTCAAACTCCTACTAAGGAGAAGACAAAAATAACAGGATCTGATATTTGAAACAAAACAAAAAAAATAACAGAAGGAAAAAAAAAACTGGGGCTCTAGAGTCAAACAGGCTTGGGTCTGAATCTTTCCCATGCCCTTATGACCAATGACCAATGGGCAAGTCACTGCCCCTTATTGAGCCTCAGTTTCCTAAACAGTGAAAGGGACATAAATTGAGACACAAATACGATAATGCATGTTTTATAGAAAGACTTCGAGCACATAGAAAGTTCTTATTAAATGTAAATTCTCCCACCCACCCACTACCTTACCTAGGCTTTGAGAAACTGACACATTTCTCAGAGCTATTTATTCCCTGACCCTCTTAAATATTAACCACCAAGTTTTTAAAGCCCCTTTGCTTTAGAATTTAGATGAGAACAATTCATGAAACATTTAATATTTATTCTGAAAAGTTTCTATGGAGTAGGGACGAATACCCACTTAATCCTAACCACTTCCTTTGCTTTTTCAACTGTGACTAGTTGATATTTTAGTGAAATCTTTCTTTATATATATCAGTGATTTCTGGATGATTACCCTTGGGGAAGGATTAGGATTTTGATAAGAGAAAAAGCTACTTCCCCTGTTTTCTTCTCCACAGGGACAATGAGCTGTTCTGTGATACCCCATGGTCCTCTTTGCACTTTACATGGGGATTTTAGCAGGGCAGCTCTGAGGCCTACCAGATCTGGGATGGCAGCTCAGGCTGGAGTTGACACAGCTGTGGGCAGAGGGCCTCTGGGAGTGATGCTGGAGAGTCCAGCGCAAGCTCCCGGGAAGGCTGGCTCCAAGAGCCTCAGCTCCCACCATAGGAAACTGTCTCACTTTCACCCTTTAGGAGACAGAGAGGCATTCTTTGTCATTTAAAATACAATACAGTCTCAGCTGGCCCTAAAGCAATTGCTCTGTTGAGGGTGGTTTCCAAGGTCTCAAATTGGTGGAAGGAGATGGGGGTGTGGAGACAGGGAAGAGAGATAGAAAAGTTTTATCAGCTTTAACTTTTTTAAATACCATAACAACCTTGGAAGGTTTTCTCCCATTTCATAGATGGAGCAACCAATGCTTTCAGAGGTTGGAAACATTGCCTAGAGTTGCACATCTGGGATCCAACTTCAGGCCTGTCTCTAGAGCAATGGCTATAGCTCTCTGCTACACTGTGATCCTTAAGCATTGCTTGCTCATTGGTTCATTCACTCACTCATTAAATGAACACTAAATTAAAAGTCTCTGAAAGACCATGCACCAAACTGTTAAACGTAGTTATATCTGGGAGGAAGGATTATAAGAGAACTTAACATTTTACCTTTCCATATTATTTGAATGTTAACAAGCATTGCCACTTTTGTAATTGGCAGAAACAATAAAGATAATTCCATTAAAATAATTTCACATTTTTTCCATGAAAAAAATCAAATTAAAAACCATAAAAGCATTTATTAGGCCTGCTACGTCTATGTACCAGGGCCCTCCAATCTTCACTCACTAGTGCTGAGTCCACACCAGTACCAGCATGTCCTCTGGCTCATAGAAGATCCCTGGTTTTGGGTTTCAGGAGAGAGGAAGGCAGTAGGCAGGGTCCAGCCATGGCAGAGACTCATTGAGCTCTCCCATGATCCCAACCCCAGAGCAACAGACCATTAAGGACCCAGACTCTTCCTTCAGGCATGAGACATGCTTATTACCAACTTTTAGAGTGACACTCAGAGCAAGGGCCTGGGGAAGGGATCCAAAGTGACAAGGTCCCCTGGGATGCAGGAGCATGAAGGAACAGCACTGAGCAGACAGCTGCAGGCTAAAGTCCCCCATCTCCTTCCCTGCACATCAATAATGCAATAATGTCATCAATTTGCCTCAGAACTTGCAATAAAGTGATTGCTCTTGTTCGCTAATTTGCAAAGGAAGAGATTAAGGACTTTAATCTCTTGCCTTCTCTTCTACGTGTAAGGCTTACTCAGAAATGAACAAAGGACATCATCACATATATATATATACACACACACATATGTACATATTTCCCCCCTACCGCATAAGCTTAAGAAGGCTACTGGCAGGAATAACTCATGACACTCCTAAAATCAGGGTACCTTAGAAATTGCTCCATCACTGGCAAAATGGGGAAACTAAGGCTTAGAAAGACAGTGATTTGCCAAGGATAAATAGCCAGTGAGCCACAGAGCTGGGTCTGGAACCAGGTCTCCTTGCTCCCAGCCCAGGGTTCCTGTGTTTCTGTGCGTCATTTGAAACACAGGCAGCTAAAAGGCATAGAGGAGTAGGGACACTGAACCACTAAGAAAACAACCCCACCCCAGGGAGCACTGAGAAAAAAGGAGGAGGTTTGGGTCTTGGTCAAGGAGAATGCAGGGTGTAAAATCCTGTCAGAAGAGAATCATCAAGGACAAAGATCTCTCTGATTTTCAAAGACAGCGGAAGCGAGGAGGTCCTAGCTAGAAAAGGAGGGTAGGTAATGACTGCCCTTCATTGTCATTTGGTGGGGGAACTCAAGCCAGTTCTCAGAAGAGCTCAGGTGACTTTCACCACATGGCCTTCCATCCCCTTCCAAGGTTCACACCTATTTACAGCCCAGGCTCTCAGGTTTAAAAGAGCTGGGGGAGGCTTCCCATGTCCCCACCTCAATTTCTTTGTCCGTGTGTTCCGTCTGCCCAGAACACCCTTGGTAATCTCTGTCTGGCACACCTCACTAATTTCTTTAAGCCCCGTAAGTGCCTCCGCTAGGAGGCATTTCCTAATTCTCTCAGGCAGAGTAGAGGCTTCTTCCTCGGTCACAGAACATACTAGATTCCTACCGCCTTTGCCACCTTCGGCTGTAATGATGTAGTCCCAAGAGAAAAGATGGCATCTGACATTTCTTGGAGCATCCCCAAGTGCCAGGCAGTGTGCTGGGAGCTTTCACAGACAGGCTGTCTGTAAATCCCCTAGAGGCAGGTGGAGGGGACCAGGCAATGACTAACATTTCACACTCCTTCTGTGTTCCAGGCACTGTGATGGGTGCTCATCATGAGGTGGGCACTACAATGCCCACTTGACCCTTGAAGAAATAAGCCTAGAGAGGCAATGTGACTTATCTAATGTCCTACAGCAATAAAGCTTGTATGTAATTCAAAGCTGTTTGGTTCCAGAGCCCATAGACTGTCTTATCCCTCTTTGAACCTCTGCCTCCTTTTTCAGAATCTGGCCTGGAATTTAGTACCACACAAGCACTTATAAATAAATGTTTGCCAAATCAACACGCAACCTACAGTGTTATTTGTGGGGAAACAGTTTCATTTCCTCTCTTCTCCAAACATCAGGAAATCCTGGGGCTATTAAGGTGATCCTAGGTTACCTCATGTATATCCTGCCCCACCTCTTAGAGGTTTGAATTCCTTCCTGGGTTTCCTTGCAAAGAAGCTGACTGGCCTCTGCTGGACAGAGAAGGCAAGCACCTTGGCTCAAGTCTAACAGCACCTGATCAGGGGATACAAGTTGGTCACCCTGGAGCTCTTCCGCCATACCCCACCTCCCACTTTAAGAACGCCAGGACAGAGCAAAGAATAAGAGAGCTTGCAGATCCATGCTTAAACCCAGTGGCTCTCTTTGCAGCCAGCATTTAGCCCTGCCGCTGCCTGGGGCTTCAGGGCCGCCTGTCTCCAGGCTCTGTGAAAGTGGAGAACTTTTAAAGCCAGCGCTGTTTTATGGGTAATGGGGTAATCCTTCTCAGTTTTTCCAGTGAAAATGGGGACACTAAAATACTGAGTCTCTGGGCATGGTTGTGACAGTGCCTGGCACAGTCCCTGGCACAGAGTAGGTAGCTGGTTGGTGTTGCCTATGTCTTAACCTTTTTTTTTTTTTTTCTGTCTGTGTCAATCTTTGTCTCTACCTTTACCTGTCTGGGCCTTCACCTGATGTTTCCTTCTCGTGATGTCTGTCTGTGCATCTTTGTCCGTACATCTGCCTGTTCGATGTCTGTCATGGGGGTTGGGGACAGAAGCAGCCCCCCAACTCTTGCACACTCCAGCGGCGCCGCGGGGCAAGAGCGGGGCTGCCTGAGCCCGCGGAACCACGTCAGGCCCCCAACTCCCCCGGAGCCCACCATGCACCAGGCCCCTCCGCCCGGCAAGCGGCCCAAGCAGGCAGCGGCAACGAAAGGACAATTTTAAAAACAAACCCGCAAAAGTAGGAAGAGAGAGGGACTTACCATTCGCCGCGACCCCCAGGCTGGCGGAGCCACTTTTAACTAAGAATGAATTAGGGACAAACTCTTCCTCAGAGTCTGAGTCCGGGGTTGGCTGGGCCACACCGTTGCCTAGCAACCGCCTCTGGCTCTCATTGGCCGGAGGGGAGGGGGGCGGGGAGGGGGACTGCTCAATAGGGGTTGATGAAGCGGATGAACAATGCAAGGGAGCACCTGCGAACCACAAAGACAAACACAGACAGAAAAAATAATGAAAATTGATTTTGAGGCACACGGGGAGGGGGAGGGAGCAAAATAAAACACGCATCAACGGGAAGGGGGGCTCCCAACACGGGGAGATCTACTGCACACGTGGGCCGGGGGCGGGGCTGATGCCTCCACAGAGAAAGTTGCTGCAAACTCCTTCTGAAGAGCTGGGGCCTCAGTGCAGGCTGGCAAAGAGGGAATCTCGGAAGCACACAGAAAGCCTTTTCTGTTCTGCCTATTCTTTTAAGACATACCTGAAAACCCGGGGTCTAGTCCTGACGGGGCTATGTGATCTATCAAGCAGCTGCGCCTCTCTGGGCCTCAGTGGCCTCGCTGATAAAAGCAGCAGTGGGGACTGGGTGATCCCTGAGCCCCTATAAGCTGGCCATTCTGTGATGTCACCGAACTGAAATGATGTTCTGATTACTGAGATTTTATTCCGACCTGCCTGGAACAGGCCCTAGGCCTGGTAAAAAGGTAGAGAAAGCCCGAGAGAATGATTCAAGGCTTCACCTTTGGCAGTCTAGGATTTCAACACAGCAATGTTTCATTTTTCTAAGAATCTCACATTTTATGATTCTTAAATTCTGACATTCTCTGGAGCCTCCCTGAAAGCAAGACCCTTAGGAAATTTTGTTCATGTCTTTATATTCAGAATCTAACATAGTGCCTGGCACATAGTAGGCATTGTAGAAGTATTTGTCGACTAGCTTAATTCTAGGGGGTCTCACATACTAGGATTCTTGAGTTCTGATGTTCAACGATGAGAACATGCTATAATTTTAGGACACTCACATTCTGTGAGTTCCAAGATGTTGTAAATTAGTCAGTCTGACCCCAAGTTTCTACCATGCCACGGTTCTAAAACCCCAGCTTTCTATAGATCTATGAGCAAACTCCCAACTCTTCAGAAGGAGGAGGCCATGGCTTAGGACAAGAACTTTGAGCTCAGACAATTTGCAGTCTTATCCGTGGCTGACCTTTCAACATGTGCAGTACATCGTCTACAAGAGAGGGAACATAAGCACAGACATATAAAAGTATACAGTACAAGACAATGCAACCACTTACAGCAAGGGCTGCTCATTTTCTCCCACCTTGAGTGACAGAAGGTTTATAACATAGTCATATCCATCCAGCTTTTCAAACAGACTGAACCTTAGGAAAAATAATGCAGGGCCATCTTAAGGTTCAGTGGGGCTCTAAGGGGGAGGTGACACAGAGAGCAGCTGATTATTTGCAGGGTAGGGTGGGAAGCTTTTGGTGGTCTGTCCACACAAGAGCAGCCCACTTGGTTCACAGTCACCAATTCCTGTAGGATTTTGCAGGTTCCATGACTCTTTTTCTTTGTTTTTTGAGACAGAGTCTCACTCTGTCACCTAGGCTGGAGTGCAGTGGCATAATCTTGGCTCACTGCAACCTCTGCCTCCCAGGTCCAAGTGATTCTCCTGCCTCAGCCTCACAAGTAGCTGGGATTACAGGCACCTGCCACCTGCCTGGCTAATTTTTCTTTTTTTGTATTGTTAGTAGAGATGGGCCAGGCTGGCCAGGTTGGCCAGGCTGGTCTGGAACTCCTGACCTTGTGATTCGCCCACCTCAGCCTCCCAAAGTGCTAGGATTACAGGTGTGAGCCACCACACCCAGCCTTTTTTTTTTTTTTTTCCTAGATGGAGTCTTGCTCTGTCGCCAGGCTGGAGTGCAGTGGTGTGATCTTGGCTCACTGCATCCTCTGCCTTCCAGGATCAAGTGATTCTCCTGCCTCAGCCTCCTGAGTAGCTGGAACTACAGGCACGCACCACCACACCCAGCTAATTTTTGTATTTTTAGTAGAGACGGGGTTTCACCATGTTAGCCAGGATGGTCTCAATCTCTTGACCTTGTGATCTGCCTGCCTCGACCTCCCAAAGTGCTGGGTTTACAGGTGTGAGCCACCGTGCCTGGCTCCAGGTTCCATGACTCTTAAGGTCAACCCCTGAGCTTAACTTTATGTGACAACATTTTACAGAGTTGATGTGTGTGCCACTTGGCTGGTTGATATTATAAATTCAGCAAGAAGAACTGAAGCAGCAGAAATCAATGACCAAGGTACAACCTCTGGGTAGCCTCTTCCTCTGTGTTTTGGTTTCTTTACCTAAAAATTCAGGCTATGATTCACCGTACAATCTTTTAAGCCAGCATTCCCGATTCACCTTGAGAGCCTGCCTTCCCTGACACCACTGACCACCCGGTGCTAGAGGGCTGAACATTCTGCATTCCTTTCTCTGAATTAACCTTGTCTTCGATTCTGATATATCTGCTCTGCTATATTTCTATTTATCTGTATCTGTCTCCTACATGAAAGTATATAGTATATTCTTGGGGTACAGTGCATTTGTGGAGTGAGCTTTGGAGTTCAACAGAATTGGGGTTTGTATCACAGCCTCACCTCCTATTAGTTTTATGATATTAGGAAAAATACTTCCAGTTCCTCATTTGTAATTTTTTATTTTTATTTGACAGGGTCTCTGTCACCCAGGCTGGAGTGCAGTAGCGTGATCTTGGCTCACTGCAACCTCCACCTCCTGGGTTCAAGTGATTCTCCTTCCTCAGCCTCCCCAGTAGCTGGGATTTCAGGTGTGCACTACCATGCCCGGCTAATTTTTGTATTTTTAGTAGAGACGGGGTTTCACCATTTTGGCCAGGCTGGTCTCGAACTCCTGACCTCAAAAGATCTGCCTGCTTCGGCCTCCCAAAGTGCAGGGATTACAGGGGTGAGACACCATGCCCGGCCTCTCATTTGTAACTTGTCTACCCGCCACCCCTACCTTTTATATAGCTGCTGTGAGGACTAAAGATTAATGTACGTGAGTACACAATATGCATGAGCAAGTGGTTAGTGCTCACCAAATGTCTATTAAAGGTAACCAAGAACCCAAGAACCGCATTCATGACTCCCCCTACGGTTCCAGTTTTGGAAATGTTCTGTCTACCAGGCCACATGTATTAAGCCAATATACACTCATTTCCTCATCTTTTATTAACCAAAGACACAATATAATCTTCAATCGGAGCTTCTAATGAGCTTGAAATAACCAGTCCATGCTGAGTTGTTAGAATTTCAGACAAAAATTAAGAAACATGATATGTTGTTTCAGGGTGTTTGTTACAGCCTCTTCCTGAGTAAATCTGTCAAGCTTTATGAAATAAATAGTTCCAGAACTAAGTAAATCGTTCCATCACAAACTTCAGGAGCCCTGGGGTGAGAACGGCAGAACAGCACTGCGCCCTCCCAGGCCTCATCCCTGTCTCTTCTTTCTCCCGCACATTCCCCGGTCTCTCCTCAGGCCTCTGGGTTGCTCTGAATATTCATAACTAACGTACAGGAGCCCCTAACAAGTTGCCAGGCCCTTAGTAGGTGTGCAGAGTTTCTGTGAGGTACAGTTATTATTGGAAACAAGTTAATTTCCTTCCTCTTAGTCATGGGCAACTTCGAATTGAAGTGGTTTCCAAGGTAGGGTACACAGAACTATTTCCTAGGATGTAAGAAAATATTTTAACTCATCTATTTCAAATTTCTATTTAGTATGTTTTTTAACATATGTAATACACAAGTGCTTGGAATATGTGTACGAAAATGCACTGCTGTACCAATCCAGCATGTACAGGAGCAGGGTAGGGTCACATTGAGAGTACAGCTCTGGAGCCAGATTGCCTACATTTGAAATCCAGTTCCATTACTTGCCAGCTCAGTGACCTTGGGTAAACTACTTCACCCTTTGCAACTCGGTTTCTACACCTTTATACAGGAAAATTAAAAAAAAAAAAAAAAAAGAGTGCCTACTTATTTCTGGGTTGCTCCGAGGATGAAAGAAATTAAAATAAGTAACACGTTGAGAACTGTGTGTGGCAGCCAGTAAATACCTATAATAAACGTTAGATGTTGCTATGCATAAATATGTACATGTAAAGTGAGGACTAGCTGTCTTCATCTTTTCTTTTTTATAAAACAGTGTATGATCACGAAAGTATGGCAAATCCTGTTTCATTCCACAAACATTTCCTAAACACTCGGTGATTGGGCTAGAAGGTGAGGGAGATACAATTAGGAAGCACAGCTGCAAGGGAGCTGGAAGGAGGGGAGGCAGAGTGCACAAGGAGGTCTCAGCAGGGCAGAGGTAGGACCTGTCAGAACAGAACCACAGCCCAGTGCAAGGAGCTGGGGGGCTCGTTTCAACTGGAGGAACTGAGAAACGCTTTACTGAGCCTTGGAGGATTTCAATGAGAAGAGATAGGGGCATTAGTATCTGTGGCAGAGGAAGGAATACTCTGGCCTAAAGCCTTCATCCTTCACCTGGTCTTTAGCAATCTGTCTCCCCACCTGTCCCCTTACCTCCCAAGTCTCATTGTTACCATTAGCTTCTCCTTACCAAGTCCACTGAGACTTGCTGAGACGCGCTGGCCTGCTCTCATTTCCATGGACTCAGTGCTCTCTCTTTTGCCAAGTTTGCAGAACTTTAGGGCACTTTTTGCATTAAATCTATCTGAATGGCAACCCATGGAGCACAACCACAGAAGTTTTGCCTCTGAGCTTTTGCACAAGCTTGTTCCTTCTCCCTGGGGCATTTCCTTTCCTCTTCCTTCCTCCTCACAGCTACCACCATATATGTCTCTTAGCTTCCACTCATCCTTAGGGTTTAACTTCATGACCTCCTCCCTCAAGAAGCTTTCCTGATGCTTCAAGCCTGCATTTGGCACCCCCTCTAGGTGCTCCCACAACTCCCTGGACTCTGCCTCTTGCAACATTTCTCACACTGCCGTATTTACTTGTCTGTGTCCACCCACTAGCTTGCCTTGCCATTACCATATGTGCCTAGTGCAGTGTCTTGCACGTAGAAAGCAGTAGTAAATATTTGTTAGATGAATAAAGGATAGAAGGAAGGTAGGAAGGAAGGAGAGTACCTTGATTATGGCACAAAAGTCTATGTCAAGAGAGCAGTGAGAAATGAGACTGGAATGAGAACACTAGAAAAAGGAAATCAGACCTTAACTGGGGAGTCATGGAAATTTTTAAAGCAGGAAAGTGACAAGACCAGGGCTGTACTGTAGAAGGATCTGCTCTTTAAACATAAGGCACCTGCTCAGTCACCTAGATCTCCTTTCTAATTGGCTCAGCTCGGGCAGGATGTTGAAAATCCAGATGATCTGAGCTTGCTTTTTGGGTGGGGCTCAGATGTATGTTCACGTGGGCAAATAAGGATGCCTGATTCCATGGGACTGGGGTGTAGTTGTGCCTTCCCACATGTCCTGGTTATCAGCTGAAGGAAACCTGGCATTGCAGATGCTTCTACTGTGTTTGTGGTAAAAAAGAGTGGGATGACTGAAATGAACCTCCTCACACCCGACTCCAGCAACCAAGAGGACCAGTGAAGGGTGGAGGGGAACCATCCAGGTTTCTAGAGAGGCGGTCTCAATGAGCCCAGCTCTGGCTTATAGGAGATGAAGATGGAGAAAGAAGGAAACAAAGTGAGTGATACAGTTTGGATACTTGTTCCCTCCAAATCTCATGTTGGAATGTGATCTGCAGTGTTGGAGGTGGCACCTGGTGGGAAGTGTTGGATCACAGGGGTGGATCTTTATGAATGATGTGGTGCCCTCCGCATGGAAATGAATCAGTTCTTGCTCTGTTAGTTCACTTGAGATCTGGTTGTTAAAGAGTCTGGGACCTCCCCTCTCTCTCTGGCTCTCTATACTCATGCTCTCTGTCTTGCCAGGTGACACACATGCTCTCCCTTTGCTTTCTGCGATGAGTAAAAGCTTCCTGGGGCCTCACCAGAAGCTGAGCAGATGCTGGTGCTGTGCTTGTATAGCCTGTAGCACCATGAGCCAAATAAACCTATTTTCTTTTGTTTGAGATGGGGTCTCACTCTGTCACCCAGGCTGGAGTGTCATGGAACAATCTTGGCTCACTGCAACTTCCATCTCCTAGGCTCAAGCGATCCTCCCACCTTGGCCTCCTGAGTAGCTGAGAACACAGGTGTGTGCCACCATGCCTAGCTAATTTTTTGTATTTTGGGGACAGATGAGGTTTCGCCAGGTTGCCCAGACTGCTATTTTCTTTATAAAGAAACTCAGCCTCAGGAGTTCTTTTATAGCAATGCAAAATGGGCTAACACAGTTAGGGAGTGCAGACACCTGTATGGTTGAGATTGGCAGAGGGGTGGGGGCATTTACAGAGCTTCTCCTGGAGGCCAGGAACAGGCCCAGATTCTTCACAAGATTTTTTCCTTAAAACATTCTCACTAGGAAAATTCATCTCCATTTTTCAGGTGAAGAAACAGAGGCTTAGAGAAGTGAAGTAAATTGTCTGTGGTCGTAAGGCCCAGATGAGAACCCATAACTTCAATGCTGTTTCCAAGTGGTGGTGAGAGTGAAATTCATCAGCTCTGGTTTGGATTTTCCACCAGGCATAGGGAAAGGGAGAGGCCTGTCTATCAGGGAAACACAGCTAAAGCAGAAAGACCATGAACTTCCTATTGGGCAAACCAAGGATCAAAGCCTAATGTCGCTGCTGGCTATGTGACCTTTGATAAGTCACTTTACTTCTCTTAGTGTTAATTTTCTCCTTAGAAAAAAAGGAGTGATGATACCTACCGCAAACAGTTGCTGAAGGACTGGTGATCTTATGCTCACCACGAGCCCAGCAGTCTGCTTGCTCACTGTAAAGGCTCAGCCAATATTGGTTTCCCCTGCCATCTCTCCAGCTGTAGGTCTGTCATAGAGAGAACACGGTGGTTTTGGGAAAGAAGCAATGACAGATTTGCAAGCCTGCCAATTACACTTTTATCAATGTGTTACTTGATGATATCAAAAAAAGGGGAAACGTGTTAGGGAAACTGTCCTAATACGTAAAGAGAACATGGGACAAGGGAATCCTGAGATCTGCAGAAACAATTTCCATTACTCACATCCTTGTGTGAATTGGTGATGGTAACTTTCTCTTGCATTTGAAATCTAACCTATAAATAGAGCAAGCTAGTTGTCCAAGAAGAACATTCAACCGTTCTGGATTCTTAGTGTATCTTTGGAGTATACCACGAGACTAAAATTATGAGGGCTAGCTGATGAACAAGTTTATTACTCTGTCAAAAAGAAAGACCATTAACAAAATATACCTTTTAACACTTTGCTCAGCAGTCCTGAGAAATCCATCTAAATGCCCAAATGGAATCTTATTGGTCTATGATAAAACCCCATCTAGTCTATGGTAGGAAAATTCATGTGAGCTTCCACAATAGAAAAGTGTGAGTCCTCAACTGTAACATGAGCACTAGCTGTGGGCTGCAGGGAAGGCACTTTTTTCCCTGGTAATTCCCTGGATTATCGGAAGAGCTTCCTAATAACCTTTTAACTGGCAGCCCTGTAATTTAGAGGCTTGTATGTAAAACACTTAGCCCAACACACAGGCATTACTCAATAAATGACACCTAGAAAGAAAATAAAACAAAATCCTTAGACCTAAGCAGGTACCTCATCTCAGTGGCACACTGCCCTGATGGATTCAACCTTTCCAGAAACATTTTAGTTTCTTCACCTAAAACCAAATGTATTCTTTTTCTTCTCATGTGCTAGCCATAGGGCATTCAGTTGCTTCACTGAATAAGTGAAATTATACTCAGTTCTGAGCAGAGGATGGGGCACTGAAGAAAACTGAAGTTTCCTTCTGATAGAAAGGTCTGCAGCTCGTGGAGGGTCAGGAATTCTAATGCAGTGGTATCATGCCCTGCTTTTTATTCCAGTGAGTTATGTTCTTGTCTACTGTTTGAATACACTATCCTGCCAAAGAGGGACCACGTATTGCTCACCTATGTGTTCTGGTCTTACTCAGAGTCTCAGCTCAGCAAAGAGAGGCAGAGCTGGTTTCCCTAGTTATTTGAAAGGGATTGGAATCCACTTTTGAAAGTATTTCAAAGAGCTGGAAATCTGAAAATCTAGAGTGACTATTCATTCGGGTTTGTCAGTGACAGCCCCGATTTATATCTGTTATCCTGCATTGATTAATAATAGTTCCCCTTTACTGTAAAAATGTATTGATTTGGTCAATTAATTACATGGCCACCCTGTTTTAGGGCAGTGAAGTACATATTCAGTTCCACATCAGAGGCTGCAGTCTGTAGCAATGGAATAGTGGTCCAGATAGCTAGGTGCAGGTCAACAAAGGAGTCCAAGATCATGGGCAAAGCAGTCAAAGATCCTTTCCTCTCTGTTGGATGGATATTCTCTAAGGTTCCTTTATGGTCCAACAAAAGACAGCAGTAGCTGTAGTCTACGCCTCAAGAGGTTGCTCTGAGGGTTAAAGGAGACTATGGAAAAAATGCAGGATATAAATGACTTAATTTACAATGGAGACTCAGATTCCTCCAACATAGCAGATACTTAAAAATATTTATGGAACAAATAAATTTGTATAAATATATAGGAAGAAAGATTGGTTAAAAATAACAAAAACCACATTAACAATGGTTATCACTGTTATGGGCAATTTAAAATTTTTAATATGCTTTTATATCTTCAAAATTTTCTACAATTAGCATATATAGTTCTTTTTATTTTTATTTCTTTATTTAAAAAATTTATTTTAGAGATGAGATCTCTCTATGTTGCCCAGGCTAGAATGCAGTGGCTATTCACAGGCACAATCACAGGGTACTGTGGCCTTGAACTCCCGGGCTCAGGTGATCCTCCTGACTCAGCCTCCTGAGTAGTTGGGATCATAGGTGTAAGACAAGTTCTTTTTACACTTTTAAAGATTATTTTTAAAAACCTCATGAGAAAATGAAATAATAAATGTGAAAATATCTGGCATCTAGTAGGTATTCATAGATGTTGCTTTTTAAATAAGTTTTTTTTTTTTTTTTTTTTTTTTTAGAGACGGAGTCTTGCTCTGTCACCCAGGCTGGAGTGCAGTGGCGCAATCTCGGCTCACTGCAACCTCTGCCTCCCAGGTTCAAGTGATTCTCCTGCCTCAGCCTCCCAAGTAGCTGGGACTATAGGCACGCGCCACCATGCCTAGCTAATTTTTGTATTTTTAGTAGAGATGGGGTTTCACCATGTTGGTCCGGATAGTCTCAATCTCTTGACCTTATGATCCACCCACCTCGGCCTCCCAAAGTGCTGGGATTACAGGCATGAGCTACTGCGCCTGGCCCCTTAAATAAGATTTTTTATACATTAATATTAGCAGTATAATTTAGTATAAACTGATTTTTAAAATGTGAAAGCTTTTCAACTGAGCAATTCCACTTTTAGGAATTTATCCCTAAAATTATGACATCTCAGAAGATTTACACTAAGGTTATTTATCACAACATCATTTGTAATAGTAAAAAGTAAAACATTAAAAAAAATGTTAAAAAGGAAAAACATCCTAAATGTTAAGAATTAAATGCTTACTTGTGTAATGAAGGGATAATGCTGATATCACACAGATATTGTAAGATATGTTTATAAAGAATATTAAGTGACGTGGGAAATAGGATATAAAAAGAGCATGATGCAAAACTGCGTAAAAAGTAATTTTGACTTTTGTTGAATTATGTGTGGGTGCAATCTGTATAAAAATGGTAAGACCAGTAATCTTAGGGCAGTGAATTAGAAATAATTGTTTTCCTGATTTTTAAAATATATTCTAATTTTTTCAAGTAACACACTGTGAATATGAGATTTTTTAAAAAAGCAATAAATGTTATTTCTAACAGAATTAGACACACATACAGAAAAGTCAGCCATGATGACAGTTTCTTCCTTGGGTCCCTAATGGGAGGAGCTCAGCAGACCCACAGCCTCCCAGGTCTTTTCCAGCCTATTAAATCTTGTGGGTCTTACTCCGCTGGCCTGGCAGCTCCCACTAAGTCAACTCTCCTCAACAATGGTTATTTTCAGGAGCAGGTCCCGGGCCATTTGTCTCTGTGAGTTATGTTGGAAAAATGGTCTTTAAAAAACAGGACGCAGTAAATTTCTCAGGCTCGTCATTTGATCTCTCGCTTTCCTCCTCACAGGTTTCTTGGGGACTTTAAAATTTTTTTTTTAAAAAGTGCTTGCCAGGAACAGACTTCTGTTTCACCCGCCTGCCTGGAAAGCTGGTCTCCTGAATATCAAGAAAAGAGCCCTTTAGGTTCCTCTGGTTTTCACACAGGGATGGCCTGCCAGCTAGTCTGCTTGTTTGACACAGGTATATTCGATGAGGACTTTCATTGAGTTTTTAAAAATATCAGCTTTATTGACGCATAATTCACATACCATACAGGCCACTCATCTAAAGTGTTCAATCCAATGGGTTTTAGTATATTCACAGAGTATTGCAACCTTCACCACAATCCATTTTAGAACCTTTCATCACCCTAAAGAGAAACTCCACATTCATTAGCAGTCACTCCCTATTGTCCTCCGATTCCCTGCAGCCTAGGCAATCACTCATCTACTTTCTGTCTCTATGGATTTGCCTATTCTGAGCATTTCATAAAAATGGGATCATATAATATGTGCTGCTTTGTGACTTCTTGCACTTAGCAAAATGTTTTCTCAAGGTTTCATCCAAATTGAAGCAATGATTAGGATTTCATTTCATTTCACTGACAAATAACATTGCATTGTATGGATATACCACATTTTGTTTATCCATTATGAAACTTGGGTTCATTCAAACTTTGGTTGTTTTCACTTTTTGGCTATTATCTATAATGCTGCTGCAAACCTTTGTGTATACATTTTTGTGTGAGAGTATGTTTTTACCTCTTTTGGGTATATACCTAGGAGTGGAATTGCTGAATTGTATGCTTAACCTTTTAAGGAACTGCCAGATTGTCTTCCAAAGTGGCTATGTCATTTTAAATGCCCACTGGCAGTGTATGAGGGTGCCAATTTCGCCACATCCTCGCCAACACTTGTTATTGTCTGACTTTTTTATTCCAGCCACTATAGTGGGTATGAAGCAGTATCTCACTGTGGTTTGATCTGCATTTCCCCTAATGGCAAATGATGCTCGGCATATTTTCATGTCCTTATTTGCCATTTGTACATCTTCTTTGGAGAAATGTCTATTCAGATCCATTGCCCAATTTTTAACTGGATTTATCTTTTTATTACTAAAGTGTAAGTACTGCTTTTTTTCCTCAAGAATTTGTTTTGTGCTTACTCTGTCAGGCAGTGTTCTAAGCATCACTGACAGACAAGGAAGACAAAGCCCTTGCTCTCAGAAGCTTACATTCTAGTGAAAGAAAACATCAATGAACAAGTAAGCAAATAACTATACAGAACAAGATCAAGTATGATAAATATTAGGCTGGTGCAAAAGTAATTGTGGTTTTTGCCATTAAATATAATAGCAAAAACGGTAATTACTTTTACACCAACTTAATACAAAGTTGATGGCATGGGCGTGTTATTTTAAATAGCATGGTCAGGGAAGCCCTCCCTGAGGAGGTGACATTTAAGCAGAGATTTGAAGTAAGTGAAGGAGTGAGCCAAGCAGACACCCGGGGGAAGAGCTTTTAGGCAAAGGACCCCACAACTGCAAAGTCCCTGCAGCAGGACCAAGTTCATCTGAGGGACAGCAAGGAAGCTAACAGGACTAGAGAAGCACAACAATGAGGTAAATGCTAGGAAATCAGCCTTGAGACATTGTCAGCGGCCAGGTTAAAGATGTGCAAATACTGCAAACTAAAGGTCAGGATGCCTGGGTGTTCTTATTAGCAAGTTCCCTGAGGGTGGGGACTGGTTTATTCATATGGCCACAGGCCACATGGTAATTCCACATATAGTGGGTACTCACTACATATTACAACCGATTTTGACCTAATGAACTCCTAATAAAAACAACATTTACATGTGAGTAGTATTTATTCTACATTTTACACAGGATTTTCACAGCCATGATCTCATGTGATCCTTACCACATCCAGGAGGGGTAATAGCCATCACCCTCATTTTATAGATAAAGAAACTGAGACTAGGAGAGGTGATATGACTTGTGCAGGGACACACAACTTTTAAGGGGCCAAGTGGGGCTCCAACCCAAGAGAGAGGCAGCAAGTAAGATCTGGATTTAAAACTGATTATTTTGATTTTAGGCAGATTGTTTGATCTTTTAGAGCTAGGGAGCCTCAGGATGTGGTCCTACCTTACAGGAGTCCTGTGCAGAGTAAATGCAAAAAAGCATGCATGTCTGGGGCCTACCATGCGCCTGACATACAGCAGGTACTCAAAAGTGGAAGTGGTAGCTCTCCCACACCTCCCTTTCTTTCTTTTTCTTTTCTTTCTGTTTTTCTTTTCTTTTTTTCTTTTGAAACAGAGTCCCAGACTGGAGGGCAGTGATGTGAGTGCCTGGGCTCAAGTGATTCCTGTGCCTCAGCCACTCAAGTAGCTGGGATTATAGGCATGCCACCATGCCTGGCTAATTTTTATATTTTTAGTAGAGACTGGGTTTTGCCATTTTGGCCAGGCTAGCCTCGAACTCCTGACCTTATATAATCTGCCCACCTTGGCTTCCCAAAGTGCTGGAATTAAAGGGGTGAGCAACCACACCTGGCCTGCACCTCCCTTTCATCACCAGCCCCAGCCACACATCCAGGCAACCTCTCGTGTGAAGCCCTAAGTGGGCACTAGAGACATAGAACTAAGTCTACTCCGTGCCCTGGAGAGGCATGCAGCCTCATGGGTGAAGGAGACAAGCAGGAATGGCTCAAGAGGGAGAAAAGCTGTGAGGGAGGTATTAGGGTATGGGGGTGGGGTGGGTGGGGCGACAACTGGAAGACTCACTGAGCTCCATGTGTCAGCTGCAGCTCCTGGTGTCTCACAGATTGTTCTAACCTTCCCCACGCGCTGCCTCCAGAGGGGTGTGAGATGGTTCATTCACACCTCTGGAGGCTGAAATTGGGCTGATGGAAAGGCCAGTTTCCATGGGATGTGGGAGAGACGGAACACACAAAGCAAGCTGGATTATCTCTGACTGTCAAAATCTGCTGGCCAACGTGACCAAGGAGCCACTGAAATTTATGGCAGACCTTGAACAATCTGTGGTCACAGAGTGCTCTCTTCAATAGGGAGGCTTGGGCTCTGCACATTTGTACTGAGATTTGACTAAGAAAGTGCTTCCAAATCGCTGTTTTCAAGTCATTTTTTACTTCCTTGGGATACACACACACACACACACACACACACACACACATATGTTTTCCTCCCTCCACTCAATTTATACAGTGGCAAAATTCCAGGCCTCAAGATGGAGTAAGAGCACAGTCTAATAGTCCAGCCTCCTACTCAGATACTGGAGGAATGATGGGGGTATTAGGTACAAAGGAAAGGGGCAAGAGATAGGAAGATTCTGAGGGAAACCAGCAACTGTGGGAGGGTGGGAGGGCAGGGATATTAATTGGGTACCTACTATGTGTCCAGCACTGTGGAAGTCCCTTGATGTAAATTATCTTAATCAACCCTCATGCCCCTTGAAAGTGTGAAGATCTCTCCAGCTGACAGATACAGACTTGGAGGCTCAAACAGAGGCGGCTTAAGGTCACCCAGCCAGTCTACTGAATCTTGGTCTACTGAACCCTATGCCCACATGCTTCCGACTAAAATAACCTTAATAAATAATAGTAGTAAACATAAGAATGTACCTTTGTAAATTTGTGAGTTTACTTCCTTGATCTTTCATCAGCCCTGGGAAGAGGACAATAATGTTCAAAGTGAAGCCATTTGCTCAAAGCTACAGACCTAGTGAGGTGTGGATCTGGGCTTCCAGCCTAGGCCACCTGAGCCTACAGCTAAAGCTCCTTCCAGGGCCTGTCTTTCGTAGCATCTTAGAGTGACAGTCAGGGATTAGCGTAACCAATAACCAGGCAAAAAACCAACCAGTGGGGAAGAAAACCCAAAGCATATAAAATAAAACCAGAGCTGTGTATTTATCATTTATGGAGTTTCTGAATATCTGTTATATTTCAATAAAAAGTTTTAAAAAAAATAACAGAAAGCCATGTGGTGTGGATGTAAGCACATACTAAGAGATATTTTTCTAAAACAGCTTTTCCCCAGTAAATGCCCTGATTTGAAACAGCTTTCCATGAACTTGATCACCGCGCCAAGGCCTCTTGCATGCATTAGATTTCTATAAAGATTTGTGAAACTGTTTTGGGGAAAGCACAAACATAATGAGGACCAAGAGTTCTAGAAATTCCTCTACTGTCACTCCAAGAAATCTTGAAAATCGAGGAAGGCAGTTGGGGGAGAGTGGACACGTAGAGAAATGGCTTCCCAACCTTGCTCCTGAGTGACCAGGTCTGGTTCTTAAAGCAGGAACCCTTCAGGCAGCTTTAGGTCCAAATTAGAAGAAAAACAAACTTTTTTTTTTTGATTCTAAATTGCACTCTGTACAGAAAGGAGCCTTTGAGATAAGTGAAGAGAAAGGAATAAGCATTTGCCAAATACCTTTTGTGTCTGGCACTGCACTAAGCACTCGCCACATGCTTTCCAACATAGCTCTGTAACAGGAATCACTCTCGCACTCGGCAATATTACTTGACATTTAATATGCAATAGAAATTCATTGTCTCATGGTTCTGGAGGGCGGAAGTCTGAAATAATGATATGGACAAGGGCCATGCTCTCTCTGAACCCTGTAGGGGAATGCTTCTTTGCCTCTTCCTAGCGCTAGTGGGTTGCCGCCATCTCTGGCATTCTCTGGCTTGCAGCTGCATCACTCCAGTCTCTGCCTTTATCATCACATGTGTGCTCCCTGCGTAGCACTGCCTTCTTCTAAGAACACCAGTCACAGCGGAGTAGGTTCCCACCCTCCTCTACTATGACCTCATCTCAATTAATTCCATCTGCAACAACACTGTTTTCACATATGGTCACCGTCTGAGGTACTGGTGATTAGGACTTCAATACACCTTTCTGCAGGGCTGGGTGGTGGGTCAATAGTGCTCAACACATAACACTGTCCTTGTGGAACTTACACTATAAAAGTCCCCTTTTACAGATGAATACATTGAGGCACAGAGAGCTGAAGTGATTTGCTCAGGATCTACTGGCAATAAACTGCAAATCCAGGTCTGACTCCAGAGCCCATTTTCTGTCTACTAGACTACCTTGTCTAGCCTACACAGGTTCTTCTTAGCTGGTGGTCATTTATAGAAAAGGAGCTTTACTCATCATTACTGGTCATTAGAGAAATGCAAATCAAAACCACAATGAAATACCATCTCACGCCAGTTAGAATGGCGATTATTAAAAAGTCAGGAAACAACAGATGCTGGAGAGGATGTGGAGAAAGAGGAAGGCTTTTACACTGTCGGTGGAAGCGTAAATTAGTTCAACCATTGTGGAAGACAGAATGGTGATTCCTCAAGGATCTAGAACCAGAAATACCATTTGACCCAACAATTCCATTACTGGATATATACCCAAAGGATTATAAATCATTCTACTATAAAGACACATGCATACATATGTTTATTGCAGCACGGTTCACAATAGCAAAGACTTGGAGCCAACCCAAATGCCCATCAATGAGAGACTGGATAAAGATAATGTGGCACATATACACCATGGAATACTATGCAGCCATAAAAAAGGATGAGTTCATGTCCTTCGCAGGGACATGGATGAAGCTGGAAACCGTCATTCTCAGCAAACTAACACAGGAACAGAAAACCAAACACCCATGTTCTCACTCGTAAGTGGGGGTTGAACAATGAGAACACATGGACACAGGGAGGGGAACAACATACACTGCAGCCTGTTGGGGGATGGGGGGCTAGGGGAGGGATAGCATTAGGAGAAATACCTAATGTAGATGACAGGTTGATAAGTGCAGCAAACCACCATGGCACATGCATACCTGTGTAACAAACCTGCACATTCTACACATGTACCCCAGAATTTAAAGTATAATAATAAAAGAAAAGAAAAGGAGCTTTAGCATAAATGATCCATTTAGTCCTTGGAACACTTTTACAAGGTAGGCATTATTGTTTCCATTTTACTGATGAAATGAGCTCCAGACAGACTAAAGTTAGTTGGTTCATAAGAGGAGAAACAGGAATGAACCAAGTGGGCAGGCTCTCTACCCATCCTTTTTTTTTCTGCAACCACACCAAAAGGACTAATGGCATTGTCAAGGGGGAAGTGGACACCAGGACGGAACCAGAAATCAACTAATAAAAAGGCTGGTCACTCTGACCAAGGGCAGTAGATTGGGAAAAAAATTAGAGGTTTGAATGTTTTTGTTTCTTGTAACCAAAAAGGCTTATCTGGAGAGAAAAGAGTTCATACTTTGGAGGTTAAGCGTATTCACCATCCAAAGCTCAGAAGTTCAGATCTTGCCCTACTCTGGAGAGCAGAGTCTGACTGCTGCTAACAAAACAGGGTTTCTTGCTTTCTGGAGTGGAGGGCACTGAGTGAAGCTTGTGTACAAAGCTTTTCAGTGTCTCTTGGGCAGATCGTGAGAAGCAGCATTCCTGTGACTTTAGTGCTGGCGCACATGGGCTGCATGTGTCTTGGATTTCATGGGATTGGGGAAATGAGGGAAGAGAAAGGTGCCTGTAGGGTAAGAAATGCATTCAGAATGTTTCTTCAAGCCAAATTCTCAGTGTCCAGTGGTCTGTGAGGCTGGGAGGGATGGCTGGTTCTGTGTGATTTGCCACAGGTCCCTGGGCTAGTCGGAGGAGGGCAGTGCCAGCCACTTGAGGAAGAAGGCCAAGCATCCCTCTGGGGTGTCCTGCCACTGAAATCCTGCCTGCTTAGTTCTCAGTCCTCCCAAGGGAGGGACTCCAAACAGCACCCCAATTTAGTCATAGAGGGGAAGTCGATTAGGTCCCTCACCTGCCTTTGGGAAGTTCCCAGTTTAGTGACTGAGCAAACCCGGAATATGCAATTCCCCTACAATGTTGTGAGAGGGAAACACAAAGATCAAGGCCTTAATTGATGGAGGCTTGGGGCTCAGTGGCCCCTTGCTAGAGAAAGGGAAGTTTAAGCAGAAGCCTAAAGGTGAAGCACGAGTTGGTCAGGTTAAGAAAGCATTGTGGGCATGCATGTGTGCTGTGCATGCACATATGTGTTGTACATGCACGTGTGTCTATAGCAGTGGGCTGGTTAGAGTGTCCCAGGCAGAGGGAACAGCTTGTGCCAAGGCTCACAGGGAGGAAAGAGCACAATACAGCTAGGGAACTCCAAGTACTAAGAGTTGAGTATGTTGGGAGCAGAGGTAGGGATGGTGGTAAACAAATGACTGAGGAGAGAGGCTGTGTTCAAATCCTATAAAGGCTTCTGGTAGAATCCAGGGTCTGACCCGACTTCCTGGGCTCTAGATCCATCATCAGTTACCAACTTGTCTGCACCACCTGAATTGAGTCACCAAACTTCTCTGGGTCTGAAATTTAGCTGAAAATTACCATGGTTACATGAGTTCCCTTCTAAGCTCCCTTAGAGTTCCAACAATAAAACTAGCAAGACTGATTTGTGCTATTCCACTTAATCCTCATATTAAACTCTCTGAGTTACTATCACCCCCATTTGGTAGATGGGAAAAGATAAATTTAAAGAAGGTTAAGTGATTATATTCTGTAAGTCTGTGGTTTTCTTTCTTTCTTTTTTTTTTTTTTTTTGAGATGGAGTCTTGCTCTGTCGCCCAGGCTGGAGTGCAGTGGCAAGATCTCGGCTCACTGCAAGCTCCGCCTCTGGGGTTCACGCCATTCTCCTGCCTCAGCCTCCCGAGTAGCTGGGACTACAGGTGCCCGCCAGTGCGCCTGGCTAATTTCTTTGTATTTTTAGTAGAGACAGGGTTTCACCATGTTAGCCAGGATGTTCTCGACCTCCTGACCTTGTGATCTGCCCGTCTCGGCCTCCCAAAGTGCTGGGATTACAGGTGTGAGCCACCGTGCCCAGCCAAGTCTGTGATTTTCTGAAAGAAACTGCCCTCAAGCTTTCTGGCTGAATAATTGAGTCCTTTGCTGAATAAAGAAGAACTTTATTCGAGAAGAGAAAGATGACTTGCTAATAACAACAATGATAATAATTGTTGTTACTATTGATCAAGCACTTTCTCTTTGCCAGACATTGCATTCATGCTGTGTATGTATAGACATACATCCATTTTTAATTGTCACAGCAATCTTAAGAGGTAGGGACTTTCATTATCCCCATTTCAGAGATAAGGAAAACAGTGGTCAATCAATATGGCCAATGTCACATAGCCACTTGTAAGGGGAGAGCCAGGAGGTGGCCCCAGGTGGATGACTCCTTTCTGAACTCCTAATCACTTCTCTGTGAGGCTTAAAAGTAGCAAAGCTCTATAAGCTCAAGCTGTGGAATTGCACATGAGGAAGTTGAGGCCTGGAAGGTGACAGAATGAGCCCAAGGTCCTATAGGAAGGCAGCAGTGGAACTGGTTTTGTGCCGTTAATATCAACAATAGTAACAGTAGCGAGGGCTGGCTTAGTAGGGTGGTCAGAACATGAACTCATGTCTGAGTCTGAATCCTAGCTCCACCATTTACTAGCTGTACAACCATGGGCAAAGTTTTAGTTTTCTGAGCCTCAGTTACTTTATTTAGAGAAAAGGGATAATAGTACCTACCTCACAAGGTTGTACAGGGGCTTAAAGAGTTCAGGTGTGAGAGCTCTACTGAAGTGTTTGCTATCATTGATTTTCTACTTGCTTTGTGCCAGGTATGGTGTTGATATACTTTAATTCTCACAGAAACCTTTGGAGAGAGATTATTATTCCTATTTTCTAGATGGAGAAATAAGCTTAGAGAAATTAAATAATGTATCTAAAGTTACATGGCATGAAAGGTGTAGAAGCTGGATTGGAATCTGTGACTGATTTCCAAATCTATGTTATATCCCACAATAATCTCTCCTCCATGCATATGGCTTTGCAGAGAGCATTGACATCCATAACCTCATTACTATGAAGTATCTGGCCTATTTTTAAATGCTGATGATTTTTATATCTCTATGACAGGTGTGTGTATGCGGGGAGGGGATGATGAACAAGAAAGCACACCACAAGCAGGATGGATGACTGCATTCAAGTGTCATCTATTATTCTATAATAGAAATATAATTATTCTATAAGGATAGTAACAACCCATCCCATGTGCAGAACCCTCTATGATTCAGAAAATCCTTTTACACCCATTATCTCATTGCATCCCCACGACAGTCCTGTGGGAGGGGGGGGAGTAGAGCTAATTATATTATTTTCCATTTGTAGCAGCCACTCTTGGTTGCATAGCAATACCTACTGCCCTCCTAACAGAATCCTGACTTTGCTCAGCTAGCCACACTATGGTTATGTATCTCAGTTGGCAGATCCTGACTGGCAAGTTACAAAAGTCCCCTTCCTCATGAGGGAATCTGGACCACCGGCCAATCTGATATGAGGAGAGGTCTGGGGGCTCCCTGGACGGGGGATCGTCCAGACACAATGCCTGGGACTGTAGCAGTGGAAGCCAAGAAGCTGAATCCGAGCCTTGATGAACATGCCTGGAATTGCCCTATCTCTGGACTTCTTGCTCAATGAGATAATAAATGTTGAAGCTAACAATCATTGAAGCCAACGATAATCATTGAAGCCAGTTTGAGTTGCGGTTTTGCAAAAGGCATCCTAAGATCTCCTACCTCACCGTAGACAGAGTCTTCATAAAAATCTACTCCCACTGCTTTCATTTCTACCCTTATTTTTGAGCCATGTCCTTTGCTAAGTAAGATTGTGCTGCTCTCATTGAGTTGCCAGCAACCCCCAGCTCAGTTTTTTGGTTCCCTCACCACCACCATGCACATCTCCTGCATGCCCCGTGTCTGTCCCCAGGTCAGGACTTGCCACAGGATAGGCATAAAGGAATCACACCTGCAAGAAGCCTGATCAGTTTGGTTGCATAATGATTCTAAGGCTTTTGCTTCTTCAACTGTTAAGTAGGATAATAATATCCGCTTTGCAGACTGCTTGTGGGGCAGGGAGCGGGTGGCATCCTCAGTCTCCCTCCAAGGAAGTGCCACTTGCCTTAATCAGTAATAATCCCTGCATCTTCTGGTTGGCAAGTACCATGTGCCAGGCACTGGGACCCAGTGGTGAGCGAGCAGAGCCACCCCTGTTCTTGTGACACTCCTTGTCTAACAAGGCAGATACAATACATGCTTGGAGGCCTTGTCCCACATTAGATCCAGGTCCACTCGCGGCTGTGGCCTCCTCTGAAAACCAGTAATCAGGAGTTGTCCTCTTCCTCGGGGATGAGGCCAGAGTCCATGGACTCACCCTGGGCTCCTGTTTCCTGTCTGCTTAAGTGATTGACAAGTGGCTGATACCCTGGGTGCAAGTCTCAGAGGGTCCCCTGCAGCGAGTCCGGGAATCACAGTATCTCAAGTGGTCCAGCTGGGCCCTGCCCCTCTGGCTCTCCTCAAGCCCCCAATAGGCCCTGTGGCCCAGGGATGCATTCACACTCATTGGAAAGTTGTTCCTCTTCTTGCTGCCAATTTTCCACCCAGCTGCAACATCCAACAATCCAGCCAGGCCTGTGCTTATGCACATCCCTCAGAAGGGCTTATACAAAGCGCAACAGATGGCTCTCCACGTCAAAAATTATTTCCTGATGCCCAGCTGAGACATCCCAGACCCTGCAGTGCCCATTAGTGCTAAATCCCTGCTTCTCCTGCCCTTTGGAAACTTGTTATTGTCTGAGATGCTCTGGCAGTCTCTGAGCTCAGCCTTTTTAAAGCAGCCCTGAGCATTGTCCTTGCTGGTCCCCTGCAAGGGTCTCCAGGGCAGCTCTTGCAGTTACTGACCACACAGTGGCCTGGGTCTGAGGACTTAGCCCCCTGTGACCTTTCCCGAGGCACTCGGCACTTTCCTGGCCTCTGGCCTTTGCTTGACTATTTCTTTGACCTTCAATACCTTTGCCGGTATCTTTTCTTGAAGGCTCGGTTCAAATGCCACATTCATAGGAGGAGGAAAAATAATTCACACTTTTTGAGCACCTAGTGTATAAAATGTTCTCAAAATCTCACAGTCTATTCACATTTGTTAGTCATTCATGCATTCACTCACTCATTCAACAAGTATTTATAGAAAGCCACGCTTGTGTCAGGCCTTGGGTTGGGAACTGGTGATAGACCAGTGATGCTGCCCTCAGGAAACTTACCAACGAGTGGGTTGCCCACTCTATGTCAAACACTTTTAGTGCCTTATTTTACAACAAACCTGTTAGATATTTTAATATCTGTTTGCAGATGATGAAAACTGCTGCTATTGTCACAAGCCAGCTAAACTGTGCCCTAGTCTGTGCTTTTGTTTGTCATCCATTCGGCGACATATTCCTGATGCTCATGGTGTCCTGCCTTGGGCTCTAGGGACACAGATGCATGGGTCATGGCTCTATGGGGGTTCTGATGAAAAACCGACTGACTTTTGCACAGTGTGGTACATGCTGGAGACACGCAGCTTCCTGAAGGCAAGGAGAGGCCTTGCCTGGCATGTCCCAAGCCTGGCAGTGGGGACACGCTGCCCCCAGGGCATGCCTACCAACTGTGGAGAGGAATCAGAAGACACAGCAGGGCCTGTCACCCCCCTCTAGAGGCCTTTGAGGCCAAGCCTGTCTCCTGAGTGGTGTCCTATCCTGTGGGGGGTGGGGCTGGTTGGGCTCAGTGAGGTGGCAGCTCACGAGAGGGAGGCAGGAGCCCTGGCTTTTGGCCTCTGTGTCTCACTTTCTTTGTGACATTGAGCAAATCGCTAGCCTAAACAGGACTTCATTTTCTCAGCTATAAAGTGGAGGCCTCAGGGAATGTTCTAGAGAAAATGGATGGTCATCTGTCTGTCAAGGGTCATGTGGAGAGGATTCCAGGAATGAGGAGGAGTGGGAGGCGGGCAGGAAAAAGCCCTGGGCTCTCCGGACTCTGGCTTTCTCTGGGCCACCAGTTTCTTCTCTGAAAAATGAGGGAAGCAGGCTAGAGACTCAGGAAGGTTTAAGTTCAAACCCCATCTCTGCGTCTTACTTTGTAATCTGTAATAGGTGACTTAATCTCTCTGAGCCTTAGATTCCTCCAAAAGCAAAATGGGGATTTACAACCTCTGCCTTGTTACACTCATGTAAGGCTTAGAGTATCCTAAATGAAGCCTACTAAAGTATTTGGCACAGAGCAAATATCCAGTAAATGTTAATTCCCCCTTCTCTGAAGGGCTAGATACCCTTGAGAGTTCTTGAAAGGAAAAGTTTTGGTGACACAGTTTCCCCGCCGAGGTGTCAGTGAGATGAGGAGTGTGGATTGCATTTGCCATTTGGGATCAGAGTCCCACTGATGAACTAAACTTTGAAAATCAATAACTCCCCAACCTCTTAGTGTTATCTGCCCTCTTACTCCTCCCAAATCCAGTGCCTGAATCTCATCTACAATGTGGTTGCTGCTGACATGACAAAGGACTCACTACTTACTCCAGAGGCAACCTATTTCAGTTGCACTGAGCTCTGATTGCCATAATGTTCTTCATTCTAATACAACAAAATACTGTCATTACTGCTGCTGCTATGCTACCACTACCACTAGTAACCACAGCCAATATGGCATAGTGATTAAGCATGGATTCCAGAGCTGTGCTGTCCAATATGGTAGCCATTTTAACTATAAATTTTAATATTTAATATTATTTAATTATTTAAATATTTAATATTATAAGAACAAGTCTCAGCTCCTCAGGCACAACAGCCACATTTCAAGTGATCAGTGGTTCCATGCAGCTAGTGGCTACCATATTGGACAGTACAAGTTCTAGACCATTTCTGTTACAGCAGTAAGTTCTAGTGGAGAGTGCTGCTGTAGCGCTAGAATGTCAAGGGCGGGATCCTGGCCCTACCACTTAAGGTGTGATCTTATTCAAGTCACTTAACTTCTCTGTACTTCAGTTTCCTCATCTGTAAAATGGGGATAAAAATGGTATCTGCCTCACAAGGCTGTTTGTGAGAATTAAATTAGTTAATACATGCCAAGTGCTTAGGACTGTGGTGGCTTTACAATGCTCACTTATTCATAAAAACCATCACCAGTTTGGTACCTACTCTGTGCCATGTCCTATATATTATTTGAAGTACACATGCCATACAGATTTTTTTTTTTTTTATCATACTGGAATGAGTATCTTTGCAAGCTAAAAGATAAATTGCTGGGCCAAAAAAATTAATATTTAAAAAACTTAAAAGATAATGCCAAATTACTTTCCAAAAGAGAAGGTATAGATTTTATACTCTTACTAATAATGTGTGTTTCTCCACAATCTGAGCAACCCTGGGTAGTCTTAACTTCTTAAATCGTCACTGACCTGATAGGCGTAAAATAGTTTAAAGCCATTTTGATATTCATTACTTTAACTATTACTGAGTTTGAGCATTTTTCTATGTTTACCAGATATTATATTTACTCATCCAAGAATTGCCATACTTATCTTTGTACATTTTTTGTGTTGTTTATTTTATCTATTTATCGATTGGTAGGGCTTTCTGTACATTAAAGAAGTTGACATATCTTATAAAATGCAAATATTTTCCTTGTTTCCTTTGACATTGCTTGTATTTTTTGTCCTTTTTTTATTTTTAATTTTTTTTTATTGCCATGCAGAAATGTTTAACCTGTCTGTCTCAGTCATTTTCTTTATGGCTGCTGGGTTCAATGAAGGTCAGCCAAGTTCCTGAGCTACTTCCTGCCATCAGCTTTGCCCAGGCTCCCCCTCTGGGTCTACAGGCAGCACAGAAGCTCAGAGACAAAATAGAGGCGCCACTCCGTGCCCTCCTGTGTGCATTCAGGAGGCCCTATGCATCTAATGGAGCCTTTTCTTCCTTTCAAATCCCTGGTGTCCCTCTAAGGTGTATAAAGAGATGAAGCACAATGTCTTTAGAACATTGATTTTCATTTAGAATATACTAGGAGCAATTCCCTTTTTTTCTACTGGGCTCCTCTTACTCCTAGAATGGAGAAGCAGGGATGCTGGGGCAGATAAAATGTGATACAAATTTGCAATTTCCAAGGAAATTATAATTTGGGCGTTGGCTGAAGGAGTGAAGTGAGATTTCTGAAAGTTCTATAACTCAAAGAAACATCTCTGAAATTAAGGATTTTTAATTTGGCAGAAGGAAGAAAATGGATATTAATCAAACATATACTGTATTCCAGACACTGAGCTAAGTGATTTTATATCTTATTTTCATAAAAGCTTTTCCCCTTCTGTGGTTTTCAGTACAATCATCCCCACTTTCAAATGAGGGAACTGTAGCTTGGGGAGATTACATGGGAACCTGTCATACTGTAAGTGGATGAGATGACTTTTGCCCAGGTTCTCTGACCCCTGGAATAGTAGTTAAAGGCTGTAGGAGCCAAACAGGCAAATTTTATTTTGGTTCTTTGGGTGATTGCCAATTTGGTTTTTGTTGTTGTTTGTTTTTTGAGACAGAGTCTCACTCTGTCGTCCAGCTAGAGTGCAGTGGTGTGATCTTGGCTCACTGCAACCTCCGCCTCCCTCCACCTCCCAAGTTCAAGCTATTCTCCTGCCTCAGCCTCCTGAGTAGCTGGGAATACAGGCATCTGCCATGATGCCTGGCTAATTTTTGTATTTTTAGTAGAGATGGGGTTTCGCCATGTTGGCCAGGCTGGTCTTGAACTCCTGACCTCAGGTGATCCATCCACCTTGGCCTCCCAAAGTGCTGGGATTGCAGGCGTGAGCTACCCCACTCGGCTGGTGATTGTCATTTTCATCGTAAACAAATCACTTAACCTCTCTGAGTCCAGTTCCCTCAACTGTCAAATGAAGATAATTATGTTCCCTTATACAGATTCCATGAGGGTTAAATAGGAAAAGGAATATATAAACACATAGTCTAATGTCTGGCCCACAGAAAAGGCTTAATACATTTTAGATATAATAATAAGAACAGCAGCAGCAACAACTAGTTTATTGCTTCCTCTCCATCATATTATTTCTCTATCAATCATAGTTTTCCAGCTGGGTACTTTCGTATTCTCAGTCAACTTGGTGGTGCTGATGATATAATAACAATGATGTTCATAGCAGCTTTATTCATAATAGTCTGGAAACATTCCAAATGCTCATCAACAGGTGAACTGATACATAAATTGTAGTATATTCATACAATGAGAAGCTTCACAGCAATTTAAAAAAAAACTACTGATAAATGCAACAGCATGGATGCATCTCACAGATTTTTTTTTCACAGATTCATTCATGTTGAGTGAAAGAAGCCAGATGCAAGAGTCCACACTGCATGATTCTGTTTCTATACAACTTAATTTGAAAACTAAGCAATACTTAGAGAAGTGAGAATAGTAGTTGTCTCAGGGTAGGTGAGTGCATGAAGGAATCTTATACGTTTGCTAAAAATGTTTTATATCTTGATTTGGGCTATGGCTGCGGGAAGGATACATTGCAAAATATCATTGTACATGTAAGTGTACTTTATACACTGTAATGCATGCATGTTATTCCTTGAAATTCTTAAGTGAGGGCAAATAAAATGTAAATCTAAAAAATGATAAATGTGAAGGTGCTACATTCAAATAATAAAAATAGTAGTTACTATTATAGCCACTTTTTATCTTGTAGGCACTGTGGAGGACCTTATTTATTCTATCTCATCTAATCTTCATTACAACTCAGAGAAGTAGGTACTACTCTTATTTCTATTTGATAGATGAAGAAACTGATGGTAAGGCAGGTTACGTTGTTTCCCCGAGGCCACTCACCCACACAGGGCCAGGACTCAGGGCCGGCTCTGTCTGGGCTGGTGCTATTACCTCTTGACAACACAAGGGACTCTCATGTAAAGTGTAGCCAGGTCAAAGATGGCTGCTGCTGAGCTTCACTTTCTGATATTCACGCCCTTGTATAATTCAGCTTAATAGAGTGGACCTGTGATACCAATAGGATACTGTGGAAATAGAGAGTTTGACTTCCAAGGATAGCTGATAGAAGATATTGTGGTTTACTCCTTAGGTTTGCTCAGATAACTTGCTCTGGAAGAAACCAGCTGCCGTGTTGTGAGGATACTCAAGTAGCTATGGAGGGGTCCATGTGTAAGAAACTGAGGCCTCCTGCCAACAGCCATTATCAGTTTGTCAACTGTGTGAGTGAGCTACCTTAGTGACCAATGGTCCAGCCCTGGTCAGGTCTTCAGATGGCTGCAACCCTGGCTGAAACAAAAAGTCAGATCACTGCCTGTGGCTGCCTGTGGATTCCTGACTCTCAGAAACTGTGTAAAATAATAAATGTTGTTGTGCTAAGCAGCTACATTTTGGGGTAATTTGTTATGTAGCAATTGAAAACTAATGCATAAGGGCTATTTGAATTCAATGGTAAGCAGCTGTCACTGATGAGCTTATATCTTAAAGAAGTCACACATACACACAAAAAGAAATCACAAGACCAATAATCCATGCCCCACCTCAGAGCTCAGATGCAGGTAGCTGTTTCTCAATGCGTAGCCTGGGTTTTAAACTGTTCCTTGGTTTTCACGATCCCCCCACTCCTCTTTTGTAAAGACAGGATCTTACTCTGTCCTGTCACCTAGGCTAGACTGCAGTGGTATAATCACAGTTCACTGCAGCCTCCACCTTCCAGGCTCAAGCAATCCTCCCACCTCAGCCCCCTGAGTAGCTGGGACTACAGGCACGTGCCACCATACCCGGCTAATTTGTTTTACTTTTTATGGAGACAGGGTCCCACTATATTGCCTAGGCTGGTCTCAAACTCCTGAGCTCAAGTGATCCTCTTGCCTTGGCTTTCCAAAGTGCTAGGATTGCTGGCTTGAGCCACTGCATGAGGCCACGATTCCCTTTATATTTTTATTTTTGTGCTCTGTCCACACAGCTAAGGTCCAGACCTCAGCCATTGCACACTTTAGCTGGGTCCTCGCAAACCTAATCCTATAGCCCTGAATAATATCAAATCTTACAGAGAAGAAATAAAAATTTGCAACATATTTATTAATAAGTTAATCCTATTGAAGGCCAAAAACGTATCAACAGTTCAGCTGTGTTTGTTATCAACTCTCCTCCTTACACATTATTATTATTATTATTATGTTCTATTAACATTAACCAGAGGTTATGTTTTGGTCAGAACTTAGAAATTAAAGACTGTGAAAGAGTCACAGGATGTAGGAAAGCATCCAGCAATATTTTTGGTCCAGTCCTTCCGTCTGAGGCAGATGTTTTAACTATGTTCAAATACAATCCAGAGTTAGAGAGCCACATAATATTTTTTAGTGGCAACTTCTGCTGTTTACTTTTTGTTTAATCTCAATAATCAAATAAATGTCTTCTCCAGTTCACACAAATTTCTACTGCTTTCATTTCAGTTCCTTTTCTTTTGCTTCATCTTCTGAGAACATGAAGAACAAGTGTTAAGAACTCTTTAGAGAAACCCTTCATAGATTCACAGAGATTAATTAAATCACAGTTCAGCCTTCTCAACTTCAAGTTAAACAGCTCTAGTTCCTCTGCACTAACTCATGGGGGTTTTTCCATTCCTTTCGTCCCAGGTAGAGCCGTCCCTGGATGCTCTCTCTCTTCGAAGCAGCAGTGCTTAATGAATGCAGCAATGGCCTAGCGTGGAGTATAAAAATGATGGTTTAGGCTGGGTACTATGGCTCATGCCTGTAATCCCAGCACTTTGGGAGGCTGAGGCAGGCAGATCACTTGAGCCCAGGAGTTTGAGACCAGCCTGGGCAACATAACATAACCCCATCTCTACTAAAAGAAAAAAAATACAAAAAATTAGCCGAGTGTGGTGGCACATAACTGTAGTCCCAGTTACTCGGGAGGCTAAGGTGGGAGAGTCACCTGAGCCTGGGGAAGTCGAGGCTGCTGTGAGCATGATTGCACCACCACACTCCAGCCTGGGTGACAGGAGTGAGGCTTTGTTTAAAAAAAAAAGATGATTTGGCATTTTGGCCTCCTTTATTGGGTCCCAGGGTCACTTTAGAACTTTTTTTAAGTTTTAGACTCACAGATATGTTAGAGGTACAGGAGTCATTTTGTTCTAACCCAAAATTTTATAGCTGAAGAAGCATGGGTCAAAGAAGATAGCTCAAGGTTACTCAGACAGAGTGGCTGAGTTGTATTTGGAACCCAGGTGTTCTGACTTCCCATCATGAGTCTCCAGTCTCTTCTGCTCAGCTTGGGGTCGCCTGGCTGTGGCCTCCCACCTGCTCTGAATGTCTGTCCTCAAATTCTCACTGAGAACAATAGGACCGGAGCACCCTGCAGCTGGCACAGAGGACAATCTCCATGGCAGCGCTGTTTGAAACAGGGAAGACAGAAAACGCCGGGGCACCCTATGCCATGGACTAATCTGAAGCTGTTAAAAACAATGAGGACGATCTAAACATACTGCGAGGGAGTAATCCACGAGATACACTGTTCAGTGGAAAAAAACAACTTGCAGAGCAGCAAATAAAGTATAAGATTCCATGTGTGTTTGAAAGGAGTACACAAACACGCAGATAGTCTGTATAGAAATTCCTAGAAAGATACATATAAAACTGTGAACGACAGGATGGGTGTTGATGCTAAAGACCTTTACTTTTCATTTTACACCCTTTAGCAGTGCTTGAATTTTTAACCATGTGATTTTATTACTTTTATAATAAAAATCGTATAAATATTTAAAATGTTCATGCCGGGGATTTTCAGTTTGTTTTACTTGCCATGCTTCTCTGTTCTTTGACTTTTTCAACTACTATGTGTTAACTTGCATAATTAGAAAAAGTATATTAAAAAGAAATACACATGAGCAATAATGTTCTACATCTGAATACTTGTTTTATAGCAGTGCTGTTAGGACACAGGACCCAGAGAGATGATAAATGCTGCATAGGTGAGATCAGACTGTAACCTGGCAGTGATTTCTCAGATGGGGCATGGGGTATCTTTGTGTGTGCCTGTGTATGTGGAGCTGTGTGCAGCTTGTTTTTGGTAGTCACAATGACTAAGATGGCTGCTACCGGCACTGAATACACTGAAGCTGAGAATGCTAAGACTGTCCTGCCCAAAATCCCAGGGTAGCCCTCCTGAGAAACACTGGTAGAATATTTAAAATAAGAGTTTTACAATGTCTCTATCTAGTCCCTTATTTGAACTTCACATCCCCTTTGAGGTTAAAAAAAAAAAGCATTCATTATTGCCTCTCGTTGATAGGAAGGAAACATTTGAGAGGTAGGTTACCTGAAGGTCTCAGAAAGGGAGCTTTCTCTGAGAAAGAAAGGCAGATGGTAACAAGATTGTACCAAGCAACCAAGAGGCAAGAGCACTTGTTGAATGCTTGTGCATATAAGTACTGTACCACAACTGTGACATCCCTCACCACAATTAATAGGGTGGTATTCTCCCTATTTTACAGGTGAGTAAACTGAAGCCTTGAATTAGACCACCAGCCCTAGGGCACTTGGCTAGTAAGTGGCTCAGCTCAAACCTGGGTCTGTAGGAGGTTTCTAAAGCCCTTACTCGTCACACTTCCCCATGTGGCCTCTCTCACAGCCATGCAGGGAGACCAGGTGGCACCTGGAAGCAATTTCTCCCTTGGTTTTCCCCATGGACCCATGCTACTTTGGTAGGGAATTCACAGTAGGAAATTAACCTCTGTCTGCAAGGGCCAATTATACAGTCTAGGATTAAAAGAGCAATGTGGGCCCGGACCCAGGCAAAACACTGGCTTCCTCACCCTGTGCCACTGCCGGTGGAGGCGGCTGGGATGGGGACAGGAGGGGTTGCAGGAAACCCCATTCTATTTTGAGAAAATAGTTGTGTTTGATAATCCAATAATACCAAGCTATAAAGCTGGGACAACTATGGATTTTCCCTAAATTTGAAAAATAGTGACTCATTAACTTCCCACTCTGAAGGTAGATCTATTCAAAAGAAATTTAATTCCCTGTAACATGCACTAAGGAGGAGCCAGAGTTACTGCAGAGTCAGACTTCTGTTAGGAAAAGGAGTTCAGACCTGAGAGCACCTGCTGGTGCAGAGCAAAGGAGAATGAGCAGCTTCTAAGAGGACTTCTTCCCGCCATCCCACTGACCCTGGCTTCTCTCACTGTGTCCTCTAATGCAGGCACATGGACTTTTTGTTGCATCTGTATTTTATACTTTGGCCAGTTCTCACATCCTTAAGACTCATGTCAGGCATGACCTCTTCTGGAAAGTCCTCACCGAGTAATCTAGCTGGTTCAGGGCCCCCCAAACCCCTAGTATTGCCTTCTCTCTTGTACTGATCTCATTTGACCCAGGACTCTTTCTCTGATTACACTGTGCATTGCTTTAGGTTAGAAGACATAGCTCGTTCATCTCAGGATTCCATGGCTTAAAAGAGCATGGGCACTCAGACCTGCCTTCTGGATTTGTGGTGGTATGTGAACTCATTTTTCTTGCCAAAGATAGTTTTGATGTGGATCTTGAGCAAGAACGGGACTTCACCAGGTGGGTGAGAGAAAGGCAGAAGAACTAACATGAACAAAAGAAAACACAGAGGTATGGAAATATATGATTAAGAAATAGGTTGTGAGTAGGAAGTAGAGAAGGTGTTTTGCCCAGCTTTTGAAATCAATCTTGTGGGGATAACCTACAATCTCACTTACTATCTGCATGACCGGAGGCAATTTACTTAGCTCTTTGCCCTTTGCTTTTCTCATTATAAGACTTTAATTAGGTATATATAAATGGCTTACCACAGCACCAGGCACTCAGTGGGCACTCAATCAATTGTGGTTTTAAATATTATTATTCTGAAAGGGGAGGCATAATTATCTTGTGGGATGACCTGGGTTCCACTGCCTCTTTGTGTTGTTTGCTTAGAAGTCCAGGATTTCATAACCAACCTGTGCTATTATCTTTATTCATTCAGGTACTTAATTCACCCATTTAATTGACTATTGAACAACTATTATTGGCAACATGTTGTAATATGTCGTGATAGCCTCGATGCAAGATGAATTCCCAGCCATTAAAAAGTTCAAAATCTTTTAACGGGCATGAGGCATAGACCCAAAGCTATGATCAAGACAGAGTCAAAGGGGAGTTGAAGAAAAGGTACTAAGGGAGCCTGGAGGAAGAGGGGGCATTACTAGAAAGAGAAATTCATTTATGAAAAGGGGGAGTTTATGTCTTTTTCTGGTTGCTTTTTAAGATTTTCTCTTTATAACTGATTTTCAGCAATTTTATTATGGTTTTGTGTTTATTCAGGAATAAACACAATGCAAGGAAAAACTTGCATTTTTCCTCAACTGGGATTTGTTGAGTTTCCTGGATCTGTGGGCTTAGTTTACATTAAATTTGAAAAAATTTCAGCTATTATTTTTACTGTTTTCATCTGTCTCTTCTCCTTGTGGGACTCTAGTTACACGTTAGACCACTTGACATTGTCCCTCAGGTCACTGAAGTTCTGTTCATTTTTTTCAGCCTTTATTCTTCTCTCTTTCTGCTTCAGTTTGGATAGTTTTTATTGCCCTGTATTCAAGTTCATTAACTTTTTTATTCCACAGTGTACAATCTGCTGTTAAACCCATCAGTGAACTTTTTATTTCAGATACTACATTTTTCAATTCAAGAATTTCAATTTGGTTCCATTTCTCTATGAAGATGTTCTGTTTGCTCACTCATTATATTCATATTTTTCTCTAATTCCTTGAACAGATTTATAGTAGCTATTTTCAAAGTCCTTATTTGCTAATTCCACAATTCCTGTAATCTATGTTTCCACTGAGTAATCTTTCTCTTGGTTATGAGTTCCCTATCCTTCTATGCACACAAAATTTTTTATTGTATACTGCACATTATGGATATTAAGATGTTTGGGGTCTGGATTTTGTTGTGTTCCCTAAAAAAATGTTGAGTTTTTGCTTAGGTAGGCAGTGAATTTACTTGCGGATTAGTATGATAATTTCAAGGCTCATTTTAATCTCCATTAGATTAGGCCTAAAGTAGCCTTGACTCTATAACTAGATTAATCCTATTTATAAAGCATGGCCTTTCTCCAGTGTGTAGTGGAAGCCTAGGAAGTTCAACCAGGTCCTTCCCTTCTGGGTAGTTGGAACAGAAACATCTCTCAGCCTTCCGTGAATGTCAGCATGCAGCTGCTTGGTAGTTGTTTTATTTCCTGGCAGTTGTTCTTTCCCCAGTAGATGTTCTTTGACCAGCCACATGAAGTTTTTCCTTGCATATGTGAAGCCTGGCATTTAATCAAAGGCTCATGAGGACCTCAATGCAGATTTCTGTAGTCTTTTCTCTCTAGTACCCTATCCCACAAATTCCAGATTTGTCAATGGCCCTAAACTAGTAGGATGGCTGTGTTCTATCTGAACTCTCCCACTTTGGAGTTTTATAACTCCAAAGTTATAAAACCTTTGGCCTTTAGTTTCTTCACCTACACAATGGGTGATAAAGTTCCTCTAAGCTGAAAGCTGGAATGACCATGTAACTTGTGTAGTTTTCTACCTCTTGGAAGCCATAGCTTTGTGCTGCCTTTTATCTAAAATCAGAAAATAGTAATTTCATATACGTGTTCATTTTTACAATCGCTTATGGTAGGATGGCTAGTCCAATTCCAATTCTTCTATTATAGCCAGAGTGGAAGGGTGGGAAATGGAGAATCGGAAGAGTTGTTTGAAGACTAGGGAAGATACAGACATAAGGCAATAAATGAAGAGACACCTCTCAGAAAGAGTATCAATCTCTGTTTTGTGTTAGGCACAGGGGATTTTGTGGTGAATAAGACAAATAGAGACTTGTCCTAATGGAGTTTATAGCTTGTTCTGAACTGTGTTCATTTCCACTATTCCCTGGATGCCTATTCTGTGCAAAACACTGGGCTGTGCAGGAAGTTGGTATTACAAAGAAGAATAAAATGCAATTCTGGTCTTCAGGGAGTTCATGTCTTTTGGGAGATATGAACTAAGAGATAAATAAAGAGTTTCAACATAAAGTAGTGAGTGAGGTGACAAAGTTATGCCAAGGGTGCTATCAGGGAAGGGAGATGGACTTGTAAGTTTAGCCTCCTCTATGATATATGCACTATATTTCCTAGAATGAGTAAGAGTTAACCAGGAGTGGAAGGAATAGAGTGAGGCCCTCTAGACGATAGCAACAAGATAATCAAAAGCACAGAGACACACCATACTGGCTGAAAACTGTAAGCATCTCAGTGTGATAGTACGAGATAAGACTGGAGAGGCAGATCAGATCTTGAAGGGGCTTGCATGCCATGTCAAGAGTTTAGATTTTGTCCTGAGGGCAATGGGGGAGCCATGGAAAGCTTTTAAGCAGAGGAGTGACGTCCTGAAAACTCCTGTCCTTGACATCTCCCAGCTGGCAGCAAAAGTACTGAGTACTCAAAAGGGGATTTATGGGACTGGGGAGGGCTTAGAAGTCAATTATCTTCTACCAGGAATTTGAAGGACCCTTTCATAAGAGCCATTTGGATTTCTAAAAAATAGTATAAGACACTTACAAACAAATCCTATGGGTCAAAATCTTGTCAACAGAGATACAGAAAAGTAGCAAATGCAGCAGAAGAAGATGTGCTTCTTCAGGAAAGTGGTGGGTGGAAAAGAATTATAAAATTTTAAAGTTAGAATGGGCCTTGAAAATCATTGTTTTTTTTTTTTTTTGCTTAATATATGACACTGGAGGCAACTAAGATTCAGAGAGATGAGATGCAGAGTGAGGGTGGCAAGAAAGGCTTCTGGCTTTGGAGTTAGGCTGACCTGAGTTTGAATCCTGGATTGACCATTTTACTAGCTGTAACCTTGCATCGATCACTTGAGCTCTCTGAATTTTAGTTTCTTCACCTACACAATGGGTGATAAGAAAACTACCTGGCTGAATTGCAGTAAGACTCATAAGAGATCAGTGGAGTGGTTCCCATTGAGCCTAAACTGAGATTGCTTATGTAAGGTCATCAGCTCCTTAGCTGCTCCTTTGGTCAGCTGATTTACATGGAGAGAAGAAAGCCACAAGGACTGTTTCCTTAGGAACAGCCTCAAAAACTAGGGGGAATGGTAGTGGATTTTAAAGATGGCTGCAAATTCTTTGTCACTAACCTCATCATGAGCTAGGGCTTATTTTCTCTCCTCTTGAATCCTGGCTGGCCCTGTGAGTACTTTAACTAATTGAATGCTATAGATGCTAGCTCTGGGCCCATACCCTAAGAGAACCAGTAACCTATGCTTCCTCCCTATTGGAACACTCTTGAGATCTAACTATCATGAAAAGAAGTCTAAGCTAGCTAAGTGGAAAAACCACATGGAGAGACAGCGGTGACAGCCTTCCAACTGACCCTGTGAAGGCACAGAACACATGAGTAAAGCCATCTTGGAAGTTTTAGCCCCAGCCAAGAGCTCCAGCCACCATGCGACTACAGCCTCTTAAGAGACCCTGAGCAGAACTTACAGAGCTGCCCAGTCAACCCACAGAATTATGAAAAATAACACATGGTTGTTATTTTCAGCCTTTGAGTTTTAGGATAGTTTGATACACAGCAAAGGATACCCAGAAGAGATAGGAAGGTTTGCTCTCCTGCCTGGGCCCAGGGTCAGCTCTGAGCCTTATTGGGAAGCTGAAGAGGCTATTAAATAGTGGACCCAAGCAATGCTGCTTTGGGGCCTAGGAATCAAGATTAGCATAGCGTCAAGGTGAGGCTCCTTCTCTTCACTTCTCTAGGAAACAGCATGTTTATTGTACACTGCAGACAGTGCAGTGATTAAGAGTTTGCAGCTTTGGGATGACCCTGGGGCAGAAGAGTGGTGGTCTTGTGGAGGGCTCCAGCTGTAAGGGTAGGGGCATGGTTCCACCTTCCCAGTGGCTTGTAGTCAGAGAGAATATTAACAAGGGGTGCGATGTGAAGGTGCCAAAGAAGAGTTCTTCTCAAACTTGGGAGGCCTCTGGAGGCTTCCAGAAAGCCCCAAGGGGGGAATTCAAGTAAGCTGTAGGTCCTGTGCAAGTTGTTTGGGCGGGGGTAGGGTGGGTGTAGGAATACAGGAAATTTGGATTATTTCCATCAAAGTAACCACAGGCTGCTGAAGCCCAGGAACATTCAGGGTTTGTGTATAAAGCTCCTAACATAGTGTTTGGTACATGGTAAATGCTCAATAAGTGACAGACTTCGTCATTAGGAAAGTGACCCTAAAATTCAGAGCAGTCCAGCATGTTCTCTCCATGAGACTGTGACCTCTGCAAAGAGCTCACACTGTTCTCTGGAGACTCAGGCAAATCCCGTCAGTCTCCAAAGTTTGAATATGTCCTTGTTTTGGCACAGAAGATAATACTCTGATTTGAGGGGTTACGACTCTGAATCTTAAAGCAAATGTTACCTTTCTTTGCTAAACCATTTAACAAAGAAAGTTGGAAAAAATAAAATGACTGTTACAACTTTAAGACTGGTTAAAATACGTGCCATAGTTACAATTCAGGAGCTACCCACATACAAAGCACAGTGCCTCTCAGTAGGATGGCTGCAGGAGAAAGAACGTCCCACCATCACCTTTCAGCTTAATGGTGAGAAGAAGAAAGGCCCTGATTCAGCATCCACAGTTGGAATTTATCCATTGTTTGTTTCTCCATGAAGTTTGGCTTTGATGAATATGAAGATCCAGTGAAACTCTACAGGCCTCAAGTCAGCAAGAGAAAGCTAAGTTCTGGGCTGGCTTCTGTTATGGGTTGAATGTATGTGTCCCTTTAGAATTTATATGTTGAAGCCTTACCCATGATGTGATGGCATTGGAAGGTAGAGCCTTTTTAGGAGGTAATTAGGTTTAGATGAGGTAATGAAGGTGGGACCCTCATGACAGGATCGGTGCCCTTATAAGAGGAGGAAAAGAGAGAGGTCTTCTCTCTCTCTTCTGTCCTTCCTTGGTGTATATACACCGAGGAAAGGCCATGTGAACACAGAGTGAAAAGGCTGCTGTCTATTAGCCAGGGCGTATGCCCTCACCAAAAACCAAATCTGCTGGCACCTTGATCTTGGACTTCCCAGCTTCAAGAAATGTGAGACATAACTGTCTGTTGTTCAAGCCACTAGTCTATGGTATTTTGTTATAGCACCGCAAGCTGACTAAGGTAGCTTATTTGCTCAGTGCTCAATGGAACCACACCCAGGCTTCATGGTACAGTAGAAAAGCACTGAAAGACAGAAATCCAGGCTGAAAACCTGGCTCAGTCAGTTTCAAGCTGGAGGACACTGGGCAAGTCACTTAACCTCTCTGAGCTTCACTTTCTTTATCTTTGAAATGGCACTAACAACATTGCTCTGTCAGTCTCACCTAGACGTTGTTAGAATCAAAAGAGATTTAAGAGGACTTTAGAAATTATAGGGGGGATTTTGGCCTATGGCCAAATGAGGAGGTTGACAAATCATCTCCTCTCAAAAGGAAATGTAAAGTTTTACAAAACTGACAAAAATAACTATTTTAATTTTCTGGAAATTGACGAAAGGCATATAATGATCTCCGAAGTGATTATGCTTGAAAAACTGCTATATTTAAGGTAAGAACAGTGGGACTCAGTGGTGTTATCATCTTGGGCTTGTTCTGTCCACCACGCCTTGGCCAGCACAGTTCTGCCAGGGTGAGGTTGCTATGAGGATTGGCAACTTGGCTTACAAGGTCAGTGGGAGCAGCAGCGGATGCCCATGGCTGATGGCATTGTCAGTCAAAGTAATGACTCTTGGCAGCAGGTAAGTGGGGAGGGCCAATGGTTCTGGTAGCATGAGGTCATAGTTGGGCAAGCATATTCTTGGCTGAGATGTGAATGAATAGTGGAGTCCAGAGAGGTTCCAGACTATTCTCATACTTCTGGCCAACCCTGAGGATGCATAAATGAATGCATGCATACATACAGGAGATGTAAAAGGACCCAGTGGAAATCAAAAGCCAGACAGGTTTTAAAATGACATAAACTTTGAATGTATTTCTCTTCATCTCACATCTCCATTGGCAGAACACCTGGCTCAAACACATGGAAGTGTTTTGAGCACAGTCTCTGTCCATTCATTGGTTGATCACTAAGCTATGTAGTCAGAAGCTGAAAAGTGACAAGAAAAAAATCAAGTGATTAGGGACACCAGTGGTCACACTGTGGGAGAGAAACATATTTCACAGATTTAGCCCAGACATGTTCTAAACAAAGATAAACAATGGGCTGGGAGTGGTGGCTCACGCCTGTAATCCTAGCACTTTGGGAGGCTGAGGTGGGCGGATCATGAGGTCAGGAGATTGAGACCATCCTGGCTAACATGGTGAAACCCTATCTCTACTAAAAAATACAACAAAAATTAGCCAGGCATGGTGGTGTGTGCCTGTAGTCCCAGCTACTTGGGAGGCTGAGGCAGGAGAATGGCATGAACCCGGGAGATGGAGCTTGTAGTGAGCTGAGATTGCACCACTGCACTTCAGCCTGGGAGACAGAGCGGGACTCCATCTCAAAAAAAAAAAAAAAAAAAAACCACCAAAGATAAACAATAAATAAAAAGAGAACAGTAACAACAATCTTCATAAGGGAAAATTAGAATCCAGAGTTGCTACAATATAGTAACTGAAGTGTCCAGTTTTCAACAACAAAATCAAAATTACAAGACATGCATACAAAGAAACAGGAAAGTGTGACCCATACTTAGGAAGGAAAGCAGTCAATAGAAACTGACTGAGAGTGGGACAACATTAAGTCCAACGATAAACATATAATAAAGGCTCCAGGAGAGGAGAAAGAGAGAAACCAGAGAAAGAGAAGAGAGAGGTGCAGAGGAAATATTGGAAGAAATAATTACTAAAACTTCCCCTTATTTGATGAAAAACATTAATCTATACATCCAAGAAGCAAAATGAATCCCTAATAAGATAAATGCAAAGAGATCCATACAGAGACACATCATAAACTGTTGAAAGCCAAAGACAGAGAGAAAATTTTGAAAATTGGTAAGAGAAAAATGACTCATTGTTTATAAGAAAGCATCAATACAATTAATGGCTGACTCCTCATCTTAAACAATGGAGGGCATATCAGAGCTGTTAGAGAAATAACTGTCAATGAACAATTTTATATCCAGCAAAACTATCCTTAAAAAGTGAAGGTAAAACGAAGACATTCTCAGATAAACAAAGACTGAGAGAATTTACTGCTAGGAGACCTGCCTTACATGTCTAAATCAAGTCTTTCAAGCTGAAAGGGAATAATATTGAGATATACTCAAATCCACAGGAAGAAATGAAAAGCATCAGAAATGGAAAATACACACATTAATAAAAATAAACCTATCGATATAAATTTTCTCATTTCTTCTCTTAATATCTTTCAAAAATATAAGACTGAGTAAAACAATAATTATAACACTGTAGAGTTAGGTTTATAACATGTATATATATATATGTGAGACAAAAAATAGCAAAAGAAAGAAGAAAGGAATAGAATCATCTTGGAGCATAGTTTTCAGGTTTTAGTGAAATTGGTAGTATTAATCCAAACTAGACTGTGACAAATTAAAATGCATTTTATATTCCCTAGAGCAACCACTAAAAAAAATCCTCAAAATATAGTTAAAAAAATCAACAAAGGTATTACAATGCTACATAAAAACTTTATTTAACATACAAAAGATAGTAAAATAGAAACAGAGAAATAAAAAAGACAGGGAAATTATCAAAGGCAAATAGGAAGGGCCGGGTGCAGTGGCTCACGCCTGTAATCCCAGCACTTTGGGAGGCTGAGGCAGGTGGATCACCTGAGGTCAGGAGTTCTAGACCAGCCTGGCCAACATGGTAAAACCCTGTCTCTACTAAAAATATAATTATTAGCCAGGCGTGGTGGCATATGCCTGTAGTCCCAGCTACTTGGGAGGCTGAGGCAGGAGAATCACTTGAACCCAGGAGGTGGAGGTTGCAGTGAGCTGAGATTGCACCACTGCACTTCAGCCTGGGTGACAAATTGAGACTCCATCTCAAAAAAAGGAAAGTAGCAAATGTAAATCCAATCATATAAATAATGACAGTAAATATGGCCTAAATGACCCAATCGAAAGGCTGATATTATGACAGCAGATAAAAAAGCAAGATCCAATGATATATTGTCTATAGGAAACATACTTTAGATTGTAAGACACAAACAGCTTCAAAGTAAAAGAATGGAGCCTGGAGAAATGTCTGCCACTGAGAGGCTGGGACATCAGGAAGACTGATACATTCTAAGTAGATCTTCAGAGGGAAGACATTAATAGTGGATGAAGGGAGGATGCAGATGCTGGGCTGAAGGGGGAGGAAGCTGGGAACCCTGCATGGGGCTACTGAGCACCAGCCTGGCCCTCAGCAACTCCTGGGGAAGGGGTGGGTTGAACAGGCAAGGAATGGCATGCTCTTGCCATGAACTTCCAGAATCCTGGCAGCGGGAGACTGCCCCAAATCCCACGGACACTTGAGCTGGCAAGGCGAGATGCTTATAGAGGTTGTAGGAGCAGGACTCCAGCCTGTGCAGAGCCCAAAGGGTTTGGTGCAGGAACATCTGCAGTAAAGCATGGCCAGGGATGGCCATTCCCCATGGCTTACTATTCTCCTTTAGGAGATTTGAGCCTTGAGAGGGACTACTGAAGCTGGACAGAGCAGGGTGGTCTTACTTGTGAGATAGAGCCAGTCTGAACTAAGTGCCCCCCTGTATGTTGACCTCTCCTGGGAACCGAGTTTGGCCATGCCTACTTGCAATGCAGCCTTGGATGCCCAACCAGGGTGCATCCTGGGGGCTCTCATCATAGCTCCTTTGTCAGCAAACCATGCCTGACCATTGGAGAGCTCCAGCAGAACATCCCCTGCCAATGTGCACCAACTCACCTGTATTCTTCCCCAAATGCCTGCAGCCTCCCTCCACTGTTTTGCTGTCATGCATTCACCATAGCTCCCCGTCTGCCCTGCTTTTCTGGTGCATCCAGGGTGCACCTGGCTTCCCTGCCCCCACCAGCACATGTGTGCAAGCATACCCCACTGCACTAGCTGGCATGAGCACACCCTGCCATCCCCACCCCCCCCACTGATACATGGGTACCTGGTTGTGCTGCCATTGCTGGGATGAAAGCACATACAAACACTAGTGGCTCTGCACCTCCCCTTCTGTAAACGTGTGCACAGAAGCCAGCAGCTTTGTGCCTGCCAGCACCTCACTCCTGCCAGTGCAAATGCACACAGGAATGTTGCAGTTTCACTTCTGCGAGTACCCTGCCCCAGCCAACACATGGGTACCCAGCCATGCTGCTACAGCTGCTGACATGTGCAAGTGAACGTGGATCCTGCTGCCACTTCCCTGATGAGGTGCTTTGGCTGGCACCACCCATTGGAGTGTTGTGGCCAGTGGACTGGGAACACCTCAGCCCCTCCAATGCAGCAGGTTCCTAACCTCTAGAACAAAGGCAGGGACCCAGTACTAGTTTCCAAGAGTTACAGCACACAGCCCAAAAGTGCCAAGCTGAGTCTTGGCCCCCTAAAATCTTCCAGAAACAAGGCTAGTTGAGTGAATCCACCTTATACCAAAATCAAACCCCCAAGGGCATCAAACAAGATAAAAGCAAAAAAAAAAAAAAACCCATTAGAAGGATAGCAACTTGAAAGACTGAAGGAACATCAGCCCACACAGATGAGAAAGAACTAGTGCAATAACTTTGACATTTCAAAAAGCCAAGGGGTCTTCTCATCTCCAATTGACTGCACTAGCTCTCCAGCAATGATTCTTAACCAGGCTGAAATGTCCAAAATTAAAGAAACAGAATTCATAATATGCATAGGAGCAAAGATCATCAGGATTCAGAAGAAACCTAATCCAAGGACTCTAAGGAATACAATAGAACAATACAGGAGATGAAAGATAAAATGGCCATTTTAAGAATGAACCAAACTGATCTGATAGAGCTGATCTGATACAGCTGAGAAATTCACTTCAAGAATTTCATAATACAATTGTAAGTATTAACAGTAGAATTAACCAAGCTGAGAAAACAGAGCTTGAAGACCAGTTCCCCAAAATAACTCAGTCAGACAAAAATAAAGAAAAAAGAAGAAAGAAGAATGAACAAAGCCTTTAAGAAATATGGAATTGTGTAAAGAGGCCAAATCTGTAAGTCACTGGCGTCCCTGAAAGAGAGGAAGAGAAAGCAAGCAACTTGGAAAACATATTTGAGGATATCAACCAGGAAAATTTCCCCAACCTTGCTAGACACGCCAACATTTAAACTCAGAAAATGTAGACAACCCCTGTGAGATACTGTATAAGATGGCCATCCCCAAGACACACAGTCTTCATATTCTCCAAGGTCAAAATGAAAAAAAAAAAAAGTTAAAGGCAGCTAAACGGAAGGGGAAGGTCACCTACAAAAAGAACTCCACCAGGCTAGCTGCAGAACTTTCAGTAGAAATCCCACAAGCCGAAATTGGGGACCTATATTCAGCATTCTTTAAGAAAAGAAATTTTAACCAAGAATTTCATATCCAGCCAAACTAAGCTTCATAAGCAAAGAAGAAATAAAATACTTTCAGACAAGCAAATGGCAAGGGAATTTGCTACCATGAGACCTGCCTTACAAAAGGTCTGCAAGGGAGTGCTAAATATGGAAAGACGAGATGGTTACTGGTCTTCAGTAACTGCTAGATACCGTACAAGATGACCATCCCCAAAGGTCTATGTACACACATAAGTACATAGACCATTGACACTATAAAGCGACAACACAATAAAGTCTGCATAATAACCAGCTAACAACACAATGACAGGATCAAATCTGCACATATCAACTCGGATAAAGAAGCAAGACCCAACTGTATGTTGTCTTCAAGAGACCATCTCACATGCTATGGCACCCACAGGCTTAAAATAAAGGAATGGAGAAAAATCTAGCAAGCAAACAGCAAACAGAAAAACACAGGGTTTGCTATTCTAATTTCAGAAAAAAACCAGACTTTAAACCAACAAAGATCAAAAAAAGACAAAGAAGGGCATTACTTAATGGTAAAGGGTTCAATCCAACAAGAAGATCTAGCTATCCTAAATATGTATTCATCCAACGCAGGAGAACTCAGATTCATAAAGCAAGTTCTTAGAGATCTAGAAAGAGAGTTGGATAACCAGATAATAATAGTGGGAGCTGTCGATGTCCCACGGACAGCATGAGATAGATCACCAAGGCAGAAAACTAACAAAGAGATTCAGGATCTGAATTCAATGCTTGACCAAATGGACCTAAGAGATATCTACAGAACTCTCCACCCCAAACCAATAGAATATAAATTCTTATCATCTGCACAAGGCACACACTTTAAATCGACTACACAATCATCAGCAAATTAAAAGATACCCACCATGCTCTTAGACCACAGCACAATAAAAATAGAAATCAATACTAAGAAAATTGCACAAAACCATACAATTATGTGGAATTAAATGGAAATTAAACAACCTTTTGTGTAAACAATGAAACTAAGGCAGAAATCAAGAAATTCTTTGAAATTAATGAGAACAAAGATACAACATATCAGGATCTCTAAAGCATTGTTAAGATGAAAGACTATAGTGCTAAACAGCCATATCAAAAAGTTACAAAGATCTCAAATTAACAATCTAACATCACACCTACACTAACTAGAGAAACAAGAGCAAACCAACTCCGAAGCTAGTAGAAGACAAGAAATAACCAACATCAGAGCTGAATGGAAGGAAACTGAGATGCAAAAAACCATAAGAAAGATCAATGAATCCAGGAGTTGGTGTTTTGATAAAAGTAAGACTGACAGACTGCTAGCTAGGCTAATAAAGAAAAAAAGAGAGAAGATCCAAATAAACACAATCAGAAATGACAGAGGTGACATTACCGATCCCATAGAAATACCAAAACAAAACAAAACAAAACAAAAAAAACTCTGACTACTATGAATACCTCTATGTACACAAACTAGAAAACTAAGGGGGAATTGATAAATTCCTCAAAACATACAATCCCCCCAGATTGAACCAGGAAGAAATTGAATCCCTGAATGTACCAATAATGAATCCTGAAATGGAATCAGTAATAAAAAGCCTACCCACCAGAGAAAAACTGGGACCAGATGGATTCACTGCTGAATTCTACCAGATGTATAAAGAAGAGTTGGTCCATTCCTACTGAAACTATTCCAAAAAATTCAGGAGGAGGTACTCCTCCCTAACTCATTCTATGAGGCCAGCATTATCCTGATACCAAAACCCGGCAGAGAAAAAGAGAAAACTTTAGGCAATATCCTTGATCAATATAGTTGCAAAAATCCTCAACAACATATTAGCAAGTCAAATCCAGGAGCACATCAAAAAGGTAATCCACCATGATCAATTAGGCTTATCCCTGGAATGCAAGGTTTGTTCAATATATGCAAGTCAATAAATGTGATTCATCACATAAACAAAACTAAAAACAAAAACCACATGATCATCTCAAAGAGGCAGAAAAAGCTCTCAATAAAATTCAACATTTCTTCATGTTAAAAACCCTCAACAAACCAGGCATTGAAGGAATATATACCTCAAAATAATAACAGCCATCTATGACAAACCCATTACACTGAATGGGCAAAAACCTGAAGCATTTCCCCTGAGAGCTAGAAAAAGAAAAGGATGCCCACTCTCACCACTCCTATCCGATATAGTCCTTGAAGTCCTAGCCAAAGCAATCAAGCAAGAGAAATAAATAAAAGGCATACAAAAATAGGAAGACAGGAAGTCAAACTATCCTTGTCTTCAGATGATATGATTCTATACCTAGAAAACTCCACAGTTTCTGCCCAAAAGCTCCTAGATCTGAAAAACAACTTCAGCCAAGTTTCAGGATACAAAATCAGTGTACAAAAATCAGTAGCATTTGTATACACTAACAACGCCTAAGCTGAGAGCTAAGTCAATAAAAAGTCTGAAATCACACAGAATATTTTTTTCACCACAACAGAATTATATTAGAAATGTCCAACAAAAAGAAATATGGGAACTCTACCCGCTCTCTGGTTCAGCAAAACATGGCCTACAGTAGCCAGGTGATGGGAAGCTATCCCTCTCCTGGGAGGCGAATACTTGCTTTTTGAGGCAGTCATAATGTTTTCCTCACCACTTCTCTTTTCCCCTCCCTAATCAGTACCTCCTCTTTCTACCCCCTACTCAGTACCTCCCTTTCTACCTTCAGTTAGAAGTTGCAACCCCAAGAAAATGGGTGGCACCTTACTTATTGGATAGTTTTAAGTTGGTTGATGGTCAGTGTCAGAAACTATAAAGATGGAGTATTCATTTACATGACCCCAAACACTTAATAGGACAGGTATGATGTACGCAGATCTAAATGTGATGCTCTAGCAATACTAAGAAGGCAGGAAAGTACAGGGCAGGCTCACTTACTGAGTTCAGAACCTTGGTCAGGTATCACACAAGGCATTTTAATATCTGATTCCTGTGAATCTTCACCAAAACTCTATGAGGTGTAGGCATGATTCTCTTATTTAACACACTAGATAATGGAGGCTCAGATAGGTTAAGTCAATCACCACCCAAAGCCACATAGGGTGCATCAGGCCTGGGATATATATCCACCAAATTTAGATATATAGGCACAGGCCTTAAGGCCTACATCAGAAACTTTGCTATCTTTTGTTACAAAGAATAGAGTTGCAGAGAACTCTGAATGTGAAAAAGCACATAGAACATTGAATTTTTTTAGACGCTTAGAAGATGAGTTCTTGTGATGGCTAATTTTTATGTGTCAACTTGGCTGGACCACAGAGCACAGATATTTGGTCAAACATTATTCTGGATGTTTCTGTGAAGGTGTTTTTGAACAAGAATAACATTTAAATTGGTAGACTTCCAGCAGAGCAGATTGCCCTCCTTCATGTGGGTGGCCTTCATTCACTGAGTTGAAGACCTGAATACAACAGAAGACCGAACCTCCCCCAAAGAAGAGGAAACCCTGCAGCAGATGGCCTTTGGACTTGGACGGCAACATTAGCTCTTCCCAGGTCACAAGCTTGCCAGCCTACCCTGCAGATTTTGGGCTTTCATAATCATGTGAGCCAATTCTTTGAAATAAGCCTCTTTCTATATATACAGATATCCTATTGGCAGTATTTCTCCAGAGAACCCTAATACAGTGCTTAAATGCTATTTGAATGGTTTTACTTGACTGGAGTATGGAAATACTCTGTGATAATATTTTAAAACAATGGGTAGAAAGAGTGTGGGGTTGGAGCGGGGAGCAGTAGCAGGGGGAAGATGGGAGTTTATTATCCTCACTCTCCGAATGAGAAAACCAGAGCTGAGACAGAGACTATGTGAGTGATTTCCCTGGTGTGACAAAGCTGACTGGGGGCTAAGTAGGGTGTAGAACACAGGCCTCTTGGAGCCCATTTAGTGTGGAAAGCCCCAGGCATCCACTGGGGTGCTGCAAGTGGTATGCAGGCAATGGACTCCTGACCCATCCTTAGGTCTGGTCGCTGCTAAGAGGCTGCGGAGACCTCCTCCTGAGACAAGGAGTAAGGGAGGCTCCTTCCAGAGGGCTGGGGGTGTCCACTATCCCGGGCCTCCTCCGCACCTGTCTAGGGGCAGACAGGAAAAGAGTACTCCAGCCAAAGTGGCTCCTCCTCCTTCACACCCTTCACAACCCGTTTTTCTTCTTGAAGGATAGCCATCTTTCCTAAATCATCTCCCTTGCTTGGCCAAATCCATGTACCTTCCTGAAAGAACAGTGGGAGGTTGGCTCTTTATTATGACTATGCACTGCACACTCGGCATAGGCCCATTTCTTCCTTTTTTTTCACCAGTTCTGCCCTGGATCTCTGTCCTGACTTGACGCATGGAGTTCTACCAGGCGTCACTTAGCAATGCGCCAAGCCATTGGGTTTAAAACAGCAGGGGACTTGAGAGTTTTAGACCTGCAGCTCTTGGTCGGTGAATGGGATTTTTATGAGGCCGCCGGAATCAGTCTTGCATGCAGGGTGCTAAAAATTTTTATGGCTGGCTGGGATTCGTTGGAAGCGCCAAGCTGGAACGTGATGGAGTTACCCATTAGAGAATGTCCCCAGGAAAGCGGGCTTGCATGGTTCCCTGGTACTCAGAGGTGTCAGAGAGCTGGTTTTATGGAAAGCAATTTCCTCAGTAAAGAAAAAATATGCTCCAGAGACAGAGCGATTTCAGCACAGGGGCTCTGCCACCCCGGGTTTAACGGGCTTCCTTAGCAGGTGGTCCCTGGTGATTGCAAAGACAAATGGGTCCTACTCGTTCTGGCTGCCAGCAAACTTTTCTTCCCTTCTTTAGAAACATGTATTTTAAACACAGAATAATAAAAATTTAGAAAAAAAATGAACTGTAATGACATCATTCACACAACACTATTAACATTTTGTTATATATACACACATTTTTGACATAGTTTTGACATAGCTATGATACAGTTTTATAACTTTTGCTTAACATTTTATGATAAACACTTTGAAGCCATGAAAGCCTCTTTGTAGAACTCATTTTAAGTAACTTTATAATATTCCATTAGCTTGGTATGCCATAAAGTGGTAGTACTATTTTCCATACTGTGGGATATGGAGCTGGTTTCTGATTTTTTTTTTTTTTTTTTTTGCGATTATAAATAATGACATCATGAACATCTGGTAACATAAAGTTTTGATCCTATTTCGAATGAGATCCTTGGAACAGATTTCTAGAAACACAATAACGGGGCCAAGGGATGGACATATTTTAAAGTGTCCTGATACATATTGCCAACATGCTTTCCATAAAGGTGATCAGCTCACACTTCCATCCACCCTCCATGAGAGTGTCTATATCACCACGCCCTTGCCAACACTGAAATCTTTAATATAAACATATCTTCTACGTAATTTGCTAAGTAAAAAATGCCATCTCTTAGTGTTTTAGTTTGCATTTTTGGATTAATAGCAAAGGTGAACATTTTGCTCATTTGTGTATCATCTGTCTGCATTTCTTCTGTTCTACTGGAGTCTTAGTGCTTTCCTGTTTACTATACAAAGGACTGTCTACCACATTTGTTACAAAAATATTTTTACCAATTTGTTATTCCTGGAAAACTTTTCAAGCCCAACCCGAACACTAACCCTTACCCTAACCAACCTGGACACACATGGGTTTTTAGTTACTCATGTTTAGTTGTACAATGCTTACCCCAAGGTTGTCCCAGGTCCCAGCTTTTGGAGGTTTGGTGTTTAACCTTTGGTTAGGTATGTGGGGTACATAGACTGGGCCCAAATTCAGCTTCAGACACTCAAGCAAGTATTTTATTGTTCTTATGAGCCTCACCCCATGTGCCCAGAACCTGGGGATGTGGAGATGAGAAAGGCACAGATCCTTTATGAGCTTGCAGCCTACCTGGAAGTAACACAAGTACACCTGTGACTAGAGTCCAAGGAAGGGGGTAATAAATGCCATTTGTGAGGGGTTTGGCCCAACACCTGAGATTCAGGTTCTTTAATTCTACAGAGCATTATGGTCGGGTTTTGGACCCTGGGACCCTGACTTTTAGGCCATAGGATCACATTGTGTTGTTGAGAGGATCCTAGAAATCATTTGTTGAACATCTCCATTTTGTGGATGAGGAAACTGAGGCTCAGAGAGGGCAGGGACTTGACAAAGGTCTTGGGGAAAGTTAGTGGTAGGGCTAGTCTGGCATCCAAGCCTCCTGCTTCTCAGTGTAAGCTTTTCCCCAAACACTTCAATTTCTTTATATTCCGGTGATATGGTTTGGCTCTGTGTCCCCACCCAAATCTCACCTTGAATTGTAATGATCCCCACATGTCATGGGAGGGACCCTGTGGGAGGTAACTCAGTCATGGGGGTGGGTTTTTCTCATGCTGTTCTTGTGATAGTGATAAGTCTCATGAGATCTGACAGTTTTATATAGGAGAGTTCCTCTGCACATGCCCTCTTGCCTGCTGCCATGTAAGACCCGACTTTTTCCTCATTCACCTTCCTCCATGATTGTGAGGACTCCCCAGCCATATGGAACTGTGAATCAATTAAACCTCTTTCCTTTATAAATTACCCAGTTTTGGGTATGTCTTTATTAGCAGTGTGAGAACAGACTAACAGACCCAGTCTTTCCTGTCCTTCTCCTTACCTACCTGCCTACCTTTACATGATACTTTTCATGTGCCAAGCACTAGGACATGGAATTAAAAATACGGTTTCTGCTGCAAAGGAACTCACAGTTTGTGGGGAGAAGGGCTGTGAAGGGGGCAGTGTAATTATTCTGAGGAATACAGAGTAAGTACTTTGGGCCACTGGGGCTCAGAGGAGACTTGGGGAGGCCAGGGAGGCCAGAAGTCTTCATTGGGCTTCCATTGCTCTGGGGGAGTTTTCCTTAGGGTATTAGTCTGTTATCATGCTTCTAATAAAGACACACCCAAGACTGAGTAACTTATAAAGAAAAAGAGGTTTAATGGACTCACAGTTCCACATGGCTGGGGAGGCCTCACAATTATGGTAGAAAGCAAGGAGGAGCAAGCCACATCTTACATGGATGGCAGCAGGCAAAGAAGAGCTGCACAGGGAAACTCCCCCTTATTAAACCATCAGATCTTGTGAGACTTACTATCATGGGAACAGCAGGAGAAAGACCTGACCCCATAATTCAATTACCTCCCACCAGGTCCCTCCCACAACATGTGGGAATTCAAGATGAGATTTGGGTGGGGACACAGCCAAACCATATCAGGGTTCTAGGGGACAGGAAAGCAAGGGAAGGCCAGAGCAAAGGTCCCAGCAGAAAGCCCCTCTTTAGCACCTGTCCACAATGGTTTAGGAGAAAGAAGACAGGCTTTAGAGTCAGACTCTGCCCCTTACTAGCTGTGGGTCCTGGAGCAAGTTACTTTATTCTCTGGGCCTTAGTTTTCTGATCTTTAGAATGGGCCACTGGGTTATATGTAAGAAATAAACAAAATACATAGTAGAATGTTTGATGTGTAGTAGGTGTGTTCCCTTCTCTAGTCATCCTTATTAAGCCCTGTTAGAATATTTTCTTTTTGAAACCTACCCTGAATCTATGCTTTAGAAAAGGAAAAACAAAAAACCTTCCCTGAATCCAGAACAGATGGGCCCACCCATGGGCTCTGCCCCACCCTGCTCCCAAGAGGGTGCTGGCTCAGCTTTCTGCTTGCTCCCTTATTGGCTGGGCACTGTTCTGACTCTAGCTCCCTGTTAAGTTGACGTCTGGGCCTCTGAGTTATTCTCTGAGACAGAATCACAGCAGGGACTGTGTCCTTTCCGGTATCTTCATTTTTCCAAAGCTGTTACATGGGAATTTCGGAGTCCCAGTTTCCAGACCTGTCTTGGTCTTGGTCCTGTTTCTGGGTGCCTGTTCTGGTTGCCTGCCCAAGACTCTCCTAAGGGAGTACTGCCTTGCTTCTGTGAGACCCTCTTCCAAGACTGACCTCCCTGAGGTTCTTGGCTTAGATGCCCAGGTTCCTGAGTGTGGGATGTGGGGCCAGATCCTCTGCCTACACTCTTCCTCCTCTCCAGGAACTGGCTGCTGGTTGGAACCCCAACAGGGGTCTGCACCCCCACTTGCTTGGCAGCCCCTATCCAGCTTCATGGAGTTGGCTTATGCCTGCTGCCATCTTTTCCTCACTGTCCCACCTGCTAGGAGAAACTTATGGCCTGAAATAATGTAATTTAGAGGAATATTACAACTGGAATCACTAGCACAGTCATCAAGCATAAAGAAGAGTGTGCAATTTCCTCATGAGGGGAGCCTGCCCATCTCTTCTTACTTTTCAAAAATCCAGTGACTCTGTCATTCTGATTCAGACTAAATCCTGATACAGTTCCTTCCTCAGTTCCTTTCTTTGGATGAAACCCCCTTTTTCCTGGATGGAGCCCCCAGCCTATTTCCCACCTCCATGCATCTTTGTGTAAAAGTTGGTGGGCAGCAGCCAAGTGGCCTGCCAGAACCCTTGGGACAAACTGCAGTCCACTCTGCCAGCCCTGGGAGGATCAAGGAGGAACAAACGCCCATAGCACATGCCTCCAGAAAAATGAGACCGGCTCCTCTGTCCTGGGGAACGCAAAGTTGAACTTGATCAGCACAATTTCCAGATATTTGCGTTAGAAAGACTCAGAAAAGTCACCATGAGAGTGGCCTCTATTTTTAAGCCGTGTGTATTCGGCTTTTCCCCGACGGCCTCATGTCTGCAATTAGATTCTTTGCCTTGAGGTAGGGCAAGGTTTTCCAAAGTCAAGGTCCTGAAGAAAACAGAAGGTTGCCAGACTATCCTATCTACTCTTAGGATCTCGCCTGGAAAAGCTTGAAAGATGGGAAGATGGGTGTTGGTGCTTACTGAGCACCTACCATGTGCCAGGCAGTTCCCTCATTTGATCCTTGTAATAACCTTGAGCCCAGGAGAGTACCCTTGTTTCCAGAGGAGAAAATTGAGGCAGTTTTCTCACTGTCTGACACAAAGTGGGTGCTTAATAAATGCTCAATCTGAACTTATCTCCAAGTTCTTGAGAAATGATAAAGTTTTCTGAAAACATGAAGGATTATAATTCTTATTATCAAGGTAGTTTGCTGTGCTGAATGAGATGTAAGAGGAGGTACAGGATGATGTTTACTGAGTTTACAGCATATTCACCAGGGATAGGTGCCCACTGGCCACCATAGGTAGGCTCTTCCCTCCAGACACTGACCTGGGGCTGAAAGTGGCTGCTCAGCGAGGATGACCTTTCCCAGCTCCCCTGGCAGCTCCATGGCACCAATGCACTCCATCTCACAGAACTACCAGAAGGTGTGTTGTTCTCATCCCAGATGGCTAAAAAGTAGCCTTCACCCTGATCCCTCTTTTGCAGATGACACTGAGGCTCCAGGGGATGGAAGTCCAAAGAGAGGAGTCCGGGTTTTTCAGTGATCCCCAACATAAAGAAATGTCTGCTATCAGGAATACTACACCAGACTGATGCACGAACAAGATTTATGTAGTCCTTGGAAATGGCTTTCCTACTAATAACTGGCATTATCCTAATATACGCAATGTGGCTGATATGATGGTGTGTCTTTTAGACATTCGGGGAATGGCAAACATTCAGGGGGCTCGAGAGCTCTGGTTAAGTGCTTCCTGGTATTTCCTGACTTAGATCCTTCACCAACGCCAGCCACCAGACTATCCTCCACATATTTCCACCTCCTGCATTCCTTGCAATGTCTTCTCAGGCTCTTCCTTGTTAATATCCTACCTATCTCTCCAGATACCCTCCAATTTGCCCCCTCTGGGAAGCTCTCTGTGCCCCTCTCCCCGGCAGAATTAATCCCCTTATGTCTTTCAGTGGTGCTTATCAGACTTGTCCTGTTGTTATATTTTGAAGCTCCTTCCCCCAACCCCCTTCACTGTGTTCTCTGGGCAGGCACCAGGCCCACTGCCTTTCCATCTGCCCCATGGGTGCCGGCCTGGCGCAGCCCAGCAACCCAGTCATGGGGTGGGGAAGTGACTGGAATCTCACACTTCGTCTGGCGCGCCAACAGGGAGGGACTGGTAGAGCTCCTGGAAGGCTGGATGAACAAGATTCCAAGGCCAAATCAGGCTCATGGGAAAGAGGGTTATGATCACCCAAGGGTGCAGGAGAAGGTAGCTGCTCCTCGCCTGCCATAAGCCAGCCATTCCAGATCGAACACATACTATAATTACAGACCAGGAAGTCCTAGAGGAAGTATAACAGCTCCTCTGCTGGGCACCCTCCAAAGGCTCTTCAACTGCATCCCAGCCAGAGCCCAGGCCCTCACAGTGGCCCTCAAGGCCCTCAGAGATCCAGCTGAGTCACTTTCCTAACTACTCTTTAAAATTGCACCCTCCCTCCCTGCTCACTCCCCATCTTATATTCCCAATTTGCCCCTCTTCTTACTTAATTTTTTCTCTGTAGTCACTTTTTGACTACCTAACAAAGTCTATGACATTCTTATTGATTCGTTTTCTCTGGGCAGGAACTCTTGTTACCTGTATCCTCAGAGCCCGGCACAGTCTGTGGCACACAGTAGGCAGTCCACAAATATTCATTAAAAGAATAGATAAAAAGAAGTGAGTGAGCCTGGGACTCATGTCCTGTGCCATTTCGACGATAACGAAAAGCTGCCCTTTTCCTCAGCGTCTAACTTAGATGTTGTCATCATGATGCTTGAGCCAAGAGAACCTTAGGAACCATGGCCCAGGGGCAACCAGTTCCCTCTTCCTCCCCCCACCTCCCTGGTGATAGACAGGAAGCCTCTTTCTTAATGCCAATGCTGGCACAGGGGTAGAAGAGGGCACCAGAACTTTGGAATCCATTTATCTATTAATTTATTATCTAATTAAGGCTCACAATGACAGTGCTATTTGTTTCAAAATGTCCTCAGATGAAACCAATAGAGCATATGCACATTCTAATCAATTAAAATGGTTCTCCTTAATGTCTGCCTTCAGCAGCCAGTGACTGTTGCACTCCCGGGTCCAGGGCACAAAATACCTTTGCACTTCATTAGGCCCCAAATGGTCTTCATGCACAGAGGCCACCAGGGCTCTTCTGCTTAGAGAGGAGGCAGCTGTTCCAGGATCCTGGGTGATGCATGAACAGGATTCTTTTCAGGGAGAACTGCCTTTCACTTGCCGTTTGCAAATCAAGTTATAACCACAGAGAAAGCCGGCTCTGGGAGACAAGAAGATGGGCAAAAGTGGGCAAGAGTGCCTTAATCTACCACGCCTGTAGCCTTGGCCAGGGGCGGTGACTTTTATAACCAGGAAGGCTAAGTGAAGTGGATTTGCAGATGGGTCTCCATGGGACTAATGCTGTCCTGCCTGGACATGCCTCTGCCCCTGCACTAACTTCATTGTTTCACTCTACACAGTTGTACAGTGTTCCTAAGAATTTGGGAGCCCCTTTAGCATCCACTCGTCCCTGTATCTCCAGGCCCTGGCAGAGGGGCACAGGAAGTGTTAGTTGAACTAAACTGAAACATAAATATCTCATTAGGCCGTTGGGAAAAAAAGTCTCTGTAAGAAGCGCAGCACAGTAATGATGCTCGTGATCACTAAGGACTTACTGCCTGCCAGGCCCTGTGTGTTAACACATGGAATCTTCACAACAACCATAGAGGGTGGGCATTGCTTTTTATCAACTCATTGTAGGGATGAAGAATGGAATCAGAGCTGGGATTGGAACCCAGGCAGTCTGGCTCCAAGTTCATGGTCTAAGCCACTCCAATCTCAAACACCTTTGCTGCACTGAGTGACGAAGGAATGATTCTCAAATGATGCTCTACTGCCTCCCTAGGTACGAGGAATGCTAGAGGCCACCTCTTTCCATTTCATACTGTGGATCACTAACCTATAGAGAAAAACTACACTGCTGATTTCATAAGAAAAAAAGTCATTTAGTGTGTGTGTGTGTGTGTGTGTGTGTGTGTGTGTGTGTGCATGTATTCTAAGAAACATTTTTATTGTTCAACTCTCCCACAGTGCAAAACCTATTCAATTAAAACAACAGGTAATAAAAATTATATTGCAGCTTTCTAGTAAAGCCTATTACATGGAAGAACCAGAGAAAGGCGAAAAAAGAATTCCACAGTACCTGAAAGTCTGCTGCACTATGTGTCTGGCACTATGCTTACTGCTGGAGGTAACACAGTGAATGAAAAAGACATGGTTTCTGCTCTGATGGAGCATCTAGTCTGGTGAAGAGATAGACAATAAACACAAACAAAACAACCAAAAAGGAATGGTCGTAAGTGCTCTGTCAGGTATAAATAAGTAGGACGCCTTGAGAGAGGATACCAAGGCATGAATTCTGATAAGGTGTTCAGAAAAGGCCCCTCAGGAGAGTGAGTTAGATTGGACCTAAAGAATGCCAAAAGTGGATGGAAGAGCATTCCAGGAAGGGGAAGAGCATATATGTAAAAGCCAAAGGCAAGGGTGAGCTTGATGGGACCAAGGTACTGAGAGTGTGGCTGGGGTATGGTGAGTAGAAGGGTAGGAAGTGAGCTAGAGTGGATCCCAGACATGGGAGTCTTGTAGGCGTGGTCAAAGCTCTGGATTTTATTTTAGGAATAAAGAGAAGGTTTTAAGTGGAACACAATGATGCTCTCAAAGATCTATTGTATAGGGGGCAAGAGCGGAAATAAGGAGAAATGTAAACTGGATATCCAGCAGCTCAGATGGGAGACACTGGGACTTGACTTAAGGTTATGAGTAGAGAGAAAAGTGAACCTGGGAGACATTTTTGGAAGTGGAACCAACAGGACTTGTTGGTGATTTAGACACAGAAGCTGAAGAAAAGGTGAGAATCAAAGATGACACGAGTTTCTAACTTGGGCTAGTGGGTAGATCATTCCATTTACTGAGATGGGGAAGACTTTGGAAAGATAATGGATTTGAGGTCATGATTATGAGTTTTGTTTTAGTTATGTTACATTTGAGAGGCTACACTTTCAAGCAGAGATATCAACAAATAGTTGGAAATAGAAGTTTATAATTTGGAGGAGAAGTCTGGGCTAAAGATACACATTCGGTTGATATTTAAAGCATGGAAATGAGATTACCTTGAAAGTCAAGGTAGAGACTCTTAAATAACATAACAGGTGATAAAAGAAACAGCATTCATCATGCCCAAGAAAGACTACCCAAATGAAAATTCATAGTTAATAGCATGTGTGTGAGGAAGTCTTTGGGGGAGGCATTCAGCTTTCAGTCCCATTATTTGGTTCACCAAAAGACCCCAAAGAGATTGAGAGGGGAGGTGAGACTGTGGACTTGTTAAGAGCATGGCTTGGAGTTAGACAAACCTTGGTTTGAATCCTTTCAACATTTACTTGCTGGGTGACTTTTTGTACATTACTTTACCTCCCTGACCTTGAGATGCCTCATCTGTAAAGGAGGGACTATAAGACCTATCTCCCAGAGTTGTCATGAGGTTCAATGTGATGTTTATAGATACATAGCATGGTTCCTGGCACAGAGTCAATTTCCAGTGGAACTCTAATTATCATTAAGTGGGCTGCATTGAGGTCAGGTGACGAGAATGACGGAGGAGATCAATTTTTTTCTGCTCTGAGCAGAGCAGCCCACCTTTGGTGGGTCAATTGGCCAGCTCTGGGCCTCACACATTCAGAAAGTTGCAAACTGGATCAGTTTAGACATCACACTCTGTGAGGAATGGCTGAAGGAATAGTCTAGATAAAAGAGGCGGAGGCTGGAGGAAGTGGAGTAGGTGGGAGTTTAGTCTCTGCTTTTATATTTCTGCAGGGCTTTTCCAGGGAAGAAATGGCCTTGTTCCAAAGGTGGTGAGCAGAGTGGGTGGCTACTGTCCTGGATACCAGGAAGCAAGTTCTGATGCAGGGCACAGAAGACCTGTTTAGTATGCAACCTCTGAATTTTAAAAAAAGGGAAAAAGGCAAAAATATAGACTTCTATCTGCAGAAAGAAACCCTGGGAGGATACACAAAAAAACAAAAAGTGGTTATCTATGGGAAGGGGATAAGGGGTGTTGGGAATGGTGGGGGGAGAAGTGGAACTAACACTTTTTAACTATACAGCACTTTATGTTTTTTAACTTTTGAGCCAAGTGAGCATATTACACATTCAAGATATTATATTAAAAATATAATTGAGGCAAACCTGTAAGCAAGCAGGCAGAAGGCAGGCAGGAAGGAAAGTACATTCTGGTCTGTGCTCTTGAAAAGCGGCACAGGCTGCCTAGGGAGCAGGTCCAGCCTCAAGGGCACAGGCCCTGTGCACACGGCTCAGGCTCAGAAGGCCCTCATCCTTGATTCTAATGCTCTGTTGTCACTGTCTTGAAATTCTTAACAGTCTTTGAATGTGGAGTCCTGCATTTTCATTTTACACTGGGTTCCACAAATGATGTAGCAGGTCCTGCTGGACAGGAAAGGTGGTCCTCCCACTTGAGGATGTAAGCTGGGGCTGGAAAACCATTTGGCTGCCTGCTGTGGGATAGCCTCAAGCAGGGAGGGCTGGGGGATGAAGCCACTTCTCCATCTGAAATAAAATCTTGTTGCCCAACTGAATGCAAGGACCTCTTAATCCTAGGTGTTTGTTACCCTGGAACCCTGAGGCTGGGATGACCACATGTTCCAATTGGCCCAGGATGATCCTGGTTTGTGCCTGTTCTTCCAGTGTAATTATTAGCAGTGATCCCATTCACTCTGAGCCATGTCCTGGTTTGAACAACACATTATCTGGACACCCTAACCTGAGGTTCTCTTGCCAGCAGCTGGCTCCTTGGTCTGATAGGCCAGGGGTAATCTCGTCTCTCTGGGTTGCTTAAGGATCAAGGTTGCTTCCTGGCTCCTGTCCACTACCTCCAGAACCTCCACTCTCACACACATGCACACACACACACACATCCCCCCACACACATCCCTACCTCATACACCTGGACTAGCTTACCAGTAAGCTGATTATTTATAATGTGGCAGAAGATCGTTTTAAGATAAAGAAATGGAACTTGGGCCTGATTGAAACAATGTGCTTATCTCTGTCTCGGGAGGAAAGAGTGGGCAGAGAGAGATTACTCAGAAGAGGTTTACTTACGTCCCGGAGACCTCTCCCCCACGCTTATTTTCAGAATGGGTTTAATATGTGAAATGTGATTTGAGCCAGGCAGGGAGGGAGAAATGGAAGTGATTCACTCTGGCCATGCTGATCTACATGTTATTCACTGACATTTTTTTAGCCAGACTTTTAAATGAGCAGTCTTAGAATGATAGGGCTGGCAACGATTATTAAGATTATTTTAGAGATGAGCTAGTACAATTTATTCATTTCACAGAGGGGAAAGCTGAGGACCAGAGAGGAGAGGAGGCTTGCCCCACAGTCTTACAGCTTGGAGCCTTGGCTCCCAGCCCCTCCAGCCACCTTCCATCTCTTGGGTTTCTTCTGGGGGACTCCCTATTCCATGGTAGTGGTTTGAATGTCCATTCATGGGGAAGAAAAGCAAAGACTCTACAAAAAATACGCAGAGGCACTTCTAGACAACTAACTTCTCCTCCACACTTCCATGCCTCTGTGAAAGCCACTCCTTCACATGAAATGACATTGCCTGTTTGTACTGAAGACAGTTAATTCCTCCAGGGCCTGGACCCATTACTAGTTTCCTGGAGTCTGGACCAGATCTAGGTAGAGGACGGCAGCAAGGCAGAAGCAAAGATGGAAGTTAGTGCAGGAGCATGGTCACTAACCTGAGCATCCCACTAGACCTTCATTCTCTTACTTCTTTGGGAATGGGGGAAGGAAAAATGGCTACAGTGGAGGTCACAGAGTAGAACAGCACATCCTCTCCAAAGCCCATCTCTTCTACCTCTACAACCACCCAGGGTGCCATTTCCCCCCAACTAGCCATAATAGCTGACTTGCTGGAAAGGCAGAATCATTGTCCCTATCTTTCAAGTTTCTATTTGAATGTCATATCTTCCAGAAAACCCTCTAAAAGCGAGTTCTTCCTTTACTTTGCTCTCTAAGTACTTTTCCCACATTCTAATTTATTATTTCAGTGAATATTTATTCATCACCCACTATGCACTGTGTTCTATACTATGTATGGGCTCTGTGCCAGAAGTTGAGACTACAAAGGCAAATAACATACCATCATTATCTTCAAGTTTGCAGTCTTGTGAGAGGGGGGTTGAGGAAGTGGAGACATAGACACTATGACGTTAGACAGTGAGATTAGAAGGCAGCATTGGGAGTTAAGGGAACATCCCCTCCAAGCAAGATTCCTAGGAGAAACAAGACTTGAACTGCATCTTGAAAGGTAAGCCTGGAGCCTGGGGGTGGGGAATAAAGGTGAAAGTGAAAGACAGGTACCAAGGCCTTCAGGCACCTGAGTACCTGGTATTCTGTTGCTATTACTTTTCTCAGTATCCCACCACCCTGCCAGCCTGCTAGCTTTGTGGAGACTGCCACGGCTCATTCATTTTCTTATCCCCACAATCCCTTGCCCTTTCCCAAAACTCATCACTTCTTTGTTAAACAGAACAGATCAACAATGGCCCTCGCTCAGGGTAAAACAAAGCTTCTTGTCTTCTGGCACAGACCATGTTAGTGTGTGTTACTGATCCAGAGAAATCGAGAGAGCCCCCTTGCTGGAGAGCAGGGAAGCTGGGACCAGCCTTAGCCATCAATTAACACTACTGCAAGATCAACACTGAACACTAATTTTGCAGACATAAAAAGCACTATTAGAAATTTATTTCCAAATGTTGAGCTCATGTCGCTAATTCTGTTTTAATATTAACTATCTGATTTGGCAATTCTATTTCAATAATGAAAAGGTTATCTCTACTGTAAGATAAATAATGAGGAAGACTCACTGGCTTTGACTTGATCATTCAAATTTATGTGTCATTGGAGCTGTATTCTCTATTACGACCCAACAAACTGATTAAATATCAGCCAAGCATGAACAATAGCTTGCAGCTCTAATTCCTCCTTCCCATCCCACCTCTGAAAGCCTTTAAACCCTGGAATGTAAATGCAATTTTTTTTTCCTGGCATTAAAAAAAAAAACACGAAAAAATTGTATTTTTGACTCTGTTGTCTACTGTTGCTGACAATGTTCAAACCACTTGGGCCTTATTTCTCGTCTGAGATCAGTGATCTATGGGGAAAGGTGTTTCCTAGTTGGGCAAAGGAATCATGGGGTCAGAGGCTTCTTCCTTCTCCCCTGAACTGCTCAGTTCAATTCCACCAACATTGCTGAGCACCTACTCTATGCCAAGCCCTGACCTAGACCTAAGGCCCTAAAGAGAATTCCATAGGGAAAGAAAAAAGACTGTTGCTGAATACATGCCTTACTCTTTGGAGCCCCCACGGTACCCTCTGCAGCTGCACACCTAATAGAATGCACAGTGTTGAAATGCCCTTTCCTGAGTGCTTCAGGGATAGAGGATGTGCCTTATTCATCTTTGCATCCCTGCTGGGCCAGCTCAGAGCCTAGCATACAATAGACACTCAACAAATGTTTGGTGGATTTTAACGAATTGCCTGAAATTTTATATACCTTACTGAGTCCTCACAGCCAACCAGAAAGTGGCTCTTTATTCTACCCAGTCCTCATCACAACTAAACTTGAGGGTTTCTAAGTCTCTTCCCAAGAATATAAGCATCTGAAAGCAGGAGACATTTACCATTCATTCACGGGTTCTCAGGAAACTTTTGTTGGATGAATGGCCATGTCTTTTTTCAGTGGTTCCTCTTCTATCTAGGACTAGTTTCTTACTGTTTGGGTTCCCTCAGGAGCAAACCCTAAAAAAAGGATTCAAATGCAAGTAGCATCTGAGAGTAAATTACTTACAGGCAAAGGAGTGGGGATGTGAGATAGGGAAGGGAAGGCCCCTAAGAATGGGTGTGTTGCAGAATTGTGCCACCTGATGGAGGGCGGGGGAGCTGGGGTATTTATATGCCTGTCCATCAATTATTGGTTGCGGGCTTCTTCTAGGGGTTGTTCACATCTTTTCACTTCTGATCTGCTCCATGTATAGGCAAAGCTGCCTTTAGAGGCCAGAAAAAGCTTCAGGAGAAGAAAGTAGACTTGGAAGTTGGGCTGGCTGCACTGAAATGATCAGAGGGTATAAATGGGGTGCCCACAGCCGCAGCTGCAGGTGAGGAATTGTGATCACATGATGATGTGGGATGCCTCCAGAACATTCAAAGGGAAAGTGTGAGACACTCATAGGTCTGGAGGTTAGATAAGAGGACATCAGAGATTCCTTACAGTACTAACATTCTAGAATGCCATGACTTCAGCATACTGGCTTTTAAAGTACAAATCATCTTCAGAAGAAAATCCCTTTGTCTTTGGGTTGAGCAAGTAAAAGACCCAGGGAGAGGTATGTGTGTGGCATGAGGGTGGCAGGGGTACGCAGTTTGGCTCAATCATGCTGTCTCTAGAGAAACCGAGGGACATTGAGGGTGAGATAACCCATAGTCATGGAGAGATGGATGGCTTAAGTCCTAACATAAGCGTTAGGGAAGTCCAATCACCTTGCTTGCCTCCACCAAATAATCTGATGTTTTACCGACCACCTATTTCACATCAGGCACTGTGTTCCACTCTTCACATATATTAATTTGTAGAATTTAATCTTCACAGCAACCTTGGAAGATGTTATAAAGATACCATTTTGCAGATGATGAAACTGAGGTTCAGAGAGGCCCAATAGTCGACACAAAACCAAGGTGGGAATGTGAATCTGTTTTTCATTCCGTGACCCTGTGGCGCCCTTCTCTACAGCTGTTCATCCACAGACCTTCAAAGCATGTGCCACCAGGCTCAGCTATGCAGTAAACAGTCCTGGCAAAGGATCTTTGTGGAGATTTGTGATGAAAGGCAAACAAGATAATCAGTCCCAGGACCAGGGGAGAGCAGTCCTTACTCTCACGCATTCCTCCATTCACACGGCCCTGGAAACCTTTCAGTGTGGCAGTGGCTGTGGCAATCACTCTGCCGACTGCAGAATAAAGGGTCCTGTCTGGAAATGCAACTATTTCCAAATAAAAGGTTTTTAAAAGACACACATGCACACACGTGCACGCACACACACACACACGATAGCATTTTTGGTTTTCAGAAACTGATATTCCCAATAAGGACAAAAATTAACTTTGTAAAAAAATGAAGATGATGAAGACAATGAAGAGATGGTGATGATGATGATGGATGAAGATTGTGGTGATAAGCATGATGAATATATTGAGAAGGTGAAGATGATGAAGATGAAGATGGTGATGATGATGCTAGCAGCAACCACCATTTTCTGAGCACATAAATGTGCCACTCACTATGTTGGCTACTTTATAGACATTATCTCTAATTATTACAATAACCCTGTAAGATAAAGTTTAGCACCTCCATTTAACACACGAGAAACTGAAGCTCAGAGAAGTGAAGTAACCTGCCTGAGGTCGCAACCTTAGGCATGAAAAAGGATTGACAGAGATTACTGCTTGAATTATTACTCCAAATCCTGTGCCTATAACCACTAACATAACCACTTCATTTGTTTACTCTTTCATTTATTTAAAAAATTTGTTCATCTATTGCATGAATGTTTACTTGGTCTCAGATAAACCTATGGTACCTGCTAGACCTTCCTAATCCCCATTTGTCAAAAAAATGCCACCATCCTCACATTAGGGGTAAATGAAAATGCGGGTGAATTATATTCAAATCAAGATTTATCAGCCTGGCGTGGTGGCTCATGCCTGTAATCCCAGCACTTTGGGAGGCTGAGGTGGGAGGATCACCTGAGGTCAGGAGTTCAAGACCAGCCTGGCCAACATGGCAAAACCCCATCTCTACTAAAAAAATACAAAAATTAGCCGGGCGCAGTGGTGTACACCTGTAATCCCAGCTACTCAGGAGGGTGAGGCAGGAGAATCGCTTGAACCTGGGAGGTGGAGGTTGTGGTGAGCCAAGATCGTGCCACTGCACTCCAGCCTGGGTGACAGAGAAAGACTCCATCTCAAAAAAAAAAAAAACAAAAAAAAAAACATGATGACTCTTTCTACAACTAGTGTGAAAAGAACTATCAATTATTTTTCAGCTCCTATAAGCTAATGACAATTATTTGCTTCACTGTTAATTAATGTGGCAGTAAAAAGCTGCATAGTAATTGGTTGATAAGGAGAAGCCTGTGCTCTAGGCAGGGGGCCCAGTGGACCACGGTGGGTGGATACCAGGAAGAGCTCCTGAAGGCTCTTAGTGCTGGGCCAACACTAGGGGACAAACATGGCTGGACAGTTGGGCAGTACTCACTACCTGGCTATTCCCTGATGTGGCTTGATAGGCAGGGGTGGGCCTCATTCTTTGGTATTTACTAAGTGCCACTACCAGATACGATGGTACCCACCACGAAAGAAACATTAAGCATTGCTAGAACTATTTCACAGTTCAGAGAAGTTAAATGACTTCTTTAAGGTCATTCAGTTAGAAAGTAGGGGAATTAAGATTCAACCTGATCTATGAGGTTTGTAAGTTTTCCCTCAGAGTTGCCATAAATAGAGATATCCTTCCCATCCCCTGTGTAGTGGGAAGGACAAAGATAATGAAGGACTTGGAGAAAGTTTGGAACAGGTCTGGTGGCCAGGGTACCTGGCCCAGTTCTACCACTGACTTAGAATGTCCACCTGCCTGTAACACCTCTCTTGGCTGTGCCTCAGGATCTTTACCTAGAATGAAAAGTGATTGGCCTGTGGTCTGTCTCAGCTCCATTCCAGCCTCCCTAGACTTCCAAGACCCTGGTTTACAGTTTGCTCAACTATTCTTTAACACATCTGATCATAAGAACTACTCTGGCAGAGAGGGGGGCAGCATGAGTGGTTTATACACTTTACATGGAAGGACTTATGATATTCTAAAGCTATTCACATCCAAGAAAACACATCTCTGGAGTAAGCATGTAACTCAATGGAAAAGTCAGATTTAATATACAGAAAACTGGTTTATACCATAAAATCAGATATATGGCCTTGTACTCTCTCATTACCTGCCTAGATCATCTGTGTACATTTTTTCTCCTCAATAAGAAGGTGAGCGGATTAAGAGTATTGCTTCTTTTGCATCCTCCATAGACTCTAGCATAGCCCTGGGCATGGAAAGGGATTGACACACATCATTGTTTGAATTATTACAAAGAATAATGTTTTAGCTCGTGTGTACGGTACCTTTATGTATTACTGCAGAGTTCACCTTGAGCAATACTGAGAATACTATCCTCATTTTCTACAGAAGGAAATGAGGGCTCAGAGAAGCCAAAGAGCTTGGCCAAGGGCCACACACCAGAAAGCAATGGGTCTAGGTCTCTTGATTCTTACCCAGGGCTCTTGTCACCAGCATCTTAGAGAGAGACCAATTCCTCCCTCAGAAGAAGGGGGAAGATGTTAGGAAATGCCTCTCTTAAAGACAGCAACATCTCTTGAAAAACCTGCCAGAGGCAGCATTTTGAGAATTGGCATGCTCCTTTGGGAACCCCTGGAGGATGCCAGGGGAGGAAGGAAAGGGATGGGGAGACTCTTCCAGTTCAAAGAACCCCCACTTCTTGCCATAAGATTTGGCTAAGTGCCCCTCTGTCTCTCACACTAACCTGAGAATTCCCTGAGACAGGGTAGGGGTCATATTCATGTCTATTTCCTCTACCCCTATCACATCCAGGAAGACTTGGCATAACACTGGAATGAATGAATGAATGAGTGATTCAGTCCGCCAGAAGGGGACATCTAGAGGCTTTCAAATAGGTGTGGCCTAACAGGCCCTAAGAACGGTTCTGTGCTTTTTAATAATAATTAATAATAATAGACATCCCCCTAGCTCCATGAAGTTTTGTAAACACTTCTGTAGGACAAGGATTATTATCTCAGTTTGGGAGATTTGCCCAAGGCCATGGAGACAGTGTAAGTACCTATCATTTAATGAGCTTGCTGGTAATAGCTCATTTAGCCTTTGGCAAGGATAGATACTCTGTGGTAGGTATTATTATTATCTCTATTCTCCGGATGAGGAAACTGAGATCGCAGAAAGTAGCCTGTGTAAGGTCCCATGGGCAGTAATTTTGTGTAAAGCCAAAAGGATCTGGCTCCCCAGTGTGGGTATTTGCTATTTACGGCTAATCTGCCTGAATCAACATTCCTGAAGCTTGGAGTGGGACGTCCTAATGAGGTGCTGTCAGGCTGACAACTCTCTGCTGAATGGAGGCTAATTGGGAATTTTACAGGAACAACAGAAACAAACCCGATCTCTCTCGATTACAATGAATGTGAGTCTTTGTGTGTGCTATGGGGCTGGCTCCGGGACACATGCACGCTGCTCGTGAGTGTATGTGGGGGAGTGTTGTGTATATGTGTCTACTTGTCTTCCCTGAGGAAAAAATACAACAGACCCATCCAGTTCTCTTTTCTTAAATATTGCTAGATGCTGTAAGCCTTCAATTCTCTGTGCTCCAACAAGGGCAATGATGTCAGTGATCACAGCATGTGTGAGCAGGATTCAGGGTAGTGCCTGGCCAGGTGTGAACACCAGGGCAAATGTCCCAGTTCTGAAAGGAATTACAGGTGGTATATTGGATTTTGTTTTGTATAACATTCATTAAGGGTATTCTCCCAGCCCTACATGACCCTGGGTGTGAGGCCAGAAATAGTTAAAAATGTAACAGTGATTACAGTAAAACCAACTTGAAAGGGTTGTTCAACCAGGCACTGTTATCTCAGGGAGAAAAAAAAGCAAACGTGTGCAGATGGAATTCAAGGCAGAGCTCTTTCTGACAGTGATCAGGTAGCAGGGAACTAACAATTGCCCAAGGAAGCGAGTGGAAGGAAGCCTTAACAAGAGCGCCATGGACACAGTGCATAGGACTATTTTCTACCAAAGGCCTCTGGTAGGAAAAGGAATTGAGCAGGGAGGACATCTTCCAGCTCTTCAAAGTCAAACTTTGGAGAGATCAGACATCCTAGAGCCTAATCAGTGGTGTTAGAAGTAGTACTTTTAGTGCTTTTTTGAATATCTACTTTGGATCAGGCACTGTTGGGTCCTTTCTATGAATTATTTCAGCTACTTCTCACAACAACCAAGAAAGGGGATTATTAGTCCAGCTTCGCAGAGAAGGGATTCAATCACTCTTTGTTAGGTTGAATGAAGTACTGGGTGGTCTGATCCCCAAACCTTACAGAGTGGCTTCCTTCACAAAATGAATTAATCAAGATGATCACGCAGCAGAAAAGCCAGCTTCTTGGACTCTGGTAAAGGGCAAAACAAATAAATTTCCTGGGATCCTTCCATCCAAATAACCCTGTGCAAAGCTGGCCACTCTATAGATTCTAACAGAGAGAGAGAGAGAGAGTCCATGTGAGTAAGTGAGTGGGCTAGGGAGGCAGTGAGATCTGTGAATCAGTATTCTGGGTGTTCTAATACTTCCTACTGAGGTCCTACACACTCCCATGTGTAATTTAAGGGGTTAAGTGCTGAGCGTGGAGGCAGAGAAGGAGTAAATGTGGGTTGAACAAGAGACTTAAACTTGGAATTATCCAGACTTAAAAGTTCTAAAAAGGAATGCTGTAAAATTTAGGGGAAGAGGATAGGGCAGAAAATGCTTCTAACAGTAGGTTTGTGGTTTGTGGCTTCCCTTCTGAAACCACAGAGGGCTAGCACTTCAACCCAAATTAGAGCCCAAAGAGTCATGCAGTCACCAAGTTTCTGACCTGGTAGAGTCTTGGAGATCCTAAGTCCTGATTCCCATCTACATTTCTAAATGAGGCTGAAATTGGGGAATGTGGACTTTCCCTGGATCACACAACTCTTCTGTGGCAGAGCCAGGATAAGACGCTCTTTGAGTCAAAGTCTAGTAGTTTTTGGCTGAGAGCGACATAGGTTAGGTGGCCACAGGGCCTAGACCCTAGCAGACCATCCTTTGTCACTGTGCCAGAAACTGGCATTGTCAGCTGCATCCTTAGTTTCCTGCCTTCCCAAAAGCTCTGAGCAGCTGAGATTTGTGCATTGGTGCAAATGATTTTTTCCTTTGCTCAGTCTTGTTCAACACAGTCACCTCCTCTCAAACCCATATCTCTCATTTCCTTGGACATTTCTTCTCTGGCCTTCTGTGAACACAAGCCAGCTTAGGGCTTTCCATAGCAGACATATTTCATTCAGGCATTCCCTGAAAAGTGTTCACTGGAGACCTGTCAAGACTCCACAATAGCTAGACCTATCTGTTCACCTGGTGCCTGCTGGGCTACAGGCATGTGTTAGATTCTTAACACCGACTGAGCTTCAATTCAGTCCCCTAACACGTTTGCAAGGTAGGTACTACAAAGCCCATTTTACAGGTTAGGAAACTGAGGCTCAGTTGGGTTCACTCACAGGAAGGTCATAAAGCTACCACACGGAAGAACCTCAAATAAACCCTGAGAAGTCATAGATTGTAGTGGTTAAAGGTCTGTTAGGCCAGACAGTATGGATTTGAAACCCAGCTCTGCCACTGTGTGACTATGTGACCCTCAGCAAGTTGCTTAAGTTTCCTGTACCTCAGTTTCCTCACTTGTGAAGTGGGGATAAGTAACAGAGTAGTTGTAAAGATTTAGGGAGAAGATAAATATAAAGCACTGAAAACACTGTAAGAGCCCAATAAATATGAGTTGCTATTATTATTATATTATCTCAAGACTATGTACTTTCCACTATTTAATGCTGCTCAAACCTGTCTGAAGTATGCTTGTCCTAGGTCAGGTTCCCTGGGAAATAAACTCTGAAATGGAGATTTGCTGGCAGAAGGCTTCTTGCTCTCATGAGCAACCCCTGTAAGGGAGGCAGAAAAGCAGAACTGGGCAGAGGGAGAAATTGAGCTGCAATGAGGCTGCAACACAGGCCTCAGCCTATCTTTTCAAGAGCTCTGGAGCTGGGCTGGCCTTTCAGAGTTGTCTCAAATTGGGTCAAGAAGGTTGGGTCTTTGTAATCCTCACTCCTACTCCTACCTTTCCCATGGAGGACTCACTGGTGACAAGCTGCCTCCAGGGATGGGTCTTAACCTTGGGCTGGGCAAGGCAGCTCCTTTCAGGGGAAGACAATTCTCAGAGAAAGAAGTAGCTGTGGGCTGTGAACTGCTGGTCTTGGCTAGAATCTGGGTGATACACCACAACATCCACTATAATCCTGAATAGCAAAAGGGTAGGTATTCCCCACTCTCCAAGGCAAGGCTGGTGTTAGTATAGTTGCAAAGATATTGTGTGGGGCACTAGTTAACATGCAATTTTTTGAGTTCGATTTTAGAAGTATTGTTAGTCATAATCTCTGGGTAGAGGGCTCAGGACTCTGAGTTTAACAAGCACACTAAGTGGTATGTGTGCACCATTAAGCTTGAGAACCAGTGCCTTAAAGAGTCTTGAGAAATTGGCCATAAGTGGTCATTTCAATAAATTCTTATCTTAAGAATTTACTCACATTTTGCATCCTTTCAAAATATATTTTTAATACAAAAATATTTTTCCCCTCGCATCTTCAGAAATACAAGCCATCATTACCTCTCTGTCAATCTCTGCACAGGCCCGAGAATACTCTCATCCCAGTTTGAGAAGGCTGGCTGCCTCTTTTTGACTATCTTTACTATCTGCTGGGGATGCAAACAAAGTAAGATCCAGTCCCTGCTCTTAAGGAGCTCAAAGTCTAGCGGAGAGCTAATACACAAGGCATCTTCCAGAACTGCAATCTTTCCCCTGGCCTCCTCTGCCTGCTACATTCACCTGCTTTCAAATTTGTTTTCTGGAAGCCGAATAACCAATGCTCTTATGGAGTTAGCAAATTTGTTTTTCCCAGGACTGCCACCTCCCCACCCTCAATCAATTTCTTTGTGTCTGAGGGCAGTGTATGGCTGGTTTAGTTTCTCCTCTGTCCATGTTCTCTACTTTCTGAATCATTAAATCGTTCTCGTCCAAATACAGCAATCTATTTCATCTTAGATGCTTGGCTGTCTTGGAAACCCAAGAGCCCCTGGGGGAGTGGAAGGCTCAAGAGAACTGAGTGATTTAGAACTCCTCAAAACCAGGCCTCAACATTTCTCAGTCTCATTCCCAGAGGGGCCTTTGCAGTTGGAATCTTAATTCAGAAAGTGCCTTCCAAGTCGGAAGGCAAAAGAAACAGGGGGAGGGCATAAAATGCGACAAGAGTGATTTGGTATTTGTGACAAGTAGCTTTATCCAGGTGGGTTCTTCTCCAGGAAGCCCTATTAATAACATATTCACTTTGGTAACAGCTTTTATTTTGAGAAATCCCTGGGTCTTTTATGGGGAGAAATCATATCACCTGACAATGAACTTGATCTGCTGAACAGGGTAAGTTAACAGCTGTTAAACAGCTGCATTGCTCTAGTCCAGGGAAAGGGAGGTTTAGGGCCTTGAAAGGATCTAGGGAAAGGTAATAGGCAGAACCCCACCCAGTTCAATGGGAGGCAATCAGAATCCACCCTGGATTAAAAGCAAGATTCCTGTCTACTTTTCATTTGGCAATTGGGCATGTAATCAGAGGAAGAGACTAGGAAGCTGAGAGGAACTTGGGGCCAGAGCTGGTGTTGACTGAGCTTTTCATGTACCAGGTACTGTGCTAAGCCACTTACATGGATTATTTGATTCCTCACACTGATGGGAGGATGTAGCTTCTGATACTATCCTCATATATATAAAGGGAAATTGAGCCTCGAAGAAGTGAAGGGACCAGCTCAGGTTTACCTGGTGGGTAAGGGGAGCCCAGGTTGGGTTCCCAAGTCTTCACTTGAAATCAGGAAGTCTCAGAAGCCCTCTCTCACTGCCTTGGCTGAGATGCTAGGTTGGGAGCCACCCTAGCTTGATTCTATGGGAAGGTTGTGCTGCTATCAAAAAGCTAGAGTCATTTCGGCTGGACATACCACCAATGAAACTCGGCAGCAGGCGGGGAGGAGAGACAGCTCCCCACTGGGTATCTGGCAGCCTGTCCTTCTCAGGGTGTCAGTCCTCTCCAATTTTAGAAATTTCCTCGAGCTGCATGCCAAGCAGAGTGAAGCCATGTGCTGCTCAGGCAGGACTCCTGGTGGATGATTTATGGGCCCCGTATTCTTCCACAATCCCCAGGAAGGAGTGATCCTTCTTACTTACTGCCCAGCCCAGCCGACTCCTGTCAAACAGCCTCGGCAGACCTCCTTAAACGACAGTAATTCTCCTACCAGGAGGAAGCCAGGGTGACAGATTTCTGACCAAGATCCAGCACCCCTGAGAAGCCTCTCAGCAGGCCCCCGCCAAGGCCCTGCTGGGTATAGATGGGGCGTAGGATGGAAAGCACCAGAGAGACCCAGGAGACAGACGCAAAAAAAGGAGCGAGACAGAGAAAGTCGGGGGAAGGCAAAGAAGGACAGAGAAAGGAGACACGAAGGTGGATAAAGGGACATATATGTGGGTGATTGATTATTTGATGAAAGCCTGCCCCTCCCACTGCATTGTAGGGACCACGTCTTGTTTTGCTTACTCTTGTATCCGCAGCACCCAGCACAGTGCCTGACATGGAGGAGGTGCTCATAAGTACTCAGCAAATGTCGTCACAGATAAAGAGATGTAAGAATACAGACAGCACAAATCCTGGCACATTAGAGGAGCTCAGCAAAGGCTTGCTGACTGACAAAATGCCTACATACAGATAATGTATTTGGGGCAGGGGAGATACCCAATTTTCAGGACAGGAGCCCAAGTAGATTCACTAGGGGAAAGAAGTATTGAGAGATGAAGGCTCATAGGCAACAGCTGCACCCAACAGAGGGTCCAGGCTAGGGTCTGAACCTGGGAATTTAAAGCCAGGGTGGGGAGTCAGCAGGGAAAGGAGCTTTCTCATAGGCACCAGAAAGCCAGCAGCACACCGTCAATCTCAGGATCCGAGAAGGAGAAGGGCAATCAGTGGTAGGGTAGAGAGCTCACCACTGCTGTCTCAGAATCCAGCACCGATCCGGGCATGCAACGGGCATGCAGCAGAAGTTTGCTTAATTAGTGAATGAGTACAGAATTGTGGGATGAGAAGGTCAAGGTGAGGGGTTTAGGACTGTACCTGTGGAAGTACAGTGTGACTTGTGAGGTGGGCACAGAGGCTTAAAGGGGCATGCTGGGCTGGACATGCCCTCCCTTAAGACTTGGTGCCTCTGGGCAAACGTGAGTGAATGTTGCTTCTACTTTCATGCTAGGGCATTGGTTCTTAACAGGAGCAGTTTTGCTATCCAGGGGGGCATACAGCAATGTTTGGAGACATTTTGGACTGCCACAAGTTGGGGAAAGGGTTACTGGCATCTAATGGGGCAGAGCCAGGGATGCCACTAAACATCCTACAATGCACAAGACAGACTCCACAACAAAGGGTTGTCTGGCCCCAAATGTGAGGGTTGAAAAGCCCTTTTCTGTAGCCTATGGGAATACCACTGCTCCCTTGATCCTGAATCTCAGGCCTCATTTAGATGTATTTTAGTCACCATAATTAAGATTACTACCATCAGTAAAGATTTATTGAGTACTGACACATATAAGCAGATAACTACCATCTTGTACTTTTGTTCCTTAAAACTGATGACAGTGGTTTGGGATTCAGAGAAGGCCAATGGGAACACAATCCACTGTACAGTCCAGCTGGAGATGTGAGATCACAGCAGTATCAGCCTGAGGTGGGGCACCAGGCCAGGGACTTCCCTTTAGCCTTCTGGAATTTGGAACCCTGGATGTAGACCTGGAAGGGTCTGTAGGAGACTCTTGTCCCCCTGCTTTATCTTACAGGTGAAGCAGCTGAAGTCTGAGAAGAAAATGACTGTCCAGGGTCACAGGGCAAGTATAGGCCTGGGAGCACAGATCTCCGGACTGCCAGCCTGGTACTTTTTCTATGAGAAAGAGCCTCTGGTGATGTAAGTTTCTAAAAGGCGCCTCCTGGAGTGAGAAGTGTGTGATAGGCATGAATGACTTGAAAGCCTTTCAAATGTCCAGGTAATCAGGTGCCGTTCCCCTTAGACTGACCACTGCTTAGGGAGCCAGAGCCTAATAGAAGGTTCTGGTGGGAGTCTGTGGCTCATTCACCTTCAATAGAAAGATAATTGCTTGAAGATACTGTATTTAAGCATTCATGGGGGACCCCCCCAAGATCCAAAGAACAACATTACTTTAAAATAGAATACTTCTCCCCTAATGTCCCAAGGAAAGGCGGTACTAATAAATGAAAAGATGAGCACCACAAATAGGGACTGATATTTTTTTTCCCCATTCCTCAGGCCCCTGAAAATTATTTTTATGACAAAAAGTTGTTATTCACTTGTCCAGGGAGAACATGCTGGTGACTGGCTTATTTGGAGTGGAAATTAAAGAGCACAGGCTCAGCCAGAGAAGTGGGGTCATCTAATGAGTCACAGAGCAGTAAAATTCCCTCTGCTCCTCAACCTCCCTCCACCTGGAGACTGTTCCTGCAGCATCTACCCTCTAAGGCATTTTTATCCCCACTCCTCAGGGAAGAACTAAATCTGTACCACTTGGTGACCTACTAGATATCTATGCAAAGAACCCAATATGTAATGAATTTGTTTATTGGGTCACCCTTCTTCCCCTCTAGACTGCGAGATCCATCTCTAGTGCTTGGCACAGGGACAGCCATACAGCAGGAGCCCAATAAGTATTTGTTGATTTGTCAAAACCAGGTTCCTGGAGGTCAAGTTCCTAGGGGAAAATGTGCATACCAGAGGAGAAATGGAGTATGTGTGCTGGGAAAGAAGAATTAAGTTCTGTTTTCATGTCCTGCTTGTACCCAAGAAGGAAGAACACTAATATTTCGTGGTCTCCTACTCTGCACAAGGCACTTCCACTCACAGGGTTAGTCCTCCCGACAATGCTGTGAACAAAGTATCATGGTCCCTGGTTCACTGATAATGAAATGGCTACTAGAGAGCTGGGATTACACGGTGCCAAAGCACAAGTTTTCCTGGTCCATCCACCAAGCTGTGTCTTGCACCATAAACAGTCTCTTTCCAGTGCGTCAATAAAATCTGATGATGCCTACTTGGACAGGTGGGAATTTGTCCCATAAGAGCTTCAGTCCACGGATGTTCTCATATTTAACATGGACACTTAGTAAAAGTAGCTGGTTTTGCTATCAGAGCACTAGAAGTCTATTTTCTAAGCAGATATAAGTAAATAAATAGACTTGATTTGAGTTGTGAACTTAAAATTTATGAAGTGATTTATTTGGAAGGTCCTAAAAAGATACAAATAAACTACATTTTGCTAAGCACTTAATGAACTGACTTTCATGTTTAAATTCCCTGAAATCAGCTCTATTTCAAAAAATCTAGGGCTTACCGCAATCATTAACCATAGGAGGCATTTAGCATAATGGAAACAATACAGGATGGAGTGCGAAAAGAGCAGGATTGGGTCACCATGCTGCCTTTTAGGAGCCGATTCTCAGTTTCCTTATCTGTAAAATGGGAGTAATAACATGCAGCTCACTCAGGTCTATTTTGAGGACATGGAGGTGAAAGCATTTTTGTAAACTGCAAAGCGACATACAAGCATTTTTACAGTTGTAGAAATTTCAGCATTTTATGCCCACTTATGAAGGCTCAATTTCAGAGAAGCTTTCATCATGTACATGGAAAAAGTTAAAAACTACCACCCTGAAGTGTGTACAGTGGTTGGACCACTTCTGCATGTCAGTTTCTGAGTTCACTGTCTTTCCTTTCCCACTGCATGCTGGGGCTGAGAGGGCCTTGTAATTTGTAGCATCCTTAACTAGCGTAACCACAAATCCTATTCTGCTACCTTATGAAGGCGCAATCCTTATTAACCTCCAGCACTCAGAGGCACACGCTGGAGATCCTGCTCTTGTTGTGAGGATAATTACAGACATTTTTAGCTTTCTAGGAATTTTTTTTAAAGAACAAAATGTTCTGAAGAAATCTGAAACCATCATGTAGAAAAAATTGTGGAAGTTTAATTAAAAAAATTTTTTTAAAGTTAGGTATCTATGGGGCCTAAAAAGCATCTCAAAACTGTCTTTTGGAACACTCTATCTGTAAGATGCTAACGGGTGCTCCATAGAAAGCTGTCTGTGGTCAGACGGGCCTGGAAAAGGCCTGGATGACAAGGTGAGCGCATGGCCGTGGGACTGGCATATGTGGACCATGATGATATGCACGGACCTCTAAGAGCAGACATGGTGAGCAAAGGGTCTCAAACTTACCTGGAAACCTTTATTCCTCAGGACATCTGGGGAACTAGTTTTTCATAGAACTTTCAGAACCTCTGCTCAAAACTGGTTTTCACACTGTGCTTGACAGGATCCCAGATGCTACTGGAGGGGGTCTGAGGAGCTACAGAGGGCTGGGGCTAAGGTCCGCTTGTTCCTTGCAGAGCAGATCCCCTAAAAACTTGAAAAAGTACTGCTCTAGAACAGGCAAGGACATGAGGCCTTTGAGTTGGCCTAAACATTATTGTTAATCTTCAGACCATAACATTGCCTCTGCTGTTCTGAGCCAAGCAGTGCAGAACACAGTCACAAGATGGGGTCTGAACCCGGGTTCACTCCTCCCTTAACTTTGGGCAAGTTCCTTGACCTCCCCAGCCTCTGCTGCTCAGCTGTGCAATGGCCATGGTGCTCATCTTGCAGCCTCCACAGGGGACATGGCTGGCACTCAGCAGAGGCTCAAGAAATAACACCCCCTGCATCCCAAACATTACCTTGTTGCTTTTATTTTTTATTTTATTTAAAAATTCTCAGCTCACCATCAGTGAAGCCATTTGCACGCTACAGCTCTGTGTCACTCTGCTGTGCCTGTGGTAACTTACGTCTCTTTGTAAGTTTGTCATTCCTCCTTAAAACAGTTTTGGTCTATTTTTCTCATCACACAAGGGATATACATTCCTTGTAGAAGATTTAAAAAAATTCAGACAGGAAAAAAGAAAAGAAGGAAAACAAAGCAAGACAAAATCACCCATAATTCCCCCACTTGGAGCTATCTTGTTAACACAAAAACATATTCCTTTTCAATTTAAGCTCATCTCAGAAATGCCTGTGAAGCTTCCTGAGTTTATTCTATGCCGTGTTGTTAAACTTACATTTACCCAAATCTCCCATTCTTCTTTACTTCTATCTTTCCTCCTTTTTGTTTCAAAAATAATTCTAGCATATTCACATTTGAATTCCAACAATACAGAACAAGCTGAACACAAATATAAATCCTCCTTCCCTCCTTCCACCTCATCCATCCCACTCATCTCCCAAGGAAACCACTGTTAAATGTTGTATTTACAGACATTTTCCTGTTTATTTTCATATGATAGTCAGTCTTGATGCTTAAAAACATAAAAGGTGATCTTAGATCTACTGTTTTATTTCTCAAGCCTCTTGAATCATCTTTTTAGTGTGTCTGGCCTTAAAACTAAACCTAGTATTTTCCCTGAGATAACTTTCTTCAAAGTCTAGGGCAGTGTTGCTTGACTTCAGGGTGTATGAGGTGCTTGGAGAACTTGTTAAAAAGCAGAATCTGAGTCAGTGGGGTCTGGAGTGGGGCTGAGATTCTGCATTTCTCATCAGCTTATGCTGTAGGTTCCCTGGAGCACTTTGAGGAGCAAGGCTCCAGGACACTCATCCACCCAAGGCAGGCATCCATCTCCTTTGCTTATATAAACTCTACGATGAGTGTTGTTCCTGTGTATCTCAGGCACCTGCATCACCAGCTGTCTTTGATTGGCCAGACTTAAGCCCAATGCACAAGTCTCCCTCAAGATTTGGGGTAGCTGGTGGTATGGAGTTCCCTGGAGTTCTGGATTCCCAAATAAAAGGGAACTCAGTGTTCAGGCATCTTCTGCGTGGGGCAAACATCCAGAGGAGCAGCAGACATCATGACCAGTGTACCACACTCCTGAGAGTGTGGCATGGTACTGGACCAAAAGACAGCCAAGGGAGCAGTAATGAGGGGCTTTAGCCCTAAGTGGGGAAAAAAACCTGAAGAAGCACAGCAAGATGCAGACACCCAAGTTTAGCCAAAGTGGTCAAGTACTTCTCGGCAACTGAATTGAAGTGGTAGGTGGAGCCTGAGAAGTGGAGATGGGTGAGTCAGAGAAAGAATATACACTTGGTAGGGCACGGTGGCTCACGCCTGTAATCCCAGCACTTTGGGAGGCGAAGGCAGGCGGATCACAAGGTCAGGAGATCAAGACCATCCTGGCTAACGTGGTGAAACCCCGTCTCTACTAAAAATACAAAAAATTAGCCAGGCATGGTGGCTGTCACCTGTATTCCCAGCTACTCGGGAGACTGAGGCAGGAGAATGGCGTGAACCTGGGAGGCGGAGCCTGGGCGACAGACCAAGACTCTGTCTCAAAAAAAAAAAAAAAAGGAAGGGATCCAGTTTCAGCTTTCTACATATGGCTAGCCAGTTTTCCCAGCACCATTTATTAAATAGGGAATCCTTTCCCCATTTCTTGTTTTTGTCAGGTTTGTCAAAGATCAGATACTTGTAGATATGTGGCATTATTTCTGATGGCTCTGTTCTGTTCCATTGATCTATATCTCTGTTTTGGTACCAGTACCATGCTGTTTTGGTTACTGTAGCCTTGTAGTATAGTTTGAAGTCAGGTAGTGTGATGCCTCCAGCTTTGTTCTTTTGGCTTAGGATTGACTTGGCGATGCGGGCTCTTTTTTGGTTCCATATGAACTTTAAAGTAGTTTTTTCCAATTCTGTGAAGAAAGTCATTGGTAGCTTGATGGGGATGGCATTGAATCTGTAAATTACCTTGGGAAGGATGGCCATTTTCATGATATTGATTCTTCCTACCCATGAGCATGGAATGTTCTTCCATTTGTTTGTATCCTCTTTTATTTCCCTGAGCAGTGGTTTGTAGTTCTCCTTGAAGAGGTCTTTCACATCCCTTGTAAGTTGGATTCCTAGGTATTTGATTCTCTTTGAAGCAATTGTGAATGGGAGTTCACTCATGATTTGGCTCTCTGTTTGTCTGTTATTGATGTATAAGAATGCTTGTGATTTTTGCACATTGATTTTGTATCCTGAGACTTTGCTGAAGTTGCTTTCCTTACACCTTATACAAAAATCAATTCAAGATGGATTAAAGACTTAAATGTTAGACCTAAAACCATAAAAACCCTAGAAGAAAACCTAGGCATTACCATTCAGGACATAGGCATGGGCAAGGACTTCATGTCTAAAACACCAAAAGCAATGGCAACAAAAGCCAAAATTGACAAATGGGATCTAATTAAACTAAAGAGCTTCTGCACAGCAAAAGAAACTACCATCAGAGTGAACAGGCAACCTACAAAATGGGAGAAAATTTTCGCAACCTACTCATCTGACAAAGGGCTAATATCCAGAATCTACAATGAACTCCAACAAATTTACAAGAAAAAAACAAACAACCCCATCAAAAAGTGGGCGAAGGACATGAACAGACACTTCTCAAAAGAAGACATTTATGCAGCCAAAAAACACATGAAAAAATGCTCACCATCACTGGCCATCAGAGAAATGCAAATCAAAACCACAATGAGATACCATCTCACACCAGTTAGAATGGCAATCATTAAAAAGTCAGGAAACAACAGGTGCTGGAGAGGATGTGGAGAAATAGGAACACTTTTACACTGTTGGTGGGACTGTAAACTAGTTCAACCCTTGTGGAAGTCAGTGTGGCGATTCCTCAGGGATCTAGAACTAGAAATTCCATTTGACCCAGCCATCCCATTACTGGGTATATACCCAAAGGACTATAAATCATGCTGCTATAAAGACACATGCACACGTATGTTTATTGCAGCATTATTCACAATAGCAAAGACTTGGAACCAACCCAAATGTCCAACAATGATAGACTGGATTAAGAAAATGTGGCACATATACACCATGGAATACTATGCAGCCCTAAAAAATGATGAGTTCACGTCCTTTGTAGGGACATGGATGAAATTGGAAATCATCATTCTCAGTAAACTATCGCAAGAACAAAAAACCAAACACCGCATATTCTCACTCATAGGTGGGAATTGAACAATGAGAACACATGGACACAGGAAGGGGAACATCACACTCTGGGGACTGTTGTGGGGTGGGGGGAGGGGGGAGGGATAGCATTGGGAGATATACCTAATGCTAGATGACGAGTTGGTGGGTGCAGCGCACCAGCATGGCACATGTATACATATGTAACTTACCTGCACATTGCGCACATGTACCATAAAACCTAAAGTATAATAATAATAATAATAAAAGAAAAAAATAAAATAAAGCAAAAAAAAAAAAAAAAGAAAAAAAAAAAAAAAAAAAAACAACGAATATACACTCAAGATGTATCCTGACAAAGGACATCTGGGGTGAGGATGAGTGCAGGTAGGAAAGGGGCGATTGTATTACAACATCATCCAGGACAGGAGGGACAGCGTGGAGTGGTGCTATGCACATGGGCCAGCTGCCTGCTCCTCTAACCTCAAATGTGGTCCCTTTAGGAGGCTCTCTTGCTGTCAGCTGCTGCACATATGAGGCAGCCCTCAACTACATGGCAAGTTTCATCCAGCACAGTTCTTAAACTACAGCCCTTTGGCACTTCATAGTGACCCTGGCCTTGGGTTGAGGTGCTGGGGGCAGAGCCTTAGGAGTTAATCCGATGGCCAGATTTCTTATGCATCTGGAGGGTTTAATGAGAATCTCCTTCTACTGCTATATTCCAAGAATCAAAGAGCTGGGATTTCTGATTGGTTAGTGATCAAATAATGAGAGCCTAGAAAACAAATTCCTTACAATTTTCACAGTTAAGCACATCATATTTCATTTTGCTTCATTTTTTTAAGCTGTTGGTTACTAGAGCTTAAGTCCATACACTTTGGGAGAAATCCTTCCCTAATCAACCACCATGTCTCAAATTTTCTTTGCTGATGTGTAAGAGACTTTTCTCCATGATTTGTCTATTAATACCTTTTCTCCCAAATAACTGAAACCTGCCCAAGAAAGCCAGTGGACACTTATTTGCACAGTTTTCATTCAAATCCATCAGGATATCCACAGCAAAGAATGTATCGGGCAAGGGGACTAAATATATGTATCTCTAATAAATTTTCATGAATTTGACCTGCATGAGAATCATCAGAAAGATTTCTTTCCTAATCAAATCAGAATCAGAGTACTAGAAAATGATCCCTATTGTGGAACAGAGAGAAGGGCTTGCACTCAGAACCAATGCTTGACAGCCTCTGCTCTAAGATGCCTTCTTTTTATGAAACCTCTCCAGGGAAAGCATAATAGGGACATTTGGCCAGACCATTCTACCCAGAGGTCCTGCAAAGTCAAAGCTGGACAAAGGAAGCTGGAGACAACCATCGCCTGAGACATCTGTTTTGTTCATCATTGTATTCCCAATATCTAGCATAGGGCCTGCCTAGAGTAGGTACTCTACACATTTCCCTTGCCTGGGTGAATGAATGGATACATGGATGAGAGAACAATCACCTCTAAATCAATATCTCCAGGACCTCTTATTCAGCTCCAGGTGTCTGGTAATTATGTCTACTTAGATGCCTCCCAGGTGCTTCAAACTCATCACATCTGAAATTCTAACTCATCAAGTGCTACCCGCTGTCCCTGCAAACTGCCCCTTTGGGACTCTGGAATTTCAATGCCATCTTTAACTGTCTGTACTTCTCCTTCTTACCTTCTTCATCTACCAAACTCCCAGTACAAATGTTACCTTCTCCCCAATGCCTTCCTTGGCCACATCTTGCCTGCCCCTCTTCACTGGCCTTCTTTCTTATTTAAAAATAGATTTGAGTTTGAGGTGATGACTTTGACTTTTTGTGGACAGGGAAGGGAGGCTGAGCAACACACAGGCAGTTGAGCTCTCTCTGAAGGGCAGAAACTCCTTTTTTTCTCTTCCATTTCATCTCTCTCTGTTGTTTTTCTAGCTGCAATAGGACAGAATCCTATTTGGGGGAAAAAGAGAAAGCCAAGACCTCTGGGCACTAACTGCAGAAGTTCAAATCCTGGCTTAGGAAAAAACCATCTTAAAACTATGCAAGAGTTTAACTTGGCAGGTAGGTTGCAAGAAGCCTAGCCTCATAGAAGAGAAAGAGCCAGGGAAGGGAAAAAGCTTTCATACTGATGGTTCTGCTTTCAGGTGTCACAATGGAAAAGTAAGGTTTGAAACTTCTGATGAAGTCCACTGACTGCCCAAAGACCACCAGGATTACATCCAGAGTGATAAATAAATGTATTTAGCATGCTGAAGCAAGGGAGAATGTACCCCAGGGGGGCCTCAGGCACTTGATGGCGGTAGGGGCTTGTGTTGGAGCATTCTAAAGAGAATGCAGAAAGTTCTCTTGGAACTTGGGGCCCCATTCTTCCTGCTTAAATAGCTGTTACCTGCTTTTTAAGCCCTGTCGCCTTTGCCCAATTTTCTAGCTACGTGAAGAAACAACCCTTAAGCCCTATCCAGAGCAAAAATGATTTTGTGATTTGCAGCATCTGTGCCTGGTGCTCTGCTGAGTCATGCCTGCTTGCCTCACAGCCTCAAAGGGTTTTTGGTGTTGTGGTGATGGCAGAGTGAATGCCACCAACAGAGGACAAATCCCAGCCCCACACTTGCCATACGTCAGCACAGCTGTCAGCCTGGCTCACATTTCAGAATCTTTCAGGAAGCTGTGAGACGCAGAAAGAAGCCAGGTTTAGGCTCTGTGGGCAAGAAGATACCTTTTGACTTATAAACTGCAGATCCTCAGATGTGGATGTTGTCATAGGAGTGAGTGTGTTGGTCCTGCACATGGTCCCCAGTAGAACTCCTCTACAGAAAAGAACACTTTTATCAGCAGATGGGCGGGAACCCCTCAGAGGGAGAGGTAGACACCCAAGCTTTCACTTAAGACATCTATAATAAGGGGAGGGAGAGCATTAGGACAAATATCTAATACATGTGGGGCTTAAAACCTAGATGACTGGTTGAAAGGTGCAGCAAATCACCATGGCACGTGTATACCTATGTAACAAACCTGCATGTTCAGCACATGGATCCCAGAACTTAAAATAAAACAACAAACAAACAAACAAAATAATACCTTCTATAAACTGTGAAAGAATGAAATGAAATGGAAATGTATCTAAAGCATTCAACACAGTGTCAGGCATGTTCTCAGTGCTTGCTAATGCTAGCTTATATTATTCTGATGAATCGTATTAGCAAATGAAAATTCACCTATTCACTGAATCTTTTGGGGACTACTACTATATTCTAGGCTAAATAAAAGAGGCAAAATGATAAAAAGAAAGACTTCTATAAAAAGCCACCAGCCAGCTAGAGCAACCAGAACAGAACCTCTTCGTGTCTCTATTCTCTTTTTTCTCCCTCCTAACCCTGGAAGTCTTTCCTGAGGACTGAGTGCAGACCTGGTGCAAAGATGTTGGGAAGTAACTTTGTCTCTGAGCTTCAGTTTCTTTTTTTGTAACATGGGAGTGATAATATTGACCTAAAAGAGTTGTGTGCAGTTGAAGAGACAAAGAATGTAAAACATAGTCTGTGAACCTACAAAATGTGCTCAGCTCAGTCTCAACCACTATTCCCCTCTCCCTCTTCCTCACTGACTGCCTTTGTCCAGCATCCAGGAGCAGCTAGCCTCCGGCCTCCTGCCTCCTTTCTGTGCCAGCCCAGCAACCTGAGTCACACTCTGGATTCAGTCCCAGTCTGCTTGGCTGAAGTCTGGTGTTTGCTGCACTTACTATTCCAGGCACCCTGTGATTTACTTTTCTAGTGAGTTAATTGCAAAATCCATATGGAGAGGAGAGAAAACATCAACCCAAGCTTGCCATGAAAAGCAGGGGAACAGAGGAAGTTTTCCATCTTGGCCAGCACAGCCTGGAGAGGAGGCAAGGAGAGAGGACTATGTTGCTGCCCCACTTGCCAAGCTCAAGGCAAGTCACATGGTGTTCAGGCCTCTTTACTCCCCCTTTGTTTATTCTGTCATCTAATTAGACAAAAATTTAAGTTTTAGAAACCCACTGTGGGTATAAAGCATAGGTGATCAAATCTCAATGTGCATAAGAAGCACCTGGGAAGTTTATTTAAAATGCATATTCCCAAGCTTCTCCCTCCAGAGTTTCATCCAATAAGTCTAGGCACAACCCCAGAACTTGCATCCTGCTTGTGCCCAATGCAGGTAATTCACAGACCAACGGTTAAGAAACGAAAATGCAAAGGGAAGGGCAGTGCAGTAACTCAGGAGTTAGAAGAATTTAAGATTGGTTCTTGGACAAGTCATTTGTCATTCTCCTCTTTTTTTTTGTTTTTGAGACAGATTCTCAGTCTGTCACCTTGACTGGCGTGCAGTGGCACAATCTTGGCTCACTGCAACCTCTGCCTCCCGGGTTCAGGTGATTCTCCTGCCTCAGCCTCCCGAGTAGCTGGGACTACAGGCATCTGCCACTGCACCTGGCTAATTTTTGTATTTTTAGTAGAGATGGGGTTTCGCTATGTTGGCCAGGCTGGTCTCGAACTCCTGACCTCAGATGATCCATCCGCCTCGGCCTTCCAAAGTGCTGGGATTACAGTCATGAGCCATCATGCCTGGCCTCATTTGTCTCTTGAAGCCCCAGATTTCTTATCTCTATAGCAGGAATGAGAATACCTACCTCACAGGACCATTGAGAGAATAACAGATATTGAAATCCCTTAACACAACTCTTGGCACATTGAAGGCCTTCAAAAAAAAAAAAAAAAAATCAAAGAAACAATTTACTTTTCTTTCCTGGAGAAGATTCTTTTTAAAACTGGCCCAAGGCTCATGAATGTGAATACATTTTTGTATCTGTTTACAATCTACAACATCCAAAGAGTGGCCTTTGGGGAAGCAGGCTCTTGTTTTGAAATCACTTTGAAGATGAAAAGGTGTCAAATCCTCCAGAGTCTTGGTTGGTGGAAGTTAAAACAAATGTTTACTTTAATTTGGTGAGTTATAATTTATTAAAGGCTTTTGGAAAATGAAAGTACTATTTACGTTGTCACAAGGGATCCAATAGTTTTGAATAGTTTGTAGTTAATTCATTCATTTTGTTGAAGAAACATTTACTGAGCACCTGGGTGCCAGCTCTCTCAGGGATCAGGGTCTGAACAATGATAGTAACTTGGTTCTGACCACAACGGGGGCTATAGAAGCCCAGGGAGCAGTGACTTCCCTCAGCGGAGGGTCTGGGCCTTAGGAAGGTGATCAGCAGGAAATGACTCCATTTTGAAAGCACCCAGATTTATACACAATAGACCTGGTACCAATAGATGTGTAACTTAAAATCCCTGGAGGAAAGAACTACTTTCCCCAGAGGTTACCCCTACACCTTTAATTTCTTAGACACTTGGGAAGGGTAGGCAGACTCTCTTCTAAGCTTTCAGGCCCTAATATCCAAGTGCTTCATAGACACCTGGATTTAGAGGTTCCACAGGTACTTCAGACTCAACAATGTCTAGCACTCAGCTTATTACTTCTCTTTATGATCATGCTCCAGCATTTCCTTGCTGCATCCACATAGTTACCCTGCTATGGTCTGAATGTTTCTGTCCCCCACAAATTCATATGCTAATACCTAAACCCCAAATGTGATGGTATTAAGGAGGTGGGGCCTTTGGGAGGTGATTAGGCCAAGAGGGCTCTTCCCTTATGAATGGGATTAGTGACCTTAGAGGCTTAAGGGAGCTTGTTCGCTCCTTCTACCACGTGAGGACACAGAAGGCACCAGTGGTGAAGCAGAGTGCAAGCCCTCACCAGAAACTGAATCTGTTGGTGCCTTGATCTTGGACTTCCCAGCCTCCAGAACTGTGAGCAATAAATTTCTGTGGCTTGTAATTTACCCAGTCTAGGATATTTTGTTACAGCAGCCTGAAGGGACTAAGACATGCCCCAGTCAAAATCCAGGACACAAGCCTGTGTCCATTTCCTTTTCCCCAACCCACATCTATTTAGTTACCAAATTTTAATCACTTCTTCCTGCTAAGTACCTCTTGAATCTGTCTGCATGATTACTATTCAGATTCTGGGGGCCAAAGTCTGTCTCTATCTCTCCTCTGTCAGGTAGAACCAGGGTGATCTTCCTAAAATGTATAGGATCATATCCTTTCCTAGAAAGCTTTTTAGTAGCTTTCCCTCCCTACAGAATAAGGTTCCAACACCTACATGTGGTACTCAAGCACATCTTGCCACAAAAGCCACCTGCACTGAGCTCCCTCAGTCACACAGTACATGCACATATGAGCATGCCATGACATTTCCTGGCTAGACTGCCAGCAATCCCACCCCACTCTGGGATATTCCAGTAAATGGCTCCCTCCTCTCAGAGCTCACATCACAATTCCTCTTCTCCCTCTGCAACACATTTTTGGATTCCCTCAGCTGTTAGTTAGGTCTGTTCACTTGTCTCTTCTGCTAGATGGAAACACCTCAGAGGATAATGTTCTATTGTGTTCATACCTCAGATCTTTTTATTCTATGTTGCGTAGAGACTTTGGGTGCTCATTGTGTCTGGTTCTCTTTTGCTTCTGGCACATGGAAGGTGCACATTTCCCTGCTCCTTTGTAGTTAAGTGGGGCCATATGAGTAATTCAGGCCTATGGGCTGTGAGAAGCAGCCAAAAAGGCTATTTGCTCCAGAGTGGGTAGCTCCACAAGATGGTGGAGCTTCTGTCACCCTGGGTCCATGAGAGACTGTGTGGAACAAAGTCTCCCCCCAGCCCCAAAGCATGCTGGGTACATAACATGAGACATAAACTCTGTTAAGCCACTCATATATTAGGGTTGTTTGTCACTGCACCATAAATTAACCTGTTGTTGTTAATTTAGCCGTTAACCTATGCTGACTAATACAGAAAACTTATTTTTGTCTATAATCACTAAAACAGGACATGGAAATATCAGGTTCTCTATAAACATCTGATGAATGAATGAATGGCTGAATGAACAAATAAGCCTAGAAAAATGAACATGAGATCTGGAGTCAAAAGAAAATAGCTTATAATAACCACCCCCATCTCTTAGCCCCACAGTGCTATTCTTATCTCCATTTGGCCTCAGAGGCAGGATTTAACCTGTTGATTCTGCCCTCTGAAGTATCTCTGTACTGATGCCAACCCAAACTGCATGCAGACCATGGCTTATGGCTCACTGTCTAGAGGAGGGGCACTGGCGACATATTTTGCCGGTTTTGCACCAAGCCATAATCCCACTGACTTTGAACTTCATGCTTCCAGGGTTACATCTGGACTTGGTCCCAAGGATGGGTATTCCTGAGCTCCGTGAACCAAAGGCTGCTAATTCTAACAGCTCTCCCAACCCCATCAGATTAAAGAATGGCCTCATTAGACCAAATATATTTTACATGTGGGGAAAATATTCAATAATTATCCTTAAATCTTTCAACACATTTCAGTTAAACACAAAAGCAGGGCTGTGAATTTTGGATGAATTCTACATATTTTCAAAAACAAACACAAACATAAAGAATGTCATTCCAAAGTCACAGGTTTGTGAAATTACTGCCTGTCAAGAAGGTCAGGGCACTAATAAAAACGTCTAGCAGGGCGAATCTAGCTAATCAGGTCAGAGGGATCCCTGTGCAGCAGTGCTGAGAAGGAAATAGGGTGGGGCGCCTAGGAGGCGGCAGGACTGGGTAGTGAAGATGGTAGAGCCTTCAGCCAAAGGACGCAGAGGAACTGTCCTTAGCTAAGGTATGTTTTGCTAACATGTCAGTAATACACGGTTTCTGTAACCTCTAGCTGTGCTATGCTTAAGTTAGCTTGTGAGTGCTGGGCCTGAAACTATTATGGAGGAAACACATCGTACTAAACGCAGGGTGGGTTCATATCCTATTACATTCCTTAAGAGCTGTGTGGCTTTGGGTAAGTCTCCTGTTTTTGTGATTTTTAGTTTTCCCATGTATAAAGTAGGGGTGAATATAACAACATCTCAGTGATTTGAGGATTACACAGACTACTTGGGTTAAAACGGAAAACACATTTCAGCAGCATATTAGTCTGCATCCCCTAACCCCAAACACATTTGTATCTCTGGGGCCTGATCCTACGGATGAACTCAATAAATGAATGCTATCCTACGGATGCACTCAATAAATGAATGCTGAAGTGAATAAAGCGAATAAGGTGCCCTGGGTTGTTTTTTTAAAGTATGTTTATTATAGAAAAATACATAAAACTCATCATTTTAACCATTTAAAAGCATGTAATTCAGTGGCATTTAGTATACATCCAATGTTGTGCAACCCTCGTGACTACCTGGTTCTAGAACATTTTCGTCACTCCCCAGAGAAACCCCCATACCCATTAAGCAGTTATTCTCTTTCCACATCCCCAAGTCTATGATGATTTTAGCTAAAATCAATACTTTAAAACATGGCTGGAGGATATTGTGTTGGTGAGAAAGTTGGCAGGAGCTGGTCAGGCAAGAATTGATTTTTTCTGAGTGTCCACTGCGTGCTCCTCTCTGTGAGAGGCACAGGTAGATGCACGGTCACAGCTCCACTGGGCATGTGCAACGCTATGAAGGAGGTTGTGTTCTGGGAATGTGAAGAAGCACAGTGGAGTTGGAAGCTGAATTAAGGGAGAGTGGTGAGAGACGGGGTCAGTGGGGTCAGAAGGGGTTGGATCAGGAAGGGGCTTGGTGCAGTAAGATTGGGATTTAAGTCCGTGAGTCGATGACTAGAGGCTCAGCCCTTTCCTCTCCTACCTAGTGTGGTTTGAGGATGTTTTTAGGAGGAGAGAGACAAAGAGACATGCACCCCACCCCCTTACTGACAGGTCTGCAGTGGAGGGCCCTGGCCTGGCTGCTACTGGAGCTCAGGCTGCAGAGGAGCCCGGCTTGGAGGCAGGCAGCCACGGACAGTTAATGAGTGATTTATTGGTGCTGCTGCAGAAGCAGCTTCTCTGGGACCTGTTCCTAATTAACAACCACTAACTGGATGATGCCTTTTTTTTTTTTTTTTTTTGAAATTAGAAAAAGCCCCCAAAGCCCTTCTTCCTCATCTTAGTGGGAAGAAAGACTTCACCTTTGCCTGCTGGTTAATTCTAAAATACAACAGGTATTTGGCAGAAATCCCCACCCACTCCTTCACTCCTGTGCAGACACGCACAAACACACCCTCATGTGGAGTCAAACCCACACATTCTTGCTCATGTGTTCCCCAGTCACACATTTGTTCCTGTGCTAATGTAATTGCACTGACATTGTCACACACTCACACTCATGTGGTGTCGAGAGCATCTGCACTTTGCACTTGCAGTCACTCTTACACGTGCATTCCTACACAGCCACATCTCCTGCTGTTCTAGGCAAGGCCACAGGGACACACATGGTCTCAGGCAGGAATCTTCCCTGTGGCATCATGTCTCTGGTGAAGGGGCTGACTCACTTAGAAGGGTCTTAAGATTGTGTATCCTGGCCCAGCCTGGTCAGCTGTGAGATGCTGTGAGCCAGGGAGATGAGGAGGGAGTTGCAGCCAGGCCTCGGGGCCCAGCATGGAGAGTGGCAACTGCTCCGTTGTTCAGAACAAAACGGTTTCTTCTGTTACAGTTCACGGGGCACCAAAAAGCTGCAAATTTAAGACCCAGCCTTCTGAGGGGTGGGGAGTTAAAAGGGCCTGTCATAGTGCCTGGCAACCAATGGGACGAACTAATGGCAACAGTGCCTGGCATCTGTTATGGGATGAACTCTCCACCCTCAAAAAAATGACAAGTTGAAGTGCTGACCCCTAGAACTTCCAAATGTGACCTTATTTGGAAATAGAGTTGTTGCAGATGTAATGAGTTAAGATGAGGTCATAGCCGAATAGGGTGGGAACCTACTTCAATATGACTGGTGTTCTTATAAGACAGCAGCCATGTGAAGACAGCACCATGCAGGGAGAATGAATCCATGTGACAATCCAGGCAGAGACTGGAGTGATGCAGCTGCAAGCCAGGGAATACCAGAGATGGCGGCAACCATACTGGAGCTAGGAAGAGGCAGGGAAATATTCACCTACAGGGTTCAGAGAGAGAGCATGGCCCTGTCTATACGACCCAGAACCACGAGACAATGAATTTCAGTTGTTTCGAGGCACTTGGTTTGTGGTACTTCATGACAGCACCCAAATGAATACAACACCCAATAAATATGAGTTCTATTCTCTTGTTTCTTCTTTCTGGACCTCCGTCTAGCATTCAGAAACATGGGCTTGATGATTCATCAAGATGTGATGAGAACCCACTCTAATCTATACATATTTATGGAATTTTATGTGCCAGGCCCTGATTACACAGAGATAGATAAACCATGGCTCTGCCAAGATTGACACAGATCTGTGAAAAGGTTTCACGGTATTATCTTGAAATAATACTTAATTAAAAGTAATGGCAAAACCCGCAATTACTTTGCGCCAACCTAATGTAAAGTGGACCACTGAAGAAAAATAATACCTCTGACCAAGATACAGACTTAAAAAGGACTTTGAATTCCCCCTCCCTCCACAAAACAATGCTGGACCTCTGACAGGGATGACGAGGTCACCCATCAGTTCTACTTAAAAGGTTTCACCCCAGCTTTTGAGCTCTAGATATTGAGTTTCATGAAGACACTGTTGTGGTGGAATACAAAGCTAATCAATAGTGGGCAGCTCTTTTTCATATTAATTAGCCAGCTGTGCAGGAATAAAAAATACATCAAGCTCACTCGTGCTCTCTGGGGATGCTCACTTTGCTGGTGCAATGACAGCAGCTCCCGGGAACCACCACACTCTGCCAGGGACTGGGCTTCTGTGGGCCATGACAGTCTGTGGTCCTGGAAGTGCTCTGTCTGTGAACACACTTCAGATTTGTCTCAGAGCTCTTAGGCTCCTTGGACTAAGACCAGTCTCAGCTAACAGCTCAGCAGCCCTTCTCTTTCAGTGCCCATGTGTCAAGGGGGCCTAGGGTAGTGGAAGAATGCAGGTTTGGAGTCAGGCGGGTATCTGTGTTTGAATTCAGCCTTATTAGGCAGGTGGCCTGACGGCTGGCACTTAATTTGTTTGAGCCCCTATTTCTGTAACTGCAAAAAAAGAAAATACCAATTTTATAGAGATTTTAAGAGGAGAATGAAATGAGATGGTGTATTTAAATAGGCTTATGTTTTAAATATCTGACCTGTAACAAGTACTAAATGATAATTATTAAATAAATAATTATTGAAGAGCACTTAATTAATATAATCACACCTATTAAGTTATTTTCATTATTATTTTTCCTAGACACAGATTTATCATGGCCACAGGTCACTGAAGCCTCTTGAAGCCCTGTCATACCTGGTACAATTTTTCTTTTCGTTTGTCTTTTGATTTGGGATAAGAAAGGAAAAATTAGTCCCTGACAGCCAGGAGCTGGCCTGGCATTCACAGTGAGGTGGTGGCATTCACCTGTTGAATATCAACAGTTTCACATACCAACCTCAGACAAGACAACTCTGACTGTAATGGATCAAGACAAAAATAAGGTCACTCTACAGTCATGTCTGAACTCAGACAAAAAACACAAGAACATTGTTCAAACCACACAATGACCAAACACTCCCTATCCTGCCTAACATGAGTGACTGCCACCTTTTTTCCAGTGACCACTTTAACTTCGCATCATTCTTCCTGCCTTCTACATAAGATTTATGAAGATACCCTGGCAGAAAATTGCCCATTCCCTGACAGTATCCAGTCTAGAGCAAAGCCCTGATCCTGGACCCCATCCCCAAATCATGTGACACCAGGCCCAATCCTGCACATCCTTTCTAACACCCTCTACCGAGACCCTAATGGCTCTGCATAGTGTGGTGCTTCTGTGCTGCAAAGCGTCTGTGATCGCGTCTTTGTTCAACTAACTGTATGTGAGTTTCTGGTAGTCTTTGGCCGGATTGTATTAATAGAGGTTTCAGTGTTACCCTGACCTAGCAGGAAGACTGATTGGGGGTAGCAACACATCTTGGCCTTTTCTGTACCCGGATACCAGGTAAAGTTTCTCCCTAGCCTACTTTCTCTATCAAACGGGGATCCTGACTCCACAACCTTTAAGTTGACTCTTTTGCCACTGGAACTCCTGAAAACCATGTTACAGGATGGGCAGGGGGTGAGAAGCCATTCTGGTGGGCATTCTTCTGCCTGTGGTCCCATCCCAGCTCTCCCTTGGTCGGTGCTTAGAACTTCAGGGGACCTTAGGCATCATTTTATCCAGTTGCCCAGGCAGAGATGGATTTCTTTTGCTGATTCTCTGGCTGCTGGTTACCCAGAGGAGATCCCAGCACTGATGTATGCCTAGGTAGGTGTCTGGCTTCTGTACACCATGAGCCCCTGGGGTAGAGACCATGTCAGCTCCACTTAGCCTTTCTGCAGCCAGGCAGCACTAGCACCTTGCCTGGCACAGATTGCTGAATGGGAGCAGCACACAGATAGTCACTGGGCAGCACAATTCCCTCCCCCAGTCCCCAGTTCATCAGTATAACTATGGACCAAGTAGCATTGGCCCACTGTGAGAGTCGTTTGGACATGGCTTTTCCCCCTGCTACTCAGGATGCATCATTTCATTTTTCTCTCCACTTTCATTATCAGCATTAGTAATGTACTTTATCAGAATTTCTCATAAAGTTTATAATCACTCTCTAAGAGTTACTGCATGGAGGATGATGACTAGAGAAAGAACTACAAGGCTGTCCTGAGAAGTATATACTAGAGGGATCTGCTAGGGCCACTCACTAATCAAACAGGAGGGCAGTCCAAGAGGCAGGGAGCAGAAAGGAGTTCACATAGCAGGCCGAAGACTGCATCCTTAGAAAGCTCTGCTTGCAAGGCTGGCCTTGGGCTGGTGCCTGAGAGCCTGGCTGGTAAACAGTTGCCTATGTCCTAAGTGATAGGAGTGGCTATCTGGGCCTAGATTGTACTGTGCCTAGATTGTACCAATAATGAGTGTATGTTAAACACCTTATTTCCTTCTGGGAATTTGGAATTTGGTGCATGCTAGGCAGAGGGCACCTATGTGACTAGCACCTGATCAACACTTGGGGCCCTGAGTCTTGAGCTTCTATGGTAAACAGCACTTTGTAGGTGTCATCACAGCTCCTGGCTGTAGGAACAGAGCACTTCCCGCATGACTCTGCTGAGAGAAAAACTCTTGGAAGCTTTTGCCCGGCTTTCTCCGAACTTTGTCCCATGAACCTTTTCTCTTTGCTGATTTGCTTTTTTTTTTCCCTTTTGCTGTAACAAATATTGTAAGCCCCACTTTATGCTGTGTCCTGTAAATGCTTTTAGCAACTTATTGAACCTTGGGCACATCCGGACCCAGGCTTCAAGGCCAAAGGGCCACTGTCAGGATTTAAAGCCAGGGTATGGACTCAGGTGCCCTGGACTGGGGAGATGATGTCATGATTTATGAAATGTCAGGTATTAAAGGGAATTGTGAGCTATTATGCACTCCCTAAATGTGAATAATAATGGCCAGGCTGCCAGAGCAGACCCTTTAAGACATTTTGAAATCTGGGGAAAAAAATGACACAATCTTTTTTCAAAATAAAATCCATCTTTTAGCACTAGCTCTAGTGCTGAGGTTATAAATTATTGAAGGCTGTGGATGCAGGTAGAGAGAAGGGCATATCCTTTGGGCTTAAGCGGTTTCCCTCTTTTTGCTACCAGGTGAGGCTGCATGCAGAGTGCGAGAGAGAGAAGCCTGGAGGCACCTCACTTCTAATTGCTGTCTAACTTCTGACTTAGCCCATTTGGTTCCTATTTGAAGCACCTTCTTCTGCCCTTTCACAGCCCACTTCACATCCATGAGGGCTCTTCTCTCCTCCCTCTTGCATCTTTACAAGCAGCTGGAATTGCAAACAATTTCCCTTTGTTTATACCATGCTTTGAACCTGGTTTGTTCCATACACTTATTTCCTTTTTGGAGGCACATTCAGGAAAGCAATTTGTTTCGTAGTTAAGGTACTACACAAACTAAGTACAGCGAACTCATTTAGGAGCCAGGCTGCTGAGCGATGGCAGAAAGAAAATCCCTCTTCGGTGTTTGGGATGGAAAGAATTTGGCTATTTATTTGAGGGAGAGTTTCTTCCAGAAGAAGGATCCTTCTCACAGAGCAAACTGGGAGAAAGTGGCCTGAAGATAATCAGGCTGACTGGAGCCTTTTCACACTTGGTCCTGGTACCTAGGGAATTGTCTCTGGCAGTTAGAGCCAGGCTGACCAGCTGCCAGAGAGAGTTCTGAACAGCTGTGCACGCATGTGGAGTCAGATAGACCTGGGGTTGAATCCCATCTCCACCATGGGCCAGCTGCATGATCTCGAGAGCACTTCCAAATGAGAATGAGGCCGATATCTACCTCAAAGCTTGTCACAAATGTTAAACAAAATACGAAAACACTTTGTAAATCATGAAGTGCAATGCATTTAACAACATACACTTAAATAGCACTTCCTGTGTGTCAGACACGATTCTAAGTGCTTTAACTTTCTTACCTCATTTAATCCTTACAACCACACTGTCAGAGAGATACCAGAATTATCCCCATTTTACGGGTGAGAAGACCCAGGCATGGAGAGATGAAGAGACCTGCCTTGTTTAAGACAAGGTAACACAGCTAATAAGTGGAAGTGCTAGGATTCCAAACCAGGCAGCCTGGGTCCAGAGTATGTGCTTATAAGTTGGAGTCACCAAGTGTGTGTTTGCAGGGGCTAGTCTGATACATCGACAGCTTTCTAACCTGTAAAATTACTGGCAGTCATTCACTCAAGTAGTTCTATATTCCTGTCTCCATTAGGTAATATGACTAGGGTAAGAGCTTTGGATTTGGATAGCCCTGGGTTAGCTATCAGCTTTGTAACTGGCTAGCTGGCAAGTTACTTATGCTTTCGAGGCTTCAATTTCATCAGCTCTAAAATGGGAATAACAACCCCTATTTTTCTTCTTCAACTTTTAAGTTCAGGGGTACATGTGCCAGATGTGCAGATTTGTTACATAAATAAATGTGTGTCATGGTTAGCTATTCTTGCTGATGCTCTCCCTCCACATCGCACCAACCTCTGACAGACCTCAGTATGTGTTGTTGCCCGCAATGTGTCCATGTGTTCTCATCATTCAGCTCCCACTTGTAAGTGAGAACATGTAGTGTCTGATTTTCTGTTTCTGCGTTAGTTTGTTGAGGATAATGGCTTCCAGCTCCATCCATGTCCCTGCAAAGGACATGATCTTGCTCCCTTTTATGGCTGCACAGTATTCCATGGTGTATATGGACCACATTTTCTTTATCCAGTCTAACATTGATGGACATTTAGGTCGATTCCATGTTTTTGCTATTGTAAATAGTGCTGCAACGAACATAGGTGTGCATGTATCTTTATAACAGAGTGATTTATATTCCTTTGGGTATATACTCAGTAATGGGATTGCTGGGTCAAATGGTATTTCTGCCTCTAGGTCTTTAAGGAATTGCCACACTGTCTTCCAAAACGGTTCGACTAATTTACACTCCCACCAACAGTGCAAAAGCATTCCTTTTTCTCTGTAAACTTGCCAGCATCTGTTGTTTTTTGACTTTTTAGTAATAGCCATTCTGACTGGTGAGAGATGAGATCTCATTGTGGTTTTGATTTGCATTTCTCTGATGATCAGTGATGGTGAGCTTTCTTTCATATGTTTGTTGGCCGCATGTATATCTTCTTTTGAGAAGTATCTGTTCATGTCCTTTGCCCACTTTTAAATGGGGAACAACCCTTGTTTTATAGGCTGATCATGGTAATGAAATGAACTAATGCATGCACACTATCTGGTTCACTGTAAGTATATAATAAATAGTGAGCATTACTCCTGTAATTATTGACAGGTAGAGTTTATGAGTAAAAAGAAATAGAGAAAGGAGCACGGGGGATGTGGCGAGGGAGGGAGGGAGGGAGGGAGGAAGAAGCAGTTAACAGCAGCATCCATCACAGCTTAGGCACCCTTTCAGAGTCTCTTGGGGCCGCCATCTGCTGGCCCCTCAGCCAATGGCAGCACTTCAGCTGCCACTGTGGCCAGTGGGTCCATTGAATTCTGCTGCCTAGCACCCATTAACAGCTTGTCTTGCCTTCCTCCCACAGACTACTCTGGAGAGTAGACTGCTATGCACAGCCTGCCTGAGAGCCTTCTCAGGAGGCATTCCTGCTTAGAGACCAGGTATGTCTCCTTGCAGCTTGTTGTGAGGCACTGGCAAGCATGGTAACACATCACCTTTCTTCGCTTCTCATCTTTCTTTGTCTCATGTTCCTGAGTTGACTTCTCCTAAATAAAGCATCAGCTTTTAATCTTTGCCTCAGCTTTGCTTTCTAGGAAACTCAGACTAAATCAGGTTTATTAAGACAAGAAGATAGTAATTATATATGCAAACAAACTCTTTATAAACAAAATCTGATAACCAGTTGGGCACCCTCTAAAGGATTCTTAAAGTCAAAATTTGGCAGAGGCGGGACTTGAGGTTCTTGACAAGTTCATGGTTAGTTAGTTATTCAGGGCAAATGCATTATGAATGTAGGTTCCAGCCTGACCTGCAGCTTTATTTATTTAAACTGCTAGTAATTCAAAGCTAAAGGCAATTGTAGTCTTCTCAAGAACAAGATCACTCTAGATGTCATGTTTGTTCTTACCTGAATCAGAGAAGGCATTTGTCACCTTTAACTTCTCCCTGCTTAAAATTTCCCTGTGGTTCCTATCGCCTTCAGGACAAAGGCTGAACCCTTGAGCCAGCAATTCAGAACCATCCCCTGCCATGATGGAACCCAGCTCTCCTCTCTGGCCTCATCTTTTCTTAATCTCACAGGCTTTAGCCATGATAGATCTTTGCTACTTCCTAAACAGTCTCCACCAGCCAGAAGTCAGACCCATGTTCTCTGTCTGCAGTCCAATGCCCCTTTTCCTCATTGCTGCTGCTTCCCACCATCAGAGGAAGCTGGGCTTGTCACTTTGGGGAGAGTTTTGGGAAGGTCTGGTCATCCCTAAGTGCTCTTCCTGAAAGAGGTATTTTGTGGGGTATGGGTAATTGCTGCCTCCTGGGCTTCATGTATCAAACCCATATAAACTCCTGGAGTCCCTCTTCATCCTTTGCTCCCTATGCTCCCTTCCAGACTGAAGTCAAAGGAAAGCAACCGATTACTATACGGTGCTCTGTCCATCTGCCTGGGTTGATTAGTGTGAAATTAAATTTGTGGTAAAGATCTATGGGTTTGGAGAAGCCAGATTTCTCTTGACATGTTAGTTTCATGTTGTGCCCATTGCTATCTGCTCTGGGTTCCTCTCCAGTTGCTTTGTGCTCATTGGAGAGATCCAGGTGGGTGCGTGAACCCAGCTTATGCCTCATCCAGCCCTTGTATCTTCCTAAGTCAGCTCTCCCTGTTAGGGGATGCTTTTCCTGCTGTCCTCACAGCCCATAGCTACTCTACAGCTTATTAATCATCCCAGTGACCATTTACATAGGAGGGAACTGGGAGAGGAGAGAGGAGAGAGGAGAGATGTACAGGTTCTACAAGTTAGGGATTCCAGCTTTATCATTGTACAAGCTGTGTGACCTTGATTAAGTCTCTGATCCCGGAGTCAATCTTCTTTCAGCTGAATCATGAGCCCCTGCCCAGATACTTAGTCATTCTCAGAAAGGGGACCCTAGAAATACTAGGCCAGCAGTTTTTGACCAAGACTTTTATATCATGAATCATGGAATTTTTGAGCTAAGGGGTCCTTGAAGGAAGGGAATTAACATTCACAAGGTCCAGCCATATTCCAGGTACCATCTTTTTTTTTTTTTTTTTTTTTTTTTTTGAGACAGGGTCTTGTTCTGCTGCCCAGGCTAGAGTTCAGTGGTGTAATCATAGCTCATTGCAGCCTCGATCACCCAGGCCCCTACCTCAGTCTTCTGAGTATCTGGGACTTCAGATGCACACCATCATCCTTGGCTATTTTTTGTTGTTGTTATTTTTAGTTCAAGTGATCCTCCCACCGTGGCCTCCCAAAGTGCTGAGATTACAGGCATGAGTCATGGTGCTTGGCCCCCAGTTACCATCTTTTAAGCTTGTTTTTGCTAAAACCTATAATAATAAATATATTTTACATGACAGTCGACTACATGTATTGTGTGTGAAGTGTAACTGACTGGCTGGGCGCAGTGGCTCATGCCTCTAACACCAGCACTTTGGGAGGCTGAGGTGGGTGGATCATCTGAGGTCAGGAGTTCGAGACCAGCCTGGCCAATCTGGTGAAAGCTCATCTCTACTAAACAAACAATTAGCCAGGCGTGGTGGCAGAACCTGTAATCCTAGCTACTTGGGAGGCTGAGGCAGGAGGATCGCTTGAACCCAGGATGCAGAGGTTGCAGTGAGCCAAGATTGCACCACTGCACTCCAGCCTGGAAAACAAGAGTGAAACTCCATCTCAAAAAAAAAAAAAAAACTGTAACTGGAATAAAAAGTTTACAAAATAATACTTAACTTACTATGTGCCATACACCTTATTCTGCTTCTCTCTATTCTATTTATTATATTATTATTATTAATAATTTATTTATTTTGAGATGCAGTCTCACTCTGTTGTCTAGGCTGGTGTGCAGTGGCATGATCTTGGCTCACAGCAACTTCTGCCTCCTAGATTCAAGTGATCCTCCCACCTCAGCTTCCTGAGTAGCTGGGACTACAGGCACGCACCACCACACCCAGCTAATTTTTGTATTTTTAGTAGAGTAGGGGTTTCACCATGTTGGCCAGGCTGGTCTTGAACTCCTGACCTCAAGTGATCCACCTGTCTCGGCCTCCCAAAGTGCTGGGATTATGGGCGTGAGCCACTGTGCCCAGACTATTTATTATTATTTTAAATGATGTTGCTGAGCTATAAAATTTATTTCATGATTGGTTGACCCATAGTTTTGAAAACACTGTCCTGCTCTTTCACATGCATGATCACCTTCCATCGTTATTACAACCTTAGGAGGTAGACAGTTATTCATTCCCAGGCTGCAGATGAAGAAACTGAGTTTCTCCGTTTCTTCATCTCAGTGATATCTAGTAATTCGCACAAAGTCACTCAATTCCTAAGTAGCTGAGTTGGGATTCCAAGTTTGACTCCAAAGCCTATCCTCCTTCCAAGTTATCTCACCGTCTGAGATTCCACTGACCTTTTTTGGCTGATGGGGAAACTATGATAATGCTCAGAGAGAAGTGACTAGGTCAAAGTCACACTAGGACTGGTGACACAGCCTAAAATTGAAACCAGATTCATCCCTGGACTCCACACATCTGGCACTGGAACTAGGCTCCCATAGGCAGGAAGCTCCTTTCCCGATGTTGGTTATACTCTTTCTTCCTTGAAGTCATCCTGGGTCAGATGAAGTTCAAGCAGCCTCAGAAACCACTCTCCTTGGACAAAGCTGAGCTTACTGACAGGGAAAAATGCTTCTGAAACATCTTTCGGTAGGAAGTTTGTCATCATGCATGTCGTTGCTTCCATTGGAATTGAAAATCGTGTTGTCTCAAATTAAAAACAAAACTCTCATTTGCTGCACCTCTCTGCACACTCAGCAGGTCTCAACCCAGTTTCAGGAATGCAACCTGTCTTAATTCACCATGGTTCTGAGCCTTCCTTTTCCTCCCTTTCCCTTTCAGAAGCAAGGTGCTGTTGTGTTAGTACGTGCTGCCACCAGGGAGAGTCACAGAGCTTGCCAGCGGGAAGTGGTTATGGGGTGCATTTAATCTGGGCCAGGACTTCTTAAAGGGACTCCTAAGAACAACAAAGCTAGTAGCCGTCAGTGTTGGCTCCCAGATCACAGGCAATTCCAGCCAATTTGGTGCTATGCGGAGGAGGCCCCAGGTCAAACTTCACTAAGGCAGCTTGAGGCAACCAAGCAGAAGGAAGGGCTAAAATTATGGCTTAAAGGGAAGCTGAGATTGTATCAAAAAATGATGGTTCCAAGAGTCTCATGTGCAAGATAAGGCAAGGCTGGGTGCGGGAGTCAGGCACCAAGGTCAGAAACCAAGATGAAATGCAGCAGGATGGAGCATGGTGGGAGGAGCGGGCAAGGGATGTGGCTCATCACCAAAGCCGTGGACTAAGAACAAGAAAGCACGGGGTATGGCGTGGGACAGGCCATGGCTAAAGGACCCTGAACTGGGCCAAGGTAGCTGTGAGGCCGGGAGAAGGATCAGGGGCGAGCCCCCCGTCCTTACAGTACTGGCAAGCCATTTGGTGACAGAATTTAAGAGTCTTGAAGTCATCCTCAATGCTAACAAGATGGTGGGGAGGAGCAGGGAAGAGAAAGTTCTATCCCCGTCCACAGGTACAGGTACTACCCTCACCGCCGCACCTCAGTGAACTACATCCCTTGCCCATTCCTCACCTATGGCTCACTCTGGTCTGAGCATCTGTTGTCTCTCTCCTGGATGACTGCAATAGCTGCCTACTTCAGCCTTTGCCTGTTAGTCTACTCTCAACACAGCTTCCAGAATCATCCCGTTCAAGTATTAGTCAGACCTCATCACTTCTCCACTCAGAACCCTCCATGGCTCCCCTGCACTGGCCTGCACACACCCCTACTCCCTCTCCTCTTTGGTCTCCTCTGCCATCTAGCCACTCTGGCCTCCTTGCTGCTTTTCAAACTAGCCACACACACACTCCTGCCTCAAGGCCCTAGCACCTGCCCTTCCCTCTGCCAAGACTGTTTTTCTTCCAGACATCCCCACAGCCTGCTCCCTCACCTACCGCAAGGCTATGTTCAAATGTCACCTTCTCTGTGAAGCCTTCTCTGGCCACCATCTTTACAACTGCACCTCTCCCCGACACTGCCCAGACTCATCCTGGGGACTCAATGTCCCCCTTTCCATAACAACTATTATAGAGAAACATCCTATGTTATTTATTTTTTACTTTGTTCATCACCAATTTTCCCACTAGAATGTATCTCCATGAGAGGGGGCAGTTTTGTCTGCTTTGGTCATTGCTGGAACCCCAGTATCTAAAACAGTGCCTGGTACATAGTAGGTGCTCAACAAATAGTTGTGGAATGACAGACAATCCAGATAACTTGCAAATCTTACCTCCTAGTACACTCTGCCACCCTATTCCCAGTTGCACGTGCTTATGTTCTAGCCTCATGTGACACACCTTCTTTTGGTTTACCCCCAAGCTTTGCCCACATAGAATGTCCCCTCTTACCCCTCTTTGCCTGTTACAGTCCTTTCCAGCCCTCAAAACCTAGGGACCAGCACTTCTTCCATAAAGCTTTCTCAGATACCTTCTGGTGGGATATTTTAACCCTCTAAAACATGTACTTCAAATGTCATTTTTCTAGCATGTCATAATGTGAGAGTGGCCCAGTATGATCTCTGGGTCCTGATCACTTCTAATAAGTTATGGGTTCACTTTCTTTTCTGGAAGTTTCTAATATTGACAAAGAAGTTTATATTCTGGATATAGCTAGAAGCATCTCCTAGACCTCATATATTTTTTGGGTTGAGCTAACATAAACATGTCTCTATAAAACAAAAAAGACTGTAGAACACGCTGGTCAAGAAGGATAATGTGCCGGGCGCAGTGGCTCACGCCTGTAATCCCAGCACTTTGGGAGGCTGAGGCGGGCAGATCATAAGGTCAGGAGATCGAGACCATCCTGGCTAACACAGTGAAACCCCGTCTCTACTAAAAATACAAAAAAATTAGCCAGGTGTGGTGGTGGGCACCTGTAGTCCTAGCTACTCAGGAGGCTGAGGCAGGAGAATGGCATGAATCCTGGAATCGGAGCTTGCAGTGAGCTGAGATCGTGCCACTGCACTCCAGCCTGGACGACAGAGTGAGACTCCGTCTCAAAAAAAAAAAACAACAAAAAAAGGATAATGGACACTGTAGTGGGATGGATCTGGATTCACACCCTGGCTCTGACATTTACTAGCTGTGCACCCTTCAATGAGATACCTAACTGCTCCAAATCTCTGTGTCCTTGGCTAGAAAATGAGGGAAGGTTTAGACATGGTGGGCTTGTTGTCTCCAAGGTTCTTTCTAGCTCACAGATTCCGAGAGGCTCAGAGGCTCTGGCTCTACCAGGCTCTCCTCAGTCCTCTTGGGAGCATGGGGGCAAGCAGCAGAGTAATCAAATGTGGGGCCCAATCCCTACCCTAGTGGATGGGACCTAACTTCCCATCCTAGAAGATGGTGTCCCATTGTACAATGAGTTGGGTTGCTGCAGTATTTTGACCACTCTGGGACTTAATGATAGATATTCTTATAGATTTTTAAAACCAAGTCTCATGGGTATGGGGCCAAGGAGAGCAGAGGATAAATGGAGTTAATTGGTAATGAGTTCCTTTCTCACTGTGCTTTGGAGATGCTCATCTAATCTACTGACTCTGAATGAGCAATTTGGCTGCCTAATTAGGTTAACCAATAATTTCCCTTTTGACACCAGGCTGCTTGACAATTTGGGGCAGGGGTAACTGTGATTCTGTTTCATTGTTTCCTTTCAAAGTAGATTTCTTAATTTGCCTCTGGGATTAAATCAGGTACATTCTTACTGTTCCCCAGACCCATCATGCTTCTGCATGCCTCCAAGCCTTGGCTCATGCAATTGTCTCTATTGCGAATGCCTCTCTCAGATCCCTCACACTCAGTGAAATCCTACTAGGCTTTCAAGCGCCATGCATAACATGAGTGGAATGAAGGAATCAGCCTTTGCACCCTCAGGGCAAAATGAACTGCTCCTTTATTGTTATCATCCGGCTCTTTAAAAAATTAATATTAATAACTCCCGTGAATTAAGGCCCAACACAGACCAGATGCTTCACAAATGCTGTGAAGCATTTGTGTAGTACAGGCTCACGGCAACACCTCAAGGAAGGAAGATGGCATGCTGTTTTTGTATTTTTTTATCATGTGAAAAATACATAACAGTTAATCTTTTTAATCATTTTGAGGAATAGAGCTCAGTGGCATTAGTGTAGTCACACGGTTGTGCATCCATTACTCTTATCTCTGAACTTTTTCATTATCCCAAACCGAAAATCTGTACCCATTAAACAATAACTCCCCAACAGCCTCTTCTTAGTCCCTGGTAACCACTGACGTGCTCTTTTTAAAATGACAAAACTGTGGCTCCAAGAGGTGAAATGACTTGCCCAAGATCTCAGAGCTGGGACTGTGGCAACCAGGACTTGAGGCCAGGTCTCCTCACTGGACTCTGAAACTAGCATTCTTTTTCCACTCTGCAACATTGCCTGCTGCACCTCTATTAAAGAGCTGCAAGGTGGTCACAGCCCTGCCTCCCTCACTGGTCATCTAGAGTCCACATCCTAGAATCATGCTGCACACTGAAGGAGCTCAGCATAGCTGTGGGACGAATTACAGAATGAACCCACAAAGGACACTGTGTCAGCTTGACCCAGTGCTTGGGAGCGAAGCTCGAATTGCAACCTCTGCTTTCTAAAAAACATCTATTGCATGCCGACTGTGTTCCTGACAGGCGAGCTTCTCACTACCCCCCCACCCCAGCCCCCGCGGCTTCAGCCTGTTGGCCTCTCAAGGCAGGAGAGGAGAGGCCTGAGGGCTGGCTCTGCCTGAAGGCCCCTAGTAGGAAGATTTGTGTTTACATTACCCAGTCAATTCTGTATTTATTTTAGATATTAAGCAGTGACATAAAAGCTGCTGACATTAACCTTCAGGGGAAGAAATTGTCTTTAATGGACCCCATAAAAGTTATTATTGATGGCAGCTGCATGCAGCATCACTGTGACCTCAGCAAAAGCCTCCACCGCTATCAATACTGTTGACAATTACTATTGACTAATGCAAGGCCGGGTGTGGAGGCAGAGTAAATATTCCTGTGGCTGGAGGTTGCTGGGGGTTATGCTTCACATTTTACATTTATCTGGTAAGGATCTCTGAGAACTTGGTTGCACATTTTTGGTGGCCTCAACTGAGAGCTGAGGACGCCTGCAGACTCAAACGGAGGCAGGCAAAGGACTCAGAGAGACCAGACTTCAAATATAAGCTCTGCCAACTTGGTGACTCGCAGGCTATTGTGTCTCAGTTTGGAGCCTCAGGTTTCCCATTTGGCAAATGGGAATGCCACTGAGTTGCCAGGGAGATTAAAGGCAATTGCACATGTACAGTGGTAGGCCCATAGCACGAGGTTGCTGCCTTTGCTCTACCCCTGAGAAGTGACCACACTGTGATCTGTTGATTGACAGGTTCAATGGAACTGAGCCCTGTTCTGATGGTGAGATCCGAGTTCTCATCAAAAGAAAAGGAGAGCACTGGCTGGGGCCCGGGGGTTTGATGAGGTCAGGAGGAACTAGAGAAAGATGGGAGAGGGGGAAGGTAAAAGAAAAGGGAGAGACAGGGTAAAAGGAACCAAGACTTTTGTGGTAGAGCCTGGCTCCAGCACAACTAGATATGTGGCCCTGTGTACAGCCTTTAATCTCTCTGTGCCTCAGTTTCCTCCGCTATAAGTTGGGGAGATAATAGTGTAAGAGGAACGTGAACCTAATCAGTGAATAAAAGGGAGCCATTCCCATGATTGCTGTCATGATTTAGATCTGAGTAATGCATAACAAAGCTGTTAATGTAACTTCCCAACCAAGAGCAAGTAGACAACCTTTGGGCACCTATGGGGAGTCTAGGTTTAGAGAGTCCAGGCTTGGAAGGGATGTGGGAAACAGAAGCCCTTTATTAGATTCATCTGCCTACCTCCTCTGCCCACCCATCTACCCTGAGTACAGTGAGGCTTTGAGTTCTGTGGCCAGTGTGGAAATGGATGATCATAAAGAGATGACAACATGGCCAGGGGAGCAGGCAGCCATTTCTTCGTCCCATTATCAAAGGCTGAAACTCTTCAGGCTTGATTAATATGTCATTATCACCCAACAGAGGCTGAATTCAGCTGTAATTCAGCTCTCAGAGAATATACAATAATGTGGGCAGTGTGCACCTGTTTCTGTCATGACGTCATGGAAAGTGATCATTTGTTACCATGGCAAGAAGGCTTCAAAAGAACAAATAACCCAAGTATTTTGCTACAGAGGGAACTCACTGTAACTAGGGCTGTAAGAGTAAAGATTTTAGAGTCATATAGGCTTGAATTCCAATCTCATTTTGCATAGCTGTGTGACCTATGCAGGTTTCTTAACTTCTCTGGGCTGCGGTTTCCTTACTGTATGCAATGGGGATAATAAAACCTTCTTCAAAGGGTTGTAGGGGGAGTAAATGAGATAATATAGCTAAAGCAGTTAGCGCTGTGCTCAGGTTGAGGTAATTTTTTTTTTTTTTTTTTTTTGACAGAGTCTAGCTCTGTTGCCCAGGCTGGAGTGCAGTGGTGCAGTCTTGGCTCACAGCAACCTCTGCCTCTGGGGTTCCAGTGATTCTCCTGCCTCAGCCTCCTGAGTAGCTGGGATTACAGGTGTGTACCACCATGCCTGGCTAATTTTTGTATTTTTAATAGAGATGGGGTTTTGCTGTGTTGCCCAGGCTGGTCTTGGACCCTTGGCCTCAAGCAATCCATCCACCCCAGCCTCTGAAAGTGCTGGGATTACAGGCCTGAACCACCATGCCCAGCCATACAACTATTAAGTATTAATGCTGTTATTATTATCATTTTCCTCTTGCACACCTTCATCTTGTGCATGCACTTAGAATCCAAGAATTCTACATCTAGAAGGGCCTACAGGTCATTTAGCTCAGCTAGACCCAAAAAGTGTTTATTAGAATACTGGTCCCACCAGATGCTCTGAGAATAAAAAAGTTCTGTGGTCAAATCGATTTGGGGAATGCTGCATACATCCCCCCTTGGTAATTTATCCATTAGCATGCACATTAACGTCTTAAAAACTCTAAGAAGCCCTGCAGTAAAGAAACTGGTTTAAGTTTGTTTGATTCAGTGTTTCCTACATTATTTGACCACAGAACAGCCTCCTACCCCATCTAAGAACTAACATTCTCAGATCAGGGAATGCTAATTTCATTTAAACTATTTATTTTATAGATGAGGAAACTGAGGTCCCAAGAAAGGATGCAATTTACCCAATGCCACACCCTAGACCAGTAATAGAACCGAGGCTCCCTACCTGCTGTGGTGTGGTGGCACAGACCCTATTCTCTTTGTGCCAGGCCCTGCACTGCCCTTCAATTTAGTGCTCAAGTTCAGTGCGTGGTCGGGGTGGGGAGAAGCAGGGCTGCTGGCTGGGTATGGCCTTGGGAAGGTGGGTGAGGGAGTGTGGGTGGTATCCCACTAGAGAGAGGGAAACTCCTCTGGTACTGAGGTCATTGGCTCCTTCACAGGGCTGGCTGGGGACCAAGGGAGAGTGACACTGCCAAGCCAGTACCCAGTAGCCAAGCCATTGCCACCCTCCCACCCCTAGACAAGTACGCAGGCTCCCTAGGTGAACATGTTAGTGCTCTGGCAGGATGCACCTTTGGAACTCTGCTGCATGGGACTCTGGACCCTAAGGGGATACATTTCTCCACCTGACCCTGACCATGTGTGGTCTCCTGCCCATCCCCAATCTGGGGATCAATCTTGGTTTTGCACCACTCAGTTGGAGCCTCCTCTTCAGAGACTAACCCCTCTAAGCCTCATCTCTGACCTGGTGCCTGCCCTGATCCAGGGGAATCCAGGGCGAGGATCTACATTTGAAGCTAGAAGCCAGCAGGGGGCACTGGCACTGGGCTAGGTGCTTCCTGTTCTATTAATAATTCAGACTGCCCTCCCCCTACCCCTTTGCTGGCTCTGGTGTGGAAGCACCAGCGGGCCTCCTCTTCACTGGGCTTCCCAGAAACAGCCCTCCAGGTGCTGGGGCTGTTCCTGGGCTCTGCCACTCTTTCCTTTGCTGCCAGAACCCGGCAGGACCCACCTCGGTGCTGACCTGGCTCAGTAAAGCTGCCCAAGAGCTGGTAGGTCACGAAATATACAGAAGGGGAGATTCCCCCCGGGAGCTAGTCTCCATGCAGGACCACGTTCGACTCAGAGCCCCTCAGAATTCTGCCAGCAAGGTCCCGAGGGAGAAAGAGGAAGACGCTGAAACTGGCCCCCCTTTCCTCCACCATGAAAAGGAGGTGTGTGAACCAGGTGTCACCTTTTCCTCCCACAGCCTCTCTCAGGCCTTGGGAAGGAGCCTCAGGGAGGAGAGTGGAATAAGGAGTGTGCAGCTGGCACTTCCTGGGATCAGGGGGAAGCTGCAGCAAAGCTTCAAGTTTTAATTGTTAAAGTTTATTTTTTTTGTCTTTTCACTTTCTTTTTATTTTTAATAGACAGATAACAATTGTATATATTTATAGGGCACAATATGATGTTTTGATACCTAAATAGACTGTGGAATGATTAAATCAAGTTAATTAACATATCCCTCATCTCACATACTTATTTTTTTGTGGTGAGAATATTTAAAAATCTACTCTTTCAGCAACTTGGAAATATATAATGCATTATTATTAACTTTAGTCACCATGCTGTGCAATAGATTTCAAAAACACATTCGTCCTAATTGAAACTCTGTACCCTTTGACAACATCTTCCCTAAACCTCAAGTTTTAAGTTATCCCCAAATGACAGTTTTTGTCTGGAAGCCATCCTCTGAACAACATAAGATGCTGATGCGGGACAGTGTTCCTGGAGGTTGCCCAGGACTGCTGAGCACCTGGAGCTAGAGATGGCACGAGCAGGATTCAGGCAGGCCCAGGCCTTGCTGATTTGATAGAGGATAAACTATGGGGGATCTGTTACCACTGCCCCGTGCCCTCTCTGCTCCCCTGCACACAGGCACCTTATAAGCAACGACCCAGAGACTTATGCGCCTCCCTAATCTGGAAGGAAAGAGCAGCGACCCTATCTCTGGCATGTCACTCATGGGTAGGCATTTCACGTGACTCTGCAAAACACTCTGACTTTTGACCCCTGAGAGTAAAGCAATTTTTCACCAACTTCACCAGAGCCCCAGGCAATGGAGCAGGAAATCAATATTGTAAATAAAACCCCGGCCCCACCACCAAGGCACCCGGCACACACCAAACCAGCCACTCACCAGTCTCAGTGTTTTCGTGCTCGGTGTCGGTGAGTGTGAGGTTGGAATTGGCCCGGCTGGACAGGCAGGAGCTGCGCCCTGACCGTGTGCTCCGGCCCCACAGCCGCACGGGGTGCTCAGGGGACAGCACCGTGTCAGCCTCCATGTCGGCATCAGAGCTAGCCCCCATGGAGTAGCCGCAGTGGGGGAGGCCAATGTCTGTCCGGTACAGGGTTCCGTGAGGGGGCGTCACTTCTTCCAGCCCCAGCTCCCGCAGGGTGAAATTGGCACCTGGGAGGAAACACAGGTGAACTTGGTTAGGGCACTGAGACGTGGTCTGCCTCTGCCTCTGCCTCTGCCTGAAGCCCGGCCTTCTTACCCCAGGGCTCACTGTCGTTCTTTGAACTTGCTGTGGCATTCTATGCCCATGCCTTTACTCAAGTGATTGCCTCTGCCTGGAGGGCTTTTTCTGCCCCCTCTTCACCAGCCTGAACCCTCCATTTCCCTTAAGCCTCAACTCAAATGGCTCCTGCTCTGTGAAGTCTACCCCAATACCAACACCTGTGCAGAATTCACTGTCACTTTCTCCAAGCTCCTTCCAGAGTCCTTGGGCCTGGTCATACTGCACAGTAGAGTTGTTTAAGGGTCTACCCCTCTGCTGGAGGTGACCTCAACAAGGGCAGGCACCATGTTTTGCTCATGCTTATTCTTAAATCTCTGTTCCTAGAACAAAAATGCAGTACTCAGAAGGGGCTCAATAAATGCTCGTTAAAATGAATTGAGGGCTTCAGGTCTCCTTTTCCAGGGAGGACTTGTCAGCAAGTCCTGAGCAGGGCAGAAGCCCAGTCAATGAGATCTAAATGTCTCCCTTGGAGCCAGAAATTCCTTTCTGGCCAGGTCAAGAAAGCCTGAAGCTTAAGAGTGAAGAAGATGGGGACTGGCAGAGAAAAGTCAGCCTCACACCAGGAAAAAGGCTGTGCCTGCTGCTTCCTCATCCCAAGTGGGTCTGTGATGGGGAACTGGCAGAGACAGGTCTCTTGAGGGCTTGGGCAGGCCTGGCAATGCCTAGGACAGAGGCTGGGGAGGACGTGGGTAAGAGAAGGTCACCTAGGATTAGTACTTGAGTGACAAAGATAATGCTGACGTCATGGAAAACTAGCCTCCCTGTCACTCCTGCATGTGAATTCAATGTCTATTCAGGGACAGCTTCTCCCATACTTCTAGTATTTCCAGGAATGTGTTGCAGGGAAAAGGAAGAGGGAGTATACAAAGGCAGTAACGGTCAGATTCCACTTAACGTGATGATCTGGAGAACTGGACTTATAATCAGGCAGAACTCACATTTAAACCAAGTCACGCTGGCCCTGGGTCTGTACTGAGATACAGCAGTGAATAGGATACAGTGCCCAACTTTACAGAACTCTCTGGTGGGTAGGAGAGACACAACCAAACACATGATTAAGTGTGCAAGTTCAAAGTGGGGAGATCCACAGAGTGTTCTGGGAGCGCAGGAGCAGAAGGTAGGATATTGGGGTGAGGAGCTTAGAGGAGAGGTTTGCGATGAGAGTGAATGTGGAGAATGACAAGTTAGAAGGCAGAAGAGGTGGATGGCCAAGCTTTAAAGGCCTCGTTGGCCAGGACTGAATAGGACAAGCCTGCAAAGGAAAGCAAGAAAGAACTGCCGGAGAGGTAGGAGGGGAGCCAGCAGAGATGCTGTCTTATTATAATGGTGTGTCTCACTCTTACAGATAACCCTGTGCTCCCCGGGTGTGTCCTAATTATCTGAATCTAACACCTATCACACCTGCTGCAGAGCAGGTGCCCTGTAAAAGTTAGGTAACCACACACATGCACACACACACAAACGTGCGCTCACACACACACGTGCACACAAGCACACACACGAGCGTGCACACACGTGCACACACACACGAACACACGTGCACACACATATGCGCAAACACGCACATGCGCACACACGCGCACACATGCACACTCGAGCACACACACGTGCGCACACACATGCACACGCACATGCACGCACCAGCATGCACACGCACACACGCACACACTCTGGCAGTACTCTGGACAACAGATAAGGGGACAAGGAAGCAGGGAGGAGAGACCAGCTGGGGTGCTGCTGAAATGCAAGCTGCTGCGCTAGGCTGTGGTGGTGGGTGGAGGTGTATCTCAGGCCGCCTACTCAGCTGGCTCAGGCTGGGACAGCCTTGATGCCAGGTTACCGTCATGAAGTACTTCCACACAGCTTGGTAAATAACTTGTGCCAAGCCACCTCAGTGCCTCCTTCCACACCCAGTGCCTTTCAGCCTCTGCTCTGGCTGCTCCAGCCCCTTCCCAATACCCCCAATCTCCTCATGATCCAGTTACTAAACAAAGGGTTAATGTCAGCGGACCAGGCATAAAAGAAGCCTGTGGGCTCTGCTCAGTGGCCAGGCAGACATTCCAATTGGTTAGAGGCTGGGCCAACCAGATGTTAAGTATTTTGCATACCACTCCTCTGTGCCCTACTCCAATCTGCCCTCTGATTCTGCTCTCCTTCTAAGAAAAAGAAAATGCCAAATTAGAGCCTGAATTCCTCAGTCTGCTTCCTGCTCTCCCTGCATATCACACTCCCTGGCCGCTCTCTGATCTACACTCCTCTGTCCTGCTTGCCCCCTGTCCCCATCCACAGTTCTATCTGTGCTCTGTTCGGCCGGCCCTCTCAAAGAGAAGCCACTCACATGTTACGAATAATGACTCTTACATCAAGTGAAAAATCAAATTTATTTGCAACAAACAGCCTGGGCTGCATTGATTTCCATCAGGCTAGTCCTGCATACCCTTTTAAGCAGCCAGACTCAGCATCAATACGAGTGAGTTAAGACATCTCGGGACTGGGGAAATGCAAGGTAAGGGCTCACTCTAAGGGTTCCATGATCCTGTTGAGCCAGCCAGCTCCTCTGATGTGTGAGTCTGGAAGATTTACTTCATCCAATTTAAGAAGTCCTCATGGTTTACTTGCTTTATGTCCTTTTTGGCCTCTTTTCTGAGGCCCCGGGGCACGAGTTGACATCCCATCTCACTCAACATCTAGCTGTGCAATCTTGGGCTGCTGATCACCTGAGCTTCAATGTTGTCTTTAAAATGGGATGATAATCTATGACCTGCTACCTTCAAAGGATTTTTGCGGATCCAGGGTGATAATTTGAAGGAGAGTATTTTGTAAACTGCTACGCACATGCCAGCCTATGAGATGAGAATGCTTATTTGTTATTTACAAAGACAAAGAGCTGCCCCTTCCTTGAGCCTCATGTGCTAGGTCCAAGCCAACCGGGGCTCACTGAGCTCTGTCACTTAAGGACAGGACAGAGCAAGAGAAAAGCTTTCAGAGACCATTTTGTCTCTTCTCTTTGGTGAGATCCAGAGATGACAATTAATAACAGGCAGCATGTCTGAAGCATCTGTTCTGTGCCAGGTACTGGTGTCAAGTGTTTTATCTACAGTTCTCATCAATCCTTACCACCTATTAGGTACTGTTTATCTGTTTGCACAGGTGAAGTAGCTGAGAATACTAAAAATGGCAGAGCCACAGTCCAAATCTAGGTCTGTTTGATGCCAGAGTTGGAGCCTTAACCATAAGCTGGGAAAGGGACTGCTCATTTTTCAAGCCTCACAGGCAGAACAGGTCAGCTTTCACATGGACATAGGCCTGTGGGAGAGAATGGAAATGAAGAGGCCATAGGTGTGCTCTGTCTGTGTGTGTGGCCAGCTCCTCTTACCTCTGCGATCTTGAGCAAATGATTCACCCTGGGGTTGTTATGAGAATTAAATAACATTGTCGAAAGGCATATAAATTACATAGCACAGTGCTCAGCTGCCCTGTCTGTGAAGGGGGAGAAGGGCAGAGCAAAATCAGGGTGGGCTGCACAAATTGTCAGGCATTGGTCATGACCCAACAGGCATCAAAGAGGGCTCAAGCCTCTGCAGGCAGAAAAACAGGAATCACTGAGGCACCAGGGTAGGAAAGAAATATCATGGCAGGTCTGGAAGCCTGAGCAGTTCAGCAGGGCTGGCCCATGAGTGGTGGAGTGTGGAGAGTTAGGGGATAAAAAGTCTAGAAAAACAGAAACGGATTTGGGGAAAGAGTTCTATGCTAGGGGGAGCTCAGTTTAAGGGCAACAGGGAGTCACCCCCAAGCTTCATCTGGCTGCAGTACAGAGAATGGCTCAAGGCAGGCAGCTCTGGGTGAAGGGGGGTGGTTGTGGTTAATCCTCCAAGAAAAATGATAATGGTTTGCACTGGGAAGTGTCAGAGGGAATGGCTAAGAAGAATGGATTTGAATACTGGGGCAGGATGGATAGGCTTTGGGGACTACTGTAGGTAGAAAGTGCAGGAGAGGGAGCCAGGCACCAGAATATTCTACAAATTACTAAGTTTTCATGTCTAACCATCTCAGTAAGGTCTTCCTCTCAAGGTCACACAGGGCTTGACACAAAGAAACTGCTAAATACATTTGTTGAATGAATAGCAAAACTAGGAACTAACATTTATTCAGCACTTACTTGGTATTATCATGCTTACCACTTAAAGGCCATCTCATTAAGTCCTCATGACAATTCAGTGCACTAGGGAGGCTTCTCACGGCCATCTAACAGTTGAGGACTGAGGCTTAGAGGGGAGCCTAACTCAGCTCTAGGCAGGTAGACAAACACTGGAGCCCAGCTCCTAACCATCTCACTATGCCAGGGAAGTGGGTGAGCGAGAAAATAAATAAGAATGAACTACAGGGCAGGCTTTTTACCAGGTCCAAGTGCCCAAATGGCAGAGACTTGCTGTTTATATGGCACCCCAACTGGTGTTCCAGCTCACCTGTGTCACGCCCACCTGCGCCACGCCCACCCGAGCCCATGCCTACCTGAGCCAAGCTCACCTGCGCCCGGGCCCCGCCCCCTCGGCCTTGCCCTCACCTGTGCGGCAGAATTCCTCGGCCTCCTGAGGCACAATGTCCTTGACGCGGCTGCCATAGGCTAGGCGGGTGTCCTGGTCGTAGGCCTTCAGGGTCTCGCTGGAGCTGTAGGATTTCTGCGGGGCTTTGCCCTCCTCGCTGTCCGCGGACGAGCTGGTGTAGCGGCGCTCGGTGTCGCGGCGCCGGGTCAGCGAGCGGTAAGGCTTCCTCTCCTTCACGTCCATGGCCTCCGGCCCACGCTCCTCCACATCCACAAACAGGGTCCTCGCCGCACTCAGGGCCGAGTGGTCTAGAGCCAGGGAAACCAAAGATAGGGCGTGAGAGGCAGAGAACATTCCCGGGTTTATCCTGGGCCTGGATTCACCCTTGCAGTCGTGTGGACAGAGAACCCCAGGCAGTGGAGGAGTGGGTACCGCTCCACCATTACGCAGCCCGTAAGGGGCAAAGGAAACTCGCACCCAGGACCTCTAATTACAAATCCTGCCCCTTTCTGCTACTTAGCCTATTCACCTTGAAGAGGCCTCCTCCAGTGATGGGCACCAAGGAAGCTGACAGCAAAGGCCAGAGAGCACTGGTGGTTAGTAATATTCCTAGGTAGGAACCAAGCCTGTTTGGTTCCCATCACATCCCACGTGGAGCAGGGCCTGACCCAGCTGTGGCCCAGGGCTCCTTAAAAATCTGTGAGATGAATGATTGCATGCAAGCACTGGGGTAAGCACTTTGCATATATTATCTTAGTAAATCTTGACATCTTCTGAGATGTTATTACTCTCTCCAACCTCTTTTGGAAATGAGCTAAGGTATAAACAACCAACCCACACTTAACCACTACCAGATGATTATATAATTATTTGCTTTTTGCCCATCTCCTTCTGCTAGTCTGTAAGCTCTATGAGAGCAGAAACTTTACCTGTACTGCTCACTCCTGGTCTCTAGCACCTTGAACAAGGGCTGGTACACAGTAGGTGCCTAATAAAGATGTGTTTAATTAACCAGCTAACCATCCCCATCTGACAGATGAGAAAACTGAGACTTGGAACCCCCTTCAAGGTCACTTAGGTGTCAAGTAAAAAAGCCAGGATTGGAACTCAGATCTGTTTGGCTCTAAAGCCTGCATTTTTCCTATTCCATTCTGCCTCCCTGAGACGTCTCCCTCCTACTCTTAGTACACAAAAGTGCCCTTCCAGTTACTCAGAGAATGTCCCTCACCTCCAGACTTGCCCATCTCATCAGTGCCACCGTCAGCAATGGGCAGCACAGTGTCTGCCCCACCCATCTGGGTGTTGCTAGAAGGTCTGACTGGTGGGAAGCTCGTAATAGCCCTTTCTCCTCTTTTCCCCATCTTGACCCTTCTGCCCTACACTGACACCCCTGGATTTTTGAGTTGTGATAGCACCCTCTTTCTCCCTCCAAAGTCTTCTTTTAGCTCTGGGGTAGCAAACACAACCATACAGGCCGGGAGCTCAATACAGAAGGAAAGCAGAATATCCTCCGTAGAGACATAGGGCATCACTTGGTTTTTGTGAAACACAACCTGCTCAGTTCTGGCTTTCCATTGCTCCATCTTTCAGAGCAGCATGGGTACACAAGACATTCCCCTGCTTCACTGTCCAATTAGAGAGACAGCAGAGCAAGAGCTGTGATAAATGCTGCCAACATCAGATCTCAGTGTCCAGGGTGGGGCCTTGACAGCTGGGAGGGTGGGTCTGTCCAAGTGCTTGCCTGTGCTGCAAAGTGGGAGTGTGGGTGGGAGTGTCTGGGGGGTGGGGGTGTCTTGTGAATTTTTAAGATAAGCTGGAAATTTGGAGTTAGATATAAAAGATATGACTTTAAAATGTTGATCCATTATTATTATTTAATTTTAATACTTTGCAGGCCAAACAAAACAGACTGCTGAGTTGAATTTGCTCTGCGGCTCGCAGTTTCCAAATTCTGCCTTTGATCATGGACATCAGAGGCAGCTCTTTGGCCCGTTTTTCCAAGAGTGCAAACATTTGTGATTTTATTGGTGCCTCATAATAACTGTGAAGTAGAGATTACAATTATTTTCATCCCCATATTATAGATGAAGCTACAGTGTCCCAGGGCCATATAGTCTCCTGCCCAAGGCCACATGGTGAGTTAGTTGCAAAGCTGGCACTAACTACATAGACTGCAATGCCTCGGGATTATACCTAGATCCAATTAAGATGAATAGGTGACACTATTTTGGTTCCCGATTCTCAAAATATCCCTGGAAATTAATGCTGGGGCAAGGGGTGTAACTCGAGACACGCAGAAATCAAATTATATTACTGAGGCTCAAACCCAGAGCTCTGAGTTCTGCCATCCTGATGCTCAGTCTCCCAATAGCTGGCAAGATGATAGTCCTCTGAGTGTCTGAGAAGCAGGAGCACAAGGAAGATCAGTGACAGTACCTTCTACTCCAGGGTTTTTAAAATTTTCTTGACTGCAGTCCATAATTAGAAAAACATATTATGGCCAGGCATGGGGTAGCTCACATCTGTCATCCCAGCATTTTAGGAGGTGAAGTGGAAGGATCACTACAGGCCAGGAGTTCGAGACCAGCCTGGGCACAGCAAGACCCTGTTTCTACAAACAAACAAACAAAAATTTAGCCAGGCATGGTGGCACATGCCTATAGTCTCAGCTACTCAGGAGGCTGAAACGGGAGGATAGCTTGGGCCCAGGAGGTCAAGGCTATAGTGAGCTGTGATGATACCACTGTACTCCCCGCTAGGCAAGAGTGAGACCGTGTCTCAAAAAAAAAAAAATGACAATATCTTACATAATGACCCACTACACACATTGATGTATGTGAATGTGTGTGTTTATATGTATAAAAGAGAAACAAAAGATTCACAAAAGTTATTGCATGATGAGAAATGCACTCTGATATGTTCTATCTCATTCTCTTTCATTTTAAAAAAATGACTGATTATAACTCTAAATTGATATCATGACCCAATACTGGCTTTCAACCCAAAGCACTATTCTGGTATAATTTGAATGAGGATTTATGGCAACTGCTGCCTCTGCCTATTTACTTCTAACCCCTGAGTGACAATAATGATGATGATAATAATAAGCATAAGTACTCCATAATGTTAGCCATTATTAATATGACTCACTAATAACTCATATTAATAACTCATAATATTAATAATGGTTTTAACAATATAGCTAATAAACTCTTAGTAGCTAATATTTAATTATTGCTTGCTTTTACTATGATTATACATAACATCCTTAATCCTCACCCCAACCCTGTGATATAGGTATTATGATTCTCTGCAAACTGCAGATGAGAAATTGTGAGGTTAAGTATGCTGCCCAAGGTTACATGGCCCTGCCATGGTGGAGAAAAAATTGTGATCCTGAGGTTGAACTCAGCAAATGGGTATAACTGCTGTATGGGCTGTGCCAGGGGAATTTTTGAAGCCCAGGTCATGCTATTGTCCTGCTCATGCCCTCTAGCAGCTCTGCTGAGCCTTTGGGGTCAATTCTGGCTTCTTGGTCAAAATGAAGGCTCTTGTCAATCTGGCTCACCTCGCTTCCATCTTGCTGAGCCACTCGCACTTTCCTGGATGTGAACTCTGTGGCCTCTCTGACTTTGTGCATGATGTTTCATCACTGCACATGCAGCCCACTAGATGATCTTTTTTTCACGTCTGCCTCTCGCCTTGACTAGAGTTCCTTGAGGGTAGGTAGGCTTGGTATCTGGTGCTCACAAAATGCCTGTTAAGTGCATGCATGAATGAAACTACTTGGCAGCTACTTCATGTCTTCTTATTAAGCCTCAATAACATAAAATATTAGTAGTTCACTACCAATTAAGTAAAGTATTATGTAAATCTAAGGCTGAATTAGAGGCATTGCTCAGATGTACTCTTTTTTTAAATTTCAAAGGTAGCCTGGGCTTGAAGTATGCATCCCACATTGACTGGCTGAATGACCTTGGGCAAGTTATTAACCTCTCTGTGCTTCAGCTTTCTCATCTGTAAAACCTCTTAGGGTTGTTTTGAGGATTAAATGAGTTAATATGTGCCCCTAGCATATACAGTCCCTGATACACAATGAATGCTCAATAGATGTTAGCTATTATTATCACCAGAAAAAACAAACACATTTTCTTTTTAAAAGGCATAACGTAGAAGGCTACGGGTAAGTGTCAGTTATAACTGGGGAAGGGGCATCCCCTCAGAAGCATATGTTGATAAGGCTGAGAAACATTTTAGGCTGTTAAATTCGTGGGTGACTATTTCCTCTTATCAGTGTGTGCCTGTTGACTGAAGACATTGGCTTCAAGGCAAAGGCTCAGTAACCACAAATTATTAAGAACATACACACCTAACGCACAGCTTCCCTGTCACAAAGCTGAGGCAGGGAGAACATTCGGCTGGTTCTCATTTCCTTAAATTTTTTTTTTTCACATTTTAGGCTTAATATAGTAACTCAGCAAATATTTGCTGTTTTTGAACAGATGGGAGGTCAGTTATGGTTCACACTCAAACTGGCATTTAACAGAGCGAGAAAGAAGAGGTTGCGGTGAAAGAGGAGTGACAGTGGGGAAATGCTCCCTTTGGAGCAAGGGACTTCAGCACAGTGACCTGGAGCCCCCTGGCAGAAGGACAGAAGGAGTGCTGGGGAAGGGGCCCACCTCAGACCCTGCAACCCCCAGGCACAGGCTCAGGGACAGAAGCACATGGCACATATCCATGCCTAAACGTGTTTGCTCCCTCCTTACCCGCCAACCTCTGGGTTCCCCATAAAAACCATGAGCGTGACATCCAAGGCTTCTGGAGATCTGAACTTTCCTTGTCTCTCTCTGTTTCCTCTCGCTGCCACAGAGCAACCTGTCTCCCACAGACTCATATGCTCCATTTCAGTTGTGCAGAACTGCCTGCCATTTGCCAGACATCCCATACTCTTTAACATTGCTGAGCCTCTACAAGTGGTGTTGGGTGGACTCACCTAAGGGCGGCACCAGCAGGAGATGGGGGCAGGGTCACGTTAGGTGAGAGGCCAGACTGTGTCTTCTCTGCCCCCTCTAGCTCTCTAGTCCTCTGTCCATGCCTTCTCCGTCAGGTAGCCCCTCCTCCAGGCCTCCGCTTTGTACTAGGCTCTGCTAACATGTTCCCCTACCCTCATCTGTGCAGGCCCAGGGATGTGCCAGTTTCTTGCTGTTGCTACAGCCCAGGTGTCTCACCATCAGGGCTGGCTCTCAGACCCTGCTGCACCTCCGTCTCTTCATTAAAGTCTGCTCCTCTAAGCCATCTAGAGTGAACTGTTTCCTGTTAGGATCCTGACCAATGATACAGCTTCACCCCTTACTTTCTGTTGGCTTTCAGCAATCATCATCATCATTGAACTAATAATAACACCAGCCACCACTTACTCAGGGTTTGCCATAGGCCAGGCACCCGTCAAGTGCTTGAGATGATTTCATTTAGTTCTCACCATTTCTACCTCTGTGAATTGGTCCCATTTTACTGATGAAGAGCCTGCGGCTTAGAGAAGTAAAATAACTGGCTTGCAGTCACACAGGAAGAGACTCAAGAGCTGGATGTGTCCAACTCCAAACCTTCTTTCCAGAACCCTCTACCCTGACAGTAATAGAATGAGCTCCAGGCTAGGAGTAAGGCCTGTCCTGGCCACCTCCTAGCTGTGTGGCCCTGGGCACAGGATGTTTAACTTATTCCAAGAGGCTGAGTTTGTTAGATGTTTTGTAAACTGTAATGTACTAAATCGGTATAAGGGATTGGAAAATAATTACTGTCAATGCCATCATTATTAGTGTGTTGTTATTTCTAAACAACAAATTATGTAACTACTTTAAACCTAGACCAAATTAGGCAGGTGAGAATGTTTTGGGAAGCTCGAGTAGCAAATATATACCTAAGGACCAAACTAGCAGCTCAGTCATTGAAGGCCTCCGGCTAAACAAAGAGGCTCCAATCAAGACAAAGAGCATGTGGCCCCCAGGCGAGCACATTGCCACTCACCCCAACTGTGAGATGTGCAAGACCCTGGCAGGGACTCGGCCCACCAGCCTGCTCCTGAGATGGCACAGTGTTCTGAAACTCTTCTCCAAGCAAAACCTGAGCACCACAAAGGTGCCTTAGAGAAGAATTCATTTTCACAAACTGTTGCAGACCAGTCTAGTGCTGGGCACTGGAGGTTCCAGAGATGAGCGGGTCACAAGCTCTCCAGTGACAGCTCACCATCTCTCTGGGGTGTCAGCCCTAGGGACCATCACCATCAGTGACAAATGCTTTGATAAAGTATAAACTGCAGTTTTATAAGCTTGTTCTTACGCTGACATGGGTCTTGGTTTTGGTGTGTCTGTGGAGAAGGAGAGTGGGCCCAGAGGAGAGGAGGGAAGACGACATATGTATCGAGCACAGTGCTTTTCACATACCCCCATGAAAGCCATAATTATTTCTCATTTTTGAGGCCAGGCTAAAAGATCCAGTTATTTGGTCAAGTTCACATAGCCAGTAAAGGACAGGGCTGAGACCGGAACCCAGAACTTCTGACTCTAAAATCCATGTTTGGGTGGTTGTATGAGTTCATTTTCATGCTACTGATAAAGACATACCTGAGACTGGGTTATTTATACAGGAAAAGGGATTTAATGGACTTACAGTTCCACGTGGCTGGAGAGGACTCACAGTCATGGCAGAAGGTGAAAGGCACATCTCACATGGTGGCAGACAAGAGAAGAGAGAGCTTGTGCAGGGAAACTCCACCTTATAGAACCATCAGATCTTGTGAGACTTATTCATTACCACGAGAACAGCATGGGAAAAACCTGCCCTCATGACTCAATTACCTCCCCCGGGGTCCCTCCCACAACACATGGGAATTCAAGATGAGATTTGGGTGGGGACACGGCCAAACCATATCGGTATTTTTTTTGTTTTTGTTTTTTTCCTTTATGTGAAGCTGGGCTTGGATGGATCTGGAAGGTTTGAACAGGGATGTGAATGTGGGGAGGCCTGGGAGCCCCCTGGTGGTGATGGTGATCAGGGGCTCATTGAAAACTACTGTTAATTGAATACCTCCTCATGTGCTTGGTACTGTGTAAATTATTTCAAATCCCTATAATAACTTGGTAAGTTAGGTATTATTCTTTTATTCTTTATTTTCTCTTATTTACTCTTATTTTATCAATGAGATAACAAGCCCAGAGATTAACTGGCTTGCTCTAGATCACATGGCTTCCAAGTGTCAGGGTCTAGATTTGAAACTGAAGAAAATGTTTGAACCTCAAGAAAAGGATCAAAAACCTAGTTCCATAGGCTCATTCACTTGGTAATCATTGCTAAGTCCCTTTTCTGTCCTAAGTGCTGCAAAAGATCCAAGGAGGCGTCACAGGAGACTCCCTTCTTCTCTCCTCCCCCAACTCCCAGTTCCTACCCTCCTGTGCCAAGCCTTGTTGGAGGCATCAGAGGACAAGACAGATGTGCTTCTGACTCCTAGATGCTTCTATACACTGGGCAAGTCAGACAGAGGGAGAGGCAGGGAAGGACACCACAGGGGCCTGCCCCACACCCAGGCCAAGGTGGCTCAGAGGTGGAGAGACCATCAGGGACCACTCCCCAGAAACAGTGACATCTAAATGAAAACCAAAGAATGTCAAGTAAAAGACGGTTTTGAGGTAAGGAGAGAAAAAAGTCTAGATCTGTGGCTTTCAAATTTCTCTTGCCTGCAGTAAAAATACACTTATATTGCAATCTGGGATACACACATCTACAATTTTTTAACTAAAACAAAAATTTCATGAAAAGATGCTGAACCTTACTGCAAGGGTGAAATCTGATATTTTCTTCTCTACTTAACTAGAATTATGAATGAGATGCCAACCTACAGTCTGAAAAACACTGTCCTAGATCACAGCATGGAAAAATGAACCTGGCACAGACAAAAGCCCAGTTATATTCCGGGAGTTCAGACTCTGGGGAGGAAAAGAGGTTGGAGAGAAAGCTTGAGAAGTGAGGAGGGAGCAGCCTGGTAGAAGAAATAAAGAACATCCCTACATGGTAAATGTAAGCGGACAGTAAAATGCAAAATGCATGTGACAGAGAGAGCCTGCACTTGGAGGACCTGGTAGGGAGCGTGCCCTGCGGCTAGTTTTCAGAGGCCCTGCTGCCTTGGGAGGCTGGAGCTGGTCTGGAAGAATGGCAAGACTGTGGGGCCCGGGAGAAGGGGAGATATGGGAAATAAAGCTTTTGGTGTTTGAGGAGAAATTCAAGAAACAAACCTGGCCTCTTCACATGGGTTCCAGCAATATTTATGAAGGGGCAGGGGCCTGGAGCATTCGCAGAGAGACTTCTACAGACAGTACAGTGCTCCAAGAAACCTCTGCCCCTGCCAAAACCCGCAGGGAAATGGGGGCTGTTATCACCCCGGGTTACCTCGCAGCCTCAGATACAGCCAGAAACGAGCCAGGAAATTGACTGAATTCCTACTGGACTAAAGTTTTATAAGTTTTCCTTAACATAAGCACAGGGTGATATTTTTAGTTCTTTGTGTGTCAAAAAGGGCCCATAAATATTTCAGAGCTAAAATGTGTTCCACAAAATATAAGTCCTGGGTAGCATCTGTGTGTGTGTGTGTGTGTGTGTGTGTAAAATCGTGAATTTTACTTTCCTTATTCCTTCAATGTGTGGTCTTTGAGTCCTTTATTTTAAAGTGGGGGTGGGGAGGATGGGTTGTGGTGGTACCTGTTCTTGTACCAAGTATTGTGTTGGGCTTTGTGCAAACCAGAGAAGGAGGCACTGCTATCCCCACTTTACTGATTTAGAAACTGAGAGTAGCAAAGTGATGCTCAAGTTCACACAACACACCAGGACTGGAATCCGGGAGCTCTGCTTCCGAGGTCTGTACTCTCTGTTGTAGCACCCAGAGCACATTTCTCTGGCACTGTCACTTTGGGGAATCCCTGGCCTTTTTCAACAGTGAGACAGTGATTATAATAATGGTGGCTAAAAGCAAGGTCTTTATATGCATTACCTCACTGAGTTCTCACCACACCCAAAACCGTCCCCATTTTATCGACAAAGAAACCAGGATTTAGGGAGGTTAAGTATCTTGCCTGGAAGGCCACAACAAAAAAGTGACAGAGCTAGGATTCAAACCTGTGCCTGTCTGACCCCAACGTTCAAGCTTTTAATCATAACCTACACTGCTTCCTGCACAGGCCATTCTATATTCTAATCGGCTTAAATGTTCTATTTGTTCTTTCACCTTTTTAAAAAACATTATTAATTCTTCTGATGAACTGAGTCAGAACCTGGCCTGGACTCCTGGGAGAAGTGCTTTTACAGCTGCTGCTTGACACGTGCCCTGTACAGAAAGAGAACTGTTGGGACACAGACAGGGCTTTCCTGGGAGCGTGGTGGAGTGTGGCTGTGTGCCCAGCCTGGCTGCAGGGACATCCCTAATAAGCGGCTGGCAGGCAGGTGACAGATGGTGCCGCTGTCTACAGAAGCCATCTTGCCCTTCTGTTAGAGAGCTTGTCAGAGGCCGGGTATCAAAGGGCAGACAGCTGCTGTATGGGCACTGCTTCTCTGATCCTGAGCTGCAGAGCTGGGAGGGCTCCCACCAGAGCTGCCTGACCCCCTAGAGGGCTGGGCATGTGCAGGGCCTAGGACACAACAGGCCTTCCATCAACAGATGGTATTATGGTAGCTGTGTCTTCCAGATTCCTTTGGTCTACATCCTTCCTGCCCCCAAAGCCACATAGGAGCCAATGATTCCCTTTGACAAATGGTGGCATCTTAGAGTCAGAAAATGTGTTAGGCTGGGCACGGTGGCTCACACCTGTAATCCCAGCACTTTGGGAGGCCAGGGAGGGCAGATCACTTGAGGCCAGGAGTTTGTGACCAGTCTGGCCAATGTGGTGAAACCCCATCTCTATGAAAAATACAAGAATTAGCTGGGTGTGGTGGCCCACACCTGTAGTCCCAGTTACTCAGGAGGCTGAGGCATGAGAATTGCTTGAATCTGAGAGTTGGAGGAGGTGGCAGTGAGCTGACATCGAGCAGCTGCACTCCAGTCTGAGCAACAGAGTGACACTTTGTTTCAAAAAAAGAAAAAGAAGAAAGAAAATGTATTAGGATTGAAAACAACATCAAAGGTCAGCTGATTCAAGCCCCATCAGGTGCCTGAACCCTCCTCAGTCCCATCCCTACTGAGTGGTCACACCAGCTCCAAAGCTGGGGACTTTACTACCTCAGGGGCCTGAAACCTGCCTCCTTTTAGCTTCCTTCCACAGGCCTCAACTCTACTCCTTGGGGTCTCAGGAAATAAGCCTAATGCCTTTGCCTCAGCAATAGCTCTTCCAGACTGAAGACCGGGCTGGTCTGGGTGTCTGCGTCCTCTCTTCAGATTTAACATGTCTCCTACAGTTTTCAAGCCCTCACCTTTCTGGCGACCTTTTCCTTGGGTTTGTCCAACCTCGTTCCCTCTTTCCCATCCAACAAAGCTTTATGAGATCCTAGGGTAGACCCGGGGACAAGGGGTTGGAGCGGATGCAGTCTTGATCCTCGAAGAGCCCACATGAATGTCAGAAGGACAAACACGTCTACAGGTGATTCCAGTACAAAGGACGCAAAACAGCAACTGACACAGACACCCAGGGTAGGGCGGCACTGCATCAGGTGGGGTGGGCAGCAGAGGCTGCCTGAAGGAGGAATCCCTGGGCTGGGTCTGAAAAGCCGAGCAGGGGTTAACAGGGCAGGGAGAGGAAGACGATCCTGTTTGCCTGCCTGCCTCTCCCATTGTGCTGACTGGAATCCACTGGGAGCCTCTTGGTGCAGCCTGAATGTCCCCCCTTCACCCCTTTCTCCTGTACCCAACACATGTTGCCTTGGGGCACTCAGTCCCATGTGGCTTTCTTGGAAGCCAGACCCACTGGGGCCCCAAGTACAGCTGGCCGTTAGGACTCTGAGTTTCCTTGTAAGCAGCACTTTGGGAAATTGCCTGTCTCTTCTGTACTTCAGGCCCCAGGGAAAAATACTTCCTTCCTTCTCCCTAGAAAAACCCTTTTCCTAGAAAACCCCTTCAAGGGTCAAGCCTGAAACCCAGTTTATTGGATTTCCAATTCTCTGTAAAAACATTTTTTTCCTGACTTTCTCTGGGCTTATTCTGGGACCACACTAGGAAGTAGAGGGAAGAGGGAGAGAGGCTGATTAATCACACATCCCCAATCTTAACCTGTAATTACCTGGGCTCCCTATTAGGCCTCCACTCTGTGAGGTGAGAGAGGAGAGAGACAGAAGGGAAACCAACATCCCAGAAAGGCAGGCATCAGTTGAAGGATTCTGGAAATGGTGAAACTCTTAGTTTTAACACAAAGGCCTCCTCAGCCTGAAGGAAGTTCTTGGTTGAACACAACAGCTGGAGGAAGGGGTTAGTCCCTCTTTTCCTCTGTCTTCTCAGCCAGACGCTGGGCCTGAGTTCATACAGCTTTGGGGCTGTGGGTAAGAGAGGATTTAGAGACATCCTTTCTGCTCTTTAGGCCCAGAGAAGATGCTCTGTTGAGCAGGGAAGGAATATCACAATGGCTTCTCCAGGTGCCATCAAGATACCTTGTGTGCACAATAGCTTCTTGTCTTATAAAACTCCAGGTCCAGGCACATGTCATCTATGCCCTGGGCATACCTGACACTGATGCTATCACAGGAGCTGAAAGGATAGAAATCTAGAGGTCACCATCAGCCTCTGATCATAGCTGGGAGGACAGCAGGGATTACCCAGGCTGTCCTTCCTGTCAGAGGTGGTGTGTGTGTGTGTGTGTGTGTGCATGCACACATGCTTAATGCCTGCTGGCCCACTGCTGTGATTGTTCAGAAACCAAAGGCTCTATTGTAACTCTGTTCACCAGGCCTTTTGCTATTGAGCCCTGGGGATGGAACTGGATCAAGCTCAGAACTGCTGCCCAGTGGATGTGGGCTCGGAGTGCTCGTGGCTGACACAGGTTTCAATATTGCTGGTGGGGCAGGGGCAGGGCGGGCCTAGAGGAAGAAAATTCCTATTTTTATCCCCCCAGCCCTTATATTTCCTCCTCAGTTACTATGACTCAGGCCGTCCCTCAACTCGTGATGACTGAAGGCCACACAATAGCGGTTTGAAAGTGACCTCAGAACAGTCCTTCCCTCCGTCAACTGGTGCTCACATGGGCTCTTAGAGCAGGTGGGGTGTCCTTGGGAAAGTCCCTGCATTGTTCTGTGCCTCGATTTCATCATCTGTTAGGGAAATGCCCACACACCTGGATCATCAACTTCATTGGTACTTATAACATCTTGATTCTTCCCCAATGCTAAGAACAGTTTAGAGGTGTATCCAGGGTTTGCTGGGTTGAACCAAAGTGAATAAAAATATACAACTCTCCACATGCCACCTCCATGGTCCTTCTAGGTGCAAAGCTCTCTGACTTTCTCTTTGCCTAATGAAAGCCCCAAAGCTGGAAACCTTTGCGAGCCAACCCTCTCCCTTGGCATCCTCTTAAGTGGCTCTTTTTTGGTAGCACAAATCCACTCCCTCGGCCCCACACAAGCTCCCCAGATTTGTGAAGGGGGCAACTGATTGTGCCCTCCTGACGCTGCTTGAAATTTTGTTTTTAGAGAGGCGGGAGCTAAGGCTTGGGGGGTTGTGACTGGTGGTCACCCGCATCCTAGCAAGTGAAGAGCCAGAAGCTGTCAGCTCCATCCTGCTTCCTTCCATGGCCTCAGTTTTCTCTTCTGCAAAATGGGTTGGTGTGGGGTATCACATTTAATCTATGCCTGAGAACTGCCCTGATACCCCAGAAAAATGCACATGTGTGTGCACACGCACGCACGCACACACACACACAGGCATTTAAAATGCTCCATCTAAGGCTCGAAGTTCTGTGAGATGCAGTGATTGCAAAGGCCCTTGGGGAGGTGTGACTACGGGTCCTCACTGCAGGAAGGGTGGATTAGTAAAGGCATCTTGGAAAGGATGCTACGTAGAAAGCAAGAGAGAGATGTAGCTTTGGCAGAATTTCACTGACATCTCTGGATATCCAAGCCTCAAAGGGGTGGAGGAAAAGGCCCATAATGATAGGAAAACCCTAACTGCCTGAAGCTGCCTCCATCTCTAATAATTAAAGGCAGACTTAATAGATATTAAGGCCCTCTTTCCAGCAGCTGGGTGGCCAGGCAACTTTTATTTCAATAATTAGCCACTGTAAGTCACACAGAACTGGAGGCAGATAAAGGCAGGGCCAGTCTCTCAAGGAGCTAATTGTGCCCAGAGTTCTACATGCCTAATCAAGCCTCGTGCTGCTCCCATTCCTTTCATCCAAGGCCTCAAAGGACTTTGCCGTTGGTAATTAAGTCTTATAAGTGCCGTAAAGAAAGGGATTCTCCAGGGCAGTCAGAATGGAGAACAGGCTGCTGGGGTGGAGGTGGGGCAGGCAGCGTGCAGCTGCCTCCAAGATGGGGACAGGGATCCAGGAATAGGCCCCAGCCTCACAGCCTGTGCCATCGCAAGCCTTCGGCCTCTGTGCATTCTGTCCCTAGACAAGATAATGGAAGACTGGGTGGCTTCAGGTGGCCACCTCCTCTTGAGACTGGTTCGGTTTTGTCACCCAAAGCCTTTATACATTTCTCAACCCAGGGGATATATTTGTTAAAAACTCCAATTCAGGCAGGGCTAATTCAAAAACCACACTCCCAAATTCTTAGTTAAAAGGGAACATGAGGGATACAGTTGCCCAAGCCCCATCCGATGCTTGAATTCCTTCTATGAGTCCACGTGGATAGCAGCCAGCCCTTGTTTGAGCTGCAGTGACAGGGAGCTTACTCCTAACACATTTCATTCTCTAAACTTGGCCCTGGACAATTCATTCTGATAGTGAGCTGAAACTTGCCTCCTGTGAGAGCCTTCATGGTGGCCCTAACTCCACATGCCTTAGAACCTCACAAGCAAGCCAAAGACCTCCTCCCAAACCAAGACCTCTCTTCTCCAGGCTCTGGGAAGCAGTGGAGCACCATGGTTAAAAACACGGGCTTTACATCAAGGGCATGATCAAAAGAGGAAAATTTGATAAATGGAACCTAACCAAAATTGAAAACTTGTGCTCTGAAAATACTCTTGAAAGGAGGAAAAGGCAAGCTACAGGTAGGAGAAAATTTTTGCAAACCACATATTAACAAAGGAAGGCCTAGTATCTAGAATATATATATATGTGTGTGTGTGTATATACACATATATATATATGAAACTTTCAAAATGCAACAGTGAAAAACAAACAATCCAGTTAGAAAATGCCCAGAAGACATGATCCAATATTTCACCAAAAAGGATATATACACATGGCAAATAAGCACATGAAAAGATGTTCACCATTGTTAGCCATCAGAGAAATTCAAATTAAACCACAGTGAGCTATCACCATATACCTATCAGAATGACTGAAATAAAAAATAGTGACAACACTAAATGTTGGCAAGGATGCAGAGAAACTGGATCACCCATACATTGCTGGTAGGAATATAAAAGTGTACAGCCCCTCTGGAAAGCAGGTTGGCAGTTTCTTAGAACACTAAATATGCAATTACTGTACAACCTAGCGCTTGTATTCTTGGTCATTTATCTCTCAGAAATAAAAGCTTATGTTCACACAAAAAGCTGTACAATGATGTTCATAAAAGCTTTATTCATAATAGCCGAGAACTGGAAACAACCCAGATATCCTTCAACAGGTAAACAGTTAAATCAATGACAGAATGCCATGGAATACGACTCCATGATAAAAAGCAATGAACTAATGATACCAATAAATCACCAGGGAATTATGCTGAGTCAACAAATAGCCAATCGCCAAAGGTTTCATCCTACATTATTCCATGTATATAACATGTTTAAAATAAAAATGATAAAACTTTAGCAATGGAGAACAGATTGGTGGTTGTTAGGGGGTTAGGGATGGGGTAGGGGTGGGAGGGAGATGGGTGTGGCTATAAAAGGGGACTGTGAAGGAAACTTACAGTGATGGAAATGTTTGCTGTCTTGACTGCATATACTCACCCACACATGTGATAAAATAGTATAGAAGTAAACACGCACATGCATGCACACACACTCATTCAGATAAATACAAGTAAAATGGGGAATCTGAATAAGATGAGTGGATTGTATCAACGTCAACATCCTGCTTGTGTTATCTGTCCTTTTGCCATAGTTTTGCAAAATGTTACTATTAGGAGAGACTGAGTAAAGGGTACACAGGCTATCTCTGTTATTTCTTGTAATTGCATGTGAACTATAATGTCTCAAAAATTTCAATGTAGAGAAAAGGGTTTTTTTTTGGCCGGGTGCGGTGGCTCATGCCTGTAATCCCAGCACTTTGGGAGGCCAAGGCGGGTGGATCATGAGGTCAGGAGATCAAGACCATCCTGGCCAACATGGTGAAACACCATTTTTACTAAAAATACAAAAAAAAAAAATTAGCGGGATGTGGTGGCAGGCACCTGTAGTTCCAGCCACTCGGGAGGCTGAGGCAGGAGAATGGCGTGAACCCGGGAGGTGGAGCTTGCAGTAAGCCGAGATCGCGCCACTGCACTCCAGCCTGGGCAACAGAGCGAGACTCTGTCTCAAAAAAAAAAAAAAAAAAAAGGCTTTTTGAGTCAGGCTTTTTTGAGCCAGGCAGACCTTGATTTGAACGCTGAATCTCTTACATACTTCTCGTACAACTTTGGATGATAAACTCTCTGAGCCTCAATTTCCTTATCTGTAAAATGGGGATAGTATATACCACCTTACAGGGTTGTCTTAAGGCTCAAATGAGGTGATGCATGGAAAGGCTCAACCCTATGCTTGGCACTTAATAAAGACTCAGTCAATAGTTGTAAATGTTGCCTTGTTATCCAGGAGAAGTATTTATGTGCCTTCCCCTGATTCAGTCCTCACTCGCGTTGTCTCCATCCTGGCCATTCTTCTCTGAAAAAGTTTCTTTTGGCTAATGTCACTCTTTAAAACACCAAAGTTGAAAATTGAAGTCGGATGCAGTCTTATTACCTGAAACTGCTCTGCATATACCCATAAGCCCACACTTTACATGCTGTTTTGGCCAATTACTTGCCACTTATTTCCTGTGTAATGTCACTTTTCCTTAATAAGGTAGCAAGCTGTTCAGATTCATATTGACTGACCAATTCTTAAACATCTACTATGTACAGTCACCAATATTCATACAAACACCACAAGCACAGCCTCCTGTATTTATTACTAAGTCACCAGAACGACTCTGGAAGTGAGGCATGGTGGTAGACTGCCATACTAATGGCTCCCAAGGAATCATACCTCCCTGTTTCCAAACCCTTGTGTAGTCCCCCACACTAACTCTGGGGTTGGCCACGTGACTTGCATTGGCCAGTGGGCCAAGCGGATATTAGCAGACTTGAATCAGAGGCATGAAAAACACTTGAGCATTTGGGATTGCCTTCTCCCCCTGCTTTTGAAAAACAGCTGTCATATAAAGAGGCCCAGGCTAGCCTACTTGTTGCTGCAGCCACAGGGCTGAGCCAACCAACACCTGGTAGATTATAGCCACATGGGTGAACCCAGGGGAGACTAGCTGAACCACCTAGCTTTGCCTAGCCCAAATAACTGACTCTTGGAAACACGAACCAACATGCAGTCATTTTAAGCCACTGCATTTTAGGGTATGTTATATAGCAAAGGCTGGCTGACATAAGTATTTTTATAATTCCCATATTACTGGGGAGGAAACTGAGGCTCAGATCATTAAGGTATTTTAAAAATAAGAGGAACTGGGTCAGGTCTGGTGGCTCATGCCTGTAATCCCAGCACTTTGGGAGGCTGAGGTGGGCAGATCACTTGAGGTCAGGAGTTTAAGCCCAGCCTGGCCAACATGGTGAAACCTCATCTCTACTAAAAATAGAAAAATTAGCCGGTGTGGTGGCTCATGCCTGTAGTCCCAGCTACTTGGGAAGCTGAGGCAGTGGGATCGCTTGAACCTGAAAGGCAGAGGTTGCAGTGGGCCAGGATCATGCCATTGCACTCCAGCCTGGGGGACAGAGCAAGACTCTGTCTCACAAAAAAAAAAAAAAAAAAAAAAAAAAAGAAATGTTATGAGGGTAATAAGGATAATGCTGCCTAGTGTTTAAATAGTACTTTAGAACTTATACATTTCTAACACATTTTAATGTGATTTAATCTACCATTCTGTACCTTTTTTTGATAACTTACCAAAATTATATTTATGTAGTTGCTTAATTATATGCTCTAAGCTCTACAGAGTTGGGGACCGTGTCTCTCTTGTTCGGCATAAAACCGAAGCTTCTGTCCTTGCAAATGTAGGCACTTAATAAATAATGGCTAACTGAACAAATGAACAAATGCTTCTGAGTAGCTATGATCCTGTATTAAATAAAGAACTGAAGCTTAGAGAGGCAAAGTGCCTTGTTTCCAAGTCACACAGCTAGCAAAAAGCAGGAACCAGGGCTCAGATAAAGCCCAATTCTTCTGACTCTGAGTACAGAGGTATGTCCTTAAATTTTCCATGCATCCCGAGGGTGAGACAGACAAGGAAATGATTAACTACCCCACAGTTAGAAGGGAATGTTGTTGGATGAATTCCATATGTTTGAGGAATGCCAGTCCCCATGCTAAGAGGATTCTGATCAAACCAAGCTCCCCGCTGGAGCAGAAACATGCTGCATGGGAACCCCATTGCTTGGGATCAGAGATCGCTGTTAGCACAAGTCCTGCATGAACTTGTACCATCCAGCCTCAAATCCCTACAAGGCTTCCAAATCAAACAAAAAACCACCTAACAAACACAGAAGCGCTGAAAAGATCTGTCCTCGGCCCTGGGCCCAGTCGCGTGTTCCTTAGTGAGGGATCAGGGGATGTTAGCTCTGAGCTCTGCATTCTCCTGTTTCAGATGCCCCCTTCCCTTTACAAGGTCCTTCCTGCAGCTCAGTGTACAGAGGCGACATTCTCAGAATGCCCTTAATCACTCTGCACTGGGGGTGAAGGAGGGGCCCCTGAGTCTAGCTGAGGAGGCCCTGTTTGCCTTCCTAGCAGTCACCAGGGTACACAGGACAAATGCTGTGCTCCTCTACAGCCTCCAGGCTGCACATGCACTACAGTGGGCTCTTGTGGGCTGAGCAGAGCCTCCCTTAGCAACTGTGGCTGCCTCTCTACCTTCCAGGAGGACCCCAGGCTGTTCTTTCTGTGGGGAAGCTCTGGCCCTTGGCCCCGCAGCTGGCTAATGTTACAACTGGGTCACTGGAGTCTGGCTTCCCAGGGCCAGATCCTCACTTTGTTCTCTTGATTGTAGTTCTAAATTTGTTTTCATTAAGACACTCTGCCTGTCACTCTATCGGTTCTGCTTTTATGGGTCTTTAATCTCAGTTGTGAAATGTACCAGTCTTGGAGGCTCCTCCAGCTGGAGTGGGGCTGCTTGCTCTCTCTAGGGCTGAAACCCAGAGGGTGATGGTATCTAGGGCCCAGCCTGACCTCTGCTGGCCGGCAATGGTCCAGATTGCCTAGTATGGTGTTTCTAATGGAAAGCTCCTTCACATCTCATGTCACTGAGACCCTGTAGTGCGGGGAGACAGGGAGAGTGAAGGTCATCACCATCTGAACCTCACAGAGGAAGACATTCCTGTTAGAAAGAAAGGGGTGCACAGCAGCCAAGACATCGGCTCTGCAGTCAGGAAGCCAAGGTTCGACTCCCAGCTCTGTGCGCCCCAGCTGTGTGCCAGGCACAATTCACTTAACCTCTTTATTCCTCTATATCATCTTTAAAGTGGAGATAATTGACCTACCCGATAGAGTTGTTGGGAGGACTGAGTGAGTTAGAAGGAGCTTAGAACAGGCTTAGCACTTGGCTGTTTATTATGACTACTATTACTAAGTATTATCAAGTATTTAATATTTCACTCCGGCCCAGATGCAGTTCTGGATTTCTCCAGCCCATTCACACTATTGCATTAAGATGAATGTTCCTGTTCAGCATTATTTGTTTATTCAGTCGTCACTGAATAAATATTTACTAGAAACCTACTATAGGCCCCATCTGTGCTGGGATTGAAGGTGACAAGGGTTTGGTTCTTGTCCTAGAAAGACAGAACAGGCACCAGTTTTGAGCAGGTATGTTGCAGTTTGAATCTCAGCCCTGCATAGCCATCCCAGGCCTCACTTTCCTCATCTGTAAGATGGACAGTTGTTTATATCCCTGCCATCCTGCCTCTCCTGCAGACCCACATGGTCATCTGGGAGCCTGGAGAGGGAAATGTGATGGAGCCTTCCCAGACAAAGCCCTGGTCTTCCTCCAGCTCTCTGGCCAGCAGGGAGGAGAGGAGAGCAATCCTTGAAGCAATTACCTCGGGTCACTGTGCAGGCCTGTGTTCTCTGGGAAACCTGAACCACCTTCAAAGGGAAGGTTTTAATTGGCTTAGGCTCTGTGCCTGTTCCAAGGGAGCATCACAAAGGGGATTAGCCCCCAAGAGGGCCAGGCCCCACAACAGGCTAGATGGCTAGAAACTGGCCCATTTTGCCTCGACCTTCCCAAGCTGTGCCTGCTTCGGCCTGCTAGCTTCCTTCTCTTCCCATTCCACGAGTGCAAGGAAAGGGTGTTTAAGTCAGAGCCTGGTGCTAAACAGGAAATAGGAAGGGCCCAGAGAATGATTTTTAGCATAATCTAAAAGAAAAAGTCTGGGCTTATAATTTGGTCTATAACAAGTAATTGGATCTACCTCACCAGAGGGAAGGGCCCAGTCCTTACCTGGACCTGGCACTTCATGATGTACACAGCACTGCCAATCACACTGCCCCAGCTAACCCAAAGAAGCAGGTTTCATATCCTCATCCCAATGGTTCAGTGAGCAAATAGCAAGTAGTATCCTTGCTACTTAACGTTTGGCCCACAGACTAGTAGCATTCCAATGGCCGCAGGCAAGAGCGTGGGGTCTGGCTCAAGAGAGCTGACTTTGAGACCTGGCTTTGTGATGCTAGACGAATGACACTAATACACCAATAACAAGTACACACAGAGGTTCTCATTTGCTGGGCTCCCACTAGGTGTCTGGTGATATTTGTGTGCTGTTGTGTTGCCATTTTATATAAACTGAGAATCACAGAGGGCAAGGATTTGCTCTACATCATAGCACTTCTTAAGGGAGCTGAGATTCAAAGCCCCACACAGAGAGCCTCCATTTTTTTAGCTATAACGTGGAGGTGATAAAGATCAGCTACATTTAGATGGAAATGTTACAGGGGCAGGCAGATGTGGCTTTGAAGCTGTGAAGCACTATACAAATATATGTTTTTCTTCTTGAGGAAATTAAGCCTGCACCAGGAGAAGTGACTTGTCCAAGGTCACCCAGCTGGCAACGAGCAGAGCTTGGACCCTATTGCAGTGTTCTGATGCCCAATGTCCCTTCCACAAGGCTGCAGCTGCAGTCTGCAAGAGGATTTCCCTGGTGCAGGACAAGGGCTATGAATCTGCAGGAGCAATCAGGCTGATGTTATTTAAATACTTGGCTATTTGAAAAATATAACAACAAGAATAAATGCCAAACCTCTAATTGGTTAGAAACACCACCTGGGGGCACAGATATTTGTCAGCGTGACTGATGCTTCCTGCTTAAATGCAACATGCAGACACCCGTGCGGAAGAAAGGCAGGTGGCGAGCTGCCTATGGCAGCAAGTGAAGAGGGCTGCACTGTTTAGAAGGCATGGCTTGCATCTGGCAACTCATTCGTTCTGCATTGCATTCCACTGATGGGAGAGTTGTTACACTCCTGTTACGGATGAGAAGCCAAGGCACAGAGACGCTCAGGACTTAGCCAAAGTTGTACAGTCAGTAAGTGCCTGGGCTGGGATTTGAACCCCAAACTGTTATACTCTAAAATCTCAACTCCAATCCCCTGTGCGCCTCTGCCTCCCATACTACTTTTGGTGCTTAAGAAGGAAGAGGTAATATGTTTGGGGTTTTGGGAACTCAAGCCCTGGCCTTGGGACTTGGTGGCTCACCACTCCATCTCTGCCCATCATCCTTTCCTAAGTTCCTTATTCAACCGACGTCCCTGTGTTGGGCATGAGGCTGCCAAGATGGGTCTTTTATGGTCCTATCTTGTGGGACTTCACTGTCTAGTGGGAGAAACTGAGCCAGAAACAGATAATCCCCATCCCAGATCCTGCTGAAGGGCTGCCTCCCTCACCCATTCTGGGGTTGTTGGGGAGTCAGGCTGGCTTTTTGGGGTGGCTGATACTTGTGAGAGTCTGGAGGTGTAGTGGGAAATGTCAGATGTTGGCAGTCAGGAGAAAGGGGAAGGAGTAGGTTGTTAGGTTTCAGAGCTCTTACTCCCGGGTCAGCCTAGGCACTTAATTATTTTTTATGTGATTCACATATTGGGCTTCCATTTTGAGTTTCATTTAAGCAATCAGATCTTTGTCTAAAAACAAGTTAGAAAAACCACTGCCTTAAAACCTATTCTCTATTTGGACCGGCCTGAATGAATGATTTATAAAATATCGGCTTGTCAGCCTGGGATAACTTGATTCATTCATTCTTCCTGTTTTCTCATTTAAGAAGTCTGTCATAAATGGCTAATTTATTCCTTTTACATATATCTATTGATTATCTGTTATGAGCCAGACACCATTCTAGGTGTTGGAGATATAAAAAAAAAAATCTCTCATCCTGCCTGCATTCCTCTACCCTGTGGAAGAAGCTTCTTTGCAGTCTTCAGTGTAATTTTTCTAAAAAGCTAATCAGATCACAATCCTGTCCTTGCTCAGAACCTTCAACGGTTCTCTACTGCCTAAAGTCTTGCTACTCAAGGTGTGACCCATAGACTAGTAGCATCAGCATTACTATGCTTGTTAAAAATACAGAATCACAGGCTCTCCCCAAGACCTACTCAATCAGAATCTGCAATTAGATCCCCAGGTGACTCCTATGACACTGAGGTCTGAAAAACATGGGACTGCAGGATGCCAACACAGACCTTCACATCCTGACACCTGATGTGACCTCTCCTGTCTCATCTCCACCCTCTTTTTTCAAATATACTTAGTGCCACTCTGGCCTGCACAGCTGTCATCTCCTGCATCCAAACCTTTGTACGCATGCTGCCCTCCCCTAGAATAACCTTCCCCTCATGGCTGCCAGCTGTAATTCCTTCCTAACTTGGGAGTCACGCTTAAATCCTCCAGGAGCTTCCTTAGATGCCCTCCCACCTGCCCCCTGACTTCATCGCCTCATCATCCCTCACTTCCCCAACCTAGTGCTCCTGGATTCTGTTGGAGAGCTAAGTGCTCTGCAATTTGTCTATTATTTAGGTGGGTGTTGGTCTCATTCAAAATATGGTGAGCCCTGGAGGCAAGGGGCAGGCCTTTTTTTCTTTACATCCCTCCATTCCAACTCCATCTCTGCTGCCAGGCACTGGGGATGCAGACGGGATTTAGAGCCTGCCTTGGGGAGCGCCCAGTCTGGTGGGGCAGACTGACTTTCAAAGTAATGAGTGTATGTACATGTTCTTGACACAGGTTTGTGGCAATGCATGAGATGTTTACTGAGCTGAACCATTTTCAAGGCTGAGGGAGCCAAGTGAATGATCATTGACTCCCCTCCTCATGCACCTTTCCCAGTAGATCTTCCATTCTCCCCTGATGGAGACCCCCTGACTCCTAGGCCAAGTTCTCGGGAGACTAAGTCATTCGCATGGACCCAGCTCTACCCCCCCTCATCCTGGCCATCAGTGGACCTTCTAAGTGTGGCCTCTAACTTCTCACGTGGCTAGCAGAGTGTGCACAATTGTTAGGAAATGAAATGCTCACAGCCAGCCAGGCCTGGAAAGGGTTCATGCTGCTTATTTTAACTAAAGAGTAGGTGGCCAGTCCTCATCATTCCTATCCCCTGCTCTATGAGTCAAGTTAATACATTAATAAAGTAATGCATTAATTAATAGATCCATCAAACATTTACTGAACACCTATTTTGTGCCAGGCCATGGAGGCAGATGTTTGGAATGCAAAGATAAATGGCTTCTGGTTGCTGCTCCCAGCTGAGGCTTTTCTCCTGGCTCGTAGGAGGAGGCTCTAGAATCTGGAGAGCTGGCTGCTAGCCCTGGATCCCTTGTTTCCTGAGGTAAGTTACTCTAATTCTCAGAGCCTTGTTTTCCTTATCTGCAGTATGGGGATTATAACCACTGAGCTGTCTCACAAACTTGAGAGGCTCAAACAGAATTACATATCAAGAGTACTTGGTAAGTTGCACAATGCTATACTAATTGTGCAATGGTTACTGAGACAGGTGGTGTTAGTGACTTAACCCAAGAATCATTCTCTACCCCATTTTCCAGGCTAACACAAGCCAAATTTTGCTGGAGAAAGCAACACACTCAGCCCTGGGGCAATGACTCATAATTTGGCTAAGGCAATCAAGACAAGTCTGTTTCCTCTTTGCCAGATACTCAACTTCCCAGCCTCCCTTGCAGCTAGTGGTAATCATGTGACCCATTTCTGGCCAGTAAGATGAAAAAGGAAGTTCACTGGACTGGCAGAGGGAGCTCGGGAGGGCTTTTGCTGAGGCCACTTGTTCTTCTTGCCATAAAGGTGAGCTCTGCTGGCCATCTTGGGATCGGAAAGTGACAGGCATGAGGACTACGAGTCACCTTTAAGGATGGTGGAGTAGAGCAACTTTCCCTTTCTACTTCCCCCATTCCTGGGGCCCCACTCAAGAAACCATCCTCTCCTGGGTGGAGGCTACAGCCTCTGATCATCTGCTGTGTGATGATTCACTGTGATGGAAAAGTGGGAGGAGATGCTGATCCTGAAAACAGTATTTATGGTCCAGTGTGGGAAGTTCTTGGGGCAAAGAAAGCACTAGACTCAGTGGGAACAAAGAAGGGGGAGGCCCAATCCAGAGTGGGGATGGCTTAGAGGTCAGAAATGCTGGGGGAGGAGTTGGAATGCATCCCCTTGTCTCTGTCTCATAGGTGCAAATCTCATCCATGCAACAGGACAATTGTCCCAAATCCAGGGCTTACGTCTTCTCCTCCTGGAGCCTCCATTGCTCTCAACTCAATAAACACTAAATAAGACTTGCCCAAGGCCATGTACCTTGAGCCAATGCCAAGCCAAGTCTTCACATCCCATCTTTACGGTTTAGGCTTACGCTGTCCAATATGGCAGCCACCAGCCAGGCACAGGTAGCTGAATTTAAGTTTCTAATTAAAATCGAAGTTACAAATTGAGTTCCTTAGTCATACTAGGTACATTTCAAAAGTACAATAGCCACATGTGGCTAGTGGCTACTGCATTAGAGACTGTAGACATAGCCCATCTCCATCATAGCAGAAGGTTCCACTGGACAGAGCTGGTCCAGAAGCTTGAGATAATCAGAAAATAACTCACAGATCCCTGCCTAGAGAGCACAGGACTGCACAGCAAGCATGGGTTTTGGGGCCAGACAGCCTGAGTATTTGGATGGAGTAAGGAAAAAGGAGGGGAGAGAACACTTCCTGAGTGCCTGTGATGTGCCAATCACTGTGCAGTGTGCTTTATATGTGCTAGTCCATTTATCCCTCATAGCAGTTCTGTGCAAGCGCCATTTTTAAATTCCATGTGACAGATGAAGACATGGAACTCAGGGGTGTGAAAACAGTTGTCCAAGACCCCATGCCTGGGAAACAGTAGGGCTGGGATATGGATCAAGATCTGACTCCGAACCCATACTTGTCTACCATGCGTCTTTTCCAGGATGTCAGGTTTGGAGGTATTTCCTCCCCTCACTCCCTTGTGAAAGAAAGGGGTGAATCAGTGAGAAGTGTCAAATTCCAGTAGGCATTAGGGGGTGGGGGATATTGTCCACACAGGCCCAGAGGGAGGTAGTCCTCCCTTTAGCTCTGACTGTCTCCCCAGCCTAGGAAGTTAGGTCATAGGGCAAAATCATTCTTTCCTCGGCCTCTTCTCCCAGGCTGGGCTGTTGCTATTAGAGGCCTCCGTAAATCAGGCCACAGTCGCCCCTGGAGACTCCAGACCAGTGGGGGAGGAGCTCCTACTGCAAGAAGATCAAGGTGCTAGGGCTCTCCTAGGGAGTTTGCGGAAGATTCAAAGGCTGGGGCCTGATTTACGAGGCTGCCTGTGGCTCCAGGCTGTCCCAGATCAGTGCCTGCATCATCCTTAAACTCTGCATTAGTCTAGAGATGTGTCAAAGGATCTGAGGCCAGACCCAGGACAGGGGCAGATCTGTCCCTTCTCCTCTGCAAGGAGGCTTGGAGTCAGCCATGCCTGGCAGGAGATGTGTCCATGTCCAAGATCTTGCATCAGCCTGGGCATTTTTGGCTCTGCCTGATAGGGGTGGGGAGAGGGGGGTGAAGGAGCAGGAGCAGGCCCCTCTTGGAAATGGGGTCCAGGCTGCAGTCAGGAAGCTCTGCCCACAGAAACAGCCCTAGAGCCAGCCTTCACTCCTCATGGCAACCCTTTCAGGGAGGGAGGACTCTCCCTTTTTCATATGAGGAAATGGAAGCTCTGAGAGGGCAGGTGCCTCACCCAGGTGGTAGGCAGCAGGGCAGGATTTGAACCCAGTTCTGACACTGAAATCTCTGCTTCTTGCCCTCTGCCTCCTTGCACAGTACCCCACACTTAGCGAGTCTTTCTCCACCAACTCCAAAGACAAAACTTACAAGCCATATCATTAATAGCAAGTATATATTCCTTTGTACTCTTCCAAGCTCTTCCATAGCCCTAATGAGTGATGAGAGGACACTGCATTATCTGCCCTGGGAAGTTTATAAAAAGGGATGGACTCCCTTACCAAGGCTGACATCCAGGCCAGCAACCTGCCGGGAGAGCCAGGGACCCGGTGACCTCCAGAGGCCCTTCCAGTTTGAGGCCCCTCTGGTGACTAACCTGGTCCTCCTACCAGGAAGGAAGCAGACTCCCCAGTGCTCACTGAAGCCATAACGTTCTCAGTTCTTAGCCATTGTAGTACTAGTTTCCATTTAAAGACACATGCCCAAGAGGTGCTGGGTCACTCAGTCATCAGTATTTCTTTCAGTAATCTGGCAAAGTAAATATTTTAAATGTGATTTGCAGAAGCTTATAGGAGTTAATGCCTCACAGATAGTAAGTAGCAGAGTTAGGGGTCAGCCTGGCTTCATTTACTTCCCACACCCTGTTTTCCCATGGCAGCACCTGGCCTCTAACAGCAGGCCAGGCCGGGAGAACCCAGTGAGGGTCTCTCATGTGCCATCCGATTGCCATCTCTTTGTTCCTCTGCCCAGATGGTATCTCACTTCCAGGCAACAATGCACACAGAAGTTACGAGTGTGGATACTAGAGTCACAGCCTGGATTCCAATGCTGCTTCTTAACAGCTGTGTGACTTTCCACAAGTAATGTAACATCTCTGGGTCTCTGTTTCCTGTTCTGCAAAATGGGGATACTACCTACTTGCCCCAGGGACCTGCTGTGCTGAGGATCATTCCCAGGAAGCACCTAGCACCACGCTGGGTCCTGGCAAGCCACTGACAAATGTTCACTGTCACAAAGGCCCTGCTTCCCCTGGTGCTCGGCACCAGGCTGACATCGAGTACACAGTCAATGAAGAAACAAGGAGACTCTGCAAGGAGATACATTAGGATGATGTACTGACAAACCCTTGGGAAAACTGCTGGTGGCTTTGTTGGGGGGAAGATTTCCAGATGGAGCTCCTCAGGATGGCCTGCCAATCCAATAAACTCAGGTTCCTAGAAAGTCTCCCCCACCCCACCCCACCCCCACTCTGTAAGCCCCACCGAAACCAGGACAGCAGCAATTCTCCCCTTCCCCTGGTGTGCCTTCCCCGGTGGTCTGTTTCTTTAGGACAGGAACGCAGCTGTCTGGAAGGCACCCAGGGAAGCCATTCCTTGGGACATGTCCCCTGACCCACCCCCGGCAAGGCTGGGATGACAGAAGGACAAACCCAGCCAAACATATGGACCCGTGGCCCAGGATAGGCAACAGCTGGGCCACTGCCTGACTTTTCTTGTGTTCCTTGGAATATTCTGGCAATGAGAAGACATAGTCTCAGCAACTTATAGACATTTTCCCAGGAAATCCTAACCTCTAAGGGAACAATTTGCTCCATTCTCACACATTTCAATCTACTTATTTGGAAGACCAATCCTTGCGTGGGCACGCACGCACACACACACACCCTTCATGTGGTCTTGTGTATAAGTACACAAACCTGATAATAGCAACCACTAATATTTAGTATGTGCTAAGTAATAAAAGTAGCTACCATATTCATCATCTTATATAGTCCTCACAACAAGGACACAGGGGCTCTATCCCCATTTCACAGATGAGGACACAGAGGTGGGCTGCCTTTCAGAGAGCAAGCTGCTAGTCATGGTGGGGCTGGCATTGGAGCCCAGGTCTAAGAACTCTGGTACCAGGAATCCACTTGCTTTCCCGGATTTGCCTCCTCCACCTGTGCTTAAGTAGTTAACCCTGTTGGAGAGGTTTTCTTTCCTTGATTATGTTTTCTATTCTTTGGGTAAGTTTGACAAAGTAGGATTCTTTTTCATCGCCAGAGTCTGTCTCCCTGGAGGCTCAGGAAGGAACCAGAAGTTGCACTTTCTAACATGGATCGCCTGCTAATTTTCCAAGGCAGCTCAGCCCCTGCCAGCGTCCCCTCCCTCCTTTGGGCTGAGGGCCCAGGAACCCAGCCTCAAAGTTCAGCTTGCTTCCTCCAGCACACACATTTGGAAATTGAAATTTCCCACATTTTCACCACACAAAAGCCAGGTTGGATTTTTGTTCTCTTCAAAATATGCCAAAGGAATTTTTCCTACCCCTTGAACTTTCTCCAAAAATAAGTAGGAAAAGTCAAGACCATTTTGCCCTGTAAGCTGAGAATAGAAAAATCAACATGCAGGGTGCCATTTCCAGGATGTTACGAAACAGCGAACATGGGAATCCGTCTCAACACCATTTGGCAACTTTGGGGATACAGTAGATGATATTTCTCACCCACAAACTCCTCACTGAGTTTATATTAACATTTTGCTTTTTTTTTTTTTAAAAGAAAAGAATCTGAAAAAGGTAAGAAGCCTTGATAAATTACCACCATCTGGATTAAAATTCAGAGTCAGCACGCTGACCACCAGCAAATAAAACATGAACTATACAGATAACTTAGTAAAACAAAAAACAATAGTGGCCCAAGATAAATTAAACTTGCAGCATAAAGGTTGAAGACAAGGGAGGAAGGGAAGTGTTTATCCCATAACTGATGAAGACTGCAAAGAACAAAGTATAATCATAAAAGTACATGGATTATTCTCAACTCACCGAATCATCCATTCCCAGGATTGTCTGCGATCCTGGTCTGGGCTTCCCAGGCCCCTGTATCTGCTGCCTTCAAAACCCTGCATGCGGATCTCTTGTGTCTCCCCCGCCCCATCTCCCAGCTCAGTGAGAATCATCTTTCACAGTTTGATCACATCACTCCCAGCTCTGCTTATCTCTCCTGGCTTCCCTTCTCAAAGCCAAACAGCTAGCTCTGCCCCCAGGGCCCTTCTCCCCACCCCTGGCTCCTGGCAGCCTCCTCCCCAACCCCTGCTCATCACTTCCCAGGAATTTGCTTTAAGCAAGGGACCTGCCTGTGCACTGGCCTCCACTCAGCACGAGTCTGAGAGAGTCCAAGTAGAAAACAAGAGACTTAGCTACCATCTACTCCCAACATCCCTCCTGAGGAGGACTCACCCTAAAGGTAAGCTGGCTGAGTCCTTCAGAATTTGCTCCCATGCCTCCAGTAACCACACCCGTAAGGAAGAAAAGCAGACAGAGGACAAGGCTTGCAGATGAAAAGTCTACATCCAAACCCCTCTCTCCCAGCTACCAGCTGTGCCATACTGGGCAAGCGATGGGTCTTCTCTGGGGCTCAGACCGTCCATCTGGAAAATGAGGCTAATGAGTCCTACCTCACAGCCATCAACAACATCAGGAACATCATCATCATCATCCCTGGACAATTTCAGTGTGAAAGGAACGTGGTATTGCAGCTAGGAAGACCTGAATTGGAATCCCAGCTCCAGAACTTGGGGAAATGAGTGAACTTCTCTGACCTTCACTTTCCCCATCTATAAAGTAGGGATAGAAAGGTCTCCCTCAAAGGGTGACTGTCTAGATTGAATAAGATGACCCATGTAAAAATGGCTTTGCAAACTGTTTAATTGGAATAAATATACGCATTTTTTTCTGCTGAGCTAAAACCTGACTTATGGTAACTCACCTGGGAGCTTCGGTACACAGAGATGTTCCTGCCACAAGGACCTCTGAGCCTTCCCTCCTCCTGTTGGAGGAGCCCCATGCCTCAGTCATTCCTGGGGGTCTCTGGTTTGCCTTGGGCACCACCTGGATTCCCTTCTTGCCAGGGGTGCATCTGAGGGAGTGCTGCTGGGATTTCCTTCTGTGGGGATCTAGCCCCAGTGCCTTTGCTCCAGACCCTCTCTCCTTTGCAGGCCCCCTGTATAGTCTTATGTGGAACATCCCATCCCATTGCTCATGTCCTTTTCCCTGTTGTTCCCATGGTGTGAATTTAAGGTCCCATGGGGAGAGGTCAGAGTCATGGTGTCCTCTTTGCCTCTGTGGTCCTGAACTAGTCATTTCCCCTCCCAAAGGCACTTGCTCCCCTGGGTCTATAACAAAGAGGTGGATGATATCATTATCAGGTCTACTGATTGCAATGATCATCAAAACTATTTCATGCAGATTGTCCCAAAATGAATTTGACCTTGAATACTCCCCCACTTTCCCCTTTAATTTTTCAGCAGAGCTTCTCAGGGATTGTTTAGGAAGGACTGGGACTACAGCTCTTCAATGCTGACACCCTATACATCTGTATGCTCTTTAAGGCAAGATCCCCAGAGACCTTTTTGTAATCCTCACCACAAGGAACATAAAAGTTGGCCATAGCCATGATTGCTTCTAGATTGACAGAGAGCACAGAAAGCTCTACTTTCACCACTTGGCTCTTGTTAATCTGCACCCATCTATCTGCCTAGCAAACACTGGTACTGCAACCTTCATGGGTGCCCACGGGGGTTTTAGTAACTGTGGAGCTTTTTGTTTCTCATGCATTTGTGCAGCCATTTGCTGCCCCAAGTATGGGGAGATGCTGTTCTTAGCAGTTTAGCAGCAGTAAAGGGCTGTCTGGTTGAACACTTTCACACCAGGGCCGTTTTTAGCATCTTTAGCAATCTTTGCCTGGTACTCTCAGGTGGAGGAGGGGAGACAACCACTTATATCCCTCCCCTGAGCACGTTTCCTCGTCTGTAAAATGGGTATAAGGCTATGCAAATCATAGGGTTTCTGTAAACATCAAATGCTATAACAAATACATGGAGAACAGCATATAGCACACAGTAAGCAGTTATTTCGCACTTTTCTCAACTTAAAAAGCTCATCACCCTTAGGTCCCCGCCCCCTCCTACACATCACTGACATCTAGTGGCAGATCTGGGTAACTACAGGTGTGAGTACCCAAAGCTCCAGCTTCCTCTGCGCCCAGTGAACCTCGTTTCAGGGATTGTGGGGTGTCTTCTAAGTAGTGTTAGCCAAGACCTGCCTCCGATTTTCCAGGCACTTCCATATTTATCATCTAATTTCATCCCCACCTCAACCTTTAATAGTGAATAGCTTACAATGACAAAGGGAAGATCATAGCTAGTTGTGGGGCAGGACTGAGGCCTGCCCTCTATGGTAAATTCCTTGAGGTCAGGGAATTTGTCTGTCTCATTTCCCACTACATCATCCCCTGTACCTATGGCGCTGCTTGGCACACAGTAAGTGCTCAGTAAATATCTGCAGAAGCAATGACAATTTTAGGAAACACCAGTCTGTGCCAGTCCCCCTCCAGTTTAGAAGTCCATATGGTGAAGGGACTTGCTCCAAGTGACAAGTGGCAACCTGCTCCAGGAATAAATTTATAAGGAAGCCCCTCCCTCTCTCCTCCCGATGTGTTTTCAAGTGGACAAAAGGTATTTAGCAGGGGTGTTCTTAACCTTCCACTCCCCTTATCTGGAAAGGAGTGTGCCTGTGTCCTCTGTCCATTTTCTCCAGGCCCTTTCCCATCCCCCAGAAAAGGTCACACCAGACTGGGGTAGGGCAAGAAGCAAAAATGGAAGCCGCAGAGGCATGTGGGCTGGACTGGGGAGAGTGCTTCTCTGGGGGAGGGTTGCAAAGCATCCAGGATTATAAAGAAAAGCAAGAGAATAATTGTAGGAGGGCAGCTACCTGGGAAGAGGGGATGGGATTGGGGGCTATCCCCAGGGTTTCAAAGGTGGCATCATGTTCTGTTTCTTAAGCTAGCTGGTGGAGCCATGAGAGTTTCTCATTATTGTTTACACTGAACACATTTGTTATAAACACTCTCTGTAGAATATAAAAAATTTTCATAAAAATATTTTAAAAGAGATACAGGAGAAGCTGATATCAGTAAATGCAGTAGGGTGGAGAGAGAAAAGGCAGATTTTAAGCAGTTTTTCTGTGGATTTGGTGTTTCTTGATAACTTCTGAGAAATATTAGGTGGAAGTTTGAGTTATTCTGATGTTATTTCTGATGGTTGGGCCATGTCTTGACCTTGACGTGCCCCAGGACTAGCACACAGGGTCCTGGCTTTACAGCCCTTACTTTGGCTTGACTTTGAAATGGATTGACATGGTGGAGAGGCTCTTGATTGATAGAAGCAGAATTAAGAAACCGTCGCATCCTAGAGGGCTGAGTAATCCTGCACAGTGCTTTACTTCTCTGGGCTCCTTGTGTTATGTGGGTAAATGATGCTCTGCGCCTCACTTTCCTCTCAGGGCTGGTGTGAGGATTTAATGAGAACATGCAAATGAGGGTGCTTTGTAAACCAGAAAACATGCTGTAACTGTGGGACGACTATTACCATAAGCACTGCTGGCAGAAAAGTACTCTGAAAATGACATAAAGTGCCCCCAACATGTGAGGCATTTATGTTATAACTGGGCATAACTTTCAGCCAAGGTTTCCTGGAACAGAATCAAGTTTTCATACCACTCTAGCCAAAACAGGTGGAAAGTGCACTTGGCAGCTGTCTTCTAGTTCCAGAAGATTTATGATGAGAGACTGGATAGTGCCAGGGCTAGGAACCAGGCTCCAGGGTCGGATTGTGTGAGTTCGAGTCCTAGCAACACTTTCTACTGGCTTGGGCAAAGTATGACCTTGGGAAGTTTCTTAGCTTCTCCATGTCCCAGTCTCCTGATGTATAAGATGGGCAAAACAATGGTAGCTAGAGCATAGAGCTCTTCTGAGAATTAAATGAGTTGGTATGTACAGCGATCAGGACAGTGTCTGACAAAGAGGAAGCTGCCGTCAAGTACAGCAGTTATCAATGTTAGTATAATATAGGCTCCATTTTCTGAGGGAAAAATAAACAGAAGGAATAGACATCTGTTGCAGTCACAATTGGAAAGCTGGGTTAGACACTTGGAAGAACTTCCTGAGAAGGTCGCACAGTGCTCATCATGAAATTTGGGGGATCCCCAGGGAGCTCCCTCTTGTTCAACCATGGGCCGGTGCAATGATAAAGCTGAAGCTCCAACACTCCTCAGCCACCCTTTGAAAAATACAAGAATATACTCTGGCTCCTGGAGAAGCCAGCGCTGAGCTAGGTAAATAATAGGGAAATGCTGAAAAATGACCCACAGCCTTGTCTCTGCTCCCAAAGCTCCTGGTACCTGGTGGACATCTGTGAGATGTTATGAGGGTTCAAGGAACAGCACATGTGAAGCCCTTGGCATGGTGCCTTGCACCTGGTAAGCACTGCGGTCATTGCTATCTCTTTTGTCTGTCCATCCATCTATCCACCCGTCCTCAAGTGATCTTTCCAAAGCAGCTCTGTCCAAAAACGACTTTCTGTCACAATACATACATTCTGTATCTGCACCGTCCATGTGGCCAGCTAGCCACCTGTGGCTGTTGAGCACTTGAGATGTGACTAGTGTGACTGAGGAATTGAGTTTTTCATTTAACTTTTTTTTCCAGATGTTCTTATGGATTTTTTTTTGAAGTCACTTTTAATTAATTTAAATAGCTGCCTGTGGCTTGTGGCTACCATATTAGACAGCATAGTTCTAAAGCCAAAACATAGCCATGTCACTTCTTGGTGTCAAGTCTTTCCAGGTCTCTAGTGCCTTTGATATGCATCCAAGACCCAGTACAACCTCCAGATGAGGGGTGTTCCCTGCGCTCATCCTGCCCTGAAGCCAGATGGAACAGCTCACTGCTCCCTGAATACACTGGCGGTGCCGCTGTCCCTCTGCTTCCAATGCCCTTTCTGCCTTGTCTGCCTGGTAACCTCTTCAGGAAGCTTTCTTAGGCTCTCCCCACAATCCAAGGAGGGTTGGGATGCCCCTTTGGATGGCTCCCTCAGTATCCAGGACTCCCCTCTCCCCTGGGATTTACCCAGCATGGATCAAATGCATATTAGAATAAAATAATGTTGTATGATTATAGAAATAACACATTGTTATTGCACATAATTCTGATTGTTCCCTGAGGGATGACCAGGGCCACGTTGTAACCATTTCTGTGGCTGGTGCTCTGGGGTGCATAGAGATCTAGAAGACTCAGTCCACTCTTGTGGGCCCACAGTGCATCCCCTTTTGGTGGAATCATGGACTTCCACCAAGGCCTGTCCTCTTAGCATCACTCGCATACATTACTGCATTTAATCAATCCTAAGATGCCAGCAATTGCAAGATGCACCATTGATTCAGTAATAGGCTTTCTCAGACAAGAAAACAAAGCACTACCTTAATGTACACATTGATTGTAAGATACTTTCTGCTTTCAGAAATGTCAAAATGTAAATAAAAAAATTGCTGAAAATCAAGGAAAGTGAGGCAAACCGTGAGCTGGCCTCTTGGGACATGCCCCTTCTAGAGACTCATTCTGCAGTGGGCACTTGAAGGGCACCTTCCTCTGCTCCCCACTCGCTGTCTTAGGCCAACTGCTATCTGATTGGGCCTCCAGAATGGAAGGATTCACATGGGTCCTATGGTTTTTTGAATGGACCAAATGAATATTAGAATAAAAATTTTTCTGGATCATAGAAGTAATACATTGTAATGGCACCTAATTCTCTTTCATCCAGGGCCTTTGTGTTAGCTGTTTCTTCTTCTTAGAACACTCCTATCCCAGATTTCATTTGGGTCTCTCTTCCCTATTTTTCTCGATTAAATGCCCCTCTAAAGAGTGGTCTTCCCTTCCTAGCTGAAATTGGTATCACCTCCTCCTGCTCTGTCAGTTTTTCTCAAATTAACCATCTCATTTTCTTCCCAGCACTTATCAGCATTTGGAATTAATTGTCTAATTATTTATTCCTTGTCTTTCCCCAGCAAGACAGTAAGCTTCTGAAAAGCAAGGATTTTGTCTCATAGGTATTCAAGAAATTTTTGTGAGTAACTGAAAGTACAGAAAAGAATAAAGAAAATAATAAGGACTCCCTGTGTCCTCACTACTCAGAATCACAATTAACATCTTAGCACATAGCTATCCTTCTAGACATTTTCTGCATCTATGTATGCTTATACAATCACGTTTTTAACACTAAAGATGTGACCTTTCTATTTAGACTGCTTTCTAATCTGCTTTCCCACCTCACTTACTATACCATGAGTATCTTTCACATCCATATCACAGCTGGGCCTCACTGGTTTTAAAGGAGGCATGCTATTTCCCCATATGGAGTAACCCTCATTGATTTAACCAGACCCTGCAGGTGGACACTTAGGTTGCTCCAGGTCTTCCCATTATGATAAGCAATGCTGCCAATGAGCATCTTGCTGCAAATGCCTTTGCATGATGTTCTGCTTATTTCCATTAAAACGTTATTAGTGGGTCAAAGAGTATGTGATATTACTAGGTTTGGCTAAGTAGTGAGAATGGGGCCACTTCACAGGTGAGGGATCCTACTGTACACAAAGCACTTTACAAGGCTCCAAGGGGGTTGAGAAGGAGATAGGAGGTGGGCTCATCTCCATCCCTTGGGCAAATACTGTCCAGCACCCTTGTGAGGGTTCTAAACCTCAACTGAATGGCTGCTTGGAGCTAGTGGCTTAGCCATTAGAGGTTTTAGTCATAGACATTATTTTTACAAAAATGATTTTAAAAGGTTTTAGAATACATAAATACATTCATGCATGTGCCAGAAAGATGCAATTTACAATTAAGTTCTATAATCACACCTGACCGAACCCACAACTCAATATAGCACAGGTGTGAGCCACCAATGAACCCCAATTTCAGTTCAAAAGGGTGAAATCATTATTTTCACCCTCTCAACATATTTAATAGTTGTTGTAAAACCAATGAATATAATTTGGCTTCATTTGGAATTCCCTTTTCTGTTATTGCTTCCTTGCAATTCTGGTTGAGCTGAAATCTATTAAATACAACAACTTCCCACCACCTGTGTGCTCAAACAAATCCAATCTGACACTGGGTGAAAAACTACAGTTTGGAAACACAGGAACAAAGGATGTGTGGAAACACTGACTTCTCATCCTCTAGGGTTCACATAATTCAAATCCAATTCTCCCCAGCCCTCCCAGCTCTGCCCTCCCTGCCTTCATTGAGGTCAGATAGCAGAGTGATGCTGATCCTTCATATAAAAACAGCACATCACAAGCTATAATATAAGTTCCACCTTTGTTGCTCCTGATGCTGGGAAGGTTGGCTGAGAAAACAAGGGTTCCCTTTGCAGATGAGGCTCAGGTCAGGGAAAGGTGGAGCTGGTAAGGGCCTGCCAAATGAGGCAGGCTGGTCAGTGCCTATGTCTTTCCCCTTTCTCCAACCTGGTTTCAGCCCCATGGTTTGAAGTAAAGAAGTCCCCAAACTTCAATTTGGCAGCTATTGCCCTAAACCAGATGACTAAAGGGCTGACTCTGAGCAGCAGTTTGCAAGAGCAAGGTAACTGTGTTGCTGGCTGGTTGAGAGAACCAGCTTAAGCCGGGTGAACTCTACTTAGTATTATGAATTAATGGTGCTAGGAGATGCTAATTATGTTCTAAAGGCTTACCTAGTAAAACATACTGTTGGAAACTTTTATTTTGACATTTTGCTTTTTCATGAAATCTTAAACTCAGAACCACTGATTCATACAACCACAAACAAGAAGTTATATTATTTTTAATAAATTACCTAGATTCTAGTCACCATGCTAATGTTTCACACATGCTCTCTTCAAGCCTCAAGATAATCATATGAAGTGGAAATTATTATCTCCTTTTTATAGACCAGGAAACTGAAGCCCAGAAAGTAACATTATTTGCTACAAGTCACAGAGTGAAGAAGTGGCAAAGGCAGGATCCTAACTCAAGTCTAGCGCCAAAGCATAGCTACCTAGATGAGGGAAGGGGGGCAGGAATCTCCCCAACATAGCTGGGTAATGATGCTTTTACTCATGCATCACACCTTTGCAGAATACATTCTGGGAGGAAGCCCAGCCTAGTGGAAAAAAGCTGCTTAGGGACAGGCAGTCCCAGGCTGGAGTCCTGGTGTGCCCCCTACCAGCAGAGTGACCAGCTGGCTGCTTAACCTCTCAGGGCTTCAGTGTCTCCAGGTGTAATGCAAAAATATGCTATCTTCCTGTTGTGTTGCTGGGAGGACTACAGGAAGAAGCATGTGAGGAAAGACCTAAGCAGTGCCTGCCACATAGTAGGTGCTTGACAGACATTGGTCCTCTTGCCTGTCCCTGAAGGGAAGCCACTGAGCAAGTCACCAACTTGCTCAGGGCTTAGGGTTGGATGTGCTCTTTGATGTCAGCTGGCTCAACTCTCCCACTTTACAGATGGGAAAATCGAGGTTCAGAAAGGAATGGCAACTTGTCCAAGATCACAGTGCAGGGCAACAGCAGAGACGGGACAAGAACTCACCTAATGACCAGCATCTTCTGCTTTTTCTACAACAGCCTGTTAGTAACTTTACCTCTTCATGGCAGCTGCCAAGTGAGCTATAGTGTAAGTAGATTAGAGATGAAGAACAGCATGAATATTTTGATGGGTTAGTAAAAGGAAAACAATAACTATTTGACCAAAGAGTAACTGTCTAGAATATACTTTCTTATTTATCAAATGAGTATGGAGCACTTACCCTGCACCTGCCCAGAACTGTTCTAAGTCCTTCACAAACATGAGCTTGTGTCATCATCAGTACAATCCTAGGAGGAAGTTACTCTTTCTATTATCCCCATTTTACGGATGAGGAACATGTGGCACAGAGAGGTTAACTTGCTAAGGGTTCTATTTCTAGTAAATGGGCAGAGCTGTGATCTGAACCCAGGCAGCATGGCTATAGAGTCCGTCTCATAATCACTATGGCATCCTGCTTCTCACGAGGAATAATGAATTTATTTTTACAGTATACAAGAGCGCACATTACTTGAGAATACTAATCATAATCATAATCATAGTGGCATTAATAGGAAAAAATACAAACAGACGTTCCCCTCTGTGAGTCTCTTTGGAAACTTAATGGTACTTCCCTGTTTCCAAAATTCTCCTTCCCCATCTCTCCACCCACCTCTGTGGCACATCCCATTCCCCCAACTTGGAAATATTTTCCTTCCTTGTCTGACTTCTAGTCTTATCCTTCAAGACTCAGCTAGGATATCACTAGCTTTGGGAAAGCCTTTCCAACAGTGTCTCAATCACAGAGGGTCAATGTTCCCTGAGTCAGCATGGTTTGACCTTGCATCCATGATGAGAATGGCTAAAAAAGATAATGAGTTTCCTCAAAGAACCTTCCCAGTGCTCTCAGATCAATCCACTCATCAATGATGCCCAGGAGTAAGATCACAGTCACTTCACTGAGGCATGGATGTGTCTAATGCCCTTGATGCCACACACATTTATGGGATAGCTTCTTTGCAGCTGGCATTTTCACACGTTATTGCATTTAATGAACAAGCTTTGAGGCAAGCACTGTCAACCCTATTTGAGCAAGAAGGACCCCGGGTTGGGAAAATAGATAACTTGTCCGAGGCCACACAGCCAGCTAAGTGATAGCACTGGGATCTGAAGCCAGGTTCCCAAATCCCTTCTCCAAGAGAAAGCTATTTATGTAACTGTCACAGTAAAAATTGATCCTGGCAAGAACCAGCAATAGATGCTTAATTCATGGGGAAAAGGTTGGACTACTTACATAGTCTTGAAGTTATCTCCCTCCAAAATTCGTATTACAAAAAGGAAAATGGTAATGGGAGGAACTGGAGACCATCTGGGATGCTTAGTTTTGTGTCAATGTGGCCAGGCCTTAGTGCCCAGTTATTTAGTCCAATGCAACTCTAGGTGTTGCCGTGAAGATATTTTGTGGATGTGGTTAACATCTACAGTCAACTGACTTTAGGTAAAGGAGATGACTCGATAATATGAGTGGCCTCATCCAATGAGTTGAAAGGCCTTAAGAGCAAAAACTGAGGTTTCTCAGAAAGAAAGATGTTCTACTTCAAGACTGCAGCATCAACTCCCACCTGAATTTCCAGGCTGCTGGCCTAGCTGACACATTTCAGACTTGCCAGCCCCACAATCACGTGAGCCAATTCCTTAAAATAAATATGTATGTATATATTAAGAGATTACACATATGTATACTGTGTGTGTATATATATATAAAATATATATGTAGAACATATATATGTAGGTATACATAATATTCCATTAGCTCTATTATCCTGGAGGAGGCTGACTAATATGCCATCTTAACCAACTCACCAAAATTAGCATCACCAATGAGCATAATATACCTCCAGATGTTATACCCTGAGAAGGAGACAACATCATTCACGTAGTATTAACATTTGTAATTGAAAAAAGATAAAAATAATAATGAAAAAGAGCTATCCTCCTCCCTCTGCAGCAATAGTAGTGGCCACTGGACCTAGTGATTCTGGGCGCCCCTGACCTGGAAACAGTGGAAGATTCAGCCAAGGATCTCCTGGGCTCCTGCCCAGTTCCCTGTCTGCATTCCCTTCTCTCAGCCCCTTTCCTCCTTCCCTTCCGCTCTCTCCCCTTCCCCCTTCCCCACACAAACACACACCGACTGACAAACACCCACCGCTTGAAATTTTCTCTCTGCCACCCAGAAGGCCTGGGATAATTCCGTCTCCTTGATTTTATGAAGCCAGAGTATGCAGTGAGTCACTTTGCACACATCTGTGGATTCCTGTCAGAGCTGGTTATCTGCCTACAGAGGAATGTTAACATTTATGGCCATGAGCAGGGACATGTGACACTTCAAGGAAGCAAGGTGCCAGCTACCTTTCCGAGCTGCAGGTGGTTTTTAATGGAAGCAGAATATTGCCACTTATTATTTATTTCATTTCTTATTTTTAAAATGTGATTAATATAGCTCACCAATAAATCTAGCCAAGTACAAGCACTCGTGAAGCACCCTTGGAGGGCTTGGTGTGACAAGGCCTAATTGCTGTGAGGGCAGAGGCAGCCAGGTGAGGGGAGTTTCCTTCAGCCTGAACATGAACCAGTCTTTTTTCTGTGCGCCTTTGAAGCAGTGATTCTCCTTGTGAGGTGCCCAGGGGACGAGCCAAGGAGGCCTTCTAGCAAGCAGGCCAAGGTGCAGGAGACAGATAGAAGTGAGAGGCTGGTTCTGCGGTTGCCATGCAGGGAAGAGGGTTTTGGAGCCAGGCAGGCAGACCGAGGTTCAAATCCCAGCCCAGGCAAGTGAGCCAGGCAAGCTGGAGAACCCCTCTAAGCTTATGTCCCCGCATGTAAAATAGCTATGAAGGGTGTCAAAGGGTTGCCGAGTAGGTAACGAGTACATGTTTGGAAAGTTCTGAACCCAGTGCCTTCCAAATCACAGACACTCAGATATCTTTAGCCTAGTGTTTATAAAGACAGTGGACGATGGAACAAGAACAGTTTGGTTTTGAATCCTACCTCTGTCACTCACTAGCCATGTGACTCTGGGCAATTCTGAACCTCTCTGTGCCTCAGTTCTCTTGGCTGTGAAATGGGGCTACCCACAGGGTTGTAGTAAGCATTAACTGAGATAATCCACACCTGGCACTCTGTGACTGCTAATGCAGCTATTGTTGCTTTTGTTACCCCTTCCTTTACTTCCTACCCACCTTCTTCCATGGTCTGATCCCAAATGACAATTCCTGCTGGCGCCTTCCTACTTATTCACAAAAACCTAGTTTAAATATCATCCCTTCTATAAACTCTTCCCTCACTCTTTTAGTAGAAACAATACCCTCCTTCCTCTCTGTTGCCAGGACACTTTGTGCAACTCCATCATCATCATAACACAGACTGCTGCCCACCTTATTGTAAGGGGACCGTTGCTCCTGCATCCCCTTTAGGGTAGGACCAGGTTTTATCCATTGCCATAAGCCTGCTATACAGCCCAACCCTTAACAGCTCACAGCACACAGAGAAGCTGGTGTTGTTTGTCTCACACTGCAGCCCCCTCCCTAGCCACCCTGAAGCAGAAGGGGTTGAGAGCTGTGCTCCCCTGTAATGGCACTCACAGCACTCTGGGGACTCAGCACCCTGGGCATCGCAGGTGGACAGCTGCAGCCTGGTACCTAGAGTCCATGGCCCAGGAGGTGGAGAGGAATGCGTGCTGGTGAAGGACAGATGGGTCATGAGGATTTTCTCACCAGCTGCCTCCTCTCCCTGTCAACATTTTTGACAGGTGACAGTTCTGGCCTAGGAGGGAAAGAAGTCTCTTTGGAGTTCCTGGATCTGTAAGTTGAAGCAGAGCCCATAGACCAGCCAGGTCCATGGAAATGTGCATGTCGGGTAAGTTCCAAAGCTCAGGGTAAAAAAGAGGTCAGTTTGTGGCACAGGCTCCCACCTGGGAGGATGGATGGCATGGGTCTGCTTTGGAAAGGGGGATACTGGCACCTGGGACATGGTATCTGAGAGACAGGCCCTTTGCCGGTAAAGCACCCGACCCTGCTCTCCCCGGCTAACCTGGACACTTTCCTGGGCTCTGCACTATGCAAGATATTTGTTCCTCTTTCAGGGCTAACTCATTCACTAAAACAGTATCATCAGCTCCACTCAGCAACAACCATTCCTGGAACCTCCTTGATATGGTTTGGCTGTGTCCCCACCCAAATCTCATCTTGAATTGTACCTCTCATAATTTCCACGAGTTGTGGGAGGGAGCCGGTGGGAGACAATTGAATCATGGGGGTGGTTTCCCCCATACTGTTTTCGTGGCACTGAGTAAGTCTAACAAGATCTAATGGTTTTATAAGGGGAAACCCCTTTCGCTTGCTCCCATTCTTTCTTGCCTGCTGCCAGGTAAGATGTGCCTTTCGCCTTCCACCATAATTGTGAGGCCTACCCAGCCATGTAAAACTATGAGTCCATCAAACCTTTTTCTGGCCAGGCGTGGTGGCTCACGCCTGTAATCCCAGAACTTTGGGAGGCCGAGGTGGGTGGATTACAAGGTCAGGAGATCGAGACCATCCTGGTTAACACGGTGAAACCGCATCTCTACTAAAAATACAAAAGATGAGCTGGGCGTGATGGCGGGCGCCTCTAGTCCCAGCTACTCGGGAGGCTGAGGCAGGAGAATGGCATGAACCCAGGAGGCGGAGCTTGCAGTGAGCCGAGATGGCGCCACTGCACTGCAGCCTGGGCGACAGAGCGAGACTCTGTCTCAACAACAACAACGACAACAAAAAACAAAAACAAAACCCCTCTTTTTCTTTATAAATTACCCAGTCTTGGGTATGTCTTTGTCAGAAGTGTGAAAACAAACTGATATACTCCTTAATGGACCAGAACCTGTGCTGGGCACAGGGGAGAGAGACAGGTGAGGCCATAGGCCTGCCCTCAGGAGCCCACATGCTAGTAAGAGAGGCTGCCATGGAAACTCAAATATGATACACGGCAGCACACACACCACAGAACAGCATGGGTGATACAGAGAAAGGAGGTAGGACGGGGGCGGTCAAGAAGGGTCTCAGAGAGGAGACGTGGGTGAACCCTGGCTTAAAAGAATTTGTTAGATGAAGAGCAGTGTGAGAAAAGCACTTCAGGCAGAGGGATCAACACAAAGGTATGGAGTTATAAAAAAAAATCTGTGTGGGGAACTCTACATTCACTGCAGGAGGGCAAGGTGGGGGCAGAGAGGTAGGGTGATGATGAGGCTGCAGAAGTCAGCTGGAAGCTGCCTCAGTGGTCGTGTAGTGTGCAGAGGAGGTGGTCTTCTCTGCCCAGCCATGAACACATTCCGCCATCAGCAGTGCCATCTTTGGACACTTGAAAGAGATGCACATGTGTGCACACACACATGCATATACCCGTGTCTGTAAATTTATATATGCTTGTGTATAAGTAAGACACACAACCAAATTCTAGAATGTGGGATGTTAAGTTCTGAGATGTAAAGATTCTTAGAAATCCAGATTGAATTCAGTGTGGTGGAGCATATGGCATAGTTGGGGGCACAGAGAGTGTAAAATGAGAAAAAGAGAGACCTGGTTGTAAGCCCTGCTCAGGGCTGCTGCATATGGTTGGGCAGGTTGTTCACTGCTCAAGCACACAGCTGAGGGGGGTGATTCAGGACTGTGTTTATGGGAAGGGGGCTGGGGTGGAGTTAGGGTGAGAGGTAGGTGGGTGGGAGATGGACAGGGAGGTTGTCTGAGGGAAACCATTGGTCAGTTCAGGTCAGGCCAGGGTCAGGCTGGCTGTGGTGTGGTAGATACCCTTCTTTTAAATAGAAGCCCTGGCTTCAGTGACTTCCCAAGTCCTTTGCAGCACGAACACACCCATACACTCAAGTAGGTTGACCAGGTTTCCTCATTGGTCAAGGAGCATCATTCCTAGGGGATTGTTCCCATCTAGCCAGGCTGGACTCCCTGCTGTTCTGCTTTCCTTCTCCAGGGATCCCACTAGGGTCTTCCTCTTTCTTCAAGGCAGAGCCCCACCTCCTCCAGGAAGTCTTCCTCCCATCCTCTCCCCACCCTTCACTTCCTGGTCACTTATACTTCAAATGTCCTCTCTGCACCAACAAGCCATTCATATTGACAAAGGCAGAAAAGATCAGTTCTCACTTCCATCAAGCACTAACTTGTCCTAGGAGGAAGAGACACCAAAATAGGAAGTCTTACACCCTTGCTTGTTTCAGCAATTTTCAGGCCTCTATTCAAAGTGAAGGACCCTCTCAGATGGGAGAATAGGCTAGCTGAGATGGTAATGAAACACACTTGACAGCTGCACAAAAGCAAATATGAAAATCTACTCTTTGTTTTATCATCCCTTCAAGTGAGAAAGCAGTCAGCCCTGGGGGTCAGAGTCAGCTGAGGGTCAGGGATATAAGCTGGACTTCATTCAGGAAAGGGAGGAGAAGGAGAAGCAAGAGAGGGAGGGGGAGAGGGGAAGGGCTGTCTTGGAGTGGATCCAAGACCCAGGGAGGGAAAGCATGAAGAAAATTCATATCCTTCATATCATGAATCTCTGAACTTCATGGGATTCTGTCTGAGTTACTCCCCCGCCTATTGGATTGGGGTGTGTGTGTGTGTGTGTGTGTGTGTGTTGTGTGTGAGAGAGAGAGAGAGAAGGAGAGGGGGTGCTTCAGATTTCGCAAAATCCATTTTAATCACCCTCTGCAATCCACAACACTGTAATTACAAGTCTCTTACTCTCAAGGACAAAAAAACTCAGCAAGAAAGCAACATTAAGCTTGCAAGCGGAAACATGAAAATTCATGAAACGCACAATTAAGGATCCAATGACAATGTTAACTCTCCCCTTTGCCAGCCCAGGCACTGGGGATTAACCAACAAAATGGCAGTTCTCAATCCTGAGGTGTATGTGGTGGACATTGGGAACCCTGGCCCTGCCATGCCTGCTTTCTCTCTGGGTTCCTATTTGCTGCCCTCAGAGGCTGTCCTGGGGCCCAGCATTTAGTGTCTGACCCTTATGGGAGTGGAGAAGGACAGGCCTAACCTTAGAAGGAAGGAGACCAAGACTTGTGTTTGAGAAATGACTCTCAATGCTTGTTGTTGCCTGCACAACTCCTGAAAGACATGACCAGACCTTGAGATTCTTTCCCATGAGTTAAGGGAATTCATGAAGGGTGGGGGTTGTGATCACTCTCCCATCAGAGTGGTTTCAGTTCCCAAACCATCTCTCCACTCCCACTTCTAACCCCTTAGTCCAGGACCTCCTCTATTCTCTGTTCCAGGGCCCTAACTGTGCCTCTATCTCAACGCCTTGCTGCCAACCCTGTACCACCAATTCACTCTATGAGCTCATGTTCAGGCCAATCTCCCTCAACATGTATTTTAAAGCCCCTCCCTCCTCTTTCAATGTCTTGTGAATAAAGCAGGATACAAAGTTGTAGCTGAAGTACAATCTTAACTATGTTACAAAGAAAAAAAATAAACTCGGAAAGACAGAAGGAAATCAGCCAAGTGTCCACTGGCTACTTTTGGATTTGGTGTCTGCAGGGCAAGAGGTAGGAAAGGGAGGAGATTAATACCTTATACCTTATAATTATATACCTTTCTGCACTTGTGCAAATTTCTACAATAAGTATGACTTACAGTCAGGAAACAGTGAAACTTAAAAAGTCCCCTCTCTTCAAAATCCTTCTGTAGTTTTTTATTTTCTGCATGGCAAAATATAAATCTGGAGCCTGGTATTTACAGCCTGCTAAGATCTGGTCCCCATCAGGAGGGCTTCATGGGTGTGTGACCTGTGCAGTCACAGAGGGCCAACACTCAGAAGCAGCCATGCTTGGTTCAATGCTCTGCCGTGACTGTCTTGAAATTCTTTATTTTTGAACAAGGGGCTCCACATTTTTATGTTACACAATTTGTGTAACTGATCCGGTTCATCAGACTGTCTTCATACAGAGAAATAATTATCCAATTATACAGGACAGAGCAACACAGATGCCCTCTGGATTGTTGTGTCTGGGTAAGGATCTCCAAGGCATTGGCCAGGATAGTTAGGAAACCCTGCCATATGTGCAGAGGCAGAGAGAATAAGGGGTATTCAGTCTGGGGATGTGAAGAGGCAGGGGATATTTAGCACAAGTTTATTGAGCATCTTGAGCACTCTTCTAGGCTCTAGGAATATAGCTGTGAACAAAGCAGATCAAATCTGTCCCTGCTCTACTGAGCTTAAGTGCCAGTCAGGGAGATGGATAATAACTAAACAATTATCTATGTGTGGAGGGTTATGAAGAAAAATAAAGTAGGATAAGGGAGATAGTGAGGGCTGGTATGGGAGGCACACTATTTGGGTTAGGACCTGTAAGGAAGTGAATAAGCACTTGGATGATGGAAACATGGAAAATGTCAACGTGTACACAGACAATTACTATACACAGTGGGGTTTGCCATGCAGACACTCAGTGGGACCATAAATAAGAAGCAAACTGCCCAGCCTGGGGTGGGCAGAGGAGAGGGCTGGGGAGGACCTGGAATTTAATCAGTGTCAAATTATCTCTCTTTATCTCTTTTCACCAACTCTCAAATCAGCAGAAACCATATTCTACTAACTATACCTTAGTAATTCTCTTTCCATTCCCACTACCGTGGACTATCTCAGGTCTTCATTTCCCCAGAATCACTACAATAAATTCAGTTTGTTCTTTTCTTCTGATGCTGTACCCTCTCCTGAGTGATCATATCTACTCCTGGGTCTTCACCCTAAATCTTATCCTCTAGCCTGACCTCTTTCTTGAGCTCCAGACATGAGTATCCAACTGTCTTCATTCCTGTGGATTCTGAGCATCTGAATGAGGGTGAGGCTTCTTAGCATTCCATGCTGGCCTCAGATGCTATCCCAATTTGGGCATTCCAAAGTACTTGTCCAAGACATCAGAACCCTGCAAGCAAGGTGAGGAAACTGAGGCACAGATGAGTGAAGAGGGCTACCCAAGGCCTTCAGTAGCAAATTCTGCTCTTCTTATCAGCCAGGCACCTCACCTATCCCTCATAGGCCAAGCTCTCTGCCTGCTATGTCCTGCTATGTAATCTCCAAGGCCTGCTCTGACTCTAAGAGTCTAGGTTTCTCTACTCTGATGAGGCCCCGGATGGGCAAACAGGAGAGGCAGAATCTGGGGGAATTTTCTCTGCCTTGGAGTGAGGATGATAACTTAGCCCTTTCAGAAACCCAAATTTATCAGCACCCCAATGCCAATAGGACCTGAAGACACTTGGAAAGTTCCTATGAGACTGAAGCACAAAGAAGAATAACAATATATTAATTGACTCTGAGAAGCAAAACTGTCCACATTAGTCTTACCATAGGTTTCTACAAAGAATAAGCCACATTATCTTCAGAATGTTGTTGTGTGGGCATAGTAAATCATAAATGGCATTTCTCACTTATTTGGTGACACTTTGGAACAGAACTTAACATTCATTATGTACAGTTATTCTGCCCACTTCACAGATGAAGAAAATGAGTCTCAGAAATGCTAAGTAGCTTGCTCAAACTCATAGCTAGTAAGCAGTAAAGCTGGGGTGCAAATTCGGGAATTTGGCACCACAGCCTGCTTGTTTAACCACTGACAGATGCCAGATAGATGCTGTTGCCACAGAGAAAAAGAGTGATAAGTTTTTGTCTAAGTCAAGTTGACGTTGGACATAATACCCATGACGGTGCTGTGAAATAGTATTGTAGCCATACAGATGGGGAGGATTATTGTTGAAAATGCTCTCCCCCAAACAAATCTTTATAATCAGGGTTTTATGTTGAACACACTAGGTGATAGTTACTTTTTAAAGCACTCTTCCTATACAGCAAGTAAATGATTTTGTTTCTGAAAATGAATCATCAACCCTGATTTACTTACTGTTTAGCAAATCTGTGGGAGTCAGAAATATATCGCCTGGGGCCAGGTAGACCTCAGATTCCAATTCTGGATCAACATCAGCCGTGTTGCCTTGGACACATGAGTCATCGGCTCAGTCTTCCTTATTTGCAAAACAGATGATACTATCTACCCCACAAGGCTTTTTAAAGAGAAATGGGGGAAAGGTGTATAACAGGCTTAGCATGGATCCTGCATAGGGTAAGCACAAATTTTACTTTTTATTTTTCAGGGTAATCCAATTTACTCTCCAGTTTAGCTATTCAAGTTGCCTGTGTCATTCTTACCACAGCTACTATCACCATCATCATCATCATTATTATCATTTTTATTCAGCTACCCAATGTAGCTGTTCAATTCACTGTGATGATGGTATTGATAATGCACCTATTCAATAAGCTGTCCAATTCAACTCACACATTTGTAATAAACGCCTAACCCTGATGTTGACTTTGGCAGTAACCACCCCACTGGGCCCTAATCACACTGTGCCCATATAATTTTCCCTTTCATCAGCTCTCTTTATGTCAGAGCCAGGCACATAGTGGCCATGCTAGGAGGGAAATCGGAATTCTTTTTGTATTCAAGGGGCATGCATCTTTCTTGGTTGGCCTACGTAGGCAGGAGGCTATTTTCAAGCCTGATTTGAAGTCCATCTCATGTCAAACAATCCCAGTCTCTAGAAGAGGCTGTCCTTTAAATGTTGAAATCATGACAGAGCCTTGCCTAATAGTAGCTGGGACTGGAAGGGCTGTCAGGGGCTGGGCTCTGAGCACCTGCCAGGTGATGTGGGGGGGTTGCCAAACATGACCTTGGCTTCATCAAGGCTCCACTTCCCCTAAGGATTCTGAGGAATACTCTTCACCAAACTTCTCATTGCCTCAAATGATGTTCAAGCCAGTTCCAAGTGTAGCTCCTGGCACATTCTCCCTGGAGAGCAGCAACCACTGTCCACAGCCATCTGTAGGCCAAAAGCTGCTCAAAAGGGTGTGGTAAGGCCAGCTGATCCTTGCTCTTCCTTGTCTTAGTTTCGTGATCTCAGGCAAGTCATTTAACCTTTCTACACATCAGTCTCTTCATCAATAAAATGAGAATACCCACTTTCCACAGGTAAAAGAGGGTTGAATGGAATAACTCCTAATTAGCCATCAACACACACTAGTTCCCTTTCCCCCTTCCCTTCAGACATATCTGTGCAGGGAACACACATAAGAAGACCCAGGGAAGAGAATGGTTATGAAAAGGCTTGGCAAGTGGCAAAGGGAAGAGAAAGAAATGCTTTTGCGGCATTCACCATGTGTCAGGCACTGTGTTAGTTAGATACTTTACAGATGATATTTTATGCCACATTGTTTTTCATAGCAGCTACATCATTTTGCTGAATCCATTTTTAAAAATGATAAAGTTGAGGTTCAGAGGCTAAGCAATAGGCATGAGACCACACATTTAGGAAGTGGCAGTAAGTGGCAGTCAGACATCATTCTGAGTCCTGTGTGCTATCACTGAGTAGTAATAAGAATATGGTTATGAAAGGACTTGGCAAATGATAAAGAGAAGAGAAAGAAACACTGTCAGGCACTGTATTAGGCTCTTTACAGATGACATTTTATGTCATTCTCAGAATTACTCTGGAAAGAAGATATTACCTAATCCCCTTTTAAAACATTGAAGTAAAATACACATAATATAAAATTTACCATTTTAACCCTTTTCAAATCTATACTTCAATGGCATTAAGTACATTCACACTACTGCGCTGCCATCACCATCATCCCTGTACAGAACTCTTCGTCTTTCAAAATTGAAACTCTATACCCATTAGACAATAAAGCCCTATTCCCCCTTCCCTCCAGACCCTGGCAACCACCCTTCTACTTTCTGTCTCCATGAATTTGACTACTCTAGGTACCTCTTATAAGTGGAATCATACATCATTTGTCTTGTTGTGACCGGCTTATTTCACTTACATAATATTCTTCAGGTTGATCCATGTTATAGCATGTGTCAGAATTCCCTTTCTTTTTCAAGGCTGAATAATATTTCATTGCATATATATATGCTACATCTTATTGATCCATTCATCTGCCAATGTATACCCAGGTGGTTCGCATCCTTTTTGGCTATTGCAAATAATGCTGCTATGTCCATGGACATACAGACCTCTCTTTGAGACCCTGATTTTAATTCTTTTGGGTTCCACTCAGAAGTACAATTGCTGGATCTATAGTAATTTCATTTTTAACTTTTTGAGGAATTGCCATACTGTTTTTCATAGTAGCTACAACGTTTTACCTAATCCATTTTTAAAGATAATAAAATTGAGGTTCAGAGGCTAAGCAATAGGTATGAGATCACACATTTAGGAAGTGGTAGTCAGACATCATTCTAGGTCCTGGGTGCCCTCACTAAATAGCAGTTCCCAAAGTCAGGGCTCAGCCAAGTACATTAGAATCATCCAGCACACCTGTTAAACAAATAAATTCCTGGGCCTCCATCCAGGTCTAGAGAAACAGAATTACTAGGGATGGGGCCTAGTAGTCTGTATTTTAAAAACAACAACAAAAAATAAGCTGAACAACCAACAAACGTCTGGGTATTTCTGGCGAGCATCTAGGTTTGATAATCATTATTATTGTGATAATCATTATGATTATTGTCCTCGTTGTTATAAAAATCATTGTCATAACCATTCCATACCCACTTCAGGTCATTGATTTATAACTATCTGGAAACAGTGGGAATGCAAGGATCATCAAAGAAAGAAAGTCTCAGAACTGGCTTTGCTCTCCAGCAACTGCTGGCTTTCAAAGGGCGACACATTTAGTATTCTAATCATCAAGGCATCAGCCAGGCGCCTGCCCAGACCTTTCTTAGATTCCTAACACTCATTAAGCAGTTCAAACCAATGTGTTCCTGAGTAAGTGTGTGTAGAGGCAGGCTGTTGGCATTTTAATCTCATTAGTGAACTGAAGCCCTAAGAGGAAGTAGTCACAACAGCCTCTTGCTCCAATGGGGTAAGACTCTTCACACCCTGAGACTGGCAGCCTGCCCCTCTACTCTCTCCCACCCATCCTCTCCAGATTTCCATCCTCTCCTGATCCTGGAGCAAAAGGCTCTGGGAAACTAGAGCTTGATGACTTGCAGGGCAGTGGCTGCAAATAGCTGGATAACAGCTCAGGTAACCAGGCTGTCTATATCCCAGAACAGACATTGAATTATCTACCCCAGCCTGACATACTCCGTTGGCACCAGGCCACAGGCACTGCTCCCTGAATCCAACTGTCTGGGTCCCCTCCCCCATCAATACCCTTGATAGAAGCCAGACGAGGCTTTGAGGCCTTGGGAAAGAAGCTTCCACAGGCATCTTCCCAGCACAAAGCCCTCATTGTTGGATGAGGAAGGCATGGGAGCAGAAGAGGGAGTGCTTATCTATTGTCAACGCAGGACAGCTGAAAGGACTTCAGTGAAAAATGACCTTATAAACTAACAGACGAGGGAATATGCAAAATATGTAACTAGGACCATCTACTTCCCTAAGACAGAGATAGCTGAGGCTTTCTCTGCAAATGCTCATAGAAAAACACACAGTAACACCTGTACACACTTATTCTGCTGAAATTAAATCAAGAGGCAAATGTAAAACAGATCCATTCATCCATCCATCTGTCCGTCTGTCCAGTTAATTGTTTTGTTCAATAAAACACTAACTTAGTGCCCACCATGGGCATGAACTAGGCTGGAAGGAACAACAATAATCAAAATCAGATGTTTCTAACTAGGGACACATTGTTACTGGTAGGATTTGGGCAGTAACAATGCTGAGGTCTCACCAAGCATTGTCTATAATTGAGTCCATGTCTTATGCAACACATGTAGGAGCTGTTATGATGAATACTCATTCAGTTAAAACACTGCTGAATCCACAGCAGCTTGTTGTCATTACATATTTTCTCAACCAATAAAAGTGAAAAATATAAATACTAAATACTGGGAGATTTTGGACATGCTCTAGGCAGATAAAAGTGCAGAATCACAAAGTATGGTTTCATGAATGGAGATGATCACAACCAAAACCACTACCATAATAACTTACTATTATATAACAACAAATAAATAACTTACTATTTGTTGGGCATTATTCTAACTGCTTTACTTGTTAAACCCCACAGCAAATCTATGAGATAGACATTACTGTTATCCCATTTTGCAGATGATAAAACTGAGGTATTGGGAGCTTATATAACTTGCCCAAGGTCACACATTAGTAATGGGAGAGCTTGGATTTAAACTCAGCTCCAGAGCGATTGCTTTTAACTATCTTTGTAATGGTAGGTGTGATCATGTTGTCCAAAACACTCTTAGATGGGGAGACAGAGACTTAGAGAGGCCATGTGACATGCCCAAAGCCACACAATGAGTTCTGGAGGAGCTAGGGCAAGAACTTAGCTTTCCTGTCTTCCATTCTAGTTTTCTTGTTTACATAGGCCAGACTTCACCCCAAAGTGGAAGTCAAAATAATCTGGGCTTGAAGACAAAGGAAAGGCAAGAGAGACCAGAAAGTTCAAGGTAAAACAAATGCTGTCTTTTTGTATAATCTGGAACACGGTTTTCTTTTCCTGGGTTGTTGCTTTGTCTAGGATTTCCTTGGGAGAAACCCCTGACACATGGGAAGGAAGACCCAGGCTGTGCTGAAAAGACTCCGGGTTCCCAGCCAAGTAGCTTTATTTTAGGCATAAAGGACCATGCGGTAGAGCAGCCCAGCTCTTCCCCGGCCCACACAAGACTTCATTTCTCTCTAATTAGCATCTCACAGTTGCACAGCCAGGAAGCCCTAGGAATGAGGGCCCTGTTCCTCTGAGCAAGTAGTGTCCAATTACATCCCAGTGATCTGTCTGTGGCCACTGCAGCCATGCCAGACTGCACAGTTGGCTCAGGAACCCATCGTTTGCTGGAGGACAGGTCTTAGGGAGGAAGCAGGTGGTGGTGGAAAGAGTTTGGAGTTTAACAATACTGGATAGGAATTCTGGACCCACTGCACACTGGCTGTCTGACCATGGACAAGTTTCCTCACTATTCTAGGATCAGTTTCTGAATCTATAAAATGACGATAATACTTTTCTTGTTTATGAGTGAACATATGCAAAGCACCTGGCACAGTTTTGCTCTGAAAAATGAGAATATAAGAATAGATCGATGTTGTCCAAACCTTTTATCATAGAATAACCACTTTTTGTTTCCCCACCGCTCAAAAAAATATTAAGGTAAAATTTCAATGTCTAACAGAGATTCAGGATTGCCGCTGGTTGGTGAGGGGTTTGTAGGGTTCAGGGTTCTGCTTAAAAATGTGTCTCCTTTCTTCCCACAGTGGGCCTTGAGGTTCCTCTAGGGAATGCAATTTGACCAGGTGATTGCTAGTCCCCTTTTAATGTTAATTAATACAATAATGCAAGGAAATAAGGAAGGAAGGAGGGAAAGAAAGGAGGAAGGGAAAGCACTCTTTTCTGTTATCACTGGGAGGAGATTTATATTTGTCGGGCACTGTTACTAAGAAGAGAATGGAGCTAATGGTCCAGTAGAGAAGTTGGAGCCTGGACAGCCCATTTAAAGATTAAAAGGTGATTTATAAAAAGGGGGGTTCTATGGGAACACAAAGCAGGGGGTCTGATTGAGTTTAGCAATCAAGGAAGCTGACACTTGGAAGATGAGAGATGTCCGCTAGGACTAGCTTAGCAATGGCAGTACAGACAGGGGACTGGATTCATGACCTTCTGGAGATAGCATCTCTAGGCCTTGGTGACTGACTGGATATGGGGTCATGACAGTAAAGAGTGCTACCAAAAAACGATACCCAGGTTTCTGGCTTGTAAGCCAGGTTTGAAGCTGAAAGTAGGACATATAAAGAACAAGAGTCCACTGCCTCCATGATCAGATCCAACAAGATCCAACTGGTACCCCTTGTCCACTGCCCACACAACTGTCCATCCTTCTCCTATGAAAGGAACTGATTCCCACCACACCCTGTGAAAAGCATTAAGGTCAGGAGAACTCTACACAGTCTAGAAAACATCTGTAGGCAGAGATATTTCTGGAAAGTACAGCAAATGCTTGCAGTAAATTAATAATAGATGTGCTGGACTCCCTCAGAAATATTTACCCAGCCTGCATGGTTAAGCACCAATAACCGGGAAGGGAACTTGAGCCTTACCTCAAACAGCCCTGACTACTGGAAATGAAGCAATGTCATCCTGGCTCTTCCTGATGCCAGTGGGGGCAAAAAACAAATTTGCAGAGTGCCTCACTCAGGAATATGAGAATCTTCAGTCTGCTGGGAAATGTTGGGAAAGGGAACTCAGACCCTGGGAGGTAAACACTGGAATAAGACAATAGATGAGGACTGTCTCATGTATCTTATGCTTACATAGTGCTTACCATGGGCCAGGACCAAACCTATATTAACACATTTAATCCTGGGCGTTATTGAGCTGGACACTAAATAGTTATAGCACTATTTTTAGGCCCATTTTACAGCTGAAAATACTGAGACATTGAAAAGTTAAGACAACTTTCCCAAGGAACTAGCTAGGAAGTGATAGAGCTGGGATTCAACCCAGGTAGTCGGCCCCAAGGTATATGCCCTAAATCACTTTGCTTTGGCTGCCCCTTGTTGCCTTTTCCAAGTAGTCAAGAGAGGGGGTCAAGTAAGAGGAAAGAGGCCCTACATTAAACTGCCAAAAGTACACTTGGACAACACTCTGCTACATGCATCCTCTCTGTCTCCAGCCTCTGCTGAGAACTCTGCACTCTTCTCACCAGACAAACGCAGTAGCCACTTTTTTTTTTTTTAATTAAGAATTTACTGAGCACTCACTGGGGGCCAGAGACTGTGCTAGGCTTGGACTGGGCCTTGTGCAATGCACACAAAATGTCCCTTTTTCGGGAAGCCCCATCCTCTCTCCTTCCTTAGAGCTCTAACCTAGCCTTCAGGCCATTCTCTAGGATGAACTGAAGAACAGAGAGGTTTGAATAAACATGCAAAAGGGATTCTGGGGCAAATAAGTTTGGGAAACATGAGGCTAGCACCCTCACTGCAGGCCTTCTCAAAGCCTTTAGTGTGCTAGTGGCCCTGAGATCAACCAAGAGGAGTCAGTGTACAGGGCTTCTCAGATCACTCAACAAGGAAAACTTTCTTCTTTTTCTTCTTTTTTTAAACCCATTTTATAGGGCTGATGTATCATAGAACACAGCTTGGGAGCCTGGGATATTTTGTCCTACAATAATACCTACTATGTCAAATTCATGTTGGATTTTGACTGTGGGTCCATTGGCAGGACTCTGAGGCTGGGTACTTTGTCCTGCATCTCTGCCAAGCTCCTGCCTTCAGCCAGGCCTAAATCAGAAGAGTTCTCTGAAAGTTTTCTTTCACAATGGTGTGATGGTTAATATTGTGTGCCAGCTTGATTGGATTGAAGGATACAAAGTATTATTCCTGGGAGTGTGTGTGAGGGTGTTGCCAAAGGAGATTAACATTGAGTCAGTGGGCTGGGAAAGGCAGACCCACCCTTAATATGGATTGGCACAGTCTAATCAGCTTCATGGCTAGAATATAAGCAGGCAGAAAAATGTGAAAGGAGGGACTGGCCTAGCCTCCCAGCCTACATCTTTCTCCTGTGCTGGATGCTTCCTGGCCTCAAACATCGGACTCCAAGTTCTCCAGTTTTGGAAGCTGGGCTGGCTCTCTTTGCTCCTCAGCCTGCAGATGGCCTATTGTGGGAACTTGTGACAGTGTGAGTTAATACTTAATAGACTCCCCTTCTCATATATATATGTGTGTGTGTGTATATATATACATACATATACACGTGTATATGTATACATAATACACGTGTATACATATACCTACATACACATGTATACGTATGCATACGTATACATGTGTATGTATGCATACGTATACATGTATATGTATGCATATGTATACATACATATATATATATATATATATATATATATATATATATATATATATATATATCTAGAACCACTCCTGGTACCAAAATCTGTATTAGGGTTCTCTAGAGGGACAGAACTAATCAAATATATGTATATACATATATATATACACATATGTGTATATATATGTATATGTATGTGTATATATATGTATATGTATGTGTGTGTGTATATATACATATGTATATATGTATATGTATGTGTATATATATGTATGTGTGTGTGTGTGTGTGTGTATATATATATATGTGTATATAAACATTTGATTAGTTCTGTCCCTCTAGAGAACTCTAATACAGATTTTGGTACGAGGAGTGGTTCTAGAGAAACAGAATATTAAGGATGGAGTATTTTGGTGGTTTCAGGGTTTCTGGAATTGGTTGCTTAACATGATTAGACCCCAAAATGCTCAGGACTCTACTTCTAATCCTGTGGAGAACACTGATAGTCCTTGGTGTGAACTGTTTACAGACTTATGCGAAATAAATCCATTTGATACTCCTGATTCATTGCTCCTGAGAAGCAAGGGGTTTAGTGACTCTATACCTAATACTTTTGAACATATGTGGAGAGCTAAGGAACATAATGAAGCTGGTTGGTTGCTCTTAAGTTCAGTAGACAAAGTGATGAAAGAAAGTCATGAACTCAGGGATTCCATCTCCTGGCTTCAGAAGCAGATAGTGAGCCTCAAATCTACTAAGACTGCCCTGAATGAGAGTCTTATCTCCTGCAGAGAAAGAGCTGAAATTATGGAAAAACAGACACAAGAAAACAGACACAAGCTCTTATCATGTGAGTGGCTGACCTGCAACAAAAGGTGCATGCGCAGCCTCACCAGGTGTCTACGGTTAAAGCAAAGGCATTGATTGGAAAAGAATGGGACCCTGCAACTTGGAATCGGGGTGTGTGGGACGACCCTGATGAAGCTGAGGACTCTGAGTTTGTAAACTCTGATGAACCTTTTTTGCCAGAAGAAACAGCTTCCCCATCCCCAGTAGTGGCAACATTCCCTCCCTGACCCATGCTGCCATCAGCCTTTCCACCTTTGTCTGAGGACATAAACCCTGTGCTGCCTGAGGCAACAGTGATGGCCTCCCCTGAGGCAGTTGCCAGGCAAGATAATGTTAACTGTCTTCAGGAGCCACCCCCAACACCCCTGTTTGCTTCTAGACCTATAACTAAAGTCCCAGTGAGCCCCTAGAGGTGAGGTTGAGAGTGTGACCCATGAGGAAGTACACTACACTCAAAAAGAACTGCTTGAGTTTTCTAATTTATATAAACAGAAATCTGGAGAACAGGCATGGGAATGGATGTTAAGGGTGTGGGATAATGGTAGAAGAAACAGAGTTTAATCAGGTAGAATTTATTGATTTAGGCCCACTAAGTAGGGAATCTGCATTTAATGTTGCAGCTTGGAGAATTAAAAAAGGTTCTAATAGTTTATTTGCTTGGTTAGCTGAAATATGGATTAAAAGATGGCCCACTGTGAGTGAGCTGGAAATGCTTGATCTCCCTTGGTTTAATGTAGAGGAAGGGATCCAAAGGCTTAGGGAGATTGGGATGGTGGAGTGAATTAGTCACTTTAGACCTACTCATCCCAGCTGGGAGGGTTCAAAAGATATACCCTTGACCAATGCCTTGTGAAATAGATTTGTGAGGGCAGCACCTGCATCTTTAAAGAGCCCTGTAATTGCTCGTCTCTGTATGTCAGATCTAACAGTGGGAACCACAGTCACTCAACTACAAAATTTAAATATAATGGGAATAATTGGATCCCAAGGTGGCAGGGGCCAAGTGGTGGCACTCAACTGTCAAAGGCAAGGTGAGCATTGCTACCTTAATGGACAGCAGAGGCAAAGTGGAAATCAGAATAGTCTGATTTGTGTAGAGCTCTGGCATTGGCTAATTTATCATGCTGTTACTAGAAGTGAAACTGATAGGAAGCCTACTGCATTCCTACGTAATTTATACAAGCAGAAAAATTCTAGGTTGAATGGACAAAAGACTAATTTGAATAATAAAAACAGAGAATCATGGCCCCTCAATCAATTTCCAGACTTGTGCCAGTTTACAGACCCTGACCCCTTGAATGAAGGGGGAGGCCAGGTCTGCTTGAGGAAGGACGCTACTACATTATCAACAATTTATCCAGAATCTTTCTCCCATCCTTCCCCGAGGAGACATCTGGCCTTTTACTACGGTAATTGTGCACTGGAGAAAGGGAAATGATCAGACATTTTGGGGACTCCTGGACACTGGCTCTGAGCTGATACTGACTCCAGGGGACCCAAAATGTCATTGTGATCCTCCAGTTAAAGCAGGCGCTTATGGAGGTCAGGCAATTAATGGAGTTTTAGCTCAGGTCTGACTTGTAGTGGGTCCAGTGGGTTCCCCCACTCATTCTGTTGCCATTTCCCCAGTGCTAGAATGCATAATTGGCATAGACAAACTTAGCAGCCAGCAGAACTCCCACATTGGCTCCCTGACTGGTAGTGTGAGGGCTATTATGGTAGGAAAGGCCAAATGGAAGCCATTAGAGCTTCCTCTACCTAGAAAAACAGTAAATCAAAAATAATATCACATCCCTGGAGGGATTTCAGAGATTAGTGACACCATCAAGGACTTGAAAGATGCAGGGGTGGTGATTCCCACCACATTCCTGTTCAGCTCTCTCATTTGGCCTGTGCAGAAGACAGATGGATCTTGGAGAATGATAGTGGATTATTGTAAACTTAACCAAGTAGTGACTCCAATTGCAGCTGCTGTACCAGCTGTGGTTTTGTTGCTTGAGCAAATTCATACATCTCCTGGTACCTGGTATGCAGCCATTGACTTGGCAAATACTTTTTTTTTCATTCCTGTCCATAAGGCCCAACAGAAGCAATTTGCTTTCAGCTGGCAAGGCCAGCAATATACTTTTACTGTCCTACCTCAGGGGTACATTAACTCTCCAGCTTTGTTTCATAATCTTATTTGGGGAGAACTTGATCACTTTTTGCTTCAGCAGGATATCACACTGGTCCATTACATTGATGATGTTATGCTGATTGGATCCAGTGGGCAAGAAGTAGGAAACATGCTGGACTTATTGGTGAGACATTTGCGTGCCAGAGAATGGGAAATAAATCCAACTAAAATTCAGTGACCTTCTACATCAGTAAAATTTCTAGGAGTCCAGTGGTATGGGGCCTGTGAAGATATTCCTTCAAGGTGAAGGATAAGTTGCTGCATTTGACTACTCCTACAACCAAGAAAGAGGCACAATGCCTAGTGGGCCTATTTGGATTTTGGAGGCAAGACATTCCTCATCTGGGTGTGTTACTCCAGCCCATTTATTGAGTGATGCAAAAGGCTGCCAGTTTTGAGTGGGGTCCAGAAAAGAAGGATCTGCAACAGGTCCAGGCTGCTGTGCAAGCTGGGCCATATGACCCAGAAGATCCAATAGTGCTTGAGGTGTCAATGGCAGATAGGGATGATGTTTGGAGCCTTTGGCAGGCCCCTATAAGTAAATCACAGCAGAGGCCTCTAGGATTTTGGAGCAAAGCCCTGGCATCTTCTGCAGATAACTACTCTCCTTTTGAGAGACAGCTCTTGGCCTGTTATTGGGCTTTCGTGGAAACTGAACATTTGACTATGGGTCATCAAGTCACCATGAAACCTGTACTATCTATCATGAACTGGGTGCTTTCGGACCCATCTATCCATAAAGTGGCTCATGCACAGCAGCATTCCATAATCAAATGGAAACGGTATATACATGATTGGGCTTGAGCAGGTCCTGAAGGCACAAGTAAGTTACATGAGGAAGTGGCTCAAATGCCCACGGCCTCCACTCCAGCCACCCTGCCTTCTCTCCCCCAGCCTGCACCAGTGGCCTCATGGGGAGTTAGTTCCCTATGATCAGTTGACAGAAGAAGAGAAGACTAGGGCCTGGTTCACTGATGATTCTGCATGATATGCATGCACCACCTGAAAGTGGACAGCTGCAGCACTACAGCCCCTTTCGAAAGGATATCCCTGAAGGACAGCAGTGAAGGGAAATCTTCCCAGTGGGCAGAACTTCGAGCAGTGCACCTAAACAGTGTGCACTTTGCATGGAAGGAGAAATGACCAGATGTGTGATTATATATGATTCATGGGGTGTAACCAATGGCCTGGCTGGATAGTCAGGGACTTGGAAGAAGCATGATTGGAAAACTGGTGACAAAACAATTTGAGGGATTCAGACGGACAGAGCAGTATGCAGAGGCTTGCACTGTGAACTTTAGCTCCAGATTGACTGCAAGAAAAAACCAGCAATCCTGAGAGGACCCACAAACCCTCTGAAGGAAGCAGACAGCTTCTGCAGGACCTGGGAGATACCCCAAATACTGTGAGTGCCCCAACTGCGGAAGGGGGAAAGGGATAGCCTCCTCTTCTGAACACATACCCCCACTGGAGAAACTGAAGTTCTGTTTGTGGGAGAAGTTTCCGACCTTACCTTGAACTGAGCCAATTTAGAGAGCTGAGCAAAATACAGGGGTAGAGGAAGCAGCAGAAAGGCCCTGGGAGCTTGCTGGGAGCCCAACAGGCCATTCCTGCCTGGCACCAGAGGGATCCATTGGGAGGGTGGCCAGAGGTGGCGGGGTGGGTTGGGGGAACTCCACAGGGAGAAGGAAATCTCCAGCTGAACTCTGTAACAATTTGAACGGGGTGAGAAGGCTCCTGGCCAGAACTTGGGGGAGGGCACAAATCTGGTGGGCAGACTCCACAGGTGGAGGAAGAACCAAGCCCTTTTCTTTTGCAGCTGGAAAGTGGGTAGCCTGGGGCAAGTTTTCAAGCCCGGCTCGCCCACCACCTGGAAACAGACTCGGTGCTGTTCATTGTGGGGTAGGGGGAGCATGGTGGGAGTGAGACCGGCCCTTGGGTTTGCATGGGAGCTGGGTGAGGCCTGGGATTGCTGGCTTTCCCCAGCTTCCCTGACAACTTGCATGGCTCAGCAGGGGCAGCCATAGTCCACCCAGGTACACAACTCCAGTGACTTGGGAATCTCACCCCCATCCCCTACAGCAGCCACAGCAAGACCCACCCAAGGAGAGTCTGAGCTCAGACACGCCTAGCCCTGCCCCCGACCTGATGGTCCTTCCCTACCCATCCTGGTAGTGGAAGACAAAGAGCATTTAATCATGGGAGTTCTAGGGCCCCACCCACTGCTGGTTCCTCATCATACTACCACAGCTGAGGCTCTCTGGAAAGTGTCACCTCCTGGCAGGAGGCCAAAAAGCACCAAAATACAGCATTAAACCACCAAAGCTAAGAACCCTCACAGAGTCCATTGCAACCCCCTGCCACCTCCACTGGAACAGGCGCTGATATACACCACTGAAAGACCCATAGACAGTTCATATCACAAGACTCTTTGCAGACAACTCCCAGTACCAGCCTGGAGCCGGGTAGACTTGCTGGGTGGCTAGACCCAGAAGAGAGACAACAATCATTGTAGTTCGGCTTACAGGACAGCACATCCATAGGAAAAGGGGGAGAGTACTACATCAAGGGAACACCCTGTGGGACAAAAGAATCTGAACAACAGCCTCCAGCCCAAGATCTTCCCTCTGACAGAGGCTACCCAAATGAGAAGGAACCAGAAAACCAACTCTGATAATATGACAAAACAATGATCTTTAACACCCCCCAAAAATCACATGAGTTCACCAGCAATGGATCTAAACCAAGAAGAAATCCCCGATATATCTGAAAAAGAAGTCAGGAGGTTAGTCATTAAGCTAATCAGAGAGGGACCAGAGAAAGGCAAAGCCCAATGCAAAGGAAAAAAAAAATACAAGAAGTGAAGGGAGAAATATTCAAGGAAACAGATAGCTTAAAGGAAAAACAGGCCAGGCGCAGTGGCTCATGCCTGTAATCCCAGCACTTTGGGAGGCTGAGGCGGGTGGATCATGAGGTCAGGAGATCAAGACCATCCTGGCTAACATGGTGAAACCCCATCTCTACTAAAAATACAAAAAATTAGCCAGGCGTGGTGGTGGTGCCTGTGGTCCTAGCTACTTGGGAGGCTGAGGCAGGAGAATGGCGTGAACCCGGGAGGTGGAGCTTGCAGTGAGCCGAGATCACGCCACTGCACTCCAGCCTGGGCAACAGAGCGAGACTCCATCTCAGAAAAGAAAAAACAATCAAATTTCAGGAAACACTGGACACACTTATCAAAATGCAAAATGCTCTGGAAAGTCTCAACAATGGAACTGAATAAGTAGAAGAAAGAAATTCAGAGCATGAAGACAAGGTCTTAGAATTAATCTAATCCAACAAAGACAAAGAAAAAATAATAAGAAAATATGAACAAAGTCTCCAAGAAGTCTAGGATTATGTTAAATGACCAAACCGAAGAATAATCAGCATTCCTGAGGAAGAAAAGAAACCTAAAAGCTTGGAAAACATATTTGGGGGAATAACTGAGGAAAACTTCCCTGGCCTTGCTAGAGAACCGAGCCATCCAAATACAAGAAACACAAAAAACACCTGGAGAATTCATCGCAAAAAGATTGCCTCGGCACATTGTCATCAGGTTATCCAAAGTTAAGACGAAGGAAAGAATCTTAAGAGTTGTGAGACAGAAGCACGAGGTAACCTATAAGGGAAAATCTATCAGAGTAACAGCAGATTTCTCAGTAGAAACCATACAAGCCAGAAGGGACTGGGGCTCTATCTTCAGCCTCCTCAAACAAAACAATTATCAGCCAAGAATTTTGTATCCAGCAAAACTAAGCATCATATATGAAGGAAAGGTACAGTCTTTTTCAGACAAACAAATGCTAAGAGAATTTGCCACTACCAAGCTACCACTACAAGAACTACTAAAGGGAGCTCTAAATCTTGAAACAACTCCTGGAAACACATCAAAACAGAACTGCTTTAAAGCATAAATCACACAGAACTTATAAAACAAAAGTACAAGTTAAAAAGCAAAAACAAAAAACAAAGTACACAGGCAACAAATAGCACGATGAATGCAATGCTGTCTCACATCTCATTACTAACATTGAATGTAAATGGCCTAAATGCTCCACTTAAAAGATACAGAACCGCAGGGTGGATAAAAACTCACCAACCATCTGCTGCCTTCAGTCCTTACCTAACAGTAAGGACTCACATAAACTTTAAGTAAAGGGGTGGGAAAAGGCATTTCATGCAAATGGACACCAAAAGCCAGCAGGGGTAGCTATTCTTATATCAGACAAAACAAACTTTAAAGTAACAGAAGTTAAAAGAAACAAAGAGGGACATTATATAATGGTAAAAGGCCTTGTCCAACAGGAAAATATCACAATCCTAAACATATATGCACCTAGCACTGGGGCTCCCGAATTTATAAAACAATTACTAATAGACCTAAGAAATGAGGCCGGGCACAGTGGCTCATGCCTGGAATCTTAGCACTTTGGGAGGCCAAGGCGGGCGGATCATGAGGTCAGGAAATCGAGACCATCTTGGCTAACACAGTGAAACCCCGTCTCTACTAAAAATACAAAAAAAATTAGCTGGGCGTGGTGGCGGGTGCCTGTAGTCCCAGCTACTTGGGAGGCTGAGGCAGGAGAATAGCATGAACCTGGGAGGCGGAGATTGCAGTGAGCTGAGATAGCACCACTGCAGTCTGGCCTGGGAGAAAGAGCAAGACTCCGACTCAAAAAAGAAAAAAAAAGAAAAGAAAAGAAAAGAAATGAGATAGCAACACAATAATAGTGGGGGACTTCAATACTCCACTGACAGCACTAGACAGGTCATCAAGACAGGAAGTCAGCCAAGAAGCAATGGATTTAAACTATACCTTGGAACAAATGGACTTAACAGTTTTAAACAGAACATTTCATCCAACAACCACAGAATATTCAACAGTGCATAGAACTTTCTCCAAGATAAGCCACATGATAGGCCATAAAATGAGCCTCAATAAATTTAAGAAAATTTAAATTATATCGAGCTCTGTCTCAGACCACAGTGAAATAAAATTGGAAAACAACTCCAAAAGGAACCTTTAAAACCATGAAAAAAACATGGAAATTAAATAACCTGCTCCTGAATGAGCACTGAGTCAAAAATGAAATCAAGATGGAAATTTAAAAATTCTTCGAACTTAACGACAATAATGACACAACCTATCAACACCTCTGGGATATGGCAAAGGTGGTGCTAAGAGGAAAGTTCATAGCTCTAAACACCTACATCAAAAAACACTGAAAGAGCACAAACTGACATTCTAAGGTCATACCTCAAGGAATTAGAGAAACAAGAGCAAATCAAACCCAAACCCAGTATAAGTAAGGAAATGACCAAGATCAGAACAGAACCAAATGAAATTGAAACAAACAAAAAATAGAAAAGATAAATGAAACAAAAAGCTTATTTTTGAAAAGATAAATAAAATTGATAGACCGCTAACAAGATTAACCAAGAAAAGAAGAGAGAAAATCCAAATAACTTCACTAAGAAACAAAACAGGAGATATTACAACTGACACCACTGAAATACAAAAGATCATCCAAGGCTATTGTGAACACCTTTATGAACTTAAACTAGAAAACCTAGAAGAGAGAAATAAATTCCTGGAAAAATGCAACCCTCCTAGCTTAAATCAGAAAGAACTGGCTATCCTGAACAGACCAATAACAAGTAGCAAAATTGAAATGATAATTAAAAAATTACCAACAACAAAAAAGTCCAGCACCAGATGGATTCACAGCAGAATTCTACCAGACAGTCAAAGAAGAATAGGTACCAATCTTTTTGACAGTATTCCACAGGATCGAGAAAGAAGGAACCCTCCCTAATTCATTCTATGAAGCCAGCATCACCCTAATCCAAAATCAGGAAAGGACATAACCAAAAAAGAAAACTATGGACCAATAATCTTAATGAACATCGATGCTAAAATCCTTAATAAAATACTAGCTAACCAAATCCAACAACATATGAAAAAAAAATAATTCACCTTGATCAAGTGGGTTTCATACCAGGGATGCAGGGATGGTTTAACATAAGCAAGTCAATAAATGTTCTACACCATGTAAACAGAATTAAAAATCACATGATCATTTCAATAGATGCAGAAAAAGCATTTGACAAATTCAGCATCCCTTTATGATTAAAACTCTCAGCAAAATCAGCATCCAAGGGAGATACCTCAATGTAATAAAAACCATCTATGACAAACCCACAGACAACATAATATTGAACAGGGAAAAGTTGAAAGCATTCCTTCTGAGAACTGGAACAAGCCAAGGAAGCCCACTCTCATCACTCTTCTTCAACACAGCACTGGAATTCCTAGCCAGAGGAATCAGACAAGAGAGAGAAATAAAGGGCTTCCAAATCAGTAAAGAGAAAGCCAAACTGTCTCTGTTTGCTGAAGATATGGTTGTTTGCCTTGAAAGCCCTAAAGACTCCTCCAGAAAGCTCCTAGAACTGATAAAAGAATTCAGCAAAATTTCCAGATAGAAGATTAATGCATACAAATCAGTAGCTCTTCTATACACCAACAGCAACCAAGTGGAGAATAAAATCAGGAACTCAACTCCTTTTACAATAGCTGCAAAAAAATAAAATACTTAGGAATCTGCCTAACAAAGGAGTCAAAAGATCTCTACAAGGAAAACTACAAAACACTGCTGAAAGAAATCATAGATGACACAAATAAATGGAAACACATCCCATGCTCATGAATGGGGAAAATCAATATTGTGAAAATGATCATACTGCCAAAAGCAATCTAAAAATTCAACCCAATTCCCATCAAAATACTACCATCACTCTTCACAGAATTAGAAAAAACAATTCTAAAATTCATATGGAACAAAAAAAGAGCTCACATAGCCAAAGCAAGACTAAGCAAAAAGAACAAATCTGGAGGCATCACACTGCCTGATTTCAAACTATACTATAAGGCCATAGTCACCAAAACAGTGTGGAACTGGTATAAAAATAGGCACATAGACCAATGGAACAGAATAGAGAACCCAGAAATAAACCCAAATACTTACAGCTAACTGATCTTCGACAAAGCAAACAAATATAAAGTGGAGAAAGAACACCCTATTCAACACACGGTGCTGGGATAATTGGCTAGCCACATGTAGGAGAAAGAAACTGGGTCCTCATCTCTCACTTATACAAAAATCAACTCAAGATGGATTAAGGACTTAAATCTAAGACCTGAAACTATAAAAATTCTAGAAGATAACATTGGAAAAACCCTTCTAGAAATTGGCTTAGGCAAAGATTTCATGACCAAGAACCCAAAAGCAAATACAGTAAAAACAAAGATAAATAGCTGGGACCTAATTAAACTAAAGAGCTTTTGCACAGCAAAAGGAACAGTCAGTAGAGTAAACAGAAAACTCACAGAGTGGGAGAAAATCTTCACAATCTATACACCTGACAAAGGACTAATATCCAGAATCTACAATGAACTTAAACAAATCAGTAAGAAAAAAACAAACAATCCTATCAAAAAGTGGGCTAAGGACACGAATAGGCAATTCTCAAAAGAAGATATATAAAGGGCCAACAAACATATGAAAAAATGCTCAATATCACTAGTGATCAGGGAAATGCAAATCAAAACCACAATGCGATACCACCTTACTCCTGCAAGAATGGCCATAAAAAAAAAACAAAAAAAAAAACCCAGTAGATATTGGTGTGGATGTGGTGATCATGGAACACTTCTACACGGCTGGTGGGAATGTAAACTAGTACAGCCACTATGGAAAACAGTGTGGAGATTCCTTAAAGAACTAAAAGTAGAACTACCATTTGACCCATGAATCCGACTAGTGGGTATCTACCCAGAGGAAAATAAGTCATTATACAAAAAAGATACTTGCACATGCATGTTTATAGCAGCACAATTCACAATTGCAAAATTGTAGAACCAGCCCAAATGCCCATCAATCAACCAGTGGATAAAATAACTGTGATATACATATCATGTATATATACACACACATATAAGATACACATATGATCATATATGTATGATGTATGATATATCATACATATATGATCACACATATATGATATATATCATACATATATGATATATATCTCATATATGATATATATCATCATATATCATCCATATATGATGATATATATCATACATATATGATGATATATATCATCATATATGTATGATATATATATTCCATCATATATATCATATATATATATTCCATCATATATATCATATATATATGATGGAATACAACTCAGCATTAAAAAAATTAATTAACAGCATTTGCAGAAATCTGGATGAGATTGGAGACTATTATTCTAAGTGAAGAAACTCAGGAATGGAAAACCAAACATGGTATGTTCTCACTGATATGTGGGAGCTAAGCTATGAGGATTCAAAGGCATAAGAATTATACAATGGATTTTGGGAAATTATGGGGAAGAGTGGGTTGGGGGAAAGGGATAAAAGGCTACAAATATGGTGCAGGATATACTGCTTGATTGATAAGTGCACAAAAATCTCACAAATCACCACTAAAGAACTTATTCATGTAACCAAATACTAGCTGTACCCCAATAACTTATTGAAATATAATAATAATAAAAACAAATTTGGGGAAGAGGTATGTGATGGACCTCTTTGAGTGATCAAAAGCTGTGAAGATATCTGCATCCCATGTAAGTGCTCACCAATGGGTGACCTCAGCAGAGGAGGATTTTAATAATCAAGTGGATAGGATGATCCATTCTATGAACACCACTCAGACTCTTTCCCCAGCCACCCCTGTCATCGCCCAATGGGCCCATGAACAATGTGGCCATGGTGGCAGGGATGGAGGTTACGCATGAGCTCAGCAACATGGACTTACACTTACCAAGAGTGGCTACGGCCACTGCTGAGTGCTCAGTTTCCCAGCAGCAGAGAACAACACTGAGTCCTCGATATGGCACCATTCCTCAGGATTATTAGCCAGCTACCTAGTGGCAGGTTGATTATATGGGACCTCTTCCATCATGGAAAAGGCAGAGGTTTGTTCTCACTGGAACAGATACTTGCTCCGGATATGGGTTTGCCTATCCTTCACGCAATGCTTCTGCCAAGACTACCATCCATGGACTCACAGATTGCCTTATCCACTGTCATGGTATTCCACTCAGCATTGCCTCTGAGCAAGGCACTCACTTTATGGCTAAAGAAGTGCAACAGTGGGCTCATGCTCATGGAATTCACTGGTCTTACCATGCTCCCTATCATCCTAAAGCAGCTGGATTGATAGAATGGTGGAATGGCCTTTTGAAGTCACAATTACAATGCCAACTAGGTGACAATACTTTGCAGGGCTGGGGCAAAGTTCTGCAGAAGGCTGTGTATGCTCTGAATCAGCATCCAATATATGGCACTGTTTCTCGCATAGCCAGGATTCATGTGTCCAGGAATCAGGGGGTGGAAGTGGCACCACTCACCATTACCCCTGGTGATCCACTAACAAAAATTTTACTTCCTGTTCCTGTGACATTACGTTCTGCTGGCATAGAGGTTTTAGTTCCAGGGGAGGAGCACTGCTATCAAAAGACACAACGATTCCATTAAACTGGAAGTTAAGATTGCCACCTGGACATTTTGAGCTCCTTCTACCTTTAAGTCAACAGGCTAAGAAGGGAGTTACAGTGTTGGCTGGGGTGATTGACCTGGATTATTGAGATGAAATCAGTCTACTACTCCACAACGGAGGTAAGGAAGAGTATGCATGAAATACAGGAGATCCATTAGGGCATCTCTTAGTATTACTCTGCCCTGTGATTAAGGTCAATGGAAAACTACAACAGACCAATCCAGGCAGGGCTACAAATGAACCAGACCCCTCAGGAATGAAAGTTTGGATCACTCCACCAGAGAAAAAAAGCCACAAGGTGCTTGCTGAAGGCAAAGGGAATACAGAATGGGTAGTAGAAGAAGGTAGTCATTAATACCAGTTACAACAGCGTGACCAGCTGCAGAAATGAGGACTGTAATTGTCGTGAGTATTTCCTCTTTCTTTTGTTAAAAACATGTCTGTGCATATATACACTTGTACTAAGAAAATACTTTCATTTTATTTCCTTTCTCCTATATCATGTGACATAAGATTTATTAACTTCACATCAACATTTAAGTGTTGTTAACTTTCTGTAATAGTATTTGGGTTGGGGACTGGTGCGTCTCCAGTTGTACGAAGGATAGTTGTTTTATGTTAGGCGTAATTAAGACCTTATTATTGTCTTTATTTGAAGATTATGTATGATCTCAGGAGATGTGCATGGGTTCAAGTTGACAAGGGGTGGACTTGTGATTGTTAATACTGAGTGTCAACTTAATTGGATTGAAGGATATAAAGTACTGATCCTGGGTGTGTGTGTGAGGGTGTTGCCAAAGGAGGTTAATATTTGAGTCAGTGGGCTAGGAAAGGCAGACCCACACTTAATCTGGGTGGGCACAATCTAATCAGCTGCCAGCATGGCTAGAATATAAGCAGGCAGAAAAATGTAAAAAGAGAGACTGGCCTAGCCTCCCAGCCTACATCTTTCTCCCATGCTGGATGCTTCCTGCCCTCAAATATCGGACTCCAAATTCTTCAGTTTTGGAACTTGGACTGGCTGGCTTTGCTCCTCAGCCTGCAGATGGCCCATTGTGGGACCTTGTGATGGTGTGAGTTAATACTTAATAAACTCCCCTTTATATATCTATAATATATAAAATATAATATATATAATATATATTATATATATATAAATATATAATATATAAATATATATAATATATATTATATTATTATATAATATATAAATATATATAATATATATTATATTATTATATAATATATAAATATATTTTATAATATATATTATATTATTATATAATATATAAATATATTTTATAATATATATTATATTATATAATATATACATATATTTTATAATATATTTATATATTATATAATATATATTATATATTATATAATATATACATATATAAATATATTTTATAATATATATTATATTATTTTATAATATATATTATATTATTTTATAATATATATTATATTATTTTATAATATATATTATATTATTTTATAATATATAAATATATTTTATAATATATATTATATTATTTTATAATATATAAATATATTTTATAATATATATTATATTATTTTATAATATATAAATATATTTTATAATATATATTATATTATTTTATAATATATAAATATATAAAATATACATTATATATAATATATAAAATATATATTTATATATTATATAAAAATATATTATATATAAAAATATAAAATATATATTTATATAATATATAAAAATATATTATATAAATATATAGAATATATATTAGATTTATATAAATATGTAAAATATATATTAGATTTATATAAACATATAAAACATATATTATATTTATATATAATACATAGATTATGTAATATATATGTATTTTCCATTAGTTCTGTCCCTCTAGAGAACGCTTAGTAATACAGATGGCATAAGTGAGTGCTATAAAACAAAATTCGAAGATGGAACCAACATTCCTTATGTCTGCTTACATCTTTCATTCTGTCTCCTAGGTGACAGGCATTTCTTGCCTAGATGACTCTCAGGCATGGTCTCTTATTCACTCTGGACACTCCTTGTCAGGGCACAGAGCCCTTCACATCTGCCCCTGCCAATGTCTTCTGGATCGTCTCCCATCTCTCCCTATATGCCTCCTCAACTTCAACTCCCCAGAATCACAGGCAGTTCCGGAGTGCAACATGGCTTCCTTTAGGCCAGGTTCCCACCTGCTAGCCAGTCCTCAGCAACCTCTGCTGTGTGGTTTCCCTTTCTTTAATCCCTTGCTCAAGCCTCTTGAGATTTGAAACCTTCTTTGAAGACATACCATCCCCTTCCCTGCAGGCTCCCTACCCACAAGGTTGGGCTAAATGCCCTTCTTTGATGGTCTGGACTGGTCAGTCCTAAGCCTTACCTATTTACCTGATTGGGTGGGGATGTGTCCTAAGTTGATATCCCATGTATTTTGTGCTGTGGGTCATAGTCAAAATAGTCAGCAAGCCACTGATCTTATTTACCCTCCTATTTAAGATGCTTCCAAGTCTTGTGTGAGGCTCAGACTGAGACTTTAAAATCCCCACATTTCCCTTTTCTAGGCTGCTCTGCCTGGCAGAAACAGGGCTACATCTTGTTCTTATACTCTCGAAGCCTGGTAGCACTCTCTGACCACCACAGAAGAAGTCTGCTTAATGGACTCACATTTTTGTAATAAAATAAAAGCACCAAGCCAGAATAGAAGCCTTCGTTGTCAGATCTTATTCTCCAAATGTATTTTCTTCACAGTTTTCTAACTTCTAAAACCATCAAACAGCTTTGGCATGACAGTCGTCTTCCACAAATGAAAACAGGATTTAGTGCAGTGGCGTTTCCGCTGCTCTGAGGGAAGCTGATTTAGACAGAAGAGGCAGGAAGGAAGAGGGAAGGGATCTGCGGAGCTGGAGCCAGGCCCCTGCAGAGGTGACTGGGCCTCTGACTCTACTGTCTGTGGGAGGAAAAACAATCTTTCCCCTTGGACCAAAAGTACCAGGCTGCCTCCCTGAGATTAAGGTGCTAGACGGAGCTTATTAATGTGAATATACCATTCAAGGCAGTGAAAACAGGCTCAACTCAGAATCATCAGCAGCAGGAGACCTAGAGACTTCTTCCTAGCTCTGTCTTCCTCCTACCTCTGCTCCTAATTCCCTTCTTCTGTGGGCCTCAGATTCCTCACCTGAAAATGGAAGGGTTAGATTAAATCAGTGGCTCTTATTTTCTGACTGTGACTCAACATTAAGAAATACATTTGAAGACTAAGAAACGGAGAAGACCCAAATAAAATCAGAGATGAAAAACTCCTTTTTCATTACAATTGACACTGCATAAATTCAAAGGATCATTAGAGACTACTATGAGCAACTGTATGCCAATAAATTGGAAAACCTAGAAGAAATGGATAAATTCCTAGACATATACACCCTACAAAGATTAAACCATGAAGAAATCCAAAACCTGAACAGACTAATGACAAGTAATGAGATTGAAGCCATAATAAAAAGTCTCTCAGCAAAGAAAAGCCTGGGACCTGATGGCTTCACTGCTGAATTTCACCAAATATTTAAAAAAGAACTAATACCAATCCTACTCAAACTATCCTGAAAAACAGAGGAGGAGGAATACTTCCAAACTCATTCTACAAGGCCAATATTACCCTGATACCCAAGCCAGACAAAGATGCATCAAACAAACAAACAAAACCAAACAAACAAAACCAGACCAATATGATTGATGAACATCAATGCAACAAAACACTAGAAAACTGAATTCAACAACTCATTAAAAAGATCACTCATCATAACCAAGTGGAATTTATTCTCAGATGCAAGGATGGTTCAACATACAAAAATCAATCAATGTGATATATCATATTAACAGAATGAAGAATGAAAATCATATAATCATTTCAATTGATGCTGAAAAGGCATTTGACAAAATTCTTTTATGATAAAAATTCTAAAAAACTTGGTATAGAAAGAACATACCTCAACACAATAAAAGCCATATGTAACAGATTCACAGCTGGAATCATATTGAATGGGGAAAAACTGAAAGCCTTTCCTCTAAGATCTGGAATGTAACAATGATGCCCACTCTTGCCACTGTTATTTAACATAGTACTGGAGCTAGAGCAATCAGACAAGAGAAAGAAATAAAGGGCATCCAAATTGGAAAGGAAGAAGTCAAATTATCCTTGTTTGCAGATGATGTGACCTTATATTTGGAAAAAACTAAAGACTCCATCAAAAAATTTTTAGAACTGATAAACAAATTCAGTAAAGTTGCAGGGTACAAAATCAATGTAAAAATATCAGTAGGATTTCTATATGCCAACAGCAAACAATCAGAAAAAAAATTAAGAAAGTAATCCCATTTATAACAGCTATAAATAAAGTTAAATACCTAGGAATAAAATTTACCAAAGAAATAAAAGATCTCTACAATGAAAACTGTAAAACATTGACACAAGAAATTGAAGAGCACACCAAAAAATAGAAAGATATTTCTTGTTCATGGATTGGAAGAATCAATATTGTTAAAATACCCATGCTACAAAAAGGAATCCACAGATTGAATGCAATTCCTGTTAAAATACCAATGACATTCTTCACAGCAATAGAAAAAACAATCCTAAATTTTAGATGGAGCCACAAAAGACCTGGAATAGGCAAAGCTATCCAAAGCAAAAAGAACACATCTAGAGGAATCACATTACCTGACTTCAAATTATACTACAGAGCTATAGTAACCCAAACAGCATGGTACTGGTATAAAAACAGACACATAGACCAATGGAGCAGAATAGAGAACTCAGAAACAAATCTGCATACCTACAGTGAACTCATTTACAACAAAGGTACCAAGAACACACTGGGGAAAGGGCACTCTCTTCAATAAATGGTGCTGGGACATGAAAAAATGCTCATCATCACTGGCCATCAGAGAAATGCAAATCAAAACCACAATGAGATACCATCTCACACCAGTTAGAATGGTGATCATTAAAAAGTCAGGAAACAACAGGTGCTGGAGAGGATGTGGAGAAATAGGAACACTTTTACGCTGTTGGTGGGAGTGTAAACTAGTTCAACCGTTGTGGAAGACAGTGCGGCGATTCCTCCAGGATCTAGAACTAGAAATACCATTTGACCCAGCAATCCCATTACTGGCTATATACCCAAAGGATTATACATCATGCTCCTATAAAGACACATGCACACGTATGTTTATTGTGGCACTGTTCACAATAGCAAAGACTTGGAACCAACCCAAATGCCCGTCAATGATAGACTGGATTAAGAAAATGTGGCACATATACAACATGGAATACTATGCAGCCATAAAAAATGATGAGTTCATGTCCTTTGTAGGGACATGGATGAAGCTGGAAACCATCATTCTGAGCAAACTATCACAAGGACAGAAAACCAAACACTGCATGTTCTCGCTCATAGGTAGGAATTTAACAATGAGAACACTTGGACACAGGGTGGGGAACATCACACACCGGAGCCTGTTGTGGGGTGGAGGGAGTGGAGAGGGATAGCATTAGGAGAAATAAACTAATGTAAATGACAAGCTAATGGGTGCAGCACAGCAACATGGCACATGTATGCATATGTAACAAACTTGCATGTTGTGCACATGTATCCTAGAACTTAAAGAATAATAAAAATAAATAAATAAAGTAAAAAATAAAAATAAATGAATAAATGGTGCTGGGAAAACAAGGTATCCATATGCAGAAGAACGAGACTAGATCCCTACCTCTCACCATGTACAAACATCAATCAAAATGGATTAATGACTTAAATGTAAGACCTGAAACTATGAAACTACTAAAAGAAAACATTAGAGAAACTCTCCAGGACACTGGACTAGGCAAAGATTTTCCAGGTAAAACTCACAAGCACAGACAACCAAAGGAAAAATGGATAAATTGGATCACATCAAGTTGAAAAGCCTCTGCACAGCAAAGAAAAACAGTATCAACAAAGTAAAGAGACAACCCACAGAATGGGAGAAAATGTTTACCAACTATTCATCTGATGACGCATTAATAATCAGAATATATAAGGACCTAAGTAACTCAGCAGGAAAAAAATATAATAATTTGATTGAAAAGCGAACAGAAGATCTGAATAGAAGAATGTCAAAAGAGGACATACAGATGGCAAACAGGTAGATGAAAAAGTGCTCAACATCATTGACTATCAGAGAAAAGCAAATCAAAACTACATGAGACATCATTTCATCCCAGTTAAAATGGCTTTTATCCAAAAAGCAGGCAATAATGAATGCTGGCGAGGATGTGGAGAAAAGGGAACACTCATACACTGTTAGTGGGAATGAAAATTAGTACAACCGCTATTGAGAACAGTTTGGAGGTTCCTCAAAAAACTAAAAATAAAACTACCACATGATCCAGCAATTGTATTACTTGGTACATACCCCCAAAAAAGGAAATCAGTATATTGAAGAGATATCTGCACTTCCATGTTTACTGTGGCACTACTTACAATAGGCAAAATTTGGAAGCAGTCTAAGTGTCCATCAACAGATGAATGGATAAAGAAAATATGGAACATATTCACAATGGAGTACTATTCAGCCATAAAAATAAAGAGATCCTGTCATTTGCAACAACATGGATGGAACTGGAGGATATTATGTTGAGCAAAATAAGCCAGGCACAGAAAGACAAACTTCGCATGTTCTCACTCATTTGTGGGAACTAAAAATTAAAACAATTGAACCCATGGAGATAAAGAATGTAAGGATGATTACCAGAGGCTGGGAAGGGTAGTGAGCATGGGGAAGTGGGGATGGCTAATGGGTACAAAAAATATAGTCAGAAAGAATGAATAAGATTTAGTATTTGATAGCATAACAGGTTGATTACAGTCAACAATAATTTATTGTACATTTAAAAATAACTAAAACTGTATAATTTCAATATTTATAACACAAATAAATGATAAATGCTTGAGGTGACGGATACCCCACTTAACCTGATATTATCAGCATGCATTGTATGCCTGTATCAAAATATCTCACATGCCCCATAAATATATATACCTACTATGAACCCATAAAAACTAAAAATTAAAAAAAAATTAAAAAAGAAATACATTGCATACCTCAACTTGGTCTATACACACATATTTAGAGGGGCATGTAACTGAAGTTTCACTTAATGATGTTTGTCCTTATGACCTGCTATATTTTCTCCTCTGTTACACTCATTTTATAAACTGTTATTGAAGTATGACTTAAGTACAGGAGAGGGTACATATCATAAATGAATAGCTTGATGCATTTCTACAAACTGACAGTACCCATTTAACCTGCCCTCCTACTTCTGAATCAAAAGGCAGAATGTGACTAGAAAGCCCCTTTGCACTCCTTCCCATTTACCAACTCCTCCCTCGGGGGCAACCACCATCCAGACTTCTGAAAACACAGAGTAGTTTTACGTGGTTTTGTACTTTTTTAAAGTCCAGTCATAAAGTTTCTTTGTGCCTGCTTCTTTCTTTCAACTTCATGCTTCTGAGGTTCATCAATATTCCTATGTGCAATATTCCACTATGTGAATATGCTACACTTGATCCATTCCAGGGCTGATGGCCATGTGTTTTGGTGGATATCTGTGTGCATATCTCAGGGGTATATACCAAGGAGTGAAAGTGCTGGTATGTATATGTTCAGCTTTAGTTGATATTGCCAAACAGTTTTCCAGTGTCATCAAACAAATTACATTTCAGCTAACAGTGTGTGAGTTTCAGTTGTTTCACATCTTTGCCAACACTAGATAGAGTCTATATTTTTCATTTCAGCCATTCTGATGAGTACATAGTAGTATTTCATTATGGTTTTAATTTGTCATTCCCTGAAGAGTAATAATGTTATGTGCTTTTTTGGCTATTTGGACATCTTCTTTTATGAAGTATCTGAGTCTTTCGCCCATTTTTCTATTAGGTTGTCTGTCTTTTCTTACTGATTTATAGGAGTTTCTTCTTTTTTTTCTACCATATATATTTGGATATGAGACCTTTGTTGAGTATATGGAGTGCAAATATATAATATCTTTACTCACTCTATGGGTTACTAGGTTACTCTGTTTTTACTTTAATAAATGCTGATCTTGAGCCACCAAATTAATTTCATGACCTGTTACTGGACTACAACCCACAATTTGAAGCACACTGTGATACACAATTATGCAGTCTTTCCTGGGTCTGAATAGCGCAGAAAGGGGCATTTCTAGCCTGTGGCATCCACACCAACATTGGCCTGGATCAACACCTCTGTATCTACTGTGAGCCACTGTCTGGAGAACAAGGATATTAGCTATATTTAATTTCCAAATTTAAGGAAAAAACTTTGTCCTATACCTTGAGTAATAACAGTTTCCAATTCTTCTGAATTTAATAATTGCCAGCCCCATGGCCCAGACTGAGGGAAGAGACTCAGAAGGATGGCCAAGGTGTGGAAACACCTCTGAAATTAGCCCTTTCAACAGGTACTAGAGGGTACGTTTTCCTACACAGTCTCTCTAGCCACTGAGGTACCTAGGTCTTCAGGGGCATGGTCTTATGGAACCAAAGATACATTCAGAGGTTCCTTTTACCTAACGAGTTAACACAACATTCCCTAAACTCTGAAAAAACAACAAAAAAAAGCCACTAACCAAGGGAGAAAGACGCTCCCATATCCTAAGCACTTTCTTGGTGTGAGAGATACATCCTATGCTGCATCTTCCCAGCTCCTGAGAGCAGCCCTATTCACAGACTTTCAGCTCCAGGAAGGCGAAAACTGTACCACTCTTATCAAATAATGTGACCAAGGCCACATAACTTGTAAGTAATAGAGCTAGGCTGACTGACACCATAGCCTGTGTTTTCATTCCTCTGTTATACTCCTCAGAGGCAGCCAGTCACTGGATAAAGAGTGGTGACTACCTCTAAGGGGTCAAAGATTCACACACATATGCACAAACACACACATGTGCATGCACACACATGCATAGATGTGTGTATACAGATATGTACATGTATGCATACGTATATGCTACTTCACTCAGAATTCAGTGGGGCTGGACTCTATGGGTTCATTACACAGTCAGCTCATTGGAGTTCCCCGCTTTCTCCTGATTTGCAAAGTATTGACACAGTCCATAATACATGAATCACACAAAGGCACATATATGTGTAGGAAACTTTACAGTTTACAAAACACTCAATCTCTCATCCAACACTCACCACCAGCCTTCTGAACATATATAAATATTTGATGATTTGCAGGCCTCCCAGTCTGTGTGTTTAAGGACCTTCATTCTGGGGGGTTCTAAACCTTACCATCTAGGACCAGGGCTATGGCATCAGTGAGAGATTGGCAGGATTTGTGCAGCTTCTCAGACCCACTCTAAAATTTCTCTTTTAACTGTATATTTCCATAGCAACCCATCATCCTTGTCTGACTCTGAGAAGTAGAGTTTTAACCTCATGAATTTTCTGGGGTTGGGCTTATGTTTGCGTGAGAGTTTATGAGATGTGGACACTACTGTATCCCTAATGAGTATGCCCAGTTCTTTTCTCTCCTTATGAGAGTCTCTAGCACCTCCTATCTTCTCCTCTGGCTAAATGTAAGTAGTTCTGCCATTACTTATAATCATACTAGCAACTGCCATGTTTTGAACACTTTCTATGTACCAGGTACTAGGTGCTTTATGTACATTATCTCAGTACATCCTCACACAACCCTTTGCAACATTTATTGGCATCCTCACTTAACAAATGAAAACAGATGATCAGAGATGAGAAATGGCAGTCTATGTCCACAGAGCAAGCGATAAGGCTTGGATTGGACCCAGATTCCATGGATTCCCAAGTCCTGGCCCATTCCAGTGCCTGAGATGGTAAGAAGCAGCAACTTCTTTACTCTGAGTCAGCAGAATGATCCAAATGGAGGTCAGAGGCATGGTAGTGACTATCTCCTCCTACCTTCCTTGTTTTCACCAAGCTCAGAATGATGAAGTGACTTTCCTGAAAACACAACAAGAGTAGAACTGGGGCTGAACCCAGGCCTGCTCTTTGGGTTTACTCTGTTTTGATTCTCATCCATCTACTGGGCAAAGATCATTGGAGGTGCTCTGTCTCTACTCCAAGTGACCAGGATGGGAGCTGCTCTTGAAACCAACTTATGAGAAATGATTAGAGGAACAAAGAACAAGAAAAGATCTTGAGGAGGGACATGCTGTTTACATTCACCTATTTTAGGATGTCTAGTAGAGAAGAAAGAGACTTGGCAAGATGTGGAGTGGATTTCAAGTCCAGATTATGGGAGAGCTCTACAAAAATCCTAAGTGTGGGGAGATACCAACCTCCATACCAGTCCCTGCAAGTTTCCAAGAACAGGCCAGGGATCTATAGAGATGCTGTTGTGGGTTTCCCAGCATCCAGGAGGGAATGGTCCATGCCTCTAAAACCCTTTTATCTCTAAGATTCCACAAGCCTTTGAAACATATAAAAATCTTGCAGGGAAGGCAAGCAGTAATCCTGCACTTTTTGTTCATTGTTCTTAGGGAAAAAAAAATCTTTATTGTAAAATAAATGAAGATAAAGTCTACCTATTAACGCATATTTAAGAGGCAGAGAAAAAAAGAACCCATAACATTAACTCAAATCATGAATACTCTCTGAAGTGTAAAAAAATCAACTCACTTTTCTTTAAATCTTCTTAAAAGGGTCTAAGAATAGTCCTTCAAATAATCCTTGAAGTATGCAATTTTAATTTGGACACATGGTAATTTCAGTCTACCTGTTGAAAGAGATAAGAGACAAATCAGTCATTTTTGATGAGGATGCTGTTCTGACAAGCAGCAGAGAAGATTCTTGCAGCTTGGGAGGTGGGGGGGAGATGTGGGCATGGGCATTAGTAGCAGCAGTATGAGATTTGGTTCCAGGCTGAAGGTTAGTGTTTGAACACTCAGAGGAAAGATGCAACTAAAATAGCTACTAGCACAGTGCCTGGCACATGGCAAATGCTCACTAAGTAGTTGATGGAAAAGTAAAAGGATGGCTGAGAAAATGAGTGAGATTTATCATTAAGCTTTCATGTGGGGAGTTACTTTGTAGCCTCATCTCTTCAACTCTTAGGGAGAGAGAATCTCCAGGTACTGGGCATATAATGGAAAGCAGCACAGAGAAAGGTACCAGTGGAGTAAAGAGAGTGAGGGATTTGAGCCAGCCATAGCTATGCCCAAATCCTGGCCCCACCACTTCTGACTGCACAACTCTGGGCTGGTTTATGTACTTATATTTGCTGTTGTTCCTAAATTGGATACTTAGCCCATTCATTAATTTTCAGCTCTTCTTCTTTTTTAATATAAGCATTTAAGGCGATAAATTTCTCTCTAAGTGCTGTCTTGGCTATACTCCACAACTTTTGATATTTAAAATTTCTTTGGTCATTCATTTATAATCATTTTATAATTTCTGTTATCATTTCTTTTTGATCTGTGAGCTAGTTGGAAGTATTTTTATAAATATATCTCAATATAGGTTTTTAAAAAAAATCTCATCTTTCTGTTACTGATTTCTAACCTAATTGCACTGTGGTAGGTGAATATGGTCTGTAGGATACTGACTCCTTGAAATTTACTGGGATGTATTTTATGGCCTAGGATACAGTCCATTTTCGTGAGTGTTTTACACGTGCTTAGAAAGAGTGTGCATTCTCTGGCTGTTGGGTTGATCTTGGGCTGGCTTTCTTTAAATGTTTCTGTATCTCCATTTCCTCATCTGTAATAAGGTATGTGAGCAATACACATTAGTTGCCTCACACCATTTAAAATTATACTCACTGACAAAGACACAGCGCACAAGGGAAGATCAAGGTGTGCTCTTTTTTCTTTATAACAGTATCACTAACAATGCCCTACACTGATAAAGTACTTAAAAGTTTCTAAACAATGACCACGTCTGTTATTTGGTCTTAAACCTGTATAATGTCACCTATGCAGGTAGAGATGGGAACCCACAAAGAAAAAGGACACACACCAGTTGGTGCAGTGGTTTATTCAGTCCTCAGTGCCAGAACCCCAGGATCCCTCTGACTCGCCTCTGCCCCTCACTCCTCACTCCTGCTCAGTTCAGTCTTCTTACCATCTTTCAAATCCATCCTTGTTATTACCTACAATGCCTCCATCATTTCTTACCTGCTTGGTTCCAACAGATCATTAAATTCCTACTATTTTAAAAATACAACACAGAAAGTAAATCCTGACAAAATCCTCCTGGCAGATGTGGCTCTCAAATAAGGCTGGTGTTAGGTCTTGGGTGCCAGAACATCAGTCTTGCAGGGGAGAGTGATGTTTATGTCTATCAAAGCAGGCACGAGTTTAGAAAGGTCGAGAAACACTGTGTTGAGTTCAAATTTCTTCATCTAGCAAACAGCCCTTCCCATGACCTTGTCCCCTGTCCTACCCCCAAGTTCTTTTTCTCCTTTTCAGAGAGATTTCCTGAAAGAGTCATCTAGACCACCACTTCCTCCACTCCCATGCTCTTCACAAATCATTGCCTTGTGGCTTTCAGCGCCTTTCTTTAAGATCATAGGGATGTTGTCACTGCATATTCCAGACACTGCTTCTCAATCTGCAGTGGCCTCTCTGGGTTGTTTGCTAGCAGGGACCCCTTCTCTCTAGAAACTCCTGCCTCCACATCAGCAACACCAGTTTCTCCTGGTTCTTCTCCTTTTCCCCCAAGGACTTTCTCTGCCTCCTTCACAAATTCTGTGGTTTGAATGGGCATTTTCATAATTTAATTAGAAGTGTTTTTATAACCATAAACTACCCTTTATTAAGGGCATGCCAGTCACTGTGCTAAACATTATTTTATTCTACTTAATCTTCACAATAACCACACGAGGTAGACATTATTAATATTCCTATTTTACAGATGAGAAAATAGAAGCTTGGTAAAGTTACCTAATTTGCCCAGGATCACTCAGCTACTATGTGGCAGAACAGGGATTCAAACTGCAATCCATCCAATCATAGCCTGTGCTCTCAGCCACTACATTAACTCATCCTGCCTTCCTATACCATGGCTTCTGTGACTCACCATTCTTCCACGATGTCATGGATTTCATGCTCTCATTTTGCTTCCCTCTGAAGGGAAGGCCTTTATCCATACTGTGTGCTGAGAAAATTCTGTTTATTGTTTAAAGCTCAGCTCTTCCCACAAAGCTATTAGCAAGCCAAACCAGTTTCATTGCTTCCATCTCTTTGCTGTGGCAGCTCTACAATGATATGAAACCATCCATTCATCCATCTGACCGTGTGTCCATCTCTCCACCCAAGAATTACACAAATATGGTAGAAGATTGCTTATCTAGAAGTCTAAACACAAGAAGCATCCAGACAAAGGAATTGTTCCAAAGGATTTTTTATGTTCACTCTTTGAAAAAATAATCATACTATGGTCAAAATTGAAGAAAACTTGGTAGAAGTTGTGGTGTTTGGGGAAGGGATGTGCTCTGTGTGGCATGTGTTAATGACTGGTCAAGGATAGTCATCCATGGGACCTGGCCAGGGTGCTTTCCGAGGTTACTAAACTAGATCTGTCCAATTTCCCTTACCCAATCCCCACATTTTAAATTCATATTTACATATCATCCCTGGCTCAAATACCTCATTATCCCTGAAGTCTTCCCTGATTCTCCTCCCCCAACAGGCACAGATGAACCTAGACACCTCCCTTGCCCCTCACAATGTATCTCTCTGTGTTCTCTCTGCTGGCACTTGGTATTTAATCATTCGTAGATAATAGTGCATTTCTTTTATTTATTTTTATTTTTTTTTAATTTTATGTTATTTTATTTTCGAGACAGGGTCTCACTCAGTCGCCCAGGCTGGAATGTCAAGGAGCAATCTTGGCTCACCGTACCCTCCACCTCCCGGGCTCAAGCAATCCTCCCACCTCAACCTCCTGAGTAGCTGGGACCACAAGCACACACCACCACGCCAGGCTAACTTTTTTATTTTTTGTAGAGATAGGGTCTCACTGTGTTACCCAGGCTGGTCTTGAACTTCTGAGCTCAAGTGATACTCCTGCCCCATCCTCGCAAAGTGCTGGGATCACAGGTGTGATACCAGCACTTTGCCCCGATTGCCGTTTATAGCCACACTACTTGGTGATGATCCAGCCACACTGATGTACATACTGCTTCACAAATCATATGCTTATTTTCCAGAGCAATTTTGGGCTTTTTATTTTTTAACTGTCTCTTTAGGTTTTGCACCCTGTGCCCAGCCCAGGAATGTAAATTTAATTGGGAGAAGGAAACTGCCATTTACATGGTGCTACAAGCAGTCTAGTTCAGTGATGAGAGGACAGTTTTATGAACAGCTCAACTGTTCAAGTTAAGGTTTATTATTTACTTTTATTTTTCATCCAGTATTATACATTCAGGTCTTTAACTAACTTGGATTTTTCCTTCAAAATAAAATAAAAAGCATGGGGACATATTTCCTTTTTTTTTTTTTTTTTTTTTTTTTAGTTCCTTTAAGTGTCTTTTATTTCATGATATGATCTGACTTAATCTTTTCTGTTTGCAAAATGACTATTCAGTGTGTTCATTCAGCAGAGACCAAGTTTGTATAACAGGTGCATGTCTATGTGTCTGACATTGTGCCAAGCATATTTTATAAAAGATATGACACAAGTCTGGGCAAAAAAACACAAGCCTGAGACCTCGCCTCTACAGAGATAATAGTGCATTTCAAAAAGCACTTCAACATTTTCATTGCATGCTTTATCTCCACCTCTTGTCTCCTTGGAGGTAAGAGATGCATCTAATTCACCCTAGATATTTTCAGAACCAACCCCAGTGGCTGGCACACAGATGTCAATGAGTAACTGATTGATTAAAATTAGATGACATTGTCCTTGAAAGGAGAAGGCTATCCAAATATCACTCAAATGCAAGCATCAAGCAGTGTATTATGCAAAGAGTACATGCTAAATAAACATAAAATCCTTCCATCCTCTCTCCACTCCTCAAAATTGAGGACTAGAAAAGAAATGCAATGTGTCCATTGAGCCTGAGGTTTCTGAAGATCTGTGTTCCACAGTTCACAAATATTAATATGTTGGTGTGGTGGCTTTTGATTTTCTCCGTGATCAACCAGGAACTGAAAACCCATGTTTGGCTACATTCTACTTTTCTTAGTCAGAAAATGAGAGTCAAAGCTTTGAAGATAGACAAGACCTTCAAAGTGAACTACTACAACCACTTTCTTTCACAGAGGAGAACCAGAGAGGTTCATCGTCTCCAGGTCATAGGCCAAGAAAGATTGTGCAGATGCATTTCCTCTGTTCTCTCCTAGACTTGCAAATGAAGCCTCTAGGAAATTGAGTGCTTTCTAAATGGCTAAAAATAAACTCCCAGAAACTTCATCTAGATATATCACGGCTGTAATTTACAGCGTCTAGAACTTTAGCATGGTATAATTAGCAAATGGATTACAATAATTTATTTTTGGTTTAAAAGCTCGAATGAACACAACCTTCCAGTGGAATGGGAAAACAAGGGGCTGTGAGCCAGCTGCATTCCTCCAACCTCTTCCAATGCCACAATGTTTGTGCTGGCTGGCAGCCCTCTACTGATGTCCAGTGGATATACAGAGAAGGAACTGCAATTCTGAGCTCTGGGCTCCCTGAAGGATGACTTCCTGGACATAGCCTCCCAAAACGGTCAATGTTCATCCTTTTAGTGAGCAGGAAGATGTCCAAACTCACCTTTTCAATGCACAGGAAAACCCAACAGCATTCATCAAGAGGAAAGAAGAGCTACCAACCTTAAACTGATGCAGAAGAAAGGTATACACTGAACAAAACATACCAAAGACTAATTACATGGATGTTTTTTCTTCTAAAGATTCTGGGTGCATTTTTAGAATGGCTTTCCATCACTTGCCTTACTGCAGGGAAAGTTTGTTGTGATGTCTCTGAATAGGCAGTACTAAAGGATGATACCAAGATAGACACTTGTCACGAACCTAGAAGATGACTAGACTGGGGTCAGAGAAGACCTGTGCTCAGGTTTTGGTTTGTTATGTGTGTCATGAATAACAACCAATTCAAAACCCTTTTATAAAATGTCAGGAATGAGTAACTACCTCACAAGATTGTTATGGGGATTAAATGAGAAAAATGTATGAAAAGGATTTTGTAAATGAATATTAGATGATTCTTCTTGAGTGAATACATGTCCAAAGTATATCATTCTAATGAGGACTTTTTCGACCAAAGCACTATAGAACATCGCAGCAAGGGCCAGGGGCAGAGCAGCAGAAATCCTGGGAAATTGTCTTCTCATGTTTCTCTGCATGGTGTCTGGGCAGAGGCAAGTCACCCAGCAGAACAATCAGAGCTAGAAAAGTTGGATCCCGACTTGGGTAAGGAGCACAAGACAACCTGTCTCCCTTCTCTCACACCCCTACCAAAACCAAGTATCTGCCCAAACACCCCTTAACATAGAAGGTGGCATGATGGTGGCCAGGCAGTGTGGGAAACTGAAGCAGTGGTTCTTGTGGCTGAAAGAAGGGGAAGGGTGGTTTTCTGAGCATCTGCCATATACGAGGCACAGTGCTGGGTCCTTTCACACTGGGGCTGTTCTCCAAACCATGGAAGGTTCCCCTGACACCATGTTATACCATTGCTCATGCTGTGTGTGGGTCTACGAAGCCCCCTTTCTTCTCTCTGTTTCTTCAACCAGTCCCTGAGCAGGAAGACTTGGACCCTCATCCTCTCACTCATTCAGTTCTTAGTGATCTTAGGTAAGGTACGTCATCCATTTTGGAAGGACTTCAGTTTTCTGATCTGTCAGGTTAGGACAAGAACCCCAAACTCACTGCCTTACCAGATTGCTTTCAGACTCAAAAACATTGGGTGTGAAAATTTTAAAAACAGTGCAAAAACCTGAAGGCTTATGTCACCCCTTGTTCAAGCTCCTCAAGAGCTTTCTCTTGCTGCTTGTGCTAGTTGGCTTTTGTGTTGCTATAAAGGAATATCTGATGTTGGGTAATTAAAAAAAAAAGAGGTTTAATTGGCTCATGGTTCTGCAGGCTGTACAGGAAGCATAGTGTTGGCATCTGCTTCTGGTGAGGGCCTCAGGAAGCTTCCAGTCATCGGGGAAGGAGAAAGGGAGCCAGCACATCACATGGCAAAAGAGGGAGTGAGAGAGAGAGAGGAGGTGCCATGTTCTTCTAAACAACCAGATCTCACATAAACTCATAGAGTGAGAACTCACTCATTACCATGAGGAGAGCACCAAACCATTCATGACAGATCTGTCCCCATGTCCCAAACACCTCCCACTAGGCCCACCTCCAACACCGGAGGTCACATTTCAACATGAGATTTGGAGGGAACAAAACATCTAAACCATACCACTCTTAAATAAACATTACATGTCTACTTTGTCCTCTGACCCCCTGCTGATGTTATGTTCCCCTCAGGGCCCCTTGTTCCCCCAGCTCCATCCAAACCAGGCATCTTTCAGGTAATTATGCTTAAGGAGTAAGTGCCGTCCCCAAGGCTAGGAGTCCCCTCCTCCCCTTCAGCTCTCAGCTTAGCCTTAGTCACTTGCGGGAGAGTTCCTCGGCCCCTCAGAGGAGGGAGTTTCCTCTACTCTACATTCTCAGAGCCCTTGGATCACACTTACCAGAGTGATGATCTGATTAATGCCTATCTCCCCAACTAGAATACAAGCCCTCTGAAGCAGGCCCACCTGTATGTTGTCCACCAGGGTGTCCTCAGGGGGCCAAGCATGCAGTAGACCCTTATCTATTTTGTTCACTGCTCTGGACCAGGGCAGGGCACATAGTAGGTACTAAAAAATACTTGTTGAATGACTGCATTTCCATGCAGTTCAAATCTGAAGCTGGGTCAGCTCGACCCTCCCTTCTCTGATCTCCACAAGCTCTCCCTTCCTTTCCCCTGCACTCAGGGCCCTTTCCTGTACTGTTTGCTACCAGGACCTCACCATTATCCAAGTAAGTAGCTTGTCTCCCCTGAGACCACAACAGCCCTGAGGAAGGCCTAGAGAGGCAAACCCTAGCGGGACCCAGAAAAGGGACAGATCCAGAGTATCTGGACAAATGGAGGTAGGGCACACAGTAGGGGCTCCTGTGGAACCCACATTTGACCTACTCTGAACTTCTGCCTCACAACCTGTTTCTAGGGCAAAGCTTCCAGCCTTGAGTCTTTGCTTCATGGGCTAAAAAATGTCTCTCTCTCTCTCTCTTTTTTTTTTTTTTTGGCTTGAAATAAATGGTTAGCCATTACGATGTAAAATGCAGCTGTCACAGTCCATAGAACAACAGACAGGTTAATATGGGTTTTTAAGAATGCCATTTCCTCATATTAACCCCAGAGCAATGGCAACCTATCAAGATAGACTCCAGAGTGCTCTGGAAACCTGCTGTTTTTGTTCTTTAATAATATTTGATGTTTAGATAACAGTTGATGTTTGTTTCCAAGTAGTTAAATGGTTTGCCTTTCCCTCCCTCCCTCCCTTCCGTACTTCCTTCCCTCCCTCCCTTCCTATTTACCTTCCTTCTTTCCCTCCCTCTCCCCCTCCCCTCCTTTCCTCCTTTCCTCCCTCCCTCCCTCCGTCCCTTCCTTCTCTTCCTTCTCTTCCTCCCTGCCTCCTTTCTCTTCTTCCTCATTCCTACTCTAAGAGTATCCTGGCCTAGGCTTTCTCCCTGAGGTCTGGGATATAAACACGAAGATGTGTATCTGGGTCATGTGTGGAATTCTGAAGCCTCCTGACTGGGTTCCTTGACCCTCATTTCTTCCTTTTATCCCCCCACCCTTCCCACCTGCCAGCCATCCCATCCTTCCTACATGTTGTCTACTATAGAACTAATTTATCTTCAAAAATATTTAAACTTTTAATAAAGTTTTTAAGTTATTCCCTAAGAGAGGTGAGCTTCAGTTGCATAGAAAATGTCAACGGTTAGGACTGGCCTCTCCCAGCAGAAGTGAAGACACACTGTGTTCTCCTGCCTAGAGGGAAGCCTGGGTGGTGTTAAAGGTACCCAGGAAACTCCAGAGGGACATGTCTGGGCTTGCACTGTGGCTCTGGCCACTTGGCTGCCTGGGGAAGTGACTGTAGAGTCTGTCCTGCACAGACCATTGTAGCTCCTGCCCAAGTTGGCAGCCCAGCGCCAATCACTAAGTCCTGCATGGAAGAGTGATCTGCGAGGTGCTTGTCAGCAGGGATAGATTGATTCCTTTCTGGTCCCTGTTCATGTTGTGTGTAATGCATACCCCACCAGGGAGTCTTGGAGGGGAGAGGTGAAGGGCGAGATTCTGGCACCACCAGAAATTACTTGCAGATCCTGAAATGGGCAAGGCTTTCTCAGGCCTCCAGCACTTTGTACATGCTGTTTCCTTAGTCTCAGTCACCCTCATCTTTCCCTGAGTAATTCCTTGTCCTTGAAGACTCAGTGGAAGATTACCTCCTCCTGAAAGCCTTCCTCACTGTCTGTCTAGATCAGGGGTCCATCCTGAGCTTCCAGCACCCTCCCTTTCTTCCTCCCCTGCTGGTGCCATTGTCCCCTTTGTGCAATGCTCTGCTTATTTGACTGTCTCCAATAAATGTCTCCTGTGAATGCCTACCAGTCTAAGGTACTCTGGGACAAAGAAAAAATAATCAATACACTAATTAATCTATGCATTGACTCTCTGCCTTGCTCCAAAAATAATTTAAGGAAGCACAAGGATCAAATATGCCCCCAAGTAACTTTGAGTCTGACGAGACAGCAGACAACATAAGCATTTTAAAAATATATGATAAAGGCTGACAATGTGATCAAGTTGAGGGGTTGGGCAGGAGTGGGGACCCTCTCTCTGATCTCCTGCAGGAACAAGCATGACACGCAAGGATGCTCAGTGAATGTTTGCGGAATGAATGAGATGGGTTGAGAAGGAGGAACTGAAGGGAACTTGTAGATCACTTATTTCAAGGGAGGAAATTGTAGTCAGAGAGGAGATGGGACAGTGCAGGAGCCCCTCAGTTAGTAGCAGTGCAGGACACAGAGCCCAGGACTATACGACATTAGTTGGTCATTCTAAATCCCATTTATTGGATATGCAGTAAGACAAGCCACTTCTCTCTGAGCCTCAGTTTCTGTCCTGTAAAAGAAAGACGTTGAAGTTTCTCATCTTTGAAGCTGTTCCCGTTCAGGGATCCCATGAGACTAAGGTTACCACAGAGGGCTGAACAGTGACCAGGTCATGGTCCTGTGACACAGCCTCTGCTGTCTTATTCTGATACTAATTCAAGAAGCTATTCAAAGACAGAGATCCTTCATTCATCTATTCAAAACATATGTACTGTATGCCAGGCACAGACCTGGTCATAACCACAGGACACCCAGAGATCCAATATATCTTTGTGCACCTATTCCGTTCATACAGGTCTCTAACACCCTGGGCGGCTGTCCTCAATAATCTGTGCTACATCATGGAGTAAATCTCTGACTTATTTTCCTTCCCTTCTGTTGCTTTCTCTCTCTTTCATACCTTCACTCACTCATGCACTCAGCAAATGTGTGCCGAGTCCCTACAGCGTGCCTGGCTCTGTGCTCTATGTGCTACAGCTACAGTGGTAAAGAAGACCCAGGTCTTGCCTTCTGTAACTCAGTACTCTCCTAGTACTCACCCAGGCAGTTTTCAGAGCTACAGTTTCTTCACTGTGCATTGTCCTTCTATTCCTCCACAATTCTGTTCCTGCTGTGTGTCTGCCTGGAACATCCTATCTACTGATCTCCACACTTCTACTCCTCTTCTAAGGCCTCGTGCACAAGCTGCCTCCTCTGTAAAACCTCCCCCTGAGGGTTCCATACCTCCCTGCTTTCTACCATAATCCCACTGTACTGTATTGGTAAATTCTGTCTGTTGGTCCCACTACTGTGAACTCCAGAAGGCCTTGGACAGTGTATTTTTACCATTGTATCTACAGCAGTAGGGAACCAGCAAATGCTCAGGAAACTTTGGCTGAAATCGCCGAACTTCCTGACCAGTATGTCCTAACTAGTCCAGGCTCTGGGGAGAGGGCAGAATCTTCCTCATTCCACCACATGTCCTACCTGCAAAGCCAGCACAATTATGCTGTGCAGCTTCCCTCTGCTCTCAGAAGTCGATCCCAGCTTGCCCAGGACCCAGGGACCCTGCTCCTGCACTCTGGGCTGCTTGCCCCTGCATCCTTGTGTGTCCCACCTAATCTCTGCTTAGGACTTTCCGCAGATTTGCTGGGGAATGTGCATAATCCAAAGTAGGAATATCTACTTTTGTAACATTTCCACAAATAAAAAATACTCATAGACACTTAAGCTATTCTGGCCACACCAGAACATTTTGGTAAAGTTCTTTAAGGAAGAAAGAATGATCTCCCCCTGCAAAGTTGTAGTCATACCAGCCAAGGCATAGGAGACTGCAGACACAGGCAAGACCCTGCCTTGGAATAAGATGGCTGGGGTTTAGCCTGGCTCTGTCATGATAGCTACAAGGTCTCAGCAACTTATTTCTTCCTCCTGAGAAGCCTCCAGGTCCTTACCTGTAAATCAGAGTTAATAGCACAACTCTTGCATTGGTGCAATGAAGATTAAATTAGGAGGTAAGACTCTTGACATATTGACTGTGACACTGTACTCAGTAAGGATTAGTACTCTCATGAAGGAACGGGGAAGGTGAGTAGAATGAGAAAAATATCATTTCTCATTGTAGTTTATACTTCTGAAATTGATCCCACACACACTGTCACATTTACACCTCAATCAACGTGTAATACATGCATTATATTATCCTTTTCTTATGGAGAAAGTATTTGAGGCTTAGGGATGTTGAATAATTTGCACAAGATCATACAGCCAGGAGAGACAGATTCACCAATTCTCTGACTCTAAATCTGGAGTTTCAATGGCCACCAGTCACTGAGGAAGCTGCTAGCATGGGTCTACAGCTGGAGAAGTATTCCTCCTCAGACCATCACCTCTATTGGACCAGGATCACAAGCCCCAAATAACCCTAGAGTATGGTAGACATGGTCAGTGCTCACTGAAAAGCCCCTGTTCTTTGCAGCCAATATCCACTTTCCTTATAGAGAGGCTGAAGTGAGTGGCACGGAGATGTGTAATTTCCAGGCCAAGAAACAATAAGCCCCTCTGTACTGTTCCTCTTCTGTGGTGGTGATCCTCAAAGCCATGATTTCCAGACTGCAGAGCTATAAGAGGGGGGCTCTACATGGCCCTCCTCTGTGATATGAGCAGGAAACGCATCTTTGTTGAGTCAACATCGCTGGGTTTGGGGGTTCCTTGCTGTTATATCGTATCTTAGTCTACCCGGACTGCCGTGTCTAGGTTCAAACTATCGACTGATCACCAGATAAACACCACAGGGAATAACAGTTGGCATGCAGTATCTGATTTAATCTTACCCTATGCACTAGGTAGCATCACCCTTATTTTGCAAATACAGAACTGAAATTTAAGGATTAAATTTAAAAATGAAATAGAAAGAATAAATTGCCCAAGATAACATGGCTAGCCTGTTTTCGAATGTCTTGTTTTCACACTTTTCGTCATTCCTTTTGTCCTTAGTTTCCGCATCTGTAAAAAGGGGGATGGGGCTGGACCAGATGCTTTTAACATTTATCCCACCTCTCATAATTATAATTATATGATTCTTCCAGCTTCGCCCGCCCTCCTGGCCTCCTAATGTGTGGCTGACCCAGATGTTGAGCCTCCAGGTAGATCGACCTCCAGTCCTGCCTCACAACCCCAGTCTTGCTGACGATCGCATCTGTCCAGAAAAGAAGAGTGATTTGACTGCTGGTTCATTCACTCTTTCACGCAATCACTTATCCTATTATTTATTCATTTCTACTTAATACTGACTCACTCATTCATTTACAGTTGCCTTCCACTTCCTCTTCCACCACCTGCTGGCCAAAGCTCATATTCAGTTCCCCCAATTTTCACTCATTTATTTCCTCAAAATCACACTTGTTCACTCATTCGCTCCTTCATTTATTTACCTGTTGATTTCTTTATTCACGAATTCATTTTTTACTTATTCCTTCATTTATTCATTCATTAAGTCACTCATTCATTCACCATTTTCATTCTTTCTGTCCTTCATTCACTCCCTTCTCCATGCACTCACTCACTCATTCCCTACTCTCCTTCCTCCCTGTTCCCCAGTGCAGCATCCTCCCAGGAAGCAGAGCCTCCATCATGGCTGGGGCCATTAGTCCTGCCTCCCAGAACACTCTCTTCCATTTTAACATCCTGCTTGTTGATCTGTGCAGGCATATCTCCTGGTGTGCAGGGGATATGCTTTCCACTCAGAAACAGATGTTCTTGTAATTACTGTTTTGACTTTCACCCTCTAATGACAGAAAATTCTTTCCACAAACTCCTCTAGTATCCAGGAAGGCAACCATGCAGAATGGGCAAGGCATGCAGTGCCTGGGGGTTCAGATTCCAGAACACAGGGTATTCCTGGCAGTCAGAGCTCAGGGGACTTGGGGAGAGCCTCCCTTCTCCAGGACTTTGCAACCTGGGGTCCAGGGCTGAGCTGGAGATGGGGGCATCTCGGAGAGCAGCAGACTTGGGGAGCCAGGTAAAGGAGTGTGAAGAAAAGCGGCCCATCTCAAGACTGTGGAGTCATAATCTGTCTGTACTTGGGTTACTACAGTGACAGGTGCCAGGGTCAGGGGTGAATATAGAGGCTTATCAGCATGTCACCAGCGAGAATAAGTTGTCAGCAATATCATGGCAGAAGATCAACATTACAATTTACTGACCTCTTACCCTGTATCAGGTATTTCTCATACTTTACTCTAGTTGTCCCTCAATGATCAATCTCCCCATCTTTCATTTAGAAATTTAATCCCTTGAGTTTTAGCTGGTTCCATGACCTCTCAGCCAAAGACTAGATTTCCCGGATTCCCTTGCAGTGAGGCACGACTGTCTAAGTTTGGGCCAATGGGTGTGAGCAGAGGTGTTATGTGCAACTTTTTGCTTGCACCTTTAGAAGAAAGCCGGATGCCTTCCACTTCCTCTTCCACCACCTGCTGGCTAAAGCGTGGCCCTTTTTAGTGAGCCATCTTTGTCTCTGGGGTTAAGGGCATCTTGAACAGCATGTTAGAACAAGATAAAAGAAGCCTTGAAGAACCTTGTGAAGTAGAACATCTCTATCCCCCTGGCTGAGATTTTATGTGCAAGAGAAACAAGCTTCTGTTATGCTTTGGCCATGACTGTTTTGATCTCTGTTAAAGCAGCCATGCCAGTGTCTACTAATCCCAGGAGGAAACCTCTTTGCCCACATTACGTCTTCTTGAGGATAAACTTCCCTTATGGGAACACTCTTGCCTTACCTTATTTCCTTACTAACTTCTCCTTTTCGTGGTTGAAACGTGTCCCTTCAAAATTCATGTCCACTGAAAATCTCTGAATGTAATCTTATTTGGAAACATGGTTTTGCAGATGTAATTAAAAAATTGATATAAGACCACACTGGATTAGGGTGGGCTCTAAATCCAATGAGGGGGTCTTTACAAGACAGAAAGGACACAAAGACACAGAGGGGAAGGCCATGTGAAGGTGGGGGCAGAGAGTGCAGTGATGTGTGTCCCCTAGCCAAGAAGTGCTATGGAGTGCTGACAGCCACCACAGCTAGGAGAGAAGCATGGAGTGGATTCTCTCAGAACCTCCAGAAGGAGCCACTTCGCCAATACCTGGATTGCAGACTTTTGGCCTCTCCAACTGTGGTAGCATATATTTCTGTTGTTTTAAGTCAGCAACAACCTGTTCTCTGTGAAAGGAGTTCAACCTTTATCTTGTGGCCAGTGGGGACCCATTGAAGGGTTTGCAGTAGGGAAGAGATGATAACGAGAATGGCTAACATGGGTTGAGTACTAACTCTGCACCAGAAAATGTCCCAAGTGCGCACTTAGACATACCACCTAAACGAATCCACAGCACAACCTGGACACAGGTACTATCATTACCCCCAGTTACAAATTAGCAAGTTTGTGGTAATTTGAGTGACAATGATTGGGTTGGTGGGTTTGGGAGAAGGAACCGGACCTGCCTCACCCAGTACCCCCTGTATGGCCTATGAGGTGGCCTATGGAAAGCAAAGTTCTTCTCCTCTCCTTGACGGGATGGCCAAGTCTGTCTAACTATAGGTCGAAGTGTTAGCAAGACCCTGTGTGCAGATCTAAAGCTGCCCTGTGGGCTTTCCATGGTAATTGGTGGAGGGCAGTGGTCAAGATCATGGCCTTGGAAGCCAGACCACCTGGCATTAAATCCCAGTCTGCCACTTACTAGTTCTGTGATATGGGGCAAATTAATTAAACTTTCAGTGCCTTGGTTTCTTCATCCATAAAATGGGGCTAAGAATAGTACCTACCTTATAGAAATGTTGTATTAGTTAACAGCATAAAGGGCTTAGAACACAGTTTGACAAATAGGAAATGCTAAATAAGTATTAATGCTTAACTAGTGGTCATGATGCTATAAAAGTATTTGCTGTTATTATTTATTTATTTATTATTATTGTTATCTGTCTGACTCCTCTATGTCTCAATTAATTTTGAATTTAGGCCAGGAAGATAAATATTATTTTCTAGCTCCACTGGAATCCCAAAACTTATTTAATTTTCTTTAGCCTGATTTTGCAGATGAGGAAACTAGGTCTGAGAGAGATGAAATGGCAAGCTCTGGACACCCTTCGAGTCCTCCTCCACATTCCCTGGCTGCCCAGTCACCCATCTGGTCTAGTTGTTGGGTTTTTGGGCTCACCCCTCCCTGGGACCAGGTGGCAGGTCCTGGAAGGTCTCCCTCCTGGCTCCCGGGCAGCGTGCAGGAGCCCATTGGGAACTCCCTGGGCCAGCTGTTCATCTGCTGCACAGCATGCTGAGCCATGCAGCCTGGTCAAGTGGACGTGGGCCCATATGAGGATCCATAGTCTATGTTCATACAAGGCTGGCTGACTCTTCAGCTCTGATGGAGCTATTTCTGCAGGCCCGAGCTGTGCTGCAGGGAAAGCAGGTTGCACATACATGCATAAACATGGTCCTTCTGCCTAAAATGTCTCTAGACCTTGTCCCTGAGTGAAGGCAGCATGTTTAATGTAGAGAACCAGACTGCTAACCACACACCTGACCCCACATACCGGTTCATTGGGAGGACAGAATTTCCCTCTGCCCAACAGCACAGAAGATCTGAGAGGACAGGGGTGAGAGGGAGAGTGAGGGAAGGAAAGGGGAAGGGACATTTGTTGAGCATTCACTGCAGGCCAGGCACTATGCTAGTTGCTTCACATTTGTATGAATATAACAATTGTTATATTCATAACAATCCTATGCTATAAACTCATTTTAACAGGTGTGGAAACTGAAGCCCAGCAAGCTGAAATCACTTGTACAGGCCACATAGCCAAGAAACACTGGAGGCCTGCCGAACTTTTTTTTAATAGTTTTTTTGGGGGAACAGGTGGTTTTTGGTTAGATGAATAAGTTTTTTAGTGGTGATTTCTGAGATTTTGGTGCACCCATCATCCAAGCAGTGCACCCTATACCCAATGTGTAGTCTTTTATTCCTCACACCCCTCCTACCCTTTCCCCTGAGTCCCCAAAGTCCATTGCACCCTTCTTATGCCTTTGCGTCCTCATAGCTTAGCTCCCATTATGAGTGACATATATGATGTCTGGTTTTCCATTCCTGAGTTACTTCACTTAGAATAATGGTCTCTAACTCCATCCAGGTTGCTGCAAATGCTGTTGTTTCTTTTTATGGCTGAGTAATATTCCATGGTATGTGTGTGTATATATATATACACACACATACATATATATACACACACATACATATATATGTGTATATATACACACACATATATAGGTGTATATACACACACACATATATATGTGTATATATACACACACATATATGTGTATATATACACACACATACATATATATGTGTGTATATACACACACATACATATATATGTGTGTATATACACACACATACATATATGTGTGCATATATATTCATATTCATGGGATATATTCCATGGGATATATCATATATATGCGTGTATATATATTATATATATCATATATAATATATATGATATATATGATATATATGTATATATATATCATATATATCTATATAGTACAGTTTGGCTGTGTCCTCACCCAAATCTCAACTTGAATTGTATCTCCCAGAATTCCCATGTGTTATGGGAGGGACACAGGTGGAGGTACTTGAATCATGGGGGCTGATCTTTCCCATGCTATTCTCATGATAGTCAATAAGTCTCACAAGATCTGATTGGTTTATCAGGGGTTTCTGTTTTTGCTTCTTCCTCATTTTCTCTTGCTGCCACCATGTAAGAAGTGCCTTTCACCTCGTGCCATGATTCTGAGGCCTCCCCAGCCATGTGGAACGGTAAGTCCAATTAAACTAATTTTGTTCCCAGTCTTGGGTGTGACTTTATCAGCAACATGAAAATGGACTAATACTATGTATATGTGTGTGTGTGTGTGTGTGTGTATACATATATATACACGCACCACATTTTCCTTATCCACTCATTGATTGATGAGCATTTGAGCTGGTATCATATTTTTGAAATTGTGAATTGTGCTCCTATAAACCTGCTTGTACAAGTATCTTTTTTGTATAATGACTTCTTTTTCTCTGGGTAGATACCTAGGACTGGGATTGCTGGATCAAATGGTAGTTCTACTTTTAGTTCTTTAAGGAATCTTCACACTATTCTCCATAGTGGTTATACTAGTTTACATTCCCACCAGCAGCATAAAAGTGTTCCCTTTTCACCACATCCATGCCAATATCTATTACTTTTTGATGTTTTGATTATGGACATTCTTGCAGGAGTGAGACAGTATTGTGTTGTGGTTTTGATTTGCATTTCCCTGATCATTAGTGATGTTGAGCAGCTTTTCATGTTTGTTGGCCCTTTGTATATCTTCTTTTGAGAATTGTCTATTCATGTTCTTAGCCTTTTTGATGGAATTGTTTGTTTTGTTCTTGCTGATTTGTTATAATTCCTTGTAGATTCTGAGTATTAGTCCTTTGTAGGATGTATAGTTCAAGAGATTTTTCTCCCACTCTGTGGGTTGTTTGTTTATTCTGTTATTTCTTTTGCTGTGCAAAAACTTTTTGGTTTAATTAGGTCCCATCTACCTATCTTTGTTTTTGTTGCATTTGCTTTTGGGTTCTTGATCATAAAGTCTTTGTCTAAGCCAGTATCTAGAAGGGTTTTTCCAATGTTATCTTCGAGAATTTTTATTGTTTCAGGTCTTAGGCTGAAGTCTTTGATCTATCTTGTGTTGATTTTTGTATAAGTTGAGAGATGAGGATCCAGTTTCATTCTTCTGCATGTGGCTTTACAATTATCCAAGCACCATTTGTTGAATAGGGTGTCCTTTCCCCACTTTATGTTGTTGTTTGCTTTGTTGAAGATCACTTGACTGTAAGTATTTGGCTTTATTTCTGGGTTCTCTATTCTGTTCCATTGGTCTATATGAGGCCTGCCTAACTTTTTCTCTGACACCACATTCGACTTACCTTCATTTTGAATAGGGAGTGTCCTCAAGGTCCAGAAGAGACCCAGAGCAGGTTCTACTGCATGTCTCAGCCACTAATCATCACTGCCAGCAACAGTGTTGTGGGCAGCACTGAATCACACTTGACACTCCATGGGGGTCTTTTACTTGTATTATCTCTTTTGACTTGATGTAAGTCAAGACATGCTCTGCTAGTGATTGTACCAAGAAAGTTCCATAGCAGAAAGATGAAGCTATTTCATCTTCTGGACCCCACCAGCTCCATTTCTGGAAATGCCAAGGGCATAGAGCATGTTCTCTTTTTAAGAGGCTTTCATCAGCAAATTCAGCCATCATTTCCCAATGCCCATTCAGTGCCAGGTACTATGCTTGGGTAGGGGATTCAGAGATGAATCATACAATCCCTGCCCCTGAAAGGTTTATGCACAAGTGGGAATTATAGCTCTGGAAGCTTAAGAATATCCATGATGAGGATGATAATAAACACTTATTGACTGCTTACTATTGGCTATTCTAAGTTATTGACCCTTATTACCTTATTTAATCTTCATAAAACCCTGTTATTTGCTTCATTTAATTCAGGAGGAAACTGAGGCACAGAGAGAATGGAATTACTAATAAGTGGCAGAAGTGGGAACTGCATTCAGTTGGTCTAGCTCAATTTTGTAGGCATGCAGTGATTAATTTGCCCAGAATGGGTGAAGAGGTCAGTTACAGCCTCATAGAGAGGCAGAATCAGTGCAGGGTTTTGAAGCATAGGCGTTTGCCAGGCAGAAAACAGATGACAGTACACCAGGAAGCTCCAAACAGAAGAAGAATGAGAAAAGCATGAATAATTGTTAATAGGCACAAAACTATGGTGTGCAGAAGAATTTCCATGGAGTCCAGTATGGCTAGTACATAAAGCAGGGGAGTGGAGGGTGGGATATAATTTCAGAAACGAGGCTGCAGGGGGAACAGGGACTCTTAGAGGCTCATGAATGCCAGGCAGAGAAGCCAGAACATTTTATTCACCCATTGAACAAGTGGCATTTATTTGTTGCATATGAGTAGTCTGGGGAGAGGCGGTTCAGGCCGGCAGAGCAGTTCTACGGAGTTATCAAAGCCCAGGCTCCTTTCACATTTGAACTCTGCCATACTTAGCATTTTCTGCGTGGTTGCAAGGTGGCTGCCACACCTCCAAGCATTATATCTGTGTTCACAGTGGGAAGAAGGGAGAAGGATAAAGAACAACGGCCTGGTCTTTGTGACAGGAGTTCAACCTTTATCTTATGGCCAGTGGGGACCAGTTGAAGGGTCTGAAGTAGGACAGAGATGATAACAAGGACGGCTAACATGTATTGAGCAACTAACTGTGCACCAGAGAATATTCTAAGTGCACACTTATACATATCACCTCAACTAATCCATAGAGCAACCTAGATACAGATACTATCATTGTCCCTAGTTATAAATGAAGAAAATAAGGAGACACAGAAAAGTTAAGAAAATTGCCCAAGGCTGCCTAGCCAGGAGTAGCAGAAACTGGGTAGTCTGCCTCCTGGGTCTTGCTGCTGATCACCACATTCTTGTGTATTTTAGAAAGTGTCCACTCCGACTGCCAGAAGCCTCCAGGTGAAGGGGATGGGGCTTGAGCAGGCTTGGTAGCCCGGTTGGAGGTGAAGGTGGCAGGGTAGGAGGGGAAGAGTCAGGACACAGAGAGACACTTGGTGTGGGGTTGAGGGTGAGGGATGAGTGGAGGACACCCCCAGGTCTATCTGACCCTCCCCTCTCTAAACCAGGCTCCTTCTGTGTCCACAGGGCCTGCAAAACTGTGGCTGGGGCACCTACCCTGGAAGCATGTAGAGATTTAAAAAAACGAGTCATACCCTCGTAGCAGGCACAGCCTGACTCTGGTTTGACTTCCACACTGACACCCACATCATTAACATGGTTCCCTGTGCGCACTCTCACCCTAGACAGTGCCAAGGATAGAAAAAGCATCAGCTGGTTTGCAGAACTGGGGCCATGGTTAGATCATTGTCTTGTGCCTGGCAGGCAGGAGCAGGGTGATGCTGATGTCTGCTGCTGGCAGGAGCCTGAGACGGGCTCTGGGTCTGAGTAGAAGGGGCAGAACAAAGATTCTGGGGCTTCCATTCCAGCTGGACCTCAAGCCATCCCTCAGCAATCTCCTAAGCACCTATATGTGGCAGACCCTCAGTGGAGCACTGGGGTACAGAAAAAAAATCTGATTATCTCCCAAGTCAAGGAGCTCCCAGTCCTCACAATGTCAGTACCTGGTGGTGGGCACTGTGATACAGGAAAGCACAGAGGGTTGTGGGAGAATGACATGGTGATCCAGGGGTGTGGGGGGATGCCAAATCTGTCTGGAGGTCAGGGCGGGCTTCCTGGAGGAAGGGACTGCAAGCTACTTTCCCAAAGTGAAAAGTTGGCCAGGCAAAGAGTGAAACTGTATTTACTGGGACCACATGGACTAAAGGGAGAGGAGAGAAAGCTAGGCATATAGAGGAGCATCTGTTACATCATCACACTCTGGCTCCTGGCATCTTGGTAGCTGGTTGATACGGCATCTGACTGCTGCAGAAAGCAAAGCTCTTTGTGCTTGCAGTAGATTCACTGCAAAATGAACACAATTCTTCCCCCCTTATATCCACACCCCTTTGCAATGTGACTCTAGCTCCTCCCACAGGAGGTGGAGTCCATTTCCCCACCTGTTAAATCTGGGCTCACCCTGTGACTTGCTTTGATCAATAGGATGAGGCAAAGTTGTGATATGCGAGTTCTGAGCTCAGGCTTCAAGAAACCTTGCTCATGCCTGCCTGTTCTCTTGGAACTTTGCAAGCTGCCGAGGTGAACAAGCCCACGCTAGTTTACTGGATGACATGAGACACATGGCCCAGTCTACCCCCACCCACGCCATCTCAGCCCTTTGTCTCGGATAACAATCAGCCTTCAGCTGATCCACCAGCTGACCTAGGGTGACCAGCTCATCCCCTTTCACCCAGGACTTTTCCTAACTTTAAAACTGGAAGTCCAATACCCCAGGAACATCTTCAGTCCCAGGCAAATGGGGATGGCTGGTCACCCAGACCACTTCAGATGCATGAATGAGCCTAGCCAAGCTTTATCTAGATTAACAGAATTGCCCAGCTGACCACACACTCAGGAGTAATAATACACAGTTGTTTTAAAACACCAAGTTTTGGGCAGTTTGTTACACAGCAATAGATGAGGGATACCCTGGCACATGTGTGAATTAAGCCCTGACTTGTGGCCTTAGTAACAGCTGGGAACTGACCAGATCCCTCTCCTTGAGCATGCCATTGAGTGATCGCAAGAGGGAGGGCGGTGGAACTTGGGGAGGCTATGCAACCTGTCTGGGATCTCAGAGCCAGAGCATATTGGCAGTGGGAACAGACTCAGGTCTTGGAATCCTTCCTGTTCCCCCAAGCTGCCTCTTTAACCAGCACATTTGTGCTGCAGTAACTCAAGCTCCCCCAGAGACTGTTGATTGAACAAATCTCTGGTCATGCTCAGGCTCTTTGACACGGTTTTCTTGACAAGATCCAGCGTCAGACTGTGTGATGTGATCCCCTCCCCCACAAAAATGATGAGACCAATACTTAACCACAAGCCACCACCAATTCTGCTGTGGCCAGAGACTAGGGCAAAGACAAACACTTATCAGTCAGCAAAAGAGATATGTTCAGAACTTGCTGATGCACAGGCTGAAAAGCCACACAGGTTTTGAGCATGAATAAGGAGCTAGCAGACAGAGATCTTAGCAGGGTCTTCCCTGGGGAACTGAACTTGTGTTTCCTTTTTTGTGGATAGAGTAAGAAATCTCTCCAGCCATCTTGGGGAGGGCAGGGGACCCTGACAGATTAATTTGGAAAAAATGTTAGTTTGTTCCCTATTCCAAGGACAAATAGGATGGAGCTTTTCTTTCCGGTGCCTGGGCATCTTTGCCCCTAAAGAGAGCTGGCTGACTTTTTGGGCTTTTTGGCATTCCCATGAGCTCTTTCCTGTCCAGCTGCTCTGAGCCCTGTGATATGTTGGGACCTTGGGGCTTTTGGAGGATAACGGTACTAAGGGGAGCTGGTGGTCTCAGTGGTCTAATGGGGAACACCAGAGGCAAAATATAGCACCGAGAAGACTCCTTTCCTTCCAAATTCAGGAAGGCTTGGGTGGGAAGTTGGGAACGTAAGACTCTGTCACATCAGGAGCCCAGCACTGGACAGCTTGCCATGGGCCAGCAGCTGTCTATGATGCAAAATGGCAGTAACCACAGCAGTGGATTGAACAATAACAGAGACTTTCCATACTTGAGAGGTGTTATAGGTCAAACAGCATTGCTCGAAATTTATATGTTGAAGTCCTAACCCCTAGTACCTTAGAATGTGACCTTATTTGCAAACAGGGGCATTGTAAATGTAATTAGTTTAGTTAGGATGAGGTTATACTGAAGTAGGGCAGGCCCCTAATCCAGTATAACACGTGTTCTCCTAAGCAGTGGAAATTGGGACACAGACATGCACACAGGGAGAACGTCATGTGAAGATGAAGGCAGAGACTGGGGGATGCCTCTATATACCAAGGAATGCCCGAGGTTGCCAGCAAACCCCCAGAAGCTAATGGAGAGGCATGGAGCAAGTCTTTCTCACAGCTCTTGGAAGGAAGACTCTGCCGACACCTGGCTTTCAGACTTCTAGCCTCCAGACGGGACACTATATTGTTTAAGCCACCCAGTCTGTGGTACTGTCTTATGGAACCTAGCAAACTAATACAGGAGTAGGAGCCTGAGAGACCTTTTTATGCGGGAGAGGAATGTATACATTTCCTTGGTTCTAGGACAAGGTGGGGAAGAGGAAGTAGGGAAAGGGATCATAACAGAACCATCTGGACATGCCCCAATCTCTGTGTGAAAGCTCAAGTCAGTTTAAATTTGACTTGAGAAAGAGAGGACTGTGCTATAACTCCCCCAGCCCCATGAGTATGATGTTGAAGCATCTTTTCCCATTACATAATGGACATTAGCACGGAGGTAGAAGCACACAGAGGTCAGAGAGGCATCTTCTCCTATTTTACCTGTGAGAAGATAAAAGCCCAGAGAGGGGAAGAATTTGTGTCAGAATCCCACAGCAGGGAAGGGTAGAGAGGGCCTAGAACCTTGGTATCTACAAATGTCCTTCTCCAAATATCAGCATGCCTCACCCAGTATATGGCATTTGTGTGAAATGCTAACGCCTCTGTGGGCACAACTGCATATTTAGACATCCTTAAGAAGGAAAGGCAGCTGGAAAGTGGATCTTTGCATTTCATAAAGTATTTTAGAGCCAGGATGAGTGAGGATTATCTTCCAAGACTGTGCCTTCCTAGAGGGAAACCCAGCCATGGAAACGCTGTGGAGTAGAAAGTAAGTGGTTAGTGCCTAAACAAAAGCTTTGATGTATGAAATGATTAACCGTTGGGTTCCTTTAAATAGAGAGTCCCCATAGACTGACTAAATGTGGTGTTTTAGAAATCTTTAACAACTGGGAAGGAGAGAGGAAGAGGATCTGGGAAACAGAGTTCCATTCTAGGGTTGGGAGCCACATGTCATGGAAGACAGTTAGACAGGGGGATTGGTTGAATAAATGGATAAGAATTTATCTTATCCATTTATTGCTTGCTGCAGAACGTAGCCTAAAATAATTGTGTAAGTTAATGAGCAAAGAAGCGTCAGCTTTTGGACAAATCTTCATTAACATAGCTAATACTGATTGACATTTTCCATTTATTTAGTGTTTTTCACATTTCAAAGAACTTCCCCAACAATTCTCTAACAAGCTAAAATTCTCTAAGCTGGGGTAACCAAGTACTTTGCCATCCAAAGCAGGTCACTTTTGAGGGTGAAAGGCAGCATTCTTTGATTGTTGTTTGCTTGTTTGAGACAAGGTCTTGCTCCGTTACTCAGGCTGCAGTGCAGTCATGTGATCATAGCTCACTGTAACTTTGAATTCCTGGACTTAAGGGATCCTTTCACCTCAGCTTTCTGAGTAGCTGGGACTACAGGCACATGCCACCACACCTGACTAATTTTTATTTATTTTTTGTAGAGACAGGGTCTTACTACGTTTCCCAGGCTGGTCTGAAACCCCTGGCCTCAAATGATCCTCCAGCCTCGGCCTCCCAAAATGCTGGGATCACAGGCATGAGTCAATGCACCTAGTCAGCACTCTTAATAATGATGCTGGATCAGCAGATGTAAACCAGGGCTGTCCTAGGCAAACGGGGGCATGATCAGCCCACTACAGCCTCCTAAAGAGACTGGATGACCAGGGACACCGTTATTCACTCACTTATCCATTTATTCAACCAATCCCCCAAACCTGCCCCTTCTACTTTACCTCTATCCATTCAGTTGCTCAAATAAAAATATAGGTCATTCTCAATTCTTTGTTTTCCGTCACAGACCATGTTCCTCCCCAACTCCAATCCATCAGCAAATCCTGCTAACTCTGTCTGCAAGTTATATCCCACGTGGCCTTCTCCTTTGTGTCCTTCTCTGATTTCATCCCTGACTTAGGCATCATCAATTCCCGCTTAGACAACAGCAGGAGTGTTCTAATTCATCTCTCCATTTTCTTTTCCTTTTTTTTTTTTTTTTTTTTTCAGTCAGGGTCTCTATCTGTCACCCAGGCTGGAGTGCAGTGGTGTGATCTTGGCTCACTGCAACCTCTGCCTCAACCTCCAGAGTAGCTGGGATTACAAGTGTGCACCACCAGGCCCACCTACATTTTTTGTATTTTTAGTAGAGACGTGGTTTCTCTGTGTTGGCCAGGCTGGTCTCCAACTCCTGACCTCAACTGATCCGCCCACCTTGGCCTCCCAAAGTGCTGGGATTACAGGCGTGAGCCACCGTGCCCGGCCCTCATCTCTCCATTTTCATACTTGTCCTTCTTATAATCCATTATTCAAGAAGCAATCAGAGTAATTTTTCCAAAATGTAAATCTCATCTTATCTTTTACTTGCTCAGAATTTTCTAGCAGCTCTCTACTGTACCAAGAATCAAAAACTAAACTTGTTTTGGCCCTAACTTTGTTCAATAAGTATTTGTTAAATAAATGAACACATAGTCAACATGTATTTATTGAGTACATTTTATCGACTAGGCTCAGTCAAGGCACATTTTTAGCTTCTGTCACACTTATGTCATCATTGGAAGGAAAACTTCATCTTTATTCCTGATAGTTATTTCCATGGGAAGGGAGCCCCATTAGTGTCTCTGCGAGCCATCTTGCCCCTTTGGTCACAGGTGGTGGTATGAGTTACATTAGTGGTAAACTGAGGAAGAATATGGTTATTCTCGGTTGAGTCTCAATTTTCTTCCTCTTGGCAGTTGGCAACATTTTTTTATGTTCCTCCAGGGGCTGGCTTATCCTCTGCCTCATCCAACATGGCCTATTACCAGGTGGGTCAGTCTGCCTAATTCTGGGTCCAATTATCAAGTCTATTTAGCTGTTACACTAAGCTAAATTATTCATTATCAATAATAAACATGGTATTTTGGCTTTCATCTGCCATCTTCTGTTTATTTCTCAACATGCTTAGGACTCAGGTGGAGAAGGGTTGCTATTTATTGGGCTGCCTCAAAGACCTCAGATACCCTTGCGAAACAGGAGAAGCCAGTTGCATAAAGCCTGGTGCAGAGCTGCTGGCAACCCAAGGGTATAGCAATCTGGGACTCGAGAAGTGAAAGCTGTAATAGTGCAGTTGCTGCCTGAGCAAGGATCATGTGGGACTCACAGTGAAAACTGAAGTACAAATTTAGCAGCCGCATTTAGCCCAGAAGAATGTCTTCAGGAATGAATCACGAAGGGAATGTTGTCATTTGTGCAAAGAGACAGAGGGTTATAAGGGAAAAGGTGGCTAGAGAGTCTCATTTATGTTTATGAAAACAGATGGCCTTTTTGAAAAACAGAAAGCCAAAACAAAAGCATCATTTATTCCAGGAGTTAAGAGATTTTTCTATTGACATCACATCAAAAACCCATCTCTTAAGCTTTTTAACCCCCTGGGGAATTCATAAATAGCACTTCTTAAAATAAAAGCAAAATGAGTTTTCATAAAGATGTAAGTTACATGAGACTACCTTGGTCTCCCCGCCCCCACAGCTTATCCTCGCTTTGTCTGTTCTTTGCCCGGGTGCTACTGAAAACCAACACTCTGCTGGGAGGGGTTTGCAAGAGGTGGCAAAGGTGAAATGTCATACATGATGCTCTCGGGGGAGAGATGTACTGATTCATACCTCCCTATGTCTCAGATACCCCTACAGCAAGTGAAAGACTGGGTTGGAATTTTGATTTTGTTTCCTCACTATCTTTAATTTTTTTTTCTTCAACCCATTCTTCCCTTTGTCTTCAGACTCTGATTTAAAATGAAAAAATTGACGCCTGTGCTTACAGCTACAGCTGTGCCTAGTGCATGTCTTTCATCTGCTCTTCCAGATCCACTGCTCTCCTTTTCCAGCCTGTTCTGTGCCCTGCAAGGCTGCTCTTTAACCACTGGGTCAACTGGGCTCTCTCTGGCTTGCAGCTGCGTTCAGCCAATGGGAGACTCTGGCAGGAGGTGTGAGGAGGTTGGGAGAAGAACGAGGTTAGGGTTTCTATTTTCCAGATGACCTCCCTGCTGGGAAATTGCTGTGTTGCTATGTAGGAAGGCACAACTCCTTTGGGCAGCCTTTTGCTACAGCTATCATATTGCTACACCTCTCTCTGAGTTCCAGGAACTTCTCCTTCACCTTGCTCATCAGGTCTAGGAGTGACGGCTCCCAGCTGTTGTTAGCCTCGGGGTACTTTGCCAACCTTAGTGGTTGTCCTTAATCCTGCTCATACTTTTAAAATAATCCCTTCACTTGCCTCAGTTACCCCTTATGACAATGCCACTCTTTCTTGCCAGGATCCTAAGTAATACACTATCTATCTCTATATCAATATCCCTATCTATACATCTGTCTTTATTTGACTTCAAATAGAGCTCTATTTCTTTCTTTGCTGTCCCCAACAGACTTCTTGAAAAAATGCCCCAGAAAGTTTGAGTTTAGCAGGGCATATTGGACCGTCAAAACTGGTGTTACCTAGTACAGGTTTTTTGGAGGTTAATTTGCCAAAGTATAGCAAAAACCTGTAAAAATGTCCAATGCCTATAGCTGAGAAATTATAATAATTCTAAAAAATATCCCAAGCAAGCCATGGATTTATATAAAATTTTTTTCCACGGGTGATAGTAAAAACATTTAATGACTGGTATGGGCACTCACTAGTTGAAGTGGGGCAGGTTGTATTAATATGTCAATGCCAACCGAATATCAGTGCTGGGTACTCATTGTAGTATTGAATAGAAGAATAAATAAAAGGAGGAAAGAACCTAAATGTCTAACAGCCAGAGAAATAGGAATAAACTCTGGCATTCCACAGGACACAATACAATGCAGCCTTACAAAATAAGCCTAGAGATGAATATTTAATGACATGGAAAGGTAGACTATATGTTGTTAAATGAAAAAGAAGATCACAAAATTTAATGTGGAATGCAGTCCTATTTTTAGAAATTAAAGGCAAACTTGTTTGTATATTTAGAGAGCTCAATGGTATTTATTTTAGTGTGGTATGATAATAGATACTTTTAAAATTTTCTTCCATTCTCATATCTATAGTTTCTAAATTTTCAAGAAAAAATAGGTATAATTTACCGATGAGGAAATATCACAATAAAATATATTTGTAAAAATAGTCAGGCTGGGTGTGGTGGCTGTAATCCCAGCATTTTGGGAGGCCAGGGCAGGAAGATCACTTGAGCCCAGGAGTTTGAGACCAGCCTGGGCAACACAGGGAGACCATGTCTCTACAAAAAATTAAAAAATTAGCTGGGTGGCACTAATGGTGGCACACACCTGTGGTCCCAGCTACTCGGGAGGAAGAGGTGGGAGGATCACCTGAGCCCAGGAGGTCGAGGCTGCGGTGAGCCGTGATCACACCACTGTATTCCAGCCTGGGTGACAGAGGAAGACCCTGCCTCAAAATAAATAAATAAATAAATCACCCAACCAAGTTTTAGAGATGTGCTACTCAGATGTTCATAAAATATTTGTTGGGAATCTCTGATTACAAACTGTTTACTCAATGTACTGCCCATAGGGTTGGTCATTTAACTGATGACTTCTGGTCTCATTAAAGGTGGTTGCATTTCCAAACAGTGAGATGCCGATCCAACAGGGTCCTTGGGCCATCTTCTATACTCCATTTACTCCAGTTCTGCGCAATGGCCACTGACTTCTTGCCAAGAAAAAGATGCGTTCCACACTGAATCTGTTGCCTGAATCCTTAGCAATTCTTTTCAGATGTTCTATCTCCTGAACACTTAATATATTCCTAGCAGATTGACTACATGTTATTAATAACTATATTATCTGTCAATCAACACCATCTTCTGAGAGAAACTTTCCAAGTCAGTCATATTAAAAACCCAATTAAAAAAACTATTTAAAAGGCATTCTTTCTCAATAGTACTTTTAATTACTTGACACCTAATTATTTACTCCTTCATTTTTTAGTCTGCCTCCTTTTCCAAAGGACTCAGTGAAACTAATTAGCCAACATGAAGCTGTATGCATATTCATGTATATGAGAAGATATGTTCCTTTTAAACATGGATGTAGCTACAGTATTTAGTATATAGTAATATATGTTATATAGTGTATAGTCAGTGATAAAATATGGTATTTAGCACTTGTAAATACAATCATTTTATTCAGGAAGAGAAAGCACAGACCAAAGAATGCATCTAACATCGGTCTGAAGAACAGAGAAATAAATGGGAATTTACTGAGGTTCCTGTAGGAGACCGGTCAGGGTGGGGCAGGTTCCTTTGGTTTTCTGATTGAAAGGATAACATTGCTTATACCTCTTGTCCAGCTAGATTCTCTGCTTTGGTTTCACTCCTTCTCCACTAACCATACCCCTGACAAACTAAACTTCACAATATGCAGACATGACCATGCCACTCATCTGCTCTAAGCCCTAACATGGTGACCCGTGGCCTAGAACAGTTGTTTTAAATGAATTGTTTAAACCTTTTTTTTTTTTTCAAAGCAGTGGAAACTTTTCCTCCAAAATAAAATTTATATTGGTATTCAGTATATAAACAGATAAAAGAACTGTTCTCATTAAAGCAGGGGTGAAGGTTTGGAGCCCCCTTGGTTTTCAAACCTAGTGCACCCATCATCCTGCATGTAATTACTTTAGTGCTCCTCCACCAGACTGGGTCTCTTTTCTCTTTTCTTTCTCCCTTCCTCTCCCTTCCCCTCCCCTCCCTTCCTCTCCTTTTCTTTTTTTTTTCTTTTCTTTTCTTTCCTTTTCCTTTTCCTTTTCCCTTTCCTTTTCTTTTCTTTTCTTTCTTCTCCCCCTCCATATTTGAAGGCTCTCTGAGCACCCATAGGTATTGCTCTACATTCAGGGACCAAGAATAAACAGACAAAGCCCCTACTTCAATGTTAGAGTCTAAGGTGGAAGTCAGAAAACAAACAAAACTCTGACATGTTAGGTGATGATCAATATTACGGAGGAAAGTAGAGTGGGATAAGGAGGAAAGAGGGTGTGGTTAGGGCGAGAATGTCTCTCTGATAAGGTGGCATTAGGTAGGGACCTGAAGGGAATGGGGCAGCTATCCCTGCAGGCAGCTAGGGCAATAAAGGTCGAGAGGTGAAAGGGTGCCTGGCACGTAGGAGGGGCAGCAAGGAGGCGGGTGTGGCTAGACTAAGGTGAGCCAAGGACAGAGGGAGGAGATGGGAGCACAGCATCAGGGTGGGCCCTGCTGTGACAGATGTGTAGAGCCCCATGGGACATGATAGCAATTTTAGCTTTTCCTCTGAGATGGGGAATCTTTAGAAGGTTTTAGGCAGAGGAGTGATGTGAACAGATTGAAGAAGAGCAAAGAGGAAGCAGGAAGAACAGGTAGGAGGCTCCTGGAATAACCCAGGAGAGAGATGGCCAAGGTGAGGGTGTGAAGGTGAAAGGAAGTAGTCCGATCACATACTTCACATACTTTTGAAGGCAGAACTGAAGATATCTGCTGATGGGTTGGATGTGGGATGTGAGAGAAAGGGGAGACAAAGAAACTCTAAGGTGTTTTGCTTGAGTGAAGCAAGGAATAGAACTAACACAGGAAGAGCAGGTTGGCAAGCAGGTGGGAAAAAATCAGGGAACAGGCTTCGTGAATGTTAGGTTTGAGAAGAGCTGTTGCCTGTTTAGAGGGATATATAAATTGGAGTTTAGGGCAGAGGTCCAGACTAGAGTTATAAATCTGGGAGTCATCGATAGATAGATGGGTTTAAACCTGGAGGTTGTATAAGATCTCCCAGGGAGTGTAGAACAGAAAGAAGAGCCCTGGGGCACCCCGGCATTTAGAGGATTCACGAGGAGGAAGAACCAGTGAAACAGGTGGAAGAAGTAGTGAGTAGTGTGGTGAGGCAGAACCAGGGGAGAGCAGAGTCCCTCAGCAAACAAAAAGGAAATGCTCCAGAAGGAGCGTGAAATCAACCATGTAAATAGTTTGACTCATATGAGGACTGAGCAAGGACCACTGCATATAGCAACATGCAGGTCCTAGGGCCCTTGACAGGAGCAGCATTGGAAGGATAGCGGGGAGAAAGGTTGACTGGAGTTCCTTAAGGGCAGAGGCCCCACACCCACCCACAGGGTCCAGCACAGTCACAGTATCTGGCACACAGTAGGCAATAAGAAATACCCGTCAGTGGGTGAGCCATCACCCCCATGAAGCCACCAAAGTTTTATTTTTCCCTGTTCATAGGATACACTAATTTCATAGAAATGATCCAGTCTTTTCATATGCGTATGAATCTGGCTACAAGAAAGTAGCAGAGGAAATCAAATAAAAAATTGTATCTTGCTTCCAGAGGGTCAGTGAGGGCTGCCCTTATTTACAAAAGACTCCATATTATTTCTGCAGAGTAAGGCTGGTACAAGGACGTCAGTACCTTTAATCGCCTATGCATGGAAAATGTTCTAATGTTAGCAACAACAACGATGATGATGATGATATACTATATTTTGTACATTTTGGAAGAAGCCATCATATGCATCACCTCACTTCTCCTCCTTGCCAACTACCTCACAATGTTTGCAAGAGCTGCTGGCCTTATATAGTCTGCTGAGGGAACTTTGTATTTAAAGAGCACAGCAAACTCTCTTAGGTCAGAGGTCTGCAAACTGCAAAGGATGGCCTAGCACATGTTTTTTAAATAAAGTTTTCTTGGAACACAGCCACAACCATTTATTTGCATACTGTCTATGTCTGCTTTCATACCAGAACAGCAGAGAAGAGTAGTTGTGACAGAGTCCCAACAAAGTCAGAAATCTTCACTATCCAGCTCTTTACAGAAAAAGTTTGCCAATAAACTTTTAGATAAGCTAAACCGGAGGCCTTCAAAACAAGATGATTAAGATAGTCCATTGAAATTTGGGGTAAAATATTTGAACATCTCTCTCTTTTTAATTTTAAGAAAGGAAGCATTAAACTTACCTAATATTTAGTACATGGATTGAGAATGAGTCATGGATGTAATTTATAAATAAAATTGCAAATACTGAGGATGTGTACTAAAAAAACATTTATTGTTAAGGACAGATGGTAAAAAGTTTGAAGACCAAGCAAGTGATTCAATAAAGAGTTTGACATACAGGAGGTGCTCAAAATGGTTTAGAATAATATTGGTTAACATTTACTGAATATCTAGCCTGTTTTAAGAACAGAGCTATGGGCTTTACAAGAATTTTTCTCATTTAAATCAACAACCCTCCGATTAAAATGGTATTATATCCCTGTTCCATTTTACAGATTAAGAAACTGAGGCTTAGCAAGATTAAAGATCTCCTTACCATGGGACACAGTGAGAAAACGGTAGCTTTGGGAATTGAATCATGATCTCTCTGTCTCCAAAACCTAAGGTCTGGGCTTGCAAATTGCCCTGCAGTTTTAATGGTGCTATTTTATACAAATATGTTTTAGGTACAGGCTTAAAATTAATCAAAGCAATGAGGAAAGGGAAAACATTGATTTTGCATCTTAAGCTTATTAACAAGGTTCTAAAAATGCATTTTGGCAAAAAAGAAAAAAGAAAAAAAAAAACCAAGGTGAGAGCAGATCCCTGGAACCTCCCCTGTATTTATGATTCACCCTCCACTCTTAAGTGTCTGAGTGTGGAGCTTCTGTAACTACCATACTAGGTATATGGCCATGAGGTAGACAGTCAAAGCCTGGAATTAGACATGGGCTTCTTCACAGAAATCTTATGGCACATACGATCTACAGATTCCAAAGGTTGAAGAAGCATCATAGTGCAGTGTTCAACAGCCAAGTAGCCAGGCAGAACTGGATTTTGCTCCATTATGAACTAGCAGTGTTGCCTTGGTCAAGTCCTTTAATCTCTCTAAGCATCAGGGTTCTCATTTATACAGTGAGAACAATACTGCACACTTTGCAAGTTTGCAGGCCTTCTGAAACACTTAGTAATTGTGTGTGGGGTTAATCATAACTATACTTATATATATATTTTTATATTTGTTTTTAGTAATTTGTGTTGTCTGAATATTTTTGTAACAATGCAGTTAAATATAAATAAGACTGGCTGGGCATAGTGGCGTGCACCTGTAATTTCAGCTACTTGGGATGCTGAGGCAGGAGGATCCCTTAAGCCTAAGAGCTCAAGACCAGCCTGGACAAAAGAGTGAGACCACATCTCAAAAAATAAATAAAGAAGACAAATAGATGATCTGAATAGTCATATATATACACACACACACATATGTATGTATATCTAAACATATATATGTATGTGTATATATGTATATACATATATAAAAGAAATTGTATTAATCATTAATAATCTTCCAAAAAATAAAGTACCAGGCCCACATGTGTTTACTGGTGAATTCTGCCAAACACGTACGGAAGATATTATACCAATTATCTACAATGTCTTCTAGGAGACAGAAGCAGAGTCATTTCTTCCTAACTCATTCCATGAGGTCAGCATTACCCTAATGACAAAACTGGCAAAGACATTACAAGAAAAGAAAACTACAGGCCACTATCTCTCATGAGCACAGATACCAAAATCTTCAACAAAATATTAGCAAATAAAATCCAACAATGTATATAAAAAACTACACACCATGACTAAATGGGATTTATCCCAGGTATGCAAGGCTGGCTCAACATTCAAAAACTGATTAATATAATCCATCACATCAACAGGCTAACAAAGAAAAATCAAATAATTGTATCAATAGATGCAGAAAAAGCATTTGACAAAATTCAACCTTCATTTATGACAAAACCTCTCAGTAAACGAGGAATAGAAGGGAACTTCCTCAACCTGATAAAGAGCATCTACAAAAAATCTACTGGTAATATCATATTTAATGGTGAGAAAGTCAAAGCTTTTCTGCTAAAAATCAGGAAGAAAGCTAGGGTGTCCCCTCACACCACTACTTTTTAATATTTTACTGGATGTCCCAGCTAAAACAATAAGACAAGAAAAGGAAATAAAAGGTATTTAGACTGGGAAGAAAGAAATAAAACTTTGTTCACAAATAATATAATTGCCTATGTAAAAGTCCTGAAAGAACTGATTTAAAAAAAAAAAAAAAAAGAAACTCCTGGAACTAATAAGCAATTATAGCAAGGTTACAGGATACAAAGTTAACATACAAAAGTCAATCACTTTCCTATGCATCAGCAATGAACAAGTTGAATTTAAAATTAAAAACACATTACTGTTTACATTAGCACCACCCAAATGAAATTCTTAGGTACAAACTGACAAAATATGTACAATATCTATATGAGGAAAACTACAAAATTCTGATGAAAGTTCAAAGAACTAAAAAACACTGTTCCACATTTATAAACAGGAAGACTCAAAATTGTCAAGATGTCAGTTCTTCCCAAATTTATCTATAGACTCAATGCAATCCCAATCAAAATCCTAGCAAGTTATTTTGTGATTGTTGACAAAATGAGTCTATACTTGATATAGACAGCAAAAGATCCATAATAGCCAATGCAACATTGGAGAAGAATAAAGACAGAGGACTGACATTACTGAACTTCCAGACTTACTATAAAGCTACAATAATCAAAACAGCATGGTATTGGAAAAAGCAAACACAAATACATCAACGGAACAGAATAGAGAACCCAGAAATAAATCTACATAAATACAGTCAACTGATTTTTGACAACACAGCAAAGGCAATTTAATGGCACAAACATAATATTTTCAACAAATGGTGTAGGAACAACTGGACATCCAAATACCAAAAAATTAATCTAGACTCAGACTTCATTCCCTTCACAAGAATTAACTCAAAATGTATCATAGACCTAAATGTAAAATGCAAAACTACAAAACACCAAGTAAATAACATAGGAAAAAACCTAGGTGATCTTGGATATGGTGATAACTTTTTAGATGCAATGCCAAAAGCACAATTCATGAAAGAAATAATTGATAAGCTAGACATTAAAATTAAAAACTTATGCCCTCTGAAAAATGATATGATGAGAATGAGAAGATAAGCCATAGACTGAGAGAAAAATATTTGCAAAAGACTATCTAGTGAAGCACTGTTAGCCAAAATATCCAAAAAACTCTTAAAATTCAACAATAAGAAAACAACCTGATTTAAAATTGGGCAAAAGGTCTGAACAGATGTCACATCAAAGGAGATATTCAGATGGCAATCAAACATATAAAACGATGTTCAGCATCATATGCCAGTAGAGAACTGCAAATTAAAACAACAAAATACTAATACTAACCTATTAGGATGGCAAAAATCCAAAACGCTGACATCACATGCTAGTGAGGATGTGGAGCAACAGGAATTTTCATTCATTGCTCATGGGAGTGCATAATGGTACAGCTACTTTGGAAGACAGTTTGGCAGTTTCTTAAGAAATTAACACATTCTTATTGTATGATCCAGCAGCTGCACTCCTTGGTAGTTACCCAAATGAATTGAAAACTTATGTCCAGAAAAAAACCAGCACATGAATGTGTATAGTACTTTTATTAATAATTGCCAAAACTTGGAAGCAACCAAGATGTCTTTAAGTAGATAAATAAATAAATAAACTATGGTACATCCAGACAATGGAATATTATTTAACACTAAAGTAAATGAGCTATCAAGCTATGAAAAGACATGGAGGAAACTTAAATGCTCATTAAGTGAAGGAAGTCAATCCGAAAAGTCTACATCCTGGGTGATTCCCATTGACATTCTGGAAAAAGCAAGACTTTGAAGACAGTGAAAAGATCAGTGATTGCCAGGGATTGGAGGGAAGAAGGATGAATAGGCAGAACACAGAGGATTTTTTAGAATAGTGAAACTATTCTGTACTACAATGGCAGATACATGACATTATATACATTTGTCAAAACTCACAGAATGTACAATACCAAGAGTGAATGCCAATGTGAGCTATGGACTTTGGGTGATAATGATGTGTCAATGTAGGTTCATCAGTGGTAAGAAATGTACCACTCTGGTTTGGGATATTGATGTGGCAAGGTTGTGTGTGTGGGCACAGAAGACACAAGGGGACTCTTGTTTTCCACTCAATTTTACTGTGAACCTAAGATTTCTCTTGAAAATAAACTTTCTTAATTTTCAAAAAGAAAGAAATAAAATGAATGAATGAATGACTCAAAGAGAAATCAAATGAATGAATGAACGAATGAATGACTCACTCTATACTTCATGTGCATTAGGATGACTTATCAAAAAAAAACAGAAAATAACAAGTGTTGGCAAAAATGTAGAAAAATTGGAACCCTTGTGCATTACTGGTGGGAATGTAAAATAGTGCTGCTGTGGAAAAATGCATGGTAATTCCTCAATTTAATTAAAAAAGAATGATTTTATGATCCAACTATTCTATTTTTGAATATATATCCAAAAGAACTGGGAGCAGGGACTTGAACAGATGTTTGTACATCTATGTTCACAGGAGCATTATTCACAACAGTCAAAACAGGAATCAATCCTCGAGTCCATGGTCAGATAACTGGATAATGTGATCTATGCATACAACATAATATTATTCAGCCTTATAAAGGGAGGAAATCCTGACACATGTTATAATATGGATGGACCTAGAGCAGCAGCCCCCAACCTTTTTGGTACCAGGGACTGGTTTCATGGAAGACAATCTTTCCACAGAGAGTGGAGGAGGATGGTTTCAGGATGAACCTGTTTGATGTCAGAATATCAGGCATTAGATCCTCATAAGGAATGTGCAACCTAGATTCCTCCATGCTCAGTTAACAATAGGGTTAGCACTCCTAAGAGAATTTAATGCCCCCACTGATCTGATAGGAGGCAGAGCTCAGGCAGTATTGCTCTTGCTGGGCCTGCTGCTCACCTCCTGCTGTGCGGCTAGGTTCCTAACCACTTACTGGTACTGGTCCGTGGCACGGGGTAGGGGTGTGGGGGTGGGGGTTAGGGGGAATGGGAACTCCTAACCCAGGGGACATTATGCTAAGGGAAAGAAGCCAGTCACAAAAGGACAAACACCATATGATTAAACTTATGTGAGGTACCTAGAGCCGTCAAATTCCCAGAGACAGAAAGTAGAATGGGAGTTGCCAGGGCCTGGAGGGAAGGCAGCAGGGAAAGTTATTGTTTAATGGGCATAGAGTTTCAGTTTGGAAGATGAAAAGAGTTCTGGAGATGGACAGTTGTACAACAAAGTGAATGTATTTAATGCCCCTGAACTGTACACTTAAAAATGGTCAAAATGTTAAATTATATGTTAGATGTATTTCACCACAATTTTAGAAATTTAAACAAGTAAGACTCTCAATATCCCATACTAAGGTACAAATGACAGATACAGATTATATCTTATATTCTGATCAAAACAAACAGTACATTTCTTTGAAACATAAAAAACAAATGTTTAGCTGGGCACAGTGGGTCATGCCTGTAATCCCAGCACTTTGGGAGGCTCATGGGGAGGATCGCTTGAGCCCAGGAGTTTGAGAACAGCCTGGGCAACATGGCAAAACCCTGCCTCTAAAAAACATTTAAAAATTAGCTGGACATGGTGGCACATGCCTGCAGTCCCATCTACTTGAGAGGCTGAGGTGGGGGGATTGTTTGAGCCCTGAGTGTTGAGGCTGCAGTGAGCTCAGATCGTACCACTGCACTCTCCAACTTAGGTGACAGAGCGAGTCCCTGTCTCACAAACAACAACAACAACAACAACAACGACGACGACAAAAACCCCCAAAACAAAAAACAGCAACAAAAACCCACAAATGTTTAAAATGCAAGAAAAAAAGTCCTTTGCTTCTTAGTCCATGACTTTGAAAAGTGACAGACTAGAAGATTATAGTCTCATATCTAAGGCAGCATCCAACAGGATAATTGGGCCCAGTTAAATCACCAGCCAATTTTCATATTGTATCACCAGCGAATGGCATGGCGCCATTTGACTCTTGGTGCCAGGAGGAGACAATCAATGTGGAATTTTCCACGGAATGCTATTTACCATGAGTATTGGCATATACCATTTAACTTTCACAATGCTTGGACCACATGAAAGCTGAAAAATCATTGCCCAAGGTTGGAGGTGCAATTGTCTATGCCTACCCCCAAATTCTTCATTCTGATGAAATCATAAACCTTAGCCATCCTTAGAAAAAGTACATTGGCCTAGGAAGAAAAATATCATTTACCCTGCAGAGAGTCTTTCCCTTTTCAAAATTCCTTCTTATATAGTTTCCTAAAATCTCCAGAAACATCTGCCAAAGAGGTAATGCTCATAACGACAATGATGATGATAATGCAGTTATCCCCAGTCTGAGTGCCATTTCTGTGCCAGGGACAGAGTATGGCATTTTACATGTATAGAAGGGTTAGTTTCATTGTCCCAATAATCTTTCCAAGCAAATATTTTTCATCTCGCTTTTAAAGATGAAAAAATTCAGTTTCAAAGAAATGAAGTAATGTGTCCAAGGTAAGGTGGCAAACCTAGGATTTAAATCCAGATCTCTCTAACTGCAAAAACTATATTCCCTCCTTTATACTATGCTATCTTTACTAATATTCCTATATCTTGGATGAATACCACCACCTTGCCATGTCTTATGCTTGTCATCGGCTAAGCTAGTGACCAGGCTGGGAGTTGTGGCTCAGAATGGAGGTGCCCTCAGTAAGAGAAATGAGACAGGAATCCAGCATACAGCCTCCCGCCCTGAGCACTTCTTGCAACACTCTAAGCCATCAACAGGGCCTTGTAGCAACAATTGCATCTGTTTATCAAGCAACTGTTGTACCAGGCACTAGAGTGGAACCTTTACACGCTTTATCTCTAAGCCTTATAGCAATTCCAGAAAGCAGGTATGTTATCCTCATTTTATAGATGAGGCTGAGAAAGGTAAATGACATGCAAAACAAAACAGCTAGTCAGTGGCTAACTTTCCTCTTCTTACTGTAATGCCTAATGGCAGTAACCCAGAGCCAGTTTACGGAGAAAAGCAGAGGGTGGTGCGATGATATATTAGGCTATCACCCATGAGAGAGCCATTCTGGAAGAATTAAATATTGGGAGATTGGGTAGGATGATGAGGGCAAAGAGACCCTTGCCATCTTGAATTTTTTAAAGAAATTGCCTAAGTTTTCTAGACCTATGCAAATAAATACCATGTGTTATTGTTCCTGGAATAAACTGCTTTGAATCTATACTTGAATGCACTGAGATTATTGATTCACCTTCTTCCAGTGTATATCATTATGCACACAGCTCTAATTCATTGCATCTGAAACAGCCCCTTGGAGCCCGATTCTCTGGCCATTGGCTTTGGTGAAAGATTCTCCTCAGATCATGTATTTACATTGCAGGTGATATTATAGAAAAGGTTTTGTTAAGAAACTCTCACAGGAGAGTAGAGTAATTTATACAAGATATTTGGACAGCCTCCTTAGCCCCATTGCCCAACCCCTTCCCATTCCTCCCCTTCATTCTTGTTCTGAATGTTAAACTTTTACACACACTGCTCTAATGATGTGATAATGCTTTTGGGTTAATATGTTTTGGCTGTTGAACTCCAGGGCAACGACCTGAGCCTCTTCTATTAATTTGACTATGAGAGGGGTTCAAGATAGAGTAGTTACAATAATCCTTTCCACTGGGGATAAAGGGAAAAGTGCAAGACTAAGAATAGCAGCACACATAAATAAAACACAGTTTCTTCCTATCTGTCAGGAAGACGAGGCAACCACTGGGCTGGCTACTTGCTAACGTGGTGTCCACAACTCCTGCTCAACCCATGCATGGGTCCTTAATAATTAATCCTGGACCCGCTCAGCCAGAAAGTGCTTCCTAAATAACCTTTTGTCAATAGTGGTTTGAATTAAGACCAAGTTCTAGATGCAATAGTGTTCAATGGATAGGCTTTGTGCTCACCCCTTCTCCGATGAGTGCCTCCCTAGGCAGGACACTAGTGAGACTCCTCTACAAGGAAAGGAATTTTACTTAATTTGTTATGAGATGAGTTGTGCCTCCCACTAATTCATATGTTGAAGTCCTAACCCCCAGTACCTCAGAATGTGATTGTATTTGGAGACAGGGCCTTAAAAAAGTTAATTAAGGTAAAATGAGGTCATATGATTGGGCCCTACCCCAGTACAATTGGTGTCTTTATAAGAAGAGATTAGGACACAGATACACAGAGGAAAGACCATGTGAGGACATGGTGGGAAGACAGCCATTTGCAAGCCAAGGAAGGCCTCAGAAAAAACCAACCCTGCAGGCACCTTGATCTTGGACTTCCAGCCCCTAGAATGGAATGCAATTAATTTCTGTTGTTTAAACCACCCAGTCTGTGCTACTTTGTTATGGCAGCCTAGCAGACTATATATGATTCTACTCATCTGCAAAGAACACTGTTTCAGTAGAGCTTGGGAGGGAGAAAAACTCACTGTTGTTTAGCTTTGCCTGCATGCCAAACACTCACCCATGAGACCTCATTTAATCTACGCAACTGCTGGGACATTCGCACTTTCCAACCAGTGAGCTCTCTTTAAGAAGGGCTTCTGTGAACTTACTTTCTCCACAGTTGCAAACTTTAAAGTCAATTGTAGATAAACTATGACTCTCACTTGTCATGGGAATTTGGGGAAACAAGACACTGAAGACTAGGAATTGAGAAGAGAAGTGGGAGATCCAAGTCTAGAAATCTGAGGATCTGGTAAAAGCTACAGAACTTCTCCCTGGGAAAAGACATCCATGGCCGTGAATCCGGAATGCTGACTTCAATTTCAAGGGTTAATACACACTTGGAAACTCACTCACAGACTCTGCAGGATTCATAGACCCCAGCTTATGAACCCTAGAGTAGAGAGTTTCAGCGAAGTCCTAGTAGAGAGGAGATGATGGAGGTGAGGAAAAGGGAGAAGAGAGGAGGAGAGGAAGAAGGAGGGAAGGAGAGGAAAGAGGAGGGGAGAAGGAAGGGAGAATGGAGGAGTGAGGAGAGGAGAATGGAGGAGGAAAGCAAAGAAGAAGGAAGGGAAGAATAAGGGAGAGGGGATCGAGCAGAACAGAAGTGAGGATGGGGACGGGGAAGAGGAGAAAAGAGAGAGAAGACGGAAGGGGGAGAGGAGGAGCAGTAGAAAAGGGAGGAGGGGATGAGAAGGGGCTGGGGTCTGTCCACACTTGTCCGGGCAGGGCTAAAGCCAAGGATAGGGTGTGGTGATTGCAAATCCAAGTCTTGACCTCAGAAAGGCAGTCAGTACTGGGGGACCAGATGTGGGGAAATCTTCGCACATGTTACCTGCAAGCATGCATAATACACATTTAAACATGTCACTGAAATCATGAAAGAGGGAACCTAAGGAATTCCTAGTCCTCATGGAAATTATTAGTACGAAATTCACAGGTACTAAAATAGGTGTAATTGGCACAGTTCCTTAGGTGGGAGGCCTTTCTTGTTGAATTTTAGGGAATGTAAAAACATGGGTAAGGGCTTAGCAAGTCATTTAAAATACTATTTTGTATGAATGTAAACACAGATATGTCATGGCACAGAATGCAAAATTTCATGTAGTCATAATACGTGATCTTGAATAAGGTACTTTAACTCCAATAGTTTCAATTCTCACATTCATAAAAAAATCTAAGAGGAACTAAGAAGTGATGTAACACATGTAAACCCTCAGCATTTAGCAGGTATTTGGCAAATACAAGATCCCTTCCCTTTTTTGTAGGCAGTTAGCCCCCATCTCTCTGTGTTCCCACCACAGTCTCCTGCTCCTCCATCACACAAGCATTTATCATAATTATATGATTTATGTCTGTTTCTTGAATGAAGGAGTATGCTTCCTAAGAGTAGGGACTGTATCCTGTTCTTTTCTGATTCCCAGGCCTTAGCACCATGTCAGCATACAGTAGGTGTTCATCAAACACTGCAAATGAATCAAACATACCTTTTTTAAACACTCTTGTGATGTCCTGTGACAGCTCTTCCAATGTCATTTAGCACTACTCTCTCTCCTAGAACGAGAGCCCCCTGAAGTCCAAAGCTAGGTCTCAATCGTCTTTTTCTGCTCTGGGTATGCAGTGCCTGTGTAAGGTGTTGTAGGGCCTCCATAAGTATTTGCCTAGTGGATTTTACTTTGATTTGAAATGGAACCAAAGCTAATATTGACTAACCACAGCTGGCAAGAATAATAGAAGAGAGGCCTGAGAGTGCAACATCAGCAGTTACCCAGTCCTGCTGGTTTTGCCAACTCAGACTTGCCTGCGCAGCCTCCATTGATGGCCCCACTCCTGGTGTCAGATCACAGAGCACTCTGGGATCTCTATGCCACTGACGGTTAGAAGAAATGCTTCAGAGGCAGTCACCTGTAGGCCTTAGAGGTTGCTTTTCCACATGTAGCAGGATTTAGATAGAGATGATTCCCATTCTATTTAAATGGTGCCCCTTCTGGGCAGCCTTCTGGAACCTTCAGTCCAAGCAACATGAATCTCTCCCTTCTCTGTGCTCCTACTGCAGCTTGAAAGGAAAAAAAAAATCCTCTAACTTTATTGCCATTACGGGGTACTCCCCTATTTGCCTGTTTTTGTCTTACTTGGTAGACCTCACCACAATGGCATTTTAAAAGATGGTCAGATTTTTTGCTCAGACACAAACTCCCGTGGCTGCCTCTTGCCAGCTACCAGTTAAATTGCCCTGGGCACTGCATTTATGTCTCAAGTCTCAGCTTCCTCATAAGTAAAATGGGCATAAGAAGGCCTGTGTCACATTTGGCAAGAGGCTTAAGTGAGATCACGCATGTAAATGTGTGGCCTTGCACCCTGTAAATGGCAACTCTCTTTCTTTTTCCTCTCTGCCCTCTTGGGAAGGCAGGACCAAATCTTATTTTTCTTTAAGACCTTCAAGACCTGGCATAGGACCTGGCAAAGGACAGATCCTCAGTACTTACTTTTAGAATAAATGAATAACAGTCAAAAATAATACAACACTATCCCCTACTCCCTCAAGAAGCATCATGAAGACCCTAATACAGACAGCCCATTCAAACAGACATACAGGTTCTGGCCGAATAAATGTGGAAGGAATCACATAAAAATGTACATAGTCAATATGAATAGGTGATGCAAATCAAGAAACGTGTGGTTTTGTTAATGTTGCAAAGCAGTGTTCATTATAATTACAGTTTAAAAAATATTTTCAGCACAGAGTCTGTATCAGTGTCTTGAGCATATTAGAAAAAGTTTTCAAGAATAACCTAGACGATATGATTATTTTCCCTACAGGGATTGTGTGGTGACAGCCTTTTCTGGCCAACAACTCAAAGCTGCTTGCTTGTGACTCTGTTCCCAGCAAGGTTGTAGGCAGGGGATGTGGCAGAAAATACAGGAGTAGCTCAAGGAGCCTCACAAGTTCCTCTTGGTTCTTCCCCTTCCTCTCCAGCCTCCCAACACCCAGGACCCCTGCCTGAGCAGTGAGAGAGGCCCTGATTGATGCCCATGACAGCAAGCTTTCCCATCAGCCTCACCACCACCAGCACTAACCTCACTATTTTCTTTCAGTATTTGAGGCCTGAAAAGAAGGCTTCATAATGATGGGTGCCATTTCTGGAGCAGCTCACTAAGGTCCCAGCTGTAGAATTTTACTCATCCTCTTCCTCATTTTACAGATTTGGAACCTGGGCCTCAGACAGCTATGACCTGCCCAAGACCTCACAGGTAGTGGGGTGGGCAGGGCAGCCAGAACTCAGGTCTCAGTGAGGGAATACTGATGCTCTTTCCATGTGAAATGCCGCGTCCCATCAGGATTACTTACCTTTTAGCGGTTTCATGTGGTGGGATCATTTTTGACTTTAGCCTCTTGTATTCTGCTTTTCCCTAGGTCCTACGGCACTGTCTGGTGCATTGGACTGAGAATCAGGAGACAAGCTTGTGGCCCGGCCAGTCATACTCCGACTTGCTGCAACAAGTCACGGTCTCTTTTTGTCCTTCACCTGCTGAGTGATGAGTTGGGCTGGATGGCTTCCGTAGGAAACTCCCCACAGACTGACACATCTGATCCTACAAGTGTCCATCCACATAGCAGGGGCCCTGACATTTACCAAGCAGTGAAGCACAGTGCCAGGGACACAGTGGCCTCACTCATTCTCACAGTAGGTGGGCAGATGGGTTCTTCTCTCCCACCTTGCAGGGAAATGAAATGAAAATGAAGGCTCACAGAGGTCAGGTGATAGTCAACCTGCCCAAGGTCACACAGCTAGAAAATGGCAACTGTGATGGGTTTCAGGAGGGGTATGAAGGATGGGAGTGTTTGGAGGTTGGGGGCAGCCCAGCTGCTGAGACATCCAGACAGGGCCATGGGAGTGGAGAGCAGGGGTAACATGGTTTGGCTGTGTCCCCACCCAAATCTCAGTTTGAATTGTATCTCCCAGAATTCCCACCTGTTGTGGGAGGGACTCAGGGGGAGGTAATTGAATCATGGGGGCCGGTCTTTCCTGTGCTATTTTCATGACAGTGAATAAGCCTCACGAGATCTGATGGGTTTATCAGGGGTTTTTGCTTTTACTTCTTCCTCATTTTTCTCTTGCTGCCACCATGTTAGAAGCACCTTTTGCCTCCCACCATGATTCCGAGGCCTCCCCAGACATGCGGAACTGTAAGTCCAATTAAACCTCTTCTTGTTCCCAGTTTCAGATGTGTCTTTATCAACAGCATGAAAACGGACTAATATAGTAAATTAGTACAAGTAGAATAGGGCATTGCTGAAAAGATACCTGAAAATGTGGAAGCAACTTTGGAACTGTGTAACAGGCAGAGATTGGAACAGTTTGAAGGGCTCAGAAGAAGACAGGAAAATGTGAGAAAGTTTGGAACCTCATGGACACTTGTTGAATGGCTTTGACAAAAATGCTGATAGTGATATGATCAATAAGGTCCAGGCTGAGGTGGTCTCCAATGGAGATGAAGAAATATTGGGAACTGGAGCAAAGGTGACTGTTGTTATGTTTTGGCAAAGACACTGGAATCATTTTGCCCCTGCCCTAGAGATTTGTGGAATTTTGAACTTGAGAGAGATGATTTAGGGTATCTGGTGGAAGAAATATCTAAGCAGCAAAGCATTCAAGAGGTGACTTGGGTACCGTTAAAGGCATTCAGTTTTATAAGGGAAACAGCATAAAAGTTTGGGAAATCTGCAGCCTATGTGATAGAAAAGAGAATTCCATTTTCTGGGGAGAAATTCAAGCCAGGTGCAGAAACTTGCATAAGTAGAAAGGAGCCTAATGTTAATCCCCAAGACGATGGGGAAAATATCTCCGGGCCACGTCAGAGACCTTCACAGCAGCCCCTCGCATCACAGCCCTGGAGGCCCCGGAGGAAAAAGTGGTTTTGTGGGCTGGGCCCAAGATCCCCGTGCTGTGTGCAGCCTAGGGACTTGGTGCCCTGTGTCCCAGCCACTCCAGCTGTGCCTGAAAGGGGCCAACATAGAGTTCAGGCTGTGGCTTCACAGGCTGGAAGCCCCAAGCCTTGGCAGCCCCCACATGGTACACAGAGTCAATAACTGAGGTTTGGGAACCTCTGCCTGGATTTCAGAAGATGTATGGAAATGTCTGGATGCTCAGGCAAAAGTCTGCTGCAGGAGTGGGGCTCTCATGGAGAACCTCTGCTAGGGCAGTACAGAATGGAAATGTGGGGTCAGAGCCCCCACAGAGAGTCCCTACTGGGGTACTGCCTACTGGAGCTGTGAGAAGAGGGGCACCATCCTCCAGACCCCAGAATGGTAGATCCATTGACAGCTTGCACCGTGCACCTGCAAAAGCCGCAGAAATTCAACAACAGCCCATGAAAGCAGCCGGGAGGAAGGCTGTACCCTGCAAAGCCACAGAGGTGGAGCTGCCCAAGACCATGGGAACCCAGCTCTTGCATCAGCGTGACCTAGATGTGAGATCTGGAGTCAAGGGAGATCATTTTGGAGCTTCAAAATTTGACTGCTGCTGGATTTTGGACTTTCATGGGCCCTGTAACCCCTTTGTTTTTGGCCAATTTCTCCCATTTGGAATGGCTGTATTTACCTAATATCTGTACTCTCATTGTATCTAGGAAGTAACTAGCTTGCTTTTGATTTTACAGGCTCATAGGTGGAAGGGACTTGCCTTGTCTCAGATGAGACTTTGGACTGTGGACTTTTGGGGTGATGCTGAAATGAATTAAGACTTTGGGGGACTGTTGGGAAGGCATGATTGGTTTTGAAATGTGAGGACATGAGATTTGGAGGGGCCAGGAGTGGAATGATATGGTTTGGCTGTGTCCCCACACAAATCTCAACTTGAATTGTATCTTCCAGAATTCTCATGTGTTGTGGGAGGGACCCAGCAGGAGGTAATTGAATCACAGTGGCTGGTCTTTCCCGTATTATTCTCACGATAGGGAATAAGCCTCACGAGATCTGATGGGTTTATCAGGGATTTCCACTTTTGCTTCTTCCTCATTTTTCTCTTGCTGCTGCCATGTTAGAAGTGCCTTTCACCTGCCACCATGATTCTGAGGCCTCCCCAGATATGTGGAACTGTAAGTCCAATTAAACCTCTTTTTGTTCCCAGTTTTGATTATGTCTTTATCGGCAGCATGAAAACGGACTAGTACAAGAGGGCATCTTGCAAGCCTGGACTGAGGGGAGATAGCACCAACCTGAGCCCAAAAGGCCTGGCCGTGAGTCCAGGCCCTGCTTCTCCTTAGCTGTGTGACACTGGAGAAGTCACCGTGTGTCTCTGAGCCTGTTTCTTCACCTTGGCTCATCTCGTAGGCTTGCTGAGAAGATCAAATGGGAAAACAGGTCTGAAAGCTACTATGGAAGTCCACAGCCTCAGCCTCAGCACTGACTGGTTCTATGTCCCCTTAAGCCTCAGTGTCTCTGTGAAACTGGGGTCCTAACCCAGCCTATCGGGGTGTTGTGGAGAGTAGTGCCCGTGTCTGAAGAGTCAGCCCCGTGCTGGTGCTGTTGATGGTAGCCGTTTGCCATTCCTATCATGGACAAAGTCTGTACAGGTGTGTGTTCAGGTCAGACACTGTTCTCCACATTTCCTGAGGCCATTTCCAGGGGGTGCATTCTCTTCCTAACAGGGCCTCAGTCACACCTGTTCTCAGGCTTGTGGCCCCATCGTGCTGCTCACCAAACAGAACATTCTAGAAGCTGGAAGCCTCATTTTCTCTCCTCTTCCAGGCCTGGAGACTTGTCTCTCAGCTGTGACAGGCCTGAGAGCCCACCTGACCCACATTTCTAGAACTTTCCAACCAGCCTCACTGACAGAGCCTTGTAGCAGTAGCCTCAGTGTGAGGAGGCAACAAGCTGCCTCCCTCAGCAAGGCTTATGGATGTGTGTTCAGCAGATGGTGCCTGGTCATGCCCAGGGGTAAGGGGTTTTCAGCAAAAAGGAACAAGGCTCTGAGTCCTCGATATTCCACGCCAGACTGGGGCCGTTTTCCCCCATGCTTTCATTTTCCCTGAGCCAACTAGAAAGTAGGGCTGGCACTGGTTTCTCTTGGAGGCAAAGGTGTGACTGGAAACAGGCTGGGATGTTCCCACTGACTCACCACAGGTTACTGAGAGCACTTCGTCTTGCTGGAAGGGACCGGGGATTGTTTCTTCAAGTGGTATCATGCCCATTTGAGAGGGGAGAAAACTCAGAATGAGAGGGGAGACAAGGAAGCGAAAGGAGGAATTAAGCTAAACTTCCCAACCCTGGCTGCTCATTAGAATCACCTGGAAGTTTTCTTTAAAAAAGCCCCTGCTTGGGCCCCACCCCAGGTCAGTGGAACCAGAACCAAAAGCTGCTCAGGACCTTTTGCCGGAAAGGTGCCTTGTTTGCAGTTAATCCTACAGCCATGTCATCATGGGAGCATTTGTCCCAGGCTGGATTGATCCAGGTCCATCTAACCCCCAAGTTCACAAGTACCCAGAATTCCAGTTTAACACTCTCTCCACACATCAACAGCAAACTTCCCACCTAATCCTTCCCACTTCCCATCCTCCTGTGATTTCATTTTCCCATTTGGCATTTTATTTTGATGTTCAGGGCATAAAGGGCCAATAGCTTTCCCCAAGCTATTTCTCCTCTGAAGCAGTGAAATAACTTAGCAATTTTGGAGCCATTTAAAATGCATTGTTTTGCTGGGGGACATGGTCAGGGGGAAAACCTGGCTTTCTCTTCTCCTGAACCCTAGAACAGAATGTAGCAGGCTTCCAGTCAAGAATTTTTTTTTCAGAGTCTTGTTAGTCATGAAGGTAGAAGCCTTTCTGCACACACTGTGCTCCCGGTGGAAGGAAAGGAGACTCAAACACCTGCAGGCCGTGCAGGCCACTGCTGGAACACAGGCTCAGGGCATAGAGGCCCAGCTTCATACCTGGCCTCTCCCACTCCTCCATGTGTGACCTTAACCTGGGCATCCTCTTTTGTATGACGGCAACACCATCAACCACCTAAAAGGCATTCATCACGATTAGGTAAGAGGCCTAGCACATTGTTTACTCAACAAATAAATAGTAACTATTATTATCAAATGATGAGGATGATAATTATCGTTCAACCACTACCCTAATCTTTAGTTTCTGTGAGGCCAGCCTCCTTGATTAGGCCGCCACTGCGTGAAGAACCACTGAGTGGCGAGGACTGGTCTGGGTTTCCTAACAAAGGCTCTTGTCTTCTCTCTGATGGCCTGGTCTCCCAAATACAATCTATGAGGACCAGGCCACATAAACTAAACAAGTGTCCAAGCTCAGGCACCACCCACAGAAGTTCAGATTCCATTGGCCTGGGGAGGCGCCAGGCCGGGGCTTTCAACACCCGCCAGGTGATTCTAATGAGCAGCCAGCCAGGTTGGGGAGCTCTGCCTGATTCCTCCTTCCCCCTCCTTCCACCACTCTCTCCTTCACAGTCTTTATTTCCTCCCCTCTAAAATGAGAGAGAAGAAGTTATGTAAAGAAACAATTCCCAGCACCACACTTGTGCTCTCAGGAAACTGGTGAGTTGGTGGGAATAGACCCAGCCTGTTTCCAGAGACACCTTGGCCTTCAAGAAAAACAGGTGCCAACCCTGCTTTCTAGCCCTGCTTCCATGCACTTAATTGACAAACACTTATTGGAGACCTACTCTGTGTCAGGCAATGAGCAGGATGCTGGGGATGCAGAGGGAGGACAGTGGCACTGTCCTGCCCTTGGGGAGCTTTCCTTCTGTGTGTGTTGAGTGGGGAGATGATGGCACTTGAAGAAGGAGCATGGGGACTAGGAGAAAGGTTAAAAGAGGGGACTGACCTGGTCTGGGGAAATCAGAGCAGCTCTCTCTGAGGAAGCAACATGAATTGAAACCTAAGGGATGACCAGGAGGTGGCCAGGAGAAGAGGGGATGGAGTCTGGAGGAGTCCCTGATGTTAGACGCTGCAAGTTAGCAGAACTGGAAGATGGCCAGTGTAGGTGGAGCAAAGAGAGGGGGAAGAATGAGTCAGGATGTGAGTAGAGAGGTCAGATGTTCACTATACAAATACTCATGGAGAGGTCAGATGTTCATTATACAAATACTCATGGAGAGGTAGAATAATATGGCCAGGGCAGTTAGGAGCAAGCCCACTGTACCCGGTATGTCTGGATTCAAATCTTGCCTCTCTGTCCTCCTCTCCAAATTGGAGATGATGACAATACTACCTACTTCAAAGGGTTTTTGTTAAGATTAAATTTGCTAATTCATGTAAACCATGTAAAAGAGTGGCTGGAATACAGTAAGCTGTATAAACCTTTGCTGTCATTACTATTATGTGCTAGGCATTCATTGTTTCAGCCTCTTCTTCTGCAAGATAAGAATAATAATGTCCCTGACTCAGAATGCTATTGTGAAGATTGAATGAGAAGGCACAGGTAGAATACTTCCATTACCTGATACATGGTAAGCCTGCAATACAAGTTCATTGTCATTATTTATCCTTAATCGTTATGTATGCTGAGTAGAGGATATGGAACTTTTTGGAACAAACTTGCAAGCAATCAAATACCCAGAAATGGGTGGAGCTCTCTCAGGGGATGCCCTTTCATTGCAGGTACGCAGTCTTGGGGCTGGACAGCTCACTTAAGCAGGGTGGCTGGATGTGGTGCCCTTGTAGTCTAAGAATCAACAATTCTACTCATCTGCAATTTCTATTGATTTCCACCCATCTCTAAAATTTTTCAGGAACATGTCCCGGAGGGTTTAGTCCCAGACAGTAATCCTCTGCTGCCTGTTTTCCTGCTGTGGTTGGCAGACATTCAATCCAGACAACTCCTCCTCCACAGCAGCTGACAATGGCTGTAAGGAGTGTGCCACGCAAGGGTGAAAAGTGGTTCCCTGGGGTTGGCACCCAGCATTCTCTGCCTTTGCAGCATACAGGACATCAGTGGCCTCGTCCTACCAACCAAGGTCATGGTGAGGCTGATGTGCAACTTCCCAGGCAGACGCCTTGGAAAAAACTGACTGAGATCCAGCTCAGGACCCGCAGGGTCTCTAGAAGCATCCAGTCACTCTTCTCGCCTTCTCTCCTGGGGTGCCGTTCATTGCTGCCCTCTAAAAATAGCAGTGGTTATTCAGGGAAATGCACCATGCTCTGTCTCTAGGGATGCCAATGCAGGCCTCTTTCAAAAATAGAACCCCAATCAGTTGTGCTTCCTAACTCTCTGCCTCTTCCTCCAGTCTCAGAATCCTTCAGAAGGACCCAGAGGCAGGGCAGCAGTCCGATGCTGGGCATCACATAGTGGGGAGAGCTAGAGCTGGGGCTTCTCGCCCAGGTTTATCTCCTTCTAAATATCTCTACTTTTAAAAGTCCACTTTACCTTACTCCGCAATGAATCTAGTGTCCCCCAGGACATGCCATAGGTTCCTTCATCAGTGCTGGAAGGGACCTCAGAGATTTACTCCCAGAGCAAACTTGGCCCAGGAAAGGCAAGGGTCATCCAAAGTCACGCATTAGAGCAATGCAGGCTGGGCCTTCCAGGCTTACTCCTCATCACTGTGTGGCCATGCCTGGTGCCCTTGAGGGACATGGGCATCCATTAAAACACTAGAGGCAGCTGCTATTTTCATCCCATCTCTCTTTGGCTCAGCTGACACATGGATGCCTTTCAAAGGCATCGTTCTTGACAGAACATTTCAAAGTCAAGGCAGGGGCAGGAGAGGACAAAGCTGTTGCTCCAGGCACAAGCACAGCCTCTGAACCTTTTGCCTGTCACTAGTAGTTTCTGTCCATACTAGGGGATTATTATGCCCTGGAAATACTTCTACCTGGGGCATTACAAGTGACTCATACTCTGGTTGCCTTAATACCCAGAGTCATCCAGGAGAGATGCTTGTCAGACCTTGTTTAATCAGTCCCAGCAGAGAGCATGCTTGAAGGATGAACACTATTATAATTATGCCCCACACAGCTTTCTGACCTTATTGAAAAAGTTCGTGCTGCAGAGGGTCTGCAGGAAGAATCTTTTGTTCCAACTGGTACAGCGTGGCCTATCATTAGGACTCATGAACATTAGTAATTCCAGAAGTAGGACATCACACAACACAGAGAATATGACCTTGGCTGGAAGAAGGCAGTTGGGAAGTTTGGGCTTGGCCTCATGCTATTCCATCATCTTGTGAGTAGGGCTTGAAAATTGCGTTTCTAACAGTAGTGTTTCTAACAGTAGTGTTGACACTGGTGGTCCAGGGACTGCACTTTGAGAACCACAGAAATAGCCACCTGCCTTGCTTTCCTCATGGGATTCTAGTGATGCCTCCTTTGGAAGAGCTGTGGCTAGTCCAGCTCTGCCATATGCCTGCTGTGTAGGACCCTCAGACCCTCACTTATCATCTCTGAGTCTTGGGTTTCCTACTTTTAAATGGAAATAACTCCTACCATGTGTACTTCAGAGTGGCGAGGGTCAAAAGAGAAATAACCAGGCAAAAAAAAAAATTCTGAAAATCATAAAGATATTCAAATAACACATATTTATTGGGTACCTACCATGAGTCAGAAGCTCTATTAGATGCAGGGGATACTGGCATGAATAAACCAGAATTCCTGCCCTTAAGGAGCCCAGGGGAGAATGGGGAAGAGGATAAATGAACCACTGATATAGTCCTGTGCAGTAACAGAGACTCACAGAAGCATGAAGGAGGGGTGGGGCAAGTGGTTGAAAGCCCTCTGATTTCAACTTTAGGGTGAAGGGAAACCACTGTAGGGTTTTCAGGTAAAGTGACCCAATCTCATTTGTTTTATGGGAAGATCAGTATGGGCTGGGGAATGAGTCATCAAGAGGTGCTAGGCTAGAGGCAGAGAGGCAGGGAGACAGTGGGGAGGCTGCTGCAGTGATCCAAGAGTGAATGAATGGAGATAACTTGATGAATTTGAGAGATATGCAGGATAGGATTCACACGGCTTCGTGACTGGCCAGGTGAGCGAGACAAAGAAGGAGGCAGAACCAGGGTGGCACCCAAGTTTCTGGTCCACTGACTAAGATGGGAAGGACTGGGGAAGTGGGTGGGGGAGGAGATGATGTGAGTCTCTTTGGGGCATGATGAGCCTGAGGTGTCTTTGCTGCCTCCTGTAGACACTGGTCACAGCACTGCCATGAACAGGACCTCGTCCCATAAACCACTGCCACTCTGACTGCCAGGTCTTCCCTGCTGTGAGGGACTTTTCCCCTACCACCCTACCCATGCTCTGGCTTTACAGAGCTGCTGTTCTCTGCCTCTTCCACATGCAGCTGTGCCTTTCTCATCCAGAGGCAGCTCCAAAATGAACAACAGTAGCAATCAGCGAGTAATCATCTTTTTTTCCCCCCCTATACAATGTCTGGGTGTGCAGATGATGTTTGTGATTGTTGCAAAAATGATGGCATGAAAAATTTGGCTCCTGCCAAAGAAAGGAAGGAAAAGAAAACCAGTTTAAATAAACTCACATAGTTCAGACCCGATTTGAAGCTTCTTAACCTGGAGCCTGCAAAGGTTCTCTGTCCCTCTGTTCCCTGTGGTGTTTGTTTGGTGGTTGAGTTTGGGGGTGGCTTGTAAGAACCTGCGAGGTTGGGACAGTCCAGTAGTGGCCCCTGGGGACTCTGAGAGTCAAGGTGATGGTGGATCTGCTCTAGCTTCCAGTATGAGTGCTGGACATTCATGAAGAGCAGCGCCCTGAGCTTTTCACTCACACACAGCTTAGCTCCTAGACAACTGAGAGGAGGTGCTCATGGTGGTTCTAGGTGGCTTTACGAGTACCCTAGACAGAAAGACCATGGACTAGAGGAGGCCCATAATGACAAGCTGTCACTGTTACTCTGTTCCCAGGACAGCCAACTGCATCCCACACTGTGCTAAAGGCTTTACCACTGTCTTGGTTTAATTTGTCCTCACAATTGTCCTACAAAGTAGGTATTAATAATCCCATTTTACAGACGAAGAAAATGGAGGGAAAAGTTAATTATGATACTGCAGCTAGTAACAGCAAAACTGGGATTCTAACCCAGGTTGCCTGATTCAAAAGCCCATGATTGAGCTATAATTAAAAAAAGACATATAATAACAAATATTGATGAAGATGTGGAGAAACTGGAACCCTTATATACTGCTGGTGGAAATGTGAAATGCCACAACCTCTGGAAAACATTCTGGAAGTTCCTCAAACAGTTTAACATAGCATATGATCCAGCAATTCAATACCTGGGTATTTGCCCAAGAGAAATGAAAACATATCCACAAGAACATTTGTATACAAGTGTTTATAGCAGCATTATTCATAATAGCATAAAGGTGAAAACAACCCAAATGTCCATCAGCTAAGAAATGGGTAAGTAGAATATGATATGTGCACACAATGGAATATTGTAGTTTTCTCCCTTTATCCACAGAGGATATGTTCCAAGGCCCCCAGTGGATGCCTGAAATTAAGGATAGTACCAAACCCTGTATATACTATGCTTTTTTCTATACATACATACCTACCTATAATAAAGTTTAATTTATAAATTAGGCACAATCAGAGATTAGCAATAATAAATAGAGAAATTATAACAGTATACAGTCAGATATCTGTATCATGGGGGATTGATTCCAGGACCCCCTGCAGGTATCCATATCCAAGAATCTTCAACTCCCTTACATAAAGTGGCATAGTACAGTCTGTAATTGTGGGTTTCTATCTGCAGTTGGTTGAATTCATGGATGCAAAACCTGTATGTCAAAAGGGCTGACTGCACTATAATAAAAGTTATGTGACTATCATCTCTTTCCCAAAATTTCTTATTTTGCTGTATTCACAGGAAACTGAAATTGTAGAAAGTGAAAGTACTATATTTGGCGAGAAAAAGGAATGAAGTACTGACACATACTACAACCTAGATAAACCTTGAAAACATGCTAAGTGAAAGAAGCCAGCCACAAAAAAACACATGTTGTATGATTTCATTTATACAATAAAATTTCCAGAATAGACAAATCCACAGGTGCAGAAAATAGATCTGTGGTTCCCTAGACCTGGCCAGAGCAGGTCTAGGTGGTGCAGGGGGTGGAGGCATTAGGTTAGGAAGAAATCTGGAGTGACTGTTAATGGATATGGGTTCTTTTGGGAGAATAATGAAACTTTTCTGAAACGGATTGTGGTGATGGTTTCTTGACTCCGCAAATACTGAAAAGCACTGAATTGTACACTTTAAATGACTGTATGTATATGTCAATTATGTCTAAATAAAGCTGTTATTTTTAAAAAGCAATGGTTAAATATTAAAAAAGAAAAAAATGAAGAAAAAGCAACTATAATCCTTCCAAGTAAAAGCATCTGGAATTATTATTTTTTATTCATTCAACAAATCTTGAGCCCCTACTATGGCCTGGGCACCTATCTCTGGGAGCTGTGACTAGAAGTTTCTAGTCTGGTTGGGGAGATACAATGTGGGTACAGAACCATGCTTCATGGTAGAAGAAGCCAAGGGAACTGAAACAGTAGGATACCATTTCACACCCACTAGACTGGCAAAAACTAACTTCTGATATTACCACAATGGCAAAAATGCAGAGCCATAGATAGGCTGATATACTGCTTGAGGGAGAATAAATAGGTATAGTTTGGAAGGAAATTTGGCAGTGTTTAGTAGAGCTGCAGATGTGCCTGCCCTGTGTCCTAGCCATCCTATGCACTCCTAGGGTATAGCAGGGAGAGTCTTACACATGTGCACAAGAGGATATCAGCAAGAACCTTCACGGCAACACAGCTCACACTGGATGACTGGAAACAAACAACCAAGTCCAGCAACAAGTGAAAGGATAAATGAGCTCTATTACAGCCACACAACGGGTTATACACAGTGGTAAGTTCCAACAAAACCCAATATATATCAAGTTTGAAGATATACCAAACAATAGCATCTATTGTTTGTGGATACTGTACATACATATGTAGTAAAAGTACAGAATTGTGTGGGAATGAGCAATACTAAATTCCAGATACTTGTTGCCTCTTAGGAAGGAGAGGAATGAGATTGGGGGGCACACCGTTGTCTTCAATTGTGACTATTATGTTTCTTTTAAAGTTTCTTGCAATATCTTTCTTTTTTTAAATTGAAATTTGTATTGAGATAATTAAGGATTCACATGCAGTTTTAAGAAACAAGAGAGAGGTCCCTTGTACACTCTGCCCAGTTTCCCTAATGGTAACATTTTGCAAAAGTATAAAATACTGTCATAGCCAAGATATGGATATTGATACAGTCTACCAATCATACTCAAATGTCCCATTTTACTGGTACTCATGTGTGTATGGGTTAAGTTCTATACAATTTTACCACTCGCATAGGTTTGTGTGTCCATCACCACAGTCGAGATACAGAACGTCTCCATAGGCAAGGATCCTCATGTGTCCTTTTATCTCCATACCCACCTCCCTTCCACCCCCAGCCCAGGTCCTCAACTCCATCAACCACTTACCTCATTTCTAAAATTTTGTCATTTCAAAAATCAATGAAATCAGACAGTAGTTAAGTTTCTGAGATAGTTTTATTCTCACTCAGCGTAATTCCCTGGTGATTCATCCAAACTGTTACACATAAGATAGTTCATTCCTTGTTAGTGCTGAGTAGCATTCCATAGCATGCATGGACCACAGTTCACTGTTCACCTGTTGAAGGACATCTAGGCTAATTCCAGTTTTGGCTATTATAATACTGAGAATGTTTTAATTCTTGGACTGGGTGGTAGGTATACAGATTTTCACTGTATTCTTTATTCTACTTTTTGATACAAGGAACACTTTATAATTGAAATGAAGGAAGAGAGAAAGGAGGCACTACTAATGTTGAACCAACTCCATGCAGCCACCGTGCTGAGAAGAGGGCAGCTCAGAGTACAGAACTCAGGGTGAAATCTAAGGCCAACGCCATGGGCCACTGGCAGGTCTGGTGTTCAGGAACAGGGCCAGGGTGCCTACTTGCTTCAAGGTTTTAGGCCTTATAGGGAGCAATGAAGCCTGTCCAAGTCCTTTAGCCTCTGGGCAAGTGCTTAGGGAACCTCCCCTATGGCAGAGCTCTTTCCCATGCCTGGGTGTCTGGGTGTGCTGCCCTGAAGCGGAAAAATCAAAAAGAAGGCAGAAGAAAAGAGCTCCTAGTCAGGACATCTAGAAATGCCCCTATGTTCCCAGGGGACAGAATGAAATCTGGCATCTCCTGAAGGCCTTGAGAGAGATCTAGAATTGCAGGAAAGTGGCTGCATGAACAGTGCTGGAACAGAGAATGCTTATTGGAAGGAACTGAGAGCTTTCTTCTAATTTGGGGTCAAAGCTATGTGGGGCTTTTGTTGCCAGTGGAAGATAATGAGGCCTTCCTTGATTCTCTGTGACATTCAGGTGCAGGGGACACAGGTGTAGCCCTGGCTTCCTGTGTACTTCTTACACTCTGATATAGTTTGGCTGTGTCCCCACCCAAATCTCAACTTGAATTGTATCTCCCAGAATTCCCACATGTTGTGGCAGGGACCCAGGAGGAGGTAATTGAATCATAGGGGGCCAGTCTTTCCCATGCTATTCTCATGATAGTGAATAAGTCTCACAAGATCTGACGGGTTTATCAGGGATTTCCACTTTTGCTTCTTCCTCATTTTCTCTTGCTGCTGCCATGTAAGAAGGGCCTTCCACCTCCTGCCATGATTCTGAGGCCTCCCCAGCCATGTGGAACTGTAAGTCCAATTAAACCTCTTCTTATTTCCAGTTTCAGGTATGTCTTTATCAGCAGTGTGAAAATGGACTAATACACATTCCTCACCATGTAGCTTTAACCTCCTTTGCCTAAATTCCTGCAAACACCAATTATGAATTTCTTAGTCCTGGGCAGGGCATGGGGCAGTGACAAATTCATGCTATAAACATTTACTGGGGGACTTCCTGGTGCTCAGACATCTCCCTGACCTCAAGAGCTCCCAGTCAGGACATCTAGAAATGCCCCTGTGTGCCCAGAGAATGGTGACATATGCTGGGAAGGCCACAGAGACTATCGGCTGTGGGATAGGGGCAGAAGCAAGGCAATGAGCCTGTGGGGTCGGGGCAGTCTGCCTGCAAGTTCATCTCCAGGGGGACCTGGGAGAATGAGCAGGAGTTTGCCAGGCTCAAAGTATCCAAAGGGCTCCACATGCTGAGAGAAGAGCTTTGTAAAAGTGCAAAGGCCAGGAAGCACTGCTATTAAAGCTACAACTACTGCTGCTGTTGCCAAGAATAATAATATCCCAACTAACACGGAGTGAGAGTGTTAACCATGTGCCAGGTGATGTCCCAAGTGCTTTATGTGTATTATTTGACCCTAACAACAACATTATTTTGTTATTACTACTATATCAATTATACACATAAAGTTCCAGAAGCACAGTGTGGCTACGTAACTTGCTTTAGGAGATGGACACAATTTGGAAGTAGAAAAACACAGATTTGAAACCAGAGCCTGAGCTCCCTGCCATCTCTGATGAACTCTTTTGGGAAAGGGGATAATACAGGCGGCTGGGTGTGGTGGCTCACACCTGTAATCCCACCACTTTGAGAGGCCAAGGCAGGTGGATTGCTTGAGCTCAGGAGTTTGAGACCAGCCTGAATAACATGGTGAAACCCCGTCTCTACAGAAAAATACAAAAATTAGCCAGGTATGGTGGCATGCACCTGTAGTCCCAGCTACTCAGGAGGCTGAGGTAGGAGGATCGCTTGAGCCCGGGAAGCAGAGGTTGCAGTGAACAGAGATTGTGTCACTGTACTCCAGCCTGGGTGACACAGCAAGACTCTGTCGCAAAAAAAAAAAAAAAAAGTGGGGGATAATTTAGGGCCTCCTATGATACTGTGAAAAGTCTGGGCTTCCTCTGGAGAGCAACGGGAAGCCACTGAAAATCACTAACTAGAGAGAGTCACAAGCCCACCTCTGATAGGAATGCTATTCCAGAGCCTGCTCTCTGTAACTGTACCATATGGCCTTCTAACATGCTTGCCTCTTAACATCCTGAAATTCTTGCTCTAGAATTCCTAGAGCAGAAGTCTCTATCAGGAGTCTCTCAGAGCACGGGGCATCTCAATGGCTAGCAGAGGCTAACAGCAACCAGAATACACATTCCAGTGGGGCAGACAGAACACCATGAAATTAATGATCAATTGCTACATAGTATTAAGCACATCTATGAGTAAGGCCTTTGCCTATTTTAGACAAGTGCTATTTATGACAGAGCAACAAACAGTGACAGATTGCTGAGGCTTGCCTTCTGAAGACCCAATTTTGGAGAATTATTCATCTTGAAAGCACTTCGCTCCACCCTGGTTTCCTCATGTGTAAAATGGGGGTGATAAGAATACCTACTATCACTGGGTTGTTGTAAAGATTAAATGAGCTAATACTACTCAGGCAGATACTGACCATGCCACAAATGGTAGTTCTTGATGTTGTTGTTCTTGTGATTATTTTCAACCCAGTGGGAAGAAGCTTGGCCTCATAGCAGATGACCCTGATCCAATTCCAGACTCCCCCACTTCCTAGCTGTGTGACTTAAAGTCATTGACCCTCTCTGAGGCTCTGTGGCCCCATCTGTGTATCAGAAATAACAATGCTTACCTCACTGGGTATTTGAGAGTGTTAAATGGACTGTGAAATGCCTAGCACAGTGGCTGACACCTAATAGCTACTCAACAAATGTCTGTTCTCACCCCTGGAGTGTTTTCTGCATACTTGGCTTTTCCACTATGGCCAGAATCCAAAGAGGCAAAGGTTTATGTGCTTCTCATTGCTCCTTTCTACCAGGGGAATTTTCACAAAGGCAATGGGAGGTGGAAGATGTCTAAAGACATCCATTTCCCAGCGGGTAAGTCAAGGCAGTACAGCGACAGAGGTCCACAGCCTTGCAAACAGCCCTTGGGCCACTACCTCAATGGCTTTGGATAAACTGACCACCGAGGTGTGCAGCCGCAGATGCAATTAGCAACAGGAAGCGAGTCCAATGATTGGGAGGATTTGGTAATTGAATCCACCAAGGATAATGACACTGACCTTCCTATTTGGAAATAAACTAGCATTTGGCTTGTAAATGGCTCTGCAATCATTCTGACTGCACACCCAGCACTGTGCAGCTTCCCTACTCTGAGGATGCAGGATAGGTAAAGAAGGATTGCATCAAAGGGGTTTTGGAAGAGCAGCAACATCCACAGCAGTGGGTGAGTTCGCTCTGCTAACCCCAACCCGGCCAGCCTTGGGAAAGGGCAGAGTTCCACACTTAGCTTCTGTGGCTGTCTGGTGCTCCTTCCCAAAGCATGGGAGCCCTGGGCCAGAAGGCGTTCCCTCACAGTATTCCTTTTTTAAGCAAATCGGGAACTCTTGAGTTTCCAGCACAATCTGTGGCACCTTTTAAATCTCATCTTAGGTTCACTGCTCCTTCTTCTTCCCTAAGCCTATTCATGTGTTCAGTTAGTCCACCAGGAATAGTAATGAAGCTAACACTGGGTGCTGGAAGACAATGGTGGTATGGGGAGGCCGCGGGCATCCTGAGTGCTCTGAGTGGAGACTGGAGGTGCAATCACAGGGAAGCAGAAGAAGCCTAGGAAGATAGACATGGTCTGGAAAGAAAGAGCTGAAACCAGCATGAGGTTATCAGTGGTCACTGCAGCACTGCTAAGGACCACTCCAACCTCACCAGTCAGTGCATGGCACCCTGCCAGAACCAGCCTCAGCATTTCTCCTTGTGCGGGGAAAGTATGGTATTTCCAAAGGATAAGACAGTCAGGCCTGGCTTCAAACTCCAGCTTTACCAGGTATCAGCTATATGTCCTTCTCTGCATTGCAGTTTGATTACTGGAAATGGGGACATTTCTATCTCTTAGAGCCAAAAATATATAGGTTTTTATAGTGAAGATAAAACATACAATATGCCTAGCATAGATACCAAGCCATAGTAAGAGTTCAGTAAATGTTTATTTAGCCTTACTTAACAGACATAATTGGCACCATATGGGACAATATACTCTTAGCCTCATAAGGTTTGTCTGCTTTACTCAATATTTACATAGGAAGTACGGTGTCCTCTTTAGGATTATTTCTTCAGTCTGACCCTGAGAAAAAATGCACTATCCTAACTCCTTTGACTTCCCAGTTCCCATCGCCAGCCAGGATGAACAGGGCCTGACCATGTAATAATCTCTGTCACCAGTACCTGTATTTAATAGCAACATGGGGTTTACATCTTAATTGTCATGTCTTCCATGAAAAGCAAGCAACATGAAAGCAGGGATTATGGATTGTCTGCTGTGCGCATGGGAACTGTCATGGTAGACTCCAATTGGGCGGACCAAAGGAGCATATTGGTGTCCCTGTTCAATTTTCCAAGAACTGAAACATATGTCTGGAAAGATACAACAGAAACACATCTTTAAAAGAGCAGCAGTACGTAGCAGTAAACACTGAAGGCCAAGCAAACAGTGCCAAGCAAGCGTGGAGTCGTGGGAAAAGTGGTCATGGGCCTTGGAAGAGGCTGATGGGAGTCTGCAGTTTGAATCCCAGCTTTGGCTTTTACTAGCAAGGTATCCTGGGGAGCAGGGAGGGGAGAAAAATCTGCTTATCCATCTGAAAATGGGGAAAACACAGACAACTGCTGCGATGATGACAGGAAGAATGCCTGGCACATAGTGAGTGCTCAATTTGCTGCTGGTTTCTTTCCTCCTCCTTTTTCTCATTTCCCCCTCTCTTCTAGATAACTGGCATTACTTTATTTGCTAATGAATTAGAATTAGTAGTGGATGACTTTTATCTGCCTGTTGGTGACCATAGCCCTCTGTATACATACATTTGTACACCATCAAGAAGTTGCTTATAAAAGCACTTTCAATGGCTTCTTACTTTTTAAACAACAATCACAAAAAGCCCCACCTCCTTCGCCTGGCATCCAAACCTTTCCCCAGTAGGCACTGACCCCAACCTGGAACCCCACCTGCAACCACTCTTCTGCTTAAATGCTCACCCACCAGGGTTCTGGGTGAGGTGGAGAGTGCAGTTCAGCCTTGGGTTTGGAAAGATGGTAAGAAAGGCAATCTGAAGGCGGTCACACCAACTTGACCTTAAAGCACCAAGAAGATTCTGCTAAACAGACTAAGATGGGAAAAGCATTCTAGGCCAAGAGAATACCATGTGCAAAGGCCTAAGATCTCCCTACAGCAGCGAGGCATCATTCCAGGAGAACTCCTGTCCCCTGTCTACTGAGACTGTTCCCACTTCCCGTCTTCTCTTTACTAGATTCACGGTTGACTTCCCCCTCACTCCCCGCCGGACTCGGGAGTATCTCACCTTTTATACCCACAGTTTTCAAAGTGTGCGCCAAGGATCCCTGAGGGTCCCTAAAACCTTTCAGGAAGTCTGTGAGGTCAAAACTATTTATAACAACGCTACAACATCATTTTCCCTTTTCATTCTGGCTTTCTCATGAACTCACGGTGAAGTTTTCCAGGTTGAATGCAGAAGCAGATACCTCTATAAAGCCAAACGTTGAAGGGGTTTGCCAAAATGTAAAACAATGCCACTCCATTCATTTCTGTTTCTTTTGGAAAAGTCATGATTCATAAAAATATGTTATTTATGTTAAAGTAAGGGTTTATTATTGTTAATTTAAATAAGTGATAAATAACAATTTTAACATCTTTCAGTATTAATTAATAATATGTCAAATTTTGACAGATATAACCCACATAAATGAAAACCCTTTGGGGTCTTCAATAATGTTGAAGAGTAAAACAGAATGCTGAAATGAGAGAGTTTGAGCACAGGTGCTTTAGGGCATGCTGTGAAGAAGGCAGGAAGGCAGGGGAGGACAAGGTATATAAGTGTTCTTGGGCAGCCTCCTCAGGCAGCAATTTCTGCCCATGACTGGGATCCATTTTGAGTTAATTTTTGTATATGGTGTGAGGAAAGAGTCCAACTTCATGTTTTTGCACGTGGACATTTAGTGCCCCAGCACCGTTTGCTAAACAGATGACTCAGTCTCTCTGTGCCTTGGTAGCCATAACTCTAACGTGAACTTTAAAAGACCACCTTGCAAGGTGTTGTGACATTTAATGAGACAGAGAGAGAAAAACATGATGTGGGTTCCCTGGCATGTAGCAGATGGTCAATGCTTATAACTGAAGAAATGGACCATGGATCTGAAAGTGCTCTGAGGCACGGGCCATCATGATTACCACATGACCAGAGCTGTTCCATCCTTAAAGGTCTTTAGCACCCATTTTCTTGTCACCAAGGCCTGTGCCATCCTCAAGACACTGATTTGCAACCCCTTTCCAGGAACCCCTGTTTCTGAGTGGTCCTGAGAATCTTTTTCTTCTCCTCTTCCCTTTTTTGTCCCTTACTTTCTACCCTAAGTTTTTTATTAAATGTTCTTGGACTTAATTAATTTTAAATTGTTAACCTACTCAAATCCTTTTTGGAAAGGGGGTGGGAAGGCATGACTGAATGAATGAGTCAGTCAACTAAAAGACCACTAATTTGAAGACTGAAAAGTGAAGTGCCTGCAGCTAAAGTGACTCACAGGGGTCATCCCACTGCAGGTGTGAGAGGTGAGGCCGTGTGACGCTAACTCCAGGGCTCTCCACTGTCCCCATTTCCTCCTCCCACCCTGGAAACATCCTTTTAAATCACGTCTCCCTCCTCCACAGTGTTTGCAACACCTCCCGATTTAGTTTTCTCTCTGAATTTCATTAGTGTCCCATTTACCTCCTCCTCCTGATTTCCCAGCCGTTAAGCAGGAGGAGGCTAAGTTGGCAACAAGTCTCCGCCTCCTGACCGAGGGAGACGGGAACTCACAGAGGAGGAAAGGGGCCCCTGGGCTGCAATGCCAGATGCTGTTCTGGTCCACTGGGCTCGAGACAACAGACAGTAACTGGGTCCTATCTGTGTGTCAGGCACTGAGGGCTCAATGAGGAGCTATTCTTGCCCCAGGAAATCTCCAGGCTCATGGGATGAATGGATAACGTCTGTGCCATGTGGTGAAGGGACCTCACCCTCCTGGGCAGGCAGAGTGAGTGCATGAAAAGTGAGCTAGTGGTGGGAGGAGAAAGGCAGTGGGGACATTCCAGGAGGAAGGAACAGTGTATGTGGAGGCTGGATGGCTTGAATAGTAGCATGTAAGCAAGTCACAATATGGAACCTGTTCAATGATTTATTCTTACGCTCCCATTTTGAATCTTTACAAAGTGCCTGCCAGGTGCCAGGCATCTTTCCAGGCAGAAGAACATGGCAGGGGCCAATAAAGTAGGTCCCTGCCCTGTGGAGCTTGTGTTCTAATAGAAGAAGACAGAAAATAGGCAATTAAACTTGTCTAGTAATATACACACCAGGTAGAGACAGATGCTATGGAGAAAGGTTTAATCAGAAGAGGGGCCCAGAAAGAACTGGCCTGGGAGGACTGCTCCATCCTGCTAGACTCAGATTCTGCAGCCTAGTATTTTTGCAAAACGTCTTTCCTCCTCCAATTCAGATGAGTTTGATGGGACCAACTACGTGGAAGGCCCCCATGTAGACTCGGATGAGCAGCTGAGTCTCTTGGGCTGGGCGTTGGGGAACCAGGGAGAGAAAGTCCCCTGTGAAAGAGGGGTTGAAGAGGAGGAAGAGGAAACCACACTTCAGGTTTAGATGGGGTGGAGGTCTAGATCCAATGACTTTTAAATTTTAACTTTCATGTCACTATTACAAGTGAGTATGGTGAGGTTGAAGAGTTCAGCTTTTATCTTACTATGCTGAGTGAGCCTTGGTTTTCTTATCTTAAAAAATGGGGTCATAAGAATACCTTATGGGGTTGTGGGACTCAAATGAGATGCATCAATCAACTACTTGGCACAGTGCCTCAGTAAATGTGACCCCACTTTACCTGTCCCTCTAAAGAAAGCAAAAAAAAAATCTTTTTTTTTTTTTTTTTGAGACGGAGTCTCTCTCTGTCTGTCACCCAGGCTGGAATGCAGTGGCACAATCTTGGCTCACTGCAACTTCTGCCTCCAGAGTTCAAGTGATTTTCCTGCCTCAGCCTCCTGAGTAGCTGGGACTACAGGCACCTGCCACCACGCCTGGCTAATATTTTTTTACTTTTAGTAGAGATGGGGTTTTACCATGTTGGTCAGGCTGGTCTCGAACTCCTGACCTCAAGTGATCTACCCGCCTTGGCCTCCCAAAGTGCTGAGATTATAGGCTTGAACCACCAAGCCTGGCCAAAAAGCAAAAAATATTAATGGAGCTCCTCAGAGAACCTATGTCTCTATTGCAGAGCATTGATCTCAGTTTGTAGTTATACACTTGTCAGGGTGAGGGAAGAGCCTACCTTTGTTTTTATTCCTTGTGATATCCCCAGAGCTTAACATAGTGCTGCGCTCATGGTAAATCCTCCATATGTCTTTGTCGAATAACTACATAAATGATTAATCAGAAGTTACGTAAGGTCCAGACTCCAGCACTTTTTATTTGGAAGACCTTTGACAAGACTATTTCTCTAAGCCTCAATTCCTTTCCTGTAAAATGGAAATCATATCTACTGTGGCAGAGGAAGTTAACGCTCCTAAAATATCCATGTCTTCCCACACCTCCTGGAATCCCAGAAATCAGGCAGGACCACAGGGCTAGTTCTGGCCAATGGGCGGTGTGTCACTTCAGGACCAATGCATTTAAGAGTCAATGTTCAACCTTCCAGTGATTTCCTCCTCTGCTACAGAGACCAAAGTGGCCAATCATCCAGGTCGTACCCCTAAAATATGTCAGAGATTTCATCAGCCTGGTTGCTAAGTCACTAGGTAGAGCAAAGCTTTCCACCAATCTTGGATGGATATGTAGCATGAGAAAGAAATAAACTTTTGCTATGTTAAGCCACTAGGATTCTGGAGTTAATTTATTACTGTAGCATAACTAAGCCTAACAAGACTCATATTTCTATCTTGAAAGATTGCTGGAAGGATAAGAAAAAGTGCTTGGTACCCAGTAGGTTCACAGTAGGCTTTCAATAAAGGCCATACTCCCTCTTCCCTGGATCCTTCCTGTGTCCTCAGCCTCCCTCAATCTGACCAGTTTTCACTTATAATTTCACTCCTCTCTGTACCATGTTCCTTCTCTAGCTTGAAACATCATTCCACTTTTCCCATAGAATCCAGGAGTTTCCTGCTGTTTTTTTCATTGCTTTTCTGCACAGCAATATGAGGAAACGCTTCTAGAGAGCCATCTTAGGCACTAGATCTGGCCTCCAGACCACCTGCCTTCTGGGCAGCCTTCCACTCACCTCCCCGTCTCCCATTCCCCACTGTGCCTCCGATCTCACTCCAGTTCAGCTCAACACATAGCCACCAGACTCTGGGCCCTGCACCCTGGTCTCCTGTACCCAAGAATGACCTTGATTAGCATTGCTGCCTCTCTGGTCCTAGACTGACATGTGACCTCCTTGCTGCCAGCACCCCCATCACATACCTGCTGGACACCCGATCCTTGCCCACCTTGCCCTCCCACCATGCTGGCTGCCAGCTTGGTTTCCAGCAACCGTTGCCACCTACCAGTCCTACTGCATCTGTTCCCGGAGAAGGCTACCTTTACTCTGGCCAGACCTCCTCTACTTTCTATGCTGCCAAGCCGTAAAAGCCTCCAACCAAAAAACATGCAAATGTTCAGAGTCTGAGATTGCATTTCTCATCAAGGCCACAAATTTGCAGCTAACGACAGAAAATCAGAGCAGACAAGGGGACTGACCTGGCTCCATGTCAGCACGTTCTGAAGAGTCAGCAATGTCCGTGGGCCCTGCAGCCCTCTCTCCAAGGCCATTGGATCCTGGAGGATGGTGCGGGATCTTTTCTGTCGAAGCAGAGAACACAGATCCAACTGAGCGAGGTGGCAAGATGCCCCAATCCTTTCTCACAGACCCTCTGCTCCAGCAGTCATTGCAAACACACTAACTATGGGAAAATAAGGCTTGTTCCTGGTCCCACAGCAATGAAGAGAAGAAAGTGGGGTCCCGGCACCCTGCAAATCCCACACAGATGCTTCCTCTATGCAGCCTTCCTGAGAGGCTCGAATGTACCTTCCTCTGTTCTCCCATCTCATCTTGTGCTATGGGAGTAATGGTCTTGCCTTAAAATAACTGTTTACCCACCTTTCCTTGAGTGAACTGAACCCTGCAGGACAGTGACTGAAGATCTGCCCTTTTTACAACCCAAGCACCCAGCACAGGGCTTGGAGCAAAGTACGAACTGAATGTTATTTGCACAACGGATTGACTGCATACTGTGATGGGAGTAGACAAGGAATGCAACATGGGGCTAAGGTCTAGGGTTAGTGGCCAGCGGCCCCCATTAACAGTTCTGTCACAGATTCACCAGACAAATAAGTCACTGACCTTCTCTAAATCTTACTCTCTTGCTGCTATGGTTTGAGTGTGTTCCTCAAAAGTGTTGGAACCTAAATTCCTCAATGTGGTAGTGTTGGGAGGTAGGGATTAATGGAGGTGCCTAGATTGTGATGGCTCTGCCTTGATGAATGGATTAATGCCTTCTCATAGCAGTGAGTGAGTTATCTCAATCATGGGTTGTTATAAAGCAAGGCTGGCCCCTCATGCTTGTCTCTTTCACATGTGCTCACTTGCCCTTCCACCTTTTCCCCTGGGATGAAGCAGCAGGAGGCCTTTGCCAGATGCTGGCACCATGCTCTTGGATTTCTCAGCCTCCAGAACTGTGAGCTAAATAAATTTCTTTTCTTTATAAACTACCCAGTCTGTGGCATTCTGTTACAGCTGCAGAAAATGGACTAAAGCACTTGATCTGTGGAATGGGTTGATCTTCCTGTAATATACCACATGGGAGTGTTGGAGTCACCTGGGCAGAGGTCCTTACACAGAAGAGTTCTGGTTCTGGCCCAGCTGCTGATTGCAACCTCTGGCAAATGACTTCCCCTCTCTGAGCCTCAGTTCCCTCATCTGAAAGATGGAAATTCTGAACTGGGAGACATGTGAGGTCCTTTCTGGCCCTAGAATCCTATGACTATAAATTTGATTTTCAGGACTCTCGGACACAGGAGATACCTGTACAAAATAAAGGTTTTTCCAAATGAAGAAAAGAAATTCTACCCTACTCAAAAGAAGGGTAAAGGGAGGTCCTAAGGTTTTAGGTCATTTGCCTCAGATCATTCCAAGAGAAGGAATAGGAATTTGAATATAGGCCCTCAAAGATTCAAGGTCCCTGTACTTTTCCTGCCCCATACTGCCACATTCACCCATAAAAAATACTATAAAATGCCTTATTATACAAGAGACCTACTAGGCTAAAGAATAAGGCATGAAGGATACACTTAGGCATAGGAGGTTAACCCCCAAAAAGCCATTATTTGAGAAGCTCCCTGAATTCGTTTTTCCCAAATATATCTAGGATCCTAGCTTAAAAAACATTGCTGTTTATTATAAGTTGAGGAATTGCTGGGAATTCCCATGAAAAACAAAATCCACTTAATAGTAAAATTTTGTTGTCTTCATCTACATTTACTATGTTTCTTTATGGCAAATTATTTTAAATAAAGAGTAATTCTATTAGGCAGGAACGTTCAGCAGCCTCTGGCCAAGTACAGAGTATCCCGTTGGTACTTTCCAGAGACTGGCTCCTCAACTACCTTCAGGGTAGAATTTTTCTTTTTTTTTGAGACGAGGATTTTGCTCTTGTGGCCCAGGCTGGAGTGCAGTGGCATGATCTCAGCTCACTGCAACCTCCGCCTCCCAGGTTCAAGTGATTCTCCAGCCACAGCCTCCTGAGTAGCTCCAGGCGCCCACCACCACGGCTGGCTAATTTTTGTATTTAGACGGGGTTTCGCCATGTTGGCCAGGCTGGTCTTGGACTCCTGACTTCAGGTGATCCACCTGCCTCAGCCTCCCAAAGTGCTGGGTTTATAGGTGTGAGCCACCGTGCCTGGCCAGGGTAGGAAAATTAATGGGCACAAGTAAAGTTAACAAGAGTTTGGGAGTAAACCTAGAAAAATCCTTATAAATCATTATATTCATTAAGATTAAAAATAGGCAGTACACTAAGTAGGATATGACTATTATTTTATGCATTTCAAATAGGCAATAATGGCTATTACATCTTTAATTTTTATTACCCTGCCTTGTTCATTAGAAGTTTACCCCCTGCCTGCCCCCCCCGTCCACACACATACAACCCCACCCCAAGTTCCAAAGACAGCAGGAAATTGGCTTCCTTGGCTACAACAATGGGCAAGGGAAAAGGTACCTTCTCTGGTGTCGGGGCCTCTCCCCAAGTGCCAAATGTCTGGTGGCTTTTAGGACACAGAGCTGTTAGCTTTGTCCCCAAGGGTCCTGCTGGGGTCCTAGTCACGTAAGTGATATGTACATTTGATGCTTGGATGAAACACTCAAATTTCTTTCTCAAGCCCCCTTTTTTTGTGTCTGGGTTATAAAACTCCATCATCTCTCCCTTCGCCTCGTAGCTTCAGGCCAAAGCTTGTGACTTGGCTTCTCACCTGTGCCTTATGGTCCCTCCCCTCTTGAAGAAGCTGCAGAGCTACAGTTTTTACTCCTCTTCTGCCCTCGTCCTTGCCAAGGCTTCAGGGAAAACCTCAACTCTTTGTCTTCAATCTTTCAATCTGTTTATTTCCTTTTCAAATCCCATCCCTAAGTTCCCTTTTTTTTCAAAGTACCTCCAGTAGACAAAACAAAGACAGTTAATGAAACTAAAATGCTCATTTGTTGCTGGAAAGGTTTTAAAAGTATTTATATGCTAGCATTCCGTTGAGGGGAAATTGAGTTAGGAAGGGATTATGGCATTATTCATTCATTCACATATTCACTCGTTCATTCATATACTGAGGATTGTTGCTGGGTAGAATACAATAATGATTCAGAAGCAAATCCTGCTTTTGGGAAGCTCATAGGCTGGCAAGAAAAACAAGACATAGCCACGGAGAACTATAATGTTTGGCAGTTTTGTAAGAGAGATGCAGACAGAACCTAATAAGTGGACAGAGGATGGAGAGATCGCCATGGCTGACAAATCATTGAAGACTGCCTTGCAGCAGACTTTGTATAAGGTAGGGGACACGGAGACAGGGCAGGTACTCCACATAAGGGAGGAGAGGCATGGGAGGTAAAAGCATGACAAAGAACAAGTGTAGAGCTCAGCTTTCTAGCATGTGTGAGCTGTGCAGAGGGAAGTGGAGGACATCACACCCAGCAAGAGATGTGGGCCTCAACAGGCTGGGGAATGTTGTCATTGTTCAGTGAGTAATAGGGAGCCTCTGAGTGCTGTTGAGCAGAGATGTGACATAACTGGACATCTGCTCTTGGAAGATGAATGTGGCAAGCCTTGCACAATATGAATTGGAAGTGGAGTTGCCTGGGGCAGGGAGCTCCTAATTGTGTGCCAGGCATTGGGTAGGCTATTAGGTTCTTTGATGTTATTTAGCCTTCTAAATAACTGCAGGAGGCAAGCATTATCCTTCCAGACTTGCAGATGAAGAAAGGAGACTCTGGGGAATCTAAGCTGCTTGCTCCAAATCCCCTAGCGAGGAAGCAAGGGAGACAAGATCCAAACCCTGTTATTTTCCTCTCCGGGCAAGCCATAAAGCAAGCTGTAACCCTGTGCATGACACCGTGTACCTGACACAACCGTCTTTCTTCTCCCAGTGCATCTCCTGCCTGTCCACCGGTATGTGGAGCTTGATCATTTCCTGGGCTGCCTTTCAGGAAAGCCCAGGTGGAATTAAATGCAGAGTGCCTCTGCTTCTGTTGGATTCCCCCAAAGTGACCACAGATCAAGGAGATAAGATGATGTTAAGTCAGGTTCCAAAACAACAACACTGACTGCAGAAAATTGCAAAGGTAGCAGGAAACCACCCTCCTCTCTGGCAAGGAGTGTTAGTTTTTGTCTTTCCCCTCTCAGCTAAGCCGTGGTACCTGAAGCAGTGGACACAGAAACCCAGGAGAAAATCTTCTGGATACCCAGGAATCTGCTGGGGCCCTGAAGAATGTCAGTGAGAAACTCAGCGTTCCTGTACTCTGGGCTGACCCCTGTTTAGGGAAGGCAGACCAGAGGGCTCCTAATGCACTCAGAACTGTATCATTGCATCTGCAGCCTGCAGGAGATGACCTCCCATCAAGATGCCTGCTATTAAAACTTTGTTTAAGGAAAACAAAAAAGATATCCTCATTCTAAACATGGGACACAGTGATAGGTGTGTTTTATACTTGACAATCAAGGGTTCAGGTTTGCTGAGAGGAAGCCTGGCACAGTGGCAAGAGGTGGAGATTTGGAAGCAGAGTGCGGCTGAATCACAACTCACCCAGTCACCAGCTGTGCAGCGTTGGCCAAACCACTTAGTTTTTTACATTTCTTTATTAATAAATATAAATAAAAATAATGGACTAGAGAGAATAAGTACCTGACCCTTAGTATATACATAATAATGTAGAATAATTTCTTCTAGTCTTAAATGTTCAACATCATGGGCATTGCTTTCTCAGGGAGGTAGCTTTCCTTCTCACAAATTTACCAATTAAAGAAATGAATTTTTAGAGAAAAAATGCTGAAACTACAGGAAGCTATTCTTATCCTTCAGCTAGCTCTTATGACCATTGTCTTATATTATTCATCTTTACAACTTTCTTTTCCACCAGACTGGGAGCTCCTTGAAGACAGTGACCACTATGTCTTCAATTCTCAGCACATAGTTCTGTCTCTTTCTACCTCAGCTACCTTATTTTGAGATCTGTACAAACTACAGAGTCTGTAGTTCTTCTGGGATTTTTATGTTCCCAGCCTGGTTTGAAGAGTGACTTTAAGCAACACCTTTAGGAGCACATCCAATCTTCTGAAAACCATCTCATCATCACGTAAATTATTAGCACAAAATACTTCACCTTGTTACTCTGCTAAGAGCTTTGGTTTCTGATCCAAGCCGATTATATGTGCCAACATTTTCAATAACATCTTAATAATGCCAATCCTCCCAGGCCTCTGGACAGAATCAGACCAGGTGGAGAGATCCAGAGTTCAAAGGCATCCTGAAGGGGCATGGCAGGGGGGAAAGGAACGAAGCACCAAAATTGGATTCAAATCCTGGCTGTGCAGTTGGGACAAGCCAGCATAGTGCCTGGGATCAGGATAAATGCTCAGTAAAGGTTAATACCCTTCTCCTGACTCCTGAGAAAAGTAAAGAAATAAAACTTGTTGCAAATAAACAGGGAGAGAAGATCCACCACATTCCTGAGTCCATTTAGAATATGGATTTTTTTTAAGCCTTTCTAAGGACTGGATGAAGCAGGTTATTTCATTTTAATTACGGCAGCTGCAGCTGCTGCTTGTGGACTCAAAGACCAATTTTCACTTTAAAAAGGAAAAAAAAAAAAACATCCACACCCACACACAAACTTACCGAGAAACTTCACTGCATACACAGAACAGCATCTCCTTCAGAGAGCACGTCAGTGAGGTGGAAAAATCTGGAATGCCCTGCTCTAGACACTCAGAGCCCGGTGGAAATCCCTGTGCGTGCTCACCCCCGCCTCTTCTCCCACCTTGCCTCCTCTCTGTCCTGAACGTCAAAGAGCAGCTCGTGAGCCACACAGCGTAATGGAATGTTTAGCAGTGAGCAGCTGCATATTTTTAGTGCACACAAGGGGAAATAAAGGCAGCAGATGGTTTTATGTAATCTTCCTATGAATTTTGAACTAAGAGTCCTCATTCATGAAGACCTGAAAAGGTTTTGTTGTTTTTTTTCTTTTTTTACATGTCCTCTGTGGGTCAAGCCAACCAGCTCTGGACATGCCCTGGTGAGGCTGTGTGTGTTTGCCTCTGCCAGGGCAGGGAAGCTGGGAGGAGACTGCTTGCCTTCTTCTGGCCTGGTTTCCACTCAGTGTTCTTTCTTGTGGTTCTTTCTCTGTGAACACACAAGTGGTTCTCAATGTTCTCAATGTTCATAATGGAAAACTCAAGGCAAACTCATGAATCCTTCATAGGCGTAGGTGTGCTGTGAAAATCTGAACCTTATGTTCAGTCTTATGTTTGACACGACTGAGGATCTGTGCTATGTCAGGGACATCTGTCAGCGAGAGGGTCAAGGTGAACAGATGGGGCAGATGTACCAGTGTAAGAGAAAAGATAACAGTTCCCACTTATAAGTGAGAGCATGCAGTGTTTGGTTTTCTGTTACTGTGTTAGCTTGCTGAGGATAATGGCTTCCAGCCCCATCTGTGTTCCTGTAAAGGACATTATCTCATTCCTTTTTTATGGCTGCATAGTATTCCATGGTGTATATGTACAACACTTTTTTAAATCCAGTCTATCATTGATGGGCATTTGGGTTGGTTCCGTGTCTTTGCTATTGTGAATAGTGCTGCAATAAACATATGTGTGCATGTATCTTTATAATAGAATGATTTATATTCCTCAGTAATGGGTTTGTTGGGTCAAATGGTATTTCTTGTTCTAGATCCTTGAAGAATTGCCACACTGTCTTTCACAATGGTTGATCCAAGTTACATTCCCACCAACAATGTAAAAGCATTCCTATTTCTCCATAGCCTTGCCAGCATCTGTTGTTCTTGACATTTTAATAACTGCTATCTGACTGGTGTGAGATGGTATCTCATTGGGATTTTGATTTGCATTTCTCTAATGTTAGTGATGTTGAGCTTTTTTTATACATTTGCTGGCTGCATAAATGTCTTCTTTTGGGAAGTGTCTGTTCAAGTCCTTTGCCCACTTTTTGATAGGGTTGTTTTTTTCTTGTAAATTTGTTTAAGTTCCTTATAGATTCTGGATATTAGGCCTTTGTCAGATGGGTAGATTGGGAGCTGAACAATAAGAACACATGAACACAGGGAGGGGAACAACATACATTGGGGCCTGTCAGGGGGTTTGGGGAGGGAGAGCATCAGGATAAATAGCTAATGCATGTGGGGATTAATACCTAGGTGATGGGTTGACAGGTGCAGCACACCACCATGGCACACGTCTACCTGTGTAACAAATCTGCACATCCTGCACATGTATCCCGGAACTTAAATAAAATTAAATATAGAAAAAAAATAACGGGCTCTCATCTGAGAAAGATCATGTGTTTAGAGGATATGCAAGAACTGCCTGTAAAAATGGCCTAACAGGAAGCACTGGCAGGGGAGAAAACAGTTCTCAAATAGCCGCAAGTGCTAAAAAGCAGCCTGATGAAGTTTATGGTATCTGTGGAGAATTTTATCAATTTTCTGAAACTTGCTTTTATTTAAGCAATGTCCACCTTTAACCGCTTCAAGCACATCATCAAAAATTCTGGGATTTAAAAGTGCAGGACAAACACAAACTCTAGTTCTCAACCACTGGAGTTGTCCCAGACCTCTGGGCCTCTGCTCTGCTGTGTCCTCGGCCTGCAAAACCTTCCCTCCTTCCGCAGCCACCAGACCCTCTTTAGTCTATCCTTCAAGAGCCAGTGCAGGCACAAACATTTCCATGAAGTCATCTCTGTTGTGCCCAGCAAACCCAACTGTACTCCCATGCCAAAGAGTCACCAAGCTAGCTGATTCCACCACTAAGTCCCAGGGGTGACCTGACCTCTGCCTAGGTCTAGTGCTCTTTGATTTCTTCCTACATATTATACTGTCCGTGCTATTTCTAAAATGCAAATCTGACCCTCCTGTTCCTGGCTCAAAGCCCTTATTGCTTCCCTATTGTCACTGGGGGAGAAGAAATCCAAACTCTCCCCTATAGCAAGCAGTTCTTTTCACTGTCCAGCCTGGCCACCTTTCCAGCCCAGTCCCTGGCCATTCTCACCCCAGACCCTGTATACTCTAGCTAAACTACAGTGTTTTTAACACCCCACTGTCTTCCATGGCTCTTCCCTTGGAGTGGGATGCCCCTGTAGTGCTTGTCCACTAGTTTCCCTGGGCACCCCATCAAATTCTGATGAAGCATCTCCCCTCTCCTGGGAACCCTTTTTCCCACTGCTCCTACCACGTGGGTTGTGACAGTCATAGGTGCTGTGTGTCAATTATTTCTGGCTCTCTACTTTCCAGGTACACGGTGAGAATGTCCACCCTGATAGGGCCATGTCACTAACTGTGGTGTGAGTTGTGAGCAGAAGTGTACCACTTTCAGGTGTTAGATTTAACTGCCAATACAAGACCCTCCAGAGCTCTCTTTCACAGTTGGGATGGCTTGTCAGTTTGGGTCCCTAGGGACTACAATGAGCAGAAACCCCTTTCCTCTCACCATCTCTATTGCCCATAGAAGATGTGGAGTGTAAGACAGGACGAACTCCTTGTTGCTATCAATTCTCTATGATTTAGAGGATGATTTGTACCCAGCATGGACTAGCTGATCTGACAGATTCATGGGTCCCATGACGATTGTCATGGTCTTAAACAATCCTGCCTCACTGGCTGTCATTGATTGGTTCAGGGCTGGGCACCTTAACAAGGCCGAGTTAGTCATCGTTCCAGACCCCGTTTCTTCCCTTGAGGAGAACCAGAACCTGATCAAAGATGAACCAATTAGAATTCTTCCCTGGGATTTCTGAAATCAGTAAGTGAAGAAAGAATGTAGTATCCAGTAGTGCAAATGGTAAGATGCAAAAACTGAGAGCTGTTGGTGGCCATGTGGGTGTTATGGGTTGAATTGTATCCTCAAAAAAGAAAATGTGCTGGAATCCAAATCCCTGGTACTGCAGAGTGGGGCCTTATTTGGAGATAAGGTCTTTATAGAGGCAATCAAGTTAAAATGAGGTCATTAGGGCAGGCCCTAATCTAATATGACTACTGTCTTTATAAAAAGGGGAAAATTGGCCTGGTGGATGGCTCATGCCTGTAATCCCAACACTTTGGGAGGCCGAGGCAGGTGGATCACTTGAGGTCTGGAGTTGGAGACCAGCCTGGCCAACATGGCGAAACCCCGCCTCTACTGAAAATATAAAAATTAGCCGGGCATGGTGGCGCATGCCTGTAATCTCAGCTACTCGGGAGGCTGAGACAGGAGAATCACTTGAACCTGGAAGGCAGAGGATGCAGTGAGCAAAGACTGCGCCACTGCACTCCAGGCTGGGCAACAAGAGCCAGACTCTGTCTAAAAAAGAAAGGGGAGGGGGGAAATTAGGAGACAGAGACAGATATACACACAGGGAAGATGCCAGGTGAAGACGGGATTCATGCTGTCCCAAGCCAAATAACCAGCAGAAAGAAAAGGCCGGGACAGATTCTTCCCTGGCACCTTCAGAGGAGCACGGTCCTGCTGACACCTTGATTTCACACTTTAAGCTTCCAGAACTATGAGACAATACGTTTCCAGTGTTTAAGCCACTCAGTTTGTAGCACTTTGTTCCTTCAGCCCTAGGAAATCCACAGTGGGGAAAGCAGGTCTGCAGTGAGAGAAGGAAGCTTACACACCTAAGAAAAGCAGACTGGAGCAGCAGAAAGGGTCAGAAAAAATCTAAACAGAATTAGACTTCCAATCACAATTCTCCTGCATCTCTGCCTTTTCTCTGGCTGGAGGGTTCATCTGCTTCTTGGATTCTTGAGATGGTATTACGTCCTTCTGCTTTTTTTGAGACTGGGTCTCCCATGACTCCCAGACTAGAGTGTGGTGCCATGATCTTAGCTCACTGCAGCCTCTGCCTCCTGGGGCTCAAGCAAGTCTCCCACCTCAGACTCCTGAGTAGCTGGTGTGCACCACCATGCTGGCTACTTTTTTTTGTAATTTTAATAGACATGAGGTCTCTACTAAAGACCAGAGGCGTGCACCACCGTGCTGGCTGTTTTTTTGTAGTTTTAGTAGACATGAGGTCTTGCCACATTGCCCAGGCTGGTCTCGAACTCCTGAGCTCAAGGAATCCACCTGTCTTGGCCTCCCAAAGTGCTAGGATTACAGGTGTGAGCCACCATGCTCAGTCCTTTCTGTTTTGAGTATGATGGTTTGGAGGGATGATGGTTCTGTCACTTCAAGCCAAGAATCCTAATGAACATTTTTATAATATTTAATAATGATCACGATCATCACCTTCAAGTTATGAAAATGAGTAATATGAACGGATCCATGTACTGGTGAATTGACTAGACTGGTAGCTGATGGACAAACAGGCCCACTGCTTCTAAATGCTGTCCAAACATGTCCCCAGAAGACAGAGACAGTGTCCCTCCTGTCTGGCTGCAACAGCCTTCATACATTCACACAGTTTGATCCTCCTGGTGTTTTCTTTAATCCAGTAACAGTCAGAATAAAATCTGAAAAAGATTTTCTTCTGCACAGTTATGCCTTTCTTCCCAATCCAAACACAACTGCATGCCTAGCCCCTTGAAATGCTCCAAAACAAAACAAGAAAGCCCAGCCAAATCCCTCATCGTGTTTTATGTTATTTTCTTGGCTGTACAAACTTAGGAACCCTTTGTTTCTTCTGCTCTGTCCTTGGACTTTTCCTTCCCACATTCGCCTCTGTCCAGAGCTGCTATACCAGCAGCAACGGCTCCCAGCTAGCACAGGGGGAGAGGGGCACTCTGAGGGAAGGCAAGCTGGAACTGATTAACCATCTCAGACTTGAGCTGAAGGCCCCCTGAAGGAATTTACCAGCCTCCTGGAATAACCATCGAACACAGGGCCTCACGGGAAGAATGTGGCTGGACAACGGGGTATGGATTATGGGTTTGGTCTTGCAGAGCAGAAGATCATTGTTCAAGGTACATTTGAGTCTCTGGGACAGCCACCATAGTATGAATGAACAGAATCATTATACTTTGATGATCTGTAAAAGGCAAGATCCTAGCTGTTCTCTGAAGGACTAGGGACAGCGATGATACTCCTGAGCAAGATTTGATGACTACAGTGTTGTAGAGTTCACTGCCCTCTTCCCAAAGTAAAACAGGCTCTTGATTTTTCCTTATTTATTCTATCCAGGAGACCTTATAAAACATGATGGTTTTATCAAGCTGCCAGCTGGCTGATCAGAGAAATTAGAAAAGAGCAGTTTTCTAGAACAGCTGGGGGCCAACTCAGCTTTGAACAAAAGTAGGTGGGTGGGAGTGGGCAGGCTGAATGAACGCTTTGCCAGTCACTTGTCTATTTGCTCCCAGATCCACTCCCCACACTGGCCTGCTCTGCTCTGTTCTGCAGGGAGCTACATTTCTCAGGTTCCCTTGCTGACTGGCTTCTGGGCAGGTTGGGCTAAAGAAAGTCCCTGACAGAAGACTGGAGATGAGCAGACAGCAGCCAGGGTATCTTCACCTCTTACTTTGTCTTCGACAACATCCCTGGCAGTGGCCACATAACCCCCGTGGCTTCAGGTCCTGACAGTCACCCTACAAAATGATTCTAGCTCCTGCTGGATTATCCCAGCTTCTGGGATCTGGAAATATCACCTCCTCTCATTGTCCCTCCAGCCTTGGGGTGGTAGTCGTTGCTGTCATTGGTGATTTCTGGGCTGAAACATGTACTGTTTAGCTTCTTAGCTGTTTTGTCAACTGTTTGACCAATTCTTTACATTAAATTCTCTCAATGGAAAGGTCGAGAGTGGTTTCTTTTTTCCTGCCTAAACTCTGACTGATAAAGGAGCTGAGAAAGACTCTGCAGGCATGAGTGTCACTCTGTGGCATCCAGAACAGTGAAAGTGCAAAGACTCTCAGTGCTTGGTCTGGGATAAAGAGCCCTTTACAGCACTGACTGCTGCACTGAAACCCAAGAGGGAAGAGTGATAGGTGGGGCCCTTGTGAGACTGGGGAGGCAGCCCTGGAAGGAGAAATGGGGGACACAAAAGCAGGTTTTTGCTTCTTTCCCTTGTAAGTCCAGTCAGCTTGCATGGGACTTTTTTTGCTGTCGGTTGATACACTAATGTGGGAGAGGCCATCAGTAAGTCACTGAATGCCAAGGAGCCTGGCTGTGACACTTCAGAAAGCTTGGTCAGGTTAGGGTGTCTTGAGGCACTGCAGGAAAGCTGGAGTCTAATGAAACTTAGGCAGACCAAGAAAGACACCTGTCAGTAGATTGGTGAAACACTGACATCTTAATGGGATGTGACTTTCTTTAGTCATGTCTGTGTAGCTACCTGCAACTGTAGAGGGTAGCATTGTCCTTCTAAACCCAGTGGGTGGGGAAAGTCATTCTTTATTGAGAGAAGAGGGGGTCAGGAATACAATGAGAAGACATTTTAGTGACTGCTGAGAGACAGGGCATCCTTTGTCAGTGAGAAAGAATTTGGATGTGAAAAAAAGTATCTATAAACAGAGCAACACAGGCTGGGACAGAGAAAGAGACAAGGGCAAAATAAAGCCCACTAGAAATGAAGGGACAAAGACTTGCAAGCTCTCCACGCAGCAGGCCCCTCGGGTGGTGGGCCAGCTTCCCAGCAGAGGTCAGCTTCCCACTGTCAGAACAGGGGACTCTGGAATCCCAGAGTCAGGACACGTTTGCTTTTTGCTTCTGCTCAGGCCCTTGTCACAGGTGGCCTTTTATTGACTGACCCAAGTGTCCCAGACCAATGTCGCCCACAGGAACTGAAAGGACCACCAGGTGCAGAACAGCAGGGCTGTTAATGAACTGCTGCATGCCTCACCTCCCAGGAAACCTCTCTTGGTTCCAGGGAGGAAACCAATGCCGAGACTCCAGTGCAGACTTGGTTGCCACTTCGCCATCCCCACCCACCTTCTCAAACCTCACGTGCCCACCCACGCAGACACACGTGCTTATTTCTACCTTGGTGAAGCTGAACACATTTGTCAGGGGAAAAGCCAAGTTGGAAAACAAAGAGTCCTTTCTAGAGACGAAAAAAAAACAAGAAAATTTGGAGGTTACATAGGTTCCCCCACTTCATGTTTTTCTAATTTTAAAAAATGTCTCATGTTTTTTAATAAAAATTTTAAACCAGTTAGAGATTATAGAAAAATTGAGATGATAGCACAGACCTGCCATACCCAACAGCTAGTTTTCCCCATATTAACACCTTACATTAGTGTGGTTCATTTGTTATAATGAATGAACCAATACTGAAACATTATTATTAAATGAAGTCCATAATTTATTCAGATTTCTTTTGTTTTTCCCTAATGTCTTTTTCTGCTCCGGAATCCCATGCAGGACACATTACATTTAGTCATCATGTGTCCTCAGGCTCCTTTTGGCTATGACTATTTTTTAGATCTTCCTTGTTTTTGATGACCTTGACCGTTAGTGTGAGTACTGGAAAGGTTTTTGTAGGATGCCCCACTATTGGAATTTGTCTAATGTTCTTCTCATGATAAGACTGGGGTTGTGAACTATTGGGATGAACTGTCCCTTATGTTTTTAACCATTTTTTGGTTGCAAAAGCCATGACTGTACTCCTACTGGGCCCCTGGCCAAAAGCTCAGGGAGCAGCCTTGGTAGGCAGGTTCTGCCGTCCCAGCAGCATCTACGCAGTCTCTGCTAGCTTCCACTCTCAGAAGACCACAAAGCCCTCATAGTCTGGCCACAACCGACTTCTCCAGCATCAAGTCCTGAATTTTCTTTCTATCTTTCACACCAGATTTGCTTGCAGTTTTCCAAATATGCCCATATCCTTTCGTAGCTTCATGTCTATACTTTTGCTGTTTCTTCTGCCAAAAATGCCATTCTTCCCCTTGGCTAACTTAAAACTCCACTCAGAAGTCAGAGCCTAGCACAAAAATCCTCCTCTTAGGAGCCTTCTCTGATCCACCACTTGAAACTTAATTGAACCCTGTCTTCTCTGTGCCAACATTGCACATTCCTGTCCATTCTTAACCACCCTGCTTACCACCCTAGCACCCTTCAGCGTTGGACATTATATGTTCATTAACTTGTTTATTGTTTGTCTCCTCTGCCAGAATAGAAGCTTCATGATATTGGTCTGTTTTGTTTCTTGCAACATTGAAAGGACAGTACTTGACACACAGCAGGCACTCAATTATTAATATTTGCTGAATGAATGAGTGATACTGCTGGAGCATTTCCTACACTTTTTTTTTTAAGAGACAAAGTCTTGCTCTGTCATCCAGGCTGGAGTGTAGTGGTGTGATCACAGCTCACTACAGCCTGCAACTCCTGGGCTCAAGTGATCCTCCTGCCTTAGCCTCCCAAATTGCTGCAATTACAGGTGCATATCACCATGTTTGGATAATTTTTTTTTTTTTTGTAGAGATGGCATCTGGCTATATGTTTCCCAGGATGTTCTACATCCTTTACAGTTATTTGGGCAGGCATCTGTTTCGTCAGGTAGACTATGAACTTCTTGAGGAAGGACCAGATATAGATCCTGTTTAATGAGAGAAGGCTTGACAAAGAAGTTGGCATTTTAGCCACACCTTGAAGACCATTTCAGGACACACTGGTCATCCTTAGCCACTGTTCCTTCTTTCAGGACATCACCCCACACTCTCTGGAGGAGTATCTCCATGTGGCTGGAAAAGACATATGGTGTATTATGCAAGGTCTTCTCCAGAAGTTTAGAATCTAAGAGCTTCGAAGCATTGGCAAGGCCCCTGTCTTTCTAGACTAGACTTCTGACCTTGAACACTGCCCCTGCTCTATTACTGGGTGGTCAGGGCCATCTCCAAGAACTGTCCCCAGTAACTAATTTGATAAGGCAGAAACAGCAGCAGCTCTGAAACCCAAGGAGTGGGCTCTAGCCTCTGCCTGTGACTAGCTTGGGAACCATGGACAACCTCTCTGAGCCTTAGTTCCTTCACCAGATAATGGAAATAATATTAATACTTACAATGCTATTAGAGGCTTGCTGTGAGGACTTACTGAAAAACAAATAGCAAATCACTTTATAAAAGTCAAATGTGACCTAAGGCATTTTTTACTGTCATCAGCAGCAAGTATCCCAGGCCTCATGTTTTCTGAGCCCTGTGACATTTGGCCAATGACAGTGGAGACAGGCAGTGGGCAGGGAGATGAGAGGTATCAGGTAGAGTTTTAAAGGAAAGTTACCGGGCCTTTGGACTAAGATTAAAATCAAGTGTGTAATACACACATACAAGCCAACCACATGTTTATGGTACAATAGCTTTGTCTTCTGGCTGCCTAACAAGAGCCCTCAGGCTGAAGGCTGCACATCCACCTTGGATGTTTCTTTCGGCCCACTGGACTCACTGGGGTTGGGGAAAAGGTATGTATTACCTGGGGAAACCCACTTCCAACCTTGGTTGGGGATTCTGCATGCTGATTCTATAACTTAACAAAAATGGAAATTAATTTTATTTTATAATTTTGCATAACATAAAAGTAAGAAAATAAAGTACAAGGGACATGGAACTGGCAAAATATTTGTAGCATGGAAGATAGAAGAGGGTTAATATTCATTAGATAAAGATGTGGTGCAAATTGATGAGGGAAAAAAATTCAGGACCACAGCAAATAAATTGCAAACAGACATGGCTGGGTTATTCAAGAAGGATGTTAAGTGAATGCACACATGGAAAAAATGTTCAGTTTCTCTAGTAATCAAAGAAATACAAATTAGAGCAAAAACAAAATACCATTACACCTAAATTAGTAATCTCTCTTTTTTTTTTTAATTTAAAGGGCTGAGATGATGGGGAAAGGTCACTGTGTGTTGAAGGCAGTCATTGAAGAGTATTTACTTATCACCTATCATGTACCAGCCATGACTTCAGGCATTCTGGATAAAATAATCAGACACGATCCTTAGCAGCAGGGGGCTTACTTCCAGGGCATCTACTTTCTGGCTGTGTGACCTCAGCCAAGTTATTCAACATCTCTGTGCTTCTGATGTCCTTATCTGTCAAATACAGATCATGATACCTACCCTCAGAGCAGTTGTGGCAATTTGTCACAATTATAAATCTTCTTCACCTGCGAATTATTTGATTCACCCAGCTCTGAAGCCTAAGTTAGGCAGGGAACATTAGTCCTGAGTGCAACTGAATGTGAAAATGAATACTCCAAGAGGGGGCCAGGCGTGGTGGCTCATGCCTCATAATCCCAGCACTTTGGGAGGCTGAGGCAGGGAGATCACTTGAGGTCAGGAGTTCAAGACCAGCCTGGCCAACATGGTGAAACCCCGTCTCTACTAAAAATAGAAAAATTAGCCAGGTGTGGTAGCACATGCTTTTAATTCCAGCTACTTGGGAAGCTGAGGCAGGAGAATTGCTTGAACCCAGGAGGTGGAGATTGCAGTGAGACAAGATCATACCACTGTACTCCAGTCTGAGGGACAGGGTGAGACTCTGTCTGGAAAAAAAAAAGAAAAAGCAAACAAAACAAAACAAAACAAACAAAAAAATAAAAACCCCAATACTCCAAGAGGGGAAGTTACTGGTCCAAGGTCATAGAGCCAAGGGTTCCAACCTGGTTCTTCAGGGTTCTGGGTCATGCTTTCTGTGGAGTCAGTAACGTGTAAGGGGCCCTGAAATGAAGCTGGTGAGGACTGTTTCAGATAGTACAGAGGCTAGCAGGACGCATGAAGAAAGGGCAGGTTAAGGCCAAGAGAGCATGCTGGGGCAGAGTCTTCAGGCACAGACACCCCGCATGGGCAGCCCCAGCCTGTGCCCCTCCTTTTCCTTACTTCTGAACCCAACATGCACTGACCCCATCTGCATTCAGCAGTGACCGCGAGTGAGTTTTCCATTTCTTTGACAGATGATTAGAAAAGCTGGAGGTGGCAGCTGGCCCATTTATTATCTGCTCCTACCAGGCACTCCAGGATGATGGGCAGATGTGGTGAGGCAGGAGCTGCTGAGTGCATCCCAAAATAATTTGCCATCCACACACTCAACAGGCACCAGTCCAGTGAATCGTGCTAATATTCAAGACACACTGTGTCCAGAACAGAGGGAGAATATAAAGGAATTTCTCCAAGGGTGATTCCGAACTCTTGTGGGTGAGCAGTGTCTGGGAGAATAAAATTGCTGTTCGGATATATCCTCAGTCAGCCATAAAAGGAGGTGAATCAGTGATCTGGTTGGAGGTTGGAACCTGGGCAAAAGCTCACCAGGACACCCAAGTGAGTTCAGGAGAGTGGAGTGGTTTAGAGCTCCCTGCCCATGGCACTCCCTTGATTAAAACTGTCCGGGGTGTACCATTGCCAACAGGTGAAATTCCAGATTCACAGCACAAAGCACTTCATGGTTTGGTCTCTGCCTTCCCAGGAACCACCCTTCCCTCTAGGCTTGTTGGGCATTTTTAGCTCCCCACATGGGCAATGCAGGGTCAAGCCTTTGTATATGCACAATTGCCCTGACCCCATGCCAGCCCCTCTAGAAGCCTCTGCTGAGGCTGCCAGACTGAGTCAGACGCCATGCCTTGGGTTTCCCTTCCCAAACAATGTTATTTACTTACATATCTCTCTCCACCACTACAGACTGGTCTATTTCTTATCTAGCTCTGCATCCCAAGTCTAGCATGAACTCTGACACATAGCAAATATGTATATATTCAGTAAACATGTATTGGACAGACGGAAGGTTGGGTGGCTGGTTGAATGGTTAAAGTACACATTTGACAAAGCTCATCTATAACTATACAGAAGATGGGGGCAGAAAGGGAGCTATGAAGACCAGGGAGGAGGCTGCTGCAAAGGTCTAGATTGTGGAAGAGGCAGGGGGATGGGAAGGAGGAGGTGACTTGAGTGAGGATGGTAGATGAACTTGATAAAACCTGGTAAGTGATGGCACAGAAAGGGTGAGAGAGCTGTGCCTGAGGCTGACCCCTGGTTTCCAGATGGAGCAGAATGTGAGGCACTTAGGCAAGACAGGGAGACAGGGACCCAGGTGTTAGTACCTCATATTGGTGGGGCAAGGCGGGGGGGCTGTGAATGGGGAGAGGAGATCGCTAGTTGGGGTTTTATCAGCATAGAAGCAGGCCTGTGGGCCAGTAGAGCCCTGGTACGTATTCCTAGCCCACCTCCAGGTGGCCCTTTGTGAACTTTCAGTGGGCAAACCTTGGTTAAGGTGGCTCAAAAATAGAGTTAACATGATTCCAGCAAATAGAAGGCTCTTCTGACTCAGCCATGGTCTGGATCCTTCCAATGAGCGAAAAGGAAGAGGCCCTTTCAATAGGTTGTACTGAAGGGTGACATCCCTGAACTCACCTCCCACATGGCTGTGTGAGGGGAAGCGTGCAGTTACCTCTGCAGTGTGATGGATCCCAAGGGAGGTTGTTCAATGGAGTGCAAAGAACACAGAGTTTGGACTCAGGCAGACCTGGGTTAAAATATGGGGTTTGCTACTCAACAGCCAAGTAGCCTTGGGCAAGTCCCTTCACTTCTCTGAGACTTGTTTCCATATCTGTAAATTGAGGGCAATAAAATCCACTTTGTACTGTAAACGTTAATTGAAATAAGCTTGCATATGCCTGGCACTTTCTTCCCTTTGACCTTCTTTTCCTCTGAACGCTTCATTCATCAATTGAACAATGGGGAGAAAATTGCTATAAAGAAGACTGTCAAGTACTTATTGGGTATTTGATATGTGCTGGGCCCCCTGAAAATGAGAGAAAAAGTGAAGGGAAGGTTTGGCCCTCTATGGACCTGAAATGATGAATGATATTGGCATGCATTCCCTGTATAGGCATGTGCATCTTATGTCAGTTCTTACTGGCTAAGAGGCCTCGGGCAATTCACTGCATGGGGCTGAGCTCAATTTCTCCATTAGCTCACAAAGGGCCTGTTAACCTCTGTACCAAGGGCTGCCCTCAGGCTGGGATGAGATCACTTATGGGAAAGCATGGTGGGTGGAGGGTGAGGGCAAGGAAATGCTCAGGGAAGGTCCTGTGTGTTCCCTTCTTCCACCTCTGCAGAGTGGCTTTCCTGGGAGTTCTCGGAGGCTCCTTTCTGCTTTCTCATTTAAACACTTAATGGGTTTCACCCTTTTAAGTGACACCTGCTGGAACTGTAATTGTGCAGATAATTGCTACTTAGGAATGGAGGTGGGTTTATTTCCCAGAGCTAGTGCTTCCCTTAGGAAAAGAAACAGTGCACCCATGAATACGTTGCCTGTGTCCTTGGAGTGGGGCCAGCAGTGAGCCTTTTCCCTGGATGCAGGGCACCTGGCCTGCGGGGTCTGGCAAGGTAAGAAGAAAATATCTACTGAAGCATTGAACTTTCCAGAAACCAAATATCTGGCATTGGGCTCAGTGAAGCCACAGGGCCTTGTTAAAATACCAAGAGGGAAGACTAAAAATCCCATCAGAAGTCTCCCTGACTGGCCAGGCGCGGTGACTCACGCCTGTAATCCCAGCACTTTGGGAGGCTGAGGTGGGTGGATCATGAGGTCAGGAGATAGAGACCATCCTGGCTAACATGGTGAAACCCCGTCTCTACTAAAAATACAAAAAATTAGCCAGGTGTGGTGGTGTGTGCCTGTAATCCCAGCTACTCGGGAGGCTGAGGCAGGAGAATCCCTTGAACCTGGGAGGCAGAGGTTGCAGTGAGCCAAGATACTGCGCCACTGCACTCCAGCCTGGGTGACAAGGTGAGACTCCGTCTCCAAAAAAAAATGAAGTCTCCCTGACAAGCATTCCAGTTAAATTCTGAGAGACAGGGTGGCCCCCCTCTAGAATACAAAGTGAGAGATGCAGGGTTGAGACCTGGGACGGATGAATCTCCTGCTGCTCTCTTCCCCAGTCATGCAGCCTGACACAGGGGAGGTGCTCAAGATAGGGACCCTAGGACCTTTGTAATAACACTAATGATAATCTTTAGCATTGTTGGCAAGACTCTTATTAATGATTGATCAAATGGAACTCAGGACAGGAAAGTTTGGGAAGGCAGAGAAATGGGAACTAAAAGCTGGACCAGGAGACAAGAAAACAGGCCTTGGTGTCAGCCTCCACATAGCTATAAATACATCAATATATGACTATAAATAGTTATACAAGTGCATAAATGTATTTTGAGCTTTTCCGGTTCAAAAACTGATCACTGGTCTGTGGCTCTATGGAAACGACTCTTTTCCTCATAATGAACACTCCCTCCTCCAGGCCCCCTTGCCCTCCTTTCTTTGAGCTTTCCTAGATTTATCTGAACTCTGGTAAGAACGACGACTTTTTTTTTAAGCTGAACTTGTTTGCTTGTTTAGATGGATTCCTTTGTGCCCTGATGCCTGAAGTTCAAGCTCTTCCTTCTCTGCATTCATACAATGCATACGAGAAAGCCACTGCTGCCCTGTAAGCAATGTGCTCGTCTTCCAAAAGTGTCTGCATTTCTGTTTTGGGGAGACTTGATTCCTGTAGGAAGGATACTCAGGGTCCACGGTCCCTGGCCTACATGGTACTCATTTGGGGAGTGAGAGGCCTCTGATGCTGCCATGAAACCTCCATTACCTGATACTGTATGGAACAAAGGTATATAATCAATAATAACACAGAGTACACGAGTCCCCAGATTTCCACGTCTCAGTCCTGTAGCACAAATTGCAAAGGGAAAATGCACCTCGTTATTTGTGGAAATCCTTTGGAAGCCTGTTTGAGACATTCCTTCTAGTCGAAGTCTCCTAAACGCAATCTAAACTTTCCTTGATGGCTAAGGATCATGCACAGCTATTCTTTTTACTCTGCTCTATTACACTGATGCCCTTTGTGACTACCTTCTGCAGGGTTATTTGCTCCTAAATGAAATGGCCCCAGCATCATTTCATGCTTTTGAAGTTTCTGCGCTCTCTCTTTCTCGCGCTGTGATCTTCTCCCTGACTGTCAGCACTCCAGTATCACTTTGTGCTCCCTTTGTTGTGCTTGTGTCGGATGGTGAGCGAGCCCTCAGAACACAACTCTACAGCAGGACTTGGCTTACTGGACTCTCATTAGCTGGCCACATCTGCAGCAGATACCAAATACTGGCTTTCTCAACACCCACTTCAACCTCCTTCCAGTGTGCTTTCTTTTCCACAAGGCTAGACAGCTGGAAACAATATACTGACTCCCTTGCGGCGAGACCCAAGTTCTATGGAGCAAATGCACCCACAGGATTGTAGAGGGCGGATGTTGTTACAGGAGGTGGTGACTATGCTCAGGTGCATTGGATCTTCCCAGCCGCACAGTGGTGGAGGTGTTTGTTTATCTGGACAGCTGTGGCATAGGCTCTGCTGTCTAGTTCCTGGAATGTTGAGTCCCAAGGAGTGAGACAAAGGGGATTCCATTAAAGGAGCCCTATGCCACGCCAGGTACTTCTCTGGCAGCCAAGCTTGAGTCCCTGGCATTCCTGAAAGGTTTGCAGGCCACCTAATATCCTGTGTTAAATCCTTTTCTGTTTAAACTAGACAGAATAGATTCTGTTGTCTGAAACTAAGAACCTTGACTGAGCCAACACCCGTCTGCCCCAAAACTGTAAGCTCCTTAAAGAGAAGAGATTTTTTTATGTGTCTTTATCTCCCCTATGCCCCAAACATACTTTGCGCCTTAAAGACCTGTACTAACTGGATGACTGAACTAAGACATGGTGGACAGACAAGCTCCTCCGGAGGCCCCACCCACCACTGCCCTGATGCCCTGCTACAGTTCTGCTAATGCCTGGGAAATCATATCACCTGGCTTATTCAACTCCGGTATAAAGTAAACATAGGGCCTGGCATGGTGGCTCATGCCTATAATTCCAGCACTTTGGGAGGCCAAGGCAGGCGGATCACCTGAGTTCAGGAGTTTGAGACTAGCCTGGCCAACATGGTAAAACCCGTCTGTACTAAAAATACAAACATTAGCTGGGTGTGGTGGCGGGCGCCTGTAATCCCAGCTACTTGGGAGGCTGAGGCAGGAGAATCACTTGAACCCTGGAGGTGGAGGTTGCAGTGAGCCAAGTTCGTACCACTGCACTCCAGCCTGGGCAATAGAGTGAGACTCCGTCTCAAAAAAATAAAAAAATAAAGTAAGCACAAACAAATCAGTTGTGAGTGTGGGTTGAGGATTTCGTATCACAAAAATCTGAAGACTGCAGTGCATGGCCAAACAGAAATGCGTTTTGTCGGCTCAGAGGCTCTTTTTCGTTTCCTGCTTGGCTAGCTCTCTGCTGCATTCCAAATAGCTGAGGGACTTCCAGATAATCAAAGTTCTCTAACCATACACACTGTTAGTAACTCCTTTCAGCCCCCTTCCTGTCCAGATGTACAAAGAGAATAGCAAAGGAAAAAAAGTCCAACACTTCCTCGCTACAGCCACCGAGCTGCTAAATCTCAGCAGTTCTGAATCATCAAACCTTGCATTTCTCATTAACTGCCCCTCATATGCAGCATTTTCAATTAAGCTGGGAGCACTGCTGTACTAATTATGTTATGATATTAGTCCCCGCAGATTAATATGCACTCACGGTTCGGGAATGCTGTCTGAATTGTATTTCTCTATTTACCTGTAAGGAAGCCCTTCCTTGACTTGTCCAGCTGTCCTGGACTTGGGGACTCAGGGGGATGGGACCTGTGAGGGTTAATTTCATGTGTCAAGTTGACAGGGCTAAGGAATGCCCAGATATCTGGTAAAACATTATTTCTGGTTGTGTCTGTGAGGGTATTTCTGGGAGAGATTGGAGACCGCCCTCACCAATGTGTGTGGGCAGCACTCCGATCCCTTGAGGACCTGAATAGAACAAAAAGGCAGAGGGAGGGTGAATTTGCTCTGTGCTTGAGCTGGGAGATCCATCTCCTCCTGCCCTTGGACATGAGAACTCCTGGTTCTCGAGCCTTCCGACTTAAACTGGGACATATTGCACTGGCTCCCATGGTTCTCAAGCCTTAGGGTTTGGGCCAGAACTACACCACTGGCTTTCCTGGGCCTCCTGGAAGGTGGCAGATCATGGGTCTTCCAAGCCCTCATAATTGCCAAACCTTCATAATAAATCTCTCTCTCTCTCTTTCTCTTATTGGTTCTGTTTTTCTAGAGAACCCAGACTAATACAGGACTCAAGAATTAGGTGCAGGCCAGGCACAGTGGCTCATACCTGTAATCTAACACTTTGTGAGGCTGAGGTGGGTAGATCACCATAGGTCAGGAGTTCAAGACCAGCTTGGCCATCATGGTGAAACCCCGTTTCTCCTAAAAATACAAAAATTAGTTAGGTGTGGTGGCACATGCCTGTAATCCCAGCTATTCAGGAGGCTGAGGCATGAGAATCGCTTAAACCTGGAAGGCAGGGGTTGCAGTGAGCCAAAATTGTGCCATTCCACTCCAGCCTCGGTAACAGAACAAGACTCTGTCTCAAACAAACAAACAAACATGCAAAAAGAATTACGTGCTCTCAGTTGAGCTCTGTCTGCAGAGACAGCTCTGGTTGCAGAAGGACATGATATCATCAAGTCACAGGTGAAACATCACAGGGCCCTCTAGGTGGGGCCACATTTTATGTTTCCTCTGCATTTCCACAGAGCCTTGTGCTCATCAAATATGCTCAGTTAACACTTTCTCATCAAACCAGTCTTGAAAAGTCCTACTGAAGAAACACGACAGGAAGCAATATGCTTTTTATCAAAAATATGTCTCTCATCCACGAAAAATACAACCAGAAGGAAAAGGAAGTCATATTTGCTGCTGCATATTCTGAGTCAGACACTTCCAAAATACCTTGGCTCATTTAATCTTCCCAAGTATCTTGTGAGGCAGGTGTTACCCTCATTTTATAGATGAGATGATCTGAGGTTCAGGAAGATTAATTGCAGAGTGTGGGACCAACTTAGGGGATGGCAGAGACCTGGATGCATTAACTCAAGGGCCCATGCTCTGTCCAGTGCACCATCATTCATTAACTCTTGGATGATGGTGCATTGATAGGGATGGTGCATCACAGAGAAATATAAGACATATGTGCCTGTGCTCAAGAAGAACAAAAGAAACTAACAGTCATTTGCTACTAATAATCACTAATCATTGACATTCATTTAGCACCTACTATTCCTGGGGCACTCTGCTGAGTGTTCTACATGTTTTGTTCTCATCCTAGCCCTGTGGGCTAAACATCATTACCCCATCCCAGGAGTGAGAAAACTGAGGCTTGGGCACTCAGGTATAAAGATAGGAAAGACCATGCCCAGAGCTAAGGGACGATGTGACTTTGGGTAAGTCACTTCAGAACTCTCCAGGCCTGTTTCCTCCTTCGAGAGGTAAGAACAACAGATTGTTGCAGCAATCAAATGAGCAGACATATGTGACATTATACTGCTGATTATCAAAGCCTTTCCAAATGCAAGGTACTCGTCACAGAAAACTATGGTGGTAAAGTGCTCTAGAGCCAGGCTGCCTGAGTTTCCATCCTGGCTTTGCTATTTAATAGCTGTGTGACCCTGGGTGAGGCACTCTCTGTGACTGGCTTTAGCTTAGTTTCCTCATCCCTCAGGAGGGTGATAACAGCACCTAACTCATAGGGTCATTATGAGGACTGAATGACTGCTGCCCATAGAATTTAATGCACAGCAGTGCCTAGTCAAGAAGCAACAATGGGACTTGTGGATACTCGGCACTTCCATGACATGCACTCTACCCTAACATTGGCTGGGCAACTTATAAGTCCATCCCTTGATTTTAACAGGTCTGAGCAATAATGTGGAAAGGCTACTGATAATCACTGCCAATAAATCAAATCCATCATAGGCCACCTCCTCCAGAAAGCCCACCTGGGCTACGCTGTCTTATTGTGACTACTTCCTTGGCTGAATTTCTATGGAATTTGAAATTCAGAGAAATTAAGTAACTCATCCACGGTCACACAACTAATAAATGGTAAACTGGTTTACCATTTAGTAACCAGTTTACTAGTAACCATTTACTGGTAAATGGTAAAGCAGGATTTCAGTCCGGCTGTCTGACCCCAATGCTTGTCTGCTATGCAAGCATGGGAATCTTATGTTTTTTGCTACCTGGAAAGTTTCAGCATTAAATCATCTTAGCCTGGGGTCTTTTAAAAATAAATGATTCCATTAAAACCTTTCTCAACAGGCCCTTTGCATATAATTTTTTTCTTTCAAGTTTTTCTACTTTTTTGGGAGTCAGTTTGACTAATTTACATTTTCCCGGAAAATCACCTATCTTGCAGAGATTTTCAGATGTATTAGAGTACCACAGCACCTTGTATTGGTGCAATTTTAAATCACATCAGTTGCTTTATTTCTTTTTTCATATATTCTCTTCATTTTAATATTAGAAGTCTTCCAGCACTGTATTTATTTTGTAGCATACAGAGCAATAAGAAGCACACACACAAAGTAGTTTTAAAATGCTGGCCCCAGTGATGCTGAGTGGCTTGAAAAGAAGGCAGAATGTATCTTTGATAAAGCACTCTTTTTTTTTCAAGGAAAAATACCATGATGAGTTTGTTTGGATATGAAAGGGAAGGCCTCCTGGGTTTAGACAAAGAAGAGTTATATTGTTCTATCTAAGAAAGCAATGAATGAATCTGACAGTAGACTGCTGGAAGAGGGGTTTTGTGTGTGGGAGGGAGAAACCTAAAAGGAGGAAGACAGGGAAGGAGGGCCAGGCAGCAAGGTGGCAAGCAGGGACGGGCTGGCAATGAGACTTGGAGAGAGTGGGAGGGCCTCAGCATCCTGTAGCCTGTGTGTTGGGGCCTGCATGGCTGGCTTTTAACATTAAGAGAATTGGTCACTCTGAAGTTGGAGGGGACCCCAATGAGACCACCAGGCTCACTCCTGAAATCATAGGAGGTGCACATGCCAGCAGAAGGAAGAATGTTTGAGTCTGTCACACTCTAAAGTGAGGCTTGATAGTACTTAAATCACAGAGTCATCATGAGAATTAAACAAGGTAAAGCACTTTAGAGACTTAACATGGTGCCCACTCATTGTAGCCTGTCACTACATGCTGCATGCATTTGTGCAGAGGGACAGAATCACTGATGATGTGTTCACACGTGAGAGAGTGTGTGTGTGTTTGTGTGTGTGTGTGTGTGTGTGCGCATGTGTGTGGCGGGGGTAGGGGGAGGTTGGTAGGGTTAAGGAGGGAATGCTCAGCCAGCAGCCTTAAGAATCCCCTCAAGCCCAGATAGTCTCAAATCAACCCCCACTTATCCCTGAGCTGGTAAAAAACTAGCAAGGGGGTGGCAGGACCCTGGAGTCTCATATGGAAGGTGGCAGGTGGAATCTGGAACTGAGAAGTAACTCCAGCTAGCTCCTCTGTGACCTGGGATTGTGCAGAGTCTCTTTGGCAGCCCAGCCATAAGGCAACCAGCCCAAATTTCATTTCTGATCCTTGCATTTGGGCCCCATCTCAATTAAGATCAGTTAGAAGTCAATTTCACAGTGGCTGGTTTTTTAAGATCCCTGAAAAATGATAAGCTGGAAACAGGCAATTGCTTTCTTTCAGGAGCAGAGGCCTTCCTCGACAGGGGCTCAGATGCTTTATTTATTTTGATTTGATTTTAATTTGGTAAATAATGTTTATTTAATTTTTTCTCTGATTTCAAAAGCAGTGCATGTTCAGGAGGGAAAAACAGCTGTCATATCCCTTGCCAGGCCTCAGACTAATGGTGATGTTTTTTTCCTTCATTGCCTGTGACGCTTAAATAAATACCCAACACTGATGACCAATAGTTTCCAAATATAGAAAAAATAAAAAATAAAAAACCAGAAAGGTGGAAAGAAAAGAAGAAAAATCATCCACAATCCTACCACTCAGAGACAGCTACCGTTAACACTTTGTGTGTGTGTTTTTCCTTCCTGTTATTTTTCTGTAATTGTTTTACGTGGCTGAGATCACACTGTGTGTGATTTTACATCTTGCAAAAGACAGGGTATAAAATCACCATAAGCATACCATAAGCATTTCCCCATGTCATTAAAAGCTCTATAAACATCATTTTTAACGGCTACAAAATATTCCACTCTATGAATGAACCATAATTTTCCTAACCAATTCCCTAAAGTGGAGCATTTAGTGGTTTCCAATTTTTCACTCACATAAATAAAGCTGCAGTGAACACCCGTGTGGATTCATTTTTGTCTGCATTTCATATTATTTTCTTAGGACAGATTCCCAAAAGCAGAATTACTGGGTCAAGGCATGCAGACTTTTTTGAGGCTCTTGAGTCTTATTGCCAAACTTTAGTTCCCAAATCTGCCCCTTCCACAGCGTGTGAGGTGTCCCTCCATGCAGGCCTTGATCTGATGCATTTTTAAACTCTGTACCCTGGGGAGGGAGATTGCCACTTGTTCGGGGCCTGGGGGCTGGGAAGGGTTTTCATTCCTCTAGTGCCCCTTGGAAGCTCCAGGAAGGGTTAGTGGATTTCCATCCCCCTTTCTGCTCCCCTCCCCTTGTCTGGGGCTCCCCTTTTGTTCCTGGCTTCAGTGACTTTCATCGGGGCACTGAGGGGGCCTTGTGTGCTCCTTGTCCCCATCACAAATTCATGACACAGTAGGAGGCAGGGAACGGGGAGGAGGTGTCTGTGTTTCAGAGGTCATTTTTAGCACTTTTCAGTCATTTATCAGACTCCAGGTATTCTGTTTTCTCCTTTTGTGAGGCACCACGGTGTGCATGGGCTGTCTTATCATTGTACTTGGACACATCTCGGCACAGTGGATTTTGCGGTCCATTTTGAATGGCACTGGAGCAACTCTCTTTCTGAATTTGTGCTATAAAGTCACTGGATGTGCCCTAATCAGAGGGCAATGTTGAATTTAAACAAACAAACAAAAAATGAAACACTTCAAAGGGGAAATCCTGTGAGCTTTCCAAGAGTAAAACAGAAAATGACAACAAAACGCTGCAGGGGATATTGAATCATGAGAATCAAACAGAAACACAAGAGGAGGGAGGGCTGCAAGAACTCAGCCACTGTCTCCAGGGTGGGCCAGTGTCAGAGGGGGCAGAAGGTCACCCGCTCACCAGGAACAGGCAGGAAGAACGGTGCCGAGAGCCTCCCGTGGAGCCGGGACTGTGGGAGACATTTTCCTAAACCAGGAGAGCAAATATTTCCAATGCACTAATGCAGGGCACTAACCAAGACGCTGAGGCTCAGATAAGTCATGTGCCAGCCAAGAGCAGGCGGCAACTGAGAGGCAGAGCAAGGACTCAACTGAGGACCAGAGGTGGCCCATGTCCCGCGGTGCCTACAGCAGTGTTCCTCAAACTTAATGTGGACCAGATTCAACTGGGAGTCTTGTTAAAATGCAGACTGTGATCCAGCAGGCCTGGGGTGGAGCCTGAGACTCTGCATTTCCAACAAGCTCCCGTAATGCTGATGCTGCCGGTCCCAGGACCGCCCTTTGAGCAAGTCCCACAATCAGCGGTTCTTAAACCTTAGCAAGCAATAGAATCGCCCTGGAGAGCCCCTTAGAACACAAATTGCTGGGTCCCACCCCCAGAGTTTGTGACTCAGAAGGTGTTGGAAGGGCCTGAGAACTTGCATTTTATAAAAGTCCCAGGTGAGGCTAATGCTCCTGGCTCGGGGAAAACGTTCCACGAATCATTGCCCTACTAGACTATGGCTCCGCCGGGGGTGAGCAGGGAGCAGTTCTCGGCCTGCTCCAGTCCTGCTACTTAGGCCTTTCTGTGTTCTGAAGAAGGAGTTAGGGCCTTGTTCTTGAGAGGGTCTGGAAGTGAGATTGTTCTTGTCCTGAGACCCTCATCTTTTGGATGTGGCATTAGGAGGGACAGGGCTGTGTCTGTGTGTGTGTGTCTGTGTGTGTGTGTGTGTGTGTCTATGTGTGTGTGTGTCTGTGTGTGTGTGTGTCTGTGTCTGTGTGTGTGTCTGTGTGTGTGTCTGTGTGTGTGTGTGTGTCTGTGTGTATGTGTGTGTGTCTGTGTGTGTGTGTGTCTCTGTGTGTGTCTGTGTGTGTGTCTGTGTGTGTGTCTGTGTGTGTGTCTATTGTGTGTGTCTGTGTGTGTGTGTGTGTCTGTGGGTGTCTGTGTGTGTGTCTGTGTGTGTGTCTGTGTGTGTGTCTGTGTGTGTCTGTGTGTGTCTGTGTGTGTGTGTGTGTCTGTGTGTGTCTGTGTGTCTGTGTGTGTGTGTCTGTGTGTGTGTCTGTGTGTGTGTGTGTGTCTGTGTGTCTGTGTGTCTGTGTGTGTGGTGTGTGTGTCTGTGTGTGTCTATGTGTGTGTGTCTGTGTGTGTCTCTGTCTGTGTGTGTGTGTCTGTGTGTGTGTCTATGTGTGTGTGTGTCTGTGTGTGTGTCTATGTGTGTGTGTGTGTGTGTCTGTGTGTGTGTCTGTGTGTCTGTGTCTGTGTGTGTGTGTGTCTGTGTGTGTGTGTGTCTGTCTGTGTGTGTGTGTCTGTGTGTGGTGTGTGTGTGTGGTGTGTGTGTGTCTATGTGTGTGTGTGTCTGTGTGTGTGTGTCTGTGTGTGTGGTGTGTGTGTGGTGTGTGTGTGTGTCTGTGTGTGTGTGTCTGTGTGTGTGGTGTGTGTGTCTGTGTGTGTGTCTGTGTGTGTGGTGTGTGTCTGTGTGGTGTGTGTCTGTGTGTGTGTGGTGTGTGTGTGTGTGTGTGTCTGTGTGTGTGTGTGTCTGTGTGTGTGTGTGTGTGTGGTGTGACAAGTCTCCAAAGCCCTTTTAATCTCTCTCCAGAACCAGGTGGTGATGGGTGTGGCCAGAGAATTTCGAAGCAGCTTGAGGACTCACCCATAAAAAAGCCGCTTGCAGTACATCAGTTATTTTATGTTGTCGAACAGAGCTTCCTGCTTGTTGGGTCTTGGAGTTTAATAAAAAAATATATTATGACTCAGTCCAAACTTACAAAAGTCCTTGGGGAATCTGAAATGAATCATGTTAAGCTCTTGTTATAAAACAAACAGTCATTTCTTTCACAAGCCTGTATCCACAGCAGACTAGCTGTAGAGGTGGGAGAAAGGGAAGGTGGGGAAAAGACTCAGGGCAAGGGGTGAAATTTTTGCCTGGGGTTTTCTTAAACAACCAGAGACCTTCAGGCTGAAGGAAGACACAGCCCAAAGAGGCTGTGTGCGGGGGAAAATGCTTCTTTAATGGTGGGCTCACCCTCTAACAGCAGAAGGTAGCTAAGGAAGTAAGGATTTAGAGGCCACCTCCTTCAGAAAGCCTTCCTTGATTTCTCCAGGAAAAATGGCTCTAAACTTCGCAGCCCTTTATCTTTGTCACTGAGCACAGAAACCCAGCTCTGTACATGCCAACTGTTTATGGCCATGGTGCTCTCCTACTACACTGAATCTTCTGAGCTGACTGGACGCAGGCACACCTTATCTCCTGAGTCGCCATCCTGCATGTGGAGGCCTCTGAGAGGAAGCAGAAGCCCTGCAGCCATTGCAGTGTTTGATTGACTGATTGACTTGACAACGTTTCTCAGTCTCCCTATCTTTCTTCTCATACTAAAGGAAGAAGCTTCATATGTTGTCAGAGCCCAGATTACAGTAACAAAACTTGAACTAGGACATGGATCAGTGTGCAGCTGTCAATATGGCATTAGCCAGCATCAAAATACATTCTTTCATGTAGAGTCCTGGCTGGGTGCCCTCCCTAGAGGGAAAAGTGAGCATATCATCCCTGGCTCCACTACCTACTAACTGGGGGACCTCAGACTGTCACTTTCCTTCTCTGTGCCTTAGTTTCTTCACCTGAAAAGCAGGGATAATAATGGAACCAACATTGTGGCATTTTGAAAAGGTTAAATGAGATGTCACATGAAAAGTACATAGCATATAACCCTTTATAGAAAAAGAAAGGAAGACAGAAAAAGAAAACAATTGGCCGGGAGCAGTGGCTCACGCTTGTAATCCCAGCACTTTGGGAGGCTGGGGTGGGCAGATCACCTGAGGTCAGGAGTTTGAGACCAGCCTGGCCAACGTGGTGAAACTCTGTCTCTACTAAAAATACAAAAATTAGCCAGCCATGGTGGCGGGCACCTGTAATCCCAGCTACTTGGGAGGTTGAGACAGGAGAATTGCTTGAACCAGGGAAGTGGAGTTTGCAGTGAGCCGAGATTGTGCGCCACTGCACTCCAGCCTGAGTGACAGAGAGAGACTTTGTCTCAAAAAAAAAAAAAAAAAAACAAGAAAGAAAGAAAAGGAAAGCACAACAGGAGATCCTAAATCTAAAAGACAGAGTGAGTGAGAGAGAAAAAGAGAGAGAGAGAAAGACAAACAGTGCAAGTGGTAATGTCCTCATATAATTTCAGGCTGAAATTCCAGGATATATGCACTGAAAGGGTAAATGAGGGGGCCAGGAGCGTGGCCTCCATTTATGGAGTGCTCAATAAGTGTTAGCTGTTATTAAGACCCTATTCTGTGCTAGATATATGCTAAGCACATAAATGTCATTTCACGCCATCTTTATAAAATCTTGGGATATGATTTATTTCTCAGATTTTATAGGTGAGGAAACTGGGGCCTCCCTAGACCAGACTGGCAGAGTTGTTTCCCTACAGCATAAGTTAATGAAAAGACAAGTCAGCAAACTTTGGAAAATAATTTGGCACTATCTAGTAAAGCTAGAGATACCAGGCCTATGAACCTGTAATTCCTCTCTGAGGTATATACCCAACAGATCAGCATTCTCAAAAGACTTGTACGAAAATGTCCATAGCACCATCATTTGTAACAGTCAAACACTGGAAATAACCCAAACCCCTCTCAACAGTAGAATCGATAACTTCTGGATACCTGGATGATGGGGTATCAAAAAGGAACACACTGGAACTATCCACAATTTGGATGAGTCTTAAAAAGATGACCTTGAGCAAAGAGGGTCAGATACAGAGAGATATGTATTGGATGTTTCTATTTGTATGAAAAATGAAAACAGGCAAAACAGCTGGATTGTCTGGATACATATACTTAGATGCCAAACAATAAAGGAAAGGAATGATGAGGTTCTCCATGACATGAGGGTGTTGCTACGAGGTGGAGGTGAGGGAAGAGGGAGAGGGTTGTTTCTTGGAAGGAGCCCAAGAAAGCTTTGGGAATATTACCGGTGTTCTATTTTTGCCCTGAGTAGTAGTAACATGATGTTCACATTGCAATTATTTGTTGGACAGTACATATATGTGTTGTGCCCTTTTCTGGATGAATATTGTATTTCACAAAAAAAATTCACCCCTCCCCACCCCGAAAACAAAACCAAAACGATAAGGCTTCTCTTCTAGAGGGAACTCCTGAATATCCCCAGAGTCTAAAGCTGAGACAATTAAGAACAGGACAGATAGAATTCAGTATATAAGAAGAATGTGCTGGCCAGGTGTGGTGGCTTATGCCTGTAATCCCAGCACTTTGGGAGGCTAAGGTGGGCAGATTACCTGAGGTCAGGAGATTGAGACCAGCTTGGCCAACATGGTGAAACCCCATCTCTACTAAAAATACAAAAATTAGCTGGGCATGGTGGCAAGTGCCTGTGATCCCAGCCACTCAGGAGGCTGAGGCAGGAGAATCGCTTGAATCTGGGAGGCGGAGGTTGCAGTGAGCCGAGATCGCACCACTGCATTCCAGCCTGCACAAAAGAGTGAGACTCTGTCTCAAAAAAAGAAAAGAAAAAAAATAAAGAAGAAGAACGTCCTGATTCCAAGCCTTGTGCAATGACCTGGAGGTGGGGCCTTCCCTTTCCGACTGCAGAAAGGGTCTTCATCCACAGCCACTGCTTATTGAGGACCCAGCAGTTCCAGACCCCGGGTTAGGAGTTTACCTTCATTATCCCTATTCCTCACAACAGCACTGCAATGCAACCATTAATAATTTATTCTACAGCAACAGAAATATGTGAACATCCTCAAGGGCTCCCAGCCAGGAAGTGATGGAACTGGCATTTTACCCATGTCTGTCCCAGGACAGTGCTGCTAGTGACTACATGCTTTCCTTCTATATTAGACTTACCTTCTGCAGTAAGGTTTCTTAAAACCAAAAGACAACTCAGTTGAAGGGATTTTCTGGACTTCCAAAGCATTTGAGCATTGCCTTAGAGTTATATGTTCTTTCCTCTACTGTTTTTACAGGAGAAGGAGAAACCGAGGGAAACCGAGGTAAAGGGCAATACACATAGAGTAGCCCGTGCCTGTGGCCAGATCTTTGTAGAAGGGCATGGAATCCCTGTCTACCCTGATGGCTTGTCCTCTGGTCCCTTATAAACACGCAGGGCTGGCCATCCATCTGGTGGAAGGTAGAAGAGCCAAAGATGATGTGGCTCATTGGGAGCTTTGTGGTGGCCTGCCTTAATGTCCCCATGTGTCCTCAGCTCCTCTGAGGCTCAGGCCCCTCATAATGAAGAGACTGCGACTACCTTCAGAAGTAGGTGAGATACCTGTGCAAAGCTCCCCACAAGGTACCTGGTACAGGCAGGGCATGGGATACATAAAGACTGGCTGACAGAGTGTTCACTTAGTGGCCTACATGATTCAGGAGTTAGGAAAGAGGTCCTGCAAACCTCTCCTTCCTGAAGGTTCACACAGTTCTGGGCATTAGAGCGAGTGAACCCCTTCCTTGTTGGCTAGGGACCACAGTATTACAGAATTCCCATTGGTGCCAGAGAGCAACATTTTGCTGGCCACACAGAGTAAATGTATGGAGAATCTTTCATAAGTGTCCTCCACACTTTGGGGAAAGTCTATTTTGGGCATCTCAACTGTATCTATAATTTCATCCCTAAAGTCATTTTGCACATCTTCCCAAGGATTCAAAAATAAAACTCCGTCCCATAAAGGCAGTAAAAGGATTTTCAGGGGGAAAAAGTCTTCAAATACTATTTTTAAAAAGCCACACACACCTTTCTGCCTTTTCCTACTGCATCTTCACAAGAGACCTTTGAGTTATGAAGTGCACTTAACACCATTAATTGCCATGGAAACTACAGCATCTTCTGCTCAATATGGTCAACTTTTTCTGCAGAGACTTTTTTTTTTCCCCTAGCAGAGACTTTGAATAATGGGCTGTTTTCGTTCCATTTAAGGGAAGACAAAGCTTCCCTCCCCACCCATTCCTTGTGATGTGTTACTTCCTCTGGCCACATTAGTGACAGCAGACACTGGTTACCAGGTTTCTAGAAAGCCAGGAAAGAGGAAGAGGAAGAGAGGAAGAAGAATATTTTCTGAATTTCAACTTTCCGATGACGCTACCTGTGGGATCCAGGTGTTTGCACCTGATCTTCAGCAATAATTTGGTCTTCAATTTTTATTTAGCATCATTGACACAACCCTAGTAGCATGCAGTAACAATTATTAATAATTCTTATTTGTTTGAGTGCTTACAATAAAAAACAATAGCTTCTATCTAGTATTTACTACCTACAGGGACTATTCTAAGTGCACTGTATGTGTTAACTTATTAAATCCTCACATAAACTATACAGATATTCATCATTCCCGTTCTGCAGGTGAGGAAACTGAGGCACAGAGATATTTAACCTACCTACCCAGGGGCACAGAGCTAGTAAGCACAAAAGCTGAGATTTGAACATAGGTCCCTGTAATTCCAAATCTAGCCCATGCATTTTCCATCATGCTTCTAGTCTATCTTTTAGAAGGTATGACAGCATAACCTCTCACCAGCAAGTAAATCATTAACGAATAGATTGAATCATAAATATTTATTGGGCCTCTGCTATGTGCCGGGGACAGTGCTGGGTTCTATTTCAAATTCATTTACCTAGCAAACTCAGCCATCTGAAACTCTTCTGAGAAACAGGAATTATGCCAAAAAGCCTCTCAGCAACCCAAAGGTATCACCATATTCACACGCTGTATTTATGTGAGAAATACTACACCAACTCCTTTACTTTCTCTCTACACAATGTTAATAAGCTTGTCATTTAAAACCAGACACTTGGGTTTGAATTCCAGATCTGTCGCTCCCTAGCTATGTGGCCTTGGGATTTATCTAACAACTCCCAGCTGGTTTCCCCATATTTAAAATAGGAGCAATCTCAGGAAGTTTTGAAGATTAAGTCAGAAGATGTACGTAAGGTGACTATTCCAGTAACTGGCACCAAATAGGAGCTGAATAGGCAGTTTCTATGAGCAGTAGTGGTGGCGTTACTCATTTATTACATGAACTCTTATTGTCCATCAGTAATTCCCAGCACACTGCCTATTTGTGCCCTGCACTAATTTTCTTTTCTTTTCTTTTTTTAGATGGAGTCTTGCTCTGTTGCCCAGGCTGGAGTGCAATGGCGTGATCTCAGCTCACTGCAACCTCTGTCTCCCCTGTTCAAGCAATTCTCCTGCCTCAGCCCCTTGAGTAGCTGGGATTACAGGCGCGCACCACCATGCCTGGCTGATTTTTGTATTTTTAGTAGACACAGGGTTTCACCATGTTGGCCAGGCTGGTCTCAAACTTCTGGTCTCAAGTGATCTGCCTGCCTCAGCCTCCCAAAGTGCTGGGATTACAGGCATGAGCCACCACGCCTGGCCGACACTAATTTTCTTCTAACAGAGTGCCTAGAAAGTCAATTGTGAGGCTAAATTAGATAATCCACATATAAGGCAAAGCAGGATGCCAGGCTCAGGTCAGGCATAGGTAGGAAGTGGCAGAGCTAGAATGTGAACACACATCTTGTGACTTTGAATCTTGCACCTGGGAATGATTAGACTGAAGACATTTGTCCCAAATGGGGAAGAAAGCCACACATTCTCAATCACTGAAGGCCAACCCCACTGTTCTATGCACCTTTAAAAAAAATTTCAAAAGTTCTGCTGTAACTTTTGCTGTTCTAATTGAGGATGCCTGGTTTCCAGCCCTTAAAAAAAGGAGCAATCCTAGCAAATATTGCCATCTATCAACCCAACATTAGACACAATTCAATGTCTTAATGGCATTTGTAATCATTATGCCATGCTTCTAATTTAAAATTAATAATTGAAATTCTGATTATCACAGATGTCCATGGAAGGCAAATTTAGACAGCAACTTGCTAGGCGAAACTTAAACTTTCAATTGCTTTTTAAATCAAATAGGTGTCTGGCTATACAATTACTTAACAAACATGCATTTCTTTGTGCTATATCCTTGAAAGAGGTTTAAAATGAAAGGATCCACTAGTGGTTCTTCAAGAAGCTATAAGTGTTGAACTTCTGGTTCTGGCAACACAGTAGACTGGTTTTATGGATCTCTCTTCCCACCAAAGCCATATAGAAATGTGGGGAAAAAAGCAATTAAGAAACATTTAACCAAAGCTTTAAGTGAAAGAGCTGAAGACATAGTAGGCCAGACATATATGAGACACAGGCATACATCTTAATAGCTAGAGGCTAGAGTTTTAACATCCATGTGGGGTAAAAAGATGTAGCCCTGGGCCATGTGAAGCAGAGTTGAAACTAAGCTCTGACACCCTGCATAAGGTCTGGACCTTGGAAGGGTTTCCGCCCTCCATGTATGAGATGTTTGCCCATCCAGCTGCATAAGAAACCAAGAAGCTTCCTTCTGCTCAGGGCTTTGGATAGAAAAATAAATAGCCTATGATGTATAAAAACTCAAACCTGCACCACATGCAAGCATGAAGTTCAAATTTATATCACCTATGGGTTGCTAAAATCCTAAACCAAGAAATTAATGTAAAAACTGGCCTAAGACAAGTAGGACCTCTAAGTTGCTTCCTCAAATCAGGCACAAAATAGCTCTTTAGACTCTGTAGGGTCACTTTTATCACCTTGAATGCAGGGAAATCCCACTGGAAAAATAAAACAAAACAATATCACAAAATACATCACCTGAAAATGAGCTTACAAAACAATTAGAAATCACCCAAGAAAATACTGTACCAGCAGGGCAACCAGAAGGTTTGACACCCTTGACATACTAAAATACTCTGATAGATTATACGTGTATTTAAATTACTAAAAAGATAAAGGAATAAAAATCATGTTAAAAGAATAAAACTATGAGCAAATTTAAGAAAGCTTGAAAAATAAGCAAATAAAACTCGAAAAAATGAAAAAAAAACATTGTCACTAAAATTAAAATTCAGAAGCTGAATGAAACAGCAGATTAAGTTACAGCTAAAGAGATATTTAGTAAAATAAAAAATAGGCTTGAGGAAATTTCCCATAATGCAGCACAGGGAAATAGATGGAAAATATGACTGATCTGTCAAAACAAAAGAGGGCAAATCAGAAGATCTAACATACAACTAATGGAAATTCCAAAAGGAGAAAATGATGGAGAGAAAACAAAACTATGGAATAAAAAGGGCAAAGAAAAAATTGTAAAAGCTCTCTGAGTGTTGGTTTTCTTTTGCTTTCTGAAGGTGGCCAGTCTTTGGAAGGCTGAAGAATTATGAAATAAACAGAATCTGTGGATTGAAAGCAGCACAAGATTTAACAGTCATCCATGGGGAAAAGGATGCTGTGAAGCAGTTAGTTTTTTTCTTTCTTTCTTTCTTTTTTTTTTGAGAGTGAGTCTTGCTCTGTCGTCCAGGCTGGAGTGCAGTGGCGCCATCTTGGCTCACTGCAAGCTTCGCCTCCCGCGTTCACGCCATTCTCCTGCTTCAGCCTTCCGAGTAGCTGGGATTACAGGCGCCCGCCACCACACCCGGATAATTTTTCTTTTTTTGTTAAGTAGAGACGGGGTTTCACTATGTTGATCAGGCTGGCCTCGAACTCCTGACCTCGTGATCCGCCCGCCTCGGCCTCCCAAAGTGCTGGGATTACAGGCGTGAGCCACCACGCCCGGCTGAAGCAGTTCTACTCTCTAGTTTGTTGGCCAGAAAACTAGGGCAACTACTGGGTACTGTGAACTGTCTGTAGTGGAAGATTGAATCATTGCTCCTAATTCTTCACCCTTCTCCTCATGCCCTTTGCCCTTTGCCCTTTGCCCTGGACTTTTCAGTACTTCCTACTACAGGTGGAGTGCATTTCCCTACCCACTAGGGAGCTTGACCTCTCTTCCTTCTGCTGCCGTGAAAAGAATGTGCCCCAGCTCTCCTGTGGGTCCAAGGAGGATGAGAGACTCGTGGAGCAGACCCGGATCCACCTGCTGATTGGAGTTAAACCCCCCAGAGCCCAGTTTAGATCAGCTGACCCCAGCTCACTCCCAGACGGACGAGTAAGAGTCAATGATTGTTTTAAGCTACTGAATTTTCAAGTGTCTTGTTAATGCAGCATGATTGTGACAATACAGTTGTTTAATACATATATTATATCAACAGATTTTAGAATTCTGAGATAGACATTGTTACCTCCATTTTACAGTGAAGAAAAGACAAAGTCTCCAAGAAGGAACGCAACTTACCCAGTGTCACACGAGAGTAAACTCAAGAACTAAGGCTTATTCTGTCTGTGAAGCCCCAACTTTTAACTTCTATACCAAATTGCTTCTCAGCAAATGCTTGTTGGATTAATGGATGAACAGACAAAGGAATAACAGCCCATCCACTGGGGCCAAAAACATAAACTGCACTCACTCAAACTCACACTCAGGGCCTGACCACCGTAAGGCCTGAGCAAACTCATCAATGTTCCCAAAGAGGCTATTTTCCTTTTATGAGGTGTGTGCTGCACAAAGAGCTTGCCGGGAAAACAAATCCCCTTCATGCCAGGAAACAAACAAACACTGCACTGGAGTGGAAAATAATCGCAGCCTGTCAGACTCCTTGGCATGCTGATGATCTTCATGGTCCAGCAGATGGTGTCAAGGATGTGACCTCCGGAGGCTCACAATAGGCAGTCGAGGAAGCCCTCATCTAAATGGATGACACAGAGTCCCACAGCTGATCCGCGTCTTAGTGCCTGGTACTTTAGCAGCTGCTGGGGAACTGTCTGATTGGTACAGCTTCTCCTCTGAACCGATGGGATCCTAAATAATTAATCGCCCTGTTTTATGTGGGGTGGGAATGGGCAGACCATCCAAGAGGCTACAGAGGTTTCCCTGTTTAAGTAAGAGAGGATGAAGACGTTTAGACCTTCATCCCTCCCCTTTTGATTCAGAATCTCAAAATAAACTGAAATAAAATCGATGATGAACTGCTTTTGGTTTCATAAAAGTACTTTAAAACTTATCTCCAATCCAGTAGAAAAAAATAGACAAAGAATATGAATATTCTATTTACAGAAGAACAAATACAAACAGCTAGTAAACATATGAAAAGGCACTTGGTCACAATGATAATTAAAGAAATGCAGATCAAAACAACAATGAAATTACATTCTTTTCCCTATCAGGTTGGTGAAAATGGAAAAGCTTGATAATTTTCCAGTGTTTACCCACAGGGAAGGGGCATCCTCATATGCTGTCGATGGGGGTGTCCACTGGTGAAACTATTTGGTAGGTCAATTTGGCAATCAATACCTATTAAAATTTAAAACTTTTTGGCTCATTTATTCTATTATTAGAAATTTACTCTCCACTTACACCCATCCCCCAAAACATGCCAAGATAGGCATATGTCATAGCAAAAAACTAGAAAAACCTAAGTGTCTTTGAGCAGAGACTGAGGTAAACGATGTATGGCACATTCAACAATGGAAAAATATGCAGCAGTTAACAAGAGTAATTAGTTTTGTAAGGACTGATAGTGAAACACCTCCTAGGTATGTTGTCAAAGGGAAAACCCAAGAACAGAGGATAAATGAGCTCTTTGGTATAAATAAAATATGAGTCTACACTTTCTTTTATGGAAGAATAGCAGAAAACTCTTTTGCTGTGGCCACCCTTGGAGAGAGGCAGCTAAGGAGCTGAGACAAGTCATACATTCTTTTCTGTCTTTCCAGACTCTGTACTTTCTGATCATGCACATCCAATTTTTTAAAGTTAACAGGAGTTACTGGGGCAGTGAGATTAAAGGCCATTTTGTTTTCCTTACCCTTGCACACATCAAAAATCATTTATATTAAGTGCTGCAACTGAATATAATACTAAGTGTTAATATTATATAATGTGTTCAATGCCACGCTGGTGAGGTGAGAGTGGAGGAGAGTCACATACATAAGCAGCTGGTGTACAGGAAAGGATCTGGAAGGAAAGATAGTGTCAATCACCCCAGTGGGTTTCTTTGACAAGCTTGAGTTGTTCTTCCCTGGGAATAATCAGAAAAATAAGAAACTGGGGCTTGGGAGGTGGAAGGAGACAGTGGAGGTCAGGTAGAATAGAAGCTTTTCCATGCATCCTTGAGAGCCATGGAGGGGACAGAGGCAAGTCTTCCCAGTTCTGGAAGGGCATCATGTGCCTTGCAGATGACAGGGAGCCCAAAGTGAGAGGGTCCCACTGGGCTTGTGGGGCATGGGCAGCAGCCCCGCTGGGTGACCAGAAAGGTCTGGAATTCACTGCAGAATTGGGGGCATGGTGCAAATCTCCCCACAGTTAGGGAGGTTGAAGAGGAAAAATAAAGATGCCTATTTTTCCATCTCAAGTGTCCAAGTTTATTTTCCTGTGGGACTCTAAGCTGCAGAGTATAGGTGACCCCTCTGTCTCCTTTACACTCTGCATCCAGCACGGTGCCCAGTGCACAGAAGGACCTGTGTGTGAAACGCATGAGATGCTGACACAGTCTTTTCAGTCCGGCCTCTCATGTTCCTAACGCCTCCATATCTTACATAGATCCCTGCAAGACTGCAGCCAGGTATCCTTTAGAGCCTAGAGTCGGCTGGCAGAAGATATTTATACATGCAAAGAAGCTCAAAGAACTCCTCTTGGAAAGCCTGACCTATTTCACCAGTTAGTGATATCTGAACAATGAAGATTCATTTGACTTTATTGGATCAAATGTAAAACTAAAATTAAAATTAATTAAAAATGACAGCATACAGCTCCTTACAAAAACACCTTTGATGTGCATTCAACACATTGAATAGCTAAAGTTAGGGAAGCCAATGATTTTTCAATTATCCCAGCTACTGGCAGAAAGAGATAACATGGATAAAAGAAATCCACAGATAATCAAAATTAAAAATCCTTTATTCTTTTTTTTCATTTCAACTTTTGTCCCTAACACAATCTTGTTAAGACTATAAGGAAAGCTCAGATTTGTTCAGTCTTCTCTTCTGTCCCTTTTTCTATTGAAGAAGAGATGTAAATAAGGTAAGAAAAAGTGGCCTGTCCTGAGAAAGCAGTGTGTCAGAGCAGAGCTGGGCTGGACAGTCTTTGCTCCTCCAGCTCTTTTCTCTACCCTTTGCTGCCCTTTTCTTTGCCCCAGGAGGCTGAGCTTTTGGGGTGATATCAATGGTATCAATGGTAGTCCTTTCCCTTTGAATTCCGGTTAGGGTTAGGCAATTGGAGCCACCAGCCTCAGAGGACAGAAAAGAGAGAGGCTGGGTTGTTTATTCCCCCAACTCTTCCCTGCTAGGCTATAGTTGTTAGTAGTGGCTTCTTTCTTCTACCTAAGGCATGGCTGCTGTCCAGCATCTTATCCTGTAGCCATAGCTCTCAGTAACTACTCCTGCCCTTTCCTATTTAGGTCTAGGGGGTAGTAACAGTCTCCTGGTGTTGCTAATCCTGGGGTGCTGCGCTATCTCACTGGCTTTCTGAAACCCTGCTCCTCACTCAACTCTCCTCAGTTACTCCATTTGAGTGCCTATCAGTTCCCCACACTTGCCATGTATTGTAGCATTTCATGTCCTCATTTTCCAGGGAAGTGGAGAGCCTGAAAGACAGTAACTGCTTTGCCTAAGGCCACATCACCAGGAATTGGCAGAACCAGAATCCCAAGCCAGGACTGCCCAGTGCCAAAGCTTGGAGATCTGACAACTCGATTTCACCAGTGGGCAATCAGTAAGAATCTGCAAAATGGTGTCACCTACAAGAGAACCATTTGAGTTTCCATCTCAGAGTTGAAAGGGTTCAGAGGCTGGATCTTTAAGACTGTCCATTCCAGGTTTGTTTGGACCTGTTAGGAATCCTGCAGTTTATCAATGACTTTGTCTCTTGGATTTTAACTTTTAAAGGTCCTGTCTCATTTGTGGCTCCTGGACTCTGAGCCTCACACAGGAGACTTTCAGATTTTAGGCTGTCATTGGGTGATAGGGCTTTCTGGGAATAGGGCTTGAGAGTGAGGTGGAAACTCAGTTTACTAATCATGTCCTCATTCATCCATCCATCTGGTCAATTACTAAGGGCCTGTGGAGTGACCAAGAGGAGCAAGACATAACAGATGGCTCCTCACCTAGTCAGGATCAGTGACAAAGGCTTCCTGTAGAAAGCAACCACTGAGCTGCAATTTAAAGGATAAGCAGGAGTGGGCATGGTATGGATATGAGAGACAGAGCAGTGAATGAAGGAAGGCAGGAGCATTCCAGGCAGAAGAGGTGGCCTGAGCATAGGATGCATGCAGGTGGTAGGAGATGGGCTGGAGGGGCACACATAGACCAATCATGGTGGGCATTGTTCAGTGTACTAAGGAACTAGGCCTCAATTATGAGACTGGGGCCCAAGGTCTGGGCCAGCCTAGTAGCCTCTCAATCTGAATGTTATGTCCCAAAGGGCTGTTATGCCACTTCTTAAAGAATTAAAAAAAATTTTCCCAAACCTATTTAGAAGTAGAGATAATAGTTCAATGAACTCCTATAGGCTCAGCATTCAGGATGCTGTTCCTTAATCACCTCCAGTTTCAGGTCAAGACTGAATCTAGTGCCTGGAGCTCACCAAGGCTGTGGTGCAAATGTCCTCAGCTAGAGGGAGAGGACACCAGCCAGAGGTGCCCCTTGAGCCTAATAGAAACAATGGCCAGCAAATACTGATCCACTTGCTTCTTTTCATCTGCATCTTGGAAGGGTGGAGGGCGGAGGGGCCCACAGCTAATGCAACAAAAGTAATCAACTAGAAATAGTTGACACGTGTCTTTGACACACAGGCTGCCAAACCATCTGCCAGGCAGGTTGACAGCCTCCTCTAGTAGAGGTTTCGGGAGTAAAAAGGAATACACAGGCTATCAGAGCAGGTCACACACAATCTCACACTGGCCCATTATTAAGGCCACCACATTGCTGCTCAGAAGGGGAAATTTCAAACTGAACTTGAGACCAAAGAGCATCCTGACTCCACAAATGCTATCATTAAGGATCATCACAGATAATGTGGTTTTAATTAGAAGGGCTGAGGTACTGGCAAATGTTCAAAAGACTTGTCATGTGAGAATCCACCAGCACCATGGTGAAAACAGCCTGCAGAATGATAGTCTGCTCAGGTGCAAGAGTTTAAGCCTTCTTCCTGCAAACACCTGCGAGGTGAGGGGTTCACTCAATCCATGGTTCAGACTGGTTGGGTGGAAAACTTGGTGTTATCCCCCTTACATTAATGAGAAGAGGAGAGGGGTTTGCTGTCTTGTCATGTGCTGAGATGGAAAGGGTTTTAGAGTCAGACAAATAGGCCTTTGGAGTCAGATAAATAGGCCTCTCTGTTAGTTACGATGATGAGACCTTGGACAAGATGCATAACCTTTCTGAGCCTTGATTTCATGTGTAAAATGGAGACAACTACATCTACATTCTGCAGGGCTAACCAAAGGTTTAAGTGAATTAATGCATCTCCACACTGGTACGGGTGACCTATTATACAATGGATGGTCAGAAAGCATTACTTTCTTCCCTTTTCCAGCCTCCCCAAGCTAGTAGGCAGTGGGGCCTCCATTCAAACTCAAGTCTTTGTGAATTCTAAGGCTGGACCCCTTCAATAACTCTATACGACTTCTCATCCTTCCTTGGACAGGACAGGGCTTTATTTCACAAGGGTCAAGTGTGCAGTAAGTGAAAGTGGCCTTGACTTGTAATACACCAGTTTCCAAATGTGAGAAGTTTACTGCCTGCATCTCTAAATCCTATCAGCCTCCTGCACCAGGGAATCTTTACTGACAGTGAATGCATTAAATACCAATAGATGGCTGGGCTTCTGAGCACATCACATAATCCTTGTCTGCTAACGGAGCCAGGGGCTTAAGCGGATGCAGTTATTTCAACCAGGGAGGCTCAGGAAAAGCTGTTTGTCTCTTTAAGCAAGTGATCCCCCACCAGCTCCCTGGCTCACTAGAATGATGTGTCTGTCATTTATTCATGCAAGCCGCCCACCTCTCTAGGCAGGCAAATCATCTTTATGCTGATCTGAAGAAAAACATGCCCGAGATGAGCAATCTGAAGCTGAGTTTCAGTCCTGGCCCCTCCACCTACTAGCTGTATGGCCAGGGATAGTTTCTTCACTTTTCTGGTCCATTCCAAAATAGTGAAGATCACACATATTTGGTTCACAGTGCAGAGAATTACAGTGCACTAGGCCATGTGCTCAGTGTTGGATTAGCTCATATTTCTCAAAGGAGTTGGAGGGTGTTCCTAGGACAGAACTAGGTATGCCATAATGAGAATACTGCTTGGCCAAAAGGAGGGTTTCATCAGTTATGTACCTATGCAGACTACTTTGCACAGCTTGGTCAAGGATCAAATAAGATATAGAATGTAAAGTACTGTTCAAAAGTAAACTAGTATGAATTCATCTATCTGTGCATCTACCCATTCATACACTCTTTCCTCCACCTATCCATCTAATTCAACAATAAATATTTACTATCTGTTACATGCTAAGTCCTAGGCATTGGACATACATCAATGAAAAAAATACGTAAAAATTCCTTCCTTCCTAGAACATACATTCTAATAAAATCTACTTATCTATCTTCATCTACCCAGCCATCTATCCATCCATCCATCTATCCATGCATCCATGCATCCATCCATCCATCCATCCATCCATCCATCCATCCATCAACCCACCCACCTACCCATATACTCACTCACCCATCCACTCATCCATGCATCTATCCACTCATCCATCCACCTATCCATCCATCCATCCCTCCACCCATTCACTCCCCCATCCATCCATCCATCCATCCATCTATCCATCCATCCATCCATGCACACCTATCCATCCATCCCTATACCCATGAACTCAATCACCAAGTATCCATTAAACATCTACTATGTACTCACTATGGCACTAGGTACCAGCAAGCAATTAAAAGAGAAAAAATCTCAACAACTGTCTTTTGTTGTCATTTACTGTAGTCACACAAGATGGGTCAATATCACATCGCTTGCTGACAAGATCCCTGGGCTCTGAGCATCTTATTATGGCCACTTCTCAGACCTACCAGTTAAAGAGCTCTGTGATGTAGGAAACTGTTGAGAATCGACTTAGTGGGATACAGTGAGCCCTGCCACCTGGAGGGCTGTGGGTGGTGGAGAGAAGTGGCTTTATATGGAGGTTACAATTTTTTTGTAGAATGAACAAATATTGTGCCTTAAACATAGTTGTACATCTGTTTCTCATGTGAGAATAGATACTGTTGTGACAAAATATAACTTCATTTAAGGGCATCGGTGAACCGATAGTCACTTTCAGTCATTACTTAACATCAGAGTTGGGACTAGGGTAAGGTGAGCGAGGCACCAAGGGTAAAAATTTTCAGGAGGCACTGAGTGCTGACCCTGTGATGGCTCCACCCTGATTGCGAGTGCTTCCTTAATTTCTACCCCAGGGTGCCTCACCTACATCTTATCAGCAGTATAGTAAGAACATCCCTTTAATGAACACATTCCATATGTCTGGATATGTGCTATGTATACTTGGCATATATTATCTTACTTAGCTTTTACAATCACCGTAAAAAACGGAGATTGTTAGCTCCGCTTTACAGAAGAGTAAGCTGAGGCTAAAGAAGGCATATGATTTACTTCAGGTAATGGAATCATGGAATCTAGGTCTGTCGGTTTTCTGACCAGAGAACTCTTCAAGGGCAGGAGATCTGCCTTGTTCTTCCCTGTTGCCCAGTATGCGGTAGAGGGACTCAGTGGACTCGTGACTGTGGATTCCATAAATTACCATTTGCTTTAATTCAACTCCCTTCTTCCTCCTCAGGCAGCACGCCTCCAGTGTCAACTCAAGGCTTTCCAAGGCTGTACCTCATTACTGCCAGAAGGGCCCTCCCACCTGCCCAATATCCCCTACTCCTGACACAGACTGGCCTGAGGTTCTTCTGGGGATCCAACCCCAGATAATGATGCCAAGTCCTCCCCCAACCCACTTCATTCCCCTCTCACAGCTCCTTGACCAAAGGGCCAACTGGGCTATGAAAATGATGTTTCCTGAGCTCGGAATTTCTTCTTGGAAACAGAGCAAAAGAAATACGAGAAAATGAGGTAATTTAGAGAGATCAGCCAAGTCAATTTGTAATAACCTGGGTTCTAAAGTGGACACAATTGAGTGACAATTTGCCATGAGGCACAGGGGGCAGTATTCCTATTTGCCTTGACCTGGCAGGTTGGAGACGGAGGCTGTCTAGTGGGTAATTTCTGACCTGAGCCATGCAGACTGGACCTTTTGTGTGGAAAGTTCACTGGGAAGTAGGACCCCCTGACCCTGGGTCCAGACATAATTTCATACCTGGAGATCGACCTCTGCAGAAAAACTGAGCTGAACTAGTAGGGTAGCCTCCATGCTTCTGTGTGGGGAAAGCTGATAGATCTGACCCCACAAACCTGTACCAAACCCTGCACCAGGGGCTGTGGAATGGACATTCATTAGACACAAACTCTATTCCTGGTCCCATGCTAGGCCTGTTCCTGTGAATTCCTTCATGAAATGCTTGCTGTGATTCCACGAAATGCTGGGGGAAGGGTCCTGGTTTCTTTTGGGGATGATGGGAATGTCCTAAAATAGATTGGCTTGGCTTGGGAATGAGCCCCCACAGTATCTTCGGCTCTACATGGAACCCCACACCAGGAACCCCTGGGGACAGCTCTTCCCACCCTCCTTGGGTCTGGAGGCTGGGCTGGGAATATACAGAGAGAGCGAGCTGTGGGTTCTTTAGGACGTGATGGCTTCTACAATTCTTTTGGATTGCTTTTCTTTAGGAGGAGGAGTGCTATGGGTTTGGAGATGAAACCATTTAAAAAGCACAGATCTTGACAAAACAAAGCCAGTGCTTTCTTCCTCGGCAGCCTCTCAAATTTCTTTCCTGACCCCCAGAGACAAATACTGGGGCAGGCCTCTGAGTCCCTCCAAAGAAAGATGTTATGCTGCCAACATTTGGTTTCTTATAACCTCTGGATGGATGAAAGCAAGTCATATGCGTGGTCCATGGGGATGCCAAAGGGGCCTGTGGAGGAACATGAGATCACAGGCCTGCAAGGATTTTCTTATATTTTAAAGAAATAGCCTTCGGGATAGATTACTTTTCTTGAGGCAGAGACCATATGATGGAAGACAAAAGCCTCAGATCTAGGAGTCTGAAGTTTCAATGGTGTGTGAGTACCCATCACATGCCAGGCGCCACCTGCATCTTCTGAGACACGATGGGTCCCAGCTCTGCACTGGACCCAGGAAAGTCTTGGAGGCTCAGTTTTCTCACCCACAAAATGGGGTCAATAATGACGCCTGCCTCACTGGACTGCTGTGAGAGGGCATGGAAAGGCTACGAGGTTGCAAAGTGCTGTGTAGTGCACAGTTTATGGGTGCTTTTCCTGTGTTCTTTCACAGGCTCTATTCACGGAGCCCAGCCATTGATCTGACACTCCAATCTGGACTTTTCTTTGAAAATTACCAGATTCAACAAAAAACATCTGGCTCAGGGTAGGGAGCCCCAAAGGAAGTGGACGCCAGTCTTGATGATTAAATTACTACTAGCCCTTGCTAGAACTGAAAACAAATTTTTTAAGTGTAAACTGCTCATTCCATCCATTTCCCCTAGTCTTTGAAGATCCATCTCTTTCCCAACCCCATTTCCTCACTACAGCAAGAAGAGATGCTTCGGAAATGAGACCTCAAGATGTAACTCTGAAAACAATTTAAAAAGGAATGTGTGACCCAGCAAGTGGCAGAAGTGCTTGGAGAAGCAGCTTGGTGTATTAGGTTTAAAGAGCAAGACTTAGAGTCAAATCCCGGCTAAGCCTTAGGCTGGCTGTGTGATCCTAGACACATTTCTTAATATCTCTGAGTCTTTTAAGTATCTCACCTGTAAAGTGAGGATAATGACAATTACATGGAAGGATACCTTCGAGGAAAAAGTGAGATGATACATAAAGGTGACTAATATAGGCAGTGCTTAATAAATATTCCCTGAATTGAGTCGAATTGAATCAGTGCCTGCTATCTCTCCCCCTTCCCTAACACCTTTGCTGAAAGCTCAGCTTTTGTAGCTCTCCCTGACCACCTGCCCAGCACAACATTCTTTTCCAACGGGCTCAGTGGCTAGAGGAAGATGGAAAGCATTTGGCCAGAACGCAGACCTCATTAACTCCCGTGTCTCTCCATCTGCTATCTATCAGGAACCCAATGCATGGAGGCAGGTGACCAATAAAAGCCCTCCCGTTTCCCTTTGTCTCTGGACCAGTGCATGACAGTGCAAAGCTGTCCACAACTGTGGGCCCCGTCAGGGCTCTGCTCTGGCCTTGTGACTTGTAGCAAGAGCAGAGACTTTGCTGGGTTGAGGAAAAGGAAGCTGAGTTCACAGCCAACTCAGAGGCAGCGGCTGGGCCCAGCTGGCCTTATCTGTAAGACAAGGGGGAGTCTGAAAAACCAGCAAATGGCACGCAAACATGGTGAAGTAAGGAGGTCATTATGTACAGCACAAAAATCTAAGATTCAAATGAGTTTCTTTATTTCCCAAGGGCACTGAAAACATTGCTTGATTTACAAAAGTGAGACATGCACTCTAGTTTTTCCAGAAACATGGAGTTTGCAGAAAGAAAGGTGCAAACAGTCCATGTAGACAATAAATGCTCAGTAAAATGTGAGCTGTTGTTACTACAGAAAATGTCTGCTGAGAACTTCACACTTGTTGCAGGTGGTAGGTAGGTTTGTCCCTAAATGTCCAGGTAGCCAATGGGAAGCAGTAAACATGATTAGTTTTAATCAGTGTCACAATTTCCAATGTCTAACAGTAACCCAGGACCAGCACCACGGTTAATGCTACTAAAACCAGAGACAAATACAGCTCTCCCTTGGTATATATGGGAGACTGATTCCAGCATACCCTCCAGTTTATTGAAATCTGTGCAAACTCAACCGCATATGAGAAAAGTAGGTCTAGATGTCCCTATGCATGGCCTACGGGGCTTCACATCCCTTGAATATGGTATTTTCCATCAACATTTGGTTTAAAAATAATCTGTGTATAAGTGGACCTATGCAGTTCAAACCCACATTGATCTAGAGTCAACTGTAGTATCTTCCTTAGGTCTTCTAGAATAGACATTGTGTAATGAGAAAAAAGAGATGTTCAGGTAGGAACCACAAGCACTGTTTTGCTGATGCTGACCATTGCTCTTACTTATCAGTGTCCAACTGTGAAGAAACCAGGCTACCCTTCTCACTGAGATACCATGGGAGCAGTGAAAACATGGCTGGTACAGTGCTTTACAATCCCAAGCCACCCGGGCTCAACATCTGTCTTTTGGCCTCCCTGTTTTGTCACTAGTGGAATTAGAGTATTATTAATCAACCAATCAGCCAAATAAGGCTCATTACCATTAAAGAAGAGAAAGTAAGCTTTATTTATGCAATTATAAGGCATTTACAAAACAAAGGGATTATTATTAATACTTGAGCCTGGCAATCTTCCCAGAGTGGTAAACTGACAAGGGCTTTGTTCTTGAAGAGGCAACACAGCAGTAACGGAATCCTGTCCCCCTGCTCTAAGCTCTGGGTGTGTGGCAATGCCTCCTGAATATTCAAGGAAGGTTCTGAGGGCCTCCTCTTCCCCTCAGTGTTGTTTGGGGAAAACATCAGTGGGTTGGGGATTAGGAGGCTGGTGTACTATGTGACCCTGGCCCAAACAAACAGAATCTCTGGGCCGTGGTTTCCCAGCGGTTACACGTTGGAAATGGGACTAAAATCACAGGGTAGGATTTGTAGAAAATACTTGGATCCCATTCCCATTTCAAACCAACGGAATCAGAATCTCTGAGGGTGGGGTCCCAAAATAGTACGTTCAAAAAGTGTTCTAGGTGATTCTAGAACATAAGCAGGGGCTGCAAACCATGACTTGGATGCCCTCTAAGTCCATTCTGTTTATACCTCTGGTCTTGTCAACACTTAGGATTTCTCAGAGACACCTGTTCCTGGGTTATCAAAGGCAAATGTCTCCAGAGGGTCTGCAGGCAACCTAATGAGTGGAGGCAGCCAGGTGTGGGGCCAAAGGTGTTCAGCTGCCTGGAGACAAAGCATAACACATGCCTGGGTAGATTGTTTTTTGAGATACAGTACAGGAAAAATCAAATGGCACACACAGCCTACGGCCCTCAGTTTGAGACCCCAGACAAACTGACAGATCTCAGTTCCTTTTAGATGGCTAGCTCACTGCCTTGTAATGCACGAAACTGCTTGCTCCCTGGTGACACAGGCCATTTCTTGTTTGACTTTATATCAGAAGCCCTAGGCACAGGAATGAAGGGGTGAGTGGGTGGGTCTCGGACATTCCTTGGTTCTTCAGTTTCACATTGCGTGATAAAGAGTTTAGGAGTCTAGGCCTGCACTGTTCAATACTGCAGCCATTGGCCACATGTGGCTATGGAGCCCTTGAAACGCGGCTAGTCCAAACTGTAAAATACATATCACATTTCAAAGACTTAGAGTGAAAAGAAGAATTTAAATTTTTATTGAATTTTTAAACAAATTTCATGTCGAAATGATATTTTGAATAGATTGTGTTACATGTATGATTAAAATTAATTTCCCCTGTTTCTGTTCATTTTTTTAAAAGCAACTATTAGAAAATTAAAAATATTATATTTCCATTGGAATGTGCTGCTCTGAGCCATTTTGCTTTCATTTACTTTTCACGTATATATCCATGTCATCCTTATGTGTGATTTTTTTTGTTAACATTTCTCTCCTATCAATAAACTCTATCTTTCTCTCTTCTCATCTTCTGGTAGGATTATAATAAAACAGCATGAGAGATGGGGAGGAAACAGGGCTTTGGATTAAAAACCAAGTCCTTCTCTCAGCCTAGGAGGTTATGCTATCTGTTCCCATCTCTCACCTTCTACCCAGGGTATTTTCTTGTAAATGACCATGGCAACTGTCTCAGCTCCCTCCCACAAAGATTTCCTCTCTCTGATGCCATTCTTCTCATTTCCTACTCTCAGAACTCTTACTCATCCTTCAAGACCCAGATCAAATAGCTACCTCCTTCTGGGAAGCCCTATCTGATTTCCCAGGTGGAGTAAGCAGCACTCCCGCTTGCCTCTCCAGCACTCAGCTCTTACTGCTGTTGTAACACTTCTCCCAGGAATGACTGTGATCTTTTGACCAGCTGGCCTACTTCATAAGACTTACTGAGTGCAGGGCTGATCTATTCTGTGTTCCCAAGGTCTGACTCAAGAACTGACATGTGCTCAGTAAATGTTAGATGAATGGATAGATGGCACACATCAAGGGAAGTATCTTTATACATTCCTTAATCTTCTCAACAAATATCTACTGCATACCTACTATGTATCAACCATACCAAGCACACTCTAGGCACAGGGAATTTTGCAGTGAGCAAAATAGTCAAAAATGCCTGCTTTTATGGAGCTTTCCTGTTTCTGCTAAAAAGTACCTTGCATCATCCTAATGCCCAGATGTTCAATAAATATTCACTAATGCTGCTGTTGAAGAAGAGGAATGATGCAGGCAGGAGGAGCTCCTGCGCCCCAGAGCCCATCCTTCTGAAAGGCACAGGCCCTTATCTTTGCTACTGGTGTCAGTAGAGGCTCCCTTAACAGAGTCTTTACAACCTTCCACTTACGCTGTGTACTAAAGAGTTTAAGAGGTGCAATAACATTGAAACAGCAGGTATTTATTGGTTTTGATAGAGACAGAGGCAGCTCTGAATTGGCCAAAGCATGGCTTTTGCTTTCTTTAGAGGCACGCAAGTAGTGACCAAGGAGACTGATAAGACTTTCAGAATTGTCTAGAAGAGTAACCATAAAAAACAAATTGAAGCCATTGCATGCATTAAACAAAGGATCATTAAACAGAAGGATCTCTGCCCTTCAGTACCACAGAGTTTTATGGGAGAGACAGGCATATACATAAATTATGAGATACAAAACATGTTGGGATAAAGGCTACCACATTCACAAGTGAGCATTTTGGATATCTTATAGGAGTTTCATTCTTCACCCACCCAAAACAAAGCTCCTCATCTTCTCTCCACAACTGCTTCCTCTCTGGTCTCATGATTGTCCCCACCATCTACCTAGTTACTCCAGCCACAAAGTGAGACCTGTGTGTCACCTTCCTCTCCCTTTCTTACCATCCACATGTAATCAAGAACTGAATCTTGTCAGTTCTAATTCTAATCATCTCTACAACCTACACATGCCTCTCCAAACTCACTACCAGCACCAGAGTCCAGCCCATCATCATCACATACTTGGACTACTGCAAAGCCTTCTTGTCAATCTCCATATGTCTACTCTTGACATAGTCCCTGCCCCTGCCCCTGCCCTGCCCCACTGTTCTGTGGAGGCCATTTACCCTGTTCAAATCCAAAGATGAATGTCCTAATATGAGAAGAATGCCAGAAATGCCTCACTGCTCATCCTATAGTTCTAATTCTGAGATTTGGAAAGATAAAGGTTGATGCTAGGTAAACTATATAGAATAATGGAGTATATAGTAGGGACTAAGGTTTAGAGTCAGACACACCTGGCTTTAAATTTGAAATCTCCCACTTCCTTGCTTTGTGACCTAGGACAAATTAAAACATCTCTGGTCCTTCATTTCCTCATCTGTAAAAGAGTATAATCATCTTTACCTCCATGGTATAGACTCTCTTAACCTATACAATATATTCCTTAGAGAATAAATTACATAAGGTATGACTAGCACTTAAGGCCAGTATCTAGCACATAATAAATTCTTGATAAACTGTAGTTTGTGGAAAACAAAAAGATTATTCACAGAAAGTAGGTATTTGTCTCATTAGGGAAAACTATGATTCTTACAGAGCCCAGGTCCTGCCCCAGATGTACCACTTCATTACCGAAAAATTCCAGACACCTGTGTCACCTATAAATTGTTTGAGTTTTTGACTGTGCCAAAACAATCTAACATCCTGCTAGTGTAATCAAAATGGAAGATCCTTTCTGTTCCTATCAAGCGAGTGCTAGGAATCTGCAGTTTTACTAGGCTTTAAACTTCTTAACATCAGTGTAAAGAAGGAAATATAATCAGGTATAAAATTCCCAGTGTTCAAGAGGGAAAGACAAATTGCCAGGGAAAAGCACAAACAATTCTGATATTGAGACCAGAGAGAACTTTCTCAACTGTGAACTCAAAGAGAAAATCTGGAGTACTACAGGAGTCAACAAACTTTTCCCTAAAGGGCTGGGCTGTAAATAATTTAAGCTTTGTGGGCTATATGATCTCTGTTGCAACTACTCACCTCTGCCATTGTAGCTCAAAAGCAGCTACATAGACAATATGTATATGAATAGACTGTGTTTCAGTAAAACTTTGTTTACAAAACAGGCAACAGGCCTGTGGGCTGTAGTTAACTGACCCAAGTATAATATGATGAACCACATTTCAGCTATCTGACACTGGACAAGTCACTTCTTCTCTTTAAATCTTACTTTCCTATATCAAAACATAAGAGTTTTGGGCACGAGTGAGATGTAAATGAAATAAGGTAGAGTCAGTCCTTATTATTCATGGACTACCTATTCACAAAAATGTATTTGTGAATTTTGCTCTTCCCAGAAATGTACTTGTAACCCCAAACTCAACACTATCATGGTCATTTGTGACCATGCATAAAGAGGTGAAAAATTTGACTCATCAGGTGCAAAGTTCCCAGCTGAGGTTAAACAAAACAACACTCTGCCTTCTTGTCCCAACTCTCATAATGTAAAAAGTTTCCTTTTTGCAATCTATTTAGTACTACACTTTTCACATTTTTGTGCTGTGCTTTTTGTTGGTGATTTCACTGTTTGAAATGTCCACCGAGCATAGTGCTGAAGTGCTAGCTGGTGTTCCTAAGTGCAAGAAGGCTGTAATATGTGTTATATACAAAATGTATGTGCTAGATAAGCTTCATTCAGGCATGAGTTATAGGACTGCTGGCTGAGAGTTCAATGTCAAGGAATCAAAAATATGTATTAGATAAGATGTCTTTAAATAGAACACACATGAAACCAGATGTATTAATGTGTATTAATGAGCTGACAAAATGTTTTGATCAGAGGCTTACAGGACCCTAACCCTGTATTTCCCTTAGGAGCAAAGGTTCCATATTCACTAATTCAGGATTCCCACCTACTTTATATAACATAACTACTGTAAAAAATGAGAATCACCTGTACATGAACATGCTGTTCAAAGTAGTAGCTAAAATTACTGTTACAAAATTCTTAGTTAATAACTATGCTGTGATACTCTTATCTCCTAATGCTGCAATAAAGCTATAACTAATTCACCATTTTAGTTTTAGTCTGTTTGTATTATTTAACAAGAGTGCTGTGTTACTGTCATTAAGTGGTTGTATCCAAAGTTAGCCAGAGAATGTGTCTACTTTTTCTTTTTCCCATGGCTTCCTAAAGAGAATAAAAACAAAAATAAAGCCTTCCTACAGACTGTCTCCCAGGGGCTTCTACAAACAGAAAGCAGAAATAAAGCACTCTCTAGAGCCACAATTTTAGGCAAAGATGAGAGCAGCATCTTCCAGGAGGGGAATAGGGAGCTGCGTGTTTGGGGCCTCGAGGCTGCGCCCCTGCCTGGGAGAGAGGAGGGCTCCTCAGGGCTCCTCAGGGCCCTCGCCTGACCCGATGGCCAGGCGGACTCTGAAAAGCAGTGCCCCTGGCTCCTTGCTGCCCTAGTTAAAATGCCAGCCTGGCATTTATTTGTTTTCTCCCAGACAGATGCCAATTACAGGGGGCTGGGGAAAGAGACAATGGCCCAGATCTGATTGACAACGGCTGCTGAACAAGGGGCCTCTGTGGCATGCTTAATGAAAAGGCAACTGTGGTTTTATTTCATCTATTTGATTTTAGAGTGTCGTTTATAAAAACAATTCAACCAGCAGGATTAACTACTTCTGGGCTTTCTCTTCTCCCTCTGGCTCTGTAGATGTCCTGCTATCCCCGACTTCCCCCCTTCCTCCCTCCACTCCCAGCAGGTTCCTTTCCAGGGCCTCGCAGAGAAGCACAGGCCTGCATGCAGCCCCACTCCACCAAGACTCCTCAGTGATTGCTGGATTTGTCCCCAGGTTCCCATCTCCCTAGCACCACCGTCCTTTCGCCCAGCATCTCCTCCTGCCTGGCCACCTGCAGGAGCCTTGAGGCTTAGCTCCCTCTGTTGTTCTTTCCTCCCTGGAGGCTTTGGAAGTGTGTGGAGCCAGTTTGGGTTGTTAACAATGAGGGTGTAACTGGCACTTAGCACTTACGGGTGTGCACAACAAGGAATGTGCCATCCAAAGTGATCCCCAGTGATTTTATTCCCTTGGCCACTTTGTAGCCAAAGTGACTTTGCCTCTAGTCCCACAACCTAATTACCAAATTGTATTGCATGTGAATTATATTCAAACAAATCTGCTATATAAAATTTTAAAAATCTAATTACCATAATTATCTACTGAAAACTCCTAAATGATTTGGGATCATCTGTACTGGATCAAATTCAAACTCCTCACATGGTACCTAAGGGTTTCTCAGACCTCTGGGCCCTCCTATCTCTCCCATGTATCTCCTCTCACTGCTTCTCACTAACCATGGCTCTCACCCCCATCCCAATGAACTTTTCATTTCTTTTTTTTTTTTTTTTAATTCTAGAATAAATTTTTTATTTTATTCTATTTTTTTAATTTATTTATTTATTTTTTTTTCTTTTATTGTAATTATTATTATTATTATTATACTTTAGGTTTTATGGTACATGTGCCCAATGTGCAGTAAGTTACATATGTATACATGTGCCATGCTGGTGCACTGCACCCACCAACTCGTCATCTAGCATTAGGTATATCTCCCAATGTTATCCCTCCCCCCTCCCCCCAACCCACAACAGTCCCTGAAGTGTGATGTTCCCCTTCCTGTGTCCATGTGTTCTCATTGTTCAATTCCCACCTATGAGTGAGAATATGCGGTGTTTGGTTTTTTGTTCTTGTCTATTCCAGCTCTGCTTGTTGTTCATATTCTATCTAGAGCACCCTCCACTTCACTTCCTTCCATGACAAACGCTTACTCAACTTTCAAAGCTCTGTGTAGGCATCACCTCTTTCAGGAAGCCCAACATGACTCCTCCCAGCCTCAGGCTGCCTCTCTGTGTTTCCCTTGTATAATTTGCAGGGCAGTTACTCAACTATACGGCCCTACGACGTCAGGGAACAGGCTGAATTCAGTCCTTAGCAGAGGGCTGGGCTCACAGAAGAGCAAATCAGGTGGGAGAACAGTTCCCCTTCTCCCAACCAGAAGCAGCTTTGCCTCTTCTGTTCTATGTATTAGGGCATCACAAAAGACTGAAGAAAATTCCCACAGTCACAAAAGGTTTGGAAACTCTGATCTAGGTCATTGAGTTTGTCTGCTGGGGAAACTGATGACTTCTGAAGTCATTTTTCATGACGACTTCTGAAGGCTAAGAATGGAATTAGTCAGTCTGGGGGTAAAAGACCAACAGGTACTTGTATGCCTTTCTGACCCCAGTGAAGATCTCAAGATCTAGAGTAAAAGCAAGCTGCAGGGGGAACATTCAAACTGAACTCAACAGCCAGCGTTCCTGAGCCGCCTGATAAAGCTCCTTCCCCAAAGGGTTATGTCTTTGAAGAGATCATCGAATGCTAATCGGAAAGACAAAGATGCTTACAGAGACTTTTTCTTGTCTTTCTAAAGGGTTTTAGAGATGGCAAAGCCACTTGCTCCTCTAGGTTCTCTTGCCATTTATTTGCACTTTCCATACCAATCTGGAGTGTTCTATTTATAGGTCCATAATCCGTAAGAGACCATGGCCCCTCCATGATGGGGCTGAATCGTATTTGCATTTGTGTCCCCAGGGCCACAGTGGTAAACAGTCTGTGTTTGCTGAGCTTACCTCCTTACCTTCCCTCATGAGGGGAAAGGCAGGGCCAGCCCTCCTGAGGGCCTTGCCTAAGGCACCAGCTGTTTAATGGTGGGGCTGGGTGGAGCCCAGGTCTTCACCTTCCACACTGCAACCACAACCCTGAACTTGCCAGAGTGTTCCCGGCACGGGCTCCTCAGCCCACATACTCCCCCAGCTCTCTCCCACAGGGTCCTGGGGTGGCAGCAGAGGAAGTGGTGGCCTCTGGCCTGGGACTACCTCTTGGCAAGACCACCTAGTAATGAGGGCCTTTTGTTCTTTAAGTGATCAAACTCTCCCACTCCAGGAAAGGAGAGAAGGGGAAGCAAACATATTTCCCATGCACTGAGCACCCGCTGTGTACCAGAGACTATGTCAGCCACACACACAGAGCTCGTAGTTAAATAAAATGAGAACATAGATGATCTCATTTGGTTCCTGTAACAACCCTAGGAGGTAGTGATGTCTGCCTCCATTTTCCAGATGACAAAGTCAAATTAAGAGTAAATGGCAAAATAGGGATTTTCAGCCTCAGGCCTTTGTGACTCCAAAGTCACAAAGTGCTTTTTCCACCTCCCACCTCCCAGAGGGACTCACCCAGTCCTGAATTCCACTCTAGCATTCTCACAAGTTTCTAGCTGCTGCAAGCTCCTTTCCATTCAACAGTCATTGCCTGGAAGCCGAGTGTATGTGGCTAGAGGGATTGTTTAGATCATAACTGTTTTCAGAACAGTTCAGATCTGAAACCTGTGTGATTTTAAATTTTCTAATAGCCACATTTAAAAAGCAAAAAGAAAAAAATTACAACAATTTTAATGGTGTTACATTTATTTCATCTATAAATACATTTTATTTATCTAAAATATTATAATGTTGCTACCTAATATAGAAAAAGCATTCATGGGACATTTTATATTCTTTTATTTTTCCTCCTAAGTCTCTGAAATCCAGGGCACATCTCGTATTATATCTATGGTACATATTAATTCAGACTAGCCACATTCCAAGTCCTCAATAGTCACACGTGGCTGTTGGCTACCAAATTGGTAGTGCAAATCTGGATCTTTCAGTTTCTTCAACCAAGCCACACACACTCTGGCCTCTTCTCACATGTTCTTCCCTCTGCTTGGGGCATGCTCCCCACCACCCCAAACCCACTTTGCTGAGCTGACTTTCAAATCAGAGGTCACTTCCTCCTGGAAGCGCCCCCTGGCCTGAGTTAAGGGCCCCTCTCACATGCTGCCATGGCATTCTGTAGGGTACTATTAAGATACATATTAAATGGATTGTAATTGCTTGGGTTTCTTGGACTTTAACTCCATCTATATCGTGTTTACCACTGAGCCTCCAATGCCTAGGATGTACCTTGTACATAGCAGACACCCAGTAATGTATGCAATTTTGCTTGCTAAAATAAAACATCCTTTAGGCCCTGGACATTAATCTGCTCAGGGATGGTCCTAAGAGCAAAGAGAAACCAGCCTCTCTCTTCACACCTACCCAAAAGAGCACAGGCTTTGGAGTCAGTCAGGCCTTGGTTCAAATTCTGATTCTAACACTTAACAAATCTGCGTCCTGGCCAAGTCCCTTTACCTCTCAGAGCCTTAGTTTCTCCATCTGTAAAATGGGGCTATCAATCTGCCATGCATAATTGTTGCACTGAGAAAAGGGAACAATAACCTCCAATGACAATGCCAGTTGAACTATGACATGCCTTCAACTGTAAGACACATCCTAATTTCAGAGATGTTAAAAATTTAAAGTAACCATCTTAAACTCAATGACATTTGATAAGTGATTCTCCCCTCTTTCTCCCTGGAGAGTTACTGGACAGAACTCTTAGGTAGCGGATGCTGACCTCTGACCTGTGTCACATTACATGGAGTCATGGGACTTGGGTTTCATGAGATGCTCTAGAAACGATAAAGAAAGAAATGGCTATTTAATGAATTCCCACCACAGGCCAGCCACTTTCCTTACATTATTTCAATCGCTTCTCAAAGCAATCTTATTTGGTATATTTCTCATTTTTAAGAGAGGTTAAGTTGTGTAGCTAGTTCAAAGAGGTTAAGTTGTGTAGCTAGTACATGGTGGAGCCGGGCCTGGAACCCGGGCCCATGTCATGCACTGCCCCACTGCCCTCCACAAAACCCAGTTTCTAAAGGCCTTAGATCTCGAGGTTGGCTGGCTGTTTTGAAAGCCTCATTAGCAGCATCCTGTAAATGCGCTGTAAATGCCCTGAACTCCTAAAACAAGCTCTGGATCAAACCATCAGCCCTGAGCTTATTAGACTTAATGCCAGGAGCAAACCTTGAAACAACAGGTTAAGGAGACCCCTGCAAAGATCTGAGGGAGAAGCAGAGCCTGGCCCTCCAGGGGCAGCGGGCTGGCAAGACAAGGCTGTGCACAGCTTGCCAGATCTGATATCAGTGAAAGGGAAGAATGCCAGCCCCCTCCTCAGCATCTGCAAGCTTCAGCACTCCTCCACGGCACACCACTGTGCGAGGGGGAAATGAGGAAGGGCCTGAGATGCTGAAATGGCCAGGGGTGCAGGGGTGGTAAATGTGGAGCAGGAGGATGTTAGGAGGGAAGTCCTAATGTGGGGAAGTTACCCAAGCTTGTAAGTGCCTGAAACATAAACATCAAATGTAAACACCTAGATGGGTGGCAGGGACTAAGGACAGAAGGCAGAAGGTCCCTTTGGTTACATATTGGGGACCAAATTTGCTCACAAATTCTTGTGAAGGTCTTTTGCAGAATGCATCCCGTTTTTCGCTCTCAGATTTGCAAAGGCTGAGATGACATGCTGGTCCTGCAATAAATTAAGATACAGGAATTTCCTTACAAAGTTCAGTGTCTTTCCACAAAATCAACTAAATCAAGTTGCTGATTTGATCATCTGAGGAAGTTTATACTTCATGGGAGTTTCTCAAGCTTCTTCTTTGTTTAAAGTAGCTCCCTGCATCCTCTTTATATTTTTCCAGATGAAATCTTGGTAAAATGGTTAAGGGAAGACCTAGTCTGGTGAAGTGGAAGGCAGGGCTCACCAGGCCACCCATCCTCTCCTATCCCCTGGTGAAACCCCAGCATTGGGCAGAAGAGAGATTAAAAACCACTAAGCTGGCACTTCCAGCTGTGGCATTTGATGAGTCTGCTATAAATTGGGGGGAAAAATGCTTAAACATGTAACAGTGGAAGCCTGTTGTAGTAGAGAGGATGTTGGTTTGGTTCACCAAGAAAGCAGCATTTTCAACTTAGTTTGGCTGTGAAATGAGTTTCCCCAGAGTTTGGCTTTGGCATGGGTGCTGGGCCCCACCCTTCACTTGCCATGTGACCTTAGCCAGAAGACTTCTCCCCGGGCCTCAGTTTCCTGCAGGGAGTTGGGATTGCTCAGTGGCTCTCGCACAGTGCTTAGGGGAATCCTGGAAGCAACCCTCCCTCACTTCACCACTTTATCCAGAACATCTCTGCTTTTCTGTATTTTGTACACTTTGGATCCCTGTAAAACTTCCTTTGAAGATGTCTTTGTGGTCAGTAAAAGTTTGAACTCTGACAGACTGAATAATCTCCTACATTCCTTCCAGCCCTGACATTCCCTGACTCTAAAAATCACCAAGTTAAAATCTATTCATGGGAATAAACAATCCTCAAAGAAGTTAGAAGGTGCTGGGTATGTGTGAGGGGTGTGTGTGTGCGTGTGTGTGTGTGTATATGCAGGCATGTGTTTGTGTGTATTTAATCCTTCAACATTTATGTGTGTGTGCCTGTGCTTCTCAGACGCAAGCCACATGCAAACATTTCCCCTGCAAAGTTTGGTGCTTTCAAGTTATTTATGTGCAAAAGGTGCCTGTAGGCAAAGCAGGGCAAGCATGTTTCTGTGCCAGCCCAGAAATGTGCTTTGCACTCTGCAGGTGAGAAGACACTGCTGCCCTGCGGCCTGCAAACAAGCAAACCAATTGAGAGCAACACAACTCCACCAGGCAGGTACTCACATCCTTGGTTTCCTCATTTTCCTGCTGGCCTTGTCTCCACTCCCCAGGCCTTCCCTGATTCCTGCCCATCTCTCCAAGATAGAAAAAGGAAGACAGAAAATGCAGCCCAGTAACCATTTCAAAACAGTGACATGATGCTAGAAAACAGTCATTAAGTCCACTGCAGACTTGTTCAAGTTTCCCAAGTCTTGTTGGGTTAAACTTCCAGACCCAGGGCCATCATAGTGCCACAGCTGCAGATGCAGCTCAAGGGCAAATAGAAGTTGGTTCTCCCTGGGTGACAGGTAATCCTTAGCATCCTGTATAGACAGGCCTCCTGGTCCAGCCTAAGACCCTAGCAGAAGGGAGCAGATAACAGGAACATCAGACCATGAATAAATCAAAAGTAATTTCCATTTCTCTTTGGATCATATGGATTTTATGTGGGGGGAAGGTAGAGCACACACGCTTTTCTGATTAATTTTCACTATGCCACCTAAAAACAAGCAGATAAAGAGACTGTAAAGCTGAAAGAGACCCTGGAAGACATCTCACCCACCCTCCTCATTTTAAGGGCAGGAAAATCGAGACCTAGTATGGGAAGGATCCTTGCTGAGAATCATCCTGCTATACTACCTAGGAGACTGGATCTCAGGCCGCTGGCCATTTCATTCAGCCCCAAAGCTGTCGCCAAGTATACTTACACAGTATGCTGTGGCCTTCACTTGCTAATGGCATATTGTATAAGAGATGAGGACAGGAGGGACCTGAAAGCCAGCTCACACTCTGCTCACCCAGCCTTGGGCCCCAGTGCAGGGCTATGTCTGCCTGGAGGAAGGGCATTGTCTTCTAATTTGCACAAAAGGGCTAGCAGGGTCTCCAGGAGGCAGGAAGTGTTCACAGAGGGGGACACTGGAGCCCCAAGATGAGTTTAAGAGCAGAGAAAGAAAGTGCAGATGTTTGGAGGGGGGTGGGAGAATGTGCACAGAGCTACTGCTAGGGATACATCCGGCATGCATCTTTCTCCTAGCGCAGGCCCAGCACCTGCTGATGCCTGGGCCTTTATCCAAGGCCTCTCCAGGAAGACATACCCAGAAACATGTTCTTCGGATCCAATCTTGGAGTAGAAGGTTACAGAACCCACCCCTCCAGGCCTCTCTACAGCTAGGTTCCAATGGCCCTGTCATCCTTACAGGAGACTTTGGGGGCCTCTACCACTGCCATACTCCTTGCTGCTTTGGGGGTACCCTTTGCAGCCTCCCCTCTCCCTCCCAGCAGCCTTTTTTCTCTGCCACCCACATCCTGGGGAGAAGGAAATCACCCAACAGAGAGAAGGGGAGACCTAGCCCAGCTGCTCTGCCCACTCCTGGCAATAACCCCCTCCCCCCATGCCCCCAACTTCTGCTGCTTCATGAAAGGGCTGAAGACATAGATTCCAAATATAGGTACACCCCCACCCCCAATCCTCCTGCCCAGCTAATATTAGCCCTGTTGTAGAATCCACTGACAGCATTATTCCGTTTTTTTGGCTGTGCTGGTGGGAATTCTTCTGCTTACAGTAAGGAGTGAGGCAGGCTGAGCCAGCAAAAGACTGCGGAACACACTGAGCCAAATACCGAGAGAGCTCTGCTACCAGGGACTGTGCCAGGTGATTTATGGAGCTCCTTTTCAGAGACAAGATTTATGATTCTGCGAACAGGAAGTTTTGGGAAATGGGCAGGGCATTGGGATGAGGATGGGTGGTTCTGGCTAATTGAATTTGTCAGCTTCCAGATAGAGGGGGCACTAACAGTTGTTGACGATTTACTCTGAGCCAGGAACACTGCTAAGGATTTCGTGTACACGATTTCATTGTATCTTTACAACAACCCTATGACGAGGTAGAATTATCCCTATTTTACAGATGAAGCATTGAGGCTCAAAGAAGTGAAAGTAACTTGCCCCCTGACAATGTCTAATCAATGCAAAGATGGGATTTGAACCCAGGTCTTTGTGACTCCAAAGCCCTGGCTTTTCACCATGTCATCAGGCCTGTTTGTTTCAACACTGGCAGAAAATCTTTTGAAAATGGTGTGAGTGTGCTACTTCTGCATGGTCCATAGTTAGGGGCAGGGAAGCAAAGTGCTGATTTTGGAGTGAGGGGATGTGAACTGGGGGCCTGCTGCTGTCAGGCAGACTTGGAGTAACTTATTAGGCCTGTCTGAGCCTTGGTTTTTCCACCTAGAAAATAGGGGTGCAGATAGAGAAACCCCAAAGGTGCTTTTGGCCCTGACTCTTGGAGTCTGCATAGTTTTCTGAAGGTCTTCTTTATTTTGATGGCTAGTTCTCACCATCTTGGCCCAGAAATGCAGCTTGAAATGAGCACAGTGGCATGAGGTGAGGGCAGAGAGCAAACTGAACATGTACTGACCAGAAGGCCCCCTAAGCAGCCTTCCTGCTGAGATCTCACTGTCTTGCAACTCCTTTCTACAAAGTGCAAGAGAACAAAAAAGCTAATTCTACCTGAGGCAGCATAGCACAAACAAGGTCCTCCTGGTTTCTCAAGTTCACTCAGAGAAGAAAGAGAAAGCAGATTTGAGAGAGAGCGTATAGATCTGGAGTGACTGGTAATACATGGGGGAAACAGTAGGTATTGATTTCATTCCATTGCTTATTTTCCCACCTTGTTCCAATAAGGATTCAAGGCAGGGGGACTTAGGAGTTGGTGATGCCTAAGGGGTTCACAAGGCTATTCACTGAGAAAGGAATAGAGTCAATGAATATAGCTGATTGAGTTTAGAAACACAATGTTATAAGCTTGTCTCCATCAGGAAAATGAGACTGGCCGGACAAATGGGCTGATTTGTCAATTTGACAGCTGTCCTACTGGCTTATTTTTTGGCACCTGGAGAAATGCAGCCTTTGGGGCAGTCCACCTTGCTGTCAGCATTGTGATTAAAGGCTCAGGAGGAAAGACCAGGGCCTGCTTGCGATGGGGAAGTCAGCGGGAGCGGCTGAGAACCTCTTGAAAGAACTCTCTTCCCAGACTCCAGACATCGGAAGAGCTTTCCCATCAAAGCAGCGCCAGCAGAAGCACCCGAATTCTTGCCACTTCATCTTTGTTGTATTTTATTGACGTTAAACTGGTACTGAAATTTCATTTCCAGAAACCTTTCCTGGACCATTTCTCTGAGGAAAGAAGCTAGCCCATTAGTGAGCCACTCAAGTGGCCCATGGCAGTCTCTCAGGAATTCTCAGAGCTTGCGGCTCCCAAGTGGTGCTGGGTATGTGTGTACATGTGCACGAGTGACAGACAAGCGCAGTGACACTGTCACTATCAGGAAATCACAAACAACAGGATTGTTTTCAAGGTGAGGTTCTGGGCTCTTCATCCTCCAGAAACCAACAGAGCCTAAAGGGAAATCTCACAGGCACGGCCACATGTCCAGACCCAGACAAGCGCACAGGGCCCATGACACAGAAGCACCCAACATGCACCTCTGAGCCCAGACACACGTCTGCTTGCAGGCACGTGCACAGGTGTTTACACCTTTAGATGCCTGCAGAGCCCTCACATCCCAGACACACAGGCACACACTGGGGCCACGGAGGGTGGTCTCTACAAGCTGAAAGTTTACCACATTAGGGACTCCTTGGCTGAGCACCAGATCTGGAGGATTTCCAATCTGATCTCAGAACTCCCTAAAGTGTCAATATGTTCATTTTCACAGCTGTTTCCTCATCACCTTCTTCCCAGAAGGCCTTGGAGAGAGTACTCCAGGCAGAAGATGAGTAACACAGTCCTTTGGGAGCTTACAATCTTCTGAGAGCAGCAACAGGTAAGATGGTGTTAAGGAGAGAGGCAGGCAGGCAGGGAGATGAAGTGTAAACTTTCTCAGGGTCAAGTCTGACTTCTTTACTGTTGGATATCCAGAGCCCAGCAAGGTGGGAGCACCTAGTATAGCTTCATAAATAATTATGTAATGAATTGATTCAGGGCTATTGCAGGCCAACCTTACTTGGTCTCTGTATATGCCTCTCTGCCACCCAGAGTATCATGTCCACACTCCTTATAGCCTGCCTTCCAGGGTCAGAACCTGTCTTCCCACCTCATGTCCTATCCCGCTGCCCCATAACTGCCTCTCTACTCTTTATTCCTGTTCCACTGAGCCTCTCCCCATTTCTCCAGGACTCCAGGGCCTTCCAGGTCTCAAGGCCTTTATGAAGACTTTCCCTCTGCATACTTTTGTCTGGTGAGCTCTTTTTCACCCTTTCAGATGCATATCAAATATCCTTTTGTTATGGTTTGAATGTGTCCTCTCCAAAATTCACTTTGAAACTTGATCCCCAATGCAACAGTATTAAGAGGTGTGACCTTTGGGAGGTGGTTAGGTTATGAGAGCTCTACCCTTGTGAATGGATTAGTGCCTCATAAAAGGGCTGGAGGGAACTAGCTAGGCCCCCTTTTGTTGCCTCTTCTGTTCCCTCTGCCATTTGAGGACACAGTGCTCCTCCCCTCTGGAGGATGTGGCAGCAAAAAGGTGCCATTTTGAAAGCAGAGACCAAGCCCTCACCAAAAATCAAACCTGTTTCATCCTGATCTTAGACTTCCAGTCTCTAGAACTGTGAGAAATAAATTTGTTCTTTATAAATTACCCAACCTCAAGTATTTTGTTACAGCATTATTAATAGCTGAGGATACCAATCTTCTGTAGTTTTCACGGCTCTTCCTTCTCCTTCCCTCTCTTCTCAAGTCACAGTTCACTGCAGCCTCCAAAGGGCTCCAAAAGGCCTACCTTCCTCCTTTTGTGGCCATCTCCCCACAGCAAGTGGCTCCAGCGGGCAGGCATATCCCATTCATTCCAGAGCCTGCCACCCACTAAGTGAAGTTGCTGGAGACCTAGCAAGGTGGCCACAGCTCCAGGGCCTGGCTCTGGGCTTTGTAAGTTGCTCAGCTGGCCCCCTCCCATTTGAGTGGGAACAGGAGAAGCAGTGGATGCCATACATGGGACCACATGGGGAAGGAAGCGAGCCGGAGCACAGACTGTACTACACCTGCTTTAGGGCTGCTGCAATCACCCATGCCTGGCCCCAGGACACATAGGAGGCCATGATTCCCATCTCTCCATGTCCCTGCCTCCGAGCCTGTGGCTCCTGTAGTCACCTGTCCCAATTAACCCTCCTGAAGCTCTTTTCTTGAGAGGCCCCTGGGTATGAAACATCATTAAGGACATATCTCCGCCAGGTTAAACTCCCCAGTGGGAAAGAGATGCTGGTCTACCTTTCAGCTGGAAAATCTGGGACAGCCAGGCTGGGTTAGTGGGAGCAGGAGCTGTGGGCCCTGCCTGCTCCCTTAGGGAAGCCCAAACTAATTAATACCTGGTTGGCCCACTCGGCAAAATAAACACATAAAATGAGATGATTTAACATATTTTTTCTTCATTGATTTATTTAGATTTCTAAAAGGTCACAGTCAATTCATTTTTCCACTGGACAGAAACCTGGAATGAGTAAAGGGTTGAGAGCTGCAAATGAATTCAACTACAAAAACACTGGGCTGTCTTTAGGCGTCAAATGATGGCGTTACGCTCTGCATATAGAGATGAAGGAGATGCAGCTCAGCCTTCCGGGAGCTTCCTTGTTCACATTCAGACTCAAAGGCAACTCCTTAGCACCTCTGATATGCCTAGGAACAGCACAGTGATCATTATACTTACTCCTTTCAGCAATCCCCATAGGGAGGTATTATGATCATTTTTATTTCACAGAGGAGGAGATGGAGACTCAGAAAGTTCACTGATTTGTCTACGGTCAAGCAGCCATTGGGAGAGTTGGGCTTTGAACCCAGGTCTCTGTAGCTCCCAACATTGATAGTCTTATTTTCATAAGAGATGGGTCCATCTTTAGGCCAGTGGAGATTGTTGAAAGTTTTTGGAGAACGCTTTTTTAGTTTTAATTTATCTGACAACCCTACGAAGTAGGCATCAATGTCCTTATTTTATCACTGAGAAAGTGAAATTCAGAGTTATCTGCCCCAGCTTGGAAATCATAGTCAAGATCAGAATTAAAAACTTTTAGTCTGACCTCTTGGTGATGCGGGATGGCTCTCTGTAGGGCCATGGAGGGAAGATAAGACCCCTGGGGGGGTATGCTTGATGACAAGTCCCCAGGAGGCCTGCATCCCATCTAAGGACAATTCTCCAAGGGCTACAATGGCCTTTGTCACCAAATCTCATATCAATTCTGCCTCTCTGGCATAACTGGGTTCTAGAAAAAGGTCCCAAACCATTAAAACCTTTAATGTCCCAGGATAAAGTTCAGACTCCTTCACAAAGCAGATCCTTTAAGGTCCGCCGTCTGAGGTCTCTCCAATTCAGTGCTGTACCTTTGAGCCCTTGTGAATGTCTCTGAATGTGCAGTTAGACTCTGTTCTCACTGAACTGCTGGTTCTGCTTGGGCCTGGAAGGCCCTGTCCCACAGGCCCACTAGGCAGATTCCCATGCATCTTCCATGATTCCATGTGGATCACATTTCCTCTGACATTCCTCTGAACATGTAAAGATGCTGAATATCATTCATCATTAGGGAAATCCAAATCAAAGCCACAATGAGATACCACTTCAAACCCACAAGGAAACAAAAAAGACATAAAAAAGTATTGAAAAGGATGTAAAATGATCTCTCCTTTCTCTACATTTCTGTGGCCCGCTTTATACCTACATTATAGTCTTGATCATGTTTGGTAGCAATTGTTTGTATAGAGTCCAATATCCCTCATCAGATTGGGTGGCCCTTAGGAACACAGACCCAGATGGATTTTTTCTGTGTGACCAGATACTCCAGTACAGGGCCTGGCACAGGAAAGGAGCTTCATAAATCATTGCTGAATGAATTAATGAAGTGACTGCTGAATAAATGAATGGCCACAATTCAAAACTCTCTCTTTTAGAAATGTTCAGGGACTCACATCATTATCTTTACTGCTGAGAAAACTGCTGGCTTCCAGGGTGCAATCTCAAACTCTTGCTTCTCTGTTCTAACCAATTTCAGCCAGGAACATTCTTTCCTCATTTTTATGTGTTAAAAAACAACAAAAACAAACACTCGATTCTTTTGTTAACCTGAATGGCAAGCTATTAATACTTGTGGATAGTTTGATTTTCTAGGAGGACAGGATGGATTCCAGGGGAGATAATGGTGTAAGCATTGGTCTTGTTCAGCATGTGGTCCAGAGGCCAATCTCTTATCTGTTATGAAGGAGAAAGTTTTGCTTCAATGGAGTATTTATTCAGGCATTTGTGTGGAAATATTTAAAATTGGGAAAAAAACTGCAGGAAAAAGGCAGGAATTATAGCATTCTATCCCAGGCTGGGTCCCCAGTATTAAGCACCTTGCCTGGCATGATGGCCAGAGACTCACTGCCCTGCCCATAAGGAAATTTTCAGGCTTCAGTGCAGTGTTGTTTCTGGCATTTGTAGGATGTTGTTGTTGTTGTTGTTTTTCTGATGCAAGCACATGATAGGGCATAACTGTTAGCTGTAGTAAGCCTTGTTCTTATCACCACCTTTTAAAGTTTTCCAAAATACAGTCAAGATTAACACAAATTCTTTATAAAACTCTTACAAGAAATACAAAAGGAGGGAACCCTTCCCAACTCATTCTATGAGACCAGAATTATTCTGATAGTAAAATCAGACAAAGACATCACACACACACACACACACACAAGTACAGATGAATATCTCCCAAAAATAGAAAAGTATAAATTTTTATAAAAATATAAAAATCTTCAATAAGATAGCATTAAATTGAATCCAACAACACGTAAAAAGAACTACACACCATGACCAAGTGGGATTTATCAAGGAATTCAAGGTCGGTTTAACATACAAAAACCAATCAATGTAATAGACCACATTAAGACCATAAAAGACAAAAACCATACGATTATGTCATTAGACATGGAAAAAGCATTTCACAAAATCTAACATCCTTTCGTGACAAAAAACCCAACAAACTATAAATAGAAGAAATCCTTAACTTGATAGAGGCCATCTACAAAAAACTCACATCTAACATTGTACTTAATGGTGGAAGACTAAAAGCTTTCCCCCTAAGATTAGAGACAAGGCAAGGTGACTGCTCTCATCACTTCTTTGAATACTGTACTGGAGGTTCTAACCAGGAAAATTAGTTAACAAAAAGAAATAAAGACACTCAGATTGGAGAAATGAAGAAATAAAACTCTCTCTACTCACCAATGACAAGATCTTATATATAGAAAATCCTAAGGAACCCACAAAAGAGCTATTAGAATAAACAAGTTCAGCAAGTTTGAAGGATACCAGATCAATGTACAATCAGTTATATTTCTATACACTAGCAATGAACAATCCAAAAATGCAATCAAGAAAATAATTCTGTTTATAATAGCATCAAAAAGAATAAAGTATTTAAGAATAAATTTAAAAAAAGAAGTGAAAGACTTGTATACTAAATATTATAAAACAGATTAAAAAGAAATTAAAGCAGCCTTGAATAAATGGGAAGATATCTCATGTTTGTGGATTGGGAGATTTAATATTGTTTGGATAAAAATAGTCCCCAAATTTATTTATAGATTTAATGTATTCCCTAGCAAAATCTCAGCTGGATTTTCTTTTGTAGATATTTACTAGTATATCCTGAAATTTATGTGGAAATGCAAGGAACACAGAATATTCACATAATCCTTAAAAAGAAGAACAAAGTTGGAGGAACCCCACATCTCAATGTCAAAATTTACTATGAAGCTACAGTATTCAAGATAATGTGGTACTGGCATATGAGTAGATATATAGATCAATGGAATCAAATTTAGAGTCTTGAAATAAACCCTCACATTTATAGTCATTTGATTTTTGACAAGAGTACCAAGACAATTCAATAAGGAAAGAAAGTCTTGTCAGGAAATGATGCCAAGATAACTGAATATCCACATGCGAAAGAATGAAGTTTGCTCCAGACCTCACACAAAATACAAGGATTAACTCAAAGTGGATCATAGATCCATGTGTAGATCTAAAAATATAAAACTCTTAATAGAAAACAGGAATAAATTTTCATTACTTTAGATTAAGCTATGGTTTCTTAGATGTGACACCAAAAGCACAAGTGACAAAAGAAAAAATATAGATACATTGGACTCTTTCAAAATGAAAAAGTTTTGTGCTTCAAAGAACATTATCAAGAGAGTAAAAAGACAACTCACAGAATGAGAAAAAATTGCAAATCATATATCAGATAATTGTATCCAGAATATATAAAGAACTCTTATAACTCAACAATAAACAACATAAAACCCAAATTAAAAAATAGGCAAAGGACTTGAATAAATATTTCTCCAAAGAAGACAAGAAAAAAATGCCAATAAGAACATGTAAAGATGCTGAATATTGGCCAGGCACGGTGGCTCACACCTGTAATCCCAGCACACTTTGGGAGGCAGAGGTGGGCATTTCACGAGGTCAAGAGATCAAGACCATCCTGGCCAACATGGTGAAACCCTGTCTGTACTAAAAATACAAAAATAGCTGGGCATGGTGGTGGGCATCTGTAGTCCCAGCTACTTGGGAGGCTGAGGCAGGAGAATTGCTTTAACCTGGGAGGCAGGCAGAGGTTGCAGTGAGCCAAGATCTTGTCGCTGCACTCTAGCCTGGCAACAGAGCAAGACTCAGTCTCAAAAAAAAAAAAGAGATGCTGAATATCATTCATCATTAGGGAAATCCAAATCAAAGCTACAATAAGATACCACTTCGAACCCACAAGGAAATAAAAAAGACATAAAAAGTATTGAAAAGGATGTAAAAAAATTGGAAATGTCATACATTGCTGGTGGTATTGTGAAATGGTGCAGCTATATTTGAAAATAGGTTGGCAGTTACTAAAAACTGCCATACGACCTAGAGTTAATCATAGAGTTGCCATATGACCTAGCAATATCACTGCTAGATATATACCCCAAAGAACTGAAATTTATGTCCACATAAAAACTTGTCCATGAATGTTCATAGCATCATTATTCATAATAGTTAAAAATGGAAATAACCCTAATGCCCATCAACTGATAAATGGATAAACAAAATATGGTATGTGTGTGTGTGGGTGGATATGGGTGTGGGTGTATCAAGAATAAAGTATTGATTCATGCTGTAACATGGATAAACCTTGAAGACATTATGCTAAGTGAAAAAAAAAAAACAACAAAAAACAGACACAAAGGCAACATCTTGTATGATTCCATTTATATAAAATGTTCAGAACAGGCAAGTCCATAAAGAGGGAGAAAGTAGATTAGTGGAGTGGTTGCCAAGGGCTAGGGGGAAGCAGGGTATGGGGAATGACTGCTAATGAGCACAGGGTTTCTTTTTGGGGTGATGAAATGTTCTAAAGTTAGATTGTGGTGATGGTTGCACAACTCTGTGAATAGACTAAAAAAACACTGAAATGTTACTTTAAAAGGGTAAATTTTATAGCACGTGAATTATATCTCAGTAATGCTGCTACAGAAAACATATGCAAGAAAGAGGCTATAGGGAATGTGGAAAAAATGGAAACAGCTGACTTGCTAGAAGTGGTGCAATGAAAGGTGATTGTATTTCTGGTTTTTTTTATTATTGTTTCCATGTTGTTTGCACAATAATAATGTGAAAAAAAGAGAAAGAGAGCCAGAGAAAATGAAGTAGAGAATATGAGCACTCACTTTGGAGTCCAGGAGTCTAAGGCCATCATCCCTTGCTCTACCAGTTACTATGTATTCTGGGTAAGTGGCTTCATGTTTGGCCTCAATTTTTGTTTTCTAGAAGTAGAAATAGGATGGGCATGGTGGCTCATACCTGTAATTCTAGCACTTTGGGAGGTGGAGGCGGGGGGATCACCTGAGGTCAGAAGTTCAAGACCAGCCTGGCCAAAGTGGTGAAACCCCATCTCTACTAAAAATACAAAAAAAAAAAAAAAAAATTAGCTGAGTGTGGTGGTGGACACCTGTAATCCCAGCTGCCCGAGAGGCTGAAGCAGGAGAATTGATTGAACCCAGGAAGCAGAGGTTGCGGTGAGCCGGGGTCGTGCCACAGCACTCCAGCCTGGGCAACAAGAGTGAAATTCTGTCTCAAAAAAAAATTTTTTTTTAAATAGAAGTGGAAATAACACAAACCTTACAGGACTGGTGTGAGGATTACATAAGCAGATATGAAGCAGGTACCCATCGTTCTAATTTTCTTTCATCTTCATTTATTTCCTCAGACAATTATGGAGCATCTATTACATAATTGGGAAATAGATGAATTAAGATTGGACCTCATTCTTAAACATTTTGGAATTTAGAGAGGAAAACAAACACATAAATAAATTTTAAAAGTTCATCAGGAAACTTGATAGCCGCAAATAGCATGTTGGATAAGCTGTCTGCATAGACCAAATACATTCAGGAACTTGTGTTGGGAGCTATTGGTGAAGGGGCCAGACCAAGAAATAAAAACTCACAGGAGACAGAATTTTTCATTGGCATATGTTTGTTGCAAAGTGTGCTTTCATGTGTATTATCACATGCAATTCTCAGAGAATGCTACTAAGGAAAGCAGTATTGCCCTACTTTATAAATGAGAAGACTAAGTCTTGGAGAGGTCATGAGAGTGTTCTGGTTTTATAAAACCAGCACATGGGGCAGGATGCCTTTCACTCTGCCCTGGTGGCCTCTTCTGAACATTCTTGGTTACATGCCACTAGAAAGGAAGATGGAATAGGTGAAGTACCAGAAAATGAAGAGGAATCTTCTCCACATCATGGCTGGTAGAAAGTATTGGGTATGGAACCTAGTCTCCTTAGGGTCCAGTGAGAAAGCGTGCCAGATGATGACCCCCAGACCCACCCAGCCCTGGGTCATCCGACAAAGATTTAATGTAGTCCTTGAGGAAATATCCATGTTCTGTAGATCATGAATGTCTAGTAAACACTTCTTCAGAGACCTCACTAAGTAATGAGTTGGGGGTGAGGAAGGGAAACATGCATCACTTATAGAGCACCTATATTATACTCCTGGTTCCCCAACAAGTAGGGTGCTTGATGCATTATAATGGCCATTTTCAACACTGACACTGAGGTAACACTGAGGACCAGAAAGGTCAAGTGACTGTCTAAGATCACATAGCAAATCTGTAGCAAAAAAGAGAGTGAAGACTCAAATCAGCCCATCTTTTACTCATCATGAGGATTCTAGATTCTTCCCTATGCAAAAAAGTCATTGTCTCAAGGGCAGAGGGTAGAATCAACAAACTGTCAGAGCTCAGAAGTCACACTGCATCAGGAAGCTGTGGGGCCCATGTCTGCTATTTAAGCAACACCAAAAACACATCAGCCCACACCTTAAGGATGAAGGCGTGGGATACTTAGCTGAATATCTGGTACAGAATAGGGGCCTCAGTGGGAACCCCAACAGCCTAATTGATCTTGGTTTCAATGGAATTGGCCCTCAGCTAAAACCAAGAGACCTCTCTTTACCAAATACCTCTTCCTTGAAGGAGAAGGATGGTAGATATAGGAACAGGCATTCAGCACAGAAACCCAGGTTGGTCCCCTTGTGAAACTGCTAGGCTTTTGGCACCTGGCCAGCTGGACTGACCACAGTTCTCATTTATCAAAAGCCATAACCAGCCCATTACTTGGCTTCAGTGTCTCCCCAACCCTTAGACCCTGACAGTGAGTTTGTGATCCCAAAGTCTCCTTACCACTGGAATATCTTCAGAAGTAAATGAAACAGTAAGCTAGTAGACTTAAAAGCCAGGCTATGCCTAGCACTCTATACTCTGCTCAGTGAAAGCAGAAATGTCCCCAACTCACCCACTGGGGTGAAGTAACTTATCACTCTGCAGTTATTCACAGTGACCTGTGGGATTGACAATCAAAGTATGTAGACTTCTCTGCTGATTCCACAGGGAACTCTGGCAAAGCTCAGTAAAGAGAATCTGGATTCATGAAGAAATCATCCCAACAAATATTTCAAAGGTACAGAAGAAAGAGCACAGGCTTTGGGAGACAACAGACCTATGATAAATCCCAGCTTATCTCCAGACCCATGATAATGCCCGGCTCTGTCTCTTGCAAGACGTTACATCTTCTAAAAGCATCTTGAGAGAGCTAAGCATCAGCTTCTTTACTGGCTAATGTGAATGTAATTTGCTGTTTTTATGGAGGCTAGAGGGGCTAAGCAGGTGGACAGATTTAGCGGATGATTGGCAATATAAAACTAGGGGGAAGGAGGGATATCTAAGGTGGACTGCTGGTTGAAATAAGAATGGGTGAGATGACAAGAGAGTGTGTGGTAAATAAAAAAAGAGAAAAAAAAATGAACCATAGGGAAAACTGCATTTACTAGGGTAAGGGGAAAATAAGTCAGAGCTTGAATGAAGTGCGGTAAGAGGGCATCATAAGGAAAAATAAGAGAAAATCTTGTCTCCCAGGAGACATACAGGGAATTGTCTAAGGTTTGCCAACTGTTTGACCTTGAAAGAGCAATCATAAAACTCAAGACTTATTATGACACCATCAATAAATGTTTCCTACACATGTAGAGGGCAAAGGTAGCAAATAGGGTCCTTTTTCATGAGCAAATTCCAGGTGATTGATAATGTTTATCTAAAGTATTGTGTTTGAAAAAATTCTGAGCCCTCATCTGAATGCAGCGGTAGAGAGTTGTTTCAACAGTGGTGTCTGCAGGGGAGTGGGAGAAAAGAATGGCAGCCCACAGGCCAAATGTACTTAATGCTGTGATGTGCCACCCTGACTACTTCCTTTGGGACTGAGACATTCATTCCTCCAGCTGCAGGGACTGTTGCTGTTGGCTGCTGACAGGTATCAGTTGAGTCTCCAGGAATGGTCTTCAGCCCAAGAGAGCTGTCACCTGTGGGCAGTCCACAGCTGTCATTGCAGCGGGCAACAAGGCCAACTCCCTTTGGCTCAGTGTGAGACATCTGAAGACCATCCCAGCTCCAGAGTTCCCTGTGGAATCAGCTGACATTTTTGCTGTGATTACCTTGCAGCTCAACTCGTCCCTTTCTTCCCTTACTCCCTCACAGGTGCTGATCCTAAGAGCATGCTCCAATAAACTTTCTGCATGCAAATCTCTGTCCTAGAGTCTGGTTCTGGAGAATTCAACCTAATACATCAAGTATTTGCCATTCCTGCACAAACTATACCTGTCTCTGCTTAGCTAGTAGCTTGTCATCTGTGTTTACTTATTCCTCAACAAAGGAAGACTCAACGTTAACCAAGGGGAATAATTTGTAATCCATTAGCTTTCTCTTTTTCCCTTGGTGGCAAGGTAATTCAAAGATAAGTTATCGATTCTTTCTTCTCTTTTGCCTAGGTTAGAGGTAAGTTTCTACCTTTCTTCTTTTTTTTTTTTTTTTAAGTAGAGATTGGGTTTTGCCATGTTAGCCAGGCAGGTCTTGAACTCCTGACCTCAGGTGATCCACCCACCTCAGCCTCCCAAAGTGTTGGGATTACAGGCGTGAGCCACTGCTCCCAGCAGTTTCTACTTTAGTTTGGCTTGGAGGCTCTCTATTCTATAAATGATGGGTTGGCTTTATTCCTCTCATTCTCAGTCAGTTCTCCTCCCAGACTCCAACTCTAGAAGAGATAGCATTTATCCGTGACTCACTTTTTAAAATCATTATAGATCAAAGGTGTCAGTAGGAGGATGAAGAATATGTGCTAATAACTCTCATTGGCATAATGCTTTCAATTTATATGTATGTAATATTTTATAAACATAGCAACTCTTTAAGGTTATTATTTCTTTTGAGCAAAAGGAACAGAAAGGCTAAATGATTTCCCAAGTCACCTAGAAGACTTATTGCAGAACCTAGACTAGAATCTGGGTTTTTTGGCATCCGATCAATCCAGTCACAGGCAGAAAGTGTCTACCTCTGCTGCTTTCTTAGAAATCAGTGTGTGATTTCTAGAAAACAATGGAAGTGGCTCAGGAACTCCCCTCACCATCCCTCCCTTTGTATCACTGCAGTATCCGGCGGGTGGTGATCAGATCCTGGAACAAGCACTGATGAGAATCCTGTAATCCCAAAGATGATCTAACCATCCAGTGCTAGAATCCCTGATACCACCACAACAAATGACTGTCTTGTTCCTCTTTGGACCATTTTATTGATGGGAAACTCAATATTGAGAAAGTGGCTTATTCTGTGTTCCCTCATCTGTACAACTGGAATGACACCAAACAGGGAAAGGTGTGACATTTAAATGAGAGAATGAATGCAAAGCACATAGTAGGTACTCATAAGGAATCCTCCCAGAAAAGCTGGCACATCCTGCTCATTTAGAGCTGTTTGTTTGTAAAGGCACAGCTGAGTGAATCTGGGAGCCAGGTCCACAGGCAGGCAATGAAGCATGCTATCTGCCTCCTAAAGAGACAGGCCAGGGGCTGGGATGGAAAAGACAAACTCCAGCTTTCAGATCTGCCACTGCAAGAAAACCAGGGTTTTTGCTGTGGTGGCTCTGGGTGGAGTGGTGATGGTGGTGGGGGCAGGTGGGCAGTAAACAAATAGCCAAACCCCACATAGCCATGTGGATTGGTGACATCCAGGTGACTCTGTGACCCTAGGATGCATGGGGAAGCACAGAAAACCCTTCTCAAAGACAACAAAACTGCTTTAGTTCTGTGTAGCAGTGGCTTGAAGGTTGATCACTGGTATGATGTGCCTAAGTTAGGATGCAGCTGGCATGGAACAGCACAGTTTTCCTCTGTCCAAAGAAGGTTTGCAAACAAGAGTAAAATTCAAAACATTTAATAACTGCTGTGGTACAGGCACACTGCCAATGAGAATGGACATCGGCTACAATCAAACAGCATGGTCATGGGGGTGTGTGCCAGCCAAACATCCACCCTGGCAACAAGGAAGCCCACCGTGCAAACAGGGAGTAGAGGATCTGCAGGGTGGGGGCCTAGAAGTCAGCAGGAAATCTGCCTATCTCCTATGGAAATCCCAGAGAGGATTTCATTAACCTCTCAGGGCCCTGCAGAGCATGATTTAAAAGCCATTGCTGGGGCGAGGGGGTGGAGGTGGGGAAGTAAGTGCCTTCAGTGTCCAGCTTCCAGGCCCAGTATTATTACTCCAGTGTACAGGGCCAGCCTCCAAAAGGGCAAAGCCCTGGTTCCACCCAAAGACAAGTCCATGAAGGCTCTGATAGGTCACTGTGCTATTAATCAGCATACTTCTCCCTCTGCCAACGAGTATTCATATGTAGTCTCCCCAAGCACTTGTTCCTGTTCTAGCTTTTATAGATGAGGTGGCACTAGCACCCTCACTGCAGTCCCAGGACTTAGCACACAGCCTTGATTCATGCAAATGGAGCCCTGGTGCTGGCAGGAGTCAGGGATCAGAATCCTAGTCCTGCCTAGGTAGTCCAGAGCCACTCCAAGCCCCTCTCTTTCCCAGCTCAAATGTGTCTCCCAGCTGCTGGTCTTTCACTAAGAGCACATGTTGCTGCTACCGTCTGGATGAAGTCATAAGGGGTCAATTATCTTGCAGCAATGAAACTGGCATACCATTTCTTCAGCTTGCATAAGATGAAGTTCCACATGATGAAACAAGTCACCGGTCCATGAGGTCTTGGGGGAAGGCACTAGAAGCAAAAGCCCTCCCTTGAGAGCAATGCACCAAGACCTCCCCTTTCTCCTGTCGTCGACCACCAATGAGCATGCTGTAGTGGACTTGCCAAACTCAAGAAATACTCCCAGTAAATTCCACTGAAACATTTCCCCACTGTTTTCCATGGAGCCCAAATGATTGTACCTCTTGAGGCTGATTTTGCCCCTACTTATGTCTTACAAATTGGGTTTGTTCCCCAGGAAGTCACCCTTTTCTTGCTAATTCTACCAGTGGCTTTTCATGCTGTCTTTCATACATAACTACAGCTTCCCAGCCTTCACCAGCTTTGTCTCTTCTAAATGGAAACCTCTCATAGCCCTGCATTAGAAGGCAATGGATTTGAATGACAGCTTTCCAGTAATTCTCTGAAGGAGCCATGGGCATCGGCTGTGGCTAGGGCACATGCAGGAACACCTGCAGGAGGCCAGTATATCTGGGTGAGATATTAAGCACCAAGCTTTCATGTCAGTCAAGCTGGGTCCCATTCCCAGCTCAGCCACTTACCAGCTATGCAACCTGGGAAAGTTATTCAAAACTCTTTAAGGTCTTTTCTTTAGTGTAAAATGGTTTTAATAATAGTATCTATCTTATAGGGTTGCTTTGAGAATTAAAATAATATATATAAGGCACTTAGCACTATGCCTAGCAAATAGCCATGTAGCCATTGTCAATATTGTTAGTCATTCATTTATCAATCAGTTGCTATAAACCCTGTACCCTGTTAAGGGCTGAGACTCCCAGTTTCTGCCCTCAGAAACCTCACAGTCCAATGGGAAAGGACCACAGGAGAACTAGCAGTTAGGATGCAGGATGGTAAGTACTTTATTAATAATCACTTTTTAAAACACTATCACTAATGGGTAACAACCATTTTTTGCTAGCCACTGTGTGCTACATGCTTTATGTAAGTGCATAAGCTTTCTAGTCTAAATACGTGAGTTCAAATCCCAGCATTACCACTGAATAATTATGAAATCTTTGGTATGTTAATTAACTCTCTGACACTTATTCATCTTGTAAATAGGTACAGAAGTTAGAAAAAATAGGATGGGCATGGTGGCTTACACTTGGCAACACAGTGAAACCCCATCTCTACTAAAAATAAAACAATTAGCCAGGCATGGTGGTATATGCCTGCGGTCCTAGCTACTCGGGAGGCTGAGGCAGGAAGTTCACTTGAGCCCAGACGTTCGAGGCTGCAGTGAGCTGTGATCACATTATTGCACTCTAGCCTGGGTGACAGAGCAAAACACTGCCCCTTAAAAAAAAAAAAGGTTAGGAAAAAATTGTATGTAAGATGTCACCAGAGTGTCTCGTATATGGTAGGTGCTTCATAAATGTCTGTTGGCTAGAGTTGAAGTGCAGAGACTAAGGGGTGTTTGGAAAATGCATGCGAGATGGCTATTGTTCCCCAACCCTAGAGAGTCTGTCTGGGTGGCTTTGAAGGCCCGGGAAACATGTCCATCTAGGCTGTGAGGCAGGGCTCTGATGCTCAGTGGCTTACCCAGTTTGGACCCCGTTCTGAGCCAATGACTGCAGCCACAGGGACCAGAGGCTGGCACACCAATGGGGTTTCTGGCAAGAACCAGGCAGAATGTTCTAAATAGGGCAGGCTCTCCAGGACCAAGGTAGATAATGGGCATGGACATGTAGGCAGAAAGAGGTTCTGAGCTCTTCCAAGCATCCCCAGTTTTGCATATCCTAACCTCACATCATTGCCAGGATGGCGTATGCTGTCTCCAGGTCAGGCCTTCAGGGGCTGACCGTAGGCAAGTCACATCATATTTCTCTTTGTCCCAGAGAGAGCAATCCTAGTCCTGTCTTTAATGCATGGCTAATGAAATAATCAAATACAAAAGAACGTTGCAAAATATAAAGCACTACAAAAATAAGGCATTATCACTACTGACATCATTACTACTACTACTGCTGCTACAATTACAGCTACTAATGACCACTATGATTTATCAGTCTCTATGTGTCACTTATACTTTATGGATAATCACAAATCATCCCTACAGCCTATTTAGATAAATGATGAAGAAATTGAGGCTGAAAGAAACAAGGCTACTACCAGCCCCGTTATTGACTTTGCATGAATTTGAAAAAGATGTCTCTTCTTCTGGGCAGATGTAGCCCCTCTGGGACACATGGCTTGGCAGGTGGAATGCAGGCTGGTTTTTAGCCTCCACTAGCCCTTGAATAAGCACGCTTGTGCAGGACACACCCTCAACATCAGTTTTCTGCAATCTCACAGAGAAGGTGAGTAGGCTGGTTCAGTAAGAAGCTAAGTTGGGGGCCAGGCACGGTGGCTTGTGCCTGTAATCCTAGCATTTTGGGAGGATGAGGTGGGCAGATCATCTGAGGTCAGGAGTTTGAGACAAGCCTGGCCAACATGGTGAAACCCTGTCTCTACTAAAAATACAAAAATTAGCTGGGGGAGGTGGCGGCGGTTGCATGTAATCCCAGCTGCTTGGGAGGCTGAGGCAGGAGAATCGTTTGAACCCGGGAGGTAGAGGTTGCGGTGAGCCAAGAATCTGCCACTGCACTCCAGCCTGGGTGACAAGAGTGAAACTCTGTCTCAAAAAAAAAGAAGCTAAGTCAAGACTTAAATGCAGGCATGTTCCATTATACAAAGCATGGATACCCCAAGTGGGCATTTGCTGCCTGGAGCCAGCATCTTCTATGTAGACCACAAACACTGGCTGGCCCTCTGCACACTCAACCCCGTGCTGCTACTGTGGGATGCACAAGGATGACGCAGACAGGAGCCCACACCGCAGGGAGTGCATTGCCTCTGAGAAGCAGCAGAGGTACTCCTGCTCAGAACACACCAGCCACAGAACTGAGACGGTGCCCAGAGAGGAACAAAACCGCACAAACCCAGTCCTGTTTACGTGAATGAACATTCTTGTAGTAGGGCTTGATAAGCCTGTTGCTAAGCCTACCTCTCTTCCTGTCACTGAGCACCTGGCTCTTGGCTCAGGAAAGATAATCACTCTGGGAACCAGCTCTCCTCAGGAGACCTGGCAGAATACTGGCAGTCCAGGGCAAAACCTGCCTTTCAACAGAGCTTCACCTCCTCCCATGTCAGACAAGGGGAAACTCAACCTGTGAAGGAAAGGGTTTGCACACACACAATTCTGCTGAGAGCCTGCAGTAGTAAGTGACCCCCACCCCGGGAAAGGAAGGAGCCCCAGCTCTCCCAGCTCAAAGTGCTTCCTAAACAAAGACCCTAAGTGTCCTGCCGCGACAACTCAAGACATGGGACACTCGGGTTCCAGGAGCACCTGCAGCTATCATCTGTCAGTCCCGACACCAGCACTGTCTGTGCTGAGGTTGAAGCAAAGAGATCAGACAAGCACTGGGGTGGGAGCAGGGGCTGCAGAGGGCAGGTGAAGGGGAAAAGGCTTTGGAAAGACCAATATGAATAGCAGGCATTTTTGTCTGACCCCAAAGAAGAGAGCAAGGGAGAGCTGTGATCTGAGCCAAGATGAAAGAGTGATTGGCCTCCCCTAGTAATCAAAGAGTTTAATGAGGCTTATTAAAAGCCCATTTCTAGGTCTTGTTGAAAAATTACACCCATAAGTGGTTTTTTTTTTTTTTAAATAAGAATTGCCTCCTAGGGATTAAACACACACACACACACACACACACACACACACACTCCCCAACACTCCCCAAAAATCCCATACCCCACACATTCACAGTCACATTCCCGCAAAAGCTGCGTATCATGTACTTTACAGCATTCTAGGTGCATCTACATCAACCACGGTCACAATTCGCAACATACACATATATTGTGAGACAGAAAAGCCAGATCACTGAGGTCATTCATGCACCTTTTGAAATTCCAGACATTGAGGGAACCCTAGAGCTTCATCCTCAACGAGTTGTCATGCACATAAACAAAGAGCATAGCCTCTAATCCACAGCATTCTCTGTGTCTTGCCTGAGGCAAGACAACTCAGCAAAAGCAGAAGATACCATGCTTGGAGTCCAGGATCATTAAGCTTTGGTAAAAAAGCAGCAGTTTTACAGCAAGGTCACTGCACAAGAAGGGGGCGGGCGGTGGGGGCTGTGTCACTCCTTCCACCCATGGTGAATTCTCTCTGATACGCTAAATCCCAGACACTTGGTAGAGCCAGCCCTGGGCCTGGAGCAGGTTTCCCTTGGTTCTCAGCTTACTGCGAGCTCACAGCTGCCTTCACTCTCAGGCGGAGAAAACATTGCTTTCTGGAACAATCAGCTAGATGTAGAAAAGAATCCCTTGCAGAAAATTATCCCACCACCAGAGTGCTGCTAATCTCCCCAACATGATACTCACTGCCAAGGGGAAGAATGCAACAATGACCATTTGGATGCTACAACTACCAGGTGGAACAGTCTGCTGTTATTAGAAACAAATATTTTGGATTTAGTAAATCTGGGTTTCAAGCCTAGCTCTAACCCTTACTCAAGGTATGGCTTTGGCCCACTCTTTCAGCCATCGTTTTCTCCTTTGCAAAATGGCAGGAACAACTTCCTTCTACATTATAGAGTTGTTGGAAAGATCACAAAGTACCCTTCAAACTGTATACCCCAAAGCAGATGCTAGAAATTCTCATAATGAGACAATAATGGGAAAATGGAGGAACTCATTGATTGGGTTGTGAACTCCTCAAGTGCCTATGTTGTATTTATCTTGTTCTCAGTGCCCAGCGCTGAGGCTGGGACTAAATACCCTGGGGAAAAACAGTGTGAAAGAAAGAAAGCAGAATGAGTGAATCTGTGAGTTAAGTGGCTTGCCTAATGTCACAGAGCAGGTCATTGCAGGACTTGAGCCCAGAACTCTTGACCACACTAGTCCAGAGCTCTCTGTTCTTGATGTACCAAAGAGTTGGGTCTATTGAAGGGAGAGTGAGTGTCACAACAACTGCAGCATGGACCAGTTTTCAATAAGCCCCACTATTCCCAGACAAAGACCCAATGTCGGCCATATATGGCCTAAAAGGACTTCACAGACTCACCTGTTAAACATGTCAACTCCACACTGGGAACAAACAGAAGTCACAAGTGCAAGTAATACTCAAATGCCTCAAACTGGCTCATCTTATTTACTGACTCATGCAATACTGACCTGAATTGCACAAAACAGAAAAGTCACAAGCCTGGGACAATGGGTCTGGCAGGGGTTAGGTCGTGCAGACTAGAAGCATATCTTGTTTTGGGTTCACTTTCAGCATCATTACTTACCTACTGACCAAGTGTCTGAGAGATCACTAGCCCTCTCTGATTCTCAGTTTTTCCATCTGCAAAACAAGAAGACAAACACAATTGATTCCTTGAGATCGCTGGACTAAAACGCATCACCGGTTTTATGCCTAGAATTGGTTACCAACTACTTATGATTCCAGGTAAGTGGGAAAACTGTGAGTGGTCAGGGGCTGCAAAATAACTAAAAAAATGAAGTGCAATAATAAATTAAGCATGATAATTAATAGTTATGTGTCAAGCAGGACGCTCGCTGATGGTGCCCAACTCTCAGCACAGAAAATTCAGCCTTCCAATCATTTGGGCACTTTTTATTTTTCATAGATGTCAAAATATAAAAGACCATTAAAAATACCAGGAGAAATAAAGCAAAGAAAAGGGCCACAATCTCAACACATTCATGTCCAACAATTTGGGCTTTTTTTTTTCTTTTTTTTTTTCTTCTATACATAGAGTTTACCATTTTTCAGAGCAGAGGCTATCAAGATATACTATATGAAAAAGCACCATGCCAGCCATGATTTTCCTCTCTTGCCACCTGTGTTAGGCCATGACAGTTGACCATTGCCCTTATTAACTCATTTTCCTTCCCATCCTTTTCATCAGTTTCCCCAAGGCCTTTCCAGGTGTGTGGTCAGGTCTCTGACAGGCACTGTCCATACCTGAGCCCAGAAGAGTGAGAAGTGAGCAACTTTTGGAGCCCTCAGACTGGTCTTTCCCTAGTCTAGGTTCAGTTACCTCATCTGAAAAATAGGGAAACTGGACCGACTGATCACAGATACCCTTTTTAACTTGAAAAAGCAAGGCTAAGGAAAAGAGAAGTAAACTCATATATTTGAGTCCCTACTATGTGACAGCTATTGAGCTAATAATATCTACAGATATGATTTCATGATCCTTATAACCACCCTGGGAGAGTTTATAGGCAAGAAAACTGCAGCTCAGCAAGGCTCAGCGAGCTGTCTAAGGCCTGATGCTGTAATTTTGGTACCCCATTCATATTTTTGCCATATCCATGTGTCACCTCTACTATCATTTACTAATTTTTCCAAATGAATTCATATTTTTTCTTAACTATATTTTTAAATAATTTTCAAAAAATGTTTCTGTAGCTCTCTATTTCTGCCCTTTCTCTCCTATGAAAAGCAACCTTGCCACTAAGATAGGTTCTGTAACAACGTTGCTAACAACATAAAGGAATTTGTCATTAAAACCATTCGGACAATATCTAGGAAGTCATAGGTGTGAGGTGCTATACACACACACACACACACACACAATTTATTAAAATAAATTAGTTTTGGAGTTGAAAACGCTCATCCATGTACTATGCCAACTCCCAGTGGTGCCCCTACTACACTTTGGGGAGCTGGTCTGAAGTCCTTCAATGCACTGTGACTTCAGAACTGAAGTCTTTCATCTTTGAAAGCTGAAATCGTAAAAATGCCTAACACTTAGTCTATGTCAAGAAAGTCACCAGGGTCACACAGCTAGTAACTGAAGGAGCCGGGACTGGGCCCCTGCTTGCCTGCTTCTAACCCACCCCAGTGCCCCAGGAGCACACTCAGTTTCCATCCCCCTCCTCAGACCCCAGATATGCAATTCTGTGCCACCTGGCCACCAATTAAGTTGTTTTCAAATCCAGGCAGGGTCATCCTGTTTTGTTACATTGTCCTCAGCTTTTCCGTAAAGTGACTAGATTATATTGATACTTATTTACATTCCCAAAAGAGTGCTTTGGTATAAAACTGCATAATTTCTAAAACCACATTTTGAAAATATGAACTGAACGTGATTCTTTCTTCAACGATCCAAAATAGTAACTGAGGAAATAGAAAAGGCTGATAACCTAATACCCAGGAATGCCATTGCCACTGCAAATGAGTATAAAATCCCAACCCGGTCAGGGGAAGTGGGAGAAAGTGGCAACGTGACTGTACTGGACACTAATCGAAGCTGTTGTCTAGTGTCTTTCTAAAGCTCTAGGCTTCCATTTCCTGTCATCTGGTTTTAAATTAATTGGCATGAATTTTTTATGACCAGAGAGCAAACAGGTTGAATGTCCCATAGAACTGGGTTGGGCTTGCTTTCTGCTGAGCTCCCCATTTCTGCACTGAATATGAGCTACAAACTATGCAGAAACAGGAACACAAATGGACCCCTGACTATTCATTCTCTGTCCAATGACACCTCTTCCAGGAAGGCTTCTCCCACCAACCTGAGTCAGAATTAGTCCCCCCTCCTCTGGCTTCCCTCAGGGCAACACTTCTTGCAGACTCTGTTACACTGCAGTCATGCATTGTTTTCTTTTTTCAAAAAAAGTATTTTCTTTCTGACTATTCACTAAATACAATAAAAACTCACCTAACACCATCAATATGATTTTAGATATATTTCCTTTTAAGCTTTTTTGTATGAACACTCACACAGACATCCACACAATGTACATTCAGATGCTTTACAAGGTGGGATCATACCATACAAGCTAATTTTAATCTATCTTTAATTTAGTAAAATAGCATGCTTTTAAATTGTTATGTAGATTTATAATTAATCTCCTACTGATGGACATAGCATTGTTTCTAATTTTTCACTAGTGTAAATACTCTAATATCTTTGTACATATTTCTTGTAGGGTTGTTTGATTATATGCTTATACTGTATTGCTTAACATTTTAAAAAATTATAGCTGCTCCTCACCCGAGTGTATCACTTGTCATTTTTACCAGCAGAATATGAGCATGCCAATTCCTCTCACTCTCATAAATATTAGGCATTAGCATACTTTAAAAAATCTCTATTGATGTGTTAGGTAAATTGTACCTAATTATTTTAATCTGCCTCTCTTGAATATCAGTTAAACATCTTTCTCTCGGTTTCTTGGTCATCACACTTCTTCTTTGGGAATTGCATGTTCACTGTGCTTTACTCATTTTGGGTGTTAGTCTCTTTCTGGTTGCTACATAAGGGTTTGCTATTTGTCTTTTACCCTGATTATTTTTAGCTTGCTTCCAGCATGTCTAATCATAGTAAAGGGCACCACCAGAAATCTGGGTACCTGTTTTGACACCCCCTTGCATGTCACTACTCACAGCCAAGCAATCACCAAGTCCTATCAGTTCTACCTCCTAAATACACCTTAATTTGGCTCCTTTCCCTCCCTCTCCATCTCCATGCCCTCATTCATGACACCATCATGTCTCTGGGGGACTTCTGCAGTGGCCTCCCAGTAGTCTCCTACATCTTCTACTCCAATTCTCTCACCACCTGAAGCCAGAAGTATTTTTTTTAATGCAAATTGGGTTATATTTTCTGCCTAAAACTTTCTGACAGTTTCCTATTCTACTGAAGATAAAATCCAAAGTCCTTCATGTGTTCCTTTGCTTCACAAGGCTGCTTCCAGAACCTGGCTTCTGTACTGCTCGGGTATTGCAGATACATCCAACTGCCCCACAGTCTCTGTAATTGAGCCACACTGGCCGCCTTTCAGGTTTGCAAATATCAAGCCCCTGGGTGCTGCTCCCTCGGGCTGAAAGGTTGTTTGCTTTCCTCTCTGCCTGGCTGACCCAAATGAACCCTTCAGGCTTCTCAACTCCAATGCCATCTCCTCTGAGAAGCCCTGAACCCCCAAGTTAAATAAGCCCCTCTGACTATTTACTAGGGTTTCCTTTGCGGCACATTTCACAACTGTACTTAAGCACTGTTTGGCATGGTTGGTTTAATGAGAACCAGGCTGTATGCTCTATGAATGACATGGTTTGGATCTGAGTCCTCACCCAAATCTCATGTCGAATTGTAATCCCCAATGCCACAGGCGGGGCCTAGTGAAAGGTGATTGGATCATGGGGTGGATTCTCATGAATGGTTTAGCACTATCCTCTTAGTACTGTTCTCTTGATGACGAGTGAGTTCTCTTGGCATCACCCCCCTTGCTCCCTCTTCTTCCTCCTGCTCCAGTCATGTGGAGTATCGGCTTCCCCTTTGCCTTCTGCCATGAAGGTAAGTTTCCTGAGGTCTCCCCAGAAGCCCAGCAGATGCTGCCATGCTTCCTGTACTGCCTGCAGAATGTGAGTCAATTAAACCTCTTTTCTTTATAAATTACACAGTCTGAGTCAATTAAACCTCTTTTCTTTATAAATTACACAGTCTCAGGTATTTCTTTGTAGCAGTGTGAGAACGGACTAATACAATCAGGACAGAGACTTGGTCTCTCCTGTCTACCACTGTCTATCCAGAATTTAGCATGGTACTTGGCACATTCTAGGCACTCAATGAATACTTACTGGATTACTTTCTTTAAAAATATATTTTAAAAATATTTAAATAACCTATCTATTTCAAGGATCAAGCAATCACTTCTAGGTTTTCATAAGAAATTAACACAGGTCTTCACACAGAAAGCAGCTCCAGTGACAAACCAGTCCTGTCTTCAAATGTGCAGGGTCTAATTTAAGCCTATTCAAGAAGGACTGTTCCATTTCTCTCCATGTACAAAACTCAAAGCTCTGGCTTGGGCAGCCACAAGTACACTAGGGTGAAAGTATCTCAAAAAGTCCATGTCTCATGCTTTTCTGCAGCTCCTTCCTCTCTCCACCCTATGTTTTGCCTCCATTCAGTGAATGCCTCTTAAATGGACTTAATTTCAAATTATATCTTATATCTAATGTAGTATACCAAATTATATCTAATTCACTGCCTTCTCTCCCAACATTTTAAAACCAATTTGAGTTATTAGCATTATTGACTTGATGGTTCTCTATAGATCAATACCTATATTTATGAATATTTTCTTAAGTTACTTTCTTGAATCGATTGTTGGTCAGAGAGGCTCAGTACTTCTCTAGCCACATCTCTTCCCTGCTCCCTGAGTCCACCTTGCCCTCAATTCAGCATTTAGTTCACTGAATTAGCTGTAATTGTACTTCCCCACTTGCCTATAGGGTCTCCAGGATGTAAGTCAGAGATCAGGCTGCAGTGTAGAGCCACCATTTCCTTGACTTAATTTGGACTCTTCTCAAGCTCACCACACAGCACCTTAGGCATAATGATCAGTTGCATGTAAGGTGTTGATGCCCTCACTTTGGTCATCTTAGGCCACTAACATACTAGTTCAAGGAGTAGAAGGAGGTCAGCGGGTCAGATATTTGCTGGGGCCTATTATGGAGGGCTTAGGAACTCACTCATGCCAAGGAGGCACAGGATAAGAATAAAAGTTCATTTCCTGCCCTGGAAGAAATTGGGTTTTAGTTGGGAAGACAAGATCAACAGGCAGTAAATAGTCTTGGCCTTGCCTGTGTCTGAAGCCTCCTCTCTTCTACATTCTGTTACAAGAATCTGCTTCAAGATTCCTTTTATTTAAGCATCCCTCTATATAGCTAAAGATCCCAGGAAGAGGAACTGGAATAACTGGTGAGGTCCACTGGATCTTTGTTAAATGTTGCGTTGGCTGTGGAATCAGAGTTTGGGTTTTACCCCTGGTTCTATTTCCTCCCTCTGGGTGATCTTGGGTGGCATATTTAACCTCCCTTAGCCTCTGTGTTTTCATTTGAAATGTGGGGATAGTAAAAGTACCTACCCCTGGGTTGCTGCAGTGCTTATGTGTCTATGACCTAGCAAAGGCTCAACAAATGTTGGTGAATATTATTCTAATTGCTAGACTGTGATAATCTTAGCTAACAGTAAAGTATTTACTGTGTGCCAGACATTGTCCTGAGCACTTTACAAATATTAACTCATTTAACCCTTATAAATAATTCCATGAGTTAAGTACTATTATTTGCCTCATTTTATAGATAGAAACTGGGGTAGTGAGAGGCTAACAAAATTGCCTGAAGTCACAAAATAAATGCTGGAGCCAGGATTTTGAACCCAGGCAGTCTGGTTCCAGAAGTCATGCTCTAAACCATTAGACTATTAATTATCATAATAATCATTTAATGAGTTACTATAATTTTTAGTTACTATTTAATCATGATTTATTTTTATTAATGATGGGTGGCTGGCCTACTCATATAGGTCCCCAGGCAGCTGGGGTGATTGGGATGGGGTTTGGGCTGGTAGCGTTTCAGGAAGCCATCCCAGCTCACTGAAGTTCAAAAGAGTCTTCCAGTTCCAGGCAGGAACCAAGGATCTGAACAGGAAACCAGGGCAGAAGCCCAGTTGTGTGTGTTGAGCTAATATGGTAGGAGTGGGAATGGAATATGAGATAGCCTGGTAAGCCCTGGGTACTTTGGGAAAAGGGTTGGAAGAAGGGCACCTGAACCTCCAGGCTTCACCTACCAGGAGGGCTGAGGCTTCCACTGGGTGTCTCACTGTATCGAGGTGGACTCTAGGGCGAAGTGGGTCACAACCTGCAAAAGGCCCCAGTAACTTAGCTAAGAAGGGCTAGAGAAGGTGCAAGCTAATGTCTTCTTTCTGGAAGTCTCTGCTGTCCCTGCTCACAAAGTCCCAGGAATCCTAAGGTTCAGAGATGCTTCTTGAGCTGGAAGTATGGCTCAGAGATGCTTCTCGAGATGGAAGTATCTACTCTTGAGATGCGAAAGCCGATTTCAGGAAAGTCTGTTGATCTAAGCTGAGTTGCTTGCATTGCCACTGGATGTCTGAGTAAAGATGAGTTCTCCTCCAGGGACCATGGTCTGTCAATTCCAGCTTTATCATTCATTATCAGGCCTTGGATATCCCCCCCTGGACATCCACTGCTGATCAGGTCCTTGAAACATGCTCACTTTGGTTTTCTTCAGAGTCAAAGATTTTGTCCTTTCTCCCTCCCTCTTGTTTAGGTATCATTTTTGAGAGCAGTCATGGTGGTGTGAAGCAATTTAGGATGAGAACACTGTACTGCAGCCACAGGACCTCAGCCTCAACAACCTACCAACCTACCATGGCTTGGTGGGGCCAAGAGTGAAATCCTGATGTATTAACTGGCCTCCAAAGACCAGCTGTATCCTCCTCTTGGTGCTCTCATCACAGCTGCCGCCTCTGCAGGTGCTCCCCAGCTGAAGACACTCTGCATCAACTTCCTTTCAGAGCGAGATCGTTTTCTGTGTTGTGCAGCAGAAATAACAGATTTTCTTATTTACCTAAAAACATGGAAAGTCTAAGAACAATCTAAGAGGTTGCCTCATACTGTCACTTCTTTTCAACCAGGCCCACAGAACCATGTGAGAGAGCCTTTTTAATAGAAAAACAAAAACAAGGAAGTCAGCTCTTCTTGAAAGATAAACTTCTCCAATCAGCAACTTTCTACTCACCCTCTTTCATTTAACAAGCAATGTTGGTTGCTTACTGTGAATGTCAGACTCAGATTACAATTGGTGGCTGGGAAGAGTGAAAAGAGCATGGGCCTGATCCGTGTTCAAATCCCAGCTGTGACTCATGTAAGGCGTGTGACATTGAGAAAGTTACTTAACTCCTCTGAGCATCAGCTTCTTTATCTGCAAAGTGAAGATCTTTATCCCAATCTTTCAGAGCTGAGGTGAGAATTAGCATTTCTCAAACATCTAGCTGAGGCCTTCAAGTCAGTCCTTAAGAATACTCACTGCTTTTACCATTTCTACTACTAATCATAGTTAATAAGACATGCTCACTGCACTAAAAAGGTCAAAAGTGTTACTGGCGGATGGGAAGCCTGTTATCTATAGTGGGATCCAGTGAGGAAGAGGTCAACTCTACTGGGATGGAATGGGCAAGACAGACTTCAAGGGAGACTCATGAGCACAATCTTTTCAAAACAAAAGGTCTGTGGCAAGAGGCTTAAAATGTGGATACATCCTGAGAAGTACAAGCTTTAGAAGGAGATGCGGAACCTCTGACCGAGCACAGGGACTACAAAGGGCTCAGGGGCCAGCTTCTAGCAATGCGGTCATCCACCAAAGGCTTTTAAGCTGGGCAAAGAGAAGGCCAGATTTGTCCTTGCGATAATCACTCTGGCGGCATTCAAGACAGACTAGAGGGATGAGGCTGGGAGGGAAGCTGGAACAGACAGAGCTGCAGAGCCGAGGCTGATCTAGGCCCAAGGAAAGGGTCCCTAACTTCATTTGTGAAGCCACTGGTCACCCTTGCCAGCTCCTTCTAGCAGCCTGGCTACAGCAGCCCAGTTCCTGAAGGCCGTGGGCCTGGCTGCCTCAGAGCCGACCTGTGGAGGGTCCTTTCAGGAACCAACTGCAAAACCATCCACCCAAGCTGTTCCTCTCTGACTCTGCTGGCGCAGGGGCTCCTCTGCTTCAGGCCCTCTGATCCCTGCACCACTCGAGTCTGGAGCCACGGACAGGGTGACTGAGCTGCTGCCCTAGCCTGTACCAGTCCAATTAATTCAATTCCATGTAATAAATGATGTTTTTGTGTGGATCCTGTGCTCATCTTTGAGGGTTGTATGACACTGTAAGAGACAAGGCACATGAGGTTTATACTGAAGGAGACACAGCTGTTCTGCAACCCAAAACTGAGTGCTGGAATGTGCTCAAGAGAGGGCTGAGTGACAGTGTTCCACTCAGGGATATGGGAGACAGGGCCAGGGATCCTCCTTGGCAGCATCAGAAAAGCTTTATGGAAGAGGAGCGCACTTGCCTGGGCCTGGAGGCTAAGAAGGCCCTTGATAGTCAAAGGATGAGAAAGGGGCCTTTAGGCCGAGGGAAGGTGTGTGGGGAAAGTGCTGTTGCCTGTGGTGGCTAGACCACAGGAAGGAAAGAAGGTGACAGAAGACCAGGGCAAGATAGGTGGGCTGAGGTCATGCTGGGAAGGGCCTGAGGTCACTTTCTATTTTCTTCCCTAAGGCAAGAAATGGTCACATAAGGAGCAAGACAGTAATTTTCATTCAGTACCCACTATGCCCCTGGTAGTGTGCATTATATGAACTCTACATGCACACATTTAGTCTGCATTTTATAACCATCCCCAGAAGCAAATATTATCACCATGCCCATTTACAACCAAAGAAACCAAGGCTTAGAGGGATTATGTGGCCTACCCAAGGCCACTGAGGCAGAAATGGAACTCAAATATATACATTCCAGCCCAATGATGCCCCCTCTGTATAATACCAACTCCCTAAATGGTTGAGGCAGATGTATGTCCTTCATTCAAACAGTCAAGAAAACCTAGACTCATCATCACCACCACTGCTGCCATAGTCGTGGACTCCAAATTTTATTTCGTGAGGGAGAAAATGTACCAGATGTGCCTCTTTGTAACAGGATATTTTAAGATTCCTGAAGATATATGTTTAATTAAAATCAACCACTGTCAGACCACCTGTGCTCACTGACGACTTACAACGTGCAAGGTGCTTCCACTCCATGTTCATAATAACCATCACAACAACCCTATAAAGTTGGTTTTACTCCCCCAGTTTTATAGTTGAGGACATGGAGGCTCAGAGAGGCAATGTGAATTGCCCCAGATGCACAGAGTGGCAACGGGAACTAGAAGCACGTGTCGTGGTGCTTGGGCCCACCTGTTCACCACAAACTCAGAGAGCCAACAACCCAGTCCTCATAGTTTCTCTCCAAAGGGTCCTCTTCTGCTGATCCCCATCTCAATAAGTGATGCCACCTTCCACCAGCCGCACAAGCTAGAAACCTAGGTCACTCCTGACACCCCTCTCTCCTGCACTGAACCCCCTAGATCTAAGCCATCTTTGAGTCCTGCTGGTTCTAACTCCTCAATCTCTCCCAATTCTGTCCACTTCTCACCATCTCTGTTTCTACTACCCTATTCAAGTCACAGTCATCTCTCACCTGAGCTTCTGCAATGGCCTCCCAACCAGTCTGCCTGCATTCGTCCTCATAGAAGATGTGACCCCAGCCCTGGTGATGGGCCCCAGCATGGCTCAGCCACTCTTGGCAGCCCTGTTTCCTTTTGCTCTGCCATTCTTTCCTTTCCTCAAACACTCCATTCTGTGTGACCCTGGGCTTTTTGCTCTCTCTGTGTCTCAGCTGCCTTCTCTGCAAAAGAACAAGAATTGCCCAGGCCCCCCAGATCCAAGATTCCCCACCAAGGATCTGCCAGGGTGGGGAGGATGAAAACTGAGAGGATATGGAGACCTAGAGATCCGAGCAGGACCGTGCTCTCCCACGCGGGAGACCTCAACTTGGAGCCAAGGCAGGTGGGATGGCAGGAGCCTGCACTCCCTCTCCTCCTACCCCATCCCGGGCTTCTCAGACAGCTTCAGCCACCAACAATTGGGAGATGTCGGTCTGATGTAACTGAATGCCAACCAGGCTGCACAGGGCCCAGGGAATTGCCTCAGAAGTTGCTACTGATAAGAAGGTGGCTCAGGCTGGGTGGAAAGGCCAGAGGCAGAGCCTGGCACTGAATGAGGAGCCACGGGCCTAATCCTCAAGGAGTCTGGAGTCCCAGGAGTTTGGGCAGCCTAGAGATCAAGGGCCTTCGCCTTTTTGTCCCATGGACCTCTTTGAAACTTACAAATCCTTTCTCAGAGAAATGTTTCTAAATTCACAAAATGAAAATAAGATTACAAAGAAAACCGATTATATTCAAATAGCTATCAAAATGTTAAAATGAGAAATTTGTGAGACAGTTAGATTTTTCTTCCATTTTTTTCAGTCATAACAAGATCTAACGGCAGGTCTATTAACTATCATAACCTTGAGGTAGTGATGAGTGTAAGTGATATTTTGAGGTATCTGCAACAACTATAATGGGATACAAAAATATCTGATTCCTCCTGGTAACAAAGTCCCAGAGATTGCTAATGCTATTGTGGTTTATTACCCATATTCACAGTGGGAGAAAATGGTAACTTTCAGTTATTTTTTCCCAGCCACATGCTCACATTACCAACCTCTAATTGACAGCAGTGACCTCACTTTACAGAAGAGGAAACTGGAACTCCCAAAGGGGCAGGGGCTTGCACAGGGCTACACGGCACGTTAGAGTTAACTCGAGGCTAGCACAGGCCCCTGCTGCCTCCCAGGCCACGCCACCCACTCTGCAGAGCCACCTCTTGAGTGCGAGACCCACAGAACAATCATTTCACTTCTCTGGGCCTTAGTTTCCTTACCTGTAAAATGGGAATAACCACACCCACTTCTGCAAGCTGCTGTGAGGACGGAATGAGAAAAGGAGCAGGAAAGGGCCTTGTTACCTGGACAGTGCTCCGTACTTGGGTATATCAGTAACAGGCAAGTAATTATTATGCACTATCTGATGAGAAACCAAAGGATATGAAGCTCAGAGTGGCAAAGTGGAACGCCTATAGAGGTAAGACAATGAGGAGGGGTGGGGACTATGGTAAACTCTAGAACTCATGCCCTTCTGAAAAGAGGAGCATCCACTCACCACCAGTGGAGGATGGCGAGCCTAGTGTTAACAAATCTGACTTTCTAAGAGATGGTGGGAGTCCACATGTTTGGTAAAATGTCCTTGTTTCTATATTAAATTCTTTGATATTAAAAACAGAATGTGAGCCCCAAAACATATCTATATGCTGTCAGTTTGCAGCCCCTTGGGTTTACAGGTAGGCGAATTTCATTGCTTTGGGAAGGAAAAGATGAAGCAGGTCAGTGTTTTTCCCATACAGGCCAAGAGGGTCCTCATCCCATCCTGGCCCTGGAGGTCAGATGGGGCCCATACAGGGTGAGCATTCTTGTGATAGCCACCAAGGCCTCCCAGACAAGAAAGTTAGCTACACATTTGTGCTCCAGCCCTTGGCTTCTGGGGGACTGCCTGGTTTTATTAATAACCCTGGATTGTGCTCATAGCACATCAAGGTAAACAGAGACATTTCCAGGGTGTGTACTGTAGGCAATTCTAACAGATGAAGAAGAAGCAGGTTTCCAAATATAAATAGGAAGATAAGATAAGCAGGCAGAGATCCAAGTCGGCTTCATACTGAGTTGCAGGCTGTGAGCCATAGACTTAGAGAATCTTGGCTCACTGGGGCTGGAAGGGGCCCTTATTTGGAGGATAGAGAAACAGGCCCAGAGAAAAGACAAGACTTCCCAAGATTCATCAGATACTTCTGATTTCTTATAGCATTGGTTGCCTCACCTAAAGAAGCTCACAAATCCACTCACAGTTTCCAGAATGTGTCATCCTCTCCCCAGCCCAGTGCTGCTGCCCATGCTGTTCCCCCATCTCTGGCCATGTCAGACTTGACCGCCAAGATAATCTGGGTCTGCCTGTGGGAGCCTGTCCTGACCCTTCCAGGCAGGGGTGGATGTGGTGCTGCTCAGCACCTCAGCCCCTGTGTCTCTGGCTCCAGCAACACATGCCACACGGAATTACCACTGTCGGTGTGTCTGCCACTCTCAAAGCCCTGAGGCAGGGTCCTGCCTTAGCCAGCTCAGTCTACCCAGGGCCCAGCACAGGCCCCGGCACAAAGGAGGTACTCTAGAAACAGATGTCAAATGAAACAGAGGCCAAATAAAATGGAGAACGATGCCTGATGTCAGTTCCCTCTCTCAGTGGCATAAGGAGGTTGCAAGCAAAGACTGCCATGGAATGGCTCACCAGACACCATCTTGATATTAAGTTAACATGTCAAATGGTCCCAAGTCTAAGATAATAAGACTTTGGCCTATCATATCAAAGGCCAGCCAAAACTCTGATAAGGATGATATCTATCTTGTGAATAAAGGAGAGCAGCAAAATAAGTTGTTTTGGGGGTCCGATAAGTGCCAGGCTCTAGCCTGAATACGCACTCATATGGCCCCCCTGAATTCGCTAGCTTCTGAAGAAGATATGATACGCCTATTTTACAGGTGGCTGAATAACACCCATGGCCAGAAGAAGAGAAGAGAAGGCAGGACTGAATCTAAGCCACATAACTTCAGAGTTCTTTCCTTTCAATCAAAGTTGCCCTGTAGTTAACAATGGGCAGCTTTCGTCCTGTCTGTTCCAGACCACGGCTTGTCCCAGGCATGGAGCAGCTGAGGCAGGGGAGCTTGGAATAAATTATTTCCCAATCCCCCTCACTCTGAGTCCTGTTTTTCCAGCCCTGCCACTGACACAGGTCTGTGGCTTGGGAAGAGGGGATGATTATGGGGGCTGACTGGTGTTTTCTAGGAAAAGAAATAAAATGCAAAAACAGAGGAGAAGCCTGAAGCCCCCACTCACTACAGCAACTAAGTGGGTAGGAGAGGGTTCTGTTCAGCCTTTTTTAAAACATAAATTATTATTTAAACATTATTTACATTTCTGTGTTACCCCTAGAAAACTTTGGTTTAGAGAGTGACTGCTTGGAGATGGAAGTCTTCAGGTTAATTCATTCCTTCATCAGCCTAATCCTAACGATTCAAATAGCAGTAAGATGGGACAAGACGGGTTTTGCGAATGTCATGGCTAACACAACGGAAACCATTCTGATTGCTCAGGGTGTACATAGGGCATTTCTAGCTTCTGACTGGACAAAATCCTGCATCCAGCAATAATTAGCACACTGAATTCCCTCGTATCCTAAATGGATGAGGCAGAGGCTTGGAGTCAGAGAGAATGAAATCTCAAACCCACTTAACCTCTCTGATCCTTGGTTTCTGTGCCTATGCCTCACAGGACTTCTGCGATGACAGTGACGCAGGTCAGGTAGCCAGCACAGTGTCTGCCCATTAAATGCTGGTCGTCCTGGTTCCCTGTGGCACTCACCTCAGAGCCATTGGAGGCTGAGTGCTGGGGGCAGCTGGGGCATTGAGGGGAACAGACACAGTGGATGTGCTATTTGTTTCCTCAGGCTTTGCCTCCATCGTACTTTGTGAATCGTAGTTTGCAGATTGGGCTGATATTTTACAAGCCCACAATATACAGTTTTTTATGAGCCCATAAAAATCTTCAAAGTGAAATCAAATTTATGTGCCTCTTTCTGGCTTACGGACTAAAGTCCAGCCCTTGAGCTTAACCTTCGTGACTCTCCTATGAACCTCCCTCCTAGTGTGTACATGGTGGCCTCCACACACCTCTGCTCACCCTTCTCTAGACAGGTTCTGCCCATCCCTGCCTCTACACCTTCGTTCATGCTGTTCCTCTGTTAGAGCAATCCAAACCCTTCCAGGATCTACCCCTGCCCACCTGTGTGAAGCACTGCCCTGCAACTTAAGCCCTTGCAGCCTTCTTGGAATTCCATGATGTTCAGATAAGTGGCCATAATTTTGATTTTCTTTTTCCCTGGGATGGTTTTATTTGCTGCTAGGTCCTGAATGAGTCTCTGAACCATTCAAGGCCTCCACATACTCACAAGGAGGAGAGCCTCCAAGGCAGGGCTGGTGCAGACACTCACCCTGCTATCTTCATGTGAGGAATCCCTCCTATCCTTCAAAACTCACAGGAAGAGCTCCCTCCTCCAGGAAGCTTCCCTATTAAGCTGGCCTTGTTCTCTCCCATCTACAGCTCCCCACAGGACTCCATCTGAATCATTCTCAGAGGACTTATCACTTCCTGCCACGTAGAGTAGTCATTTATGTGACTTGCCCCTCAACACTGTGAGCCCAGGAGGGAACGGACCATGTCTGCTCACTGCCATGGCCCTGGCATCCAGCAAAGGGCTTGACATAAGGGAGATTTCAGTAAATATTTGCCTAATTCATAAAAATAATTACAGAAAAAAACAGGTATATAATGCTTACTATGTACCAGGAATTATTGCAAATGCTTTGCATGCATTGGCTTACTTAATACCTTACATATATTAGCATATTTAAGGTGCACAGCCTCCCTATGAAAGTATGTCCTATAATGATTCCCATTCTTCAGATGAAGAAGCCAAGTCATAGAGAGGTCAGGTGACACACCCAAGGTTGAGCAAGTGACAGAGCTTCTGCTTGAATCCAGGACATGTTGTTCTAGCAACCATGTTCTTAACCACTGAGCAATAAATACCACCTCTGAATTCATTCACCTTTATAGCCTCAGTGCCTAGCAAAGAACCAGGCAGCTAGCAAGCACTCAATTAGCATGTGTTCCCAACACTTCTTGGTTGGAAGGCTGCCACCAGTCGTGGTGAGATGCAAGATGGAATGGGCACCTGCAGAGTGGATCCAACCCCTGCCAAGCCTGCCACTAGCATATTCTGAAGTGGGCTGTTCCTTTCTCTTAATGAGATGCACAATCTCCACTCCACAGAGCCTTCTCTGCCAGGGCAAGCTACTCACTCCATTCTTAGTAGTAAGGTGACACGGGAAGGCCGTGTGCTTTGTTTCCATCAGGACTCGCTGCCTACCTAATTCTACATTCATTAAGGCTTCCAGGAAACCCCATCCCTAGTCACTGTCAGAAATAATCAGCTTGTCTGTCTGGTGATGCTCCCTGACCTAAAAACAGAAGGCAAGGAAATAGATCTTGCATCATACTTCTCCGACTTCAGTTGTTTTTATTACTCTAAGACCCATTTTCAGACATGCAACATTCACTTTTCTTCAGATTGCAAAATGGAAGAGGGTTTCTAGTGTTTGAGAATGCTATTCCAAAGCCAAGTGAAATTAATCCTTTCGCTTATTTATTCCCAGACCTTGTGCAAAGGGAGCAGGGCTGCAGACAAAGACAACTCCAGCTGAGGGTTCTGAAGATTCTGATCCAGGTCTCCTCAACAAAGCATGCCAAAACACATGCACCAGACTCTCCTTTCCGCCAAAATACATCCCATGTCATGCTCTCCAAAAGGATAATCCTTTGCTAAATCCTACACAATCATTTCCAATGTTTGCTGGTAATGGACACCAGAAAGCTAGTGAACTTTCCTTAGCTCTAAATACACTTGCTAATAACTCTTTCACAGAAAGAGCTCTATTCCTGCTGATTTCAAGGATCTGGAAATCAGACTCCTAACAAATTTCCTTTGACTTTGTTTCACATAATCCTGCTTCTGTCTGCTTCATGCTCTTCTCCAAGTGTGTTGGGTCCCAGCGGGCCATTGTCCTCCACGAATGATGGCTTCAGGCTCAACAAATGGCCTCCATCTATCATCACCGAGCTCCAGCGGTGACAACAGAGGCTCTTCTGTTTCCCTCTGCAAGCAGGCAGAGTAATGGCCCTGCCTCGGACTCGTCTCCCCACTGTCTTGGGACAGATACCAAGATTACTGGAGTTCTGGGGAGGGGAGTAAAGGCAGGGCCATTTCCAGTTTTGACGTGAAATCCTTCTGGTCTGTGGAGACTCCATTTATGTTCTCTGCTCCCCGGTGGCCAATCCTTTCTCTCATCCATCCTCCACTCTGCAGCCCAAGCCTTTCTTCTAAACCCATCATCCATCTCCCTGTTGAGCTCTGAGAATCTAATGAGATAATCATGTTTGCAAGTACAGAATGTGCAGAGCTGTTAAGGAGGACTGGATTTGCAGTCATGAAGGCCTGGGTTCAAATCCAGCTTAGCAACTTTCAGAATGTGTGACCTTGCAAGAGCTACTTAGCCTCTCTAAGCCTCCATTTTCTCATCTGCAAAGTAGGAATGATAATGCCTGCCTCCTGGTGTCACCATGAAACTCAAGTGAATAATAAAGGCAATGGATACTAATCGCTAAGCATAGTGCCTGGCAAACAGAAGGCATTTAACTGGGGCTACTGTTATTTTTAGAAATGTATGCCATAATAATATTAATAAGAATTTTATGTCTTCCCTGCAACTCTAGAAAAATGGATGGTGGAGATAAATGAATTGAGTTTACCTGTGGTGTTGAGTCTCGCTGACTGGAAGTTGGGGCAGGGAAGCCTGGTGGTGGCAGTTCCAACCAGCTCCAGCACAACCCAGGATCTAGCGCAGACCCCAACAGGGGAAAATAAGATCTACCTCACAGTTCTGTTGTGAGTACTCATGTGGTTACACAGATAAATGCCAGTCTTTGGTTCCCGGCATACAATAGGTGCTACAGAAAGTTTGGCTAGTCATATTAGTTACTTATTTGTTCGATGCTTTATGGGAGTCTAGGACATTTTGCAAGGTGCTACATGACTTTTAGAGGAGGAAGAGGAAGAGGGGTAGAAAAGGGGAATAAGACATAATCCATATACTCATGGAGCTCACAGGGTAATGCAGTGATTCCCAGCCTTGGCTACACATCACAGTCACTTAGAAAACTTTAAAAAATACTGGTGCCCTGGCTCCATACCCAGAAACTCTGATTTAACTGGTCTGTGGTGAGGCGTGGGTTTCAGTATTTGGCAGAAGCTTCTCAGGTGATTCTAATGTGGCCAGGACCAAGAACAGCTGGCCGATTTTTGGGAAGACATAAACACATAGATGTTTTTAATAATATATATGCTTAGGGTTCTAACAGCGTTATGTACAGAGGGTGGTAGGAACACAGATGAAGGCACAGATAATGCCTTGTTATTTAAGCTGAGTAACAGCGTGGGAGTAGGAGTTTGCTAGAAAAAAGGATCTGCGAGAAGGGCATTCTGAGCCTTTACTGTAAGGCCCCAAATAAAGGCAGAGCTGCAGTGAGTCACCAGGCAGGAACTGGAGCAAACCAGGGCACTCGAGAGGGAAATGAGAAGAGCTGGACTGATTCTCACGAGCAGAGCTCCCTGGATCCTGTACCTGTCTCCTACTCCTCAGCTGGGACCCTGCTCCCAGAGGTTCACCACTCAAGACCAGAAGGCCCCCTCTGTGTAGAAAAGAGAAAAAGGGCATTCTGCAACATCACATGGCCCCTGGAAAGTTCCTTTGCTTCCTCATCAACTGTTGCCACATGTCTTGCAGAGAGGCCAAACACAGGGTGAGGCATAGGTTTGTTGTTTGGCTGGGGATAGGGGACCAGGCACAGGTTTGCCTCCTGTCCATGGTGCTGAACAATCTTTGTGCTGGAGAACCGGGGTGCTCAGAGTGTGGTCTGTAGATGCACGGCATCAGGATCCCATGGGAGCTTGTTAGACATGCAGAATCGTGGGTCCCACCCAGGACTTACAGAATCAGAATCTGCCACTTATCAGCATCCCCAGGTGATTTGTGTGCACACATTAAAGCCCAAGATGCACTGCTCAAAGCCAGTGTTTCAAAACTGTAAGTTGCATCCCCTTCATGAGCTGTGAAATTAATTTAGAACATCCAAAACAGAATTTTGAAAGAAAATAATGAAATAAAATGAAATACAACAGAAAAGAATAACAAATGTCGGAGTTCATCACACTTATTACGCTTGTGCAAAAGTAATTGCTCTTTCTGCTATTACATTTAATGCATTACTTTTCCTGCCATTAGTTTAACGGCTGAAACTGCAATTACTTTTGCACCAACCTAATAGTAATAGCAAGTATTGTTACTATATATATGAGTGTTCTAAGCAGAACCTAAAAAGTATTCATTATTAGGAATTGCATTTTCAACAATGTCTGAAAGGCGCTGCTTGTTTTTTCCTAATTCTGGGACACTGGTGATTTTTATCCAGTATCTCCCAGGATTCTGAGACAGGAGAGGAAGCAGACAGTGGGAGAAATGAGGGTTATAGGTTGATACAAAAAAGAGAATGAAAGATATAAAAAGAGATTGAGAATTGATATAAAAAAAGAATGAGAGAGTGATACTGAGCCTCCAGGAGATGTATTCTCTGAGAGAACACTGGGGAAGGAAAAATATAAACAAGGCTGGTTTTGACATCATTTACCAGTTACTACAAAAGAAACAACAGCCAACCATGGCTCAATGATTGAATGAATATCAAATGGTGGAAGGAATATGGGTACAGCTTGGCAAACGTAGGTATAGACAAGTGAGTCTGTGTGGGCTAACAAGCGTATCCAGTTGTACAGAGAAGACTGGGTTGAGTATTATTGTCTGCAGAGTTACTTTAAAGTGCTCTTGACTTTCTTTTTTATTTCAATAAAATTTTGTAACAATTTACATCACCCTTAAAACAAGTATTGCAGTGAGTTTATATGTTTCCATGTATGTTGCTGATTTCATATACTGAGGAATTCCCTAATATTTCTGATGGTTTGCTCCCCCAGCCCCAGGAGCAGTGGTAGAAGTGAAGGTGGGCAGGCAAGAGTGCCTCTGGCTTATAGTCAATAGCCCTGGTGTTTTGCTCCTCACCACAGGCAGATTTCTTAGGTTTCTCACTGCCCACCACCAACCAAAAAATCCAGAGGCAAAACTCTACAGAACTTTGGAAAGAAATAAGCAGAGGTCTCTTTAAAATGCACAAAGACGCTTTGTTCGCTTCAAGGGGTGACAGAACAAAATGTCAAGAGTAGAAGTGACTCTGTGATTTTTCTTCCTTTCAGAACCTGGCAATGGGAGTTATTAACCTCTTGCCACATGTCTGTTATTTCATTTATACAACATTGTCCTACATTTGATTCTGCCTAGGAAATTGGTGTCTAATGGAAGATGACAAAAAGAATGACTTTTAAAATAATTTTCTTCCAGGTTAGTAGTTTATAAAATACTGAGCTCAATATTCCCACTTTGGGAAATTCTGCATAGAGGGAATGTTATGAGACAAAAAGTTTGTTAACACTCACACAGGGTTTCAGCATCAAGGAAGACACAACTCCATGTATCCAAACACGTGTTTGTTCTACAAAATGGCAGAATGAAGACTAGCCTATCCTCCATAATGAGCCATGAAGTCAGCTTGGACACTTTTACTTTAATAAAAAATTACCAAGTAATATATCTGTAATTTATAATGGTAATTTTTTTTGGAGGGGGCAGGTGGGGCACCGACAGGCTATCTAATTTTTAGGGCCCTGTTAAGTCCCTCAGAACCCTCAGTTAGTTGTCATGATGCTTCATATGATGAGCAGAGTGGCTACCTCTTACTGGTAGCTATTATGTTCCTGGACTTTCATATCTTTATTACATTCATTTGACAAACAATGGGGTGAGTATTACAATCCTTATTTTCAGAGATTGTAAAATGAAAGGTCAGAGAGGTTTTGTGACCTGCTCAAGGTCATATGGCATATCAGAATGCCACAAACAGAATCTGAACTGCAGCATGTCTGACCTCAAAACTCCAACCAAGTTGACCAAGATCCAACTCATTGAACTGCCTTTCTGCCTTAGTTTCAAAAGCCCCAATGTCCCAAAATAACCTCTTTCCTATGGGCTTCTGGCTGTTTTCACAACTTGGCGCTTTCATCTCTCCCGGTCTTGCATCTGAGTAGGTTGACATTTCCCACTGCTTTTGTCTGTCACTGAGGAATTGTCCTGTGTGGGTGGATGGTCACTCACAGAGAGGGGTCTTCTGGAAGCCAACTAGCTTTCCATGGTGGCCCAAAATGACATGTGTTTCTCTATTCAGCCAATGATTGTAAGAAACAGCCTATACTCAAAGAGGGAGAAATTCAGTAAAATTCAGCTTTGAAGCTGGATTTCTTTAATATCACAATTTAAGCATTTCTGACACTAGTTGATGCTTAGAGGGAAATAGTGCGCTCTGAGAAACGACGATTTAAAAATCTTGATCTGAATACAAAGACAGTCGATACAAACACAACAACACTTTCCCCAGGGCCTACCATGTTCCCCACACTGTGAACAGGGGGGATAAAAAGGCACCAAGGCACTATCCTAAACCATGGCATTTATTTACCAGTGAGAAAACAAACTCACTGAAAATTCTAACTAGAATTCAAGCTAGGAAGAGACACATTTCAGCTCAATATAATGAAGGATTTTCTTCCCATCAACATTTGTCCAAAAACGAAACAGCCAACCTTATTAATGAATTTTACCCACAGATATGCTGGTAAATATTTAACAACTGGCTTTCCAGAAGAGGGGAAAAAAAGGCTTGATTTGTAGTGTTTGCTGATTTCCATGGTATAAATACTCCAACCATGGCTGGTTTCAAGCTACCAAAGTGACGTCATTGAAGGTGGAGTTGGAAAGAGATGAGTGATAACAGCCATCATATAGCATTTCCACCTATTTACCTGTTTTACACAGGTAAAATAGACATTAGTAACCTCTGGGGTAGTGTATAATGTAGTAAAATAACCAAAAACTGGTGAGTGTCAAGTACTTAGTCCCTTTGTTTTTAACATAATTTAAGTGTGAGTGTATGCAACTTAATTTTTAATAATGGCTGTTTAATAACTAGCTCACAAAATTCCTGAAAAATTAACACTTGGTTCTCGTGAGCCAGTGTGAGGGTCCCCAAAACTCCATAGAAGAAAACTCCTCTTCATGTTTGGGAGAGGAGGTGGGTGATCTGAATGGATGGCTGTCATGGATGTGATTCCCTGTCTTTAAGCTGGTCCAATCCAGCCATCAGCCACAGCTATAGCTGCATTATCACTGCTGGTGGCACTTCAGAGCCAACCATGTTCCAGTGAGAGCGCTGAAAGCTTTGCCTGCATTACCTCATTTATCTTGACGAAGGCCCCATAAGGCAGATTGGGACTAACAGCAACCCCATTTTACAGATGAGGAAACGGAGGCTTAAACAAATTAAGTAGCTAGCCTACAGTCATAGAACAGTAAGAGGCGGTGTTCTCGAAATGTTTGACTCCAAATCCCTTTTCCTTAAACCAGGACATTACACTCATATAATAAAAAATGCAGTATAGCTACTGGTTCATGTACCTCCATTATCCTTCAGTCAAACTCATTTGCAAAGTATAAAAAAAAGAAGATGGTCTATTTCCAGTTGCAGGTTTCGGAAAGGGAAATCTGCTCACCCTTATGAATCCAGAAACTTAAATTGAACTCAGAGCACATAAGGGAAATGTTTAAATGAACAGCGTGCTCCTTTTTTTGTTTAATAATAAATAAAAAAAACCTCTAAAATCTTAAATAGATTCATATAAAATCACCATCTTTGTAAGAAAAAATATAAAGTCAAGTATGTGCAACTTAATGTTTTTCCACCAAATGGATGATCCTGGGCATGCTGGAGGGACGGCCAGCAACATGCCACCTGATCTGAAGCCTTGAGTATCAATGCTAACAGAAAAAAAATGCTTTTCCTTTATCCAGAGGATAGCAAAGGGGTGAGCAATATGAGCAAACTAGATATCTAACGTGAGCAGGACAACATTATCTCTGTGTTGAAAGATGCAAGTGGGTACAGAAATTTTGTCCCAGTACCTGCCACCACCTTCTCTACTGTGTAGTGAAGAGGAGGATCCCATGCTAAGCCAGCAGCCCTCCAACGTGTCCGGTCCTGAAGCTCCATCCCTAGTCCCCTAGTCCACACTAGATGACCACCCCAACTGAGCTTGTAGTTGGTTGACAAGATTTTCTTATTAGGTAGAGGCTCTACCAGTGATTAATTTGGCTGCAGTGTATCTCCCTCCCTCCATGTGTTTCTTACCTACCTTCTACTGCAGTGGAGGTTCCTGGCAGGGCAGGAGAACATAGCCCATGGTAGAGCATGGAGGGCCCAGAGTGCATACACAAGGCACAGCTCATGGGCTCCCCTTCCTCTTCCCTTCTGCACCCTCTGACTCCTGAAAGCATCCCCAGGAGTGAAACTGGATGCAAGCGTTTGCACTCAGTGTTTACCTGTGGAAGTTTCGGTCACCCACTTAACCAAGATCCCTGAGCTGTGCATGTTAGTTGCTTTTTCATCATGTCTCCATAGCATGGAATTACTGAGCTATAGCTGCATGATGCAAACTATCTAAATTGTGGGCAATGGCTCCTGTTGTGACAAACACAGGGTGTGAGGGTTGCCCAGCTTTGGTTGGAGGAATCTTACTTTAAAATCAATCAAAATAGCAGTTGAGAAAGAAATAATGACTGTTGTAAATTTTTTACATAAATGATGTGACAGGTGAGTTATTTTTAGTCCTCACGAGCAGCTCCTCAGGGTAACTATTGCTATTCCACTTCTTGGATGTGGTAAACTAAGTCTCAGGAAAGTTGGGAAGCTTGTCCAATGTTACACTGGCAGTAAATGGCAGAGCCAGGTTTTAAACTCATGTTTGTTTATATCCAGAACCCGCATTTTAGCCACATTGCAACCCTGTCTACATAAAAGGGGAAAAAATAATTACTAAGGGCTTATTCTGTGCTGATAATGATGATAAGAATGAAGATAATGATAATGATAATAATGAAAATAGCTAACACTTACATAGTGATTACAGTGCTCCAGGCACTGCTGAAATTCAAGTTTTCAAATTCTCCCTACAGCTTTCATTTTGGGGATGAGGAAATTGAGGCTCAGAGAGGCTATACAACATGCCAAGGCCATAGGGCTAAAAACTGAACTAGGTGTCTCTGCATAAATGCTTCTCTTAGCATCCTCTTCTCAATCTTGACAAAAAGATGGAAGCATCCCTGATTCACAGCTGAGGAAACCGAGGTTTGGAGAAGGTAAGAGGTGTGCATTTATCCTAGTAATTATTCTATCTCAGAAGTAGAAGGAGGCCTAGCTTCAGGGTTAGTGTACCACTTGCTGGCTGTACAACATTAGACAAGTCCCTTGGCCTCTCTGTGCCTCAGTTTACTCATGAGGACAGTGAGGGGCTTTAATCAGGACATCCTTCTCATCTCATCCAGCCTGGACACACCAGGACTCCTGGATACCAAAACAACTAATGTGAGATATTCCCTACACGAACAGGAGGAGAAAAGTGCTATCTTCAGACTCAACACACGCATCCCCCACCACCCCGGCTGCTACACTTTCAGGCAAATAAACAGCCTCAAATGCTTCCCAAATTGCTGCTTAATGCTTCTCCTCAGAGCATGATCTCATTTATGAATCTGCAGAAAGGGTTTACAGCAATGCTATTGATGGTTCGATGTCCCAAATGATTCATCTGAAAAGGTGATGTAAAAGAGCAGCAAGAAATCACAGGAAGTGGGGAGGGGGCTAACTACCCAATTCTTTCTGGGAAGGAAAGAGGCAGACATTACCAGAGGAAGCAGGCGATCGCAGTTCAAAAAACTCGTCACTGGGTGCCTGTGATGACCTTCTGTACAAGCAGGAAATTACCAAAAAAAAAAAAAAAAAAAAAGAGAGAGAAAGAGAATTTGGGACATGCTGAAGGGGCTGACAGAATTTCACAGAGCTCGTTGACATCTCAAAGCATAACAAAGATGGAAATGCTGAGTGCAAAACATATCTCAGAGCCATCCCTGTCTTAGCTAGTTTGGGTCAGACAAAAGCTTGAGGTATCAGGAGGTCTACGTATAGATCTCGCATTATCAATGACTGTTTGGCCTGTCCCTGTGCATTGTGGGAATATCAAGCTACTTGGAAGAGAAGGCAGAGGTCAGATGCAACAGGGCAGATGAGGATGTACCATGTCTGGGCCAAAATGGGATTATATAGGGCCTGGAAATCAATGTGAGATCAGTTTCATGTGGACCTTCTGGGACTGGAATTGATGTAAATGACAGGAAACAGAGAGGGCTCATCTTGCCTTAACTTCCCTGCACCACCTCCTGCTACATCCCCTCTTGTGACTTACTCCATATCCCTATGTCTTAGTACTAGTGGTTCCCTCTGTCCAGATGGCCCCCCTGCTGGGCTCCACTGGCAAAGTCTTACTCTTCCCTTCAGCTTTTTCAAGTGACACCTGACTCAGGAAGCCTCTTTCCCTATGAGGAATGGATTCAGGGCCATGCTAATCCACACAGCTGCCCAAGGCTAGAGGCTTAAAAGAGCCTTATGCCTGGCTTAATATTCTACTGTTGCTGTCGTTAAATTCTTAATTTTTGAAAATGATACTCTGCATTTTCACTTTGCAATGAGTCCTGCAAATTATGTGGCTGGCCCTGCTCCTACCCGTTGAGGCTGTGGTCTCACAGCACGTCATATGCTCCTTTAGTATAGGATGGGTCACTGTTCTTAATTATTTGTCTGTATCTTTCCACCCTGCTCTAGTGCCAAGAAAACAGAGAGATTAAACAGTTAAAAGGAATTCTACACTCTCCCCAAGACACAACACAACAAAAACTGGTAGTAGATGAGAAAGGGGAAAAAAAGACAAGCAGGTAATCAAAACTGAGCTTTGAATTAGTTTAATTCTCTTAATACGTAGACCTTGGTTTCTACCCTATATTCCCTAGAAGTCTACAAGGACAATGAAATGTTATTGTTCACACAATTCCATGTTTACTGCATAAAAACAAATCAACTTCTCTGGAGAGGCATATTTATTCTTAAAATTGAGAAGAGATAAAATTTCTCTTGAGAATCCTCATAAAAAGGACCTTGTAAACCAGAGGGTTTTAACCCAGTACCTTCACCTCCTGAAATAGTCTACAACATTCAGTGTCTCCTGGGGTGAACACAGTTCTGGAGAAAGCCCCATGGCTGGTGCTGGATTCCCAAATGGGCCTAAGACTCAAAAAGAATTAAGATTCACTGTGCTGTAATCATAGGCACTCACAGTAGACACTTTCTCATAATGACCTTTAATCCAGGTTATTGTTTCCACAAAACACAGTTCCACACAACAAGTCTTATTGATTTGGTATTGGAAATTTGCTATAATGAAATTGTTTGTGTATGGGCCCCTCTTAAGGCAGAGACCTTTTTCTTCTAAATCTTGATCCCAGAAGGCCTAACCCAACATTCAACATATAATCAGTATATAGTAAAACTGGCTAGGAAGCTGGATGAAAGGATAGGTGAATAAGTGAACCAAACTTCTAATAATCTACCTGCTCTTCTTTCTACTACAGCACAATGAGGACTGAACACTTGCTCAGAAACATTGACCCACTCTCTAGCTACATATTTGGTGATAATTCCCTGGGTTGGGGGACTCAGCAGCAAACTGGGTTTTTCCCAGACACTTAAGCTTCCTAAAAAAGGTAATGCACCCTCTAGGTCAAGACTTCTCAAGGACTGTGGTGGTTAATTTTGTAAGTCAACTTGATTAAACTAAGGTACCCAATCGCTTGGTCAAACACTAGTGTAGATGTTGCTGTGAAGGTATTTGTGGATGTGATTAACATTCACAATCACCTGACTTGAAGTAAAGCAGATTATCTTCCATAATGTGGGTAGATTTCATCCAATCAGGACTTAAAAGACTGAGATTTACCAACGAAGATGCAATTCTGCCTCAAACTTCAACTTAGAAATCCTTCCTGGGTTTCTAGCTTGCTTGCCCTGCACCACAGATTTTGGACTTTCCAGTTCCTACAATCGTGTGAGTCAATTCCATAAAATCAATCTCTTTTTCTCCATCCCTATACACACACACACACACACACACACACACACAGAGACATACATATAGATACACATACATACATAAAGCTACATATGCACAGCCATTGTCCTTCAGTATCCTTGGGGGATTGGTTGCAGGAACACTTCACAGATACCAAAACCTGTGGATGATCAAGTCCCTTATATAAAATGGCATAGTTTTTGCATATAACCTACACACATCTTCCTGTATACTTCAAATCACCTATAGATTATTTATAATGCCTAATATAATATAAATACTATGTAGTTTTTATACTGTATTTTTTACTCATATTATTTTTATTGTTGTGTTATTTCTTATTCCTTTTCCTTTATTTAAAATTTATTATTATTGTTTTTAGAGACAGGGTCTCACTCTGTCACCCAGGCTGGAGTGCAGTGGTGAGATCATAGCTGAGTGCAGCCTCAAACTCCTAGGCTCAAGCAATCCTCCTGCCTTTGTATCCCAAGTAGCCAGGACTATAAGTACACACCACTATGCCCAGCTAATTTAAAAAAAATTGTAGAGATTGGGTCTCGCTATGTTGACCAGGCTGGTTGGTCTCAAATTCCTTGCCTCAAGTGATCCTCCTGCCTTGGCTGCACAAAATGCCGAGATTACAGGCATGAGCCACTGTGCCTGGCTTGTTTCTTTTTTCAAATATTTTTTGATCCACAGTTGGTTGAGGAACCCATGGATACACGGAATCCATGGATACAGAGGGCCAACTGTATGGATATGGATATAGATACAGATAATCACAAATACACATATATATGTGTGTGTATATATATGTAGATATATATATAGCTATATAGAGAAAGACACATTCTATTGGTTCTGTTTCCCTCGAGAACCCTTTACAGGGGCTAAGGACTCTTGATTATTCTGGGTAGATGACACTGCTGCTGTCCCCTGGAGGCCATCTCCATCAGGGGTTCATAGCAGAGGACACAGAGAATATCTAAAAGGGAGTTTCCAGAACCAAAATGAGTATGATAAATCAGCTGCTCTGCCTTAGGAGTCAGGAGAAATGGAAGTCAGAAGGGACCACTCCCAAGAGGCAGGCCCCACCTCTCTGTGCCTTCAGTCCCTTTCAGGGAAATGCCAATGGCCACTCAGCCAGGGACAGGTTTTTCTGAGAAGGAGGACACTGAAAGGCTCTAGTGGCCCTCCTCCATCTACCAGGTTTCAAATAAATTGTTGGAATATTCCAACATTGGCACGTGGAAGAGAGAGAGAGAAGAAGGATGTTTTAGGGAAAGGCTGGCAATGGCATCTTTTAGCTGGCTCTGCCCATTCCTGAGAAACGAGTTCTACCCTGGACTGGAGGTGTGGGGTCCCCAACCTCCACACCTTTAATGACTCTTCAAGAGCAGCTGACATCTAGAGGCCTAACACGGGCCATACATAGGCTACCTTCATCCTGTCAAGTGCACTATAAAGGAGGAATGACCACATCCACTTTGAGGGAACTTGGAGAAGTGAAGTGGCCAATATGGAGTTAGAACTCACAGCTATTTGAATGAAAAGACCCCAAAATTTCCCCTCTGCCATGTCTGCTGTTTGTGTTGTGCACTGAAAGGAATGCCCCACTGGTATAACCTTGGCTTCACCAGTTACTAGCTGTGTGAGTGTGTGAGCATGGGCAGGTAACACAATGTGTCCCAATAGCTGCATCCTCCCCTGTCAAATGCCTCCCTGTCAAGATTAACTGTTAATTGAGATCAGGCTACCCAGTACTCGCTCAGGAAGGCATTTAGGCAGTGTTTACTATGAGCAAAGGCTCAATGTAGGAAAGTACCCAGTACCCAGTACTCTACCCAGGCGCTCAGTGAACAGAGGTTATTGTGATCATTTTATAATTCACTGGGTCAAAGATACAGATGATTCACCAGATCTCTATCATGTCTCCAACAGAACACACCCAAATGGCTCCTTAACCCCAGCAGTAGAAGTTACACCACCACACTCTGCTGCTCCTACCATCCTTAAGAGAGCATGAAACACCAGCTCCATCAGGAAATTTCACACTAGGGTGGGAGAGCGGGGAAATGTGAAAATTAGGAACCAAAATCACTTTGTGAACTCATTAAACATGAGCCTGCTCGCATCTGCGTGCATCTCCTGTTCCCGCTTTGGGTTGCATGCCTATTATTAACCACCACCCCCAGAGAGCAAACGTGTGCCTTATCCCAGGAACATATTGTGGGGAAAGAGATTTCCTAATATAGTGTAATCAACAAGTTTTTTAAAAAGTCTCACCTCTCTGAAGTAGAACCTGACTCAAAAACCCTCTTGGGCCTCCCACGGCCTGCAGAATGAAGTACAACCTTCTAGACGGTCGTGGAAGGCCTTTATCATAAGTCCCTAACCCCCTTTCCCCTTGGCTTCCACTTCTCCTATACACATCAACCCAGCCCTGCCAGGACACCCAAAGTCAACTCAATGACCTTTCCTACATTGAGCCTTTGCTCCTAGTGAACACTGCCTAAATGCCTTCCTTGTCCGTATCTTTGCTCCTCAAGTGCTCAAAGCACTTCTCAAAGGCTTCCTTTTCTGTGAAGCAAGCATGGACTCCCCATTCCAAACTAACCTCCCCCTTGCCTAAAGACCCACAGCTCCTCACTCATTTGTCTCTTGCAACACCTGTTGTATTGCATGGCCAACTGTCACTTTCTTGTATCTTTCCAATATCTTCTTCCTGTCCTTCTCACCACCAGATTCAGGTTGGATTCTCCAATAGCAACCAGGAACTAGGTTGGGATTTATAAGCAACCTCTCTCCCCTGCGAATCGCCATATTCTGACACAGAACCGTGAAGCTTGGAGTTCCATACTCAGTTCCCATTTAACTGAGTCTCTTTGTCCCGTTCCCTAGAGCTTTTTCATATTCATGGCTGTCTCCTAAGCTAGGCAGACACCTTCTTTTGGGAAGGAACCAGGTCTATTTATCTCTGTCTCCACACTCCAGTGCCAGGCATATGGTGGATTTTGGTAAATATCTATTCACCATTACATAAATTAGGAAACAGACTAACAAATGAGTAAAAAAGAAAGAAAAAACTTGATCATAAGCTCCTTAAGGGCAGGGCCTCATCGCACTTATTTTTCTCTCTCCCTTTAATGCTCTGGCTGCAGAAAGAGCTCAATTAAATATATGGTTTGCCCTTAACTGAGTGATACTCAGGACTTGATTCTTAAAACAGAACATTAATCTTCAGATATGCTCAGACATTTTTCCCCCAGCCTTAGTAAAGTGAGGTTATATAAGTCAGCCAGAAGGTGAAGCAAAAAGACTGTGTTGACAATTTTAAGTGCCACAGAAATAGATAATTTTAATGGATACAGTATTTCTACAAAAATAAAACACTATAATTGAGACAGTGGCCCCGGGTTTCATCACTAGATGATAGTGAATTTTAAATCTGAATCAATGAGGAAGGTCTACAAGTCAATTACCTTTCATTTCACTCCTTTGCAATAAATGAAGGTTTAGGGCCAATAGCAAAAGTACATTGGAAAGGACCATTTTATAGTTTCTCAATTCATACACCACTACCACAACAGATGTTCTCTCTAAAAGACATCCATATTTATTAGCTCATTGAATTTAAGTCGGTCTTAATTTAAAGTTCATAGTGAGTTATGCAACACAGTGACTTAAGTTTCATTAACATTCCCATTTTACAGATAAGAAAACTGAGTCTTAGTGACTTGTGCATGTTGCCCCAAATCACTTATATCTAGATAAAGCAGAGTCAGAATTGGAAAGAGTTTTTTTTTTTTTTTTTTTTTTTAACCTCCAAGTCCTGTACCCTTTGCCCCAAACCAGACCTACTAAGGAAACCAATGGAAAAAGGTAGTGGCAAAAAGAAATCTAAGTCCAGTGATCTGAATCCTGGTACCTCAGAGGCCTCTGTGGGTGTCTTGAAAGAGGCGACTCCACCATTGTCGTTTAAATGCCAGTAAAATGGGACAGTGCCTGAGAACTAAAGATTTTCAAGCCCTGACCATGAACTATGAAAAGGAACGTTTCCAGGGCACAATTTAGGGAATAGATGCGTCAGTGCACTTAACGACAGCCCCACAACCTGATCAAGTCCCTTCTGCCTCCTTAAGGGACCCAAGGGTACATAAGCATGGGGAGATAATTTGAAAAGTTTCCTTGAAAGGCATCTCTTTCTTTTGTTTTCTGGAAGTCAAAACATTTCTCTTTCAGACCCATCCTAACATTTAGCCAGCAGCTCTACTGAAGTTAAGAAAAAGGTGAAGGAAGAGAATGAACATTTAGGCTCAGTATTTTGCATAGACAATCACCTTCTCTTTCTATGGTCCTACTTGGATGTGATGGTTCTCATTCAACTAATGAGGATGCTATGGCTCAGAAAGATCAAGTGACTTACCCAGGAACCAAGAAGAAAGTGGCAGGTCCTGAACTCCAACCCATGTTTCTGGGTCTCTAACATTGTTCTTCTTCCTTCCCCAGGCTGGGAAGAGAGTGCTTTGTCTTTGTAACCCACAGAAGCCTCAGAAAATCACAGCAGCTGGAAAGATAGAGTCTGTCTCTCAGGTATTGCAGACTGCCCAGCTGACTCCAAAAAAGCCCCTCTATCCTCATACTAAGTGGCTTCTTGTTCCTGTGACAGCAAACCCCACAACTGTGACCCTGCAGCTGCCACAGGGTCCAGTTCTGTATGCCTGGTCAGAGGTGGTGGTGGTGGTGGTGGTGGTGGTGTGGGGACCGAGGGAGGTGGGGACACAGAGAGAGTGTGGGAAAAAGCCTGTAAACAATGATGTGGTAGATGAGGGGATCATCTTCTACAACATGCCCATTTCTGTTCTGAGTTGGAGAATTGAGAGAGAAATATAACATTTACTGAACACCTACTATGTACCATGCCTAATGTTAAGCATGCATATATATATGTATGCACAGGTAGTAACGTAGCACCTCACAGTTTCTTCTTCTGGGAAGAAGAAACTGAGGTTCCTAGGGGCTCAGGGACTTACCCAGCATTCCAGAGCTGATGTAGCCCAAGGCTGGGCTGACTCCAGAGATTCTTTGGAAATAACATAAAAGTTTCCCATAGGAAAAGCTACTGTCTCTACAAAACTGTCCTTCCAGCTGGCAGAGAACCATCCCAACTGACCTGTCCCAGTGAACCATGTGACTAGGCACTGACCTCTTAGACACCATTCAGAAGCAGCTAAGCTGTTCAAAAGCCATGGAGAATTCTGGGCAAGTGGCAGCCTTCACTAGATGAGCATTTTTGTTTTCTCCTCAATATATTTTTCCTTTTCCCTCATGGCATGTAGATTTCTGTTCCATCGTCTCCAAATCTGGCGCTACCTCTACAGTTGGCACAAGGGTAGGAATAGAAGAAGTTCTTCAGAGCAGAGCTGGGTTCTTTAAGGATTCAAAGAGACTGAGGCTCAGCAGCGATGGGAGAGGCCTTCGCTGGGAACATCTTCTCTTGGAGAGAGACTTTCATTCATTCATCAAATATTTGCTAGGCACCTCCAACATCCCAACCTCAGTTACTGGCAATATAGAGCTTTTGTTTTGGTAGAGAGATGGCAAATTAAGCAGCAAACACAAAAGACATGAGGAGCTACGATAGAAAGTGGCTTTGAGCAGGAGCAGAGGTAAGTAGACAGGAGGACTTTTCTATGCTGGGGGTGGTAGTCAAGGAAGACTTCTCTGAGAAGGTGGTACTTGGTCGAGGACCGAGATAACTAGAAGAAGCCAGCCATGCAAAGACCTGGGGCAGAGCAGTCCCAGCAGGAGAAGCACAAAGCCCTGAGGCAGGAAGGTGTCAGCTTTTTCCAGGAATACGAAGAAGTCCAGTGCGTCAGAGGCTGGGTTAGCAGGGAAGGGAAGATGAGATCAGAAGTTGGCAGGGCAGGTAGAGTAGGCTGTGCAGGCCTCAGCAAGGAGTTTGGTTTTTATTCTGAGTGTTCTGGGAAGCCACGGGAAGGTTTTAAAGAAGGGAATGACAGCAGCTGATTTACATTTGTAAAATATCTCTCCAGCTGCCTGGTAAGGAATGGATCACAGAAGGGCGAGCAGGAAGGCTGAGCAGAACCTACTGAGAAGAGGGGAAAGTGGCATCGACTAAAATGGTAGAACCGGAAAAAAAGAGCAGTGGAGAGAGATCCAGGCAATGGTGTGTTGTTAAATGCTTAATGACTGGCTCTCTAGGGGAAAAGCCCTGTTTGCCTATTTCCATGGTATAAACACTCTTACTGTGGCAGACTTTAAGCTAGCAACGTGGCATCACTGAAAGCAGAACTGGGAAGAATGGTATACAAGCAACTCTTGAAGCTGGTGTGAGCTGCCAATTCCAGCACACAACCAGGTTCAGAGGTAGACTTGATGGGTCTTGCTAATGGACTGGCCATGGGAGTGAGGAAAATGGAGGAATTGACGGGAACTCCTAGGACTGGGACTTGAGTGACGCGAAGCACAGAGAAGCCACTTCCTGAATCGCTGGCCTCTGCTCAGTCCCTGCCTTCTAGAATCCTGAAAGGCAGGGGGCTATGGGGAAAAAGCACACCCACTAGGCCCTGGGCTCTCTGAGAGTTGATCACAGGCCTTACTCCTCCCTGTTTCTCACCCAGCACTCAGCCTGGTGCACAGACAGAACTTAATAAAGGGCAAATGCAAGAACAAATGAGTGACCTCAGTTTCCTCATCTGCAAAACGGAATGGCCACATTAACACCCTCCAAGGGTAACTGTGAGAATCAAATGGAAAATAACATAACAGCCAGCAGAGTCGAGAGCTATGTGGTCCACAGGCATGACATCAGGATCCTCAAATTAACCCTGTGAAGTTTTACTATCCCTCCTGGCAGATGAGGAAAGGAGGTTCGGAGCCATTAAGCCATGTACCCAAACCCATCCAGCTAATGTGCAGCAGAGCTGGGATTCAAACAGCCCCAAGTGTCAGATGACATTCTGAGTGCCTGGGGCTACCCCAGACAAGGCCAAGGGCTGGCCAGTTTCTGCTTTCTTACCAGAAGCAACAGAGACACGTGGGGTCATGAGGATATGTCGGCCATCCCTGCCTTGCCAAGATCTGCAGATGAAACACTAATAAAGTGAAACTCAGGCAAGAGCTGGGAACCAGACGTTTCCCTCTCCTGGCCAGGAAGGAGGGAAAGAGAGGTCTTCCCTGGGGGCAGAAGAGGATTTGCTTGCCCTCTTTAGGATGAATGATTCAGAGTTAGAGAACCGTGTAGGGACCGAGGCATGGCTGCCTTGCTGGAAAAAGCTCTGGTTGTGCTCAGCATAATGGCGAGTGTGTTCCCTTTGTGGAGACGGGCTGACCTGTCCCTGACTGATAAGTGGACTTTTTTTTTTTACCCCTTTGCACAGCCAGCATTTTTTCCCAGGCTGATGTAGATGGAGGAGCCCAGGCCTTGGAGTAACAGTCTTGAGTTTAGACTCTACGCCCACTACTCACAGCTGTGTGATCCTCAGCTAATGGCTCATATAAGCAACCTGCACCTCTGTTGTTGCCTTATCTGTAAAATAAAGGCACAATAGAGTCCTTGTCTCAGTGGGCTGCAGGGAGGCCTGGGCGATGCTCACAGGGTGCATTAAGAGGACAGCTGGGGCGCCAACCACAGTGACCATGCCTTTCCACTCTGTGGAGGGGCATGCCCATGCTCCCCAACATCTACTGGATACAGTGTAAGGAGACTGTGGGAGGAAAACAAAGAACAGGAGGGAAAGCATCCCCTCAACTCACTTCTAAGTGTTATACAAATGTAAGTGACACATTAGCTCCCTCTCACCCTGGGAAGGCTATAAATTGTCGAGCCTAATGGCCCTGGTAAATCACAGTGCTTCCTGCAACCCCGGGCAGGGGAGCCTCGCAGGGGCTGAGAGCTCAGCCTGCCAGCCTCCCTGTTCAGGTGGGGGCTCCAGACAGCATCCTTGCTTTGCCATGTAATGGCTCTAGTTCCAGCAGCCTCTGCTACTCATGCAGAAAGGACACTTGTTCTGAAATCACAGTTGTCAAAGCCTGTCAGGTTTTTGTGCTCAGATGCACCGCAGCACAAATCCAATCAGCCAGAGGAGACAATGATTTGCATTACAAGAGGATGCTTTGCTTTAATAATAATAGATGCTGTTCACCGAGCATGTACTCAATGCCAGGCACAACTCTGATCCTCACACAACCTGTAAAGTAGTTTTGATTATTATCCCCATTTTATAGCAGAGAAAACTGAAACCAGAAAGGTGATGAAAGTTACCAGCTAGAAAACAGCAGAGCTGGGACATGAGCCAAGGTAGCCCAATGCCAGAAGCCAAACCTTCAGCTATCACTCCAGGCTGCCATTTCAGTCCCGCACTGCAGGAGTGGTTTATTTCCAGATTACAGGCTGGAATGTAAGGCTAAAATCCTAGAATTTAGCATGAAAGACTAACGCCACAAACCAAATGGCTTCAGAGGCCAGAAGGCAGGTCTGTTCTCAGACTCAGCTCCATGTGGCCAGGTGAAAATGATGGCCCAGTCATCACATCTTTCATCCCTCTTTGTAATTAAGTTGAACAACTTGAACTGTCACATGAAATCTCTTTAAAAAAAAAATAAGGCCAACCTTATGCCGGCCCACCGAAATCCATCTGGGGGCTAATTGTGGCCATGGGGTAGCAGTTTGCAACCTCTGCTCTTTGCAACCTCACAGTTTATAAGCACTCTTCCCATCTCACCCATTGCTTCATTTTGTATCGATATCCAATGTTGTTGTTCCCCCACTTCTCAGATAAATAAACTGAGACTAAGAACTTAAGTAGACTTATATCTTTCCATGAAAGATCATTACAAATTACTGAATATTAAGGACCTTGAATATACGGTCTGCACCTCTACATTGTCCTGGCTAAGCATCTCACAACTCCTGCTTGCTCACTTCCTCTGGTGCCAGGGATCTCACTCCTATGATAGCAATGTGAATCATTTTTAAATTGTTCTAGTCTTTAGAAAGTCACCTAAACTTCAACCCGCCTGTCTCACTCTGAAACTCTGGAGGTATACCCAATTCCCCTTCTACATGACAGGATTTGTCAACCTTCAACAGTGAATATGGCAGGGGAACAAGGTAGAAATTTCACTGAACACCTCCAGGGCAGGAAGTTCAGTGTTGAGTCCTTACCATACTTTTTTTCACTGAATCCTTAGAAGAGCATAACATAGCAGTCTTTCCTATCCCCATTTGCAATGATGTTCAGGGAGACTGAGTACCATCCCCAAAGTCAAAGTTAGTATATGATAAGGAGAGCATTCAAAACAAGGTCTGTCAGATTTCATGGCCTGCCCATTCATCCATCCATCCATCTATCCAACCATCCATCCATCCATCCATCCATCCATCTATCCATCCATCCATCCATCCAACAAACATTCACTGAGAACCTACTATGTGCCAGACATTGCTCTGGACACTGAAATATAGATACAACTTCCCCTCTACTTTGCCATCATCTTCTTTTTTAGGCAAAAATACCTGGGGTCTTTCATTTAATCTTTATGTGGTTGGTTTCCACACCATTCCTCTTTCCCAGCTTGTTTGAATGAACATGTGTCAACATCCCTATTACCCAGAATGGAAAGTGATCTTTGAGCAGAGCCCAGACAGGCATGTGGCTAGGAGTGACCCATCCCTAACTTAGGGCTCTCTCCTTTTACTGACAGAGCCTACGCACATAGTAGTTTCTGGCGGCCTTCCCACAAGCAACTTTTCAACCAAAACCATAACAATTGTTTTCACAGCTGCTGCTACTAAACCATGTCTGGTCTTCAGATATTGGGTTTGAAGGCCTAAGAAAAATGAAACTACACCTAATATCTACTAAGCCAATTGTACGTAGTAAAGATTTTATCAACATCTTACATTTTGTATTACAATTTGCATGTTCCAGCAATTAAAAAGTAAGACTCAAAGAGGTGAAGTGACTTGTCTACGATCATCTAGCCAGTAAGTCATGTTGCTGAGATGTGAGCTCACGGCTGTCTGGCTCTAGAGCCTGTTTTTTCCCTAATGGGTTTCACACTTGTACCTGTTCAATTTCCTCTCCCTTGAAAAGGGCTACGGCTCTGGACTATTGTCTTTTATCTAATAACCTGACAACACATTCTGCCTTTTCTAGCACACAGAATGATCTGTCTAAGTCATCTGTAGTTCATGAGCACAGCAACACCGAGCATGGCAAACATCATTGACTACCTAACTGGGCTTGTGGGAGAAAGTAAACAGAATGAGAGCCCCAATAAAAACAAGCAACAGAATCAAAGAGCAGGTCCCAGCTGCCTTCCAGGTAAAGAACTGCTGCTGAGCAGGTGAATGCCTTACAGTGTCGCATATAGTCTGGCAGGACTCAGCTGGACCTCAGTGTGGGCCCATCTGGAGATCCTCAATGATGTCTCTGAATGTGATCACCCTGGGTTGAGGCTGAGTGCCCCGACCTAGGCCAGGTGCCAGGAGATGCCTGTACATCCACAGCAAGATATAGCAAAGAGCAACTCTCACAGCAGCCTTCAACCTAGAATTTCAGTCTGCAGGCTCCCCTCCCTGACCCACCATTTCTCTATTCCCTGAGCACTTTCTAACACAGGGTTCTGCAAAAACCTTTCCGTGGTTGCCCAGCACTGTCAGGGTAAAATCCCATTCTCACTTCATGCTGCTAGAGACTCCTCACAGCTGACAGAGGTATCCCTTGCCTATCTCCAACCATCCGCAGGAAAAAACCCTATCTGTAGCTCAGCATTTTGCAAGATAGGTTCAAAGAAACCCTACTCCTAAAAGATAGTCTAAGTGTCCTGAGACATCAGTAAGTCTAGGAAATGCTGCCAACAATGTTATGATCTTGAACAATCACAATGAACGTTAGCATGTTGCATATGACTGAGAAATCCTGTCATAAAGAGATCTGTTTCATTTTAAGCCTTAATTTCTTATACTGTAACAGAACTCCTAATCTGAATAACACCTAAGGGAAAGAGGTTTGGATTAGTCAGTGATGTCACCAACTTCCCATGATTTCTTTCATGCCTTTGGGGTTCTGCATCATACTGTACCCTCCAACAAATGTGTTATTCTTCTTTTGCCACCTACAAAACTCATATTCATTCAAAGCCTAGCTCAGCTTACAACACCTCTGAAAAATATTCCTGAAAACTCCAGGCTTGATTTTGTTCTTGCCTTGATAACAACACTTATCACAGGGTTTGTTACAATCCTATTTCCTTTTTCAGTGGGAGCTCCCAGAGGACAAGGATTGGGCCTGATTGTTTTCTAGAAGTACAAGTGTATGGCATAGTTCCAGGTTGATGTGGTTCAAGCTGGTTCTGCTACAGAACCTGACAGGTGTCCCGCCACCATGACTGGGGAAAGCCCCCTTCCCTTGGCAAGGCAACATGATCTCAAGGCAATAACTGCCATGCTCAAAGAGAGCCAATAGGTCACTTCAGGAAGATTCAAAATAGATGCCATCCTGCTACATCACTTGGCGTTGCCAGGAAACAGCTAGTTTGCTATAAGGCAGGTTGATTAGCATTGCAGAGAAGACATAAACTAAGAAATGGCTGTTTCTTCTCAACCTGCCCAAACCATCCATCGGTACATTTGTATCAATTTTTTGCATCAATTTCCTATTCGGCTTAGGGGGAAAGGTAAAGTTTGAAGTCAGGATTGAAGACTGCAGATCCTTCTCAGAAGACACCAGAGCACCTCTGATGTATGGGAGTGACTCTATAAGCACTGAGACCAGAAAGGGATAGGATTAATTCATGAGGTCTGTTCCACCTCAGTCTTTCACATAAGGCCTATGTGCATCTTGGCTCAGGAGAAGCCTAGAGGCAACACGGTCTGGGAAAATGTTTTGCACAAAGAGGAGAGACTGCCAACTCCCCTGACTGAGTTATGGGAGCCTGTGGGTTGCAGTGACTAATTCTGCCTGAAAGATAAGGAGAGGTTGCCTAGGGGTCTCAAAGGGTAACTGGGAATCACCAGACTAGTATGGGATGAGCTCTTACAGACAGCAGACTGCTCCCTCCCTTTCAAGTGGGCCATCTGGGGACCACTTCCTCTAAGCATCTCTCTTTGCTGATCCCCTGTCTAAGCTCCCTGAGCCGTGTGCTAGATGCTTTCATGGAGGTTATCACTGTTTATAGATGAGGAAGCTAAAGCTCAGGGTGATCACCCTATGAATCAGTGGCAGGCCTGGACTTGAATCCAGGCCTGACTAACACGTGTGTCATGAAGTCAGCTAGATCTGAACTAAATGGGGGAAAAAAATGTAATTTTTAATCTTTGAATATTTTCCCCCCTCCAAGATGTAATAGTGCCTTGAGGGGTGGGAGGGAGGTATGGTTTGGTCCATAGAGCCCAAATCATGTAGTCAGGGCATCCGATTCCACATTTGCTCCACCACTAACTAGCTGCATTGCTTTGAGCAAATCCCTATCCTCCTCCAGGCCTCTAGCTTCTGATCGGTTAAATGGGAGTAACAAGAGCCATCTTGCATACTTACTTCCCTAGGTATTAGATGACAGAGGAAAAAGAGTATTAAATGATAGAGGTATTAGATGATAGAGGAAAAAGGGTCTGTTATAAAAGGTATAACAGACTATGCAATAGTCAGCACATAGTATGTGTTCAGAAAGAATCGGCTGGTTATGTGCTTATAAGCTATTACCACAATGCAATAAGGAACCTAGAGAGCCAGGATTGGGCTCCATTTGCTTTCTATCACTTTGAGCAAATCACTTAATCTCTCTAAGCCTCATTACTTCTATCTGTAAAATGGGAATTACAATGCCACTTTGAAAATATTGCTATGAACATGCAATAATTAAGGTATGTAAAAACCCAGGCCCAAAAGGATGTAACATATTTGAGGTTCTCTCTACCCCTCTGCCCTTTTTCTAGAACCATTAGGAGTCAGAGGTATCCTGCTGTCTGTCACTCCTGCTGGCCAGTGGCCCAGGAGGCCCCCAGTTGCTGGGATTGGGCAGTGTGCACATTGACATTTACTGAATTGTGCCCTGCAGGATGAGACAAACTGTAATTTCCAAGGCTGAAACCCAGCCCCACTCAGGGGCACAGCATGGAGCCACTTTGAGAAATCCACATTCAAGTATCCCCAGGACCCAGGGAAATGCAATAGCCGAGGGGACAAGGAGGTAACCAAGCTAACTGTTCCTGATTAAAGCAACTGGCCTAAAGCCAGCAAAGCTAGCCTTCGAAAAGTTTAAGTTTTGTCAGCAATTATTGCATCTTGCATCTACGTAGCACCTTACAATTTACCAAAGCCTTCTGTAAACAGCAATCACTCAATAAATCCTTTCAATATACAAGGAATCAGTCTGCCAGAGGCTTTTTAGAAAACCCCACATTGCATTGGTCAGGGCAGACTGGGAGGAGCAGATGTTTGATGGCAGCTGCATAACAACATTATCTTGTAAGAGAAACTGTTCCATCCACAGCCCAGCCATGTGTATACCATGTGATCATGCCTCACTGTGATCACAGCTGATTAGGTCAGAAGTGGTACTTGTCCCTTGGAAAGTCCAACCTTTGGCTGTCCAGTAACCTGTGATTTGTCTCAATTAGGTTCTTCCTTTGAGGATTTGAAATTGGAATTGAGGAACAGAGACTGGGGTAGTTACCAGAGGGGAGAATAGCCAGAAAGGGTTGCTAAGAGTTGTAGGTTATTGAGAAGGCCAGGGTAGGCAGGACAGACCTTCGCAAGGTAAAGCTCTGTGGACCATAACCTATGAAAAAGCAAAGGAAATGGGGAAACTGGGGAAACAGGGCCACATGGACTCCCTGGTTTCTAGCAACTTCCAATTTTTTGTTTTGGTGGGGCCACGCTGCATTGGAGTTCTTACTTTGGACTCTCAAAAAGACCTCTGAGACCTCATCACAGCCATCCTTGCCAGAGTGGGTTTCTGCCCCATGCCATCGAAGGCCTTGCCAAGGACAGGGGCAAAGTGGGCATCGCTATCCACACTCTGCAGATAAGGAACCTGCAGCTGGGGTGGTGCCTAGACTTGCTGGCATCTCACAGCCAGATCAGGGTCCTTCTTCCATGGCCCCTCACTGCTTTTGAGACTGTGAGAAGTTGTATGACTATCCACCAAGTCTCAGAGGAAGAGAGGGTCCTGCGCAAGCACGTATTTGGGATGACCGCTTCTCAACTGTCTCTTCCCCTAGAATGTGAGTGTTGTGAAGACAGGATCATGTCAGCCTGGTGACTGCTGCACCCCCACAGGCTAGAGCAGGGCTTGCCCCAGAACAGATGCTTAAATATGTTTGTCAAATGAATGACTGAATCGATTAAGCAGTCCCAGCATGTTCCAACCACAATAAAAACCAGGGAGGTTTGCATGTCCTCACTTATAGACAACAAGAAGAGCTGCTGCATTTGAGATTCCAGATTCTTGTGGGGCAAATTTTCATTTCCTTCTCCCTTGGGAATTGTTTCTGAAAAGCAGCTGCTGTCAGCTTGGGTTCAACTCCCGTTCAGCACTGGGAAGCAAGCAGACCATCTAATCTTTGAAACGGGATGGCCCCTGACTGCCACCCAGACAGCAGATTTGGCATTCCCTCCTCGGCACCTCCAAGTGACCTCTGCCCTTGCCCAAATTGCCCAAGGGACCTGAGGTCATCCCTTCCATCACTGGGCAGCCAGAGCAGGTGGAAAGTTGACTTTACACTAATAGTAACTTCTTTCACCTTGGCCCTGGCTCTAGGCCTAAGGGTCTCACAGAAGCTCCCCAAACTATCCTGAATAGAGTATAGAATGAAAAATGTTCTGGAATGCAGCCTAGGGAGACAAGAATTCCAAATTTTCTGGGTGACCTTGAGCCAGTCGCTTGATATTCTTGAGGCCAAAAGGCCTGAAGTCTTTGGCTGGACCTAGGTTCAGTCCCAGCTGAACCTTGGACAAGTCACACTCACGGAGCCTCAGTTTCCTCAACTGTGGAGTAGAATGCTGCCATCCAGCTGAGAGTAATGTCTGCTCAGGGCATCCAAATGGGCTTTGACTCAAGACCAACATGGAAGTTGAGTCTACTCTGGAGATTGACTCAGTTCACTTTGGGGCTACAAACCCAAAGGCTGAGCCTTGAAGTGGGAGATGATGGAGCTGTGTTGGCAACGCCTGCTCAAACCTCAAACACAACACAGTCACAAAGCTGGGGCTCTGAGTGCCAGGAAGATCCAGCAGAATGTGGTTTTCCCTGTACTCCAACTCCAGCGTCAGGAGAGTGGCAGGCCAAGCAGGGGATTTTTGGACGGGGCTGTCCTTTGTTGTCCCATTCCGTGATCAAGTGAGAAAAGAACAACAGACTCAATAGGCAGATCACACAGGTGCAGATGACAGAACACCAGACAAATCACTGGAATTCTGTGAGCATAGGTCCTCATCTATAGAGCCGGCTAGGGCGCCTGCTCTATTTCCATCAAAGTGTTGTCATGGAGATCAAACTTGGTAATAGGTCAGGAAAGTCCTGGTAAACTGAAAAGTGCTGTGTCTTTGAAAAGTATCACACTGCACAGTTTGGTTGCAGTACTGCATCCTTCTCTATTTCATGAGCCAGAGCCAAGGTCAGGGGCTCCTGTGCAGAGCTGGCAGGCCCAGCACTTGCTTCCTGCTCCTGTGCATATCCCTCTCTCCCTACTATTACTATGGAATCCTCATCATCCCAGTGAGATGTACCTTATTTTGCCCATTTTACAGATGAAGAAGCTGAGGCCCAGAGAGACCGAGTAACCTGCTAGGTCCCATGGTTAAGTGATAGCTATAATCCCAGGGCAAGAGTCACAGGGAGAGAAGGAAGAGACATGAAGGAGCAAGAGAGGGAAAAAAAATGGGAAAAACGCAATATCAAAAGAGAAAGATGGAGGAGAAAAGGGAGGAGAGGGAAAGAGAGGAGGAGGGATGAAGGAGAAAGAGTAAAGAATGAGAATAAATCAGCCCTGTTGGGGGCACAGAGGGGACAGCGTGGGAAGCTGCCAAGCTGCTCCCTGTGGTTGGGTGCAGGATGTGGGGTGGGCAGACCAGGCATGGGTGGGGGCCACAGGCAGCCACGTGAGGAAGTGACAGGTCAGCAGAGCAAAAGCCTTCTGCCAGGGTGGTGAAAAAAGTATTAAACGAGACTTCCTCGAGCTTTAGAAATTGCTGAAATACCGAGGCCGCAATGGAAGATAAAGTGTCCTACAAAGGGAGCTTCGAATGGAATCAATTTCCCTGGGCCGACTTTTATGTCCTATTATAAGAAATTGAAAAATTATTTCAGTGGAAATGTCACTTTGCTGGTCCACCTCTCCTGAAGATATTGAGAAGGAAAATGGCTTCCAATAAGGGGGCATTGGGTCTTGTCCTCCATCACTGGAGTTGATCCTCTAGGTTCTGTGTCTTGGGAGCCCAGCCCAGGGAGGTGGGGTCAGGGGGAGTCTGGAGGGCCCTTCTGTTAGAGCTTTGGGGCTGGCAGAGAAGGCAATAAAATGGAGACAAATGTGACAGCCCAAGGGACCACCAGCTCTTGATGGCCAGACCTACATACCACAAGCTGGAACATGATACTCTTGAGGCTGGCTGGACTGGGCCAGGGTGGAATGTCAAGATTCCCTGCACGGGACATCATACCACAGAGAGGACTCTGGCAGCTGCTGCCGTATCACACATGTTTGCTTCTAGAGTCACAGCATAAAAGGCCTTCCCGCCCATCATTCCTTCCCTCATATCCACTTTTTCCCATTGCCATGAACTCCTCACCTTTCTCTATCCATAGCAGGCTTTCCTTCCATGCCTGGTGCTCTTGCTCTGTTTGAAAGGCCCATTCCTGCACATCCATCTGGCAAACTCCTACTCATTCTTCAAGACCCAGCTGAAATGTGCCTCCTTAGGAAATCGTCCCTGCACTCCCTCCCCTGTGTGGTAGGCTGAAAAATGAGCCTCCCCACCAACAAAAAAATGCTTATGTCCTAATCCCCAGAGCCTATAAATATGTTACCTTGCATGGTAAAAGGGACTGTGCAAAGGTGATTGAGTATCTTGAGATGGGGAGGTTATCCAGGTGGGCCCAGTGTAATCACAAGGGTTCTTATAAGATGACAGTGAGAGGCTCAGAGTTAGTAGTAGGATCTGTGAAGCAGGTGGTTGGAGTGAGGCTGGGGAGGGACCACAAACCATGGAACGCAGGCACCTCTAGAAGTTGACAGAAGTGAGAAAATGGATTCTCTCTTTGGAGCCTGCAGAAGGAACCAGCCCTGCCAACACCTTCACCCCAGCGAGACTGAGGTTGAATTTCTGATCTCAGGAACTGTAAGAGAATAAACCTGTGCAGTTAGGAGGCACTCAGTTTGTGGGAATGTGTCATAGCAGCGATGGGAAACTGAGATCTGTGAGCAGGGTTCCCTCTCCCTCCTCTGGGATCCCTTGCAACTCCTTGCCCATGCTGCAGCTCCTCACGACCAGCACTTATCCAGTGTCCTCCACGTGCCATGCCTATCCTGACTGCCACAGAGGCATTATCACACCCAATCTTACTGCAATGCAGCTGGACAGGTACTAGATCCCCAGTTTACAGAGGAGGAAACTGAAGAGCACAGAAGTGAAGCAACTTGACCCAAGAAAGTCAAACAGGTCACGAACATGACAGAGCTAGAACTTGAACTCAGCACACACTGTACAGTGATCATGTATGTAAGCGTTGGTCTCTTCCACCAGAAAGTAGGGTAAAAAGGTAGATGTTGGGCCTCCAACAACTGCAGAATGAGCAGACCTCTGAATTGGGGCCTCTCTGTGCTCTCTGAGAGGTTCAGTGAATTCTTGTGTGAAGGATATAAAAAATGGAATGTCTACCCTTAGAAACTAGAACTTTTCATCAAACTAGATTATTTGTAACAATGACCTAAAGCACTTTATTTCACATTCTCTATGACATTTCCTTATGGGTGGTATGGTAAAGTAGGAGTCCAGGACTTATAGTCCAGACTATAACTCTGGGTAAGTTCCAGCAAATATACCCTAAGCCTCAATTTCTTCGTCTGTAAAATGGATATAAGAATCCCACTGCCAGAAGAAGCCCTGGTGAGGACAAAGGAGAATGTGCACGCAAAAGCATTGGGTGCAATGTGAATGCTGCTTGCTCTTGTTCTCTCTGGGACATGAACAAAGCTGTGCAGCACACTGGGTGGGTGGTCTTTCCCCACAATCACAGAGGACACTGAGACCCCACAGGCAGCTCTTGCACCCCACTAGAAAGTATAAGGCTGCCTGGCCCAAGTACCAGGGGGGCTGTCCAAGCTCTATGCTGCCAGAATGCAGATATGGAGAGGTAATTTGGGGCTGAGATGAGGAGAGTTGACCAGAGAAGCCAGCCTGTGATTGTCAAAGGTAGGTGTGACTGCATGGACCGCGATGAGATGAGGAGAGGGCTTCACAATAGCGCACATGGGTGAGCAGTGGCACAGAAGAGAGAAAGTCCCATGGGGAAGGGAGGCTCTGAAAATGTGGAACACGGACTTTGTGGCCAAGACCACAGAGCCAGTGGGCAGGAGGAGGTGGAGAGTGTGGGAGGGATGGTGGCTGGGAGTACAGCAGGCCACACAGAAATAAGGAACTGCGTGGCCTCCCTCTTTCAGTCTCTTGTGTGTCTAGGAGCTGAACATCCAAGGTGCTCCAAATCAATCATCTAGGCAGGGGTTCTCAGTCCTGGCTGCAAAGAGAATCACTTGGAGGAGTTTTATAAAATCCCAATGCCCAGGCTGCACTCCAAACCACTTAACTCAAAGTCACCAGGAGTGGGACCCAGGCATAAGTATTTTTTGAAACTCCCTAGGTGATTCCAAAGTCCAGGTGAGGCTGAGAAATTCTGCTCTAAGCCTCGGCTCCAGGGCCAGGAAGCCAGCCTGGCATCATCTGGATTCCAGTTGGGCTTATTACCTTCAGCAGTTCTCAGTGCAGTTCCCTTCCCCCTGCCTGTGTCCCTGACACCCTGCAGCTTTGCATGAATGTGATACTTCACTTCCTGTCCTTGGCCAAAACTGGGCCTCTGGGGGGTGTTTGCACAGTTGTTTGAGGATAAGTCCACCACACTTATTTTTCTGTGGTGGCCAGACTGACTCTCCATGGCCTGGTGGCCCTGCCCTGAAGCGTGGTGGGCTTCCGAGGCACTGGCACACCCAGCTCACCCTGAGCATCAGTAAGCCTTCTCTGCAGCTGACCCCTAGCATGGATAACTTGGGCACAGGGGGATGGGAATGAGGAGCTTCCTCCTCCTGGCCCCTGGAAGAGGGAGAAGAGAGCATTTACTGACCACTAAGTGCTCTGTGCCCCCAGCATGGGAGCAGGTGCTTCACATGCATTATGGTTAAGTGATCATTATCACTTTTCACCTTATGATGCAGATATTTGAAATCATTCTATTTTACAGATGAGAACACAGATGCTCAGGAAAGTGAAGCAGCTTGGCCTAAGGTTTCACAAATGGAAAATGTTACAGCTGGGTCACACACCTACAGCTGGCTCCAGAGCCTGAGCTTTGGCTTTCAGGGTCTCAGTTTCTCACCTATAAAATGGGTATGACAAAAAAAATTCCTCCCTCACAATGTTCTTGTGAGCATTAAAAAAGTAGCACTGTTAACCTATATAAAGCAGATAGTAGAGTATTGGGAATTCAGCTGATGCTTGATAAAAATGGCCCTTACTCACCTTTTTAAAAAGGACTCCAATGCTTAACATAGTCTAAAGAAAATATAGTGTAGCTAAGTTTCAACAACAACAAAAAAATAGGTTGAGACCAGAGCATTATTTCCGTCTCCACTTTCTTCTCTGTGCTCTCTGAAAAACGAATGAGCTTGTTACCAATACTAATTAGTTCTTGTCCTGCCACCCAATCAACAAGAAGATGTCTAAGGTCAGCCATCTGGGGTCCTTTGGGTGAACGCTGAGAGCTGATGCAGGGCTGCTTCCCCAGGCTCATGCCTGGGTCTGCAGGAGCGTGGATCTGCAGGGGCTTGTGTCTGCCAGGGTGGACATCCCCTTAGCTGGCACAAAGAACATAGATGAGGTCTTGGAAATCCCAGATACTTCCCAGCTGCATTCACAGAGATGATGCTGCTTTTAGCATTTCTCCCTTTCAGATATCAGTGTTTTCTTCCTATTTTAAAGCATTCTCCTATCAATGAAGCATCCCAGATCCCACAATGAAGAAATGCATTCCATCTATTCCCAGACCTAGGTGGGACAGTGCCTGGTACATAGTAGGCACTTAATAAATATTTGTTGAATAAATGAATGAGCATATGGAAACTCACTCATACTGCCGAGTCTCCCAATTTCCAGGCTAAGTATTCCTGAGTTTTTCAACCATTACTCACAGAGGTGGCAGAGGGGGTGCTCAAAGCATGAGGCTTTAGTGAACCAGAGGTTGAGGGAAGATACTTGTCTTCCCAATGGGCTAGGGGAGGCGAGGTGAGGAAGTCAGAGACGGGAGTCTGACCTGGGCATGCACTCGCTACTCGGGCAGAGAGGGAGGGCTGAGGGTAGAGCCAGAGAGTGAGAAAGACACAGGTCCATGAGGAGATCTTATACCCATGAAACTGCCCCAGCCAAGCTGGTTTGGAGCTATGGAACTTACAGAAAGAGAGTACATGACACCCCCAGAAGGGGTCTGCAGGCACCTGGCCAGGTAGACTGGCACTGGAGTCTTTGAAAACAAAACTTCTCTTTGACCAACACTCAAGAGTGCAGACCATTTTGAAAGTCTCAGAATCCTTCCCTGTCTTCTTCCATCTCACGCTGGGCCCTTCCTTTTGACCCTTCCAGAATGACAATATTTCATTTTACTCAGGAAAAACCAGCAGTGCAAAGAAGGAAGTAGAGTAATCAGGCCATCTGCCCAATTTTACCTAAATTTTCTACCTAAATTGCCAAGACAAATATTTCAGGAAACTGCACTTGGCTGGAATGGTTAGGTAATTCATCTTATTTACCGTCTAAATGCACTTGAGAGCTGAGATAGATTCACTCATGTTGTCGCTTCTTAGTCAGATGCAATTCACAGTAGAAATCGCTGCCATCCAAAGCTTCCATAACTTCCAAAGGGTAATGGATTTTTTTCAGCCCATCTTTCTTCCCCGCTCATATTTGCTTGAGGATTCCAAATGGATTCTATTTACTGTAATTACTGTTCTAACTGCAGCTCACTTGCAATGCATCAGGTTAATGTTAACAAGATACCCAGCTGATGCTGGTAATGTGTATTCACTGTTCAAACTCTTTACCCACCCCCTTTGGTGTTGTCTCAATTCTATTCTCTGAACCCAAAGGGGAGGGGGCAAAGCCAAGAAACACGGGTGGATTTTTTTCTGTTTTGTTCTTCTCTAATATCATGGGCTTTTTCTCAATGGATATTCATTGTTCTTGGGTTTTCCTATTCCTGAATTTTCGTGGCATTATTACAAATGTTATGCTTTGCTTAAATACCGATTTACACACTTCCCTCTTCATTTTTCCATGCTACTAGTGTCATTAAATTCCATGTTATTTGATTAATAACAAAAATTAACATCAACAAAGTCCTGACAATTTGCAAGACACGTTTCACCTATGTTATCTCTATAACAAGAGAAATAATGGCCAAGTGTATCAAGAGGCTTAATCTCTCAATTATGGGGTAGTTTATATTCATAATTTGAATCTACGGAAAAAGCACACACTTCAGAGGGGGCAAAGACTAGGATTCATATTCTAGTTTCACCATTTAGCTACAGGAGTTCAGTTAAGCTTATCTCTCTGAACTTCAGTTTCCTCATCTGTAAACAGACAAAACTATAACCTATACTATAACTTCATACATTATTGAGAAGTTCCTTGCAAATCATAGGTGCTTAATAAATTATCTGTTATTATACCTTACCAATAATTTCAATTATCTTGCCACATCTGAGGACCCAGCACACACAAGTGGGAATGTATTTTAATAGGACTTCGAAGTGAACATTTTTTGAGCTATGAGGAGCCTGGAGATGAGACCCTTACTACTCAAAGTGTGGTTCACAAACCATCAGCATCATTATTTGTGAACTCATTGAAATAGATTCTCAGGTCTTTCTTCAGAAAGAAAAATGTGTAATTATCACATGTCTCCATAGAGTTGACAGAAAAATAGACTATCCCTTCAGTCCCGACGACCTGATCTCAGTCTGAAAAGCATAAGATGGGTGAAGAGGAGACATTCCCAAATAAAACTCCGAAGTCCATTCTAGCTCATTCCACTATGCAGCACCTGTAATTCCCCAGAGAACATTTGACTCTCCTCCTCGTGGTGACGATCATTAAGCACGATGAATACAAATGCCATTTGTTGATTCAGGTGCTAAGAGTCTGAGCCACACAGCTTTGATGTCAGCCGGACAGTACCTCAGTGTCTGGGTGAGTCTCTTCTCCTTTCCACCTAGTTTACCTCATCTATAAAATGAGAATCACAATACCTGCCTTGGGGGTGTTTGAGAATTAATGCAGACAGATGCTTACCATGCTGTCCGGCACACCGTAGGCACTCATTTTCAGCTGCAGCAGCGGTAGCCTTAGGAATAGTAATAAACATGTGTTTATTGAACACACATTGAAACTGCTGCTTCAACCCCCACCTCCCACCCCATACACACGTTTATTCTATTATTAGTAATTAGTAATTGCTGTTTATTACGGTTATTGCCATCTCTGCAAAAAGAGCTACCATGTCGCTGTTCCCAAAGCCAAATGCTTGGTGTCAGTCACCTGCTTTCATTATAGGGAAGCAAAGGAGACCTGGAGCTGGAATTCTAAAAATCCGCTTCATTTTCCTTCTCCTGGTAACTTTCTTGGGAAAGCCACTTAAGCCCTGACAATCACACTTTCCTCATCTGTAAAATGGGCATAAACCATTTTCTCCCAACTGCCTCAAGGCCAAAGTGAAGAGCTCAGAAAATGAAGTATCTGAAAGTGATTTGCAACCATACAGTATTCGTTGAACAAATGTAAAAGACCCCTGTGATCCCTGCTTTCCCTTAAGTCCTGATCTCATGGTTCAGGGTTTCTCTCCTTTTCCCACCAAACCACCACCTTTGCAGAAGCCTCCATTACCACACAGGTCCCCTCCAAGCTCTATCCTGGGTTTCACTCTCCCCTTTCAGACCAATTTGCTCATCACTAGGGATGCATCTTACTTAGAAACTGTTCTTTCGCTTCCAAAATCAAAGGTGGCATTATTAAGGGTTGGGGAAGAGCGGTGTTTTAGCTTCCATGTAAACTTCACTAGTGCCAGCTCCCACCAAATAAACATGCAGGCCACGTCAAAAGTGTGTGTGCTACATAAATAAAGCTTCCAGGCAGGTCCTTCAGCCTCTTACCCCCATGCCCCACTAGGTCACCACCACGGTGCCTTTACACTGGTCCTGTAGGGAGACTCTAGAGCCACCTTATACCAAACCCTCATGGCTTCCTCTGCATTTCCTTAACCATTCAAGGAACTCCTAATAGGCCATGGACCTCAGGACAAGGCTATAAGGCTGGCTGACTTATTTTCCCCATGATGAACTCAAAGATGATGGAGACCCACTTGACTCACTTTAGGGCCAGAGTTCTTTCCCCACTAGAGGAGGTATAACGTGGGGGCTCAGTGCCTCCCCAGGGAGGACCTCATTCTCTTGGCACTTTGGTATTACACTGTTTGCAGTGGGACCCCGCAGACAGCCACACTCTCCAGACATCTGTGTGACCTTTGGCAAGCCGCTTCTCTGCTGCTTAGCATAGGGACCTATGCTTCCTTCAGCCTCCATTTCCCTGTCTATAAAAACAGGGACATGCAGCTGGAGTAATGTAGTATAAATCAGATGTTTAATTATATCTATCCTCTCACTTCTTTTGATAAGACTCAAGGGGCCCCATTTCCCAGGATACCTGGACAAAACCATTTTTTGAGCCTTTTGTGCCCAACCATAGTCATTAGTCTTTTAACAGAGCCATTTGTTCATTTATGTAATAGACACTGATTGAATATCTTTCACGTTCTGGTATAAGGCTACACCGAGGATATAGTGGTGTGCAGTACTGCCATGGTGCCCAATTGCATGGAGGTGGCACTCATAGCAAACACCGGTTGCCTCCCAAAGAACTTTTCCAACACAGCAGAATCTCCTTCATTGGTATCCCATATCAAAACACAGGGATCATACAAGATGCCTCAGCGTCAAAATTCCAGCTACTGATCACAGTTAAGTTTTGGTTCTATCACTTGCTAGCTATGCAATAGTTACAGACAGAATGATTGCATCTTCACAAAAGTCACTGTTGAATTAACCCCCACTGTGATGGTATTTGGACACTAGGCTATGAGAAAGTAATTAGGGTTAGATTAGGTCATGAGGGTGAGACACTCATGTTGGCATTAGTGGTTTCATAAGAAGAGGAAGAGAGAAAGGCCATCTGCAAGCTGGGGAGAAGGTCTTCAGTGGGAACCCAATTGGCTGGCACCTTGATCTTGGACTTCCAACCTCCAAAACTGTGAAAAACAAATGTCTGTTGTTTAAGTCACCCAATTTACGGTATTTTGTTATGGCAGCCCATGTGAACAGTGACCTTATCTTCTCTATGCCTCAGTTTCCTCATCCAGAAAATGGGGATAATTATAATCCTATCTTACAGATTTAAAATTAGGATTAGATGGAATATAACAAATAAAGTGCTGCACACAGGGACTTGCCCAATAAATGATCGTTTTTATCAAAGTGCCTAACTGGAAATGCCAATCATAGAATGCTAGAGCTGGAAGGGATCTTGCCAAGCCCCTTCACTGTATGGAGGAAAGGAGGCTCAAAGGGGAATGGCTTGCCCAGGACTACAATACCAGGGTCCCCGACTCCTGCTTTAGGTTTGTTCCCCTCCACTGGCTGGGGAGGGTCTCTTCCTTCCTCCTATCACCTGTCTAATCCCTGACACTTAGCACACCCACTTGAAATTGTCACCCCATTTACCTGGTGAGCAGCTCCTATGTGAGGTTGCTAAGAGATGAGGATCCATCGCTGAATTCCACACCTAGGAAGTCTCTTAAATTAGCTTGTCAGAATTCTTCTTTTTGAAGAAAACCCAAATAGAAAAAAATAATTTCACCGATGTTTCCTTGGAAAATGCTGTGGGAGGAGTTAAAACTATGCTAAAGTGTGCAGCAGATTTATAATAATAGCTGAACACCTTTCATTTGCTTTGCCCTTTGTGGTTTGCAAAGCACATTTCTACATATTGTTGAGTCCCCACAATCAATCAATCAATCATTCCTTCATTCATAAATACATATTTAGCACTTTCTATGTAGCACACACCATGCCAGGTGCCAGAGGTTTAGCAGTGAATAAGACAGAAAAAAATCTCTGCTTTTATGGGGTTTATGCTCTACCAGGCAATAAATGCACCACACACATGTACACCTACAGACAATGTTTTCAGATACTGGCAAGTATTGTGGAAAAAATAAGGCAGGGAAAGGGGAGAAAGAGTTAGGGCACTTGTTTTGAGTGGCCAGGAAAGCTTTTTCTGGAATGCAATCCAGGCAGAGATTATTAATATTGCTGAATAAATATCTGAAACCTCAATTTATAGATATAGAAACACAGCCCAGACTCACACAGCAGTTAGATAGTAGGGCCCAGAGGAGAATTCATATTCTCTCTATCCCAGCCTGTGATAATGCCAAGTCTCATGTCTGGATCCAGGAAGCCAGACCGGAGGATGAGGAATGTGTGTGGAGATCAAGTTCTTGTGTCCCATTCTATCACATTGCCCACCTGCTATCGCTTACTGTGTGCTGGCCCATGGGCTGGGCACTGGGACTAATGGGATAAAGCAGACATAATCCCTGCCCTCAGGAAACTTCCAGACAAGTGAGGAATATGAGACAAGTTCACACACAACTGTGCCTCCTGTTAGAAATCCCAAGTCTTCAGAATGGGGCTTCAGAATGGGGCTGCTTCTCCAGTACACACTAAGAAAAACGTCTCCAGCCTCCCAGATTTTCTTCTTTTTAATCAACAATCTTGAATTAGCTGCCGACTCCATACTGACCACTGCTAGGGATCACCTTTGTCTTTCCTACCCAGGCACCTCATACGCAAATTCCAGCCACCTCTACTGCTAACACCTTAGTCCATGCTGTCATCACCTCTTGCCCAGAATACTGTCACAGCCCTCTTTATTTTCCTTTCTTGTTTTTTTTTTTTTCCTGAGACAGGGTCTCACCCTGTCACCTAGGCTACGGTGCAGTGGCACAATCACAGCTCACTGCAGCCTCAAACATCTGGACTTCAGTGATCCTCCCATCTCAGCCTCTTGAGTAGCTGAGGCTACAGGTGTGCACCACTATACCTGGCTAATTTTTTCTTTTTTTTTTTTTCTTGGTAGAGATGGGGGTCTCACTATGTCACCCAGGCTGGTCTCGAACTCCTGGCCTCAAGTGGTCCTCCCACCTCAGCTTCCCAAAGTGCTGGAATTACAGGCGTGAGTCACCACTCCTGGCCCTGTCACAGTCTTCTAACTTCTAATTTCTGATGCTGCTCCTGCTCCCAACTACCATGCCCTTCAGGGTGTTCTCAACCCAGCAGTCAGAGTGATTTTTCAAAAAGTGTATCAATCATGTCATTCTTCTGCTCAGAACCCTCCAATTACCCGCTATGCACTCTGAGTAAAAGCTAAATCCTCACACTGGCCTCCAAGATTCTATGTGGCCTGACCCCTCCCCTACCCCCCTCAGACCTCACTGCCTTCCTACTCGCCTCCTTGCTTGCCCTCCCCGGCCATACTCTCCTTCCTTTTTGCTTTCTTCCTGTGCACCAGTCATGGGCCTACCTCAAGTCTGTATACTTGCTGTTATCTGCCAGGAATGCTCTTCCCACAGGTATTTTTAAGGTTTTCCCCCTGAAAGGAGATATCCTTTAAGGCTTTGTTCAAATCTTACCCTCTTTTAATTTGCAATAGACATGCCTTCCTCATCACAACCTTCCTTATTTCCTGGTTTTTCTTCCTATCACTCTTGCCTTCTCATATATGGTATCATCTACTCACTGATTGTGTTGCTGTCTGCCTTCCCTTACTAGAATGCAAGCTCCACAAGGACACAGACTTTTGTCTGATTTGTTTAGTGTCTATCCCACTGCCTGGGACAGTGCCAGCCACAGAGGGGATACTCAGTAAATCTCTGTTGAGGCCAGGCACATTGGCTCACACCTGTAATCCCAGAACTTTGGAAGGCTGAGGCGGGCAGATCACTTGAGGTCAGGAGTTCGAGACCAGCCTGGCCAGCATGGTGAAACCTCATCTCTACCAAAAATACAAAAATTAGCCAGGTGTGATTGGCAGGCATCTGTAATCCCAGCTACTCAGGAGGCTGAGGCACAAGATTGCTTGAACCCAGGAGGCGAAGGTTGCAGTGAGCCGAGATTGTGCCACTGCACTCCAGCCTGTATGACAGAGCAAGACTCCATCTCAAATAAAAAATAAAAATAAATAAATAAATAAATGTATCTCTGTGGAATAAACATCCAGACCAATCATCTCCTCCATCCCAAACTTGTTTCTCCTCTGACATCCCTTTTTTCTGTTGAGGGCATGATCATCTACCTAATCACCTGTGACTCAGTGCAATAGTTCAACAAGCCTAGATTGGAGCCAAGGAGGTGGAGAGCCCTGTGCTGGGTGCCATGGAAACAAATGAAACTGGGAGTCACTTCTAGTTCCTGATTTCCTCAACCCCCTCAAATCCAAACTAAACATCAGTTTTCTGATTTGTAAAATCAAGATAATAATACCTATTTCATAAAATGAAATGAGATAACATGTATAAAATATTCAGGAAACATATGTGCTGCATAGTAAATACCTAAGAAAAAATAATTCGGCTGGCACTGAATTCTGGAGTCTTGCTCCTGAATATCTCCAAAACATGCCATTGTCTCACCCTTTCCCTGTCCTGCTGCTGCCAGGATGAATTAGAAGGCTGGAAGGAGCAGAGAGCACTGAGGGCTAGGAAGGAGAGGCATATGGTTAGGGGTGACTCTGACTGCCAGCCAGCTCTTGGTTTCAGCTGAATGCCTGACCCAAACACAATCACCAGCCACATAGGCAAGGGTAAGCCACAACCTTCTAGGGCCACAGAGGCTTTGGGCTCCCATGGAACCAAGAGTGATCTCCCCTCTGCGGCCCCAATCATGCCCAGCCCCCACCCAATAGACCTGCTCCTTCCAAATGGGCTCCTCACACCACTGCCTGGGTGACATCGTGGGAACAGAGAGAGCCACGGAGCATGACTGCCTGCAGCAAATTGATTTGTGCAAGCTGCTGACAGAAGGATGTGCATGACCCCCATGGAAGATTAGGAGTGGGACATTCCCAACAGACAGGCCTGGGCAGGCCAGAGAGGCAAGGGGAAAATTCTGCCCCTTGCTCTCTCTGCTGGCCAGCTGTGGAGTCCCACAGCAGCCTCCTCTCTGGCCTCTGTGCATTTATTCCAAAGGGAAGAAAAAGGAGACAGAGAAGAAGGGAGGAAGGGAGCGGGAGACAAATAGGCAGACAGATGGGAGACACAAAAAGAGATGCAACAAATTATGGTTTTTGAGGACTTTCTGTGCACCATGCCCAAGATCTTTCTTAAGAAGTGAAAATAAAAGTCTCTTTGTAGGTCACTCAGGACTTGCTTTATGAATCTGGGTGCTCCTGTATTGGGTGCATATATATTTAGGATAGTTAGCTCTTCTTGTTGAATTAATCCCTTTACCATTATGTAATGGCCTTCTTTGTCTCTTTTGATCTTTGTTGGTTTAAAGTCTGTTTTATCAGAGACTAGGATTGCAACCCCTGCCTTTTTTTGTTTTCCATTTGCTTGGTAGATCTTCCTCCATCCTTTTATTCTGAGCCTATGTGTGTCTCTGCACGTGAGATGGGTTTCCTGAATACAGCACACTGATGGGTCTTGAGTCTTTATCCAATTTGCCAGTCTGTGTCTTTTAATTGGAGCATTTAGTCCATTTGCATTTAAAGTTAATATTGTTATGTGTGAATCTGATCCTGTCATTATGATGTTAGCTGGTTATTTTGCTCGTTAGTTGATGCAGTCTCTTCCTAGTCTCGATGGTCTTTACATTTCGGTATGATTTTGCAGTGGCTGGTACCGGTTGTGCCTTTCCATGTTTAGCGCTTCCTTCAGGAGCTCTTTTAGGGCAGGCCTGGTGGTGACAAAATCTCTCAGCATTTGCTTGTCTGTAAAGTATTTTATTTCTCCTTCACTTATGAAGCTTAGTTTGGCAGGATATGAAATTCTGGGTTGAAAATTCTTTTCTTTAAGAATGTTGAATATTGGCCCCCACTCTCTTCTGGCTTGTAGGGTTTCTGCCGAGAGATCAGCTGTTAGTCTGATGGGCTTCCCTTTGATGGTAACCCGACCTTTCTCTCTGGCTGCCCTTAACATTTTTTCCTTCATTTCAACTTTGGTGAATCTGACAATTATGTGTCTTGGAGTTGCTCTTCTCGAGGAGTATCTTTGTGGCGTTCTCTGTATTTCCTGAATCTGAATGTTGGCCTGCCTTGCTAGATTGGGGACGTTCTCCTGGATAATATCCTGCAGAGTGTTTTCCAACTTGTTTCCATTCTCCCCGTCACTTTCAGGTACACCAATCAGACGTTGATTTGGTCTTTTCACATAGTCCCACATTTCTTGGAGGCTTTGCTCGTTTCTTTTTATTCTTTTTTCTCTAAACTTCCCTTCTCGCTTCATTTCATTCATTTCATCTTCCAGGGCTGATACCCTTTCTTCCATTTGATCGCATCGGCTCCTGAGGCTTCTGCATTCTTCACGTAGTTCTCGAGCCTTGGTTTTCAGCTCCATCAGCTCCTTTAAGCACTTCTCTGTATTGGTTATTCTAGTTATACATTCTTCTAAATTCCATGCTCATGGGTAGGAAGAATCAATATCATGAAAATGGCCATCCTTCCCAAGGTAATTTACAGATTCAATGCCATCCCCATCAAGTTACCAATGACTTTCTTCACAGAATTGGAAAAAACTACTTTAAAGTTCATATGGAACCAAAAAAGAGCCTGCATCGCCAAGTCAATCCTAAGCCAAAAGAACAAACCTGGAGGCATCACACTACCTGACTTCAAACTATACTACAAGGCTACAGTAACCAAAACAGCATGGTACTGGTACCAAAACAGAGATATAGATCAATGGAACAGAACAGAGCCATCAGAAATAATGCCACATATCTACAACTATCTGATCTTTGACAAACCTGAGAAAAACAAGAAATGGGGAAAGGATTCCCTACTTAATAAATGGTGCTGGGAAAACTGGCTAGCCATATGTAGAAAGCTGAAACTGGATCCCTTCCTTACACCTTATACAAAAATCAATTCAAGATGGATTAAAGACTTAAATGTTAGACCTAAAACCATAAAAACCCTAGAAGAAAACCTAGGCATTACCATTCAGGACATAGGCATGGGCAAGGACTTCATGTCTAAAACACCAAAAGCAATGGCAACAAAAGCCAAAATTCACAAATGGGATCTAATTAAACTAAAGAGCTTCTGCACAGCAAAGGAAACTACCATCAGAGTGAACAGGCAACCTACAAAATGGGAGAAAATTTTTGCAACCTACTCATCTGACAAAGGGCTAATATCCAGAATCTACAATGAACTCCAACAAATTTACAAGAAAAAAACAAACAACCCCATCAAAAAGTGGGCGAAGGACATGAACAGACACTTCTCAAAAGAAGACATTTATGCAGCCAAAAAACACATGAAAAAATGCTCACCATCACTGGCCATCAGAGAAATGCAAATCAAAACCACAATGAGATACCATCTCATACCAGTTAGAATGGCAATCATTAAAAAGTCAGGAAACAACAGGTGCTGGAGAGGATGTGGAGAAATAGGAACACTTTTACACTGTTGGTGGGACTGTAAACTAGTTCAACCCTTGTGGAAGTCAGTGTGGCGATTCCTCAGGGATCTAGAACTAGAAATTCCATTTGACCCAGCCATCCCATTACTGGGTATATACCCAAAGGTCTATAAATCATGCTGCTATAAAGACACATGCACACGTATGTTTATTGCCGCATTATTCACAATAGCAAAGACTTGGAAGCAACCCAAATGTCCAACAATGATAGACTGGATTAAGAAAATGTGGCACATATACACCATGGAATACTATGCAGCCATAAAAAATGATGAGTTCATGTCCTTTGTAGGGACATGGATGAAATTGGAAATCATCATTCTCAGTAAACTATCGCAAGAACAAAAAACGAAACACCGCATATTCTCACTCATAGGTGGGAATTGAACAATGAGAACACATGGACACAGGAAGGGGAACATCACACTTCGGGGACTGTTGTGGGGTGGGGGTAGGGGGGAGGGATAGCATTGGGAGATATACCTAATGCTAGATGACGAGTTGGTGGGTGCAGCACACCAGCATGGCACATGTATACATATGTAACTTACCTGCATGTTGTGCACATGTACCATAGAGCCTAAAGTATAATAATAATAATAATAATAATAATAATAAAAAGAAAAAAAAAAGAAGTGAAAATAAAAGGGCAGTGTGAGGGAAAGAGAGGTGAGCCAGAGAAAGAGGCAGGGACAGAAAAATGACACAGACAGGGACAGAAAAATGACAGAGAGACACAGGTAGATGGGTACCCTCATTGGTAAGGCTGGCAATTTATGAACAAGATCACTTCTTAAATGTTGGGATAAAGCTGTCTCCCAGGTAGCAGGACAGGCCGGGGGAAAGGATGTAGGGCTCTTTGGGCCCTAAATACTTTTACCTTATGGGGCAGGAAAACAAAGCTTAACCAGCACGAGGCACCAATGAGAAATACTTGCTGAGGGCTGGAGGAGGATGGCCATCTGCCTCCTGGACCAGATCGGCATTGACATTCCATGACCTTATGTGTTAGTTGAGTTGAGATTGTATTTTTTTTCTTTGGGGGGTTTTCCTTCCCTTCAAATCTATCTGATAAAACAGATCTTACAGGGAAAGCCCAGCTTCTGGTTGATAATTTGTAGAGAGGGAGAGTCTACATCCTGATGGTCAAGTCCAGGAAGGCTTTCTGACCTAAGCAATCTCATTTCTGGACTGTCTTTTAACGTGGTTTTTGGGGAAAAAAATAGTTTTCGCCTTGAACCTGACAAGCTAGACTCTGAATTGCTTAGACTTCCTAAGCCTCATCTGTCACTCCACAAACATGCCATCCTGGAAGTGTGATGGTCTCTAATGCATCATGGTTTATAAATGCGTCTGACATGATGCTTGGTACATGAAAAACACTTATAATCAATCAAGCAAATCAGAAAAGCTGTAAAAATAGCTTATAGCTTATGTATCCACTGCCAAGAAAGGCTACAAAGGATATACTCATGATCAAACAGCCAGAGATATGCAATTAAAATAGAAGAACAAGGAGGAAAAAAAAAAAAAGACCATTTACCATTGGGGTCAGCAAACTCAAGCCTGCAGGCCAAATCCAGTTGGCCAGGTTTTGTTTATTTATGTAGTTTTATTGGTACACAGCCATGTCCATTTGTTTGCATAGCCTCTATGGCTGCTTTCCACTATAAGGCAGAGTTGAGTAGTTGTGACAAAATCTATAGGACCTGCAAAACCCAAAATATTTACTTTGTGAGTCTTACAGAAGAATTTTGCCAATCTTTGGGACAAAACATAGACTTACCACTTTTCATCTGCAGAGGCTAAACGCAGGCCTGTTGTTGATTTTTGTTGTGACCTTGGTTTTTCCACTTACAAAGTGAGTTTATAACATTGCCCAGATAGATAATAAAGTTAAAAAGTGAAAGCTACATAAAAGTACTTAACACCATGCCTGGCACATAGTAAGCCCTCACTGAATGGCATCCTTGTATTATAAACGTTATTTTAAGTAGACGTTTTTTCCAGGACAGGACACGGAGATCTTTGGAGAAGGCAGAGCTGGCTGATGAACCCTACCCAGTGTCCTGATTAATGCATTACAGGAATCTTGAAGGAAGTCAAAGGAAATGAACATTTGGTGAGTGGCACTCTATTGCAAGTTCATTTTATTTCATTTCTTTGATTCTCATAAGGACTTGGTGCCATTTAACAAGGCAGAATGGATGTCAAGGCTCAAAGAGGTCAGACAAAGATACAAAAAGCCTAGGAATGCAAGCACAGGTCTGTCTGCTTCGAAGCTTAAATTTATATTTTTCTCTACCTTAAAATAATAATGTGGTTGATGGAGCTGGTGATTTTTACTTAGAAAAGAAAGACTCAGCGGTGACCCATCAGCCTGCCTCCAGATACTTAAGTGTTCCTATGTACCAAAGAGGTCTGAAATACAGTAGCTTCAGAGGATAAAACAAAGACCCTCAATTCATCCCTTTTCTGATTATGTGTTGCTGAAAAATTAAAGTTGCACAGATATGTGATAATTCTCCCTACGTCATATGCAAAGAAGCCACAAAACAATAACAACAACAAAAAAAAGAATTTGAAGTCTAAAACGTTTAAGTCTGTCCTAAAGATAAGCTGGCATGAATAAAATAATATTCTATGTGTGCAGTGTATTGGTAGGTTATGAAGAATTTCCATATGTATGATTTTATTTGATGTTGTGAACAAATGTGAACCTGAAAGAGCTAATCCTTCAAGATGGATCCCTAGTGACTAACTGGGCCTACATTTAAAATAGAGCCAAGAAGCCGTTTGCTGACAAGAGTTCCCTAAAAACCAAAACCAAACCTTTTTAACTTTGAGAATTTCAGAGCTCACTTGAACGAACCAGAGCTCACCTGCCTTTACCAATCAGGGCTCAGCCATGTTGACCAATCAAAACTCAGCAAGTTTGAATCCTTCATTTGCATGAACAGACTTGATTGTGAACTTAGGTGAGAACGTCTGCTATAAAACTTGAACCCTCAGCTGGGCATGGTGACTCACACCTGCAATCCCAGCACTTTGGGAGGCCGAGGTAGGCAGATCACCCGAGGTCAGGAGTTTGAGACCAGCCTGGCCAACATGGTAAAACCTCGTCTCTACTAAAAATACAAAAATTAGCCAGCCGTGGTGGTGGGCACCTGTAATCCCAGCTACTCAGGAGGCTGAGGCAAGAGAATTGCTTGAACCTGGGAGGCGGAGGTTGCAGTGAACCGAGATCATGCCACTACACTCCAGTCTGGGTGACAGAGCGAGACTCCATCTCCAAACAAACAAACAAACAAACAAAAAAACACTTGAACCCTCTCTGTTCTCTGGAACACACGTTCTTCTGTTTACACCAAAGGCCATGTCTTCCCATTATACAAACTGTTCACTGGAATAAAGTCTCTTTCCCCCAAATTCCTTTTCAGAGAACCTTTGTTCACAGTCTGCAGCAAAATCATGGGAGGATGGTGAGACACATGTCACAGCGTCCCATTTTACAGAAGAGGAAAACTGAGACTAGAAAAGTAAGTACCTCAGCCAAAGTCATATAGTTAGCTGGCTATAATAGAGCTGCAGCTCACACTGACATATGAGACCACAGTGACAAATTACGGAATCTCAGTGGAACAAATTTATGCAATAGAGTATTTGTCAAGATATTAGAAATGAAAATTACTCTGATCTTATGGGAGCACATTTCCTGTCCCAGGGGTTTGAGGGGCCCAAGGCAGAACTTCTTTCATATTACTTAGGTCTGCAGCCTCGAGGGCCCACAGAGTCACCCCAGGCAGTAGCACTGTGAGCCACCCAGTGGTGGAACTCATCAGTGGTCAGGATGATGACCATCACCTGGGCAAGATGAATGCAAGGTGTAGGTGCCCATCAGCAGATCGCTGCCTTGCATCTGGACATGAATCCAAGGAGAGGACCTAGAACTTCTCTCCCTTCTGTATTTAAACCTCTTCTGCAAGAGTGTGGGGTAGTGGTCAAGAGGGGAGCCCTGGATCAAGTCCCCCCAACTAGTTGGTTAGCCTTAGGCAAGTGACAACCTTCTCCTCCCTCTAGTTCCTCATCTACTAAAAAGGGATACTAATTGAATCTGCCTCCTGGCTGGCTATAAGGATCAAACAAGCACATTCATGTGAAATGTGTGTCCCAGTGCCTGGTGTAGAGTCATCACCACTACTGCTACAGCATGGGGCTAGGTTATAGCACAGTTTAGGAGAAAGACCACTTCTGGAATTGTTCAGGCTTCTAGTCTGACTCTATTCTCCATGTGACCCTGGTTAAGCCACAGAAGCCCTCTGGGCTTACAGTTTCTCTTTTATCACATGGAAATAATTAGCCCTGTAATATCTATCTAGTGGGGTCATTCAGAGGATCAAGAAAGATAATAGATAATGAAAGGGCTTTGTAAAAAGTGGTGTTCACAAATAAGTCAAGGTCATTATCATCATCATCACTATTATTAGTCCTAAATGATGGAAGTGTTATTGTATTGGGTAAAAAAAAAAAAAATCTGCAGAACGATTCCTATTCATTTTTATATCTAATAGAATAATGTCATTTTTTGGTCCTTTGTCTTTGATCTGGTGCTTGCTCTCAGCAATCATTTCCACACTATATATCCATAATGAATATTATACTATGAGAGATTTCCTTTTTTTTGATGCCTGCCATATTCTAGTAAGAGAATCTACTTCTCAGACCTCAGTATGCTGCTGAAGGGAATTGGGTGGGAAGGTGTTATCTTAATTTTACCAACAAGAAAAATCTGTCCCAGGCCAGAGACCCTCTTCTCTTCTTTCACTCTGCCTCCAACAAAAGGCTAGGAGACAGAGCAAATGAGGTGCTGGTGCCACATTCCACACGATGGGAGATGCTTCATCGAGTGACTGTGGGCAGCCTCCTTTTAAATTGTCTACTAAAGAGGGCAATAACTGGCACATGCCTTGTCTGAGGACTGGAGTCTTACCTGGAAGTTTCTAAAGCAATGGCATGATCTCCAATGCTACACATTCTTTTAGGCTGTCCGCAAAGATGCCTGTGTTGCAGATTTGGTTCAGAATATTTCTCCTTCTGTCCTGAGGCCACTTTCATAGCCAACTCTGACATCAGCCTGACTTGCTGTGAGAGCATTCTGTTTGTAAAACCTAACCTGGCGACAATCCCTATCCAGTTTTCTAGGGAATCGCTTGAGCCATTCTGAATTCACCTGGGTGTGTTGTCCACTCCCACCTAGCATTCTGCCTCAATCCAACTATGATGATGTGGGGTTTTGCAAACGTGACTTTGTCAAAATTCCTGCTCTTGAACATGGTGGTACCCCAACCTGATCATAACTCATTGACTTTGCAGTTCTCAAAGCATGTTTAAAGGCTAAATTTTAAACAGGCAAGTCATATTGGAAGACAGAATTGCCCATAGTACAGCAGGTACTAAATCATTTCTAAAACAATCACCATTCACCAACTTCTTCCATCCTTCCAAAATAAACATGGGGGAGACAAATATAATTGATGACAATTTCTTTTTTGGTTAAATGTATGCCTTTGGTTGATAACCCCTAAATCATCTTGCCCACTTGTAGCAACAACTGTCCAAGTGTGGCATATGTTCATAGGTAAATAAGGACTGTAAAACATACCACAAGAACACTCAATTCCTGGAACATCAAAACTGCTCAAGTGTATCACTATGCATTAGGCTAACTGAGAGATGGAAATAGATTAAATGGAATGGAAATGTTTCCACTTTGAAATATTAACGTCATAATTACCATGCCCTGAGCTTTATTTACCATGCTCTAGGGCTACCCCCCAAAATATCACTCCTTTACAGCACTCTCCTCCTAAAGTCTTTTGGGCTCTGGTAAAATCAGGGCTATCATCACAGCAGTCCTGCTAGATGAGGAATCCTCCCAGGTGCCTTAGAATTATTAGCTCTTCATCTACTTAGTAAGCTGCCCCCTTTCCCAAACATAGGATTGACAATTTCAGGAAATTAAATGATAAATATTACTAAAATGACCTTTAGCACAGTGCCAGCTGAGTAAATGCCAATATTACATCTTGTTGATCAGAAGCCTGGAAAGCCATGATTATCAGGCAGCTTATGAGGTGGTATCCCCAGAGAGCTCTGGGCCAGACAGGGACGCTCAGGACCCAAAGCAGAGGCAGGAAGCTCTGTCAATCATTCATGGGCCTGATGAAAAATGCTTATGTCACCATGTGGGGAAAGCAGGACGCAAACTGTACGCATAGCGTGATCACAGAGTACCAAATTATGCCTTTGTAAGAAGTTGCATTCAAAAAACCAATGTGGGTAGTGAGGCTAAGCGTTCCTTCCCTCCTTCCCTTCCTCCCTTCCTGCCTGCCTGCCTGCCTTCCTTCCCTCCTGCCTGCCTTCCTTCTTTCTTCCCTTCTCCTTCCCTCCCTCCCTTGCCTCCCTCCCTCTCTCCCTCCTTCCCTCCTCCTTCCCTCTTCCTTTCCTTTCCTTTCCTTTCTCCTTTCCTTTCCTTTCCTTTCTTTTTTCCTTCCTGACCTCTAACTTCCTAATTTCTTAGCTTCCTCTCTCCCTCCTTCCCGCCATTCATTCAATAAATACTAACTGAACAACCACTATGGGCCAGGCACTGAGCTAGATACTGATGATAGTGTAGTAAAAACGAAAAACACCTTTATTTTTTATTATATTTTTGCAAAGTTTTTTTTGAGTGAAAAGGCATTTTTTTTTTTTTTTTTTTTGGCATAAGAATAAATCTATGGCCAGGCACGGTGGCTCATGCCTGTAATCTCAGCACTTTGGGAGGCTGAGTGGAAGGACCACTTGAGGCCAATAGTTCAAGACGAGTCTGGGCAACATAGCAAGACCCCATCTGTACAAAGAAAAAATAAATTAGCTGTGCATGGTGGTGCATACCTGTAGTCCTAGCTACTTGGGAGGCTGAGGCAGGAGGATTCTTTGAACTTAGGAAGTTGAGGTTGCAGTAAGCTATGATTGCACCACTGCACTCCAGCCTGGGTGATAGACTAAGGCACTAAAAAAAGAATGAATCTAGTATCAAACATAACTGGTTGTAAAACTCTACAGGATAATATGAACAGCAATTGGATAACTGATGCTATTAAGGAATTCTTACACATCATCCAGATTTTGTTTTTTTTTTTAAAGGTGGGGAAATCTTTAATTTTTTTGAGATACACACTAAAGTATTTACAGATGAAATAATAGGATGTCTTGGAATTTGACTCAAAATAATCCAATGACCAGATATTGATCATTGTTGAAGCTGGGTGGTGAATACATGAGGAGGTTATTGTAGTCACTTCTAGTTTTGCATAGGCTTGAAATTTTCATAATAAAAGTAAAACAAAACACAAGCACAAAAGTCTCATAAAAATTAATAGGACAAGTCTGCTGGGAAGTGCTGAGGTCGAAGGGGGGAGGGTGAGAATAGGGGCAATGGGTAGAGAAAAGCAGGGCAGTTACCTAGAGAGAAGGAAAACTGCAGATCAGACTTTTAAAAAACTTTTAAAAGTTACATCTTGTTGATCAGAGGCCTGGAAAGCCATGATTATCAGGCAGCTTATGAGGTGGTATCCCCAGAGAGCTCTGGGCCAGACAGGGACGCTCAGGACCCAAAGCAGAGGCAGGAAGCTCTGTCAATCATTCATGGGCCTGATGAAAAATGCTTATGTCACCATGTGGGGAAAGCAGGACACAAACTGTAAACATAGTATGTATAGTTGATAACCTCCAACTGTATCCTTACTTAGATAAAAGTTATCATCAGCATCAAAGTCTCTTCAAACACAAAGAACATCCCTCCTCTATTCATTACAGAGCCACAGCATCTTCCTCAGTGAGTCCCTACGGTACTTTGTGCAGTTGGATAATATTTATTCTGCTTTATTATAGTTCATTTATGTGTCTGACTTCCCCATTAACTCCATGAGCAAGAGCTACATATTCTCATTTCCAAATCCCAGTTTCTCATACTGGGCTGATCATACAACAAATGCTTGTTAAACTGATTTCAAAAATTTCTTGTACAATTCGTAAGTTTCAGAATGTTTTCCCTAAAATCCTAATAATGTATGTGATCGGGCAGAAAGAAAGAATATATGAATGAAATAGAAAGGCACATGACATTCCTTCCCACTCAGGATCAGCGTGTTGATTCTGTTCACATAGGGAACCTCTCCCTCCTCAGTTGGAGTAGGAATTTATCTTTGATCAAGCTTGTCATCAATGGTATGACCAAGAAGCATGCAAGATGGTGCTGCACCAACCATATTACTTCCTTCAAAATCAAGGATATAAAATCAGGCTGAAAACTGTCATTTGTTCCAGGAGATATCACTTCAACTACAAAAGTATATCCCAGTGACAATGATGGAGTTAAATGCCTCTGTTTGGTATTTTAATAGACTGTCAGATTTTTAGCCATGTGAATTACCAATTCTCTTGAGACTTTATTTAAGGGTAACTTTATGGATGAGCAGGCTATAAATAAGACCTTCTTGTTACATACTGAGCGATCATCTTAAAGTGAAGAGGGGAATTTCTTAAATTTAACCCACAACTACAATGCAAAATGTGTTGTAGAAATATCACCCCATCATGTCTCAGAATGTACTAAAAACTGTCTCTGAATGATCTCTTCCTGCCCTGCCCACAATGTCCTAAGCCTGTGATACAGCAGACCAAATGTGCATTATTACAGACTGGTCGTATTACAGAGCTCCATGTGACTGTCCATGTCTGATGCCCAGCAATTATCATGCAACCTGTGACAATGTAGTGAGATGATGCTGGTAGCATTGGCCTTAGAACCCAGATGTCAGGTCCAGATGATATTTAAGAGGATTATGCTAGACTTTTGGAATGATATGGGTGAAGGTATGAGATCGAGCAGGCATAGTATCAGTGCCACCCCTCTGCAGAAATTGGGGAAGTTTGAGAGGCTGAACTCAGGGATCATCCCCTGATCTCTGGTGTCTTTAGCTGGAAAGGGATCCTTTGTGCTTATTGCAGTAAATGTAACTTGTGTCAGATTCATGATTTTAGAGTGTTCATTCTTACCAGCCTCAAATACAGTTCTCTGCTGGACTAGTTCACTTCCCTACCACAATGTCAGAGGATTATTTTTAATTATGAACTAAATTCATCATCAGCTCCAAACCCTTCAGTGAATCCTCATCCATCGAGCAAGTTTTCCTGGGTTCTAATATGTGTATCTTCTCTTCACCCCTTAGACTTAGTTTTGTCACAACTCCCAGTGTTGCTAGTCTCTGGGGGCTTCAGCACTGCTTCTTGAGACCCTGTCCTTACCCACACCTTTGTAAATAGTCCATTCATTAAACTCTTCAGTCACCCCTTTTGAGGGTGCTGTCTATTTCCTGGAGAGACCCTGACTGGCACAAATAGACTATTTTGAAAAGAAGAAGAAAGAAAGTACAGTTGCTTTTCCAGATAGCAAGATATGTTACTTAAACAGTGTGATGTAGATGGGAAAATAAATATCGCAACAGAAAAAAAATACAGAGACTATGTATCTATGGGATTTCATATATGCTGGAAGTGGAAGTCAAATCAATAGGAGGGAAGAATAGACTATTCAGTAAATGGTGTCAGGACAATTGGTTAGTCACCTAGAAGAATAAAACCTGTACCATAGAAATGCAAGTAACATACTTACAAGTCCAGTTTAAAAACTAGGCGCTGTGTGCCTCAACACAGTACATATTTGTGACAAGTATCAGATGTTGGAGCAATATCATATGTATCTCGGGAGGCCTTCTGGATGAGATTCTTGCATCCAGTTAGGAAAAAGGGTTGTTCCAAGTGAGAGATGAAGTAACTGAGACCAAGACTGATTTAATGGCTTGTCCAAGTTCATATAAGTAGCAAAAGAGATACAATCAGTAGAACCTGGTCTTACACATCTTTAAGCTTGAAGGTAAGATGTGTAACTGCTGAGTTTTGCACCATTTCACCTCCCTTCCCAATTTCAGGTGCAGAGGCTTGAACACAATGAGTGCAGACAGCTGCTGCATGTCAGCAGAGGGGGAAATAATACCTGTTCATCAGGGAGCTAATTCTGCAAAATGCACCATCTAATAGGTACCGTATACATGTAAATAGGATGCTCTAATCAGCGGGAAGGCAGGAACTGCAATCTATCCCTCATGGACCTAAAATATAATGGGGCTAAATTGAAGGTTTTATGATGCACAGAGCACTTTACTTAGAAGACTGATGCTTTTCCAGGCAAGGTGTTCATTTCCAGAACAAGTTCCCACACTCTCTGACATCCAATCCTGGGGAACAATGGGAACTGAACAAAGCAATGCCTGGGGCAGCTCATCAGTATTTATAGAGCCTGTGGGAGACAGTACAGCGCAGAGGTTAAGAGCACAGATTTAGAAGCCAGCCAGACCTAGGTTCAAGTCCTCCTCTGCTATTTTGTAGCTCTGTGACCCTGGGTAAGTCTCTCAACCTCTCTGAACCGGTTCTTTCACCAGTAAGAGAAGCATGATAGTGTACCATGGGAGCGTTGGAGGATTAAATGAAATAACGTAGACAAAATGCCTACAAATATGTAGCAGTCAATGAGCTTTAAGCATTGTTATTAGACTGATTTTCTGGTGTGGCCCACCTTCTTGTTTCAAAGAATATTCCTGGGAGAGAGCTCTAAGATGTCAGCAGTGGCAATACTGTTGGAACAAGCACATTGCCTGACTGGCGATTACTCTGACGTGGATGACAAGCAGATCATTGGACACTGACTCACACAGGTGGATTGCAACTCCTGATATGTTTTGTTGGCTAGTACAGTTGCTTTTTTCTTTTAATTAAATTAACTGAAAATATATTAAAATAATAAAACTTTACATTAAAAATCTAGATTTCCAGTTTCTCTTGGAACAATAAAAGGTGTAATGACAAAACACTCGCCTTCCTTTTTGACCACAAGGTGCTGCAGTTCAGCAGCAGCTGACCCCTTTAGGGCAATTGCTGTGTGTTCTCCATTCCCATCTAGCCCGCTTGCTCTACCTGCCCAATTCCTACAGGCATTTAAGTTTAGAACTCATCCTTGTGAGGCTTTCTCCCAACCAGAAGGTAAAAAAATGTGGAACTGGGAAAGGTAATACATTATCAGAAAATAACCTGCGATGTAATAACTATGGAATTTGACTAACCTGAGTTTGACTTGTGGCTGTGCCACTTTCCAACTGTGTGGTATTGGTGCAGTTTGTTTGTGACTATCCGCTGTCTCTGAAACTCATGTTTCCTCATCTGATAAATGGGGATGAAACACTTATCTCCCAGAGGCAATGGGAGGGTTACATGAGACAATGGGTGTAAAGTGTCCAGCACAGAGTCTGGCCGTCGCAGATTTTCATATGATATAATTATCACCGTAATTCTTTTGGAAAAGATAGAGCTGGGGGACCAAAGTTATGAATAAACTAATAAAATTTCTTCATGTTGTTTTACTAAATGATACTAAAAATAATAGATTACACACACTTAGGAAAAAAGCTATTTTGTCCATCTAATTTTTATGTCGTATATCCTATACATTTCATCTCATACACCAATCTTTGCTACTTAGAAGCACTTTGGGATTTCCTTCCTTTATTGTTTCAGTGAAATGACCATGACTTTGTTGGCTTGGTTGCAAGTGACACATAAGCTGAAAGAATTTTTTCTGGGTCTGGTCCTTCAACTTAATGTTCAATTACTTTGATGTTTTCACTTGGAGCTGTTGGCTCTCACCTTCTGAATGCCATCATATTCCCAGAGATGAATGGTTATTTTGCTGATTGCGATGGAAAAATGCTCTGGGTGACCCTTATTTTACCTAAGTTACATCACCGAGGAGATACTGTCTATGAAAAGAAAAGATGAGTAATCTTAGCTCTGTCATGGAAATTATTCATTAAACACACACATGCTCCATAACTGCATGAGCCAGAGCCTGTACCTGATGGGCACTGGAGAGGAAGCAGTGAATACGACAGACACGTGCACCTTCCTTAAATCTCAGCACCCCCCTGGCCCAATGGGCCTGCCATGGATGACAAGGCCTGGGGGAGAGTGTTCCTCTGTAGTCTCTCTCTCCTCTTGTTCCCTCATAATCTCACTATTTTTTCCCTGCCCAAGTCTGATTCCCTTTCCCCAAAACCCCCAGATATCTCCATCAGGAGGTGGCTCCAAAATTCATGTAGCTCTACCTAAAATCTCCGTAGGTATGGGAAAGCTATGGTAAAAATCTGAATGAGGCCAATTTATTAGTGGGCAAGGAAATATTATATGATATTATTTAACAATGACAACAAAAAATAATGAGCACTTATTAAACATCTGTTACATGACATCTGCACTATCTAACTTAATCCAGTAACTCTTTGAAGTATTTTCATCCCAATTTTACAACAAGAAAACTGAGGCTTCTATCACACTGAGGCCCCAAGTTACACATCTGTAAATGCCACAGTGACAGTTTAACCCCAGCCCAGTCTAACACTCATGTCAGTGGTCTTGTCTACTATACTAATTGTCCTACATTTGCTTTAAATATCAGTCTTCATAATTTACCACCTTGTAAATCTCTTTTCTCAAGTGCATTTGATAGGGATAATCAAAATTAGCTAGAGGAATTTACAGTAGAACAGACACATTGCTTTTTCTTTAAAATTTAGTTGTTTTTATGAAGAAAGCAAAAACTGTTGGGAGACGTGTTTCAAAATCTTACTAATGAGGTATTTACCTGATAATCCACAATGGCTTTGATTGCGAGGATAAATATGGGATTGCCACTCAGACTTTCAGGAAAATATATGTAATTACAAGGATTTAGCAAAGTATAAATAGAAAATTGTTTTCCAACTCCTGGCACTAAAAATTGCAGCCCCAAGAGGCTGTGAGCTGAGATAAGCACTATATCTACCCCAAAATACCCATTACACATTAGGTAAGTGTCCCTTTGTTGTGACAACTTTCTTCCTAAAGAATAAAGAGTTTGCTGGTCTTTGATGAAGGAAAATCCCAGCCCATGGGCCCTTCCTCCTCCTTAGGCCCATCATAGCCCCTAAAAAATCAGACAGCTGAAAAGCTCCCAGTAGCAACTGTATTATGAATGATTCCACGTTCTTTTAATTGGGAGGTTCTGAAATCAAGAGATTTTTAAAACAACCAAGTCCCTGGGTGTTAAAATCCTACCAGAGACAGAAGGCAAATACCCACAAAAGGCTGACCCCTGGTGACTTCTGACCAGGCTTCTCTAAATCCCATTGTCTATTCCAGAAACATTTTTGCCAAGCTCTGGGCCAGGCGCTGAGGACACAATGATGAACATGACAGCCACAGCTACTGCCCTTTGGAGCTTACACTGCAGTGGGGAGACAGGCATGAGCATCTGACTACTGCATAGGTTAGTGTTCTACCATGACAGCAACAGGCACAGAGGGAAGCAGGAGGAGCTGAGCCCAAGGACAAGGGCAGCTCCACCAGATCTCAGGGGGTCTGGGAGGTTCCATGGAGGAAGTGACATTGGAGAAACCCAGTATGATTGAGGAACATGCAGATGCCCAGTGCGGGTAGAGGCAAGGGTGGAAAAAACCTGTGGTGGGGTAAGGCATTAGGAGCTGGATCATATAAGGTCTGAAAATATTAAGGACTTTAAACTTTACTTTGAAATCAATAGGAAGACACTGATGGGCTCTAAGCAAGAGAGCCCGTGCTTAGGTCAAAGGTCATGCTTCAAGTGATCAAGAGCCACAGTAAGCTAGTGGCTATCATGCTAGATCCTTTAAATTACTAACCTGTCTAATCCTTAAAACAGTCTGCAAAACAGGCACTCTGTGGCCATTTTATAGGTTGTATTCTTTCCACTAGACCTCCCCACAACTGTTTTATTCCCAGCTCTGATGCTGTGAAAGGGTTTCCACCGATGACTCAGGGCAGCATTAGCGGAGGTGCAGAGCCTTCCAGTCCTTCTCCAAGACCCTTCTCGGGAATGCCCTCTTTGTGTCACCTTCTTGAGGAAGACCCAGGCTGGTTGGGCTCCTAAAGGCCCTTGGAATAAACTTTACCATGGCATTTGCCAAGCTGCAAGGGAAATGTGCTTCATAGGTGTGTGTTCCTTATGCAACTGCTACTATACAGTTTGTAGGAGGTGGCAGACAGAGTGATTCACAGGTTTAAGGGCCTACTAGCCCCTGCAGCCAGTGCACAGGCTGTGGATTAGGGGATGTCCTGAGGAAGTATGATGGGGACTGGGTGCTCCTCTCACAGTGTGATCTTCTCTCTGTTTCAGGGGCAATTCATGGAGTTCCAAAGGTAGTGTAACCAATAGGTAATTTTCTCTTTGGGCACTAACATTAGGTGTTAATTCCCTGGTGCTGCTCCACTGTACGGTGCCTGGCAGTCAACTTCCCTGTCTCCCCCACATTCATTGTAAGCTCCTTGAGGCCTGGGAAGGTACTATATTCCTTCTTGTGTTTCTAGGCCCAGTAAGGTAGCCAGAAGTTAAAATAGATCTAAACACAGGAGAAATCACATCACAATAAACAGTGGATGAATCAATGAATGAATGAGTGATACAAGTCATTACAGAAAAGTTCCTATCATTCATTTTATAGCTCTGCCAGAAGGCTATATATCAATGAAAGCCTAGTCACCCATTCACAGCTCTCATTTGAGACTTATCAATATTTTCTTCCTCCTTGGATCAGAAAATAATAATACAATAGGTATCATTTACTTATCTTGGGCAAAAGTGTGCTACAAAAGATGAACACTAAACTTTGGAATTATTTGAACCCGGATTCACATCCTCATTCTTATACAAATTGGCTGGATCACTTTCGACAAGACTTTTCTTGGGCCTTTGGCTCCATTTCCTTATCTGTAAAATGGGGAAACTAAGGACTAATTCACATGGCAAAATTGAGAAGATGAAGTGAATCTATGGGTGAACACCTACAAAGGTAAACCTACTCAATACGTGCTGTTTTCTCTTTCTTACCTTCTGACCTTATATGTATGGCTGCTAGAATCCCTGATACTCTCATTGGAGGATTCCTTTACAAGAAGCTACCACCTGTGAGTCAGCCAGAAAGATTATTTTTATTTCTCTCTCTTCTTCTGTCCCTCCCCTTCCTCTCCCTCTTCTTTTCCCTCTCCAGGAGAGTCTATGAAAATGATTCCTTTAAATTCCTATTCCTTCTGCCAAGAGTTAATTCATATCACACCTTCTCTGATGCACATATGTTATTGATTTTGATTAGGTACAATGAAAGAATTGCCATCATTTTGTCCATAGCTACTTGTGAAAGGAAAACATATATAATTATTTACTTGCTTATAGTTGTCTTGGCAATATGAAGGAGCTTCAGAAATAACTGACTTATGCTAATCCAATGTGTCAACAACCTGCTGAAACTACCTAAAAATAGAGCAGTTTTATCATCACTTTGACTCAAATTATTGGAAGAAAAGAAAAAGAAGAGAGACAGAACAAATGTGACATTCAAATGGCCTGCTTTGACCAAAAAACACAACTTCTTCCTCGAAGCCTTCAAAAAGCAACAATTTGCAAAGTTATTGATCTTTCTTTTGGCAGGGCGGTGGGGTCTTTTATTTCTCAGGATCAAGAGTTTCAAGTCTCCTTTGTGTCAGATTAATAGCAATAATAAGTGATAGTCACCTGCTACATCTAAATCTGACTAAAGCAGGTGGAGGCTGCTGTTTCTTTAGTCAAAAGGAAACTAGCATGGGCTTGAAAGAGGCAAAGTCCTACCATGTGAGTTCGCTGTGGCCCTTGGGGATAGGGGGCAGGAAGGCACCAAGGCCAGAGTCCCACCCCAAGACTAGGGACTCCTCCAGGGCAGGACTGGGTCGGTCTCATCACTGTGCTGGTTGGTCTCCCACCACAGAGAAGCCAAGAGCAGCCGCTCAGTTTGTTGAATCACTGCTCATTCAGCAGACCAAGCCTCCAGGAATTATTTTATATGTTTAATGAAATAAGCCAGCAAGTGAAACCATGTAGCTGAAAAAGTAGCCCAGAGCCACAGTTAGCATTTGTGATCCTGGGCAGATCAATTGACCTCTCTGAGTTTCAGTGTCCACCAACCTCGACAGAGACAGTGAGAATTAAATACGCAGTAATGTCAACCAAGTACAGAGGCCACCCTTGGCCAACATTCCATACATGCTCACCTGTAATACTATTTATATCAGTATGAGATGGGACAGCCAGGTGTGGCTGAAAGGGTAAGAATGTTTAGACTATGTCAGTCTTGCTTTCCAACTTCCATCCTAGTGGTTAAAAGCACAAGTTCTGCAGGCAGTCTGCCTACATTTGAACCCCAGTCTTGCCATTTACCAGCTAAGGGGAAAGTTATTTTATCTTTCTAGGCCTGGTTTTCCTCATCTGAAGAATGTGGATCATAACAGCATCTACCCCACAGGGTTATTGTGAGGAGTAAATAATGCAGATAAGGAGCTTATAATAGTCTCTGCCATATAAATATAAGCTTTCATCACCATTGTCATCATTGTTGTCATCATCGTATCGGGCAAATTAATTAGCCTAATTTCTCCACATAACAACAGCTGTCTCACGGAGATGTGTGGAGTCAATACGTTCAGGAATGACAGGTACTTGGTACACAGTAAATGTCAAATAAATGTTAGTTTTCTCCCTCTTTTCTTTCCTGATTCCAGTAACGATAAAGCTTTGTCGAGGGGGCTTTGGTGGTTGCAATGTACACAAGCCCATTCTTGTCTGCTTTTATTTCTTTGCAGAATCTCCTCCCCACTCTCTTTTCCCTTAACAGTCTCCGGTCCCCAGACAACAAAAGAACAGACCACATCCTAGCTGAGAATGAAATCTTTTTTTTTTAACTGGGAACTGTCCCTGCAGCTGGCAGGGCTAGGAGTCACTCCAAATGACACCACCAAATTACAAACCAGTCTCAGAGGTTTCTGAGAGATGCTTAAGAGCCTGGGCAAGGGTTTGCAGCACTTAACCTGCCAAAGCCTCTTCAATTGCAGCCTGTCACCCCCTGAGTTAAGTAGCAGATGAAATCAGCATGTATAATTTCTCATCTTCCAAGGTTCAGAGGGGCGCATTACATTTCAGCATGATTAACACTGCTTTCACTTTTTTTTCTTTTGCATTTACCCTTCCCAAGGACCAGTGATAGGGTTCAAAGAAATGGAGAGGAACAGAGGTGGGCACTTCAATAGAACAGGTGCTCAACTTTAAGTGAAACACTCAAACAATTGATAGCCAGGGAAAGAGATCTTCCTTTCCTCATTCTCTGCCAGATTTAGCAATTTACCAGCAAGCCTTCACGGGCTGAGAGAGAGGACAGGGTGAAGAAATAGTCAACCTCTTAAACTCAGGCTCATGTCACTCATCCAACCATCCCTCTGTCCACCCAACAAGCTCTTCCATCTCTACCAGCTTAACTTTGATTCATCGGTAGACCTTAGCCCATATCCTTCCAGAACCTTTTGTCAACTGTGACTGGGTCAAATTCCCCCAAGATTTCACAACTCTGAGTAGATTCACTTAAAGCAATGACCATGGTGGCAAACACCACATTTATATGTGAAATTATTTAATGAATGGCTCTTAGAGCTAGGTTCAAACCCAGGACCGTCTGTCTCCAAAGTCCAGGACTTTTCCAGGTGAAGCAGCTGGAGCCCTGGCCCTGGGTCTCCAGCCCACAAACCATGCAATTTTCCATAAGCTGCTTCCTCATTCCGGGTCTGTTTCCCCATCAGTAAGAAAAAGGGTGACATTCAAACTCCCCCTGCCCTGCTTTAATTTTCTAGAATTCATCATCATGTAGGAGTGATGTGTTCAAGGGATGGCCCCAGGAAGCAAAGCCCAGCCAAGAACAGAGGCCCCAGGTTCCCTGAGCCAGGCTCCTGCTCACAGGCCATGGAGGCCAACCCTTCACATGGGCCCCCTAAGACAGAGGCTGGGGCCCTCCATACCATGACATTATCATGACGGCACAGGCTGTCACCTTCTTCCTTTCCACTGTCTTCCAACTTCACAGGTGCCTCTGCGCCTGACACCACAGCTTATCAGACTGGAGTAGAGATGGGAGCTGCTGGCTGCCTCATCTCAAGCCGTTGTGGTGGCAGCCCTCCAGGGGGAAACCCGCACTCATTAACTATCGCCTCCATCATGCGAAGTATGAGCACCCCTGAAGTTCAGAAAAATTAAAAAATAGAAAATTTAATTAAAGCCCTCTCTGCCTAGTTGCCTTCCACTTGGTTTATGAGGTCCTCTGAAGGAGAGAAAACAAAACTCTTTATCCTCCATGTCCACCTGCAATTCCTAAAGCGTGGGGCTTCTCTTGGGAGGAACGTGAGCCTCATGCTCCTGTCGCCTCTGTGAGTTATTAGAAAACAACATAGAAGAATATCTTTGTGACCTGGAGGTGGGAAATAACTTCTTAAAACTCCTAAAGGCACAACTCCTACAGTAAAAAAAAAAAAAAAAAAAAAGGTGATAAATTTGGCAATCCCAGAATTAAAGTTTTTGCTTAAAAAATTAATAGATGTACATAGTTTGGGAAAAGATACTTACCTAAAAGTGACAAGGGATTGATATTTATAATACACTAGGAACTCCTTCCAATAGATGAGAAAATGTCAGGAACTCTAATTGATAAATGGACAAAGGATGTGGAGAAGTAATTCAATGAAGAGAAACCCAAAAAGCCAACAAATTTATGTAAATACTCAACTTATGTAGTGTCAAAGAAAGGATAAAACCATAAGCTATGTGTGCACCCATCAGATTGGCAAAAATAGAGAGCTCTGTCCCAAGTGTCAGAAGCTATGCAGGGATAGAGGATATAGGTGGCTTCATGTCAGTGTGAGTGCAGATTGGGGTAGCACTGGAGGAAAGCAATGTGGCACTACCTAGTCAAGGTAAGTACACGTGTGCTTTCTGTCCCAGGTGCACAGCCTACAGCAATTCCCACTCAGGCCCATTAGGAGGCACTGGGTGATGCCTACTGCAGCTGGAGAAGAGTTGGGCTTGCTTCTGGTCACCAGCTGGGAGTGTTGTGGGCTTGGTTCTAGGTCTCTGACATGTAGAAAAAAAATCACCTCTACCAGTTTGGGATATGGGCCAAGACAAGATCCTAACAAGCCCTTAAACACAGTGCTCACCATTGGCTTTAGTTCTCCAAGGAATCCTTACAGCCCCCATGGGCTTCCTTATCACATATTCTAGAAGCAGAAAATCTGCTTGAAGAGTTTGCCCTTCACAACATCCAGATCTCTTTGCTTCTCTTCCCCTAGCCAGGTGTGCTTTCAGACAAGCTAGGGAACTGTGGTTCCCAAATTCCATGAGTTCCTTGAGAAAATTCACAAAGGAAATAAGATCTGTTGTTAATATGATAATGGTTATTACTAGTGAAGTCAAGAAACCCCCTGGGGAATGCACATAGCAAATATGATCACCTACATCACCAGCCCCCTGTAATTCTGAAGAAAGGAGACTTTATTTTACTTCCTGAGCTCAGAGCTACCTTTTATCCTGATGATTGGGGCAAATGGTCCCCAAACACCATTTACAAAGTGAGCAGAGATAACAGGTAGGTGTGAATGGCAGCTGTGATGAACTGAGGAAGAGAGCCCAAGGTGTCAGGGATAGAATTTTGATTAGGAAATGAAAGAAATCCTTTGAGAGCCCAAACAGCAGTGCTCCTGCTCTGCCTCTATCCCCCTTGTGTGTAGACGAACTTCATGAGCTTTTAGAAGGGTCACCAAAAGTTTGGAATAGAAAGATTGACTTTTGTATCATTACCCCAGCTTGTGATATATATTTTGAGTGGTGATTTTATTTTTATTTTTTCCAATCTCAGTCTCAAAAGGTCAATCCAATACTTATTAGATGGACATCACAGGGTTTACAATACAGTCAAGACCCGTATGATGGGATTTGGATGGCAGAACCATTTTCTTTTGCAGTAAAATGTAATAAGAGAATCTGCAAGAAAGGGAGTTTAAAATTATATGTTTACAGAAGTGAATGACTTTGCTGTGTCAGAACCACACAAGCCCCCGTTCCTTTAGAAGAACCAAGGCTCTCCCTTCCCAGAGTTTCTACAAAAAATCAGCAAGGATGTGGGGTAGGGAGATGGAGCTTATCTCTCAGCTGCTATCCTTACTAATGTATGAAACCAGAAACTGATCCTTTGCTCAGAGCCAATAATGTCAGCAGAGAGGACTGTAACAGAATCTGGTAGAACTAGGTGTGAAGGCTGGTCTGCAACAACCAGGCTTTGAGAATGTGGACAAGTCATTTGACTTCTCTAAGCATCACTTTCCTCTTCTGTAAAATGGGAGGGGAGGGGGGAATCTTGTTTGGAAGGATATATGAGCTCATGAAGATATGGGGCTTGGCATGCAGTAGGCACTCAATAAATATCAGGTTCTACATTACTCTCCTCCTTCTTTCAAATTAACTTAGAGAACTACACATAAGGGAGATGGATGGCAAGCCTCGGCATTGTGGATATAGCTGACTTGGACAAGGTGACTTGGGCAAGGCATTGTGGACACAAATGGACTCCACAGCCTGCTGGGGAGTCAACCATGCAGCCAATAAAGTGTATTACTGGAGCTGTATTCAAACTGCAGATAAGAGACAACTAAATGCTTAGGATAGGAAGTTTGGGCCTGTTTTGTTCATTAGGGCAGAGTTTTTCTTAATTATGAAAAATATATATATTTAAAGACATTAAATATATACAAAGAAAAAGAATCTTGTCTTTTTCACTGCTGTATCTGATAGAACAGTATCTGATGAACAGCAGATACTCAACACCTGTTAGATGCATGCATGGACGGATGGATAGATGCATGGGTGGGTTGATGCCTGGCTGGCTGGCTGACTGGATAGATGGATGAATGAATAAAGGTGTAGATGGATGCATGGGTGGATAGATTGGCTGGCTGGTTGGCTGGCTGGCTGGCTGGCTGGCTGGATGGATGGATAAATGAATGAAGGTGTGAATGGATGCAAGGGTGGATAGTTAGCTGGCTGGCTGGGTGGCTGGCTGGCTGGCTGGATGAATGGATGGATGGCTCGTTGAATGGTTGGCTGGCTGGCTGATTGGATAAATGGGTGGATAGGTGAATGAATTCATGGGTAGATGCATGGGTGGTGGGTGGATGGATAGTCAGGAGGCATTTCAAAGAGAAAGTGAGAAGAGAATCAGCAAATAAACGCAGTGAAGGAAAGAAGAAGGAGGTAGAAAGATCATATGAAATTATCAAATTCCTGTACCTTCTCCAGCAATACAAATTATCATTTTAAAAAATGAAAACGTTTTTCTTAATCTAAAAGGTAACATATGGTGAGGTAGTTGATTCAAACAGTGAAAATTAAAAACCTTATATGAAGTGTTATATAAAATATATTTGTTTTCTATAAAGGCATGACTCACCATAGAATCAAAAGTAAGCTCCGAGATATCATTAAGTCAAAGGCAAATATATTTATTTCAAAGCTCAAGGGCCTGATTACTAGAGATTACTTTCATTTTCATGCATTCCCGCGCAGAGGAAAGCAAGTATTCCAGGACAACTGGGGTAGGGGCCATCCAAGGCTGGGGCAGGAAAGCAGGTGGGAGAGGGGGGCATGCAGGCAAGCCTGGGGTGATGGACCAGGAACAATCAATACTTATCCACAGAGCTCAACAAGTAAAAGAGGAGATGGCAATTTTCATGAATTGAAGCCAGAGCGAAGGGTCATCTGATGATTTACCAAGATGAAATTCAAGACACTCTTTGAGGACCGAAGTCTTCAAAGATTAATCTTCCCATGCTATGACCACAATGACCCCTCCAAACCACCTCAAACACACCTGGCTGTTAACACAGAATTAATAGCAATACCAGTACTCTTGCAGGGATTGGGGTGGGTGTGGGGAGGACATCTGTGTCCCTATGTGGCAAAGTCATTTGTCGCCTCAATCTTTATACATAAATTTGCACACACCCACACATCGATATAGAAACTAAGGCGATAAACGTTTTACGTACTGACTCCTGTTATTTAAAACTAGCATTTCAAATGGTTGCATTTAGCCCACCGAGTGAGCACAATTACTGGAAAGCCCATTTCCTTAGTGTCAGATATTAATTTCACCTTGTTTCCAACTATATATATCTCTAGAGATATAGATAGATATATCTACAGAGAGGGATATATCTATATATCTAGATATATATCTAGATATATAGAGATCGCTATGTATCTATGTATATATCTAGATATATAGATATCTATATATGTAGATATCTATATATCTGTATATATAGATATAGATATATATACACATATACCTTGGATTATATCCTGAAGAGTTCAAAAATGATATCACTAAGTCATGGTATAAGCTTGGTCAAAAAGTTTTCCAAAATTTGTTTTATGTGAGGATACTAGTTTTTTCACAGGCTCACTAATAGAAATTATTACTAAGCTTTACTCTTGGTAGTTTAAGAGAAAAAAAAATGATAATGGGTTAATTTCTAAAACAGCTATAGTCTAGAGAAAGGCATTGCTACAGTGAAGTTTTAACAAAGTCCAAAAGTGCTTACAAAGCAGGTAAATGCGGTTGCAAGCCTGGGATAATTAGTAAACACACACACATTTCATGGGAATTCTGCTCTGGCTGCAACGACGGGCACGCCTTCAACTCCTTCTCCTTTCAAAGACTCTAATGACACTTTGCCCTTTTTTCTGGGCATTAGTCCCTGTGGGAATTCCATGAGAAAGACTGGAAAGAAATGAGAGAGAGGGATTTCAAATATTCTCTTTGTCCAGCCCATAATAAGGATTATTCTAAATCTTTTGTCTAACACACAGAAGATATCATGACAGTTAATGAATAAGTTAATTGGTTAAATCATTCTAGTGGGGGCCTCCAATTCATTCCTAGTGAGCCTGTAATGTGTGTAAAAGATTAAAGCTGCATTTGAGGAAGGACCAAGATAGCAGATGGCTCAAAGGAGCCTCATTGATACTTTATTTTTATTACAGAAGTCGTATGTTCTCATTTAAAAAATTTGGAAAGAAGAAAAAAGTAGGACAAAAACAACAGTTATCCTATAGCTTCACAATCCATAGCCAATATTTTGATAGATTTTCAAGTGAATATACATGAATTTTATAAACTTGAAATTAAACTGTGCATAGCTCTTTATCCTTTTTCCATTCAATATAATAAACTTTTCTAATTTAAAAAAAGCATTGAAAACTTATTTAACGGTTAAAGAATATTACCTAGAGTGAATGTATGATTATCCTCCTGGTAAGTATTTTACTTCTGAAATTTTATTTGATTTTGTTATTATTATTTCTTTCACTCAACATATATCTAATACATACCTGCCACGTAGGATAGACTGGGTCAACAAAATAATCATAGACCCCTGCCCTTAGGAAGAAAAATGTGAAACAATTAAGACATACATATATTTAATCAAAGCTGTATAAATGCAATAAAGGAAGTGACCTTTAATTGGAGACCTGAAGGCCATAGGATTTGATGGGGTCAGAATGGGAGTACGAGTGTCGCAGATGAGGGGTATATGTATGCAAAAACCCAAGGCATTCTAGAAGGGGGTGGTGTGGCTGGCAGTAGGAAGTTTAGCATTGTGGGATCACTGCAGTGGGAGGGGAGGAAAGCAGCTCTGCTTTCTATACTAAGGGCATTGAAAAACTACTCAAACAGTGAGAAACACAGGATGCACTTTTACATTCTGAAAGAAAAGGTGTGTTAACACCAAGAACACTGGGGGACTGGATTCCTTAGACCTGACAAGCCTTTAATTAGCAGACAGTTTGCATTCAGACTTCACTGCTGGCCAGTCTGCCTGTCTGCACACTACTGGCCACATGTACAGTACAACAGGGAACACATCCAATGGAAGACAAGCCCTGTCAGCTGCAGAGACTTGCAGAAGCTGTCCCTTCTCCTTTGGTGGGTTTCACCTATATGGAGGGAGGGACATGAGGCGCAAAGATAGTAGGTGCACTCAAAACAAGATCAAATATCTGTCTCTTGATGTCCTCACCCAAGATTTGTCTCAGCCCGAAAATGAACGATTGGGCAACCTCAGCATGTAGAAAACAGGTTCAGTCTTGATCACATGGCTTTGCTAATGCTGCTCTGCTAAAGTGTCCTTTCTCTGTCTTGGAGCTACCTGCCTCACTCCTACTTATCTTACAGCCTCAGTTTAAGCCTGGCCTGCTACTGGAAGACTTCCCTTCTTGATAGCACATTTCTCTATCCCAGCAATTGCTATAGTCTATATCATAGTCCCTTGACCTATCTATGAGCTCCCAAGGGCTAGGTACAGAATATCTGCTCAATAACTTTTTGATGAATGAATGAATGAATGAACAAACAGTGGTCCCAACATCTCCAATTTAATTCTTGTTAGAAGCTGGGCAATGTGTGTGTCCCTCCCCCAGGACAATAATGGCACCCCTGCTAACTGCCTATCCTGCCCTTGCCAGGGTGGTGTGTCCCCTCAGAGTGGCTCACACTCAGCCCCTCCTCCTTCCTCTCAACATGTACTCTCAGAATCTCAGGATCTGTGCTTATTCTCTATGCAGCCCCTAGTGCTGGTGTGGTCAGCTGAATAATGGCCCCCAATGATACCAGGTACTATCCCTCGGAACACGGACATGTTATCCTATTTGGTAAAAGGATCTTTGCTGATATGATAAAGTTGAGAATCTTAAAATGAAGAGATTATCCTGGATTCGCTGGTTGGAGACTAAATGCCATCACAAGTGTCCCTATATGAAAGAGGCAGAGGGAGATTTGACACAAACACACAGACGATAACATGGAGATGGAGGCAAAGTTTGGAGTACTGTGGCCACAAGCCAAGGAATGCTGTCAGCCACCAGAAACTGGAAGAGGCAGAAACAGATTCTCCGGGAGCCTCCAGCGCAGCCCTGTTGAAAGCTTGTTTTAGCCCACTGATACTGATTTTGAACTCCTGTCTTCCAGAACTGTAAGAGAAGAGATTTCTATTGTTCTACATCACCAAGTTTGTGGTAATTTGTTACAGCAGCCATAGGAAACCAATGCAGCTGGCTAGTGGATGGTTCTGAGGGTCTGGGCACCCGGCATGTCATCCCAGCTCTGAAACTCTCTCTCTCAGAACTAGAATTCTCATCCAGGCTTCATCTCATTCACAGCTAACCCTGAGCAAGTCCCTTCTCTCTCTGGCCTTTTTTTCCCTAGCTGATAAGATGGGAGAATAGCGGTTTGCACCTGCAGGGTGGTTGGAAGGATTAAGAGGGACACATACATGCAATCCCTAGTACAATGACAGGCACACAGCAGTGGCTCCATGTAAATTACTTCTGTTCTCCCTTTTTTGTTATGCAAATAAGTGTCAGTGCTAACCTAGTGCTCACTATGTGCCAGTCACCAAGCTAAGCCTTCACTTGCAAGGGAAGTACTGGACAGCATTCCCAAGAGGGAAGTTGGATGGGTTAAATGTGGCCCTAAAAGAAAAGTGTTTTGCACTCCCTGGAAAGGAGATGTGATTTACTGGAAAGCTATAATGTCCTAGAAAGAAACACAAGCCAAAAAACAAAACAAAATACAGTTTAAAAAAAAATAGACATATTTAACTCTGCCAAGGGCACCTTTCCCATCCTTTTGTAACCAGCCTAGGATATTTTCCCAGTAAGTGTGTCTTTCCCATAATACAGAGGTCAGGCTCAAACACTAAACACAGTTGAACATCCTCTCATTTCATCATCTTTACTCTCCGTGCCTTCCTTGAGAATTGACTTTTCTAAACCCACCGGTCTAAAATTTTTATTTTTAAAAAAGGCAAATTAAAGTACAAAGCTGCTGGTACCATCTGAAAATGTCAAGGTTAGAAAGGCAACTGTTTCTCTCCCGGAACTAATGCTTTTCTGTCTCATAGGAACTCTTGTGCATACCCTGGATCTTGGGCACTGGAGACCTGTCGCCACCCAGATCTGTCCTGCACCTGTAGGGGCCAATGGAGCAGGGGGCCTGGGGCCCTTCTCTGGCTCTTTATCCTGGTCCCTGCCAAGGCCTTAGTCTGGACGTGGGGATCATGCTCCTGACAGGGCAACTGGGGAAGAACAGGGGAAAGAAGATGATGAAAACAAGCAAGACTGGTGGAAAAGGAACATTGCATGGCTGCCCAGCTAAGTGAGGAGCATGGGAGGAATAATCTAGGTCTTTCTTCTGGAATCCCAGTCCAGACTGTCACCTGGGGGCATGCCTTGCTCTGAACCACTTCCTCACTCCACCTTATGTCCAAACTGGGCTTCCACTCACAAAGGATGCTGAGAAGGGGCAGGTGCAGGCTCCAGACTGCGGGGGGTTGAATCCTCGAACCACCACTAATGAACTGGGAGGCACAGGGAACATGTCTTAACCTTCCCTGCCTCAGCAGCCTCACCTGTAAAATATGGATAATAGAAAGAAGATGAGAGCCAGGCGTGGTCGTGTGCACCTGTTGTCCCAGATACTCAGGAGGCTGAGGTGGAAGGACCGTTTCAGCCCAGGAAGTTGAGGCTGTAGTGAGCTATGATTGCACCACTGCACTCCAGCCTGGGTGACAGAATGAGGCCCTGTCTGTTAAAAAAAAGAAAAGAAAAAAGAAAGAAAGAAAATGAGGAAAGTGTGGCTCAGGAAACCCGTAACACAGTCCTTCTTTATTCCTTCTTCTGCATTCTTTCTGCAGACACACTGGTAAGCCCAAGCCTCTGCCCTCATGGAGGATACAGTGCTTGTAGGGGTAAGAAAATAAGATAATGAGAGTGTGAGGAAATGCACATTTTGCTGGCAGAGACAGGCCCAGGGGAAGGCCTTTATAAGCGAGGGTGCTGGACGGGTTAGCAATAGGTAGCAGCATATGCAAGGCCAGGAGGAGAGAAAGGCTCATGGGTTCAAGGACAGAGCAGAGGTCAGAGTGCCTGGAGCAGCGGACTAGGTTGAGAACAGCACAAGGAAAGTCAAAGAGCTACCTCCCAGGCCAGGTCAGGCCTGAGTTGTTTAAGTTTTATTTTAATTGTGATGCTAAACCTACTTTGATGGTTTTTACGCAGGGGAGTGAGGCTGTTACAGCCGTGTTGTCGGAAGACCTCTCTGGATGCTGTGTGGAGACTGTACTAGCGTAGAGTGGAAACAGGACCCCTTTTAGATACGGTTGACATGGTTCAGGGAGAGATGACAATGGACTGGATCAGGGTGGTTCAATTTGAGATGGAGAGACAGATGGGTTCAAAGAGTACTGTGATATCTGACGTTTACTCGAGTGCTGTTTGGCACTGTACAAAGCACTGAGCACTCACTATTTTATATGCTCCTTCTGACAGCCATATGAAGTCAGTACTCATGTTATCTCCAGGTGAGAAAATTAAGGACCAGAGAGGTTAGGTGATTTCCCTCAGACCACACAGTGAGTAAGTGGCAGAGGCAGGATCTGGACCAAGGCCATCCTGTTCCAGAGCCCATACACCACACTGCTCTTCCTTGAACAGGCCTTGACAGTGGATGGGCTGAGGGTGGTGAGGGAGAGGAAAAATGAGACAGCTTCTAGGGTTTAGGCTTGAGGAACTGGGCCAATGGTAGTGCTGTTTACAGATGGGGATTAGCTGAGGGAGAGACTGGCTTGTCGGGGGCTGGGGGATCAAGAGCTCTGCTTTAGACATGTTGAGTTCCAGCCACTTTCGTCTGCTCTTCAGCCCTTTTCTGTCTCCACAGGGCAGTCACTCCACAGGGAGTGAAAGTGAGGGCAGGGCTGGTAGGACAGAGAGAAGCAGGACAATTGTTCTCTGTCTACAGAACCTCCTTCCCCCAACACATGCAGCTATGAGCCTCCCAATGTCCTTTTATAAAAGGAGGTGTGATGGCAACATCTCCAGAAATGCAGCAAACGTTGAATGAGAAAAGCAAAGTAAGATTGTCTAAACATTTTTTGTTTGCCTTCAAGATTTCTCATAAGTTATCAGTAGTTCTTGGGAGTGGCTCACATGGGCATTTTCCATATCAAGACAGTGTAGGAAAAAAAAGAAAAGAAGAGAGGAAGAGAATGAATGACAACAGAAGCACTATGCTTCTGAATGCTGGAGGCGGGAATCCAGTGCTATTTCAGGGACTGGGGTGGTATCATGGGAGAATCTCTATCCTTGGGGGCCCACTTGCTGAGTCAGGTCTTGGGAACAGGCTGATTGATCTATTTCAGTGTTTACTGAAGAGTCATTTGGCTCTGTAGGATGTTAATAAGCATTAACAAAGCAAAGATTCCTTGTCGCATAAGCTTGGGAAAAGCTGGCTTATTATAGCTTCTTTACTGCAGGACTTCTCAGAATCTTGAACTTGGGAATGCACACTGTGAACCTCCAAGAAGGAGGGGAATTCCCCAAATGTGTTTAATCACAGAACGCTTTTGTAGCCAAGCACTCCAAGGATGCTTGTTCCAGGAAACAGATTTTGGGAAATGTTCATCAAATTCCTTTCATTCTTAAGGGAAAGGCAATAGACCCATTACTCAGAATTGAATGTTAGAGGTTCCTGGATGTGTAGACTGGAAAACCAAGCCAAAAGCTTTGTAAGGAAGATCGAAGAATAGAGGCTGTGTAGTAAGGCTTGGGGCTGTGTGACCATAAGCCATTCTCAATCTTGGTTTCTCAACTGTCTGGTGAGAATGAGAATAACTGCCCTGTAGAATTCCTGGAGGATTAGTGGAGATAACTCACACTAAGGCCCCAAATGCAGAAGCCTAGTACACAACAGGCCTCTTTAGATCCTCCGAGGCCTCTGGCAGGCTTCTTGTAGCCCTGACTCTTGAGTGCATGATCTGTGCAGGTCAGGTAGCCCTTCTGACCTCTTGCTATACCAGCTTGCTTTTTCCCTTGGCAACAGCACTCCCCAGGTAGCCAATGCCCTGCCATTATCAGGCTTCTCAAGTGGTCAATCAAGGGTAGCCAAGTCCAACCTGGAACTTCTAAACAAGTACCCCCTCAGGCAAGCAGTCATTAAAGCCAATGATGCAATTATGTCCCACAACTCAAATGGCCTGAAAAAAAAAAAAAAATCCAGGAGGAAAGAACCAGTGTGCACAGCTTTCTAAATGCATCAGGTTTCTAAAATGCTCCAAGGCTCCTTGTCTGTTGTAACCATGGCTTCTGCAGTGGCTCACACACAGGACCTAGCCCTGTGTTTCAAGAGTCCCCAATGTTTGCTCACCACTCAAGCGTTCATTCAACCCGTTGACTGATGCCCTCTCTGGACCGAATTTGGGGCCAGGTATTAGGGTGCAAATGAGCAGCCCGTCTAGTGTGCAAGATAGACAGTGAGTCAGTAAGCATTGGGATACTTGAATCGGATGGGTTCAAGGACTACTGTGATATCCGAAGTTCACTTGAGCGCTGTTTGGCACGGTACAAAGCACTGAGCATTCACTATTTCATATGTTCCTCCTGACAGCCATATGAAGTCAGTACTCATGTTATCTCCAGGTGAGAAAATTGAGGACCAGAGAGGTTAGGTGATTTCCCTCAGACCACACAGTGAGTAAGTGGCAAAGGCAGGATCTGGACCAAGGCCATCCTGTTCCAGAGCCCACACACCACACTGCTCTTCCTTAAACAGGCCTTGACAGTGGATGGGCTATACACAAATTTCGATGACAGCAGGAGGGTCAAGGCTTTGGTTCATTCCAAGGTGGGGTTTCAAACTAGGTCACATTTAGGGAGCATTTGGCATGTGCCAGATATGGTGGTAGAATATTTTTGCATAAATTATCTCAGCTTAGACATAATTACAACACAATTTTCCAAAGGAGAAAATAGCAAATCAGATAGGTACAGGGAGTTGCCCAAGGACACACAGCTCATTAGGGGACGGCCAAGATTCAAATGTAACTCATCTGGCCGGGCAGCCTTCAGCCAGCCACGCCTGGGCCAATTCAACTGAGGGAATTGGCAGTGGCCATGCCAGAGGGTTCTCGGGATTAGAGGTGGTGGTCTCTGTGAACACCCTTCCTTAACCTGGGGGCTTCAGACACATGCTCTTTTGTTCCTTCTGTCTTGTGTTTCTTTTCTTCTGCCTTGTGCAGGCTTCGCTTTCGGTGGAATGAAAGCCTCCTACTCATGTGCATGCCACTCTCAGTCCAGAATTTAGTCAAAATGAGCAAACATGGAGTTCTCAAGAAAGTTTTTACCAGCATCTGCAATCCCCCATGCCCTGCAGAGATCAGCCTCAGGAACTCTACTGGCAGCAATCCTGGAATACTTCCTGAAGGAAGCCTCCTATGTGGCAGAATCCAACCAATTATGAAGTCCAGAGCATCTTGTAAACATGGAGACCTGAGTCCTCAGTGAAGCAGGGGAAAGGGATAGATGGTGGGGAGAGGGAGGAGGACACTGGGGAAGGGGTGCTACCATGAGATTTGTTTCCCGAGAAGAGGCTGGGAGCCTCTTCTTCAAAGGCTCAGAGCTGGCTTCAAGCCTGAGAAACGAAACCACTCCTCTCTATGGGGAGAATCCTCGGAAGAATATTTATGAGACATTAAAACCACTGCCATCAACCCTTTAAAAAATTCCTGTACATGTAATTATGGGTCCAGGGATGAGATTCCTGGATATGGTATTAATTACTTCCCTGAAGCACACAGCCCTCAGGGGCGGCGAGCAGGCACGCTCTGCCTGTGGCCTCCTGGGTCTCCCTCTGCCCCTACAGACCCTTCCCTTCATGAGTGTGCTGTGGCTTCTCCAACTGCACCCTGGCCCTGCCATCCATCTTCTGCCTTTCTGTCCTGCTCTGTGCCCAGGAGGCTGGTCAAGTGGGTGTACCCCCTGAATCCCCTTTTTGGCCACCCCTCACTGGCTTTGGCCAACAGAAAGCACTAGCAGGAGAGGGGAGGGCAGGAGGGGAAGAGCCTTGCCTCCGCCTTGCTTCAGTGCTGCCTAACACTACAATGCCAGCTCCTGCCCACAGCAGCCTCTCCATCAGGCCTTGCTCCCTTTCGGCTTCAGAAACACCACTTTCTCTCCTTGCCTTGCCTCTTTAGACCTGGGTGGTTTGGTTCCACCCCCAGGTGCCCTCAACATCTCTTATTTGTTCCTTTAACCCTGACTGCTCCACTTCTACAAAACACTTCCTTAATTCAAGTCTCTTTATTTGGACCATCTGGGATGAATTCTATTTTCTGATGAGAATTTGACAAGAAGCAAATCAGGAAGGGAGCTGCGATATTTCAGGCTCATGGCCACAAACTCAGTAAGGAGTAAACCTGCTCAATCACCACCTCACTGGTGTGTCTTCATGTTCTGTGCCAGGTGTGGGTGCCGGAGTGCAAGCTGTGGGCCAGGGAGGGTGCTCATGGCCGGTGGGGAGCTCCTGATCCTGTTTCTCTCTCCTCTTGACCCCTCCCAATCCCCACTATATATACATGTGTTTCTATTTTTTTTACTATAGTCTAAAACAAAACACCACATTACTGACATCCTTGATCAACAAAATATTAGACTAACAGAGATTTTTCAATTCATCATTCATGCACCAAACCTGCCCTGCCTTCTGTGTGTCAAGCCTTGAACAAGAAACCACGGCACAGAAATGAATGTTTACATAAGGCATGTCCCTGCCCTTCAGCACTGCCAGAATATTGAGCCCCATATTTCTATTAAGCAACTGAGGAAACCTTCTGCAGTAGAATCAAGATAACCTGCCCCCCACTTCCTTTCCTCCCCATGGGTTCATCTGCTAGAACACAGCTAACCAGCCAGCCAGCCAAACAGCCAGCCAGACAGACAGGCACACACGCCAGCCTGATGACAAGGAATTTCATTCAATGCCACAGTAGTGTTAATTTACAGTGTTTTAGACCCAGCTTGTGGAGGAATGAATAGAAACTGAACATAGCAGAGGGCCTGAATCCATAAAATTCCTTCATTTTCCTCAATAGGACCTAATCAGTATTTCTTTTGCGAAATGAAGAGTAACATTAATAGTAATAACACGATGCTATGCAGGCATGCTTCTTGTTTCCATTCAACAACAGTCATGGAGCACCTGGTCTGCGTCCAGCCTTGCACTTGATCTGTGGGCTTCAGAGCATCCCCATTTGGTGTCCTTCCCTCCGGTCGGGGACACCCACTTCCCCATGCTGCTCATCATCCTCACCCCTCTGCTGACCGTGCCAGATTCTGAGGTCCTGATCTGAGATGCGGGGTGGTTGAATTTCAGTCCCAGTCTATCACTGACTCACCTGCTGCATGAACATGCACAAACTACTTCTTCCTTCTGACTCTCAGATTTCCCACCTGCACAGTGAGGCATTAAAATGGATGGTCAGCTTAACAATAACCCACAAAACTTGGAGCACTCAGTGGCTCACGCCTGTAATCTCAGCACTTTGGGAGGCTGAGGTGGGCAAATCACTTGAGGTCAGGAGTTCAAGACCAGCCTGGCCAACATGATGAAACCCTGTCTCTACTAAAAATATAAAAATTAGCTGGGAGTGGTGGCGGGTGCCTATAATCCAAGCTACTCTGGAGGCTAAGGCAGGAGAATCGCTTAAACCCAGGAGGCAGAAGTTGCAGTGAGCCGAGATGGCGCCACTGCACTCCAGCCTGGGCAACAGAGCAAGACTCTGTCTCAAAAAATAAAATAAATAAAATAAAATAAAATAAAATAAAATAAAATGGATGGTCAGGAGCCACCCTTTCATGAAAAATCGCTGCAGAATCTAAAGCCTGTGGTCACTGAGCAATGATGTGGGCTGCACAAGACAGGGTTGCAGCCCAAAGTGGCACTGGAGAGAAAGAAAGGCTAGTCCCATGAGAGTGAATTAACTCTCTCTAGACCAGTGGCTTTCACCTTGGATCCAGGTTATAATCACCTAAAGGGCTTTTAAGAATCCAGATGCCCAGGTTGCTGCCAAGACCAATCAAATCAGAACCTCTGGGGCTGTAATCCAAGCATCAGTATTTTTTTCAAAGCTCCCTTCATGGTATGCAGCCAAGATTGAGAACCACTAATCTAAGTTCACTGTCAACATTTTGGGTAATTTCTACCAGATGGCCAATAATGTTCATTCAGAGCACATATTTTAGATTGGGAGATTTTTCAATCATAGAAGACTGAAAGAAGCTAGGTTATTAAACACTATATTTGTGCCTCATCTACAAGAAAGTAATCCCCTGTTAAGATGAGAGTATATATGGATTAACTTCCCTAATCAAAAATGCAATTAATAACCCAGTTAGAACAAGATTTTGAAGAGCTAATAATGCCTAAGTACAAATTACGTACTCTCATTAAAATCTAACTGTTACAAATTCTTATTCAAAAAATCACCCCTTTTCTAAAGTAAATCTGCTTTACTTTACAGCTATAGAAAATATACAAAGATTTGTGAGATTTATCCATGTCATTCCGTGAAAAACATATTTTTCCCCTATCCTTTGGGAATCCCCAGAGCTTTTCAAAGGTCCTGATTCACAGTTTCAGCCTGTTGGCAGCACTTTTCCTAACACCATCTCTCTTAGTCTGTGGACACAGGATCTCTGTGCCCCTCCACCCTCCAAGTTACCACACACCTGCACCCTCCAAACCCCACTTGCCATTTGGGACTTTGAGTACCTCCTGTGTCTCTATTAAACAGCACAGAACAATCCCCCTAAAAAAACCCAGCATATTATGTTCTTTCATCCTTAGATTGTTCCAAAATCATTTACTCAAATTCTTTCTACACAAAATACACTTTAGAATCAGATAGCCCTTGCCTGAAAATTTAACTGCAGGAGTCCAGAAGCAGACCCACAAATGATCAGCCACCTGATCTATGGCAAAGATGACCCTGTGGTACCGTGGGGAAAGGGTGGTCTTTACAATAGACGTTGGTAGGTCTATTGGTTATCCATATGCAAAACAATGAACCTTGACCACTATTTCATACTACACACAAAAATCAATTCCAAATGGGCCACAAACCTAAATCTAAATGGTAAAACAATAAAGATTTTGCAAGAAAATGTAGACTGTCTTCTTGACCTTGCAGCAGGCAAAGCTTTCTTAAACAATACATAAAATGTGCTAATCAAAAAGGAAAAGAGTTAATAAACCGAACTTCATTAAAATTAGGAACTTATCTTCACCAAATGACACCACTGAGATAATAAAAAGGCCACGGAATGGGAGAAGATATTAACAATATCTGGCAAAGGATTGATGCCAGAATATATAAGGAATTCCCACAAATAATTAAGAAAAAAGCAGACAGCCTGATTTGGAAAAAAGACTTGAATAGGCATTTCACAAAAGAAGACATCCAAATGGCCAGTAAACACATGAAAAGGTGCTCTATTTCAGTAGATACTAGGGAAGTGCAAGTTAAACCATAATGAGACACAACCATACAACCACCAGAATGGCTAAAATGAACACGGCCATTGTGTTCATTTTTTTTTTTTTTTAGTGAGCAAAAATTTTGTTTTTATTTTTTTAGTGAGCAAAAATATCAGAACTCTCATGCACTTCTGGGTATTTGCTACAATCACTTTGGAAAACTGGCAGTACTTACTAAATCAGAACAGATATATGTGCTATAACCCAGAAACTCCACCCCAAGACCAAATTAGTACTAAAAGACATGCGTAAGAATGTTCATTGAAGCACCATTTGTAACAGCCCCAAACTGGAAAGTAACCGAATGTCCAGCAAGAGCAGGGTGAATAAATACATTACGTGTACTCACAAACGGCAATACTATGCAGCAATGAAATGAATGAACTCTGACTCTATGGAACAACGTGGATAAATCTCACAAACATAATGTTGAGTAAAAGAAGCAGACAAGAAAAGAGTATATGCTCTGTGACTCCATATACATTAAATTATAAAATGGGCAAACCAAATCTATAGTATTCTAAGTCTGGATAGCAGTTAACTTTGCAAGAAGTAAAGGGAAAGATAGAGACTGGGACGGGGGATCACATTCTATTTCATGATTAAAGTTCTGGTTACATTGGTATGTTAATTTTATGAAAAATCCACTGAGCTATACACTTAGGAGTTGGGCAGTTTTCTTTATGCTATATTATGTCCATAAAAAGTTTATACACAAACTTGGCTGTTCCACCTTTTAACTGTGTATGACCTTGGGCAAGTCATTTAACCTACCCAGCATTGTTTGCTTTTCTGTAATAGTTGGAAGTAGAATACCACATATATTGCAAGGTTGTTGCGGGATGACAGTGGGGGAAGCTTGTACCCACACTTACATATGGAACACACATAGCATGTACTCTGTAAATGAGTTTCCCTTCCCTTCCCTTCCCTATTGAAACTCTCTAATATCCTCTTATGACCTGGGACCTAGTCTCTTCCCCTTATGAACATTAGAAAATAAACAAATAGGCTGGGTGTGGTGGCTCACGCCTGTAATCCCAGCACTTTCGGAGGCCAAGGCAGGCGGATCACTTAAGCCCAGGAGTTCGAGACCAGCCCGGGCAACATGGTGAAACTCCATCTCTAGAAATAATACAAAAATTAGCCAGGTGTAGTGGCATGTGCTTGTGGTCCCAGCTCCTCGTGTGGCTGAGGTGGAAGGATTGCTTGAGCCCAAGAGGCTGAGGCTGCAGTCAGCCATGATCATGCTACTACATTCCAGCCTGGGTGACAATAAGACCCTGTCTCAGAAAATAAAACAAAATAAACAAACAAACTCAAAACATGAATAAACAGAAGATGTTTTGAGTGTGAAAGGTGGCACAGGGCCTTTCACAAATAGTCTTGAAATGTTCTGGGAGTTTCTATATGAAAGGAGACAGTTGCCACCTTCACTGAGGATAGAGCCAGGCCTGGGCCCCAGCAACAGAGATGTGAGTTCAACACAAGGATCGACCCCAGAGCAAGGCTGGTTCAGAAACAGTGACAGTGGGGACTGCACTAAAATTACAGAAAGAATGCAGTGGGATGCTGCATGCCAACATAGCAACCATACTTTCTTTCCTTTTAACCACACAGGGACTGAGTTTTTCAGCAGCAAAATTCTTCACAGACCAAAAACAAAACAAAACAAAAAACCAAAAAATTCAAGGGAAACCACTTTGTTGCTTTACAAGTGCCAAGTCACAATGTGAGAAAATGCAAGTTACAGAAAACATGAGATTCCCAGAAAATAAACTGGTGATTATTGTACCAGGAATAGGAAACCAACCACTGCCTGCCATACCTTCATTCCCACCCCCACTAGATCTGGTTCCTTTGGGCGTAAGAGTGGGTCCTCATGCACACAGGCAGGAGTTCCTCCCAGGCTACTTAGTTTGTGCCTAATCCTTTTATTGCTCTGGCAAATGTTTACTGAGCACCACTCGATGGGATGCCAGCTATAAAGCATCCAAGAAGAATGAGATGTGGCCACTGCCCTCATGGGGCTCACAGTCATGAAGGGTTCCAAGAGGTAAATGAGCAATTCCATGCACAGTGTGGCATGCTAAAGCATGACAAAATACAAGGGACTCCAGAACCGGAGAGGAGAGGGCATCTTCTTGGAGAAGAGGAGGACACCGGAGCTAAAGCTTAATGGAGGAATACTGGGATGTGTGCATTTCCAGAGGGAACAGTGTGAGCCAAACCCAGAAATAAGAAAGTACCACTTGGTGTTGCTGGACAAAGGCTGGAGACAAGAAGAGCCAGGAAAAGAGGTTGGAGAGGTTGGCAGCACCAGATCAGGGGCGGTTCTTGGACTCTGTCCTACAGGCCAGCAGTGCTCAGTACTGGCTGCAGGTCAGAATTATGAAGCATCTTTCAAATCATACTGATATCCTGCCCTCATGCCCAGAGACAAGTGGGGTTTTTTTACTCTGTTTGTTTGCTTGTTTGAGAAGGTCTCACTAAATCCCCCAGGCTGGAGTGCAGTGGTAAAATCATGGCTCACTGCAGCCTTGACTTCCTGGGCTCAAGCCATCCTCCTGCCTCAGTCTACTGAGCAGCCGAGACTATAGGCATGTGCCATCACGCTTGACTAATTTTTAATTTTTTTTTTTGTAGAGAAGGGTCTTGCTATGTTGACCAGTCTGGTTTCAAACTCCTGGCCTCAAGCAATCCTTCTGCCTTGGCCTCCCAAAATGCTGGGATTACAGGTGTGAGCCACTGTGCCCAGCACAGAGATAAGTGTTTAATGAGCCTAGGCCCCAAGTCCCATCATCAGTGTTTCTTAGAAGCACCCTAGGTGATTCTAGCATGCAGCCAATGTTGAGAAGCATTGCTATAGTCCAGGCATCTGCAAACTATGGGCCTCAGGCCAAATCCATTTCTGTATGGCCTGAGAACTAAGAATGGTTTTTACAGATCAATATTTGCAATCAATTTCATTGTAGGGAGCATGAACTCCAATTAAGCAAACTCCAATCTGAACTCTAATTAGGCAAAATGTTATCCCCCACAAAAAGAAGTTCCATTTCTCTCAGCAGTAGACCTGTGTCACAAAAAAGTACTCAATTATTATTATATTTTGAATGTCATCAATACAGATTTGTGAAATGTGTTTTCTCTCTCATTAGATAAGTACTCACATAATAGACTCAATTTCACCCCTTGGACTGTAAAGCCTAAAATATTTACTACCTGGCCCTTTCCAGAAAACGTTTGCTGACTCCTGCTATAGTTGATGGAAAAATAACATGGTGGGTTTTTGTTAAGCGGAGGACTCTGGCAGCTGTGTGGGGATAGATTTGAGGAAGAGAGACTGGGGACAGGGAGGCCAGGAAAGCAACCATTGTTTAGTCTTGGTTTGGGCAGGTGAAGCCTAACATAGAGCAGTGGAATGAAGGTGGGGTGGGAAATGCAGATCTCAGAGGTTAAAGGAAGAGAAAATAGTGCAGGGCTTGGCAGCCAATGGGCATAGGAGGTCAGGGCAAGAGAGGGGTCCAGGAGACCTTCTTGGGACCACCAAAGACCAGACAGAGCCACCAGCACCATCCCTTCCCTGTCTTAGGGGAGGGGTACTCCAAGGCCTTTGCCAGCACAGTTAATGGGAAAGGGCTGGATCCCTTCCCCTTCTGCTCTTCTTCCAAAAGACGCCATTTGCTCTCTACAGTACTTGGAGATAGTTCCCTTCCTGGCACCTCTGTGCATAGACAAGAGAACAGAAAGAACCAAATTGTGCTTTAATATCCTTTAGCTCCCTGAATCACAAGTATCACCCACTATGACAGTCAGGGCAGGTACTGCCATCCTCATTTTACAGAAGCTGGGGCCCACAGAGAAAACGAAACTGACCAAGAACACCGGGTCAGGAAAGAGAGGCCGATTCAGAGTCTTTCTAGTCCTTGTCAACATGCTGGCATATAACCTAGAGATCGGTCTGGCTCCAGCTGTTCTCAGAATGCCACATTAGTCCCTGGGCTTCCATGTAAGCTCCTGGAGGCCAGCATCTGCGACCTCACTCCAAGACCCAAGATCCTTGGCTCCAGGCCAATGTGTCCTGGGTTTGAATCCTGCCCCACATGTCCTCCACCGCTGAGTCTCAGGTCCTTCACCTGAGAAGTGGGGGATGAAACTCTACCTTACATGGTTATTTAGAGGCTTAAGCAGAATAATACAAAGTGCTGAGTATAGAGCCTAGCACACAGTATGTGCTCAATAACGCGTATTATTTTATTAGGGAGGTTCATTGTTGACAGTCTAACTCTTGTTTGCTTGAGCCTGGCTTGAGTGGACATGGTTTTTACATAAGAGGCAGTGTCATTAAAAGTGTAAACTCAGAAGCCAAAATGCTGGGGTGCCAAGCCCGGCTCTGTCACTTACTGTGTGAACTTGGGGGAGTCATTTCTACAAATAGTTGCCACCTGATAGTGTAGTCATGAAAATTCAGTGAGTTAAAATATGTAGGGCATTTGGAACAATGCCTGGCAATAGTAAGAGTTCTACAAGGGTGAGCTATCGCTATTGTTTTATAGTTCCTTTTATTTTCCATCGTAATTTCAACAGTAGGCCAGTTCCTGGGACCCAACAGACCTTGTGCCAACAGTGAGCCTGCAGACGCATTTATTCACCCAATGTTTCTCAGGTCCCTCCTCAGGGCGTGATCTGTGCTAGCCTGTGGGATGCCAAGTGGAACCAGGCTCCCGTAGGGCACGTGAGGTCCACAAGTCTTTGGGAACTACTGAAAATTGATGTATGCAGTCTCATACAGGCAATCATCATCTCTCTATGAATTTATATAGTAAAGTAGCAAATATTAATCAGAGAGCCACAGGCCCTTATCAATCCTGACACTCAAAAAATTCTAAAACCAAAAGGTTGGGTTTTTTTTTATAACTCATTGGGTGAAAAACCTGACATGAAGTAATGTGAAGCTATTTACTGTCTTTATTTTTCCTACTTAGTGTGAACAATCATATATTTTGCTGCAGAGAAATTAGTGGCTTTGATTATGGAGCACAGCCTCAGACGTATCACATAATATACAGTATATGCACCTTATTTCCTTTCAAAAATCTAAAAACATACCAAATTCTGAAACACACCTCACCCCAAGGGCTTTCAATGATGGACTGTGGACATGCATTTATTATTTCCATGGGACAGCTGTGAGCACTCCTATTGTTCCCCTCCACCAAAAGATACAGAAAATTGGTTTGGCATAGCCAAATGACTTTTTATTTCTCTTTGAAAAAAAAATCAATATATTATTGGGATCCAAGAAATAAAATTGGCTTTCTTCTTTTATGCAGTTGATATTACAGAAAACATTTACTTATAACCAACACAGACTCCATCAGCCTGTTCTCAGACAGAAAAATCCAGTTCTGAGGTCAAGGACAGCCAACATCCACAGTGGCTTAGCCCCAGGAACTCTGCAGGATGAGTTTGGAGATGGAGCTGGGTCTCAGAGTGGAAACCTTAATCCCCTGTCTTACATCCCAAGATAACCCTTTCCTTATGATGTTTGCTCACAGGGAAGTTCTGGGCGGACACAGAAGACATGAGCAGAAGCTGAGCAGGAGAGAGCATATTGTGAACTTGGAGGCAGGGGGAGCAAGGGAAACGGAACAGTTACTTCATTGGCTAATTAGGAGATATGCACTTTGTGAATTGCTAATGGCCTTGGGGCATTGAAGTGACAGGTTACATTAGCAGCCAGGATGGCTGGGTTGCTTGCTAGTGAAAGTCCCTTTAGAAAAGGAAAGTTGCAGGGAGAATATGCACCCACATGTTTCTTTGTGTGCTCCTGGATCACAAGGATTTGGGGTAAGGAAACCAGGATATAGGCAATCAACCACAGGGTCCCGGCTTCCCAGATTGGGCGGCTTGGGCCCTGCCCCTCCTGTCCTGCATCGCTGTGACACAGCAGGGATAAATAGGTGCTGGGAAACAGGTGTCCTGATCTCTGCTATCTACTTGCTGTGCAACTCTGGGCAAGCTACAGAGCCCCTCTGAATGTCATCTTCCAGACTTATAAAGCATGATGCAGGGTTGTAGATCTTTAAGCTCTTCCTAAACATGTTTTCCTTCTTGGGCTGCTTCAGTCACCCATTCTACCCTTTATTTCTCCCTTTCTCTCCGTTTGACCAAAATGACACATGAATTTCCCAGCATGTTAACATTCCGAAGGGACAGAGTGATCCACATACAGCGAGGGAGTGAAGACACAACTAAGAATTTAGTGAGAAATCCATTTTGGCTCCTATCTCGGACACCAAATATTGAGCACTATCAGGCCCTAGCGTCATTCCCCAAACCCCCCACAGTGCCTGATAACTCCCCTTTTTGTGCGTCTTCTGCACCCTCCAGGCTCCTGACCTCTTTTCCTTGTAGCTGTTTTTCTCTCATGGTTTTCCCTTCTTTCCACTCTGAAATCCAGCTACAGTCAACTGAGTGCTTACTGTATGCCAGGCAGATTACTGGGTTTAGGCCTCAAAACAGCCTTGTGGAATATAAGAGGAGTCTCAGAGATCCTCCTTTTAAAAAAGAAGAGGCTCTGAGATCAAGAAATTTGCCCAAAACTACATGACTGGCAGCTGGTGGAAGCGATATTCAAACTCAGCTCACTGGGCAAGTTCCTAGACAGATATCTCTCTGGGTCTCCATTTCCTCATCTTCACACTAAGTTAATCCTAGCACCTTCACAGGATGCTTTTAAAGACAAAATGAGACAACAGCAAAGCCATCCTTCAGTCCTCAGTGGCTGTCGGAGTGGCTTCTTATAGCCTAACAAGAAGCAAAAGCACACCTGCTGTTTCCCACTTGTGAAGTCTTAACCTGATGGGACTGCGTCAGCCCTCTGGTCAGCTCCTTTATTTTAACAATGGCAAATGAGATTGAAATGCAAAAAATAGCAGGCTGAGGAAATAGGAATTTCAGAGAGCTTGCCCAGAGGAGCACAGGTGGGCACTCCACGATGCATATGTGCACCAGAGAAGAGCCAAGTCTTACTGAAGGGACTCGGTGTGTTTCACAATTTGTGTCACACACAAATGTGAGGGTGTGTTCCAACAGGCGGTGCTGCCAGAGGATGCAGTACCTGCTACAGTCAGCAGGAGTCTGGACTTTGCCCTGGAGCCATCGGAGACACGGGGGAGTGAGGAGCAGATGGCTGTCTGGCTCCGGCAGTAGGGGGTTAGAGGATGCATCAGAGTAAGAACAGGCCTGGAGGAAGAGGGTGACACTGAAGGAGGGAGGGGAGCAGACGAGAGGGGAGAAGAAGCCTTGGCAGGGGCCTCAGTCTTGTTCTCTGAAAGGAAGAAAGTGAGAATTGAACCCTGGCTCCCTGCAACTTGGAATGAGGTACAGTGAATTCAACACCTCACCTGCAGAAATGCCCACAGACTCACTAAACCCTAGTTCTCTCAAAATTTGGCTTACACTCTCGGACATGTTCAGTAAGAGTCATTGTTTTCTACCCTTGAAGGTTCTCTCCAGAGCAAGGGTGAGCTCCTGAATGCAATTCAAGCCAACAAGTATTTACAGAGCACCTGGTTCTCCTCAAGCATTCTGTGAGCCCTGTGGGGATGTGAGGAGGGTGGCATGCCTACCCCTGCATCCCAGCAGCTCCCAAGGTCTGAAGCACAGGGGGAGGGAACCATATATGAGTTGGAAGTCCCAGCTTCAGGTCCTCCTCCTTCTGTCACTTCTACACTGTATAATTTTGAGCAAATCGCTTTTTGAACCTCAGTTTCAGAATATATAATAGGGCTGATTATGCCAGCTACCCTTAGGGTTAGTGCGAGAATTTAATGCAATCATCACTGTCGCATGACCCATAAAACACCATATAGAAGTATTATTTTGTTTAACACTAATATGTGATAACGAACTACTGAGAGTTGAATCGTGTTCCTCCAAAAGCTATATTGAAATCCTAATTTCTGGTACCTGTGGATACAACCTTATTTAGAAACAAGGTCTTTGCGAATGTAATCAAGATGTAAGTTAAGGTGAAGTCCTAATGGAATAGGGCAGGCCCTTCATCCGGTATGACTGATGTCCTTATAGGAAGAGGAGGAGACACAGGCAGGCACACAGAGTGGGGAAACCACCCTGTGAAGACATGAAGATATACAGAGGAAAGACAGCCATGTGAGGGCAGAGGCAGAGACTGGGCTTATCAGCTGCAAGCCAAGGTGCACCAAGGAGTGTCACAGTCACCAGAAGCCAGGAACTAGAGAGAGGCATGGAACAGATTCCACCCCTGGAGCCCCCAAGAAGGAGCCAACATTGCCAACACCTGGATTTCAGACTTCCAGCTTCCAGAACTCTGAGAAAATAAATTTCTGTTGTTTTAAACCATTTCATTTGTGGTACTTTGCAATGGCAGCTGTAGGAAGCTAATATGCCAATCAAGACAGGGAGAAAGTGCCCAAACAGATGAGCCAAATGTTGCAACACAGAGAAAAAAACAACTAATTCCTCCCCGAATGCCTACATCTCCTGCCATCTCTTCACATCAGCTATTTTCCTTCTAATCCCTTGCTGTCAGCAAGACGCCTCTGGAAATGATCTGTATAGGTACCAACCATCGTTTTCTAAAATTGACACATCAGGTGATAGTTGAGTGCCTCCTATATTCCAGGGCCAGGCATTGAGGATCCATGGGTGAATCACACAGACTCCATTCCTGACTGCACAGAGTTCAGTCTAGATGGAGGATACTTTGGACAAGAACTTGCCACCAGGAACACATTCCTGAAGAGGACCAGGCATACAGGGTGCTCTGAGGAAATGCAACAAGAGGATAAAACATGACCCACTCAATTGGTCACCAGCTCCATGTTGTTGTTGACAAATTCGCCCAAGTTCCAAAAGGCCACAGGCATCGGATTACTCAGCCCAGGGGCTTTCTATGGCTCCCAGAAGGTATAGCATCAGGTCCTACCTCTTGGGTTTTATTCAGAATTCCCCTCAATCCTCTCTGGACATTTACTGCCCACTCCTCTTTTAGAAATACTTTCATACTCACTCCAATAACTGGATAACACAGGCCTTGGGGGATTTTGAGTTTGAATCCTGGCTCTGCTTTATGGCCTTTAATATCCGTGAATATTTATCAGAGGCCTGTTCTGGAACTCTGTACTCAGGATACAGAGATAAGTAAGACATATTTGTCCCTGTTCTTGAGCAGCCAAAGAGCTAGTTGGAGCTCCATGGCCTCAGTTTACTCATCTGTAAAATGGAGGCAATAATATTAGTCTTAGTTTATAGTTGGTAGGCATACCAAGTGTCTGGCTCTCAGCAGGTGTGCAACAAACATCAAGTCCTCATGCATTTATTTTCCTGGATGCACCTTTGCTCAGACCTTCCCCCTGCCTATGTCCTTCCCATCCATCTCTAGCACTTCATGGCCAACACATTTTTAAGACTTAGTTGAAAGCTTGATCCTTCTGTAAGCTTTTCTTGACCAGCCTAATGGCTTCTTAGAATTCCAACCTCTCCAACTGTATGAATCTTGTCTCCCACTGTATGGTCCAATTAGGCATTTTTTTATTTGTGTCTTACCCCATCGTAGCTTCTTGTCTCTCACGGTTCTCTGTATCACGCTTTATATCTAGTTCTTACTCAAGGAGTAGCTATAGATTGGTTTCCTGATTACTTTATTATTGCAAGTCCCAGAAAGTAGGAGGTAAAAATATCACACAAAATTGGGCCATTCAGGGTTCAGTCCCTCCTAAAAGTTGAGTCAAGAGAACCATTCTTAATAGAAGCCCAGTGATCCCCAGACCTAAATGGTCACTTCTGCCTTCCTGGCTCCCAAAGCAGCCCAGCTGTTCACACCTTTGCAGGGACCCCTTCCACCCCAGGGCAAGGAAATGGCTGCCAAATTGTAGCCCTAAATGGGAGGCTGGCAAAGGAATGGCTAGAGGCACAATAGCCCTCCAGCGGCCAAGCCAAAGCCTCCGCTTCCCTTTCTTTTGTATAAGGCATGCATGGTTCTCCCCTCTAACCTTCAGGCATGGTGGCCACTGGGTCTCCCAAGACCTCTCTCCTCTCTGGTTCACACTCCATAGGACCATTTAGTCTCTCAGGGGCAGAGAAAATAGAGTGGCTTGAATAGCTTTATGAGTCACAACCAAAGCCAAGAAAGACAGAATCAAATGAAAATACTGTCTGAGTCGGTTTGCCAAGGCAAAGGTTGAGGGAGCCTGGGCCGCTGTCATTGATACAAGGGACTCTGCCTTTCATTTCCTCTTTGAATGAGTTTCTCCTGAGCACTGTGTCAAGGGGGCTTCAGAACCCAGTCAAGGACGCAGGTGCAGGGACTCTATAGGTCAGATGGCAGACCTCTGGGCCTCAGAAGAGGATGTCACAGAATTTGGCTTGAGGTGTTAGGGCAGAACAGTCAAAGGGATGAGATTCAGGGAAAAGCAGGAGCTAAGGAGGCAAAGGCCATTCCAGCTAGTCATGGCTGAGGACAGAAAATTCATGGTAGCCCACTATGTACCAGGCAGTGTTCTCATTGATTTTTATACATGATTTTATTTCATCCTCGACATAGCCCCATAGTTATAGGTATTACTGTTATTAACATCCCCATTTTGTAAGTAAAGAAACTGAAGCCCAGGGAACTGAGTAACTGGAACAAAGCTGGAAAACCAGTAAGCCACAGAATCAGGATTCTAACCCAGTTCTGAGTGACTCAAAGTCTGCCCCCTCCAACTATGTGTCACATGGCTACCCAAGAACCCCACAGATGTGTCACTCCTGCTTCTTCTCCAGATACCATTTCCTGAGTTAACTGGCTATCTCCAAATTTTTGGCATCTGAATAATTCCTTTACAGGCCAGAGGCAGCTGCCACTCATGGTCAAAAAGGAAGGATACCCCAGCAACCAGATACAGAATAAGAGTAAGTAGAGAATGCAAAGGGTTAGGAGGCTTTGTGAGCCAGGAAGGCAAAAGCCAGGAAGGGCACTCAGGTCTGGGGGATCATAGTACTTCTATTGGCAATGGTTCTCTTATCTCAGAATTTTTAGGGAGGGCTGGCTGCTGAGTGGCCCAAAACTTAGGGCAGTTTGCATGATTTTTCCCCCTCCCTTCTTCTGGGGCTTGTGAGTAATCAGCAAACCAGTCCACAGATACTGTCAAATAGAGGTTGCATGGTAGAAAGTTAGAAGGAAAACAGTCTGGAAATGCCAGCTCTCTCACCATGCAAGGCCCATTTCTATGAATTTTCTCATTAAATTTGTGTGACATCCTTGCACAAAAGACATTATCATTCCCACTGAGGAAAAATTAAGGTTCAGAAAGATTATTTTTTAAATGAATGAATTTACATATGTGTGCCTCTTTGTATTTATCCCAATTTGTGCAAGACAAATTATAAGGAATCCAGTGCAGACAGAAGGTAGAAAATGTAGCATGTGGCCCAAGGTTGCTACACATTCTGTGCTTTACGTTTTTTTTCCTATGCTTTGCAACTCCCTACCTCATGTGTCCTGTAATCTGGGATAACCCCCAGCACCATGAGTTCAAAATAGAATCCAATAAGAAGAGGATCAATTTACCTGTGAATCTTCAGGAGCAGCAGACAAGTAGGGGTGGGGGCATCTCACCTGGCTGAGAGGTCAGGTGCTTTTAACAGTCAGCAATGTTCATCCAGCCTTACCTCTCAGGGTCCTGAGAGAGAGCTGGGCTGTGGGCCACTGCCACTCACAAACTGCATGACCCTGGGCAGACCATCTAACCTCTCTATGCTTTGGTTTTCTCATCTATTCACATTATGGAAATACTAACAGTGGTAGCTCCTCTTCACTGATTGGGGACAGGGATATAAACACACTTGTAACCAGAAACTGCTGCACAAACAAGCGGCTTAGTTTTAGTCCTACCTGGGTTATGCTACTAAATAGTATGGACCCAATAGAACTTAACATGATCAGGGATGGTCACAGAATATATTCAACTGTATTCAATAAACATATTTTGAGTACCTGGCTCTGTGATAGAAGATAGTCAGATGCTTTAAAAAAAAAAAAAAAAAAAAAGAGTGCCACAGTGTGTTAGGTTCTAGAACTGAGGAGATGGAAGACAGATAAGGTATGCTGGGGGCCCAAGTAGAGGCTGGTAGAGTGGACCTAGGGCAGACGGGAAAGCACTGCCTGCCCTCGAGGGGATACTGGAACTGAGGCTTGAAGAATAGGTACGAATTGGCTAAGTGGACACAGTGAAGGCATTCCAAGCAGAAAGAACAGCACAGCCGAGGCACAGAGGCCTGAGCAGGATAGTGTGCAGAGGGAAGTGTGCTAGGCCTGGCTGCCAAGCTTCATTACAGAAGAACAGGATTTATTCAGCAGGGAGATGTCACTGTAACTACCCTGTATCATGACTTTCCATAGGCAGAAACATAAAGACAGCCCCGGATCTCACCCACCCAAATGATTCCCAGCATTTTTTGTGCCATTTCTCACTCTGATTAGCGAGCAATTTCCTGAAGGCAAGCTAGTCCACCAGGCACAGAATATGAGTTCCAACTCTTTCAATGAGCAGAAATCTACTGGTTCCATATTCTTCTCTGGGGAAGGAGAATCAGCTGAAATGAGTAGTTGTTTCCCATATTTACATGGGTATTTTCTTCTTATTTGAAATGCTTATGGACAAGAACTAATCTGTTAGGAAGGCAGAGAAAAACTGTGGTCCCTGCTACCATAGCCAAGGAAGAAGAACTGGGGAGTGGGAGAGCAATAAGTTTTTATCAGAAAAATTTAAAACTTTGATTGTTTGGAATTTGAGAGGAGACCCTAAAATTAGAGAGGAACTTGGAGGTGATCTTGTCCAAGATGCTACTCAAAGCAAGGCTCCCTTATAATGCAGCCTGGCTAATTAACAGGCATCAAGTCTTGCTTGAATACATTTATTAATTTGATAATTTGATGGATCTTAGTTCTGGTGGAAACACATACATTCACATCAAAAAAGAGAGAGAAACAGGAACATGTGGAATCTTGGAAACAGACGTAGAGTCAAATTTGGCTCCTCTACTTACATAGATTGAATTACTATGACCTTAGGCAAGCCATTCAAACCCTCTGAGTTCCTTCTCTGTAAAGAATGGGTTATAAAACCTTCCTTGTCGGTGTTGTTGTGTGGATTAAGTGGAATCATGTATATAAAGTGCCCAGCAGAGTTGGCTGGCACACAACCAACACTCAATAAATGGTAATTATTATTGTCTCATTAGCCCAAACTCCCACCCAAGGCAGAAATCCTTCTTTAAACAACCCTGACAAACCAGAGAGCTATCAAGTCTCTGCTAGAATAAATATTTGTTGATTGATTTGGTAATCAGTTGATTCTAAATACCTGGGAGACACATAAACACACCACACACACACACCCTCCAGGATTATTTCTCCAAGTCCTGTGTGAGGGAGATGATTTATCAAGACCATATCCCCATATCCATCCTGTTGGGTGATATTCAATATTTAAATTTGTAGCCTGGAGCCAGAATCCAGTCACTGCAACTTTCTGCTCCATGGTACGCTTCCTTAACCATTTTTTTTTTTTTTTTAACCACACAGACTCCTTTGAAGACCTTCCCAAACAATGCACATACCTGGAATAAACTGCCTACAACTTCAGGAGTGTCACAGACCTTGTGAAGGGCTTTGTGCCTTCCGGGCTAAACTCCTCTATGCTGGCACATCCCCAAACAAGGCTCTGAAATTGCAAACACTGCTCCTTTCTCCCGACAAGCATCTCTCTTGCCCTCTCCTCCCTGTGCTCTTCCTGGAACTTCAGAAGAGGGATGCAGTGCTGGACTTAAGCTCTGCAATCGGTGCAAATTCCTGTTTCCCCATCTAATGCATCTTTAAGCCTCAGTTTCCTTGCCTACAAAATGGCAATGGTAATAGTGCCTATGTCACAGAGCTGCTGTGAGGGCTGAGGGGACAGTGCGTGTTGATGCATAGCACAGTGCCTGCACAGAGGAAACACACAATTGAAGTTTGCAATTGTCACTTCTCTTCTTATGTTATCTGTTCCCTTGCTCTCCTTCTCCCACAGACATTGCAGTTTGCCATTGTTCCACTTTAAAAGAAGCTCCAGAAGGTACACTCAGCTCCAGAGGAGAACTGGAGATAGTCCTGCATGCCATGACCTAGGTGTCAGGCAGGGGGCGCTCTGCCCAAGTCAGACTTGGGACAGCAGGTGACATATGCCAGACTTGGCCCTGAGAAGCTCTGATTGGGATTTATAAGGCCTATGATTACTAAAAGAAAGAAAAATTCAAACTACTGAGTGAAAAATCAGTGGTACAGTAGATTCAAAAGCTCAGTAAACAAAGGATCTTGGGGACAGGAAATAATACAAGGGATCCATGGAGGTATGACATTTGAGAATTCTGGTGTCCTTCCCGTTTTTGTTTTCCTGCCTCCTTCCCTCCCTCTCTTCCTTTAAAGAACAAGCATGTATTGAGCGGTTATGTGTGGAAGCCTTGTGCTAGGCACTGGAAATGAGAGATGAATAACCATGATTCCTGCCCTCTTGGAGCTCACAGACTAATGGCAGAGCCGACTTACAGAAAGAACACAGTGCAACAAGTTCCCCAACAGGGTAAGCACACGTGCTGAGGCTGTCTAACCCTGGAGCCTCAGACTCTTTGAGATGCAAAGGAATAAGTGATAATTCCCAGAAAAGGTGACACTCAAATGGAGACCTGTCAATCATTTTTATTAGACATTTTTGCTGGTTACAAAAATAACAAATACTTTTTGCAGGAGATTTGGAAAGCACAAGGGTGTCAGAAAAAGAAAACATCAATCATTATTTCACCATTAGAGGCAACCACTAATACATTCTGAAGCATTTCTCTTTCCATCTATGTACTTAACATCAATGAGTTCATCATGTCTATACATTTGATAGGCTCCCCAGTTTACTTAACATTGAAACATAAGCACTTTTCCATCAAGCTCAGTCCAGATGAGTGACCCCTGGACCTTTGATCTTGGGGACCAAGTCCAGGAGCCTGGAAGCCAGGGCTGGCCCAGAGGAGAGATGACAAGCTGGGTTTTGGTGAGCAGGTTGAGTTGGCAGTGCTGTGGAGCATTCCATCCGGGGAGGAACACTGAAGATGCTGGAGAGCTGGGTGTGGCACTCAGACAATTCAGGCCTAGAGGGTCCTCAGGTGGTGGTTGACGCCATGGGGATGGATGAGATCCCTCAGGGAGGGTGTGCAGAGTGAGAAGAGAGATGACTAGGGTAAGGTCCCTGCCCTCTAGAAGCTCACAGTCTAGTTGTGTTCATGTGCAAGTCATTTACCCCCAGCTAGATTGTAAGCTCCTTGAGGGCAGTTACCATTTCACACACAGCAGTCCCTCGCCAACCATGGGGGTTAGGTTTCTGAAAACCCCTGGGGCAGGAGAAGTCAGGCTTGAGGAATTTAGGACCTTATTGGGGAAAAAATAGGGTTAGGGGAATGAAGTCACCAGTGAACTTGTAAAATTATTATATTTTTACATAATGAAAAATGACAATGACAACATATTGAAAACATTGAATATCAGTGACACAAATTATCAACATATTCTTCAATTAACAATATAAACTTTACAACTTATTTTCATGTATCATCTATCCCTTTAGTAGAGCTTGCCCCTTCACAGCTACAACAATATGCTTGTAAATTCACTTTTGCATCGCTGGAAAAAATACACTTGCTAAGAGTCCTTTTCTTATGTGTGTTTTCCCATCCAATTATTCAATGTATTTTGGTTTTTATAACTCCAGGCTACTGACACCTGTCTCTTGGTCCCACCCACAAGTGCCACCACACACCCACATCCTAACAGGTAGGAGTGTGTTTCTGAGGTCTGATCCACCCCCTCCCACTCTCCTCTCTTCCCCAATTTTACTACAAACACCTCTCCTCTGCAGCCATTTCACCTACTTCCCTCTTCCCCAACCTCTGGGCAGATTTCATCAGTTCCCCCATAGGAATGAGCAAAGACTCCTGACCTTGGGATTCTCCAAGGCTTCTGACAAACTATGCAAAGATGAAGTTGTCAATATTAGAATTTGGTGTCTTTCTTTGGTAGACACTAGCATATCATTCACTCACTAGCTCTTAGTAGGTACTCAATGAATTCTTGTTGAACTAAGCAATTTCCAAAGTAAAGGATGTGGACTTTTTTTTCTCTTTCCCTATTCACTGCTCCAAATGAATATTAAACCTTCACACAACATAAATATTAAAATATTTGTAGGCACATTTTATTTTCCCTTCTGGCAGGTCATGATGACAAGAGGCAGCTAATAGATGCAATCTATCTGCATTCACGAAGGCAATTTTGAGTTCCACATGACATGCTGTCAATAGAGTCAAAAGATATGGCCCTTTCGTGAGGGAATTCTCCATATTTTCCAGCTCAGACCACTTGGATAAAGGAAAACGCCTACTAATCAACGATTCTCCCATGCTCATTTATGACAAAAAGGTTATCGCCATGACTAAATGGGAGGACTAGCACTATTTTTCATGAGATATCAACAAAACCATGTCTTTTAAATGAAACAATAATCAGTTACATTTATACAGCACTTTACATTTTACAAGTGCTTTCAGGTACATTTTTATCTCACTTTTTCTTCACAGCAACTCTGCGAGTTAGTCAGAGAAGGCACTGATAGTTCCATTTTGCAGATGAAGAAACTGAGGCTTACTCTAAGGAAGGGACCAAAAGGGGCAACTCACTAGTCAAATTTGATACCCTTTCCATCTTTCATCACTGTTCTGTTGCCAGTTGGGTTACAGTGAAAAACACAAAACTAAATTGCAATGCTGTTCCACTGTCATGTAATTGTCAGTGCCCAAGAGGTAGCCCAACCCTCGACACTCACACTCTCCCATTCACCCCATCCCCAGTTGTCTTCCCTCAACCACTATCCACTCCACAAGTCAGTACCCAGCCTGGCACATGAAAACATCTGAGTCAGTACCAGAAATGGCATTCAGCACTTCATGCATAGAAGCAAAGCTATGAGGCCAAAAAATCTGGGGGGTTGAGGGGGGTGGTGGGGGTGGTTCACCAGTCTTATCTCATTTAATCCTCTGCAAAATACTCACAATGATCACCCTTTCAAAGATGCAGAAACTGAGGCTCATCACACGTATTAGCGTGGCCATGGTCACATGCCCAGAGAATGACAGAGTCAGCATTTGAACCCAGCTTCAGTTCCTGGACAGCAGGGCAGTCCCAAGAAAACACTTCACTGGCTCAGAGCCACATGTGTTCCATTTCAGCCTCCCAGCTCAGAAGGACCTTGATCCTCTGCTGAAGCTGCTGCCCTCATGGCAAAGCTTCTTACAAAGGGTCCTCATCTGGACTAAAGCTGGATCACCTGACATAATGATTAAGTCCCAAACAGTCCCAAATCCTTTGTGGAAAAGAAAATCTGATTTTTAAATGAATTCACACAGACATTTTGGTTTCAATTGCAAAGAACCTAAAATTTCCAAACAAGTAAGTGGGGATTCAGTCCACTTATTCATTTCACAGGATCTTTAACCAAATGGCAAAGGGGAAAGCTCACTGAGCACCAATTAAGGAAACATAAGGGTTAAATTTTATGTGTGGCTGCAGAGAAATTTAAAAGCCAAGTTTCAGAGAGAGAAGGTAGACTAGAGGCTTCCAGGGGATTGGGGAAGGGGAAATGGGGAGTGACTGCTGAATAGGTACAGTTTCCTTTTGCTGTGATGCAATGCCTTGGACCTAGATAGAGGCGATGGTTGCACAACCCTGTGAATATTTTAAACACCACTAAATTGTACACTTTAGAATGACTAGTGGTTAACTTTACGTTCTGTGAATTTTACCTCTTTTTTTTAGAAAAAGAAAATAAAAAGAATGTTGCATGTGCTGAGCAGAGTCTGACAGATAAAAGATGCCTCAGGAAGTGTTTATATGCACAAATGATTGGAACACACCCACCTGCTCAACATTAAGAAAAGAGTTAGTTATGAAATCCCTGGACAAAATACTGTATATCTATTCAAAATGATATATATGAGGAATTGTGGAGCGGTAGAGAAATGTTTATGGTACAACAGAAGACGTGGCGGGGGTGGAGGAATAGTAGACAAAATAGTAGACAAAGAGGACCAGATGAAGCTGGTCTTCTTGTTCCTGAACCTGTGGACATGGGAACTCCTAGCACAGGGAGTGTGCAGCACCAGAGAAGACTGTGTGCACATGTGCATTTGTTGACTTATGTCACTCTGCATGCCTGCGTGTGTTTATGCAACAGGCAGAGGGGAGGAACTTCAGAATTACATTTTTTACAGCTTGACTCTTTGGTTTACTAAACTGTTATGCCTTCCAAATTCACTAGTGGTAATAATGAGGAAAACAATAACAACAATGACATTATTATTATTATTAACATTATTATTATGGCAGGTACTATTTCTTCAGAGACTTATGAGCTAGGCACCCTCATAAGTGTCTCTCGTGCATCATCTCACTTACTGCTCACAGCAACCCATGAGAAAGGAACTCTTCCCAATTTTCAGTGGGGGAAACTGAGGACCACAAAGTTAAGGACTTCTCCAAGGTCACACATTAGTCAAGACAGAAACAGGATTTTAATTAGGTCTGATGGATGCTCGTCATTTGACAGGAAAGGGAGAGCATAGTCAACATTTAGAATTGTAGAAGAAGGCTTAGAATGTAAAAACAAAAAAGCATTTTTTGAAAGACACGTACTCACTTTAGCTAGAAATAACGACCGGTAACACTCTAACATGTTTACTTGTAATTGTTTCTATGTCTTTTACATAGTTGAAATAAAGCTATAGATGCAATTTTGTCTACTATTCCCCCCACCTTCCATTGTACCATAAACGTTTCTCTACATCTCTACAATTCCCCATACATATCATTTTGAATAGATATACAATATTTTGTCCAGGGATTTCACAACTAACTCTTATCTTAATGATGAGCAGGTAGGTGTGTTCCAATCATTTATGCTTATAAAAATGATGTGGTAAACATTTTTGTCCATCTAATTTCTCTGAATGCATCATGATTTCAAAAAAAAAAAAAAATTAGCTCCTAGATGTGCTCTTAACTGCATGTCCTTATCTGGAACTCCGGATGGGCAAGAACCCCGTCTATGGAGGTGTCTACAAATGCACACATCTGGCCCTGCCCCAGAGCTGGGACCAGAATCTCTACGGTGATCTCCAGGCTGGAGTGGGGGCTCGCTTTGGTGGTTCCAGCCTTAACCATCGCACCAGGGCTGATGTTTCTTGGCCTGACTGTGCAGACATACAATCTTGACCAAAGACAAGGTTCTGTTCTCCCTACACTGTAGCACCCGAGACTTGCTGGCAGTCATTGTGGCATGAGGCTCCTTCCATCTTTTGGATTTCTGCCACACCCCCAGCCTATCTGCTCTATTATTAACCTAGTGCATTTTTTCTTCACATTCAACTGACTCTTTGTTTCTGGAATCAATTTATCTTAAAAAGAAAATGTATCTCATTATCTTAAGTGAAAAAAACACCATCTTTTCATGAATAGAAAAGAAAGGTTAAAAAATGAATATGATGAACAAAACAAGGTGAATACTGTTGCCTCCTCATCCAAACTCAGGTCTCTCTTAAACAGGGAGATGGACAAGAATTGGCGAGGTATTAAATACCTACCAGTGCCAAAATCAGGCTTTCTCCTCCACTAAATCAGAAAGATTAAAGAGGAAGTGAAAGAAGACTTTCTCACCATGTGATCCAATGTTACTTAACACCATGCTTAGGTAACACACACAACCGTTTGGTCCCAGTACCCCGTGGAAAACACCTATCTAGTCCAGCCTTCTCCATTTACACAGGAATAAAAGAGCCCAAGAGTTAAGCGTCAGGCCTTTGTCACATCTAAGTCTGGCAGCAAAGCAGAACGGAGAATCTAGGTCTCCTGGCTCCTAAGTCTTATTTGATAGCTCTTTAAAAACTTTATTTTCAAAAAAATATGGGCAGCAGAGTATACAGGGAGAGAAATATATATTTACTTTGATCTTTCCTTATCAGATCCCAAAGCATATTATGATAGAAGAGGTTAAGGAAACAAAGCATATCTGTATCAAAAGGAAAGCAAAAAAATATGATCATCAAGTAATTATTGACGATCTACTTCTGTGCCAGGCTCTATGCTGTGTGCTGGGCCTATCAACAGAGAACAAGAGACAGTTTCCTGCCCCTGACCCCCAACCTGTCAGTATATGGGGCCAGTATTTGGACTAGAAGTAGCATGTGTGGACTGATCATTCACTCAACTCATTGCTCCACAAACATGTATGAGCACCTACTATGTGTCAGATTTCCATAAATAATTTTTATGGGAATATTGATGGTCTCTTCTAGACAGTTACTCTGATCATTCTACTTACTGCTAAGAGTCAAACATAAGAATGGCAGGATTTAAAAGTTAGGCCAGTTATAGAAAACTGTTTTATAAAACTGATGCTGAATGTCTTAATGAGGGATATAATTTAAAAGCATTAAACAGTTTAGAAACTGTTACTAATAATAGCTAACAAGCAAACCAATCATGTAATTAGTAATAATCAGCTAATATTTGTTAGATACTTATGATATGCTTGATATCATGCTAAGCACTTTTGCAGATCCTGACTCAATACTCACAAGAATCCTGCTCATCTGCAATACACAGACTTGGAACCAAGGCTTACAGAGGTTAAGTAACTTTCCCAAGATCCTGCTGCTAATAAGTAGTGAGACCTAGATACAAATCAAGATAGCTGACAGAAAGTTAAAATCTCCCAAAATGTAAAAGACATGCTTTCTAGAAGAAAAATATAAATTTGTTGAAATTTGTATCGCTTTATTTACATTCACAAAGAAGAGGGGAAAATTTTAACCTCCTTCAAAGTTTAACCACTAGTTGAACTCTTTATCAGTAGTTAACAAATGGGTGAAGATAGTGTTTCCCAAAATTTTCTGTGCTAAGAATCACCTGGAGGGCTGGTTAACAGGAATTGCTGGGCCTCACCCCCAGGGTTTCTCATTCAGTAGTTCTAGGGTAGAACTTGAAGATTTGCATTTTTTTCTTTTCTTTTTTCTTTTTTTTTTTTTTTTTTTTAAGAGAGTCTTGCTCTGTCTCACAGGCTGGGGTGCAGGAGCATGATCTTGGCTCACTGCAACCTCTGTCTCCCAGGTTCAAGTGATTCTTCTGCCTCAGCCTCCCAAGTAGCTGGGATTACAGGCACCGGTCACCACACCCAGATAATTTTTGTATTTTTAGTAGAGACATGGTTTCATCATTTTGGCCAGGCTGGTATCAAACTCCTGACCTCAAGTGATCTGCCCACCTTGGGCAGGATTACAGGTGTGAGCCACCATGCCGGGCCAACCACTGCACCCAGCCATCTTTCCTTTTCTTTTCCTTTTGGTTAAAATCCTAGAGGAAAACTTAGGAAAAACTCTACTGGACGCTGGCCACGATTTGCATTTCTAACAAGCTCCCGGGTGAAGCCGATGCTGCTGGTCCAGAGATCACACTTAGAGAAATGCCAGGTTATGAGTTCGTGGGTTTTAGAATTAGACAGACTTGGGTCGGAACCTTGATTTTTCCATTTGCTTTATGTGCAAGTCACAGAGGCAGAGCTACTTATCTAAAAAAGAGAATATCACTATTGAATAAAATTGTTTTGAGGATTACATTAAATAAGAATATGTAACCTCTGTAATAACCTCCCAAATACCTGGCATATACAGGTATTCAACACACTGGCTTTGTTAATATTATTGACAAACAATCCACTAGGAAAAATGTCTAATAACTTTTCCACTACATGCTTTATTGGAGATGGAAAGGAAGAAAATTGCATTTTGGAGGGTTGTGATATTTCCTCCCAATAAGTTTGTCTTTTTTATGCATAAAGATGTTAGAAAATGGTGGCTGATGAAAAAGGAAGGCATATGCAGTGGAAACCCATCAAAGCCAAATGCCAGGAGTTGAGAAGGGCAGCTCTTTTCCCAGCACCCATCAGGTGGTACAGAAGGACTTGTAGGCAAAATTCTCTAATTTTGATGGTGCTTGATGGGATCTGGGCTCACTGGAAGCTCATAGCAGAATTAATAATTATCACATAACAATATAATTGCATGGCCTTTTTAAGGCACTTTACTGTTGAATGGAATAAATAAGAAGTATTAAGTTCTCCTTTTGGTCTTCCTTTGCCTGAATTATAAAGTGTTGTCTATGAGGGATATTTGTGTGTGTGTGTGTGTGAGCGTGCGCACGTGCATGCGTGAGAGTTGGTGGTTTTAGAATAAGCTGTAGAGATAAATTTTGTTGTGAGCTTCTCTTCCAGAAAAAAAAAAAAAGATTATACTAAGGAATAGAAATTGGCATTGGAGCTAAAAACAGCTGTGTGGTAGAGTAGTGGGAACGCTTGGGTACATTTTAGAGCTGTTTAGGAGTGTTTAAAGCATTTAAAGGTAGATTCTGGTGCATAAAGCAGGACTGAAATCATCTGATGAGGCATACATTTCTAAGGCTATTTGCAAGTTCGTAAGGGTGAGGCATATTTGTGTGACCCAATGGAGAAGGGTCAAAATGGAATGAGGGGCAGCAGGAATCCAGCGTGGCTAGGGAATTTCATCAGCTGGGCCTTTGCTGATGCACTTTAACTCTTGGAGCTGCAGGTTCCCACGAAGGAGGGTGGAAGAATAGCCCCCAGGAACCATTCTGGCTGCTCCATAGTTGCCCCCTCTAGTTCAGGTCTCAGCTCAAACGCAGTCTGCCTGACCATGCACACCAACTGTAGCAGACACTACGGATGCCCTCAACCCACCTGCAGCCTCCACAGACTGTTTCCACTCCATAAATGCTTCCTGACTCAAGTCAGACACATATTTCTCTGCTTTGGGACTCTCTGGAGGTGGAGGTTCCACAACCAATGAGGAACATCTGTAGGTGGATACATACCCCAGCTTTCTTGGCCCCTGATGGAACAATAGTCCAGCAAATGTGTCAGTGTCCCTCTGAGGGTCCCAGCAGGAATGAGCTCTAGTTGCCCACAGTGGTAACCTAATCATTAAATTACCCTCTGTTTACAGGGGTATCCAATCTTTTGGCTTCCTTGAGCCACACTGGAAGAAGAACTGTCTTCGGCCACACATAAAATACACTAAAATGATAGCTGATGATCTAAAAAAAATAGCAAAAAAACCCACAGTTTTTAAAAAGTTTATAAATTTGTGTTGGGTCGCATTCAAAACCATCCTGGGCTTCACGGAGCCTGCAGGCTGCGGGCTGGACAAGCTTGCTCTATTAGCTTCCCTCCCTTTCCCATTTCACTTCCTTACTTCCTCAGCAGGCTTCCTGGAATCACCTTGCAAATAAGTTACTTACACTCAAATCCTTTTCTCAGGGCTTTAGGAAGAACCCAAACTAAGACAATATCTAAGGTCCCCAGCACCTCCCCAGTGCTCCATCATACCACACTGTTCAATTTCCTCTCTGATCACTTTCTGAACTTACTTGTTTCCTCTTCTCAGTTCTCCGCAAGGGCAGAGAGACTGGTTCTACTGCATCCCCACCACCTAGAACTGTGCCTGACTGGGGCTCAACACATATTAACTGACTAAATGACCACTTTGAAATGGCTTCCTCCTACAATTGTTTCTATAAACAGGAATTACACTATTATCACTTGATATCAACTCCATCTTTTCCCAGAATATAGTCCTGTCCTAACACATATGTGTGAACTGGCAGAGAAGTGTATATGAAAAGAGTTTTGGAATTCAAAGAGCTGTGACTTTGGGCAATTTATTTGCCTTCTCTGACTTTTCCTGAGGCCATCTCAAAACTAGGAATAGTATTGCCTGTCTGATGGGTTTACAGTGAAGGCTAGGAGCTTAGGAGATGTGAAGTGCCTGGTACGTGGTAGGCATTTAATAAGTGTGAGTTTCTTGCTTGCCCGTTTCTTTCACTTACCTTCTCTCTAAACCTCCATAGTAAGTCCTGTACTCTACAGGGAGGGTTCTTTGAGAACCTTTCTCCATGTCGGGCCTACCTCTGTCCTTGTTAATCATCCCTGTGCCCCTCTACACACACATACACACACACACACAAACACACACTCAAGTGGATATGGTCACTCATTACAGGGCCAGCACCCATATTCCCTATTAGCTTGTACTTTCTGCTTCCATGTGGTAGATCCTGGCCCTTCTATCCAGGCTACTTGGCCATTTCACAGATAGGAAAAGTGAGGCTCAGAGAGGGTAAGCTCAAAGCTTCTGCGCTAGTAGGACACACAGCCTGCCTGACTCCTGAACCCTTGATCTTCCCCAGGCCATGGTATTTTCATTAGTCTCCCTAGAAATCTAGAGGCCACAGTGGCTGTGACTGAGTATTGTCCTAAAAGCCTGCTGAGATGTGTAGCAATGTAAACCCTTGTGCTAAATGGCTCTCCCCTTGCTTTTGTTTGATGATAACTAATACAATGCCCTAGGCACTATCCCACACAAACTCTTTCCGGGGGTATTATTAGCCCATTTTACAGTTGAGAAAACTGAGACTCAGAACATGATAGAAGCGATTTGCTCTCCATCATGAAGCAAGTAAGCAGTAGAAGCAAGAATCAGGACTACGTCTGTAAAGCCTATGCTGCACTTAGACTACACCACCCTCCTGGCCTTGCGCTGCAGCCCTCCTCTCTTCCCCCTTGTCATTTATTGCATCTTCTTGGTGCTCTTCTGCTACGGCCCTTCTCCCTCCAGTCTTTCTTTCCACTAAAAGCTGGAAAGAGGGTCATCCAACAGATTGCAAGCTCCTTGAGGTTTTGGGGTTTTTGGTTTTTGGTTTCCTCTATCTCATCTCCAGGCACAGTTGTAAGCTCAGGAAGAATTTGTTCAATGGAAGTGATCAAAGCCTCAATAGAGTGGATGGGATGTTTCACTTCTCTTCCAACTCTAGAAGGCTACTCCTCTGATAGTCCTATTTCAGCTCTGTCAATGTGTGAAGACAAGTATTGGGCAGCAATTCAAACCACTGAACAACATTATTAAACATCAACAAATGCTCATCTTCAAGAGGACATTCTATGGTAGTGGGAGCTGATATCCCTGACTCCAGCTTCACAAAGGAGTCTAGCAGAGCACTGATGCTTGGCTCAGCCACAACAACAGATCTGCACTGGCTCAGCCTTCCTATTAGAAGTCAGGCCCTGGTGGCCAGGCCTGGCATGGACTGGGTGCCACCACCAGGACAGCTCAGGAGCCCTCCCGAACACCCCAAGAGGACACAGCCTTCCCAGCTCTGCTAGCAAGTTAGCCGGTTGGTAAAGCCCAAGAGCATTCTCAAGAAGCATCTGCATCACTGAAAGCCTGCCATGCAAGGATAACCAACAGGGTGTGAGACATCAGGCCCCAGGAATGGCAAAGACGGCCAGCTCCCTCACAATGGCCCAGCTGGGTGACAGACCCTCTGTTGTCTGTAAGCCCAGGACAGCCTTAGCGACAGCCCTCGTAAGACAATTGGGGTCCACCAGTTACCAAGTGATTTCCCTGACTCTGGAACACCCAACCCCACTCCACATAGAGTGAGGTGGCTAACAGTAGACTCTGGAGCTGAATTATCTGGAATCAAGTCCCAGCTCCAACTTACTACCCATGTGACCTTGGATAAGTCACCTAACCTGTCTATGCTTTGGTTTCTTCACATACGAGGTAGGAAAAGTAACAGTCCTTACTTCCTAGGTTTGTAAGAAAATTAAATTGGTTATTTATAAAGTGATTAAAACAGTGCTATGGCATAAAAATACTTTATAAATATGTATCAAATAAATACTCATCCCATCTCCAGTAACTTCCAACTACTAACCTCTTGGAAAACATGCCTGATTACCATGTTTTCGTGCATGCATCCATTCATTCATTTATTTTTTCTTCTCCTATCTGCTCCCATAACATTCTGTCTTACAACTCTGGATCACTGCAGCCTATTCCATGAGCATCTTCTCTGCACCACAGCCAGGCACTGTCTCAGCACTAAGAATGGAACTAGACAACACTCAGCTCAGAAAGGAAGGCAGACACAGGTATGAGTCACTACATAACAAAGGCAAGGGCAGGTGCTAGAGGCTCCCATGGCAGGTACCTTTGTGAAGCATTAGTTACAGCATGTCCTAATGATGTGGTAATAACTAAGGGCCACCAAATCAGACTACTGCAAATAAAAACCCATTTCTTTATGTCCACAAGGGCAGGTTCATTTTCAAAGGGCTGTAACCAAAAAATAGAATGAGAATCAGAAAATGAAGTCAGAGTAGAAACACACATTCTGGGCACCTTGTGTTCCAAATCTGCCCTCATTTCATCACATAGTATTCTCAAACCTCCCAGCAATTGTCCCCAGTTCCCAAGGTGTCTACAGGCTCACACTCCAGGCTGCTCACCACTCCTTTGGGAAAACTCCCTGCTTCCTAAGAAGCTGGCTGTGGACTGCAGGTTTCAGCTCCTTGGACTCCACAGCCTTTTCCAGCAAGAAGCTAGGCAGCTCTGCCTTTCCCTTTCCCCGCCTCTCTGGGACGCTCCATCCTGACACAGAGAGTCCAGCTCCTCCTACTGATTGGTCAGCAGACATGAGAGAGAAGACACAAGGTTCCCATGAGACCTTCACGGCCAGCCCCTAACAGCTGCCTCAGCTGGAGAGGGTTGTTTCACTCTAATTTGGAGATGATTCTAGCTCATGAAAACTGCTTATTAGGAATGTTGGTTCAACATACCAACCAAATGTAATGCATAAATCTTGTTTGTATCCTAGTTTAGGAGAAAAAAAAAAGCCATAAAAACATTTTTGAACAATTGGGGTAATCTGAATATGGACTAGAAGTTAGATGATAACTGTAAATTATTATTACTTTTCTTAGGAATAAACATCATATTGTGGTTATGTAGAAGAATGTCCTTGCTTTTAGAAGTGGCACGCTAAAGTATGTAAAAAAGAATCATGTCTGCAAAAAAAAGGAGAAAAATATATATCTACACATATGCATGCACACACTGATAAGTCATAAACGGCAAATATTTTAAGAAAAAGAAAGATCAATTCCTTGTGGCTCTGCATGGAGCTTATTCATGTACCCTATATTAAGAACAGAAAAAAAAAAGAGTAACAGAAACACAAGATACATATAATTTATCTCTATACCTCAAAATTCAACTTGACTTTGCTCTCAAAGGGAGACAGATCCCTTGGTCCTGCCCTGCAACTCCACTCACACACACATGAACATATATACACACATGTGTACAGACACACACACACACACGCACACACACACATGCACATGCACGCACTGGAAAAGCATTTCCTTCAAAGTCAAAGCCCTAAGAGACATCCCAGAATAGCTGGCCTGGAATAGTAAAAAGAGCTTTCAACTCTGCACTGGAAGACCTGGATTCAACCTCTGCTGCACAGTAGCTGGTGATCTTGAGAAGCCACTGAACTAACCTGAGTCTCACTTTCCACACTGTGACAAGGGACTGCAATCATCCTGCCTCCCAATCCCAGAGTATTAGTCAAAGGACCAGAAGAAAGAGCGGCTATAGAGATGCCATCTAAATGTTCCTTATTACTGCCTATGCTGACAAGTAAAACATGCCAACTCGACCTCGAGAAGGGTATCAACCTGCTGCCGAAAGCTTCTTCTGTGCCAGTCTTCTGGAATTGGGCCTGTAAGAATGGACTGTTCCAAGCTGCTGGCTACTGGAAACAGATGTAACTCTTTGAGCCCTATATGTTATGGCAGAAACAAAAAAAACACAACTTGCTTTTCCATTTTTTTTAAAACAGTAATTCCCAAAGCTGTCTTATATAAATGGATCTGAAACACAGATCACAGAGAGAGGGGTTGAGTAGAGACATGGAACCCAACCAAGCAGCCCCGCCTGAATCATGGGCAAAAAATGCTAAAACCTTGGCCGGGTGCCTCCTGAGCTCCTTGAACCTAAAACTCGGGCAGAAAACCTCATTCATTCAGAATCCATTAATTCTGATCATTTAGACACGGCCTCAGCTGTCCTTGCCACCGTTCTATCTGTGGAAAGCGGCCTGGCTTAGGGGAGAGGCCTCGTGATGCAGGGGCAAGCATGCTGACTGGGGCCAGGAGGCCAGTTCACTCCTTACCCCACCACTTTGCAGCCCTGGACAAGGCACCTTTCTTCCCCAGCCTCTGTTTCCATGTCTGTAAGATGACAGGGTTGCATTAAGGCTGTCTCTCTCTTGTCCGATTCTAAGATTCTATGATTAGTCACTTCCTTTGGGAAGTCCTTCCAATCCTCAAAGAATGTCTGCTGAACAGAACTGGGATCTGTGAAATTAAAGCATGTTTAATCAACCAAAAAGAACAAACTGTTTCAGAGCACTTTGGAAGCACTCATGTCTATGCCCCCAAGGAAGTAAAATGCATTTCGATTTTCACCCAGGTTGACTCACATGAATTTTCATACGTTTACAGGTGGTTTAGGGTATTTAAGTATTCCATGTACCTGAAAGTAATAAATAATGCTATCATTATAGACATGCATTTGGGTCATCCACTATAGGTCAGACTCGGTGCTCAGGGCTTTACGTATATTAACTCCTTCAAAGGCCCCAGGAATGAGGTGACATAGGTTTACCATCTCCACTTTCATATGGAAAAGCTGCAGCTCAGAGAGCTTAAGTAGCTTGCCCAAGGTGACAGTGAGTGCTGGGGCTGGGAGTCAAACTCCACTCACTGTGGTGGCATCTGAAGAGAACTCATCATCTCGTAAACAAACTCCAGCATGAGGATGCAATTTGTCTTTCCTTGTACTGAACATTAATTTAAACATACTTTACTGAGCTATACTTGATATACAATAAACTGTACATGTTTAAATTGCACAACCTGATGAGTTTTGATATCAGTATGCAACTGTGAAAAACACCACTACAATCAAAATAGTAACCATATTCACATCATCCCCCAAATTTCCCCATCCCCCTTGATAATCCCTCCCACCCCTTCACCCTCTCCAGGCAACCCCTGACCTGCTTCCTATCATAATAGATTACTCTGCAATTTGTGAAATTTAATATAAAAGGAATCATACAGTATACATGCTTTTGAGTCTGGCTTTTTCCACTCAATATAATTATTTTGAGATTGATCCATGTTGTTGGGCTTATCAATAATTTATTCCTTTTTTACTGCTGATTAACATTCCATTTTATGGATATACCACCATGTGTTTATCCATTCACCTGCTGATGGACATTTGGGTGACTTACAATTTTTGGCTATTACAAATAGAGGTGCCTCAAACATTCTTGTACAGGTCTTTGTATCTAAATACGCTTTCACTTCCCTGGGGTAAATACCTAGGAGTGGAATGGCTGGGTCACAAGGTAGGTATTAAGAAGCTGCCAAGCTGTTCTCTGAAGTAGTAGTCTCCTTTTACATTTCTGTTGCTCCATATCCTCACCAACACGTGTATGGTCAGTCTTTTTAATTTTAGACATTCGAGTGGGTTTGAAGTGGTATCTCATGGTGGTTTTAATTTTCATTTCTCTAATGACTAATGATACTGAGCATTCTTTCATGTGCCTCTTTGTTGACAAAAGAAACTCTTTAGCTATAACACACAAATTTGGTAAAATTAACATTATTAGTTTCTATTTATTAAGGTATAACCCTACTATGTGACAGATAATGATGCTAAGAGTTTTACATGCATTGTATCATCTCACCCTCATAACAACCTAAGGAGATGGTATTAAGATCCAGGTTTCCAGATGGGGAAACTGAGACTTAGCTAGGTCAGGTAATTTGCCACAAGTCACAAATTAATTGGTGGCAGGCTCAGGGTTTCTCTCCAGGTCTCTGCTCCAAATCCTATAGGGTGTGCCTGCTACTAACACTGCTTTTGTGCAAAGCTTGCATCTTCTATCTCAGATACAGTTAGGATTTTGGTACATAACCAGACAATGGCAAAAAAAAAAAAAAAAAAAAAAAAAAAAGACAGACACTACGGGCAATTGTAACATCAACGCTTTCTTGCCACTCACACAGTCATTCCTTGTTTGCGAGAAACCTAGGACAGTTTAGCCAAGATACACTGTGGCTGAGGTCCTGATCAATATTTCAATACTGTATAACATTAAGGGCAAAACAGATATCTGGAAAGCAGTTAACTGAGAGTCTCAAATCTAAGGGCTGGCATAAGAATGTCAATGTTTAGCAAATTTATGTTGTGCTGAAGAAATCGCTTAAAAGAACTTTACTTTTGCTCTTTAAAGGCAGGTGTGTTTCACGCGTTGACTCTTATGTAACCACTGAAAACATGTCTAGAGTTTCCTTTAGCCCAGAGACTAAGTTCTGGCACCAAGGGCAAGGCAGTGTAGTGCAAGGGAAAGCTCAGCAGCTTTGAGAAGGTCAGCCAGCCTCTTTGGACTTCAGCGTCTTCCTCTAGGCTGTTTGTTGATGGCTCAAAGGGGACTGGTCCCTCTTATCCTTTCTTGTGCCCAGATGCCGTTGTTTGGACTTAAAGATTTACAGGAAATACCAGCCACAAGAGTGGTTGGTAAACATGACCACAGTGGTAGTAAACATTACCGCATAGCAAAGACAGCTGTACCTAAGTAGAAGAAGTTTCAACTTTGCATTCTGCCTCTAAAAGCTTGGCTTTGAACCATGGTGTTTATGCCCCATGTCCAAAGAATTACATTGTCTTTTGAAGAACACTATGTATGTTTCCTGTAGTCCTGGATAATGCTCATGACATCCCTGCTCATACTTGCAATGTGACATCATCTATGTAAAGTGTCCTTGCTTCATCAGAATAGAGTCCAAGCTCCTTGTGGCCTTCTTTCTTCCTGAGGTCACCTCATCCCACTCCATATCCCCCAGGGATGCGCTTTTCTAGAACCTCTACACCTTTTCTCATGCTCTCTCCTCTGGAGGAATCACTCCACATTTCCCTACTCAGAGATTGCCTAAACCCTCAGAGCCCAGTAATAAGAAGTTCTCTCCTCTTGAAAGCCTTTCTTACTGACCTCCAGGCAGATCTTGTCACTCTTTAATTGCACTCTTCCTGGCCGGGGTGCAGGCTTCAAGGAAGGCCCTTTTCCTACAGTATACTTTAAACGGTGTATGTATCAGTAATGGGATTGTCTGTCTCCTTGCATTAGACTAGTACTGCCTAATAGAAAGAAAACATAAATATGACAAACAAGGATGCATAATAAGTAACATAAATTATACATGATACAAATACAATTTAAAATTCTATTCTAGTTGCATTTCAAGGGTCCAACAGTTGCATCTGACCAATGGCTACCCTATTGGAGGACACAGATACAGGACATTTCCATCATTACAGAAACCTCTAGTGAAAAGCACCTACCTAGAATCTCTCTTTGAGGATTTCTTATCAACTTGCTTCTTTAGGGTATAATAGATTTCCCTAAACAAGCAAAAGACACTGAAACTACAGTATGCGGGACATGAAAACAACAAGAATACTGATACTAATTGTTGCAAGATGCCACTTCTATCTGTTGAGTCATAGCCAATCATGTGGCTTACAAGCTGGCTCTAAAGGCCAATTCTGGCTCTTATGAATCCCACCAATCTATTCTCCCTCATATGGCTCCACCACCCAACACAACATCCTCTGCTCTAGCCCAACTGAAACAATGTGATTTCTCATTTTCCTGTGGATGTGTATATGCTATTCCCTGCAACTAGAATGTCCTCTCTGGCCACCCTGGCGAACTCTGATCACCCTTCAATATAGTTCATGCTTCACCTCTTCTGTGAGACCCTGCCTGACTGCCCCTATGCAGAGGTGGCTCTTGTATGTCCCCTGTACATTTACACCCCACTCCAATGACTCCATTACGTGGCTGTGTCTTCCAACAGGTTGTCGTCTCTTTGAAGGCAGGGGTTGGCTTTCCTCTGACTTTGCCCAGCACTTTTTCAGTGCCTGGAAATTGGACACTCTTAACAGATATTAGTTGAATGACTGAACTCCCAAATTCCCAGAGGCATACAGCCTTGTGTTTAGCAATGGTGGCATCACTTGAATAAATGTATGGCCAGTCCAGGTGCCAACTCTGAAGGAAGTCGAACTCATTGGATTGTTTATATTCCAGGTCACATCTAGAATAGGCTTAGCTCACACTTGATTGAAGCATAGGACTGACAGAAGCCCACGAGGGCAGCTGAGCCATTTCCCTGCCTCCAGGAAACTCGCATCTAAAGTGGTGAAGGAGATGAAAAGCCTACCTGGCTTTTCAAAAATATATGGAAGGATCAAAAACCACTCCCAGCAAGTCATGGCAATGTTGAATTAAGAATTGAGGGCACCTCCCTCTACCCGCTGAGTCAGTGGCCTTTGTCTGCTTTGTGACTCACCTCACTGCTTATAAACCACCAGAGCACTTGGGAACGGGGTAGTCGAGCTGTTCACACCCACAGGTAAGAGGTCAGCTCCCTTCCTCCATGTTCCAAATGGCACCCTTAGCACCCACGGCACAGGGATGGATGTGCTCCCTCCCGACTCATCAGAAGGTAACTGGGTGGATACCTTGCTCTGTCTAGTAAGTCAGGGATGGATGGTGGATGAGACGGTAAAATTAGATTGGCAAAAAGGAAACTCACATTCTGGACTTGACAGTGTGATATGTACTTTGTATGGGCTCAAATCCCACTATGAGGCCATTTACCAGCCATGGGTCATGTCGCTTGACATTTCCTAGTTTTATTTCCTCAGCTTTAATGAAGATAACACCTATAACCTGGTTGGTTGTAAGGAGGTAAAGAGATTAGGTCTGCTACACAGTAGGGGTGCAAAGCACGTCAGACATCATCCCCATCTCCACTCCTTGGCCTGATGTCCCATGAACTGGCTTTGTGGGTTGGCGCAAAGTCCTTCCCTTCTCTGGGCCTTTAGTTTCCCCAGCTACCTAGGTGAGCCAAACTATTCCTTAGTTCCTTCAAGATACAAGGTGGGTGCTGGGAGGTGGTTTGAGTATGAGACTTCCTATGTGATATTTTATGTGTATGTGCATGTGTGTGTGAGTGAGAGAGAGAATGAATGAGAAACAATTTATTTTAAAGTTCCCTTAATGGAATAAGACAGATTTAAATATTTTGAATCCAACCCACTGTGTTCTCTTTGTTCCATATTTGTATTTTAAAAGCTTATCTTTGTCTTTTAGCTCTTTCAACTATGCAAATCCTTCCCAATCTATGGTAAAGGTTTTCTCCCTCCTGATCATTGGACATACATTTTTTTTAAATGTTAAATCCTTACTCTTTGTATTTAAATACTTTGATGTTTTCCATAAAATAGGTTGGGAAGGGTTAGAACAAAAACGAATTTCATTTATCTGAATGACTAAGATGTCAGAAAGAGAGGCAGCCTGCAGCCTCCCAAGAGGGAAACACTCAGCCCCTGCAGGACTCTCCAAACTTCCTGCTTGGACCATATCACTAAGACCGGAACCATAATCATAACCCTACAGATTCACGAATCCACAAAGTTAGCACTTCCCAAAGAGTTTCTGAAGAAACCCTACACTTGTGAGAGTTCTAAAAATGGTTTTGCTTTAGAAAAAAAAAAAAAAACTCATATTAAAATTTTGGGAACTCTTACGTGGTATTTATGCCTCTCTTGGAGATTCACATAAGCATAGTGAAGACTCTGAGACTTTCTGCAGCATGAAAATACATTAACCTCTCTAATTTGGCATTTATCAAACTTGTTTGGACACAAACCAGTTTTTTTTTTTTTTTGAGGGGCGGGGAATGGTTACTTGCCTCCATGGTGAAAAGGAAAAAATAAAACTATTACCCCTCCACATGCTCACACATCCATACAATATGGAAAAAATATTTGAAACCTAGTCCCTGGAGCTGGGATGGGACAGAGGTCGGAGCAGGCACTCCAGAGTCAGATAAACCCAGGTTCAATGCTAATTCCACCAGCAGTGTAGCCTCAGGGATGATATTTCACCTTCCAGAAGTTTCCAAAGCTTTCCAAACCTTCCAAAGCTTTCACTTAGCTTTGCTGTAAGTGAAAACCAGGCTTCTAGAGTGCTTGTGTATGCATTAGATGAGTCGAGGAGTGCGCAAAGGTATCTGGTACGGAGTATTTTTTAAATGTGTAAACTATTTTTTAAACGTGACTCTCCCTACTCTCCCTTTGCTTTCCTCTTTGCGAAATCACAAGTAGAGGCATTTGAAAGCACACTGGTCAATTCTTGCAATGCTTATAAAGCTTTAAATCAAATTATTTCACATAAGAGGCTATCTTGGAATATCATTCCATTACCTTGTCTGTATGTTTTCATAAATAAAGTCACCCAAAAGAAAAAAAAAGGTAGGGCCACTTTCATCCACATGTATGTGAAGGAGAACCTAGTATTTCATACAGCTATCTGAAATTTAAAATCAAGGAATTTACCCGTGTCAAATATTACTTTATTTAACGGAATGTGATATCGCTTGATATAGTCATAAAGTGCATTCCTATCAAAATACAGCTGTTATTAACATTACTAACAGCTGCTTTACCCCAGTGAATTTTATTGAAACTATAACGATGGGCACTTTTGAAATAAGTGTCCCTAGCTAATTTGCAGAGGCCTGTCTCCCAGAGAGAGTACATATTATAATTCTAACAGGGTTTTCACACAGGTAGAATGAGGAGTTTAAAATGCTTGAAAGAGAGTCATCTCGAGGTCACCAATAATTAAATAGGAGCTAAAGGAACGGAACAAGGAAAATGTGTAATCTTCCCTGGCTCTGAAAAAAAAAAAAAAAAAAAAAAAACCAGTTATCAGCAAGACAGTGCTTCTGCAGGGAGGCTGATCTCGATCTACAGTAGGATTCCTTTCAAACCAGGATGTCTATTTCAAAATGCCCATTAAAAGTCTATGATGGACTTTAATTATGAGAGGCAGCAGATAAGAGTCCAGTTCATTCCCTCCTGTTGTCGGGGTGGTTTAAAGCTGCCAATCATCACCCCCTTCAATGAGGCCCAAGGTGCAGATGCCCCTTTCAAGAGGGTGGCTAGACTGTGAGGGAAGGGCTCTTAACCCACACCCCACACGTGGCGCCTGTGAAGTGCAATGAAGGGACCTCCTGCTAGGGCTGCAACAATCTTCCCATTCCCCCAGGATGCAATAACCAAGGGAACCACATCCCTGTTTCTCAGTGCTCAACCTTCTGAGGCTCATCTGCTAAACCTTCTGAGGCTCATCTTCTCAACTCTGTTCACCTCCACAGTGTTTGTGGGTGATTTGACCTGGTACTCCTTAAGCGAACGGTGACAGGGGCCTGTTAGCTTAAGGAGTACCATATTAAATCACCCACATGGTTCTTACACACACACACACACACACACACACACACACACAGAGTAAAGGACAGAGTAGCAGCAGTCCAGCTCAGTAGAAGCAGCACCAGCTCTACAGTAAGAAAGACCAGAGTTTGAATCCTGACTCATTCACTGTGTGGACTTTGGCAAAGTTACTTTGGCAAGTGAAGGACTCCTTCATTCCTGACCACTGTGTGGTCTTTGGCAAGTTACTTACCGTCTCTGTTTGTAACATGGAGACTAGATACCTGCCATCTGTAATACCTGTCACCTATGTTTAATATGAGGCCCCTAATTCATAATAGGATACCTAAGAATGTCATTCCCCCAAAAAAGCAGAGGGCCTGCAGTCAATGTTTTTCTGCCTCCATGGCTGCCTAAAAAACAACTCCCTCCACCCTGAGAGAGAAACTCGCTGGAGAGGCCAGCTGAGAAAGAAAAATGTTAAATAATTCAGAAGCACTAACATCAAGTCTGATGTAGGTATAAAAATAGTTACAAAACACCACACTCCTCTTGTTTTCCTTACAGCAACCTTGGCTCCCTGGTAGAACAGAGGGAGGGAGGGTCTGACCTGAGGCTGGGCCTGGGCCTGGGGCAGGGACTGTGGCCCAGGAGCCTCTCTGGGCTTCTATTTTGGCTCTTCTAATCACTCATCTTTGTACCAAGGTAAGGCAGGCATTTGCTTGTCACCTCTACATTTTAAAACAGCCTTCTGATAGGCCGACTTATTTTTAAACTGAAAGTATGCTCAGCTGGGCCATTTGAATCAGAGGGAATTCTTTACATCCTGTCTTCTAAAGAAGACCAACTGGTGAGCTTTCCAAGGATGCCAGGCCCAATCCCAAAGCTTAAGTTAAAAGGAGAAGGCCGGGAGGCTGTCCTAAACCCAATCCCCCCAAGGAGTCCCATGCCATTGGCCTATGTCATCCAGAAAGACTATGCTGTCCCTAAAAGCACACATTCTGGGAAGAGAACAGGAAGATTCCAACTGGAGAGGTAACATTAACTAAGCACCTACCATGTGCCAGGCACCCTGCCAGATCCTTTACCTATATTATCTCCTGAAGCCCTCACAATAAATCCCAAATCAGTTGCAACCCCCACCCCCGCCATTGTACAGATGAAGAAACCGAGGCCCAGGGAAGTGAAGACACTTCCTACCGCAAAGTTCCACTAAAGAGTCAGGGCTAAAACTAAGTTGGTCTGACTCGCAGCCTGTGCTCCCTCCCCCATACCATCCACAGGAGCAGAGCATATGGTTTGAAAGGGTCTTCATGAAATATTCAGCTGCATTTGTAGCTCCTGTCTCGTTCAAGCCAGATCTGAATGCTTACAAGTGCATTTTTTTTTTTTTTTTTTTTTTTTGCAAGGAAACTGCATGGGTACAAATTTCCAATTCATACTTAACAAGGTGGGGAAACGGGTCATTCTTGGCCTGCTCCAGAACAAGGGGTGAGTCTATGCACTCCTGGAGCAGCAGGCGCAGGGAGGGTTAAACGTGAGGCCAGAACCAAATCTCCTGTTTCCAGGAGCTGAGGATTTAGAAGAGTCTCTTTGGTTGATTTTTACAGGAGAGAAGAAGGAGTAACCAGCAAGTGAGAGGAGGCCTGCAAGGGTAGAGGAAGGAGGAGGAATAATAATAATCACAATACTTCTAGTCCTTTTGGAAAATATGTTCTCTTCCTTCAAGTCTGACCTCAGATGCTTCCCACTTTTTGAAGCTTCCCTGCCTCCCCCACTAACCTGGGTGTGAAGGTTCTTTCTCAGATGTGTCTGTCTACTTTGTGCCAGGCTCCCTGGTAGAAGCTTGATTAATGCTATTTCATTTCATTCTTACAGCAGGTATTGTTGCCATACAATAAAAAAGATGGAACTAATACCAAGAGTTTAGTTTGTCTGCCAAAAGTCATACAAGCTAGTCCAGTGGCTTCCAACCAGGGATGGACAATCTTGGCAATTCTTTGCTCAATGAACTTTTGGCAATGTCTGTCAACATTTTTGGTTGTCACAGTTGGCAGGGAAGGCACTGGAATCTAGTAGATAGAGGCCAGGGATGCTGCTCAACATCCATGATTCACAGAACACCCCCTACAGCAAAGAATTATCTGGTCATTTGTGGCAAAGTTGGCCAGGTGCAGTGGCTCACACCTACAATGCCAGCACTTTGGGAAAGCTGAGACAGGAGGATCGCTTAAACTCATGAGTTCGAGACCAGCCTGGACAACATGGCAAAACCTTGTCTCTACAAAACAAAACAAAACAAAACAAAAATTAGCCAGGTATGATGGCTGGATGCCTGCAGTCCCAGCTCTTATACTTGGGGGACTGAGGTGGGAGAATCATTTAAGCTCAGGAGAATCAATTATGCCCAGGAGGTCAAGGCTGCAGTGAGCCCTAGTCACATCACTGCACTCCAGCCTGGGCAATAGAACGAGACCCTGTCTCCAAAAAAAAAGAAAAAGTCTGGGGACAGAGGCTCACGCCTGTAATCCCAACACTTTGGGAGGCCGAGGCGGGTGGATCACGAGGTCAGGATATCGAGACCATCCTGGTTAACACGGTGAAATCCCATCTCTACTAAAAAATACAAAAAATTAGCCGGGCGTGGCAGCGGGCGCCTATTGTCGCAGTTACTCGGGAGGCTGAAGCAGGAGAATGGCATGAACCTGGGAGGCAGAGCTTGCACTGAGCCGAGATCACACCACTGCACTCCAGCCTGGGAGACAGAATGATACTCCGTTTCACAAAAAAAAAAAAAAAAAAGTCGGGGGTGCCAAAGTTGAGAAAGCCTGGTCTAGTTGTGGCTCAGCCCAGATTTAAACTTAGGTCAGTCTGACTCTTCAACTGATAATGTCTTAATAGTACCTTTAACTGGATTTTAAGTGCCTTGAGATCTGAGTGGCGTACCCTTCTGCTTTTCTGTCTTGAATCACATCTACTCCAGAGCCCAGCTCACTCAGCAAGCCCTTACTGATTGGATTAATCAGTATACTTAATAATGGTGCTAAGGATCAAGGTGAGGAGTCCACCAAAGGGACCCAGCCATTCTGTAACTGAACCTTTCAGGAGGACATTGAGTTCAATTTCCCACCCCCTGCAGGAAGCTTCTCAATAGACTTGACAGCGCTGCTTGCCCTCCTCCAATGACAGGGAGCTCACTCCCTCCACAAGCTGTCTAATCCCTTCTGGGATGTTCTGGCTGATGCTGAACTAAAGCCAGCTCTCCCCACATCCCTAGCGTATCTCAGTGTCTGGAGCCTTTGGGGAAAGACTCCTGGTTAGCTACTAAGAGATTAGCCCTAAACTCCTGGCCATGTTCTCCTGAGTCCTAGAAAGGTGAAGTAGAAGAACACAGACTTGGAGCCAGACTGATCCAAATTCAAATCCTGGCAACACTACTCATATAGTCAGTGATGGAGCATAACAAGACTGTTGGCAGAGTTGCTGTGCTCAGCACACAGTAGGTGCATCTTAGCACACAGTAGGGGCACAAATGGCCTATCTATCTGAGGTGGCAGGATCTGCTCACGTGGACCTGGCTCCCATCCCTCTGGTATAAGCTCTGTGACATCTCTTTGGTCTCTGATTGCCTGCCTGCCTGCCTGCCTCTGGGGTCCACTTCTGAATAAGTGAATTTAATTCCGTGATTATTGAGAGGAAAGAACAGTGAGACATGTGACGACAACAGATCAAGAAATAACAACCATAAGAGTGAACAAGGCAACACTTTAACTTGAAAAGTTCTAGGAATGTGCTGTAAATTATAGGTGTGTGCCCACACACCTGTGTACAAACACATGCCAAAATGTGGGGGTCTTTCAGAAACCTACTTTGATGCCTTGAGACCATCACCCACACTCTGGTCTAGAATGAATTACCCCACACTATTTCCCACCGTCAGGGGTAGGCTATGAAGGGAGTATCTCCTTTCAAAATTAATTCTTGATACAAGGCTTTGTTCATCAGTGCAGGCAGATGTGAGAAGAGGATACACATCTTCTATTAAAAATGTTAGCTAACAAGTTCAGACGACATCAAAAGATGGTGTGTATCTTGTTCCTCCCACCAGGTATAAGAGATTCAAGTTCCCCATCCCCTCCATGGCTCATGAACTTACAACCAGCACCTCCTGGAGAGGAACATTTGCTTTACGGCCAGGTAGATTTCTGTAGGGACCCTGGCTCCCTGACTCACTGGTAGAGTGACCTCAGGCAAGGTGTCTAACCTCACTGAGTCCCTGTTGCCTCTCTGGAAAATGGGAACTAACAAGACCTTACTCAGCTCCATGTGAATAAATGAGATAATATAGGCCAAACGCCTCACGCAATTCAACAAAGAGGATCCTGTGATCATCCAGATGAGAGAAGATCGGGGTGAACCCAGGTGGTAGCAGTGGAAAGCATGAAGAGTGGTCCGCTGTGAGGTTATGTCTGGAAAGCAGAGCCAGTATGATTTCCTGACGGCTGAGCTATAAGGTATGAAAACAAAAACAGGAGTCAAAGATGACTCCAAAATTTGGGGCCTGTGAACCAGAAGGACCGAGTTACCATTAGCTGAGCTAGGGAGGATTGCCAGCAAAGCAGGTCTTTCAGGGAAGATGAGTTTCGCATGTGTTAGGTGTGAGACGCATATGAGATTATTCAAATAAAAATATCAAGGAGGCAGTTGGATATATGAATCTAGAATTTGATTGACACAGTATTGGTACCTTTCTTCCCCCTTTTCTTCTCTCCTTTAAAACTGCAGATACCTTCACAGATCCAGGAAGCAAGATATGGTCTAGATCAATCTTAATGACCTAGTGACCATATACCCCAGTGTGATGCAGTTCAGCACACATGAACCAGGAGCTGAAGTGGCAGAGGGGACTGTCTGCTCAGGGCTTCCCCAGTGCCACCTTGGTACCCTGGTGACACAAAATGGGAATGATGAAACTCCCTACACAAGAATGATGAAAACTTCCCTGGTCAAAGTGCTACCAGACTAGAGGGAACTTGGTCTTGGTTCCATGCTTCTACAGGCCCATCATGGATCAGCACATTGTCAGAAGCTTTAAAAAGCTGCATTATCTTTGACCTAGAAATTTCAAGTAAAGAAATTGGACTGAAGAAAATAAACAGAAAAGTACATGAAAATTTTGATCTCAGCATTATTTATGGTGGTGAGAAATGGAAAACAACAGTAGAACATTAGTTAAGTAAATAATGGTATATCCTTATGATAGAATACTACATAGCTATTAAACGTCATGTTGGAGGAAAAGCTTAATGGAACGGGGAAACGATCGTGATAGATTAAGGTTGCAAAACAATGTGTGTAATGTGCTCCAAATTATGGTGGGAGAGGGTAGTGGTGAGAATTAGGATTTTACATAGAAACAATACTGGAAAGAAAATTTTACATAGAAACAATACTGGAAAGAGGTAGTTAGGAGAAACTACCTCTCCATGGCAATATTATGGGTTATTTTTTCTTGTTCTCTGTGTTATCTTAGGTTTCCGAAATTTTCTGTTGTTTACATGCATTATTGTCATAATCAGAAGAAAACCACATTAAACAAAAACATAATAAATGTTATAAAATTTTCAAAGTAATACTTATCCTAGTAATAAAAATCACTGCCTATTCCACAATGTGCTATGAGGCTTAATGTGCTTGAAGATATAAAAGAAGCCTGGAGAGTACAACATAATATGTGGAACTGGAATCTTTCCACGGCCTGATGATAATGGCCACTATTTACTCTGTCGACTTCACACTACAATTGCCTCCACGGAGGCTACAACAATACTGACAAACAGTTGCACAAAACTGACAGATTCCATTCACTCAATGACAGTCTGCATCTGATGCTCCTGGACCTGAGGAGACAAAAGGGAGAAAGCAGAAGCAGGAAGGAAGACCAAGGTCTTAGAGCTCTGCTAAGCCAAGTGTGGCCTTAGACTGGCGGCATCAACATCTCCCGGAAGCTTGTCAGAAATGCAGGAGCTGAGAGGCCCAGGCTCCCACCCACTGAATCAGAACTTGCATTTCAATAAGTTCTCAGATGGTACCTGTGTACATTAAATGTTAAAAGCCCTCTCCAAAATACAACAAATTTCCTCAGTTTGAGGTGGGTTTGAGAAGATCTCAAGAAAAAATCAGACCGCTGAGTAGAAGTACTTCTCAACCAAAAATTTATTGTCTAAGAGATGTAAAATCACCAAATCATGCATAAGTGAAGAGCCTCCAGGCCTTTGGGTCATGCTAAGTCTCTGGCACTAACCCTGGAAAGCTATCATCTGATAAGCATTTTATAGGATGCTGACAGAAATCAAGCATTCCCTCTTCCACCTGAAGAATGCTGAGGCCTTGCCAGCTTGGTGGAGGGTTGTGCATGAATGGTTAATGGGGCACAGCCCAGAAGTGAACAGAAAAGAAACAAAAGTAGGTCAAAGGACTATCATGACATCTCCAGGCAAGGGCCAGGCCTTTCCCAGCACTCAGAAGGCAGCTGTGTTGGAATGAGAAGAGGACAGGCTGAGTAGGAAGGCCACTTTTCTGACCCAAATGCCCCAGTTTGCCAAAAAGGAGGGCAGGGGTGGGAAAGAAGCCTTGATTGCCATATCTGCAGTCCCATGGCTCAAACAAATTAGGTCACTCACCTCATACATAAATTACTCAATATAAGATCCCTTTATGCTGCTTTGAAAATGGAGGAGACTAACATTTAGTAAGGCTCTATTCTATGCAGCATTTCCCAACCCTGCTGTACCTTAGAATCACCTGGGCAGCTTTACAGAGTTCTGATGACTAGTTCCCACCTGGAACAGTTGTAGAGCGATCCGTGGTGGGGGCATGGTGCTAGTCTTTGGTAAAAAGCACCTAGGTGATTCTAACGCACAGCCAGGGTCAAGTAACTCTAAATCTAGTGCCTGACAGCAGCTCAGAGAAACAGGTGGAATATCATTCTCATTTTTAACATGATCAAGCTGGTGCTAGGTGGCAAAGAAACAGAGCTGGAATTTGAGCCAGGATCTGCTGTCTCAATCTACAGCCCTTTGGTTTTTCTGTGTCTACAGGCAACTTCATTTTCAGGGGGCAAGGAAGCTAGGGGTCCTCTCAGAGTCTGACCTGAAATAACCTGCAATAGACTCCTATAGAGCCTCCCTCTATTCACATCCTTCCCCGTCCCGCCTCCTCCCCAATAAATACCTGCACTCGCCACTGGACTGGGCTGACAGGGTCCAGAAGCAGCAGCCAGCAGACCAGCAGCTGAGAGGTGGGGAGATAGTGGGGAAAAGAGCAATGCCAGGAGCTACCATTCACATAGACACTGATTATCAGGCCCTACCCAAGCTACTTCATGAATCCCACAACAACCCTTGGAGGTAGACACTTCTATTTTCTATTTTCTAACTGAAAAAAAAATGATGGAAGCATAGAGAATCCAAGGAACTTGCTTGAATGCATACAGCTAGTAGGTGGCAAAGCAGAGAATTCAACCCAAAACCTGTTGGCATTTTTTCACTGTCTTATATGGCCTTAGGAAGCATTTTACTTAACTGCAATATATGGGAGAACCATCAGTAGCAGAGAAAAAGGAAGCAGTGACTTAGTGGTACCTCAATAAATTACTTCTAAAGCTTTAGAAATACTGGTGCTGATTCAAGGATGGCAAGGACTCACAACACTGTCACAAAGATTACTGCATGATAATCCTACCAACAACTCTGCCAAAGACTTATTATTCTCCCAATGTTATGGACAAGGAAACTATGGCACACAGACATTAAGTAATTTGCCCAAGGTCCCACAGATAGAAAGTGTGAGAACTGAGAGTTGTAGCTAATGACAAATTTAGTGCCTCTTTCAAGCCACCAAGAGTTGAAATTTGGGAGGAGACCTTGTTTCAAGGTGGCAAAAAGTGAGCTGAACCACTAGTGAGCAGTTTACATTCTTCCTGGAATGTGGCTTGGCTGCTGTCACTTAGCAGCGTTGGGCTACTTTTTTAGTTAGGCATGTTTGTTTCAATCATTCAACCTGCAAAAAAAAAAAAAAAAAAAAAAAAAGGAATGTCTGCTTTATTTATTCCTTGAGAGGGACAAGTAGCGAGGCTGGGAAATGTTGAAGGGTTAATGGCACCACAGTGAAGTGCAGCCCAGGGAAACCAATAAGTAAAATACAATGGCCCAGGTGGGAACAGAACTTCCAAACCTGTACCAGAGAGAGCACAAGACTTGGAGTCAGCCAGACATCTGTCCAGTTCCTGGGCCTGCCATTCACAAGCCCTTATGGCAGGGGTCATGTTGAGTAACCACATGATGCCTCCTCTCCCTCTTCTGGAGAGTGATGATCCTACAATCTCAAGAGAGCGGCACAAGCACTAAAGGAGTGTACATTCTAGAGGGTGCTGCACCCCAGGCATGGAAGACATTTGCATTTTTATTTACCCGTATGTGCCAGATGTCCCACTGAAGTGAGCACAATCCACACAGCCATGAGATATGGGATAGATTCTATTGCTTCCCTCTTTATAGATGAGGACATTGAGGAACAGAAGGGTCGCCCAAGGTCCCATGGCAAGGAGGTGATGGTGGTTCAGGGTCTGAACCTAGTTCTTTCCATCTTTGAAGTTGATGTCTTTTGCAATACCCCATGCTGCTGAGTCAGAATCACCTACTACATGTAGAAATGTACTTAAATGGCCATAAAGAGGAATTAAGGTTTAACATTAGAAAGAACATCTAGGCCTTGAAGGCAGACAAACTCTAGAATAGATAAGCCAGAAGTTCCAAACATGCTAGAAAAAACAGATTAGGAACAGCTGGGAGTCTCTGAGGCATTCTATAGCAGAAAGAGCACAGGGATGCACCGTTGCCAATTTTCTTAGGTTAGTTCAGTTAATAAATTAAATAAATAAATAAAACACAAAACTTAATAAAGAAAAAAGTCAAAACAGTCTTCCCCAAACCATCAAAAATTCTATTAATTCATAAGTTACTACTCAGTACTTTATTTCTCTAGTCCTGCTTCAACAAATATCTACTTTTAAAAATACTTTTGGGGTTTAGCACTATAGCATTTAATATTTTTTAAACATAATTTTTATCATGGCATTTTCCCTTGTCACAAAATACATTTTCAAAACAACACGTAATCTTCGAATAATATTCCGCTGTTAGGCTCATCCACACTTTACTTATTCCATCCAATTGTTTACCTTTTTCCTCTCTTTTATAAATAACACTGCAATGAACATTTTTATTCTTAAATTTTCTCTGCCCATCTCTGATTATTTTCTTTGGCTAGATTCCTAGAATCAGAATACTGGACTAAAGGGAATAAGTGTTCCGAAGTCTACTGACAGTTACTGCCAAATTGCTCTCCTAAAAGGGTATATTAATTTGCATTTCAACCAGCAGCAAAGGAGGGTACCTGTCTCCAGCACCCTCTCCAGGATCCAGCACTGCCTTAAAAATAATCTTAGCTAGTAAGACAAGTGAAAAATAGCAGCATGAATCAGCAAAGAGCATTCAAATAGTCTGCCTGTAGTCGTACATCATTTAAATAGTCATCTACCTGTAGTTATACATTCAGTACGTGGCATACCCAGGATATGAACTCAGTCCTCTAGCTCCAGAAGCTGGGTCCCTAACCATTAGCCCAAAGAACTTTACCACAACTTGAATTACTCAGTAGTTGCCATGTGTCAGCTATTATTTTAGGAAATTTTACATTGGAGTTCATAATGGCAAGGATCCTTGCATTTTTTTTTAATCCCAACCTTAATCGAATGTCTTGCAATGATAGCAATGTTCTATAACTGCACTGTCCAGCATGGCAGCCACTAACCACATGTGGCTGTTGAGCACTTGAAATCTGGCTAGTGCAACCCAGGAAATAAATGATTAGTTTTGTTTCATTTTAATTAAATTTAGTTTAAAATGTGACTAGTGACTACTATATTGCATAGAATAGCTCTAGATTATCTAGTGCATTGCTCAATAAATATTTATGAAGTAAAAAACTTATGTGGTCTTCTAATTCCACCTACTTCTACCATATTTCTTTCAAGGCAAGAGCTGCCTTCTTCCTCCCTCATCTCTGTGTGTCCATTTGTTTTCTCCAATGCAAGGTGAATGCTATTTATCTGTCATGTGGGATGATGTCAGGATCAGCTAATTAATGTTTGCAAAGAGCTGCATTGCTGACTGGTTCTCAGAATAATTGCACGTTAGTAAAACGTTTAAACGATCAGTTCTCATCCTGAGGTCAAAGCAGAGCTGGGTTTATTTAGTAAAAAGCTGGTTTCTCTGACTCACCCTGAACTGGATCCTTTCACTGTGGACCTCATCAATACAAGCCCTTCACATTTAGAAGGTTCTACGGAACAGAAGATACTGAAATTTACCTTCACAATAGTTTTGATGTCACAGTTTGATGAGTAAATTAATAATACAAACAAGATTGGGGAGGGTGGATATTTAACCAACTTGAACAAATTGCTTTTAAGCTCTTAAGCACTTTAATTGCTTGCATGATAATGATGCAAATTTTTACATGTCTTGATCCACTTTCAAAGTAGGCCCAGAAAAAGGACCTCTAAAGGGAAACACTTTGCTAAATTATCCGTTTGAATTACATGGCATATTCTTGAAAGTGACAAAGTTGCCATTCTAGGAGAAACAAGGATTTAGGAGCCAGAGAGGTCTACCATCAAATGCTAGTTCTGGTGGTGTGACCCTGGGCTCAGCCTTACTGAGCTTCAGTTTCTCTGACACACAGAAAGCATGAGTATGTGTTCATTTTGTTCTTGCCTCATTTTCCATCTCCTATACGATTACAGGATGAAAGGACTGACTCCGCCCCTCTGCACTTTATTTCCACTGTCTGTGGAAATAAAGATTATTCCCCAAATCTAAAATGAAAGAATGGACACATCCCTTTATAGTGCCATTCTACAAATATAAGCAACTCCTCTTGACATCCAGGGGTCATGATCATGACTTTCTGAAATAAAGTCAGAGCAGTAGATAGCTTGAAATCTTGCTACTCCATGTGTGGACAATGGACCAGGAGCATGGCAGCACCTGGGAGCTGGCGAGAAACGCAGATTCTTGGGCCCCTCCCCAGACCAACTGAAGTAGAATCTGCATCTTAACAAGATCCCAGAACTAGGGGTGTGCACGTTAGAGTTTGAGATTGCACTAACTTAACAAGACATGGAAACCACTCTCTTCTCCCAAACCAATTTTATAGTGAGGAAAACTGGCATCAGGAATTGGCAAGGTTTACCCCAGGCCATAAATGTACTAACTGCAACCCTTTTGTTTGAATTTCAAGGGGTGCAAGACCAGCCTTTCAGAAATCAACACTCATCCCACAGCGAGAAAAATCGACTTTCAAAGAAAAACATTCTTAAAACCTAATGTTCTTAAGGATTTTAATGATTAACCAATTGCCTCTGATACCCTTTTGCACTATTGGGTGAGGCTACAGTGATGCCATTGTGTAAAGCCAGTGCAGAACACACAGGAAAAGGGAACCGGGGTGCTGAGCACTGCTCTGGAGATCCCATATGGCCCGTTTCCTTTCTGTTTTCCAAATGAAAGAAAAGCTCTGATTTGATGTTCAGAACATGACAAAGAACAGAAACACCCCTTCACCTTCCCTAGTGAAACTAGAGTGGCATAAGTATCAAAGCAGCATCTAAACCGTTGTCTGAAGTCAGAGTCAGCAACCAATAGAGCAGGCTCCCTCTGTGGTGACCACACCGTGAAACAATCCTGAGGTGACCTCTCTACCTGATCTAAAGGAACTCCTCATGTCTCCTGCTGAGCATGGGGGCACCTTGGAAATGGGAGGACTGGACTTCCCCCACTGGTTCCACTGAATTCTTCGTCAGATGACTAGCTATCTAACTACAGGGAACACATCTTTTCTGGTCCCACACTTGAGAAGGGGGAACGGCAAAAGCACCCTCTGATTGGATTGAACCATGCAAGGAGGGGACAAGATGCCTAACAATTTCCACTTTCAAAATAGCATGTAGGCTTGTTGATTGATTGATTGATTGGGCCCTGGAACTGTGAAGGGAAACTCCGTTGGGTTGATTCTTCCCAGTAAAATGCCATACAGCAGGTGGAGATAAGCTTGCTGTGGGGTAGAGTCTCAACTGTTTGCTTTGTAAAATCTCCCAGGCCAGTTTAAGGCCTCTGAACCAAAGGGAAGGAGAAAGGTGGGAGGGGGAAATCCACAGCCTCAGCAAATGCTGAAGACGCACACTCTTCTCGGAGGAACTATTTGTCATTCACCATGGAGCCAGCCCCACCTACAACGCTGAGGAACATATTTACATATTTCAACTCCATTGCTGGCTGAAGCACTCCAGAAAGTGATGATTCCAAGAGCCAGGGAAGAAAAATGTTCTTGGAAAAAGAATTTGTGTATCAGTTCAGCAGAACAGCTCAAAATTATGCAAATTCCCTGCTTGAAGTTTGACTGTCACCCCTGCCTTCTTCTACCACCTGGGCTTCCAAGCCTGTAAGGGACTGCAAAGTAAATAGCCATATTCTGGTTAAAAAGATGAAAGAGACATCGTGGTTTACCTAACTGCTTTTCATGTGTGACAGAAGCTTTAGTATGGTATCTGCCTTTAACCCTGAAATGCTACTTTCTAGGAATTCATCTTAAGGAAATACTAAAACTGCACAGTATGTACAAGGATGGTTACTACAGTCTTGTTATGATAATAAAAAAATGAAAAATAAACACAAAGTCAAAAAATTAGGTACTCATTAAATTATATCTGTCATACTATAACATTGGCGGTCTATGTAGCATTACAAATGTCACCATAGGAGGAAAAGAGAGCATGATAAGATTCGCATGCTTTATCATTAGATGAAAATAAGCATTCAAAACAGTATACTAGGATCTCATCATTTTTTCTACATTCATTAAGTCACAAGGTACAACCCAAAATGTGATGGAACATTTTGGCTTTGCTTTTCTCTGTAATGCCTGAATTTGCTACAGTGAGCACATATTACTTTGGTCATTAGAATAAAGACTGTAAAAGAAAAAAAAAGTAATAAATATATAACCCAGGAAGCAATAGGCACATATATTTACATTGCTTCATTAGACATTTTCCATATAGAGAACATTCAGGGAACCGTGTCTGCTTGGCTCCCTGAGAACTGGGGCATGTTACTTTCAAAGTGGCCCCCACAGCCCATCTGTCAGTGCAAAGCAAAGATGGAGTGATTCAGCTTTCAGTTACAATAAAAGCCAAGCTGATAGACCATGTAAGAAGGCAGGTAAAAACTGGCCCCTTAGATCTAGAATTGACATTGATTTACCCTGCTAGGCTCTTGGAATCAAATCTGCAAGGAGGTGATTTAAATCCTGTTGTTCTTTTGTTTAACTTTTTAGATTAATGGATGTGGGAGAAGTTATGGGGACAGGAACTACAAAAGGTTTGGGCTGGGGCTGTGTAGCTGTTTGTTAGACCAGGACAGGGGCTGAGAACCCCGGGCGGAGACTTGCACCACTGGTGCTTATCAAATCTCATTTTCCTTCAACCTCTAGCACAATTAGAGTGTGAGCTGGCATCTTAAATTGAGTCTCTTGCTTGTGTTGCCCAACAATCTTTAATTCCTAATCACCTTCATTTCCCTTATTTGTAACTTTTGATTTGGAAATATCGGGTTATGTAACATGTCAATCTGCATGAGAATGCAACTCTGGCAGAAAAAGGGACTCAATGAAGCACAAATTCTAACAAAACTGGAAATGACTTTCCTAAGAAAAGAAAAGATATTTTCATTTCATGCATTTGAAGCTGGTTTTAAATAGGCTGGATGCAAGGTTGGTGGTTCTTTTGGGGCTGTTGATTTCTCTGCCCAATCTCCACCCAACAAATGCAGGATGCTTCCTGGAAGGGGATAAGGAGGTAGAAAGGAACAAGCATCTGTGAAGGGACCACAGTATGCCAGAGGCCTTATCCATGTTAAAACTGACAGTGTTCAATAATATGAAAGATTTAAAAAGATGAGGAAATGTTCTAGGTTAAAAGTTTAAAGAGACATGAAAAGCTGAATGAACTCATAAGCCAGGATTTTCTATTGCTATAACGGACGTTATTGGGACAATTGGAAAAATCTGAATAAATTTTATAGACTGGATCATAAAAAAAAACTGACAGTGTTGCAAACTAAGTAATATTGTGCCATTTTACAGGGGAGAGGACTGAAGCTCCAAAGAGAATTTGCCTAAGGCCACAGAGCCATGATTCCAACCCAATAGTTAAGAGATTAAAGTCACATCCTATCACCTTACTCCCACAAAACCGCAAAAGATTGAGGAGACTATACCAAATAGAATCAGATTCTATTGGAGGAGAGTCCGCGGGAACCCATTACTCTAATACCTAGCCTTCTACCTCATATTCCAGGCCACTCCACTCACTATAGAACTATCCTTTGATGGTTCTTGTTCAGACCGAGCACTAGTTCTGCCCGTTGGCGTCCGCACTGGTCAAGGCCGGTCTGTTAGGGTGGCTGATCCGCTTACCGCACCACTGTACCTCCACCCCCAAACAGAGGCCTTGATGAAAACAAGATGAGAGCAGAGGAAGAACCCAAGAACTCTTTCTAGAAAACCGAAGCTCTCCGTCCCGGATCCCTTCCCCCACCACAGGCTTGTGGCAATTCCACAAGCCCTCCGCACCCTGCCCTCCCCTCAGTTCAAGACACATGCTGGAAATAAAAGCTTCCCCGAATTCGCTCCCTAAAAGCACACAAACATCTATGCCCTAAGTCCTGGCTGCATATCTTGAGGAGTTTCAGTTCCCCAAACATTTCCAAGGACCTACGGCACACAGGTGCCGCTAAAGGAGACACCCGTTCACTCCAGGCAATCAGCTCCAACAGGTCCAGTTCCACTAAGTGGAAGGGCTTCCTGTCAACACCCTCACCGGAGAAAACGGATTCCTCCTCAGCATTCCTTATAACACCTGGAAAGGGGAAACCTGTTTTTTGTGCTATGTGTGCCTTCGCTGCAAATCTCTCTGCTCCCGAACAATACACACACACACACAAATGCACACACACACACAGGCGCGCAGAAAACTAGTTCCCACTAGTTCACCACCAGTGAAAACACCCCTCGTAACTTTGACGAGAAGGGCTGTCGCTGAAAGCCGAACTGCGGAGCGCCCGGAGCGCGCTGTGAGTCCGGGGGAACGCGGCCGGGCGGGGGAGGGGAGGAAGGCGCGGCCGGGACCCTGCACTGTGCCGCGCAGCGCTTGCGGCTGGAACCTGGCCTGGAACGCTGTCTTCTCGGCTCCAGTTTCCCGCCCAGGCCCCGCCCACCCGGCCGCCCCGCTGGTTCGCACCGCTGCTCCGGCCACCGAGGAGCCCAAAGTTGGTGGCGTCCCGCGGACTCCGGCGGAGAGCGCGAGGGAGTCGCAGCCGACTCCCGTACCCCGAAGACAACTGGAGGCCGGCGGGGGAGGCGGGCCACGAGGGGCTGGGGCGAGGGAGCTGGGATGAGCGGGCCCGGCTAGCCGGGAAACAGGTTGCCGCGGAGTCCCGTCCCCTCCCCCTCTGCCGTCCTCGCCGCGACCCGATTCCCGCCCACCCCGGGGAGCTAACCCAGCCGCCTCCGGGGCGCCCTCCTTCTTCCTGGATTCCCGCGGCTGGACCAGAGCCCCTCTGGCAGCCGGGTTAAAGGCTCCTTCAGCAAGGTCAAGGCGCGGCCGGCTGGCACCTGGGGATTTTTTTCCAGCCGAGCACTGGCTTTTCAATCGCATTGTTAAGGATCATGGCAGCGGCAGGAAATCCGAAGGGCCCCACAGGTCTGCGCGAGGGAGGATTTATTTTACAGCAAGGAACAGATTCAGACAGATCGGGGATTTCAGTGGGAGGGGATGAGAGGTTTCAAGAGGCTGGAATGTGGCAAAAACAAAACACTCCCCACCCATGCACATCACCATCTCCTGACTGCGGGCTGGGGGGAAGGGAGTTCAGGGCCAATGTGTCCCAGACTTCAGCGTTCCCCACGGCTCTGTCAGGGCTGGGGTGGCTTATCCCTCTACAGACGAAAATCAAGATTTAAAAGCACACTCTTACTGTGGTTTCTCTATCAAAGCCCATCAACGTGATACACAGGCTGCGGCGCTGGAGGGAAGCGGCGAAACGGGGAGAATAAATGCAACAGAAGCAAACTGCTGTCTGCAGAGGCGAGAGGCGAGGGCACGGAAGCCATACCCGACTCCAGCCCCATCCCGTCCCTATCAGCGCCGGGCTAGCGCAGGAAACCAGGAATAGGTGTAGGTAAGGGTGGCAGCCCGGCAGAGCCAGCGTTCTACTCCCTCTAACCCCTCGCCAGCGTGGGCCTGGATGGCTGGGCTGCCTGGGCATCTCCAAGGGGGACCAGGCACCGCGGGCAGGTTTCTCAACACGTAAAGGGCACAGGGCGTGAAAGACGAGGAGGGGCGCCCAGGAAGGGCGGAAAAGAGGGGCTTTGGGGCTCCCCAGGACACCAAGTCAGTTTCTGAAAACGGCGTTCCCTGGAAGGCCTTCCAACACCTCCGAGAGAAGACTTAGAGCTCCGAAGACCCAATGAAACCTGAGTTCTGACTGACTCCTCCTCTGCGATCAATTCCGGATGCCCCCACCGAGTCCCTGCCTCGGTAACCGGTTCTTTGGGGACAGCAGCATCAGCACCCGACGCCCATCGCACAAGTGGGCGCACAAGCGAGGCGTATCCTAGCTACCCAGGCCGGGGTGGGGGCGCCCCGGTACTTACACTCCCCAAGCAGGCAAACTTTCAGGCTTGTCTTTCGAGAACCGGGAGCTCGCATCACAGTTCCGGGTAATCACCGAGGCAGCTTATGTAATTGCCCGCGATGCCACTCAGCAGATCTCTCTCCTTACACGGCCTCAGAGCTCAGTACATGGGCAACCTCTTCCCCCCACCCCCCACCCCGGCGATCAGAATCCCGAGCGTGCCCCACCGCCGCCTTCTACAAAGCAGCAGGGTGATCTCGTGTGCTACAAACACCAAGCCAGTATGCAGGTTCCGGCAAAACTCTGGCTGCCTCCCTGCGCCCCTTTCACTGCGTCGATGGTTTACGGATAACTGCATTTCTATAAACCCTCTCTCCACGGTTAGGGGGTGGGAGGGAGTTAGAGATCCGGTGGGGGGTTGGCGCGGTACTGTTGAGGGCTCTGCACCCAACTGGGCAGTAATACACTCATCCACATGGACGCTGGTGCATAAATTGCCTTAACATTTTGCCCTGAAAGCGGAGCCAATTTCCAAAGTTAAGGACCACGCAGCTGAATTTCCAGTACTTTCCAACCTCGCCTAAGCGGGGGCAGGCAGAGAAGGGGCAGGCAGCGGGCAGCTAACTCGCCCGACCCCCCCGCCAAGAAGGACTGACTAGGTGAACCCCCCGCCCTTCACCCAAGTAGTTGGTTGTGTATTCCTCGGTTGCGTGTGTGTGTACACACACACACACGCGCCGCCCCACTACCTTCCTGTCTGCTCCTCCAATGTAACGACCGCATTTAAAAATGGCAATTAAAATGACTAAGGAGCTCGGTGATCACATTTCAACCCAGAACACACTTCCCGAAGCTGGGGGTGAGAGTAGTCATACAGTCACACTCACACCCGGGAGCCCTCCAAGCGTCCATCTGGCGGCTGCAGCCTCAGTTGGCTCCTAGACGAACATCAATACCGCGGCCGGGCGCTCGGTGAGGAGAGGCGGGCGCCCCGCGGGTTGCAGAGGGCGAGGAGCTGGGGTCGCATCTCCGGGATATGAGCTCCAACCACCGCCCGTGCGGGGCTGCTGCAGCCAGCACTTGCCCCTCAGGGCAGGCTGCAGCCGCTGAAGCCCGGCACCGCCTCGCGGGCTCCTCCAGCGCCCGCCGGGGGCCTGGGGCGAGCTGGTCTGCAGAGGGGCTGCAGACGACCGGGCCGGGGCGGGGAACGGGATCCGGGAGAGGCAGACGAACCTGGGGCGCGCCGCCTCCCTCCCACCCGCCTCCCACCTCCCTGCCCTCCCCCAGCCCTTGCTCCCAGGCTCCAGTCCGCGGCGGGCTCCGGGGGCTGCGGCGGCTCCAGGCTCCAGAACAGCTCGCCTCTTCGGCCACCCGCGCCCTAGCCTCCCTCCTCCCGGGCCAGGGGAGCAGGCAAACATCTCCCGGAGCCCTCGGCAGCCGCGTGAGCTCCCCGAACCCTGCCCGGGCCAGCAGTGCAGAGGGCGATGGAGCTGGCGAGGCGTCGCCGCGGTCCCCAAGGCGCTTTTCCGTAGAGCGGATCACGCCGCCTTACCGTGGCTGCAGGCTGCTACCGCCGGGGAAGCGGGGAGGAGGGCGGCAGGGAGGCAAGGCGCCGCGCCGGTGGCTCCTCTCTCTCTCGGCGGCGCGGCTCCTCTGCTCCGCGAGCCGGAGCGGGGCGCCCAGGAAGGAGCAGGTCCGGGCTCTGCGCTCAGCTCCAGCGAGACCAACAATAGCTCCCGCGGGGAGCGGAGCCCCAGCGAGCCTCCAGCCGCGCGCGCACGCCCGGCTCCCGCTCCCAGCCGCTCCCGGCCGGCGTCCCTGCCAGCACTGCTGCCCCACATGAAACAGCTGCAATCCCGAGGCTTCTGGGGGGTTGGGGCGGGTGTGTGCGCGCGCGTGTGTGAGTGTGTGTGTGTGTTTAATAGCTTCCCTTCTCTTCTTCCCCTCCCTGCCTGCTCGCCTGCCTGCCTCCGTCCCCCACCCTCGCTCTCTTACACACAGAGAGGGCGAGCGAGAGAGACACACACACACACACACACACGCGCACACGCACACGCAGGTTACATGAATGGGAGGCGGGAGCCAATCCTACGAGGCCGGCGAGCCGCGCGGCGCACTGGCGCTGGGAGCAGGGCCGCACTCCGGCGCGGGGGGGCGCCACGCAGGTGATGGGCGCCTCTCCGGGGGCCACGCGTGGCCGCTCCCTCACCCCAGTCTCGGTTCCTCTCTCTCCTTCCCCCTTCCTCTCTGCCGCCTTCTCCATCTTCTCTCCTTTTACCTCCTTTGCTTTCTCGAGTTCTCCGAGCTCTCTCAGCTCGGTATCTTTCTTGGTCTCTTTCTTCTTTTACCCTCCTTGCTTGCTTTCTCTTCCCCTTTCTGAAACTTTCTCTTTTCCTTTGTGGACTTTCTTGTACTTCATATCCTCTTGCCTTTTGTTCTCTTTCCTCCTCCTTTGGCTTTCTCTCCAGGCTCCCCGTAGCACGGTCTGGTCCCCTCTCCCTCCTCTTCTCCTTTCCCTGGGTCTCTCTGGCGCCCAGGGCCTCCCTTCTGCCTGCTCGCTGGATGTTACTCCACACCCCCCACCCCAACACTTTTCTAGGGACGGTCTCTTTCAAGTTGCTACTGCAGGACAATCGGAGTAATTAAGAGCTGAGATCTCGAGTTCCTTCTTCAGGCATGCAAGATGCCCAAAGAAAGGCCCTCCTTCCTCGGACAACTTCCCCAAAACCATGGTAACAGCTACTGAGTCGTGATAACAATCACTTAAAAAATAGCAGTGATTGCGGTCCAAGAGATTTCTGTCCCTCGAATGTCTGGATCGTGATGGCAAGCACATTTCCAAGAGAAGGGCATTTTTATGTGATGAGAGCGGTAGTTTGACTGAGTGGCAACTTGGAAGGGCTTTGGGGAAGAGACTGGAGGAATTCCCACTCCAGCCCTGCTGCCTGCTGGCTATAGGACTTAGTGCGAGCCATTTCCCCTTACCCGGCTTCAGTTTTCTCATCTATAAAATGGATGATACCGACTTCACCAGTTTTGGTGAGGATTAAAAGAGAGAACAATGGAAAGAAAGCACTGGGTGTATATGAGATGCTTAATTTATGTTAGTTTCCTTCTTTAAGACAACTTCCTTCATGATCTGCTACAGTGTGTCTCTCTGATCTAAAGTAGTCAATGAAGGAGGAAATGTGACAATGCTAATTTCACATAAATGTGAAAGGAGGGGTAGGCTATTTTGAAAACTCTTCTGTGTGGTGAGGAGACTGTCTAGCCAGTTGCCATATGCTGATTATAAAGGCATCACAGATTATAAACGTGGGGTGCTGGAATGGCCCTTCAACATCTCATAACTAGGGCATCTCAGAAAGGCAGGGATGGGTTGGGGTGGGTGGGAAGTTTCCACACAATCTGTCCAATCTATTTTTAAAATCTTTATGATAAGTGTACAGTGACCAGTGACAAAGCCTCTGAGATTAACTAAAATGTCAAGTCTCTGCCTTTGAATAGCATTTATCAACTTTGTGTCCTCACTGCAGACATCAAATGCTGGGCATCAGCTGTGATTGGCAGTTAGATTTAGTCCTTCAACAAATATTTGTTAACCACCTACTTTGTGGCAGGTGCTGTGACAGGTCTCGGCATTCAGTGGTGAGACAAACAGGCCCTGTTTTCTGAGCTTACAGTTCAGTAGGCATGTTTCATGAATGTATACTGAAAAATGAGACACATGTACCTGAAGGAGTAACATTGGTTTGGTGGACAAATTCTTTCATTACAGAAGATCCAAGACAGGGAGTATAAGAAAGGGATCTTTGAGAGTGATAATTTTGCAAACCACTTTCAGTCTATGCATTTCATTTGACCAGTGAGAAAAATGAGATCCAGATGTTAAAAGTAGTGGGTGAAAGTATGTTGAGAAACAAAAAATATATATAGGTTCAAAGTATCTGCCCACATGATACTGATTAATTTCAAAGGGGAAAATAGTAACTTTTCAATAGAAAACCTGAAAGACTCCACCTTGAGTGATTAAAATCAGTATTAGAAGGAATGTGACAAATAGACATCATGTGGCCCCTGATATAGTGCACTGGGAAGGACATATCACTTCTGTGATATTCCTGGTAGACATGAATAACCTGAATCATGAGGGATGCCCAATGGAATTGTTGGGAGTAAGGGAAGACTTCCCATAGGAGATAACAGGTTCTCACTCTGTCACCCAGGCTGCAGTGCAGTGGTGCCATCTTGGTTCACTGAAGCCTCAACCTCCTGAGCTCAGGTGATCCTCCCACCTCAGCCTCTTGAGTAGCTGGGACCACAGGCATGTGCCACCACACCACGCCAAACTAATTTTGTTTGTTTGTTTGTTTTACAGATGAGGTCTCACTATGTTGCCCAGGCTGGTCTCAAATACCATCAGTCCTCTGGCCTAGGCTACCCAGAGTGCTGGGATTATAGGTGTGAGCCACCATACCTGGCCTCGAGCTGAGTTTTGAAGGCAAGGAATTAGCTAGACCGTGAAAGGAGGGGAGATGCTTTTTAGGTACAGGTAATAATATGATGACATGGACAAAAGCATGAGACACTCATAGTAGAGTTGGACATATTGGGGGAGGGTCTTGGAGGAGTCTAGACGAGTCCTAGAGTCTAGGATTGGATTTTGACAGGGCCTGAAGGAGGCTAAGGATCCAAACATCCTGAAAGTTCAGGTACTGGGGCAGAAGGAGGGTAGACAGTTAATAAAGTCTTTTAAGAAGAGGAAGGATGTGATCTTGAGTGTGTTTTTAAAAGATGATTTGGCAGCAGTGTAGAGAAATGGATTAACTAGGGTGACTTAGGAAGACTAAAGGCAGGAAAAAGTAGGTCATTTAGGTAAACTAAGGCAGTTGCAGTGAAGCCAGATAAGGGAGGAGAGATTTGAGAGAGATTGAGGATGATTTTGATTTCTGATTGGATGGGGGTAGCAAGGAGAAGCCCAAAGTGACACTCAGTTTTCAAGCTTGAGTATCTCAATGGAAGGTGGTACTACTCATTGCAATGTCAAGAGTATTCAGGAGGAAGTAGAATTCAGGGAGAATTTTAGAGCGGAAAAAAAGGTCAGTTGCTACCATGTTATAATCTAACTCTATAGCTAACCTGAGATTCTCCTATATGGATGCTCTGTGCCATAGGAAACACTAGTTGTAAAATTCAGCCTAAGACCTCCAAACAGCCAGCTCTATGTATTACCCAGAAAAACAGGAGATTGGATATAATGACAGTACATTATTTGTAATAATGGGAAAAAAATTGAAGCAGCCTAAATGATCAAATAAAATAAGTAAATTGGAGGACAGCCTTTGTTGGAATATTATGCAGCTACTCTAAAGTGTGTTTGCAGTTTTTCATGCCATAAAAAAGTTAGTATTGTCATATATAATATTTTAAAAGAGAATTCAAAATTGTTAGCTACATAAAAACCCTCTTGCAGAAAAGTCTGAAGAAAAAAATGCCAAATATTAACCGTGTTTTCCTCTGGGTGATGGGGTTATGAGTAATATATATTTTCCTCTTTATACTTTTTCTGGTATTTTATAATCTTCCTACTATAAACATTCATTATTCCATTACAAAAACTTTTTAAAGCTGCCATTAAAAAAACACAAAGACATGGCTATGATCATTCCCCCTCCCCTGACTTTATCCCTTTTCAATCCACCCTTCCCACTCCCCCTGAAGAGTAACTGCGTTTTGAGTTTTATCTTTGAGAGTGAAATAAGGAGGCATTTAACAAATCAGGGGAAATTAGTAGCTGGGCTAGAGATGGGGAGAGGGCATTCTTATGGAGGCAGATACATTATGAGAGCTGTTGAAACTGTATATATTAAAGATGTTTGCATTGCCCTTATTGATTCTGTGATATGTTACAAGCAAAAGAAAACATATAGTGGGGTCAAGAAAATGTGAGTCTTTAAAGGGCAAGTTTTAATTAGCGAATGTATTCATTTGCAAAAAAATCCTTCCCTTCAGAGTCCAGTAGTTACTATAAAATTGTTTCAGGGAATAAGTACTTCAAAGCAAGAAGACACTGAGGAGCAAGAGGCAATGCCTCATGCCTGTTGTCTGACACCACATCAAATATGCAAGTTGGTTACTTAGGATTTGGACACCTACTGATAAACGCCATCAAACTTCCATAATTAGAGGGTGAGAAAAGTGCCTGCCAGAGGATAGTCTCGGTCTTTGGAAAAGTTGCTGTAAATAGTTCCCTGGTAAGGTTACATCTGCATCTCTGATTTTCATCTCACAGAAATATTTACCCTGTAGGTAATTTCCCCAACCTAATAATAATAACACCTTACACAGCATAGCCCTTTCACATTTTCAAAAGGCCTCCGCATCTGTTGATTGACTCAATCCTTGTACCCACACCTGCTGGAATCCTACTTCCAGTGTGCACCAAGAGGAAGAGGGACCCAGAGAGGTTCAAACAAAGAGGTGGAGCAGGGGCTAGAACTAAAAGAAGGAATAAGAGACATTCTTGAAGAGCCTTCTGTGTGGCCCTGGAGCTTCCACAGTGTGTTATCACATAGAATTGTGATAATTAGAGAGGGAGAGTGAACACACTGAGGCTTGTGAGGTTCTGGCTCAGCCGAATCAGAATCAGAATCCAGCTCTCCAGAACTCCCAAGCCACTTGCCTTTCCCAGCATAGCCCCATTTTTAAAAGCCAAGAGGTGAGGCTGGTGGTGATTTTCTGTCTGACTGACTCCATTTAATCTGTGAGCTGTCTTTCTGTGAGGTTTGTCTAACCTGTGAGTTGTCTTTCTGTCTCATAGGAATTAGAAGCTAGAGTTTGGGGATTTAGTGATAAACAATGACTTTTGAATTATCTCACAGAAAATAAGGGGAAAGCCTCTGCTTAGGTTCACCATACATATTCCCTAAAAGGGAAATGATTGGAGCTTGTCCTCCATTTCACCCCTCATCCTGAAATGTTTAGCAAAGTACTGGCACTTACAGGTTCTTAGTAAATATTCCTTCACTGAGTGAAGAAATAAATGCTAATAACAACAATAGCTAGCATGCATTGAGCATTGTGCCAGGGGATGAGCAAATGGCATTATCTTATTTAAATTGTAATGCTATACTTTGTGGTAGATATAATTATTATCCCTAATCCATGGGTCAGAAAACTGAGAAGTTAAGCAAATTATACAGTCACATAACTAATAAATGGCAAGGCCAAAGTCCACCTTGGATTGTTCTCAGCTACCACACTGTATTGGATGGATGGATGGATGGATGGATGGATGGATGGATGGATGGACAGATACAATTAATAATACCAGCAGTGTGCCAGGCATGGTGGCTCAGGCCTGTAATCCCAGCACTTTGGGAGGCTGAGGTGGGTGGATCATCTGAGATCAGGAGTTCGAGACCAGCCTGACCAAAATGGAGAAACACCATCTCTACTAAAAATAAAAAATTAGCCAGGCGTGGTGGCCTATGCCTATAATCCCAGCTATTCAGGAGGCTGAGGCAGGAGAATCTCTTGAACCTGGAAGGCAGAGGTTGTGGTGAGCCAAGACTGTGCCATTGCACTCCAGCCTGGGCAACAAGAGCGAAACTCCATCTCAAATAATAATAATAATAATACTAGCAGTGAAGTGAGCTCTGAATGAACGGCAATACATTTTATGGTATGGCTAATCTTGTCCATTACTCTATATGGTTGCACCCTGTTTATTTCCTTCATGGTATATTTTAGAAGCTGCAGTTACTTGTTTCTGCATTCATTTTACTTTTTAAATCTGCCCAACTGCAATCAATATGAGTTTCATAAGGGGAGTGACCAGGAGTATCTTGTTCACTGCTGTGATCCCCAGCACCTAGCACAGTGCTTGCCACAAAGTAAGTGTTCAGTAAATATTTCTAAAATGGATGAATGAATGTGGGCTCCCCTCCTTCCTAAGCAGTGGAACGCCTGTGAACATATATATACTTATGCACTGTTGATAGGGGGTATTTTACACAAATTTACTCCATCCCCATGCCAATGGTATACTTTCTGCCTTTGAGGGCATATGGTTTGGGCAGTGGGGCTCAAATTCAGGTAAGCCTGTAATGGTTCTGATGTCAGATTGTACTCCTCCACTGACATTTGCTCCCAGATAGCAGGGAAAACACTGATCAGAAAATAGCAGCATCTGTTGTGGTCAAAGGTAACGAGCTGGCAAAACTCCATGGTGGAAGCATCCCCCTGATTAGGTCAGCCTCCACTCTCACAACAGAGAGACAGTGTATCAGCTGACATTGCTTGCATAATGTTTCTGAGGGCTGGTCTCCTCAAAAAGAGCTCTCCTTAAGCATTCTCCTGCATGCTTAATGCCATGTGATGCTCTCCAAAAGGGATGCGCCAATTTTTTGTCTTAACTCTTCCCATAATTTGCCTAACAGACTTCCTTGCCACTCATGTGGATTTGCCTTTTTCATGCATCAGGTGACAGGTGCTAGTCTTCTACAAAAGTAAATTACATCCATTTCTTAGTCTTACAATTCTGCAGCCTTCATTAGATCTGCATATTCGTCCAGAGGACCATGGGTGAGGTAATCAAGAATGAAACAGACAGAATAAACAAAAGAGCCTCCACTAAATGACCTAAGCCTCTGTAGGGTGATTCTAATGATGGTCATGTAAATGATGTGTCAGACACTGACCTAAAGCTTTACACATATTCATACATTTAGTCCTTACAACAACTCTAGAAAATCGATTCTTTACTACTCCCAAATCAGACTGCAATTCAGTACTTCAAGGCCTTATCAATCTGTAGGACAATTAGGACTTATACACGGTTCTGTTTTGCACATTATATTTTTCATGTATAATATATCTTGAAAATAGATCTATCCATCTAAATATAAATAGGTGTATATACGTGTATAATACCTTGGAAATTGGTGTATTTACTTTTTATACTTGCAAATGTTTTAAAAGACTTTTTTTCATCGATTCATAATAATTGTACATATTTATGGAGAACATGTGATATTTTGATACATGCATGCAATATGTGATGATCAAATCAGGGTATTTAGGATAATTCATCACCTCATTTATCATTTATTTGTGTTGAGAACATTTCAGATCTTCTAGCTATTTTGAAATATAAACTCAATGGGCTGAGTGCAGTGGCTCACACCTACAATCCCAGCACTTTGGGAGGTTGAGGAGGGTGGATCACTTGAGGCCAAGAGTTCAAGACCAGCCTGGCCAACATGGCAAAACCTCATCTCTACTAAAAATAAAAAAATTAGCTGGGTGTGGTGGTGGGTGCCTGTAGTCCCACCTACTCAGGAGGCTGAGGCAGGAGAATTGCTTGAGGGAGGCAGAGAATGCAGTGAGCTGAGATCATGCCACTGCACTCCAGTCTGGGCAACTGAGTGAGACTCTGTCTCAAAAAACAGAAAAGAAAAGAAATCTACAGGAAATTACTGTTTACTATAGCCACCCTACTGTGCTATGAAGCACTGGAATTTATTACTTCTATCTAACTGTATGTTTGTATCCATTAATCACCCTCTCTTCACCCCAACCTCTAATGCTTCCCAGACTCTAGTAACTATTGTTCTACTCTCTGCCTCCACGAGATCATTTTTTTAGCTCCTACATATGAATGAGTACATGAGACATTTGTCTTTCTGTGCCTGGTTTATTTTACTTAACATAATGATCTCCAGTTCCATCCACATTGCTGCTAAATGACAGGATTTCATTCTTTTTTATGACTGAATAGTATTCCACTGTGTATATATATAGCACATTTTCTTTACCTGTTCATCTGTGGATGGAGAGATAAGTTGATTTCATGTTTTGGCTATTGTGAATAGTGCTGCGATACACATGGGGGTGCAGGCATTCCTTTGATATGCTGATTTCTTTTTCTTTGGATAAATACCCAGTAGTGGGATTGCTGGATCATATGGTAATTCTATTTTTAGTTTTGTTGAGAAACCTCCATACTGTTGTCAAAGCAAACTAAATATGGTCTGAGAAGGACTCCATACTTCTATATTTGAGTCCTTGTAGATGAACGTAACCCAACTTAACAGGTAGACAAGACTGAAAGCCTAACTTAGGAGTAAGTGCCTATAGCAATAGCTGAGTCTTGGCAAATCCCAGCAGCCACACTTCAACCACTCATACACTGCTGAATGTTCAAACTGTATTCAAATAAGACAAACTCCAAACTGTAACCAATCCAGCTGTTTCTGTACCTCACTTCCGATTTCTGTAGGTCACTTCCCTTTTTTTGGTCTATAAATTTGTTCTGACCACGAGGCACCTATGGAGTCTCTCTGAATCTGCTGTGATTCTGGGGCCTGCCCAATTTGCAAATCATTCATTGCTCAGTTAAACTCCTTTAAATTTAAAGTTTTTCTTTTAACACTGTTTTTCATAATGGCTATACTAAGTTGCATACTATTTTATTATATAGACATAGCATATGAATTTAATCACAGAGATCACAGTGATTATGATATATTTACTTAAATAAATCTCAAGCAATTAAACAAGGTAAGACACATAGTAGCTGCTCACAAAAGTTAAATTATATTATCACTATCAAGTCTGTTGACTATTAAAGTAACCCAGAGGAAATTGAAGTTTCAAATTAGTTTCACAAGATACACATTTTAATTGATGTATTGAGGTAACTGACAAACCACTGGGAGAGGGCTATAGAATACCTTTATAAATGTTCACACTGAATGTAAAAAAGGAAAATATGAAAACATAGGTGACAATGTACATGATTTTGGATGTGAAGAAGGAAGACCTTTTAAAATGTAAGATGATAAAGAAGATATTGTAAAGAAAAACGTCAGTATATAAAAAAATGAAATGTTTATATATTTTAAAATCCAAGATAAAAATCAAAAGAACAAAATTCTGGGGGAAGTATTTGAAACATACATGAAAATGTGCTACTGTTCTTAATATATAATAAGGTCTTATGAATTTATAAGAAAAAGACATCTCAATAAAAAGTGCACAAAGAAAACCCTGTCTCTACTAAAAAATAGACAAATTAGCCAGGCATGGTGGCAGGCGCCTGTAATCCCAGCTACTGAGGAGGCTGAGGCAAGAGAATTGCCTGTGGGTGGTGATGGTTGCAGTGAGCCAAGATCACACCACTGCACTCCAGCCTGGGGGATGGAGTGAGACTGTGTCTTAAAAAAAAAAAAAAAAAAAAAAAAAAAAGCGCAAAGGACATAAAAAGCTAATTTACCATAAACGTATACGGCTAGGCATGTAACATATATTTAAATCATTAATAACTCCAAGAAATGCAAGAAACAAAAACATTGAGTTTTTCTGTTTTGTTTTTGCTTATCAAATGAGAAAACTGTAAGAGAAGAATAACATATACAGAAAACAGTTAACTCTACCTATACCGCCAATGGGTATATATTGGTACAACCTTTCCAAAAAATAATATGGCAATATATACTCCAAACCTTTTGTTGTGTGGAGCTTTTGACCTAGGTATCTATGTCTACATTAATGAAGTTAATTCAAGGAAAATAATTATGGGTGGACCCCCAAAATTATGTAAAGGGGTTTCATCAGTGTTAGTAGCAATAGAGGCCAATTGGGAACAATTTAAATGTCAAGAAACTACTAAATGATCAAATGTATTATGGTACACCATTGTATGAAGAAGTATTATACAACCATTATAGATCATGTTATAGAAGAATTTTTAATGAATCTGGAAAGGAGTCACAATATTTTTGTGACCTTTCTTTAACGTATTATGAAAAATTTCCCCTAAAATAAAAAAATCCATAAATTGATTATAGCAATTATTTAGCTTCAATTATTGTCAATTCATGTCCAATCTTGTTTTATCTATACCCTTCTCTACTACCATTATTTTGAAGGAATTTCCCTGATTGTTTCATAAATTTCTCTCTTTTTAGTTTGTTTGCATCAGGATCCAAATAAACTCCATGTGCTACAACTGGTTGATTTATCTCTTAAGTCTCTATCTGTAGGTTTTCAGCCATCTATTCTTTTCCCTGCTCGTACATTACTCTTAAAGAGATTGGGTTGTTTGTCCTGTAGAGTTTCCTGCAATCCAGGTTATTGATTGCAGCCTTCTGGTGTGGTTTAACATGTTCTTCTATGTCTTATATTTCTTGTAAACCTGTAATTTATTCTAGAGGCTCAATCCAATTCAGAGTTGATTTTTTTGCAAGACTGCTTTATAGATTGTACTGTGTACTTTCACAAGTCTTTGTATTGTTAACAACCTTTGATGCTCATTTACTAAATTCATCATCTCACTAGAGTTTGCAAACTGATGATATTCTATCATTGCTTCCTTACTTTTAACAGGAATACTTCAGTAAAAAGAAACTTCCTCTCATCAACTATTTGGTTACCCAAAAAGACAGAATTAGTGTTTGATTTTTTCATTTTATTTGCCAGATTTCCAAAGAATGAGTTGGTTCCTTAGAATCTTCCAGAGGCGGTCCTGCCCACCCTTTAATGAATCCTGCATACAACAGCCAGATTAATCCTCCTAAACATGACCTTCATCATCCTCTCTACTCAAAAACCTTCACTGGCTTTCTAACAGCCTGTAGAATAATCCAAAAATACTTGTGGGACGTTAAAGGTGTACCATAAGCTGTGTTCCTCCTCCTCCAATCCTATTTCTCCCTGTCTCTTTACAGCAGCGTTTCTCACCTCAGCTGGACATTTTGGACCTGACAGTTATGGACATTTTGGACCTGACGATTTATTGTCAGCGGCTCTCAGGCATGTGGTAGAACTTTCGGCAGCATCCCTGGCCTCTACTCACTGCATGCCAGTAGCACCCCCGTACCCGAATTATGACCAAAAATGTCTTCCAACATTGCCAAATGTCCTCTCTGGGGGACGAAAATCACCCCAGCTGAGAGCCACCACTCTATAGGAAGGTCAACTCTGTTCTCCCACCCCCAAAATGATAATAAAAACAGACAATCATTCATAAAAAAAAGAGAATCTTCCAGAGGCAAGCAATGTGTGTGTGTGTGTTCCTATTTTATAAATCAGTAATGAACTCATGTATTTAAATATGTTTAATATATTTTCATTTATATATTGATGTCCAAATTGTCCCACCTTTGGTCGGTGGCGAACATCTTCATATTGATTCTCAAGTGTTCGATAGCCTTCTTTCTTTCTGGAATAAAAGATGTTCTAGGCTAATCTTATATCTTTCCTAAGCCAGATGTGAAATTGTCCAGGACCTCCTCCTTTCTTTTTAAATGGGAAATGGTTTTTAGAAACCACAGTCTTGTTACTAGGAGTTGCTCATCACCACTGGGTTGGTATTGTTTCTTGCCTTTTTCTATTGGAATGGCTAGGATATATGTAATTTTTTGAAAAGAAAATTTGCTATGAGTTTATACCAAACTTATAACTCAGCTTTTACTTAACCTATCAGTCTTCTATCTATCACTCCTTTCTTCCATTACAAATAATAAATGATGCTGTAGAAAAATATGTAATTTGGGGAAATAGTCATAATATATATTTCAGTGAAAAATAATCATATATATATATACCAAATGTATAATACCAGTAGTTATTTCTTAATAAGATTAAAATGAATTTTTAGTTTCTTTTTTTTTTTTGCTTTTTAGTATTTAAACATTTCCATAAGGAATTCATTTTATTTTTGCTATAAGAAAAATTTTGCTAAAAAAACAAAAATAAGCCAGATGGTATAAATTATAATATAGTAAACTGTCTGCCAATCTTATACGTGGGTAGAATAATGATAATCCATTACATCTGTGGAGTGCTTTACAATTTACAAAGCATTTTACATCTATTATCTTTCATGATCATCACAACAGCATTGTGAGGAAGATCGAATAGACATACTGTTTTGCAGGTAAGAAAACTGAGGTTTGAAAGGATCACATACGATGGAATCAGGGCTAGAACTCAGGGCTCCTGATTTGGTCAGTGTTCTCTCCCTTGCCTCTCTATCTCTAGATGATTGTTACTATGTTTTCTCTCATTTTTCAGGAAGACAAGAAGACCCAGTAATATTCTGCCTGCTACTTCCAATGCTATCCTTAGAGCCCTCTTTCTTCAGCATAAGACTTGGAGGCCCAAAATGCCAGTACTTCTTTTTCAACTTTATTTTTGTCAAAGTTATTCATTAACATAATGTTAAAAGCTAAATATCACACAAGGATTTAATGCAAAACAGAGTCTACTGACCTACCATTCACCATCCAACTACGCCTAATATTTCGTCTCCCCCGAGGCAACCATTTTAACTATTTGAGCTGTTTCTTCTAATTTTTATTTCCATATTTCTAAATATTCTGCTTCTACTATATTCTTGATTCTTTAATTGTTAGAAACTATCAGTATACTTCCTACTATTGAAGATGATCATTTAACTTTTTCCTCTTTATAGACATTTCCCTTTTCCCTATATCTTCAATGCACTTACATCAGAATTTTTATTCATGTTAGTATTGTCATTATTATGTGTGAAAAATTACTCTCAACTAAGCCATGTAGTGTACTATTATGTACTATATTATTTTAATTTTTGTTTTCTCTCAAGTTAATAATTGCCTCTTTTCCTTTCATATTTGCTTAGTGTTTTAGGTACCTATTGCTATTTCATCCCCAAACTACCAAATTATAAATCTTCTCTCAGTACATTCCAGTATATCAATCTATCCCCTCCCCTCCCCTTCCCTTTCTCATAGAAATTTTATTTCCTTTTGTCTAAACTGTTCCCAATGTAGGCTCCTTACTGTCTAGGCCTGCTGCATAGTTCTTGTTTTAGGATCCCTTGCCACCGTATTCCTAGGAATTTTATTGGATCTCTGTCTTGTATTTGTACCTTTTGTTTCCAGGATCCTGTATCTTCCTCTTTGTTTTTTTCCTCTTTATGCTGAGAACAAGTGTATGGAAGGTAAAGGTTTTGAGACCTGCTTTGGCTGGTTATAGAATTCTAGATTGAAAGTACATTCTTTATTATTTTAATGACCTTGATGGTTTTATTGTCCTCTTGCTTTCAGCATCGCTTATTAAGACTGACGGAATTTTGTCTCTTTCTCCTCTTTGGGTGGCCTTTTTATTTTTCCTGCTCTCTGCAAGTTTTTAGGTTGGTCTCCTTTTCCCAGGGTTCAAAATTATATAAGGATTGGTGTGGGTCTTCTTTCATCCAATGTGCTGAACTCTGGCTGAGTTCTTCCACTCTAGAAACTGTGAGAAATTTGTTTATTTCATTGATAATTTCTTCTTTGTTCTCTAGTTCCAAAGTCATCTTATTCAGATATTGAATAAGATATTGAACCTCTCAGACTGTTTCTAATATTTTAATCTTCTCTTTCCTATTTTCTACATTTTTGTCTCTTTGTTTTACTTTTGGGAGATTTTCTCAGCTTTGCCTACCAATCCTTCTGTAGACATTTTTATTTCTGCTGTCATATTTTTAATTTTCAGAAGCTTGTTTTAGTTTTTTCTTTTGTTTTTGAAATGAGGTCTTGCTCTGTTGCCCAGGCTGGAGTGCAGTGGTGTGGTCACAGTTCACTGTAGCCTCCACTTTCCCAGTTCAAGTGATTTCCCCCCCTCTTCAGCTTCCTGAGTAGCTGAGACTATCACCATTGGGAGATAGTCTCACCATTTCTATACACATTTCATTTACTTCTCCTGTTCCTTTTTTTAAACACAGTATATCTACCTTTAGCTGAGCTGTTTTCCATAAGTCCAGACTTTCTCAGGCTTACTTACTATAGTCAGTAAATCTCCAATCCTCTCCTTGGGGGTTGATAGTGCAGGCACACAGGAAAACAAAACGGAGAAGGGAACCTTAAGACGAACAACCAATTTTCCTTTTTTCCAACCCCATCCAGGCCACTACTTTCAGAAATGCCTGAGGCTTCCTATTTCTGAGGTTTCCTAGTGCTCTGCAATGAAAATCAGATCCCTTCCGGATGTTTTCCACTGATAGCTTAGGTTTCACTTTCTCAGGTCTGCCTGTCAATTATTTCTTGTCCATCTGCTTTATAGTTCCAAAATGCTATTGTCTTCTCTTTGGTTTTTTTCCTTTGTAGTTTTCTGCTTTCTTATCATTTCTCTGTCATTTTAGTAGGTGTTAGGGAAAGAACAGAGGTAGAAGTTGTGTTTCTTCCTCTGTGTGTAACTGAAGTTCAAACTCTTCTTCCAGGCCAGTATTTTAAGAGGTATTCAACCCATACAAGGGTCTTGAGCTCTTTCTCTGAGAAGCACTGTGGCTCCACTGTTTACAGGATTATAGATGAATCCGGGAGCCAGAGTGGCATCATCTTTAAAATATAGATAATAACATCTGCCTAACTGGTTATTGTAAGGATAACTGGGATGATGTTTGATCTGTAGTTTTAGATTCTAATAATTTGAAGAATATCAATAAATAGCAGCCATGTTGTTTTTAATATTATAATTACCGGCAGACTATGTTGGGGTGGACAGCTCATTGAGTTACTAAGGGAAGTGGTAAGGCAACAGTAGGGAACTAGAAAATCCTCTTCTACAAATGCTTTGGTAAGAAGTCCTGGATTGTAGAAAGTAATAATTGATGATAGTAGCTAATATTTACTAAGTGCTTCTTATACCTCAATTACAGTGCTTTACAGGTTATCTCAATTAAGCATCACAACAACACTATAAATAAACATCATTATTATCTTCATTTTAGAAATGAGCAAATTGAGGTGTGGTGATGTTAAATCACTTGGTCAATATCACACAACAAAGATGTGGCAAGTCTTAGATTAGAACCCACAGTTTGCTTTAGAGCTGTTACTCCCAACACCGAGGCCAGAGCTTCTCAAACCTTAATGTCATCACGAATCACCAGGGGATCTTCTTATACAGCGCAGCTCTGGCTCAGTAGCTCTGGTGTGGGGCTGTGATTCTGCATTTCTAACAAGCTCCCAGGTGATGCTGATGCTGCTGGTCCCAGGACCACACTTCGAGTAGTGCCCAGACTGTACTCTCTATGCTGGCCACATCATATGGAACCTAATTTTTCCCAGGTACAAATGGGACCATAAGAACAGTGATGGTACCCATCACACTGTCATCCTGCCCTATGTGCATAATGTGCATAAACAGAACCTCAGAAATAATTTCTCCTACTGCACACTCTCCCCAGGAGCCCAGGCATGTCTCACACACTTTTAGCCTTCTCTGCTGCTTTGGCTGCAAGATACTCACTACTTCCCACCACCTTTGAAGTCAAAGGTAGACCTTCACTGTTACCTGCTTCTACGGCCTTCTCTGAGTACACCATGCCTGGAGTTTTAACTCTGGGTATTCTGAAATATGCAAGAGCCTTAAGGTGTGGAAAGACATTGAGTTCCTTCCCTCCAGCCCTCAGCAGGGTTGTGCTGTGTTCACTGCAAAAAACAAGAAGACCCTCTTCCACTCAGGGCTGCCTGGGCCCCAAGCAGGATTACTTGTGCTCTGGATCTCACAGGTTCCCTTGTGAACACAGCGCTGTCAGCTGCTGCCTGTAGCCTTACTGTCCTGAGAAAATATGCTGTCTTCCTGCCTCCCTTTCTCTCTCACTAGCCTCTGCTTCAGCTCTCTTAGAATTCACCACCCTGAAAGCAAGTTAACTCAGGCCAACTTCCAACTTGGGTGGGAGGGGTGAATCTCAGCTTAGGCTCAACTAGAACCATACTCTGGATATGACACAAGGCATAGTAAAGGAGACATTGGAGAGGCACTTCAAAGATACAGAGTTCATAATGAGGCAAGGGAAAGTACTGGAATAAACCTGAGTCTGAGGTGGGAGACCCACTTCTGCCCCAACTTAGCTGCGTGACCTTGGGCATTTTAGCAACCCTCTCTGATTGTTCCACAACTATAAGGAGAAAGAGGCTCTAGATGACCTTCAGTGTGTACCTTCCCATTCTATATGATGTTCTGTTATCTTCTAATAGCACCTAGTGGTTTAGATAAGTCTATAAGAAATTATTCCTACTTACCAAACATCTCTTCTACTAAATAGAAATTAGAGCAGTGCTCAATAGAGAGTTAAAATGTAAAGCCAGGTCGGGCACAGTGACTCATACCTGTAATTCCAGCACTTTTGGAGGCCGAGGTGGCGGATCACCTGAGGTCAGGAGTTCAAGACCAGCCTGGCCAACATGGTGAAATCCCATCTCTACAAAAATACAAAAATTAGCCAGTCATGATGGCTGGTGTCTGTAATCCCAGCTACTCGGGAGGCTGAGGCAGGAGAATTGCTTGAACCCTGGAGGCGGAAGTTGTAGTGAGCCCAGATCATAACATTGCACTCCAACCTGGGGGACAGAGCGAGACTCTGTCTCACAAATAATAATAATAATAATAATAATAATCATCATCATCATCATCATCATCATCATCATCCAGGCATGGTGGCACACACCTGTAATCTCAGCTACTTGGGAGGTTAAGGCACAAGAATCACTTGAACTCAGGAAGTGGAGGCTGCAGTGAGCTGAGATCATGCCTCTGTACTCCAGCCTGGGCAACAGAGGAAGACTCTGTCTCAAAATAATAATTAATTGATTAAAAATAAATAAATAAATGAAGTGTAAAGGCAAATAGCTTAGGCTCCCCCATCACTAGCTCTGTAATCTTATTTAAAAGTCACCCTTCCTCTCAACTCTTTAGTTTTCTCACTGTAAAGTGAAGGGTTTATACCAGCTGAATTCATAATAATAAAGGCTTCAAACTGGAGGCTCATGGGCTTCATTCAGTCTACACACATGTTTTGCTTAATCAATAGGGTATTTTAAAATTTTTCAATCAGTTACTAACATTTAAAAATTAGGAGATTTTACATAAAAATCTGGTTTTCTGACTTTTCTTGAAAGATCAGAAAATCTAGACAACATGGGTCAACCATTACTGCAAAGCCACTATTGGCTGAGCTGCACTGCAGCAATCTTTTTTAAAAGGGGGATGCACCCTCTGCACTGTCACAGCTCCTACTGGTTCCACATTATTCATTTATATTACTCAAGTCCTATAAGCATTTGAGTTTGTGATCCCTGGACAGCTATCCCTGTGATTTGAGTTTGTGATCCCTGGACAGCTATCATACTGATGAGCTGTGTAATATCAGGGGAGTACTTATCCTTTTTAAGACTCAGTATACAAATTATAGAATGGGAATAATAAAATTTTCACATCATTGCATGGGCTGTATTAATGAGACAGAGCAGGGATCAGCAGGCTTTTCTGTAAAAAAAGAGAAAGTAAATATTTTAGGCTTTGCAGGCCATATAAGATCTGTGTTACATATTCTTCCTGTATCTATTACTTCTCTTCTCTCCTTTTTTTAAACAATCTTCTAAAAATGCAAACATTCTTAGCTCTCAAGCTATACAAAAACAGGCTGCGGGTGGATTTGGCCTATGGGTCATAGTTTGCTAACCCCCTGAAATAAAAGTATTTGGAGCACATACAATAATGCCTGGCATGCAATGAGTATCAATAAATGTTAATTCTCATCATTTCAGTATCAGGTCTCTCATTCTCTTACTCTCAGACATGAATGGACTCCGCAGTACCCATCAGAACTCTCCATTGCCATTTCAATTCTCTTCTGACAATACAGAGGGGGACAGCATTTTGTCTGTTGAGACATGTTCTTCTAAATAGAAAGCGCTGCATGGTACATAAAGAGCTCCAAAGCAGCACGACAAATACAGTGCAACTGTGTCATCACCATGAAATCAAAACCATGTTTAAGCCATTTGCTAAACCACATCCCCATTTCAGTTATTCTGTCTGAAATGTTACTGAACAATCACAACTGGACGGAGAGCTGGAGGTCCTGAAAAATCTGATTATAGGTTCTCTGTTCTCATAGCTTTCCTCCTTTGTTTTGGTCCTTTAACTCTCCTCCTCCCTAAACACCTTGTGCTGTATTATTTATTATTTAACTTGAATGCCAGGGATGCAGCTTGAGATGAAAGGCACTTGACAAAATAAAATTGCATTGTGTTGTAGGACTCTCATACATGCAGCTTGGCATAATTAAAATAAGAGAGGCATGATATTGTTTGTTCATTCAAAGAATGTGTTGACTGAATCTAAAGAAATGTCAGTTATTTTCTATGGTATCCAAGGAACCCAAGGAGAACATGCATTTAAATAAAAGAGCCAAGGAGCACATCAAGAGATTGTCCAAAAGATACAGGTACTTTTTTTCCTCTTACTGGTAATTCACCAAGAAATGGAACAAAATCATATACGGGGCATAAGCCAAGTTCCTAGAATGGCGTTGACCCAAGTTTCCTTGATCTGGGCCCTGTGCGTCATGGTTATGAGGATTCACCATAATTGTAGTAATTTAGCAAATATTATATGAGCACCTACTGTGTGCCAAACCCTGTGCTAAGTGCTAGAAATGGAGGGATGAGTAAATTGAGGGTTTCATGTTAAGCGCATAATTCCAATCTAAATATAAAGTATTAATTAGTGGTATGATAGCAAGAGCCAGCACTTATTAAGCATATACTCATGCCCAGCATTGTTTTAAGTGCTTTTTAGTTGATGAATTTATTTAGTCCTCTCAACAATCTTAAGGGTTATATGCTATTATAAATTTCCATTTTGCAGATGGGGAAGTGGAGGCCAGAGGCTAATTTAATTATTAAAGCCACATAGCTAGCAAGTGGAAGAGCTTTGATTCAAATCCAAGGAGCCTGACTTCAGGGCCAAATCCCTTAAAAGGCACTAAACAGCCTCTTAATAACAGGGCTTGAATCATGTTCTGGGAACACAGTGCAGCAAAGACCCTAATTCTGCTTTGGGGGTCAGGGAACACACGGGACAACATGTTTGTCTCCAAGATTCCTTTCACAGGGAAGCCAAGCCAGACATTCTAGGCAGAGAAGGAGCATATGTCCAGAAAATGGTATTTGTAACAGCCTCAGAAAAAGAGAATATTTAATTTTGACTGGTATACTTGCCTTTAAAGAAAATAACATTCAGCATTGCCAGTAGCTGTTTATTCAATATTAGTCTTCCCTGCAGTTCCACAAACTTCAGGAGGGCAGGTGCCTGTCTTATTGACTACTGTGTGTCTAATGCCTAGCACATGCTTAATAAATAAATTTTGAGACACATGAACAAATCTAGTCAAGGTAGAACAGTAGGATAACGATGAATCTAATATTATCCGCCATGGACAAGGGTTAATGCTCAGCTTTATGTGATACCCATATTAGCATTTTAAAATTCTAATTTCACACTGCTCTTTACTAGACATGACCATGGTATTCCTAAAAGGCTTTAAAAGCATAATATTGTAAAAACTCCCATTACTATATGTATCAATAATATTTTGTATATGTATCTGTAGTAATTATCCTATGCACAGAATTCTAAGCAGCATGCTGTACTTAACCCATGGTAGCCATTAATTAGATAAAATGAAATGATGTTCAGTTGCTTGCAGCACATTTTAAAGTGAAAACCCACGTATGACAATAAATGAATTTTCTTTTTATCTCCTGTAGAAGAAAACCAATGGCTAATGTAGAAACCTCCCAAACATGCTTTCCTAGTGAAGTTGGCAGAGCTATCTAAAGAAAAGAACTATTTTGACTTTGCTAGTTAGATCAACAAATATGTCTAAGGCTGGGGGTAAAAGGGGGAAAAAATGGGACCTATTTGCCAGAGGGTAGAGCTGGAGGAAGTTTGGCGATTTGATTATTTCCTCTTAAGATGTCTTTGGAAGTATCAAATTGAGAACAGCATCTATTTAGAAGGCTTGTCATAGATTTTGTTAAGTGCAGGGGCAGGGCTTAGTAATTTTTTTCTACCAATAAATATTTTTATTAGAAAATTATTGTAGTAGAATGATTCAGATGTTTGACAGGTATTTGAATTTTCCCTAAAATAATTTCCCAAGACTGGGCCACGGAGAATTGTTTACCTACAACCACGCAAAATAACACATGATTATAATTCCTAACTATCTAGAGTAAGCCAGAGTACTGAAATCCAAGAGTAGTGCTCATTTTTGCCTCCAGTGGGCGCTACGCTCATAAATGAAGGCAGCCAGTTCTGGCACCTATCTGTGTTGGGCTTCTTCTGGCAATAGTTGAACTTTCAGGTTGTTAAATGCATTCATGAACGGAGAAAAGAGGAGAGCTTTATGTTAACCTGACCTGAGTTCCACTTCTGTCTGTACTACTTAGTAGCTGTATGTCTGGGCAAATCATGAGGCTGGCATGGAAAAGTATTCCCTCCCCTCTCTGATTACATTTCCAAATCTGAGCATGGAAAAGAAATGACAGAAACAGCCACTGAGAGATAAAACAAGTAATAACTTGCCTAATCCTGAACTGGAGAGATTTACAGTTGGAAACAACATATTACCTGGCCCTGCCCTGAGTTCTGAGACAATATGTAACATAAAAATAATCATATGTATATGTATGTGTGTGTGTGTGTGTGTGTGTGTATATATATTTGTGGTGTATTTACAACATACCAATGACTGTGCTAAGGAATGAGGATCCATGTAGAGCAAATGTAGACATGGTCCCTTTGGAGTGGTTCACAGTTAGCAGATTCTTCCATATGCATATCTCAGCAATGTGAAATAGGAGTTGTTGATGACCCAATATTACAGATGACAAAACAGAAGCCAAGAGCCAGAAAATCTGAATGTAACACAAGGAATTGGAATCAAGAGTGACTCTCAGAAATTCTGGCTCTAAAACTAGTTCTCTGCAATGTACTTGTGGACTCTCCATTTTATATCAACAACAGCATAGATATCTGTTTAGTGTTGGACAGGTGGCAAAGTGCTTTTTGCTGACTCAATTTCATTTAATTCTGTGATGTAGATATTTTTACTATTATCTCCACAATTCATTGATAAAGTTGAGACCCAGAGAGATGTGGCGGCTGGTCCAAGATCACTCAATTAGCTAGATTCAGAGAGCAGAGACTAGATTCCAGTGTTTCTGATGCCAAACTCTGTCCGCCATACGTGGACTCCCAGTTTAAATATTTCTAAATTCAGAATCTTTGAGCCTTATTTTCATGGTCTAGGATTATTTCCATGACCTATGTAAATTATAATTAAATCCATGCTAATAGGCCACTTTGTGGCAAAACCTCAATAAGCAGTGAGCCGAGGCCTGCAGGCTTGCAAAATTATTTATGGTGAACTCTGAGGGCTGCTATTACTCAATCCATATGTGCTGCAACAAAGTGCTTACTCCTCTATGCAAGCTGGCTACTCAACTACATTTTTCTTCATTCCCCCTCAGCAAAATTGGGGAACCCAGCCTCTAGCATATGGAAGCATTTCTATGCTGCTAGATTTTCTGATGAGGGTGGGATAGGGATGGTGGAAGTATGAATTGAAACGATGTGTTGGAAGAAACATATATTTCTGAGCGAGGCTGATTGGACTAGATTCCATGTGGCAAAAGTTGTCTCCAGAAAAGACGTTTTTTCTTCCACTTTACCCCCACTGCACCATTTGTTAAAATCAGTGATTTCTGAATCTGCTTGACACTTGTGAGAACACAAAATCCAGAAGATCCGGGCTTTTTTTTTTTTTTTTCCTATAGTGCTGGCGCTTTCTGGTGGGCTCAGGTTTCTGCAAACTGCTCCCAAATGGCCACAGACAAGGAGCTGAGGACTCCTTCAGGTGTTCGTGACCACACTAAAGATTTTTTAAAGTAAATTAAATTACTAAATGTTTAAACACTGTGTGAATAGATGGCACCTTTAAACTTAGTATGCCTAACATGTTAATTTTATGAGTAAACCTACACATAATACATTTTTCTATTCTCAGACGAACAAAGGGCTTCTCCAGCTGCCAAGGGCGTGGAAACAATGTGACATATACCTTTAGTGTTCTAAGAAATATCCAGTTTTTTCCTCCTTCAAATGATACTTTTCCTTTTATTTAGACTCAAATTTGTTTATGGTGCTGGTCTACTGCATCAGGTAAAGATCTGTCAACCACATAGGAGCTTTCTCTACCTCATTTGCTATTTAGAAATGCACAGAAACATAAAAAAACTAGATGCTTTTGCATGACTTGGAAGGACTCATGGATAATTTGAAACCAGAGTATTTGATGTGTGCCAAGGACCCTATCCCCTGCTTTGTCGTTTTAACAATGCCTTAAGTGTACGTGCGTTTGAAGCTCTCTTCTCAAGGATCTCTCACAGACATCCTCTCATTTGTTCCTCCCAGCATCCCTGGATGTCTGTCTTCAGGGATTGTTATTGTCCCTGTTTTGAAATGACAAAACTCAGGATCCGAGAGAACATGTAACTTCTTGTAGGTTACACAGAGTGAATAGGTGGAGTTCAGGTCTCGGCTCTTCACAGCCTCCCCACCCACTTGCTGTAGGCATATGGGTATCAAGGGTGCTCTTCCCAGGATTGGAGTGAGGAGCACTGGGAGTCAGAGACTTCCTGGGCACCCTGGCTGCTGCATTAATAGAGTAACGGGGCTGACCTGGGTGCCATCCCTATGGCTTCCCTCTTTGACACTCTGAAGGTCTTGTACTTTCAAAGATCTAAACCTTGAGGCAGTGACTCAAAAGGTCTTGGATTTGGATTTTTAAATTTATGTACTGCCTTTCACATGTGTCATATAATTCAAATTCATAAATACTTAAGGGTAATAATACTATTTCTTAAAGTGCTCAAAAGGAGGTGGAGGGACTGAAGTTTTACTTGGTTCTAACATCACCATTGAGATATTCACATTTATATGTTTTTCCCCAATAACTGAACTCCCAATGGCAAAGCTGATGGATTTCGTGCCATTGTACTCCCTTCCTGCTACCATCTCCACACTCTCCTTTTTCTGTCTCAGGAACTAGCACAGTGCCTGGTGCCTAGCTAGCTACTCAATAAAGAGCTGCAGTTTAGCTTTGCCATTATTTTATTCTTATTTAATTCTACCTAATATATAAAGCCACAGAGATTTTTAAACATAAGTTTAAAGAAGTGATAATAAATGCCTCCCAAAATAAAGCAACTCTTTATAGCAACTTATTGAATCAGTATTATCACATGTGCAAGCTATACCCAGATAATATGCAGGTCAATTAAAAACAGGGCTGCCTTCTAAGAAGGTTTGAAGAGTTTCCAATGTGAAGGGAACTGAATACTGTGTATGAAGGCATGCCTGATTTTCCAGGACACTTCTTGTTTTCCTGTAATTTTACTTTTTTCAATTATTTTATTAAATGTACCACAGGATATAATTCTACCTTTAAACCATTGTTAGATTTTCATATAAGTTCATCAATTTGAAGCAAACAAATCCTTTTTCGGGCCAAAATCAGGTCTCTTGATTTTTATCTTGGACAAATTAAGTCCCTGTAGCTTGGTGGCACATGAGAACCCTCTTGGGTGGACTGGCAAACAGGATCCTCTGCTTTTTTAACCTAGGACCCTCAAGACACTCTCAAATCAATTAGTTTTCAAAGCATCCATGCATTGAGAGTACGCTATGTGTGAGGCATTGTACTGTTCGCAGTAACCACGAAGGCTGACTCTGATTGTCTCCATTTTATAGGAAAGGAAACTAAGGCTCAAAGCCACATGGCTAGGAGCTGGCAGAGCAAAGTGTTAGACTCTGGTCTGTAGAGCTCCAAAGCCCGTATTCTTTCCACCACCTCCCTCTAATATACTGGTCTGGGACTCTGATCTCTTCCTCTATGCAGAATTCACTGTTGACAGAGCTCCAAGCTAAAAACCATTGCCTCAAAATGACAGAAGAAAATCGAGTTGTCAGATGTGACCCAGAGCAAAGCTCTAATTCGGAATCATTTAGTTTCATATCTGCCACCTGAGACCACAGCCACATTTCTCCTTTCTCACTGAAGGAGAACACACAGATATATTTTCTCAGACTTACTTTTTAGGACCCGCATCTATGGAGGCCAGGCCCTGCTGCCATGGGACTTCCCAGTCACTAACATTTAGAATTACACTTGCTACATGATGGTTGAAACCCCCATGACTACTTACTTAAAAAAAATTCCTATTCTGGATTTTTAGCAGATTGCAGCTTGCTACTCTGTGCTGTGCCTATGCCTCCAGACCCACTCGGCACCGTGGAAAGCCAATGCTCAATTTCTTCTAATGATGCAAGAGGTAGAAAGAGCCTCTTGAAGCCCTAGCTACCTGACAAAATTCACAGAATTTTGTCCCTTGCCACAGGTCACACCCTATTTTAATATTACAAACAAACAAACTCAAAGATGCTGAAAGTGAGTTTCTGATCTCTGAATAAGGAGGTACTTCTAAGGATGATAAGTGGAAGAAAACATAATGAAAGATATCAATAGATTGACTACGTAAGACTTAAATTTCTGTACACCAAAACATTCATTAAAAAATAAAAGGCAAATAACACTGAGAAAATATTTTTAATAGAGTGGCAAAGACCTAATATCTTTCATAAAGATGGATGTTTTATGAAATGATGAAAAAATTAGTAGGAAAATGGACAAAGGGCATAAACGGAAAATTCATAAAAGAGTAAAGACAAACAGCCAATAAACATGAAAGAGTTTTATCTCACTAATAATCAAAGAAATGAAAATTAAAACAATATTAGAGAACTAGTTTTTGTATATCAATATGTCAAAGGTGAAAAAGAAAAATAATTCTTAATGTTTGTAATGTGAGAAATGTTTTTTCAATTTGATATACACAAATTCACTTCTCATTACTGTTCAACTTTGCATTTCTTTGACTATAAAAGGTTTTTAAAATATTGATGTTCCTTGACCTACTGATTCCAATTCTAGTAATCTATGCTAAGGAAATAATCAAAGACAGAAACATTAATTATATATGTTTATCACAGCATTATTTATATTAACAAAAGTTGGAATGGTAGAGAACTGAAATGTCCAGGAAAAAGAATTGGTTCAGTAAATAATGGTACATGTATTACTATGCATGCACAAAAATTGTTGTAAACAATAGTTGTAATGACATTAGAAAACATGACATATGTATACATACATAGGCACATACACGTATATACAATATAATCTTAGCTGCTTAAAATGTCTCCTATAAACATACCCACAAAGAGGAAGGAAGCTCGTAAGTGTGCAACAGTGATTATTTCTTGGTGGAGGAAATATGGTATTGTGGGTGTTTTATTTTCTTCTTTCCATTTAACTTCAATGTTTTCTATGATGAACGTGCATTGCCTTAATAATCAGAAAAGAATTCCAACAAATGTTATTAATAAATAAGAAAAAAAATATCTGGGCAGCTTGTGTTGAAGGCCCACCAAGCAAGTCTAAACACAGACTCCTTCCCTGAACAACTCTGCACACAGAGTCCATCACATAGTTTAGCTGCTGAGTCAGAGTCTGGGGATATGAACCTCCTAGAATTAAGCCTGAACGCAGAGCTAAAGTTAAGCTAAGCCAATCAGAGCATGCCTGGTTATTGTCAGCATACCATGAAAGTAGTAAACTGTAAAACGCATTTTGAATACTTGCTTAAAAGTCAGGTATGATGCACCTGAGACATTTGCTACCACAAAAGTGAAATGTTAGTTACTATTTGGATGAGTAGAAACATGCTGTTCTAAAAAAGCACCTTTACTTTATATAACAATTCTTTTAAAAATATGAAAATATTTTTCTTAAATGTAATGTATGTATATCATGGAAAATTTAGAAAGTATGGAAAAGTAGAGACAAGAAAATGATAGTTCTACCAGGTAAAGATGACCACAATTCAAATTTTATAGTATTTCTACCCTTAGAATGGTATTTTTATTTATTTGTTTTTGGTCCTATTTCCTCCTCATAATTGATATCATAACATATTTTGTTTCTAAAGAAATAACTTTTTTTTTTTTTGAGACAGTCTCATTCTGCTGCTCAGACTGAAGTGCAGTGGCATGATCTTGGCTCACAGCAACCTCTGCCTCCCAGGTTCAAGTGATTCTCTTGCCCCAGCCTCCTGAGTGGCTGGTATTACAGGTATCCACCACCATGCCTGGCTAATTTGTGTATTTTTAGTAGAGACGGGGTCTCACCATGATGGCCAGGCTGGTCTCGAACTCCTGGCTTCAAGTGATCCATCCACCTCAGCCTCCCAAAGTGCTGGGATTACAGGTGTGAGCCACCGCACCCAGCTAAGAAATAACCTGAACTGTTGTTCCTTAATGTTTTTGCATTGGAGGAAAAATCAACATAATATAAGGGATTTGTAATTCACTGAGTGAGTTAGTGAGTGAGTGAGTGGGGTTGGGGGAAGCACACAATACTGTCTCCTTGCACATGAAGGAGGAAGCAACTCCTACCAGAGGTTCACAGAGAAATCCACAGGACAGAATTGATGAGCAAATACTATTGCAAGTGCATTTGAAAATAATGTACCAGGCAGAGGTATTTTTATCATCTAACTTTGATAAATATATTTTAAAATATTTTAGAACATCTTATACTCTGTTTTTGGAAACTTTGGCTTAATCTGTATGCACATGAACTCATATCCTTGGGCTTCGAAATGAGGCATAGAATCTTACCATTAGTTTGAGGCTCTGAAGGCATCTTATTGGATCTATTTCAACACTAATAGAAATAAGAACGAGGCCAATCATGGCCTGTATTTTTAAGGGATTTGTGGTTCTCATTTGTATTATCAAATACTTTGTAAGACTTCTTTGGGCCTAAAATTGCCATACTTCACAGTCACAGCCAGCTGTGTCCTGTCAGCCAGAGACAGTTCACCCCCAAATCTCGCTGCTCTCTGGCAAGGAGATTCTGTTGCTGAAACGAGCAGTAACATTTGGAGATACTGTTTGCAAAACAATTTAAAGCCTTGAGAAATTTGTAATACTTGAGTAAAATCTAGATAATATTTTCATTTATCTCCACTCATCACTTTAGAAAACAATGAGTGAATGAGTAAATGAAAGAAGACAGGCACAGAGAAACTTTCTTGTGGAGAAAACAGAGCCCAAGTCTCAAGGAAGTTATGTTAAAAACAGCGTTAGGTTTTGTTTATACTTTGATCTGTATTTTCTAAATCAGAAATTTCAAATAATGTCAGCATAATAACTGGCACCATTTATCTAGTGCCTCAAGCACTGTGTGAAAGCTCTTTTGTAGATATTACAACAAGTAACTCTTCAATAGATCTTGGTCATTATTCCCCCATTTCACAGATGATGAAACTGATGCATAGTGGAAAAGATACAAGTGGAATGCCAGTGTTTTTTTGTTTGTTTGTTTGTTTTTCTGGGGTTTTTTGCTGTGACTATCTTTTTAATGTAGTACTTGATTGGATCTATTCCGCAGTTACAAAGGGATTATTTTGGTCTTTGATAATAATTAGTTGGAATTTATTATTTATTTTTGTGACCATTCCTGTAAGTCTCAGCAGTAGGACACTGTTAAAATCTGTTGTGTTCTACAGGACTAGAAACAAAATACCACATGTTCTCACTTACAAGCTGGAGCTAAACACTGAGTCCGCATGGACACAAAGAAGGGAACAACAGACACTGGGGCCTACTTGAGGGTGGAGGGAGGGAGGATGGAAAGGATTGAAAAACTACTTATCGGGTACTATGCTTGTTACCTGGGTGGCGAAAGCCCCATGACACAGTATTTACCTATAGAACAAACTTGCGCATGTACCGCTAAACCTAAAATAAAAGTTAAAAAAAAAAATGAGTACTTAACAGAAAGTAGTTTTCTTTACCCCCTTTTGTAACATCAACAGCTAGCATGTATCTGTGGTGGAGGCCCTGTGTTCACTATTTGGCATGTACTACTGTATATTATATTCTCACCACAACTCTACTGATGGAAGAAAGACCAATCAACCAACACATTAACCAAAAACTTATCTTTCAAATGAGGAATCGGAAGCATAGGAAGGCTAAGTGACCTGCCTACAACATACACCTAGTAAGCGACAAACAAAGTTTGCCCCCCTCTCAGTCCAGGCCCCATCTTTATCTGCTGAGCTGTGATCTCCACTAGTCAATAAGAATCCCTCATCATAAAATTACAGAATTTAGAGGAACAAGGTTTTAAGAAGCTCCTTATAAGAAAGTACATGGAGGCCAGGCACAGTGGCTCACGCCTGTAATCTCAGCACTTTGGGAGGCTGAAGTGGGTGGATCACTTGGGGTCAGGAGTTCGAGACCATCCTGGCCAACACGGTGAAACCCCATCTCTACTAAAAATACAAAAATTAGCCAGGCCTGGTGGCAGGCTTCTGTAATCTCAGCTACTCTGGAGGCTGAGGCAGGGGAATTGCTTGAACCCAGGAAGGGGAGGTTGCAGTGAGCCAAGATCCTGCCACTGCACTCCAGCCTGGGTGACAGAGCAAGACCCAGTCAAAAGAAAGTACATGGACAAAGGGATGCAAAGCCCAGAGAAGCCAATGATTTGCCTTGGGTTACACAGTGAAGGAATGGCAGTGAAGACTGTAGGCTCCCAATTCAGTGTCTTAAAAGTAATCACATTATCAACTGGTAAAGATTTATAGTCACAGGTGAGTTTTGTTGGTAGCTTCTTGACCATTAATTTTTCATCTTCTAAGAGCTCTGTGTAGATTGCTCAGCATCTTACTCTTACTAATTCCTTCATGTCAAAGACCCCCAGCAAGGGTGCAGTGTCAAGTGCTTTCCAAAGGGGCAGAGGCCCTGGCTGTTCTGCACTCTCCCTTCATATCCTTGTCCAAGGCCCAGGGATGGACAGAACCACAGGTCCATTTAGTAGCACCAAACACCCCACTTCTACTAATGACAGGCATCTCTTGAACCACTGAGCCAAGGTGGGGCTTCCATTTTCTCCCATTTCTCCTCCCCTGCCGCATGCTTTTATGAATTCCCAGCTCCTGGAGGGATCACCCCACCTGTGACAGGGGCTCAGTACTTAGAATCCCTGGGTTGGAGCACAAGAAAAGGAAAACTGGAAATAGGTCTAGACTTCAGAGTGCTCTGTTTAGCACAGTCCTGAGCATTGCTGCTAATAATGAAGGTATAACATCCACATTTGCAACTTTGCATGGCTCCAGAAGTCCCTTCACACCCACCCCAGGCATTTCCCCAAGTGACAGAGAACAGCAATGAACCACAGCTTGGCCTTTCTGTTCAGCCCCTTGGCTGGGCTTCAGGAAGTCTCTGTCTCCCTTAGTGCTTGCTAGAATTGGCTAGAGAGCAGTCCTTGACTCAAATAACTGAAAAATATACTTAACACCACATTGATTTTCCATATAATTTTATAAGCGCAAACATTCCCTTTCATTTCCTGACAAACAACTATATTCCCCAAAGTGTCCAATAAAAATCAGTAATTTGCACATCACTGTTTTTGTCAGTGGCTGTTGTTTGGAGTTAGTCACCAAGACCAATGTCTTTCTCCTGATGCCTTTATCCCTCTGTACCCCCTTCCGCAAACAAATCCCAAAGTTGAATTCTGGAATAAGGGTGGATAGTTATGTAGACCTTTCTGGTGCTGTGTTCACAGCCCTTTTTGAAAAAAAAATACATAATTTTTAAGCAATTCTTCATGGAAAAAGGAAACCAGGGGCAGAGATGAAACATGCTACACTAAACACTGCACTGTCTCCACAATTCTGAGATAGCACATAGGCTGCGCAGGTCCCCTCCCCTCCAGCTCATCCCCAGCTGTGAGCAGGGACAAATCCTTCTGGTGCAAGTGGAAAGCTGGGATGATTAATTCAATGGCTGACAAACGTCTCAGGCCAAAAAGGCACCCCATCGTCCAGTGGCAAATATTACTCTAAGGTTGCATCATAAGACAAGCAATGACAAGGGTGAAAATTGAAAATGGTAAGTTGTCATTCCTAGGAATCTTCATGTTGCTCCCTCTCCCCCCAGCAGCAGGAACACAGCATAGTGTGTTCATTTTTATGTGCCATTCCTAACTTCCAGGACAGCCTTTCCTCCCAACCAACCTCTCCTCTCTTTGAAACAGCGACCTAGGCTGAATGTGGCAGCAAAGAAACAAAGAGGAAGGTGTGGATGCTCACCCAGAAGTCTTGTCTCCTCGCAGTCCCTTAGAAGCTCAATCCTCAGGAGACGGGGCACTGGGGGTTGCCAAGGGGACCTGAAATACCGGTTTGCCACAATCCTGACCAAATCGGCTCCCAGGGCTGAGAAGGGAGAAGGTGTCAGTCATTCAAAACCCATCGTGGCTGATTCTGAAGTGGAAAAAGAAAAAAAGAAGCAAAGAAAAGCATTGCTCAGCAATGGGCAGGAAGAAGAGTTAAGAGGCTGAGCTCTTTGGCAAGAAATGCTATAGCTCTTTCAACTTGGACAGAGCCAGGACCACAGGCTGGTTGTGTCAGAAAGTGTGTGTTCTTGCTTAGTGCTTAGGTTTTGTTGTTTTTCCTCCCTCTTTCCCTGAGCCCTGGCACTGGGGAGTGTGGAATGGCTCAACCTGTTGTAATCAAACATGTGGGTTGCTGCTTGTTGCAAAGATATTGCAGCAGCCTCTTCATTAAAGGAGGCTGTTCTTAGATGCTAAGAATTAATTTCCTTGTCTGTGGTTGCCTGCTTATGCTCTGGCCTTGGTGTGGAGTGGGGCTCTGGGTGGGAATATAGAGAGTAGGACAAAGGGAACACTGGGTAGAATAGGACTCCCTGTGCCTGGAGGCTCCCTGGAGGAATGACCCGTAATTCTCACTTCCTGGAGCCAGTGGGCTCCTGACAACCACCTCCGTGTCTGGTTCTTAGGAGATGTGGCAGATACTACAGGGGACTCCAGCACATGCAGTCTATGCACAGTTGGGCCCTAATCTTTAATCCCACCCCAGACCTCTAGCACCAACTTGAATACTGTCTCCTGGAATCTCAGTCGGCCCTCTGAATCCTGTGCTTTCTGATTACAGGGAGTGCTTAGGGGGTGGTGTCATCTGGGAAAATAGAGAGGGCTTTCATTCACTCATTTGTTGGCTCATTCACTCAGCTATTCATTCATTGCTGCATGTATGCATTCGTCAGTCCATTCATGTATTCATTCATTCATTCCTCCTTGCATGAGTGCATTTACCTATTAATTTATCCATTCACTCTCATGTGTTCATTTGCCCACTTAATATTACTCATTCATATATGTATTTATTGACTCATTAATTTACATGTTCATTTACATTATTATTCATTGACATATTCATTCATTTGCCTATTACTACATCCATGCAATCCATGCACTTGATTAATGTGTATGCACTCATTTTTGCCTATGTGAGAAAAACTCATTTACTTTTTCTTACAAGTGCTTGTTCCTCCATCCATCCATCCATCCATTTATCCCCACAGCCAGTCAACCACTTCTAAGTTCGTTTATTCATAGATATGTTGTCTGTTATCTTATATGTTCATTTATTTATGCACTCATTTATTTAACTCTTCATCGGTTCATGTTCCATACACATCCTAAGTGCCTACGATGTGCTTGGCACTGTGGGGGAAAGAAAATAAAGAATCAGGCACCCCTCCTGTCCTGAACAAGTCAAAGACAGAAGACCTGTCTGTCCTCAAGGAATCTAATCCAAGAACATGATGGATGCCCTAAGAGAGGGGCAGAGGAATGTAAGGTGGGAGATTGTAGGGAGAGCTGAGGTCCCAGGCTGCAGCTGGGAACATTGGAAAGAATACTGGGCTTGGCTTCAGTCTCACTGACATGGCCTCAAATCTCACTCTGCCACTTGGCGCTGGTTAATTAACCTTTCTGAATCTCAGTCTCCTCCAATGATGTAGACCACACTGGGGGGTTGGGAAGACTAAGTGAGGTCACTGATGTGAGATTAACAAAGGCGGCGTGGGGCTCTGTAATGTTCACGTTTTTCCTCCTCCTCCTCTAAATTTATTTTCGAAACTTTGTCAGCAAGTCTGCCTTTACCTACTCTGGGGGTGGGGTGGGGAAAAGGGGTGAAGCACAGGGGTGAATCTCCCTCGGCTCACAGGGAGCTAGTTGGAGGGGCTGAGGAAGCAGAAGTTAATCTCTGAGAGGTTTCCAGACCCTCCCCAGGGCCCCTTGAGAAAGGCTGAGGGAAGCTGTCAGTCTTTCAATTGTAAAACATGCCAAGTGAATTGGTCAAAGGGATCTATTAACATAGGATTTGCACAAACTCTCTTCATTGGGTGAAAGGGGATGAAGGATTTTATCAAGAACAGTATGAGATCAGGGCCCAGGTGCCACTTTGGGGATGGGATGAAAGGAGGGGTTCTGACTGGTGGGAGTGTACACCTCTCTGAAGGCCTGTGGTTCCAGGGGGAGAGGGGAGGGAGCCTCCATTTCTTGAGCCACCCACTCTATTGTCCAGACCTTGTGTGGATGCTGGGTGTACATTATCCCACTTGTTTCTTACAGTGGCCACATGAGCCCGGTATTATTATAAATGAGGAAACTAAAAGGTTCAGCAGTTTGCTCAAGGTCACATAATTATTAAGAAGCAGAAGCAGAATTTAAATGCAGGCCTGTCTGATTCCAAAATCTCTGCTTTGATCCACGATAATACGCTTCCTCATGAAGGTTTTCCATCCTCTGTAGCCTTTTCTAAAAGCTTATGTAAATAGGCTATGAACGGTCATTGTCCAAAGATTTTTTTACTGTCTTTACTAACTGAATCCTAAAATGTAAACAGAAGTAGGCCAAATCTTCAAGGGAACAAATAAGAATTTTTATTTTCAAGTCATATACAATATATGTGTACAGTATATATTGTTTTCATTTTTATTTTAAAATATTTTTAGCAGTTGGGACATAAAAATATGACATGAAACACAAACAGCTTCATGGTTTCCCATTATGCTTCCAGGCAGGGGGCCTGGGGCTGTGGCTGCCTTGGCAGGACTGGTTTCATAGCCCAGGCTTGCAGTGAGAAATTAAGAACGTGACAGGTTCAGAGCTGCTATTCCAGATATGTGAGTATAAGTATGGTGGGGACATGGGGCAATGAGAGTCCCAGGCCTGAATCAGAGAAGGCCAGTATTACAGGCTGAACTGTGACCCCTCCAAATTCATGTGTTGAAGCCCTAACCTCCAGTATCTCAGAATGTGACTGTATTTGGAGATACAGCCTTGAAAGGGGCAATTAAGGTAAAATGAGGCCCTTGGAATGGGCTCTAATCCAATCTTACTGGTGGCCTTATAAGAGGAGATTAGGACACACAGTGGGACACCAGGGGTGGGCGTGCACAGAGGCAGGACCATGCAAAGAGGCAGAAAGAGGTCAGTCATCTTCTAGCCAAGGAGAGAAGCCTCAGCCAAAACCAACCCAGCTTGTACCTTGATCTTGGATTGCTGGCCTCCAGAAGTGAGAAAATACATTTCTGTTGTTTGAGCCACTCAGTCTATGGTATTTTGTTATGGCAGCCCTAGCAAACTAACCCAGCCAGGGAGCATCTGTGGTGGCCAGAGGAACTTGGGGGGATTAGAAACAGTGGCTTTTCATACTCAACAGGGAGGCACTTCAGTATTTTAACAATGACTACAACCATTTTGGGGCATACTGCTGCATTGGCTCTGAGCAAGTGTGGCCTAAATAAGGGGGAAGGGCTGTAGGTGGGGTGACCCTGTTCAGAAGAGACATTCCCAAGTAAGTAGAGAGGCAGTGTAGCATTGTGAGAGAGACAGGTGGAGGAGGTGTGAGCATAAACTACCCCAGAAGATCCCCTGGGACCCAGAATCAGGTGGAAGGGAGTATGAAGACTTTTAAGACACAATCTGATGAAGACAGGGAGAATGGGAGAGAAGATAATAGCAGCATTTGGGCAGGTGACAGTAGACTGTAGAAAGCCCAATTCTGAGTCAGTGGTGGGGAAAGCCAATAATCACCTAATTTCTACTGCGAAGCCTGCAAATGGCTCAGGAATTAGCATTTCTGGTAAGTCTGGAACTGAGCAGAGGAGAGCAGTCAGATCTCTAGAACCCTCCCTTGCTTCATGTTTCTGGGAGATTGGTCCTTCCCTACCTGGGGAAACCTGGAGATTTATTGTCTGGAGAGGGTGAGTATATTAGTCTGTTCTCACACTGATAATAAAGACATACCTGAGACTGGCTTATTTATTTATTTATTTATTTATTTATTTATTTATTTATTTAGAGACAGAGTCTCACTCAGTCACCCAGCCTGGAGTGCAGTGGCACAATCTTGGCTCACTGCAACCTCTGCCTCCTGGGTTCACGACATTCTTCTGCCTCAGCCTCCCGATTAGCTGGGACTACAGGGGCCCACCACTATGCCCAGCTAATTCTTTTGTATTTTTAGTAGAGACAGGGTTTCACCATGTTAGCCAGGATGGTCTCAATCTCCTGACCTCGTGATCCGCCTTTCTCGGCCTCCCAAAGTGCTGGGATTACAGGTGTGAGCCACTGCGCCCAGCGAGACTGGGTAATTTATAAAGGAAAGAGGTTTAATTGACTCACAGTTCAGTATGGGCTGCCACAATCATGGCAGAAAGCAAATGAGGAGGAAAGTCACATCTTACATGGTGGCATGCAAAAAGAACTTGTGCAGAAGAACTCCCATTTATAAAACCATCAGATCTTGTGAAACTAATTCACAACTATGAGAACAGTATGGGGGAAACCACCCCATGATTCAATTATATCCACCTGGCCTCACCCTTAACACATGGGGATTATTATAATTCAAGGTCAGGTTTGGGTGGGGGCACAGCCAAACCATATCAGTAAGCAATAGAATTTCTCTGGGCTGAGGGACACCAGGTACAGTTGAGGCAAGGCACCTGATATAATTAGGATCTGTGTCCCCACCCAAATCTTATGTTGAATTGTAATCCCCAATATTAGAGGTGGAGCCTGGTGGGAGGTGATTGGATCAAGGGGGTGGAGTTCTTATGAATGGTTTAGCACTGTCCCCTCTGTGCTGTTCTCAATAGTGGGTGAGTAAGTTATCACGAGATATGGTTGTTTAAAAGTGTGTAGCTCCTGCTCTGGCCAAATAAGACAAGCCTGCTTTCCCTTCATATTCTGCCTTAATTGTAAGTTTCCTGAGGCCTCCCCAGAAGCCTAGCAGATGCCAGCATTATGCATCCTGTGCAGTCTGAAGAACCATGAACCAATTAACCCTCTTTTCTTTATAAATTACCCAGTCTCAGGTATTTATTTATAGTAGTGCAAGAATGGACTAATACAACACCCCACTGAACAAATGATATACGTATACATCTACATGTAGAAAGCCAAGACCATCCCACTGCCAGCTCCCAACCACAGGCTGTATGAGGTTTCTACTGCTGTTGTAACATCCACAAGCTTAGTGACTTCTCTTTAATATCTTACAGTTCTGGAGGTTACAAGTCTAAAATCAGTTTTAATGACTAAAGTCAAGGTGTTGGTAGAGCTGTCTCTTCTGGAGGCCCTGAGGGAGAACCTGTTTCCTTGCCTTTTCTGGAGGAGGCCCACATTCCTTGGCTCATGACCCTTCATCATTTCAACCTCTGCTTCTGTAATCACATCTTTCACTTGGAGCCTCTTTCTTTCTTCTTTTTTTTTTTGAGACGGAGTCTTGCTATGTTGCCCAGGCTGGAGTACAGTGGCACAATCTCGGCTCACTGCAAGCTCCACCTCTCAGGTTCACACCATTCTCCTGCCTCAGCCTCCTGAGTCACTGGGACTACAGGTGCCCACCACCACACCCGGCTAACTTTTTTTTTTTTGTATTTTTAGTAGAGATGGGGTTTCACCGTGTTAGCCAGGATGGTCTCGATCTCCTGATCTCATGATCCCCCTGCCTTGGCCTCCCAAAGTGCTGGGATTACAGGCGTGAGCCACCCTCCCCGGCCACTCTTTCTTCCTTCTTGTAAGAGCCTTTGTGATTACAGTGGATGATCCAGCCCACTGGATAATCCAGAATAATATCTGCATCTCAACAGCCTTAACTTAATGACATCTGCAAAGTCCCCTTTGACATGTTAAGTAACATATTCACAGGTTCTAAGGATTAGGACATGGACCTTTTTGGGGACCATTATTCTTCCTACTACACAGGGTATTGGAAGGATCTTCTCTGAAAGTCTAGTTCATCTGACTCATTCCAAGAAGACCCAAAGGGACTGACACTGGGTGTTCCCAGCACTGGTTTCGTTGCCTCTTCTGCAGTGACATTCACTGTGATAAGTCCCACCTACAAGCTCAACCAGCTTCTCATCCCCAGTTCTTAAATATAGGCAGATATCTGAAGAGAGCCACTAGCATGGAAGACAGAGACCAAAACAGAGAAAGGAGACTTGGGGAAGATGGAAACCATGTAGGGAGTAGAACAGTGAAAAGAAAAACTTTCGGGGAAATTATACCCATTAGAAGGATTGGAAGATGAGGTTGAGATCTCTTATTAAACCAAAATACAAAACAAAACCAAGGAGGTGAAAAGTATGAGAGAAAAGATAAGTAAGTGAGAAGACTGACGTAGGAGATTCTATATCTAAATAATAGGAGTTCCAGAAAGGAAAACAGAAAATGAGTAAAGAAATCATTAATAAAATTATTCAAAAATGTTTCCAGAATTGAACTGTATGAGTTCCGAGATGTAAGGGCCCACTGAATGCCTAGAATAGTGGATAAAAATACACCCACCCAAGACACATCACTGTGAGATTTCACAACTCTGGGGACAAAGAAAAGAGTTTAGAAGTTTCCAGAGAGGAGTAAGCTCAGACAAGAGCTGAGGAATCTGAAAGTCTTCCAGCTGCTCAGTGGTAACACTAGAAACTGAGACAGTGGAGTAATACTTTAAAAATTCTGAAGAAATGACTTCCAACTCAGAATTCTATGCGTGAGGTGGGATAAAAACATTTTGAGATATTCAAGGCTTCAAAAATTTTTACCTCTCATGTACCTGGTTTCAGAAAGCTTTTAGAGAATGTCTTCCCCCACAAACAAGAAAGTAAACCATGAAAAAGCAAACGATGTGAAACTGGTAATATGGAATTGACTGACTGATTGATTGATTCATTTTGAGACAGAGTCTCACTCTGTTGCCCAGGCTGGAGTGCAGTAGTACGATCTCGGTTCACTGCAACCTCTATCTCCCGGGCTCAAGAAATCCTCTCACCTCAGTAGCTGGGACCACAGACATGTGCCACGGCACCTGGCTAATTTTTTTTTTTTTTTTTTTGTATTTTTGGTAGAGATGGGGTTTCACCATGTTGCCCAGGGCTGGTCTCAAACTCCTATGCTCAAGCAATCTGCCCACCTCAGTCTCCCAAAGTGCTGGGATTACAGGCGAGAGCCACTGTGCCCAGCCCAATATGGGATTTAATACAGGAGAGAGGAGACGCCGGCCAGGTAGGCAGGTGTGCTTCAGGCATGGAGGGTGTCAGTCCAGATGGAGACAGTCAGAAGGTTCCAGAGGGAGTCTGGACCCTGCTGTCAGCTCTCCAGACCAGGGGGCTAAAAGGATACTTCTCTCCACCAGTAGATGAGTCTACAGTTGCTTTTGTTGCCAAAGATCTAGATTGCCTAGATTCTAGGCAATCTTCTTTTTATTGATCTGACTCAATATCCCCTTCAGCATTCTAGATCCCTGATTCCCCATACCCTACACATTGCCTGCGACATCACTTCCCTGACATGCCACCAGCCGTTGCCTATTTTTTCCCCAGGGAGTAGCTAGAGGCTGCTTCTTGAGCTCTCAGCCATGTATGGAGAGCTCACTGGGGACTGTGATATTGCTGCTTGGGGCTGAGGTTTCCACAGGCTCATTCACCTACTTGCCTATCTCCTATCCTGAGGTGGCCCCCTTTGGCCAACACGCACTGGATGGACGCTCTCCATTCCTCAGGATTCTCCTCCACAGACAGTCTTCCCCCAGCCCTACTCTGCAGTACTCAGGCCTCTTCTTTCACTCCACTAACCCAGGGTGAGCAAGTGAGTGTGGACAGTGTAGCCCAGGATGTTTCATGCCAGAATCTTTTGGCATAGAACATCACTGCCTTTTGATGTTGAGATCCTCTTTCTGCCAGCTCCAAAACCAGAAACCAAGACCTGAAGATAAGGCTAAGTGGGGGAAATAAAGAGATTCAGTCTGTTGTCGCCTGGCTATCCCTTTACCCTTTGCCTTCCTCCAAAACAAAACAAAACAAAAAACCCTTTGAACACTCAAGAGCAAGAGTGACATTTATCATAGTAGTCATGAATCTACTCTAATTTGAAGAGTAAATCATTAACAACATCAAGCAGATGGTGTTATCAGCTAGTATAAGTAAAAATTACACCCATGTCACTACTGATGGTGACATACCAATGTAAATGGCAGACAATCACAGGTTTTGGGGGGAGGCCAAACATCCTGTTTCTTTAATCCTTTCTTCCATGGTCTTTCCAGAAAGACACCCATCACTTGGAGAGAGGGTGGGGATTGTAGAGTGATATTCAAAACTGCTAGTGGAAGTCAGTTTCAAGGAACATTCATTGCCCATCTATTATGCACCAGACATTGAACTGCTTTAAAATACTCCATGTGATTAAGTCAGGGAAATGGGGACACCCGAAATTATTATCATCAATTATAGCAATGGATAAGTGTGCATTACGGGAGAGTCCCTCAGTCATCCTCTTTTTTGCATCTGTAAAGTGGAGGTGACATTTTCCATCCCAGCCAACTCTATGAGGTAAAAGAGCCTATAACTCTGAATGAACTCTAAAGTTTAGTCTCACAAGTATTGCTGCTGAAATTACTCTTTCTGGAACAGAACTTTACAGGTTTTAAAACATCTCAAATTCATTATGTGTTTTCATCCTCTCAGCACTCCAAGGAAGTAGGCTGGAATTAGAACTTTTCTAGCAGTTTTTGGCAATGCCATCAGAAAGGGGAAAGTACAATGTTATCCAAATGTCATTAGCACTTTGAATCTACCAGGCAGGCATGTGTCGAGGCTTTCCAGTGTGAATGTTCTCATTGAAACGGTGTTCTGTATTTTGATACTAAAACATGAGCAGGCCTGGTCTGCTCTGTTTGGCAGAGTATGAGCTCCCTGCAAATGACTGTGCCTTTCTCAGTTCAGGTTTAGCACCTGGGAAAGAAGAAGAGCTCTGGAAGTGTTCATTGACTGACTGACTGACCGAGTGAATGGATGGATGGATGGATGGATGGATGAATGAGTAAATGGGGGAAGGCACAGGAGATTTGACTAATGGGTAGAAGAAAACTGAGATCACAAAGATCTGGGACTAAGATCCTCAAAATGTGATGAATATAAGATAAGAAGTTCCCAACATAAAAACTAAAATTGTAAACTGAGAAAAGAATAGATTAAAATATATATGAAATTTAAAAATGTGAACATATGTTGTATTTAATTAAGATCAACAATAAGCAAATGAGAAGCTTGTGTCTATGTTGACATTTCAATTCTCACCATAATTTTTGATTAACTTATATTTATTTATGATTTTTGGCACATTAAAGGGCTTTTTTTGTTTAAAAAAAAAAAAAGGGAAGAAATCCTGAGAATCAGCTTTGAAAGTAAAACCATAAACACAAACACAATTTTCCACTTTACTAAATTTAAATGATATCCTTCTTAATCAACTAAAGAGAAATCAACTGTTATTAATTAAATGCTCAATCACGGAATGACCACTAGCATGATCAACAGAGACTCATCTCCTACATCACTGGTAGCTAACAAGCCTTTTTGTGTGATTGACATTAGCAACCATACAGCAAACAAAAGGAATGTCCAGTAAGGCCTGGAGGCTAAAAGTGATTGTGCTCTGGATTGTTGGTAGAGGATTAACTAAAGATACACACACACACACACACACACACACACACACATACACACCAGGTAAAGCCCTTTATAAACTATATATTTTTTATCTATTAAATAGCAACACATATAATTCAACTTTATGGGCAGTAAGAAGTCACTCGTTTAACATAGTCATTGTCCTGGCAATAACTATGTGCCAGGCAGTAGGTGTGGTGTATGTATACATAACCCTAACCCTGGTGTATGTATACATAACCCTAACCCTAACTATGTGCCAGGCAGTAGGTGTGGCAGTAGGTGTGGTGTATGTGCTAGACAATACATATATGTAATAATTATGTGCCAGGGAACAACTATGTGCCAGGCAATACATATATGTAATAACCATGGGCCAGGGAATATGTATATGTAATAACTATGTGTCAGGCAATATACATAGGTAATAACTATGAGCCAGCAATACATATATGTAATAACTATGTGCCAGGCAACAACTGTATGTCAGGTAGTATGCATATGAAATAACTGTGTGCCAGGCAATATGCTTGATGCTGGGGATACAAAAGTAGACAAACTCTAAACTGAAAGTGCTCACAGTCAAGAAGTGAAAACAGACCTGGAAATCAAAGGAAAACAACTTGGTTTGATGTAAAAACAAGACGAACAAAAAGTGGGGCAGCCCAGAGGAGGAAGAGAGAAGTTGACTTTCTTAGATATAAATTCTTGTTTTTTAAAAAAAACTCCTTTGAACCTGGTGCTCCATGGGTCATGTCTACCTCACATTGTAGCCAGAGAGCTCTTTCCCAAATGAGAATTGGTGATCATGTTGCTCTTTTCCTTAAAAAGCTCCAGTGCTAATGTCCATCTCTTTTGACTAGACTCTCAGTTGCAGGAGGGCAGAGACTGGGTTTGTTTTGCTCGCTGCTCAATACTTCACATTAACCATGAGTTCCATGCAAAGTAGGTACTTAAGTTTATTTGCTGAATGAGTGAACTGGAGACACAAAAACATGATCATAAAGTTTTCTTCCTTCTCTTTCTACATCAGTGTGTTCTGGTGGTTAGGGTGGAGCTTCCCATGCAGAACAGGGTAGGGTTAAGAGCATGAACTTTGGACCCCATGAGATACAATTCCAAATCTTGACTTCCCCTTTTCCTGTCTGTATGACCTTGAACAAATGATTGAAACTCTCTTAACTTCAGTTTCCCCATCTACAAAACGCGAGTAATAACAATAATGATATCTGCTTGACAGGATAGCTATGAGGATTATACATTTACAGGAGATGCCTGGCAGACTCCCCTAGGTGTATTAAGTGTTCAGCAAATGTGGACATTATTTTTGAAATTCTCCCCTAAGCCAAAAATCAAATTCCCAAGCTTTTACCATTGCTCAAAACACGGGGTTTTCCTTTGGGACAAGCTTCCAGGGTGCTGGATTCTGAGTCTCAGAAGAGCCTCCAGAGTGGGCAGAATCCGGAGGAACTCAAGGAGAATTCAGTGTCTCCCACTTGACCACTCAGTATGTTCATCAGATTCATCCCCAAAAGACTCAGGATTATTTCCAAATTTCAATTGAGAAAGCTAAAGACTTTTCCCCATTGAGAAGTCCAGAACCAATGTTGTTTTGTGGACAACCTGGGGGTGGAGGACAGAAGGGAGTACTTTCGACAAGGAAGCTCTCCTGATCACTGGTTAAAAGGGGCTGCCTCTTTAACTTAACCTTGTGCCCACCTTAGAAAAGCAAATTTTGTTTGTTTTGTCTGTTTGTCCTTATAGTACATTTCTGCAGGGGGAAAAAATAATGGTAACAAAGGGTGTTGGAAGGTTGGATACATGGAAAATACTCAATCTTTCTGGTATTTGACATTTGATATTTGCATATTTCATTTTAGGAGTCAGATCTAGAAAAGTGGATATATACAAATCGCCAAGGGACAGCACAAGGAATATCCACACTTACCCCAGTTTAAAATAGGGGCTCTGTCGAGGTCTCTAATGAGATTTCAATAGTCTGATTCTATAATTTTGAAGCAGTCTTGTAATTAGACATTGTCTGTATGTGGACGGCATGCTGGAAAGGAAGTGAGAAGGGAGCTGGGAGGCCCAGATTCTAGTCCTTTGTCTGCCTTCCTGCGGTGCTGTCTTTGGGTACATGAGTTCCTCTTTCTATACATTAGTTGAATCATATCTGTAAATAACGACATCCTTGGTATCTTTTTCACTATGAAGGATCTACTTTTCACTATTTTCCCCACAGGACCCAATTTTTTGTAAGACTTTGTCTACTAAACAAATAAGAATGGGAAGCCTATTAATAATGGGCTTGTGCAAGGGATACTAGAGGCAGGCAAAGTATCTATCTAGGAGGCAAATTATCAAATTAGCCACTGGAGAGCAATTCTGTCCCAACAGCAGGGATATTTCCGATAATAATTTGAATTGTATTAACTACAATCATTTGTTGGAAGCTTACTGTGTGCTAGACACTCTACATGCGTTATCTAACTTAGCCCTTACCACAAAGAAGGAGGAAGGTACCATTATTTCTGCATTTTACAGATCAGGAAACTGAGGCCAGGGGAGGTGCAGTAGCTTGTCTAAGGTCACATAACTAGTAAAGGTCAGACAAGCTACTCAATTCAGGTCTGTGTGATTCCACGGCTCAAACCCTTAATCACTAGAGTCAATTGCCTCTCAATTCCAATAGAATAACGTCATCTGTTTAGGGCTTACGTTAAAAAATCAGAAAATATGTGTAAAATTGCATAGAGCATCGTTGCCCTCGAGACTTCTCTAAAGCCATAGTGTGGCAAGACGCTTACATTAAAAAATTGAGACCAAATAGAGAAAAAGCATTATGTACCCCACTTCGGGCCTGGTCTGGGGCACATCTCATTGGCAGAAAGATAGGCAGAATTGCTGCCCTATTTCAAATCTTCATATTACATATCATTTTTCTTTTTCACTTTCTCCATTTTTTCCTCCTCCTTTCCTTTATTGAATGATTTTAGTTAAAATTACTTACATTAGTTTTCTGTTGCTGCCATAACAAATTATCACCAATTTAATGGCTTCAAACAATAGCAATTTATTATCTTACAGTTTTGGAGATCAAAAGTCTAAAAGAGGTCTCACTGGGCTAAAACAAGGTGTTGGCAGGGCTGTGCCAGGGGAGAGTCCATTTCCTTGTGTTTACCAGCTTGTAGGAGTTGCCTATGTTCTGTGGCTCTGGGTCCCCTCCACCTTCAAGGGCAGCAAGTTGCCTGCTCAGACTTCTGTTTCCACGTCACATCTCCTCTGACTCTCCTCTTTCACTTATTACACCTCTTGTGATTAAGTCAGGCCCACCTGGATAATCCTGGATAAAATGTCCCATCTCCATAGCCTCGATTTAATCACACTTGCAAAGTTGCTTTTGCCATAAAAGGCAACATATCCACAGGTGTGGGTATTAGGACATAGACATCTTTGGGGGCCCTTTTCTGCCTACCACACTGCTTAAGTTAAATGCACGCGTACTGAGAGACCATGGTATTAAAAATATGTTCCATGTAAAAGCTCCCAAGAGCTTCTACCCATGTGTTCCCAGAGGGCAGAATCCCAGGACATTTGGTCATCAGGTCCCCAGTACCCAACACAGTGTTTACAGCAGGTGCTCAGTAAATGTTTGTTGCATAAAGAAATAAATGAGGCCGGGGGCTGTGGCTCACGCCTGTAATCCTAGCATTTTGGGAGGCTGAGGTGGGCAGATTACCTGAGGTCAGGAGTTTGAGACCAGCCTGGCCAATGTGGAGAAACCCTGTCTCTATGAAAGATACAAAAATTAGCCAGGTGTGGTGGCGAATGCCTGTAGTCCCAGCTACTTGGGAGGCTGAGGCATGAGAATCTCTTGAACCTGGGAGGCAGAGGTTGCAGTGAGCCAAGATCGGCCACTGCACTCCAGCCTGGGCAACACAGTGAGACTCTGTCTCAAAAAATAATAATAAAAAAAGAATGAATGAACTAACACCTTTTTTCTCTTTTTTTATTTGATATGGACTTTCTTTTCTTTCAAGAAACTTCAAAACTACAGTGAATAAGTGCCCATTGATGCACCATCCAACACTGACTATTTTTAACACTGTGGTTTATATACACCTTCTTCCTTTAGAAAATGAAATACTTCTTGTGAGATTATGTTAAAATTTTGCTGAATGAGCCATTTTTGACTCTGCTCTGCTCAGTTTTGTGTTGTTTTGTAACAGAGGTTAACAAAGGACTCTTCATGTCTTTGTTTCTGCTAAAACTCTTTGAGAAAGGGTGTCCAATACTCCCAGTTATCAAGTAAGGTATAAGACCAATAGGGCTGATTGGTTAGACATACTGTTCACAGACCCCTGCCTTTAAAAGAATTGCAGTGGCCTAGGAAAATTGGAGGGGATTCTTGAGGGAGCCATCAGTGAGCTGTGGGCTCCAGCTTTGCCCCCAGAGATAGGTGATGCCCTTCCCTCATTGTGCCTAGAGACAAGGCTTCCATGAGCCCACTCAGAGAACTCCGTATGTCTCTGCGGTGCTTGGGCACACTTTACTCTGATGTTCAACTCACATCTGAGAAATCTAAAGGGCAAGAGATTGTGGCTGGCTACCGAGCAGACAGGAGTAAAGAGATGGTGCTGGACCAAGGGGCCACCTGCCTTCCCAGAATTTCTCAGCACTAGGTATATGGGCTACCTGAGAAAGAGAGCAGGGTGGTGCCATGTACTGACAATGAGGGGCACCACGAGGAGCTAGGGACAGGCAGAAGGAAGCAAAAGATGACACCTAGGGACTGAGAAAAGAGTCCTAAGTGATCAGCCAGGGGAGGGATCTTTGTCCGGGTTAAGAGAATCGTGGGTGACCCTTCCTAGCACTGAGGGCTCAGAAGCAGCCAAGAATGTGCCCTCTGAGAGGTTGGCCAGCCGGGATGTGCCTTCAGAGCCTGCAAGGGTACCAGTCAGGCAAGAACTGTGCTGCCCCTCCCTCTCCTCCCTTCAGCTGCAACCAGAACACCACCTTTCAAATGCAGAGGGCTACCAGGCAGCAGGCTCAAGCCAGGGGATGGAGAAGCTTTCACTTTAAACGGATTTGGACACTGTAACAATTACATGGGGCGCTTTATGCTGATTACTGAACTGAGCCTTTTTTGGTGGGGAAAGTGACTGGAGGACTTTTATTACCCGATGGAACTTGCCTTAGATTTTATCCGAGGGGACAGGGTAGATCTAGCCATACAGAGCACATTGAATAAAGTTGTTTTTGGATCACACCCCAGACATCCTGCTCAGACAATGTAATGATGATGAGTGTGCATTTTGAGTCTCAGAATGGAGCCTTCCTTATCCCCAAGTTCTTACAGGTATCCTCCCCCGTGTGTTCCCTCAGCATCCCCAGAAGTAATTTGGATTTTCTTGATTTTCTTCCTTATAGTGTCTGCAGCTTAAGAACAGTTCCTCTCCAGTCTTCGGTCTTTGATCTTACTGCCTTTGCTTTCACTTTGTCTAAAGGGCCATCAAAGGTGTGAGCATCTGCAAGCTAACTGGGAGGGGCTTAGTCATGTAGGGAAATGACATTTCCTGCCTGGATCCTGGTGACTTTGGGAATGCGCTCGTCATTCATGAGCTTTCAAAACAGCAGTGTCTGGGAACTTGCCTGAAAGCTGTCCTCCTCATGGCCTTTTCGAATAAGCTGAAGATGAAAGGGCCTAAATACTTGAAGGAAAATACAAGTGGGCTCACTCTTTTCTCCAGGGGCAAAGTCTGTCTCTCTGAGGCACAGTGGATGTGCCTTTGGTTGGAGAAGTCAGGGAATCTCAGTGAGTGAGGAACAAGAGGAAACTCTTTAAGGTGTTGAGTCAAATTATTGAAATTAACAAGGCCTGAAGAGGTTATGACTAGATCAAGGTCACACGGCTGGTAAGAGGCACAGCCAGTACTGAAATCCAGGTCTGCCTAGTGGCAAAGTCTGCAGCCTTTCCACTACACCCTGTTGCCTCCTGTCACAGGACTTGGAGGGAACTTCCAAAATAATCACCCCAATCCTTTCTTTAAGCGAGTGAGGAAACAGAGTTCAGGAAGGATAAGTGCTCTTCCCAAGGCTGTACACGAAGTCATTGGCAAGGTCTAGAAACTAGGTCTGCCTGTTCTCAGGGTGGTGCTCCCCTTACTCCTGTGCGCCAGGATGAAGCCACATCTTTCCTCAGAGGAGGTGGGAGGAACAAGTGAATTTTAATGCTATGTGCTGCCCTACTCTATCATCTCACATAATGTCTGTTTGGATGTCTTATAGCTATAGACGCCTACATGGGCACCGTGACTATAATCTCATCCTCCACTGTGTAGTCAGATTGCTTTCTTTTTTTCTCTCCCTCCTTCTTTCTTTTCCTTCCTTTCTTTACATTTGCATTGGGTTTTATATTAAATAATCACTCCAATATAGGAGGCAGGATAGGATAGTGAAAAGAATGTGGATTTCTCAGTCAATGATAATACATAATAATAGTAACAGCCAACACATACCATATGGCAGGCACTGTTCTAAGAGTTTTACATACTGCGATAGACTGAATTGTGTCCCTGCAAAATTTATATGTTGAAGCCCTAATCCCTAATATGATGCCACTTGGAGATGGGTCCCCTGGGAGATAATTAGGGTTAGATGAGGTCATGAGGATAGGCATTGATGAGGAAATTAGTGGCTTTATAGAAGAAGAAGAAAGAAAGAGGGCTTCCCCTCCACCATGTGAGGCACAGTAAGAAGGTGGCCTTCTGCAAGCCAGGAAGAGGACCCTCACCAGTAATTGAATCTGCAAGCACCTTGATCTTGACTTTCCAGCTTTCAGAACTGTGAGATATAAACATCTATTGTTTAAGCCATCCAGTCTATGGTATTTTGTTATGGTAGTCCAGGCTGACTAATACACATATAGAAACTCATTTAGTCTTCTAACAACAGTATAAGGTAGGCACAGGTATTGTCTCCCTTCAACAAGTGAAGAAACTGAAGCTTAGAGAAGTGCTGTGCTAGGTACTTAGACGGCCACTAGGAATATGAAGATTAATGCTTTGGGTTCCAGGAAATAATCCAGTCCAGTGAGTTCAATTCAGCTTGGCCTTTAGGGCTGTATCCTGGTGCCCCAAAACAGGACTGTATCCATTTGGCAGAACATGTTTTGCTTGCTTAACAATTGGCCTCAATCATGTAAAGCCATGCTTTAATGCCACTTTGGGAAACTCTACTTCTGGAAGTTTCCTCAATCATCAAGAAACATCTTTCCTGAGAAGGGACAGAAAGAGGTCTGACTTTCATTCTTTTGTGATCTTTGGCAAGTTACTTGACCTTTCTGAGTTTCAGTTTTCTCATTTGTGCAATGGGTGTAATAACAACTATTTCATAAAGTTAATGTGAGGATTTGATAAAATTGAGATGTGAAAAATGCCAGCTATGCCACAAATACCTTAAAGAGATTCTGGCAGCCACCAAGGACCCGCCCTCTCCCCATGGAACCATGACTTAGCCAAACGGGGGAGAGCAATCTAACCCTTGCTCCAAAATCTCTAGGTAAGCTACATTTCACAACTTCCCGGAGGAGGACCGTCTGTTGGCCCAGACCCAGGTCCCAGGCGCTTTCCCAATCCTGCCTGCTGACTTTAACCTCATTTCCCCTCCTGGAATAATTAAAAGAATTGTAAATGTGTTATGTATGGATTGACTAAAATCATTCCTTATTCCACAAAAAGAACTGAGGGGTCTCCGTTTGCATGGCGAGGACCCTCTACTGAAGAGAATTCACATCATTGTATCCCTTAAATCTCACAACATCTTTATTTCACTTATACAGAGACGGGATCAGAGAGGTTGTGTGACTTGCCCAGGTCACTCAGTTAGAAAATGCCACAGCTGGAAATTTGAAACTGGCTGATTGGGATACCAACTTGTTGTTTCTTCTAGTACTCCACTCTTAAGGGAGCAACAAATCTTCAGTCTCAAAAATGAGGAGGATAACATAGTGGCCATCTCGCTACCTCTCTCACCAGCATGATCAACAGCATCGGCTACTGATGAGGGACAGGCCAACAACAACGCTAACAGAATGACCCTCACATCCCCTGTTCGTGGGCTTCTTATGCAGCTCTGCAAAGGCAGGGATTGCTATCAGCGGCATGCTATGGAGAATACAGTCAGACCCTGTAAAACTTTCAAGCCTCTGTCCCATGTCTCACAAACATTAGGTCCTTGGCATGCCTGGGTCACCAAGCTTAACTGTTGCATCATCTAATTTTATAGTTTCTTAATTTATGTTTTATATAATTTTTCCTCATGATTCCAAGATAAGGTGGACTTTTGATGTGCTTTTAAGATATCTATGTAAAAGCCTTTTTTTTTTTTTTTTTTTTTTTTTTTTTTGCATGGACAGACATGTTTTTATTAATGTTGGGTATATACTATGTTTAACCACTTGAATAATTAGCATACTTTTTCTTTTTTTTTTTTTTTTTAAGACTAAATCATTATAATTTAATAATTGATTACATGTAATTTCTTCCAGAGATTTGCATGTTTCAAGGTTTTTCTTTTTTTTTTTTTTTCTTATATTATTACTGGGAGATATACCTAATGCTAAAAGCCTTTTTTTTTTAAAAAAAAAACTTTTTGGTTCAGGGGTACATGTGCAGGCTTGTTATGTAGGTAAACTGTACGTCACAGTGGTTTGGTGTACAGATTATTTTGTTACCCAGGTAGTAAGCACATTATCCCACAGGTAGTTTTTCAATCCTCAACCTCCTCCCTCCCTCCACCCTCAAGTAGGCCCCAGTGTCTGTGGTTCCCTTCCTTGTGTCCTCGTGGACTCAATATTTAGCTCGTGCTTGTAAGTGAGAACGTTAGATATTTGGTTTTCTGGTTCCTGTGTTAGTTCATAAAAGCTTTCTCTCTTTTTTTTCTTTTGCTACTTATATTTTATTTTTGCCTCAATTTTCTTGGGCATCTATAGAAAAAGTTTCTTTTTTATTTTCAAATTTTAAAATGTATATAAATCCCTCTGGTATTTAAATTTTCACATTTCAAAATTTCTAAAATACAAATAAAATAAAAAATAAACCAACGTTACATTAGAACTCTCTTAAGAAAAGTGGATAAAGCCAGATGTTGGAACTTGGTGGCTTATAAACTAATCTTTAATAAGTTTTTTAAAAGTATGCATAAATCATAGTCATTCGGTGGAGTTCTTAATTAATACCCGGTGGCACAGAGCTTGAGATTGGGCAGGTGCCACATAAATGTAGTATTTAATTCTAGATTGTTCCTATTTTATGACTGTGCAAACTGAGGTCTATGAAAATTAAATGACTTCTTTCACATAAAAGAACAAAGCATTATTTTCTTTGACAACAAGTCAAAGGCAACAAATTGTCTTGGAAAAAATATGGCTAGAACTGCATAACTGAGCTAGATGAGTTTTGAGGGCCACAATCTAGCATGGAGATAAATAGCTGTCCTTTTAGACCACTGACTGCTCTCCAAGGGGGGTTATGTGTCTCTGGCAATTTCCACTCTTGGAAAGCAAGGGTCTTAGCTTATACAATCTCACTTTTGCGGGGAAGGGTGGAGTGAGGTCTAAATCTTAGCATTTTAGGAACTTGGGTAGAGGTTACATAGGTCTCCTTCAATATTTTCCCCAGGAGTTTCTATGTCCCTTATGCAAACAGGATTCTTGGCCTGCTGTGAGTTCCCCCAGGTGAAAATATCTTATGAAGCAACCAGCCACTCACACATTAGTATGATTTAATCATCTCTAAAGAGATAGCTCTCTGAAGCTAAGACTCTGCAAAGGAGTAGAGGTGGGAGGTGAAGAAAATAATGCTTTATTCTTTTATCTCTGTACTATTAAGTCTTCTTTGTCTTTCAAGATCTCATTCAAGTGCCATTTCTTCTAAAAAGCCTTCCTTAATCTCTCTAGTTAGACAGATTGCTTCCTTCTTGTTACTTCAGTAATACCTTTTTCTTTCTGCTCTACACCAGTACTTCTTACAATCTCTTCCATACATTTACTTATTGGTGCATTCATCTTATATTCCCTCTGGACTGGTAGTCCCTTGAGGGCGGGGATACTTTTGATTTACTTTCTATGTGTTGTCTAGCTCAGAGAAGGTAAGGTTATCTTCTGATATCTTAAAACTCTGAAATTACTTGGAAGTGAGATGCAGGGTGTCTGCCCAGTTTTGCACAGGCTCCTCTAGCTCCTGCACCATTCCCCTACAGCTAAGTTTGGGCCACTTGGAAAGAAAGCTTGAATCTCCTCTGTACTCTCACAGTCTTGGTGCAGAAACAGTGGTTCTCACCCACAGTTCACTGCCTGCCAACCTGCTCTGGTTTCAGAAAACACAAGGTAGATTCCTAGCTGAGGAACTTTCTCACTTTGTTGTGACCATGAGTAATGTATATCATCTTTCTCTTCAGTTTCTTTTTTTATAAAATAGGCATTATTCTTGCCTCTTATGGCTGTTGTTCTGAGGACTGGATACAACACCTGCTGTATTTGACACAATACTTTGCACATAGTAACCTCAATAAATAGTAGCAATTTTTTTTTCAATAAAGAACAAAAATGTTTAAGACATTGCCTGGTATATAGTAGGGGCTGTAAGAGCTGTGTGTAAGCTGTGTGTAAGCATTTTAATTCTTATTTTAGGAAAGCAATAAAATGTAGTAAGAAGAGCAGGAGCTTTGGAATCTACTTGGGTTCAAACTCTTGCTCTGCTAATTGCTTGTTGAGTTGTGTTGGGTAAATTGCTTAACTTTTCTAAGATCAGATTCCTCATCCCTGAAATGGGGGATAATTCTACCTTATAGAATTGTTGTGCTGATTAGAGAGAAAAAAGTATTTTAAGAGTTTTAGTGGATTGTATTTACCAAAGATGCCACATTAATATCTCTCATCTGACATGCTCTTCTAGAACTTTGCTGTCCTCCCTCTCCATCAAGAGCTGGACTTGAATTTCTCTGTCCTTGAATCTCGGTGGGTTTGTAGGACACTTGTGATTAACAGAATGCACTGGTTGTGATACTAGATACCTTCCTAAGCTAGGCCATAAGATGCCATGTGGCTTCCATCTTGTTGCCACTTGCCTGTGGAGTCCTGAGTGGAAGAAATCCATTATAGGGTAGTGCATAGTAAAGACCAGATGAGACAAAATAACAGCATTTATTATTAGAGCAATTATTAGAATTATTACCATCTCGCAGGGTATGTCTACATGGCCCCAGTATGCAGGAGAACTCAGCCCCCAGGCTTCTGCCCCACCCCCAGTCTCTCAGTCCATGAAAATTTAGCTTGTGAGCCCCTCTCCATGCCCTGCCACATGGTTGTGGGGGCACCACAGGAGGCCGAGAGGATGTGGGAAGTGGTTCTGTTGGCCTCTTGAGTCACAAACTGTGGGGGTGTTAGGGGACCCTTCTTACTTGTTTTGGTGCAGCTTTCTTCTCTGCCAAGGACGGGGAGCGACCTTTTGTATAAGACTGCTGCTTGCCTGTGTGAGGACATCTCCTTAACCTCCTGTCCTCTGGCACTTTTACATATTGTCTGGACAGAGGTCAGTTTCATGGGACACATTCTTTGTTGCAGTTAAGCCAAGCCCTTCAGGTCTTAGAATTGGTTTAAACCTGATTAACTCACAAGGAAAAGGGAAATTTACATTTTGGGACTGGAGAATAAGATATTTAAGCCACTCTTAATAAATGCTTTTCATCTTGCTACTTTCAAAGCCACGTGCTCTCTCTCTCTCTCTCTCTCTGAGTCTCTCTCACTTTTACTCCTTTTGCTTTCAAACTGGGTTTTTCTCTCTTCTCTTTTTCTCTCCTTCCTCTTTTCACCTCCTCTCCATTATTTGCACTTTCTTTCCTATTCTTCTCCAAATTCTACCCTCTTTGCCTTCGTTCATCCTTTGTCTGTCTCTCCATGTTTCTCTCTGCTTTGCTCTTCCCAGCTTTGATATCTGTCACTTTCAGCAACTTTGTTCCTGAAGGGGTGAAACATGCAGCTTTCTTTGAAGATGACAGTATCGTCACCAAACGGTTATAGAGGGAGGTTGGAATTCTGGAACTTCTGCAGTTAGCTTTGCTTATATTCTGAGCAGTCTTGGTGGAGACAGTGCCCAGCAATGTGTTTCAGGTCTAATGGGCCTGATCTCTCCTTGTCAACAGAGAGGCTGGTGGGAGCCAAACTGTGGGGTTGATGGTCCATTCACTAGGCTTACCGGAATGTCTCCCGTGCTGTCCTCTGGAAGGACAGCTCAGGGCAGGCAGAGATCTGAGGGTGATTAAGCCTCTCTCTGAAGACTTTGGAAAAAGCCTTGGACTTGGGGTAAAGATCTCAGGCCCCCACCAGCTGTGTGATCTCAGGCCAATCACTTTACCTCTCTGAGCCTGTTTCTAACCCATAAAATGGAATAATGATAGTCATCTTGCCTTCCTCAGGGAGCTATTATGAGGCTCACACGAGCTAATGAATGAGAAAGCATTTTGTAAAGTAGAAAGTGCTGTACAAATTTAAACCCTTTTTTATTATTGTTGTTATCAGGACCATAATTTTTATGTCCCACTAATGTTCATCTTACAACTCATCAGTATTAAGAAGAATACGCTCTTAGTGGAACAAAATCTTGTTTCTCCGTCGTGCCATGAATTTATGGCACACTTGTGGGAAATAAATATTACTGTTTTGTGGGGCCTTTATCAAGTCCCCTGCTTCTGCCCCACCCCCATCCTGTTCATTTAAGCCTAGCCGACCCTCTCTGCAAGAGGGTGCTGGGAAAGCCAGGGTTGACCTTACAGGCCTGGACAAGCTTGGCGGGATGTGCTCTCAAACCGGCACCTTGCATCCTTGCATCCTATCCCATTCCTGCATCTGCCCACTGTGGTGTAAGCCCGGTCCCGGTCTTTGCGCCAAGAGACAGAGTAGCTTCTCTGAGAGCAACCCCAGTGTGCCCCAGGACCCAGGCAGCCGCCTTCTCAGGTACTCCGTGGTCCTCCCTCTCTCTACCTGGCTTCGGCCACCCTCTCCTTAGTCTCTTGGGCTCCCCCTTGTGGTTGGCTTTGGCCAAACCCGCCTCCCTGACCCTCCAGCAGGTCCTACAATCCAAGAAGAAATAAGCCGCCCATCTAGGGAACTACGGCTCCTGGAACCGCAGAGTACTCCATCCTTTCAGGCTGCTGAGACACTGACCTCAGATGCCTCCGGGAGGAGCAAAGGCAGCTCTGGGGAGCTGTATCCACTTCACCACCTGCGCTTGGCTTGGAAATTTCATTGCTGTTAAAACCAGTCATGGTCATCTTATTCCAACCTGAGTCAGTATTCTTACCAATCTTCAAACTTGCATCAGACATATGCTCCCAAGAGTTGAGGAGGGGCTTACAAAGGGTGACAGGAAAGAGGTGGCAAGTGCATTCAGTGGAGAGTTTGGTTCCACTCACCTTTTGGGCCTCATCCCCCGGGTCTGTGCCAACCCATCCAGCCTCACCCTGGATCTGTCCTGGTGCTCCTGGCTCCTGACTCAGTGCACTGTCCATCCCTGCTCCTCCATAGGCCTTCCTCTCCCCTCTCTGAATCTTGGGGTGGCCTTCCGCTTGGTCTCTCAATCCCAATCCCACTTTGGCTCCCACAACTACTCCAAGAGAAGCTCTCATTGCATTTTACAGATGACGAAACTGAGGTTTAGGATGTTAAATCACTTGTCTGAGGTCCGAGGGTTCTTGGGGTGGGGGAACCAGAAGCCGACCAGAGTGAAAGCTCATTCCATTACGATATGCTGTCTCCTCTGCGGTTTTAGAAAAATGATCAGGGCTTAGCCTCTGCCTTCAAGGAGCTCAGGGCCTAAAGGAATGGACAGAGTCACATAGACAAACACTTGTGATCAGCTAAGGCAATAGGGCAATAAGGGAGACTACCCATAGCTCTCAAAATTCAGAAGAGCTATTTAGTTATTAATTTGGCCCAAAGAACTAGTGGTGGTGGTGGGTTGTGTATGTGTTAACACTTTCAGAAGAGGGGCTGTCATTAAGTGACATTGTCAGTATTTTCCCCAGAAGTCTGGAGAGCAAATATTAGTGTTTCATGCTGCCATTTCCCCAACCTTGCCCATGGCAGACACTGATGATCAGTCTTCTCTAGTGAATCCAGATATGGCTTCAGAATCTTTGCCACAAAATGCCTAGATGACTATAGCTTTTGATTGAGGCTGGCAAGCAAAAGAGCATTTTTTTTTTTTTTTGCTACTCTGCAGTCTTAGATATAGCACTTGTGTTTTCTACAAGAGAAAACAGGTTCAGAGAAAGAAATGACTCTTGTACATCACTATGGAGCAACAGCATCTCTGATTCCACCAGGATTTGCTTCTCTGAATGATTTTCTTATCTCTTGGACATTACTTAGTTCTTGCTAAACATTCGTTGAGTTCTGATTCTGTGGCATGGATAGGAAATATCAACCTGCATTACCTCTCATCCTCACAACTACCTGTGACATAGTCATGATTATTGCCACTTTACAAAAGAGTAAACTGAGGCCCAGAAATGTAAATAACTTGTTCAAGGTCACACAGCCAGGAAGCAGTGGAACCAATATTTGGTCTCAGGTCTGCCTCCAGAGTCTATTTATTTTTCAATTCTTCTAAATGTGTTACAAAATGTTCAAAAATCTAAAAAGGTTTAAGATGAATACAGTATACACCCTTGTCCCCACTCCCCAGTTAGAAACAAAACAAAGCCTGTTTCATTTTTGCAGAATACCATACTGCCCTTCACAACACATAATAAAATGAGATTTAATAATGTAATTGAGCCATGTTGAACATTTCTCAATGAAGCCTGCTTTTAGTGGAGTTTCTTTATAAATTGAAATAATGTCTTTGGATATTTGAGAGACTGCAGCAAGGAAAGTCTGCTGTTCACAGACCTGGTCATTGGAGGAGTAATTTAATGCCATAGACATAGATTTCTCATTTTACCTTTAATCAGTTCTAACAAGCCAAAGGTCATTGCAAACGGGTCCTCCAGCATCTCCCTTTTCTGCATCGGCCACTCTCAGGAGACTTATTTGAATTTGGTTCCCTGTAACAATCTTTTATTTTTCTTTTCTTTTTTAGAGACAGGGTCTTGCTGTGTTGCCCAAGTTGGTCTTGAACTTCTGGAGTTAAGTGATCCTTCTACCTCAGCCTCCGAAAGTGGTGGGATTATAGGCATGAGCCACCACATCCAGCCCCTGAAACAATCTTATACCATTCATTTCTTTCCCTGCCACCATTTGGGTCACTCCCTAATAGTCATAACTCTATCTTCTTTAGTTTCCCCAGTCAGAATGAGCCTTTTCTTCGTTATAGTCTCCCTCAGCACCCAATAACCCTGGTAAAGCATACATATGCCTTGTATTAGTTATTTATGTAAGTAATTTCCCCATTAGACCCAGCCTTGCTCATCTATAATCCATGTAACAGCAATTATCATAACTGTGAAGACTTTACATTTTCTGAGTGCTTTTCCTAGTCATAATCTTATTTAATTTGTATAATATCTGAGGTATGTATTTTTAAATCATATTCAATTATACAGATATGACCACAGCAACTCAGAAAGGTGAGGTGACTTGCCTAAAGTCACAGCTAGCTAGTTGCAAAGTTCAGATAAAATTTAGTGTGCCTGTCCTCCTCTTATTAGAATACACAGTATTCTGCCAGGCACAGTGGCTCATGCCTATAATCCCATCACTTTAGGAGGCCAAGGCGGGTGGGTCATGAGGTCATCAGTTCAAGACCAGCCTGGCCAACATGCTGAAACCCTGTCTCTACTAAAAATACAAAAATTAGCCAGGCGTGGTGGTGTGCACCTGTAATCCCAGCTACTCAGGAAGTTGAAGCAAGAGAATTGCTTGAACCCGGGAGGCAGAGGTTGCAGTGAGTCGAGATCGCACTATTGCACTCCAGCCTGGGTGACAGAGTGAGACTTTGTCTCAAAAAAAAAATATATATATATATATATATATATATATATATACACACAGTATTCTATATGTGATTTAAAACCTGAAATTTGTTGCAGTTTTACTCAAACTACCAACTGTCAATTGCTTTATTCTGTAAATACCTACCAAGCACATATTATATGCCAGGAATTACGTGGGGTTCTAGGGAAACAGCAGTGAATAGGACAAAGAAGGTCCTTATCTCATGAAGCTTACAGTGTAGTAGTTAGATAATTAACAAGTAAGCAAAGAAATGAACAAGGTGTGGTAGGCTAAACAGTGATCCACCTGCTCAAAGATGTCCACATCATTATCCCTGGGACCTGTAAAGTTTACTTTACATAGCAATAGGCACTTCGCAGATATGATTAAATTAAGGGTCTTTTGATGGAGGGATTAATCTGATTTTAGCTAGGCAGGCCCAATGTAATGAACCTTTAGAAAAAGGAGTCAGTAAGATCAGAGTTAAAGAATAAGATATGAAGAGGGAAGCAGAGGTCAGACTGATTTGATTGACAGCTTTGAATATGAGAGGGGGCCGTAAGCCAAGGAAAGAAGGCAGGCTCTGGATGCTGGGAAAGACAAGTAAATGATTCTCCCCTAAGGTCTTCAGAAAAAGTGCAGCTCCACTGACCCGTTTTAGATTTCTGACTTTCAGAACTATAACAGAATAAATTGATGTTGCTTTCAGCCACTAAGTTTGTGGTAATTTGTTATAGTTGCAATAAGAAACTGATACACAAGGCACAGCCTGGGTAACATAGCAAGACCCCTGTCTGTACAAAAAATGAAAGAAAAAAAAATTAGGTTGGTGTAGGGGCACGTGCCTGTGATCCCAGCTACTTGGGAGGCTGGGACAAGAGGATTGCTTGAGCCCAGGTGTTTGAGGCTTCGGTGAGCTATGATTGCACCACTGTACCCTAGCCTGGACAACATAGTGAGACTCTGTTTTTGAAAAAAAAAAAAAAGTAAAATATACAAGGCAATTACAGATTATGATCAAACTTCCAAATAAAAGAGACATTTTGATGACATAACAACTGGGGCAGCCTTCTCTGAAGAGAGGATGAGAGTGAACCAGTCCAAGGAAAAGCACTCCAGGCAGAGGGAACAGCAGCTGCAAAGGCCCAGAGGATGCAATGTGATGAGTGGCAAAGACAGGGCCAGTGCAGCTAGACTTTAGGGAAAGAGCAGAGGGTGGGGTGAAGTGAGGTTGGAAAGTTAGGCCAGAGTCAGATCCTATTAGACCTTTTAGTCCATAGTTAGGGGTTCAGATTTTGTACTAAAAGAAAAGGGAAGCTCTTGAAGAATTTTAAACCAGGTGAGAAGTAAATTGCTACTGCATTGCCCAAAGTTCCCAGCATGATGAAGACCCTTTCTTGGGGCATGGGAAAAACTTAAACTCACCCAAGACCAACCCACCCTCCAAATGAGCTCTCCTATGCTGTACCAGGTTCGTAGAACATGTCCAGTCTTCACTAGGAAGTGTGGGGTTCTCTGCCAACCTGGCGCTCCAATTCTGTAGGAGGGAGGTACCTCTGATGTAAACCATCAGCAGGAGACAGTGCTGTTACCTATAATTTCCCACAGAGAGACATGGAGGGAAACTGGGCATTACTGAGCTCAGAAATGCCCCTGCCAAGGGGCTGAACTTACCATCTACTACGCAAATATCTTGCATCATATTTGCTCTGTCTTGAGATAGTAAACTCTGTGAAATTAGGGACCATCTGTACTTTTGTCCTTGTGTTTCTAGTTTTAGCATTTAGTAGATGTTCAATAGGCACTTGTTGAAAGCATGGATAACTGGAGGGAAGGGACATAAGTAATTTAGTGCTCTGTTTTGTAGGGAGCAGAAACAGAAAGATAGCTAACAAGCGGGAAAATACAAATATCGAAATACCCTGTCAGTTTTGCTATAATGCTTGTTTTGAAACTATGAATTTGTTCTAATGCAATTTATACTAGGGAACGATGTGAATATAAGACAATTTCCCTCCTTGAAAAACACTAGGTGAATGCCAAAAACCCAGCTGAACAGACCTGTGTAATACACAAAATGCACACACACATACACATCAAACATTCACAGTAACTTTAGATCACTGTACGTGTGAGGCTCCACACCCATCCACATCTGGTGTTCCAACTCTGTCCAATTTCAGATGATTCTCCTCCCACCACCTCACAATTACTCATGGTCTTCCTGACGCCCACTTCCACAAGGAAACTGCAGATCTTTATCAATGTCAAGTGCCATATTTATTACAGTACTTATATTTTTAACTATTAAATATGTTTAAGACAGAGCTGCTATTTTTATTGGGCTCCTGTTTTTTTCTAAATGTGTCACTGGTGAAGTTTCTAAGTGTTATGCCCCTAATCCCATTTGCCCCGTAAACATGTGTTTTTTAGTGGGTAAATTTGCACAGTACAGTGATTTTTTTAGAACACGTATGTGGCATTATAGCAGAACTGACTGTACTTTCTTCTGTCTGCAACACCAGGCAAACAAGAAAACACACATGGTGATTAGTGAAAAAGTGAAATCAAACCAATAAAGTACTAAAAATGCTTCATGATGTCCCTTCTGGTGTATAGGATAATCTTCCTACTATTTATTCATTTTTTCATCCATCCTTTCTTCCATTTATTTATTTATTCTATCAAATGCCTACTATGTGTCAGGTCCTGAGAAAGGCCCTAGTGAACAAAATTAGAGTCTTAGAAAGTCTTAGGATTAGGAGAAAATAATATATGAACAGAAAATGATAGTTCATCTTTATTATAGGCTTACTATGTATCAGGCACTATGATCAGCACTTTACCCATTTTACTTAATCCTTTTAATAACCTGGTGGTTATTGGTAGATATTACCAATAAGTGAGGTATTAGTATTCTTCCCATTTTCCAAATGAGGATACTGAGGCTTGGCAATACTTACACCCAGGCAGTCTGACTCTAGAGCCTTTGTTCTTGAATGATATTGTTGAGGTCTGGCCGCCCTGCTTCTGTTTGCTTATCTCTAGTGGGGAAAACATTGCGTCTCCTTTTTTGGAGAATGGAGAGCAGCCCGTTCCATCTTTGGCAGTATATCAAAGGAGTGAAAAAATATATTTTAACAGCTGGCACCAGAGTTCACGGTAGAGGGAGAGTTGTATTTATTTAAGAAAATACATTGGGAGGCCACTTCCTTTGAGGGTGAAGAAGAATCTGAGGGAAAATCTGAAAGGACCAAGCTATACTGTTTTGCATAAGATTTTAGTAGGAAATTTTGGATTGGGACAGAGTAGAGGAGGATGAAGAGAGAGAAGGGACTGTGCATCCTGGCAGAACCCTGGTGTCCGCGGGGGATGGTGGTAAGGGAGGATATCCCTGGACAGGACTGGCTACAGGCTTTCAAATGCTGGGGAGCCCTTTGATGTTGTTCCCTTGGACGTTATTTGCTTTACTGTGATGTAAACATTCTCATCACTCAGACCTCCATAAAGTATACGGCACACTGTGGGGAAAACCAAAGCTCAAGGGTCATGTCTGAAACTGGGCTAGAATAGAGCACACCTGGGGAGGAAAGGCCCCCCAAGTACATGCCCATTAAGTGATGGTCAATAACTGCCGATCTTCCTCTGCCTGCCAAGGCAAGCAAAGACATTGCTGGGACTGGAGGATATAAGGGCCAGCTGTGAAGTAGGGGCATCTAGAATGCGCTCAGGTATAAATGAGGGGCATTCAGGTCCATTTCTGTGTAATTTCTAAAGGACTAACTAATGGACTTCAGATGGCCTTTGGGTTACAGTTGTTAGGAGTAGGGCTGTCAAGTCAGAGAAACCTGGGTTTGAATCCCAGTTTGGCCATTTACGGGTGACCTTGAACAATGTACTTAACCTGCCTGCACCTCTGCTTTCTTCATCTACAACATGGAGGTGACCTTTCCTACTTTGAGTGGTTATTTTGAGAACTGAATGGATGTAAAATGTTTAACACAATGGCTGGCATAATAATCAAATGATGATTGTTGTTACAACTAACTCCAATGGTGGAGTGCTAATGGCATAGGCTTTTTACTTGGTAGGATCAGGGATCGAAATCCATTTTCACTACTTACTAGGTCTGTCTATCTGAGCAGTGACTAAACTCTGGCTGTTAGCGAAATGGGGAAATAAGACCTAACTGGAAGGGCTGAGGTGAGGATTAAATGAGAGAACAGAATATACCTAACACTCTTCTGGGTACACAGTAGATATCCAATGATCAGGGGCAAGTCTAATCCATACAGTACCTTTTGTGAATTAGGGAAAGTTGCCCCTTCTTTTGAGCGACCCAGTTTGCAGGTTTCAGCCCACTTACCACCCTGGCCTGGGTACCCTGGTGATGTGCACAACGTGCGCATCTATAGGACATGGCCTACCAGTGATGGGCGGCTGTTAGGACCGTCCTAATTAGCATTCTCCTGCCTCTGACTTGTCCGCTTTGTTCTGGCTTAAGACTGTTCTTGGTTTGGAAGAAAGCACCTAGGCTCCTTAATTTTCTCTCTTCTGGCCCCAGCTGCCTTTCTTCTTGTGACCTGATTTCTCCACCCATCTCCCCCACTTCCACCCCCCAGTCTTCTTACAGACAGGATGCTGGCCAGCCTCTGGCTGTGCAGCTGGCCTGGAGACCACTCAGAGGGGAGGCTGGATCAGTGGCCTCCCTTGTGACTCGCAGGCTCAGCCTGGGTTCTGGAACAGCCTCTGCCGAGATAATCTATGCTTTAATTGCCAATGGCAGTCAGAAGGAAGCTGATGATCACTGCCCATAAAGGGCGAGAGTCCTCGGTGGGGAGCTCCGCTGGCTGCAGAGCCATTGCAGGCTATTTTTAGTGCTTGGCCACAGAAGTGCAAGGAGAAAATGCCAAGCTGGAAGGCAGCCTTCCCACCGAGGACGGGGCTCCCAGGGGCCTGTCTGTGACTTTCAACCCCAGCCCTTTGTGCTTCCTTTCCCTTCATGGTGAGGATTCCAGGCATTGCTGATAGCAGCAGCCATCCCTCTACTGGAAGCTAAAAAAACCTGGGAGGGACAGCAGTCACTGGTTCCTGGGCTGGCCGCATGAGCTGGTGTTTAACCTGCTGGCAATTCTTAGCACCAGGGAACTCAGCTCTCGTGGTGTTCCCATTTTATAAATGAGGACAGTGGGCCTCAGAGGTATGAAATAACTTCCTTAAGGTCATTATTCCAGTAAGTTCTCATCGCAGTTGTCTTTGTCATTGCTTCCTTAGGAGCATCTGTTCAGCAGAGTGGTGAAAAGGTGCAATGAGAGTCCCTGCGTTTGCCTCCCAGCCTCTCACTAGTTGTGTGATCTTGGACAAATTACTTACCCTCTCTGAATCCCAGTTTCCCATCTGTAAAGTAGGGGTAAGAAAAGTGCCACCATATAACTGTTGACAATTAAGTGAGAAAAAACCTGGAAGATGCTTATAAATGTGCTTGGCCTGTAGGAAGTACTCAATCAACGTCAGCTATTGATGTTCTGCTGCTGGGCCATCTGCCGACTCTTGGCAGGCATCCTAGCTAATCCCACAACAACTCAGTGAGGCATTATCAGCCCCATTTTTCAGATGGGGAAACTGAGTCCCAGAGAAATGAATTGAATTCCTAAGTGCACATGGCTAGGAAGGGCAGGAGGTGGACCTCGAAACCAGGGCTCTGACTCTTCAGGTCCAAGATCTTTCTCCTACGTAAGCTGACATTTCCTGTGTGCTGTGTCCCTTGGAAATTTCAGCAGAAGGAACAGGTGTAGGTGTTGAGAAGGTGATAAAGACAGGGTGAGGGTGTATGTGTAACATGTTAGAAAGTCTGGTGGGCACGAAAAGAAAAACAGCTGTGACCCACTGCTCAGGTTAGCAAAGATCTAGCTCCTCTCTCCTTCCTCATGGCTTCCAGGGTGTCCTTGAGACAAACTATGTGAGAAGGAGCCCCAGAGTCATCTTGAGTGACCTCCCCTGAGGTCCTACATGAGATTACTCTCCAGTCCTGCCATAATCAGTGGCATGGCTGTGTGAAACCCAGAGGCTGTCCCTTCAGGGTTAGGTTTGCTAGAATCAATGTGGCCTCTATAGTCTGGTGTTGGGGTAGGTCTCCCTCAGCCTGGCCTGCTTTCCTCTGTCCTTGACCATTCTGTCTTCCAAATAACTCTTCTATGTACTCTTTCCTCTCCAGCCCACTGCCATCACCCTGATTTCAACCTTCTTCCCCCAGCAGGACCATTGCCACAGCCCTCTAATCCACAGGGCCCCATCTCAAATCCACAGGAGCTGCCTGAGAGGGCGGCCTTCTCAAATGTGAATTTCATGGGGTCACTTCCCTTCTTACATCCTTATGAGCTTCCCAGGCCCAGAAAGATCAACCTTTTGAGCTTCTAGCTCCCTGATCCCAAATACCCCAGGGGTGAAGCCCAACAGTTCTCAAAGCTGTGTCCCTAGAAAATAGGCCTTTAGATTCTTAATAGGTGGGGGCAGCATTCCGTGGGGAAATTAGTATGGGAAAAATACTGAATGAGGTTCAGCAGGTTTATTTGTTGTGGGACTTCTTAGAAATTCTATTATGCTCATTTCTGATACAAAAGCCTTCCAGTTAACCACAGGCAAGGCTGCCTGGAAAACAGTATGTACCAAAGGTGCTGAATGAGAAGGAAAAAAAAGGAAACAGTATGGACTCCTAGTTTGAGCAACAGCTGTCACTAACATAGCACTTACTTCTGTTGTGTGCTTTGTTTCTATTGACTCATTTAGTCCCCATAGTCCTAGGAGGCAGGCACTATCATTATCCTCATTTTGTGGATGGGGAAACTGAAGCACAGAGAAGTTAAGTGGGTTACCTAGGTTCACCAAGCTAGTTAGCAGTGGAGCTAAGATTCCAACCCAGACATTCTGGCTCTGAAATCTGCACTCATAGCCACTACACTAGAGCCACAATTTGAGGACTCCATATGTACCTGGCATTGTGATAACCACCCTATATGCATTATTTCCTTGATCCTCACAACAACCCCACACTTATTATCTTCATCCTTTTTGTTAGGGAGACAGAAATACAGTGCACATTGAGCTAAGAGGTGCCTAAGCTGAGGTTTGAACCCAGGTCTTTCTGTGATTTGTGAATCTCCAGCCTGTCTTGTTCTGAACAGAATAAGGGAGTCCTTTACCAAGGAGCATCTTGCAGTGTGTAAAATATACACTAGAAAGCTTCCTTAGCTATCTGGAAATAGTCACTGCCAAATTATATCATCCTGTTTCCCGACGCCAGGACTTTGCTTGTACTGTTCCCTTGGCCTGGAGTGCCATCTTCCCGCTCAGTCCTCCTAACACCAAGGAAGAACTAAAATAAGGTCCCATCTCTTTAGTTTTCCCAGACTTTCCCCTTTCAAGCAGCTGTTCCCTATCTGTGCTTGCATGGCACTCTATGAAAAAATTATGCACCAGTGGTCTGCTACAGTATAGATTCTTTCATTTATTCATGCCTCCCTAATTCATTCGTTCATGCATTTACTTAACAAGTATTTATTGAGCAACTCCTAAGTACCAGCATTGTTTTAGGTCCTAGGGATACAGCAGTGAAGAAAACAGACACAAATGTAGACTCTCATGGAACTTACACTGTAGTGGGAGAAAAGGGATAATTAAATAAGTGAACAATATATAACATTTTTGAAGGTGAAGGGGGATAGGGAGGGATTGATTAAGAAAGGGTTGCACTTTTAAATAGAGAGTTAGATAGCCTGGTGTGGTGGTATGCCCCTGTAATCCCAGCTACTCAGGAAGCTGAGGCAAGAGAATATCTTGAACCTGGAGGCAGAGGCTGCAGTGAGCCAAGGTTGTGCTACTGCACTCCAGCCTGGGTGACAGAGCGAGACTCTGTCTCAAATAAAAAAAAACAACACATAAATAAATAAATAAATAAATAAATAAATAGGGGGTTAGAGAAGGCCAACCTGAGATTGTGACCTTTGAGCAAGGACCCAAAGGAACTGGCACTTTCCCAGGTCAGGGTGGAGCCACCTTGGCTGCCTTGGGGCGAATGAGGAGAGAGTAGCTGCAGATGCTCAACAAAGGTTTCTTTCTTTCTTTTTCTTTTTTTTTTTTTTTCTTGAGACAGAGTTTCACTCTTATTGCCCAGGCTGGAATGCAATGGTGCGATTTTGGCTCACTACAACCTCCACCTCCCAGGTTCAAGTGATTCTCCTGCCTCTGCCTCCCAGGTAGCTGGGATTACAGACATGCACAAACATGCTCAGCTAATTTTGTATTTTTAGTAGAGCGGAGTTTCTCCATGTTGGTCAGGCTGGTCTCGAACTCCCTACTGTTAAGGCCAAACTGCCCCAAAAAGCTTCTTGGTACCTCTGACACTCCCCACAAACCTCTCCTTGCTGCCCACCCTTCCCCCAAGCCTCTTTACATTTCTAAGCCCTTATCTAGGTTCCACAGTGAACCCAGCAGACTTCACTTATCAGACCTTGCTATGATAAACAAACCCCAATTACAAACCATCCATATCACACAGGGGGAGGTTGTGGGAAGCATAAACAAACTTTACCTACACCCTCCTGTTATAAACATCGCAAGGTGATATGTGGCAAAATTAACCAGCAAACAACCCCAGGATACAGCCCTACCAAAGAACTCCCTCAAACTCCCTTCCCCAATATAAACCCCTCATTCTGTAAGCTTGCTGCTGCCTCCTCTGTCTGTGATGGAGCAGCTGGTAGGTTAATATACTTACTCGCCTAACTTTGGGTCTATTCTTCCTTTCTCTCGGCTGACCTTACACAGATCTTAGGTGACCCGCCTGCTTCGGCCTCCCGAAGTGCTGGGATTACAAACGTGAGCCACCGTGCCCGGCCCAAAAAAGGTTTCTTAATTTGAGTTGCTTAACAAAAGTTTCAGACTTTCTCAATGGTTTTATCCTCAAACTTTTCATTAGCATTTTTAGAAGAAACAATTTAATGATGAGCTAAAATACATGTGACCACTGAGCATATAACCAGCATCTGAAAATCTGGGGATCACTGAAAGCCTGGGACAGAGAGTTAGGGACCTGCTTTAACCTTGACCTCGGCAATCCCCTTCTGTCTTGGCCACTGTTTTGTCCCCTGTATAAGGGACCTAAGGATGTCTCAGGTCCCTTCCAGTTCTGGCTTCGTGCTATTTCAGAAGACTCAGCCTCCTTTTCTGTGAAATGGGGGTTATAATACCTGCTCCAGTCTCTCTTCTGGTTGTTGTGTTTCAGGCAATGAATATGTCTTTTTTTCTACCAGATAAAATGTGGAGTCCAAAGTAGAATAAGGCTAGTGTTAATAGGAACTCTATTATTATGTGTTGGTAACCAAATCTGCCATTGATGTGTGCTTGTTTGTGAGCATTTCTTCCGGTTAATCCCAATAGTCACTCTACGACTTGAACATCACTAGTTCTGTTTTATGGCTGAGAAAACTGCCTTAGAGAGGCAAATTCACTTGCTTGAGGGCACAAAACTTGTAAGAGGAGGACCCAGGATTCAAATTCCAGAATGTGTCAGGGCTTGTACTGGCTTCCCAGTAGACACAGAGGCCAGCTTGAGGTCAAAGCTAAGCCTACAGGTAGGGACAAAAAGAACCAAAGGCAATGGGAAACCAAACAAATTCTCAGCCTTTACAGTTGCTGCTTGCCTGGAACAAGGTGAAAAAAAAGTGGGATGGTGGGGTGAACCATCTGAGTGGCCTACGGGGGTGAACCGTAGGGGCACCAGAGCAACCAGAGCTGTGGATTGAGGCTTTGGGCCAGCTCAGGAAGGGAGGTGACATGGAGAAGCCACCAGCCAGTCCCGGCTGCAGCCACAAGCCATGGTGGACTTCGAGGCATGTGCTCAGCCCCCTTACAAGGGGTCTGTAGGTAGCAAAGGGGCCAAGGGGTCAGCCTTGGCCACTGTTATGTTAATATTAAAGATATTAACACACATGTCAAGGACTCTACAAAACAAGAGAAAAGAATGGGGAAGAAAGAACAGAAAATCATTTCATATATATTTAAATAAATAAAAGACCTAAACAAAACTATCTTTATTAATATTTCCATACTAGTGATAAGACAGATGGATTGGAATTAGATATGGAAAAATGTAATATTCTACAAAAGAAACTCTAGGAAGACCCAGGGAGTTATGAAGGTCACTTCTCATTAAGGGTGAACTTTTCTGTCCTTTCTGCCACTGCCTTTATCCTAAGCCTCTGCCAGAGTTGGCAATTTCCCACTCCCTTTTTGTGTTGGAGACAGACGGTGCCACCAAATGCCCCCCTTGGCTAGTCACTGCAAGGCTATTTTTAGTTTTCCAAGCAATTAATGAAATTGTCCATTTGTGGGCAGTTTTTTTTTTTATTGGCTGTTTCAGCTGCTCTGAAGTATAAGCAGTGTATTATTAATAATTCTGCAACTCTTAGACACCTAGAATGGGGGACATGGCTTTCCCTTGACTTGCATTATAGGAAAAAGCAAGGATTCCTAAATTTTGGAGGTGGCAGCTACCTTGGGAGGACTGTAGGCTTTGAGGTAGACCTGAATTTCCAAGACATAGACTCCTTGGCTGTAAAATGCACATCACAGTACCACCCCGTAGGTTGTGTTGCTGTCTGTGAAGTGCCTCTAATGGAGTCTGGAACAGTCAAGGAAGAAATATTTGTTCGAGGAATGGATGGATGCATGAGATCATATTGGTGTGGCTTCCACTAGAGCAAATGCTTATTGACTAAGTGAAACAGGGTATGTATGTGCAGCACTTAGCAGAGCAGATTATTGTTGGGGAGTGTTATGGGTTGAATTGTGTCCCCTCAAAAAGAAATGTGAAGTCCTCATACCCAGTACTTCAGAATGTGACCTTATTTGGAGATAGAGTCTTTAGAGAGGTAATCAATTTAAAACGAGGCCATCAGGATGGTCCTCATTCAATATGACTAATGTCCTTATAAGAGGTGGAAATCTGGACATACAGACACATGCAGGGAGAATGCCATATGAAAATAAAGGCAGAGATTAGGGTGATACATCTACAACCCAAAGAATGCCAAAGAAGGCAAGCAAGCTGCCAGAAGCTAGGAGAGGGGCATGGAATAGATTCTCCCTCCCAACCCTCACAAGGAACTAAGTCTGATGACACCTTGATCTCAGGTTTCTAGCTCATAGAACAGTAACACAATACATTTCTGCTGTTTAAGCCACTCAAGTTTGTGATATTTTGTTATGGCATCCCTAAAGAACGAAAACAGGAAGTGCTATGGTCTGAATGTTTGTGTCCCCTCCAAATTCATATGTTGAAACCCAACCCCAATGTGAGAGCACGAAGAGGTGGACCCTTTTGGGAGGTGATTAGGTCATGAAGGCAGAGCTCTCACAAATGGGATTAGTGACCTTATAAAAGAGTGCTGAGGAGAATCGCTTGAACCTGGGAGGCAGAGGTTGCAGTGAGCCGAGATTGCACCATTGCCCTTCAGCCTCGGTGACAGAGTGAGACTCTGTCTCAAAAAAAAAAAAAAAAAAAAAGAGTCCTGAGGGAGCATGCTGGCCCCTTTTCCATGTGAGAACAAGGCTAGAAGGCACTATTGCTGTCTTTGAAGCACAGAGCAGCCCTCACCAGACACTGAATCTACTGGCACCTTGATCTTGAACTTCTCAGTCTCCAGAACTGTGAGCAATAAATTCACACTGCTTATAAATTACCCAGTGTAAGGTATTTTGTTATAGCAGCCTGAATGCATTAAGACAGGGAGCATTAGTGGGATTCCATATGCTGTAAATCCCTGGCTCCAGCCTGCTGTAGAGTATAGCCTCAATAAGTGCTTGTAAAAATGAATCAGTGAGATAACACAGAGCAAATACCTCACTGAGTGTCTAATATGTAGTAAGTGCTCTTAATACTTGTTAAATGAATGATGAGCAAGGCTATCCATGAAGCTTGTATTCCAAAGCTTGGCATACAGGCAGATGGATGTTGGGTGAATATTTCCTAACTGGATGGCCAGCAGAGCTAACATTTGTATAACACTTACTATGAGCCAGGCAGTACTCTGAATGATTGACGTGTACGTAATCCTCTTTTAATCCTCACAACCACTGCATCATTTATCCCATTTTAAAGATGGGGACACTGAGATGCAGAGGGGTCAAATAACTTTCTCAAATTCACCCGGCTAATGAGCAGAGTTGGCTGTTGGATCTGGTTTGTCTAGGACGAGGTGCCTACTCCGAATCACTATTTGGAATCATGTATATGAAGAGCCTCACACATCGTAGGTGACCAATTCCAAACCAGCGAGTGGACGGGAGTGCCTGGAAAAAGTCGTGGGCACAAGGCCCCGCCCCAGTGGCCTTACAGTAGAGGCAGCCCCATTGCTCCATTCCTTTCTATCTTAAGTTCTCCCTGATTCAGCCTCTGTCTCCACAGACCTCTGGGGCTTTGTGCTTCTCAGGGGCAGAAGGGCAGCTGCTCGGGCCCAGCCAGAATTAGCACGGCCTGTCTCTGAGTGGAGACCCTCATATGTCAGTCCCCTCTTCCTACTCCTTGTTCTTCAGCTGGGCGAAGAGGAAGCCGACTTGATGCTGAAGAGGGAAGCGGAGCAGAGGGGGTGTCAACACCTTCTGCTGTCCATCAGCAAAGCAGCTCCCGCTGTCAGAGGGCTGGCAGCACCGAGCGTCCCGCCTCTTCTCCATAATTCATCCCAAACCAAGTGAGGAGTGCTGACTCGGCGCTTCTGGTTGCAGGGCCTGGCTGTTCACAGGCTTTCCCAGACGCTTCTGGGCTCCGCCACGTACCAGCAATGGCAGTGATTTACGGTGTCACAGGCCAGTGTCCTCTACCCTGACCACTGCTCTGAGCCACAGGTTTAATTATTTAAACAGATTTTACATTTTATGAGCGTGCCCTCAGGGCTGGCAGAGGAAAGAAAGCCTTTGGAGAGAAAAAACAAAAACAAAAACAAAAACAAAAAAACCTTTGCTCGAAACATTAAATTGAAATATGGAAGGACAGAGTACAGGAAACATCCCTGATTCTTCAGTGTGTGGTATTCAAGGCCTTCTGAACTTGTCCCATTTTACCTGTTCCTTCCCTTGTTTCTATCTCACTGTAGAAAAAAGTAATACTTGACCATCCTGTGCAAATAAGTGAGAAAGCAAACAAGAAAGTGAACCAGGAAATGCTGGAGTAGAGAGAACGTACAGGAGATTCCCTTGTTTGCAAGTTTACAATTTTGTTTTTTGCTAACTAGCCTGTCTGTGATGCATGTGCACTCTACACACACACACACACACACACACACACACATACACATACATATTCACTCATAGGGTTTTACTATGTACCTGGTACTAAGGTAGGATTTGGAATGCCTTAGTGAACAAAACACAAAAATCCCTGCCCTCATGGAATTTCCATTCCATGGCAGGAGGTATTGTTACCTCATCATTGGAGCCCCTGCTCTTTCATGAGGATCCAGCTAAAATGCTACTTTTCCTCCCTCTCCTGACCTTCCAGGAGAAATCAATGGCTCACATGACACTCTGTAATTGTCTATCAGAGCCAAACTCACTCTGCCATAACTGTCGGTAAACCTGAAGCTCCTTTTCTTAGTCTGAGAACTCCTTGAAGGTGAGGACTGTCGAATTTTGCTTCTCTCTGAGCACCTAGCACAGGGCTTGCAGCATGGTAGATGCTCGTCATGTGGACGTCCATTGGAAGACTCCTCTGCTGCTCTTTTCTGGCAAAGGGAGTCTCCTCATGTGTTCTCTTCACTCTGACATTTTCTGGTTCGTTTTGTTGTTTGTTCTCTCACTTCCTCCCTCAATCACTCATTCATTTAGTGAATATATATTTAGTGAGCACCACTCCATAGGAAGCCCTGTTTTGGGTGCTGGGGATATGTTAACAAAGGTAGAGAAGGCTCCTGACCATGGTGTGCTTGCATCACAGCTGTAGAGGGAGGGAAGAAGCAGCTGTTTTATGGTTCTTTGTATGTCAGTTTCTCAAACTGCCATAGGCAGTCATTGGCCCTCAGGGCCATGGCACACCCAGGCTGAGCCTGTGATGACCCATCGTAAACCGCAGGTGGTGAGGTGTCTGTGTTTTCCCTGCTTGGTTCAGAGAATAAGGCTGAAGTAAATGAATCTCACCAATCTCCCTCTTCCAAGCTCTTCACCTCTGTGTAAACTGGAGATAACAGAGTCCAAGGCTATTAAAATAATAATGCAAATAATCCATATTTTTCATTTTAAAAGCACTTCTGGAGCATCCGATTAATCTTCTCAGTACCCTTGTGTGTAGATAAGTATAAGGTTTTGCTTTTAGATGAAGGAACTGAAACATGAGGTGATTAAACTATTGGCCTGAGGCTATAGTGAAAGCAAGGTTTTGAGTGGGGATTGGATTCATCAGTCCTCAGTTACTTTGAGCAACTGCAGACTTCAAGGGCCGTGTTCCGTGGGCAGCTGCAGGGATTGCAGCCCATCTGCCTTGGTGGGGGCAGTGCAGAGGGATGGGGAAGAGCTGAAGCTCTGCAGGCCCACAGGCACCACCATGTAGGGCTGTGCGACCTTTGGTAAGTGGTTTAAGCTCCCTGCACTCCAGATTCCTCATCTATTACATGGAGATAATCACTTTGTTGCAGGGTTATGAGGGTGAAAATAACTGAAATTATGTTTGTAGAGTGCTTAGCGTGGTGCGGGATACCTTTTTCTTAAAGTTTTCTAGAGACAGAAGCATTTGAAATGGGCAAAGTGCTTAGAGCTACGAATCACCATCATCATCATCATCCAGCATCTTTTGGGCACTTGGTGTATTCCAGACATAAAGGTGCATTAGCATAACTTCATTAAATGCTAAGTGTCTTGTTATGATCATCGGTCAGGTGCGACACCTATGTTTTGTCATTTATCTGATTTCTTTCTCCATGAACAAATGCCAAGCCTCTGTCCTGTATGCTGCAGGGGATACAGAATTGCCTTGAATATGGACCCTGCCCCCTGAGAGATCCAGCTGGGGAAGCATCAGTCCAGTTAGTCATGAAGGGCCTGGGTCTACACCCTCAGTATCACCCAGGGTCTGGTTACTTGAAAGCCTTTTTGGCTCCAGCAGGGAAAGTTGCAATTAGCTTTGCTGTATAAATAGCTCACATTCTAGATATGCCATGCATGGCACCAGGCACATAACATGCATTCTTTTATCTAATCCTCATAACAATCCTAGGAGGCAAGAACAATTATCACTTGGATTTTGTAGATGAGGAAACTGAGGTGCAGAGAGAGAAATCACTTTTGTGAGGTCCCATAACCAAACACATAGTTGGCCAATCCTCAGTTTGGTATGTCTGAGAGGAGATTTGTGTCTGAAGACAGAATAGAGAGGTATAAATTAAAGCCAGATTCATAATCCAGCTAATCATAACCTGCTATTTGGACTTTCAGGCTGTCACTCAGTTTTCTAGGCAACTTTAGTAAATAACCAAGGATTTATATGATCTCTGTTATTGGCCCAAATTGTGGATGTTACAAGAGCAGTAGAGAATACCTTTTATTCTTAAAGATATTTGAGATGAAAGCATTTGAATTGGACAGGGTGTTTGGACATGCTCATCATCATCATCACCATCTTTATTATCACCTTCCAATATCTTTTGGGCATTTGGCACATTCTAGATATAAAGGTGTCTGGCATAGACTACCCTATGAATCCCCCCCAAATCTTTATGACTAGGTATTATTTAACCTATTTTAAAGATGAGAAAACAGGCATGCTAGAAAGCTCACAGATATTAAGTAACTAGCCCAAGGCCACAGAGCTAGCAAATATGAGAGCTAAATTTAAATGATGCAGGGTTGCAGGAGGGAGTGCTGCCAGTCCTGGTATGGTCCTGTTTGAGAAGCCTCCTGTCTTGTCTCTTCTTTCAGTGCTCTAGCCAGCTTTCTCCTCCAGTAAGAATGGGAATTAATAACTTTAAAGTTGGAAGAGTCACTCTTGGTTTGCACACTTTTACGAGGCTGCCTTGGGAGGATGTTTAACCTTTGTCTGCACCTCTGTTTCCTCATTGCTGTCATGTGTCTGCCTCCTGGGGTGTGTCTGCATTATTAATGATGGCAAAGTGATGTGAGCACACTGCACCGAGGTAGAGTCATGAGAGTGCAAAGTTATGATTAATCTCGAGAACCATCCAATCGGGCCACATGGAGCTGAAGGACATGGATACCCTCCATTTTGCAGGGCCTGGACATAAGTATGTTCACATCACTCTCACATCGGATTTTCCCTAAGACTCTGTGCAGGAGGCTGCATGGCAGACAGACGAAAGAGTATCAGGGCCACAGAGACCCATAGGATTACTGGAGGGAGAAAAGAGCATTGGGCCAAGGAGAAATTTGTGGCACAGAACTGCTAGTGCTCACCATTATCATGGCTATGCTAGTTTTTTAGCTTCCTTGCAGTTAGGTGTGCCCATGTGACCGAATCTGGCCAATGACATGTAAGTGGATGGGGTATGTGCCACTTTCAGGCATGGCTCCTAGAATTTCCCCCTTGGGAACTTGCTAGAGGACTTCTATGAGGGTGGAGCCACAAGATGGACAGAGCCTGGGTCCCTGAATGAGGGCTGCATTTCCTTGCCAACTCAGACTGAGCCGTGACATAAAAAAAAGCTTTTGCCATGTTAAGTCACTAAAATATTGGGGTTTATCTGTTGCATTCACTAGCATTATTTACTTGATAAGCAATAATAAAGATGTGACTTTTATAGCATTTGTGGTTTTCCAATCACTTTCATATACTATAATTTGGAGGATCTTCAGGAAACCTTTGTGTTTTTAGTATCACAGATGGTTGTGTTTCTGGAGGGAACTATTTATGTTCAACCTTATGGATATCTTGTGGGTTAAACATCTTTTCTTCTGTCACCCTGCCTTTTAGAAGGCTCATAGACATTGTGGCCTTGTGATCATGGCTGCATGACATGCTGTTTGAGTACCAATTTCATTTCTGTGCCATCTTGCCTCCCAAGTGATTCACTTTCTTCAAACCTCAGTTGCCCCCTCTGTAAAATGGGGATAGACAAAGAGCCAACTTGGTTGGATGTGGCTAGACTTTCATCCACCTGAATAGCTCACACCCAACTCTGCTGCAGAGTTATTTCCCAAACCCTGATTCCCAGAATATGGAATGCAGGAGGAGGTTCAGCAATGCCCACTCTGACCTTTCATTCAGTGCTTCTCAAACTGCTGGGGATTGTTAGTGGTCTGCCCGGAGACGAATGAAGCCACAAAATAAATATGGCATAATTTTGCTATAAATGTGCAGAAACAAAACTTTTCAATTTTGATATGGCATATGCTTAAGCAACATCAGGAGATGTTTTCTTTCCATGTTATCCAAGCTAAAGGTCCTCCCTTCTCCCCATCTCCCCAAACCCTGGACAGTAAAAAATTCTTATTTGCCTGACTGAAAGGACAGTTTCACTGGCTGGCTGCCATGGTAACCCCTGCATGCCCTCCCTGAGTTGCTCTGCAGGTCGAAGGCTTTGGGTTTTATCAAAACTCCCAGGGAGCAGCCTCTTGCATTATCTTTTGACACTTGCAGATCACTTCCTAAATTTGAATAATGTGCCCCACATCAGGAATTTCTCTCTGAGTTTCATATAGGAAAAGCATCACTTTCCCAAGGAATGGTCACTTGTTCGCCTGCTGTGATAAGGAGTCCTACAGAAATCATCACATTCCTCCTTGATCCTTGGCAGCCTGAAAGCCCAGGTGCCAGGTTTTGCACACATTTGTTTTCTCCTATTTCATTTAAACAAATTGCTATTTCTCTCCTCCTCCATCCCTTTCCTTATTATTTTATTAAGTCTATTATAAATGTCCCTTTTTTGTAATTTTCCTCAAGTCCTTCCTAGGATGAGGCAGAATGGAAATCAATTCAGGAAATTACAAATGCCTAAATACACCAGCATTTCTAACGTTCTAAGGGGGCCAGATTTTTTTGTTTGTTTTCCATTCCCTCTGCCTTCTCCCACCCTTGTGGTCATTGGACAACCCTCATTCCTTGCCTAAACTCCCCTCCTCTCCCACCTTCTTGAGTCCTCATCCTTTATTACTGAGATAAATAATCCTGGCAAAGCTACACAATAAAAAGAACTAGTAGTTTTAATAAAGCAAAAGGACATTCAAAGCTCCCCTTGAATGTCAGCCTCAACTTCTGGCTACAGTGGAGATGATGTAGAGCAATTATGATGAGGATCTGCAAATAGGACCTAGGGTGGGGGGACTCACAGGACGCCACCAAGGTAGAAGGACTGATAACGTGGGGTAGGGGGTGGAGGGAGAGCTGATGGGTGGAAACAGATGGGTTAATGCAGGGAGGAGAAAGAGAATGGCTAGATGTGTTGACAGTGCCCAGGCGAGGAGCTGGTGTGATTATTTTCAAGTTGGCCAAAAAAAAAAAAAAAAAAAAAAAAAAAAAGGCTTTTTCCCTCTGTGTTGGATGTTTCAAAAAGTTATAATACTAGAAAGTTGTGCTTAAAACAAGACCACTGAAAACAGAACCCAGGAATTCAGTCGCTAACCATCAAACATTAGAAATCACTTTGGACTTAAGTAATTCATTTGCTAGCCTTAAATGCTTCTAATATATATGTTTAAAAGCTCCTGCCCTCTTTTGCTTTTTTATTTTTTAATGGCTCTCTACCTGCCTTCCAACTGTAACATCTCAAGTGTTTTCTTCTTTTTGGGGGGATAACCGAACCATAGTTCCTTTTGACCAGGTTCACTGTCAGGTCTCTTCTTCCTCAGTAGTTAGAGACCCAGGGTGGGTAGTGAGGAGCCTGACATAATTACTACAGGGGCATTCCTGCCAAGTCTTGCTAGACTCCAGAAGTCTGCAGAAAACAATTCCTGCCTGTTTTGATTCTGGAAACAATGAAATGGGGCACAGATGCCCCTCCATGCAATTCAGCACATGTGGACTGGCACCCTCTTAGGAACTGAGGGAACTATCCAAGATATGTAGCTCAACTTCTTAAACTGAGAGAGGAAAGATGGAGTCCAGAAAGGCGAGGTGACTACCCCGTATTAGTCTATTCTCTTGCGGCTAATAAAGACATACTGGAGACTGGGTAATTTATAAAGGAAAGAGGTTTAATGGACTCACAGTTCCACACGTCTGGGGAGGCCACATAATCATGGCAGAAGACGAAGGAAGAACAAAGGGATGTCTTACATGGTGGCCGGCAACAGCGGTTGTGGAGGGGAACTCCCCTTTATAAAACTATCAGAGCTCATGAGACTTATTCACTGTCACGAGAACGGCATGGGAAAAACCCAGCCCCATGATTAAATTATCTCCCACTGGGTCCCTCCCACAATACATGGGGATTATTACAATTCAAGGTGAGATTTGGGTGGGGACACAAAGCCAAACCATATCAACCCCTAATGTCACAGTGCCAGTATGAGGTACAGTTAGTACTAGAATCCAGGCCTTCAGACTCTCTACTTGCAGAAATCATGGGGTCTTGATCCCAAGAGAAGACATAGGAGAAATAACATTTATGATGCACCTAGTATCTGCCTGGCATTACCTTAGGCATTTTACTCCATTACTACACAACCACTGAAAATGTCAGCTATTGCTTATTGAATATCTGCTACATTGCTAACTATGCCATGCTAAACATGCACATATATTTTTTCTCATCCTTACAAAACCCATGAGGCAAATATTATTCCCATTTTTACACATGGGCAAGCAGCCTAAAATAGTTAAGTTACCCAAGGACACACAGCTAGGGAATATGGGAACTGAGATATGACTCTAAACCTATGTTCTTTCCTGAATCCCTATCCTTTACCCCCAGTGACAGTTCTCACTCAACTGGCTCAGCCTTTGCAAAGTCCCATGGTAGGTGTTTGTGACTCAGGGAGTGGGTATAAGGTGTCCCTTTCTGGGATGTTTCCTTTTCCTCCCCTTCCCACTTTGTTTCCTGCTATTCTGAGGCAGATGCACATACCTGGGGAAATACAGCATGGCAAAATGGAAAGAACACTTCAATGTCAGCTCAGTTCCTGCTACAATTCTACATGTCATGATATTGGGCAAGTTCCCTGACTTCTGTGAGCCTCGTTCTCCTCATCTTTTAAAATAGAAATAATAATATCTCTGCCTAAGGGTTGAAATCCAACATATAAAGTGTCTGACTCATAAGTGTTTAGGAAGTGATAGCTGTAAGCTGTGGTCAGTTCTGGAAGGTTCCATGCCAGTTTTGGAAGTTCCCTGAAAAGCCCTAGGAGACCTGGCCTATCTTTTCCCCTCCTGTATCTGATCTTGGGCCTGGAAGTTCTGGCAGAGCAGGGCTGGGTGAGCATCTATGTAGGGCCATTCTGGGTCATGAACCATTGCCAACGGTGGAAACTGCTGGGTTCATCAGACTCGCTGTCCAGTGCATAATTCCTACATTCATCACAGGGTAACGCAAAATATACTTGTTCTACGTATGCTGTGCAGAAGAAGAAAAATATCTCCATACTATTGTGTATGAGGGGGAGGAGTCCCCAGAGGTGAATTCCAACAGCTTCTTGCAGACATTGAGGCAGGGCAGTAAATAAGAGATAAGCAGATTGGTGATGGAAGCTTTTCTGGTACATACATGTGTGCATGTGTGCACATATTTGCATGACCTTGGTTTGAGTGATTCTATATTTATGTGACAGGTCTCTAGTTCTGTCAAGATGCAATAGGCTTGTTTTGTCCAGGTCTGTTGGACATACGCACAGGTGTGTGAGGTTGTTCCTCATTACTAGGAGGAGCAATATGGTCTAGTGTTGTGGTTCCCAAGCCCGGCTGTGCTTTTGGACCTGGGGAGCTTACAAACAACCCTGCAGAGTCCCCAGCCCCACCTCTAGAGAGCTTGATACAGCCTGGGTAGGAATGAGGTACCAATTTGTATTTTTAAAAGACTTTCCCTGTACTCCTGCCGAATAGCCAGGTTAGGAACCATGGAGACAGTGGACAGGTCATGGTGTATGATCCAGACTGGATCTGAATTCCTTTCCAATATGGACTAGAGACCCACAGCTCTGATGGATCATCTCATTTGCTTCTCAGAGTCCCTCTGTGTGCCTGTGTCATCATCCCCCTCTCAAAGAGAAGGAGAAAGGCTTCAAGAAGTCACCCAGCTAGGAAGGGCCTCACTTTGGATCAGCGCATTTTTCTCATCATAGCAATATCTATGGACATAGGTATCTGGCACTAACCACACTGGGCGGGGGGGCCCACACTGGGGAGCCAGTGTCATTGGTACACACCTCTCTGGGCAACAGTTGCTGTATACTTAAAAAAGTAAGTTACAATTGGCACATTTTCTGTTTGCAATAATAAAAAATAATTCCTCTTCCTTGCGCACAAAGGCTCCAATTATGATTTAATTCAATTCCGATTAACTATGCTTTGATGGCATTTCCATTACATAAAAAATAAAATGTATTAGCCAAGCATAATGTGTTTTGACTATAGTTCTGATGCTAATAAGGAGGCTGCTTGGTGGCTATGGTCCCACACTTAATTCCACAGTTGCAAAGAATGAGATGGAAAGAATGAGATGGAAAAATAAGGCAGATAACTGAGAAATCCCACATGAGGGGCATCGTGGTTTTGGGGTGGAACGGGGGCTACCAGCCTATGCCTGGTGTTCTCAGGTTTGGTTCTCACAGCCTCTGCTCAGGGTGCTTCTAGATGTGCATTGGGCAGGAAGCAATGGCTATCCTGCCTCCTGTCTTAGGTAGGGGTGGGGTGGGGTGGGGGAGAGGCATGAAGATGGAGCTGACTGCACACCTGCTCCTGTGAGTTGGCAGACCAGTCAGGCTTGTTCCCACCACATCAAGGGGAAAAACACTCCTCCTGCCTCCCAGTCTCTCTCCCAGTTTGAGTAATCTGCAGCCTCCTGGCACCTGCTCACCTGGTCTCCCACTAGACAATGCTCGAAATGGCCAGTGTCCCCACCTCCCCATGTCCTTGATGCGTACATATAGTTAGTAACCCTTCCTTGGGCCCTAACTGGTATCCTTCCATCTCTGAAGAAGGGGCTGACCTGGGTGAGCCTCTGTCCTGACACTTGCTCTACAGCCGTGATTTTGCCAACAAAATCAGTTTCCTGTCTATGAAAGAGGAAACTGGTGGATCTGGGCCTGTGTGCTCTTGGATTCGTCTCTTGACACTTTCTCTCCTCTCTTCTATTTGGCAGGGGCTGATCTCTGACCCCAGCCTCCTGGCTTCCCCTGGATTTGGCCAGTGGAGGGCACTGGCTGGAGGAGGGAGGCAGAGGCTGCCTTACTCTGTGGGATGTCTCCCATGTAGGGACCACTCCTTAGGGACTCCTCTTGACCGTAGAGGGGCGTCTTCAGCTTCTGGCAGTTGTTAATCTTTGAGTTGCTTCATTCTTCCCTGTTGGCTTCTCAGCTTTCCAGCTCGCATGTAACCAAATCTTTACCATCCAGGTTTAAAAACCGTGTATACTGATTAAATCTTTCTGTTTGCATTTTATGCGTGCGCGTGCGTGGGCACACACACACGCACGCTGTGCATATATATGAATAATCAAAACATGAATGGGTCATATTACACATGTTGTTTGATCTACTGTTTATTATGTTATTAAAATTTTATTTTCTTATTTAATTTCTAAAATATATTTAATACTTTAATATTCTGTCATAAGACCTATTATAATTTATTTAGCATCCTGTTATTGAGTACTTTAATACTTTACTTTTTAACTTATGTAAATAATTACATGGAACTTCTAACTAAGGGAGCAAAATAAAGCCAGCTGAACAATTGCTGTCACCTAGTTTTTGACTAAATGAACAGTAGATAGTTAAAAGTCTGCTCATCTCTTTCCCTGCAATCATCAGTAGCACCAAATAAAAAAAGGTTTACAACTTAATGCCATAAACCTCAAGAAAAGATTTTGACCCTGCTGGTGTTGTTCTTAACTCTATCAGGTCAGAAGCCAGAGTGGGGAGAAGGAGTGACTCAGAAAAATGCTGAGGTCTCTCACTAATCATCCCACATCTGGAGGGGACCAGAATGAGAATGTGGGATGTGAGCAGGCTGTCCAGAGGAAAGCCTCACGGCCTCTACTTACTATCCCTTAAGCCAAGGAGCTAGTCTTCCCTGATTCACCATTTTTCTAAGACATTATGTTCATGTTGTGAAACATTGGGAAGCACTGCCCGAGACCACCAAAAGTTCTTAATATTGTAATACTACAGCTATTGATATAGAGTTCAAGAAGAGCAGATATCAGATATAATGAGAAGAGAGTCAAGAAAAATGTAACCACATTGCATAGAAACAGAAAGAAATAAAAAGTCTAGTAAAAATTGTCCATGTCCAAAAAGATGAAAAGAAATCATATGGCAACTAAGCAAACATATAATCCCCACCCCATCCAACCCCCAAAGAAAGAAAGAAAGGAAAGAAAGGCTGGAAGAAATAAACAAAAGAGACTATTGTTTGCAAAAGACAAATGAAAAACCTAACCTGAACGAAAATATATCCCAAGGAAAAGAGAACTTACATTGTGTATTTTGTGGTACTGAAGAACTTAATAAAAATCTGAATTCCATGAAACAAGGACTCAGTGATGAGAAATGAGATGACAACTCAATCATAAGAAAATTGAGGACTCAAACTATACTATTACAGAAATAATAAATTATAAACAAAAATAACTAAACCAGACAGCTAAAAATTATATTTCTGACATAGAAAAAAGGTTTGCTAGGATATTGATGAAAGCTGAGAAAAAGGACATAAATTAAGGCGGTTGGAAAGAAGATAATATACATGAAGGACAAAATTGATTCAAAAGTAAGAATAATTTGTCTCTCTGCTGAAGAGAACTCCAACAAGTGCAATAGAAAATATATTTCATCCTGTTTTTTAAGGATTGAAAGGGCATACCATATTCCAGAAAAAAAATATTCAGAATGATAAGCAAGAGAGAATATCCTGTTACTTCCAAGGCTGAATAATGAAGGAAAAATTCTTCTGGTGCCTAAATAGAGAAAAAAAAATTATCTTTAAGAGGAGAATCAAGCTCATTTCAAACTTCTCCACAAAGGTGTTCAATGCCAGAAGGTAATAATGCCTAAAAAGTTGTGAGGGAAAGTCAGAGGGACTAAACCTTATCACACCTGACCAAATTACTGTGGAAGTACAAAGGCAAAAGAAGACATTCAAAAAGAAATATAAGGACTCAGCATCCATGAACCCTTCCAGAGAAAATGACTCAACAGAAATCTAGCCATGGATGGCAGGAATGGAGAAGACAGGAAAGAAAGGCTCATGCCACACTCAAAAGCAGAAAGTGGTAGAACAGTGTTTATATGATCCAGGGGGGAAAGTGTGATCCAAGATTGCTATCTTCAGCCAAATTGCCCTGTATACATAGGTGCAACAGAGGAATACTCCATTTTCAAGCTCTTAGGAACTTGGAGATTGTAATTCTGAACTCTCTGCTAAAAAAAAAAAAAAAAAAAAAAAAAAGCTGTTTGATGATGAAATTCAGCCACCATAAGATGAACCAATACAAAGAATTCTAGAATGGATATGCTTTGGTAAAGGACTGTAGGTTAACATTCAATTTTTTAAACAAAATAAAACAAAAAAAAAGGAAAAACACTTTAAAATTATTTAAATATAATATTTCAAACAAAAGCTAAACAACTATAGAAGTTACTGTTGTATTATAGAATTTAAATATTACAAATCCTGCCAAAGTAAAATTTCCCAAAATATTGGAAAATAAGGCTGGAGGTGGGGGTTCGGAGAAGGATTATAAAAATGCTATTTTTTTCATCTTTAGCAGCAAAGGGTCAATCAGTAGTGTTTGAAATTGGACCATGGAGTTAAAAACATAATGACTCAAACTTCTCAAGAATTTTTTAGGATTTTTTTTCTTAAAAAAGGTTTTTTATTTGATATATATATTTATCATGGGTTGAATTATGTCCCTCTAAATAGAGACACTGGAGTCCTAACACTCAGCACCTCAGAAGGTGGTTCTATTGGAGATGGGTTTTTACAGAGGTAATCAAGTTAAAATGAGGTCTTAAGGGTAGATGCTAATCCAGTATAACCGGTGTCTTTACAAAACGGAAAAATACTGGGCACAGACTTGGACGCAGTGACAAGATGGCCATCAGAAGAACAAAAACCCCAAAACAAACAAAAAACTGAGGCTACCAGAAACTAGGAGAGAGGCCTGGAACAGACCTTCCCTGGCACCCTCAGAGGGTCAGGCTGACACTTTAATTTCAGATCTCTGACCTCCAAGATCGTGAGACAATAGATTTCTATTGTCCTAAGCCACCTCGTTTGAGGCACTTTATTACAGCAGCCCTAGGAAATGAACACGGTATTTTAAAGGGAATTGTTAGAAATGAAATCTCTTGTAAAGAAACACTTATCTGAAGTTTAATAATCTCCCAGATTTATTTCAATTTCTATTCTTTTCTGTACATCAACTAAAATAAGTGAAATAGTTTATTTTCCTGATTATAGCATTAGATAAGGCTATTTTATAAGATCATTTCCATCTATCCAAACACCAAACAACTTCAACCACTTATTTTTCTGTATGCAGGTTCAAAAAAGAATTTGAAATGTTGTCACTTTTTTTTTTTTTTTTTTTTTTTTTTTTTTTGAGACGGAGTATCGCTCTGTCGCCCAGGCTGGAGTGCAGTGGTGCGATCTCGGCTCGCTGCAAGCTTCGCCTCCCGAGTTCACGCCATTCTCCTGCCTCAGCCTCCAGAGTAGCTGGGACTATAGGCGCCTGCCACCACGCCCAGCTAATTTTTTTGTATTTTTAGTAGAGACGGGGTTTCACCGTGTTAGTCAGGATGGTCTCGATCTCCTCACCTCGGGATCCGCCAGCCTCGGCCGCCTCCCAAAGTGCTGGGATTACAGGCGTGAGCCACGGCGCCCGGCCTTGTCACCTTATTTTAATGATGGCTATTAATAGGTCATAAGTTTTTGGTTGGGGCTGGGCGCCGTGACTCATGCCTGTAATCCCTGCACTTTGGGAGGCTGAGGCAGTTGGATCACTTGAGCCCAGGAGTCTGAGACCAGCCTGAGCAACATGGCGAAACCTCATCTCTAGTAAAAATATAAAAATTAGCTGGGCATGGTGGTGCACACCTGTGGTCCCAGCTACTCAGGAGGCTGAGGTGGGAGGATCACTTGAGCCTGGTAAGTTGAGGCTTCAGTGAGCCATAATCATGTCCCTGCACTCTAGCCTGGGTAAGAGAGTGAGACCCTGTCTCAAAAATTTTTTAAAAAAAGAAAAAGATTTTGGTTGGTTGGTTGCTTTGTTCATTTTTTTTGTACTTGTTATTGCTTGAAAGTTTTTCAGTAAGTATGAATACTTTATTTAAAAATAATAATATTGCAATGAAAAATCCTTGTGTTTTAGTCCATATTTACATATCTCATTTTTAAAAAGCTATTGCATCTTGGAGTTTGAATATTTTTAGGCTCATGATAACTATGGTTAAATTCCTTTTTGTATTATAACAATTTATGGTCATACAAACAATGTATTATGATGCCTGCCTTATTATACCATTGCAGCATTATTATTATTACAATAGCAGTTTGATGAACTAAAAATGGCATCTTGTTTTAATTTGCCTTTTTTTAATTACAAAAGAAAGGTTGAACATCTTTCACAAATCTACAGCCTTCTTGTATTTTTTTGTTCTGTTCATGCTTTTATACCTTTTCTATGGTTGTTTTTTGCTTATTTATGAGTACATCATACACACACAATCACCTGTCTTGTTTGTGGCTAGTATTCTCAGTCCATGCTTAGCTTTCTAATTTTGTTCCTGAATTGCTCATACATTTTTTTATATTTTAGCCAGAGATTTTATTTTCCTCTGATTTCTCTCATGGATTTTGACTGATGACTTTTTTGGCATGACTAATCCTTTTTTATGTACATATCATAGCCTCCCAACTGTTCTGGCATTTCCTTGTGGGTAGTGTCTTCTACCTCTCCTCACCCCTATCAGTGCATTTTTTTTCTCACTACTTTAACGATTTTAAAGTGGAAAATTCAGTGGCTTTTAGTATGTTTACAATGTTGTCCAACCATCATCATTATCTAATTTGAGAACTCTTACATTACACCAAAAACAAACCCATATCCATCAAGCAGTCATCTCCCATTTTCCCCTCCCCCTCAGCCTTTGGCAACCACGAATTTGCTTTCCATCTCTATGAATTTACCTACTCTGGACATCTCACAGAAATCAAATCATACAATATGCTGCCTTTTGTGTGTAGCTTTTTTCATTTAGTGTAATGTTTTCAAGGTTTATCCATATTGTAGCATATATCAGTAGCCGTATGGTGGAATACTCTTCCACTGTACTGATATACCACATTTTGCTTATCCATTCACTAGTAGGTGGACATTTGGATTTCTTCCACTTTTTGGCTTTTATGAATAATGCTGCTATGAAAATTTGTGTGCATGTTTTTGCTTGAACACCTGTTTTCCATTCTCTTGGGTCTATAGCTAGGAAGGGAATTACTCGCTTACATAATAATTCAATAATAGGTTTTTGAGAAAATTCCAAACTATTTTTCACAGCAGCAGAACCATTTTCCATTTCTATCAGCAAAGTATGAGGTTTCAATTTCATCACATCCTTTGCAACATTTATTTTTCTTTAAAAAAGTTGATAACCATCCTAGTGGGTGTGTAGTGGTATCTCATTGTGGTTTTGATTTGCATTTCTCTAATGACTAGTGATGTCGAACATCTTTTCATGTGATTTGGGGTCATCTGTACGTCTTCTCTGGAGAAATGTCTATCCACATTCTTTGCTCATTATATAAATTGGATTGTTTGTCATTCTGTTGTTGAGTTGTAAGAGTTCTTCATGTAATCTGGATACTAAATGCTTATCAAATACATGGTTTGCAAATATGTTCTCCCATTCTGTAGGTTGTCTTTTCACTTCGATGAATAAAAGCTTTTACTTTTGTTGAAGCCAGTTTTATCTGTTTTTGTTTTTTCTCTATTGCTTGTGCTTTTGTTGTCATATCTAAGAATCCCTTGGCAAACCTGAGATCATGAAGATTTACTGCTATGTTTTCTTTTAAGAGTTTTTTAGTATTAGATCTCACATTTAGGTTTTTGATTCATTTTAAGTTAATTTTTATACATGGTGTGAAGTAAGGATCCAACTTCATTTTTTTTTCAAAATGTGGCCATCCAGTAGCCCCAGCACCAATTGTTGAAAAGATTATTAAGATTATTATTTCTCCCATTGAGTGATCTTGCTACCCTTGCTAAAAATCAGTTGACCATAGACTCATGATTTATTCCTGGACTCTTGATTCCATTCCAATGATCTAAATGTCTACCCTTGTGATAGTACCACACTGTCATGATTACCATTGCTTTGTAGTAAGCTTTGAAACGGGAAGTTGTGACTTCTTCTACTTTTCTTTTTTAAACATTGCTTTGGCGATTCTGGGTCTCTTGCAATTCCATATAAATTTTAGGATCAGCTTGTCAATTTCTGCAAAACAGTGAGCTGGAATTCTGATAGAGAATGTGTAAATTCATACATCAATTTCAGGAGTATTGTCATCCTAACAAAATTAAGTCTTCTGTCCATGAACATGATCCCATTTATTTAGATCTTTTAAAATTTCTTTCAGCAATATTTTGTAGTTCTCAGAGTATACTTCTTTTGTTAAATTTCTCCTATGTATTTTATTCCTTTTTATTCTTTTGTGATGAAATTGTTTTTAACTTAATTTTTGGATTTTTCATGGCAAGTTGTATGGAAATGCAATTGATTTTTGTGCATTGATCTTGTCAGGATTGTAGATGTTCTTTATCAGAGTGACAAAGTTCCCTTCTGCTCATAGTTTGTTGATTTTTTTTTTAATCATGAAAGGTTATTAGATTCTTGTCATATGTTTTTCATATGTTGAATTGGTCTTGCATTCCTGGGATAAATCACATGTAGTCATAGAGTAGAATCCTTTTAATATGCTTCTGTATGCTGATGGTTGGAATTTTGTGTTTGTTCTCAGAAGGGATATTGGTCTTTTCTTGTGATATCCTTGCCAGACTTTGGTATTAGGATGTCTCAAGGAGACTATTGTGATTGATGTAGGGACTGTACTGGCATTCAGTGTTTCAGGCTTTTATCCACCACACTCTTAATTCTATCTTAGATTTGTCTGGTTTTGTAGGTCTAATTGTTGGGCATCAAGCTATTCCTTCCACCTGAAACCGTTTTCTTATTCTCCCAGATACATTTGTCAAAAGTCTATCAAGACTCATATCAAAGGCCACTAGTTCTGGGAGAACAGTTCTAGCTCTTTAACTGGAAGCAATCACATTAGTCTTGGGCTCCCATAGAATGTTATGCAGAGCTTCCTTACCTGCATCTATTGCCTTTTTTTTTTTCATAAACAATGAACAGCTGGTGAGTCAGCAATTGCATGTGACCTATTTTATCTATGTCCTAGTCCACAGAGTGGTACTGATAATCTGTTCACAATTATACATTATTGTAATGCTTGTGAGATAGAATTTTTGTAGTTAATTTTTTAAAGAAATTTTCCTCACCATTTTTTGGTAGTTTTATAAACATTTGGTTACTTCAGGGATGGGCAGGGATGAGGGACTAGGGATTTACCTATGTGAACATGATCTTTTGTGGTGGAGGAAGAATGAAAAGCCCTTCCCTGGAACGTGAGCTCTGGGCCCTGGATCCTGACTTTATCATGACTATGTTTTCAGCCCTTTGGCACCCTAGGCACAAAATATAGACACTCTGGGAATGTTGGTGAGTTAAATGTATCCCATTTCCATGAATAGCTCTTTTCTGTCTGATCCTTGTCTGTCTGACTTTTAGCATCATTTCTTTGAGTCCGATCTTCATATCTCAGTACATTAGAAAATGTCTTTCCTATTCCTCTTCTTTTCCTTTGCTCTTTCTTCTATTGGCATTGAAATATCTTGTTTCCATAATAAATACAGAATATCAGTTTGAGGGGATTGCATGTCAGGTAAAAATTAAGTTAGTTCTATTTGGGATCTTAAACCACCTTCCTCCACCAGCTTCCACTCTAGCCCAGTCCCCAAGGTTAACTTATCTTGAGGGAAGCCTGGTGCGGGGAGCCAAGTGGAACTTGTTCACTGAGATGCACTGTTCTCCCTCTAGGAAAAGGCCAGATGGTATAGGTGGTACATAGGACCAACTATTGTCAGAGTGCTGCTAAGGTGAAAAAACCACATGCTTTGGAGTTTTAAACAGCCTTACATTCAAATTCTGATTTTTTAAACCTATGATTTAGATTTCTTTGGGCAAGTTTTTTTCTGAGCCTCAGGATCTTCACTGTAAAACAGGAGTCATAAAAGCTACCCCATAGGATAATGAAGAGGATAAGTGGGATGCATATGTTTGCTGAACATTATGTTCAACTTGATGAGTGGATAAATGATATATGATGCCCACTATCAAACTATAGTTGGCCTAAAATCATTGACTTAGGCAATGGCTTTCTAAGAAGGGAATATGGTAGGAGTAGAGGTCTCCTGAGTATTTTTATCATCGACATTGTTTAGGATTTCCAGAATAATACGGAGACTGAAAAAAAGCATTCTTACTTTTGATTGTTATCACTGCTTTTAAATTCCCTGCAGACAGTGGACCCCTTTATTGCTTATACCCTAAATGGACTGCTCTCTTCTTCCCCCTAACCTCACTTCCCTGAATGCCTCTTCAATGGAGATGGGACTTGACGATTACGGAAAAAATACTTGGCCCTGACTGTTCCTCTGGGCCCTTGCTTGTAGACTCTGAGTTATTTCTGAAACTCTTTGCTTGTTCAATCTGAAAAGTAGTTTGCAATGGAAATTTTTCCCCCTTGAAATCCTTGTTAATCTAATTGCAATTGAAATGCATAAATGAAATGACAAAAGCTGCATTTTATCAGCAATTATAGTAATTTTCTTTTATTTACTGGAGTCTGACCTCTGCTGTATTGATGAATTGCAATTTTTCAAGGTCTATTTTCCCATCAGCAAAGTCAGGTTGTTTATAAAATGATTGGCATAAAATGTCGTTCTCCCCTCACCTGTTTTTTTCCTTCATATTTTAAAAATGTGTTCTGGGTTTCAAGAAATTGACTAGGAATTTATGGAGCCCGTACATCTCTATCTGAGTGGATATTTTTTACATGGAGCTTTAAAGCATCCAACAACACTCTTCTCAATGCTGAAATCTGAAAAACAAGCAGCATTTAGCATCTCATGTCTCTGTCTTCTTTTAAGTCCTTATAGATTTGATTTGTAAAATTTCCACCTATTATATTTTCAATCTTTTATCTAATTGCTCTTTTCCAAGGTGACATTGTCAGGAAGTCACCATGGGAAGCCTGAGATGAATGAGGGGCCTTGTACCCCTCCCCACGTTCAGGCAGTTACCAAGCCCTGCCAACACTACCTCCTTGGATCTCTCTTTCTCTCCATCTTGACTGCTACCACCCTGGTTCAGACTTTCATCTGCTCTCCCCTGGACCACTGCATCAGCCTCCACACTGGCGTCTCTGCCTTCAGCCTTAATTATTTTCCTTGCTTCTTTTACATCCACCATACAGCTGCTAGAACGATCTAATGCACCCCACCATCTACAGGAACACATCTTATCTCTTGATAACTCATGGGGCTGTAAGTGACGGAAGTGTGAATCCCTCCACTTGTCCATGTTATGGTCTACCTGCCCTGCCTCTTGCCCTAAACTTCAAGGACTCAGAGCTGGTTCCAATCTTCACGCCACAGGGTGACTGCAGTTTTTGCTGTTCATATGCTTGAAAAGCCTCTTCCCCCCCCTTTTTTTTTTTTTTTTGAGATAGAGTCTCATTGCATCATGCAGGCTGGAGTGCAGTGGCGTGATCTCAGCTCACTGCAACCTCCACCTCCCGGGTTCAAGTGATTCTCATGCTTCAGCCTCCCAAGTAGCTGAAATTACAGGCGCATACCACCATGCCCACTAATTTTCGTATTTTTAGTATAGATGGGGTTTCACTATGTTGTTGGCCAGGCTGCTGTTGAATGCCTGACCTCAAGTGATCCACAGACATCCACCTCCCAAAATGCTGGGATTACAGGCGCGAGCCACCGCGCCCAGAAGCCTCTTCCTTCTTCTTGGCTCTTCACCTGGCCAAGCTTTACAAGAATGTATCTGTCACCTTCTCTGTGAAGCCACCTTGATTACTCTGACGTATGTTATTTATCTCTTTATCAAAGTTCTCACTTCCTTGTATTGAATGACTGATCTTCCTTTTGTGCTTCCCCATCAAACTGGGTAACAGGTTCCCTGAGTGTGGGAAGTGTAGCGGGATCAGCTCCCTGCAGACAGTGGACAGTATCTCTGGTGCCTAGCTCACGTGGCCACTAACATATGATTTGTTGAATAAATTATACTATCTAATATTTACTCAATAATTCCCAGTTTCCTTCTCTTTTCACCTTATTCCTCAAAGTACCAATTTCTTTATATGTAAACTGTGTATAAAGTTACTTTTCATGCATTGCTCTGAGGGTCAAATGAGCTATTGGCTATCAATCTGCAATATAGACTTGAATACTTGAAAGCATTTTCTAATGTTAATTTGTTTTTTTGCCTTTTTTGGCACTTTCATCTAACACCCAATCACACCCCACCATCCCTATGAGCAACCCTGACTGAATACAATATTTCAGATGGAGATCAGAAGCCCCCAGACAAACCAAATACGATAAATCAAACCAACGCCAAGCACATAATGAAGTGGACCCTGACTAAGGTATGCAATAAACTCATATTAGGGGTTTATTCAATTTTTGCCCCCTTTCGCATCAAATCATATGATGTCCAGGCTTCAGATAGCTGCCTCACATTTTACACTGTGGGTCTCAATTCCTTTTTCATGGATGGCCTTGTAGTCTAAGCAAGCGATAATTAACATTGTTAATGAGAGTTGATATTAGCATTCACCATATGCCAAATGGTAAACTGCTAAACTGAACGGATTGTCTCATTTAATTCTCGCCAGATCCTTGGAGGTGAGTACTGTTATTTTCTTCATGTACAGATGGGGAGACTTCAGACTCTTCAGAAGCTGCCCAGTTGGTAAGAGGTAGAAGGGAGTTGAGAGGCTACAGACTCAACCCTCATGTTCTAGGGCCTTTCAGGACTGTGTGTCTGGTTCTCCCTCTGCACTGTGGTCTCCTGACTAGGGTCTTTTAGGTGGCAGGAGCTTGGCCTGTAGTACCCTTGCTCCTCCAGACTTCTAGGAAACATTCTGAAGTGGGAATACTCCCACTGGAAGCATTGCAGTGTCAGGGAAAATGTTCTGTTGAGACACAAGATCTAGATTAAAAATTGTGTCTTCCTGGCTTTAAAAGTGAGCCTCTTTTCCACTTCTGGAAGATGCGAAGAAAAAAAAAATCAACCTCATAGACCTGACGGGAAATGGAATGAGATATTTTAAGTGGCAACATTTAGACAATGCCTTCATCAGTGGGATACTTGGTGAATACTAGTTTGAGCCTCCTGGAGCTTTAGATTTGCCATTCATGAAAATGTTTTTTTTTTTTTTTTTTTTTTTTTGGTATGGTATCATATTAAAGCTTGGCATCAATTCTGTGTGGTGTTTGGATGTGTGTGGATGAGTGTGTATATGTGTGAGTGTGTGCGTGTGTGGGTGTGTGGGACTGTGAGTGTGCATATGTGTGTGTCAGTGTGTATGTATGAGTGTGTGTGTGAGTGTGATTGCCATTTCTCATCTCATAAAGGAGGAAACAGGCACAGAGAAAGGTTGTGAGCTGGTCTCCCCTAGATAAATGGCTCTTGATTTGAGAAGCACAGTGACCAAGGCATGCCATGGGTCACCTAAGAACTTACTGCCATTATCAGGTTTGCTCAAGTCAATTTGGATGACTTTCCCTCTATTTGCACTGTGCCCAGTGTGGTGAAGAATAAATGTTTCTGTTGCACCATGTGTCTCAAAAGTGCCTCAGTCAAGAATGTAAGATATGTGGCTTTCCAGGCAGAGTTAGGCCTTTGACCTAAAAACAACCTCTTTGATCTCATTCTGTTGTCCTTTACTGATTTTTTCTTCCAAGCTGATCATTATACCTTAAATGTCTTTGGCTGTAAGGGTGCTGCCTGTGCCATCCAGGACTGAGCCCCTCCAGCACAGAGAGGAAGAGTAGGTTCTTACCCGTAGTGAGGTCCTGGATGCTGGGGAAACCAATGCTTAAACCAGGAATCCAGAATAGTTACACAGAATTCCCTAGAACATACACTTTGTATGCCCTGTGGCTGGAAGTCTCACAAAGTGGATCTGGAGCTCGTCCTTGAAGAGCCTGGTATAGCTTACCAGGATGGGAAAGTGGGAAAAAGTGGTTGGGTGGAAGGACATGTGGGCAAAGGCATACCACCACAAAGGCCCATTGCACAGAATCATCCTCTTTCTGGGACGTGCTAGAGTCAAGCTCACATTAAATCTTGAATCTGCAAAGCAACAGGTGGGTAAGTATTTCAATCGTGGCTCCCTAGCCAGGAGAAAACAGTACCCAGCAGTCCTGGTCCTTCCCTTTCCCGGCAACTTATTTCTATACTTGTCATTTTAGCTCTACCAAATATTTAAAGTGTGAATAATGGTGACCTGTGGTAAGGGTACCCAAGTCTGATACTTCTCTTCATGGAGATTAATAATTGTAATTTTCCCTGTGCTTGGGGGGAGAAGTGGGGAGAGTTGTATAAGAAGAATGGTCTACTCCACGAGGAGTTTAGGTCTCAAACAAGGCTTAACTGGACAATTACAGCTTTGCATGCTGTTCACAGAGGAGTTTGATGCAGCAGAATTTACCCCAGGGCATGGATGGCCTCATGGGTAGCCCAAGACAGTCAAGTGTCATTCTGGGATCTCAGCTGACCTGTGCCCAGCCCAGTATATGTTTCTAAAGCCCAGTTCTGTAGCTGCTCTTGTGCCCTGAACAGTGCCCTATACATGTGACACATAATTGATAAACTCAGCATAAAAATGACACAGATAATCTATAGCATAGCAGTTAAGAGCAAGGATAGTAGAGCTAGGTAGAGGCAGAACAAATCATGGCCAGTCACTCCCTAGCTGTGTGACCTTGGGAGGGTAATTCACTTCTCTGAGCCTCTGTCTTCCTCATCTGTTGGATGATGGTGTTGTGAGGATATATGATGCGCTTGAAGCGTACTAGAAGCTTAGTAAATGCAGGGCCATTTTCTTCTTTCTTTTTTCTTCTTCTTCTTCTTTCTTCTTCCTTTTTTTTTTTTTTTTTTTTGAGACAGACTCTTGTTTTGTCACCCAGGCTGGAGTGCAATGGCATGATCTTGGCTCACTGCAAACTCCGCCTCCGGGGTTCAAGTGATTCTCATGCCTCAGCCTCCTGAGTAGCTGGGATTACAGGCACCCATCATCATGCCTGGCTAATTTCTGTATTTTTTGTAGAGATGGGGTTTCATCATGTTGGCCAGGCTGGTCTTGAACTCTCCTGACCTCAGGTGATCCACCCACCTCGGCCTCCCAAAGTGCTGGGATTACAAGCATGAGCCACTGTGCCCTGCCCATTTTCTTCTTTTCTCTAGATTTCTTTACCCTACTATTGTAAATGTCCTGTTCAGAAAAAGAAAATGTGAAAATAAGGTGTTCAGGGGCATTTAACATTTTTCTGAGTGTGTTCTTCACCTGGTGACAGTGGCTACTTCCAGAGGATGGGATGAAGTAAGCTCTGACTGATCAACAAGACAAGGTAGTATCATGGTTAAGAATATCACTGCCAGTGCAGAGAGCTGTGTGTTCAAATCCTATCCTTGACTTTCTAGCTTAGTGTCCTTGAGCAAGGAATTTTGCATCTCTGAGCCTCAGTTTTCTCATCTGTTAGATGGAGATGATAATAAAACCTGCCTTAGTGGACTCTGAGCTTATTAACATACGTAAAGTTCTTGGGTCCTCAGAACAGTGCCTTGTGCATAGTAAATACTACGTCATCATTTGCTGTCAGCCTTTCCTTTTATTGATTCTTGTCCTAAGAGTTTTTTGTTTTCTAATTGATTATTATCAATATTTCATCATTTCCCCTTCTTGCAAGAATTGTGCATCTCTGTCTTTCTGTCCTTCTTGCTCTCATCTTGGACTATGTGTCTTGAAATGCCAGGGCAATGAAGGGAAGGTAATTTTGTATATGTGGTTATTGATCATTTCAGGTTATGACTGTTGCTTTAAATGTGTCTGAATGCTTCCTGCAGTACCTGTCCTTTTCTTTCATGTTGTGGGAGCCTTGCCACATTGCTGAAAAGTTGAAAAGAAAGAAGAGAAGGGAGTCTACCTTTGACAAAAGAGGAAACCAAGGCAACCCCCACCCGCTCAGAGTCTCTGCTTTCACATCTGGAAACCAAGGAGTTTCAAATAGATGGTCTCTCAGGGCTCTTGCAACTCAAAATTTCAACACTAAGACAGTATGAATTTAATTCATCTGATAGCACAAAAGAGGTTGAGGGGATAGGGCAAGATCTATTTCACATAAGAGTAATGCATTCTCAAAAGCAATGGTATATTCATGTGGTTACTTCAAAACTATGAGACAATTCTGTATCACCGTGTTTTAACAAAATAAAAAAAACAAGTTGCTATGTAAGTTGGAGCATGACTTTGATAATCTTCCTGACAATTAAAATCCTAAAATGAATTGTTCAGGATTCTCGCATGAATGTTATTGCTAAATAATCTTGGGATATTCCAAAGAGGAGGGATGTCTCCTATAGAAATGACAACAGTCTCATTCATTACAGGGCACGTATTATTTTAATTAATTTCTTGTTATTGTCTTTCTGCCCAGGCTACAGCTGGAAATGCACATCATTAATTCAGAGGAACAATACTCCTTCATTTCTGGTAGGGGGAGTAGAGGGACCTCTCCATGCCATGATTGATGGCAGTTTTAAATAATTTCTGGTTCCATTTTACTAACAGAAAGTAAATCATCCTTGGCAATGACTCCTGTAATGGTTTAAAAAAATCAGTCCTTGTAAAGTGACACATGAGTGTCTCTCTTCTGGTCACATCGTTATTAGAGATAGCCATTTCCTAACACCCAGCATAACAGGTCAAGTTTTGTCTAAAGCCTCCTTTCTCAATAAACCATCTCACCAAGGCATTTGGAGGCAGTATATAAAATACTGTAGAGAACTTTATATTGCTCTCTGATGTGATCACACAGTTATTTCTGGCATAATGGAGTCATGATGCTGGGGTAAGGATGCTTAGACTCAGATTCAGGTTTTACTAATGACTTTGCTGTGGGGCTTTTCCCCAAGCACTTAATCTCTCTGAACCTTAGTAACTTCAACTAAAAAATAGGAAAAACCCAGTCTTCCCCCCTTTTTCCTCCCACAGTTATTTTGAATATCACAAGATAATGATGTGAATGTGCTTTTTAAAATTCTAAACTTTTATAGGTAAGTAATTAATTAAGGAATAGTGATATTCCTTAATTATTATTATCGATTACCAGTCAACATAATATTTCTTAAAAAGAAGTATCCAGTAATAACTCTTTGAAATATTATTTCTATACAGTTTTCTTAACATGAAAGGTCATTGGCAGAGTGAAAACCGCTGATTATATATTGACCAATCAATCAAAAGGTAGGGAAAAAGCACCTACTATGTGTGCCTTGCCCAATTCTGCTAGCTTCTGCTGGGGGAACGTACAGTAGGAACAAGACTTGCCTTCTTCCCACAGCTGTTGTGAGGGTTAAATGACCTCATATATAGCATATTATTTACCTCATTTTCTCCCTTTCTTCCTCCTTCTGTGCCTCTCTTCCTCTAACAGGTATTTAGTGAACACTCAGTGCATGACTCACTGCTTACATGATGACGATAGAGCAGTGGACATAATAGAAGGAGTCCCTGCCCTTGGGGAGCTTAAATTTTGGTGGGGATGATGAACAGATAAATACATATGATTTGGTAGAGACAAATGCTCAGGAAAAAAAATCAAATGGGGTAAAGGGATGGAGAGTGTTGGGAGGCAATGTTAGAGTATTTGGGGAAGGCCTCTGTGAGGGGGAAACCCAGATGAATGGAGGAAGTGAGCCATTTCAATATCTGAAGCTTGTTCTGTGCAGAGGGAACAGCAGTGCAGAACCTTTGGAGGATGGGAACAGGGAACGTCATTATCTGCTTTGGTTTTGGATGGCTCACTCTGGCTGCTGGAAGGAGAGCAGACTGGGTGGCAGGAGAGTGAAGCCAGGCCAACCAGTTACAGGGGAGATTTGTTGGGGACAAGAGAGCACTGATGGTGGCTCCAACTAGACTGGCAGTGCTGGAGGAGGTGAGAGGTGGTTAGATTCTAAGTATGTGTAGAAGGGAGAACCAACAGGAAGTACTGATGGAGGATATGGGGAGTGAGAGAAAGAGAGGAACCAAAGGTAGCTCCTGTGTTTTTGGCCTGAGCCACTAGACCGAGACAGCTTCCCATTCAGCAAGATGGGAGACTATGGGAGGACCAGGTTTGTGGGCAGGGGGTAAAAGTCACAAGTTCACTTTTGGGGACATTAATTTATGGGTGCCTTTCAGATATTTGAACACAGATGTCACATACACCATCATATTTTTAAGTTAGGAGATTGGAGCTAGAGGTGCTGTATTTATTCAAGCATTCACTAAATACTTGTGATGTGTCACAGAGGTTTAGTCTGATCACATATTTAGCCTTCAATGATTGCTTAGTACAGTACAGTGCAGCTTAGTATAGTACAGTCCTTTGCTCTGAGGCCAGCTAAGTTTCCAATCCATGTTTCCTTTGGCCCATCACCCTCAGGGTTGAGAATGCGTAGGCCGAAGTAGGGAGTCCCTGTGAACTCCTTCATGGATGCGGGCCACTTGCTGCTACTCAGTGCCCTCAGGAATCTTAAGAGAGGCGGGGCTCTCTGACAGCCTTGATTTTACATGCAGGAGAAGGAACTACTGATCATCCTGCTTGTTCTAGTTTCTAATCATAAACTCCAGGCTCGACTCAAGTATGGAGTCACAGATTGCACACCAGGATCCCCATCAGTCTCCCCCTGGTTTCTGGGCTTCTTGCTGGGAGTGCAATGTGTTTTGCCTGAAGCTGTGGCCACGTGTTGGGAACTCACATTTGTGGGAAATTAAGAAGTCACAGCAGACAACTACTGCTGGTTCATTAGCTGGCTGGAAGCTATCACCAGGTCATCCCTTCAGACTGAGAGAAACGGGGCTGCTTTAGGGTACGGGAGAATGTCAGCCTACTTCACCCCTACCCAGATTGAAGAGAACTCCATGCTGGTCACATCAAGGCCAGAACAGCAGCCAGGGCTGTGGAAGGAGCCCTGCACTGAAGGACAGGTGGCTTTAGCTCTAGTCCTGCCACCAGCTCTGTTGTGATGTGTTATATCAGGTGAGTCACATTTCCTGTCTGTTTCTTTATCTGTTTTTGAAGAGGTTGACTTTTAGGACATCTTAGGTGTAGGTCCTTTCAGCTATAAAATACAATGAGAGGCAGACAGACTGGTAGAGTCAGACTGGTAGAGTCAGAGGTGACTTGACCATTGTCCTTTCCTCTGCAGAGGCTTTTCCGCACTTCCTAAGTGTTGGGCTTCCTCAGTTGAGGTTTCTGTTGCCTTTCTTCCCTCTCTGTATGCTTAGGATGGGTGTGTCCCTTCCCTGCCAAGGCGTGAGCTACCACTCATGTGCTGATGGCTTCAATGCCACTAGCTCTAGAGCCAGTGTCCTGCTGGGCATCTTCATCCCCAGCTCTTCCGCGGACCCCTCATGTCAAGATGCTTAAAACTGACCTTATCACCTTCCCTTCCAGAATCGTCTTTCCCTCTTGAGTTTTGTGCCTTCATTAATGACATTTAGTCTTCCAGTTCAGAAATATGGAGGCCATCCTAGCTATGTTCCTTTCATCCACTCAGTCACCAAGTCCTGACAGTTCTACATCATTGTTATCTAGTCTCTCCACCCTAGCTTCCCATCCTCCTTGCCAGTGTCTTAGCCTGATGACATCTGCATTTTCTTCCAGGCTTTCAGCCTCTGGCTGCCTTTAGGAGTAGTCTTGCAGCACAAGGCCTGACATTAATTTCTTGCTTGAAACCTCCTGTGATTTTCTATTGCCTGGTGAAAAAAATCAGCTCCTTGAGTAACTGATCAATGTCTGTTCAAGGAATTAATGGTTGTTCAAAAATGAAATTTCAATAAAAAATACCAGTAGTTACTGTTTATTGTATTGGGCTTAAAACTTTATTTTCATTTTCTTATTAAATCTGCATAGCAACCCTATGGGGAGGACATTTTAATTCCCATTTTGTAGCTGATATTGAGTCTTTAAGAAGCTGAGCAACTTTTGTGAAGAACTCCACTGGCAAGTGGCAGAAGTGGAAATGAAATGCAGGTGGGGTCACACATGCACGGTCTTGTCATCATCTCTGTCCTGCTCCAGCAAGCAGGAGCCTCACAAACAGGCTCAGCTGAGTCTTTCCATTTCCCATTGATCTCTTCATCTCCTCCTATCATATACCATGTGTTTGTTTTTACTACAACTCAAATCCACCCCGACTTTCATATCACGATGCCTTTGCTACTTTCTCTGCCTCAGATGTTGTTTACACCCAACAAATTCTTACTTCTACTGGAGACCCCGTTCCAATAGCACCTCTGTAAAAACTCTTCTCTGTAGTAGGCAGAGTCCATCATATTATCTTTTCTGCCAAAGCATCATACTTTGCTACCTTCCATACCACCAAGCATGCTATGATTTGAATGGCAGGTGACTGTCAATACACCAGAATATTCCAAGCTCCCTGATGGCAGGGACTGTATCTTATTCCACTTTGTAGCAGTTTGTAGCTGTCCTCAGTTCTAGGCTAGTGACTGATGCAAAGGAACTGCTCAATAAGTGGCTGTTGAATTAAATGGAGCCCAACCTCAAATATTGTGATGGCATTGCTGGTAATGTCAATGTTAGAACAGTAATGTATTTTGAGTTATCACACTACACAGTTTTATTGATCATTACTTGTGCATTCTACTCTGTGCTATAAATTTTGGAGGAAATTGAAGATGGAAAAGCAGTTATCATATTGGCTAACATTAATTGGGCACTTACTATGTTTCTGGCTGTGTAGTTTCTCGTTTAATCCTCATGCCAATCATATGAGCTACAAAGTGTTTTATTCCTATTTGTAAGTAAGAAAGAGTGTTAAACCTGACTGAATTCACACACTGAAACATAAATGATAATGCATACTCTAATACTGGGAGATGCAGCAGAGGTACAGGAAAATGCAATGGACTGGAGATAAGGACCTGTGTCCTAGATAAGAACCCTATTTATAGTGTGACTTTGAGATCTCAGTTTTTTTTCCCTCTATGAAACCCATACCAGGTCACACAGAAGAAATTTTCGTGGGTCATAAAATCTCAGAGACTCGTAGTGGTCCACCACTATCATCTTCAATGTTTGCTGTGCATTTAGAACTTCCTAAACAGGTATTGCCCTGTATTCTGGGTTGAATAGTGTTTCCCCAAAATCCATGTCCACCTAAACCTGTGTATGTGACCTTATTTGGAATTAGGGTCTTTGAAAAATGCAATCTCATTAAGATGAGGTCTGACTGGATTAGGGTAGGTCATAATCCAATGACTGGTGTCCTTTTGAGAAGAGGGAAGTTCAGATGCACACAAACACAGAGGACAGCACTATGTAAGATGGAGGCAGAGACTGGTGTGATACATCTACAGGCCAAGAACACTAAGGATTACTGGCAACCACTAGACAGTAGGAGAGAGGCATGGAAGAGATTCTCCTGCACAGCCTCCAAAACAGAACCGACCCTGCTAACACCTTGATTTCAGACTCTGAGCTTCCAAAACTGTGAGAGAATACATTTCTGTTGCTTCACCCAATTTGCAGTACTTTATGGTAGCCCTGGGAAGCTAATATACCTTGGATGATAATGATTTTTTTATGATGATGGTAGTAATAATTTAATGATAATCAAAAAAAATTGAATTGAATTTATTTCTGTGGGAGTGTTACTGCATAACTTTAAAGTGCCTGCATGAGGTTTGACCAGTTTGTTTGGGATGGTCTGGCTTAAAACATAAGGCTTGACATGGACTTAACTTGCCTGCCTTTGAAGATTCCTCAAAGCAACTGACAGTCACCCTCCAGGAAAACCCCATTCCCATGCTGCCTGTGTGGGAAAGGTATGTCAGACATCTGAAGACACCTTGTACAGAGAAAACAAACAGTAGTTTATAACATCAGGGACAAATAGAAATGCCCAAGGGCAGACTCTAATTTGTGATGGAGTAGTTTCTCACAAGGGCGACCCTCTATACCTGTCTTCCAGGTGAGCAGCAGCTGGGAGTTGCTTATTTAACTGTGGCTAATGATCTTCAGCCTAACCCTGGGGAGGCCAGCTTGTGCTGCAGAAAAACCAGCCCTCGGGGATTACTTACTCTATGCAGAATACTTTGTGAACCATGTTACATCATCTCATTTAATGCTCAGAATCATAATCACCCACATCTGACTGAGGTTTAGAAAACTCAAACAACTTGGCTCAGGGCAAAGGACTTTGACTTTGACAAACTGGGACTTTGAATTTGGAGCCTGAATTCTGAACCATGAACTTCACTAGTTGAATGTTTCCCATTTATCTGAAGGGAGAGAATTGCCAAAAACTGGCCAGTAGGCTTCTTGGTTAAAGGCCTAACTACCCCGTCCACACATCTCGTGGTCTAGGATGAGTGAAGAGCTTCTTCTAGCAGGTTGTATTTAGCATGTTGCATTTAGCCTGGCATGGTGCCACATGCCTGTAGTCCCAATTTTTGGGGTAGGGGGATGAGTAGATGGCTTGAGCCCAGGAGTTTGAGGTTGTAATGAGCTATGATTGCACCACTGCACTCCAGCCTGGGTGACAAAGCAAGACACTGTCTCTAAACACAAACAAACAAACAAAAAACCGAAGTATGTTGTGTGCCTTTTTCTTTAGCACACACTTCACTCTGGTCTACATTCTAGTTGATTTTATACATAACCCAAGATCCAGTTGCTGTTCTCTGTCTTTGACATTCAAAATAAGTTGGCTCGAACCCCATCCATGGCAATGGCAGCCCCATATCCCTTCCAGCTCCCTGATGACTTTAAGTGTGCATGTGAGAGACAGGAGAGAGAGTGTGGATTTCTCAGTCTTTTCTGCTGCCAAGGTTCTGTTTCTGCTTAATAAGTTCGGTGAATAGATCATGCAAACCAAAAATAAAATTCTAAGCCCCATGACTGAGGGACCCTCCCCTTGGCTGGGGGCATTCCAAATTATCCTGATAAACTAGTTCAAGCTATGATGGGAAGTGGGGGTCAGACATGCCTCATAAACATCAACATAGAGACTTTAAGTCTGATAGAACAGACTTTTTAAGTCTGATAAGAAACATTCACAATCTATTCTCTCTGAAGCCTGCTACCTGGAGGTTACATCTGAATAATAAAACCTTGGTCTCCACAATTCCTTATCGTAATGCAGACATTCCTTTCTATTTGATCCTAGGTCTTTAGATAATAACTCTTTCAACCAAATGCCAATGAGAAAAATCTTTAAATCTACCTGTGACTTGGAAGCCCCTGCTTCAAGTTGTCCCACCTTTCCGGACCAAACCAATGTACATCTTTCATGTGTTGATTGATGTCTCATGTCTCCCTAAAGTATATAAAACCAGCTGTACCCCCACCACTTTGGGCACATGTCATCAGGACCTCCTAAGGTTGTGTCATAGCCATATCCTTAACCTTGGCAAAATAAACTTTCTAAATTAATTGAGACCTGTCTCAGATACTTTAGGTTTACCATCATCTCATCATTAATTGGTTCTTTCTCTATTCTCCAGATGGAGAACAGAATCTCCTCTCACTTGATTTTCCCTTAAATCATTGCTCACAAGGCATTTGTGAGTATAGCAAACTTTGCAGGTTGGAAGTGATGAAAGGGTTTATTCCTTCAGGTAGCTTTGCTCCCTTCAGCTCTCCTCTCCTCTCCTCTCCCACTCTCCCACCTTGAAAGACTCACCTTGCCCAGTCTTGCCCAAAGATTCAATAATATGCTCTGCTAAACAATGGGCCATTTACTCCAGGCTAATCATGTAGCAGAAGCAAAAAGTTGGCAAGGACTTTGGAATTTGGGTTCATACCTCCCCTCCTATTTTAGCAAGGGCAAAGAAGAAATTTAGAAATGAGATAATCCTGATATAAATAAATTAAATTGGATCCACCCAATTAGAAAGCAAAAGTGGCTACTGTTAATGTAAACTGTAATTTGCAGTAATTCCTTTTTCTCCTCTTGGTCACTGGTCTGACTTCTCTGTTAGATCACGTACTTCCTTAGGGGAGACACTCCGTAACACCATTCCTGGGTCCCTCTGAGGACCTGCCATGGTGCCTACCACAGCATAAGGACCCAGAGAGAGCTGGTGGAGCTGAATTGCTTCTCTTGGTGGTCATTTTCTGTGGAGGTCACCTTCAGAGACTGCAGTTTCTTGGCTCGGACTTTTAAAACATGGGAGAAAAATGTATATACCTGAGAGAGTGTCAAATGCAGAAGTATTTTAGGGAACACTCCCAGGATTATTAGGACTTGCTCTTATCTCTGCATTTGCAGGCCCCAGCATCCAACTCCTTTGTAGGGAACACTGCTTGATCAGGGTGCCTTACTTGGATCAGTGGGGATTCTTGACTGTGCAGAGGAACTCATTCCCTGCAACCCCAGGCAGGCCTGAGTCAGGCACAGTGGGGCACAGGGCAGGCAGCTCCCTTGCTGTGAGGTCTCCATGTTAAATGTCCAACTAATTAACAGTGCTCAGTGGATGGACATCCCTTTGATTAACCACAACTTGCAGAGAATTCAGAGACTGAAAAAGCAGCACCTTTGCTTATTTACTTACTTATGGACTAGGCACCTATATTAAAACTTTCACTTTCTCTCTAAATTAAGACATCTGCATCTGTTTTTTGAGGCAATTATACAAAAGTTCTTTGTCTTTAAAAAGCCTATTTAGAAAGTTGTGAATAATATGGTCAGGGAGACAAAAGCAACCAAACTTAGAAGAAGATGGAATTTGGGGCTTCAAATATAAGAGTATCTGGGTTAATCTCCAGCTCCCTTATATCTGTAACATACTCTTTAGACTAAACCTGGAACTAGACCAAGCACATAGTAGGTATTAATTGAATGACTACATGGAAGAATAAATAAGACAAGATGTTGAGAGGCTTATCCCTTCAGCACTGAGCACACAGCATGTGCACACACAAGTAGAGGGAAGCCCAGTAATGTTTCAGAAACACAGCACCCTTTTGTCAACAGAGCATATCCACGCCATCTTGAATTAGGTATAATTTTTAATTGCTGATATTCTTTTACCAATCAAAATATGCCTTATTTCTTCTGAAATGCACAGATCTTAAAGAAGCATTGTGTCACAGTTTAATTGGTGGAGATTTTTCTTTAATAATGTACATACGTGCATGAATTTGGTGGTAATAGTGGTGAGGCTTATATTGGTGTCATTTTAGATTTGATGAAATACAGTATGTGGGAATTGCTGTTAAATTTTATTCCTATTGATTGGTTATTGTCTAAGTAATGCTTTGTTCTGTTTTTGTTGTTATTTTTGCTCTCTTAATTCTTTGTTATTTCTGAGTTCTTTTTCAATATAGGAAACAGATAGAGATAAGATATTTGGTTGGGATATAGTGAGTTGTGACTGACATTAGTGTCCTCTGGTCAAAAGAAATTTGAGGATTTCTGCCCCAGACCAGGGTCAGTACACAAAGAGCCTGTGCCATCCTTCCACATCCCTGCACCCATGTCAGACATCACTAATTGATTGCCACACTCTTTCCTGTTGGGCTCAGATAAGGGCTCCGGATCCTCACTACAGTGCCTTGGGCAGTCACTACTGATGATCTGGGCTTGGTATTAAAGATAAGACCTATCTGACATCACAGGCATTCTTGGTTCTGTTTCTGGATAAAATCAAACCATTAAAAAGCTTTGCATTTGTATCTTATTTCCTTTGCATTTGGCAGCTATGCTGTAGGCTTTTATTGAGAAATGATACAAAAATTGCCTTACCAAACTGTTTTCTGCATTTTTGCAAGGAAGCTGTTAAAGTCATTATTCACTACATCGCTTGGTGCACCTCATAAGGATTTTTTAAAAAAACATATAAGCTGCTAGGAAATATATACTTTCTGTCTCTTGAGAAATGATTCTGTTTCTTTCTCAGATGACTAGGACTATATAACTAACTGAGTCTCTCTTTTGGTTTTGGCTGCCAAGAAGCTCACAGCCAGATCTGAGAGATCTTTATAGATTCATTTAGCATTTATATTTGTGTTCTTCCTCCAGCCCCAATTTTTGACTTTTAGCCTTTATATATGTTACAGATTACTTTATATTTTATCATGCACTCGTTTCCACTGTATAGTATGTATTCTTATTGTAAGGCTCTTGTAGACCAAACTGCAGTAAAATAAGAGTGCAATTGAGTGGTTTGGCCAATAAGACCAACAGGAGTTCAGGCCAAAGTTTTTATGGAGGAAAACAGGCATGCTCATAATGTGATGTAAATGATAACCTTCAGATTTAGGTGACTGTGGGAGGCAGCTTCTCAAATGGCTCTCAATGATCCTTGCCCTCTGTTTTTCACCCTATGTGTAAATCCCCTTTGCTTTGTTATGGCCTGTGAAAGACCCTGAGACAGAGGACTTCATTAAGCCACAGAAACTATGAGATAATAAACCTTGTTGCTTCAAGCCAGTAAGTCTGGTGGTGATTTTTTGTGCAGCGATCGATAAACCAAAACAAGAAGACATCCCAGCTTATGCAAGCTTCTCATTTGATTCATATGTCAACCTTAATGGCTAAGTGTTATCCTCACTCCTGGTACATAGAGGGGCAACTGAGCTCTGGAGTTCAGAGAGGAGCAGTTTCACAGGGAAGTTCACTCAGATAATGGCAGAGAACTTTAAATTGCGTTGTTGGATTCCAAGCTCAGTGTTCTTTCCTGTACAACAGTGACTTCTTAACTCGGGCTGGATATGAGCATTGTTGATGGCAACCCGTTAAATAGTTAAATTGATGGAACTTGATAACTTTCACCTATATTCTCATGTGGAAGCTATAAGAACATATTTTATTGAATGTCTGGAGTGCTGTACATTTTATTGATTGTCTCATTTGCTGGAGTTTTAGTCTTCATGTACAAAGCAGGTTGCACAGTGAATATTTAGTAATTATAATTTCACAGCAAGTACAGAGGCAACATCCGTGTGTCAGTTACTTTTTAATCTAGCTAATTCAATGTATACCATCTGAACCTCACAGCTGATCAATGAGGTAAGTTACAGATAAGGAGGACTGAGGCTCAAAGAGATAGAAGGATTTGCCCTAGATTACCTAGAAATAAGGCCCAAAGACAGAGTTTAAACCCAGCTCTATCCAAGCTAAAACCCAAGGTTTCTTCACCACAAATTGGATTCTTTTTCTGTAACTAGATCAATTCTAGAAAACTGGCAAGTGTTGAAGTGGGGCGAAGTTTCCTTCTAAAGTTTTGTCTTTGTATTAGTGGAAAGAAGTCTTTTTGAGAACCACTAAAATGCTAAAGAAAAAATCCTAACACCTACTCATACTGCTTTTAAAATTTGGGATTCAGCATCCCACAAATCCCTACTGTATTAAAGGACATTTTCCTGTCCCCAAAGAAAAAAAGAATAAAGACATTGTGAAATTGTATCAGTTTTACTTTAACAGACCCTTCTCAAGGACTTTTACATGTAAACAAGATCATTAAACACTTAATGTGACATTTATTACCTTTAAATATTCATAAGCCACTGAGTACCAGGAAACACCTACTGCACCGTTCAAGCTGGCTGAGTCTCTCAAAATATGATGTGCACGTGAAGTACTTTCAGGAACCTCAGGAACTTCAGGGTGCAACTTCCTCCTCTGAAACCTTAATGGCACTCACTAAGTTTACGAACCGTCTTGTTTGCAAACAAGGCAATAAACCCAATAAAGCAATCTGTGTCTATTTCCTTACATGTGTGAGTAAAATTATGCTTTCCTTTAAAGAAGCCAGCAGGAAAACACACACGTTTTGTCTGGACTTGTTCTACCAGCCTGTTCCCTTGCCCAGGGTTAAACAACCAAACCCTAGAAGGATGAAGGCTACCTTCTTTTCAGCCCTGATCATTGTGACCAGTATTTGGCATTAGTTCTAGGATGTGAGATAGGAAACTTGGACTAATGGCTGTGAGAAGAAAATATATTTTTATTTTACTGCAAACATTGTCCTACGTAGATGGGAAATAAATCTACCCCCAGACACAGTGATGAAACTCTGTCTGTGCATGATTTTTCTCTCTCTATCTCAGGAAAGTAAAAAATATTACTTGGGTATAAAGTCAGAGCAGTAAGAATCTGGAGACTGTAGGGATGGGCAGAAGAGAGAAAGATCTCTTCTCACCTTTTATTCCCTCTATGGCAAAGTCTTGTGATGCTGTCAATTCCACCGTTGTCAGTATTGAATCTCTTTCAGGTTGATAGTAATCATATTAATGATTATCATACCCACTTTATAGGTAAGAAGACAGGTTCAGGGAGTTTGAATGATTAGTTCAAAGTTGCACAGCTGGGACTCAAAGTGCTATTTTAACCCTAAATTTAGGACTCTCTACTACAAACAGCTAATTTTACAAGTTCTGCCCCTGTCCTTTTGGATTTCCCAGCATCCCTTGAAAGAACTGGATATTAAAAGCATGAATCAGAGAAGGCCAAGGAGAGATGTGGTTTCTGTCTTCAAGTAGATGGTCATATGAGAAAGGAATTAAGCCTGCTTGTAGATAACGGAATGAGATCAATTGGTAGAAATTCACGGGAATAGATCAAAGAATTTTCTAACCATCAACACTAACCAACTTTAAAACAGACAATAATATTAGGTGGTGAGTGTCTTGTCCTAAAAATGTTCCAATAGCATCTGGCTGACCATCTGACTGGGACTCTGTGACTGGGATTCCCGTATTGAGGAGTATGGAATACTTCAGATTCCATAGTATGCTTGATTGCTGAGTATTGAGGGCTCTGCTATAGCTCAGCCTGATGCTCAATTAAGTGTACTAACATACGACTAACTTAAAAACCTCAGTATTCCACAGAGATGCTGCAGGGTTCCACAAGTGCCTGATTTGAATTTGAAGTTTTGTGTTTTCTTATACAACAAGAAAAAAAAAAAAAGAACCTAAACATATGTTTTTTTGTTTTGTTGGTTTTTTTTTTGAGACAGGGTCTAGTTTTGTCACTCAGGCTGGAGTTCAGTGGCACCATCAAGGCTCACCTTAGCAACCTGAGTAGCTGGTACTACAGGTATGCACCACCATGCCTGGCTTTTTTATTTTTTGTAGAGAGGGAGTCTTGCTATGTTGCTCAGGCTTGTCTTGAACTCCTGAGCTCAAGTGATCCTTTTGCCTTGGCCTCTCAAAGTGCTAGGATTACAAGTGTGAGCCAATGCATCCCGCCTTCATAAACGATCAAAGATGACAGTTAAAAAGAAATAAAATTTTCAATAAATATTGCTGGGACAAATGCCTAGTTATTAGGACAAAAGTAAAGCTGGACCTTTCCCTCACTCCTTTTGTGAAAATAAATTCCAGCTTAATCAAATATTTAAACCCTAAAAATAAATATTAGAAGATATATGTGAGGGTAGCCACACGCATATACACAGGCGCGCAGCACATGTGAAGGATGAAGGGCTGATTTCCTGGTCTGCAGAGTCTTTTAGTGCATATTCCAAAGTTCTTGCACACATGTCATTGATCAGGCAGTTATATCCCTGAATTTTTTGTTTTTAAAAGTCAGGCTTGTGCATGTTGCCCATGTGAGTTGGTTCACCCTGTCGCATGGGGTGTGCTGAAGAGAGTTGTGTGATCTATTCCTAGCAAAACCCGGGTGCCTCTATTCTTGGCATTCTCCTGTAATAACAAAATGGACAGCAGAGTAAAAATAGCAAGCACATTTCAAATGTTTTGTTGTGTGCTATTATTGAATTAGGAATCTTTTTGTTTTCATTGGAACTTTTGGGTGATCCTTTTCTGTCCTTCATATTCATGTGAAAAATATATACAGGTGTCGTTGGAGGTCATCAGTGATTCAACTTGGAAAAGAAACTTTCCTTCGGCTCCCCTTTGAAGCTTGTGGATCAGCTGATTTGAGGGGCAGCCGGAGATCATGAGGCAAGCTATGAAAAATGTGCCATTTGCAGCTACTTATCTGTGCAAATAAGGACATTCTCAAGACTGGCAAAGCCACACAGTGCAGGAAAATCAAATGAATGCTGAGTTTGATTTAAGGTTGTAGCTTCACAACCTCATTGTTCTCTTTGACTTAATAAGTCAATGCTACATTTTGAACTTAAAAAATACATTGGCGCTAAATAGACTTTTTTTGTTGTTGGGGCACTTGGTATGGTGTTGTTATGGATAAAAAGTTTTCACTATTGAAAAGTTTGAAAATCAGTGACTTAAGATGTATTTTTTTCTGGAAAAAGAAGTCTTCTTTGATTATTATTGCTTTTCCTTTACTCTTTTGGCCTTGACTGTCAAGATAATACAGAACTATGATATGTTTTCAACTGTAATAGTGTCCATACCTTAAGTTTTCTAGGATAATTATTTCCCTTCTTTTTCCATCATTACTTCTTTTAAAGATATTTGTTTTTCTACTATCTGTCGATTGGCCTTTTTTTTTTTTTAAAAAAAAATTAAAACTACTTCTTATTCTGGAGGCAGGTGGGATATATTTGGTCAACAAATATTTAATGTAATGGATATTTATTGCCTGTCTACTATATTTCAGGTACATTTCTAGGTGCAGAGAAATTAGATAGCAAAGGAAAGTCTCCAGCCTCATGGAGTTTGCTTTCTAATAGGTTGACATAGACAATAAACAAATGTATACTATGTCAGGAAGTGATGAGAGCTAAGAAAGCTAAGGAGGCAGAGTGAGGGCTGGAGGATGGATGTCCCATTTTAAGTCACAGTTGGCCTCTTGGAAAAAAAATGTGATTTGAACAGAGACTTGAATGAAGTGAGGAAGAAAGGCATAATGACATCTGAGGGCAGAGGTGACCTGTCTGAAGAATCCAGAAAGGGCGTGAGGTGGAGCCTTGGACACCATGCATGTAAATTTAGTAAATGAGAATGAGGGAGGCGATTGCATTTCTCCCTTTGTCAGCGGAAATGAGTTGGGACAGGGGACTGCTGATAGCATTCCCTAACACGCCTGCCTCTCTGTCCACTCACTTCTGTGGACACTTGTTCCCAGGGCTCAGCCAGTCTTTCTGGAGAGCTCAGGAGCCACTGAAATCTTACTACCATATTCCTCAGGTTCTGCCTTCTTTAGTGCCACTTTTCTATGGACACCGACATCTATAGCATTCTGGCTCAGCCCGTAGCTCCCAAGCTATTCCTAGTCAATAGCTGACCTACCAGTGGGGGTTAACCTTGCCAGTTAGGCCAGGCATCTTGACTGCCAAATAATGATGATGGTGATGGTGGTGGTGGTGGTGGTGGTGGTGATGATTGCAGCACCTTCCACTTATTGAGCACTCACTCTAAAGGAGTGTCAACAATCTTTCAGGGCAGCTAATATTTTCAATCTGCAAATGAGGAAACTGAGGCTCAGAGATGACAAATGCATTGCTTTAGGCCTCACAGGTTGGGAGAGATAAGCTGGTGTTTGAACCCATGTCTATCTGACTCCAGAGAATGAGTTCCTTCTACTACTAGGTGCTCCTGAGGGTCAGTGCAGGTTGCTGTGTAGTCATTAAGAAGCAGCCCACACCAAATGCATTTCTTTTGGCCTTGTATCAAGGATTGAGCTTCTTTCATGGTTCCTAATTAATGCTCCAGTCACTTGTTGAGAGGACACATTGACTGGTATTTTCCAGAACCTTGCCCAGAATGGTGGTCCCTGTCCATCATTACCTGAGAATCCGCTGAAGCAGGTCCTCTATAAACCATACGAACAACCCTGGACATCAGTGCTGATAGGCATTTTGGCTGCCATGCCTCAGCTGTCATGGAGCAGCCCCAGATTTGCCACCTTTTAAAGAATTCCATATAATTTAAACTTCTTGTTACCTGCTTCAGGGACCAGTCCTTTTAGTGAATGGTTTTCTTTAGACTGAGTCCCAGACGGATACTGCCTGGCTTACTCTTCTTTCTGAGTTTGCCTGGGTTATAATCCTTTTCCTTGATGTGAGAACATATTCCACAAACGCAGAACTATAATGAGCATTTTTGCCAAGATTTTATCCTCTATATGCTCACTTTTTTGGGATATGTTCCAAAACAATTTTTTTTTTAACAGGATAATTTCTGGGGAGAAAGCTTACTATGTTTAAAACCTGATATTTCAAGGGCAGATGAAAGATTTTTTTCAAGAATTAAGAAAATACTTCATCATTTATTTCTTTGGCAGAGTATCTGCATGTGTTTCTTTTGGAATCCTCAGAAATTAAGGCCATGCTGTATTCATTTTCAAATTATAGAAAATACGCTAAAGAAGAAATGAACAGAAGAGAAGAAAGACATGCTTTGCTAAAAGCCATGTTTTCTTAAATTGCTTGGTCACATGAATTCATTTATTTGTCTAATGTAGAAATTGGCAAACTTTATTTGTAAAGGGCCAGATAGTATAAGTATTTTAGGCTGTTTGGCCATATAACCACTCTTACAAGAACTCAACTCTACCATACATGAAAACAGCCATAGGCAATGTGCAACTAAGTGAATGTGACTGTCTTCCTATAAAACTATTTCCAAAAACAGGTGGCAAGCCAGATTTGGTCTGTAGGCCATAGTTTGTTCACTCCTTGTCTAATGGAAGCTTACTATATGGCCCCTCATGCCAGCAAAAAGGTAGGCACAAAGCTGGTCAGAACTAGAAGGACGCTTATAGGTATCCATTCCAATTCCTTCATTTTATCTTTGAGGATTTGTTGATACTCAAGGTTACATACGTTGTTACCAGCAGCATCAAAAAAAGAATTAACAATTATTGAACATGTTCATATTCGTGACAAAAATTGCTAGTTTTCTCTAATATCCATTCTCCCCAACTTTTTTAGTAATGGAACCCCAGATTTTTATTTGGTTATATGGCCACTGGAATTAAGACTATATTTCCCAGACTCTGTTGTCTTTGGGTGTGGCTATATAACTAAGTTCCTCTCAATATTTGTGTGCTACTTAAGGGAAGTACTCTAAAAGAAAGGGAATGTGCCATTTTTCCTCTCTCTTTTCTTCAGACTGGAACGTGGATGTGTTGGCTGAAGCCTGAGTAGCCACCTTGCACTGTGGTGGAAGCATTGTGCTGACAGTGGCGAATCAATAAGAGATAAAGTGCTCAGATGCCTGATGCTATGTAGCACCACACCTGGACTGTGCTGCCTTCTGACTTCTTTTATTTCAGCAGATTCAAGATGTTATTCTTTTGCTTTCTGATTTGGATTGCCTCTGATGAGAAGTCAGCAGTAATTCTTATCTTCCTCTCTATGGAGTATGCCATTTTCTTTCACTGCTCTTAAGATTTTTTCTTTATTGTTGATTTTTAGCAATGTGATTATGATGTGCAATGGTATGGTTTGTATTTCTCCTTCTTTAGTGTGTAGACTTCTTGGATCTGGAAAATTTTTAAGCCATCATGACCTCAAGTTTTCTTAGTTCCCTCCTCCCCCTTCACACCTTGTTTCTGGGATTTCAATTTCAATTACATGCATGTTAAATTGGCTTATATCATCCTACAGGTCACTAAAGCTCTGTATTATTTTTCCAGTCTTCATTCTCTCTGTGATTCAGTTTAGAGAGTTTCTATTGTCTTACCTTAAAGTTCACTGATTTTTTTTTTTTTTTTAAATTTTCTGTTAAATCCAATCAGCTGGTAAGCCTATCCAGTAAACTCTTTTAAGACGTTATAGCTTTCAGCTCTGGAAGTTCTATTTGTTTTTCTTCTCAATAGTTTCCATTTCTCTTTTCATTATGTTCATATTTTCCCTAAAATCCTTGAAAATATTTATAATAGTGTTATTAAAAGCCCTTCTCTGTTGATTCCAAAATATTTGTAAATTCTCTATCTCTTCCTATTGATCGATTTGACACCTGGCTATGGGTTACATTTTCCTGTTTGTTTACATGTCTGATAAGTTTTACTGGGTGCTGGATATTGTACATGTTATGCATTGAGTTCAATACTGGCAAGCAATTAATTTAGTATAAATTAGCTTGATCCTTTGAGTCTGAAAAATTTTGTTGTGGCACATCAAGAGTAGCATTTACTCTCTAAGGATAGTCTGGCTCTCTAAGATGTGATCTTTTTAGAGTCTCTACTGAATATTTACTAAGTGTTCAATGACCTTCAGACTCTGGGAGTTGTTCAGCTGATAGCTTTTCCCATGGTTATTTTCTTTTTGTTCATTGTTCTTTGCCTTGTCTTGTGGAATCTCATTCTACATTTGTGTCGCTTAGTATTAAGCCAAAAATTCAAGGGGATCCCTATGTTGAGTTTTTAGAGTTTTCTTTGCATAGCTTCTTTTTCTCTGGTACAGTGCTCTGAAAATTTCAGCTGCCTTAGCCTCCCTAAACTTCATTTTTACAAAGTTGTTGTACTCTGCTTGAGTTCCCCATCTCTGTTCCAGGAAGAAAGATTTCAGGCATAAATCTGGGAAAATCATTAATCTCACTTTCTTTGTTTCCCTTATTTCAAGGATTACAGTCATGCACAGCCTTTGTCCAATGACTGAAAATAGTTGCTTCATATAGTTTGTTTGGTATTCTAGTTGCTTATTGTAAGAAGGCTAGTCTAGTACTAGCAATTACATCATAGTTGAAAGTGAGAAATACTCATGTTTAAAAGAAAGGGAATAAGAAATTTCTACTTGTAACTTGTTTAGTCCCTGTAACTTTCATTTTTTTCAGTTACTTGCAGCCAAACTCAGTCTTAAATACTCCACTTCAAAATGCCAACTACTAAGCTAGGTGTTTCATATACATTATTTCACAGACTTCATTTTAGTTACATAAAATTCCTATAAAGTTGTAGTTACTGTTATTCTCACTTTACAGATGAAGAAAATTGAACTACAGGGGAAAAGAAAATGGAATCAAGGCAGCTCCTAAAAAGTCGTCCAACAATGATAGACTGGATTAAGAAAATATGGCACATATACACCATGGAATACTATGCAGCCATAAAAAATGATGAGTTCACGTCCTTTGTAGGGACATGGATGAAATTGGAAATCATCATTCTCAGTAAACTATCGCAAGAACAAAAAACCAAACACCGCATATTCTCACTCATAGGTGGGAATTGAACAATGAGAACACATGGACACAGGAAGGGGAACATCACACTTCGGGGACTGTTGTGGGGTGGGGGGAGGGGGGAGAAAAAATAAACAAATAAATAAATAAATAAATAAATAAATAAATAAAATTTGAAAAAAAAAAAAAAAAGTCCATTGGGTAGTTAACAAGGTCCTGCATTTGAGTGATCGCAGAGAGAATGAAAAATAAGGTACCTGAATGACACTGGGTAGATAGAATTAAGTGACATCAATAAGTGATTTATATGGAAAAAGAGAAAAAATCTGTGAGTGTTGGTATCTAGAATAATAGCAGTACTATCAACATATACAGGAAAGATTCAGTGATACTCACTGCATTTACTAAGGCAGGGAAGATATTGGTGTTGTGGTATAAAGAAGTTCAAAACTTAGGGCAAAATATGGTACTTTTGTTATTAAATCATTTTCAGAAACTCACAATTTTTATTTTTTTCCTCATGTATAACTGAGTTTTGCCTTTTGGGATTTCTGGCCATCCAAGAGGGCTACACAGGAGCCACTGCTGCTGGAGTGGCTTCCTCTCCACCTGTAGGTAGAGTGCAATCACCATAGGGTGGAACGGCCTTTTCCTGGAGTAACTTTACAGACTGGATGCCTCTGGGGCCTTGCCCCAACATCTTCTTGGCCCAATTTCTTACACCAGCCACTGCCCTGGTGACCAATTTCCTGCAGGCTTTGGCAGCTTTGCGTAGGTATGATTGGACAGCATTTCACCTTAGGCCCCATGCCACCTACCTTTCTTTCCTTCCCTGGGACTTCTTGTATACTATGGAGCAGGCTATCTTATAAAACCTGCTCTATTTACATATATGCAGCTAGGAACTTCAGAGAAGTTAACACTTGTGGGGCCATCCTTGATGAATATGGGAGAGAGGACCCTATGGATAAATGCTACTTCCCCTTAAATCTCAGGGAAGGTAATTCTGATTTGTAATTTATAAGGCTTCTGGGAAGTTCCTGGCAGGATTGAGAACCAGTTGCTTTAGTAGTGATTAAGCAATGATCACATTTTAATTTTAATTTCTGCTTCTCCCTTCTCTTGCATTTCTGCTCCCTGGGATCACATTCCCAGATAAATTACCTGCATGAAGATCATGGCCTTAGTCTTTGCTTTGGGAGAAATTTAGCCTATGACACTTTGTGAAGTAGAACAACTCAGGAAGTAAGTCTGAGAGCATCATAGGTCAGTGTTTCAGGGTTGACCTAAACCCTAGAGAGGAAGGCACTGTAGGGACTAGAAGGATAAAGATAGAGATATAAAAAAATGAGAGAAAATTTGTTGAAGAAACAAGAGGTAATGTCATCTATCATAGAAACACCTGGTCATAGAGTTAAGAGACATGTGAACTCTTCAAAATTTTTCCTGACCAGTTGTCTAACAACCAACTTGGCTTTGTGAACAGAAATTGGACAACATCAATTTAATTTCATCTGAAGATATAAGGTTAGAAATGAGAGAAATTGTTCTATAGAATCTTGTTTGCAGAGACTTGATTTCTTGGATCTGCAGGGTCAGGGACAAGAGGGGAAGTTGAACCAAACTTTTGACGTAAAGTTGACTAAACAGTGCTACTACAATGGCTTTTTAACTGGATTTACCACCTCCTGCCTCTTTGTACTGCCTGCAATCAATTCTACTCAACAGCAGCCAGATAACTCTTTCTAGAGCTCAGCAGCAGGGAGACCAGACCTTCTCCTCACAGACCTTCAGTGGCTCCCCATTGCTTAGTTTAACTTTCAAGGCCTTCTACAGTCTGTTTCCAATTTATCTAAAATTCCAGTTAAATTGGACTACTGCCATTCCTTGAATGCACGCCATACTCTCCTGTCCTCAGGCTGTCTCTTTCACCTGGAATATCCTTGCTTAACTCTGCCTGTTGAAGTCACACCTATCCTTTGAGAACATCCCCCAAGTGCTACTTTCTTCAGGCAGCCCAAACACCACTTCCTGCTCTGAACCCCATGGTCTCTCGTACTTGGTCTGTAGGGCTTATTATAAGTTTTCTAGTATTAGAGACATTTGTGAAAATGCCAATATCACCTTTAGGATATAGAATGCTCTTCTCCATTCATATGTGTTGAACTGAACTATTAAATGGATATATACCCAAAAGAGGTACTTGGAGAACTACAAAATAAGGATTCGCATTCTTCTGACTTATATAGGGTTGGTAAATATGGAAGTAGGAGAGTAAGGGAAAGAGAATTGACCTTTATGGAGCAACCACTGTGTGCCAAGTGCTTTCCATAATTTGCTCATTTTTGGAATATTTATAACACCCTAGAAAACAGGTAGTATTGAACTCATTTTACAGAAGGAGAATGTGAAGATCAGAAGGGTTGAGTGAATTACCCTCGATGTACAGCTAGTAAGTGGTAGACCCAGGATTTAAGCTCAGGTCTCTGTGACTCCAAGATACTTCCTTATTCCATAATAAATAGGGGACCATTTAGTTTATTGCCCTGATTGGAACACTTTTGAAAATGAAAGGGCATGCTATTAAAAATTACACTGGGACAACTTGGGTAAACTGGGACTCTCCTGGCTAAAATGTGTCCTATGATCACCCTAATTGTAAATCACCATTGCCTCCTTGCCTCTTGAGTACTGACTGGTCTGAACCAGAAAACTAAACTAAACCTCCTCTTGAGATTGTAATTCTCTCAGACAGGGTAACTTTGGAAGAAATAATTTGGCATTTTAGGAATTTTCCTTTACTGATAATTGGAAAGAAATCTACATTATCCAATGGAATGAGTGAGAAATCTTCTCATGTTCTTTTCAGAACAATCCTCCCACCTTGGTGATATGGTTTGACTGTGTCCCCACCCAAACCTCATCTTGAATTGTAACTCCCATAATTGTCACATGTTGTGAGAGGGATCTGGTGGGAGATAATTGAATCATGGGGGTGGGTCTTTCCTGTGCTATTCTCTTGATAGTGAATAAGTCTCACGAGATCTGATGGTTTTAAAAAGGGGAGTTTCCCTGCACAAGTTCTCTTCTCTTGTCTGCTGTGGTGTGAGTCATGCCTTTCACCTTCTGCCATGATTGTGAGGCCTCCCAGCCACGTGGAACTGTGAGTCCATTACACCTCTTTCTTTTGTGAGTTGTCCAGTCTTGGGTATGTCTTTATCAGCTGTGTGAAAACGGACTAATACACTTGGCCTCCAAAATTCTTCTTCCATTTTATTGCCTTTTTTCTTCTCATTGGGGTCTTACTCTGTTGGCCAGGCTGGGGTGCAGTGGTGCCATTATGACTCACTGCAGCTTCAACCTCCTGGGCTCAAGTGATCCTCCCTGCTCAGCCTTTCAAACATCTGGGATTACAAGCATGTGCCACCATGCCCAGCTATTTTTTTATATTTTTTGTAGAGACAAGGTCTCCTATGTTTCCAAGCTGATCTTGAACTCTTGGCCTCAAACAATCCCCCCGCCTCAGCCTCCCAAAGTGCTGGGTTTACAGGCATGAGCCACCACACCCAGCCTTTTATTACCTTTTCTAAAAGGGTTGGTGGTTGAAAAAACCACCTGCTGAGGCCACACTGAATGAGTTCGCCAGAGTCAGGCATACTGGGCCCAAATCTAGCTTACCTGCTTACGAAATGGATAATAACAAAAGCAATAAAAGCAGCTATCTTCATCGAGTTCTTACTAGGTACCAGGTCTTTTATAGGCATAATCTCATGTGTTTCCTATTATATATTATCTCATTTACCCCTTATAACAACCCTATAAATTGGATCCTATTTCTATTCCCATTTTACACATGAAGAAACTGAAGCAGAGAGGGGGACCAACTGAGTTACTTAAAACCACCCACTTATTTTTGCAGTGGAACCCAGATTGTCTGATTGCAAAACCCAGCTCCTAAATAGTGAGCTATGTGGCCTTCCATAAGGAGATCATGGTATCAAACCAATGAGGTTGCTAAGATTAAACAGTAGCACATTTGCAAAAGTGCCTATAGGTAGGCATTCAATAAACGGCATATGCTGTGATTATTTACAAGCTTCACCTTCCAAGAAAAACATGCTAAACGCCTGTTAGCACCCCATGTCTCTCTCTAACACATCCTCTCTGATTCTACTGTAGAACCATAGGTTAGAAATGAAAATAAATTTCACCATTTATCAAGCCAGTGTCAGGTCTTGGAGGCAGAAAATCCCCAAGGTTCTTCCTTGATAAAATCACACTCTAGCAAAAAGGACTGACATCTAGTATATTCAAAAACTCCAGGTTATAAAACAAAGGTATGCCCAAGACGCCATAGGATCATTCACTCCAGAAACACTTGGTGCATATTGTTCTAGGCCTTGGAGAAACACAGACTATGGAAGTATCGGGAATAAAGGGGTTAGTTTCACTCAGGGAAGTGGGAGAGTCAGAAAATTTAAAAAAAAAAAAGAATTATTTCACAGAGAGAATATTCAAGGTGGGATTTTAAAGACAAAAAGCAGTTTGTTATGGTGGGAGGGGCATTCCAAGGTAAAGGAAGAGTCAATGTAAAGGCATGAAGGAAGGAAAGTCTACAGAGTGTCTGGGGAGTAGAGAAGTTACGTGTGGCTCGGGGTGTGGAAGTGCTTGTGGGCTGGCTGAGCAGATGGCAGTAGGGCTGGCTGCAGGAAGGGAATTACTATCCACCAAGAGTCCTCCAGGAGCCAGTAACTGTGCTGAATGCTTTGTGAACAATGCACTTGATCTTCAGAGGAGCCAAGTGTAGTGGGCACTAGTAGGTTAAACAATGTGGCCAAGGACCCTTCCTAGTAAGAAATGAAGCCAGGATGTGAAACATGTCAAGCACCCTCTGGGCCCTGCTGCCTCTCAGGTGGCAAATCAGGGACACCATGGGGCCAAACAGCCTCCTCCGAGATGCCATTTTGGCTGGTCGTGCCACCTCTGCATGGGTGCCCTTTCGCTGGGGGGGTTGTGGCATTTTGCCCTCACCATTTACCTAGCTCTTGGCCAAGCATTAGAAATGTGTGCTTTGGGACTGCACTTCTGAACACATCATGGGAAGAAGTGATATTTGACTTTCCTTTGGGTTGGGAGTGTTTGGCATTTCACAATTAAGACTCGTAAAAATTGCATCACACTCTTTATGTTGGTGTCTGGGCATGGCTCTCTGTGGTAGCACTTTCATGATGGCTTTCTGCCTTTTCTTTTCAGCTTCCACATGCCTGTTGTTAATATTCAAATGTAAGAAGAGCTTTTTTGATTGGGGAACATACAACATAAAATGCCCCAACCTATGAAAGAACTCAACTGAGGGTGGGAAAGACTTTTCCAGAAGCCAGTAAATGAATGTTGGAAGATGTTAAAATAAACAGATTTTAATTTCTAGTTCTGTGGAAATCAGCCTCAAGAGGCACTGTAAATTTAAGGAAGTTCTTTGGATTACTGTTGAGGTAAAGAAGAGAGAATCTCATTGAGCATAAGCTACATGCTCATCATTGTGCTGGGTGAAAAGGCTCAGCTCATGGAACATTTACTGAGGGTCTATATGAGATGTTAAGGGCTAAACTGTGGCCTCTGCAAATTCGTATGCTGAAGTCCTAACCTTCTGTATCTCAGAATGTGACTGTGTATGGAGATAGGGTCTTTAATCCCTAGTTCTGTGGAAATTAGCCTCAAGAGGCTTTGTAAATTTAAGGAAGCTTTGTAAATTAAGGAAGTGGTAATGAAGTTAATATGAGGTCGTTAGGTTGGCCTCTAATCCAATATGATTGGTATCTTTATAAGAAGAGGAGACTAGGATAAAGACACGCAGAGAGGGAAGATCATGTGAACATAGGGAGAAGAACCCCATCTACAAGCCAAACAGGGAGGCCTCAGAAGAAGCCAACCCTGCCAACACCTGGATCTTGGATGTCTGGCCTCCAAAACTGTGAGGGAATACATTTCTGTTGTTTAAACCACCTTGTCCGTAGTACTTCATGGCAGTCCTGCCAAACTAATGCACCAGAGATTAGCAAACTCTTTTAAAATTAATTTTAATTTTTGATATTTTGAGGCAGGGTCTCACTCTGGCATCCAGGCTGGAGTGTAGTGGTGCGATCATGGCTCACTGCAGTGTCGACCTCCTGGGCTCAAACGATCCTTCCTCCTCAGCCTCCCCCATAGCTGGGACCAGTGCCACCATGCCTGGATAATAGCAAACTTTTTCTTAAAGGGCTAGATAATAAGTGTTTTAGTTTTTGTGGGCAAATGGTCACTGTTGCAAATGATCAGTTCTGCTGTTGTGCAAAACCAGCCATAAACGAAATGTGAACAAATGGTCATAGCTGTATGCCAATACAATTTTATTTATGTAACCAGGCACTGGCCAAATATGGCCTGCAGGCCATAGTTTGCTGACCCCTGATCTATACTGACCAGGTTCTGTGCTGGGAGAATGAAGCCTCACTCAGCCTGAAGGAGTGCACAGTGTGGTGAGGAAGACAAACAATGAAACAATTCTACACAGGATGGTTAGTGTAAAGTGGGAAACTCAGGATAGTGAGGGGAACAGGGGAGGGTGTGTGGTCCAACTTGGGGGTGGCTGGGTAAGGATGGGGATAGTCTCCTTGGAGGAAGTGAATGCGTGAGCTATGTATGGACTGAGAACACATTTTACTTGATAATTCCTTTTTATCCTCCACAATGAACTTATGGTCCTCCAGGCCTCAGGTTAAGGTCTTGAACCCGCTGGCTGGAGCCTCTCCAAGGGTAAGGTGACTGTGTCAGTGGTCTCCAGGGTGCTTCTGGCTCAGTCAGACAAGGACCCTGGGGGATGTTGCCCTCTCAGTGTGGGTTCCAGTCCCCTTCCTGAGCTTTCTTATTCTGCGGCCCACTGAGCTCATACAGTGACCTGGATACCCTGGCCCCAGGATACCGCCTCCCTAGCTGCTGCATTCCATGGCTGTGCTTCCAGCTAGCCTGCCTGCATCCAAGTCATTGAAGGATGACACACCAGAGAAGCCCCTGTGATCACCAAGGCTGAATGGCTGGAGGCTGAGGGTGGCTCACACTTTGGGTTTGGGTCTTTCAAGCAGCACCACCTTTCTACAGGATGCTGGAGTGAGGAAGAACCTTAGAACTCAGAAAATTCAGCTTCCTTATTTTGCAGATCTGGGGAAAGTGTCCCAGAGAAAGCAGTGGCTTGCCTAGGTTTCAAATGGGCCAGGACAGAATTCAGACTTCCTGCCTCTGGGGCTGAAGGCAGGGGTTGCCTCTTTCAACCACTCATAGGGTAGCCTGTAGGAAGCTCAGCTCTCAGAAGACATTACCCTTTTCAACAGTCTTCGTCTCTATTTTTTCAGCAGGGGACATTATATTTTTTCTGGCAATAAAATTAATATATATTAATTTCAGAATATTTCAAAACTATACAGAGGTGTTAATAAACAGAAACATTCATTTATGAGGTTACCTCTCTGAAATGATCACTATGGACACATTGGCATATTTCCTTTAAGTTACTTTGCCATTTTTTTAAAACCATAATTGAATTCTGATTTTTAATACAATTTTTATATTTACTTTTTGTGCTTTAATCTTTTAAGCATTTTCCTTGCCATCAAAAATCCCCAACCATCATCTTCCATCTTCCTTTCCCTTTGCTGAGCTTGAATCTACTTGATTCGAGCTTTCTCTGGGCAACAAGCTATTTATGAGCCAAGCAGGATGGAAGGAGCCCTTGGGATGGCATCAAGAGCTGGAGTTCTGTCCCACCTCTGCTGTTGACTTGGTGGTGAAGAGAATCTGGTCTCACCCATTGACTGGTCCTCATTTTTTTCATTTTTATATAAGAGGGCTGGTCCGAATGCCCAAGGTACCTTCTGGCTCCAGAACGCTGCTCTATGTATTGCTTTTTTCTGTTAATGTGCTCAGATAGATTTGCTGACAGGTAGTTAAGAAAACTTTCAAACTAGCTTTGCTTAAACACAACATGACTCTAAATTCACTGCATCAGGAATGCTTTGAACAATTAAAGAAGACAGATTGCTCCATAGGGACAAACAGCTGAATGTATAAATTGGAGATCATATTTCAATTCATGGCACTATTTAACAATAGTTTGAAGATAGGGAAGGTAGGAGGAGTGAATGGTGGGAAATCAGTCTCACTTCAGAGGGTCTACAGATAACACTTCTCTTTCTAACCTTCTTTCTGGCCCTTTCCCTCCTTTGTGGTTCTTGAGGCTCAACCCTGGTCTTTTCCTCTTTCTCTGGTAGAACTGAGAGTGAGTAAGGTTTCTTTTATACTATACTCCTGTGTGTGTGATGACTGGGGTGGTATACTTTGGATTTTATCATAAAGCTAGAAGGAAATCAAAGCTGAAGGGTTTTGATTTGTGTAAGTGTTTCGTGGGCTTTGGAGGTGAAGTGACCTGGATATGAAGCTAGGGTCTGGCGTTTTTACTTTGGGCAACTGCTCTGAGTCTCAGTCTCCGAATCTGAAAAATGGAGATGGTAATGTCTAGCACAACAGAATTATTGAAGGGAATACACGAAACAACATTTATAACATGCCTAGCATATTTAGGAACACTATAAGGCATATTATAATTAGAATAATGTACTAGGCCTGCATGTGTGTATAATTTATATATTAATTGTAAAGAGTGTGCTATCTAACATTTTCAGACATAATTCTCAAGACACACTACCTGTATGTAGCCTCTAGCATGAATGTGTGCATTCTCTGTGTACAGAATGCATAGCAAATGAAATTCCTTTATAATCATCCGATAATTTTTCCTTGAGCAATGACAGAATTTTAAAACCTTTCTCTAGGAGAGATTTTGATAAGAGTTTTAGGTTGATTACTTTTTATATCCCATGTCCTGTTTAGCTGATAAGCTCCCAATCTCTGCATTTCACATTGTTTTTATCTTCCTGGGCTGTACCCACCTTGTCACTGTCATCTTTTTAGTTGTCAGAATAAAATTGAAGGAAGACAGAGCGGGAGTGAGGCATTGGGAAGGGGTGGCTACACCCCCAGGCAAGGGTGACAGGTCAGTGCTTCCTTAGAAAAGGCTGTTCTGGTCGCAGGCATTAAACATAATCTCTAGGACACAGGTCCTTTTACTAATTTGGTACACAAAGTGTGGCTCTCTTATTATGTTGAAGCTGTAGGCTTCCTCTTCCTTGAGCTAATGAAATCCTGGATTTTCCCAATAGCTGCTTCTGTTCAGTGTACCTTTTAACCCCTTTATTTCTTGGGAACCAATATATTATGAGAGTCAGAATTTTACAGTGGAAAGGGACCTTGGAAAATACTCAGTTCAGACTTTTCCTTGTCAAGAGGGAGCCAAGGCTAAGGAAGACAAGAGACTTTCCCAAGTCACTCATCAGGTTAGCGATAGCATCACAGAATGTTAGTGCAGCTTCCCGTCTAAGGGTTTCATAGGGGCTTTACTGTAGATGGGTTAGCCTTTGAGTTATTCATAATTGCACTGACATATTTATGGTTAAATGATCTATTCTGGGTAGCTCCTTTCATAGTATGGCTTCAGTTATCAATAACTACTTGAGCTTATAAAGCCTTGATTTTACAGAACTCCTTCAGATGCTGTTGGGAGAGAGATTCAAACAATTTTGGAACCATTATGCTGGATCCCCATTTGGAAAGCCTATAAAACTAGCACTTCTTATGGAATGGAGCCCAAACAGAACCTCTTCCTGATTGAGAACTGTTACGGATGGAATATTTGTGTTCCAACTCACGTGTCAAAGTCCTAACCCCTAGTGTGAAAGTATTAAAAAGTATGGCCTTTTGGGGGTGATTAGGTCATGAGGGTGGGACCCTCATGAACGAGATTAGTGCCCTTACAAGAAGGAAGGGCTAGGAGAGCTTCCTCTTCTTTTTTCTCTCTGCTATGTGAGGATACGACATGAATACAGCTGTCAGCAAACCATTAAGAGTCCTCATCCAGGACACTGGATCTGCCAGCACCTTGATTTTGGACTTGTCAGCTTCCATAATTGTGAGAAATAAATGTTTGCTGTTTAAGTCACCCGGTCTATGGTAATTTGTTATGGCAGCGTGAACTGACTAAGACAATGACTATGATGGACACTGGTTTGCTCAACATCTATTTCAATCTCCTTCTGTCATGCCTTCTTATAATATGGATCTTGGAAAGCTACAAACTACATTCCTCAGACTGCCTGTGGCTGGATCTCCACCATTAAGATACATCTATACAAGGGTGGAATGTTATACAAATGGGCTTCTATTATTATTATTATTTTTATTTGCTGGCAAGGATAGTCATAGAGGCACTTGATTTTTTATGTGGCTACAGCAGAGGTCCCTAATGGGACATGTTTGAATCATAGCAAAGGTAGACTACATTCTGGAGCCAGCACAAGCAATGGTGGCTTCCTACTCTATTAGGCAACTTCCTGTTTCTACATCTTCCTGATTATAGTAGGTGCAGCCGCTTTCTTAGAAGCTCAATTCTGCTGTAAGATTTTAAGAATTATTCCTGGAAGCTAAGCCTAGATTCAGTTTCTTCAGCTCTTGGTAATGCTGCAAGTCAGGGGTTGGCAAACATTTTCTGTAAGGGACCAGACAGTAACTGTTTTAAGTTTTGCTAGCCATATGTTCTCTGTAATAACCCTTTAACTCTGACATTGTAGAAAGAAAGCAGCCTTAGACAATGTATAAATGCATGTGTACAACTGTGTTACAATAAAACTTTATTTATAAAAGCAGGCAGATTTGGTCTGTGTCCTGTAGTTTGCTAATCCTTGTATAATACATCCCTTTCTGCTTTCCACCTAGAGTGAATTCTTCTTCTATCGTTGAACACTGACCAATGCAGAGATCTCCAAATCCAAGAATGGATGAAGTATGAGAAAGGATGAAAGGGAGTTTATGCCACAGATTTCTGGTTCAGTGGCTAATAAGGAAATAAAGTATGCATAAAGCTAGGTGTAAGCTTGACAATGATCTTTTTCTATTGTACCGTGCCTTTCTTTTTCAAAGTGTTTTCATGGGCAATATGTCATGTGCAATTTCACAACACCTTGTGAAGGTCAGGGATATGAGCAGCTATAGTTGGAAAATCTTGGAAATGCTCAGAAAGGTTATAACTTTCTCAAGGTCATCTGGCTTATGAAAAAGTGAGGTAGAACTTGAAACCAGGCTTACTGCCTCCCAGTCCAGTGCTTCTTCCAGGGATCTATTCTGGTCTTAGGAGCTTGCTACTGAAGCTGGAATAACTTCAGATGAAGAGCCTGACAACATTTGGGATGCCACTTGTGGAAGTTTTGACAGTATTAAGAAACTTTGTGTAGATAGGCCTGGTAGGAACTGTCCACACTTTTGCTAGTCAATTTGTGGGCTACGGCCAGTAGCACTTGGGAGCTTGTTATAAACACAGACTCTCAGGCTTCATGTCAGAACTACTGAATTAGAATCTGCTCTTAAACAAGATCTCCAAATGATTCACATACATGATAAAGTTTGAGAAGTATGGGTAGACTATTCTTCAAAAAGAAGTGCTTAAAATTTAATTGCCAAGGCTCAGGAGATAGAGTGTACACAGCACAGTCAGAATCCAAGGCCATGGGAAGTTAAGTAGTATTAAGAGGAGATATTAAGATGTTACTGTTACGCTATTTCGCTACGAGACCTGGGGATATCTGAATCTCCCTTGACCAGCCATTGCTCCTTTTCAGGGGGAGATGTATGCTCAAGGAGGAAAAGCAAAGTAAAATAAATCCTAAGATAGAAATGGAGTGAGCATGTTCCACATAAAATATTTTTTTTATGTTTGCATTTTCTTATTTAATATTGCCCCAACAATCCTGTAATATAGGTGTGGTTATTTTGTTTTCCATTTGGGGTGTATCATCATCATCATCATCATCATCATCATCATCATCACCACCGCCACAAACCCTGCATAGCTTGTAATACTGTTCTAAGTCCTTCATACGCATAATAGACTTCATCCTTAGAATAATTTTATGAAGCAGTTTTACTTTCCAGATAGGAAGACTGAGGCACAGAAAATTAAAGTAACTTGCCCAAGGTCACACAACTAGTATGTGATAGGGCTTGGATTCAAGCCCAGGCAATTGGTCTTCAGAGGGCATTCTTATAATTCCTATACCACACCCTTTTGCTGAGCAGAATGGCCAACTTGCTTGAGATCACACAGCTAACAAATGGCAAAGGCAAGGCTTATACCCACCATAGTCTCACTCCAGACTTGTGCTCTTTACCACAACACAGTGTTCTCAAACAGGGAGAGACTCCTGGAATCCATCTTGGACTTCCTGCATCTGATATATATTAAAAAAAAAAACAAAAAAAAAACCCAGAGACGATTCTATTGCCCAGCTCTGGTAAAGCTGCATGGTACTATCCTATTCTGCCTTTTTGCTCAGTTAGACATATTTGTAATTTCTACTGGATTGTTAGTTCATTAAAGACATGTTGTGTGTTTTATTTATCTCTATGTCTCCAGTGCCTAGTTCAAGACTTGTCTCACAATAGGTCCCCTATCAATGTTTGTGATTAGAAGTGACCTGATTACTGCCCAGGGGCCCCTTACTTCGGGGGCAGTGGTTCTCAAACATGAACATGCATCACCTGGAATATTTGTTAAAACAGCAATTACTGGGCCCCACCTCCAGAGTTTCTGATTCAGTAGGGCTTAAACATTTGCATTTCTAACAAGTTGCCAGGAGATGCTGATGCTGCTGGCCTAGGGGCCACACTTTGAGAACCATTGGCCTAAGAAAACTTTAGAGAGGAAAAAAAACTGGGCAGGGCCTTGAAGGTTTCACAGGGAACATAGACAAGTGAGGAATGTTGTTGTTATACTATTTAAAGTTCATGTTTCAAGAGATAACTCACTATAGCTTTTTACGAATACATGACCCCATAAATCAATATGAGAAAATATGACATATGATAATATTCATATTGAGACAATTGTGTCTTTAATGTTATCATATTCAGTTATGTGGAAAAGTGCAGATGTAGACTTCAGTAATCATCAACTAATTGGGAATGCATGGTCAATCTTTTAATTTTCTAAAAATCTGTCATTAGAAATTCATCATTACAAGGTAGAGTGCATTTACTTGGTATTGATTTGAATGTAAAACATTTCATTAAGACATATTTGAGTTAGAAATTAGAAATCTTATTTAGAACATAAATGGACAAAATAGACGGGCAAAAATGCTACATGCTATTATTTGCTCTTACTGATTCCTAGCAGTGTGGAGACAGTTGATCATTGAGGCCAATAGTGCATGTGTAGAGCAAACTAGCATATAACCTAGGAGATCTGAGATCCCTTTAGTCTTCTTTGTTTGAGCATTTTATCCCAGAAAAAGGGATAGGAAGTGGAGCAAGAGATGTTTCTCTTTGCCAGTCTTTCTCCTTTCTAATCAGATTCTTCCAGGAATCACATCCTGAGAAAAATGTAGATAACTTGGAGCTACCCAGAGGATGATGTCCAGTCTGGAAAATTATAGGTAAGAAGGAAGCAGAAGTTACTCCTAGAGAAGGAAGCAACCTTTATATCTTTTCTTGAATTTCTAAACACTCTCGGTGTGTTGTTGTCTGACAGAGCACATTGTAATCTGTGAATCTGCTTACTTATCTCTCTCTCCTGTCTCACCACTGAGTTCCTTGAGAGATGGGATTAGGTCTTATTTACCCCTAAATCTCTAGCATCAAACATAAATCTTTGAATAGTATGAGACCTCAATAAATGTTTGTTGACTTTAAATATTGGAATGTTGTCTTGGGAATAGGCAGTGCACTTGGTCTGTGTGACCCCAAATGACAGAACTCGTTGGGAGTGGATATGAAGAGGGAAGCGTATTTTGGTCCTATTCAATCAGTTTTTACATCTACATTTATATGAGTAATAATGGTACTTGTGAAGAGTAAATGAGATGATTTTGTAACATGCTTGCACTGTGCCTGGAGCATAGTAAATATTCAAAGTTTTCTGTTATTATTACCATTATCAAATAACTTCTTAAATTTCCATAGCTTAAATTCTAAGTTTTCATGGACATCATGGTTTTGGGCAAAATTTCCATTCCTCCTTTTCCCTTCTCTTCTTCCTCCCTTTCCTTCTTCTTTCAACTATGATTCACCCTATCTTTCTACTAATCTATCCAACTGCCTAATTGCCTATCCACTCATTCTCTCATCTATGCTTTCATCCGTTCACACCTGTATTTAATTACTTACTTACTTAACCTAGCCAATCATCTTTAATTGCGTGGCTGTGCTGTAGTGGAAAGTGTCTGAATACAGTCATATCACACCCTATTAGTTGAATCCTTCACCAGTGTTGGCTGTAATAGACAGTGGGGGACATTGATATTGATATTTAGTATGGCTGAGAGGTAGACTGTGGACCCTGTCCAAGTGACATTTCATGGCATTTCTGAGAGCCGTTGAGGTCTGCGGTCCCCATCAGGGCACTCTGGGAAGCCACTCAAAACAGCAGTATCTGAGCTGTGATGTGCACATTTACAATTAGATGGTATTATTCATCATAGTAATATTTTATTTAAAGAAACCAATAAAGCAGATGGAGACTGCTGAAGATGTGACTATTTTAGCTGGCATGTTTGTTCAGCAACTGGCACAATAACAGAGATGCAGAGAGGAAGATGAGATGGGAAACACCAATTATTTTTTCTTGGAGAGGGGAACTGAGATCACAGTTTTGACCTTCACAAAGCTTAAAATTATCTGGATTCTAGTAATTTCAAGATGATCATGAGACACTTGGCAGAGTGGGAAAAAAAATAAGGCTGTGGCTTTTACATTTGATTCCCTTGTGCTCCTGAATTAATTGAAGTGCAATATCCACAGCAAGTCCATTGATCCTAAAAATGTAGCAGAAAGAGCATGGGTTTGGTGTCGTTCAGATCCAGGTAGGGATTCCTGCTCTTCTGCTTGCCAGCTGTGTGTCCTTGGGCAAGTCATTTAATCTTTCTGCGCTTCAATTTCCTTATAGGTAAATGAGATATAATAATACCATTATATTACTCAATGAAGATTAATGTGAAATAATGTTGATAAAGCAGATGACAGAATGCTAGATGCAGCTCGATACATATTGGTTCCAACACTACTTGCTAATCAGGTCACACCTGGAATATTGTGTGCTCTTCTGCACAAATGCTATAGTAATTTAGTGTGTGCCCTGAAGAGTGACCAGGATGATGAGGGACTTGAATTCATGTCCTGTGTCCAGTTGAAAGGGGATGAAATATCTAATCTGAACAGGATAAACTTGAGAGAGACAATACTGAGGTCTTTATTAAAGTGTGTTGGAGAAAGAGGGTATAGACTTACTGTAGATATTTCCCCCAAGAGACAGATGAGTGAAAGCTACAGGCAGATACATTTCAGCTGAAATATGAAATAAATAATCCAACAAGAAAACAACTCGTACTAGTGAGTACAACAGAAGGGAAGGGAAAAGGCTGCCTGGAAGAGGAGATGAGCCCTCTAGATCTTGAGAGTGCAGTGGTGTCCCAGACAGCCTGGGGACACTGGCAGTGTTGGATTATCCTGGGCAGGGAAACATGAGATGTGAAGGCTTGGTGAGCTGGAACAGTACAATGTACCTAGGGAGCCACACTCTGTTGGCAAACTCTTGAACTTGGATGAGGTGGGGTTGAGGCAAGTGGCAGAATGTGATAGGTATGGAGGGATCAGGAATCTCTGAGTTTGGAGACATTTCTGAGATAATGGAAGGTTTTCAGCTGGAGAACAGTATGTTCAGATTTATCTATCATAACAGAAAAAAAAGTCAGAAACAGGACAGATACAACAGCCACTTCCAGCTCTACCACTCAGTGTGTAATCTTGGGCAAGTCATTTTAGGCCTCTAAGAAGCACATATAAAATGGAGCTCATAATTCTGCATTGCTTTTGGGGGGCACAGGGGCGCTGACACAAAATCTGAATGCATGATGGATGTTGAAACACATGAGAAAACTGCAAACTGCCCTGACCAGTTAAAGGATGATAATCTTGCTATTTTCCCGACTCCTGGTGAAGATAAGGAATGGGACAAAGGTCTGAGAATAGTCATCTCTAAAGATCTTGGTTCCTTTTTTGCAATTTTTTTTTTTTTTTAACTTTGACCAGCTCAAACCAACCATAGTGATATCCTGATTCCCTATCTCATTTCATAGAGCCAAGGGGAACCAAAAATGTTCTGGCTCTTCCTTGTGGTCTCTGCCAAAACTTGCTGTGCAGCCAGATGTTGGGGTGGCTGAGCCGTGTAAATTGCAAAGTGCTGTTGCATAGGAAGATGCTGTATCCAAATCTCACATCTGTATTAAAGCATCAGTCTCATGGTATTATAAAATGAAACCTGAGAAAGATTATAGTGTGCCGTGGTTCCTAGATCCTCCATCTAAAAATTGGGAATCAAATTCCTGACACCCAAGGCTATTATAAGGATCAAATGAGATTTAATAAAGTACCTGGTATATAGCATATATAATTAAAAACAACAAGAAGAAAAACAAGAATACAAACTATAAGAAACAGTAATCATTTAATGGGATATACAAATTAACATAAATATATAGTTTAAATATATGTATATGTAGTATGTAGCCAGGTACTTTTGTTGTTTGAATTAGAAATAAAATCAAGAAAAAAAAGGACTGAATAAGCCTGTGTGAATATGTTTCTTCAACACTAAGACAAGACTCGGACTTTGCATTAGAATGTTCTCCAGCCTGGAGTGTGATTGTGTCTCAGCCAAGCTACGGAACAATTTCAGAGGCACAACCTCTACAAAGGCATGGAGGTGGGCCCCATAGCCCAAGGAACATCAATAAAGACTTCAATTATGGCTCCTGGGTACTGGTGACAGCCACAGCTTTGAATGGCTCTTCACAGCAGTTCCACCTTATTGAGCTCTTGATTGCTTTATTTCCTTGGAAAGCTGTTGTATCTTCTCTACTTGCTCCCATTGTGGACTGAACCTGCACCCACTCTCCAGGTGCCTGCCCTTTTAGATGGAGTCTGAAATTCTACTTTTCCATGGAATGGCTCCTTATCTCTCCAGAAGAGGCTCCTGGGTGTTCCTACCACAGGTAGAGGACTGGCTCTGGTAGCTATGACAGAGCTCTCTGAGTTCTGCTTATGAGTGGCTGTGGGACAGGAGCAGGGACATTCTTAGGATGATCATGCTTGCTTTCTCAAGGTGGCTTCCAGAGTATCCTCAACTTCAGCTCATAAAAATGAATTTTGGGGAATCCCCCAACATCAACCTGGATACATTCTTACCATTTTTGGAAGCATTTTTCCTCATACCATCTGGAATTTGACAGTATTTATAAGAGGTCATAGCGTACTCTTCAATATTATATAGTAGCAGTATTATACAGTAGAAACATTTTGGTACTTAAAGTTAGACCATCACTAGAGTTTGAGTCTGGGATCTACTTATTAACTTATTCTAGGAAATTCTTTCAAACTTTTATGTCTCAGTTTCCACATGTTAGAAGTGGGAATGATAACCAACTTTTTAGAGTTATGATTTCTGAAAGATAGTGTAACTTGCCTGAAACCTAACCCCATTCAATGTTATGTTTTCAAATGTCAAAGTAATTGACAAGCCATTTAGCTCTTTGTCAAATACTCTCTCAAATACATGAAGTGTAGGGTATATTTATAACAAACAACAAACTTTATTGAAACATTTCTTTCTCCATCACTCTATTTCTCAATATCTTTCACACATCACCATTTCTCCAAGACTTTCTCCTTCTGTACACCATTGTGTCCAGAGTTTCTCATAAAAAACAGCTTGTGAAACCTCCCTGGTCTCACTTTTCTCCTATTTCTGCCATTCTTGGCTTTGCCCCAAAAAAGGAGGGCCCTGGAACTAATATTACAAACCTGAATCCTTCTACCATAGGAAAGGGAAAGGGAGGGTGAGGTACAATCACAAACACTTACAACCTGAATAAATTAATGGAGAGTGAAGAATTGGCTACCAGAAGCCAAAGATAGAAGCAAAGGGATGATGAGTGCCACATTCTAAGGAAAATCTGCAGTGGGCGCACATCACACATTCCAACCTGACTTCCTCCCCCACTCACGCTGCTAGCTGTTTAGAAAGACTAGGGAGACAGAGGGAAGTCCTTCAACTGTGTCATTAGCCTAGCCCATGCACAGGGTGAACAAATCCTCTGTAAAGACTGGGGGTATGAGCAAGAAGCAGAGACAGATTCCTCCTTCTCTAGCTGTGAGTCTTTTTCACTGCAGAAACAGACTTAGAACCAGGGAAGTCTTTCACTGGTGTACTACATGCCTATCTGAGCAGGAGGTACAGACAATTGGAGAGGGATGGAGTCAATAGAAGAACAGAGAAGGGGTAGCAGCTGGGCAGCTTACACTCTCCATGTGTAGAATGGTAAGGAGGGGTGAGTTTTCTCAGAGTCAAGGGTCTACCATGGAAAGCAGCCAATCTACAGCCATCTGGTATGTCTTATCTAAAAGACTGGCTGCTGGGAGTGAGGACTGGCTGTAATAGTCCGTGGGGTAGATCACAATGGATGGAAGCTGGGGCAGAAGGGAAGGTTTCAAAGAGGTTGGCCAAGGTGTGAGCTTCCTTCCTCACCAGAGAGCTGCCCCTGCTGGCTCCTGAAGAACTCTCACCTGTGTGCACAGAAGCTCCAGTGTTTGGACATCTGCCATCTACAGGACATTGTGTCCAGCCCGAGAAGCTCACAACAGAACTCAGATAAGTAACAGAAACTTGTTTCCTTCCATCTTCCATTCCCTGCTTTAAGTTATGGGCATGCTTACCTCCCTGTTACCTCCATGACAAGTTGCTTAGGCCAAGGCCTGGCTAGCCCTTGTGGGGAGAGGATGAGATAAGCATTAAATAGGAGATTAGATTGAAGTTTAAAATGAGGCTGGGCACTTTTAGACCTGAAAGCAACGAGGAAAGTATGAAATCTGCCTCAGGTGTCATTAAGGGGTGAGAAAGGAAGATTTGACAACAGGGTTGAAGGTGGTGATTAGAGAAAATATAAAACCTGTTTATATTTGCGGCCTGCTGAGTTCAGACTGTTCAATAAGCCAGTTACATTTGATGAATTTTCTTTTATCTCTGATACAACAATATAGATGAAAATGTTCTGTAAACTGGGATGTACTATACAAATATTAGTTATGATTAATAATCATTATAAAAGAGTAGAAAAATAACATGAAAGTTTTCTTGACTTTCTCAACATTATTTTAGAAATCCAAAGCATAATTCCTGGTCTGGAGTGAGGGAGAATTAACCTAGCACATGGCCATGGGGGAGCAGGGCAAGTGAAGTCCTTTTGATACAAGAGCTGTCTGGCTCAGGATTCTGTCTGGGCAGTGGGTATCTAACTCCACATTCTCCTTGATGACATCACCGTTTCTTGCAGACATTCAGGATTCTTTGAATATCTCTCCTACTCTTATCTCATCAAGCTGTAGCTAAAATTTTAAATTCTACTTCTGAAATGCTTTCATTACCAATCCTCTCCCTCTACCTCTATTTACAAATACAAACCACTCAGTGAGTGTCAAGTACTGTATACTCATGCTCCTTCATACCTCACAGCAGCTCCATGAGGTTATGTACTATATCATCTCCAATATACAGATGAGAAGACTGAAACTCTGAGAGGGGAAATAACAGACGCACACTCAGATGGCTAGTAGGTGGCAGGTGGCAGAAGGGAATCTTGACCAAGAGCCTTACCTTAGCCTAAGTGGTTCCCCATGTGTATTAGTTCATTTTCATACTGCTATGAAGAAATACCTGAGACTGGGTAACTCATTAAAAAAAAGAGGTTTAGTGAACTCATAGTTCCACATGCTTGGGGAGGCCTCACAATCATGGCAGAAGGCAAAAGAGGAGCAAAGGCATGTCTTACACGGCAGCAGGCAAGCGAGCTTGTGCAGAGGAACTGTCCTTTATAAAACCATCAGATCTCACGAGATTTATTCATGATCATGAGAACAGCATGGGAAAAACCTGCCCCATGATTCAGTTACCTCCCACTGGGCCCCTCCCATGACATGTAGGGATTATGGGAGCTACAATTCAAGATGAGATTTGGGTGGGGACACAGCCAAATCATATCACCATGTGAATTCTCTCCATTTCCATCCACCCTCCACACTGCTGCCAGAGTGCTCTTTCCAAGTCTGCTGGTGCCATTGTCCTGATTAAAACCCCTAAAGGATGTTTTAATGTCTTTGAGCATATTCCACAACCTCAGCTTTGTGTGTGCCCTCTCCATGAGCCAACTCTAGCCTCTCTCAGGCTCTCTACTCCACAGAGCTCCTGGACCACATCACAGCATCGCAGTCTTGGAATACCTCTGCTTTTTTTTTTTTTTTCTTCCAACTTGCTTTTTCTGCCTGGATACCTGATGGTCCTTCTCTGTCCTTCTTCAGGTACTGGAGAAGGACTGTCCAAGCACAGCCTGATGCACATACTTCACTCCACTAGAGGCAGTTATGTGTGATGGCCAAAGCAGAGGCTCAGGAGAAAGACAGAGCTGAGTTCAGCCTCTTCCTAGCTACATGAACTAGGATACTTCGTGGGAGAAAATTTTTCCATGGGGTGGGGAGCAGGGGGATAGTTTTGGGATGAAACTTCCACCTCAGATCATCAGGCATTAGTTAGATTCTTATAAGAAGCATGCAATGGAGATCCCTTACATGCACAGTTCACAATAGGGTCCATGCTCCTACAAGAATCTAATGCCACCACTGATCTAACAGGAGACAGAGCTCAGGTGGTAATTCTCACTCACCTCCTGCTGTGCAGCCTGGTTTGTAACAGGCCAGAGACCCATATTTGTCCATGGCCCAGGGGTTGGAGACCCCCGCTTTATAAGACAATGAAGGGAGACCTGAGCTGCCATACTCAGCCTCCTCATATGTGATGCCCTGTGCCACCTCAGGACCCTGCAGAGAGTCCCCACCAGCAAGAAGGCCTTCACCAGATGTGCCCCCTTAACCATGGAATTCTCAGCCTCCAGAGCTGTAATAAATATATTCCTTTTCTTTATAAATTACCGTATTTCAGGTATTTTGTCATAAGCAACAGAAAACGGACTAAGACACCTTTTGCACCTTCTGAGAGCATTTCCTGAGATGTGGCTGGGGGGTATGGGAGCTATACTATCTTTTATAATATGTAATCCTGAGGGGTAGGCATTCTACAATTGAGGAAACCAAGGCATGGAGCAATTAGGAGATTAGGATTAGCCTCAACCTGTCAGGATTCGCCAGGCAATAAGGAGTTGAAGACAAATCTGGAACCAGATTCATTTAAATTCAAACACAAAATTCTTTCTTCTATACCAACCTGCCTTGTACGGTCGATGAGATACTTGACTACTCTTAAAGAGACTTTCTAATCTCTTGCTCTCAAATGATGAGATGATTAAGTGAATGAATAAATGAATGAGTAATAAAGCATTAATTGGTTAAAAGTAAACAAGAAGACCTCACAAGGTAGCAAAGGAGAGTATGACTTTAAGTGCAAGTATTCAAAGCTAGCAGAGGCCCTTCCCAGATCCCTTAGTGGTAGGATGCAGACTGAGGCTATTCAGAACTCAAGTATTTAAGTATCTTAGTGTCTTCAGAATAAATGGACAAATATTTTAACTTTTGTGAGTTAGTTCCTAAGGAGTTAAAAACAAAGATGTGGCTTTGTCCCGCCTCCCCACTATCTAGACCCAATCAAAGCAATACTGCTATTATCAAGTTCATACTTGGGGTCTCATTAAATATTCCTTTATAAATAAGGATTCTGTGCTCAAAAAAAAAAAATAGTTGGAAACCACAGCTCTAAGTGATCAGCTGCCACAGGATGGCTTGGGAAGATCTCCAGAGCAGGGGAGGGAGGGATGGTTGACAGATACTGTTTAGCTGAATGCCACTATTCCTCCCCCACTCCCAATCTCTTTTTACTCAAACACATGCCTGGCTGATGTTCGTAGCTTACAAAGAGCTTTCACACACATTATTTCAGCTGATTCCAACAATGACTCTGAAGATCACGCAGGAAGGAGTGTGTCCCCTCCAATTTAAAGATGAGAAAACTAAGGTTGGAAACAGTGAGTAGCTACAAAGTGGCAGAGCCTGGGCTGGGACATCCATGTTCATCTCTCTCTGATTTTGTCGGTCAGTCTTTTTGGTAACTTTTCACTAAGCAGATCCAATTTTGCTGTAAAGTTATTTAGAAGAAATACAAGCCAGAAGTTTTGCCTGGTCTAAATTCGGCATCCTCTACTCTCAAAAGCATGTGTCTAATTTGGGGATGGGGCCCTAGAAGGAGAAGAGTGCCACCAGACTTGGAGCTCAGGGAGAATTGCATTTCAGAAATGTAACCCCATATATGTAAAATTTCTTGCATCTCTGCTGGTCACAGTAACTTGGAGGGGGAAGGGGAGGGTCTAACCCACTGAGGAATGTGGCATCTCTTGGGTACTTTTCCGTCCAGGCAACATGGCATTTGTTACAGCTTTTTCCACAATAATCCAATGGACCAACTCCCTCCTAACAAAATATAGGCACAATGCAGAAAAAGCACTGGATGTGAGTTGCGGTATCTGGTTCCCACCTGGCCTCTACCATTAAATGCTTGGTAATTTTGGACGGTCACATTCCTTCCCAGAGTCTTCTTTGTCATTTATAACTGAGGTGTCCACTCTAACAGTCTATGTCTGCAGCACCCTCTTACTTCCTTCTAAGCTCTGCTTCTCTTGGCTATGATTGCCAGACTCCGGTCTCTTTGATCTGAGCTAGATATCAACTGGCCTCTCTTGGTCCTTGACAACATATGGAATATGTCTGGATCTAAACTTAGTCATGTTTCACAGAGATATTTGATGGAGGTCCTTGGAAGGCCACTTGAGTAATTTTCTATATGTCCAATGAGTTTCTTCATTCCCTGCTCCTGAGCTAACAGGAAATCATGTGACGTCCCTGTTCAGAAGGTGATCACCACTCATCACTGCCCCAGACCATTTCCTACATGCACGATCAAATGGAGCTACTACAAATCACCTCAACAGTCTCTCTCTTTTTCTCATGAGGGCTTGGCACTGAGCTCAAAGCAATGACAGACTTTAGGGATCAGATTCCTGCTGCTAGGAGGTTAATTAAAATTCCAGGGCCTGAGGTAGCTTCACTTTCCCTGCTGGGTTGGAAGAGAAGGGTCTAATTGCAATCAATGCAGCTTCCCTTCTATTCCTTCCCCAGGTTGCTCTGACCTGGAAGATAGCTTCAGATGATGAGAAAGAGGTAACAGGGTAAACAGGTGAAGTTAAGAGGAGGAGAGAGAAAATAAAGACAAAGTGACCAACGCAGAGAGACAGTTCCTGCATACTCTGTTGGTGGAGTTTACACTGGGCAGCATCACTTAGAAAAGAACCTGACCTTGAATAGCAAGAGCCTTAAATGTGTTCATGCCATTTGACTCAGTAATTCCACTTTTACAAATGTGTCCTAAGGACCTGATCAGAAATACAAATAAAGCTTTATGCATAGGCATGCTTATCACAGGGCTGTTCGGTATAAATGAATATTGGAAATAATCTAAGTGTCTGATCTGGGATTGGTTATGTAAATTGTGACTCATCTATATAGGATGGAACATTCTGTAGCAATTTAAAATGATGTTAAGGAAGGCATTTTTATGGCATGGTTAAATGCTTATGATGTAATGTTAAGCAAAACCAGGCAGAACAATTTTTAGAAAGAAAGTATCAATAATATTATATGCAGATGAAAAAGTGCTTAAGTATCCTGGAAAGAAATATACCAGTATGTTAACAGTGGTTGAATTACCAGATGGGATAAAATTTGCTTGAATTTTCCAAATTTTTATAATGATCATGTAATTTTTTTATAATTAAAAAGGAAAATAAAATTAAAGAGAACTAAAGAGCTATCTTCTCCCTTGAAATCACGAATGTTTTGGACCAACCTCTATTGCAATGGCTGTTGAGTCTATAAGCTTAGCCTTAAGCCAGTAGGCTTTTTGTTCTATGAACAACCAAATCAAAAAAACCCTGTTTAAAGGCCAAAGATTACGTCTGGCAGTGGGCGATATTCTGAAAGCTGAAGAATCATCTTCTCTAAGGAGCCTTTCCTGGCTCATGTCAGGCACCTCTCCATGTTCCCAGGTCCCTCGTATAGACCATCTGTGCTTTACCATTTAAAGGATTTTGTGGTGTTTAGGGATGGGAGGGATCTTAGAGATGATTTAGTTCATATATTAATTCTTTCATTCATGTATTCACTCATTCATTATAAATAACATTTCTTGAGTTCTGAATTAGGCACTAAGGATTCATAATACATGACCTTTACCTTAGAGCCTCTGACAGTGCAGTGGGTGGGGGCCAGGATGGCCAGCCCAGAGTGGGAAACAGGTAATGATAATGCGGTGTGGGAGAGTTTATTCATCCTCTCTGGCACATAGTGCCCACTAAATGTTTAATGAATGGATGAATTGTGCACTGAAAGGGGTCACAAAGGGTGCTATGTGACCTTGAGGGAAAGATACTCAACACAGTTCAGGGCTGGTAGTGTTCAAAAAATGACTCCTGCAGGGGTATCCCATCTTACTAATGAGGTCCATATGTTATATAACTTGATAAAGGTTCAAAGTGCTTTGGTGACAGGGCTGAGCTTTGAATTCAAGTTTTAGAACTCTCAGTTCTTCCAACTATACAGAAGTCTGGATTCACCTTCAGGACTCAGCTCAGGGGTTCTCTTATCTGGGGATCCTGTCATGGCTTCTTCCCAGATGGTCAGGTGGCCCCCCTCAGGGATCCCACAGCCCCCTGTCCTCACTGCATCATAGCACTGCATGTCCAAGTTGGAATTGTTGTTGACTTACCTGCCCCTCTCCCCAAAACACATTTCTTCAGTGCAGGACTCTGTCTTGTTTGCCATTGTATACTTAATGCCACGCCCAGAGCCAGAGCTCAGTAAGTGTTTTATGAAACACTTCTAATTGTTCCTAATTAGCGCCAATAAAATAAACATTGTAACTATCCTGGGTGTTGTCTTAAAGCTTAGTTTTCAGGCAAATCGCCCCGTTGGTGCTAACTCAGGTCTTGCTGGCTTCTGAGGCTCACTCATCCGTCATCACTTCCAAGTTTTTGCCCTGAGAGCCAACTGTCACTGTGGCTTCCAGTGGTCGCACTTTAATGGCAAAACTCAACTTCTTCCTCATGTTCTTGCCACATTTGTTCCTTTCCCAACTCTGCTCCTTTTCTGTGGTAGACGACAGAGTCACATATGTCAGGGATATGAGAGATGATACAGCTGTCCATGCTTGGAGCACCTGGAGGGGTGTGTTTCTTTCATTCTATCCTCCTTCTCCAACTTATCTTGGGCTGCCCTATCTCCTCATCAGCACGGTTCTTATGATCACTTTTGCTCGAACACTTACATAAACCTCTATCTCGCACCTAGACCGAACTTGGTGGCCAAAAGTTTGCCTGGGACAAGTGGCTGAGGAAAGAGTAGAATATGGGCAGAGTGGGGGCTTGGAGTCAGGCAAGCTAAGTTTGAATCTCCTTTTGGCAGTGAGAAAGTGACTGCTGTGCAGCTGTGGTTTTTGCCAAGTGGCTTCCATTTACCTTCTTTTTTGGTAATGGTCCCTTGGTGTTTCCCTGGGGAATTGCTCTCTCCCACACTGGTCTTCCGGGGTGCAGCACGTGAACCAAGCCTAGCAGCACAGAGCCTTCTTCTGGCCACAATGATGGGCTCAGGGAGGTGCACGTGGCATGCTCAGAATGAATAAGAGGAAATGAGAGTTCTGATGGTACTTTCGGGAAAGAGAATCTCATTTTTTTTTTCCTATGGGTTCTGAAACTAAGAGAATTGCATGGGGCTGCAGCTGTTGTTACCATGCTGAAACTTAAAACTGAGCAATGGGTCGGGTGTGGTGGCTCACACCTGTAATCCCAGCTCTTTGGGAGGCCGAGGTGGGCAGATCACCTGAGGTCAGGAATTAGAGACCAGCCTGGCCGACATGGTGAAACCCTGTCTCTACTAAAAATACAAAAAATTAGCTGTGTTTGGTGGTGGGCACCAGTAATCCCAGCTACTTGGGGGGCTGAGACAGGAGAATCGCTTGACTCTGGGAGGTGGAGGTTGCAGTGAGCCGAGATTGCACCACTGCACTCCAAAAAACAAAAAAACAAAAAAACAAAAAAACACTGAGCAATTTCCATTCCAAGATGGCCGAATAGGAACAGCTCCATTCTGCAGCTCCCAGTGTGATCAACACAGGAGACAGATGAGGTACCTGGTTCATCTCATGGGGACTGGTTGGACAGTGGGTGCAGCCCACGGAAGGCAAGCTGAAGTAGGGTGGGGCATCGCTTCACCGAGGAAGCGCAAGGGGTTGGGGGATTTTCATTTCTTAGCCAAGGGAAGCCATGACAGACTGTACCTGGAAAAATGGGACACTCTGCCCAAATACTGCGCTTTTCCAACAGTCTTAGCAAACGGCACACCAGGAAATTATATCCCCCGCCTGGCTCGGTGGGTCCCATGTCCATGGAGCCTTGCTCACTGCTAGCGCAGCAGTCTGAGATCCACCTGCAAAGCAGCAGCCTGGCAGGGGGAGGGGCGTCCCCCCTTGCTGAGGCTTGAGTAGATAAACAAAGTGGTTGGGGAAACTCGAATTGGGCAGAGCCCACTGCAGCTCAGCAAGGTCTGCTGCCTCTGTAGACTCCACCTCTGGGGGCAGGGCATAACTGAAAAAAAGGCAGCAGAAACTTCTGCAGACTTAAACATCCCTGTCTGACAGCTGTGGTTCTCCCAGCACGGTGTTTGAGCTCTGAGAATGGACAGACTGCCTCCTCAAGTGGGTCCCTGACCCCCGTGTAGCCTAACTGGGAGACACCTCCCAGTAGGGGCTGACTGACACCTCATACAGGCAGGTGTCCCTCTGAGATGAAACTTCGAGAGGAAGGATCAGGCAGCAATATTTGCTGTTCTGCAATATTCATTGTTCTGTAGCCTTCACTGGTGATACCCAGGCAAACAGGGTCTGGAGTGGACTTCCAGAAAGCTCCAACAGACCTGCAGCTGAGGGACCTGACTATTAGAAGGAAAACTAACAAACAGAAAGGACAAGCATCAACATCAACAAAAAGGACATCCACACCAAAACCCCATCTGTAGATCACCAATATCAAAGACCAAAGGAAGATAAAAACCACAAAGATGGGGAGAAACCAGAGCAGAAAAGCTGAATATTCTAAAAACCGAGCACCTCTTCTCCTCCAAAGGATCACAGCTCCTCACCAGCAATGGAAGAAAGCTGGATGGAGAATGACTTTGATGAGCTGACAGAAGTAGGCTTCAGGAGGTCAGTAATAACAAACTTCTCTAAGCTAAAGGAGGATGTTTGAACCCATTGCAAGGAAGCAAAAAACCTTGAAAAAAGATTAGATGGATGGCTAACTAGAATAAACAGCATAGAGAAGACCTTAAATGACCTGATGGAGGTGAAAACCATGGCATGAGAACTACGTGACACATGCACAAGCTTCAATAGCCGATTCGATCAAGTGGAAGAAAGGGTATCAGTGATTGAAGATCAAACTAATGAAATAAAGTGAGAAGAGAAGTTTGGAGAAAAAAGAGTAAAAAGAAATGAACAAAGCCTCCATGAAATATGGGACTATGTGAAAAGATCAAAACCACATTTGATTGGTGTACCTGAAAGTGATGGGGAGAATGGAACCAAGTTGGAAAACACTCTTCAGTATATTATCCGGGAGAACTTCTCCAACCTAGCAAGGCAGGCCAACATTCAAATTCAGGAAATACAGAGAACACCACAAAGATACTCCTCAAGAAGAGCAAATCCAAGACACATAATTGTCAGATTCATCAAGGTTGAAATGAAGGAAAAAATGTTAAGGGCAGCCAGAGAGAAAGGTTGGGTTACCCACAAAGGGAAGCCCATCAGACTAACATCAGATCTCTTGGCAGAAACTCTGCAAGCCAGAAGAGAGTGGGGGCCAATATTCAACATTCTAAAAGAAAAGAATTTTCAACCCAGAATTTCATATCCAGCCAAACTAAGCTTACTAAGTGAAGGATAAATAAAATCCTTTAGAGACAAGCAAATGCTGAGAGATTTTTGTCACCACCAGGCCTGCCTTACAAGCACTAAACATGGAAGCACTAAACATGGAAAGGAAAAACTGGAACCAGTCACTGCAAAAAACATGCCAAATTGTAAAGACCATCAATGCCAGGAAGAAACTGCATTAAATAATGGGCAAAATAACCAGCTAACATCATAATGACAGGATCAAATACACACATAACAATATTAACCTTAAATGTAAATGGGCTAAATGCCCCAATTAAAAGACACAGACTGGCAAATTGGATAAAGAGTCAGGACCCATCAGTGTGCTGTATTCAGGAGACCCATCTCATGTGCAGAGACACACATAGGCTCAAAATAAAAGGATGGAGGAAGATCTATCAACCAAATGGAAAGCAAAAAAAAAAAAAAAAAAAAAAAAAAAAGCAGGCGTTGCAATCCTAGTCTCTGATAAAACAGATTTTAAACCAACAAAGATCAAAAAAGACAAAGAAGGCCATTACATAATGGTAAAGGGATCAATTCAACAAGAAGATATAAGTATCCTAAATATATATGCACCCAATACAGGAGCACCCAGATGCATAAAGCAAGCCCTTGGAGACCTGCAAAGAGACTTAGACTCCCACACAATAATAGTGGGAGACTTTAACACCCCACTGTCAATTTTAGACAGATCAACAAGACAGAAGGTTAACAAGCATATCCAGGACTTGAACTCAGCTCTGCACCAAGCAGACCTAATAGACATCTACAGAACTCTTCAACCCAAATCAACAGAATTTACATTCTTCTCAGCACCACATCGCACTTATTCCAAAATTGACCACATAGTTGGAAGTAAAGCACTCCTCAGCAAATGTAAAAGAACAGAAATCACAACAGTCTCTCAGACCACCGTGCAATCAAATTAGAACTCAGGATTTAGAAACTCACTAAAAACTGCACAACTGCATGGAAACTGAACAACCTGCTACTGAATGACTACCGGGTAAATAATGAAATCAAGGCAGAAATAAAGATGTTCTTTGAAACCAATGAGAACAAAGACACAATGTACCAGAATCTCTGGGACACATTTAAAGCAGTGTATAGAGAGAAATTTACAGCACTAAATGCCCACAAGAGAAAGCAGGAAAGATCTAAAATCGACACCCTAACATCACAATTAAAAGAACTAGAGAAGCAAGAGCAAACACATTCAAAAGCTAGCAGAAGGCAAGAAATAACTAAGAACAGAGCAGAATTGAAGTAGATAGAGACATCAGAAACTCTTCAAAAAATCAATGAATCCAGGAGCTGGTGTTTTGAAAAGATCAACAAAATTGATAGACTGTTAGCAGGACTAATAAAGAAGAAAAGAGAGAAGAATCAAATAGATGCAATAAAAAATGATAAAGGGGATATCACCACCGATCCCACAGAAATACAAACTACCATCAGAGAATACTATAAACACCTCTATGCAAATAAACTAGAAAATCTAGAAGAAATGGATAAATTCCTGGACACATACACCCTGCCAAGACTAAACCAGGAAGAAGTTGAATCCCTGAATAGACCAATAACAGGCTCTGAAATTGAGACAATAATTAATAGCCTACCAACCAGAAAAAGTTCAGGACCAGACAGATTCACAGCCAAATTCTACCAGAGGCACAAAGAGGAGCTGGTACCATTCCTTCTGAAACTATTCCCATCAATAGAAAAAGAGGGAATCCTCCCTAACTCATTTTATGAGGCCAGCATCATCCTGATACCAAAGCCTGGCAGAGACACAACAAAAAAAGAGAATTTTAGACCAATATCCCTGATGAACATCAATGCAAAAATCCTCAGTAAAATACTGGCAAATGGAATCCAGCAGCATAACAAAAAGCTTATCCACCACGATCAGGTTGGCTTCATCCCTGGCATGCAAGGCTGGTTCAACATAGGCAAATCAATAAACATAATCCATCACATAAACAGAAACAATGACAAAAACCACATGATTATCTCAATAGATGCAGAAAAGGCCTTTGACAAAATTCAACAGCCCTTCATGCTAAAAATTCTCAATAAACTAGGTATTGATGGAACGTATCTCAAGATATTAAGAGCTATTTATGACAAACCCACAGCCAATATCAAACTGAATGGGCAAAACCTGGATGCATTCTCTTTGAAAACTGGCACAAGACAGGGATGCCCTCTCTCACCACTCCTATTCAACATAGTGTTGGAAGTTCTGGCCAGGGCAATCAGGCAAGAGAGAAATAAAGGATATCAATTAGGAAAAGAGGAAGTCAAATTGTCCCTGTTTGCAGATGATGTATTTAGAAAACCCCATCATCTCAGCCCAAAATCTCCTTAAGCTAACAAGCAACTTCAGCAAAGTCTCAGGATTCAAAATCAATGTGCAAAAAATCACAAGCATTCCTATACACCAATAACAGACAAACAGAGAGCCAAATCATGAGTGAATTCCCATTCACAATAGCTACGAAGAGAATAAAATACCTAGGAATCCAACTTACAAGGGATGTGAGGGACCTCTTCAAGGAGAACGACAAACCACTGCTCAACGAAATTAAAAAGGACACAAACAAATGAAAGAACATTCCATGCTCATGGATAAGAAGAATCAATATAGTGAAAATGGCCATGCTGCCCAAGGTATAGAAGGAACAACCTGCTCAAGGTAATTTATAGATTCAATGCCATCCCCATCAAGCTACCAATAACTTTCTTCACAGAACTGGAAAAAACTACTTTAAAGTTCATATAGAACCAAAAAAGAGCCCATATCGCCAAGACAATCCTAAGCAAAAAGAACAAAGCTGGAGGCATCATGCTACCTGACTTCAAACTATACTACAATGCTATAGTAACCAAAGCAGCATGGTACTGGTACCAAAACAGAGATATAGACCAATGGAACAGAACAGAGCCCTCAGAAATAATGCCACACATCTACAACCATCTGATATTTGACAAACCTGACAAAAACAAGAAATGGGGAAAGGATTCCCTATTTAATAAATGGTGATGGAAAAACTGGCTAGCCATATGTAGAAAGCTGAAACTGGATCCCTTCCTTACACCTCATACAAAAATTAATTCAAGATGGATTAATCAAGAGGGCCACTTTGAGGGAAACAGTGACCTTGGATTTAAGGACACTGGAGGGAAGGAGCCAGGGAAATAAATATCCTGACTTCGGATTACTCCTTCCTCCAGGCTTCTGTTGGAGATTCCCATTGGCCAAACCCAACCAGAAGCCAGAGGCTGTGAAAGCCCTGTTGATGGGGCCTGGACAATGTGGGCTCCCCAGACAGTGCAGGGAGAAGAAGGGTTGCAAGTGGATCTGGACAGGCAAAAAGAAAAGATCTGGCACAATTGCCGAATCCAGTCTGCCCCTAGAATGTTCAGATTACTCGAGTCTGTAAATTTTCTTTTTTTTTTTGAGACAAAGTCTCACTTTGTCACCCAGGCTGGAGTGCAGTGGCGTGATCTTGGCTCACTGCAGGCTCTGCCTCCCAGGTTCAAGTGATTATCCCACCTCAGCTTCTGGAGTAGCTGGGACTACAGGCACGTGCCACCATGCCTGGCTAATTTTCTGTATTTTTAGTAGAGACTGGGTTTCACCATGTTGGCCAAGCTGGTCTCAAACTCCTGACCTTCAAGTGATCCACCTGCCTCGGCCTTCCAAAGTATTGGGATTACAGTGCTGGGACTTGGCCAGTGCGCCCAGCTGAATTTTCCCTTTTTGTAAGTCAGTTGGGTTGCATCTTCTGTCATTGGCAGTCAGTTGAATCTCAATTAACAGTGGCTTAAGTGAGCTTGTTTCTTCTGTTGCATTTTTCAAAAATGTTCTTTAATTGTGGTAAAATATATGTAACATAAAATGTGCCATTTTAACTCTTTTTAAGTGTACAATTCTGTGCTGTTGATTACATCTGTAATATTATGCAACCATTATGGCTATTTATTTCTAAAATTCATTCATCACCCCAAACAAAAACTCTGTACCCACTAAGCAAGAACTTCTCAATTTTCCCTCTTCTCAGCCCCTGGTAATCTCTAATATACCTTCTGTCTTTATAAATTTACTTATTCTATATATTTCCTGTTAGTGGAATCATACGATACCTGAACTTTTGTTCCTGGTTTATTTCACTTAGCATACTATTTTCAAGGTTCATTCATGTTGTAGTATGCATCAGAATTTTGTTCCTTTGTGTGACTGAAAAATATTCCATTGTGTTTGTGTGTGTGTCTGTCTGTCTCACACAATTTGTTTATCCATTTATCTGTTGATGGATATGAGTCTTTTCCACCTTTTGCCTATCATGAATTGTGCTGCTATGAGCTCTTGCTCTGTATTTTAAATACCTACACTACAAGAAGACCAGAGGAGTAAAGGAGCTGATGGTAATAAGATGCACAGTGTCTTATGGAGGGGACTCACAGATGGTGGTCAGAGCTATTGCAATTGAGTGTCAGGGCACACTGCTCACTCGGGGGCCAGTCTCTTGTCAGAAGCACAGAGGGTGAAGGGGAGAAGCCATTGATGTCTGGAGTGTGGAGGCCTACTGACTTAGGGTGTTGTTTTTGAAAATACCAGAAGCCCATAGTAACCTAGTAATTAGACTGGCACTGTCGCCGACGTTTGTTTAATGGTTGAATGATCAGAAGTTTTCTTTCATTTTTTTTTCTTTCTCCTGTCAAGTCTGGCTCATTAGAAAGGCATGTGAATCTTTCCTTACACATAATTTTCCAACTCTGAAGTGAGAAATTGAACTGAACTCAATTACAGCAGCTGATCTAGTGTACTTAATTGCACACAGGAGCTGGGAATTTGGAGGGTTCCTTGGGATATGGGGGTGAACAAAGTGGACTTGGAGTTGTTGATGTCACCTCTACCTGTGAGTACGCACGTGGTCTCCAGGCCACCTCTCCCCCTGTCCCTAGCACACATTTGTGTGTACACATAGAGGAAATGCAGATGCTGTAACATCATGTCCTCTGAGGTGGTGGCACTTCCTCTTATGGTTTGGCTTACGAGTTTACAATTGCTTTCAAATACTAATTCAGAAGTGTGCATAAGTTTTTTAAAAATATGTTTCCCAGCTGAACAACTGCAGCAAAACTAATGAAAAAAAGTTATGCAAAGAAGGAAAGTTGACTAGAGGGCAGAGCTTTTCTCCAAAGGAAAAACAGTAAACAGGACAGGTTGGAATCCTGCTGCTTCTCAGCAGAGCACACAGCAGCATTGTGGGGTCTGTGAAAGCTGGTGTCCTGTAATCAATACAGCCACCTTGGCCCTAGGGAGCTCATCATCCTCATAGTGATGACCGTGCACTGAGCACTGGATCTGTGCTGGGTACTTTGTCCTTGCTTTTCATACCTTAACTTCAGTCTTTAAGACACGCCTGTGCAGCAGATGAAAGTGGTATTCCTGCTTTACAGATGGGGACGGTGAGGTTCGGAGGGCACAGAGGCTCGCTTGAGTGAATAACAGCATGGGGTTGAATCTCTGGTCTGAGCCAAAGCCAGGGGTTGTTGCATTATGTCCCAGCGCCACACCAAATCTTCAGAATCCAAGGCACAGAGAGGGCCAGGCAAAACAGAAACTGTCATCTGCCTCCCTTCCTCCTTGGCCCTTCTCTGCCTTCTGCTTCCGTTGTCACTTTCTGTACTCCTCATCCTTCACTTTCCCTTCTCCCTCATCTCTGTCCTTCCTCCTGAAACCATCCTCCATTCTTTTTCCTTCCTCTCCATTCTCACCAATCTTTCATCAATAATCAGTCATGCAGTTGTCACTCTGAAAACCAAAAAGGGGCCCTAGGCAAGAAAACTTTTCAACATAATTGTGAGGTGCAAGGTTGGCAGGAGCCACTGAGATTGAGCCATGACACTCTGAAGGGCAGCAATGAGCAGCCTAAACATGAAGGAACCCTTGTCCTACACCGGGGGCCTGTGACCAGGCACCAGTCTGGCCTGGGCTGTTGCTCCAAAATAGGCCAGAGAAATGTCTTTAACTTGCATTGGTGGGTGCTGTCCAAATCCAGGAGCTATGCAGAATTGAACATCAGATTGTGAGAAAGGAACTGAATTGGCTTGGTTAAGAAGGAGGGGAGCCGGCTGGGCGCAGTTGCTCACACCTGTAATCCCAGCACTTTGGGAGGTCAAGGTGGGTGGACCATTAAGGAGATTGAGACCATCTTGGCCAACATGGTGAAACCCCGTCTCTACTAAAAATACAAAAATTAGCCGGGCATGGTTGCGCGTGCCTGTAATCTCAGCTACTTGGGAGGCTGAGGTGGGAGAATTGCTTAAAACAGGGAGTCGGAGGCTTGCTGCCAGTGACCAGTTCTGATGTGTCTGGCTTTCCTTGGCAAGGGGTATGGCAGACCCAAGCCATCTGAAGCCTGGGAAGAGGGTTACCGTTATCTGCTCTTTGGCTGGCATCACTATTTTCTACTCTTACGTTTTGTACATTTCAGACCCACTTTGGTGAGTCTGATCATGAGGTCAACCAAGGCAAGGACCAACTCTATGATTATCCCATGTTTATAAATGACAAAACTGAGAGTTGAGTTGGAGGATCAAGGATCTTGTTCAAGGTGGCAGAACTGGGAAGTGGAAAAGCTGGGATGATAAACACAGAAATTCTTTCCACTTATTCATGCTGCTTGATACTCTGTTTGAAGGCCAGGCAGAATGGTATTTGGAGACGAGAATAGGATTTGAAGTCAGCGGAATCCTGTTCTGAATCTTGACTTCACAACTTATAAGCTATGTATTTCCACTCTACATGTTTTTCCACTACACAAAACTCTCTTGGTTTGTCTTGTGGTCTGCTTTATACAAGTAATTGCAACAGAATTCACAGAGGGGGAGCTGCTCCGTGGTGCTTAAATGTCTGGTCCCTGTTAGTTGCTCTGAGTACACAGAAGGCAGCCTGACAGCATGACTCTCCTGGGAGGGAAGCCTGGCAGAGCCTAATTATGCCCAGAGAACAACTTTCACCTGGTGGGATCTGGGCCTTAAATGATGCGGATGTGTGCTAAAAAGCATTTTCCAAGTGAGAACTTGGATGCTGTAAAAACAAAATGGAATGATTAGGGAGGCGCTGGACCATGGGAGTGTTTTCCTTGAGCAAGTCTTTTAACCTTGCTGTGAAGCTGACCCTCGCTCAGGCACTGACAGCCTTTTTGGAACAGAGGAAACAAGTTAAGTTCTTTTTAATGTATAGTAAATTGAGCTTGTCAACCTTGACAAGGTCCCTTTAAGGAGATGGTCACTAACAGGACAGCTTTCCCAGAAGACATGCAGCTTGGGAAGCTTTGTAGACGGCATTTTCTCTCATGATTTAGGTGGAACAAAATCTCACTCTTTTCTTCCCTGTCTTCTTTTCCATTTTTTTTTTTTTTTTTTTTTTTTTTTGGGACAGGTTCTTGCTCTGTCATTCAGTTTGGAGTGCAGTGGCATGATCATAGTTCATTGCAACCTCGACCTCCTGGGCCCCAGTGATCCTCCTGCCTCAGCCTCCTGAGTAGCTAGTACTACAGGCACCCACCACTGTGCCTAGCTTAATTTAATTTTTTGTGTGTGTGGAAATGGGGTCTTGTTATGCTGTCCAGTGTGGGTTCAGTCAATACTCCTGCCAAAATGCTCAGCCTCCCAGAATGCTGAGTTACAGGTTTAAGCCACCATGCCCAGCCCATTTCATCCTTCTTTAAGAAAGTCTATCATTTATTAGTAATTACACTGGGCCAAAACCCATGCTAAGCACTTTTTACATGTACCCTCTGATGTAATCCTCCTAATACTTCTATGAAAAAGGTTTAATTTTATCCTCATTTTACAGCAAAGGAAAGTAAGGATCAAAGACATGCTGTATCACAGTTGATGGCTTTCAATAGGTGAGTCTGACTTCTACATTTAGATTCTTAATATCTTTGGATAATATTATTTGAACAAGTAAAACTGTTTTCTTTTGCTATGTGTCCTTTCAGATCTTGCTCACGCATGCACATGATTTTTACATAACTGTAACGTTAATTTCTTTATAGCAATTATTTGTATTCTTTTAAGATAATTATTTGTATTCTTTTAAGATTAAGTCACTAAGGCTGGGCACGGTGGCTCACACCTGTAATCTCAGCACTTTTGGAGGCTGAGGCGGGTAGTTTGCTTGAGCTCAGGAGTTTGAGACCAGCCTGGGCAACATGGTGAAACCCTGTCTCTATCAAAAATACAAAAAAATAGCTGGGCATGGTGGCACATGCCTGTAGTCCCAGCTACTCCAGAGGCTGAGGTGGGAGGATCACCTGAGCCGGGGAGATCAAGGCTGCGGTGAGCTGCGATTGTACCACTGCACTCCAGCCTGGGTGACAGGACAATACCCCATCTCAAAAAAAAAAAAAAAAAAAAAAAAAGACTGTCTCATCAAAGTAATATATACATATTTTTACAAGTCAAATAGTATAAAACATATGCCTTAGAAAACACAAATCCCTGTTCTTTGTCTTATCTAACTGTTGCTCTTGGTATTGATCTCCAAATTGCTAAATAATGTGTTTATATTGCTGTTTTATAATTTATAAGTTTTATATATTGACTTCCTCGAGTGTTAGATGAGAATGAACTCTCTTCCCCCACTTCCTTTTCACACCATCAACATGATTATATGATAGTTTAATTCCTAAGTCACAAATATTTCCATTATGACATTATGATCATCCTGCGAGCCAAGTTGTGCTTCTTTTCTTGTATTATACTTTTTTTCTTAAAGGTAATAATTGCCATTTTATTTACGTACTTTAAACTAGCTGTAATTTCTTTCACATGTTCTAATAACTCTGTCACTTACCTATCAGTAATTTTTCTATAAACTCAAACATATCAATCTCACTTTTTCCCCTGAAGATTATCCCTTTGGATCCATGTGTCTTGTTTCATCTTGAACTGTTTTTTTTTGAGGGTGGCTACCCAGCATGTATTTGGGGTCTTCTTCTGACCGTCATCCTAGGAAGGGCTTTTGTGGCTCTCATGTGTTGGTTTCTCCATCTTCTGTAGCCCAAAGCTTTCTATGATATAATTTAATGTTTGATTTACTTTCCTAAGAAAGGGTGTTTGAGTTAATTTTTTTGAGTTTTTGATTGTCTGGTTATTCATTTAAACTTACATGATAATTTTAGCATGAATTTCTAGCTTGAAAATGATTTTCTTTCAGAATATTAAAAGCAATTCTCCATTCTCATCCAACTACTGGTTTTCCCATTAAGTCTGAGGCCAATTTGATTCCACATTCTTTGTATGTGGTCTTTTATTCACTCTGGAAACATTAAGATATTCTCTTTATTCTTTGAGTTCAGGAATTATATGATGATATGATTCAATATAGGTCTTTTTGCATTCTTTGCACTCAGAACCTGAGGGGTTCTTATGAAAATTCTGGGAAATTTTCTAGTCTTACAGTAATTTACAATGGGAAGATTATCTAAAGTTTGACCGATTCTGTTTTATTGAACATGGAAGAAAGGAAATTAATGTTTACTGAACAACTAGTATGTGCCAGACATTGAAATAGAGACTTTTTACATGTGCTGTTTATTTCATCCTTATAGAAAACCTCCAAAAGATTTCCACTCTACATGTTTTTCCACTACACGAAACTCTCTTGGTTTGTCTTGTGGTCTGCTTTATACAAGTAAATGCAACAGAATTCACAGAGGGGGAACTGCTCCTTGGTGCTTTAATGTCCGGTCCCTGATAGTTGCTCTAAGTACACAGAAGGCAGCCTGACAGCATGACTCTCCTCTGAAAGGTTTTCTATAAGGATGAAACAGCTGTTGACATCACCACCATACAGGTGAGAACACTGGGACTCAGAGCAATTAAAAATTTTGTCTATATATACCCAGCTACTAAACACCACAGTGAGAATTCAATCCAGTCCCCTAAATAAGCAATTCCCTAACTATGTATTTGGGGACACTAGTGTTTTATATGTTTCTGTAGTCTATCATGTTTGGGAAATGCTGAGATAAATAAATGTCTCAGTTACAGGATTTCTCAGAGTTGTTGATATCCTAATGTGCATTGTGAATCTGTTAGTAAGAGACTGTGTAATGCATCCTTTCCCAAAGTAGATGAATGTAATATTGAAGCTACTCCTTGAAGGGTGAGTAGAATTTGAGTATGAGACTTTTGATCTGGTTGCTGACTGGCTGGCCAAAAGGACAACCAACTGACCATAATACTTTGTTTTTCTCCATTTTGCTCCTCCCTTTCTAATCCGCCCTGGCCCACCTTGCTCAATGAGCACCAATCACAGTGCCCTTTTCTTTCCCCTCAAGTTCTTAATTACTCAACAACCATACTGGCTGTCTTTCACATGAATGTAAGCCCCTTTCTGCCTTGGGAGTTTGTAATATACTGCTATCTCTGCCTGGACTACCTTTCACCTCCATCACCTAACTCACACTCGTCTTTCAGAGCTCAGCCTAAAGGCAGCTACCTGGGGGAAAATATTCCTAAGCATTCTAATTAGGTCAGATCTCCCTTTGTTATGTTCTCAAGGTATGTTGTATTTCTGTATCATATCAAGCATAATATATATCATTTGCATGTGATGTGCAACACATCAATTGCAATCATATATGTATTTTTATTTGTTTATTGTCTGTCTTCTTTCTGTAGACTCCAAGTTCCTTTTGGGGTAAGGACTTGGTCTGTTTTGCTTATTACCATATGCTTAGAACTGAGCATGGTGCCTAATACTTGCTACATGCTCAGTAAACATTTGCTAAGTTATTGCATGAATGATCAAATGGATGAATGAAAAAGATGATTTAATTTGTTATCATCATTAATGATAAAGCTAATTAATACATTTTGCTTAAAACGGTGGCTCTTGTTGGAATTCCAGCAGCTCAATTCTGCATCACAGGTCTGCAATGAGACAAGAAAATAATGCAAAAACATAGCCTTAAATGTGATAAATATTCCATGAAACAAAATCCTAATTTTTTTAAAAAAATTGTTTCCATTCCACACATGAATTATTTTGCCAACAGGTATCTCAGCATGAAACTGCCTTCACCTCAAAAATACCCAGCCTCAAAAGCATATTCAAGCAGTTCTTCATGACTCCCGTAAATCAAGCTCTCATCATTGAGCTATGGGAGCAAATGAATATTCTCTTTTAAAGAGTGAACAAGCAAATGCTTGGAATAAAAAGAAAGAATTACATTGAATCTTTAAAAAGACTCAGTTTTCCAACCTTGGCTGGCTAAGCAGGTAAGCCTGACCCAGAGTCCTGGACCAATGTTTCCATCTTCTGTGAAATTTGTTGGCCACCGAGACAGGATATTTTGGTAGCTGTGCCTTTTATTTTACCATAGAGGACTTCTGGGAAGAGTAAATAGCATAGCATCCCCCAAACATCTAGCACAAGGCCTGCCCATATATTATATGCCAGTTCCCTTGCCCTTTCTCTTCTTCTTCTAGCTTGTTCTGACCTTAATTTATTGATTTATTAATTAGCTCTTCCTGTGGGTACCTCCACTCTAGACAGTGGACACTTTAAATGTGGTGATAATGTCTTATTCATCCCTGCATCCGTAGTCTTTCTACAATGTCTGGCACACATGGGACACTAAACAAATGTTAGTTAATGAAGGAATGAATGATCTCATCCACAGTCTGCAAAGTGAGTGTGGGACCTTTTATGATCTCCTGTTACACAGTGGAAGAAATGGAAGCTCAGACAGTTCATGTGACTTACTTGTCTGGGGATCCAACTGATGACCCACAATCTGTGCAAACCCTCAGTTAAGGCTGGTATTCAAAACCTTCACAATGGTCTGAATGTTAGTGTCGCCCCCAACATTCATATGTTGAAATCCTACCTTCTAGGGTGATAGTATTAAGAGGTCTGGCCTTTGGTAGGTAATTAGATCATGAGGATGGAGCCCACACAAATGAGATTAGTGCCCTTATAAAAGAGGCCTCTGAAAGCTGCCTTGCCTTTTCTATTATGTGAGGACACAGTAAGAAGGTACCATTTATGACCCAGTAAACCAGCTCTCAATAGACAACAATGTTGCTGGTGCCTTGATCTTGGACTTTTCAGCCTCCAGAGCTGTGAGAAATAAATTTCTGTTGTTTATAAGCCATCGAGTATGAAGTTTTTTTTTTTTTTTAACAGCAGCCTGAAGGAAATAAGACAGCCCTGCATGACCTGGCTGCTGCCTGCTATTCCAGGATTTTCTCCTGCAGCTTCTCGCCTCGTTGTTTATTCTCTAGTAATGCAGAATAGCATGTGGCTCTACCCACGTTCTGACAGACAGAATAAATATTGAAAGAATGCTTTTTTTGTGTATGTCTGGGCCTTTGTTCATTTTGCTCCCTCAGTCTGGCAGGTCCTTACTCTATTTACCTTTCAATTCTCCGTTGAGGCATCTCCTCCTCCTGGAAGCCTTCTGTAGATAGCACTTCCCTGCTCTGAGATGAATGTCTCCCACTCCACATACTTAGAGGGTCCTGTGCTTAGCATAGCACTTGCAACATTGTATGCTGGTTACTTTCTGGCTTACCACCCCACCTGGAGTGTGAGCTCCTCCAGGGTAGGGGCCAGGGCCACCTGAGGTTAATGCAAGATGTGTTATAGGCTACAGCTTAAATGTTTATAAAAAACAACCAGGAATGCACTCGCAGTCCAGTGCTCTTTCCCAGACACCACGTTGCTTCATAGATCACATAATGTGAGCATCAGGAGAAAAAAAAATAGATCAAATGGCAACACAAACCCAAATTGGCAGCCATCCTCAAGATGCTGAGAGGCCGCCCATCTGCTCTCCTCACATTCTAAATCCACAGTTGTGCCCTCCATGCTGAGAGAGCCGGCAGCAGCTGGCCCCCTGCTGCAAGTGAGGAGAGGAACGATTTATGACAAAGGGCCCTCTCTAAATCAATCTTCGAATCAGCCCCGGCCTCTAGGAGCATAGGCAGCTTGCAGGCGCTGTCCTTTCCCCACTGCTGCTGCCTCTGCATTCCAGCTGCATTTGGCCAAATCCTCACCCGGGCTTGAAGAAGATGGCTGATACTCATTTCCAGGAGCAATTTTGGAAAATCAGATATTACAACATTTGATTCTCTTCAAAACAGATGGGTGTACTGCTGGCATGTCCCAAGGCTGCAGACCCCATGGCTGGCTGGCATCTGGGTGATACATGATGCTGGGCAAAGATTTCTGGCCAATGAGGTCTTTCATGAAACTAGTTTCCATGGCTGATGCATCTGCTTACCTAATGATGTCTCTGGCAGCCACATCTGGGAACATCTCTTATTTGGGAATCACTTACCGTATTCTTTTTGTTTTTTAGACATGGGTTTCACTCTGTTGCCCAGGCTTGAGTATAGTGGTACAATCTCGGCTCACTGCAACCTCCACCTTCTGGGCTCAGGTGATCCTCCCACCCAACCCTCTTGAGTAGCTAAGGACTACAGGTGTGTGTCACCACAGCCAGATAATTTTTGTATTTTTTTTTGTAGAGATGGGGTTTTGCCATGCTGCCCAGGATTGTCTTGAACTCCTGGACTCAAGTGATCCTCCCAACTTGGCTTCCCAAAGTGCTGGGATTACAGGCATGAGCCACTGCACCTGGTCTCCATATTCTTATTCTCAGAGTTGGAGCTTGCAAGTTGAACCTGGGATATAGTCCTCTGCAGTATGTTAGCCTGAGTTGGAGGTGGAAGTCAGTCCTGATGACTCAACATGGATCTTTTCTAGAGGTCAGATCTGCTCTGCTTAGAGCCCAGGGTGAAGATGTTGGCCCTCTGTACCCCTGAGTTATACATATGATCCTGCCCTCTGGATGGTGCTGTTTGAAATAATCAAGAGTAGCGAATTCACAGGCTTGTGCATGACCCATGAGCCATTCTGATGCTAAGCTGGGCCAGTGCCATTTACTATCTTAAGAATGTGAACTAAGGAGCCCCCAGGGAATGAGGTTGTTTGTGATGACAAAAGCTGAAGCCGAGCGTTCAGATGGAAAGATGAGAGAGGTGTGGACAGCCACACACAAGCAGAAGTTAGGCAGACACAAAACAGTAAGTGAGCTGAAGCCGTGGTGTAAATACATGTGGGCGGGCTCAGTGGGAAGGGAGGATGGGAGCAGATGTGTGGAGAAGGGAGGCATCATCATGAGAGAGACTACAGAGCCCTGCAGGCGTTCAGGCTGCACTCCAATTCTCATGCCCAATGCAGGTAACTTGAAGGGATGTCTGTTCCTTGAACCACAAAAGCTCCATTTATGCGTTTGCTCATTAAACAGGGTTCAACTAAACCCTGGGCTAATTGCTGCTGGGGGAAACGACTGGGATGATTGGTGGAAGGCCCTCTGTCTTAAGGAGCTCACGGTCCTGTGGGAAAGAGAAAAGAGTAAACCCAACAAGGACATAGCTCAGCAATGGGTGATAAAATGCATAAATGTAAAAAGTAAAATGGAAACGAGGAAGGAGCACCTGAGTTTGTCACAAGATGTTAAGGCAAGCTTTCCAGCCAGGTTGAGGTGGGGTGGGTACAAATCCTAGGTAGCTGAAATAGATGGATTAAAAGTCTGAGAGGGAACACGGCATAATTGGAGCTCTAAAGACACTGGGAACTGCTGGAACATAAAAGGAATATTCATGCAGAGGAGAAAGTGTAAAAATAGATATTATGACAAGAATATTCAATAATCAAGCATTGGTGAGTTAGCTTTCAGAAGCAACAATTATAAAATGATGGAGATGAAAAGAACCTTAGAGATCATCTAGTTTAATTATTTTACCAGAGGGGAAACTGAGGCCCAGAGAGATGGCATCGCCTTCATGCTTCCATGAGGCTTTCTGGAATTTCCCAAGGATATAGGGGGCAGGATGAGGACTAGATGCGGGACTCGTGAGTACTGGCTCCAGCCTCTGACTAAAGGACAGGTGGTTGGAGTGACTTGATCGCTTTTCCATTTCAGCCTCATGCTTGATGGGGAAGGAGAATCCAACCAACTGCTCCCGAACAGAAGCACTGAGAACCCAGAGCAGTGAACAGTGAAAGAGCACATATTTACTCTATGAATAAAGGAATACAGGAGAATGCTTGCCTTCAATGCATACTGCTAACCTGGAATGCTTTCTTTGTCTTCTCCAAATCCAGTTTTCCTTTCAATATTTGGTTTAACTCCCTCCTCCTCCAGGAAGCCTTCTGTGAACACTCAGAACCCATAGTTTGGAGCCGTTCTCTCTCCTATGGCCCCTCAGGGTTTACCTCCACAGGGAACTCACATTCCTTGTCTGTTGTTGTGAGTTTCCTGCTTGTCTATGGAGTGCTTTGTTCAACTGGAAGTTCCTGCTCTGTGGAGGGGCTACCTTTGATACTTTCTTATATCTACAGCACAGTCCCATGCCTGGTACAAGGAAATACGGATGGATTCTGTTAGGTTTTGCAAAATGATGTTTTTCTGCCTTCCCTCTCATCCTTCCAAAGCTAATTGGACTTAGTATTATTGTCTAGTTTCTATTATTGCCGCCAGAGTTTCCTCATTTTTTTCACAACACTGAATGCTGATTTTCACATCCCTTTCTGTTCACAGTGGGCTTCATAGTTGACAAATACACTCATATATGTGGAGACTAAAGGTTAGGAAAGTTAAGTGACCCTCTAGGTTTTGGGGGTGATGCTGGTCAAAGTGATAAATGAGTTCAAAGTCACAGTTACATGAACTGAGGGCTGGCAGGAAGTTAAGAACTGCTGATTTAAAAATCTTCAGGTAGTGAGAGTGTTGGAAAAGCATAGGCTATTCTGCATCTCAGAGTCCTCGTGTATGATGTGACTGATGCAGACAAGATTAGGAATCTTTACCTCTGGCTGTCTATGATAATGCAATAGATGCTTTGTGGGTTTCACGCTCGTTGTCCTATTATTAAACCCATCTATTTGACCTACCTGGTGTTTATTGTGTTTTGACAGATAATGAGATGCTTATTCTCATTCTGTTTCACTTTTCTCTTTTTCTTACATCACTCTTCTCGTAATTTGTTGCATATTCAACCTCTGGCCCAATCACATTAATTGTATGCCCACTATATGTCAAAGGACGTTACTAGGCTGAACCTTTTTCATTTGACTCCCAGATCTACTTTCACTTTTCTCCACCCTGCCTGTACTCATGGAGGTTGCCCCTCTGTGGACTGCAGCAGTGGGCTCTCTCGACCTGTGGTGTCTGATTGGCCTTGGCTTGGCCAGTGGGAGGCAACGACAGGAGGGTGAAGGGTAGGGGGAAAGTCGAGGTCAGAGTGTCTTTGCCCTGGCTGTCACTCTGCTGGTCACTGGGCACTGGCTGCAGCCTTTTAGGAAGGGCTCAGCTCTTGTCAGGGGCCCTCTCCACATAGCCATATTTTCTAGGTCCCCTTAACTGTTCCTTTAGGCTTAGGGTTGGAAACAGCTCTCTGCTCTTGCTAGTCATATGATTCATATCCTCCCTGGTAGTTTTCTTAAACCTGTCCAAATCTTTGCACATATGCCTTTCTTAAATTCACCACAATTACCCAATTTGAGTGTGCCATCTGTTTCTTCCTGGGACCTTGACCAATAGTCACCACAAAAATACAAAAAAGGAATGATTCCACTTATATCATGTACCTAGAAGAGTCAAATTCATAAAGACATAAGGTAGAATGGTGTTTACCAGGGGCTGGAGGAAGGGAAAATGGGGGGTTCTTGTTTAATGGGTACAGAGTTTCAGTTTGGGATGATGAAAAATTTCTGGAGACGGTTAGTGGTGATGATCACACAAAAATGTAAATGTATTTACTGTCACTGAACTGTACATTTAAAAACTGTTAAAGTGGGAAATCTTATGTTACATATATTTTATCACAATGAAAACAATAAATAAAGGAAAAATAGATGCCAATTGTTTATTAATGCCTTACAGGCTACAGCCAAAACAATATCTTTTTTCATTTTCCATATTCCAGTGGAGGGACCATTTTGGGTCAGCCCTTGCATTTACTGGAATGTTTTATTCCTGCCAAACTATTCATCATGTTCAGAATGCTACTTAATTTATTTGGGCAAATAGATGTGTGTCCATCTTGGTCTGGTAAAAAAAAAAAAAAATTGCCCTGGTATACAATACTGATAGATAGTATCCTCTAGTCTTGTCCTTACTTCAAAGCCTAGCTCATCTCCTCATATTCCATAAGGATTTCCAAAATTGCTACAATGTGTTTTGTCATTCTTCTTCCTGTCTCTGAACTCCAACAGTACTGTGAACTTCCTGTCTCTGAACTCCAGCAGTACTCTGTAGAAGTTAGTCCATTATTTTACTTCTGGTTCTAATCTCAGACAGTTGTCTCCCAAATATTCAGAGTTTCTTGAGGACAAGGATCATAGCCTTATTGCTATGTACCTTATTACAATATATACTATATAATATTATAATTATATTGTATTATTGCCATAGTTGCCCCATTTACCTAGATTGATGTTGAATGGTCTTCCATACATGCTTGGTGATTGATTACAACCTTACATAAATGATATTGTGCAATTTACATAATAAAATATACTGCAAAACAGAATATGTTTCTCTCTAACTCTGATTTCTATTTCTAGGAAGACTAATTTTCTCAAACTTACACATAGCCCAGACTCTTGACAGCAATCTGGCATCCAGGAACCATGGGGTGGTTTGGTGGTTTGGGTGTTTTTTTTTTTTTCCTTCAGTTTCTCATGCCCTCTAAGGTAGAATTTTAAAGAAAACACTTAAAATCTTTAAGACAGCGTGAGCTCCACTCCAGGAACTGTGGAAGTGGGCAGCAGTAGACCTTCCATTTCACCAAAGAATAGACTTTTGTTCTGCTGGAATTGTTCTTAGACTACTTGTTGTTGCATCCTCCTTTGCTTCTCTCTCTTTTTGAGTAGCAAATTATGTGACTTATTTATATCATGATCCTTGTGTCATTTTAAGCATGGCTTTTTCCATGGAAGAAGGAATTTGGTTTTATTCAGAATATAAAAACTGCTAGTAATTTCCAGTTCCATATATGAGCATTGCTCAAATTAGCTGATATGTTAGAGACTCAGGGAGGTGAGCCCTAGTAGCCCTAAGGCTTACTTTTGTCCTGTTCTCTGAATCGAATACTGGAATGGAATTCTGGAATCCTGAAATTGAATATGACAGTAAATTAGAATATTAGTGTGTTCAAGTCCTTAGCTCTTTTATCTATTATGATCTGTGTTTATTTTATTTATTTATTTTACTTTAAGTTCTGGGATCCATGTGCTGAACACGCAGGTTTGTTACATAAGTATACATGTGCCATGGTGGTCTGCTGTGCCTATCAATCCATCATCCAGGTTTTAAGCCCTGCATACATTAGGTATTTGTCCTAATGCTATCCCTCCCCTTTCCCCCATCCCCTGACAGGCCCCAGTATGTGATGTTCCCCTCCCTCTGTCCACATGTTCTCGTTGTTCACCTCCCACTATGAGTGAGAACATGTGGTGTTTGGTTTCGTGTTCATGTGTTAGTTTGCTGAGGATGATGGTTTCCAGCTTTATCCATGTCCCTGCAAAGGACATGAACTCATTCTTTTTTATGGCTGCATAATATTCCATGGTGTATATGTGCCACATTTTCTTTATCTAGTCTATCATTGATGGGCATTGGGGTTAGTTCCAAGTCTTTGCTATTGTAAATAGTACTGCAATAAACAAACGTGCGCATGCTTCTTTATACTAGAATGATTTATAATTCTTTGGGTATATATCCAGTAATGGGACTGCTGGGTCAAATGGTATTTCTGGTTCTAGATCCTTGAGGAATTACCACACTGTCTTCCACAATGGTTGAACTACTTTACACTCTCAAGATGATCTGCGTTTCTTATTGATTCGTATAAACGATTTCTATATTGAAGATAGCCTGCCATATTTTATATTTATCACATTTTAAATTAGTTCATTGTCTCTTAATTTTATGTGGTACTTACGTAAACTTTTCACTTTTATGTAGTTCTTATGAATTAGTACTTGTACTGGTTGGGTGTCTCATTCCATTGAATTGTCTATTTTTATGTTAGTACTGCATTTGATGCTAATGAGCTAAGTGGCTTTTCATACCTTTTTTTGTGAAAATATAATTGGTGAAACTATTCAGGAAAAGCAATTTTCCAATAGATTTCAAGAGCCTGAAAAAACATGTTCATATACTTGGCCCAATAATTCCCCATCTAGGAATCCATACTAAAGATAGAATGTGAAAGAGTGTATGCAGTATGGTCTCAACAACGTGAATAATCTATAAAGAAAGGCTAGAAGAAAATTAAGAGCTGTTACCTCTGGGTAGCAAAATTATGAGTGAGTCTTTACTCTGCTGCATATTTTTGAAAAAAAATTATTGTGATAAGAATATTTAACATTAAATCTACACTCTTAACATGTTTTCTTCCATGAGTTTTACAGTTTCATGTCTTAGGTTTAAATCTTCAATTCATTCAGAGTTGATTTTTGTTTAAAGTGTAATAAATTATCCAATAAAGATAATTGTCCAACTTCATTCTTTCTGCATGTTGATATCCAATTTTCCAAGCACCATGTATTGAAGAGACTATACTTTCTCCATTGCATATTCTTGTCACCCTTGTTGAAGATTAGTTGACCATAAATGTGATATTTCTGGGCCCTCTATTCTGTTCCATTGAGCTATATGTCTGTTTTCACGTCAGTGCCACACTGTCTTAATTACTGTAGCTTTGTAATATTAAAATCAGGAAGTGTGGTGCTTGTAGTTTTCAGTGTATAAATCCTTCAGTTTCTTAGTTTGGTTTATTTCATTCCTTCTGATGCTATTGTAAATAGGATTGTTTTCATAATTCCCTTTTTGGTTAGCTGAATAGTAGTGTATTGAAACATAACTGATTTTTGTACATTGATTTTGTAACCTGCAACTTTACTAGATTTGTTTATTGGTTCTAACAATTTTTGTGGAGTCTTTAGGGTTTTCTATATTTAAGATCCAGTCATCGGCAAACAGGGACCATTTTACTTCTTATTTTCCATTTTAGACACTTTTATTTCTTTTTCTTGCCTAATTGTTCTAGCTAGGACTTCCAGCCCCGTGTTCAGTAGAAGTGGAAAGAGCAGGCATCTATGTGATCACCCTTCTAGTCCATTCTACACACGGTAGCCAGGGTTATCTTTTCAAACTGCCAATGAGTTCATGTCACCCATCTGATTATAACCTCCAGTGGTTTCCCAGTTCTCTTAGAACAAGATCAAAACCCTCCACATGGGTTGTGTGCCCTGAAGCACCTGCCCCTAACCCCCACCCTACTCTATCCTCCCCAGAAACCCCTCTCTTTATGCCTTTCTGGACTCTGGCCCCACTTTCAGTTCCTTGACAGTGTCATGCTCTTTCCTTCAACAGGGCTTTTTTTGGTACATGCCACAGTGCTTAATGCTGCCATCCACACACTCTACAAAGCCCCTCCCAACCCCCTCTCCTGCTACCTCAAGCATCACTTCCTCAGGGAGTCTTTGCCGACACCCGCTCTAAGGTGGCCAGGTCCATTGTCATGTTCTCTCAGTAAACCATGCCCCTTTCCTTTAGACCACTCATCCTAATTTGAAGTATTTGTATAGTTATTGGATGAAATACAACTTTTCTCCCTAAGGGCATCATGATAACAGAGCCATATCTTTCATTCTTCATGATTATATTCCCAGTATCTGCCACAGAGCTTGGTAGTTGTTTGTTAAAAGTCTTTTAAATAAATGACTGAGTAAGATATAACTTCCTCTGTGCAACCTTCCAGACTGTGCTGTGTGGAGTTAGTAACGAACTCCTGTCTTTATGCTCATCTGGCACTCATATCCAACTATCACTTTCCCCATCTGTAAGATGGGGCTAACCACATGTCACAGTGTTGAATAGAAAGTGAACTATGATGATGGATATGCTCATTGCAATGGCTGTCATTCAGTGAGTGCTCAAAAAAGTGCTTGTTTTCTTTATAATCACACTTAGTTCTTTTAAGCATGAGCACTCTAAAGGAAACAGGCCTCACCTCTCTCATTTCATTAGCCCTCAAAAAGCCTTGCACACAGTGAGTGAGCCCCCAAGAGTGCTCCATGTCTGAATGATGGAACTGAGACATTAGTTGACACCCTCCCTGGCTGTCTTTTCTAAGACTAAATTCTTAATTGCCTCATCTTCCTGTGAAGCATCTTTTCTGATCACATAACTCTTGGCCCTCCCTGGCTAATTCATTTTTGATCAACTGGATTGCTCTACAGTTAAATTCTGGTGCACTGCAGCCTCTGGAGTTCTCCTCAGCACTGGAAGGCAGTCTGGCTCATTTGAAAAAATTGCTTAAGATGTTAAATTAGATTTAATCGTATTTAGGAAGAAGAATTAAAAAAAAGGAAGGATATCAATTGTCCTCATATCTACAATCTTCCCAAATGGCCTTATTTTATTACTGACAGCTCCCAAGGCATGTTTTGCATTGTGACTGTGACTTGTCCTGAGTAGGAGGTTTTAAGTAATTTTTACTGTCATCAGCCAAATCACTGAGAATGCACTAGATGTCTGGCACTGTGCTCACAGCACAGTAGAACTATTCCTGACCTCAAGATATGTACACTGTGGTTGGGGTAGTCCATTAATTGACTGTTAACATCATTACTTTGTCTACTCATGCTTTTCCCTTTCACCTACCCCTATCCACTGTGCACCTAATGAAATCCTATTTATTCTCTAAAAACCAGCTCAGACATCCTCTCTTCCCAGAAATGTCTCTATTATTTCACAAAAAATTAATGACTCCTTCAATTGGATTAAATCTGTATCTTGAACATACTTCTATTTTTATACTCAACAGTCTGTGTTATTTTGTTAAATATTTCTCTCCCTTTTGGGAGTGTAAGATTCTTTAAGGTAGGGGAATAATTAAATCTTCTGCACTTAATACAGTGATTAGAATATAGTACATACTCAGTAAATGCTTGTTGAACTGAATTGACAAATTTATTTGACTAAAAAAACATTTATTGTACATCTACTGTGTGTTAGGTGCTATGGACACAGATATGAATAATATCTATACCCTGCTTTTAGGAGCTTGTGTTGTGTGGGGTTTTTTTTTTGTGTGTGTGTGTAATGACAGATACATATAGAAAACATGAACAAAGTGTCATAAATGGAATCACAGCGGGGTATGTGAAGTGCTATGGAAGCCCAGAGGGGAGTGGCTAACACATAAACAGGAAATAGACACATAACAGTGAGACTGTGAGTAAATACTTAGAAATGCACCACTAATAATTTAGAGAAGGCAATTGGTGTGACTGGAATGATCAAGGCAAGGTTTGGCCTAATTGTTTGATATTCTAGGTATAATCTGACTTACATAAGCAGAAGTTCCTCTTATCACAATCATGACAATGCTGCAAATTAAAATACACAATATCTGTCCACACTAAAGAGGATGAATCTAGGTGTAAGGGTGTTTGAAGCCTGGGGGAGCTGACAGCTGGATGGGTCTGGGCCAATTTAGCAACATGAGAGTACTATCAGGGCTTGCCTCTGAAACTGTTGTTTGAGGTTTACAGCTTGAACATTAAAGAATACATAACTAAATAAAAAGGGAAGAGTTCATTCTGGAATTAAACTCTGAATGATAGAACCTGGTTTTGCTGGTTCCCCCAACTTGATGAGGCATGCACCCGCTAGGAACCAGGCAGGGCAACTTTCCTTCGTCCAGGAGTGGCTGCCATGCCGAGAGGAACAAGAATGAGCATGGCTCAGGCTCCTGGCCTCCTGCTGGAGAGCTGGTGCATTCGCATTGGGCAGCAAGTGGGGGCTGGCACCCCGTCTTTGATTCAGGAAAGGATGTTCAATAGGAATTTGCCACTGCAACCATAATGAATGGGCTTTGTGGGCTTGGTCAGTGGGGGTCAGGTGGCCCTGGGAGGTTCTGAGCACTCTGTGCAGGCCAACATGCAGAGAGACACACCCTGGCCAAACATACACATGCATGGATGCTCCTCTTCTGTAAAATGATGGCGTTGGCAAGTGGCAAGTTCTGAAGCAGCATCATGTAGTGGGAAAATCAAAAATGGAAAATAAGGAGGTGCAGGCCTAAGTCCCACCACAACCTGATAATGTGGGCTGAACCATGCGTGAGTTTTAAATGCTCCTCAGGCACCTGTTGGTTAAGGTCTGCAATAGAGGAAGGGATAGAAGCCCATTCATTTTGAAACCACTTTCCTCTAACCTGTGCCACCTTTGGGTCACTCCTGACCTTACAAAGGCATATAGACTTTTTGGTAGGAGAAAGTGTTTGGGTAAGATGGCCCAATCCTTTTCCTCCAATACCTACTTCAGAGCCACTTAAGCCTCTAAGCCTTCTCCATTTCCCTTCTCCTGTTCTCCCTCTGGCTCTTGGGAGGGGAAACCCTGTGTCCATCTTCCCCTGCCAGCTGCAGTTGGGGGCATTAGGCAATCAGGAAGAGGAGGCATGGCAGGGAAGACAGTGGTAGCTTCGGTCTAGTTCCTTTTATTACCCCTTTCCTCCTTTCCTTGAAAGGTTCATCTTGTTTCCAGACCCCTGATTGTGTGTGCCTACATGGGTCATTTCAGGGCTCTTCTCTGGAGGGTGGAAGAGGCCTTGGGCTCGCCTAGAGGCTGGGCTGTGCTGCCAACGGGATTGATGTTGAGGCAGAGTGTGGGAGGAAAACTGCAGGGCACAAAAGAGCAGCAGCTGGCTTGTCTTCCATGAAGCAATTGCTGAGCATTTGGTAGAGATCAAATGACTTTTTAATCCTCATAACCTTCCCAAAAAGATAGTATTAGCATTATCTTACAGATATGAAAATGGAGTGGTCAAGAAGTGAACTTAGTTCCTGGGTTTACACCTTTACTGGGATCAGCTTGCTTGATTGCTTTAAGGAAGATACCAGAAATGGGTCTTTGTGCATAAACCCATGTGTTATGCATGACCTGAAATGGAGCCAGAAATTGGCAGAAATAAAGGTGGCTGCAGGGAGTAGGCATTCTGGCTTTTTGTTTCTCTTTTGTGGAGAATTCCATGCTCTCGGCTTGCCTGCTTCAGTCTTCCCTTGTGCTGACTGGCCAGCTCTCCCTACTTCCCTAGTCCATACCCAAAGGGGCAAGTGAGAATCGTTTGCTCATCTTCACTTCCCCAAGAAGGCAGAGCTCAGCTGCTAGGATACCTCACTGGCCCTTGAATATGTTGATGTCTACATTTGAAAAAAATTATTTTTTTCATTGTAAAAAAAGGTATTTTAACTAGTTGCACATATACATACATGTCATAAGGTAAAGCTGTAAATTCACACACATAGCAGACACAAACACACAGATATATACAATCACACACACCCACATATATATAAACACGTTTTAGAAACATATATAACTGAAAAATGTTTTATGAAACAATGTTACATTCAAAGTACTCTGATATTTTCCATTGTTTTCTATCCAATTAGAGGTACTGCTCATTATCCACCAAAGTGATTTCATAATCCACTAATGAGTTGAAACCCTTGCATGGAAGAACGCTGATCTCCCTGTTGGAAGGGCCTTGGGGCTCAGTCCTTGGCCCTCTCCCATTCTTTCTCTCACTCCCTTTTGATGATCTCATCCAGTTTTATGATTTAAACATCATATATACTGATGACTCCCAAATTTACACCTCCAGCCAGGGCCTCCTCCCGCATCTCCATCCTCACATATCCAACAGCCTGTTCTTAAAGTCCAGTGGCAGCTCAAACTAGATCCTGACCCTCACCCCCACACCTATGCTTCCTTCAACCCACTTCAGCAAATGGCACTTCCATTCCTCCAGATGCTCAGGCTAAATCACTTGGAGAGATTTCCCTTATCCCACACCATATCCAATCCACTTTCAGATACTCTTGGCTTCAAACTACATCTAGAAATCAAAAACTGTTCACCAACTCCACCACCTCCATTCTGCTTCAAGCACTATCATCTCTCTCTCAGGTCATTCTAACAGCCTCTTAGCCAACCCCCTTGCTTTCACCTCTGCCAGAGACCTTTAAACATATGTCAGACCATGTTGTTCCTCTGCTCAAAACCCTTCAGGGAATCCTCATCTTATGCAGAGTGGAATTCAGTCTTGCCTACTGCCTTCGTGGACCTCAGCCATTGAGTTCCTGTGACTCTCCGGCCTTGTCCTTTGTTGCTTTCCACATCCCCCATGCACTCCACCCAGCGATTCCCCACCCACACCAGCCCACACCTGCCTCTCGCTATTTGCTCTTACTATCTCCACTGCCTGAATCGCTCCTCTAATTACCTACATGGATCACAACATTAGTCAGGTTCTCTAGAGAAACAAAACCAACAGGATGTATGAATAGAGAGAAGGAGATGTTTGGTAAGGAATTGGCTCATGCAATTATGAAGACTGACAAGTCCCAATACGTAGTCAGCAAGCTGGAGATGCAGAAGAGCTGATGTTTCAGTTCAGCTCTGAAGGCAAGAAAAACTGATTCCCCACCTCAAAGGCAGTCAGGCAGGAGGAAGTTTCTGTCATTGGGGGAGGCTCAGCCCTTGTGTTCCATTCAGGCCTTCAACTAATTGGATGTGGCTCACCTACATTAGAGAGGGCAATCTGCTTTACTCAGTCTACTGACTCAAACGTTAACTCATCAAAAAATGCTCCCACAGAAATATCCAGAATAATGTTTGACCAAATATCTGGGTACCCCATACCCCAGTCAAGTTGACACACAAAATTATCATGCTCACTTCTTCATCTCCTTTAGGTTTCTGCTCAAATGTTGCTTTATGAGAGAGGCTTTCTCTGGCCATTTATATATGATGGTATCCTTCTTCCCTCCCATGAGCCTTTAAATCCCTTACTCTGCTTTCTCTTTTTCCAAAGCACTTAGAATTAATGTATTATAAATGTATTATTATTTTTGTTTATTGCAATCTACTCAAGACTGTAAACTCCAAGAGGGAAGAGATCCTGTTCTGTTTGCAGCTGTATTTCCAGTGTCTAGAAAAAGACACATTACTACATGATGGACATACAATAACCACTCAAATAATATTTATTGAATGAATGAATGACTCTCCAGCTGGACAATGAGCAAGCGGTTCTTGGGTTAGATACTTGCTGTGATCCAGCCAGTGGCTACCTCTTGTAAAAAATAGCTGACTTTGTTCCCTGAACTGGGTCAGTCCCTGGCAGGACTGAGTTAGCCAGGAGGGGCCCCTGGGCATAGTAAGTCCACATTCATTGAATTGCATATAAAATAAACCACATCTTTTATTTCCTTGGCATGGACTATCACTGTTTTTGTGTTCTTTGTAAAGTCCCATGAAAAACAAAGTTTCAAGAGCCACAAGAAACTTGAAGATGGTATGCACATCAGAGAAGGGAGAGACTGAATCCAGCTAGTGGAACAGAGTCTCCTTGTGCAGAAGGGGTATCTTAACTGAGCCCCGATAGAAGGATTCAGGACTGGGGTGGGTCTGAGCAGAAAGGGCATGTCAGGCCAATAAATAAATATAAGCGTAGACAAAGGGGTGAGAACATGCACTTGTATGTGAAAAACAGTGAGTAGTGCTGCTTAATGGAGCATTTTGTAAGTACCAATTAAAGATAAATCATGAGTGTCAGATCAACAGGAAAATTCAGGTGAGATATAACTCAAGCCCCCAAGTTTTATTTTCCAATGAGGTAGTTTGATGTCCTGGCTTACCCAGATCCTTGCTTCTCCTCACCATTTTGGTAAGCTCTGCATCAAGGCAGGCAAAAGCTTAGAAATCTTTGCCTCTCCTGTTCAGGACACCTTTGATGTTCAGCAGGTCCAGGTGAGATCATGGTAACTCCGAGAAGTAATGGGAGCCTGCATTTGCAAAATGCTTGTCTTCACAGTTCTGAGTCTTTAATTAGTTGATTCTCACATCTTCAACTGCACAAGGGCACCTGAATAATACTCACCACAGCATTGGCTTTCTCTATGAGGGATAGTAGGTAAGTGTTTGAACAATTTTCAGTGTGACAGAGCCACAATTTCCCTCTCGGTGTTCAGTGATTTCACTACTTCTTCAAATTTATCCAGACTTGCTAAAGAACTGCACAAGCAGTTGCTATGGTAGTATTTTTCATTCTCCTCTTCCTACAAATTACCAAATTTTCATCATTTTAAGGACCTCATGGAAGAAAAGAAATTAAAAGATGTTCTTAGCTTACAGACCTCTTTCTCTATATTTTTTTCTTTCTGTCTTTATTCCTCTGCTTGTCTCTATTTCTGTGTTTGTTTCTTTGCCTGTCTCTATCTCTGTTCTCTTTTCTCCACTCAGGGTCTCTGAGACGTGATGAAGTGGACCGCACAGGAAAGAATACTTGAGAGACAATGAGGTGGGCTGAGACCTAGGTGCCAGCGCCAGCTTTGCCACTTAATAATTGGACATCAGCAGAGAAGTTGCTTAGCCTTTCTGAACCCTGTTTTTCCAGAATGTACAGCAGAGTTGCCCACAGATTAGGGAGGCAGGGTGATGTCATGAAGAGCAAGAAATTCTAGTTGGGATCAAAAGACCTAGTTATCCTGTGGTCCCTGTCAAAGCAACCTTGTGGCCCTGAGCAAGTTCTTAAACCTCCTGGCATCTCAAGTTTCTCACCTGATAGAATGAAGGTAACACAAAGCTCTAGAGAGAGAAAAGAGGGAGTAACCAAGCATGGAGCATCATGGCTTTGCATTCAGTCAGGCTGGGGTTCAATTCCCACTCGTTACTAGCCATGTGCTCTTGGGTAAGTTACTTAACAATAATAGTTAATATTCTTCGTGCATGTTTCACATACCAGACACTATCCTAAATATTTCTTTGGATTATCTCAGTGATCCTTCCTAATTCAATGAGGAGGGTGATATGATTTTCTTTATTTTATATACAAGGGAATGGGGCTCCGGGAGGCTTGGGTAACTAACTGCACAATCTCAAAGAACTAGGCCGTGGCAGAGCAGGGATGCAAGTCCAGCTCTTCTCACTCCAGAACCCACACACTTTGCCACTGGGCTATCATGACTGTAAGTCTCTGTTTGGGCATGGCAAGTTTACAAGTAAAATTACTTGTATAATAAGTACTAAATAGTTATACGGTTATTGTGAGGATTGAGATGCTACATACAAATGATTTACCACAGTGTCTCATATAATTCTGTAGTAAATGTCAGTATGTATATATATTCCACCTTAAATATTTAACTTTGGAACATAATGGGGTAAAATGTGTACATTGCAGGTATGTGAATAAGTGGTTTGCATCATTTTATGTGCTCTGCAAGGCACTGTCGTGATGACACTCTCTAATATTCCTTCTAGCTCTTAATTCAGACCTTTGTGACTCATTTTCTCTAGGTTATCAGCTCCAGTGGAAGTTCTCAGGCCACTTTATGCAGTGATGATGAGTGTTTCCAGAGCACTTTGACTTCTGTATTAATTAAATGTGAGAAAACACAGATCTCCATGGAAAGACACCTCTGTGGTTTCTTTTTAAACTCTGTACTTCCACCATACCTTGCAGCTATACCACTCAGAACAACCTGCATACAGTATTCTATTTATCTTCAGAATCATGAGTCCCAGACTAGTTATTGAAGTTGGGTCACATATTCTGAAAAGGAAAGATGTATCTTGAGAAGAAAGGGAGGAGAAAAGAGAGTCAAGAGGCTTTGAATAATTTGTGCAAAGGTCAAAAGTACAAGGCCAACTTTTACCCACATATTCCTTCACCAAATACTTATTAAGCCCTGATGCAATACTAAGCACTGGAGAAACAAAGTCAGGTACGCCTTGCTTCCTGTCCTGGAGGAGGGGAAGAGAAAGGGTTCCCAATTTATTGCTTGCTTGTTTTGGGTTGAGCACTGGGCTAGGAATTAGTTGGGGTGACAGGCCAAAATTGTTTCCAAATGGAATGACAGCTTCTGGAGTTTCAGTCCTGCAGTACATGTGCGGCCAGCAGGGAAAATGTCCCAACAGCTATTGTCAGATCTTCCATTGCCAGCCTTAGAGAGGAGGATGATCAAGTTTTCTGCTTCCTGTGTTGTCTTAATCCATGTGTGCGTATCTGTTCAATTCAATGGCTAAAAGCTCAGGAAATCTTAAAGGTCTGGAGTGTAGAGCCACCTCAAAGACTGCCACAGGGGCTAAAACCTGGCAGACCTGGCCTTCTTCATGCAGATGCAGGAAGGACTCTCTGCAGCAGCCCTGGCTTGGCTGACAAATTGTAGGACAGACTTTCAGGACAGGCTGCCCACAGTATTCCTAAACATGGGTCTCACCACATTGTCCCTCTGCCCAAAACCCTTCCATAACTCCCCTGGCATAGAAAAGAGGCAATGTCCTGAGATGGGTCTTGAGGCTGGCCTCTGTGGGGTGGCCCTAATCTGTCTTTGTAACAACCTTTATCACTCAACCACCAGTCCCTGACAACTCCAGCCATGCCTCATCCCGCTTCCTCCTTTCAGGATTTTTTTTTTTGCTTTTGCTCACACAGTTTCTCCAATCATCTTAGGCTTAACTCAAATGCCTACTGTTCCAGGAGACCTCAGATCTTCCCAAGTGGAATGAATCAGTCTCTCCTCTCCCTTCTCACAGCACTTTGCTGACACTTCTGAAATAGCACAAAGCACAGCCTGCCTTTGATTATGCCTGGTCATGAAGGCACATTCCTCAAGTATGAGACTTTGTCTTCGTGGACTCCTCCTCAGGAATAGAGCCTTGCTCATGATATGTACTAATAAGGGTTTGTGGAATTGACTAGCAAACTGTGAAGTGTGTATGGGGGCTCCAGTGCCTGTGTGGTCATTGGCTTGTGCACCTTCGGAATCATTTTCCTGCTCTGCTCTGGATTGCAGAGGTCTGATCCTTGCAAACCATACTTTCCAGGCTCCTTTGCAAACCACATTTCCCAGGGTCCTGGCTCAAGTTCTGAGATCATATCATATAGGCATCAGGAAACCTAGATGCTAATTCTGGCTCTGATCCTAAGAATCTTTAGGTAACTCACGAAATTTCTTTGGGTTTTGGGTGGCTCTTCAATAAAATGAAAATGCTGAATTGATATTCTATAAGAGCCTGAGCATAATCTATTTGTCCATATACTCATGAAACATGTATAGAGCCCTTCCCCTGTGCCAGGTGACAGAGATACAGAGGTAAGCACAGCGTGGCTTCTACCCTCAGTAAGCTCACCCTGGAGCAACAGAAGTACTTTTAGAAGGAAAACGATGTAAGTGGGCATATTCTTTAGACTAAATGTGTTCTTTAGTCTGCTGGAGGAGGGGGGTGGCAGGGTGGACAAAAGGAGCCAATTTCCCTAGGGCAGAACAAAAGCTATGGATAGAAGTCAGAGAAAGACAGATTTCATCTCAGGATGACAGGGTGGATTTTCTAACAATTAGAGGAACTCCACACTGCATTATAAGGTAGTGATGTCCCCGTCAGCAAACATATTCAAGAATGAGCTGGATGAAGCCCTAGCAGGTAGCAGAGAAGCACTTTCCTGGTTTGGGAAGATAGAATAGATAGTTCTTTTTTTTTTTTTCTTTCATTATTATTATTATTATTATTATTATTATACTTTAGGTTTTATGGTACATGTGCGCAATGTGCAGGTAAGTTACATATGTATACATGTGCCATGCTGGTGCGCTGCACCCACCAACTCGTCATCTAGCATTAGGTATATCTCCCAATGCTATCCCTCCCCCCTCCCCCCACCCCACAGCAGTCCCCAGAGTGTGATGTTCCCCTTCCTGTGTCTATGTGTTCTCATTGTTCAATTCCCACCTATGAGTGAGAATATGCGGTGTTTGGTTTTTTGTTCTTGCGATAGTTTACTGAGAATGATGATTTCCAATTTCATCCATGTCCCTACAAAGGACGTGAACTCATCATTTTTTATGGCTGCATAGTATTCCATGGTGTATACGTGCCACATTTTCTTAATCCAGTCTATCATTGTTGGACATTTGGGTTGGTTCCAAGTCTTTGCTATTGTGAATAATGCCGCAATAAACATACGTGTGCATGTGTCTTTATAGCAGCATGATTTATAGTCCTTTGGGTATATACCCAGTAATGGGATGGCTGGGTCGAATGGAATTTCTAGTTCTAGATCCCTGAGGAATCGCCACACTGACTTCCACAAGGGTTGAACTAGTTTACAGTCCCACCAACAGTGTAAAAGTGTTCCTATTTCTCCACATCCTCTCCAGCACCTGTTGTTTCCTGACTTTTTAATGATTGCCATTCTAACTGGTGTGAGATGGTATCTCATTGTGGTTTTGATTTGCATTTCTCTGATGGCCAGTGACGGTGAGCATTTTTTCATGTGTTTTTTTGCTGCATAAATGTCTTCTTTTGAGAAGTGTCTGTTCATGTCCTTCGCCCACTTTTTGATGGGGTTGTTTGTTTTTTTCTTGTAAATTTGTTGGAGTTCATTGTAGATTCTGGATATTAGCCCTTTGTCAGATGAGTAGGTTGCGAAAATTTTCTCCCATTTTGTAGGTTGCCTGTTCACTCTGATGGTAGTTTCTTTTGCTGTGCAGAAGCTCTTGAGTTTAATTAGATCCCATTTGTCAATTTTGGCTTTTGTTGCCATTGCTTTTGGTGTTTTAGACATGAAGTCCTTGCCAATGCCTATGTCCTGAATGGTAATGCCTAGGTTTTCTTCTAGGGTTTTTATGGTTTTAGGTCTAACATTTAAGTCTTTAATCCATCTTGAATTGATTTTTGTATAAGGTGTAAGGAAGGGATCCAGTTTCAGCTTTCTACATATGGCTAGCCAGTTTTCCCAGCACCATTTATTAAATAGGGAATCCTTTCCCCATTTCTTGTTTTTGTCAGGTTTGTCAAAGATCAGATAGTTGTAGATATGTGACATTATTTCTGACAGCTCTGTTCTGTTCCATTGATCTATATCTCTGTTTTGGTACCAGTACCATGCTGTTTTGGTTACTGTAGCCTTGTAGTATAGTTTGAAGTCAGGTAGTGTGATGCCTCCAGCTTTGTTCTTTTGGCTTAGGATTGACTTGGCGATGCGGGCTCTTTTTTGGTTCCATATGAACTTTAAAGTAGTTTTTTCCAATTCTGTGAAGAAAGTCATTGGTAGCTTGATGGGGATGGCATTGAATCTGTAAATTACCTTGGGCAGTATGGCCATTTTCATGATATTGATTCTTCCTACCCATGAGCATGGAATGTTCTTCCATTTGTTTGTATCCTCTTTTATTTCCTTGAGCAGTGGTTTGTAGTTCTCCTTGAAGAGGTCTTTCACATCCCTTGTAAGTTGGATTCCTAGGTATTTTATTCTCTTTGAAGCAATTGTGAATGGGAGTTCACTCATGATTTGGCTCTCTGTTTGTCTGTTATTGATGTATAAGAATGCTTGTGATTTTTGCACATTGATTTTGTATCCTGAGACTTTGCTGAAGTTGCTTATCAGCTTAAGGAGATTTTGGGCTGAGACAATGGGGTTTTCTAGATATACTATCATGTCATCTGCAAACAGGGACAATTTGACTTCCTCTTTTCCTCATTGAATACCCTTGATTTCCTTCTCCTGCCTAATTGCGCTGGCCAGAACTTCCAACACTATGTTGAATAGAAGTGGTGAGAGAGGGCATCCCTGTCTTGTGCCAGTTTTCAAAGGGAATGCTTCCAGTTTTTGCCCATTCAGTATGATATTGGCTGTGGGTTTGTCATAAATAGCTCTTATTATTTTGAGATACGTCCCATCAATTCCTAATTTATTGAGAGTTTTTAGCATGAAGGGTTGTTGAATTTTGTCAAAGGCCTTTTCTGCATCTATTGAGATAATCATGTGGTTTTTGTCTTTCGTTCTGTTTATATGCTGGATTACATTTATTGATTTGCGTATATTGAACCAGCCTTGCATCCCAGGGATGAAGCCCACTTGATCATGGTGGATAAGCTTTTTGATGTGCTGCTGGATTCGGTTTGCCAGTATTTTATTGAGGATTTTTGCATCAATGTTCATCAAGGATATTGGTTTAAAATTCTCTTTTTTTGTTGTGTCTCTGCCAGGCTTTGGTATCAGGATGATGCTGGCCTCATAAAATGAGTTAGGGAGGATTCCCTCTTTTTCTATTGATTGGAATAGTTTCAGAAGGAATGGTACCAGCTCCTCCTTGTACCTCTGGTAGAATTCGGCTGTGAATCCATCTGGACCTGGACTTTTTTTGGTTGGTAAGCTATTGATTATTGCCACAATTTCAGATCCTGTTATTGGTCTATTCAGAGATTCAACTTCTTCCTGGTTTAGTCTTGGGAGAGTGTATGTGTTGAGGAATTTATCCATTTCTTCTAGATTTTCTAGTTTATTTGCATAGAGGTGTTTGTAATATTCTCTGATGGTAGTTTGTATTTCTGTGGGATCGGTAGTGATATCCCCTTTATCATTTTTGATTGCGTCTATTTGATTCTTCTCTCTTTTTTTCTTTATTAATCTTGCTAGCAGTCTATCAATTTTGTTGATCCTTTCAAAAAACCAGCTCCTGGATTCATTTATTTTTTGAAGGGTTTTTTGTGTCTCTGTTTCCTTCAGTTCTGCTCTGATTTTAGTTATTTCTTGCCTTCTGCTAGCTTTTGAATGTGTTTGCTCTTGCTTTTCTAGTTCTTTTAATTGTGATGTTAGGGTGTCAATTTTGGATCTTTCCTGCTTTCTCTTGTGGGCATTTAGTGCTATAAGTTTCCCTCTACGCACTGCTTTGAATGCATCCCAGAGATTCTGGTATGTTGTGTCTTGGTTCTCGTTGGTTTCAAAGAACATCTTTATTTCTGCCTTCATTTCGTTATGTACCCAGTAGTCATTCAGGAGCAGGTTGTTCAGTTTCCACGTAGTTGAGCGGTTTTGAGTGAGATTCTTAATCCTGAGTTCTAGCTTGATTGCACTGTGATCTGAGAGACAGTTTGTTACAATTTCTGTTCTTTTACATTTATTGAGGAGAGCTTTACTTCCAAGTATATGGTCAATTTTGGAATAGGTGTGGTGTGGTGCTGAAAAAAATGTGTATTCTGTTGATTTGGGGTGGAGAGTTCTGTAGATGTCTATTAGGTCCGCTTGGTGCAGAGCTGAGTTCAATTCCTGGGTATCCTTGTTGACTTTCTGTCTCGTTGATCTGTCTAATGTTGATAGTGGGGTGTTAAAGTCTCCCATTATTAATGTGTGGGAGTCTAAGTCTCTTTGTAGGTCACTCAGGACTTGCTTTATGAATCTGGGTGCTCCTGTATTGGGTGCATATATATTTAGGATAGTTAGCTCTTCTTGTTGAATTAATCCCTTTACCATTATGTAATGGCCTTCTTTGTCTCTTTTGATCTTTGTTGGTTTAAAGTCTGTTTTATCAGAGACCAGGATTGCAACCCCTGCCTTTTTTTGTTTTCCATTTGCTTGGTAGATCTTCCTCCATCCTTTTATTTTGAGCCTATGTGTGTCTCTGCACGTGAGATGGGTTTCCTGAATACAGCACACTGATGGGTCTTGAGTCTTTATCCAGTTTGCCAGTCTGTGTCTTTTAATTGGAGCATTTAGTCCATTTACATTTAAAGTTAATATTGTTATGTGTGAATTTGATCCTGTCATCATGATGTTAGCTGGATATTTTGCTCGTTAGTTGATGCAGTCTCTTCCTAGTCTCGATGTGCTTTACATTTCGATATGATTTTGCAGTGGTTGGTACCGGTTGTGCCTTTCCATGTTTAGCACTTCCTTCAGGAGCTCTTTTAGGGCAGGCCTGGTGGTGACAAAATCTCTCAGCATTTGCTTGTCTGTAAAGTATTTTATTTCTCCTTCACTTATGAAGCTTAGTTTGGCAGGATATGAAATTCTGGGTTGAAAATTCTTTTCTTTAAGAATGTTGAATATTGGCCCCCACTCTCTTCTGGCTTGTAGGGTTTCTGCCGAGAGATCTGCTGTTAGTCTGATGGGCTTCCCTTTGATGGTAACCCGACCTTTCTCTCTGGCTGCCCTTAACATTTTTTCCTTCATTTCAACTTTGGTGAATCTGACAATTATGTGTCTTGGAGTTGCTCTTCTCGAGGAGTATCTTTGTGGCGTTCTCTGTATTTCCTGAATCTGAATGTTGGCCTGCCTTGCTAGATTGGGGAAGTTCTCCTGGATAATATCCTGCAGAGTGTTTTCCAACTTGTTTCCATTCTCCCCGTCACTTTCAGGTACACCAATCAGACGTAGATTTGGTCTTTTCGCATAGTCCCACATTTCTTGGAGGCTTTGCTCGTTTCTTTTTATTCTTTTTTCTCTAAACTTCCCTTCTCGCTTCATTTCATTCATTTCATCTTCCAGGGCTGAAACCCTTTCTTCCATTTGATCGCATCGGCTCCTGAGGCTTCTGCATTCTTCACGTAGTTCTCGAGCCTTGGTTTTCAGCTCCATCAGCTCCTTTAAGCACTTCTCTGTATTGGTTATTCTAGTTATACATTCTTCTAAATTTTTTTCAAAGTTTTCAACTTCTTTGCCTTTGGTTTGAATATCCTCCCGTAGCTCGGAGTAATTTGATCGTCTGAAGCCTTCTTCTCTCAGCTCGTCAAAGTCATTCTCCGTCCAGCTTTGTTCCGTTGCTGGTGAGGAACTGCGTTCCTTTGGAGGAGGAGAGGTACTCTGGTTTTTAGAGTTTCCAGTTTTTCTGCTCTGTTTTTTCCCCATCTTTGTGGTTTTATCTACTTTTGGTCTTTGATGATGGTGATGTACAGATGGGTTTTTGGTGTGGATGTCCTTTCTGTTAGTTTTCCTTCTAACAGACAGAACCCTCAGCTGCAGGTCTGTTGGAGTACCTGGCCGGCCGTGTGAGGTGTCAGTCTGCCCCTGCTGGGGGGTGCCTCCCAGTTAGGCTGCTCGGGGGTCAGGGATCAGGGACCCACTTGATGAGGCAGTCAGCCCGTTCTCAGATCTCCAGCTGCGTGCTGGGAGAACCACTGCTCTCCTCACAGCTGCGCCCACTCTCTGGCACTCCCTAGTGAGATGAACACGGTACCTCAGATGGAAATGCAGAAATCACCCATCTTCTGCATCGCTCGTGCTGGGAGCTGTAGACCGGAGCTGTTCCTATTCGGCCATCTTCGAATAGATAGTTCTTAAGACATTTTCTTAGTTCTAGGTTATTCTATGAGTCTAAAAGTCAGTGTTTCCATGCTTCAAATGTGTTTGACATCCTTTTAACAAAGTAGGAAGATCTTATCTTTTATTTAAAGATAAGATCTTTATAAAACCACTAAAATTGAAGTTACTGTGGTTAACGTACAGGGACCCACTCTCTTAACCTTCCCCTCAGTTCCTACAAAAAATACAGCTCCAGCCCCCCACATCCTCCTGTCTCCCTGGCCTTGCAGCCTGCACATGCAGTCCCCTTCTGCCCTCTCTGCCCTTGGCCAAGAGAGGTTAAGGATCCAGCTTGATGCCATGGGACTCTGCAGCATATGGCCCTGACTCCAGGGCTGGCTCTGACTTTGTCATTCTCTGGTGCTGGGCTGCCAGCAACTGCCTCAGCCTCCTCGTCTCCACCTTCCTGACTCTTAGTGGCCTGCAGTCTTTATCAAGGCACCAGATCACTTCTCTTCCTTCCTCATCCTCCTCCACCCCATCCTCTTATTTTTCCCCAGCCCTGAAGGCCTTCATTATTGTGCAGGAACTCACATTTGCTATGTCCTCTGAGCCAGGCTTAATGCTCATGTTTGATCCTCACATCAAAGCTGAGAGTCTAGCATTAATATCTGTACCTATGTCACAAATTTAGCATCAGAGAGGGCAAGTGACTTGCTCACGGTCACTCAGCTGGGAAGCAGCTGAGTTGCGCTCAAACAATCTGGCTTTGCCTGACCCTGGAGCCTATGTTCATTCCACACTCGGTGGCAAGCTGGTCCCTCTGGAGCCTGGGCTCTGCCTTGTTCTTCCTGGGTGTCCTTTCAGGTGGCAAGGCCTCATTGCTCCAAGACAAATTTCCTACCTAGTTTTCTTGAGTTTCAGCTCTGAATTCTATTTTATCTTAATTTGTTTATATACTCTGACATTTATTAAGCCCTCACTCTATACTAGGAATGGTTTTAAGCATTTTACATGCATTAACTTATGTAATCCTTTTGAAAGACCTGTAAGGTAGGCATAATTGTTCACCTATTTTACAGATAACAAAACTGAGGCCCAGTGAGGTTGAGTAACATGGTTATACAACTATAAAAGGGCAGAGCCAATCCACACCTGGGCATCTGGCTCTACAGCCTGATTTCCTAATAACTAAGTCACTGTATACAGAATTTTACCTGGCTGACTTATGTCCTTTCCACCACCAGCAGCTGAGATTGTAAGACTCAATAACACTGGGACTCCATCTGACTTAGTGACTGCCCCTCCCTGAAGGTGTCAAAGTGGTAACTACTCTACATAGCTGCTTTGACATGGGGACGTTTTTTATTCAGGCTGATAAATAAATAAACAGTGAAGCAGGTGTGTGTGTGTGTTTGTGTTTGATGGAATGGAGAATAGGGATATCTCTACATCCATTACTTGGTAAGACACAATGTTTTCCATTTCCACCTAGCCGTATTAGAATGTCTTGCTTTGCTTCAGTGAATGGCTGAAGGTATGGGCTAACAAATGGATTTAATCTCTTGTTCCAAGTTTGGTTGATTTATGGTGGCTGCTTGGAGCCACGAGTTGGGAAGGATTCTGAGGTCACATTTGGTCCCAGCAGGAAAGAGAGCCATGATCTATTAATAATGTCTGCCATGAGCAAGAGAGGTGAAGGTGATGCACACAAGTTGTTTATCTGACATTCATGAACTGATTTCTTATCCTGACTTCCTGACTCTTCCTTGTCTGCTATATCCTTAATCAGTTAAGTGTGGCCAGCCCCATCCTTATTCTAAGATGTGAGCTGAATTTTGCCAGGATCTCCATCCAGTTACTACATGGATGGCCTTGATATGAATATGGTGTAGAATGGGGAGATAAGAAGATGGGGATAAAAGCGTTCTTTGGGTAGTATATTTTGTCTTGGCATTCTTTCATAATTCAAACAGAACATAGAAGTTTTCATTAACAGCTTGGAGAATCAGTAAAGATCTTTCTCCTCTGTTATTGGAGACATGGCTATGAGATCCTTCCCTATAGCACTGTTCTGTATCCTATCCTGCCAGGAGTCATAGCAACAACAGCAGCTCCACAGTTTGCTCTGGACTCCGTTTCTTCCCAATGCTCTTGAACAGGTTCTAGTGGGTTGTGTGATCTGCAATGTTCTTCCCAAAGCTGAGTTTCCCTTATCTTTCAGGTCTGAATCCCCATGACACTACCTTAAACAGGCTTCCCTTCAGCACCCTATCAAATGACATCTTCCTCAGTCATTCTCTATCATACTACCTTATTGTATTTTATTCTATTCATATCTTGCATCATTGGCTTGACTTATTTTTCTCATTGATTTGCTTACTTACTAGGTGTCTGCCCATTCATGTTTGTAATGCAAGCCCTGTTTTAAATTTTCTTGTTCACCCCTCTTTTCTAGTGGTTTTAACCATCTGGCATAAGCAAGACAATGTTCTCCTGCAGTAAAATGGATCTTTAGAGTTTCTTATAATTCAAATGCTTCTCTGCTTTTGAAGATCTTTTCCCGTGATGTGTACTCACCTGGCCTCCAGCCTAAGTTTTCCATCAGATCTGTCACATGCTGGAAATATCAGGTCTATGGTAGTATACTTTCTGAGAGTGAATTGTAGCTCTTCACTCAGGCAAACTTCATGAACAAAGCCTAGGAGTTCCATGAAGGCAGGAGCCCTTGTGCCCAATGTTGTCCACACTGACTTTCTCGATACGCTCCGTTGGTCATATCTCTTCCATATCCTTTCCAAAATCTTCAGTGATTGCTCATTGCCCAGAGACCAAAAGTCTAAGGTCTTTAGACTAGGCACTTAAGGCTTTTCAGATCTTCTTGGCTCTTGCTCTTTTGACTCAACACAGGAATAAACCTTGGCTTGTTCCCTGAACACGCCTGGCATGCATTCTCTCCTCCATGAGGTTCTTGCTCAAGCATCATTCCTTAGGCAGTCGGCCTTAGTTTCCCTTATCTTAGAATGGATGACTGTCCTATGAGCCCCTTGCAGCCTGACATTCCTGCACACTTACACATGATTTTGAAATATACTGTTTACATGCATTATCCTAAATAATAAGCCTCTTGGGGACAAGTATTATTTCTAATTTACTTTTGTATCCTAGTAACTAGCAGAGTGTCTAGCCCAAATTACAGAAGTATGAATAGAATCACTCCATCATTTTTTACAAATAAAGAAACTAAAGTGCAGAGCATAAGTATGTCTTGCCCAAATCCACATTCCCCTAGTTGCCAGGGGAATCAAGACTTGAACATCAGTCTTTTATACTTAGAGAGCACACAAATGTCAAAAGGGGCTGATTACATAAGGGCTAAAGCATATGAATAAAATAGAATTGAAAGTGGGGGTCCTGTCTATCTAGGAGAAGCTGCCCATCAGCTCCAGAGGACAATGTTCAGGTGGGCATATTGGTCCAGCTCTTCCACATAATCAGGTTCCAAGGAAAAAGTAGAATATATTATTTGCATGTGATATCTCACAAAATTTTTCATTTTTCCAACTAGCCATAATGAAAACTACTTCATGGTCTAAGCACATTCCCTCTGTGAGCCAGATGAAGCTTCAGCCTGCCAATTAGTGACCTGTGCTCATTTCTATAGGACTCCCTTGAATACAGTATCATGGATCAAGGAGCTCAGACCCGTAGAATGAGAAAGAAGTTCCAATTTCCTTTGTGGCTGACTTATTTAAAGCCACTGATATTGGGCTGGTCTTAGAGCCTTCAAGGTGAGTGAGATGAACACCCTTGAGTTTCACATGAATGCTCTGAAGCTGTGTCAACTCCAAATGACAGTTTTCCTGGTCATTAAAAATGACCAAGAGTGCGAATGATGGTCTGCAAATGGGCTTTGCTGTGGATAAATGCAAATCAATACAAATTATGAAAGGGGCCCTGTGATGGATTGGCTGGCTGTCAAGAAAGATGAAACACTGAAGAATTATTGTGTGTGTGTGAAGGGGGGCATATTTCTCTGAAGGCCTGGCTCTTTGGAAAGGGGGTGGAGGGTGATGTTCAGCCTTAGAGGAAATGATCAGCTCTGCCTTAACGTAGGTACTGAGAGCCATGCAATGGGAGTTTTGGCTACATTGACTTGAACATTCATTTATTATGATGAAGTGAGCTAGTATTGACCTGGAGAACCTAATGCATAGTATCAGCATATTAATAACAGGTCATTACATGCTATGTCTAACTGCTAGGGTTGAAATGATTGCTGTCCTTTCAAATATCAAGGAAATGGTGTCATTTAGATTTGCAATTATTGCTCCCATGACTACTTTCAAATTGGAGTTCAGGGAGTAAAGGAGAACAGCATGGAGTCAGCATGGGTTTAATTCTTAAGTTCACTATTATTAGCCTTATATCCTTGGGTATATTGCTTAAACCATCCTCAGTCTCAAGTTTATAATATGTAAAATGGGGATAACATTTTCTTCTTAGGTGTGTTGGCAGATGGCATTTGTAAATATACCTTGCACAATGCCTGGTACAAACTTGATGTTGAATGTATGTTCATTTCCCTTCCTCTATCAATTCCCATAGCACTCTGTCTGAGCCATGTTTAGGACTTCGTTGGCTTTCTACCTGAATTTCTCTAGTCACTTCTGCCCATATAATCGTTTGTTAGGCAATGAATTATCTTATAGCTGAGTTTTTAAAAATGTTTTATCTTTTCATCTTCCACAGGGTCTGCCCACAGTAGGTACCCAATTATCATTTGTGGCATTAATGGATCCACGACTAAAGGCACAAGGGCTGTGGAAGTCTTGGTCAGCATCTTCCCTGCCAGTCATTTGTGCCATGAAGTTGCTCTATTATAGCAGGCCAAATGAGTCAGGATAAGCAGGTGCATCTGCTGCTCCTAGTGCATGTAAGCTTTCCTAATTCATCACCTGTTCTAAGTGTGGACTAATGGCTACTGAGATGCAAGTAGAAGCTATAATTTCTGTGACTAAGAGTGGAAGATAGAACATAGGAAGCTTCCTTGAATAAATGACTTCTGAGCCGGGCCACAGAATATCAGGGAGATTTTTTTAGGTAGAAAATAAGAAATGACATTCTAGGCAAAAGAAACAGTCCGTGCAAGGGTAGGAGGTATGAAAATAGAGGATGTGTAGCTAGAGAGCAAGGGAACTGGAATTTTTTGAGCACTTACTATATGCCAAGAGCTTTTTATCTGTTACCATATTTCATTCTCTAAGTCATCTTGCTTGGGAGGCATTGTCCTTCCTATTTTAAGGGGAGAAAAAAAATTGTGCTAAATGTTTAGGAATTTGTTGAGATCACATAGCACAAAAGTGGCTGAGCTGGATTTTGAACCTAGGCCTGTCTTACTATAACCTTTTCCTTCCCATGATATGTGGTGAAGGACAGGAAGCAGAGGGCTAAGGGACTAGAATTAACTGACAATTCCCCAACATACTATTGTCAACTTCAACCCTGAAGATGAGCACTGGTGTCTGCTCCTCTGAAACTGTATTCTTTTTCAGTTTTGAAAATTTCCCATTGGTTTGAAAAGTGATCCTCAAATTTTCAGAATGGAATGAGATCGGGCATGTGAGGAAAGAGATCTATTTTCATACACAGGGCTTGTTTCACTTTGCAAGTTGTAGCCAAATTGCCTGAACTATTTTCATACTTGGATTTCAGACAACTTGCTGAGATCCATATTCTCTGATTCAGGGTGTCTTTGTGCAAAGTCTTTTTACTTTATCAGGTGCATTTCACTCCATCAAAGCCCAGGCTATTTGCCCTGGTGATGCCTTGAAAAACTGGGTTTGCAGTTTGAATCGGAGCTGGAGAAAGGCACTTCCGCAGGTCGTGTAAGTCCACATGCATAAGGGCTCCTGATAGAGCATCTCTGGGGACTGATTTGGGGGACCATCTTTTATCTGATGTAATGATCTTTTGGATTACATAGGCCCCCAAGTTCTAACAGCAAACTGAATTGTCACACTTTTTCTTAAGTTAAGCTCACTCCTTGGAGTGACTTTATTAAATTAGATGTAGAGATTTCATTCAATAAGGGCAGGTAAATAAATGGATACTCAGCAAAGCATATAAAGTCAACAGAGCGCCTACCCTTTTCAGGAGAGCAGACTTTAAGGACAGACAAACTGAAGTTAGAATTCTTCTTCTCCCCTTTCTAATGTGTGACAATGGGTGAATATTTCAACCACTATACAGCTTTGTCTCATCAACAAAAATATAGGATTAATAATACCTTCCTGTGAGATTTACATGTAATAGCATTGTGAAGCTCTGAGTACATTTCCTGGTATATACTGCCCCCACACCCCAATCCCTATTTGGGAAAAAAGTAAGTTAACAAGTAATTAAAGTGTTATTTTTATATCAAAACAAAGGCATGCTTTATGCAGTAGATATCAAAATTTACATGACATTTTAGGATAAATAAAAGAAAAAAACAAATTTCAATCTTGCAGCCATTGCTTTGAGCTAAGCCTCAAGACCTCTAGAGAGAAAGAGTTTTGTCTTTTGAAGGGATTTGGTGGAAGAGTTCAAGTGCAGCTATGGTCCAGTCTTCCAACCATTGATGGAAGAGTTTAATTGCTGGCCTCTGATTCTGTTTACACATTGGAATGTTAAAATTGTCTCTATGAATAGTTATACAACCACTTTATTAAATCACAGGATTACACAGAACTCAAAGGAAGCTTTTATCATGCCAGATGCATTTTACTCTACCTGCCACATGCCATAATGGGCTCAGATAAGTTCTGGAAATTGGTCTGCTGCTTGGCAAGAGACCCAGAGACAAGCATTTCCACAGGTAACCATAGTTCAGGCACGAGGTGGAACTTGTTTAGGGTCTAATGGCAGGAATAGATACAATGAAATTTGTGACAATCTTGGTGAAAATGTGCTTTCCACAGAATTTATACGGGCTTTTGAGCCAGTCTCATATTAATGTTAAGGGGCAGGGGACCCATAGGTGATCTCTTGGTCACACAAATGTTTGATATAATAATTAAATGTGGAGACTCAGGAGTCTATGTTAGATTTCATATTTTGGTTCGGAAACATTGGCACTCTGAACCTCTGTTTTCTCTTCTGTAAGGCAGGGCTTATATTAGTAGTTACTTCATCAGGCTGTGGTGAGGATGAGATAGGAGAAGAACAGAGCTCTCAGCATGGAGAGTGGTCTGTGATAAGCACTCAACAAATAGTAACATACCTCCCCACACCCCCCAACTACCAATACTTCACCTAACCGTAACAACATATGGCTGACTGTATTCCTCCACATCTGCAGCACTCTTTACTCATGTCTCTCTTAAGATTCTTGTTGTATTCTCCTTTGAACTAGTGGTGTCCATGTCCTGTCTTCTCCAAGCCACCTTGAGCACAGTGACCTCAGCCAATTTTTCACTGTGCACTTCCAGCACTGGGCTATCCTGTTTGGGGACTCTGGACAAACCCCTTTTGCTACCTGTGTCCTCACCCCCAGACAAAGAGCACTTGGCCATGGCACTTCCTTTCTCTGGCCACCAGTTGCTTCTTAGTTGAACCTGTAGACCTAACGCTTGATGCTGATGTAACAGATTATATTTCAGCCTTTCCAGTTTAGGCAAAACATGTTTTGAAATGTGAGTGAGAAATTTACTTTGGTTGTCTATTTTAGTATGGTTAGTGGTTTATACTTGTATCTGGGCCATTCAGTCCTGACACATGGTTACTTTTACTAAGATCAAAGCCACACCCAGATCACTCATGAATTTTTCTCCGCAGCCTGAGCCACAAGTCACGCACCAGATCTGAGCTCTGGCAGTAGCATTCAAGATGGGTTTCAGAAATGCCATTTCCTTCCTGTCGATGAGACACGGGCTGGTTTCTTGGGGAACTGCAGGCTGCCAGGACATCTCCACAGCCCCTTTTCTATCATAAGAGTGGGCAGTTTGTGTCATGAGGAGTGAGAAGTGGAACCTTAGCTCTATGTTCTGGCTAAAGATCCTCCTTTTCTTCTTTTTAGGGCCGGAGGAGGGAAGTAGGAGCCTGTAAAGCTGTGTTCTCTGTATAAAGCCCTTCACTTGGAGGAAAAAGAACCTGCACCTGGGCCTCTTTCTGGAACTCAAAGGTTAATCTCCGATGGACTCACTAGGTCATCTGCAGGAAAGGTCCTGGCATGCGGCAGGCACTCAGAGAATGGCAGCTTTTAATGATTAGTGCTGATTCTCATTGGTAACCCTTCAAAGTTGAAATAATATTATAATTCAATTTTACACATAAGGAAAGGAAAGTGCATTTTAAACATTAATTATTATAAAAATACTGATTACTACAATGATTGCTTTTCAATGTTTGGAAACCAATCAGAACTAGTTTATACACATTTTGTATTCCTTTTCTTCAATAACAGCCACATGGAACTTAATATATTAAGCACAGTTATTAGGAACAGACACTTCACTGCAACCAATGAGAAATCAGCAGAGAGTTCACCTATATGGGGTGCTGTCAGAATCCACCATGCAGAATCCCTTTCAGGCGTGTGTGCTGCCCTGAGGGACTTCTGGCTGCTCAGGGGCTCAATCCTTATCAGTGTGGCTTTTCCAGCTTCCTCCACAAAAAGTAGTAAGTGACAAGCCTGCTGGGGCAGGAAATAGTTTTGCGCTAATGAGTTTGTGCTTCACTGACGCTTTCCCATTAAAATCATGTTAACTGTGCCCCCCCTGTTAATCATCCCAAAATCAGTTTATTAATTAACCCATTTTGGGAAATCGCAATTTAGTCAGAGCTCTCCAGCTCATTAGCATGTTACCACGACAGAGAAAATAGATGTCATTGAAATCCCTCCTTGCATGTTTAGCTCACTGGGGCACTGAGTCTTCTTCAGTCTTGTTGGTTTGTTCTTCCATTCATTCATTTGACAAAGAATTATTGCATATGTCCTAGGTGCCTGACTCTGCACTTGGTTTGGGGATAAGAGATGGCAGGCCCAGCTTCTGCCTCAAGAATATCAGACAGTTGGGGAAGCAAGATTTGTGAACTGTAAACAAGTGATAGGAGAGAAGAACATGGGCTGGTTTTGGTTCCAGCACTTTTTAGACCCTTTATCTTTATACCAGGTGTTGTCTCAGAAGCTGGAATTGCCTTACAAAGTCACATCTGAGTCAATGGAAACTGGCTAAATGCATCTGTCTAAGGAACTCTGAGGTTTTCCAGCCCAGTCTCCAGTTGTATAATAATATTACAAACAATAAGAACTAATATTAATTGAATAATTACTGTATTACAGGCACTGTCCTAACTACTTTACATATAACTTAACAGTGCTTTCATAACTTATTTAAACAATAATAATGTTGATGGGTTAGTAACTGATTTTGTCTTCATGATAGCCCTATAAGGTAGGAACTATTAGTATCCCCATTTGCAGATGAAGAAACTGAGTCATCTTGCATAGATCTGAACACAGGCAGTTTGACTCCAGAATCAGATAAGAGAATGAGACCCAAGAAAGGAAGTGGCTTGTCCCAAGTCACATAGAGAGCAGTGAGAACAGAACTCAGCCCTCCCCAATGGCCAAATCAGCACTCTTTCTACCATTCCCTGCTATCTGTTTCTAGAAATTCCCACCTCTGGATCAGAGCACCATCTCCCGAAGGTTTCTCACAAAATGTAATACAAAGCCTGTGCTCTTTGGGGGTAGGGTCCTGAAATAAAGGTCTGTGGTAGATTTTTTTCTGGGTTCTCTATTCTGTCCCAATGATCTATGTGTCTGTTTTCATGCCAGTACCATGCTGATTAGATTACTATATCTTTGTAGTATATTTTGAAGCCAGGTGGTGAGATGCTTGAAGCTTTTTTTTCCCTTTGGGTATTTGGGGTCCTTTGTGGTTCCACACAAATTTTAGAATTGTTATTTCTATTTTTGTGAAGAAAGTCATTGGTATTTTGGTGGAGCCTGCATTGAATCTGCAGATTGTTTTGGGTAATATGAACATTTTAACAATATTATTCTTCCAATCCATGAACATGGAATATCTTTTCATTTATCTGTGTCCTTTTCAATTTCTTTAATTAATGTTTTATAGTTTTCATCATAGAGGAAGACTACCCTACTTACATCAGATAGCATAAAAAAGTATGTGTAATGAGTCACTGAGGTTTGGGGGATATTTGTTATTGCAATAAAACTTGAACTATTTTAATTAATGCAGATAAGTTCTATTGTAGTTACATTTTACAGATTATAAAATCAAGGCCTGCTGAGGTGAAAAAGCTACTAAAGGGGCAGAATCAGGATCCAAACCCAGGTTGGCATGATGTCATGGCTTGTGGTTTTTATATCATATCACAATTATGAGATAAAGGGAGAGAGGTAAGACAGAGAAATAGCAAGGAACTACAAGACATGGATTACATTGTATAACTTTGCGTAGGGCTCTTTAGCTCTCTGAGTTCTGTGTGCTGGCCTATGAAAGGGAAAGCTAAACATTTCTCACCCCCTCTTCCCATCATCTTTGGATGTTGGCCAAGAAATTGAGTGGTGGTGAGGAAAACAGCAGCGGACTAGGGGTCATGAGGTACCAAACAAGGCACTGTGATACCCATCAGGCCTTTGAGGGCTGATAAAATGAGGGCTTTCTGTTAGGCTCCCACCTTAACATTTTCTTAAGAAACCTGTGATTCAGTAGCATCTCCTCCTTCCTTAGATATAAGTGACATGTGGGATCTTGACCCTATACCCCAGCTGCAATTATGAAAACCCACTTGAGTGGCAAATTAATATGCAATTATGATTTTGGCAAGCATTCCAAGGAAAACCAAAAGGGCTTAATTGACTGGCACTCTCACATGTGCCCATCCCCAAACAAATGGGACAAAATGCTTTCAGATGTGCTCTGGCCCCTGAAAGCATAGGGGAGGCTTTTGTGATCTTAGGAGGAGAAGGGTGCTGACATCTTAAACATGGTGATGGGAATTCAACCCAACAAGTATTAGCTATTTGGGTTTGCTATGCTTCAGTGGGAAATCACACCATTAAGAAACTTACAATGTAGAGGAGAGAATAGAAAAAAAATCCCACCACAATTAAAATAAAGTGTCATAAGTCTTTCCCAATGGGATTCTTTTGGATCCAGTCAAAGGCTAGGGATTCAACCTTTGTGGGGGGAGGGCGAGAAATTTGGGTCCAGCTCAGGGTTTTGAACTTGAGCTGGGCAGCATGGAAGGCAGAGGCAAGACTTAGGGATGAGATGGTAGGAAGGCAGTTTGGGGCTCAACCCCAGCAAGCAATATGACTGTGAAATCTCCTGCTTCATACCATGTACAGTGCATCATAAATGCATTAAAGATTTAAATAGGACTGGGCGCAGTGGCTCACACCTGTAATCCCAGCACTTTGGGAGGCTGAGGCGGGTGGATCACAAGGTCAGGAGATCGAGACCATCCTGGCTAACACGGTGAAACCCCGTATCTACTAAAAATACAAAAAATTAGCCAGGCGTGGTGACAGGCACCTGTAGTCCCAGCTATTCGGGAGGCTGAGGCAGGAGAATGGCGTGAACCCAGGAGGCGGAGCTTGCAGTGAGCCCAGATGGCGCGGCTGCACTCCAGCCTGGGAGACAGACTCGGTCTCAAAAAAAAAAAAAAAAAAAAAGACTTAAATAAAGAAGGAAAGAAAATTAGTAGAATATTTTTACAACCTTGGGAGTTATAGGAACCTTCCTAAGCATTACAAGAAATTCAGAAGCTTAAAGGAAATTATAAATATATTTAAGTGCATAAACATTTAAAATTTGTAATGTGACCATACTATGAACAAAGGGCAAAAACTCAAAACAAATGATAGTCTGGAAGAATATTTGTAACACCTATGAAATAAGGTTATACGGACCTAAGTTAATGTGTCTGTGTACAAAATGATCCCATGAATTGACAGGAGAAAATCAAATTAATTTTTAAAAATAGGCAAAAGTTATGCACAAGCAATTCATGGAAGAGATCGTCTAAATGGCCAATAAGCATGTGAAGGATCATTTTGACTTGCCAGGAAAATAAAAACTAAAGCAACAATATATACCACTTTTCACTATCTAGATTGGCAAACATTGTAGACAGCAAAAATATCTACTTATAGGGAGAATGAAGGGCAACAGGTAGTCTCATACACTGCTGGTGGGAGGAGGAATTAGTAACAGTTTTGTAAAGTTACCTAACAATATCTTTTAAAATTAATATTACACATATCATTTGACCCCAGATGTGGGTCCATCCTACATTAAAAAATACCAGCATGCAAAGATTTATGTATAATAAAATTTATTGCAGCAAACAGCACAAAACAACAAAAGAAACTTGAAAACGATTTGACAATCATTATTCTGGGAACCATGAGTAAATAGTAGTATATTTATATGTATTATGGAATAATATGTAGCTATTATGTTATATGAATTAGTTTTATATCTTCTTATCAATTTTGACCTGGAGCATTCTTGCAAGATACTGCTAAATGAGAAAAGCAAAAGTAATGCATATATTGTGATTTTGAAGGTAAAAACAAATAAGAGCAACAACACTTTGTACACATATGTATATTTTTATGGTGTAAGGTGTTGAAACAGGAGTGAGATGAAGGGTAAATATTAGATTTTTACTTATTCATTTTTAATTAGAATGCATATAAATTGCTTCTGTAATTAAAAACTTAAATAATGGGAATACAAAAAGAGAACCCCTGAGAATGAATAAATTATAATAGTTATTATAAACAGACAAAGATAATGAAATCACCATCACAGGGAGAATTCTGGAAGAGGCTAGTGGACTATACGTTGGGATGATGTGAAGGGAATTCCTGCTCTGGGTGGGAGGGAGTTTTATTTCAAGACATTTAAATTCCCCTCTAGTTCTAAGAATCTTCGTTTGGGTTGGAGGACAATGCAGGGTCACAGCAAATCAATGAAGGGGCGACGTTCGACGGGGTGGAGTGACTCAGGTAGAGGCGATTCCACAGTGAAGTCAGTGAGGGTGAGGCTACACACTCTCACATTTCATGAGCAGTAGCTTGCTGGTGGCCTTTAAAGGAGCGGCCCCAGCGGGTCTGTAGCAACAGAAACAGGATTGTAGGGAATGTAGGAATGAGGAGGGCAAAGGGGAAAGAGTAAGTTAAGGTCAGCAAGCTTCGGACTGGAAGGAAGGAAGGTGACAGAAGGCTGCTAACTGGAGAGGAGGCAAGACAGAGGGAAGGTTGGGCTTGGCTAGACCTGAGAGTGTTTGTGGAATGGGCACCCATGTGGGCAGATAATCTATTAAATGAGGTCTATGAGGGCCTGGGTTGGATTACAGTGCAAGGGAGGGGTGCTCGGGTCTGCCTTGTGGGGACAGCCCTTGCTCCCTAAAACAGGAGGGTGGGAAAATGTCAAGATCAAGGACTTTACTTTGGATGGTTTAGTCTTTGGAGATAAGCAGATCTTCAGTTTGGAACTCAAGTTACTAGCTCCGTGGTTTTACCTGTCCAAGCCTTAGTTGTACTCTTGTTAAGTGGAAATACTTAATTTCTCAGGCTTGTTGTATTAGGGAAAAATACTTAATTTCTCAGGCTTGGTGTATTACGGAAAAAACACACACATTGTGTCTGGCCCATAGTTGTCACTGATTAAATGACAACTGTGGCTATTGCTTAAGAGGCAGCAGAGCATAGAGGAGAGGAGGTACGCTTTGGAGTTAGACAGACTGGGGTTGACTGGAATTCAGGTCTGCACATTTAATATTTGATGACCATAGATATCCTAATTAAGGCTGTATTCATTCTTCATCTATCAATTGGAGCTATGGACATAAGGCTGTTGGGAGCTTCAGAGATAATGTTTGGCAAGTACCATGCCTGGAACAAAGAAACTGCTTACTACAAAGAAGCTGTTATTGTTTATTTTTCTCATTGTCTTTTTCATAGGTGAGGTCATGGGATGACAGTCTTAGCAACACATTAGGAACAGTCTGAGAGGTAAATAAACAGTTTTCCAAGTAGCAGAGAGGCCCTGCTCAATTAATATGGTGTTCTCCGGCTGTTCCTGGCTTCCTGGAATTGGGATTGGGGAAGGGCGATAGAAGGTGGCAGTCAGAGTAAAGGAATAGGTATACCTGACTGGACCAAATAACTAAGCCTCTATTTGAGCATTTCTGTTTTGTAATTATTTCTTTGCATATCTGTGATATTTCATGGGGAGAAGCAGGAAACAAATCCAGGTGGACCTACAATTTGATCACTTGCTTGTTGGGTGATACTGGGCAAGGTGTTTTATGAGCTTCAGTTTCCTATCTGTGAGATAGTAATAACTCCTACATCAGGATTCAATAAGCATTCATTATTCATTGAAGCTGGGCGTAGGGTGGATGCTCAGTACATACGAAGTTTGTTTCCCTTGGATGCTAATGAGGGCCCTTGTCTCATTCATCTCCCATTTCTCACAACCTACCATGAGAACTGACTCTAAAAAAGCACATTTCATAAATAAATGGATAAATGAATGAACAAATGAACTAATGAACACTGGTGGGGGCAATGTCAAAATGGATGATCCTGCAAATATGGGTCCACTGCATATAATAGAGCCATGTGGTTCTAGCCTCAGGAAGTACAGGACCTAAGAGACCTTTCTTCCTGCCATCAGAGACAGTGATAAAACAATAAATTATGTTACAGCCGACAGTAATTAGACAAGAGGGTTGTTGCAGTCTCTCTCTCTTTCAGCTCTCCAGGAACATTTATGGGGCTCCGAGGGCAGCCATTTCCTACCGCCCCTGCATCTATGTTAGTTCCTGCATTCATGGGCCTAATGGACCCAGAGTTGGGGGAGAAGGTACATGTAGGGCTGGTGCAGGGTTGGCTGTCACTGCCTACTCTGGAGATTTCGGGCTGACTGGAGGATGTGGGCAGGGTTCTGAGGCCCCTTTGCAACAAGTCCCATTCTTTCTCCTTTTTTTTTTTTTTTTTTTTTGAGACAGAGTCTCACTCTGCCACCCAGGCTGGGATGCAGTGGCACAATCTCAGCTCACTGCAACCTCCTTCTCCCGGATTCCAGCGATTCTCATGCCTCAGCCTCCTAAATAGCTGGCATTACAGGTGTGTGCCACCATGCTCAGCTAATTTTTGTATTTTTAGTAGAGATCTGGTTTCACCATGTTGGGCAGGCTTGTCTTGAACTCCTGACCTCGAGTGATCTGCCCACCTTGGCCTCCCAAAGTGCTAGGATTACAGGCATGAGCCACCGCGCCCAGCCCTCATTCTCTTTCTTGTTCTTGCTTCTCTCTTCTATAAAATGGGAAGTTTACGTTAAATGACTGACAATGCTCTTTCCAATTTTGAAATCTTATGCCTACATTGATCATTTTGAATCAAGTATTTAGCTTGACTTCAGGTTCAGGGATATCCACAAGAGTGAACGCCTGTGTAGGGTTTCTGAAGGTCCATTCTGTAGTCCCCGCATGCTTACAGATGCTGCACTAAATTTAAGATGCTCATTTGGTAATTAAGATTGCTTATGTAACAGCAAATTCTAAAAGGATCCTTCTAGTCTAGAGCTTACGCTGGCTTTATTTGTTATCATTCCTAAATATTTAAAGTCCCCTATTATCTATACATTCTGATTTACTGATTCTCATTGCTGATCTCTTCCTCAAGGCATTTGAGTTTGTGACTCTTGAAAGTCAAGCCTTTTCATTTTATATACAAGTCATTAACTCAGAAGGAGGGGATGTGACTTGTCCAAAGCCCCTCAGCTGAGAGTTCAACAAGAATTTCTGACTCATCCGTGAGCTGCTTTTTCCACAGCAATCTAGAGAGAGGTTCAAGTTCAAGGCCACACGGAGGGGCAGTCCTTTGACATAAGCGCCTTAGGGGTGTCTGATAGTGGAGACTTCCCTGAAGCAGATTTTAAAGAGAAGAAGAGATAAATGTTTCAGATGATATTGGCCTCAGTTTTGTCATTTATAAGAAGTATGGTGATCCTATTGTGCTCCCTACCTTAAGGAGTTTTGACGGTTTTAAGTTAAATAGTGCCTGAGAAGGAGACTATAGGTGTCTGGATATTATATAGCTACCTTTTCTCTGAGAATTTCCTGAATATGGGTGAGGGATTGACTGGGTCTTATTCTCCTGATCTCCTGAATTGTAATAATCACATGCATTTTTGCTTTTTGTTCCACAAAAGTGAAGATTTGCATAAAAATGCATAAGAGGGCCTTGAGAGACTTGGGAATGCCAAGGCCCAAGCCCTGAGGGCAACCTCAACACCTACCTTCCCTCCTGTGGTGCAAGTGTCTGAGGCCGGCTCCTGCTAGGATGGACCATGGACCTCACCCAATTTCCCTGAGTTTGCATAATGCAAAAAAGCATTTACTTTAATAGTCCCACCCTCTCTAGGCTGAGATGTGTTTTCCTTTCCTGAAAATATCCCAGTGCAGATGCATCACATTTCTGACAACATGTTCTCCCACCCAACGGATCGGAATGATCATTTAAAAGCTCTGAGTGAAAGCTCAGGCTACTGATTGATCCGATAATATTGTCTCATTCCCATTTTAAGCTACCTGTTCCTTAAATTGCATATAAAAATACAGTCCATGCAATATTAATACACTAATGAATAATACACTAACAATTTGAAGCATGCCAACCTACCCAAGGATTTTTCATCTCCTGCATGTTTCATCAGAGACATTAGGTATATACTGAATAACCGTTAGGATGATGAAAATGATAATAATAATGAAATAAATATGGAGCAGTTTTACTGTGGTGGGGAAAAACATGAAAAGTAATTTTCAATTATAAGTGAGAAATGGACACCTGTGATCCAGGGATGGGCCTCTGCTTTTGATGTATCACAGGTAAGGGCAGCTGCAGCTGTGTGTGACGGTATGTATAACACAGTCTCATCTGTCTAGTGCTGTCAGAGAAGGTGTGATTGTACAAAAGTGGGATTTCTAGACATCAGAAGTAAAGTGGTTTGAGAGAAAAGGCATGGACTTTGGAGACAGCTGGCTCTGGATTCAAATGCTGGTTCCCCCACTTCCCTGCCCTGTGAATTCTTTCTGCTTTGTATTTTCTATCTGGAAAACAGGATAATAACTGCCCCACAGGATTATAGTGAAGATTAAATCAGATCATGTATATGAGAATGCCTGGGCCAGGGCCTGAAACCTGAGGGGTATCCACCAAATGATTTCCTTTCCCAAAGCTCAGTGGACACTACCTGTAGTGACTTCATAAATGTTAGTCCCTTCCACTTACACCTTAATAAACTTTGAGGCAGCTCACTCAAAAATTCAGAGGCTTTTTCTTCTTATCTGTGGATTTGGGAATACACCTCAGGCTACTGGAGTTTTGGGATCCCAGATCTGCAAATCAGAGAGGTGTTATGGCACATCTACATCCAATTATGGATGTGTAAGCATGGATGGTATGCCAAATGCTCATCAGGAAGAAACAGCCTATAGGTGTATATAAGCTTTCTTTTAAACATGAAGGTTTGTGGGGGAAATAATATCTATTATTTTTGGAAAAGCATTTTATGCATGTATTTTTTTTTTTTTTAGAGACAGGGTCTCACCCTGTCACCCAGGCTGGAGTACAGTGGTACAATCATAGCTCACTGCAGCCTCAAGCTCCTGGGCTCAAGTGATCCTCCCTGCTCAGCCTCCCTAGTATCTGGGACTACAGGCGTGAGCCACTGCGCCTAGCTAATTTTTGCCTTTTTTTTTTTTTTTGTAGAGATGGGGTCTCACTATGTTGCCCAGGCTGGTCTCAAACTCCTGGGCTCAAGCAATCCTCCTGCTTTGGCCTTTCAAAGTGCTGGGATTACAGGGGTGAGCCACTGCACCCACAGGGAAAAGCATTTTAAATGGGATTTATTTTGTAAAGTTTTGTGAGTTTTTTCTTAAAATTGAAAATAAGTGCTTTTATTCGTTCATTCATTCATTCATTCACTCATCCGTCCTTTACTGAGGGTTGACAGTGAGCTAGTCACTATGCTGTGAACACTGAAGATGTAAAGACATGATCCAAGGGGATGACAGGCCCATGAACTGTCACTAGTTAAGTGGAATGAAAAATGCTAAAATGGGATACAAAACACTGCGGACATAGCATAGAGCCAGAACCAAGAAAAGTGGTAAGTGTTGCAGGGTAGTGGATATACAGGTTGACTATCCCTTATCCCAAATGCTTAGGACCTAAAGCGTTTTGGATTTTGGATTTTTCTGGATTTGGAATATTTATGTATACATAATTAGATATCTTGGGGATGGGACTCAAATCTAAACATGAAATTCATTTATGTTTCATATATACCTTAAATACACAGCCTGAAGATAATTGTATACAGTATTTTTAATAATTTTGTGCACGAAACAATGTTTGACTGCATGTTGACTGCTGCTGTCACGTGAGGTCAGGTGTGGAATTTTCCACTTATGGTGTTGTGTCAGCACTCAAAAATTCTTAGATTTTGGAGCATTTTGAATTTCAGATTTCAAATTTAAGGATGCTCAACCTGTATAGAGTATGTGACATGTTGTGTGCATGTATGTGTACCAGGGTGCTCGAGGGGTATGATGCTAACCCTCAAGCTGGCTGCTATTAGTCATTGATTGCTGAATGTGTTCTAACCCACTTTGCAAAGCACTTACTCATGTTTTCTCATTTGGTCTTAACACTCTGCAGTCTATGCATGGTTGTCCCTATTTCACCCTTGAAGAAACTCAAATTCAGAGAAGAATAACCAGACAGTATATACTCTGAATTTTATTTTGTCTTTCTAGCTCAAAGGCTATGTTTGAGCTCTGCTAAACTCTAAGCCCTTGCCTTAACGGAGATGCAGAAGAGAGTAAGAAAAGACCTTGCACCTAAAAAACTAGTTGTGAGGCTAAGACTTCAATGGGAACTAAAGTTTTAAGACTTTAGGCAAAATATGATCAGTCCCGAACCTGGAGGGAAGTGAGCTGCGAAGTTCATGGCTGGGGTGAAGTTTAATAGAGGAGGAGCTTTTTGAGTTAAGTCTTGAAGTAGGAATAGGACTATGAGAAGCTGAGAAGAGGAAAGGGCACTGCAGTCAAGGGGAACTAGAGAGTCTGGAAAGCACACACCTAATGCTGGGGTTAGAACAAAATAAAGAGAAGGAGGATGTGCCAGGGGTAGAAGAAGTTAAAAAAGAGTTTTCAACTTGTCTTCCGGATACCAAGATTTTTGTGCCATTTCCTTTTCTGACTAAATGTGACAACTTAGGCAAGGCTTTTAACTTTTTAAATTTTAATGCTTTTCCCCCATATGTCAAAAGTCATCCAAGGAACTATCATAAGAAAAAAATGTAATACTATGAAAAAAAGTCATCAGAAGTCCTTGATGGAAAAGTGCTCTGTAAATATGGGAAATCAGATTGTAATGGGCAACAACGACCTGGCCCAGAATGGTAGACCGCCATGGTAGGAGGAGAGGAACTGACTCTCACCTACCTATCAGAGTCACTTCCTCCCTCAGGCAGATGATGTCTTCTGCCCCACCCTAAAAGTCAGCTCAAACTCCTTAAACTGCCACTGTTTAAGCCTTTAACCATCTGGGGAGAATTGTAGACATATGATAGTAACAGACCACTTTTTGACCAAAGCAACCAGAGGATATGCCACTACATGTGCTATACAACACAGGTAATACCATTTCACCACCCTGGACCTCAGTTCCCCATCCGTAAAATGAGGAAGTAGGAGTAGATGTTCCCCAAGGTTGTCTCCAGATGTAATGTTCCATAGCAATGAAAAATGACAATTCATCCAGAGTCCCTGGGATGCTAATATGTATCAACCAAAAGTCAAAATAAAACAAAAACCAACCCCCAACAAAAGCAGACAAGAAAAACAATAAGGAGGGAGGGATTCTATGGTCAAATTTGGTTCAAAAAATTAAACACAGCTCATTACTGAAAGCCTTCAGTGAGTTGAAATGCATTGATAATCTAAAGGAGGATGAGATACAGAACTCTTCCAAAACTTACTTGTCCACATAGTTGTTTTTTCCCAGATATATTGTCCATTGGATTATACTTTAAAAAAAATTACACTAGGTTTGGTCTAATGAGTTCAAACCCAAGGCGGTTCTTTCCTAGGCTCAGGAGAGAAGGTTAGTACAGTAGAGAAAGCCCTGGATTAGGGCTGTCTGGACCAGGTGTACTCATGTTTTAAGGCCACTTCTGTCCTCTTTCTTACAGTGTGACCCTGGACAAGTCATTGCTTTTCTTTTACCTCATAATTAAAACAGTTTGGATAAAGTGGTCTCCAAAGTATCTTCTGGTTCTAATAATATTTTATGAATACATAATTTTCTGTAGCTTGTTCATTTGTTCAGCAAATATGCAAAGAGCAGAAGTTGTGTGCCAGCAACTATAAGGAGACTGAAAGAAAAATCGGATAACATTGGGAGATATACCTAATGCTAGATGACGAGTTGGTGGGTGCAGTGCACCAGCATGGCACATGTATACATATGTAACTTACTGCACATTGGGCACATGTACCATAAAACCTAAAGTATAATAATAATAATAATAATAAAAAAAAAAAGAAAAATCGAATATGTGTCATGTAGGAAGTCTCAGGCCAGTGAGAAAGATAGACACATGCACAGTAACAATCGAGTGTGATCAGTGCTTGTGTCCAAGCGTGGCTCAAAGAGGGCATCTCACCAGTCTGGTGAAGGGGATGGTTAGGAATGGCTTGTTGGAGGCAATACTGGTGGAAGGATGAATAGGAATTAACATGGTGGTAAAAAGAGCTCTGGGTGAAGAAACGTCATGGATAGAGAGACCACTGAATGCAATGTATCTGGGAACCATAACAACATCAACAACAAAAACAACAGTAATGATGGCATCAGTGGCTATGATAGCTCCAGCAAATATTAGGTGTTAGATCACAGCTAAGGGCTTTACATTCATTAATCTCTAATTTCTACAATCCTATAAAGTAGTTATTATCCTGATTTTATAGTTGAGGCAGTAACAGCCAATTAATTATGTTTTGGGGGGATTTTTCTTTGAATACAATTAACTTTCAGCTAACCCTAAATAATCTATCTACTTAATCTATTACTCATATCATTTTCAGTCTGAGATTGTTTTTTTCCTCTTTAATTCAAGTTCCTTCTGGCTGCTTCTGATCAACTCCAGTGAGGGCATGAAATGGAAACTCCTTTCAATATTGGCTTAGGCAAAATATTAGGATGCGCAAAGATCATGATGCATTTTAAACAAAAAATGATAGATTTGTAGATTTTTCCATGAACATTTCTCCCCTCCATTGGGGTGAATTATTGTGATTAGGACTTAATTCAGTTGTCCTTCCTGACTTCGGAGAGGCTTGAACTTTTTTTTATATTAATGCATTCATTCATCAATCATTTATTGAAAACCAATCCATGCCAGACACTGAATAAAACACTTTGGGGATTACCTTGAATACCACATGACTCAGTGGAGGTGGTACCTCTTCCAGGAAGTCTTTCTGGCTTTACACCTTCACCTGTGCAACAAGCTGGGTCAAATGACTTTGTCTGCTCCCAAACTGCTCTGCACCTTGATTAATCATAATACTTTGTTCATTGTAGCACAATTGTCTATTTGCTTATTTATAATTTTTGATTTGGTATCTTGATTATGTCTATGAGGGCGGAGATGGTGTGTTCTGTTAACTCCTGTATTTCCAATGTCTAATATAACACCTGACTGCATGATAGGTCCAGCACATGGTTGTTTATTGAATGGATGGACTTTCAGTTTTTTGAATACAGAGATATATCTAACATTTTTAAAATCCAAAGTGCTTATCAAAATGCCTCAACATAGTAGGGGTGCCTTAGAAATTTGTTGAATGAAATGAATAAATAAAAGATGACAGGCATAGTCTCTGTCTCAAGAAGCCTACAGTCTAGCAAGGGAGATAGGTTATTTGTGGACGATAGGTTACTTGTGGACCAGCATCTACCCTTTCTACTGAGCAAGAGAACTCCTTCTTTCTCTATTCATGGGCCATGTGTCTTGCATCGGGCTCCACCCACAGCTAGGACACAGAAGATTGCTCCAGAAATTGATTCAGAGGTGGCCACCTGATCCAACGAATTCTTGCCAGAGAGAAAATATGAATCCCAGGTCTTGGGATCGAAGAGATCTTGCGTTCCACTGGTGTTGGAAGTTAACGATATAAAGCTTGGAGCTTTTTCAAACAACTGGCTACTATGAGGGAAGCAATCTGAGAGTGGAGCCAGCCCAATGGAAGGAAAGCTGAGAGACTGCCTATTGGTCAATATATTTCCTTTTATCACTGTATGAGTTGGAATTATCAGATATTTGTAATAGAGCATTTTAACTGATGTAGGCATGGGCCCATAACATTGTAAAGGAAGAGAGTTCCCAATAATTTAGAGAACTCAAAAGAGAGACTTGTCATTTCAACGAAGAACTCAGGAGAGAGGTGGAAATGTTTAATCCAGGCCATTAATGCAGGTGATTACTTGAATTCTCAGGTAAAAGTAAAGTTCTCAAGGCTTGAATTAGGCCTTGAGAGATGAAAAGGATCTATCCATTAATGTAGGTGAAGCACTTCCAAAAGAGGAAGCAATGGGAGCAATGTGATGAGGCCTAAACATAGGGAACACTTAGGAAAAAATGCCTGGCTGGAGCCTGAGTTCCATCTTAGGCAATGACAGGAGAGAAGCAAGGACAGGTGGGTAGGATGGAAGGCCTTGAACACCAAGCACTGCAGTATGGGATCTGTAGCAAATGTGCATCTCCCTTCCTGGGAGGTATGGCGTGGAGTGGTACTGTCCATCGAATGCCCACCCGATGACATCCCCTGGGTCTACCGTAGACTTTTGGGATCAGAAGCCGAGCCCTCCTGTCTGCTTTATGAAAGATGCCTTAGGGTTTCCCCTCATTCATGATTCTTTCCTTACACCATCTGCAGATTTCTAACTGCCTATTTGTAGGGAAAGGGAGAGAAGAAGAGAATAGAGAGGCACCAGCGATAGGCCCTTTGGAAGCCTCAGGTCTCAATGTGAAAACTGCATCCCAAAGACACATCTCCTCACAATGGGAGTGAAAGGAGAGGTGAAGGAAACTATCAGAAAAATAGTAACATGAAGTTCCTCTTCATCTGCCAGGGCCATAGCAAGAAAGAATGGGGCCTTGGTAAGAGACATTTCCAAACTGACTATCAGGGTTGTATATGGGATTTTACACTTCTCTAAGGCAGAGGGCAGGTGTTCACCTTCCATCTTCTCTGCTGCCAAGACCAAAGTGGGTGTTTCAGGCTAATTCTACTCTGCTCAAATCAGCTGAAAACTTAGGCAAAATAAGCTTTCTATGTAGGCCTGGCTTCATGAGCATGCGATCTATTTAGCTGCATGAAGCGTCCATGCTTAGAAGGGCCCAAAGCTAGATTTAATGCTCTTCTGTCATCATTAAAATTTTTAATATTTTTTGAACAAAAGTCTCCGTAATTTCATTTTGCACTGGAACTTGCAAATTATGTAGCTGGTCCTGCTTCTATGTCTCAGGGAGTGGAGGGAAAAAGTCAAAGGTCACTTAAATTACTAAGATTTGGCTGCTTTCCTTTGGCCATCTCGTGGTGGGAACTTGCCTTACCTGGTAGGTTGTTGCATACGTCCCACAGCTTCTGACCCTCTCTCCCCTGTCTCCTACTTCACCGCTTTAGAAAGTGCAGCCTCTACTTCCATCAGTGTGAGTCCCATCTGCCTCTCAGGAGCAGGCAGAAATGATTCCCATCCCTTCATTATATTTTCCCTGATTCTTCCTGTTAAAGGTATTTCCTTTTTTTCTGTCATCTTACATTGAACTTTTGTCACTTTTGTATTGTATTATGGTGACTTTCGCCATGTAAGATGGAGCCAGCATAAGCTTTTAGAGAGAACAACCTAGATTGAATGTACAGCTTTGGAAATACAAACTCTCTGAACCTCAAGGTCATTATTGGTTAAAATGGGAGGAAAAACTACTTCTCATTTAGGGTAATTGAAAACATTAATTGAGATACAGCTAGTGAGTCAAATCTTTTGGTTTGCCCAGGACAATCCTGGCCTATGCCTATTAGCCAAATATTATTATTTATATTTCCCCCTTTTAACTTCAAACAAAAAGTTTGAACAAAAAGTTATATGGCTCTCAAGTTTCATATTTTAAAACGCCCAGGAAGGCATCTGACACATAGTAGGTGCTCGAGACATGTTTGCTGAATCAGAAGCTCTTTTTTTTTCTTATAAGAAATTTTCTTAGCTGTGCATGGGTGTTGCACCTATAGTTCTAGCTATTCAGGAAGCTGAGGATGGAGAATCGCTTGAGTCCATGAGGTCAAGGATGCAGTCAGCCATAATTGTACCACCGCACTCCAGCCTGGGTGACAGAGGGAGAGAGGGAGGGAGGGAGGAAGGGAGGGAGGGAAGGAAGGAAGGAAGGAAGGGCAGGAGGGAGGGCGGGAGGGAAGAAAGAAGGAAGGTAGGTAGGGAAAAGGGAGGGAGGAAGGGAGAAAGAGAGGAAAGAAAAGAATGGGAGGGGGGTAAGGAAGGAAGGAGGGAAGGAAGAATGGAAGGGCAGGCAGGAGGGAGGGAGGGAAGAAAGGAAGGAAGGGAGGGAGAGAAGAGGGAGGGAGAAAGGGAGGGAGAAAAGGAGGGAGGCAGGAAGGGAGAAAGAGAGGAAAGAAAGGGAGGGAGGGAGGGAAGGAAGGAAGGAAGAAAGAAAGGAATTTTTCCTTCCCTTTTGAGGGGCATGTGCATACATTTTTATATCTCTACCAAAGTTTACAGATTTATAATTAATGACAAAATATGCAGAAGTTAAAAAAAATCACTGTGTGATGGAAAAAAATGACAAAACCACCACTTTCATCATGCCTCTGATTCTTCAAGGGCTACGATGATGGCTCTTTTGCCCTTTGTGTGGCTTCATGGGAGGGAACAGGGCATGCTGCTCTTTTGTTTTATTGATATTCCAGTGGCGTGCAGGTACGCAGAAGTGCAGGGACAGTGGAGTGCTTTTAGTTTTACATTTACACTGAATAAAGTACATTCATGGCATCCCCATCTCCTTTGAGGAGGAGCTCGAGTCTGGGGAGGGGGGAGCTCTGACCTATTAGTATTGAGGGAGTATCTACTATGTGATGAGTGCCAAGGCCAACCCTTTATATCAACTGCAGTGGGGTCGGTGTCTCTTCATGAGCATCCCTGGAGTAATTGCCTTCATGGAATCTTGCTTTGGCTGGCAGTTTCCTCTCACAGTCTGGGGAACCTCTGAACTGTGGAGTTGATTGTCATGACTTGCCCAGCTCCCCGGCCAGACACCTCACACAATATCACAATAGCACAGATGCATTAGAAAACACGGCATCTTGATCTTGTTGTTTGGGTCAGAACACTTTGCCCTCACTGTTTTGATCACACTGGGATCTTTGCTCCATCAGCAGTGGGGGCAATTAATCTGTGGTACGCAGAGCGGTTGGAATTATGGATTAGAAATACAATGTGGCCAACCTGGACTTAAGTATGATCCTGAAATGTCTGCCAGGTAGACAGTAATGAGTAATATTGTTAATTCATTAGCTATGAATTAACAACAAAGAAGCTTAGTTTCGTTATCTAGTTCATAATGAATATTACTGGTAAAAAGACAAACTTGAAATAAAACTGATGGCCATCAAAACTGATTTCCCCACAGACTAGGTGCTCCTTCTTCCCACTCCCTTAAAACTTGGTGCTTGTCTCTACCTCGCCAGGGGTCACACTGTTCTCTAATGTGTAGGTGTATTAGTCTATTCTCACACTACTATAAAGAACTGCCTGAGACTGGGTAATTTATAAAGAAAATAGGTTTAATGAACTCACAGTTCTACAGGCTTAACAGGAAGCATGATTGGGAGGCCTCAGGAAACTTACAATCTTGGCGGAAGGTGAACGGGAAGCAAGCATGTCTTATCATGGTGAAGCAGGAGAGAGAGAGAGCAAAGAAAGCCACACACTTTGAAATCATTAGATCTTATGAGAACTCACCCACTATCACAGGAACAGCAAGGGGGAAATCCATCCCCATGATCCAATCACCTCCCACCAGGCCCCTCCCCTGACACACGGGGATTACAATTTGACATGAGAGTTGGGTGGGGACACAGAGTCAAACCATATTAGTGGACTTACGTGTTTTTCTTGCTGACAAGACTGGAAACTTGTTGAGAGCAAAAATGATCTTCTTCATGCCTGTGTCAAGCAGCAGTCCAGTTCAGACCAGTATTTGTCCAGAAATCTAGCACTTGCCTCACATAGGAAAAATTAAGCAGCTTGGCCATCAGTGCCTTCACCCTCATTTTAGTGTGCTTTGTTTGTGAAGGAGACACTGAAAGTCATTGTAAGGCCATTGACTGAATTCTAGTTGGATTTTGTTGGGACCCCTTGGAGAGTCTTGGGCAGAGGAATTACTTAATCTGACTTAGGCTTTAAAAAGATCGCTCTGGCTGCTGGGTCAAGAACAGATTATGAGGGATGGAGGTTCAGGAGACTGGCTGGGAGGCTACATCAGCCACCTAGGTGAAATACGAAGTAGGGCTTGAACCAGGGCAGAAGCAGGGGAATGGTGCCATATTTTGAACATGAGGCTGATAGGTTTGGCTCATGAAGCAGGTGTAGGGAGTGAGGGAAAGAAAGAGGAGGCAAGGATGACTCCAGTGCTTTTGGTCTGAGTAACGGAAGACTGGAGTTATTATTCATTGAGTTGAGGAAGGGTGGGGCTGGGAGCAGATTTGGAATACTATCCACTGTAGGAAGGGAGACTGTCACTGGGCTTGTCCCCAGCCTCTCCCAACTCCCCATTCCCGCCTTTGGGAAACCCCAGTCCTGCCCAGGCCCTGGTCCTGCTGCCATAGCACCAGCTTCTGATCTCTGCCTCCTTCAGCGTCCTTTTATGTGCTGCTTGTTCCCTAGGATGTCCTCATGTCTGTCAGATGCAGTGGGAAGCAAAATCAGGTTCTACCCAATTAGCTCATCTTAAGTGGATTTCACTGTGCATTTAATTAAACCTGTTATAATCTTGAAGGGTATTTTGATACACGGCACTTGATACAGAGTAATTAGACTACTTTGGGCATGCACATAAATAACTCTGGGCTGAGGTTTAAGCTGGACTCTGCTGCTATGGGTTTATATCAGCTACCTTGCCAATAATTTTAAAGCCAATAATGTTTACACACTCTAGTTTGCAGCCTTCTTAGTCCTTCTGGCTGGTGGATTGACTGCAAGGTCATCTGGTTATGCTTTGCTCTGGCATAGAAGAAGCGTTCCTGATCTTGTCACTCCCACTCAAATGAATTTATTTTAAAAAAATTGACACATAGTAATTGTACATATCTATGAGTTACATAGTGATGTTTCCATACATAAAATGTACGTATCAGATCAGGGCAATTAGCATACGCATCATCTCAAATATTTATCATTTCTTTGTGTTGGGAACATTCAATATCATTTTTCTAGTTATTTGAAACTATATATTATTACCTGCAGAGCTATAGAACACTAGAGCTTACTCCTATATAGCTGTATCCTTCGACAAATATCTCCCCATCCTCCTTTCCCCTACTGTAAAAACTCCTTAAGTGTGCATTCTTGGCCATGCAAAATTTTGGTGGCCCATTACTTTTCCAGTATATACTCAGTCCTCAAAACTTTATTCTACTGGACAACTATATCTCAATCTGCCTCCAAACCTTTGCTTCAGCGACTTCCTCTGCATTGGTTTCCTTTGTCTTTCTTTTATTCTGTGTTTGTCAGAATAGGATAGATTATGCTGCAGTAACAAATGACCCCGACATCTCAGTGGCTTACTGTACCAAAGGGTTTTATTTTTGTTTCTCTCTCTCAGTCCTTCTGTACAACCATTGCAGGTCAAGTGCAGCTCAGCTCTATGCTGATTATTAGTGTAGAGGTAAAAGAGAACATGGGTAATCATATACTGGGTCTTCAAGCTTCTACTCAGAAATGGCATATTCATTTCCAATAACATTTCCTTGGTTAAATAAATCACATGACTGAGCCTGCCATTAATGGGGCGGGGAAGTATAATCCTCCCCTGGACAGACCGTGAATGTAGTGAACAATAACATGGTCTGAAGTTGCACTATGAAACTTTCCTAGATAACTCCTCATTTTTATTTCCAAAGCAGGGGTCATTCTGTACTTCCCATTAGAGTTTCAAAAGTTTGTGCTTTTCTCCTTTAACAGATATGGAGCTGGCAGACAGGGCAGTGCTTTTTGTTATCTTTCTCACCGAAGGTGTCTAGTAGACACTCATTAAATGTTATATGAATAAAGGTGGCCTTTCCAATTGTGTACTACCCAGGAGGCAACATTAAGAAGCAGAAAAGCCTGAGAAAGCTAGAACTGCCCCTTAGAAGCGCATATGGTTTTGTTCAGTAATAGCTTTATCTCATTCTATCCTTATGACAACCTTAGGGGACATAGGTAGTATTTTTACCCCCATTATATATATGAGAACACGGAGGCCCAGAGAGACACAAAGATGCTCACTTTCAGGGTGAATTAAATTATTGTCGGCTTAGCACTACCTTTGAACTTAAAGTGATGTTTAAAAATGAGGATTACTGTTTCATGGCCAAAATAATAGGCTCAAGACTTCTGTCTAACAGGAGAATGCCTTTGCTAATACATATGCCCTCCAGAGAGTAGGGATGTGTTACATAGGAGAAAATCAGTGGGTTACCCAACAAGATTCAGATAGACTCACTTAATTGCTGGAGTTTATGCTTTTGTGAATTATTACATTAGGCTATTGTGTTAGGGAGAGCCAGAGATTTAAAATCGATTTCTTGGAATGAGTGGAGTGGATTAGTATTTACCCAGTACTGGTACCCCATTGTATTAGGAAGTAATCAGCTTACTTGTGATTTTACAGGATCATAGGCAGAAGGGACTTGCCTTGTCTCAGGTAAGACTTTGGACTGTGGACTTTTGGGTTAATGCTGAAATGAGTTAAGACTATGGGGGACTGTTGGGAAGGTATAGTTAGTTTCAAAATGTGAGTACATGTATTTGGAGGGGCCATGGGCAGAATGATATGGTTTGGCTGTGTCCCCACCCAAATCTCATCTTGAATTGTACTCCCACAATTCTCACATGTTACAGGAGGGACCCAGTGGGAGATCATTTGAATCATGGGGGCGGTTTCCCCCATACTGTTCTCATGGTAGTTAATAAGTCTCATGAGATATGATTGTTTTATCACAGGTTGCTGTTTTTGCATCCTCCTTATTTTTCTGTTACCACAGTCATGTAAGTAGTGCCTTTTGCCTCCCGCCATGATTCTGAGGCCTCCCAGCCATGTGGAACTGTAAGTCCAATTAAACCTCTTTTTCTTCCCAGTCTCAGGTATATCATTATCAGCAGCATGAAAAGGGACTAATACACCATCTCTACAAAAAAATTTAAAAATTGGCTGGGTACCGTGGGACATGCCTATGGTCCCAGCTACTCAGGAGGCTGAGGTGGGTCAAAGTTCGCCTGAGCCCAGGAGGTCAAGACTGCAGTGAGCCAAGATCGTACCACTGGACTCCAGCCTGGGAAACAGAGTGAGTGAGGTCCTGTCTCTAAAACAAAGAAAAACCCAAAATATATAAAAATATGTACAATGGAAGGAACGAACTCATTTGTGGAGACAATAAAAATGTATGCTTAAAAAGTTGTCATTATGTCAGTTCATTATACAGAGCTATTCATTGCCAATACCTATGCTAAGTATTGGAGAAACAGAGATGGAAAAGAACTAGTTCCTGGACAGGCGTGGTGGCTCTTGTCTGTAATCCCAGGACACTGAGATGCCGAGGTGGGTGGATTGGTTGAGTCCAGGAATTAGAGACTAGACTGGGCAAGAGGGCAAAACCCCATCTTTAGTAAAAATGCAAAAAATTAGCCGGGTGTGTGGCACACGCCTGTAGTTCCAGCTATTTGAGAGGCTGAGGTCAGAGAATCACCTGAGGCTGTAGTGAGCCGAGATCACGACCCTGCACTCCAACCTGGGAAACCAGAATGAGAACCTGTCTCAAAAAACCAACAAAAACAAAACAGAAAACAAACAAACAAACAAACAAAAACTAGCTCCTGCCCTTGAAGAAACCTCATACCTAGGAGAGGAAGCATCTTCCATTGCAAGGCAGAGTAATAACCGTCAGGTAGGAGGCACAAACCAAATATTTGGGAGCACAGAGAAAGAGAAGGAGAAGGCAATACCGGAGGGAAAGCTGCTTATCCCAGCAGTATTACTCTAGTCTAGGCGGCTTATTAACCAGATTGTCAATAATGTCATGGTAATTGTTTCTAATGTTTTTTTAAAAGCCTCCAAGCATTTTATTGCATTTGACCCTTTATCTAATAAAGCTATCTGCCTTCACCAAGTGGTGTCAGCATGTCACTTAACATGAGCGGCCAAGTCCATTCCAAGGTCCACAAGGGAGAGGGGCTCCTTATGAAAGCAGTTCTTCCTCCCCCCATGCCGGATCCAACTCACACCCTCCACTATAAATTCCACCTAGGCCATGTCTGATCTGTGTTCTGGAGTATGTTGTGTGTGTATCCTAGTTCCGCTCCAGACTCTGGCAAGTATTTCTACCATGGAGGCTAAATAGCTTCAGCTAGAAGTCAGGGCTCTCAAAGCAGCCAGTATGTCTGGATTCACATCCTGGCTCTATCACTGAGCCGTAAGCCCATAGTGATGATCAGTTTTCTCATCTTTAAAATAGGAATTATGAACATCTGCTTTGCTGACATCCTATGGATATTGTGAATGCTTTAACAATTCCCTATTATTAGCCCTGCCACCACCAGCAATACCTAACATATACTAAAATGTCAATTTGTGCCAAGCCCTAGGCTCAGCATTTTGTGTGCAACATCTTATTTAACCCTTACAGTTCCCCGAGGTTAACCGTGTATTTATCTCCATTGTAGAGATGAGGTGACTATGGCTTAGTTACCTCAAGCAACCTGCCCAATATTATGTAGCTATGGAGTGCCTTGGACAAGACTTGAACCCAGGTTAATCGTGCTACCAAGGTAAACCCTTTCCGACCACATTCTACTCACAAAGGAAGTGGAGACATGGTGCCCAAGTCAGGGTATAAGTATTACTTAGAAAAGACATACCTGGCTGAGCGCGGTGGCTCATGCCTCTAATTCCAGCACTTTGGGAGGCCGAGGCAGGTAGATCACGAGGTCAAGAGATCAAGACCATCCTGGCCAACATGGTGAAATCTCGTCTCTACTAAAAATACAAAAATTAGCTGGGCATGGTGGTGCGCACCTGTACTCCCAGCTACTCAGGAGGCTGAGGCAGGAGAATCTCTTGAACCCGGGAGGCAGAGGTTGCAGTGAGCTGAAATCACACCACTGCACTCCAGCCTGGTGACAGAGTGACACACTTGGCCAGGCACAGTGGCTTATACCTATAATCCCAGTACTCTGAGAGGCTGAGGCAGGAGGATCATTTGAAACTAGGAGTTTGAGACCAGCTTGGGCAACATAGCAAGACTCCATTTCTAAAAAAATTAAAAAATTATTTGGGTGTAGTGGTAGGTGCCTGCAGTCTCAGCTACTCAGGAGGCTAACGCTGGAGGATTGCTTGGCCCCAGGAAGTCCAGGCTGCACTGAGCTATGCTCCCACCACTATACTCCAGCATGGAAGACAGAAGAAGACCCTGTCTGTATTTAAAAAAAAAAAAAAAAAAAGACACACCGCAACATACCACAGCACAAACACACACCACAACACACACACACACAACACATACACACACACACACACACACACACACACACACTACAAAATCCCTGGTTCTGCTTCAGCAGATTCTGGTTCAGTGTATCTGGGGCCAGGGGAATTATGTATTTTTTTAAAAAGCAAATGGCCTAGGTAATTTTGATATAGTTGGCTCTTAGAAAGACTTTTGGGACCTCACTTTGAATTAAAGGATGTCTCGTTCTGCTCTTCTCTGGTACTTGAATCTGGTCTACATCCTCAGACTTTTCAAACTAGTTAGAAAGCCATCCATCCATCCACTGACTCCATGCACCTGTGTGCTGGCCATCAGTGACAGAGACCAATGTAAGGCACAATTCCCAATTTGGAGGAGCTCATGGCTTCAGTTCTCATCTTCACTGGAACTCTGCCTCCTTTCTGCTTCTGTGAATTAGTTCTAGCCATACATTCTGGAGGCCTTGTGGAGAAAGTTCTCCTTTGCCTCTAGCCCTTCTTTGGTCCTTTCTTCTTCTTCTTCCTTCTTCCTTCTTCTCCTTCTCCTCCTCCTCCTGCTTTCTTCTTCTTCCTCCTTCTTCCTTCTTCTCCTTCTCCTCCTCCTCCTTCTTTCTTCTTCTTCTTCCTCCTGCTCCTCCTCCTTCTCCTTCTTCTTTCTCTTCCTCTTCTTCCTTCTTCTTCTTCTTTTTTTTTTGTGACAGAGTCTTGCTCTGTTGCTCAGGCTGAAGTGCAGTGGTGTGTGATCTCTCCTCACAGCAGCCTCCGCCTCCTGGGTTCAAGGGCTTCCCCTGCCTCAGCCTCCTGAGTAGCTGGGACTACAGGTGCATGCCACCACACCCAGCTAATTTTTGTATTTTTAGTAGAATCAGCATTTCACCATGTTGGCCAGGATGGTCTCGATCTCCTGACCTCGTGATCCACACACCTTGGCCTCCCAAAGTGCTGGGATTACAGGTGTGAGCCACCACACCCGGCTTCTTTGTCTTATTGTATATAGTTAAGGTGTACAACATGATGTTTTGATATACATATATGTAGTGAAATGATTATTATAGTCAAGAAAATTAACGTATCCATTATCTCATATGGTTACTTTACTATAGTCCTCTTGCAATCTGTTAGGTCTCTACAACTTATATGACTGCAACTCTGTACTGTCTCACTTATATGCTCCTATTTCCTGTTCTCTCTTCTCTTGTCACAATACCTCTGAAGGAGAGGATGGAGAAAAGAGTGCTTTGTAAAGGTGTGTTAGGTCTCACAAGACTTGCTAGCTCATGCTGTCTCTGTCTGCCTCCCTCTCTCTCTCTTTCTCTCTCTTGATCCCCCTCCCTGATAGCCAGTTTGGTGCCTACCTGTGGTTGCTCTGTCTACCTTCCTGTTGTATCCCAGTAGATCCTCAAAATAAGCATCAGCAGCCACATTGGGACCCTACCCTCCACAATGAGGAAGAGGTTGAGAGGTTTGGAGACAGGACAGGGAGGCAGGCAGGGTCAAGCCAAAGGTTCCCTTGGAGAGTCATGAGTGGGTTTTAGAGGGGTAAATGAACCCTTGAAATTGTACACGTATCCCTTATATGTATTGTGTGTGTGTGCAGTGGTGGTGGTAGGAGAGCTCATGACTGTCCCTGAGTTTGCAAAGTGTTTGTGACTCATAAAAGGTTGAGAGTGACAGCTATCCATTACTTCAAAGGGGGTAAATAGTTATCTTTAGAGAAGAACTTTCATGAGGGCCCACACATTCCCTTAATTTCTTACCCAAGAGTCTTATTTGATCTTCAACATAATCCTGTAGAGTAGTTATTAGTTCCACTTAATGATTTGGGAAACTGAGATCCTGCTAGGTAAAATAACTTGGCCCAAGTCCCATAGTTACCAAGTGGCAGAGGCACAGCCCACACCCAGATCATTCCACTAGAAGAAACAAAAAGTTTTCATTTGCTCTCAGGAAAAATTAGGGAATTAACCAGTTTTAATTAGTAATGAGAATTCAATACTCACTTTTTGAGTATCTACTATATGCTAGTCAAACACATATACACACGTGTGTGCACACAGATGCGCACACGCACATATATATATATTTCACAAGAGCCCTGAAAATCCAGGCAAACGTTTTGTTCTGCAAATGAGGAAGATGAATCCCAGAGAGGCTAGATTAAATTGTTCAAACTTCCACCACTGGCAGGTGAGGATTTAAACCCTGGTCTACTGAAGTCATCATAGTTTTGTCTCTTTTGATATCTTTCTCACCTCCCTGAGTAATTTGCAGAATCTTTGTGGGAATTGCCTGGCTGCTGGCTGAGGCAGAGAGTTGAGGGAAGGGAACGGAAATGATGCACTGCTAAATATCTCTGAACCTCAGTTTTTTCATCTATGGAATGGGAGTAAGTCATATTTTAAAAGGAAACTATGAAGATCAAATGAGATAATGCATTTAAGTGCCTGATATGTGGCAAGGCCTTGCTACATTTAGCTGTTATTATCTGACTGAAAAGAGAAGGACACGATGCCACAGTGGGACTGTCTCCCTCCTCAGGGCTCTGCTGTTCATCAATGCCTTAGTGGCCTTCTGTGAGGTGGAACCAGCTTTATTAAAGAGTTTCTCTTTTTCATCCTGCCAGGAGATTTCAGGAGTTCAAAACTGTTTTTCAAAATATGTTTTGACATTTAATTACATACATCCTCCTCTTCGGTTTTAACTTCCCTTGTCGTGTCTGCAACAAACAGGGGTTTTTGATGTACTAGTGTAGTTCCTATCCTTCCATAATCAGTTTCCTGCCTTTAACAATTAGTAATCTGAACATTGAAGTTCAAACACCCAGGTAACTTAATTATTTCTCTTTCTACTTCCCTTAACCAGGAAGAACCAGCAAATGACACATTGGTTTATCCAGCATTTTTTAAAATGTGACTTTAGACTGCACACTGGAACCAATGACCCTTCTCTCAGACCACATTCAATTAATATGCAAATGAATTAGACCTTCTGGGTCAGCATTGAAGTTTAGAATCAAAGGAAATCCAGGGGCAGAGGAGGGAGGAATTAACTACTTAGAGGAGTAGTTTAGAGAGTACAGGATTTGGAATTAGATCAAACAGGGTTTGAATCCTAGCTCTACCATTTACCTGCTTTAAACTATGGTCATGAGCAACTCATTAGCTCTCAGCAGCTACCTCTAAGCAAGCTCTGGGGACTTGAGTGTCCATCTCAGGTCTATAAGCAAGATATCCTAAACAAAGAACAAGCACTGTGTTCCCTGAGATGAGATCTCAGATTGGAGCATGGCGGAGAGGACTGCAAACCTCCAGAGAGCAACCTTAGGACCCGGAACCCACTTCTAGCCCTACTACGGTGTAATTGTGTGGAAAGGTCACTGGAGAGGCTTGTATCTTGGCACTTTCATTTGCATGATAGAAATAATAACAAACACCTCCCCGCTATCCTCCCTCCTTTCCTCTCAGATATAGTAGAAGATCCAACAATAACTCAACAACATTTTCTGAGTGCCTGCCCTAGGTTAGGCCGTGTGGAAGAAGCTGAAGATACTCAGATGAATGAGACCATCCTTGTTTTCAAGGCATTCAGACCCTGATGGGTAAACACACACTAATGACCATTTGTCTTAGAATGAGGTGATTAAACCACAGGAGAAATGGACTAGGACAGTGGGAAGGAGGAGGAAGGGGCCTCTAAGCCCTCTTGGGTAAAGAGTTCAGGACATGTGACATAAAGAAAAATAATTTTTATTGGTGGGGTGACAGAACTAGTAAATGTCTTTTCTCAAACATCTGTGATGTTGTAGAAAGGTATTAGAATTTCATTTGGTTTACTGCTTATTCATTTAACACATTTCCTGAGTGCCTACCATGTATCTGTTTCTGTGCCAGGAACTTAAGTCTCACTCTCTCACTTTATATGATGATAGATCAATCTGTCTATCATTTCCAGTCAATGAGTTGGTATTTGTATTTTTCAGCCCCTAGTTGGGGCCATTGAATACTTGTTGAAAGTGAGCAAACAAAGGAACACATGTTTGATGCAGTCTAAAAACCTTAGAATTGACTTCTAAATGTCTTTGAAAGGATAAATCTTTTGTGATTCTACTAACTTGGGTCAGCTTCTGTCAAATGCACTGTGCTTGGGAAGAACTTGGGTGTTCAGAACTCTTCAGTTCCTGAGACTTTGAAAAGAATACTTTGACTATGTGGTCAGTTTACCATCTACTTAATCAATTTTTGCCTGGAAAAGACTTAGGATACACAGAGCAACTTAGAAAAATTGTACCCAGTATTAGCAACCTTTTCTCCCCTGCTCTGTTTTTGTAATCTTGCTTCAGTGGGGGAAGGAATATCATGTTCATTTTGGCCGAGGGAATCAGTATTGTGTTTTAATAGGCAATAAGGTATGTCTCTCCGCATTCTGGAGCCAGGTGGAGCTCCCAGCAAAGTGGAAGAGAAAAGGCACAGGGCCACGGAACTATGGGGTGGGGACTGAGGACTGGAGAGGAGAGCTGGGAAAGGTGTGAACTAGCAGTGATTCAACCTGAGACTGTGGGCACCTAGAACTTTGTGCAGATGTTCAAGGCATGTTAGGTATAACAGGATGGCTTTCTTCTTCTTGACCACAAAGCAAAGCCTTCATCCATCCGTCTACCCACCCACTCACTCTTCCCTTTCCCCACTGACCCATCCACTTATCCAGTCAACCAGTCTCTATAGGCAGGCTCATTCCTAGCCATGAAGTATACAGAGATGAATGAGGAAATACAGACACATGAACAAGCAAATTAGGATACACTATATCTACAGCAATAGAGACATGAGGGAGCTGCTGACAAAATCCAGCAGCTAATAACTAACTAGCTCAGCAGGAATCATGGAAGGCTCCCTGGAGAAAGTGCCAACAGAGCTGAGCCTGGAAGAATAAATCTGAGATTGCCAGAACAGGTAATGTGGAGAGTTGTACCAGGAGGTGTTAAGAGCAATCTCAAGGTCATGGAGGCAAGAAAGGTCTGGAATATTCTGGGGAGTGGGAGAAGTTGAATGTGTGGCTAGAATGCAAGTTTGTGGCATTTGCACCACATTTTGCAGGATGGTTAATTTCTAGTTTGCTGAGTTTTCAAGAGCTCACCTTAGATGGCATCAGCCTTGAAGACATATGAATGCATTTTAATATCAAACAAGATTAGGTTAAATATACTGGCTCTATGCTCTCATATGCATATCTACTGTATGTCTCCAGTTGAAATGCCCATTATACATCTTTCATTCTTCTGTTCATTCATTTAAAAAAACAAATGTTTATTGAGAAACTACTCTGGGCCAACAAAGGCACAGAGAGGTGAGTTTTTCCACATTTACCCAGCTAAGTTCATCATAGCAACTGACAGAGGAGAACTCAACTCCCAAAGCCCACACTACCTCTGCTTACACCAGGCATTATACAACATGAATTTCTCTTTTGAGAATAAAGAAAGGAGCTAGCTGTTCATGGAAACTGAATTATTTGAACTCTGAGTTTTGCTTGGCTTTGGTAATAAACATTACTAAGGAAGTGTCTCTTCCTGGGTCACTTCTGCCTGTTTATATCAGAAGGCTTGATCAATGAGCAAAACAGATGAAGACTCCTGTCCTTGGGAAGCTTACTGTACAGTGTGATTACTTGGAATTACCTGTTAAAAATGGCTTTGCCTTCCAGACAGTAAGCACAATGAAGCCTGGAGTGTCTGTCTTATTTGATGATGGACTTATTACAGTGCCTGGCACATAGTAGAACCATATATATGTATTTTTTTACCTTTCCAGTCTGCATCCGTCATCCCAGAAGTAAATGACAACTGGCAAGCTATTCCTTGCAGGCTAATCTCATGTCCTTTGAGAGGGCTCTTAATGGATTCCACACTCATATAGCAGGCACAGTCATAAATGCGCTTAAAAATAAACAAACAGAACTTTGTTCTGCCAGGGTTTATGAATGCCATGATTACATGGGCAGAAGTGACCAATGAGGAGAGACTTCCTTGGTGACATTTACCACCAGGGCGAAGTGAGGCTCAGAGTTGGAGGAACTCACGTTCCATGCATAGCTAGTACTTTACATTCTTTCCTTCATCTATCTAAGGAGAAATTCACGCTGTATGATGCCGAGCCGTAAGTGGAAGAAACATGAGTTTGGGGGTTGGTGCTCTCTTCTTTCATTTGCTATGATGAATGTGGCCAGACACACGTGGAAAAATTAATCTCTTTGTGCCTTTGCTCTCTCATCTGTAAAATGCCTGACTTGAAGCTCAGGTGAGAGCATTGAATGAAATAATATATTGAAAGCATCTGGCCCAGTATGCCTAGCCCAGCATCAGCCTGTAAAATGATCATTATCATTACTGTGGTTCAGACTTTTGGGGAGATGTGTTAGGTTGTTTGGGTTTTGTAGAAAGAATCTAGGACCTAGAGACAGGGGACTTAAGTTCTCATCCCGGCTCTGTCACCTGTGAGCTGTGTGATATCAGCTTAGTTACTCAACCTCTCTGGACCTTGACTCCTCATCTCTTAAAAAAAGAAGTTGGTCCAATAATTTCTACTTATAATTTTTTCTTAGCAAAGTGCCCTCCTGTCAATCCCTACTTGCTAATGGCATCATTCAGCCTCTCTTGGATAACAACTGCCAAGCCTCTATAGCTACTAAATTAGAAAATGGTGATCCACCTGGGCAAATTGGAAGGAGCTGCGTTTCCTCTGGGTAGACCTAGCCCCATGCTGGAGCTGCCTGGGGAGCTATTTGGGGGCTGGATTTTGGTCCCATTTTCTCCCAGCCAGGGACTATAGTGCAGTGTACAACCTGACCCACCATATGCTGTGGCCCTGGCCTCCTCACTGGCCTCCAGACACACCTGTCCTATTTCAGTCCTTCTTCCACACTACTCCTAGGAATCACTTCCACACTGAACCCTAAGCAGGATTCACTCTCCTTCCTGCACAAACCCTTCACTGGCCCCTCTTGGCTTCAGCATAAAACCAGGCCACTTTGCTAGGCCTCATACAAGCTTTTCCTCTCTCAGTGGGGCACCATAAGTGCACACATGCACCATAAGTCTGCAGTTCCCTGGATATACAATGCTTTTCCTCACTGCAGAACCTATGCACACAAGGCCCCCTCAGCTCAGAATGCCTTCTTCAAGTTTCTCCTCAGTACTCTTCACCCATGCTAATGCCCAGACACCCGTCAAGACTCAGCTTTGTGTCAACTCTTCCAGCAATCTTTCTGTAACCCCAACCCTTAAGACAGACTGGGAGCCCCTGTACTGAGCCTTCATTCTTAGCACAAACCTACCTCTTCTAGTGAAGGGCCTCATATTATAACTGAGGAAACTGAGGCCTAGACATGAATCACAAGACCAGCAGCTGGCACTTATTGACAGCTGTGTGCCAGGTGCTGACAGCCACCCTAGGATGTGGGTATTGGCATTTCTGGTTTACAGCTGGGAAAGCTGAGATTCTGAGTAGCATCTAGTCTCTGCTGCAGTGGTTCTCAAAGTACAGTCTCAGTCCTGCAACAGAAGCATCAGCATCAGCGGGGAACGTGGGAGAAATGCAGACTCTCCAGCTGACTCCAGACATATTCAATCAGAAATTCTTGGGGTGGGCCCAACCATATGTGTTTAAAGAGCCCTCCAGGTAATTCTGATGAATGCCAAAATTTGATTAAAGTTTGCAAACTACCGGCCTAATATTATCCAGCTGGTCATGGGTGGATCTGGGATTTAGAACCATATGACAGATAGTTAAAAAAATTCATAAGCTTATGCTTTTAACTTTTATGCTGTGACCACCTATGGGCTTTTCTCAGTGAGGCCTCCCCTGGTCGCCCGATTTAAAATCACTTCTCTCCTCCTACCATCCACTGCTAAGCATTTGCTATCTCCTGTCCTTTCTTTTACTCAGTAATACTTCCCAGTTGGCATACTACACATTTTAAATATTAGTTTACAATTTATTATTTGTCTTAGTAAGATTGTGCTGCCATAACAAAATAGTACAGACTGGGTGGCTTAAACAACAGAGATTTAGTTTTTCACAGTCCCAGAGCCTGGAAGTCTGAGGTCAAGGTTCCAGCATGGCCAGGTTCTGGCGTGAGCCCTTTATCTGGTTCGCAGACAGGTGGCTACCTTCTCCCTGAGTGTTTATATGGCTGAGTGAGAGGGCAAACAAGCTCTCTGATGTCTTTACCTAGAAGGGCACAAATCCCATCATGAGGGCCTTGTCCTCACGACCTCATCTCATACTAATTACCTCCTAAAGTCTCCACCTCCATATGCTGTCACATGCAGTTTAGGGCTTCAATGCAGGCAGGGGGTACACAAACATTCACTCCACAATGATCTCCTTCTATCTGAATGTAAGCCCTAGCTGGGCAGGGGTTTTTCTGTGTAGTTCACCTGCTAACTGCTAAATCCTTAGTGCCTAGAACACTGCCTTACACATAGCAGGTACTCAACGTATACTTAGAAATAAATGGTTACATAGCTGGTTGGTGACACAGAAGGGAGACTCACTGAGGTCTACTTATTCACACTTCAATACACTCCGTATGCCTCCTCAAATCTTTGCCTCCTTTTTAGTGGTCTCCTGATAGCAGCTCTCTCCTTCCTAGAGAGGTCATTTTCCAGTATCATTCTTTTACCAATCATCACTTGCAGGAAGAGGGTTTTTTTCCAAGAAGCCCTGCAGAGCGGTTACCCTAGGCATGATTTAGCTAATTTACTCAGCGCTTTGTCTTAATGGTTCACCAAGTGGAAATTTTTTTCAGTAATGACAGTAAATGCATTTGAAATGTAGATATCGACCCAGGCGATGTTGTATATTCGGCTCATCAAATTTTCATGTTAAAATTAAAATTTTTTTTTTTTTTCGTGGGAAGGGAAAAGCTGAAGTGTTGATTCACTGTGGCATACATTTTTCCAAATGAAAAGGGAAGGCTTTAATCTTACATCCTTCCATGGCTACTGCCACATAATGGGAGATGATAGCAAGAGAGAGGGAAAGAAACCAGACTCCTTTTGGAGCTGTAATGTTCCACTCATGGCCCTCAGCTATACACAAAAAATGTGCATGGGATACTTTGCCCCACCACCCTCAGCCAAAAGAAATGTCATCATCATTCCATTATTTCTCTCAAAATCTTTCCAGAGTTCCCAGCTGCTTCAGTCATCATCAGAGATTCTCCAACTTCTGCTACAAGATTAAAACAATCCCCACTGTTTTTCACTTGATTTATCACCTCCTCAGTGGTGCTTCCCTGACCACCCTATCCAAGTAGGCATCCCATGTTCTTCTCTATTATCATCCTGGTTCTACTTCCTAGTACTTATCATAGTCCATAACTCTTCATTCATTTTTTTTTACTAGTTTATTTTTTACTGGCTTGTTGTCCACCCTTAGATAAGCCAAGACTTGTAGAGCCATAGCTAGTCTTTCCTTCCTGGAGTAGAGATAGGGAAAGAAATATCAATTTATTTCATATTAATTTACCTGCTACACACACTGACCCGATTTACTGTTTGCAACAACTCCATGAGGTGGGGAATGGCACCACTACTTTGTCAATAAGGCCACTGAGGTCAGAATAGTTAAAGGATTTGGCTTGCAAAACATCAGGTAAGTGAAGGGTCTTTAGTTAACAATTGGTTCTGCCCATCTCCAAAGTAGAGCTAAGCAGCAAAGCCTATAGTACTTGGAAGCCAGCTGACCTCTGTTCAAATTCTGGCTCTGACTCTACCAGCTCTGTGGCCTTGGATGAGTTATTCAACTTGTTTTAGTTTCTCCACTTGTGAAATGGAAATAATAATAGGACCTACTTAATGGGGAGGTAAAATTTGAAGAATTAAAAATATAAAGGATGTTGAACAATGTCTGGCACATGACAGTTATACATTTTAGCTAGTGTTTCAACTTCACCATGCTGGCAATTCATAATTTCTCACATTTGAGTAGGTTTTACAACACACTCTACCTTAAGACAATATTGGCAACAACCCCCGCTCTCAATACACACACACACTATTTCCCCCATTTTCCAGATGAGGAAACTAAGGACCAGAGATTTTCTGCCACTTGTTCAAGGTCAGAGAGCTAAGAAACTGGCAGAGTGAGGAGGAGGTCCAGGACCCCTGGCTCCTTCTCCGGTGGTCTGCCTCCTCAGGCCAGAATTTATATGGGCTCTAGGCTTCGAGGTTGCATTTGTGGCCTTAAGTTGCCAAGGCTTTTCCAATTCCTTGAAGGAACCGACCTAACAAAGAAACAAAAACTATTAAATGCAGTAAGTCATTTATCTGCCAAAACAATGGGGTGAAAGAGAGATCCAATAAAAGAGGGGCTGATGAGCAGATCAGAGTATAGAGATCTGAGCACCCTGTACACTCTCCCAAGTGGGCAAGTGAGGTTCTTTTGGGCCCTGCTGGCATCTCCCCATTGGCTTTCTGTTATCCTTCATTGCAGGACCTTTGTGTATGGGCAGCAAGACTGATGGCTTCCTGAACAGTGTGATTGGAAAAATTCTGCCTTTATCTTTAACCCAGTATGTCCAAAATAATCTCCTCAATCAGACTGTCAATTCCACCATTCAAGACACAGTCAGGATAAAGCACTGCCCCTCAATTATCCTGCCCATGGGGCAAGAGAAAGTTTTCAGACTCACTTTTGAAAGATGGCCGTGCCTATTGGTGGCTTTCCTTCACTCTATGTGCCAAGTAATCCTACAAAGTGAAAGGGAAAGAGACTCATGTTTTACTTTGGGCAATTTCTATGTTCTAGGGACAGGTAGAGTGTTCTGTGTATATTGCTGTATATCATTTAACCCTGTGTCGACACTGAGATATTAGTAGTATTGTTTCTTTTTGATGAATAAAGAAACAAACTCAGAAAGCTTAAAGAATTTGCCAGGGGTTACATAGCTCATATTAATGGGTCTAAAATTCAAACCCAGGCACGCCCAGCTCTGGAGTCTGTGCTGCTTCCATGACAACAAAAATGACAGATCATGAGCTTAGCAGTTTGGCTTTCTGTGTGACTATGCAGGTAAACATGCAGCCTTTTCTTCTTTATTGGGCCACTCAAGATGGTACAGTTGGAAACCTCTGTTTAGACCTTGAGTCTTTTTACTTGGAGGCTGGGCATTACACTTAGTTTCTGGAAATCTGCTCTCCTGACACCTAGAATGCAGGAGGGCTCAAGCTGGAAGTCCTTACCTGTTTTGACTCCATGTGACAGCCTGTTTGTACTAAAACTCATGTCATGTGTGTATCACTGTCAATGATTTTGAATGATTCAGCCCTAAGGTGGGGCCCCAGAAACAATTTTCTGGGTCCTCCCTTTTGAGTGTAAAATGATCTAGAGAAAAATGTGTCTGTGGTCCTCCTAGCAACCCAGAGGCGACTGGGGGCTCTGCTATGGCTGGACCATGTGCCAGTTCTGGGTTCTATATCAGGGATTCCTGTCCATGAGCAGGCGGCATGCTCAGCAGCTCATTCCTACATCACTATCACCTCTGAGTCTTTCTTTTATCCACAACCCAAATGCCTTACCTTATACTTCTACTGAGACTGTATAGACAACCAGCTTTTTAACACCCTGAGTCCCTCCGTCTCTTTCCTTAGCATTTTCTTCTTCTTCCTTTTTTAAAAATAATATTTCTTTCCACTGTCATATTATAGTCATGCTTCTCGCCCACCAAAGCCTTGAAATGGTATTTGACTCCCAGGTGTGCACTCTTGACTTTTGTGCCCTATCTCTACTCTCAACAGCAAGCCAGCCATAGACATCCGCAGCCGTACGTAAAGTTCTGAGTGGTCTTCTCTTGTCTCCCTCATGCTATCCAACATAAAGCCTCACAATGTAAATCCTGTAAATCTGATCTCTCTGGAAGTCAAATGAAGTGTCCTGAACATCAGTCATATGTCGGGCACCTGTTTTCCCTTAGGCTATCTTAATTGTGCCTCAGTACAACCCAGAGAGGTAGGAATTTTTGTACCCATTACATAGATTAGAAAATTGAGACTCAGAGAGGTTGAATAATATGGCCTCATTCATACTCCCGAGGGTCAGAGTTAGGACTGTGACCTTTCTTTGTCTAATTTGAAGGTCAGGTCTTTCTATGACAAAGTACTGGCTAGCATTCAAGACCTTCATACTATCCTGACTTGTTCTGCTTTCTGGAAGAGCCAAGTATTACAATATGCTATTCTTTGTCGTGTTGTGACCAGGTTAAAAATTAAAGCAAGATATGTCAACTTTATGCCTCAGCAGTCACTCTATAAAGCAGCATGAAACCACACATAGCCACAAATACACATTTAAAATGAACCATAACTTTATAAGAGACATTTTAGAACTTACAATCAAAAAGCCATTTATTAACAGTTCTATCCACATTCACCAATTAGATGGCCCTGTCATTTATCTGCTTGAACATCAAGCAGTTCTACAACTATTATTTTAATTAATTAATTCAGCCCTTTTATCCCTAGGGTGGGCCCTGGGAGACACGTGGCTTATTTTCACAGCAGTCCCTGATGCTCAGCTGTCAAGCCGCATCATGACTGGCTCTCCGAGCTTCATGCAAGGCCAAGCACTTAATCTCTTTAACAGAGACCTGTCATCACTTACTTTCACTCCAGCACAGACCCAGTCTATGTTGAGACACAATGTCTCATGCACCTGTCCCTGCCTTCCCATTGTAACAGCCACCATATGGATTCAGACCCTTCTCAATTCCTCTCTGCATCATTGTTCCTGCAATTCATTGAGAGCCTGCTTTGTGCCAGGCACCATGCTATGCGTTTCATATTCCTCTTCTCTCATCCACAAAACCACTAGGCAAAATAGGACTATCATCCCCATATCCCCCAAAAGGAAATGGAGTCTTAGAAATGTAAAGTGACTTGTGCAAGATCCCTCAACTAGGAAGTTGTTAAGCCAGGATTGGAAGTGAGCTCTATATTGACTTCGATGATTGCGTTTCTTCCACTCTTCTGCATTGTTAGAATCTTGCCTTTAATATCTAAGATCTAGGAATGAAAGACAGAAGCTAGCTAGGCTACATACTATATAAAGGGATAAAATAGAAAAGAGGGTCTTCAGAAAAAGCATGGCAGAGGGCCTGCTAAGGGGAAATAAGACGTATCAAAAAAACAAAAAACCTGTTGAGCAGTCTTCTGTGGATGTACTGTGTACATTCTCTTTACTTTCTCCTTTGTGAACTTCTCAGTAAATTCTGTTTTGTTCCTGATATTTATATATGGTGTATTTATTTGGTGGTGGTTGTAGAGCAGGTGTTCAGGGCTAGCAGGAGAAGGAAGAGACAGTGGACAGTTGGATTATGTGTTGATTTTAAACAGCATATGATTATTGGCCATATGTATATCTTCTTACATGTGGGCAACAATAATGAAAATAATATCAATATCACTGATGATTAGAGAAATGCAAATCAAAACCATTATGAGATACCATCTCACACCAGTCAGAGTGGCTATTATTTGAAAGACAAAAGGTAACAGATGTTGGTGAGGCTGTGGAGAAATAGTAACACTTACACACTGTTGGTGGGAGTATAAATTAGTTCAGCCATTGTAGAAGACAGTGTGGTGATTCCTCAAAGACCCAAAGACAGAAATACCATTCAACTCAGCAATCCCATTACTGCGTATATACACAAAGAAGTATAAATCATTCTACTATAAAGACAAATGCATGCATGTTCATTGCAGCACTATTCACAATAGCAAAGACATGGAATCAACCTAAATGCTCATCAATGACAGACTGGATAAAGAAAATATGGTACCTATATACCATGGAATACTATGTACCCATAAAAAGGAACAAGATCATGTCCTTTTCAAGGAAATGGAAGGAGCTGAAGGCCATTATCCTTAGCAAACTAATGCAGGAAGAGTAAACCAAATACTGCATTTTCTCACTTATAGATGGGAGCTAAATGATGAGAATATATGAACACAGAGAGGGGGAGAAACATACACTGGGACCTATTGGAGGGTGGAAGATGAAGGGTGGGAGAAGGGACAGGATCAGGGAAAATAACTGATGGGTACTAAGCTTAATATGTGGGTGATGAAATAGCTGTACAATAATCCCCATGATATAAGTTTACCTATGTAACAAACCTGCACTTGTACCCCTAAACTTAAAATCAAAGTTAAAAAAATAGCAGGTGAAAGAGAGGGTGATGGTTACAGGAGGCAGGAGTGGGGAGTTGCCACACCTGGATGAGAAAGGAGGGCATTTCAAGTGAGGATACAGTTTGTGCAAAAGCCCACAGCTGTGATGAGGTCCACACTTCCCAGCCACGTATGTTCCTGGGAATATGATGGTTTTGGTTTTCAGAAGGATCCTTTCTGCACAGAAGATACTGAACTTATCTGCTTGCATTCAAAAGGCTATATAGGCCTTTCATAGTAACTTCTGACCAGCTTTCAATCCCAAGCGGCAGCTTTACAAGTTCTGCCTTTTACATTTCCCCCATGCTGTTTAAGCATTAAAAAAAAATGTAGGAAAAAAAAAGGAAATCCAGCCATTTCGAATCCATTGCCTCTTAGCCTCTTAGCTGCCCTAGGGGGTGCCACCTCTAAGATGAATCCTTCTGTAATTGTTTGGGGCTCACTGGGCCTCCCAATGACACCTTCATTTAATGCCATTACAGTCTGGCTCCAGGTTCTTAAAACATGGTACCTGTGCTCTTTGCTTCTGCTGCCAGAAGGAATTGCTCTTAAAAGCTATCCTTTATGCTACTAAATTAGTTCTCGCTATTGCTTTGTGTATCCAGGTAAGATGGAACAGTCGAATCCTTCATTCTCTGGGTTGTGGAGGCAGTTTGAAGCATGTCTCAGAGTGTTTCCCAAAGCGTGTCCTGTAGAACACTGAGCCCATGATACCAGCTTCCAAATGTAAGTTTAGTAGTCAAATATTCTTGGGAGATGTGGTGCAATGCATCCCAGTCTGAGAGATTCCTAATGCATATTGGCAGATTAAAGTCATGGAGAAAAGGCCTACAAGAAAAAAATCTTTTTAACCCGGTGTTTCCTAAACTTACCACCAAATAGGGAATCCTATTTTTGCATTATTTCTACACCCTTTGGTAAGTGCTGCTCTAGGGAATAACAACCCCTTCCAGGTGCATGGTATCTAATATTTTACATTCTGTTAGAGCAATACTATGAGGAAAGCAGTATGACTCGTATTTTGTGAGTGATGACATTGAAGGGCAAAGATGTTAGTGACTTGTGCTAGGGAAAACATCTGGTAGGAGGCAGTTGAAAATTAGGGTCTCTGTTTTGTAGGGTAGGGGGTCTTTGTCATCAAGCAACAGGGCCTTTTTGTGGAGCCCATTTGCACCCTTCAAGGTTGGTCTAGACCATATACACACATATACACACATGCATGTGTACACACACACCCACCCAAAATGTGCTTTATAAATAGTCAAGTTATTATTGCTTTAAAAAATCCCACTATGGGGTAGGTGGGGAGAGCTAAATAAAGAAATTCTTATTTAATGCAGAGGAAGCTGGGTGTTTCATATACATTACCTCATAAATTTCTGAACTAATCATGAGAGGTAAATATCTGTGTCCCCGTTTTATAGAGAAACACACCGAGGCTCAGAGAAATTAGGTAACTTTCTCAGTGTCACAGAATACCAAAATGCTCAGCCAAGCTCTACATTTATGTTTGATTCCAAAACCCATTGTCTGTCCTCTTATCCTACTACCTTTTGCTAGTGAATGTCACTATTCCTCTTAGCCCAGAACCTAACAGAGGAAGCTAGATTTACCCAGTTGCCTCTGCAGAATGACACGATGTGTATTCCAACAGGTGGTTTAGATAAGGCTGACTTTTCCTTGTGGTTTGAGAAAAATAAGAGTATTGAGAATTAGTAACTCTGCCCTAAAAGGAGATCAAAGGGAACTGATGCTTAAATGGTTTGACAGTGTTATGCCCCACCCTGGAAGGTAGATTTGGGACTTTATCCCTTAAACAAAAAGAATAGCTGGAGCCTTATTAGGAAACTGAGCAAAACTAACCAATATAAGGGCTCGGACACTGCTCAGGCCAACAAGTTGCCAAGTTGTATGGAAAAGCAGCTCATAGCTAGGAGAGGCCAAGGTCAAGTTGTATGGAAAAAGCCAAGTCAAGAGGTAGAAAGGCTGAGGTTTCTAGCCTGGGCTGTGCATCCATAGAGTGTGGGATCTTGGCAAATCTCTTAACTCCTCTTGGCCTTAGTTTCTCATATTTAAAATAAAGGGGTGTGAAAAGATGCCCAGAGATGGTAATTACTATGGGGAAGGGGAATCAGGTTTCTGCCTGGAGGCCAGAGGAACCCATTGTCTGCTCTGGATTGTCTCCTCTGGCTTCATTCTGGAAAGAGGCCTCATTTTAGGTCCCCCAGAGGGGAGAAGGTTTGGTGACCTCAGCCTCCTGAAATGAACACAGAGGGGACTCCCATACCTCATGTTTAGCAGAGAGGGCATTGGGAACAACAGACCAGGGACCATAAGGAGGCTCAGCTCATGGGAGGTTGGGGGCTCTCCCCCATTGGTTACTTGGTTACCTAAGTTTATGTCCTAGGTGGAAAATATGCAGAGTTTGCTTGCTATTTGTCTATTTGGGGTACGGTTTGTGTGGAAGTGCAGGATACGTTGCTTTGGATCCTGCATCCTACTCTCCAGCTAAGTGGGTTGTGGTAGCGCTAAAGAGGGAGGGAAGAAGGATGTGGCCCTGGGACTGTAAGGGGAAGGGAAGGTAGGGTTGCTAGCATGGGCCTGGGAAAGGACTCTAGGCTTGAGCAACAGAAACTTTCAGAGGCCCCCACAATGAGTGATTGGATTAAATGATTTCTCAGCCGCATCCCAGCTCACACATACAGTGTTGATTTCATTTCCCTACCTTCCTCGAGCAATGCAGCAAACATCAGCACCACAGATGTGCTCAGACTTGAGACTGACTCACAGAAGAGAGTCTGGGGCTGCCAGGTCTCAGACACCAGATTATAACCAGCTTCTTCCCAGGTGCTGCACACATGAGGCCTGTGCCATGGGCAAACAGTGCCCAGGGGTGGTTCAGGCCCTGCAGAGACCATGGACAGTTCAACTGACAGAAAAGAAGATCGGGAGGAACTCACTTCACCATTCCCTCAACAGAGCTAACAGTGTTCTTTGGGCCCCTGTTACTATTTAGGTGACATTTGCAAAGGCAGCCTCTCCTAGATTACAAAGTGTGGGTGGAAGTCATCAATACTTCAACAGTACCAGCTGTCGGGACCTACCCTGGGGCCTCTCCTACACCCTCCCTGCCAGGCTCCCAGCCTTCCCACAATGGAGAGCTGGCAAGTGCTTTTGCCTTGGGGCTGGAGGTTGGAAATACTGTCAGCAGTGCTGTCAAGGTGAAGCTAAAATACGGCATCTCCAGGGAACACCCAGGCTGTGGGCCATGGCTGAGGCTGCAGCGTGGAGGTCAGTGTGCAGGCTCTGGGAGGGCAGGGATGGGCCCAGTGGAGTCCCCACCACCCAGTAGTTCCTTAATAAATTGTTGAATGTTTGATTAGTGTGGAGAGGTGGTGAAGGAGGGGTCACTGAGTGGGTCTTAAAGTGCGATGGGAGAGACTGGGGAAGCAGAGGTCTTTGGAATTTGGTTTTAGATAATTAACGACGAATTAAGGAAGGAATAATTTCTGAGTGCCTACTCTGTGGGACCCACGTGATTGACACCTCACATGAGTTACTTTCCTTAAATCCTAAACAAGAATTATTATTATCCCTCTTCATGAGCTGAGGTTTGAGAGGCTAAGTGAATTACCCAGAGACAAATCATTTCTAAGTGAAAAAGGCAGGATTCACATCTAGATCTTCTGATTTATCTGCCTTCATATAGTTAGGTCATTATTTTCTCCATTTTGTAGAGAAGAATGAGGCCCAGAAAAGCAACTCAGAGCTTGGAGAGGGCAAAATGGAGACTAAAATCCAGGAATCTGGCTTGACAGCTTTGCTCCATTCATGGACTGCTTGATGTTCTCCCGGGACATCCAGGTCTCCCTCATCCAGATCAGCACTGAGTGTACTCAGCAGCTTGTCCTGTTCCCATGGGGGCTGGGACTTATCCCCCCCTGCAGTCCTCATCGTCTCCCTCATCTGTTCAGGTAGCCCCTTTGGGGAGGGCAGACATCTGGCTCACAGCTGGCCTGAGTGAGGCTCATGCAACTCTATACCGAAGAATGTGGGCTTCATGTGTGTTTTTCTTTTCTTTGTTGTAACAAAATTGGATAATGAGCCTGGTGAATGAAGCCCCAGCCAGAGAGTGCACAGGAGCCCCAGCTCTGCCATGCTGTGCCATTGGGTTACCCTCTCTGGGTCCTGGTGTCCCCATTTGTAACAATGTGGGGTTATGCAAAATGACACCCAAGATCTTCTCCTGGTACTGACTTTCTAGAACTCTATGTAAAATGGTTACCACACATACACCAGGAGAGTCAAGCATTCTTCCTTCTCCATGTAGTGAAATCTAAAACTAAATATGCATAAAATATTTTGATGTTTAAATCAAACCTTGGCATTTTCTATTTCCTTTATTTTTTACCCCTGTATAAATTTTTAAAAAATAGTCTTCATTTTATGAGAAAAAGATATTTTCCCTTAAAAGTGCATAGAATTTCAAACTCTTTTTTGTTGTTCTTATGCATTCTTTCTTAAAACCTTAACTAAAAACAAAGAAAAAAGGAGATAAAGTGCCTAAATATAAAAAACTTTCTGGGGTTCCTGTTTATTTACATCTTAAAATAGTTAATATTTGTGTCAACCTGACTAGGCTATGATGTCCAGGTGTTTGGCCAAACACTAGTCTAGATGCTGCTGTGAATGTACTTGTGGGTATGATTAACACTTACCGTCAGTTGCCTTTAAGTAAAGCAGATTACACACCATGATGTGGGTGAAACTCATCCAATCAGTTGAAGGCTTTAAGAACAAAAGCAGGTTTCCCAGAAAAGGAGGAATTCTGCCTCAAGACTCAATGTGTAAACCCTGCGTGAGTTTGAGTTTCCAGCATGCCCTGTGAGTTTCCATACGTTCCCTATGATCTTTGGACTTGCTAGCTCCAACAATTCTGTTAGCCAATTTCTTAAAACAAATCTCTATTTCTGGTCCGGTTGTGGTAGCTCACACCTGTAATGACAGCGCTTTGGGAGGCTAAGGTGGGTGGACACCTTCAGGCTAGGAGTTTCAGACCAGCCTGGGCAACATAGTGAGACCCCATCTCTACAAAAAACTTTAAAGTTAGCTAGGTACGGTGGCACACGCCTGTAGTGCTAGCTATTGGGGAGGCTGAAGCAGAAGGATCGCTAGTGCCCAAGAGTTTGAGGTTACAGTGAGCTATGACTGTGTCACTGCACTTTAGCCTAGGTGGCAGAGTGAGACCCTGTCTCAAAAAAAAAAAAAAAAAAGGCTTTATCTCAACTACCTATCTCTCTATCAATCATGTATGTAAGTATCTTTTATTTTATTTTATTATTATTATACTTTAAGTTTTAGGGTACATGTGCACCATGTGCAGGTTACATATGTATACATGTGCCATGCTGGTGTGCTGCACCCATTAATTCGTCATTTAGCATTAGGTATATCTCCTAAAGCTATCCCTCCCCCCTCCCCCCACCCCACAACAGTCCCCAGAGTGTGATGTTCCCCTTCCTGTGTCCATGTGTTCTCATTGTTCAATTCCCACCTATGAGTGAGAACATGCGGTGTTCGGCTTTTTGTTCTTGAGAGAGTTTACTGAGAATGATGATTTCCAATTTCATCCATGTCCCTACAAAGGACATGAACTCATCATTTTTTATGGCTGCATAGTATTCCACGGTGTATATGTGCCACATTTTCTTAATCCAGTCTATCATTGTTGGACATTTGGGTTGGTTCCAAGTCTTTGCTATTGTGAATAGTGTTGCAATAAGCATACGTGTGCATGTGTCTTTATAACAGCATGATTTATAGTCCTTTGGGTATATACCCAGTAATGGGATGGCTGGGTCAAATGGTATTTCTAGTTCTAGATCCCTGAGGAATCCCCACACTGACTTCCACAATGGTTGAACTAGTTTACAGTCCCACCAACAGTGTAAAAGTGTTCCTATTTCTCTACATCCTCTCCAGCACCTGTTGTTTCCTGACTTTTTAATGATTGCCATTCTAACTGGTGTGAGATGGTATCTCCTTGTGGTTTCGATTTGCATTTCTCTGATGGCCAGTGATGGTGAGCATTTTTTCATGTATTTTTTGGCTGCATAAATGTCTTCTTTTGAGAAGTGTCTGTTCATGTCCTTTGCCCACTTTTTGATGGGGTTGTTTGTTTTTTTCTTGTAAATTTGTTTGAGTTCATTGTAGATTCTGGATATTAGCCCTTTGTCAGATGAGTAGGTTGAGAAAATTTTCTCCCATTTTGTAAGTTGCCTGTTCACTCTGATGGTAGTTTCCTTTGCTGTGCAGAAGCTCTTGAGTTTAATTAGATCCCATTTGTCAATTTTGGCTTTTGTTGCCATTGCTTTTGGTGTTTTAGACATGAAGTCCTTGCCCATGCCTATGTCCTGAATGGTAATGCCTAGGTTTTCTTCTAGGGTTTTTATGGTTTTAGGTCTAACGTTTAAGTCTTTAACCCATCTTAAATTAATTTTTGTATAAGGCGAAGGAAGGGATCCAGTTTCAGCTTTCTCCATATGGCTAGCCAGTTTTCCCAGCACCATTTATTAAATAGGGAATCCTTTCCCCATTGCTTGTTTTTCTCAGGTTTGTCAAAGATCAGATAGTTGTAGATATGCGGCGTTATTTCTGAGGGCTCTGTTCTGTTCCATTGATCTATATCTCTGTTTTGGTACCAGTACCATGCTGTTTTGGTTACTGTAGCCTTGTAGTACAGCTTGAAGTCAGGTAGCATGATGCCTCCAGCTTTGTTCTTTTGGCTTAGGATTGACTTGGCGATGCGGGCTCTTTTTTGGTTCCATATGAACTTTAAAGTAGTTGTTTCCAATTCTGTGAAGAAAGTCATTGGTAGCTTGATGGGGATGGCATTGAATCTATAAATTAACTTGGGCAGTATGGCCATTTTCATGGTATTGATTCTTCCTACCCATGAGCATGGAATGTTCTTCCATTTGTTTGTATCCTTTTTTATTTCCTTGAGCAGTGGTTTGTAGCTCTCCTTGAAGAGGTCCTTCATGTCCCTTGTAAGTTGGATTCCTAGGTATTTTATTCTCTTTGAAGCAATTGTGAATGGGAGTTCACTCATGATTTGGCTCTCTGTTTGTCTGTTATTGGTGTATAAGAATGTTTGTGATTTTTGTACATTAATTTTGTATCCTGAGACTTTGCTGAAGTTGCTTATCAGCTTAAGGAGATTTTGGGCTGAGACAATGGGGTTTTCTAGATATACAATCATGTCATCTGCAAACAGGGACAATTTGACTTCCTCTTTTCCTAATTGAATACCCTTTATTTCCTTCTCCTGCCTAATTGCCCTGGCCAGAACTTCCAACACTATGTTGAATAGGAGTGGTGAGAGAGGGCATCCCTGTCTTGTGCCACTTTTCAAAGGGAATGCTTCCAGTTTTTGCCCATTCAGTATGATATTGGCTGTGGGTTTGTCATAGATAGCTCTTATTATTTTGAGATACGTCCCACCAATACCTAATTTATTGAGAGTTTTTAGCATGAAGAGTTGTTGAATTTTGTCAAAGGCCTTTTCTGCTTCTATGGAGATAATCATGTGGTTTTTGTCTTTGGTTCTGTTTATATGCTGGATTACATTTATTGATTTGCATATATTGAACCAGCCTTGCATCCCAGGGATGAAGCCCACTTGATCATTGTGGATAAGCTTTTTGATGTGCTGCTGGATTTGGTTTGCCAGTATTTTATTGAGGATTTTTGCATCAATGTTCATCAAGGATATTGGTCTAAAATTCTCTTTTTTGGTTGTGCCTCTGCCTGGCTCTGGTATCAGGATGATGGTGGCCTCATAAAATGAGTTAGGGAGGATTCCCTCTTTTTCTATTGATTGGAATAGTTTCAGAAGGAATGGTACCAGTTCCTCCTTGTACCTCTGATAGAATTCGGCTGTGAATCCATCTGGTCCTGGACTCTTTTTGGTTGGTAAGCTATTGATTATTGCCATAATTTCAGAGTCTGTTATTGGTCTATTCAGAGAGTCAACTTCTTCCTGGTTTAGTCTTGGGAGAGTGTATGTGTCGAGGAATTTATCCATTTCTTCTAGATTTTCTAGTTTATTTGCATAGAAGTGTTTGTAGTATTCTCTGATGGTAGTTTGTATTTCTGTGGGATCAGTGGTGATATATCCCCTTTATCATTTTTGATTGCATCTATTTGATTCTTCTCTCTTTTCTTCTTTATTAGCCTTGCTAGCGGTCTATCAATTTTGTTGATCCTTTCAAAAAACCAGCTCCTGGATTCATTACTTTTTTGAAGGATTTTTTGTGTCTCTATTTCCTCCAGTTCTGCTCTGATTTTAGTTATTTCTTGCCTTCTGCTAGCTTTTGGATGTGTTTGCTCTTGCTTTTCTAGTTCTTTTAATTGTGATGTTAGGGTGTCAATTTTGGATCTTTCCTGCTTTCTCTTGTGGGCATTTAGTGCTATAAATTTCCCTCTACACACTGCTTTGAATATGTCCCAGAGATTCTGGTATGTTGTGTCTTTGTTCTCGTTGGTTTCAAAGAACATCTTTATTTCTGCCTTCATTTCGTTATGTACCCAGTAGTCATTCAGGAGTGGGTTGTTCAGTTTCCATGTAGTTGAGCGGTTTTGAGTGAGTTTCTTAATCCTGAGTTCTAGCTTGATTGCACTGTGATCTGAGAGACAGTTTGTTATAATTTCTGATCTTTTACATTTGCTGAGGAGAGCTTTACTTCCAAGTATGTGGTCAATTTCGGAATAGGTGTGGTGTGGTGCTGAAAAAAATGCATATTCTGTAGATTTGGAGTGGAGAGTTCTGTAGATGTCTATTAGGTCCGCTTGGTGCAGAGCTGAGTTCAATTCCTGGGTATCCTTGTTAACTTTCTGTCTCATTGATCTGTCTAATGTTGACAGTGGGGTGTTAAAGTCTCCCATTATTATTGTGTGGGAGTCTAAGTCTCTTTGTAGGTCACTCGGGCCTTGCTTTATGAATCTGGGTGCTCCTATATTGGGTGCATATATATTTAGGTTAGCTCTTCTTGTTGAATTGATCCCTTTACCATTATGCAGTGGCCTTCTTTATCTCTTTTGATCTTTGTTGGTTTAAAGTCTGTTTTATCAGAGACTAGGATTGCAACCCTTGCCTTTTTTGTTTTCCATTTGGTTGGTAGATCTTCTTCCATCCTTTTATTTTGAGCCTATGTGTGTCTCTGCATGTGAGATTGGTTTCCTGAATACAGCACACTGATGGGTCTTGACTCTTTATCCAATTTGCCAGTCTGTGTCTTTTAATTGGAGCATTTAGTCCATTTACATTTAAAGTTAATATTGTTATGTGTGAATTTGATCCTGTCATTATGATGTTAGCTGGTTATTTTGCTCGTCAGTTGATGCAGTTTCTTCCTAGCCTCGATGGTCTTTACAATTTGGCATGATTTTGCAGTGGCTGGTACCGGTTGTTCCTTTCCATGTTTAGTGCCTCCTTCAGGAGCTCTTTTAGGGCAGGCCTGGTGGTGACAAAATCTCTTAGCATTTGCTTGTCTGTAAAGTAATTTATTTCTCCTTCACTTATGAAGCTTAGTTTGGCTGGATATGAAATTCTGGGTTGAAAATTCTTTTCTTTAAGAATGTTGAATATTGGCCCCCACTCTCTTCTGGCTTGTAGAGTTTCTGCTGAGAGATCCGCTGTTAGTCTGATGGGCTTCCCTTTGTGGGTAACCCGACCTTTCTCTCTGGCTGCCCTTAACATTTTTTCCTTCATTTCAACTTTGGTGACTCTGACAATTATGTGTCTTGGAGTTGCTCTTCTCAAGGAGTATCTTTGTGGCGTTCTCTGTATTTCCTGAATCTGAATGTTAGCCTGCCTTGCTAGATTGGGGAAGTTCTCCTGGATAATATCCTGCAGAGTGTTTTCCAACTTGGTTCCATTCTCCCCGTTACTTTCAGGTACACCAATCAGACGTAGATTTGGTCTTTTCACATAGTCCCATATTTCTTGGAGGCTTTGTTTGTTTCTTTGTATTCTTTTTTCTCTAAACTTCCCTTCTTGCTTCATTTCATTCATTTCATCTTCCATCACGGATACCCTGTCTTCCAGTTGATCGCATCAGCTCCTGAGGCTTCTGCATTCTTCACGTAGTTCTCGAGCCTTGGCTTTGAGCTCCATCAGCTCCTTTAAGCACTTCTCTGTATTGGTTATTCTAGTTATACATTCTTCTAAATTTTTTTCAAAGTTTTCAACTTCTTTGCCTTTGGTTTGAATTTCCTCCTGTAGCTCGGAGTAGTTTGATCGTCTGAAGCCTTCTTCTCTCAACTCGTCAAAGTCATTCTCCATCCAGCTTTGTTCCGTTGCTGGTGAGGAGCTGCGTTCCTTTGGAAGAGGAGAGGCGCTCTGCTTTTTAGAGTTTCCAGTTTTTCTGCTCTGTTTTTTCTCCATCTTTGTGGTTTTATCTACTTTTGGTCTTTGATGATGGTGATGTACAGATGGGTTTTTGGTGTGGATGTCCTTTCTATTTATTAGTTTTCCTTCTAACAGACAGGACCCTCAGCTGCAGGTCTGTTGGAGTTTGCTAGAGGTCCACTCCAGACCCTGTTTGCCTGGGTACCAGCAGCGGTGGCTGCAAAACAGCGCATTTTCGTGAACCGCGAATGCTGCTGTCTGATCATTCCTCTGGAAGTTTTGTCTCAGAGGAGTACCCGGCCATGTGAGGTGTCAGTCTGCCCCTGCTGGGGGGTGCCTCCCAGTTAGGCTGCTCGGGGGTCACGGGTCAGGGACCCACTTGAGGAGGCAGTCTGCCCGTTCTCAAATCTCCAGCTGCGTGCTGGGAGAACCACTGCTCTCTTCAACACTGTCAGACAGGGACATTTAAGTCTGCAGAGGTTACTGCTGTCTTTTTGTTTGTCTATGCCCTGCCCCCAGAGGTGTAGCCTACAGAGGCAGGCAGGCCTCCTTGAGCTGTGGCGGGCTCCACCCAGTTTGAGCTTCCTGGCTGCTTTGTTTACCTAAGCAAGCCTGGGCAATGGCGGGTGCCCCTCCCCCAGCCTCGCTGCCGCCTTGCAGTTTGATCTCAGACTGCTGTGCTAGCAATCAGCGAGACTCTGTTGGCGTAGGACCCTCTGAGCCAGGTGCGGGATATAATCTCCTGGTGCGCGTTTTTTTAAGCCCGTCGGAAAAGCGCAGTATTGGGGTGGGAGTGACCCGATTTTCCAGGTGCTGTCTGTCACCCCTTTCTTTGACTAGGAAAGGGAATTCCCTGACCCCTTGCGCTTCCCAAGTGAGGCAATGCCTCGCCCTGCTTCGGCTCATGCACGGTGTGCTTCACCCACTGTCCTGCACCCACTGTCTGGCACTCCCTAGTTAGATGAACCCAGTACCTCAGATGGAAATGCAGAAATCACTCATCTTTTGTGTCGCTCATGCTGGGAGCTGTAAACCAGAGTTGTTCCTATTTGGCGTCTTGGCTCTCAGGCCTTTTTTTTTTTTTTTTTTGAGATGGAGGAGTCTCGCTCTGTCGCCCAGGCTGGAGTGCAGTGGCGTGATCTCGGCTCACTGCAAGCTCAACCTCCTGGGTTCACACCATTCTCCTGTCTCAGCCTCCCGAGTAGCTGGGACTACAGGCACCCGCCACCATGTCTGGCTAATTTTTGTATTTTTAGTAGAGACGAGGTTTCACCTTGTTAGCCAGGATGGTCTTGATCTCCTGACCTCATGATCTGCCCCCCTTGGCCTCCCAAAGTGCTGGGATTACAGGTGTGAGCCACTGTACCCAGCCGTATGTATTTATCTGTCTATATCCTATTGGTTCTGTTTCTCTGGGAAGCCCTGACATACACATCTGCTAGACAGGAAGACTGTTTCCACTGGAAATGTCATAGGATCCATGGTTTTTAGAAACTTTCAAGGAGTGCTGTCTTCACTTTCTGGCTGCATCATATCGTGGCTGGTGAATTTGGGACTCAAGTGACCTGGGTGTGAAGCCAACTTCACTGCTTACTAGCTATAAGGCCTGGTGTAGGCAGCACTCCCCCTGGGCCTCAGTTCCCTCATGTCTGGAGCAGGGGCTGGGGAATGGGGTGTGTGATGATAACACCTTGCTCGGGGTTGTTGGGAGGGTCAGGTGAGACAATGCATTAAATCACCTGACGCAGAACGCGACTTCCACGAAGAGTAAACACTACCCATATTATTCCTATAACTCCTCCTCCTCTGATTCCTCCTCCTTCTCCTTCTATCATAATTATTAACTGGACTCAGACAATATTTACAGAGCACTGCCTGGTTGCCAAGCCCTATACTGGGTAGCCGGTGATGGCAGATGAAAGTCAACATCTTTACCCTTCAGGAGCTGAGTCAATTGAGAGGAGAAAGCTCCGCATGCTCTGTGAGTCACAAGACAAGATGATATAAATCAAAGCTCTCCTAAGCCTTCAAGGCCCAACCCAAATCCTATCTCCTTCACAAAACCTTTCCAGATCCCTCTATTGAAAATTAATCTCCTGACTCCCATGTCCCCAGGGCCTTTGGCTTGTACCTTTCCTACGGTCCTTACCACTATTTACCTTGTATTAGAGTGATTTATGCATATGTCAGCCTCTCCCACTAGAATGTGAATTCCTGAGGACAGAAATATTTATGAATGGCTTTTCTATGACTTTGACTACTCTATGAAGGACCAACATAACGACATCAATAACCCACTTCACATTTTAAGATGATTTTATGACAAAATAATTAAAATTAAATGTAATTAAAACATTTTCACATATTCATTCTCATAGCCAATAGTGTTTGTTGTGTCCATTTTATAGATGCTGCACAGGAGGCAGAGAGCTGGCCGTGACCTGTACAAGGTCAGAGAACTAGTTAACAGCAGGGCTAAGCCCAGAACTTGGCCCATGTGTGCTCAGTAGTCTAAGTATGGCACTTAACTGATGTGACTGCATTGCATATTCCTAGTTCCATTAAATCACCCTTAGCGAGCAATTCTGTGTTCTGCCATGCATAAGCAGTTTGGCTTCCTTGTCATGAGTGTGGTGTAGTAAGTTCTCTCCCTGTTTAGACAAAAACCAAGCCAGTTGAAACAAATTGCATCTTTTAAGTGCCTTTCCAGACTGGTTGTGACTCTTGCCCTGACAATTTTTAGGTCTGCAGAGGCTCCTCTGTAGCAGTTTTCCCCGCAAAAACCATGTGGCTTCAGAGTGATTAGAGTCGGGTGTGCTTGAACACTGATCTTTCCACTCTTCCTCCCTCAAACTTCTCAAGGCTTTGTGACAACATTGATAGGCTCAGTTATCTGTCTTTGACAAAGGAGGCAATTGAGGCTCTGAGAGGTGGAGTGACTTATGTGCCTGAGGCTGCCACTGTCAGGATTCAAACCCATGTCTGTTCAGATGCTAAAGACTTTCCATTATGCCCATATTGAATTCTTTTCCCTAATGGGGAGGGACTGGGAAAGAAGGGCCTGACTCTCTTATCTCTAGCAACCAACTTCATTTGTAAGATGTCAATTACAGGACTGATTTTTCTGGGAGACTTAGAATCATTAGATAATGACCATGAGCCAAAGATTCACTTTTGAGTTTGGTACACACTGCTCGATGGCTGGGTATGATGATATGATTGTTTTTTTTTTTTTAATCTCCCAGTTTGAACACATTATTTGGCAGAAGTTTCCCCTGTGATCTTCCAGTACAACATTCTTCCTGCAGCCACACCTGACCAGTGGGAGGACTGACTAAATTCTTCATCCTCTCCATCCCATGCCTTTACGTCTGCTGTGTCTCTCACGTGGTGAGTCTTTTCTTTACACCTCTAACTAGGCTCCCATCTGTCAAGATCCCACTGGACTGGGCATACGGACTGGCTGAATTGAGTTGATTTGTACTTTGGCAAGACCAGTCTTCATGCAATAAACATTAGGGGACAAGTCAAAAGTAGAAAATAACTAATAATGGAAGGAAAGGAAGGAGAGTTGGTGAGGGCCAGATCTGGCTCAGAAACTTGAACTTCTTTTATTGGGCAGTGGAGAACCATGGAGGTTTTTGAGCAGAGAAGCGGGCCACATGATGTAACTTATATTTTAGGAGGGTAGATCTGGTAGGAGAAAGTAAAAGTATGAAGGCTGCTTAGCAGATTTTTAGAATAGTCTAATTACAATGTGATGAGGGCCTGAGGCAGGGAAGTATCTGTGGACTGGAGAGCAGTGATAGATGGGAGGTATTTTGAATGGGGTAGACTGGAGTCATTTTCTAATGGGGTCTCACAAAAAATGTGGCACAACACAGAAGAAAGCACACAGGCTTTGAAATGAATCATCCTGGGTTATGAATCTCAGCTCCGTCACCTGCAGGTGTGTGACCTTGGGCAAGTCATGTAAACTTGCCGAGTTTCAGTTTTTCATCTGTCAAATAATAATATTTGACAACTCAGACCTGTTGTGAAAATCAATAGAAGTGACAAACATGCAAAGCTAGTCACATTGCAGAGGATCAGTCAGTGATCACCATCATAAAGGGAGGTGGGAATGTATCCTAGCTAAGGGCAGGCCTAGAAGTGTTGCACTTCTGCCCCTTTGCAGCTGTTTGAACTTGGGAAAATGACTGAACCTGGGTGAATCTTGGTAACATGGGAATAATAATAGCTCTCCCACAGATCTTTTGTAATGAATATCATATTAAATTAGATAAATGTATGGGAAGTGATTAGCTTATGATGGGCACATAGGAAGCCCTCAGGTAAGGAATAGTTGCTAATATTATTATTAGAGCCTGATGGACACTGCTGATTGGCTGAACCAGCTTCCATTTCTACCCCATTTTCTCTTTTCTGCTTATACTATAGAATTTCTAAGTACTGTCTTTCCTAGCCTCCTTTGCAGCTGGGAGTGGCCACGTAACACAGTTCTGCCCAATAAGACATGAGCACATGTCTGTTGGGGGATGCGGGAAATGCTTTTAAACTCAAGATTAAAGGAAGAGCCCCAGTCAGTGTGGTCCAATGTCATTCTGCCCCTTATTCCTGCCTTAAGTTCATGGATCATGCCTGAGGCTGGGACAGACAACTCACAACCGTGAAGAAAAGGCAAAGAGAATCACAAAGATGCCAGCCCAAGGCTGGGAAGCTACTAGCCTACACCAATGCTAACAACCATCCATTTATGACTTCTTGTCTTGTGAGGAGAATGAACCTCCTGTGTGTAAGTTACTGTATTTGCGTTTTCTGCATATTTGTAGCTGAATGCATTCTTAATCGATAAAAGAGGTAAAGGAAGGAGAACAGAGAAAGGTCACTAGGTGCTTCAGAGCATCAACATTCTAGCTAAAGGAAACTGCTCCATGTTTTCCATACAGGATCACGGTTTTCCTTCTTACAGGGATCTCCCTGACTGGAACCCTCACTCTCCTCTCAGCCCATCCAGCCCCCATCTCTGTGCGCATAAATCCTTTAAGGCTCGGTCTAGGGTCACCTCGCCTATGAACTATCTTAATCTCTACATGTAGAATCAATCTTTCCTCTTTTAATTTCTGTTATAAATACAATAATCATATTCGCAAATGGCTATGTAGTGTGTTATTGGTATTCATAGCTTATTTCTACTAGCAGAAACTAAGTTCCTTTAGATATATTATTTCTGAATAAGACACACACAATCTTACAAAAAATATTAAGTATTATTATTTTGTTAAGTATTTGGTCTATTCATTCAGTGAATGTGTACTATGAATCTACTATGTGTACCATTAGGGTTAATAACTTAAACTCTAATGACAAACAGTCTGGGCTCTCTCTATGGAACAATTTACTGTTTCTTTGTCTTTCAGATAGGGATAATGGTAAAAATAGAGATTTTATGAAGAATAACCGAGTTAATATCTGTAAAATATAGAGAACAGTATCTAGAATACAGAAAATACTCAGGAAATATCTATTGTTAATATTATTATTATCGTTGTTGTTGTTTACCAAGCTATTAGTTTCTAGGCATCTACTTGTTTTCTACCATACAGCAAATGTTGAATGAATAACTTGTGAATAACTTGTGTATGTGTACCTCTGAAATGTTTAAAAAACTCCAAATGAAACTAATTTAAATTCATATATACTTAAGTATATTAATGTTCATGAATAATTCACATGAACAAATATGTGTTTTTCAATTGATTTTCTTTGGAGATTGCATTGAGAATTTCACAACAGCTCTTGAAGTAATTGGAGAAGCAGTGGCAACTACCACAAAGTCAGAAACAGGAATGGCTTAAGTCAATTAGAAAATTCATTTGCTTTTAAATTCAACAGTTGTCTACTCTCTGCCTGCTCTGGTTTAGCACCTAGAGAGCCTTCTACCACATGAGCCTCCAGAGTGAAAAGTGACCCTTTCCTCTGACCCACAGGAACCCCCCATAGTCTGAGCCCAACATACAGCAGCAGCTTCATTTCCAACCCTTGCTAAGAGCCTGGATACTGCAATCAGAAGGTCTTTGTTTAGATTCTTGTTCTGACGCTTGCTAGGTTTGTAATCCCTCTGGGCCTTAGTTTACCATGTACAAAATAGAATAATAAGGATATTCCTCATACTGAGTTATTGTGAAGCTTGGTTGTGTAATAATCCAGGTGAAGTGCTTAGCACAGAGCTGAACACATGGTACATGATCAGTAAGTGTGATTCATCTTGTCATCCCAGTTCACCTAAGAGTCTAGGCATATTGTCTTCTTAACAGAGCTCCTTCAACACTACACAATTTTGCACCTGCTCTTCATACCACACAGTTATTTTTCATGTTTCTATTTATTAATTTTTTTTGAGACCGAGTCTCTGTCACTCAGGCTGGAGTGCAGTGGTGCAATCGTGGCTCACTGTAGTCTCAATCTCCTTGGCTCAAGCAATCCTCCAACCTCAGCCTCCAGAGTAGCTGGGACTACAGTCACATGCCACCACACCCAGCTAACTTTTTTTATTTTTTGTAGAAACAGGGTCTTCCTATGTTGCTCAGGCTGGTCTCAAACTCCTGGGCTCAAGTGATCCTCCCGCCTCAGCCTCCCTAAATGCTGGGATTACAGATGTAAGCCACCATGCCTGGCCTGGATAAAATTCTATTTATTCATCAAGAGTCATCACAGTTAACACCCTAATGAGATATATGACATGACATGATCATGCATTCTGAGTTTATTCTCTTTTTGGGGAGACAAACAAGTAAACAATAGTACTAACAACAACAGATAACATTATGAGTGAATTACTTAGAGGACCCTTTACCAAGCACCCATATATTTTACTAGCCTGGAATATTTGACATGTCTTTCCATCTACCATTCAATCTAAGTGAGCCCATTATTAACAAAGACCCTGAGAAGAGAATCCTATTCTCTTAAATTGAGGTGGAATGTCAGATCATTGCTGAGTCAAGGAGGGACTGATATTTGTTAAGTATCTACCATCTGTTGGTACTTAAGTATGAGGGCCTTATATGTCCTCATCTTTAGTCCTTACTACAACCCTAGGAGGTAGATAGTGGTATTGATTTTACACAGGAGGAAACTGAGAGAGATATGCTGTGTTACTTGCTTGCGGTTATACAGTGGACATGCAGTGGCTTTGGGATTTGAACTCAGGTCTCTCTGCTAACAAAGTCTGTGTGTTTCTCTAGGTTTTGCTGGAGAGGAGCTAGAGCAGTATGGAGTTGGGTGGTGGATAGAAGATACAGTGAGGAGTTGGGGCAGGCAGGAAAGCCAAACTTTTTATCTTTGCCAATCTTGTAAAGGGCTGATCCTGACTAAAACTCTGCCAGGTGTACATTAATAATAGAAAAACATTTCTGTGTAGACTCATTTTGTTTGCAGAATGGAAATTACTACATCATGGTCACACACACAAAAACGTGTTTTTTTGGAAACGAAGAACTTTGATCATCTTGTGAATTCATATTGAATTACACCTGGCATGTTGGAAAGCCTGTTTTAGACCTAGTCATTCCTAAATTAGAATCCAGATTCTGACACATGAGTTGTCAGGCTTGAGGCCAATGACTTAATGGAGCCTCAGTTGCCTCATCTGATATGAAGTTATTGATGGTATCAACTCAGAGGTCTATAAAATGAAGTGTGATTAGGAATGCATATATAATTTATCATTTAAACAGGAACATGTGAGAAATAGGTTGGGGGTATTTGTCCTGTTAAGAATCTTACTGGGACAAGTGTAAACTGATACTGAGCAAATTAGATTGTATTGTCACACCAGGTATGATCTGTAAGAAGTGTCTAGCCCAGTACTTCCTATCTTGTTAAGTGCCAGCAAATGCTCTTCCTTGACAGTATTTTAAGCACAATCCCGAAATTAAGCGACTTTGTCCTGTTTAAAATTTTCTGAATGTGTTAGACTCACAGGCAGCGTTCTATTAGTTATTCATATTCTCAAGTGTGACAGACCAGTGAACGTGTAGAGACTAATCAGAACAATGAAAGAGGCTTATCAGTGCAGTTAGAAGAAGACAAGAGGATTCATTCAAAGGGAAGAAAAAAGAAGTATGCACTGTAATCTTTTTAAAAACAAAAAGAGAACATACCAGCTTCAGATCAGAAGATGGGAGGGGGGATGTAAAGGAACAAAAGGCAGTAAGTTAGAGCAGTCCATTTATTAACCAACATCCACGAAGGAGTGAAGGTGGAGAGGCCAGACTACCCCAGCAAGCTGAGGCACCTTCAGCAACTGCTGAACAATACCCTGGCAGATCCAGCAGGGGATAAAGGTAGACTAAATACTAGGATTTTGTTGTTCCTGACAGTAGATACTTAATAAATGTTAGTTTCCTTTCTTTCACTTCATTTGTGGTAAGGATTGATAAAATAATCTGAGAAGCTGGTTTATAGTTTATACCCATAGCCTAACAGCTGCTGAATGGAGTAGAAGTTGATGATCACTAACGCCTACCTAATCATTAGATCTCCATTCCCTTCTCCCTTCCCTTACCTTCTTCTCTAGCCTCCTTTCCTTCCCCCTGTCCCCTCATCCCTTCCTCTCTTCCTTCCTTCCATCCTCAGCCATTTATTGAGCCAGGAACAGAGGATATGGTGGTGAATAGACAGGCCTGCAATTTATCAGGAAGACAGACACTGAGCAGAGAATTAACTACAATGGTGTCAGGTATCTTGAGATTAGAGTCCACTCCTCACTTTGGGCCCTTCATTTTTGATATGTGTTTGACAAGTCCATGTGGCTATTTGCAAAGCGTCTCAAACACAACATGTCCAACACTAAACTTGTGACCTTCCCCTCACATCCAGATCTTCCTGATTTACCTGTCAGAGTTGATGGTATCACTTGGTCAACCCAAGCCAGGAGAAGCCCTGGGTTACTTTTGACTCTTTCCTCTCAATTCCTTTAATTCTATGTATTACTTTTATTTATATATATATTTATTTATTTATTTATTTATTTATTTATTATTTTTGGCACAGGGTCTCACTCTGTCACCCAGGCTGGAGTGTAGTAGTGCAATCTTGGCTCACTGCAACCACTCTTTCCGAGGTTCAAGTGATTGTCCAGCCTCAGCCTCCTGAGTACCTGGGACTACAGGTGCCCACCACCATGCCCAGCTAATTTTTGTATTTTTTGTAGAGGCAGGGCTTTGCCACACTGCCCAGCCTGTTCTCGAACTCTTGAGCTCAAAGCAATCTGCCTGCCTCAGCCCCACAAAATGATAGGATTACAGGCATGAGCCACCGCAACTGGCCAGTGTATGTGTTATTAAGACTTGGGTTCTCCTACTATATTTTGTCTTTTTGTTTTTGTTGATGATGAAGATGACAAGTCAGTGGGAAGGGTGGCTACAGAGGGGAAGGGGAGCTGTCTGTTCACCCTGCTTTATTGGAATAAGAGTGACTTATTTGCTAATTTTTTTCAGTCAATCACGAGAAAATCAACAACATAACCACCAGGACACCCTTCACCCTTCATCCCTTCATCCCACCATATCTATCATCTATTTACCATTTGAGTAATGAGAGGAATAAGCAGCTTCGTAATTAATCTCATTTTCCCTGAGTGTTTGGAGTTAAAAATCACTTACATTTCCACAATGGTCCAGCAATCTCTTATCCCATCCATCAGGTGGAATGGTAAATTGGCTGCCCAGTTTCCATCTGATCTTTAATTGAATAACTGCATGTCATCAACACAAATTTGCAGTTTGGCCTAGAGCTTGTTTTGGAGGGGCTTGCTTCTTTACTAAAGTGTTCCCCATTTCAACTTTATGTTATATCCACATACAGGGTGTGACAGTGTGTGTGGACAGAGAGAGGGAGAGAAGTAGCTGGGGGTGGCAGTGGGAAAGATGTAAAAATGAAGGTGTTGGAACTGCAGATGCACACACACCACTAATTAAAATGGGGAAATAGCATTCTTTCACTTGCGGCCACAGGCAATGAACGTTCCTTAAAAAAAAAAAAAGTGGAGCCTCTAATACTCAGACATTTGCAACTGGATAATAACTTTGCAAAATGTGACTGACAGTTACCAGATTATCTCCTTAATCACACTTTTGTTTCCATTAAGCAGGGCTTATGCTCCCAGCAGGTTTCAAACATGTGTTAATGTTGAACATCCCATGGAAGAATCAAAGAGCTGTAGGGACTGGAGCTTTGTGGAGGGACTCTGCAAACAGAAAGATTCTGGGGTGAGGGTCAGAAAAACCAGTGTGGAGCAAAAACAGCTTCAGCCTGCTCTGCACTGGTTTCACTAAATTCACCCCCTGTCCCCCACTCCCATGATATCTCAGAAAGTCAGGAGCATCAGTGAAAGACGATAGAAATGTAGGGGAAAGCATGAAAATCAGTAAACCCTGCAGAAATTTTGTCTTTTTGTCTTAAAAAAATCTTGGGATTCCAAAAGTCAGTTGTTTTAATGGACTAATTCTCAGAGATTTAATATACTATTTTATTGAGTCTTCTTTGTTTCACTCCAAATGTCTAACAACTCTGAATAGTTAACCTGGCTATAAACCCTCCGAAAGAGAGAAAAATGATCAGAGTACCAGTCTTTGTGGTTTAAAACAGAGCCCCCAGTAAGATCCAGGGTACCTTAGGAGTTACTAGAACCTCTTTGTAGAAGTTTGCAAAGTGAGGATACTGGGAAATTAATACTAGCTAAGAGTCTATACTAGGTGCAGTGTGTATACTAACTTGGCCAATCTGTACTCTGGAATCTATTATTATCCTGTGTTAGAGATGAGGAAACAGCCTCAGATCCATTAACTTGCTCAAGCAACAACATTGAGGAAATCATGGTGTCAGAATTTGCACCCAGATCCTCCTGGAGCAAAGTGCACAGGAGTTGTTATTGCAGGGTTTCTCTCTAGATCCCAATTTAAAAGACTCCCCTTTCCCCTTCCCCGTACCTCCCCTTTCTCTTTCTTCTCCTCCTTTTCTTCTTGCTTTTAAAATTTTCTTCCAATTTCCAAATGTGTGGGTATTTTCCACTAGCTTCTCCACATCCATTTCCCACCCTGATCTGTGCCTCAAAAAACAGCCACCTTTGCTTTCTGGCTTTGAATTGTGTTTGGCCAATAGGAGGCGCTGTCAGAGGACTGGAGGGAGGGAATTTATTTCCCCGGCTCCCTCCCTACCTTCCCTGCTGCGGTGGTTGCCCATGTCCTGTCAGGTGGTGTCTTCTACATCAGCTCCAAATTCCCAACATTTCCCAAATGTTTTGATGTCAGGATCCCTTCATGCTTTTAAAAATGGTTGAGGAACTCCAAAGAGCTTTTGTTTAATTTTCTTGATGTTTACTGTATTAGAAATTAAGACTGAGAAATTCTCAAACACAAGAATACACAGATGTATATTCCATTAGCCATGAGAGCAATGACATCATCACAAGTCAGGTAGTGTCTGAAAAGCTTCACTATGTACTCATGAGAGGATGAGAGCGAAGAAGGCAAATGATGTCTTAGTATTATCATGGAATAGTTTTGGCCTTGTGGACACCTAGTAGAGTCTCAGGACCACCCCACAGGTTCACCCTTCCCAAACTGCTCCTTCAGGGTTGCTCTGGGATGCTTTTCCATCTTTTGTTGACTCTCCTTACTCTGCCTAAAACTCCTTATTATTCTCTTGATGCGATTCTCCTCAATTTCTCCATTTGAGCGTGGGATCTGTTTCCCTAGGAGAACTGACTCCTCACTGGCTGACATATGGCTGGGATTTTACCCTGGAGGAAGGGTCAGGTCAGAAGCAGCTGAGAAGTGCTGGGGGCAAAGAAAAACATTTCTTCCACTGGCAATTACCTTTATTCTGCAAACTTCAATTCATATTGTATTATGTATTGTGAGTAATCTAGAGGCGATTTAAAGTATACAGGAGGAAGTGCATAGGTTATATGCAAATACTATGCCATTTTATATAAAGTGCTTGAACATCCATGGATTTTGGTATCTGTGGGGGAAAGGGGGTTGGTAGCATTTCCTGGATCCAATCCCCTAGAAGTACAAAGGGATGACTGTATTTGTAATTTCCTCATAGATCAAAGGTAGTGTCTAGAATCAGAGTGATAACCACTTCTTTGTGCCTGACCCTGGCCAGGACATAAGAGATCTGTTTCTTTTTAGAGCAGTAGACAAACCGGAGCATTTTCAGAGGAGGACAGGTAGGAGTCCAGAAACCAAATTCATCAGGAAGAGCTGAAGGAACAGTTTCCTCTGAAGGAAAGAAGCCTCAGGGGAACTTGGCCATTTTCATATACCTCTTCCTCAGCCTTTCTTTTTCTTTTTTGAGACAGAGTCTTGCTCTTGTTTTCCAGGTGCCCAGGCTGGAGTGCAATGGCATGATCTCAGCTCACTGCAACCTCCTCCTCCCCAGTTTAAGCAATTCTCCTGCCTCAGCCCCCCGAGTAGCTGGGATTACAGGCCCCCGCCATCATGCCCAGCTATTTTTCTGTATTTTTAGTAGAGACAGGGTTTCACCATATTGGCAGGGTTGGTCTCGAACTCCTGAACTCAGGTGATCCACCCGCCTCGGCCTCCCAAAGTGCTGGGATTACAGGCATAAGCCACCGCGCCAGGACTTCAGCTAGCCTTTCTTGTCCCGGGGAATGCTCAGATCGAGTGGGTTGGACTAGAAGAGTGGATTCCACCTTGTGTGTGTGGTTCTCCATCTCAGGGTGTCATTGAAGGGGTGTGGTGATCCACACAGACACCAAGTATTGTTGGCCACCTAAAAAATTAGTATCCCTGGCTTGTATCTGAGCTATGTTTTCATATATATGGAGATGCGGTTATAAGTGATAAAATACAAGATTAATGCAGTTTTGAATTTGTTGTATCTATTTTTCCTTTTTTTCCTAACCAAGAGATAATAACATCATCTGATGTGGTATGTTATGACATTAAAAGAAACACTTATTCTTGGGAAAATTGGGTATCACTGAACCTCAAGTCTTGGTTTTGATTCTGAAGCCTGTGGCTCTGATGAAGAGAGAAAAGACAGGGAAGTTTATCTCACCTGTAGATATGAAGGGCTTTACTAACCATGGTAGTGAACACTGAGTTAGGTAATACGAAGCAAAAGCCAATGAACATATTTTCTAATCTTCTTTTTTTTTCCTTCTTTACAGATAGTGTCCATGACATAAGTACAAATTCCCATAGTATAAGAAGAGTATGAAAGTATTTAAACAGTATAGAGACAATGCTTTTTCCCCTAAACATTGAGAAATCATTACTTGCTCTCATCTTGGATAAAAGATCTTTATCTGTTATCATCATTCAAAAATATTTTAGAAACCTATTTCCTCTAAAAGATGAGACAGATTTGGGGGAAAATTCAAGCTACTGAACAACATACCTTAGAAGTCACTAAACAGACTAAAATAAATTTGTCAATTTTCAGGGATATTTACAAAAGCCCAATTTGAGGAACTCAGTAGCAATTGAATGGGAATTTTCAATTCCTAGAACTAATGAATGAAAGAGCAATGCTTTAAAATTTTTCAGTAATATTTATTTCTATATTTTTCTGTTTACTAAAATCATACTTATCCATTGTAGAATTTGGATTCCCCTTCCTTTAATTTTCATTTCCAAAGAAAATATGTTACTGTTAATCTACATGCAGTATTGTATATGCTCGTATATAGCTCTATTTCCATATTTATAAATTTAAAATTGTTTTGTATCATTCACACTATTTGATGACTTGCTAATATGGTTTGGCTCTGTGTCCCCACCCAAATCTCATCTTGAATTGTAATACCCATGTCAAGGGAGGGACCTGGTGGGGGGTGATTGGATCATGGGGGGTGGGTTTCTCCAGGCTGTTTTCACGATAGTGAGTGAGTTCTCATGTGATCTGATGGTTTAAAGTGATGTAGCAGTCCTCCCAAGCCCTCCTGCTGCCACGCAAGACATTTCTTGCTTTCCCTTCACCACGACTGTAAGTTTCCCGAGGCCTCCCCAGCCAGGTGGAACTGTGAGTCAATTAAACCTCTTTTCTTTGTAAATTACCCAGTCTTAGGTAGTTCTTTATAGCAGTGTGAGAATGGACTAATGTATTTGCTTTCTCTTAAATTTTTTTATTAGACAGTATGGACTCTCATAAAGAACTGTAGGTATGGTATATGTAAATTATAAAGCATGATAATAAAATTTTGAATCACATAATCTAGTAATAATGTTTTCTCACTGTAAGTTTTTTTGTGAGATTTTTATTCAATTTTACATTTATAAGATTCATCCAAGTTATTATACATACTGTATTTAAAAATTTTTATTGCTGTATACTATTCAATTGCGTGAGGTTACTGTACTTATCTAGACTCCTGTTGACGGACATTTGAGTTATTTAAATTTTTTTGTTTTTCTTTTTTATTTCAAAAAAATTCTACCAGGAAATTTTTATGTCTCCTGATGCAAGTGTGTAGGAATTGCCTGGTAGTCTACTAGTAGTGGACTAGGTCATAGGTATATACATATAATACCAATTTGTTTTCCATATTAGTTGTACTCCACAATCAGTATATAAATAAGCCTCCATTTCCTTACATCTTTGGCAATATTAGATATTTCCCATTTGGTACTGCTTATATAGATCTCATTATGGTTTCAATTTGCATTGTCTTAATTACTTAAAAAATATTTGCCATTTGTTTTTCTTTCTCTGTGACATACCTATTCAAGTCTTCTGTTCATTAGTCTATTGTTTTGACTTTCCTTTATTGGCATTTAGCTAACATTATTATTAGTAAAGAGAAATTATTTTACTCTTACAGTATTTATGGCTGACATCTTAATTGACCAAGCAGAAGCTATTTCTAACCTCTTTTCCTGTTGCTTCCTCATACCGTTGAAGTTTCAAAGCCAAACAATAATTCTCCCAGAGTCTCTTGCAAGTAGGAGTAGCATGTGAGTCATTTCTGGGGCCACGACATGCAAGCATACATCTTCTGTGGATGTATCTGAGAGAGCTTTGGCTTTCCTGATAAAATGATACAGATGCAGCTGTCATAACCTTGTGCCATCCCCTTACTTGATTCTGACTTGAATGTAGATGAAATGCTGGGAGCTACAACAGCCATATGATGAGCTTGAGGGAAAAGCTAAGAAATTTATAAAAATTCTGCCCTTGACAATTCTTACACTCATTCATCTCCAAATTTCTGGTTATGTGACTTTTTAAAAATATGGCTTGCTTAGATAGTACAAATCCAATTTTCTTTCAATTAGAGTGGAATACATCTTGACTTATATGCCATCTTATCCACTAAGTCCTCAAACTAGATTCTCATATCCAGCAATGTCCAAAAATGTAGTAAAGAACTTCCATAAGCAATTTTGTTAATTCAGAACACAAAATTTTTAACAGGCCTAATATGATCTGGCTGCTCCCTTTCTTTTATCTTTAGGGTGCACTACTTTTCCTGTCGCTCATTTGGCTTCACCCACCTTCCCCTTCATCAGTTCCAAGAAAGTATGGAATTCTTTCCTACTTATGGCCTTCAATCATCCCATTTCATTTGCCTGGATTCCCTTTCCTTTAACTTTCATTTCCTTTCTAAATTATTCTCACCTGGTATTTTCTTTTCATAAAGCAGATCACAATTTGTTTTCTTCATTAGGTTTTGAGTTCTGCCAGAGAATACTCTATGTCAGTTTCCTTCTTAGTTTTATAGCCAGCATAGCCTTACCCTGCACGAGAGACAGGAAGCACTTAAAAATATTTTGTTAAGTGAACAGATGAATATCTTGTATGCTAACCAAGTGCCAAACAACACCTACTTAGTTTAACTTTATAAGCCTCAGGTTTTTCACTTTTGGGATGAGATAATAATTCCTCCACCTCTCAGTGTGGTTTTAAAATTAAGTGTGATAACTGTGCGTATGTCCTTGGAATGGAGTCGGGATCATTTGTCTCTGAGAAGGGGAATAATTATTTACCAATTAGCAAATTTTTCTTTCAACTTCTGTTCTTTGGACTTTAAAAGTAATACTTGATATGATTATTAATAATTATTTAATCTAACATTTGTTGAGTATGTGCTTGTGTACCTTATACACACCAAGCACTTTACATACATTATCTTATTCATTTTTATGAGGTAGCCTCTGTTATTATCCCCTTTTTATAGGTGAGGAAATTGAGGCTGAAGAAGGATAACTACAAGCCTTGTGAGGTACTCTACCATTACTTGTAGACTTGCCTGATGAAATTGTGGTTGATCAGTCACTATCTAATCAGAGTCTGCTATTTATGGGAAATGCTCTCTGCACTTGCTTCATTTTGTTCTTTTCCTGAGACAAAGAAAAAGCAGAATGAAACATGCTGATATCAGGTTTTAAGAAAAGCAGCTTCCAAACACTGCTCTGAGGTCAATACAGAGTTTCATTCCAATCTTCTCTCCTCCTAGATCCACAGACTCTGAAATGAAAATTGACACTCAATCTGGTGACCCTAGGAAAGATCCTCGGCCAGGAAACAATGGCTGAGTCCTGCTTGGGCAGCATACTTTTGAAGTTCCAAAAAGTAGATTAATGTACATTACAGAAATTTTGCTGCACAGATTGAAACCAGAAGTATTTATTTTAACCAGAGCTCCTAGTTTAGTAGTTCACATTTAGGGGGTTCTTAATAAATGCTGGTTGAAATGCATTCCATGAGCATGATGATATAGTGCGATTTTATTATAATGTTCAGTGCTCAATGTAGTTTAAGTGCCACTCAATGCATGAATTGATGTTCTTCAAAATTTGCCCCAACCTACCATTACAGTTTTTTCTCTTAACTTTCTACCCCTGCCTATAGTTCTAACCACACCAGAACACTGTTTTCTGTACACACCCTAACGTTTCTGTACCTTTGCCTGTGCTGTGTGCTTCCTAGAATTCCTGCACCACTTCCCCCTTTAAAAAAACAAGCCAACTCATTCTGTATTTCTTTGCTAGACTGACTTCTTCATTCAGCCTGTCCAAGCTAAGACATATCTACACACATGTGCTTCCAAATCTTTTAGATATAACTATGGCAGCCTTTTTCATTTTGTGGCATAGCAGGGCAGGTGGATAAAGCATAGACTTTAAAGTTGGAAATATCTTGGCACAAATCCCAACTCTGCCACGTAAAAATCACGAACCCAGTGCAAATTTACCTAAACATGAGCTTCCATTTTTTTTTTTTTGAAGATGGAGCTATTATTATCTGTTGATTAGGGCTGTTGTGAGGAATAAGTAAGGAAACATGCAAAGTATTCAGCGCAGAGTCTGACACATGGTCAGCCTTTGCCTTGTTCTGCTGATCCAGGTTCTCAGCTCAAATACGATTTATTGAGAAAGAGCCCTGTTTAATGTCACACACGTCTTCTCCAGTCTCTTTTTAAAGCTCTGGACCCAGGCTGTTGTGTTCAGTTCCAACTTTACCACTTATTAGCTTGGGTAAGTTTGGGCAAGTTACTTAACTTTCTTGCCTCGTTTTTCTCACATGTAAAATGGGGCTAATAATAATTGCCTCATAGACATGTTATAGGGATCATTTAAACCTTAGAACAGTGCCAGACATAGAGGAAATTCTGGCTGTTGCTGTGTTGTTCATTCCTCTTTCCCCAGGGTCTACATTAGTTTGTGACTCAAGAAGGTACTCATTTCATATTTGTGGAACAACTGAATGTGTACGCTTTGGTTCTCTTCTCCTACTCTTGCATACGTGGCTCTCCGTAGAGTTTGGAGTCCTCTAGGGGCAGGAAAGGACATCGTTATTATTTGCCCCGGATAGGGTCTGGCACCAGGTGATGCTCAGTTTTATAGGGTGGAAAGGAAATTTTTCAGTTTTGTAATCCTGCCGAGTGACCCCCTGGAAAGGAGTTCATAAACATCAGAACAGTCAGCGCTCTACCCACCACTCAGCAACTTCTTGCCACCACATACTCAAGTTCACTTAGCAGAGGATGACTCAAGTGTAAAAAGTCACTTCCTCCCTGGCACAGCAAAGGCCCAGAGCATTGTCTTTCTTGACTGGGTACAAGATTTACCTTGTCCTGCTGGCAGATTTATTGGTCAATGTCCTATTTGGCTGGCAGTAAGATGACTCTTTTCTTTTTTGTGGGTCTAATCTCCTGAATCAGTATTTGTTTCCACTTCCCTCTGTCTACAGGCAGAGACTACTAAACTGATAGGACATTTCTAAAGCAAGAGGATAGCATGGCCATGAGAAGGGGTTTGGGGAAAGACAAGGAAGGGCTCATCCTGATGGCATCTCAATAGGTCAGGTACTTTGCTTTTCAGTAAAACCAGCCACTTATGGGGTGAATTTGTTTAACCTCTTTGCAAGCCTCTAAAAAGAGGTGGCACGAAAAGCGTGGGTGATGCAGCCAATTAAAATTCAGTCCCAACCAACAAGGAGAAGTAGGCCATGGCTGGCTAACAGAGAGGCATTGACAGAAAGAGGCTCAGGCACTGGGAGCCCACATTACTTGAATGTTCTTTTCTTCCAAAACAAGAAACCCGCCCAAAGCATAGAGTTGTATTGTCCATGTCTGGGTTTATAAAGTGTGTGTTTCTCTCGTGTAGTGCCCACAGCACAATCCCTTTGGCTTGCTTTATATTCTTTCCCTTCATCTCTATAGGACACAGATGATTCTTGTCCATTTTCATCACAGAGTTTTCTTCCTATTGCCAGATGTAGTATCTGCATGTAGCCTGCAGGCAGGTTCTGAGTGTGCTACCAGACAGATGCCATCTCATAATACATTCACTCCTTGTGCCAACGTGAGAGTCTTTCCCCAAGTCCTCTGCTGGCTGATCACTTTTTAGGTCAGGGGAGAGGAGAGAGAGAGGAAGAGGGAAAGGGAGAGAGACTGAGGAAGCCAAGGGTGTATGGAGTTTGAAATTTGGGGCCTTCAAGCCAGATGTGATCAGAGGTCACCCGAGAAAACAGCGTACCCTACATCTGTTGTAGGTCCTTGAAAACGGGTGTGAAATCTGTAAAATAAGAACATTCTCTTAACAGCTAAGTCATTAAATTCACTAATTTATCTTACTTTTTAGACATAACTTTTGATATATAGTCCTTTCATTTTGTACATGACCTCGAATTTGGCTCTTCTCTTGCACAACTGAGCACACGGCTGGCAGGTTTAAGTCTAAAATTGTCCAACCGAGGTCAGACATGACTTTTACACAGGCTTAAAATTAGTCCTTCAATCAGTTATATTAAGGTGACAAAGCCTGGTTTTACTTTCTATAGCTGTCACATGAACTACGATAACTATCATACCATTATTCTCATCACAGATGAGGAAGGGGGCACCACTGTTGTTTGGGAGGCAGCATCTTCATGTTCACAGTGTGCATTTCATTAATGGAATGCAGCATAAAGTAGAAAAATTCTGGTTGCTAAAAATCACATGTTATGTAGTCACGAGCTAGCTGTGGTAGGCAAGAACATGGGCTTTTTAAATAAGAGAGGACTTGAATCCTGGTTGCTGAGTCTGAAACTCAATAATTTCTGGGGTCTGATTTTTCAAGGTCAGTGTTAAAAATATCAACATTATAATGAGCTAAAATCTGATAATGGAAGAAATAGTCAAATAAGTCATATTGTTAAACTAATAGAGAAATTTACTTGCTCTTGAGGGACTGGACCAGTTTTGGCACTTGGCAAATCTTTCATTGTAGCTAACCCAAAGCTGCCCAAGCTAAGCTTTCCTTCTGTTACAGCAGGGAAAGAATGAAAGTCATGGGCTTTAGAATCTGAGAAACTCATCTTCTGTATGAACTTGGGTACCTTAATACACCCTCTATAATTTCATTTCACTTATGAAATGGGGATAGTACTACTTACTTAATATTAACTCGTAGGATTATTATGAGGCCATTTGTCAATGTTCAAGTCATTATCACAGCTGTGGCAGGGGTCAGGGAAGAATAAATGCTACTGGCTTCTAATGAATGTCAGCATAATACTAAATACGCTACATTTCAAGAGACAGTCTTCTACAGTAAGGAATTATCTGTCTCAAAATAGTGTCAAGGCTTAGAAACCCTGGCTAAATAAACAGTAGCCACTACGTGTCAGATATATTCCTGTACTTAACTGATCTCTTTCAATTGTACACATTCCAAAATGTAGATGCTGAACTTCCAGGCTGAGAGTAATGACAACACTTTCTCATTTACAAAAAGCTTCCATATATTATCTCATTTAATTTTCACAGAAACTGTTTGTAAGAATGATTGATGCAATCTTCATTTTACAGTTGGAAAAACGAAGGCTCAGAGACCCTGGATCACCCAGTGAGTAAGCAGCATGCCCAGGTCTAGGATACCATTCTCCTGCTTTCAGCTCTTGTATGCTATCCACATGCTTACAGCATGCTTGGACAATGCAGAAGCTCAGCTTTGATACTTTGGGTAATCTGTTCATCTGTGAAATGGGATAATTCATGCTGATCTATGGACAACAATTACTGTAAGGATGACATGAAATGATGCAGACAGCAGGCACTCAAAAAACAGAGCTCTACTGACATTCCTGCTTCCTCTCAATGACTGGCACTGAACAGTCCTTAACAACCCATTTCTAAGCCAAGAGATTCTTCAAGACTAAGCCAAACCTGCTGTGCCACTGTCCCCCACAGGAGCCTCTGGCTTCATCAAGCCCACAGATCCACACTTGCTTTGTTCGCTGAGTGACATGTCTATCAGACACCACCTTGGGCTGCTCACAGAAACTTTGTAGGAGCCATCAGTCCTGGAGCTCAGTACCCCAGGGTTGACGCCTTGACAACTGTGTCACCACTCTCTTATTACCTATCTGGAGGGTCACCTTTCTGACAGACAGCTTTGAAAATTCTTTATTAAACTTTTTTTTTTTTTTAGTAGAAAAGACAGATTACTTTATAGTTCTGACATGCTCTACTTATTATGACATGAAACAATGTTCTTGTTTCTTTTGCTTGGGGATGTTGAAGTGCTGGCTTTGGCCTATGTGGGGTGTCACCATGATGTATTAGTTATTAGGTCAGACTTTCCATAACCTTTACATATTCATTTATTCACTCACTCACTCACTTACTCACTCACTCATCTATACATTTGAAAGTCTACTGTGAACTGGGTCTAACAGAGGTTAGACATTTAGTGGATTACACAAAAAAAACAAAACATTTACACTCAGTCTTTGATCTGAGGATGTCCCAGTTTAATAAGCAATGCAAGGGGGGCAAATAAGATAAAATTTTACTGTGGTAAGTGAAATAAAAGACCTATGTGTTGTACTTGGTAACATAACTTTGTCAGGATGGAAACCAGAACTGGTAGTGTAACTGTAGAGTGGGGTGCCTAGTTCACTCTGGATGATGACAGGTGGTAGAGCAGCAGAGGCTGAAGACTAGATTTTGTTGGAATACTCTATAATCCGTGTATAGGGGAAGGAAGAGGAGCTGATCATTCACAGCTGAAATAAGCTGGTGACAGATACTCCTCTCCGAAAGAAGGCCTGGGTGCTAGATTTTGGGCTCGGAGTGACTTAATAGTCCTGATATACATTTGATAAATAATATCACAAAGGCACCACTGAACATCTGAATATGTGAACAGAGAGCTATGAAAAAGGTAGTGAATAACCCTGCCAGGGGAAGTGTAGGAAGTGCCCCAGAAAATATGATATTTGAAGAGGGCATTAAGCATTCAGAGGGCATTAAGCATCCACGGGAAGGGGAAGTATGGCATCTGAGCAGAGCAAAGGTGAAGGTGACATGCTCTGAGAAGGATGAGGGTTTCTTCAGAACAAAGTATGATTAGGGGCTGGGGTGGGAGGTGAAACTCAGGGCACGTTGGGACCATTTTAACACCAGGCTCTCTCTTCACTAGGACTTGCTGGGCTGGTGGCTGGTTTACGCAGAGGAGTGGTATGAGAGACTCTGAAGTGCAGACAAATCTCTCTGTGGGCAGTATGGGTTCATGGGAGGGTAGACTGAAAGCTCAGAGACACAAGGCAAAGAAACAGGTCAGGCGGCTGCTACAACCACCCAAAAAGAGAAGCCGGGAGACCTTCCCTCAGGTTTCAATCCAGCTAAGGCCAGTGAAACCCATGTGTTCATTTAGGAGACTCTTGTATATTTATTAAATTAATAAACAAAAGAGAAAAGGCCAGGGATCAATGAGTTTCTTAAACAAAAACTTAAAAGACAAAACTAAGATATGTTAAATAACTCCTAGTAGAATTTAAAGTGTACATACTTTGTGGAATAAATGCATAAAGACATTAGAAATAATCAAGTTTGGAATAAGGGTATGGGTCTAGTGAAACAGGGCACTGAAAAAGCTGTAAACTTCCCAGGCAGAAACCTCTGCTCTCATCCTGAGTCTGTTTTCATTTATGTATCATGTGATCTCAAGTATCATGTGCAATACATGTGATTAGTAATTTGACTCACCCCCTCAGTAAAAGTCACAGTTCCTGTTTACTGAGCACCTGCTAGGCTTAATCACGCACAATGCTCAGGATACCACCTATATTATCTCAGCCAATCTGAACAACAATGGCAAAGCAGGCTTTATCAGGCCTGAGGTTCAGAGAGTTTAGGGATTTACCCAAGGTTGCAGAACAGTCAGCAGAATTGAGATTTGACCCTGATCTATCCAGCTGTGGATAGATTCTCTGCGACGGTACATCTGCTGCGACGGTGCGCCCTAGTGAGTATAAAATTTCCATCATTGTAGAATGAGAAATGCTTGAAAGCTGTTAATATCACCTTCCTTTCTGGACTCTGATTCTGATTCTGTGTCTTTAAAACACGATGTGGACAGAAAAATCAGAAAATTTGGGGTGAGAAAGGAAATAATGAGGAAAAAGAGAAGAAAATCTCTGCTTCCAACTTTTGCTTTGGTCTTGTGTAAACCTGTTATCATCTTTGGATCTGAGATTTCTCTTCAATAAAATAAAATAGATGAACTAAATCAAATGTAAGATGCACTTTGCCTTAATACTCCTAGAATCGTATGCCCTGAGCTGAGCTTTTTATATAGTAGAAAGCAAGGCTGTAAAATGTAAAATGTGTTCAGTTTTTTAAACCAGTCTAAAGATAAAGCAAGAAATTACTGTGTTCAGTTTCAGAAGATAATGGAAACGTTATAAACCTTATAGCATTCCCAGATTTAGCAAATAAAAATGTAGGGTGTTCAGTTAAATTTGGATGTCAGATAAGGAACAAATATTTTCTTAGTATAAATATGTGCCGTGCAATATTTGGGACATAGTTATTCTAAAGATTATTCATTGTTTATGTGAACTTCAAATTTAACTGGGCATCCTGAATATCACTTGGTCACCCTAAAACCTTGACAAAGTAAAAATAATAGCACAGCTGATTAAAGTCAGAAGGAAAGATTGAGGAAACCATGGAAGAACTGGTTTCCTTATTTCACAGACTGGTGAATCAACTGATTCTAGCTAAAATGAGAGTTAAAGAAAGTTTTAAGTTTAATATTTGTAGTTATAAAGTTAACAACTAGCAAAACTGAACTAGAAAATATAGTAACAACAATAAAAACCTCAGGAGGTTGGGAGGATAGGTGGAAGGAAATACAGGTATAACAAATTCCTTTTTAAAAGGAAACAGCCCAAGGCACGGTCTACAGAGGATGAATCATCAAATAAAACCATAAAGAAAAAATATTATTTAGCATTATGGTTATAATTATCAAAGAACCAAAACCAAAAAAATTAAAAAACGTTTTTTCTTGGTAGTGGAGTTATAAAAGTGGGTAGAGAGTTACTTTTTATTTTATTCTACCCTTATTAGATTTTTACATCTATGCCATGTGTAAAATCAGATTAAAAACAAAATAATTATATTAATCATTGTTGCCACCAACCATCATTCAGCAAACTGTTAAGCTTTTGCTGAGGTATACTCTCATGTTCTCAGTCTCAGGCTTATTTTATTTGCCTCTACCACTTCATTTGGGTGTAAAAATATTAACAATCAGATTTACAAACCCAAATGATGCACAAATATTTGCTATTGCTTTGCCATGTATGGCAAAAATATTTCCAGGTGTTCTAGAATGAAAAAAGATAAAAACCTTCAGATAAATAAACATGGTTCATTTAATTTAAAACAAATATTTGAGAGTCACTCTCCTAACATGCCTTCGATTGTGAGTAGCAACTCACAGAACAATGCATTACTCTTAGCACATACTTGCAAATGAATTATGCTTTCACAAGCAGAAATAGTACTCTCCAGAGAAATGTTTGGTTGATTTTTTCAGGGTTTGATTGATCTAACTTAGAAATATATGAATTTCACTCAACACTTCTATTGTTTTGGAAGGGAGACACAAGAGTTCAGTCTGGCATATTAAAAAAATCACGAATTAAGAAGTCACTTGGCATGGAAGCCTGATTCTGTGAGGAGTGTGTGTGTGTATGTGTCTGTGTGTGTGTGTGTGCAAGCGCATGCATGAGAGATAGCTTGAGTAATAGACAGATGGTTTGGACTATAAAAAAGTCACTGATTCTAAGGTGAAGTCCCATTAGGAGAATGCTTAAGTACTATAAAAACACAGAGCTGTAGCTTGTGATTAATGGGGCTTCCACCCGAAACATTACTAATGCACCCTGTATCCCGCAAACCCCGTCATCTTCAGACCCATCTTTATAGTCATTGAACTCTGCTGCCATCACCAACTTGTTGTAATACAAGCTTTATAATGTGTTGAAGTGCATCATATTTATAATGGCATTAAAGGTCACTGACAAGCTTGCTAGATCTTTCAGGATGGAGACCAAGAGCCAAACCTTATACCTAGGCCTTTGTGTTAGTCCATTTTACAATACCATAAAGGGATACCCGAGGCTGGGTAATTTATAAAGAAAAGAGGTTTAATTGGCTCACAGTTCTGCAGGGTGTACAGGAATGGCACCGGCATCTGCTTGGCTTCTGGTGAGGATCTCAGGAAGCTTCCACTCATGGAGAAGGCAAAGGAGAACAGGTGTGTCATATGGTGAGAGGGGGAACAACAGAGAGTGTGGAGGTGCCAGGCACTTTAAATAACCAGCTCTTTCATAAACTCATTACCACAGGGAGGGTACCAAGCCAATCATGGGGGATCCACTCCCATAATAAAAATACCTCCCACTAGGCCCCACCTTCAACACTAAGGATTACATTTCAACAAGAGATTTGGAGGCGACACACATCCAAACCATATCAGCTCTACTGCCTGTGGACTTTGAAGGGAGATCTGCAGCAACCACCCTTTTGTCTAGCTCTCCTTCTCACTTTGTTCTGCCATAAAATCAAATTCCTTCTTCATGAGCTAGCACAAAGGCCATCTCTTCCAGGGGGAACTTCTGCCTGTCCCAACATAAAGAACTATTTCCCTTTCACAGTTATACTGAAGAATAAATAAGGTAATGATGAAGTCTTATGACTGAACTAAGGAACTAATCATTGATCATATGTAGAAGGAGAAAGCCAAGGCCTATCTGGTACCAGTGCAAAAGAAATAATTATATAACAACAAAAACAGCCACATCAACTATCGCCACCATTTCCACCATTTATTGAGTGCATTATAGGTATATTAGGAATTTTATTTAATTCTCACCACAGGTTGAGGCATTATGATTCCTCATTTTGAAGTGAGGCAGATAAGGCACAGAAAGATTAAGTAACTAGACTACAATCACAAAGCAAAGAACCTGCAAAGCCATAGCTCAAATACAGGTTAGTTTCAGTGTGAATCATATGCTATAAATTAGTCCATGAAATTGCCTGTCTGGGCTTTAGTAAGAAGGCTAAAGGAGAAATTGGTACAAATAGCAGAAATATCTTCCCAATAAGCTTGAGAAATTTTGTGTGTAATCTATGTCAGCTACTTTTTTTTTTTTTTTTTTTGAGATGGAGTCTTGCTCTGTCACCCAGGCTGCAGTGGAGTGGCATGATCTCGGCTCACTGCAACCTTTGCCTCCTGGGTTCAAGTGATTCTCCTGCCTCAGCCTCCTGAGCAGCTGGAACTACAGGCATGTGCCATCACGCCCAGCTAATTTTTCTATTTTTAGTAGAGGTAGGGTTTCACCGTGTTGGCCAGACCAGTCTTGAACTCCTGACCTTGTGATCCAACCACCTCTGCCTTGCAAAGTGCTGGGATTACAGGCGTGAGCAACTGCGCCTGGCCTATGTCAGCTATTTTAAGTCACATGCCTAGTATCCCACTCAGAAGTTTTAAGGAATGCGTAAGCATGCACTGAATATGGTGTGCAAGCTATGCATGATGGTGTGTTGCTGGCATTGTGACTATAGGAATAAAACAGGGAAAAGGTATGGCTGTCCACAAATTAGGAGGCCATTGGGTTATATAGCTCTGTGTAGCCCCTGAGACCAGTTCACTTTGCCAGGTAACACAGCTTGCTGCCTTGACCATACTGAACCAGGTAGCAAATGAAGCTGATCAGATACACCTTGGATGTCTGCTGCTATGGGGACTCCCAAGAGGTTGTTACCACCTGAGAAGGGGTTCTAATTACAATAAGGGATTTAAAAGCATTAAAGAGCTTCTGAAGAAATTGGCAGACATCATTTGTTCCACAGAGATGCTGTCTGTCTCAGACTGCAGCTCAGACTTGCCCGGCCCTATGGCTGGCCCCAGCAATAGTGGATAGGCGGCCTCCGGGCTAGATGAGAGGATGGCTCAAGGTTAAGGTGTGCCCATTGGTGTGGGGTAGCCCTGGGTTTCTGTCTTGCTCAACTCTCTGTTCTTTTCATTCCTTTGGAGTTCCTGGACCCTGTTGCAATGATCTTAGTTTAACTGCATTTTCTGACTCTGTCTTTGTCTTATCCGTACCTCCATTTCTTTCTTTTTCCCTTAGCACAGAATTTTCTGTACTGCACCCAATGCAGGAAACAGAGAAGATGAAGGACTGTTTCTCAAGGGCCTGACATCACCATACAGAAAAAAACCCATATATATATCTATATATAAATATATATATATTTTTACATATATAGATATATATATTTATATATATATTTATATATAGATATATATATTTATATATATATTTATTATAGATATATATATTTATATATAGATATTTATATATAGATATTTATAGATATATATATAAAGCATTTTCAATCTTATCATCAAGTAGGCACTTGGTAGGTCCTGCTTTCTAAACTTTGATCTCCATTCTTTGAGTTAATATTTATGATGTGCCTACTATGTGCCAAGCACTGAACTGGACCTTGGGCATATAGACTTTAATCAAACAGGCAAAATTCATGCACTTATGAAGCTTACTTATACATATATATATAACTATTATATAAGACACAGTGTCATTCTTAAGGTGTTTTTTCGTTCAGGGAATAGTTTTTTATTTTTTTTATTTTTTACCTAATTACCAAGTATTGTGCTAGACAGAGTTAAAATTCTTTGAAAATTTAAAGAAGGGAGCAGTTACTTCTGGCTAGCCATTTGCAGCTAAGAGGGCAGTACAAGGGAGACCAGGAGGGCAATGTTGGGGAAAAGAGAATATTTGTCAAACATCAACAGGTATATTTAATAACATGGAATTTCTTTTTATATTAAGTGAAATAGTAGATACAAAACCTTATACTATGATCTCAACTGCATAAAAATAGTTGTCAGAGAAAAAGTATGAAAAGGAAGGATTCATGTTTACTGTGCTTATCTGGGTGGTGGCATTTTCTGTTGATTTATCTATATTGATCTGAATTTCCCTAAAATTATGTTAGGCTGTTGTAAGAAAGCCATATTCCTTTATATGTAGTCCTATTTTGGCCAAGAAGATAGAAACTTCTGCTACTTTGGTCTTTCAGGAAAATACCTTCTCTCCATTCCCTTCTTTTATTACTCATGGATGTAGGTACCATTGTATCATGTATGCGGACACACATGTGCACATCCTCTCCTCCCCTCTATTTTTCTTATCCCTTTATTCCTGCCCTTGTTTTTTTCTGATGTCCTGTCTTCTTTCCCTTTTCTCCTCTGTTTAGCTCAAATATTTCTGGCAGCTTTAGTTTCTATGAGTAGCACTGAGTACTTTGAGTAGTGCCTTAGCTCATAATGTTTGCTGACCTCAAAGTGCTCAGCAGTGATAAGAGCAAAATTTTGTGAGCAAGCTAAATGTTTAATGTCAGGTTGTTGGTTATGTGAATTATTGTTCATGAATTTCACAGTGTTATAAGCCTCACTTTCACCAGGACTTTGCTAAAATTGTCACCTCCTCAGATACACTTTCCTTCAAACAACACACTGGTCCCTCACCCCACCCTAGAGTTCTTCACTGTAGTTACAGCCATAGTCATTTACTCACTGTGTGTCTCCTGCTCTACAGGGTAAGCTCAGAGCTTACCTCAGAGGACAGAGGTTTTGTCCTCGCTGCTAGACATCTGCAGTGAGTGATGCATAGCAGGCCATCAACCAAGATTTTTCTTGACTGAATAATTACAGGCATTATAATTATATACATTTATATTTAATAACATGGAATTTCTTTTTATATTAAGTGAAATAGTAGACACAAAACTCTTGTACCATGATCTCAACTGCATAAAAATATGTTGTCAGAGAAAAAGTATGGAAAGGAAGGATTAATGTTTACTGTGCTTATCTGGGTGGTGGTATTTTCTGTTGATTTATCTATATTTATCTGAATTTCCCTAATCTCTTACAATGAGCAATTATTTTTTAAAATGTAGACTGCTTCAAAAAAGGGTTAATGCTACTGGCTCAGTGCAAAGATTTTGTGGCTGGGACAGCTTGAGGGGATGTGAGAGTGACAGAGAAATCAGTGCCGTGGTTGGGAAAATAACCCATATTGAGCTGACTCATCACCCTAACCAACAGTTGACAATTCCTCTGATTGCTAGTGATATGTTTAAAGTGAATGTTTTGATGACATAAGTGAAAATGAAGAAGTAGAATCAATAGGCTCAAGATTGTTTTTTAGGGTGTCAGGGCTGCAACATGAAAGAAAGTGAGGTTTTGGCAAAGCCCATATTTTTGTGGTGCCAAGCCACAAATGATCCAAAACTGCTTCAAGATGGGGATGAGACCTCAAGCAGAGGCTGCACACAGGCCCTCATACAGCATCCATGTTTTCCAGCCCTGGGACAAGCTGAGGTAGAAGATATATCCTCTGGCTGAGCTGAGCTGAGCTGATGGATGGAAGCTCTGTGGAGGAGTTGGTCTGCCCTTTCCAGCTTTTTCCATTGCTGATACCGGTCACCTGTCCTACTCACAGACTCAGCTCTCTCCTTTTCTGAGGCAGAAAAGCATTTTCAAACTTATCAGCAAGTAGGCACTTGGTGGATCCTGCTTTCTAAACTTTGATCTCCATTCTTTGAGTTAATATTTGTGATGTGCCTACTGTGTGCCAACCACTGGACTGGACCTTGGGGATATAGACATTAATCAAACAGGCAAAATTCATGCACTTAGGAAGCTTACTTTTAAGTAGGGGGCCTGTAGTCTAGCCTTGAGTGCCTGAAGCCCCATTCTTCTCTTAAAGCTCTTTGAAAAATTTCTAGACTAGTCCTATCTTTACAATTAGATGGCTACATCAGTTTCCCTAGTAGCACTAGTTGCTGGAAAGGGCTAGACAGCCCTGCAAACAAACTTAGCTATGATCCTGACTCCCTGCCTTGCTCTTGAGAGATGATCTCCTGAGGAATCTGGACTTGCCTGTCTCTGAACACTTAGAGTCACCTCGAGTTTGGCTATAAGACAAATAGTTAACCACCATAGTCACTTTGCCAACTACTCATATTCCAGTAGCAGTAGTGGTAGTAATAATAGCTGCTACTTCTTGATCATTTACTATGTGTTAGAAATGCGCCAAGCTCTTTTTTCATGTTTTATTTACTACCCATGATATACATAGGTTTTGGTCTCCAGTACAGCTAACCAAACTCCTACCAGATCTTATCCTTCCATAGATAGCAACTGTAAAATGTGGATAAATATAAAAACAAAAATGAAAATACAACAATGAACTAAGTTACTGAAAAATGACAAATTACAAGTAGATTCTGGAGGGAAATAGTTTGGAAGAAGGTGGTATGTGGCATGTGGTATGTTTTTTTTCATTTTTACAGCTTTTATCCTGAGGATAGACCAAATAAGTTATGCAGAATTAGTAAACCTATGATACAAAACCCACAGTCTTTCCAGCGTAAAGAACCAAATGACAGAGTTCAGGCTAACCACAGCCACTGAAAAATGAAGAAGGAATCCTGGAAAAGACATGGAGCTGACTTCTTTTTCTAAACTCTTTCCAAGTCTCCGGCTTACCCCTGCATGTGTGGGGCAGACTGGAAGTAGTTTGTATCTAAGGCTTAAAGAACACACACCAACTGCCAGTGTGAATGTTTGCAGTGGGTGAGTTTGACCAAGTGTGATGGTTAGTGTTATATATCAACTTGGCTAACCCATAGTATGCAGTTGTTTGAACAAATACTAATGTACAGATAATGTGAAGGTATTTTGTAGATATGGTTAACATGTAAAATAGGTTCACTTCAAGTAAAGGACATTACCTTTGATGATGTGGGTGGGCTTTATGCAACTAGCTGAAGATCTTAAGAGCAAAAACTGGTGTTTCCTGAAGAAGGATTAATTCTGCCTCAAGAGTGCAATATCAAATCCTGCCTGCATTTCCAGCTTCCAGCCTATCCTACAGATTTCAGATTTGACAATTCCACAATGTGTGAACCAATTCCTTAAGTAAACCTTTTATTATAATATGTGAGTGTGTGAATCCTATGTATATATCTCATATATATCCTATTGGTTATCCGAGTTCTCTGGAGAACCCTGACTGAAGCGCAAAGTTAATTGCCTGCTAAAACAAAAATGCCAATACTCTTGCAGACTATAACAGAATCTAGAGGCTCCACAATATAATATTCAAAATGTCCAGGATAAAATCCAAAATTACTTTATGTACCAAAAATTAGGAGATTGTGACCCAGTTGCAAGAGAAAAGATAATCAACTGAGAATGACCATGAAATTACTCCAGTGTTGGAATGAGAAAATAAGGATTTTAAAGCAGTTATTTTAACTATGCTCAATGAAGTAAAGGAAAATATGCTGTGCTGAATAAAGAGACACAAAATCTCAACAAAGAAAGAAAAACTACCAAAAATAACCAAATGGATATAGTCTTTTGCCCACCAGCACTCTGCGCCCATGCTAATACCACCACTGGTGTGAATGTGTGCACAGGTGCTGGCAGGGGCCCACTGAACCCCTAAGCTATGCTGCCACAGCCACTGCTGCAAATGCCAGCATGGAGAATGGCACTCAGGCATCTGCTAGCATCTTGCCACAGCACTCATGCATCTGGTACTCAGGCATCTGCTAGCATCCTGTCACAGTCAACAAGCATGCATGCCACTGTGCTGCCTCTGCTGCTGATGCTGGCATGTGAGGACAAGGATGGATCCCACTGCCACTGCCCTGTGAAGTGCTTTAACTAGCACCACCAATCAGAGTGTTTTGACCAGTGGTCCAAGAGCACTTTGGCTGCTTCAGCACAGCAGGTTCCTAACATTGAAGAGCCACAGGACAAAGGTGGGGTCCAATATTAGTTCCTCAGAGTTAGAGCACACAGTCCAGGAGTTGGGAGCTGAGCCTTGGCCCCATAAAATCCTCCAGAAATGAAGCCACTTGACTGAACCCACCTTATACCACAATCAAACCTCCAAGGTCATCAAATAGGATAAAGGAAAAAAGAACATCCAAAGGACAGCAACTTCAAAGACTGAAGGAATGAAGATGAGAAAGAACCAGTGCAACAACTCTGACAACTCAAAAAACCAGAGTGTCTTATTTCCTCCAAATGACCAAACACTAGTTCTCTAGCAAGGGTTCTTAACCAGCCTGAGATGCCTGAAATAACAGAATTAGAATTCAGAATATGGGTAGAAACAAAAATCATCAAGATTCAGGAGGACATGGAAACCCAATCTAAAGGAGCTAAGAACCACAATAAAAGGATACAGGAGCTGAAAGACAAAATAGCCAGTATAGAAAACAATATAACCGATCTGATATAGCTGAAAGACACACTACAAGAATTTTGTAATGCGGTCACAAGTACTAACAGTAGAACAGACCAAGCTGAAAAAACGTCTCAAGGCTTGAAGACTGGCTATCTGAAATAAGAGAGACAAGAACAAAGAAAAGAAACGTTAAAAGGAATGAACAAAAGCTCCATGAAATATGGGACTATGTAAAGAGACCAAATCTATGAATCCTTGGCATCTCTGAAAAAGATGGAGAGAACGGAAGCAACTTGGAAAACATATTTCAGGATATCATCAATGAGAAATTCCTCAGCCTAGCTAGACGGGCTAGGTTCAAATTCAGGAAATGCAGAGAACTCCCACAAATACTTCACAAGAAGATCATCCCATGACACATAATCATCAGATTCTCCAAGGTCAAAACGAAAGAAAGAATGCTAAAGGCCACTAGAGAGAAAGGATAGGTCACTTACAAAAGGAAGCCCATCAGACTAACAGCAGACCTCTTGGCAGAAACCCTAAAAGCCAGAAGAGATTGGGGGCCTATATTCAACATTCTAATTTATTTTTGTTTATTTATTTATTTTGAGACAGAGTCTCACTCTGTCACCCAGGCTAGAGTGCAGTGGCACAATCTTGGCTTACCACAACCTTCACCCCCCAGGCTAAAGTGACTCTCGTGCCTCAGTCTCCTGAGTAGCTAGGATTACAGGCATGTCACCATGCCTGGCTAATTTTTGTATTTTTTTGTAGAGAAGAGGTTTTGCTATGTTGCCCAGGCTGGTCTTGAACTCCTGGCCACAAGTGATGGCCTGCCTAAGCCTACCAAAATGCTGGAATTGCAGGCATGAGCCACTGCACCCAGCCTTCAACATTCTTAAAGAAAAGAAATTCCAACTCAGAATTTCATATCCGGCTGAACTAAGCTTCATAAGCGAGGGAATAATAAGAGCCTTTTCAGAAAAGTAAATACTGCGGGAATTCGTTATCACCAGACCTGCCTTACATCAGATCCTAAACAAGCACTAAACATGGAAAGGAAAGACCATTACCAGCCACTACAAAAACACACTTAAGTACCTAGACCAGTGACACTATAAAGCAACTGCCTAAGTAAGTCAGCATAATAACCAGCTAACAACACAACGGCAGGATCAAATCCACACATATCAATACTAACCTTTAAAGTAAATAGGCAAAATATTCCAATTAAAAGGCACAGAGTAGCAAACTGGATAAAGGAGCAAGAGCCAATGGTATGCTGTCTTCAAGAGACCAATCTCACATGCAGTGACACCCACAGGCTCAAATAAAGGGATAGAGAAAAATCTACCAAACAAATGGAAACCAGAAAAAAACAGGGGTTGCAATCTTAATTTCAGACAAAACAGACTTTAAATCAACAAAGATTTAAAAAAAACATAAAAAAGGGCATTACATAATGTAAAGGATTCAATTCAACATGAAGACAGAACTATCCTAAATATATATGTACCTAACACAGAAGCACCCAGGTTCATAAAACAAGTTTCTAAAGGCCTTCAAAGAGACTTAGACTCCCACACAATAACAGTGGGAGACTTCAACACCCTACTGACAGTATTAGGGAGATCACTGAGGCAGAAAATTCATGAAGGTATTCAGGACCTGAACTCAATACTAGACCAAATGGACCTGATAGATATCTACAGAACTGTTTACCCCCAAACAAGTGAATATACATTCTTTGCATTGCCACATGCCAATACTCTCTAAAACTGACCACACAATTAGACATAAAACAATCCTTAGCAAATGCAAAAGAACTAAAATCATACCAACCACTCTCTTGCACCACAGTGCAATAAAAACAGAATTCAAGACTAAGAAAATTGCTCAAAACCACACGATTACATAAAAATTAAATCAATTGCCCCTGAATGACCTTTGGGTAAATAATGAAACAATGGCAGCAATTAAGAAGTTCTTTGAAGTGAATGACAAAAAAGATGCAACATGTATGAATCTCTGCAATACAGCTAAGCTAGCATAGAGGGAAATTTATAGCACTAAATGCCCACATCAAAAAATTAGAAAGATCTCAAATTAACAATCTAGCATCACAACTAAAAGAAGTAGAGAAGCAAGAGCAAACCAACCCCAAAGCTAATAGAAGACCAAAAAAATTACCAAAATCAGAGCTGAACTGAAGGAGACTGAGACACACACAAGAAATTCAAAATATCAATGAATCCAGGAGCTGGTCTTTTGAAATACTAATAAGATATATAAAACTAGATAGACTAATAAGAGAAGAGAGAAGATTCAAATACACATGATTAAAAATCACAGAGTGAAAATAACCACTGACCCCACAGAAATACAAATAACCATCAGAGACTATTATGAACACCAGTATAGGCTCAAAGTAGAAAATCTAGAAGAAATAGATAAATTCTGGGACATATACACCCTCCCAAGACTGAACCAGGAAGAAACTGAATCCCTAAACAGACCAATGTTGAGTTCCAAAATTGAATCAGTAATTAAAAAAAAAAGCCAGAAAAAGCCCAGGACCAGAAGGATTCACAGCTGAATTCTACCAGATGTATAAAGAAGAGCTGGTACCATTCCTGCTTAAACTATTCCAGAAAACCTAGGAGGTGGAACTCCTGTTCAACTCATTCTATGAGGCCAGCACCATCCCAATATCAACACCTGGCAGAGATTCAACAGTAACAAAACTTCAGGCCAATATACTTGATGAACACTGATGCAAAAATCTTTAACAAAATACTAGCAAACCGACTCCAGCAGTCCATCAAAAAGCTAATCCATCATGATCAAGTAGGCTTTATCATTGGGATGCAAAGTTGGTTAAACCTACACAAATCAATAAATGTGATTCATCACATAAAGAGAACTAAAGACAAAAATTACATGATCGTTTCAACAGATACAGAAAAGGCTTTCAAGAAAATACAACATCCCTTTATGTTAAAAGCTCTCAACAAACCAGGTATTGATAGAACAGACCTCACACTAATACAAGCCATCTATGACAAACCCACAACCAACATCATACTAAATGGGCAAAAGCTGGAAACGTTCCCCTTGAACACCAGCATATGACAAGGATGCCCTCTTCCACCACTCCTACTCAACACAGGAGTTTTATTGGAAGTCCTGGCCAGAGCAATTAGGCAAGTGAAAGAGATAAAGGCATACAAATAGGAAGAGAGGAAGTCAAACTATCCCTGTCTGTAGACGACATGATCCTTTATCTAGAAAATCCCATAGTCTTGGTCCCAAAGGTCCTTAAGCTGATAAACAATTTCAGCAATGTTTCAGGATACAAAATCAATGTATAAAAATTACTAGCATTTCTATACACAAACAACAGCCAAGACAAGAACCAAATCAGGAATGCAATCCCATTCACAATTGCCACAAAAAGTAAACTATCTAGGAATATAGCTAACCAGGGAAGTGAAAGATCTCTACAATGAGAATTACAAAACATTGCTGAAAGAAATCCAAGATGACACAACAAATGGAAAAACATTCCATGCTCATAAATAGGAAGAAACAATATCACTAAAATGGCCACACTGTCCAAAGCAATCTACACATTCAATGCGATTCCTACCAAACTACCAATGACATTCTTCACAGAACTAGAAAAAAAAATTCTAGTTTCATATGGAGGCAAAGAAAAGGCCCAAATAGCCAAGGCAATCCTAAGTAAAAAGAGTAGGGGGGAAAAAAAGCAAAACAGAGGCATCATGCTTCCTGACTTTATACTACAGGGCTACAGTAAACAGAACATCATGGTACTGATACAAAAACAGACATATAGACCAATGAACAGAATACAGAGCCCAGACATAAGGTCACACATCTACAACCATCTGATCTTCTACGAAGCTGACAAAAGCAATGTGGAAAGGACTCCCTATTTAATAAATGGTGCTGGGATAACTGGCCAGCCACATGCACAAGATTGAAACTGGACCCCTTCCTTACACCATATAGAAAAGTCAACACAAGATGGATTAAGGATGTAAAACAAAAAACTGCAAAAACTCTGGAGGACACTGTATGCAGTATCATTTTTACATAGAACCTGGCAAACGTTTCATGATGAAGATGCTAAAAGCAGTCCCAACAAAAGCAAAAATTGACAAATGATATCCCATTAAAGTAAATGAGTTCTACACAGCAAGAGAAACTATCAACAGAGTAAACAGACAATGTACAGAATGGGAGAAAATGTTTGCAAACTATGCATCTGATAAAGTTCTAATATGCAGCATCTGTAAGAAACTTAAATTTATAAGAAAAAAACAAACCCATTACAAAGTGGGTAAAGGACATGAACAGACACTTCAAAAGAAGACATACACACAGCCAACAAGCATATGAAAAAAACTCAACATCACTGATCATTAGAGAAATGCAAATAAAAACCATCATGAGATACCGTCTCACATCTTTTTAATAACAGCCATTCTGACCATGAGATGGAGATTATTAAACATTATTTTTATTAAAATTTTAAATATCAAATTAAAAATTTATTTCTATTAAAATCTTATTTTTTATTTTATTAAATATTTATTATTTTTAATATTAGCCATCTCACAGACATAATGGCTATTATTAAAAAGTCAAAAAAATAACAGATGCCGGCAAGGTTGCAGAGAAAAACACGTACACGCTGTTGATGGGACTGTGGATTAGTTCAGCCTTTGTGGAAAGCAGTGTGGTGATTCCTCAAAGAGCTGAAAACAAAACTACCATTTGACACACCAATCCCATTGCCGGGTATATACCCAAAAGAATACAAAGCATTCTATCATTAAAACAGATGCAAGCATATGCTTATTGCAGCACTATTCACAATAGCAAAGACATGGAATCAACCTAAATGCCTATCAATGGCAGACTGGATAAAGAAAATATGGTACATATACAACATAGAATACTATGCAGCCATAAAAAAGGAATGAGATAATGGATGGAGACTGAGGCCATTATCCTTAACAAACTAACATATGTACAGAAAACCAAATACCACATGTTCTCACTCATAAGTGGGAGCAAAAGGATGAGAACAAATAGACACAAGGGGAACAGACACTTGGGCTTACCTAAGGGTGAAGGGTGGGAGAAGGGAGAGGAGCAGAAAAAATAACTATTAAGTACTAAGATTAGTACTAAGTGAGGAAATAATCTATACAATAAACCTCTGCGACATAAGTTTACCCATGTAACAAACCTGCACATGTACCCCTGAACCCAAAAGTTTATTTAAAAAGTGATGTGAAATTTGACAGTGGTAGTGGTTGCACAACTCAGTGAATGTGCTAAAAAAAACTATTGAATTGTGTGCTTATAAAGGGTGAATCTTATGGTCTGTGAATTATATCTCAGTATAACTGTGATTTTTAAAAAATCATCAAAAGTCTCAAAAAAAAAATAAAACATAGAAAATATTCAAAAGAAATAATGTGGACCTCTAGGATGTGTCTGCCAAAAAAAAAAAAACCACAGAAAATTCTGTAAAAATAAAAAGAACAAAATGAAAATGATCAAATTGAAGAGTATAATATGTGCAATAATTATTCACTGGATGCGCTTCACAGTAGATTGCAGATAACGGAGGAAACCATCTGTAGATATTATGCAAACTAAAGAGGAGAGAGTAAAAATATTATTGAAGAAGTGAAAGGAGACTTGAGGAACTATGGGAAAATAACAAAAGTTCTCCTGGACATTGAGAAGAAGGTGTAAGAAACAAGGAATAAAAATTGTTGAAAGGGTTAGTGGCTAAAATTTCCCAAACTTTGGAGAAGACACAAATTTACAAACTCAAGAATTCAGAGAATGCCACGTAGGATAGATATAAAGAAATTCACATCTAGGGAAATCATAGTCAAATTACTAAAAACCAAAAATAAAGAGAAACCTTTGGAGCACTCAGAGAGAAATGACACATTACATAAAGGGCAATAATAACTCAAAATCTTGCTGATTTACCATCAGTAAATATGGAGTCCAGAGAGTGGTGCAATTATCTTTAAAGTGTTAAAAAATACCCAGAATAAAAATAACCAATGATATTTTCGTTCAAGAATAAAGGTGAAAATAAAGATATCTTACAACAAAACAGGCCAGGCACAGTGGCTCATGTCTGTAATCCCAGCACTTTGGCAGACCAAGGCAGGAGGATTATTTGAGCCTAGAACTTTGAGGCTGCAGTGAGCTATGATTGCACCACTGCATTCCACCCTGGGTGACAGAGTGAGACCCCATCTCAAATAAAAGAACCTCCCACAACAATTAAACAAAAAAGATAAAACCAACATAATTTATTGTCAAAAGATCTGCATGACACGAAATAATGAAGTGTTTCAGATTCAAGGAAAATGATACCAGATAGAAACATCTGTCCTTAGGAAGGAATAAAAGGCATTGGAAATTTTAAGTATCTGGATAAACGTAACATACTAGATTTTCTTAATTTATTTAAAATAAAGCAAAAATTGTAGCATTGTCTTAGGACTGTAATATTTTCAGTTATAATATTACGGCAGCTATAACATAAGGGAAGGGGTGATAAGTGAGTATATGGGGTTACAAGGTTTCTACATTTTATGATGTGTTACGCTATTAACTCTAAGTAGAGATAAAAGTTAAGGACATAAATTGTAATCCTCAGAGCAATCACTAAAAGATTTCTTTTAGAAAAAGAAAATAATGCAAAGAGAACTAAAAACACCAAACGATAAAATAAATAGAATTCTAAAAATTATTTTAAAAACCAGGCGGTAAAGAACAAAGAAAGAAGCAAAAAGAGAGGAGACAAACAGAAGACAAATTAAATTAGCAGACCTAAATTCAACCATGACAATAGTTACAATAAATGTGAATGGACTAAATACTTCAATTAAAACCCAGAAATTAACAGAATTTATTTTTTTAAAAAAGCAAGAAGCAAAGCAACTATATCCTATCTAAAAGAAATGCCTGTAAGTGGATGGAAAAACATAACCACGTAAACAGTAAACATAAACAGCTGGACTTGCTGATTTTGTAGCAAACAGATTACTGCTTTCGCCAGTTATCAATTTTATTGTTTCCCAGCTCCAAATCCATCCTCCTTTGGCCTGCTTTATGGTACTGTAGGTGGACTTTAAATATTTCACCATTGCCACCTTTGTTACGTTTTGTCAGTAGAGGGCGCTGCAGGGACACAGTAGGAGGAAAGGGCTTTTCTTTCCGGTTTGGTGTACTTTGCTTCTTTCTCCCAGGCGTGAGTGGCCAGTAGCGTGTGTGCAAGACACCCAGTGGTGCTCGCTTCCCATTGACTTTTAGTGGCACCTTTCTGGGCAGCTTTCTAGCCAGTTTGCACCAGCTGACATTCTAATGACTCTTTCAGGTGCCTCAGTAGGTGCCTTTCCAGTGAGTTCCAGCGACACCTCAGTGAGTAGTTTCCTAGTGAATTTTGTCAGGACCCTACTGTGCTGCCAGCTCCAATTTGTACCTCCATGAACTTCTCTGCCATCCAATGTGCCAAACGCACATTTCCAACCAGGTCTGAGTCTCATGCTTCCTGCCCTGTTCAAAATGTGTTTCTTCCTTAGGTACTGTTCCTTGGCTCCAGAGGTAGTAGCTGCTCTCTGTACCTGCCATTCATCATTCACGGTAGAGCTTGCTCTGCCCCTTAGTAATTAATCCCCTGTTACTACCGAACAATTCCTTAGATTAAATTTGCCCTGTTCCACTTCTGTGTGATTTCTGGAACTTGACTGATATAGATCTCAAGACAAAGAGCTTTTTTAAGGACAAAAAATAAAATAAAATAAAATAAAAAATAAAAAGCCCCTTTATGGATTGCTGGAGCTTAGGAGTTCTGGTCTTCAGTGAGCTATGATAGCAAAACTGCACACCAGCCTGGGAAACAGAATGAGACCCTGTCTCAGGAAAAAAATCAAACAAAAACAAAAACAAAAAACGAACAAACAAAAAAAGCCCCTATGAAATGATAAAAGGTCTCATCAAGAAGACATTTAGAATTGACAAAAAGGAACAAATGGATCATTACAGTAGTAACTGGAGACTTTAACATCCTTCTCTCAGAAATTAGAAAAAATAAAAGACATAAATGTTCTGAACAAAACTATCAAACACCTTAACCTAATTAATATGTATAGGACACTATGCTCTAACTAGAAGATACTCATTCTTTTCAAGTACATTTGTTCATCAGAATGATTATGTTTTCAGCTACAAATTAAAGAAATTAAAACAATTAAAAAGAAATTTATATAAAGTATGTTCTCTGATCTCAATGGAATTAATTTGAAGTCAATAATAACAATAAGATACCTTGAAATATCACAATATTTGATAATAAATATACTTCTAAATAATACGTGGATAAAAGAAATCATGCAGAAAATTAGAAAACATTTTTATCTAAATTCGAATAAAAATACAACATATCAGAATTCGCAAGACAGAACAACAGCAATGTTTAGAGAGAGTTATTGCTCTGAACAATGACCCCGATACTACTGTAAGAAGCCACCAAAAGAACACCAAAATAAATGCAAAATTAGAAAAAAGAAAGTAATAAAAATAATATCTCTAAGATAAAGTGTATAGAAAATGGCAAATAATTTTTAAAATTAATAAAGCCCAAAGGTGAGTTTTTTGAAGACTCAGAAACTTAGTAAAACTCTAGCTAGACTGATTAAGGAAAAGGGTGAGAAAATACAAATTATCAATATCAAACATAAGAAAAGGGATTATTATTTTGGATACTACAGACACTTAAATGATATTAAAAGAATATTATTAATAACTTATGTCACATATTCAACAACATATTCAACACATTATCTGAAAAATACCGTTTACCAAAACTGACATAAGAAAAAACAGAAAATCTGAATAGCCCTATTTCTAATAAGAAATTAAATCATTATCAAATCCTCTCACAAAGAAAACTTCAGGTCTAGAAGGCTTTACTGGTTCTATCAGACAACAACAAAAGAAACAAAATTGGCTGGGTGCAGTGGCTCACGCCTGTAATCCCAGCACTTTGGGAGGCCGAGGCGGGCGGATCATGAGGTCAGGAGGTTGAGAGCATCCTGGCCAACATGGTGAAACCCTGTCTCTACTAAAATACAAAAAATTAGCTGGGCATGGTGGCATGCACCTGTAGTCCCAGCTACTTGGGAGGCTGAGGCAGGGGAATTGCTTGTACCCAGGAGGCGAAGGTTGCAGTGAGCTGGAGGTTGCAGTGGGCCAAGATCGAACCACTGCACTCCAGCTTGGTGACAGAGCAAGACTCCACCTCAAAAAAATAAGTAAATAAATAAATAAAATTAAATCTTATCAAATCCTATCAGACATTAAAGAAAGAACTGAAACCAATCTTACATAAATAATTTCAGAAAACAGAGAAGAAAAACTTCCCAACTTGTTTTATGAAGCCAGCATAACCATAATGCCAAAATCTGACAAAATATTAAAAGTAAATAAGGCTAATATCCCTTATGAAAATACATGCAAAAATACCTTACAAGATTAGCAAGTTGAATCAGTAATAGAAAAAAAAGAATAATATATCATAATCATGTAAGTTTTAATCCCACCATGCTAAACTTAATTAATGCTATTTGCTGTATTAATATAGAAGAAAAATCAGATAATCACTTCAATAGATGCAGAAAAAGAAATTTACAAAATTTAAAATACATTCATGTTAAAAAAAAGTCCCAGAAAACTAAAAATAGATGAACATTTCTATAAGCTAATAAAGGACTCCACCAGAAACCCTGTAGCAATTATTATACCTAATGGTGAAATACTTGAATACTTTTCCTAGGTTGGAAATACTGAATACTTTTTCTAGGTTGTGTCTCCTAGATTGGAAATGAGGAAAGGATCCAACAAATAAAAATACTGGAAAGTTAATAAAGTGGATGAAGTAAAACTGTTTCTTTCTGTAGCTAATATAATCATTTACATAGAAAATCCATAGGAAACGGCAATACATGTATTAGACCTAATAAGTAAATTTAGCAAAATAGTAGGGTACAATGTTAACATGTAAAAATCACTAAAAATTTATAGCAGTAAATATGTAAATAGTTTCATTTACATGTTATAAAACATAAAATATTTTGGAATAAATTTAACAAAGATGTAGAGAACCTTTACACTGAAAGCTACAAAATGTTACTGAGCAAAACTAAAATAGATCTGAATAAATGGAAGGATATACTGTGTTCAATTTCTTAAGATATCAACTCATCTTAAATTGATCTATAGATTCAATACAATCCAAGTAAATTCAATACAATAAATCCAAGAAAGCTTTTTTCCCCTAGTATCTCTGACCTGGCCAAACTTCCTTTGCCTGATCTATTGTCTACTAATAGCAGATATGAAGTAGGAACTTTCAGGAACTTTATAATCTGGGCCCTGACTATATTTGCAGCATCATCTCCTATGACCCCACCCCTACTGCGTACTTCTGGCATGCCCAACTACAAACAACTCTCCCAAAGTGTCATTATATTTCTTTTTGTTTTTCACTTTTATTTTAGGTCCGGGGGTACATGTGCATGTTTGTTATACAGGTAAATTTTGTGTCATGGGGGTTTTGTGTACAGATTATTTCATCACTGAGGTAATCAGCATGGTACGTGATAGGCAGTTTTTGATCCTCCCCTTCCCTCCTCTGACCCTCCAACTTAAATAGGCCTTGATGTCTGTTGTTCTTTTCTTTGTATCCATATATACTCAATGTTTAGCTCTCATTTTATATGGGAGAACATGCGGTATTTGGTTTTCTGTATGTGTTAGTTTGCTTAGGATAATGGCTTCTAGCTCCATCCATGTTGCTACAAAGGACATTATCTCATTCTTTTTTATGGCTGCATAGTATTCCATGATGTATATGTACCACATTTTCTTTATCCAATCTACCATTGATGGGCATTTAGGTTAATTTCGTGTCTTTGCTATTGTGAATAGTGCTATGATGCATATACGTGTGTATGTCTTTATGGTAGAATGATTTACATTCTTTTGTGTATATACCCAATAATAGGATTGCTGAGTTGAAGGGTAATTCAGTTTAAAGTTCTTTTAGAAACCACTACACTGCTTTCCACAATGACTGAACTAATTTACATTCCCACCAGCAGCGTGTAAGTGTTCTCTTTGCTCCACAACCTTGCCAGCATCTGTTATTTTTTGTTATTTTAGTAATAGCCATTCTAACTGGTGTGAGATGGTATCTCATGATGGTTTTGATTTTTATTTCTCTAATGATCAGTGATGTTGAGCTTTTTTTCATACACTTGTTGGCTGCATGCATGTTTTCTTTTGAAAAGTGCCTGTTCATGTCCTTTGCCCACTTTTTAATGGGATTGTTTGTTGTTTACTTGTAAGTTTGTTTAAATTTCTTATAGTTGCTGGATATTAGATATTACGCAGATGTATAGTTTACAAATATTTTCTTCCATTCTGTAGTTTGTTCACTTTGCTCATTGTTCCTCTTCCTGTTCAGAAACTCTTTAGTTTAATTAGGTTCCATTTATCAATTTTTGTTTTTGTTGGAATTGCTTTTGGCATCTTCATCATGAAATGTTTGTCAGGTTCTATGTCCAGAATGGTATTTCCTTGTTTATTTTCCAAGGGTTGTATAGTTTTGGGTTTTACATCTAATTCTTTAATCTATCTTGAGTTGATTTTTGTATGACGTATAAGGAAGGAGTTCAGTTTCAGTCTTGTGCATATGGCTAGCCAGTTATCCCCTACCATTTATCGAATAGGGAGTCCTTTCCCCATTGCTTGTTTTTTGTTGATTCTGTCAAACATCAGATTGTTGTAGGTGTGTTGCATTATTTCTGGCTTTCTATTCTGTTTCAGTGGTCAATGTGTTTTTGTATCAGTACCATGATGTTTTGTCCACTTTAGCCTTGTAGTATAGTTTGAGGCTGAGTAATGTGATGCCTCCACCTTTGTTCTTTTTGATTAATACTGCCTTGGTTATTCAGGCTTTTTGGTTCCACTTAAATTTTAAAATAGTTTTTTCTAATTCTATGAGGAATATCACTGGTAGTTTGATAGGAATAGCATTAAATTTGTAAATTGTTTTGGGCAGTATGGTCATTTTAATATTGATTCTTCCTATCCATGAACATGGAATGTTTTTCCATTTGTTTGTGTCATCTCTGATTTCTTTGAGCAGTGTTTTGTAATTCTGTTTATAGAGGTTTATAATCTCCCTAGTTAGTGGTATTCTTAGGTATTTTATTCTTTTTGTGGCAGTTGTGAGTGGGATTGCATTCTTAATTTGGCTCTCAGCTTCGAAGTTGTTGGTATATGGGAATGCTACTCGTTTTTGTAAATTAATTTTGTATCCTAAAATTGCTGAAGTTGTTTATCAGCTTAAAGAGCTTTTGGGTGAGATTATTGGGTTTTCAAAATGTAGATCATGTTGTGTGCAAACAGGGATAGTTGGACTTCCTGTTTTTCTATTTAGATGCCCTTTTTTTTCTCTCTCTTGTCTGATTGCTCTGGCCAGGACTTCCAATACTATGTTGAACAGGAATGGTGAAAGAAGGCATCTTTGTCTGGTGCCAGTTTTCAAGGGAAATTCTTGCAGCTTTTCCTCATTTAGTATGATGTTGGCTGCGGGTTTGTCATAGATGGCTCATATTATTTTGAGGTCTGTTCTTTCAATGCCTAGTTTGTTGAGAGCTTTTATTTATTTTTATTTTTTTTATTTTTTTACAAGTTTGATTTTGATTCTGGATTTTTTTAACTTAAATGCAGACATATATCTGATCAGGGCTAACAGAATTTAGCAAATCATTATAAAATCTTTTTGGAAGTAATAAAGGAATAAGTAAAGGTATTACCCTCCTTTTTTTTCCTTAGGAAATGTTTAGATTGGTCCTTAGCTTTGTTTCTTTTCTTTTTTTTCTTCTTTCTATTATTATTATTATTATTATTATTATACTTTAGGCTCTGTGGTACATGTGCGCAACGTGCAGGTAAGTTACATATGTATACATGTGCCATGCTGGTGCGCTGCACCCACCAACTCGTCATCTAGCATTAGGTATATCTCCCAATGCTATCCCTCCCCACTCCTCCCACCCCACAACAGTCCCTGAAGTGTGATGTTCCCTTCCTGTGTCCATGTGTTCTCATTGTTCAATTCCCACCTATGAGTGAGAATATGCGGTGTTTGGTTTTTTGTTCTTGCGATAGTTTACTGAGAATGATGATTTCCAATTTCATCCATGTCCCTACAAAGGACGTGAACTCATCATTTTTTATGGCTGCATAGTATTCCATGATGTATATGTGCCACATTTTCTTAATTCAGTCTATCATTGTTGGACATTTGGGTTGGTTCCAAGTCTTTGCTATTGTGAATAATGCCGCAATAAACATACGTGTGCATGTGTCTTTATAGCAGCATGATTTATAGTCCTTTGGGTATATACCCAGTAATGGGATGGCTGGGTCAAATGGAATTTCTAATTCTAGATCCCTGAGGAATCGCCACACTGACTTCCACAAGGGTTGAACTAGTTTACAGTCCCACCAACAGTGTAAAAGTGTTCCTATTTCTCCACATCCTCTCCAGCACCTGTTGTTTCCTGACTTTTTAATGATTGCCATTCTAACTGGTGTGAGATGGTATCTCATTGTGGTTTTGATTTGCATTTCTCTGATGGCCAGTGATGGTGAGCATTTTTTCATGTGTTTTTTGGCTGCATAAATGTCTTCTTTTGAGAAGTGTCTGTTCATATCCTTTGCCCACTTTTTGATGGGGTTGTTTGTTTTTTTCTTGTAAATTTGTTTGAGTTCATTGTAGATTCTGGATATTAGCCCTTTGTCAGATGAGTAGGTTGCGAAAATTTTCTCCCATTTTGTAGGTTGCCTGTTCACTCTGATGGTAGTTTCCTTTGCTGTGCAGAAGCTCTTTAGTTTAATTAGATCCCATTTGTCAATTTTGGCTTTTGTTGCCATTGCTTTTGGTGTTTTAGACATGAAGTCCTTGCCCATGCCTATGTCCTGAATGGTATTGCCTAGGTTTTCTTCTAGGGTTTTTATGGTTTTAGGTCTAACATTTAAGTCTTTAATCCATCTTGAATTGATTTTTGTATAAGGTGTAAGGAAGGGATCCAGTTTCAGCTTTCTCCATATGGCTAGCCAGTTTTCCCAGCACCATTTATTAAATAGGGAATCCTTTCCCCATTTCTTGTTTTTGTCAGGTTTGTCAAAGATCAGATAGTTGTAGATATGTGGCATTATTTCTGAGGGCTCTGTTCTGTTCCATTGATCTATATCTCTGTTTTGGTACCAGTACCATGCTGTTTTGGTTACTGTAGCCTTGTAGTATAGTCTAAAGTCAGGTAGCGTGATGCCTCCAGCTTTGTTCTTTTGGCTTAGGATTGACTTGGCGATGCGGGCTCTTTTTTGGTTCCATATGAACTTTAAAGTAGTTTTTTCCAATTCTGTGAAGAAAGTCATTGGTAACTTGATGGGGATGGCATTGAATCTGTAAATTACCTTGGGAAGGATGGCCATTTTCATGATATTGATTCTTCCTACCCATGAGCATGGAATGTCCTTCCATTTGTTTGTATCCTCTTTTATTTCCTTGAACAGTGGTTTGTAGTTCTCCTTGAAGAGGTCCTTCACATCCCATGTAAGTTGGATTCCTAGGTATTTTATTCTCTTTGAAGCAATTGTGAATGGGAGTTCACTCATGATTTGGCTCTCTGTTTGTCTGTTATTGATGTATAAGAATGCTTGTGATTTTTGTACATTGATTTTGTATCCTGAGACTTTGCTGAAGTTGCTTATTAGCTTAAGGAGATTTTGGGCTGAGACAATGGGGTTTTCTAGATATACTATCATGTCATCTGCAAACAGGGACAATTTGACTTCCTCTTTTCCTAATTGAATACCCTTGATTTCCTTCTCTTGCCTAATTGCCCTGGCCAGAACTTCCAACACTATGTTGAATAGAAGTGGTGAGAGAGGGCATCCCTGTCTTGTGCCAGTTTTCAAAGGGAATGCTTCCAGTTTTTGCCCATTCACTATGATATTGGCTGTGGGTTTGTCATAGGTAGCTCTTATTATTTTGAGATACGACCCATCAATACCTAATTTATTCAGAGTTTTTAGCATGAAGGGTTGTTGAATTTTGTCAAAGGCCTTTTGTGCATCTATTGAGATAATCATGTGGTTTTTGACTTTGGTTCTGTTTATATGCTGGATTACATTTATTGATTTGCGTATATTGAACCAGCCTTGCATCCCAGGGATGAAGCCCACTTGATCATTGTGGATAAGCTTTTTGATGTGCTGCTGGATTCTGTTTGCCAGTATTTTATTGAGGATTTTTGCATCAATGTTCATCAAGGATATTGGTCTAAAATTCTCTTTTTTGGTTGTGCCTCTGCCTGGCTCTGGTATCAGGATGATGCTGGCCTCATAAAATGAGTTAGGGAGGATTCCCTCTTTTTCTATTGATTGGAATAGTTTCAGAAGGAATGGTACCAGTTCCTCCTTGTACCTCTGATAGAATTCGGCTGTGAATCCATCTGGTCCTGGACTCTTTTTGGTTGGTAAGCTATTGATTATTGCCATAATTTCAGAGTCTGTTATTGGTCTATTCAGAGAGTCAACTTCTTCCTGGTTTAGTCTTGGGAGAGTGTATGTGTCGAGGAATTTATCCATTTCTTCTAGATTTTCTAGTTTATTTGCATAGAAGTGTTTGTAGTATTCTCTGATGGTAGTTTGTATTTCTGTGGGATCAGTGGTGATATCCCCTTTATCATTTTTGATTGCGTCTATTTGATTCTTCTCTCTTTTCTTCTTTATTAGCCTTGCTAGCGGTCTATCAATTTTGTTGATCCTTTCAAAAAACCAGCTCCTGGATTCATTAATTTTTTGAAGGATTTTTTGTGTCTCTATTTCCTCCAGTTCTGCTCTGATTTTAGTTATTTCTTGCCTTCTGCTAGCTTTTGGATGTGTTTGCTCTTGCTTTTCTAGTTCTTTTAATTGTGATGTTAGGGTGTCAATTTTGGATCTTTCCTGCTTTCTCTTGTGGGCATTTAGTGCTATAAATTTCCCTCTACACACTGCTTTGAATGCATCCCAGAGATTCTGGTATGTTGTGTCTTGGTTCTCGTTGGTTTCAAAGAACATCTTTATTTCTGCCTTCATTTCATTATGTACCCAGTAGTCATTCAGGAGCAGGTTGTTCAGTTTCCACGTAGTTGAGCGGTTTTGAGTGAGATTCTTAATCCTGAGTTCTAGCTTGATTGCACTGTGATCTGAGAGATAGTTTGTTATAATTTCTGTTCTTTTACATTTATTAAGGAGAGCTTTACTTCCAAGTATATGGTCAATTTTGGAATAGGTGTGGTGTGGTGCTGAAAAAAATGTATATTCTGTTGATTTGGGGTGGAGAGTTCTGTAGATGTCTATTAGGTCTGCTTGGTGCAGAGCTGAGTTCAATTCCTGGGTATCCTTGTTGATTTTCTGTTTCGTTGATCTGTCTAATGTTGACAGTGGGGTGTTAAAGTCTCCCATTATTAATGTGTGGGAGTCTAAGTCTCTTTGTAGGTCACTCAGGGCTTGCTTTATGAATCTGGGTGCTCCTGTATTGGGTGCATATATATTTAGGATAGTTAGCTCTTCTTGTTGAATTAATCCCTTTACCATTATGTAACGGCCTTCTTTGTCTCTTTTGATCTTTGTTGGTTTAAAGTCTGTTTTATCAGAGACTAGGATTGCAACCCCTGCCTTTTTTTGTTTTCCATTTGGTTGGTAGATCTTCCTCCATCCTTTTATTTTGAGCCTATGTGTGTCTCTGCACGTGAGATGGGTTTCCTGAATACAGCACACTGATGGGTCTTGAGTCTTTATCCAATTTGACAGTCTGTGTCTTTTAATTGGAGCATTTAGTCCATTTACATTTAAAGTTAATATTGTTATGTGTGAATCTGATCCTGTCATTATGATGTTAGCTGGTTATTTTGCTCGTTAGTTGATGCAGTCTCTTCCTAGTCTCGATGGTCTTTACATTTCGGTATGATTTTGCAGCGGCTGGTACCGGTTGTGCCTTTCTATGTTTAGTGCTTCCTTCAGGAGCTCTGTTAGGGCAGGCCTGGTGGTGACAAAATCTCTCAGCATTTGCTTGTCTGTAAAGTATTTTATTTCTCCTTCACTTATGAAGCTTAGTTTGGCAGGATATGAAATTCTGGGTTGAAAATTCTTTTCTTTAAGAATGTTGAATATTGGCCCCCACTCTCTTCTGGCTTGTAGGGTTTCTGCCGAGAGATCCGCTGTTAGTCTGATGGGCTTCCCTTTGATGGTAACCCGACCTTTCTCTCTGGCTGCCCTTAACATTTTTTCCTTCATTTCAACTTTGGTGACTCTGACAATTATGTGTCTTGGAGTTGCTCTTCTCGAGGAGTATCTTTGTGGCGTTCTCTGTATTTCCTGAATCTGAATGTTGGCCTGCCTTGCTAGATTGGGGAAGTTCTCCTGGATGATATCCTGCAGAGTGTTTTCCAACTTGGTTCCATTCTCCCCGTCACTTTCAGGTACACCAATCAGATGTAGATTTGGTCTTTTCACATAGTCCCACATTTCTTGGAGGCTTTGCTCGTTTCTTTTTATTCTTTTTTCTTTAAACTTCCCTTCTCGCTTCATTTCATTCATTTCATCTTCCAGGGCTGATACCCTTTCTTCCATTTGATCGCATCGGCTCCTGAGGCTTCTGCATTCTTCACGTAGTTCTCGAGCCTTGGTTTTCAGCTCCATCAGCTCCTTTAAGCACTTCTCTGTATTGGTTATTCTAGTTATACATTCTTCTAAATTTTTTTCAAAGTTTTCAACTTCTTTGCCTTTGGTTTGAATATCCTCTCGTAGCTCGGAGTAATTTGATCGTCTGAAGCCTTCTTCTCTCAGCTCGTCAAAGTCATTCTGCGTCCAGCTTTGTTCCGTTGCTGGTGAGGAACTGCGTTCCTTTGGAGGAGGAGAGGTACTCTGCTTTTTAGAGTTTCCAGTTTTTCTGCTCTGTTTTTTCCCCATCTTTGTGGTTTTATCTACTTTTGGTCTTTGATGATGGTGATGTACAGATGGGTTTTTGGTGTGGATGTCCTTTCTGTTAGTTTTCCTTCTAACAGACAGGACCCTCAGCTGCAGGTCTGTTGGAGTACCTGGCTGGCCGTGTGAGGTGTCAGTCTGCCCCTGCTGGGAGGTGCCTCCCAGTTAGGCTGCTCGGGGGTCAGGGGTCAGGGACCCATTTGAGAAGACAGTCAGCCCGTTCTCAAATCTCCAGTTGCGTGCTGGGAGAACCACTGCTCTCCTCAAAGCTGTCAGACGGGACATTTAAGTCTGCAGAGGTTACTGCTGTCTTTTTGTTTGTCTGTGCCCTGCCCCCAGAGGTGGAGCCTACAGAGGCAGGCAGGCCTCCTTGAGCTGTGGTGGGCTCCACCTAGTTCAAGCTTCCCGGCTGCTTTGTTTACCTAAGCAAGCCTGGGCAATGGCGGGCGCCCCTCCCCCAGCCTCACTGCCAACTTGCTGTTTGATCTCAGACTGCTGTGCTAGCAATCAGCGAGACTCCGTGGGCGTAGGACCCTCTCAGCCAGGTGCGGGCTATACTCTCCTGGGGCACCGTTTCCTAAGCCCGTCGGAAAAGCACAGTATTCTGGTGGGAGTGGCCCGATTTTCCAGGTGCCATCTGTCACCCCTGGAAAGGGAACTCCCTGACCCCTTGCGCTTCCTGAGTGAGGCAATGCCTCGCCCCTGCTTCGGCTGGCGCACGGTGCACTCACCCACTGACCTGCACCCACTGTCTGGCACTCCCTAGTGAGATGAACATGGTACCTCTGATGGAAATGCAGAAATCACCCGTCTTCTGCGTCGCTGGCGCTGGGAGCTGTAGACCGGAGCTGTTCCTATTCGGCCATCTTGGCTCCTCCCCCGAGAGCTTTTAATATGAAGGGATTCTACATTTTATCAAAAGCCATTTCTGCATTTATTGAGAAGATCATGTGGTTTGTGTTTTTAGTTCTGTTTATGGGATGAACCACATTTATTGATTTGTATATGTTGCACCAACCTTGCATACAGTGATAAAGTGTACTTGATCATGGTGGATTAGCTTTTTGATGTACTGCGAGCTTTGGTTTGCCAGTATTTTGTTGAAGATTTTTGCATCAATGTTCATCAAGTATACTGGCCTAAAGTTTATTTTTGTTGTTGTTATTGTTGTTGTGTTTCTGCCAGGTTTTGGTATCAGGATGGTGCTGGCCTCATAGAATGAGTTGGACAGGAGTTCTACCTCCTCAATTTTTTTGGAATAGTTTCAGAGGAATAGTACCAGCTCTTCTGTATACATCTGGTAGATTTCAGCTTGAATCCTTCTGGTTTTTGTATTTTTTTGGCTGGTAGGCTATTTATTACTGATTCAATTTTGGAACTCATTATTGGTCTGTTCAGATATTTAATCTCTTCTTGGTTCAATCTTGAGATGTTTTATTTTTCTAGGAATTTATCAATTTCTTCTAGATTTTCTGTGCATAGAGGTGTTCATAATAGTCTCTGAGGGTTTTTGTATTTCTGTGGGGTCAGTGATAATGTTTCCTTTGTCATTTCTGATTGTGTTTATTTGGGTTTTCCCTCTCTCTTTTCTTATTAGTCTAGCTAGCAGTTTATCTATCTTATTAATTCTTTCCAGCTAGCAGTTTATCTATCTTATTAATTCTTTCAAAGAACTAACTCTTGAATTCATTGATCTTTTGTGTGGTTTTCTCGTCTCCATTTTCTTAAGTTCAGCTTCGATTTAGGTTATTTCTTGTGTTCTGCTAGCGTTGGGGTTAGCTCGTTTCTCTAGTTCTTCTCGTTGTGATGTTAAGTTGTTAATTTGAAATTTTTCTGACTTCGTGATGTGAAATGGACAAGCCAATTCTAAAATTTACATGGAAATGCAAGTGTATCCAAAGAAAGCTTGAAAGAACAAAGTTACATGGTTAACGCTACCTGATTTCAAAATTTGCTATACACCCATTGTATTCAAGATAGTGTGATACTACATAATGATCAAGAAATAGATCAATGGTATAGAATAAAAAACAGGGACTAGACCCTCATTTATACTGTCATTTTATTTCTTAAAACAACAAATCAATCCAGTAGGAAAACAAACATTTTTTCCAAAATGTGGTTATTGTGGTAAAATTCGTGTAAAAAGTTACTATCTTAACCACCTAAAATTGACTATTTGATGGCATTACCTATATTTATATTGCTGTGCAACCCTTACTGCCATCTTTCTCCATAACTCTTCATCTTATAAAACTAAAACTCTGTATAAATTAAATCGTAACTCCCCATCCCCTCCCCTGGGCCTTGGCAATCACTGTTCTACTTTCTGTCTCTACGATTCTGATTATTCCAAGTTCCTCATATAAGTGGTATCATAAAGTATTTGTCATTTTGTGACTCGTTTATGTTACTTGGCATAATGTCATCAAAGTTCATCTATGTTGTAGCATACATCAGAACTTCATTTCTTATTCAATAAAGCTGAATAACATCTCGTTATACATATATACCACATTTTGCTTATCCATTCTTCTGTCTTTGGACACTGTGTTGCTTCCATATTTTAATTATTGCAATAATGCTGATAATAAACATGGATGTACAAATATCTCTTTGAGACCCAGATTTTAATTATTTTAAGTATATACTCAGAAGTTGAATTTTGGATCATATGGTAATTCTGTTTTGAATTAAAAAAAAAAGAACTTCCATAGTGTTTACCACAGGGGTGTTACCATTTTACATTCCCACCAATAGTGAACGGGATTCCAATTCTTCCACATCCTCCCCAATTTGTTATTTTTAGGGCTTTTTGTTAATAGCCAAAAAATTTGTTATTTTTTAACAAATATGCCACAACTCAATATCTGTACCGAAAATAAAAACAAAAAATCATAACAATCAATCTGTACCCAATATACAAAATTAATTTGAATAAACCATTTCACTCTCTCTCTCGGTAGTCTTGTTCATTCCCACTAGGGAAGATGAGAACCCCTGCGAGATTATACTATGTAAATGGTAAAGTCAGGCTTTGAAGCCAGATTTCTCTGTCTTCTATACCTGTGCTGTTTGTTGACTTTTGTTTCATCCTTGAATTCTATCTCATCATCTTTTTCATCATTGAACCACCAGGAACCCTGTAAATACTGGTTGAACAGAGGATTGAATGGCTTCTAGAACTCCCTGCTGCCTGCACACAATCCTTTCCACAAAATGCAGCACACCCCTAGTAATCAATCTGTGGTCTCCTTCTGTATGGAACTTGGTTTGAAAGTCTCATGTTTAGAAGACATAAGCAAATTATGAGAGAGAGAGAAAAAAAAGATCATTAAAAGCCTGCACACTGGAATAAGGGGCATTTGTACCTAAAGAGCTAGTGACATATGAATTAAGAATAAAATTTAAAAAATTGGTTCAAAATCAACATAATATTTCCTCTGATTCCATTTAGAGACAGTTTAAAATATTCAGTTTGCTTATCTTTAAAATTAAGAGGCAAAGAGCGGGGTCATCAACTTCTATCTAAAGTACAGTACAATTATTGATGAGAGATGGCCTGAAGGAGGCTAGGCAGTACTGGAAGACAAAATGGGGGGAAAAATGTGGAAGGACGATTGGGGAAAGAGGAAGCAAATGCAGAGGGCAAGACAGCAAGGGAACATTCTCCTTGTTACACAATGCGCAGAACCTGCCACAGTTTTAAGTATCTAGATAGAAGGACTCTGTCCTGGAAAGTCTTGCCTTCCCCTTGGGGTTGGGATTTCTAATGCTTCCAAGCTGAACCAGTTCCCAAGACTATGATGTTCTGCTTTTAAAATCTAGCCTCAGGGTAGAGAAAGGCCTTTGTTACATAGTGGGGAGCCTCTGAGCTCTCAAAATAACATTGCCAAGCACTGAGAAAAACACCAAAGGAATAGAATGAGAAAAACAGAGGCACCCAAGTCACTGTGATATTCATTAAAAACAGATTTCTGACCCTACAAGGGTTAAACTTGAGCCCCACAGGGCTGGTGCACGACCAAGGCCTCCCCGCCTGGCTTCCTGCCTTCTCAGTTTAAGCCCTGCCTCCTTACTGCTTCTATTTACCTTATTTCTTGCCAGTAGGTCTGTCTGCAAGAGTCCTTGTCACCTTCCCAGCTAAGGTCCCCTAACCCCTTCTTCAGTTTCTTTGGGTAACTTATACTCAGTTTGTTTCTTCATTTTCCAACATGAGGAAAATGATACTTCCACAGTCTTCAGCTGCTCGTGTTGATGGACATAAGGACTTCATAGTCACTTGCTCAGCTGGAAGTATTTTGTGATTTAGTTTGTGACTCTTAACCAATTCATGGAATTTATCAACCAAATCAGGACACTTTTAGAGCTGAACAGAGTCCTGTTCATAATTACATGGAAACAAGCATTGTACATGGACTGTCCTGTGATAAAGGTATGGTCATCCCAGTGATAGACTCACAGTAAATAGATACTACCATTCTAAGCAATCGTATTATACCTTGTAATGAAAATTATCACAAAAACAGTAACAATTCTATTTTCTTTCAGAAAGATAAACAGGGAGTGAGGCATACATGTACAACTATTCAGGAGAATGAGAGGGAGAAAGGAAATCAAAGAGGATAAGGATGAGAACAAAAGAGAGGAAGAGACTTAGGTGATACCTCTGAAGGTACTAGAGTGAATGTTGATAGCTTAAGTCCATTTTTATGTTTATACAGGAGATACTGGTCCTTTGAAATGTTAACTGCTCTATTTCCTTAATTCTAAGAGAAACACCTTTTCACATTTTAATTATTCTGAAATCGGAATGTATATTACAAGGGATGTCAGAAAATAACTCTTTAGCTCCTAGGAAGAGGAATACTTTGTGACAGAGTTGTTATTGCCTGTACATGTATGAACTTGGCAATGCACAGGAGGTAGATCTGTTCAGACTAACAGCTGAGTTGATATATTTGCATTGGTAGCACCATATGTGGTTAAATTTTACATCAAATCTAGATGTATAATAATTGCTCAAAATGGCTTCAGCAAGACTGCATTGTGATGTCACACTATAGCAAAAATTTAATGCCTGCAGAGGACAACTGGCACATTCCCAGCAATGCAATTAAAGGCATTGGAAAACACCAAGTACCTTCGAGTGCTTCATAGAATTTTCAAGTCTAGTTAAGGTAAATGTGGATAAGCAATGTTTCAAGAACTACAACTTAGGTGCCTACGATATCTGGTAGAAGGTTAGGCTGAAACAGAAATTTTTTAATCTCTAGAGATAACTAGTTTAATTAAGGGAATAACAAAAAGGAGCCGTGAGTTTAACCATATAGCTAATCTAGATCAAATTGTGGTCTTCCTCCGTTTGCCTTGAAATTGCACTGTAGGGCCGGGCGCGGTGGCTTATGCCTGTAATCCCAGCACTTCGGAAGGCGGAGGCGGGTGGATCATGAGGCCAGGAAATCGAGACCATCCTGGCTAACACAGTGAAACCCCATCTCTACTAAAAATACAAAAAAATTAGCTGGGCATGGTGGCGGATGCCTGTAGTCCAAGCTACTTGGGAGGCTGTGGCAGAATGGCGTGAACCTGGGAGGCGGAGCTTGCAGTGAGCCGAGATCGTGCCACTGCACTCCAGCCTGGGCGACAGAGCGAGAGTCCACCTCAAAAAAAAAAAAAAAAAAAAAAAAAAGAAATTGCACTGTCAATTGCAAAGGTGTTAAAGAGGACACGAGATGTAAATTAGGCTCAGCCCCGATGCAATGCCTAACTGCAGATGGCCAAAAGGGATTCCGAAGAATTCTAAGTGTTAAGAAGGATTAGATTCAAATTTTGATCATGACACTTAAAATAAATGGTGGGTATATGGGTAAATTAATGTTATAGAGCAGGAGTTTTTTAAGCTAATTTTGACATTTATTTCACCGCCTTACCTGCCAATGACTGCCCCGCCATTATTAAATTAATGGTCTGTTTCATAATTGACTTTGTTTTAAAGTTAAGGAAGTAGAATACTTGTCAGCCCACACTTCCTTAATATTCATCTTTGGAGGCTCCACCATCAAATGAATAACCCAATTTTCCTACCCTGATGGGCAAAGGTAATAACTAGAACACTATATTTTCCAGAACTGAACCAGAAAACCAGAGTTCTGGTTTAAATTGGTTAAACTGACAAAGAATCAGGTTTAGCACTAAGGAGAAAGATTTGTACTTCTGATATTATTATACATTTTAATACAGAATACTAGTAGCTCAATTCCTGAATTAAGAAAAATGTAGAATGTGATACTGATACCACTAAAGGATAATATAAAATTATTTAATTTTGATAGCATTCATGTCACATCAATGCAGAAATTTTAAAAATTAACCAGATATGAATTATGAAGTAGCTATTAGAATATTTAACATTAAAGGTGAATACCAGATGAGAACATGTATTTTTTTAAAAATCCAGAATTAGAAACTTTAGCCTCAACGTAAAATGAAACATTCATTGACTGTGCTTCTTAGATTACTTCTTTTAGATTTTAAGTGTCTCACTTTGGAAAGCTAGAATTTACTAGACCATTCAAAAAGCTAAGGAAAAAAGAGCAAAACATATCAGCTAAAAGGGTAATCACTTGTGTGCTGAGAACACTATTTTCTTTCTATTTTTAATAGAGTATTGGCAGAAATATTTTTGTTCAGATTACAGACAAATCATTCTATCTCACTTACCAAAAAGTAAAAACTGATTTCAAATGAGGAAATAAAATATTTCCCCGTTACATACATAATTGTACTGACCATTTATTTGCTGCTCTGTTCTATATTAATGTTTGCAATTGAACCAGATTAAACAGTATGGTAAGGGTGTAAATAATTTCCTGCAGGTGTGCTGAGGAACACAACTAAAATATTACTTGCAACTTATTTCAGGTGGCATTTTGGGATTTTAAGATGTGCACAATATGTTTTTCAAAGGTAATTGAAATTCTGATTTTGTTTTTTATGCTGTTAAAAAATGAAAAGGATTTGAGTATAACAATGTTTTCAACAATGTGCCGACAATCCAAAAGTGATTACATTGTACTTGGATGGGAGAAATAGAAATGGAATTGGCTTAGAACCAAAAATAAAAATAGTAAAGAATTTGTGATATGTGCTGATGGGAATGTGGGAAGGGATGGAGTAGTATGTGGAGAGGTTGCTGGAGGACATATACAGACATTATGTTCTCAACCAAAATCACAAGGTTTGTTACTGCAAATGTAACAGTGGAAACAATAGGATAGAAAATCATGGCTGCCTTAGAAAAATCCAAAAATTGTCCTTCCAGGCGTGTATAAAGAGGTAGTAAAACATTGACAAAGGTGTTAGTATGGGGAAAACTATAAATAAGAAGCCAATTACTGTAAAGTGAATTATATTTTTTGGACTTGTTTCTGTTTTCCCCAAATTACTGCTAGTGGTACGAGGCAAAATGTGTGGGTATGAAAAAAAATGTGTTATGTTAACTGTGCCTTCTGAATACATTTATTATTTCCAATCTGCATTTATGCATCCAGAAATATGTTCTGCTAAAAACAAGAAACAACTCAGTCTCCAGAATCAACTCTTTTTTTATAGAAACAAAAAACCAGCTTCTTATCACACAACTCTAGGTATTGTGCCTCCCAATAAACAAAACTCCAAATCAACCTTTCTCTCACACAAAAAAGAACAATATCCCATACAAAAACAACAAAACATGCTCTGAAGAAGAGACTAGAATAGATAACATGTCTGGAAATATATTCCATTCTTCCATTAGAATGCAGCTTATGTGAAGGTCAGAAATCTTTTCAGAAAGTTTTAAAATATCTCGTTTAATGTCTGCCCTTTGATTTATTTTCCAATCTGGGGTAAGCTTTTCATCTTGTCACCAACATTTCAATAACATATCAAACCGAAGGAGTTACAGAAGCAAAATTGCGTTATTGAACATCAGGTATATTTGCAATGTGAATAAATGATCAGTTTTTGAACAAGACAAAAAAGTGATTTTTTTTTCAGATATATTTGTCACTTTGTAACAGGATTCCTTCAAACACAAAAGCATTCTAGGGGATTTACATTTTATATATGCTTCATGAACATTTGGTTTATACACAACTCTTCCACAATGCAACTGTGGCCCAAGGGAAGTATACCTCTAAAGATGTATGTTATAACTATATATCCAGAGTAATATACTAGGTACGGGTGTGGGCAGAACTCTGAAGACTTTGGGATAGATTTGAGAATTATGAATAAAAATGACCCAAGAATAGAGAAAATTAATCAAATCAAGCTTTCACCATAACTTGGCTCATGACAAAAGGTGACAAATGAGAAGTGAAGAACCATATAACTCACCAATATAACCAATGTTTGTCACCAGAGACCCATGACAAATCCAAGCTCCAATGAACATTGATCTATAAAGAGAAGCAAGAAAAGAGTTATCACTTTTGTGGAGATGAAAATATTTGTGTGCAAGGAGTACAATTTGGACACATTCTGATAGAACCATATGTCAAGGCAGGCTTGGGTATAGGGTACAGAGAGAAAGAGTGTGTATTACAATTGCCTTGCTTTTACTTCTTCAGCTACAACTTCATATATATATTATACGGTTATCTTTTCTGGTGAGTAGAGACCAACACTAGCCCTCAGCAAAAGTAACTAATAAAAGTTTAATGAAAACCCTCTATTGGAATATTAAATACCTTTTTTTTTCTCCCTGTTCTTTCTAAAAAGCACATCTCATTAAATTACTTCTTTGCTTGAAGAGGCTTCCCACTTTGAGGGTCAAGGCAAGACATCTTAACAGGATTTATAATGCTCTTCAGGACCTGATCCCAGCTTCCTTTCCATCCCAACTTGGTGTCTCCACCCAGACATACTAATTCATTTGCATCTCTAGAAATTCACACATTTGCCATCACCAGGCCTGTGAGTATGAGGATCTCTCTGCCTAGAAAAACATGCCTCCCCTGTTCTCACAAAAATCTCTTGCCTGCCTGACTTCGTTCATGCTCAGGATTCACGCAATTATCGTCTCCTCTAGAAAGCTCCTTTGGCAACCAAAGGCTCACTCAGGTGCACACCCACCAGACTCTTGCAGCATCTAATTTCTAATTTTACCTAGCATTTAGAAGTTTAGGTTGTGACAGTTTACTAAATGGTGTCAGGTTATTGTATGATATTTTTTATATATCTTATTGTTTTAATTTTCAGTAACTAGTAGGGTTTCTGACTTATAGTAAGTGCTCAATAAAAGTCTGATGCATTACTATATGGAATGAGTGAATCAGCATAAGACAGAACAAGTGAATAATTTAGTCATGATCAAGCATTTTTATGCCAGGGACCTAGCTAAATTCATTACAAATAATTGCTCTACATTTTTTGGCCCAGAGTCTGTCTTCTTTTGATGTAAACTGCTTGTCTTAATTCTCTAAACGCATTACATTCTCAAGATTGTTTATTCTTCAGTCTTCTAGCTTGAGTTTCTGGTGTTTGATTATCAAAAATTATTTTGCTAGATAAGACCTGTTTGAGCTGACTTTCTTGAACTTGACTCTTAACTCATGTTAGGAGTCTGCCATAAACAACTGGAAAAGAAACCATAAAAGTAATCCCATTTACAATAGCTAGAAATAAAATACCTAGAAATAAACTTAAAAAGTGAAATATTTCAATAATAAATACTATAACACATTGATAAAAGAAATTGAAGAGGATACAAAACATGAAAAGATATTCCATGTTCATGGATTTGGAGAATCAATATTGTAAAAATGCTCATACTACCCAAAGCAATCTACAGATTCAGTACAATCCCTATAAAAATATTACTTACATTCTTCACAGAAATAGGAAAAAAAATCCTAAGATTTATATAAAACCAAAAAAGGGCCAGAATGGCCAAAGAAATGCTGAGCAAAAAGAATGCTGGAGGCACCACACTACCTGACTTCAAAATAAATTACAAGGTATGTAATCAAACCAGCATGATATTAGCATAAAAACGAATACATGTATACCAATTAAACAGAAGACAGAACCCAGAAAGAAATCTACTCATTTAAAGTCAACTCTTTTCGACAAAGGTGTCAAGAATGTGCATTGAAGAAAGGACAGTCTCTTCAATAAATGGTGCTAGGAAAACTGGATATCCATACAGAGAAGAAAAAAACTAGACCTCTATCAGAAAACAGCCTAAAAAGGCAAATCTAAGAGTTATTGGTCTTAAAGAGGAGGTAGAGAAAGAGACAGGGGTAGAAAGTTTACTCAAAGGGATAATAACAGAGAGCTTCCCACACCTAGAGAAAGATATCAGTACACAAGTACAAGAAGGTTATAGAACACCAAGTGGATTTAACCCAGAGAAGACTATCTCAAGGTATTTAACAATCAAACTTCCAAAGGTCAATGATCAAGAAAGAATTGGAAAAGACACAAGAGAAAAGAAACAAGTAACATAAAACGGAGCTCCAATATGTTGGCAGCAGGCTTTTCAGTGGACACCTTACAGACCAGGAGAGACTGACATGACATATTTAAAGTGCTGAAGGAAAATAAAACCTTTTATTCTAGAAAAATATCCTTTAAACATGAAGGAGAAATCCTTTAAACATGAAGGAGAAATAAAGATATCCTTTAAACATGAAGGAGAAATAAAGACTTTCCCAGACAAACAAAAGCTGAGGAATTTCATTAATACCAGACCTATCCTACAAGAAATACTAAAGGGAGTTCTTCAATTTGAAAGAAAAGAATGTTGATGAATAACAAGAAATCATCTGAAGGTTCAAAAATCACTGGTAATAATAAGTACACAGAAAAACAGAGAATATTTGATATGGTTTGGCTCTGTGTCCCCACCCAAATCTCATCTTGAATTTTAATCCCATAATTCCCACGTGTTATGAGAGGGACCTGGTGGGAGATCATTTGAATCATGGGGAAGAACCCATACTGTTCTCGTGGTACTGAACAAGTCTCATGAGATCTGATGGGTTTATCAAGGGTTTCCACTTTTGCATCTCACTCATTTTCTCTTGCTGCCACCATGCAAGAAGTACATTTCATCTTCTGCCATGATTCTGAGGCCTCCCCAGCCATGTGGAACTGTAAGTCTAATTAAACCTCTTTTTCTTCCCAGTCTTGGGTATGTCTTTATCAGCAGCATGAAAATGGCCTAATACAATATTATAACACTATAATTGTGGCATGTAAACTACTCATATCTTGAGGAGAAAGGCTAAAAGAGAAACCAATAAAAAATAATAACTACAACTTTTCAAGATATGCATAGTACAATAAAATATAAATAGAAACAACAGAAAGCTAAAAATCAGGGGGACAAAGAGTTTATTAGTTTTCTCTTTGCTTTGTTAGTTTGTTTATTAGTTTGTTTATGCAGTCAGTGTTAAGTTGTCATAGTTTAAAATAATGGGTTATAAGATAGTATTTACAAGCCTCATGATAACCTCAAATCAAAAAGCATACAATAGATATCCAAAATATAAAAAAGCAAGAAACTAAATAATATCACCAGAGAAAATCACCTTCACTAAATGGCAGACGAGAATAAAAGAAAGAAGAAAGAGAAGACTACAAAACAAGCAAAAATAAATAACAATATGGCAGGAGAAAGTCCTAACTTATCAATAATAACAGTGAATATAAATGGACTAAAGTCTCCAATCAAAAGGCACAGAGTCCAAAAACAACAAAAGTCATAGAGTGGTGAATGGATAAGAAAACAAACCCAATGATCTGTTGCCTATGGGAAACATACTTCACCCATAAAGACAGAGACTGAAAATAAATGGATGGAAAAAGAAAAAGATATTCCATGCAAATAGAAAAAAAGAAAGAACTGCAGAAGCTATACTTTTTTTTTTCTTTTTGAGATGGAGTCTTGCTCTGCTGCCCAAGCTGGAGTGCAGTGGTGCAATCTTGGCTCGCTGCAACCTCCACCTCCCGGGTTCCAGCTATTCTCCTGCCTCAGCCTCCCGAGTAGCTGAAATTACAGGCACACATCTCCATGCCCATGTAATTTTTGTATTTTTAGTACAGAAGGGGTTTGACCTTGTTGGCCAGGCTTGTCTCGAACTCCTGACCTTGTGATCTGCCCGGCTTGGCCTCCCAAAATGTTGTGATTACAGGCATGAGCCACCATGCCCAGCCGGAATCTCTACTTATAGCAAACAAAATAGATTTCAAGACAAACACTATAAAAAGAGACAAAGAAGTTCAAAAGTATGAAATCAGCAAGAAGATGTAACAACTATAAATATATATGTACCTAACACTGGTGAACCAAAATATATAAAGCAAATATTATTAGAGCCAAAGAGAGATAGACCTCAATACAATAATAGCTAGAGACATCAATGTCCCACTTTAAGAATTGGACAGATCATCCAGACAAAATCAACAAACAAACATCAGACTTAATCTGCACTATAGACTAAATGGACCCAATAGATATATTTATAGAACATTTCATCTGATGACTGCAGAATATACATTCTTCTCCTGAGCACATGGATCATTCCCAAGGATACACCATATGTTAGGGTACAAAACTAGTGTTAAAAATTCAAAATAATTGAAAGTATATCAAGTATCTTCTCTGACCACAATGGAATATAACTAGAAATCAGTAACAAGAGGAATTTTGGAGTTCTTGAGACCACCAAACCTCAGAGCTTAAAGGGACCTTAAAGGTCTTTATCCTCTGCTGTTCAGTCCTTCATTTCTTTTTTTTACAACATTCTCATCTCTGCAGACTCATACTGTGCATCTCTGCTGATGGGGTACTTAATTTCCCCAGAGGCAGCACAGCTCTTATGTTGAAATTGATCAGCCAAGAGCTTCAATTCATTGGTCATAATTCTTTCCCATGTGACCCTACAAGCCAGTATCCTCTCTTTAATTCATAGCAACTCTAGAGCAATTTACTTCTTAACATGTAAGTTCAGGGGTACATGTGCAGGTTTATTATATAGGGAAACCCGTGTCATTGGGGTTTGTTTATAGATTATTTCATCACTCAGGTATTATGTCTAGTATCCATTAGTTATTTTTCCTTATCCTCTCCGTCTTCCCACTTTCCACCCTTTGATAGGCCCCAGTTTCTATTTTTCCCCTTTATGTTTTCATGTGTTCATAATTTAGCTCCCACTTATAAGTGAGAACATGCAGTATTTGGTTTTCTGTTCCTGCATTAGTTTGCCTAGGATAATAGCCTCCAGCCGTGTCCATGTTCCCACAAAAGAAATGATCTCGTTCTTTTTTATGGTTGCATAGTATTTTGTGGTGTATATGTGCCACATTTTCCTTACCCAGTCCACCATGGATATGCATTTAGGTTGGTTTCATGTCTTTGCTATTGTGAATAGTGCTGGAATGAACACATATGTGCATGTCTTTATAATAGAATGATTCATATTCCTTTGGGTATATACCCAGTAATGGGATTGCTGGGTCCCATGGTAGTTCTGTTTTTAGGTTTTTGAGGAATAGCCACATTGTTTTTCACAAAGATTGAACTAATTTACACTTTCACTAACACTGTAAAAGTGTTCCTTTTTCTCCACAACCTCGCCAGCACCTGCTTCTTTTTATTTTCTGACTTTTAAATAATAGCCATTCTGACTGATGTGAGATGGTATTTCATTGTGGTTTTGATTTGCATTTCTCTAATGATCAGTGATGTTGAGCTTCTTTTCATATGCATGTATGTCTTCTTTGGGAAAGTGCCTGTTCATGTCCTTTGCCCACTTTTTTATGGGGTTGTTTCTTTCTTATAAATTTAAGTTTTGTAAAGATAGTAGTATGATCTTTGAAGTTGCTGACCTTTGGATAGTCTTTTTTTTTCTTCCTTTATCCTATTTGGTAACCTTAAGGGTTTGATTGTGGTACAGGGTGGATTCAGACGACTAGCTTCATTTCTGGAAGATTTTAGGGGGCCAATGCTCAGCTCCTAGTTCCTGGACTGTGTGGTCTGAGAAACTTGTTTCATGCCCCAACTTTGTCTTCTTGGCCAAGGTGCTCCCTGACCACTGGTCACTATTCTGATGTGTGGTGTCAGCCAAAGCATTTCATAGAGTGGTGGCAGTGGGATCCATCTTCATTTGCATGTGTGAGAAACAGCAGTGGCAGCGCGGTGAGGTGCATGCTTCTCAGCCACTGCAGGGTACTAGTGGGTACTGGTGTGCCTGCTTCCGTGTAGGTTCACCACAGTGGCAGAACCAGCTTGTGGGGTTGGCAGGCCCCTGCTGGCAACTATGCATGTGGTCACACTGGTGGTGGTGTCAGAAAAGGGACAGAACACTGTTAGGCACAGGTCTGGGTGCACTGTCTTTGGCCACAGGCCGTGGTGGGCTCTCAGGGTGGGGAATACCCGCTGTTCTCTGGGCCTTGTTTTACTTCCATGGCAGTGTTGACACAAGGGCAGAGTGCTAACGTGGCTGTGGCTGGCTGCAGCTCACTGGCTCTTTGCCCACCAAGGCTCTGACTGCAGTGGTGGTCCAGTGGGGAGTGGGGGCAAAGTGCACTCCCACAACAGCAGTGGCAGGGCAGGGCATATGCACACTGGCTGGGTGAGAAAGCTAAAACCTGTCCACGCACATACATGCTGGAAAAGGGATGTGGATGGTTGCTGTGGGCCCCAGGGATTCTGCAGTGTGGGAGGGAGCAGGCGGGCTGGTATTCGACCGTGGGGGCTGCTCTGCTAGATCTTTCTGCCTATCAAGGACAATCTTCCCATGCAGGAGCTATGATGTAGCCCCTAGGAGTCCCAAAGCTTCCCTGCAAGCAGGTGCTACGAGGCTGGGTCCCCAGAAGAGGCCAGTGGATCAAAGGGTGCTCAAGTCAGACTGACCCCGTCTGGTCGGCAAGATTGCCCTACAGAGTTCAGGTCCATCAGTGTCCCTAGGGCTAATGTCTCCTATGGCTGACGTCTCCAAGTTGAGCCTAGGGAGATGGACCTTCCTGGTGGTGCTGTGCTACAGGTGCTCTTGTACCAAACCCTCTGGGCTCCACATCAGCTATGTGCTGCCCCTATGAGTTCTCTAAGCAGCTCTCTGCATCGATGAGTGGCCATGGTAGTCAAGGGGCCTCCTCTTGCTTGGATTCCAGAGGCAGGTGGTGAGAGCAGGTTGCTGTTGGCCAGTTCAACTCACCCATTCCCTGGGAGTTGTTCGGGGCCAGGAATGAGTCCTAGTGTGTGGTAGCCTCCTTCAGGTTCCCAGCTTCCTCCCCCTTGAGCCCAGCTCCTGTGTCCTCCCTCCATCCACTCTCGGTGCCTTCCCTCTGAAGATCTGTTAGGAGTGAGCCAGTCATCTTGGTCCCTCAGTGGCAGCTGTTCTACTTGGCTGCATCTAGTCAGCCATCTTGCCCTCTCCCTCTAGAGCAATTTAAATCCCTGAGTTTTCTCCTTTTTCAGTTGAATATCCCCAGTTCCTCCAGTTTATTATTTCTGAATCCCAGACCATCTTTTATGCCTTCTTTGAATAAACTCCAGTTAATTCATGTTTCAAGCGTAGTTTGTTTCAAGGCAGAGTGGCACCATCATCTTCCTATTTTAGATGCTGTGCTTCTATGGAAGCACATGAGATGAATGTTAAATTAGGGTTAATTGTCCTCCCGTTGATCACAGCTCTTTAACATCTCCTCCTCAGTCTGACCACATGTTACAGCTCTAACCTGTGATTGCATGTTATCTTGTTCTCTTTGCCACACACACTTAAATCCTTTATCTTTAAAAGCAAATAAAGTGCTTGACATTGGGCACTAGCTCTTTATTCTTCCTTCTGGTTGAACTTTTGCTGGCATTATTTATCTAATATTTTGTTTTCTGTTATGCCAAATGACATTACCAGACCAGAAATATAGAAAATAGAATAAAGAAAGAAAACAGATCTGTTAGTCCTGATGCAATTAGTATTAACATTTTGATACATTTCTTTCAGCCTTAGTTCATGTGTAAGTACATGGGAATGTAGACTGAGCACGGTACTGTGTAAGTTCCAAGTTTTTACATAGTTTTCAAAATTATAATTTTATATCACCTCATATTCTCTCTGGAAAATACATTGAATTCATGTGACCTTTGGTTTGATGTTGAATGTTTTGGTTATTTTCTTAATTCCCCCTTGTTTATAAACAATTGTTTATAAACAATGACGCAATAAGATTGTTTTGTTTCTGTTTTCCCACAAGTCATTCTCATACTTAGGACTACTTCTTAGATTTGCTTCCCAGAAATCTGTTTCTCCTAAATAGTTTAGGAGAAAAAGTTCTCAACTTTTTGGTTAAAAAATTGTAATATAATAGCACATAAGCATATTTTAGAGATCACTGACTTCAGTCTCTCATTTGTAGGAATGTCACTTGACTAAGAACAAATAACAACAAAAGAACTCACCTACTTTCCTTCTAACTAAAGGATGTGTTTATTATTTCCCCTTTCTAACACCACACTCCACAGAACTACTTATTTACATTTATTTAACAAGGCACATAACTTACAGGTGAGTACAGTGTATACCTTACAAATAGACACAGTGATTAATAAAAATAAAAAGTAAAACAATTCAAGGACCTCTAAGAAAACAACAAATTATCCACTCAAGTCTGTGTTTATAATTGAAAATATTTCCATCTCAATGATCTAGATTGCTATAGGAAATAATGCGATAGGTGTAAATTTTTAGAACATGAAGTTTTCTATAGTGAAGACAGTCTTTACTTATAGCTCATGGAATTGTTCACTGTTTTCCAGTCTTCCCATATGAGACAGGCTTTTCCATTGCAAACCTACATTCTTTAATACACATAGCTTCCTGTATTACGTACAGGATTTGCCTCAACAGCCATAAAAAGACTCCTCCAATCACTGATGCCACTTTTAAAATACCAGACACTAAAAACGCTTATCCAGTCCCCTCTTGGAGCAGGGCAGGTGCTACATGTCACTCTTATCAATCCAATGCCATCTCCAAAATGTTAACATGGGAAATACTTCTTTCTCACCTTTTTCTTCATTCTTACTCTTCTTTCCCACCACTTAGGAGGTATGATGAACACTGCTTTTCCCTTGAAGTTTACATATCATTTAACAAACAGTTCTCTCATTTTCACTGGGTGCCAGCTACCAAGTTGGACATAAGAACACAGCTATGGGCAGAAAGATATGGCCCTGCCCTCATTCTACAACATTCTCACCCTGCCGAGTCCCCATGGTAGCCACTGCAAATTGTCATTTTGGTCTTCAAGTCTCTGATTCTGGATTCACCGTTCTCATTGTCAGGAGACTTCTCAGAAAACGGATAACTTCATTAGAAGAAGTAGTGGACATATTTCAGAGTCTACTCAGTTTACAATGATCTCTCCTGCCCCCTGCTTCCATAGTATAGACCTATGGCCGCCTCTTTCAGCAAGAATACTTTCTTCCTGGCCACAGCTGCTTAGACTAGACATTGCCATCGTGTCCATTCAGAGTTCTTGCCCCATAAATTTGGAAGTTAGACCAACAAAATTAGTATTTATTTATTTATTTATTTTTAGATGGTTGGATTGTCATAGATGCATTTGGGAGCTGGAAATAATCCTGCCTTTTTCCATGTGGATCAGAGACCAAAGAAAGCCAGCTCTCACAGGGAGAAGAATAAAGTGGCCACATAGAAAGAGGCAGAGATAAGAGTTGGAGAGTCCAGATAGTTTTCTCATCCTCATCTGCATTTCTGACCTTGTTTGTCACAAGATATATATTTTTTTCTTTCTTATAATAAGTCCCACTTTTTTTGCTTAACCTACCTCAGGCTGGTTCCTGTAACTTAAAATCAAGTGGCCTGACTAATATGCTGGGGGTGCGGAGGTGGGCAAAAAGGGAAGATGTGCCACCTCAAGAAACCCAGGCATAATGGTCCCACAGAGAGGGTGGCGGGGTTCTTATGGGAAATGCTGCTACTTAGCAGTCATCAGGTGAAAGGGGTGTTCTTGATACCAGTCAAAAGAAAAAATGAAAGATAATCAAAATTCAGTGCTCTCAAAATTCAGAAGTTAGCACAAAGGGTCTTTCTAATCAGAGAGGAAGAGAAAGGGCCTTGGAGATATAATTTAAATAAAAAATGCAAGTAAATGTTAGGTATATGATAGAAGATTGAACACTGGCTTTGCATTTGAAGTAATGAGACCAATTATTTTAGCAGTAGGAACAGAATTTGAACATAAAAATCATTTTTGTCTTATTAAAATGCTAACCTAAAAAGCCAGGGTTCTTATTCCCACAACGCAGTGTAAACCAGTCCCAAAATGATAGAGCACATGTTGAACAGCTAAAGACAACGTCACACAGACTTGTCTGCGTGACATTAGGAAAGTCACCAAATTTCTACAGGCCTTAATTCATCTGAAAAATGGGGCAGTGTATACACAATTCAGAAGACTGTGGTGAGAATAAATGAGACAGTGTAAGTGTCACAGGACCTGGTATAAAATCTGACAACACATTAGTTCTCTTTATCTTCGACTTCTGGTGATACACTTATGTTTTTAGTCAAGTCAAAAGGCATTTGGAAAAGAGTTTAGTAAATATGGTCAAGATGAGAAATAGTGTTTAAAACAAGGTAGCATTGTCTAACAAGTGTTTATTTAGCATCTACTGTTTTCTGAGTATAATGACAAACTGTAGGGTAATGAGGCAGGTTCTCAAGCATGATTCAGGCTGTGATCCTGGAGTTGGTGCTCAAGCCCCAGTCCAGATGACTCTTAGACTCTGGCACACCAAGGGTGATAGAGTCCTACATTGGGATAGGGACTCAAGTCTGTGGGGTTAAAAAGTCACCCATATTAACTTCATACCTGCTACTAAGTTCTTATTTCTTAATTTTAATTGACACTGTGTATGAACACATGATACTGAGTAGAACACAACTATTCTATACCAACTGGAAATGAGAAATTCTTATTCCTATGCCATATGTCCTGAAATGGTGAAATGAATGAACAAACAAACAAGCCCTCTTTTTTTTTATTTTTTTATTTTGTTTTGTTTTGTTTTTTTTTTTGAGACAAAGTCTGGCTCTGTCACCCAGGCTGGAATGCAGTGGTGTAATCTCGGCTCACTGCAACCTCCGCCTTTTGGGTTCAAGCGATTCTCCTGCCTCAGCCTCCTGAGTAGCTGAGATTACAGGCATCCACCACCACGCCTGGCTAATTTTTGTATTTTAGTAGAGACAGGGTTTCACCATGTTGGCCAGGTGGGTTTCGAGCTCCTGACCTCAGGTGATTCACCCACCTTGGCCTCCCAAAGTGCTGGAATTACAGGTGTGAACGACCAATAAGCCCTCTTTCAGCACACGGTGTTTTAATTGTCTGGCTACTTGTCTGAGGGCCTAACTAGGCTGACTATAAACTTTGTAAGCTAAAGAACTTTGCGTCTAATCTATTCCTGCCTGATTAAACTCCCAATTCTGAGCACACTGCCTGATATACAATAGGTGCCGTAGGAAAGAAGGAAAATGAAAGAAGGAAGGAATGAAGGCAGGAAAGCAGGAAGGCAGGCAGGAAGAAAAACATCTATAAAATCAAGGTATGGATTGAATAATCTTCGAGGATTTTCTATCATTAACACTCTAAGATTCTGTAATTCTATTTCTAGAAGTTGTATAGTGGAAAAGGACCTCCTAGACTTTTACCCTGGCACACCTGCTGGGACAGTGACACACAGAGGCCAGTGCTTTTTCTAACCCACCAGCTAAGAAACTAAACATTTTCCCCAGGGAGCTAAATTCAGAGAAGCCCTAGTTGAAGCAGAAGATACGAGGACTCAACTGCAGAGGTCCAAGTCCACTATGGCAAGTGAATAGATACAACCCCAGGGTGGGAGTCCAGGACTGTGAGGAAAAAGCTCATGGGCAACAAAATGCCCAGGGCAAAGGCACCATCCTCCACCCACATATCTGCCCACAAAGGTAGGTGAGCACACTTAACTGGTTGGGCAGATTTAATTTTGTGGTGGATAGAAAAGAGAGATTGGTGATCGAGGTTCTAGGATGGAACTTTGATACTGATTCTCTGCAAAATATGATTCTCTGATTCATTTATTTACATATATTCAGCTCTTCATTCAACCAGTGTTTACTGATTGAGAAAGCCAAGTTATATGAGAGGACATAGAGGGAACCATCATTCTGGTCTTAGAGAATTTAGGGAGGCAACGTAAAATGTTAGGAGGCAACAGAGAGGATGAAAGAATTGATGAGTGTGAGTTGCCCAGCTGAAGAGGAGAAAGGAAATTCCAGTTGCAAACATCTGGCCATTAGAGGGAACATGGTGTATTTGGAGAAACTACAGGGAATTCAGTATGGCTGTGGCATAAGCAAAGAAGGGAAAGACTAGAGGTGAGGCTGGTATCTGGAAATGGCCAGGCTTGAAGTGTTTTGCAAACCATGCTAATCAGTGTGTACTTTTTCTGTAGGGCAGTAGAAACCACAGAAGAAAGCCAGAAAACCAGTCAGATAGATGGCTGCTGAAACAATTCAAGAGAGACATGATGATCTACTATAACGGCAGTGGGGAACAGATAGAAGTGAGCAAATTAAGAGATAATTAGGAGGCAGGAATTTTCAACATATCTTTGTTTTAAAGATGCAGACCATAAAGTTCTCTGCAGTTTGGATCCCTCCTTACAGGACTGGGTGTAAACTAAGTACTTAACAAAAGAGTCAGTGTACATTGGTGCTAACATATTGTCATCACTTTTGAATGTTGGTCAGGGTCTGGTCTTTATGGTGTGATATGAGCCAAATAACACATGTAGCTTGGGGAGTATTTTTTATTTTTTAGTTTGTCGGCACCCAAGGTCAGAAATTCCATCTGCTTCACTTCCATGAAGCTATAAAACCACAATGCAGCTAATGCAACACAATAGAGCAAAGAATGACCCCAATTTCCTCATTGGTCTGAAGGCCCTGAGGTCAGCTCTTCTCAGGGCTCCCAGGGATCAAGCTTTAACAGAGAGAGGGACCTCTGCACTTCGGTACCACCTCTGCCACATGCCTGCCACAGTTAAATGTGCAATTTCAAGAGAAACAAAATTGAGTTCAGAAAGCGGTTGCTGAGGCTGCAGGTATTTGATCATGCTACTTGAGAATCTGTGGGTGGGCTAAAGGGTCATGGTAGACATGTATAGTCTTAGATTCTAATTCAGTCTGTGTAATCTTGCAGCCCCAGGGATTCAGATTCCTGTCTTTACCCCAGCTTCTCGAAGTGTATATATTATCTGTTTTGTTTATTGTCTATCTCCTCACCACTCCCAATAGAATGTAAGCAACATGTAGGGAGAGGTTTTTATTTTGTTACTGTAGCCACAATAATTGGAACAGAGCAGGAGCTTAATTAATGTTTTTGAGTAATTAAATTAGCTGAATGAACTTGGGGTAAATTATTTCAGGTCAGACTTTGGGTTTATCCATATTTCAAATGGGACTGATTGTATATGTTTTACTTACTCTACCTTCAGGACTCTTTCAAAGCTGTAATGAGAAAATAAAAGATTCCTAGCTGGATGTTCAGTTGTCATCTTTTATATTTTAGCTAGTTTATAGTGGCCTTCTATCTAGCTGGTCATTCATCCAGCCATCAATTCATCCATTCACTCATCTTCTCTTTAGTTTAGCATCTGCTGTGTACCTTTGTAGAGCCTTTAACACCATTCCATACTGAGGATTATGCTAGATACCATATTCACCATCTCTAGTGTTTGTGTGAATTTTGCAAAGTGATTGCTATATTTTTTTTTATATATAAATGAGAGAACTGAGGCTCAGCAACTTCACACAGATGTAAAGTAGCAGGGCATGAATTCACATTACAGGTGTGTCCGATTTCTTTTTTTCTTTCCTAGATGGAATCTCGCTCTGTCCCCCAAGCTGGAGTGCAGTGGCACGATCTTGGCTCGCTGCAACCTCCGCCTCCCGGGTTTAAGAGGTTCTCCTGCCTCAGCCTCCCAAGTAGCTGAGACTACAGGCGCCTGCCACCACACCCAGATAATTTTTGTATTTTTAGTAGAGATGAGGTGTCACCATGTTGGCTGGCTAGAACTCCTGACCTCAGGTGATCCGCCTGCCTCAGCCTCCCAAAATGCTGGGATTACAGGCGTGCGCTGCTGCACCAAGCTCAGGTGTATCCAATTTGCTTTTGACCCGCCACCCCTGCCTGCCCAGATCTTCCAGTTCCTAACTGTAGTTTTCTCACCTGTGAAATAGGCACTAAAATGCCTACCTCACAGGCTCCTCTACTTGAGCTTGACATGGATGCAGTAAATTTGGTGAAGCACTTAGGTAACACCTCACCCTTGCTGCTGTCACAGGTATTTCCATGGGGGTGCCCCACTGACGATCATCATGGCAAATCACACTCACTACCCTTTTTTGATTACCCTCATGTCCTTCACTATTCATAGTCGTTTTAGCAGGAAAACCACATATGATATTGCCCACTCCTGCTCATTGCTAGCGTACAGTGACATGTAGGTGTCCTGTCTCTGCGCTTCTATTGCCTTCCCAGCTCTTTTCAGTCTCCTCTCCTGGGGAAACTCTCACTCCTGAATGCAGACACAGGCCCTCACTGGAGAAGCTCCGGATGTCTCTTTATGGTTCCTTACTAGTCCCCTCCTATTCAATTCCCTCAGAAAGTCTCTCCTAAAGAGTCATTTCAGTGAACAAAATAAAATTTGACGGTAGCAGTAAAAGTAATTCTCCATGTATTATTTTGTACAATTCTTAGAAAACAATATTAAATACTAAAAAGAATACAAATATTTCCTTTCCACCTACTAAATGTGGCATTTTGGGGCAGTTTCTTGCAATATTGGATATCGGGGCCTTGTCGAATTATGTAAAGTGGTGTTTTGATAGAGTGAGAAGATACACACAGGCCCCAATCCAAACCCTAGCTCCTTGTATTTTTATTTATATGTATTTGTTTGCCTGCTGTGTCACTATGTCTTGACCACAAGGTAATGCAACCTTGGCCACTGACATTCTCTTTATTTGCTTCTGTTTAATCATTGCAAAGAGAATGATATTTGAGCATTATAGTGACTACTCCCTTACTCAGATCACAGAGGAGTAGAGGGCTAAGAAGTGAGTTTCCAAATGCCTGCAGTGAGCCAGGAAATGGACTAGGTGCTGTACATATATTGCATATTATTAAATGTTCACTGTTCTTCAAGGCATGTGTTTCCATGTTGTAGATGTACAGCCTGGAGCTCAGAAATGTAAGAAAATTTGTCCAAGTCATACAGGTTTGAAACTGGAAATTGAACGTAAGTCTCTCTGACTCCAAAGCCACTATTTTTTCCACTCCACTCTCACACTTAGCACAGCCCAGTTTTACTTCGTCTCTACCATGTATTATTTGTACCTATGCATGGCTCTTAGTTTTCTTTGAAAGTGGAAGTAATGTCTTCTACCTTTTCTCCTTATTTTTTCATCAAGACTTCTAGTGCTTAGTGCAATATAAATGCTTAATATGTGCTTCTTTAAAAACAACGTAGGTGAACATGTTTTGTTTTAATGATTAGCTATTAACTCCACACACCAGACATGAGCATGAGAACCAGACTTTTTCATCTCACATTTTTTCTGATGGCTTTTCTTGTGGCCATCCATGCTTAGAACTGTCTGCAGATTTTGCCCTTGAAGCTTAGAACTATCTGCAGATTTTGCCCTTGAGAAATGAAACTTTTTATTCCTTTAGTTAAAAGAGTATAATAAAAATCCCCAAACTAATAATGCTTTGATTTTTTTTTGTTACTTGCCTTTTTAAAAACTCCTGTTGCTTATATAAAAATGGAAAACTGCCTTTTTCATTGCTTCAGATTACTTTTGTTAAAATACTTCTGGGAGGCCAAATTTCAACCTGAAGCCAATGTTCGTATCCAAATCACAAATAGGAATGAGAAATATGTTTGGGTTCTTTCCTCCCACTCTCATTTTTACTTCCTCAATGTAAACTTTCCTTTATGTTAACTGTTAACAGAAGTGTTACTTCTGTTAATACTTGAAGACATTGAGATAAAAGTATTTCTTTCTTATTATTGCATCTGGAAAGAGTTTGACTCTGCTTTTATTTATGTGAAGTTCAATGGAAGCCAAAGGAAAAAAAAAAATAAAGACAAGCAACACTGCAGCGTACTCATATGGAACAAGAGGTCTGCATGATACCAGCAAGATCAATGATACTGGTCACAAAGCAATGCTTTGGTGACTCAAAAATCCCTTCTCAAATCAGAAATAATCCTCTAGAAGGAGAAATACACATTAGAGATAAAATGGCAACCACAAGGAGAAAATCAAACTATCCCCATATTAATGGGCAGAATTTTTTGACAGTAGAAACAAAAACTTATCTCAACATGGTTTTCTTTTTATTCCATGCTGGGAGGCAACATGTGTGGGGAGTACCAATTTCTTCAAGGGTGCTACTCCTTTCAGCTTTGAAAGGTAATGGGGGAAATGTGGTAGGGTTCAAAGGAGGAAAATGGAGAAATTGGTTCTGTTTCTACTTTAGGCTGTAAACTGAAGAGACATTAGACGTCCTTAGTATTTCCTCCCCCTTGAGATCTTACTCAGATTGCCAGGATGGTATATGAGATAGGGCCTGGGTCTGAAACCTTTTTTTTTCTTTTTTTTTTAAATGAGGGGTCTTTAGGCGTATACAGGAACCAAGCATGGCTGCAGGAAGTGGCTGGAAAAGGTCGCATCTTGGGTATCCCTTCTTTGGAGACTATAGCTAACAACTTGATTTATTTGGCTCTTGATTTCTTTCATTATAATAAATACGTAGGTGTTACTATCTTGTGATACATTAATTGAGTCAGATGATGGATATGAGATTGCTTTACTAAGGCTGTATTGCTCTGAAGTTAGATTGTTGGAGTTTAAATCCCAGTTCCACCATTTACTAGCTGTGCGGCCTTGAGCAAAATACTTAACCTCTCTGTGCCTTGGTTTCCTCACCTACCAAATGGTTATAAAGTTGTGAGAATTAAATGAGTTAGTAAACACAAAGCGCTTAGAAGTCTGTTTGACATTCCGTAAACATGCAGTAATGTAGCTTTATCATTGTTTAAGTTTAGGCTACTTAAATAGCATATCCTCATCTAGTATTGCCAATGACCAGATATGCAAGACTTATGTGGAGTAAGAGAACAATTTCTATACTTATTAGAAACATGAGTCCTGGATTCATTTATTCTTTCAACAGACATTTTATGAACATCAAATACGCCAAGCACTGAGTTCGATACTGAAGATTCAAAGACATATCAGACACAGTCACTGTTGGCAAGGAATTCTGAGCCTAGGGGAGAGAGAGATAGACAAACAGGAATTATGACAGCAATTATGACAGAGTGAGCATTCCTGGCTGGCTGGCTATAGGAACTTGGTGGAGAAAGTACCTAACTCAGAGTGTTCGGGATCTGGAAGGGTTTCGGAGAAGGCGTAATGCTTGAGAAGCAAGTTGAAGGAGTTCCTGGGGAAACTGTGTTTCAGGCAAGGGGAAGAGTAGTTGCAATGGCCAAGAGGTGAGAGAAAGCATGGTGTATGTGGGTGGTGAGAGGGAAGGACAGAGAGAGAGGTGGAGGAAGAGAAGGAAGATGAGGAGGAGAAGAAAAAGGGAAGGAGGGAAGGAGACGGAAAAGGGATTCCTTGTGGTCACCCCAGCTACTAGGCCTGTGGTCCTTAATCTCCAACTCCATCCCCAGATAGTCTGGTCCCTTTGAGGATCCCAGAAAGTGAGGTAGGGTCATGGAAACATGTGGTAGGGTGGGGGAAATGGAGGTTATCCTCTCTTCATTCTGCTTCTCTTGCCTTTCCTGAAAGCCTTCTGTATCCTCATTTTTCATCTCTTCCCTTCCCATTCTGCATTATCCACACTGAGCTTCACCCAGGCTCTGGAGCACTCACTGAACTTCCTGCCCAGAGTCTTTCCTTGTCTACGTCTTGTACTCCCTGTCTGCAACACTCTCCCTCCTCCTTCTCATTTCATCTAGTTCATTTCAACTCGTCCTTCAGGTGTCTCTTAGACACCGCTTCCTCTCTGCTTCCATGACCCTTTCTCTCTCTCTATCCTAGCATTTGTCTTTGAGCTTTACTGCTCTGTCCTCAGCCCCCAGCACAGGGTCTGGCACATAGTTAGCAGCTAGAGAATACTTGTTGAATGAGACATTGAAGGACAAGGAGTTGTCTTTATATACATCCCTGACTAGTTCCCCTTCCTTGCTGGCCAAATGCGGTGGTCACCAAGCTCTATTCTCCTGGATGTTCCCCCGCTTGTCTTTGCACTTGCCCTCTCTTGCCTGGATAAAGACAAGAACCTTCTTATGCCTCCAAAGGCACTCTTGCAATTGGATCCTACCAGTCCTCACTTAAAATTATGCTGTGACTCCCTATTGCCCCCAATTAACATCCAGAGTCCTTGGTTAGCAGTCGAGGCCTTTCCCATTGTAATAAATAGGCTTCCATCTCTGTCCTTCTATGAGGCTCTGAGGTCTTTAAGAGCTTGTCCTGCATCTCTCCATGTCCAACATCCAGTCAGGCACGTGGAACACAGTATGTGTCCAGTAAATGTGAAAAAATACATCAGGGTCACATGAATCTCGAGTAGAAAAATATTATTTTGTGTATTTGAAAAGTATGGACTAAAAAACTGTTTAGCAGGGCACTTAGTTTTAAGCGAAGTGTCCCAACCAGGAAACGGAGTTAAATTCAGCACAGCTGATTGCTTCATGGTGCCATTCAAGGATATAAATGAAGTTAACTTCTCTTGTCACATTCACCAACAGGGCTGGTGAGCAGGTGCTCAGGGAGTCTGTCTTCTATGGTTATAGAGAATGCTCCTGCAATGGTCCTGGAAACCACCCACAGCTAAAACCAGGTGTGCTGAACTTCTAAAGTTTATTCCTTGCTGACCAGCTGGCATTGTGTGACTTTCTTTGGGAGCATAACTTTCCTTTCCTCTATTTCTTTCTCCTGCACCTATGGCCCACCCCTCATTTCTTTTGTAGAAGACACATAATCATGGCAAAGGAATTAAATTTTTTGAAAATCAATTTCTTTCTTTGAAAATCATCACCTTCTTCAGACTCTTTTTGTGAAGCATAAGAGTGCCATTGTCATTATCATCAGCAGTGATAATATGAATGTCTAATATTTGTCCTATTGCATACTATATGCCAGGCACTATGCTGCGTACATTTGCTGGGTACTTTTACATGGATAATCTCATTTAAATTAAAGAGATAACTAACCTCATGTCCCTTAACTCTTAGCACAGTACCTTGCATAGAAGAAATTCTTAATAAATGTTAGTCATTATTATAGTTCTGTTAATCCTAATAACCATATTCTGAGGTCAGTATTACTATGAATTTTTTTTTGTGTGTTTTAACAGATGAGGAGACTGAGGCTTTCAGAGTATAATAATATTTAAGAGTGGAGCTGGCATTTAAGCCTGAGCTGCCTGTCTACCAAGGCTGCATAATGTAAGAGATGTGAAAGCGCTTTGGGAGACATAGGGCTCATGTGTTAGTTACTATCCCCACACATAGGCGTTAAGTAGGTGAGGGATCAGCACCGATAAATAGGTAGGTGAGGCAGTTAAACACAACTGATGCAAAACTCTCATCAAATGAGAAATGTCTTAGGTCAGAAGGAAGTGTGCATGTATGTGTATGTCTGTGTGTCTATGTGTGTCTAGAAGCAATTTTTTGGGGGAAAGATAGTTTTAAGGACCCAAAAAGCTAAGTTTACAGGCTTTCCTTTGAGCTCATGAGATTTGCTCTAGAGAAAGGTCATGAGTGGAGACAAGCAAGGATGAGTTCCTCTTTATGACTCCCAGCAGTCCTTGCAGTGTTTGGTGAAGTACATACTGCAGAGATTCTCTCCATTTTACAAATGCAGAAACTGACAAGCAGGAGACCTGCCTGATGCCTTCTGATATGGTTTGGCTCTGTTTCCCCACCTAAATCTGATGTTGAATTATTATCTTCATTGTTGGAGGAGGAACCTGGTGGGAGGTGATTGGATCATGGAGGTGGATTTCCCCCTTGCTGTACTCATGATAGTGAGTGCGATCTCAAAAGATCTGTTTGTTGAAAAGTGTGTAGCCCTTCCCCCTTCATACTCTCTCCTGCCACCATCGGAAGATGTGGTGCCTTCACCCTTCTCCCGTGATTGTAAGTTTCCTGAGGCCTCCCAGCCATGCCTCCTGTAAATCCTGTGGAATTGTGAATCAACTAACCTCTTTTCTTTATTAATTACCCAGCCTCGGATAGTTCTTTATAGCAGTATGAGAATGAACGAATACACCTTCCTATTTACTATTCTAGTGTTTCTGGCTCAGTTTTCTGATTTCAAGTAGCATGGACTTTCTTCTATAAAGCACTTAAAAATTTTCTCAACAAAGCAAAGTCAAATCAACTGCATCAGGCTCCTCCCCACAAATTTTCTAAGGACATAGGAGCACTGAATAGGTACTCAGGAAGTTCACGTCTCAGTGTCAGCTCTCCCATAACCTTCTCCATGACTTTAGTCAAGCCCCTCTCTGGCTCTTAGTTTCATCATCTGTGGAATGGACAGTTTGAGCCCAGTGACTGTGATTTCCAGCTGGAAAAGAACAAGATCCTACTGCATTCAAAACATACTTTTAGGCACATGTTGTTAGACACTAACATTCATATCTTATCCAGAATAAAGTTCAAATGGATTTTTTTCTTTAATGTTGCTGCTGCTACTTCTCTTCTTTCTCTTTGTCTTCCTTCTTCTTTTTAAATAAGCCACATTCCCTTGTAGTTGTCTTTCTCCCAAAAGGCATTAAGATGCTGACCCAGGCAATTTGACTCTGGAGGGTTCCTGATGGCTCAAGGCCTGGTTAACCGAGGGCCTCCTTTATAAGCAGCAGGCCACAGCTCTTGCTCTGTCCTGGAGCTGCATGTGCCTCAACTGTAGGGTGCGGGTGGGGGCTGCTGCACCACCCAGGCCCTCCAGTAATGAAGGAGTACCAACACACTCAATGACCATCTGTCTTATGCCACTAACTTAGCAGAGTGCTCAACTTCATAATCACTCCCTTAGAGCCCTGTGCATGCTTTCCCTACCAAGCTGAAAAGATACAAAAAATCTTGGCAATAGTCCAAGGCAGCATTTATCACTTGCTGTATCACCCCCGACGGAATCCCCTTCCCCTCTGTGAAGCCAGACTGGTTTCCATACAAGGGAGCTTACTCTAGCTCAGGGCACACATTTCCTGGAATTATTTCATGTAGGAATGAAAATGTACACTCAGAGCCCCCATCCTGTGTTCATGTATATCTTCCTGTAAAAGAGGCAAAACTAGTCTTGAAGATGGGCAAACATTTCAGGTCTCTGAGTGTTGGATCTGTGTTGCTATGAATCAACTGATGAGGTCTTGGATGTATCAATGGAGGCATAGTGATCTGAGTGAGAGGTACAAAATGCAACAGCCCTTCTGCCTGTTGCACTAACCAGACCACACCAAGAATAGTGTGCAAAGCCCTTGGTAGCATGCTCTACATACAATGAGATCCATAATCTTCATTTTTTAGAAATAATACATTCCAGGGGATAGATTTTATATTTGTATGCATGCATATTTACAAAGACATACATGTCTGGCTGATATATAGTTGCTAACATTGGTATGATACATCAGTTGTTCCATTCAGTGCTTCAAGATGTTCTTATATCCTCTTTTCCTCACCACTGTGTCTGCTCCAATCCCTCCCTTGAAGCTTCAGACCTCCCCATGTGGTAGCAACTAAAGGGTTAACACTGGACCATCAGGGTTACCCTGCTCTAGTCCCCAAACACATGCCTGTTCTGATCAGTCAGTGCTTGTGTCATCTGAGTTCCTGTGATTTTAATATTGTGATTGGTCTGATGAATTAGGTGCATTATACACAAACACAAAAAATAGTAATAAAAAAGGTTATACAAAAGGAGAAAAGAGAAGTTCTCATATTTTCTTATGGCATTGCAGTGGATCAGGTCAGTGGGTTGTGAAGACCACTGATTTAAATGTTATTATTTTTTAAGTCCAGCCTCTCTCTTCTTTATTCCTCTTATAGCCTTAGTTCAATCATCATCACTTCTCACATATATGTAACCATCTAGTTGATTCTCCTGCATCCAGGCTTTCTATCCTTAAACCTAATCTTCACTAAAAATCAAGGGAGATATTTTCTGTGACCATAACCCTGACTTGAGACTTCTCTGCTAAAGCCTTTCATGCCACCCCAGCACAGAAAGATGAGGACTTTCCAAGCACAGTGTCTAGCAAAACACCATTTTTGGGGAAGTGAAAAGACACGCAATGAAAGCAGTTTTACTTGCTCAAGTAAGTCTGGAAAACATCAGGTTGTAGACATTTAATTTTTCTTTCTTTTTTTGAGACAGGGTCTCCTTCTGTCACCCAGGCTAGAGTGTAGGCATCGTACAATCATGGCTCACTGCAGCCTCCATCTCTTGGGCTCAGACGATTTTCCCACCTCAACCCCTGAGTAGCTGGGACTAAAAGCATGTCCCACCATGCCCAGCTATTTAAAAATGTTTTTTTGTAGAGACAAGATTTCACTATGTTGCCTGGGCTGGTCTCCAACTCCTCGGCTTAAGAGATCCTCCCGCCTCAGCTTCCGAAAGTGCTGAGATTATAGGCATAAGCCCTCGTATTCATGCCAATTTTTCGTTTTTTATTTTTTAAATTTTATAATTTCTTTTGCTTATTTTATATTTTTCTTTCCCTTTTTACTCTCTGTTCTTTCTCTGCTTTGTGCATGAAGTTATTTTTTTTAAATTTTTAATTGTAGGATTCCTAGAAGACTTGAATGTGGTCTGTGAACTGTGCATCTTACAAAGGGACCCAGTGTATACCATTTCCCAAACTTTTTGGTTATTAAGCATCCTTTTCAGCACATTGCTACTAATATCATTCAGAACAATGTTTTATTGAACACCAGTGTGGGAAACATTGGCCTTTAGGATCAAGTCTCAACATCTCAGTAGGCCAACAATGTCCTTCCTCATCTACCCCTAAATACCAGTCCAGCTTCATTTCTTTGGTGTTCTCTCTTCTTATGGTCCTCCCACTCCTACCCCTTGGTTTAGCACAATGGTTCTCAAAGTGTGTTCCAGGGATTTCTGCAGGTCACCAAGATTCTTTTAAGAGGTCCACAAGGTCAAATCTGTTATTTTCTTAATAATATTATGATGCTACTTGCCTTTTCACTCCCATAGTCTCATGGTTTTACAGAGTTTTCCAGAGGCTATGTGATATGTACTTTTTGCAACAGACTCAGTGCAGTAGCTTTTTGATAATCCAGCTGTCTTTTATTAAGTGATATTAAAGGAACTTAAAAAATATAAAATAACTTTTGTTTTGAAAAATATAATTTCTTTTTATGAAGCATGTTATTTATGTGAACATGTAAGAGGCTTATTGTTATTTTAAATGACTGATAAATTTTTTAAAGTTTCTTTGTTTTAATTTCTGAAATGGCAAATGGTACTGGATATAACCCACATAAACAATTCATAATAAATTTTAAGAGTATAAACGGGTCTTGAGGCCAAAAATTTGAGGACCACTGTCCTGGTCATACTGAACTATTGACAGCTAGGAGTCTATGCAAATCAGTCTTTCTTTCCTTCCTGCCTGCCAGGCCCTGGGACACACTGTGCTCTTTGCCTAGAATTTTTTCCCTGCTAGTTGAGTAAAATGTATTGGGCATCTCTCACGTGCTTGGCATTGTGCTAAGTGTATTTAAAATAATCTTGGAAAAATCAATACTATCTCATTTTCTAAGAGGGAACCAAATCTCAGGCAAGTAAGTTATCTTGACATGGCATCTAGGTTAACACTGACCTATATCCAGTGCTGTGCTTCCTACAGCTGACTTTCCTCTGACTCACTCAGCCAAGTCTTCTGACTTTCTTCTGACCTATGTAATCTTTGATTCTGTCATTATTATAAAAGTCTATTCTTGCTGCTCATGAATTCTGGGATATTCACCATAACTTCTAAAAAACATCACATCAGAGTGGCCTTCCTAATTCTCTAGTGGTGAAGCCATTGTCTTCAGGCTCCTTGGGTTTTGTCCTTGCCATCCGAGTTCAAAGGAGAATAAGATTTCTTTCTTTCTCCCAGAACGCCAGATCAAAAGCTGGCATGCTGCACAACGGTGTGATTAATAGGTGGGTTCTGAATATGGATTGCTATGTCTACATGTCAGCTGCTTTGCTTTTAGTCAATTTCTGTATTGCCTTATGCACTTTCTACACATGAATCAAGCTCATCTCCTAGTTTCTGAATTGGGGGAAAATGTTCTAACCATTTGCCTCACTTCCAGTCATACTCTCATCTCTAGCTCTTTTACTTCTCTGAAGTGGAGGGATGGCTATTGCTTTTATCTACTCAGAATTTTCCTTTCCCTGCTAACAACTCTTCAATTCTCAGATGGGAACTGCTCTTTCCCAGGGTTCAAGCCCTGGTTGGTCTGTTGGTTCAAGAGAGTCAGCTGTAGGAAGCACAGCCGTGGACTTAGATCACAGTAAGCCTAGATGCCATGTCGAGATATTTTACTTTTCTGAGGTGCCCAGTTTTCTCCTGGACAGAGTGTGCACAAGATGGGCTTTAGGCAAACTAGGTACTCTTTCCTGGGAATTTTAATTTAAGCAGAGTGATTCAAAGGCTGAAAAGCAGTAGTTGTTCATTCAACCCAGCTGTGGCATCCTGAAGAGACCATCCACTGCTTCCTGATAAGTAGCTCTCTGGAGTATCTCAGGTTCTTCTACTTTCTGAGACCTGGTTCTTCAAAGTAAGAACCATCATTTTCCTTCTCCATGCCTACCCTCCCCACTAAAAACATATATTGTTTAATGAAGAAAACTTTTATTTCCTACATTTAATAATACACATCTTTGTATATATCCTTCTGATGCTCTGAAGTCATTTGTTCACCACTGCCCACATGATAAAGTCTAAAAGTTTACTCGACTTCATGGTCCTGAGTGTCTATTAATCAATCTCCACAGACCACCACTTTATTCCTGATTTCACCGATTTTCTCAAATACACTTGTATCCATTGTTTTAGAAGAATTAAGAGCAGGAGAACCTGATTTTGAGATCCAGTCTTGACATTTCCTAGCTGTGTCATATTGATAATGATGATGTTAATAGTAACAGCTTCCTTGTGTTAAGCAATTACTATATGCAAGAAACTTCATATATATTATTTGTAATACTTACAATAACCCAGTAGCTTTCTACTGGGGCCAATTTTGCCACCCAGAGGATTTTTGGCAATGTTTGGGGACACTGTTGATCTTGCTAACTTAGAATGGAGTGGTGTTACTGGCATCTACTGTATAGAGGTCAGAGATGCTGCTAAGTATTCTATAATACATAAGGCAGCTGCCACAGCAAAGAATGATCTAACCCCAAGTGTTTACAGTGCTGATGTTGAGAAACCTTGAAATAATTATGTAATACCCTCATTTTACAGAGGAGAACCATAAGACTCAAAGAGATTTAATGGCCTATCCCAGGTGTATATCCTGTAGGTAAGTATCCAAACATGGTAACTAAGATCTAAACATAGGCTAGTCTTGGCTCGAAAGTTCATGCTATTTCTACTGCTAAATCCTATAACTCCAAGTATCTGAACTCCTTTCATAGATGTGCAGAACTCAGGCTGGGATCCTGAGATTCAGAGCTCAGGGAAGGGGTGTGCCAGAAGGGTGGGTTATACAAGTCAGAAGTACAATCTAAGTGAAGGGTCAGCTCAGTCCAAATAGCTATGCTAAAGGGTCAATTCAGGTAGAAAGGAACTGGGCACAAATTGAAGTCTTAGAATAGAATATGAGAATTTCAAATGGAGCATAGGGTCTCTATGACATAGAGATTCTCTCATATAGATTCTCCGTGAGAGTCCACTAGTAGTAGAGCAACAGGGGTTTTTGATAGTGTGTTAGATCTCACCACTAAGGGGAAGAGACTGTGTACAAAAGTACTAGACAGATGAGACTTTAAATCACTTATCATCTCTAAAGTTCAGTTTCTTTTTCTGTGCAATTAGGGAAACCTTCCTACTCACCTTGTAAGGCCCCAGAGAGGGAATGGATTTCAAGGAGATCTGTAAATGACAGCTGTCATTCAGATCACATATATTGTACTTGAGACATTCAAAGTCTGTTTATCTTTTCTTCCCGAAAGTACATCACATCCCTGGCTCCCTATTCTTAAGTTGGTGCTAGCTCTGTGTGTATGTAATGAAAACAACTTGAATTTGCTCCTATTTGTGCAATACACTATCCCCATGGGTCTGCAGTTTGGCTATGACTCCTCATCACCATATTTGTTCCACACCATCTTTGTGTTGTTAACATTATATGTCAATAAATCATTGCCTTTTTCTGTGTTGGAGTGCCCAGAGGCCACTGTATTTGGGTTCATCTAGGAAATCCAAATAATGTAAGTAGAAAACATAAATAATAGATGGGCTTCTTATTCCCTGGGGGGTCCTGCCAACGTAGTTCACAAATGTAGTTTCTCTTAGTGTCTGTTCGGTCTAATTTTAAGGTCTATGAGAGCAGAATTTAGACCTGAGTAAGAAAGTTTTGATGGACATATTTTTTTCTCCTAACAATGATCTTATGTACCATGTGTTGAGAAGGATAAGTGTGGGGATACATGTGATTACGAATGAACAAAATTTGGCAGATATCAGAATCCTGCCTTTTTTCCCCCTGTGGTTTTCAAGAGAGGAAGAGACAATAACACTTGTAAAATTATCACTTATACTTTAATAATAATAAAAAGTCTCCATTAAAACATGAATATTTATCCTGCCATGAATTTAACAAATCTTAGCCTCAGGCCTGTTTTTATTAATTTCCTTTTATTTATTTATTTTTACTCCTCTTATGCTTTTTCATGCAAAGGCAAGGCAATCAATGAAGGCACTTAACGTAATTCTCACCTCCCCACTATAAGTGAAGGCTGGTATGTTTGAGCTCTTATTCCCTGAATTTGTACAGAAAGCTAGTATCTGAATATCCTACTCAACTTTTCAGGATGATCTTGTTACTTCATGTGTTCAACTTAATTTTATTTCTCCATCAACTATCCAACAAATAATTACTTAGAATCTATCATGTGTAACAACGACTCTAGCTTCTCGCACTTTCAGACTATCTTCTCCATGATTATTAGGGCTAATTTCTTAAAATAGACATCTTACACTTCCCAGCTGAAAAGCCTTCAACAATGTCTTATTGTCTGCCTTAGAAGATAAAGTGTAAATGTCTTATCTAGCATTAAAGACTATCAAATTCAAATCTGTGGATTCTGGCCAAAGTAAAATAATGGGGACCAGATGTACCCTCCTGTCTAAAATAAATTAAAACAACTATGCAAAATACATAAAACAACAGCTTTCAGACATTGGACATCAGGCAGTACAAAATAGTGATAGAGGGGAAACAAATAAGGTGAGCTGTACAATTGTCCCAGCTTACTGTTTGGAGGGAGTTCCTAGCCACAACATCAGCATGGGGCCTAAGGCAGAGTACTGAGGACACCAAGAGTTGATGAAATAGAGTTTACACGGCAGGATACCAGAAAAAAAGGGAGCTGCTTAGCGAAAAAGAGAGCTGCTTAGAGAGAGTGCTCCAGAGATTTACCTCCAGTCTCTAAGTACTGATCAGATGTGCAAGTAAGGAAACTACCAACGACAGGGAAGCATTACCTAAAAGGAATATAAGAAACAGTCAGTGGAGCTCACACAGGACTAGAAATAGTTTGTGTTACCACCAACTGGAGTAAAAACTTCTCATAATTGGTATTCAAAATAACTTTATCTTAGTGGCAAAATAATATTATTACCAGTAGGCTAAAGGCTCCTCTAATCCTGGTTAAAAGCAAACTTAATAAGAAAATTGTTTCCAAGTAATTTAACTGTAGTTCACAATAAAGTTTAACTATATATATGTATATATACACACATATATATGCAAAAAAATCAGCCATCAACCGAATAAAATATATAACTAGTAGCATCCAATAAAAAATTGCCAGACATTTAAAGAAGTAGAAAAATGATACTGATAATGAGATCAAACAACTGAAACCAACCCAGAAATAGTACACATGATGGAATTAGTAGAAAAGGTATTAAAGCAGTTAATGTAACAATATTCTGTGTGTCCCAGAAGGTAAAAGAAAGCATGAGAATGTCAAGGAGAGACTGAAGATACAAGAAAACACAAGGCAGACTTTTAGAGAGGAATAAAACGATGTCTGACAGAAAACACACACGCACTAGATGAGAATAACAGATAAATAGGCAGTGCAGAAGAAAAAAGTAAACTCAAGACACTGAAATAAATACTGAAAATAACATGAACAGAACATCAGAGAGACATGGAACAATGTTGAGTGGCTGAATATTTGTGTCACTGGAGCACTTACAAAGGAGCTTGGCTGAGAAAACATTTGAAGAAATAACAGCTATTTTTTCCCCCAACTTTTATGAAAACCATATACCATAGACCCAAGAAGCACAATGAACCTCAAACCAATTAACTAGACAAAAAAATACACTAAGGTATATAATAATCAACTTGGTGGAAACCAGATAAAGAGATCATCTTAAAATGAGCAGGTATGGGGAAGATTATGTACAAATGAACACCAGCATGAATGATCTCAGAGTATCTTTAAAGCACTGAAAAAAAAAAAAAAAAAACCTGTCCACCCAGAATTATATATCCAGTGAAAATCTTGCCACAATGAAATAAAAATATTGATTTTTCAGCCTAAGAAGGGTGAAATAATTTGTTAATCACAAAATTACTTTACAAGAAATACTAAAGAAAATCTTGCAGACAAAACGAAAACTAAACCAGAAGAAAATCTGCATCTATAGAAAGCAACGAAAAGCACTGGAAAAGGTATTCTGCTCTTTTTTTTTCTTTTTCTTAGTTTCAAAATCCTCAAAAACAACTCAGCAAATATAAAATAAATAATAAGTAAAGAAAATATATTTTACTAGATAAGATGGTATATTACTTGAAAAAAGATTGTGATAACCTAAAAATGTATACTCTAAACTCCAAAGCAATAAATAACAAAAAAAAGAATTACAGCTAAGTCAACAGAAGAAAGAAAATAATAAAATATTCAATTAACCTAAAAGAAGGCAGAAAAGGAAGAAAAAGATTAAGAACAGATTAGACAGAGAAAACAAATAGCAAGTTAGTAGATTTAAATCTATTCTTTTCAATAATCACATTAAATAATGAAATACCAATTAAATGGCAGAGATTACCAAAGTGGGTAAGAAAGAGAGATCAAACTATATGTTGTCTACAATAAACCCACTTTAAATTTAAACACACAAATGTTTTAAAAGGATAGAAAAATTGTCATGCTAATCATATTAAAAAGATGTAGTGAAAGTGTAGTATATGTTAACATCATAAAAAGTATATTTCTGAGTAAAGAACATCACCAGAAATAGAAAGACTTTTTGTAATAATAAAGGGGTTATTTCAGGAAAAAGACCTTAGAATCCTAAATATTTATGCATACAACAGAGATTCAAAACACATGAAAACAAAAACAGGGCTGCAAGAAGAAATAAACAGATCTACAATTATAGCCATCTATTTCAATAGTCTTCTCTCCATAATTGATGAGGAGGAAGGAAAACAGCAGGATCTAGAAGATCAACCAACTATCAAGCAAACTGACCTGATTAACATTTATAGACACACTATCTAACAATAACAGAATACACTTTTTTTTAAGTGTGCATGGAACATTTTAGAGCCTCACCCATATTCTGAATTATACTACAAATCTCAAAAAAATTTAAGAAGGTTCAAGTCATACCACATATATTCTCTGATCACAATGGAATTACATTATCAATCAATAACATGTATTTCTAAAAATTCCTCAAATATTTGGAAACTAAATAATTCACATCTAAATACTCCACAGGTCAAAGAGTAAATTGAGAGGGACATTGAAGAGAGAACTGAATGAAAATGAATACAACATAAAAAAATTGTGGAATATTAGTTCATTATTGGTGTATATAGAAATGCTGATTTTTCTATGCTGATTTTGTATGTTGCAATTTTGCCAAACATATTAATCAGGTCCAAGAGCTTTTTTGGTGGAGTCTTTAGGTTTTTCTAAATATAACATCACATCATCTGTAAAGAGAGACAGTTTGACTTCCTCTTTTCCAATTTGGATACCTTTTACTTCTTTCTCTTGCCTAATTGCTCTAGGTAAGACTTCTAGTAATACCTGATAAAGAAATAAAGACAGCTATTCCATTTACAATAGCTACCAAATAAAATAAAATACAATACCTAAGAATAAATTTAAGTATGGAGGTGAAAGACTACAGTTTTCCTTCTACAAGGAAAATTACAAAACACTAATGGAAGAATCGAAGAGGACACACACAAATGAAAAGACATCATATGCTAATGATTTGGAATAATAATTTGGAATAATATTGTTAAAATAACCATACTATCCAAAACAATCTAAAGATTCAATTCAATCTCTATCAACATACCAATTACACTCTACAGAAATACCAATTACATTCTACAGAAATACAAATTACACTCTACAGAAATACAAAATGCAATCCTAAAATTAATATGGAACAAAACAAGAGCCCAAATAGCCAAAGCAATCCTAAGCAAAAAGAACACACCTGGGGGGCATCACACCAACCGATTTCAAAATATATTACAAGGGTATCATAACTGAAACAGCATGGTAAATTATATGGTTTGGCTCTGTGTCCCCACCCAAATCTCATCTCAAATTGTATTCCCCATGTGTCCAGGGAGGAACCTGGTGAGAGGTGATTGGATCATAGGGCAGTTTTCTTCATGCTGTTCTCATGACAGTGAGTGAGTTCTCACAAGATTTGATGGCTTACAAGTGTTTGACAGTTCCCCCCAACCCCACCCCTCTCCTACTGCCTTATGAAGAAGGTGCTTACTTTTCCTTCACCTTCTGCCATAATTGTAAGTTTACTGAGCCATGAGGAACTGTGAGTCAATTAAACCTCTTTTATTTATAAATTACCCAGTCTCAGGTAGGTCTTTATAGCAGTGTGAAAACAAACTAATACAGCATTGGTATAAAAATAGACAAATAGACCAATGGAACAGAATAGAGAACTGAGAAATCCACTTATTTATAACCAACCAATTTTTGACAAAGGTGTTAAGAACACACATTGAGGAAAGGATGTCCTTTTTAATAAAAAGTGCTGGGAAAACTGGATCTCCATGTGCAAAAGAATGAAAGTAGACCCCTCTCCCTCACCACATATAAAAATGAACTCAAAATAGATTAAAGACTTAAACTTAAGACCTGAAACTGTAAAACAACTACAAGAAACATAGGAAAACCCTCCAGGACATTGATCTGGGTAAATATTTTATGGCTAAGACCTTAAAAGCACAGGCAACAAAACAAACATAGACAAATGGGACTACATTAAAATAAAAAAGTTTCTGCACATCAAAGGAAACAATTGACAGAGTGAAGAGGCAAACTGTTGAATGGAAAAAGAATCTGCCAACTATGCATTCAATAATGAACTAATATGTAGAATACACAAGGAACTCAAAAAACAACACAAAACAAATAATTCCATTCAAAAATGGGAAAAGGACCTGAGTAGATATTTCTCAAAATAAAACAAACACATGGCCAAAAGGTTTACGAAAAAGTGTTCAACACTGCTAATCATCAGGGAATGCAAATCAAAACCATGACATATCATTTCACCCCAGTTAGAATGGCTATTATCAAAAAGATAAAAAGCAGATGCTGGTGAGGATGCAGAGGAAAGGGAACTCTTACATATATATTGTTGGTGGGAATGTAAATTAATGTACCCATTATGGAAAAGAGTATGGAGGTTTATCAAAAAACTAAAAAATAGAACTACCATATGATTCATGTGGCTATTTATCCAAGGGAAGGGAAATCAATATATTAAAGAAATAAATGTACTCCCATATTTATTGCAGTATTACTCACAATAGCAAAAATATGGAACCAACTTAAGTATCCATCAGTGGATGAATGGATTTTTAAAAATATGCTGTAGTTACATAATTGAATACTATTCAGTCATAAAAAAATGAAATCCTGTCATTTTCAGCAACATGAATGCAACTGATGGTCATTGTTGTAAGTGAAATAAGCCAGAGATAGAAAGACAGTTATCACATGTACTTACTAATATGTGGGTGCTAAAAAATGCTGATCTCATGGAGGTAGAGAGTAGAATAATGGATACCAGGGACTTCGAAGGATGTGGGTGGAGGATGAAGAGAGGTTGGTTAATGGCACAAACATACAGTTAGATAGAAGAAATAAGTTCTAATGTTCAATAGTAGAGTAGGATGACAATAGTTAATAACAGTGTATTATATATTTCAAAAGAGTTAGAAGTGAGGCCTTGAAATATTCTCAACACACTGAAATGATAAATGCATGAGGTGCTGGATATCCTAAATACATCAATTTGATCATTACACATTCTATGCATATAACAGAATGTCTCATGTGCCCCATAAATATGTGAAATATTATATATCAAAGAATGTGTGGAATGCAGCTAAAGCAGCACTTACAGGAAAATTTATAAGTAGAAAAGTAAAGATCTCAAACTAATGACTTCAGCTTCCTCCATAGCATACAAAGCCATTCATAATTTGACCTTGCCTAGTTTTATGTTGTCCAGGCTGGTCTCAACTTTGCAAAGTTTTATAATAACATCTCTCTTCACTAGCTACTGACCAGTATCAGTACTGGTAGTAGTTGTAACAGCAATAGTAGTAACAGCTACTGCTAATTTATTGAGCATTTACTATATGCCCGAAATGTTCTATACATCACCTCATTTAATCTTCTGGTAGATAGATATTATATGTATTGTCTAATTTATTCCTTACTACAGTTCTGAGGCATTATTACTATTATTACTAATATTTTCATTTTAATAAGGAGGATGCTTATTTAATAAAGTTAAGGAAATTGCTTAAGGTCACATAATTATCCTGCCAAAGATTATTGAATATTTACCATGTGCAAGACTCTGTTCCAATTACACAGCTAGTGAGTAGCAGATTCAAGACTCAACCTCTGTGTTTTCAAAGCCTATTCTCTATGCATCTTGCTTTCCTGCATTTGTATACTCCAAATGCAGGAAATGATGCTTTGCGAACTTTTCCTTCCAACTCCAGGGTTTCAGTCCAGTGTCTGCAACATTGATGGATGCAGAAATTGAGAAAAGAACATTCACAATTCATTGAATTACTGTTCTGTATCAGATCTTATGATTGCCTTGAACATTTACCATGTGTTATCACCTTTATTCTTCCTTAAAACTATGCAACCTTAATATTAGTATTTTTAAAGACACAGGTTCTTGCTGTGCTGCCCAAGCTAGCCTGGAACTCCTGGGCTCAAACAATCCTACTGCCTATACCTCCTGAGTAGCAAGAACCACAGGTACACACCAGCACACCTGGCTGTATTATCTGCATTCCAGCTTCCAAATGTAGTTGATTCTTTCCCCTTTTTACATCTCCTTTACCAGCACTGGGGCCTAAGACACCATCATTTCTTGTCTAAACTACTGTCTTAGCTTCTTAGTTGTTTTCCCAACTTTCACTATTGCCTCCTCACAATTGGTTTTCCACACAGAAGCAGTAATAATCATTCAAATAATATTTTAAGAAATACACATAAGACTGTGTCTTCTGTGTTTAAAAATCATCTAGTGTACTTAGCTTAAAAAGAAAACTAGCCTCTTATTGTGGCCTACAAAGATCAGCATGATCTGGTCCCTGTTCATCTTGTCAGCCCTGTCTCTTTCCACTCTGATCCTGGCTAAAAACAACCTAGCCACATCGGGGTTTTAGTTCTTGGAATATACCAGTCTTTTCCCCATCTATAGCATTCACACATGCTGTTCCTTCTGCCTGGGGTATATTCTTTCACTCTCACCTGGATAATGCTATTCATAATTCATTTCCTTCCTTGTATGTTATACCCTGTTAGAGATCTCTTCTGACCCCATTCCAATATCACTTTGCCTAATTAATCCCTCTCACCTCTCACAACTTCCTGTTCTTTTCATTTGGCACTTTGACACTGAGGTTCAGTGGAGATCTAGATTTTATACAAATTAATAATTCTCTATCTTTATCTCACTCTATTTTGCAACAGCATTTACACCCAGGATTGTCCATTTTTTCCATTTTTGAAAGAATTTATTCTGTTGGCTTCTATAACATCACATTCTTCTGTTTGTCATCCTCTCTCACAGACTATTGCTTCTCATTTTCCCTTGCTAGACCCTTCTTCTCTGCCAGAATTCTGAATGTTAGCAGGCTTTGGGCTCAATCCTAGATGGTGTTATTTTCTCTATCTTACCTTTCTCTCAGATCTCATGTTTATGCATGGCTTTAAATCCCAATAATACACTGATTTACCCCTGCTTACTAAATATCTCTACTTGGATGTCGGACAGACCTCTCAGAGAACATGACTGAAACAGATTCTTCATGCCCTCAAAACACATAAAACAGATTCCCCAAGCCTTGCCCATCTGAGTAAATTGCTCCACCATTCATTCAGCTGCTCCGACAAAAATATTTAGAAGTAATTCTTGATTGCTCTTTTTTCCTCAGACTTAATTTTTAACCCTAAGTTCTGTTGGCTCAAATTCCAAAATAAATAAATAAATAAATAAATAAATAAATAAATAAATAAATAAAACAAACAAAACCCAAACTGAAATGTGATTTTTTTCCCCACCATCTCCAATAATAGTTTAAGAGACACCAGCATGCCTCACTGGACTCTGTCATTAGCCTGCTGACTGCTCTTCTCTACCCACCTTCCCATCACTGATCCTCCATAACAGCAGCTAGGGGGAAGGAACATTAATCATTATTAAGCAGATCACATTACTTTTGTAAAATCCTGTAATACCTCCCCATTGCAACTGGAATGAAATCTTACCTCTTTACTATGGTGGTCTTCACAGCCCTATGTCTGGACCCGCCTGCATCTCCATTCTCACCCTCTACTCACTTTCTCTTTATGGGTACAGTAGGTCCAGACATAGGACCTGTCTACATCTCCAATTATTCACTATGTTCCTGCCACAGTGGCTTTTTCTGCTCCAAGAGCATACCAATATTATTCCTATTTCAGGGCTTTTGATCTTGTACCTTCCACTTGGAGTGCTTTCCTCTAAGATGTTTACATAGCTGACTTCTCTCTATAAAGGTTTCAAATGTCATCTCCTCTGGAAACCCTTTTCTTCCCTCCTTTAGCTAAACAGTTCTTCCACCACGATCCTCCAATATTGTTTCCATCATAGCGTTTCTCAAAATCTGAGATTATAGTATTTTTCATTTATCTATTTGCTTATTGTTTCTTTCCCTAAGTTGAAAGTTTCTTGAAGTTGTGGCTTGTCACAGTTGCTTTGTTGCCTTACAGCTTAGAGAAGTACCTGGTTCATAATAGTTAAATATTTGTTGACTGACTGCCTAGATTCTCTTTGCTGAAATTGTTTGTCTGGGCAGACTTCAATGACTTTTAATTGGACACCAAAGATTTGAGAAGTATTTTTTTCATGCCAATGTACTTGCTTTTTCAAAGCTGACATGAGCAACTGAATCCCAATTAAGGCAAAGAGTCTTGCCGCAGGCAAGAAATGCAATGGCTCACCCAAAATACACATTGGTATTTTCCCAAGATGGAAAGCCCCTTTGAAATCTCAGAGGTTCCCCCAGTGAGAGTGAAGAATCATAATCTGGAGAAGAGAAAGGTGTGAGGACCAATTTTGGAACAGGAAATGAGACCAGCTTAGGTTGTCATTGACTAGTTTTACCAAATCATCAATTGTTTCAGAAACCAAAGCATGATTGCAACATCTTTGTGATAAAGTTGGGGTTTTAGAAAGTAACTTGAAATTTAACTAACAGCGGGCTTAGTATTTGGGTATTTTTAATATGCTGGATCCTGTGTAAGGCTCTGGGAATACAGAGAGACAAAGATAGGGATAGATATGTACAGTTCATCAATCCCAGTGCAGCATAATAAGCACTGCAGCAAAAAAGTGTACAGGGAGCTGTGCAAATAGAGAAGAGCAAGTGCCTCACTGCTGAGGAGTCAGGAAAGATCTACAGAGGAAATGATGTTAGATCTACAGAGGAAGTAATATCAAGCAAAGTGTTCACTTGGCAGATCAGATGGGAAGAACATTTCACGTAAGGCCTAGTGACAAGACAGAGAAAGTTTCTTTCAGGAAATAGCAAGTATTTTGGAGGTCCTAGAAGGTTGGATTATTGGAGGAGAGTGTGGAAGATGAGGCACACTAGACAAACTCACAGACTTTGAATAGGCTAAGGGGTGTGATTTTGATCTTGAAGAAATAATAAGCTGTGTTAGAATAATTTTGAAGCTAGGACAGAGAGAAGGTAATCAGCTACAGAGATTTAAAGTTAGGCTTCCTAAATTTAGAGATAGAGTGATGGCTCCTTCATTCTTTTCTTTATCGTAAAAATGCTTGGGTAGATGTAATGAAATAAAGTTAAGGAATATTACCAAGGTAGGATCGGGGAAATTACACCGTAGAAGAGGCTGGTACTTTTGCTATGTTTGAGGTGTTAGAAGAAGGACTCTATAGGTCACTACTCTGTACATACACAAACATACATGCACACATGCACATACACACATGCATGTGTGCACACATGGTCCGTTTCTTTCTACACATTCATAGCAACTTTATTTGAAATAGCCCCAAACTGGAAACAATTCAAATGTCCATAGACATATGCACGGACAAACCCTGGCACAAATCTATACAATGCAATACCACTCACCAACAAAAGGGAATGAAAGGCTGATACATAGAAGAACAAGAATAAATATCAAAACAACTAGACTGAGAGAAAGAAGCCAGACACAAAATAGAAGACATGCTATACGACGATATCTGTATAAATTTTTTTAAAATGCAAACTATTCTGTAGTGAATCAAAGCATATCTGTAGCTGTCTAGGAATAAGCCCTTATTTTTAACCTGGTAAGACCTGCAGGGAATAGAGCCCATTATTATTCTCATTTTACAGGTAAAGTGATGGAGTCTGCTGTGGTACACTGAAACCTGTAAGTCTTTCTCTGATATCAGCCATTAATGTTGTTTTAAGCCTTAATATGATATTGCTATTTTAAAGACTTATCATTAAAATTTTTATTGTCAACTAAGCAATAATAGCAAGATTTCTGTGGGTTTCTGTTGTCTAGGTCTGTAATACTTCAATCTGGTAGCATATAAAAATCTCCTAGAAAATGTATACAAATAGAGATTCTTATTTCTCATCCTAGACATGTAGTTCTCAGGTGCTAGAGTATATTAGAGTCATCTGGGAAACTTGGTAAACATACAGAGGTGAGGTCTCTGTATTTTTTATTAATGCTCCAGGTGATTCTGATAAATACTGAACTTTGAGAATCACTGTTCAAATAAATTAGAGTCTCCTGGGCTGATGCCTGATATTTATATTTTTTAAAAGGCCTATCAGATGGTTCTGTAACCAATCCGTGGAAGAAATTTTGGTTACAGGTTGAAATATGAATTCATCATTACTTTGTACAGAATCCCTCCAAAATCTGCCCCCCCAACTTTCTTTCCAGTCTGATCTGTCACTCTCTTTCAAACAGCATCCATTCCTGCCAGCCTGAACTTCTCATAGGTCTTTCTTCACGATGGCAGCCAATGGAATGTCCACCATGTACTATGTATTGTCTCACAATGGCAGTCCTTTGCATAACCTTTATCAAAAACTCATCCCCTTTCTTTTTTTAAATACTTGTGTTTACAGGTAGAATGCTGCTGGAACATATTTCCCTCATCAAAGTCTTCTCTGACATCACAGGACCCTTCTTCTATGTTCCTTTGGCATCTTAAGATCCCCATTTATCACTTGAAATTGCACTTTTTCTGTTTACATGCTTCTCTCACGCTTCACTGTCAGCATCTTAAGGCAAGATATCCAATGAAAATAGCACAGACGTTTGAGTCAGATGGATGTGGGTAGGTTTCCAGCTCTGATATTTAGTGGCTGTGTAAACCTGGTCAAGATATTTAACTTCTCTAAAACTCAGCTTTCTTATTTTTGAAATTAAGTTAATAATTGGATTTCTTCCATGGAGTTCCTATGAAGATTGATGAGATAGCAAATGTAAAGCATCTTTCACAGCTCCTGATATATAGTAAGCATTTAATATAGAGTAGCCATTATTAATGTTAGCACATAGGTATAGGACAATGTCTTGGTCTTATTCAACTTATATTTCTAGCACATGGCAGGTACAAATAGATCTGCCGAATGGACTCATCTTTCATATATCTTGACTATCACAAAGCTTTCTCTTTGAAGGAAGATCATTAGAGACAAAGTTTACTAAACTACACACCACATCCATGACAAAAAAAAAAAAAAAAAAGTCCTGATGCATACAGCATCTATATCACACAGTCCAAATGTACGAACACTGGGCCTTGTTCAAGGCTTGCAACACATCAAATTGTAATGATTTGGGTTTACAAAGCTTGTAGCTCAAGCATGGCTTGCACACTCATACAGATCATGACCTTCTCCAGAAATATCCTGGAGCAAGCCATTCTTGGCTTTGGAAGTTTGTGGTCATGGAAACAACCCTCATACTCCAATACTCCCTTCCAGGGAAACTAGGGCAGGAAGGCCTTTCACGAACAAACACACACAGAAATTGGGGTGAGGGAGACTGCACACAGTCTGGCTGGTTGTGTTATGGATGAAGCCAAGGCTAATGACCAGAAATCTCCAGCAGTCTGTACAGAGGAAAGAGCAAGTGTTCTAGGTGAGGGGGAGGAGGAAAGGGGCAAGGGTGTTACTTTTCTGGTCTCTATTTATCTTTGGGGCCTGCCAAAGTAGCAGTGAGCACAAGAAATAAAATGCAACAATTATCTCTCCAGGCATTCTGATTTCTTTTGGAGTTTTATTGCCAAATGGCTGACACTCTGCATTTATGCACAAATGACTCATATATATTAAGTATTAGGAGCAGAAGGAGGTAAAGTAACACAGTCTTAATTGAGGTCCTCTGATGATCAGTTTTCCTTCTGTGCCAATTCATCCTCCACAAAGTCACTGGCAAAGTACTTCTAAAGCACTACTCAGATGAGTTCACTCTTGACCAAAGACCTTTATTAGCAACCCACTGCTTGCAGGATAACATCCAAATTCCCTAAAAGAGAGCATGAGTCCCTTCATGTCTGGCCCCACAAGCTTCTACTGCCTGATGTCCTACATTTTAGTCTTAGGAAATTATTTGCTCTTCCCAGAACAAAGAATCTTGTTTACTGCAGCTCCGTGCTTCTGCAAATGCTTTCTTTTTTAAAGAATGCCCACTTTACTTGATCTGCTTAGCCAACTCCTAATCATTTATTAAAAACCTGTGTTAGGCTTTCTTTGATCACCGACCTTCTTCTTAATGTTTCCTCCATGAGTTGACTATGTTTGTTTTTACACTATCCCCAAAACATGCCTTCATGCTAATACTGTAATGTACTTAGCTATTGATATTTTGTTTCCTGTACTGGGTGGGGAACTCCTTGAGGGCAGAATCTGGTATTGGAGGGAATACTTTGACACTTCTTCTCACTTCTACCTCCACAGGGCACCATTGCCCTGGAGTATCACTGCGTCTCCTGGTCATGAATGTAGGCTGACACAGAAAGATAGAAGGCCACTAACATTTTGAGTTAGGCAATGAGAAGAGTATTATAGAAAGTAATAGTTCCTGTGTGCCAGACTTCGTGGTGGGAACATGAAGCTAAATTAAACAGAGTCTTTCTCCATAAATTTTTACTTCTGAAAGAACATCTATCATATTTAATGAATTGTGAGAATTTCTTTCAATGGATATGTTATTTCAACTGATTAAACAAACAACCTTAGAAGTTAGGTCCAATTGTTATCCAGTTTTAGAAGTGAGAATAATGGTTTTCTAGGATTTTACACCTTATGAGAGATCTGGAATTGGAACCAAGTTACAACACGAAGAATAGTATTTAATCTACTATTTATTAAGTATCTGCTATTTTCCAGGAATTGTGCTAAGTTTTATACATATATTATCACTAATTTGTAGTAAGCCATCATGATAATTGGGATTACCTCTACTTTACAGATAAGAAGTCTGTAGCTCAGAGAGACAAAGTGTTTTTTTTAAGAACACACAGCAAACAAGAAGCGGAATCAGGATTTGACTCTGTATCCAACTGACACCCAAACATCAAATTTTCCATCGTCTATGCTTGTTGAAGTTTTAAATTTAATATTCACTCAATTCCTTTTTAATATGCAAGAACTCACAGAAACCCACACAGCCTCCATAGGAGAACTAGTATTTAAGCAGTCTCTGCAAAATCATAATAAGGAGGAGGTAAAAGACCATTCCACTGAAGAGCAGATGGAAACAAAGGAGTTTTAGAAATCTCTCTGCATGAATAGGGGATCTGTTATTAAAGGCTATTTTAGGAAGCAAGAATGGAAGAATCTGCTCCTCTCCTTTCCCGTTTCCTGGTTCTTGCATATCCATCAAGGATTCCATCCAATGGGCCCTTTGACACAGCTGGGATAATGCAGGAAATCAGCATTATTCTTAGCTTACTGAATGAATGATATGGTGAAGACTCAAAAGCGGAGTCTCCAAGGGAAATTTAAAAAAGCATGGAAGTTTTAGGTGGGAGAATGAATGACTCAGCACACATGTTAGAAGACTTTCAAGTATTTGGAGGGTTCTCATTTGGAAGGTGTAAAACCAGGACAACAACTCTGAAGAAGATTAGATTTCCTCTTAGGGTTCATATGTAGAAATCACCAAGAAACAAGATTCTTCAGAACTGACATGAGAGAAGAACTTCCTCAATCACATGGTGGAAGGCAAGGAGCTGCCTGTAATGGGAAATACTCCAATAAAGGTGGTGTGACCACTTGGTGGAGATGTAGAGAAAATTCAAGAACTGTAAAGGCCTTTAAAATCCCTGACATCTCAGGCTCCTCTGATTCCGGGACCTGCATTGAATCCAAACGAATAATACTAAAACCATATTTACCATAGTCATTATCATGTCTCTAGACATCTGAGGAGATGGATGTTGTCTTTACTGTTTAGATGGGAGCATCTAGTCAGGAATAGAATCCAGTCACACTAGGAACCAAATGGACTAGCCACTGAGGTATAGCAAATCAGAGTCCCTTAGGGGAGAAGATGAGTCACAGATCATAATCCTCACTGGTGTTGTTACAGTCTCCCTGCACTACATAGCATTGAAATAGGCTGAAAATGTTCTGTCCTTGGGGTGATAAAATATTCCTTGGTAAGCACACAGATTCATTTTCCTAAAGCAAATGAATCACTTGTGCTTTTCTTCTCATATTTTTTATCAACAGGGTAAGAACCCCGCCTGTCAAAAAATCTGTCTAAAAAATAAGTGTATATTTCAAGAGGGACTATACAAAGAGTAAACACATGGCAGGTCTCATGCCAGAGGTCAAACCAGGTTCAACATATTTGCATATTTTGATGGGAGCTGTAGAATAAGGACTACCAAAATGTACACTTGTTGTGTCAACCCTAAGGGTCTAAATTTGAACACAAATGGCTTTAGGTATTGAAGGGAAAACTCTTGCCCAAAGTATGAATTCCATCTAATAACTCAATCTTCTATTGTTTCCCTCTTGGGGTTTAGTATGCCCACACTGAGATTTGAATGCTAAATCTAGGTCAAACAGAAATTTGCTCAAGTATTCCCAGTTCTGAGGACTCGGAAGCTGCTGTGAAAACACTTGTGCTGAATGACGGCATTTTGCAGAGGTAATGTGTACTGCATCCATTCTTTGAAAAAATTTTTTTGAGTTCTTTCTCTATGTCAAGTGTTCTGCTGGGCCTAGGAATGGGGAGGATGAGGTATGGGCCCTTCCTTCAACTAGCTCATAATGGTGGGCACACAGATTTACAATTATATTATTCAGTGTTTTTAGTGCTACAAGAGAGGTATTTATAATGAACAATGGTTATGTAAAGAAAGGAAAAATTGACTATTTGTTCTGTGTATTTGGGGGGAAGGTGAGGTTTGCAGGAAAAAGTTTATCTAAAGAGTTAACATGTAACCTGTAAGCTGGATGTTGAAGTTTATCCTTTCTTATATAGGTGAAAGATGGGACAGTATTCCAGAGAGAAGGAGGAGAATATGCAAATGTGCCATTTGCGGAAAAGTGTATATATTTAGGAAAATGTTAATATGGCTAGTCCATGGGGTTGTATAGGAGACGGGGCTGGGAAGTAGCAGAGAGGAGAGTGAGTCCTTTTTTTTTTACAAACACTATCCTTTGTCTATGGGGAGGAAAAACAAATATAAAAAGGTTTTAAAGAGGAAAGAGACATGATCAGGTTTTATGATTTATAAATGTATGTGTCCATACAGGGAGACTGGATTGCAAGGGAAAAAATGGAATCTGGAAGCATGATTAAAAGTTGATTACAAAATTTATAAGTTGGGTAAAATCTAGTGGTGGTAAGCCTATGGAGAAACAGATATTCTCATACACTTTTGGTAGAAATGTAAATTGGTATAACTTTTTGGAAGACAATTTGCTAACATGTAGCAACTTCACTTTTAGAATTTATCTTATAGATATATTCACACACACACAATGTGACATTTAGTTGACAACCTAAATGTCCATCAATAGGGAACTACATTTATACAATGCAATAGGCCGAAATCATAAAAGCAGAATGAGGTGGATATATACATATAGATATGGAAAAATGGTCAAGGTCTATTGTTAAGGGAAAAGTATGATTTGCAGTACAGGTTATAGACAAACAGACTGGTAGATAGATAGACATAAAATTAGTAACCATCATGTTAAAAATAACTAGAAAAGCTAAGTCAAAACAAACAAACAAAAATATAGTTTGAAGGAAGTGGAGACCTTCCAAGTCATTGAAAAATTATAGGTCTAAGATTCAGGAAAACAAAGAGATTGGGAGAAACAAGCCTGGTATTTGAAGTAGTTTCTTTGTTTTTCTTTGAGACTTGCTCTGTCGCCCAGGCTGGAGTGCAGTGGTGTGGTCTTGGCTCACTGCAAGCTCCGCCTCCCGGGTTCACACCATTCTCCTGCCTCAGCCTCCCAGGAGCTGGGCCTACAGGCGCCCGCCACGACGCCCGGCTAATTTTTTCGTATTTTTAGTAGAGACGGGGTTTCACTGTGTTAGCCAGGATGGTCTCATTTCCTGACCTTGTGATCAGCCCGCCTCGGCCTCCGAAAGTGCTGGGATTACAGGTGTGAGCCACCACGCCCGGCCTGAAGTAGTTTTTTCACTACAAGTTCTGCTAGTTCTGGAACAGGGATCTAAGAAACTGAGAAATTGTAAATAGGGCTTTCAACAGATTCATGGAACTAATAAGGCAAAAAATAAGAGTTCAGACCCCTCAAGCTAGGGGGTGTCATTGTGATACACCCCTTTAATTCCAGTTGAGGAGTTAAAAAAGTCTATACTCTGGGAGTAAAGGTAAATCAGAAATACATTTGCCCTCCAAGAGAATGAAGTCTAGCTTTAAAGACTAGACAATGTGACTTACTGATTTCAAATTGGATTGATCTAGGCTAGCTACTAAAATTAATGATATTTAATAATATTTATTAATAAAATTAATGAGACAGAAGCTAATGTATGTATTTTCTGAAAAAATGCATTATACCAGCATATATATATACATATATATATACACATATATATACACACATATATACGTATATATATACATGTATATATATATATACATATATGTATATATATACGTATATATGTGTGTATATATGTATAAAACACAAGCATAAGAGGAGATGAGTGATAGGACTGAAAATCAGTAGAAACAATACGCAGAAGAAACAGGCCTATGGGGGAATGTGGATAATGGAATTGTAATATAGAAACGTTTAAAATAGCTATGCTGAATGCATTCAAGGGATAAAAGATAATAGTAATAATTTCAGCATAAATTGAAAATTCTATAAAATAACCAAATGGAAATTCTAGAGCTTTAAAATACAGAAACTGAAATTAAGAAAAACATGGAATTATTTAATAGCAGGTTAGAACAACTGAAGAGAATCAGTGAACTATAAGATTAGATAGAAAAATATACACAAAATGAAATGGAGATACGAAAGACGAAAAACACAAAAAAGAGTGGATGTAACCTTAAAGATCATGTAGACCACATTCACTGGAGTAGAGATTGGCTAGGTGTCTACCAGACTCTTTCAATTTTCTCCTGGTCTTCAAGAGCTGGAATACATTTCCCAGCCTCCCTTGTAGTTGAGTGTGGCTATGTATTTGAGGTTCTGGCCCCTGGAATATAGGAGGAAGTGATATATATCATTTCCAGGCTTGTCCTGTGAAAACATCTTGTCACCCTCCTCTACTCTCTTCTCTGGGATGTTGCTGCCCATGTGACTTTGGATGTCACATGTTGAAGATGGTTAAGTCTCCATTACCCTAGGTTCTTAAATGATTGCACGGATCAGAGCATCTCAGTCCCTGCCTCTGAATGGATTTTACAGGAATGAGAAATAAATTGCATATTATATATAGTTTATGTGTCACAGCATTTAGCATTATTTTAACTAATATATTCTCAGCCATTCTAGGAGTCCTCTTTACAACAACCTTTTCTAAGTCTACTTTCAGAATGAGGATCTACAGTGAAGAAGGATGCCTAACTTTCCAAGAAAACTAATTTCTTTTTTTTTGAAAGATACAGCACTTGAAAAAAGTTTTTCCTGATTTCATCTCTTTATGAACTTACTAGACTTACTTATTTATCTGGGACATCTTTCAGAGATATACCTATAGATACTGAAACTAGCCCTCATAAAGAATTTTTATTTTGGAATGTACATTTGAAAGAGGACATGAAAAATTCTCTGACATTGTCTAGCTGAATGACCTTGACTGTGTCTTCCTCAAACTTGGTTTCAATCAGTAAAATGACTGCATTAGATTGAATGGATCTCTACCGTCCCTTTCACCTTAGAGAAGGTAAGATGTGCTTTTCATCAATTAGTTTATTCTCTATTGAATAGGAAACAGAATATAAATAAAATAATATAAATATATAATGTAATATAATACAACATAATGTAAATCCACATCTATATCCACATTTAGTTGATATGAGATTGAAGATTAGGTCCATATCTGTATAATGAGAGATGATGTTTTATTCACTTATACTCAGAAATTTCCAAGTTCTCTTTAAGGGTCATGTAATCTAGTCTTCCCCTACCCTGCACCCCCTTTCAGACTCTGAAACTTAAATTTCTTCTACCACAGCTCCACCAAATCGACATTCGGATGCTGCTTGAATTCTTCTACTGACGGGGAAGTCATTACATCCCAGGAAGCAACACAGTTTATCTCTGAGCAGCTGAGTTCTAAGACTGAAATATTAAGAACTGGATTTGATAATGCCAGACATAATTTGACTATAAGATTGCATGTTCTAATGCACATACATCAGCACAGTAGACATCACAGATAGGGGGAAAATAAGTAAACATATACTGTGTATGCTCACATGCAGTATAAAACATGTACACACAAAACATCCATAGATTTGTTTACATATTTGTACATATTACATAATATCACTTGTTAACCGTTTTGACTGTCAGGATATAAAAGTCTTTTCTCAGTATTTTCAATGTAGATAAGACTATTTTTTTATGCCTTTAAGAGCTGTAGAATAAGCCTTTGTCTAATGAGTCTTATAGAAAGAGATAAAGATAGTTTTCCATGGTATCTCCTGCTTCTAGCGTTGGTTGGTCCTCCCTACCCATAGATCACCCATAGAGATTTTCTCCTGGATAGGCCACAGGATGATAGCTGGTTTCATGCGGAGTGAAAGTGAAATTGGGCATTTTTGAGCAATCTGTTTTTTTCTCCCATGGTGTAATGAATGAGTTAAATTCATTCTCATTCTTATTTCTGGAACACCATCAAATCTGTATCATTGAGCATAATTTGGGGTCAAAGGCTGTACTCTTACTACCAGGTAAATAACTAAATAATGTGTTTGCATTCTGGAGCTGATAAAGTGCCTTATGATGCATTGGTTATTTAATCTTCAAATCACCCTTGAGTTAGGTAAAGCAATGATCCTTATCCGAAATTATAGTTAGGAAGACTGGGCATTAGTTGAGTTAGCAATATCCCCAAGATGACACACCTTTTAGGTGGCAAAGTTGAGTAGTTATGAGATTACTGGAGAATTGCCTACATAATATCAATTCACCCTTTTTACTTACTAATTGGCCCATTGTTCTGTTTACAATAGCATTGTGTCTAGTCTAAAATATGTGATCTTCCATGCTATTTTTCAGATAGGGGTAGACATGTGGCACAGTTCTAGCCAATTAGATGAAAATTGAAGTCCCCAATAAAGGTGTTCATTTCCTGAATAAAAAGACAAAGTCTGGCAATGAAAGGACTCCTTCCTTCTTTCTCTCTAGCAAGCAGGTATGATGCCTGATGATACTGCAACTGCTTTGCAACAGAAACCACAACCATAAAAATACAAGTTATCATAAAATAGCCCTTACTTTAAGACAGACATTTCTAAGCAATTTCTATAAATAAAACTATTAAAACCTTATGCCAATTATTATTTAAAGATATGAAAACTGAGACACAGAAAGGTGATGTAACTTGTCCAAGGTTTCAGAGTTAACAAGTGATAAAGGCAGGATCTGAACCCAGGTGGTTGGGCTCCAGGGACCATGCTGAGGATGGCAGAAAAGGAAGTGAGAAGAGTCTGGGTCCCTGATGGCATTATGGATCTCCCACACCAGCCCCAGACACCTACCTTTGATTTTACTATATTCAAAAACTATATAACTGTCTTAAGCCAGTGTATCAGGGGTTTTCTCACAGCTGAATAAAGTCCTGGATTCCATTTGGTTTATTGTGATACACAGGAGAAGGCCCTGGGCTCTGTGCCAGGTGAGCTTTGTTCAAGTTCAAGCTCTGCCAGGTAACTAGCCGTGTAACATTGACAACATTGCTTCAGTTCGCTGGGCTCAGTTTCCTCATCTTTGAGAGAACTATATGAGATTACTTGCTTGGCCTTTTAAAGTCTGCTCTTCTGAGATTCTTCTGAGATTCTTCATGTTTCTCAGGCAGGCTGCCATTTCATATTCTCTGATGTGTTAATTGCTGCATGAAAGGATAGACAGGAAGCAGCGCTTGTTGTGTGCAGGGTCTCTGCACTGAGACAGTCAATGGCAGAGCTGCATCTGAAACTGGCCAGCCCTGCCCTTGTTTCCCAAAACCCTGCTGATAATCAGTTTGTTAAAGTCACTTGAGAAACCAACATGCATTGAACATCATACCATTACAGACTAGCTTACCTTATGGACTTAATTTCTCACGATTTTCCCCTAAAACTGTCCGTCAGGCACATGCATGTCTATTTAATTCTGTTAAAAAGCCCTCTACACAATGCCCTGTTATCAGCAATAGGAGGAGTTAGTGAGAGGAGTTTAGCTAAGAGAAGACAATTTTGTCAGGCCAACTACTTATAACCACTAGTAACTTAATTTTGCTCTCAGTAGGTCATTCCTAAGTGATATGGTTTGGCTCTGTGTCCCCACTCAAATTTCATCTCAAATTGTAATTCCTAGTATTGAAGGAGGGGGCTGGTGGGAGGTGATTGAATCAGTGGGCAGATTTCTCCCTTGCTGTTCTCAAGATAGAGCTCTTATGAGATCTGGTTGTTTGAAAGTGTGTAGCACCTCCCCCTACTCTCTCTCATGCTCTCTCTCTCCTGCTACCATGTAAAGATGTGCTTGATTCCCTTTCACCTTCCATCATGACTGTAAAGTTTCCTGAGGCCTCCCAGGCATGTTTCCTGTTAATCCTGTGGAACTGTGAGTCAATTAAACCTTTTTTTTTTTAAATAAATTACCCAGTCTCAGGTAGTTCTTCATAGTAGCGTGAAAATGGACCAATACAGAAAATTGGTACCAGAAAATTGGGGCACTGCTACAAAGATACTTGAAAATGTGGAAACAACTTTGGAACTGGGTAATGGGCAGAGATTGGAACAGTTTGGAGGGCTCAGAAGAAGAAAGGAAGATGTGAGAGAGTTTAGAACTTCCTAGAGATTTGTTGAATGCTGATAGAGATATGGACAATGAAGTCCAGGCTGAGATGGTCTCAGATGGAGATGAGGAACTTATTGGGAACTGGAGTAAAGGTCACTCTTGCTATGCTTTAGCAAAGAGATTGGCAGCATTTTGTCCCTGCTCTAGAGATCTGTGGAACTTTGAACTTGAGAGAGATGATTTAGGGTATCTGGCAGAAGAAATTTCAAGGTATTCAAGAGTTGGCTTGGTTGTTTCTTTTCTTTTTTTTTTTTGAGACAAGGTTTCGCTCTGGCTGTGTCACCCAGGCTGGAGCGCAGTGGTGTGATCCTAGCTCACTGTAATCTCTGCCTCCCAAGTTCAAGTGATTCTTGTGTCTCAGCCACCTGAGTAGCTGGGATTACAGGCATGTGCCACTATGCCCGGATAACTTTTGTAGTTTTAGTAGAGATGGGATTTAATCATGTTGGCCAAGCTGGTCTTGAACTCCTGGCCTCAAGTGATCCACCCACTTTGGCCTCCCAAAATGCTGGGATTACAGGCATAAGCCACCACTTTAGCTTGGCTGCTTCTAAAAGTGTATGCTCATATATGTGAACAAAGAGATGATCTGAAACTGGAACTTATATTTAAGAGGGAAGCAGAGCATAAAAGTTTGGAAAATTTGTAGCCTTGCCAGTGGTAGAAAAGAAAAGCCCATTTTCTTGGGAAAAATTCAAGCCTTCTGCAGAAATGTGCATAAATAAAGAGAAGCCAAATGTTAATAGCCAAGAATATGGAGAAAACGTCTCCAGGGCATTTCAGAGACCTTCACAGCAGCTCCTCCCATCACAGGCTGGGGGCAAAGGAGGGAAAAATGGTTTCCTGGGCCAGGCCCCGGGCCCAGCTGCTCTTTGCAGCTTTGGAACATGGCACCCTGCATCCCAGCCACTCCAACTCCAGTTATGGCTAAAAGGGGCCAAGGTACAGCTCTGGTCATGGCTTCAGAGGGTGCAAGCCCCCAAGCCTTCATGGCTTCCACATGGTGTTGAGCCTGTGGGTGTGCAGAAGGCAAGAGCTGAGGTTTAGGAACTTCCGCCTAGATTCCCAAGGATGTATGAAAATGCCTGGATGTCTAGGCAGGAGTCTGCTGCTGGGGCAGAGCTCTCATTAAGAATCTCCACTAGGGCAGTACTGGGAGGAAATTTGGGTTTGAAGCCCCCACACAGAGTCCCCACTAGGGTACTAGTTAGTGGAGCTGCGAGAAGAAGGTCATTGTCTTCCAGCCCCTAGAATGGTAGATCCACTGATAGCTGTACCGTGTGCCAGGAAAAGCCACGGGCACTCAACGCCAGCCCATGAAAGCAGCTGCAGGGGCTGTACCTGACAGAGCCACAGGGGTGGAAATGCCCAAGGCCTTGGGAGCCCACCCTTTGTATCAGTGTGGCCTCGATATGAGGCATGGAGTCAAAGGAGATCATTTTAGAGTGTTAATATTTAATGACTACCCTGCTGGTTTTCAGACTTGCATGAGGGCCTGTAAACCCTTTGTTCTGGCCAATTTCTTTGTTTTGGAATGGGAGCATTTATCCAATGCCTATACACCCACTGTATCTTGGAAGTAACTAACTTGTTTTTGATTTTACAGACTCATAGGCAGGAGAAACTTGCTTTGTCTCAGATAAGACTTCAGACTTGGTCATTTGAGTTAATGCTGGAATGAGTTCAGACTTTGAGGGACTGTTGGGAAGGCATAATTGTTTTTTTAAATGTGTGAAGAACATGAAATTTGGGAGGGGCCAGGGCCTGAATGATATGGTTTAGCTCTGTGTCCTCACCAAAATTTCATGTTGAATTGTAATTCTCAGTATTGAAGGAGGGGCGTGGTGGGAGGTGATTGAATCATGGGGGCAGACATCCCCCTGGCTGTTCTCATGAGATCTGGTTGGTTGAAAGTGTGTAGCCTTCTGCTACACACTTTCAACCAACTGCTGCTCTCTTGCTTGCTTGCTCTCTCTCTCTCTCCCTCCCTCCTGCTGCCGTGTAAATATGTGCTTGCTTCCCCTTCACCTTCTGCCATGATTTTAAATTTCCTGAGGGCTCCCAGTCATGTTTCCTGTTAATCCTGCAGAACTATGAGTCAATTAAATCTCTTTTCTTCATAAATTACCCAGTCTCAGGTAGTTCTTTATAGCAGTGTGAGAATGGACTAATACACTCAGAGATGTTAGAGTCACTATAAATAACTATGTTAGTTGAGGTCTAAAAAATTGTCTGTATTAGCCAAATGTCAATAAACCAAACTAAAATGACAGAAATTTCCAGACACATACACAAGTAAGTTCTGGTGATAATGCAATGGAAACTATAAATATTGGATAAATCCTAAATATCTCTTATTCATGAGTTTTCAGGTATTCTATTGCCACAGGTCATTAAGAGTAAACAACATGAATGCAGTTTTCTGATGGGCTTTAAGGATGTGTAGGATCAGAGCCTAATTGAGGGTATTGAACCAGGTTAAAGCTTAGAGATCATTTAGTGCAGAGGTTCTCAACTTTTGCTATGCATTAGAATCACCCAAGGGGCTTAAAAAATCCAAGTGTTCAGGCTTAATCCAAGATCACTGAAATCAGACTCTGTGGGTGGCACTTAGGTGTTAATTTATTTGAAAGTTCCCAGGGGACTCTATGTACAGCTAAGGTTCTGTACCACTAATCTCAGCTAGATTTCCTCCATTTATTCAGGTGAGAGGCTGAGACTCAGTGAGGGAAAGTGACTTGCCTAGAGTGTCAAAGTCATGATCAAGCTCAGGTCTGTTGATTCCTGGGGTCTTTGCTTTCTACCATGTCAGAGCTACCTCATGCCCTGGGAATTCTAGTCTCGGACAATCTCGAGCACATCACGAATTTAAAAGCAGGTATGGAATTGTCTTTGCAAAAGAACAACAAAGAATTTTGACTCAGATGTTTTAGGAATCAACCTGCAACATTTATGCCTACAAAAATCTACTGCAAAAAGAGACAGGCTATTTAGCCCAGTGGCTAAGGAATAAGCCCACTGCATAGCATGGAAGGCCATGGTGGACAGAGAGATAGACAGGGAGAGGAAGGGAGAAGGAATAAGCAAATTACATTTTCTGGATGCCTACTCTGCTGTGTGGGGCCAAATGCTAAATAAACACTTTAATAGATGAGCTAATTTAATTCTTAGATCCTCAATACCAAGCTATTTAACTGGTATGCACAGAAATAGAGGTATTGGTTGTTCAAATATTGAAATACTTTCATATACATTGGTAAATAGCTGTTGCCCCAACATGTTTGATTGCTCTCCGCTCTACCATTCCTGTTTTCTGGTCACCCTGCTTCTTCTTTAGGACTCCCTTGACCTCTCTTAGTTCAACACCCAAGGAATGACACATGGCACAGGGAAGGACTTCAGACCCTGCTCCAATACCAAGGCCCAAATCCCTTCTGATTACTCAGTACCCATGACTCACAAGTTGTTAAATCTTTTGAGTATCACCTTTGCACACTCCAATGCAGCAAGACACATACAGGATCTGTAATTTTACAGATGAAAAAGCAGATGCACAGAGAGGGTGCATGACTTGTTCAAAGTCACACAGCAAGTAAATGGCAGTCACTCCTGCCACTCCCTGCACTTGAGTCTTCAGGCAATGGCTATGTTTGAAGAATGATGCCCTGTAGGTGCTCGAGAATCAACTGTATACTTCAAGTCTTCATCTCCTTCTCTTTAAAGGCTTAGCATGAAAGCGGGGAAACTACAATAGCAATGCTTTAACTCGTTCACGTACAGAATGAACTAGGATGTCTGTAGTGAAGATATCAACACTGCCAGTGGATTTCTTTCTTTTATCTTTTTTAAACAAAAATTGATTTGAGAAGAAGAGAAAGATCATTTTAGCTTTAGCCTGGGAACTTGTCTTAGGGCTTGAGTTTGGATTAAGTCATGTAACTGTATTACCTATATTCACTAACCACCCTCCTCCTCCTCCCCTTCCTGCTTCCAGAATCCCCACTCAGAGACTTCAAAATAGTGATTAACATTCTCAGATGCTGCCAGGCCTGTGTGGCCATTATTCTTTAGTGTGAGAAGCATTTAAACATGAAGAGAGCTAAATAAGTAACATTTACTGCCCCTTTACCACCACTTTCCCACAGAACAATAAAGCTGGAGATAATTTTTAATATTGCGGATTTGGGCTATTTATTCTGCATTGAACTCCACTTTCTTATCCTCCTCAGACTTATAAAGAACGCTAATAAATTCTATAAATTGTAGAATTTTATTAGTAACAGAGAGAATGTGATCAAGAGTTTCTTCTCATCTCCATAAACACTTGGGTGCAAGACTGTTGAGTTCAGGGTTCATCCTATGTGGGGCATGGCACTAGGCAGAGAGAAGATGCTTGGTAAAAGTTGTTAAATTCAATGTTGAATAATAGAATTCTGTTCTGTCAAGGAAGAAGAAAGGGTGAACCAAGATTAAATATGTAATTTCTAGCATTGATACAATGGCAACTTCAGCCTGCATTAAGTCACCTTTTTTTTTTTTTTGAGATGGAGTTTCGCTCTCATTGCCCAGGCTGGAGTGCAATGGCACAATCTTGGCTTACCACAACCTCCACCTCCTGGGTTCGAGCGATTCTCATGCCTCAACCTCCCAAGTAGTTGGGATTACAGGCATGCGCCATCACACCTGGATAATTTTGTATTTTTAGTAGATATGGAGTTTCTCTATGTTGTTCAGCCTGGTCTCAAACTCCCAACCTCAGGTGATCTGCCCGCCTTGGCCTCCCAAAGTGCTGGGATTACAGGCGTGAGCTACCACGCCCGGCTTAGTCACATTTTTGAAGAGCAAGCCACTCATATTCTAGGGGATTCTTTCCTCTTTGTTACCCTAGAACATACTAACTTTATTGTTATTTCATTATTATTTCTATTTTTAGACAGAGGGTCTCACCCTGTTGCCCAAGCTGGAGTGCAATGGTGCCATCATGGTACACTGCAGCTTCAAACTCCTGGGCTCAAGCCATTCTTCCACCTCAGCACTGTCAAGTAGCTGAGACTCCTGGTGCATGCGCCATACCTAGCTAATTTTTTCATTTTTATTTTGTAAAGATGGGTCTCACTACGTTGCCCAGGCTGCTCTCAAACTCCTGGTCTCAAGCAATCCTCTTGCCTTTTGGCCTCCCAAAGTGCTGAGATTAGAGGTGTGAGCCATCACACCTGGCCTCAAATGAACATTAAAACAGGATATAAGATAAAATCTAGTCTTTATGAAAGAAAAATCTGAATTTTTAATTCATAGACTCTCTAACATTGCTCTCCCTCAGTGATTTACTGATATAAAATTATCCATTTTTAAAAGGAGATGAGTGTTTTACAAATAATCTTTATGTAGTGACACAATAAGATATTACAGCCAGGGGTTTCCAAGCAAACAGACTAAGATTCCACTTATGAGGCATATGACATTGGATGGATCTCTAAACTTTAGAAGCATCAGTTTCATCATCTTTCACAGGGATCATAACTCTCTGTGCCTTGTTTCCCTAGGTTGCTATGAAGATGAAAGGAGATGATGTGTGTAACATGCACAGACTGGGACCCAGGATGTATGTATCAGATTTTAGGGAAACATTGGTCTTCTTTCTCACCATGGTTCAAGGTCGTGCGATGCCCCCAAGACACGCTGACAAAAAGTCCCATGATTTTGTAGCTTAGTGTGTTGTGCCACAAAAAAGACTTCAAAATTATTAAAATAAGCTTTCCCATAACAAAATAAGGGACCTACAACTAAATAGAAGTATTAATGATTATTTAATACTTCAGAAGGAATGAAAGAGAGGAGAGATTTTCTATACTTGGGGTCTATGAAATTCCCTTCTATCCATTAAAAAAATAAAGAACTTTTAAAACAAGGTTGAATGTGTTCCTCTTCTTTATAACCAAGGTTCTCTAAGACAGAAATATTAACAGCAGAAAAAATATTGTATTGAGATTAAGAAAAAAAATACATATATAGGTACTCTTTCCCCCAGTTCAAAGGATGACGAAAAATAAACTGCATATATATACCCCACATAGATATATAAATAGTTAGATAAATATAGAGATATAGATAATCTACTTTCATGATTTATTATAAGGAAACAGAAAAAGGCTGGGATGGCAGTGGGGAATGAGCAGAGAGTCTGAATTTCTGTACTCCAGCGTAGCACTTACGCTATGAGAAACAGTATTAGCTAGAGCTATATTAGTGCAATTGTTAAAAGCTCTGTATTTTACGTGAAAAATTGAGCCACTGAAAATAACAGAATTAGCTAGAACTGGCAATAAGCCTTAATGCCAGAATGTAACCAGGCCACAGAGGTAGGAAGATGTTCATAGGCAGGGATCCAAAAAGAGGACTGATACATAATAAAGGATCAGGATAATACGAGGCTAATAAAAAAGAGAAAAGGGAGTGATGCTTTGCTATTTCTGAGTAAGGAATTCTTCTAGATTCTTAGTGAGAAGGAATTAAGGTAAAGCCAAAGCCATACTATGTAGTATTTGTGCTTTGTTGTATATACTATGGTTTATGCAGCTTTTAAATAAACTGTATGTAGTTCATTCTGTCTATGATGGTAGCAATAATAGCTATTATTTATTGATGTCTTATTATATACTTGATGTTCGGCTAGGTATTAACATATGTCCACATTTCTTTGCTGACATGACTCCAAGCTGGCATAGGCCTCTTCCCTGCATCCATCCTTCCAGGAGCAGAAAGTGTATACCTGCTGGTGTATGCTCCTTCATTTCAAGGAGTCACTAAAGAGTCTTATATATAAAAGTGTGGCTAGAGCTTGGACATGTGGGTAGAGGTGTCCATTGGCATATGAACTGAGGCCCTTTGTAGTATGGATGGGAAGAGACAGAAGGTGGGCTGGGGGCTGGTTCTCCTACACTGCCACAGTCCATCATTAAGCTTTGAAGAGTCCAATAATTCTAAACTAGAACCATACCATCTGGGTTTTAATGAAATTTGTCAAAGGTGGTGAGGGATAAAAAAGATTTTATTTAACAGTTAGCTTGATTTTTATAACCATGAAGTATTTAGCCATAGGACACATGGTCCTCTATTTGTACCCTTTTTTGGGGACTACAAATTCAGCAGTAGGTTTAGCACCTAGCACAGTGTCTGACACACAAGAAACCCTCAATAACCACATTTCAGATGATTGATGACTATTTTTAAGGCTTATTCTTGCTTAAGAGTGCTTCAAGTTAAATACAATATGGTGTTTTGAAGTGTGCTGAGTGGGGTTTAACATACTCAACAATTAGATTTTAGAATTAACCATTCAGGATGGACATAGTGCTCACGCCTGTAATCCCAGAACTTTGGGAGGCTGATGTGGGTGGATCACCTGAGGTCGGGAGTTCCAGACCAGCCTGACCAATAGGGAGAAACCCTGTCTCTACTAAAAACACAAAATTAGCCAGGCCTGGTGGCGCATGCCTGTAATCCCAGCTACTCAGGAGGCTGAGGCAGGAGAATCGCTTGAACCCAGGAGGCGGAGGTTGCAGTGAGCTGAGATCGTGCCATTGCACTCTAGCATGGGCAACAAGAGTGAAACTCCATCTCAACAACAACAACAACGACAAAAGAATTAACCATTCAAACCATTCAAACAGAATAGATCTTACTACTTGAACAAGAAGGGCCTGAAATAATAACAACTTGATAGAAGCTGTTGAAGTGGATAAGACCTACAATATTCATAGCCACTCTAATAGTTGGTAGCAATTAGCTGGGGAAAAGGGGGAGAGGGTAGCATCAAGAGGGGAACAGCTGTTTCTGCAGCTGTTGACAGAAACACTGAGGCTGAATGCGAATTAAAGTTCATCTTCATGTGCTACATTGTTTCAGCAGGAGAGAGGGTCAGCGATTTGAAAGCTGCATGGAAAGGATGCTCAGCTCGACGCGCCCTTGATTGCTAAGCCTCTATTGCACACCCTATTCTGACAACTTGGTGGCTGGAAGAACTTTGTCTCTGCAATAATGGAGAGTTGGAATTCAACTTGTTCAAGAAAGGACAGAATGTGGGGAAAGCAATGAGCTAGGAATTGGAAGACATGTCTCCAGTTTACTGAATGTCCAGAGAAAGCCACTTTACCTCTCTGAGTTTCATTATCTCATTAAAAACACAAAAGCACTTAGCACCACTATGAACCTACAAACACAGGTGAACATTCAGTTAATGTCAGCAGCTGCTGCTACTACTACTCTTGTTAATCATTTCTCTCCAATGTAAAGTGGAGATAATATCCTTCCTGCCTTCTTCAGGGGTAGTCCTAAGGACAAGTGTATTAAGAGGTGAAAGTGGTTTGAAAACTGAAAAGGGTGGACAAATGTGGGCAGTTGTTAATATCACATATTCCAAAGGTGGAAAGATTTAAATGGCCTCAGAAAGCCTACCTGACCCCTAATATCTGGTGTACAGAATTCCTTGTATCAACACATTTCTTTGGTGTCTGGAATTCCTATATTAGTATTGTTCAGTGGAACTTTCTGTGATGATGGAAATGTACGATCTTTGTATTGTCTGTGCTAATACATCTGCCGTCTTGAATATCACAGCCTTATGTCAACTCATTCTTATAGAAGACATATACATTTTAAACACATTTCATTCACTATTGCTTGCTATAGGTAGCATGATTTTGTACTTGACCGATGTCAAAAATTATGTTAGTCATATGAACACCTTCGTAATCATATTACACAGACATAGCAGCTGACAATATGTGGAGCATATCCTCAGCTTTCTGGGCTAGATGGTTTATTCCATTTTATGGAAGAGTCATTGGAAGTTCAAAAAGACTAGAAGTAAACTGAAGAGATGATGTAACAATGTAAAGAATAACAATGACAACCATATTGAGTACGTACTATGCAGGGCAGGAATTATCTAATTCTTTTACAACTTTTATCCTGTTTGATTCTTACAGTAAACCTGAATATTATTTATTTTATTTCGAGGAAACTGAGTCTAAGTAACTTGCTTAAAATCACAGAGTACAGAAGTGGCAGATTTTTACCTAGGAGGTCTAATTCCTAGTAGAAACCACATTAACCGAATAGGATCCCCTCCACATTACTCTGAAGCACTGCTCTCTGTTAATCTCTTTCATTGATTTTACCATAATTTACAATTATGATTGTATTTGTTTGTCTTGTTTATTGTTTATTGCATTTCACTCCTTTTCTAAATGTCACAAGGGTATATACCATGTTTGTTTTATTCACCAATACTTTTCACCCCCATAGTAGATGCTCAAAAATTATCTGATGTTGTGAATGAATAAGTGTCTAATGTATTTTGGCTAACATCATAATCATTATGATCATCCTCTTCATTGCTTATGTTCATACCTTCCATACTACGTTGTAAGTTGTCGATTTACATCTCTCTCCTCTCTTAGACTATGAAAACTTTGACGTCAGTACCTCTGTCTCTTTTTTATCTTGGACCCTAACCTGACACCCAGTAGAACCTCACAAATATTAACTGCATGAGTGAAATGGAATTAAACCCTTTTAGGGCAGAAATAGGAGTCTGAGAATTGAGATATGGAATTTGTGTGTCCCCATGGAGGAAAGTGCTTGAAAGAAATAGAGAATCCATTCAAGTAGCAGATGCTGTCGGGAATGTCATGATGGGTTGGGGTGAGGCCTGGAGAAGCTGGGGAGGCAGGCCATCAGGACACCAGGCTCCAAACAGTCATGGGGGTGCCCCAGGTGTTGAGGGCAAATGTCCCAGGCAAATGTCCCAGGGGTTGGGGGCAGACAGCACAGACAAATGCCTTAGGAGTAGAGGGCAGTTTGATGAGGCTAGCTCTACTCTAAAAACCCGCTCTGATCTAGGAGGTAGGTTGAAAGAACCATCACTTAGCCCTTTACTGGGTGGGAAAATGCTTGAGTAAAATGAAAAGGAACATTATTTTCACCAGAAAACAGCTTTTCGTTTCTTAACTGTGATAAAGCCTGTCATTTGTTTCATGTCCTTTCCTAATAGAAACTTCCCCTGACCTTCTCTGTAGCAGGTCAGTACACTTGGACTTTGTTCTCAAAGGCCTGTGTGATTTCTCTTGTAATATTGTTGTAATTTTAACTGATTAATTGTACAACTCTTGGTTTATGTCTATCTACCCACTGGACTATTGACTCTGTGGTTATTCTATTCACTGACTTATCCCCAGCAACTGGCATGGTGCCTATTAGTTATTAATTAGTTACTATTATTTATTATTAGTCAATCATTTATTGGATTAAACATGACCATAGTAGAGGAAGTTCTATGATCAAGTATATGGTTTTTATTCTCCAGGGAAGCCTATCACCAACCCATCACTGAGGCCCTCTGCATGCCAGACACTGTCTTGGACACATCAGTGAAGCCCTAACGGTGAAATATAGGCACACCACCCAGCACAGTTGCTGGCATATAGTAGGCATCACATGCCTGTTAGTGGCTTTGCCTCCCCAACTCTCTCTCTCAGCTCTTTTATGCAAGTTGTCAAGTATAAATTATAAATAACGAATAATCACAAACAAGCCACAATATAATACATAAAATCAGTTAAATACACATTTGCATCTTCATGTGCCAGGAATGTTAGGGAAGTTCCTGGCCCTATGTCCAAGATGCTGGCACTCTGCACTATGGTTCTCGGTAAGAGTCACCTGGGAAATTTAGGCATGGAAGTTCCTGAGCCCTACTTCTAGACATTCTGATTCAATGTACCTCTGGTGTGTTTAGAATACTGCTCATCAAAACTTTAGGAGGCTCAGAATATTTCCTTCCTGTAATATTTCCTAAAAGGAAAGATAACTGCAGGAGTCACTGGCAGAAGTGAAAGCAAGGTTGTTGAGACTCCCAGGTGTTAGCGAACAAGCTTGGTTTTCCCTGAGGGCAGGGATCTCAGACCTGGCTGATTAGTAGCATCTCCTGATAGAAGTATTTTAAAGATGAAGACTCCTGGACTCCACAGGAGGAACTGGGTATGGGGATTCTGATCAACCAGATCTGAGGATTGCTGAATGATGGACTGAGTACTTAGTTAAGTGTAATGACCGACCTTTGTCCTAAGGCCCTTTCTTAATGTCTCCACTATCCTGATACACTGACATACAAGCTCAGCCCTGGACAGTTCATGGAGAAGAACTTCAGTCCCATCAGATAACAGGCTGGGAGAAAACTGAGACTTTGTATTATGACCCTGAGCCCATCATGGCAAGGCAGCATGAGACTTTTCTCCTCCTCCCTAGGACTCCTTGTTCCTCATAGAGCTGCTCCTGCAACTGAGACCCAACTCATTTGTTTGCTGGGTCCTTGCAGTTTCCATTCCCAGGGATGGAACCTGCTGGATCATTTACAGGTTAGAAACTGGGATCTTAGTTAACATCTGTTGCTACCTACCTGGCCTCAACTACTGTCTACTGCTTGAACTGATGCTCATTCTATGGCTCCCGTCAGATGTGTCTACCTCTGTCTCCCTCTTCTGATTAGTCCTTGTATATAGTCAGGTTTCTCAATCACATCTTTCTGTGAGCACTGAGCATTCGTCTTCCCAACTGTCCCTATAAGGCCATGTTCTATGCTTACCCAGCATGCCTTGCATGACTGCCAAAAACCATGCTTCACATTTTGCTATACATAACAGTATTCATTCCATGTTCATGTAAATCATTTTGCATTTTAAAGAAATCATTTCGTTTTATTGTGTGTGTGTATATATTTGGCAGGGAGGGGTCAAATTAATTATGAATCTTTCATCCCCCAAATTATTCATAAAGCCAGCACCATTTGCATCTTAAATAGTCTCCAGGAATTCAAAGAAAGAATGTGCCATAGTCACAATGCTAAACTCAATAATAACTAGAATTATTCCTAGGCTGTTAAGTAATGCAGACATATTAAAACATTTTCAGTTGAGCTTATTATATTCAAATAAAATGAAAGCATAGCTAAAGGGCAATATTGGGTAGCAGCTGGTCTATTATCAATTCTACATTCTCTTAGGCGATTTATATACGTCCAAGGTGCTTACATAGGCTCAAAAATGATAAAGAAATGATCACCATCACTTCAAACCTATGGACTAAAAAAACAAAAACAAAACAAATAAAACAAAAGCAAAAACCCTTTTATCAATATAGTTGATTCTTCTATTAGAATTTGTCACCACCACTGATCTAATAAGTAACCCATTTAAAAGAGTTTTTCCAGAGATTTTTAGTGTAACTTTTCCTTTTCGATATCACTATGCCCTACTTTACAAATGTTGGCCAGCCTTGAGTTTTATTTTGTTCTGTTCTACCCTTCCCTACCTAATCTGGTCCTGTTCTGTTTTATTTATTCTCTATGGTCCTATCCAGCCTAGCCTATTTGATTTTATGCAGCATAATATATAAATTCATTTTATGCAGTATAATAAATGACCAAGGTGATTGGTCACCTACAACATTCCAGGAACTTCAGGCAATGAAAAGACAAAACAAGTTGGAGACTTTGCTCTTAATCTTTTTGGCTTCAGAGTGGAGTGAGACTATGAGAAGTACACAGGTTACTATACAATAGGGCAGGCCTATGATGTGAGGGGACTAGGGTATCATAGGAGAAACAAATGTGACAACAGGAAGAGATTGGTGCAGGGGCGGTGATCGAGGATGGCATTAAGCATGTTCACAGACTGCCCTGACATCCTGATGTCTCATCACAGCATTCTAGGAAAAACAGGCTGCAGAGGGAAAGATCACCAGGCTGTTAGAGATACAAGACCAGTGACAAAAACTACAAACCAAAGCCACAGCTCTATTTGTTCTGTACACATTATACAAATGGCTAAAAACAAAACAAAACAAAACCTGCAATTAGAAAATAGCCACAAAAGAAATGAAGACTTGCAGCACATCAGATGAAAAGACTATCTGTCTGTATGCCTTAGCTGCCTGGAGCACCTGCTGCCGTCTTGCTGTCTTCTCCATTTTCCTACCTCTCCACCAAATATTTTTCCTCTTCACATTGGTGCTCACCTGGCTGAGCAATTCAGTTACTTTACTCTCTTTCATCCACCCTTAGAATGGATCAGCTCTAAAACCTATCAAACACATAGGACCTATGTGTTCACCTTTGGGAACACAAAAATGCTAATGATATTGATAACCCTAATAATAGCTACCATTTTGGGAGCACCTCCCATGTGCCAGTCATTATGCTTAGGCTTTCTCATGCATTATTTCTACTTTTTGTAACCACAGGTGATGTTGGGACAATCATTATCCCTAGACAAGAATGAAGTTAAGAGAGTCAGTCACACATAGATTAAGACTGCATAAATAGTTGTTAAATGAATTAATGTGTGACTAAAATACGGATAAACGGAGGGTGGTCCAAAGTAACTCTGTGGTAAGTGGTGAAGTGTGGTCTTGAACCATGAAATATTGAAGACTTTGCTCTTAACCACAGCACTACATTAAGACTAAGCTTGGGGAGGAGACAGCTGTGGAAGGGGTGATGGCTGGAAGAATCTCTGTTGCAAACAAGGACAGGGAGGGGGGTACTGGAGAGCTGGCCTGGATTTGGGAGAGGGCCCAGGAGCTGCCAAATAGAAAGGGTGGGGGGCCTTGCCAAGATATGCTTCAATGAAGCTATGTCAGTCTGAAGTAATCTTTTTAACCCTTCCCTCTTCTACATTACTCAACTTCAGTTTCTTCTGTCACCTTCCTGCCTCCCTGGCATGGTTTCCAGTTTCCTCACCATCTTTGTCACCAGTCCTTGGCTACACTCCAATTTTTAGATTTCTTTAAAAATGCATATATATTGTGATTTCCAATTGCCTGTTGATACTTCTTAGCCAGAAAATTTTGAAGAAAAACTGAAGAATTTTAATTTTTTTATTATTTTAATTTAAAAGAACTATGAAACTATTTCAGGACATCATACAAATTGGCAAAAATTCAACTTTGTATTTATACGCTGCTAAATATTACTGAGGAAGAAGCTACCCACCCTGTGAAAAATGTGAAGACTTGCTCTGGCTAGAAAATTGCAGGAACAGAACACGGAAGAATCCAAGTACAGTTAGGGATTGTCATCAAAGAAACCCCAGGATCCTTCTAAGTAGGAAAATTGATGAGAGAATTTGAATTTTTATTCACCCCCTTGACATCAAGCAGAAACTCCCACACAAGCCTCTTTATTCCCCACAATAGTCTTCAGAGCACCTTGCACAATACATATATTTTTCTTCCATCACAAACTCATTTGCACGTGTCAGCACTAATTTTCAAACGTGCCTTGAAGCAATGAAAAATGAAACTTCAGATTGGTAGCAGCTTTCAAATAGCGTTCACCCACAGCTGACTCTCAACTTTTACTTGTTATTAAAAAGGAGGAAAAGGCAAAATTGGTATTTTTTTATTGCTCTAATTAAGCCTTTAAAGGCTGCAACCACATAGAAAAGAGATGGGGAGGAAGAGGGGCAAATAAAAACAAAACAAAGCTCTTGCTTTAGAAATAAAAGTGCCAACTAATAAAATTCACAAAGACAAACTCCTCTGCAATTACTGTCTTCTCAAACTCGAGGTCCCTCATCCGTACTCCTGAAAGAGGTGGGCGTAACTGCAGCAAAGAACTGTTTACTTTCTGGGGGAAAACAGGGTCCCGAGGTGGGGATTGGTATAGACTGAAAGGAAGGAAAGAAACAAAACATCCTTTACAGAAAGCCAACCCCGTTCCAGAACTCTTCTAGGAATTTTGTCTATATTGTCTCATTTAATCCTCACACCTACTTCCTGCGACCCACTTGAGGTGAACAACAAAGGAATACACATTTTAACAACTAAAACTGTATTCTGACTATGTGTCAGCTTCCCTTTTAAGGTATTTATGTGACAAATCTCATTTAACCCTCACAACCTTCTGAGTTATGCATTATTTTTATTCTGTTTTAATAAACAGGGTTACTGACACATGGAAAGGTTTAGTAAGGGCTCAACCTCACATGGCTTGGTGGAACAGAGTTTTGGACCCAAGCAGTTTGACTTCAGGACCTACAGACCTAGCTACTGTACTAAGCTTCTAATGGGATAAGTCTCCCACTGGAAGAAGTACATACTATTAGAGGCAGAGAGTATTGGTAAAGCCACTAGCTCTTCACTGAGGCTGAAACCAGACTATGCAATTCTGCGAGAACTACAATGAAGATTCTGAGCTTTCTACTAAGCAGAAGTCATTGAAAGAATTTTAAAGATGAGAGTGACAAGTTTGTATTTTATTTTCTGAAAGATTTTTGGCTTTGGGGAACGGCAGATTGGGGTGAGGCAGGTAGAAATGAGGGAAACCAATAAAGAGCCTATTGCACAATCAAGGTGGCAGCTTGAAAAGGGGCACAGCAGAAGAATGGAGAGAAGCAAACAAAGTGGGAAAAAGTAAGTAAAATACTACATGGCAATTGCTTGGGTATGCATGTTTGTAAGGGGGTGGGGCTGTTGAGGAAGAGGCAGAGGGAAATGACTAGAATGTGACCAGAATTTGCAGAGGGAACAAAAGGCTAAAAGTTTAAACTTCTTTGGAATTAAAATTTTGCAGACTCATCATTGGAAACTGTGACTCTAAGGCATAACTTATCCTTCTTCCTCTCATTTCCTTTACAAAGACGCATCTATAGCCTATTTGTTCCCATTCCATGCAATACCCTGCGTACTTTAAGAATTTGGTGCCATTAAAAGAAAGAGAATATGCTATAGCAATTCAAATTACTACCACAATGGCAAGGTGGAATAGACAGGAGCTGTGGTGTCACAGAACTTCCTCAAACCAATACAAGACATCTAAAAAACCTAAGTTCAGCTTATACTTAATGGTGAAGACTAAATTCTTCATCTTATAACTAGGAACAAGGCAAAGATGTCTGCTCTCACCACTTTCATTCAACATTATAATAGACTTTCTAGCCTATTGAATAAAGCAAGAAAAAGAAAAGATAAACAGGTTGGAGAGTACAAAGTAACAATGTCTTTATCTGGAGAAGACATAATCATCTATGTAGAATATCTGTTGGAATCCATAGTCAATATTTTAGAAATAATACATTTGGTAAAATTTAAAGCATACAAAATCAATATAAAATCAATTGTATTTCTGTATATTAACAATTAAAAAAAGAAATAAAAATTAAAAACATACCATTTACAATAGCTTCAATAATATGAAAGGCTTAGGATAAATCTGAGAAAAATACATAAGACCTATATGCCACAAACTATAAAATATTGCAGAAATTGAAGAAGTTCTAAATAAATGGAGAGCTATGCCATGTTTATAGTTTGGGTGACTCAATTGTTAAGATGTAAATTATTGCCAAATTGATTTACACATGAAACACCATCTCAATCAAAATCTCAGCAGAATTTTTGGTAGGAAATTACAAGATTACTGTAAAATTCATATGGAAATGCATAATATTAGAGCCAAAGACAACTGTGAAAAAGAACAGGTGGAGAAGTTGCGCTACTTGATTTTAAGACTTACTATAAATCTATAGAAATAAATGTGGTGAATACAGTGTAATACTGGCATTAAGATATACAAATAAATAATGGAACAGAATAGACTCACGCACATATGGCTGATTTACTGTTTTACAAAGATGCAAAGCCAGTTTAGTAGAGGAAGAATAGTCTTTTCAACAAACATTGCTGGAACTATCAGATTGCTATATACAAAAAAAAAAAAAAGAATTTTGTTTCATTCCTCACAATATAGAAAAATTAACGCAAAATGAATCACAGATACGAATGTAAAATGTAAAACATCAAACTTCTAGAGAGACATATAGAAGAAAATACTTTTGACCATGGGTTAAGTAACAAGTTCTTAAATTATCAAAAGCAGAATTCATAAAAGAAAAAATTGATAAATCAGACTTCATTAATAACTTCTGCTTTTCAAAAGACACTCTTTAGATAATAAAAAGAGGCAAAACTAGGAAAAATATTTATAAACATATATTTGATACATCATATATTCAGAATTTATTTTTTAAAAACCATCAAGGTCGGGTGCAGTCGCTCACGCCTGTAATCCTGGTGCTGTGGGAGCCCGAGGTGGGTGGGTCACCTGAGTTCAGGAGTTCAAGACCAGCCTGGCCAACATGGCAAAACTGTCTCTACTAAAAATACAAAAATTAGATGGATGTGGTGGTGGGCACCTGTAATTCTAGCTACTTGAGAGGCTGAGGTAGGAGAATCGCTTGAACCTGGGTGGATGGGCGGCAGAGAGTGGAGGGCTGCAGTGAGCTGAGATTGCGCCACTTCACTCCAGCCTTGGCAAAAGAGTGAGACTCCATCTCAAACAAATAAATTAATAAAATAAAATAAAAATCAAAACCACCAAAACTCAGTAATAAGTAAACAAACAAGACAAATTTTAAAAGTAAAAACAAACTGAACACATTTTTCACCAAACAGGATACATAAATGGCCAAGAAGCATAGGAAAAAATGCTCAACATTAGTATTCAGTAGGAAAATGCAAATTAAAATCACAAGGAGATATCATTATACATATTGAAATGTCTAAAATCCAGAAACATGACCCTACTAAATGTTGATGACCATGTGAATCAACTCAAATTCTCCTATTCTGTTAGTGCGAATATAAAATGATACAATATAAAATGGTATTTACTTTGGTAAATAGTTTGGCAGTTCCAAAATAAGTTAAACATACACCTACCACATGACTCAGCTATTCTACCCTAAGGTACTTACACAAGAGAAATGAGGACTGTCCATAGAAAGAGCTATCCATGTACAGTCATAACAGCTTTATTTATAATAGTCCCAAACTAAAAGCAACACAAATATCCATCAACAAGTAAATAGATAAAAAATTGTGATATATCCCTGTAACAGAATACTACTGACAATTAAAAGAAAATTAACTATGTACACAGAGACCAATATCAATGAATTTCAAAATAATTATGCTGAGTGAAAGAAAACAGCCAAAAAAAAAAAAAAGAATAAAAACTGAACGATTCCATTTACTAATCTGCAGTGACCGAAGGAATATCAATGGTTGCCTGGAATGGAAAAAGAACAGGGAATGGCAGGTGGGAGGAATTACAAGGAGGCACAAGGAAACTTTTTGAAGGAGTAGATGTGTACATTATCTTGATTATGTTTCATGGGTGCACACATATGTCAAAACTTATCAAATTGCACACTTTATGTGTAGTTTATTATTTCATTACATTGTAATCAAATATAGCTGCTTTTTAAAAAGCTTTATCTGTATACAAACAAGTTTTATTTTGAATTCCTGGAGCCTATGTTCTAAGCATGTTTTTGTGTGTGTGTTTTTTGTTTTTGTTTTTTTTTGAGACAAAGTCTCACTCTGTTGCCCAGGCTGGAGTGCAGTGGTGCAATCTTGGCTCACTGCAATCTCCACCTCCCGAGTTCAAGCAATTCTCCTTCCTCAGTCTTCCAAGTAGTTGAGATTACAGGCGTGCACCACCGTGCCCGGCTAATTTTTGTGTTTTTAGTGGAAACGGGGTTTCACCATATTGGCCAGGCTGGTCTTGAACTCTTGACCTCGTGATCCGCCCGCCTCGGCCTCCCAGAGTGCTGGGATTACTTACAGGCGTGAGCCACTGCGCCCAGCCTAAGCATGTATTTACAATCTGCATATATAGATCAGGATATTTCTAAAAGTGACAGAGGCCAACTCCTTAGGTGCCTAGTGGGCTTTGCCTGAGAGGGGCATGTTCTGCTGTGGGAGAAAATGGAAAGTAGGTTTCTCCTAAGATCCATTTCTATCTTCAAGGGCCTAGAAAAATATGCAGCCATACCTGACAAATGCAGAGCCAATTAGCAAAGGAGCAATGTTTTGCCAGGCATATTCCTGGTCAATTGAGGTGGCCCCCAGTTAGGATGGTAACTGGACTAACATTTGGGGCCTCCTCAAATCACATTCTCTTGCTGTACTTGCAAAGGCCTCTCATTCAAAGGATCTGCTTTTCCTAGTCCTAATTATCTTTCAAAAGAAGAACCTTAAACCTTTGTTTCTGAACATTTTCTTGGGATATAGCCCTTGGTATATGACTCTATTATAACTTTTAATGTGATCCTCTGTTTAGAGCTTAATTTATACATTTATAATGATGATAAAAACTATATATCTGCTCCCGTTGAGGTGCCCCAAATCTTTTACACACACTATCTTATTTAATCCTCACGACAATCCTGTGTGTGGTATTATTACATATATTATTACAGATAAGAAAACTAAGGATTAAAAGGTTTGTTTGCTCAAGGAAATATTGTGCTATTTTAGGAATGGATATTTAAACCTAGATCCAGCTGACTACAAAGCCAGTGATACAAACTACTTTTCTATTGCTCATTTATTAATTGCTTCTTTTTCTAAAAAAATTCAGACATCTTGTTATAAACACAATATAAATTAGTAAATCTTTCCAACGAAATTGTACCCTAGAGGAAATATCTGTTTTTTACAGCAGACTGTGAGGACTGGGAACTCTTCTTGATCAATTTTTCACTAATTCCTGATACACAGTAGCTACATAATAAAGTTTGGCCAAATGTGTATGTTAAGATAATCCAGGCCTAGAGAATTTTGCTTACTGTTAAAAAAAAAAAAAAAGAAATAGAGAAGAGGAATAAAGGAGAAACTTTCTCGTTTATATATCTCCTAAGAAGGAGGGCAAGTTTAAATGTTCAAAGTAAGAAAGGTTTCCATTTTGGCTTTAGAACGGTGTTACGCTATTTGTTTTATATATATACATATATATATATATATATATATATATATATATACTTTAAGTTCTAGGGTACATGTGCACAACGTGCAGGTTTGTTACATATGTATACATGTGCCATATTGGTGTGCTGCACCCATTAACTTGTCATTTACATTAGGTACCTCTCCTAATACAATCCCTTCCCCTTACCCCCACCCCATGACAGGCCCCACTGTGTGGTGTTCCCTGCCCTGTGTCCAAGTGTTCTCATTGTTCAATTCCCACCTATGAGTGAGGACTTGCAGTGTTTGGTTTTTCGTCCTTGTGATAGTTTGCTGAGAATGATGGTTTCCAGCTTCATCCATGTCCCTACAAAGGACACGAACTCATCATTTTCTATGGCTGCATAGTATAGTATTCCATGGTGTATATGTGCCACATTTTCTTAATCCAGTCTATCATTGATGGAAATTTGGGTTGGTTCCAAGTCTTTGCTATTGCGAATAGTGCCACAATGAACATACGTGTGTGTCTTTATAGCAGCATGATTTATAATCCTTTGGGTATACACCCAGTAATGGGATGGCTGGGTCAAATAGTATTTCTAGTTCTAGATCCTTGAGGAATGGCCACACTGTCTTCCATAATGGTTGAACTAGTTCACAGTGCCACATACAGCGTAAAAGTATTCCTATTTCTCCACATCCTCTCCAGCACCTGTTGTTTCCTGATTTTTTAATGATCGCCATTCTAACTGATGTGAGATGCAATCTCGTTGTGGTTTTGATTTGCATTTCTCTGATGGCCAGTGATGATGAGCATTTTTTCATATGTCTGTTGGCTGCATAAATGTCTTCTTTTGAGAAGTGTCTGTTCATATCCTTCACCCACTTGTTGATGGGGTTGTTTTCTTCTTGTAAATTTGTTTGAGTTCTTTGTAGATTCTGGATATTAGCCCTTTGTCAGATGAGTAGATTGCAAAAATTTTCTCCCATTCTGTAGGTTGCCTGTTCACTCTGATGGTAGTTTCTTTTGCTGTGCAGAAGCTCTTTAGTTTAATTAGATCCCAATTGTCAATTTTGGCTTTTGTTGCCATTGCTTTTAGTGTTTTAGACATGAAGTCCTTGCTCATGCCTATGTCCTGAATGGTAATGCCTAGGTTTTCTTCTAGGATTTTTATGGCTTTAGGTCTAACATGTAAGTCTTTAATCCATCTTGAATTAATTTTTTTATAAGGTGTAATGAAGGCATCCACTTTCAGCTTTCTACATATGGCTAGCCAGTTTTCCCAGCACCATTTATTAAATAGGGAATCCTTTCCCCATTGCTTGTTTTTCTCAGGTTTCTCAAAGATCATATAGTTGCAGATGTGTGGTATTATTTCTGAGGGCTCTGTTCTGTTCCATTGGTCTATATCTCTGTTTTGGTACCAGTACCATGCTGTTTTGGTTACTGTAGCCTTGTAGTATAGTTTGAAGTCAGTTGGCATGATGCCTCTAGCTTTGTTCTTTTTGCTTAGGATTGTCTTGGCAAAGTGGGCTCTTTTTTGAGTTCCACATGAACTTTAAAGTAGTTTTTTCCAATTCCATGAAGAAAGTCATTGGTAGCTTGATGGGGATGGCATCGAATCTATAAATTGCCTTGGGCAGTATGGCCATTTTCACGATATTGATTCTTCCTACCCATGAGCATGGAATGTTCTTCCATTTGTTTGTGTCCTCTTTCATTTTGTTGAGCAGTGGTTTGTAGTTCTCCTTGAAGAGGTCCTTCACATCCCTTGTAAGTTGGATTCCTAGGTATTTTATTCTCTTTGAGGCAATTGTGAATGGGAGTTCACTCATGATTTGGCTCTCTGTTTGTGTTATTGGTGTATAAGAATGCTTGTGATTTTTGGACATTGATTTTGTATCCTGAGACTTTGCTGAAGTTGCTTATCAGCTTAAGGAGATTTTGGGCTGAGACAATGGGGTTTTCTAAATATACAATCATGTAATCTGCAAACAGGGACAATTTGACTTTCTCTTTTCCTAATTGAATACCCTTTATTTCCTTCTCCTGCCTGATTGCCCTGGCCAGAACTTCCAACAAGCCAGAAGAGAGTGGGGGCCAATATTCAATATTCTTAAAGAAAAGAGTTTTCAACCCAGAATCTCATATCCAGCCAAACTAAACTTCATAAGTGAAGGAGAAATAAAATACTTTACAGACAAGCAAATGCTGAGAGATTTTGTCACCACCAGGCCTGCCCTAAAAGAGCTCCTGAAGGAAGCACTAAACATGGAAAGGAATAACTGGTACCAGCCACTGCAAAAACATGCCAAATTGTAAAGACCGTCAATGCTAGGAAGAAACTGCATCAACTAATGAGCAAAATAACCAGCTAACATCATAATGACAGGATCAAATTCACACATAACAATATTAACCTTAAATGTAAACGGGCTAAATGCTCCAACTAAAAGACACAGACTGGCAAATTGGATAAAGAGTCAAGACCCATCAATATGCTGTATTCAGGAAACGTATCTCATGTGCAGAGACACACATAGGCTCAAAATAAAAGGATGGAGGAAGATCTACCAAGCAAGGAAACAAAAAAAGGCAGGGGTTGCAATCCTAGTCTCTGATAAAACAGACTTTAAACCAACAAAGATCAAAAGACAAAGAAGGCCATTACATAATGATAAAGGGATCAGTTCGACAAGAAGAGCTAACTAACCTAAATATATATGCACCCAATACAGAAGCACCCAGATTCATAAAGCAAGTCCTTAGAGACCTAGAAAGAGACTTAGACTCCCAGACAATAATAATGGGAGACTTTAACATCCCACTGTCAACATTAGACAGATCAACGAGACAGAAAGTTAACAAGGATATTCAGGAATTGAACTCAGCTCTGCACCAAGCAGACCTAATAGACATCTACAGAACTCTCCACACCAAATCAACAGAATATACATTCTTCTCAGCACCATATCTCACTTATTCCAAAATTGACTCTCACTTATTCCAAAATTGACCACATAGTTGGAAGTAAACACTCCTTAGCAAATGTAAAAGAACAGAAATGATAACAAACTGTCTCTCAGACCACAGTGCAATCAAATTAGAACTCAGGATTTAGAAACTCACTAAAAACTGCACAGCTACATGGAAACTGAACAACCTGCTCCTGAATGACTACTGGGTACATAATGAAATGAAGGCAGAAATAAAGATGTTCTTTGAAACCAATGAGAACAAAGACACAACATACCAGAATCTCTGGGACACATTCAAAGCAGTGTGTAGAGGGAAATTTATAGCACTAAATTCCCACAAGAGAAAGCAGGAAAGATCCAAAATTGACACCCTAACATCACAATTAAAAGAACTAGAGAAGCAAGAGCAAACACATTCAAAAGCTAGCAGAAGGCAAGAAATAACCAAGATCAGAGCACAAAAATCCCTTCAAAAATCAATGAATCCAGGAGCTAGTTTTTTGAAAAGATCAACAAATTGATAGACCGCTAGCAAGACTAATAAAGAAGAGAAAGAGAGAAGAATCAAATAGACACAATAAAAAATGATAAAGGGGACATCGCAACTGATCCCTCAGAAGTACAAACTACCATCAGAGAATACTATAAACACCTCTATGCAAATAAACCAGAAAATCTAGAAGAAATGGATAAATTTCTGGACACATACACCCTCCCAAGGCTAAACCAGGAAGAAGTTGAATCCCTGAATAGACCAATAACAGGCTATGAAATTGAGGCAATAATCAATAGCTTACCAACCAAAAAAAGTCCAGACGGATTCACAGCCAAATTCTACCAGAGATACAAGGAGGAGCTGGTACCATTCCTTCTGAAACTATTCCAATCAATAGAAAAAGAGGGAATCCTCCCTAACTCATTTTTTGAGGCCAGCATCATCCTGATATCAAAGCCTGGCAGAGACACAACAAAAAAAGAGAATTTAGACCAATATCCCTGATGAACATCGATGCAAAAATCCTCAATAAAATACTGGCAAACCGAATGCAGCAGCACATCCAAAAGCTTATCCACCATGATAACCTGGTATGAAAGGCTGGCTCATCATATGCAAATCAATAAACGTAATCCGGCGTATAAACAGAACCAATGACAAAAACCACATGGTTATCTCCATAGATGCAGAAAAGGCCTTTGACAAAATTCAAGAACCTTCATGCTAAAAACTCTCAATAAATTAGGTATTGGTGGGAAGTATCTCAAAATAAGAAAAGCTATTTATGGCAAACCCACAGCCAATATCATGCTGAATGGGCAAAAACTGGAAGCATTCCCTTTGAGAACTGGCACAAGACAGGGATGCCCTCTCTCACCACTCGTATTCAACATAGTGTTAGGCTATTTCTATTTGATTTGTCAGGAAATCTTGGAAGCACTAATCTGACTACTGCATCAGGAACTCTGGAATATCAGGATGGGCCTACAGGGCTGAAACAAATATAGAATGCAATCGTTGGGCACCAGAACCACCAGAAGAAAGAAAGAAAAAGAGAGAAACAGAGAGAAAGAAAAGAAAAGAAAGAGAAAGAAAGAAAGAAAAAAAAAGAAAAAGAAGGAAGGAAGGAAGGAAAGAAAGAAGGAAAGACAAAGAAAGAAAGAAGAAAAATAGGGAGGCCATTGATGCCAGGACTATTTCCACTAAAGTCGGGAAGTGCACCCTGAGCTAGGTTAGTTTTACAGCACTGAATCAGCATTGGGGTAATGGCTAAGAAACTACGATGCCATATAAAAATAGCTACGGTAACTACACTTATTGAAATCTTACCGTGTTCCAGGCACTGGTGCTAAGAGCTTTGTATGTATTGTCTCATCTCTTCTTTTCAACAGCCTGGCAGTGAATCTATAGGAACTCTTACATCTGCATTTTACAGATAATAAAACTGAGATACAAAATGTCTAAGTAACTTGCCCAAGGTTAAACCAACAGAGGAGACAGATCTGGCATTCTTAACTCCTGCACTATGATAAGACAACAAAGGAAGTCCCACACTGTCACCTTGGTGTTGATCAGCTAAGGCTGGGTGTTGGGAGAGTTGGGCTGTAGTGCTACTCCTAGCCAGTGTGAGCCCTTTTGGACCCAGAGAACAGGGGAGACTAGAGGTAGGTGATTCTTCCTCCCAATGAGTCATATTTCTGTGTGTTGGAGGTGGCAGGGGAACAAATCAGAATCATACTTAGGACAAGGGGTGGGAGGCAGTGGGGTGTTCAGAGTTAGAATCCTCAAAGAAAAAGGAATGGGGAACTATAGCAAACCACATTTTCATCTGGACTCCTGTAGGATCCCATGTTTTTATTGATTCTTCACATATTGGCACATTCAGCATACAGTTTTGTTGAGTGCCTACTATTTACCAGGCATCGTGATATCAGTGCATAGTAATGATCTGGTTTCTTCTCCTCTAGTTCCCCTAATGCCTGGGAGTTCTTGGTGAGCAGGGACTATCATTTCATCTCTGTGTAGTCAGTAAGGAACATAATACCTAGCATGTCTAGGTGAATGAAGAATGACTTGGATTTAAATCCTGGATCTATCACATGATAGCTGTGAAGCTTTGGCCAAGTACTTAACTTCTCTGGATCTTAGTTACCCTGAATGTAAAGTGAAAATTTTCCGTTTTGTAAGTACATAAAGACCAAGGGAAATAATGCCTGTGAAAGCACTTTATAAAATGCAAAGTGCATGTAAGTGTTACTTCCTGCTCTCTTTAGTTTCCTCTCTGGCTCTGCCTTCCCAGTTCTAACCTCCTTCCTTCTTCCTCAGTGCTTTAACCACGCCCATTCCTGTTATTTAGTTACGTAGCATTTCTTTAAATTGTTCCTTTTTGAAGAGCAGACCAGAAGCAAAACATAATGAGGAGGTAAACACACACTTCAAGGACAAAATTTACTTTGAAAGCACAAGCAAGTGGATCCTTCTTCATAATTTTTGCATTGCTCACTCACCATCCAACTGTTTCTCTGTGAGAGGGCTGGAGAACATGCTGTTCTTTATGTCTGTGCTTTGAGAACCAGGTTAAAACAATGAGGCAGATTCTGAAGGCTTCATCCACAGAAGCTCTTAGAGCCTCTTAAATGCCTATTCTGTTCTGTCCTTCAGAGCCAAGTCAATCCCACAGGGCTGGGGCACAAAGAGAGTGTATTGTCTCTCGAGGGCCACACGAGGCTCTTCCACCCCAGCTCATGGGGAGAGCCTCAAGAAAGCTGTGGCTCTGCAGTTTTGACCGCACTTCATTGTTTCTAAAGGAGTTGGCCTTGCAGAGCCATCCATGAGGATCTGAGCTCTGGCCTTGCAGAGCCATCCATGAGGATCTGAGCTCTCTGAATTCAGCCACCTGATGCAACATCCTTTTTAGGACCTGTGGGCATCCTGCACAACAGCCCACAACCAGAGCTGAAGTGAGAGGGGGCTACTTACGTAAAGGTAACTTTGGTCTGAAAGGAAAAACAAGCACCTACTACCATCAAAAAATTTAAGTAGCTTGCCCAAGGTCGAACAAATAGAGGAGGCAGAGCTGGCATACTTAACTCCTGCACTATGATAAAAGTCACGTTTATGAAAGTCACCTGTGTGCTTCTTCTAAAAACACATACTAGTGTGATTTCTCTAAACTATCAGTAAGGCAGTCATATACCTTCAACCATTCCCCAGTGCCTGTGGGCTTCTAATCCACAACAAATCCTTTGTGATCAGGATCCTGTTCTAGCTTCGGTCACCATGTATCCTCTTCTAGAAATTCCTTATTTTTCATTTCGTTCTTCTTTGCCTACCACGTGCTATCTGCTAGGCATCTGTTCCTTGAGAAATTCCAACAGATCCATCAAGATCCAACTCAAATGTAAAAGATACACTGGTTCATCTCAGAACAATACCTTGTTGAATGTTGAAACAACACTTTATTGGTGCCTCTGTTATAAAACTCTTGTGGACCTCCTCCCATGACTTTGACCGTGTTGACAGCAAAGAACCCCATTCCACTTTGTTTTTCAGAGTTTGACAGATAAGAAACGGTGGTTTCTGGGGCACACTTTAAGGCTTCTCTTGTCTCTCTATCCCCACACCTATTTCTTTACTTCTATGGAGGGAGAATCTTCAACTAGGTTTACCAAATTCCACTGATACCCAGAACACTGGAATTGGTCATTGTTCTTGTGGGGAGTTCTTTCAAAATGCAAGTGGTAATGCTTATATTAGTAGCATATCTGTGAGCTGTCCTACTTTCTCCTGATCTTTTTCTCCCCTGTTCTAATCCCTTCCAGTTATATGACTAAAGGCTGAGTCTGCATCATGACTGGGGTGGTAAAAGGACCCCTGGATTGTGTCAAGCATCCTTATGCTTCCTTGCTTACTCCTTTTTCTTGAACACTAATAGATGTTGTCTTTTGGCCTATCATTCGTATTGGTACAGATAATTGGGTCTGTGCATTGCATGAAGCTGGAATAGTTTTAGGATTTGCTTGGTTTCAAGGCTATTTAACCTTAAGTAGTATAGAAACAATACACCACCCGTGTGTTCTAGGCTGCTTACTAAGTTCTGCCATGTGGAACACAGCTCTAAGTGACATTAAAGGGTTGCTTTGTCTTGCTCTGCCTCTTCACACATCTATTTATTCCAGGAACCTCTAGTTACTGAAAGGATGGTTGGGCCAACACAGGATTTAGGTTTCTTGATCAACACACATTCTTGCTATCATACAAATGTTATCTCTGCAAAGCATCCCAAACATACTGCCCCAGGAGATAAGGAAATGAATCAAATTATCCCATTTCCTTCGCTCAAAGCCCTGATGTTATCTTCAGCTCCTGTCTTTCTTCTGCCTTCTGTCCAGTCAGCTCCTTAAGCCCTGTCAATTCTACCTTACTAAACTGCTTTCTTGACCTGTACCTCATCTCATCCCCACCTCAACTGTCCCTGGCATACTTTGGATGCCAGGAATCCTGCACTTGGATTACTAAAATGATCTCCTAACTGGACATTCTCAGTCTATCCTTATGGTAGCTTGTAATGAGCCTCCTAAAAGCACAATTCAAATCTTGTTTCCCCCACTACTCAAAAATTTTAGAGGCCTTTCACTATTCATATCAGAATACTTAGGCTTATGATAAAACAAAACAAAACAAAACAAAAACAAACCTCCTGTATGATGTATTTTTTGGGAGGGGGCAGTTAACAATTACACAAAACTGGAATTAACATTCAAATATTGGAAGATTGTTTGCAAAGATACAAATTTCCAGATTTATTTGAAAAATTAGATGATTTGACCACACTGAATCAGAATCCCCAAATAGCAATCATCATCTAGAGGTGAGTTTGGGCTTTTTAATGATGTCTGTGCTCCTGAAGTCACGGCAGATCCCTCCCCATGCAATGGACACACATGCACATTCTCTGGCAAACTTTATACCCACATGGCTGATTCCTATCAATAAAATGGAAAACCTTCCTCTCAAAAATAAAATTCAGATGACTTCTCAATCTCATGTTTGAAGACTTGACAGCTATGGTAGACTGAGTAATGCCTCCAAACATGCTCACATCCCTATCCCCAGAACCTGTGAATGTGTTACCTTATACACTAAAAGGGACTTTGCAGATGTGATTAAGTTAAAGATCCTAAGATAGGGAGATTATCCTGTTTATCAGGTGAGTACAATGTAATCACAAGCGTCCTTATAAGAAAAAAAACAGGAGGAAGAGATACCAGAGAGGAGATGTGACATGGAAGCAGAGACTGAACTGATTGAGATCAGAACCTAAGAAACTTTGGCAGCCTCTAGAAGCTGAAAGGGGCAAGGAACAAGTTCTCCCCTGGAACTTCCAAAAGGAAATGGTACTGCCTACACTTTAATCTTAGCCCTTTAAGACTTATATCAGACTTTTGACCTCCAGTACTGTAGGATAATTAATTTGTGTTGCATTAAATCACTGATTTTTTGGTAACCTGTTACAGCAGTGATAAAACAACTTCACCCAAACTTGCTTTTTTAAATTCACCTTCTAGGATATCTTTCTATACATTTGATGTATCACTGAGAAGAGATCACTCACCCTTCTCCCAATGCCATATAATCACACAATTTCTTAATTCATGAGTTTGCTTGAACATCTGTTTGGGTTGACCATTTCCCTATATCTCGAGTCCAAATTCTTCACAGTTCTCAAATGCCACTTCCTCTTGAAACTCGTTCCTTTCCACTCTGTTTGGCTTGACTCGATATAAGTTGATTATTTCATCTTTATACTCTTCTCCCATATTACTGGACGCTTGAAATGTGCCAGTCTTTATGTTTATTATTTACTTTCATTTTCTTACATAATCCTCCCAAAGAGAGGCCCTTGCATGTGTATCTTCATGTGTGGACCCCTCAGCCTTCATGCCCAAGTACCCTCTATTTTCTCTGCAAATCCCTTCCCCTTGACCACCTTTCATTTATAAGAGGTCCACACATGTGACTTTCAGCCTTAACTCAGGAATATGCACCAGAAGAGGTCTGTGCAGGTTCTGGAAGAAGGATTGCACTATGTGGCTTAGAAAGTTTGGAGTTCTGTATATACAGGGTATAAACCAGAAGTTGGGCTCTGAGTACTCATGCCCCTTCGTCCCACAGAATCCTCACCCTTTGAGGAAAGGCACAGCCAGAGGAGGGCCAGAATGGGACCCTCCAAAGTACAGAGACTTGGGCAGAATCCTCTCTTCTCTGGGAGTGGAAAGTACTGGTTTAAAAGTCTTATGTTGGTGACTTATGTTCTCAACAGCATATACTATCTATGAGGGTAAAGACGGTAGTGTGCTTTTTCTTTTGTCTCTGCATGACCCTACTAGGTTTTGGAATGTGTGTTGAATTGGTTCCAACCGAACCAAAATTCATAGTGTGGGTAGAAGGGTCCTGAAATTACTGCCTTCCTATTGTACGTCAGTCACTAAGCTAAGTGTTTTACACATATTCCCTTATTCAATTCTCAAAAACTTTTGAGAAAGATATTGAAGATTCAAAAAGTACATTCCAGGTAGAGTAAGTAACTTAGTCAAGATCACATGGCCATTAAATGGTGGAGTTTGGATTTGAACTCACATCTGCCCATTTCCACCTGTCTCTTTTAAGCTCCTTCATGAATGCACTAATTCTTCCAGTAGTGTTTCATTGAGTGCTTACTATGTGATAAGTATTTCAACTGATTGCTGTTGATATGCTATTGAGTAAATCAGATATTGTCCATGACCTTATGGAGCTTACATTTTACTGAGATAGTCTCAGAAATAATCACATTTCTATGTGATGTTTCCTAATAGAATAAGTAGATAGTACACAGTCTTTCACAATACAGCCTCAAATTGCTAAAAGTAAACCTTCAGTTGGTGTGACAAGATGTGGGAAGCAGTATGGTCAATAGCAGGCAGGTCTCAGAACCTCTCAAACCATGATACATCGGCCCATTTATTCCCATTTACAGAGCTTTCCAAGGTATAAAAATATACAATTGGCACACTTTTGTGAATAACCATAACCCTGCATTATAGAGATTATTTTTTATATTTCTCAGACTGGAATGGTCTCTATTAGAAAACTTGCAAGCATTTGGTAATGTGATGGAATTAAATTTATCAACTTACCATGGCATTTGATTTACTCTATTATTAGTATGAATATGAAAATTACATTTGGCATGATATATCAGCATGATAGTGTTTGGGGATAGTGTTAACTACTCTGAACCCAATCTCAGCTAGGCAAATTGACACCAACTTTTGCACTTAAAAATATTACACACAAAAGTGCAAAAATATTAGAAAAGTTGTTCAAGGTCACCCAGCAAATCAGAGGCCAAGGTGGATGGGGAGGTATAAATGAGAGGTTTTATGAGAGTAGTCCTGTTTGCTGAATGTGTGGTGTGTGTGTGTATGTCTCACACATCTTTCTCCACTCTTTCATCTAAGATTTTACAAAGAAAGAAGAAAATGCTTTCAGGATCTGCATATGGTATGAGGAGTGAATTCAGTGTTGCTTTTAACTGAAAGCTCTGAGGGTAAAGCTTGCAGAGCAGAGTAACAGCTGTAACACATGCAACTGCCCCGTTATGCTTGTGTCACCATAATATGCAAGCTTATTATTTTTTAATTAGGAGCGTCAGTGTTTTGTTAAATAGTAAATGTGTCAGAAGATGGGGATTTGGTTATACACTAAACTGTGTTGCATTTACTCTTCATGGAAGCTTTTGGGAGATACAAGGTCAGTTTGCAAAAGGCATGTTATTATTGTGGAATACAATAGTTAACATTTTTACTAAGCATTTGCCATTTTCCAGGCATTGGGATGAATACTATTTGGATTCATTTATTAAGCCAACCAACCAACCAAATCATACATATTCTTTGAACTCTTACTATGGTCCAGGGACTGTGTTAGTGGCATTTTAGTGGATGGATAAGTGATGGATAAAGTCCATCAGGACTTAGTTCTTTAGGATGTATAAAAACATAAAATATATGCTCATATAGCTGAAATGGAAAATATGCTCTGATTAGCACCATAATGGAAGAACAATTAAGTGTCTTCTTCCACTTAGTCTCACTCCTCCCTAGATTTCCCCCATCTGGGTGAAAGTCACCTCTGTTCATCCATCTTTTAGCCCAAGGCACAAATGCTGTGGTCACTCTTGATTTCTTCCTCTACTCTTTCCATGTATCAAGTCCATTGCCATGTGCTGCCTATTCAATCTCCAAAAGATGCCTGTCATCTACTTTCCCCTTATTCCTCCCACCTCAACCTAAGCTCCTTGCCTGCACTTTGCAATAATCTCTCAACTGTTATCCTCAATACCATTCTTGCTCCCTCTAACCCATTCTCTATACTCAAGCTAGTGTGATTTTTGTCAAAACACGGATCAGATTGTCTCCCCTTTGCTTAAGAATCTTCAGTAGTTCCCGTTGGTTTATTAAATGTACTCTATAAACCCCTGGCTTACCTGTTACCCTAAATCATCATTCTCCAATCCCACGAAACTTTTTTTGGTTCCTCCCATGCACTTCAGGGTCTTCAAAGTGCTGTTCCCTCTGCCTTAAATGCTCTTCCCACCATTGTTACCTGGCTGGCTGCTACGTGTCCTTCAGATCTCAGCTGGAAAAAATATTTTTCCAGGGAGAGCTCCCTGACTTTCAAGTCAAGAGTAGATATCGATTACTTCTCTTCCTAGCATGTTGCTTCTCCTTCATAGCATGTACCACACACTCTATGTTGCCATATAATTTATCATATGTTATATGCTTAATGTCCATGTCATACACCAGAATGGCAACTGCACACAAACTCAGTGCCTAGAAGAGAACCTGGGTCATATTTGGCATTCCGTAAATATTTGCTACAGGAATGAAAGAGTTAATACATTAATCCAGGGAATAGAACCTCTGCACATGGAGAGAAAGGAAAGACACCTTTTGCTAAAGAGACAAGGTGGGGCACTTTGGAGGAAGCAGAATTTGGGGTTTGATCCTAAAAGATCCAGTCAGATTAGAAATGCGACGGGTGAGGAGATGACTGGGGAAGGTATTCCAAACAGAACAAATAGATGTATGTGGGTTTGAGTCTAGGTCCTATTACCAGCTGTGTGGTCTGGTTGAATTATATTACCTCTCTCCTTTTCTGTAAACAATTAATACAGAATATGTCTCCCTCTCCGAACCCTTGTAGGACTCCAGTGAGACATAGATTACGAAAATCTTCTTAAGATCACCGACCAAAAAGGGACTTGAGAAGTATTTTTAATATTTGCATTTCAATATTTAGTTGCATTTCAATAAAAAAATACTGACAACTTTGTCCAAACTTCTGATCTTTTTCAGCTAGATCCCCTTCAAATCCAATGAATCCCTTTGTTTCACTGCTTTTCCTGCCCTCCCCTGGGAACCTATTTATTAGCAAACGCCACGGAAATACTTGGCCTGTTTCACATGAGTTATATATATTCTTCTCTGGTGTAGTGTTGCTGGCCATGCTCTTTGCACCTAGTTCCAGCTAGATTTTCTTTAATAATTATGTTTTGCAAAACCAAAATAACCATGCACACATGTAAATGACTTGGGTCTTGACCTAGCAATAGAGAGCTGGTAGCCTTGAAGTGCTGAGGAACAAGGAAGTAAAGGACCTTAGAAAAGAAACTCAAGCTTTCCATTGCTCCCTCGTCACCTGTGTTGGCAGGAGAGGTGTCTGGTGCTTTTGAGGGCTTAGGGATGTGAGCTAATATTTACTTGCATGTAGGATGTGCTGAGTTTTCCAACAGTTGTATGGCTATGCATTTAATATCTCTATTTGTCACCAGTCTATTCCAACCACTATGGAAAGCTGTCATATTTTGAGCATTTCTTACGGGCTAGGCGCTTGGCTGTGTGCTTCAGCTGTTTTATTTTATTTAATCCTCAAAGAAACTCTGTGAAGCAAATATTACACACAGTCGATGAATAAAGTCTTTTAGGGTGGTGGTTTCACACTGTGGTATTTACCAGAAACCTTTGGAGGGCTTGTTAAACTATAGATTGCTGAGCTCTGCCTCCAGAAGACTGTCATTCAGAAGATCTGGGGTGGAGCCTCTGAATTTGCATTTCTCACAAGATCACAGGTGATGCTGATGCTGCTGAGTCAGGCACCACACTTTTGAGAACCACTGTCTTAGAGAATCGAGGACTAGTATCCATAGGTAGTGTTCAGGAGAACTGGAAATCAAACCTGGATCCAGAAGAATCTGCAAATCATGCTCTTTTCTGCAATATTAAACTTGTTCATTTAAGTGAAGGCTGGAACATGAATTCCATTAGAGGAGTGAAGGTATGGGGAGAGAAGGAAAGAAAAAAGAAATGGAAGAGGGCATGAGACAAGCAGGTGGGAGAAAAGCCCCATCATGTTCAGTCATGAGGGCTTCAGAATTACCTTGGTGTACCTGACTTGGCCCACCTTGTGACTCAGAAGTTACTGAGTTCATGATGGAAAGGTATATATATTTGAGGTGGAGTCTCCACCGTCACTCAGGCTGGAGTGCAGTGACATCAGCTTGGCTCACTGCAACCTCTGCCTCCCAGGTTCAAGCAATTCTCCTTGCCTCAGCCTCCCAAGAAGCTGGGATTAAAGGCAACCGCCACCATGCCTGGCTAATGTTTTTATATTTTTAGTAGAGATGGGGGTTTCACTATGTTGGCCAGGCTGGTCTTGAACTCCTGGCCTCGTGATCCGCCCACCTCAGCCTCCCTAAGTGCTGGGATTAAAGACTTGAGCCACCGCGCCCAGCCAGGTTTTTATATTTTTGAGGTAATATACCATCAAAATGATCTAGTAGAAGATGGAAAGAAGATAGTTCTCATGAAGATAGTTTCTGAGTGAGACTCAATATTTTTCCTGAACCTAAATATAAGCAGCTTCCCCAGGTGTCATGGCCTTGCAGGTCACTTTGCTTCTCTGTCAATTTTTTTTCCATAAAATGTTGGTAATAATAATGCCCACCTAATAAAAAGGTGGCAAGGATGACCTTTAAGCTATAGTGAACCAAAAAGCCCTTGGCTGATGTTAATTTGATCCTCTGTTAAATTTCAACACGCTAAGAGTGATATCATCAAAAGCATTCATGGCTTGGATTCCTGTGAAGCTTTCAATGCCCCTACAGTAGGGTTAAGAGGCAAGTGTCACCTGCAACTGTATGTTTATTGCACTACTATTCACATTGGTAGAGATATGGATCAACCTGAGTGTCCATCAAGGGATGACTGGATAAAGAAAGTATGGCCTATATACACAATGGAATACTATTTAGCCATAAAAAATAATAAAATGATATCTTTTGCAGCAACATGGATAGAACTGGAGGCCATTATCCTAAGTGAAATAACTCAGAAACAGAAAGTCAAATACTGTGTGTTCTCACTTGTAAGTGTGAGCTAAATAATGTGAACACATAGACATATAGTGTAAACTGATAATGAAGTCTCAGAAGGATGAGAGGGTGAGTAGGGGTTGGATGATGAGGAATTACTTAATGGGTACAATGTACTTTATTTGGGCAATGAATACCCTAGAAGCTCTGATTTCACCACTACATGATCTATGCATGTAACAAAATTACACCTGTCCCTCATAAACTTATACAAATTTTAAAACACAAGAGCTTCCATATAGATATAGATATAGATATAAATATAGATATATGAGGCAAGTTGAGGAGAAACGTAGTGGGACAAAAAGGTGAGTACAAACCCTGAAGGGAATGTCCTAGGTCTCCTTAGAGAAGGGGAAAGGTGAGAAAGCCTCACACCGTACCGTGTTATAGTAACTTATTTTTATTTTATTTTATTTTTTGACATGGAATCTTGCTTTGTTTCCCAGGCTGGAGTGCAGTGGCGTGATCTCGGCCCACTGCAAGCTCCGCCTCCTGGGTTCATGCCATTCTCCTGCCACAGCCTCCTGAGTAGCTGAGACTACAGGTGCCCGCTGCCACGCCCGGCTAATTTTTTTTTTTATTTTTAGTAGAGACAGGGTTTCACTGTGTTAGCCAGGATGGTCTCGATCTCTTGACCTCATGATCAGCCCGCCTCAGCCTCCCAAAGTGCTGGGATTACAGGCGTGAGCCACCACGCCCAGCCTACCTTATTATAGCACTTTATTAACAGCACTCACCACCATGGATTGGTGACATTTATCTTGTATAAATGCCTCAAGGCACAAATGGGAGCCAAACAGTAGAGTGGTTAAGACTGGGGGCTTCTATGTCAGCCTAATGTTCACATTCTTTTCTTAGCACTTTAATAGCTGTGTGACTTTGGGCAGGTCACTTCCGTAAATCCCTATTTCTTCTTTGTCAAATTGGAACAGCAAGACTACAACATAAGATTTCTGTTAAAATTAAATATCTTAATGCACTGACATACATTTAATAAAAAATTTCGGCCTGGCGCAGTGGCTCATGCCTGTAATCCTGGCACTTTGGGAGGCCGAGGCGGGCAGATCACAAGGTCAGGAGTTCAAGACCAGCCCGGCCAACACGGTAAAATCCCATCTCTACTAAAAAATTACGAAAATTAGCCAGGCATGGTGGTGTGCACCTGCAATCCCAGCTTCTTGGGAGGATGAAGCAGGAGAATTGCTTGAACCTGGGAGGTGGAGGTTGCAGTGAGCTGCAATCGCACCACTGCACTCCAGCCTGGGCGACAGAGCAAGACTCCGTCTAAATTAAAAAAAAAAAAAAAAAAGAGAGATAATTTCAAGGAGTAAATGAATGAAGAGAAGAACACACACACACTTAATAAGATTCACAATTTTGCTGGGAGATGACTCAGCCCAAAAGCTCCCTGAAATATGTCTCCTTCTTTCATCTGACTTAAATGTGGATTATTCCTTATCTCCTTTTTGCCTCTGCATGAAGCTCCCCTCTTACTCCAGTGGTACAGAACACCTGAGAACATGGGTGAATTACCCCAGTAACTTCTCTCATGGTCACAGATGAAAACCAGACTGGAATGGCAGACAAGGTGACATTAAAGTATTGATGGAGAAAGCACCTGCGTTTGTATTTAAGGAAGCTAAATTGTGCAAGAAGCCATGGTGACCTCTGCTATACATTGGGGAAGAAAAAAATAAGCAATTTACTTGCACATGGTCATGGAAAAATAGCCTTGGGGGAAAAATTACATATGTAGTGAATTTATGTTGGGTTGTAAGACAGATTATACTATCAGTAGATGAGGTCAGAGGAGCAGGGAGGACGGATGGTGAGTGAAGTGGCTTGCATGAGGGAGGTTGCCTGAACTGTATGTGAACCTTGAAATAGCTGGTGACATTTTTAAAAATGCTGGGTTAAAAATGTATTATTAGAAAAAAGCTAAACCTGACATTTATTTTGCATGTATTTTATATTCACGTATAGCAATATTTGAAGTATAACAATAAAAATAGCATAAGTAGACATCTTGTTAAGAAGCAGGAATACCTGGAGAATTTTTAGCATTGCTGTGTATTGTTGGTCTCTTCTGTGGATCTCAAATTCAAATGCCTGGTGAGGCCAGACAGGGAGTATTAGTGACTCCCATAGGACAAAGTCAGGGAGACAAGAAGGAATGGTGGGGACTGAAGTGAAATGGAACAAACACACCCTGTTAGAAGGGGGCAGCTTCTTCTCAGCTCCAAGCAATGAAGGGCTTAGTGTTGAAAGATCTTCTTTTGGCTTTTTCAAAAGACACTAGAAATCTAGAATCTTGTGTGACACACCTGATAGTTTAATAATGGTTGAATATATTTTAAAGAATGCTATGAGTCAAACAAAATATTGGTTGAACACATTTTAAAGAACGCTATGAGTCAAACAAAATGTAACTTTGAGTCAGGTCTGGCTGTCAGAAAGTGATTTCTGGTTTATGCAGACATAAGCAGGTACCACGTGTGGAAAGGATTCCCAAACCTGTAGGTTTTACCCAGGACTTTGTGTATTTAAGCCCCATCAGTCTTTCCACACACTGTGCAGCCAACACTTTCTGCATTAGAGGAAGTAAAGGCCAGTCCAGCTCTGTTTAGGAGAAGGCTTATGTGCACATGGCTTTGAAGTCAGACAGATCTATTTGGAGCTAAGGCCTGGCTCCATTGCTTATTAGAACTATATGGGATTGGGCAGCCCTCAGAGTCCTCATCTGAACCCAGGTGATAATAGTAACTAGATCATAGGGTCATTGCAAAGATTAGATGAAATTATGCCTGTAATGTGTTCAGCAAAATTCTAGACACATAGTAAGCATTCAATAAATATTATTTCTACTAAAAAGAATCCTGGCCCCTCTATATTCCCTCATTAGACCTTTGCCTCATTCTTCTACATTTCTGCATTTACCTGACTCTTCATTACTCAGATTTGTGCCTATGTCCTGGTCCTACACATATCCTTTGCCTCAAAGGCAGGTTGACTTTTCAGGTTCCCACCCTCGGCACCCTGTTAGGCAGCAATTACACCCTCCTTTCTGATTACACTTAATGAATAATCTTAGGTAGTGGTTAAGTGTAGAATAATAGAATTTTCCAACCTTGGTGGTGCTGGTAGGAGCTTGAATATATATCTAGCTCAAACGTCTTCTGTCTAGAATCCCTTCTCTAAGGTCCCTTATAGAGTCTTCCTTGCCTTGTTTAAATTCTCCCATAGATGGGTCACTCACTACCTAGCAAATAACTTGTTGGACAACTTGGACTATTATGACATTCTTTGTGAGGCTCAACTAAAATGGACTGTCCTGCAGATTGTAACATTGGCCCTAGTTATCTTTCTCCTCAGGAGGAAAATAGAATGTGAATAAATGGAAGAGTACAGTGGGCTATAGGCATAGGTGTCTGAAGTTTACCATTTTAATTAGATCATAATGAAAACCAACTTATGTCTGAGTTATTGAGGTGTTCTATTCCTGACTATGCAGTTAACACAAATTATGTGTATGCGAGAAATGTATATGTGAATTTGAAACTATTATGCATAAGAAAAACTTACTTTGTACAATATATAGAATGACATCTACCAAGAGTTTTTAATTAAAATTGATTGATTATGTCTTTATGCAGAAAATCACTATAAATTATTAATGTAAGGTGGTTTGTAGTTTAGAAGTACAAACCACATGTTTCTATCTCCTACTGCTTACCATCAAGTGTAATGGTAGTGGTTGAGTTCCTTTTCCAATAATATAGAAGCCAATGCTTGCTATATCTGTGGAGGATCATTTGGTTGTTGCTCATGTTAAGCACCAACACGCTCTCATGCTAAGCTTGTAGGCCACTTACAAATAGAAAATTTTGAATATCTCATTATGGCTTTGCATGTTTTGGTGTAGCTTTGGAGGATAGCATTTAAGCTTATAAATTAAGCTTAGCCAACAGTTATTGAGCACCTTCTATATACCAAGCACTATTTTATCCCTGAGAGTAAAATGTAAATAAAATACATTCCATTTTCCCCAGAGTTTTTTGGTGTAAAGATACCTAAACTGATAATTTTGAGATAATATGGGAAGTGCTATGACCGACAGGCATGCATCCAGCCCACGAGAACAGAGATAAAAATCGAGTAAAAAGTGGGACGAGATGATGCCTCATATGAATTGTGCAGGTTGAGTAGGAGTTAATAATGACAGGCAAGGTTTGTGAAGCACTAAATGTGTGTCAAGCAGTAATCTAAGTGCATTTACACGTCTTGGCTCACGAAATCTTTATGTAAACATTATGATGTTAGTGTTATTATCTCTTCATTTTTATGAATGACTAAATTGCAGCAAAGAAAGGTTAAGAGGGTAAGCAAGGGTCAAGTGAATAGTAAGCGGTAGAACCAGAGTCTGAACTCCAGAAATCTGACACCAGGACTGATAGTCACCATGGTGCACTGCTTTATTTTAGTGAAATGAAGACATATGTGAAGGTCACGCCTAGCAGAAGAAACAGCATGAAAATGGGAGGTATGAGCAGGTATTATGAGAACATAAAGTATGAAGCAGAAAGAGGCAGGAGGTAAGCAAGGGAAGCAATGAGTAAAAGGTTTTGAGAAAAGGCTCTTCTGGCTGCAGTTTAGACTCCAGCAATGAGCCTATTAGGAGGCATTTTAATGGTTCAGGGGAGGGATGGTGAAGAGAAGATGAAAGGAGAAGAAGCTCTCAAAAGGACTTGGATGACTTGCCTGTCAGTTTGGTGGAGGAACATCAAAGTCAAATTCAATCTAGCATTACAAAAATAATGTGACATTTCTGTCAAATTGAATAAACACATCTATTCCACTTTTTACCATTTTATATTAGTAAAAATAGAAATTATTCATATAAAATTCAATAAATTAGTTTTTCTTCTTATATGCACAGACTGTCTTACTACAAATTCTCTAGATGGAGGTTTCAAGTAGCCTAATCTCATGTATTAGGGAGAGAACATGGTAGTAATTGGTTTAGGCACCTGCAGAAAGGAAGATGGGGCATTAGGAGATGGCTTCTGAAGAACTGGGCATATCCTTAAGAAAAGACAATTAAGGCCGGGCGTGGTGGCTCACTCCTGTAATCCCAGTACTTTGGAGGCCAAGGCGGGTGGATCACTTCCGGTCGGGCATTCGAGACTAGCCTGGCCAACGGGTGAAACCCCGTCTCTACCAAAAATATAAAAAATTAGCCAGGTGTGGTGGCATGCACCTGTAGTCCCAGCTACTCGGGAGGCTGAGGCAGGAGAATCACTTGAATCCAGGAGGTGGAGGTTGCATTGAGCTGAGATTGTTGCACTGCACTCCAGTCTGGGTGACAGAGCCAGACTCCGTCTCAAAAAAAAAAAAGTAAAGAAAAAAGTTTAATTGAATCTTGACTAGAGGAAGGAAATCTTAACAGATTTCAGATTTATTTAAGTTCAACATGCCTGAGGAAGGCTACAGTCAGTCATATTCCTGAGTACACAGATGGACTGTAGTTCCCGGACCTCCTTGCCTTTTGGTGAGTCTGTATGGCTGAGTTCCAGCCAAAGGAATGTGCCTAGAAGGATGACTAGCACATCTAGGCTCAGAACATAAAAATTCTCTTATTCTTGTTCTTTCTTTCTCTTCTGGTTTCAAGCAAATGAGCATGATTATTTTGGAAGCCCCATGTTGAACATGGTAGAGCCATAAAATAAAAGTTAAGTGTCAGTCCCTGAGTCAGCACATAGATGAGAGGTGCTTACCAGTTAAGTATAGTCTTTGCACCCTACCTGAGTGAGAAATAAATGATGTTCTGCACTTTGTAAGGCCGAGGTGGGTGGATCACTTGAGGCCATGAGTTCCAGACCAGCCTGACCAACATGGCATTTCTACTCAAAATACAAACAATTAGCCAGGTATGATGGCGCATGTCTGTGGTTCTAGCTACTTGGGAGACTGAGGTGGGAGAATTGGTTAAACCCAGGAGGCAGAGGTTGCAGTGAGCTGAGATCGCACCACTGCACTCCAGCCTGGGCAACAGAGTGAGACCCTGTCTCAAAAAAATAAATAAATAAAATAAAGAAATGATGTTATGTTCCTTAGATTTGGGCGTTTCTGTTACAGTAGCTAGGACTTAGCTAATATAGTCATTGCAGAGATATATATCTCATATATATATATTTTAACATGTTTACAGCATGTATATACACACACATATGAGTGAAAAATTTTTGAAAAGTCAGACGCCTATTAGTATAAATCACACCCTGACCTAGGAAGATAATCAACTGTCCTGAACTCAGAAAAGGTAGATATTGAAAGCGACTCGGGCTATTGTGTTGCCTTCCACGGCTGTGCATGGGCTACGGGTCCAGAAGCCTTGAAGTCAAGCCCCGCTTTTATTTGCTCATCCTGGGCAACAGTTTAAATCTATTAACCTCAGATTCCTCTTTTATGAAATAGGGAAAGAAGACTGTTCCTGACTTCTTCCCAGTTGCTGTGAGGATGAAATGGGATTTGAGTTTGGATAGTCCTTCCTTCAGAGGCTGCAAAGTGCTCAATTAAAAGTTATTAGTACCTTCTTAATTACCAGAGACACATATGTGACTTATAGATCTTTTGTCATTCTTATTTCTTCCTCTTCCTAATTTCTTTCAAATGTTTCTATGTCTCAAGTGCCTAATGCCTTTCTCAGAAATTTGAAACATGTGTCAGTGCTACTTTTGTGAAAAGGAATAGGCTGGGAAAACCCAGGAAGGCATTTCCAGCCCATGGGAGAGGCCATTGGATTGGGATTCTGGCAAGCAGGAATGGTTACATTAGTCTTCATCATCCTTAGGGTGGTTTACAGCACGGGTTTGGAATCAGAAATATTTTGGAGTAAACCCTGGTGTCCCTCATTTTCCAACTGTGTGACCGTGGAAAACCTGGGCCATAGTTCTGTTATTTAGAAAATAGAGATAACAATATTATTTCGTGGGGTTGTTGTAAGGTTGAATTAATTAATGATGGTGCCTGGCATGTACTGACCACTCAATGCACATGGGCTATTGTTAACAGTTATTCTGTCTCTGGGAGTTCTACCTCTCACAATCCTCTAGGAAGAACCAGGGAAGCCATCCTATAGTTGCAGCTGGCATTTCTTGTCCTTGTAATGTTTAAACATTACTTCTAATGCTATGTTGAAATGTAAACACTGAAAGTGATTTGGGTTTTGTTGTTGCCTTACTAAAAGGATATACATCTTTCAGAAGCTTTTAAGCTCTCAAGTCACTCTTTCAGTCAAAGGCTGCCTCAACTTAAAATAATGAATTCCTTTATTCATTTACTTTGTCTTAATTGACAATAATAGCTACACTCTATTTTATATTTGCCTTTTCCTCCCTTTTCTGTATGCCTTACTCGGTGCTGCAGACTTGGAATATTTTTAATATGTACTTTTTCCCTCCCAGCTTTCTATGCCTTTGTTCATTCTCTGCAAAATATGGAAACAAGGGTCTTGGAGCCACTAACTGGACCTGTGGGACCTTTCAATATTATCTTATCCTCTCTAGGTCTTATTTCTTTCATCTGCAAACAAAGAGGAGGAACTGAATATTTTCTAAGGTTCCCGCTCAGACAGTTTAGAACTCAATTTATCTTGCACTTGCCATTCATTTATTCAGTGAGCAAGTATTGATTTCATACCATGCATAGGTCCCCATTGCAGTAATTAATTTGCTGCAGTATAATTGTTTGCATCTCAGCACTGGGGAAACAGATATAAAATGGCATAATCTCTGTCTTCAGGAGCTTACATTCTTTTAGGCGAGGTACAAACAAACAATTTCACTGTAGTAATCTAACTACTGCAAGAGAGGCTTATATAAGTTTCAGAAGAGAATATCAAAGTGGCCCTTGCCAGTGATGGGTCAGGGAAGGACATAGCCATTAAAATCATTGAAATAAGCAAGGGAGAGATGTATTTAATGATTGATTCATGGTAGCCTTACCCTCCAGAAGCTCTCAGTCTAATGCAGGAAATAGTGGGAGGGTCATCATTCAGTATGTCAAGCTCTGTGGTAGAAGAATAAACAGTGTCATTCACACACAGAGGAATAAGTGACTGGTTGGTTCAAGTTACTATCCCTTTGAGCTATAAAACTGTTTGCTTCAAAATAAACCTAGAGGAAATTATCCACAGGAATATAATTTAAAAATAAAATATATTAACTTGTGACGTGACTGTTGTTTGCTACATGCTAGACAGTATGCCAAGCATGACACAGTGGTACACAAGATGTTTCTTCCAACATATGGTGTTAAGAGGGAAAACAAGAAATGAAACCTAAACTTGTCAAGAATTTAAAAGCAGGAATCCAGGCTCGTTGCCCTAGCTCTTCCACTTATTAACTATGTGACCTAGAGAAAATCACTTGACCTCTCTACTCATCTCCCTGTATGCAAACAGGGATGATAATAGGTACAAATGAGAGTTGTATAAGGGACAAGGTTCAAATAAAATAAGGGTTGTGAAAGTGCTTTGTGGGCTGTTAAGGACTCTATTCATATTAGTGATTATCACAAGGGAAAAAGAAGGAATTGGTTGTCCTTAACCTGAGATGAGAAAATGCAGTTATTTCCACACATAATGACCCATGCATCCTCAGGACTTCAAGGCCATGTATATGCTATTGGCTCCTCAATCTATTTCCTGATTAATCTCCTTTTTCAAATGCTGACCAATAATAACTGTCTATTGAACTTCTCTACTTGGGCTTCTCCCCATCACCTCATGCTTGGCATGGCCAGAATTAAATTCAACTTCTTCCCTTTTCCCCCTCACTTCAGATTTTCTCTGGCTCCCATATTTCTCTTCTCAGTAAACAGTTCCCAAATCAGAACCCTCTCCTCTCTCAGCCCCATGTTCTGTTGGTTGTGAAGTCCTGGACAGTTCTCAAGTTATCCCCATGCTCACTTCCACTACTTCATTCAGCAATCATCATCTCTCCTCTGAGCTATTGCAATAGCTCCTTTAGTGTTGCCCCTGCCTTGAGACTTTATGCTCTCTCCTCTCCAATTCATCCATTCTACTATCCACAGAGTGATTCTTTACAATAATAACTAGACCATAGCACTCGTACCCTTAAAAGGTTTCAGTGACTCCTCATGGTGTGCTCTGATAGCTTAATAATTTAAGCTATTAGGAGAAACATGAGATTCTTTGTGACCTGGATCATGTCTCCCTTCCCAGCATCAGTTTACCAATTCCTTATTTAACAAGCTACTAATATTGAGCTTCCTATTTCTCTTCTCTGTACCTTTGCTCATGATATGCTATTGGCCTAGGACTCTCTGTTCCTTCTCTTTTACCAACAACTATTATTTAAATCAAAGTTCACCTCAAGTATCACTTCCATGAAGGAATTCTTGGAAATACCTTCCAGGAAGGAAGGCTTATGTCCTTCTCCTTCACACACATTGTAGCTGTATATGCTTCTAACACCATGCTTGTTCCACTACACTTAGTACGGCATGGACTAACTCTTACTCATCTCCATGCACCAGCATGTAGCCCAGGGCCAGATACACAATATCTGTTCAGCAATGTTTGAACTGGCTGGTGGCTCTTCTGGATGCAAAGGAGCCCTCTTCTTGGAGTCAATAATTATATTTATGTATCTCTAGAATTACACACTGATAAATATTTGCTCCCCAAATAGCCAATTTTCTGATACTTGCAAAATAACAGGGCCTTAGAATTTTGAAGGGGAATGAAAGTAAAAGGGAAGAAGACAAGAAGGGAGAAACGGAAGGAAAAAAGCAAAGAAGGAAGAGAAGGAGGAGAGAGAGAAAGGGCAAAGGATCATGTGAACTGATGAAAATAGAAGTTATTCCTTTAACATCTAGACATATCAAGAACTCCTTGTAAAGAAGGTCTAGTAGACTCTTCAGTTGATCACAAGGGAGACCCTTTGAAAAGATGGACCCTTATCTAGATCTGGTGCTCTTGATTTTTTTCTAATGCCATAATACCAATTTTCATGTATTCCAACATTATCATAAGTAATTTCTTAAGTAGCTCTCCTGATGATGTCATCTTGCCCAAATGTGCAGCTGTGGGTTGTCCTGTACGTCTGAGTGGCATTACTAGATGAAGATCTGCAAAAAGAATATTAGAAAGGGAATATGTTTTCATGTTTTGTAGTATTGAAAAAAGCCAGATGTTTGGATAACTTAGATCTCCTCCATCTAGAACTAAAGTAAAGATATGATTCTTTATGTTGATTTTGTGTTGTTGTTGTTTCTTTTGTTTGATCCAAAGAAATTTTATAAAATCTCATTAGTCTCATGACTTCCTCCTCAATTGTCCCCAGTGACCTCTGGGAGTTCCTAAATAGTGCCTCCTGTGTGTCCACAACCAGATGCAATCACAGCACTGAGCCCTCTCCATTTTTCTTCCTCCCCTGGATCCCACCCATATATGCACACTGCCAGTGGCTAAATTCGAACTAAAGAAGTAATAGTTCACAGAAATAGTCTCTGATGTCTACAGAGAGAACAATGAACAAAATTAGTCATTATGATCCTGTTTTTATGTTTATTGCGGAAGATTATCCTTTGTTAGCTTTTATCTTGGCTGCTGGTGCCAATGTAGGAACATGGCTGTTATGATAAAAACCAAGCCTTCTTGTAAGACTTCAAGCACATTATCAGCTACGGATGGTACTGATGACTCCAAAGGAGGCAGTAGACATTTGTGAAAACAAAAGATGATTGGGTCTGTCAGAGGAAGTATAAAAGTAACCCAGATTACTCACACTAAGCTAATTGTCCTGCTCTGGTACCTACATTAGTTTTAATTTTGTCACTTGTGTAGACAGATACAATTATGCTGGTCAGCTATTTGCTTGTATTTCAAGGATAATGGATCTATTTCCTCCTTCAGAATGAGTGCGATAAGTCGTTGACTAAAAATTGCTGGCATTACTCTTAATTTGGGTTTTAGGTTTAACAGCAGCATTAGGAGAGATTGAGGTTCGACATTAAGAAACATTCTCACTGGCAGTACTGGAGAATTCTCTATCTCTGCTGATGTTAAAATGGTTCAGAAATTCTCACCTATCCAAGATAGAATAAGAAGTTTCTTGCCAAAGGCTAGACTATGCTATTTCTGAATGTTTCCTCTGACATTGGGACCTTATGATATTGAGGGGTGGGGTATCTTTTATCCATTCATCCATCCATCCATTCATTCATCATTTATTAAACTCTCTGCAAGTTGAAGATTTCATGTTTTTCAATAGGGAATTAATAAATGAAAAATAAAATTTTTGCCCTTGGGGAACTCATAGTCTAGTTGTAGGAAATAGACATATAAACGGAACTAGACATATAGGAGGAGTTAGCCAGGTAACTAGTTGAGTAGTGAGAAGGGAGGACATTCCAGGCAGACTAGTGGTATATGCACGGAGGTATCAAAGCTAGAGGATAGAGCACACACCAGCTGATGCATAGCCAGACCTAGGGTCTACGCCACTGAGTTGTAAAAGGTGGGTTATGGGATGTTAGCAAGGACTAGATGATGGACACCCTTTATTTGACTTTGTGGCAGGCCTGTGAGCATGCTGCTCAGTTCTCCCTCCAAGAAATAACCTGCTGCAAAGAGTATTAACTCATTGAGAGCCTCCGACTGTAACACTTTTTGATTCTTATGGAGTTCGTACTCTCCCGGACATGCTCCCAGCCAATGTCTGGCATGGTGGGGGTATCAGAGCTGGGCCGTTCCTACTTCACATAGGACTTCTCTAACGGGCAATCTTTGCACTGAGGCTTCCCAGTTAAACTGGCCACAACTTTCTCAGAACTGCCTGTGAGAGTGTCTTTGGCACTTCTTACTCAACACTTTCTCCTTTCCTTTCCCCCTGCATAGTGTCAGGACTGCACTATGATCTGATGCTCTTCCCGCTCATGCCTGCTTTCTCTTCCCCTTCTCCCTTGCAGGCATTTCCCTCCACAAATCTTGTATATTTTTCATTCTGTCTTGGTGTCTGCTTCCTGGAGAAGCTAAACTGGCATAGATTCAGTAACTTGTTTGGATTTTGAGCTGAAGGCAATGAGAAGACACTGAAGGGTTTTGCACAGGAAGACCGAGTGTTGAAACCTTTGTTACAGAAAGATTGTCGCTATAGTGTGGAGGACTGATTTAAGAAGAGTGAGACTTGAGGCAGGGATACCCATTTAGAAGTGAGAAAAAAATATTTGAAATGGAGCAAAAGCAGAGAGCAGCATGGGAAGAGGTTAGAAGAGATGAATAAGGAGGTAGAAACAATAGGGCTTGGTGATGCACTGGTTGTCAACTGCAATAGAGGGAGAGTAAAGGATGATGGGGGCATATCAATGGTTAAGCATGCCATGTGCCTGGCCTTGAGGAATTCTTGGGATGTGGTTTGCTATTGGAGAATCCTCACATGAGTGTAGAGAGGGGAAGTTGGCAATTTCCTGTGCTCCTTATGCTATATTTCCCCTCTACCAGGATGGACACTTCAGCTAAGGAGAGCACCAATGAGGCCTCCTCCTCTCAGGAACTAGGCTAAAGGTTTGGGGAAACTGAGGCCTCAGTTGGTTAACACTCAGGGGTTGACAGAAAGAGAGGTGCCTGAGGCAGTGGTGGTGTCAGCCTGTCTAACATAAGGTACTATAAGGCTGTAGGAATCTGTGTTAGTTTGCTAGAGCTGCTATAACAAAAGAACCCCAAACTGGGTGCCTTAAACAACAGAAATGTATTGTTTCAGAGTTCTGTAGGCTACAAGTCTGAAATCAAGGTGTCAGCAGGGCCATGGTCTCCTCACTGGAGACTCTAGGGAAGAATCTGTTTCTTACCCCTTCTTAGCTTCTGCTGTCATCACACGGCATTCTCCCTGTGTGTCTTCACATCTTCCCTGTGTGTGTGTCTTTCTTTGTGTCTCTTCTCCTCTTCTTATAGGAACACCAGTCATATTCGATTACAGGCTGACCCTCTTCTAGTATGACCTCATCTTAATTATCTGCAATGACCCTTTTTTCCAAATAAGGTCACATTCTAAGTTCTAGAAGAACATAAATTTGAGGGTCACTATTCAACCAAGTCCAGAAGCCCCAAGTGAAAACTTAGCAAATTCTTGAATGCTTTACTCTACTAACATTACCTTATGAAATTGTGAAAACTACTTTTACCAAGCCTAACTAGATCTGAAATCTGGTTCTGGCTGCAATTTCTTCCTACACCATCAGTGTAGCATGTATACCTTTGTAACCAGTCTGGGGCCCACATAAAAATTTCTCTACCAGGTGCAAGAGGCTGGAGTCAGGCATCAGCTCAGGTGTTGGAGGATTTTCTCTCAATTTATGCAGAATTTCTGTCAAGTTTTCTATCACTCTGTTTCCCTCAACCTTGGCCAAGGCCTAGGGGCTTAGGGAGTGTTAAGTTAACCTTTGAGTCTCTTACTGGTCTTTGGATATTTATTTCCTTTCCTAGTTGCTAGAAAGCATCCTGCCTTACTTGATCAAGCATTGGTATTGCTATATAAAGGAGAACTTTGATAATTTAGAGAATATCTCCTTTTCATTTTCTCCCAGCAAACCCAAGTGTCAAGATTATTGTCTCATTGCGAACTTAAACAATCCAGAGTTGAAACTCCGAGTTGAGCTGTGATGCCTTTGTCCCTGGCAATATCAGTCCTTGGGAAAGATATCGGTACAGCTATGTTAGCATCCAGTCTCCATCACCTTCTTTGTCACCTCTATTTTAGGGGTAAGATGAGCTAACTGTTTAAATTCCCTGTCTTTCAGCCATAAGTAGCCAAGGGATTCAGTTTAGGTTACAAACATCTAGGTGGAAGTTTCCTGGGGTATTTTAGGAAAGCTCTTGCTTTCCCTAATAAAAAAGAAAAAAAAAAGAGGTGGGGGAATCTCCTTCCCACTTACTTCCACCCTTTCTGGATTAAATAGAGATGGGATGCTTAATGCTAGGGAAGCTGTCCTAGCACACTGAAAGAGAGATTAATGTTGACATTACTGAACCAATGTGAGAAAAAAATCAACCTCTAAGTCATAAGTCACAGACAATTAAGAGGTGTGGCAAATTAATACCTAGTTGTCCTCTTGCTGAGGAAATGAATAAAGCTGATTCAATGGTGGTGACTTCCAAGCAAAACAACTTAACAAAAACTACCTTGGTATCACATCTTCAAATTAGGATCTGAACTCTTATCACTTGTAAGTAGGTATCTTAGCCAACACTGGACCCTATGATTTTTAAAAATTTGATACAAATCTGAGTCCAGATAAATGTAGACAGAATAGAGAATGTTAAGTAAAATTTAAAGTTTTGAGTCTATAGAAGTAAAGAATTGCATTTACTTCTAGGACAAAGGTTGTTTTTCTTTCCTTTTTTTCTTTTTATGCTTTAGGATAAATTATCACAATGAACCAGGCTTAACACTGGGCTTCCCCAAGGTAGGTATTACATAAATACCTGTTAAATAAAAAATAGACCCCGTAGCAATGCAAATGTGAAGTAGTTGCCCACCCTTTGTCTTGGGACAGCATGAAGCTATCATTAACCCTAAGGCAGCTGTTACATTTGAGATCATAAATTGTTTCTTTAAGCTGGAGCTGTGTTTAGAAGCTGCTCACTTATTTTCTTCTTCTTTTTTTTTTTTAAGAGATCAGTTCTTCTTCTGTTACCCAGGCTAAATAAAATGCAATGGTGTGATCACAGCTTACTACAGCCTCAATCTCCTGACTCAAGTTATTTTCTTGCCTCAGCCTCCCAAGTAGCTGGGACTACAGGTATGTGCCAGTATGGCCATCTAATTTTTAAAGTGTTTTGGAGAGACAGGATCTCACTATGTTCCCCAGGCTGGTCTCAAACTCCTGGCATCAAATGATTTTCCTGCCTCAGCCTCCCAAAGTGTTGGGATTACAAGCATAAGCTACAGTACCTGGCCTTATTTTATCCTTTCTCTTGTAAGATTCTTGAAGGAGATGAGGAGTAGAGAGGAGAAGTGCAAGGCCTGGGTCAGACTCGGAGAGAGTTAAGGTGGTCCTGGTGTCAAAGCATAGCACAGAACCGAAGACGGGGCCTTCATATTCCCTCTGAGCAGAGTCTGACACCTGTCTGACATAACTGGAATTGGTATCTTTAGAAAGAAAAGAACTCTTTTGGTGGAATCCCAGGTAATATGATTAGGGATATCCTCAACAGTAGCAACAGAGAGACTCTTTTAGCTGGCTTCCAGGGAAGGAAGAATGTATTGGATGCCACTTGTCTCATTGTGACAGGAAGATTGGTTTGTGAGCATAAACTCTTGGGAAGCTCAGTAGCTCCCCCAAACAATGAGGGAATGCTTTACAGAGTAGATTGGGGTCTGGTTGTCGCATTGCTAGAGGCTTTATAATTTAAAGTATTGCTATAGAGGTGATCTTGCTTTTTGCCCCAGGGGCATAACTATTAAAATAACAATTGGGAAACATAAGTGATATTTTAAGACTTTTTAGTAGTGGGTTATAATAATGGTCCTGATTTTTTTACACCTCTTCGTAAGCATAACTTTTGTTCATGTAACTTGGCATGACCCTCCCTCTAGATCAGCCACCAGTTGGTCAACTCTCAGACAGTGGATTCATCTAGTCAATCCCGTATAATCTTGACATGTGAAAACACTGTTGCATGCCACTGGGTTTTAAAGGTTGTTTGTTATGCAGCAGTATAAGGCAAATGATAACTAGCACATTCTTTAAAATGAGTGATATTAGGAATATCATTGAGTCTCAGTTTTGTACTTTTTTAATCTATAAAATAATTATAACAAGACCTATCCCACCAGAATATTTTGAGTATTAAATAAGGTGACTCTGCATGTAAGATACGGTTATTTCCTGGAAACACTAAAGACTAAATATGTGGATTTTAAGATTGCATTAAAGTATAATAATAATAATAAGAAGAAGAAGAAGAAGAAAAAAAAAGATTGCATTATAGGACAGTCATCCACATCTCTGTCCCAGGTATCATGTTCCAAATAATATTTCTGTATCCCAAGCATTGTGGATGTGCTGCACATGGGCTACCTTTCAGTGCATTCCAAGCTTCAGAGGGTGACACTATTAGAGATTCTCTCAAATTAAATTCTAGAGTAAACTAAGTGTTTGCAGAATTCATGTTACCAATGGGTAGGGCAAAGAAACCAGGAGGTGAAACATCACCTTTATGATATCGATTGGAAAAGACCTCATGGAAAAGGTGACAAAGTAGAGAAACAGTGGAAATGGCATAAGCTTTAGAGATGGGAGGCATTCAGTCAAAATCTGGGCTCATTTGCTAGCTATGGAACTTTAACAGGTTATCTAATCTCAGTAAGCTGTGGTTTTTCTACCTTATAAATGGCAATAAAAATAATCATCTTGTAAAATGGTTAAGAAAATTAAAGGTAATGCGTGCATTTAAGCCATCTAAGATAAAGTAGGCACTCTTGCATCTACATGTCAAAAACCTTGCCCCTTTTACTTGGTCTTGGAGCATAAAGACGTGGGGAACAGAAAGCCCACTAACATTAATAATTTTAGATGCTGAACTATGAGTGGGAATTTGGATAAAGAAAGCAGCAAAGAAGTTAGTCTTTTTTGTGTGTCAGTTTTAATGCACAGATTTTTTTTCTTTTGTTTTGTCTTATGCTTTATTTAGGTACAAGGTCCCAGAACAAAAGCTGGACGTTATTTTTAAATGTGCAAAACAATGACATGATTGGTATTCTATATTATCGCCATCACATTGCCAAACACGTGAAAATTTTAGTATCAACTATCTGCTTTTCACATATGTCTACTGCAACGTTGCAGTCTGACCCTGCTTTAAGTGTCTTTGCAGCTTTGATTCTAAATGTTAAATATGATGCTTTACATTTGTGTAGCACTTAATAACTTACAAAACTCTTTTCCAGATATTATTTTATTTTTGACCTCCTCAACAACTCAATTGAATAGCAATTCTTATCCACAACTTGAAGATGGGGAACAGGCTTTGTGTAATTAAATGGTGTGTCCAAAGTCACTAAATTAGTAGATACTGATCTAAACCACAAAGTGGTAAAGAAGATGTCACGCATTCCCTGAGACCTTTTATATGTCTATTGCTATGTTAGGTTCTTTACTTTTAACTTCTTTAATAATCACAAAACACACAATCTTCTGTGGCAGAGCAACCGGGTACCTCTTTATTAGTCACTGTCCCATCCTCCGGTCTGGCTCATGGAACCTACATTTTCTTTTCATATGTACGTTGAATTGTGTTTAAGAAAGAGGGGCTCCAAACCTAGCCTTAGAAGACAATTTATGGGCAGTCCAAACTGACCATGATGACCCACTGTTCTTTCTAGTGACTGGTGCGGAGATGGGCATATGGTCCAGCTTAGCCAAAGATTTAAAAGAGGAGTTTTCTGGAAGTTTTGGAAAAGACACACTCCCCTTATTCCCCAATATCACTCTAATAAAAAGAGAGCAAAATATACATAAGGAGAGCCCCCAACTCCATCTTTCCTGTGGAAAAGTTACCTGTGGAAAAGTTACCTTTCCTGTGGGTGTTACCATATGAGGGTCTGCGTTTGGAGCCATGACAGCCATTTCAATCATGAAGAGAAATTAAAGCAAAGCAAAACAAAACAGAGAAGCTGAGCTGCAGCCTTACACCTTTGAGCTACACAATGAGTCAATCTGGAAAAGCCGACTTTCGGATTTCTTATTACATGAGTTAATTAAAAGTTTTTATTGCCAAAGCCACTTTTAGTCACATATTCTATCACCTGCTCTTGAAATCATCCTAGATGGTTCAGCCTTACAAATAGGCATTGTGATCACTGTTGATAAAACTGATAAAACTGAGGAACAAAGAGTTTAAGTAGTCCAAGTGCACTAATGCAGAAAGTGGCAGATTTGACATTTGAACTTTCATGTGTCTGACTTGGGCCACAAGGTAAAATTGCCTAGTTTATACTTTGGCCTGATAATGACCCTCTTTATTTTGTGCCTTTCAATGCTGGAGAAAGCAGTGAGGAGAGGTGGGAAGAGTAGAGGACTCAGAAGTAAAAATTCAGACTTCAAGTTCTAGTTTTACCATTTTGGAAGAGTGTTACTTTCGGCAAGTCTCTTGATCTCTCTAAGACTCATTTTTTTTCATCCATCATATGAGGATAATAACCGCTGGCCTATTTCCTTCCAGGGCTATGGTGAAGATGACAAGAGACAAGGTATGTGGAAATCTCTATCTACTGTAGAGGATAAAAGATTCTTATTATTAGAGAAGATGTCCTCAGGGCAGACATGGTCTCCTTCTGATGTGCAGTAGAGACTAAGGATACTAATGGCCCTTAACATGAGTATTATAATAATGTTATTATAATAATGTTATTGCTTTTGATAAATTTATAATTTGTAAGTTGTAAATTCAAACATTCTCCCCTCTGAATGCCATTCTGAAGGTTAATGAATGAAATACGTGATTTTTCAAATCCCAAGAGTTGGTGTTAATTGGAAGCAAACACACACCTTCAGGTTTGATCTCTCATAACAAGACAGGCAGATAACTTAACCTCAAAGCAATTCATTACTGCACCACTCAGAGCTCTGGGAAGGTGGTAGACATTTCAAAGGATTTAGATGTGTGTGCGTGTTTGCCCCACCCACTCTCTTTGCAAAAATAGTACACTAGAAGCAAGAAGAAGACCAAGGGAAATTTAAGGGAATAAGATAGAGAATTTTTAAATAACTCGAAATATTAAATCCATAGGATCTAATTAGAAACAGCCCTGGAGGTTGCCAGCATTTGCTAGTTATCCATGATAGAATACTTTGCAATATTTAAAAATCATTACCTGAAAGGTGATTTAAAGGTACAGGACACTACACTCAGGGTCATGTGAAGAGATAATGATACAATAGAATGTAGAAGCCATATGATTCCAAAGGAATAAGATGTGTCTCTCATACACATACATACCTGAAAGGAACTATGAATTTTGGCTTCCTGAGAGGGGGACTTCAAATTCAAAGTGATATACAATTTTTTTTTTTTAACAAAAACTTTGTGTTTACGTCTCTTCCCTCAAAGTTACAGGAAAAGGACACAGTTTTCACAGTATGTTTTTATAAGGTTCTCCATTTATTCTGTGCTTACTCTATGCAGGCAGTGTTCTAAGCATTTTACATATATTTCCTTCCATTTAGTTCTTACAATAATCCTGTGAGGCAAGTATTATGATCACTCCCATGTTAAAGATGGGAAAAGTGAGGATCACAAAGATTAAGGAAGTTGTCTCAGAGGGCCCAGCTGATAAATGAGGGAGTCTGGAGCAGAAACTTAGCTGACTCTGGAAACATTTCCATACCACATTTAAACATCTTCTGTGCTAAGTTGACAATTTACTCATATTTGTATAGAATTAAGTAAATTGCATGAGGGAGTAGGAGAACAAGAGGCTTTTCTATTTCATTTTTTTTTCTTATCCTTGAAATAAAATGGACACAAAAAGTATTGTGTTAAGACCATTCAATCTGAATATTTTGTCTCCTGCCTTTCTCATGGTGCCACAACCTTAGTTTTAAATTCTCCATCTCTGGGTCAGATGATCTCAGCTGTCCTTACTGGTGGGCTCTACGCATCCAGCCTCACCCTCTTTCAATCTGTCCTTTACAGCAAGCTTTCAGTTACAAAAATCTGATCCCTTCTTGCCTCTGGTGAGATGTTATCACTGTCCGCTTGTCCTTCAGGCAGGCACCCACAGGTCTGGCCTACCATGTAGAAGCCTCCCTAATCCTGCCCTGGCTAAAAATGTGCGCTAATTGTATGTACTTTTATATACAAGTACTGAGTTTTGCTGCAAAATATCTTCCTTAAATAAGTCGTTTTTAAAAAGCTGCCATCACGTCACACCTCCTATGGCTTTCCAAACATTCTGAGCTGTGTCTCCTCTTGTGTCTTCGCCCTTTGTTCACCTATAATTTAAGCAAAATAGGTGTAGTGTCTAGGGCCCATTATACTTTTAGGGGCTAAAAAATGTTTTAATTAAAAGAAAAACTAAATATAATCCACCTTGGATTATATTTATCTTTATACCAGTGCAGTCATAATATAATATATAATTATATGTTTTATATATATATAAACATATATAACATACATATAACATATATATATCTAACATATATATATAACATATATATATATATTTTTTTTTTACAGAGGACAAGACCCACGAAATCAAAAGTTCCCAAGATCAATGAAATTTATAATGCCACCCTGACTCTCCCTTCTTTCTGTAAGACCCACAGCCCACATGGAGAAATCCTACCCATTCTTAAAAAAATCTTGGCCAAGTGTCATCTTCCATGAAGCCTTTCCTGACAACTCATCTCAAGCATTTTAATTAATGAATTAATGCATGTATTTATTCATGTATATATCTACTTTTCTCTTTCATCGGCTCTTCTCCCAGAAGGCAATTTCAAGCAGAGAGTAAAATAATCCTAGCTAAAAAATAAGAACATTGATTATACGCCAAATCCAACAGTAAGTGCTTTACCCAAGTTCATCTGCTTCAGCCTCATACTATGGGGTAGACACTATTATTATCATCCTTATTTTACATTTGAGAATATGGAGGCTAAGAGAGATTGAAATGTTATCAGTTACAAGTGGCAGAGTGAGGGCTTAAACCCAGGCCTGCTGGCTCTGGAGGTTGAAGTTGGCTGTCTTGGTAGCAGGATACTGGGGAAGAGCCCTCTTCACTGGCTTCATGATTCCAAGTAGAGAGATATCAATACTGTAACATCTTTGGATTTTTTTTTGTCCATCCTCTACCTCTAGCCCTGGATGGAAGAATGATCATGTGATGCCAAGCCCAGCCACTTTCCTCTTCATCTTCTCCTTTTGGAATTCACCCATTTGGAGAGAGCACATTCTCTGGTTTTCTCCCTACCATTAGAGAAGTTTGGAAGGCCTGCAGCTCTTCAGCTCCTCCTTTTATGTCTATTTTGATATTCGTGAGGCTAACATACTCAACCATGTCTTCAACTTCTCATGCAGTTGTAAAGCTGACACTTCAGTTAGTCTCTCCTTTGCTTTCATATTTGGGCACAGAAGAACAGTGAGAGTTCTTTGGACTTTTAAAAACACCAACATGCTCCCAATCATAAGACACAAAGATAACTCACAGGAGGATCGGATAAACTATTTTGAAATAGAGAGGACTTTTTAGAAAAGGGGGATTCTGAGCTGAATTTATTTATTTATTTATTTATTTATTTATTTATTTATTTGTATTTATTTATTTATTTATTTATTTTCTTTTTATTATTATTATTATTATACTTTAGGCTCTATGGTACATGTGCACAACGTGCAGGTAAGTTACATATGTATACATGTGCCATGCTGGTGCGCTGCACCCACCAACTTGTCATCTAGCATTAGGTATATCTCCCAATGCTATCCCTCCCCCCTCCCCCCACCCCACAACAGTCCCCGAAGTGTGATGTTCCCCTTCCTGTGTCCATGTGTTCTCATTGTTCAGTTCCCACCTATGAGTGAGACAAACAACCCCATTAAAAAGTGAGCTGAATTTTTAATTGCCAATCTCTATGTAGCAGAAACACAACATTGGTTTGAAAGTAAAATATTTTAATTCAACATTATATTGAGCTCCAGGATTACACTAACTAAACAGATATCATTCTTAATGGCAGCAGTAGCAGTGGAAAATCTACTAATTTAAAGTAGTTACTTACTACTACTTACAGTATTAACACCTTACATGGTGTATTTCGTTTAATTCTCACAGTATCTCTTTGTTAGTAAATACCTTCTGTTTCATAGATGTATAAAGTATTATTCAGAGATGTTAAGTAATCTGCCCAAATGATCAGAAATAATGTAGAACAAAATTATAATTGAGGATTCAACCTACTTGTCTGTCTCCAGTGCCAATATCTTTACATTATTCACGTAGTTATTTTTCACCATCTTGGTGCCTTGAATTCTGCTCCTGTAGAGCTCTTATCTCTAGATATTTTGATGATGTGTTCCCCTGTCTGTCTCCTCTAATAGAATGTGAACTCCATGAGGGTAGAAATAGTATCCTACTCCTTTTTTATCTTCTGCTCTTAGCATATTTCATTTCTTCAGTGGTATCTGTCTTTTGAGTTCCGCTATTTGCTAGGTACAATATGCAGTGTGGGCCACAAGCTGGTGAACAAGACAGACATTATATCATTCCTACCCTATGGGGCTGATAGTTTATCAGGGTAAACATAAAATGCACAAGTTAAAAAAATAAGTAACTTAAGATCAATATAAGTACTGTGAGATAAAGAAACATATTGGGTAGGCTGAATAGAGGGAGCATGGACAAGGAAGACCTCGCTATAAATTCTAAGTTAAGACTTGAAGGATGGACAAGAGCCAAGTTCAGGGCAGAGACATTTCAAAAGGAAGCAAAAAAAAATGAGTAAAGGATCTGACACGGGAAAGATCTTGACATGCTCAGAGTTAGAAGATATGAAGAGTAGCAAATGAAATTTACAGAGCCTTGGGGAGAACTTTGGATTTTAATTCAAGCGCAATAGGCAGATGCTAAAAAATAATAAACGAGTAATGATCATAGGGATGAAGAAAAAAGAATGTTGCTAACATTCTTCTGAAGATAAAATTGACAAAGATTGCAGGTGATTGGTTGCAGGGTGAGGGAGGAGTCAAGGTTGACCTGAGGGAAGGCTTCCAGCATGAGTAACTGGGTAAGTAGTGGTACCATTTACTAAGATGGGGAAGACTGGGGAAGCATAGATTGGAGAGCATACTGGGGAAGGTAGTAAGCATTGACATGTTTGAGATTACTATCACATATTCAAGCATAGTTGTAAAAAATTGACAAATGACCACAGCTTATCTCTATTTGGTTACATTATTGCCATTTGTTGGTGGGCATGTTATACACCTGGATGCAGAAATAAGTATGTGCATAACTCAAAGTAACAAACATACATACTTAGAATGGTATTAAAATATAGTCAAATACCTAGTGTAAAAATATTTTACTATGGGTACAATATATTTTTGCACAGGTTTTTCCAGGTTTTTATAAATAGTATAAAAACTGAATTACACAAATTCTCAAATTCATACTATGTGCAGTGGTAATTAGCAATTAACAGCTGAAAAAATATTTCCACCTTCTAAGACATATGAGTGTGTATGTATCCTAAGGCAACATGTATGTATGTATGTATGTATGTATGAATAAGACAGAGTCTCACTCTGTCACTAAGGCTGGAGTGCAGTGGTGTGGTCATAGAGCACCTTATAACAAAAGTCCTGGGATCAAGCAATCCTCTTGTCTTAGCCTCCTGAATAGCTGGGACTACAGGTGAGCGCCATTATGTCAGGCTAAGTTTTTAAAAACATTTTTGTAGAGATGGGGTTTTTTTATGTTGCCCAGGTTGGCTTTTGTTACCTGAACGAAGTATGGAATAGCTCTGACTTCCAAAGATAACAGCTTTTCATTGGCACATCTAAAGATATAAAGATGCATAAATAAATTTCCTAGTTTTTTAAAATTGTACTTTAAGTTCTAGTGTACATGTGCACAACGTGCACGTTTGATACATAGGTATACAGGTGCCATGTTGGTTTGCTGTACTCATCAACTCGTCATTTACATTAGGTATTTCTCCTAATGCTATCCGATTTAATGAAGCAGATTTTAAGAAGCAGAGATGTTAGGAAGATGTTAAGATGTTCTTTTGGGAGAATAGGGAATATCCCTATTCTCCCAAGAGCCAGTATACATCCCTTTCAAATGGTGACTTGAAGCCATTTTTAGAAATATTTTTATATGCTGAAAAAGTGCAATTGTGACTGAAAACAAGAGTAAATCTCCCATCTCCCACCCCTGCCTTGCATTTACTTCAACCATAGTTCTAGAAATCTGGCTTGGAATAGAGCTGAGAGTGAAATATTAAGACACGAGGTCTGCACCTTCAGGATACAGCTCTTTACCCTCTAACGTATACTCATTTGGACAACAGTAACGAAGCAGATTGCAAAAGGGCAAGGCCACCTTCTAGCTTCTAGCAGGGAACAAGACATATGCAAATGAACATTTACTCTCTTGCTAAGCAAACATGGTCAGTTATTACAATGGGCCAATGAGGGTATAGAAAAAATCACAATATGAAAAATAAACAGAATTTAAATGAAAAAATATTAATCATAGAGCTAAATGCTTGGTATGGAAATATATTTGAGAACATGGAGGGGACAAATCTCATAATACATTTCCAAATAAATGATGACAGTTTTCATTAGATGTCTGTGAAGGGCATTAAATATATTCTGTTGAAAAATTTTATAAGAAAACTACCTTGCAATTTTGTTAGTGTGGTATTAATATGTTTGACCCAATAGGTAGACTTATAAAATATATAGTGTAGCTCAGATAAAAATATACAACTTTAGATCTGAATTTTTCCAAGATATCTCTATGTTACTCTGATAAAATATTGATAAGATTGAGATAGCAACTATTATAAGAAATAGCTTAGAAATGCCCTAAAAAAAGACTAAAAATTTGCAATTTCTTTCCCTGCTTTGCCCTATCTTCTCTACTGAAATCTTGTAGACAAGGCTTCTATGTTTCCCCAACACTCTGATAAGGACTGTATTTAAAGCTTCTTTCTGTTTCCCAATGCTCTGATCCTTGTGATGACTCAGGACCACTTGTGGCCTTGTATGAAGGCCGTCAGTGGTAACTGAATGGTTCTAAGCACAATTATCTAACTCTGACACTCTGCTACTTACCTTTCTTTAATGGCTTCCCAATGCCACCTGGATGGAATTCGAACTCCTTAGCCAAGTTTACAGAGCCCTTTCTCACTAGCCCTTATCCATAGCCTCATCTTCTGCCCTCACACATACGAAGAGTCTTCAAAAACTTCATAAAAAATGCATATTGTGAAAAAACTATGCACAGATTTCAAACTTTTTTTTGCACCAAAATAAACTCATACTAACTTGTTATACATGTCTGAACAGGATCTAGTTTGAGATACTAAGAAGGATAAGGCATCAGTTTGAAAACAGCCAATATCAGAGCACATGAATTCTGCCAAAAGTGAAGCAAGAACAAACATCAAATACGTGGTGAAGCTTGAGTAAAAGAATGCTGAAATCATTGATGTTTTACAGAAAGTTTATAAGGACAATGCCTCAAAGAAATCATCAGACTCCAAATGGATCATTCATTTTAAGAAGGGATAAGATGGTATTGATGATGAAGCCCACAGGGGCAGACCAACCACATCAATTTGTGAGGAAAAATTAGTCCATGCTCTAATTGAAAATCACTGATGATTAACAGCAGAAACAATAACCAAAACCATAGATGTCTCAATTGATTCAGCTTACATAATTCTGACTGAGAAATTAAAGTTGACCAAACTGTCCACCCAATGGACAAATGCTAAGGAATGCCAAAACCATTACATTTAGATTAACTGCAGATAAAAGCAGAGATTTGAGTGGAAATTTTAAAAAGGGTGATCAAGCTCCTGACGTATGTATTCAAATAATTATGACAGAATGTGAAATGTGGCTTTACAAGTACAATTCTGAAGACACAGCGCAATCAAAGCAATGGCTAGCAAGAGGTGAACATTGCCCATTCAAAAGAGCAAAGGTCATGGCAACAGTTTTTTTGGGATGCTGAAGGCATTTTGCTTATTGACTTTCTGAAGGGCCAAAGAATGAAAACATCTGCTTATTATGAGAGTGTTTTGAGAAAGTTAGCCAAAGCTTTAGCAGGAAAACACCCAAGAAAACTTCATCAAAGAGTTTTTGTCCACCATAACAATGCTTCTGCTCATTCTCCTTATCATACAAGGGCAATTTTGCAAGCTTTTCCGTAAAAAATCATTAGGCATCCACCTTACAATTTTGATTTGGCTCCTTCTGACTTCTTTTTGTTTCTTAAAACATCTGTACAGGGCACTCATTTTTCTTCAGTTGACAATATCAAAAAGACTGCATTGATATGGTTAAATTCCCAGAAACTTTGGTTCTTCAGGGGTGGACTAAATAGCTAATATCATTGCTTACAAAAATGTCTTACTTAAACTTGATGGAGCTTCTATTGAGAAATAAAGTTTAAATGTTTTTATTTTTACTTTTTAATTCCATTTTTTTTTAATGAACTTTTTGAAGTCCCCTCATACCTGACAATCCAGCTAGAGCTACTGCCCACATACACTTTTTTTTGACTGTTATATCTCACTATTTCCTTGACCTATGGCCTGATTGCCCTTCAAAACCCACACCTAGAAAAGTGTTCACCTAGTTAACTCTTGCTTGTTCTTGTTTTTAGACTCAATCAACTCATCATCTCTTTCAGAGAGCCTGTACCATTACCATTACTCTGGCATATTGCCAAAGCACCCTACCCTTACCCTGATTATGGCACTTCCATTGTGTTATTAAAATTATTTATTTCTATACTTATCTTTATTACAAGACCTAGAGTTGCCCGAATAAGGAAGCTTCATCTTCTATTGCCATCACCTAGCACACTACCAACGGATATTCAATGTGTGTTTTTGCTTGTTTTGTTTTCTGATTGAACAAAATAATTCAATACTCATTTCACTCTACCTTGTCCCAAATCTCCTTGCTCATCACTTGCAGAGATATTCCTTGCCTTAAAAATAAGAGTGTATCATTTCAGGGGCAAAATCAATAGGCTTCTCTTAAGTAATGAGCAGTTGGAAATAAGAAAGGTGGATTTGCTTTGATCAAGTTAAGGGTACCCTAAAGAGTAAAGAATGACAGTCAAGGTCTGCCACAATGTGACAAAACATGTTAATTTCACAAAGGGAGCCTCTCAGAGTTTTGCAGAGGGAGTAGACATGGTCATCTGGGAATATACCAAATACCTCGTAATCCTCCTAAAGTTTCTTTTTCGATTTTGGCAGAGTTGTAATTGACCACCCACACAGGCTAGATAACGTAAAATCTCTTGAGTGTAAATTCCTGGGAAGCTTCATTCAAATGTGGATAGCATGGAAGGGACAGCTTTTGTGTATATATGTGTGTGTACTTTATTTTTAAAAATAGCATTCTAAAATCTGGCTGATAATGAAAATAATAAGCAATGCTAGTTTATAGGTAAACTCACTGCAGTTTTTTTAGAGGCAAACCTCACCAAAAAATGCACAGTTCTTGCATTTCAATCAAACACATCACTGGAGACTGCATCTTTAATGCTGACCTGGGAAAGTTATTCTTCCTGAATATGAGCCATTGTCTTTGTCTTATTTGTTACAGCAGGGTGAAGAAATGAAATTACCTGGTAAAAACAAGCAAAAAGGAGTTTAAGTGTCATGAGGCAGCATCCTCATTTGTAGTGACTTTCATTTCAGTTGGCTTCATGAAACATTTATCATGCAGCTACCATGTGCCAGAGCTAGGTCCTGGCGTTATGGAGGTGAGAATGCCGTTGCCTGAAAGACATTAACCAGTAAGTAAGGGCCTGTGTTCTAAGTAAATTCCTACTCTATTAAAAGTCATTCTTTAAATGCAATTTTCTCAAAAAACAAACCAAACCAAACCAAAACAAAACAAAAAACCTGTCTCTGTCCTGGGTCCCACAGCACCCTGTTCATTGCTGTATTCTGCCTACTAAATGTTAGCGATTATTATTATTATGCTTTTTCTCACATTATTCTGATACTGTTGGCTTCTGGGTTTTCCTCTAGACTAGAATCTCCTTATAAAAAAGGGGCTGTGGTGAAGTAGGCAGGAACATGGATGCTGCTTTATAGCACATGGGTTCAAATCTGAAGTCTGCATTTATTAGATGAGTGATTTCAGGCAAGGTATTTAATATCTCTGTGCCTCAGTTTCCCCACTGTAAAATGGGAATAATATTACCCACTTCAAATGGCTGTAATTATGACAAATGAGTTGATATATGTATACGTTTAGAACAGTGCTTTACAGGGAGTAAGCACTCAGTAATATTAGCTATTTGAAATTTTTATACAAACACACAAAATACCTGCCTCTGTGTAAAAGCTGCTTGTCTACACTGCCGGTTCTTGCTTTTAGCTTAAGGTCTTACCTATAATAGATGTTAGTATGCATTGTTAGAAGGTGTTTCCACTCATCTTGTCTAAGAGAGAAACCTGGGACTTATCCTTAAAAACATCCTCACCCTTTCCCTCCACATCTCATCTGGCATCCACCTTCTTCATTCTGACTCCACGCTAGCTCTTTAGTCATGCTCCATCAACCCTCTCACCCCTGCTGAAGTTTAAGTTCTCACCACCACATGCCTGGACACTGCAGGAATCTTCAAATTGTTCTGTGTCCTTCTACTTTGATACCATGTGGTCAATTTTCAATGTCACAATCTGAGAGGTCTTTAAAAATATAAAACAGGTAAAATCACACCACAGGGGAAAACTTTTAGTTGGTTTTCCTAAGACTGAAAACGAAATTCTTAATGTGGTTAAAGAACTAGAATGTGATCTTATCCCTCACCAGCAACTCAGCTTCACCTTAGGTCGCCTGTGAGTCTGTTCCCATTTCCTTGAAGGTAGTGATCTCTGCCTTCTCTCAGGATCTTCTATTTGCCTGGAATGTTCTTTCTCTGACTGTTTCTATCTTTTAGGGCTTAGCCTAAAAGTCACTTGTGCAGAGAAGCCTTCCCTGGCTCCCCATCCTCACTACACCCAGTCATTACCTAGCCCTCCCCTTCATGTCAGCTAGCATGATTTGTGTGCACACAGACTTATCTGAGAGATTGTTTTTCACTGTTCATCTCTCCACCAGTTTGTAAGTTTCACAAGGACAGGTGCTATGTTTGTTTCATCAAGTTTATCCTCAATGCTTAGCAAAATTCTTGGTGCTCAATAAATAATTAGCAAACAAATGAATGTCCAATAATTATTTAATAAATGTATAGGTTGCAGCAATGAATGAACTATAATAAAATATTTTAGATCTGCTCTGTAACAAACACTAGGGCTCTGATATGCTTTGCTTATTTTCTTTTCTCTGCCTGTCATGATTTTACTGCTGAAGGAGCTATATTACAAAACATCTAAATACAGAGAAAGGGCCATTTCCACTCAAGAGGAAATTAAATGTATCTTTGATCTCAGTCACTGGAAGTTCCTGTGAAAAAAACAACCCCAAATTCGTTCCTGCAAAGAAGCTCTCGGCAGTGAGCAGTGTACATCATGTCTGGTCTTGTTGTGATGTGTGTGTATGAATATATGTAGAATCATTTCCAGCCTTCCAGAAACCATATTTCAAGAAGCCTATATTAAAACACTCATAAAATACTAATTCGACCAATAACTATACATGGCAGTGACCTGGGGTGAGAAGGACAAGAAGTGAATTAGATTTGCAGAGATGAGAACATTGAGACCCTGAACAAGACTAGGTGAAAAATGAAAGTTATACATATATATGGAATTGAAGACTGATTAGAGACCCGGAGAAGGTTAGAGATGATAGGAATTTTCATGAATATTTGATAGAAAATAAGAAGGAGACAGAAACACAGGGCTGAAGATAGAGGTTTAGAATCAGACAGACCTGTGTTCAAATCGTGGCTTTGCCACTTACAGCTTTGAGATCTTGGTCAAATTATTTGACCTTCCATATTTGCAATTTATTATCTAAAAACAGAGACAATAATACTTTTCTTAGAAGATTTTTGTGTGACATATATAGCATAATGCACATAATAATATAATGTATGTAGCACAGTGCTAGGCATACTCTGAGTCCTCAACAAGGGTTGTTGTTATTATTATATAAATCTATTATTTTATGAATGGAAAATATAGGAAGGACTAAAAGGGAAAACAATTTGCCAAAGGCTTTATGGCAAGGTAGAGATCAGACAAGGACGGTCATATATGACTAATAATTGCCGGGTTTTTATTCCTTTCTCCTCCCTACTCCTCCCTTCCCTTCCTCTCCTTCCTCACACACATTATAGAAGATAACAGCAACAGGTGGAGGACAATGCAAAAGCCACTAAAAGGACTTTCTGGTTTTCGCAATATGTCTATTAAACGATATAATTTGAGCAACTTCTTGTTATTAGCAACCCCTGTTATGGCATGTATATAAACTGAAAAAAGATAAAAAAATTCTTTATATGCTTAAGCTCAGTTTGAAATAAAGAAATGTAATTCTTCAGTTTCAGGAAATGCAGTGAGAGCTGAACACAGTCTGAGAGCTGATAATTTAGCTGCCTGGAGCCAAGAAAGGGATGGGAATAGAGTCAGTTTCTATAATATTTCATTACAACTTGAAGACATGAGATGATATCTTGGTCCTGCATGAGACAGGTAGTTTTAACCAAGACTTTTGTATAAATCTAGGGCTGTAAAGAATAGGATAGAAAAAAAAAAGTTTTCCATACGGCAGAGGAGATGCAGAGAGATTGTGTGCAACTTCATGTTGTAGCTTGTGTCTAAACTCTAGTTGAGAAAAAAGACAAATATTTAAATCTTGAATCTCTGTTTCATGTAGATTTGAGGTTCAAATGTAAGTAGGGGGTAAACTTTGCATCAGGAAACTTCAAGCTGAAAAATTAGTATGATTGGTTGTAGTTTAGTGATGCTCATTCAATGCATGGTAGATAAAAAATGCAAAAGCACTTCTGCAAAGAGAATCTTTCAATAACGATGATTAGTAGCCTGAGAACATTGTTAATAGAAGAATGTAAAAAGAATAATAAATTAAGTATACTTAAATAATTACAAATATTAAAAAATAAATTTAAACTATAAGTCAATAATAAAACAAACAGGTGTGATGAAGAACTAAGTAGAACTTCTAGATACAAAAAAATGCAATGCATGACTACTAAAAATTAAGCAAAAGATTGGAGACAGAAAAAGAGAAAGTGAACTGAAATGTATCTAAGGAAACTGTTCCGAATGCAGTACTAGAGAAAAAAATGATTAAAAATACAAAAATTATTAAAGAAAAATAGAAAAAAAAGAGTAAGAAAATCCAAAAGTATTTCTCATAGTAGTTTGAAAATAGAAAATAGAAGAAATGTGGGAGAGTGGGTGATGCAATATTTAAAGAAATCATTATCAAGAACTTTGTAAAACTGGCAAAAGCCATGACCCATTACATTTAAAGTCCAGTGAACTTCATGCAGAATAAATAAAATAAACCTAGACCTAGAACTATCATAGAAAATTACAGAATGCCAAAAACAGAGAGAAATCATTAAGATAACATTTGAAAAAGACAGATTACTTAGAAAGAAATTACTGCTAATCTGAGATATGACTTTTTATTAGCAGACAAGAGGCTAGGAGAAAATGGAATAGTATTTTTAAAGGCTTGAAAACATAAAATTATTACAACAGAATTCTATACTCAGATAAAGTTCATTCTAAAGTAAAGACAAATAAAGATTGTAGTTACATTCGAACTGAAGTAATTTTTCACTTATAAATTTTAGATAAAAATTATAATAGGGTATATGTTAAGAAAAAGAAAATCAAACCTAGAATGAAGCCATGAGATAAAGAAATGGTGAGTATAAAGTCTGGTTAACACATGGACAAGCCTAACACAAAGACTGATTATACAAATGACAGTAACACTTAATTTAGGGAGAGTAAAACAGAACACTAAAATACTAGAGAACAATAGTAGGTGATACAGAAGAAAATGACTTGGCACAATGTGTTCTAAAATCCTTATGCTATGAGTGAGAACATGCGGTGTTTGGTTTTTTGTCCTTGCGATAGTTTACTGAGAATGATGATTTCCAATTTCATCCATGTCCCTACAAAGGACATGAACTCATCATTTTTTATGGCTGCATAGTATTCCATGGTGTATATGTGCCACATTTATGACTTTTTAATGTCACTCTTCAATTTTCTAAGAATGTATGCATGCTTTTTTTCCTACTATTTTGTTGACTACCTTAACATTTTTGAAGTTAATCAGTATCTTCACCATCCTTTCTAGCACCATAAGGATCTTAGAACACATTGTGCCAAGTCATTTTCTTCTGTATCACCCACTAGAGGATGTGGAGAAATAGGAACACTTTTACACTGTTGGTGGGACTGTAAACTAGTTCAGCCATTGTGGAAGTCAGTGTGGCGATTCCTCAGGGATCTAGAACTAGAAATACCATTTGACCCAGCCATCCCATTACTGGGTATATACCCAAAGGACTATAAATCATGCTGCTATAAAGACACATGCACGCGTATGTTTATTGCGGCACTATTCACAATAGCAAAGACTTGGAACCAACCCAAATGTCCAATAAGGATAGACCGGATTAAGAAAATGTGGCACATATACACCATGGAATACTATGCAGCCATAAAAAATGATGAGTTCATGTCCTTTGTAGGGACATGGATGAAACTGGAAATCATCATTCTCAGTAAACTATTGCAAGGACAAAAAAACCAAACACTGCATGTTCTCACTCATAGATGGGAATTGAACAATGAGAACACATGGACACAGGAAGGAGAACATCATACTCTGGGGACTGTTGTGGGGTGGGGGGAGGGGGGAGGGATAGCATTAGGAGATATACCTAAGGCTAAATGGCGAGTTAATGGGTGCAGCACACCAGCATGGCACATGTATACATATGTAACTAACCTGCACATTGTGCACATGTACCCTAAAACTTAAAGTATAATAATAAAAAAAAATTAATTATAGGTAATAGAAGAGTTTTGCCATCTAAATACATCACTGACTTCATATTGCAAGTTAATGGAAAAACTATACTTTCTTTATAGAGATTTAATTAACACTAAATTTAACGGAATAATTGTGTTGATAAAGCTTACTAAAGGTTATTGTGATTTATAGATATTAAGAAAGATCGTACAACTTCATATAGCTCCTAAATATTTCAAATGTGATATTCATGTAATGTCCTTAGGAATTTCTTTTTCTGGTAAATGTCATGTCATTTTAATTCATTACAAAATATTTTGAAATATTGAAAAAATTTAAACTTACCTATAAATTTCTCTATAAATGAACGCTGCTAAAAAAAAAAAAAAAAGAAAAAGAAAAAAGAAAATTGAAGAGTGTAAAAAAGGTAAAATAAAGAAAACCTTATCAGTTTAACAGAAGATTAAAAAAGGAGGGAAACCAAGAAGAAGAAACATGTTAAAAAATAGATAATAATCATAATAAATATAAATGTATTTATTATGTAATATATAACATTCTGTATTAAATGTATTTATTATGTAATATATAACATTCTGTATTAAATGTATTTATTATGTTATATATAACATATTATATATATTACATAATAAATATAAATAGTCTAAACTTGACTTTTCACAAGAGATACAACTAAAACATAAAAATACAAAATGGCTAAAAATAAAGATATGAGAAAAAGATATGTTAGAAAAATTATAAGCTGATCAAGTCAAATTGGTATAGATATAATATCAGATAAAGTAGTCTTTAGGGCAAGATGAATTACTAGGAATAAAGGGTCATCATATAATATGTAAAATGATCTCTCAAGGAGTGTGACATAATAAAGTTGACTTAAAATATGTAAAGCCAAAATTGAGAGAACTACAAAGAGAAGTTGGTAAGTCCATAGTCATAGTTGATAGATTTTAATGCAATTATCGTGGTAATTAATAGATGAAAGAAATAAAAAATTATTAAAACTACAGTAGTGATAAACATTAGCAAGCACGATGTAATTAACCACACTAGAGAACATATTCTTTTTGAGCATACATGTTATATTTCAAAAGGTTGATTGTGTACTATAAAACAAAGCAAATCTCAATATATACTAATGAATCAGTATCATGGAATACAATGTCTTTCCATGATGCAAAAAAAGAAGGAATATCAATAGCAAAGTACAATTATGAATTCATTGTGAGGCTGACAATTATAAAACACAATTCTAATTAACTAATGAATTAAAGAAAATACAGAGTGGAAATTAGAATATGCTTACAAATGGATGATAATAGAAATAATACACTTCAAAACTTGTGGTGTATAGCTAATGCAGTTCTTGGGGGGAATTTATGGCCATTACATGCTTATATTAGAAAAGAAGCAGGCTGAAAATTAGCTAAGCATTCAACTACAGTATTAAGATAATTAAACAACAAGAGAATAAACACATATAACAGAAAGTAACAATAAAACATATTAACAAAAATGTATGAAACAAAAAGTAAATATAAAGTGGAAAAGAATAAAATGCTCAAAGTTTGCAATTTTTTAAAAAGACCAAGAAAATTACAAAATAAAGAAACGTTTTGCAATATTGATCAAGAAAACAAGACACAAAGAAGTAGGTTAGAAACAAAAGGGTAATAAAACTGTGCATAGATCAGAAAATTTAAATGGGGATACTGTTTTAAAATACATTACCCCAAAAAATTTTCAAAATTTGATAAAACAGAAAATTCCCTAGAAAAATTATAACCTACTATTACTGACTCAAGGTGAAATTTTCTACCTGTACAGGATATTAATCATTAAATAAATTGAAAAAGTAGTTCAAAACATGCACATAGTTTTTCTTCCACCTGAATAGCTCTACTTGGCTCACATGTTCTTCACATACAGAATTTCAAAAAAGCCACCATTCTGATTGCTTTGCCTTGGCACACTATCTGTGTCTTCTTTTTAGTTTTATTTTTTACTTTGCTAAGCTCTGTTTGGTCTTCTTCTTTTCCCAATTATATAAACAGCACTTGCTTTGTGCCAGGCTCTGTTCTAGGTACTTGTGGTAAAAAATGAATTAGACATGGTTCCTGCCTCAGAGGGACTCACAGTCTGGTAGAAGTTCAGATAAGTCACCAATAATGTAAAAAAGTTAAAGACATTGTGGCATAGGGCATTCAATTAGGCTGGTGCAAAAGTCATCGTGGTTTTTGCCATTACCGCAATTACTTTTGCACCAACCTAATAGGTACAGGTTGAGAATGGATACAGCTGTTCTGGATCTGGATCTTCCAAAATGCTATATAGTGTTAGAAGTGAAGAGGTCACACTTTATCAATTTTTTTTTCCTATTTACATGTTTAAGATTTTAAAGTTCTTGTTTGGAAATAATTTTAAACTTATAGAAAAGGTACAAGAACATTACAGAAACAAAGAACTCCTGAAAGGATCACCTTAAATCTTAACCTATCAGCCTGGAGGACTGCACCCCACTCTACATGGCACGGGGAGGGGAACACATCAAAGGGAGAAACTTCCATTAGAGTTCAGCCCTCTGAAAAATGTGTCCCCAGGTGTTCCGGGGAGGGACAATCCACTATCACATAGCATCAAAAAACAACACTTTGTTGCCCATGCTCTCTTAAACTTATATTTATCTGGTTATCCAGCTCCTCCTGATTTCAAAACTTTCTTCACCCAAGATGTCTGGGAATGTCTAAAAAGTGTCCTTTCAAATGTAAAGGATTCTTAAATTTAGTGCCACGCACAGTCAAATAAATAGGAAAATGACATTTCTCTTTTTTTACGCTGGTTTTTAAATACCTTTCGCAAAAGGTCAATTCTGGAATTAGTTTGATACAGAAATAATACTTTAGGAAAAATATATTCAAAGACAATATTTGCTAAAGAAACTATGCCATCAGTGGTCCGGAGGAAATAAATCAGTCACAGAAGCACTATACAACTTTGTTCTTCTAATTACAGGGCCCCGTGGGACCCCCAATTAGGCAAGTGACCTCTCTTCCATTTCACTCTCGCTTCTTTGGTGAATTCATTTTGGATAAGTATGCCTTAAACTTTCAGCTGGACTTGAGAAAATATCTGTATTTCTCACAGTTTTTTTCATTGCAGGCATTTTAGGCCCTATTATTTTAAAACAAAATAAATGTTGTAACAATTGTTGATGATAGAGATTTGTCTTTGTGGAATATTTTATGATCCATAGAAGAGAATTTTATATAATGCCAGTGTAGAGAAAATATTTGAATTACAGGAACATCTGGCTGACTGTTGGTCACAGGAACTAGGTAAGATTGAATAGAAGCTCATTAGTAGGTTTCAACCCTCAAGGTTTTTCCTGTTCTTCAATTCCTTAATCACTTTATTCTTGATTTTCTTTGATTGGAGATTTTGGAGCATCAGCATCCTATTATATGACTAATCTTCCCAGGAGATGTTGAACCTTTCTCTCCTTTCATATTTCACATGTCGCATGAGCCTCTTTTGCCAATGGAAAGGACCAGGCACCAAGTAAACCCCAGATAATAGCTCACAGTTTCCTCCCCTAACTTCTTAACAGACCATCTCATCCTGTTTTAAAATAATCAATGCTTGGACTTTTCAGGAATTTGGAATGGTTTTTAACTATGGTTACTAATATGGTTTGGCTCTGTGTCCCCATCCCAATATCATCTTGAATTGTAGTCCCCATGTGGGGCGGACCCAGTGGGAGGTAATTGAAACATGGGGGTAGTTACCTCCATGCTGTTCTAGTGATAGTGAGTTCTCATGACATCTGATGATTTTATAAGGAGCTTTTCCCCTTTTGCTTGGCATTTCTCCTTCCTGCCATCATATGAAGAAGGATGTGTTTGCTTCCCCTTCTGCCATGATTTTAAGTTTCCTGAGGACTCTCCCACCATGATGAACTGTGAGTCAATTAAACCTCTTTCCTTTATAAATTTCCCAGTCCCAGTTATATCTTAACTAGCAGCGTAAGAACGGATTAATACGGTTACACATTAGGGTCAACCAGAGAGCTTTTAAAAACCCCAGTGCCAGGCGGGCGTGGTGGCTCACACCTGTAATCCCAGCATTCTGGGACGCCGAGGCGGGCGGATCACGAGGTCAGGAGATCGAGACCAACCTGGCAAACATGATGAAACCCTGTCTCTGCCAAAAATACAAAAAATTAGCCGGGCATGGTGGCGGGAGCCTGTAGTCCCAGCTACTCGGGAGGCTGAGGCAGGGGAATGGCGTGAACCCGGGAGGCGGAGCTTGCAGTGAGCTGAGATCGCGCCACTGCACTCCAGCCTGGGCGACAGAGCGAGACTCCGTCTCAAAAAACAAACAAACAAACAAAAAAACAAAAAAACCCAATGCCCAGATCATACCCCAGGTCAATTAAGTCAGAATTTCTGAGGGTGGAAACCAGGAATCAGTAATTCTTTTTTTTTTTTTTTTTTCCCTAAATCAACTCTGCATGGATTATGTATCAGTCATGCTTAAAGCTTCTAGGTAGTACCAACAACATACAGCCACAGTAAACAGCCCATGTCTAGGGCAGTATTTTTTAAACCTGAGTGAGCATAGAGATAACCTGGGCATCTTGTATATAGGCACGTTCTGATTTATTTTATCTGAGGTGGGGCCTGAGAGTCTGCATTTCTGTGGTGCTCAAAGGTGATGTTGATGCTGCTAGTCTACAGATATGCTTTAAGTAGCAAGGTACTCAGAGAAGCTAAGTCGGCACGTGCCTTCCTCCGTTCTCCTTAATGAGACAGAATGTTGTCTCATTAAGACTGGATCTGTTTTATGGTGGACATTGGTGCAGACAGGATGTAGACAATATAGCAGTGACTCAACTTCACCATCTTGGAGCTTCATGGGACTCTAGGGCCCCAGTACGTCTCCATAAACTTCTAGGGTGAAACTTCTAGGAAAAGTGATTTTCTTAACTCTCCATATTCAGGAGAGGAGACTGCCCCACCCCTCATTATAATTCCCCTAAGAGGTAGGATCAGGTAACTGCATCTGTAGGAGAAGTTAAGGAAAGAGTGTTTTAGACACTGTAAGACAAGAAGACTGGTTTCTAATGTGTTTACTGAAAAATAAACCCTGTTGACACAGACGGGGCTTGCGGGCTTGACGGTTTTTTAAAATTGATGTTTCATAGAAGCAGGAACAACTTTTTCCTAGGGAAGCAACCATAAAGACTATGGGAGTGGGTTGTGTTTGAGCAGAATGAGAAAAATATGGCTGAATAGCAGTACATCGGGTGAACTGTATCAGCCTTTCCTCTGGAGAAGTTCAGCATTCTAGCTTCCGTTTCTCTGAACATTCTAATGAATAATAATAAAAATAAAATACTTCTTTATTGTATTTACAGAAGTAAGCCAATTCTTCGTTTAAAACAAAATGCATAACAATTCACAAGAGACAGTTTTTATATCCTCATTTAACCTGCTGCCTCTAGCAGACCTCAGAAGGAACAAATGAAGTTCATCTTTCACTGCTTTCAAAAATGCTTCCTCAAGCAGTTAATCAGATAAAATGGCCATACAGCTCGGTAGGATATAAAAGAATAAGCCTGGATTTTGAAGTCAAACTGTAAACTGTGGCTTTGATCCTTATTCCCTGTGTGGCCTGGGCATGTTTCTTAACCTCTCAAAGTCTCTAATTTTCATCTGTAAAATGGATAAAACTCCAAGTTCATATCAATGGCTTTAATCAGTCATAGCTATTAGTATTTTCAAAAATTGTATGGCTTCTTGATACTTTGTTTTCTTGAAATTAATTAATCTTAGACATAAAAGAATGTTAAAGATTATCAGGTAGCTGGGAACTATTAATATTTGAAAGGTTCTTAGGCTCTCTAAGACTCAGATTCTGAGAGTCTTAGAGACTGGAAAGTCTAAGTTGCAAAATATTGAGTATTTAGCACTCAGGGTAGGAAAAGCACACGGTCATTATTAGTAATTATTTAGTAAACATTTTTAGTAAACATTTTTTCCTTCCCATTTCCTTCTTCCTTCCATGATGGATTTGGCATAAGGGTCTCAAGCCTAGGTGAACCCACAAGCAGTTTGACCTGGGGCAGAGACCATTGTGTAGGCTTTGCCTGAGGGTGGGTGGCAAAGGAGACTTCATCTCAGGAAGAGTGAAGAGTGGGGTCTCCAGGGAAACCAGAGCACGTCAGCCCTTCCTCTTCATTTCCCCAGAGCAGGCAGAACTCAGCTCCCTGTCTTCTGCGGGCCCGGCTTGTGTGGGCCGCTTTTTCAAGGTACTCTGGGTTTTCTATAATGGGAATCTCAACAGATGAGTTGTACAGTGTAATTATGTACATGAATTTGCCATTTCCTATTCTCAGGTTGAATATTTCATACTTGAGAACATGCATAAAATGCAGTGGCCTTAGGTTTATCCTTCTTCCAGGGAGGTTACTTCTTCACCCTAAAAAATCTCACAAGATGATGATGGCTTTGTTTATTCAATTTAAGCTTTGAACTGTAGCTTTTTTTCAACCTTCTGTAACGTTAATTTGCAGATTGGATCTAATATTTTGTATTTTAAAAAACACTGCTCTCTGAAAAGAAATTAAACACATTGTCTTTCATAAAATTTCATAAAATTTTCATAAAAAATAGAACAAATGTCTATTTTTACAGGACCTAAATGTAGTTTTACTTCCTCCCTAAAGAAAGTTAGGTTTTACTCAAAGAAGGAAAGGATCACAGAAGAAGGATGAGAAAGAGAAATTTAGAAGTAAATCTTTGTTGTTTATGATGGTTGGCCATTCACTGATGGCTGAAATTCCAGATAAAAAGATACTCATTTTGATGAGGGTAACTACTGTGTGCCAGACACAGTTAACGAGAGTTAGTTAACTATTTATTGTATGCCAGGAATTATTCTAGGCCATTTTTATAGCTTTTCCATTTACTTTCCACAGTAGCTTAGTGAAGGAGGCATTAGTTACTCATCTACAGAAATAGGTGAGGGAATTGATTGTTATAGTTTCAATATATTCCCTGAGATTTACAGCTAATCAGTGGTTGAGCCAGAATCAAATCCAGATCTTTACATTAATAATACTGTGGGAAAAGATGACCCTTCAAATGTTAGCAGCTTTTCTCCCTCACTTACTGCCTACTGCTGCTTGGCTGTGATTTGGCTTCAAATCCACACAATTCTATGCCTCAGGTTAAAGGCACAGCCCTGGCTTATCTCATAGAAAAGAGAAGACAGAGAATGGAGCCATGCAATGCTCTACTTCCATAGACAATTCACTGGCTGGAGAAGATCACATGGCCAAGTCTGCAACACTGTGATGGGGAGACAATGGGGGTGTATAGCCCTCTCACAGGAACTGAACACCGCGGGCAGTAACACAACCTACTACCCAAGTATTACTCCAAGTATAGTGTTCTTCCCATTCCACCATATTGTGTAGAAGTTTTGTAAACTGTAGAGTGTTATACAAAATGGGTTATTCACAATATTGATTACACATTTATGAAATCATAGGTTTCAATTTTTGTTTTACCTTTAAATACTATACCAAAATGTATATAAAAGCAAAATTTCATTATGGAGATGAATAAGTCTCAAGGCCTATCTGAACCCTAATTTCAGAAGGCCTTTTTTAGGCCTACTTAACTAAATATGCTCAAATCTATTTGTAAAATTTATATTTATTATGAAAATTGTGATCAATCATGACTACGTAAGTCACTTGGGCCAAAGAAACCCACTATGTCTGGCCATATTTACCCAGTGATTTCAGTGAAAGCAAAGAAGTTCACCTCTCTCTCTCCTTACCCCATCATCCTTCAGACCCAGTCTCAGCACAGACCCTATGCTGCCATCATCCCTTCTGCCCTCTGACATATATCCCAAGGGTTTATGAGAACATGCATAAAACACATTAGACTTTCTGATTATGTATTTAGTATTCCAACTATCCTAATTTAAGCATGTGGAGAATTACTTGTTACTGTGGAAAAGAAGCCACTGAGGAATTTTCTGTCTCTACAATAATAAATTCAGTAAATACAATAACATATTTTACTAATTCAAGAAGCTCAAAGCATTTCCAAAGACAGCAACAACGTCTCAGTGAAGGCAAGAATATAGCCTTACATTCTAGCTGTGCTATTACCCTAGCACCATCCTACAAAGCACCCCCTCCATCACACACACACACACACACACACACACTCATTGCAAACATACCCTAGGCAAGTGTGTTAAACATCATTTCACTCCCTAGTGGAAGGCACAGCTACTAGCAGTTGTCTTAAAATGAAAATGGCTTTGAAAAAAGAACAATTTGGTAAAGGAACTAATATTTAATAATGCAATGGGTATTTTGCTCAGGGCTTTGAATATGTATTGAAGGCTATTTTATCTTTTCATGTCTCAGTTTCCCCACATGTATTAGTAATAATAAAAAATAATCAATTGCTTTGAGTTGCAATTCTCTCATCTTTATAATAAGAATAATGATACTTAATTCAAAGACCATTAAAATATATAAAGATATACAAATGCCTGACATAGCTGCCAGTACAGAGAAACCTCCTGTGATGGCCAGTTTTATGTGTCAAGTAAACTAGGCACAAGTCCCCATTTATTCAATCAAAAACTCATTTAGGTCTTGCTGTGAAAGTATTTTGTAGTTATGATTAACATCTACGACCAGTTGATTTTAAGTAAGGGAGATTATCCTAGCTAATTCAGGAAGGTAGGAATCAATCTGTTGAAAGGCCTTAAGAGCTGAGCTGAGGCTTCCCTAAAGAATAAATTCTACCAGTAGACAGCAGCTTCAGCTTGTACCTCAGCATTCTAGACTGCCCTCCCTGATAGCCTGTGCTTCCAATTTTGGACTTATCTAGCCAGTCCCCACAATGGGCTCCTCAGGAGATGGTGAGGTCCCTATCATTTATGAATGGAAGGGGAGGCTAGGAAACCACTTGAATGTGATGCAGAGGTGATTCAAAAAGCAAGCTGTGATTAGCCTTGAGGGATTTTAAGTTTCTTTCCAACTGAAGTCCTGGATTCCATTTGCCAATTGTTCCTATTAACATTCTTAGGGAACCTAGGCTCAAAAGAAGGAAGGGAGTCCAATAGCTAAGAATAAATACAAAACAATGGTCCAGAAATGTTAGGTGTGTGAACACTGCTAAACTTAGACATCTGCTATGGCAGTATAGTAGACCAGACACCCTGAAAGGTCCTACTTTAAAACAACTAGATGCTAGATAAAATATTCCATTTAAAGGTATTGCTTGCTTTTAAGGAATTAAAGAGAAAACTCCAAGACCTACTAATTCCCCCAAATTGAAGAAATCAAAATATGAGATGTTCTGCTAAAAAATGTGTACTTTTACATTTGACCAAAAAGAGGTCAAATGTAAAATGACAGAATGGTGAGAACATTGGCAGGAGAGCTTTTGTGTGGGTAGTGTGGTCCGTCTTTAAAATCAAATACAAGCAGATTCATATTTCAGCTCTACAGATAGTATTTTAAGCTGAGGGGCTAAATAAGAACAAATAAACAGATCTAAAGGAAAAGAGAATAAATAAAGTAATCCAAACACTGAGTCTTGGAGCCTCCAACATTCAGACTGAGGAGATGAGGAGGAACCAGCCCTGCAGCCTGGGAAAAAGAAGGTAAGAGTAAATCTAAAGAAGGTGGTGATCTGGATACTAAATGATGAAAGTATTTCTGGGAAGATAGAGTGATCAATGGAATCAAATGCTGCTGATATGTTAAGTAAGTTTAAGTCTGAAAATTGATTATTCTATTTAGTAATATGGAATAATTGGTGATCTTCTGTAAAGCAGTTGCTGTGGCATATTTGGGTGTAAAAGCCTAATTGGAGAAGGTTCAAGAGTAAATGGACAGAGGAACAAATGTAACCATACTGCAAAAAAGCAATGAGCCACATCCAAGTTGTGGGGCATTATACAGAACACAAGCCTGGTTTCTTCAAATAAGTGAATGGGAGAGAAGAAGGTGGAGGGTGGGGTAAGTTTTAGCTTAAAGAGAATGAAGACACATCACAACTAAATAAAAACTATAGCCCTTATTTGCATTCTGATTAAAACAAACTAAAAAATTAGACAAACTTACATACGTGACTGATTATTAGATAATATCAAATTTGTGGCATATAAGAAATTGTCCTTTTTATTATTTTTGATACGTTATTGATATAGACAGGAGACAGGGAAATACTGGGTAGATGATGGTGGTTCCCCAGCAAAGGCCTCACTCTCAAGCCTGGAAACCTGCGGCTCTAAATGAGAATAGGCATTCCTGTTTTTATGCCCCAAAGTTGCCTTTTGGCCCACCATGGACCCCTATCCTGTACCCATATAAGCCCCAAACTCCTGGATCTAGAAAGAGAGGAGCAGACCATCAAAAGAGTGGCAGAGAAGGAGAGAAGAGACAGAACATTTGGAGGAGTTTAGCTGGAGATGGTTGGAAAATTGGCCACTGGACGGCCAAACTCCAGGGGAAGATCATCATCCCACTCCATCCCCTTTCGAGCTCCTCATCTAGCCCACTGAGAGTCACCTCAACCACCCAAGAAACCCCCCACATTCACCATCCTTCAAGTCTGTGTGTGACCTGATTCTTTCAGGATGCTTGACAAGAGCTCAAAATACAGAAAGCTGTCACACTGGCCCTCTGCCTTTGCAAAAAGGCAGAGGGTCCACTGAACTGGTTAATACCTAAGCCATCCTTGGATGGCAAGGCTAAAAGAGCAAAATGTAGCACACACCGACTTGGGATCCAGGAGTTTCAGCTACCATCCCTTGATGCTGCCATGGGGAGGGAGCCCAGGGGTGCTTGCCTTGGTTCCTGGACCCGTCCGTCTGTGTGCTCCCCCTCCCATAAGGGGTTTGAATAGTGCTGACGACCAAACAGACAAGTCACACCCCTGTTGCATGTTCTGCAAAGAGGGTCAGACAACTCATTTCATTATGATGTACTTGTGGGACAAAATGACATGCTCTTTGGGATTTGCTTTAGACTCCAGGAATAAAAGCAGGGGGCATGGGGACTTATGCTCTCTACTTTTATGAATATTTGAAAATCAACATAATAAAAGTTTAACAGAGAGAGAGAAAATACAAGTATTTTAATTTTATCTCTACTGGAATCAAAATGCTGTGCACAGCCAATGGTAGGTAGGATCAGAGTAGTCCCAAGCAGAAGGAAGTACACATCCTTGGGAAGAAAGGGTCCCAATAAAGGCCAGGATTTCCACAGATTAAATGCAATGAAATGTAGAATCTCAATCAAGCATCACCAGACATCCAGAAAAAGAATCCACTGTAAATTATTTCTCTGCTGGAGAAGTTACCCTGAATGCAGCAGAGAGACAGGAATAAAATAGGGAGAGAGGTAAAGGGATGTGGAAGACATAATCAGTATCATCTAATATACACTGGAATGCCAGAAGAATAGATTGGAGAAGAAACATTTGAAGAGGAAATGACTGTAAATTTTTCAGAATGAATGAAAGATATGAATTCACTGATCAGGAAGCATACAATTTATCAAGCAGGATAAATAAAAAGAAACAGACATCTAGTCATGATGACATGAAAATGCACAATACCAAAGATATCAAGATCTTAAAGTAACCAATGGGAAGAAAAAATCCAGGTCACTTATGAGGGAGCTACAAGTAGGCTGATAGAAGAAATGATGGAAGCCAGAATATGTTGAAATAGTGACTTTAAAATGCTGAGATCAAATGAATCTCAACCTAGAAATATGTGCCCAGAAAAACTATCTTAGGTTGAGGATAAAATAAAATAGTTTTAGAGAAACAAAAGCAGAGTTTACTGAAAGCTGAGCAATGGTCCTTAATTAAAGGACTTAACTAAAGTTGTAATTTAGTAGAAAACAAAATGAACTTACAGGGAAGTTACGAGAAAAACAAATGGAAGCACATAAATTGATAAATATGTACATAAATCAACAGAAATAGTCTGTATAGAATAATTATAAAGTATTATTTAAGGAGTTATACATTACCAAACCAAAATAGTATAACATGTAAATTAGTTGAGTGGAAGTGACTGAAGTTAAAATACATGCAGTTGTCTTGAAGATTAAAATATTAATGTTACATTGTGTTACACTTGGTGAAAAAAAGCAACTATTTAAGAATAGATAAAGAATATGTATGTTCCAAAGTAGTGTTTGTTGAGGGGGGTGTGGAATAAGTAAATCAACCAACCTGTAAGCCAACCAACCAACTGCCTCAATCAAAAAACAAAAAGCAAGAAAGTAGAAGTTTTGAAAAACAGGACAAATGGAAAGCAAAAATGAGATGTTAAAACAAGTCTAATTCCCAATGTACATGACTTAAGGTATTCATCTTAAGGAAGAAAATATTACTGAGAATAGAAAAGGTTACTTGATAACAAAAATTCTTCACTAGAAATATATAACAATCCTAGCCTTGTATGCATATAACAAAATATATTATACATGTATCTCAATAATTTTAAATGTATAAGGCAAAAGTTGATAGAAATATATCAAAAAATTGTCAATTCCATCATAGTGACAAAACTGAATATACTTCTCTCAATTTTTGATAGATGAAACAGAAACCCTACCCAAAACAACAAAATGTAGAATATCTAGCCAACAATTAAAAAGTCTTATTTAAAAGACATATATAGACCCTTCTACCTAGAAAATTAGCAAATATGCATTATTCTCAAAAACCCATGAAACATTTACAAACCTGATCATGTATCAATCTATATAAAGCAAATCTCACTGCATCAGAAAAAGTTAATATTATACTGACCATATTGTCTGATCTCAATACAATTAAAAATCACTAAGGAGATGTGTAAACATAAAATCCCCACACATTTGAAATTAAAAATAAAATGCTTCCAAATAACTTACAGGATAAGAACAGACAATAGAAATTATATACACACACACACACACACACACACACACACATAATTAAAATCCTACATATAAAATTCTACATATAAAAATTTGCAGGTTACAGCCAAAGTGGTACCACAGGGAACATTTTACTTTTAGATGTTTACCTTAAAAGAAAAAAAAAAAAAGGCTTAAGGGTGTAGTGGTGGGTGCCTGTAGTCCCAGCTACTAGGGAGGCTGAGGCAGGAGAATGGCATGAACCCAGGAGGCAGAGCTTTCAGTGAACTGAGCTTTCAGCACCACTGTACTCCAGCCTGGGCAACAGAGTGAAACTCCGTCTCAAAAAAAAAAAAAAAAAAAAAAAAATAGAAAAAACGAGAAAAGAAGGCTTAAATTGAACTAGCTAACCATTTAATTTAAATGTTAGAAAAAGTATAGTAGACTCCATCGGAAAGCAGAAAGATGGAGATAAGAAAAATAAAATATACTAATATAGAAGAAGAAAGCAAAGACACGCTAGAGAAAATAAGACTAAGTTTTTGAAAAGACCAATTAAATAGATACAACTGTCAGATTTGATCAAGGAAGCTACATAGTAAGTAGCACTTAAAACACTGTGAATGAAATCCAAGACATAATTACATATAAACAACATATCAATATGAACAACTTCATGACAATATCTTACTAATCTCAGAGAATGGACTTGGTTATTATCCTTATTTTGTAGATAAACCTAAGGCTAATCACATACCACTCCCCTTATGGACTTTGTGACTTTTTCCAGGGTAAGCAGAGAATAAGTTGAAAAGCCAAATTCCAAGCCTAGTTTTAAAATCACAATCTTTTGCTTATGAGTGACAAACAACTCTCCCAAACTATCTGGCCAAAAATATATATAATGTAACTAAAAGAAGTTGTAATGGGGATCACAAAATAATTGTCTGAAATATTTAAGCTAACCTGGAGCAAGAGAAAGGGTGAAAAGATTGGAGTAATGCCACAGGACATTCTCCTGACTTCATCTCCTTTCAAATCTTCTGAATTTCATCATTAAAAGCTCTCTAGTTTTTCATTATCAAGTCCTCAGATGTAGTCTCCTGACAAAGCACACTCTTTTTTATTTTTATTTTTTATTTTTTAGCCTGTTTGCTTTTTTTATTTATTTATTATTATTATACTTTAGGTTTTATGGTACATGTGCGCAATGTGCAGGTTAGTTACATATGTATACATGTGCCATGCTGGTGCGCTGCACCCACTAACTCGTCATCTAGCATTAGGTATATCTCCCAATGCTATCCCTCCCCCCTCCGCCTACCCCAAAACAGTCCCCACAGTGTGATGTTCCCCTTCCTGTGTCCATGTGTTCTCATTGTTCAATTCCCACCTATGAGTGAGAATATGCGGTGTTTGGTTTTTTGTTCTTGCGATAGTTTACTGAGAATGATGATTTCCAATTTCATCCATGTCCCTACAAAGGACATGAACTCATCATTTTTTATGGCTGCACAGTATTCCACGGTGTATATGTGCCACATTATCTTAATCCAGTCTATCATTGTTGGACATTTGGGTTGGTTCCAAGTCTTTGCTATTGTGAATAATGCCGCAATAAACATACGTGTGCATGTGTCTTCATAGCAGCATGATTTACAGTCCTTTGGGTATATACCCAGTAATGGGATGGCTGGGTCAAACGCAATTTCTAGTTCTAGATCCCTGAGGAGTCGCCACACTGACTTCCACAAGGGTTGAACTAGTTTACAGTCCCACCAACAGTGTAAAAGTGTTCCTATTTCTCCACATCCTCTCCAGCACCTGTTGTTTCCTGACTTTTTATTTTTTTATTTTTTTATTTTTATTTCTGTTTCTTTTATTATTATTATTATTATTATTATACTTTAGGTTTTATGGTACATGTGCGCAATGTGCAGGTAAGTTACATATGTATACATGTGCCATGCTGGTGCGCTGCACCCACCAAATCGTCATCTAGCATTAGGTATATCTCCCAATGCTATCCCTCCCCCCTCCCCCTACCCCACAACAGTCCCCAGAGTGTGATGTTCCCCTTCCTGTGTCCATGTGTTCTCATTGTTCAATTCCCACCTATGAGTGAGAATATGCAGTGTTTGGTTTTTTGTTCTTGCGATAGTTTACTGAGAATGATGATTTCCAATTTCATCCATGTCCCTACAAAGGACGTGAACTCATCATTTTTTATGGCTGCATAGTATTCCATGGTGTATATGTGCCACATTTTCTTAATCCAGTCTATCATTGTTGGACATTTGGGTTGGTTCCAAGTCTTTGCTATTGTGAATAATGCCGCAATAAACATACGTGTGCATGTGTCTTTATAGCAGCATGATTTATAGTCCTTTGGGTATATACCCTGTAATGGGATGGCTGGGTCGAATGGAATTTCTAGTTCTAGATCCCTGAGGAATCGCCACACTGACTTCCACAAGGGTTGAACTAGTTTACAGTCCCACCAACAGTGTAAAAGTGTTCCTATTTCTCCACATCCTCTCCAGCACCTGTTGTTTCCTGACTTTTTAATGATTGCCATTCTAACTGGTGTGAGATGGTATCTCATTGTGGTTTTGATTTGCATTTCTCTGATGGCCAGTGATGGTGAGCATTTTTTCATGTGTTTTTTGGCTGCATAAATGTCTTCTTTTGAGAAGTGTCTGTTCATGTCCTTCGCCCACTTTTTGATGGGGTTGTTTGTTTTTTTCTTGTACATTTGTTGGAGTTCATTGTAGATTCTGGATATTAGCCCTTTGTCAGATGAGTAGGTTGCAAAATTTTTCTCCCATTTTGTAGGTTGCCTGTTCACTCTGATGGTAGTTTCTTTTGCTGTGCAGAAGCTCTTTAGTTTAATTAGATCCCATTTGTCAATTTTGGCTTTTGTTGCCATTGCTTTTGGTGTTTTAGACATGAAGTCCTTGCCCATGCCTATGTCCTGAATGGTAATGCCTAGGTTTTCTTCTAGGGTTTTTATGGTTTTAAGTCTAACGTTTAAGTCTTTAATCCATCTTGAATTGATTTTTGTATAAGGTGTAAGGAAGGGATCCAGTTTCAGCTTTCTACATATGGCTAGCCAGTTTTCCCAGGACCATTTATTAAATAGGGAATCCTTTCCCCATTGCTTGTTTTTCTCAGGTTTGTCAAAGATCAGATAGTTGTAGATATGTGGCATTATTTCTGAGGGCTCTGTTCTGTTCCATTGATCTATATCTCTGTTTTGGTACCAGTACCATGCTGTTTTGGTTACTGTAGCCTTGTAGTATAGTTTGAAGTCAGGTAGTGTGATGCCTCCAGCTTTCTTCTTTTGGCTTAGGATTGACCAGGAGATGCGGGCTCTTTTTTGGTTCCATATGAACTTTAAAGCAGTTTTTTCCAATTCTGTGAAGAAAGTCATTGGTAGCTTGATGGGGATGGCATTGAATCTGTAAATTACCTTGGGCAGTATGGCCATTTTCACGATATTGATTCTTCCTACCCATGAGCATGGAATGTTCTTCCATTTGTTTGTATCCTCTTTTATTTCATTGAGCAGTGGTTTGTAGTTCTCCTTGAAGAGGCCTTCACATCCCTTGTAAGTTGGATTCCTAGGTATTTTATTCTCTTTGAAGCAATTGTGAATGGGAGTTCACTCATGATTTGGCTCTCTGTTTGTCTGTTATTGGTGTATAAGAATGCTTGTGATTTTTGTATATTGATTTTGTATCCTGAGACTTTGCTGAAGTTGCTTATCAGCTTAAGGAGATTTTGGGCTGAGACAATGGGGTTTTCTAGATATACAATCATGTAGTCTGCAAACAGGGACAATTTGACTTCCTCTTTTCCTAATTGAATACCCTTGATTTCCTTCTCCTGCCTAATTGCCCTGGCCAGAACTTCCAACACTATGTTGAATAGAAGTGGTGAGAGAGGGCATCCCTGTCTTGTGCCAGTTTTCAAAGGGAATGCTTCCGGTTTTTGCCCATTCAGTATGATATTCGCTGGGGGTTTGTCATAGATAGCTCTTATTATTTTGAGATACGTCCCATCAATACCTAATTTATTGAGAGTTTTTAGCATGAAGCATTGTTGAATTTTGTCAAAGGCCTTTTCTGCATCTATTGAGATAATCATGTGGTTTTTGTCTTTGGTTCTGTTTATATGCTGGATTACATTTATTGATTTGCGTATATTGAACCAGCCTTGCATCCCAGGGATGAAGCCCACTTGATCATGGTGGATAAGCTTTTTGATGTGCTGCTGGATTCGGTTTGCCAGTATTTTATTGAGGATTTTTGCATCAATGTTCATCAAGGATATTGGTCTAAAATTCTCTTTTTTTGTTGTGTCTCTGCCAGGCTTTGGTATCAGGATGATGCTGGCCTCATAAAATGAGTTAGGGAGGATTCCCTCTTTTTCTATTGATTGGAATAGTTTCAGAAGGAATGGTACCAGTTCCTACTTGTACCTCTGGTAGAATTCGGCTGTGAATCCATCTGGTCCTGGACTCTTTGTTTGGTAAGCTATTGATTATTGCCACAATTTCAGCTCCTGTTATTGGTCTATTCAGAGATTCAACTTCTCCCTGGTTTAGTCTTGGGAGGGTGTATGTGTTGAGGAATTTATCCATTTCTTCTAGATTTTCTAGCTTATTTGCATAGAGGTGTTTGTAATATTCTCTGATGGTAGTTTGTATTTCTGTGGGATCAGTGGTGATATCTCCTTTATCATTTTTTATTGCATCTATTTGACTCTTCTCTCCTTTTTTCTTTATTAATCTTGCTAGTGGTCTATCAATTTTGTTGATCCTTTCAAAAAACCAGCTCCGGGATTCATTAATTTTTTAAAGGGTTTTTTGTATCTCTATTTCCTTCAGTTCTGCTCTGATTTTAGTTATTTCTTGCCTTCTGCTAGCTTTTGGATGTGTTTGCTCTTGCTTTTCTAGTTCTTTTAATTGTGATGTTAGGGTGTCAATTTTGGATCTTTCCTGCTTTCTCTTCTGGGCATTTAGTGCTATAAATTTCCCTCTACACACTGCTTTGAATGCATCCCAGAGATTCTGGTATGTTGTGTCTTGGTTCTCGTTGGTTTCAAAGAACATCTTTATTTCTGCCTTCATTTCGTTATGTACCCAGTAGTCATTCAGGAGCAGGTTGTTCAGTTTCCATATAGTTGAGCGGTTTTGAGTGAGATTCTTAATCCTGAGTTCTAGCTTGATTGCACTGTGATCTGAGAGATAGTTTCTTATAATTTCTGTTCTTTTACATTTACTGAGGAGAGCTTTACTTCCAAGTATGTGGTCAATTTTGGAATAGGTGTGGTGTGGTGCTGAAAAAAATGTATATTCTGTTGATTTGGGGTGGAGAGTTCTGTAGATGTCTATTAGGTCCGCTTGGTGCAGAACTGAGTTCAATTCCTGGGTATCCTTGTTGACTTTGTGTCTCGTTGATCTGTCTAATGTTGACAGTGGGGTGTTAAAGTCTCCGATTATTATTGTGTAGGAGTCTAAGTCTCTTTGTAGGTCACTCAGGACTTGCTTTATGAATCTGGGTGCTCCTGTATTGGGTGCATATATATTTAGGATAGTTAGCTCTTCTTGTTGAATTGATCCCTTTACCATTATGTAATGGCCTTCTTTGTCTCTTTTGATATTTGTTGGTTTAAAGTTTGTTTTATCAGAGACTAGGATTGCAACCCCTGCCTTTTTTTGTTTTCCATTGGCTTGGTAGATCTTCCTCCATCCTTTAATTTTGAGCCTATGTGTGTCTCTGCACGTGAGATGGGTTTCCTGAATATAGCACACTGATGGGTCTTGACTCTTTATCCAATTTGCCAGTCTGTGTCTTTTAATTGGAGCATTTAGTCCATTTACATTTAAAGTTAATATTGTTATGTGTGAATTTGATCCTGTCATTATGATGTTAGCTGGTTATTTTGCTCGTTAGTTGATGCAGTCTCTTCCTAGTCTCGATGGTCTTTACATTTTGGCATGATTTTGCAGCGGCTGGTACCGGTTGTGCCTTTCCATGTTTAGCGCTTCCTTCAGGAGCTCTTTTAGGGCAGGCCTGGTGGTGACAAAATCTCTCAGCATTTGCTTGTCTGTAAAGTATTTTATTTCTTCTTCACTTAGGAAGCTTAGTTTGGCAGGATATGAAATTCTGGGTTGAAAATTCTTTTCTTTAAGAATGTTGAATATTGGCCCCCACTCTCTTCTGGCTTGTAGGGTTTCTGCTGAGAGATCCACTGTTAGTCTGATGGGCTTCCCTTTGAGGGTAATCTGACCTTTCTCTCTGGCTGCCCTTAACATTTTTTCCTTCATTTCAACTTTGGTGAATCTGACAATTATGTTTCTTGGAGTTGCTCTTCTCGAGGAGTATCTTTGTGGCATTCTCTGTATTTCCTGAATCTGAATGTTGGCCTGCCTTGCTAGATTGGGGAAGTTCTCCTGGATAATATCCTGCAGAGTGTTTTCCAACTTGGTTCCATTCTCCCCGTCACTTTCAGGTACACCAATCAGACGTAGATTTGGTCTTTTCAGATAGTCCCACATTTCTTGGAGGCTTTGCTCATTTCTTTTTATTATTTTTTCTCTAAACTCCCGTTCTCACTTCATTTCATTCATTTCATCTTCCATTGCTGATACCCTTTATTCCATTTGATCGCATCGGCTCCTGAGGCTTCTGCATTCTTCACATAGTTCTTGAGCCTTGGTTTTCAGGTCCATCAGCTCCTTTAAGCACTTCTCTGTATTGGTTATTCTAGTTATACATTCTTCTAAATTTTTTTTAAAGTTTTCAACTTCTTTGCCTTTGGTTTGAATATCCTCCCGTAGCTCGGAGTAATTTGATCGTCTGAAGCCTTCTCTCAGCTCGTCAAAGTCATTCTGCGTCCAGCTTTGTTCTGTTGCTGGTGAGGAACTGCATTCCTTTGGAGGAGGAGAGGCACTCTGCTTTTTAGAGTTTCCAGTTTTTCTGCTCTGTTTTTTCCCCATCTTTGTGGTTTTATCTACTTTTTGGTCTTTGATGATGGTGATGTACAGATGGGTTTTTGGTGTGGATGTCCTTTCTGTTTGTTAGTTTTCCTTCTTACTGGCCAAGATGGCGGAATAGGAACAGCTCCGGTCTACAGCTCCCAGCGTGAGCGATGCAGAAGATGGGTGATTTCTACATTTCCATCTGAGGTAATGTGTTCATCTCACTAGGGAGTGCCAGACAGTGGGCGCAGGTCAGTGGGTGAGCGCACTGTGCCCCAGCCGAAGCAGAGGCGAGGCATTGCCTCACTCGGGAAGTGCAAGGGGTCAGGGAGTTCCCTTTCCAGGGGTAACAGACGGCACCTGGAAAATCGGGCCACTCCCACCTGAATACTGTGCTTTTCCAACGGGCTTAGGAAACAGTGCACCAGGAGATTATAGCCCGCACCTGGCTCAGAGGGTCCTATGCCCACGGAGTCTCGCTGATTGCTAGCACAGCAGTCTGAGATCAAACAGCAAGGCTGCAGCGAGGCTGGGGGAGGGGCGCCCACCATTGCCCAGGCTTGCTTAGGTAAACAAAGCAGCCGGGAAGCTGGAACTGGGTGGAGCCCACCACAGTTCAAGGAGGCCTGCCTGCCTCTGTAGGCTCCACCTCTGGGGGCAGGGCACAGACAAACAAAAAGACAGCAGTAACCTCTGCAGACTTAAATGTCCCTGTCTGACAGCTTTGAGGAGAGCAGTGGTTCTCCCAGCACGCAGCTGGAGATCTGAAAACAGGCAGACTGCCTCCTCAAGTGGGTCCCTGACCCCTGACCCCCGAGCAGCCTAACTGGGAGGCACCCCCCAGCAGGGGCAGACTGACACCTCACACGGCCGGCCGGGTACTCCAACAGACCTGCAGCTGAGGGTCCTGTCTGTTAGAAGGAAAACAAAGCACACTCTTAACTCCTCTCTTTCCAGTTTCTTTGCAGCCCGCCTAGTTTACGTATAGTGTTTGAAATTGTTCATTTCATCAGGTATGCAAATAAGGCCTCATTTGAAGGTGTCAAAAGTCACAATAGACATAGCAGGTAACTTAATGGAATGCTCCATAAAAAAACCTTAGACATACTGCTAGTGGCCAGAGCTGCAGAAGGTAAGCTTGTCTTTAGCAGGTGTATAGATGAACTGAAGGGAATGATGGAGCTTAATAACCTAGTCTTTGCTGGACTTTAAGTCATCAGGTGGTCCTGTGAGAAAAGCTGGACAGAAACTGTTGAGATAGGTATGAACAACACTATGGTTCATTCTGAAGATGTGGTTGGGAATTATGAGGAGTTCAAGAGGTGCAGCTTATGTACACCCCAAACATCTTGGCTTCTTCTCCAAGCATCCTTACTTAGCACAAGGGGAGGAAGGACATACTCACTGAGCAGCTCCTATGTGGAAGCACATTACACCCTTGTGTACAGTAACCCTATAGCAACCTTGTGGGGCAAGCTCTCTCAACCCCATTTCATGGGTAAGGAAATGGTAGCTTAGAGGTAGAGTACCTTGCTCAAGGCCTCACAAAGAGCAGAGTCAGATTCATGATTTCATTCTGGCTTGAAAGGCCATACTCAGAAAATTACATGTCTTTTATATCACAGAGCCCATCTAAAAGTTGATACATCACTTCCTCCTCTTTGTCATCCATTTCTTCTCCCAAGCTCCCAGTCCTCATTCAGATCAAGGAATCTCCCAATTCTGATCAAACTCCCTGTCATCACGACTTTAAATCTCCCCTTCTTTCCTTCACATGCATGTCCCAAATGCTTTCTATTCTATTTGGGGCATGTTTTTCATATTTGTCTTCCCTTTTCATTCTCACTCTCATAATCCAGAGGCACAGGACCTTTCTTCTGGATTGTAATGATTCTGTCCTTGTAGTCTTCCCATCAATTTCCAATGTCCCCTGTCCAGACAAGTCGTGCCATATCCATTCTTCCCATTGGAATGGTGATTCTCTGTGGTGCCCAAGGCATACAGGAATCACTTTAAGTGTGTTTTACAGTGTGTGTTTAGGTTGGGGGTGGGGGGGTCACTTCCATAATTTAACAGAGATATTCTTCTCTCATCCCACTGTTGAGAGTCCCTGACAGAGGTTTTTCTCTGCCTCTACTCCCACAGGAAGAATTATTATCATCAGAAGCCTGTGATGCTGATAAAGTTCTTCATGTTCTTTGGGTGTGCTTGTGTGAATGAAGTGTTAAACCACTAAACCATAAATGACTTGAAGGAATATCTTCTATCTTAGATGTCTAGTGCCTAGTACAGCACCTAAAACACAATAGGTGCACAGTAAGTATCTTTTTAATAAAGGAGTGCCAGGTGCGGTGGCTCATGCCTGTAATTCCAGCATTTTGGGAGGCCGAGGAGGGTGGATCACGAGGTCAGGATTTCGAGACCACCCTGGCCAACATGGTGAAACCCCGTCTCTACTAAGAACACAAAAATTAGCTGAGCGTGGTGATGCATACCTGTAATCCCAGCTACTGGGGAGGCTGAGGCAGGAGAATTGCTTGAACCCAGGAGGTGAAGGTTGCAGTGAGCCAAGATCGTGCCACTGCACTCCAGCCTGGGTGACAGGGCGAGACTCTGTCTCAAATAAATAAATAGATAAATAAATAAGCAAACAAGCAAGCAAACCGTTAACTCTTTCAAGGCAGAGACTGTATCTTTTATCATGTGTACTTAGCCCATAGTTGGTGCTCAGGACAGGCTAACTGAAAAAATAAATACATAAATAAATGGTACAAATTTTACTAGCGTCTTCAGGTATGTTTCACAATGCTGGTTTGATTACCTTTTTCTTTTATTGTTTACAAGTAGAATAACTGAGCCCTTCACCTTTGACATTCAACCTAGAATTCCAGATATGTAAGACTTTTAAAGATAGTAATGGGAACTGAAAGTTATTTTCTACATTCCAAAAAGGCTAACAAATAATGCATTTACTCATATGAAGGTCAATTAAAATGACAAATTGCTTTGCTTTTGGCCAGAATATATCAAATTAGTGTGTGGTAGCTTACTGTTGCACATCGTAAACCCTGATTGGCTGATATATATCTTTGATTAACAAAAATAATGAGACAAATTAGTTATTGCTAAATAAATGCAGGTTACTTGATACATACAATCTTTCAAAGTGTGGTTTGTGTGGAAAGAAACACATTACAAGGGCATCTTTTCCTTCACCCGCTTAATAAGGGAGCAGGCATGAAAAAACAAGTGAGGTCCAAGCCATCTCAACCAGACTGATATATATAATCGACCTTGGATTCTGAGAACTGGCTTTTAGTACTTTCCTTTAGATTTTGCAAATGGAATTTTAATTGGTTTCCTTGTTTTAAAACTCTGAGAGGACAGTTGTCTTTATTTCATCCATTTTTGAGAGCTAATGAGGCCCAGGGAGGTTAGGTGACCTTCCCGCAGCCGTCAACCACACAGCCATAATGGGAACTCTCTTCTCCGTCCCAAGCCAACCACTTAGTTCACATGGATATTCTTTTTTCTTGATGTAATGAGGAGAAAAAAGTTAATGATGATTATTTAACCACTTACTCAACAAATATTTATTATGCACATATTGTGTGCCATTTGGGCTTTGAGATATCCAGCTAGGAGAATGGCAGACTATCAGAGGAGACGGGGAGGCTTGACAATGACACCAAAAAATCCCAAAGGGGGACTTCTGCCAAAATTCATCTCCCTGGATTACACCCTTACCTTTCTCCCATTCATTGGCTCTCCATTTTGTATCAGGGTTCAAATAATTTTTTTCTGGCATTTTAGGCATCCTGTGATTGGGCCCACATACATTTCCTTTATGATTTATTTATGGCCCATCATGCTCCAGCCACAGAGGGCCTGTGACGTTTTTTCAACACATCACCCACAGACACATCATTGTCCCTGCTCATGCTGTTCCCTCAGGAAAACTCAATCTTCAACCTCCAACTACTGAAACGTACCCGTCTTCAGGTGAAATGCTTCCTCCTGGTTGTGTCTGTAAAGCTGTTCATTTTAGGTCTCTTTATACTTCAGTCACCTGCAAGACTTTCTCTCTGATTAGACTAAGTTCTCTGAAGCAGGGCCAAGCCTTACTCATCTGTTTACCACTACAAAGTCTATCTTTAATCTTGACAACCTCCACAAATGCTGTGTGTTGACCCTGACTCTGTGCCAGCCATTGGTACCAAACACAATATATACTTTATCTTATTTAATTCTCATAGCAAACTATGATGAGAGTGCTATAGTTATTCTGGCTTCATGGATAATAGCAGAAACTCAGTGCGGTTCTATTTTAGGACACTTCTCCTAAAACTTTAGACTTCAATATACACATTCCTCAGTGAAGGAAAATGAAGGCAAAGCCCTAGAGATGGGGCTTTTTTCTTCTGTCTGACCAATTAAGTATTACCTACAAGAAGGTCTAGGAGAGTCTTTGGGTACTTTCCGGAGTTAGAACCTGAGATCAAAAGGATAGAACCTGGGATCTTCGAAGCAAGATAGTGAAGTTAAAAGGATGGTAAGTGAGAACATGCCCTAAACCCACCAAAGGGACTTTGGGAGTCCTCATAAAGAAATGAAAGGAAAACATGATTGTTTCCTCTGATCCTCTGTCTACCTGTGATTACAATGGGCTCTGATGATATCTTTGATCATGATGAGACTGTGACAGTATCTGTGATTGTCAGAGATTGCAAAGTGGATTTAGGATTTTTGATAGACTTGTCAATGCATCTGCTTTATCAGGTAGTTTCATTCCCTTATCACAGTGACCTAAGTGTTATAGGAAAGCAGACTAGCATCACTGTAGACATGTCATAGTAGAGGACATGTCAGTAGAATCCCACAGTAGGCTTTCTGAAAGGCTGTTCTGTATCAGGTGTGATAATAATAGATTGCTGTCTTTTAGCTGTGAAATTGTGTTACTACCAAGACAAGAATTATGCATGTTCAATGTCGGAATTTGAAACAGAGGTACAGATTTGTTGAGTGACTTGCCCCAGGTCACACAGCTCATCCCAGAGAGATTGGAGAGCTGTATATTGGATTCCTGGTCCCATGTCAATGTTTTCTTCATACAACATCATTCCTGTTGAATGTCTGTAGATTTGGGAGTACATTTTCATTTCAAACTCTAATCATAACAGAGAAAACATGTTTCGTTTTCACCGCATATATATACATATAGTCCAAGCTTATAGCTAATGAACAAATACTGTTATTTTTCCTCAACTGTGTTTCATGCCGGTGATATCACGCTATCTACTTTATTGGTTTAAATTATTCAGCTCTTAATTATCATATTATGAATGTTTAATTTTTGCCCTGATATTGTCAGAAAGTAAAAGTGCCCTTGCACCAGTGGGCTTTGGTCCTGAAGTGTGGTTCCACATTCACTACACCAGCAAGAGCAATCTCTTTTACAGAGGCCCTGGGACTGTGCAGTGCTTGTCTGAGGATTCCCCAAAGCTGCACTTTCCTTCTGACCTAAGAGCCAGTGATTAAAGCAGGGAGTTGCTAACTTTTGGCATACCTGGGAAAATAAAAGTCTTAAAATAATTTCCAGGGAAACAGGAAGTAATTTCAAGAAATAGGGACCTCGTTTTGTAATTTATTTGTAATACATATGAGTTAAGTTTCCCTTTAATTAAGGAGGAAGAACAGTTGAGAAATTTCGCTGCAAAGCAAATAGTCTTTTACTATATCGTAATAATGATCATGTGTACTGTATCATTTTTCCACATCCACAGTCTCTGTTATAGGATTCTCCTCACCCAACTCTTTCTCCATATTTGAACAATAATAAGATCTTCTTTATTCTGACTTCTAAATTTTCCAAATCTGTCTTCTCATTATTCTCACTGCTGTTTCCTAGTTCTTGCTCTCATGATTTACTATGCAGACAGTTGCACTATCTTTCTAGTAGGCTTTCCTTTGTGGTTATTTGGAAGCCCCCCTCTGCATGACCACCAGAGTGATCTAACTCTAAATTCTGACCACATTAGTTCTCTGCTTAAAACCCTTCCACAATGCAGGATCCTTCAGCAGTAGCTTTCAAACTGTCCCACAGAAGGGTCCATAATGACGAAAGAGAAGAAAGCATGTCCCAGTGGCTGGGGTCTGAGCCTGAGCTGGCCTGCCATGAGTGCAATGTTTCTTTGCAGTTGATCTCAAAAATTGTCAAGAATCTTACATCCCAATAATTACATGGATTTTTATTGTAAAAATCATACCTTTTATCAGCACTCACAAAATTGGCACTGTAGGAGATGGTCCAAATCTATCCCTGGACTTTGTAGCCCCTCTGAAAGGCCACCTCCTTATCCTCAGGCATATGTGTGTGTGTGTGTGTGTGTGTGTGTGTGTGTGTATGTATGTTAGTTTTAACAGACCTATGAAATTATTCTTCTTTTTCTTTTTTCTTTTTGAGACAGAGTCTTACTCTGTCACCCAGGCTGGAGTGCAGTGATGTGATCTCGGCTTACTGCAACCTCTGCCTCCCAGGTTCAAGCAATTCTCCTGCCTCAGCCTCCCGAGTAGCTGGGACTACAGACATGATGCCACCACACGCTAATTTTTTGTATTTTTAGTAGAGATGGGGTTTCACCATGTTAGCCAGGATGGTCTCGATCTCCTGACCTCATGATCTGCCCACCTCGGCCTCTCAAGAAATTATTCTTATGTGATAGAAACAGAAGGAAACAGCAATTCATTGAGACTAAATGCCAGGCACTGTTAGACCTTTTCCCTAATGGACCTCATCTGTTGTTTCACCTCCCCTAGATGATGGGGGTGTTATCCTTATTTTACAGATGAGGGAATTGAAGCTTAGCTGTATCATGCACTTTGCACAGAAAAATGACAGAAGGGAAATATAGCAAGTAGCTAACAGCAGTTATGGGTGATTTTAATTTTTGTTTCTTATATTTTTTATCTTTCCGACCTTTCTATAATTACCATGAATTGTTCTTCCTAAAAGAACTAATATAAACTATATGAAAAGATTAAATGAGATTATCCATATGAGAGTCCTTAGCACAGTGCTTGGCAAATCAATTTTATTCTCGTTCCTTATTCATCTTTGTATCCATCACAGCATCCAGCACCCACACTCCTAATAAAGAGCCAATAAAGCCAGGTTCCACTCAATTGGATTAAAAATTCAACTGAAGATTATTTTAGTGTTATTTCCTCCAGTAATACATTGGCAACCATAAATTACATACACACGGGATAGGCTGGTTAAAATACATCTCATTAAGCTAAGTTTAAGACTTTTGGTTAGCCAGTCAAAATGTAGTACCTCGCATTTATTAAGGTTTTACTATGCAGAAGATTCTATGCTTTGTGCTTTAAGGGTATCATGTCTTTAGTCATGTCAACAATTTTTTGAGATCGCCATTATTATGATCCCCAGCAATGGAAAAGTAAATAACACGCCCCAGTTTACCTGACCCGTAAGTCGAAGAGCCAAAATTCATACCTGGTGACAGTGGAGTCAAGTTCCTCCTTTAAAATCCTCATGCTAGGCTGGAGCCTAAGGTTTGTTGCCTTTTCCACACAAGTATTTCTGATTTTAAACATGCTCTATGTCACTGAGTGCCTGCTATGGATCAGACACTTTGATTCACCTTGTTTTATCCATATAATAAAATGTGCCTCACTGGGTCTTTTCACATATGAGATAACAAGATTTAATAATTTTCCTAAAGTCCCACAGTAAGGAGCAGAGCTGGGATTTACAAGCAGTTTTGACACAAGAACCTTCTGATTTTTGTTGCTGTATGCTGTCTCTATGTTTGTACAGGGCTATAAAGCTCCAGAATGCTCAATGCACACACCAGATCCTTAAACACACTTGTAATAGAATACCAAGCCCAGTTTAAGCACTAGATTTGCCTTTAGCAAAATTCAGCTTTCACTCTGCATGGAAAGCCTCTCAGTGCCTGTAAAAGAAGGGCCAGGCCTGCTCAGAAGCAGCTCATTTGTCTCCAGTCTCTGCGGTTCCTGTCCACTGCAGAGGTTTATGGCTGCCAGTCCACTACGGGGCCTGCTGCCCGCTGAGCTTGTCTGTTTCACTACAGTAGGCAAATGGACTCTGCAGAACAGAACACACTGATTCTCCCCTCCACTACTGATATGCAACACACCCATGACCTAGAAAATAGACCTGAATTCCAACTATAATTTATAGACCCCGGCCCTGCCGGGATGAAACAGAAAATAAATAGACCCTCATGAAGTTATTTGTTGAGGACTTGATGGCTCGACACGGATGCTCATGGCCCTGTCCAAGTTCACGAGCCCATGCTGGGGCTATTATGCTTCCAAGGAAACAGATGGGGCTAAGTCAAGGAGGATGAGAAGATGGGGCCGGTGGCAGCTAGAGGGGAGGAAAGGAGGACTCAGAAGCCACAGGCTTATAGGAGGATGAATCATGCTTTTCATCTGCTTGTGAATCAAATCTGATAAATGGATCCTCCTGAGATACGTAGTATATGGTCAATCCCACCCAGTCAGTTCCTGTGGTCCTCTGGACTAGGGCTGTGTGCTTTGCGGGTGGAGAAGGGTGGGATTTGGAATTTCTTAAAGTGCCTTAGAACTGCTTGAGGGAAACCCTAAGCTCACAGAGTTGCGGCCCACTCTCAGTCCTGTGGCTGGCTTCTATCTCAGTTCCTTTCACCTTAGCTCCCTTACTGGGAATAGCTCCCTTACTGGGAATAGAGCCCCAGTGCAGGTGCAAGAGTGCCCTGATTGACTCAGCAAGCATTGTCCTTTGGGCCAGGTCCCCAGGAAAGCATTCTGCTCTAAGACAGACTGACTACTTACTCAAGGAAGTGCCACTCACCTGTCTCCAATACCACCGACTTGCACACAAGCTTCCCACTGCCAAGCCCTACCCCAAAAACCTAACCTTATCCCAGGTCTGGATATTTCTCAATCATGTCCTGATTTGCTACATCCCTTTGGGCACTCCTTTGTATTGCTACCTACCTGTTTAATCTTTTTGTATCTATGTCCTTCTTATCCTGTTTTCTTTCATTTCCCTGCCATACTTTTTAAATTGAAGACTACCTCTGCATTGAAGTTGAACCTATAAAAATATCTTAGAGTCTTGAAGACATTATGAAGACCCATTGATGACCATTGAGTGTAGGTGACTAGATGTGGGGGTGAAAGAAAGAGGTAAGACAAATACAGCTCCTGTAATTTTAGCCTAAGACACTGAAAAGGGAGAAAACTGGGAGTAGAGGAGATTTCGTGGTGATGTGCACGGAATTTAAGAGTGCAATTTGGGATATGTTAAATCTGAGATTATTTTATAATTGCCATAAGTGGGAGTTGCAGAATTAGTTGAATTTGTGGGTCCAGAGTTCAGAGAAGAGGTCTAGGCTGGAGATTTGAATGTGGAAAACATCAGGTGTACATGGCATTTAAACCCTTGTAATGTGATGTGATGAGTCCATCTATACAGGGAGTATATAGAGTAAAGAGGTTCTAAGCCTGAGCACCACAAGTTATAAAGATTTCTGAAGGTAAGGAGGACTCAAAGGAGAACTATAAAAGGCATACAGAGGAAGCAAGGCAGGAGCCGTGCTTCCTTGAATTATAAGAGCTTCCGTTTCCTGAATGACACCTCTACTGTGTCTTCCGGGTGCCAGTGCTTTGCTTGCATTTCCTTAATCCTCACAAATAACTGGCAAGGGGGATATTGCTCCCCTCATTTTCCAGGGAGGTAACTAAGACTTGGAGAAGTAAAATGACTTCACCAAGGTTATATAATGGGAAATGGAAGAAATGGGGCTTAAAATTAAGTCTGGCTGGTTGGGTAGAATTTGATGAGTGAAAAGAGGAGCAAACATTTCCCGAGTCCCAAGTGCCTGGTAATAATTAGGCAGTAATACTTCAGGCATCATGCTAGGCATGTTTACATACTCGGTCTCACTTAATCCTCACAACGTCCCTGTAAAGTTAAAACAGTTAGCTTTGTTTTTCTGGTTGAGAAAATTGTGATATGGAGAACTTTAGTAATCTGCCCAAAGTTTCATAGCTAGTGGAGCCAGGACAAGAATTCATGCCTCTCTGGCTACCAAGCCTGCTCTCTCTTCATTATTCCCTCTTTATGCTGAGAGCAGTAGAGAAAAAGGCATGAATGTGCACTTCCCTGTGGGTCCTGAGATGTGAGAGAATTGTGACATGTACCAGCCAATGTGACCGGAATAGTCTACACTCCAGCGGCTCTTCCTATTCTTTTCTCTGCTCGCCCAAGGTTCTGACTCTTCCAGAATCCGCTTCACACTGAGCTGGCATCCTGAACAGACATGGGCAAGGCAGAAGTGCCTCATCTGCCAGGACCTTTTCATAGCTGATTTGTTAATTGGGACAAGCACTCACAAAAGCACTATGATTTGATGTCAACTAAATTATCTGGCACTCACAACCCAAATTAAAGATTTGAAGTGCATGGTTGGCATTGGAATGATGCACTCCTTCCTCTCACAATAAATGACCTGGAGTTTCCCATACGATGGGAAGCAAAGGAAAGTGACTCTGTGACTACTACTCTGTGATTCCAGCTACCATGTTCTAGGTACGATAATAACTGTGTGTGTGTGGCACAATCACACTGAGGATAAAGGGTTACAATTCCCATTTTACAGATAAATAAACTAAAATAAACAAAAATCAGATCAAGTACAGTTCTCAAGGTTCTATGACTAACAAGCAGCAGGATAAGGAGTGAGATACAGAGCAACAATATAATTATTTTAAATCTATTTCTCTGTTTTTTTTTTTCCCCGAATATTGAACAAAACAAAAGGAAAGTAAAGAACCTGGGAGAGAGGATGACATCATACTTTGTTATGGCAACAGAATCACTTCAAGGAGAACCAGGAAGTACTATGTGGACCTTTAGAGCAGTGCTTCTCAAAATGTAATGTACACATGAGTCACCTAGCGGTCTTGTTCAAGTGCAGATTCTGAATAGGTCTGGGAGGGCTTGCTCTTCTGCGTTTCTAAGCTCCCTGCTGCAGGTCAAAGTTAAGAGAGAGAGACAGAGAGTAAGTACTCACTAAGCAAAGGACAATACGGGGGCTGGGTACAGTGGCTCACACCTGTAATCCCAGGACTTTGGGAGACCAAGGCAAGTGGATCACCTGAGCTCAGGAGTTCAAGACCAGCCTGGCCTACATGGCAAAACCCCATCTCTACAAAAATATAAAAATTAGCCAGGCACAGTGGCATGCACCTGTAGTCCCAGCTATCTGGGAGGCTGAGGTGGAGGAATCGTTTGAGTCCAGGAGGCAGAGGTGGCAGTGAGCTGAGATCATCACCATTGCACTCCAACATGGGTGACAGAGCAAGACCCTGTCTCAAAAAAAAAAAAAAAAAAAAAAGGATAATATGAGAATGTGATATTGAATGTGATTTCATTCTTACAATCTCCCAGTGCGTTATACAAGCCCAGAGAGCAATTAGTTCCAATTTGGAGTGAGGGAAAGGATAAGAGAGGCTGTGACTTCCTTCATGTTAGGCACACACCCGGAAGAGTTGAGTTGCCAGCCAAGGACTCCTGACATTAAACTCTTCATGCATTGTTCTCCACTGCCCATTCTGCCTTCCATTTAGAAGATGTGGTTGTTGAAGCCACAGACAGGAAAATCCCAAAGGTATTTTATAGAAAAAAAATTCTCATACTGTGTTTATAAACCTAAAAATGCAAACAAGACAGCATTTTAGGCAGAAAGTTTCAGACCAGTAGTTAGCAGAGAAAGGAACTAAGACCCCTGAGATGACGAAATAAATGAAGAAATCAGAAAGGGCTAAGTCCCATCTTCACGTAGGAAACTAGACATTATTCTTAAATTAGAAAGTCTGTTTTTGGGTCATGGAGAGTATGGGCAGGCATTGCCTCCTCTGCCTCTTGATAAATGAATAAGGAGTGTGAAGAGCTGTGTTTGACTTGCTGAATGCCTATTTAAACCTCTTGATGGAATGAAAACAGAGAACATGAGATAGGGATGGTAAAAGCTTGTGGCTGGTTGAAATAAGCACATGTGGTTGAAAGAGACATATTGCTGTTTGGTCCTCCCCCAACTGGCTGTGTGCCTTTGAGCAAGGACAGCACTTCTTGAAAGTGGTGGATGATCAGGATTTCTTTGGGAAAAAGTGAGCGTCACTGGGGAGAGCGGAGATGACTTAAAACATTAAAAATTTTCAACCCACTTTACATTATTTTTAATACCTTCTTATGATATCAAGGAGAAACACTCACTTTGGTGCTGGTACATTTTCAAAATCATTCTATTTTGTGTGTGATCACTCATTACCTAATTTACATATAAATATATATATATATTAAATAGAAAATAGATAACAGACTCACAACCTCAATCAATGCTATCTATTGCATAAGATAATGATGTTATTGTATTTATTTTTATCTTTAGAGATACCGCTTTCCTGTTTTTTGCAGTGATATAATGTTTAAGTAAAACAAAGTCAGTTGAATTTAAATACTAGCTAAATACTACAGATGATATTTGAATGAAGGAAGTTTGGGAAACACAAAACCAAGTGTTCTCTAAGGCCTTGCTATTCTAAGAGAAAAATGTACCAAGCAAACAGAAAACAGAAGAAAGCAGGGGTTGCTATGCTAATTTCAGACAAAACTGATTTTAAACCAACAAAGATTTAAAAAGACAAAGACAGACATTACATAATGGGAAAGGATTCAATTCAACAGGAAGACCTAAATATCCTAAATATATATGCATCCAACACAGGAGCATCCAGATTCATAAAGCAAATTTCTAGAGATCTTTAAAGAGACTTAGATAACTACACAATAATATGGGGCGACATCAACAAATACCCCAATGACAGTATTTAACCAATCATCAAGGAAGAAAACTAACAAAGATATTCAGGACCTGAACTTGACACCCGGCCAAACAGACCTAATAGACATCTACAAAGCTTTCTAATCCAAAACAGCAGAATATACATTCTTCTCATTAGCATGCAGCACATACTCTAAAATCAACTACACAATCAGACATAAAACAATCCTCAGCAAATTTTTTAAAAAGTGAAATCATACAACTACACTCTAAGACCACAGTGCGATAAAAACAGAAATCAATACTAAGAAAATTGCTCAAAATCATACAATTACATGGAAATTAAATAAACAGCACCTGAATGACTTTTGGGTTAATAATGAAATTAAGGCAGAAACAAAGAAATTCTTTGAAACTAATGAGAACAAAGATACAGCATACGACAATCTCTGGGACATAGCTAAAGTCACCTTAAGAGAGAAATTTATAATGCTAAATCCCCACATCAAAAAGTTAAAAAGATGTCAAATTAACAACCCAACATTACAACAAAAGGAACTACAGACAGAAGAGCAAACCAACTCCAAAGCTAACAGAAGACAAGAAATAACCCAAAGCAGGCTGAACTGAAGGAAACTGAGAAATGACAAACCATACAAAAGATCAACAAATCCAGGTTTTGGTTTCTTGAAAGAATTATTACAAAATAAGATAGACTGCTGGCAGGACAAATAAAAAAAGACAGAGAAAATCCATATAAACTCAATAAAAAATGGCAAAGAAGACATTACCATTGACTCCACAGAAATTCAAAAAACCCTGAGTGACTACTATGAACACCTCTATACACACAAGCTAGAAAACCTGGAATGAATGGATAAATTCCTGGAAATATACAATCGTGTGAGAATAAACCATGTAGGAATTAAATTCCTGAACAGACCAATAATGAGTTCCAAAACTGAATCAGTAATAAAAAGCCTACTAACCAGAAAAATCCCAGGACAAGACAGATTCACAGCCAAATTCTGCCAGATATATAAAAAAGAGCTGGCATCATTCTGATATGGTTTGAATCTGTGTCACCACCCAAACCTTATGTTCAATTGTAATCCCCAGTGTTGGAGGTGGGGCCTGGTGGGAGGTGATAGGATCAGGGTGGCAGACTTCTCCTGAATGGTTTGGCATCATCCCTGTTGGTACTGTCCTTGTCATAGTGAGTGAGTTCTCATGAGATTTGGTTGTTTAAATGTGTGTAACACCTCCCCTCTCTCTTGCTCCTGCTCTGGTCATGTGACATGCCTGTTCCCCCTTTGCCTTCCAGCATGATTAGAAGCTTCCTGAGGCCTACCCAGTAGCAGATGCCTTTATGATTCCTGTGCAGCCTGCAGAACCATAAGCCAATTAAACCTCTTTTCTTTATGAACTACCAAGTCTCAGGTATTTCTTTGCAGAAATGTAAAAACAGCCCAATACACATTCCTACTGAAAGCATTCCAAAAAAATTGAGCAAGGGGGACTCCTATAACTCATTCCATGAGTCTAGCATCTCCCTGATACCAAAATCTGGCAGAGACATAAAAAAAGAGGAAATTTCAGGCCAATATCCTTGATAAACTACAGATGCAAAAGTCCTCAACAAAATACTAGAAAACTGAATAGAGAAGCACATCAAAGATAAACTACAGATGCGAAAGTCCTCAACAAAATACTAGAAAACTGAATAGAGAAGCACATCAAAATGTTAATCCACCACAAACAAGTAGGCTTTATTCCTGGGATGCAAGTTTGGTTCAATATATGCAAATCAATAAATGTGATTCATCACATAAATAGAACTAAAACTGAAAACCACATGATCATCTCAATAGATGCAGAAAAGACTTCTGATAAAATTCAACATCAATTTATGTTAAAAACCCTCAACAAACTAACCATTGAAGGAACATACTCCAAAAAACAAGAGCAATCTATGACAAGCCCACAGTCAACACCATACTGAATGGACAAAAGCTGAAAGCATTACCCTTTAAAACTGGAACATGGCATTGCTGGCAAGAAGGTCAAATAGTAACAGCTCTTGTCTGCAGCTCCCAGTGAGATCGACGCAAGTGATTTCTGCATTTCCAACTGAGGTGCCCGGTTCATCTCACTGGGACTGGTTGGACAGTGGGTGCAGCCCACGGAGGGTGAGCCAAAGCAGGGAGGGGCATCGCCTCACCCAGGAAGCACAAGGGGTCAGAGAATTTTCTCCCCTACCCAACGGAAACCATGAGGGACTGAGCCTGAGGAACTGTGCACTCCGGCCCAGATACAGCACTTGTCCCACAGTCTTTGCAACCCGCAGACTAGGATATTTCCTCTGGTGCCTACCCCACCAGGAACCTGGGTTTCAAGCACAAAACTGGGCAGCCATTTGGGCAGACAATGAACTAGCTGCAGGAGTTGTTTGTTTGTTTGTTTGTTTTTTCCATGCCCCAGTGGTGCCTGGAATACCAGTAAGACAGAACTGTTCACTACCCTGGAAAGGGATGCTGAAGGCAGAGATCCAAGTGATTTGGCTTAGTGGGTCCCACCCCCACAGAGCCCAGCAAAATAAGATCCACTGGCTTGAAATTCTCACAGCCAGCACAGCAGCAGTCTGAGATCCACCTGGGATGCTCAGCTTTGGTTGAGGAAGAGGTGTCCACCATTGCTGAAGCTTGAGTAGGCAGTTTTACACTCACAGTGTAAACAAAGCCACCAGGAAGTTGGAACCAGGCGGAGCCCACTGCAGCTCAGCAAGGCTGCTGTGGCCAGACTGCCAGATTTCTCCTCTCTGGGCAGGGCATCTCTGAAAAAACAGCAGCAGCCCCAGCCATGGACTTATAGATAAAACCCCCATCTCCCTGGGACAGAGCACCTGGGGGAAGGGGCGGCTGTGGGCGCAGTTTCAGCAGACTTAAATGTCCCTGCCTGATGGCTCTGAAAACAGCCGTGGATCTCCCAGCACAGTGTTTGGGCTCTACTAAGGGTCAGACTGCCTCCTCAAGTGGGTCTCTGACTCCTGTGCCTCCTGACTGGGAGACACCTCCCGGTAGGGGCCAACAGACACCTAATACAGGAGAGCTCTGGCTGGCATCTGGCAGGTACCCCTGTGGGATGAAGCTTCCAGAGGCAGAACAGGCAGCAATCATTGCTGTTCTGCAGCCCCCACTGGTGATACCCTGGCAAACAGGGTGGGGAATGGACCTCTAGCAAACTCCAGCAGATCTGCAGCAGAATGGCCTGACAATTAGAAGGAAAACTAACAAACAGAAAGGAAAAGCACATCCAAAGACCCCATTTGAAGGTCAATAACATCAAAGACCAAAGGCAGATAAATCCACAAAGATGGAGAGAAACCAGTGCAAAAAGGCTGAAAATTCCAAAAACTAGAACACCTCTTCACCTCCAAAGGATCACAACTCCTCACCAGCAAGGGAACAAAACTGGACAGAGAATGAGTTTGATGAACTGATAGAGGTAGGCTTCAGAAGGTGGGTAATAACAAATTCCACCGAGCTAAAGGAGCATGTTCTAGCCCAATGCAAGGAAGCTAAGAACCTTGAAAAAGGTTAGATGAATTCCTAACTAGAATAACCAGTTTGGAGAAGAATATAAATGACTGATGGAGCTGAAAAACACAGCATGAGAACTTCGTGAAACATACGCAGTTATCAATAGCCAAATCGATCAAGTGGAAGAAAGGATATCAGTGACTGAAGATAAACTTAATGAAATAAAGCGAGAAGACAAGATTAGAGAAAAAGGAATAAAAAGGAATGAACAAAGCCTCCACAAAATATGAGACTATGTGAAAAGACCAAATCTACATTTGATGGTGTACCTGAAAGTGACAGGGAGAATGGAAACAAGTTGGAGAACACTCCTCGGGCTATTATCCAGGAGAACTTCCCCAACCTAGCAAGACAGGTCAATATTCAAATTCAGGAAATATAGAGAACACCACAAAGATACTCCTCAAGAAGAGCAACCCCAAGACACATAATTGTCATATTCACCAAGGTTGAAATGAAGGAAAAAATGTTAAGGGCAGCCAGAGAGAAAGGTTGGGTTACCCACAAAGGGAAGCCCATCCGACAAACAGCAGATCTCTCTGCAGAAACCCTACAAGCCAGAAGAAAGTGGGGGCTGATATTCAACATTCTTAAAGAAAAGAATTTTCAACTCAGAATTTCATATCCAGCCAAAATAAACATCCTAAGTGAAGGAGAAATAAAATCCTTTATAGACAAGCAAATGCTGAGATATTTTATCACCACCAGGCCTGCCTTACAAGAGCTCCTGAAGGAATCACTAAACATGGAAAGGAACAACCAGTACCAGCCACTGCAAAAACACACCAAATTGTAAAGAACATTGACACTATGGAGAAACTGCATAAACTAATGGATGAAACAACCAGCTAGCATAATAATGATGGGATCAAATTCACACATAACAATATTAACCTTAAATGTAAACAGGCTAAATATCCCAATTAAAAGACACAGACTGGCAAATTAGATAAAGAGTCAAGACCAATCAGTGTGCTGTAATCAGGAGACCCATCTCACATGCAAAGACATACATAGGCTCAAAATAAAGGGATGGAGGAATATTTACCAAGCAAATGGAAAAAAAAAAAAAAGCAGGAGTTGCAATCCTAATCTCTGATAAAACCGACTTTAAACCAACAAAGATCAAAAGAGGCAAAGAAGGCCATTATATAATGGCAAAGGGATCAATGCAGCAAGAAGAGCTAACTTTCCTAAATATAGAGGCACCCATACAGGAGCACCCAGATGCATAAAGCAAGTTCTCAGAGACCTACAAAAAACTTAGACTCCCACACAATAATAGTGGGAGACTTTAACACCCCAATGTTAATATTAGACAGATCAACGAGACAGAAAATTAACACAGATATTCAGGAATTGAACTTAGCTCTGGACCAAGTGGATCTAATAGACATCTAGAGAACTCTCCATCCCAAATCAACAGAATATACACTCTTCTCAGCACCTCATCACACTTATTTTAAAACCGACCACATATTTGGAAGTAAAATACTCCGCAACAAATGCAAAAGAATGGAAATTACAACAAAAAGTCTCTCAGACCACAGTGCAATCAAATTAGAACTCAGGATTAAGAAACTCACTCAAAACCGCACAACTACATGGAAATTGAACAACCTGCTCCTAAATGACTACTGGGTAAATAACAAAATGAAGGCAGAAATAAAGATGCTCTTTGAAACCAATGAGAACAAAAACACAATGTACCAGAATCTCTGGGACACATTTAAAGCAGTGTGTAGATGGACATTAATAGCACTTAATGCCCAGAAGAGAAAGCAGAAAAAATCTAAAATTGATACCCAAATGTCAATATTAAAAGAACTAGAGAAGCAACCACAAACAAATTCAAAATCTAGCAGAAGAAAAGAAATAACTAAGATCAGAGCAGAACTGAAGGAGATAGAGACATGAAAAACCCTTCAAAAAAAATCAATGAATCCAGGAACTGGTTTGTTGAAAAGATCAACAAGATAGATAGACTACTAGCCAGACTAATAGAGAAGAAAAGAAAGAATCAAATAGACACAATAAAAAATGATACAGGGGATATCACCACTGATCCCTCAGAAATACAAACTACCATCAGAGAATACTATAAACACCTCTATGCAAATAAACTAGAAAATCTAGAAGAAATGGATAAATTCCTGGACACATACACCCTCCCAAGTCTAAACCAGGAAGAAGTTGAATCCCTGAAAAGGCCAATAACAAGTTCTGAAATTGAGGCAACAATTAATAGGTTACCAACCAAAAAAAGTCCAGGACCAGATGGATTCACAGCCAAATTCCACCAGAGCTACAAAGAGGAGCTGGTACCATTCCTTCTGAAACTATTCCAAGCAATAGAAAAAGAGGGAATCCTCCCTAACTCATTTCATGAGGCCAACATCATCCTGGTACCAAAACCTGGCAGAGACACAACAACAAAAGAAAATTTCAGGCCAATATCCCTGATGAACATTGATGTGAAAATCCTCAATAAAATACTGGCAAACCATATCCAGCAGCTCATCAAAAATCTTATCCACCACAGTCAAGTTGGCTTTATACTTAGGACGCAAGGCTGGCTCAACATATGCAAATCAACAAATGTAATCCATCACATAAACAGAATCAGTGGCAAAAACCACGTGATTGTCTCAATAGATGCAGACAAGGCTTTTGACAAAATTCAACACCCCTTCATTGTAAAAACTCTCAATAAACTAGGTATCGATGGAATGTATCTCAAAATAATAAGAGCTATTTATGACAAACCCACAGCCAATATCATACTGAATGGGCAAAAACTGGAAGCATTCCATTTGAAAACCTGCACAAGACAAGAATGCCCTCTCTCACCACTCCTATTCAACATAGTATTGGAAGTTCCAGCCAGGGCAATCAGGCAAGAGAATGAAATAAAGGGTATTCAAATAGGAACAGAGAAAGACAAATTGTAATTGTCTCCGCTTGCAGATGACATGATTGTATATTTAGAAAACCCCATTGTCTCAGCCCAAAATCTCCTAAGGCTGATAAGCAACTTCAGCAAAGTCTCAGGATACAAAATCAATGTGCAAAAATCAGAAGCATTCCTATACACCAATAACAGACAAACAGAGAGCCAAATCAGGAGTGAACTTCCATTCACAATTGCCACTAAAAGAATAAAATACCTAGGAATACAACTTACAAGGGATGTGAAGGACTTCTTCAAGGAGAACTACAAACCACTGTTCAAGGAAATAAGAGAGGACACAAACAAATGGAAAAATATTCCATGCTCATGGATAGGAAGAATCAATATTGTGAAAATGGCCATACTGGCCAAGATAATTTATAGATTCAATGCTATCCCCATCAAGCTACCAATGACTTTCTTCACAGAATTGGAAAAAAACTACTTTAAACTTCATATGGAACCAAAAAAGAGCTCGCAGAGCTAAGACAATCCTAAGAAAAAGAACAAAGCTGGAGATATCATGCTACCTGACTTCAAACTATATTACAAGGCTACAGTAACCAAAAGAGCATGGTACTGGTACAAAAACAAAGATATAGACGAATGGTACAGAACAGAAGCCTCAGAAATAACACCACACATTTACAACCATCTGATCTTTGACAAACCTGACACAAACAAGCAATGGGGAAAAGATTCCCATTTAATAAATGGGTGTTGGGAAAACTGGCTAGCCATATGCAGAATACTGAAACTGGATCCCTTCCTTACACCTTATACAAAAATCAACTCAAGATGGATTAAAGACTTAAATGTAAGACTTAAAACCATAGAAATCCTAGAAGAAAACCTGGACAATACTATTCAGGACATAGGCATGGACAAAATCTTCATGTCTAAAACACCAAAAGCAATGGCAACAAAAGCCAAAATTGACAAATGGGATCTAATTAAATCAAAGAGCTTCTGCACAGCAAAAGAAATTGTCATCATAGTGAATAGACAACCTACAGAATGGGAGAAAATTTTTTTGCAATCTGTCCATCTGACAAAGGGCTAATATCCAGAATCTACAAAAGAACATAAACAAATTTCCAAGAAAAAAAAAACAAATAATCCCATCAAAAAGGGGGCAAAGGATATGAACAGATGCTTCTCAGAAGAAGACATTTATGCAGGCAACAGACATGAAAAAATGTTCATCATTACTGGTCATTAGAGAAATGCAAATCAAAACCACAATGAGATACCATCTCACACCAGTTAGAATGGTGATAAAAGTCAGGAAACAGGTGCTAGAGAGGATGTGAAGAAATAGGAATGCTTTTACACTGTTGGTGGGAGTGTAAATGAGTTCAACCATTGTGGAAGACAGTGTGGTGATTCCTCAAGGATCTATAACTAGAAATACCATTTGACCCCTCAATACTGGGTATATACCCAAAGGATTATAAATCATTCTACTATAAAGACACATGGCTATATATGTTTATTGCGGCACTATTCACAATAGCAAAGAATTGGAACCAACCCAACTGTCCACCAATGATAGACTGGGTAAAGAAAATGTGGTACATATACACCATGGAATACTATGCAGCCATAAAAAATGATGAGTTCATGTCCTTTGCAGGGACACAGATGAAGCTGGAAACCATCATTCTCAGCAAACTATCACAAGAACAGAAAACCGAACACCACATGTTCTCACTCATAAGTGGGAGCTGAATGATGAGAACATATGGACACAGGGAGGTGAACATCACACACTGGGGCCTCTTGGGGGGTGGAGGGCTAGGGGAGGGCTAGTGTTAGGAGAAATACCTAATGTAGGTGACAGGTTGATGGGTGCAGCAAACCACCATGGCGCCTGTATACCTATGTAACAAAACTGTACATTCTGCATATGTACCCCAGAACTTAAAGTATAATAATAATAATAATGATAAAAACTGGAACAAGGCAAGGATGCCCACTGTCACCACTTCTCTTCAACACACTACTGGAAGTCCTGACAAGAGCAATCAGGCAAGAGAAAGAAATAAAAGGCATCCAAATAGGAAAACATGAAATCAAACTATACCTGTTTGCAGATAAAATGATTCAATATGTAGAAAATCCTACAGTCTATGCCCAAAAGCTCCTTGATCTGATAAACAACTTAAGTGAAGTTTCATAATACAAAATCAATGTGCAAAAATCACTAGCATTCCTATACACCAACAACAGCCAAGCCAATAGCTAAATCAAGAATGCAATTTCATTCACAATAGCCACAAAAAGGATAAAATACCTAGAAATACAACTAACCATGGAAGTGAAAGGTCTCTACAAGAAGAACTGCAATACACTGCTCAAAGAAGTCAAAGGTGACACAAACAAATGAAAAAATATTCCACGCTCATGGATAGGAAGAATCAATATTGTCAAAATGTTCATACTGCCAAAAGCAAATTTACAGATTGTAAGATATCCCTATTAAACTAACAATAATATTCTTGACAGAATTAGAAATAATTATTTTAAAATTCACATGAAACCAAAAAAGAGCATGAATAGCCAAGGGAATCCTAAGCAAAAACAACAAAACTGGAGGCATTACCTTACCCAAACTCAACCTATACTATAGGGCTACACAGGAGCCCAGGCAGCATGATACTGGTACAAAAACAGGTACATAGACCAACAGAACAGAATAGAGAGCCCAGAAATTATGCAGCATACCTACAACCATTTGATCTTCGATAAAGCCAACATAAACAAGCAATGGGGAAAAGACTCCGTATTCAATAAATAGTGTTGAGTTAATTTGCTAGCCATATGGAGAAGATTGAAACTAGACCCCTGACTTATAACATAAACAAAAATCAACTCAAGATGGATTCAAGGCTTAAATGGAAAATCTAAAACTAAAATATCCTGAAAGGTAACCTAGGAAATACCATTCTAGACATAGAAATAGGCAAAAATTTCATGACAAAGATGCCAAAAGCAATTGCAGAAAAACAAACAACTGACAAACAGGATCTAATTAAACTAGAGCTTCTGCATAACAAAAGAAATTATTAACAGAGTAAACAGACAACCTGCAGAATGGGAGAAAATATTTGCAAACTATGCATCTGATAAGGGTCTAATATACAGAATCTATAAGGAACTTAAACAAATCAACAAGAAAAAAACAAATAACCCTATTAAAAAGTGGGCAAAGGACCTGAACTTTTCGAAAGAAGATGTACATGTGGCCAAAAAGCATATGAAAAAATGGTCAACATCAATAATCATCAGAGAATTGCAAATCGAAACCACAATGAGATGTCATCTTACATTAGTCAGAATGGTTATTAATAAAAGCTAAAAAAATAACAGACGCTGGCGAGGTTGCAGAGAAAAGGAAATGCTAATCACACTGCTGGTGGGAATGTAAATAGTTTAGCCATTGTGGAAAGCTGCTTGGTGATTTTTCAAAGAACTCAAAGCAGAATTACCATCTGACCCAGCCATCCCATTATTGAATATATACTCAAAGGAATATAAATCATTCTACCATAAAGACACATGTACACGTGTGCTCATTGGAGCACTATTCACAATAGCAAAGGCAAAGAATCGGCCTAAATGCCTATTAACGGTAGACTGGATAAAGAAAATGTGGTACAAATATACAACGGAATACTACACAGCCATAACAAAAATGAGATCATGTGCTTTGCAGCAACATGAATGAAACTGGAGGCCATTATCCTAAGCAAACTAACACAGGAACAGAAAACCAAATATCGCATATTCACGCATAAAAGTGGGAGCTAAACACTGAGTACAAATGGTCACAAAGAAGGGAACAACAGAGACTGAGGCCTACATGAGAATGGAGGGAGGGAGGAGGAGGATTGAAAAACTACCTATCAGGTACTATGCTTATTACCTGGGTGGAAAAATAATCTATACACCAAAACCCACGGCAAGCAATTTACCTGTATAAGAGACCTGCACATGTACCCCTGAAACTAAAATAAAAGTTGAAAAAAAAGACCTTATATTCTAGATGCAAAATTAAAAAGGCACACTCCTGCCCTCAAGAAGTGCAGTCTTCTTGGAGAACTAGGGAGTGTCTGGGACTAAAAGAAAATCTTTTTTTCTATACTCACAACACTTCTGACACCAAATGGATGATTTGCCATACCAAGCAATTATTTAATTCTCTGTGGACACCAACTGGGTGTCCTACAATTTAATTTATTTCAGACACCACCTGGAGTTAGTGCAGACCCCACAGGTTAAGGGCTCAGTCCCACAAGACTGCCTCTCACTTCAGATGCCAATTGCAAGTAGTGGGTCCCCAGGTTACCCATACTTCTGTGTGACTTGGTTACAACTTGAGGGTTCCAGGACTCCCTCTCCAGGTACTCCACTCCCAGAACCTTGTTCCAAAAGCTCCTCATACCCCATTGTTTAGGGTTTTTATGGAGGCTCTATTACATAAACATGATTGATGGAATCACTGGCCATTGGTAAGTAGCTCAATCTTCATTCCACCCCAGACCAGATAGTGGGGCTTAAAGTTCCAACCTTCTAACCACATGGTTGGTTCCTCTGACAACCAGCTCCCATCTTCCAAGAGTCACCACATTAGTAAAAACTCAAGTTATGGTTGAAAGGGCCTTATTATGAATCACAAAAGATGTTCCTCTCACCCCTATCACTCAGGAAATTTCAAGGGTATGTGTCAGGAATGGAGGAAGAAGACCAAATAAGTATTTCTTATATCATGATATCACAGAAACTTTATATAATTTAATGCACAATATACTCCTATGGCATAGCAAGAGAAATATAGGCATACATACATCAGAGATACTGTGGGTTCAGTTCCAGACCACTGCAATAAAGTGATTATTGCAATGAAGTAAGTCACACAATTTTTTTGGTTTCCCAATGAGTATAAAAGTTATGTTCATTCTATGCTATAGTCTATCAACTGTACAATAGCATTATATTTTAAAAAATAATGTGTGCACTTTAATTTAAAATACTTTATTGCTTAGGTAGGAGAGAAGATTTGGAATGTTCTCAACACAAATAAATGATAAGTGTTTGAAGTGATGGAGATCCCAATTACCCTAATTTGATCATTACACATTGTATGCGTGTATCAAAATATCACATATACCCCCCAAATATGTCCAATTACTATGTATCAAGTTTTAAAGCCTTAGAAAGAATACTTTACAGCTAAAAAATGTCAACCATCATCTGAGCCTTCAGCAAGTTATTATTATTTATTTATTTATTTATTTTTTTATTGAGACAGATTCTCTCCCTGTTGCCCAGGCTGGAGTGCAATGATCTTGGCTCACTGCAACCCCCATGTCCCGGATTCAAGTGATTCACCTGCCTCAGCCTCCCGAGTAGCTGAGATTACAGGAACGTGCAGTGGCCTGGCTAATTTTTTGTATATTTAGTAGAAATGGGGTTTCACCATGTTGGCGAGGCTGGTTTTGAACTCCTGACCTCGTGATCCACCTGCCTTGGCCTCCCAAAGTGCTTGGACTACAGGTGTGAGCCACCGCGCCCGGCCCAGCAAGTTATAATCTTTTTGCTGGTGAAGGGTTTTGCCTTAGTGATGGCTTCTGACTGATCAAGGTGGTGGTGGCCAAAGGTTGAGGTGTTGTGGCAATTTCTTAAAATAAGACAATAATCAGCTTACCAAATTGACTGACTCTTCATGAAATATTTCTCTGTAGCATGAGATGTGTTTGGTAGCATTTTGCCTACCATAGAACTTCTTTCAAAATTGGAATCAATCTTCTCAAACCCTGCCACTGCTTTATCAAACAAGTTTATGTAATATTCTAAATTCTTTGTTGTCACTTCAACAATGTTCATAGTACCTTCACCAGGAGTATATTCTTTCTTCAGAAACCACTGTCTTTTCTCATCCATATGAAGCAACTCCTCATTCATCAAAGTTTTATCATGAGATTGCAGCAATTCAGTCACATCTTTAGGCTCCACTTGTAATTCTAGTTCTATTGCTATTTTCACCATATCTGCAGTTACTTCCTTCCGCGGAAGTCTTCAACTCCTCAAAGTTACCAGTGAGAGTTGGAATCAACTTCTTTCAAACTCCTGTTAATGCTGATATTTTGACCTCCTCCCATGAATCACAAATGTTCTTAATGGAATCCAGTATGGTGAATCTTTTTCCATAATGTTTTCAATTTACTTTGTCCAGATCTGTCAGAGGAATCACTATCTATGGCAGATGTAGCTTTACTAAACATACTTAAATAATAAGACTTGAAAGTCAAAATTACTCCTTGATCCATGGGCTGCAGAATGGATGCTGTGTTAGCAGGCATAAAAACAACATTAGTCTCCTTGTACATCTCCATTAGATTTCTTGAGTTACCAGGAATATTAGTGAGGAGTAATACTTTGAAAGGAATCTCTTTTTCTGAACAGTAGATCTCAACAGTGGGCTCAAACTGTTCAGCAAACCATGCTGTAAAACAGATGTGCTGTCATCCAGACTTTGTTGTTGTATTTATAGAGCACAGGCAGAATAGAGTTGGCATAATTCTTACAGGTTCTTGGATTTCTGGAACGGTAAGCAAGAATTAGCTTCAACTTAGTCACTAGCTGTATTTGCCCCTAACAAGAGAATCAGCCTGTCCTTTGAAGCTTTGAAGCCAAGCATTCTTTCTAGCTATGAAAGTCCTAGATGGTACTTTCTTGCAGTAAAAGGCTGTTTTTTCTACATTGAAAATTTGTTGATTAGTGTAGTCAACCTCAATTATCTTTGCTAGATATTCTGAATAACTTGCTGCAGATTCTCCAACAGCACATGCTGTTTCACTTTTCACCTTTATGTTCCGGAGGTGGCTTCTTTCCTTAAACCTAATGAAACAACCTCTGCTAGCTTCCAGCTTTTCTTCTGCAGCTTCCTCATCTCTCTCAGCCTTCAGAGAATTGGAGAAATTTAGGCCCTCACTCTGGATTAGGCTATGGCTTAAGGAATGTCATGGCTGGTTTGGTCTTCTATTTAGACCACTAATAATTTCTCCATATCAGCAATAAGGCCAAAAATGTTTAAAATATTGTGAGAATTACCAAAATGTGACACAGAGACAAAACTGAACACATGACTTTGGAAAAATGAGGCCAATAGACTTGCTGGATGAAGGGTTGCCACAAACCTTCAATTTGTAAAAAACACACTATCTATGAAGTGCAATAAAGTGAAGCACAGTAAAACAAGGTAAGCCTGTATAACCTTGGTTCTAATTTCCAACTGTTTTGATCCTACTAGTTGTGAAACTTTTTTGTAGGTTTGGGTAATATTCTTAACTTTCAGATTTGAGTTTTCATGTCTGAGTAATGGGGATATTAAAGAATTACCCTTGAAAAGTTATTGTGAAAATTATTGTAGGTGTAGATGTAATGTGTTACAAAGAACTTGAGTTCTGGAGTCAAAAAGAATTACATTTGAATCTTGAACCCACCAGTGAGTTTGACTCTGTGACCCTGGACAATTTTCAACATCTCTTGGAGTCTCACGTCATTATGAGGATAGTTATGTTACTTGCAGAGTGGTTGAAAACAGTAAAGCTAGCACATGTTAATACCCAACATACTGCCTGGCACATAATATGTACTAATCAAGGTTAGTTTACTTCCAATCTACCTCTAAACCTATTTTCTCTCCTTTAATTTATGAGAACCTAGGAGAAAATGAGTTATTCCTGGTGATGCGGTGGTAGGCTCATGAAAGAAGGTACACAGGAGGAGCTCAAAATCTCCTTGTGTAGGGCTTGGATGAATGGGAATAAAAAAAGAAGCACATAAGGGAATAATATGAACAAAGGCTTGGAGGTGACAAACTATGAGTGGTGTTTGGAAAAAAGGGAGTCATTCAGTTTTTGGCAGAATGAGGTGTAGAGAGATCAAAGAGCGGTGAGACCTGTGGCTTTCTTGAGAAGACCATCATTCACAGTAAAAGTGAAAGAAAATCTTGAACCGTGGATATCTTAGGAACCTCTAGAGGACATCCATGTCCATCAAGGTAAATCTCAATTCTCAACCTGGAGTCCAAGTCTTGCTGGTACTGGTTCCCGACTGTGAGATACTACAAATACTCCTACTTCCCAGGATGAAGCCTGCATCAAAAGTATTCGCACAACAGGAGACTTACTCCAGAGAGATATCTGGGCTTCAAACATTGAGAACGTACTGCAGTGTTGAGAGCAAGGGTCTTGGTGAATACTGAGTTCAAAGTTCCGGCTCTGCCACTTTCTGTCCCTCTGACCTTGGGTAAGTTGCTCCACTTCAAGTTTTTATTTCTCCAAATGAAATATTCTCTGACATGGCAATAAAATAGACTTTACCTCTTGGGGTGGTTATGAAGACTAAATGAAATAATGTATAAAAGGTACTTAGCATAGTGACTGGCAACAAAGGAAGGGTCCAATAAATGGCAAGTATTTCTATTTTAAATAAATCAAGTTGCTTGTTTTATCAGATCAAAGGAAGAAGGGAGTTTTTCTTCTAAGGGTCCTCACAATGGCTGCAGTAGAAGCAAAGGTGATATTATTACTGGCCCTTGGGAATGGCTCTTGGGCTGTCACCTCCCAGTGATTCTAGCTCCATGAAGGCATTGATGAAAGCAAAGGTACTTATATATTTAGGGCTTGTAGGGGATTTAGAAATTATCCAATCAAGTCCACACTCCTCATTTGACAGACTGAGAAACTGCTGGCCTACAAGAGTTAATTCAAAGTCCCGGCTGGCTAGCCAGCAAGTTAGTGGCAGAGTGAAACAAAGAACCCAGGTCTTCTGACTCTCAAACGTATCCTCTTCTAATATTATGATTATAATTGATGAAGTTCCTGGAAACATAGTATCATATCCCAGATGTGTCCTGTCTTTTTTTTCCTCCACTTGCTTTATAATTTTTCATTTTAGAAAAAAAAGAAAACAACAAAATAGAAAGTCCTGTCTTGAGGCTTCACTTGATTTCATTTATAGTAGATGCAAGGCATAAATAAATACAGTAAGTTAAAAATAAACCCCTGGTATGGCTATAACTTTTTTTATTTAGCTTGTTTTTTATTCTTCTTTGTTTTTTTCCTACCCTACGGATATAATAATGGTAACCCTGACTCTGTTGGAGCATAAAGATGTTGCAGTTGAAGATATTATATATAGTGACCTCTCTTCTCCAGAATTTCTGTCATCATGTCAGTAAAGACATGATTAGCAGGGCTAGCAAAACAATCAAAAACAAGTTTTAGGATTGGTCTGACTTTACTTCTTCAAGTGCTCATTCTATTCATTCTGAAAAAGAAAACCCTGACTGAGTGCTTACTTTATGCCAACTTCCGTGCTGAGCACTGGAAGCTAGAAGTGAATGTGACCTGGCCTGTCTTCAGGAACCTTACAGTCTACTAAAGAGAGAAACAGTTCCTAAACTGTGTGATGGGTACTATGACAGGAGAAGCCTAGAGGACTGGGGGCACAGATGAGTAGCACCCATCTGGCCTGGAGGAAGAGGGATGGTGTCCAGAGAAGCAGCTTGTGAAGGGTTATGCTTCGATGGCTCACTTGAGCAGCATGCATACTAAAATTGAAATTAGACAGAACTGAGATTATTAAGATGCTAAGATAAATCTTTATAGAGAGACTGAATAGAATAATGTGTAAAGATATTAAGCTTGGGTTGTAATCCTGGCTCTACCATCCATTATAGAAGTGTCTTGAGACAGTTAATTGCCTTGTCTATAGCCCAATTTTCTAATTTTGAAACTCAAGTATCTTTTTTCTAGACTGTACCTAAGCCCCTTTTAGTCACTACAATTTTGTGGCTGGGTGGAATATGTCTTCCTTGAGGTCAGGATCATGTCTTATTCCCAGGGCCGAGCGCAGGTCTTCGTACTCAGAGTAAGCTGGATTTGTGGAATATAAGAAAATTTTCAACTGGATCCCTTTAGTTGAGTCAGTAAATTAAAAGGATTAGGTCTTTTCGAATGATTTCCTTAGACTGGAATTTAAAAGCATGTCTTTAGTGATATAATATGTGGCTTTTGGAAGCCTATATTACTTTTGTCCCAAATGAAGAGAAATGCAGCCAATTCACAATAAATCTTACTGTTGGCAGTAGTGATGGTGCCAGTGGGAACAGCAGTAAAATAAACCAAACATCTACCACAATTTCCTGATATTATAATTGTTTGTCATCACTCAGAGACAGCAGCCCAAAATTCTTTCGAGGCAATAAAGAACTTAATGAGAAGACAGGTACTCAGTGAATATTTTATATTTGAGAACCAAAATAGGGAAGCTCCAGAAGAAGCAAAGGTTTTTATTCTAGCACAGGGTGAGACTGAAAGGGGCAAAGTCATATGGCAACGAGTTGGGAGGAGTTTCAGAACACAGCTTCTGGCCAAATATTCATAGAACTGAAGGTTAGAGTATGACTTGGGTGCTTTTTTAAGGTGCTTCCTGCTCAGAGGCTGATGAGAGTATAGCCACCATCCTCCAACCACCAAGATTAATCTCTCTTTGTGGATGAGAGGTCTTTGTTTATGAAAATGTCTTGTGAGCAGTAAGATTGCCAAATTGCTGTAATTAGGGATGTAAGAAAGCACCATTGTCATCATCGTAGTCATTGTCGTCATCAACATCATCCTTGTCATTATCACTTTCAACATTGTTTCCCAAAGGATGGGGGTGCAGAATGGGCATGGAAGGTGAAATTTGAGAAGCTATTGCATGTACATGTTCAGTTATATGCCAGTGGAATGGCTTAGGAAGTTATTTTTAACGTCTTCTATACCTCTGAATACTCTTCTATGAAATGGGTCAACCAGTAAAATGTTGTTTTGAGGATGAAATGAAATTATTTATGTAAAGAACTTGGTCCGTGGGAAGTTTTTGATTCAGGGCACTGCATTACAACAAGTCAGCCTCTCAGTGGAGGGTGATGTCTGTACAATACCAAGCAGAATGAGAAAACATGGATAACGCCAAAATAACTGGGAGCAGGCCTAAGTTACTGATGGGAGGGGAGGATGGAGAAATTGAGTGGTTGGACCCAGATGAGAACAGGCTGGCTTCCCAGGGCACTAAGCAGTCAGATATGCTAACTTTTATTGTTCTAAAAGTATTTGGGGCTACTGTCTTCAAGGAAAGAAAAGCAGTTACTTCAGAACCTTTGTGATAGCCATATAGGTCTATGGTTCTAGGCTAATATTGCTGCTGCTCCCATCCACATCACAAGAACCACAAATAATACCATTCACGGAGTATTGCTGCATGCAGTTCAATGTGATATGTCCTTTGCAGCATTATGTCACTTTATCCTCACAATAATACCTGGGAGGTAGGTACTATCATAATCGCTGTTTTACAGATGAGAAAACTGAAATTCAGAACAGTTAAGTAATTTGCCAAGATCAATGGTAAATATAGTAAATGGTAGAGTCAGGACTCAAACCAAATCTAAATGGTGTTGACCGTACTTCTAACCATTATGCTAGTCTTCAAGGCAGCATTAACTTCGAACTTCTCAGATGAGTTGGAATGAGCTGAGACAGGGAGAAGCTGTCATTGAACCATCACTCTATATAGCATAAGGTATAATTTCTTATAAAATCAGTGACACTGAACTTTACAACTCCAGATGGCATAGGTACTTCACGGTTATCAGAGATTTGCATATTTCTTAAACAATTTTCTGTTTATTGGTAGAAGAGGTGCTATCTTCTAATTTGCACGAGTTTACCATATCAGCCAGTGGAGGGCTAAATGTTCACTATTTTGTTTTCTTGTGTTAGGCATTTGTACTTAAGATAACCCATAATACGTGCTCTATCTTGAAGTCCTATTGCAGGAAGTTGTACTATGCCATGATTCCTTTCTTATCCCAGCCACAGCTAATTGGCCACAGACTGACAGACTCAATGACAGCCATAGGCTGAAAGCCTACCATGAAAATCTGACATTCTACACTGGACAGTGACTGGTAATTCATTCATGATCACTCTCTTTGTGAGTTTGGATATAAGAGAAGGGAGGGAAATGGTGAGGAAGAAAAGGAGGGGGGAGAGAATAAGAAACACGTGAGTGTGTGAGAGTGTGTGTGTGTGTGTGTGTGTAGAGAGAGAGAGAGAGAAAGTTTGTGTATGTGTCTCTTTATTATTATTTACGGTGGCAGAATCAGTTAGTTCCAAGACATAAATAAGCCAAGTCACGTTGGTGGTTATGGATGCTTTTGCTGTGCCAAGCAAAGAAACTTGCTGGGATCTCCCCGAGGAAGGTGTCTCCCTCTTTGCATTACATGTCTTGGGATTCATGCTCTGCCTGAAACTCATGCCCTTATATGTCTCTTCTCTGTTCTTCCATATGGCTGCTTCCTCCTATTTGTAGCCTAAGCCCTGGATTTAAAAGCTCAAGGTCATCCTTATGTCTCATGTATAATCCAACCAGAATCTCCAGAGCTGGGCCAGGCCATAGTTTGACACAAATGTCTAAACTAATAGTGGTTTCTTTGATTTGTGTCCTCTTTACTTAGATCTGTATTGAAAACTCTGGTAAAGGTAGACAATTTGGTTCTCCAGGATTCTCTTTCTCAGATGAATGATAAATAATCTCATCATCATTTTACTAAAGGTGAAACTGAGGCACAATGTGGCAATGCATTTGTCAAAGTCACATTTGAAATAGATCTGACTGGCTTCTGATCCCTTTACTCTGTCTGTAGCACCGTGTTGCCTCCTGTCCTAAATTAGATTGTGCTTCCCCATAACACGATAGGAAAGAAACAAATCTATGCCTTTTTTACTCCTTGAGCAAGAAGCTTCATTTCCGCTAATCCTCTCACTCTATGGTGACCCAAATGGGTTATTTCTTCCTTCTTGCCATGGATTCTCCTGCCATAGTCATACCAGAGTGCATGAACAACTGCTTCCTTTAGCAAGGAAAGAAACCTTAAGAGAAACCTGAGATGTCCTGATTGGGCTCTTATCCTCTTCTTATAAAGGGATGCCCAAAGCAGGGCTACTTGTTACTAACTGTTATGAAAATAATACAATTTATCAATGTTGTAGATTCTTTCCAGTTTATAATAATTTTCACGCATACCATTTTATAAATTAATGTATTCACACATTCAATAACCATGTATCTCAGGTCAGGTCCTGTACTGGCCACTGAGAACACAGGTATAATGTGTCAAAGAAAAATTTTATTCTCTTAGCAGTAGGCAAATTATTTTGCCAGAGAGAGGCTCACTATATTGGGTTATGCTTTGATTATTCTGCTTATGGCAGGAGGGTCCCAGGGAAACTGAGTATCTTCTGTTCCCAAGGTGGTGCAGAAATTGATAAAGCTGCTTTGCATGCAATAACAACAGGAATCTGCTAAGGAAAGGAAAGAAGGCAAATGGGAGGAGAATGGGATCGCCAGGGAGGAGGTTAGAGCCGGACATTGTAGTCGGAGCTGAGGCCTCTCCCCATGCCCCTGCAAAACTGCAATAAAATTGTAAAGTCACACAATTGGAGTGGATACATTTATTTGCAGAAACTGGTGGAAGGGGTTGATGAATAGGGATGAGTTAGGACAGCACTGATGTGCAAGAGTTGGAGTTGAAAGAAGGATGGCTTCTACGGACTGGATTTTCAAAGAGAAATGAAAGCCTAGACCAGGCCCTCGGCAGCTCATGGCCTAGGAGATCTAGCAGAGGCATACGCAGATGGTAATACAGCAACAGGCTTGAGAGTAGAGGTGAGCATGGTAAGCAGGGAGAGCCCCTAGGACAGGCTATGCATCTCTGCCCCATGAACAGGCAGGAAGAGGTGACAGGCCAGCTACATTGAGGACAAGTGGACAGTCTCTGGACAGACACAGGGGAGCCGAGACCATCCCAGAGAAAAGAAATAGCTGTGAAAAATTATTTAGATGCTTTTCCTTGTGTCTGGAAAATGGGGTACAAAGGAGTGCAGGGAGAAGTTGGCTAGAGAAGTTGACAAAGGCCAGATGTGAAGGTGGGATACCTTAAGGCTGGATGATGGGCCACCACTAGGAGTTTTAAGGATGTCAATTTTGGAACTTCTAGGGAGATAAATTATTAGCTGAAAACGTGAACAAGTGAATGGTTTGGGCTAAAGAAATTCAGTACAGGTGAAGCAATGAGGTGTTGAGGTGGGATGGGCAAACTGCTGGGGGGAAGTGGACAGAAATCTCCTGCCATCCCCATTGCTGGGCCTACTAAAGTCACCTACAGCTGGTACTGGTAGCCTTATGGGCAGATACATAGGTTGCTATCATAATCTGCTCCTTAGCCGAGAGCATATGTGATAATTTCTTGGTGCAGGGCTGGTTGGATATTAACTATTCCATTTGACCACGGGAATAGAGCAGATGCTTTCTCCTGGGTCAGGGAAACAATCTAGACTGTTATCTGTCTATGTGGGACAAGACGAAGTGTGGGAGTCATCTCCACCCTGCCCCCTAGCATCTGTTCTCAGATTCAGACACTTATTTGAGACTATATCAGGTGCCATACTTAGTGACAAGGATTTTCACATCAATTAATTCCCTTATTTCTCGAAACAAGCCTGAATTGTTATTGGTAATTCCTTATAGCTATTATCTCTGCAATTTGGCTTAGTAATTGGGTGAGACAACCAGGGTTTTCAAATCCCAGGGCTTGAACTCAGAAAAATCCAGTGCTTCACATTCCTCTATTAGCACTAAAGCTAGCATGAAAGCAAAGTAGTTCTGGGTAAGGAAAAAGAGGTGAAAACACAGGTTCTTTCCCTCAAGAATTTCACTGACTAGAGTGGAGATGGGCAGGCAAATAGCCCATTGCAATGTACTATTGTAACCCTTACAATTTCAGGAGGCAGGTACTGTTATCATCTACATTTCAAATATATGGAAACTGAGGCACAGAGAAGTTAAATCACTGTCTCCCACTCACACAGCTAGAAAGTGGAAAGCCAGGCTTCAGATGCCAACCATTTGGCTCTAAGTTTGTGTTCTTAACCATGGCATTGTATTGTGCTTTAACCTAGAGTTGGCGATATCATGTTGCTCCCTCCTCCATGACCTGCCACCCCACTGGGTTGCTCTACTACAGTGATTCTCAAGTGGGGGCAATTTTGCCCCCATGGGGATATTTGGCAATTTCTGGAGACGTTTTTGACTGTCACAACTTGGATGGGGGATTGCTACTAAAATTTAGTCAGTAGAAGTCAGGGGTGGTGGTAAACATGTTACAACACACAGGACAGCCGACAGAATAAAAAATTACCTGCCCTAAAATGTCAGTGGTGCTCAGGTTGAGGAACTCTTACTAGAGGACCTATCAGACTACTCTAAGTGATGGCTTCTTGCCAGTCTTGCTAGAAGCTCCCCTGTGCCTAACACAGACCTGGGCATGTAGGAGAATCTATAAATGTCTGTGGAATACATGAATGGGTGAATAAAATAGGTAATTTGTGCAATTTGGGTTGGCTGTATCATATAATTCTGGCTATTATGCGTTTATACAGGAATGATTTTTAAAATAATCTGTGAAAATGAACCAGAAATTCCTGTCCCCAAGCTCATAGCCAGGGTAGAGGGGCAGCAGAGAAGCATGCATAGCTATGAGCCAAGGCAGGCAAGAAAGGGGCATCAGAGAAGGTCGCCTGTGGACGGAGGGAGCTGAACTCTCAGGCTTCTGTGAGAAATGGCCCTTTGCAAACAAGGCAGTGGTTTGGGAGACTTCAGTTTTCACTCTGAATTTTTCAGTGTGTGAACTCAATTACCATTTGGGATCAGGTTAGAGATTTAGTGATAACAGGAAGCATTTTCCCCCCAGCTACCCTGTTGCTCCAGTCTGAGGCTGGTTTCCCTACATCCTCCTTATAATGACTATTCAAGACAGCAACCAGAGCAAAGAGAGAAAACAGTACCAACTTGCAGACTAATTAATTAAAGGCCTAGATAAATTACAATGTTATTTATTGCTCAATTATAGTAATTATTTTATCCATGTTTTTGGTATAATTATCTCCTCTTTCTTTGTATGGTTTCTGATTCCTCCTTTAACTACCCACTGTACTCATGTGTTGATGTTTTTCTTTGTCATTGAGTATCCTTTGGGGGAAGTAAGCAAGATAGTAAATTACCAATAAATGTTGACCCACAGAACACCAATGCTGAAAGTGCCTCAGTGGCTCATTTTGTGTTGCAGATGAGTAAACTGAGTTCTGAGAAGCAAAAGAACTTGCCAGAGGAGAATGAGACCTGGAATGGGGACTTTCAGGATACAGCTTATATTGAGATGCTATGACAACTTAATATTGATGAAGTATGCATTTTATTTTTACACATAGTAAGTGTCTCATAAACAAGGTCTGTGAAAGGATACCAATAAATCAATCCCTTTAATCCATGTAAAATCACTTATCCTTAAGGTCTGAATCTCTGATGGTTATTTTTCTGTTACAGGTTTGGCTGCCTCCCTTCAAGACCTATGAACATTTGTGGAAGCGAATCACAGATAAGTAGAGCTTTCCTTCTCTTCTCCTATTCAGAATCAATTTTCACATCTAAATTTAGAGACATGACAGGTAGCACATGGCAGTTCCCTCTGGATTTCTTTCTCTGGAGGCAGAATGGAACAGAGGAAGGACACTGGCCTCTGGGGAAGGGGGCCTGAGGGTTCACCCTGGCTCTAAGTGCATCTGACCTTGGACAAGTTATCCAACCCAACTTGGTGCCTCAGTTTATTCGTCTGAAAACAAGGCCCGTGCTAGTGGCCACCTTATATGGCTGTTGTTAGGGCTGAATGAGAGCACTCATGGAACAGCACAGGCTGTAGCACACACAGAGTGAGAGGCCGATGCATAGCATTCATAAAAGCCATTTAGGGGACCTTTCAGGAATGTGACATACTGCGGTTCTTTATTTCTAGAAGTCAAGGGTAAATCTGATTTGCAACCACTCCAGCTGAGAAAACAGGTTGAAGTCTATGTTCATTCAAAGAATTTGAGGTGAATATTGAAAAGCTCCATTAAATTGGGACCTCCAGTGTTAATTTGAAGGAAATGATGGCCATGTTATAATTATTTCTGCTGTTGGTATGCTGCTCATTCTTTCAATAACTCATTTAGTCCTCTCAACAATCCTATCAAGTTGCTACTGATATCCTCATTTTATAAATGGAGAAACTAAAGTTCAGAGAGTTGAGGTGCATAGCTTAGAGGTAGCCAGCAAGGTCAGGGGAAGCCACAGTTAGAGCTCAGCTCTTCCGATCATTCTCTCTGCAGTGTGGTGCCGAGAAGATGCTCTGGTTCTTCAAATTCAGTGTCATGCCTCCCATCCAGCCTACAAACTGGCTCTATAAAAATGGAAACTCCAGAAATAAAGGATACATTTTTTACTCCCCAACAAGAAATAGGATTCCTCTTCTGCTGTCCAGAGAGAGCGAACCCAGGAGCTCACATTTGCACTGTGGAGTAATCAATCAGGAGTGGGCTTTGAAGGAGGAGCACAGTCACTCCCTGTACCCTACCCCATAAGGCAGTAACACTCAGTATTGCCTCTTTGCAAACAGGTTACGGTTTGAATGGAAATGAGACAGAGAGGGATTCAGTACCCCAAAGCTAAATATCACTTACTTTCCCACGTTTCCTTTTATTATTAGTTGAGGCCACTTTGGTAGCTACACTTATATTTTGTATGAATGAATGAATGAATGAATGAATGAATGAATGAATGGATATATGTGGATGTATATGCATATATATGTACTTTTTTTAGTATTGTCTCATATAATCAGTATTAAAATTTATAAATTATAAAAATGCAAGAAGCAGCAGAAAAAAAATTACCTGTCAGCTCAATAGTCTTTCAAACTTAGGTCAGGTTAATATTATAATTTAAAAAGGAAAGGAACTAGTATTTATTGTCTTCAGTAGCTATTGAACCACTAAGAGATATTAGGTCTGTGATACCTCAGTCAATCCCTCAAGCAGTTGTAGAAGCTAGATGACAGCCCGTTTTTACAGGTAAGGCTGGGAGTTGAACTCTGACTTTAACATTCACAGTCTTAACCATGAGACCCCATTGTCTCTTTTTGGGGTGCTAAGAATATTGGCTTTAAAGTTAGAGAAATCTCTTACCTGCTATGGAAACCTGAGAAAATTTTTAATCTCTCTTAGCCTCAGCTACTTTATCAGTTAATTAAGCATAAAATCTGTTGCCTTAAAATAACATCATAATAGATATAGATTAAAAAAATAAAAATGTTGGCCAATTATTACAAGTGACATTCGTTTGGAGAACAGTGAGTGTTTTGCGGTGAGGAATTCTGTGGTTGGATTGAGAGAACCTGTCTATGTGGGGCCAGTGACCAGGTAGGGAAGATGGAATGGTGTGGAAGCAATGCTCCTCAACTTGTCTCCCACCGAATCAGATGCTCCTTGGTACCAGCAAAGAAAGAAGTCACTGGAAATATAACACATGCATAGCACATTATGACAGCCTCAAACACAAGCACCACCACATGATATGCAGATCAAAATGAACACATCTGCAAATAAACATGGGCAAAATTGGGTCCCTAATCCTGACCATTATTATTATAGTGTTGCACATGCGGTGACTGTCTTAATTACCGTGTGCTGTTCTTTTCGTACTCTGGAAATGGGCTGAGTGGACCACAAAATGCATTTCAAAAGACAGGTAATCTGTGGAAAGAATGGAAAGTTTTTTTATCTTTGTACGAAGAGGCCTGTGTTTCACAAACATGGTAAGAACAGAAAGATGATTCTTTTAGCATGGAATTCTGATTAGAAAATGAACAGTATGTATTTGTTGTATGTGTGAGTGTGTGAGAGAGAAAAGGGAGAATAAGTGAAAGGGAATATCCAAGTTGTCTAATTTTCTTTCTTCACCAAAGGATACTGAAGCAGGATCCCACACTTGAAGCCCCACACTTGCAGAAAGCAACAACTCTTTGTCTAGATTTCTTTGGGAAAGAAGAGGAGAAGGATCAGGTAGTCGATATTCTGTAAAGTGCTGGCAGTATAATAAAGGGTCAGCATCTCCCTAAGAGTGAGCTGTGTCCAATGGGACATTCTAAGAGAAAGGATTTTGGGTCATATAAGTTTGGAAAAAAAAATGTATTGCTTCACCAAAAGTCTTAATGCATTGGTTTCTTCAGACCTTTGGGAGTTCCTGAAACAAATCATTTGCTTCTTCATTTATGGCACTTTTCTACTTCTTACATATATTTAGTCCAAAGATAATTTTTTTTTTGTTTTCAACTAACACACTTTAGGCAATATTGGCATATAGAATTCATATTACAGTCTCAGGAATCAGGACCCCTGGAGTTTGGATCTGGCTTTGATACTAACGTGTGAGATCCTAAGAAAGAGACTCTTTGTCTCAGTTTACTCATCTGGTAAACAGGAATTGTCATTTTGGCTCAACTTACAACAGAGAGCTGCTCTGCACACAAAAATGCTATTATTGAATACATCATTATTTTCAATAGTTAGGAATAAATACTAATTTCTATGATGAATATTTTGTCCCCCCAAAATTAATATATGGAACCCTAAGCCCCAAGGTATTAAGAGGTGGGCTTTTAAGGAGATAATTAGGTCATAAGGGCTCCTCTGTCACAAATGGGATTGGTGTCCTTGTAAAAGAGGCTTGAAGGAGCCTATTTGTCCCTTCTAGCATGTGAGGGCACAGCTAGAAGGTGCTGTCTATGAAGCAGAAAACCAGCTCTCACTAGACACCAAATCTGTTAGTGCCTTGATCTTGGACTTCCCAGCCTAAGAACTTAAGCAATAAATTTCCATTGTTTGTAAATTACCCAGTCTAAGGTTTTTTGTTATAGCAGTCCAAACAGACTAAGACACTAATGTAACCTGTTATTGTACTTCTTGATAGTTATATGACCATAAGAAAGCCTTTATTTAACTCCTGTGTAAAAGTGTGGTTCTTTTATTATCACAACAGAGCCTAGCTGACCCTCACTAGTATAATGATATTAGTATAGTTATCCCTCAGAGTTTTATTTTCTTTACCTATAAAATGAGGATAATATATTAATTCATTGCAGGGTTGTTATAAAATAACATGAAAAACGGCCAAGTTTAAGCCTAGTAAGCTCACAAAAATAGTTGATTGTTTTCATCTTCTAGTGATTTTGTAAGTTTTAATATAAAAACATTGTTAACAATACGTTTATCTGAAATTATACCCTGAGATTTTAGTAATTTACACAGTAGTAAAAATAAGAATAGGTAATAGTATTATTATTATGTCATATTTTCTGTGTAGTAAGGACCCTTCTTAGCGCTTTCCATGGATTATTTTTATCTGCTTAGAGAAGTTAAGTAACTTGACCAAGGCATAGAGTTAAGTAAAAGGAAGGACTAGAACTGTATCCCAGCCTATTTGACTCATAAATCCACCATACAACTCCACCTTGCTATACTTGAAAAGAAATTGTAATTTATTTTACAATTTGAAAATTCTCTATTGCTCTTTATTTAGTAGTATAGGGCCTTGGCCAGAATGTTGGGGTTACCCAAGAGGCAGGAAGCCATACAGAGTACCTGTTCTCCTTCATGAATATTTATGGTTCAGGAAGTGACTCTGCTGGCAGTTCTAAGCCCTCATCATAAATCCTCATGCAGAGGCTGTTCTGACCATAGACAGTTGCAGATTGGATCAGACGAGGAAAAATCGAGCTTAGGAAAGGTTCTTTGAAGCTGCATAATCAGATTATGATAATTTCATCAAAACCCATTTCCAAAAGCTAACATTTATCATTAGTTTGTGTACCTCCTAATTATTTCATGAGAGTTATTTCATGCAGGAATGATAAAAAATTCTAGCTTGAGAGAGCTTTTTAATGCAGTGTGTACACAGCCAGATATATGGCATTGGCATATGGGTCACATTTGCATTTGGGGCTTATTTGAGGCAGTTTTCTGAAAATGTCAAAGGAGGTGACATATTCTAAAAGATTGATATTAGTAATGAACATTAATTTCTCTCAGATAACTTTCTATAGTAAAAGTATTTTTTTGACCCAAAATTGTAAGCAAGTGCTTGCCAAGAGTGAAAAAAAATTACTTAAGGCACACAACATTTAAAATATTTCCCTCAGGAGAATGTCATACACCAGAGTTGCTAAAGACTGAATTACTGAAAAAACAAAAAAGCACTTGTTAGCCTCTGTGTCCTCCTATGCCTAAATCCCTTTCTTCTTCTGGATCTACTATCGGATTGGAGACATCACCTTCCCCCCTAGTGCTGAAGCCACAATACTCAGAGTTATCCTTGAAAATAATCCTCTTTAACCAGATAAAAGTGGTCAGCTCCTGAGTCCTATAGCAGATGCTTTTCAAACCCGTCTACTTAGCTGCCTTCTTACACCAACTGTATTAGTTGAGGTGTTCACCTGTTTTCTATGAAACAGCAGAATGTTTTCCACATTTAAAGTGGCTTAAAAAAATCAAAAGAAAAGTAATATTTCATGATGTCCAAAAATGATTTGAAATTCACATTTCACTGTGTATAAATAAAATGGTATTGGGACACAGCCACATTTACTGATGTATGCATTCTCTATGACTGATTTTGTGCTACAATGGTAGAGTTCAGTAGTTGTGATATAGAACATATGTTCTGCTAAGTCTAAAATATTTACTACCTGGCTTTGACAGATGAAGTTTCATGTTCCCTTCTTAGAACCAAGGCTGCAGCCTCCTCATTGTTCTCTCTACCTCTAGTCCTATACCTTCTAACATATTCTCCACACTATTTTCACAGTGATCTACCTAACATTTGCCCTGACACTGTTGTTCCTTTGTCTAAGATCCTTCATTGACTTCCCAGTTCCTACTGCAAAAATACTAAGATTCAAGGCTCTTTATATCTCAGTGCCTGCCGGCTCTTTTGTACAGTGCGTATCAGTGCTCTATATGTTACGTGTCCCTTAGTCACTTAGTAGTTGTCTTGGTTATGAGATCTAACACACTCTCTGCCTCCCGGGATATTCCAGGTTCCCCAAATATGCTAGGGCTTATGTCCTTCTCTGTTCAGAAAGCTACCCATTTTCAAATTCACCTGACAAATGCCTACTTATCATTAAGTCTGAGCTCCAGTAAGACTCCTCCAGGAAACCTTCCCTGAATGCTGACTTTGTCTGGGGAGCTCCAAGCACAGTACTTCTTTTCCTCTTTCTTTTCTAGCCTATACCCTAATACACTGTAATTGTGGATATGTGCCTATGTTCCTGAGGACTTGTGTTTTGTATTCTCCTGTTCCAAGCCCTAAGCTGAATATCTGGATAATTAGAGGTGTTCAGAGACTAACGATTCATTAAATAAGTGATGTTTTACTGCATTGATGAACTTCTACTCCAATCTCAAGACTTAGTCAACTGTTTTATGCTAATATGAGACTTCTCTGATCATCTCCATTGGTCCATTCCAGGAATACAGTCATATTTGCCTCTGGAAGTGGACTCTAAGGGATAAGGGATAGTGGTATGGTTTGGCTGTGTCTCCACCCAAAATGTCATCTTGAATTGTAATCCAAATTGTAATCCCCCATGTGTTGAGGGAGGGACCTCATGGGAGGTGATTCGATTATGCAGGCAGTTCTACCATGCTGTTCTTGTGATAGTGAGTGACTTATCATAAGATCTGATGGTTTTATAAAAGGCTTTACAAGGAGATGTTCCCTACTTCGCTCTGCACTTCCCTCTCTTCCCACCATGTGAAGAAGGATGTGTTTGCTTCCCCTTCCACCATGACTGTAAGGTTCCTGAGGCTTTTCCAGCCATGTGCAACTGTGAGTCAATTAAACCCCTTTCCTTTATAAATTACCCAGTCTCAGGTAGTTCTTTATAGCAGCGTGAGAATGGACAAATATGGGTAGTCTATCAAATAAGTAATGCATTTCACCAATAAAATAGTCTACACATGGAGACAGTTTCTTAAATTTTCAGTAAACATTGTGTTTCCTCTAAATTTTAATTATACCAGCTCTTTTTTCTAAAGAAACCACTTCTATTAAGCTAATTAGATAAAATTTGAGTGTCAATAAAATTGATTCCTGATTTTATAATATTAATCAACTAATAAAGTTTAGTTTTTATCTAGCTTAGAGTCCAAGAAACTATAAAATAAATAGAGCTTCTGAGCTTAAGTAATATACTAAAATTATCCCCGGGAAAATCAGTTCCAACATCCATGTTCTGTAACTCCAAAAGACGTATCTTGTATGCCTTATTTCTTTCCATTCACCTCACTGCAGTTTTACTTCCTCTCTCTCTCTCTCTTAACCTGATTCATTTTTGAAATTTTAAATGGGTTCCTTTCAGACGTTACACTCTACATAATATTTTTTTGCCAAAATCTCAAGTTGCAGCAATAATGACTGTAAATCAGTTGGATGGCTACTTTACAAACTAGGAAGAACAGAGAAATTACCAGTAGAGCATATAGTGGCAACTATAGCCCAGTTATACTAGAGTTTAGCCCTCAGCCATGTTTTAAATTAAATTTCTGAGTCCCTAAGTAATTGATCTGGTCCAGGCAGAAATGGCTTATTTGTTTTCTGATTTTTAAATCAGAAATTCATGAAATCAACATCTCTGCTTCTGGGGATCTATCACTCCTCTACTTTAATTACCCAGCAAAATGCAAAGCTGGAAGTGTTTGTGCTCCCTTGCACATGAACATGCACTTACACCATCATACTTCTGGGAATCTGTCGTAAGTAAGTAATACAGATGAAGAACATAGGTATACACAAAAAGATACTCAATTCAGCTTTATTTATGCTGATAAAACATTAGAAGCCACCTAAATTGCTGTTCAAACAAAGTATGATGTATCTACTTACTGCAATATTACGCAGCCACTAATCATTATACTCACTATATTATTACATGAGAAAAGGCTCATGATATGGCATAAACAGGGTTGCTGACTAATGTAAATAATAATATATTATGTGTTTGAAAACACTGTGCAAAATTCACATGGTAATTTGTTAGGATGGTTGGTTTATGGGTGCATTTTTTGGCTTATTGTCCAAATTTTCTGTGATATTGCTGTATTACTCATGATTAAATGTCAAAAGTGTATTTTCAGTGCATCATGGGCTTTGAGATTTTTTTCACAGTTACTACTAATATCAAGTTCTCTGAATAACATATTTAGAATGGATAATAAAAGAAAGGGATAGAGAAAGGGTAGAGATTAAAAAGGAACAAAATTATATTTGGGAAAGAAATGCCACAGGGCTATACCAAAATGATATAAAAGTGACTTACAGAAAAAAAATTATCATAGAATCCCAAGAATAGAGAGGACTTAAATGTTGGCTAATCCTACCACCCCATCTCTGTTTGGAATCCTTGTCAAGTTGTAGTTTTTGTGTTTAAAAACAATGCCCTTATAGTGATAGAAGTTAGAAAAATGGTTAACACTGGCAGCAGGCTAATGATGAGTAAAGGCACCAGGGTAAAGCTTCGGTGCCTACACGTTCTATATCTTGATTTAAGTGGGAGTCCCCTTGTAAATTTGCTGAGCTGTATATATAGGATTTGTGTGTGTTTGTAATATTTCAGTAAAATTTCTTTAAAATGAAGTTTGTACCACAATATGAAACTCTTTCAGAGAATATACTCATTCAGAAGTGGGTTTGTAAGCAAACTGGATACTTAAACTGTAGTAAGACAATCAACAGAGAAGATGATTTAAGATGTGTTTATATACATCTTAAATTATAGAAATAACTTAATAATTTTATTATATATATCAGATATACATTTATATAATTATTGATATAATTTTAAAATTAGTAACATTACTAGTTCTAGCTTAAATATCTCACACAAGTGAGTACACAGAAAATTATAACCATTGTTGAGGTCCATATCAGCTAGCCCTTTCACCATAGTATCTGGTGTTTTAGTCCATTTTGTGCTGCTGTAACAGAAAACCTGATACTGAGTAATTTATAAAAAAGAACAAAATTATGTATTACATTCTGGAGGCTGAGAAGTCAATATTGTCGGGATACATCTGGAGAGGAGCTTGCTGCTGCTTCAACCCATGATGCAAGGCAGCAGGGCAAGAGAGTGTGAGAGGAAGAGCAGACTGAACTGACTTTTATAACAAATCTACTCTCACAATAACTGACACATTCCTGTGATAACAATGGTAATCTATTAATGAGGGCAGAGCCCTCATGACCTAATCATCCCTTAAAGGTTCCACTCTTAGCACTGTTGCTTTGGGGATTAAGTTTCCAACACATGAACTTTGCAGGACACATTAAAACCATAGCATTTTGCCCCTGGCTCCCAAAATGTATGCCCAGGGAAAAATCCATTCATTTCATCCCAATACTCCCAAAAGTCTTAACTTATTCTGGCATCTACTTAAAAGTCTGAAGTCTCATCAAAATAAGATATGGGTGAGACTCAAGCTGCAATTTATCCTTTGGCAAATTCCCTTCCCACCGTGAAGTTAAAACAAGTCACATACTTCTAAAATATGATGGCGAAACAGGTATAGGATAGACATTTCTAATCCAAATGGGAGAAATAGGCAAAAAGAAAGGAGTAACAGGCTCCAAGTAATCCAAAAGAGAAAGCAAAATTAAATCTTAAAGCTTAGGAATAATCTTTCACTTCATATGCTGTCTCCTGAACACACTAGGAGCGGCAGGGGTTGGGTCCCCAAAACCTTGGGTAGCCCACCCCTACAGCTTTGCTGGGCTCAGCCCATGCAGCTCTCACAGGTTGGAGTCTCCTGCCTGCAGCTCCCCCAGGCTGATGCTGCATGCTGGTAGCTCTATACTTTTGGGATCTTAGGAGTGGCCCCACTTCCATGGCTCCCTGGGGGCTCTCTGCAGTGGCTCTGCCTCATGACAAGTTTCTGCCTGGGCCCCAAGGCTGTCTGAAAGATTTTTTGAAACTTTGGTGGAGGCTGCATAGCCCCACAGTTGCATCTGTAGAGTGAGCTCCAAGTGTTTAACTACCAAGGCTTTCTGCTTGTACCCTCTAGAGCTGTGGCATACATGAGTTATACCTGGCATGAGCTGAACCTGAGTTCCCTTGAGCCATAGCTGGGGTAACAAAGGAGTACTGTACAAATTCAAGGAGCAGAGTCCCCTGGGTAGCAAATACTGGGATCTCACAGGCACCTCTCTGGAAATCTTGCACTCAAGATCCTAGCTTGCCTCAAAAATATCTGAAATGCTTTGAGGGTCATGCTCTTATTGTCTTAATAAATGAAACCTTGCATCTTTCTATCCATATCAATCTCTTTACCAAATGATCCAAAATATGCTTTTTTATTCTTTGCATGGCCAGGTTAAGAGTTTTCCAAATATTTCTAATGTTTATTCCCTTTAATTATAAATTACACCTGGAAATCATTTCTCTCTTCTCTCATTTTACTGTAAGCATCCAAAAGAAACCATCCAGCACCTTGAATGATTCACTGCTTGGCTTTCTCCTGCCAGATATCCCAGTTCATCACTCTTAAATTCTACCTTTCATACAGCCCTAGGGCATGGACACAATTCTGCCAAGTTCTTTGTAACTAGGTAACAAGGATACAGTTTCCAATACCTTGTTCGTCATTTCTGTCTGAGGCCTCATCAGAATGGCCTTTACCATCCATTTACCATTTACTGTCATATAGCTGCTCACAAATGTGCTGCTATTGAATGGAAAAAATGGAACAAAGTTTTCATGAAGTAACCAATGGTATGTATTTATTTAAGGCAAATTTAGAGATGTTATGTTCTACTCAAGGTAGGCAACTGGGGATAGACAGAAGAGAGGCTTGGTCATGGGTTGTAATCACTGGCAACCTTTTCTGTAGACCTGGGCTGAGTATAGCTTGTCAGCAGATAGCTCTCTCAGTTTATTTATTTTTTCTTTCTAGATTACAGCTCCCTTTCTAACCTCATGAAGACCTAAAAGATTCAGAAAAAGAAATCTGGACAACTCTGTATTGGTACTACTAAAACCCTAATGTTTATGCAAGATGACCTATAAAGTGTTTTAGGATATATTATCATGTTTGATTTTGAAAACAATCCTAATATTGGTGTGCTACCGATATAACTGCACCTAATACCTATATAGCTAGTAAGTGATAATGTAGAGACTAGAAGCCAAGTCTTCTCCTTTCACAACACAGAGGTGGTGCCTGGGAGCCTAAAATGTTTGACTTAGTTAGTGTATTCTAGCCGTTCATAGCCTGGAAGAGCTACAGTCTAGATTTAATACTCTCTAAATTTAAAGACAATTTATTAGCAGTGCATAAGAGTTATTCAGAGAAACATAACCAATGGAATGCGCACACACACACACACACACATACATAGGTAGAAAGGAATTTATTATAAGAAAGTGGCTCACATGATTATGGAGGTTTATAAGTCCTAAGATCTGCAGGGTGAGTCAGGCAGACTAGAGATCTAGGACAGCTGTTAATTTGGTTTGAGTCCAAAGGCAGAAAAGATTAATGTTCCAGCTCAAAAAACTCAGAGGAAGAGCTCCCTCTTACTCAGACTTTTTTGTTCCATTCAGGCCTTCAACTGATTGGACTAGGCCCACTCACATTAGAGAGGACAATCTGCTTTACTCAGTCTACTAACTCAGATGTTAATCCCATCCAGAAACACTCCTATGGACATATTCAGAGTAATGTTTGATCAATTATCTGGGCACTCTGTGGCTTATTCAAGTTGAAACAAAATTAACCACCACAAGTAGCACTGTAATAGTTTCCTAGACATTTATCTCCAAGAGATTCTAAGCCCCTCAAAGGCATGGTCTGTACCAACATCTCTTTTTACCAGAACATAGAACTAAATATGTGCTCAATAAATGCTTACTGACCTGAACTATGTGGAATGACACCTATATTCAGAGTATTACTAGGTAATGCATTACTGAATCCACAGAAAGCCGTATAGTCCTCTGACAGTATAGCAGTAGAAAATAACAACAATGATGCTTTTATTTTTGTATGGATGCAATTTTTAAGAGAAGAAAAAATGCCTTGGGGGAGATTACAAAATATAGATCATTTTTCCTCTTCAATTGAAAGATTTGCTCCATATTGAGCAAATGTTTATTTAGGCAGTTGCTGGGGGGAAAAAAGATAAACAGTGTGTACAGTAGAACTCATTTAGACTAATATCTGGGAAAGGGGCTGATCTGCTAAGTGAACAGATGTTTCATGTGCTGAACCAAATTGGAATGCTGACTGAATCATAATGAAGCTCTGGATGCAGGAATAGGACTGATAAAAGAACACTGTATCCTGTTACAAGAACTCTGTGTACTAGCAAGCAAGATAGTGAAGATGCCACCAGGATCTAGAACACAAGGTCCACCTGACTGTGTCAAAATGGATTCACCCACACCAAGGATAAAGTGTTATGAATGAAGAGGCAATATTATGTTATTAAGGGGAAGTTTTAATAGTAAATGAAGTTTATCTGTTACCATTAAGAGCTGAGCATATACCATACTTCATACAAAGTACATTACAGATATTGCCATCTCAAATTTATGTAATGCTCACACATTAGATGGCCTTATTTTACATATAATAAAGCTGAAGTTCAGAGAGGTTAAATATTTACCCTGCATTATACAGCTAATAAGAAGCAAATCTGGTTTAGGAACCAGTACTATGTGACTACTAAGTCAAGGCTATTTGCACTCTAATTAGCTGCATCACCCTACAGTGAAAGAGATTTGCTGAGCACATAAGCACAGTGCCAGGTAGGAAGAGGAGTGTTGAGGAAAGGGTGCCGTATGACTCCCCAGGATCCATGCAACATACATGCTACCCCTGCATTCCAATGTCAGGCCTCAGCAACCTGGAGGAAACACCACTGAATGCTTAGAAGTGGTATAGAACTGTCATCAATTATAAAACATTAATCACAGTTCTACTGGGTTCTCAGAAATGCAAACAATGTCAGGTTTCTGAAGTTGTAAATAAAATTGGCTGGGAGCAGTGGCTCACGCCTGTAATCCCAGCACTTTGGGAGGCAAAGGCGGGTGGATCACGAGGTCAGGAGATTGAGACCACGGTGAAACTCCATCTCTACTTAAAATACAAACAAAAATTAGCTGGGCGTGGTAGCCGGGCTACTCAGGAGGCTGAGGCAGGAGAATGTCATGAACCCGGGAGGCGGAGCTTGCAGTGAGCTGAGATCGTGCCACTGCACTTCAGCCTGGGTGACAGAGCAAGAAAGACTCCGTCTCAAAAAAAAAAAAAAAAGGGAGAACTGAGTTCAATTTCATGAGGAGATTAACTATAACCATAGCTAAGGAATCCAGGCCCCTGTACCATCTTGACCATGCTTCACCCATGCCCGAGCAATTAGAGCGTGGAATGGATGGCTTCAGGCTATTAACATTGTAAAAGTCTCACGAACATTTCTGGAATTGTTATGGGCTGGTCAGGTACCTTCTAAGCATCTATATGGATGTCATTTAATTATCACAACAATATTTTGAGATAACTACTTTTTCATTATTTGCATTTTACAGGAAAGAGATTTTCAGAGGGTTAAATATGATTCTGCCCTTTAAGAAACTTACAGTACAGAATGGAGAGAAATTCTGTAATACAACATAGCTCATAAGTGAGGAACAACTAGATATCCACCCTAAGGCAGTGTCCATCCTTCTCTTTTTCTCTAAACGTTTTTACTTAAGACAGGGACTAATTCAAGATTCCAGAAAAACTCCAAAATACAGCCTCGGGGGCTTTGCTGTGATAAGGTGTCGTGCTTCAGTGACTGTACCCCTCTTTGCCTTTCCCATGCCATGTACCAAATTCTTAGAGCTGAGCTGTTGTCTTTCTGATTCTCTCATTTAAAACCACTTTTTAAAGATGAAGAAACTGAAGCTCAAATCAGTGAATTAACTTTCCCCAAGTTGCTCAGATACTGAAGACTCATCATTTGAATGTAGGCCCAAGTCTGATTTCTAATCTCTTTTCATCACACACCATGGTGTGTTGGGTAAGCTTGTGAAGGTGGGTTGGGTCCAGGCTGTTGGTTGGGTCCAACATTGATGAATGTTGATTGCCAGGGAAGGTGTTTACCCCTTATCCTGGACTCTGTGGAAAACTTCCTTTGGTTCTAAAGCAGGGAACTAGTCAGATCTTTATCACAGTAAAGCAATTTTGGCTTCAACGTGGAAAGTGGGCTAGAGGCAGAGCTATCAGAAGCATGATGCACTAATTTATATTCTCACCAGCAGTGTAGGAGAGCTCCTTTTCTCATCCTCACAGGCATTTGCTGTCTTTTTTTGTCTTTTTAATAACAGCCATTCTATCTGGAACACAATGATATTGTGGCTTGATTTGCATTTTCCTGATGATTAATGATGTTGAGCATTAAAAAAATATACGTACCTATTGGCCATTTGTATGTCTTCTTTTAAGAAATGTCTACTCAGGTTTATTGCCTATAAATTAGTATAGCTATTATAAAAAACAGCATAGAAGTTACTCAAAAAACTAAAAATAGAACTACCATATGATGCAACAATCCCACTACTGGTTATCTATCAAAAGGAAAATAATTCAGCATGTCAAAGAGATACTTGCACCTCCACGTTTATTGCATCACAATTCCTAATAGCCAAGATATGAAGTCAATTTAAGTGTCCATTGATAACATTGATGAATGGATAAAGAAAACATGGTATATATACACAATGGAATATTACTCAGCCATAAAAACTGAAATCATGTCATTTGCAGCAATATAGATGGAACTGGAGGTCACTATATGAAGTGAAATAAGCTAGACACAATAAGACAAATATGGCTTCTCCTCACTCATACGTGGGAGCTATAAAAGCAGGTTTCATGGAGGTAGAGAGTAGAATGATAGTTACCAGAGGCTGGGATGAAGAAAGGTTGGTTAATGGGTGCAAACATACAGTTAGACAGAAGAAATAAGTCCTAGTGTTTGGCAGCACAATAGAGTGACTATAGTCAATATATTGTATATTTCAAAATAGCTAGGAGATGTAAATGAAAAATAAAATTCTAAGCCCCCCAACTGACTGGTGGACCCCTCTCTTGGTCAAGCACATTCCAAAGTAAACTGGAAAAATTAATTCTGGCCACAATGGGGTGGGGGCAGGGGTTAGATATGCCTCATTTAACCCTCCTCCCTTTGGAATTCAGGCACAACTGACCAGTATTAACATTAAAACAGATCTGGAGACTGACAAAACAGACCCTGTGTAGCAATAAGATACCAAATTCCAACCTATCTGTAGTATAGCATCATATGATAGCAGGCTCTGAAAGAAACTGTAGTGTTTTAACCAAAAATATATTATTTTGAAATGGCCCTGCAAAGCTGTCTCTTGTGGGAAAAATCTACATTCTGTAGAGAATTACATTCCCTTTCCAGGTCTTTTCCCTGATCCAGGAGAGAATTAACTAACAGTGTGGCACTTTTTAGGTCTGATAAGAACTCTAAAGGTTTTTTTTTTTTTTTTTTTTTTTTTTTTTTTGAGACGGAGTCTCGCTCTGTCGCCCAGGCTGGAGCACAGTGGCGTGATCTCTGCTCACTACAAGCTCCGCCTCCCGGGTTCACGCCATTCTCCTGCCTCAGCCTCCCCAGTAGCTGGGACCGCAGGCGCCTGCCACCACGCCCGGCTAATTTTTTTGTATTTTTAGTAGAGACAGGGTTTCACCATGTTAACCAGGATGGTCTCGATCTCCTGACCTTGTGATCCGCCTGCTTCGGCCTCCCAAAGTGCTGGGATTACAGGTGTGAGCCACCGCGCCCGGCCAAGAACTCTAAAGTTCTTATCTGCATAATAACTTCTGGAGGTTTCATCTGCATAATGAAAACCTTGGTCTCCACATCCTCTTACCTTAACTTAGACACTCCTTTCTATTGATTCCAGGTCTTTAGATAATAACTCTTTCAACCAATTGCCTATTAGGAAATCTTTGAATGCACCTATGATCTGGAAGTCCTCACTTTTCTGGACCAAACCAACGTATATCTTACGTGTATTGATTGATGTCTGTGTATAAATTCTGTCCCCCCTTAAATGTATAAAATCATGCCATAAGACAATCACCTTGGGCACATATTCTCAGGAACTCCTGAGGCTGTGTCGTGAGTCATGGTCCTCACATTTGGCTAGGAATAAATCTCTCCAAATATTTTAAAGAGCTTGACTCTCTTTATCAACAAAGAGAAGATGGAAATGTTCTCCACGCAAAGAAATGATGAATGTGTAAGGTGATGGGTATCCTAAATATCCTGATTTGATCATTACACATTGCAGGCATGTATCAAAATATCATGTTCCCTACAAATATGTATTATGTATCAATAAAAAACAATTACAATGCTGCAACAGCAGCCTTGGTGCATGAGGATGATCAAAGCTCAGGAAGCAGCCAGGAAAAAGCCATGTTGTAAAAGATATTGAGTGTCTATACATTAGTCACCATGAAATTAGCAAATTAAGGCATGATGTCACTGCAGTGAGAATGAGAAACAAGCATGTGAAACTGAATGCAGTGCCTGCCATTACCTTTGGCAAATGCTTTATTGTAATCGTGGCTACTGCTGTTGTTAAAATGTGTCATGCATTTTTCTAGACAAGATTTTTTTGACTTTTTCCCTTAGGCATTTCTTCCACCTTCTTTCAATCTTATTCAATCACCTCTTGAAATCAAGAGTACCTCTTGAAATCACTAAGTCACAGAGTTCTCATAGCTAGCAGGAAACCTGTAGATGTCACAGACCATCCTTCCTTGCCCTCCAACTTCTATTTTGCCAAAAAGAAAGTTGAGGTTCAATTGGGTGATGGGGTAAAGGTGACTCCCTGTTAAACTCTAAGGCTGCCTCTTGAGGAGCCAGGGTGGTATCCTTGATTCCAGCCTACCACTTTGGATCAAATGCTTCTTTCTCTGAATTTCCACACCTTGCTGTGGGTTCCCTAATTGACTACTTTATTTGTTATTCTAATACTATTTGTGAGTCTTTCTCCCTGACCCCACTTGGCTGTGACCTCTCCAGGGAAACATCTCTATTGCTCAGACTAAGTCCACCAATAAATATGATTCCAAAATCTTCTACATTCATTTTGCATATCTCACTTCATATTTTCTATTTATATTTTTTAAAAATGTCCATCTTTCCTATGAAACTAACATTTTAGAGGACGGGGAAATTTCACATTTTATTCCCTTTCCACCACACATCATAGTATGTTTGGTAGCACCATGAAGGTGGGTCTGTATCCCTAATGTACCTTTAATGGCTCCACAGTGCTTGGCCCACACTGGCACTTAATAAATATTTGATTAATCAGTGTATTAATCTCTGTATTCTCTTTGTGAAATTAGTGCCTGATACATAGCAGGAGGTCAATATGTATTTTGTGAATGCATATTATTATTGCTTAATTTTTGTATAATTACTTATGTAGTTTTAAAAATTTGTGTTTCAACACTAAAGTGTTGAACACAGCACAAACTGTGTGAATCCTAAATGGATGACACTTTTTTTTCTAAGAGAAAAAGAAATCCAAGTATTTTGAATCTGCCTCAAGTTTAACACTTAATATTTAAGCCTGACTTATTTACCATCTGAAATGTCTTTTTCTTTTTGAGAAAGATGTGATGTGACATCAGTCACTTTCACTCACTTAAATGTATGACAGAAATGACTTTGTAATTTAAAATAATACAAATTATTGTCTTAGATTTATGGTTTGCTGAGGCTCAAATATAACTAGTTTCTCATGTGTGGCCACATAATTTATACATGTCCAGATGTATAAATGTGAAAAAACAAATTACAGAGTAAGCCTGCAGAAGTATTTTTATTATTGTTGTTATTATTACATTGATTACCATTTTATTATTTCCCACCTTAACTCTGCTCTCCTGGGTAGAGTGGTTTCATAAGATGAGGGGGTAGAACATGTGTTGAGTAGAGATTCAGTGAGTCTTTTGAAACAGTGCCATGAATTTGCAAATTTTTATTTTTCAGAAAAGTAATGAGGAAAGAGCATATGATTTGGTGTCTAGCAAACAGATTTGAGATTCAACTGAGCTGCTGTTTTATTATTATTATGTTTCAATCTGTTAAACACAGGCATGCACACACAAATAATAATATTTATCCAGCCAGTTGAGACCAGCTACCTAGTGTGCAGGGCCCAGTACAAAGTGGAAATGCGAGGGCCCTTGTTGAAAAATTATTAAAAACTTCAAGATACGAAAACAACACATTAAACCAAGTGTGGGGTCCTTCTAAGCCTGGGTACTATGTGACTGCACAGGTCATAAGGCCTATGGAGCTGACCCTGCAGACACTTACAAGAATTAACAGAGATTAAGGAACATGCCTCACACTGTCTGACTCATAATAAATAGGTAGTTAACAAGTTTTAGTTTCTCCATGTCTATTTTCAAGTTGCTGTCACAGAGCCATATCAAGTCAAATGCATTCAGTCACTTTTGTCAGAAACAGATTCTCTATACCATGGGGACAAGGATGTTTCAAATGTAATCCATTTAACTGCCACCTTGAGGACAAAATGGGGGGAAAAAGAAGAGTAAATAAAACCCAAAGTGTCCAAGGTTTGAAGAATTGAGGTGTTCCAAATGGTAGGTTGTCCCTTGTTGTCCTGTTCCCATTTGAAAGCTCACACTTTAAAACCGTGTGCTACCTGGAATTCCAGATGGCCAAATTAAGGAACCAAACCACCAAACAGAAGGTTCTGGTTCTCAACTATGATAATCTTAGGCATGTTAGGAAGCGGGTGTGGAGTGGCATATTTCCTAATGAAGGTGGAAAAAAACCCAGAACTGATTTGTCCCAGATGGCCACAAAAATGGGATTTTCTGGCTTTTGTAGCGCCTCTCCCCATCTCTAAATTCAGCTGTGGCATTAAAGAAGATGCTTGGTTCATGTAAGACTATAATCACGGAGTTTTACAAAACCTTCTCCTTGTGGAATGTATATGACATCTGGAATTAAAGGGGTATTCTCTTTGAATCACTCTTGAGTCTTCCACAGGGATAAATGAGAATACGGGTAGCTTCCAGCTGCCCAAACTGATTTAGTTAAATAATGTAATCTATTTGTACACAAATGTGGAATAAATGTCACTGAAGTTCCTTAGCGTGCACTTGTAATGAGTTATCCCTTTCTCAAGGTAATTAGGAGTGTTTAGTTTTTTCCAAATGCGTATCAAGCCTCATGATTGCCAATGAGCCAGAGACAACCTACATTAGCCTCCCACAGCTGCTGACCTCTGCAACCACAGAAAAACCATTTCTGTGGGGGATAAGTGTCTCCTTTAAACTGTAGGTTTGGAGTGATTTTTTTTTTTTTTTTTACTCTCTTTAAAATGTAATGTTTTAATACAGCCTCGATAGATCCAAGCCTCCTCAGAGCTAGTCAGGAAAAGGCAATTAGAATTTTAAGCTTAACAAGATCTTAGTAATCATTTAGTTTTAATAGTATTTTACAAATGGGGGAATCTGAGGCCCAGAGAAGTTATACGCTTTGTCCAAGCCCACACAATGATTCAGTGTCTGACCTTAGACTGAAACCCTGGATTCTGACATCCAGGTATCTGCCTTTTTTCATACACAGCCTATTTTAGTCTGTTCAGGCTATTATAACAAAACACTATAAAGTATTAGCATATAAATAAGAGAAATTTATTCTCATACTTGGAGGCTAGAAGTCCAAGGTCAAGGTCCTGGCAGATATGGTTCTAATGAGGGCCTATTTCTCATAGATGATACTGTTACAGTAGGTAGCTAGTAAGACATGAGCAGGGCAGAAGAGGCCCCCTCCCCACCCAACAATGAATGTCAGGCAACAACCAGGTGATGGTCAGGGGGCTGTTAAACTGTGTCTCTAAAATAATAATTGGTCACAGCTGGCGCCAGGGAAAGGCAGTCTCCCAATAGATAGAAACACCTGAAACTGGTGATCAGCAGCTTCCAGATAAGATCTCAGGAGATGGGCACTCAAGTGTGTGCACTAAAAGGCAAAATGGCAGTTTAGCTGGTTCTTGACCTTCCTCTAGGAACACTTGACTGGTAAGGGAAGAGTGCCTCTAGCGAGCATGCATACAACTCCAGTAAACATATTGTGCATGAGGCCCCTCCCAAGCACTGGTGGGCCACTGTGCATGAGGACAGCCCACCCCAAGGGAAGAATCAGGGGAGAAGGGGCGCAATGCCCAGAAATATGCCAACGTATAAAACTCCAAGTCAAAAATTAAACCGTGCACTTGACTCTCTCAAGTCACCTGCATGGCCCTCTTCCAAGTGTACTTTCCTTTCCTTTGTTCCTTCTCTATAATTTTAAATAAACTTTCACTCCTGCTCTAAAATTTGCTCAGTCTCTCACTCTGCCTTATGCTATTCAGTTGAACTCTTTCGCCTGAGGCAGCAAGAATTGAGGTTGCTGCAGATCCATACAGATTCGCTGCCACTAGCATACTTTGGCGCTCTGTGACTTGGGTTAAGTTCCCTCGTGGTAATAGTACCTGCTAGCTGCATTCTCACATGATGGAAGAGAATCACTTCCATCCGAGACACTAGCTCCCTGTAATGTCTTGTAAGGTATACTTTAATGAGGGCAGAACCCTCATGACCTAGTTACCTCCCAAAAGGCCCCACCTCTTAATATCATCACCTTGGGAGCTAGGATTCAACTTATGAATTTTGGAGGGAACACAAATATTCATACCATAGCACAATCCTTCTTAGCCTTCAACTTCTTAAAATGAAAAATTACAGGATGAAAAAGGCAAAGATCTATGGAGAGGAGAACCTGACCTCTAAAGGAAAGGCAACCAGATGCCAGGCAATGCCAGGCCAAATGTCCTCTGTATAATCTTGAGCAAGTTACCTCACAAGTGAGAGCCTCAGTTTCTTTACTAGAAAAATGGGACTTTGACCTGATTTCTAGAGATTTTTCTATTTGATCATAGACATTTTTCCATCATACGCTCCTTTGAATATTTGTGACTCCTTTAGCTTCATTTCTTGTTCTTAAATATATCTTCCCAAGGATCTGGTTTGCTAAATCACCAAATTAAATTAAAAAAGAAGCTACTAAAAAGATAAAGGCTAGATGAAGGCTAAATGAAGAATGATTTCACATAGTATCTTCTTTAGAGAGATAAAGCATGCAAGAAAGAAGACATAGCAGAAACCACCAAGTCAACAAAATGAGATTGTGCCTTTTGCTGATGAATATCCATCTTACTGCTTTGGTCAGATAACTGTGGAAGAAGTAATTCTATCACCTTATGCAAAATGGATGCCTCTGCAGCTACTCATGGCTTTCATGAGAAAAAGTAATCATTGTGTGCTATTTGAATGTCTTCATAAATAGAATTTATAGCTATGATACTGATCAGTCTTGCGCAGTCTTAGAAGATCAATAGTGCCATGTTCATTAGTCCTGTATTGAACAGCTCTCAAACTTTGGCCAGAAGATGGTAACTGTCTTTAATGATTTTTTTTGGCAGTTGGCATCAAAAGTGGATTCTGTGTCACTAGTAATTTCCTTAGTTATCTAAGGGCTTTTTAATTTCCTCATTCAACCACAAAGGTCAAAGTGTTGCTATCTACAAAGACAACTGTGGCTGAATTGGACTCTTAGGATAAAGAATATGATTATTTTTATATAGTTGGATATAGCTGCTGAGCAATAGTTGCTTTTACTCAAGCTCTATGGCAATGGGAAGGTTGTACTCCATGCCTGGAGGCATCATGGACATTTTTGAAAGAAAAAGAATAGACCTGGGTTCTAATTCCAGCAGTACTATTTGCTTACAGGTTTTGAGTTTTGGAAGTTATTTAATGTGGTAGATTGTTCCTTGGATGACCCCCAGTAAACTACTCCTCTCAGTATGCATGATCTAGTATAGTCCCCTTGAACCTGTGATGCTTTAATCATAAGATATATTTTTAAACATGGTCTGTTTTAACCAACAGAATGTGGTGGACCTGACATTCTGCCACTTGTTGAACCAAATCTTAAGGCTCGGCAGCTTCCACTTTTGCACTTTGTGGAAAGATGGCCACCAAATAAGAAGTCTGACTACACTGAGACTGCCATGCTGTGAGGAAAACCAAGCAGTCATGTGGTGAGGCACACATGGCAGAGAACTAAGGGTGTGGTGGCTACTGCATTTGAGCTCCCAGTGGGTGATATGCACCAGCTACAGTCATGTAACCAAGAACACTTTGTACCTTCTACAGTACCTTCGGCCAGTACCCCATCGACACAACATGAAGCAGAAGTGCTAGCTTAACCAACAGCATTTTAAAACAATAAATCATGTTAATTCACTTTTTTGGAGTGTTGTTTTTTTTTTTAAATAAAGCAGTGCAAATCAGAAACAGCCAACCTCTCAAGCTTCCCTCTGAAGCCCTTTTCCCATATGGAAAATGAAGTATATGGCTAGAGAATCTGTAGACTGCATCAAAATACTTATGGCATCTAACCCCCTGCTCAATCTTGCCTCAGTCAATATTTCAGGCGACTGACCCTAGAAATGACACTCCAGCCACTTTGGCCATTTAGAATTCTCCAACATTTGGACATTTGCAATTTTTTGAACATTTGAACTGCTTGACACTTCATAACAGTATAACTTCATACTTCCTTTTCTCTTATGTTTCTCTGACATGAAGACCTTTCCCTATCAGGTAAAATGCCATCTCTTCTGTGAGCTTTTCTCACTCACTCTTGCTCACCTGCCACCTACAGCTCCTGACAAAGTAATTGCCTCTGGGCTCCTAAAAGTGTTATATTAAGGAAGACTTTTTACCACAATTATAGCTAGGAACATATGGCAAATTCCTTCAGGGGCCAAATTAAAAGATGTTCTTACATCTCTCTAACCATCAGCAATCTTTCTTTTTTATTTAGAGGTTTTTTTAAAAAAATATTATGAGCTTTAAAAAATTAGAATATTGCACACACACGCACGCACACACACACACACACACACATACATCTAGCAGTAATTAAATGCCCATTATGCACTAGGAATAGTGCTAAATATTTTGTTTGGATTATTTCTTTGAATCTTTACAGTAACCCGTATTAGGCAAGCACTATTACTATCTTTATTTTATAGATAAGACTAAGTCTTAGATGGTTTTTGGCGACTTCCCAGGGCTGCCTAACTAGTGAGGGCTTGGTCAGGGTTTGAACCGAGGCTGCATGATTCTGGAGACAAAGCCTTTCCACTGCCACTCAGAGTCCTTGTCCCTTCAATTGTGTGTCTCAGCTAGGTTTGGAGTACTTTGAACAAAGCAAGTACTCAATATTTATTGAATAAACAAATGAGTTATTATGTGAGGAAATGCATAATTCACTTCAAATGCACAGATAACATTTCAAATCATAACATGGGAAAAGCAAGCATACGTTACACTTCCCAAAACCACTGCTTAGACCAAAGTATAGCAGCACATGGACTCTCCTCATCAGTTGCACTCAGAGTTATTAGCTATTAGAAGTGTTGCTTGGCCCTGGGGATGGCACCTTGTTTGTTTCTTAATTTCTGAGAAAGGGTTCCTGAGGCACAACACTCTGATTCCCCTCTGGCTTGACTAGATGACCAGTGGTCTTTGACATGAGCAAATGGGTTTACCCAGTTCTCAAGGTGTTGTAACACTTCCTTACAGCATATTTACCAAGGGCCTCATCTGAGAACCTGTGAGTGAGGAAAGTAGCATAAGAAGAAATAAATCTGCATTGGCTGCAGGGCTATACGGTAGGCACAGGCCTACCTGGTCTCAGGAATGTTATCTTACTTAATTGTCATTAAAGATAAGGTCCAGAGAATGTAAGCTCTTGTCCCCATGCCACACAGCTGGTGAACAGAGGTGTCAGAGGATGTTTCAAATGCAAATATGTCTGACCCCAAACTGGTGCTTCTTCCACTCCATCACACAGCTTCTCATGATCTCTATTTTTGGAGAGTCCACATGTCATGTATACATGACAATTATCAAATACAAAAGATGCCTTATAATTAAATGCCACCTGAGAGAGTTACAGAAATGTGTTATTATATGGATTTGAGGAAGAAGTCACTGTGTGCAAATGCAGTCTGAGGAAGCTTCCTAGTTGAGGTGAGACTTGATACAGAACTCAAGAGATATCCAGGGGGTGGGATATTGACGGACTGTTGGCCAAAGAGCACGCACAGCTTTATTTCTTTTTCAGCCAAGAGCTATTACAGAAAGTCCACTATGTGTAAGTCACTTTCCTAGGTGTCACACCTGACACCTAACGAGTAAGATGAGGCTGCTTTACATTGTCTCTGTGCCTGCGTGCACACACGCTCTTCCTTCCACCTACCATGCTCCCCCTGAGATTGTCCACCTGCTGAATCTCTCATTGCTCACAATGCAGGCTCAGCATCTTTTGCATTTATCTAGTGGTTAAGTCTGTGGGTCACTGAGTCAAATTATCTAGATTTGAATCCTGGTTCTACTAGTAAGTATATGTATGAGTCTTGGGTAACTAACTTTTCTAGACTCCTCATTTGTAAAATAAAGACACATACCTCATAATAGTGAGACAAAAATTAATTTAGTTAATATGCATAAAGAAATCAACCCAGTACCTGACAGTTTTCCGGGTCAACAAACATTACCTGGAAAAATAATGGTGATGATGATGAAGAAGGTAGAGGAGGAGAAAGGGGAGAAGAGGAAAAAGGTTGAGGATAGGGAAAGAGAGGTGGGAGAAGGAGAGAGAAAACATAAAGCAGCTTTTTCTGACAACCCCATAACCCCCAACACTGGACTATGCTCCCCTTGATCATCTACTATTCAAAGCACGGGAAACTTATGGTTCTGTCACCCTGGCTCCTCCTCACCCCCATCAGATGGTGAGCTTATTAAGGACAAGAACAATTACATGTACATCTGGATTTCTGCTGTTTGGCATCAGCTAGGCTTTCAGCAAATCCTCAATAAAAGAGTACTGAATGAGTTTATGAAGTACTCATAAATATGTTATTGCCTATGGTTGCCCAAAAGGGAAAAAGGGAAAAAAATGGTTACCAGAAAGACAGAATATTTTAATGTGCACTAATAGAAAAATACTTCTTCTAGAGGGAAGTAAAAATTGTTAGAGGAATTGGCGGGGTGGGGGGGAAGAAAAATGAAGTTAGTTATTTGCTGAATAACTGGCATGTGGCAACCACTAGGCTGGGACAGCTGCAAATACTAGCTGTATTGATACTACATAAAGATCCCATTAATTCCTGCTTATTATATGGCTGATGACCACATACAATAGTGATAGTAACGTTCAAAATAGAAGTGATTTATTACATTTGTTTAATTGAATTGTTCCTGGTAAATTCCTGGTTCTCTTCTGTACTTTATTGTATTTGATTCTCAGAAGGATTATTTGTGGTAGGTATTGTTATGTCCATTTTGTAAAAGAGGAAAGCCGTTCAGGGAAGTTAAATTACTTTATCAAAGTTATGCAGTTGGGCAAGAACAGAGCCAGTTCTGAATGAATCCAAATCAATGGTCATTTCTATGAAGTGGTGGCAGTACTATCACCCAGATCTCAGCACCCTCTGGATTCCATCACCGAATATTGGGTCAAATCCATTACCACAAAGTCAGGATTGACCCATTGTATTGCTGAACAGATATAACTGCTTTGTCAGTCTTTGGCTTATTTAAATCTTACTTGAAAGGGAAAATAAATGAAATGAGAGTGTTGAAATAGATCTATAAAAACAAATAGTGCTAAAGAGACAGCAAAGCAGTGCCTGGATTTTCCTGTAAACCTTAGGAGGATGCTGTGACAATGTGCCTTGGGACCTCCAACTACACGGACCGCCAACATGGGGCCTTGGCTGGGCTGCCCCTGCCCAGCCAAGGCCCCTGCTGCTGCTCTTTGAAATCCATTGCTGAGTTAGCTCCAAGGCTGTGTTTCCCATGGGCTATTCCAGTTCAAGGACTGAACATGGCAGGGACATGAAGGTTATTATTCTATTCAGTTAGTATTCCACTAAGGCTACTATTCCAGGTAACTAGTTCCTGTGTTACTGAAACTCCTTTGAACTGACTTTGGCTTGAGGGCTCCCCAATAGCTTTGCCAGACCTCATTTAGATTGTGTGGCAGTCAAGGATATTTCCATTCAAACTTCTCTCCCTCCCTCCTTCACTTGAGGTCACAGATTTTCTTGTGATCTGTTGGCTGTCTTAGTCTTCCCTGGTAACCTCCCTATTATTTCTCAAACAGCCTTCTTTCCCAATAAGATCCTTTTGTTTTTATTTTTTAAATTTAAGTTCTGGGATAAATGTGCAGAACATGCAGGTATGCTACATAGGTATATGTGTGCCATGGTGGTTTGCTGCACCTATTGGCCCATCCTCTATGTTCCCTCCCCTTACTTCCGACCCCCAACAGGCCCTGGTGTGTGTTGTTCCCCTCCCTGTGTCCATGTGTTCTCATTGTTCAACTCTCACTTATGAGTAAGAACACGCAGTGTTTGGTTTTCTGTTCCTGTGTTAGTTTGCTGAGGATGATGGCTTCCAGCTTCATCCATGTCCCTGCAAAGGACACGATCTCATTCCTTTTTATGGCTGCATAGTATTCCATAGTGTATATGTACCACATTCTCTTTATCCAGTCTATCACTGATGGGCATTTGGGTTAGTTCCATGACTTTGCTATTGTAGATAGTGCTGCAATAAACATGCGTGTGCCTGTGTCTTTACAGTAGAAGAATTTATATTCCTTTGCGTATATATACCCAGTAATGGGATTGCTGGGTCAAATGGTATTTCTGGTTCTAGGTCCTTGAGGAATCATCATAGTGTCTTCCACAATGGTTAAGCTAATTTATATTTTCACCAATAGTGTAAAAGCATTCCTATTTCTCCACAGCCTTGCCAGCATCTATTGTTTCTTGACTTTTAAATAAAGGATCCTTATATATTTAATCTGATTTAGGGTCCACTTCTTGGAGGACCCAGACTAATACAATGCAGAGCAGCTGTACCTCAGCAGATTATCTCACAGACTGATTCAGTTCTGCCAATGATTTTTATGCAAAATGAGAAAATAAAACTTAAAAAGGATGACTTGTATGGAATATCAGCTCTCTTAAAATATAAAAAGAGGTTTTTAAAATTTATTACATGTTTTGCTTACAGGATCTCATTTATTCCTGACTATAACACTGTGGTGTAATATTTTCATTGTCCAGATGAACAATCTAAATCTCAAAAAACTTATAGCACTCTCCCAAGTTTACACAGTGATTTGGTAGTGAGCTAAGCTCCAATCTATGTCTTACGACTCCCAGAATTTTCATAGAATGTGCTCACATGTGAGCACATTCAGCTTCAGCTGTTGCTTATGTCAATGTCAGGTTGACATTATAGTAAAATACAATGTGCTCCAGGCCTGGTTAAATGATTTTGGAGAAAAGACATGTGCCTAGTACAGGTTTAGTAGTAAATGTTCAATGGTGGTTAGTTGAATTAAATTGGAAATTGGTATACATGGAAAAGACTTGTGATGTTTACCAAGCATCTAATCACCTAGGAGCTATGCAAAGTTGAATACTTCAGCTTTCAAATATCATGTTTGCTTTTTAAAGGAAAAAATAGCTACACAGCAAAAAAGAAAAAAAAAGAATAAACATGAGATGCTGGTAAATAGTGGAAGCTCAGAACAGAAGGATTTATAAACCCACAGACTATACAACTCACATTTGTACAGCAGGCTGCAGCTTGCTGAGCACTTTCATGCATAGTGCTGCGTAGACTCTTTACAACAGCTCTGGGAGGGATGTACGATCATCCCTCTTGTAGAGATGGGACTAAAGAGGTTCAGAGAAGAAAATAAAAACCATTTTTCCTCCACACATGGCCCTTTATTACAGCAGCAAGAGTCCTGAATGACACTCAAGGGGATTGACATATTGGGGTAGAATGGGTGAAGTTAGGGAGCTAGAGGTCCATATGTGACTGCCCTCACAGATTTCATCATGGGAAGTGGCAATTAAGGAGTGGATTTCTATGCTGGGCATAAAAATGCAAGATCCAAGGCTGCTCAGGTTTGGGAACACTGGTGTATAACACCTTTGGCATAAATATGGTATAGTGTAATGGCAATTATGAATCACTCTCATGGCCTTGTGGCCAGAGCAGATCAATGACACAGGAGTGTGAGGAAGCATGTGCCAAATGTCATGTGGTGACCGCTAACCAAAGAGTTTTGGGGCACATGTAAGCCCCCCTCCACTGAGGACATTGAGACCTAACTGGGTCAGCTTTCACTGTGGAATGGAGATCCTGTTCATGCAAGTTTAGATAAGAGTGAAATTTGGAGTTTTACTTTTAATGTGACTCTTCTCCCACAGACCAAGACAATTTAAATTCAGGTTATCCTTCTATATGAAGTGTTTGGGGATAGATTTTGGTTAAAGGACATGAGCCTTGCACTAGAAGTAGGCAGCCTGATTCAAGTACCAGCATCGCAACTAACTAGTTATGTAACTTTGAGCAAATGACCACTGCTATCTGATCATCAAAAGAAGAGGGTAAGACTAGAGCTAAAATGCCCTCCACAAGCATATGGATGATGTTTTAGGTGACAATAGGCAGTGACGGAGGCCTTTGTGAACTGAAGAATATGGGTGCTACCTACAGGTATTCAAATACAAAATTTTTAAAATTCAGTGCTGGAAAAAAGTCTTCAGTCCAACTCTGGTGTATGGACTACCATTTTATAACCTCTAGATAAGATATTGGCTACTCTAAAATTTAATTACTTCCAAGATGAAAATTAATGAAACTGATTCCCTTTCAAGAAAAATTAGCCATTGTTGAATATTTACTATTGTAGGGTAAATACTTCTTCATATCAAATCATGTGGGTTTTTTTTCCATAGATTTTACTCCTACTGACCATAGAAGACACTGAAACAAGCACTCCATATGCAGTCAGCTTGGGTGATATTATTCAGAAATAATACAACAGTCTAGGCTTTTAGGTTTGTAAATAGACTTTTGCTAATAGCAAGACAGCCAACAACAGCAACAAAAAGAAAAGAAAATCACGGCTGGTTGGCTTACAGCTCAGCTTTATTCTGTGAACCATAGAGAAGTGATTGACAGGGGGTAAAGGAAAATGGGAGGGCAGATATTGAGAACTCCACCGCTTGAGAGAAACTGAAAAGAGGCCCATGCCATAAAAATTCCAGATATGTTTCCAGGATGTTTCCAAAGTGGATGCTATCAGCAATTGTCTCCCTAGAGTATGCCCAAGAGAGTGGATGGAAAGTCTTATATTCCACATAGTATGTGAGCAGTAGAATAGCAAAGACTGAGGGTGGTTTTAGCTAGATGGCCTTCATAATACTATTACACAATCCTGTGACCCTTTTGTGATGTGGGGAAGGCCACTCTGAGAACTCTAAATCTCAAGGAAAGAGGAGCAGGAACAGCAAAGAATGCTGAAGGGCTAAGAGGCCTGGCTGATTGGAAGAGGATACAAAGTCAGAAAACCCTGCTACGGGAAGCCAAAGTGATGCTGAGGCATGAGCCATGGCATAGCATAGGCATTTGCTCAATGGTGTACCTCTTAGTGGGTCTCATTAGGGTCTTCCCTTGACCTAAGAGAGGACTGTAAATTAAGTCAATAAACACTGACTGAGCCCTGATATACCAATTGCTGGGGAAATTGTTAGAGTAAAGGTAAACAGTTACAGTCCCATGTGTAGAGCAAAGCACACCAAGAACATAACAGAGAAAGAAGAAAGGAGCTCATAAGGTGAATAAAAGGGGAAGGCATTTCAGGTAGAGGACACCAAAGAGTACCCAAAGATGAAATCGAGCTACTCGCTAGGAGGAGCAGACTGTAAGGTTGCAGCCCTGCAGGGTGAGTGGGCGATGGAGCTCTTGTATATGAAAAGTAGGCAAGTAAAGGGAAGTAAGTCTGGGAGAGTAATAAAACCACTCCAGGCTTATGACTGAAGGGATTCTTGAGGGTACACAAGTGAAAATGGCAAAGCATACAATAGTTATGCAAGACCTCAAAGGGGGAGTGAGCACCGTGTTAGAGAGAAGAACTGAAAGAACTCTTTTCTTTCTGAGCTAAATAATCTCATGAGAGCCTCTGTATCTCCTGAAGTCATAATCGTGACTGGAATATAGCATATGCTCAATAAATATTAAAAGTGTACACTTCTGTTCTAAGTAAGGATATACTTTCTAATATTAAAAAGTTGCTCAAAGATAGCCTAAGATACCAAGGTGAGTATTGAGAACTCCAAACTCCGTGTAAGGCTGCCATTGGGGGTTGGCTCATACAACCTCTTTATTCCCTTCAGGTGCTGAAGCCTTTGCACTGGGTTTGGAGAGGGCAGAAGGCAGTGGATGAGAGGCTTGGGAAGCTGCAGGAACCAAAGAATGCACTGATTTATCTACTGGGTCTGGGGCCAGCCCTGCCAATCTTTGGGAAACTCTATTGCCAATTAAATAAATATTAGTTAAATAAGCACAAACAAGTGAAAAAATAAAGAAACTAGAGAGAAAATACTCTAGATCATCATCATCTGGTCTCACTCACTTCTCTCCTACACACATCCAGATTTTGGAATCTGGATCCTGCCGTATTCCCTCTCCCTCAGAGGCCTTTACTCAAAGAATCTTGTCATGTAAAGTCCTCATCCTTGGCCCTTCCTCATGGGCTTGTTGGTGTCAATTCATAGGTGATGCATCCTCTGCTTCACTTTACCCTGCTTCAGAGTGAAGCAGAGGCTCTCTTGTGTTCGTTTTCCTGGCACTCTGCTTTGTTTTGGCATTTATCATATTATCTAATTATTACTAATCATTGTTTACATGCTTGTCTCCCCTTCTGACATATGTATTTTTCATGGGTAATGATAATTTCTCTTTTGTGTTCCTCTAGTGTCTACTACAATGCTTGGCACATAGTAGGGTTTTTTTTTTTTTTTTTTGAGACAGAATCTTGCTCTGTTGCCCAGGCTGGAGTGCTGTGGCATGGCATGATCTTGGCTCACTGCAACCTCCACCTCCTGGATTCAGGCGATTCTTCTGCCTCAACCTGCTGAGTAGCTGGGACTACACGTGCACACCACCACATCTGGCTAATTTTTGTATTTTTAGTAGGATGAGTTTTCACCATATTGACCACGTTAGTCTTGAACTCCTCACCTCATGATCTGCCCACCTCAGCCTCCCAATGTGTTGGGATTATAGTTGTGAGCCACCGAGCCCAGACCATAGTAGGTTCTTAATACATATTTGAAGGAATCCCCGTCTTACAGCCATTCATTCTTTCTTACTACTTTGACTATGAAGCACTTAATGCCTAATATCATTTATCAAGTGTGTAAAGATAAAGATTCCTATTATTTCCTCTTACTCAATATAACCTGACCCTTTTCTGCAGATTTCATCCATCAATCAAGATCCAGCTGAAATGTAACCTCCAGAATCTCTTTCCTGATCACACCAGTTCTCATTATTCTCTTTGTCAATGTACTTCCACAGTTCTTGCTTTATACTTTATGCCATCCAATTTCTGCTTTCCACCTTTTTGCTTTTATATCCTAGAGGTACACTAGGATACACTGGAAACACTAGAAAAAAAAGTATGCATCTGAGGATTTCAAATTTGGATTTGTTTGGATTTTTGAAAACTACATCTGGGCTTGTCTGCTGAGTTCTCTTTGTACCAGTTTACTAGGGCTGCCATAACAAATACCACAGACTGGGTATACCACAAACAAATACCACAGAAATTTATTTTCTTTGAAATTTGGAGGCTAGAAATCCAAGATCAAGATGTCAGCAGGTTTGGATTCTTCTGAGGACACTTGCCTTGGCTTACAGACAGCTGCCTTCTCACTGTGCTCTCATACAGCTTTTCTTCAGTGTGCATGCATCTCTGGCATCTCTTTAAGTTTATTAATCTCCTCTTCCTGTAAGGACTTCAGTCAGAAGAATGAGGGCCCACCCTATGAGCCTCATTTTAACTTAATTACCTCTTTAAAGACACTATTTCCAAATACAGTCACATTCTCAGATACAGGGACTTAGGGTTTCAACATAGGAAGTTTGAAGGGGGCACAATTTAATCCATAACACTATTAATTTAAAGCTCAATGCTTAGGTCTGGAATAGTCAATTAGAGGAGAGCCCAAGCTCCTTGACACTCAAGACCATGCAAGCACTGCAGCAGGGGCCATTGGACACAAACACAGACTGTTCATGGAAAGCCTGACACCCATCATGGCCTTGTCATGCCTTGGGGCTCAGAGGAACCTGGGGAGGCACAGGCTTTTGGGAAAAGGAAGAAAATTTGGACAGGGGCCTACCTCACTCTATTTCAGAACTTGGATAGGATGCAAATTCACCACCCACTGCTCAAATAATTGGGCCAATTTGGGTGGGGCTTGAGTCTTTGTTTATACCCAGAAAGGTTGAAAATGGTTGATGGGATACTATGTTTGGTTAGACTTACAGCCAGGTGAAGAATGGCCTTGTGTCTAAAACGATCACCGCACTGGAAGGAGGCAGTTATAAAATTCCCTGAACATTTATTTGCTTGCTGTTTCTTAAGCATAAGCAAACGGAAAAGACACCTATTCTAGAGTTAGAAGTTGCTATTATTTGTAATGTCTTTTGTTTAGTTAAGACTTGGAACAGTGAAGGTCAACACAGTGAGGTACAAAGTTGAATCAGACATGGTTCACAACAAAGAACTGTCTAGTAGAACAGATAAAGCATGCTCTGAAATTAGATCAAACGGCATAACTCCTGACAGTCTGTTGTAAAGTGTAGAGTGCCACACAAAGATAGGTTTTTCTCATCAATCACTGTAACACAGTATTCTCAATGCTGGTGAATCAGAGACAAAGTGCAATGAGAGATCAGAAGATGACTTCATCCCTATTAGCATCTTGCAGTGTTGGGCCTGAGTAGACACAATAAATATACATTGACAGGCACCATTAGGCCCAGGGCTGTCTTTATTCTTCTGCCCTCCTGGACTCTAAGGAGAAGATCAAGCTTCTTTCTTCAGATTTTCACCTCTCTTCTTTTAGATGATACCATAACCTGATGCCAATAGTATCATGATGTAATACAAGACCTTGAGTCAAATCCTGACTCCACTGATTGCCAATTACATGACTGAAGCATTGTTATCAGTGGTCCTCTGAACTGGGTTGATATTTTCTACCTTATATTCCTTTTTGTGTAGATTAAATGCAATCGTTATACATATAGCACAGAGCACAGTTCTTGGTACAAAGTAAATTATTACTTCCAGTTTTTCTCTTTGAGCTTGCAGGGCATTTCAGGAGGTGCAATATAGAACCCTTACTAAATTGCAAGTCTGTTTTCTCCCTCTCTTTCCACACTCACAATGAGTTTAACTCTGAACTCAGGTCAAAGCAGTAAGGGTAATAGCTGCCAGGAGTTTATGGGAGTTTGTGTGCACACAGGGGTCAGATGTTCTTGGGCATTGTCTACTGCTTGACCACCTTTTCTTCCCTCACAGTTTGTCTTTGCTGCAGAGTACAATGAATTCCTGGGACTGTGACCACCTGGTTGATCACCCAGTTTTAAGGTACTGGGGTAAGCTCTGCATCAGAAGGAAGAAGATTTTGTCTCAATTTCACCTCAGTAACTTTCTATGACTTTGGACAATGAACTAAACTTCATTGAGCCTCAGTTTCCTTATCTATGATGGGCATGTACTAACAGAACTTATTACAAGGTCTTGGTATATGAATTGAATTGAATTGAATTGAATAACACTTTTGTATGATTATCCTTGTTATTATTAGTCATTCAATTATTTAGATAGTAATAGTATGAAAAATGAAAATTGAGTTCGAAGGCCACAGACTCAATAAACAAGTTTATCATAAAAACAACACAAACTATGTCTAGAAGTATTCATTCGTGTCTACTGTATGCTTCTTACTTTTGACTACTTAGAGAAAGACACTGGCTTGTAACGCCAGGTTAATATTTTTGTTACTTGAGAAAGGTTTGAAAAACAAATTGAATTGTACAGAGGAGAAACAGTTTAGATGACTGTGGTTTAGGTTATATTATAATGTGTTATTTGGAAATGGCAAATAAGGGTAAGGGAAGGACATGTTATTTAATGATTCCTCTACCCAGCCGTTCTTTTTCTTTTATTCATTTGTTCAACAAACACGTAGAAAAAGAGTTAGCAAAGAAGACTGAGTAGATAGATAAAAATAAAACAGATAGCTTTTCACTTATTTATTCACTCAGTTAATTAACAATTTAGTTTTTTCTATGGGCCATACATTCTCTGAGATACTAGTGAAACACTGGTAAATAAAGCAGTTATAATCCCTGCTTTCATGTAGCTTATGGCCTATTTCGTTCTAGAGGAGGTAACAAACACTAACTAAGAAAATGAATAATTTTAGCGTATTAAAAAAATGAAGGAAATGAGGAGTGCTGGTAGATAATACTGATGTATGTGTATGTGTGGGGCCCTACTTATATAAAGTGATTGGGAGGTTAACTGAGGAAGAAACATGCACACCAAATTCTGAGTGAGGGTTATTATTAGAATATTATGTCTTCAGCTTCTAGGTGAAGCTGGAAAGCTGAGTTCTTTTAGGTGACAGAATGTATGCCATGCAGAAATAACCAAATAAATTCTTGTTTAATTTTTAAAAACTATTTGTGCTGTAAGTACCGATTTATATCAAAAGTGAATCAATCACCTTAGCTAGTAAAACAAACAGGTACATGCAGTAAAATAGGTGAGATTTTCTAAAATCTCTAAAAATACTCGACACTGCATTAATAACAGTAAACAGTTTTTTAATTCATGGCCAAACTAACTGGCACTTACAGTCACTCTCTCTTGCATATGCACACAAGGCAATTTTCAGAGAGCACAAATACAGAGGGAGAAAACCAGAGTGATAAATAAATGCTGAGTGGTTAGCTTGCAGGTATTTGCCAAGACCAGGTATCCAGAGTCTTAAGTTTTAATGGCTTCAGAGCCACAAAGGATGCATAATTAGACCTGAGGACTCCTACATACATCTGGAACCTCAGAGGCTGCATCACCAGTAAGGGCAGTTGTGAGTGGGGGTGTGGAGGCTGCCACCAAAGAAAGCCACAGGAGAACTCTGTGTCGGCATTGGCCCCCAGCGTAGAGAAAAAAAATGTCCCTGAGAATTCGTAACTACAGGCCATACCTCAAGGAGGTTTGGAATTTGAAACTACGCTGTGCAGTTTGTGAAACCTCAAGTATAAAATGTCCTAAAAGTGATCTTGGGTTGATGGTGCCTTAGGATTCCTGGTAGTAGTGGAAATGTAAATTTGCTTTAGAGAAACTAAGTCATCAAGAATGAGAAGAACACAAATTGCAGAATTAGATACCAGAGACTTCATATTTAAGGTGTTTTCAGTTTAGGAAAGGGCAACAGGCAATTAAACATAATATGGTAACATTCTACAATAAGTTTATGAAGAGATTCCCAGAGGGAAGGACTAAACCCAAACTTAGAAAATCGAATAAGTCTTCCCAGGTAAAGTCATGTTTAAAAATGAATGGGGGTCGGGCGCGGTGGCTCACACCTGTAATCCCAGCACTTCGGGAGGCCGAGGTGGGTGGATCACCTGAGGTCAAGAGTTCAAGACCAGACTGGACAACATGGTGAAACCCCGTCTCTACTAAAAATACAAAAATTAGCCAGGTGCAGTGGTGCCTGCCTGTAATCCCAGCTACTCAGAAGGTTGAGGCAGGAGAATCACTTGAACCTGGGAGGCAGAGGTTGCAGTGAGCCGAGATCATGCCACTGCACTCCGGCCTGGGCGACAGAGGGAGATGCTATCTCAAATAATCATAATAATTATAATAATAATAGGAATTGTCCAGGCTAGGACAGTAAAGGAGCCAAAGCAGAGAGGGTCTCAGAAGTCATATAGCACCACTTCTGCCATAATCTATTATGAGGTTATTACATAGAATATAAGAATATTAGAAATGTTTTAAAAAAATGTGAAATAAAAATGAGACTGGAATATGATTATATATGTGATTCAAAGTATTTGAAAAGAACCATATGCAGTGTGTTGCATAACATTTCGGTCAATGATGGACCACACATACAATGGCAGTCCCATAAAAGTATGATGGAGGTGAAAAATTCCTAATGCCTAATATTTACTATACTATACTTTTTATTGTTATTTTAGAGTGTACTCCTTCTACTCATATATGTATTATAAATAGCTTTGGGAAGGTCCTTCAGAAGGTACCCCAGAAGAAGGCGTTGTTATCATAGGAGATTACAGGTATTGATCCTGAACACCTTCCACTGAAAAAACATGTAGAGGTGGGAGATAGTGATATCAATTATCTTGGTACTGTGTAGGCCTAGGCTGATGTGCCCACTTATGCCTTAGTTTCTCACAAAAAATTTTAAGAAGTAAAAAAATACTTTTAAATAGAAAAAAGCTTATAAAGATACAAAAAAATTTTTGTTTAACTGTACAAAGTGTTTGTGTTTTAAACTAAGTGTTTATTACAAAAAGTCAAACAAGTTAAAATGTTTATGAGGTAAAAAAGTTACAGTAAGCTAAGGTTAATCTATTGAAGAAAACATTACAAAAGAAATTTAGCCAAGCCTAATTGTACAGTGATCATAAAGTTTACAGTAGTGTACAGTAATGTCCTAGGCCTTCACATTTACTCACGACTCATTCACTAACTCACCCAAAGCCATCCAGTCCTGTAAACTCCATTCATGGTAAGTGCCCTATATAGATATACTAGATTTTATCTTTTACACCATATTTTTCCTATACCTTTTCTATGTTGAGATATGTTTAAATACATAAATACTTACCATTGTGTTACAACTGCTGATAGTATACAGTAAAATAATATACTGTACAGGTTTATAGCCTAGGAGCAGTAGGCTGTACCATATAGCCTAAGTGTGTAGTAGGCTATGCCATCTAGGTTTGTATAAGTGCACTCTGTGATGTTTGTACAACAAAACTGCCTAAAGATCCATTTCTCAGAATGTATCCCTATCATTAAATGATGTAAAACTGTACGTCGAACTTCCAGAAATAAAATAATTAGTTAAAAAAACCACCCCAAACCAAACAAGTATATAAACAAAGAACCAAATAAAAAAACTCTTTATATTTTTGTGAAAGAGCAGAGTAGTTTTAAGTGAAAGGATTATTAGTGAATTGGAAAATATGTCTGAAGAAACTATAGAGTGCAGTACAGATAAACAAAAACAAAGATGAAAAATTTAAGGAACATGAAGAACAGAAAAAGAAAGGCTAACATATGTTTAACAGTAGTCACAGAGAAGAGAATAAAGAGAATTTGGGAGAGGCAATATGGTATTGTTTTACAGTTGAGAATGGTCCAGAACTAATTAAAAATAAATCAGAGTTAGAAAACAAAAGGATTCTAAGTTAATGAATAAAATATGTACCAGGATATATCATGAAGAATATGTATAACATTAAAAACTAACAGGAAATCTTAAAAGTAGCCAGAGGGGGAGAAAATAAAAGAGCAAAAGAATAACTAGACAGATGGTGAACTTAACAAGAACGGATGCCAGAAGAGGATATTTCAGAATTGAGAGAAAATAGTCAATCTAGAATTGTATAATCAACAAAGCTATCTTTAAATGAGAGTTAAATAATGACTTTTAAAAATAGACAAGAAAGAGAGTGACTACCAATAGCCCTTTCCTAGAGAAATGTAAAGGATGTGCTTTAAGTGAAGGAGAACAATCCCAGAGGGAATATTTGAAATGCAGGACATAATGACAAGCAAGTCAATTACTATATCTGTGTGTGAAAGGCTAATTGGTCATACATATGGAAAACAATGAAATTGGATCCCTAGTTCACTTGCAATATGAAAGTCAACTGCAGATAGATTAAAATTCAAATGCAAAAAAGTAAACTTTATGCCTTTGGAGAAAATGAAGATTTTTTTTTAACCCCAGTGTTTGAAAGATTAACCTAGACATATGCATAAATCAGAGGGAAAATTTGACTCCATTTAATTAAAAAAACCCTCATCGAAAGAAAACATTGAAAGCCATAAGACAATTACCAAGAAAATAAAAAGGCTTCAAAAAATCAAATTATTGAACAACTCCATAATACATAGCAAGTAACATGAACAAGCAATTCTCAGGAGACATATGAAGAAAAATAAAAATATGCTAAACTTCAATGGTAAACAGAATAAAGAAAATTAAAACTACTTTGAGATATATTTTATCTACCAGATCGCTCAAAGTTAAAAAGTCTTACAATTCTAAGTGTTGGTGAAAATATGGAGTAACAAGAACTCGTATGCAGAAATTAAATTCTGAGGCATATACCCTACACTGAGAAATTCTAACTGATGTGCAACGAGTCACATACAAGAGTGTCAGCAACAAACAAAACCCATCATTTAAAACACAAAAAAGCTATAAGAGCAATTGAAATGACCCTTAAAATAACGAACAAATCAATTACAGTATATTCGATCAATGAAATAATATGTAGTAACAAAATGAAGTAAAAATGTACTATAGTTATACTCACTGGTATAAATGATTGTTACAAATGTTGATTAAAAAAGCTGCAGTAGAATATTATGTATGAAACTATGTATGCATAAACACACAAAGATATGTTTTAGGGAAAATACAAAAGCATCTACAGACAAATTATCCAAATAAGATTTAGTATGGTTTCTGGATATAAGATCAACATGTAAAAATCAACTTTATTCCTATATACCACCAAAAGAAAGTATAGCACAATAAAGTACCATTTCCCTTTTATGATAACAAAAATATATAAAGTACCTACATATACCACTTGTAGCAATTATATTAATAGATAAGTGGATATTATCAATCCCAAATATAGGATAGCACTTTCCTCTGAAGGAGAGAATAGGAAATGCCATCAGGGAAAGAAACAGAAGGCTTCAACTGTATTGGTAATGTTTTATTTCTTAAAGGGAGGGGTATTTATTCTTCATTATATATATATTTTTTATATCTTTAATATTGCAAAATACATATTATTTTAAATCCTCAAAAATATGATCTCAAGTCTAATATTTAAGCCAGCTTCCTATTCTGAGGCCCGGTTCCCCACAAAGCCACAGAAGGAGATGAAATGAAGAAAGTAAGGTACATTCTGGAGACAGAAGCAGAAGTCAGAGGTTCCAGGTGATATCTTTTTGGATTGTTGAGGTTTTCTCTGTGAAGTCACATTTTTATTCAAAACATCTTCCACTTCTCCAGACTTTTTTTTTTAAAGATTAAGAAAATGTGGCACATATACACCATGGAATACTATGCAGCCATAAAAAATGATGAGTTCATGTCCTTTGTAGGGACATGGATGAAATTGGAAATCATCATTGTCAGTAAACTATCGCAAGAACAAAAAACCAAACACCGCATATTCTCACTCATAGATGGGAATTGAACAATGAGAACACATGGACACAGGAAGGGGAACATCACACTCTGGGGACTGTTGTGGGGTGGGGGGAGGGGGGAGGGATAGCTTTAGGAGATATACTTAATGCTAAATGATGAGTTAATGGGTGCAGCACACCAGCATGGCACATGTATACATATGTAACTAACCTGCACATTGTGCACATGTACCCTAAAACTTAAAGTATAATAATAATAGAAAAATTAGTGAACACATTCATCACCTCCTGTGCTGTGCACTGTTAATTTGATTGTGATAATTGTTATTCAATGTATATGTATATCAAATCATCATGTTGTACACCTTGAATATATAGAGGCTTTGTCAATTAAATATTTTTAAATAAAAAATAAAATGACAAAAAAAAAAGAATATCTTTCCATCCACGGAAGCAACATTTTCTTTCCTCGAGTTACCTTCTGGGTTCCTGTAGTTTTCTTATATTCCATAACTTCCTATTTGAATTACATTATTTGTATATGTGCCTTTTCTCCTCTATTCCTCTCCCCTAGTGTGAGGTCTGTACTCCCTGAAGCACAGTGTAGTTTGCTCTCAGAACTCACCAGCCCAAACAAAGGGACAGGGTGGTGTGAGAAGAACACAGGCTATAGGAGTTAGGTAGAACTAGATTTAAATTGCATTTCTAGCCTCTAGTAGCTGGGCTGCTCCAGGGGAGTGACTTTCCCTCTGAAAGCTTCATTTCCTCAATTGAGAACTAGAAATATTAATAGCTAACATCTCAGGAAGTTGTGTGGTGGGCAGAAGTGTTAATTACAGTACCTGACCCAGAGCAGGCCTACCCGATAAACATCAGTTCCTTTACCCCTTTATTTTCTTAGTTTGAAAGGTCTGGAAGTGTCTGCAATAGAGTTATATCAATGCCAATGCTATGGAAAATTCAGGTTTAATGGTAATCTATCTACATGATAAGCCTAATTGCTTTTGAATAAGCAGTCATTTTACTAGGAATGTAATGAGGGTTTATAGATGATAACTTAATGCACTGAGCACTCACACTTAGAAGCCTGGTAGGACCCTGACGAAGGTTGATATTCAGGAACTGGTAAAATTCAGTCTGTGAATGTTCCCAAGGACATCGGGACACTTCCCTTGTATCTGTTCCTATAGGACAGAAATCAAACACATCCTTGGATCATAAGACCAATTTCTTGCCTCTGCAGTGTCATTCATTCTCAAAATAAGCCTTAATTAATATGAAAGCTAAACACCTCTCTACCATTCTCAACACACAATAATATTTTTTAAATTTGAAGGTTTTCCTATGTTTCACTAAAGATGTGAAAGTGTTCCTCCTTTAGATTATACATTTATAATTCAGGTAAACATGTCTTTCTTGCTAGAGGGTACATGGAACATCATACATTCCAGTAATGTCACACCTGTAATTGGCATTACATATTAATCAAATAGGACAAGCTTTCTCCTTCCTCATCAGGACGACTGTCCAGGGATTTGAAGATGCTGTCCAGTCCTCCTTGAACTTTTAATTGTCCAGGCAAAATCTGCCTTATTTTTTCAACTATTGCTCAAGATAAAGTTTTTTATCTTAAAAAGTGATGAAAAAAGAATATTTTTAAAGATGTCATCAGAAAATAAACATTCTAGATGTATTTAGAACAAAAACTGATAGAACAGGATTATCACCTCCCTTATTTGTGATAAAGTCCAGTTAATGCAGCTTAAATGTGCCTTAGAGTCATTGATGACATTGCTCCATTTCTCACTAATTAACAGGTTTGCCAGGAACTAAATTCCAAAAATCTTCTCCACACAACCTGCTCCTGCACTGTGTCTGCTCATCCTGTACTTGCATGATTCATTATCTGGACAAGCATTTGTCAAGTGCTCACACTGTGCCAGGTACTGTGCTGGCTGCAGGAGATACAATCAAGATATAGCTCCAATGTTTAAGGTGTTTTCAGTCTAGGAAAGGGCAATAGGCAATTAAACACAGTACGATAACATTCTACGGTAAGTATGTGAAGAGATTTCCAGAGGAAAGGACTAAACCCAAACTTAGAAAATCAAATAAGATTTCCTAGGTGAAGTGATGTTTAAAAATAAATAGGGATTATCTAGGCTAGGAGAGAGGGGAGTCAAAGCAGAGAGAGTCTCAGAAGTCAGCACCACATCCGCCATAATCTATTAGATGAGAAAGTCACTAGGTCCACACAAAGACAAGGTGAGATGCCACAGACACCATCTCTTCATGGAATATTGGCAAGGGTCTAGAAAAGCAGGCATTTGGAAAATATAGTTTGCCATATAAGCAATGTGGTATGGTTCAAGTACAGAATATGGGAGGTTGGGAAAAGGTCAGAGACAGGACCAAAAGTAAGCTTCAACTTGTTAGATTTGTGTTTTTGCTCTAATCCCATTTTCCCTGGTACTGTGTTTTCTGCCAAGGCTTTAGCAGCAACCTAGAGAAATGATTCTTTAACATTTTGGGAAATGTGCCATTATGTATAAGAAATAGAATGCCTTAATCTGTTAAAGATTACCAGCTAAGAGATAGGAATATTTACCGGCAGGGGAGAATCAATAGGCCTGGTGGATCATGTTTGTGACAGGGAATCCGAAGCACAAAGTTTAAAGACCCTACTCTGGGACCTTGGACAAGCTCTAAAACCTCTTTAAGATTTCCTTCCCTCATCTATAAAACGTGGATAGTAATTGTACTGAATTGCTATAAAGAAAAAAAAATCAAATAACGCTGTAATGTAAGATATTATTAGTGATTTGCATATTACATCAACCACAGGAAAGTAAGCTCAATGAGGGCAGGATTTTTATCTCTTTTATCTTAGGGTCCCCAGGACCGAGAACAACCTTCAGATCATGGAAGAGGCTCAAGTACTTGTCAGAAGAAAACTTGTCAAATGAAGGATTGAATGGATTGCTCTACAACTGCACATAAGCCAAAGACTCTGTATGTGGGTGGAGTGTGATGTGGTCAGAAGGGGATAGTGATAGGGTGGATTACTAGAAGTGAATCAGGTGCACAGACTCATCAAATTGGGCTCTCAGAAACTTTGTGACCAAACTCTATCTAATCGCATTTTAAAAAATGTGAGACCCTGAAGTCCAAGGACATGAGCTGATCAGCTTGAGAGTCCCACAGATGGGAAACAGCAGAACTGGGAGTAGAACTAGGTCCTCATGATTCTCATGGGGTGTGTGTGAAGAGTGCCGTGTTTTCTCTGATAGGCACTGATGCCATAGTTGTGATTCTGAATGTTGTTCATCCCTACCTCAGTCTGGAGATCCACTGATTTAGCTGGTCCATAATCTAAAGATAGAAATATTGTTTACAAGGAAATCTTTGTAAGGTAGAATCACATTTATTATTATATAAGTCTTCTCATTTACATATACAATGTTTTTGAATATTCATTGCCTTCTGCTACCTGGAGGCACTTCTCTAGTCCCCATCTGTGTCCCCTCCATCAATACAGTCGGTGTTACAATGGGGACTGCCTACAGAGAACTCTGAGCAAAACCTTGGGAGAGCCTTCATTGATGAGGTCCAATAGCGGATGTTAAAGGACAGTGTTAGAGTCTATCAATGCTTACTGGGGGCTTTATTCTTTGTTGCCACGAAAATTTACAGAACTGTGAGAAAGACATTTGAAAGGCAAAAGCTATTTGTCTGAAGTTTGTTTAAGGAATAGAAAATGACAAAGTTTGGGCACCTACTTGTGAGGTAAGTGTGCTGAATCCCATTTGATAGATAGGAAATTCACGATCAGACAGCGTTTCTACTGGACCAGATTTTCAGGCCGTAGCAACATAAGGGGCTGTCTAGAGTGGCGATGCTCAGCCTTGGTTGCACATTATAATGACTTGAGGGACTTGAAAAATACTGGGGGGTTCCACCCCCAGAAATATTGACTTAATTTAGGATAAGACCTATGTCGTGGAATTTTATAAACCTCCCACAAGATTCTAATATCCAATGCTGAGAACTATTGGTCTAGACCATGATGTGACAAATGTTTTCTGTAAAGGACCAGAGATTAAAAATTGTATGCTTCATAGGCCATACAGTCTCTGTCCCAACTATTCAGCTTTGCCATTGTAGCACAAAAGCAGTCTCAGGTAATATGTAAACAAGTGAACATGGCTATGTTAAAATATAACTTGATTTCCGGGCCGGGCACCGTGGCTCACGCCTGTAATCCCAGCACTTTGGGAAGCTGAGGCGGGCAGATCACGAGGTCAGGAGTTTGAGACCAGCCTGGCCAACATGGTGAAACCACGTCTCTACTAAAAATACAAAAATTAGCTGGGCGTGGTGGCGGGTGCCTGTAATCCCAGGTACTCAGGAGGCTGAGGCAGGAGAATCGCTTGAAACTGGAGGGTGGAGGTTGCAGTAAGCCGAGATCGCACCACTGTACTCCAGCCTGGGCAACAAGAGCAAAACTCCATCTCAAAAAAAAAACGAAAAACAAAACAAAAAAACCACTTTATTTCCAAAATCAGGTGGCGGGCCAGATATGGTCCATAGCCTGCAATTTGCTGACTTGTGGTCTAGACACTAAAGCCATCAGTCATGAATTGAAAGGCAGTATAATATTTAAGGTCAGGGGATGTTATTTGTGGAAGGACAATTGGGTTGGTTGGGGAAAACAATTAAAGGTGAAATAATATTACTCCCAAAAGCCAATTTCTAAAAGCATGCATAATATAAAATTATATTTTTCCCATTAGATAGTTAATTTTATATTTTTGGAAAAGTCCCCGGTGACTAATAAGGTTTTTAAACACTGGTGCTACCTTCTGTTCAAATGTTTTTGTATAGATATGTAAACACACACCCACTTTTATAGCTGATATCTTCAGAGTATTTTACACAAAAGATTCATGGTTCACATCATATTTCTGCTCATGTATTTGGAGTAAACACTGGGGCGTGCATGCTCATAATCTGTTACCATTATTTTTTCAGACTGTTACCTTTGACAAAAAATAATATTGTAGGAGCAGCCAGGGATTTTGCCTTCCTCAGTGGTAAAGGAAATGCTTTGCAGCTAACAGTATACTTCTGGGTTTTCCCATTTGACTTAACTGTTGACACGTCTATGGTACTGCCCAAATTGGGTCATAGCCCCTGGGTTTTCTTTGGCAAAGTTATGACATTGGTTAGGCTTTCCCAGTGCTGCTCAATTACAGAACCCAAGGTCCAGCCAGGTCTGGTCAGGGCAGGGAGTACATAATAGGGCCAGAACAAATGGCAGGAGGGCTGGGATTGGTTGGGTTGCCAAGTGGTCCTGTGAAAGCAAGGTGGGAGGGAAGAGCCAGCCACTTGTGTTCATAGCCTTAGCTTGCCATCACTCCATATCTTGATGGTCTGGTCTGCATGGCGGGGCTTGTGCCTCAGTATCCTTTTAGCTGCTACTGCTGCCTCTGCTTCCAAGGTCTTCACACTCATGACACTTTACTCCCCCAGCCTCCCTAGTTCCTAATAGAACTGGCATTGGGATTTGGTTCTAAATTCCAACCCAGCTGCCTGGGCCAGATAATGATGATAATAATGTTAATGATTAATCGTAATAATTCTATTAACTGATACATTGAGAGCTTTTTATGCAAGCCTTCATCAAAGTATTTACATGTATTATTTGGGGCAGTAACAGAATATAGTCTCTTGTGAGAGGATACTTCAGGTCATACTTAAAGTGTGCACATCCTGTTAATATATGTAAGTATTCCCTGCACTTCTTATCACTGTCTGGAAACTTGCTTTGAAATGATTCCCATAGGATTTTCCTGTTGCTACTCATACACCTTATCCTGGACAACAACGGTTGAACTAAACACCCTTGACCTTTGGTGAGGACTGGCATTAAATCCAGTTTTAAACTCCCCTTTGGATACTATAGAATACAAAATACCACTTGCTTCAGGGTATCTGTAATGCAGGATCAGACCCAGCTCAGGTCTGGCCCTTTCAACTTCTCATTGACTTGCATGAGGCTGTTAACATGTTTCACGCCTGTGCCTATTAGCATAGAGGACACCAACATGAGAAAAAGTCACCTACCACCCTGGATGCATTTAGACTCTTACCTGGTTGATAGATGTATAATTATATCATCCTTACCACCACCACCACTATCACCCCCATCTCGGACGTCACCACTATCATCCCTATCTCGGCCACACCACTGCTACCACCACCATTCCCAGTGCCAACAAAACTGGCACCATCACTACCAACACCATAGTCACCTTCAGCACTCCCAACCCATCATCACTGCCCCCACCACCAAATGCTGCCACCGCCCATTCATACCGCAGCCACAGCCACTAGTCACTACCATTGCAGGCCTACTCTTTGTCAGGTACTAGGTAGTTTATGCGTACTCCATATAAAGCTTACAACAACCCTCAAGATAGGTAACAGAGGCTTTAATTTACAAATGAGGAAATTAATGTTTAAAGCAGGAAGGTGATTTACCTATGACCACACAGCTAATAAAGGGAGAGCTGGCACTTAAATCCAGCTCTGTTGGGCTCCAGTGAGCATACTCTTTCCATAATACTAATTCACATCTAAGTGCTTTCTCTGTATGAGACACTGTTCTAAGTAGGTGGATTAACTCATTTAATCCTAAAAACAACCATGAAAAGTAGGTACTAGTATTATTCTCCCAGATAGCAAGGCCAGTAAAGCAAAGTAAGGAACGGTCAAGTCGCTTGGCAAAGGTCATGGGGCTGGTATTTTATGAGGTTTCCAGGGTAGACTGTCAGACCTCAGGCCAGTGTTCCTAACCTAGCTCTCAACTGCCTTTTATAGACATTGCCAGAAAGCTTACCAACACCACCAGATGGCTTATGCTAGAGAAGAGTGGAATAATAAGGCAGAAATCAGATTAACACATAGAGTTGGGGAAGCCGGAGTAGACCCCTTTGAGCTAAATATTCCCAGGTACATACCTATCCAGCAGAGAAGCCCCTGCCAGCAGTGTGGCTTTGTAAGCTGAAGAAAGACTAAATATTGAATAAAGGTTCCTGAATAAAGATGTTTACTTCCCTTCATGGCTATCAGTTTGCCCAGCTTTAGATTTTACTTCTTGCATTCTAAGCAAGAAAACACCCTTAAAAAAGCAATTTCTTTGTCATGTTTTTAAAACAGATAAAATCTAGTTTTCATTTTACCATCTTATGAAATTTATGTTTTCTATTACCGCTAAAAGTAGCATGGGGCCAGTCAGACACATTGTTTTAGAATCATAATCTGAATTTTGAGGATTCATTCTGAGGTTGAGCCTTTATAGTTAAGGGTCAAACAAGCTGCTGGTAAAGTTAAAAAAAAATTACATTTATTAGAGAAGTTAGTAAAGAGGATATTCGTTTCACAAAAGATATTTTCCAAGACACTCTCAAACTGAAGACATTGTTTTTGCCTTGACTATTGACTCGATGCCTCACAGAACATCAACACGAGGAGGGCAGTGAGCCTTTGAGACTTTGAGTCCATATGATCTTATCTAAACTAGATGACTTCAACATTTTTCAAATAGGGATAATAGTGGCATTTAACTCATAGAGTTGAAAGTAAATGAATGAACAGTACTTTGAAATTTTTTAAAGACATGGATACTGAGGCTCAGAGAGGCCAACCTCTGAAAGCCACCCAGTGAGCTGGTGTCAGGAAAGCACCATGACTCAGATGCTTTAACTTCTAGCTCATTGTTCCTGTACTGAGTAATTCCACCTGTTTCTTTAGGAATAATAGGGCACCTGAGACTGACTTCAAAGCATCAGGCCACAGCCTAGATCCCATCGAGTCCAAGGTGACTAAGGTGGAGAGGCAGGGATTATAATGCTCATCAGTCCACTCAAGCCTTCCCAGTGCCCATTACCCTCCCAAGGGCATTTTACTATCTCTGGTCCCATGACAGTTCCACACTGGTAAAGGTGTTGCTGAAGCTACAGTTATTATAGTTATTAACATTTTATGAGCTTGTTATTCACCCCTTAAGCTTCTTAATATAAAGTGGTACATTTTAAAAGCACAGCACATTCCTAATTGATTCTGATATAAAAAGATTGCTGGACTCCTTGGATTTCTGTCTTTGCTTCTGAGTCTATGATACATTAAGGAGGACAATATAGATTTACAGAGTTAGAAGTGGTACAAGACAGCTCAAATTTTTTTCTTGCTGGAGATTGTACAATTTTGTTAATTTCAATGGACTTCTATTTCTACTGTCGTGAATGATGATTATTGTTTAACCTCTGGATTTTTTTTTTTGTAGATGCATTATCTAATGTCTACATTTAAGGGGCCCCAAATTTCTACATTATGCAACGGTAACTCACATTTGGACTTAGGCTCTTCAGACTGTAACTTTAACCTATGGACGTTTTGGCAATGATTTTTCTCACCCTTTGTAAAATAAGTATCTTTATTTTGAAAAAGGCTCTGGCCCCAAAGTTGGAAAGCCTATGCCCTAGTCCTGTGTGACATCCTCAGCCTCCTGCCTCTGATTTGTAAGATGAAAACCATAGCCTTTGTCCTGCATGGCTCAAACAATTAATTTTAGTGGCCACATGAAGATTGGAACTTAGATTCCTTTACTTTCTCATATTTAATGAAAATAGTATTCAGAAACAGGTTCATAAAACTGCTTTAAGAATAGCAAAGGAATATACAAGCAAAAGAGATTATTGTTATTTTCATTCACTGGGCAGTTTACCGAATTTCCTCTTATATTACAAAATGTTTGAAGCTCAACTGAAGCTAAAATTATTTCTTAAAATTAAAAAATGATGATTGTCCTTGTGACTATCACTTGGTTGAGTATAAATTTTATATTATTTTAGACTATAGGATGGGGTAGGATAACCCATGTTCTTCAGAGGATGAAGATATGAATACAATTTGCACCTGGGCTGAGAGTTTGAACCCATCTCTTCAAAGGAGATTCATATTCTCCTTTTCTCAGTTTCTTGCCCTGGATGGGGATAAATCTTGTATCCAAATGGGAAAAATATTAAAGATGGGAGTTTCCACTTCTCCATACAATGTTATGATGAAAATACCTGACAGATTGTTTCTGAAGTACTTGCATCACTTTAGAAGTAAATACATATATCAATCATTATGCTAAGAATGGATCTTCTTTCATTTTCTCCTCCCACAAATATTTACCAGATATCCCACGTTATGTCAAGTCCTGTGCTGGGCACAGATTTCCAGACTCATGGTTCTCCCAGTTTAGCTGAGGACCTCCCTTCACAGTACATGGAGGTAAGTTTGTATTATAAGAGGCAAAACTAGAATCAAAAGAGTAAAGACAGCGTCATTGCCATCTAGGTAGAGGAGGGGACGTTTGAATTGTCTTGAGGGATGAATACGAACCAACCAGATGTAGGAGAGATGGGTGATGGGTTTGCTACAGAGAAAAGAGGGTGTCCAGAGGCAGCTTGCATAAAAACATAACACAGACTATAAAGGACAAGCTGTTTGGTGTTCATGGAACAACAGAGTTGGTCTAGCTGGGTATCCTGCAGTGATAACACTGCAGGATTAGCTAAGGACCAGGTCTCTGAAGGTATGGGAGGATAACATTACTGCAGAGAGATCCACTGTCACATGTGTTTGGGGGGTGGGGGGTGGGGGGGTGGGCATCTGGATTCCATACGTGGAAGAATCAGTGATAATTATAGGATCTTAATTTTGCAAATTCTTTAATTTCTTTACTAATAAAATGGTAATGATTCTATCTCCCATATACGGTGGTTTCAAGGATTTGGTCTTTGTAAAGGGCTGCATATAGAACAGGCATTGAAGGTCATTCCCTCCAGTGCTCTAGATATCAACCCTTCTCCTTATCTCAAGGTCTTTACTGCTGAAATTATTCCCCCCCTCTTGAGTCATTAATTTCTTCCTCCCTTCTAGGTAATTTATATTAACTCACCAAAATAAATACTCACTTGATAATTTCTTTGGTTTTAAAAAAATTCTCATCTCACTACATTCTATTCCAACTACAGCTAACTTTTCCATAAAATTAGAAAAATTCTTGAAAGAGATCTCTATAGCTTCTCCCTACCCTTTATAACTTTGCATTTTATATTACCGTCAAGCTTTCACTTCCACCATCCCTAAAGACTGTTCATGCCAAGGTTATCAGTCATCCCAAGTGGTCACTTGTCTGCTCTTTTGTCCCTTTCCCTTTCAGCAGTGATTGACATGCTGACTTCTCTCTCGATGGTGAAATGTCTCCTTCTGGCTTCACTGATGTCACAGTCTGCTGATTTTCCTCTTACCTCCCTGTTCCTCCTGCTTTGCTGTCTCTGAATGGTGAACTACCAAGGTCTTTCTCCTTGGCCCTTTTCTCTACATCTGTCCTCTCATTCAGCCCCACAACGTTTTTTTCTTTTTAAGTTCTGGGATACTTGTGCAGAGCATACAGGTTTGTTACACAGGTAAACATGTGCCATGATGATTTGCTGCACCTGTCAACCCATCACCTAGGTATTATGCAGTATGCATTAGCTATTTTTCTCGATGGTCTCCCTCCCACAGCCAACCCCTGCCGCCACCGCAAACCCCAGTGTGTGTTGTTTCTCTCCCTGTGTCCTTATGTTCTCAGTGTTCAGCTCCCACTTACAAGTGAGAACATACAGCATATCTACAAGGAACTTGAATTTACAAAAACAAACAACCCAATAAAAATTAGGCAAAGGACATAAACAGGCACTTCTCAAAAGAAGACATTTATGCAGCCAAAAAAAAAAAAAAGTTCAACATCATTGATCATTAGAAAAATGCAAATCAAAACTAGAATCAGAAATACCCTCTGACCCAGCAATCCCCTTACTGGGTATATACCCAAAAGAATATAAATCATTCTGTTATAAAGATACATGCACACATATGTTAATTGCAGCATTATTCACAACAGCAAAGACATGGAATCAACCCAAATGTCCATCAATGATAGACTGGATAAAGAAAATGTGGTACATATATACCACGGAATACTATGCAGCCATAAAAAGGAATGAGATCATGTCCTTTGCAGGGACATGGATGGAGTTGGATGCCATTATCTTCAGCAAACTAAGGCAGGAACAGAAAATCAGCCCCACAAATTTAACACCATGGAAAGACACATCCACATCACCAGCCCTGATCCTTTCCCAGGACTCACATGGCACTTACAATAAGACAAATTTATCACTATGGCTTATGAAAACATAAAGTTCTTATCTCACAGCCCTACCTATATTTCTGACCTCATCACATAACACTCCCCTTTGTTCATTACACCCAGGTCACATTGCCTTTAAAAACAAATTCTTTGAAGACACAAGCTTGCTCCCTACTGCCACAAGGACTTTATGTTAGCTATTTTCTCTGATTGGAAAGCTCTTCTTCTAATATTCACATGTCTGGCTCTTTCCAGCCTTCCATAAGTACTTTATGTAAAGTAATCCCAACATACTCATATTCACATGACTTTATTCTAATTCTTCACATAGCTGTTATCCCTATCTGGTAATTTTTCCTATTTCATCTTGACTGATATTTTCCCTTTACTAGGATGTTAGCCCCATGTGAGTGGGGAATTCATTTATCTTGTTAATTGCTTTATCCCAGGTCCCAGGACACTGCCCGGCAAAGGTAAATGTTCAACAAATATTTGTAAAAGGAATGGCGCAAATAAATGTTAGTTTTCTTCCCACAAACCGTGTAAACAAATGCTATTTGAATGAATGAATAAATAAGAAGCACTATTTATGCCTGCCTGCTCCCTTCTTTCTGTAGACAGCCTTTGCAGAAATCCATCACATGCATTATATTTAAATTGTTCCATATGGTCCTTCTTGGGTGACTGGGTTTTACTTTGTCCCGAGTTTGTCCCACTGGTAGATCACCTTAATTTCTTTCAAGTCTTTGACATTATTCCTTTTATCCAGAAGGAAATAAAGGCAATAATTAGCAGCTGTCATTAACTATAAGCTGCTCTTGAAGGGTCGGATACTCCTTTCCAATCTTTGAGGGTATGGAGGTTCCCTCCTAGAGTGGAATTAACATGACTTTCTGAGGAGGTTATCCTGAAATATCCCGGCATGGAAACTTTTACACTGCATTTTTATTCAACACATAAAGGTAAAAGTATAAAATAAACAATTAAGGGTCCATATTTAAAGCATCTTGCTTAAATTGGCCTGAATAATTTCGACTTCGCTTCCCTTATAGTTGCCACTGCTTAAAAATGCAATGGCCCATCACCTGAAGCAATAGGTTCCTGCTTCCCCCGCTCTGCCTTTCTGTGGACATTGAAGCAGTGGCCACCCTGTGAGGATGTTTTGAGGATAGTTTTTGTGTGCTAGAGTATTTCCTTTCAATTCAATCCAGTTAACATATTTTGAGTACATATGTTGTACCAGCATTCTGCTGAGCACTTTTACATGGATTTACAAGGTACTCTGTGAGGTAGGCGTGATGGTCACAGTTTGACAGATGAGGAAACTGGTTTTCAGAGTGGTTTGTAACTGGCCAAGGTACACAGCCAGTATTCAAATAAAAATCTGTCTAACATCAAGGTTGGTTGTCCATAGGTTTAGCTTTTATCCCAGAAACTAGGTCCTGCCTAGTCATAGAGCTTCCAAGACCATTTTTCTAGTATCCTCTGGTAACATGGAGGTGGGTTGATATGTAGAAGCGTATTAGGTAACTGACTACTAAATCATTACCATATGTGTCACCCTCACCCGTGACCTCTTTCCCTGCACAAAGTTATTCTACCCTCCCATCCATCTTTTGCATATATAGTCATACCTTGGTATTTGTGAAGGATTGATGCCAGTACTCCTTTCAGATAGTAAAATCCTCTGATGCTCAAGCCTCTCATATAAAATGACACAGTATTTGCATATAACCTATGCACATCTTCCTATACACTTTAAGTCACCTCTTGAGTACTTACAATACCTAATACAATGCACAAACATCACTTCATTTGTGTGGATTCAACTTAGAACTTGGAACTTGGCATGTGGCCAACTCAAGTCATTTCTTGGAACTCTGAAATATTCTTTCTCCAAATATTTTTACTCCACAGTTGGTTGAATCTACAGATGCAAAATTCACAGATATGGAGCACTGACTATATATAGCTAGGATCCCAAAGAAGCACCCTCCAGCCAAGGACAAAAATGAGTTGCTAAAATCACTAAGAGGTCTCAAAGACTTTTAAGTTTTATTCACTAGTTGACCTCGCTTGCTCAGTTTCCTCTATTTTAAGTCCTACAGTTGCCAGGCTATACGATTCCAAATATTGCCATTACCCACTTTAAAAAACACAAAACTTCCACCAGAGTATGGTCAAATAAATACAAATTTGGTGGTTTCAGCTGAGGATCCTGTGGTCTGTCTCAGAGAGACGACGGGATTGCTGTGCTCACTGTTGCAGAACGTGCAGGTAGCTGGGAGGTGCTGTATGTGCCCTTTTCCAAAAGGCTGAAGTGAGAAAAATCTCCAAGGGTAAAGAGGTACAGACTCGCCATTTTTTGTTTTATGTCAGTTTTCCAAGGATGTGGTAAGGAAAGTATCCACATTATTTTAGAAAAATCCCATTTTCAGGTATCTTCCTCTTCTCTTTTGTCCCATTTAGTACTTAACTGACATGTGGAAGGACAGAAGTATCAGGAACAAGAGGAGCTAAGACAAGGAAGGGAAGAACACCAGCCACAAGGAAAGAAGAATGAAAGAAAAATGTGGAAGACAGCAACCTGAACTAGAAGAAGGGAAGAGAAGTAATATTTATTGAGCAAACTCAATGTACCAAGAACTGCTGTGGAGATTCTGCTCAACTCAGAACGATTCAGTGCATAGACATTATTATTTGTCTTAGAAAAGTAAGAAAGTCAAGTATAGGCAGGAGACATCATGTGCCACTGCTAGTTAGGAGCACTGTCTGGCCGCAAATTTCCTTTTTAATTCTAACTCAATCACCCTAAAACTCCAGGAGGTAAGCCATATTCTGCCCTTTTAATAGAGAAGGGGAAACAGACTTTTGGTAGTCAAACATGTTTGTAAAATACTGGCTTTAATTTAAACTGCTCTGTTTATTATAGGACTTCCAGAAATTTTACTTTACTAAGAATGACTCTGCAAGAAAGGATCATATTCAGCAACATCACCTTGTTGCGCAAACTCATTGCTCACGAATCTTTATTTACTACAAATGCTTTTTTAGGACTTTGAAACTATCCAGAGAAAAAGAATAGTTGTTCAGCTAGCATTAGGTTAGTTCAAGTCCAAAGCTGGCCCATGTTCACTATTTGACCTTAGGGAATGTATTTAAACTGTGTGAACTTCCATTTTGTCATCTATATAGTAGAGGAAATGATTTCTGTTGTCTTGACATTGTATGACAAGTAAATGTGCCCTACATGCTCTTGTATCATGGGTGAAATATCAAGAGCCTCCTTATTATGGCAGAGAGGAAGGTGATTTCCTTATTTTTCAGGTCCTGGGAAGCCCTTCTGTCCACTGAATAAAGCTTTCCATGGTGGTGGCAGTTGGGGAGGCAGCAGAATCCCAAAGTTAGCAAACAACCATACCCATAATTGTTCAGCTTTCTTGGTAATTCATTGCTGAGGTCTTTTGTATGTAAACTCTTTGCCCATCTCACTTAGAGCCTAAAGTCCAGATAAGCTGCCCTGCTTGGGCTATGTTTCACATTTATCTGCAAGTAAAGAAGTGAGTCAGCATTGGAAGACTCATTCTGGTTAAGAATTTAGAACATGTAGGTCTGTTTCAGGCACAGCCACTTGCTAGCTAAGTGATCTTGGGCAAACTGTTTAGCTTCTTTGTGCCATAGTTTTCTTATTGGGATAAGGTGAAAATGAAATGATTTGCTATGTGTAAAACATTCCTTCCCCCTGACATTTTTTTTTTCCAAAGATAAAATGAGTTCACTATTCAAATGGAAGAAATGGAAGATGGTGGCTGTAACTTCTGGCACATAGTAGGAATTCTCTGCTGTAATGAGCTCCTGAAGAAGGTTGTGATCTTGCTAGAGATGTGGCTGTAACATCACTTTCTTTGCAGTAGCTATTGAGGTGAATGAAAAAAGTAATCATTCTTTGTCAGTCTGTGAAAGCCTCTATGTCCTTGGGCTTTTACTGATCACTCTGCCTGCTCCACCTGGCTTAACCTGTCACTCCAGTTCATCTCTCAAGTTTCAGCCTTGTCTTCTTTCAGACGGTCATCCCTATGCTCCCTGCCGACTGAGTCACGTGACCCTGCTAGGTGATCCAGAGCCCTTGTTCTTCTACCACTTGCAAACACATCACACTTACATGATAAACGTCTTCCCCAAAAGACCTGGTGGGCTTCCCAAAAAAGCCCAGCGAAGGGAGAAACAACACATTCTTGCTCACCACTCTATCCCAGGTCACAGCACATGCCCAGCAAAAAATACAAATTTAAAAATAACCACAGATGAACAAGTGATTGAAGGTACATAACTTTCCCAAATTAATTAGTGACAACTAATATGACTTCCAAGATCATGTGCTTTCCACTAAGCCTCATTAGCTACTAACAAAATTGTTAGATTATACAAGGATGCTTGCATTTTACCAATCAGCTCATGCCTATGAACAAAGCCACACTTACTGAATTCTATAATTGTTCTTGGGAAGTGTTTAAGGTCTATTTTGTTCTTAGGAGAAAAATTAAGAAGACCCTTCAGTTCAGTTTCATTTTAACAAAATCAGTACCCTTAATATGAAGTTAGAATTATATTTATGCTTATTCCTGAGGGGACTGCAATTTAATGAAAGAATGTGACAGGCTAATAAGTAGTGTTTGAACAACATTATAATGCTATAATGGAGGAAGACATGAAACCCATATTGTTCATATGAAAACACTAATGAAAAGGATTTAAAGACTACAAAACTTTAAATAGATCATTATTGACATGAAGAAACTGAAGCAAGCATGAAACAGCTAGATAATCTAGGGAAGTTCCCATTGTCTTCCCTCTTAAGGCCATCAGCCTGCATTCAGTATTTAGTCATAATGAAGTCAGGCAATCTTACGTGTTTGAATTACTCATGAAATACGTGAAAAAAACATTTTGGAAGGGGAAAAGACATATTTTAAACAAATACGATTTGCAGTCTTTATGTTACTAGTTTCGTGAAACTATCCTAACTTTTAGAACAGAATATACCACACAAATATAAATGTTGGTTTGAGTAGCAGAATATATTTTGAACACAGTTCTTAAAATATGAAAGTATCAAGAATTCAATTGTGGCACCTGGTTTTAAATATAAGACTTGTGCAATTTGAATACACCTTTTGTGGTTTGTTAAACTCTGAAAGTGTTTACATTGTAAGGATTCTTCAGCAGCTGAAGTCTGAGCTTAGGTTGGGGTGGGCAGGGATTGGGTTAAGCTCTTTCACCCCTGCTTCCTACAGATCCTAACGACTCACCCTTACTTAAATTTTTTTAACCGCTTTAACCTTCTTTAGGAGATAGTATAGCATATTAGAAAAAGTGTGGACTCTGGAATCAGACAGATCTGGGTTTAAATCTCAATTCTGATAGTTCTTAATTAAACTTGGCATCATATACTTCTCTGATATTTGTCTTCATCCTTTCTCCATGTGAGGCTCTATATAAATGAGATAAAATATGTAAGTTTCCTTATCATAATAACTTAAAAAATGTTAGCTACTTTCTAGCTGGAGGTTCACACAAGTCCACTTATGCTGATAACTTCAATGAGTAAAAATGGGGAAAGTGTGGATACATACAGAAGTGGGAGCTCTGGAGAAGTGGGAAGTATAAGAGCATTCTAGAAGAAACAGCTGTTGCTCATCTCTGGCTGACTGCTATTTTAAAGTGGCAATTAATTAAAAAACACAGTTTAAGTCTCTGCTGCCACTCAACATGGAGTAAAAGAGGACAAAACTCACTCACCTACTTGAAACAACTAAAAACAAACAACAAAAAAACAAACTATGAAACAACATTTCTCAGGAAATTGGATCCCAACCAACAAAGAACAAGGACCCTCCTTGAAAGATGGTTGGTAAGCAGATGAGGTGAGCGCTGTGATTACCAAAGTCTACTGTTTGGGGAGTTTCCAGCAAAGGATAGCCTGACAGTCTCTCTGACTCAAGTCTGGGGGAGGCCAAGGTGGATAGAGCTCACAGAACAGAATAGCACATGTCTCTGAACACATGGATGTTATTGTCATAATTTTGTTGTCAGAATGAAAGTAATACACATAAGATCACATAGCATCTACACTTAGTAGATGCTCTCTTCACGTATTTTTCCTGGTTTAATTTTCTTTTAAAATCCTTTTTGAGAAGAGCCTCTGCCACTTCTTATAATAAAGATTACTGAGCATACATTTTGTATCAGGCATTGTTTTATGAACCTTATATGTAATAAGTTTTTTAAAAATTTGAATACAGTATCAATTATTAAATATAAAAAATACATTTTCAAGTATAAATGGCATAGATGGTCTACATACAATGTCTCATTGAATTAAATGAACAAATTCATGAATTAATTGCCTGGTCTTTGCATAGACAAGTCACATATTTTCACATCGGTTTTCTCTTCCACACCCAGAACTCAGCATTCCATTTTCAGCATAAATATTTCCACATGCATATGAATGATTCCACATTCTCATTTCCTCTCATGCTTTCAGATCTTTAAATACTCTAAAAAGAATAATTTGTAACCATACATTATAATTGGAAGACTTTTCTACTCAGGTTTTCTAACACACCCAGGGTGCATTGAATTTTGAGTGATGCAATAGAATGGATTTGAGTTCTGGCTCCATCAGCAATTCACCAAGTCACCTCGCCAAGCTGGGAAAGCTACCCTTGTGAAATAAGGATGGTAGAATCCATGCAACGAGGCAGCTTTGAATACTGTGAGATAATTCAGGTGAAGTGTTAGTACACAGTAACTATTTTAAAAATGTTAGATATTATATTTATTATTTATTTACTAACTCTCACAATACTGTCCTTCTTGTTGGTTGTTTTGTGAATTATGGTTTATTCAATTCACGCTGGCTGCTACAAAGTAAGCATTAGAAGGCTACGATTGTGCCAAACTCTTGTTGGATACTTTTCCTGAGTTCAAGGTGGAAGTTGTCATGCCCTGCTTCCCTGTAGAAAGAATAGCATATTTCCAGAGCCTTTGATTAAAAAATTAATCATGTCAAAATAGCTCAGTCCAAATAAAATGTAAGCGAGCACTATTTTATATTTGATATTTAGAGCAAATGCTGTGGGTTGAGTATAAATGCAAAGGTATAGTTATCCTTAACTAGTTCTTAATTGTACATTAAATTAATTTTTCAGTGAAACTATGTTCTTTTTCTTTTTCCAATTATGAGCTACGATTCAGAGAGACATTTTCACCTCTCAGTTATCTATTCTTTTAGAGTCTAAAACACCTGCTGACTTATTAGCTTCACCTATTAGCATCTGCACAAGAGATTATGTCAGTCTGTAATTTTTATGAAAGCATGGTTAGAGTAGTTCTTATATTTCCTTCCTAAACACAAGGATTTCTAATCCTTGGAAGACTCGAAGATCCAAATAGGTGAAGAGTCCTTTTACATCATAAAGTGTTAAGTGCAGAATATATCTGCTGCAAAACATAGCATTGATTCAAGTTACTCAAATACACTTTTCTGAAGATGCAAGTTTGACCTGATTTGGGTAAATGACTCAAGAAAACTTAAAACTTTATTGGTCTAAAGATTTCTGCTTCCAGTATGGCTAAGTAAAGACACAGATAGGATAAAAGTAAATGAATAGAAAAATATCACACAACAATGAGCATAAAAAGGCCAGAATGAATAAATTAATATCAGACAAAATAGAATTCAAAACAAAGAGCATTACCAAACATAGACTCAATCACTTCATAATGATAAAAGTCAATTCACCAGGAAAATATAGCAATTGTAAATGTTTATGCAATAAAAGAGCTTTAAATTAGACGAAGGAAAATTAAAGGAGAATGAACATCTCCAGAATAATATTTGCAGATTTTAACATCCAACCCTTAGCAATTGATACAATAATTAGAAAAAAATTAAAAACATAAAAAAGTGACTAACACTACTAATTCCCTTGAAATAATAGATATTTATAGAACACTCTATTTCACACCTAGCAAATACACATTCTTTCCTAGTGTTCATGTTATATTCACTACGATGGGCTATATTCTGGTCTATGTAGTAAATACATTTAAAAGGATTTAAACCATAAATAATATGTTTTGTGACTACATTAGAATTGAACCAGAAATCAATAACAATGAGATAGCTAGAGTATCATATTTTCAAATTAAATAACATACTCATAATACTTAGATATATTTAAAAATTTAAAAATAAATCCCTAGGGTCAAATAATAAAATAAGAAATCATAGGGAAATTGGAAAAATTTGAGCCAAATAACAATAAAACACAACATTTCAAAATGTGTGTGTTGCAGCTAAAGCAATGCTTTGAGGAAAATGTAGATGTTTAAATGCTTAAGTTGAAAAGCAGATCTAAAAATCCATAACCTAAGATTCCAACTTAAGCAGCTTAAAAAAAGAAGAGTATAGTAAATTTAAAGTAAGTGGAATGAAGGAAATAATAAATTAAGAAGAGACATAAAAAATGAACTCAAACAAATTTACAAGAAAAAAACAAACAACCCCATCAAAAAGTGGGCAAAGGACATGAACAGACACTTCTCAAAAGAAGACATTTATGCAGCCAAAAAACACATGAAAAAATGCTCACCATCACTGGCCATCAGAGAAATGCGAATCAAAACCACAATGAGATACCATCTCACACCAGTTAGAATGGCGATCATTAAAAAGTCAGGAAACAACAGGTGCTGGAGAGGATGTGGAGAAATAGGAACACTTTTACACTGTTGGTGGGACTGTAAACTAGTTCAACCCTTGTGGAAGTCAGTGTGGCAATTCCTCAGGGATCTAGAACTAGAAATACCGTTTGACCCAGCCATCCCATTACTGGGTATATACCCAAAGGACTATAAATCATGCTGCTATAAAGACACATGCACACGTATGTTTATTGCGGCATTATTCACAATAGCAAAGAGTTGGAACCAACCCAAATGTCCAACAGTGATAGACTGGATTAAGAAAATGTGGCACATATACACCATGGAATACTATGCAGCCATAAAAATTGATGAGTTCATGTCCTTTGTAGGGACATGGATGAAATTGGAAATCATCATTCTCAGTAAACTATCGCAAGAACAAAAAACCAAACACCACATGTTCTCACTCATAGGTGGGAATTGAACAATGAGAACACATGGACATAGGAAGGGGAACATCATACTCTGGGGACTGTTGTGGGGTAGGGGGAGGGGGGAGGGATAGCATTGGGAGATATACCTAATGCTAGATGACGAATTAGTGGGTGCAGCGCACCAGCATGGCACATGTATACATATGTAACTAACCTGCACATTGTGCACATGTACCCTAAAACCTAAAGTATAATAATAATAAATTAATTAATTAATTAAGAAAAAGAAGAGACATAAATTAAATAGAAACCAGAAAAATAAAGTAGAAAGCAAGTTTTTTATTTGAAAGTATCAACAAAATTGTTACATCTTTAGTTATACTGATCGAGTAAATAGGAGAGAGAATATAAATTGCCTATAATAGAAATTAAATGTAAAGTCTAATATGTTAATTTTATGAATAACATTATGCTAGGAAATTAGACAATTTAAATGGAATGAAAATATATTTTGAAAAATAAAACATCAAAAGTGACTCAAAATGAAACAAAAATATAAATATTTTGATATCTGTTAAATTAATTGAACTTGTATCCAAACTCTTCCTACAATATAAACTCCAGGTTCTGATAATTTAATTGTGAATTATATCAAACACGTAATGATGATATACTATAAACCCTTTAAAAATTCTTTTAGAAAATAGAGGAAGAAAGACATCTCAACTTAATGAGGCTGACATAGTGCCAATGTCATGACTGGACAAGGACATAATAAATATAATTCCTCTTATGAAAATAGGTGCAAAATGCTTGGCAAATTATTATCAAGTCAATTTTAACAATACCTAATAATAATAATACACCATAATTACTGAAGTTTATCTCGGTAATTGAGGGTTTATTTAACATTTACATTTATCATTTACAAACCAATCAATGTAAGTTATCATGTTGAATGAATAAAAGGTAAAACAGGGATATGATTATGATAATAGTTCTAGATGAAGCATTTGTTAAAATCCAACACTAGTTACGTTAAAAACTCTCCATGAATAAAATATATCGTTCTCAATCTGATATATGGCATTTAGAAATATCTTCTAGCTAAATCATACTTAGTTGTTAAATATTGAACACTTTTCTTCAGGATCAGTAACATGACAAAGGTGTCACTTCTTGCCACTTCTATTAATTATTTTACTGGAGGTGCTAGGCATTGTAATCAGGTAAAAATCATAATAATAATAATCATCAAAAGTCCAATGAGAACACATGGACACAGGAAGGGGAACATCACACTCTGGGGACTGTTGTGGGGTGCGGGGAGGGGGGAGGGATAGCATTAGAAGATATACCTACTGCTAAATAACGAGTTAATGGGTGCAGCACACCAGCATGGCACATGTATACATATGTAATTAACCTGCACATTGTGCACATGTACCCTAAAACTTAAAGTATAAAAAAAAAAAAAGTCCAAAAACGAAGGAAGAAGTTATACTGCACTGACTTGTAAATGACTTAGCTGTTTTTTAGAAAATTCTAATAGCTGTATAAATTACTAAAACTAACGACTGAATTCAGCAAGGTTATAGGATACGAGACTAATATACAAAAATACTATTTTTATATTCTAGTACTGCACTATTAGAAAATTAACACAACACATTTATAATAGCATTAAAAACAAAATAAGAATAAATTTAACAAAAGGATTTGCAAGACTTCTACATTGAAAACTATGAAATATCGTGAAGCGAAATTAGAGAAGATATAAATAACTGGATTTGAAGGCTCAATTTTGTTAAACTCTCAATTCTACCAACATTCCAGAAAGCTTTTTGTGGTGAGAGTTACACACTGATAGATTAATTTTAAAATTTATATTGAAATGAAAAGCACCACGAATATCCAAATCAAGCTTGAAAAAGATAAAAAACTTGGGAAGTTGACCCTACCTGACTTTAAGACTTATTGAAAGACTACAATAATCTACAGAGTGTGGTACTGGCATAGGGATAGACAGATCAAAAAAACCGAGGAGTGCCCAGAAATAGAGCTACCTTTATAAGGTAATTAATTTTGGGGAAAGTTTACCAAAGTAATCCAATGGGAAATGAAAATCTTTTAACAAGTAGTGCTAAAATCACTGGATTTTGATGTAGGAGACAAAATGATATTAACATCCAATACCATATATACAAATTAATCCAAAAGGGATCATAGGCTTAAAGAGGTAAAAACATAAAACTTTTGGTGGAAAATAGAAGATATATTTATAATTTGGGGGTTGGTAAGTATGTTTTATACACGTCACTGAAAATGATAGCCATTAAAAAACTCTGATCAATTAGACTTTACTGAAATAAAAAAAAACTTTTGATCATCAAAAAATACCATAAAGAAAATGAACGGCAAGCTACAAACAGGAAAAATAATTTGCAGAACATATTTAACAAAGGATAGTGACCAAGATACATAAAAATCTCCACTCTTAGGTATTTACTCTGGACAAATATGCATAAAAACAAACATTCATAGAAGACTTGTACAAGAATTTTTATAACACCTTTATTCATTATAGCTCAATATTGGCAACAGCCTGGTAACCTTCAATAGCAAAATGGATAAACAAACTCTGATATGTAATTGAGTACTACTCACGAATAAAATTACTAATGCATTCAACAACGTGAGTAAATCTCAAAAATATTTTGCTGGGTGAATGAAGCCTTACACAAAAGATAAAATACTGTATAATTCCATTTATATGAAATTCTAAAACAGGAGACATTTAGACCGGGTGAAACAATTTAGGATATTGTTCGTCTTTGGGAAAGGGTATGATGGTAATATTTCATGTCTTGATAGGTGTTTGGGTTACCCAGGTGCAAACATTTGTCAATACTAACTGAATGTACACTTAATTATATATTGCATGCAAATCTTACATTAAAAACTGTAAACAAATATTGAACTCAAGTTAATAATATGCATCCTGAATTAGGGAGAGAAGTGTTCATGTCTGCAATTAATTTTGAAATGTACTGAAACTCAGATGGATTAGTGAATAGAGGGATAGTAGATATACAGATGTCTAATAAAATAAGTAAATAAAATGTTAATGGCAGAATCTAGGTGGTGGTTATATAGTACTTTATACATTTTTTCAATTATGGTATGTGTTTTAATGTTTTCATTAAAAATTTTGGGAAAAAAACTCTTTTTGGTCTTTTGAATCTTATCAACTTACAGCTCCAAACAAGAATATTCGTTCAAGTTCAGAAATATTTCGAAAAGAAATAAAATTGAATACTCTAAGCAATTCCAACTGGTTTACTCACCTTTTACAGACAATTTTTGGTGTTATTCTGTTTCCTGTCCATATTCATTTCATTGATAGTTTGTAGCGTTTGCCAAAACCTCCTCTTGAAATTCTTACTGCATGCTTCTTTTCCTTCCTCCTACGTCATGTCATTCCTTATTTCCTTTGCTGTCTCCTCTTCCTTCCCATCTCATTAAAAACAGTTTTTTCCTCAAGGTTCTGCCATTAGCTTTCTTTATTTACTCCATTAATATTTCTCAAAATTGGCCTTAGAATCACGCTGGCTACTTTTTAAAAGTTCAGTCTCATTGACCCTCCAAGGAGCTTCTGAATTAGATTCTCTGGGAGTCGGAACCTGGAATCTATATGGTTAACAAACTCGACAGGTGATCTTCATACACCTTGTTAACAGCTCCTGCTGCACAAGCGTGCCCTTGGCAAGCCCATCAACGTGCATGGCTGCACCTGCCCCGTCTGGTTCTGCTGTTTCATTTGGATGATTACTTTGCTCTCTGCCTCTGTTTCCACGTTTATCCTTTTGTTTGGCCCTTTGTTTTTGTTTTTGTTTAACCATGAGATTAATATCCTCAAATAGTGCTTTAATGGTGTTACCCACCTTCACAGCTCCTGCTTGACTTGACTAAGAAATGAATTTAACACTCCCCATTTGAAGCACCACCTGACTGGCCCAAATCTATTTCTATAGTTGTAAGTGCTTCAGTTTCCTTTCCTTTTATGCTCTATATTTCAGAAACATTCAGCCACTTGCTTTTCCCATATGTGACTTGCACATTTGTGATTAGTTCCCAAAGGAGGAAGTTTGGTTTTATCCATTCAGAATAGCTATAGTTTTTCAACTTGCAATAACAAAATAGTTTATATCTATAAAACAATGTCATTATTATGTTCTGCAGGAAAACTTTATTTTTATGAATCCAAAACTTTCTAATTTGTAACCCTGTTTTTCACATCAATATAATTGTTTTTAGTTAGCATAATTTTCAAATAATGAGAACGTCTTCAGAAACAAAGCTACGGCAGAACCACTTAATTATAATGGGCATGAGGGCAGGAACAGTATCTACATGGATCACCACTGCACTATCAGCACTAGCACAGTGCTTGAAACCACATAGGCTCTCCAATTGTGCTATTTGTAGCATGCTTCCCAATATAAAAAAAGCCACATCACATAATTTTAAAAAATAATGTATTAGGTGTATAAAGTTTTTGACATAAGATATTGTCCATAGTACGTTCTCAGTAAACATTAGCTCCTGTCTTTTTACAGCCAGAGGTAGCTAGGCTCTTCCATTAGGGCAAACACATTTGCGAGTGGGGTCAGGTGAGAGTAGCCTAGTCCAAATGTTAGAGAGGATAAGAGCAAATGCAAAGGTTTCATTCATTGGCTCCAGTGTTTCAGAGTCACTGCTTCCTTTAACTTTACATTAGTCTTAACAACCACCAGGTCAATATCTTGCCTAAAAATTTCTGTTGAATGGTAACTGTGTTTGGAGGAAGACATACTCTCCTGGTTTGCCTCAAGCTAGATTATGCCTACAACTTACATACAAGGAGTATGTGAGAGCCTATAACTTACATACAAGGAGTACATAAGTGCCTATAACTTACATACAAGGAGATGTGAGAGCCTATAACTTACATACAAGGAGTACATAAGTGCCTATAACTTACATACAAGGAGTATGTGAGAGCGTATAACTTACATACAAGGAGTACGTAAGTGCCTATAACTTACATACAAGGAGTATGTGAGAGCAGACATATACAGCTTATTTCTATTATTCTTGAAATCTGTGGAGATCAGGGATCAAGTAGTAACATGGAAAGGAAAATGATGATGGCATAAAGATTTTCAGTGATTCTCCAGATGCCAATAACTGAGAACGTGCAGGCTGACAATCAAGGTTTTGTTTAAATGCACGCAGCTTAAGAGATGCCTATTAAGGCTCTTTGATAACTCCTGGCTTTAACAAGCACAGTTGCTGTAAACCAATACTAGTCAATTGTTGGCAGGTTGAAAATGCTAGGATTGGAGTTTTCAAAGGATTGCAAGAAAAACAGGGTTGACTTCACCCACCTAGTCTACCTTGCTTCATCTTCAATTCAATTCAAATCCATAAATATTTACTAAGCAGTTCTATATGCAAAGCACTGGGCCGGATGTCAAGTATCCAAGGTAAGAGAAGTATCTGCCCTTAAGCGACTGGAGGGGCAGACTATACAGAGTTAATCACGCCACCAAATAGACTGTGATAAGTTCAGTGATGACAGGGTGATAACTTTCATTTCTGGAGTGCTTCCTACATGGCAGACATTTGTCTAGGTGTTTCACAGGGATTAAATACATACCATGCAATCATCACAAATCCCTACAGAAAGTGTCACTAATTACCTCATTTTGATGATGGGGAAACAGGTATCGGGTAGCTAAATAACTTGATTGAAGTCACATAGCTAACAAGTTGCAGAGCTTGAATTTCAAGTCAACCATTTTATCTCTAAAGCCTAAATGCTGAGGGGGCACAACAGAGTGATTAATTCTAATAGAGGGTAGTGAATAAAAGTTTCGCAGTTGAAATGGCAGTTAGGTAAGAATTAGGAGAATGCCATAGTTAGGATTTGGATCTCTAGAGGACTATAGGGTCCATAGTTCTCTAGGAAAAAGGGGCATGAAAGGCTGCAGGGATTTCCTGAGTAAAGTCATGGATCCACACAAGTGAATGCATGCATGCTGGATATTTTCATTTGCTTCTCCAGATTCCATTTCTATTCTTCCCTGCCCTGCTGTGTGCTCTGGGAAGATGATTTTTACAAACCTAGTTACTCAAGCTCCTATTTGGCCAATAGGAGGCATCAACAGGAAAGCAAAGGGTGAGAAGATAGTGCCTAGGACTTATTTTTCCTGCTACTCCCTGGGGGACCAGGGTTTGGTGATGTCTGCACTTCTGTGCTGAGGTCCAAAATTCTGATGGGAAGCTTCTTTCCCACAGCCACAATTCCTTCCAAGTTCTCTACCCATACTTCTGTCACTTGCCCATGCACCAAACTCTTCAGTTACCCATTTGAGTGTCCCTCTTTCCTGCTGTAGGTTGTCTGATACAGCATGCTCAGGGAACAGAGCATGGTTAGATATGCTCTTTGGAATGATAACTCTGGCCACCATAGTGTGAAGAATGGACAAGAAGCTTCCCAGTTCTGAGGCAGAGTGGAAGTTCATGCACCAAAAGGGTCAGATGAGAAAAATAGAGACCCAAACTGAGACAGAAGTGTTGAGTAAGGTGAGAGGGGAGAGAAGGAAGCTTCATCTATGGGATGTTTTGATGGCATGGATTTGTAAGTTGAGGAAGTGAGGGAAATCAGGGATGACTTTGTGCAGCTGGCCAGACAGCCTCAGAGCTGCAGAAGTTACACATTGGGCCAGCCAACAGGAAGCCCAAAGAAAGGATCTTGCTGCTGAGAGAGTTTGGGCAAGACTGACACTCTGTTTTTCTTCATTTTCTTTATCTAGGACATGGGGGTGGTACTGTTTTTACTCTCTCTTAGGATTTCTAGAGATTTTGCAGTTTTCAGCACTCTGACTTCTTAATGCAGCCTGAAAACAACTTTGTGAAGCGGGCAGGCCAAGTATTACCACATCGATTTCATAATTGAAAAAGTTGAGTTTTGAAGTGATAACATAACTAACTTCCCCATGACCATATAGCCAATCAATCACAGTACTAGGATGAGAACTAGTAGTTCCAATATTTTGCTTCTGCTGCCTCCTAGATTCCTGTTTCTCAGGATTCTTAATAATCTCCCAGGAGATGTTGGGTTAAGAATGCTTTGCAGTAGTGCAAGGGTTCTGCTACCAAGGTGTTAAGTGCAACAGAGAGTGCCCTGCCCCCTTTCTACATCAAGATAGTACTTCTGTCTCCATAAGAAACTATCTCAAATGATCGTTAGATCTTGAAAGGGGCTAAATTCCAGAGAGTAAGTCTCTGAATCTCTATTCACAAAAGGGACATCTGAGAATATATGGATAACAACAACAACAAAAGCTAGAATAATAATACAAGCCAATCCATAATAGTAATGGAGATAACTCAGCTTTTAAGAATTTGCCATGAATACTGAATTAGATGAGTAAAAAAAAAATTATCTGCTCTGAGATTCAAGAACTCATTAAGAGAAGCGGATATTCCCAAAAGAATATCCAGTTTTCTGAGAGTCAAAAGAGCTCTTTCAGAATCTTGTATCTAATATTGTAACATATCAAATTTGGGGGTAAGGGGTGGCATTGTTTTTATCAAATAGTTATATGAAATTCACTCATTCATTGTTCATTCATTAATAAAACAAGAAAATAAATAAAGTAAAAAACAATAGGGTGATGTAACAAAGAGAATCTAATATTCAGTGATAAAAGGCTTTAGTGATCAAAAAGTACAGAAACGTCAGGGAAAACAGATTTGAAAATGTTTCTGTAACGCAGAAATGTTACATGCTGATATCCACCGTGACTCTTAAAGAAGTGAGAGCAATAGTATACAATGATTTCCAAACATATTTGTCCCCAGAACTCCTGTTTTACAGAATGTAGTTTAGGAAATGCTAAGTAGATACTCTTCCAGGTCTCTGGTTGCCAATTTTTTAGTGCATAATAGAAATGGAGGTTATATTTAATATTTGGTGAGCTATTCCTTTGTGTCAAGCAATGTGCTGGTATATTTGCACACATGATCATTATTAATTCTCATTAAGCTCTTTAAGGTAGATGTTATTGGCCCCAGTTTGCAGATGAGAACACTTAGGCACTGGATAACTAATTGGTACAAGGTCACATAACTATTAAATTGAAAGAACAGAAATGGAATGATGTTTTCTCTGTAAAGTCCTTACTGTTTCTGGGACATCAGAGTTATCGCACCTTGTTAGTTACAGAGCAGAGCTGGAGCTTTGGTTTCATTCTTGTATAATTTTCTAAAAAATGTAGATGCCAAAACATTTCATATGCCAGCTCTCCTTGCCCTACACTTTATCCTCCAGGTTTTACTCAACTCAAATATAATCAATTAGAGAGACATCCTGAAGCCCAACACTCTTTTGGACTTCCCTCTTTACCTGTCTACCACTAGGCTGAGGATCCTTGAGAACAGTGACCACAACATATTCTTGAGATCCTAATGTTAAGTTCAATGGTTGGTCCTGCTGGCAGAATGAATGCCCAGATTTTGTAGGTCGAACCACAGGGTCAGATGTTCTTTGCATCCACACAAACTGCCTCTGCTACCCTTTACAGATTAGTCTCACTTTGTTTTCTTAAGAGTCCAAGAATGGTTTGTTACTCACTTCTTTATGGTGACCACTTCTAGAGCAAAAGAGCTTTATTATTTCTATCCTATCAGTTCTGAATAAGAAATAAACATGACTTCAATTTGATTCAGTTCAATTCAATTCAATTCCAAGTCCATCTAATCGAATCAAATATAATTTAGTATAGTCTAACATCACCTTGCGTTGTTTTTGAATCCATGGTCATCTCCTCAAAAGCAAGGATTTTATCATTGTTGTTTCCTCAGCTCTGAGCAGAGTGCATGGCACTTAGTAGGCCCCAGTGTTGTTGAATGAATGGGTAAATGCATTCATGAGTGAATATATAATGTGCTTAGGTAAAGAGTAAGCACCGAAGTAAAGCAAAACAAAACAAAACAAAATTAATTCCTGGAACTGCGAGTTACTAGCTATATGACCTTGGGTGAGATATTTACATTCTCTGAGCTTCTGTTTCTTTATCTCTAAAATGCAGAAAATAGTACTCCCAGAGAGTGACTACTTGGATAAAATGAGATGATGCAGGGAAAGTGCTTACCCATGGTGCCTGACACACAGAGGTTAGATTTTGTTGTTTTTATTGATATGGTTGGTACAGATTATATTTGAATGGAAGAATAAGTGAATGAGCAAAGGAGTGAATATTTGTTCAGCGCCTGGATGCAGTGCCATTGGCAGCCATGGACTTCAGGACTAATGCTGGCCAGTGCTGGTGCTACCTCCCTGTCCTAGCTCCATCCATTACTGTGTCTGAGGGAGCTGTCTGAGACTCAGAAACATAAATAGGCTCACTCATGCAGCTTGAGTTCAGAGTGAAGAACAACCTAATAAGTTACTGTTTTAAAATATATATAAAAGTATATCTATTCCTTTCTTTAGTATTCATAGTAGTTGTGATGTTTTGCACGGTTTAAGATATTGTGGCTGATATCCATAGGAAATGAATGGCTAATAAGGTGTGTGGAATAAAACTTGTAGGGTTTTTTTTATTGTTCTCTACAGGACAACTGGCCACCTACAGGCCATTGTTGTCTTGCCCTACGAGTGCTCAGCTTAGAATTCCAGGAAGAAACTGACATTGGCTCTTAGGATTTATATTCCAAATATTGATTTTTATTGAACAAAATGAAGCCCGATAATGAATGCATTTGCACCATTTTCAACATTACAATTAGAGATGGCAAATATGATTACATTTTACAGTGCTTTGTATTCAACAGGTGTTGAACTAGTGTGTAACGATTTGATATTATTCAAGGCTTGATTTTTCATGTATAAATACATGCATGCTACCTTATGTTGGTTACTTCTCTTTTTAATATAAATCTCCTACCTTCTCTATTAACTCTGACTTCTCTGCTGACAAATTAGGTATAGTAATATTTAACTCTATGGGTTGTCATGAAAATAAAGAGCTATTTCTATTTATCTAGAGCTTATATAGTACCACAATGCTTTACAAATATTAACCCTATTTGCCCAGCAATTTTATGAGGCAGATACTATTTTTATCCCCACTTTATGGATGAGAAAATTGAGTTGGAGTGATTTACCAGCTGACCCCAGTTCACATACTTAGCTGGGGTAAAGAAACTAGCAAAGTTCTTGGTGGATACTGGAACAATTATAAGTTATTGTGTTCTTGCTATTCCCATGGCTGATGTCCTAAAGCCCATCATTTCATGTGGTTGTAGCCTCACCTTAAAAGAACAAGAATATAAGTGCCATCTAGATGCAGGAGAATCAACAAAGCCCGTATATTTGTTTTGATTACACTATTTCTTGGATTAACTCAGCAGCTCCTCAATCTGAAAGCTCATGATGAGTTTGACTGAAGCAGCTAAAAGTAACCAAACTTTTTCCTGCTTGGTGCTGCCCATCTCAAAAACCCAGAAAGCAGCAGGGACTCAGGGGAATAAAGTTCAGGGAGGTTAATAACGGTGACCAAGACTTGAACTCATGTCTGTCTAGCTACAAACCTCATAGCCTTTCCATTAAAGCACAATAAATTATGAAAGTGGCAAATGGGTCATTTAGTGACTTTCAATTCCACAACACATGGGATTTCTACAATTCCCTCTTGACTAACAGTGTGAACCTACTTGTTCCAGATTTTGCTACAGATGCTAAGGACACAAAGATGAATGAGATATAGTCCTCTAGAAATAATTTTTTTAAGTTACACTCCAGTGGGGGGCAGAGACTGTCAGTCTTTACCTCTTTCAGCCCTCCCCACTCTTTAGCACTGAAGATATTTACACAGCTGACTCAGCCAAGAATAGCCTGGTCTGGTAGAAAGAGAAGACCTCCGTGTCTCCAGCAGGCAGGTTCTGGCATTGGTCTGGCTGCTGTAAACTGATTTCCCTGTGTCTAAAGTAATCCTAAGCATTCCTATACCCAACAAGCGAACTTATTTCCTCTTATCCTTATTTCTTCACCTTTCATTCAGTTTATCCTTCCTGAATGCATCCCAAGTCTCAAAATGGAGCTAGAGCCCTATCCAGAGCTCCTAATTCACATAACTCAGGCCAGTCTCTCTTCTCGCTCATAGACTGCTTTCTAGACCTTCAATTGTCAGCTCAGCATTATACCAATCTAGGGAAATCATGGAGAAGACTGACAAAATTCCTACCACGTTGGACTACAAATGCCATCCTGCATTTGTTTTCTATTACTGCCTAACAATTTACCACAAACTTAGGGGATTAAAGCAGCACATTTATTATCTCACAGTTTCCATGAGTTATGATTTTGGGAGATTTTAGCTGGACGTTCTACTCAAGGTCTCATAGGCTAAAATCAAGGTGTTGGCCAGCTGCTTCATCATTTAGAAGCTCTACTAGAAAAAGGTTCATTTCCAGGCTTACTCAATTGGTTAGCAGAATTTGTTGCCTTGCAATTGCAGGACAGAAGTATCCACTCTCTTACTGGCTATCACTCAGCCCCTAGGGGCCACTCTCATGGCTTTGTGGGCTCCTTCAACCCAGCAATGTAGGAGCCCAATCCTGCATTATCAAATTTCTTTTATTATTCCTATCTCTCTGACATCCCCTTCCGTGGCCAGAGAAATCACCTTGCTTTCAGAGGGCTCATGTGATTAGGTCAGGCCCACCCAGGTAATATCTTTATTTTATGGCTGACTATGATGTAACAAAACCCAATCATGAGAGTAAAATTCATCACCCTCATCCAGAGAGTTATACTGGGCATGTACAGTGGGGGTTTGGGGGTGGATGTCATGGGAGCCCTCTTAGAGTTCTGCCCCCACACACCTCCACCTACAGATCCTGGCTGCCATGTCCTACTCACCAGTTAAACCCCTCAAACAACGATGCCAAGCCTCATTAAGGCCAAATTTGTGATCCTTACCACCCACTCTTGGAATCTGAGATTTGGGCAGGTGGCTCCCACTGGGAAGTCAGCTTCCATAATCACTCAGCCCCTTTAATATAACGCAGATTGTCCCCAGTTTCTTCCTCTTTCCTGCAGTTGCCTCACAGCTGAGCCAGCATATGCAATGAAAGTCTGGTAAATATAGAACAGTGTGACAAAGGCTACCTGACTTATATAAAGGTAAGGCCTTGGATAGATACAGTGCAGCAAACTGGATTCTGCCTGATAAAAGAGGAGTTGGGTGGGAGAAGTGTTGGCAGAAGAGTGACAGTTGACATGAACTTGTTTTAAAGGATTAGGATTTTATTAGGGGACAGGAAGAGCATCAGTGGAAGAGTCGGGGAAGCCCAAAAGTATAGAAAACAGTAGTGGAGGGCTAGTCAAGAATGAACGGAAGGGAGTGTTTGGATTGCAGACTCAGCGATCAGATGGAAGTTAAGCAGGGGGCTTATACATTGTGTTTAGACTGGAATTTACCTTTCAAGTGAAATATAGTCATTAAAAGTTCTCAAGTAGGGGAATGACATGATCAGATGTGTTTTGACAGTAATCATCCTGTGGACAAGGTGGGTTAATTTAAGATGGGACCATTTAGGCCAATAGAAGAGTAGTGGTTGGAGAAATTGGAGAAGAAACTAATGGTTAAAATACTCATTTTGGAGGTAAAATTGAGACAGATCATGAAGGCTATGAGTATGGAAGCTCAGATAATTCTGCTAACCTACTGTACAATTTCATATGCCATATCACATAAATCATTTAATATTCTTCTCTAAGCTTTGCATCTGTCTGTCTGCTTTCCTTAATAATCTACATGAACCTCCATGCTTTTCTCCGTTAGGTGTCAGATACAATTTTTCACTCAGGCTAGACTCACTTGCACATGGATTTACAGCAAGGTGAACACTTTTCTTCTTTTCATGAACCCAGCATTATGACCTCTCCTCTCACTCCTAAGATCTCCCAGGATGATTTAAGCAACCTCGAATGTGTCACTGATTCCAGACATCTTTTTACTAGCTTTCCAATGGGGTTATTGTTTAAGAAGTATCTGCTCATGGTTTAGGGACACTTACCTAGCCCTGTGTCATAAAAATGACATTGATATTTATCAAAAACTTACGAGTTGGAAATATAATCTCTGGTAATAGAATCCAAAAGAGTGTTTACCTTTTGGAGGTTACTGACCATAAAGAGACAGAAGAAAGACTTCTGAAGTGCCAGAAATGTTCCATATTTTTAAACTGTGTGATAGTTCTATGGTTTTTATTGTGCAAAAATTTATCAAGCTATGCACTTAAGATCTGGGCACTTTCCTATATATGAGTTATGCCTAAATAAAAAAAAAATACAGAAAAGAAAGAAAGAAAATAACCATGTGCCTTTTCCAAAACTTATGTATAATTCTTAGAAGGTGGGTTTTATAATCTCCATTACTAAAAAAATTGAGGTTCAAGTTTATGTGAGTTCTCTAAAGTCATGTGGACAGCCAGCGATGGAGACAGAATACAACTCAAGTTGTTTTTTTCCCAAAGTCTGTATTCTTTCAACAACAAGATCAAGGGTTTTCAAGATTTACATCTGCCTTTATTTTTTTTCTCCCTGGAATACAATGACCTCTGGTCATGTATATATCCCTCCAAGGTGCATATTAGATTTATTGTATTCTGATATGGGTGGCTTAATGAGGTCACACCCCCTTGCACAGGGGCAAAGTATCATCTTTATATTAGCTATCGCAGGGAAAAGAAACCTCTCATATAGGAACCAGGAATCAGGAGTAAGGTCTTAGCCTGGCAAGAATGGACAACCCTGCTTCTTGCAGTGTTCATCTTTTAGGATAAACACTCCTCAGAAGTAGAAGACGGCAGCTTTTGACAGAAGAGGTTGGGAAGACCATGTCACAGAGGCCACAGTGTGCAAATCATTATACCGTGTTTCATAAATGAGATTATCTAGCTTATTTTCCCTTTATATTCCCTAGGTAATGCTTCTCTAAGTGTAGTAAAATCTTCTCTATCAAAATTCCTGGGCCTCACTTCAGACTTAAATAATCAGAATATCTGGAACCAGAATCATTTTAACAGGTTCCCTCAGGTGTTTCTTTTGAAGCACACAAGGTGTAAAAATCACCATCTAGAATTCAGGAAAGTGATTTGAGACATGCCATGTTATACAGTGACTCTATCTTAAAAAAGTGTTATCTCCCCTCTGAGTTCAAATGGAGTTGACTATAGTCAGAAACCCCTGAGAGAAACAATAGAGGTTCTTTGAGGCCAGACTCCTAAACTCATCACAAAGATTCTTCAACCTATACCAACCTTAAAGATCTGGATTTCTCTTCTTCTTTGGAGATACACAATGTAAAATTCATCCTTTTGTAAGGCTTAGTTTTGGGCAAACACAATGTCATGTAGCTACATACAGTCAAGATATAGAATGGTTTTATCACCCCCTAAATTCCCTTGTGTCCTTTTGTAACCTACCTCTATCCCCACCTGCCATCCCTGGCAACCATTGATCTGATTTCCGTCTGTTTAGTTTTACATTCTCCAGAATGATGATTCTCTGTGTAAATGTAATCATGTAGCCCTTTGAGTCTAGCCTCTCTCACTTTCTTAGCATAATACATTTTTTAATCCAGAATCCACGTTGCTGTGTGTTTCAGTTGTTCATTCCCTGTTATTGTTGAATAGTATTCCGTCATATAGATGTAACAGCTTGTGTGATAAAGGAAGAATTGTTCTGGTTCAGGTATTTGAGGCAGGGAGTAGTGGGTCAGGCAGTGACAAGGGTGTGTGATTAAGATCCCATAGTTTGAATGTGACTGTATGACATGGAACTGCCTCTGTATTGCTACCCTGTGACACTGTGAATGGAGAATAATCCTTAGATATCTATAAGCTAAGGGCAAGTTTTATGAAAATGGCTATAGAGTGTCAAGATGGACTATAAAGCTCCCTCTAATGATTATGACTACTTTTCTTATTTCCAGACACAACCAATTTTGAAGAGAGTGGGAAAGGAATACTACATGTCTGTTTTATTATTACAGGTTGCCTCATTATAGAAAGGAGGAAGTAAAAAGCACTAAAAGTGTAGTGTAAGAACAAGGGCCTGCCACTTTCCGTCTGTGAAGCTTGGGTCAGCTTTGCTACACGTTGGAGTCCCAGTTTGCCTCATCTGGTTTTTTGTTGTTGTTGTTCTGCTTAGCTTTCCTAGGACACAAAGATTCAGGTGAGGTAACAATGGTCAGATCCTGTGAAAACCCTTAATTGATTTGCACATGTTAATTGCTTTTTTAGGCATTTGTACATATGTTGTATCTTCACTACAAATCTGTGCAACTCAAAGGTTGTATCTCTCCCACAGCACTTCCAAAAAGATAGGAACTCAAACAACCTTCAAAGGAATGGAAGAAAAAACATCTATGTAACATTAAATTTACATTTAGGCAGTTAAATTTGAAAGTCATATTGAAGTAAATATTTTCCTAAATAATTTCAGGAATAAAAAGTGAGCATTTTGATTCTGTTGAGTTTGGACAAGTTATACATTTTCTTCTTTTGCTTAAAACTTTCTTATTTGGTATTCATTCTAAAAACTACAAAGTTAATTTGTTAATTATAAATAAAAGATAAACTCAAAACCAACTTACAATGTCAGTATAAAATCTCTTTGTTATAATTATAGTTTATACGTTACATTTTTAATTTGGTAGAGTCAAATGCCCTAGTGTGTTAAATATCAAATCTTCTAGAATCCTGATGTGTGTGAAATACATTTAACCCCTTTTAAAGATTACACAAACCACACTGGAGTCACTATTTTTCTTGGTGAAATAATCAATAAAAGGTAGTTGCAAGATTAGAATACATAGCATATACACGGAGGGCTTTGTACATTTATTGAGGGCATACTATGAAGGATTTATCTGGAATTCACTCTGGGGGTAATAAGCATTGATAAAACAAGACATCTGCTGGCTGGACATGGTCACTTATTCCTGTAATCCCAGTACTTTGGGAGGCTGAGGTGGGAGGATCACTTGAACCCAGGAGACTGAGGCTGCAGTAAGCCAGGATTGTGCCACTGCACTCCAGCCTGGGCAACAAAGTGAGACCCTGTCTCAAACCAACCAACCAACCAACAAACAAACGACTTAAAAAAAAAAAAGACCTCTGCCTTCAACGGACTCATAGTCTGATGGTGTGTATGCATGTGTGGTAGATTTGGGGGGAGACAAATAAATGAAAGGATAATTATGATTATACAAGATAACATTCTGTATGATAGATATAGACACAATTATATGAGAATACAGAAGATTGAATATTAAACCTTCAATGGTTGTGAGAAAAATGACCTGGTAAAGCCTCCTTTAGAAGCTAATAATATGTGGGTTAACTTTTAAAAATTAAGTAGCAACTAGGTGAACTACAACAACAAGAGGAATGATTTCTTGGCAGACTGCCTGAGTTAAGGACCTTGACTCTGCTACTCACTAGATAAATCACCCTGGGCAAGGTGTTTATTCTGTCTTCTCTTTGTCCCAATTTCCTGGAAAACTACCCCATAGTATAGTCTTGATGCTTCAATGAGGTAACATTTGTGAAATATCTGGTACATAGTACATACCATTTAAACATTTTAAATAAACAAATCAATCGGATGAGGGATCTGCAGGTAGGTACATCTGAGTGAGGGGGAACAGACCATATTTGACACCATGCTTCGGTTCTTTTTTGCAAGAGGATAAGATGTGAGGAGAGAAGTTGCAAGCTATGGGGTGGAGAGTTAAATTGTAGGGACACTTGTAAACCCTTCGAAGGGAGTTGGGTTTTACCCTGAGGCTAATAAGAAGTAACCAAAGGCTTTTCAGTCAGGTAGTGACCTATAAAGGCAAGAATCAAGGAACCAAGTGAAGATTCCTTGTGATATAACCACTGATAAATGCTCGTGTCCTGAACTGGAGAGGTGAAATGTTAAGGAGAAAGAATCAACAAATCTTTATGACAGGAGCTAAACATGATTCTCGACAGTCTGTTTTTGCGTTTCCAGGGTTGGAGGAGCCATTCACTGGAGATGAGAAGGGAAGAGGGGGAGGAGGAGAAGGATCAAGATGTGGCTACAGTGGATGCTGTGGATTGGACCTAGCCTGTCTGGGAAGTCTGGGACGACCAGGGGGCAACTGCTAACTCAAGGCCTGAATGGATGGTGTTCCTCCAGTCTTTCCAAGAGCAGAGGAGAGGTGATGAGCTGTTGGCTGTCTTTGATTTGGGTATGTGAACCTGAGGACTGACTATGAAAGTTGTGTCCTGTTCAGGAAGTAAGCCCAAAGCTGGATGCAGCTCAACAGAGAGCAGCAGAGTGGGATGGAGCCATGAAAAGTGGGGCTGAGGAATAAGGAAAAATGAGGATCCTGGAGGGTCTGTGAAGCTATCAGTGCCTGCCACATTCACAGGTCCTTCCTGAAGATGCCAGCCCCGTGAGGTTCTTTTTGAGAAGTCACAGTGGTTTGGGATGTGGATCTCAAGCAAAAATAAGCAGACTACCTGTCCTAGATTGATTAGACCAGGGTCTGATGCATGAGCCAATGATGCACAACCTGGAAATGCAGAGGTTACTGCTGTTCTCCATCCCTACCACCATCCCTACACAGCTTGGAATAAAAAAGGTCACTGAGAATATTTGGTATTAGATAGAGGCATATGTATCCACTCATGCCCTCTTTTAGGGATAAATAGACAGTGCCCACAGATAGGGTATTTGGAACCATGGTGAGCTGCTGGGGGTCCAGAGTGTTTTTCCAGCAGTGAACGAGAAGACATTGACTTGCCTCATGCACCCTTGTAGGCATCCCATCAATCTCATTATTACCCACTTTTGTCAGAGGAGGAAACTGAGGTTAAACATGTAACAAGATTACAAAGGCCACAGAACAATTCACTGTGTAACTAGAACTCCTAGTCTGAGGCTAAATTGCATATTTTCCTTCTATTCCAAACTACCTTGCCAATACTTTGATAAATATAATTTAATGAGCAGTCTATGATAAGTTTTATTAAAATGTCAAGAGGCTTACCAGTCAGAATGAAAATGCAGGATAAAACACATATTTGTAGGTTTTACTAAACCCCACACTGTTGGAATATAATTCCTACTATTCAACAAATCCAGGCTCACTCATCTCTATTCTATTGTGCTAAGAACACAAAGCTATAGGAGGAATAATGTTTTCCTTTTTCTCTGTTCAAGCTCTGAACTTAAAACTGGACACAGCATGCCACTTTTGCTATCAAAGCCAGGGAATTTGACAGCTACCGCACAGATGCATTTTGCTTTATCTAAAAATATCCTCTGAGTTTGGAACAACTGGCTACCCTCTGCACTAAAAGTTTATTTGCCTGTTTTTACTTTTCTGAAAAACCACAAGTCATAATAAATAATTTTTATTTTTTTTAGTGGAACCACAATAACTTCTAATCTCTGGTAAGAACACATGAAAGAGAAGCTGGACAGACTGAAATTGGTTCCTGTGTTATTCTGCTTTATCCCGCACTGAAGCTTTTAGGAGGTGAAAGTTGGCATTATTAGAGGCCTCAAAGGCCCACCAGTTGCAGGGATGTACATCAAGGAACAAAGTGAAATCTTTCCTGAATAAGTGATCATCAAATTACAGACCTGTCACCAGTGCTTCCTGGGAAGGGTCAGCACCTTTTCTTGTTCCCAACAGACAAAGAATGTGTGACAGGCAGATCGATACTCCAGTTAACTAAACAGCTGGCTAATCATAGAACTGACAGCGTACAAAGGTAGGTTTGAAGACAATGAAATAAAGGTTCCTTTTTATAGAATTTTTTTTTTGGCTTATTCAACAGCTTGGTGAATTCTACTTTTTTTTAAATTTTATTTTCTTCATTTCTCTTTTTTTCCCCCCACCAGATGAGGCTGATAGTGATTCTAAGCTCAAATTTAAAAGAAGTGGGGATGCACTTCCCAGCTAATGATGTTTATATGGGGTGTGATTAGTTATGAATAAGGGGTAGCATAGCTGGGGAGGGAGGCTGACTGATCAGCCTCCTGTGTATAATGGAGGGTGCCCAAATCAATTGTTATTAACGAATTACTCTTCTTCTTTTGTCAGGATAAATTGGTTCATCCAATGTGTTGTCTAAGTGTGTCAGGTGAATTGCATTAAAAAGGATAAACAGCACTCTTTCTTGTATAATCTGTCAAAAATCTTAACAGCTTAATTGTTGTTCTGCTGATTAGAGAGGCAGTGCTATGTAGTAATTAAGGGAAAGGTCTGGGTTGCTCTGATTGAAAGTCTTCTCCATCACTTTCTAGTGCTGGGGGCCTGGAGCAAGCTACTTAACTCCTCTGTGACACAGTTTCCTTATCTGCAAAATGAGGATGACAATAGGGTTGGTGTGACAACTTAAAAATTATAATATAGATTTTTAAAAGTAAAAAAAAAAAAACAGTCATGTAAGGTGGTAGGCATGGGGACTGGCACATCATAAGATGGTAAACCTGCAATAATACACTTTTCAATATTTCTTCCTTCCTTTTTTTTTTCCAGTGACATGGGAGAGCCAAATAAACATATAGGCTGCATCTATTTAATATAAAATATACAGATTCTCCAAAAATTATTTAATCAGTGATATCAATAATATCACCTTCCCTCTAAAAAGTGCTTAATGATTTTGAAGCACTTTCCTATCCACCAGCATTTTTCATTGTCACAATATTCTGCAAAGGAAATAGGTTTGAGATTTCTATTACAGAATCAGAAACTCAAGCTGAGAGAGGTTTTGTAACTTGTCAATGTATTCAGCCATAAGTTGTAAATTCAATCCAGTAAACTGGGTAAAACACCCAGACTCTGTAATCATATCTCAGTTTAAATCTTTGCTTCACCACTTCTCAGCTGTGTGACAATGGGCAACTTGCTTAACTTCTCTAAGCATCACTCTCCTCATCTACAAAACAGGGATACCAATCTATGCCTATCTTACAGGGTTGTGGTGAGAAGTAACAAAATTAAATAAGGTGCATAAAGAAAACAGTGCGTAGCATTCAGTACATTTTAGTTGCTAAGTGCTCAGTATTATTATTGTGGTTGTAATCATTATTACTATCATTCTCATTATTATTAATTAGCAAAGTGCCCAGTAGGAGCACCCTTTATCTTTATTATCATAAAACTTGTCATCTTTCTACTTGATCATCCTCTCTTGCTTTTCTTCTCCTACCCCCTCCTCCTCGTCTTTAGCCACATATCAAATGCAATCAGCATATGGGATATACAGTGTGAGCAACAGTTCTCTTGTTAAAGAGGAACATTTTGACATTTTTGGCCAAAGTTATTCAGCCTCTTATGAATCTGCCCTCTTGAGCATGTCTCCTTGTGCCTTAGGCTGGCAAAGTAGAGTTTCTCCATCTGCAAAGGAACTCATAGACCTGACCCCTAACCATTGCGTCCTGAGATGCCATCTCTCCTAACTGTTCTTTATTTTCTTTGGAAACCTACCTGTTAGGTAGAAAGAATATAACTCAACATCATTTGTGCAGCAGATGTTTATGGAATCCCCATCACGTGGTAGGCCCTGCTTCTTTAAATTTCAAGCCCCAGAGTAAGTTCGCATACAGAAGTGGACTCTCCTCACCAGAAGAGACATACATAAAATCAGGTCCCCTAGTATTTTATAGGACACATATCCATATGCATGCATGTACACATGAATAACAAGAATATATAGAGACGTTTTTAAAAAAGAAAAAAATATATATACAATGAAAGTGACTTAGAAGCAAAGCTGTTCCCCTGCGTGGTGAGCAGGATAGGCAAAGACAACCCTGGCACCTCAGAGGACCCTGCCAATGAACCCAGCTTGCTTCTTCAGCCTGCCCTTTGTGCTTCTTGCTAGTGGTCCTGCCTCTGTGCCTTTGTATAGGATGAAACTTCCACTTGGGAAGCCCTCCCTACCCCCATGGCACCTGCCATCAACCTAGCAAACATCCCCTCTAGCTTTCATCACCATCTCAACATTCCAGTTGTCCTGGAAACATTTCCATTCTGTCTCTCTCAGCTCCTGCCACAGAACTAACCCTGGCCTCCCCTCTACCAGCACAAACTGTCAGTGGACAGTTCTGCTTCAACTCTCTCTCACACTGGACTCTGAGCTCCTGGAAAGCAGGGACTTTAATATTTGGATCTTTACCCTAGTAAGTGATTGAGAACAAATGAATGACAGGATGGAAGGAAGAGAAAAAGGAGAGAAGAGAAAGGAAGATGGAGAAAGAAAAGGGACCTACAACCATAGCTTATGAGATATTGCTTAAATGATGCCATGTCATGCCCAAATAACATTGAGTTAAGCTTGAATCCCCTTGACTATAGCAAAGAGTGAAAGAACTCAAAGTTATTGTAGTGTAAAGACCACATTGCTATGTCTGGGGAGAAAAGAAGAAATATTCATGTGACAGTGACTGATGTGTTCTGCTCATGGAAGTAAGGAGATAGAAGATATTCTGGGCGGCAGCCTGACAAAGCCTGCCCTTTTCTGCAGAAATGACATTGTTTCCAGAGGAGCATTCATCCGTGGTGAAAAAGATTAGGGGACCTACGCTGGTCATCATGCTGTCCTTGGCTCGGAGTATTAGAGACTGGCTACAGCTAGGGCTACCAAAGGCACAAATTAGGAATTTCTTCAAAGATCACTTAATAATAGACACTCATTTTGCAGAAGTAATCACTGTAAACCAGAAAAGGTAAATGACTTGCTCAAGATCACACTGCTGGTTAGTAACAGAAAAGGATTTTTTACCCTATGCCTCAACGTGCCTTCTTCAGAAATAAGAAAGGAACCTAACACACCTGCTCATCAATTATTTATGAAAGGTTATTGGTATTTTATTTTACTCAGGTATTTTACTATAAGAAACATAAAACCATTAAAGCAATATTGACTGTATGACTTTGTGTAAGGCACTGGATTATAGAAACATCTTTGTATGTAAGCAAGAATACATGTTTCAGAGCCAGACAGGCTTTGTTTTATATTCCTGGCTTTTCTGCTGTTCCTCAGTGATTTGAGGCAACTTATTTGAGCCTTGATTTCCTTCCTGAGCGCTGTACCCTTTCCCAAATGTGTGTTTGGAGTGAATAAAGATTAAAGGGTTGGGGCTCAGGTTGATCAAACCAATGTGATATTCAAGACACAGCAGCTCTCATGGGTTCCAGAGGAATCTAGAATCTAGTCTAGAGTAGGTAATCTTCAAATGAGGTAACAGAAGAGAGGCAGGCTGATAAGAAACCTGTAGAGGAGTACACAGCAAATCTCTGGCCAGGTGCAATGGCTCAAACTGTAATACCAGCACTTAGGGAGGACAAGGTGGGAGAATCACTTGAGGCCAGGAGTTTGTAAGTATCCTGGAAAACCTGAGAAACCTGTGATCAAACAAGGGCCTGAACCAGGCAGGCAAGTGCCAGTTCTGTCCAAGGAGGTAGTATCTACCCGCACTGGAAGAACGGTGGGGTGGTTCCTGTATGCTTATTTAGTGCCAAAGCATCTTGAATATCAAAACTTACAGTGCATCTAGAATATCAATAAGAAGGTGTGTGTAAATAATTTAAGAATAGATTTTAGTGTATATTAATAGAATGAAGAACAACGAACATGATTTTCTCAATAGATGCAGGAAAAAAATTGGACAACATTCATCTTTTTATGATAAAAACTCTGAACAAATTAAGTACAGAAAAAATGTTCCTTGACACAATTAAAGCCATATATCACAAGCCCATCATACTCAACAATGAAAAGTTGAAAGCTTTTCCTTCAGGATGAGGAACAAGACCAGGATTCTTACTCACACCATTTCTATTTAATGTACTATTAGAAATCCTTGCCAGAGAAATTAGCTAAGAAAAAGAAAGAGAAAGTATTCAAATAGTAAAGGAAGAAGTAAAATTGTCTCTCTTTGCTGATGAGATAATCATACATTATAAAAACCCTGAAGACTTTACCAAAACATTGCAAGAACTGATAAGCAAATTCAGTAAAGTTGCAGGATATAAAATCAACATACAAAATCAAATGTGTCTCTCTATGCTAACAATGAACTTTCCAAAAAAGGAATTAAGAAAACAATCTTGGCCCAGCATGGTGGCTTACATCTGTAATCTCAACATTTTGGGAGGCTGAGGTGGGTAGATCACCTGAGGGTAGGAGTTCGAGACCAGCCTGGCCAACATGGTGAAACCTCATCTCTACTAAAACTACAAAAATTAGCTGGGCCTGGTAGCAGGTGCCTGTAATCCCAGCTACTGGGGAGGCTGAGACAGGAGAATTGCTTGAACCTGGAGGTTGTAGTGAGTGGAGATCATGCCACTGCACTCCAGCCTGGGTGACAGAGTGACACTCTGCCCCCAGAGAAAAGATTCCCCCCCAAAAAAGAAAACAATCCCATTAATAATAGCATAAAAATACTCAGGAGTAAATTCAACCAAGGAGTTGAATAATCTGTATACTGAAAACTATAAAACATCAATGAAAAAAAATGAAGAAGACATAAATAAATGGAAAGATATCCCGTGTTCAAGAACCGGAAGAATGAATATTGGTAAAATGTCCATACTACCCAAAGTGATCTATATGTTCAATGTGATGCTTATCAAAATCGCAATCATAGAAAATTCTAAAATTTGTATGGAACCACAAAAGACCCCACAAAACCATAGCAATCTTGAGCAAAGTGAACAAAGCTGTAGGCATCACACTAGCTGATTTCAAAATATATCACAAAGCTATAATAATCAAAACAGCACAATCCTGGCATGCAAACTGACACATTGACACTTCTTCTTGCTCTAACTCTTTCCCACACTGGACTCTGAGCTCCTGGGAAGCAGGGACTTTAATATTTGGATCTTCACCCTGGCAAATATTTGAGAACAAATGAATGAGAGGGTGGAAGGAAGAGATAAAGGAAAGAAGAGAAAAGAAGATGGAGAAAAAGGGACAAGGAAGAAAAGGGACTTACAACTGTAGCTTATGAGATGTTGCTTAAATGATGCATGACACTAGCTGATTTCAAAATGTATTACAAAGCTATAATAATCAAAATTGCATGATACTGGCATACAGGCACTATAGGTGCACACAAAGCTAAAGTTATTTTTGTAGAAACAGGTCTCACTATATTGCCCAGGCTGGTCTCAAACTCCTGGGCCCAAGCAATCCTCCTGTGTCACCCTCTAGTGCTGGGATTACACACGTGAGCCACTGTGCCCAGCCTTTTAACCAATTTTAAGTATATGATTTAGTAATGTTAGGTGTATTCATGTTGTTGTGCAACCAGTCTCCAGAACTCTTTAATTTTGCAAAACTGAAACTTTCTATCCATTAAACAACTCCCTATTCTCTCCTCCCCTATCCCCGGACAACCACCACTCTACTCGTGATAGGAGATATGAATTTGACTATTCTAGATACCTCATATAGGTGGAGTCATACAGTATTTGATTGTTTATGACCAGTTTATTTCACTTAGTATAGTGCCCTCAGGATTTATTCATATCATAGCATGTGTCAGAATTTTCTTCCTTTTTTAAGGCTGAAAAGCAGCCTATTGCATGTAAGTACTGTGTTTTGCTTATCCATTCATCCATGGATAGACAGCAGGGTTGATTCTACCCTTTGGTTACTTTGAATATCACTGCTATGAACATGGGTGTATGGAATGATTTAACTTTCATACATAAATGAGATTTAGAATTATTTTTTCTCATAACTCTCAGAAGCTCATATCAGCTACCTTTTAAGCCCAGAGGCGTAGCTCAGAAAACCTACCTTCCAGGGATACTGGGAAGATTAAGGGAAGTAGCCGAGGGAGTGTACCACACACATAGTAGGTGCTCCATATACTTGCCATCCCCTTTCCTTCCCTTCTCTTCCCTTATAACTTGCCCCATTCTTGGTGCAGATTGCTGGGGAGTACGCAAGTCCCATGGTTGCCTACAGTGCATCCAGTATTCTGAAAATGATTAGACTGCAGATTCTGCCTCCTGTATAGTCAAAACACTTAAAATACCATTAAACCTCTGCTTTCCCAGATCTGTGGGTTTCTGCAACCTACAGCTCACAAAATTTCTGTGTCTGCAGGGGTTCGTAATATACTCCAGGCTTGATGCAGTGTTGCACATGTTTCCACGATGTGATTATGGGGAAGAATGTGGTGCAGCTCGCCTTTTATTTTGAGATGGAAATTTTGCATGACATTTATCTCTCCCTTTGATTATGTATTTTAGTTCCCTGTGATCATTTTTCATGGAGATGAAAGGGTCTGCAAGAGTTCTGTCATCTATTTTATTTAGATTTTTGATTTTTAGATTTTCATCCCACAGTCATCCAGTATATCAGGAAAATATAAGTTCTCTTGTTGCAAGTGGCAAAGAGAAGAGAAGGGAAAAAAGGGGGCATTTATTAGCAGACATCATTTGTGGAGCCCCCACCATGTCCTGAGAATGGGCTGGGAGCTTTACCTCCATGATCTCTAACATACCAATGCTGCTTGAGAATTAGAGGTCAAATGACCTGATTAGTGATAAGTGGTGCTTAGGAAGTATTACAGTCAAGATTTGAAACCAGGCCTGACTAGATCCTAGGTCTGTGCTTACATCACTGCACAGTAATTATGCAGCTATTGAAAGCCAGTTGTTACCTATGTCCAGGAAATGTAGAGACGGTGACCCTGGTATGCAGAGTTGGCATTCCAGGCAAGACTATCCTCTTCTATTACATATGAGTACATCTCCAGGCAGAAGTGACTTCCATGGGGCAAAGTGTTCTGAGAGTGTAAAGAAGGGCACAATCATATCCTTTACTCTTTTTAGAAAACTTTTTATATGGACCTGATGAATATGCAGGAAGAAGGGAATTCTGGTTGTAGGTGGGGGAGTGTGATCAAAAACACAGAAGTGAGAACATTTCAAGTGGGATAGTTGAGACTGAAGACACAAATTTTGTGTTCGTAAGCACTAGGGCAAGGACTCAACTTACCTTTCATACTCTTCCCCTGTGCTTTGCTGTATCTAAAACATGTAATGCTTTGGGCTTCTGGATTTAATGCAGATGCTGCAGCCACCAGGGATGAAGTTAGGCATTTTGCCCTGGCTGGCTGCTCTCCAAGATAGGTACCATGTGACTGGCAGGGAGCAGCAATTCAGGATAAAAGAAAAATGAAATAGGGAAGAGGAATGCCTGTTTCCAGTAGGTCCTTCCAAAGAAATCCTCAGTGGCACTTTAGACACCTGATCATGCCTAGAATCTGATGGCCTCCTCTGTGTATGGGGTTGGGTTCAAGCTGCCTTTACAACTACTTTCTCCAGGCTCATTTTCTGCCTCCATACAAGGTGGAGGAAGGCTCCAGATGGATGACCCCAACCTCTTTCCAACCTTTGTATCTGGCTGCAATTCATGGAGTACATCATTTTCCAAAGCAGTGTCCCCTGTCTAGCAACAGCTAGTCATCCAGCCACATCCCTCTCCTGAGCTGCACAGATGAATCACATCTCTGCACATTGCAGTAAAGGCAGCCTACCGGGGTAGGAAAAGGACTCTCTGGGTTTTGCAGAGATCTGAGTGCAAATCCAAATTGAGCCATTTACTAGTTAGGGAATCTTGGACAATTTCTTTTAAAGTCGCTTTTTCTATACACAGCTCATCATCTGTAAAGTAGGGAGAAGAACACCCCCGGTCATCTCTGTGGTGAGGACTGAAGGGCTTAGTAGGCAATCCCTAGTTGTCAGTCTCCTGCTAGCCCCCTGCCCTCCTTCCTTGAGAGACAGCTGAGTGGGGTGGAGCCAGCAGGGAAGGCAGACTAGGAGAGCAGGACTTGAATTGCAGTTTTATAATTTTGGGAAGCTCTCATAACTCTTAAAAAGGGGTTTCGTATTTCTCATTTGTTCTTTCAAACAGGCTTGTGATGCAGGCCTCTGGGGTGGGATATTAAAGCATGAGCATCAACAGTCTCAGGCTTGGAACCTCCATGCTGTGAATTCCTTAGACATCCTGCATGCCCCTGTCTTCCTCTTTCATTTGCTTCCTTGTATTTCATTCATTTATTCATCTATTCTTTCATTCCTCTACTCATTAGTTAATGAATGTCACTCAGTTGTTTATTTTTTCCTCTATTTATTAAACATATAATGAATACCTCTTTTGAGACAGGCATTGTGATAACCCATGGGATACAGATATAATCCCAATTTTCAAGGGGCTCACTTTCCACCAGATGTGCATTGATAAACTAATGCACATGTGCACACACACACACACAGTGATAAAGTGTTGAGTGCTACAACAGAAGTATGAACAGGGAATTGTGGTAGCATAGAGCAGTATGTGATTAAACCATCTCTGATTAAACACTGCACAGGTCAAGGAGGAGGTACAGTTTCATTTTCAGTAACCAGTATTAGCTGGTCCCTTAGAAGAGCTCTTGGCTGGTGGCATCACTTAGTTACACAATCATAAGGCTGGCAGCTCTTCAGGTCTCAGGAATTCTGAATTAGTGTCACGTTTATGTAATCGAGATGAGCATCTACATGTGGAAAATGAAAGCTATAACCTTGGAGCGAATACGGGAGGCCCCCACAGTACTAGCAGGGAATCCAGCAAATTATAACAATAGGGGTCTAACCAGGCAAACAGAAACCACTTCCAGTCTTTATGACAGAGAGAATTTAATGTGGAGGATTTGTTATGCAGATGGGGGTGTAGGCCAAAGAGTCAGGCAGAGGATTGTGGGATGATCCAGAGATCAGAAATAGCACGGAAAATTATGAAGAAAATAAGTGTTGTCTGATCCAGGAGCCTGAGGCACAGAGGGAGGGAGAGAAACAGCCTGACTGCTCCTTTCACTTTCTTCTAATCTCCTCCCAGCGCCTTCCATTGGCTGAGGCCAGTTAGAAGCCAGATGATAGAGACACCCGGGAATTCCTTAGTCCCCTAGTCAGCCCCTCCACCTTGCAATTCAGAGGAGGGGAAATGGTGAGAACGTGATGGAGGGCGAAGAAGCCCAAGATGGGTTCACAAGGGCATTCATCCCCATGGCACTGGGCAATCTCAGGCTGTACAAAACCAGTTTTCTGTGGTGACACAATTTGGCTGCCGGAAGCCATGGCAGGTGAGTTCTTTCTTTTTTTACCCCAGAGATGGGGTCTTGTTCCATTGCCCAGGCTGGAATGCAGCGGCACTGCAGCCTCAAACTCCTGTGCATAAATGAACCTTTCACCTCAGCCTCCTGAATAGATTGAACTACAGGTGTGTGCCACCATGTCCAGCTAATTTTATTTTATTTTATTTTTTAAGAATTGGGGTCTTGCTGTGTTTCCCAGGCTGGTCTCAAACTCCTGGGCTCTAGTGATTTTCCCACCTTGGCCTCCTAAAATGCTGAGATTTACAGGCATGAGCCACTGTGACCAGCCTCGTTATCTTTCTTGATTATTATTATTATTTTTTTTTGAGATGGAGTCTCACTCTTATTGCCCAGGCTGGAGTGCAATGGTGCAATCGCAGCTCACTGCAACTTCTGCCTCCCGGGTTCAAGCAATTCTCCTGCCTCAGCCTCCCGAGTAGCTGGGATTACAGGTGCCCACCACCACCCCAGCTAATTTCTGTATTTTTAATAGAGATGGGGTTTCACCATGTTGGCCAGGCTGGTCTCAAAGTCCTGACCTCAGGTGATCTTCTTGCCTTGGCTTCCCAAAGTGCTGGGATTACAGGCATGAGCCACCACGCCTGGCCCTTTCTTGATTTTTATGCACTCCAAAGTTCTTGAGCAATTCATAGCAGAGACATGGAATACCAGAATAGTACTTAAGAGATGATATCAGACTTCTTGTCAAGAAGGCATATATGTGATTGTTCAATTAATTGACAAAGTAAACTGGATTTAAATATAATGGAAACCCAAATTGGGAATGAGATCATGTAAGTTACATGATAATATAGTAATAATTATACATACTAAGATTGAGCTCTTTCTATGCACCGAACACTGTATTAAATACTTTATATAAATTAGGTAACTTAATACTCATTACAGTCCTGTGAGGGTATATATTATTAACTCATTGTACATAAAAAGTAACTGAAGTTTAGTGACTTGTGGAAGGTCATCTAATTAATAAATAGCAAAGATAGAGTTCTATCTCAAATCCCTTAGAATCCAAAATACATATCCTTAATCACTATGGTATACGTCTGCAAAGGAACAAAAGTATCCTTCACATCACAGTCAGAATGTAGCTTTCTGGTTCCACCTTAGGGGACAATGAACATCCCGTGCCACGCGGTGGAGAAAAGGCTGTATATTACTAATGCAATGTGACATCCCAGAAATCAGTATTAGGACCCTGATCAAAATATATTTGCATCATGTATGGCAGCAATAGTCTTAGCTTCTGTAATTAGATAATCTGGCATTAGTCTTGCTCTCCCCACTGTTGGAGACAGAAGTTTGGTCCCAGGGAATGTGGCAGGGGCAAATGGGCTGAAACCAAGCAGAAGAGAGTTTGAGCTGATTATCTTACAAAATATGTCCAAGCTCTGAGCTATTATAGGGTGAGAGTACCCCTGGGGACTGTGCAGAAAAGAAGCCCCATTGCCTTCAGCTCCTCTGAGTAAGTGCTGTGTAAACACAAAGTATCCAGATGATGGCCATGACAGTGTTCCATCAGCTAAAGATTAGTGAGGGCTCCCATGAACTGGGGACCCAGGACCACTGCAGAGACAGATGGAGATGGGTCAAGGTAACAACAACTTCCGATGCAACACCACATACATTATCTCCTTTGAGTTTCAAATGCTTCCACAAAAGAGGCAGAACAGATATTATTATCTTTGTTTTCTAAGTGAGGAAACTAAAGCTCAGAAAACAGAGGTGATTCACTAAAAATTATACATGCTATCAGTAGAAGAGCTGGAATTAGGACCTTAGTCTTGAGCTACAGGTTCAGAACCTTATTGCACTGTGCTATATTGAGGAGATATAGTTATGCTTTAATGTTCCTTTTATGCCTATCTGCGTTTTGGTCTGTTAAAATGACAAACCTTTAAACAATTCCTCTCACACAAATATTCTAAACACAAATCAAGGTTTCTGTAGCATCAGTGTCTGACTTAACTTCAAATAATGAGATTATCCCAGAGAAGAGCTACTCATCCATAAGGCAGATCCATGTAACATCAGGCTGTGGAATGCAGCAAAGGGGCTTGCGCCTCACTCACCATGAGCCATTCATAGGATCCAGGCCATGCATAAATTCCCAGCCTCTAAAGGACATTTGCAATGTAAGTGTGGATTCTTGGGAAACTACAACCACCTTTATATCTCCCGTAAACATCATTGGACCACTTTATGGTCTTGAGTCCTTTGAAAAGATCCTTAATAGGAGGCTCTGTGCTCCTGAACAGGGGCTTGCCACTCTGGAACAGTCAGAAAAGACTTCATGCAGGAGAAGCTGCTGCTTCAAATGAGGTGTGAATGTGTAGGGGTTCCTCAGGAATACTGGGGATAGCTTAGTCCAACATTGGCATTTTTCAGGTACAATTCACTTCAACTCAATAAATATTTATCAAATGCATGTTTGTCAACATTCTCAGGAAATTCTGACCCAGAGAAGTCCACATATTTTTACGATCACCCAATATGCTCATAGCAGAGCCAGGTTTGTAAGACATGTCTCCTGACCCTTAGGGGGCACACACTTCCTGGTATATCCCCCCGGGCCACCTCAGTTCCTTGGAGCAAAACAGCACTGAAGGACCTTAATCACTGTATTTTCCTTGGTGTTAATGCTAGTTGTGAAAATGCCTGACACTGAGATCTGTCATATTTCATGTGCAGGTGGAGTAGTGATTAATGATCTACATTATCATCATTGAGACTTTGTCCAAAAATTAGCTGATTGAATTTGTTAGATCTGACTATCATTTTGTGAGCCATAGTGAAATCACAATTTTATTTGACATGAATGAATACTGAAATAGCTATTTAACCTCAGGCAAGGCTAGTCTATCTAATCGTGATGGGGCGGTAGGCTGGTTCCTTCAACCAAGAACCCAGCAGGAGGGTTTGCCCAGTCATGAGCAGTACTTCCAAATTTGAGCACCTGTTTGTTGCATGTCTCTTTATATATGTCACCACATACAGTGGTCACAACAAAATGAGAATTGTTATGTTTGTTTTACGTAGGAGAAAGCTGGACCATAGAAATGTTTTTAAGTAAATTGTTAAAGGTCGCATAGCTAGTTAAGTACAGGAGGTGCAATTCGTACCAGGCTTGCCCAATTCCAAACCTCCTGTTGTTTGGCCAGAGAAAGAAAGCTTTGAAAGAAAAGAAATTTTAAAAAGAATTTCAGATTTGGAAGGAACTTTATGTTGTAGCTATATTGGAGGTGGTTATGGGGCCTTGTGGGCCTTAAATCACAGAGGGTGTCAGAGACACAAGAGAAGCTGGAGTTGAGATGGAGGAGGATTGGGAACAGGAAATCAAGCAGGCTCTAGTGTCTTGCTGTTAAGGGTCGGGACCAAGGGCAGTTTATGTGATCGCTGTCATCAACGTCACAGTGAGGTATGACTTTATACCCATCTCATTGCAAAACTTAAGAAGCCTTTCAATATTATGCTCAGTTATGGAGAACTGTGGATCAATAGGATCTTTAATACTTTGCTGGTGAGAATGCAAATTGGTATAACCATTTTAGAAAATAATCTGGCATTACTTCGCAACATTTGATATTCATGATCTCACCCCTAGATATACCCAACGGAAAACATTTGTATATGTGTAATAGAAGACTTGTTCAAGAATGTTCATAGTGGTACTGTCTATAGTAGCAAAAAATTGTTTATGACCCAAATACCATACCCAGGTCATAGGATAAATAAAATATGGTATATTAATTCGGTGGAATATAGTGGAATATTATACAACAGTCAAGTGAAAAACTTATGATTATGTACAATATAGTAAGAGCTATTAGCATGGGGTAGGACTGCATGTGTAGATATAGGATTTGCATTATGTAGGTTGCTGTAGTAACAGCTTTAAGGTGTCCATGCCTCTGTGTATCTACACCCTTGATATTCTTCTCCCACACTGGCTATGGGCCTGGGAAATGACTTGTTTGACCAAGGGGTAAGAGCAAACATGATAGACGCTGACTTGGAATGTGCTTGCACATTGAGCTAGCTCTCTCTTGCTGTTCCTAGGAACACTACAGTCATTGTCATGTGAACACACTTGAGCTAGCCTGGTAGAAAAACCTGGACCCACCACCTCTGTAACCCCAGCTGACTGTTAACCAATAGTCCACAACAACTTCCAGACAACTGTGAATGAGGCTATCTCAGACTATCCAGCCAAACCTGTCCAGACTAGAGGAATGACCCAGGTGAGCCCAGGTGAATTGCCAGCTCACAAAATCATGAACCAGTAAATCATTGTTGTTTGAAGCCACTGAGTTTTGAATGATTTATTATGTGGCAAAACCCAACCAATTTCATTTTTATTTAGGGCGGCAATTTATTTTATAATAAACAAAAAAAAACAAGTGAGAAACTTGTATAAACCAATGATCAACATATATTTTGAAACAAGGAGTACGATTAATCCAATTAGATGCACCTGAGGCTCATTTAAAAATAAGTAATAACAACAAAAGCACAAACTCATCTTTTAGCTTGATGATTACATCAAGCTGCAAAACAATCTCCCCTGTTTAGAGTTTTTTTGCTCCTTGTGGCATATTGCTGATTGTCAACCCTTCCTCCAACCTTCAATTAATTCTATAACTAATTCCTCACTAATAAGACATAAGAGGAAGTGATGTGTACAGGGTCCAAGTCATTTCAACAAAAGAATCTTGTCCTGGACTCTTTTCTCCCTTTTCCTTCCCATTTTTCTGGAAATGGCAAGAACTGGAAAATCTTGTGCACCAATTTTGGGGAAAGGACACCTGCCCTGTTAGCTTGGGTCCGTGGTGGATTTGTGGACACAGAGCTGGATGTTACTTGAGTTGTTACATAAGAGGGAAATCAATGTATCTGTCAGAAACACTGTAATTTGTATATCTTTGTTTCAGTGCCTTCAAATTTTGCTCCAACTAACAAACTCTTCCATATCAATCCCTACAATATGCTACAGTGATGTTTCTGATATAAAATTCTTTTTCAAAATGGGTATGCCTGTATTGCTTTTGCTCATTGTAAAAACTTCAAACCAAACAGAAACATATGAAAAGGATATAATTTCTGAGGATGTCGAATGATTTGAATGTTATCATTCCATATTTTTAATGCATCTAAAATTACATGTGGTTAGACTGCTAAAATTGTACTCTTCGTATTTTTCTGTAATCTGCTTTCTCTATTTAATGACATATTGCAGATATCTTTCCATGTCATCACAAGATCTATATAATAGTCCATCCGATGGATATAGCATACTGTATTTTAAAGCCCTCCTATGCAATTGTTTTCAACTTCTCACATTTTTGTAAAAAAAAAAAAAAAATCAGAAACATTCTTACATCAACTTTCTTGTGCACTTATTCAAGCTATTTCCTTCAGATAAGTTTTAGAAGAAAACTTTCTGGAAGAAGGGGAATTTAATACATACAATATACATCTTATCTGGTGAAATGTTTTAAGGATTTCCCACTCTCTGAAAATAAAGTCGGACCCAATGGCCTGGCATGTTCCAGCAGGGCCATTCTTCACTAAGCTCTCACTGACCTTTCTAACCTTACCTTCCACTCCCTAGAGCACTCTGTATTTGAGCCATATTGATCATAGATTTTTATTGAAGGTATCCAATTATTTCATAAGTTTGTTCATCTCATGTTATTCCTTCTGTATTTAGTTATTTTACATTTGTCTGTTCCATATGAGAAATGCACACATGCACACACTCACACACACCTACTTTACATGGTGATCTAACTTCTTTCTTTTCTTAAAAACATAGCCCAATATTACCTATTCTAGGAGGCCTTTCATTACGGTTGTTGTCAGCCTATCACATCCCCCTCCTCTTTGCTTCTATAGTAATTTTGCCTACTTTTATCACAGCATTTATCACATACTTATCACATTCTGCTTTGCTATTTATTGTGTTTACTTATGTATTTTCCTGTCTAGACAATGTCATCCTGAGAAAAGAATATGCTTGTCTTTGAATTCTCCTTCTCGGAATAGTAGCTGGCACCTAGTGGGCATTCATGGGAATGCACATACACCTTGCTTTTCCCCAGGCATTCTGGGTCATGTTATCATCAAGATCTATTCTAGGTTTCTCTAAATAATATTTCATATTTTGGAGTCTCACTGATTCTCTTTCTATCACCCTAAGCTACTTTCTTGGGGTAGACAGACTGAGATGGGCCCATGCTCCCCTCTTCTAGATATTCAGGTCTTTGTATGATCCTCTCCCCTTGAGTGAACAGAAACCTGTGAATTGCTCCTAACCAATAGAACATAAAAAATATTATGAAATATTGCTCCCTTGACTAAGTTACATCACATAAAACTGTCTCATGACAGAGTCACTTGCAATTCTGCCAACAACCTGAGTAGGCTTGAAGCAGATTCTTCCCTATTCACGTCTGTGAATAACAATGAAGCCTGGCTAATAGCTTGATTGTAGTCTTGTAGGTCGCTGAGCAGAGGTCACAGTTAAGCTGTTCCTGTAGTCCTGATCAATAATTATGAGATAATAAATGTATAATGTTTTAAGCTGCTAATTTTGTAGCAAATTGTTGCATGATATAGAAAACACTGGGCCTCCAATAGAAATTTCTGAGATTCAATAAACTCAGACATCAAAACTATAATCCTTCCCAGTAAGTGATATGATTGGAGTCATATATTAAAAGCGGAAAATATAAAATTAGGTGGCACTGATATACTGAGAACTTCAAGGAAAGGTAAAAAAGTGTCAACACACAACAGTCTAGAATGTGTGTGCTTTCCGAGGTCTGTCTACTGGCCTACAATCCTAATGATAATGGGCACTTTCTCCTACGTGCATTGGTAACTGAAGCTCGACTCTTCCTTGCATATGTGGGAAGCATTTGTATGTAAAGGAAAAAGGCCCAATATTAGAACATTCTGCCTGTAGCTAAGCATAAGCATGAAGATAGGGGTGAAGGCTAGTAAGAACTGAATTTCAATAATTTAACAGAATTAAGGCATTATTACTAATGTACCAGAAAGTTATTAAAAGGACCATAAGGATATATAGTTTCTTCATGAATGAGGCCATTATATTAATAATAAAATCCATACTTCATTGGTGTCAGCCAAAATGTTGTCAAAGATTGAATGCTTATGCTCTAAGGAGATATGTGACACTCTTTCATGGCCAGGTCAAGGACGCCAGTTAGGTTTCATCATGTATGCCAATGATAATTTATTAATATTGACAGCTTGTATTGAATTAGGCTTCACAAGCAAGTATGTTGTAGCTAACCAGCAATGTCTACCATTAGCAAGGGACAGTGGCAGGGAGGTAATCATCCTCTCCCCTAGGCAGCTGATGAAATTGTGGACTTTGTGATAAAACACATGGAGTTTGAGTCCTGACAATTATATTCACCAACTTGGAGATTTGGGTCATGTCACTTAACTTCTCTGAGCCTTAGCTTCTCCAAATAGTTAACCATCTTGAGGAGTCTGAGAATCATTAAGAGAGTCTATGTAACAGTACCCAGCAGAGTGTCAGGCCCCTATCTGATGTTTTTTTTTTTTTTTTTTTTTTTTTTAAATTTTACTCATAACTGCCAAACTTGGAAACAACCAAGATGTCCTTCAGTAGATGAATGGATACATAGACTGTGGTAGATCCAGACAATGGAATTCATTCACAATTCACTAAGAAAAATCAGCTATTAAGTCATGAAAAGACATAGAGGAACCTTAAATGCCTCTTATTAAGTGAAAGGAGCCAATCTGAAAAGGCTACATACTGTTTATTTCACCCGTATGACAGTTGGGAAGAGGAGAATCTCTGGAGACAGTAAGAAGATCAGTGGCTGGCAGGGATTAAGAAGGAGGGAGGGATGAATAGGCAGAGAACAGAGGATTTTTAAGGCAATGAAACTATTCTGTACAATATTACCATGGCACATACATGTCATCATATATTTGTCAAAACCGATAGAATGTACAAGACCAGGAGTGAACCCTAATGTAAACTATGGACCTCAGGTGGTAACGATGTGTCAATGTAGCTTCACTGACTGTAACACTTATTCTCATGGTGCAGGGCATCCATAGAGGAAGAGGCTGTGTACGATGGGGTTAGGTGGTATATGGGAAATCACTGTACCTTCTGCTCAGTTTTGCTGTGAACCTAAAAATTCTCTAAAAATAAAGTTTACTAATTTTTAAAAAGTCAAATCATTTTGAACCTTTGAATATTTGCTAAGCAAGTGGATGAAGAAATCAGCAGAGTTAAGGGATGAAAAGTGACTGTAAATTGCATTAGAGATAAGTTATAGATATCAGTGGACTGTGAGAAAGTAGGTTTCATGACTAGATAGAGATATTAGATCAGAAGAAAAAGGGAATCAAATGAAAAACACGGAGATGAATGTATCAGGAAGAGACATCCCAAGTGCCCAGTGTCAGGAATCGGCTGCAGTTTGAATGATTAAAGCACACAGTGGAAGGTGCCACCTCTGTTTACCTCTTTGTGTAACAGCCATGAGATTCACATTACCTAGAACATTACCTAGTGTGAAAAGGTGCCTGTTATTGGAACACTTCTACCACAGTGCCACCAGCAGGATAACCAACCTGTATAATTCCAAAGGCAACATGAATAATGGTAAAATGTTCATTCTTGAAGTGATTAACAGGTGCAGATTGCTATGGAGAAGAGTCAATAAGGAGGCAGAGAGAAGTTCCCTTGTGATATGGTTTGGCTGGGTGCCCACCCAAGTTTCACCTTGAATGGTAATAATCTTCACGTGTCAAAGATGGGACCAGGTGGAGATAACTGAATCACTGGAGCGTTTTCCCCCATACTGTTCTTGTGGTAGTGAATAAATCTCATGAGATCTGATGATTTTCAAAATGAGAGTTCCCCTGACAAGTTCTCTTGCCTGCCACCATGTAAGATGTGACTTTGCTCCTCATTTGCCTTCTGCCTGATTGTGAGGCCTCCCCAGACATGCAGAACTGTGAATCCATTAAACATCTTTCCCTTATAAATTATCCAGTCTCAGGTATGTGTTTATTAGCAACGTGAGAACAGACTAATACACCTTGCTCCTGCTGAAAGGTAGGAAAACTCAGGAAGAGGAGTCCTTAGCTTTAAAAATAGGCATCCAACTCAGAATTCTGAGTGTGAGCTGATGCTCAAGTCAGAGCAAGGACTAATGCCTGGAGGGGTTCAGGTTGTCAACTGTCTACTGAAGGTAGAGGAACATTCCGCTTCTGGCTGGATGCCATCTTAAGGCTGGAAAGAGAATCAGAAATTACTATTTAAAATCTTGTAATGGGAACACATGATAAACTGTTGGGCCCTTGACCTGAATTGTGTGTGTAACTCAAGTTTCAAGGAGAGAGATGGATAGTTAACTAAGTGTACTGTATGCTATTCTATACTGGGTGGTGTGTGGTAAAGAAATGAACAATAAGCAATGGTAACATAGAAAAGCATTTAATTTGAAAAGTGTCAAAATCTGGCTATGCCATTTTGACTCGCAAGAGAAATGACTTTTGCTGACTTCTAGGCTTTCCCTGCCAATGAGCCAGTGGGATTTAACAATCTCACTGTCAAAAGGAGTCAATACCATGCTCTGATTCAAGCTGAATGGATTCACATTTAAGCTAGACCACTTATTAGCATAACTTTGGGCACATCATCTGACCTCTCAGAAACTCATTTTAAAAAATGTTATGTGTAAAATGGAACTAATAATAGTATCTACTTCATTAGTCATATCTTAGCAGAGTAGTGTTGACTTAAATCCTGCTTAACAGTGTTGGTGTGAGGATCACTTGAAACAGTGGCTATAAATACTCTTTGAAAATGGTAAAGCACAATACAAATATAAATCACTGATGCTATTATTTTTTATTTATTATTTAATTCTCAATGCAACTGATTCGAATTTCTGATCTTTAAAACAAGAGCAGAGTTTTATTTTTGCCATTGTTCTCTTTTTTAAAAATAAAATTATGATATATAGTACCATGCCTTGGATATGGAGTCTTTTTAGTAAAAGTCTTAGAATGAGGGATGACTTCTCTTTTCTCCATCACCTCTCTGAGATCAATAGGGCTTAACAGATTGAGGACGGTTTACAGACAGGAGCTACTTCCATGTCACGTTTTAATATACAGATGCAATCTAATGTTCCTGGTCAAGAGAGTAAACATTGTTGCAATACATATATTTGAAAATTGCTTCTCTTCAAATATGTATGTATATATACCTGTATATACACAATGTGTGTGTGTATGTGTGTGTGTATAAAATCCTGATGTCTTCTCTACAGTGCTTTCTAGTTGCTAAAATTGATCCAAGTTACATTAAACTAGATGTAGTCTCAAACAGAGCCAAGTTGTATAGCTCTGCAACTAGATCTAGCTATATGCTTTTGGTATAAACCTCTTTTTATAATATTTATTTTTGGGAACATATTTCTTCATATTATATGCAGGGAATGTATTTCTTAATTTCCCAGTCAATTAAAATGTACTTTGATAAAGAGTAAAAAAGACTCAGCATTATCTCTGAGGACAAATGTGCATTACTTAATGTAATAGTATATTTAAAATGTGGTTTGATTAATGCCAAATCCTCAGAAGGTACATTTAAGGGAAAAACAGCCAGGGTTATCAAATTAGGAATTCTTGTCAAAAAAGATCAGTTCCCATTTCATTTCAACCATTTATCTTTGTAGTTGGTAATGTTTTCATACCTTTACAAGATGTTATAAATGAAGTTCTTTTGATATCCTTTCAAAAGATGCTTAATAAAGTAATGGAACCAATAATTTTTTTTTTCACCGACTGTTCATGGTAACTGGGAATGGTTTGCAGAGAATAGGAAAACTGCTTTTCTTCAAACTTGCTCAGTATGGATGAATGGTTAAATTCATTTTTTTCATACCTGCATTTCATTTAAACACAAATCCCTCTTTTCCCTCATACTTGCCTTTCACAAATTTAAGCCAAGTCTACAAAGAGCAGTAAACCAAAGAAAGAACAATGAGACATTATTTTAGGTTGTAGGGAATCTATTACAGTGGAAAAATGCTGAATTCTGAATCTGAAAACCTGGGATACAATGTATACCTTCATGTTGTAATTGGGTCCTTGGGAAAGTTACTTAAGCACTAGAAGTTTAATGATAACAGTCTCAATTTTTCTATCCACTAAGTAGAGGATAATAAAATCTCTTCTTGTTTCACAGACTTGTATGTAAAATTCAAAAAAGATCATTATCCACATTATTGTTAACATTTTTGAGTGCTTCCTGTGAATCAAAAATAAATGCAACTTATGTAGTGTGTATTAGAGATCCACTCATAAACACAACAGCCCTATAAGAAATGTTCTATTTGCATTTTGTGATCAAGGAAACAGAGTTTGAGGAAAGTTAATAGACTTGCCCAAGGTTATAAGTCGATAAATGATACAGCCAGGATTAGAATTCAAGCAAACATTGAAGTCTGTGCAGTTAACATTATATAAACTTCCATGATCATAGATATACATGCACTTAGGAAATCATAAAACACTAGGCAAATGCATATGAATTACTATTTACAATTTAAGTAGGGGCTTAGAACGAGATAAACTAACCGGCAATGTGACTGCTATTTCACAAGAGGTTGATAGATGATATTTAGTACAAGGTCAGTGTTGATCTTGATTTTTATTATATGTTAAAACTTCAGGGCCAGGTGCGGTGGCTCACACCTGTAATCCCAGCACTTTGGGAGGCCAAAGCCGTTGGATCACCTTAGGTCAGGAGTTCAAGACCAGCCTGACCAATATGGTGAAACCCTGTCTCTACTAAAAATACAAAAATTAGCCAGGCGTGGTGGTGGACACCTGTAATCTCAGATACTCGGGAGGGTAAGGCAGAATTGCTTGAACCCGGGAGGCAGAGGTTGCAGTGAGCTGAGATCGCACCACCGACTCAAACCTGGGCAACAGAGCAAGACTCTGTCTCAAAAAAACTTCAAAGAAGAAAGTCTCCACCCCATGAAGTTAGAGAGAGGTATGTAGTCAATCTTCTCACCTCAGCTGTGTCTTTACTATCCTTTCCCCCTCCCAGCACCCACAAATTATGCTAATTTATGCCCCAGATTGGTACATAATTTAAAAAAAAAACCTGTCTAATGTATTTCACAAATATTTGTTGAATATCTATTATGATTCATTTCTTTAGCCACTGTGTACATTCAGCCATGTAAAAATTCTACATAAGAAGACAGAACAAGCTAAATCTATTATAAAGCTATAAGCTGAGTGTCTTATGGGAGGTCAGAGGAAGAGCCAAGAGTCTCAAAGGAAGTGAGAGATATCCCCAGGAAAAAAAGATGGTGAGAATATTCTAAATTATAAACTAGTACATGCAAAGGTAGGAATACCAAAGAAAAAGGGTGTATATGAGCTGAGGGTATATGTGTTAGATGGACTTGGTTTCTAAGCCATCAGGTGTGCACCAGTGTAAGTGGGAAGTGGGCTACATGGAAGGATGTGATGGAAGAGGCAAGTATCTTCACTAAAGATTCTGGGCTAAAAGAGGTCAGTAAGACCAGGCCATGCAACTCAAAATGCTAGTGCCCTCATATATGTACTTAAAGTGTCCTATCAGGTACCATCAGGAAAATACCTGATATGACCCTGAAATAAGTCTAATCACAAAAGGACAATAGAATCCACTAGTGTTCTGAAATTGCGGTACTCTCTTTAACCTGTACTCTTCCACTCTCCACTCAGGATCACAGTCAAAGGGTATTCCTGGTTCATCTGGCATCTACAGAGCCAGTAAGACCATGGCCACCTCCTCAGTGTCTAAGGGCTGCTTTGTTTTTAAGCCAAACTCCAAAAACAGAAAGATCTCTGTGCCAATGGAAGACTATTTTAACAAAGGGAAAAATGAGCCTAAGGACAGTAAGCTTCAATTTGGAACTTAGTTGATATGGCAGCAAATGAAATCTGAAAATGAGCCACTACAAGAGGAATTAAATAAAAACTTGTTTGACAATCTAACTGAATTTGTGCAAAAATCTCATTCTGGATTCCGGAAGGATTCAAGAGACTTGGGCTGTCAAACAAAACTCAGAGAAATTCCAACTGCTGCTCTTGTTCTTGGTGTGAAAGTCACAGATCATGATTTAACATTCAGAAGTCTAACAGAGGCCCTTCAGAATAAAGTCACACCATATGTAGTCTCATCGCAAGCTAAAGACTGTCCAGATATGAAACACTTTTTGCAAAAGTTGATCTCACAATTAATGAACTGCTGTGTAGATCTAAAATCCAAAGAGGGGGAAAGTATTCAGGTCACCCAGAGAAATACACGTTATTTAATGGATTCACTTTCCAGTTGGTACATGACTGTCACACAGAAGACAGACCCAAAAATGCCAAGCAAAAAGAGGACTACTTCTAGCCAATGGCAGTCTCTTCCTGTTTTGGCTGCCTTAAAGGATATGGAAAGCTTTGCCACAAAAGTACTGCAAGACTTCATAATTATCAGCAGTCAACATCTGCATGAATTTCCACTAATATTCATTTTTGGAATCGCCACTTCTATTATCAACCACTGATTGTTTCCTCATGCAGTATCATCTCTATTGTGCATAGAACTGTTCCAATTTTTGTCTTGCAAGGAGCATCTGACTATGGTACTCAATAAGCTACTTCTTACAACTCAGTTTCCCTTTAAAATAAGTGAAAAAATATTGCAGGTTCTGACCAACATCTTTTTGTATCGTGATTTCTCAATTCAAAACTTTATAAAAGGCTTCAACTTTCTCTATTAGGGCATTTCTGTTCCCAGCCCTTAAGTGTCCTGTGCTGTAATCTTCCAGAAGACAAAAGAAGAATAAATTTCTTATCAAATAATCAATGTGAAAACATCTGATGTCTTCCATCTTTTAGGAGATACGTGGAAAAGCAAGCTTCAGAAAAGCAAGTTGTGCTCTTGACCAGTGAGAGATGTTTGAAGGAGGAAACACAATTATTACTAGAAAACCTGCATGTTTATCACATGAATTACTTTCTGGCTTTGAGATGTGTTCATAAGTTCACCTCTTCTCTTCCCAAATATCCACTAGGTCGACAGATCAGAGAGCTGTACCGCACATGTTTAGAAAAGAACATCCGGAATTCAGAGGAATATGCATCAGTCTTGCAGCTGCTGAAGATGTTGGCAAAGGATGAACTGATGACCATACTTGAGAAATGTTTCAAGGTTTTTAAATCTTCTTGTGAAAAGCACCTTGGCAGCACAGCTAAGAGAATACAGGAGTTCCTGGCCTAGTTTCAGAGCCTTGATGAAACCAAAGAGGTAGAAGATGCTTCTGGTTCATAGCCAAAGGGGCTTCAGAAGACAGACCTCTATCATCTTCAGAAGTCTTTACTGGAAATGCAGGAGTTAAGCAGAAGTAAAAAGCAAACCAAATTTGAAGTACTCAGAGAAAAGGTTGTGAACTTCATGACTGTCTAGTGAGAGAATACCTTCTGCCTCCTGAGACACAGCCTCCATGAGGTGGTGTGCTTCAGCACCGCCCATGCCCTTCGTGGGCATTTAAATGCTGCTCTGTGAATTGCCCTCCATACTGCCCTCAACAATCCTTACTATTATCTAAAGAATGAAGCACTGAAAAGGGAAGAAGGGTGCATTCCAAATATCGCCCCAGACATCTGCATAGCATACAAATTGTACCTAGAGTGTCGCAGGCTAATTAACCTTGTGGAGTATTCACAGGCTTTTGCAACAATTTTGACAGCTGCTGAAAAAATGGATGCAAATTCTGCAACCTCAGAAGAAATGAATGAAATTATCTATACTTGGTTTATTAGAACTGTTTTTGAACTAGAACTTCTAGAACTTTTAGGATTTATAAAACCTACCAAACAGAAGACTGACCATGTGGCAAGGCTAACACGGGGAGGCTGCTAGAAAGCAAATGAGCGAAGCCAGAACTGTCAGATTTAGCTTAAGAGAAAAAGGTGACCAGTCATATTTATATACACTAGAGGAGTAGAGGAGCCTGTTTTGGTGAGAAGATACATGTGTAATCCTTATGTGATGTTTATCCAGAAAAGTACATTGCTAACCCCAAACAGGCATATATCAAAACATCTGTGGAATACTTCAGAGTCCAACAAATAATATATATAACTAAAACTGCTCACACATTTTACTGTACTTTCCACAAAGTCATTACTAAATTGTGAGTAAATCATTCTTGAACTTATAGTATATAAATGTAATGAATTCCTTTATCCAGGAGTATAAATTTTTAAAAAAGGTATTCACTTTGACTTATCAGTACCTGAAGAATATTTTCAGAATAAGCATGGTTAAGGTCCCTTTGCTGATTATAAAATGGCCAGTTCTTTATCAGAGATGGATTCTTCTTTTAGTCAGTGGCTTAGGTTGGATAACTGCATATTATTTCAACTTAATCTTTTATTTCAGTGATGGTCCTGTCAAATCTCATATTGGCATGACCAAAACTTCAGGCTAGGGCTTGAGATTAATACTGTGCTTATGAGATCCCATAGTCAGAAACTTTATAGTTTGTGAAGGAAACCCAGGATGCATTCAGCTCGCAGAGCTTTTAACACGTTCAGAGTGAGTCCAGCCTGCTCTAGCATGGTGGCAACAGCTCAGCAGTGCTAATAGGAGTAATAACTCACATTTGTCTGCAAGAAAATAGAAGTCACAGACAGAAAATAAATCAAGGTGGAAGTCGCTAAGTTCAGCCTCACTCTTTTTTTCATAATCTCATGAGTATTCCACATTTTAAGGAAAGCTACTCCTTCAGACGAAGGGAAGAAGAGAGTGTCCCAACCACTTTGTGCCAAGCATTGTGGAGAAACTTTCCCATGGAAGTTCCCAGTTAATCTTCATATTTCAGTGAGTTATTTTAATCCCATTTCGCAGATTTACATTATATTAGTCTCCAAAGGCTAAAACACTTGCCTCTGGTCACATGGTTAATAGGTGACAGAGTAAGCTTCCAAATCCAACATATGTCATAGTACATACTGACTGTTCACTGACCTGCAAAGTACTAAGTCACTGCCTTGAACAAAATGATTTTAAAACATCTTTCTTTCTGAGATGTGGCTTCAGATACATTTACCATGCCTTGTCAGTCCCTTACCATTTAAGTGTGGCTAATTCTATTCAATAAGATATTGAGTAGTTTTATGTGGCAGGTATGCTAGATAACAGAGGTATAATGTTGCATGATGTTATGGACTGATGTTATATGCCCCCAAAATTTACATGTTAAAATCCTAACCTCCAATGTGACAGTATAGGAAGCTGAGACATTTGGGTGGTGTTTAGGTCATGAGAGTGGAGACCACATAAATGGGATTGGTGCCCTTACAAAGGAGACCCCAGAGAGTTTCCTCATTTCTTTTGCCACGTGAGGACACACAGAGAAGATTGCCATCAATGAACCAGGAAGTTGGCCCTCACCAGAAGCTGAATCTCTAGTGCCTTGATTTTAGGCCTCTCAGCCTCTGGAACTGTGATAAATAAATGTTTGCTACATGCTTGTTGTTTAAGCTACCCACTCTATGGTATTTTTGTTATAACAACTTGAATGGACTAAGGACAGATGAGGACCAGTTTTTGTCCCCACTTATTTTGTTATTTCTTCAACATATATTGAGCACTTGTATATGCCAAGCACTGAACTAGATTCTCAGAGCACAACAGTGAGTGAAACAGCTATAATTGCTGGAATGGCTTATAGTTCAATGAGGCTCATTGTCTTTGGAGGTGGTGATCATAGCCTCTGGCTGGTGATACATACTCTTCATTTCTGGCTGAGGTGATGGATTTTTACTTACTGACATACTTTTTCATTTTTTTAATCACACACTTATAAGACATCTGTAATGAAATTAAAGGTAAAGAAAGACAATGAAATTGAATATTTCAGAATTTAGTTGATCTTCTGATCAAATATTTTTCAAAATCTATGCTTTCGTTTGAACTAATGCTCAAGAGTCATGCTTAAGAAACAATTTAACAATTTTCAGTAAGAATGCGTTCACTGATTCTATTTCTCAAGGAGTTTTTTCCTATGAAGAAAATCTATCTCAAAGTGGTAGTCATTTATTGACCAAAGAATACATTTATCCACCTTTTCTGCTGGAAGTTTTCTAAAAACACCATTGAGAAAGTAGGATCTGAGCAATAAAGAGTTAACCCCAAATCAAATTAATAATAATTTTTAAAAATTTAACAGAGCCATCAGTGGTATAGAAATACAACATATAATGCATTATGTATTTACAAAGTAAGAGTCAATGTTAAGGGTGGATAAGATAGTTAAATAGCATGTTTATTTAATAAGCATGTACAATGAGTGTCTCTCCTATGAAACCATACTATATATTTTCAATTAAGGCATTATACTTAGCAGAGTAGAAAAATGATTATGGGACTTTAATATCTTTAAAATAAATAGGTTCTGGTAACTTACCTAAGAGAAAAATATTTGGATGTGGTTTACAGATTACTTTTAGAAACTGATGATGAATTTCCCAGAGTTGTTTACCTGCTATGAACAATAATAAAAAATGTTATCTTCGCTGTTTAGAAGTACCCAGTCATTAAAAGGAAAGCCAGTGGAGGTGGGAGTGTTAACTGGGAAGGGCCACAAGGAGACTTTCTGGCTTGATAGAAATGTCCTGTGTCTTGATAGGGCTGGAGGTTATGCATATAAATTAATTGTCAAAAATCATGGGACTATGTTTTTAAGTTCTGTGCCTTTCACTCTATGAAAATTATAACTCAATGAAATTACTAGTAAAATTTTAAAAGTGTAAACTGTGGTAAAGGAAAAGACTTCTTGCTTATTTCTCAAAATCCTGGCTTGTACCTTGTTTCGACCCTCTGTCTCACATTATGCAAAGGCGTCTCAGGAAATGGAACACCAGCCTGTGGCTTGCCCTGGACAGTGGCCCAGTGTCTTATGCCATGGCCATATTTTACTGTTGAGATGGCAGAAAAATGGACTTACTGTGTGCAAGTGTGCTCATGTGCACACACGTATGTGTGTTCACATTGTGTATATGCAGCTGAATGTGTTCCATTCCTTTTTTGAGCCCCATTTTCTCCTTCTACCTAAAGGGAATCATAATATTGGCTCTGTCTTACTAAGAACACCTGTGATTTGGTTCAGTGAGATCACAGATTTGAAACATCTTCCAAAACTCTTAACATTGATGATTGTGTTCAAATTATTTTTTTCTGATTCAAAAACGGATGTGTTGCGGAAAGAGTGTAAATAAGTAGATATGTGTCCCTAAATTACCTATTAACTTTCTTCCCCTTAAAATTCCCAGGGTTTGTCTTTCTCAGAAAATGCTTCAGCAGGTAACACCATTTATGGCTGCTGCTTCTTTCTTCATAAACAGTCAAAAAAGGTGTCCTGGAGTTCGAGACCAGCCTGGCCAACATGGTGAAACCCCGTTTCTACTAAAAATACAAAAATTAGCTGGGTATGGTGGTGGGCACCTGTAATCCCAGCTACTCGGGAGGCTGAGGCAGGAGAATTGCTTGAACCTGGGAGGCGGAGTTTGCAGTGAGCCGAGACTGCACCATTGCACTCCAGCCTGGGCGACAAGAGCGAAAACTCCGTTTAAAAAAAAAAAAAAAAAAAAAAAGTGTCCTATCATCTCCTGAGCAGCATATACTTACTGACTGCCCACAATATGCTATTTTTACAGAGACTCTAGAGACATGTTTTTTTTTTGTTTTTTTTTTTTTCCTGGGTCAGTGGTACAGGTTGGTTCCTAAGCAAACTAGGCTAAAGATCAACCTACTGAGATTAGTTGTGTGGCCACTTCCTCCTGACCTCAAGTGTCTTTTCTGTACCAAGCATGTGTCTTCAACCTGGATGAGTTCCTCACCTATGGAAATAATTTCCAAGGCTTTTGTCTTCTAAGCTTGATCTCAATCTGCTGAAAGGGGTGGAGTGGATGCTTTTCAAGCAAATAATGCATTAGGACTCTTATTCCAGTGCCTCAGAAATATTTGAGTTGCTAGGATATGGGGAGTTATGATTGGAATATCCATTCCAATGGCAACTTTCCTTCCACAAAGATTTTCTGTAAAGAATTTGCTTTTGTACACCTTTACAACAACTATAAAAGTTTGAGTTGAGTACTTGGAAATTTAGTGAATCTACTCTCAAGGGTAATTAGAGGAGAGTCAAATAAGGATTGGGAATATCAAAAGAGTCAACATAGAGGTGGAACTGAAGAGTTTTTGTTTGTTTTTTGTAATAAAGCCTTGGGCAAGATTAAAAAAAAAAAAAAAAAAAGTAGAAGCCTCTGTGTGCTGGGAGAGAGAGCCCTAAGGCTAAGTATGAAAACTTTGACCCGAACTTCTCAGTAGCCAAGCTCAGAATACAACCCTGGTGTCTGAAGTATGCCCAGCTACTTACCAATCACCCAGAACTTTTTCCATCTCAAATATTCATAGTTCCTATGTGTTTTTGAAATTTTGAAATATTGTAATCATAAAAACAGAAAGACATTACCATTTATGTGAAGGAAAGTCGCAAAACCAAATGCCTCTTGCCCTTCATCATGCCCATAAAACAAATGTACAAGGCTATCCTGGAGGCTGCAAGGGAGGTGAAACCCTGAAACTTCCAAAAGTTAGTAAATGATAATTAATTGCACAGAGGCCATTCTAATTTAGCATGCATAAGATATCATTAGTGCTATCTATATTGAGGGTTCTGTTTTTACTGTTATATTTTAGTAAATATAAAAATAAACCTTTCCTAGGTTTTACTCCTGATCTTCTTGCTACTATGTCTTTATTTTCCACAATGTCTTAGTTCTTGAAATACAAACCATTCTTCCATGATGTTTTTCAGAAACCTAATCCTAATGGTTAGAAAGTAAGGATTATATTGTATTATAAAATAGGTTATTATTGTCGTTGTGTGGGCAGAAATGAGAATTACATATTGTGATAAATATGAATGCAATTACAGCTTATAATCTTCCTGAGCCTCAGTTTCCTTATCTATGAAATCTGTGCATGTGAGCGAAGGTGATGGACTTAGTAGTAGTTAAAGCCTCTTCCACCCCTAACTTCTCAGTCTATTCACATTTCTCACAACTCTAAGTGCAAGAAACCAACTTCAGAGACAAGACTGCTAGTTCTTTCTCATTAAGATTGAATTTGCATTTAGAAAGTGTGAAATTTAGGAAAAAATAATTGCAAGAAAAACAGAAAAAGCAATGATATTTTTATGTCACTCCATTTACTTCCTTTTTCTGAAATCAAATAGTTCTAAATTCGTTAGCAAGACATCCATAATTTCCATGATATTTCTCTAAATTCCCTTTCTAATCCCATTTGTCCACTCATCCTGCAACAGGCAACCAGCTCACTAGTTCAGGTAATATGCTGGGGATTGCCCCCACCAGTTACTTGTGTATTTTCTCCTCCCATCCAGGAAAGCCCTTTCTTCTATCTGCTTATCAAAATTGTACCCATTCTTTATGGTCAAAGCTCAAACACTCACTTTTTTTAACTGGGTCTTTCTAATTAGACCAATCTTCCTTCTCTTTCAATCTCTAAGCATCTTAGAGGCACAGCCTATTAATGTTGAAGGGCTTATTTTATTATTTTTTATATTAAAGTTAAAATATCATATATAGTAGTTCCTGCTTATTCCCCCAGGGGATGTGTTCCAAGAACCCCAGGGAAAGCCTGAAACCATCAATAGCACTAAATCCTATTTATACATTTTTCCCATATATACACACGTATGAATAAAGTTTAATTTATAAATTAGGCACAGTAAGAAATTAACAAAAATAGCTGACAATAAGGTAGAACAAATACAACAATATACTGCAATAAAAGTTACGTGAATGTGGTCTCTCCCACTCTGTCTATCAAAGTATCTTACTGTACTGTACTCAGCTATTTTTGGACCATGGTTGACCACGGGTAACTGAAACCACAGAAAGTGAAATTGTAGATAAGGGGGCTACTATACTTTTCTTCTTACGTTAAGAGCCTTTTGACAGCAAAATTTAGGTCTTCTTGTTTGTACTTTTTTATGCTTACACTTCATGCAAGTATTTAGCAAAATGCTTTTATAATGTCTTAAAAATAGTACCAGAGTAAGGTCGGAAATTTTGAGTTCCAGTTTTAGACCCTTTATCAACTAATTATGCAGCCATACACATATTATTTAAACTCTACTAACCTCAATTATCTCATGTAATATAAAGATAAAAACATCCACTCCACATGGAGGATTAAATGCCAAAGAGCTTTTAAAATTCTAAAATACTATATTACTTTAAGAATGAAAGTTATTAATGTTGTTCTTATAATTTTATTATTATGGTAGTCACTCAATGACTACTAAATGTGTCTTTAAAAATGAAAAAGCAAAAATAAGTAGATAATAAATGTCATATTTGAATTTGGTTATAACAGAATGGAATGACTATACTCATTTATTTTTTCTCTCTCCCCAAACTCTATTAAAATAAAATTAAAGGAAAGTTTTAGTAGCTAAAAAAGCAATATTACAAAGAGAAAAATGAGACAAGAACAGATAGGGATTTCTATGAACTTTTAGAAATTTGAAAGTGGATGAAGGAGTAATAACTGGCATAGCAGAGCAGGGGTCATTATACCCTCTAAACCTGGAGAAGGATATTTCAAGGAGAAATCAGAGGATCCTCCCTAGAAGCCCAGGAAAGACTTGCAGCTTACGGCACCTGGGAAGGTGTCAGTGAAGGAGGGATGGAAATGAAACTACTGTGTGTAGAGTGGTTTTTCTTCATATCCCCTCTGTCTTCTGTATTCCTGTGGTCAGACATTATTTCATTCCTATTCTCTTCTCCCTCCGTTCCTCCAATCCCAGGAGACCAGAAGTTTTATGCTAAGGAACTGAACCTTAGAGTTTCTGGACTTGAGTGCACCGGGCACAGGGAAGGATGGAGGTCAGATGTGGGACCAAAAATATAGGGAGATGAAGTGAATGTCTGCATTTTGTATGGTAATGGTAGTGCTCTCAACTTCCTTTCTTTCCCTGCTCCTAAATACAAGGAATAAGGCAGTTATCTTCAAAGCTAGAGACTGGAAGATTCCTCTCTGGAAAAAATAAGGAGAGAGTTCAGGGATATGACACACAGATAATGACATATGGAGGTTCTCCAATTGGGTTGGGGGCAGATAATGGGTAAAAAACAGGCAAAAAGCAAAACAAAACAAAACAAAACCTGTTTGTCATCTCATTTCTCTAAAGTGAAGCAGAGAAGTTAAAGCCAACTCTTCCCCACTTGCCATCCTCCCACACAGGGAATCTCTAATTTGCTTTTTACTGACTCATATTTAAATATGAAGTAGCATTTAGTAAAGGAATATCTTTAATTTGAGGAGAAAGGCGGGGGTGGGGAGAGAAAGTGGGAGAGAGAGAGAGAGGGAATTCTACTAAAAAAGTAGAATTGAAAATTTCAAATAAAACTATAATATATTTAGACAGATAAAAGATAAGGCTGAAATCTTGAAATAAGTACAAGATATGATAAAAAAGGTGTAACTGGAGAAAATTTTTAAAAATCAGTAAATTAAAATGATGATTGCTTATATGAAAAAATATTTAAAAATAAGGTTCCAATTGTTTTTTTCCAAAATATGAACTAAAAAGCAAATGTGGAAAGACAGCATAGGAAATAAGAAAGTGAGATCATTTGAGAAGCTCTAACATCCAACAAATAGATGTGTAACAGAGAAGAGAAGTTTGTTTTTCTGCAACTAACTAGACACAGAGATAAATATTTCTAGTTTGACTGACTGACTGAGTCTTCTGCTGATTGCAAAAACATTGCCAGCTATAAATCAGCTCATCTATAGCTTGTCTATTCCTCACTATATAAGTAGAAGTCAAGAACACCCTGCCAAGACTCTCTGATCTTGGGATCTAGGGTGCTCTTCCTATTGCTATAATGTGAATAGAATAAATGTCCTTACTTATTTTTTTCTTTGTCAATGGAGACAGACAAATTAGAAAAGAATTAATAGAATACGTTTTCAAAAAAGTAAAAAAGGAAGTCTCCAGACCGTGGGCCCAGAGGGCCCATCTCAATAGGTGGAGAAACAGTCATGTGAAGGTCATTGGGAATAAAAAGAAGAGCCTTAAAAACTTCCATCTACTGTCTTCGTCCATTTTGTGCTGCTATAACAAAATACTCAAAACTGGGTAATTTATGAATTACAGACATTTATTTCTCACAGTTCTTGAGGCTGGGTAGTTCAAGAGCAAGACATCAGCAGATTCCTCATCCAGTGAATGCCTAGTCTCTGCTTTCAAAATGGTGCCTTGAACACTGCATCTTCTGGCAGGGAGGGACATTGTGTCTTCACATGGCAGAAGGCAGAAGGGCAAAAATGGTTGAACTATCTCCATCAGACTCTTTTATAAAAGCTTCTAATATCATTCATGAGAGAGGAGCTCTTGTGGCCTAATTATTTCTTATAGTCTCCAACTCTTAATACTATCACATTGGCAACGCCTGAATTTTGAAGATGATATATTCAAACCATAGCACCTACAGAGGACCAGGAATGAGAATGGAATTGGATTTTCAACAGCAATAATAAACCCTAAAAATTAATAGAGAAATGTTTTCAAACTTCTGAAGAAATATTATTTTTAACCTGGATATCTAGTATCAGACAAACTTTCAGTCAGACATAAGAATAGAATTAAAATAAATTTCTCAGCAAGCTATTTAATAACTACAAGCACCCTCTAGTAATTAGAGGGTGTACTTCAGAAAAATACAGAACTAAATAAAGAAGCATGTGTATGATTCAGGAAATAAGGTATCTCCCCCAGAAGTGGGGTAATAAGAAAATTTAAGATGATGAGAATATGATCAGTTATACTGAATCAGGAAAACAGAGAGCTCTAAAGAAGGGTGACCATAGAGGAAAAGAAAATCATAGGTTATTTATATTTAAAAAATGTAGTAATGTAAAAAATTTGTTGAAGTATTTCTGAAGAATTGGTGATAAATATATAGAAAACCCATAAATAAAAATAATTTATACACAAAGGATTATAAATTATTCTACTATAAAGACACATGCCCATGTATGTTTATTGCAGCACTATTTATGATAGCAAAGACTTGGAACCAACCCAAATGGACATCAGTTATAGACTGGATAAAGAAAATGTGACACATATACACCATGGAATACTATGCAGCCATAAAAAAGAATGAGTTCTGTAATCCCAGCATTTTGGGAGGCTGAGGCGGGTGGATCACCTGAGGCCAGGAGTTCAAGACCAGCCTGGCCAACATGGTGAAACCCCGTCTCTACTAAAAATACAAAAATTAGCCAGGCATGGTGGTGGATGCCTGTAATCCCAGCTACTCGGGAGGCTGAGGCAGGAGAATCACTTGAATCCGGGTAGCGTTTGCAGTGAGCCGAGATTGTGCCACTGCACTCCAGCCTGGGCGACAGAGTGAGACTCCGTCGCAAAAAAACCAAAACAAATAAAAAAATGAGTTCTTGTCCTTTGCAGGGGTATGGATGAAGCTGGAAAGCATCATCCTCTGCAAACTAACACAGGAACAGAAAACCAAACACTGCATGCTCTCACTCATAAATGGGAGCTGAACAATGAGAACACATGGATTCAGGGAGGGGAACATCACACACTGGGGCCTATCCAGGGGTTGGGGGAAAGGGTGGGGGAGAGCATTAAGACAAATACCTAATGTGTACAGAGCTAGATGATGTAAAACCTAGATGACGGGTTGGTAGGTTTAGCAAACCACCATGGGACATGTATACCTATGTAATAAACCTGCACGTTCAGCACATGTACTCCAGAACTTAGAGTAACATAAAAATAAAAAAAATATAATTTGAAATAGAAGTGAACAGCATCTATTTTTCTACTCATTGTATTTTTATCAAATCTTTGACTTGATTTAACCAAAAACTCTGACATTTTGGAAGATGGAAAAGGGAAAATGTATATGGATAAGAGTCAAAACCTCATCTACGAAGAGAGAACTAAAAAAGTGTCTAAAATGGAAAAAAAAATCAAGAAATGCTAGTATAAGTAATTTGCTTATATATTGGTCATTAACAGTGGAAACACACAAAAAGGTGCATAGTTCAAATATGTGCAAGTCTAAAAGTTGGGGGAGAGGTGAAGCAAGGTATAACTTTTTTTCCCCACCTTTCATCCTCCCAGTAGTACTTAACTTCTTAAATCATGTTCATGTAGCAATTTTATAATAATAAAAGTGAATTCAGAAAAATTAAAATAAAAATGTTCCATATTTGAGAAGCAAAAAATACATCATCATAAAACTTGGTCATTAAACTAGAGTTTTCTTCAGCCTGTTCGCACTACACGAGCCGTGGATTATGTGCACAGAAGCAATGATAGCATAGCCCATTGAGCATTTTTGAGTTTAAATAAATCTTCCACAATTGGAACTCCTGTGCAATGGGAAGTAAGTTGGTAAAGGTTATTGAATTGAAAAACCTGAAATTTCTAATTGTTACAGTTCATCCTGGGTATGTGTCAGAATAGTTTCTCCTTTTTGGATTATTTAATTTTTAGAATATCAGAAGACAACTGAATGCTCAAAAACAATAATACTGTTACAAGTCAAAATAAAGTGAGAGCTTGAGAGTGGTCCAAGAAAATACCTGGCCATGTTTATATCTGGGAGAGAAGAACAGTGAAGAAAACTGCCATTTACTGAGCACTTACTATGCACCATCTCTAATCACTCAACTCGTTCTGTTCTTGCAACAGCTTTCTGAGACAAATTACAACTTTCTTTGTGGAGATGAAGAAATGGAGCACCAGAGAGGTGCTCTGTTAATAACCTGTTTCAGTTCACACAACAGTAAGAGGTAGAATACTCTTTTCCAGGCTTGAAACTGCTCTCAACCACCTGGTTATGCCATCCCTTAGGACTGGGTTTCTTCCTCCTACCATCCTTAAACACAATATTCTCCAACTGGGGTCCAGCAGCCACAAGGGTGTGGCCCAAATGAGCAACTGATGTGCCAAGATATTGATCTCCTGAGTCCTTTAAGTATGCAGGGGAGGTAGAGCCTGGCCCCTTACTCAAGTGTCCCATGCTAGTGTCATCATCATCTATGCGCATCATGATGTGAATGAGGTTGGAAACTTTACTCTAGGCAACAATAAATCAGCCCCCTACAATTTTTTTTTTTTTTTTTTTTTTTTTTTGAGCCAGGGTTTCGTTCTGTTGCCCAGGCTAGAGTGCAGTGGTTCAATCTTGGCTCACTGCAACCTCCACCTCTAGGGCTCAAGCAATCTTCCCACCTCAGCCTCCCCAATGGCTGGAACTACAGGCGTGTGCCACCATGCCTGGGTTTTTTTTTGGATTTTTGGTAGAGATGGGGTTTTGCAATGTTGCCCAGGCTGGTCTCGAACCCCTGAGATCAAGTGATCCACCTGTCTTGGCCTCCAAAGTGCTGGGATTACAGGCATGAGCCACGGCACCCGGCCTATACTTCAATTTGTAAGGTATCTCTGCTCAGACTTTTCAGAACTGCTTGGAAAAAAAAAAAAAACATTGTATTGGGCAGGTAACTCTTTATTGAAATAGAAAATTTTGACTTAAGGAAGGTCACATATATCAACCACTTCAATACCCTTGTTTTTCAGACAATACAATGGGTCTAGACAAGTAGATAATAGAATACAAGTAGACAATACAATGGGTCCAGATAAGTAGACCTAGCCTAGAGAGGAAAGGGCTCCTCCTTCTGTTGTCCTCACCTACCCTGTGAAGCAGGAGAGCAGGGATGTTGTGGCTGTGCTCCTACACTTCTTTTTTTATTGGAGACTGGGTCTCATTCTGTTGCCCAGGCTGGAGTGCAGTGGTTTGATCTTGGCTCACTGCAACCTCCACCTCCCGGGCTCAAGCAATCTTCCCACTTCAGCCTCCCCAATGGCTGGGACTACAGGCTGCCAGCTGCATGTCTGACCAGATGGCATTGCAGCAGCTGGTTGCTGGCCCATCTTTTCTTTTAGAAAGGGAACTCCACAGGAAGAAGCACCAAGTCCTATATATCTGTATGTGTCCAGCACTGGAACAGTGGCTGGCACATAGGAAGCAGTCAATATTGGTTAAATAAAGGGATGACTAAATAAAGAAATATGTTCAAGGGATTGAAATTCAAGCTTTATTTCCCCAACTTGCTAGCTGTCAGATCTCAGACAAGTCATTTATATTGGCAAACGGGAATAAAGGAACTATGTCTTAGGTAATCACGAATTACATGAAATCATCATCATTATGATAAAATAATAGCAACTAATATTTTGTGTGCATTTACTATGTGACAGGCAAAGTTACAGTGTTTTGCAAATATTAACTCATTTAATTTTAAGTGCATGTATATGAATACATTCATATAGTCTATGTATGAGACTGGTTAGAGCTCCCTTTCTAATATATTTCTCACTGCATTTGAATTCAGTTTGGGGCATATTTGGTTTCAATTTCTGGTACTCCCTTGGGAGCAGATAGAATGGTGCAGATGACTTAGACTGAGACTAAGTGTTAGAGCGCTTATCCTGCTGTTCTGTGAAAATGACACTGGGGGATAGAGAAAGTGATGGGGGATCACATTTCTTATAATGGCTGGCTCTATCTGCCTTAAGAAAGAGAGAAAATTAGTATTCTCCTAATAGACGGAATGTCACAGAAAAGTTCAACCTTCTTCATAATACTGTAATTAGTATTTCACATACTATAATTTTACTCTTGATGAGATAAGCACTTTCTGAAGAAATTTCAATATCTATGTTGCTAGTGCTAGCAAAAAAAAGCAATTTAAAATGACACATTTTAATACATAATAGCTGCCCCAACCTTTTGATGTAGCAGCATGAATATCAAATTCTCTGGGAGAGAATGAGGTTTGAGGTGTCTTCAAGGGGTTGGTGCCTTTATAAAGAACACAACACGTATCTGCTGAAGGGAGCCAACCTCAGCCCCCTGGGTCTTTTAGTGATCAGACTGGTGAGAAAATTCCCTTCAGCTAATCTTGTCATAATTCAAGCAGACTTAACCACACGACATGCTAGGAACCTAGTGGCATTGCTTGTAGATAAGCAGGAAGAAGGGTTATAATAATTTTGAGTCACCTACCATGTACTAGGCATCATGCTTTACAAACAGTATGCCATTAATCCTCATAGTATAGATGAGAAAAGTCAGTGCTCAAAAGAGTGAACTTACGACTGAACATGTAAGACCAATAGGTATTAACCCACATCTACCTAATTAGAAAGTCCATTCTCTGAACATTGCAATAGGCTGCCCCCCTGAAACAGGTTGTTTATAACAGAATTGCTTGGTGAGTGAATCTGATCCCTTAGCTACATTCACTGAGGATAAGTCACTGAAAAGAAAAATCATGGACACCAAAATTTTCCAGTGTATTTAAATAGCACTGATAGGGATATATATGCTCTGAAAATATCCTAGCTGATAAGACAGCCAGGGGTTGGAACAAAGAAATGTTATCTTTGGTTTGTTGTATTTTCTATGGCTTTCAAGTTAAGACTGCCTGCAGTGACCATAACAGAAATGGCTGGTGATTACAAATGCTCATAAGCATCCTCAACACATACATTTTTCTGAAAAGTAGCATAATAATATTGCTTCGGCATTGTACTATCTTCCTGTGAGTTGTTAGTTCAACAGATAACTTTGATCATTTTCCAAAACAGCTATCAGAAATGTACAGATTGAGGCAGCTACTGGGCACTGCAGGTTGGGGGTAATTAAACCAGGTTTCCTCCACTTGGATGGTGCTCCTGACCAGTGCTAATGATTATCATCACTGCATGGACAGCATAAATACTAGTGCTATTATCGCTGATAGTATGAGGAGGAAGAAGAGGAATGAAACCAGAAAGGGGAGCCAGAAAAATGACAAGGAAGGAAGTGGAGATTATTTATATGTTATTTACTATGTCGTGTTCATTTATGTGCTCAGCATGTAGCATGTTTGCTGGTAAATAATTGATTTCAATTAAGAATTATCAAAGGCATGGAAGTGTTTACAAATGGATGAATGGCTAAACATCAAGAACTACCCTCATGTTTTACTTTGTTGGGGTTGTTTGGATTTGATACAAAATATCAGTTACTGGGTATCTTAAACCAAAGAAATTAATTTTCTCAGTTCTGGAGGCTATAAGTCCAAGATCATGACACCAGCCAGGTTGGTTTCTTCTGAGGCCAGTCTCCTTGGCTTCTATACACCTGCCTTCTCGCTGTGTACTCAAATGAACTTTTTCTCGGTGTGCAACATGTCCCCGGTATCTCTTCCTCTTTTTTTTAAGGACATCAGTCCTATTGAATTAGAGCCCAACCCTTATGATCTCATTTAACCTTATTTACCTACTTAAAGTCACTATATTCAAGTACAATCACGTTGGGGGTTAAGAATTCAATCTATTAATTTTGGGGAGAGTATTTAGTCCGCAACACCAGAAAATTCAATTGTAACTTGAATGCTATCTTTATCGTGAATTACTTCCTGATTCTTTCAGTTAAAATTACTATCTCTATCTTGAGCTTTCCTGTCACATTATAAATACCTATGCTAGAACTTCATCAGTTTGCCTTTTGTTTGAATATAACAGAAACCTCCTAGCTGGCCTCTTTGTCTTTGGTCTTACTCTCCTTTTTCCTCTCTCATTCTGCATAGCTGTCAAAGCAAACTCACTAGAATGCTCATGAGATTGTGTTATTTCTCAGCTTTAAACTCATCAATGAGTTTATGAATATAAGTACAACTCCTTAAGATGAGGTCAAAATCTCTGCACAATTTGAAACACCGTCTGTGTAATAAAACTTGTCTTCCAAACCTCTCTACATCACACTCTGGCCCCCCTATATCAAAGGAACCTCTGTTGTTCCAGATGTCTTGGCTGTAACCATGCTATCCTTGCTTCTCATGGATTCCTGGTCCAGAATTGTACCCACTTCATTGCAGTGGCCTATGGCCATGCACATGCACATACACCTCGACCTCGCCAAGATTAAAAACATCCCATTCTCCTCCACTCAAACTCTTCTTGTTCTTTCCTTTGTGCTTTCAAATGTTCATTCCACTGTAAAGTGTGCCCTAGGTGGGAGTCACAATAAGATGTATGTAGGAATAAGAATACACATTAAAATCTTGGCAGGAGTAGTTCCGACTGATGATAACAATCAGACCAATGTTATTAGATAACAACTCTGGAACTCTGGAAAAGAAAATGGAAACTCTGGAAAGGAAACTCTGGAGAAGAAAAATCTGAAGGCATATGACAGAAAATAACAGGAGTCAGATATGGCAAGGGAGGTATTTATTCTTGAGCCATCTTTGATGGCTTTTGTCTAAGAACAGGCCCCATGGGTGCCATACCCGGTAGATTAAACTCAGTTGGAAAACATATCATTTTAGTGACTTGAAGAACCAGAAGAGAAGGGCTATTGTGATAGCAACAGTGTAAAAGTGAAGGAGAAAATCCAAGAAAGGAGAAAGCCAATGAACAGGAAGGCTAGGTTCTATACATAAAATGTGCCCAAATCAGTTTAATCTTTGAACTATGCAGGTGCAAGGTAGATCCAAGCATCCCAAATGAGTAAAAGATGAAAACAGAGATTTCAGTTGATGCATACCAGAGGAAGGCCAAAGTTTGGAGTTTGAGTTCAGTCAAGTTAATTGTTTGTCAAAGAAATAAATGAACTTCAAGTAAATATATTCAAAGAAACATAACAGAATGCAGAGTCTGTACAATATATGAACCACAGTGTTTGAGGCACAATGCTGGAGGTCAAGGGAGACCAAAAAGCAGTGTCTAGCAAACAGTGACAACTATGGCCTCTTCAAAAGCAGGCTGAGAATAAAGATGTGTTAGATAAATGGAAATGGACAGGATTTGCCTCCAGCAGACCTATACCACAGAAAATGTTGGAGGGAGTTTATTAAGACAGAAGTAAGATTACAACAGATGGAAAACCCAAGAAGGAATACAAAACACTGGAAATGGTAAAATGTGGGTAAATATTAAAGACTACATTTCCTCTAAAATATATATGACTGTTTAAAGAAAAAAATGATACAAATTGGATTGTGAAGTTTACAATATGCATAGATAACAATACATATGACAATTCTAGCATAGGGAAAGTGGAGGTGTTAAGTAGAATTACAAGGTTCTTAAATAATGTGGTACAACTTTAACTCTGAGTAGACAGTATGAGGTTAAGGATGTATACTTTAATCCCTAGAACAGCCACTAAAAAAAAAAATGTAATAAGTCAATAAATTAAAATAAAGTTCTAAAATAATATTTAATTAATACAACAGAAGACAGAAGATAGAAAAAAGAAAAATTAAAAATAGGTGGAAAAAATAAATAAAATGGTAGACATAAACCTAACCATATCAGTATTGCATTAAAAGTTAAAAACATATTATATTAAAACTAGGTAAACAACAAGTTTGCATTTTGAGTACTTGTTCAACACCAGTGTGGTGTTAATGGGGCACAAGCCCAGGCCCAACCATTTAAGTAACAGTGTTCCTCTGACACATAATAGTTATTCCATAAACAAGAGGATCTACGGCTCAAAAAACTCATGTAACGGTTTCTTTATTTGAAAAAGTTTTCAGTTCATTTTCTAATGTTTCTTACATATATATTTTTCAAGACATGTTGCAAAATAAACGTAAAATACCAATATATTTGAAAAGCTATATATATTTCAAATATATTTGAAATCAATATATTTGTAGTTTTAAATGTGCTAATGTACACATTGATAAACTAAACATTTCACCACCAATCCTTTATATTTTTGTTTAACTTAATATTAATAGAACATTTGACAAGTCTAGTGTCCTCCACATCACACTTTGGGAAGTAGTGCCTGAGACTCCTCACCCTCTGTCTCTGTTCTGTGGAGGCCTGTACCAACCGCAAGTTGGCAAGCATCGTACTGAAGAAAGAAAAGACCTTATCCAGCTATTTAGAGGAGACGTGACAAATTACAGTGACAGAATACCTTACATTAGACAGATTTTACTGTCTCTGGAACACTCCTGGTTATTCTTTTCATGTTTCATCTTCATAGTGACCTGATGAAGATAACAAGGAAGGTCTCTCTATTGCTTTTGCCACTACTAATGACCATCATCAAGTGGGGATTTCAAGAGGTGGGGCTGCAGGAATTATGTGGGCACAGGAATTCGGTGACTCAACATGTTTATCCAGACAGGGGTTCCACAAAAATTATTAGCCTTAAGCTCTTACCCACCCTAGGAATGTCCCTGTCTAAACTATAAAAAGAGTTTTGATTACCCAGGCTTGAGAAAGTTAGTCAAATGTCCTGAGGAAACCTGGTTTCTTCTTTCATAAATGGTGTTAAAATTATCCTGGTATTTTATTGAGAAATAAATTACATCCATAAAGAAATGAATAGAATATATATTTATTAGTCTTTTTCTAATATTTCTTATATATTTTCTTTTCCAAGACATATTGCAAAATAAACTTAAAATATGAATATATTTTAATACGGTAAAACAAACACAAACTTTAAATATCTGGACCAAGAATATTGGGAACAGCTGTAGCTAGCATTTGAGTTTGGGTATGGCAAATGCCAAAGCCCACACAGCTTGATGCATAGCAGGTGAGGAACCATTTCAGTTTTTCCCCTTTCTCCTTTCCTTAGGAAAACTTTTTTTCCAACCACCCTTTATATGGCTCTGACTCTGTATGTAGGAACTTTCACCAGTGTGTCTACGCACAATCAAAGCATATGTGCATTTGCCTTTCTAGAAAGAGGGGTAGGAGCCCTAAAGCCAAAATTATGTCAAGGCATCTTTTCGGGCACACAGTGAAGAGCTTCAACCAGCCTGCTGAGACTTTCACAACTACCCTATAATTCATCGTTAAATACTTTCAGGAGCCTGGGAATCGCATTGAACATGATTAAAACTCCCATGAAAAATCACACTGCCCGCCATTGTAATGGTTTAATTACTGATGATAATAGCAGTTGTATGTCGATGAGCTCCAGTCAAACCTTCCAGCAGCTTGTAGAAATACGTGCCTTCTAGCCTAAGATGGGATGGAGTCTAAGGTAGACATAACGTATGCTATCCCTTTCTTTTCTCTTTCCCCTTCTTTATGAACCTGGAAGATACTGTAAATTTATTTCAGAGAGTCAACGTAATTTACTTAACCACCTTTGCTTTTGTTTAACTCTCCCTTTACTTCCCTGTTTCTGCTTGACACATGAAATTAATAATTAGGGTGAAAAATTATAATCACACCCAATAAAAGGCATCAGTTGACTGGGTTATCAGAGGTATTCCCTGGCACCAGGATTCCATGTGGTGAGGGCTTTCAGGTGCTGGTTTTGATTTTTCCCAGTGTGCATTTTGCTCCCACAGAGCTCTCTTAGAAGCCTACAGAAAAATGGGGAATGCAGATAGAATTGCATGCTGAACTAATTAGGCTTCTACACTCAATTCTTTTGTCAGAGTGGAGTAGTTTTGGAGGGGAAGAGTAAAGCGCATCTTTACTCCAACACCTCATTGCTTCCCTATGCCAAGCAATATTGGAACGACTCTCTCTGCAGCATTGGCCCATTGGTCATCATGGTGGGGTGCTAATTCTTTAAGCCTGAAGCATATGGCAATGAGCTTGCACTCTGGAGTTTAAAAGAAATTAGACTTGGCTAAAGTTAATTGGATTTAAGTTACAGAGTGTTATGGACAAAGTACAGGCCTTGCAGTCCCCTAGACCACTAGTTCTGTTACCTACTAGCTGTGTGGCATTGGGCAACTCTTTCCACTTTTCTTGATAGTTGTTTATGCATTTATTTGTCAAATGAGTATGTGTAATGTACTCTTTGAAGTAATACTCAGTATTAAATAAAGAAATGTAGGTAAAGTATTTACGCCTGGTACCTTGTAGTTTCTCAGTGCACAATAATACCCTTTAATTGCATACAAATATTGGCAAATGCTCCTTTAGCCCTCTTTCTATTTTTCTTCCAATTTAGGAGCACTACGATCCTATAAGTGGGATTCAGTTTGTGGGGAATAGAGGCCAGGGCTTCCTGCATGTGGAGACTGCCATGTTTGTGCAAGACTGCAACCAGCCCAGAAGCTGTCTTTACAGGAAACACAGAGTTAAGTTTCCTGTGGAAACAAGCAGTAATGTTATCTTTTGGAGAAAAGCAATATTAATACAGGAAGATCCTGATATAACATGATGTGAAATTGCTAACATAATAAAGCTATATGACATTTCTGCCTCAGTGTGAGTTCTTTCTAGAAGTCAACCTAAGAAAAAGAATCCAGGTAAGTGAATAAATGAGGTTTCTCTCTCCATCTTGGAGTGGTCCATGATGTTCAATATAAAGGATGACAATGTTTTCCCCTGCAAAAACCATCCTACAAATTCTTGCTTCTCCCCTTATCAGCTCAGCGACTAGCCAAGACAGGGGAAAATAATACCTACACACTCCGGATGTTGCTTAGCACATACATGAGAAGCAGTGGGGTAAAGTGGCTAATACTGCAGTTTCTGGAGCAAAATTGTCAAGGTTCAAATCCTGGCTCTGCCACTTAGAGGCCATGTGACTTTGCACAAGTCACTTAACCTCTTTCAGGTTTGGCATCGTCATTTGTAAATTTGGAAATAACAGTACCTAATCATTAGGCTTGCTGCAGAGTTAACACTATAAAGTGCTTTGAACAGAGCTTGGCACAATGCAAGTGCTCAATAAATATAAGCAATTGTGTCTCAGACATGTTAAACTTTGCTATCCTTATATTCAATAATACATTCTGGCTTGCCAAATTGGAAATAACTATTTTTGAGTTAACCCAAATATGAGTATCTGATCAGTGTATTGAAAATGTAAAGCAATGCTATTCCAATTATAGCACTTAATTGTGGTTAGTTTTTCTCTACATGCTTCTTTATTACAAGACTGAATTCTTTGAGAACAGGGACTGTCTGGTTTTCTTCTGCATTCAGAGTGCCTAACAGTATGTTTGGCACAGAGTGGGTAGTCAATAAAACTTGGCTGAAAGATTGAATAATAAATTGACTAGGTAATTTATGAATGAAGCAAAGAATGATTGAAAGATCTACACCATTTGTGTTCACACCCTCCCTCTTTCCTTATGTCTCCATGATTGTGTGTCTCTCAGAGATAATTCATTCTGCATTGGGGTTAATGATAAAAGAGGCCATTGTGAGAAGGGGCCAACTCTCAAGCCCAGTCACTCCCTTCCTCATTGCATCTGCTTGTGTTTACATAAGCAGAAAAAAAAGGCATGCATTATGTTTTTATGAGCCTTGCGATTTATTCTGTTTTGTTGTCAGACCTTTGGGAATGCATTCTATAAACTTTATTGAGACAAGGTATCTAGAGACGTTTGCATATGTCTGAGATCAGCACGATATTACTTTTTAATGCACTTTTGACTTTGCAGGCAGAGGATACAGTAAAAAATGTAAAACAGCAGTCGCCAGGGTTTTTATTACCTGCATTTTGCCTTCCTGGTTTCAAAACAAGCGTCTCATTCAAATGAAATAAACGAATAAGCATTAGTTTGGCCTAGTATAAATGGTATATTTCTGTCATTGGGTTAGAAACAGAGCTTTACTCCATGACAACAGGTACAGGGCATAGGGTGGATAGCATTCTTGTCAGTTGGGATCAGTGCCAGCTCTCCATTCTCCATATATTAGAAAAACAACCATATAGTGTCTGGCAACAAGGAACATGATTGCAAATCCAGACTCACAGAGTCTCAGATAAAGAAGGAACTTAACTTCTACCTTGGGGAGAAAAAAATTTCAGGGAGGTTTGGGGATGTACCATGGTCACATAGTCAGTGCCTTGTCCTTATCATACAGTGGGAAAGAGGTGAAGGTACTCAGGGCTGAAATTGAAGTATGAAATCCCGATCATGAGGTCAGGGCTAGAGCAAGAAACTGGACAACAAGGAGGCTAGATGTTGCCAAGTACAAAGGAAAAGTACTGAAATGATGACAAATTCCAGCAATACTGGTATAAGAACAAAAGCCTGCTTGTTAATCTGAGGTCAAGCAAGACAGGCGTTGATAAGGAGGCAAGACGTGGAGAAGAAATGCTAGGAAGAAAGTGGGTGAGGAGCAGCTCTGAGGCACATGGTCTGCTCTGCTCAGCCCTCTCTCCTTGGTAAATGTGGCTGTTGCAGAGAAGAGAAGGCAGCTAACAAATTCAGGCATGGAGCTCCAACATTCATCTGCCATCTGCAGCGCTTGGCCTTTCCTCTTAGACCAGACCACCCAACCACAATGTTAGAAGTTTATATATATATATATACTCATATCTTTTTTTTTTCTGGAATTTACCCATAGGTGAGCAGCTACTTGAAGGTTAATTGAACAAATCTTTTCAAGAAAACTGACCCTTGGAAACAACACTTCAGGAAAGTTGCAGCAGAATTTTTCACTTTAAAATTTCTAATCACAGAAAAATCCTAGGTTTCAAAGAATCAAATGATCGATGTTTACGGCTCAGGTGGTTTTGTGGTAAAATAAAAGGAATTGAGACATTAAAATTTGGATCTTTTAGGAATTTCAAGTAAAAGAGAAACAATCCTTCAATATTAATTTTTTATCCCTACATATAATAAACTTTGAAGGTTACAGAGTGCTTTCTCATCCTTTACAATAATCTTTGATAAGAACAGGGAGGTTAATTGATTTGCCTGTGATTATAAAGCTAGGAAGTGACACAGCTAGGATCTGAATCCATGTCCTTTAGATAATATGGTGGCATTTCCTTCCCACTGCATACCCTCTAAAAACATTTGTGCTTATATTAGTGGGAAATGGGAACACTTTAGTGTTCATAAATAAGTGGATGTGGCTCTCCCTTAAATTAGAAGCCGATTTTATACCTCAGGTAGAAAGTCATTTGTTCCACAAATGTAGTTGTGTTTACATGTGTTTTGTGCACATTATCTATTAGCCCAGATTGCTGAGGGAGAAGGTGGGGTGGGAGGGAGGGGAAGAAATTACGGTGAAGAATATAACCCTGGTTTTAGAATTACACCTCCTGGTTTAGTATTTGGGCTCCACTGATTATTGACTGTATGTTTTCATAGAGTTGACATCAGGAAGCCTTCCCTGACCTTTCCTATCCCTCCTCTGCCCTTGCCATGGCTGGGCTAGAGGCCCTCCTTCTGCTTATAAAGCATCCTCGGTTACCTCTGTCATATGATTTATCATTCTATAAAAAAGTTTGTTGAGGACAGGGGCTGGGAAGGCTTATTGTCTCACCAAGGCCTAGCCCTGTGCTTGATATATGGTGTGTTCTCTATAAATATTCGTCTATATACTAGATACCTTCCATTTGCCTCTTCATGTCTGCCTTCCATCCTTTCCCACTCTGCTTTCTGCCCTAGGAGAAGGTCCCTAAGGGCTGTATTAATAGGGCTCCTATGCCCTCTGGTTCCACTGAGCTCAGCCAAAGGGGAACCTGAAGAAGGGAACAGTGGAAGATAGAGTAAGGTCAGAATATTTCCCCAGAAAAAACCACTAGGGCTGGCCATGTCCCTTGATCAAGTGTTACTGTTCCTTCCAAGATGGGCTCTACATGTCTTTCTCTCATTCTAGGCTCTAGTAACCTCCCATCCATTCCCTCAAGCTTTCAGAACTAGGGAGATAACAGCTCTCTTCTGCTACCCCTCAGGTTTGTAAGACTGTCTTTAATAGTTCCCCTATATTCTGTCTATTCTTTCATAATTAGTCCCCTTAAAAAAACTCTTTTAATTAAAATATTCACTAATTTACTGATTGATATATTTGACTGAATAAATTTTTGCTCTTAATCTATCCTTAGCTATGGTTTCCTTATCTGTAAAACGGGGATAAAATGTCTTAAAACATAGCTTTTGGGTGATTAAACCAAATAATATATATACCATGCTTGGCTCAGTGTTCCACATAAAATCAACACCTAATTGTGTTCAATTATAATAGTGGTAATGACAGTAATAATAAGATAACTGCTGAGGTCAGGAGTTCAAGACAAGCCTGGCCAACATGGCAAAACCCCGTCTCTACTAAAAGTACAAAAATTCGCCAGATGCGGGTGTGGTGGCAGGCGCCTGTAATCCCAGCTACTCAGGAGGCTGAGGCAGGAGAATCGCTTGACCCCGGGAGGCAGAGGTTACAGTGAGCCAAGATCACACCACTGCACTCCAGCCTGGGCGACAAGAGCGAGACTCTGTCAAAAAAAAAAAAAAAAAAAAAAGATAGCTGATTTGATATGGTCAACCAGCCTAATTATAGATACATGGTGAGATGAGAGCCGATAGGCTTAATGAGACCTTAAAATGCGTCACGAACTTATTTATTTATGTACCAAACACTTACAGAGCATGTTCCCAATGTTAGCTGCTAAGAATACAGGGGCAAACAAGAGAGACCTGCCCACTGTTTTTACCATTGCATTAGCGGAAGCTGCTATCATCTCACCTGAATCATAGCACCCTCCTAACTTCCTTCCCTAACTCCACTTTGCCAGTCCCAAGACCCCATCTGTCTTCAATATAGAGGTCTTTCAAAAACATAGATCGTGTCCATCTTTGTTTAAAATATGATGATGGCTCCTGAAAGGTACTGGGATTAAATCCACTCTCCTAGAGCCTGACGTGGGCTGGCTCTTGCCTAGCTCCTGTCTAATCTTGAGACACTCTTCAATTAGCTTGCTGAACTCCAGCCAGTTCATTAAGAATTGGTCTTGCTGAGTTCTTAAAAGCACCCAGTTCTCACCTCATCTATTGTCCCTATGTTTGAGCACTTACTTTCACGAATCCATCTATGTCTCTGGCCCTTCCATCTCATCAGAATCCCTGCCTTATAGTACTTATTTCTTTTTGCAATTTTTTTTTTATTTTAAGTTCTGGGATAATGTGCAGAACATGCAGGTTTGTTACATAGGTATACATGTGCCATGGTGGTTTGTTGCACCTATCAACCCGTCATTTAGGTTTTAAGCCCTTCACACATTACGTTTGTCAATTAATGCATCTCTCCAACTAGAGAGTGAGACTAAGGATGGCAGGGATGTGGACTTTTTGCTTAGTGTCATGTCCTCTATCACCATATAGTAAGTGCTTAGTGACCAAGACACGGTCCTCACCTCAGCAAAGCTCATCATTTTGTTCTTGTGGCTCCTATTAGCGATGGAAAGATATAAGACCTTTACTCTATTTATAGCCTCTAAGTAGGAAGACCTCATAAAATATAAAGAAGCTAAGAGACAATTCTGGGGATAGTGGAGAAATTTGACACTTAGAATTAGATCACATAGATTAAACTCCACTGCTCTTTTAAGACCAAATCAGCATACACAAGTAACTTAACTTTTCAGAACCTCAGATTTTGTCATTAAAATGAGAATAATAATTACCACTTCACAAGATTTCTGGAGGATTGAGTGACATAAAATATTAAATGCACCTAGTGCAGTGCCTGGCACAGAGTAAAAATTCAATAACTTTTATATTTTTACTTGTTTTGATCACTAGTATCATCATCTTTACCACAATATTCACCTTATTCCATGAAATGAAAGACTTGTAGAAATGTATATAAAAATAAGTGGATGAGATTGTTACATATGAGGAAACCAACCACTATCTATCTTAATGAAATGTCAAAAACAGAACTTAAGAAGTTTATATATAGTATCGTTAGAAGCCAGCTTTTCAGAAATTTCTCAGCCCTTCAGCATGAATCTAAGGAATAAGTTTAGAATTAGGTGTAGAGTTATTAACTAAAAGATTAGGAATGGATATAATGGGAGTGCTGGAGTCTCAGAACTGGAAGGAGGCTAGAAAGAGACAGGAGTTTTAGGCCTTTGAGGTGGAGGGGCTCCCCATGATCCCAAAACCCACAGAATGATCTAGAACAGACAGTCAAAGAAAGTCCTGAAGCTAAGAGGAAAAATATGTGTGTGTGTGTTTCTGTGTGTATAAAGTTTTATATATGCATTTGTATATACATGTACATAGATATGTTTATATATAATATTTTATATATTACACAAATACATTTATATACATGTTAAGTTATAAAAACCAGTATTGTCACAAATGAAGGCTGTCATTGGCAAGACTTTAGTCTGGAGGTGGTTCTTTGGACTTGACAAAGATACTCAGGTGAAAAAGCAGCAGCATTGAGACCACTTGGTAAAAGCCAGGAAGCCTCGGACCCATTCATCCAAATACAACGGTAATTATGTAATGTTTACAGAATGGCGAATTATTTTATTACACTGGAGGATTGAAAAGGGGGCTCAACGTATGGCTTCTTCCATTGGATTGATGCTCTAACATTCCTTTTTTTTAATTTATTTTTATTTTTTATTGTTTACATCTAACATTCCTTTTTGTGATAACCTATCCACATATGAATCAAACCAAGTCCTAGATTATTGAAAATCGTTTTAAACACCCAAGTAGGTATCAACAATACCAGAAACCACTCCCTCCTGGCATCCTCTTTTTATGCTTTCATTCTGTCATCATGCCATCACCATTTTGGGATTGTTGTTTATATTGCTCCCCAGGACAAAGTGTGGTGCTGGGTAAAGAGCAGGGCCTTCAGGTCTGCCAGAGGTGGACAGGAAGCCCAGGTTGGCTTCTAACTAAAAAGACACCTCCCTTGTCCCATTTATACATATATAAAATTATATATGTGATTATATTACATATATAATTATATTATATATACGCACATATATATATATAACTTTAAGTGTTGGGGATACATGTGCAGAATGTGCAGGTTTGTTACATGGGTATACATGTGCAGTGATGGACTGGATAAAGAAAATGTGGCACATATACACCATGGAATACTACCTAGCCATTAATTAATATTTATGGTACTTTTTATTTAGTTTTATACATTGTCTAAAATCTGTAGTGGACTGACACAGAAAAAACAGTGCCTATTTCCTGACCTTAATTTCTCAGAGCCTCAGTTTTCTCATCTGCAAAGTGGAGATAATGGTACATACCCCAGTGGAATACATATTAATATTATGCCTTATCATACAAAGAATTCAGGAAGTAGAGGTACTTTGGGGAGGATTAAATGAGGCAAAAAAAGTAAACTGCTTATCAAAGTGTTTGGAACAAGATACACAATCATTTTCTATTAATCCTCTTTCTCTGCTTACGTATTTTCCTCTTGTAGTAACAAATAGAAAAATTAGCTTAACTTTCTCCCTCCATCTCTTCTCACTTCCCTGCCTCTTTCTACTTTTTACTGAAACAAATTAATAAGCTTTTACTGAAACTACAATGGACAAAGCATGGTGCTAGACACCAAGGATGTAAACATAAAGAAGGAAAGATCTCTAACTTAAAGAAACACATCCTAGTGGGGAAGAACACAAATAGGCAGTTATGTTTTGAGATGTATTATATTGGGGATATTACAAAGTGCTACACAACCACAAAGGAAGGCTTGCTCGGGAGTGGACTCATGAGTTGGCTCTTTCACGATGAGCCTGATGTCAATTCTGTTCCTAGAGAGTGTTCGTTATCCGTGACCACTTCTTTTCAGTCTCCGGGGATCTGTATTTGTGTGTTAGAGGAAGGACCTTTCTAAGGTTGGTTGGATTGTAGACACAAACCATCTTCCTAATGAATGACAAAATCCACTTAAGGAATAAATGTTTGGGGATTTGTCCTCAGTTTGGCAAAAGGAAGTCTTGAGTGGCCCTCCAAGTAAATTGGACTACTTGGCCCTTTGATTCTGTCTTATGCCCCCACCAGCCTGCCTGATGGTATGAGAATCAGAGATTGCTAGGAAACAATTCTTCCTTCTCCTCATTCTTCTCTTTTGTTAAGCTCAGTGCTTTCTTTGCAAGCAGAGAGGAAGTTAGCTCTGACGATACTGCAATCTGCGATATTTGGAAAAAAAGATCACATTGCTGTTATTGGAACCGCTCTTGCCTCCCACGCAAGTCCTTGTGATATAATCTGGATAATGAAAGTTTTACTGCTTGCATTTACACAGCTATTCAAAAGAGTTCTTGCCAGCCACTGGCCCTTTTGAAAAGAAGGCTTATAATAGATTCTAACATCTTTATTGACACAGGTATTGAGTGGCTTCTAGAAATGTATATTCAATAAGTCTATACTTTGGCTTCACTATTTTTCACTTTTTGCAAGCAAAAGTCTTAATAACAGATGTAGTTGATATCATTTACATGGGCATTATCTATATAGATATCTGTGTCCATATCTCCTTCAATTACATACCTCTCTTTGGATAACAGCATCCTACTTCTTGGGGAAAGGTTCCTTCTGTCTACTAAAGCCATGTGGTCCTAGTGGAAATAGTGAATCTCAGAATGCTGCCTCCTTGATACACATGTGAACGATTGATCTAGAATGGGCCAATCACAAACCTTCCCCAAGAATTTTTATGTTGGAAATAAGAAAAAATCCTCTGTCTTCATGGTGATTTAACGTGGCGGGATGTTGCTGTCCCTCAGTTGGTCTGAGAGATAGAGGCAAGCTGCTGAGGAAAGTAGAGATGGAGGATAAAGAAAGGAACTTGGTGGAGTTCCAGAGCCAGGTCCCTGTCATATTGGAGTTATTCCTACATTCCTACTCTTTTTCCATTTGGTGATGAGCCAGTAAATTCTCCCTTCTAAATATTCTAGCTTAAGTCAAATGGTCGAATGTTGCAGCTTGTAAGAAAAATCATACTGAAATATTTCCCTCTCTCATTGCTACCTTTTTTTTTTTTTTGTTCAGGAAGCAGTTGGTGGGGTGAGGTAGCATTGTTGCAAGTTCAAAGTGAAAGGTTAAAGGTAACCCTAAAGTCCTAGGGCAAATTAGAGTTCTGAAGTGAAAAGAAGTAAATAAAAGGAAAGGAAGATGGTTTTAAGGCTGTATTAGTTTACTAGGGCTACCCTAACAAAATATCACAAATCGGGTGGCTCTAAGCAACAGAAATTTGTTCTCTCACCATACTGGAAGCCAGAAATATGAAATCAAGGTGCCAGCAGGGTCATAATCCTTCTGAAGTCTCTAGAGGAAAATCATTCCTTGTTGTTTCCAGCTTCTGGCGGCTCCTGGAGTTATCTGGGTTATGGCAGTACAACTCCAGTCTCTGCCTTCATCTTCACACGGCCTTCCTCTGTTTCTTTCTGCGTGCTCTTTTCAGACCCTTATAAGGAAATTCTCACTGGATTTTCAACTTATCCTAAACCAGTATGATTTTATCTCATTTTTCATCCTAATTGCATCTGCAAATAAGGTCATGTTCTAAGTTTGTGAGTGAACATGAATATTTGGGGGCAAGTATTCAATGCACTACAAGGGCCAAACTGAATTGAGTTTGAAATATGGATCTTATAATCAATTGCTAACTTTGTAATTCTACGTAAAATCATTTAAACTCTCTGAACCTCATTTTCTTTATCTACAAAATGGGTGTAATACTACCTATCTCTAAGAGAAGTATATGAACTTCACTTTCCCTAGTGCGTGACACATAGCAGATGCTTAAAAATTATAGTTTTACAACCCCTTTACTTTATTAATGATTGACATTGATTATATAAAAAGGGGTAATAGAATACATGCCAAACAGAAATGTAAACTATCTATTGTGGGAGTTTGAGGAGGATCAAGGAAGGCCTTGCGGAGGAGGTGTCATGTTTAGATGGACCTTAAAGAATTAATAATTTTATTAAGTGAAGAAGCTACAAATGTGCAACTTAAGTGCAGTTCAGGAGAGGTTCTAGTCTGATATGGTCAAAATAAAATATAGGCTTCTGGTGGTTCAGTTCCCTCCACATGACTCCTTTAGGGGTGGAGAAATACCATACACTTTAGACAAATCACTAGTTTGCTAATTAGAGTTTTTATAAATGTCAGTAAAAAAGTAATTTCAAGGCTACAATCTATACAGAAAATCTGGAGAGTACATATCCAATATTGTGGAAAAGAGTGGATTCTTATATTTTGGAAAAGAGTGATAATCAGGTTGAAATTTTACAAGGAACATTGAGAAACCAAAAATTTGATGAACACTACACCATTTACAAAGCATGCTGTAATTTGCAAGTTATTTGTCTCTTTCCCCCATAGATGGCAAGTTTCTTGAAGATAAGGGTTCTATCTGCCCATTGGTGTCCGCAGTGCCTAGGACATAACAGGTGTTCATAAAATATTTGGTGAACAAGTGAATGAAATTGTATCATGTATTGTATCCCACATGAAAAATCAGTGATATGTAATCCTGAGCTAAGTGCTATCAGTCATATTACTCTTTTTCTCCATAACTCTGCTAATGAGAGTCAAGATGTCTAAAACTTGGAAGTAAATTAGGATTAAGTGTGGACAATTGATCTTTCTGTTTTCACCTTTGCACCCTTCTCTCCCCAGTTGATTATATTCATGGTGTCAGAGTGATCCTTTTAAAATGTGAGACCACATCACTCCTCTGCTTATAACCTCTAAAGGTATCTGTGGTAGATTAGAGAAGACTCTAAATTCTTCATATTCATCCTTTTAAAAGGTAGAGTCCCAGTCTATTTATCCTCCCCTTGAATCTTCTCTGGCCTTAATAACTTGCTTGACCAAAAGATTTTGACATAAATCTCTGTGGGACTTCTGAACTTAGATTTTATTTCTTCTAAGAGGTATCACTACTGAAACTTTATGTATGTAGTTGTTTAATGTCTGTTACCTAAACTATATTATAAGCTACATGAAGATACAAACTATGCCTGACTGCTCATGGCTGCATTCCCAGGGCCTAGAACAGTTTCTTCTGCATAGTTGGCGCTTAAAAAATACCTGTTGAATGAATGAATTGAATGGGACTTACAAAATTGGAATGTTAATACCATGCTGGTCAAAAGGTAGTATATTCAAAATGTTCCCTTTCCCTGGCAAAAGATAGGCTGATCAGCTTAATTGTTGTTTCCTCTGCTTGAATTTCTGTGATTTAACTTAATCTTCCATCCTTGCCCTTCAAACCTACGTGCTCTTGATTTAATCAGCAGGATCAAAACTATTGCACTTCCCTTTGCCCCTGAGCCACTAACAGAAAAATGATTGACAGTTAATCATGTCTGAAGAGGATCTCTTTCTCCCTTTTGCCTTTCTTTAAAGTAGGGTTGAACTAGGTTATCCACTTGAATAAATCCTGTTAATACATATTTTTAACTCATTTCTCACAGTGCTTGTGTATGGGTGTTTTAATTTTTATCTTCTAAATAGAGTGGCAGTCCTCATAAGTTTATATGGAAAAAAATGCAATAGAAGATAAAAGGAGGTAAACTGACATTGAATGTCTACTATATATGTTGGCCGTGTGCTTAAATTTTCAGTTTACAAAATATCTAGCCCTTATTTCTGGTCTTTCAGGATATGAGTCATTTCTGAAATTTAAATCTCTATCACTCCTATGTCACACAGAATTGCAGATATTGGTCAATAGATATTATTGTCAATATTAAACAAAAATTTGTCAAATGTTTAATATTTAGAAGTGCAAATATATAATAATATGCTTTTTTTCTTCATGTGTAAGTCAGGTAGCCTGGGATCTTCATATTTTCAACAAACCAACCATATCCCTAGAATAGAAACTCCATAAGGACAGGAGACTTTCCTTTTGTGTATAACATTACCCTCTGTGCCAATGTTGTGCCAACTCCATAGTGAATACTCAATAAATGTTGCTGCTGAATGAACACTATTAATGTATTGGAGGAACCACCTATCATCACTGGTCTAACACAATTTTTAAACAACTACATAGCATAATTCTTACTATCAAAAAAGAAAAATTATACCCCAATATCTTGAGGTGTCTAACCTGGTGATTAAACTCTATGTAGCCTCACTTATCTAGACTTGATGTAAGTACTGCTATATTCAATTCAAAGTATGTTTTTAGTTTTCAACCCAGTATCAGCTACTCAAGCAGGATTTCTCCAATTCCTGGGTTTCCTTCTCCCAATCTCTTAATGTACTGCCTTCTCATTTTTCTTCCTGATGTTTTCTCTCCCAGTCTCAGCTTATTTGCCTGTTAAGGCATAATAGACCAATAAAAATTCTATGCAATTTTGGTATACAATGTGATATTTTGATACATGTATGTATTATGAAATGATTAAATTGAGCTAGTTAACATATCCATCACCTTACATATGTATTTTTTTGTGGCGAGAACATTTAAGATCTACTCTCTTAGCAATTTTTAAATATACGTTAGTATTATTAACTATAGTTACTATGTTGTACAATAGATATCCAGGACTTACTCATTCTAACTGAAACTTTCTACTTTTTGATCATCATTTTCCTAGACCATCATTCCACTTTCTACTTCTGAGTTCAACTTTTTAAAGATTCCAGCTATAAGTGAGATAATGCAGTATTTGTCTTTCTGTGCCTGGCTTATTTCACTTAGCCAGGTTCTAATAATGTTCTCCAGGTTTATCCGTATTTTTGCAAATGACAGAATTCCCTTTTCTTAAGGCAGAATAGTATTTCATTGTATATAAATATGCCACATTTCCTTTGCCCATTCATCCATTATTGGAAACTTCTATTTGGAAATATACTACAAGGCTATAATAATTAAAACAACATATTATTGGCATAAAATCAGATATATGGACCAAAGAAACAAAATAGAGAGCTCAGAAATTAGTGTACACATTCATGGTCAATTGATCTTTTTCAAAGGTACCAAAAACACCCAACAGGGAAAGGATAGTCTCTTCAATATAAGTGTTGGGAAAAGTGGATATTCACATACAAAAGGATGAAATTAGATCCTTATCTCACACTGTATACACAGATCAACTCAAAATTGAGTAAAGACTTAAAGATAAGACCTGAAATTGTGAAAGTACTAGAAGAAAACATAGGGGAAAAATTCCATAATTTTGGTCTGGGCAATGATTTATTTATTTATTTATTTATTTATTTATTTATTTATTTATTTTGAGAAGGAGTCTCGCTCTGTCGCTCAGGTGGAGTGCAGTGGTGTGATCTCGGCTTACTGCAACCTCTGCCTCCCCGATTCAAGTGATTCTCCTGTCTCAGCCTCCCAAGTAGCTGGGACTAGAGGTGCACACCACCACACCCAGCTAATGTTTGTATTTTTAGTAGAGTCAAAGTTTCACTATGTTGGTCAGGCTGGTCTCGAACTCCTGACCTCAGGTGATCCACCCATTTTGGCCTCCCAAAGTGCTGGGATTACAGGTGTGACCCACCATGCCCAGCCTGGGCAATGATTTCTTGCATATGACCCCCAAAACATGGATAACAACAGCAAAATTAGACAAATGGGATTGCACAAAACTGAAAAGCTTCTGCACAGCAAAGGAAATTATCAACCCAGTGAAGAGACAACCTACAGATTGGGGGAGAATATTTGTAAACCATACATCTAATAAAGGATTAATATCCAAAATTTATAAGGAACTCAAACAACTCAACAGCAAGAAAACAAATAACCTGAACAAAAAATGGGCAAAGCACATGAATAGAATTTTTCAAAAGAAGACTTACAAGTGATCAACAGGTATATGAAAAATGCTCAATATTACTAATCATTAGGAAAATAAAATTAAACCACAATGAAATATCATGTCACACAAGTGAGAATAGCTATTATTTAAAAAGACAAAAAAATAACAAGTATTGATGAGGATGTGGAGAAAAAGGAAACTTTGTGCACCAGCAGTGGTAATGTAAATTAGTACAGCCACTGTAGAAAACAATACGGAAGCTCCTTAAAAAATGAAAAATAGAACTACCATAAGATCCAGAAATCCCACTTCTCGATATGTAGGTATTCAAAGGAAGTGAAATTAGTATATTGAAGAAATACTAGCATTTCCATGCTCATTGCAGCACTGTTCACAATAGCCAAAATGTGGAACCAATCTGCTTTCTTATTCTTGGCTGTGATAGTACCTTCTGTTCCCTTTGATTTGGTGCCATCCTCCTTCTGATGACACACATGCACACACTCCCACACAGATATACCTGGATTCTCAGCTCTACATTCTCTCTCACTGCTAGCAGGACCTGAAGCTCTTATGAGACTGTCTCTGCATTCATTTACTTAGAAATACTTATTAAGCAACTGCTATTAGTTGAGCTCTGTAGTAGGGGCAGAGACAGGGATAGATCTTAGCCTTAATTCCTTAGACATTGAATTACCTGAGTAGCCTACTTTCTATGCCATGTACCAGCATCCTGGATTTCCTGCCAGAAGGAATTACCAATGATTAACAATTATAACCCTCAAAGGGACTAAGATGTTTATAAAGTGCCTGTTTTAAAAAATATTTATTTAATAATCCCATATAAATATATGGAGTGAATTATCAGTAGTAGGTCTAGACATATTCAAAGAATGCACTATTTTGTAAGGTCAAATAGTGTTAACATATAGATGAGTCATACATTATAATTACATTTTTTTAGATAATTCAAAGAAAAAACATGGAAAACAATATGAATGTCTATAGTATTGTTAAGGGGATGAATATTTTTTAATTTATAGCTCACACTTTGTTTGGATTTCCTCAAAAATCATCTCAACTCTTTTTAAGTTAATGTGTGAGGTGGAGGTAGATGTGTGAGTCAAAAGCATAAATCCTTTAATGACTCGACAAGTACTTATTTAGCACCTACCCAGTTGTTTGCTGTGTCAGGTGCTGCGTAGACTAAAGAGATTAAATAGGGTTGTCCTGGAGATGCTAATACACAAAGAGTAGTAAATTACGCTACACGGGAAATAACATGGTATTGCATGATGGGGACTATTTTGCAGCTAGAACCACAACGAAGTTGTTCTTCCCACAAAAAGGAGTGTGCCATGCTCACTCCCATAGAAAAGCATGGAAACTCAATCAGGAGAACTTGGTAGAAATGACAACAGGGCACAGAACATTCACATCAGGACAGAGAGTAGTGTCAGGGAAGATTTCAATGCTAGGCAAACAAAGAGATAGAAAGCCCTTTGGTAGTTTTGACTAATTACTATCAGGCATTTAGAGGATCTTGTAGGCACATACATTTATCGATATTAATTAATAAAGACTTGCAATTGAAGTAAACCTGAGTGCTTACATCAACAGAGAGAAAAAACAAACCACCAAAGTGACATCATGGCATAGATGTGCCTGCCATGCTATTCTTCTGACTACCCCCTGAACTTTTAGGTTCCATTCTCAAGTATTACCACTCCAACAATCTGGGGGTTCACTGTGCCTCTAATCTTTTGGTCTTATAATTTTTCTAAATTGTCCAACACTTTTCTTATGTCCTTTTCCTCCCTAGCCAGCTCTTATTCCTTCATGTGTTAATATAGATCAGTGGTTCTCTACTTTTGGTTGTGAACCTTTGGCATTTGGATCACCCATTAAGTTGTCTTCCACATCAGCTTAAGTCACCTGCTTAGAGAAGAGGCTGAAATAGTCACCAGGGTATTTACTCCATTTGACTTTATGAGAATGAGTCTAGGACTTCTTTACCTCATTCTCTAAATAATCTCATTTGGTTCCATGATTTTAAGTACCATCTACAGGTTTAGGAATCACACATGCATATATAACTGAATCCCAGATGTCTTTCTCTTCCAGGCTTTTATGTTCAAGGCCTATAGACCATATTCATTTAAATATCTGATATTCCCTAAAATCCCAAATGTTAAAACAGAGCTTTTCACTTCCTCATACAAAATGATTGTTCCTTCAGTCTTGTCTGATAAACAAGATTATAATTTACTAGGTTGTTCAGGCCAAAAACTAAGGGATAATTCTTAGTTTCTCTCTCTTTCCTCCCCGTCTCCCACTCAGTCCATCATGAGGTCCTGTTGTTGTCTCTGAAATAGACCCGAAGCCCCTCCAGTCCTCTTTGTCTTCCTTTTAGCCACTTTTCTAGTCCATGCTGTCCTCCTCTCTTGCTGCATTACTTTAAGAACTTCCTAACTTGTTTTCCTATTTTCACTCTTGCTCATCTTCCATGTGCTATGTACAAAGTACCTGATTTATTTATCTTCTTACAAAGTAGCTACTGTTTTGAAACCATAATTTATATCGAATCATTGTGCCACATAAAACCCTTCAAGATGACCTTTGGAATAAAGTCCAACTTAATAGTGTGATTTACACATCAACATAATCTATACTCTGCCTATTGCCTACTATGACCAGCTCTTCATCTTGCTCACTGAGGACCCCAATTCATGGACCTTTTTTTCTGTGTATTCCTTCAGCATATGATTGAGTAACACTTCTGTGACAGACACTCTTCTCCAGCAGTGAACAAAAATATCCCTGCCTAAAGGCACTTACACTTCAGTGAGGAAAATGGATAATAAACAGATAAATACATAATGCCAGATGGGATAACTGTTGTGAATAAAGCCAAAGAAGAGAATAAATAGTCAAATCAACCCTGAGCAAAATGAACACAGCTGGATACATCACACACCTGACTTCAAAATATGCTATAAAGCTATAGTAACCAAATCAGCATGGTACTGGCATAAAAGCAGACACATAGACCAATGGAACAGAAGAAAACTCAGATCCACATATTTACAGAACCTCAGTTTTGACAAAGGCACCAAGAACATACATTGAGAAAAGAACAGTCTCTTCAATAAATGGTGCTGGGAAAACTGAATAACCATATGAAGAAGAATGAAACAACTTGCCTATCTCTCACTATACACAAAAATAAAAACAAAATAAATTAAAAACTTAAGTCTAAGACCTGAAACTATGAAACTACGAAAGGAAAACATTGAGGAAATGCTACAAGAAACTGATCTGGATGAAGATATTTGTGTAATACCTCAAAAACATAGACAATCAAAGCAAAAATAGACAAATGATATTTTATCAAGCTAAAAAGCTTCTGTACAGCAAAAGAAACAATCAACGAAGTGAAAGAACAATACGTAGGAGAAAATACTTGCAAACTGTCTGACAAGTGATTAATATCTAGAATATATAAAGAGCCCACACTACTTAATAGCAATAAATAAATAAATAAAACAAATAATGAGATTAAAAATGGGCAAAAGATCTCAATAGACATTTCTCAAAAGAAGATATACAAATGGCCAACATATATTATACATTAAAAAATGGTCAGGCTGGGTGCGGTGGCTCATGCCTATAATCCCAGCACTTTGGGAGGCCAAAGTGGGTGGATCACCCGAGGTCAGGAGTTCAAGACCAGCCTGGCCAACATGGCAAAACCCCATCTCTGCTAAAAATAAAAAAAATAGCCAGGTGTGGTGGCATATGCCTGTAGTCCCAGCTACTCAAGAGACTGAGGCAGGAGGATAGCATGAGTTTGAGGGGTGGAGGTTGCAAAGAGCCGAGATCACACCACTGTACTCCAACCTGACAAACTTTGGGTGACAGAGCGAGGCTTCATCTCAGAAAAAAAGAAAAACAAATTGTCAACATCACTGATCATCAGAGTAATGCAAATCAAAACTGCAATGAGGTATCTTCTCACCCCAGTTAGAATGGCTTTTGTGAAAAAGACAGGAAATAATGCATGCTGCCAGGAATGTGGAGAAAGGGGAACTCTTCTGCATTGTTGGTGGAAATACAGATTAGCAAAGCCACTGTGAAGAACTGTATGGAGGTTGTATGGAGGTCCCTCAAAAAGCTAACAATGGAATCATCATATGATCCAACCATTCCACCACTGGATATACATCCAAAAGAAAAGAAATCAATACATGGAAGAGATACTTGCACCCTTATGCAGCATTAATCACAAGAGCCAAAATAGGAAGTCAATCCTAAATGCTCATCAATGAATAAATGGATTAATAAAATGTGGTATATGTACACAATGGAATGTTTTTCAGCCATCATAAAGAATGAAATCCTGCCATTTGCAGTAAAATGATGGAACTGGAGATCATTATATTAAGTGAAATAAGCCAAGAACAGCAAGATAATTATTGAATGTTCTCACTCACATGTGAGAACTAAAAAAGTGGGCCTCCTGAAGACAGTGGATTCATGGTTACCAGAGGTGGGGAAGGAGAAATAAAAATAAGTTGACTAATTGTTACAAATGTACAGTGTGATAGAAGAAATGAGACCGAGTGTTTGATAGATCAGTAGGGTGACTATAGTTTATTTCAAAATAGCTAGGAGAGAATCATTCAAATATTTCTAGCATAAAGAGAAGACAAATATTTATGAGGATAGATATCCTGATTACACTGATTTGATTTTATAAATTATATGAATGTATTAAACTATCACATATACCCCCAAAATGTGTATATCTACTATGTATCAATAAAAAGATAAAAAAAATTTAAAGAGTAAGGATACAAAGTGTGTACTCTGGGCACACTCACAGGCCACATTTCTTCCTTTTCTCAAGATATTTGCACATGTTTTTCATGTCTGCAACCCTTTCTCCATGCTCTCCAAAGGGAGAGTTTGTTCTTATTTCTCAGGACTTTTCTTAAATAGAATCTCCCCAGAGAGGCCACCCCAAGCATCCTTATAAAGTATTTGCTTCTCGCCTTCAGTTTCTGTCTGTTATGATACTCTTTTTTTTTTATAGCATGTATCATATTCTTTAACTACCTTTAATAATATGGTTGCTAATCTATTACCTGTTACATCACTAGACAGTAAGACCCATGAGAGCAGAGGGCCTTGTTCATCTTATTGCATATTTAGTCACTACTGCTTAGAATTGTGACTGAAAAATTGTGGATGCTCACAAATTCTTGTTGGATGAATGAACAAATCTCTTTGTCAAAGTTCTGGGTCAAGGAACCTCTGCAAGTATTGAAATATACATTTCCACATGGTAAATACTCTCTGAAGTGCAGGTCAGTCATGTGCACTTACAAGCAGCTTACTTTATACAACTCTGTTATAATAAGCTTACTTGTTGGGACGAATATTACACATTACCCTAAAGATGTGAAACTCATTAAGTAACTTCAGGTTTCTATTGTTATTCTGTTAGTCAAAAAAGAGAACTCTCAGTGCATTTAACATCAAACATTATAGGCAAAAGCACAATGGCTTGGTGTTTTGGTGTCAGAAAAACCATAATTTAAGCCCCAAAGATCCCCTTTTTTAACGCTGTGACCTTTGACAAAGTCACTTAATATTTCACAGCAGACATTTCTCCTCTGTGAGATAAAAACAGCAATACGTAACACCATAGGGGGTTACTAGGATTAAGTGAGACAGGGGGTGGAAAGTGACTGTGTATATGAGTTAATCAATATGTGTTTATTTGCATGGTTGAATTGGCTCTTACCCTGTTGCCTGTCAAGTGTTCTGCAGGATGAAGACTCTTAGGTGGATATTAGCCTGCAGGAGGTGTTTTAAGGAATACCCTGGGGATCAATATCATGAAAAGGAAAGGAAGGGAGCCCTATCAAGGAGAGGGAGAAGCCTGCCATGCTTCAAAACAAAGGCCTACCTTCTCCATCAAGAGATCTGAAACTGGGATAGCCCTTCAGAATTGCCCCTATTAAGTCAGGAGGGCCAGATTGTTGTACCCATATGTGGACCCACCACTGGATATGGCTGCCCAGGGAAGGGGTCAGGGCCTTGGGAGAGGTGACTCTCTTGAACCCAGGCAATCCCTGTGGGAAATTGGAATGTGGAGGCCATCTGCCAGCCACACTGCCAGTATTCTGAGGGAGTAAGTCCCTCAGTCCTGCAGAGGAGTCTGGATAAAGAATGACAGTGTCTTCAGTGTCCTGGGTTTTAATATAGGTCCATAAACATATCATTTTTTCAATAAATAGTTATCAAATGCCTGTTGTATGTCAGGCATAGTGTCAAACATGGGATACACAATGATGATTAAAATTCTGTTTCTGCCCCTAAGGAGTTCAGAGGAAAGCATGAGAAACAGATATATACAATGAATGTGTCTTCCACAAATCCATAGCTGAATACAAGTCAAGGAAGTCATAGCAGTAATAACTCCAACCTTAGTGAGAAACCTTGGAGTCATTTCCAAACTTAATCTTGCCAAACACTTTTGTGTTCTGTGGCATTTTGAATTCTCTTCTTTTAATTTTCTAAACTGGATGTAAATCAGGAATATCATTATTTAGTGACTACATCAATGAGATACCATTTTCCATTTTAAAATAAGTCACCACTCCAATGTTAGTTCAATAATTTTTATAAGGAATTGGAAACTACAGGCTAAGAATACATTGATCTAAATATCTATTCAGTTGCTAAAAAGGAACACAAATAGATTCATAAGTAATGAGATAACTGACCTTGTGCCACTAACAGTTAATACCTTCAAGTAGATATTTCCCTGTAATTGCTGCAATTAAAGACACCTTTCTGGGCCTATACTTTCTGGGTTGTAAAAGTCACATATGTACCATAAACCCAGAACAATGGACATTCGCCAAGCTCTATCATCACAGCCTTTCTGGGCTTTTTTTCCCAAGCACAACAGATATGGCCAACTTAAAAAAAAAAAAAAAAAGAAACACTCTGTGCTTTTGAAATATGAGTGGATATAAAAGACAGCAGGTGGCTGAAACTAGATGGAATGTTCAAATTTTAATTAAATCATCAGTGCAATTGCTAATGGTAACAGTTTGTTGAAGGAATAAATGACTGAGATCAGTGAGAAAGTAGAATCAGTGAAGAGATTTTTTAAGACTATATTCGATGACTCACTTAGAATCATAAAAGTTTAAGCTCAAGCATCTTTGCCTTGAGCAAGTCTTTCTCCTACTCTTAGTAAGGTTATGTGCTCCTTTGGGGTGCTAATATAATACTCTGTGCTTGCCTCTATTGCATATTGTCCCCTTGTAGAGAGCAACCCTGAGTCCTTATGGGGACTTGATACATGCAGTGAGTAGGGCAATTTTATTAAAGGTCTCAATGATCTTTTCAGTTTATATAATAATTATAAAGACATAATAATTGTAATTGTTGGAAACCTACTATATATCAGATACTTTTACAGCTATAAATACATTATTTCATTCAATCTGTGTAACAGACCTCCAAGGTAGGTACTATCATTAAAGAAAAAGTATTTAAATCATTTTGCAAGTGAGAAAACTGAGGATCAGACAAGTGAAGTACCTATCCAAGGTCACATAGCTAAAATATGGTGGCACTAGCATTCAAACTTAGTCCTCTATGTATTAAAAAAAACATTAAACATCAGTCATCGGCTCCTTGTGGTTACAAAATAAATTGGTGGAGGATTGACAATAGTTTTCTTCAGGGGTGGCCCATACATAGCCTTAGAAGCAGTGTCATTGATAAAACACTTTCTATTTAGTCTATACCAGTTTTTCTCAAAGTTAGCACTATTGACAAATGGGGCTGAATAGTACTCTGTTGTAAAGGATATTCCTATGCATTGGAGGGTTTTTAGTACCATCACTGGCCTTTACCCATTGTATTCCAGTAGCACTCTCTGAATTGTAATGGCCAAAACTGTCCAGACATCACGAAATGTCCCTGGAGTTGAGGAAGGGAAAATTTCCCTGTTTTGAGAACCAGTAGTCTACACACAGAATACAAATTCTATCTCACGCTTCTTGCAAGGAGAGTGTTAGTGTGTGTGCGTTTAGTATAGGACTCCCTTTAGTTTGATTATAATGAACTCCACCTGCAAGTGAAGTGAGAAAGAGATTTAATGAGTTGCTAAAATGTTCTAAAGTTAATATTTAAGTCAAATGGGATCATCACTTTCTTGGAGCAAAATGTGAAACTGAAAGACAAAAACAAGGCTTTGCAAAGGGGTTTCTGTGTTGAGTGAATCAGTCCCTGGAGTCTCACTACACTAAACTTTACAGTGTACATTTTCTTAATGGCAACCAGGGAAAATAGACACTAATACTGCCCCCACTGTACACAAAATTCAAGATCTTTTAACAATGCAAAAAGGAGCTATTGTGTGCTTCACACCACTGTGAGTTATACCATAAATATTCATTAAAACAGAAGTCTGGAAGCATATGCTACTTTTACAAATAATGAGGCAGAAAGCAATCAGAGGGCTGCTTAGATGAGGTCACAGGGAGTATACTACACTGGGGAGGCAGAAGAGACAGTCTTCCAAGGTATCCTAAGGGAGTAAGTATTAACCCCTTATTGGATGTGTGTCTTACAAAATTTTTCTCCCATTCTGTAGGGTGCCTCTTCATTTTATGATCATTTTCTTTGCTGTGCAGAAACTGTTTAGTTTGATATAATACCAGTTGTTTATTTTTCGCTTTTGTTGCCTGTGCTATTGGTGCCATATTTAAAAAAAAATTTCTAGGACCAATATCAAGGGTATTTTCCCCATGTTTACTTCCAGAAGTTTTATGATTTCAGATTTTACATTTAAGTCTGTAATATATTTTGAGTTGATTTTTGTGTATGGTGTAAGTAAAAGGCCTAATTTCATTCTTTTACACGTGGATGTGCACTTTTCCTGACACCATTTATTGAAGAGACTATCTTCTCCTGTTTTGTATTCTTGACACTCTTTTTTGAAAATTAGTTGACTGTATCTACTTGGGCTTATTTCAGGGTTCTCTTTTCTATTCCATTAGTCTATGTGCCAGTTTTTATACTGGTAGCTTACAGTTTTGATTACTATACCTTTGTAGTATATTTTGAAATCAGGTAGTGTGATGCTTTCATCTTTGTTCTTCTTGCTGAAGACTGCTTTGGCTGTTCAGAGTCTTTTATGGTCAATATTAATTTTAATTTTTTTCTACTCCTGTAAAAAAATGCCATTGAAATTTTGATGACAATTTTATTCAATCTGTGGATTGCTTTGGGTAGTATGGACATTTTAACAATATGGAATCTTCCAATTCATTAACATGGGATATCTTTCCATTTATTTGTGTCTGATTAATTTTTTTCATCAATGCCTTAAAATCCAAAATATACAAGAAACTCATATAATTGAACAGCAAAATATGCACACACACACATCACACACACACACACACACACAAACATTAAATCACTCAATTAAAAAATGGACTGGGGACCTGAACAGACATTTCTCAAAAGATGATATACAAATGGCCAACAAATACAGAAAGAAATGCTCTACATTACTAATCATTAGGGAAATACAAATCAAAACCATAACGAGATATCACCTCATACATGCTAGGATGGCTATTACTAAAAAAAAAAAAAAAAAAAAAAGATAATAAGTGTTGATGAAGATGTGGAGAAAAGAGAAACTTTGTACACTGTTGGTAGGAATGTAAATTGGTACAGTCATTATGGAAAATAGTATGGAGGTTCCTCAAAAAATTAAACATAGAGCTGTCGTATGATCCAGCAGTCTCATCTCAGGGTATATGTACAAAGAAATTAAAGTTAGGATATTGAAGACATATATGCACGTTCCTGTTCATTGCAGCATTACTCACAATAGCCAAGATATGAAAATAACCTAAATATCCACTGATGGCTGAATGGATAAAGAAGTTGTGGTATAAACACACAATGAAATATTAACCAACCTTAAAGTAGAAGAAAATTCTGTCATTTACTACAACATGGGTGAACCTGGAGGGCATTATGTAAAATAATGTCAGACAAAAACAGATATATAAACTCATATATAGAATCTAAAATAGTCAAATTCATAGAGGCAGAGAGTAGAATACCATTGTCAGTGGCTGGGGAGAGGAGAATGTGGGGAAGAAATGGTTAAAGAATATAAAATTTCAGTTATGCAAGATATAAATTCTGGAGGTCTAATATACAGTAAAGTGTCTATAGCTAACAATATTGTATTGCATACTTAAAATATGCCAAGAGGGTCTTATGCTAAAGTGTTCTTACTACAAAAACAAACAACAAAAACAATAATTATAATAAAACAGGCAAGAGGAAACTTGTGGAGGTAATGGATATACTTATGCCCTAATGATGGTAATGATTTCACAGGCAAATATTTATCTCCAAACTTTTCTAGATGTATACATTATATATGTACAGCTTTTTATATGTCAATCATATATAAATAAAGTGGTTTAAAAAAGCAGTGGGAAGTCGAAATGTAAAGGAGCCATATTTCTTGAGTTTTTCTATACAAGATGTGCACCTAATAGGTACTCAAGAAATGTTAATCACAGTCCTGTTACATTAAAAAAAAAAAAAACTAAAGCATTCGCTGATTAATTAATAATTGGCACTGGCCATCAAACCACTCCACATAAAAAGAGATGGCATTTAGTTCTTGCCTACCCTATATGTGCTTAGCAATGTTTTTTGGCTTATTACACATTTTAAACTCATTTGTGATTATCGTAACCCCAAAAGTCATATAATTTTTCTTATTTTATAGATGAGAAAGGCAATGCAGAACGACTTGCCCAAGGCCATAAGACTAATAAAAAGGGCCAACATTTGAATGTCTATGAGCTCCCAACTCAATGTTCTTTTAGTTATATTACAGTATAGAGAATGCAAAATGTAATATATTTTATAGTAGTTCACATTAACTCAATTATGTTCAAAATAATTCTTTTTGATAGGGAGGATAAGTGTTACGATCTCTAATTGTAGATGAGCAAATTGAACCTTATTCCTATTTCAAAATCGGTACTTTTTTTTAATAGATATTATTAAACTTCAAACTAGAAGAAGAGAGGCTGGACAGAATTTCCAAGTCCCATTTCTTCCGGTTCCCAGTAGCTAAGGTCAACTCCTGGCCTCACCAGTTTTTAGCAGTGTAAATATGTAAGTGACTTACCTGTATCTAATTTCTTTTATCTACAAAATGGGAATAATAAAGCTGCCTACCTCACAGTGTGAATGTAAAAACTAAAAGAGATTATACACATAAAGAGCTTAGAAGAGGAAACTATACATAATAAAAGCTTGATAAGTGTTAGTTACTGCTACTATTATTCTTTGATTCTGCAACATTCATTGAAGACCTACTGTATGCAAGATGGCACATTAGTTAGCATTGGAGAATTCAGAAAATATTGAGCACTAATATGTGCTAGGCACTCTTTCAGGTGCTTGGGTTATATTAGTAAACAGACAAAGGTGACATCATTATTGTCTTTACTGAACACCTTACAGTACAACTCATATAGTAATACTGGAGTCTTGTCTAACTAATCCTCAATTGGTTGTCACTGCCAAACCCTTCCCTAACCCTTTTATCATTCCTTCACTCCTTCTAAGTGTGCCAGGTCTCCAAGCAATGGCAGATCCACAGATGGTGTTAAATATACATACATACACACTCTCTCTCCCTCTCTTTCAATATTTAATCTACACAGGTACTGAGTTAATAAGCTCATGCATAACCTCCCAATTAATCCTCATAACAGCCATGTGAAATGCATTCTTTTATAATGCTCACTTAACAATGAGAAAAACAAGTCTCAGAGAGGCTAAGTAACTTGTCTGAAGTCATATAGCCAGTGAGTAACCTGTCTGTCACTGGAAATAAGTCATCTGACTTCAGGCCTTTTCAGATGACCCTCTGGTATTTACTTTCTTGTTCTGGTCAGGCACCCCTGTCAGTACTCCATCCATGCTTTTTTCTTTGGAAACAGTAATCCTTCAGGGAATGAAAACGTAACTCTATCTTTTCAAAGGTAAGAGAACCCTCTTTGGAAGTGAAAGCTCAACCCTCACCTAAAGACACAAAACTAAGAAGTCAAAGAGCCACGATTTGAATCCAGATTTGACACAAAATGTTTTCACATGTATTTTAGCAGCAGTGAGTTAGGGTCATGAGGAAAATTTGGTGTGAGTAGTTCTTCTACACATGGTCTCAAAATGAAGGCTTTTTGATGTTCTCTCTAGATAAGGTTAGACATTCAGACACAGGGATGTACAATACACCAGATGTATTTTTTTAAAAAAGTGACATTCAACGTGTGTGCTACTCACAGAACGCACTGCACGAATGAGGATTTTTATGAATTCTACAATCATCCTTGGAACCTATTTACATTTCCATCTTAAATGGCTTCATTCATAAAATGTAAATATTCAAAATATGTCACAAATTTTATAACCCTATTTGGACATTTAAAAAATTTTGAAATTATAAACAAGCCTCAAAAATGAAAAGTCTCAGAGGACTATCTCTTTATGAAAAATCAGGCAAAGGGAGAATTATTAGTTTGTCCAAAGTCACAGACCAAAGTATGGAATAGAGACCACAGAGGTACTGTCTCAATTTTTGGAAAGACAATGCTGAGGGCAAGGATGACATCTGGCTTCTTAAATTTGAGAGGAGCAAAAGAACAGAGAGAGGATCAGTGGTAGTAAAAAAAAAAGGAGGAAAGGAAGGAAAAGAGATGTCCCCAGTTGTTTAGGGTGCCAGGGAAAGTGAAGGATGGGGAGGAAAAAAAGGCTTAGATGGCGACAAGCATGAGATAGTGAGAGAAGAAAAAAATCTGCAAGTCATGCCATTGGTTCAACTGAATTTCATTTACTGTCTTTTGTAGATGTTAGTAAAATTAGAATGAGTTTTGCTTTTGGTTGCGGGACTTCTTGCTTTCTTTTTCTTTTAATAATGTGTTGCTATAATTAGACTGAACCACATAAATTCATATAATTCTAAATTCATAAGCATTACATAAATAATCCTTGAATGGAGATGAACTATGAGTAACCAAGCCAAAGAAGAAATAGATAATCTAAATATAGTCAGTACTCGCTCAATTCAACTGTATTCAATAAGCATTTATTAAGCATGTACTAGACGTTGTCTCTTGGGATACAAAGACAGGACTCATTTCCTGCCTTCAAGAAACTCATACACAGGTTGGTAAAAAGAAAAGTAACACTCACATAACAAAATGAAAAGATAGTAGAAATATTAAAAGTATGGAAAAATGCAGAGGATGGAGTAGTAAATTGTCTTTCGGTGTTAGAAAACTACTCAGAAAAGTTTTTAGACTTCAGGAAAATATTAGATATTTGCCAGGCAAATATTCAATAGAAACATATTCACAAAGAACATGAAAAAATATTCCCAGAAGTATGAAATAGCATGGAATATTAGGCGGTATTTTAGCATGGAATATGTGGGGACATTCTAGTGCATTCTTTCTTATCTGGCAGAGTCCATTAAAATTACCTGTGTATATGTTTCAAAATAGAGACTCTAAGTGCCCACCTCAATTTACTGCATCAGGATTTAAGTGTGTGTATTTTGAAAAAAAATCTTCCAAATGAATCTGATATATACTTTCTTAAGAGCCAATTATTTGAGTTTTCTAATAGAATTTAAACTGTGGAATAGGCACAAGAATTAGAACTCATTGTGGAATAGCGAAGTAAACACAGACATTAAGTGCAAAGATCTATAAACTTCTGCTTTGAAATGATGCTGTTACATTTCCATGTGTAGTATATCTCCTATAGTAAATTCATCTAGAGCTGTAAAGCTTCTAATATGGAGAGATTCCACTAGTACATAGAGTTTTCCATTTTTTTATTTGATTAAGTTCTGCAATGATTGTGTGTGTGTGTGTGTGTGTGTGTGTGTGTGTGTGTGGAGTTCACAGGCTCATTTTACCTTAGAAATTGTATAGTAGTTTGGAAATGAGAATCAGATATATGAATATACCTCACATAAACTTACTAACCAAATTATTCTCCCTACCTATGAATCTTTTCCTTTCTTGTCTTTCCCTTTAGTACTATTTGGAAGATTAGCCTTCAGCCTTGTATATTCTTCTTTCAAGTATGGTTCTCTAGGAAAATGGGAGTAAGGAACAAATCAACATGAAGACTGTTTTCAAGTCATTATGTTAGACTGGCTTTAAGAAACGTGGAGAAAGAACGATAGGAATGCATTTTTCATTTCCGGTGTTTTGGGTGTTTAGCATTCTCAAGTTGACAGTGTGAAGAAACTGAAAATAAGGGCCGCTGGCTGATGGAGGTGACATCATTTTAATAGATATTAAATGTCATATACAAAAAGTTGACACATCTAATTGAGTTTTCTCTGATATTAATCAAATTAACTGACATGGAAAGTTTCTAAACCTAATGAACATAGGCTTCTGTCCAAACCAGTTACCATTGAAACGCATCCAAAGATGGACAGATATAATTGTGCTTAATGAGCTTGGTGTTGAGATACTTGAGAAGAAGTTTCAGTTGAAACAAAGATCTGGGGGCTTTGTGTATTGTAGTTCACTGCTGACATGTGTTTTGATGGAATCAAATTGAGTTCATAGACAGTAAGGATTGTGTCTTATTACACATCCCCACTGTCCAGGGTTCTTAGAGCTCAAGTCTGCTTGTCAAAGAGGAGGCCCTCAGGAAAGGGCTGGTGAGGGAACAGAAAAATGAAAATAAATTCCTACCAACATTCTCAGGGTTGGGAACACTTTTACAGCTTACTTTTCTTCAAACTCTTCATTGAAGCTCCTTCTAGAGTGGAAACAATTTCATTTCTTTGTGTTTCCAGCATAAAGATCTGTTCTAGATATCTTTTGCTTGTCCTTGCAGACTCACTCTATCCCTTTCCACTTTGCTCTCCGCCCAGGTGACTGGCCTTTGTTGGCTACCCACCAGTCTCCATTATGCTCTGGTTTCTGGTTAGTTTTGCTCATGGATGCCCCAGCAGGAAATAAGGGAGAGGAAGAGGAGAGAGAGAAGTTGTGTTACTTATTCTCAGGCTGTCTTCCTACAGGCCATCTTGGACAGGCCTTATCTTTCTACCAACATTACTGATCCTTCTAATAGGATCTTTACACCAACACTGCTTTCTCCTTCCTGGTCCCAGTAATGTTTCTCTTCCTCCTTACTGCAGTATTAAGGATAGTAACATCTTGGCTGTCCTTAGCCTGGGTTGCTGCACAGTCTTCCTCCCCATAATTTTAAATAGTTTCCTTATTAAACTCACCTTGAATTATCTAATTTTGACATGGCACTTGTTTCCTGTTGAAAATACTACTGATACAAAACAATGATCTGACCTTTTGGCCAAGGCAGGATACGCACTGGAAGGGATGCCCAGGGATGGGCTATTATACCAGTTTCAGAAAGAGAAGCAGATTGCTTAGAGTAGTGCAGGACTTATTTTATTTTTGGAGCCACTTATTTTATTTTATTTTCAGCAACTATGTTGTCTTCTCCAATCTGTGAGCAGCTACTTACAAGTTAAGAACTTTATCTTACACACTCCAGCCCTACCCCATTCTCTTTCTCCCTCCATTTCTCCCTATCTTTCCACTTCTCCAGCCCCACCTAACCAGATTAGGGCTCAGTTGACACAGGGTGTGACCAGGAGAACAATGAAATGCTTCAATAATGCAAACTTGGAGCTAACATGATTAACCACTCCATTCACTTCTATTCTGTGGAGCCCACTCACTCCAGTCCTATAATTAACCTTGTTAATAATACAGCTCTGCATTTTGTGAGGTAAATTTAGGATGGAAAGAACAAAGGAATGAGTGAATATTGGGGATTAGGTAGAGGTAGTCTGACTTTTAAAAATGTACATGAAACTATCAGCTGGAAAAAGAAGGAACTTAATGATTTTTATGAAAAACTATCTTTCACCAATGGAGAGGTCAATTGATTTATAGAATAAGATTCATGTTATCAGTGGCCATGACTTGGGCCACTGAGAGCTGCAACATAATCCCTCCATAAATTCCCTTCACTTTTTAGTTTACAAAGTACTTTTTATATCCTTTATCTTATCCATTCCAAATTTTAGATTTGAATTCTTCAGGAGAGGAACTAGGACTCAGAGCCAGGTCTTCTGACTACCTATCTTTCTAGAACTCCCAGGAGGCCCCTCATTCCAAACCACCATGGCTCTAAACATTACATTCAGCTTAACGACTTGGACAAACTCTAGAAATAGCTGCTTTTTGGCTGATTGATAAACTTAGTCCTCAACAGGAAGCATCTTGAATTAGTGCCATCATCAAGCCATTATGAGAAACGACATATTAACATAACATCAATACCTAATTTTAAAAAGCTTGTATTTAATAGTCTTGCATTTAAAAAGCTTCACTTACTCAAATCCAGTCTTTTTCTTTTCCGGTTATAGAAAGTGAGAAGTTATCTTTGGCAAACTGAGAAATGTGCTCTTTGTGGAGAGGAGTAGAAAGGTTGGGAGAGACAGAGAGACAGAGACAACAGAGACCAGAGTGAAGTGAATTTTATCCTGACAGCCCAAACTAGGTCCCACTACAGCTGAAACAGCTCTCTGTGGGAAGCACCTACTCCACATCTGAAAACCTTTGGTCACTTTTAGGGGATTTAGCCCTCTCAAAGCTAGGTCTCTTAGTTTTATTGGTTTACTTATTTGTTGTTTTAGGACAATGAGGTTATAGGTAGGACACAGATGGGACCATATTCTTGCTTCATTGTGTACAAGCTGGTGACGTCTCTGAGACTCAACTTCCTTATTTGTAAAATGAAAATAATAATGCACCTCTCATAGGAATATTGTGAGGATTAAAGAAAACAGCATTTGAAACATTTTAATTCAGTGCCCTGTTTGTTCTGTGTGTTCCAGCTTGTACCTTAAAGTACTCCCAAAAGGCCTTGTATATTACACTCCCTCAATACACACGCAAGGTTCCATCAAGGTGGGTGAGTTGGGGAAACTCTTCCATCATTACCTGTGAACACTGAGGGCCTTCTTTGCACTGGTACCACCCCAGTCTTTACTTAGTTCTTGGCACCTAACCTTGTCTTTTACTGATGAACATACATCTGCGTTTAGAATATGTTCTTGGCATTTTATTTCCCTGGATGGGACCCACAGAGCTCAGTAAGACCGAAGTTTTTACTCTTCCTGCCTCTAGCTGTTTCAGGTCAGCAAATATGACCCCATTGTCAGCCGTTTGAAACCCAATTCTCTATGGCAATTTTATTTTTATGCTGGACCATTCCCTGAAGGTAAGAGAACATTCAGATTTATAATGGATACTTTGTGATGAGTGAATTTGAGAAAAGATTAATATTTTAAATTATGGTGAACCCTTTCTGAATTTACTTGATGCCTTTATCAATAACATTCCCATTCTACTGTCTGTGTAGTCTCTGACCACATACTGCTCCTCAGGGTTTTCTGAGTGTTCAGAGCTCAGAAAACTTATGGTATAATTCAATCATGGAGGAGAGATAGGGCTGCAGCCTTCTAGATATGTATCTAATCCACCTTAAGATATGTATTTTTTCACCTTAGCCCAAAGATAAATATAATGCTGTTGGGAGATGGTCTTAGTTCCACTGAAACGTGACTATTAACTGTGTGAGTTTAGTTGAGTCTTTTAACCCACCTGGGACTCTGTTTCTTTATACATAAGTAGGCAACATAAAACCTACCTTCTGGTGTCATCATAAAGATTAAATAAGTAATTCATTTGTATAATAAAGTTTATCATACTCCTCACCTATGCCTGACTCTGAGCTCAGTGCCCGAAAAACAAGGATGAATGAAATCTGATTCTAACCTGGAAGGATCTCAAAATTTGGAGAAGGAGATAGGCAAATAAGGGGACAATCAAGAGCCCTGGAATTAGTGCTGTAAAGAAGGGAAGAATTGTGTTCTGGAGGTCCAATTCACCTAGGTCTAAGCAGGTTAGGGAATGCTTCCTGGATGAAAAGCTTCCTGGATGACCCGTGAGCCAACATATAGACACATAGAAGTTCTTCAGGTATGTGGAGCTGGACTCAGGATGCAATGAACATGACTCAGGATGAAGACTGTAGTCTCGGCTGGGCGCAGTGTCTCAGGCCTGTAATCTAGCACTTTGGGAGGCCAAGGCAGGTGGATCACCTGATGTCAGGAGTTCGACACCAGCCTGGCCAACATGGTGAAACCCCATCTCTACTAAAAATACAAAAATTAGCCAGATGTGGTGGTGGGTACCTGTAATCCCAGCTACTCAGGAGGCTGAGACAGGAGAATCGCTTGAACCCAGGAGGTGGAGGTTGCAGTGAGCCGAGATCGCGCCACTGCACTGTAGCCTGGGAGACAGAGGAAGACTCCATCTCAAAAGAAAACAAACAAACTAATAATAAAGAAAAAAAAAAAAAGAAAACTATGAAAAAATAAATAAATAAATAAATAAATAAATAAAAAGAAAAACAAACAAACAAACAAAAACCACTGTAGTCTCTGGAGGGAGGTAGAGGCTATGAATGCAGCAAATGGCTGACATTTTATCCCATCTCCACCTTGCTCCACTGATATGCATAGATTCTGGTGTTAGTCTACTAGCCAGGATTGGGATTCATGTGCTACCAGTGTGCCTCTGCACAGTTATTTACCTCTCTAAGCCTTGCTTCCTCAGCTGTAAACGTGGTATAACAATAATTCCTGCCTCAAGGGCTACCGAGGGGATTCAACAGAAAATGCTAGCATATTAGCTGGCACATGGTAAGTACTCTACTAATGTAACTATTATTTATAATGATCATTAATCTTTCATGAATAATAAGGTTAATAATAAGTAACACTAACATAGTGCTTACTATGTGTGAGGCACTATACTAAGCATTTTACATATATTCATTCATTTAATCTTCACTACAATACTATGAAGTCAGTACTACTATCATCCTCACGTATAGGTGAAGAAGTAATTTCACAAGTCACACAACTAGTAAGAAGTGGAGCCGGGATATGATTCTCAGAAGTTTGACTTCAACATGTGTATTCTTAATTACTACCCTAAACCATAATAAGCAAAATAATAAAAGATATATTTAACTAAAAACTTTGGAAGTGGTTTGGGAGGAACACAGAAGAAGTCTTGTTTCAGACTCTTGCTTATAGAAGAGAATAGAAAGGGAAGAAAGAAAACAAGTTCCCTTACTCTGCCAGATGCTCCTGCACAGTTTTGCACATCGGTGTCCACACTCAACCAAAGAATCACAGTGGCTACCAGATTCCAACTGCTAAACAGCACAAGGGAGTACAGCCTGGAGTTTTCCAGAAATACTTGCAAAGGCTTTGTAAAAAGTGGGAGGCTCTGTGCCAGCAGATTGACAAATACCAATGGCACTTAAGCTACCGCAGATACTGTAACCCTACTTGTATCCATGAGTCAATGGTCTGGGCATGCCATGGTTCTGTGGACACCCTCTTGATTTGCTAGTGTTTCTCTCCTGGGTGAGTGCTCTAAGAGAATACATGCTGAGTGGATCCTTTCATTCGCACCCTCATGTCTTACTGTTTTCTGCCCTAATCAGAAGGGCTGTTTAATAAATACATTTTGAATTAATTAAATTGAAAAAACAAGGTTCAAGTTTATAACTATGAAGTGTTCATAACAAGATAGTATGGGGTCCCTGTTTGATCTTTTAAAAAGCTGCCGTGGAATAACTGTCATTTATCATTTGTTCCCAAAATAATTTTATGTGGTTTGGAAATGGCACAAGCCAATTTGCAATGGAAGAGGAGTTTGAAACTAATGTTCGTCTTTCAGCCTTTTATTAAGTTGCTTAAAAACCATTCTAATTCCCCACCCCCAACCCCCAAAAAAATCTTTTTTAAAATACTGCTTTCTTCTCTTCAAAACTGAGAGAAATGGTGAACTCACTGGATCGTCTGGAAAGTGGCAAAAGCCAAGTGCTGTGCCTTTCAGGCTTGGAGAAAATGGAAGTAACAATTCATTTTGGACAGGACTTGGTGCCAAAATATTTTTGCTCCTGCTAAGTTCTCTCTGATGTATGACTTGATTTTGGCTAGGAAAGTAGTCAAGTGCAGGGAAGAGCTTTACCCTGATGATGAAATTTTGAATGCTACCTTCCTGCCATTCACCCAACAAAAATTTTCCATGTTCCCACTATGTGCAGCCACCATGACCTTTGTACTGTGAATGCAGCAGTGCACGATGCTGACCTGTTCTGGTTCCTGTCCTCGTGGAGTTCGCCATCTTACAGACTGTAAGTAAGCTGGTTGATCTCTCTAAAGCTGAACTTTCATTTCCCCAGGAAATGAGTATAACCCTACTTTTTGAGACTACTTAAAGGACCTAGCACAATCCATGTCCCACTATATGTGAACTCTGTTTCAATCTTCCTTTCCTATGCATTCCTCCATGCCTTTGGTGCTATGTCTGGAAACCTGTTCTTTCCTCTCCAGTACACTAGGTCCTGGTTTGCCTCCATGCTTGGTGCATTTCAGGCACCCAGGCCCTGATTTTAAATCCATCCCTGGGCCTACATTTCTCCTGATCTCAGTTTCTCCCTGTCACCTGCTTCCCCTCAGTTGCCCACTGTGTTCACATGTTCCCCTTTTTCTGACTCACTGTGGGCTCCCAGCTTTCGTTTCTGACAAGCCCCAGTGGCTCTTGCCACCTTGGACCCACACTGTCCCTGGATCCCTCCCTCAATCAGCAGTCCGGACATGAGGGCTGCCACGTTTTTCATCCTCCTCCTTTTGTTGGAGGCTGGAATATCCTGAGCCTCAGGTGTCTAACTCTTATGCTTGAGTCTCAGAGGGATCTTAATTCTTCAAGGTGCTTGACTCTAAAATGTTCAGCCCATGGAAGCAAGAAGCACCTGTAGCTATAAGTATTCAGTCCTGAATCATGAGAGATGAGAATCCTAGGAAAAAGTTAAGTGGTTAGTTAGGAAAACCACAGAGTAGCATTGAGGCTCAGTGAAACTATTCAGATCTGTGAAATTGCCCAGAAAATTTTAGAGCATAAAGAATTCCAGACCAAATGTGTGGCGTTTAACGTCCTATAGCCAGGGCAGGCTCTCAAAGTCCACAACACAGTTTATGAGAAAGAGAGAGAGAGATGTGATCTCTGCATTAACTTATAAGGGGGGTGTGACTTGTTTTAACTCTTCAACCTATGTTTTTTCATTCATTCATTCATTCATTCATTCACTGTAAACAAATCTTTTTTTTTTTTTGATAGTTGTCAGAAATTTTTATTTATTTAAAGTAACATTGGTTGTTGATTAGACATATATCATTATGGTTTAGGGTATGAGATATAGTGTCCAATGCAGTATTATTAGTTTAATATATATCTACTTGTGGCAATAGTGAACAGTTTCAAGAGATGAATACATAATTTAAATGGGAGAATGACATAACTGCACTTTCATTTCAATGTCTGAGTTTGATAACCAAAAAGACTTGCATTTTTAGATAAACATTTTCTATTTCCCAAATCTCAAGACCTGGATACAAAATGTAGAGCTGCAGATTTAGGGCCCGAATGGCTGGAGTAGCAGCAGGTGTTACCTGCACATTTGTGAACATTTTACCAAGAGAAAAAAGGGGAAAGTGGAGATTCTCATGTCTGCATGTGTACTCAATGAACACGTTACTCTGATTAGGTTTGTGGGCCCCATGGTCTCTGAATCAGTTTCAGGTCTGAAGATAACAAGAGTCATTGAGATAAAATGATTGATTGTTGCCCAGTGAAGTTGGTAGAAATTTGGTCTAGTCTCTCTAGAAGTGACTGTAGAGGACTATAGATACCAAATAGGCAGAAACAGTTCTGCCTGCATATTTAGGGGACAGCATGCACTTTGTTGCACAAGTGTGAGCTGACTGGAAGTCTGAGAGGGAAAGTCCCCTTTAGAGTAAATTCCGGTTGGCACCTTATGTGTTTATATCATGTCTGGTAATTATAGACAGTGTTTGGAAAAAATAATTAAAAGAATTTTCTCCAGCCCCAGAAAAACTCCACAATAGAACAGAAAGAAAACTGTTTTATGTGACATGCATCATAGTCAATCTGCTTAAGAGACTGCAGAGACAGAATGAGGGTCACCAAAATTAGTCCACAAGTAGAAGAATTTCCAGCACCATGTCATACATAGTTCATCCTAAATTCACATGGAGATAGAAGAGGCCATCTGTATATGCTAATTGTTTATATTCAATAACAAACTTTTCACATCTTCATAACAGGAGGTAGTTTAGCAGCTTGAAGCCAGGTACTTGCTGAAGGTAGGCTTTCACTCTGCTACAAAAATGGTTGAAAAGCATTCTATCCTTTTGGCTATTTACATTTTAGAGCAGTGGCTCTCTGTGCTCCATGGCATTGGGCTACAGCACTTGCTTGCTTTTTCCTGGTTGCTAGTGTCCTCTCTTAACCTCTATCATCTGCCACTGAGGCACAGCCTTGAGCACAGCTCAGTTTATGTGAACCCCATTTCCCACAGCAGCACTGTAGTGTCACATCAGAGAGGAAAGCCTGAGCTGCAGGAGAGCCTGCAGGCCTTGTGAGTAGAATTGCACCTTCACAAGAATGGGAATGTGACAAGTGTTTCAGCCCGTTTTTGATTATCACGGTGACATGGAAAAAAAATTCGGATGAATTTCCAGCATGAGTACAGATAGAGATATCTCCAAAAGTTCTCACTGTGACAGCCTACCTCATTCAGACACCATGGGATACTAATAGGGCTTCTGAAACAGACACCCAAAGTATTGGAGAGAAAAACAGATCTCCATCTGAGCAAGATAATTTTGAGAGGAAAAATTAAAAAGATCTTAAGAAAAAGCTCAGTTTAGATATAAGATTGATCAACTCAGCCAGAAAATAAGATGGACTCTCGCTTTGTCACCAGGCTGGAGTGCAGTGGCATGATCTTGGCTCACTGCAACCTCTGCCTCCCAGGTTCAAGTGATTCTCCTGCCTCAGCCTTCCGAGTAGCTGGGATGACAGTGGTGCCCCACCATGCCTGGCTAATTTTTGTATTTGTAGTAGAGGCGGGATTTCACCATGCTGGCCAGGCTGGTCTCTCCTGACCTCAGGTGATCCGCCCACCTTGGCCTCCCAAAGTGCTTGGATTACAGGCGTAAGCCACCATGCCCAACCTGAGGCTGTCTTTTAATTTCTTTATGTCATTCCAAACATGAAACACCAAATGCAGAAGGATAATGTCCTTTTGTTTCAATCATCATAATAATGAAATTCCACTGAATCTGCTCTCAGAAGAGAAAAAACTAAAAGACTAAGCTATAATACAGCAGATAGAAGGCAGATTTGGATCCCACTCTTATTTATCAGAAATAAGGCAGAACAGAATAATTGGATGACAACGGGCTTCAGACAAGGGGAGAGAATGACAACTTCCCTCACAAATTTTGTGACTTTTGGTAAGTTCCTAAGCTTTTATGCTTCTCAGTTTTCTCATTTGTAAATGAGTCTTATAATGTTCACCTCACAGGTCAGAACTGCAGAAACCTTTGCCATGAGACTGAAATAATATGACATATGTAAAGTACCTGGATCATAGTAGGAGCTCAACACATAATAGTTTTCGTAATGGCTATTGTCACTTTGATCAATAACTTGGGGCTTATATTTAAATCTGTTCTGTAGTTTGAGTTCAGTCTGAGAGCTATTGGATTTCTGGAATTATTAAAATGAAGTTCTTAATTGTTTTCATTTAAAATGTAAAGTTTCTTTTTTTCTCAGCTATCTTAAAGTCTCCTATAATTGTTAGAACCCAAAACTTGCATGGGAAGGACTCAATTTTTTTCCCACCTCTGTTTATTGTGGGCACAAATGGCTTTTTGGAACCTGTGGCTCAGGGAACACTGCTGGTTCACATCAGAGGCTGAGCTGGGTGGATTCCAGTGAAGTAAACTGACCTCGGGGAGCTGTCTGCAACGCTGGACTTTCAGTCTAAGCAGAGTGAAGTGAAATGCAAGTATAGCGTTAGCGAGTAGTCCTGGGTTTAGCCCAGAAAGCCTTGGGCTCAGATCCTGACACTGCTGCTTACTCCCCAGGGGGCCCTGTGCAAGTCACTTTACCCCCAGGTCTCAGTGTTCTTGTCGGTAGAATGGGGATGATGGTAATGAGTCTCAGGTTTTGAACTTGATGAAATGCAGTAACTAATATAACAGTGCTCCTGCAATATTTCATACCTTCATTAGCTGTAGTGCCTCTGGGACTTTATTGTATAAAAATATCTTATAAACCAAAGCATGAGTGAAAGGAAAACATATAGAACACGGAAAATCATCTGTCAAACTCTGATGACCTTAGTTCCAGTCTAAGAATTCAGTTGACTCTCAAGAAGGGGTCTGGAGGAAGAGAGGTAGCCCAGTTGGCAGAAGAAATACTACATATTTGATAAAAATCACTCCTTACAGAGCCTTCATAAAATGTAAAAAAAAAAAAAAACTTAAGCTAGAATCCTAGCAATGCCTCAAGTGTCCTTATATATTACCCATCTTTTAAATTTGTAAATGCTTTTAAATGTGGAGCTTTTTACCTGCAACACACTTTTACTTGAAACCTCCATGTGTAAATGTGAGACCAAAGCAAAGGATGGGAGGTGCCAATCAGTCAAAGAAAAGAGGATCTAGGCAATTGGTGGGTTAAGTCAAAGGCTAGGCACAGGCTAATAACTGCTCTGTCCTCACAACTAATTTCCATGTACGAGACTGCCTCCTATGGTCTTAAAATGTGTGATTTTTGCATCTCAGGGGGATTAATTCTCACTAACATACTTTTTGCGAGTAGCAAATACTACCATTATCATCTTTGCAGAAGAATAGTAGATTGGAGAGAGTCTTAAGTGAATTCTTTTTACATGCCTTACTTCACTTCACCATATCTCACTTTGTGTAAGCAGGAGAGAGCCTTCTCAATTTCTTGAAGTAGCCTCTTCATGTACAAATACCCCTCCCATTCACCAAGGCTCTTGAGCTTTGAGAAAAGGAAAAAAAAAAAAAAAAAAGAAAATCAATAGAACTGCTTTCTCACACCCATCTCCTCCGTTAACCATCTTTCTCCACTTAAATATTTGTCTATGAGACCCAGAGATGTTTTTCTCAGTAAAGTACCCAGCAATGGTCCCTCAAACAAAGCCTAAGCATTTGCTAGCTCCCATCACACTGCAAGCATTTCCTCTTCCCTGAATTCTGAATGCTTTTGGAAAATGCTTGCTAATAAGTGTGAATAAGATAATTACCTACTTCCATTTTGAAAAAGGCTTTATGGCAGGTAGAGTTAGTCAGACAGAGCTCTCACATTTAATAATAGCTGTGTAAATATTGTTTCCTTCTGTTTCGATGGAATAACAAATAATTTCCAGTTTTTAGATAAATGCTATCAAGAGGATGTTAATTGGCATGAGAATGTCTTATAATTTACTATCCCAATAGTAAACTCTTAAAAATAGCCTATTGAAGCATGAATCATTTCAAGAAGAAAAGAGTCCCCCTAAGGGTGCCATTCTGAATTTGGGGTTTCCAGAAACTGAGATGTAGGCCAGATACTCACAGACAAGAAGAGATATCACATTTGTGAAGATAAAGATACTGTCTGATCCCCATCTAACTTTCCTCCTTCTCTGAATCAGGGTGACATCTCTCTGCTGCCTTTCTAATCCTGCCTCAGCAGAGACTGTCAGCTGAGCTGTAATTCAAAGTTGTCCCAGAGGTGAGGGTGGGCTGCAAACCTGGTTATCCAGTTGAAGAGTTGTGCAATTTCTTTCTTTGAACTCTTGATTCTTTGTTAAAGGAAGGGGTTTAGAATACTTTTCTGCATCATTCCCTTGAGTCTTTTACCCTGGAACTCCTTGCTGAATCTATATTTCAGAGCATCATAATGTCACAATGAAATCTAATCCACCTCCTCCTGTTAATGACAGGAAAAGTGAGGCCAATTTCAGGTGTATGTCTTGTACCTGGTCAGACAGTCAGTTAGTGGTGAGAGCAGGAATGAAAGCTGGTCTTGACATTCTCTGTCCAGTGCTCCTTTAGCTAGAGTGTATGGCTTCCCTGTGGTCTTTTCATTCTCTGGGATGCTCATAAATAACCTCTCATATTCTCTGGCTTACTACAGAGAAGTGAGTCTTACAGTGAGGCTTAGATCCATGGCCATTACCCCTGTACCCCAAAACAAAGACTCATGTGAGTAAGTGAGTATCCAGCAGACAGTCACAGTGGCTACTCTAGACAATTATTCCACTTTAAAAAAATATATTATGGGTTCCAGAAATAAAATACATTTATATTCTCTTATCAGTTGAATTATTTAGAAACAATAGTAAGTTTCTCATTTGATATACTAGATGACTCAAATGCCCTCTACACCAAAAAGGTTTCAATTATGCATATCCATTTTGCTCCACCCCTGATTGGAAATACGTCAGTTTTCTCGTTCGTTTGGTTGCTCATTTGTTTTTTGCTTGTTTTATTTTGTTTTATTCCAGACATGCCTGTCTGGAACATAGCAGGGCCTAATGAATATTTCAAGAGTCAATCAATCAATGGATGACATATATGGCAATCTTTGCAATGTGCATGAGCCCGAGATGGCAAAGAAAATAGATAAGGAGAGGACAGTTAATTGAAACTGGAAATGGAAGAAGGGGAGTAATAGTTTATATTGGAAAGATAATATAGCTGGAAGTTAAGCAATGAGGTTCTAGATTCCAATCACATTGCCTCAAATTCTGGTCTAACTCGCTCTTAGTTATGTGAACCCGTGAAAGTCATTTAATACAACTGAGCTTGTTTACTCATCTGGAAAAGGCAGATAATCATATCTTATAGGGTTGTGTGAAGATTTAAACAAAATGACATGTGGAAAACACTTATTACAGTGCCAGACACATAGTGCCAATATATATATATTTACTTATTAATCATTATCAATCAAAATCAGCAGAAAATATCTCAATTTTATTTTCTTTCTTCCCAAACAACCCAAAAACTAATGACCTTGCTTAGAGCAAGACCTAACAAAGATAATTTTGGAGGATGGGGGTAAGTCACACATAGATGAAGGGCATGTGGATATGTGCGTGCATGTAGAAGGATGGTTGCTGAATGACTATTTATATTAATAACTACAGTCCAGTGGACTCATATATATTATGCCATTTGAGAAAAGAAGGGTTAATCTCCCTATTTTAAAGAAGCAAATACCAAAGCTCAATTTTACATGGGCAGTGTGGGCTGGAATAGAAATTTTATGCAGGGTCTGCATGTCTCCATAATCCTGCACTCTATTCACTGTCTTCTCAGACATAAGGGAAGGAGAAGAGGTGAGGCATGGGTGTGGTGTGGCTCAAAGATGGGAATAAGGGAAACTGAGGAAAAAGGACATGGAGAGACTGTATCTTCTTAGGAAGTGAGAGAAAGCCATTTTTTTTTTTTTCCAGAGTGCAAAATAAAGGATCAACTGGTCAGGGATGGCTACAAAGGAAAGTTGTTGGAATTTAGAATAGCTGTGGGAGACAGGGGATGGACAGTGTTGTCTGGAACTTTCTTTGGGTTCTCTTCAGAGACATCTTCTTTTCTTTTTTTTTTTTTTCTGAAATAAACCCACTTCTCATGAGAAGGGCATATTTCCCAGTAGTGCTCCCCCATGTCATTCTAAGTGGAGTAACTGAAAGGCCCTGGCTTAGTAGTGGGTGAGCTAGCTCTCTAGTTCTCAGAGCCAGAGGGGCCAGATGTTTTCACAACAGCCTAGGACAAGCTGTTGTTTTGTGATCTTGGCCTCTTGACTGTGGGACTTTTATCCACAAGTCAGTATTTCTTTCCCATTGGACCAAAAATACTACAAATACTACGTTCTTGGGTAAAAACAACAGCAACAGACACTGGGGCCTATTGGAGTAGGGAAGGAGGGCGGGGGACAAGGTTGAAAAACTAACTATTGGGTATTACACTTGGTACCCGGGTGATGAGATCAATTGTGCCCCAAACCTCAGCACCATGCAACATACCCATTCAGCAAAACTGCACATGTACCCCCTGCATCTGAAATAAAATTTGAAATTATTTAAAAAAACTACTACATGCTTGAGGCAAGACTGAAAATAATGGCCTACTTTAATTCATCTTTTCTAAGTCTATTAATTTTTCCTCTACTGAATTTAGAGCTACCTCAGAAACTCCTATTATTTAAGTTTTGGCTACTTAATACTTAATAATACTTATTAAGTATTAAGAATGGCATGGAAAAGTACTGCGAGGGCCTTAAAGAACCTCCCTGACTCCAGACTTTCCTACACTACTGTATGCGCCGGAGTGATCTTTTCTAAAATACAAAGGTGACTTGCCATATTTCTCCCCTGCCTTTGTGGCTCTCCATTGGCCCCTGGTAAAAGTTCAGACTCTTACACAAGAAAGATAAGGCCCTTTCAATCCTGAAATTTCTAGCTGTTGACCCATCCTGCCATACCTCTGGCCCTTTCTACTCCCCTATGTCCCCCACTCTATCCTCATCCACACTCAAGGGCCTTCACTCTTCTCAGGAAAGTCTTCCATGGCCATGTACTCTGGAGGACACTTCCTCTCCCCTCATCTGCTGGGCAAGCTTTGCTGCAGCCCTCAAGCCTCCTTTCAAACACGGCCCCCTCAGAAGATTCCCTTGACTTCTCCTCTAAAAAATCATTGCATTATGTATACATCATCACACTGGCAAGATCTTCATGAACATCAGCTTTACCTGCTCACATTTCTGTTTCCTCTAAAAAATCATTGCATTATGTATACATCATCATGCTGGCAAGATCTTCACGAACATCACCTTTACCTGCTCGCATTTCTGTTTCCCCTACTGGGCTGTGAACTACAGAAAGTAGGATGTTTTTATCTATTGATACATTTATTTTGTGCCACCAGCCTTAGGATAGTGTCTAGAAGAAAAAAAAAAGGCATCCATTAACTCTTCAAAGATGAGCGGAAGGGAGGGAGGGAGGGAGGGAGGCAGGGAGGGAAGGAGCATAAGAGAAAGGAAGGAGAGAAGTATGGAATAGACAGATGAGTGAGAGGCAGATTTTCAGAAGCACTCAGGGCCTCTGTGTCAGGCAGCATTCTAGGAGCACTAGAATGATGTCTTCTTCAGTCCTGACAATAACCCTGCAAGGTGTTTGTTGTTATTTCTCATCTCGGATGAAGAAATGGATGCTCACATTGGTGCAGTACATTATCCATTGCCATGATTGGAAACTTCAGAGTTGGAATTACCGCCCAAATCTATCTGGATCTGAGGTGTTACTTAGTCCTAATGATCCAACTGGTCTCTCAGATTCATTCTCCTTTCCCAGATTTCACCACCCAGTCCCTATTTGATCAGAATTTGTTCTCACAGGACTCTGAAACCAACAAAATTATTCTCCTTACCACACTGTTAACACTGTAACTTGAATATTTATAGTTGGAATAAAAAAAAAAACAGGCTTTACTCTCCTCTTGTTAACAATGATAACAATAAAAGCTAAGAACAATTGAGCACTGGGATGGCTGATTTATGTGTCAATGTGGCTGGGCCATGGTGCACAGATATTTGGTCAAATATTATTCTAGATGTTTTTTGAAACTGTTCATTGCATGAAATTAATATTTAAATCAGTGAACTTTGAATAAAGTTTCTTTTTAATGTGGGTGGGTACATCTAATCAATTGAAGGCCTGATTAGAACAAAGACTAACCTCCCTCAAACAAGAAATTCTGCTAACAGACTGCCTTTACTCTCTGATTGTACCTCTTCCCTGGGTTTTCAGGCTGCCACCCTATCTACAGATTTTCAGCTTGTGCCTTCACAATTTCCACGATTGTGTGAGCAAATACCTTACAATAAATCTCTCTCTCTCTCCTTGTTTCTCTTCCTCTCTCTCTGTACACACACACACACACACACACACACACACACACATACACACACACCCCGTTGGTTCTGTTTCTCTGAAGCACCTAACTGTATTCTAGAAGCTGTGCAATGGTTTTTTTGGTTTGTTTGTTTGTTTTGAGACGGAGTTTCGCCCTTGTTGCCCAGGCTGCAGTGAAATGCCACCATCTTGGCTCACCACAACCTCCGCCTCCCCGGTGCAAGCAATTCTCCTGCCTCAGCCTCCCGAGTAGCTGGGATTACAGGCATGCGCCACCATGCCCAGCTAATTTTGTATTTTTAGTAGAGACAGGGTTTCTGCATGTTAGTGAGGCTGGTCTCGAACTCCTGACCTCAGGTGATCTGCCAACCTCGGCCTCCCAAAGTGCTGGGATTACAGGTGTGAGCCACCACACCCAGCTTTAATGTACCGGTGAATCGCTTGCACCTTGTTAAAATAAAGGTTCTGATTCAGTGTGTCTGGGGTGGGGCCTAAGGGTCTTCATTTCCTGCAAGCTCCCAGGTGACCCTGGAACTGCTCAGGGGACCCTACTTTGGGTTTAGAGCACTGTGGGAACAGATGACCTGAGTTCACCCCTGACATTGATAAAGTTAACTACGTTTTGCTTCAGAACCCACTTCTATAAAACCAAAATGGCAAGAGTACCCATCTTATCTAGCTCTGTCCTAGGGCTGCTGTGAAGATGAAATCATAAGGTATGTGTAAAGCCCTCAGAACAGCCTCCAGCACAATGAGAAAAATCTATTATTATTTTCTATTATTATTGTTGTCTTAAACGACCAAGTGGTTCTTCTCAACGGGATGTTGAGGTAAAGGGGTGGTATAATTTTGTCCCCCAGGGGATATTTGGCAATGTCTAGACATTTTTTGTTATCTCCATTGGTTGGTAGAGGGTGCTATTGTTATCTAGTGAGGCCAAGGACACTGCTATACATCCTACAATGCAAAGAATACCCCCTACAACAAGTAATTATCTGCCCCAAAATATCAATTGTACCTGCAATAACCCTACAAGTTAGGGATTATCACTCCCAGTTTCCACATGAAGGTACAGATCCAGATATATGGCCTAGTGCACACATTTAGTAACATGGGACCATTTTATGTGAAAATGCATACCCAAGGTAGATGCTATTGGAGCCTCCTGAGGCAGTGCATACAAGGGCAACACACTTGTACCTTCATGCGGTCGGACTTTCTTTTTAACTTCTAGAGCTGTAAGCGAGCTTTGAGCCAGTGTTGTTCTTGAATTTTAATCAAAAGCAAAGTCCCAGAGGAGGCCATTCAGTCGTGAACTACCCTTCACAGAACCAGTAGAGTCACACAGCATTTGTGGCCTTCAAATCCCCTCCGACAAAGCTAAGATCATTATTGTTTTTTGAGAAAATGGAAATCCATATGGATTAGAGTATGGTCTTCAACGAGTGTTTCATCCTTCGCACAAATTAACAATGGGAGTTTATTTCTACTATTTTTTCGATCACAGCATAGCACACATAACACCCTCTGGAATCAACTTTTTCTTTCTCTTTTTATTTTATAAATACTTCTAAAGTGTCACTATCTCTCTGAAAAAGTTAGCTGGTTAGAAAATTTATACAGATTAAAACCAGAATTTCTCAGACAGTTCACTCATTTCAAACTAGCCAGCCAACCAAACAAAAACATAAATAAAAACCAATGTGTAACAAAATAACATCCTGTGAAATTTTTTTTAGCGTGATGAAAGAGGTTGGGCTTTTTATTAAGGCAGGGTTGGCTCTACCACTAGCAGACTGTGTGACTTCCTCTTCAGAGCCAAGCATTGCTTCATATCAGTAGAAAATATCAATCAATGCTAGAACTGTCATGGTAAACTGTGGAGGAAAAGGTCAAAAGAGAAGTGAGCATGCTAGAATATATTTACTATCTAAGATCGGAAAACTTTCCATCTAGTTATGTTCCTCATTTACTAAAGTGAAAATGAACACTCTGGTTATGGGGAGAAACCAGCATTGTTGAGAAGCTCAGTGACAGCTGTACTCTGAAGACTTTCCTGATGGTAGTAGATGCTGTTACAGAACTGGACTGCCTAGCAAGAATTGATATAATAAAATCACTCAATAGTAGAGGCCACGTGGAGCTTTTAACTTCCAGAAGCAAGTGAGTATATTCCCCCTCATAAGGGGAAGCAAAATCAGAATGGCTGCCAGGGGAGCCTCACCTGTAGAGACCTACAGAGGAGACTTATGGGAAACCACTAGGAGCACTGCTTAATACATAAAACCAAGATCAGGAATGAATGAGCAGAAGGCTGAGGACAACTGAACCAATGGGCAGTGATGATGTCTTGCCAAGTTTCTAGATGTGCTCCAGCTCTTGTGCCCAGATTCCAACAACTGATTAAGACCCCATGTAGAAGGATACTGAAGCATCATGGCAAATATATGGCGACTCCCAGTCCTTCCCCAAAGGGACTTACAGCCATTTATTGGGTAACTTTATTATTACTACTATTATTAATTCATTTTTTTGAGATAGGATCCCACACTGTCTCAAATTCTGTTTGTAATTCTCCCAAAGTGCTAGCTAGGATTACAGGTGTGAACCACTGCACCTAGACTATTGGGTAACTTTAAACTGAGAAAGATGAATACTTAGGTCTTTTTTTAAAAAAAATTTCTGTGAACTTGTGTAGAGAAGCACTCCAGATCTTTTGAGGATACAGGGTCCAAGTTGATGCTGACATCTGGGGTCTCAAACGCTATCATGGCTTCTGCTAGAGGAAGGGCATAGCGGAGTCAAAAAATAAACAGTGCCCTAATGCGGAGTGATTTCACAGTGGGTCCATCCATCTAGTGGAGTTGTTGGGAGATTGTTCAATAAATGCCAATTTGGTTAAAGGGGTTAATCTTCTGTTTTGTCTAATTTTCCTAGTAATTACTGAGAGGAGGATACTTTAAAACTCCAAACATGATTGTGGATTTGTTTATATGCCCCTTTACTTATATAAGTTTTAATATATTATATTTTGAAGTTCTGTTATTATATGTATGTGTATATATAATATATAAATAATAATATATTTATTATTTTATATTTCCTGTCATAGTCACCTTTTATCATTATGAAGTTTTCATTCTTGCCTCTAATGAAACTCTGACTCTTCAATTTGCAGTCTATTTTGTCTAATATTAATAAAGAAACTGTGACTACCTTATGCTTATTGTTTACATGATACATTTTATTTGGTCTTTTATTTTTAGTCTATCTGCCTTTGTATTTAATGTCTGTCTTTTATAGACATGATATAGTTGGTTCTTGCTCTTTTATCCTACCTGACAATCTTTCCTTGGAATGGAGAGTTTAGTCTATTTTCATACAATGTAATTTCCTTTTTTTTTTTTTTTTTGTTTGTTTGTTTTTTTTTGTTTTTTTTTTGTTTTGTTTTTTGTTTTTTTTTTTCAATTTTTTTTCTTTTATTGTTATTATTATTATTATTATTATTATACTTTAGGTTTTATGGTACATGTGCCCAATGTGCAGGTAAGTTACATATGTATACATGTGCCATGCTGGTGCACTGCACCCACCAACTCGTCATCTAGCATTAGGTATATCTCCCAATGCTATCCCTCCCCCCTCCCCCCACCCCACAACAGTCCCCGAAGTGTGATGTTCCCCTTCCTGTGTCCATGTGTTCTCATTGTTCAATTCCCACCTATGAGTGAGAATATGTGGTGTTTGGTTTTTTGTTCTTGCGATAGTTTACTGAGAATGATGATTTCCAATTTCATCCATGTCCCTACAAAGGACATGAACTCATCATTTTTTATGGCTGCATAGTATTCCATGGTGTATATGTGCCACATTTTCTTAATCCAGTCTATCATTGTTGGACATTTGGGTTGGTTCCAAGTCTTTGCTATTGTGAATAATGCCGCAATAAACATACGTGTGCATGTGTCTTTATAGCAGCATGATTTATAGTCCTTTGGGTATATACCCAGTAATGGGATGGCTGGGTCAAATGGAATTTCTAGTTCTAGATCCCTGAGGAATCGCCACACTGACTTCCACAAGGGTTGAACTAGTTTACAGTCCCACCAACAGTGTAAAAGTGTTCCTATTTCTCCACATCCTCTCCAGCACCTGTTGTTTCCTGACTTTTTAATGATTGCCATTCTAACTGGTGTGAGATGGTATCTCATTGTGGTTTTGATTTGCATTTCTCTGATGGCCAGTGATGGTGAGCATTTTTTCATGTGTTTTTTGGCCGCATAAATGTCTTCTTTTGAGAAGTGTCTGTTCATGTCCTTTGCCCACTTTTTGATGGGGTTGTTTGTTTTTTTCTTGTAAATTTGTTGGAGTTCATTGTAGATTCTGGATATTAGCCCTTTGTCAGATGAGTAGGTTGCGAAAATTTTCTCCCATTTTGTAGGTTGCCTGTTCACTCTGATGGTAGTTTCCTTTGCTGTGCAGAAGCTCTTTAGTTTAATTAGATCCCATTTGTCAATTTTGTCTTTTGTTGCCATTGCTTTTGGTGTTTTAGACATGAAGTCCTTGCCCATGCCTATGTCCTGAATGGTATTGCCTAGGTTTTCTTCTAGGGTTTTTATGGTTTTAGGTCTAACATTTAAGTCTTTAATCCATCTAGAATTGATTTTTGTATAAGGTGTAAGGAAGGGATCCAGTTTCAGCTTTCTACATACGGCTAGCCAGTTTTCCCAGCACCATTTATTAAATAGGGAATCCTTTCCCCATTTCTTGTTTTTCTCAGGTTTGTCAAAGATCAGATGGTTGTAGATATGTGGCATTATTTCTGATGGCTCTGTTCTGTTCCATTGATCTATATCTCTGTTTTGGTACCAGTACCATGCTGTTTTGGTTACTGTAGCCTTGTAGTATAGTTTGAAGTCAGGTAGCGTGATGCCTCCAGCTTTGTTCTTTTGGCTTAGGATTGACTTGGCGATGCGGGCTCTTTTTTGGTTCCATATGAACTTTAAAGTAGTTTTTCCAATTCTGTGAAGAAAGTCATTGGTAGCTTGATGGGCATGGCATTGAATCTGTAAATTACCTTGGGAAGGATGGCCATTTTCATGATATTGATTCTTCCTACCCATGAGCATGGAATGTTCTTCCATTTGTTTGTATCCTCTTTTATTTCCTTGAGCAGTGGTTTGTAATTCTCCTTGAAAAGGTCTTTCACATCCCTTGTAAGTTGGATTCCTAGGTATTTTATTCACTTTGAAGCAATTGTGAATGGGAGTTCACTCATGATTTGGCTCTCTGTTTGTCTGTTATTGATGTATAAGAATGCTTGTGATTTTTGCACATTGATTTTGTATCCTGAGACTTTGCTGAAGTTGCTTATCAGCTTAAGGAGATTTTGGGCTGAGACAATGGGTTTTTCTAGATATACTATCATGTCATCTGCAAACAGGGACAATTTGACTTCCTCTTTTCCTAATTGAATACCCTTGATTTCCTTCTCCTGCCTAATTGCCCTGGCCAGAACTTCCAACACTATGTTGAATAGAAGTGGCGAGAGGGGGCATCCCTGTCTTGTGCCAGTTTTCAAAGGGAATGCTTCCAGTTTTTGCCCATTCAGTATGATATTGGCTGTGGGTTTGTCATAAATAGCTCTTATTATTTTGAGATACGTCCCATCAATTCCTAATTTATTGAGAGTTTTTAGCATGAAGGGTTGTTGAATTTTGTCAAAGGCCTTTTCTGCATCTATTGAGATAATCATGTGGTTTTTGTCTTTGGTTCTGTTTATATGCTGGATTACATTTATTGATTTGCGTATATTGAACCAGCCTTGCATCCCAGGGATGAAGCCCACTTGATCATGGTGGATAAGCTTTTTGATATGTTGCTGGATTCTGTTTGCCAGTATTTTATTGAGGATTTTTGCATCAATGTTCATCAAGGATATTGGTCTAAAATTCTCTTTTTTTGTTGTGTCTCTGCCAGGCTTTGGTATCAGGATGATGCTGGCCTCATAAAATGAGTTAGGGAGGATTCCCTCTTTTTCTATTGATTGGAATAGTTTCAGAAGGAATGGTACCAGCTCCTCCTTGTACCTCTGGTAGAATTCGGCTGTGAACCCATCTGGTCCTGGACTTTTTTTGGTTGGTAAGCTATTGATTATTGCCACAATTTCAGCTCCTGTTATTGGTCTATTCAGAGATTCAACTTCTTGGTTTAGTCTTGGGAGGGTGTATGTGTTGAGGAATTTATCCATTTCTTCTAGATTTTCTAGTTTATTTGCATAGAGGTGTTTGTAATATTCTCTGATGGTAGTTTGTATTTCTGTGGGATCGGTGGTGATATCCCCTTTATAATTTTTTATTGCATCTATTTGATTCTTCTCTCTTTTTTTCTTTATTAATCTTGCTAGCGGTCTATCAATTTTGTTGATCCTTTCAAAAAACCAGCTCCTGGATTCATTTATTTTTTGAAGGGTTTTTTGTGTCTCTATTTCCTTCAGTTCTGCTCTGATTTTAGTTATTTCTTGCCTTCTGCTAGCTTTTGAATGTGTTTGCTCTTGCTTTTCTAGTTCTTTTAATTGTGATGTTAGGGTGTCAATTTTGGATCTTTCCTGCTTTCTCTTGTGGGCATTTAGTGCTATAAATTTCCCTCTACACACTGCTTTGAATGCATCCCAGAGATTCTGGTATGTTGTGTCTTGGTTCTCGTTGGTTTCAAAGAACATCTTTATTTCTGGCTTTATTTCGTTATGTACCCAGTAGTCATTCAGGAGCAGGTTGTTCAGTTTCCACGTAGTTGAGCGGTTTTGAGTGAGATTCTTAATCCTGAGTTCTAGCTTGATTGCACTGTGATCTGAGAGACAGTTTGTTACAATTTCTGTTCTTTTACATTTATTGAGGAGAGCTTTACTTCCAAGTATATGGTCAATTTTGGAATAGGTGTGGTGTGGTGCTGAAAAAAATGTATATTCTGTTGATTTGGGGTGGAGAGTTCTGTAGATGTCTATTGGGTCCGCTTGGTGCAGAGCTGAGTTCAATTCCTGGGTATCCTTGTTGACTTTCTGTCTCGTTGATCTGTCTAATGTTGACAGTGGGGTGTTAAAGTCTCCCATTATTAATGTGTGGGAGTCTAAGTCTCTTTGTAGGTCACTCAGGACTTGCTTTATGAATCTGGGTGCTCCTGTATTGGGTGCATATATATTTAGGATAGTTAGCTCTTCTTGTTGAATTAATCCCTTTACCATTATGTAATGGCCTTCTTTGTCTCTTTTGATCTTTGTTGGTTTAAAGTCTGTTTTATCAGAGACTAGGATTGCAACCCCTGCCTTTTTTTGTTTTCCATTTGCTTGGTAGATCTTCCTCCATCCTTTTATTTTGAGCCTATGTGTGTCTCTGCACATGAGATGGGTTTCCTGAATACAGCACACTGATGGGTCTTGAGTCTTTATCCAATTTGCCAGTCTGTGTCTTTTAATTGGAGCATTTAGTCCATTTACATTTAAAGTTAATATTGTTATGTGTGAATGTGATCCTGTCATTATGATGTTAGCTGGATATTTTGCTCGTTAGTTGATGCAGTCTCTTCCTAGTCTCAATGGTCTTTACATTTCGGTATGATTTTGCAGTGGCTGGTACCGGTTGTGCCTTTCCATGTTTAGCGCTTCCTTCAAGAGCTCTTTTAGGGCAGGCCTGGTGGTGACAAAATCTCTCAGCATTTGCTTGTCTGTAAAGTATTTTATTTCTCCTTCACTTATGAAGCTTAGTTTGGCAGGATATGAAATTCTGGGTTGAAAATTCTTTTCTTTAAGAATGTTGAATATTGGCCCCCACTCTCTTCTGGCTTGTAGGGTTTCTGCCGAGAGATCCGCTCTTAGTCTGATGGGCTTCCCTTTGATGGTAACCCGTCCTTTCTCTCTGGCTGCCCTTAACATTTTTTCCTTCATTTCAACTTTGGTGAATCTGACAATTATGTGTCTTGGAGTTGCTCTTCTCGAGGAGTATCTTTGTGGCGTTCTCTGTATTTCCTGAATCTGAATGTTGGCCTGCCTTGCTAGATTGGGGAAGTTCTCCTGGATAATATCCTGCAGAGTGTTTTGCAACTTGTTTCCATACTCCCCATCACTTTCAAGTACACCAATCAGACGTTGATTTGGTCTTTTCACATAGTCCCACATTTCTTGGAGACTTTGCTCATTTCTTTTTATTCTTTTTTCTCTAAACTTCCCTTCTCGCTTCATTTCATTCATTTCATCTTCCAGGGCTGATACCCTTTCTTCCATTTGATCGCATCAGCTCCTGAGGCTTCTGCATTCTTCACGTAGTTCTCGAGCCTTGGTTTTCAGCTCCATCAGCTCCTTTAAGCACTTCTCTGTATTGGTTATTCTAGTTTTACATTCTTCTAAATTTTTTTCAAAGTTTTCAACTTCTTTGCCTTTGGTTTGAATATCCTCCCGTAGCTCGGAGTAATTTGATCGTCTGAAGCCTTCTTCTCTCAGCTCGTCAAAGTCATTCTCCGTCCAGCTTTGTTCCGTTGCTGGTGAGGAACTGCGTTCCTTTGGAGGAGGAGAGGTACTCTGGTTTTTAGAGTTTCCAGTTTTTCTGCTCTGTTTTTTCCCCATCTTTGTGGTTTTATCTACTTTAGGTCTTTGATGATGGTGATGTACAGATGGGTTTTTGGTGTGGATGTCCTTTCTGTTAGTTTTCCTTCTAACAGACAGAACCCTCAGCTGCAGGTCTGTTGGAGTACCTGGGCCGGCTGTGTGAGGTGTCAGTCTGCCCCTGCTGGGGGGTGCCTCCCAGTTAGGCTGCTCGGGGGTCAGGGGTCAGGGACCCACTTGAGGAGGCAGTCAGCCTGTTCTCAGATCTCCAGCTGCGTGCTGGGAGAACCACTGCTCTCCTCACAGCTGTCAGACAGGGACATTTAAGTCTGCAGAGGTTACTGCTGTCTTTTTGTTTGTCTGTGCCCTGCCCCCAGAGGTGGAGCCTACAGAGGCAGGCAGGCCTCCTTGAGCTGTGGTGGGCTCCACCCAGTTCAAGCTTCCTGGCTGCTTTGTTTACCTAAGCGAGCCTGGGCAATGGCGGGCGCCCCTCCCCCAGCCTCGCTGCCGACTTGCTGTTTGATCTCAGACTGCTGTGCTAGCAATCAGCGAGACTCCGTGGGCGTAGGACCCTCTCAGCCAGGTGCGGGCTATACTCTCCTGGGGCACCGTTTCCTAAGCCCGTCGGAAAAGCACAGTATTCGGGTGGGAGTGGCCCGATTTTCCAGGTGCCCTCTGTCACCCCTGGAAGGGGAACTCCCTGACCCCTTGCGCTTCCCGAGTGAGGCAATGCCTCGCCCCTGCTTCGGCTGGCGCATGGTGCGCTCACCTACTGACCTGCGCCCACTGTCTGGCACTCCCTAGTGAGATGAACACGGTACCTCAGATGGAAATGCAGAAATCACCCGTCTTCTGCGTGGCTCACGCTGGGAGCTGTAGACCGGAGCTGTTCCTATTCGGCCATCTTGGCTCCTCCCCCCCTGTAATTTTCATATGGTTTTATTTGGCCTGCCATTTTCTCCTTTTATAAAATTTGTCTAATCTATTTATTTTTTTCCTTATTCCTCATTTCTGCCTTCTTTTTGTATTAATTGAATATTTTTAGTATCCCATTTTAGTTGCTCTATTGGCTTTCTAGCTACATCTCTTTCATATTTTTACTGCTTGCTCTAGGGATTACATATAAATCTTAAACTTATACCAATCTAATTAGTTAATATTTAACATCTTAAGTTAAAATATAAAAAGTTTGCATAAGTGCATTCCCTTTATTTCGCCTATTCCTAGTACAGTTATTAGTTTTCTCCCTTTAAACAGTCATATGTACATTAAGGAATTTAAGAGAGAGAGGGAAGGAGAGAGACAGAAGTGGGTGTGGAGAGAGGGGATTTGTCTACAGCAAGGGAGTTAGGATGAAGCCATGTTGGCACCAGCAGCATTTTATATAGCAAGTCTAGCCCTGGGCACACCCTGGGCCTTCTAACCACCACAGCCTCAATTCTCCTACCTTGTAATTTATCCTTCAGAATGCTTTTCCAGTGCTTTTTATTGCCTGTGGGTTATCTGCTCACAGGGATCCTTCTCTGTGCCCAAACGCAATACACTAGAAAAGTCTAAACAAAGCTTGTGCCACATTGAACAATGGAAGAAACAAAGGAATAGAAAGGGGAAGTAACTTGCATAATGTCACAGAAAGTACGTACTGAAACCAGGACTTAAACCTAAGTCTGTCACTAAAACCAATATATATTTAGAATAAGCCAGTAGGTATAATGGTAATAAGCACAAGACTATAAGCTCTCCAAGGGCAGGAATTTTTGTATTTTTGTAATGATATGATTCAAGGGATCTGGAACAATGCTAGTTATATAGTAGTTACTCAACAAATATTCACCAAATTTGGATTATCTTCCATAATACTGTATTAGAGCCATACCATGATACTAACTGCTGCATTCAATGGGTATGATAGTGTGCCAGGACTAAGCAATGTTACCTAATAACCTAGCATAAGATCTGGTTTTATCACCTGTGTATTCTAGGACCCTTTAGAGTTTCACATTAATAATAATATATAAGATGTAAATAATAAACCCTACTCTCTAAAAGGATGTGAAGTTATTTTGAAGTATATGAATGTGGTAGCATGCCATTGACACTTGATAAAACTTACTTTCACTCTTCTCTAAATCCTTTTCTAGCAACAGAACTGTCATGCACAGGTATGCAGGTTGTATGCACATGACTCCAGGAGATACCATTTACATTGTAATCTCTGTAAATAGTGACTCTTGAAGTTCAAGGAATCTAAATGGCTTCATACAGCAGTTCTGAATCTAGCATAGTAACTACAGCAACTAGATCACAATGAGAACATGGTCATTTTCAAGTGATCCATTCATCATTTAGTGAATTAATGACCTACAGATCAAGGTGGATTTATTTTACCCTAAAATTTGACCCATTCCAGAAACAGTTTTTAAATGTAACAAGTACTGATTAAGAGCAATTCAACAAATCCATCATCAAATATATGCCCAGTTCTCTGCTAGGCATCAAAGGGAGAAGAAAACTGAGTTAAAAACATGGTTCACATTCACTCCCCTATAGAAACTTCCACTTTACTGTCCCCCAGAGACTTCCATGTCAACTCATGCATTAGTCACTTCTTCATTCTTATTTTATTTGGCCTCTTAGCAGCACTGAATAGTCTTTATTAAAACCCATTTTTCCCCCTCTTGAATTCTGTGTTTTTCATCCCACCTTAGAGATGGCTTTTTTTCAGTCTTCCTTTGTTGGTTCCTCCTTCCCTGATGGATTCTAGATGTTGGGAGTAGTCCAGACCTCAGTCCTTGAATATCTTCTCTCTATGCTGTCTCCCTAATTCAGTGGTTCACAACCTTGGCTGGATATTAGAAACATGCAAGAAGCTTTTAATAACACCAATGTTCAGGCCGCACCCAAGACCAATTACATAAGAATCTCAGAGGGTAGGACTGAAACATTATTATAGTTTCAAAGATTCCCAGGTGTTTCCCATGTGTAGCCAGGCTTGAGAACCATTTCCTGGGTGATCCCATTCATTCCATGGCTTTAAATGCCATCCGTCTGTTGTTGATTTACAAATTGATGATTCCAGCCCTAGAATTCCTAATTCTGACCCCAGCCCTAACATCTATCCCTGGCTCGCTTCATACACTCCTGGCTTATTTCAGGTTTTCCATGTGTACAAGCTTTTCGACTCTGGATAAGAACTCCCTGGACCCCACAGATCACCACCTAGGGCTGATTCAGTTTCTCATTGCCATCCACTTAAAAGCACATCCCAACCCCCACCAGGAGAGATGTTCAGATAGGTTATTAATATTATAATAGAGGCTCCCTTGTATTACACATCCACCATGTGACTAGTATTGTGTATGTGGTTTTATATGTTTTGTTTCATTTAATCCTCATGACAACATTTTGAAGGAAGCATTATACACAAACTCACAGGTGAGAAAACGAGGTCTTAAAAGGGTGAACAAATTTATCCCAAATCACATGACCAATAAAGTGGAAGGACCAGGACTCAAGCCCGGGTCAGTTTTACTCCATCTCAACATCATCGTTGAGCGTGCAGCTGCTTGAGTCCCTTGACTTTCAACCAAATGAACCACACTCCCTGTTTCCAGGGAACATATTCCTGTTTCCAATATTATGGGACATGAAATCTTTGAGATTCTAGAAAGTTAGGTTCAGATGAGGCTGGTGATTTCTTAGAATTCAATTTTCTAATTGTACAGATTAGGATATCAAGGTCTTGGGAAGAAAAGTTACTTTCCGAAGGTCAAACAATTAATTATTGGCCAGGCAAAGATTTAAATTAGGTCTCTTATGAATCCAATGCTCTTTTCAGAACATAATGTCTCCCCACATCAAAATGAAGTGTTTCTAATAATTTATTTTTCTCTTCAACTTGCACAAGAGTCCTTCATAAAACAGGCCTAGTGTTGTTCAGCTGCATAAAATAATTATTTGTTACATTTGTTGCATTCCTTTTACCTTTAATTTCAGTCAATGAAATGGCCATTGCTCACCAAGCTACTTTAACCACAGAGCCCTTATGAGGTTTATTTGTCGCTGAAGTCTTATTTTCTGCGGTAAATTAATGATGTGTTATTCCCAGAGACTTTATGGTGCTTATCACTACATTAACTCACATCAAAAAAATCACAGGGAGCTATTTTCCAAACCCTGACAAAAAACAGCCTAGAGAAATCCTACTGAATTGGGGTCTTTGAAATATAAATGCACATATGGATTGCATATTTCTCATAAAGAAAATGTTTTCATTTCACATTAGGTAAAAGCTTTCTTCAAAAAGTTGTCACTTAGTACAGGGAAAGATTCATTCCCTCTCAAACTGGTTTCCAAGAGCAGAAGGAACGGTTGTTCCTTTGCAAACAAGAATTATTCATTGTAGGTCATGACGTGGTGTGTAGTTAGAGAGACCTTGATTTGAATTTCTGTTGTGCTGATTACTGGCTCTGATCTGTTACATGTGTGACTTGAATTCTCAGTGCCTCCATTCTCTATCTGTAAAATGGGGCTGCAAATATTGCATCCAAGTTGACAGGACTCTGAAATAATGTGAATGAAACACCCTCAGTGTTCCTAGACTATAATAGAGGTTAAATAAATGTCGTTTTTCTTGCCAAAGATTTAATTTGTTCCTATTCTAGCTTAATGGCCCTCAGTCACTTTTGCCAACCATTCTAGGCAAGTTCCAGCCTTCTCCTTTTATGTCACGCATTTACTCATCAAACACTCTTCATTCTGTGCCGGCTATGCCAAACACTGAAAGCAGCTCAGCGTGCTATCCTATTCTAGGAGTTTCGCATCCAGTGTGGAGGACAGACTGGGAAATAGGAAATTGTACTAGAATTCACCAAGAGCTCTGATGGGTAAGTACCAGCTATGTACAACCCCAACTACAGTTCTAATTAGCTCTTCTTATTCACAAAGACCTCCTGGAGGAAGTCATATCTAGGCTGAGCGTCCAGTAGGACTCTTCCATCTCTGAGACACCCTGACTCAAGTGGTTCCTATAAGGCTTGCACAGGTGGACAGAGTAGTTCTTATTACAACTAACAGTTATAATGAAGAGATATTCTTCATATAAGACATAACATTGTGTATGTTCAAGAAAGTTATTTTAACTACACAGCATCAGCTGAGGAAGCAGAAAGGAAGGTCTACCTTCCTTATGGAGGGATGTGGGAAGGGGAAATGGAGGCCATGAACTTTTCTTTGGCATCCACAAAGTGTCAGGAACTCTGCTTGGCATTTTCCTCTCTCTCTCTCCTACATTCTTTCTCACTCTTCCTCTTACTCTCTTTCTATGTCACTCTTTTTTAAAAAAAAAAAATTCATTCATCATCATAAATGATGGAGGCTGTCTTATCCTCATTATTACACAGGAAAAACAAGGTGAACTAAGTGCCAGAATGTTCAAGCTATCTTGCCCAAGGCCACACCAGTAAAGGGCTACAGAAGGGATGTGAACACACTCAGGCTGGCTGTCCAAACTTGATTCATCTGCCTAGGCTAAGTTGGGGTGTCAGGGTCTCAGCAAAGCAGGTTGAGTTCAAGGAAGCATGTTACAGAACCCAGAATCCCAAGGGTGAAAGACTCTGTCACATTTGGCAGCGGTGCACAAACCAATAATTTGCCCAGAGCACACCACAAATTATTCAAGCAGCAAGACTAACTCAGGACTGTGCCTTCTGCTTAGTGATGGGACCTTCACAAAGGGCCAGGCAGGTCATAATTGGCTTAGGAAGAGGTGGGACTTTGGGTAGGCAGGGGCACACCACGTCCCATTTTGGGGATGCTAAGAATCACTGCAGTGGGTCCGGTCTGACATCCCAGGTTCATTAGGGCAACGATACTCAAATTGGCAGCAAGTCATTTGTGGTAAAAGAGATTAAAAGGGCTCTTCCTTATTTAAAAGGGGAGGATAAAGTTGCTGACTGAGATATGTTGTGGATAATGAGAACAGTGCCTGAAATAAAGAAAAAAATAAATGAAGCTGGGATGGAGAAGGTGACGAGCTGCTGAATCAGCTCTCTGGCAGAAAATGGAATTCAGAGGTTTTCTTTCTGTTTCTGGCAAAATGGATGTTCAGGCCTTTCCTTTCCTTTTTTTTTCTTATTCATCTAAAAGATTCTCTTTAGAAGCAAAGTAAAATGGCAATGCAAACCTGGAAATCCTGACACTAACTCTTTTGACAAGATGGAAGGTAAGGAGAAAGTAATTGCTGATACTGAACGTGGTCCAGAGAGAACCACTGTCCTTCTCTCACTAGGAAAAGGAGACATCTTCCCAACTCTGTGCCAAGTATGATCCTAAGATGTCTTAGATTTTTCTGTAAAATGAAAAGGGAGGGGACGAAGGAAGAGACATGTTAATATGCATTGAGTACTAAGCATGAGCCAGCAAGGTACTCAGTAATATAACATATTATGTCAATTAATCCTTGCAAAAGCCCTGCTGGATGTATAGTATCGTACCCATTTGAAAGAGAAGAAATGTCATGGGTAAAAAGGTTATCCAAGGTCACCCAGCTAACAAGTAGCAAACCTTGAATCCATAACCAGGGCAGTCCAGCTCCAAAGTCCAGGCTCCTGTCACTGTGCCTTATCAACAGGGTACAATCCCTTTCCTCTCTACCCTCACAAAGCCTTTCAGATAGATGACCATTTAGATAGCAGGTGACCTTCACTTCTTTATCTGATCCAGAAAGTCAGTAAATTTAGTCTTGCTTGTGATTTATAAAGAAGAAATTTGGAGGAGAGGGAGAATAGTCCTGAAATGGATTTTTGATTGATGTCACCTAAGCTCTGTAAGTTTGAAGCTCTCACTATTGCTGGAGTCACAAATCTCTATTTCTCCTTCAAACCAAGCCTGAAGATGATGGGTCCTTCTTCATCCATTCATTTACCCATTCAGCCATCCATCTATCTGACAAATATTAGGCATCTGCTGTGTGACTGACCTCATCTTAAGTGGTGGGTAGATGTTCCTTCTCTTGTGGATCCTCCCTATAAAGGAGAAGGATCAGAAAAAGGCATACCTCCCATTATAATGAAGTATAAAGAGATGAGCTATATATATATTATATAATGGAAGATTATAAAAGAGCTGTTGAGTCAAAGGAAGAAGTGACTCACACAGTCTGGGGCCATGATAACATGTTGGGAGAAACTTGTGTACAGTGACATTTGATTATAGTTAAAGGACTATCTGGAGTTGGCCAAGCAGGAAAAGAGGTCAGTGGGAGTAGCAGAGACAGACGTACAAAAGAAAAGATGTGGTATGTTATGAGAACTACTAGTGGGTAACGTGGGGAGGGGGACACATATGAACAAAAGCAGGAGGGGAAGACAGTGGGCACACTGGGGAGGCCCCATGGGGCTTTCTAAGGAGGCTTAACTTTTCTATTTGTGATGAGGAGCCACTGAGGAATCCAATTTAGGGAATAACCTGTTTAGATTTGTATTTTAGGAAGTTCTCACAAATACAGGCGAAGATGAAAAGCTCAGAAATTAGTTAAGTAGCCAAGTTTTCAAATAAAAATTCTAAGTGACTTTCACATATTTGTTTATTTATTTTGACATTTATTTATTAAATATTTATGGCCAGGTACTGAGCTAGACTCAGGGCATAGAAAGGTGAATAAAAACATGTAATTCCTGCCTACATATAACATTGAGTCTAGTTGAAAAAGCAGAAATTATTTAAATAATTATATAAATGACATTGCAGCTGTGACAAGAAATTTAGAGGAGAGTATACAGTCTCAGGAGACCCTGTTAGAGAGTTATTTGTCCTGGTTAATTTCTATGAGCAAGTGACACACGACCTGAGATTTGCAGAAGCAGTGGCAATGAGCCAACAGCTGTGAGCTGAGGAGAGTGTTCCAGACAGGTTGACAATGTACAAAAGCCCTGTTTGGGAGGCAGGCGAATGTGGAGAGGGAGGGTGGGGGTGACTACAACCAAGGAGATGAAGAATTCAGGGTGTAGCATGAGGCAGGAGGTCAGGAGCAGATGCTGAGTTTTTGACTCAGGTCTTGAGCTTTTCACTCTGAGCTTGAGCTTCTGAGAATGCTCAATGCAAAGCAAAGCCAAGTCACCCTGGCCATCCCAACCAAAGCCATTCTATATTAGCTATCACCCCGGCCATCCCAACCAAAGCCATTCTATATTAGCTAACAACCAGATGACCTGAAGACATGTGAGTGAACCCAGACAACATCTGATGAGCCACTCAGCCAAACACAGCCTTAAATGATCAATCTTCAGACTCAGGTGTGAAATAAATGGTTATCGTGTTAAGTCACTGGATTTTAGGGTTGTTTGCTATGTGAGCATATGCAATGGGGAGTGTGAAGAAGTGTGAGTGAACAGGCAACCTACAGAATGGGAGAACATTTTTGCAATCTATCCATCTGACAAAGGGCTAATTTCCAGAATCTACAAAGAAACAAGTTTGCAAGAAAAAAACAACCCCATCAAAAAGTGGGCGAAGGATATGAACAGACACTTTTCGAAAGAAGACATTTATGTAGCCAATAAACATATGAAAAAAGCTCATCATCACTAGTCATTAGAGAAATGCAAATCAAAACCACAATGAGATACCATCTCACACCAGTTAGAATGGTGATCATTAAAAAGTAAGGAAACAAATGCTGGAGAGGATGTGGAGAAATAGGAACACTTTTACACTGTTGATGGGAGGGTAAATTAGTTCAACCATTGTGGAAGACAGCCTGGGGATTCCTCAAGGATCTAGAACCATAAATACCATTTGACCAGCAATCCCATTACTGGGTATATACTCAAAGGATTATAAATCATTCTACTATAAAGACACATGCACACATATGTTTACTGCAGCAATATTCACAATAGCAAAGACTTGTAACCAACCCAAATGCCCATCAATGATATAATGGATAAAGAAAATGTGACATATATACCCCATGGAATACTATGCAGCAATAAAAAGGGATGAGTTCATATCCTTGTCAGGGACATGGGTGAAGCTGGAAACCATCATTCTCAGCAAACTAACACAAGATCAGAAAACCAAACACCGCATGTTCTCACTCATAAGTGGGAGTTGAACAATGAGAGCCCATGGACCCAGGGAAGGGAACATCACACACCAGGGCCTGTCGGGGGTGGGGGACAAGGGGAGGGATAGCATTAGGAGAATTACCTAATGTAGCTGATGGGTTGATGGGTGCAGCAAACTACCATGGCACATGTATACCTATGTAACAAACCTGCACGTTCTGCACATGTACCCCAGAATTTAAAGTATCATGAACAACAACAATAACAACAAAAAAGAATGATTCTCAGGTTGCCGGTTTGCACATCTGGATGACTACTGAATTTATTCTATGAAATCAGATCAAGATTTAAATTATTGAGTAAGATATCCCTATAATAAAGACAGGGAAGAATCAGTTTAATAATGACTAGGAAAACCAGAAGGGCACTTCGCTATGAGGATGAAGATCCACTCTGAAGCACCAGTCCAACCAGTTTATATTGTATATAATTCTTGGGTCATTCTTTTGATCTTGAGTCTAATTGATGTAGGTTCAAATTCTATCTCTAACATTCAATTTTTGTGTGACTGTGGAAAGTTGGTTTACTTTCCTGAATTTAAACTGGAAAATAAAAATAATAATATCTATTTGCAAAGTTTTTGTAAGGATTACATAAATGGCAGCTGAAACATGAACCACATCGCCTGGCCTTTATTTCATACCCAAAGCATAGTGCTATTATAATTATACAAATCTTTGTTCAGGCTGTTCTCCATCTGCTTGAATACTTTTTTTTTCTTCTACAGGTTCTTTTTATGCTTTAAACTTGGCTCTAGATTCACCAAATCATTGAAGCCTCCACCAAACTATCTTAACACAGCATTGACTCTCACTTTTCTAAAATGTTTGTATCTCTGTATTTTTGCAAACTTTCGTTTATCATATATTTATTTAGCACCAACTATGCATTCAACACAAAGGGAAATAATAATAAAACACTGCTTTTCCTACAAGTATTTAATACATATTTGCTGGCCAACAGCACATGCTCTCATTTTTTCATTTAAAATTGAGTATTCATTTTGCTTTTTACAAATTTCTTTGATAAACATAATTTCATTTGATGTTCACAAAAGCCTGGTGGAAAAGCAAAAGAAGTATTAGCATCCTTATCTCCCATCAAAGATGAGCCTAAGCTCCCTGGGTCATGCTCTTCACACCCTTGTCACTTGGTAGGCAATTTCAGTATAGGCTTATCTGATTTTACTTATTTTGTAATGCGTTTTCTTCCATATTTGTATGGTGGCTCCTGAGCTCAGGGACCAGGGCTTCTATATCTTTACATCCCTAGTGTCTAGCTAAACGCCTGGCAAAGGACAAGTATTTAATACATATTTGCTGCATGAATTCGAGTCAGGAAGTTTGAGGGACTTGCTCAAATACACATGAGAAATCAACAGCAGATCTGGGGTTAGAATACAGCTTTTTTAATTTCTCCTGATTCAACACTCTCTACTTTACAAGTTGTCGTCTACTAATTTGATATTTCTGTGGCTGGTTTTATAAAACAGAATAAAAATCTCTCAAAAAGAAGACAGTATGTTAAGAGCATGGAAAGTTGTAACCTAGAAAGTGAAATGAGTACTTACTTTTAAATGAAAATATGCGACCATGTGCCGTTTGCCACCTAAGAGTAGGACAAAGCAGTGTATTATTATTATTAGTCAGGGTTCTCCAGAGAAGCAGAACTAATAGAAGATTATATGTAAATCTCCATGGATACATACATACATATTTGGAGATTTCTTACAGAAATTTGGTTCATGCAATTATGGAAGCCAAAGAGTCCCACAGTCTATTGTCTGCAAAGTCAAGAACCAAGAAAGCAGGTGGTATAATTCAATCTAATCTGAAGTCCTGAGAGCCAGGGCTTGGGGGTAGGGAGGGGACAATGGTATAAGTCCCAGGCCAGAGTCTGGAGAACCTTGAGCACAGATGTTTGAGGGCAGAAGAAGATGGATGCTCCAGCTCAAACACAGAGAGCAAATTTGCCTTTTCTCTGCTTTTCTATTCCATTGGGGCCTTCTGTTGATTGGATGATGCCCACGCCCATCAGTGAGGGAGATCTCCTTTATTCAGTCTACCCAATCAAATGCTAGTATCTTGCAAAAAACACTCTCACAAACACACCCAGAAATAATATTTTACCATCTTCCTGGATATACCTTACCCCAATCAAATTGGCAGATAAAATTAACCATCACAGTGAAGTGTTCATTCAAACAATCTGTTAATGAATGAAAGGAGGTAGAGGCCAAGGAAATGATATTTATGAGCATCTACTATTCACATCAAACATGCAGTATTATTTAATATTCATAGTAACTTTATGAGGTCAGCATTATACCTGTTTACAGATGAGAAACCTGAAGCTCACAGAGGTAAAGTCACTTATGTGTGTAGGTAAGTTGTGGGGTTGGTATTATAACCCAAGTTGGTCTAAATTCAGTGCCTGATCACTTTTCATTATACCCTGGAGAAAAAAGACTGTGAACTAAAGAACTCCAGGCTGTGTGGACACACTGATGAACACAGGCATGGGTGAATGCTGGAGAAAAAAGACTGTGAACTAAAGAACTCCAGGCTGTGTGGACACACTGATGAACACAGGCATGGGTGAATGCTGTTTTTTTTTTTTTTTACTGTCTTTCAGTTGAGAGAATGGGCCTGAACATGACAGCTTTTCAAATTCAGAGACTTAGTCTCCTAATCCTCAGATTGTAATTTTTGCTCTTGTGGCTTTGTAAATAATGTGTTTTTTTTTTGTCATTTCATAAAATGCCTCTGATTAGGAAGGGATTGATAATTTCCTAAGACTGTTTTGTAAGAAATGCCCAAAGCCACTTGGCGTCCCCTGTTGGTGCTTATTTCTCTGAGTTTTTGATAAAATATAATTGTCTTAAGTCTCTCAGGATTGATTAAATGGAATGTTCAAAAGGAAAGCTGTCTTATTACTGACCCTGCATCCTTTAGTTAATAAGCTTTTTTCTAATTTTACTTCAAAGATGAAAGTTTCTTAATTAACCATCAGAGGTTCTCTGAAGCAAAGTATATTAAAATCATATTATGCCTTCCTGAGGCTCTCCTTGGATTTTTTATTAAGCAAAGCTATTGGAAGTAAAGATATGAGGGTAATTGTATCTATATATAATAAAGAAAGATATACTTACGAGTTTTCTATTCTAATCAACATCACTGCCACACTGAAAATGTCAATTATTTTGTAATATTTAAGAACGCTAATAAAAATGAATGTTATTTAGCCAAATCTTGTTAGCTCTGGAAATGAGAAACAAGAATATCAAGGATTAAAAAAAATCACAGCTTAATTCCAAATGCAATTTAGCAAATGTGTGTCAGAGCAACTTCATCTGTTTCAACAGTTATTTATTGATTACCTGCCATATGCCAAGCAGTCTTCCTACGTTCTGAGAGATAGGAAAATTAAGACATTGACCCTGCCCTCAGTGAGCTCACAAACTTCATAGGACAGATTGTTTCTTTGCTTGTAAAACAGGTGAAATTGGACATGCACTGTAATAAAAGTATGAGTAAGGCAATGATGTGCTGGGAAACTGTTCTGAGGTGGACTAGTCTTGTTTGCCAATTTTCATGGCATAAATATTTCCACAGCAGTTAGCTTCAAGTTGCCAATTTAACAACTCCCAATAATTTGTAAATTGGCTTGCAAAATTCCTGAATATTTAACAACAGGCTCTCATAAGCAGGTATTATGCAGCTTCAACACATCACTGGAAACATGGTAGAAGCACAAATGAAAGCAGCAGTGAATTTTGCCTGGAATGGGGCTACAAGAGGATTCAAAGCCAAAGGAATTGGAGCTAGACCTTGAGGATGAACAAGATAGTAGGGCAGAGAACGGGGAAGAAGAATGTTCCAGGCAGAGGGACTATCACATGTAAAAGTAAGAAGGCTTAGAATTCATTGTGTGCTGGGACATATGTGATCAGACAGAGCTGATTTTGGGACTCTCGAAGCTGAGGGTTACACTGGGGCCAGATTGTTAAAAATCTTGAATGCCACACTAGGAGTTATGACTTCTTTCTATAGTAAATAGGAGTCTCTGGAGGGGGCTCACAAAACCCATTTGAAGAACAACTACAGAAATAACCCAAGCACAGATGGATTCTGCCAAATGGCCAGGCGTTCTGCAAACATGGTTATTTTCAAAATGACTGATTTCTTGGCTGAATTTTATTGTTTTTCAAAGAATCTGGCTTATTTAAAAGCATGGTCATATGAAGGGGGAGAAAGTGAAGGAAAGAAATACGAAGATAAATTGTAATGCATCTGTATTGTAATTTAGGAGTATTTAAAAATGCTCATTACAAAAAATATAGTTATGAAAAAGAAGAAAATAAGAATTGCCTATCATCCTATCACCCATATATAGCAGCTGCTATCATTTTGATGTTCATCTTTCTAGTATTTTTATGTATGTTTTTGTCATGCATATTTTTTAAATTGAAAATTAGTTTATATTATACATATTTTACTAAAATGTCTCAAGAACAACACCACAGGTCAATATGTGTTTGTCTCTATCTTCATTCCTAATGATTGCATAGTATTCTATTGAATGGGGGTTAACTTGTTTCTGAAATCCACCATTTGTGGAAATTAAGATTGTTCATAATTTTTTACTATCTCAACTGGTGCTCCGAATAAAGACTTCTTTTTACTCTTAGCATACATTTTCTCAGAACAATTAAATAAATTTTTTTTTTCATTTTGCTTTTTAAAAGCAAATTTCAGGGAAACAAAATAAAATGCCACTTGGGAGTTATTTCACTAATCATCTCATTGTCCTTAGCACTTCCTTAACCTCTAATAGAATTAATTGTTGAGACGTCTATATTGTACTTGTGAGACCATGTTCTCACAGGTTTAAGGACACACATAATCTTCCTGTGACGGCAGCTGAACAGTCTGTTCTGCTGTTTATCTCTTCTTTTACACCATACTGGTAGCATAGGGTTTTATGTGACAGATACCTGGATAGCCAAATATCCTCCACTAAGAATTAAATTCATATTTATACTAGTCATGGTGTCACATGTGTGAGAAGATTGTCTTATAGCTATCTATATGGTGTACTCTCTAGAGGTTACCAACGTAAGAAGCGGTGGTTTACTTAAACTGACAGCCAGTGATTCCTTCATGGGAAATAATGGTCACACAACACGTTCTTATTAAAATTTTATTTTGTGCCAAGCACAGGGCTTGAGATAATGAAAATTCTTTTGAGACCAGATTATAGATCACATTGAACTTCAGCTTGGGTATCTGAATTTTATCCTACTGCTTATATTAGTTATGAAAAGGTCTTCAACAGGAAAAACAGTATGTAAATCTAGGCACAAGAGAGAAGCCATCTCTTAGGAAGGGCCACTGCTTGAATAATTTAGGATTGAAAATGCTTTTCTTTACTTCAACTGATATATTGTATTACTGAACTAATGCAGTAAATTTGGGAAATCTCTGTAAGCCTGCTATATACCAGACACTTCACTAGAAAAAGAAGGTATGGAAAATAAAATAACTGCCTTTCCTGAAAGAAACACATTTGGGAGTAAAGTACATAAGCATGTAGTAACAAAGCAACACAGTCAGTCCCATGATAAAAAAAACACATAAAATAAATAGCTATGATAGAGCAGAGCCTAACTCTTTGGGAGTGGTGGCAGAGTAGTTAAGAACTTCATTCAGTGATGATGCTCTGAATAAAACCTTCTTTTTACACTTAGCATATATTTTGTTAGGACAATTAAATAAATGTAAATATATATTTTTTTACATTTTACTTGGAGTGGATTTTCATGTATAAATAGAAACTGTTTAGGCAAACAGAACGGAGGGCATTTCAGAGACAGAAAACCGTATGTGCAAAGACAGGTTGACTTGAAATAGTATATACATATTTATCATAATGTGCATTATATATCATCCCCAAACCGGATTTTAACATAGATTTGAACCTGAGGAATGATACACATAGGTAAGATCTGTGCCAAAAACCTGCACAGCACCGTGGGAGATAGGTTATAAGGTGACAAGACCCCAAACAGAAAAAACACAAATCCAGGTGGAAAGAAAATGGTGGCTGGGATAAAGATAAGAGCAGTGGGGGTAAAGCAGACAAGACAGATATGAGAGGTATTTAGGAGATATAAGTGGAAAGGGCCTGGTGACTAGCTAAATGTAGGGATGGTAGGTGGGCACTATATGGCTCCCTAATTTCTGGCTGGGCTGGCTTACTGGATGATGGAGATATTAAAAAGGTAGAAAATAGGAGAAGCAAGTGTCATGAGTTCAGAGAATGTCTGGGTAGCAGTGCCTTATATTACTAAGTCTTGCAGAAGATGATTGGGATACTGTGAATTTTGAGATAGTAAAAGGTTAACATTTTCTAATGCTCCAATTTTTTATCAAGGTCACAGCTTGTGTTTTCTACCATGTACAAACCAGAGGCTAAAGGACTTTGCAGTTTCACAGTTGGAATCTGCAGCTTTTCTTATGTGCAGCGGAGACTCACAGCGTATTTGGAGTAACTGCTGAGAACTCAATGTATGACATCTCCTAATTAAAGATCACCACCAAGTTAGGGATCACTGGAAGCAGGTAAGAGGAAAAGTGCATTTATTATCAAACAAAACCCCATACCAATTCTAGTACTGATTTTTATTGAAGTGGTGGCATTTAATATGATTGGCTTTCATTTTCCTTTTGAGAATTACAGTTTGCAGAAAAATATCAGTAGTTTTTTTTTTTTTAGCTCAGTTGTTCAGATGTAATAAATTTACATGATACATTCATTCATTCAACTACCGTTTTGAGTGCCCGTTACACACTTTTTTTTTTTTTTTAAAGAGAATCAAAGATGAATAAGATTTAGTGCCAAGTGAGACATGGTCCTGACTCTCCAGAAACACACAGCAGATTTCTTTCTTTACAATTACTGATGTAGCTATCATGATTATAATCAATTAATAAAGATAATAGATATAATTTGTTTAGGGTTTTGATGAGTAAACTCTTGGTCTCTTTCATCTCCCAGTAAGAGACACACACTGCTAGCCTAAATTATCTTCTCTTTGGTGTTCAGCCAGGAGGAAATGCAATATAATAAAAGGGTTCCTTCTGACCATATGTACAACCATGCACGGGGACTTGTTTTTATGCAGATTCCCAGACTCAAGCTCTGGAAATTTGGATTCCTTAGGTCTGAGGTATAAAACTGGCAATTTTCCATTGCTATAATAATCTGTAGGAAATTCTGAAGTACATGGTTTATCAGGCTCACTTTGAGAAATCCTGTTGTGTTAGACACAATAAAGGGCTGGGAGGTCTAGCTGATCAGAATGCCAGTTCCAACTTTATCAGTGGCAGGCAGAGTGATCTTGGGCAAAGTTTTATAAAAAGTGTTTAAATTGTCTCAGAAAAAATGACTCTGGGACATTTTTGTAGAACAAAAGGAAATTTTATATGTAAAACATTTGATATTTAATTAATGCTTATTTTTACTTTTGTTCCCCCTCGTTTTCCTTTTGAAACCCCAATTAGTACTTGTTATGATTGGCTTTCATTTTCCTTTGGAGAACTACAGTTTGCAGGAAAACACCAGTAGTTGTCTTTTTAGCTCAGATGTTCAGATGTAATAAATAAATATACATGATAAATTCATTCATTTATTCAACTACCTTTTTTGAGTGCTCATTATATTTTGTGCCTCTAATCTATCACTCATCCTTTCTTTAGAATTCCCGTGTATCCTTTTTATTTCTCACTGGACTCTGCACTTCTTGAGAACAGAAGTTTGTCCTCACTTTATTTCTATATCTTCAAAACCTGCATGCAGCATGTGTATACTAAAGTGTTTTCCTAGAAAGTTATCCTTATACCTTGATATCTACCTTTATTTTATGCTCTTGTATCAAAATGATTGTTAATTTGTTTATAAGATTCACACTTTCAAAAACTCATTAATGCTTCTTTGTCTTTTTATAGCATAACACATTTGGCAAGGAATAGGATTATGCTTTCCTTAATTCTCTACTCCAGAAAAAGTCCCTGGCCAGGCATGGTGGCTTACATCTGTAATCCCAGCACTTTGGGAGGCCAAAGTAGGAGCATTACTTGAGCCCATGGGTTTGAGATCAGCCTGAGAAGTATAGGGAGATTTCACCTCTACAAAAAATAAAAAAATTATCCCTGCATGGTGATGTACCAGCTACTAGGGAGGACTGCTTGAGCCTGGGAGGTTGAGGCCACAGTAACTTATGATTGTGCCACTGCACTCAGACTGCGCAACTGAGGGGCCTTGCCTCAAAACAAAAAAAAAAAAAAAAAGAGAGAGAGAGAAAGTACCTAATTCAGGAAATGATAGCATCAAATGCTCATTTTGAAAATTCACACAGACTCATGAATGTGTTGGCCAAGGAATGACTTGGTGACTTAGTTGACAGCACATAAGTTCGCAAAAGCATTTACTATGTTAGTTTTAGTAGTTCAGTGAATACTTATTGAGCTCACACTGCGTGCCAGACATTGTATTGGGTGGTGAGGGAATGCAATCAACAAAATGGTTCTTATATTCAAGGAACATATGGGTTGATAATGAGGGTAAACCAATAAATAGATAATTTCAACACATTATGGTACATACTATACTAGAGAAAGGCATGGGATGTTTTGAGACTCCCGACTTACTGTACAGGTGAGGAGGAAAGCTTTCTGAAGCGAAGTATACCCACACTGAAAGATGGAGGAGTAAAGAGTGGTTCTATCATCTGCATGTTGGTGTAACTCATCCCCAAGTTCATATGTTAAAACACTAATCTCTAAGGTGACGATATGAGGAGCTGAGGCCTTTGGAAAGTGATGAGGTCATAGAAGCAGACGCATCTTGAGTGGGATTAGGGATAGAGGAGATCCTTGCCCCTTGTGCCATGTGAAAATGCAGCAAAAAGATGTCATCTATGAACCAGAAAGAGGGGCCTCACCAGACACCAGATCTGCTGGTGCCTTGATCTTGGATTCCCCAGCCTCCAGAACTGTGAGAAATAAATGTCTGTTATTGATATTCCACCTAGTCAATGGTATTTTGTAATAGCAGCCCACACAAACTAACACAAGTGACAAGGCAAAGGAATTAAAATGTGCTCCAGAGAAAAGCAACAGCATGTGTCAAGACAGGAGATGGGCAAGCACTTCATACTCATGATTCACAAGTAGGTCCATCTGGTTGTGAGAGAAGAGGCTGGAGCAAGAAGTGTGGAACCCTGTCACGGACCCAGATTAATGAAAAAACTATCTTCTAAATTGCTAACCAGTGGACCAAAGGGAAGAGTGCAGCTTTCAACACATCATCTATCCACAGTTGTCATCACTCAAATAAAAAGAAGCCAGAAAAATCAAGATTATTGTGTACCCTGAAGAGGCAGAGACTGAAAATATTTGACAAACATCATTAATTACTATCACACCAATAAAATAACTACCAAATCCAGAAAAATAAAAAAACACACAAGATAAAACCACCACCTAAATTCAAGAATGACCAACATTGTCTTGCTAGAATCTTGGAAAATATTTTACCGCCTAGAAGGCCAATGGTAGTTCTATACATCTTGCGGGCAGGGGGGATATGGGTGGTTTTTATAGTGTGAGGTTCATAAAAAAAATCCCACCTACCTAAAGTCACCTGAGGCCTCTTCCTCATTCCCACATTGTCTTCCCCTTAGCACATAGCCCCAGGGGCTGTAGCAAATTTAAACTCAATAACTGTCCATCTACCTCAAGGTACTTTTGTTTTGTTCATATACTTGCTTTTGTTTTATTAGAGGCAGGGTCTTGCTCTGTCACCCAGGCTAGAGTACAGTAGCACAATCATAGCACACTGTAACCTCAAACTCCTGGGCTCAAGCTATCCTCCCACCTCAGCAGCCCAAGTGGCTAGTTCAACCATAGCAGCCACCATGCCAAGCTAATTAAGATTCTATCTATCTATCTATCTATCTATCTATCTATCTATCTATCTATCTATCTATATTTAAGGGAGAAGGGGTCTCACTATGGTTGCCCAGGCTGGTCTCCAACTCCTGGCCTCAAGCAACCTTCCTGCCTTGGCCTCCCAAAGCACTGAGATTGCAGGTGTGAGCTACTGTGCCCAACCAAACAAGGGTACTTCTTTTTGCAGTGACTAAAGTGTTCTTTCCTCCCACATCCCCAATTGTTCAATATATAATTAGAGGCTGCAATCACCAGAAAAAAAAAAACAAAAAAAACAAAAAAAAAACAGGGCAAAGAATGTTATGCTATGTGAGATGCAAGATAATCTTTCTTTCTTTTTTCACTTTGACCTTCCTCTGATGAAATTAAATAACTGGCAGCATTCACTAGTCTCTCAATCCCTTTGTCATGGCCCCAGAATGTGGTCCTGGAATGTACAGCGTAAAGGCAAAGCCGTGGCCTTGTGATTTCTGCCTATTCTCCCAGAAACAATTTCTTCTATGTGGCAAAACTGAAGAGAGGACCTTGAAGTGGGGCACTGGGAAGGCTGTGGAAACAGAAAAATACACACGTGAATCTAAATCCCAGCTCTACTGCTTACTAGCTGTGTGGACTTGAAAATGCTAACTTCTAGTGTCTCAGTTTCTTCATCTTGTTGAATGAAAATAATAATAGACACACACTGTGAGGTGATTGTGATAACATTCTGTATGTAAAATATATAGAAAATACCTGTCTAGAATTTTCAGTGGTATTATTCTAATTCACAGGCAGCCAGAGATGTGTTTCCTAAGCTATAGTCTATTAGTATGTGAATTCTGGGTAAAAACTAAAATTCTTCCTGTAAAATCACATTTCTTTGTCATCTGTGGAAGCCACATGTTCTATCTCTGACAACCCTGTGTAAAGGAGGTCTTTGTTGCCCCATGAACTTCATTCCACTTAAGACTATTTCCAGCTACTGCTGCAACGATTAGCAGCTCAAAGACACAAAACTCAAAATAATAAAACAACAACAAAAAGGTATATAGTAATTTTTTTTTGTTTTCCTAAGGCCCGAAAGTTCAGGGAGCTAATGGCCAATGAGCATGTACCATGTACCATGTCATTTCTGGGCTTTTCCCCCGCTAGACTGTACATTCCAGAAATTCAGATTTTATGCCTATCTTATAAAGTCAGGAACTAAAAGTGGCACTGGCATGTAATAGGTGAAAAAAAACCACATTTGAATAAATGCTTTATTGAGTCATCCAGACCCATTTTGGGTATATGGTTGACCTGAAATAGGTAGCAACATTAAATTTTCTGAACTTCGGATTTCTCATCTGCCAAACAAATAAATGAGTTTCAGGACTTGCAAACTGAAATCCTATGAGTGGCACAGTAATGTTGTCACAAGCATGTAAAGGTACCTGACATAAAGCAGAAAAAAGTGGTGGGGTCTTGGTTAACTGGAGAGTCATGCCAAGGGATTTATATACAACTTTCTGTTTTGACACAGAGGATACCAAAGACAACCTATCCCCTGAAGACTAACTCATCATGCAGGCTACTTGTTTGTGAACACTGGTAGAGATAATTTAAATTAAGTCCTTTCCTACACTAACACTATGGTTGTCTGAGCCAAGGTACTCTTGGAGTATTGTCCACAGCTTGGCTGCTGCCAGCCTAGCTAATGCCTGATTTTTTTTTTTTTTTAACAAGATGCTCAAAAAGGTCTGCATGTAATTCCAGATGACATTGCCACCTTATTTATCCAAGGATGCCTGTCTCACTAGTAACTGATTTTGAATTCCAGATAATACTACTATGTCCAATCCTGGATATTAGGTCAAATGGCTAAACTGTTGCTTATTCACTTATGTCTCAGACGTGAGGTATCACTAGATCCAGAAATGAATTATCCCCAGTGAGCTCTCTTTGACACATGGCTCCAGGAACTCATCATTTAGATGTCAATCATTTCCCCCTCCTAGCTCTGATGTCTCACAGGTTTCCTGACAACAATTAGGGGGACTAAAGTCACTCATAATCACAATCACACCTGCCTTCCTTATTGGCTCACAGGCAATTTACTTCTCTCAGCTCTTCTATCACGGCAGATCCGGGTGTTACTTTTTGAAGCTTCAATTATAGACATTCAATCTGACAGCTTCCCTGAAGTTATTATTCTGTTCTCTATTTTCTGATATTGATCCCAAATGTTTGGGTAAAAGTACACAAACTACAGTCAGCCATTCAGAAGTTTAGGAATATCCAGATGTGCAGTGTACATATAGACATGCCTCTGGGTGATGGTTGTGATTCTGTAAGCTTTGAAGTTATATTGAATCAAAACAAAAATTTTCTACTGCCTGACTCTCTTTGTGTATCCAAAACTCATTAACATCTCTGCTAACAGAAAGGACCGTCTACACCTGGGCGTCCTTTAGCCACTCACAAAACATGACGAGTTTGAAATTTCACACTTCTTTCTTCCTCCATCGTTTTCTGGAAGAGGACAGGAATAGCTTTGAGATTTATTTTACCACTGATATGACTCACCCTACCACTCCTCTTAGAAAGCGAAAACAGTTGCTGTCAGTATTGTTTGAAGCAACAAATTTCTTTCCCAATTACAGTAACAACTATCACCACCAACTCCTAAATATATGCAACGTTTTAGGCACTTGGCCAGTGGCTATAGACATTTATGATACTTATTTTTTTTAATTAAGATGTTTATCTTTTGTCCCCATTTCGTAGATTTCAAAAGCCTAACCTGGATCAAAGCTCACTTTCCTAAAATCATGCATGAATGACACACGGAATTTAAATGCAGTTCTGTCTGATTACAAACAAAAATATTAAGAATAGTAACTGCATGGTTTACTTTGCTATATATAGGTCAGGCCTTTAGCACACCCTATTTCATTTAACTCTTGCAACAACCTGAGTTAGAAATTGTTCTCTCCACTTTGCAGATGAAGTAACTATTATTCACCTGTTTTTATTTTAGTTTCTTCCAAATCTTTGTCTCTGTGAGATTTTCTCAATATTGAGAGTTCTTTCTTAATTTCTCCCAATTTAAGCACTGGTTTTGTTGGTGTCTCTTTTTATTTTTTATTTTATTTATTTATTTATTTATTTTTAGACAGAGTCTTGCTTTGTCACCCAGGCTAGAGTGCAGTGGCACTATCTCGGCTCACTACAACCTCTGCCTCCCTGGTTTAAGCAATTCTCGTGCCTCAGCCTCCCAAGTAGCTGGGATTACAGGGTACACCACCACACCCAGCTAATTTTTGTATTTTTTTTTTTTTTTAGTAGAGACAGGGTTTCACCATGTTGGCCATGTTGACCTCTAACTCCTGGTCTCAAGTGATCCACCTGCCTCAGCCTCCCAAAGTGCTGGGATTACAGGTGTAAGCCCCTGCCCTGGCTTTATATTTTTTAATTTAGTGAGGTATTTAATGCATACAACATATTTCTTGGGGTTATATGATAAGTTAAAAGGACTAAACCTCTTGCTCATCTTTGTGTTTCATATATTTCCCTATTTAGTGTTCTTATAAATGTCCAGTTTTTGTATAAGAATTTCTCCTTTTTAAGGCTTCTACTTCCCATGTTGTAACAGAAAAGTGTGATAGAAAGAACAGACCGGCCGGGCATGGTGGCTCACGCCTGTAATCCCAGCACTTTGGGAGGCTGAGGCAGGTGGATCACGAGGTCAGGAGTTCGATACCAGTTGGGCCAATATGGTGAAACCTGTCTCTACTAAAAATACAAAAAGTAGCTGGGCGTGCTGGTGCACACCTGTAATCCTAGCTACTCAGGAGGCAGAGGCAGGAGAATTGCTTGAACTTGGGAGGTGGAGGTTTCAGTAAGCCGAGATCATGCCACTGTACTCCAGCCTGGGCAACAGAGAGAGAGACTCCTTCTCAAAAAAAAAAAAAAAAAAAAAAGAAAAGAAAAATAAAAAGAAAAAAGAACAGACCATTGGGAATCTCAATCCCAGTTCATCTCCTTATTAGGAGATTTAAAAAATATATTGCAATATTTTAAAAATTTAAAAACATATTGCAATATTTATCTTGATTACTGAGTTCTTTAGCAGCCTCTTAAACTTGTCAAGAAAGGTCACACTCACCTCACCCTGGTCCTGATTCTTTACCACATTTCTCTTATCAATTGACAACTATCATGTTGTCACATATGGTTGCATTCAGTCATTCAGAAAACTGCATGCAAATCCATATTTCTACATAGTCTGGGCTGTTGATCTCCTTGTAACCTCGTTATAAATAAGTTCTCACTGTGATGCAGCCTGGGGCAGGTCCAGGAACCCACACTGGAATATTAATGAGTGGGAAATGGATGATTTTATGACTCCTGACCTTTCCGCTTTAATCCATTAGGGAGTATAGATTGGTTAGTAGTTACTACAACTGGACAAAAGCTGTCTAAGTGGAAAATTGATCGTGGTAAGTGCATGCATGGTGGTTCCACTCATTAATACTTCTCATTTTAGCATTGTGAACTTTCACTCACAGATATCTCAAGTTCATGCCCCAGTGTGCCAAGCTGAAGATGCAAAAGACTTGGCACAAGCTGACAGAGCTGTCTTTTTTACATGTTAATTAAAAGAAATGGCATAAAAATCAGCAGATCAGCACCAGGCTCTAGGAAGCAGCCCCAAAGGCCTTCTCACCCCAAGCTCAATCGGTCTCCTCACCCCCAGGAAGGTTTTGCAGATACTTGCAGACATCATTGCAGGCTCATTTTCTTTGACTCCATCAGAAGCCCACTTCACTGTAGAGCACATTTCAGCAAGAGAGAACTGTGATGTGGAGGAAAGGGCATGGGGAACCGGAGTTCTTGACCCAATTCTCTTTTGCTACTTGTTTCTGGACTTTAATTTTGCTCATTTGAAAAGTGAGAGGGTTGGATTGGATATTCTTTAAGGACTGACCCTGGAACTCTGTGATCCCTTTGAGTACCCACTCACTCATATATGCCTCCATGTCTGCCATTTTACTAAATTATAGTAGCAAACAGGTTCCATTTCAAATACTGAATCCAATTAATTAGTAGCATATAACTGGAGCTCTATGTTGAAAGATTTCTGAAGCTGTATCTGACCTCAGAAAGACAAGTTTGCCATGTCCCCATGGGGTAGACTGGGGCTGGAGATGGGGCCATGCTGGTTCCTGTATTCTATTTGTTCCATGCATTGTAATTCCCTTCCTTGTACTAGATTAGGAGCTCATCAAGATATGAATTCTGTTCTTTCATCTTTATATCCCTGGCATCCAGCTCAAGGCCTTTAAAATAATAGATGTTCAAAAATGTTGAAGGATCCAATGGAGGAATGAAAGAACAACCATCATGTAGCTCTAAAACTCTACGTATCTTCAGGATATAAGTTGTTTCTTTTAATGCCTGCATTTTCTTTGTATAATGCAACACTTGGCCTCCTACAGTGTTCAATAACAGTAATGTGAATGTTTGGGTGATTGGAATAATTCTACAGCAAAAAGGTATAAAGAAGGGGTAATTACATGGTTTCTGGAGTCAAAGTGCTTGTGTTCAAATCCCAAACCTGCTGTTTGAAGTTGTCTTTGGGCAGGTTTCTTCATTTTACTAACCAACCATTTCCTCATCTGTAAGATGGGGATAATAATTGTACATAAATCATTGGTTGTTAAAAGGCCTAAACAACATGGGGGTCCACAGTGGAAGGCCTGGCACATATGAAGCACTCAGCATATATAAGTTATTATCATAATTATTAGTTAGTGCTTGACTGTGAAAATGTATTACATACCATACTGGAGCCAAGGGTATTTCATGGTTTCATAGTATGTCTAAATAAATCAAGGCTATTTTGAGGAAGACAAGCCAAAAAAATGTATATATATCTATATATATCTACATCCTTTTGAGAGGGTGTGGAGTGTTGGGAGATTGTGTGTGGGAGGAGGAAGAACACAGAAAAATTGAAATTAAGAACCCAGAACCTTCCCACCATCTCCAGATAATTTTCCAAAGCCCCTTATCTCTAAGTCTTACAAACATTTTCTGTCTTCACAACCAAGTTCAAGGTGAGAGGCACAAAATAATTCCTTTGCTCAGTCTTCGACCCCTCAAAGTCCCCTCAAAGTTACATCAAAGTCCCCTCAAGGTTACATCAGTGCTTATTTCAACAATTTCAGTCATGCACCACATAACAACATTTTTGGTCAATGACAAACCAAATATACGAGGGTGGTCTCATAAGCTTATAACATCATATATTAACTGTACTTTTTCTATGTTTAGTTACGTTTAGATACACAAATATTTAGCATCATATTATAATTACCTATGGGATTTAGTATGGTAACATACTTACAGTTTTATAGCCTAGGAGGAATAGGCTATACTATATAGCTTAGGTATGTAGTATGCTGTATCAACTAGGTTTATATAAGCACACTATATAATGTTCACACAATAATGAAATTTTCTAATGCATTTCTCAGAATGTATCCCTTTGTTAAGCAACACATGACTGTATTTTCTTAAACTCTTTGTATACATCAGATCCTTAAAAGACATTACAAAAGAAAATGACCAGAGACACTGGATTACAGCCTGGTAGGACTGTAGATCCCTTTTCCATTCTATAATTACATGTATATACTAAATGGCATATAGACATAAATAAGGGACATATAAAGGGAACTGTACAAAAATGTTGTAGTAGTGAGTTAGTATGGCTTACATTAGAGGGAAAGAAAAATGTTTTGGCCCAGGTCATAAAGTTGATTAGCTGACTAAGTAATTGTATGTCAAAATGGGTAGCAGAGAACCTAAAATACAGTAGACAATCAGTATGTTACTCATCTCCTTCTACTCTATATCTTATAATTGTTGTCAATGTTCATAATACGCTTGGTTCTTACACTCAATTCAGAATTGTTTTCACAACCTTCTTCAAAACCTTCTCTCACTCACTTTAGTTTGTAAGTATGAATTATCTTCTTACTTTACTGATAAACAACACATATTCAACACTGTCTTAGTCCATTTTGTGCTTCTATAACAGAATACCACAGACTGAATCATTTATAATGAACAGAAATTTTTTTCTTGCAGTTCTGGAGGCTGGGAAGTTCAAGATCAAGGTGCAGGCTTCTGGCAAGGACCTTCTTGCTCCATCATAACACAGTAAGAGGCACCACATAATGGAAGGGTAAGGAGAGGACAAGAGAGAGACAAAAGGGGGCCAAACTCATCCTTTTCTAAGGATCTCACTCCCTTGATAACAGCATTAATTCATTCATGAGGGCTCTGCTCCTGCCAAAGGTCTTATGTGCCAGTGCTGTTACAATGGCAATTAAATTTCAACCTGAGTTTGGGAGGGGAAAAACATTCAAACCATAGCAAACATGTATCTATAGCATATCTTCTATCTGCCAGGTACCTGATAGGTACTGTGAAAGACACAAAATGAACCAGATATTGATCTTATTTCCAAGGATTTTAGAGTCTAATTAGTGTAGTGTGGACAGAGGGGTTAAGTATGATACCCTGAATCATTATAATAGAGTAAAAAGTCATCTAGAACTTAGAAATTTAGGCAAAATAAAATGGGTGAGAAGGACAGGAGGAAGAAAGAAGGAAAAAGGAAAACTTAAGGTATATTTAGTAGCCACTGTACACCAGGCACTGTTCTAGCCGCTTAACCATGTTATGTCTATATAGCTATACTTATGTCTCTACATCTATATAAATTGCATCTATATCAGTCATCTATATTTACCTCATAAAATACATATGCATCAGCAAGTAATTATTGTCCCCATTTTACATATGAGGAAGCTGAGGGCCAGTAGAACATCTGAAAAGTATTCTTAGAAAAGAGGGAAAAATGACAGTTGCTAAAATTGTCCCCTTGACTCATCTTTGATTCTCTTTACAGGCCTCCATATCCTTCTTCAGAATAATAAATTTTATTTATTAAATGTCAGGTCTCTGGTAAACTCTTTATACATATTACATAAGGATAACAAGAACACATCAAAGTAGTTGTGTTTGTTCTCTCTCATTTTATAATTGAGAAAATGAAGACTCAGGGAACTCATAGAAGGGAAGCACTCCATATTGAGGCATTCTCTGTTAAGTTTTGCTTCTACTTCAACAGCTAAAAATATATACATATACAATACATATATGTGTGTATGTTTACATGGGTATATATGCATATATATTATAATATTATCATCTAATATGTATTAAGCTCTCATAAAGTGTTAGGTATTAATCTAAGGGTTTTTTGTGTATAACAAAATTTTGATTCACTTGAATGGATAAAATTTTATCATGCCCATTACTAAGGTGTGATCATTATTCTCATTGTATAGACGGGAATACTAGTTTAGAGGAGTTGGAAATTTACTGAAGGTTACATAGTAGGTAAATGGCTGAGCAGGGATGAATTCAGAGCCTCTACTCTGAAGCAGCTGAAAGGAAAGGGCTGGAATGGGGAACTAGTCACACTGATGAGGTACATACCTCTTCAGAAGTAGAGGTGGAGAACTGAAAACTTCATGACAAAATGGCTTTGTTCTATCCTTAATTCCCTCCAAGATCCAGATATAACATCAGTGCATAGGTTTCAGCTCACAGTTAAATAGCTTTAGTGTCTGCTTTGAAACAATTCAGATTTCTCTGAGACCCACATTAACAAGAAGCCAGAAGGATGTCCCAGTCTCTCACCAGTCCAGTTAGCCTAGTCTGACACATTAAACCTACATTTCTGAGAGTGACAGACAATGTCATTTTGTTTGTTCTTGGGTAAAGCCCTGTCACTTTCTCTGCTTAGAGAGATCTGCTCAGTGTATTGATGGCCCCAGTCAGGAAAATCCACTCTAGTGTGGACAAGGCCAGAATGTTTAGGGAAAATTCTTTCTGCCTGGAGATAAGGCTGGTGCCTCAGTTGGTAAGACTGGGGAGGAAGGAGACAGAGAAGCCTCGATACTTGATTCACCTGCCTTGGAACAAGGAGCATGGGATGTGGAGCAAGGTAAACTGGGCTGGGATTAAACCTCTGTTCTATATTTTACCAACTGAATCAATTTAGGTTACTTAAAATTTTTGAGTCTCAGTTTTCGGAATTGTAAAATTATCACAACATTGAGCATTATTAAATTAAACAATGTATGGAAAGTGCTTAGCATATTTACTGGCACACTATAGGTATTAAACTATGGTAAATATAATGATTATTAGAGTCATTATCATTATCATCTTCATCATCAGTCTCCTTATCATTAATAACAGAGAGTATAAGCCAAGATTCGTATATGCCCCTTCAAGACATCAGAATCTACCACTATCGGATAATTTGGTCAAAGACTTGTTGTAAGTTGCAAAAAAGATCCTCTTTCTCCAATTCAAATATTTGCTCATCTGGAGGCAAAGGAGAGCTTGCTTTAGAGATCAATATGAGATGCAACTTTAAATTTCCCATGTTGGAACTGGGTATTCTAAATAATTACCTGGAGATTTGAATATTAACATTCCCTAAAGAGGAAGTAGCCAAATGGCGTTCTCTGTTGCTTTCCACAAATCCAATTCATGAAAAGCTCAATTTACAATGAATCATAGGAGGGGTGCATGGAAAGAACACTATGGGAATAAAGAGAGATATGATCTAGTTGAAATAACACTCATAATTAATTTTTCCACTACTCTCTGTAGTTTAAAACAAATTTCATAAAAATGACCTTTCCAACAACCTTATGGGTGCATGTTATTATTTTTCCATAATCCAATCCCTCACTAAATCCTGCTGACGGTACGCCTAATTGTACCTGGATTCCAATCTTTCCTCTCCATAACAAGAAATACAAATCTAGATTAGGGCTCATCACCTCTTCTGAAGTCTGTCAATAGCCTCCTCACCGATTTTTCTTTCTCAGTTTCACTCCCTTTACTTCATCTTCTATTCTTATGCCAGAAGGCTTTTTCTAAATTACATACAAGATAATTTTGCTCTCTAGCATCAAACTTTTCAAATTCTTTGCCTGTGAATTACCATGAGATCCTTCTTTCTCCCTCCCTCTCTCTTTTCCTCCCTTCCCTTCTCCTTCCTTCTTTCTTTCCTTCCTTCCTCCCTCCTTCCTTCTCTCCCTCCCTCCCTCCTTCTCTGCCTCCCACCCTCCTTCCCTCCTTCCCTCTTTCTCTTCCTTCCTTCCTTCCTTCCTGTGGTATTTGTTGGGCAAATTCTGCCTCATAAATTTCATGTTAAAGCACCAGTAAGCACAGCTACTTCAGCAGAGGCAGAGTTTAGCACTTGCTTGCACCCTGCTCCCTGATTCATTACCCCACTCTAATCCAAGTAGTTAATGGAACACAGTTTGACATGCAACCGGCCTGTAGAATCAAGTCCAGTTATCTCACCTGGCCAAAGAGTCCAGGTTTAACTCACCAGGCTCCTCAGTGAGGAATTAGCTCACATTACAAAGGCAGTTCAGAGAAGTGGGCCTCCCAAGGCACAGGGTTGAACTGACACTGGTGGAGGCAACGTGAGAGGAGCCTAAATGGGGAATGATCAGCACACCCACCTGCCACTCCACTTTTTGATCCAATGGAACCTTTTGCAATTAGCTGAAATAAATATTTATGCTCACATCTTAGGCTTTTTACAAGCTGGATTGTGTTTTCAATCCAATGCCACAGATATTATGTCCCTGTGTAACCTCTCTGACTTCCTTTCCTTGCTTTAGGCTGTTTTATCTTGTACATCCTTTTTATATGACTCATGTTTAACTATTTGTTACTGCATATCACCAGGTACTGACATCACAGTTTTATTTATTTTATTTCATTTTTATTTTTATTTTTTGAGATGGAGTTTTGCTCTTGTTGCCCAGGCTGGAGTGCAATGGCACAATCTTGGCTCACTGCAACCTCTGCCTCCCAGGTTCAAGCAATTCTCCTGCCTCAGCCTCCGGAGTAGCTGGGGTTACAGGCATGCACCACTACACCTGGCTAAATTTTGTACTTTTAGTAGAGATGGGGTTTCTCCATGTTGGTCAGGCTGGTCTTGAACTCCTGACCTCAGGCGACCCACCCTCCTCGGCTTCCCGAAGTGCTGGGATTACAGGCGTGAGCCACCACACTTGGCCACATTTTTATGTGTTTCTCCCGCCAGACTTTAAAAACAGGAAACATGTTCTATTCACGTCTTGGTCACAACCACAGTGACTGGCACATAGTAGGTGCTCAATATACATGTGTTGAGCTGGACATAGACTTCATTTCACAAGTAAACAAATGTACAGATGGTATACAAGCACTGGCTAAATGGTGTGACTGAGACGATGACCTGTAGGACATGATTATTTGCTTTACAAAAAGATTTGATTAACAAGAACTGAATTAACAAATGACTATTCTCAAGACACAGCTATCACGTTGTGAGAGAGACACCATTATCTCACCAATAAAATGGATTAACTAAATTTGGGGCTGCAATCTAATTCTGAAACCTGCATGGAATGAGATGATGAGTATGAGGGGAGGAAGAGAACAGAAGAGAAGAAATATATGGACAGGATACAGGGCTTTCTGGCAACCATAAATAGTGCCCTCAGTAATCTGAGCTTTTGACCAAGAAAATCAATGAATAACAGCTGACAGCTGATATACGGGCAATCACCATAGATACAACATGGCTCTCAGGATAGGTCAAGACTTGACTGTAGCCAAATCAGCATATTATCATATCTCCAGGAAGAATATAGAGCACCAAAGCAGAGGGGTTCCTTTACCATGGGAAGTATAAAGAGAAAGAAAATTGATAGAGAAGTGCAATGCTCCCCAAGAAGAGAGACACCGAACCCAGAAAGCATCAACACCCCAGTTGCTAGAAAAGCATTTTCTCTTTGGGGAGAGAAAAGCTTCATCAGACCTAATCTTAGCTCCCATGAAAAATTCTTCCTGATAATCTTTATTTCTTCTCTTTGTTCCTTTTTCCTTCTTTTTATTCATTTACTTAACTTATGGGTATGAAAATAGTCATTAAAAATGTATACTCTGGAGTCAAATAGTCTCAGGTTCCCATCCCAGTGTTGTCCCTGATTAAAAATGGAACTTGAGTATGTAACCTTGGCAGCTGCTATCTTCCTACATGTCTTAGTTCTTCTTACAGAAGGGTGCTTCTCCTGCCTTCCAACACCTCCAGTGCTCTCTCTGATGTCTGGAGCCTGTTGTGCCTGCATGTACACAGCAGGCTGGAGGGCTGGGGAATAATGCCCTTGAAACCTATGCTTAGCAGAACTCAACCAATGACTGATGGAAGGTGGTACATAGATACCCCATCTCCCTTGCTTTTCTGATGGGATAACTCTCAGGTAAGTGTTCTGTGCTGGCTGCTGGCATTTCCCCATGGCATTGAGTTCCAGTTACCCACAGTGGTATCTGACTAGATGAAGCACCCTTTGTTGGCTGTTTTCCTTTTCCTGTCTCACTCCTCTACTCCCCCATGGACGTTTCCTGAGAAATCTCTCAAACTACTTGCACTTGAATCCTATTTTCAGAATTTGTTTCTGAGGGACCCAAACTAAGAAAGTGACTTCATCTTTGCAGTTTTCATTTTCCTTTTTTGAAAATGCTGACCATGGTACATAAATGCAAGTTGTGAAGATTATATAATACATGCAAAGTTCTTAGGCTAGTGCCTGGCACATCTGAATGCTTTAAACATGTTATCTATAATTTGTATTCTTGCTGTTAAGAGTTCAATATATACCAGATATGCCTGGTACCTTGTTAGGTGCTATGGGAAGGATGGTGAACCAGATGCTACACATCTCTGCCCAAATGGAACTTACAATCTCATGGACAATAAAAGTTAACTAAAATGCCACATGATAAATGCTACAAAAGAGAGAAATATGTGATGCTGTGGGAGTACATAATAGAACTTAACCTGGTATGAGGGCCTCAGGTATTATATAATAGGAAGCTGACATTTAAGGAATGATAGATGTTGGCCAAAGTGTGTGTGTGTGTGTATGTGTGTGCGTATGTGGGTTTACAAGTGTGTGTGTACATGCATGTGCACACACATACACATATGTAAGCAAAGGCAGTATTACGGGTGGAGAAAATTTCATATCAAAAGACCTACAGATATGAGAAACAAAAATAGAGGGAGAGTAAAAAGGAAGTAGGGAAGAAAAGAGGGATAATAACTGTCTGTAATTGCCTTCAAGGAACACAAAAAAAGTGGTCTTTAATTTGATTCCAAATTCATCAATCACTATGTTAGTTCCCAAGTTTTTTGCTTTTTGTTTTGTTTTGTTTGTTTTTTGGTACAAGGGAACCAGACAGATGTCTCATGAGCAAACATTGCCCTTTAGTCACTCAAAGAAATATCTGTGCATTTTAGATGAACACATTGATAGGTAGTTTGATTTCATTTGAATTTGTATATTATGAGTTAGGTTATGATCAGGCAATTCCTTTGAGTTATGTCAACTCCAGGCCATTGACAAGGTGGAGTTTATGGAGCCATAAGGCTAAGAATGCCAACCCACAGCTGGGTTATTACAGGGTGATGCCTCCCATGAGTCTTCTTGGTGAGCTCTCTACTTCTGGGGCACTCCTCTCTTGACAACATGCCTGATTCTATACCAGCACAAACATCCATCCCTTCCCTTATTCTAGATTCTAGATCCCTCTCTTGTAATACCAGTAAATGTATAACCTTGGCAATTTAAGCAGCCAAGACCATTGCTGACTACCTGAGTAATCTTCTTTACTCAAGTCCTGGGCCCTGGAGAAGTTATAAATCAGATGGCTGTGGTGGAGGTGAATTAAATATTAGTTGGTGCAACTCTTTGAACAGTTAGAAGGGAAAGTGCTCACTAAATGCATGTTATTATTATTGCTTCTGGCTATAGACACTGGGTCATTGGAGACCCCTTACTTTATAAATATTTCTTTTTTTTTTTTTTTTTTTGCTTTTGGTGGTTGTAATGAAACTTATCTGCTTGCAGGTATACAGTGGTAGTCTATCTTGGCTTTAATGCTGAGTAACTTCAACAGACAATGACCACTGGAATTACCACCACTCAGACATCATCAAGAAGACATATGTTTTATTCTCAATTGAGTAGTATGGATTATTTTTCTTTTCATTATTACTGCAAAGGGGTACGAGTGGATTTTCCAGAATGGTGTAATAAAAATGAAATTTGATTGATTAATTCAATAGCTACAGCTAAGAAGCATCTTGTGCAGCAGTGGAGAGGAAATGCACAGTGTCCTACAGACAGAAGCTGCATAACTCACATTTGTTTGAGAGAGAGGCTCCTGAGCTAGATTCTGGCTTCTTGGAGAATAGCTCACTCTTGGAAGTATAAGTCAAGTTAAATGGGTTATTTTCCTCATGAACTTCATCTAGTCAGCTATAACTTTGAGACATTAGAATATAGAAGGCAAATCATATGATAAAGCTGTTTAACAAGTTACCATTTATTTTTGCCATGGTTCTTTTTTTTTCTCTTTTGAGATGGAGTCTTTCTCTGTGGCCCAGGCTGGAGTGCAGTGGCGCAATCTCAGCTCACTTCAAGCCCTGCCTCCCGGGTTCATGCCATTCTCCTGCCTCAGCCTCCCAAGTAGCTGGGACCACAGGCGCCCACCACCATGCCCGGCTAATTTTTTGTATTTTTAGTAGAGGCGGGGTTTCACTGTGTTAGCCAGGATGGTCTCGATCTCCTGACCTCGTGATCCACCCGCCTCGGCCTCCCAAAGTGCTGGGATTACAGGTGTGAGCCACTGTGCCCACCTGCCATGGTTCTTATGGCAGAAAACACTTAGTACCTGCCTGTGGGTGGGATTCAGAGGGGTCCTGACCCCACAAAGAGGCCTGTCGAAGGGGTCAGTAGCTGATTCTACATGGCAGGGAATTTCAATTAGGGGTCATAGCACTCATGACATTGTATGAGAAACTCTGTAGGTGCACAATTTTCTGGGGAAAGGGCTATACTATTTCTGCAAGATGTCTATGAATTCCAGTAAGTAAAGAAACACTGTAGTGAAAACTAAACTCATGGACAAGTGGCATTGAAAGGTATGTTATGCTTCTAATACATCTCTGAGTCTAACAACCATTTGGCCTGAGATTTTTTTTTTTCCCTAGAGATACCCTCTAAAGCTTTGATCAGATTTCCAAAAAATGTGAAAGTGGCTGATTTAAAAGGAAATCTGCATGATCAAATTGAAGATAGTATGGATCCCTACTTATTCTTCAGGTCTCATTGCAAATATAATGTCCTCTTTTCTGATTTCCCACAACACTTTGCATATATGTAACATGCATATATCTCTTTTAAATGTCTGATATCTGACTAATATTGGACTTTTTTTGAAGCAGAAACTCAGTGTTTTTCAACATTACACTCCTAGACATTAGAGTCAGGTATACTTTTGATAAAAGGGCTCCTCACATGGTGAGAACTGCATCAGCAAGCCTCCAAGGAGGTCAGTGCAGGGCTCTGTGTTAGTTATGAGGCTTTCATTTGTGAACAGCAGCTACATGGCTAGTTTAAGTCAAAGAGGAAAATTTCCTATCTACCAGTGGTGGAGGGGGAAGAATTAGAGCTGGCTTCAGGAATGACTGGATGCAGAGGAGACTCAACAAGCATCAAGACCTTCTTATCATCTGTCTTCTCTGCTTCTCTTTCCGTATTAGCTCAATGTGTTCTCACCGAAGATCGATTTTTCTCCCTGTCATGGTGAGCACAGTGAACCTCCATGTTCAGTGTTTCACATTCATTACTTCCTCTAAATTGGAAGCAACTTTTTGGAATAAGCAGACTAAATCTGCTTCTTTCATATTACAAATGATGAAACAAAATCAAGGGTGCCAACTAATTTGAATAATATCACACATCTAGAAAGCAGTGGAGCTATAAATAAAACCTTTCCAAATGTGTACATAAATGTGGAAAAGCCTGAACTTTGGTATTATTTACACTGTTATTTAAATACACAGGTAACCTCACCTTTCTGAGTTTTGGTCTTTCTAGCTGATAAATAAAGAGGGGAGAATGACATCAACCCCTCAGGGTTGACCAGAGTTGATTTGTATATATATTATACACACACACACACACACACACACATATATATATACAGACATACATACATATATAGATACTATATAAATAATTATGTGCAGACTATATTTTCCGTGTGTCTGTGCACGTGCACATGTGTAAAATTATGTCTTTAAAAATTCCTGGCACATAGTAGGTTGTCAATAAATATTGACAAAGTCAAGTATCTGACTCATCTACCAAGTGTATAAAACATGACTATAAAATGGACTTCATGGAAAACCCTCCCTACAGCTTAATTTTTATTTGCCAACATTTATTTTCTCTTCTCCGTCACACTTTCATCTGCTTATTTTATTGTGTTGTATTTGGCATGCTATTCCAAATACAAACATACATTCTTAGAAATATCTTTTTTTTATTCATTCAAAACTAATTGTTGAGTTCCCTACTTTATGCCACTATTCTGATCCCTGGAGGATACAATTGTAAATGAGATAGATCAAGTCTCTGCCCTCATGTAGTTTACATTCTCTAAGAGAGAGAAGCTACAAACTAGCAACTACATAAATTTATAATAAATTCCCAAGGTGAAAAGACATACACTGTGAAGAAAACAGAAAGCAGCAAAGGCATAGAGAATGCAGAGAAGATAGAATGTTGGATAAGACCTCAGAGTAATCTCTAAGAAGCTTCTGTTTGAATAAAATCTTGAAGACTGGAACAGTCCGGACTATGGGACAATACGATACACAAACATGTCTGGAAGAGGACATAGCTAGTGCAAAAGGCCTGGAGTAGGAACTAGTTTGGCTTTCTTTAAGAGCTACAAGAAAAGTAGAGTAAATAAGAGAAGGTGGTAGGAGATGAAGTTAGAAAGGTGGCCAGGAATGAGATCATGAGAGAGCCTTCAGGTCATGGTACAAGTACGTGGAAGCTTTTCCGTGCCCTGGGCAGCCATGGAAGAACATGTGAGCCAGCATCTTGAACTGATTTTCTGGGTGAGGGATGCACTGCAGCAGCCAGTGGTGGAAAAAGGGACATCAATTTTGAAAAGATGATGAGAGTTTGGAGAAGGAATTCTGGAAGAAGTAAGAATTGATCAGATTTGGAAAATACTTTGAAGGTATTATCTGACAGGATTTGATGATGGAAAAGAAGAGACTGTAGGGGTTTTCAAGCTTTAAAGCAAGCTTGTCCAACCTGTGGCCCAGGACGGCTTTGAATATGCCTCTACATAAACTGATAAACTTTTTTAAAACATTATGAGATTTTTTATTATTTTATTTTTTTTTAGCCTATCAGCTACTGTTAGTGTTAGTGTATTTAATGTGTGGCCCAAGAAAATTCTTCTTTCAACGTGGCCCAGGGAAGCCAATACATTGGACACCCAGCTTTAAAGGAAGAGATGGACATTTAAAAATCTGTTCTAATAATAGCCAGCATTTCCTGAGCAGTCTATCAGGTCCTGTCCTAAGTGCTTTATACTCGTTATGTAATTTTACACAGATCTCTCACCTATTAAGTTTCTATATTGTTTGTTTTGTTTTTTAACTGACTCTCTGCTTCTGTAGATATCTTTGGCTTTGTTCCCCATTTCCTATGCTGGGTGCAGCACTTAAAACTAATGGCAAACCAAACTTAAAAACTTCAATCCCTTCCATTTTCCAGAGGAGGACTTCCTTACACTCACCTACCGGCTCTTTTCTCTTGTATCCTCCAGATAATCACTCTGCCCTTTCTAGCCTTGGCCTGCCTAATTGTGCCACCCCAGATCCCCAGGACAGGGGATCAGCACCTCTATTCCTGGCATTCCTGTTCTTCAGCATCGTGTATTTAAGTATTTTGTGTTTATTTGTTATGCATGAAGGACCAGGCAAAACAATTTGTACTCCCAGTAAAACTTAAAGTACAAGTTTTCTAATCAGGTCTCAAATGGATGCTATGAAAACAACAGAAGCTTCAGTAAGTTCAGCTCTCGGAGAAAGAATCAGATGAACTCAATGAATGATTTTCTAGGCCTGGCATTCACACAGTTAAGTGCCTTCCTTTTTTATTGATAAAAGTGAGGATAAGTCTCAGAACCCACATTTGCTTTCGCCATAACATGATGTCATGGTTAGTTTACAGGATCGCAGGCACTGAACATCCAGTGTAACAAAAACAGCCATCCTCAAAATCAATTAGATCAATATTTACCTGGGCATAATACAGTTCTTACTTCTTTAAGTCAAAGCTTTATTGTTTGGTATTTTGGTAATTTTAACTATGAATAATAAAATTAATAGGTAAAACCCTCAACTAGGTTTCAGGCAATGCTTCACAATGAGTAAGAGCAGACATAAACTGGAGGAAGAATGAAAGTCACTGACAGTTCCTGGGACTTGCTCTTGTCTTTCCTTCTATAGCCTGCTAGCATTGAAGAAATTTATTGATTTGATGACATACCCTGGAGTGGAAAGACTGGCAGCCACATCCATCAGGCTTCTGGACACCTTCATGTACTATGCACCAACTCACATGTGGGATATAATACTTGGGAGTCAAGAGTAGGCAAAGTTCTAAGGCCAGCAAGGAAGAGAAATATATGTAACCCATTTCATAGCTGTGCTTATTTTAAAATGACATTCCATTAGCCAGGCTGAGCTTGGTTTTGTTCTTGACACTATAACATGTAAATTATCTCACCAGCTGAGACCTCAGTTTCACCATTTCTAGCATCGGTAGACTATACCAAATGATCTCTCAAGTTCTTTTAGACATGATTTTCTCAGAATCTAGTTGTTCTTTAAGACATCATTTCAAAGACACCAAAATGAAAGACAAACTGATGAAAATTTGTGCCCAAATCAAATCTCTTATAATGAAGTCCCAAGTTAAAAAAAAAAAGTCAATTAGAAGAGCAAATAAAAACTGTTATAAATTCAGTGACGCAAAGACATATTCATTCACAGCTGGGCAGGTTAAAAACACCTCCTTTAACTTCTAATCTTCCCAATCTGATAACAGAGAATCTAGTTTTGAAAGTTACAGAAGAAATAGAAAATGAGAACAGACCAATAACTGAGGAAGAATTGTAGAAAGCTCTTAAAGAATGTCTGCCCAAAAGATCATAGATCTTGAGAGATTTAACAGTGATTAAACTCAAGCATTCAAGAAATACATACATATATTTATTATAATATGTTCTGGAGAGTAGAAGATGGGAAAACTATTCAATTTGTTTCACAAGACAGATTTGATTCAGATCCCCAAAAGTGATAAAATATTATGCAAAAAAGAAAACAAATAACCTAAACTATAAATATGGATTCAAAACCTTCAACTAACTACTTCAGATTAGCGCTTAACAAGCTAATATTACTGATTCAATAATCCAACAGGAACATACCCAGTTTCAATATAAGGAAATTGAATAATGCAATAGAAGTTTATCAGCAGGCTAGTAATAAAAAAGTAGATGATTATTTCAATATTCCCTAAATGCATTTGATAAAATTTAATAATTTTCATTTTTCAAGTTGGAATAAAATAATTCTTTCTTAATATGATGAATATTCCTATTCTAAACCTCCAACCAAATGACTTTTTATTAGGGGACATGAGATGCAGATCTGTATATTAGGGATAAAACAGGTTTGACTACTCTGCCAACCCTTGTTTAACATTATTTAAGTAGGTCTAGCTGGTGCAATAAGGCAGATGAAGAAATAAAATTGATACATATTAAAAATGTAAAAATCATAGATCCATAAGACTTGTCTATAATTCTGAAATCCAAAATATTCTGAAAGCTGAATGTTTTGCATCACTCATTTGGTGCAAAAACAGATCTGAATGTGAATGTTTATCCTGCTGCAGACATTTTAATATGCTTGATTATGGGCTTTTCCCCAGACCCTGCTGAAGTTGTTATGTAACATATGCAACTATGCACTATATTACTATTCAAATTCCGAATTACAAGAAATATCTAGTCCCAAGGGTTTTAGATGTAAAATGTTGTGACTCTCTATCATGTGCATATGCGATGATTAGTCACAGAGAGCATTTTATAAATCAGATAATGTTTGTTACAATTAGTAAAAATAGTTACTATAACTGGCTGTAGTAAACAAAGCAAATCAAAACCACAATGAGATACCATCTCACACCAGTTAGAATGGCGATCATTAAAATGTCAGGAAACAACAGGTGCTGGAGAGGATGTGGAGAAATAGGAACACTTTTACACTGTTGGTGGGACTGTAAACTAGTTCAACCATTGTGGAAGACAGTGTGGCGATTCCTCAAAGATCTAGAACTAGAAATACCATTTGACCCAGCCATCCCATTACTGGGTATATACCCAAAGGATTATAAATCATGCTGCTATAAAGACACATGCACACGTATGTTTACTGCGGCACTATTCACAATAGCAAAGACTTGGAACCAACCCAAATGTCCAACAATGATAGACTGGATTAAGAAAATGTGGCACATATACACCATGGAATACTATGCAGCCATAAAAAATGACGAGTTCATGTCCTTTGTAGGGACAGGGACAAAGCTGGAAACCATCATTCTCAGCAAGCTGTCGCAAGGACTGAAAACCAAACACTGCATGTTCTCACTCATAGGTGGGAATCGAACAATGAGAACACTTGGACACAGGATGGGGAACATCACACACCGGGCCCTGTTGTGGGTTGGGGGTTTTGGGGAATGATAGCATTAGGAGATATACCTAATGTAAATGACGAGTTAATGGGTGCAACACACCAACATGGCACATGTGTACGTATGTAACAAACCTGCACGTTGTGCACATGTACCCTAGAACTTAAAGTATAATTTAAAAAAACACACAAAAAACAAATGTTAAAATTATTTATTTATATATCTCTCTACCCCCTGCATTGGTAATGTGCTTAAGGGCATGGGTTACATTCTGCTCACTTTTCTCACATTTGTGCCCCACATATTGCTTGGGACAGAAAAAGTAAACACAAACTTTATTTTATTTATTTTATTGTTATTTATTTATTTCTTTGAGATAGGGTCTTTGGCTGGAGTGTGGTGGCATGATGTTGGCTCACTGCAACCCCTGTCTCTTGGGTTCAAGGGATTCTCCTGCCTCAACCTCCCAGGTAGCTGGGATTACAGGCACGTGCCACCACACCTGGCTAATTTTTGTATTTTTAGTAGAGACAGGGTTTCTCCATGTTGGCCAGGCGGGTCTTGAACTCCTTAAGTGATCTGCCCACCTCTGCCTCCCAAAGTGCTGGGATTACAGGTGTGAGCCACCACACCTGGCCACAAACATTATTTTAAAGAATGAGAGATGAACGTACAAGTAAGAAAATCTTTATTAAATTTTCCAATTTCCTATTTTAATGTCTACATTTTATAATTTCAATTAATATTCTGAGAACTTAAATTTTGTTTTGCTTTGTCTTACTTTCAAAATCCAAGAAGCGTTTAATGCAAAATACATTTGGAAAAGCAAAATAAGCAGAAATAACAAAGAACTAAATTTTTAAAATTTAATTCAAATTAATTTTAAGTTTGGGATACATGTGCAGGACGTACAGGTTTGTTACATAGGCAAACGTGCACCATGGTAGTTTGCTGCACCTATCAACTCATCACTTAGGTATTAAACCCCACAAGCATTAGCTATTTATCCTGATGCTCTCCCTCCCCCACCGCCACCCCCAACAGGCACTGGTGTGGGTTGTTCCCCTCCCCTCCCACATGTTCTAATTGTTCAGCTCCAACTTATACATTCTTTAAAAGACAAGCAACTGAAAGAGAAACCAGGTTCATGCTGGGTTCTTCTACCTACTCTTACAGTGACTTTTGGAAAGTTACTTCCCTCTTCTAAGTATCAACTTCGTTACATAGAAAATAATAACAGTAAGTGAGGATGAAAAGCCTTTGATATACTTATTGGCCACATTGTTCCCCCAATTAATTGCTTGTTTAATATCCATTTTGGCCACTTTGTTTCATCAAAGCCTTGCTCTATCCTTTGTAAATTGATTGGTTTATTTTAAATGTCATGCATGTCATATGTGTTAAGTCACTGGCCTTTAGATCCTGTTACACATTTTAGGTCTATTTTGGGGTAGTCCCTTCTATTGCATTGATATTTGTAGCTTTGCGTTCCCTAACAAGACATTTTTATATGGTAACTTAATAATATATTTCAATGTATGATATAGGTTTGAGATAATATTATTGACATAAGCATAGTTTTCAGAAAGAGGCAACAGAATAAAATGTAGTATTTTGTCTACTCTTTCCAGAAACTCCATGAAGGAGGTATTGTTATTTCCATTTTATGCATAAGAAATCTGAGGGCACAGAGAATTGCCTAGAGTCTCATAGTTTGTAAATGGTAAGGCCAGGGTTCATGTCTAGGGTCCATTTCCCTACCTGGGCAGCATAGAAGTGTTTTTCATCAATTGTCAATATGAATTGCTTAGACAAAATAGACACAGCAACACACTATGTATAGGGCCTTCCATATAGGAAGCTCTTAATACTTTTGCAACTATTAACTTCAGAATAGAGAGATTTAGATTGCAAATTTGAAAAGGTAGCTATAGAGAATGACCCCCAAAGGAAGGAGGGACTGAAGAAGCCAGCCTTGGGCTCGGAGGGTAGAATTCATGTAGGAGGTGAGGTAGTATCTCTCCCTTTCTCCTTTTCTTAATTCAAGTTCTCCATCACTGGGTGGAACTCGAGTTTACTTTTTCCTGTCACATATGTCAATCAGGGTTTCAATAAGTCAGTATTGGCCTTAGCTACTTCAGATGTTTCCCTAAATGGGAGTGAGACCAGGAGGACAGACAGGGGACCCTATTTCTGCAAAGAACCCAAAGAGTTAAAATGGGCTCAGCAGTAGTATATATAACAAGCACTTCAGAAAATCACAAAGCATCACTCTACTCTACTCAGCAATAGGTTAATCCACAAGGCTGGGGTCCCTTCTCATCTAGGATGCCTGCAACCTGCATTCAAAAGTCTGCATGCAAATTTACTCTGCTGAGTACACAACCCCTTCTTTCAGATGAAAGCCCTCCCTGGTTTACTCCTCCAACTTTTTGGTTAAAGCCCCCTATGTTCACAAGTTCTCTCCTAGAGCAGGCTGTAATCGCCCGCATCCTGTTTCCTCCAACCAATCTTCTGTTCAATTTAACTATAATTTACTGAATGACTGGGGTTGTCCAGCACTGTGCTAGGTCCTAGGAAGACAGAGACAACTAAACAAGGACCCTACTCTCAAGAACCTCACAGATTACGGCGGCAGGGTGGGGAGAAGATAGACAGCCCTGGAGTCCGTCGATCCTCAGAAATATGGCTAGAGACTTTAGTATACATATAAGCTATGAATGTTTAACTTTCACAGAGAAGTTGGTTTTTAAAAATAAATTTGAAAGGTGAATAGGAGCTTGTTAGGTAGGCAAGGCAGCCGAGAGCAAAGACCATTCCAGGCAGAAGAATCAGCACATGCAAAGACATGGCCAAATGGAGAAAAAAACATAATGCACAGGGAGAGCGTATGTGGAGAAAGAGGATCATGATGGATATGGTAGTTATGCTGAGGAATTTGAATTTTAATGCAAGGGCAGTCAGGAGCCATTGAAGTTTTACACATGGGATGATTACCCAGGGCCTCCTGCTTCGAGGTCATTTCAAGACTGGTATCATCCACAATCTTGCCTCAAAAATGGAATGGAATTTCCTTTGCCACAGGAATCTGCCCACCCCACAGCTGATTCATCTGGATATAACCTTGGACACTGTTTCTTTAACTGTCCAGATTCCTTTGCAAGGACATTTCCTCCTGCCAGCTCCATCCCTGGTAGGTTCTTACTGCCAAAGTGCAGTCCATGAATCAGCAACATCCATATCACCTGAGAGCAAGTTAAAAACGCAGAATCTCAGGTCCTGCTCAAGAAGTACTAAATAAGAATCTACATTTTAACAAGATTCCCCAGGAAGCCATGTACATCCCACAGTGCACTTTCATGCACTGAGGTAGGTTTCATTACTGAGCCTGTTTGCATTGTAACAAAACTGCTATCTCTCTTGCACCCAGTTTTTATGGAGGAGAGAACAGGGTTACGGAAGGAAGCTGACATCCTTGAGGGTCATGCCCTAGGTTGATACCTGAAACTGGGCTAACCACATGCCATGTTGTTTCATTTTATCTTAAAATAACTTTGCAAGGTGAGTAGCCAAATGCATATCTGACAGAGAAACTGAAGCGCAGAGAGCTGTCACACAGCTAGGAGTATTTAACCTCATTATGTGTCCTCTTCTCCAGAGCTCTTCATGAATCCCCAAAATAATAAACCCACCATCTCTACCTATCCAAAAAACAAGGCCCCAACCCAGAAGGGAAAGAGACTTGCCAATTTGCCCATCACCTACCAACCTTGAATGACTACCTTCCCACCTCAGCCAGTTCATCATTCAGCTCCTCAGCCAGCTCTTCATTCAGCTCCAACACAAACATTCCCATATAGAGTTAGGGTTCTCCCAGTGTCCTTCTTCACCTCCCAGCTTGCCTTTTCCTCCTGTGCACATACTGCAGTTACATTTCACATTTCTGTCTCACACCTGAGTTCCAGATTCTCTGTCAGCATAGTCCTATCTCAGGGAGAGAAATCAAACAGCTGAAAGGCAGCCTGCTCTCAGAGAGGGGAAGAGAGGGGAGGTCGATTCGACATAACTGCCTAACAAAGTATATTTACGAACATCATTGGAACAAATGTCTCTGGTAACTGCAGCCATCACCTCCTAATGTCACATCATGGAGACACTGGAAAACAAATAGGGCTTATAACCTGATTTCCTATCATCTGGTAACAGCATCAGTACCTCCAGCCTTCTCAGCTATGCAGCATATGACTCACACTTCCCTTCTAACTTCCAAGACACTTTGGGACAAAAAGGAAAAGAAAAGAAATAAAACAATATTTAAAAATGTCAATTTCATCAGTAGCTTGTTTCTTAATGCATACAGGCAATTGATCATTACAAATAGTCTAAAAGGTGCTAAAATGAATTACTAGGGACTCAAACTCCTTGAAAATTGGTCTAGCAGGGGGAGAAATGCAGTCATTTTAATCTGGAAGATTCAAGGTATTTTCTTACAGCTATTTTTTTGAGATTCTTGGCTGTCCCCTTACCTATACTTTCCCTGTGCTCCTAACTCAGATGTGTCCTCTCTTGGTCCCTTTCTCTGCGTTTCAGTCACAACTGCCCTTGTTGAGTGTCCTGCTCCCTCCTCCTCCTCTCATTTGGAAGGTTGCAGAAGAAATCTGCTGGTCTCCTGACTCTAAGCTCCTTTCTCTCCAACCTGCCTTCTGCTCTGGGTTATCATTGTGTACATTCTCTTTTCTCATCTAGGCTGTGAACACTTTGGGGTCAGGGAACCAACCATATCTCTTATTTTTCTGTCTGCAGAACCTGGCATAGAACCCACAGCACAATACTATGGAAGGGAATTCCATTTCTCCTAGCATACTCTTGTTGCAACAAAGTAAAACAAAATGCAAGCTGAAAGTTTCCCCTGGGCAAGGGATGATAAGTGGAACTGACTTGTTCAACCCTCTTGTTTTAAACTGGAGATGTATACAATGTCATTGGCATTCTCTCAACTTGGTATACCACTTTTATTGAATATGAAAATGCATTGAAAATGCTTTCTGATGGTCATTGCAACCTCAGTCCTCTAAGGACTTAAAACTTATTTTATATCATTTATACTTTTTTTCTTATACTGACTTAAGATCTTTAACCTTGATTAATAAGAAGACAAGAATGGCCACAGGCATTTCCTGGAACCTAACCCTATAGGTAGGGACAGTCTGCTGCCCTTACACATATTTTGATCAAAAAATATGCCCTAAAATGCTTTGAATGCTGTGCAGGTCCCCAGCAGAGGACTCTTAAATGCAGCTCCAGGGAAGCTAGACCACATCCCTGCTATGCCTTGTCAAGCTGCATCTACCGAATTAGGGTAGGAGTTAAGATGTTATACAATGTGACCAATGGGATCAGAAGCAATAACATGATCTGTCAGCCAGTGCTTTCCTGACAATTCTGGGGTAAAGAGATTGCCTGCTAGAGAGCTGCGGGGGCCAGGAGGAGGGGAGGAAGAGCTGGTGTGGGAGATCGGGGGATAGGGCTATTTTATTCCTTATTTACAAAAGTGGTGCTTGGTAGGGAGAGAGTGGTAAATTGGCTTTATTTCCATAGTCTTATTTTAGAGTTTTGCTTGCAGGCTGCAAAACCAAAAGCCTTTTCTTAGATGGGCAAGAGTTGCAAAACTTTAAATGCAGTGTTTCAGGAGCTTGAAGGTCTCTTGGGAGCAGAGCCAGAAAGAAAGTTCTGTAAGGCCCCTTGTTTTCTCAGGGTGAGGAAGGTTCACCTCAGTCAACGCTGTGGACAGACAAGGCCAAGAAATGCAACTGAAGGTTGGGGACACCTGGCGCCAGCTGAGAGGTGACTGAATCCTGGCTTGTGTTTGTTGGCATTGGGGCCCAGGGCTGGCCTCAGCTTGTAGCAGATGAAGTCCCTAATTTTGTTGATCAGGAAGAGATGCAGCTCAGTTCCTGTCTGAACTGTGCAGAAGCTACCCTTAAGTGTGTCGGCTAGGACTGATTTAGAGAACCACAACCAACAGCTATTTCAGTGGTAGAAAATTTAAAAAAGGAAGGGTTCTATGAAGAGCAACCTCACTCACTCAAAACTCTGATAAGTTCCACATTTGCAACAGGTCATTGGCTGAAATTCCTAAGCACTAACTTCCTAGAGCTCTCTGTCCCACTGCTACAAATTTAAACCTTTGTGACAACACTGACCACATATATAGGACGAAAAGGGAAACTAAAGGTCTTTCTTTAATAGAATTTATATTTGGTCTCTATGTTGCTTGATACCTGGATTACTCTCAAGGACTTTGGCTTGGAGCTCCATGGTTTGGCTACCTGATGAAATTTCTCTGTCTCTATCTAGCCGCTTAAAACCTGATTTTTGCCCTTTCCTTCTAGGCAAACTGGATCCTTGAATTCAGATGTGTATTTACCATCCACATCTCTGTGACAGAAAACTCTTACCCAAGTCATTACCTTACCTTGGAGGCTTCTCACTATGATTCACATATTGAATCCCTCCTTCCATAAACTGGCTCTTCTGATTTGAAAGATCAGCTCTGAGGCTCTCTGCCTCTTCTTACCTTATTCCTAAAGCATACAATAATTGCTCAATAAATATATATATTTTAACCAATTTTCCAGTTTCTTTTCTAGACCTAGTCAAGTGGTCATGAAGTGGTTTTAGCCTCCTGGTTTTATAAGAGGAGGACCAGGTCATCCATTTGCCCTTTTACTGAGGACAGTTTCCCCAGAAGGAAAAGCAACTTCTGGAGCATTCTGGCAAACTCACCAAGCTTATAATGACTTGAGTTTACCATGTGCCTAATCAGGCTTGAATTATCTATAGGTTATCATGTTGCAAGCCTCAACTCTCCATCTGGTAAACTTGGGCAATGTGCCTTCTTACATGTGAGAACTGTTAATAAAGAGCTTCTGAGAAATACAATCAACAATAATAAATACTTTATCCACATGTTGGAATAACAAATGGAAATTATGACCCTTAATTGTGGTTCTGCACGTCATCCAGGTGGCAGAACACCTGGAAATCATGGAACACCATGCTCCTTAGAACACCATGATCATTGCAAAGTTCCACTGAAAAAGACACAGTTAATCCCAATCTCTGAACTAGCTATAATTTTTATGAACAGAAAATATGACTAGATTGCTGCATACAAATGCAACAGAAAACCAGAACAAAGTATTCAAATCTATTAAAAAATATATATCATGACCTAAGCATGGTCAGCTATTTCTGAGTCTTTCCAATAACATCATTCACTACTTTTTTATTAATTTGGTCATTGGCAGGTGCACGTCGGAGGCCAAATAACAGCCAGTCTCAAAAGCTCAAGAGAAAACTAGAGAAAGAAAGTTGTAAAATGAGAAAATTTTATCCATTAACTTATTTTTTCTGTCAAAGAAACATTTTTATGTTATTTGATTTTTTACAAAGGAATGCTTCAGAAAAAGTGGAAAAATAGTCTTAGATTAAGAAAGTCCTTCCCAAAGAAGAAAACCAATCCACTTAAGCCAAAGCAATCAGTGCGTTTAATGCTGGTCATCTCTACCAACTTTGACGAAGCCTACTGTCAAAGATCTGTTGAGAATGCTGCTTTCAAACTCACAGGATTTTTCTCAAGACAAAAGACAAAGGACACTAGTTTCTCAGTTATTGCTCTTCCCCTCCCACCTTACACATCAACATGTTTCTGCAAACCACAACACTTGAGCATAGAAAAAAAGTATAAGAAAATTGTATTATGCGTGTGCATGTGTGCATGCGCACATATATATATATATGTATATATTACCTTAATTAGACAAGCCCATCAATGTCCAAGAACAATGTTACTCAAGCTGTCTTCAGAGCAGCAATACTGTTTATCCTGAAAATAAGAAAACACAGATAAATGCATAAATTCCAAGATTGCCTGCTTTTAAATCTGGTGATTCACAGTCTACAGAAGGAAAGAAGGGTATCAGAAAATGAATGAGGGCTCTTCACAGTAGTTTACCTAAAAACCAAGAAAACCAGTAATAGACCTTTTTTTTCTGATCTTTGTTTTAAAGATTTCTAAGAATATAGGCTGGTGCTTTTAGAATTAGACTTATATCCAAAGCACTCCTGCTGGCCAGGGACTGTATCATGGAAGAAAGAGAAAAGAGGCTCTTGTGTCAAAAATGCTTTGGACAAATTATTTAGTTGCTCAGAGTTTAATTTTCCTTATCAGTAAAATGAGACCACTAACTTACTCCGTAGCCCTTTGACAAGAATTAAGTAGAAGAAAATATGTAAAGCTTCCCACACAATGTCCCACAAATAGTAGGCACTGCATACATTTTAGTGTTGGTTCCTTTCCAGCACCCCCTCCCACAAGCCCTTTCCTTCTTTCATTATTACTTCCAATACCTATCACAGTGTTAGCTCCATGGTGTTTGAGAAAACATGAAATATCACAATGATTTCAAAACAACTATTTTAAAAGCGGAAAAAAGATAATCAAATTCACATTTAATAACAACAGCTAAATGTATTGAATATTTCCTATGTGCTACAGCAAGTACTAATACTTGCCTACGTAGCAATAATTTTATACCAGTCATTTCTTTTTCTTTCTTTTTTTTTTGAGATGAAGTTTTGATCTGTCACGCAGGCTGGAGTGCAGTGGCATGATCTTGGTTCATTGCAACCTATGCCTCCTGGGTTCAAGTGATTCTCCTGTCTCAGCCTCCCAAGCAGCTGGGATTACAGGCATGCACCACCCCACCCAGCTAATTTTTTTTGTATTTTTGTAGAGACAGGGTTTCTCCATGTTGGCCAGGCTGGTCTTGAACTCCTGACCTCAAGTGATCCACCTGCCTCAGCCTCCCAAAGTGCTGGGATTACAGGTGTGAGCCACTGCGCCTGGCCACCAGTCATTTCTTTAGTCCTCACAACAACCATACAGAGAAGGTGATATTAGGAAACTGAAGGGTAGAAAAGTTAGGTTCCTTTGTTCAGATTGCACAGCTCCTGGGAGGTGGAGCTGGGATTTGTGTCTTTGCAGCCTCACCTCCTGTCCTGTTCTCTTCAGCACCCATCCTGCTGGCCTCACCATACTCGAAGCCACAGGACCAGCATGTGCTCCAGAGGATGCCACACACTCCATTAGATTTTCCTTCTCTTTTTTCTCTTTTCCTTCCTTCCCTCCTTCCTTTTTTCCCCCTTCCTTTTGTTCAGCCTTTATTTTAAATTTGAATTCACCATTTTACTTATTTGTTTTTGTTTCGCTTTGCTAGACTAGGACAGAATATTGGTCATTTCAGTATAACTGGGTTCTTCTTTTGAGTGAAGATTTTTTCTAGCTATGTCATCTTAGATGACTCACTGAATTCCTCTGAACCTTGTTTTTTTTTCTCTCTTTTCTGTAAAATGAATGCATTAGATAAGATGATGTTGAAAGGCCCTTCCCAGTTTATTGGTCCTATGACTGGCTACTTTGGAAGCAGTTTTAGATCATGCTGGTGTTGAGATCTTCGTGGATGTGTCAGAGTTGTGGACCCTAACAGCAATTTTGCTTGCTTTAGCTAAGTCCAAAATGTCAAATTCCTGTGAAGAGACATTTATATTCACAAACATTTTTTAAAGAGCTTACAAATGGGGAAACTGAAATTCAAAGACATTCAGTAATTCACCCAAGGTCATTCAGAAGTGGTGGAGCCAAAATTCATATCATACAAGTTTCTGTATCTTCGAAGTCCATATTCTTTGTGGTATCCCAAGCCTACCAGAAAGTACCACACAGAAAGTTAACTGACCGGAATTACTCTTGTTTCTGAAATCTGACTCAAAATTTAGGGTGATAATAATAACTATCATGTGTTATAAGCTCATTATGTCCCAGCCAATATCAGAGCCTTACATATATCTCACTAAGTCCTCCTACCAAACCAAATGTCAGGTACTATAATCACCCTTTTTTGATACATGAAGAAATGGAGGCACTAGGACTAACATTACTTGCCCAAGTCATAGAACTAATAAGTAAAAGTTCTAGGATTTGAACTAGGAACAACTAAAATTTAACAAAGTTCATGGTTTATTATCTTCACCGGCATATGGCAGTCATGATGCAATTTACAGTTAATAAGCTGCAGTTGTGAGTACTGGAAGAAAAAGTCGGAGAAGGTTAGTGTATGTGAGAGTGAACCGCAAGACAGCCTTGTCACTTAATAATTCACAGACTCCAATAAAGAAGAAGAGAAGGATATTTTTTAAAAGATTGTTCAGGGATTGTTGAGAACCTGCCTCCTGAACTGTTTCCCCATTAAAACTGCCAGTTTTGTCATTCAGTCTGACAATGAGAAAATAAATGACAAAGTGAATTTCAAGGGACGGTGTTTGTCAGTGAGGTTTGCAATGTCCTTCACACATTAGGGAGTCCGGCTGACGTGCCGTCCCACCTCGGGCAGAGGGAAACTGAGCTCCCAGGAGAAAGCAGGTAAAGCAAACGAAGAAAAGAAGCTCTGTTTATTTAGTTGGGTCCAGATTCACCGAGAAAAATGACTTCCAGATGCATTCCAAACACGGCAACATGATTAGGATGGAGAAGGCAGTCAAGTCTATTTGGCTTCTGCAGGGGATTTGTTTGTATATTCTAATTGCATCATCGTTTAGCTTTATTTCATCTGGAACCTGGCTGCCAAATGAGCGTATTGATTACCTGTCATGGATGCAATTTCTCAATTAAAAGCCATCAAGGCTTGTAAAATCTCAACCATGTCAAGACCAACTAGTGGATTTTAGTACTGCTGTCAGTAGTCATATTAGCCCCCTACTACTAGCTGAACAGCAGCTACAAGCTTGGCACCTTACATATGCTGGCTTATTTAAATGTCACAACCCCCTTCAAAGTAGACGTCGTTATTTTCCATCTTTCTAATGTGGAAGCAGAGGCTCAGAAAGATTAAAAACCTTGTCCAAGGCCACAAAACTAGTAAGCAGTGGAGGAAGGATTTGAACCTATGTATGTCATATTCCCATTCCACAGGGCTTTCTGCCACACACAGACAGTACAGACTGCATGTTAAGTACTGCCATTGACACACTGCTTGCCTTGAACAGTCAGCTCTGTCATTTACTATCTCTGTGATGTTGAACAAGTTTCTCAACATCTCTGTGTCTCAGTGTCCTCATCTGTAGACTCAAGGAAATAACACTTTGTGGAGTTGTTAAGATTAAATGAGCTACTATATGTATAGCATGTAGACCAGTGCCTGAAATAAGGAGTAACCATTATTTTTACATCCTCTGGATACTGTGAAAGACAAACTGTAAATTTTGACCTTCAAAACTTGCTATAGGCCCTTTGTACTTCCAAAGACTTTGCAACAATTCAATTTTCCTCACAGCAGCTCAGTGTTTCAGGTCAGACCACTGTCTCTCACTCTCAGACAGACACGTGAGGAGCAACTGTGCTGAAATATTTCCAGTACGTCCAATTTCTGATTCTCCTGATTACGTCTGAATAAACACATAATGATACTATTTATTTTTGTATTCTACATACCTTGAAATCTTAGGTCTACTCCTCACAATAATCCCACAATTAGGTGTTATTGCCTCGATTTCACGAATAAAGATGATGTGGGCCATAAAATCAAGATGATCTTCCCAAGTACATACAGCTGGTAAATAGCAAGGCTTAGATTTGAACCCAAATATGAATGTCTTTCAAATGTGTATGCTTGCATTCAAATTGTGATACTTAAACCATTAATTTCTCCTTGTCTCCCTGGTAAACTCTTCCTCATCTGTTCAGAGTAACCCAGACATCTATGACCTTCCTTGACATTTATCTATTGCACACGTATTTTATGGAGCCCTCTCTATCTTCCAGATACTTTAGGTGTTGTATGAACAGTGATGAACACAAGACATGGTCTCTGCTTTCATGAAGATTACAGCTTAAAGACGGTAATGTACAAGTACACACTTGAAGGGCCCTGAGAAGAAAAAAATGAGGGTGACTGGGTGGAGAAAATTGAGGGCAACAGGCCAGTGGATGGCATAGGAGCTCTCTGAGGAAATGACATTTAAGCTAAGATGAAGGATGAGAAGAAGGCAATATGTGAGAATGGGGGAGGGGTTCCTGGAAGCAACAGGAGCATGTGCCCAGAGCTCAAGACACAACAGGAGCATGGGAACCAGAAGAAAGGGGACCTGACGAAAGCATGTATAGCTGGGGAAGAATAAGAAAGAGGAGGTGGAGTTGGGGTGGGGCTCAGTGGAAGCAGTTGGAGAAACGGTCTGGGGCCAGAATATTCATGATCTAGTGGACCACAGTGAAGCATTTGGGTTTTGAGTCCTACAGAGCCTCATGTAGCCCTTGTTGGTAGTCATCATAACATTGCATTGTCATCTTATGCTTATCTGTCTGTTTCTCCCTCCAGACCATAAGCTTCCTAGGTGCCTAGAATTCAGGACAAAGTGGGCATTCAGCATATTAGACAAATTAATGAAAACGTTTTATAGCACTGTGATTTTATAAGACACTTATTGAAAGATAAACATAAAAAGGCTAGAGCAAAAAAATGAAACTAGTATTTTTGTTCCTGGATGAGAAAAAAAATCCTGGCTAAGAATAAATTATATACATATAGATATATATATAGATATATACATAGATATATAGATATATACATACACACACACATATTTACATTTATGTAAAAATTGATAGGTATTATACATTAATAATGATAAGCAACATTAGTAGCTTGGCACTAGGCTCACTGCTTTATACGGATTTCATTTAATTTTCATGACAGTAAACATGAAGCAGTTACTGCTAATCTCCATTTAGCAGGAAAAAATCCAAAAAACAAAATTGGGACAGAGCTCAAATAAATTACATAGGGTGACAAAGATAATACTTACACTGCTGCAATTCAAATCCAGGTATTTTATTCAAAGTCTACCTACGTAACAATTTGGTAACTTTAAATTATCTCTCAAGATAGTTTATCCTTGAATTTTTTTAATTTAAAAAATGTAAACGCAATATGTAAAAGTAATAGTTACTGAAGTGAAATGAGCAGTAGTAAGCATTAAAAAAGAAACCAAATTTTTAACAATAGTAACTGATTAATAGAAAGATAAAGTTTGATGGAATTTTGTTAATAATGATTAAAAAATAAAGAAAAAGGAAAGCACTCAACGCATTGGCACAGTGTTTTGCAGAGGTATTTGTTTCACTTGTTTTGTTTTCGTCACGTTGCTGGTATATTACACAAAAACTAGCAGAAAAAGACAAGTGATGGGAGGTTTAATTTTTCTAAGAGAAACAGACGAACAAGATGGATAAACAAGCCAATATCCGTATTCTTCACACTTTTTCTATTACTATTCCCAGGTGACTGTGTCTAGGCCTTCTTCCTCCTCCTGCTGTCTGAATAACTCCTATTCATTCTTCAGCACCCAGATAAAATTACTCTCAATCTGGGAAGCCCTACCTGGCCTCCCAGACTTCCACCACAACACATCCATTTCCTTTGTACAGTTTATAAAATGTCATAGTACAATCTAATTATTCTGCTGAATCATTCTCTCTTAATGAAGTGAGAGAAGGGAACAGAAATACGTAATTGTTCAAATATGTAAATACTGATTTAGATGATTTGATTGAGTCACTCCATTAAGTTTTCGTAATAGCCTTGTTGCATATACACGTTTATCTCCATTCTACAGATGGGAAAACAGGCTCAACAAAGGCAATTTGCTCATATTAGTGGGAACTGATTGCGTATGCTTCATTTGTTTGTTTGTTTTGAGAGGGAGTCTCACTCGGTAACCAGTGCAGTGGCGCTATCTCAACTCACTGCAACCTCTGCCTCCTGGGCTCAAGTGATTCTCGCGCCTCAGCCTCCCAAGTAGCTGGGACTACAGGCCCACACCACCATGCCCAGCTAATTTTTTGTATTTTAGTAGAAACGGGGTTTCACCATGTTGCCCAGGGTGGTCTCCAACTCCTGAGCTTAGGTGATCCACCTGCCTCAGCCTCTCAAAGTGCTGGGATTACAGATGTGAGCCACTGCGCCTGGCCTGATTTAGTATTTTTGAGGAAGATAGGTCAAATCGTGAAAAACACAGAGTATTGGAGATTTGGGGAAGATAAAAAATACAATAGGAGATAATGATGAGCCACATTCAGAATGAGAGTCTAAGGTGAGTCGCCTGCACTCATAGCCCTAGGTTGCTCTGTAACGCTTTACAACCTGTGGGTTAAGAGTATCACTTCTAGAGCCATCCTGCCTGGGTGCAAATCCCAGCTCTAATCTTACCTACCTATGTGACCTTGAGCACATTACAAAACCCTTCTGAGACTCAGTTTCCTCATCTGTAAAATGGAGATGATAATGATAGCATTCATCTCATAGAAATATTATGAGGATGAGATGAGATAATATATGTGATGAGTTTAAGCTGTCCTTAGCCCTTAGAAGACTTAAAACTGTGAGCTGTTATTATTTGGTCCTTTCAAATAAAAAAGAAAGTTACATGTTAAATAATAAGCACCACCTTACAGAACACAGACAAACTGGGGCCTGATCAGAGTAGGGTGAGCAGAAAAGAGGAAGACTTGCCATGCTGTTGAAAGGGTCCCTACATACATCATTTACCTTGGAGAAGAAAATACTGAGGAGTGACAGGACAGCTACTGTTACATGGCAATTATTCTCTAAAAGGCTGAGCTCTCCAGCTTGCTGAGTTCTCATCAGCATCACCTGTTTATCCTCATAGCAAATGCCACTAGGAGGGACAGCCTCCATTCACATTTTTAATTTAGATTGTTCATTTTACACCCAAGGAGGGGAAAAAGATCAGAAACTGATAGGACTTGACCATGATTACAAAGAGTACAAGAGACGGGATTTAAACCCAGCTTTATCTTGTGCCAAAATGTGTGTCCACAGCCACACGCTGTGCTGCCTCCACAGGTCCACTTCTTCTTTATGAGAGTTTGTCAGCTGCTACATTATCCTGACTATGACTAATGCCCTCCAACAGCTAAAGGCAGGGGAAGGGAAAGTCAATTTATTCTGTGCTGTTCCAGAGGGCAGAATGAACATAGTATATAAGGAATAAACTTTGGTTCAACATCAGAAAAGATCTTCAGCTATAATGAAGCACCTATGGGCCCAGGACCCTGGGTTTCAAGCACAAAACTGGGCAACTGTTTGGGCAGACACTGAGCTGCAGGGATTTTTGTTTTTGTTTTTGTTTTTCATACTCCAGCGGTGCTTGGAACTCCAATGAGACAGGAGAACCATCCACTCTCTTGGAAAAGGGGCTGAAACCAGGGAGCCAAGCAGTCTCACTCAGCAGGTCCCACTCCCACTGAGCCTAGCAAGCTAAGAACCACTGGCTTGAAATTCTCACTGCCAGCACAGCAGTCTGGAGTCGATCTGGGGTGACTGAGCTTGGTAGGGGATGGGGTGGCCGCCATTACTGTGGCTTTAGTACTCAGTTTTACCCTGACACTGCTAAGGAGACTGGCAGGTTCGGACTTTGCAGTGCAGCAAAGCGGCTGTGGCTAGATGGCTTCTTTAGATTCCTCCACTGGGCAGAGTATCTCTGCAGGAAATCCAGCAGCTCCAATCAGGGGCTTACAGATAAAACTCTCATCTCCCTGGGACAGAGCACCTGGCTCAGGGGAGGGGCACCTGGGGTCCCAGCTTCAGCAGACTTAATCTTTCCTGCCTGCTGGCTCTGAAGAGAGCGGCTGATTCTGACAAGGGGAATTCTCCCAGCACACCATACCAGCTCTGCTAAGGGATAGACTGCCTCCTTAAGTGGGTCTCTGACCCCCATGCCTCCTGACTGGGAGAGACCTCCCAACAGGGGTTGACAGACTCCTCATACAGGAGAGCTCTGGCTGGCATCAGGCGAGTGACCCTCCGGGATGAAGCTTCCACAGGAAGGAGCAGGCAGCAATCTTTGCTATTCTGCAGCCTCCACTGGTGATACCTAGGCAAACAGGGTCTGGAGTGGATCTCCAGCAAACTGTAGCAGACCATCAGAAGTGGGGCTTGATTATTAGAGGAAAAACTAACAAACAGAAAGCAACAACAGCAACAACAAAAAGGCACCCCACCCCCCAACAAAAACCCAATCCAAAGCTCATCAGCCTCAAAAATCAAAGGTAGATAAATCCATGAAGATGAGCAAAAAACAGCACAAAAATGCTGAAAATTCCAAAAGCCACAATGCCTCTTCTTCTCCAAATGATAGCAACACTTCTCTAGCAAGGGCACAAACCTGGACGGAGAATAAGAGGGACGAATTGACAGAAGTATGCTTCAGAAGGTGGGTAATAACAAACTCCTCTGAGCTAAAGGAGCATGTTCTAACAGAATGCAAAGAAGCTAAGAGTCTGAATAAAATGTTACAGGAACTGCTAACTAGAATGACCAATTCAGAGAGGAACATAAATTACCTGATGGAGCTGAAAGACACAACCGGAAGACTTCGTGCAGCATATACAAATCTCAATAGCCACATCGATCAAGCAGAGGGAAGGCTATCAGAGTTTGAAGACCACCTTGCTGAAATAAGGCATGCAGATAAGATTAGAAAAAAAAGAATGAAAAGGAATGAACAAAGCCTCCACGAAATATGGGACTATGTGAAAAGACCAAACCTACGATTGATTGGAGTACTTGAAAGAGACAGGGAGAATGGAATCAAGTTGGAAAACACACTTCAGGATATTATCCAGGAGAACATCCCCAACCTAGCAAAACAGGCCAACATTCAAATTCAGGAAATACAGAGAACACCACTAAGATACTTCATGAGAAGATCAACCCCAAGACACATAATCATCAGATTTCCCAAACTTGAAATGAAGGAAAAAATCTTAAGGGCGGCCAGAGAGAAAGGTCAGGACACCTACAAACAGAAGCCCATCAGACTAACAGATCTCTCAGCAGGGATCCTACAAGCCAGAAGAGAGTGGGGGCCAATATTCAACATTCTTAAAGAAAATAATTTTCAACCCAGAATTTCATATCCAGCCAAACTAAGATTCATAAGCAAATGAGAAATAAAATCCTTTACAGACAAGCAAATGCTAGGGGATTTTTGTCACCACCAGGCCTGCCTTGCAAGAGTTCTTAAAGGAAGCACTAAATATGGAAAGGAAAAACTGGTACCAGCCACTGCAAAAACACACCAAAATATAAAGACAAATGACACTGTGAAGAAATTGCATCAACTAGTGTGCAAAATAACCAGCTAGCATCATAATGACAGAATCAAATTCACACATAACAATATTAACCTTAAATGTAAATGGGCTAAAGGCCCGAACTAAAAGACACAGAATGGCAAATTGGATAAAGAGTCAAGACCCATCAGTGTGCTGTATTCAGGAGACCCAACTCACATGCAAAGACACATATAGGCTCAAAATAAAGGGATGGGGGAATACTTAGCAAGCAAATGGAAAGGAAAAAAACAATAGAGGTTGCAATCCTAGTCTCTGATAAAACAGACTTTAAACCAACAAGGATCAAAAAAGACAAAGAAGGGCATTACACAATGGTAAAAGGATCAATGCAACAAGAAGAGCTAACTATCCTAAATATATATGCACCCAATACAGGAGCACCCAGATTCATAAAGCAAGTTCTTAGAGACCTACAAACAGACTGAGACTCCCACACAATAATAGTGGGAGACTTTAAAACCCCACTGCCAATATTAGACAGATCAACGAGACAAAAAATGAACAAGGATATTCAAGACTTGAACTCGGCTCTGGATCAAGGGGACCTAATAGACATCTACAGAACTCTGCACTGCAAATCAACAGAATATACATTGTTCTCAGCACCACATCACATTTATTCTAAAATTGACCACATAATTGGAAGTAAAACACTCTTCAGCAAATGCAAAAGAACTGAAATCATAACAAACAGTCTCTCAGACCACAGTGCTATCAAATTAGAACTCAGGATTAAGAAACTCACTCAAAATCACACAACTACGCGGAAATTGATCAACTTGCTCCTGAATGACTACTGGGAAAATAACGAAATGAAGGCAGAAATAAATAAGTTCTTTGAAACCAATGAGAACAGAGAGACAATGGACCAGAATCTCCGGGACACAGCTAAAGTGGTGCTAAGAGGGAAATTTATAGCACTAAATGCCCACATCAGAAAGCTGGAAAGATCTCAAATCAACACCCTAACATCACAAAATAACTAGGGAAGCAAGAGCAAACAAATTCAAAAGCTACCAGAAGACAAAAAGTAATTAAGATCAGAGCAGAACTGAAGGAGATAGAGACACGAAAGTCCCTTCAAAAAAACCAATGAATCCAGGAGCTCTTGTTATGAAAAAATTTAGAAAAATAGATAGATAGACCACTAGCTAGACAAATAAAGAATAAAAGACAGAAGAATCAAATAGACACAATAAAAAATGAGAAAGGGGATATCACCACTGACCCTACAGAAATACAAACTACTATCAGAGAATGTTATAAACACCTCTACGCAAATAAACTAGAAAATCTAGAAGAAATAGATAAATTCCTGGATACGTACATCCTCCCAAGACTAAACCAAGAAGAAGTTGAATCTCTGAATAGGCCAATAACAAGTACTGAAATTGAGGCAGTAATCAATAGTCTACCAACCAAAAAAAAAAAAAAAACAAAAACCAAAAAACTAGGACCAGATGGAGTCACAGCCAAATTCTACCAGAGGTACAAAGAGGAGCTGGTACCATTCCTTCTGAAGCCATTCCAAATAATCAAAGAAGAGGGACTCCTCCCTAACTGACTTTATGTGGCCAGCATCATTCTGATACCAAAACCTGACAGAGACACAACAAAATAGAAAACTTCAGGCCAATATCCCTGATGAACATCAATGCAAAAATCCTCTATAAAATACTAGCAAACTGAATCCAGCAGCACATCAAAAAGCTTATCCACCATGATCAAGTCATCTTCATCCCTGGGATGGAAGGTTGGTTCAACACACACAAATCGATAAACTTAATCCATCACATAAACAGAACCAATAACAAAAAACACAGGATTATCTCAATAGATACAGAAAAGGTCTTCAACAAAATTCAACGGCCCTTCATGCTAAAAACTCTCAATACACTAGGAATTGATGGAACATATCTCAAAATAATAAGAGCTATTTATGACAAACTCATAGCCAATATCATACTGAATGGGCAAAAACTGGAAGCATTCCCTTTGAAAACTGGCACAAGACAAGGATGCCCTCTCTCACCACTCATATTCAATATAGTATTGGAAGTTCTGGCCAGGGCAATCAGGCAAAAGTAAGAAATAAAGGGTATTCAGATAGGAAGAGAGGAAGTCAAATTGTCTCTGTTTGCAGATGACATGATTGTATATTTAGAAAACCCCATCGTCTCAGCCCAAAACACCTTAAGCTGATAAGCAATGACAGCAAAATCTCAGGATACAAAATCAGTGTGCTAAAATAACAAGCATTCCTATACACCTATAATAGACAAGCAGAGAGCCAAATCATGAATGAAGTTCCACTTCCAATTGCTAGAAAGAGAATAAAATACCTAGGAATACAACTTACAAGGGACATGAAAGACCTCTTCAAGGAGAACCACGAACCACTGCTCAAGGAAATACGAGAGGACACAAACAAATGTAAAAATATTCCATGCTCACGGATAGGAAGAATCAATATCATCAAAGTGGCCATACTGCCCAAAGTAATTTAGAGATTCAATGCTATTTCTTTCAAGCTACCATTGACTTTCCTTGCAGAATTACAGAAATCTACTTTAAATTTCATATGGAACCAAAAAAGAGCCCGTATAGCCAAGATACTCCTAAGCAAAAAGAACAAAGCAGGAGGCATCACGCTACCTGACTTCAAACTATACAAGGCTGCAATAACAAAAACAGCATGGTACTGGTACCAAAACAGATACATAGACCAATGGAACAGAACAGAGACTTCAGAAATAACTCCACAAATCTACAACCATCTGATCTTCCACTAAGCTGACAAAAGCAAACAATGGGGAAAATATTCTTTATTTAATAAATGGTGCTGGGAAAACTGGCTAGCTATATGCAGAATACTGAAACTGGACCCCTTCCTTACACCTTATACAAAAATTAACCCAAGATAGATTAAAGACTTAAATGTAAAACCCAAAACCATAAAAAGCCTAGAAGGAAACCTAGGCAATATCATTCAGGACATAGGCATGGGCAAAGACTTCATGACTAAAACATCAAATGCCATGGCAACAAAAGCCAAAATTGACAAATGGGATCTAATTAAACTAAAGGGCTTCTGCACAGCTAAAATAACTAGCATCAGAGTGAACAGGCCACCTACAGAATGGGAGAAAAATTTTGCTATCTACCCATCTGACAAAGATCTAATATCCAGAATCTACAAGGAACTTAAATTTACAAGAAAAAAACAAACAACACCATCAAAAAGTGGGTGAAGGATATGAACAGACACTTCTCAAAAGAAGACATTTATGCAGCCAAGAAAAATATGAAAAAAGCTTATTATCACTGATCATTAGAGAAATGCAAATCAAAGTCACAATGAGATACCATGTAATGCCAGTCAGAATGGCGATTATTAAAAACTCAGGAAACAATAGATGCCAATGAAGCTGGGGAGAGATAGGAACACTTTACATTGTTGGTGAGAGTGTAAATTAGTTCAACCATTGTGGAAGACAGTGTGGCAATTCCTCAAGGATCTAGAACCAGAAATACCATTTGACCCAGCAATTCCATTACTGGGCATATACCCAAAGGATTATAATTCATTCTACTATAAAGACACATGCACATGTATGTTTATTGCAGCACTATTACAATAGCAAAGACTTGGAACCAACCCAAATGCCCTGCAGTGATAGACTGGATAAAGAAAATGTGGCACATATACATCATGGAATGCTATGCAGCCATAAAAAAGAATGAGATCATGTCCTTTGCAGGGAGATGGATGAAGATGGAAGCCATAATTCCCAGCAAACTAACACAGGAGCAGAAAACCAAACACTGCATGTTCTCACTCATTAGTGGGAGTTGAACAATGAGAATACATGGACACAGGGAGGGGAACAACACACACCACAGCCTGTTGGGAGGTGGAGGGAAAGGTTGGGAGAGCATTAGGACAAATACCTAATGCATGAAGGGCTTAAAAACTAGACGATGGGTTGATAGATGCAGCAAACCACCATGGCACATGTATACCTATGTAACAAACCTGCACATTCTGCACATGTATCCCAGAACTTTAAGTAAAGAAAGAAAAAAAAAAGAGAGAGCAACAGTAAATTTTAACTCTGTTTCTTACCAGCTGGGGAAACATATATATCAAAATTCTTTAATCCTTAGTTTTCTCATCTGTAACGTTAATATTAGAATCTTTACTACACTTAGTTGTTTGGAGAATAAGATTTTATACAGTAATTGCTGATAGTTGGTGACCCATGCATTTGCTCCTTTTATTTACTCATTTTTTTAAGCAATTGAGGCTATTCAATAATGCAGTGGGAGGTACTGATAACCATTTCCCATTCCACATTACTGGAGGTACATGGGCAGAGGGTGGATGGCTCAACAACAGGCACTGTAGTGCCAGCTCAAACCTCAGTTGATAGATGAAATTCAGGACCCTCCAACACTACAATTCTATGAAATTAGGATAATTAGGAATAATAGATTCTAATATGATGAATGATAAAACCAGGATTCAAGGTGGCCTCAAGAGTTTTACTCAGGTGTTAATACATGATAAACAGAAAGAAATATAAAGTTTTGCCTTTGAATTAGAAATAATTCAAAAATAGCTATAATAATAACACAGTCTCGCTTATACAGAATGGAGGGAATATGGTTTGGTCATCATGCATTGTAGAAAACATGTTAGAATGTTTTGTCCATCACCTGCTTAGTATGTGACTGGATTTCTAAAACAAATAGATAAACAACAGCAAAATGACCTTGACTAATCTAGGCTGCATTGCACTTTTAGAGATTTAGTATCTAGGCCAGGGAACTTATTGTCCCATTATAATAACACATACATCTTTACTGGGATTTTCTTCTAAAGTCAACACATAGGTGAAAATTTCACATAGTCAAAAGTAACTTAAAAATCCTTCTATCAAACACAAGGAACAGTATACATGATTTGAGGTATGCAACTATGTTTCCTAACTCTTAGGTACAACAGAATTTGAGCACTACAGGGCTAAATTATACCCCAAATAAAAGTCTAACCATTTTACCTTAAAAAAATAACAAATCCCTGATGGAAAATGAGAAATGGATAAAGGAATTCAAGAGTATTTTTATTTGCCTTCAGGGTTTACTTGATTTTTTAAAAATCATTAATCCTTTATAATTTAAACATAGGTTGTAGTACAGATTATGTGAGATAATATATATTGATCTTAACTAAGCTTTTAATTTTAAAAGGAAAATTGACAAATTAAATATTGGTGACCAGGATTATGATGGATTGGAGATCACGCCATAAAGCAGGATTCCACCAACTGTATCTATGGCCTCTGGGCCACTTACGATCCACAGCCTGTTTTTGTACAACTACCAGTGAAAATGGTTTACATAGTATTACAGGCTGTAGAAATTTTTTGAAAAGAAGAACGTGTGGTCTGCAAAGCCTAAACTAGGATTGTACCTGCAGAGGAGACAGCTTCTCTCTCCCATGTCTGGTTTATGTCCCCACTCTTTGACATGCCTTATAATCATCCTTCTCCAGTATGTCCAGTGTCACCCCTTGCTCTTGAAAGACCAAATGCTCTGAAGTTCTTCACCCAGATTGTGCTGTTTCACTCCTCTCAGTCTTTGCTGGTGCTATTGCCCAGTAAAATTCATCAGCCTTTGACATTTCAGCTTTCCCCAGAACTCCTCACTGAATCCTCCTCCTCCTTTGTGCTCAATAGTGCACATTCTAACATTCTTCATTTTTAACAGACTGGACCTAACTGAATGCATCTGCTTCTTTATGGAATCCGGAATCCAGATGTAGACTCCTTTAAAACAGCCATAAGTTACTCATTTGTCTCTTTAGCACCTAACTCTGTACCTGGTACTGGTAGGCTCTTAGTAAATGTTTTCTAGAGTAAATATATTTAACTGTTAGCAGAGCTGCTGGTGCAGGAGGGAGTAAGCTGCTTTGGGAAGATTTTAGATAGCAAAACTGAGAAAAAAGAGGGGAAGTTACAGTTAGGAATAAAGTGACTTGTCCAAACTGTCACAGAGAGCCAGGAATAGATAAAAGAATAGATTTCAGCATTAAGAAAACCAGTGGTGGCAGACGCCTGTAATCCCAGCTATTCTGGAGGCTGAGGCAGGAGAATCACTTGAACTCAGGAGGCAGAGGTTGCAGTGAGCCGAGATTGCGCCACGGCAATCCAGCCTGCGTGACAGAGTTAGACTTCGTCACAACAACAACAACACAAGAAAATCAGAGTTTGAATGCTGTCAACATGTCTTAATTTTACTCTAATAATTTAAATGAAAGAATTCACCTTTAAAGCTAGTGTTTACATCTCTATCCTGGAGATATTAATACCTGCTTCACAGGGTCATCAGGAAGGTTAAGACCATGTGTGCTAGAAAGGTCAACACAATGTCTTGCACACGGTAGGCGATCCATATCCTTTTGCCCCTCCCTAATTTCTCATGCCCCTCCAGCTCCTCTCCAATGCCACATCTCTTCTTACTGCACCTGAAAAAAGCAAGTGAATTACAACTAAACTGCTGTAAACATTTCATCAAAGTTTCCCCCTCACTTAATATACCACCCCTAGAAGATAAATGCTAGGGTTCTGTCAACAAAGGCAGGCTATGCATCCAGAGAAGACAGTTCATAGTAATTTTGTCAGCAAAATTGTAACAATAAAGGCCCAAACAACACTTCATCTCTCTGTCAGTTGTCTTGAAAGGGCAGATTACTTTTTCTTCAATCTTGGCACATCCAATTAAGGTAGACTTACAAGCCAGGCAGGTGTAAAGTGCAAGCCAGCACTTGTTCACATTAGCAATTATCAATGGAAAACTACATGAATGCAAAGTCTTGGCACTGCTGTTGCCCTGGCAACCATTAGCCTGTGAAAGCAAGGCAGACACTAACATGACAGCTTGACATCATTGCCCAGAAAAAAGATGGCTTCTCTTTCTCCATTTTCCCCGGTTATTTTTGTGTTTGTCATTGTAACCCCCAAAAGACAACAATTCTTACCTACTTTATACTTGGGAAGCTATCCAAGTCTAAAATTGATAATTACATGTCTTCGATGAATAGGTATTGAACACCTACTATGTGCCAGACACTGTGCAAGGTATGTAATTTTCAATCTAGAAGAGTAACATCATTTTCATGTCCTCTCTTCCTTCTTTTCTTGCTTCTTTTTTTCTTCTTTCCTTACTTGCTTCCTTCATCCATTGATTCAACAAGCATTATTAAGGAATTTTTGTATGCAAGGCACTGTACGTGACACAGCTGATTCAGAGATAAATAGTCCTTGTCTTTACAAAGTTTTCAGTCACATTGATAAGCCATAAGAACACAAGAACCATAGATAAAAACAAATGTGCTCATAAGAAAGGTTAAAAATAACATAAGGATGTTGTGAAGCCAAAATAAGAAAGTGTTTCAGAGATTCAAAAAGGCAGAAATAGAAAAGCAAAATAAAAATGTGAGGTATTATATTTATAGCTCACATTGCTAGTTCATTCTTTTATTAATTCATCCATTTATTTCTACATTTGTTTTTGAATAAGGTAGAAAAACAATTATTCAACAAAGAATAATTTCCACTGGCTTTTGGGTGGAAATTAATCTTTATTGAATTTATTTTACCTTACCTCTTCCAAAAATAAATGTAGAAGTAAATGGACGAATGGATAAAAGAATGAACTAGCTATGTGAAATCTGTACCACAAACACCTATGACAAAAGTTTATCTACATAAGAAACCCTGAACTTAAAATAAAAATTATTTTTTTAGAAAAATAATAATTTTGGAAAGAAAGAGAGGATAAAAATTAAATAAAGAGTGGCTAAGGATAGGCTGGGGAAGAAATTAACATTTACTAAACCCAACAACAAACCAGACAGTATATCTGTTCTCATTTGACTTTCACAAGACTTAGGAAGACAATTTTGTCCACTTTTTTCTCCTTCTCTACCTCCTCCTCATTTTTCTCCCTTTCCTCTTCCTTTGCCTCCTTCTTATTATGAATAATTTTACTTTATAGGTTATCAGATTGAAAAAATTTTGTCTCAGTGAAGCTAAGTCAGTTGGAATCAACAATGCCTATATTCAACCAAATGTCTGACTTCAGAGCTTGTGTTTCTATGCCATGAGGGAGACAGAGAATGCAAATTTATGAAACATAGAAAGAAATGTACCAAAAGCAAGGTGCTTGAGAAAAAGACAGTAATAATCAGTGGCACTCAGGCATATTTATTTCCTTTGTAAGGTCTTGATTCTGGAATATTTTACCTTTAATTTAGCAGAGGCTCTGACAACCAAAAAACACCAATTGCCTCTTGACACTGTTGTTAGTTCAGTAACAATCCCCCTAGAAAAAGCTTTCAAAGAGACTCAGCAATGAAAGGAAAAGTAAAATCAGTGAAAAGAAAAGAATTATTTTAAATAGGGTTGCATGGTAGTTAGACACATGGTATGCTGAAACTTCTCATGGTGACACTGTGAAGGAAGCAATGCAGGAACGGGCACAGTGCTTGTTTTATAAGAAACTAGGCTCAGGTAGGCTAACTGACTTGTCTATGCTCACATGTCTCTTACTGGGTTAAAATCACCATGCCCTTCTCTTGTTATGTGTATTGGCAAAGAGGAATTTGCGAATAAACTTTTATTTCAGAAAATGTGGTTTTGCATCCTTGACAACGAATACTATGGGCTCAGAATTAGTATTCTGGGACCTTGCTGCTCAAGGTGTGATCCAAATACTAGCAGCATCAGCATCACCTAGGATCTTATTTGAAATGTAGATTCTCAGAATCTGCATTTTAACAAAATCTCAGGTGATCTGTACATTTATTAAAGTTTGAGAAGCCCTGAGAAGAAGTGCCGTATCATTAATAAAAAAAAAAAAAAAAAAAAAAAAAAAAAAGATGAGCTTTGGGGCTACGTCTGCCTGGGGTTTATATTCAGTACAAATATATGAGCCATGGGCATAGCTTGGACAGTTAGGAAAGAAAAGGAAAGCATTCAGGAAGAAACAGCAGCATGGGTGAAAGTGCAGAGGCATGACTGGGCTGGGCATGTACCAGGGACAGCAAGTGTCTTTATGTGGCTGAAATGTAACGACAGGCTAGAGATAGGACTCAGGTGCCAGGATGAGTATTCAACTGTTATTCTGCGGTCAGTGGGCAACAATTGATGCCCAATATCACAACCAGAACAAAAACAGTAATTCTTTTGTATATCATTTTAGAGTTTCACTGTATCTGGCACATAGGTACTCAATAAATACCTGCTGACTTCCTGAAACACGATAAAACATTTTCATGCCATCATATCATGGGGTGTTCCTAACAACTCTGAGAAATAAAACAATCAAAAACCAACAACAAACATAAATTGTGTTCTACATTTTTATTATTGCCATCTTCCTCCATTTAATAGAAAGTGGAAATTCAGATGAGGAAATGATTTCCATATAGTGATACTGCTAGTAATTGCTTAATTCAGATCTCAAATTCAAATTTTTTGACTCCAAAACATATGCTCTTTTTCCTCAATAAGGCCTCAATTATTTGGCTTCCTGCTTTTGTAAGTTCTCAACTGAGACCTCATACTGGGAACTAAGGAAGCACAGAGAATGAGGTAATTAAAAGATGCCTAGTGTGTCACGGTAACCAGTCTTTTCCTTAGCAGAAGTCTACCACGAAGCTCTCAGTGTCATCAATCTTCATTGTCTCCCAAAGGCAGGCTAGTGTCCTCTGCTGTTTGGAGCCAACAAGCTTCCTTTCCACACTTTGTTCTGCTGTCATGGTGGGCATCATGCCTCCTGATAATTCAAGAACCAGTTTCATTTCCCCAGTTCTAACTAATACTTATTGTATTGCTTTTGCACTCAGAGAGAATGGCATATATTACATTTGCAGAACTTAAAACAATTCAACCTATAGAGGGGAAAAACTATTAAAGCAAATAACTTGGCAACCAAAGATTTAATATATTAATATAAGGCCATATGTCATCTTTCCAAGACTATTTCTGATTACTGATGATTGGAAATTGCCTCCATCAAGTTTATAAGTAGTGCATGAAAAAAAAAAAAGAATTCTTAGGATGGGAAACAATTGTTTTAGGAGACCGTCTGGGGTCATGAAAGAGTTAGACTTGGGAATCAAACTAAAATAAATCCTGGTTCTGGCATTAATGCCAACCCACTCCCATGAACTGACTAGTTAATGCTTACCAGACACTTACAATGTGCCAGAGAAAGTAAGTGCTCTCCATAGGTATTATTTTATTTAATCCTCACAATTACCCTGCTATTATTCCCACTTTGTTCCTGAAGATGTAAAGTCAAGAGATTTCAGAACTTGCTCCAGTCACACAGTTGAAAAGAGGTAGAATACTTTTTCCAACAAGTCCTGTCGAACTCTGGAGTAACAACCAGGACCCACTCACTTGACCATTACATTGTATGGTTCCTATGTGACCTCTGACTTCCAAACAGTTTCTAGACCTCTCAAACACGTGGTTACCCCAATTTTAAAAAACCAAAATGATAATAAATATATGCAAAGATCAATAGCTAATGCATATAAAATTGCCAGAGGAATGCATGGCACACAGTAAATACTCAATAAATACCAATATTCATGTCTTTCTTCTTCCCTTAGAAATCCTAGGAGGAAAAAGAAATACATGTCATCTAAATATTATCTTTGTAAGACTTGAAATGGTTTTGATCACAAATAACATCATTTTTACTGCAGCTAATCAATCACATCTTGAGTTCCCATACCAGCTTTGTAGGCAGCTCTGATGGGACCGTGGGATCTGTTTCAGAACACAGAAGCTTTCTCTTTTTTTTTTTTTTTCCCAGAGTTGGAGTCAATAGTGGTTAGTACTTGAAAGTCTTTGTGGTGCCACATGCCTGCTAAGTGACACCAAATATACTAGCGACAGGCTTGGCAAAGCAACTTTGATTTGGAGTGCCTCTGATGTTTATTCTTGGCTCTAGATTTGGGTAATCTGTGGCAAAGGTTTCTGTCTCTTCATGACCCTTTTCCCTTCAATTTATTTCACTTTGGGAGGGAGATGAACCTCTGCCAGAGGTTTTTTGATTTTCAGCAGTAAAATGGAAGGAACACCACCTATTTTTCAGCTTTGCTGTGAGAAGCTAATGAGATAAATGCCATCACAGGCTTAATTCATTGTAGGTGGTAACTAGTTCTTAGTTTCTGTTTTCAAAGGTTTTGAGTCATAAGAGGGCTGCAAGCCAGCTTTTTCTTTGCCTCTGGAAAAGTTTAGCAAATGATCATTTCAAATAAAATATTATATAAATTATTTTCTTGAGAATGCATTTTCTTCCATGCAAATGAAGAGGTCCAAAGACAGTTTTTCTATTTGAATATAAGTGCTTATAGATGAATTGATGGCAAACTCATTTTCAGAAAGTTCATGAAAGATTCTTATAAGGGCCAGAGTTCATAAATAGAATTCAATGGGAAGGAGAGAGTCAAGCAGTGAGAAGCATTAAGTCCAGAGAAGACGTATCAGGGATTTGTTTGCAATCATTAAATAAATGGGCAGTTATTCTTAGGAGAAGCCAAATTTGGAATGCAGTTCTCTAAAGTAGGTACATGTAGAGAGAAATGGGACAACCAAACTTGACAGGGTCCTAGGGAATGAGACAAGATGAAAAGATGCTCTGAGTAATATGATCATATCCTAACATAACAGGAAAGATCAAAGACCATGTACTCCTGAAATTCAGCTGTGACCTACTAGGAAATAGAACATTTTAAGATGTTTGGCTAAACCCCAGCTATGGTATTTCAGAACTATATGACCTCTTCATCACCATGGAACTCAGTTTATTTTTCATTTATTAAATGGGGATAATGCCTAATATGACATTTTATTTGGCACTTACGGTGATTTTTCAAGAATTTTTCAGGTATGATTTTAACGACTTCTCTATAACGAATTTTTGAGACAGCTGTTTCTATGTCAATATTTTATATGAGGAAACAAGCTTAGACACTTAATCAAGTGTATTAGGCCATTCTTGCACGGCTATAAAGATACCTGAAAATGTGGAAGTGACTTTGGAACTGGGTAACGGGCAGAGGTTAGAAAAGTTTGGAGGGCTCAGAAGAAGACAGGATGATGCAGGAAAGTTTGAAATTTCTTAGAGACTGGTTAAATGGTTTTGATCAAAATTCTGGTAGTAATATGGACAGTGAAGTCTAGGCTGTTGATGTTTCAGATGGAAATGAGGAACTTATTAAGAACTGAAGCAAAGGTCACGCACGTTATGCCTTAGCAAAGAACTTGGTTGCTTTCTGTGCATGCCCTAGAGATCTATGGAAGTGTGAAATTAAGAGTAATAATTTAGGGTATGTGGCCAAAGAAATTTCTGAGCAGCAAAGTGTTCAAGATGTGGCCTGGCTGCTTCCTACAGTAGATGTGAGAGCAAAAACATGACTTAAGGCTGGAACTTACATTTAAAAGGGAAGCAGAGTGTAAAAGTTTGAAAAAATTGCAGGCTGACTATGTGGCAAAGAAAGAAAAGTCTTTTTCAGGAGAGGAATTCAAGCAGGCTATGGAACAATTTGCTAGAGATATTTGCATAACTACAAAGAAGCCAGGTGTTAATAGTCAACACAATGGAAAAAAAAAAATACCTCAAAGACATTTCAGAGATTGAAAAAGCAGCCTTTTCCATCACAGGCCCTGAGACCTAGCAGGATGGAATGGTTTCCTGGGCTGGGCCCAGGGCTGTGCCTGAGGACACTGCTTCCTGCATTCCAGCTGCTCTGGCCCCAGTCTCAGCTCAAAGTGCCCCAGATACAGCTCCAGCTGCTGCTTCAGAAGGTGCAAGCCGTAAGCCTTGGCAATTTTTATGTGGTGTTAAGCCTACAGGTACACAGAGTGCAAGAGTTGTGGGGGCTTGGCAACCTCTCCACAGATTTCAGATGATGTATGGGAAAGCCTGGGTACCCAGGCAGAAGACTGCTGGGGGGGCAGAGCCCTCACAAAGAACCTCTACTAGAGCAGTGCTCAGTGGAAATGTGGAGTTGGAAGTCTCACACAGAAGCCCCACTGGGGTACTGCCTAGTGGAGCTGTGGGATGGGGCTCTCCATTCTCTAGACCCCAGAATGGTAGATCCACTGGTAGCTTGCACTCTCAGCATGAAAAAGCCACAGGCACTCAACCCCAGCCATATGAAAGTATCCTTGGGAGCTTAATCCTGCAAAGCCACAGGGATACAGCTACCTAAAGCCTTGCGAGAACTGGAAGTTTTCCCATATACCCCATTCAGCATTATGCCTTGGATGTGGGACATGGAGTCAAGGGAGGTTATTTTGGATATTTACGGTTTAATGACTGCCTGCTGAGTTTCAAACTTGCATGGAATCTGTAGCCCCTTTCTTTGGCTGTTTTCTCACTTTAGAATGGAAATATTTATTGAATGTTTACATCCCCTTTGTCTATTGGAAGTAAATAACTCATTTTTTATTTTACAGGCTCATAAGTGGAAGAGACTTGCTTTGTCTCAGGTGAACTTCAGACTTGGACTTTTGAGTTAACACTGGAATAAATTAAGACTTTGAGGGAATGATGGGGAAGGCATGACTGTATTTTGCAATGTGACAAGAACATGAGATCTGAGAAGCCAGGGGCAGAATAATATAGTTTGAATACATGTCCCCACCAAATCTCATGTGGAATTGTAATCCCCAATGTTTGAGGTGGGGCCTGGTGGGAGGTGTTTGGGTCATGGAGGTGAATCCCTCATGGCTTAGTGCTGTCCTCATGATAGTGAATGACTTCTTGGGAAATCTTATGTTTTAAAAATATGTGGCACCTCCTCCCCAACTCTGCCTCTTGCTCCCTCTCTTACTATGTGATGTAACTGTTCCTGCTTCACCTTCTGCCATGAATAAAAGTTCCCTGAGGCCTTCCCAGGAGCTAAGCAGATGCTGGCACCATGCTTCCTATACATACTGCAAAAGCATGAGTCAATTAAACCTCTTTTATTTATAGATACATATTTATAGGAATTTCATTATAGTAATGCAAGAATGACCAAATACATCAAGTAACTTGTGAATCTCTAGAGTTAACAGGTGGCAGAGTCTAGACTAACACCACAGATTTGTGTGATTCTAAAACTGGTCCTCTTCACACTATGTGACACTAAGCCACTCAGAGAGATGCATAAGATAGGGAGCATGGAAGCGAGTGGCAGCATGTCTAGCACATAACTGACACTCAAAAATGCTTGCTAAATCTTAGACTTGAATGACAAAGAACAACCAATCTTGTATTACACATCATATATAATTGATTTTAAAGTGACAGAAGAGGTGGTTTGGTAAGCATACTATGTATTATGAATAAAAAGTAGTCACTATGAGGGATTGCCCTTGTTTAAGGTATTTCTAAACTCTCCCTGGTGAATCAAAGTTGTAGTTTGAAATGCAGACCAGTACTTATTTACATTGTACATGTCTTATTTATAATATATTTATATTATTTATAACATAACATAAAAATAAAAGTTTGTTATTGTTATTTAACTAATTTACTCCAATTGTTACTTTTTAGAAGGGAGCTTGGAAGTTTAAAATGGCCATTTTGGGAATTGAGGTGGATAACTTAAGGGTGGGTTGTGGAGTGAATGGAGCTTGGAATTTCAAAATGGCCATTTTGGGAATTAAGGTGGATAACTTAAGGGTGGGTTGTGGAGTGAATGGAGAGAGTGAGGGAAGGAGCAGCTCAAATAAAAACATCCATATACCATAAAATTCTGCTCTACTGTTGCCAAAGACGCTGTTTTATGTATTAGATTTCTTCTTCAAACTTTGACATCAAAAAGCTTCTACTTTTAAGAAGACATTTAAAGGCCATTTGTGTAGCAAAAACAAACAAACAAACTTGGGCTTATGTATTAGGAAGGTCTGGAAATGAAACCCATCTTCACCTCCACACTGAGTTGTGTGAGCTTGCTTGCCCTCTGGGTCAATTACTGTCAAGGGGGACAGCAGTTTTTTCCTTTTTGAACTTTTCTTGTGAATGTTAAATGAGGTGATGGACATGAAAGCACCCCTAACACAGTGTCTGCATGGTAATGACGCAAACGATATCTACACCCTGACTTTTTCTTAGGTTTCCTGATTCTTGCTTATAAAAACAATGGCTCAGAGGTTCTAACAGATGTTATGACCTTTCTACCACTCTGCTTCTTTTTGTGATATGAATCACTCATCATTTTGGAACATAATTTAATTTTAAAAGTATGATAGTGTGAGCAATTGAGACCCAGTTGAATGCATTGAATCAGAAAAAGGTCATGTTAACACATAAACATTGAAAAGAATGATAATTAGGCAGGGAAAATAGCAAAACATATTAAAAAGGCAACGAATAATTTTTAAATGTTAACATCCCAATTTAGTAGTATTTACACTATATTTAATAGTTGTATTTCAAGCCAGAATTCTGGTGCAAAAAAGAAGAAAAGGATCTACTCAGCAGCAGCTCCAGAAACACACACATCTGCGCACACACAATCATACGTGCATAGGTACACAAATGAGTGGCTGCTATTTTAAGATGTGGTTATTACTAATTATTTTCACACTCCTCAGAACCATTTACACAATAAATGTCTAACAAGTTAAAAAAAAAATCAGCACCGAGAAGAAAACAGGATACCATAATAGGCAGGATTTAATTAGGTGTTTGACAAATCTCAGAAGTTCAGCAATCTGATCTAGATGTGTATATGAAGCCCTTCATTCTGAAAAAGATATCTTTGGAAAACAAGTTTAAAGCATGGGCTTTGGTGTCAACATACAGGGCTTTGAATCTATTGTTTGTTGGCTGTGCAAGTGATTTAACCCCTCTGAGCCTATGTCTTCTCATCTGCAAAATGGGAATGAAATTAACATGAGTCATACAGAGTAGCTCAAGTTAATATAGCCACAAGCATAACACGTGACACACAGTAATCAATTATAAATTTTATTTCTCTTCTCCTAGCTCCTTTTCTGAGGTGCCAGGAAGTACTCATTTCATCAGGCATATTGACTAATCCTTTTAAGTATCATGCTTAGTGAGTAATATTCATGTTTGATGTTATATAATTTTTATATAATACATGTTTAAGTTGCAAAACACTTCCATAATTATTATCTAAATCGGGCTTCACCAAGATTCTATGATTTTGCCAGTACCAATGATGGTGCCAATACCAACTGATGATGATGCCAATACCGATGGGGCAAAAAAACAAAGGCACAGGATACAAATTAGAGTTCATCTATAACTAGACCCTAAGTCTTCCAGTTCTTAGAAACAGAGTGTTTTGCTTTTAGACACAACAAAGTAACTAGTACTAAACTTGCCTTCCCACTGAAACTCAAAAACAAAAACTACACAACTTAACAAAATCTATGAAGAAAATGTTTTAGACACTGAAAAATAGGCAATGAAGGACAGTATTCCTTGAGAGATGATCACCAAATCATCATGAGCTAAATATTTGCACCAGCTTTCTGCTTATGGCCATTTTCTGGACTGCAGTACAGCAAAGTAGAGCATTGCTAAAGAGGCGAAAATTAGATTTGGGGCTACTGATGTGGATGATATTTGAGAGACAGAGTGCTAGAGAAAATGCAAGTGTTCAGAGGGTGACCATAAAAGTATGAGGGAGAGTTTTTCATGGGGCTATTATCAAGTGTTAGGCTAGTCACAATCAAGAAAAGTGTACAGTAAGCCTTGAAGAGAGCAGCTGCCACAAGGCTGAGCACTAAGCAGAAGTACTAATGATTGCATAGGACAGTGGATGTTCAAGTTTTGTCCTATCCAGAGTGTAAGGATCTTGCTGAGGACATCCGGCATCCAGTTAAGACCCCAAATATGCAGAAGCAAGGAAAAATATAGAGTAAAAATGAACAAAAACAATAATAATAGATCAATTAACTAAGCCAAAATTCAGTTCCTTGCAAACATTAAAAAAACAAACAAACAAACAAAAACAGATAATCCCCAAGCAAGATTGTCAAGAAAAAATACTGTAAAGTAAGTCTGTGAGTCAGTTTTATCCTTCCTAATCTTTCAACTACACTATTCTCTCTCATTAATAGGGATGGGGACCTAGAGGCAGTCCCTTCCTTTACAGCTTATGACTTCCCTTTTCCAATAGACTAATAGTTTCTAAATTAGAAAAAGTACCAATAAAGCCACATATTTCTATGGCATTGTACATCTTAAAACATACCCTTCTACGTCATCTTTTCTCATATAACTCATATAACTCCTATGGAAAAGGCAAAGCAGGTTTCCATGAAACAAAGTTAGTAGAAGCTCAGAGCATGGCCAAGTTCACACAGCTAGGAAGTAACTGAGGCAAAACAAGAGCCAATATTTTAACTCTAGTCCTGTTTTCATATTGAAAACAAAAAAACCAGAAAGGTGTTTAGTTCTAAGGACTTTTTCCCACCGTCTATCAAGAATCATACTTGGCCAAGAATGATTCCGTTTCCTTGATGTTAATTTGTTTAATACTAAGGGAAGAAAATTTTCATTATTATTATTATTATTTTATTTTTTATTTTTTCTCGCTCTGTCAGTCAGGCTGGAGTGCAGTGGTGAGATCTTGGCTTACTGCAAGCTCCAACCCCCAGGTTCACGCCATTCTCCTGCCTCAGCCTCCCCAGTAGCTGGGACTACAGGCACCCGCCACCATGACTGGATAATTTTTTTTTTTTTTTGTATTTTTAGTACAGATGGGGTTTCACAATGTTAGCCAGGATGGTCTCCATCTCCTGACGCTGTGATCTGCCCAACTCGGCCTCCCAAAGTGCTGGGATTACAGGCATGAGCCACTGCACCTGGCCTTCTTCATTATTATAAACAGTCAACATGCACCAACAAACAAGACCCTATGTCTCAGCCAGATTGCAAGTTCTTTTCTTCTCATTGTCTTTTTAGTTTCAAATTAAATAGAACATAGTGGTAAACTTTATGGGTTGGCTTAACAACTAAAATGAAATGTAAACATATATGAAATCCTAAAGAAAATTAAGATTCCATCTAAATTCATCTCTTTATTTCAGTGAGCTCATTAGTCAACAAGAAATGAATGAAACTGTAACAAGGTAACATGAGTCACTAACAAAATAACATATCAATCATTTTTAATTAGCATACTTTTATAATCTAAAATAGTTTTCTTTCCATTTTAAAGAAGTCCTTTCAGCTGCTTTTTAATTTTTGTTCTGAATTCAAAAGATAAGAATCCTAATTACAGTTTGTTTTTTAGTTTAGCTTTTTTTTTTTTTCCTGTTTTAAGAGTGAGGAAAATGAAGAAAGGAGAATCATACTGCTGCCTGAAGACAGACTCACAGCAGAAAGGTTAGAGTTCTGTAGTTATCATTCCCAGAAGACTTTAGCTCTTCTAGACGGTATCACACGCTCATCATCTTCACTTCCCCCTTTCTTTAGCTTTCTTTTCAAAACGCATGCTGGAGCCAGATTGCTTGGATTCAAATCCTTACCAGGTGCATGACCTTGGACAAATGATTTAACCTATCAGAGCTTCAGTTTCCTCATTTGTAAAACAGGGTGGTTGTAGAGTGTATGGCTCTACAAGTGTTTGCTATTGGTATTATTATTACCCAGTTTCTTCGCAGTTGTCCCCTCCTCTCCATTCCTTGATACCACCTAAATTCAGAGAAGCCACTGGCAAAATTTTTAAGACCTTGGGTTTTGGCATCAGGAAATTTAGGTTTGAACTGTGGCCACACCACTCATCTGCCGTATGATTTTCAGCAATTTACTCTACTTTTCTGAACTTCAATTTCATTATCTTTAAATTGAGGATAATATTTGCTTCCATCTCTGAGGGATGTTCTTCCATTTTTCCCAGGCTATTCTTTCCCTGACTATACCTTAATTCTATGCACTCACTCAGCTGCCCTGATTCAAAAGCTAACTCCAGTCTGCAATTGTCTCAACTTGCCCCTTTTGCAAATAATCACAGCCCAATTTCAGTGCATTTCTTCTCTTTTTATCTTGGATTATGGCTGTTTATAAAGATCACATGTCTTTCCTCTTAGTCTACAAGCTGCGGAAAGGAACAACTCAAGTCGTACTATCCTCACTCAATTCTTGATTGTTAACCAAATGCATTTGGCTTCAAAAGATATGGGCTCCAATGGAGAAGCTTATGAGTACTGCCATAGAAATGAAGTGACCATAAGGTAATTCCCAAAATGAAGGGATGCAACACTACACCTCATATCAGGGTTACATACATTACCTCCCTAACCTCTTTTCTGATCTAAACTGTATCCGATGGCAAAAACAGCCTTCTAATGTTATTTCACCTAGACACTGAATTGCAAAATCCTTTCCCATTGTTAGTATCTCCTTTGATTTTTTTTATTCATATTTCTGCCTCCACCTTCAAATCCCTTGGGAACACTTCACTAATTATTTCCTGGACCTTCTCATTCACCCATCCTTTCATCTATCCATCCATCCATCCATCCATCCATTCAACCATCCAATAGAAAATGGACAAGCTGGCCAGGTGCGGTGGCTCACGCCTGTAATTCCAGCACTTTGGGAGGCCAAGGTGGGTGGATCACTCGAGGTCAGGAGTTTGAGACCAGCCAGGCCAACATGCCAAAACCCCATCTCTACTAAAAATACAAAAATTAGCTGGGTGTCGTGGTGGGTGCCTATAATCCCAGCTACTTGGGAAGTGAGGCAGGAGAATCGCTTGAACCCTGGAGGCAGAGGTTGCAGTGAGCTGAGATTATGCAACTACACACCAGTCTGGGTAACAGAGCAAGACTCCGTCTCAAAAAAAAGAAAAAAAAGAAAAAGGAAAAGGACCAGCTTAAAGGTTTTTAAAAGCAGTAGTAAGATGAATGCATATTTCTGTCCCCATTCCTAAATAAGAGAATAGTGATCTAGAACTATTCCTCCAAACAGGGTTTATGAACCAGCATCAACTAGAGCTGCTTAGCAATGTAGAATCTCAGGTCCAGATCAGAGCTACTGAACCAGGATCTGTATATAATCCCCAGTGAGCATATGGCACATATGCACATTACAGTCTCAGAAGCACTTATCTAGCAATTTAAGAAACTTACTTATGGTCACAGAGCTGATCAATAATCAAACCAGAATTCCTGGGCTCCTACCTTGATGCTCTTTTCACTTCCATCCTTATTCTTCAATTATTTCTATGGTACCCTTACCATGGCAGGATGGGGCAGGAGATTGTTGTTTCCAACCACCCATGCTTGAGTAGAGAGAACAGGCCCCTCTGGAAAGTATAGTACTGAAGATAGGATCTCTATTTTGTCCCAAAGAGTGTTGGCAAAAATATTTAGTATAGTCAGACTCTATCATATGAATCATTATTATATTTTCAAGCCATGCATTATCTCAGAAGATATTTTGTGCTAAAAACAAAATAAAAAACTATCCTTAAATAATAAAAATACAATTTTCATTTTGATGGAATTTAAATTATCCTAATGAGCAAATATTTCTTTCCAGAAGAACAACTCTAGGATGCTATGTGTGGCAGGAGAGCACAATAGTACCTGGAGGGTGGCATGTCGCAACAAGATGGGCATGACAGAGGGATTGGATGGCGTTGATGAGAGAGAGGATGTTTTTGGCAAAAGAAGGTGAGGCTCTCTCAGGAGTCTCAGGATGGAACAGAAGATTTTTTTTTAAATTTATATGGATTATATTTTATGGCCCCTTTAAGTGTTTGAAAGATACTTAAGAATGGAATTCTGTTCTAAATGAGCTTCTTCACATATGTTGACACTCTAGCACTGGACCAGATCGTTTTCTCCCAAGGCATTTATTTGAACTGGAGCTAGTTCCTAAGGATGCCCATCTCCTCAATAAACCATGTTTCCTGGTATTCATGTCCCCATATAATTCCCTACTTTTAAATCTAAGCTGGCTCTATGACTGATCTTTGGTTAATAGCCTCTCAGAGGAGTCATGCTCTGTGAATTCTAAGGCTAGAGTCTAAGAAGGCTTAGCTTCATCCATGACTTTTTTGAAATGCTTCTTCTTATAAAGCTTTATACAACCTCTATTCAGTCCTTAACAAATCCTTATGAATTAGTTAATCAGGTGTGAAACAGACAGTGTCCTAGAAATAATGTATACAATGAGAAACAAAAAATTAAGATTGCTGCCCTCAGAGAGCTCACAACTGACTCCATCTACACCACCTTTGCTAGGCATCCTTATTTCCTTCCCTATTTTATTGTTTCTTCTAGGTTTAGGCAGGACCTTACCAACTCATAGCTCAACCTTCACACACCCAGCCAGTGTTCTCCCTAACTCTGGACTGTTTGTAAAGGATGGTGGAGATGTAATAATTTAGAAAGAGCTCTGTAGAATTAGAAGAATTTGAACCTCTTTACCCCCAGGCCTGTGCTTAGTGGGATGTTCATTCATTAATTGCACATTTGTATGTAAGCTCACTATGTGCAAATAACTGAATTGGGATGTTAGAGGAAAAATCAGCCTTCACTTAGTGTTGTCCCTGGAACTCCCTGAGGGAATACAACAGTTCCTCAGAATGAGACCCTGCAGAGCAGTGCTTATAGTACATAGATATATATTTTTTCCACACAAAACAATTTTTCACTGCCTTTTATTTATCATACTTATCGAAATTCAATTTCACAATCACTGTTTACATGGGAAAAAATCAAGAACCATTTAAGGAAAACAAAGTAATCATTATCATTGCCAAGCCATTGATTCTAGGTATTTTTAGTAGGTAGTTATTAAGGTAGCCACCTTGTGATTTTGCTCTTTGTCTTACTTCCTGTCAACTTTGCTGACATTTCAGTCTTCAATATTTTCTCTCCCAGAGGGCAAATAGCAGAAAAGAGAGTGAAAAAACAATACTACTATGCTTTGCTATGGTTTGCCATAATCCCTTCAGATGTGTTGTGTCATTTGTTTCTTATCTGTGGTTTATTTCATTTGCCTGAAACTTCATGAGCATCTGCGTCACTGGATGAGATGGGTGAAGCACAGACTGCTCTGCTTCAGCCCAAGATTTTGCTCCAGTAGGTCTAGAGTGGAGCCAAAAATTTTGCATTTCTAACAAGTTACTTGGTGGCATTGATGCCGGGGGTCCAGGAACCCTACTTTGAAAATCACTGGTATAAGGAAAATTCAGAGGATAAAGGTTTGATTTCTGCAACAAATCTAATCATGTAGCCTTATATAGTTATTATTATGTACTTGAACCCTTTGACTCAATTTCTTTGTCAGTAAAAGAGAAATAAAAACAATACATTCCTCTGTAGATGGTTGTAATAATTTAAGAAATTAATACACATGAAGTATCTTTATAAACCCAAAAGGCTATCATATAGTAGTTTAAATTTCCTTCATTTTAAAGTGGGAAATCTAAGACAGAAGAAAATTCAATTAATTTTTAAATGTGAATTATGTATTAATCTAGAGGAGTGGGAAGTGAGCACTGAAATTGGATCCCATTTTTCTGACTATAAATTTAATTATTTTCCCCCAACAATCCCTCAATAAACATGGCCGAACATAAGTGACTCATGTGAAGATTTGATTCTATTACTACTCTACCATTTATTTATTTAGTCCATATACTCCACCCATTGGTGAAAGACATCCATGTTTTTAATCTCTAGGCTATCTTCCTTATGGAGGCTCAAGATTCTTATAATCAACTCCCATATTGGATTCAACTGCCTAATCTTAAGTATTTCCCACACATCTGAAAATAATTTGAAAATTTTAAATTATTGATTCCCTTCCTCACTTCTACTTCTAGACTTCCCCATCGCAGTAATACCAACCTCTTCTTAATTGCTCAAGCCAAACAACTTTCCTTCACCTCTCACATCTATCCATTAATCAGCAAGCACATGCCACCAAGCATCACTCCTCCCCTGAAATATTGCAGTAGCCTCCAAATGGGGCCCATGCTTCTGTTTGTTGTCCACAGAGCAACCATAGTTATCTTTTGAAAGTGTATGTTGGGTCATGTTCCTCTCTTTAACCTTCTTCAAAGGCTTCCCACTGAAGTTAGAATACATTCCAAACTCTTTCCCATGGTCATAAGTCCCTGCCTGCTTACAAATTCCTTGTTGTACCTCTCTTCTCCTTTATCACAACAATCCAGTCATATTGCCTTCATCTCTCTCTTAGTCTCTCTTCTCTTAAAATATTATTGGCCAGGCACGGTGGCTCACGCCTGTATCCCAGCACTTTGGGAGGCCGAGACAGGCGGATCACCTGAGGTCAAGAGTTCAAGACCAGCCTGGCCAACATGGTGAAACCCCAACTCTACTAAAAATACAAAAAAAAAAAAAAAAAGAAAAGAAAAAAATTAGCCAGGCATGTTGACACACGCCTGTAATCCCAGCTACCTGGGAAGCTGAGACAGAATCGCTGGAACCCGGGAGGTGGAGGTTACAGCGAGCCGAGATTCCACCACCGCACCCCAGTCTGGGTGACAGAGCAAGACACCATCTCAAAAACAAAACAAAACAAAACAAACAAAAAACACATTATTTTTACTAACTTTTTGAAAGCTTAATAATTTATAAGTACAAAAGTGAAGATATGACAAGTGTGTAAGTCATAAAGTAATAAAATAAAAACCAATGAACCCAACACGCTATTTAAACCTATTTAAGAAGTGGAATCTTTGCTCTATCTATATTTTCCTCCCATCTAAATTGCTGACCCCCATATTACTACTTAGAGGTGAATATTTTTCTAATTTCTAAAAATAATCCCATTGCTTAAAAAAGTTATTATATATACATATAATGAAAAGCTATAATGATATAATGAACATATATATATCTCTATTGTTTGCTCAATTTTAAGCTTTATGAAAATGATATAGTAAGTAATCTTCAATAATTTGTTTTTTATCTTCAGCATACTTCTAAGGAATATCCATTTTGTAGCTGTAAATCTCCCTCATTTCTTCTGCCGAATATCATTCCATTGTGTGACTATAGTACAATTTATTATATAACTCATTCTCTAGTTGATAGACACTTAGGTTGTTTCTATGTTGTTATTATCAACAGTGCTGCTATAATCTTTTTTATTTGTGTATGTCTCCTGGTGCATATGGGCAAGAATATATGTCTAGAATTATAATTACCAAATTATAGAGAATGCAGATGTTCTGTACACAATGATGCCAAGTTGCTTTCCAAATGTTTGAACCAATGTACACTTCCACAGCAACATATGAGCCCCCTTTGAATCCCATCTACTCCAAACCTTGGTATATCAGATTTCCCAATTTTTGCCAATTTGGTAAGTATAAATTAATATCTCACTGAGGTATTAATTTGTATTTTTCTAATTACTAATCAGAATAAGCATCTTTTCTTGTGGTAGATAACATGTGACATAGGTTCTGCCCTCTTACAAATTTTTAAATATGTAGTACAATATTGTTAACTACTTGTATGTTGTTGTTCAGTAGATTTCTAGAATTTTTTTCATTTAAAATGCCTGAAACTCTATAGCCATGAACAGCAACTCCTTATTTCCCCCACCCTCAAGGCCCTGGCAACCTTCAGGCTAGTATCTACTTCTATGAGTTGGACTATTGTAGATTCATGATATAAATTGAATCATGCAGTACTTGTCTTTCTGTGACTGGTTAATTTCACTTAATCTCTTCAAGGTTTATCCATGTCATCATATGGTGTGCAGAATTTTTTCTTTTCTTTTTTTTTTTTTTTTTTTTTTGTGACAGAGTCTCTGTTGTCCAGGCTAGAGTGCAGTGGCACAATCTTGGCTCACTGCAACCTCCACCTCCCAGGTTCAAGCAATTCTCCTGCCTCAGCCTCCCAAGTAGCTGGGATTACAGGCACGGGCCACCATGCCCAGCTAATTTTTGTATTTTTAGTAGAGATGGGGTTTCGCCATGTTGGCCAGATTGGTCTTGAACTCCTGACCTCAGGTGATCTGCCCACCTTGGCCTCCCAAAGTGTGTGTATAAGTTCCCAATTATACAGAATTGCTAATTTCCTTTTACAAGCATTTATAATTTTTTCCTCCTTCTGATGTCTGCTGTGGTACTACAGTTCTCTTGTTTTCAGAGGCTCTCAGGCTTTCAAAGTATACTGGCCCAGAGAGAAATTTGTTCCTTAGGCAATCCCTTGAAAAGCCAGAATGTGGAACACACATACCATTCTTATCTCCCCCGACCACCCCCACCAAAGGGGAAGCTGTTAAACTGTGTTGGCCTCCATCTACTGTACCATGAATCATCCGTTACGGCAGTGGGCCACCCAGCTTTCTTTCATTCTCAATGACTTCTAGGCATCTAAAGTATGCTGGGTCCCCTCAGTGCACTGGAACAGATAAGACATAAACCAGCTTCTCAGGCAAACCCTCCAAAGCCCAAATGTTGGATGCACACTACTTCAACACTTTCCGTCCTTGGAGTCAAGTTAGAGTTGGAGTTTTCTTCTACTTGTTCCACACTTAGATGGGGAGAGGAGCTATAGCAAGTGAGTGTGTGCTTGCCCAAACCTCTGCCTTTGTTCTTAGCAACCCTCAACCTGGTGCCCCTTTTTGTCAGTGTTTAGATAGAGACAGACAAAACCAGTTCCTTGGTCCAGATCCCCCAAAAGTCTGCACATTAAATGTATGTTTCAGTATTCTCTTTTCCTCACTGAGAAGAAGCTTGGAGATGAGAGTTTTCTCTCAGGGGTGCCATGATGAACCAAGTGGAGGGACTATGATGAATGAGTGCCACAAATTTTCCTACAAGCTTTGATGCATCTGGTTTCATGCTCGCACAAGGTATAAGAATCTCTTGTCTTCTGGGTTTATCACAAAGGAAACTGGTTCATATGTTGTCATTGATTCAGTGTCTCCATGGAGGAAGGAGGGTCTGGGGCTTCCTATTCCTCATCTTACTGACACCCAGGATTGAGCATCTTTTAATATGTTTATTCAGCCTTAATATTCCTACTTCTGTAAAATGTGTATTTTTTTAAACTGATTTAGCATTTTGGAACCTCCATTTTTTCATTTATTAAATGCAGGTAAACCTTTTATTTTCCTTATGAGAAGTTTTTATTACCGAAATGTACTTTAAAACAGCAGTTCCTGAATACCAGTTCTTGGACAAATGTTTAGTTAGCAGAGCCAAAATTGAGTGAAAGTAGCAAAAGGGAAGGTGATAAAATTCAAATCAGCCAGCCCTCTCACCCAAATGCCCATCCAACAGGTCTGGGGTAGAAGTGAAGACTAAGATGACAATAATTTATCTACATTTCAAAGCACCTTATGTGATTTTCTTACAGCCAGCAAAGTTTGAGCTTCACAGCTCTATATGGGTGCAAATTGTATTTGAGGTTACTACCAGTACTATTAAGAATAAAGAATTAACTTCAGTACCTGTGGAAATCAGTGTGGAGGGGCTATTCAAGATTTGTTCTAAGGACCCTATGTATTTCTGCACAGGTGATATTAAAAATTCAAATAAAAAAATTTAATGAATTTGTAGGATCAATGAATATATATTAAAATGTGAACACAACTGCTTGAGATTAGCTCTTTAAGTGATATCACAGGAATTTAGCAATTTGTTCACTCTTTAAATTAAACAATACTTCCTGAATGCCCAGATGCATGAAGCATTCTTTTAGCCTCTTGTTGAGATGCGAGTCTTGAAGGCATGCATCTAGCCTTCCAATTAATGAAGGCATGAATCTAGTTAATCAAGGAAGATAATATGTGTGCTGAACAAAAAGTCATACAAAGTAGAAATAAGCATCATTACAAAGGTTGAGTAAAGAGCTGTGGGAGTCTAGAGAAAGGCAAGATTGCTTCTGGCTGGTAGATTTGGCAAAGTTTCCTACAGGAGATGGCATTGAAGACAAAGTTTCCTGTAGGATATGGAAGGGTTTTGAATAATGAGGAATTTAGACAGAGATAGAGGCTCAGAGTACATTCCAGGAGTGAACATTAGCAAAGACGCATAGGTAGCAAGGAAACAAGAGGACAGATCTCTCCACAGACACGCCTGACTTGAGATAAGCAGAATAAATACCATGATTAGGTATTGCAAGATAACATGAACTTGGCTGAGGGTGTGTGTCAGTGTACTGGCAGGAAATAGATGGTCTTTCAAATTTGGGACTGAGGAGAGTTTAATAAAGCCATCGTTTACGAAGACTCATGAGAGGGGAAGCCAGCTGGGCTTCTGGGTGGGGTGGGGACTTGGAGAACTTTTCTGTCTAGCTAAAGGATTGTAAATGCACCAATCAGCACTCTGTAAAATGGACCAATCAGCAGGAAGTGGGCAGGGCCAAATAATAAAAGCTGGCCACCGGAGCCAGCAGCGGCAACCCACTGGGGTCCCCTTCCAGGCTGTGGAAGCTTTGTTCTTTCCCTCTTCACAATAAATCTTGCTGCTGCTCATTCTTTGGGTCCACACTGCCTTTATGAGCTGTAATACTCACTCACTGCGAGGGTCTGCAGCTTCATTCCTGAAGTCAGCGAGACCACGAACCCACTGGGAAGAACAAACAACCTGGATGCACCACCTTTAAGAGCTGTAACACTCACTGTGAAGGTCTGTGGCTTCACTCCTGAAGTCAGTGAGACCACGGACCCACCAGGAGGAGGAAACTCCAGACACATCAGAACATCTGAAGGAACAAAATCCAGACACACCATCTTTAAGAACTGTAACACTCACCACGAGGGTCCGTGGCTTCATTATTGAAGTCAGCGAGACCAAGAACCCACCGGAAGGAATAAATTACAGACACACTTGGACAGGAAATACGACCAGCATTCAGGGGCTCATAACACCTGGGAGTCATCATCACCACCCCTGGGACTAAAGGGGCATGAAGGGACAATTATTTTCCCAACCCCCAGAGAGAAAATGAAATGAGAGAGCACTTCAAAGAGACGTGCAGAAAATCTGAGGTGCCCCTATAGGAACCCAGATGGTAAGTAAATACTCAAATCTCATTCTCTTTCCTCACCCAATCTCCTGCCAGTGCTTTATTTTGGCTGAAGCCAGAGGACATGTGCACACTGATGCAGCCTATCCTTAGGGATAGATGGTCACATGCTAAGTGAAATGACCAAACTGAATGAACAGGCCCGTAATTCTTATCTCATTATAAGACTATGGCTATTTTCTCCAAAATACCTCACAACAATCCCCTCACTATATCATGCATTTTTGTGTTTTCCTCTTAAATTACTTTCAATTGTAAATATTGTTATTACAAATAATAATTATGCTTTAGATTAACTTGTGCATTATTGGATACTTTGTGTATACTTGTGGCCTACTCTTCAGTTGTTTGAAATCTCATAGCATTTCCTAATGACAAGAAAGGGGAGGTAATTATAGCTTACCACTCAGCATCATAAACATGAAGCTTTTTAAATTCTGGGATGATTATATGCACATGACAATGAACAGCATGCCCTCTGTAAAGAGGAGGAAAACCGCAAAACATCTTTTGGGAATCAATCAGAGAAGAGAGTCATCAAATTAACCAGAATATGAAACATTTCTGATGGCGTAGAAGGATGCAGACTCCACTTTTGACATTTACAGAACTGCTTTTTTAGGGCAAGTCATTTACTCTGCACGAGACTTTTGGTGGCTGTGGTTTTTGTGATCTCAGCTCCTTTTCTACCTCATTTCCATGACAGATTTTACTAACCAAATCACAGAGCTAGGACCATGATCCAGGCTGAGCCAATCATATCATGTGCCATTCCATAACCATAATGACCTTTGCACCTAGGTATTTTCCATGCAAAAGCAGGCAGGGAAAAGCATACTTATCACCCTCCTTTGGCTATAATAAATGTTACTGCAGAGCTCCTGAGATGGTTACCTTCCTGAATCTTATTGTCAGATTCTATGAACCACCTGAGTCTTCTTCCTGTAAATTGTTTTTACTTAACCTGTTTTGAGTTGAGTTCCTGTTACTTTCAACTGAAAGACTCGCCTAATACCAAGCAAATACTGTCAGGTCCATGCCAGTCTTTGGCTTCTGTACTTGTTGTTCTTTCTGCTTAAAATTCTCCTCAGAAACTTCATGGCTACCTCTCTCATTTCTTTCAGGTTTGAACTCAAATATCGACTTCTCAGTGAGGTCTCAGACCCTGGGATTTCCTCTAAGCCACCCTCAGAGCCCTTTACCACCTTCCCTTATCGATATCTAATATCTCATATATTTCATTCAATGGTCCTATACATCGTCTCTGTCCTCAACTAAGATGTAGGTAGGAGATTTTTACTTCTTTGTCCATTGCATAATTGGCATATCTAGAAAATGCATAGACATAGATAGAGTGAAAAATGTTTGCTAAATAAGTGGGCAAATGAATATTAAACACATTCTGTGTGCCAGACACTGCACTGAGAGCTTAACACGTGGAATTTCATATAGCTCATAGGTTTTTTTTGCATTTCCTGGTAATGATGAAATCATGGAAGTGATACATCTTATTAATGTGTTCTCTTTATGAAGACTGTCACCTCCATGAGGGGAGGGGTTAGGCCTGCCTTTTTCTACATGGATCTCCATTGCCTAGTGAAGTAACTGGAACTTGGAACCTGTATCTTGGATATGGAAACATGAAATGGACTCTATATCTTAAACATAGCCATGCTCCCCTTTTAGTTATGGCTTTGTTATAACCTAATAAATATGACAACCAAAGTTTCCCTACTGGGGTTGGGTATTGGACAGCTTTGAGCAAAACAGGTCACTTATTCTTAGCCATTGCACTGGACTGACTCCCCTTTCTGCCTGTCTTGTTCTTATTTCTTTTCTCCTCTATTCTTAAATTATATTATTGTGTCCTTGTAAGCCACCTTGAATCCTTTCTGGAACAAGGCGGAGAATAAATTAATTAATTCACAGATTCATTTAATTCTCACAGCAACTCAGTGAGGTAGGTATTAGTTCCCTCATTACATGGAAGAGAAAACTGAGCCTTAGAGATATTAAGCAATTTGTCCAAGGTCACATAACTGATAAATGTCAGAGTCGGGATTTAGATCCAAGAGAATCTGTCTCCATAGCTGGTACTCCCCCACTCTCCTCATGATCTGCAATGTCTCAGGGATGCTTTGAGCTGAGGACTGGTGGAAATGATATTGGACAAAATTACAGCAGTCTGGGGCAACTCTAGGCTTTTCTGTTTTTAGGCTACTGGGACCTTGGAGTGATACCTATCTTCTGAGTCTGTTTCCCCACTATTCAATGGGAGTGGTAATACATCTGCCTTCTGTACTCTGAGTTCCATCGAGGCTCCTCCACTGAGGAATGGGCCTGGTCTGAGACACAGTGGTCAAAGGTCCAGAATAAGGATCCAATTCAGAACTGCAAGCCATGGCCAAAGGACAGCACTTTCATATCCACTATCATCTAATATTAACAACAAATGAAGCTGGATGTGCTCAGGATCCTTGTTTGACATGACTCTAGCTTACTTTCTGTACCAACAGCATAAAAAGACCACTATCTCATAAAGTTAGAGTCTTTGGGCATAATAGAGAGAAAAGGGGCTCTGAACTTAGACACAATTTGGATAAAACCCTAACCTGTCTGCTGTGCCCTGTAATTTTGAACTACTTAACCTCTCTGAATTTTACCTCTTCTATAAATCAAGAAGTACAGAAAAACCAGTCACAACATTGACTATCACATTTTGAATGCATTTGAAAGTGATGACTGTTAAGAATGGCCCAGCTTTTTTGGCCATGGGCTTTTTCTCCCTGAATTGCTTTTGCAAATGTTATCTTATTCTTAAGATCCCTTCAAAGTTGGCCACGTTTTTACAGAAGCAAATATTCTTCAGGATGCTTAATTTCAAAATGATGTTCCAAATATTTTCCCCTAAAACATGCATCTCTGTGAGAGAGCTTATATGGAACTAGGGCCAAGGCTCACATCTTCTATTTCATTTATTCATTCACGCATTCGTTCCACAAACATTCTTCTGCTCTGTGCCAATCACTATGCCTGACATGAATAAAGTTTTGCTCTAAAGCAGTCACATTCCTATGGGGAACAAAGACAGATAAGAAACTGTGTGACTTGTGGCATAATGAAGGGACAGAGAAGGTCTTACCGGAGCACAGAGAAGACCCAGCTGTAGATAGATCACCTGAGGCATCCTCAACATCACAGTGCCTTCATGCATGGGCCTCGTTCTGGCTTTCAGACTCTAGAGAGCATTTGGTGTCTGTGTAGGGAGAAGGTCTCTTGATCTCCAGCATGAGCTTGGATGCTGGGCTCCTGTCTTCTGGAAGGTTCTGCTCATGGACTTTCCCATTCCCTTGTAAAAACCCTCTGAACCAAGCCAGGTAATCCATCAGGGCTTGGTGCCTTGTCATTTTTAATGGCACTAATTGTCTTGTTATCTACTTCTTTGCAATAGTAAAGCCTCTTAATATTTCATTTTCCCTCCGGAGGGAACGAAAACCCTTTTTTTCACAGAGTCATTACACTCTGTCTCATTTGCATTAAAAAAGGAAATACAGAAGTTGTCACGTTCCATGGAGGTCCTCAATATACCTGCTATATATTCTGTGCATCAGTTACTGGTACTCCAGTACCGGATTACTAAAGTCCCAGGGATGCTCTAGTCCAACACCTCAACTTTGACATAAGAAATCTAAGATCTACAGAAAAGAGAGTTCATCAGTTGGAATCTCCTGACTTCTGCCTCCCACCCTACTAGAGTACTTTCTTGGAAACCTCCAGGCTCAGCACAACTACTCTCTCCAGTCATTGTGTCTGCTGTGATCAATGGTTCCTATCTTGCCGAATTCACTCTTTTCTTGGTAATTCTTGCTAAGCATGTAGGGGATGCTAGGCATTATGATAACTGCTTTAAATCATTTCCTTTTCGATCACAAAGGTACCTTTGGGGCTTATTGGGACAATTCAATTTAATAGACTAATTTAAAGGAAACACACTGAAAAGCCCAGTGATATCTCTTTGGATGAATGAATAAATTTGGTCATTCAAGAGAAGGCAGCACATCATTTGCAGAACAGAGATACCATGGAGCCTACGACTCTTCCTCACTCCCTTCTGAGTCTTAGATTTACCAGACCAAATGCCACTGGGAAACCCCGTGTTTCATTTTTCTACCAAAAGGAGCATGATCTGCACATGCGACCAAATCAGAAGACAAATGTGTAGTTACTTGCCTTATCCTAATATCAAACTTGTTTTGAAGTGTGGGTGATGTCACTTTTACTCGTCTCTATCCTAACTTGTAAGTATACCTACTTAAAAAAGGTATATGGTATACCTGGGCCTACACAGAAGCTAAGAAGGACAGTGAGGATTCCACGCCAGGCATTTAGTTTATTTTCTATCACTATATCATGCAGAAAAAGAAAGAAGAGGACCTAGCAGGATGCCAGTGTCCTTGTTTTGATAATTCATTTAATCTTTCTGATATTATCCCTCTAAACTTCAGATTCCTCATCTATTAAAAAAAATGAAGAAGGGTAATATCTTCTCTGCTTACTTTACACTAAAAATAAAATCAGAGACTAAATGGAAAAAATAACTTGTATATTTTTAAACATAAATTTTCTCTTTTAATTCTAAGTTAACATTTACTTATTTTTTCATTAGAAAAGAAAGGCAGGATCTAATATTTTAAATCAAACATTGAGCCTCAAAATGCTGACAGCTGGCACTTTGGGAACAAATTAGAGCCCAGAAGCAAAGATAAATGGAAAGCATTTACAAGCTATATGATCTGGAAAATGGGAAGAGAGTCGATTTTTGAAAAGAGAGGAAGAAACAATTGACTGAATAATTAGAACACAGAAATGATACATTAACAGTCTTAGCACGCCACAGAGAATAGGGACATGGACGGATTCATCAGAGGGCTGTTTTTCCTTTAGCACAGCCTCAGTGGCTTTAACACAGACAGATGTGATGGGGAAAGGTCAGACTGTTAAGAAAGGCAGCAGAGCTACTAAGAGGAAGAATACAAACAAAAACAAAATTACATTGTTTTACATTGCAAATTCATAGTCACAGGATTCCAGATGCAGGATCAAACTGACTGTGGCAGAATGGACTTGCTGGGAAGGAAAAAGACTAAAAAGAGTGAAAATGAAAGCAGGAGGTTTAATGATTAAAAGCATAGATTCCGTTGCGGGACAGCCTGGGTTTGAGTATGAGCTTTACTAACTGTGTGACCTTCAATAGGTGACATAATTTCTCTGGCCTCGGTTTTTTCACCTCTAAATTGAGAATAATTATAGTATCTTTCTTATTGAGCTGTTATAGAAAATAACTAAGTAAATACAGTTAAATACAGACTGAATGATAATGACAAAACAGAAATAATACATTAACAGTCTCAGCATACCACAGAGACTGGTTGATTCATCAGAGAGTTACTTTTTCAACACAGCCTCAGTGGACAAATGAGAAGGGAAGAGTTAGACTGTTAAGAAAGACAGCAGGGCTACTGAATAGTAAAATCATTAACAGAAACCAAATTACATTATTTTTCATTGCAAATTCAGTAGTATGATTACAAGTAAATTGCTTAGAACAATGCCTGATACTTCTTCAAAACGTGTGTTAATTCTTATTGTCCATATATGAAAGAAATTTAAAGGTATTAAAAGCCCTGTCAAACATGAGATGGTGAGGAAAAAAAAAATCCTCAGATTAGTAATTTCTGATATATGGCAGCATCACTGATGAAGCCACACAGAGCTCCTAGCTATCAAAAGGTGATCAAGGAAGAAATTTCAGATACAGGAAAGATGAGAAAAACAGAAAGACAGATAATACTAGAGAAAAAAGAAAAAGTTACCTGAAAGATATTAAATAAAAATTTGCACCTGGCAGATTATTTTGTTTCCTAAACCCGGCTGGATATCACTTTCTAAAGGAAATATTACGTTAAAAAAGAAAGGATGGAAGGAGGGAAGGATGGAAGGAGGGAAGGAGGGAAGGAAGGAAGGGAGGGAAGGAGGGGAAGGGAGAGAGAAAGGAAAGGAAGGAAGGAAGAGAAAAGAGAAAGAAGAGGAGGTGAAAACGATAATGAAGCTATATCATGAGACTGCCTGGGTTTATATCCTTGGCTATGTCATTTACAGGCTGTGAGGCCTTAGATGAGTTACTTAATCTTTCTGAGTCTACTCTTCCATAAAATGGAGATGATAACAAATAGCTTATAGGATTTTGTGAGGAGTCAATGAAATTACCTAAGGCCATTTAGAACACTGCCAAGCACTTATTAACACACAGCAACTGTCCAGTAGATATTATTCCTGACCCCTGAAATATGCCAAGTATTGTTCCTGGTATTGTACAGGTAAAATGTTGAAAACCTCAGAACAACAAACTGAAGAGAGCAGACCTCAAGGGTATTAGTCATCTCCTTAGCACCTGTCGGCTAATGAGTAGCAAAGCTAGGATTCTAATCCAGCCCTTTCTGGATCCCATGTCCCACACTCCACTGCCTCCCAAATGAGTCACCAAGTGTAAATCACATCCATTACACTGAATAGCACATCACTTAACACCCCAAAATAGAACTTGTGTATACATTAAAGAAATGTAGTATTTTATGTAAACCCAAGTTTTTATTTTAAAGCCAAATGTCAACAGCTGATAAAAGTTATAACAACTATGATTTATTATATATGAAGGGCTTTACATACATCACATCATCGTTGTCACTGTCATAATTATTACTTTAGTGTCTGCCTGTTATGCATCTGGTGCTATGTTTCATATTTTATATCTGTGCTTCTCAAACTTTAAAGTGAATAAGAATCACCTGGAGATCTTGTTAAAATGCTGATTCTGATTCAGTAGTTCTGGGGATAGCCTGAGACTCTGCATTTTAGCCAGGTGATACTAATGCTGGTTTTTTTTTTTAAGCTTAGAGTAGCAACATTTTACAGGCTATTCTTCCTCTACATTAATGCTGTTACAAAAATTTTACAGGGGTGGAAAATGGCTGGAGGAGCCAAGACGGCTGAATAGGAACAGCTCCGGTCTACAGCTCCCAGCGTGAGCGACGCAGAAGACGGGTGATTTCTGCATTTCCATCGGAGGTACTGTGTTCATCTCACTAGGGAGTGCCAGACAGTGGGCGCAGGACAGTGGGTGAGTGCACCATGCGCCAGCCGAAGCAGGGGCGAAGCACTGCCTCACTTGGGAAGTGCAACGGGTCAGGGAGTTCCCTTTCCAGGGGTGACAGATGGCACCTGGAAAATTGGGCCACTCCCACCCGAATACTGTGCTTTTCCAACGGGCTTAGGAAACGGTGCACCAGGAGATTATAGCCCGCACCTGGCTCAGAGGGTCCTACGCCCACGGAGTCTCCCTGATTGCTAGCACAGCAGTCTGAGATCAAACAGCAAAGCGGCAGCCAGGCTGGGGGAGGGGCGCCCACCATTGCCCAGGCTCCCTTAGGTAAACAAAGCAGCCTGGAAGCTTGAACTGGGTGGAGCCCACCACAGCTCAAGAAGTCCTGCCTGCCTCTGTAGGCTCCATCTCTGGGGGCAGGGCACAGACAAACAAAAAGACAGCAGTAACCTCTGCAGACTTAAATGTCCCTGTCTGACAGCTTTGAGGAGAGCAGTGGTTCCCCCAGCACGCAGCTGGAGATCTGAGAATGGGCAGACTGCCTCCTCAAATGGGTCCCTGACCCTTGACCCCCGAGCAGCCTAACTGGGAGGCACCCCCCAGCAGGGGCAGGCTGACACCTCACATGGCCGGCCGGGTACTCCAACAGACCTGCAGCTGAGGGTCCTGTCTGTTAGAAGGAAAACTAATAGAAAGGACATCCACACCAAAATCCCATCTGTACATCACCATCATCAAAGACCAAAAGTAGATAAAACCACAAAGATGGGGAAAAAACAGAGCAGAAAAACTGGAAACTCTAAAAAGCAGAGCGCCTCTCCGCCTCCAAAGGAACACAGTTCCTCACCAGCAACAGAACAAAGCTGGACGGAGAATGACTTTGATGAGCTGAGAGAAGAAAGCTTCAGATGATCAAATTATTCCGAGCTATGGGAGGATATTCAAACCAAAGACAAAGAAGTTGAAAACTTTGAAAAAAATTTAGAAGAATGTATAACTAGAATAACCAACACAGAGAAGTTCTTAAAGGAGCTGATGGAGCTGAAAACCAAGGCTCGAGAACTACACGAAGAATGCAGAAGCCTCAGGAGCTGATGTGATCAAATGGAAGAAAGGGTATCAGCCATGGAAGATGAAATGAATGAAATGAAGCGAGAAGGGAAGTTTAGAGAAAAAAGAATAAAAAGAAACGAGCAAAGCCTCCAAGAAATGTGGGACTATGTGAAAAGACCAAATCTACGTCTGATTGGTGTACCTGAAAGTGACGGGGAGAATGGAACCAAGTTGGAAAACACTCTGCAGGATATTATCCAGGAGAACTTCCCCAGTCTAGCAAGGCAGGCCAACATTCAGATTCAGGAAATACAGAGAATGCCACAAAGATACTCCTCGAGAAGAGCAACTCCAAGACACATAATTGTCAGATTCACCAAAGTTGAAATGAAGGAAAAAATGTTAAGGGCAGCCAGAGAGAAAGGTCAGGTTACCATCAAAGGGAAGCCCATCAGACTAACAGCGGATCTCTTGGCAGAAACCCTACAAGCCAGAAGAGAGTGGGGGCCAATATTCAACATTCTTAAAGAAAAGAATTTTCAACCCAGAATTTCATATCCAGCCAAACTAAGCTTCCTAAGTGAAGGAGAAATAAAATACTTTACAGACAAGCAAATGCTGAGAGATTCTGTCACCACCAGGCCTGCCCTAAAAGAGCTCCTGAAGGAAGCGCTAAACATGGAAAGGCACAACCCGTACCAGCCGCTGCAAAATCATGCCAAAATGTAAAGACCATTGAGACTAGGAAGAGACTGCATCAACTAATGAGCAAAATAACCAGCTAACATCATAATGACAGGATCACATTCACACATAACAATATTAACTTTAAATGTAAATGGACTAAATGCTCCAATTAAAAGACACAGACTGGCAAATTGGATAAAGACTCAAGACCCATCAGTGTGCTGTATTCAGGAAACCCATCTCACATGCAGAGACACACATAGGCTCAAAATAAAAGGATGGAGGAAGATCTACCAAGCAAATGGAAAACAAAAAAAGGCAGGGGTTGCAATCCTAGTCTCTGATAAAACAGACTTTAAACCAACAAGATCAAAAGAGACAAAGAAGGCCATTACATAATGGTAAAGGGATCAATTCAACAAGAAGAGCTAACTATCCTAAATATATATGCACCCAATACAGGAGCACCCAGATTCATAAAGCAAGTCCTGAGTGACCTACAAAGAGACTTAGACTCCCACACATTAATAATGGGAGACTTTAACACCCCACTGTCAACATTAGACAGATCAACGAGACACAAAGTCAACAAGGATACCCAGGAATTGAACTCAGCTCTGCACCAAGCGGACCTAATAGACATCTACAGAACTCTCCACCCCAAATCAACAGAATATACATTTTTTTCAGCACCACACCACACCTATTCCAAAATTGACCACATACTTGGAAGTAAAGCTCTCCTCAGTAAATGTAAAAGAACAGAAATTATAAAAAACTATCTCTCAGATCACAGTGCAATCAAGCTAGAACTCAGGATTAAGAATCTCACTCAAAACCGCTCAACTACATGGAAACTGAACAACCTGCTCCTGAATGACTACTGGGTACATAATGAAATGAAGGGAGAAATAAAGATGTTCTTTGAAACCAATGAGAACCAAGACACAACATACCAGAATCTCTGGGATGCATTCAAAGCAGTGTGTAGAGGGAAATTTATAGCACTAAATGCCCATAAGTGAAAGCAGGAAAGATCCAAAATTGACACCCTAACATCACAATTAAAAGAACTAGAAAAGCAAGAGCAAACACATTCAAAAGCTAGCAGAAGGCAAGAAATAACTAAAATCAGAGCAGAACTGAAGGAAATAGAGACACGAAAAACCCTTCAAAAAATTAATGAATCCAGGAGCTCGTTTTTTGAAAGGATCAACAAAATTGATGGACCGCTAGCAAGATTAATAAAGAAAAAAAGAGAGAAGAATCAAATAGATGCAATAAAAAATGATAAAGGGGTTATCACACCAATCCCACAGAAATACAAACTACCATCAGAGAATAGTACAAACACTTCTGCGCAAATAAACTAGAAAATCTAGAAGAAATGGATAAATTCCTCAGCACATACACCCTCCCAAGACTAAACCAGGAAGAAGTTGAATCTCTGAATAGACCAATAACAGGAGCTGAAATTGTGGCAATAATCAATAGCTTACCAACCAAAAAAAGTCCAGGACCAGATGAGTTCACAGCTGAATTCTACCAGAGGTACAAGGAGGAACTGGTACCATTCCTTCTGAAACTATTCCAATCAATAGAAAAAGAGGGAATCCTCCCTAACTCATTTTATGAGGCCAGTATCATCCTGATACCAAAGCCGGGCAGAGACACAACCAAAAAAGAGAATTTTAGACCAATATCCTTGATGAACATTGATGCAAAAATCCTCAGTAAAATACTGGGAAACAGAATCCAGCAGCACATCAAAAAGCTTATCCACCATGATCAAGTGGGCTTCATCCCTGGGATGCAAGGCTGGTTCAATATACGCAAATCAATAAATGTAATCCAGCATATAAACAGAACCAAAGACAAAAACCACATGATTATCTCAATAGATGCAGAAAAGGCCTTTGACAAAATTCAACAACCCTTCATGCCAAAAACTCTCAATAAATTAGGTATCGATGGGACGTATTTCAAAATAATAAGAGCCATCTATGACAAACCCACAGCCAGTATCATACTGAATGGGCAAAAACTGGAAGCATTCCCTTTGAAAACTGGCACAAGACAGGGATGCCCTCTTTCACCACTTCTATTCAACATAGTGTTGGAAGTTCTGGCCAGGGCAATTAGGCAGAAGAAGGAAATAAAGGGTATTCAATTAGGAAAAGAGGAAATCAAATTGTCCCTGTTTGCAGACAACGTGATTGTATATCTAGAAAACCCCATTGTCTCAGCCCAAAATCTCCTTAAGCTGATAAGCAACTTCAGCAAAGTCTCAGGATACAAAATTAATGTACAAAAATCACAAGCATTCTTATACACCAATAACAGACAAACAGAGAGCCAAATCATGAGTGAACTCCTATTCACAATTGCTTCAAAGAGAATAAAATACCTAGGAATCCAACTTACAAGGGATATGAAGGACCTCTTCAAGGAGAACTACAAACCACTGCTCAAGGAAATAAAAGAGGATACAAACAAATGGAAGAACATTCCATGCTCATGGGTAGGAAGAATCAATATCGTGAAAATGGCCATACTGCCCAAGGTAATTTACAGATTCAATGCCATCCCCATCAAGCTACCAATGACTTTCTTCACAGAATTGGAAAAAACTACTTTAAAGTTCATGTGGAACCAAAAAAGAGCCCGCATCGCCAAGTCAATCCTAAGCCAAAAGAACAAAGCTGGAGGCATCACACTACCTGACTTCAAACTATACTACAAGGCTACAGTAACCAAAACAGCATGGTACTGGTACCAAAACAGAGATATAGATCAATGGAACAGAACAGAGCCGTCAGAAATAACGCCACATATCTACAACTATCTGATCTTTGACAAACCTGACAAAAACAAGAAATGGGGAAAGGATTCCCTATTTAATAAATGGTGCTGGGAAAACTGGCTAGCCATATGGAGAAAGCTGAAACTGGATCCCTTCATTACACCTTATACAAAAATCAATTCAAGATGGATTAAAGACTTAAACGTTAGACCTAAAACCATAAAAACCCTAGAAGAAAACCTAGGCATTACCATTCAGGACATAGGCATGGGCAAGGACTTCATGTCTAAAACACCAAAAGCAATGGCAACAAAAGCCAAAATTGACAAATGGGATCTAATTAAACTAAAGAGCTTCTGCACAGCAAAAGAAACTATCATCAGAGTGAACAGGCAACCTACCAAATGGGAGAAAATTTTCGCAACCTACTCATCTGACAAAGGGCTAATATCCAGAATCGACAATGAACTCCAACAAATTTACAAGAAAAAAACAAACAACCCCATCAAAAAGTGGGCAAAGGATATGAACAGACACTTCTCAAAAGAAGACATTTATGCAGCCAAAAAACACATGAAAAAATGCTCACCATCACTGGCCATCAGAGAAATGCAAATCAAAACCACAATGAGATACCATCTCACACCAGTTAGAATGGCAATCATTAAAAAGTCAGGAAACAACAGGTGCTGGAGAGGATGTGGAGAAATAGGAACACTTTTACACTGTTGGTGGGACTGTAAACTAGTTCAACCCTTGTGGAAGTCAGTGTGGCGATTCCTCAGGGATCTAGAACTAGAAATTCCATTTGACCCAGCCATCCCATTACTGGGTATATACCCAAAGGACTATAAATCATGCTGCTATGAAGACACATGCACACGTATGTTTATTGTGGCATTATTCACAATAGCAAAGACTTGGAACCAACCCAAATGTCCAACAATGATAGACTGGATTAAGAAAATGTGGTACATATACACTATGGAATACTATGCAGCCATAAAAAATGATGAGTTCACGTCCTTTGTAGGGACATGGATGAAACTGGAAATCATCATTCTCAGTAAACTATCGCAAGAACAAAAAACCAAACACCGCATATTCTCACTCATAGGTGGGAATTGAACAATGAGAACACATGGACACAGGAAGGGGAACATCACACTCTGGGGGACTGTTGTGGGGTGGGGGGAGGAGGGAGGGATAGCATTGGGAGATATACCTAATGCTAGATGACGAGTTAGTGGGTGCAGCGCACCAGCATGGCACATGTATACATATGTAACTAACCTGCACATTGCACACATGTACCATAAAACCTAAAGTATAATAAAAAAAAAAAAGAATTATGTGGAAAATGGCCAAAAACATCCAAAATGCATTGACATTTTCAATACTTAATTAGTATTGCTCTTAATGCTATTGTATCTGTGAACACTTGTCAACAATCATTTTATTATAAATTTTATTATCCAAAAAAAAAAATTTTTACAGAAAATATTATGCCCATTTTAATGAAGAAGGAACCGAGGCTCAGAGAGGTTATGAGCCCAGCCTCTGGATATAGTAAGTAGGAGACAGAGCCAGAATTCAAGCTGCCATACTTCTGGGTCCAATGTCCCTCAATATCTCCCTCAAATACATAAAAGACCATATTTAATCTAATTCACATTCCAGCATTTTAAAATATTCACTTTTATTTCAGAAACATTAGCTAAGTATTCATATATATTTAAAAAACCTAATTGAATATCAAAATATAATAAATATACATCCTTGTCCTTTATAATAGCAGTCTAGTAGGAAGGCAGAGAAATAAACAAGCACTAAAACATAATATGAAGTAATCAGTACTGGCAAGAGTACAAGAAATTAAGGACTTTGATACAATCTGATAGGAATTTCAGCTGGCACAACTTTTCTGCTGGGTAATGTGGTTTTATGTCAAAATGCAAAATATGTGTACTGATTGACATATAAATTTTGTTTCTATACATTTATCCTAGAAAAAAATAAATAGGGAAGATGTGACATAGGTAGGTACGTAGGTAGCTAGGTAGACAGATAGATAGATAGATAGATAGATAGATAGATAGATAGATATTCATTGGATGTTCATTGTAGTATTATTTAAGAACAGTGAAAGAATTGAAACAATCGAATAACTGAATTCAATATCCACTGGAAGAAAATTGACTAAATTATCTGTGCACTCAGACTGTGAACTACCGTAGATCTATTTAGAAGGATAAACTATAGCTATATGAATTGACATGGGTAACTATTCACAGGATATTTTATGTGTGAAAAAAACATTAGTAAATAGTATGTTTGGTAAGACTTTTCATGTAATGAATGTTTATTTAACTGATAAAACTAGCGCATGTAAAGTATGTTGATATCCATGGTATTTGTCTTGGGGGAGGGGATAAATAAGGGCTTTCACTTTCTCCTTTATCTGGTTGTATCCAATATTTTTACCAGGTGGATATTCAGATTTGCAATTGGCAATAACTACAAGGATATTGCCATTGTAGAATTAAACATCCACTGTCAAAAACAAAGGGTGGGCAGAGTGTTACTGCCTGTGAGAGGCAGGATCTCCTCTCGCTGGCTGACCAGTTTTGGGAAACTCCATAGAGAGGTGACATGCCACATGAAGGTGGATGGTTGAGTAGGATTTCCTTAGGATGGGAGGAGAGGAAAAAGCACTGGAGCTTGGAGAGAAGTTAGGCAAGTCACTGTGACTTGATGACAGCGGAATGAATAGATCAGGGTGCTGTCTGCTTTCCCGGAGGTCGCAAGCAATGTGAGAAGACAATGCATATATGTATAAGACAATTCGAGATTCAAAGCAAGGCAATGTAGGAATTTAGAGAGAAGATGCAGATTTGGACAAGAACTTTTCAGGACAGGAGGATTTAGTTCTTTCTACAGGGGTTTTCAATTTTATCCCAGCCTCTGAACACCTGAATGACAGGACAAATTTCATTACAATGGTGGCACAGAAGGCTAGCAATTCTCAAGGAAACTGGAGGATGGGGTGTCAGTTTCCCTTTGATGACTCCTAGCACAGAAAGTCACTCTGAGAGAGAATTGTTGAGAGACAATGAGTAAAAGCTTCGCTGGAAAGGCTGCTTGGTTTGTAGAAGCTTAGAGCATCTTTGCTACCTAAAAAGTTGTATCAGGTCCTTCTCCAAGACTAGATCCCTCTCCAAGAGCAAGGTTGCTACAAGTCATCCATGTGACATCCTCTTTTGGATTCCCCATGTTGTTTACCAATTTTGGGGTCATATGCAAATAATATTATAACATGACAGTAATTTAAAAATTAGAGCATTAAAAATCATCCATCTTTCACTCATTTATGTTAATTTTATATTGATTGCTGAGTCTTCATCCATAAGCATATATCATTTTAATAGTAATAGTAATACATGCATACTCTCTTCATTGATTTTTATTACTTAACATTATAGGTACATATTTTCTCATATAAATACATAGTCCATAATTGAAATTTTAATGACTGCATTATATTCCATTGAGTTGGTGTACCATGTTTACTTACCCAGTTGTCAGACATTTAAGCTGTAATGAGTAATATGGTTTATACCTTCTTTTTATATTAAAAACTATTTCTTCACAATAAATTCCTTGGAGATAGATTATTCAGTCAAAAATTATAAATATTTCTTATCTCTAAAAAAGGCCAAATTTCTATGACCACTCACCTCATACGTATATGCGGTTTTATCACAATGCCACTAGTACTTTATATTATTATTTTTAAAGAATACATTTTCTAATTTTAAAGGTGCAAAATTGAGACTTGCTATTGTGTAGGTTTTTTTTTTTAAAGGTTTTCAATGGCAAGTGCTAATAAGCCTTTTATATGATGTGAATGTTGAGCTTATAAGTACTTATTTGGTTATGAGATTCAGTTTTCTTGTACATTCACACAAGTTGTTTAATCAATTTGTCTTTCTGTTTCCTAGCTATAGAATGGCAATAATCAAGTGTTTGTCTGGCTGGATTGCTGTGAGGATTAAATGTGTTAATAGACAGAAAGCACCTAAAATGGTGTCTGGTACACAAAAATCACTCAATTTATGTTAGATGTTATTTTTATTGTTGTTGTTATTATCAGTAGGACAAGTATTGACATTAATTTGATAGAAACAAAGGATTACAATTTCTGTTTCCTATTGTGAGAATAGATAGTTCAAATCATTTGGGACATAAATATTTTCTTTAAGTTATTTACGTATCTACTGCTTTGATTATTAGGACCACATAGCCACAATTGATGGATAATTTTGAGGAAATTCTTTATGTCCCTTGTCTCCATTTCTTCATCCACTAAACATGAGAATGGACATACCCTTGAAGATGTTTGTGAGGATTTGAAATAATATGCATAATTAAATGGAGATAATTTAATCTTTTTTTTTTTTTTTTTTTTTTTTTGAGATGGAGTCTGGCTCTGTCGCCCAGGCTGGAGTGCAGTGGCGCGATCTTGGATCACTGCAAGCTCCACCTCCCGGGTTCACGCCATTCTCCTGCCTCAGCCTCCCGAGTAGCTGGGACTACAGGCACCCGCCACCGTGCCCGGCTAATTTTTTGTATTTTTTAGTAGAGACGGGGTTTCACCATGGTCTCGATCTCCTGACCTCATGATCAGCCCTCCCCGGCCTCCCAAAGTGCTGGGATTACAGGTGTAAGCCACTGCACCCAGCCAATTTAATCTTCTTAAAGGCTAATATAAGAATTATCTTAGGAAGAGGGCTTTCTTTTTTCCGAAATTGCCACCTTAGCCATCTTGAGGTGGGCTTCAAGGCTTTAAAGAAGAAAGGGAAACCACTTTTCATGAGAAAGAGAAGCAATTTGTTACTGAGAAGAAGAGAGGAGAGGAGAGTGATAGAAGTGGGGAGGCCAAAAGATAGCCAGGGCTTTGTAGTGACATCCTGTATTACCCTGAGACACTCCAAAATTTTCCATGTAGTTCCTATTTCCACAATATATGTAGAGTGAATTTATTTTAGGGACTAAGTTTGATGTGGGACAGTACAAAGAGAGCCCCCAGGGAAATTCAGGGACCCAGAGCTTAGTAAAGGGATATGTAGAGACAGATGAGGAAAGGTTGATAGGATTTTCCCCAATAAGGCTCTGGTTATCCCAAAGCCATAGATTAGGGAGATCTTAAGGTACAGGGAGGCCCCAGTTAGCATCAGGAGTATATCTATGTAAAACCCAGAACAGTACCTGGTGTATGAGAATTAGTTGCTCAATAAATTGTAGCATATTTAACATAAACATTCTTTCTTACATTTGACAGGCAACTATGCATTTTCACATACATTATTTAGCCTCATTTAATCTTCACAATAATTTTGGCATATTTGGGGCAAATATTTTTCTCAGTCTGTTGTTTTCCTTTTTATTTTACTTATGATTATCTTTTCATTGTGCCCACATTTGAAAATTGTTATGTAATTGAATATGTCAATCTTTTTCTTTGTGATTTCTTTTGTTGCTTCACACCTTAGAAGGCCATCATTCCTCCAAGAAATCAGTAAGCACTCAATTGTATTTTTCACTAGTCATTTGATGATTTTATTTTTAAATTTTTTTTGAAAAGTTTAACTCTACAGTGTCTTCATAAAAGCAGATATAGTGAAATGGATAAATCACACTTAGTGAACTAAGAAATTTTACATTAGCTAGTTGTTAGTGGATTTACATGTCATAGATATGTGTGTCTGCATGTATGTGTGTAACCACAACGACCTTGTGAGATATGTTTTATTGTACCCATTTTACAGAAAATCACATTTGCTTAGTCCTTACCTCCTGCAAGGCTCTTTTAAGCACTTTGCAGTTTGTCTTTACAGCAACTCTATCACAGAGGTAGGGTTATTATTTTCATTTCACATGTGAAGAAACCAAGGCATCGAGCAGCTAAATCACTTAGTCAAGGTCACAGTCCTGGAAGAGGACAGTGTGAAGATTTATACCCTGTCAGTCTGACTCTGGAACTACTTGCTTAGCTACTCCCACACACAGAAACACTGTAGTTCCAAGGAGCTGAGCCCGTCACATGTTAGGTGGGGGTGGGTCTGATGACACAGTCCAGTATTTTCTTTTCTTTTTTTTTTTTTTTACAACTATACTCTCTGCATCAGTCCCCCACTCCCTCCAGATTGGATAGTTGAGATGGCAATATCATTAACACAGAGACATCCTGCTAATTGCACTCAACATTTTGAGATACGGATATAAACCAATCTATAAGGCAAGAGAGAGCAAAATATTCAGAAAAGCAGAAGCTGCAGCAAGTGCAAATGTGCTTCTCAATGTTGTTTCCACTCAGGGGTTTATGTGCCTGGTAAAAATTAAATGGCTATGTGATAAATTGACCATGAGATAAAGCAATTTTCAAGGGAATAATGAAGGGAGGAACAAAAATGATTAAGAAAATGGGACTAACTGGGTGAGAAAAGATTAAAGGAGTTAACTGTGTATAGCTGAGCTTGGTAAAGGCAGAAAGGGAGGTGAAACACCAACAAATATTCAAGCCCAAGAAGATCAAAGGTTAATTCCGTAGGGTAGGAGGACCAGAATTATTTCTTATGGTCTAGTCATTACTCAAATTAAATAAAAATTTATAGGAAAAGAGAAGCAAAATCAGTAGTGAGATACTTTACAAAGTATTCACACAACAACCTGGTAATATAACCAACAGCAAGAGCAGCTAAAGATCAGGTGGGAGAAATGGGAGCTGCTGGCTCCTAGGTGGTCATTTTGTTTTGCTAGGCAGCTTCCAAAAAGCCCCTGCTCTCTTACGTGGCGGGGAGCCGAATGATCTCTCCTTCCATTCTCGCATCATGCAACCCCTTGCTCTCCGTGTTCTGCCCACCTTGTTCTTCACTCAGCTTCTTGACTAAGCCTAGCATATGTCTCCTTGAGGACTTTCTTGACTGCTAGTCCCTCTTCCTAGAAACACAGTTGGTGTAGTCATTGTCATACCACGTCTTATTCTAACTTCTTTTTCCTCATTTATTTTCCATAACTCTATATGATAGCCTTTATTATTGCTCCCTTTTTATAGATGTGGAAACTAAAGTGCAGAGAGTTTAATAGTGTGCCCCCTCCCAAACAGCTGGACTTATTTTTTCCCATTTTCTCTTCATCTTTTCAACTTTTATTCATTCTTTGAGTCTCAACTTAAGGTGACTTCTTTAAGGAAGACTTACCTGACCACCACATCTCAACTATTTCATCCTCTCAAAGTAGCCTTCACAAAATTTTACTGCATAACACTTCCATTTGCTTACCAACTTGCTTTCCTTCAGCTTCTAAGCTCCATGGGAGCAGAGACCATTGCCTGCTTGAAGTACCTGCTGCATAGTAGATACTGAACAAACATGTGTTGAATAATTGAATGTGTATGAATTAATACTAATAGTAACTGGAATAATAAAGGAGATGGCCCTGTTCTCTTCTGTGGCCATCTGCATCTGAAATTTTTAGACCAGATCTGTATTTTATACAGTAAAAATCTACCAATATGCCAAATATACTAATAGAAATGTGTTCAGAGGAGAGTAATAAGTATCTAAGGATGGCTCTGAGGGTTTCAGCTCAAAGCTATGTCTTTTAAGAAATAGTTGATGAGTGAAAACTGGGGAAAATGGGCTATGGAAATATGCATAATTATTTTAAATATCTGAAGAACTCTATGTGTTGAGTAAATAAAATTACCAACTACCCTGGTTCATTTAATTTGCTCACCAATACCTAATACCTTCCCACCATCCTCCAAAAATATTGAATAGAAAAAACAATTTCATAAACAAACAATTACTTTTTAGACCAAGTATATGGAATAATCCAAAGGAAAAAGGTTTCTGACAACTGAGAACATAAATTTTACCTTGACTTTGAGGGATACCAACCTGGGCACAACACAAATTGACATCTCATAAAAACAGGCATATTTTTGAACGGTTGAGATTCAGCTGAACTGTACCTCATCAAAACGTAAATTCAAAACAGTTGCCCAGAGTTTTGCTGTGGATGTCTTCTACACACTGATCATATTTGATTACCCGGGCTTTCAATTATTTGCAGAGCCCAAGGAGCAGCCCCAGGATATTTAGGAATCAGCAATTAGTTCAGTAGGTAAGTGCTGTGCCTAGAGGGCCATCAGTTATGAGGAGCTATTCAATTTAACCTGAATTTTACACAAAAGTTACGTTTATATAAGGAGTAGTAATTCCTTAGCCTTGTGCTCAAGCCTTAATATTTTGACTTTTAATGCTCACACTACACAACAAACACTTTGGTTAGATTAGTAGGCTGTTCCCTAGGTACCAGGTAGGTTCTCACTCCTCTTCTTACCACTCCTTTGCCTGATTGCTTATCTAAATCCTCATGAGCCTTAGATCGTACTTAAGCCATCTTTCCCTGGAAGGCACTCTAGATTGCTCCAGCCCAAATATCTAAGTCTTTTATGATATCCTTACCTTAGCTGTAAATTGTGATAAACTCATCTTAGCACTAAATTAGATAATACCATGCAAGGTGATTTACCAATGTATGATCTATTTTACCCTTCTGAAAACGTTAGTCTCTTTTTCTTTTCTTTTTTTTTTTTTTTTTTTTGAGATGGAGTTTCACTCTCGTTGTCCAGGCTGGAGTGCAATGGCAAGATCTCTGCTCACCAGAACCTCTGCCTCCTGGGTTCAAATGATTCTCCTACCTCAGCCTCCCGAGTAGCTGGGATTACAGGCATGTACCACCATGCCCAGCTAATTTTGTATTTTTAGTAGAGACAGGGTTTCTCCATATTGGTCAGGCTGGTCTCTAACTCCCAACCTCAGGTCATCCGCCTGCCTCGGCCTCCCAAAGTGCTGGGATTACAGGCGTGAGCCACCGCACCTGGCTGAAAATGTTAGTTTCTAATTGAAGGCTATGTGTATCTTTTGTTTACAAACCCCCAGTAGGGCATTGTGCAAAAAAAAAAAAAAAAAAAAAAAACTGTTGAATGAATCTATAGCAACTTTGAATCGACAAAGGTATTTTTATACATTTTAAATATTTTATCAGATTGTATTTATTAATATTCCAATTCACTTCAAAAGGATTTGCAGCAGAGCACCACAAAGGCAAACACACATTACAGTTTCTGGAAAGAAATTGACTCAAGTTGTAAAAAGAAGAAACATCAGGATATGTTAGCCATAAGAGTTAATATTGGGATGATCATTAAACTTGGTTCTGAGTCTCTTGATAGCCAAGGAGATACATGATATGTTTCATTATCTGTTTTGATCTGATAAAATGTAGTAGACTGATTCTTTATCATTTTTCTTATATAAATTCCAATGCAAACTTATCTCTGGTGATGTTACATGAGGGATCACTAGGTAAAACAATGAATAATGTTTTCAATAATTTTTACAACAAATACATAAGTGATCTTCTCATGGGTTTTTCTTCTGATGTTCAGTAAAGACCAGAGGTATAATTGAGACTATGTAGAGATATAAACACATAACACAATATTTAGATAAAATCCTAGATAAAATGCATATATATACATATGGAGAGAGAGAGAGAGAGAGAGAGAGAATTTTTGTTCTCAATTGGGCTTTTGAGATAAATAATTTAGGGAGTTTTCTAATATCTTCATTCTTTGTCACTGGTTTTTCATTTTATGACTAACTTACAAAGCTTAGCTGCTGGAATCATCAGCTACTTCTCTATTCTTATTAACTTTATACTTACAAGATTTACATTTATTGGTAATAATTAGACAAATTAATATTTATTCTTAGAATCTACAGGATACCTTACTATCCATTATTGAACATGAACCTCACAAGAACATTAAATAAGTGCTATCACTATCTCCATTTCTTATATAAGAAAATCTACTGGATGTGAAATGAACAGATACCTGAGTTCAGTCTGCATGCATAATGTATACATTAACACGATGGAGGGTGGGGATGGTGGTGATGGTGCATCCATTTTTTCCCAAGATAATCCATTCTGAAATAGCAGTGCCATCTAGCGGTTCTTTTAGACACCAAAGGAATGAGGATGTTTCAAGATGGCCCCTGGGTAGTGTAATCAACATTTTATGCTATCCTACCATGACTTATCTGAGCTAAGAGCATTTACTGCTAGTTGACAGATTTTTGACCTTTCAAATGGAAAGTGTACTACATCTACCCAAAATCATTCAAAGCTATTGATCCTAATAAATAATCTGACCTCAACCAGTGGTTCTCCTCCAGTTATTTAATGCTGAAGAAAGCCAACAATGTAACCTGAAAAGGTCAAATGTGATTAGGAAGGACCCATAGACATGATATTATCAGAAAGCGGCTGACCTGTGTGGGCATACATCAAAGAAAAACAAGACTTTTTTTTCCGTATGTTTCCTAAGAAATAGGACACTGAAATATTGTTCCACAAACAAGATGAAGACTGTGGATAACAGCAATAATAATAAATAACTAATGTGGTGCTTCACATTTTAAAGGATACAAAACTATTTCACATACATTGTTTCATGGCTCTCCTATTTGCATTTACAGGTAGTGCCTATTTTTCTTGGTTAGTTCATGTCATTAGCTTTATTTAGAATACTCTCTCCTATTCATGTTTACAGTAAAGCCAACTAAAGTGCCACTTTCTCCCTTAAGTGTTTATTTACCACCCCCTTCAGCTTATCACCATGAAGTGCTAGTTTTATTTTTACCCAGGTCTTACTATACCTTGTTGTTACCTGTCTTAGAACACTTATCTTTTTTGGTCTTGTTGGTGTAACTTTTGCATATGTTCTATATCCTTTATTTCATCAAATAGACTGGGTGTCTTAAGTCTTGGTATCTCAAGTTATGGTTACTCTCTAAAAGGTATCATCTAACTGGCCTAAGGCCTATTATCATGATGTCCAGAGACTCCTATGTAGCTAATCCCTGTTCTAGTTCGGCAGCTCAAAGATTAGGAATGCATTTAGACCAGTGTTGCCAGACTGGGAAATCTGAGGGTAATAAATGAGAATTATTTTCAATGCTGAGGGTTGTAGTTCTGTGCTTTACTCTGTAGTCATGTTGCACATTGCACAACTCAAAATTTGATAAAATACACTTGCCCGGTAGGAGGCAAACCCAGCACCGACTAGACCCCTGCTGTATTCTTATATACGTAAGACTGAATTTGGAATATGAGTGGGGCGGAATTGAATTTTCTATAGCTTTGCTCTGATCTTCATTCACACAAATAGTATCATTTGCAACTATGCAACCCCCACGTGAGGATTTATAAGTCCCAAAACTCACACCTCTGCCTGTCTTGAGTGATGCTGCTGATTCTTCTACCATCTTAACTACTCTAACTTTCTTCTTTATACTACAGATAACTCAAGCTTAATTGATCAACTCAAGCGATGTCTGGAGTTTTCATCACATTAATCCTTTAGTAGTGGCTGTACCCTTAGATTAATATTTGGTTAAGGGTGTGAATTTAATAGATGATTATTTAATAAATGCAAGTATACATGAATGAATAAAAATATAAATTACCAAATGAATGGGGGAAGAAATGTATGCAAGCAGGGTTAAGAGATGATAACTGCATTTTTATTTTCCTTGACTCATTTATTCAATAGACATTTATGAGGTACTTCTGAAGCACAAAATTGTATAAAGTGTTGGGAGAATATGTTTGGACACATGGTCAAGTGTAACAAAGTGGTGTAAGTCAGAAACCTGATTAAGGTGGTATGTTTTTCCTTCAAACTTCATAGGACACCGCTTGGCCACCTAGTAAATATAACATCCACTGATAGCTGTAGCAGGTAGTTGGAAAGTAGCCTTGGACATAGACAATTGTGACATTTAAAGCACAGAAAAACAGAGACAGAAAACAGCAAATATCCATGGTCCCACCTCCAAGTTAAACACTGTTGATGTTTTAGTCTTTGACATTTCAAGCATGTTAATGAACCAGAAGCACACACATTCTAATGTTAATGGAGCTCTTAATATGTGCCAGGTGCTAGGCACAGTTTCTCTTCGCCAATGTCATATTATTTAGCTACTGTCTTGGATGTTGCCCCTTCCAGGGCTCCCCTTTAGGACTGAAGCACATATTTCCCAACTGCTAGTAAGGTTAGGAATGTTATTTGCAGAGAGTGCTCAGTTGTCAGCCCTCACCAATAATTGCCTCAGCCATAAAGAACTGCCTCTCAAATTCTTGCCTCCTTCCAGGGCCAGTCTGTATAAGATAACTCACTCATATGAGAGAATAAAGGGCTGCCTACCCACCCACAACTTGGGACCCCACTGAAGGGCAATCCCAGTTTCAGAGCTTCTCATGGGAGTGGTTATGTTGTAACTGCTTTGCAGCCCAACTTCTCCTTCTGCTCAAAGCAGCGGCTTTCTTTCCTCCACAGGCATTGGCCCTAAAGGCCCCTTTCAATAAAGCTTCCAAACACTAACCTTTGTCTGACAGCTATTTGAGAAATATTATTACATATTATTAGGCCATATTTTAAATTCCCATTTCACAGATGATGAAACTGAAGGAGAAAGATGGAAGCATGTGGCTCTAGGTCCTGCTGAAAGGAAAAGCCTGAGCAAGATCTAAAGGTCATTTGACTAGCGAGATCCAGTGTAGAATAAGCTGATTAATCAGGGTTATTAGCAAAAGAACTGATTTCAGCATCTATTTTCCCAATCCAAAAAAGAACTGCGGCAGTGTGTCCTTTCAGGTATGAACTTCTTTCTCCTACCTTTTCTTCTTTATCTCATCCCACAACTCCCAACAAGTAGGGATTTTGTTCTGTAGCATTGGTATTTTTGACTCAATGAAGAAGGCTCTACTAGGCAGGCTTAAACTTGAAGATTGCGGAGGCTGGTGCTTGGAATTGAGATGTGCAAGAGGTCCCAACCTGGGAGAACCAAGTGAGATGCCCTGAGGACAAGAAGGAGACTTTGGGCCCTTAGTGCCAGAGATTTGTGTCCTGTTTCCATGGAGCTACTGGGAGCTGTGGCAAGGCCCCTGAGAGAGTGGTACAGCAGTGCAAGAGGGAGTTCACACTAAGAGTCATGGTTTTTGAAGCTGCAGCAAAATATCCTCATGTTTGGTGAATGAAGCTACTGGTATTAGAATGGAAAATATTGGCTTGGATGGTGAGCCTCTCTAAAATGGTACAAGAAGCCAATAACTCCCCCAGATTATGGCAACACATAAGCCTGGGGTTTCTGTAGGATCCTGTGGATACCACCCACTAATGTCTGAGAATGAAATTAGCAACAGCCATGTAGGTGGATGTTGGAGCAGAATTAATTTTATTTAGAGATATACAGAAGTATAACATGCCCTGCTGTTAAATGTGGTAGAACAAAATATAATTTCTTCCAAGATGAGTATAGATAGATAGATACAGCTAAAATAAATGATGTACTTTTAAATTGATCATATTTCAGTGATAACATTTTCAATATTTGTGTAGACATCCATTATGTGGGTTTTAACAATCTAACAATTAATGTAATTAATGTAACATTTATTCCTAACCATTTAAATTGATTTAAATTTTTCTTTTTATAAACAACACTGTAATAAACATCCTTGCGTGATAGTTTGTTTACATCTAATGTTATTTCTTTAGGATCAACTCTTAAAAATGGAATTGCTGAGTCTTATAGAATGTACACATTGTTGTGTCTTTGATACACATTCCCTATTTGCTCCCCTGAAAATTCAGTCTAATTTAAGCACCCACCAGCCCATGTTCCCATATCCTCATCAACATTAGGTATTCTCTTTCTTTAAGAATTGCCAATTTTATGTGCAAGATGTGGCTTTTGATTACTTTTAGTTACCAACATTCACTGCTTTCTTGGAACACTTTGATATTTATAAGGCGATCAGTATAGACTCTCAGGGTAGAAGTATTTAAAAGGGCCACATTTGCAAAGATCTAGAGTTCTTCATAAATGCTTTATTTAACCTGCCAACTATGAAAGTCTTATCTAGGATTTTTCAGGTGGAACAGACAAGTTGGATGGAAATGATAAATACAACTGCATTAGATAATAGAACTCAGTCTCTCTCTCTCTTCCTAAATCAAAGCTGCCTTTCCATGCATGATATCCTTAAAATACAAAGGCAACAAAAAATAATATCACAAACATTGATATTGGAGCGTGGACAGTTCAAAACAGCACAGGAAAGCAGATATCAAACTTTCTTAGCCACTAGGGATAGACTCTGGCCTTTATAATAATTGGCATGTTTCTCCTTGAGGTCAACATCTCCATTTCTCCAATAATTATGCAAACACCATGGAAACATCAAATACATTAAATACCTAAATAAAATTTTATGTATTATCAGTCCATAAACAAATGAATAAACATTTGTTTATGTGCTTAATGATGTTTATTTGTACAAATGAGTGTTTATTCATTTGCTTATGTACTTATTCAAGATGTTTATACTGAACACTTACTTTGTGCCAGACTTTATATTAAGTGCTTTATTTTCATGGTTATCTCTTTCAAATCTTACAAAACAATAAAAAATCAGGCCAATGAACTTGATACGAGTATCTATATTCGTTTCCTAGGACTGCTGTAGAAAAGCACCACAAACTGAGTGGCTTAACCAACAGAAATCTATTGGCTCACAGTTCTGAAGGTTCAAAGTCCTGGATGAAGGTATCTGCAGGGTCACTTCCTTCTGAGGGTTGGAAGCATCTGCTCCTTGCCTCTCCCTTAGCTTCTGGTGGTTTGCTGGCAACCTTTGGTGTTCCTTGGCTTGTAGAAGCATCACCCCCTCCTCTGCCTTTATCATCACATGGTGTTCTCCCTTCCACGTCTTTATCTAAATCTCCCCCTTTTACAAGAACACCGAACATATTAGAATAGGGGCTCATCCTACTACATTATGACCGTACCTTAACATGAACAGTTTTATATGCAAAGAACCTATTTCCAATTAAGTTCACATTCTGTGGTAGTGGGGTTAAGATTTCAATATGTGAATTTGGGGGAACACAATTCATCCCATATGAGATCCCATTTACAGCCATGAAAACTGAGACTCAGAATATATTATATCTATGAGGGACACAAATGCAGTATTAATTGTATGTAGGCCACCGCTTTTACTTGAGAGAACCAGGATATGAAGCCATTATATTTTCTATCAAATCAGGAGGTCCTACAACTTCAAAATCCTAGACATGTGATAGAGCAAAGTATGAGGCTAAAAACACACATAAAAGCTAAAATAACAGGGGAATCTGAAGGCCAAATTGAGTGGCTTTTATTAATTCTGAAGGGAGTCATAAAACATTTATGAGCAAGTGAGTAAAATGATGAAAGTTATGTAACTCTAGTGCTGAAATGTTGAATAAGGTCTGTATTTCCCAGAAAAAAAAATATATATAGTTTCGTAGTGAGCACATTATCTCCCTAATACATACTCATCATTATCATGTTTTAGCTTATATTGAAGTATCATTCCTTCAGTGACAAGTGTCACAACTAAGGTTAGTGGCAAAGCTAGAGGAAGCACCTAAGACTTTGACTCCTAAGAAGTTCATCTGTCTCCTATGCTTCATTGCAGCTCTCTGATTCTCCAGCACTAACTGGGTGTACAACAGTTCCCTCTCATTCTGACACTAGCTACCCAGAGTCAGCATCATTTAAGTCAGCAGATTTAAGGATTCAGTCTCACAGGACTGCCCTTACTTCAGATCTCAGCAGCAAGTCCCAGGTCCCCAGGCTGCCTGTATTTCTCTCCAACTTGGCTGCAAATTACAGGGTTCCCTTGATCCTCTTTTAGTTTCAATAATTTGCCGGAAGGGCTCACAGAACTCTTGAAAACACTATATAAACTTATTTACATTTACTGGTTTATTATAAAAGGATGCAGGAAGAGTCAAATGTGAGTGATATGAAGGGCAGTGTTGGGGGTGCATGGCAAGCTTCCATACCACCCTCCCAGCACCTCTAGGTATTCACCAGCCCAGAAGCTCTCTGAACCTCCTTATTCAAGACTTCACATAACTCAGTCTGCAGCTCCTCCTCCCTCCCTGTGGTGGGAAGGAAGAACAGGCTGAGAGTTTCCACTTTTTAAATCATGTGTTGGTTTTCTGGTGACCAGCTCCCATCTTGAGGCTATCTAGTGGCCCAACCTCAGTCACCATATTAGCATAGACATAGGCTTGTTCCAAAGGGGCTCATTATGAATAACCAAAGACTCTCTTACCACTCAGGAAAGTATAAGTTTTAGGAACTCTTTTCCAGGAACCAGGGACAAAGACCAAAATACATATTTTTTATTATACCAAAGTAGTCCTAGCGTGATAGAGTGATTGAGAGAGAATATATTGATTTTTTTAATCCTAAGAAATTTCACCTTACAGTTATTCTTTGACTCATCCTGGGCATATTCATGTCTCCAAATTAAGAAAAAATACTAGGAGTTCTTTAAAAGGTAGAAATTGCTTATTAAATAGCTTTTATGTACCAGGAAATATGCCATATTGGAAACAGCAAATAGCATGTTGTGATAATGGCCATTAGTAATTCCAGGCATTTTGGTTTCTCAAATACTTTTCCTGGGCTTCATTCTCACGATAGTAAAATCAGCTTAGATTTGTCTAGCACTTTACAGTTTACATATTTTGACCTTTATCCCATTTGAACACCTAGCCTGACTGATATCCTTCCTGAAATTGACACCTTATTTTTTTGTCTCTCTAGGATCTGTTTGCCTCAGTTCAATTGGTGGAACCTAGACTCGTGTCGTTAGTGCTCTCACCATTCAAAAACAAAAACAAATAAGAAAAAGGAAAAACAAAGTCTTTCTGTCCTTTAAAATGTGGATGACTCCCATGGCCTCTGCCTAACCCACCTGCCATACTGAATTTTTGAGTGTTCATCCTTCTCACCCCACTCCTAATATTCTAGCCATACTTCTAGCCTGGCTTTGTTCTGGCCAGCCATCAAGGTATTGTGTAATGGTAACAGTTAAAGGATGAGCAAAATCCTGCAACAGCTCTTGTTATAATTATAAACCATAAAACCATCTTCATCATATGACCCGCAGCCTGTGGCTAAAGGCAAGCCAAAGAAACAAACTAACAGCTCAATGGGAAAAATAAACGCTATACGTGATTGGCACATTTAAGCCACAGCAATTCTGACAGATTATTGCCTGGCTTCTAGTGAGACAAGTAATGGCAGTGGGATGTCAGAACACTTCATGATGGTGAGAAGTCTAACCTTCAGGGCCAGCAGCAATACACTGAGAGGGGGTGAACTGGGCCTTGAACGGAACCAAAATCATACCACAAAAGAAATGTTTAGCTTACAGAAAATAAATGGAGGAAACTGATCTCTCCCTTTGATTCCTGAGAGCCTGCATTTCTTGCACACTCTCAACCGACCTCCAGTCCCAGATATGTATGTACACAAAACACTCTAAAAATAAAATAAAAAGTCACCTGGAGAACAGTATGTCTCTGAATTCTATGTGACATAGATAGGCTCACCCTTTTAAACCTGCTATCTCTCTCTGGTCTCACCGGGCTCCATATCTCCAGGGCAGTGGGCCCCAAAGAATGCTGAGTGTGGTTTACTTGGCACATGCCCTGCACTAGGAATCTCTGAGTCAAGTGATGTACAGGATTCCTGCTTCCTTGCCCCATCCATTACCAGCTTCTTCACTGTAGAAAAGCACACTAGAGAAGTGAAAAGGGAAACACAAAGTGAAAACACAGAGGAACAAAAATTTCACATCGCTTGGAACATTTCATCATCTCTGGAAGGCAAGATTAAAGGTGGCTACAGAAGACTCTTTCCTGAGAAGGGCAAGAGTCATTTCACTAAGCTAAATTCAGGACAAGAGATGTACCTGTTTTTGAGAGGATATAATAATCACTCAAACCACTCTTCTGTGAAAAAGGAATCAGCATTATAAAATTCTCCAAAGTCAATGGGTCCATCTGGAGTAATTCCAGGTTGTCTGTGACATGTTGAAAACAAAGAGATGACCAACAAAAATGAGATTTCCTGTGTGATTAATGACCTGAAATATGCCTGGTTGTTCTTGCAGGTTCTGGTCCCACTCAGTGTCTCAGTCAGAGATAAAGTGCTAACCTCTGTAGTCTTGGTTGCTTCAATGCCAGTTCTGTCTAGTACTGAAAAGTACAGATAACAGCTTTCTGTTTGTCAAAGATGCCCAGAAATGATTCTGGGTACACTGTTGGCTAGTGAGCTCTCTGTCCTGGAAAAATTTAGGGACATACTGGGATAACTTTTGAAAGAAACATTGTTGAGGAGATCCAAAAGGAGGGGCTTTGGTTGGACTAGGCTTTCACCTCCTCTTCACTTCTGGCCTGAGTTTTCATAGGCTTCCTTGGTGAACTTAAAGTCCAATAGACTTTATAACCAAATGACCAAGTGCTAACTCTAGGCCCTGTGCTAGGGCCATGGGATTATGAAGATTAACTAGACAAAATGCTTTCCCTCAAGAAGATGAATGCAGTCAAAAAGAAAGACATGAAGAGAGACTATTATAATGTAAAGGAGTGATGCTGGCACTGGGGAAGATTGCCACTCCAGTCATCTTCTTCCCTAACCTTAACATTAATTGTGTGTGTGTGTGTGTGTGTGTGTTTGATTAACATATTTGATTGATGAGGAAATTAATCAATGGCCTTCAATGACTTACTCATTACAACACCGGGGCTAGGACTTAAGTCTAAAACATCTGATAGATACTAAAAACGTGAGTCTACATCAAAAGCATCAATGGGCTATGTACTTGTTTGTGTTTCATTGTCTTTTCAGAAATGATTTTTCTACCTTCTGCAATTTAAAAGTTTTTCATCTTAACTACAAAGAAGGAAACAGCTTCTTCTATAAAACTATCATGGGAAATGTGTCAGAGCACTGATTTCAGGACTCCCTGCATGGCTTTTAAACAAAAACTCAATAATCAGCCCATCCTATTCTGTTCTCGTATTTCTACATTTGTGAAATGTAAATTATTTAACTGGATTCAGTTCTCATCACTGTCCAACTTCACTGCTCAGAGAAAGATCTCCAGTCCTTCACAGCTGCAGTGCCTTCTCCATTCTACACAGCTGCTTTAGCTGTCTTTCATGTTTCTTCTTTCCTTTCCCTTGGGAAGAGTTAGCCATTGCTCCAGAGTGCAGTATCTTTCCAGTCAACCTTATTATATTTGTCTACATCCTCCACTAGATGGGACTATATATGCCATATTCACCCTGTATTTCTGGTGGATAGCCCTGTGCCTGACATGTAGAGGGTGTTAGTTTATTGAGTAGTTCTGTGTTAAGAAAAAAGAGTTACGTGTTTTAAGGTAAAGTTGCAGAACTGATGTGAACATTCACATTTGTAATTCATTTAATATCAGCACATTTTATCTTAGTGGGCACTGCACACATTCGGATTGAAACCTTGTTCTCTAACTGGGATCCACATAGCTTTTTCCTTTGGCCTGTACCCTGGCTTGTCTTTTCTATCACTTCTGCTTTCATTCTGTGAGAACTTTTTTCCTATTTCATCTTCTGATCTTGAGATGTGCCATTTCTGTCAAATTCCTCCAACTACAAATAGTTTTTCTATGACTTTCAGAGCATAACAGGTATTTTGGATGGAGATGTCAAATACAAGCACATAGCAAAAGCCAGTCTTCCTTTCTCTCCCAAACCAGGTCCCTGAATGATGCTCTCACATAAAAGGACCAACTCAGGAAAAATAGGCACTCTCAGACTTTTCTTATCATTTCAACTGTTTCACACGAAACAAGTCTTCCCTCCTTGATAAGAGCTAGGGCTTCACAACCATGTGGACCTGGGGTTTAATCCTGGCTGTACCACATTCCAGCTCCATGACTTATTAAAGGGTTAAAAACAGGAGATGTGTATATATAGCTAGATAGATACAGATATATATTTGCTTCTAAGCTTGACACATATTATATAACGAGCTCAAACAGTGTTTACTTTTGATTTATTTCTCAATCCATCCCCCTCACTTGTTTCATGCAGAAAATTCCTGTGATAAATGGCAGTTATATACACAGAAAACTATTCACTCCCCTGGAGTTAAGAAGGCATATTGATATCCTTTTCAGAGACCCTGACTTATCCCTCTTTATAGATAATTTCACAAGAAGATGTCTAGTTTGGCACTGATATCCTTATCTTTTGGCACTTTCTTCTTTCTTCTCCATCTGCCCCACCCTAGGGTCCAACAAGCAATGAACATTTACTGAGCACTTACTGCATGCCAGCACCCATGCCCTGGGATATGTGATGGCTAGGAAGACATCATCTGGGTCCTCAAATGACTCAGAGTCTACTGATTGAAACAGTCATGCATGCAAACTCCACAGAACACTGTGATAGAAATGCAATATTGGAGTGGGGAAAGCCTGGAGTCAGGAAGACCAGTGAGCAGGCTTTTGTGAAAGTTGGGTTAAGAGATGAGATGGTCTGAGCAAAGACAGTTACACTGGAAAAGGAGATCTGGGTCTGAGAGTGAGTCCTGGGATGAGAGTCTGAGGAAAAATAGGATGTACACCTTTTTCTTTAGATTCTAGTTTAGATAGCACTGTGGATGGTGATATGTCCAACAAAGGCTAGAAACATGAAAAGAGAAACAGCTTTGGAACGACTGTGATGAAGCCAGATTTGGATACATGGTGTTGATGACTCTTGAAACTCAATTGGAGCTGTTCAGTGGGCATTTGGAGATTATAGTTTTGAACTCTAGGAAGCTCAATGCCTGGGGTCAAAGTGAGCATTAGCATTCTTAAAGTGTGCGATGAATAAATGATTGAAAAATAAAAAACAGTATTCCCATTTTGGAATACATAACCTTCATCTTCTGTAATGAATATAAAGTATGTTCAGTCCTAAATAATGTATCTAAATTAACTATTTCTGGGTATACTGATGATTAACGTTTCATCTAGAGTATGCAGGGCTCACACAAGTAATAGGAATAAGTGAGATATTTCTACTATAATCAAGGAAACAAATCAGAAGAAGCATTTTAAAGTGTAATGGAAATGAATAATATAGAATCATAGAGGTGAGAGGATTCTTACATTATTATATTTAATTCAGGACTTTCTGGCAAAACTTTCAAATTTCGCTCAGTCTTCACCTCCACTGTGAGGTCTTCTCTTATGTGATTTTCCTTTCTTCAGTTCCTATCCAACCCATGCCCACTCCTAAAAGAAACAAATACTCCTTCTTCTATGTGACTCCTGTTCTTGGCATGAGCTTAAAACCAGATATATCTTGGACTCGCCACATTTTAGTTGTATAACTAAAGGCACTTAAAATCTCTGGGCAATGATACTTATTAGTAATGCCATATACATGATACCTACTGGCCATTAAATACGTGCAGTCAGAATAAATACATTTAATTTCATGGGGCTATTATAAGAAAGAGAGACAGTACTCAGAAAGCCCTTGATGCAAAGCAGGGTCTCAATGACATCTACAGAGTACTGTAGCAGATGTGTCTATTACTGTATTCATCCTACTCTTTTATAGTTATTTTGCATTACTTTGCTGCCTCACCCTCAATTATGAGCTCTTCGTGGACAATATTGTTTATCCATCTCTGCGTTTATAGTGCTTGGTATTTACTAGGTACTCAGTGATTATTGGCTACAGTGGGCCATTGAGGAATGGCCAGAAGTCCTTACCTTTAAGATCCACAGCACTGGGTGAGAAAGGGAGAGTCAATGCTAGACAAGCTGAAGGAGTGAGAGGGAGAAAAAGAGGGAGGGAGAATCCTTAACACCTATAATGGAACTCATTAAAGAAAGAGACTATTCCAAGATCATCTTCACCCAAGAACTCTGTGACTCCTGCATTCTCAGTCTTTCCCCCTGCCCAGCTATCAAGCTAAGATTGATTATCTATCGCTGTGTGTGTCCTAATTCTGCAATTTAACGATCCATCTCAGTGGCCCTTCCTTTCTTCCTCTGGTGCTCTCTTGCCTTGCTGCCTTTGCCTTTGAGCTCATGGTCACACTTTATATAACATAATTACAGATCAGGTTGACTCCTCAGCTCCCAGAATGCAAGAGGTTACTCTTTTAATTGCAGTGAGTTCTTTTAAGTTCCTGCTTATTTTTAATTATGAATGCCTGAAGCTGGCTGGCCATGGTATTTCTTTCAGCTCTGAAGAAAGAAATAAGCCCAAGAAGCAGAGAAGAAGTAATAGAAATCCCATTTTCATGCAAATTGCCCCAGTGACAAAGAAATGTGGAGAACAGAGACTTATTCCTGCATTCCTGAGAGGTGATACTGGCCTTTGAAAATGTCCAGCTCCACATTTAGAAGGGACTTAGAAAAAACTGGCTCATTACACAATAGTTACAGGCCCAAAAAAACAGTAACTCAACCCCCTTTCCTATGTTTGTTTCATTTCTGATATTTTGATTGACAGGATGGGCCTTGAGCAACACTTCTATGTTTTAAAAAATTCTGCCTTCAGGAAACGAAACTCTCAGCCTAGCACCTAAGACTTTTTTTCAATAAAGAGCTCCAGTAGCTACTATCCATAAGTGAGAATCCTCTTTTCTCACATTGCCCCTGTGGTTGCTACAGGCAAACATTATTATTTTTTTTTTCCTATTTGCCTGGTACAGCATTGAACACCACAATTACAACCTTATCATCGTTATTATTATCATCTAATAATTTTAAAGTATTATTAATTTAAGTTTATTACATGAAACTGTTTATTATTAGAAACCAACTTTTAATTGCCACAAGTCTGCCCGGTCCCTAAGTGTATTCCTGCCAAAGCCCCCATTACTGCCAAGTTCCTCATTACTAAAATCCAGACCAGCTTGGGGCACCTTCAAGACAGGTGAAGTTATCTTCAGCAGAATCAATCCTTGCTTATTAGGTGGTCTCTCCTGCTCAGTCATTGCCTGTCTCTGCTCTGAGGCATCTGCAGAATTAGAAGGGTGAGGAAAGGGGAAGAATATTTTCCACTGACCTGGTGCCTACCTGTTCCAAGGAATATATCAGGTGTTTTATTCATAGTCTTTAATTTAAATCTGAAATGACCTTGTGGGGAAAAAATAAAGTATAACTAGCTCTAGTTTTCAGATGAGAAAACTGAGGCTCAAATAATTTATGCAATTTACCAATCTATTGTCTTGGTTTGGGTTCCCCAGAGGCAGGTACTGAGAGAGGGAGTTGATTACAAGTAGATTATTTGGAAGAACACACCTGTAGAAGTCAGGCAGTGAGATAAGTAAGGGAAGGTATGTGACGAGGAGTGCTTTATCAAGCCAGCAGTCAACAAACTGGAACTCACTGGAGCACAGTCTATGGTAAGACCTGAGTTTCACTGGATTGTCCCAAGTGAGAGACAATGAAATTGAAGTGTCATTCACAAACTTTTGTCAGCCATTGCTCAATGACTGTTGCAAGGATGTTAGTTCCCTGCCCCATACAGTCTTCTAGGCAGAGTGGTCCTTTCCCTGTTTCAGAGAAAGTGCTCATTCAAAGAAATGCAGATACAGGTAAGTGGAGTTATTGCTTACTCACTGAAGAGGTAGGGACTAATAGATATAAGGAAAGCAGGGATCAACAATATCTGCTATAGCCACATAATTAATAAAGATCAGAAGAGGAATTCAAACCCAGAGTCACCCGACTCTAAAGCCTATGATGATTCTACTATAGTATACGGCATCACATGCCTATAGAAAAATTAAGATTAAATATAACTGGAAATATGTTTGTCAGCGTGTATTCAGGATCTATACCATGCACACAGAACAAAGTATTAAAGTTACCAAATACTCAGTACGCAACTGAAGTCACAGCCTGACAAAAATGGGCATGCCTTCTCCTCTCATACTGCCACTTCCTTCAGGAAAGAACATGCTATGTCAATACCCCGTTTAGTACACTACCTTCACCCCACTCCAAGGTCCTACCACATCCCCTGTAGAACTAGCACACCCTTTTCATGGCCAGAAGAAAGGAAAGCCCCCAGATGGCTAGTTCTCCCAGCTTCCTAAGGAAGTAGTATCACCGAGAGGCCTTCTGTCTTGCTCTGGGCCATCACACCTCCAAGAGCTGCTGGAGGGAAGATTTGCACAATACCATCTATATTAAACAATTATCCATCTTCTTCTAGGAGACTACCAAGACCAAGGACAGCAGCTACTCACCCTACATTTGCTAGTGCCAGTTTCCCCCAGTCTTCTACCATCATCCTGGTCTTGTACTGTGCATCCTAGAACTCAGTCACCTATCAGCGCACTCCTCTAACTTTTCAACTGCTGTCTCAAAGTTCTTGTCTTCTACCTCTTGTCTTACCTGGCCAACAATTACACCTTATTTCCCTGTAACTATCTGTAGTGTGGCTAGTTTTGCTTTTATTCCCACATCAGAGACTGGGTGTGAGGTGGCTGTTTCTTTCTCCCTTCTTTCAAACATTTTCATCTTCCTCCTCCTTCAAAAACATAACTTATTTGAAATAGACAACATTAGACTTTATCACACAATCATCTTTCTGATTGCTGTCAACTACCTGCCTCCTCTTCAATCTCCTCATTCACTGATGATTTTAGCTGCTGGTTTGCTATTTCTTCTTCGTCTCTACTCATTCCAAAATTCTTAGCGATTTTTAAGATTCATTTGGATGATCCATTCAACGCTTTTTTTCACTCTGTTCTTTACATTCAGCTCCATTGATTTTTCCTCCATCTCTCCTGTTATGAACTGAATGTTTGCTCCCCACCCCCAACAACAACAACAAAAAACTCATATTTTGAAAGTCTAACTTCCAATATAGTGGTATTTGGAGACGTGATCCTTGGAAGGTAACTCGGGTTAGTTAGGTCCTGAGGGTGGGGCCCTCATGATGGGATTAGTGACCTTATAAAAGAAAAAACATTTTCTTTCTCTCTTTCTGTCTCTGTCTGTCTCCAGATCTCTCTCCATGTTCACAGTGAGGAAAGTCCATGTAAGAAGACAGCCACCACCGTAGGTCAGGAAGAGAGCTCTCACCAGCATCCAATCATGCTGGTGCTCTGATCTTGAAGTTCCAGTCTCTGGTACTGTGACAAAATATATTTTCGTTTTTAAGCAGCCAGTTTATGGTGCTTTGTTATGGCAGCCTGAGCTATTACATCCCCACCATCCACAATTATTTTACCAGTTCCTCCATGTCCAGGTCACTTACTTTTATACCCCCGTACTGGCCTCCTTCATCTTAATTAAAATCATGTATACTTTCCTTTTGTTTTCTATCTATTCCATTTCTTCTTTTTCTTACTTCTCTCCTTATTCAGCTGAGACCATGTGGCTCCACACTATAACCACTCCTTTGCAAACATAGTTAATTATATTCCCTTCATCCTTCTTTCCTGGGAGAGCTCTAAACCTATGTAAATCTATTTAAATATAATTATCCCACCAACTCTGTTTCTTCACATGACAACTAAACAATCTAGGAGATACACACAGGTTTGTTGACCGGTCTCACTTTAGAAGTATGACCAAAAATTCTAAGAGGTATTCCAGAATTCCTGGTGATCTACAATCTTTCCTTAATACATTTGTCTTTCAACTCACCAGATGAATATTTTACACTTTTGCATCTCTTCAAATCCACGTCTTCTCCTTCACTTTTATTACTTAACCCTTGAATTAGAATAAAGAGGCAAAGCCTCTCACACTGGAGGCCTACTTGATGTCTCCCCTGGAATGTCTAAGATGCATCTCAGATATCACATTATCACTAACAACTCTTGCCCATGCCCCCAGTGTTTCCCAAATTCTTAGTAAATGCCACAATCATCCCTCTTGCTGATAAAACCAAAACCCAAGTTGTTCTTGATCATACAGTTTTTCTTTACTCCACTTCCAATTAATCCATTCCATCACTTAGTAAATATTGAGCACCTACTATGTGCTAGTTATTGTCCTAGGCATTAAGGATACAGATAATAATAAAACAAATAAAAATTCTTACCCCCATGGAACTCACACACTTGTCCTTTGACTCTATCTTGAAAATGCATTTCACATCTGTTCACTATTCTCCATCTCTACTCTAAGCCAGCACCCTCTCTCATTGGAAAAACTACAGTGGCCTCCTTACTCTTCCCCTTACTTCCACACTTGTTCCTTTACAATCTATTCTCTATACAACAGTAGAGTGAGCTTGTGAAAACCCTGCATGTATGGTCCCAGGGACTCTCCATTGTGCTTGCAACAAAATCTAAGACTTTACCCTGACCCACATGTCGGACTTCACTGCTCCAGGTATCTCCATTGCTCCCTGGGCTCAGGCATACTTACCTTCTTCCCATTCTGCTTTGGAACTATTGCATCAGCTTTCTGCCCTGGCATACAGGACCCAGTTTAAATGTCACCTCCTCAAGGAGGCCCTCCTTGATCATCAAATATAATATAGTCCCCAGTCACTTTCTTTTTCTTTTTTTTTTTTTGAGACAGAGTCTCACTCTGTTGCCCAGGCTGGAGGGCAGTGGTGCGATCTTGGCTCACTGCAAGCTCCACCTCCCGGGTTCATGCCATTCTCCTGCCTCAGCCTTCCGAGTAGCTGGGACTACAGGTGCCCACCACCACGCCCGGCTAATTTTTTTGTGTTTTTAGTAAAGACGGGGCTTCACAGTGTTCGCCAGGATGGTCTTGATCTCCTGACCTCGTGATCCACCCACCTCGGCCTCCCAAAGTGCTGAGATTACAGGCATGAGCCACCACGCCCAGTCACTTTAAAAGTCACCCTGTTATGCTTTCACTGGTTTCTCCCCTAACACCCCTTTGAACCTTTCTCTGGGCTCTTAGTACTTTGATATCTTTTCTTTTTCACGTTTATGTGATTGATGTACTTATATTTTCTTCCCCCACTTTACCTTCAGTAAAGCTATGGATTCTGTTAGACTTTTCACTATTATATCTTCCCCTGAACCTTAAGCAGTACCTTGTACATAGTAGAGACAAAGTCATATGTATAATTTTTGGTTTTTTGAGTTGGAATGTTGCTCTATCACCCAGGCTGGAGTGCAGTGACACCATTATGGCTCACTGCAGCCCCAATCTCCCAAGCTTAAGCCATCCTCCTGCTTCAGCCTCGTGAATAGCTGGAATGACAGGCACATACCACCATGCTCTGCTAATTTTCAAAATTTTGTAGAGACAGAGTCTTGCTATGTTGCCCAAGCTGGCCTCAAAGTCCAGAGCTCATGTGATCCTCCCACCTCGGCCTCTCAAAGTGCTAGGATTATAGGCGTGAGCCACTGCACATAGCCATAAACTTTTTTTAATGAAAAGAAGGTAGGTATATATGAAAATAAATTATTTTGGACTAGGGGTCAAAAGTTCAGTGTCTGAATGCTAGTTTTTTTCACTAACTACTGGGTATGGCCTTAGGTAAAAAATTTCCCTGGACTTAGTTTCCTCATTTACGAAATGATTATAATGTGAATGCTGGAGCTAGAAATGCCCAATTTTTAAATTCTGGCTCAAGCTACCCCTGGATATATGACTTAAGAGAAACTGCTTAATCCTATACTCTCCATCCAGAGAACTGTTGTGAGAATTAAATAAACTATGAAAAAACCTAGCACAGAGCCTAGTACATGTGAGAACTCTAAAATCCACATTTTTTTCCTTTTTTATTATGAGATATAATAAGCAATGGTCTTAGCTAAAAATATATAGAATGAGTGAAGTGCACATAAACTTAGAGTGCAGAAATTCATTTTTACCTTGTTCTTATTTCAAGGCACAGCTAGGAACAAAAAGACATTCCCAGCTTTGCTCAGTTCTAGGCTTGACTATATTAAGCTAATTAAAATAAATAAAGAATAAGAAGAATCCCACCAAGTATGCACATAGAGTGGGCACATAATATTTACACTCAGAAAAAAGAGGTTTACACTAAACTTTGCATAACATGAGCCAGTCTTCCTTCCCAGCTTAGGTTGTGCTAGGTGAATTGAATCTAAAAGAGAGTGAGCAGGAGCAGCAAGAGTGCCAGGAGCCTCTTCCACTCTTGCAGTCTTCAGGCATGACAGCACCTGGGGCAACACCTGGGTACTTTTGGAGGCACCTGGTGCTTCAGGGAGTCTCATACATGGCACAGCTGCTCTGAGAGCCCCTGGCTCCCTCCTTGACATTGTCTTCCCAGGGGAGAAAGGGAACCTACATTTAGTGAGTCCCAACATCTGTCAGCCATAATCCTAGGTGATATATAAGCTTCACAACAAACCTTAGAGTAGGTAGCATTTTTGACATTTTACATTTGTTGAGTTTCTACTACATGCCAAGCCCTCTGACAGGCATGTCTCATACCTCATCTCAGCTTTCAAAGTAATCCTGGAAGAAGACATAATTGTGCACTTTGCGTAGATGAGGAAATTAAGGTTTAGAGAGGTTGAATAGCTGCTAGGAGTCCTTCAAGCAGGGAGAGGAAGAGCTCAAATTAAAAAGTAGTTTTAGCTAACTCCTGGACCCAAAATGTGAATCAGGTTTATTAAATTAGAAGAATTTACAGAACCCAGAACACAGCCTATGCTTATATATATATATGCCTACCTGATTTATTTTCAAGTTATTTTAGTTAAAGATTATATGATTTTCTGTTATGCTACAAACCTTTCCTCTTTGGAGCCTCAATTCCCATTATTTGATTTACTGAATGCCTTTTACTTTCATTCTCAAATATGCATATTGTACCTCATTTTGTCAAAGCCCAGAGGGATACTGGCAGGTAAGGGACTAGGTTTTTGTGTTAAATCATCAAGGAAGGCTGGAGGATTAAATGAGATAATGTATGTAACATGCCTGGTACATTACAGCCTGCAAAAGGTGAGTTGTTATTATTATCAATTACTTAAATTCTACCTTCCCCTGGAAATAGTCTTTCATCTTTTAAAGTGAGCTGCTTTACCTATGGCATTCTAAAGAAATTTAGCTGGACTTTTCATCTGATACTTAGCATTTTCTCCCTTGTTTATAACATATTTCTTCTTCCTTCTTTTCTGTTAAGGCCGCATTTTCCTTAAGGATGAGATCTGTCTGGCTTTTCTTTTATATCTCACATATCTAGAATACAGCTGTGTGCATCATTTATGATCATGGCATATTTGTGGAAGGAAGCAAGAAAAAGTAAAATAAAAGAAAAGAAAGAAAAAGTGAAGAAAGGAGAGAGAGAGGCAGAAAGAGGAAGGAAGGAGAAAAGGAAGAAATAGAGGAAAAAAGAAAAAACAGCAAGAGAATAAAGGAGATAAAAATTCAAAGCACAAAGACTGTACACATTAGAAAATTATGCCTAAATCCAGTGAGTGCTGGTAAATAATAATAACAAAAGTAATTATCATTTAAATCAGTATATCAGCATGCATCTGTGATAGAACAACATACATTTGTGAATACCTGTCATCTGCTGGACACTACTCTAATTGCTTTCCCCACATTATCTCAGGTAGGTATCACTGAGATCTAAACTCTGTAAATGAGAAAAGTGAGGCACAGGTGCCTCAGTATTATATCTGGACTCCCATAATTAGCCTGAGTAGTCCTCCCACCCTGTACCCTCTGAAGACCCCACTGTGTGTCTTTCCTCTCTATGTGTTCATGTGTTCTCATCACTTACCTCCCGCTTGTAAGTGAGAACATGTCATATTTAGTTTTCTGTTCCTTCATTAGTTTGCTAAGGATAATTGCCTCCAGCTCCATCCATGTTCCTGCAAAGGACATGATTTCATTTTTTATGGCTGCACAGTATTCCATGGTGTATATGTTCCATATTTTCTTTATTCTACCATTGATGGGCATTTAGGTTGATTTCATGTCTTTGCTGTCATAAATAGTGTTACAGTGAACATACATGCACATGTGTTTTTATGATAGAATGATTTATATTCCTTTGGAAATATACCCAGTAATGGGATGTTGGGTCAAATGGTAGTTATGTTTTTAGGCCTTTGAGGAATCGCCATACTGTTTTCCACAATGGTTAAACTAATTTGCACTCCCACCGAAAGTGTATAAGTGTTTCTTTTTCTTTTCAGCTTCGACAGCATCTGTTATTATTTGACTTTTTAATAATAGCCACTCTGACTGACGTGAGATGGTATCTCATTGTATTTTGATTTGCATTTCTCTAATAACCCATGATGTTGAGCTCTTTTTTATATGATTGTAGGCCACATGTATGTCTTGTTTTGAAAAGTGTTCACGTCCTTTGCCCGCTTCTTAATGGGGTTTTTTCCTTGTAAATTTGTTTAAGTTCCTTACAGATGCTGGATATTAGACCTTTGTCAGATGCATAGTTTGCAAAATTTTTCTCCCATTCTGTAGGTTGTCTGTTCACTGTGTTGATAGTTTCTTTCACTGTGAAGAAGCTCTTTAGTTTAGTTAGATTCCATTTGTTAATTTTTGCTGTTGTTGTCTTCATCATGCAATCTTTGCCCATTCCTCTGTCCAGAAGGGTATTACCTAGGTTGTCTTCCAAGGTTTTTATAGTTTTGGGTTTTACATTTAAGTCTTTTATCCATCTTGAGTTAATTTTTATATATGGTGTAAGTAAGGGGCTCATTTTCAGTCTTTTGCATGTGGATAGACAGTTGTCCCAGCACCGTTTATTAAATAGGGAATCCGTCCCTCATTGCTTGTTTTTGTCAGGTTTGTCAAAGATCAGAGAATTGTAGGTGTGTGCTCTTACTTCTGGGCACTCTATTCTGCTCCCTTGGTCTATGTGTCTGTTTCTGTACCAGTACCATACTGTTTTGGTTACTTTAGCCCTGTGATGTAGTTTGAGGTCAGAGAGTATGATGCTTTCAGCTGTGTTCTTTTTACTTAGGACTGCCTTGGCTATTCAGGCTTTTTTGTTCTGTATAAATTTTAAAATAGTTTTTTTCTAGTTCTGTGAGGAATCTCAATGGTGGTTTGATAGGAATAGCATTTAACCTATAAATTACTTTGGGCAGTATGACCATTTTAGCAATACTGATTCTTCCTATCGACAAACATGGAATGTTTTTCCTTTTGTATGTGTCATCTCTGACTTCTTCGATCAGTGTTTTGTAGCTCTCCTTGTAGAGATATTCAGCTCCCTGGTTGGCTGTTTTGCTAGGTATTTAATTCTTTTGGTGGCAGTTGTGAATGGAATTGTGCTCCTGATTTGGCTCTTGGCTTGACTGTTATTGGTGTATAGGACTGTTAATGATTTTTGAATGTTGATTTTGTATCCTGAGACTTTGCTAAAGTTGTTTATCAGCTTAAGGAGATTTGTGGGCTGAGACTATGCGGTTTTCTAGATATAGGATCATGTCATCTGCAAACAAGGATAGTTTGACTCCTTCTTTTCCTATATGGATGCCCTATATTTCTTTCTCTTGCCTGATTCCTCTGGCCAAGACTCCCAATACTATGTCGAATAGGAGTGGTGAGAGAGAGCATCTTTGTCTTGTGCTGGTTTTCAAGGGGAATGCTTTCAGCTTTTGTCCATTCAGTATGATGTTGCTGGTGGGTTTGTCAGAGATAGCTCATATTATTTTGCGGTATCTTCCTTCAATACCTAGTTTATTGTGAGTTTTTAACATGAATGGGTTGTTGGATTTTATCAAAAGCCTTTTCTTCATTTACTGAGATAATCATGAATTTTTTTGTTTTTAGTTCTGTTTACGTGATGAATCACATTTATTGATTTGTCTATGTTAAGCCAACCTTACATCCCAGGGATAAAGCCTACTTGATTGTGGTGGATAAGCTTTTTGATGTGCTGCTGGATTCAGTTTGCCAGTATTTTGTTGAGAATTTTTGCATCAAACTTTATCAAGGATATTGGCCTGAAGTTTTCTTTTTTTGTTGTGTCTCTGCCAGGTTTTGCTATTAGGATGATGCTGGCCTCCTAGAATGAGTTACGGAAGAGTTCCTCCTGCTCAACTTCTTTGAAATAGTTTCAGCAGAAATGGTACCAGTTCTTCTTTGTACAGCTGGTAGAATTCAGCTGTGAATCTGTCTGGTCCTGGGCTTCTTTTTTGTTGCTGGTAGGGTATTTATTACCAACTCAATTTCAGAGTCATTATTGGTCTGTTTAGGGATTCAATTTCTTCCTAGTTCAGTCTTAGGAAGGTGTATTAGTCTGTTCTCACACTGCTATAAAGAAATACCCGAGACTGGGTAATTTACCAGTAAAAGTGGTTTAATTGACTCACAGTTCTGCATGGCTGGACAGGCCTCTTGAAACTTACAATAATGGCAGAAGTGGAAGCAAACACATCCTTCTTCACATGGCAGCAGAGAAAGAAGTGCTGTGCAAAGTGGGGAAAGCCCCTTATAAAACCATCAGATCTTGTGAGAATTCACTTACTGTCATGTGAACAGCGTGAGGTTAACCACACCCATGATTCAATTACCTTCCACTGGTCCCTCCCAGGACATGTGGGAATTATGAGAACTACAATTCAAAATGAGATTTGGATGGGGACACAGCCAAACAATATCAGAAAGTTTTTCTGATATTTTCCAAGAATTTATCAATTTCTTCTACTTTTTTTTGTTTATATATATAGAGGTATTTATAATATTCTCTGATGGTTGTCTGTATTTCCATAGGGTCAGTGGTAATATCATTCTCTTTGTTTCTGATTGTGTTCAATTAAATCTTCTCTCTTTTCTTTCTTATTAGTCTAGCTAGCAGTCTATCAATTTTATTAACTTTTTCAAAATACCAACTCCTGAATTTGTCTATCTTTTGAGTGGTTTCTCATGTCTCTTTCCTTCGGTTCAGCTCTAATTTTGGTTATTTCTTGTCTTCTGCTAGCTTTCAGGTTTTTTTTTTTTTTTTTTTTCTGGGTTCTCTAGTTCTTTTAGTTGTGATTTTAGGTTGTTAACTTGAGATGTTTCTAACTCTTTTTTTTTTTTTTTTGAGACAGAGTCTCACTCTGTTGCCCAGGCTAGAGTGCAGTGGTGCAATCTTTGCTCACTGCAACCTCTGCCTCCCAGGTACAAGTGATTCTCATGCCTCAGCCCCCCAAGTAGCTGGGACTACAGACGTGCACCACCACACCTGGCTAACTTTTGTATTTTTAGGAGAGACAGAGTTTCACCATGCTGGCCAGGCTGGTCTCAAACTCCTGACCTCAAGTGATCCCCCTTCCTTGGCCTCCCAAGTCCTGGGATTACAGACATCAGCCACCATGCCCAGCATCTTTCTAACTTTCTGACATAGCCATTTAGTGCTACAAATTTCCCTCTTAACAGTGCCTTCGCTGTGTTCCAGAGATCCTGGTATGTTGTATCTTTGTTCTCATTGCTTTCAAATAATTTCTTGATTTCTGCCTTAATTTCATCATTTACCCAAAAGTCATTCACGAGCAGGTTATTCAACTTTCATTTAATTGTGTGGTGTTGAGTGAATTTCTTAGTTTTCATTTCTAATTTGATTGCGCTGTGGTCCAAAAGATGGTTATGATTTCAATTCTTTTGTATTTGCTGAGAAGTGTTTTACTTCTCACTATGTGATTGATTTTAGAGTATGTGCCATGTGGCAATGAGAAGAATGTTGTCTCTGTTGTTTTGGGGTGGAGAGTTCTACAGATGTCTATCAGGTCCATTTGATCCAGTGCTGAGTTTAGATTCTGAATATCTTTGTTAATTATTTATCTCAATAATATGTCTCATATTGTCAGTGGAGTGTTAAAGCCTCTCACTACTATTTTGTGGGAATCTAAGTCTCTTTGCAGGTCCCAAACAATGTGCTTTTTGAATCTGAGTACTCCTGTCTTGGGTGCATATGTATTTAGGAGAGTTAGATCTTGTTGAGTTGAACCCTTTACCACTATGTAATGCCCTTCTTTGTCTATTTTGATCTTTGTTGTTTAAAGTCTGTTTGGCTTCAGAAACTAGGATTTCAACCCCTCATTTTTTCTGTCTTCCATTTTCTGAGGAGATTTTTCTCCACCTTTTTATTTTGAGCCTATAGGTGTCATTACATGTGAAACAGGTCTCTGGAAGACAGCATACCAATGAGTGCTAGTTTTTTCTTCTGCTTGCCACTCTGTTTCTTTTAATTGGAGCATTTAGCCCATCTACGTGCAAGGTTAGTATTGATATGCATGGATTTCATCCTGTCTTCATGATGTTAGCTGGTTATTTTGCCAACTTGTTTATGTGGTTGCTTTATAGTGTCACTGGTCTGTGTACTTCAGTGTGTTTTTGTGGTGGCTGGTAACAGTCTTTTCCTTCCATATTTAGTGCTTCCTTCAGGAGGTCTTGTTAGGCAGGTCTAGTGGTAACAAAATCCCTCAGCATTTGCTTGTCTAAAAAAGATCTAATTTCTCTTTTGCTTGGAATCTTAGTTTTCCAGAACATTAAATTCTACATTGGAACTCCTTTTCTTTAATAATGTTGAATATTGGCCCCCAATCTCTTCTGGCTTATAGGGCTTTTGCAGAGAGGTCTGCTCTTAGTCTGATGGACCTCCCTTTGTAGATGACCTAACCTTTCTCTCTATCTGCCTTTCACATTTTTTTTCTTTCATTTAGACCTTGAAGAATCTATTGATTATATGTATTGGGGATAATCTTCTTGTGAAGTATCTTACTAGGATTCTCTGCATTTCCTGAATTTGAATCTTGGCATCCCTAGCTAGGTTGGGGAAGTTCTCATTGTTGCTATTCTGAAATATGTAATCCAAGTTGGTTCCATTCTCTCTATCTCTTTCAGGGACACTAATGAGGCATAGATTTGGTTTCTTTACAAAATGCTATATTTCTCTGAGTTTTTTTTTTGTTTGTTTTTTTGTTTTTTCATTTTTTTCTCTATTCTTGTCTAACTCTCTTATTTCAAATAGCGGTCTTTAGGCTCTGAGATTCTTTCCTCTGCTCGGTCTATTCTGCTATTAACACTTGTGATTGCATTATAAAATTCTTGCAGTGTGTTTTTCAGCTCTACCAGGTTTGTTACGTTCTTTATTATGCTGCATGTTATGTCAGCTCCTGCATTGTTTTATCATGATTTTTAACTTTCTTGGATTGGGTTTCAACATACTCTTGTAGCTCAATGATCTTCATTCTTATCCATATTCTGAATTCTATATCTGTCAGTTAAGTCATCTCAGCCTGGTTCAGAACTCTTGCTGGGGAGGTGATGCAGTCGTTTGGGGGAAAAAAAGGCACTCTGGTGTTTTGAGTTGTCAGGGTTCTTGCACTGATTCTTTGTCATTTTTGTGGGCTTATCTACCTTCAATCTGTGTGGCTGCTGACCTTTGGATTTTTTTTTCTTTCATCTTACTTGATGACCTTGAGGGTTTGATTGTAGTATAAGGTGAATTCATTCAACTGGCTTCATTTCTGGAAGATTTTAAGGGGCCAGTGCTCTGCTCTCAACTCCTAGACTACATGCTGTAACTCTGGGGACTTGTATTGGGCCCCAACTTTGTTTTCTGGCTCCTCGAGGTTAGGAATCTACTGCACTGTAGGGTTCTAGGTGCTCCTGGACCACTGGTCACTACACTTCTATGGGTGGCGACAGCCAAAGTGTTTCACAGTGCAGTGACTGGAATTTGTCCTCATAGTGGCAGCTGTAGCAGAATGTTAGTGGGTGCTGGGTAGCCTGCCTCTCTTTGGACGTTCACCACAGTGGCAGAGACAACACAGCTGGGGGTGCAGTAGGCACCTGCTGGGAACTGTGTGTCTGGTCATGCTGGAAGTAGTGTTTGTTCTTGGGCAAAGTACTGGTGGGACCAGGTCTAGGTGCCTTCTCTGTACCCTGCAAGCAGGAGTGATTTTTCAGGATGGAGGATAATCCGCTGTTCTCTGTGCAGTGTTAGTGCAAGGGCAGGGTGCTAGTGGAGGCAGCACTGGCTGGTTCTGTACCCACCAAGGCTCTATCTGCAATGGTTGTCAGTAGGGGAGGGATGCGGACCTCACTCTCATATGCTAGTGGGGCAAGGAAAGCAAAACCTGCCCACATAGACATGCACCAGCAAAGTGATGTGGGGAGTTGCTGTGGGACTGGGGGAAGCTGCAGTATGGGGAGGGAGTGGGCAGCCTGGTGCGTGGCCATGGGGGCTGCCCTGCTGGAGTTTTCCACTGGTCAGGCATGCTCTGCCAGTACAGAAGCTATGATGCAGGCCCCCAGGGCACCCAAGACTGCCCTGCAAGCTGGTATGGCCAGACTGGGGCCACAGGAGAGGCCTGAAAACTAAGGGGTACTCAGGTGGGACTGGCCTCATCTGATGGGCAAGACTGCTCTGCAGGGTTCAGGACTGACACTTCCCTAGGGCTAAAGTGTCCTATGGGAACAAGTCAAGCCTAGAGGGATGGCCGTCCCTGGCTGTGCCCCACTATAGATGCTCCTGAACCAAACACTGTGGGCTCCACATCAGCGGGCTTGCTGCCCCCTACCACTTCTCTAAGTAGCTCTCCTTCTCAACTCCATTGTTCATGATGGTTGAGGTGTCTCCTTCTGCCAGAGTTTCAGAGGTCTGTAGCTAGAACTGATTGCTCCTTGCCAGTTCAACTGACCCATTCCCCCAAAGCCATGGGGTGCTGGGTATGAGACCTGGTGTGCAGTAGCCCCATGCAGGGTTCTTTTGATTTGTTCCTCTTCAGCCCAGCTTCTGTGCCTCCCCTTCATCCACTCTTTTTTTCCTCTCAAGATCTGTCAGGAGCATGCCAGTTATCTCACTCCCTCAGTGAGAACTGTTCCACCTGGCTACATCTAGTTGGCCATCTTGCCCTTCCTCCATCCTGAGTCTTGATGAACAAGAGATGGTTACTATGTAAGTACCTACCTTGAATGTCAGTTGGTTCATGTGAGAGTTGCTGTTGGAAAAAAAAATTTAAAGCAGTCATTTGTAGCTTTGTATGCAAATTCAGTGAAGGTTTGTTCCACCACATTTTCTCCCTCTGTATACCTGCAACAAAAAAAATGTATTCTGCTGCCCTGGGGTAGTGCAAGATTGAACGAGAAGCATACTTCAGAAGTCAGTGCCAGTAAAAAAGCAACTGAATATTGGACTCTGTCAAAGATCCAAGAGGAGGGTGTGTTCAGGGCTGTTGCTGGAAGCTGCCACAAAGTAGGTGGAGAAGAGACACTATCAAGACCAATTTGAGAACAGGGATTTTTGGATTGGTGTTTGAAGAGAAGGGACAAAGTAATGAGTAGACATTTTGGAAACCATCCCCCAAATGATCCCACTGTCCAGATGGAGTCAGCTCAGTCTTGATGGATTCTCTCTAGTTCAGTGCCATTTTGAGCATACCAGTTATGCTTTCCTGTGCTGCTGCTCCAAGACTCTGCTGCCCAGCTGTCAACATGTACTATTTAGCAGTCACCAAGTTCTTGTTTTACAAAATGAAAAATGGAACCTGTTTTGGGCCACTCTTAAGGTTCCAGAAATTGTATTTATACAGGTGGTGAGCATGCAGTTAACACGTGAAAAATCAATCAGTCTTTGAACCTTGTCAGAGTTGGGCTATTAGTTATGAAGGGAATACTGGGGCACATTTTCTCCCTAGTTCCTCTGTAAATCAGTTCCACACTTAGACATTGTTGTGGTTTGAATGTGTCATGCAAAGTTGATGTGTTGCATACTTAATCCCCAATGCAGCAGTGTTGAGGCAGGACTTTTAAGAGGTGATTAGGTCATGAGGGCTCTGGCCTTATAAGTGGATTAATACCCTGTTCACTGCACTGGGTTACTAAGCGCCAGAGTGTGTTCCTGGTAAAAGGATGAGTTCAGCTTCCTTCCCCTCTTGTGCTCACACTTTCTTGCCCTTCCACCTTCCACCATGCAATGACTCAGCAAGAGGGCCTTCAGCAGATGTGGGACCCTTAACCCTGGATTTCTCATTCTCCAGAACTGTAAAAAATAAATTCATTTTCTTTATAAGTTACCCAGTCTATGATATTTGGTTATAGCAACACAAAATGGACTAAGATATATACATAAACTTTCTCTCCTTTGAATGTGACTGTAAATACATTCGTCATAACACAGTGGAAGTAGGATGGCCTTGGAGCCAGAGCACTACATTCAGATTCTAGAATTGCCACTTACTCAATACATATTCTTAACCAAATTACTTAACCCCTTTTACTCTTAGTTTCCTCATCTGAAAAACTGGGATGATTACATAATAAACTGATTCTCAAGAGGACTATTATTAATATTATTAAATACTAATTAAAAATGCCAAATATTATTCTTGGTTCACAGTAAGGACCCAATAACTAGAGATTGATATTATTTTTACTATTAAACCTCAAGTATCAGTAAAACCTAGACTGAAATAAGAAGACTCAATCTCTTGCTTTAAATTGGAGTTGAACATTTCTTTTTTCTCTTCTCTCTGCCTCCCTCCCTCCCTTCCTTTTTTCCTTCCTTCCTTCCTTCCCTCCTTCCCTCTCTCCCTTCCTTTCCTTCCTTCCTTCCTTCATTACTTCATTTTATCCTTTCTCCCTCTCTCTATGCCAAGTTTTAAAGAAAAGAGTAGACTTTGATTGTTTTGATGATTGTAGCATTACCAAAAATAATGTGCTAAATTAAATATTATGAAGAATGAACTGAAGCAGAAAAAGACTACAGACAATGAGACTCATTAAGAGTCTATAATTATCACCATTATCAGTGGAATTTCCTAATATGGTTGGTGATTCTTTTATCTAACTGGTCTTCACAGCTAGATGCCTTAGTGTCATGAGTCATCATAAACTGAATCCCTTTTTCTACTCCAACCATCTAGGTATTTATTGAGTCCTGACCATTTAACTTCTTTTTTTCTTATTTTGAGAAAGAGTCTCACTCACCCAAGTTGGAATACTGCGGCGTGACCACAGTTCACTGCAGCCTCAACATCCCAGGATCAAGCTATCCTCCCACCTCAACCTCCTGAGTAGTTGGGACCGCAGGTGTGTACACTGCCACACCTGTCTAATTTTATTATCTTTTGTAGAGATGGAGTCTCACTATGTTGCCCAGGCTGATCTCAAATTTCCGGACTCAAGTGATGCTACCACCTCAGCCCCCTCAAAGCGCTGAGATTACAGGAATGAGCCACTGTGCTTAGCCCCTTCAACTTCTTAAATGTCTCTAAAGTCTTTCCCCTTATCTCCATCCCATTGACCTTGTGCACCCCTTGCATGGAGTCCTGTAAGAGCTTCCTAAGTATCTTCTTCTGCTTGTCTCAACTCCTCCCACCCAGTTTGTACACTGTAGTCAAAGTGATTTTTAGGAAGGAAAAACATAACCAGGGCCATTCTTTGTTAACTTGGTGACTCCTATTGCCTTCAGAATTAAGGCCAAATTGTAACCTGGCATAGAAATCCCTTCATGATGGACATTGTATGTCTCCACAGTTTGGTCTAATACCTTGCCATGCACTGCTTATGCTCACAGTTGCTGTCCTCACATTCCTACTCTTCACCTTACATTCTGTGTTCATGCCAATGTTGGCGTGTCTCCCTGATTAGAATACGCCTTCTTCCCTCAGTGCTTCATTAGTACTTTTTGGTGAAGGCCTGTCTCCTTTGTGACTCCTCTCTTATATAGAGATAGGGAGGACTTCCTCTGTGTTCCCTCAGAATCTTGTATATCACTTCATCATGACATTAATTGTGCTGCATCTCAGTACATGCACATATTAGTTCAAAGGGCAGAAATAGAGACTGAATAGCTGTGTAACCTTCATTTCTTTGTCTCTTAAATTAGATAATACTTAAGTAAAACAATTCAGAAACAGAAAGTCAAATACTGCATGTTCTCACTTATAAGCAGAAGATAAATAGTGTATATGCATGGACATAAAGTGTGGAATAATAGACCCTGGAAACTTGGAAGGGTGGGAGGGGAATGAGGTATGAAAAGTTACTCAATAGACACAATGTACACTATTTGGGAGATGGTTACACTAAAAGCCCAGACATCACCAGTACTCCATACACCCATGTAGCAAAATTGCACTTGTACACCCTTAAATTTATATAAATTTTAAAAATATTGAGATAATACTGTCTATTTCCTAGGGTTATTGTGAGGAGTAGAGTAAATACACAGTAAATGCTTAAAATGACTGATGCTGTTTAAAAAAAAAAAGTTTAGTATTATGGCCTCTAGTTCCTTTAATTCCAGTATAGGTATGACCTACAGTTGGTGTCCAAGATTTTCATCCCAACTGATAAATCATTCTTCACCAGCCCTCACTTAAGTGTAAATGAGATCAAGGATCAGCTTCAATGACTCCTCTCTTCCAAGAGGTCCCTAATCACAGCAGGAAGATTTCTGTCCCTCCTCTAGCTTCAGAAGCAGTTTGTCCCTGTTGCTCTCTCTCTCCTATATTTTGACCCGTAAATTAAAGTTACACCATACAAGTTCCATTTCATCACAAAAACATATGTTCCCAAGGGTCCATCCGGGACTGGTCGCCTGTGCCTAACTCGTTTCCTCAACATCCAGGGCACGGCCCAAGCATAGACTCGGGCTTCTGGCTTCCCTCTTTTCTGGTTTCCTTTGAATATTGGCAATATAGAAGGCCTGTGACCATGATAACTGAGAAGTCACAGTCTCTCTGGTAAATAAATCTGCCTTGGCATGAGGATCCAGGGTTTCATTTCTCTGCTTTGGAATAGAGATAATGGGAGTCACTGATTCCAAAACCATTCACTGCTGTGGTCTGGGAACTGAGGATGTCACGAATACCTGAAGAAGAAAGTGTTTCTGAAAGCAGCAGAGGAAAAAAAGTTGAAATCAGCATGGCCTGAATTCCCATTGGCAACAGCAGAAAAGAAACACACCCCAGAGGAAGAGGGTCTAGGAAAAGCTGACAACAAGACTGGTAATTGGTAGAGCCGTGCTTCTTCTCTTTATTTGGATCTTGAAGGATGGGTTGGATTCTGGCAGGCAGAAATGTCCCCTTGCAACTCCATTTTGATGTAGCACATATTTACTTTTCCTGCCTCTATTTCTGTCTCATTGACTCCATTCTTATTGTATAGTTCTCCAGAGCAATGAGCTGGGGAGTGAAGGACCCTTAAAGGCATGGTTTGGATGATGCTTTGCAAATAATAGCAAACTATTATTCAACCTTCATCATCGTGGCATCTTTATGTTTCCTGATCTGCCCCCCAAATGCTCAGCAAATGAGTAACCAATGTGTTCATGCTTTAATGATTTTTAAAACTCTTTAAAGATTTTGCAAGTGGTAACTTTTTAAACTAAACAACTAATATTACAATCGTAAGTATTTTCCCCCTCTGAAAATTGAGCTGAAATAGATAGGAAAGTAAATGGGAAAACTGTTAAATCATTCAGGTTTTATTAAGCAGTCAGCATCCTAATCCCTAGGATTATTCATGTATTTAGTAACATACTCTGTGCGTGAGACTGTGTATGAACATTTGGATAAATGTAGAAGGAAGTGAATACATGTGCATCAACAAGGTAGGCCTTGACTACCTATAAGTGCTGCAGTGTTTAAATAATCCTTTATGTAAGAAGACAGGAATGTAAGAATTAAAAATTGCTTTAATTTAAACCTCTAAAATAAGCACATACTAGAAAGAACGTGCTTCTTCCTCTCCAAATTTTAAAACTTGGCCATGGCCACATTCTGAAATACTAGCTTTTGAAATGATATAAGGTAGCTTAAAGTAAATTATAATTTGCTATCTTAAAAAAATAAGGTTACACCAGATTTTCTCCCTCCACTACTTTTTTTCCTTTTTTTCTCCTTCCTTTTCATTTTCTTTGCTTCCATCTCTCCCTGGCTCTTTCCCTCTTTATCCAAAAAATTTAATTTTGAGCACTATATTTGCTTAGGGCTGCTATAACGAAATACCACTGACTGAGTGGCTTAAATAGCAGAAATTTATTTTCTTATAGTTTTGAAGGCTAGAAGTTCAAGATGGAGTTGCTGGAAGGTTTGGTTTCTTTTGAGACCTCTCTGTTTTAGAGAAAGAGTGGGCGGATGGCTCATTAACTCCTTACTGGTGGAACCTGGGCTGAGTCAGAATTTTTGTGTTTTAATGGATCTATCTGGATTGGAAGGAGATGCTGCTTTCCAAGGAATCAAAACTGATTCTGTTCCTTAAGGAGCTTTTTAACTAGGAAGTAGGAAAAAAAAAAAAAAAAAAAAAAGCCTCAACACTGTTCTCCCTCCCTCCTTCCCTCCCATTCTCTCCCTTTCTTCCTCCCTCCCTCCTTCCTTTCCTTCCTTCCTTCCTTTCTTCCTCTCTTTCTCTTCCTCTTTTTCTTCCTTCCTTCCTCCTTTCTTTCCTTCCACCTGTCTTCTTTTTCCTTCCTTCTCTTTCTTTTTCTTTTCCACTTTCTCTCTCTACCTTTGTTTTCTCTCCCTCCTTCCTTTTTTCTTTTTCCTACTTGTTCTTCACCTCCACTTTCCTGCTATTTCTTTGTCTTTTTGTTCTTCTTTCATTATAATTGCTTAAAGCTTAAGTTAATGAAAATATTCTAAGATATGGATTAAATATTGATTCACACTGAAACAAAGGGAGGCTTCTACACTTATGTTTATGTTTGTTATATATGCTATGCTTATTATTCATGTATATTCATATATATATTTTATATATATATATATGCAGCTGAATCAATAGTAAGTGGAGTTCAGAATATCTTTCATGTTTTTTCTAATCGGTTAGTATATATTTTTGTCTCTTTAATTATGCTACTTTTTTATGTATTCCTTGTCTGTTCACCTAAGCTACCTGAGGACAGAGCTCATATTTCCTCAACTCAACTGATCTTTTAAGATTATATATTGAATTAACGGAGTTCCTACTACAGAACCACCCTTGCCTTCTAGGAGGCTGTAGCATCAGTGTATACTAAACTGGGGAACTGCCTTTGCTTTTATTTTACTTGTTTTTTTTTTCTTTTGCATAAATACGCAAGAGAAAGACTGATCTAAAGCTGTCTGCATTTGATTTGTTTTGTTAACAGGGCAGTGCTTCTGAAACTATTTTTCTCCCCTATGGAACATTTTTCAAATTACAGAAATGACTTGTCTTTAAAAATTTGAATCAATTCATCTGTCTCTGGCATTTTTCAGAGCTACAATTAGTGATGTGCTGGTAAATGTTTAATAACTGGCTGTCGGCAGGAGTGGGGAATCCCTGATTTGTTGCATGTACTGACTTCCACAGTGCAAAGATTTCCACCTTGGATGATACCAAGCTTACTAAGAGGACGCCATTGAACTTAGAGGTGGAAAGAGATGTGCACAATCTGCTTAACAAACCAACGCCAACCAGCTTTAGCACACAGCTGGTTATAGATCTTTGACAACCTCTCAATTCTGTCAATTGCTTAGGTTTTCTGTCTCCTATGGTGTCTATTTTAGTATTCATTAGAATACTATTTTCTTAGAAAAGTATTCATTCATCTAGATGTTCATATATATTAGTCCTGTGAAGTTCTTTTAAAAAATACTTTTATTTCCCCGGTATCTTCGATACCCACTCTCCCTGCCCTTTCCATTTCAAATGGCGTATGTCTGCATTTTCTCTCTTTATATGTATCAGGTTAACTAGAGTTTCTGTACTTTTTAATTATTTCCTTTCTTCTCTTGTCAATTTTATATTCGAGATTTGCTTGTCAATGCTATTGTCTCTCTGTTTTTTAATATATTTTCTCTGCCTATTTTTTTTATTTTCTAATGTATACAAATTTATCTTTACAAAGTAACAGGGTAAAAATATATAATAAGTAAATGGAATGCATTATTATTACGTAAATACATTTGCCCAGTAAAATATTATTTACTATATACTGGTTTTAGATTTGCCAGCAATTTTATTAAAAATTTGAACCAAACTCATTAACTACAGAAAATACGCTATGCTTTTTATAATACACTCAAAACCTGCTAAGTGTCTGTGTTTCTGCAATCCTGCAGGGGTTGTTGAAAGACATTATTTAAATATTTCCTTTGTTTCATCTATGCCAGTGGCTATTCCTTCTACTCACAGCTGCTTGTGTCCACGCTGAGTCTCCTGTGATTTCAAACTCCCTTGTTCCTAACCAATAACCTCATCAAAAACAGATTCCCTCTAATCATTCTTCTATCTCATTATGGGGTACCTCCAAATCACCTCCTGGGTACCTCCAAGTACTGTAATTTCCTTATGGTCATGGCCTGAGCTGCCTGTGAAGGCTTGTATTAAGTCTCAGCCAATGAGTTACCTTTCCTTTTCTTCTATGATGCAGAAACTCTATCTAAAATTTAGATTTGTGAAAGTGCCATACTTCCTGCAGATAGTTTAAATAATTGGATTGATATGGTTTTTCTGTGTCCCCACCCAAATCTCATCTTGAATTGTAGTTTCCATAATCCCTACATGCCATGGGAGGAACCCGGTGGGAGGTAATTGAATCACGGGGGCAGTTACCTCCACATTGCTGTTCTCATGATAGTGAGTGAGTTCTCATGAGATCTGATGGTTTTATAAGGTGCCTTTCCCCCTTTTTCTTGGCACTCCTCCTTGCTGCTGCCATGTGAAGAAGGACATGCTTGCTTCACCTTCTACCATGATTATAAGTTTCCTGAGGCCTCCCCAGCCATGCTGAACTGTGAGTCAATTAAATTTCTTCCCTTTCTGTATTACCCAGTCTTAGATGTGTCTTTATTAGCAGTGTAAGAACAGACTAATATGTGGGTCAATGTCTTTCAGAATATGTGGATAATGCAGAGATTTGCATTAAGCATTTGATATTTACTCAACTTGCTTTTTTGAGCAATATGTATTAAGGACAACCTTGGGTCAGCCCATAGAGGGCAGGTGATTGACGTGGGCCATTGTTCAGAGTGGTATGAGTATGGAGTCCATGTGAAAAGTGATTATGACAGAGGATAAAGGAGAAATAAAGGCATTTTGGTTGAGTGCCTACTGACTTTAAAGTGGATGTTCAAAAAAGCAAAATATCTTTCCCAAAGCCATATAGCTAGGCAGTAAGAGAAGCAATATTCAAAATATGACTCCAGAATTTGTACATTTTTACCAGACTCTACTGCCCTTTTTTGAATAATACAGTCCTAGGTAATTTGCATTCTAATTCTTCTTGTCATGAAGCATCCATGTTGTGAGTTCTATGAACATCTTGGTTTGTTTAATACACAGAATTCTTAGGAATATCTTTGAACTAAATAAGTAGCACTGAATGACTACCATTCATGACGGTGATAGTTGTTTTGTTCTGCTTTGCTTTATTATTATTATTATCAACATTTTAATAGATATCATTTAGAAACTGTCCTACACAATCCTATGCTTTTAAGTGCTTGCAGTCTCAGTCACTATGAATGCACAGGTTAAGAACCTTATTCAAGCCCCCCATCCCAAAGCATTTGATCTTATTCTACCAATGCTTAGCACGATAATTCTCCAACCTATCTCAAGACATGAATACATGCCCTGATTCTAACTTTTTATGTAATAAGAGCTGCCTTTTCTTGGATGACACCCATCCTCAGCTGTATACTCAGCCGACCCCACAGCTCCCAGATGGAGCACCTGAAACCATCATGAAAGTTGCTGGACAGAGCCTCAGGACCCCTTTTGCAGTTTTATGACATTTTATTTTTCCTCAGTGAGGTAACAGATGAACAAATAAAAAAGCAAAATAACAAAGAAATAAAGAATAAATGAAAAAAGGAAGGAAAATAAAAGAATGAAAGAAATGAAAAGAGAAAGAAGGAGGGAGGGAGGGAGGGAGGGAGGAACTTAACACAGGTATTTTGGGAGTTACCATCCAAAATATCCTGGGGACTCTCTTTTACTTTTTGATAACTGCTGTTTCATAATTTTACTGTTATTTCTTGTAGAGCTAGATTAAATAGATACTGTCACACTCCTGAATTTCAAAACAAAGTTAAGTATACAATCCCTACCTTCAGGGAACTTTCACAGATTTTGTTTTCTGTGACAGTTACTTTGGAATGCTGCTCAGCTTTCAAAGCCTCAACCCTTAAACAAATGTTTTTTTTGATAATTGGATTAAGCTACCATCCTACTTCACCCAGAAACCATATTTATACTATAAGATCCAGGCCTCTGGCATACTTGAGTAGACTAAGTGGTCACTTACAAGAGAGGGGAAAGAGGGCAAAATTGCATTTTATGTGTGGCTAGAAATGAAGCACGTAAAACTGCATTGTGATACTTTCCCGCAATGTAGACTGCAAAGATAAGAGAAAGGCGAGTACAGAGAGAAAAAGGATAGTTAAAACATTCAGAGAAACCCAGAAGTATATCTCCTAAAGCCTTCCCATAAATGGGCTTAGACCCTTCCTGAGGTTCTCTTGCATCATTGTCCTTGGGGTTCACTTTATCCTACTTGTATTAGGCTAGATTGAGTAGCATCTTCTTTCTTGCAATTATTGCTGTATATACCCCACTATTGAGAGGCAGCATGGCATACTAGAATTATGACCAGCTATGCACCAAAATGCCTGGAATTGAATTCCAGCTCCAGCACTTAGTAGCTGGGTCGCTGAATAGTGTCCTCCAAATATATCCAGATCCTAACTACAGGAACATGTGAATGTTTTCTTACATGACCAAAATGTAAGGAAATGTAATTCAATGTTATTAAACTAAAAATTTCGAGATAGGGAGGTTATTCTGGATTATCAAGGTGGCCTGAAATATGATCATTATAAGAAGAAAATGGGGAGATTTGACACAGAAGAGAAAGTAGGAGATGTGACGATAGAAGCAAGAGGCTGGAGAGATGCAAAGAAGGAGCAAAGGCCTGCAGCAGCCTCCAGAGCTGGAAGAGGCAAGGAGACTAGCTCTCTGGTTGAGTCTCCAGAAGGAACCAGCCGTGCCAACATCTTGACTTAAGCCCATGGAAACTGACTGCAGCCTTTTTGTGTCCAGAACTAAGATAATACATTTTCATTGTTTTAAGTCACCAAGTTTCTGGTAATTTGTTATAGCAGCAATAGAAAACTAATACAGTAGCTTTGTATGTAACCTTGGGCAATTTTTCTATCTATTCTCTGTTTCAATTTTATCATCTGTAAGGTGGAAAAATGCATGCTTCATCAGATGGCTGTGAGAGTCAGTGATTTAGTGTTTTCTGCCATGTGGAAGGCACTAAGTAAGCATTGTATTGTTCGATGCTTGCATACAACACAATTTTAGTCACATATTTAGTTAGTAGTTGAGTCAGAACTTCTACCCAAGGTTTTTTTGACTCCAAATCTACTACAAGAAAGTTATAAAACAAAAATTAAAACACAAAACAGAACAAAAAATCTATCAATTAATATATCAAATATGATTTGAGCCCACATTTCTTAGGCTTTCCTTTAAAAGTGATCATGGAAAGAGGAAAATTTTATTCTTTTGGTTACTCTACATGAGCAAAAATTCAATTCATTTTCTGCTAAAACAGATGTAGATATCTCCAAACTCTCTCATTTATGTTTTAGCTGCTAAATTTGTACATTATTATTTTTAGCTCCCCTATTTTACTTTTTCAAATCCACTAACAGGTAATCTTTCTAAAAAGTTTTATTTTCCTCTATTTAACTTATTTTGTAGAGATCAATTCAATTCAACAAACTTTTACAAAGCACCCATATGCTTACAGACAGCAACCCAATTATTCATGCATCCATTCATCTACCTATCTATTTGCCCACCAGCTATCAATTTAGCAGGCAGGTATCTGTGAATAGTCACTGAATAGTAATATTTTTGTATGCAGCAGACCCCTAGTGCACATGACAAGTTGTAGTCGGCTATGGAGGGCTTGCAGTTGACTTTTGGAGCCATTTGCATGATCAGAACCTTCAAAGAAATGTGACAAGGACAGTAAGCGAGATTTGACCAGAGAGTGAAATAAAGTGGGGTGGAGGGGTGGCTATATCAGACAGAAAGCAGGGATTGTAAGAAAGAATTCACAGAGGAAATGTGGGGTTGAAGTTATGAGGTTTACGGAGCATAAACTGGAAAGAAAAAAGCCTTAAATAAAAGCTTTAGAAACATTAAAAGGAAAATATGATATGGATAGATTAGACATGGTATTTGATAACATATAGTCAAAGAAAATGTCTTTTCTTCTCCCAGGCAAGAATATAGATTGTCATTTGATTGTCTGATGGAAATAATTTAGAAGAACATACTAGGATATGCTATTTATCAGAGTGGACAGCTTTTTGAGATCTGATGCAGGCATTCTGACTTTTTTTTTCTCTTTCTTTTGTCTGAAACATTACTGACAGTTACTGCTATAGTCCAGCACTCTTGAAGTTGACATATGCTGAGTGACAGATCTAAGAGTAAAATACATTTGAATGTGCCAATAAAAGAAAAATGGGAAAGGGATGAAATTACAGATATATAAAAGTGTATCTTTAAAGCTTTTAGGGGGACAAATTGCTAATCAGGAATTGAACTATATAGAGGCTTGATAAGTTCTAATGCAGAAACCCTTCTGGGATGAAAACTCTTTCTAGTGTATAGTGGTTTAATAAGAAGTCAAATAAAATCCATTTGAAAATGCTGGTTCCATTTGGTATGAAGGAGAATTTTCGAGAGATTTTCAAATGTCTGAATGAACAGTAATCAACCCAACAGGGCTAAGATGGGGTGTCCAGTTGGACAAGCGGCATAAAAGCTGTCTTTGGAAACTCATCATCCACAATAGCACATTCTGTTCTCATTAATTTCTGACAAATGGAAGCTATCTGCAAGGAAATTACACTGACATGAATCAAGTCAATCATAGTGTGCGTTTACTTATAGCCTAAAAATCTAATAGGTACTATCATTTTACAGTCATTGAAACACATTTACACACACATGTGAGCACACACACTCACATCCCACGCGTGAATATTTATAAAGCATACGCAACTTCAATTCTTATTTTATCATCAACTTCCAAAGTAATATTAATTTATTCTAATAAAATTAATTTATTCAATTATTTAATTTTTTTAGAAGCCATAGTAACCACCACATATAGTACCTGTTGGGCCTAAATATTGTCCCATTCTCCAGAATTATTAGACTCTTAGTGTATAGGAATGATAAATTGCTAAGAATTTGCCTCTGCATTCCTGGCCTTAGCTGATTGATTTTGGGGTAGATGCCTGACCTTAGCAAGGCCAGCAAGAGGGTCTCTACTTGGAAGCGGGAGAATGGTAGGGGGAGACCCAGAGGAGAAGCTCATTCAAGCATTCCCATTGCTCAGAATGCCTGTTTCAGAATCCTGGAACCCCAACACTTTGATGGCTCACTCTGCAGAACAGTCCGCAAATTGCAATTTGCTAGAAATGGAAACTACAGTTGCCCTTGCACTTCTAAAGGTAGCAACACATCCCCACTGAATGTACAGGCACTCAGACTACTCCATAAAGATAATTAAAAAAAAACCAAAAAACTTTTGGTAGAAAGCTGACATCATTTTCCCTGCATCAAAACTGCATTTCCACATCTTTTACCAGCTTCAGAATTTACCTGCCACATATTCCATTCTTGAAGCCCTATAATAAACACTGTGGTATCATAAGAACTATGTTTGGTCTTTCTTCTCAGGTCCTGGCACTGAGAGGTTAAAACCCTTGGAATTTCCTGATAGGAGTGTATTTTTGTTATTCATAAAGAGCCTCTTTTTAATCACTCCTGGGATTATGCTAACAAGGTGACTTAGGGTGGGGCACTTAAATAGTCTCAGGATGGAGGTTGGGCACTTAAAAGACTAAGCATATGATTAGAAGATGGGAAGTTTCAGCCCTGCACCCTTACTTCCGGGAGCAGAATGGGTCTGGAGATAGAATTGTATAAACCCCTGGCCAAAGATGTTTGCAGAGCATTCAGGTTGGTGAACACATAGAGTACTGGGAGGGTGGTGCACCCAGGGAGGGCATGGAAACTGTGCAGCCCCTCACCCCCATAGCTCACCCCGTGCATCCCTTTCATTTGGCTACTGCTGAGTTGTATCCTTTATCGTAAACTAGTACATGTAAGTAAAGTGTTACACTAAGTTATGTGAGCCCTCTAGCAAATATGGAAACTGAAGAGGGGTTTATGGAAACTTCTGATTGATATCTGGCTGGTCAGCAATACAGGTGGCCTGGGACTTGTGACTAGTGTCCAAAGTGGGGACAGGCTTGTGGAATGGAGCCCTTTAATTTGTGGAATTGATTACTTCAGGGAGATAGTCTCAGAATTGAATTGAATTTTGAACACCTAGTTGGTGTTTGAGAATTGGAGAGTTGAGTGGTATCAGCAAAAATAGCCCAGAAACACTGATACAAGGTAAAGAGTTGATCGATTTGGATTGTGGTAAAGCTAATATTTTTTCCGGTGATAAAAATTCTTGAAAATTTGCTAAATGCTTTTCATTGCTTTTGTAGGTTTGGTCCTCGTAACTAGCTATCTCTGAGGTATAATATCCTCATTACACCATTGAGGATACTGAGTCTCAAAAAGTAAGAAGTATAGAAGTGAGGCAGCATAGGTTGTCAAGGAAGCGATGACATCCTTGGGACACAGCAACAGTGCTGACCATACAGTCGACGCAATAAGCCTCAGCATTTGCAGTGTTGTTAAGTTCATTCAAGCAAAGCTAACTTCAGTAGGGAATTTTCCCCATAAACAGCATGCACACCTTCATTTTACCTGTCCTCAAACTGACCCTTTGCTCATGATAATAGTAAAAAACATGCTCTTGCGTGGATGTTACAGGCCGAAACAGTAAGAGTCATGATCAACTCAGTATACCACTGGAGGCTGTATGAGCAAACAGCCAACTGTTCTCATAAAAGCAGAATGTTGGCGAACAGACAAACTGCATCTGCCGCCCAGAAGTAATGCTGAGGGCATTCGTGCCCCAAGTTCAGTGTTGCTTGCGATCAGGTAAATCTGAAGCCTGTTAGTAATAATATGAACCTGTGATTAATTAAGCAGCTGACCAATCATTACCTCCTTCTCCCTGCTCTTGTTACCTAATAAATAGGAAGGGCTGTGGAAGCTCAGTGGCTGCCTTTGCTCACTAGAAGCAGGGAGCTCTCTTCTTCCCTGATTCCCCTTCCTTTAAAACAGTTTCTTTTGTCTTAAGTTTTCATTTCTGCATTCGTCCCTTCTTTCAGTCTCATGATGATGGTCTCAAGTAGTAACAGTAGTAACTGTCATAGTGGCGGTCTCAAGTACTAATTGTACAAGTCTGTCACAGGTGGAGATTTAAGACACAAATGAGACATATGATGTATGAACAAGCATGTGCAGTTACTGTGCATGTGCACCCAGAAGACCACCCAGAACCTGCTTACGAGGAATGCCTCTTCCCACCCCCTTATGAATAATTATTTAAGACTCCCATAAAGGGAGTCTCCCTAGTGCCAGTCTTGGCTGTCTCGTCCTTAAGAGCAGCCCACCCTGAATCCTCTTTCTAAGGCTGCACTATCTATTCTGCACTTAACTTTCAAAGTATTCTTTCTCTTTTGCAATAAGTTATGTTGCATCTCCTTTCCTGTGTGTCTCTCATTCGAATTCTTTTAAACTAAGAAGACAAGAACCAAGGTGTTACAATGACCATCAATAGAAGGACAACATACCACCATGCCAGGAACACTGTAACTGTTCCAGTTGCTGAGGTTACTTAAAAATATGGGCATATCTCATTTTGTTATGTCTCATTTTATTGTTCTTCACAGCTAATGCGTTTTTTACAAATTGGCTTGTGGCAACTTTCAAGCGCATCAGTGTGAAGAGACCACCAAACAGGCTTTGTGTGAGCAATAAAAGCTTTTAATTACCTGGGTGCAGGCAGGCTGAGTCAGAAAAGAGAGTCAGCAAAGGGTGGTGGATTATCATTAGTTCTCATAGGTTTTGGGATAGGAGGTGAAGTTAAGAGCAATGTTTTGTGGGCAGGGAAGGATCTCACAAGGTACATTCTCAAGGGTGGGGAGAATTACAAAGAACTTAAGGGTAGGGGAGATTACAAAGTACCTTCTTAAGGGTGGGGGAGATTACAAAGTACATTGATCAGTTAGTGTGGGGCAGGAACAAATCACAATGGTGGAATGTCATCAGTTAAGGCTATTTTTACTTCTTTTGTGGATCTTCAGTTACCTCAGGCCATCTGGATGTATACGTGAAGTCACAGGGGATGCGATGGCTTGGCTTGGGCTCAGAGGCCTGACAGCAACCCTGCATCAAGCAAGTCTATAAGTGCCATTTTTTCAATAGTATGTGCCCACTTTGTGTCTCTTTGTCACATTTTGGTAACACTAACAGCATTTCAAACTTTTTCATGATAATTATATCTGTTATAGTGATCTGTGATCAGTGATCATGATCTTGATGTTACTATTGTCATTGTTTTTCGGCACCACAAACCACAACAATATAAGATGGCTAACTTAATAAATGTGTGTGTTTGGACTGTTCCACCGACAAGCCATTCCCTCATCTCTCCCTCTCCATAGACCTGCCTATTCTCTTAGGCACAACAGTTGAAATTAGGACAATTAATAACCCTACAACAATTTCTAAGTGTTCATGTGAAAGGAGGAGTCTTTTGTCTTTCATGTTAAATTAAAAGCTAGAAATGATTATGCTTACTGAGGAAGATAGGTTGAAAGCTGAGATATGTTGAAAGCCAAGCCTCTCATGAAAGTTAGCAAAGTTGTGACTGTAAAGGAAAGCTCTTAAAGGAAATTAAAAATGCTACTCCATTGAACATACAGATGATAGAAAGTAAAATAATCTTATTGCTGATATGCAGAAAGTTTTAGTGGTCTGAATAAAAGATCAGACCAGCCATAGTATTCCTTTAAGCTAAAGCCTAATCCAGGGCAAGGCCTTAACTCTCTTCAATTCTGTGAAGGCTGAGAGAAGTGAGAACGCTGCAGAAGAAAAGTTTGAAGTTGGCAGAGGTTGTTTCACTAGGTTTAAGAAAAAAAGCCATTTCCATAACCTAAAAGTGCAAGGTGAAACAGAAAGTCCTGATAAAGAAGCTGTAAGTTATCCAGAAGATCTAGCTAAGGTCTAGATACAATTGGTAAAGATTATGACATTAAACAACAAATTTTCATCTAGGCCATGTAGAACTTTTATAGCTAGAGAGGAAAAGTCAATGTCTGGCTTCAAAGGATAGGCTGACCCTCTTGTTAGGAGTTAATGAAGCTGGTGGCTTAAATTTGAAGCCAATGCTCAACCTACTATTCTGAAAATTTGGGGATATGTAAGAATTATGCTAGATATGATCTACCTGTGCTCTATGAATAAACAACAAACCCTGGAAGACAGAACATCTGTTTACAGTATAATTTACCAAATATTTGATACCCCCTGTTTCACATACAGCTTAGAAAGACTCCTTTCAAAATGTTACTTCTCATTGACAATGCACCTCGTTACCCAAGAGTTCTGATGGAGATGTACTAGGAGATTAATGTTGTTTTCATGTCTACTAACACAATATTCAATCTTCAGCCCATGGATCAAAGAGTAATTTTAACTTTCAAGTCTTATTATTGAAGAAATACATTTAATAAGGCTATAGCTGCCATAAATTGTGATTTTTCTAATGGATCTGGGCAAAGTCAATTGAAAATCTTCTGGAAAGGATTTACCATTTTAGATGCCATTAAGAACATTGGTGATTCATAGAAGAAAGTCAAAATATCAACACTGATAGAACTTTGGAAGAAGTTGATTCCAACCTTCATGGATGGGTATAAGGGGTTCAAGATGTCAGTGGAGGAAGCAACTGCTGATGTGGTAGAAATAACAAGATAACTAGAATTAGAAGTGAAGCCTGAAAATGGAACTAATTGCTACAATTGCATAATAAAACTTTAAAGAATAAGGAGTTGCTTTATATGGATGAGCACAGAAAGTGGCTTCTTGAGACAGAATCTACTGTTGGTGAGGATACTGTGAACATTGTTGAAAAGACAACAAAGTAGACTATTACATAACTTAGTTGCTAAAGCCACAGTAGGGCTGGGGAGGATTGACTCTGATTTTGAAAGTTCTATCATAGATAAAATGCTGTCAAACAGCATTGCATTCTACAGAGAAATATTTAGTGAAAGGAGTCAATTGATGTGGCAAATTTCATTGTCTTATTTTTAAAAATTGCCATAGCCACCTCAACCTTCAGCAACCACCATCTTGATGGGTCAGCTGCCATCAACAGTGAGGCAAGACCCTCCACCAGCAAAATGATTATGACTCACTGAAGGCTCAGGTGATTGTTAGTATTTTTAGAAATATTTTAAAATTAAGGTATATCTTTTTTTTAACATAAAGGTATCGCACACTTAATAGACTACAGTGTAGTGTAAACATAAATTGTATATGCACTGGGAAACAAAAAAATTTGTATGATTCTACTTATTGCAATATTCACTTTATTACAATAGTCTGTAATAAAACCTATCATATCTCCAAGATATATCTACATATGTGTATGTTTGTGTATGGATATGACACATTTTTATTATACATATATCATATGACATATTCTCTCAGCTTTTAGAAATTTTATTATCTTTGCAAAATATTTTGTTATTATTTTATAGTGTACCAAAGTTGTTTCTACCCATTACCTTGCATGATTTTTTCCATACCCTCCTGCATCCTCACACACATGCATTAGGCAGTAATTAAGATTATTTTTGCTGTACTTAATAGATAAGAAACTAGAGCTCGGAAAATACTGTTGACTCTCAAAATTACATAATTGAAAGGGCTGGAGTTGAAACTTGCATTTGGAACTTCTTTTTCTCAAGTGTGGTCCTTCCTCTGACATAATCTATCTATTTTCTCCTGGATCATCTGTTCTCTATATCACAATCTATTATGGGAATATGACTTGAACAGAGCGACTGTTAACGACATAATGAACATGTACATTAAGGGAGGTTTGGAAGAGAGTCTTTTCTTGCTAGAAAGAGTATAGATCTGGAGCCAGGATGCTGGACTAGTTAAGGGCCGCTGGTTGTGGAGTCAGATGGACTGGGATTAAATCTTGACTCGTCCACCAACTATCAACTTGAGTAAGTTTATTATCTTCTTTAAATCTTAGTTTCCTTATGAAGAAAATCATAATAGTTATAACTTGCAGGACTGCTGCAGTGATTAAATCATGTTATGAATGTGAAGCATTTATGATACTGCTGAATACAAGAGTTTCTACTATTTCTTAGCCGTAATTATTATATTTTTATTATACTGGAATTAATATGGAAAGCATGACCAGGTAATAGCCTTTGAATTCAGCTTGAAGGCAAATAGAATTTTTACATATATAATAATGGTAATAGCTACCATTTACTAAGTGTTAATTAAGTGTGAGCATGTTAATACACTATCAAATTTAATCCCGAAAACAATTATTTGATTAACTCACAACAGTAAGTTATTGTTCCATTTTAAAGGTTAGAAATTTGAAGTCCAGAGATATTAAATAATTTTTCTAAGGAAAAGAAAATTATTCAATTTAACTGGAGAGTGAATGTATTAAAATGTTATTGATTCTTCCAATAATATATACACCTTAACTAGGGATCTCGGGAAATATAAGATACTAATCCAAAGAAATATGTTTTTAATGATGGAATTTATGACTCCTAAAAGATTGTGAAGAAGAAATATGAAGGTGGGTATGAGGAATATGGCTGAAATGTTTATTCATTCATTCATTCCACATGTTACTAAACTTCCTATTATGTGCCAAATTTCATAGGTTTTCCACGCTGGTTTAGAGTATTAAGACTTATTCTCTTTTCCCGTATTTATTTTAAATAATTTCAAATGTAAGCAAATGTTACAAAAATAGTACATATTCTTTTCATATAGATCAATCTAACATTTCACTGCATTTGTTTTCTCTGTCTCCCTCTGTGTACATACATGCATATAGACGTATATACAAACATTTCTTTTTTGGCTGAACCATTTTATAGTTAGTTACAGGTATGGACACACTCTACCTCTAAATACTTCTGCACATATTTTCTTAGAACAAGAAAGGACTACATAACCACAATAAAATGATCACATTTAGGAAATCAATCATCAATGACATTTTGTTATCTAATGTACTTTCAATATTCAAATTTATCCAGTTGTCTCAATAATATTACTTAAAGCTTTTTTCCTAGTCCTAGATCTAATCAAGAAGTACATCACAGTTAGTCATCATGTCTCTTTAATTCAGAAAAGTCAACCAAGCCCCTTTTTTTAACTCTTAAGACATTGATAGTTTTGAAGAGTCCACATGATTTATTTTGCATAATATCCCACAATTTGACTTGCTTGCTTTCTCATTGATTTTTTTCTTTTCATTTCTGAACATTACATAGGTGATATTTTCTCCTCATTGCATCACCTTAGAAGTTCATGGCGTCAACTTGTTTAATCTCTGTATCTATAAGGAAGAGATTGGACGTTTTTTTGGGGGGAGGCGGGGCAGAGTCTTGCTCTGTCACCCAGGCTACAGTGCAGTGGTGCAATCATAGCTCACTGCAAGCTTGAACTCCTGCACTCAAGTGATCCCCCTGCCTCAGCCTCCCAAGTTGCTGGGACTTCTAGTTCGTGTCACCATGCCTAGCTAATGAATTTAATTTTTTTTATTTTTATTTTTAGTCAAAATGAAGTCTCAGTATGTTGCCCAGGCTGGTCTTGAACTTCTGGGCTTAAGTGATCCTCCTGCCTTGGCCTCCCAAAGTGTGGGATTACAGCCATGAGCCACTGTGTCTGGCTGAAATTGGAATTCTGAAGAATCAAATTTTGCCCCAATTTGCTGTGCTGCCTGTGCTTGGAATAAACATTTTGCAGCCATACAGAAATCAGAAGGTAGATATGATGATGATTCTATTCTTTATTTATGTAACTGAAATTATGTTCATTCAATCATTGATTCATGAATGGATGGCTCTTTCATGAAACAGTTGCTGTTCATGATGGTGAAAAATTATTTTTTATAAGTTAAGGATTTTTATATACAAGGCTGGTATTTATATGGGAAGTCTGACTTACTACTCAAGCATAGTATTCCCAAAGTAGGGTGGGGGGGACACCTTTGAAAATTAAAAATGGTAAGTTTAGGATGAAAAGAAGGAAATGTTGCTTTCTGTAGCAGCTATAAAGTTTATTACTTTACTTGAGTGACTGTGGATCAAGTTACATAACTTTTCCAGTCCGGGTTGACTTATTTCAAAATGAAAGGGATAGATAGGTGATTTCTAAGGTCTCTTTCCTTTTGACATTCTGTTTCTGTCTAAATTTGTTAATATTTTAAAATACAATTTCAATGAATTCATTGAAGACAAATGTATAAGAGGTTATTAGGAAAAACTAGCATTCTTGGAAACTTCCCCCAGTGTCTTAAGCAGACATCACAGAAAAATCACAATTGGCTCAAGGATACCACTAATTCTACTTCTGTTTATTTCGCAGTCTACTATGGATCTTTATGATTCAAATGTCTGACTCATTTTTCTAGATAGGGCTATAGTTTATCCTTCTTTTCATTACTTTATCAACTTATCATTTGCCTTTTGATCCCTACCATGTTTCAGATTTGCTCTTTGACTTTGCTGTTGTTGGCTGATAAAGTTAAACATTTCACTATATCATTCTGGCCCAGAGTCATACAGGACCTCAGAAGTGGTGATTTTTCTTGGCAATAGCATGAGTTCTAAGCCACAAAAGCAGTCTGATCTAATAAGCCAATCTGTATATTCTTAATTGTTAAACTCAGAGAGGTAAAAAGCACATTAACCTTTTCAGTCCTAGCATCACATTCCACATAATTCATTTCCACTTCATGGTGTATTTGTGGGGAAATTGAAAGTAGAAGCAACTCAAAAGGTTGCTCAAAAAGAGAGAAAGATAAATACAGAAGGAGATTGATAATTTAAAATATCACTGGATTAGAGAACAGATTATAGATCCATTTTCTGAATGTGTTTAACTGATGAGGTTTATTCATTCACTTAGTCATTCATGATTCTATAATACTATAAGGATAATGGCAAAGGAAACAGATTCTGTAGCTTGTCTGCTTAAGTTTAAATCAGAGCTCTGCTACTTGCCAACAAGGTAAGTCAGTTAAACTCCATGTGCTTCAGTTTCTTTTTCTTTTCTTTTCTTTTTTTTTTTTTGAGATGGAGTCTCGCTCTGTTCCCCAGGCTGGAGTACAGCAGTAGCATGATCTCGGCTCACTGCAAGCTCCATCTCCCAGGTTCAAGCGATTCTTCTGCCTCAGCCTCCCCAGCAACTGGGACTACAGGCATGCACCACCACGCCCAGCTAATTATTGTACTTTTAGTAGAGGCGGGGTTTCACCATGTTGGCCAGACTGGTCTCGAACTCCTGACTTCGTGATCCACCTGCCTCGGCCTCCCAAAGTGCTGGGATTACAGCTGTGAACTGCGCCCAGCACTTCAGTCTGTTTATTTAGAAAAATGAGAAAAATGATAGTAGCTATTTCAAGGTACTGATAATAATTAATCAGTTAATGTATGTGAAATCATTTAAAACATTGCTTAGCACATAGTAAGTGCTACATAGATATTAGCTATTATTATTAATCAATAGTTATTGATATCCTATTACATGTCTGACATAAGGAATTGTGTACACATTCTTGAAGTCAAATAATAAGTCAGAGTAATATTTGATGTTCAGTAGTTAACCGAGAATATTCCTATCCATGGGATTTCTTCCTCAAAGAATAATAAAGACTAAATTTATTAAATGTTTGCTCTTTGCCTAACACTCTTTTAGATGTCCTTTATAATTTTTTTTTTAGTTTTTATTTAGTTTTCATTATACAGAAAGTTTAACTCTTTGCCAAAAGTCATATGACTTGAAAACGGTAAAACCAGGATCAGCTTTAGGCAGCCTGATGCCATGATTCTTTGTTCTAAGTAACACTGGATATATATAAATCTTTTGAGACGTGTCATACAGTCTCTTCTTTTAATCCACACAGATTTATTGAGAATATGGTACATGCTCCTAGTGGGTAGAGAGGAATCAGGCATAGCTCCTGCCATCAAGGAGATCAGAGTTTCATGATGAAGATAAAAAAAAGAAAATGACTATGTGTGGAATGTGCTAATAGTGATATGAGCAGGGCAAGCTCAAGGCACGAGGGAGGGTCAAAGGAAGCTTATGAAAGGAAGAGATTCTTCGGCAGTGTTAAGGTAAGCAGACGTGGAGTGGCATTTGAAGCACAAAAACAACATGTGAGAAAATCCATGATGCATTTGAGAAGTTACAGGATTTGGGGGCTGGTGTTTATATGAGAACATGTAGGAGACATGAACTAGAAAGACAAAAGGGGGACATGAATTCACATTGTATGCTAAAGTGAGGAGTTTGACATTTATCAAGGAGGCATGGAGCTTCTTTGAAAACATTTAACTAGGACAATGACCAGAGAAAATTTTCTTGGCAAAGATCATTATATAAAACATATTAAGAAATATTTTTATCATGTCTTTGAATTAATGATATGTTTTAGGGAAACATTTGTATTAAATCCTCATTTTTGGGATTTCCACTAATGCATTTCAGTAAGGAGTATTACTAACACTACTTATCACAACTAACAACAACTACTATTTTTTTTTTAAGTTTACAGCATGCCATGCTTTCCACTCTTTATCTTCCATCTATTCTGACTTCTTTATTATTCCAATTTTTAGATAAAGAAACCGAGGCTTAAGAATGTTAACCTTTACAAATTTGCCTCAGAATCATGACCCTGTGAAGAAACCTGAACACAGAAGTCTTAAATGGATTCCATATGAATACTCTTTTCTGCCCTCCATATGGGACCCTCCTTCGAGTCCCCACTGCATGTGGGCCATTGTGCCAGGGCCAGTTCCAACCCAGTCTACCTAATCAATGGCCATGCTCCTGTCTTCCTTGATAGCAAACCTTGATTTTGTTCTGGCAACAGTTCTGACCAGGGACATACAGGCACACGGGTTCTGGTGACCTATTGGGAAAGATATTCCTCTGATAAGAGAAGCATGTGAGATGATGGTCCCCTTTAGTCTTTCCTGCTTGCTTCGGTTTTGTATGCTCTTGGAGAATGTCATATTCAGAGCTGAGTAGCTCTCATGTCATCTGTTAATAGAGATCTTTGAAGACAAAAGCCAACATGCTGAGGATGGTGGGAGAAATGAATGTGAAGATTTCAAGTGTCTGTGTGGGATCCTGTGATATGCTGTCCAGATCTCACTGCAGGAAGGAAAGATAATTATTCCCACTTTTCGAAGTGCTGCTGCCCTCAACTGTCGATCCCTTCAGGGATTGTATCAGCAGCACAGAGCGTCCCTTCCTAAGGTCCTAAATCCCATAACTAATGGGCTTAGGATCTCTAAGATCGCAGCCTTTTCCTCCTAATGGAAGAGAGCTCTGAAAGGTCATCAAGTCTCCAGAACTCCTCATTGAAGGTCAGCTGTTTTCCCTGGGCCTTTATAACAATTGGACTTCTCCCTGCGCCAATGCTGCCTCTTTTCCTTTCCTTCCACAATGTTGATCCCCAAAGTACTCTGTAGTAAACCTTTCCCAGGCTAAAAACAATTTTAGAGTCTGATTCTTGGGGAACCCAACCTGCACCAGTCCTTGCTTGATGGCTGTTTTGGGCTGCTGAACTAACTATGGATCATTTATATCTAGGTATTTTGTTAAGATACCAATACACATATCTTATAGTTTAAACTATATTTGACACTGATCACAATATTTTGTACACATTTGTTTATCCCTCCTCCTTTCTAGCTAAGCTGTGAGGTCATCAAAAGTGTTCACTATTGTATTAATCTGTTTTCACGCTGCTGATAAAGACATACCCAAGACTGGCTAATTTATAAAGAAAAAGAGGTTTAATGAACTCACAGTTCCACATGGCTGGGAAGACCTCACAATCATTGTGGAAGGTTAACGGCATGTCTTGGAGTTTACCCTGATAAAACCATCAGATCTCGTGAGACTGAGGCACTACCACGAGAACAGTATGAAGGAGACTGCCTCCATGATTCAATTATCTCCCACCAGGTCTCTCCCACAACACATGGGAATTATGGGAGTTACAATTCAAGATGAGATTTGGGTTAGGACACAGCCAAACTATATCAACTATGCTATCCTCATCACTGTGTCTCCCTCCAAGTTTATAACAGTAAATTAAATCTAATAGGCACCCAATAAATGTGTGTTACATGGATGAATAAAACCTATACTTATCTAAAGGATTCATATTCATGGCCACATCCTGGTGCACTGAACTATTTTTGCAGAGCTAAACTTTGTACATGGTGAATTTTCTAAATCACACATTTCAGAAAATGCACTAAGCAACCGGAAAAGGATCACATGCCATATCCAATTTTTTCGAACAATGTGGCCAGTCTCAAATTGAAAGTTAGTGTTTAGATCTTTATAAAACATTCTATTGGTGGTACAAGACAACATATCTCAAAACATTGGGTCCTGAGAAATGGTAAACCTACACCAAGCTTTACTCTCTAGAACCTAGTTCCCTCAGAACAAAGTTCATAAATTATTATTTTTTTCTTTACACAGCTGCAGAGGTAAAACAAACAAAAAATGCACTTAAAACAAAATAAACAAAAAGTCCCAGGTTCAAATCCTACTGCGGATACTAACTAGAGCTTCATCTTGGGCATGAAGTTCTTCTGTTTATTAAATGGGAAAAATCAAGTGTTCTAAGAATGCTTCTTAATTCATTTTAAAGCTGTGATTCAGGCATTTATTCCCAAGTTTTGTGTGCTTATTTTCTGTTTATGATACCATGTGATAAATTTGTTCTATAATATTTTACCAAGGAATCATTTTTTTCTCTCTTTATTCTTACATTCTCCTGTTAGTTCCTAAGAATTGCTTATTTGCCTGGCCCACTCAGAAACTAAGAGCTAGGTTAACACTTAGATCTCCTTATTAAAATATTTTCCTTGTCTTTCATAGATATTATCTTCCATTTCTCTTATATTAGCTGCACTTTATAACTGTGTTTTACTGCAAACAAGGTCTTCTAGGAAGTACGAAGGCATTTACATTTTTATGTAAAATTTAATGCATGCAATATTAAAAAGAACTCTACCATTTACTGATTATCTTCTATGAACTCAGTGCTTCCAAATCTTTAATCTTCAAAGAAACCTGACAAGGTAAAGAATTTGTCATCTTCCAGATGAGGAAAGTTAGGTTTGAGACAATTAAGTAACATGCCCAAGGCAAATCAGTTAAGTCAGTGGTGCATTGAGGATTAGAAGTCAAAACTCCATGACCCCCAAAGTTGTATTGTTTCCTATACACCAGAGGGCAAGGAGACAGACAGGCAAACAGCAGCTTCCAAGGACATAGATAACTGTTTGCAATTCCTTGCCAAGAAGTAAGATAGAGATAACTATTTTTATGAAAATCAAGACTTACATGGATCTTAGTTAACACAATGTTAGATTTTAGAAATTATTTGACAAAAACCTAATGAAAGAATATGGACCAATGTTTTGCATCTATATTTTTCCTTTTTAAGAGATTATTCTTCCCAGTGACCTTCTTTAGTAACAATTAATAAATAAGCATTACTTGATAAGTTAAGCTCAGAGAAAACTTAGAATGATTAAACATTTAAAAACTTGGCTAGTTTTATTCTTTTTAAGGTGTCAGAACTTGGGAGGAGATGCAGAAATACATAATTTAATTTTCCCCAATTTATTAATCAAATAATATATTAGCTACATGGAGGTCATTTTAAAATAAATGAAATGATCTACTTGGTCATCACTATAACACAACAGTTGTTTTCATTTCTTTTTCTTGTATTTCCTTTAATCCTCTCACAATATGAGGTTGTGAAATCCTTATATTTGAAGTATTTGTTAAGAATAGCATACTGATGGGAACACAAGATCTTAATAAATATGATTTGATGAAAAGACACCAAAGTTCAGCTTTTGCTCCAGAGAATACAATGTAACCAGCTTTATTTGATATAGAATCATTTACACAGACTGTGGCCTCTAGTTAGAGCTCATAACGGCAGAAAGAAATATTGAATATGAAGAAAAAGATATTTTCCAATGAGATATTAAAAGATGACATAGGCTGAGAGATCAGGGAGGGGGGCAGTTTGAAAGGGGAAAGATGAAGGATAGTCTCTAGCATGTAGAGAGATAATATCACTGTGTTTTTGTTTTTTTTTTCTTAGAATATCTTTTCAACCAAAAAAGGGACATTCTGTTCATTGAATAAAGGAGTAAATAAATGAATAAAATCAGCTTTTTTCTTTTTTTCTTTTTTTTTTTTTTTCCTACACAGCTGCAGTGGTAAAACAAAATGCACTTATAAATAAAAAAAAAAGAAAAAAGATAAACAAGAAGTCTGAGGTCCAAATCCTACTAAGCAGGGTCACCAGTCAGCAGGCTGCTGCAGCCACCTAGGTGATGGCAGACAAGTGGTGTGGATGAGGGTGATAGCAGCGGAGATGAAGAGAATCTTGAGAAATGGAACTTACTTGAGATTAGGAAGTTTGTGCTTGGGAAATCCACAAATTATCTCCCTGGATTGAAGCTACACAGAAAACAAAATCAAAACCAGAGACCATGTCCAAGTTTACCACAAATGATTACTTTGATAGGATCTAAAATGTTTGTGACCCGAACACCATTTCTTTAAGGCAAATCTGATGAGCCAAGAGATAATCAAGAGGGTGGCTTTGTGGGCGTAGAATTTGAATAAGGGAGCTAGCTGGCTCGGATGCTGACTAGCGCTAGGGAACACAGCCAGATTCAGCATTCTCACAGTAAGAATGGTCTGGCCAGCAAGGTCAGAAATACTTGAAGTGCAGTGGCCATACTCCTGTGCCTCTTCCTCCAGGAATCATTTCACCGTTGAGATGGGCAATGCTGCTGCCTGGACACTGATATTCCTCCTCCTCAGTCCCTGCTGACTACCCCTGCTCTGTTTGCTTCTAAAATGTTTTTTTGCTACATTCCTGGGACTAGCAACCTTCTGTTTTTATAGTTCATTTATTATTATATAATTGTCTAGTGGGGATTAAAATTTGCCCATTATTGCCAAGGTATATAAAAGAATATAGCTACTATTTTTTTCTACAAATGATCAAAATATTCTCACAAGCCTTTCTTTCCAGAGGTAGAGGGGGTCAAAAGCGGAGATTAACAATTACCACTTTTCAAATTATTTTGGGTTATTTCTCATATCTTTCTCTTTGGAGAGACTGTGTCTTACTTTGTTTGAGCTATTACATCAAAATATCTTGGATTAGGTAATCAATAAACAACAGAAATGTATCGCTCTCAGTTCTAGATAGCTGGGAAGCCTAAAATCAAGGCACAACAGATACGGTGTGTGGTGAAGGCCTAATCCTCATATATGGTGGCTTCTTACTGTATCCTCACATGATGGAATAAAGAAACAGGCGTCCTCGAGCCTCTTCTCTAATGGCAAATCCATTTTGTGGCCCTCATGACCTAATAGCCTCCTGAAGGCCCCACTTCTGAATATTATTGCATTGGAGATTACATTCAACATACATATTTTGGGAGGATGCAAATATTCAGACCATCACAGACTGCATGATCAAATTCAAGACTGAAATAGTCTAATGGTGTTGTTTCTCTCCTCTAAAGAGTCTCCTTTTCTCCTCCTTCTCCCAAATATGGCTTTTTTTTTTTTTTGAGTCTTGCATTGTCACTCAGGCTGGAGTGCAGTGGCAAGATCTCGGCTCACTGCAACCTCCACCTCCCAGGTTCAAGTGATTCTCCTGCCTCAGTCTCCCAAGTAGCTGGGATTACAGGTGCCTGCCACCATGCCCGGTTAATTTTTTTGTATTTTTAGTAGAGACAGGGTTTCAGTATGTTGGTCAAGCTGGTCTCGAACTCCTGACCTCGTGATCCACCTGCCTCAGCCTCCCAAAATGATTACAGGTGTGAGCTACCACACCCAGCCCCTCTTGATAAAGAAGGAAGTTCATGTAATCTCGTGTCAGCAAGAAAAGGAGTCTAGCTGGGGCCCTGTGCCCTTACTAGTTTCTAGCAAGTGTGGTTGGCCTGGTTGCTGTGCACATATTTTTCTTTCCAATTTAAAATAAAAAAAAAAATGTATATGTGGGTGTTTCATTGTGGTGCTCCCTGCCCCAGATCAAATGTGAATCCCTGGGTTGTCTGCATTTTTCACAGATTCATCTTTCAATACATCTCTCCTTGCTGATCTTTACCTCCTAGGTCATTCCAATGAAGCAAGGACTATGAACAGCAGCCTGCATCTTTTTCTATTTTTCCAGCCTCTCTGGGGCTCCTCTGCTATCTCCTCACCCCAGTCTCTCCTCTGGGCAGGGCTGTTTGAGGGACTCAGGCAGTATTCTTAACTTAACTGAATCCTTTTACATCTTTCTTCTTCTGGCCTCACACCTAGAACTGAAAGGTCTCTCAACTCATTTTTCTGTCTAGCTTCCGTTTCTTCTCCCTTGTGGCCCTCAGTCCTTTGCCTTTTTTTTTTTTTTTTTTTTTATGGCAGAAGGTACTTGTGGGAAGCCTGCTTACTGATAAAATACATAAGGGGGTACTCTTTAGATACTATCACCTTTAATCAGGCCAGTCAAGGAGCTAAGATAGTACTATTGTTTGTCTCTTCTCTGACCTTTTATGTGTGTGTGGTTGATCTTAGGGATTTACTCCCAGGAGGCAATTTCCCTTTTGTCAAAATTCTTAGGGATACAGATAGTCTCTAAAGATAAATATATATTTAAAAACAACAGAACACACACACACACACACACACACACACACATATGAAGGAGAAGAAAGAGATAATTAATATTTTAGAAGAGTTGATGTGCTAGACACCGCTAGAAGATTCACACACATTTTCAAAATCAATAACTCACAAGAACTAAATCCTCTATTACAAATCTAAAACTGGAGACTGCCAAAATCTCAAGTTTATATAGTTACGTATTTACTGATGTCCCACAAGTACTCCAAACCCAAAATGTCTGCTTATCTCTGTACAGAGGCTCCTCATTCCTCATCTCCCATTACAGTGAATGTCGCTAACATCCAAACAAACTCTAGGGTCAGAAAGTTTGCCATCATGCTATATCACTTTCTTTAAGCCATTCTCTTATCTAAGCAAATACAAAGATTTTAAATTTCTACCACCTTAAAATATTCTTCTTTTTTGTCCTATTTTCTCCAGCTACTCTGTGACTGGCTAGACACAGACATTTATCACTGCTCACTTCCACAATGCAATAGAATCCTAATTGGCCTGTTCTATTTCATATTCCCTGTATTGTTTCTAAAACATAGATTTGGTCATGTCATATGATATGGTTTGAATCTATGTCTTTACCCAAATCTCTGTCAAAATGTAATCCCCAGAGTTGGAGGTGGGATCTGGTGGGAAGTAATTGGATCACAGAGTTCTCATGAATGGTTTAGTACCATCCCTCTTGGTACTGTATAGTGAGTGAGTTCTTATGAGATCTGGTTGTTTAAAAGTGTGTAGCACCTCCGCCCTTGCTGTCTTGGTCCCACTCCTGCTATATACTTGCTCCATTTGCCTTCTACCGTGAGTAAAAGTTCCCTGAAGCCTTCCCAGAAGCAGATGTTGCCATGCTTCCTGTACACCCTGCAGAATCATGAGCCAATTAAACCTCTTTTCTTTATAAATTTCCCAGTCTCAAGTATTTCTTTATAGCAATGTGAGAATGAATTAATACATCATGTCCTCACTTAAAATTCTTTAGTGGCTCTCCGTTTCTTCCTTAAGAAAATCCAGCCTCCTTAGCATGGTTTGAAAAGCTCCTTGATTTGCCTATTTGTAGTCTTATTTCTATGCTTTGTGGTATTTCACAGTTCTATGGCTTTGCTCTGCTCTTTTCTTGGCTTTAAACATATTTTACTTATTTACCTGTCTCTGTCAGTTTATTTACTTGCCAAAATTAACCCAAGAGTAAAGATTTTCTGATGCCCCAAATAAGATCAACCCATTTTCCTTTGTGCTTCTGCAAAGTCATATACGATAGGATGCTTTCTTCCTTATGTGTATCTAGTTATCCAGGGATATTAGTGTTAGTATATCTTATGCCCAGAAAACTCTCCGCCTCTTAGTAAGCACCTAATAAGTATTCAAAGCCATGTTGAAAGAGAAATAAAGAGGAAAATAAAAGTAAGAAAATATAGATCATAAACAGGAAATAAAAACAACTGGCCAGGATCAGCTCAGAGCTAACAGGGGCTCCCCATTGCAGGAAAAGGTAAAAGAGAGATCCTCAATGCTCCACATTCAAATTACAGATGTCTGCAATACCGACTACGAGAGAGCCCCTTGGCCCTTATAGTTCCTGAGCTTAGTACAGGGATCTGCCTAGAGTCTTCATGACTACATTGTCCCTGAGAGGAAATTCATGCTGGGTCTCACCCACTCCTGGGTCACAAGCTGCTGTAGCAAAGTGCTATTTTGAGAGCTGAGCCAATATCATACTACCTCTTTTCCTGGGTCTCAATAACCCTTGAATTTTCAAATCCCTGGGGTCCTACCAACATCCCTCATATCTACTCACAGGCCTGCAGCACTGAGACATCAGCTTCACTCAGTGTATCAGCTATGTCCCTAGTACCTGAGCCCTGGAAGCACCTTACAACTTGAACAACAGGTAGTCAGCACATCAGAGAGGCTACTTTGGGAATACAGGGAGCCAAAATATTTGCTCCATGAAGCCTGAGAGCCACTCACCCAAGGCCTCTGCCATTAACAGTGACTCAGTCACCTCCAGCATTGGGATTGCCACACAACTGATTGTTCTGCCTAGGGAACCAAAACTTGGTCCATTTAGGCTGCTAATGCCACTGCAGGTGCTAGCACACACTGCTCAGGGATGCAAGGAGACCAGCCAGCCCAAGACTGCTGCTGCCATTGCTAATGCCTGTGTATGTCATCTGGAGGCCTGAGGACCACCCTGCCAAGGCTGTTACCACCAGCAATCTCACAGACTTCCATGGGATTCAAAGAACATTCTCACAAGGGTCTGCTGCAGCTGGTGCCCATGCATGGCACTCAGGGGCCTAAGACCTGGCCTTCCTGGCAACCTAGTTCCCAGAAAAGCATCAACACAGCCTTCACAAGTAACTGCAGCCAGAGTCACTGAGGAACTCATACATACCATTGAGATTAATTACAGCTTAAGAAATTATATGAAGACTCTATGATACCCACCCAGAAACAAAGCCAAGGTTCTCTGATTGACTGACACTACAGATTCATCTACAGAAAAAAAGTCTTTCCTTATAAAAGCTACCCCATAAAATTGGAAGAAGCAACTGTTGCACAAGATGTGCATATGTCCATGTAAGAACACAAGAAACATGAAAAAGCAAGAAAACATAGCACCAGCAAAGGAATACAATGATTCTCCAATAAAAGACTCCAAATGAAGCTTGCAGTGAGCCAAGATCGTGCCACTGCACTCCAGCCTGGGCGACAGAGCGAGACTCTGTCTCAAAAAAAAAAAAACCAAGACTCCAAAGGAAAAAAAAATTATGACATGCTTGAAAAGGAATTCAAAATAATGATCTTAGGGAAACTCAGTAAGATACAAGAGAACACAGACAATACAAAAAAAAATCAAGAAAACAATTCATGATCTAATAAGAATCTAACAAAGAGATAGCCACTATAAATAAAGAGGCCAAGTGCAGTGACTCACGCCTGTAATCCCAGCACTTTGGGAGGCCGAGGCGGGCGGATCACAAGGTCAGGAGATCGAGATCAACCTGGCTAACATGGTGAAACCCCGTCTCTACTAAAAATACAGAAAATTAGCCGGGCATGGTGGCGGGCGCCTGTAGTCCCAGCTACTTGGGAGGCTGGGGCGGGAGAATAGCGTGAACCCGGGAGGTGAAACTTGCAGTGAGCCGAGATCACACCACTGCACTCCAGCCTGGGTGACAGAACGAGACTCTGTCACAAAAAAAAAAAAAAAGAACAGAACATGTCTGGGCACAGTGGCTCATGCCTGTACTTCTAGCACTTTGGGAGGCTGAGGTAGGTGGATTACTTGAGGTTAGGAATTCAAGACCAGCCTGGCCAACATGGCAAAGCCCCCTCTCTACTAAAAATACAAAAATTAGCCCAGGGGGGTGGCGCATGCCTGTAATCCCAGCTACTTGGGCGGCTGAGGCATGAGAATCACTTCAACCTGGGAGGCAGAGGTTGCAGTGAGCCAAGACTCCACTGCACTCCAGCCTGGGCAATAGAGTGAGACTCTGTAAGAAAAAAAAGAAAAAAAAGGAAAGAACAGAACATAAATCTAGGAAATCTAGGAAGTGGAAAATTTAATAAATGATAAAAATATAATCCAGAGCTTTAACAATAGACTAGATAAAGTAGAAGAAAGAATTTGTGCATTTGAAGATAGATCTTTTGTAATAAGCCAGTCATACAAAAAAAAAAAAAAGAAGAAGAAAGAAAAAGAATGAAGAAAGCCTATGTGACATATGGATGCCATCAAATGAACAATTATTTAAATTATGGCATTCCAGAAGGAAAAGAAATGGAAAAAGACCTAGAAAACATATTTAATAAAATAATAGCTGAAAACTCCCCAAGTCTTGAAAGAAACATAGTCCTCCAAATACATGAAACTTAACGTTTCCAAACAGATTCCACCCCCCAAAAAAACCCTCTCTGAGGTATATTATAGTCAAACTGTCAAAAGCTAAAGAGAGAATTCTACAAACAGCAAAAAAAAATGTGTCAAGTCACATATAAGTTAATCACTATTAGACTTACAGCAGATTTCTCAGCAGAAACCTTCCAGGCCAGGAGAGAATGGGATGATATATTTAAAGTACTAAAAGAAAGAGAGGGAGAGAAAAAAAAAAAAAAAACTGTCAGTGAAGAATACTAGATCCAGGAAAACTATCCCTCAGAAATGAAGGAGAAATAGTATTTTCCAGGCAAGCAAAAATGGAGGAAATTCATCACCACTGGGTTGATCCAACATGAAATCTATAAGAGAGTTCTACATCTGGAAGCCAAAGGACAATATCTATCATCATGCAAAAACACAAAAGTATAAAATTCACTGGTAGAGTGGGTATACAAAAGAGAAAGGAAAAAAAATCTAATGTTATCACTACAGAAAATTAACAAATCTCAAAGATTAAAAGCAGGAGGAAGGGAACCAAGGATATACAAAACAGTCAGAAACCAATTAACAAATGACAGCAGCAAGTCTTCATCTGTCTGTAACAATCAGAATGTAAATGGTTTAAATTCCCAAATTAAAAAATACAGACTGGTTGAATGGATTAAACAAACCTAGATCCAAATACATGCTACTCAAAAGAAACTCAGTTCATCTGTAATGACACACATAGACCCAAAGTGAAAGGTTGGAAAAAGACATTTTGTACAAATGAAAAGAAAAAGTATATAGGAATGGCAATACTTATGTCAGGAAAAATAATTTTCAGGCAAAGAATAATTAAAAGAGAAAAAGAACATCATTATATAATGATGGAGGTATCAGTTCACCAAGAGGATATAACAATTATATATGCACTCAACACCAGAATATCTATGTATACAAAGCAAATATTATTAGAAATAAAGAGAGTGAAGGATTCCAATATAATAATAGTCATGACTTCAACACCTATATTTCAGCATTGGATAGATCATGTAGACAAAATCAGCAAAGGAACATTGGAGTTAAACTGCACTCTAGACCAAAAGGACCTAACAGACATTGACAGAGCATTCCGTTCAAAGCTGCAGAATACACATTCTTCTTAATTCCGTATAAAACATTCTCCAGAATAGACCACAGATTAGAGTACAAAACAAGACTTAACAAATTTTTAAAAATCTAAATCATATCAAGTATCCATTCTGACTACAATAAAGTAAACCTAGAAATTAATAACAAGAGTAATTTTGGAAACTACAAACACATAGAAACTGAACAATATGCTGCTGAATAACCAACAGGTCAATATAAAATTTAAAATAAAAATTTAAAAATTTCTTGAGACAAATAAAAATAGAAACGTAACATACCAAACCTTATGGGATACAGCAAAACCAATATCGAAAGGAACGTTTACAGCAATAAATGCTTACATCATGAAAGTAGAAAGATTTTAAATAAAGAACCTAACAATGGCTACCACATGGAACTAGAAAAGCAAGAACAAACCAATCTAAATTAATTGTAGAAAATAAATAATAAAATCAGAACATAACTAAACAAAATAGACACAAAATTAAAAATGATCAATGAAATAAAAATTTATTCTCTTAAAAGAATAAGCAAAATTGACAAATGGTTATCCAGGCTAATAAAAATGACAGAAAACTCAATCAAAAATATTGGAAATGAAAGATGAGATATTACAACTGATAGCACAGAAATACAAGGGATAATTAGAAACTATTATGAACAACTATATGTCAACAAATTAGAAAACTTAGAAGAAATTGATAAATTCCTAGATATGAGTAACCTTCTAATATTGAAGAAATAGAAAACCTGAACAGATTAAAAACAAATAACAAGTTTGAATCAGCAATAAAAAGTCTCCCAATAAAGAAAAGCTCAGAATCAGTTGACTTTACTGCTGAATTCTATGGAAGCGCCATAAAAGAACATTAATTCTTCTCAAACTATTTCAAAAAATTGAAGAGATGGAAATTCTTAACCCATTCTACAAGTCCAGCCTTACTCTGATAGCAAAACCAGACAGGGACATGACAAAAAAAAAAAAAAAAAAAAAATTACAGGCCAATATCACTGAAGAACAAGGATGCAAAATCCTAGAAATATATTAGCAAACTGAATCCAACAGCACATCAAAAAGATAATAAATCATGATCAAGTGGGATTTATCCCAAGAATGTAAGTATAATCAACATATACAAATAAATAAATGTGATAAATCACATCAACACAATGAAGGTGAAAAACTACAAGTTCATTTCAATAAATGCAAAAGAAAGTAGACTGGATAAAATTAATCATCCATTCATTTACAAAAAACCTTTCAACAAATTTTGTATATAAGAAACATACCTCAATACAATAAAAGCCATATAGGAAAACACACAGCTAATATCATACTGAATGGGAAAATGCTGAAAACCTTTCCTCTAAGAACTAGAACAAGACAAGGGTGTCTACTTTTACCACTCTTATTCAACAGAATACTGGAAGTCCTAGCCAGAGAAATTAGACAAGATAAAGATATATAGGACATTGAAATTCAAAAAGAGGAAGTCAAATTTTCCCTTTCTGCAAATGACATGCTTTTATATAGAGAAAACCTTAATGGCTTCTCTACAAACCCTTAAGGTGATAAACAAATTAAGTGAATTTGCAGGATACAAAATTGACATACAAAAATCAGTAACATTTCCATACACCAATAATGACTTAGCTGAAAAAGAAATCAAGAAAGCAATCCCATTTTACAATAGATAAAAAATGTTTAAAATATCTGAGAATAAATTTAACCAAGGAGGTAAAAATATCTACAATGAAATCATAAAACACTGGTGAAAGAAATTGAAGGAACACAAAAAGTGAAAAGACATCTCATGCTCATGTATTGGAACAATTCATATTGTTAAAATGATCATACTATGTAAGATGATCTACAGATTTAACACAAATTCTATAAAAATACCAATGGCATTCTTCACATAAATAGAAAAAGAACAATTCTAAAATTTTCACGGAACCACAAAAGATCTCAAATAGTTAAAACAATCCTGATTACAGAGAAAAAAGCTAGAGGCATCACACTACCTGACTTCAAAAATACTACAAACAGCCAGGCACTATGGATCACACCTGTAATCCCAGCACTTTGGGAGGCCGAGGCAGGTGGATCACCTGAGGTCAAGAGTTTGAGACCAGCCTGGCCATCATGGTGAAACCCCGTCTGTACTAAAAACACAAAAAAGAATTAGCCAAGTGTGGTGGCATGTGCCTGTAATCCCAACTACTCATGAGGCTGAGGCAGGAGAATCGCTTGTACCCAGGAGGCAGAGGTTTCAGTGAGCCAAGATTGCACCCCTGAACTCTGTACTCTGCACTCCAGCTTTGGCAACAGAGTGAGACTCGGAAGAAAAAATAAAACAAAATAAACACTTCAAACATCTAGTAAGTAAAACAGGATGGTACTGGCATAAAAGCAGACACATAGACCAGTGGAACAGAGAATGCAGAAATACATTTACATAGTTATGGTCAACTGATTTTTAACTAAGGCTCCGAGAACATATACTGGGGAAAAGACATCTTCAATAAATGGTGCTGGGAAAACTAAACATCCATGCAGAAGACTGAAACTAGACTCCTATCTTTCACCATATAAAAAATAAATCAACTCAAAATAGATTAGAGACTTAAACCTACAACCCAAAACTACAAAATTACTAGAAGAAAATATGGGGGAAACACTTCAGGACTTTGATCTAGGCAAATATTTTATAGTAAGACTTCAAAACCACAGGCAATAAAAAGAGAAATAGGCAAATGAGATTATAGTAAATGAAACAGATTCTGCATAGCAAAGGAAACTCAGTGAAGAGACAATCTTTAAAATGGGAGAAAAATATTTGCAAACTATCCAACAAGGGACTAATATCCACATTATAAAAGGAACTAAAACAACTCAACTTCAAAAATCAAATAATCTAATTTAAAAATAAGCAAAGGATCTGAATAAACATTTCTCAAAAAAGGAGATGCAAAGGGCCAATAAGTACATGCAAAACTGCTCGACATCATTAATTATCAAGGAAATGCAAATAACCACCATGAGATATCATCTCATCCAAATTAAAATGGCTATCATCAAAAAGACAAAAAATAACAAATGCTGGCAAGGAGGTGGAAAAAATTAAACTCTTACAAACTGTTGGTTGGAATGTAAGTTAGTACAGCTTTGTGGAAAATAATATGGCATTTTCTCAAAAAACTGAAAATAGGAGTACCATACAATTGAGCAGTCTCACTATTGGGTATTTATCCAAAGAAAAGGAAAGAGTATTGAAGAAAATACCTGCACTCCCATGTTTGTTGCAGCACTATTCATGATAGTCAAGATATGAAATCAACCTAAATGTCCATCGACAGATAAACAGATAAAGAAAATGTGGTATATATTCATGATGGAATACTATTCAGCTGTAAAAAAGCAATGGGATCCTGTAATTTGAGGCAGCATCAATGAGCTTGAAGGTCATGAAGTTAACTGAAATGAATCCGGCACAGAAAGATGAAGATACCACATGTTCTCATTCATATGTAGGATTGAAAGAAACTGAGCTCACAGAGATAGTAGAATTGTGATTTCTAGAGGCTGGGAAGGGTGAGGAGAAGGGAGGAGAAGTTGTTTAATGGGTGCAAAGTTGTAGCTAGAAGGAAAGACTAAGTTCTAATGTTCTGTAGCACTGTAAGGTGAATATCATTAACAATAATTTCGTGTATATGTTCACAAGCTAGAGGAGAATATTTTGAATAGTCACAAAGCAAAGAAATGATAAATGTTTGAGGTGATGGATATACTAATTACCCTTATTTGATTATTTAACGTTATATCTATGTATCAAAATTTTACTCTGTCTTCCATAAATATGTACAATTATTATTTGTCAACTAAAAATAAAAATATAGAAAGTAATGGAAAAGAAGGGACTGAGAAAGGAAGGGAAGGTTAGTCAGAAATGAAGGAAGAGAGAAAGGAAAGTAGAGAAACAGGAAAGACAGGAGGATGGTAGGATTATTAACCACAAGGTCAGTGTCAAGATTGCTATGTCCACAATTTCAGATGCTTAAGCATTTGTCCTCAGAGCAAGAGGAAGGCGAATATGGCCTCTAAAAAGTACATTTGGGAAATTATTCCTACCTGGAACACTCCCAGCTTACTTCTCTTGGGTTCCTACTTAGCTAAGCCTTGCTGGGCATTTTCTGCACAAAACATAGTAAGAGTACATAAGAAATAAATGTGTTTTGTTCTATTACTGTTATTTTCAAGACAGATTAGTTAAAATACCTGTTGTCCACATCCAGGACTAAGTTATCAGCCTTGGCAGCTTCCAGAAGGGCTGTCTGATCTCCTGGATTGTAATCTGGGTGGTTGGCACATACTCTGACAGGAAGGCTCCCTGCCTGACTCTTGGATTCATGGGCCAGTAACTTATAAGGTCAGAGGCCATGGTGTCCCATTATTAGAAGTAAATAGAAATGTGTGGACAAAGAATGATAAGGCTTATTTGACACCTGGAAATAAAATAATATTTTGTGGTACTGGATCTGCTTTTGTGCCATATCTGCCTGTCTCTTCTGCTGTTCATTCTTCTTCCCCATAGTCATTCCTGTCTTAACTTAGATGGGATAATAATAACGACAATGACAGTGTCAACAACAACAGCAACAACAACACAATCAGTAATGAGTAGCATATCTGTCAGGCATCAGGTACTAAATATATTACATAGAATAGTAAATGTAATTCGCAGAATAATTTTTCAAGGTGGGTATCACGTCCACTTTATAGAATAAGAAGCAAACTTGGAGAGCTGAAGTAACTTAGTCAAATTTACATAGTCAGGTACAGAGTTGGGTTCAACACCCCAACCCCAATGGTTTTCCATTGCCCTAGAGAACATTTCTAACTCCCTACCATCATTTTTCATGAATGGCCTACACACCTTGGTGATATAATCTCCAAATTCTTTCTTCCTTGCACACTTTGCTCTGATTATGCCAATCGAGTGGATTTAATTTTTCATTTATACCTTGCTCATAAGTGGCTTGGGGCCTTTGTACTGGCTGTTTCCCTTGCTTAGAATATCTGTGCTCAATCCTTTACATGGCTGGCTTCTTCTCCTATTCAGAATTCTGCTCAAACATGACCTCCTTGGAAAGGTCTTTCTGGGCACACAATCCAAAGTAGTTCACGATACTCTGCCACACTCCTGTCCCAATTCAAGTGGCCAATAATGCCAGTGGCTTCTGAGTTTTGAGATCATATTTCCAAACACACTAGATCATGAGTTTTATATAATCTCTTGGTAAGTAGAAGAAACAGACATTATGGCCGGGTGCAGTGGCTGATGCCTGTAATCCCAGCACTTTGGGAGGCCAAGGCTGGCAGATCATGAGGTCAGAAGTTTGAGTCCAGCCTGATCAACATGGTGAAACCTCATCTCTACTAAAAATACAAGAATTAGCCGGGCATGGTGGCAGGCGCCTCTAATCCCAGCCACTCAGGAGGCTGAGGCAGGAGAATCGCTTGAACCCAGAAGGCGAAGGTTGCAGTCAGCTGAGATAACACCACTGCACTCCAGCCTGGATGACAGAATGAGACTCCATCTCAAAAAAAAAAAAAAAAAAGAAAAAAAAAAAAGAAATAGACACTATCTCCATTTTACTGATGATGAAGGTAAGGCTAAGAGAGAAATATTAGCAATGAATATAGAAAATTAGCAGATATAGATCCACTGCCATGGGCCCAAAATCATAATGGGCACTTTCACCTCATTACCACAAACAATATGTTGTCTCTATCACAAAGAATCAGACACAGGTTTTGAATTTCAAATCCAGCAGTTAATCCATCCTATCTTCCTATAATAATCATAGCATACATAATAGTTATACAAAATATAAAGCTTTTCAAAAAAAATCTTAGTTTGCCTATACACAATCAATAAAGAAAACTTGGTGATTAAATAAATATATATGGTGTAGATCAATCAAAGTTTCAGTTGAGAGTAACAGAACAGCAAAAAGAGAAGAGAAAATCCCCAATTTATTTGTGTTATCCTGTTAGTTCCTCAGAAAGTGCTCCATTGACTTGGTTTTAACTAAGCTTTCCTTAAGCCTAAGATTTCTGGTAATCTAAGTGAGTATGGGTGCCAGGTGGAAATATGCCAAATACTCCTAGATCTAATTTTAAAAAGTCTTCTTCTTAGCAAACATCCATGACACAGATTCTGCTGAAAAGTGACCTGTATCCAGCTGAGGAGCACTAGTTGTACATTTGTGTTTGGTGCTGACAAAAGAGTCTACGCTACTAAGAATATTATGTTATCATCTGGCCTCTGGATTGAGGAGGTAGCATTATGTAAGGAAAACAGCTGGATTAGGCATTAGTAAACTAGTTTTGCTACTAACAATCCATGTGGCCTTTGGGATACTAGGGCACTTTTCTGAACTTAATTTCTATCAGTTGTCTGAATTAAGTAGGTCATGCTACGGACAAAAACACCTCCTGGAATTAAAATGTCATACTTTCTGCTTTTTATTTAAAATAGGTAAAAAAGCTTTACGCATTTCTTTAAACAAGGCAAAATTTAAAAAGTATTTGTAGTGAATGCACCATTCTTCCTCTAGTCTTGAATTATTCTACCCTTATTTGTCTGCCTAATTTCTGCTCATTTCTTAAGAGTGACCTCAGATACACCCCCCTTTTTTTTTCTTTTTTTTCTTTTTTTTCTGGGACAAGGTCTGGCTCTGTTGCCCAGGCTGGAGTGCAGTGGCACAATCTCGATTCACTGCAACCTCCACCTATTGGGCTCAAGCTACCCTCCCACCTCAGCCTCCTAAAAAGTTGGGATTATCATTGTGAACCACCATGCCCAGCTAATTTTTGTATTTTTGGGAGAGATAGGGTTTCACCATGTTGCCCAGGCTGGTCTCAAATTCCTGAGCTAAAGTGATCCATCTGCCTCAGCCTGCCAAAGTGCTGGGATTTTAGGCATGAGCTACTGTGCCCAGCAAGATACCCCCTTTTTTTTTTAGTAAGTATTTATTGACTAGTTCAGGTTGCCCTAGTTGGCCTCTTCTTGGTGCTCATAGTCTTCTCTTTTATGTCATTGAGTTCATGGACTGTGTATTTGGTCATTTCTCTAACTCTGGCACATTATATAGCATAATCCCCATAGCAGATGGGCAATAAGCATGTTTGAATCAATAAATGAAAGATAATAATAAAGAATAGAAATAAATAATATCTTATACTTTCATAAAGCTTTAAATTTTACACATTGTTAAATAGGCTTTTTGTTTATTTATGTGTGTGTTTTTGGTTTATTTTATAGATAAGTAAATGGAGGGTCAGAGACACTGTTGGTTACCCAAGAACGTATTCCAGATCACTGGTGAAGCCTGTTAGCAACTCCAGGCATTTGAGCTAGGATCTGCTATTTCTCAACACTAGGCTACAGGCATTCCCAGCAGTTCTTATCTTACTGGGCTTGTACAATAATTTACAAGGAACATAATTGCAAAGTGGGATAATGTGTCTCACAAGATGAGAACAAAGGAAGTGCTGGAAGAGTTTCAAGCCTGGCTGCAGAAAGCTGGAAAAATGAGAGTCTACTTGGGAAGATGATACAAAATGTCTGAAAATTTAAGCAACTGCTCAAGACTCCTGTCTTATGAGGGAAAGGAGGCGGGCTCCCTCACAAGACATTAAGGCTGCCTGTGAGGGCTGTCACCAGTAGTGTTACTAAGCTAAGATCCTAATGTACAGTGTGGACACATGAGTGTTTCTTTTTCTTTTACAAATGCTGCTAAAGAACATGCCCATAGAGGACATTTGCAACACTTTATAAACTAAGCCTGATAATAGGAAAGACCATACAAAAAGTATGTACCTTTTAACTTTTTTCCCTTAAGAAAGAAGTTCTAGGCAAGGTAATCAGGTAAGAAATTATTCAAATAAAATTAGAAAAATAAAATATTGCTCTGATTATACATGTAAAATAATTGCATTTATTCATTAAAATAGTGCATTGTATATATTGATCCATCTATAATTTATGAGGCACTGGGCAACCTAATCATGAATTTACTCAGTCATTTATTGAGTCTGTTATTTCAACCCACATTACTGAACTTCTGTTATGTGCAAAGCTGTGGCCAGGGTGTGGATTTCTCCATGGATAAGACATATCCTGTCCTAGAGAGGAGGCTAGAAAAACTATGATTTAATGAGCAGATGTTAGATGCTCTGTACTGTGCTAAGAATTTTATGCACAGTATTTCATATGAAAATTGTAATAAACCTGTTAGGCAAGATTTATTGTAATGTTCTTAGAGATGGTGTATTAGTCTGTTTTCACACTGATAATAAAGATAATGAGACTGGGTAATTTATAAAGAAAAAGAGGTTTAATGGACTCACAGTTCCACATGGCTGGGGAGGCCTCACAATCATAATGGAAGGTGAAGGAGGAGCAAAGTCACGTCTTACATGGTGGCAGGCAAGAGAGTGTGTGCAGGGAAACTGCCCTTTATAAAGCCATCAGATCTCATGAGATTTATTCATTGTCACAAGAACAGCATGGGAAAAACCCACCCCCATGATTCAATTACCTCTCACTGGGTCCCTCCCATGACACATAGGCATTATGGGAGCTACAATTCAAGATAAGATTTGGATGGGGACATAGCCAAGCCATATCAGATGGGAAAATGAAAACTTAGAGAGCTGAAGTAAGTTGCATAATTCACTTAGAGTTGGTTAGTGGCACACCCAGACTGGAAATTCAGGTCTCTCAAACTGCAAGTCTTTAAGCCAAACCATGGGGTAAACAGCTGAAGATTCTGTTAAGTTGCAAATTATGATTCAGCTTATCTGATACAAGGCCTAAGATTCTGCTTTTCTAGTGAGTTGCCATATGATAACCATGCTTGTGGTCTATGAACCAAACTTTGAGCAGCAAGGATATAGAAGACCTACATATTCAACTCTTCCTTCCAAAAAAGGACCTAAATTTTACTCAGAGTTCTCTTCTCTCCCTCACTACAGCCCATGTGACTCAATGGAGTCGGACCCTATGTCCATCTCCAACCTGAATCTTGGTCACTTTATTACTCTAATATTTTATTTAATTTTAATTAATTTAATTTAAATAGCACTGTGTTAGTTAATATAAATAGCCACAGTGCCATTTAAGTTAAATTCATTACAATTAAGTAAAATAAAACTTTTATTTCCTCAGTTGCTCCTGCAGCCTTAAAGTGTATAATAGCCATATCTGGCCAGTGGCTACTACATTGGCCAGTGCAGAATGCAGCATTTTCTTTTTGCAGAAAGTTCTATTGTGCAGCACTGAAAGTTTAGAGTAAACATAGTAATTCAACTTCCATTATCTCAAAATCCTGTTTTTAAGAGCATGATACTCCCCTAGCAACTACTATCAGCCAACACATGTATAGTTCAGCTAGACTGGCCCAATGTGATTGAAGTACAGGACTAAAATCCTTGGTTAGGGGAGAGGTTTCCTCTCTCTTTCTGTACACACTAAATTATACAAGGAAATGTGTACCTCCACTTGTTGTTGGCAGCCTCTGCGGCCTTTGGGTGAAAGGAGGACTTCTGGAGGGCAAAATAGAACCCCTGGTGGACTTGCAGTAGAACCTCACCTTCCTTTTTATTTATAGCTTTAGTGGTTATGAGCTCTGACAACAGTTAGTCTACTTACATTACTAGACAGACCCATTGCAGTAGAACAGAAAAAACAAAGCTAGATTGCAAAGACTGGAATAAATAACTAATTCTTTAATGTATAGATATATTTATAAGCATCAAGAACAATCAGAAAATTAAGACCTAATTGAAAGGACAAAAAAAGGTTCCTGTGACAGGCTCTGAAGAGATGGAGAGGTATGATTGATTACACAAAGAATTCAAAATAGCTGTGTAAAGGAAGCTCAGTGAACTTCATGACATCAAGAAACAATTTAAAAAATTATTAGAGAAATTTGACAGAGAGACTAAAATAATAATAAAGAAATCAAACAGAAATTCTAGAGCTGAAAAATATACTGAATGAAGTAAAAAATGCAATAGATAAAGACTTTATCAGGCAGAAGAAAGAATCAGTGAACTTGAATACAAGCTATTTGAAAATTCACAGTCAGAAGGAAAAAAAGAAAAAAAGAATGAAAAGGACTCAAGAAGGCATATGAGACAAATGGAATAGTATCAAAAGAGCAAATTTTGGGGTTATTGGAGTTCAAGAGGGAGCAGAGACAAAAATAAGTAGAACATTTATTCAAAGAAACCATAAGAGAACAATTTTCAATCTTGGAAAAAGATATAAATATTCAGTAGAGGAAAGTTAAAGGTCATCAATCAGATTCAACCCAAATAAGCCTACTCCAAGACGTATTATAACCAAATTCTCAAAGGCCAGACACAGAGTAGCTTCTGAAAGCAGCAAAACAAGCAAATGACATATTTTAAAAATTCCAAAAAAGCTGACAACAGGCTTCTCAGAAGAAATCTTGCAGGCCAAGAGGTAGTGAAATGATATATTCAGAGTTCTGAAGAAGAAAAAAAAAAAGCTGCCAACCAAGAATACTGTATACAGCAAAGGTATCCTTCTGAAATGAAGGAAAAATAAGGACTTTCTTAGACAAACAAAAGCTGAGGAAATTCATCACCACTAGACCTTTCTTACAAGAAATGCTAGAGAGAACTCTTCAAAGTGAAAGCAAAGGGTGCTAACATATGATAAGAAAATATCTGATGGTATAAAACTCACTAGTCAAAGTAAACATACAGACAAATTCAGAATGCTTTAATACTGTAATCCTGGTGTGTAAACCACTTGTATCTTCAGTATGAAGACTAAAAGACAAAAATAACTACAATAATTTGTAGAGATAAGCCATATAAGACATAAAATTTGATATCAGTAATTGAAAATATGAAGGGAAAATGGAGTTAAAGAGAACAGGTTTTTTGTTTATTTTCCTTTTATTGAAATTAAAGTTAAGTTGTTATCATTCTACTATAACTTGCTAAACTATAAGATTTCTTTATATGCCTCATGGTAACCAAAAATGAAAATGTACAATAGATATACTAAAAATAAAAAGCAGACTCAAACATACTACAAAATACAATTATTTAACCATTAAAGAATACAGTAAGAAAGTAAGAAAGAAAGGGTCTAGAAAACTAATAATGAAATAGCAGTAGTAAGCCCTTACTTATTAATAATTACTTTGATTGCAAATAGAATAAATTCTCTAATTAGATAATACAGTGTGGCTAAATGGGTAATGCAAAAAGAGCTAACTATATTCTATCTACGAGAGACTCACTTAACCTGTTAGGGAACACATAAAGTGAAGGGTGAAAAAGATATTTAATACAAATGGAAACAAAACAAGAGCAGGAGTAGCAATACTTTTATCAGGTAAAATAGACTTTAAGCCAAAAATTGTAAAAAGATGTAAAAAGGCCCATTATATAGTGATAAAGTTCTTGAGACAGCAGGAGAATATAACAAGTGTAAATATATGTGCAACTAATGTGGGAACAATTTAATATAGAAAACAAATATCCATATACCTACAGGAAGATACAGACTTTGATATAATAATAGCAGGGAACACTCCACTTTCAGCACCGAGAAGATTACCCAGATGGAAAATCAAAGAAACACTGGACTTGAACTGCAGTCTAGACCAAATAAACCTAATAAATATTTACAGAAAATTTTATCCAAAGCTGCAGAATATATATTTTCTGAATTGCATATAAAATATTCTCAAGAATAAACCATGTTAGGGCAAAAAACAAGCCTTAACAATTTTTTTAAAAATCAAAATCATATCAAGTATCCATTCTGACTGCAATAAAACTAGAAATTAATAACAGGAGTAATTTTGGAAACTATACAAACACATGGAAATCAAACAATATGCTTCTGAATGACCAATAGATCAATAAGAAATGTAAAATACAGTTTAAAAATTTTTTTGAGATAAATAAAAATGGAAATACAACATTTTGAACCCTATGGAATACACCTAAAGCAGTGCTGAGAGGGAAGTTTACAGTAATAAACAATGGCATCAAGAAAATACAATAATTTCATATAAACAATCTAATAGCATACCTCAAGGAAGCAGAAAAGCAAAAATGAAACAACCCCAAAATCAATAGAGGAAAAGAATGAATAAAGAAAAATAAGAAATAGAAACTAAAGAAGATCAATAATAAATTTTAAAAAAATCAATGAGTTGGTTTTTTGAAAAGATATATAAAATCAACAAAAGTTTAACAAGACTAAGAAAAAGAAGATCTAAATAAATAAATCAGAAGTAAAAAAGGAGTCAGTATGAATTGATACTACAAAAATACAAATAATTATGAACAACTACATCCCAAATTGAAAAATCAAAAAAAATTGATAAATTTCTAGATATACAACCTAACAAGAGAGGATCACAGAGAAATAGAAAACCCAAAGAGACCAATAATGAGTAACGAGATTGAATCATTAATAAAAAGGCTCTCATCAAAGAAATCCAATGGTTTCATTGCTGAATTCTAACAAACATTTAAAGAAGAACTAATACCAATTATTCTCAAACTATTCCAAATAATTGAAGGGAAGGCAATTATTCCAAACTCAATCTCTAAGGCCAGCATTACCCTGTGATATGGTTTGGCTGTGTCCCTACCCAAATCTCATCTTGAATTGTAGTTCACATAATCCCTATGTATTGTGCGAGGGACCCGGTGTGAGGTAATTGAATCCTGGGGGCAGGTTTTTTCCTGTGCTATTCTAGTGATAGTAAATAAGTCTCACAAGATCTGATGATTTTATAGAGGGCAGTTTTCCTGCACACACTCTCTGGCCTGCCACCATGTAAGAACTGATTTTGTTCCTCTTTCACCCTCCACCATGATTGTGAGTTCTCCCCAGCCATGTGAAACTGTGAGTCCATTAAACCTCTTTTTCTTTATAAATTACCTAGTCTCTGGTATTTCTTCATAGCACTATAAGAACGTAATAATACACCCAGATACCAAAAGCAAAGAAGAACACAATGAAAAGAAAACAAACAAGAACAGAAAACCACAGGCCAATATTCCTGATGAAGACAGATGCAAAAATTCTCAACAAAATATTCACAAACCAAATTTAGTAGTAGTACATTAAAAAGATCATCCACCATGATCAAGTGGATCATGGGTTTATTCTAGCAATGAAAGAGTGGTTGAACATATGCAAATCAATGTACATCATACATTATATTAATACAATCAAGAATAAAAAACTTATGATTATTTTATTATACACAGAAATTCAACATCCCTTTATGCTAAAAACTCTCAGCAAATTAGGTATAGCAGGAATGTACCTCAACACAATTAATACCATATACCACATCCAAAGCTAACATCACATAAGTAAGGCAAGTAAAACGCATTTCCTATAAGATCTGGAAGAAGGCAAGGAAGCCCAATTTCATAATTTCTATTCAACATAGTTCTGGAAGTACAAGTCAGGGCAATTCGTCAAGAGAAAGAAAAAAAGGTTATCCAAATTTGAAAGGAGGAAGTCAGATTATTCCTGTTTTCAGATAACATAATCTTCTACCTAGAAAACACTGAAGACTCCACCAAAAACTACTAGAACTAATAAACAAATTTAGTAAAGTTGCAAAATACAAAATCAACATAGAAAAGTATTTCTATATACTAACAGTTAACTACCTTAGAATGAAATAAAGAAGACAATCCCATTTGCAATAGTTACCAAAAATTTCTTAGGAATAAATTTAACCAAAAAAGTAAAAAATTTATATGATAAAATTATAAAACATTGATAAAATAAATTAAAGAGGACACAAATAAAGAGAAAATATCCCATATTCATGGATTAAGAGAATTAGTATTGTTAAAATGTACATATAACAAAAAGCAATCGATAGATTTAATAAAATCCCTGTGAAAATACCAATGCTATTATTTATAAAAGTAAAAAAATCCTACAATCTGATCCTAAATAGTCAAAGTAATAATCTTGAGCAATAAGAACAAAGCTGGAGGCATCATACTGCCTGATTTCAAAATATACTACAAAGCTATAATAACCAAGAGAGCATGCTACTGGCATAAAAACAGAAACATAGACAAATGGAGCAGAATAGAGTTCCCAGCAATAAATTTCCACATTTACAGTAAACAAATTTTCTATAAAGATGCCAACAATACACATTGGGAAAAATGACAGTCTCTCTGGTAAATGGTGCTGGGATAACTGGATATCAACAGGAAGAAAAATAAAACTAGACCTCTGTCTATCACTATATACAAAAATCAAATCAAAATCAACTACAAACTTGAATGTAAGAACTGAAGTTATAAAATTACTAGAAGAAAACAGGACAAACACTTTATAACATTTGTTGAGGAAACGCTTTTTTTCAGAATAAGACCTCAAAAGCACAGGTAACAACAACAACAATAACCAAATGGGAATGCATCAAACTAAAAAGCTTATGCAAAAGAAAGGAAACAATCAACAGAGTGAAGATACAACCTATAGAGTGGAAGAAAATAGCTACAAACTTACAAGGGACCTATATGTAGAATACACAAAGAACTCAAACAATTCAACATAGTTAAAAAATCTGATTAAAAATGGGCAAAAGATCTGAACACGCATTTTTCAAATGAAGGTATACAAATGACCAACAGGTATACGGAGAAATGTTCACATTACTAATCATCAGAGAAGTGTAAATCAAAACCAGGATGATATTAGCTCATGCCAATTAGATTGGATATTATCAAAAGAATAAAAAACAAGAAATGCATGTGTGGATGTGGAGAATAGGGAATTTGTACACTATTGTTGAGAATGTAAATTAGTACAGCCATTATGGACAACAGTATGGAGCTTTCTCAAAAAAACAAAAATAGAACTACCATATGGTCAAACAATCAATTCAAAGGAAATAAAATCAGTATGTGAAAGATATCTACAATCTCATGTTTTTGTAGCACTATTCACAAGAGCCAAAGTATGGAATGAACCTAAGTGTCTATCAAAGAATAAATATAATTTTAAAATTTTGTATATATACACAATTTAATACTATTCAGTCATAAAAAATATGAAATTCTGTCATTCACTACAAAACCAGATAAGCCTAGAGGGCATTATGTTAAGTGAATTAAGCCAAGTATGGAAGAACAAATACTTTATGATCTCACTCATTTGTGTTATCTAACAAAGTTGATTTTATAGACTTAGAGAATAGAACAGGGATGTAGGTCAGCAAGATAGCTAACCAGACACAGCCAGGTAGAACAGCTGCTATGGAGGGACAAGAACAATTGGTATGTTCCTAACAGATACTCCAAGAGAAGGCACTGGGAGTAGATGAAGGGAAGACACTGAAGCTGGGCTGAAGGGGAAGGAAGCTGGGAATCCTTCATGGGGCTACCTCACAGTAGGACTCATTCTTAGCCCCCAGTGACTCCAGAAAAATGAGTAAGTTATACTGGCAAGGAGCAACCTGCTCAATTCGACAAGAAGACATAACTATCCTAAATAAACCCAACACAGAAGCACCTAGACTAATAAAGCAAGTTCTTAGAGACCTAATAAGAGATGCTGACTCCCACACAGTATTAGTTGGAGACTTTGACACCCCACTGACAGTATTAGATTATCGAGGCAAAAACTTAACAAAGATATCCAGGACCTGAACTCAGCACTGTATCAAATGGACCTGACAAACATCTACAGAACTCTCCACCTAAAAGCAATAGAATATACATTCTTTTTATTGCCATATGGCACGTATTTTAAAATCAACCACATAATGAGAGACAAAACACTTCTCAGCAAATGCCAAAAAAAGTAAAATCATAACAACCGCTCTCTCTGACCATAGCACAATCAAGTTAGAAATCAAGACTAAGAAATTCACTCAAAAACATGTAATTAGGTGGAAATTGAATAACCTTCTCCTGAATGACTCCTGGGTAAATAATGGATGAAGGCCGAAATCAATAAGTTTTATGAAACTAATAAGAACAAAGATACAACATACTAGAACCTCTGGGACACAGCTAGGGCAGTGTTAAGAGGGAAATTTATACTACCAGATGCTCACATCAAAAAGTTAGAAAATTTTCAATTTAATAATCTAACATCACAACTAAAACAACTAGAGAATCAAGAGGAAACTAACTCCAAAGCTAGCAGAGGACAAGAAATCACCAAAATTAGTGATGAACTGAAAAAATGAGACATAAGAAACCATCTAAAAGATCAACCAATACAGAAGCTAGTATTTTGAAAAATTTCATAAAATAGATGGCTAGCTAGACTAGCTAGAAAATTTTCACATTAGGTTGTGAAAATAATTTTGTTTCAGAAGCCAACAGTTTATTTCAGTACAGAGTAAAGGCTTCTGAGGAGAAGGTTAACCTGCTTCTGAGCCCTGAAACTTATTTTAATTCATTCAATTATTAAAATTTTCTCCTGGCCAATAGACTGCCCACCCCATGGCAAGTGGCTGGAAACTGCTTTCTGGAGCTTGAGGTCTGTGTCTCTAGGTCAGTCTGAACTCCCACAACATTGCTAAAGTCCGAGAGGAAGTCACACAAGTCATGTCTGCAGAAATAATAATAGGGCAACCATATAATTTGCCACCCACACCAGGAAATTTTAATTTTTTAAGTTTTATTAAATTTTAATTGCGATATAATAATAGTACATATTTATGTGGTACAGTGTGATGTTTTGATACATGTATACATTGTGTAATGATCAAATCAGAGTCATTAGCATATCCATCACCTCATTTATTAATTTAATTCACATTTAATTAATTTAGTTCACAAAAACAGTAACAGATGTGTGTATCTCTCTTCTCTCCTCTGTGTGTGTGTGTGTGTGTGTGTGTTTGTGTGTGTGTGGTGAGAAGAGAGGGAAAGAGTCAGAGACACAGAGAGATGAAAGATGTTTAAAGCAAATATGTCAAAATGATTAACAATTAACGAAGTATTATTTTTCAACTTTTTTGTAGATTTGAATACTTTCAAAATATAAAACAAAAAGTAAACAACTAAAAATATAATTGGGATAAAATTACTTGTGTTTGGGCAGTGAAGTCAGTGGTGCTACCATTCGAATGCAGAAGGTTAGAAGTTAATGAAACTGCACTTTATGATGACAGCCTAGTAAACCTGTGTGCCCATCACATCTGTAAAGCGCTGACCCAAAAGGAGCTGCACAAGGAACACTAAATTTTTAGGCGCTTGCCTGCCCTTTAACACCAACTGGCTGCTAAAGCGTCATGTACGGCCATCTCCACATCTGCAGGCTAGACCTAACTCTCCATTTTCTCAACCTGCTCTACCTAACATATAAAACATTGGAACTCATTTTTATCTGACTCCTCAAAGCCTATGGTACATCATCAGGTTAGACTTTCTGTTAAAGATGTACTAGCTATAATTATACTGAAGTCTGATATATTTTTTTAAAGTGGAGAATACAGATTCAGGCATTTCCACTAGAGTCTGAGAAATCTGGGAGGAGATTTAGCTTTGCTGTGCTTTGAGAGTTAAAAGAGTGCTCAAAACTTGCAAGGCAGTCCTTCACTCTAGGCCTGATTGCTAGGATGAGTCAGGGAGCCATGTGGGAAAACCATTTAAGCTTGGAACCCCAGATGAGTCTGTTCTGGCTCACAAGAAGGAGTAAGACAGAGTCCTCTTTTGGCTAGGGATACATGAGGAACAAAAGGGTTCAGGATCACCATGGGCCCCACCAGAGGAATGCAGAGGAGAGGGGTGTGACTACGGTGGATGCTAGCTTCATGGACTACAGAAAGCATCCTAAATGAGGCATTGAACTTTAATAGCAAAGACCATTTGGTTTGAAATTCCTCACTCCTTCCTAACTTACTCCATTATGAGGCAACGGAACACAGAGAAATACAGAACAGAAAACAGCCAACTTATCTAAATGTTAATGACAATAATTACTAGCCTGGATAAAATCTTTTAGTTCAACTGAGATATTTCATAAACATCATTGGGAGGATTTGTTGGGGTTAGCATTTCTCCTAGCAATGAGGGGCCTTTATCAGGACTAGCATGACTTTCCAGAAGAGAATTAACACTCAGCTGGGCTGGTGGCGGAGTTGGTAGCATGGGACTGCTTAACTGGGTGGTGAGGGAGAGAAGGAGGGATGCACTGTGAAGGTCATGATGAAAAAATCTGGAAAAAAAAAAAAAAAGTAAGGCTATGTAAACTATGAGTATTGTGATGAGTCCAGACTATGTCCTTGACCGTCATTGGCCCATTTCCCACTTATTGTGCAAGACCTACTCAGCTGACAAACTGTGAACTTGTTTGAGATGTTTTTATTGATTGTAAAAGGTGAGAGTAAAAAGAGAAAACAATGGGCCCTGTGAGGAGAAAGAAAGATGTACAGCTAGCCATCCTGAGACCAAGAAAGTACCCTGGGTTGTAATGTGAGAAGAACCTTTGTAGGAAATCCTTACAAAAAAGATTATCAGAGTGTGCTCTCTGGATCAGCAGCACCAGTATCACCTGCAAACTTGTCAGAAATGCATAGTCTCAGTCTGGGACTAAGACTTCATGAATCTGGATCTTTGAGAGTAGGGTCCAGCCATTTATGCTTAACAAGCCTTCCAGATGATTTTGATGTACTCTAGAGTCTGAGAACCATGAATTAGACCCAACTTCTTCTAAATTCCTATTAGGAGCCAGAGGTGATATCAGGTCCTGAGGTTCAGAGAGATCAAAAGAGAACACTGGGACTAATATAAAAATAGATTTTGCTCCCAAGGATCTTGCAGGAAGGAGCCAGAGGTACAAGAAAGGATAAGGAAAACGTAAAGTAAATGAGTGCTGAACAGAAGGTAATGCGCCCGCTTCAGAAGAAAAAAGCTGCTTTGGCAGGAGGACAATTCAGAGAAGTTCTCAAGGACATGGTGAGTGGTTTAAAGTTAGATCAATCCTAAGCAGAGTTGCAAAAGTTGAAGGTCAATGTGGCACAGAGTGCTCTTCTGTGTATATTTCCTTCTTCTTCCTTGAAAAATTAAAAACCCAAATTAAAAAAAAAGACAAAAACAAAAACAAAAACAGTGTCGTTCACTTTTTTCCTCCCTAAGTAACAACGTATTACAGGAAAAGACTACATTTTATTTCCCAGTCCCCTTACATCTAGGTATAGCCAATAATATGTAAACATGAGTGGTTAGGTAGAACATTGGAATGGCTTCTTAAGAGGAAACAGATAATATGTAGGTTATTTCTGCTTTCTCATACTTTTGTTTGAAATGTGATTGTGATGGCTGGAGTTCCATGAGTCATTTTATATCTCTGAGGACAGAAGTTGCTGCTAAGAACTGTGGATCAAAAGGTAGAAAAGTTGGTATGATGTCAAAACAAGTTCTGGACTGTTTATTATCTAAACTTTTTGTTTTCATATGAGATACACTATAAATTTAAGCCATTATAGTTGGGTGTCTGTTGCTGCAAGCTAAAGACAATTTTCAACACATATACTCAGGAAGGTCATTCTGGAATGACAGAACAATGGAGTCAATACACATAGCTGTGAATGTGCATGGCATATTTGGAGAATGGTCATGAACTAAGGAGAGCTGGAGAATGGGGTTTGGAGAGTAATTCACAGGAAGAAAAAGCAGATCGAGACTTCTGGGACTGGCAGAAGAAGAAAGCAGAAGAAATGATTTACCAGAAAGATGGAGGGTTCTCTGTGTCTTAATGTGTCTTTTCTACAGGTACCTAAACTCAAAGTGAATTTTTCATCCACCAACATCTTCCTTCCCATATGTGGCACTCATTCTGTGAGTGGCCCCACCATTCACCCAGTTCCACAATGCAGAAAATAAATGGTACACAAGATCCCTCTCTTGTTCCCCAAAGCCCATAAGTCACCCGACCTCAACAAGTCATCTCCTTAAAAAAGCTTGCTCATACCTCTCCCCTTTACCCATTTCTGTCATCAGCACCCAATTCCCATTTCATCTTCTCTCTTGCACGTGCATCCACTTTCTCTCTCTCTCTCTCCAAAGAAAGCGCAGCAACAGCTTATTTCATCTCCTTGTTTCCAAATTAATGATTTCCACTCCATACCACACACTGTAACCAGGGTGACATTTAAAAGGGTAAAATGATCACACTGGTTCTTTCTTTAAACTCTTCAATTCCAAGGTATTCCCTGCAGTGATGTTCCATAGGATTCAAATAGATGTTGAGAGGAAAAAAATAAATGTTTTCCTGTTTTAGAGACTTTTGAAAATGCTGGACTTAAACTAAGTTAAGCAGCTTCTTTACTCTTTAGCAGCTTTAATAAGCCAATGTGCAATGTGTACCTCCAAAAAATATACCAGACATATTTGTCTTTGTAACTGGTTGTAGAAGAGCACCTTGTGAGTATGGGAAATTGACAACCAACAATGTGAAGATAAAGCTCCTTAGCCTGAAAGTTAGATTGCCACCGTCTCACCCCAGCTGGCATTGCCAGGCTCCTCCAACCCACCCCTGCCATGTTCCTAATACTGCAGCCACCTGTAGCCATTTCATTGCCTATAAAGCATTCTTGAAAATATCATTGTTCTTTGATTCAGCTCTCCCTGTTCCTGAAACGTCCTTCCCCAATCTGCATATATTGAAATTCTTCAACTGAAAAACAGCCCCAAAGTCCATTTCTCTTTGAAGACTTCCTAGATCCATTCCTCACAGCTCAAAGTAGAACTTTTACCGCCCTCCTTTACCCTCAGATTTCTTTGCATATGTTTATCAGATAACTACATTATAAGAGAGTTAGTCATACACCAGTATACTTAGTTCGCTTCTATAACTAGACTAAAGCGATCTTGAAGTTGAGGAATTCACATTATCTATGTATCCACCCATGCATCCATGCATCCACAATGACGATTAATGTAGTACTCAAAACAAACATTCTGAATTTTGAAAAGTGGTATACATAATAACCTGGAAAACCCTTATTTGTATTACTAATCCAATTTAGGATAGACTTGTACAAAGGTTCAGCAGATCTTTAATACTATATCTATTACAAAAATATAAGGCTAAATACTTAAGACAATTTTAAAAAGTTTTTATGGAATTAAAATACATCACCTCATCTTTTCTCCAATGTCTCAATCATATTACTCAACTGATTATTTAGCAAGATGCTCCCTCCACATGTAAGACTTCTTGAGGATAGGGACCATAAAGTCATTCCTGTTTCCATCATTAGTGTCCCTCACTGTCTCTGTAACTAGTAGGCACTCATGTAATGTGTTCTCTGGTCCTCAAACCTTAATTTGTCTTTCCTTTCTAAGCTAGGCTTATAATCCAATACCTTCAGAATCAATTTTGAGTAGCTACTACACCCAGTACCATCTTTTACCTATGTTTAAATTATACCTTTGCAATCTGATAAAGAAAAAAGGAAGAGATCGGCAAAGGCTTTGCTATGGACTGAATGTTTCTACCACTGCCCCCACCCACACCAACTATATATATGTTGAAGCTAATCCTGACTATGATAGTACCTGGTGGTAGGGCTTTGGGGGAGTAATTAGAGTGAGATGATGTTGTGAGGGTGGAGATCTCATGATGGGATTAATGCCTTTATAAAAAGAGAGATAGGAAGTTGCTTTCTGGGTATGCATGCACCAGGGAAAAGGCATATGAGGGCATAATTGGGAAGAGAGCCCTCATCAAGAACCCAATTAGTCAGTCACCTTGACATCAGAATTTCTAATTTCCAGAACCATGAGAAATAAGTCACTCAGTTTGCTTATAATGGCTACGCACATCAAAGTCTGTTTTAGTCAGTTTGGGCTACTGTAACAAATTACCATATGGTAATGGTAAGGAACCATTGCCTCCATGACTTAAACCAGCGCTCCCACCCCCTACATCCAACATTGGGGATTACATTTCAACATCAGATTTGGAGGGGACAAATATCCATCATCATGCCACTCACACATGCTGATATGGTTAGGCTTTGTGTCCCCACTCAAATTTCATCTTGAATTATAGTCCCTATTATCCCCACATGTTGTGGGACAAACCCAGTTGGAGGTAATTTAATCATGGGGGCAGTTACCCTCATAGTGTTCTCATGATAGTGACTTCTCATGAAATCTGATGGTTTTATAAGGGGCTTTTCCCCGTTTTTCTAGGCACGTCTCCTTGCTGCCTCCATGTGAAGAAGGATGTGTTTATTTTCCCTTCCACCATGATTGTAAGTTTCCTAAGGCCTCCCCAGCCCTGTGGAACTGTAAATCAATTAGACTTCTTTCCTCTATAAATTACCCAGTCACGGTATGTCTTTATTAGCAGCATGAGAAGAAAGTAATAAAGTAAATTGGTACCAGGTAGTGGGATGTTGCCGTAAAAATACCTGAAAATGTGGAAGTGACTTTGGAACTGGGTAAGAGGCAGAGGTTGGAACAATTTGGAGGGCCCAGAAGAAGACAGGAAGATGTGGGAAAGTTTGGAATTTCCTAGAGATTTGTTGAATGGCTTTGACCAAAGTGCTGATAGTGATATGGATGGACAATGAAGTCCAGGCTGAGGCGATCTTAGAGATGAGGAGCTTTTTGGGAACTGGAGTAAAGGTCACTCTTGCTATGCAAAGAGACTGGTGGCATTTTGCCACTGCCCTAGAGATCTGTGGAACTCCGAGCTTGAGAGAGATGATTTAGGGTATCTGGTGGAAGAAATTTCTAAGTGTCAAAGCATTCAAGAAGAAGCACAGCATAAACGTTTAGAAAATTTGCAGCCTAACTATGTGATAGAAAAAAAAAAACCTCATTTTCTGAGTAGAAATTTAAGCTGGCCACAGAAATTTACATAAGTAATGAAGAGCCAAATGTTAATCACCAAGACATTGGGGAAAATGTCTCTAGGCCATTTTTCCCTAAGAGGGAAAAATCCTTTCATGGACCAGGCCCAGGGTCCCCCTGCAGCCTCAGGACTTTGTGCCCTGTGTACCATCTGCTTCAGCTCCAGCCATGGCTAAAAGGGGCCAACATTCAGCTCAGCCCATTGCTCCAGAGAATACAAGACCCAAGCCTTGGCAGCCTACATGTTGTGTTGAGCCTGCGGGTACACATAAGTCAAAAACTGAGGTTTGGGAACCTCCATCTAGATTTCAGAGGATGTACGGAAACATTTGGATGCCCGGAGAGAAGTTTGATGCAGGGATGGAGCCCTCATGGAGAACCTCTGCTAGGGCAGTGAAGAAAGGAAATTGTGGGGTCAAAGCCCCCACACAGAGTCCCTCCTGGGGCACTGTCTAGTGAAGCTGTAAGAAGAGGGCCACCATCCTCCAGACCCTAGAATAGTAGATCCACCAACAGCTTGCAACATGTGCCCGGAAAGGAGGCAGACATTCAACACCAGCCTGTGAAAGCAGCCAGGAGTGGGGTTGTACCCTGCAAAGCCACAGGGGTGGAGCTGCCCAAGGCTGTGGGAGTACTCTTGCATCAGCGTGACCTGGATGTGAGGCATGGAGTCAAAGGAGATCATTTTGGAACTTTAAGGTTTAATGACTCCCCTATTGGATTTTGGTCTTGCATGGGGCCTGCAGCCCCTTTGTTTTGGCCAATTTCTCTCATTTGGAATGGACATATTTACCCAATGCCTGTACCCCCATTGTATCTTGGAAGTAACTACCTTGCTTTTGCTTGTACAGGCTCATAGATGGAAGGGACTTGCTTTGTCTCAGGTGAGACTTTGGACTTAGACCTTTGGGTTAATGCTGGAATGAGTTAAGACTCAGGGACTGTTGGAAGGGCATGACTGGGTTTAGAAATGTAAGGATATGAGATTTGGGATGGGCTGGGGCAGAATGATATGGATGGACATTCTGTCCCTACTCAAATCTCATCTTGAATTGTAGTTCCCATAATCCCCACATGTCATGGGAGGGACCCAATGGGAGGTAATTTAATCATGGGGGCAGTCACCCTCATGGTGGTCTCCTGATAGTCAGTGAGTTGTCATGATATCTGATGGTTTTTTTAGGGGCTTTCCCCTGTTTTGCTCAGCACTTCCCCTTGCTGCTGCCATGTGAAAAAGGATGTGTTTGCTTCTCCTCTGCCATAATTGTAAGTTTCCAAAGGCCTCCCCAGCCCTGTGGAACTGTGAGTCAACTGAAACATTTTCCTTTATAAATTATCCAGTCTTGGGTGTGTTTTTATTAGCAGCATGGGAATGGACTAATACACATGCACACCCTGGAAGCATGAGGGAGTTAACATGCCATGGAATAACCTTCAACCAGTGAGAGAAAGGGAACTGGTGAATGATGAACACTCTTCCTTTGCTTCCCAGTTCATCATTCTGAGATGCTTTCTACACCATTCCTCAGAGGGGCAGAGTGGACTTCAGCTCAATTTCCCCACAGGGCCATCAGCTTAACACCACACACTCCTATTAGCTTTTGTTTCCCCCTCTTTCATTTCCCACTACTCTACCCCTTTTCACTGGGTAACGTCATAAAATAAGTGCTACGGGTAAGCCATTTCCCAGGCCCTACATTTTTGGTGCTGTTAGTGGAAGAATGAGCACCTAGGCCAACACAATTATCCATCTCATCCAGCAAGCTGTCAGCTCCCAGAGGGAAAAAGGCACATTTCCTTCATTTACACATCCCCAGCTCCAAGAACCAGACCTGGCATGGATTAAGTGCCCAAATATTGATTGAACTTATTAAACAAAACCCGTGAGGTCTATAAGAGCAGGAATTGCATTCTTCATTCATTCATTCATTTAACAAATATTTGTTTATGTGCTTTCCATGTATCAGGCATTGACCTACTGACTACAGGCAGAGGTAGTGAACCAAGTCTCGGCCCTCATGAACCTAATACCCTGGTAATGGAAGAAACACATCAATGTTTATGCAATACCTGGAATGCTAAAAATATCCTGTATAAAAATATATACAGGAGTGGCATCTAGGTTAGGGAGAATGCATTATTTTATTCAGGGTAGTTAGAGCAGGCCATACTTAGGGATTTAGGAATCTACAGCCAAGGTGACAGTAAGTCATATGAAGGGCTTGGGGGAAAATTCAAGCAGAAAGAACTCAGAGCCTTGAGGCATAGGTAACCTAAGGAGGCCAGTATGGCTGGAGCAGGATGAGCAGGGAAGGATAAGGAGGAGATGCAGAAGGGTGAGAAGTAGAAGTGCTGAAGCACAGAGTGCTCTTCTGATGATAAGACCTCATAAGAAGCAAATGCTGATGCTATACTTCTTTTACAGTCTGGGACAACTGAGAACCACAGAAGTCACCTTAGACATCTACTCTACGTGAAATGAATGTGTATTAGAGAAATCTGAGGAGAGGACTTCACATTTTAAGGGATTATTATGTTGTGTTGAAGATAGAATGAGGCAAAGTGGAAATAAGGAGACAGGTTAAGAGACTCTTCAACTCATCAAGGGAAAAATTTACATTGGCTTGGTCCAGAATAGCAGAGGTAAAGTTGATGAGAAGCAGATATATTTTATAGCAAGAAATACCAGGATTAACTGATGGATGGAATAGGAGAGAAAGAGAAGAATTGAGGATAATTCCAAAGAATTTGCATGAACTACTGGAAGGATAAAGTTGTCATTTTCTAAGAGTGGATAGACAGTAGCATAGTCCAGGTTATGAGGTGGTAGGAATAGGAAGTTCAATTCTGGGACTCTTAATTTTGAGAAGTCTATCAGACAGCAAATTGTACAAGTGGTGATGTCAAATAAGCAGTTGAATGCACAATTCTGGACTGCAGATGAGAGACTTCACCTAGGGATATAAAGCCACTTAATGTTATAAATCCTATTTAAAACCATGTAATGGGATGACATCAGCTAGGGTAAACCACAGATGGAAAGTGGAATAAAAGTGAAAAGTATGTCCTAAAACATTCCCATTTTTAGAGGTCTGGGGGATGATGATGAGCAAGTGAAGAAGAAAGCGAATGAAGAAAAGAGCAGAGAGAAGGATGAACTAGAAGACTAATGGAGGAAATGTTTCAAGGAGGAGAGAGAAATGGCCATGTCACCTGCTGCTGATAGATAAAGTAAGATGAGGACCAAGGAATGACCTTGGAGTTTATCAATATTGCAGTTACTGGTGACACTGGCAGGCTGGCAGGAACTGTTTTGATGGAAAGGTGGAGATGGATATCTGATTGAAATGAGTCAAGAGAGAAAGGGAAGAGGGAGAATTTTTGGCAACTTCTTAATTATCTTTTTCCTTAGAGATATGGTATTTTTTATGTAGTGAATTATATGGATTATGAATTCTGTGTGACTCATGAATTCATCTAAGAGACAGGAGCTCATCTCTAAGATATCACATTTCCCTCCATCATTTCCTGAGCTGTGAAATAATCAATAGTTTCAAAATAATATTCTCCCCATGTCAACAATTATTCATTTGGTACCCATTATATTTTTAACATAACCGTATAAGGAAAGTATCATTTTTATCCCCATTCTATAGATGAGGAAACTAAGGCACCTAGAGCTTAAGTAATTTTCTCAAGGTCACATAACCAAGGGAAGAGTAAGCATTTGGAGTATTCAGGATTTCCATTTATTGGTCCTTTGGGGCTACAGTTTCATCTTTACCAGCTTTCCTCTAATAGTGGGTTCAGGAGTGGGATAGCTTTCATTAAAGATCAGGGGATTTTCTGAACAGACCCCTGCAGAGATGAAAACCTTGGCTATTGCTACAAAATAAAAGATACAGCACATGCTCCTGCATCTACCTGCTCCTGGGTTTTCTGTAGGCTGGTGAATAATTTTTTTTTTCTCAGTTTTTCATCTGCACCTTTTTTGCAAGCTAAAGAGAAAGTTCTCTTTGAGTAGAAAAAACAGTGGCATCTCTTTTATAAAGAATCTGTGTGTATACATAATGTTTCATGGCAAAGTAAAGAAAGCAGCAAAGAAGAGAATATTGAAGCAATGCAAAATACTTTGTCTTTTAAATTTGAATTCAACATTTTCTGGCCCAGGAGACAATTTTTCTTTCCTTCCTGATTCACTATTATTAAACATTGTGCTGCTATATTATTTGCCTTTCCATTAGGTCCACATCATCCTATAAAAATAAATAATAAAATAGATATTATCTCAAACATGTCCTGACCACATAAGATGGAGTAACATTTGGATTTAGGCAAACTAGATTTAAGTTTCAGCTCAATCATTGCTCTTGTATCTGAGCGGCTTTTGCTTGGTCTATCATAATGAACTATTTTCACAAAGACAAACTAGAATAGAGAAGAGGATCTATGGTATTCTGACCCCTTATTACTCATTTCCATCATTCTAGATCCCATTCTCTTTTTTTCTGGGCCACTGAAACAGTCTCTGAATTATTTTCTCCACATCAATTCTTGTCTTCCTTGAATTCATTTCCTACACTAAAGTCCAAGTGACATTTTTAAAACACAAAAATTAACCATGTTACTCTTCTCATTTAAAGACTTCAAAGATAGGTATTCATTGCACTTAAGACAAAGAAAAAATTCTTTAAACTACTCATAATCCCATCAGATCTAGTCCCTGCCTACTTCAACTATTAATTATATACCATTCTCTCTATCTCTGTCCATACTGGCCATGTGGCTTTTCCAGCTTTTCGTGCCATTTGTTCTATCTGGAGAGCTTCCTGACACATTACTCAGCCATTAATTAATTGCTACTCAACTTTTATGTAGAACTCAGCTCAAATTCACTTCCAAAGGTAATATTTTTTCATGCTCCCACAATCCCTCTAGAATAGGTCCATTTCCCTTGTGATATGTTCTCATATACTCTGTCCTTCTTTATAGAACTCATTAAAAGTGAAATTAAATATTTGCTATGTAATAATTTATCTGATGACTGTAATCTCTAATAGAAAGCAATCTTTGTAAGGTAAAAACTGTCATTTCTCATCACATAGCCCTCTGTCTTGTATATTGTTGGCACTCAATAATTATTTAATGAATAAATTCAAGACCTTTCATTTTCTGTATCTGTGAAATGGAAGTGCTTCCTATATTTCTACCTTGCAGGGGTCTTCTAGGGCCTAGAGATACTATATACCCTTTGCATGCATATTAGTCTGTCCTCATGCTGCTATGAAGATTGTTCTTAGACTGGGTAATTTATAAAGGCAAGAGGTTTAATTGATTCACAGTTCTGCATTGCTGCGGAGGCCTCAGGAAACTTACAACCACAGTGGAAGGCAAAGGAGAAGCAGGCATCTTCTTCGAAGGGTGACAGGATGGAGTGAGCGCAAGCAGGGAAAATGCCAGACATTTATAAAAACATAAGATCTCATGAGACTCACTCACTGTCACCAGAACAGCATGGGGGAAACTGCCCCCATGATCCAATTACCTTCACCTGGTCCTGCCCTTGATACTTGATACATGGGGATAATGGGGATTACAATTCAAGATGAGATTTGGGGTGGGGACACATCCAAACCATAACAGCAGACTTGTGTTTGGTTCATAATGATGCATCCTTCTTTAAAAATTGTTTTCTCTTTCTCTTTGTGAAATAGCTTTTCATGGAGGTAAATTTTCTGTAGCTTATGTGTACTGAGAATACAGCTGAGTGGACCTTAAACTGGGCCACTCAGGAGTCATTCATCAGAAGTTCTGAATTGAGCCTGTTATATGTCAATTTATTCTGGACTCATTTTTGAATGGAGGGATACACAAAACAAACAAAACTAAAAGCAAAACAAAACAAAACAAAAACCCACACAGATACAACAACAATAGCATCAACAGAAACCTAAACTAAAATTAGAGAGGTAAACAATGGGTATTTTCTACTCTTTGGTCAAATGTATAAGAATTTGGACCAAGTAGCAGATAAAGTTAACATGCAATAAATAAATAAATAAATATATAAATACAATGGCACAGATGTGCAGAGAGAAAAATGAGACAGAATTGGAGGAAAACAGACTCTGCGTTCCATATACTTTCTCCTCTCCTGATTCTGCTGCTTTTGTGAGGCTTGACTGCCTGGCGCCCTTGAGCTGGTTTCACAAGATAGCTCTGTATCCTTCATAATGAATTATTCCCTCCCCTGCATAAGTCAACTTCTCAGTGTCTATTGCTGTAATTAAAGAATTCTAACTAAAATAATATTTGAAAATACTGACAGAACCTAGTAGGTACTCTATAAATGATAATTGGTATAAGTATACTTACCTCAAATGCTACTACTTAAATGACACTTGTACTGGCTGAAATTTATTGAATATATTCTACTTGATTGGTACAAGGACTCTTTCATATTACTCAAATCTTTACAAAATTTTTGTTAAATAGACTGCTAGGTGCTTTGCATATTGCATTTAAATTTGTTCTATATGTACCTGGGTTCTTTACCATATGCAAACATGGCAATGGGTGAGCCTCTGCTATTATTTATTTATCACTGGCACCTTGAACAGCTCCTGGCATATTAATGTGCATGAACACATGTTTGTTGACTGAATAACTGATTGCCCTTGTGTAAGTTTCTAAATCTCTCACAGTCATGGTTTTCTTACTTTAAACTAGGATATTTATACCTATCACATAGTATTAGAGCAAAAATTAGATGACACATGTATAAGTCATCAGAAAATATCAAAATAAAATATGAATTGCCATTAGTACTCTTGTAGTTGGGCAGGGTACTGCCACCAACCCTATCTAACACATGAGAATCCTGAGGCCAGAGTGGTCATATGGTATGCCCAAAGTTAACAAGTGTTAAATATTAAATAGATCATTGAAAAAAAAAAAACCCTATATCCTCATATACCAGGTATGGTTTACGCAAAATAGACCTGACGCAAAATCTATTTTAGAGGAGAAAAAAGATTGTATTAGTTAATGAAAGCAGAATGTATTTATCAACGACACTGAAAAAAAACAGACAAAATAAAATGGTCAAGGATCTTACAGTATGAGATGAGCAAATAACAGACAAGCCATTCAACTAAAAGGAAAAATATCTCCAAATGAGGCTGAGTTGTATCAGCAGCACTCCCAGATGCCTCAGTTATGGGACTCCACCTCATCATGACACTATCACAAGATGAGCCTCTGGGTGACATGTGGTCTCAGTATGTACACCTTAAGGGACAGTCTGGAAATGAACTGCGATAAATTTTACACAGAGGTAAAATGATGTTATGATAAAGAGGAGGGGAACTGAGTTGCTGAGCCTATGATATGAGGAACATTCTAGCTCTTAAGGCTCTTTCAGTGGCTCATTAATGTATTCTTAGTCAATGTAAATAAAGTAAATTATTTGAGTACTTGTGGCCTCACTTCATCTACCTCGTGGCCATCCACTGGTTAATGATTATATCTTCTTGAGTGTAAAAAACAATATCTCAAAATTAGCCTGCCAAAAACTTATTTCTTGATCATTACCACTTTCCACCAAAATAAAACAAGATAAAACAACACATCCTACCTTCCCTGCTGGCTTCCCCATATCAGCACTGATACCCTTATCTTTCTGGTGAGTAAAGTCAAGGTCTTCCTTGATGCTTCTATTCCTCTAATACACTTTGTCAATCTATCATCACATTTTGTTGGCTTAATCTTTAAAATACGACTTCTCAATAATTTACCATTACTACTCTGGCCTAAGTTGCTGTCATCTTTCGGCTGGAGGAGGCAGTCGACTTTGACTGGTCTTCTGGCTTCTTCCTTTCCTCAATTCAGTCTGTTTTAAATATAACAGCCAGATTGACTTTAAAATCTGTACTGGACACTCACTTTTTACAGTATTTTTGCCTCTGTATTAGAGTTCTCCTGAGAGAATTAACAGGAAAGGAGACTAGATAAATGACAGATAGACAGACAGACAGATGGGAAGGGATTTATTAGGGGAATTGACTTATGTGATTATAGAGGCTGAAAAATCCCATGATAGGTTGTCTTCAAGTGAGAAATATTGGGATGTCAGTAGTGTGAGTCAGTCCAAATCCAAAAGCTTCAGAATTCGGGAAGCCAATGTGTATAATACTCAGTCCAAGGCCAAGGGCCTAAAAACCCAGGGGAAAGGGGTTGCTGACATAAATCTTGGAGTCTCAAGACTGGAGAGCCTGGGATCCTAATATTCAAGGGTAGAGGAGAAGAGTATGTTTCAGCTTCAGAAGAGAGAAAGCAATTCACCTTTCCTCTGTTTGTTCTATCCAAGCCCCCCAGCCCATCTGATGGTCCTTAACATTATGGAGGGCAGAACTTTCCCACTTAGTCCACTCAGACTCTCATACCAATCTCCTCTGGAAATGCACTCATTAATACACCGGAAAATAATACTTTACTGATTATCTAGGTATTCTTTTTTTTTTTTCTTTTATTATTATTATTATTATTATTATTATACTTTAGGTTTTATGGTACATGTGTGCAATGTGCAGGTAAGTTACATATGTATACATGTGCCATGCTGGTGCACTGCACCCACCAACTCGTCATCTAGCATTAGGTATATCTCCCAAGGCTATCCCTCCCCCCTCCCCCCACCCCACAACAGTCCCCAGAGTGTGATGTTCCCCTTCCTGTGTCCGTGTGTTCTCATTGTTCAATTCCCACCTATGAGTGAGAATATGCGGTGTTTGGTTTTTTGTTCTTGCGATAGTTTACTGAGAATGATGATTTCCAATTTCATCCATGTCCCTACAAAGGACGTGAACTCATCATTTTTTATGGCTGCATAGTATTCCATGGTGTATACGGTATTCCTTAATCCAATCAAGTGGATATCTAAAATGAACCACCACATCAACTCATTTAGCAAAAAATGCCAAAATTATGACAACGACCTACAAGACATAACACAATCTACTCGAACACAGCCTATACATACATATTGAAACAATATGATAGGTTTCCATCTCTATTCATTATCTTAAAAGAATATCTTCAACATACTTATTTTTATTTAAGAAATAACAGATAAAATGAACTATACATAAGTGCTATATTCTAGTTAATAAAGGTATTTTACTTGGAGATCCACAGTTTGAAATCACTGTGCCTGTATACTGGAACTGAACATTTAAGTAAATGGATTGCAAAGAGTGGGAGCTGGGTTTCTCACTGTTAGAGTGGGGGGCCACAAATAAGCAAAAGTAGGAGGCTATAATGATATAAGTGGCAATGAATTAGAGTTTGAGGCATCAGTATAAACTTATGTTTGGCTATGGATAATATAAGTAGTTACATATGGAAATATTTACAGATACATAGACTAATAGACACATATATTTATATATTTGCTCTGTTAGCTGGAAAAGTCTAGAAGCAATGACATCTCAGTAGCAAGTATACCAAGTGCTCAGATCCCAGTTTATAAAACTATTTCTCCAATAAAAGGAATCAGGACCCTTTGGAGAAATAACCAACTCTATGCCTGTGGCTGAAATTATACAAAATGAGCTTAGGGCGTCTTGAAGAACCAGAAAGGAAGTGCTCAAACACAGACACACACACACACACACACACGCACACACACAACCGATTCATAAGGAAGAAGAAATACGCCTCTCATATGTAGAACTTCACATAATTTATGCAAATGTTAGACCCTAAAGGAGGTAGAGATAAACCTCTGATTCCCTAGTGTGGGCTGTGTATATAATTTCCTTCCAATGAGTATAATATGAAAAGGGGTGGGGAAGAATAACTTGATGATAGAGAAACCTAACAAATTCTATTTTACCTGGGTGATCAAGGTTAGCACCAACAGTAATAAGTCATGTCAATATTATATACTCTGGGCATAATATGGTGAAAATAGCACTTTGCCTCTGTGCTTCCTTCTCCAAACCCACAACCTCAATCTAATTATGAGAAAACATCAAACAAATGCTGACTGAGGGACATTCTACAAAACATCTGACCAGAATTTCTCAAAACTGTCAAGATTTACCAAGTTTGAGAAACTGTCTTAGCCAAGAGGAAACTAAGGAAATATGATGAGTAAATGTGCTGTATCCTGGATGAAATTCTGTAACAGAAAAAGGTTATTAAGTAAACAAACTCACTCTCACACTAAGTTAATCTGAATAAAGTATGGACTTTATTTAATAATACTATATCAATACTGGTTCATTAATTGTGACAAATGTACCATACTAAAAATCAGATTTTAAAAATAGAGGGAACTAGGTGTGGGGTATATAGGAACTCTGTACTTTTCAGTAAATACAAAACTATTATAAAATAACAAAGTTTTATTTAAAAAAAATAGCATGCAAAAGTGGTTCTACTTACTAAAATTCTCTATCATTGTTTATACATACATAGATATCTTAAAAGATGTTCTTGAAAATATTAACAATGATGTGAATTGGTAAAGTGTTTCCTTAAATGATTTCTCTGTTCTGTTTTTATTTTTACTTTTATTTTTATTTTATAGATATGAGGTCTCATTTTGTTGCCCAGGCTGGTCTTGAACTCCCGGGCTCAAGCAATCCTCCCAAGTTAGCCTCCCCCTAATGCTGATATTACAGGTGTGAGCCACCACACCAGCCAGTTATTATTTTTAAGTGTTATTAATAGATGTATTATTTTATTTAAAAGCTATTATCTATTATCTATCTATCTATCTATCTATGAAAAGAAGGGCCATGTCCTTGGGGCATCCTGCCACTTTACTCCTAAAATGTATTTTTCTTTCTTATTAATAAGAATAAGCCCCTACTTTCCTTGCAGAAAGCTGTAGAAACATCTCCAGCAAGCAGCACTTTTTGGTCTGATAACAAACCCTCAGCTTTAATTTTTTTTCTTTCCATTGGGGCAGTTTCTAACAGTTCGAGAGAGCTAATCAAAGTAATTGTTGAATCTTGATGACCAGAGCTTCACATGCCAAGCATTTTCTCCCAAACTGGGTTATTTAGAGTCCAATGAAGCTGGGAATAAATATATAAAGCTAAGTAATTTAGGGAGATTGAAGAATTTTCAGAAAATTTCTTTCACTTGGTAGCATGAAATTACATGCACTATAGTGGAATGAAATCAAATCAATCAGCGGCTCAGAATCTCCCGGCTCTACAATCAGCAAGAGCTCAGAAGCTGCTCACTGGGAGGGAAGCTGAGGTTTGGTGGAATACAAAGAGACTGATACCTTGTTACCTGGGAGATCTAGCTTTGGTTGCTGATGAGAGGTGTACGTAGAAGAATGCAGGTTGATCAGAGGAAAGGTGGAGGTGCAGGGTGATTGCCCTAACACCTAACTAACCAGAATGACTCCTTGCCAGAGTCATTATTCATTTCCTTGGATAAAGTCCAAACCCCTTAGAGAAGAATATGATTTTCTTGGGGACCTAATCCTTGCCTCCTTCTTAAGCCTATTTTCGTCACTTCCTCCCTCACACCCACATTCAGCCATATCAGCCAGATCCTTCTCATGGATTTGTGAATGACCAACCTCTCTTGGGTCTCTCTGCCTTTGCAGCAGCATGCCCAGAAGACCCAGAATGCCTGTCCTCTTCCGAGATTTTACCTCCTCCAAAGCAATCTCTCTAATGCCCTCATTTTAAGAAAGTATCCAGGTCTACCCTCATGAAACATATTGAATTAAGATCTATTATAGCACATACCATATCAGATTTCCTGGTCTTTCTTTTCACAGGACTGTGGAATTTTTGAAAATAGAAGCTTCACCCTCTACTAGGGTATCGTGAGTATGTAACATAGTATCCAACGCTTAGTAGGTGCTTAAAAACTGCTTGTGAATGAGGAATGAACAAATGAATTTGGCAGCTTATGAAAAAATGTTAGAATTTGGAGTAATTTACTTACAATGCATATGTGCACACACGCACACACACATACACGCACACACAGTGAGGATTTCCAACATTCAGAAAACTTTGCTGAAAGGCATCCAAAAAAGCAGAACACTGCAGCCTGAAATGAATACAAAACCTAACATGAAAGGAAAAATAAGAAATATTTCTAAAATGAACCTATTCCAAATGCCAGCTTTTCTAATATTTTTTCTATGATTTGCAAAAATAAATGAATAAATAAATAAATAAATAAATAAATATCCCCTATGTATCAGAGTAGAAACAGAGGCAGAGGACATTCACAAACACCATAAATCAGCTGAAGTCTCTCATAATCAGGTGGGTGTCTGTCTAAGAGAATGTCTCCTGGAGTACATCAGTAATTAGGGAGCTAATGGAAAATTACCAACCAACAAAATCTATGACCGTTCCGAGGACAATGGAATCCCAGGCTTAGAGTACCACAAGTTTATTAAGAACAAATCATGCCCGAACATTTTGATAGCTTTTCTGATAGTGGCTGGCCAATTCCTGCCACACTTGCTCCATTGCCTCTACATTGCCTTCTAAATCAATTTAAAATGCCTTCTTTTGAGTTGACCTTCAAGACTCTCCAATATTTTGTTTATTACTTTGGTTTTCTCTCCCGTCTCTCTAATTCTCCTGTTGGCATCTTTCCTGGCTTTTGTCTTTGATCGCCTGCTCTGACTTTGTGTTGACTCTTACATAACTGTGGCTTTGCACATGTTACCTGTTCTTCTCCAAAAGTCTGTCTCTTCTTCAGCCTACCTAGTAAAGTTCTATACATCCTTCAAAGACACTATCAGGAACCTATGCTGTCCCGGCCAGTTTCCAACATCAGAGGTGGTAAATCATTCCTTCATATTCCCTTGTATATGCACCTGTTGCTAGGGTATAATGTAATATATGTTTTACTTGTATATTTTCCCTATTAATCTGTGAACAGAGGTACCAGAATGAAAATTTCTCTAGGGCAGCGATTTCTGTCTGTCGTGTTCACTGATGTTGCTTAAGTACTGAGCACACACACACCTTTCTTCCCCAGGCCCCTGACAGTCACATGCACACACACTTTGATAAATAAGTAAGTTCCCCCATAGTAAGACTGTTATCTTATATAAAATTGTAACAGATGGCCTAACATATAATAGCTGCTCAGTGAATGACTCTTTATTGATGGAATGGTGCAGAATGGAAATAAACAAATACAAATAAACTGACTCAGTTCTATAACAGCATTTACTAACTCTTGTTATGATACAAATCCCCTATATTACTAAAACATTTCTAGAAAATATTTCTGGATACTCTTAGCTTCATTCCACTTTTCCATTTACTGATGTAGTAAACTAAATGAAAATTAAAATAGCTTATAGTTATTTAGACCTATGTAATCAGTACTGTGACTTTACAAGAATAATTAATTTAATCTTTATAATCATAACCTTGAGGTGGGTAATTTTGTTAAATATAACTTTACTTTTAGATAATTACATATTCATATTCAGTTGTAAGACATAATTCTAAGAGATTCCTGTATCTGTCATTCAATTTTCTTCAATCGTAGTGAGAGGTGATAGCGTGCTGGCAGCCCTCACAGCCCTGGCTCGCTCTGGGCGCCTCCTCTGCCTGGGTGCCCACTCTGGCCGTGCTTGAGGACCCCTTCAGCCAGCCGCTGCACTGTGGGAGCCCCTTTCTGGGCTGGCCAAGACCGGAGCCGGCTCCCTCAGCTTGTGGGGAGGTGTGGAGGGAAAGGCACCGGAGGGAACTGGGGCTGCAAGCTGTGCTTGCAGGCCAGCGCGAGTTCCGGGTGGGTGTGGGCTCAGCGGCCCCGCACTCCGAGCGGCCCGCCGACCCCGCCAGCCCCGGGCAGTGAGGGGCTTAACACCCGGGCCAGCGGCTGCGGAGGGTGTGCTGGGTCCCCCAGCAGTGCCGGCCCACTGGCGCTTCACTCGATTTCTTGCGGGGCCTTAGCTGCTTCCCTGCGGGGCAGGGCTCGGGACCTGCGGCCCGCCATGCCTGACCCTCCCCTGGCTCCGTGGGCTCCCATACGGCCCCAGCCTCCCCGACGAGCGCCGCCCCCTGCTCCACGGTGCCCAGTCCCATCGACCACCCAAGGGCTGGGGAGTGCGGGCGCATGGCACGGGACTGGCAGGCAGCTCCACCTGCGGCACTGGTGCAGATTCACTGGGTGAAGCCAGCTGGGCTCCTGAGTCTGGTGGGGACTTGGAGAACCTTGTCTACCTAAGGGAATGTAAATACACCACTGGGCACTCTGTATCTAGCTCAAGGCTTGTAAACACACCAATCAGCACCCTGTGTCTAGCTCAGGGTTTGTGAATGCACCAGTCGACACTCTGTATCTAGCTACTCTGGTGGGGACTTGGAGAACCTTTGTGTCCACACTCTGTATCTAGCTAATCTAGTGGGGAAGTGGAGAACCTTGACGTCTAGCTCAGGGATTGTAAACGCACCAATCAGCGCCCTGTCAAAACAGACCACTCTGCTCTCTGTAAAATGGACCAATCAGCAGGATGTGGGTGGGGCCAGATAAGAGAATAAAAGCAGGCTGCCAGAGCCAGCAGTGGCAACCCTCTGGGGTCCCTTTCCACACTGTGGAAGCTTTGTTCTTTTGCTCTTTTCAATAAATCTTGCTGCTGCTCACTCTTTGGGTCCACACTGCCTGTATGAGCTGCAACACTCACAGCCAAGGTCTGCAGCTTCACTCCTGAAGCCAGCAAGACCAAGAACCCACGGGGAGGAAAGAACAACTCCAGATGCCCCGCCTTAAGAGCTATAACACTCACCACAAGGGTCCGCGGCTTCACTCCTGAGCCAGCAAGACCACGAACCCACCAGAAGGAAGAAACTCCGAACACATCTGAACATCAGAAGGAACAAACTCCGGACACGCCGCCTTTAAGAACTGTAACACTCACCGCGAGGGTCGGCAGCTTCATTCTTGAAGTCAGTGAGACCAAGAACCCACCAATTCCAGACACGGTAGCATTTTGCAAAACTGTAATACAATGTCTTAACCAGGATATTGACATTGATACAGCCAAAATATAGGATATCTCCATCATCACAAGGACTTCTCATGTTGTCCTTTTATAACCGCACCAAATTCCTTCCTGCTAACATTTTCCTAGCCACTGGAAAACACTAATATTAATTTTTCCTTCATTTCTGTTGTTTTTCATCTCAAGAATGTGACGTGAATGGAATCACACAGTGTGTGACCCTTTGTGATTGGCTATTTTCACTCAGTACGTTCTCTAGAGGTTCACGCAGATTGTTGTGCGTCTCTCTCACAGTCTGTTCTTTTTAATAGCTGAGTATTATGTCATGGTACAGATGTTCCATGGTCTGTTTAACCATTCACGCATTGAAGGACATCCAGTTTTTGACTATTAGGAACAATGCTGCTGTATGTACAGGTTTTTGTGTGAATATAAGTTTTTATTTCTCTCAGATAAGCCTCCAGGGTGTAATTGCTGGGCTAAATTATAGAAGCATTATGAGTTTCTTTTTTAAAGAAATAGTTTTCTTGAGTGACTGTGGATTTCCCATTTCTACCAGTAATGTGTCAGTAATCCAGTTTCTTCACATCTTCTTCAGAATTTGGAGTTGCCATTTTAAAAACAAAATTAGCCATTCTGATATGTGTGTAGTAATATCTCATTATGGTTTAATTTGCATTTCCATAATGGCTAATGATGCTGAACATCCTCTTATGTGCTTATTTTTCATCTGTATATCCTCCTTGGTGAAATGTTTCTTTATGTATTTTGCCCATTTTACAATTGCATTGTTTAGTTTTTAACTACTGGGTTTTAAGAGTTCTTCATACTAGCTTTAGGGCCAGGCACAGTGGTTCACGGCTGTAATCCCAGCACTTCGGGAGGCCAAGGAGGGCGGATCACGAGGTCAGGAGATCAATACCATCCTGGCTAACATGGTGAAACCCCATCTCTACTAAAAATACAAAAAATTAGCCGGGCGTGGTGGCAGACACCTGTAGTACCAACTACTCGGGTGACTGAGGCAGGAGAATGGCATGAACACGGGAGTCAGAACTTGCAGTGAGCCGAGATCGTGGCACTGCACTCCAGCCTGGGCTACTGAGCAAGACACCATCTCAAAAAAAAAAAAAAAAAAATGTTCTTCATACTAGTTTTAGAAAGTAGTTCTGTGTTGGATTATCCTTTATAAATATTTTCTCCTACTATGTAGCTTGTTATTATTCTCTTAACATGGTATTTTCCAGGGCAAAAGTTTTTAATGTTGATAACATCTAATGTATCAATTTCTCCTTTTATGGATTATGTTTTGGTGGTAAGTCTAAAACCTACTTTGACTAGCCCTAGACCTCAGAGATTTTCTTCTGCTTTTTTGTTTTCTAATAGTTTTTATAGTTTTATTTTTTACATTTCGAATAAATTTTTGTATGTGAGATGAGACTTAGGCTGATGTTCTCTAAATAGAAAGAAAACTTTGGAACATCAAAAATGAACAAAGGACAGTGTAGAACAAAAATATAAATAAATACAATATGCTTTCCTTTTTCTCTTGAGTTTTCTAAATCACAGTTGAGTGTTGAAACAGAAGTTGCAACACTGGTCTGATGTGTTGCACATGTATGTAGTAGAAATACTTAAGACAATTGTATTGTAAATGAGGGATGGCGAAAGGTCTTACAGAGAGAGAAGTTTTCTCTACTTCAATTGAATTGCTGAAATGATGATACCAGGTGAGTGTGGTGTCTGCCCATTCATCTCTATCTGTTCTTTCTCTCTCTCTCTCTCCCCATCTCATATCTATCTATGCATCTATTATGTAATACCTAAAGGAACTATTTTAAAAACTAAAAAATTCTCTTAGTTTTTCTTCATCTGAAGATGTTTTGATTTCCTTTTCATTCCTGGAAGATATTTTTGAAGGGCAAAGGATTCTGGCTTTACGGTTCTCTCCTTTCAGCACTTGAAAAATATTATGCTTTTTTCTTCTTGCCTCTTGGGTTTCTGATGAGAAATTCCCTATCACTTGAACCCCTGCCCCCTGTATATAAGGTATCCTTTTTCTCTGGCTGCTTTAAATAATTTTTTCTTTGTTTTTAGTTTCCTGAAATGTAATTATGATATGTCAGGGCATAGATTTCTTTGGGTTTAGCTTGTGTGGTTTTTACTGTTTTTTTTTTTTTTTTTTTTAACTGTAGGTTAATGTCTAGTTCAAATTTGGGAATTTTTCAGCAATTATTTCATTAAGTATTTTTCATACCTGCCTTCTTTTTCCTCTCCTTCCTGCACTCTGATAACACAAATGTTAGATCTCTTCTTAGTCTCATGCTCCGGAGTTCTGTTCCTTTCTTTCAGTTTGTTCTCTGTTTTGATTGTAAAATTTCTCTTGTTCTGTATTCCTGGTCACTTATTCTTTCTTCTGTCTCCTCTATTCTGTTATTGAGCCAATACTCTGATGTTTTTATTTTAGTTATTATATTTTTAAGTTCTACAGTTCCCAATGGGTTCTTTTTAATGCCTTTGATTTATTTGTTCAATTTCTATTTCTTTTCTATTTTCATTTTTTTCAAGTGCATTCATAATTACTCCTTGAAGCATTTTAATTATGGCTGCTTTAAAATCTCTGATAATTCTAACATACTTGTTATCTTGGTACTGGCACCTATAGATTGTCATTTTTAATTCAGTTTTGAAATATTGCTGATTCTTGATATGACAAGTGATTTTTGATGAGAACTTGGATATTTTTGTAATATCTTCTGGAATCCTGGATCTTATTTAAACCTTTTGCTATACCTGGCTTTTTCTGACACTGCTTCAGCAGATGAAGGTGGAGGCAATTCTTCAATACTTTTAGGTGGGAAAAAAAAGTCTACATTCCCTACTTGGCCTCTATTGTCACCTGAGGCAGGGGTGGGTTTCTACCTTATCATGTGGTTTTCAGACACCATGGTGGAATGGGGGTGGCCTTGTAACCATGGGGCAATAGTGAAAGATCTGACTCTTCAGTAGGCCCCTCTGCTTCTCCTTCCTCCCAGCAGAGAGGGGGAAGAATGCTTTGTTTATGTCCAGTTGCAGTGGAAGTCCAGTCTGCTCTCAGGGCCTCTACTGACACTATGTGGAATAGTGGAGGCTTGTTACTTGCTAGCTGGGATGAAAGGTCCAGCTCCCTATTCAATCTTCTCTGGCATCATCTCAGCGTCAGTGTTGCTGTGCCTCATCACAACCTCATGAGGATGAAAATGCTGACTCCCTGACTGGCATTTTCTGGCACTGGCAAGTAAAGAAGGCCACTGTTTATTCTGTGGCATTTGGTTGGAGTAGAGCAGTTATTGCCTAAAAGCATTCTGTCTTTCTAGGCTGCCCCTCTCCTTGTCCTTTGCCTAGAGAGAGTGGCTTCTTCTTTTTTTTTTTTTTCTTTGTCTGCACTTGTTGGCATTTCGAGGTTGCCAACTCTTTCAGTTCTAAGTCTTAGCTATATGAGGCAAAAATAAAATTCTGGGAATTCACCATTGTGTTTTTTTCAGGTCCCAAGTTCTCTCTACCTTTCAGAGCCTCCTTATGTTTGTTTTACATATAATGGCCAGGGCTTTTAGTTGTTGTTAGTGGGAAGAATCAGGTAAAGTACATCTATGCCATCTTCCTAGAAGAAGAAATCCCCCAGCCTTATTTTTATTATTAATCCCATCTTACAGATGAGGAAACCAAGGTATAGAATGGGTGAGTATCTTGTCCATGGTCAGACAGTTATTCAGTGGTAGAATCAAAATTTGAACTCAGGCCATCCAGTGCCAGAGTCTGGATTTAGAATTTCAATTGAAAACATAGATGAAGCTAACTGTCCCAATCTAATTAAGACTGTAAAACAGTACTCATCCAGGTAGGGGGATAGATAGGTTTTCAGTCCTACCAGCCCATGGGGGCTGACATTGCTTGCTTCTTTGTGTTTATAAGCCATACAGGGCTGTCCACGGCTTCCACTAACTAGTGCTATGCTGGCTTTTCTAGAAATTAGCCTTACATCTTTGTTTCTAATTTGTTTTTCTGTTATTCTACTAGTACTGGCACTTCATAGGAACTCCTTATAATTATTAATAGCTCACTTTGGGAAGTTTTTATTCTCCATGGATTAAACCCCATTAACCGAACCATCGCCCTATAACTGCCTGTGATCCGGCCCCCAGCCAGAGAGTTTCCAGAGGTTACTCAGTATCTCCAATTGATTCTACCATATTGAAGATCAAGATGGGGTTTTCTTGGGGTTGGGGATTGACCTAGCTCAAGTCCCTGTTTAATAAGCCTTTGCACACAGGCATTTGGCCTGCTGCCCCCATCACAGTTCCCCTGGAGTACTTCAGCTTGCACTCCATTTGATCCTGGTTCTTACTCCAAAACTCCTGTAGATGGGGGCCAAAGAGACTACAGACCTCATCCCACTGTAGTAAATATCTTTATACCAACTATTTCAAACCATGTATTTATATTATTGTTGGATTTTTTGATAAAATCATAGACTGTCAGTTCTGGAAGTAAAACCCTTTCATTTTGCAGAAAGGAAACCAGGTTGGTGGCGTTAGGGAGGGGAGTCTTATTTCACAAAATGACATAACCAAGTTATTCAGGAAATTAGCTGTGATTAGAGCTAGAAATTAAGGTTCGTGGTGCCCAGTAGCCTTTGACTTTGCAGTCGGGTCTCATTAGCGTACTAATTCTGCTTTTAAATATTTAAAATTTTTATCGATACATAATAGTTGTACATGTTTATGGGGTACATGTGAAATTTTGATATATGGATACAATGTACAATGATCAAATCATGATAATTGGAATATTCATCACCTTAAGCATTTATCATTTCTTTGTGTTAGGAACATCCCAATTCCATTATCCTAGTTGTTTTGAATTATAAAATTAACTATAGTTAATTATAGTCACCCTATTGTGCTACAGAACACTAGGAGAACACTAGGTAAGATTTCTTCTATCTAACTGTAGTTTTGTTCTCAATCCCTTATACACATTCAGCTTAAAGAACTCTCACCATTAAGACCCAAAACCACCATGTCATTTTTGTGCGGTTATGTTAATACCCCTTATTCTGAAATGATTCCCTTTTATAAGTCAGCATAATCTAGTGGTCAAGAGCTCAAGATGGAATTAGACAGCCTTGAGTTCACAGCCTGGTTCTCTCACGAATCTGAAGTACTTACCCTCTAAACTGTAGTTTTCTCATCCAATAAATGGAAGTGGTCACAGCACTTACTGATATGTAGGTTGTAAGATGTAAAAGACACATTCTAAAGTATTTGGGATAACATCTGCAACTTATTAGATATTAAATATAAAGAATTTAGTGGTAATATTGTCACGTATTTTTTACTCCAACCTAAACTATGAGGTAGCTTGGAAAATAAATTTATCTCCACATTACAGATAAGAAAACACATATATTACACTTGCACAACACTTTGCAAGTGTATAGGCAACCTTTACATCTGGTTGTTCTTAATTACTATCCAAAGGACCCATGCAGTCAATTGCACTATTCCCATTTTAAGGATGTTGACAACAGGTGAAGCGACAAAGCTAGTTAGTAACCAATGAGATGTAAACTCCGCAAAGACAAGAGCTTTGAGTGTTTGGGTATCATCATTACGTAGAACACTGCCTGACATGTAGTAAGCAGTAAGAAATATTTATTGAGTGAAAAAACCAAAGTAATAAAATTATTCTCAAACAATATTAAATACTGCATGAGCACAAAGATCTCTGTCTGTAGTCTGCCATCATTGTTCTTCATCTGACAGTTTTCTCCTTGTGATATTTCATACTATTGAGGGGATTACTTTACCAAAGGGAATGTCTATAATTTCTAATTTGCTCTAATAAATTTTTGGCCTTTAACAGATGCATGACAACTGTACTATACTGTGTTTTGAATTCCAATTATTATAAGACAGATGCCTGCCCTTTTCTACAAAGCTTAAAGCTTTGTGAACTTTCACTGTTAGTCACATTTCATATTCATAAATGGACATTTTTACTAAGTGTGTGAGCATGTGCTAAGTGTGTATTTAAATCACCCAGAGAGTTACGTACCACTTAGTTGGAGTCGATAGGAAAATGTATACATATTCAAATATATTTAACACAATTTTATAACTCTATAATATGGTCATCATCAATAAAACAGCACAACAGTAATAAAACTTGGATTTTAGTACCATTTATTTACCACTCAAGAACTGAGTTCTTTATGATGAAGCTCTGTTTAAAGATCGTTTAACACTATGATTAGCTAGAGACAGGTTCATGTCCTGACTCTCTCATCATCATGGGTTGTGTGATCTTTAGCAAGTTACTTTGCTCATCTTCTTTTGTTCATATGAAAATTTGGAATAATGATGATGATGATAAATATCAACTAGCGTGTTCATGGTACTTACTCTATTAGGCAAGGCTCACAAAAACTCATACGTTATTAACAATGACCCTCTGAATGGACACTGTTTCCTCTCCAATTTACAAATGTTTGGCTCACAGGTAGAATTAAATGATTAAGTATATACGGAAAAGACTGCACTATCAGTGAAGTGCTATATATTGTTAGTTACAATAGCTTCTTTCCATCACATTTCCATGGACTATCACAATTTTTATAAAAAATCATAAAGACAGGCTTGGTTTTAAAGTAAGGTGCCACTTCTTTTTGTTTGTTTGTTTTTGTTTTTTTGAGATGGAGTCTCACTCTGTCGCCTAGGCTGGAGTACAGTGGCACAATCTCTACTCACTGCAACCACCGCCTCCCAGGTTCAAGCGATTCTCCTGCCTCAGCCTCCTGAGTAGCTGGGCTTACAGGCGCCCACCACCATGCCCAGCTAATTTTTTGTATTTTTAGTAGAGACGGAGTTTCACTATGTTGGCCAGGCTGGTCTTGAACTCCTGACCTTGTCATCTGCCCGCCTCGGCCTCCCAAAGTGCCGGGATTATAGGCATGAGCCACTGCACCCAGCTAAGTTGCCACTTCTTATTATCTTCTGACCGTATACAATATATTTAAATATTCCAAGATTCAAATTTCTCACCTGCAAAATGGACATTATATAGAACCTAACTCATAAGACTCTTCTGAGGATTTACTGAGATGATGCTTAGTGCCTGGCATAATTGCTCAGTAATTGCTGGTTATAATGATGATAGAGATAATGGTGAAGATAAATGTATTTATTGGGAAAGTGGAGTGGAATATTTGAAATGGTGATAGCTCCTTACATTACTTGATGATACCAAAGTTATTTCAATGCAAAACAGTTCTTGGGTACATAACCTACTACTTTTAACTATAGTGATAGTACATAACTAAAATGTATCCTACAGTCATTCTAGCTCCAAGTCCAGTTAACTCTGTTTTATTTTGTTTTTCATTAGATCCCTATAGCCTAATAAACTTAAATGTTCTTTTAGAGTAATATGTGTGAATCTGTTTAAATTATAAGGCTCTAAATTCCAAGATAGCCTAAATACTTACTAGAGATCCCAGCAAGTAAGAAAATTACCAAAAACTCAACACATTGATGATGCAAGTTTATGCATAAAGGATGATTTATTCAAGACACAAGGCAACTACATCATCAACATAAAAAAATTGTAAAAATGTATAACTAGTAGAAGGAACTGAAGATATTTAATCTATCCCCTTTAGGAGGTCTTTCGTGACTCAAAAAACAGAGCTTATTAATTTCCTACCCAAACTCACCTGTCCTCTTATGTTCTATACTTCAGTAAATGATTCCTGTGGCTCCAACCAAAAATGTTGATGCCATGCTCGATTCCCACGTCTCTCTTTCCATCTTTCTAAACAGTTTTCATGAGCTCCCCTCCCTCAGACTTATTTACTTTTCTCTATTCTTGCCACCATGTTCCTTGTCTTGTCCTTCATTTTTTCCCACCTGTACTACTGCAGCAGAATGTTTATTGAACATTATCCCTTCCAGTCCATTTAACATCCTATAACTAATAGGATCTTAATTTTAAAATAAGCACATCTTATCAATTCAATTTCCTTCTTTGAAATCTTCAATGATTTCCTCTGTCCCTGTAATAATGTCATATTTTGTAATATACTACATGGTCTACCCTTTTCCTACATCTCAAACCATCTGAAACTTCTTTCTTTGCCTTACTTACTTCTCACTTAAAACACAACATGAGCTTCTCCCTTAAAACACAATATGAGCACACAATGAGCTTCCTTCACTCCTTCAACAGTGCCAATGTTTTCTTTCCTCATCTGAATCTTTAAACTTCCCTCTGTCTAGGGAAGTTTTCTCCTCATCTTTCTTTACCTAGGTAATGACTACTCAACCTCAGATAGTCCATTTATTCATCACTCTCCAGGAAGCCTTCTGGAAACCTTCAACCAGATTATGTGGCTCCTTTATTGCCTCCATAGCACTCCTTGTCTACCCTCGTTATAGCACTCAAATCTCTAAATCATAATTACCTTTCCTTTTGTGTTCCCTACTAGACTCAGTTCTTTGAGGGCACATCCTGTGTCTGATAAATTTGTCATTGCATCCTTAGGACCCATCTTAAAACAAGGCACAAATTAGAAGTTCAACACAGATTTTTTAAGTGTGTGCCTACATGAAAAAATCAAATCAGAACAGAAATGATTCATAAATAAAAACAAGGCAGCGTAAAGGGGTAAAATAGGGAACAATTTTAGATAAGGTAGTAAGAGAAGAAAACTTTAAGGTATTATTTGAGTGAGAAGACTTTAAAGGGAAAAATGAGCCAAGTGGATACTGAGGAACAGAGCCTTTCAGGCAGAATTAGGCACAGTTTTTGAGGTTCAAGGGAATGATAAGGAGGCTGGTGTAGCTGGAGAACATTGAGCAGAGGGAAGAGTGGTAGTAGTTAGGTTTAGATCACATAGTAATTTGTAGGTCAAAACAGACTTGAGTTTTATTCTGAGTGTACACAAAATGATTGAAGGGTTTTAAGAATACCTGTATAGAACCTAACATTTATTTCTTAACTATTAATCATAACAAAGGACATTGAAAAACTATGCTGAGATTTTTAAGATAATTCACCTGGAGGAATGAAGTTTAGAGACATGAAAGATGTAAAGTCACAGACTGTTTTACAGATAGAGAATTTAATCCCAGGCAGGCTGATTACTTTGCTAAAAATTATGCTGAAAATATATGGCCAGCAGAGATGAGAAGCCATGACTTTTCACTCCCTGCCTGGTTTACTTTTATAAGGATGAATAAATACATGTGTTACTTGGGACCATATACACACAAGCTCCTAAATGGCCATCAGAGGTGTGATAAGTAACTTCAGATGTTATTAAACTTTATCACATTTTAAATATCAATTCATAAGAATTTTCAACGCAACAACAGAGTTGCACTTATTATTTCTGTTTCTCATAGCATGTGCCACAGACCACCAACACCGAATGTCAAAGTGCAATGAATGTGTAGTTCACTTCCTTTGAATTCTTTCTAAAGTGATCCAAAAATCATTAATTTTTCTATCAGGTATTTCTAAGCCTCTATTTTATGTAAGGTATCATGTTGGGTACTGGCATGGCAAAGATGAATATGCCATGGCATCTGTCCTCAAGGAACTTGTATCTTAGGGAGGATGACAGAAAGGAGGATAGTCATCATCAAACACAATGTGAAAAGGGGAACAATGAAACAGGACATTTTATAGTTTATCTAATGCTTTATAGTTTAACAAATATAAGTATTATAATAATTTTTATTTTTACTTTTCACTTTCTCTACAATTGTTGTATCTAATATGCATGCTCTTATTTAATTATCTTATGATCCTCTTATTATCCTATGGGCCATAAAATTTGCCCACTTTTTTTTCATGAGAAAACTGACTACAAGAAGGTTCAGTAGCTTGGTCAAGGTCAATCAGTTTGTAGTAAAGTTTAGAGTCAAACACTAGCAGTTTGACTTTAGAAGCTACACTTTCAAAAACTCACATATTTTTTGAGAGACATTGGGTTATTTTTAATTTAAAATCTACCAGTGGTTATTTATTTTCTCACCATTTCATAGGCAAAAATGTTGGTTCAAAGGGGTTCAGAAACTTTTCAAGGTCACCGTCGAGCCCACATTAAACTCCATGTCTTTTGATTCCACGTATCGTCTTACTCCACTAAAAAATGCTTCCTCTATACACATTTTTGTGTATGTTAGAGAACTGGATGAACATATTAATTTTGATTTGACTGGAGGTGAGGGACTTAATAAAGGAGGTGATACATCCTAAGTAGGACTACCTACTCTATTTTAAAATGTCACTGAAGACGCATATTTTTCCACTATGAAATAGCAAGCTGCTTTTCCAGGTTAATTCTATTTCTAGAGAATGCAAATTCAGCTTTTTGCTGAAGCTACTACATTCCAGATAGTGCATGCCAATTTATTTGATCATTATTTTCCCTATCATTGCCAGGCTAAACCTTCTCAAACAAAAATCTACTCCAATTCTTGTGCAAGCATAATTTTCTGATATTTACCTGAAAATCTAACTAAATATTGAATAAATGCAATTCTAGCTGAAACGGGCAAATGAAATTTCAATAAACTTACAGTAGTGTTTATTATTAAAAATAACAATAACAATATTATTAAATACATGTTAATTACTGCTGTATTTATTTTATATACTTTAAAAATGCTAATCCTCATAAAACTCTGGAGATAGGTATCCCAATTTTGCTTAGGGCCTTAATGATTCCAGAAGTTAGATCACAGAGTTAAAAAGTGAATAGGGAAGAATAAATGACAAGCAAAATGGCAAAATAAAAAATTTTAAGTCCTCTTCTCCCCACAGAAACACCAATTTAACAGCCAGCCACAGATAAAAATAACTTTATGAGAGCTCCAGAATCCACGTGAAAGTCACAGCATACCAGTAAAGCACCGAAAAAGAAAAGACACGTTGAAAAGAGTAAGAACACTTTACCCATAATGCCCCTTCTACAAGCTGGCATGGCACAGTGCTAAGAGAGATCCGCTTGGTTTGTGAATTATCTAATGGTGAATAAAAAGAATGAAGTGAGTATTTGATGACTGCCTAACTTTTCAGGGCACTATCTGAGAGTCCTGTGTCTGTTGTACTTCATCTAGAACACTGAAGAAATCTGCATGGCTACATCACCTAGAGGTAGCTAAGAACAAAAATAAAGGGTACAGGGGCTCTCAACAACCAGCACACAGATCTCAACAGCAATCCCACAGACCCCAGCAGCGGACCCACCCAAGTATCTTACCAGCTGGCCTGTCTAGAATCCTTGACTAGGCTGACTGATGGAGGGCTTTTCCTGCCAAAAGCAATCTCCAAAGACAAGAAGAAGCCATTTCTTCTTCAAATATGCAGACAATAATGCAAGGCCACAAAGATTAAAAAAATCAGGAAAATGTGACACCACCAAAGGAAAAAAATGAAGTTCTAATAAATGATCCTAAAGAAATGTAGTAAATGATCCTATTAACTGCCTTACAAATAATTCAAAAATTTTTTAAAAGATCAAGGAACATAAATAGAAAAATGCATGAAATCAGGAAAACAATACAGGAAACAAATGAGAAATAAAAAAAAAATAGAGAGACGGTAAAAAAGCAACAAAGTTCTGAAGCCAAAGAATACAACATTTGAATAGAAAAGGCACATGTATACATATGTAACTAACCTGCACATTGCGCACATGTACCATAAAACCTAAGGTATAATAATAATAATAATAAAAAAGAAAAATTTAATAGAGAGCTTCATCAGTAGATTGGATCAAGTAGAAGAAAGAAGCAGCAATCTCAGTGACAGGTTCAATTGAAAATATCCAGTCAAAGGAAAACAAAGGAATAAAAATGAAAAAGACTAAACAAAGCCTATGGGACCTATGAGATACTATCAAACAAGCCAATTTATGCATTATGAAGTTTAAGAGGGAGAAGATAAAGTGGGAGAAAATTTAGTTAAAGTAATAATTGCTGAAAACTTCCCAAATCTGGAGAAGGAAATAGATATTCCAGTTCATGAAGCCAAACATCATAAATAAATTGAATCTAAAGAGATATGTACTGAAACATTTTATAATTAAATTGTCAAAAGTCAACAAAGAAGAGAATGATGAAAGCGGCAAGATAAAAGTGACCTGTAACATAGAAGAGAATCTCAATAAAATTATCAGCAGATTTCTCAGAAGAAAACTTGTAGAGTAGGAAAGATTGAAATGATATATTTAATTGCTGAAAACATGCCAACCAAAAATACTATAGTTGGCAAAACTGTCATTTAAAAATAGAGAAAAGATGAAAACTTTCCTAAGCAAACACAAACTGAGCGAGTTTGTAACCACTAGACCTGCCTTACAAGAAGTGCAAAGGGAAATAGTTCAAGTAGAAATGAAAATAAGCTAAACAGAAACACAAAAGCATATGAAAACACAAATATCACTGGTGAAGGTAAATACAAAAAAAAAACCACAGAATAATATAATACTATAAAGGTAGTGCATAAATCATTTTAAACCTAGTATAAAAGTTAAAAGACAAGAGTATTAAGAATATATATAACAACACAAATTTGTTAATGGATTCACAACATAAAATGAAGTAAATTCTGAAATTAATAACATAAAGTGTGGGAAGGAGAAGTAAAATTACAGTTTTTATATATGACTGAAGTTAAGTCACTATACTAAGTTACCATTCTATAAAATAGAATACCGTAACCCTAAGAAAGTTTTATCAATCATAACGCTAAGGAAGTTTTATCATGATAACCACAAAGACAAAACCTGCAATAGATATTTAAAAAGATAAAGGAATCAAAGTATATCATTACAAAAATAATCTAATCATAAAGGAAGACATGAGAGGAAAAGAGAAACAAAAGAACTATGAAACATTCAGAAAACACTTTTTAAAAATGTACTAGTGAGACCTTACCTATCAATAATTATTTTTTTTTATTATACTTTAGGTTCTAGGGTATGTGTCCACAACGTGCAGGTTTGTTAGATATGTATACATGTGCCATGTTGGTTTGCCGCACCCATTAACTCGTCATTGACATTAGGTATTTCTCCTAACGCTATCCCTCCCCTAGCCCCCCACCCCACGACAGACCCCAGTGGGTGATGTTCCCTTCCCTGTGTCCAAGTGTTCTCATTGTTCAATTCCCACCTATGAGTGAGAACATACAGTGTTTGGTTTTCTGCCTCTGCGATACTTTGCTCAGAATGATGGTTTCCAGCTTCATCCATGTCCCTACGAAGGACATGAACTCATCCTTTTTTATGCCTGCATAGTCTGCACAGCAAAAGAAACTACCATCAGAATGAACAGGCAACCTACAGAATGGGAGAAAATTTTTGCAAGCTACTCATCTGACAAAGGGCTAACATCGAGAATCTACAAAGAATTTAAACGAATTACAAGAAAAAATCAAATAACCCCCTCAAAAAGTGGGCAAAGGATATGAACAGACACTTCTCAAAAGAAAACATTTATACAGCCAACAGACACATGAAAAAAATGCTCATCATCACTGGTCATCAGAGAAATGCAAATAAAAACCACAATGAGAAACCATCTCACACCAGTTAGAAGGGCGATCATCAAAAAGCCAGGAAACAACAGGTGCTGGAGAGGATGTGGAGAAATAGGAATGATTTTACACTGTTGGTGGGAGTGTAAACTGGTTCAACCATTGTGGAAGGCAGTGTGGCAATTCCTCAAGGATCTAGAACTAGAAATACCATTTGACCCAGCCATCCCATTACTGGGTATATATCCAAAGGATTATAAATCATGCTACTATAAAGACACATGCACATGTATGTTTATTTTGGCACTATTCACAATAGCAAAGACTTGGAACCAACTCAAACGTCCATCTGTGATAGACTGGATAAAGAAAATGTGGCACATATACACCAATAATTATTTTAAATGTAAACTGATTAGTGTTCCTAGCCAAAAAATATAGAATAGCTGAATGGATAAAACATATGAACCACCTACGTGCTATCCATGAAACTCACTCCAGATATAAGGTCACAGTTAGGCTGAAAGTGAAGTGATGAAAGAAGATATTCCACATAAAGGGTAACAAAAAGAAGCTGGGGCTATGCTTATATCAGACAAAATACAATTTAAGTCAAAACTACCACACAAGACCAAAGAAAGCCATTATATAATAATTAAAGGGTCAATTCAGTTTGGAAGATAAAACAGTTACAAATACACTTTCTTTTTTGTAGTATTGTGTCTCTCCATTATTTCATTTTTTTAAATTTCATTTTTAACTTTTAGGTTCAGGGCTACATGTGTAGGTGTGTTATAAAGGTTAACTCATATCACAGGGTTTTGCGTACAGATTATTTCATCACCCAGGTACTAATCATAGTACTCAATAGTTATTTTTTCTGTTCCTCTCCCTCTTCCTGCCCTCCACTCTGGAAATATATTTTTCCGGCAAACATCAGAGCACCTAAATATACTAAGCAAACATTGGCAGATCAGAAGGGAGCAATGGACAGAAATACAATAATAGTAGGAGACCTCAATATCCCACTATCAATAAACAATAGATCATCCAGAAAGAAAATCAATATAAGAACAGCACATGAACAACACTATGGACCAAATGGACCTAACATACATATATAGAACATTCTACCCAATAGTAGCAGTATATGTGTATGTGTATACATGTATATATATTCTCCTCAAGTGTATATAGAACATTCTCTAGAATACATTACATGCTATGTTACAAAAACAAAAGTCTTAACAAACTCAAGTAGACTGAAATCATTCCAAGTATCTTTTCTGAACAAAATAAAATAAACTAGAAATCAGTAACAGAAGAAAAATGGGAAAATTTACAAACAGGTGAAAACTAAACAATATACTCTTGAACAAAGAAGATTGTATTTCAAAAGACATGAAAATGAAAGATACCAAAACTTATTTGATGAAGTAAAAGCAGTTCTAAGTGGGAAGATTATAGCAATAAATACTTATACTTAGCAAAAAGAAAAATCATAAGTATACAAATGAACTTTGCAGTTCTAGAAAGTAGAGAAGAACAAACTAAGCCTCAAGTTAGCAGAAAAAAATAATAAGGATTAGGGAAGAAATTAACAAAATAGAAGTTAAGAACAATAGAAAAAATGGCAAAGCTAAGAAGTGTTTTTTTAACATAAATAAAATTGATAAACCCTCGGACAGGCTAACTGAAAAAAGAAAGAGAAGACTGAAATAAAATTAGAAATATGAGAGAGACATTATAACTGATGCCACAGAAATACAACGATAATAAAGCATTACTATGAATAATTATATGCCTATAAATTGGGCAATCTGGAAGAAATAGATAAATTCCTAGAAACATACAATCTATCAAGACTGAATCTATAAGAAATAGAATCTACAAGAAATAGGAAAACCAATAACAAACAAGGAGATTGAATCAGTAATCCAAAAACTTCTAACAAAGTAAATATCAGGACACGATGTCTTCACAAGTAAATTCTAAAAAACTTTAAAAAATTAAAACACATTCTTCTTAAACTCTTCTAAATGATAGCAGAAAGAACATTTTCAAACTTATTTTATGAAGGTAGCATCATTCTGATAGCAGAGTCAAAGACTACACACACACACACACACACACACTACAAGCCAATCAATGTCCCTGATGAACATAGATGTAAAAATTCTCAGCAACATTTTAACAAACAAAATTTCACAGCACATTAAAAGTATTATACAAGGATTATACACCATGACCAAGTGGAATTTACCACTGGGATGCAAAGCTGGTTGAACATATGTAAATCATATCAGTGTCATACAGAGCATTAACAGAATGAAGAAAAAAAAATCACAAGGTCATCTCAAAAGATGTGGGAAAAACATTCACCAAAATTCAACACTCCTTATTAATAAGAACCCTCAACAAATTTCATGTAGAAGAAACTTACCTCAACACAATAAAAATCATATAGAAAAGGCCTACAGCCTATAATTATAATCAATGATGAAAAACTGAAATATTTTTCTCTAAGTTCTGGAAAAAGGCAAGGATATCCACTTTTACTGCTATTATTAAACACAATACTGGAAGTCCTAGCTAGATCATTTGGCAAGAAAAAGAAATAAAAGTCATCTAAATTGAAAAGGGGAAAAATAACAGAGATATATTTATGGTTGACATAATCTTTTAGGTAAAAAACCCTAAAGGCACCACCAAAAAACTGTTAAGATTTAAGAAACAAATTCAGTAAAGGTGCAGAATCAATATAGAAAAATCAAATGCTTTTCAAATAAGCTAACAATAAACTGAGAGAAAAAGAAATTTAAAAACCAATCCCATTTACAACAGTATAAAAATACTTAGGAATAAGTTCAAGCAAGGATCTAAAATAGTTAGAAGCTAAAAAACTATAAAATATTGACGAAAAAATTGAAGAAGACACAAATAAATGAAAAGATAGTCCGTGTTCATAGATTAGAACTGATACTGTAAAATTTTCATACCACCCAAAGCAATCTACACTCTCAATACAATGCCTATGAAAATGTCAAAGGCATTTTTCACAGAAATAGAGCTATTGTTAAAATATTCAAACTATCCAAAGCAATCTACATTTTCAATATAACATGTATCAAAAGTTAAAAAGTATTTTTCACAGAAATAGAAAAAACAATTTTAAAAATCCTAAAATTTATATAGAATCATAAAAAAACTCTGAATAGCAAAGCAATCTTTAGCAAAAACAAAGCTGGGGGCATCATACTACCTGACTTCAAAATATGCTACACAGCTATACTAACAAAAACAGCATGGTCCTGGCATAAAAACAGAACACATAGACCAATGGAACACGGAATCCAGAAATATACCCATGCATTTAGAATCAAGCTATCATTGACAAAGGTGTCAAGAGCACACAATGGAAGAAAAACACCCTCATCAATAAATGGAGTTAGAAAAACTGTATATTCACATGCACAGAAACAAAATTGGACCCTTATCTCACACTATATACAAAAATTAATTAAAGTAGATTAAAGACTTAAACTTAAGAACTAAAACCATATAACTGGAAAAAAGCTTCTTGACATTGGTCTAGGCAATGATTTTTTGTAAATAATCCCAAAACTACTCTTAACAAAAGCAAAAATTGACAAGTGGGATTGTAACAAGCTCAAAAGCTTCTGCACAGCAATGGAAACAATAAAAATGACATGGTAACCTATGGAATGGGGGAAAATATTCACAAGTCATGTATCTAACAAAAGGCTAATATTTAAAATATATAAGGAACCCATACAACCCCAAAGCAAAAACCAAACCAAACCAACCAACCAAAAACAAAAACAAATAACCTGGTTTTAAAATGAGCAAAGGATTTGAATAGACATTTTTCCAAAGAACACATATAACTGGTCTACAGGTGTATTAAAACAAAAAAAGCTCAACATCACTATTCATCAGGGAAATGTAAATGAAATCCACAATAAGATATTATCTCACACCTGTTATAATGGCTACCATAAAGAATATATTTTTTAAAAAAGCAGAATATAACGAATGTTGGCCAGGATGTGGAGAAAAGAGAACTCTGTTGCACTGTTTGTGGTAATGTTAATTGGTGCAGCCAGTATGGAAAACAGTTTGAAGTTTCCTCAAAAAATTGAAAATAGAATTGCTGTATTATTTGCCAACCCCACTTCTAGATTTTTTTTTTTTTATAAAAAAGAAATCAGAATCTCAGCTAAATATCTGCACTCTCATAATCATTACAGCACTTTTGCAATAGCCCAGACATGGAAGCAATCTAAATGGTCACTGACAGAAGGGTGGATAATGAAAATACGGTATATACGTACAATAAAACATTATTCAGCCTTAAAAAGAAGGCAATCTTGACATTTGTGACAATGTGGATGAACCCATAAGACATTATGCAAAGTGAAATAAGCCAGACACAGCAGGACAAATACTACATGTTTCCGTATTTATGAGGAACCTAAGATAGTCAAAGTGGTAGAAGCAGAGAGTAGAGTGGTGGTTGCCAGGGGGCTGCGGAAGAGGGAAAGTGGGTAGGTATTAGTCTAAATGCAAAAAGTTTTATTTATACAAGATGAGTAAGTCCTAGAGAGCTACTATACAACATAATGCCTATAGTTAATAATACTGTATTGTATGCTTAAAATTTTTCTAAGAGGATAGGAAGTATATCCTAATATGTTATCACTAATATATTATTATTGATAAAAACACAATATATGTGTGTTTTCATACATATATTGTATGTATAATAATAATTAATAAAGAATCCAGGAAGAAACTTTTTGAGGTGATGGATATGTTTATGGCATAGACTGTGGTGATGATTGTATGGGTGCATACATACCTCCAAACTCATCAAGTTGTTGGATGTGTATTACTGGCTGAACATATGATTAAATGAACATAGAGACTGTAAACTAGTTCAACCATTGTGGAAGTCAGTGTGGCGATTCCTCAGGGATCTAGAACTAGAAATACCATTTGACCCAGCCATCCCATTACTGGGTATATAACCAAAGAATTATAAATCATGCTGCTATAAAGACACATGCACACGTATGTTTACTGCGGCACTATTCACAATAGCAAAGACTTGGAACCAACCCAAATGTCCAACAATGATAGACTGGATTAAGAAAATGTGGCACATATACACCATGAAATACTATGCAGCCATAAAAAATGATGAGTTCATGTCTTTTGCACGGACATGGATAAAGCTGGAAACCATCATTCTCAGCAAACCATCGCAAGGACAAAAAATCAAACACCGCATGTTCTCACTCATAGATGGGAACTGAACAATGAGAACACATGGACACAGGAAGGGGAACATCACACACCGGGGCCTGTTGTGGGGTGGGGAGAGGGGGGAGGGATAGCATTAGGAGATATATCTAATGTTAAATGACGAGTTAATGGGTGCAGCACACCAACATGGCACAGGTATACACAGGTAACAAACCTGCACATTGTACGCATGTACCCTAAAACTTAAAGTATAATGAATAAATAAATAAATAAATAAATAAATAAACATAGAGGTTCATTCAACCTCTAAACATAATTCTTTTTTTGAGATAGTTTTGAAAGCTAAACTAAAAACTACTTTTCTAAACTTCTTTGTAACTAGGGTTCTGAATGTAAAGTAGGTTTTATCCATCAGATGCATTTGCCTGAAATCTGAAGTCAGAGTTGAGACAGAAAGCATTTTGCTACTCTCTTTTGGTTGTGTCTGTATAGGCACCTGCGAGAAGAAGGTTCTTTGCAAAGGTACTCCTTGCCTGGCTTCCTGGATGGTTGGGAGATGCCTCTTGACATAATTTCTCTTTTCCTGGTCTGCAGATAAAGGCTTATGTGTTCCATAGTTTGGTTGTCTGCAATGGGGGAAGCAATGGTGGCAGGTTTTTGGGTATGGAACAGCTCCAGGGATAGCCCAGGATTGGTAGCTCCCTTACGGATCAACTGGATTGTTTGAAAGTCTTTCCTGGAGGCCCAGGTTAGACTCCATTTCTATGTAATACATTTTAAACACCTGATTCCCTATGTTAAATCAATTCTTGCTTAAAATATCTAGAGTGTCACCTATTTTCTATATTTAATCTTGAGTGATACATTGAGTAATGGTCTCTACTTGTAAAAACACATTTCTAAGAATCCATCTTACAATTCTCTTTCAATGAGAGAGGGGAGTGTTATCAAAATTGTACCCCATTCATCCACAACAAAGATGTGGACCTGGGAGGTATCGGGACAGATCTATGGGAAGAATTCCACTACCACTGCACATAGTAGTCAGTGAACAAATTAGCAAATAAAAGATTTGTGACCAACAATGCTTTTGATTATTTTTGGTTTCCTTGGGTTTCCTTCTCACTTTAATTAATCACGTAAAAAGCTCCTACTTTTGGAGTACTTATTATATACCAGAAATGGTGATAGACACTTTGATGAATTTTTTCCAATCCTCATGAGATCTTCTTAAGTATTTTTATCCCTGTTTTAGTCATTTGTTTATTCAGATGAAGAATCCCAGTTTCAGAGAGGCAAGTCTTACCTCAGTTAACTCATTTTCATTCTCCTTTGCCTTTTATCATAGAAAAGCTTTAAAGGTTCCATCACCTTTACTGGCAGAAAAAAAATGCACTTGAAATAAGAAGACTTGGTGCATGTACCATTCCAAGATTTCCTAGCAGTAGAATGTAGCACAATCACTCACATTTTCTTAACCTCCGTTCACTCACCAGTAAAACGGGCACACTAGCATCTTACCTGACTATTGCACAGGTTCCTGCACAACTCCATAGCTCTTTAAACATCCACTAGAATGTTGGAAAGATATAAAAATATATACATTGTCCAAGAGTAAACATGAGGGCAAGTCATTTAACTCCTTACATCTATTTTCTCTTCTAAATAATGGGTATGATGAGTGTAGCTCCCTCACTGTTGTGAGTGGTAAACAGAATAACATAATTGAAGTGCTTAGCACAGTTGCTGAATGCTAAGTACCAAATAATTTTAGCTTTTATTTTTATTATGAATAACAAATGATTATAAGTTTGTCTGAGGCATTTTATCCAAGTAAATTCCTCTACGTCCCTGTTCAACAGTTCAAGAGTGTTTTAAAAGAAAAAAAAAATGTATTAGCTTTAGCAGTGCCCTGAGTATACTCACCTGCCAGGAATAACTTGTATCCTGAAGTGGAGATGCAAAGCCTCCTGCCAGTTGGCCCTATGCTCTGTTTGGAAAGCTGCTTTCTCCCTGTCCTCTTGGCTCCTGAGGTGGATAAGTAGATTTTCCATCCTTCGGTCAGTGCCAATGACTCGGGCCAAAGGAACAGATGTGAAGTGCAGCCCTCCAAGAGCGAAGTCTGATCAGATGAAAACTTTTCCTAGGACAGGTTTTTTCATGCCTGGCCTCACTGGCAAGCAGAAGAATGGATGAGAGACAGCAGCCATATGCCAGACCCATGGCAGACACTCAGCAATTACAAATGCTCTGCAAGGTAACTTTTTGTTTGCCTGTTTCTTTTAAGCCAGTAGGGGATCTGAAGGCTATATAGAATCATAGTAAAACCCATGCCTAAGTGGGCATGAAATAGATCCCTGAGTGGGTACTTGGGAAGAATGTCTGATTGACTAATCTAGCAACCTAGTCTGAGAACCAGTCACTTATTTACAATGGAACAGGCTTTTGTAGGTAGCACTTGGCATAGAACTCATATTTTTTTCATGCCAACATCTCTCCCATCAACCAAACTACTGAGAAGAGACAGGTCTGTTCTAGGAAGAGGCATTAGGCATGTTTGTGGGATACAAGAAGGATCCTCCTTGAGGCCAAGGGTTGCACAAGAAGTAGGAACAAGTAAGCCACAGAAACAGCTAACACTGTAGAAGTATGATCACTAAGGACTTTGTATTTCAAGTCCAAAGCTCAAGCAACTGTAGATAGAGAAATTCAGATCTTTTTTTTCAATCAGTTTGTCAACTTTAGTAAAGAAAGTCCAATGAGAGCTAATATAGAATATAGTCAATGATCAAAGACTTTTAAGAAACTGTGCTGGAACAAGACAGTAATGTTTCCCTTAGATTATCTGGGCTATGGAATGCTCCAGTTCCCTTATGAGGGGATAGTGGAGTGAGGATACGAATCATAGTATTTGGTGGTAGTCATTTTTAAAATTTTTCTTTTTATGTATGTATATGTATACATGCTCAATTTGCTGTAAAATGCATCTAGTTATTCAGTAACATTATTATCAGGCCTTTGGAGGCTTTTTACATAGTCCTAATGATGCCAGATAGGTGAGCCCCAAAGTGAGGCTTAGCATGTGATGGTTCTTGGCTTTGCTCAGGAAGGAATTCAAGAGCAAGGCAGAGGAAGGAGAAACAGCTTTATTGAAGAGGCAGTGTTATAGCTTTGTGACTGCTCCTGTAGAACAGGGCTACCCCTCACAGGCAGAAGGTAGCATCCCAGGGAAGTTTTGCAGTCATATTTATATCTACTTTTAATTACATGTAGATTAAGGGGGTGGTTTACAAACAAATTTCTAGGAAAGGGGTAGTAACTTTTGGGCCATTTGGTTGTTGTCATGGAAAGCGGCAGGTGTTGCCTGCCAACTCCCAGGTGTTGCTGTGGCAATGGTAAACTGACATGGCAAATTGGTGGGTGTGTCTTATGGAAAGCTGCTTCTGCTCCATACCTGTTTTAGCTAGTCCTCAATTTGGTCTGGTGTCCAAGCCCCACCTCCAGGTTCTAGTCTCACCTCCACCTCCCACCTCACTAACATAAAATAATTCCTCCCAGATGTCACAAAAAAGTACATGAACCAGTTATACCCAAAGGGCAGTTTAGAATCAGGATTCTTATGCCCAGAGTACAAGACCTTGCAGAACAAGCTTTTAAATTAGGCTCATTTTCTGCTTGAGTGGTATACAAGTTACAGAAATTTTCTGGTGTCTAATTTTCCCTTGGGTTTCCTGGGTTCTTGAGCTTCTGTGTGTACTTTTCTATGGAATTCTCTAAAGCCCCAGCTAAACAAGATTTTTATCAATTTATTAAGTATATACACAGTTCTGGATATTTTTAAAGAAACATTGAACTTAGTCATTCCACAAAGCAAATCATTCCTTGTTGAGATGAAGTTAGTTCAAACCTAGCCTCAGTTCCCTGCTGCCCTCTGTTGATAAGGCAAAGAGCAAGTGGATCACAGCTGAATGATAATAAGGGTCTAGCATTTCCCACGGAGGCAAAGGAGGTAGGGAAAGAAAATGATATACTGCTCCAAGGAGCAGTCTGTTGGATGTGAAGGAGGAAATTGGGAATTAACATTTTTTGAGAGACTGCATTATAGTAGGACTATCTTAGTTAAACATGCCATGTCATTGAATTGTCAAACAACACTGAAGCTACATATTTTTATTCTCATTTGACACAGGGAGGAGCTAGCACTCAAAACGTGGAGTAATTTTCCCAAAGTCAAATGGGTAGCAAACGGAAGAGTAAGAACTTGATTCTTCCTGGATTTCAGAGTTCCCTAACTACTATGTCCTCCCAGGTCTGAAGTCAGATTTGTTTCTTCCGTTTCTTGACCCTCTACCTAATTAGTAACTCCAACAACCAACAGAGTTGCCTATGTTGGGATCTCTCCTGCTGACCCCTCATAATTGCTCTTATCTAGGTTTCCTTCCCCATTTCCATTACTGTAGATCACCGACCATATCCTGAACTACTTGAGTCACCTCCTGCTCCCTCTTCCCACTGCTGGTTTTCACTAACAGCTACTATATATGGTGCTGCAAGATTAATCTTCCTAAGGTCAATTTGATACTTTCACTCCATAATGTAAAAAAGAAATCAGTGGTTCTTCATTGTATTTTTAATCATGATTATACTCCATAACCTGGCATTTAAGGTCTTCTATAATATGGCCACAACATATGCTCCAAGTCTAACCTCCAGCCAAGAGCTTACACCAAAGTATACATTGTTCAAATAAGAGATGAATACTCATTAAATAATCCTTGCATTTGGATTTTGCTCATGCTGTTATCTCCATAAAGGTTACTTTCCCCTATTTTCACCTATGTAAATAATAGTGCTCACTTGAGGTCCATCTCAAATGCTACTTTCTCTGTAAGCATTTCTTGATACTCCCAATCAGATAATGCTTTGCTTTTATGGACCTATCCTCCTCTGTGCTGGACAGTGAAAGAGAAAACAAATTGAAGTTAAATGTGCACTAAATTTGTATTTGCTGCTTTATACATCTAATCTAATTTAATCATCTACATTAACTTAATAGGATCTGCGATAGTGTCTATACATTCTACAGATGAGGAAACTGGTACCCAGAGACACTAATATTTTTCCCAGTTCCCTAAAGTTAATAAGCAATGGAGTGAGAATAAAATCCAGGGCAACTAATTTCAATGTTGTAATCTTTTCTCTATTCTACCTGTGTTTACTAGAGGACCAAATGCTTAATCTGTGTTCAGACGTATTTAGTTTGACCTATATGGTCTTTTGATATATCTATATTCGTATCTACATCTATCTATTGATTGAGCTATATAATTACTTTTCAACTTGAAAAAGGTTACATAAAACCTAGATTTTAGCTTCTCTTGAAAAAACTTGGAAACTAGAGATACTTTGGGTTTACATTCCCCTATGACTCAGTTGGTTGGTTTACTCTGTGCATTGATAACTCTCTTTATATGTCTAATGTCCTCCAGTTTGTGATGGTTCCCACTCTGCCTCACTCCAAGTTCTGGCATTCTGATGCCTGTACATTTGTTATAATTTCCCTGAGAGTTTTTTTTTTAGGGTTAGAATGTCTTTCTTGTTCAATTTTGTATTATTTATTAGTACCTGGCACAGTGCCTCTATCAGGCAACAGTGAGAATTAAAAAATAAAATAAAAGTAACATTTTAAAGCACAGTTGTTTGGTTTCAGAGAGACTTTAGTTTAGCCTCAACTTTATTCCACTAAATGTTCGTCCAATTCCTTAAAATCCCTTTATCTTAGTTGCCTCCCAGAGTTAGTGTGTGAATTAGATAATGTGCACAAAATAGTAATGTGGCTGGCACATAATAGGTATTCAATAAATATTAACTCTTATTATGATGGCTATTATTTGTGAAACATAAGCAAAATGAAATTCTTTTCATTAGCATTAATAGAAGTAGCAAAATGAGAAAAAAAAAAACAATTGATGGTTTCCCCTCTTATTGAATGACTCATACAGAGCAATCTTTTTCTCTCTTTTTCCTCATTTTTCACAGGAGAAAAAGTCAATCAGAAGCTGCTAGAGCAGAGAAAAGCAAATCACTTTGGCACCTGAACAACAAAGCAATGTTAGTTTATTTTCTTTGTAAAAAGTCATGTTTGCAAACCTCTTTTATGAAATACCTGTCATAGTCCATTTTATTGGACGTTATTCACTCCACATTTTTTTGGCCTCAAGGTCATTCCATTATCAGTTCCTACTTCACCTTCAGTATTGGAAATGGACTGGGGGAGACGGAAAGGAAAACACACACACAAATACACAACACACTCACCAGATGGACAGCTCAGATAATAAAGGTGATTTCAATCCATGGCAGGCGGAACTCAGATCTGTCCCTACTGCAGATGAAACTAGCACCAGTGACACTTACTGATAGATCTGGAAAGACAGCTTGCTAGCTTGCTATCAAAGGTGCCTGAAGCCAGGAGCAGCTTTCAATCTGATCACCAAGTCTTACATGAGATAACCAAAATATGTTTTATGTGCTGTTTCTTTTTGTTAACCCATTTGTTCACTTCCTTTAAAAACAGAGAGAGAGAAATCAAATAACAGTAACCACAAAAATACTCAAATACCTCTCCACATCTGGAAGAATGACTCAAGATTCCCAGCACATTGTCCAAGGTTCCTGCCAAATTTTTGCTACTTCCTGCAATGGTCTTAATGGGGCTGGCCTGATTAACTTCTCCTGTGATACACTGATCTTCACGTGGGACTGTCTAAAGATAAATTTGGAGATAGATGGGTTTTATAATCTCTCTCTGTTTCTGCATACTTCTTTTTCTCTCTTGCTGAACAACTAAGAAGTCTCCTTTCAAAGCATGCCCAAAGAACTAGTAGCTTGTTACAAATCAAATCTCTCATTCTGGCCTACAAAATAAAGAAAAGGGTGCCAGCCAGCCTTCTGCATTTTAGGCATCAAATTTATATCGTACACATGTTCTTTCACTGAATTTATAAGAAATCTTGTGATGTACAAATGATGATGATGACAATGACAGAGATGATGATGAAGATGATGAGAGGATCATGACGGTGATGACGATGGACTTTTTATAAATTAGGAAATTAGAGCTCACGAAGAATAAATAACTTCAGTCAAGATTATGCAGCTAGCAATTAGAGCTTCTGCACAATCACAGAGCTCCATTCATTGGTCTCCAAGCAACGTTTGTACTTTTCTATTTCTGCCTACCAAGCATCTCTGTTAGTTGAGATTTTAATCATAATCGTTTTTGGTCTTGTTTTTTTTTTTTTTAGTGGTAAAGGGACTGTAATTGGTGCATACAAGTATAATTCAATTAAATTCAGAGGATAGGGAAGAGATTGACTTTCCAAGCTCTTTGACTATCTTAGATAAATGAAAGGACTATGCTTCAAGCTGCTCAAAAAGAGCCAGGTTATGGATACAGAATCTGCACCTTAAGGTTCCAGTTACGTCTGGGATCTATAGGAATGATATTCTGAAAAAATAGATTCACAGACTAAGACAGGTGTTATGTTTAGTTACTCCTTTCTTTTAAAGTTGTCATATTGACCTGATATAATAATTCTAAATGACTGAAATATATGTCCTCAGTCATATAGAACTCAGAATCATACTCTTTCATGTTGAAGATATGTATTTATTGTTGTAAAATGAGTATCCTTCATATACAACTGATCCTGCTCTCTAATTAGTGCCAAAAAGAAAGGCTTTAGACAAACCATTCAGCAGTGAAAAGCTTCAGTTTGGGCACGTATCTTAGTTAATAGGCTTGGCTAATAATCCTAACAACAAATCAACTGCTTTAGTTACCTGTGAGTACATTTTACATGAAGGTGTCCAAGAATATGAATATCTTCTATTCAATTACCAATCTTGTTACTGATTAAGAGAAAGTAAATTCCAGTTCTCTTATTATGTAAATATAAAACCATAGTCATTTTAAAAATAAAAGATGCCTGACTATGCCTGCAATGTTTGTTTTCACTTAAATAATAATACAACTTACTCATTTAATTTTTAAAATCTTTTGTCTATTTTGTCCTGGTTTGGCTGTAAAAATTGCTACAGTAACCCAAAGTAATATTATTTTCATAAAGTTCCCAGCAATTCTCAGTGGGACACTGAGACTTGAGCAAGCACTTAGAAGGTTATCTCCAATCAACTGCTAATGACAATGAAACTAATGTTATTTTATTTAAGTAACACTTTAAAGTTTACATATTACTTTCACATTCATTATGTAATTGGAATCTTACCAAAACTGTTTTGGCAAGTTAAGTTATGTTATTTTTCTCATTTAAAAAATGAAGTAATTAGTATTCAGAAGGGTTAAGTGCTTTACTGAAATGCATGAACTTAAAGTTCATGATATATATATATATATATATATATATATTCTTTAATTTTTGGCATATTTTTGAAGTAGCTTTAATAATCTAAATAAGGATAACTTCCAACTCTATAATTCTAGCCCAGATGTCTCTCTTAAGATTCAGATCTGATCCAATTGCCTTTCAAACATTTCCATCTGGACATGCCATAGCTTCCCACTCAGCCTGTCCATAATGAACTTATCACCCTGTAAATCTGCTGCTCCTCTTGGGTGCCCAGTTTCAGGGATAGGTACCTCCAAACACAAAGGTATTCAAGCCACTGTCTCTTCCCATGCACTCCCTACCACTCTCATTTCTAATCAATCATTAAATTCAGCCAATTTTATATTCCAAATGTCTTTTGAATCTTTTCACCTCCCCCTGCTTTTCTAGTTTACATCATAATTTTCTCTTACCTGAACTAATACAATTACCTTCCAACTGGTTCCTGACTTCCAACCATGCTGCAATTCCCAAGTGCCTTACAAATGAAGTGTAAATATTTTATTATTTATTTTATAAAATGAAAATAATAGGGTCTGTATCTCAGGGTGATTGTAAGGAAGTAATTAGATTATAGTTGTAAAAGTAGAAGGCATTTTAATCATTATTTGAGGAAAGGCAAGGATTGTCTGGACCACCTGAATCACTAACATCCTCCAACATAGATGATATTGTGTCCACTTTAAGTGTTGGGAAACTGAAATTAAGAACAGTGATAAGATCTGCTCAAGGTCAGTTGATAAGTGATACTCCAGAATTTTTTCCGTGTAACTATTTGACCCCACACCTGTGAACTGTCCTTTCCCATAGCTTGGACTCAATTCTGTGCGAACTCGGGAACCAGGGATGATTTTTTGAGGATGACCCCAATACTCAGAAGAGGATTTGATACATATTTCCCAGTAATGCAATACTTCTTGCCTTGTGGGAATGCTTTCTTGAAGCCTAGGGTAGGTAGAGAGACTGTGAAGCCATAAGCAGAATGAGATGAATGGGATACTTGACCTACTGTGTGAAAAATAAAGAAAATGGCATCTCAGGGCTGATGCAGGGGAGCATATCAGCTCCATCTTTGGCTCATATGGGTCATTCTGACTCAAGCCATGCATCCATAGATTGACATAGGTGACGTGTTCCTTGTGTCTCTCATCCTTCAAGCTACATGGAACATTTTCACATCATGGCAATGGCAGAGGCATATAAGAATACAAACCTAACCACAGAAGTGTTTGGTTTTTTTTTTTTTTTTTAAGTCTTTGATGAAATCATGCCGGCTAACACCTCATTGGCCAAAGTATGTCACATGAAAGAGTCCAAACTGAAGGAGCAAGGAAGTGCACTGTTACCATGGAGTTGGTCAGAACTGCTGAGTCACATGGTAAAGGCTGTGGACACAAGAAGGGATAAAGAATTGGCACATTTAATGCAAATTACCAAATGATTGTGACAATTTTACACAGTTTGTAAAGAAGTTGTAGAAAATTATACTCCCACCAACACTGTATAACAGTGGTTCTATATTTTTGTCAGTGGTTCTATATCTTTGTCAACACTTGATACTATTTGCCTTATTCATTGTGGCCATGTAATCATTACAAATGGTATTGCATTGCTGTTCTTTGCATTTCTCTAATGAACTAATAATGATATCTTTTGTAAAGTGACTATTCCTGTCCTTTTAAGTACGTTGGTATTTTTCTGAACGATTTATAAGAGTAGTTTATATGTTTTAGATACAAGTTCTTTTTTCAGATCTACATATTGCAAATGTTCCTCATACTCTGTGGCATGCCTTTCTAGTCTCTTAAGAGCTAAAGTTCTTAATCCAAATAGAATCCAATTTGTCAATGTTTTCCTTATGGTTAGTTTTTTTTTTTAATGTTCTGTTCAAAAATGTTTTGACTATTCCAAAGTTATGAAGATTTTTTTCCCATTTTTTTTCCTAGCTGCTTTTTTGTGAGTGGTTATTGGTTTATTATTCATATTTAGTTCTATTATCCATTTAGAGTTGATTTTTATGTGGTTAGAGGTAGAGGGTTGAAATTTGTTTTTCCATATGTATACAAAATACACAATACCACTTATAGAAAACACTGTGCTTATTCTACTGCACTGAAATGCTACTTATGTCATAAACCTAGTGATTTTAAATGTGTAGATTTGATTCCAGGCTCTCTAATCCTTCTATTGATCTGTTTGTTTATCCTTGAAATAATGTTGTACTCTTTTAATCACTCTAGGTTTATAGTAGGCCCTCATAGCTAGTAGTATGAATCCTTCAGTCTTGTTTTATTTCAAGATTTTCTTGGCTATGTAAATTTTTGAAACACATAGTTGATTACATTAAATGTAATTAAATATTTAGATGATTTCCTATAGCACTTTGAGTAGAGGCTGAAATTCTTACAGGGACCTATGAAGTCCTATCTGAACTGACCCTATCAACCTCTTAAACCTTATTTTGAACCCCTGTTCATCCTTGATCTCCATTGCCTGACACTGTGCCTTTGGAGTCTTCTAACATCAGTAATCTCTCCTGCCACAGTGCCTTTGTACATGCTGTTCTGTTTCCCTGGAATGTTTTTATGTCAATCTTTCCCCTTGCCTTTTGATCCTGCAACTATCAGTCTAGTTTTTATTTCTTCAAGAAAGTCTTCCCTGACCAGTCTGATTAATTTTTCTCTATTACATGTTTCCATAGCTGAATGGACCTCCTCTTGCTACTGGTGAGTGAACTGTGTGGGTGACTAATTGGCTAATCTCTATCTTCTCCCTTGGCTTGAAATCTATTTTGATCATTATTTTATACCTAGCATTTAGCATAGTACCTGTTGCGTAGTAGGTACTCCTAAATATTTTACTGAATTAGGGAAACTGTGTAGTGTATCAAAGGCTGTATGGAAGGGTGTGGGAAAGCAACACAGCCTTTTAGTGTTAAACAGACAGGTGTTTGAAACAAAGTAAGAATATGACCAGCAGCATGACCTTGAACAGGTACTTTGAGTACTTTTTCTGTACCTCAATTTTCCTCTCTAAATATAGGATAGATACCCTGTAGAACCCAGCACAATATGTATAGTAAGTCAGTGACAATTTTTAGAGGGCAGAGCGTGGGCCCTATCACGGGCCTCCTGATTCCCGGTTCACTGCTCTGACTATCCACATTCTGATGATTACTCACATCAAGTTCTGTTACGTGAAAACAAGGCCCGGACATTTTCAGATGTAGAAACTCCCATTTGGAGGAAATTGATCACTAGGTTCATGTTCCCATCCATTTCTCTTCGGCTATTTTATTTTAAACCTGAAACAGGGAGAACCACCTTCCTGGAGGACAAAATCATCCTGAACTAGAGAAGGCTCAAAGTCTATCTTATTAGATTTTGGGTGTTAGTGAGAACAGGGGCTAAGCCAAACAACCATGGTGGAGGAAAATTTTGTAAGAAATTGTTAGCTTTGGCACTTCCCAAGTTTTTATCCTGTAAAAGTGTTTGTTTCGACGCAGTAATAAGAGATGGGTTAAAATAAGAATTTATGGGTTGTCTTTAGAAGCAGCAAGGAGATTCATAGCCCTGAAAAGATTAGCTTGAGATGACAGACACACAAGGTTAGACCGAATGGTGGCAATGTTTACTCAGATTGTCAAACTGAGATGACCCAGAGGATGTGAGCCCAGTGTGGAAGGCAACACAGCCTTGGGTGGAAACTATGCAATTCGTTGAACATGACTTTACATAATAATATCACTTTCAGACACAAAAGTCTACTCTGCCCCATTATTATATCATTTAGTCTTCAAGTGTGTAAAAAATGACATTAAGGTAAGCAATGCTTGTTATTCTCCCTTTTTAAATGTTCTGAACTCTAAAGCCAGGATGAAGTCATGAATACTTTTTAAATCAGATGAATTGTTTAATTTTATTTTTCTGCAGGTCTTGTATAGCAAAACTCCAAGTAAGTGAACCAACTGTGGAATGTTTTAGAGAGATTGTAGCGAGAGAAAATCCTATCCTGTGTGAAAATTCTCTCACCTCATACTATAGCCTCACTTCCTCTGTAGAAAGCTCATGAGCTCCTCTGTCAGAGAGATCCATAAACAAAATCCTGACTTCTCTAGCAAAAGATATATATGTAAAGCTTATCACTGGTCTGGGGTGCTGCTCAGTGAATATCAGGGCCAAGGCTAAATCCTGCTCTGTAGACTACTACTAAGACTAGTTCAATAGTCTTAGTAGACCATGCTGCCTGTAATTAAAATCTGAAAACTCTAAGAATTGGATCAGAAAATTTATGGGAGACAGTATTGGTTAAGTTCTCTTGCTCAAATCAGATTGTCTGTATTTGAATCCTGCCCTCATCATTTACAATCAAGTAATGTTGGACCTCTCATATAGTATATATGTGCCTCAGTTTGCTGAACTATAACTCTATCTATCTATCTAACTATCTAACTATCTATCTATCTATCTATCTATCTGTCTATCTATCTATCTATCTATCTAACTTGCCTATCTATCTCTTGTCAGCTAAAGGGCTTGAGAAAATGATGACCCAAGAGTAAATACTTCATATACATAAAGTTAATATATTGTACTACATATGGCAATAACATAGATCTATCTTTCTAGGGTCAGCTTGTTCCATTATATTTGAATTACTTATAAAATAAATAAAATATCTTGAGAAACTTACCTTTACTGATAGAAAATAGTGAATAGCTCTTATGGGTTACTGAATGGGAAATGGAAAAAGAAAACCTTCTAGTTGCTGAAAATATTTTACATATTTACCTTGGGGATGGCTGTATGAGTGTGTGTGTAAAAATTTATCAAACAGTATATTTTAAAAGTGTTCACTTGACTGTATGTATGTTATACATCTGGTAAAATAAAATTAAACTTCCTTGAGGCTCCATATCTAGCTCAGTGGGAAATGCAAACTTCCCCAGTCCACTGACTCCATGATTTTCAGGAAACTCATGTTTTTTTTAGTCACCTCTTATTTCATATTTATGCTTCTGTTTAAATCCCTGACTTTATCAATTCTCCCTTCAAGACGGTATTCATGTCTCTCCACTCGATGTTTTTTCTGTCACTCAAACAAGAAATACAACGACTTTTCCTTAATTATCCCAAAGCAGTGCTCACAAGTGGTGAGGGGCCAAAAACAGGGAAGTATGAGGGTTATAATGCACAACAGCACACAATTTAAAATTGCATACTAGGTGTTTATGCTTATGAAGTCCCTTGTGCACATCTGCCCCACATTTTGCTTCATTTTTTTCCATCTAAATCTCACTTTTCTTTACATTTCCTGGACTTCTCACCTCTGTGTGGCCTGACTTCAGAACTGAAAACTTGTCATAATTTATCCTTCAAGATACTTTAACCCTCTTTGTTTTTCTCTAACTGCAGGTCTTGTTGCTTAAGGACTGTTTATCCCCAAAACATTATGTCAGGTGTTTTGTCAGGAAGGCAACAGATATATATTTTTAGAAACCAATTTAATTACCCCCCACTCACTTAGAATGCGCTTATTACGATTGTGCTATTTTTAGGGAATGATTTCATACTCTCGACCTACAATGACATTAATGATACACAACCCCAAACGCACTCATCTGATCACTGTTTATGCCACATCTAATATCAGCTATACAGACTACGTAGGCTACATATTTGCTGTGTGTATGTATTGGATATACACATATATAGTATACATATATGTTATGTGTATATGTTTACGTAAATGTGTATATATAGACACACACAGAATACATATATGTATTTTCATATATATGTATATATATATATATATCATACAGTTCCTTGATTTAAAAACACATATTTTTTACATTTTAAGGTATTTGATATTGGAATACGTTTTATAATTTTTGTAAAAAAGAAAAATGCAGCCATTAAGCAGAAGAATGTGTGGCAACATAACTTCTCTTCGCCTGTGGACATACATGTGCTCATATCTGTGTTCACACGTATGTTCATACTACTGTTACCTGATTTGGATTACTTTGTTAACATGATATAAAATTAAAATTTGACTTAAATTTTGATCCCCAATTGTCATTTAAAATGTCTTCAGAAAGATTATACAGTGCTAAAAAGTCCATTGAAATGAACAGTTACTGTGTATGCCAAAGATTGTCATGCAGCAGGCATTGCAATTAGAGTCAGTAGAAACTGTCACATTTCTGGGAATAGATAATGGTATTTTCAGCCCTAGAAGAGGTTAGTATGACCAATTTATTCATCATGAAGGACTACCACTCAGGAACATAACATCTATCTGTCAAAAGCCTTTGGCTGACTTGCAAACAGAGCTATTTCACTTACCGTAATATGTAATCCAGTTACAGAAAATTTCAAAATGCTAAGTTCATCCAAATGTGAAAAAATCCAGGTTTTCTTTATTTGTCTCAAAATTATTATATCAGCCTAAAATTTGACAAAGCTACCTTGATGACAAGCAGAGATTATCGGAAACAGAAAGTTGTCACCGTGATATTTTGCACACTAATTGGTGGCTAAAATAGATTCATGCATAAGACTTTCTAGGCTTAAAAAGGTTTAGTCTAAAACACTGATGGTCATACTAAAGAAGAGATTGCTTGCAATCATGCAGATAAATGTATACTACTGTTGCTCCATTTTATAAGAATCATGTTTATTATCTATTCAATGTTTTTCCCTCTTCCTCTCTTCTAAGCTGTGGTTAAATTGATGGTGCATTATATTATCACTGACATCTCAGAATTAAGTAAATGAAGTTTTTCATATTAATGCTGAATACATGTTACATGGATTGGCAGGTTGTTGAATGGGTAGATGGAAGGGAGGGGATGAGGGAAGAGTGCAAAGCTGCTCTTTTATCTCTCAAGTTTTAATCAAGATTGTTTTTAACCAGTCATAGCTCTACTGAAATAATTCATGTTATCAGTGACTTCAGCTAAATTCACAGATTTGATGAAGGGCCTACACTGTCATAAAAAGTATTGGACTACAAACAATGTGTGACACATGACACTTGCCCATAAGGGCTAGCACACTGCTTACTGCTTGATTAATGGGTGGAAATGCAAGATTATTACATGGAAATCATCTATAGGAGAGAAGAGATTCACTGTTGGCTATTGAGGTAAAGTCTTTAGGAGGAATCTCTATCCAGAGACTGAATTGAATTTGGACATAAAAGGAGCAGTGAAAAGATATGGAAAATGTAGAATAGGTACTATTAGTATGTCCAGGGCAGGAGGCAACCATCATTATGGTTTAAACAATTTGAACAGACAATAATAGTAATAAACTTCACTGTAATTAATCTGGGTCTATGTTTTGTTTTTCCTGGCCTTGGTTCATAACAACAGCTGTTAACACTTATTATATGACAATAAGCCATTTAAGTGGCAAAACAGCCCTATGAATATTTAATATACCCATTTTATTGGTAAAGACACTGAGACATATTAACTCAGCCTGGGAAACAGTCAACAGACAGTAGAGTTGTTTTGTATACAGCCTTCAACCCTATTCTGCATTTTTTTCCAGGTTTTCTAGACCAGTTCTCAAAGTCTGTGGTCTCAGGATACTTTTACACGTTTAAAAATTATTGAGGCCTCCAGAAAGGTGTGGTCTTTGTAGGTTATATCTTTCGATATTTGCTATGTTAGAAATTAAAGCTTAGAATTTTAAAATAATGTGCTTGTTAATGTATTATAAAAAAGTCAAAATAAATAACACAATTTTATGAGAAATAACTATATTTTTCTAATGAAAACAAAATACTAAATAAAGTTGCCTTTAACATTTTCATTTTTTTATTGTTAGACTTAATAGAAGACAACTGAATTCTCAAATCTGCTTTTGCATTCAATCTGTTTCGATATGCTGTTTTCATTGAAGTATACAAAGACAATACAGCCTCACAAATATATGTAGTTGGAAAATTGAGGAATATTTTAATAGTTTTTACAGCTAATTGGTACTGCACCAAATCTTGACAAGTAGAGTTTCTTAAATAATATTTGCATTGTGGAATCTGAAAACATGTCAATGAATTTTTTTGTGTTACATTAAAATCCACTGATCTATTTTACACTTTGATAGATCTTTTACCCATGCATGGTTTTATGTTATGCATTAGACATTTAGAAAAAAAACTGATTCATTGAGTTATCCAGATCTTGCAAATGTTCACCGTTTTTTTTTAATAAAACATCACAAAATTACATTTGCTAGTATCACCACTGATCTCAACAGAAAAGTCTTTTACTATTGGGAAGCTGTCAAGCTTAGAGTAGTGAATACAAGTTTCCCAAAATTCTAATTTTCGCTTGGTAGCTTGAATTTTATCACTGGCAGCAAATATTGTCATTGTTTCCCTTGAAATAACAGGTTCACTTCCATTATTTTCAAGAGAACCTCTACTATATAACCAAGTCCAAACAACCATAATTTTGTTTGTCAATTATTCTTTTAAGTAAAAATGACTCCCCTTGAAAAAGTGCCTAGTTCAGCTCATAACTCAATCATACCAGTGCTTTTGTTACTGAGTCAACCATCATATTTCAATATGCAGCAGAATTGCTTCATGTGAATATCCATTTCATCATACAGAATAAAAATGTGTCTTCTATTTAAAGATTTAATAAAATTGATAATTTCTACAACTTCATCAATGATATTCTTAAATAAAATTGGGTTTTAAAAAAGTGGTGCTGAAAAATGCAATGACACTCATATAAATTAGTGCCTTTGCCCAAATTCATGAAAAAGGTCAACAATTTTACCGACCATTGATTTTGCACCATCAGTACAAATGTCAACACAGCTTAAAAGGGAAATATTTTCTAAGTATTATTATGGAAATAGTCTTGATATTATGAACCTCCTGAGAAGGTCACAGGGACACCCACATGTCTGCAGACCACACTTTGAGATGTTGTGCCTTACTGTAAATGCCCCTGTATAGATCTGTTTATAAATGTTTCTGTTTTAAAAACCTTAAAGGGAAAAAAAAACCCAACAAATTATTTTTAAAGGATCATTAAATGGCAGAAGTGTGAACCAAAAGACAACTAATGTGTTATATATATACTTTTTAAAACATTAATTAAAAGTAAATTTTATGAGAAAAAAGACTTCAAAGATTTGAAGTGAGCCACTAGTTAGCATATCCTACAAAATAGCACATTTATAATTTAAGAGGTTTTCCCTTTTACCTATGGAGCAAACTATACTTTGAATCCATCAATATGGATTTCCTATCTGGTATATAATTTTACATAGTTCAGAAAACACTGGGAGAAGATGTCAAACATCTGAACTATGTTCAGAAAACATTGGGAAAACATTGGGATAAGTATTTCTGGTAGCAAAGGAAATTAGTTTCTGTAATATATAAATAAATGACATTAAGAATGCTAATAGCTATTGTTTATTGTTTTTAATATATTATATACTTTAATCCTGCAGCATGCTTGTGACTCAAGAACAGAAGTGAAAGGAAGTATCGGTCTTCTGCACTCTGCCAGAGCAAGAAAAATATGAGCCCAAATCCACCAGGTCCCCCTGACTCAAAGCCTAACCCAAAACACAAAGAAATCACGTACACTCATGCCTTCTTCACACTTCATTTTTCAGATCTGGAAGCTAAAAGATGCAGCAACAATGACTACATGAAAACTGCTTAAGACCTTTCTTAAAATAGGCAGTGAACTGGTTCTTCTTTGTAATAAGAGGATGAAGCAGAATATTCCATATTTAATTGGCAATCTTAAGAAAGTGAATTAACACCTTCCTTCTGAGGTGTTGCCAGTCAAACACAGTTGGATTCCCATTTTTTGGAGGCTTGGAGGCCTGTTTGGGAGAGGTCAGTGACAGTAAATTGCTAGGACACGTGATACAAGGCATCACACAAGGAAACGTGGTGGAAGCTAACATTTTTCCACAAAATGCAAGAGAGAAAACAGAAGCAGATTGAATAGCAATGGTACTTAGTGTTAGCCCCAATAAATTCCTTTTGGGCAGGAGTGCTATATAATTCATTTTTGAATTTCCCTAATGGCAGAATGCTCAGGCACATTGAAGGCATTCATTTGCTATTTTTTAACAAAATTGAATGGGAATTGAAATTTAGTGTTATAGGAAAAGATAACCCACGTATTTGAGTGTTTATATTTTTTAAACCTTGCTCTAATTGTGCATCAAGCTGTTAGTAATTGTTAGTAATTAGTAAATGCTCAAAGAACTATTTGTTGTGAAATTAGTAAAATTATTCTCTGAAACAGCATCTGATACCATAAATACCTCTTAAGACTTTTCATCAGTGTGCTAAGCTATGCTTTTATGCTTGTAGATAGTAAAAAAAAAAAAAAAATCTTCTTCTGAAGGCTTTTTGAATTCTTTCATCACATAAGAGGTAATGTAATGTATTTTCAAGGTTACATTAGTTACTATATTTATACATGAATTTATGTGTAGATATATGTGTGTATATACACTCATATATTATACATCATATATTCACATATAACTGTCACATATATAAACTTTTTAAATACAAAAGCATAATCTATACTTTATGTAACACTTCCCCACTAACACACATACCAATATAAAGAGTCATTTTACTCATTACTAAACAAACAAAAAATAGTTCTTGAAACGAAAACCCGTAATGTATACTTTGTGTTTCCTTGGTTATCCTCATCTAGAAAAAGTCTGTCTGAGTGACCCACACAGCCACAAGGAATCATTGCCATTAAATTGGCAGCAGTTTTCTGAAATGTGGCATTGTGATGACAAGGGAATGAATATTTTATCTAATTCCTGCCTAACAAACATAAACTTTCAAATTAATTGAAGATAGAAAAGAAAACACTCTGGGCACTATTTTATAAACTTAATACCTCCTTTAATTACCTCGGCAATTCCCTGAGTAGTGACGTGGGGACCTTAGCTGCTCCCATCCTATCACTAAGCCATCTTTATTGAGCCTTCCAAGGTTAACACAAAAAGTATAAAGATCTGAAGAATTTCATGGAGTTTTTCTAAGACTTCCTGGAACTTTTTCTGAATCTATCCCACTCATATCCCATCAGCCAGATGTCACATAGCCATATGCAAGGGAAGTTGGGAAATAGAGTCTTCCTATGTGTGTCCCAGGAATGAGGTCACATGGTAAGCCAGATTTTATCAGAGTTAAAGGCAGCACTGTCCCTGCCATAGTTACTATTATCATTACCCCTTAGAGTTACACCACATCAACATTATCTTTTATGTTTTAGCCAAACGATTAACTCCACAGTGAAATCTTCCAATAATGTGCCACACAGAATAAAAACCCAGGCACAAGTCAGTCATTCATAGCAACTGGCTAACTCTGGTCACCTCAAAAACTTTACAATAGTGCAACCCTATATTTTATGTGATTAACTGTTTTGGACCCAAGCTATAATGCTATGGCTAGTTTCTACTATATTTATAATACCATTTTGAATGTGTTAATAGTTCCCAAGAAGTACAGTCAAATCTGTCCTCTAGTGTGAGTCACTAAAAGTGATTATTAATGAATCTTAGGTTGGCTGGAGAAGCTGAATTACAGTGTATCAATTTGTGATGATATATCAAGAATGAGAATGAGATGAAGTAAAAGTACGGAAATAACATTCTGATTCCACCCCTTATTAACTTTATAAGTCTCAGCATCTCAGTTTCCTTATCTATAATTTATATCTATATAAAATAAAAAATAGGGCAAATAATGCTGACATTTTGTCTAGTATTAAGGAATAAATATAGTCATATTTAATTATTAAAATAACTCTAAAATAAACACAATTTCTATTCCTATTTTATGTAAAAAGAAGCTAAAGTTATTTAACTTGTGCAAGGTCACACAGCTAGGAAGTGTTAGAAACAGGATTCAAACTCAGATCTATATGATTCCAAAGTCCAGAATCCATCATGCTACTTCTTAAAGAACTCTGCCATTTTCGAAATCAGCAGCAATGTTGATATGGTTTGGTTCTGTGTCTTCATCCAAATCTCATGTGGAATTGTAATTCCCAGTGTTGAAAGAGGGCCCTGGTTGTGGGTGATTGAATCATAGGGCAGACTTCCTTCTTGCTGTTCTTTTGATAGAGTGCTCACAAGATCTGATTATTAGAAAGCACGTGACACTTCTCCCTTAGCTCTCTCTCTCCGCCGTGTGAAGAAGGAGCTTGCCTCCACTTTGCCCTTCGGGCATAATTTTAAGTTTCCTGAGGCTTCCTCAACCATACTTTCTGTACAGCCTCTAAAATCGTGAGTCAAGTAAACCTCTTTTCTTCATAAATTAACCAGTCTCAGGTAGTTCTTTATAGCAATGTGAGAATGGACTAATACAGATGTTGTTGTTATGGTTATAATTATACCATCAATCTTAGCTTTTCTATTTTGTCCTAGGAAAACTTTCTTCTTTAATCATTTAAACAAAGTTTTGCTATAAACCACTTGGAAAATAAAAAAGCAGATAGCTCAAAACATTGATAGAGTTTAAAGAATCATCAGAGATACAGAGAGCATTTAATTTGCAATTCAAATGGCACTTCTGGTGCTACATATGTGAGATACTAATAAATACTGAGTGCAGGTAGGCCTCGGCCTTGATTCCAGGTAGGCCTCTGCCTTGATTCCACAAGTCTTCAGTTTCAGGTGGTCCAAAATTCAAGGTGAGATCATCTTCCTTAGAATGTTAAGTAGGTTTATACTGTTTCCTTTTCTCTATAAATTTGTTTTTGAAAGCCCTAGTTTTTAAATCTTACTTTTTAATATTTTTTTTACCAATATTTTCTCTCTTATACAATACTCATTTTATTGAGGGGTGTGAGAATGTGTTATATAAAGCCTCTGTTTAAAAAAATCTGGTTCTGTGACATTCTACATTAACTCATTTTTTATTACATAAATATAGTTTTAAGGGAGAGAGAATAAAGTGAGAGTGAAAGAGATGCAAGAAAGAGAGAAAACGAGAAAGAGAGAGAGAAAGAGCGAGAGATCAAAGTGCCCTGGTCTTTCCCCTGAATCTTACCAGTTCATCATTTTTGTCTGCCTCACTCTAGGTGACATGTGACAGGGCAGCAGATGGTCCTCAAATCTAAAAATTGACTATTTCTAGGGGTAAAAATTGATATAATGTATATCACAGTCTGGTAAGATATAAAACAGCTGTACTCTGACATTCCTAATGAAGATTATTATATAAAATACTCAGGGAATCATGCAGATACAATTTTTTGACAATAATCTTGGGTACTGGTACATGATATCTAATCCTTAATGAAAGGACACATTTAGAAATTTAGAAATTTCACTAGTCTATAGAACAAAAAGGCAGAGAGAAGCAGTTTAAGAAAATCTTTTACATGCTAAAAATATGGGGCTTTGACAGTTAATGGAAATATACCTTGCTTTACATAACAGCATAGGAAAATGGGAATCTCAGTGTATCTGCTTCTCAGGCAATTAACTGAGACTCAGATAAGTTAAGTGCCCTCCACAGAAGGGAATAGAATTCCCACTCCTGACTCCCCACCCACAGGCGCAGCACTTCTCCCACCCAACTTTCAGAGCAGCCTGATCCAGCACTGCTGCTGCAGCAAGCTCAAAAAGTCCCCACCCTGAAAAGTTATTTCGCATTTCTCATTTATATTACTAATATTTTCAGCTTCCTTATCCTCACTTCTCATTATTCAAAATATTTTAACAAATACATTTGTAAGTGTGTGTGCACATATCTAAACATATATAAAATTTTGTCCAGCAGAAAATGTGTTTATGTAATAAGCTGCATAGGATGACTAACTGTGTGGGATTTCATTCAGAAAAAAAAAAAAAAAAGTGGGGAAAGAGGAGTTAATCCTAACTGCATAGGATTTCATTTGGAAAAAAGGAGAAAAATGAGAGAATCTTATGGATTAAAAAAAGTTGAAAAACAATATAGACAACCCATAATCCCTTATTTTATTACAACATATTAAAAACTAAAGAAAGCTGCGTTTATGGAATATAGGCCATGTGTACACACTATGCACAGCACTTTGCAGACCTCTGTCATTCTGTCTTGGCAATGAGCCTATAAGCAAGTATTTATTATGCCCCTTTTCGTAAACAAGGACGCTGTCAATTGTACACTTAAGCAGTAGTTACATGGTAGAGGTGGGATTGAAACCTAGGTGTGTCTGATGCTTTCCAGCATACTATGCTGTCTCTTCTTTCCTACATTTTTAAACTGGTAACCTTGTGGGGATTAATGAGCTCCTTGACTTTATAACCTGCTAGGTGAAGCAGCACATTCATTTAACTACCCTCAATCCACTGCTTTTGTGTGATATTTAGAATTCTCTCTTTGAAGCAAAAAGGTAGTATTTATTTCATCTACTTACTTCATGCATTTATTAATTTCAACTTGCAAATATCTGTAGTACCTTGATTTGAACTTGAAAGAAACAATATAATGTATGAAGAATATATGGAATTCGTATTTCTGTTAGATGAATCCTGATTTCCTGGGCTAATATTGTCTAGTCTTGATAATCTATGGTTCTAGCAAACAATAAAAAACGATAAATTAGATCAAAAAATGCCATGAGTTTCAGTGAAACATCCTGGCTTAGGGCACTGGAGAAACAGGATATTATGAACAGTGCATTGAACTAATTGTTTCTGTATTTTATGAATGAAGTTTATGTTTGTAATTTTCTCATTTTTATTAAAGAGACAGATTGCATTTTATAATTTTTTTGTTGCATCTACTGCTTACCTACTGAGCTGTGGAATACAGTCAAGTTGAACCAAGAATTTGCTACTGAGAAACTCAGGGGAGGTATCACTAGTTTTCGGTCAGTTTTATAACAATGTATAAACAAGTGGGAATCAGGGGGAAAGAACTAACTAAGCTGGCCCATATTGTGGACCAGATAGATGGAGTTTGTCAAAGTCATTTATTTAATCCTTATAATAATTGTGTCGAAATTATTATTCCCACTTAATGGGTTGGTTCACAGCTATTAAATGATGATTCACTTTGTAAATATACTTGATTCCAAAATCAAGAGGACCTATGCCTTTAAACCAGAGCTTCTCAAATGTCTCCTTGAAAGCTTTCCACATTGGAGAAGCACAGATGTCTATAGCTGAGGTTCTGCAGCCACAGCCCAAAGAGGCAAACTAAAAATTCAGTATGGCTTTATGGTCTTAGTACTTTTCAGAAGTTTATTCCAAAATGTGTGTTAGATTCCATGTTATATCCATGTGATATGGTTTGACTGTGTCCCCACCCATATCTCATCTTGAATTCCCGTGTGTTGGGGGAGGGACCCAGTGCGAGGTAACTGAATCATGGGGGCAGGTCTTTACCATGCTGTTCTCATGATAGTGAATAAGTCTCATGAGATCTGATGGTTTTAAAAACGGGAGTTTCCTTGCACAAGCTCTCTCTTTGCTACTGCCATCCATATAAGATGTAACTTGCTCCTCCTTGCCTTCCACCGTGATTGTGAGGCCTCCCCAGCCATGTGGAACTATGAGTCCATTAAACATCTCTTTCTTTTGTAAATTGTCCAGCCTTGGGTATGTCCTTATCAGCAGCATGAGAATGGAGTAATACAGTAAATTGGTACCAGTAGAGTGGGGTGCTGCTGAAGATACTCAAAAATTTGAAAGTGACTTTAGAACTGGGTAACAGGCAGAGGTTGGAACAATTTGGAGGGCACAGAAGAAGACAGGAAAATGTGGGAAAGTTTGGAACTCCCTCAAGACTTGTTGAATGGCTTTGGCGAAAATTCAGATAATGGACAATGAAATCCAGTCTCAAGTGGTCACAGATGGTGATGAGAGGGATGATTTGCAATATCTGGAGGAAGAAATTTCTAAGCAGAAAAGTATTCCAGAGGTGACTTGGGTGCTGTTAAAGGCATTCAGTTTTAAAAGGGAAACAGAGCATAAAGGTTTTAAAAATTTGCCGCCTGACAATGCAATAGAAAAGAAAATCCCATTTTCCAAGGAGAAATTCAAGCTGGCTGCAGATATTTGCATAAGTAAGGAGGAGCCGAATGTTAATCCCTAAGACAATGGGGAAAATGTCTCCTGGCCATGTCAGAGGTCTTCATGGCAGTTCCTCCCACAGACCCTGAGGCCTAGAAGGAAAGAATGGTTTCACTGGCTAGGCCCAGGGTCCCCATGCTGTATACAGCCTAGGGAACTGGTGCCCTGTGTCACAGCCACTCCAGCCATGGCTGAAAGGGGCCAACGTAGAGCTTGAGCCATGGCTTCAGGGGGTATAAGCACCAAGCCTTGGCAATTTCCATGTGGTGGTGAGCCTGCAAGTGCACAGAGGTCAATAATTGAGGTTTGGGAACCTCTGCCTAGGTTTCAAAAGATGTATGGGAACACCTGGATGCCCAGGCAGAAGTTTGCTGCAGGGACAGGGCCCTCCTGGAGAACCTCTTCTAGGGCAGTGCAGAAGGGAAATGTGGGGTCAGAGCCACCACACAAAGTGCCTACTGAGGCACTGTCTAGTGAAGCTGTAAATAAGAGGGCTGCTGTCCTCCAGACCCCGAGTGATAGATTCACTGGCAGCTTGCACCGTGCACCTGGAAAAGCTGCAGACACTGAACACCAGCCTGTGAAAACAGCCAGGAGGAATGCTGTACCTTGCAAAGCCACAGGGTATAAGCTGCCCAATTCCATGGGAATCCACCTCTTGTATCAGCGTGACCCAGATGTGAGACATGGAGTCAAAAGAGGTCATTTTGGAGCTTTAAGATTTGACTGCTCTGCTGAATTTCAAACTTGTGCAGTGCCTGTAGCCCCTTTATTTTAACTAATTTCTCCCATTTGGAATGAGTATATTTACCCAATACCTGTACCCTCACTGTATCTAGGAAGTAACTAACTTGCTTTTTATTTTACAGGCTCGCAGGGGGAAGGGGTTTGCCTTGTCTCAGATGAAACTTTGGACTGTGGACTTTTGAGTTAAAGCTGAAATGAGTTAAGACTTTGGGGGACTGCTGCGAATGCATAATTTATTTTGAAATGTGAGAACATGAGGTTTGGGAGGGGCCGAGGGTGGAATGATATGGTTTGGCTACGTGCCCCTCGACATTTCAGCTTGAATTCCTACATGTTGTGATAGGGACATGATGGGAAGTAATTGAATCATGGAGGCAGGTCTTTCCTGTGCTGTTTTTTGTGATAGTGAATAAATCTCATGAGATGTGATGGTTTTAAAAATGGGAGTTTCCCTGCACAACAAGCTCTCTCTTTGCCTGCTGCCATTCATGTTAGATGCGACTTGCTCCTCCTTGCCTTCCACCATGATTGTGAGGCCTCCCCAGCCTCTTGGAACTGTAAGTCCATTAAACCTCTCTGTCTTTTGTAAATTGCCCAGTCTTGGGTACGTCTTTATCAGCAGCATGAGAACAAAATAATATACCAGTTTTATTTTAATGTACAAAATGTTTTAAATTACTTTTTCTCAGTAGACTCCACAAGAACAGTCATCTTGTTTTTTTATGAATTTTTAAAACTCCCTTCCATAGGCAATCTCCTTATCCTGGCTCTTTTCTCTTCTCTATGAAGCTGTTATATCTGTAGAAAATTCCCTCCAACAGCAGCTTCCTTCTGGTGGCTTCCAGTTTTGCTCTTCTCACAACTTAGGATGTTACAAAAATTCCTCAGTGTCAGTCTCCATCATGTCATTATTCTTTTAGGTTCCAGCTGAAGCTGCTTCATGGCTGTCTCAGTCCTATTAAAATCACCATGTCCCTCTTTCTTTTATTAAAAGTCATTAAGTCAGGGGTAACTCCAGGGGACTTAGCATTAGGTCAAACTTATGTCTTGTACAACTCTGGCCTGGAAAACTATATTCTTCTTAGTAAAAACAACTATAACTGTGGCAGCTTTTAGATTGCTAAACACAATGAAGGGATTTTAATGTGTATTCTTCACAAGAACTCTAGAAGTGTCATCATTATCTCCATTTTCAGATTAAAAATCAAATAAAAACCAAAAGCTGTCACTTAGTAAGATTTATCGTTTCCCAAGTTTAGAGGCTAGAAATGAAAAAAAAAAACCCAAAACATTAACAAGTGGTTCTTTATAAACACATGCGCACGTACCTATCTGGATTTATATCCTGATACTCTGGCCAATAGCCACTGCTCATGCTAATCTCCATAAGTATGGAAGGAATTCTTAACTTGAACCCCAAGCTAATAGTTGAGCTTTCTTCTCCCCCTTTACCCATCCCCTCTTTACCTCTCCCTCCTTAACCACAACTCAGCCATCCAAGAGGCACCCTTAGATTTATTCTGTCCCAGAGGCTATTAATGGTCTTGAATTCTGAGTTCTGGTTGCATAAAAAATCACTGGACATGATGATAATAACTAACAGGAACTCCTTTCAGATGTCAATACAGAGGACTTTCACTCTTTTTTTTTTTTTTTGAGTAGTTTTCAGTGCCTCTTATTCTTGTAGTCATTCACTAATTCAATACACATTTATAAAGCACCTACAATATATTAGACTACACTAGTGCCATCATATTCTACTTTCAACCTGTTTTTTCTCCAGTAGATATTCCTAGGTATCCCCTTCTACCTTGCTTTCTTTAGACAGCCTTTAATCCACCAAGGTGCAAAAGGTTTTGAACTCTATCTCTGAAGACACACCTTGCTTGCCCACTAACTGGAAGTAAAAATATCACCAACAAGAGGCTGGTGTGGTGGCTCATGCCTGTAATCCCAGCACTTTGGGAGGCTAAGGCAGGAGGAGCACTTGAGCCCAGGGGCTTGAAACTAGCATGCACAATATGGCAAGACCCTGTGTCTACAAAACATAAATAAATAAAATAAAAATAAAAAAATTAGTCAGGCGGTGGTACACCTGTAGTCCTAGCTACTCAGGAGGTTAAGGTGAGAGGATCCCTTGAGCCCAGGAGATCAAGGTTGCAATGAGTTATGGTCATGCCACTGTACTCCAGCCTGAGTGACAAAGCAAGACATTTTCTCAAAAAATTTAAAAAAAAAAGAATATCATCAACAGCATCCCTCTCATTGACATCATTCAAAATGTCATAAAAAAGTTTTTTAAAATACACTTGTGATTCCATTTTAAATTTAAGTGATTTAACACAAATTGGGTTAATTTAGACATTAATCCCATTTCACAAATGAAAAGAAAGCTTAACTTTAACTCTGCAAATCTGTGCTGAAACAGAGTTCCTAGTCCAATTCTAGTATTTTTCCCTTGCACCAAGCTATTATAAATAACATATAAACCAATTTTCCTTAAAAAGCACAAGAAATATATTAAATATATATACACACACACAAACACACAATGCATGCTAAAATGGTAATAAAAATAAATAGTAGAAGGTAATAAAAATACTCTAAAAACAAATAGAATTACTGTAATTGATAATAAATTTTGCTCTGAGTTTTCAGCAGCCAAGATAAACACAATTAGAATTTAATGAAAAAATATATACAGTTTAAATTAATTATTTTAAATTGACAAATAAAAATTGTATATATTTATCATGTAAAACATGTTGTTTGGAAATATGTATTCATTGTGGAATGGCTACATCAAGCTAATTAATACATGCATCACCTCATATATTTATTGAATATACTTATATTTTAAGTCATTTAGGAAGTGCTGATATTTCTAAAACATATTGGATAAAATCTGTGAATTGATATTCTAGGAACCTATCAACAGTAAATCACATTTCCCAAGCTGTGGTCCCAATCTCAGGCACTGAGAACATTTCACGAGATACCTGAGTGGGGCTCCCATTCAGAGCCCCAGTGAGAGGCACTCAATTCAGGGGACAGCTCACCCATAGCTTCAGAGAAAGAATATATCAGACAAAGAATTAGAATGCAGCAGCTGAAATTCCACTCAGAAAGGTTTAAGACAAGAAAATTTATTGAAGACAGTTCATAAAAATAGTCAAGGTTCAAAAAGAAGCAATGGGGAAAAGATTCCGTATTCAGTAAATGGTGCTAGGATACTAACTAGCCATAAGCAGAAGACCCCTTTTTAACACCATATACAAAAATCAAGTCAAGATGGATTAAAGACTTAAATGTAAAACCCAGAAGTATAAAAACCCTCAAAGACAACCTGGGCAATACCCTCCTGGACCTAGGAATGGGTAAAGATTTCATGACAAAGACACCAAAAGCAATCACAACAACAGCAAAAATTGATAAATGGGATCTAATTAAACTTAAGAGCTTCTGCACAACAAAAGAAACTATCAACAGAGTAAACAGACAACCTACAGAATGGGAGAAAATATTTGCAAACTATCCATCTCAAAATGGTCTAATATCCAGCATTTATAAGGAACTTAAACAAATTTACAAGAGTAAAACAACCACATTAAAAAGTGGGCAAAGGGCATAAACAGACACTTCTCAAAAAAAGACATACATGTGACCAGTAAGCATATGAAAAAAACCTCAATAGCACTGATCATGAGAGAAATGCAAATCAAAACCACAATGACATACCATCTCACACCAGTCAGAATGGCTATTATCAAAAAATAGCAAATTCTGGCAAGGTTGCAGAGAAAATGGAGTTGTTGGTGGGAGTGTAAATTAGTGCAACCATGTGGAAAGCAGTATGGTTATTCCTCAGAGAGCTAAAAGTGGAACTACCATTTGGCCCAGCAATTCCATTATTGAGTATATACCCAGAGGAATATAAAGAATTCCGTCATAAAGACACATACACTCAAATGTTCATTGCAGCACTGTTCACAATATCAAAGACATGGAATCAACTTAAGTGCCCATCAATGACAGACTGTATAAAGAAAATGTGGTACATATATACCATGGAATATTACACAGCCATAAAAAAAGAATGAGATCCTGTCTTTTGCAGGAACATGGATGAAGCTGGAGGCTATCATCTTTAGCAAACTAACACGGGAACAGAAAACCAAATACTGCACATTCTCACTTTTAAGTGGAAGCTAAATGATAAGAACTTATGGACACAAAGAAGGAAACAACAGACACTGGGGTCTACTTGAGATAGGAGGGGGAGAGGAGGCAAAGGAGCAGAAAAGATAACTATTGGGTACTCAGCTTAATACCTGGGTGATGTAATAATATGTATAATAAACCCCCATGACACATGTTTATTTATGTAACAAATCTTCACATGTACCCCCACACCTAATATAAAAATAAAAATAAAAACTGTCAAAGTTAAAGGGAACAATACAAAATATCGAGGTACTCAGAGGTGGGCAAGCAACAGCAAGAAAACTTTCCCACAATTATGCCTGAAAAGTCACAGGGAGAAAAGGGGGTCCTTAGGATCTGTGAGAGCCAGGGTCGTGAAGGAACTTGCACCCACCAGCAGCTGTAGTCATAGAGAAAGAAGCTATTACCAAAAAACCAGAAGGAAGGGGAGAGACATACTCCAACGTTTCTCTCCACTTACCAGCGTGTTTCTTCTTGTCACCTCCCATCAGCCAAACCCTACCAGAGAGCAGAGGGCAAGGAACCCCTGAAGATGTCAGGAGGGCCAGACTTCAGGTCACAGGACCGAACACTGAAGCAGGAGAAAGGTGGTAAAAGACTTCAACCAGCACACCAGTGTTTTCGAGTCTTGGCTTCTGTGCTAACTATGTGAAACTGGGCAAGTTACTTCCCCTCTTCGAGTCTTCCTCTCTTTAGTGGGCTAAGTGAAATAATAGATAAGGATTTAACACCGTGATTATAAACATAATGGATGTTCTGTAAACATTTGCTGAATATAAACCTGAATTAAAATGGTAGTGCCTTGTGGCACTGGGTTGAAAGAATTTGATTTACAGTTTTGTAGGCAAGGTGAGAGCCGTGAATGAAGCCCAATTTCCTAAAGAGCTAAGCTAAATATAGTTATGTTCCTTAGAAGCTAAATTACGGCTTCAGATCTAAAGATCAAGTCAAACCTCAATGTCTCTACAGCCTTAAGTGGTCATTTAGTTGGAATCTCAAACAACAATAAGGGTTTTAAAATATATTAACAGTTATATACTTAATATTTGGTGCTGAAAATCCAAAGAAGGTATTTAAGTGACATATTGCTTACTGACTCATGTCAGGAGACTACAGGTTCGTGGTAGGCTGATCTTGGGGAAGCTGCCTTTTTTAGAAATGGTCTCTAGCACAATAAGTGAGTCATACTCCACCAAGCATCCAGGCACAGTAGCCTGACCCAACCAGAATCAATCTAACTTCTTTTTTTCCTAGAGAGAGAAATTGAATTTTCTAGGCACTGAGTGAAACATGTTCATAGCAGCTTTCCAGAGAAGGAAGCCCAGGCATTTCTGTTACTGAGACTCCTAAACAGCCATTGACTCCTGAGTCTTGAGTTGTTTACTTCTCTTTTCATGACACAACATACTTCAATACTTTCTAATAACTTATTTTTAAAAAAATTTAAAGTAGTTACTATCAGTTTTTATTGTTAGCAACGACAAGAACTTAAGCTAATATGATATTTTCTATCTTCATTTATTTAAGGTTTCTCCCTTGGACCTATTCACATTTTGGACAATTGGATGTTGTAGGGGCCTGCCCTGTGTGTTGTAGGCGGATTGGCAGCATCCCTGCCCTCTACCCATTAGATGCTAGTAGCAACTCCCGACTGTCACAATCAAAAATGTTCCAAGGCAATGCCGAATATCTTCTGGAGGGACACGATTGTCCCCAGTTGAGAGCCGCTGATGTAGACTAACAGGAAGCTACACACGGACAAGAAACAATACTTATCTTTGTATACTGTTTTCAGGTAGGAAGGTCCTAGGTTTAAAATATCGTTTTAAAGTTGATTCAAATCAATCTTATGGCTTAAATCCTAGTTCTACAACTTGCTATGCGACCTTAGATAAATTATTTAACCTAAGTTGCTGATTTCCCACTTTCAAAATGAAGATGATAATTAAACTGCGCTAACAATTGCACAGAGTTAACAGGATAGTGTATGAGTACAAAGGGTCTGACACATAGTAGGACTTCAACTAGAGCCAGTATAGGTCGCCTTTCCTCAGCATTAGTGCATTCCACTTAGAAATAATTCAGTCATTCTTTACTAAATAAAGAAATGGTTTAAAAGCCTGTAGCCATGTATATGCATACATATATGGTCATTTCCAATACTTCTGCTTGCTCATAATAAAATTTCAATTAAGCAAGAGAGACAAAACTCTTGTTTGCTCACAAATATCAGGGTAATTAATAACGATGGGAAACAAATACCCTGGTGTTTAATAGGAAATTTAGCAAAATATTATATTTTCCCTGTTTGCTATATGTAGACATGGTCTTCTAGGCAAACACAAAGTTGCATGCAAATCACTTATGTGCCGAGTTCTTAAAATAACAAAGTCATAATCTTCCTAATGCCTGTGCAACTCCCAACTAGTAGACTGCATACAGTGATGACTTTCAGGCTCCTTAGATAGTAGAGATTCTACTGAATTGTTCTCCTAAATCAGACTTTTTTCCCTAATTTTACCAACAAATTTATTAGCACCAAAAGGGTCCCAAATGATAACATTGGTGGGAGGCATTTGGCATGTTGATAGGATGAACTTTAGTCAAACTTTGCAATGGAAAAGCCCAGAGGGAAGGGTTAGGATTGTTAACCTGAAAAAGAAGCAGAAAATATTCTAATTTCCTTCTCTTTCTACTTTGCTCCCTCCGTTTTCCTTGAATCTTTGAGAAGAAAGGGAAACCATGATTGATATTTTGAAAAGAGGAGGAAAAAAGTCATTGCTCCATTGATTCAACATCCATTGTGTACCTGCTTTATGATGGCCATTCTTTAGGTGTTGGGAATATAACAATTCTATCAGCTCTGAAATCCCAAAATCACATTACTATTAAACCAATGCTACATGAATTTCTCTGGTAGTTGTATATTTCTCTGTCTCTTTCTCCAGGGATAGAGATTTCTCTTTTTTCTATTTTAAAGTTTTTGGGGTAAGGAAGAGGTCTAACTTATAATTGTATGCCTATATCTGAACACAGCCTAGCACAGATCTGTGCTAGGCTTTAAGGCATATTAAGGCTATTCTGTTTAAATAAATGAATACATATTTGGTACTATTCCTGACACGTGTATTTTATACCCTTGTATATTAAGTAATCATTAGATAATTTAAACTTAATTTAATGCAATAAATATATGTTGTCCACTATTCTTCTCTATGTGGTATGAGGTAGGAAACAAAGATAAATTTAACAACTACCTTGGCCTCAAGATACCTTGACAACAACAAAAGACTGAAAAGAAAGAGCAGGCAGCAAAGCAGCTTTCTGAAAGCTTAAGGTTCCTGCAGGGATTCAAAGCCGTGAAACAGGCATTTAATTTACGCTAATTTGGCTAGTTCTGCAGTATAATAGTATCTCTTAATTTTGGACAAAGCTGTCTTTGATATCCATAGCTGTACCAGGGGAGACTCTATACAGCCTTCAATATCAGCTCTCAATATTGGGGCTATTGATTATGTCTCTCATTTTAAAAGCCATGAGGGAGAGAGATGTCTCATCTCTGCAAGTATCAGCATAGTCAAAGGAACTTGCATCTTTTGACTTATCCCTTTGGGATAACTACTTGCTTTAAAGATAGTCTGTAACCCACTTTGAGCAGCTTGATGTTAGAGCAGAGCTTGGCAAAGTACTTCACTCATATAGACGAAGGTGCCATCCTCTTGCTTCTGCTCATTTTCATTTCACAGGCCTGTTTCTAATCTGGTAGGAGAAGCGGACACAATTGCTCAGTCGGGTTTCTTTCTCCCTCTAGAGAGGCATTTTACTTTGTATTTAAGCAAAAATAAACACTATAAATGTCCTCTATAAGCTCTCTTTCTGCAAATATAATTGCTGGCTTTTAAAAAAAGTCCATTTGTAGGGTAGATTTATTCCTTAAACTCATTTATTAAGTAATTTGTTCACTAAGTAATTGATTTATTCAGTCCAGTTTCTATGCCAGCCCTTGCACTAAGCACTAAACCTCACAGAATAGAGGTGATAGTGGAGAGGGGCTGTGGGACAGGTCTGTGAAGAGAGCACCACATAAGAAAGAGAGCACCACATACTATGCAGAGTGTAGAATGATCCCAGTGCTCTGGAGTTTATAGAAATAATGTGAGCAATGACAATAGAGATATAAACTGGGAAGTGCTGATCAAGGAATGGAGGCCATGTGAAAGAGATTGGATTTTGTATGGAAGACGGTGGAAAGCCAGGGAAAGCTAGGTGTTTTTAAATGATTAGTCTATCAGCAGCATAGCACTACACTACGTAATATGGCAGCCAATAAGTGGAACCACGGGTGTCTACCAAGCACTTAAAATGTGGGTAGCCTGAATTACTATATGCTGTTAAGTGTAAAATACACACTGGATTTCAAACACTTAAATACAAAGGAATATAAAATATATTACTATTAAGTTTTATATATGTAAGAAAGATATTTTGTATATTGTGCATTAAGTATGTTATATACAATTAATAGCACTTATTTTTTCTTGTTTCTTACTTTTTTAATGTGGCTATGAGAAAATTTAAAATTACACATGTGGCTCACATATTTCTCACAATGTATTTTAAAAATTCCTGGGCTAGATGAGAGATGACAGACACCTAGACAGAGCAAATGATATAAAAATGAAGGGAGAGGCAGGGCGCAGTGACTCATGCCTGTAATCCTAGTACCTTGGGAGGCCGAGGCTGGTGGATCACCTGAGGTCAGGAGTTTGAGACCAGCCTGGCCAACATGGCAAAACCCCGTCTTTACTAAAAATACAAAAAAAAAAAAAAAAAAAAATTAGCCAGGCGTGGTGGCGAGCGCCTGTAATCCCAGCTACTCCAGAGGCTGAGGCAGGAGAATCTCTTGAACCCTAGGGGCGGAGGTTGCAGTGAGCTGAGATTGCAAGCCTGGGTGACAGAGCGAGACTCTGTCTCAAAAATAATAGTAATAATAATAATGATAAAGGGAGAGTAGATTATTTTACATTTATTTGGAATTGTGGACCTAAAGTTTATATATACATACTTAGGCAGCCAAATACATCTTCAAGAGGCACTAAGGTAATGCAGATATTTTTGCCACAACTTATATGTAGATCTTTCCTAAACCTCAGCTGCTTATAGCAGCTATTACGGTTGAGGGAAACATGAAATAAGTTTTCTTTTTCTAATTTTCCTTGAGAAAACATACTTTTCTACCAAAGAAATAAAGACATCTTACCCAGCCTAGCTTTCATAAGGTGCATTGCTCCAGCAGGAAAAAAATCTCATGGGCTCCAAACAAAGGACAACTCAAAAGATTACTGAAGAGATGCGAAATTGAAGGGCCAGAGTCTGGGTAATAAATCCTTTGGCAATGTGGTTGTCTATTCTTTGTTTTCAAAGGCATTGAAGAAGGACTTAATAAAACTGTCAACTGATGAATCATTAACAATATTTTTTGATGAACGATCACACTATCACACTATGATCTTTGGGATATTATTCGGAAAAAGATAAAAAAATTGAAGAAGTTTTCTGTGACAAACTCTATCCATTCTTATCCACTTATATATGTGAAAAAATTGTTTAGTGTTTACATTTAGAAAGCACATAGAAAAATAAGGATAGAATTGATACTGAATCTTGTTTCATTCTATCCGTAGGTAATAGTCATCCATGAATATATAAACTAATTTAAAAAGTCATTTCTCTGATTGAGATACATTTCCAGTAAAATTTTGCTTTTTATGTAATTATTTACTTTTCTATTTAATTATTTACTTTTCTATTTAATTATTTGCTTTTATATTTAAATATTTATTAAAGTTAAAAATGTAAGTATGTGGTTTTGATTAATGTATACATAATAAATATAGTAATAATTGCATCTAGAAGAAAAAATTTAACACTTAGGGTTTTAAGTTCCAAGAAAAGGAAAATATCTAATATTCATATATATATATATGTCTTTTAGAGACATTTGATAGGTTAATCAATAAAAGCTTTCAAGCATAACAAATAAATTACATTAGGATAAAATTCTGTAGGGGAAGTGAATTGGAAATGCAAGTTGAAGGAGAAAAAGTAGCAAGTAAGACTTCTTGTTGTAAAAGAGCCTCTTCATGTATTTTTAAAACGGATGATGGTGGGTATGAAAATCACCCTAGTATTTAGATTCCATTGAATACATTTAGAAGAGTGATGTAACAGTTTTACATTTAAATGCTAGTTTTTACAATGTGCTGTAAAGTGCATCCCCCGCAACCATTTACATTTATCATGAAAAATTGTAGATACTGACTAAAAAATGTGTGAGGGGTTGTGCAGTTATTTTTTTGTAATTCTACTGTAGGCTGTGTGAACCCAGTGGTTTGAAGACCACTGATTTAGATGACAGATTCAAAATGGGTTTGGTGACCTATTTAGCATGTGTTGAAGAAAAAAACACCTGCCATGAAGGAGACGGGACCTTGGGCATTGCTGGGCACTCCCCAAAAGATCAGTCCTGATCGAAGACACATTGGTGATTTCCTGCAGTGCACTTCTTCACTGCAAGCAACTGTGCTATATATACTCCTGGCTTCCTGGCACTAAGTACCAGTAGCAATTTCTTTTTCTCATCAAGACACCTCAAAGTGCCTCACACATTTCTAAGCAGTGCCTTCAATGGCAATCTTTGCCCTGGCTAATAACCACTACAGGAAGCATTTCCACTCCTGTTTCAGCAGAAGCATTGCAGAGGCCTTCAAGGAAGATGTTGGTACTGTTTTTGGCTCCAGCTTGGTTTGTCAGAGGGTCTTTCAAGAACCAGTATGTGTGCATCACTCTGTCACACCAGAACCCTAATATGACATGAGAGAGATGGCTCCAAGTTTCCATCCAGATAACAGTGGAATTATCCTCCTAAAAGAGACTTAGAGCTCAGACCATCATTTTCTCTGTACCCTAGGAAGAACACCTGCTCCACCCATCAATATTTGATGGCTATTGAAGGGAAGACAGAACAGACATGCTGTCAGAACTTATCAAGGAAAGAGCAAGAAGCAAGCTTGAACTTGCATTGGAATTGCCCAGGGGAAGTCTGAGTAATTGGGAGATTGCTCCCTCTTCGTCTAGCAGAATCTGATGTAAACAGCCAGTGGTGGGTGAGGGAGATCTATGGATGAGCAGGGGAGTTTGGAAGATGGGGAGAGGGTGATTCCATGTGCTATAAAATCAGGCACAGGGAAAACACGTCTAAAATAATATGCCCAGTGTCTGTGATTTCTGTGTCTCAAGTTTCAGCAGCTACAGCTCATTTCATATGTTACAGTTAATAGAGTTTGCTGGCCCTTCCTCTAGGTTACTTTTCCTGACACCCCTATTCACCCGAAGCTGGTTTAGGCATCCTTCTCCTACTGTACTTCAGATCACTCTCTGATTCCTTTTATAATATCCGTGTTTACACTCTTGGTGTGTGGCCAGTCTGCAGGGATAAAAGAAAAAGGTAAAGAAAGAGTTGCTGTAAGATCAGAGGTAAAAGTTGGAATAGAATTCAAAGCCTCTAACTCTATCATGTGCTTTTTCTCTGTGGCTTTCTCATCAGCTTGCTCTGAACTTATGTTCTGTTGTTTTTGGTTATTTCTTGATACACGTCCCATCTTCACATATAATTTTCATGTGTCTGTAGTTGTGGTGGTAGTGAATACAACTATCCAGCTGAGTATTTTAAAATCAAGGAGTTTGTGGAAGTGAGCATCTATGTTGGGCCCAGTGCTCTCTAGAGACCTGTGTGGAAAGGAGAGAGTCAGGAAACCACCCATCAACATTCCCATGACACAAACGGTGGGCCAGGCTAAGCCTGTGCTAAATACAGGACATTAACAAAGAAAAGAACGTGCTATTCAGACAGAAGCTCGTGACAGGGAAAGACAATATAATGAAGAGCTCTATAAAATAACACATCTGGAAGTACCTACAAATGAAATAGAAACTTAGCATAAAGCTACGGAGAAGCTTAAAGAGGCAAAGAATCGGACACATTTAGAAAATAAAATAGCATTAAAGGCATTAAAGGCATTAAAGAAGCATGCGTGGCCCATGTCTCCTTCTTGGGAAGGGCCTCCTTTGTTCATTTCTGACATGTTTATGTCCAGTGATTTTTTCGCCACCAAGCCACAGATCTGCGGGTATGTGATTCAAGCTAAGCCAATTAGAATTTCTCCCTTCTCAGCACTGGAATTAAAAGACAAAAATGTAAACAAAAGATTCTGGGAACTGGAGCCATAAGGCCAGGGCAAGTCCAGAGGTGGTAGACATTTTCTGTCACTGATCACTAGGTGGTGAAACCAGTCTGCATAGAGAAGGTATGAATGAAGGAGAGATAAAGAATGGCAGAGGTGAGAGACAATGTGGCCCCAGACACACACACACACACACACACACACACACACACCTCTACACACAAAGGTTTAAGATCTGAGGTTCAGCTATGTTGCCTGCTATTGGGGTCTACACACAGGATCCCTGGCTGCGACAGTCATGTCATCCCAATCCCTTATCTTCAGAGGGGAAACAGTCCTACAGAAAAAAAGATGATATATTTACACTCTAATTAATCATTCAGGCCAGGCATACAGATCTGAGTTGTCTATGCTACTAGCTGGGTTTTATACTAACGGAATAACCAGTTTCAAAAGAGGTTACTGATGTTTCTCCTGATTCCTTATTCCAGGTCCAGGAAAGTACATCTCAGTCAAAGAAACTTACAGAAGACAACTGTAGTCCAAGATTCTGAATGGATGCTGAGTCGCCAAGTAATTGGGGAAAAATGTGTGTGTTTATGTGTGTGTGTCTATATTTTCACCTACTTGATTTTGCAATTTGGCATTTAAACACTATATCTACAGGTCAAATATTATTGCTTTTGGTCCTAGGTCACAAAGTTTAAACTAAAAATACCACTTATTCATTGCAAATGCTCCGTTTAATTCCTGGCCCAATATCTGATCTATTAGAAACCCAGCTTCATGACCATCTGCCCAGGAGAGTCTTTTTTCCCGTGACTCTCACTACATTTGCTAGATCTCCTACTGCCTATATTTAATCCAATCTGTCTCACTGGCCCCAAACTGAAATAGGGTCCTGAAGTGCTCTCTATAGAAATAAGAGGAGCCTTTATCCCAACTAGACCTCTGACTGCTCTGAACAACCAGCTCCTCCTGGGAGTCTGCAAACCAGGTAACTGTCCTTGCTCAACCAAAGTTTCCAGGATCTCCTGGGAAATCTTTGTTCCTCTCTGCTGGATTTTTAATCACCTCTGGGCCTTCCTTTCTCCCTTGCCAAGTCTGAGTCCTGTAGTTGATCATCTAAACTCTCCTCCCTCCAGCATCTTCAACACTCTCTCGTTCCTGTTATTCTGCCACTCCTCACTCATAAAACCCCAAGCCTAGCATGTGTTGTTTTCTCCATGCCTTCACCTCAGCAGCTGAGTCCAGGTGTTTGGACTGGCACTAATGCTCACTTAAGGTGATAATCTCAGCTGGCTGTTTGGCAATGTCCGTTGGTCCTTTTCCTTGTGCTTATCAGCAGCTGCTATCATTAAATCCAATTGAATCTACTCTCAGAACATGACTGAACCTCCTATGTTATCAGGGATACCCGATGACCTCACATCCCATTTACCTCAATTCTCTACTAATTCCTTACTCCTACCACACTATCTACATCCATACTGGGTGATATGTCTTCCAGCCCACAGAGAAAGTGATTCTTCTTCTGCTCAAGGATAGCCCATTCACCTGGGCCCCCTCTTAAACCTTTAACCATGGGAGAACCACAATATTTCAGTTATCTCAAGATCTGGGGTAGTTTTAGCCTCTTCTTTCCTATTGATTCACTGTCTTGAGCCTAAAAACAAACTCGAGTCTCCTGTAGCTGAACTCAATCAATTTCTGAGAGAATAAAGCTCAATGCCTCAAAGCATCAATTGCATCTAATGAACTAACTTTGTACCTCTGCATCTAAATTGAAACTGTGCTTGCTAGGTTGCCCACAACCAGAAACCTATTAATAGATGACTCGCCAAGAAAAAAAGCATTTACCAATACTCATGGTATAAATACTCCCACCACGGTTGATTTCAAGCCACCAATATGATGTTATGAAACACAGAATTGGGAAGAGATGTGGACACTATTATATAATATTTCCACCATCAGATATAAGAGGCATAAATGACCTTGAGATCATACATAGTAATAAAATGTATGAAAATAATTCAGACATGATGAGTTTTGAGTATTTATTACCTCTTTTTAAATGATTAATTTTATTATAAGTTTACATCATTGGATTATTAATCATAGCTTCCCTTAACAACTGACTTGCAAAATTCTAAAAATTTAACAAGCAGCTCTAACAAGCCAGTAGCAATAGCTCTAATATACCATTGAGTCAAGCTGTTAATGAACTCCCTTCTTCTTGAAACCTGATTGCTTCTATGCATCCTGCAATTCTACTTTGTCTGCAGTCTCTTCATGTCTTTTTAGTGGTGTCTTTTTTGTTCTCTGTGAGCTCTTTCTCTGCTCTCTGCCTAAGAAAATCGGTGCTACCAAATGTTCTGTATTCAATCAACTGATCTCACATTGTACACACTCTTTGATAGTCCTCCTTGATTCCTATTTTAATTTTGGCTAATAGTACCATTATTCACCCAGACGATTAAGGCAGACCACTGCAAGTCATCATTGAACATTTCCAGTTCTTTCATATCCCACAATCATATCTTATTTTACATCCTAAATATACCATGTAGCCTTTCCTCTGCTTCATTCCTGTGACAGTTGTTCTAATGCAGGCCCTTATCTTACTAAAACAGTTTTCAAATGAATCTAGATTTCTCCATTCTTGTCTATTCTCCTTAGCAGCTACCATAGTGATTTAGTAAAATTTATATATAATTATGACATTCCTTGATTAAATCCTTTCAATGGCTCCCCATTACCTACTGGATAATTACATTACAACATAAATCCATTCTTTATTTGGCCTCTGCCTAACCTCACCAGCCTCATCTTTCACTACTTCCTTCTTTATTTATATTTTATGCTTTACCAATATCAAAATGATAATAATTGCCTCCATAACCAGCTCCTGCCCTCCTCTATGATTTAACTCAAGCTATAAAAGTTCTGTTCCTGGAATACCTTGCCCCATTAGTTTTCATCTGCCCATATCTTTATCCAATTTTAAGTCTTAGATCAGATACCGCAATACCACATCTCTTCCAGGAAAACATTCCTAATCCCCTATTATGGCCTAAGTGTCTGGGGCAGCATGAAAATGAGACAGTCACATCACCTGCTCTGGGGCGGACGATGGACTGATGGCCCCAGATCCTACCCCTTTGGATTTGCCAGTGTATTCCTGTTGAGGTCATGTTCTGTGCAAGTTGCTACAGGCCAATTACAGAGTATACTGGAGAAACTAAGACACTCCCATTCTTATGGGAAGCAGTATTCCTCCAGTGAGTGACTTTGATTTTCCCTGGCTGAACTTTTCTGGAATTACAATGCAGTCTAAGATACTTTATTTTCCAAGTCTCCTTCCTTCCCTCTCCTTCCACAGGTGTAAGACCTGTATCCTCATCTAAAGACATATCTCAGTCTTCTCCTAATCTCCTACATTTGCTGCATACCTAATGCTGTCTTGATGCCCCACTTATCTAAGGCCTCTAATTGAGGCAGTGTCCTACCTTCCTACTAATTTGTATCAATTTTCATACAAACTGTATTTTAATTTTAAGTATATATATATATGTATACACATATATGTATAAATGTCTGTGTCAACATGTCTGTGGGTGCCAATGCCTATGTATGTGTGTGTGTGTGTGTGTGTGTGTTGAGACTGAAATCTTGAAAGCAGCAGCTCTGTTATTCATCTTTGCATTATAGCATCTAGATACATCCTAGTTGATCAGTAAATGTTCATAGAATGAATAAATAAATTTAATGAAAATTTCCGCTCTGCAAAGATATAGGCGCACTGTGATTCTCAGAGTAATTTACTATGCTAGAGCTTTTCAGAGCATGAAAATATGTGATATGTCAGAAATATGGCAATTTCATAAAAGGTATTAAACCACTATATCACCATTTCCTCTTAATTGCAGTATATAAAATAACTTTAGCTCTGAATGTGGAAGCAGCCAATATAAAAACAGTGACTTAAGATATTTTTCACAATGCTGTGTCTTATAGTAATTTATTTCTTCTAAAATTGATCTTGAATAAATGCTAGTTAGAATTATCCCCAGGAACTTTTGGAAAGAATAAATGAAAATAGAAAATACTCTCAATCAGGAACTCCACAAATATACATGAATTTAGAAAGTAGCATACAGCCGAGGGAAATCTCCCTCCATAACTTCAAGTGTACCTGTTTTATTGCACGTATTTTCAGAGGGTATGCACTGAGTGTTTCTGTAACAAGCATTGTTTGAAACATGAAAAGAATTAGCATGTATATCCATATAGTTTGTGAAAATTCTTGAGAGTCTCTGAAATAAAATGTGATAGAAAATATTGATCATTTTTGGTGACTGCATGGTTCCATTCCCTGAATATTATTTTTAAATATCTAAATGTCATTGGGGACTTATAACATATTCTAACAAACTAAAAACCAAGTGGATAAACTGTTTCTTTGCTTATGAAAGAATGGGCCTCTACAAAAAAAATTAAAGGATAAAAAACCTTCTAGCACATTTTTACTATTAAATACATTTTAAGTTTGACATATAGATATATTGCTGCTACTGCTATTATTTTAGGTTTTTCTTTCCTTAATAATTGAGAAGTAGAAGAGAGGAGAGAGGCTCTTGGAAGTTTATATTACTGATGTGTGGGACAGAATATTGAGCCTAAAATGAAATTCTGAACCCATATAACTTGTGAAAATACAAAAAAAGGCCCAGGAAAACTAAGTCACACAAGTACACTTAGGAAGTTAATAATAGAGCTAAGATTTCAAAGTATACGTTAATTGATTCATTCATTCATCCATTTGTGTTTTCTTGCACTGAAGGAAACATCTGTGGACCACCTGGGATGTCCCAGGGACTCTGCTAATCACGAGGACATAGAGGCTACAGCAAGGACCCAGATTTCAAGGGACTTACAGTCCAATGATAGATAAAATGTAAATGTGTAAAGGAATTGTTATACTATGGCAGGAGTGAATAAGCTGGAAGCAAGAACAAAGTGCTTTGGGGACACCCAGAGGACAACAACTTACTTTTAGGAGACTTTAGAAAGTGTGTGCCTTTTCGGACAGGTGCAGTGGCTCATGCCTGTAATCCCAGCACTTTGGGAGGCCGCGGCGGGTGGATCACCTGAGGTCAGGAGTTTAAGACCACCCTGGCCAACATGGCAAAACACTGGCTCTATTAAAACTACAAAAATTAGCTGGGCATGGGTGTCGTGTGCCTATAATTCCAGCTACTCGGGAGGCTGAGGCGGGAGGAGGTGGAGGTTGCAGTGAGCCGAGATCATGCCGTTGCACTCCAACCTGGCCAACGAGCGAAACTCCGTCAAAAAAAAAAAAAAAAAGAAGAGGAAGGAAGGAAGGAGGGAGGGAAGGAAGGAAGGAAGGGCAGGAGGGAGGGAGGAAGGAGGGAAAGGAGAAGGAAGGCAGGCAAAAGTAAGTGTGTGCCTTTTTTTCTACTGTTTTCTCTCCAGAAAGCTTTCTGGTTCTCCAATTAGTCCTGTCTTCCTGGAGGATACTCTAGGATCACAATCTTTCCTGAATCTCTTTTTTTGGGTGGGTGTTGGGGGCGGAGGTGGCGGTAGGAAGGGCTTGTCTGTCCAATCCCAAAATCTCAAGTTTAGAAGAAACTTAGCATGCCTCCCATTGGAGTGAAATGGGTGTACTCAGATCATGATTAATTTGAAAGTAGAGCAAATGGAAGACAATGGAGAATCATCCAGAGTTATAGACAATATCTACTCCAGCATCTATACACATCTGGATTTTAGAAGCTGTTTGTTTTTGCCTAATAAAAATGTATTTTTCCTTGAGTCACTTAGAGATAGTTTTAGGAAAACTAGGCTCAAGAATTGTCTTTGACAAAAGGCAGAGGATGTGTACATAAGTCAAAAATTTTAATCTTTGTAGCCACTAATAATCTTGTTTAAAGTTCTTTACTGAGTTCAGGGTTGACTGTGACTAAAGGGCAATTATTTAGCAAAAGGATAAAGTTCCCTTATGCAGATATATTTGGAATTTTTCTATTCAAGATCCTCAGTGCTGAATACCTCCCAGTCTTTCATAATGAAAATTCTTTTATAATCCTAGAAGCATTTGCCACTTCAGTCTTCCCACTCTTTGTACTTTACTGAATTTCTTGATGTTCCCTGAATGTGCTCAACTAGTTCTTACTTCTGGAGTAAAACATTTTACTTTCTGCTCCTGAAATATTTTTTCTTCTTTTTATCTGTCTAATAACTACTCGTCTGTAGCTCTTACTTCTCTCAAGAAACCTTCATGATTCTTTAGGCCTTCCCTTGTCAAAAGACATAAGTCTTTTGCAATTCTAATCAAACTACATCAAAATTGCCTATTTACTTGTCTTTTAGACCAGCCCTGTCAACTCCAAAGATAACATAAGCCACGCCTGTGATTTAAAATTTTCCTGTAGCCACATTAAAAAAAAAAGATAGAATTAATCTTAGTAATATATCTTAACAGATATATCCAAAATATCATAATTTTGATATATAATCAATATAAAAATTATGAGTTATATTGCATTTTTTCTACCGAGACTTTGAAACTGAATGTGCATTTTATACCTACTAAATATCTCAATTTGCACTGGAAATATTTTGATTACTCAATATGCTACCATATTGGAAAACACAGTTGTAGATTGTAAGTTCCTCAAGGACAAGAATTCTGTCTCTTTAGGTGGTACAGCCTCAGGACCTAACAAACTTTATCACAGGATTACTGCACTAGAAGGGGACACTATTTTACATGATGGTTAAGAGTTCTAGATCCACATAGACCAGAGAAAGTGGCTCTGGCCACTTACTATCTTTCTAACTTTGGGCAAGTTCCTTAATCTTTCTAACCTTTCTTCATCAATATAACCATAATCTAAAGTATAGATCTATCGTGGTGATTAATGTCAAAATGTATAAAAAGTACTTAGGTTATGAAGAGAATCAGTATATGTCATGTTTTATAGTTATTGACTGCTGAATTAATATCATTCAACTATTGTTTTTCCAAGTTTGAAAACTTTCTTTAGCACTTGAAAGTTAAATCAATTATTAAATTTGTCAATAATTAAATGAGTCATGTGCATTTATATAAATTGGAACAATAGCCATCACATCAAGAAAACATCACTAAATATATTTTCAACAAACTTGGGGTATGTCTCTTGTTTGGTATGTTTTACAGGACAGCTATAAGATAAAGCTAAAGTTTATTTGGTTGTTCAAGGAGGACTCCCCATAAAAGCCCTTCATATTCCAGAATAGCTAAAATTGAGATATTCAACTGAAAAGTAATGTTATTGATGATCTGGCCAGACATTTAATATTTATTTATGCATTTATTGATTTGAAAAAAAAATAATCATCTCAAATATGAGATACATAGGAGAAGTTACAAAATCAAATATTGTTAATTACTCCATGTGTTGAATCTCAGTTGAATCCTTCACACTTAGACAACTCTATAGGGATGTTGTAGGGTCAGTAGGCATCCCTGCCCACTACCACCACCACCAACACACACACAGTGTCCACAGGAGCAGACATCATTCAATGCAGTGGCTAGATGGGTACCTGACCCTCTTTGGGACAACTAGTACCATTTGCTGAGATTCTAAATAGCGGAAGAAGGTCTTCGGTGATTGAGCCTAAAAGGGACAAAACTTAGGAATACACATATTCTAACATGTAAAGTAAATCTGCAGCGTAAGAAAATAATTGAACCAATTATCAGGGGGGAAAAAAGGCTGAAATGAGAAAATCAGGATGTTGTTTGAGCCCTAAGTTCCAGTTCTCATGATGTGATTGCTCTATGAGCATCTGCACTATTCTTCTAAAAAATCTCTTTTTGCTCAAGCTAGATTTTGTTGGATGTTTTTCACTGAATCATATAGTTTTAGTTACTATAAGTGAACACTTCAATTATAAAATTAAAGGGACAGGAAGACTATAAAGAAGAAAAAAGAGGAAGAGGAAGGAGAAGAGAGGGGAGAAGGAGGAGGAAAAAACTTTTTGTAGGCCACAGTCTCTATATTTGGTACCTGCTGTAAACCTAAGAATGGAGATACAATAACTTATTTGGTGACCTGGGAAAAATATTTAATAAGGCTAAAGTGTAAGATTAGGGTCCTTGAAAGGTACCTCCACATACCATACACACACACCCAAGGATACAATCATACACATAATTTTAAATTATGTATTGAATTTTGACTCTTTTTAAGCATCGAGTTATTTTTGAGATAGATAATTTTTCTGAAATGGAGACTAGTATTCTGATTTTGCAGACGGAGAGACTGATGCTTCAACAGATCAGGCATTCTACTGAAAGCCACAAAACTGATGACAGAGCAAGAGCTTACACTCAGGTGCTCTGAACCTTCGGCCCAAGGTCTCTTGCTCGTTTTTGGGTCACCAACTCCCAGATATCATTCAAGTAGAAACTGGATGACTTTCTGGCAGAAGTGTTACCGAGCAGATTTATTCTAGGGGTGAAGGTGGGACTGAATGCGAGGTGGCTCCTCTTCTCAGTCTGTATCTCCAGGAGACACTTAGCCCTTGCTTCTGTACTGAAACCTACAGTGGAATTCAATCCCCTGCTGCAGACACTGAATAGTAATTGGTATTATAGGCAGGAAACATAACAATGACAAACATTTAAACCTCCTGTTGTTAAGAATCTTTAGGTCAATAGCAGCATTTTAAAATCAATTTGAGGGTTTGCTGGAAGATACAGAAGAGAAACTACAATCAACATAATAAGGTTAGATAACCCTAGTCATGTTAACAGCTACCTAAAACTTGACATCAATTCCCTACATTGATTCTCACTTATAGTTTACAGAAAAAAAAGAAAAATAAGAAAAAATTAGGAAGGACAAGCATAAAAATAATCTCACTGAAGCATCAAATTAGTATAAATAATGATGAAGAGTAATTGCTGCTGTTACTGGAGAACATGTTGTAAATGAAGTTTTCAAGATATCTGCTGATGATGAGAGGCTTTTGCAGTTTTGAAATTCAGAGAAGGAAAAGGGAAACTGGAATTCACGGCGCTAGATATAGGGTCAGATTTGTCCTCCCCCAGGAGTAGCTGCTTCATCAGATTTGGGGGGACTAGTGCCACCTGGTGACTGGCACTGTGCTATGCGTGGCAAGGGTTACAAAGATGGACGGTAAGTATTAAGTTGGTGCAAAAGTAATTGTGATTGACTTTTGCAATTACTGCAATTAGTTTTCTGCAATTACTTTTGCACCAACCTAATAGAAAGCTGAGCCCAAAGTCACAATCTTGTGTTTGCAGCCTGCCTGCACCAGTTATAAGATTATCTGACATTGTATCTATCTCTATCTTCTAGCTATCTATCAATAGATATACATATGTAAAATATGTATATGTTTATTATATATATGAAATATATAGCATGTCATCACTTGACATTATGTATACATAAATGCATTATATATAATGTATATTTTACTTACTGATTTATATTCTATCTTCTTACACCAGAGTGTAAGTTCCAAGAGGTGCAGGAGTATTGATAAGCTAACATACTCCTAGCTTCTAGAATAATAGAAAAGTATCTAGTACATAGCAGGCACTTGATAAATACTCATGGAATCAATTTCTTACCTGTTAAAAGTTCCTTATGTAGTTTTCCCACCTTTAATTACCCCTTGATACTTTACCAACATCTGTTCTTTGCATTGTTACCAGAGTCACTGTTTAAGAAATAAATCAATTGCCTTTTCTTTGTAATAAAAAAAGAAAAGAGATGTGGTAGGAAGTGAATGAGAAAGAAATTTTTCTAAAAATGAAAATCCGATGGTGTCGCCCCTCTGCTGAAAACAATATAGTGTTTTCCCATTGCTCTTAGGATTAATTCCAACTTCCCTAACATAGCTTGCAATGCTCCCCAGCTAATATTTCTCCTTCCATCTCATTTTTCTTTTTGGATGTTTCCTAAACATGCCATATAGTTTTTTTTGCCTTTTTGGCTTCACGTGGATGGTAGTCTTTCTGCAATACCCATTTTCAATCTTCAGGTTGCTGATGGAATACTGATGGAGTACTAAAAGTTCCAAGTTAAAAGCTTCCAAGTCTGTGGAAATTTGCCAAATTCCCTTCAGGGCTATTTAATCTCTTCCTTCTCCTCCCCAATGCTTCATGGCTATATTTTTGTTGGAGAACTTAAATTACAATATAATCTGGCTCCTCAAAAGACTCTGAGGTCATCACATTATCACCTGGTCATCAGTACATCATCATCCAAGAAGGAGCACCAGTTCCTAGCAAAACAGAAGGTGTTCTGTAAAGGTTTCTTGAATAAATGGCTACATTTATAAGAAGTCAGATGTATGAGAACAAAACTATATACTAATATCCCAAATAGACTGATGGTTATAAAAGTGTAAACTTGTATATGACTGATTTCAGTGATTTTTGCAAATAACTGCCCTCAATAATGAAATCTGCTGTTATATTTTATTTTTGTTATAAAGAAAAACAACTCAAAATATCCAGAGGTCCTTGGTAAGGCAGAATGCAGCCAGATGGCACAGGTAAAATAAAGACAAGCAGAAGAGATGAGTCTGTTCGGGCTTGGGTTTAGTGCCTCTGAAATAAATTTGTCAATGTTCTAACTGACAATAAGGGTCATAAGCTTTCCCCAACTTAATTTTACTTCCTGCTGTTTACACCAGAGTGGAGTTATGGTGTAAATTTCTGTTTTAATTATAATCTTGGTCATAAGAAATCATTCAGCCCAGAACTCCTAAGCATGAGTGGTTTTTTAAAAAGAGTCTGGATCTGGTGTCAAGAGATGTGGGTTTAAATCCCATCTCTGCCACCTAGTGTGAACTTTAATAATTCATTTCTATAAGCCTCAGTTGTCATATCTATAATAATTTCAGAGTTTCAGCTAGAATTCAGATGTTTGTAAGTAAGTGACAGTCTGGGGTCTGAGGTCTGGGTCTACTTGGGGTTAAGTTCATTAAGCTGATTAGCAGAGAAGCTTCTAAACCCACTCCATATCTACCTCTTTGGGCATAGAGAAAGGGCAGAAGAAACAATATTACAAAACCTGTATCTCAAGTCGGTGATCCACCATTCGTATCTTCTGAGGGCTTGTTAGAAATGAAAATCCTCAGGCCCCATCCAAGACCAACCCCATTATGACTTCTAGGGGGATGAAGATCTGCACCTACGTCTTTAGCAAGCCCTCTGTATGATTCTGATGCACACTGAAAAAGGAGAAACAAAGTCCTGGAAGAAAGGTGGGAAGCTAGTTTTTGCTGTCTGAGTTTGGTTTCCTTGCCTACCATCTTGGCCTCATGCTGAAGCCTAGTAGAGAGGGTGCAGCCAGAAACTGGAGGAGTGTTCACTCCAGCATTTCCCAACTACTGCTCCCTCTTTTTATACCTAAAAAATGTAATCCCCACCTTTAGTGTTTTATAAATATGCATTAAGTTGCACCATAAAGCAAGTCAATGAATAGTCCACAGCACTGCTTTGCTTTCTTCCTTCTCATGACCTCCTGGAGATTCTTACATGCTCCATCCTACGGAACCTAAACTTTCTCCCCATCCTCAACCCCAGAAACTCATGTATGTATTCTGAATACCTGCTCTATGCCCATACATTCTTTCTCATTTCATATTTACTGTTACCTCTCACAATACTACAACCCGCTGTCCCAGTTCCATCCGAAAGGCCTAAGAAATTACCAGACACTTGTAGTCTTTCTTCCCTAGAAGCAATGCAGTTTCATCCTGGGGAAATTTTAGGAGCATCCTCTTTACCTGGAAGGGTGGTTTGGCAATAACTATCTACTTTCTAAGGGTCAGAGCACACAGAGGATAATACTACTATTTTCTGCACCTTTGTTTTGATTGGCCATATAGTTAGTTATCACAAATAGCTTCAAATACACTCGCGCTATTAGTTTCATATGCCATATATAATAGCTCATTTGTGGTAGAGCCCGTCTCACTCGACTGCATTTCTTTTCTGGGTGGAAGGTGCTGATGACAGTAAGGTATGAAACAAAAGGTATGGCCCAAACTTGACACTCATACAACCTAAATAAGAAGCAACTCATAGAATACAAAATCATATAATTATACCAATACCAATGGGAATTAATGCTAGGCTTGGCACTATAGAAAAAGACTGCGTGAAAAGAAAGGAAGCTGATGCTTTAAGTGATCAATTTATACTGTTTTGGGTTCTGTGTATTAAACATTAAACTGTAGTATCATTTCTAAGTAATAAGTGCACACCACCAAATTGAGATAATTTTGCCTAAATCATTCACTGTGGACAAATTGGTCACTGAGAGGAGCAACAAAAATACCTGGGACTGTGAGACGGAAAATATAATCACCAATCCCAGTTTACAAAAGAGGACATCAGGGAACAAAGAAAATAGACTTGCCCAATACCATGAAATTCCTAAGAGAAGTATGTTAATAGCATCAAACCTCCCCAAAAAATGGGATTTGGAATTAGTTTTCCATACTATGATCAATATAGAAATCTGAGATAAGTTTAGGAAACCTGTCTCCCAAGCATTCTCCCAGTTCCCACCTTGTTGTTCACATCGTATGTCTGAGCTTTTTCCAAGTGCCCTACTTTTGCTCCCGTTCCCATCTCTAGCATCAGAGCCCTTCACTGAGGCTTGACCTACTCCACTGGGGCTCACACTTTCCAGTCCTCAACTTCAAACTGGAAGGAACAGCAGAACAGATGCTGCCACATTGAGCAATGTCACTTTAAAAGAGAAGAAGAGGAAAAGAAAAAGAAACACCTACATCCCCAAACAAGACCCACCCTTAGATGTCAAAGCTTGTTCAGCTCAAACACAAGTTGCCAAGTCACACAGGATTGGGACTGGTTTCCTTTAGACTCCACACACCAAGCCTTGCACCAAATGCTTCCCCTGGACTGAGCACACCACAGGTTTCCCCCTGTGGAACATATGTTCAACACAAGGAACATAATTATCAGTGACCAGTGCTGTTGTCCAAAGAAAGAGATTCCATTTCCTTCTTCTAAATTTATTGCCTTTTAAAACACAGGAATACACCAGAATCAGAAAGTTTTTCAATGATTTGTGAGATGCCTATTACAGTATTTTCTAATAAAAGGTATAGAAATAAATTTAAAAGAAGTGACCAAAAATTCAGATCCCAAAGAACTGTCACTTGCAATATTGCCCTTACCTTTTAATGAAAGGAAAGATCAAGTATTATAACCACACCTCCTCACTCCTTTAGCAAAACAGCTACTGCCAAGAAAATGATTAATTGGCTGTTACTTATTTGACTCTAATGACTGAGTTTCAGGGCAATCATAAGCATTTTTAATCATTGCCTTATTTCTTAGTACAACCAGTTTCAAGCTCAATATAGGGCTTTCTGAAATGCTGGACAGAATGGCGCAGGTTGAAGGAGACCAAAAAATTCACCCAAAAATATACTTCTTTGACATTTTGAGATGGCTGTTCAGAGGGCCTGCAGACAGAAATAGTTCTACAAAGCTGTCTTTTGTGGGGGAGATGTGAATTTGTAGAGAAAATCTGTATTGATACAGCCGGCCTCTCTCTGAGGCCCTCCCTTGTCCAGATCTAAGAAAGATTAACTGAGAGTCTCACACCTTTAGAGGTCCGAAAAAGAACAACAACAACAATAACTACAGCAACAAACATTTACCACCTATTCTCTTGAGGTCTGCTACCTGTGAGATTTCATCCATCAAACAAGACCCCTTTGTTAGGCCTTCTCTTCTCTCCCTTCCATAGCCTGTCTTGACACTATAACCTGATTTACTGCCGTAACCTGTTTCTGACAGTATTTCAAGTCCCTATTCTTTCAGTAACCTCGACATGTACAAGCTTCTGTATCCCATCATGGGGTGGAGTTATCACTCTTTGGTTCTCCCCTAGGCATGCTAATACATTTTAATGCCATTTCTGCTATTAATCTGCCTTTTGTCAGTTTATTTTTAAGCAGACCTTCAGAGGTTAGGAGGAAGTTTTCCCTTGGTCCCTACAAGGCACTGTCTCAGTAGCTGAGAGTTCTGGGTGTTTGTGCTTGCTCTGTTCCACACTCTGTATCACTTCCTCACTTTGGGACTTAAAATGAAGATGGAGTTGAAAACATAAACAGATTTAAACTCCATTGATGGTGGGCTGGGTGCTGTGGCTCACGCTTGTAATCCCAGCACTTTGGGAGGCTGATGTGGGCAGATAGCTTGAGGTCAGGAGTTCAAGACCAGCCTGGTCAACATGGTGAAACCCTGTCTCTACTAAAAATTCAAAAATTAGCCAGGCTTGGTGGTGGGCGCCTCTAATCCCAGCTACTCGGGAGACTGAGGCAGGAGAATCACTTGAACCCCAGAGGTGGAGGCTGCAGTGAGCTGAGATCACACCACTGCACTCCCTGCTGGGTGATGGAGCGAGACTCCATCTAAAAAATAAATTAAATAAATAAATAAACAAACAAACTACATTGATGGTGATGGGGTGGCATTGGGCAATATACAAAAATAAATGCTCAGTAAATATTTGTGGAATGAGGGAAGGGAAGGGAAGGAATGAAGGAAGGAAGGAAAGGAAGGAAGGAAGGAAAGAAGGGAGGAAAGAAGGGAGGAAGGAAGGGAGGGAGGGAAGGGAGGGAGGGAAGGAAGGGAGGGAGGGAAGGGAGGGAGGGAGGGAAGGAAGGGAGGAAGGGAGGGGAGGAAGGGAGGAAGGGAGGGAAGGAAGGGAGGAAGGGAGGGAAGGAAGGGAGGGAAGGAAGGGAAGGAAGGGAGGAAGGGAGGGAAGGAAGGGAGGAAGGGAGGGAAGGAAGGGAGGAAGGGAGGGAAGGAAGGGAGGAAGGGAGGGAAGGAAGGGAGGAAGGGAGGGAAGGAAGGGAGGAAGGGAGGGAAGGAAGGGAGGAAGGGAGGGAAGGGAGGGAGGGAAGGAAGGGAGGGAAGGGAGGGAGGGAAGGAAGGGAGGGAAGGAAGGGAGGAAGGAAGGGAAGGAAGGGAGGAAGGGAGGGAAGGAAGGGAGGAAGGGAGGGAAGGAAGGGAGGAAGGGAGGGAAGGAAGGGAGGAAGGGAGGGAAGGAAGGGAGGAAGGGAGGGAAGGAAGGGAGGAAGGGAGGGAAGGAAGGGAGGAAGGGAGGGAAGGAAGGGAGGAAGGGAGGGAAGGAAGGGAGGAAGGGAGGGAAGGAAGGGAGGGAGGGAGGGAAGGGAGGAAGGGAGGGGAGGAAGGGAGGAAGGGAGGGAAGGAAGGGAGGAAGGGAGGGAAGGAAGGGAGGAAGGGAGGGAAGGAAGGGAGGAAGGGAGGGAAGGAAGGGAGGAAGGGAGGGAAGGGAGGGAGGGAAGGAAGGGAGGGAAGGGAGGGAGGGAAGGAAGGGAGGGAAGGAAGGGAGGAAGGGAGGGAAGGAAGGGAGGAAGGGAGGGAAGGAAGGGAGGAAGGGAGGGAAGGAAGGGAGGAAGGGAGGGAAGGAAGGGAGGAAGGGAGGGGAGGAAGGGAGGAAGGGAGGAAGGGAGGAAGGGAGGGAGGAAGGAGAGGGGAGGAAAAAGCAGGGAGCTAGAATAGTAGAATAGCTGAAACCCCTTAAAGTTCTCCCGGGCAGTGAAAACAGCATAGACCATACATCATCTTTAACAACCTCATTCTATAGCAGCAGTTCTCAACCAGCTGCACATTAGAATCACTTGAGTAACCTACAAAATCTTGATGCCATGACTGTACCTTAAACCAATTAAATCAGAACCTCTAGGGATAGACCCCAAGCCAGAGTATTTTTTAAAAGCTACCCAAGGGTTCCAATGTGCAGCCAGGGTTGAGAATCAGGGCTCTCTAGACAGCATGCCTCTGGAATCAATCTCTGACTAATAACTGGTTGCCATGGAAATTTATCCACCAGCTGGGTGAGCATTGTCCAACCTCCAGGTTACTTTCAAAACTAAAAATAACTGATACTTTCAATCATTGGAATAATAAATCCTTTTATGACCCACAGAAAAATTAAAAGTATTGCAATATGACCCGCTCTTCAAATACATCCATTCAGTTCTTCTTAGTGGATCCCTCAGTTGATTCTGAGTTCTAGCTATAAACTAAACAGCATGAGAAAAACCACTAGACATTTGTTTCTCATTTGCTGAATAGGATCACCTATAAGGATGCATCCAGCTGTTATGTATTTATGTAAGGCATGGTAAAGTGGAGGATGTGTGGACCACAGACTTATCAGGCCTCGATTTCTGTCTTGTCTCTGTCACTTATCATTTTGTGACATTGGGCAAATCACTTAACCTGTAATAGGTTCACTTTCCTTATCTTCACAATGGGGATATTAATACAATGGAAATCTTATTTTTCTTTCCCTTTTTGCAGAAAGAATGAGACATGTTACTTTGTAAATTTCAACTGTCATAACAAATTTATAATATATATTTCTTCCCTCTGTTGGCATCAACAAAGATGATAGAAAAATCCATGTGTTACATTTTTTTAGGGATTGAAAGCAATTTTCATCTTGTATCTTGCTAAATGCTAAGTGCCCTGATAGTAAGTTCAAGTCCCTCAGAGATCCTTCTTATGAACAAATTATACAGTCTACCCACTGGGGTTTAGCAATTGAAATGGTTGGAATCCCCTTGTTCTGGTAGGGAGCATAACCATATCATGAAATCACTCACTTGCTGAACACCTCCTACATATGATCCTGCAATTGACAAGTGCACCTCAGTGTTGTTACAGATGCTCTGTTACCTAAGAAGAAAACTTAAAGAGAGGAAAGAAAAGAGCAAAACAATTCATTTTCTATCTAATTAAAGTCATTATAAACAGCCTCATGGTGCTTAACCTCTTTCCTCCAAAATCCCAATGTTTCAGCTGGTTGCTCAGATGTGGAGCTTCATTGAGGTTTTTCTTAATTGCCTTTCCATCATTAATGGGATTCACTTCATTATTACCTCTGCCAAAAGCTGTCTCCAACTTTCAGCCCCCATGCTGGGCTATTTACATGCCTATTTATAATGCACATTTTCACTGAATGCTGAAGTCATGCCACCTCAAAGTTCACCAAGCTAAATTGGAGCGTGCCCCTTCTAAGTCGGAACAACCTACTTAAATAATACTTTCTTACATATCTGTCAACTCTCTCCAAACCCCTCCTCTGTTCATTCATGACCCTTATTTCCTCTTCTCACTTTCTTCCTGGATTTCCCCCTCTTACTTAGTTTCCTTTCTCCCTTCCTTCCTGGATTCCTTTCTCTCCACTGTGTCCCCATTCAGTATCCATTTACTTGCTACACTCATCTTTACATCATCACAGAGCCATCTTACTCTTTCAACCACATCAATAACCTCCCCACCTCTGTCTTCAGTGAGCAGCTATTTTTTTATCATATTTTATTTAACCCCAATAAAATTCTGTGAACAAGGTCTAATGAATCCTAATTTAAAGGTGAAGGAACTGAAGGTTATGAAAGGAAATAGGGTGATGAAGATCATGCAGTTTACAATGACCAAGGTAGAGTGGGACCCAGCTCATAACCTCTGGAAAAAGAACAAGACCACAGAAATCACGTGTCATATCACAGAAGGAGTACCATCCAGAGAGCAGCAGTGCTCAGCTGGAGTCTCTCTGCGAAGCAGAGGAGCAAAAGCAGCAGTAATCCAGATCTACAACTCCCCTTGCCTTGTTCTTTCGACCCTTCTCTAACCAAACCTCTTCAAACAGCACATTAAGTTAGAATTATTGGAGTCTCCTCAAAGAGAATGAGTGAGTAGATTCTCAGAATAAGAGACAGTCCATAATACACGAATATGCATGGTCAGACAGAAGATCTGTTATGAGATGAAGCTGCGGGATTGGGCAGTGCTAATCCCAGTGCAATGCAGGAAGATGAGGTTCCAACCAAAGGACATTGCCTGTAAGCACCCCACTTGCAACAAAGGAATAACAACAACAATAAGAACAGCAAGAATTCCATATATTAAATGTTTGTTACCATTATTCCTTTATTTTTAAAAAATCACATTGCTTTTTGTTTTGGAAAAAACAAAATGAAACACATATCTTATGATCAATGTGCACACTCAATTTAGCTAAGTTTCTTTGTGTCTGAAAAACTGCTACTAAATTTGACAATGCTCCTTATAACCAGTGACATTGAAGAATGAAGAGATCCTGACGTGCCCAAAACTGTGCTAAGCCCTTCACATATGACACTTCTTTGTATTCCCACAACTCTATGAGGTAGGTCATACTAATATTTTTATCTTACCAGTGGGAAAACCGAGGCTGAGTAAGGATCAAATATTTGCTAAATATAACATGGCTAGAAGTGGTAGAGATGAGAGTCCAACCCTGGTTTATCCAATTCTACTATCCATGCTTTAACCACTTTCCTCCCTTGACTAAAGTAGGATAGAGAGCCTCAGGCAAGAACATAACTTAATATCACAGTTTTAATTGTCCTTGTTCTTTTCTCTTTTCAACAATTATCCTTTTATTAAATATTTTATAGGGCGTCTCATAAAAAGACATGAGTTTGTGGGATGATTTATGCTGACTTGAACTTCCAGTAGTTGTGTCTGTCATTGTGGATTAACACAACGGCATTCTAGTCTTATACATCAGTCTCCATGAGTTTTGTTAATGTGAATCTCTCTGAGAGAAAGAGCCATCTTCCTAGACAATGAAGCCAGCTAGGTGTCTCTGGGAACCCCCTCTCGCCTCTCCTCTAGTTTTAGGCATCTGCTTTCAGTTCTGCAGTTCTAATTGCACTGTGCCTGGGACTTGGCCTGACCAAGCGGGGAGCACATCCACGTGTAAGGATGGACACAGGAATCGCACTGATTTGTAAGCATGCTGAGAAATGTCAGCACAAATAGAATCTCCTAGCTTTTAGAAAAAGACTCATTTTCTAATGAAGAAAAAATCCAGAGGGCAGCTCCCATTAGTGTGGACATCTATACGAGGCAGGGATCAAGACGTCTGTTCAAACTAGAGCCTCAGGTGCTAGCTCCTTATAGTAGCAGTCTGGGTTTATGCTGCAGCAGAGAGGGCAAAGTCTTTGATGACCATGTCAGGCCGCTGGAGCTCACCCTGCCATTTGTCTTCCTGTGCATTCTCTTGTCCTCTGCCAAGACTCTGCCTATGTGATCAAATCTAGCTGCTGGACACGAGCAGCCCCTAATAGCCAATAAGCCACATACAAAAAATACAACATTCACTGATGATGTGCCACAGGGGTCACTTCTCAATAATATGACTGTGGCAATCATACACTGCAGGAAGGAATTACCGCTTATGGGGAAAAGTACTAGATCAAGAGTTCCGAGAAGCAGCATGACTCAGCCAGGCTTATGAGTCAGGCTTATTGGGGTTCAACTCAGCTGTACCACTCACTCTGTGTGTGACCTTGGACATATTCTACACATGTTTTTATTCTATAATCTGCAAAAGCAGATAAAATAAAGCCTAGTTGTTAAGGTTAATTTGATTAATAGATGATTAAAATGCATAAGCATCTGGGTTAGACATATGTAAGCAAAAAATCTTACTTTCTTTCTAAAATCTCTACCCAACCCCATCTCATTTCTTACATGAGAAAACCAATGCCCAGAGAGGGGAACAGCTTTCTCAAAGTCACATAGTCGATTCCGGGTAAAGAGTGGTGCACCAGATAGTGCATTGGATTTGAAATCAGGAGAAATAAGTTTGAATCCCAACTTTACTTTTTCATGTGACACTGAGAAAGTTACTGAACTTCTCTAAGCCTCAGTTTCCTGGTATATATAAAGGGGAGTATTAATGCTGCTCTTCCTGATTCACTGGTATATTTTCATCTTGTGTGCTATTAAGAAAGAAAAATGTCCAAGCTAAGGAGTCTAATGGAAGCCACTCACATAGGTCTGGAATACCAAAGGGCTATGCCCTCAGTGTAAGGGAAATAATGAGAGACATCCAGGAAATGTGCTTGTCTCAGTGTTGGTAGTGATGTGGGAAGGTGGTCTCTCTTAAGAATCTGCCGCAGTTATTCTGGAGGCAGATGTCAGAATTGCTTGAGCCCATGAGCTATGATTGTGCCACTGAACACCAGTCTGGGTGACAGCGAGACCCTGTCTTACAAAAAAAAAAAAAAAAAAATGAGCTGTAAGTTTTCAGGCCAGCTTTGCCTTCTGTATTTACACTGTCAGTATGTACCACCTCCCGACTTCTGCCACCAAAAAAAAAATTCTCAAGTAGATAATTTAAAGTGGGCTCAGGTTGATAGTGCCCCCATGTGACTGGAAGTAAACTTCTCTAGAAGAAGTTTAATAGCAGCACACAGATCAGATTTAGGAATTTGAAAGATTCATTCCAAATTTAATGATGTTAAAAAGTATAAAAAGATGTGCAGCCAGGCACAGTGGCTTACACCTGTAATCCCAGCACTTTGGGAGGCCCAGTCTGGAGGAACACTTGAGCCCAAGAGTTCAAGACCAGCCTAGGCAACATAGTGAGACCACATCTCTATAGAAAATTTAAAAAATTAGCCAGATGTGGTGGTATACACCTGTAGTCTCAGCTACTTGGGAGGTTGAGGTAGAAGGATTGCTGAGTCTGGGAAAGATGCGCATCTTAGAGTTAAGGAAATGTGGTAGATATGTTTGTACCTCTTTCATATTATTTTAAGGAATAATGACAGCATATATGTTACACAGTGCCAGACAAGTAAATAAATAAATAAATAAATAAATAAATAAATAAATAAATAAAGAGGCCAGCTCTCCCTCTTCTCACTTATGACCTTGAGCGGGTCACTTAAACAGGAGGATGAGATCTGTGGTTCCTAAAGTCCTCTCTACTATTGCTTTAATGATTCATCTTAAAAGAGTCCACATGCCTTTATTTATTCACAATTATTTATTTCTGTCAGGTTTCATGTTTAAATTAAGGCACATTTAATTGTACTTGAAGTGTCCCACAACAGTTTAACAGCTCACTTTTCAACAAGTTAAGTGAAGTCAAAGTTTCCATGAAATTCCTCTTTATCAGCTAACATTTTGTTCTAATCATCTGATATTGTTCATTATTTCCTTTAACATTGAAATGTATAACTATGCCAACATTCTCCTGCTTTGGAATGTAGTCCTAGACAAAGAAGGCAAAGGTATCCCGGAGGAAGCCATTTTTCCATGCCCAAATTCTAATAATGAGGATGGTAATCAGTTTGCCATCTTTTGTTTCATACCTCAGTAAGAGATTTCTGGAGGGTTTCATTTATTAATGATGACAAAAGGGGAATATCCACATTTCCTCACTAATTATCCATAACTGTTTAGGGAAAGACAAGAGGGTGTTTTTGATGAAGGAAGGAGAGCAGAGTGCTGAGGAAGAATGAGGACTCAGCCAGTCTGCAGAAGAACAAGATGCCCTCCCATTCTTTCAGCACACCAGTGCTTCCTTAGGAGGCTATCTGCTTTCCTCTTCCTTTGCCAGGGTGGGTTGGCAGGACTAAGAGCAACACGTGAAAGTATGATTAGATTTTGCGTGGAAGTCACATTCAGAGAAACTAATCTCAAAAACTTTCAACCAATCACACGTGACCAAATATGGAAGTGTTTTTTCTGAAAGGAAGGGCCCTGGGTAGGAAGGAGATGAATAAAGTATAACGGTGTAGAAATTCACATTTAGCCATTTACTCATCCAGAGTATGAGTCCACTGTTTGAAATTCTACTATTACAGACCTTGATGATGGTTTCATCATTCTGATTCCTTCTACCAGATTTTAAATACTCTTAGTTGGTTACACCATGTGATATACACAGAAGGGACTCGACTCACCTTCAGTTGAACCCCAGCTGTCCTACTGACCATCCCTGGGATCAAAAAAAAATTGCTTAGCTTTTCTGAGTAGAGAATCATCAGCAGGGAAAACAACTACCTAAAACAATGCCTGGAATATACAAGGTACATGGAAAAATTATATTTCCAAATATTCTATCATGTTGAGACCAGAAAAATATAAAATGTTCTTTTTTAAAATTTCTTTCAGGAAGGAACACCCTTGTTAGGAAGAGTGGCCATTAAGAAAGATGTAGTAGAACAGAAAAAGGTAGATAGAGGTACACTGTGACTGTGTTACCTGGGTTTGGCTGCTTATTCTTTCTGAAACATGTAAACACAGGTAATTAAAATGCCAGCACGCTCACTGAATCTGGGACATGCTGCTATAAACATTTCTGGGTAGCTTCTTCAATATCCATTTTCTTCTTCTTTGCTAACAAACCCCTAATTAAGTTCAGGGTGGCCATGTGCCCAGCTTGAACAACAAAATTCCCCAGCCACCTTTTTAGTCTGTGACACAATTCTTAATTGAATTCTAAATGAAGGCACTCCTTGGAGCTTTGGAGAAAACTTTTCAAATGCAGACCAACTCAGCTGGCATTCACCCTTTGTTCTTTGATCTTCTCTTCCTTCTTGTCTGGAATATGGAGGCAATGATGGAGGCTGAGAGCCATATTGCAGCTCCAGTGAATCCTGGAGCCAGCATATCAGCCCTGGAATGCTCCCAGTTGCAGTAGAAAATTGAAACTGCAACTTGGTTAAGTAGCAGTTTTAAATTAAAACTGCTACAGTGGTTAAACCATTGTAGTTGAACTTCCGTTGCAAAAAACTAAATGCACATCGTAAGTGACATAAGGTCTTTATGAAATAATAATATTCTTCTGCAGCATCTGGCGTTCAGCATCAGACCTTAATAAATGTTACTTCCTTCTGTTTTTCTTGCCGGTACAGAGAACACACACAAGGATTCAGGACTGAAGTTCTACTCAGGAGTAAGGGTGCTCTGCAACTATCTCAATTATGAACAGAGCAATAGCCAAAGAGGGTGCAAAGCAGGAGATAAGAAGTGGAGGCCTCAACACCAGGGGAGTGGCAGTGGTATGCATCATGTCCTCCATTTTACAAATGAGGAAACTGAAATTCAGCAAGGATAAGTAACTTACTAAGATGAGATGGCCTGAAAATAGCAATCATCTAAGATTTAAGATTTAACCCTAGGGCATACTGATTCTGATGACTCTGTGCCCTTTTCACTGAGCCCTTCAGGAAGGGTACAGGTCCAGAAGAGACATGTACATTTTGTTTATCATCATACGCTTTAGGTTTCTTTAGGACATTCATCTTTTAGTGAAATATGAAAAAAGAGACAGATAATCTTTGTCTTCTTCATTATGTCTCTTCTGAAAATTTTCAGGCACACAGGAAAAATGCGCTCACAGTTGTCAAAGAGAAAATTAGATGCAGACAGTTTTTGCTAGGCCATGGGTCATCATGGCTGTTTGGGTGCCCAAGAACCTGCAAGGGATGGTGCCAACAGCACACATCTAGGGAAAGTATTCTGGCCTGGGCTCTCAAGGTGGCCCACTGAGGCTCAAAAACATAGATCACCCTTTTTTTTTTTTTTTACCAGCTGTTTGATTAACCTTGGGTACATGTTACTGAGCCTCTCAGTGCCTCATTTTGCTTGAATGTAAAATAGAAATAATACCTAATTCATAAAGATGGCGTAAATAGTAAACAGATTAATGTGATGAAAATGTTCAGTCTAGGCCAGGCACGGTAGCTCCTGCCTGTAATCCTCAGACTGTGGGAGGCTGAGGCATGAAGATCACTTGAGCCCACGAGTTCAAGACCAGCCTGGGCAACGCAGTGAGACCCTATCTCTACAAGAAGTCAAATAAAATAAAATTAGCTGGGTGTGGTGTCACACATCCATGGTCCTAGCAACTTGGGAGGCTGAGGTAAGAGGATTGCTTGATCCCTGGAGGTTGAGACTGCAGTGAACCGTGATTTTGTCACTGCATTCTAGCGTAGATGACCAAGTAGAACCTTGTCTCAAAAAAAAAAGAGAATGCTCAGTCTAGTTCATATAGTAGGTACTCAATGAACCTTAGCATTATTTTTAGCCTTTACTTTTCTAGTCTACCACAAGAAGTATCAACAGATTTTCAATCAGAAAAAATAAAACCATATTATAAATATTCAGGAGAAAATCAAAACTATGTGTCCACATGTTTATAGAAAAAGAATGCTGTTGAAAACTAAGCATCTCAGCTGTTTCTGAGTTTTTCTCATTAACATTTGTTTGCTCTTTTTGATTCCCTTTGTTTCAGGCTATCACACAAGTGGTAGCAGGTGCCAACGTCTAAGGGGAAAATATGGGAGAAAAATTTAAATGGAATTACAAATATCTATTCATTAACCCTTTCTCTCACTGAAAATTATGAAGGAGTGTAAATGAGAAGAACATAATTTAGGAAACCAGTGCTCATATGCAGAAGAGTCCTGCGATGGCTCCTGGAAGGTTAGGTTGAAGGTGCCTGGCTGAGACAAAGAGCTTACAAAGGGGCCTGCAGCACCAAGTTATAGGTCCTAACACTCTGGGCTAGGTGTATGGTGACCAACCCGTTGTTCTAGCTGGGCTAGGACTTTCTTATTTTTAGCATTGAAAGTACCACATTCCGGCCGGGTGCAGTGGCTCAAGCCTGTAATCCCAGCACTTTGAAAGGCTGAGGAGGGCGGATCACGAGGTCAGGAGATCGAGACCATCCTAGACAACAAGGTGAAACTCTGTCTCTACTAAAATACAAAAAATTAGCCAGGCATGATGGCACATACCTCTAATCCCAGCTACTCGGGGGGCTGAGGCAGGAGAATTGCTTGAACCCGGGAGCTGGAGGTTGCAGTCAGCTGAGATTGCACCACTGCACTCCAGCCTGGTGACAGAGCAAGACTCTGTCTCAAAAAAAATAAATAAATAAAAAGGAAAGTACCAAGTTCTCTCAGTGTGAGAAAACCAGGATTTTTGGTCACCCTAGTAGGAATTAGATTCAGCAGAGAGTGCAATGCTAAGCCTAAATAGATATGTAGATTTCTAGTAGACACTCAGTCCTCACCCCTACTTTCCATCGTGTGCCTTTGTTGACTGCTTAAGGAATTAGCCCCAATCCCTCAATCAGTTTAAACTACCAGGTCAGATGGAGCAAAATGCTGGAAGAGCAGTAACTGCTTCTCTTGGGCGACTCTCCCTTACTCTTCATTGTTTGTGTATCTACAGAATGCATTTATGGGTGCATTTTTCTCTCTACAAGCTAAACAGCTGACCTGCTCTAGTGATGGTCTCAGCAGCAGGGCAACACAACCCTGAAACAAAGATTAACTGATGTGTATATTGCGAGTACAGGCAAGAGTATTCATCCTTGTATAACCAGTATGTCACGTACAAACTAAGTATGGTACCTTGGAAGTCACTGTCTACATAGATGAAGTAAATGAGATAGAAGTATTTCTCATTACTTCTTTAATACATATTTATTATTATTTTCAAATAACCACTTTCTCAAGCATTCACAATGTACCAAGCATTTATGTGTGCTCTAATTTAATCCTTTAACAACTCTGCAAGGTAGTACAGACATGAGAAGACTGAGGCTCAGAGACAAGTTTGTGGCAGCAGAGTGTGCTTTTAGGTTGGAGTTCTATTAATAACTAGGTGATTCACCCTAGGATATGTCTTTTAGCCACCCTTGTTTTCCAAGATAATTTTCAGGATTAGATACAATAATAAATGTGAATTACTTTGTAAAATGCTAACCAGATATAATTATGTCTTTCCCTATACACATAATACACACATATACACACACACAGAGAAACATGTTTAATAACACTTTGGGCAATTTGTTTAATCTTTCTAACGATAGCTAACCAAGAAATAATTTGCAAGAGGGGAGCATGGCTTTAGCCTTTGTCAGAGTCCTACCATTCCTTCTTCAAGCCACACCAAAGAAACATGCCAAGAACTCCGCCTTCCCCACACACTTCCCTATGTGTCCCATCCAATTAGAAATCCCATACTCTATCCTCGCTCTAAGTCCCAGATTCTTATCTATACTCTAAATTTTTTATTGTTTACCTATCTACTGCAAATAGACACTACTAAAGTACTTGTCCCTAGACTACAGCTTAAATTCCAAGTATTTGTGAGAGTGAACTAGGATGTTTTATCTAAAAAGGGAAATAAAGTGATAATTTGCTTATCGGTATTTTGTGGGATTTTCTTAGTCTTTTCAACTTCATACAATCATTTCATAGTGATTTTCTTTGGTGTGAGATGGGTAAATAAATGGCTTGTTTTAATATTTGCTAATCTCTCATTTATTTCATATATGACGAGGTTGTTTTTTGTGTCACAGTAAGGCAAACATGGTAAATTCTATGCAATTTTGTTGTTTGAAGAAAAACTTCAATTTTTTGTTTTAAAAGTTTTGCATATAAAGCAAACTGAAATGCTATTTGATACAGACCCATGGCAGTAAGTACTATATCCATGTGTACTTCAAAAGAAAAAATAATGCCAAGTTTTAATTCATTTATATTAAACATAAAAATATTAGTTTTAAAAATATACTAGTTTTCAAAAAAGGTCATCTGAAGTTCCCAGCATCCATTTAACAATCAAAGTAGTGTTTTGCCAGTGGAAAACAAACCCAAATATCAAAGGTTTGATAATGTTGAAAACTAAAATCCCAAGAGGTCTGAGGTCTGAGAGATTTTTGAGTTAGATGCACATATTCTCTTATCTTTTTAAGGCCTGTGATACACGCCCAAAAATAGAAGAGCTATCTTATTCCAGAAGCTTCCTAATGTTCCTAATGCACTGATTAACAGAAATTAAGTAAGAGTCAAGCTACTCATGAGACAAGCATTGAAAAGAATAGTTGTTCCTTTACAAGTATTTATGAAATCAGGGAGGGCTTACAAAAGCAAAGAATCCAATGCCTTCCATCACCCATGCATAGAGATTGTTGCCTTGGAACTAATATGCCCTCCTACACCCACCCACCCCCAGTCCTCATCATTTTGGATTCTGTATCAGGGAATAATGGACTCTCACGGTTGAAAAGGATCTTAAAAGTTATCTGCTGTAGTTTATTTTTCAGAATTTTAATTCCTTTGATAGCCTATGGGTCACATGTTATCTGGCTAGTAATTAGAGACCTTCCACAATGAGGAATCCGTTACCTTCAGGGCAGCTTAGTTCTTTAAATGGTTATCACTCAGAGAATTCTTCATCATATTGAATTAGCATTTGTTGTTTTCTAGATTCCTTTCTTCATCCCCTCCTTTCTTCTTTCTTCCCTACTCATTATATCCCTCCCCCTTCTTTCTTTCCATCTGTCTTTACAAAAATAACTACTAAGACCCACCATGTGCCAAGTATCTGTGCTACAATCTGGAAAGACAAGAGTTAGGGTTAGCATTCAGGTTAGTTTTTCTGCAATCAAGTGTCATCTCTTCTGTGGAAACAGTCTAGGAACCACTAAGCACAACACTGTGGTCTGAATGTGTTTACACTAAGAAGAACTAAGGTACTATGGAAATAGGAAAGCAGGGCATCCAATCCATTCTTTCATGAGGCAGTGTCTCCAAAACAAGATCTTGATTAATAAATAGGAGGTAAGCAAGGAATGACATGGGAAACTGCAGTGGGCATTTCTTATTTGGGAGGTTGCCAGAATTCATTCCTTCTTCTAAAAGGCAGCATTTTCTGTCAGTGCGATGGCTCATGCCTGTAATCCCAGCACTTTGGGAAGCCTAGGTGGGCAGATCACGAGGTCAGGAGATGGAGACTATCCTGGCCAACATGGTGAAACCCCATCTCTACTAAAAATACAAAAATTAGCTGGGTGTGGTGGCACTCACCTGTAGTCCCAGCTACTCGGGAGGCTGAGGCAGGAGAATGGCCTGAACCCAGGAGATAGAGGTTACAGTGAGCCAAGATCGTGTCACTGCACTCCAGCCTGATGACAGAGCAAGACTCTGTCTCAAAAAAAAAACAAAAAAAGAAAAAAAAAAGGTGTATTTTCCTCTAGAAAATGACCTCTACACATCTGTAATTGGTCTTGATGGGACAATAAGTCAAGATGTCCTGACCCCATCAAGAGGTGGTGAAGAACATGATAGGCCTACAACAATCCTTCTGTAGGGATTTTGAATCTTAAGTTGATGCTTTAGTCCATCTGGGCTGCCATAACAAAATACCTTAGACTGAGTAATTTCTAAGCAACAGAGATTTATTGCTCATAGTTCTGGAGGCTGTGAAGTGCAAGATCAAGGCATCAGCAAATGTGATGTCTGGTGAGGGCCCATTTCTCATAGATGGCAAATTTTATGTGTCCTCACACAGTAGAAGGGAAAGGGCTCCCTCAAGCCCTTTTATAAGGGCACTAATCTCCCATATCTTAATTATCTCCTAAATGCCCCACTTTTATTTTTTGAAACAGAGTTTCACTCTTGTTGCCCAGACTGGAGTGCAATGGCATGGTCTCGGTCTCGGCTCACTGCAACCTCTGCCTCCTGGGTTCAAGCGATTCTCCTGATCCAGCCTCCTGAGTAGCTGGGATTACAAGCATGCACCACCATGCCCGTAAATGCTCCACTTCTTAATACTATTGCATTGGAGATAGGTTTCAACATGTGCATTTTTGGTGACCACATTCAGACCACAGCAGCTGAAGAACAAAGTGATTTGAAGCTCACTTGGGAGTAGATTTGTGATGTAACTCCTGGACAGGATGGTCAAGGGGGTCCTGCTGCCCAGACTCATAGTGCTGCTATGGCTTTTCTCTGTCCGTTCTGTGAGTTATCTGATAATTTTTAAATAAAGTTCAATTTTCCTATACTAGGAATATTTTTAATAATTAATCAACCAACTCTCACTTAAGCAGGAAGATTGTCCTAAACAGGAGATAGAGTACATGCAAAAACCTGGAGGCATGACAAAAACCAGACAGTGTATCTCCAAGATGAGGTTTGACAAAAGTGGTGAGGATGCAGGGATAGGACTCACTGGGAAGTGAAGACAGAGGGAAAAGAAACCCTGATTGAATATCTTGTGTCAAGAACTGACAAGGCAAGACATCACAGAATTTTATTCCTGACTCTGATCTCTATCTTTATAGAAGAGGATATTAATTTCTAAAGATCTTAAACCACTCATTGAAGCATGTAGCTGTTGAAGCTGGAGCTGAGCCCAAAGTTTGAGTGACAGAAGATTAGACCCAAGTAACCATGATAGCTCTCCACCCCTTTCGATGGAAACAAAAATGAGGGCAAACAATTTCAGTCTTCTGAAATAGACATTATAAAAACAGAAACAAAAACAAAATGAAATAATGTCCAAACACAATTAAGGCTCAGTAATAATAGTTCAACGTAAGAAAAATTATTGATGTTATTACGTGAAAATACACAAGTACCTCAACAGATTTGGAAGGGAAAAAATAAATTTGATAAAATTTAACATCTCTATCTGATTCAGTGTGAAACATCTCTGGTACAACTGAATGGGGAACACCGTTTATTTGCTAATGGCTGTCTATTAATGACAAACAAAAACCATGACACTGAAATCGAAAAATGTAGGACATTTCTTTTAAGGTAATACACAAGAGATTTCAGCCGTCATTAACACTATTTGGTGTACAACGAACAGTGTACAATGCAGTAAGAAAAGCAAATGAAGCAAAAAATTTAAAAATTAGAAAGGAGGAGTCAACACTATAATTACATACAGATCAACAGTATGATGTGCATAGGGTATCAAAGAGAATCAGCAGAAAAACTGTTGAAACTAATTAGAAAATGTAAATAAAATTTCTAGCTACACACTCAGTGTATGCAATCAAGAAGGTCCCCCTACACCAATAGCCAACCATAAAATGAAAAGGAAAATTAGACTATTTACAACAATACCAAAAACTATCTAAAATATCTAACGATTATACTGTTAAAGAGAGACACTTTAAGAAGACAAAAAAAGGTAAAGCTCTATTAAATGACTTAAATGCTAAATAACCTTTCTCACTAAATTCATGGGTATAATTACTTAACTTTGTAAGGAGGATACCATCCCACTTTAATTAATTCAATGAAATTTTATTCAAAATTCCAGTGAAATTTTGGGGGGAACTTGGAAAAACGTCTTAAAAGTACAGCAAAAACAGAGATTATATTTAAAAAGAACAAAGTTGAGGACTCGGCCGTCAGAACTTGGCCATCAAGAATTGAAGGGCCATGATCTCTGAGAATTTGGAAACACAGTGAACCCTGTGGCTGCCTCTCTACTTTGCCTGGAGAGCTTCCAGACTATAGCTCTAAGAAGGGGAACCTAGGTGGACCCTGGTAGGCTTCCCAGTTTGAGAAGCCAGAGCTGGGAATTGGACTGCCAAAGTAGCTAGAGTTTGTAGTACACACTGCTGCAGAGGAAAGAGCTGCTTAAAGAGAGCATTAGAGATCTGTAGAGGGTCCTGCACGGTCTTCCACTGAGGTCTGATAAACATATGCCTGCAAGGAAGCTACAAAAGGCTTAGGAAAGAAACACCTGAAAGGACTAGATCATTCTAGGGCTTAATGGTGATGATGATGGATGAACTATGAATTAACCACCATCTTGGGGCTCACACAGAACCAATAACAGGCATCACATATCAATAGGTCAACAACTGATTGCTTAGAAAAATGTATTAGAATAAATGAAGTTGGAACCTTTTGTACAACCATATATGGTTCTAACTTTCAAATGGATTCAAAGGTAACATAAAACTTATGAATGACAATGCCTGATTGTCTTTATGGAACTGGGGTTTAGAAGGAGTTCTTAAAACACAATTTAAAAAGAAAACACAAAGTATAAAGAAAATTGTTATGAATTTGATTATAAGTTAAGGTTTCTATTGGACAAAGAACATCATAGACAGTTAAGAGGATGAAGAAAATATTTTAGTGACTTAAACTTAACAGAAATAATACTCAAAATATAAAATTATCTCCTATGAATCAGGACAAATAATGGCCAAAAAGTATAAGTTGAGATTTTCAATAACATTAATTTTTTTTTTTTTTTTTTGGGATGGAGTCTCACGGTGTCCCCCCGTCCGGAGTGCAGTGGCACAGTCTTAGCTCACTGCAGACTTCCCCTCTCAGATTCAAATGATTCTCCTGCCTCAGCCACCCAAGTGGCTGGGGCTACAGGCGTGTGCCACCATGCCCAGCTAATTTGTGCATTTTTAGTAGAGATGGGGTTTCACCATGTTGGCTAGGCTGGTCTCAACCTGGCCTGAGGTGATCCATCTGCCTCGTTCTCCCGAAGTGTGGGATTACAGCCGTGAGTCACCATGCCTGGCCACATAATATTGAGATTTCAGTAACAGTGAAATAAATGCAGAGCTTTTACAATGTAACAACAATAATACATATTTTTAAAGGAATGTATATTTTAAAATATCATAACTTAATAAAAAAATAATTATAGTGAAAAATCTTCCTCTTCTTCCTGTCCCACAGCTACCCAGACCTCATGCCTCCACCTCCTTAGACTGCAGCAGTTAATTTCTGCTACATCCTTCCAGAAATATTTTATGCATTATACAAGCAAATACAAATATTGTTTCCCCTAATAATAATTTAGCAACGCCTCTTGGAGATCTTTCTATTTCAGTACTTGTAAAGCTTCCTCATCTTATGTGTAAAAATTGGTTTTAGTTATTACTTGTTGCGATGGCCAAGGAATAATTAAATATTTCCCTAACAGGATGTATTATTCTCAATAAAGAAGTGGCTAAAGTATGATGTAGTCACATAATAAAAAGCCACAAATCTGTTAAAAAGGGTGAGGCATCTTTCCTCATAGAACTTACCCTTGTTTAGCGAGTAGCTTCATGTTTTACATATGAGTGGTGGTTTCTTTCATTGATGCGATTTAATGCCTCCCTGTTACCTAAAATTCTGCACTGAAATATAATCTCCATGAGGGCAGAGATATTTCTATACTTTGTTTCTGATATTTGTCAAGTACATCTGGAGGATGAATTGCTACAATTACAATGCCTGGGTCAAAGGATACACAACATTAAAATATTGAAAGGTTTTTTCCTCAATTCTTTCCCAAATTGTGCTAATGTAACTACCACAAACAATTCATGAGACAGTTCTTTCCCCATAGTTTCACCAATACAGTATTTTAAAACTTCACTAATTTTTGTGGATCTGATAGAAATATGTGTGTGTGCGTATGTGTGTGTGTGTGTGTGTATAAAACATCTAACAAGTTACCACTTTTTAATCACTGGATGTGTAAGAATTTTTTAAAAATATATATGTGAATGTGAGAAAAAAAGCCTCATATTCTGCCAGAAAAATGTGTAATCTTCTAGAAAAAGTTACAAGCATTTTGGAGAGCAAAGCTGCGTAACTTTTTGAAATCAAGTGTGTATATGCCCTAAGACAACTATTTGCCGTGCCAATAATCAGTTTCCAAATAGCATGTGATTAAATTCTGCTAAGTGAGACCTGAGATAAAATCTACTAAGTGGTATCTAGGAAAATTTTCCTTTCCTTAAGAAGAGACTCACAGAAATGATAGTTGTACATTTGCCAATGGCTGGCCTGTCTTGAAGTGATTCTTGGAACCAAGGCAGATATTTTGAGATCATGAAGGGTGTTATAAAGGTTTGGCAGAGCAGAAATGTAGAAGGGTCTCTGAGGGCACAGTTGGGCCTTCAAACTACATCCAGACTAGTGTGAGGAGAAAATAAATGTCTTTATTGGTTAAACTACTGCAGTTGCTTTAAAAAAAAAATACATGTGGCTAAAGACATTCAAAATGACAGAGGACTCAGTTACCTTACATTTATTTTCTAGATGCTTAAATTGAGACCAAGAGAGGAAGGGCATGTTCCCAAGTTTACACACCTGGAACTAAGTCTATAAACAAATCAGTTTGCTCAGTATCAGGTAGAGTTTGCTTGCTGAATTGGTGGAAATAGATATTCCATCAGACATAAACTACCAAGTTCTGAACCTAGCCATAAGGGTTTTTGTTGCTTCCACACAGTTTATCCATTAGGCTGGATAAGACAGATGAGATGATAAAGGAGAGTCACCTGGGAATTGTAGTCACACGACCAATATTTATATCCCAATTTTCCTCCCTGTTGGCTGCATAACGTAGGATAAGTCACTGAACCTCTTTGGGGTTTGGTTTACTCCTTGATTCCATGGAAGTAACAGGACTTCTCCCAATGGCCTTGGAGTTGGCAAACTACCATTTTACAGCTGAAAGCACACAGGACACATGATATACAAATTACAGAATGCTACACTCCATTCAGAGGCAGCTCTACTGTTATTTTTTTGCCCTTGAGAGCTAAGGTAAATCATCTAAACTCTCTAAGCCCAGGTGTACTCATAAAGATTGGAAATACTTGAAGCAAAATAGATATTCTTTATGTTTGGAGGGTCAGTTGCTTTTTATAGTGTATACATTTTCCCCTAATTTTCTATGTAGAGGTGTATTATTTTTGCAATCATAAAGAAATTATAAGTATTATTAAAAATAATTAACAAAGCTTTTTCCAATGCGGGTGATTTGTACTCCCATTTCGGTGTCCTGGTGTGTTCAGGCTTGATAAGGAAATGTTTCTCTAAAGGGTGCTTTCATTTATATGTTGCAACGACCTATGTGAAAGGCAAGAGGTTACCATTTAACACAAGTTTGTTTATCCACACTCTGGTTTTAGCAGCCTAGCAGCCCAGAGCCATGAAAAATTGAAAAAAATAAATATGAAGGATTTCTGTGTGTATAACTACCTACATATGTATAACAATTTATCTGTACAAAAGCAATCTCATATCCATTAACTTATGTCATACGTATCATTGTTTTTGTGTAATTAGGGCAGGTATTATTATTGCTGTTTTTGTTATTTTGGTTGATGTTTTACTCAGGCAAAAAGGCTCAGAAAAATTAAATCGTCCAAAATCACAAATCTGTAAAAATATAAAAATAATTTCAAACTCAGATTGATTCTAAGTAAAGTAAACTATTCACAAAATATTTAAGAGGGTCAGGCACAGTGCCTCATGCCTGTAGTCCCAGCACTTTGGGAGTCCACGGCAGGTAAATCACTTGAGCCCAGGAGTTTGAGACCAGCCTGGGCAACATGGCGAGACCCCATCTCTACAAAAAAAATTAAAACAATTAGCCAGACATGGTGACATGTGTCTGTAGTCCCAGGTACCCAGAAGGCTGAGGCAGGAGGACTGCTTGAGCCCAGGGCATCAAGGCTACAGTGAGTCATGATTGTGTCACTGCACCCCATCTTGGGCAACAGAGCAAGACCTTGTTTCAAAAAAAAAAAAAAAAGTAATGAGAATAGTAACTAAAAATTATTGATCCCCTACTATGAGCCATCTACTCTCTATATTATCTAATTTAAGTACACAATAAGCCAATCAAATAGGTACCATTATTCTCATTTTGCATTTGGTTAAATAAACTAAACCTGAGAAAGTGGAGGAGGAGATTCACTCAAGATCAGACAACAGATGCTTAACATGGATTAGAACCCAGATCTACCTGACAGCTAAGCAGGTACTCTGTATACTTGTGTCCTTGGTACCCAGTTAACTGGCCATACTACTATCATAATGTAAAGTGAGCAACTTACCTGCTTTTTCCCTTTTCACTTCAGCATGGATGCCTGCTTTTCTGAATCCCTTCTGTGATAACTACTGCATTATGTTATTTTCAATTTTGTTCACAAACATCTATTCAGTCCCCCAGACGATAGTGTAATGCAACAAAAAAGACATTGAACATACTTGTGTGGCTTAGTTTGAAGTTCTTCTTCTGTTGCTTATTGTCTGTGTGCAAAAATCACTTGAGAAAGTCAATTTACTCTAAGACTCAGTTTCCCAGAGTGAAAGAGTTGGATCAGTATATTCTCCACCCACTCAGATTTATACTGAGGACAAAAGTAGGAGACAAATGCACACGTCTGTAAAGTATAATTTTTATTCAAATAGATATTCAATTCATTTACTGTAGTAGTGCCTTATTAACAACACATTTATTTACTAAAATAATAACACTGTATATTTAGATTCAGGGCATTGAATTTGGTTGGTTTACATATATTACCTTCTGTACAACAACACTGAAAAGGAAATAAAATATTTCCCACATGGCATAGGAGGAAACTGAGACTTGAATTGTTTAAATAATTTGTCCGTATCATACCTTTGTCAACAAAATATTTTTTTCTCTGTGATAAATTAATTTATATTAACTAATGACACAGACACTAACTCCATAGGGGGAGAAAAAAATACAGCAACGAATGCCATTCCATCCTGAAAAATTTCAGAAAAACTGAAGCAGGATATTTTCCTGACCCCTTCATAGGACTTGTGACAGGGGTGCCTTGTTTACTCAGCCTGCCACTGTCAACTCCTCACAGGAAGGAGCACACGAGTGAATGAGGCAGAAACTAGAATGCACGAGCACTGGAATCAGCTGACTGTTTTGGTGCTAGCAGGATCAAACTCCACTCACTCAGACCCACTGTGTTCCACCCTCATGGGAGGGAGCCCACAGGTGAAGGGGTACAGGAGCTGGAGTGAACATTTTTGGGCATCTGCAGGAGTGAACTTCATTCAGGCCCCAAGGCAATATCCAGGCGGGGGGTGACTGTGACTCCTGAAGTCCCAGAGTATGTGTTACAGTGCTCTTTTAGCTCTTCTGTCCACTGACAGCTTAAGTGTTAACAGCTCTGTGGGCCCTCTGTCTTTTGGCACGAGGCAGATGCTCTCTGTCAGCGAGGGCAAAGGTCCAGTGTGACAGCCTTTTGTATCCACATTTGTGGCTCCTGAGCTCTTGTCCGGCATCCAGGAAAAATGAGGTCACACAAATAAATTTGAAGGATGGTATATGCAGAGGATTTTATTGCCAATGAAAATGGCTGTCAGTGGGAAGGGGAGCTGAAATGCGGATGAGGTGGGTAGGTAATCTTCTCCTAAAGTCCATCTCCAGCTGGATTCTTATCTGAAGTTACGCCACCTAGCTGTCCCTCTGAAGTCAAGCCACTTCTCTCCGACATCTAGCCATAGTCCCCAATGTCCAGCTGCTTGTCCTCTCTGCTGGTTGAGTGTGGGGTATTTACAGGCACAGGATGCGGGGTGGGGTGGACCACAGGTGGTTTAGGAAAAGGTTACATTCGAGCAGGAAAACAGGGATGTAAGTTCTCCCTTTGGGCTGTGGGTTTTAGGCTTTTCAGCTTGAAGGTGGGGTTTTGTCAGGGACCTGCCCTTTTCTGCCTAGAATTTCTCTGCCCCTGTCCCTATGAAAGTCATGTGATTTAATTACAGTGCTGTAACACCATGCCAGCATACTGGTTTTCTCTGATATGGGAGAGAGATAAAACACCAACAGTCTCTGAAGCCAAGACTCGGCAACTTGATCAAGCTGAAGAATTAGTTACCTGCTGGAGGCATCAACAAAGGATTTTCATCAGTGCTGCTCAACATTTTGTATCCAGTATTCATTATCTCAAACATAAGCCACAAATGTTGATGCTGTTTATTCATTAATTCATCTGCATATGAAATCTGTCCTTTAGGAGGTACTTTTCAAGGACATACTAATTTTAATCAAAACATTAATATAACTTGGATTTTGTTTTTCTTCACCTGTCATTCATTTATTCATTTATTGAATAAATGTTTATTGAGGATCAATTAATTAATGCGAAATACTTAATTCAAAGACCATAAATAAAGATATGAAACACTAAGGGGTGGTTTATAGACAAGAATTAATCCCCTCTTTTTTTTTCCATCTTGTATTTAAGAATCAAAATCACCTTATCCAAGACTCGTGAAGAAATAAATAATGTCAACAATTCCAGCCTCTGAACACAGATCTCAAATCTTATCATATTGGCTATGGTTTGTTTTCCATAGTCCTTGAATCCCTGGTCCATGAATCAGTGACAACTGAGCAGAATCTCCTGGGCAGTTTTAAAATTAAAAATTTTCGTGTCACATTTATACCAAAATATTTTAAATCAGTAAGTCTGGAGTGGAAATAAAAAATGTATAGATTTTTTAATTGCAAGTAATCCTGATGTGTACTAAGTTGAGGATCCATTGACTATATTAACACATATTACTTTTTAAGAAAATAATAAAAGTTTTGAATCCACCCCCCCATTGACACGTATATACTAGTATAAAATAAAAACTGTACATATCATTTCCAAGAGTTCATAGAGGTTCCATAGCCCATTTAGTTATCCTTTGTGGCTGTGAACAAAATTAAGAGTTCCTGACCTGGAAACATTCTCTCATTATGAAGTCCTTAGAAGACAATCTGGGTGGCTGGGTATGGTGGCTCAAGCCTGTAATCCCAGCACTTTGGGAAGCCGAGGTGGGAGGATCACCTGAGGTCAGAAGTTCGAGACCAGCCTGACCAACATGGTGAAACCCCATCTCTACTAAAAATACAAAAATTAGCTAGGCTTAGTGGCAGGCGCCTGTAGTCCTAGCCACTCGGAAGACTGAGGCAGGAGACTCACTTGAACCCGGGAAGCAGAGATTGCAGTGTGCAGAGATCATGCCACTGCACTCCAGACTGGGCGACAGGGCGAGACTCCGTCTCCAAAAAAAAAGAAGACAATCTGGGCACAGGATAGACATCATTACTGTCTGAGGATGCAAGGGAAGGTCTAGAGAAGCCTGCACCCTCAATACAATTTAGCAATTGCATATCAAGAGTTGCTCTTTCTAGGCAAAAATCATTCCTTTACTATTCCTGTTGCTCACCACATTGAGAAAAAGAGTATTGGGTGTTTGGTTAACATGATAATGTTAAAGAAAATAAAAAGATTCAGGAAGATTTAAAGGAGGAAGACTCAAAACTTTCTGGGTATTGGAAGTATGGTTTATCAACACTCTTGTCTTACTATCCTGTGCTGGAAGATTTGGGATTAAAGCTAGGAGACAGGAATGCAGACATTAATCAGGCATTGGTGAATGTTCTAGAGAGTGAAAGGAAGCTACAGAGAGGGATTTCTGTGACTTTGTGTTGGTTACATTGTTTCAGTTTTAGTTTCAAGTCAAAGACATACAAAGAGGACAAGACAAAGAGAATGTCCCTTGTTTAACAATTTAAGACCTGATACATGAGAATTAAATATTTTGGTAGGCCGGGTGCAGTGGCTCAGGCCTGTAATCCCAGCACTTTGGGAGGCTGAGGCAGGCGCATCATGAGGTCAGGAGTTCAAGAAGTCTGACCAACATGGTGAAACTCCATCTCTACGAAAAATACGAAAATTAGCCGGGCATGGTGGCACGCACCTGTAATCCCAGCTACTCAGGAGGCTGAGGCAGAAGAATCGCTTGAACCTGGGAGGTGAAGGTTGCAGTGAGCCAAGATTGCACCACTGCACTCCAGTGTGGGTGACAGAGTGAGACTGTCTCAAAAAAAATAAAAAAGATTTTGGCAACTGAACTGGTCAGTCTCTGCTATGTTCTGACATCTTAAGCTTCAAAATAGTCAAAACGCAACTCTCCCCTGACATACACACAGACATATACACAGAGAGGGAGAGAAGTATTGGGAAAGGGGTATGTTTCTTTTTATGATTGACAAGTTCAGATAAAATAAATCATTAGAGTGAGTTTATAAATAATCATACTGAGATGGTGGATATTATTGGTAGACACGGCAGAGGCATTCTTGTTTTGATTATATTTGGTTTTAGTAAGTAGCTCTCAAGTACTTGTCTTTGGAAATGTAAATATTCAGAGGAAGTATATGGGCAGGAGCTAGGCTTGGGGTTGAGGGACACTGGGAGCAGTGAGGGCACCTTGCATGCATAGAGCAGTTTCCCCTTGCTTTGTGTGAATTTTAAGAATTTGCACAGTATTTTATTGAGGATTTTTGCATCAATGTTCATCAAGGATATTGGTCTAAAATTCTCTTTTTTTGTTGTGTCTCTGCCAGGCTTTGGTATCAGGATGATGCTGGCCTCATAAAATGAGTTAGTGAGGATTCCCTCTTTTTCTATTGATTGGAATAGTTTCAGAAGGAATGGTACCAGTTCCTCCTTGTACCTCTGGTAGAATTCGGCTGTGAATCCATCTGGTCTTGGACTCTTTGGTTGGTAAGCTATTGATTATTGCCACAATTTCAGCTCCTGTTATTGGTCTATTCAGAGATTCAACTTCTTCCTGGTTTAGTCTTGGGAGAGTGTATGTGTCGAGGAATTTATCCATTTCTTCTAGATTTTCTCGTTTATTTGCGTAGAGGTGTTTGTAGTATTCTCTGATGGTAGTTTGTATTTCTGTGGGATCGGTGGTGATATCCCCTTTATCATTTTTGATTGCATCTATTTGATTCTTCTCTCTTTTTTTATTAGTCTTGCTAGCAGTCTATCAATTTTGTTGATCCTTTCAAAAAACCAGCTCCTGGATTCATTAATTTTTTGAAGGGTTTTTTGTGTCTCTATTTCCTTCAGTTCTGCTCTGATTTTAGTTATTTCTTGCCTTCTGCTAGCTTTTGAATGTGTTTGCTCTTGCTTTTCTAGTTCTTTTAATTGTGATGTTAGGGTGTCAATTTTGGATCTTTCCTGCTTTCTCTTGTGGGCATTTAGTGCTATCAATTTCCCTCTACACACTGCTTTGAATGCATCCCAGAGATTCTGGTATGTTGTGTCTTGGTTCTCGTTGATTTCAAAGAACATCTTTATTTCTGCCTTCATTTCGTTATGTACCCAGTAGTCATTCAGGAGCAGGTTGTTCAGTTTCCATGTAATTGAGCGGTTTTGAGTGAGATTCTTAATCCTGAGTTCTAGCTTGATTGCACTGTGATCTGAGAGATAGTTTGTTATAATTTCTGTTCTTTTACATTTGCTGAGGAGAGCTTTACTTCCAACTATGTGGTCAATTTTGGAATAGGTGTGGTGTGGTGCTGAAAAAAATGTATATTCTGTTGATTTGGGGTGGAGAGTTCTGTAGATGTCTGTTAGATCTGCTTGGTGCAGAGCTGAGTTCAATTCCTGGGTATCCTTGTTGACTTTCTGTCTCGTTGATCCGTCTAATGTTGACAGTGGGGTGTTAAAGTCTTCCATTATTAATGTGTGGGAGTCTAAGTCTTTTTGTAGGTCACTCAGGACTTGCTTTATGAATCTGGGTGCTCCCGTATTGGGTGCATATATATTTAGGATAGTTAGCTCTTCTTGTTGAATTGATCCCTTTACCACTATGTAATGGTCTTCTTTGTCTCTTTTGATCTTTGTTGGTTTAAAGTCTGTTTTATCAGAGACTAGGATCGCAACCCCTGCCGTTTTTTGTTTTCCATTTGCTTGGCAGATCTTCCTCCATCCTTTTATTTTGAGTCTATGTGTGTCTCTGCACGTGAGATGGGTTTCCTGAATACAGCACACTGATGGGTTTTGAGTCTTTATCCAATTTGCCAGTCTGTGTCTTTTAATTGGAGCATTTAGTCCATTTACATTTAAAGTTAATATTGTTATGTGTGAATTTGATCCTGTCATTATGATGTTAGCTGGTTATTTTGCACGTTAGTTGATGCAGTCTCTTCCTAGTCTCGATGGTCTTTACATTTTGGCATGAGTTTGCAGCGGCTGGTACCGCTTGTTCCTTTCCATGTTTAGTGCTTCCTCCAGGAGCTCTTTTAGGGCAGGCCTGGTGGTGACAAAGTCTCTCAGCATTTGCTTGTCTGTAAAGTATTTTATTTCTCCTTCACTTATGAAGCTTAGTTTGGCTGGATATGAAATTCTGGGTTGAAAATTCTTTTCTATAAGAATGCTGAATATCAAAAATCCTCAATAAAATACTGGCAAACTGAATCCAGCAGCACATCAAAAAGCTTATCCACCATGATCAAGTAGGCTTCATCCCTGGGATGCAAGGCTGGTTCAATATACGCAAATCAATAAATGTAATCCAGCATATAAGCAGAACTAAACACAAAAACCACATGATTATCTCAATAGATGCAGAAAAGGCCTTTGACAAAATTCAACAACACTTCATGCTAAAAACTCTCAATAAATTAGGTACTGATGGATGGTATCTCAAAATAATAAGAGCTATCTATGACAAACCCACAGTCAATATCATACTGAATGGGCAAAACCTGGAAGCATTCCCTTTGAAAACTGGCACAAGACAAGGATGCCCTCTCTCACTACTCCTATTCAACATAGTGTTGGAAGTTCTGGCCAGGGCAATTAGGCAGGAGAAGGAAATAATGGGTATTCAATTAGGAAAAGAGGAAGTCAAGTTGTCCCTGTTTGCAGACGACATGATTGTATATCTAGAAAATCCCATTGTGTCAGCCCAAAATCTCCTTAAGCTGATAAGCAACTTCAGCAAAGTCTCAGGATACAAAATCAATGTACAAAAATCACAAGCATTCTTATACACCAACAACAGACAAACAGAGAGCCAAATCACGAGTGAAATCCCATTCACAATTGCTTCAAAGAGAATAAAATACCTAGGAATCCAACTTACAAGGGACGTGAAGGACCTCTTCAAGGAGAACTACAAACCACTGCTCAAGGAAATAAAAGAGGATACAAACAAATGGAAGAACATTCCATGCTCATGGGTAGGAATAATCAATATCGTGAAAATGGCCATACTGCCCAAGGTAATTTAAAGATTCAATGCCATCCCCATCAAGCTACCAATGACTTTCTTCACAGAATTGGAAAAAACTACTTTAAAGTTCATATGGAACCAAAAAAAGAGCCCGCATTGCCAAGTCAATCCTAAGCCAAAAGAACAAAGCTGGAGGCATCACACTACCTGACTTCAAACTATACTACTTCAAACTACACTACAGTAACCAAAACAGCATGGTACTGGTACCAAAACAGAGATATAGATCAATGGAACAGAACAGAGCCCTCAGAAATAACGCCGCGTATCTACAGCTATCTGATCTTTGACAAACCTGAGAAAAACAAGCAATGGAGAAAGGATTCCCTATTTAATAAATGGTGCTGGGAAAACTGGCTAGACATATGTAGAAAGCTGAAACTGGATCCCTTCCTTACACCTTGTACAAAAATCAATTCAAGATGGATTAAAGACTTAAATGTTAGACCTAAAACCATAAAAACCCTAGAAGAAATCCTAGGCATTACCATTCAGGACACAGGCATGGGCAAGGACTTCATGTCTAAAACACCAAAAGCAATGGCAACAAAAGCCAAAATTGACAAATGGGATCTAATTAAACTAAAGAGCTTCTGCACAGCAAAAGAAACTACCATCAGAGTGAACAGGCAGCTTACAAAATGGGAGAAAATTTTCGCAACCTACTCATCTGACAAAGGGCTAATATGCAGAATCTACAATGAACTCAAACAGATTTACAACAAAAAAACAAACAACCCCATCAAAAAGTGGGCAAAGGTTATGAACAGACACTTCTCAAAAGAAGACATTTATGCAGCCAAAAGACACATGAAAAAATGCTCATCATCACTGGCCATCAGAGAAATGCAAATCAAAACCACAATGAGATACCATCTCACACCAGTTAGAATGGTGATCATTAAAAAGTCAGGAAACAACAGGTGCTGGACAGGATGTGGAGAAATAGGAACACTTTTACACTGTTGGTGGGACTATAAACTAGTTCAACCATTGTGGAAGTCAGTGTGGCGATTCCTCAGGGATCTAGAACTAGAAATTCCATTTGACCCAGCCATCCCATTACTGGGTATATACCCAAAGGACTATAAATCATGCTGCTATAAAGACACATGCACACGTATGTTTATTGCGGCATTATTCACACTAGCAATGACTTGGAACCAACCCAAATGTCCAACAAGGATAGACTGGATTAAGAAAATGTGGCACATATACACCATGGAATACTATGCAGCCATAAAAAATGATGAGTTCATGTCCTTTGTAGGGACATGGATGAAACTGGAAATCATCATTCTCAGTAAACTATCACAAGGACAAAAAACCAAACACTGCATATTCTCACTCATAGGTGGGAAATGAACAATGAGAACACATGGACACAGGAAGGGGAACATCACACTCTGGGGACTGTTGTGTGGTGGGGGGAGGGGGGAGGGACAGCACTGGGAGATATACCTAATGCTAGATGACGAGTTAGTGCGTGCAGAGCACCAGCATGACACATGTATACATATGTAACTAACCTGCACATTGTGCACATGTACCCTAAAATCTAAAGTATAACAATAATAAATAAATAAATAAATAAATAAAGGAAAAAAAAGAATTTGCACAACATTCTGTTTACAAAGAAAAGTTCATCTATTTTTTTAAGCATGAAAATCACGGCTTACAAGAAATATTTACTTTCCTAAAACTTTCCTAATCAAGTAATGTTCAAAATACCCTGTGCAAATCTGGTATAAAGCTGTAACTCATTTATACTCTGTTAAGGAAGTCTAAATACCTCAGCTATGAACTCTGGATGGGCCACCTCTGTCATCTGGAGCCAAAGTTCGCAGAGAAAGTTTCATACAGGTGTGTCTCCAGACACAACCCCTGTATCATGGTATATTTAGTGTTGTACTCCTCAAAGTCCATTCTGGAGGAAATTACCCAGGGGACTTCCTTGTTATGAAGAAACTGACCAACACACTTCAAGGAATTGTTTCCCTACAAGCAGCATGTAGAAATGAAAATAATAGTCTGGAATCAGACTCAGTTGCTAATCACAGCTCTACCATGAACTAGCTCTTGTGAAAGTCTTGGACAAGACAGTTAAACTTGAGAGCATCATTTTTCTAATCTGTGTAATAAAGATAATATTCTCCATTTCATAAGGTGGATGTGAGAATTAAACGTACTAGCACAGTTAACTGGAGGTACAATAAATAATCTGGAGCCGCCTTGGAAACTTTGTGGAGAAGCGAGAAAGATGGGTAAAAGACTTCTAATGTTACAATTTTCCTTTGAAAGAATCCTTTCTGGCCAGTTTGAATGGCAGGAAAAGGGAGGGACTCAATGGCTTTGGGAAGGTGTGTGCGCAAACACATGGTCAGACAAGGAACTTTTACGTTTCCTTTTGAGGGCTGATGACCAAACATTCCTGAGATTGAGGACAACATTCAGCAAGTCTCTAGCCATTGTAAACTCTGAAGCACATTTTCTTAGTAAGTAGATATTTTTCTTTAAAAAAGATTAAATTCAAATTTGATCCAAATAAAGAAATTAGTTTAAAAAATCATAAAGTATAAAAGGAGGGGGGATAATTGTCTCCATTCTCTATACAACGCTTTTTACCTAAATGACATCAGAGTTCATATCACGATCAATATGGATTCTTAGAAGAACGTGAAACAAGTTGAGATTCAAAAGAGACCCAGATACATGGTAGAAGTCCCAGGGAAGCATGACTGCAAGCTAGTTACCAAGATGGGACTACTGTAATTATCTTGCCATTTCATTTCCTTGAGCACATTTTGCAACAGTAGCTAAGTTTTTTTGTTTTTGTTTTTGTTTGTTTTTTTAAAGTCTGGTAGAAGGCTAAAATTAGCAGGGCTCTCTTTAACTGGAATAACACTAGACAGTTGTATATGAATTTTAATGATCTCAGAATTCCAAGGTAGCATGTGTGCAAAAACAGTTTTTCATTTTCTGCTTTGGATCCCCTTTTGGGACCGTTGTCTAACCTGTACCGTAATTGTCTACCATGCAGTTCTCTAGCCAAGAAAAATAATGTCTTTGCTTTTCATAGCTGTGGTTACTTCCCCATCATAAACCTTATTGCACAGTATTTTTAGTACCTTTTTATCTTCTTTTCTAATTTTTCTTTTTTTTTTTTTTGTAGAGATTGGGGGGGATCTCACTTGGTTGCCCAGGCTGGTTTCAAAGTCCTGGCCTCAAAGAATCCTCCTGCTTGAACCTCCAAAAGGGCTTAGAATTAGAGGTGTGAGCCACTACACCCAGCTTGCTTTTATATTTTCTGAATCACCCTATTTACCTTAGGCACCATGTAGGCAGGAATTGCATCTTTATTATTTACTATTATACCCCTAGTGCTTGGTATTTTCTATCAATGTTAGCCATTCTAGTGGTGTTTTGTTTGAATTTCCTTAATGAATGATGATGTTGAGCACCATTTCACTTCGATATCCAGTTTGTGAAGTGTCTGTTCAATCCTCTCGCCCATTTTTTTATTGAGTTGTATGTATTTTCTTATTGACTTGTAGGTAGGAATTCTTTATTTTATGTATATATTATATATATACAAATTTTATGTTTTTGTGTATTATACATATATATGTACATATGTATATACTTTATGTATATATATAAAATACATATAATACACGAAAAATATAAACAAAATGTTCATATAAATTATATATAACAGTTTTTATCCATTCATCTTTTAAATCATTAAGTGAAAAATTACTTACTACATATCTAACGTGTACATGCCAAAGACAATGCTAGTGCTAGGGATAAAGAATGGTTATTTTACAAATTGCTGATATATGTTTATAGGAAAAAATGTTAGTAAATTTGGGGATAATAAATAGCAAGCTGGGAAAAAGTAGTTTTTTATTTCCAAATAACCTATAGTCTCTCACCTAGACATTATATATATCAAGTTTATTTTACAATATGAATTATCAAATATGAATATTTGATAAATTATCAAATTTATTTTATAATATGTAATAGAATATTCATCATTACAGGTACCAGGAAATAAAGATTTTCACATTTCCTTGAAAGTTAAGTAGTTCTAAAAGTATAAGATGCAAATACATCTTTTAGGTATGTATTGGGGATACATATTTTCTGGGTAACTGATAAATAATAAACTCTTTCAAAATAAAATTTATGATAGGCAGCTTTTAATACTCAAATAGTCTTTTTATTAAAGATATTTCAAAGCATTTTTCCACAAATTTTCTTTAATACCACTTTTTATGTTTAGTTAATTTTTGATTTATCTTGTAAAGTTTAAATGAAATTTAGCTTGTTTGTTTGACAGATTAACCATATGATTATATGGGTACCACATTAATGGGAATAAATGAATAATTATTAAGTGATGAATCTGTTTCCTTCTAGATAAAAGAGGGGTATCTAGGACGAGTAGTACTAGGGGTTAAATTTTCTTTCACTGAATACGTTAATTAATACCAAAATATTTTATTTAATCAGTCAATCAATAAAATAGTCAGTCTATTGATATTATTTATTATCTCAAACTTTGGAGAACTCTGTACTGTGCACTGAGTAGGTACAGAAATATAGAAAATAGAGTCTCTCCCCTCTGATTCCATATAGTCTAGAATTGGAGATAAGCAATGTAACTGCAATTAAATGTAGAAAAGTGTATGTCATAAGCAGTTTATAGATAAAGGGCTATCGCCATTGAAAAAACAATTCCAACTCATTGGAAGATGGTGTTTTTTGGTGAAGTTATGGAGGAATGGGACAAATAGAGAGGCAGGATATGGAATAATCTATACTGAAGCTGATCAATATGGTAGCCGACTTAAAGAAGATAATGTTAAAAATCCAGTTTCTCCCTTGAGCTAGCCTCATTTCTTATGCTTAGTCAACAGCCACATGTAACCCATGACTATCACATTGAGTGACACAGATGGAGTACATTTCCTTTACCACAGAATGTTCAATTAAACTAAGCTGCTGTAGACAAAAGAGCATGAACAACACTCAGGTATAAGACACTGTATGGAATGTCTAGAAAAGAGTAAATGTTTCCGTTTATCTGATATCAGGTAATTTAAAAAGAAATGACTTGAGGCAGCCTAGGAAAAATGTTGAGATAAGACCAAGAAGGCACTTAATGTTAAAAACTTTGTTTTACTTTTTACTTTTGTTTTACTTTTTACTCAAAGTAAAACCAATGAGTTTTACTTTGCTAAAAAATTAAATAAAAGGTAGCAAACTGTTCAAAAATATGCATAACCAATGTTGTTGTGACAGCAATCAAGAGCAGTTTAAAAACGGAAGGCCACTTGGGGCTAGTTGAAGAGAGAATTGCTCCATATTTGAACTAGACCAATGGCAGTGGAAATATAGTGAATTCAGGGCCTTTGTGCCTGTCACCACACATTCATTGAAGAAATATGTATAGAATATATATTGTAGGCCAATATTCTCCAATCGAGGGATATAAAATAAATTTTAAAAACATATAAAACATTTTTCTTTATGAAGTTTACATTTTAGAAGAATGAGCAGGCTAGATTTTAAATTCATTCACCACTTTCATGTATTTCTTATAACAAATCTGGGAGGTGGATATATTGGCTCTCACTTTATAGATGAGATTAATTACCATATGTTCCAAACCCACATAATAGCTACGATAATAAAGTGATATAGCATGGTTATATCTATATTATATATTTATATATAGTTACACCTCACTTAACAACAGCGATACATCCCAAAATGCACTGTTGGTGATTTTGTTGTGTGAACATCAGAGTGTACTTGCACACACCTAGAGGATGTAGCCTATTATATACACTTCTTGCTGTACGGGATGGCCTATATCTCCTAGGTTACAAACCTTCTTACTGTACTGAATATTATAGGCAATTGAAACACAATGGTAAGTATTTGTGTATCTAAACATACCTAAACATGGAAAAGCTACAATAAAAATATAGTGTAAAAGATTAAAAATTGGCATATTTGTATAGGGCACCTTACCATTAATGAAGCTGGTAGGACTGGAAGTTGCTCTGGGTGAAGCAGTGAGTGAGTGGTGGGTGAATGCAAAGGCCCAGGACACTAATGTAGACTTTATGAATACTGCACACTTAGGCTGCACTAAGTGAATTTTCCAATTTTTTTCCTGGCCAGGCTCCTGGGCTTACAACTGTAACCCTAGCACTTTGGGAGGCCAAGACAGGAGGGTCACTTGAAGCCAGAGTTCAAGACTACCAGGGCAATATAGAAAGACCCCATCTCTACAAATAATAATAATAATCATAATCATAATCATAATAAATTAGCTAGGCATGTTGGTGCATGCCTATAGTCCTAGCTACTTGGAAAGCTGAGGAATGAGGATGTACTGAGCCCAAGAGTTCCAGGTTAGAGTGAGCTATGATCATGTCACTGCACTCTAGCCTGGGCAACAGAGCAAGACCCTGTCTCTAAAGCAAAACAAAAATTTTTCTTTAATAATCAACCTTAGCTTACTGTAACTTTTTTGCTTTATAAACGTTTTAGTGTTTTTAACTTTTTTATTCATTTGTAATAATATTTAGCTTGAAATACAAACACATTGTATAGCTATAAAACAATATTTTCCTTCTTTATATCTTTATAAGCTTTTTTCTATTTTTCAAATTTTGCATTTTGTATTTTTACTTTTTAAACTTTGTTGTTAAAAACTAAGATACACACATTAGCCTAGGTGTATGCAGGGTCAGGATCATCGGTATTTTACTGTCTTCCACCTCTACAACTTGTCCCACTGGAAGATCCTTAGGGGCAGTTACATACATGAAGCTGCCATCTCCTGCAATAACAATGTCCTCTTCTGGAATACCCCCTGAACCACTTGCCTGAGGCTTTTAGAGTTAACATCTTTTATAATAAGTAAAAGAAGTATACTCTAAAACAATGACAAAAAGTACATACGTAAACCAGTAGTAGTCATTTTTAATCATCATCAAGTACTGTACATAATTATGTGTGCTATACTTTTATACAGCTGAAATACAGGCAGTTTGTTTACACCAGCATCAACACAAACACATGAACAATACATTGTGCTGTGATGTTATGATGACTACAATGTGATTAGGCAATAGGAATTCTTTAGCTTCATTATAATCTCATGGAAGCACTGTCATATATATGGTTCATAGTTGACAGAAACACTGTTATGGGATGCAGTGATTGTAATGTGGTTGACATTGTTCTAAGTGTTTTATGAACCTCATTTAGTATTATTTAATATTCATTTAATATTCTTAAAAATCTTATGAAAAAGAGATTCGTGTTTCTATCTTCTTTTAATAAATGAGAAAACTGAAGTTTTACATGTTTACATAATTTGTCTAAGTTCACTGAATAACTATGTAGCAGAACTAGGATTTGAAACCACACACTTTAAGTCCAAAAGTCAAACTCTAATTTATAACACAATGCATATAGGCCTTTTTGGTTCCAAAGCTCATACTCACATTTAAACAGGAGTAATCATATTCAGTGACTTGACTGGCTGTAGAATGTGAGCAAAAGGGAGGAATTAAACTCCTATATATTGGTGTCATTCATCTAGGGATGTACAATAATTATATCCTGAATTCATACTGTTCCCTGAATAAACCCTGAATTCACGTTATCATTGCCCTGACCAAATTAATACAATGAAAAACTCTGATGTCTTCCATGTGAATTAACCCTATAAAATTAGAGTGCAGAGGGGGTGCAAGAGGGGAAACACTTATTAAAGATCATGTAAATGAATGGTCTTTGAGAATGAACGTCTTTCTGCCTGCATTGATTGGAATGGGGTTGTACAATAACACATGCAGATAATCTTAGCAAGCTGAGGGGCCTTGTGGCTTCCTACTGTCATGCCTAGAATCAGCACTCTTCAATTTGCAGTCAAAGGAGACTTTTACTTGAGGAAGCAGATTTGCAGTTTGCTTCTTTGGTCAATGAGTGACTTTTCTAATCAAGGCCAAGTGGCTTAAAATTTGAGACCTTCCACTCTGACTCCTGAGGCTTCCCGAGACTAGCAGCTCATGTGTGGTGCATGCACAAGGGGCCTCTTGCTCAGCTAAGGCCCTGATGCTCATCATCCAGCCCTTTGCTATTTGATACAAGCTGACACATTTCCCAAGCCTGAAGTCTCCATGTCAGCCTCTGTCTGTCTTTTCTTCTCTTCGAAGCTATACATTATCAAACCCCATTAACACCTTAAAGGTAATTAGTCTTCTACTTCCCAGCCTCACCACCTTACCTTTAGCCTCTTTATTGTCTCTTGCCTGGATTACTCCAAAGGCTTTCTAATCTGGTCTCCAAATTCCCTTCTCCCTGCTACGTTGCAATTCATTCTCTACATAGCTCCTGATTAGTCTGTGTAAAATGAAGATCTGATCATGTAAATCCCTTGATTAAAAACCTTTATTAATCCCCATTGATCTTTGATGCTGTTCAAGCTTCTTAACATGAATTTACAAGGACCTCATGATCTGATTCTTTTTTCATCTATTGACACTCTACCCCTCCTGTGTGTCCTCTCCTGAACTCTAATGAAGTTATTCTTCCCCAAAGCACACTATGCTGTTTCATACCCCATACCTTTGAAAATAATATGAATTGTGTTTTAATTTGTGCATTTAAAGCTTTATTCTCACATATTAATTTGCTATTCCTTTTTTATAATATCAAGAGGTACCTAATGTAGAGCCATAGGCACCAAACCAAACCTTGACATTGTGAAAGATGCTCTCAGCCAGGCCAAGGGCAGAAGGGGATTCTGAAGCAAAATTGTATACATACCTCTAAGCTCTTGACCTGAGATGGAGCTCCTTGCAGTCAGGACTTCTTTGTTGCTTAAGAGTTTATAGGTATTGCTCATCTACTCATTCCTTATTGCTGAACATCCTTGATGCTAATCAGCTGCCCCTTCTGAAAGTGAGCACCTGACACCAAATTTAACAGATGGATTCTGTTGGCCATGCCTCCTCCCCTCTTTACTCTCCTTCGAGGAAGGCACCATCAGCCACTGTGAAAGTGGTATCCCTGCCAGTGATGGCAAATGTCAAGCTCTTTAAAGACCAAAAAAGGGTCACATGTTGAATGCAGAGCCAGTAGTAAGACCAGATAGGGAGTCAGTTGTCTCTTCTAATGGGTTCGCTTACTTTCTTCTTGTACCATCAGAAGAAAAAGAGATCAGAAAGGCTGAGTGTGCCCAAGTAAAATAAATGTTACAAGGAAAAAAGAGAAACTGGCTAATCAGACTGGGTCTAATGTGGCTTTTAAGAAAGGCATTGAGTTGTAAGGGGAGTCTGTAAGCAGTCATAAAACTGAACCAATATAGGGGGTGCAGTACACCCAGTCCCATCAATGTGAGGAGACTTTTATAGATGTCCTTAGTGAGATACTTCAGGCTAAAGAGAATGCCAAAGAAATAAATTTTTGTCATTTAGTTTTGGATACCCTGAAGACTTCAAAGTCATTATATACACCTCATAGCATGGCATCATGAGTAGTATTTACAAGGATGAAACTTTCTGGAGCCCACTGCCTCCTGAATGTCTATCTTCTTGTCCAGTGAGAGTGAAACCCGAATGGTCATTTTCTCCCTTTGGTCTCAGTATTCTTACCCTTGACTTTTAGGAGATAGAAGCAATATTGAATAGCCCATGGTTCATTCTTGCTGCCCAGAGGCAAACCAAAGAGAAATACTTTTTCCTGGGTTGGCTATTCCTTACCATAAAAAAATTACCTGCTTAAAGGTGGAAGCATCGAGCGGAGAGTAAGGCTTTCTTTTTTGTTCATACTGATGACCCAGCTGTCACTTAATGTTACTACCTCATTTAGGAAGAGTCCATTATATTGACTGGATGACTTACTTTTTCCTTCAGTTGAGACCCTTGAGCCTTTTGATAGATTTGGGTTTCCTAGTAAAGAACAGAGGAGAGCAGAACGGTTCTGCATGCTAGAGGGAGAAAGGAAATTGGTGCCTGAGGGCAAAGCAGGTAGGAAAGGTAGGAAAGAACAGAAAAGAGAATGGAGGAAGCAGCAATACACAGTAAGCTTTAGGCGCAGGAATGTGACTCCGCCTCATGACTTCTCAGAACTTTGGAGATGATTAAACCCACAAGGTGTTTGGCATGTGTAGAGTCCTTAGAGAAATCAGTGAATGTTCTAATCTCTGCACAGATTGATACCAAGCAAAATGCAGACAACTTCAATGGACAAAAATGACTGTGATAAAGAGAAGCATCAAGATAAAAGCTCCTACAGGGGAATAAAAGTTGTGAGAGGGATTTGGGCTTTCATCAGCCTTGGGGTTGGTAGTAGCTGAACAAATTATACCCAGATCTTTAATATGCTAATATCTCCCAGCTGTCTCCTGGGTAACATCAGTTATTTCCATATGCTTAAGTTTTGCTATAGTCCAAACCGCTTCTACAAGACAGGAAGGGATTTCAGGCCAATGTTCTAGCCTGGCCTGAAGACCAAATAGTGAGTGTGCAAGTAACAGTGCCCATGTGTCATTGCTTGCAAAAAATCTAAAAAGAGCACTAGTAAGAATTGGCTACTAAGCTGTATCTTAGTCTATTAGGGCTGCTGTAACAAAATGCCATAACTTTAGGGGCTTATAAACAACATTTATTTCTTACAACTCTGGGATTGGAACATCCAAGTTATAGGTGATGGAAAATTTTGTGTCTGGTGAGGACCCATTCCTCATAAATAGTGCCATCTTGCTGGGTCCTCACATGGTGGAAGGGATGGATGAGCTCCACTGGGCCTATTTAAAAGGATACTCATCCAATTTATGAAGTCTCTGCCCTCAGGATTGAATTATCTCCCAAAAGTCCTCACCTGCTAAAACTATCACATGGCTAATTACAGTTGACCCTTGAATGATGTGGAGGTTAGGAGTGCCAACTTCCCACACAGTTGTGTAACTTTTAATTCCCCAACATCTTAACTACTAATGGCCTACTGCAGACTGGAAGACTTACTGATAACATAAAGAGTCAATTGACACACATTTTTTATGATATGTATATATACCATATATATCATTATATATATCATATATATATCATTTTTGTATGATATAATCATTTTTCTCCAGCTTACCATAAAGCAAGCTAGAGAAAAATAAAAATTATTATGAAGATCATAAGGAAACTATATTTACTATTCATTAAACGGATGTGGATCATATATATTATACATATATATCATTTCGTATTATATATAGATTTTTCTCCAGATTACCATAAAGCAAGCTAGAGAAAAATAATGGTTATTAAGAAGATCATAAGGAGATAAAATATATTTACTATTCATTAAATGGAAGTGGATCGTCATAAGTCTTATCTGCATCTTCACGTTGAGTAAGGCTGAGGAGGAGGAAAAAGAGAAGGGACTCTTCTTGCTGTCTCAGAAATGGCAGAGGCCTAAGAGGTGGAGGAGGTGGAAGGGGAGGCAGGGGAGGCAGGAGAGGCAGAAAAGGCAGGCACACTCCATGTAATTTTTACAGAAATACATATTATTTTGTCTTTTTTTTTTTTTTGCTTTTTCATTTCTCGAAAAGTGTTTGTATGTGGTACCAATTATTTATTCATGATTTGCTTTAGCTCTAGTGCCAGTCTCATAGAATGATCCATGTCATAAAATAAGGAAAAAAGCAGTCTTAAATAATTGGAACGCTTCTGCCAGATTGTCTATTATCAATTTGTTTTCTGGCACTGCTTCTTCTGTGTCTTCTTCCTCACAGTCTGGCACTGGTTCAGAAGCACTTATCTCCATCAAGTTGTCTTCTATTAATTCCTCTGGTGTGGTATCTATAAGCTCTTGAATTTCTCCAAGATCCGTATCTTGAAACTCTTTACTTTCCAACTTTTTGCCATATCCACAATGTCTGTCATGATTTTCTCAGTTGGCTTGGTCATAAATCCTGTGAAGTCATGCACAACATCTGGACACAGTTTTCTCCAGCAGAAATTTATTGTTTTGGGCTTGATGGCTCTCATGGCTTTCTCTAATAACAATGATGGCATCTTGAATGGTGTAATTCTTCCAGATTTTCATGATGTGCTTTCTATCAGTGTTCTCTTCTCTAGTGTTGGCAATCCTTTTAATAGAGTAACTTGTATAATGAGCCTTAAAGGTTCTCGTGATCCCCAGATCTAGAGGCTAAATTGAAGACCTTGTGTTGGGGGGCAAGTAGACCACTTTCATGCCTTTGCTGTTGAACTCATGAGGTTCTTGGTGGTCAGGGGCATATCCAGTATTAAAAGAACTTTACTGGCAAAGTGTCTTACTGGCAAGGTACTTCCTTACTTCAGGGACAAAGTGTCCATGCAACCAATTCAGAAAAAAGGATTCTTATTGTTCAGGCCTTGTTGGACAACAAAAAGTCTGCAAGTTAGTGTTTATCTTTTCCCTGAAAGGCTCAGGGGTAGCAGCTTTATAAATAAGAGAAGTCTTGATCATGAACCCAGCTGCATTGGCACAAAAGAATAGTGTTAGCCAATCCATTCCTGTTTTAAATCCTGGTGCTTGCATTTTTTTTCTTTCCTAATAAATGTCATTCGTGGCATTTTTTTTTTCCAGATGGGCACTTTTGTCCACATTAAAACCCTGTTCAGGCAGATATATTTTCTCCTCAATGATTTTCTTCATGGTGTCTGAAAACTCTTCTGTTGTCTCTTCATCAGCAGAAGCTGCTTCTCCTGTTGCCTTGAGATTTTTTTAAAGGCAAATCTCTTTCTGAAATTATCAAACCATCCTTTGCTGGCATTAAATTCTCAAGCTTTAGATTCTCATCTTCCTTTTGCTTGAAGTTGTCATAAAATGACTTCACTTTTTCTCAAATCATATTAGAGTCTACAGGTATGCCTTTCGTAGAGCAATCTTGCACCTATATAAAAGCTGCATTTTCAACATGAAATAAAAAGTTATTTCACAAAAAGTGCAAGGTTTCTGTTACCTCCTGATGTAGCTGCAGTGACAGCTTCATGAATTTCTTTCCTTCTTTCTTTTTCTTTCATTCTTTTTCTTTCTTTTTTTTTTCACAATTATCCTTATGCCTGATTCATTTATCTTGAAATAGTGGGTGACCACAGCTGCAGATCTCAGTCTCTAGTACACATGGAGCTATTTAACTTTTTTTATAATGTTATAACTTCTCTCTGCTTCTTGGGAGCACTTCCAGCATTACTAACAACACTTCGTATAGGTCCCATGGTGTTCTTCAAGACTTACAGTATTGCACCAAACACAATGAAAATACAGAAAACCTTAAGAGATCACCTTTTACTGTAATACACAATTTACTAAAGAGAGAAACTGCTTCTACAGAGATGAATAGCCTCTCATGGCATTTTTAGCTCATACTTGGAACACTTGAACTCATCACAATACCAACAGGAGGTAGCTCCAGAATTATTACAGTGGTACAGCATGTACTACAATTTATGCAGCTATGATTTGATACTGAACCTTTGTTTACGTTCCTGATTGCTAATGACACTATCTACAGTCTGTGTTTGTGTGCATAAGTTTTGACACATTTTAACTTTTGATAATAGATTTGTATATATATTATAGTAGTAACTGATATAACAGTATCTATGTATAATTTATGCACTCATGACATATCTTTTTTTATTTTTGTGATATTTCTAGACTCTCCAGTTAATCTGTGAATTTCTTTTTTTTTTTTTTTTTTTTTTTTTTTTTTTTGAGACAGAGTCTTGCTCTGTCGCCCAGGCTGGAGTGCAGTGGCAAGATCTTGGCTCACTGCAAGCTCCGCCTCCTGGGTTCACACCATTCTCCTGCCTCAGCCTCCTGAGTAGCTGGGACTACAGGCACCCGCCACCACGCCTGGCTAATTTTTTGTATTTCTAGTAGAGATGGGGTTTCACTGTGTTAGCCAGGATGGTCTCGATCTCCTGACCTCGTGATCCACCCGCCTGAGCCTCCCAAAGTGCTGGGATTACAGGCGTGAGCCACTGTGCCAGGCCAAATGTTTTCAAATTGTCACAAATCTCCAAAAATTTTTCCCATACATTTATTGAAAAGATCTGTGTGTGAATGGACTCACATAGTTCAAACCCGAGTTGTTCGAGGGTCAAATGTAGTTTTAACGTATGAATTTAGGGGGAGGGAGAGACACAAACATTCTATGAAAGCAAGTCTTAATCTCTTAGTTCTTGAGAAATATAAAAAGTAGCGCATTTTGCCGTTCTGACTTTCCAAGAATGTTGAAAAAGTTGTCATACAGGGTCAAGTGAGAAACTACATTTTGACCAAAAATAAAGCAAATGGGACCCAGAGTTTTCCCATATGGAGAGGTAGTGTTGTGTAATGGATAGAACCTAAGCATCAGATCATGAGTCATCCCATTCCTCACTCTGCACAGAGCCTTTTGGCCGCAAAGGAGATGGATGAAGATTCAGGACCACACCCTGTTCCTTTTCTCTTGCCTTCCCTCCTGTGCTCCACCCCGACTAGCATGATTCTATATTTCCATCTGTTCACTGTTGTTACCAAAATTTCCAATTATGGCTTTGTTGGAGTACCTGAATTCTCCCCTCCTACGGATATAAATCTAGCTGTGGGACTGGAGAAGTTGCTTTGCCTTTCAGGCCTCAGATTTCTCATTTATGAAATAGAGGTTTTAGAACAGATGGTTCTTTCTAGCCTTATGATGTTATGAATAAAGATTCCTATTCCTCAAAATCCGTTCCTTTTAGAGCTTTGATTTTCGAGGATTTCAGTATGAGAGGTTTTGCACCATAATCAGCATGCCATGGGCTCAAATTTCTCATGTGTAGCTTTCAAATGGTCAGAATGAGAAATGCTGTGGTGTATTTATAAACTAAAGACTAATGTGACATTAAATACTAAAAATGCAATGCCATGCTAGACGTGATGGCTGAATATTCATTAGGCAGAACATTTTTATGTCAAAATTAAATGAGTAAAGATGTTCAAAATGCTTTAATTTGTGGCTGATTTTAACCACAAATTATTGTTGCAAAATTTGAACAATTCCCAAGTCCTTTCTCTGACAGGCTTTTTTTTTTTTTTTTAATAGTATTAAACATACATACATACAACCTAAAGTTAATAGACCTCTTTCTTTTTGAAGAGGAGAACTTTCAAAGAACTACTCTCCCTTTCACACAGGTTTGCTCATCAAAATCTGTTTTTCTTTGACCTTAGACTTCGGCAATTCAGCAACAAACTGAGTACTATGGTCTTTATGACATGACGAAATTCTTCTCAATCTATGACAACTTTCTAGGATAGACGTACAAAAGGGAAGAGCAATTATCAGTCATTCAGTATGTGCTTAGGACAGCAACAGGCTCACAGGCATTCACTGAAAGAAAGCTTGTGAAGGGGATGCATGCATGAATGAATGGATACACAATAAGGGTAACTGCAGATCTCCCATTTAATGCTCAGGCCTCCAGGATAGCCATTGCAGCACCCACACTATGATTAAGTTTTTAGAAAAAGTACCTGATATAGTTTGGTTATTTGTTCCCAAATCCCATGTTGAAATGTAATTCCCAGTGTTGGAGGTGGGGCCTGGTGGGAGGTGTTTGGATCATGGGCGTGGGTTTCTCATGAATGGCTTGAGCCATCACCCTGGTGATAAGTGAGCTCTTGCTGAGTTCACCCGAGATCTGGGCCTTTAAAAGTATGTGGAACCTCCCTACCATTCTCTCTCTCTTTCCTTTTCTTGTTCCCGCTCTGCCATGTAAGATGCCTGTTCCCACTTTGCCTTCTGCCATGAATAAAAACTCTCAGAGGCCTCCCCAGAAGCTGAGGAGATGCCAGTGACATGCCTGTACAGCCTGCATAACTGTGAGCCAATTAAACTTCTTTTCTTTCTAAATGACCCAGCCTCAAGTATTTATTTATAGCAGTACAAAAGGCCTAACACAGTATCCAAGGTCCCAGAGTTTATAAGTGGTGGAGTAAAAATTTAAATGGACAGGGCCAGGGGCACTGTGGCTCACACCTGTAATCCCAGCACGCTGGGAGGCTAAGGTGGGTGGATCATGAGGTCAGGAGTTTGAGACCATCCTGGCCAATATTGTGAAACCCCGTCTCTACTAAAAATACAAAAATTAGCCAGATGTGGTGGTGCATGTCTGTAGCCCCAGCTACTTGGGAGGCTGAGGCAGAAGAATCACTTGCACATGGGAGGTGGAGGTTGCAGTGAGCCAAGATCGTGCCACTGTACTCCAGCCTGGGTGACAGAACGAGACTCCGTCTCAAAATAAATAAATAAATAAATAATTAAAAAATTTAAATGGACAGAAAGCTCATTTTTGAGGGAAAATGAAGGTAACTTAAAAATGTTTTCTCATGACATAAATATATTATTGTATTTTCATTTACTCAACTGGGGGAATTATATGCCTATAGATAATACGATAGCATATGAAGGATGCAGCTTTTAGAATTAGAGAGGTAAATTTAGCTTCTGCTATTTAGTAGTTGTGTAACTGTAGTTGAGTTCATTAACACCAAGGCTTAGTTTCTTTACATACAATACAATGACCATATTACCTAGAAGGGTTGTTCTAAGGATTAGAGAGAATATGTACTGAGTGCCCCCATATATCAGATGTGTCCTGATGTTCCACAGATGGCAGACAATATTACTATTATAGGTGCTGATTAAATATTTCATGAATAGTAGCATTGATTATAAAAACATTTGAACAGCTCAGTGCCTTTTCAACTTCTAAAAAAGTGAAAAAACACAGAAAGCATTTTGAAATCTCTAATGAGCAAATGGAAATGTAAAGTTTTGGCACTAAAAAGTCATTACTGTAAAAGAGGTAATTACTAGTGTGAGCTCTCTGTAGTATTACTGGCTTGACTCCTAATTTTGTTTGAGACAAAGGTCTTAGCAATGCCTAATCAGTTAAACTCCTAAAAGAAAAGAGATTTTGCTTGAGCTGTACTCATTCATCCTTTTCTTACCACTGAAACGAAGTTTCTTGTTGTAGCTCTAAAGAATTACACAGTTTCTGAACCTCCCAGGTGACCCTTGTTATGTGCTTAGCAGTCACTAAGTCAATAACATAACTCACCTTTTTGGTTTCTGTATCAGCTCTTTCAATTACAACACTGATGTGCTAGGCCTGCCTGTATGACTGTATGTTGTTGCTAATGGAGTTTTCTCTTACTTTGCAGAAATGGAAAGCTGTTTTGGTTTCATTTCTTATACAGTGTAGCTAGTTAGCCTTCAGTCTCTCTTTATACATATAAACACTGAAATATGACTACTTGATGGTGTTGCCAATCCAAATGTTGTAACTGGTATGAATGTGTAGACTGATTCTATTTAAAAGTCGATAGAAGTAAAACTTAAACTCTTTTGCCTTATACTTGAGGGTGACACATGCTGGGACAGGGAGGGGAAAGCAACACATTTATGGAGAGTATAATGGAGAGTAGCAGACACATTTTTACCCAAGACCAAAATCCTGGGTAAAAATTTCAGTTAAGTATGCTACCATCATCTTCCTTGTCCTCATCATAACAATAACACTAATAAATACAATAAGAAACAAAATAACAGCTATACCCTTTGCATAGGTACTGTACTAGCCATTTTAGTGTTTTGTATCACCTGAAATTTACAACAATATTATGAGGAACATATTATTGCCTTCTTTTGGGATCAAAAATTGAGTGTTGGATGACTGTATTATGATGTAGTTCTCTCAAGTTGCAAGTTGCAGAACTGTGATTCACACATAGGAGGTTTAACCCCAAATTCTTGCTCTTTTTTCCATGTCACTATACGTTCCCACTCAGACCCTACACTGTAATCATGTTCAGGTCACATAAACTTCATGAACCTCTGTTTCCTTATCTGTATAGTGGTCATAATCATGATAACCAGGTCATTATTTGAAGATCAACTATAATAATATATAAAGATATGCATTATCTTTTATAGTGTGCTATGTAATGGTTGGATTATCTCTCCTTGCAATACCACTACTATCATTTTCATAGCAACAATAGCGAAAACAATGTCCCCTCCACTGAGACAAAAAAGTAAAAGAAATTCAAACTGAGTCTATCTGCAAGATAGGCGACCTGTTTTCTACAACAGAGTACATCAAGCTTGCCCTCAATGTTCCTTTACTTTCCCCCGTTACTTAATACAAGCCCCAGACTGGTGCTGCCCCATGGAAGACACCTAAGGAAGAAAAAGTCCTTAATGTCAAGACTACCATGGATGGAAACACACTAGAGAGTAAATCTTAGAAACTGAGCATTTTTCCTGATTTTATGCTAGGCTTCTCAGCAAAGGGATCTTGGATGCATCTCTATAACATGTGTTGGAAGGAGTAGAAGATTCAGTTTAGAAAAGATGGGATTAAACTCATTGCAAGGACATCTGAAGCAGACAAAGAGTGATCCTACTGCATATGCTCCATTTCCCGCAGTCTTCTCTGCAAATTTTATTTTTTTATTTCCAAGTTTATTTTATTTTATTTTATTATTTTATTTTATTGGGGAACAGGTGGTGTTTGGTTATGAGTCCGTTCTTTAGTGGCGACTTTAAGTCACTGTTTCTCAACTCTAATCTGACCATTGTGTACTCTACCTGGTGATGCTGAGACCAGCTCTCTTCAAACAATTTAATTTTTTGTTTTTTGCCAGCAGTTCCCTGTTAAGCTGTGCCAGCTGGGGGTGTTAGGAGGAGACCAAAATACTAGAGGGGAAGAAAAGAGACTGGGAGAGACTTGCTCCCTCATGCTTCCTGTCTGCTGCTGCACAAACTCTAGCTACTTTTCACATTGTCAGCAGCAGTTTCCCCCTAGAAGAGCAGCTAAATCCAGTCTGCAGTTTTTTCAACACTTGCAGAAACAGCGTTGTCCTGCCCCCTTCATATATCCCAGCATTAGCCAACCACAATGTTTTCCTCATGGCTAAGGGTTTCACCCCACTGGGGTCTTCCTTTGAGCTCAGAGACCTCGACCCCAGCAGAGCAGTACTCCTTCCTCAAAGGTCTGAGTTTCAGCTCCATACTGCCCCTCCTCTGAGCTTTTAAGGATTCATAACTTCAAATTCCTCCCTTCCCTTTCTGTAGTTGCTACTTCCATAATACCTTAGTGTTTTCCTCTTACCTTTTCAGTTATCTCATTAACAATTTTATACCTAGTTAATGATTTTTTTTAATATTGAGTATTCTCTGCTCCAATAACTGGTATGGGTTTATCTCCTGCCGGTGCCCTGTGTATATACCCTCCCACCTGGCATTTAAGTCAGATAACAAGACTGATGGGTGTGACCTTTGGCAGGAAGGCAGTGAGAACATTAAATTCTGATGGCTGAAAATATTGCTAGTCTTTGGGAAATGGAGAAGATTGTCATTTATTGAGAAGTTACTATGTGCAAGCACTGTGCTAATCATGTTGTCTCTAGAACACATTATCTCTAAAACCTCACAATATTAAATTAATAATATGAAAAGACTCGTAATCTTTTTATAAATGAAAGAGGTTGAATTATTTACCCAAAGCTATACCGGGGCAGAATTGAGATCCAGATTCAGGTTTTATCGATGATGCTGTCTAGTCTCAATAAAGAAAGGTACAGGTAAACCTCCAAGGTTCATTCTGTTTTGTTGCTATTCTTCAGAGGAGAGAGGGAGACAGGTAAAACATTTTTTTTTTAAATTTAGGATGAAAGATTGTTTATGTACATTGGTCTGTTTGCTCATAAACAATCAAAACAGATAAAGTCCTAGGCTGAGATTTCCAACGAGCCTGCTGTAATTATTCCCTTAACAGGAATTGGTCATAACATAGGAAATACCAATTATCCAACTCCCTATCACCTACTACCATAACCCCCTAGGAAAAACAAAACAAAACAAAACTAATATTTTTTAAAAGAAGGTATGTACCTATAATGTCTGCCTACTTCTGGACTGTCCTGTGCCCAAAATTTGTGTCCCTGGAATTTTCAAGGGTCTCGTGTTTATTTTGATTAACACTCAGGAGTGGAGGTCATGATTATTACAAATGAGATAAGTTTGTGGGGTTTTTTTTCACCAATGCAGTCATCCACTTAGTCAACCTATTTTCAGGGAAAACCCTTCTAGGGATCAGGCATTTTTCTATCACTGGGGATCCAGAGATGATTGGAATATGGCCAGTGTCCACAAGGAACTCCTAGTTTGTTGGGAGGGATACACCCAAAGACAGATAATTACAGTGCAGAGCAAGAAGTATAACATTAGAGGGAACTAGTAAAAACAATGGAGGCATAGTGCAGAGCTTCCTAGATGATGGAGTACAGTACACATGTAGGATGCAGCTGCATGACAGTGGGCTCAGCTAATAATCCTCTAAGCTCTTGAGGTGCGTAGCTAGTAGTTGGAATGGCCAGAGCCGCAGCTGGTCACCCCTAGCTAGAAGCTGCATTCTATTTGCACCATGTATTGTAATAACACTTTGCATGTGTGTCACAATGAAGAAAATGTTGGAAGGCATTGATATACCAAAGGAAATGGCCAACCCCAGGGCCAGCAAGAGGGAATTTATAGAAAATGTGATATGTTGGCTGGACACAGTGGCTCACGCCTGTAATCACAGCACTTTAGGAGGCCGAGGCGGGCAGATTACGAGGTCAGGAGATCACAACCATCCTGGCTAACACAGTGAAACCCCGTCTCTACTAAAAATACAAAAAATTAACCAGGTGTCGTGGTGGGAGCCTGTAGGCCCAGCTACTCAGGAGGCTGAGGCAGGAGAATGGCATGAACCCGGGAGGCGGAGCTTGCAGTGAGCCGAGATTACGGCACTGCACTCCAGCCTGGGCGACAGAGAAAGACTCCATCAAAAAAACAAACAAACAAACAAACAAAAATGAAAAAAGAAAGAAAATGTGATATGTGGCTGGATATTAGCATCTGATTAGAGGTTATGTACTGGGGCATTCAACACAGAGAGTACACCTTGTGTAAAACATACACATATGAAAGCAAGAGCTGTGTTCTGGAAACTAGTAAGTCTGCGCAATAGGGAAAAGGTGCAGAAGAGGTATACAATAAACCCAAAGAGGTAGGAAAGAACTAGATCCTGATGCAAAGCTCAGATTTATGTTCTCTGTCATAAGATTATTAGACAATGTTGAGTATATTACTCTTTTTTAAAAAAATATTTCGGGCTAATTTTGGACCTACACAAAAGTTACAAAAATATTACAGCATGTTGTTTTTCTCTATTTCTTCTGATGTTAATATCTTACGTCACCATAGTACAATAATCAAGAATGAGATACTATCACTGATACGATATTATTAAAATACAGACCTTTTCCAAAATTCACTAGTTTTTCCAGTAATGCCTTTTTCTCTGTAACAGGATTTTATTAAATGTCTCACATTGTATTTAGTTGTTATTTTGCCTTTATTTCTTCCAATCTATAATAGATTCTTAGTCTTTCATCGTCTTTTATAATCTTGACACTTTTGAAAAATATTGGTACTTTATGGAATGATTCTCAGTTGGATTTGTCTGACGTTTTCTGAAGCGAAGCTATAATTTTTTTATCAAAAATAATGGTGTGCCCTTTTCATATTAGGAGGTTCATGATACTGTTATATTTTACTACTGGTGATATTAACCTTGATCACCTGGTTAAACTGGTATCTTCTGAATTTCTCCACTATAAAGTTACTGTTTTTTTTTTGTTGTTGTTGTTGTTATTTTTTAAGTTGGTAACTATCATGGAGAGATACTTTGGGATGATGAAAATTCTATTCCTATTCAAACTTTCACCCAAGAATTTTATTATCCATTGGTAGAGTTTTCTACAACATCTGTTAGAGATGTTTACCTAATGCTGATTATCTTCTCTTCTTTCCTTTTTCTGCATTTTTAATAAGAATTCTATTGTGAAGAAAAGCTGAGTAGGAAAATAATGTTATCTTTAAAATAATAACATCTTATAGACAAATAACACATCAGAGGCTGAATTGGAAGTGGCGATTGTGGAGGTGTGTACTTTAGTGACCGACTTTGGAGCAAAGGAAGAGAAAAAGCAAGGCATTAGGAAGCCTTTTGCTCTATGTAGCTGAGGCTGTGGGAAACTCAAACAGAGATTCAGGAAAAGGGACAAGTCTGGGGAAGTATACCCTGATCTTTAAGAGGCAGATGCATTCAAAGCTCTAAATTTTTTTTTTTTTTTTTTTTTTTTTTTGATACAGAATTTCACACTGTTGCCCAGGCTGAAGTGCAATGGTGCTATCTCAGCTCACTGCAACCTCCACCTCCCAGGTTAAAGCAATTCACCTTGCCTCAGCCTCCCATGTGGCTGGGATTACAGGCACCCGCCACCACACCTGGCTAATTTTTTTGTATTTTATTTTGTATTTTTTTTAGTAGAGACGGGGTTTCACCGTATTGGCCAGGCTGGTCTTCAACTCCTAACTTCGTGATCCACCTGCCTCAGCCTCCTAAAGTGCTGGGATTACAGGTGTGAGCCACCACACCTGGCCCTGGGTTTTTTTTTTCATAAATGTTTTTACCAATGAAAAAAGGAGATTAAAATATCTGTTGACATTATCTTGAGAAGCAGAACAAAGAAAGAACAGATGAGTGAATGGTCTCAAGTGTAGAATCCATATAAACACGCAGTATTGTACTATTTGTCAGTTTCATCCTGCAGACTGCCCATAGTGTACAGGATAAAATAGAAATACATGCAGGCATGACCCTTCTGATCTGACTCTTGCCCACCCTTGCAGCCTCATCTCTTGTCATGCTTTGCCATTTTAGATCCCATGCTTGAAGCCATATCAAACAACTGACAGTCCCCTTGATATGTTGTGACTTTTCACACTTCATGCCTTCACAAAATTTGTCTTTTGGAACCATCTCTTCCCATCCTCCCACCAACCTAACCACATCCTCTGGCTGACTCCTACACCTTCTTTGAGATCCAAAGCATATGTCTCCTCCAAAGCTCTCCTGAAACTCTCAGGCAACCATGAATGGAATATGTATATACTTCTGTTATTGTATTAAATACTCTGCATTAGAATAATCAGTTCATATTTCATATAATTTAATATCAATATTAAAAATGGCTTAGGTATAATACCAATTAGTTGCTAATTATATGCCAGCATTTTACCTGTGTTATTTCTCTCTCCTATGAGGTGGCTACTATTGATTTTACTCACTTTATAAAGTAGAAAACAAGCTTAGAATTAAGAGGGAACTCACCTAGGGTTACCCAGGTGGCAAGTGGTGTCCCAGGCATCTGGGTAGACAGGCCCAATATCAAACCAATATACTCTTTTACTCCTCTCTCTGACTCTTAAACTTCTGAAGGCACAGATAGTTTTTTGTTTTGTTTTGTGTCTTGATCCTCAGTTCACTGCATGAAGTGAGGAGCTGAGAAGTAATAAAAGAGACTGGCATTTCTGGTTTGGCCTTTAGGGAGCTGAGTATGGGAGCAGACACTTGGCCTTGCCATCCACCCTTGCTACACAACCCCCTGCTTCTCACCAGTGTCTCAAGCCATCATAAAACCCCCTCTAAGAAAAGATGCAGGGAATATGTGTTTAGAGCCCCTCAGTTCACTTTCTCCACATACTGTCTTCAGGTCCATCCTGCCTGGCTTTATTTTGTGCACACAGCTGAGCAGGCCACATGTGTGGAAAAGGCTTATGATTGGAGTGAGCAAGGTGTCAGAACAAGATGAGCTTTGTGATCGCTCAGCTCTAGGGAGCGATTGTTGTTTTCAAGCCTTCACCCTCCCTCACACTTTGCACTCACTCTAATTGTGACCAATTTGGAAGTGCTATTTGCATCTGCTGGAATAAAATATGTACAGCTGTGGAAATAGCAAAAAATGAAAACTCACTCTGAGTGGACATTGGGGGGGAACTTCATCAACTGCTACTGAGTACTTAAAATGAAAATGTTGCCTTTCCTATCAAACTGCACTGACATTTTTCAGAGTGCAATTTTCTCTGCTCATGCATATGTATGCAATAGATGTCTTCAGATATACTTCTCCCCACACTTTGGTTGGGGTTACAAACGCAGAAGTGGGCCTTCAAGACAGCCTTTTATTAGATCTAAAACCAGTGGGCTAGCAGCACATCTTGAGTCATCATAAGATATAATTATTACTTAATTGAAAAGACACAAAACACCAAAAAAATTCTTAGAGTTGAGGATCAACCTAAATATTACTTTTTACTTCTCCTAATACTCATTGTGCCAGATCAGTGCTTTGTATCTGGTAGATATTTAAGCACTATTTCCTGAGTCAATTGTAGGATACCCCAAACAATAAAATGTGAGAAGTCAGAAGGGAAGGGGAGGAAAAGGCACAGGACATGTATTCAGCCTCTACTACTTGCTGGATAATGTGCTTAAACCTCACAAATACCTAAAGTGACTTTTTATTTTCATGTTATCAATAATGAGAACTCAAACTTAAAGAAACTAGTCTGTAAAGTTTTTAGAATTTTCACTCCTTGTTAAATCAAGGTCAAAAAACAGACTACATCCCACCACTCCTGTTCCCATGTGGGTCACATGGAAGCTGCCTCAAATTGTCATTAAGGATTCTAGAGTTGGACCACCTGGGCCTGAATTCAGATTCCACCATTTGCTAGCCACATAGCTCTGGGCAAGTTAAATAAATTCTCTGGGCTTCAGTTTCCCCATGTGAAAAACTGGATTAATAATAATATCCATTTCATAAGGCTCTTGTGAGAACAAAATGAAATAACAATAAAGTCTTTAGAATAGTGTCTGGACATAGGCAGTACTTAATAACAGTACTAACAGCCATAGTTTGGCAAAAAAAAAAAAAAAAAAAAAAAAAAAAGACACTAAGATTGGAATTTGTGTCTGATCCACATCAAATTCCTCTTTTCCCCACTTCATCAAGTAACTTCCCTGAAAACTGAACCTTTAGGTATTCAGGTATTCACACTATCTTAAATTGTCTGTCCTTCTTTCCTTCCCTCCATCCTTCCTATCTCTTCTCTTTCCTTCCCTCCTTCTCAAACACATGGAATGGACAGGTACTCTTCTATGTACATACTGAGTTACTTCCATTTTCAGAAACATTTTTAGAAACCAGTGCTCCCTCCTGATTCCAGTACTTTGCAAACACCGCTGCTTCTGACTTAGTCTTCCTGCATCACAGGCCCAACTTTTTTGGGTCACCTGTCTTCCTCCTGCATTCATCTTAGCCTCATTGTCACTTTTTCCAGAAAGCCTTGCTTGTTGCTATTGTTACCAATATCAATTCATTCCACTCTCACATCTTTCGAGACTTGAATGATTTGTGCTCCCTTGACCTTGATGGTTTTCAGTATTAGTTTTTCAATGGGCTTGTTTAGCATGTCTAGTCCTGCTTGGTAGAGGCCTCAGCTTGTTCTTTTTCATTTCTCCGAATTTTCTTGCTTGCCTCTAGGAAAGACCTGCATTCCATTTTGTTTCAATGACAGACCCTCAAAATTCAATTACAGATGTTAGATTCTATCGTGACTTGAATCCATCAACACCAATAAAGATAAACTCTTCAAAAATATCAAGTAAAGGGTATAAACAGACAAATCTACAAGAGGGTCCCATTTGTCTCTCCCTTGATCTTTAGGTGGATTACTTGAACGGTTTTCTGTTCTATGTGTCTGTGTGATGGTAGGTATTACGTACATATTTTTCACCCTTGTATTCCCCAGCTTGGAGGTCAATGCCTACTATTAGGTTGTAATTAATAAGTATTTGCTAAATAAATTCAATAAGTTAAATAAGAATTAGTAATAAATGAATAGTTATTTTTCTCCTTCCAGTCTTGCTTTTTTTCTAGTTTATTGTTTCTAATGTCTGCTGAAATGATCTCTCAAACTTATACTACATTTTCTTTCAAAAATTTCATTTCTTTTTCAAGACCTTCAAGGTGAAGTCACAGCATCCAACCAACTAGGATCATTGTAATCAGTCCCTTGAATCAATTTTTTTTATCTTTGTTCAGTTCTTCAAACATTATGCTCCAGCTATAATGAAATATTTTCATTTTTAGGAGTGTTTTCAGAAATTAACGCTTTCTTCTCACTCTGGTACTTCACAAATGCTCCTACTTCTAACTTAGTCATACTGCTACCATATGCCAAAATTTGTCTGGATATATCTTCATCCTTTAGGTCTTGGCCTAGGTGTTACCTCCTCCAAGAAAGCTTGTTGACTTTCCCAAAAACTTGTTGAAGTGCCTCTCCAGTGGTTTTCATAGACTGTATTATAAAGGCATCTTTGAGTATTTGTCTCTCTGACTTAATAGATAAACAAATACAATTGATTATACTTCATTTATTCCTTTCTTTAGAAAATTGTCTATTGGATTATTGTTTGTGACTACATTTATTCTCTTCTACTAAACTAAACGTTTAATGAGGACAGGATTTTTATCTTTTTAACCCTCTCATGACTAATTAGTCATTATTTAATTAGTCACAATTTCATAGTTGTAGTGTAATAAATATCTCAGTGTTTTTAATGTATGGAAAGGATGGCTCTTAGTAGTGTGTTAAACAAGTAGAATGACTCTTCATTCAGTATTTATCCAGGGACTGTTGTATGCCAAGCACTGTGCTAGGTGAGAACAATATAATAGGTCAGCAAGTACTCTATCCCGCAGGATACTACATTCTAGTGAAGGAGACACACTAGTCAATACATATAACATGTTATAATTAAAAGTTGTGATTGGAGCTATAAAATAAAATCATCAATTTGGAGAATCAGAAGACAGAAGCACAGGCTATAGGAGAATAGTTAGTTGAAAGGCTAGTGCTGAAGTCCAGGTGAGAGTGGGAAACAATTGACATAGCCTCTGTTAGTAAAAATGAAATGAAGTGGAAGGACTCAAGTCGTGGTTCATAGGGAAATTATTTGGATTTGGTTATAGACTGAATGTGAGGTGGTAAAGCTAAAGGGATCATCAGCACTAACTCCTAGGTTTCTGGATTGTCTGGTTGCAGGGATGGTTGACCCTTTCACTGGGCTAGAGAGCAATGAAGGAGAGCCAAGTTTTTTAGGAAAAATGATGAGCTCGTGTTTGAACATTTTGAGTATGAGATTTCTCTGACGAATCCAAAGAGTAAAACAAGGTGATTGGACTTATAAGACTAAATGTCAGAAGAGAAAAGATTAGGTTTCATATACACGTTTGAGAATTGTTGGCATATAGATGATAACTGAAGCTATTGTCTGAATAAAACTGTGAAGGAAAAGAACAAAGAGAGGGAAGACAAAGGAACTTAAAAATGAGAGTAAGGGAGTAATAGCTGCTTAAGACAAAACCCTTAGGAATCATCTTTGATTTCTCCATCAGGAAGCCTTCATTATCTAATTGATCTCTCCGCTTCCATGAAATCACCAGTAGTTCATTCCTTACAAAGAAGCCAGAATCATTTTTTTTAAAAATATAGATCTGATCAAGTCATTTTCCTTTTGAAATTTTTCAGTTGCTTCCCAATCCCTTAGCCTGAATGTAAACTTCTAACCATGGCCTTCAAGACTTACTTGATTTGCCGCCGTGATATTTCATATTGATCTCGTCCTCATCCACAATAGTCTAGTGATACTGGCCTCCTTGGTTTAAGTCAAATACAACAACTTATATTTTCTAATTCCATTTTCCAAATTCCCATTTGCCATTCTCTCTGCTGGAAATTTTCTTCCCCCATCCTCTCATTGGATGGCTTCTTTTGGTGTCTGCTCAAATGTCACCTGAGAGAGGCTTTTTATTGACCCTTTATCTAAAATAGCAACACACACCCTTCAGTCAATTTATCCCCTTTAGTTTCTGCATAGCGTTTTATTTTACTCTCAATAATTACATTAACTTTTAAAATTCATTTTCATAGTTTGTGTCCTCCACTAGACTGTAAGCAAATGAGAATATGTGCTCATTGCAACTGCCTCATTCTTTATTGTTTCCCTAGCATCAAAAACAGTGGCTGGAGTAAATTATCTTTCAAAAGTGAATGACTGAAGGAGTGAATAAGGGCCAAAACAGAGGGAATTCAGAGGACTAGGATTATTCCTAAATTCACCACTGTTCCTCTGAGTGATGCTAAGGGTGTCACTCTATCCTCCTGAGATTTCATTTTCTTATCTCCAAAATAAAGGGCTAACTTGTTTAACCTCCGAATTTGTGAGTGCCATTTTCTCAGTACTCAATGTCCAAATTGCCTTCGTTCATTTGAAGAGAAGGCTAAAAAGCCGAAGAGCCACTGACTGGTGTATAAAATGGCAGATACTTTTCATCACTGCTTATCCCTTTGTTATAAATAATACAGCTCTTAAGTAAGGCCAGATCCCACCCGCTGTGAACCACTCACCTATCTCTTCTGCTCTTTAAAGTACGTTTACGCCACCATTACAGTCCTAGATCATCTTTTATATGGCTCTGTTTTGCTTATACAGTTGAGTTTGGTGCTTCTGTATATTTTATGCCATTGATTAGTGGCCTTTTGTTTCAGCTTAAAGAATTCCTTTCAGCAATTCCTGTAAAGTAGGCCTAGTGGAAATGAACTCCCTTAGCTTTTGTTTGTCACTTACATGTGAAATCAAAAACAAATTCATAGATGCAGAGAGTAGAATAGAGGCAACTAGAGAGTGGAGACTGCGGGGAATGGGGACATGTTGGTCAACAGGTAAAAAAAATCTCAGACAGAAGAAATATATATTTTTTTCTGAGATCTATTGCACAGTATAGTGAATATAGTTCATAATACTGTATTGTACATTTCAAAATTTCTAAGAGTAAATTTCAGTGTTCTCACCACAAAAAGTGGTAAGTATTTGAGGTGCTAGATAAGTTAATCAGCTTGATTTAATTATCCCACATTGTAGTCATAAATCATAACATCACTTGTACTGCATAAATATATACAATGATAATTTATCAATTTATAATCAAATTATTTTAAAAGTACATTTATTTTCAGGATTATAAATATTTCCTCCTCTTTCTCCATCATCAACATCATCATCATTACCATCATCATCACAGAAACTAATATTCAGTGAAGGCTTCTTACATGCCAACCACCCTACTTAATGTTTTATAAATGTAATAGAATATTATCATTTTCTCAAATCCATGGGAAAATTCATACAACACATTTCATGAGAGATTCCTGAAGCTTAGAAAGTTTTAGTGACTTGCCTAATGTCACACAGCAAGTGTGTAGTGAAGTAAGTATTCAAACCCAGATCTGCCTGAATCTGAAACCTTTGCTCTTAATCGGTATTCATATTGCCTTTGCTTCAACACATTGGAAATTTCAGAGTAGAAATAATAAAAAAAAGAAACCTGAAAATATGCTTCTTGTGTAGCCTTCTTTCCAACAAAGAGACAAGCTCAGATTGATGCTAAAATAATTAAATATTTTACTTTTGTTACTTATGCTGTTTGCCATCATGCCATTTGTTAGTGAGGAGCTCATAAAGGTAAACAGTATACGCTGTTAACAATTCCATTAGTTCCTATTAAGAATGTCTAAATAACGCATCTAAATAACCCACCATTTTAGAAAGGTCTGTAAGAGCTAAGCAACAGACTAAATCTTTCAGAATAATCAGAACATGAAATTATTTTTAATCACCAAAATGGTCCTATTAATTTTCTGAAAGATTTTTTATAATGCATAATTAAATAAACCACAATTTTTTCCTGATGCCTATATCATCATTTTTTCACATTATGACTATCAGAATGAATGTTTGCTAAGAGTGAATAGAAGTAAAATATAATAATTTCCAATAGAAATGATAACTGAGTACTTGTATAACAGAATTGTTTGTTTAAACCACAGGGCTACTGTTGTATCCCAGGGATTCCAATGCTGCCATTTCATTCTGCATTTGTTCCCAAAACAATAATGAAGGATACATATTCAACTGCATGGAAGAACTAAGGAAATGTGAGTGCTTTCACATATCAGAAATCTAAACATAATTCACTACAAGTCTCAACATTCTCTAAAGAAACCATGATTTCTTATAACTACAAGACTTTGAGCCTGGTGTTTCTCTGGACTGAGTTGGTTTGGTGGAGATCTTTGAAGAAAGGTTTCTCCACTTGACAAATTCCTACTCTCCAGTGAAAACTAAATAGATATTTTCCAATTATCTCTTTTTATATTTTAATATTATTATTTAGAGATGGTATCCACTATGTTACTCAGGCTGACCTCAAACTCCTGAGCTAAAATGCCTTCCGCCTCAGGCTCTTGAGTGGCTGGGACTATAAGGTTGTGCCACAGTGCCAGGCTTCACAGAGTATGTTTATTAAATGAACATATGACAATCAGGAAGAGGGATGCTTTTACCTGAGTCAAATGAACGGTAGGGAAAAAGTCTTCAGTAATGGGAATCTCTGAGAAATTACAAACATGCCCATAAAGAAAAGCAACACTTACGAATCTCTGCAAGTCTTAAGAGTCTAACACCAATGTAAGAAATCATGAGTCGAAGTAAAACTCCTCTCTATCACCTTTGCTAGTCAGAAACTGGCTGACAAGTTGGGGTGGTGAAATAGGAAAGCCAGCCACGTCTTTAACCATAACTGCAGGCTTCTTCTGCCTCAAGTAAATTCAAGATGAAATTTAATGCTTAAGTGTGAGTTTAGTTAAAAATCTTGAACTGGACTTATTGACACTGTGTTTTTAATTTAAAGTAATTTTATGACTTTCCAACTTTATGACTTTATGACTTTCTAACTTTCTGACTGTGAGCAGAAGAGTCATGGGACCTGCTGAGTTTTTAACTAGCAGGGGGAGAACAGATAATCCCTTCCAAGTAACTTTCATAGTAATGGTGGATATCTTAGCTCAGGCTGTTATAACAAAATACTATAGACTGTGTGGCTTAAACGACATTTATTTCTAACATCTCCGAAGTCTAGGAAGTCCAAGATGAAGGTGCTGACGGATGTGACTCCTGGAGAAAGCCCACTTCCTGGCTTGCAGACAGCCGTGGTCTTGCTGTGACCTCTCATGGCTTGTCCTCAGTGCCAAGTGTGTGGGAAGAGAGAGATCTGTTTTCCTCTTCTTATAAAGGCACTAATCCCATCATGAGGGCCTGCACCCTCATGACCACACCTAAGCCCAATTATCTCCCAAAGACCCTGCCTCCAAATTCTGTTCTCTTAGGCTTTGCAGTGTCCTGGATTTGGACTTATGCTACAAATATACGGAGGGAAAAAAAGGGCAATTGTGTGGAGTCATAGCATGTAAGAGCCAGGAGGAACTTAGAGCTAGTCTCATGCAGATTCTGTAAAAGTTATGGAGGCCTGGTGAATTTACATAGGTGAATGGCTTAAAAACCAACAAAAGAGGAGAATGACAAAGGCAGGCATAGCACAAAAAATAACATAATTACTGAGTACAAAGGCAAGCGTAGCTCAAAAAATAACATAATTACTGAGTTCTTACTGTTTATCAGACACTGAGTATTTCATTTAATCCTTAAATAAACTCTATTAAACAAGTATATTTCCTCATTCTTCAGGTAAGGATATTGACACACAGAAGGGAAGTCAAGCAACTTTCTCAAGTTAACACAGCAAGTAAGTGGAAGAACTGGGCTGTGAATCTATGTCTGCTTAACTAGTCTCTGGTTCCTCCAACTTCCAGATGTGGCTGGGCCTCATTACCTGGAAGATCAGCTACTCTTTCTTCCTCAGGTGACTCATCCAAGACCATTGCATTGTAATTAATTATAACAGTTCATAAGTGTTTATAGATGTAAAGAATAAAGCACACTTTTAGCTTCTTATTTTTATGTTAAAAATAACTCCATAGATTATAAAAAGGAATAAAAGTAATAATAATATCATCATCATCATGATTTTTCTTATGAAAGACATCTTTTTGTCCTGAATAAATGAGATAAAGTAACAGAGGTCACGAGTGGCCCAAAGTCACACATGTATTATTTAGCACAGTATAATCTTATTTAACGTATCCATTCAATAAGCATTTGTTATGAACCCACTATTTTCAAAAAAATATATGAGATGACTTGGATATACAAAATAAGATATAAAAGTAAAATAAATCAGGAAATAAAAGCAAAATAAAATAAAGATGAACCATGATAAAAATTAGTAACCAACATACATTCATTACATTGTAGATAATTTCTAGTGGAGATTGGAAGAAAACGTTAACACAGAAGGCCTGACACTGTGTCCTTAGAAATACCTGCAAAGTTGACCTTAAGCTGGGTTTTAGGAACTTAGACTTCTGGAGGGTTTCCAAACTAAGAGTGGTTTACTACACCTAAATTACTTATACAGACAAGGTGGTTTATGCTGAATACTTCCTTTCCTTTTGTGCATCTCGAATTTGGGTGCATGCTAGACAGTGAGTGCCTACGTGACCAGCCCCCAGTCATAACCTTGGGGCATTGAATCTCTAATGAGCTTCCCTGATCAGTATTTTATATTTGTCACAACTCATGGCTGGAGAAATTAAGTATGTCTTGCATGATTCCACGGTAGAATAATAATATGGCTGTTACTTACATAACTTGTCCAGGGTGAAATTTGCCTAATGCCTGTGCTTTTAGATAGCCACTTGAAATTACTACCATGTTTTTTTTTGTTTGTTTGTTTTTTTTCTGTTTGTACCAAGAGAGAAATTTCCTAAATGAGACACTGATGTTGCAAACTCTATTTGATCATATTCCAGCAGTAAATTCTGTAGCAAGCTTCATATGACTCTTTCTTATAATGTCCTCCTATGCAATCAAAGCAAAGTAAGCCAGTTGTCACACAGCTCAGATTGGATGAGAGGGAATTTGAATCCAGCTTTCCTAAGTCCAAATCCTCTACCACTACCTTCTCATGTAAGAGCATTCCTGCATATGGTGACTTCAAACCTCCTGATAGAGTCTCAATTTGCTCTGCACAATAATCTTTTAGACATGCTAATTATTTTCCTAGGAACATAACTACAGGGAGACGGGGAAACATAAATCACACACTTTTTTAAAGGACATATTAAAAAGCTTGAAATGGAAATTTCTTCCTGGGGCTCCTTTCACCAATTTGAGAAAGCTGGAATTGGGGAGGTACTATTATTTATTCCATTTGTGCTTGACTGTACCAGTGCCCCTCTTTCCTCTCCCACATGCCAGACAAATATCATGAAGAATTTCAGATAAACGAAACACAATTTCCAAAGAATGTTTCAAGAAGCTTATCCTTCTGCTACCTTAGAACCTTCATTCTTGCTCCCTGTCCCACCAATTGTTTGCATTTCACCTCTCTCTCACCTCTTCTGTTAACATTATTAAGATAATCAACATAAGATGCTTCTTTCTTTGTAGGTCTTAAAAATAGCTTACTTTGTAAACAAAACAATCAGAACAAAATAAAGCACTGTTCAAGTTAAGAAACCACGGGCAATTTTCTTGCCCCAAGAATTATTTAAGAATCACCTTCATTGGCAAGTTCTGATCTTTCATGTTTTTTAAATAACTTTTTCAATTCAAAGTACTTCCTCTCTTTTGTTTACATCAGTGGCTCCTCATCTCACACATCTCACACAGATGATTGACCTATTTTCATTAGGTATTTCAACTACAGTGTGTGTTAGTTTCCTGCAGCCTGGGGAGGTTCCCAGGCCAGCATGCTTTAGAAATAGGTGGATTAGGGATTTGGCTATTACACTGCTGACCATCATTATGTACTTTAAGATTCATAATAAACAGAAACATGCTAGGATCAAAGAAAGTTTGTTTATGGCTTTATGTAAGCCTTCCTTGGCATTTGAATAGAAGTTTCTCACCCAGGGCCTGGCAATGGGCTAACAAGTCACAGTTACATATAGCAAGTTCTCACTTAATGTCATCCATAGATTCTTGGAAACTGCTACTTTTAGGAAAATGACATACAGACTAATTGATATAAGTTGCTACGGTATATTTCTTGTCACAAATACATTACCAGGCTTCTAAATAAAGACCAAAATACTTCTAACATTAAACACTGAAATAAATGTGAGCAATACATACACATAAGAAAGATTAATAAAAACAAGTAAGATATTATTTACTGAATTTTTTCCGTTCAGGGTCTCAGGAGGCTGGGATCTATTCTAGCAGCCCAGGAATAGTGCTGGAAACCCACTGTGGCCAGGATGCCATTCTATTGTAGGGCACACATAGACCCACACCCACACTCACTCAGACAGGAACAATGTAGACACATCAATTAGCCTGACCCTCATATCTTTGGGATGTGGTTGGAAACTAGATTACCCTGAGAAAACCCACGCAAATATGGAGGGGATGGGCACTACACACAGACAGTGCCCTGAGCACCCCCTGGTTGTGGAAGTGATTTTTTTTTTCTCTCATCAATGTTATAACAAAATTACAGTGAATAAAATGACACCATTTGAGGACCCGGCTATAGATTGTCCCCTAGTTATTGATGTTTATCAAAAGTCTGTCCCTTAATATCACTTAGATCCTCAGAGAAACAGGGAATTTTTGGAGGATAAAGTGACCTTTTTTTTTTTTTTAAAGGAGCCTTGCTCTGTAGCCCAGGTGGTTCAGGGCAATGCCTCTGGCCATCCTGTGAAATGCGCCTAGGCCACAGGTAGCAGTTGACAGTGTGAGGCAGGTGCTACATTGTTATGCTGTGAGTGAGTGCCCTACAAAAGAGCTGATACAGTTTGGCTGTGTCCCCACCCAAATCTCATCTTGAATTATAGCTCCCATAATTCCCACATGTCATGGGAGAAACCTAGTGAGAGGTAATTCAATCATGGGAGCGGGTCTTTCTTGTGGTAGTAAATAAGTCTCATGAAATCTGATGGTTTTATAAAGGGGAGTTTCTCTGCACACACACTCTCTCATGTAAGACATCCCTCTGCTCTTCCTTCATCTTCTGCCATGATTGTGAAGCCTCCCTAGCCACGTGGAACTTGAGTCCATTAAACCTCTTTCCTTTATAAATTACCCTGTCTTGGGTATGTCTTTATTAGCAGCATGAGAATGGACTAACATAACAGCAGAAAAACAGCCTGAGCTTTGTCGATAAACAGGCTGCAACTGAGTGTCAGTTCTTCAAGGAAGTTTTACAGTAATACTGGGAACACCAGCTGCCAGACCTGCTGGCCTTGTGGGAGGCGGCTATTTGATTAGCCCCTCCCAGTGTGCAAGCTCGAACTACCAGTCCAAGCTAGCACATTGCCAGACACCTCCAGCAGGGGGGACCCAGGCCAGCAGCAGATATTCCTCTTATCTTTTTACTCTCATCAACTACAAGAGATTTTTCTCCAGAAAGAATGGCTACAGATCAGCAATCAAGAGTCAGAAGCCCCGTGATATCTATGATACCTTCCAACATATAAAGGGTTTATATTTCATGATTCTATTCAGAAATGTCACTGATTTGATTATCTTGCTGTATGTTTCACAACCAATCTATTTGAGGACATACTAGGATATTCTATCGTGTAAGTTAATCATTCTAAGGGTACAGAGAATAGCCTTGGGAGATGGGGAATGCTTAGTTACACCTGATTTAAAGATCTTAGATGCTAAAAGCACATCATCTGTATAATGACTAAGTGAATGAATGAATTTAAAAAAATTGGAATTATTTTGACAAGTGAAGATTTGGAATTAAATCTGAGTTCTCTGTTGTCCATTTGCCTGAACACTGCAATCGGCTCAACACTAAATATTGAGGAAAATGTTGACCATCTTGACTTTGCCTTGGATACTGCTTGATAGCCTCCTAAAATTAGAGGTATGAAGTCTGTATATTATATTTAGGCTATGACTTTCTCAATGTTCTCCTTTTTCATGAGATGTGATTCCTGGGTCCAGTTCAGATAGCTATTAAAGAATATGGCTCTGGCCGGAAACGGTGGCTCATGCCTGTAATCCCAGCACTTTGGGAGGCTGAGGCAGGCAGATCACCTGAGGTTGGGAGTTTGAGACCATCCTGACCAACATGGAGAAACCCTATCTCTACTAAAAATACAAAATTAGTTGGGCATGATGGCACATGCCTGTAATCCCAGCTACTCGGAGGCTGAGGCAGAAGAATCGCTTGAACCTGGTAGGCCGAGGTTGCAGTAAGCAAAGATCACACCATTGCACTCCAGACTGGTTAACAAGAGCAAAACTCCATTTCAAAAAAAATAAAAATAAAAATAAAAATACATAAATAAATAAATAAATATAAAATAATAAAATAAAATAAAATAAAGATGGCTCTGAACTCACCCCAAAACATAAAATAGATGTGTACAGGTAGTTATTTCACGGAATGTAACCTCAAATATACTTCCCATCAATTTTTACCCAAATCTTAAGAAAACTGTGCTTATCAAGAATCACCTGAAGACCATTCCAGTCCCTCCGTTCCACTGGACACTGAAGTCCATGACTAGGTCGCTTCAAAGAAGCCGAGAATATGCATAGCAGGGACTGTCCCATTGTGTACTAGTGTGTTCCCACGCTGCTATCAAGAACTGCCTGAAATGGGTAATTTGTAAAGAAAAACAGTTTTAATGGACTCACAGTTCCACATGGCTAGGGAGGCCTCACAACCATGGTGTAAGGTGAAGGAGGAACAAGAGCACGTCTTACATGGTGGCAGGCAAGAGAGCATGTGCAAGGGAATTACCCCTTATAAAACCACCAGATAGGCTGGGCCCAGTGGCTCACACCTGTAATCCCAGCACTTTGGGAGGTGGAGGTGGGCAGACTGCGAGGTCAGGAGTTCGAGACCAGCCTGACCAACATGATGAAACCCCATCTCTACTAAAAGTAAAAAAAAATTAGCTGGGTGTGGTGTGTGTGCCTGTAGTCTCAGCTATGCAGGAGGCTGGGTCAGGAGAATCACTTGAACCCAGGAGGTAGAAGGTTGCAGTGAGCTGAGACTGTGCCACTGCACTCCAGCCTGGGTGAGAGAGAGAGGCTCTCAATCAATCAGTCAATCCACCAGATCTTTTGAGACTTACTCACTGTCACGAGGACAGTATTGGCAAAACGTGCCTCCTGTCAGGTCCCTCCCAGGATATGTGGGGATTATGGAAACTACAATTAAAGATGAGGTTTGGGTGGGGATACAACCAAACCATATCACATCATATCTTGAGAGACATGTACCTACTGAACTGTGCCTTAGTTTGATTAGGTCAATCTTTAGTGACGGACAGTATAAAAATACTGCTTCGAAAACCTAATCAGAATATCTGGCATATGAATATTGTTGAAAATGTTGCTCATCACATTACATATTAGCTTGAATTTTTTCTGGTCACCATACAAGGCAAAAATGGTGACATTGCTTCTGAGTATCTCTTCTATTTTTATTTCATGGGCACTAGAAACTCTGTGGTTCCCTTTTTGTACCAGCTGCTGAAAACGTACAAACTTGTGGACCAATTAAAGAAATTACACAGGGCTTAAATAGCAGAATTTTTATATATTAATATTATAAATGGCTTCATAGTTTCATTCCAATCCTTATTTTCCTTTGCCCCTCTGCTATTTTTCAGTATGAGTATTTTAAATTGTTGTATATTTTTAGTAAAGATGCCTTGCATGATGGCTGGAACAAGATGGGGAATAAATATTATATAAATAGGATGCTAATTACTTTTAATTGTGCTTGAATAAAGTCATATTGGCAGTCTTGATTCAAGCCCCTAGAATTAATGGCTCACACACACACACACACACACACACACACTGCTAAGTCCCAAGCAAAAGGCAGCCCCTGGATTTCCTATGACATCTCTAAGGGAACTAACTACCGTAAAGAGGCTTGGCTCCCAAGACCCTCGCTGATATTTCTGCCTAAATTGCTCCTCTAAACCGTCATTGCAGGAAACATTTTTGACCACCACATTCCTTCTTCCTGCTGCAGATCAAGTTGAATTTCCTTTGAGATATCTTTCTACCCTACATAAAGGCTCTAGATTGCATTTTTTTTCTTTTTTTTGAGATGGAGTCTCACTCTGTCGCCCAGGCTGGAGTGCAGTGGCGCGATCTCGGCTCACTGCAAGCTCCGCCTCCTGGGTTCAGGCCATTCTCCTGCCTCAGGCTCCCAAGTAGCTGGCACTACAGGCGCCCGCCACCACGCCTGGCTAATTTTTTATATTTTTAGTAGAGATGTGGTTTCACCGTGTTAGCCAGGATGGTCTCGATCTCCTGACCTCGTCATCCGCCTGCCTCGGCCTCCCAAAGTGCTGGGATTACAGGCATGAGCCTCCGCGCCTAGCCTAGATTGCATATAAACTGTTACTGGATTCTGTTTATATGTTTATCTCCACTACTAGACTATGGAATTCCTTAGGCTGGTCTTATTCTTTTCATATCCACAATACCTCAAACATAACAGGTATTCCATTAAGTGAAATTTGGAATCAGAAATTATTAATTCAAATTGGGTAGAAAAACCAAAGTCATGAAAGGATTTAAAATTAGAAATGTCATTTCTAGTACTCTAATATAAGTAAATTAATCCAATGGATTAATAAAAAGTTTTTTACAATCTATTTTTTTAGATACTGAGATGCAAGCATCACTAATCAACAGTGTACTTGTTATAAGGGTGTTCCCAGACATGTCCAACATTTGGTCTGATGGGACAGACATTTAGAACTTTGGATTTAGAATATAAGTTTTTCATACTCAAACATTAACTTAGAGGCAGCCGGAAATAGAGGTTAAGCTGGGGTTTGATCTCTGCCTTTACTTTTTGTAATCTCTTTGCCTTGAGGAAAATTGCTCAAGCTCTCTGATCTTCAGTTTCTCAGACGTAAAACACAGCCATACTATCTGCCTCATGGGGTTGTAAGGATCAAAAGAAATCATGCTACATAAAGCCTTCCACTCAATGCAGAGACAAAATAAGGGCTCAATAAATGGTAGCAATTATAGTACCAACGCACGCAAAGCACTGTTCCAGGCACTAGGATACAAAAATGAGTAAGACATGCTCCCTCATCCTTGAAGAAATTACAGGTTATTGGCGAAAACTGCATAAATAGGCTTTCACTGGATCATGATAAGTGAATTACAGAACTGTGGATGTGGTATTGTGAGAATACAGAATATTGGCACCTTAGTCCCTGAACCCTGCATAGTTCTATATGCTTTAATAATGGCAGAATAATTATTGGAGGCATTTAAGAATGTCTTCTTCTTCCCTGTAACAATGTATAATCCTGATGTGACAATGAGGCTACCATTAAGCTAAACAATAATTAAAAAGAGAAATTATCAGAGGACTTCTAAAATTGAAAGCCTTTATACAGATATAAAGTGGGGGGCGGGGGCAGTAAGATCTGAAAGGGAGATGCACCAGCAAAGTTATGTCTTTCTTCTCCTCCCCAGTTTCAGATGGAAAAACCCTTCCAAGTTAGCTTAAGGGAACAGTTGAAGGGGACACAAGAGAATTGCTTAGTTGATCTGTCTTTGTGCCTCAACCACTGTGAGCTCAAGGACAGATGGTGAGGGAGGGGTGAAGGTATGTGAGAGGATTTCCTTTGGAATTTCAGGGATCAGAGAGAAGAGAGGACATGGGCCTCTTTAGTCTTCTTTGGACCTCTAAGAGGTGAATGTCAGTGAGGAGGCTTAGAATGATGAGTCACTGCTTATGGCCTGGACTTTACTGTAGCAAGTGTATGACTGAATGACACAGAGAGATTAATTTTGATAATCACGGCAAGACAGGGGAAAGGAAATGCATATCAAAAAGACAAGGTGTGGTTAATTCCCACTGGGGCTTAGGGGAGGGCACCAAGACATCTCCATGTGGGACCAGTGACAGGGGCCCTCATGGGTGCCCGAAGCTTGCCCAGTTGTTATTTCAGCATGCTCCTTACACGACTATGCAGTGGATTGAATTGGGAGTGAAGACCAGTATGACATCAAGGCAGACGAAGTTCCTGCAGAGAGGGGCTCCTCCTCAAAGAAACTGTGCTGGCAGGAGAGTAAGCTCTCTGGAGCTTGCAGTCAACCCCAGAGAGAAGCAAGATGGAAACTCTCCAGGAGAGGAATCTAAACAGAACGTGATCAAATTACACATCTTATAGACAAAGAACCACTGCACTGCACTGAAGCTGAATCGATCTGAAAGTGACCGGATTTAGTTTCTTCAGATTTAGTATCAAAACTCTGCAATGCACTTTAGAAAAATAGTTACATTTTCACCTTACGGGAATCTATGTTTGTGAAATTTATACCTGCTACTTAGCATCTGTCTCTTTTGTGATTCTCTGGCAGGTCAAGAGCCAAAGGGAAAAAATAAAAAGCATAATAAGGTTCATGTAGATCAAAACATGCTTGTCTTGTTCAGGTATCTTGATGCCATGCACAGGGCCCAAAGCGGTGTGGCTGCTGAGTTTCTGATAGATTTGTGACATGTATTTGTGATTGAAATGACTAATGATTATGAAGATCATAAAAATACACTATGGAGACAAAGTGTGTTTTTGTCATCTTGGACTGTTTCAGAAAACATTCACTAGGCTATCATTCACAGTTTTGATGTACAGAATAAATTATGTTCATAGGGTCTAGATACTTTTGTGGCCTTGCCCTGGATAGTCCATGCACAATTTCTGGCCCAGAAGCTGTAGCCTTATATTTACTTCAATGCAAAATACTTCAATGCAAAAGCATATTGGAACACTAAGTGAGAATGTGGAGAGAGTAGAGAGACACTTGGGTGCCCTTTATAATAGGAACATGTAAATCTTTCCGAAATCCTAGCACTTTATAAACTACCGTAAGTTACCAATTACTTGTTTAAAACAAAAACAAAAACCTCACAGCATGTGTGTGCAGAGAACCTCTGCTCCAGCCTGTGACATCCTGTGAGGTTAGAGTTCCTGCCTCATTCAGTTTTGTATCCACAGTGCCCCCCAAAATGCTGGTGTATATAGAAGAGATTCAGTAAACATTTAATTCAAGTCCACTTGCAATATTAGAACCCTTGGAATTTTTTTTTCATTAAAAAAAATGTTCTTCTGAAATTCTATGCCCAGAATGTGTGAGTGCTAAAATAATTGAGAAGTTTGTCAGGAGGATTGGGAGAGAATGTGTTTTATAACAGACTAGTCTGTCACAATAAAGTTTTACATATTCATATGCATATACATTTACAAGCATCTATTTTCATATGACACATTTTATTTTCCCTTTTTGTGCCTACCACTAAGCTTTTTTGTCCCAATATAATGTCATTAAATGTTTTATTTTGTCAGGAATGACTTCTCGTGATTCTCTCAATAATTGTAATACTTACAGATTTCAATATAATAAAATCCCTTATCCACAGATAAGGATGTTGAGATTCACAGGAATTAAGAGACTTTCTCAAGGCATCATCTGTGACAGACACTTTGCTGAGGATTGTCAGATCATCAATTATAAATACTGTTTAAAGACTAGCCAAAGGAACTTCAATGGCAGATAGTAATAAATATTGCTCTGTCATGCAATGCATCAGGAGTCACTAATCATACTAAACTATACATATAAATAGATTATATTACTAAAATACAAAGGAGTTCTGCAAAATCCTTTGCAGTTTCTCCAAATAATTTGGAGAAAAATTAAAAGTAAAAGAAATAGATTTGAAAAAGAGGATTTAGCCTTATTTAAGCCCCCCTAAAAAAGCTTAAATCCACCTACCACATAAGCAAGTCCCTACACATTAAAGTCATGCTATCATAGCTTTCTACAACAAGAATATATGAGTGCATACTATGTCAAAGGAGAGAGATGTCATATGTTCAAATATGTTTGCCTTTTTCTCCAAGCAGAGACATTCCCTTCTACGTGCTTATCGCTTTTCTATGCCTTTGACACTGCATAAAATATTTGGTTAATAGTTCCTTCACAATCTGTTAGGTTCCTCTCTTAATCAGCTGCATTATAGCATAGCCAAGTTTCTGACTATATATATATATCTCAGAAACTTGGCTATGCTATAATGTATTGCATGTTGCATTGGATGCCAATCAAGTGTCAAGAATATACATTCTTGACACTTGATTGGCATCCTTTTGACACTTGATTGGCATCCAATACAATTTTTTTCTGGCTTATCTGCCATTACTTGTGTGCCTGAGATCTGCCATGTTTCAACCCTAGCATATCACTTAACACACTGTATCATAAGCATTTAGTTATTTTTATGTTTATCTACTAAAATGTAAGTTCCTTGATGGCAAAAACTCTATCAAAATGGCTTTTTAAGGTTTCTCATATACAGGGTAGGTATATGTTGATCAAGTCAGTGAGCAAGAGAAATAACATTAAGTGCTTGACATTGAGTGAGAAAACTTTATTATAGGGCCTGGGAAGCTGATCTACACAGATTTAATCAACTGTTAATATCCATGAGAGGGAGCACGAATTATAGTTAGAATCCTGATCCACTTCAGATTTGCCCCACACACACCATCTCCATCTGCTCCCCAGTATACCTGCTCCAAAATATAGAGAACACAATAGGCAAAATTCCCCCACCCCTACCAAGACATTTACAACCAAATTACTAGAACTTGTGAATATTTTATGTTACATGACAAAAAGGGACTTTACAAATGTAATTATGGTTATGGTAGACCTAAAAATGAGGAGAATGTACTGGATTACTCAAGTGGACCCAAAGGAAACATATAAGCCTCATAAAGAGAGAATTATCTCTGGCTGGGAGCATGAGAGATGCGGCAGAATGAATATCAGTCTTCAAGTATGAGAAAAATCAGACATACAGTTGCTGAATTTGAGATGCAGAGGCCTGTGGACAAGAACCAGAGGGTGGTTTCTAGAAGCTAAGAGCAGCCCCTAGCTGATAGCAAGGAAGGAGGAACCTCAGTCCTACACCAGCAACGAACTAGATTCTGCCAAAATCCTGCATGATCCTGAAAGAAGATTCTCCTGTACGGCCATCAGATAATACCCCAGGCCAGTCAAAAGCCTTGATTTTGGCTTTTAGAGATCTAGAGCAGAAAAACCAGCTGAGCCCATCTGGAATCTTGACCCATGAGAACTATGAGAAAATAAGTATTTGCTGTTTAAATCACTATGTATGTAGTGATTTATTACTGCAACAATAACAAACCAATACAGAGGATTCCCAAAAGTGATTCCTACAAAGGATTTAGGAATCTATAGCATGGTCACATCTATGCAGGGGAGGGGCTCGAGCCCAAAAAGGTTGAAAAACATTTATTTTGATGACATTTTTCTCCAAGAAGAAAGCAAAATATTTATTTGAAGATTTTTCAGTGTTGCAGGTATTAAGGGATCCTGGGTAGAAACAATATCCCTCTCCCCACATTAGGTAAAATAATAGATGAAAAAGACCTAAGGTCAAGTGGGCTGTTTCTTAAGAACAGAGTTATTAGGTAGTCTTGAACAGTGATGCTTTTAAGTAGAAATACATTTCAGAAAGTTTGAGTCAGAGAAACTCCCATCTCGGACTCATCCTGGTCCTCTCTTCTGACTGTAGCTTTTTCCTGTATGCATTGATCCAGAAATGCATGAAATCATGCATTAAGATTTTCATCGATTCATTTGTCCATTAATGCAAGGTACTATGCTTAGTAAGGGAGAGAGAAGGTTAAATTAAATGTAGTCCTAACCCTCCATAAGCTTACAATGAGGAGAGAGAGATATACATAAAATGATAACAAGCAGATATAAAGTGATAATCCTCACAAACCATAAGCTTGTCACTTTACCAAAAATGATCCACGCCATGCCTAGCACAGTTCTCTGTTTTAAACTCACCCTAACCCCTGCCATTCCATTCTGTATTTGCAGAGTCACTGAAATTGCAATCTTTCTCTCATCTTATGTTTACTATTGAAATCAGGACCCACTTAAATACAGTTCTCTGTCTTGTCCTCATTCTATGAAGAGCACTTCCGTTTTTTGGTCTGCCTAACTTGGGTCTCAGAATCTTACATTGAGAGCCAAAGAGCTTGAAAAATGAAATACATATGGTAGGCAGAATCATAAAATGACCTCCTAACCTTAATTGCTAGTACAGAATATCATGACATACTATACCCTGATTATGATAAGTGCCTTGATCATAATCATAAGTGCCTTTATCATCTCCTAGACAACTTTTGTTTGAACTAGCCAAATTGATCTTCTAAGCCCCATAACCCAGAGCGGCTCCCTCATGACAATCCCATTTTCCCCTGTGGTGGCCTGTCTGACCAACTTGATGCTAGAGAATCCGAACAAAGTCAGAAAATCAGACAAGGAACTCAGATCAGCACTCCTACGGAGGGATGAAAATTGAGTGCTAAACATTCTAGGACTGGCTCTAATACCAGGCTGCTCACAGTGTAGGGTGACCAACCATCATGATTACCTGGGACCATTCTGGGTTTTGCAATGTAAATCCTACATCTCAAGAAATTCGTTCCCAAGATGTTAGAAGCCACAGCATTCACAGATGGATGTAGAAGGGCAGCAGAAAAGCATAAAACACATATGGTAGCAAAAAGGAGGGGGAGGGAGCTGAAAGCAACACACTTTTCGGTGTCAAATGGATATGGCATAGATTATCTTTCATAGTTTTTTTTTTCCCCTGACCAGTGATACTGGCAACCATAATTTGCAGTTAACATTGTTGCATTGCTCTGAGTATGTGACTTTACTGTGCAATGAAAGTGCATCATAATCATGAGTGACAGTCCGTCTCTGATTGACTGAGAAAATGACTCATAGCTGTGCATCGAGATAGTGTTAGTTTAATGTTTAACATTGTGATCATGTTTTCTGAGTGTTCAAATAATAAAAATAAAAATGATTACAATACTAGCGCCAGAACATTCAGATAGCAACAAAAAATGAAATTAAACCACAGCGATCTTTTTATGATTGGAGGAAGGACATACACAACTGAATTAGGGAGGTAAATTATCTAAAGAGAGCATACAGCCAGGCATGGTGGCTCACACTTGTAATTCCAACACTTTGGGACACCGAGGCAGGCAGATCACTTGAGGTCAGTTTAAGACCAGCCTGGCCAACGTGGTGAAAAATACAAAAAATATCTGGGTGTGGTAGCACACATCTGTAATCCTAGCTACTCAGGAGGCTGAGGCAGAAGAATTGCTGGAACCTGGGAGGCAGGGGTTGCAGTAAGCCAAGGTCACGCCACTATACTTCAGCCTGGGCGATGGAGTGAGACTCCATCTCAAAACAAAAACAAAAACAAAAAACAAGACAAAACAAAAAAGAGATTAAGGGAGAATTCCGTATATACACAATATACAGAAAGGAAAAAAAATCTGGAATTGGGAATGGAAAGAAAGAGATACGAATTTGTGAGACTGAAACTCACAAACCCAGAATGAGACAGGTAAGTACATCTAAAATAATAAAAAGTTTTTAAATCTCCCCCAAAGACACCAGTGCCCAGTAGAAAACAGCAGTTGAAATAGTTGGGAATATCCTATGAATGAACACACATTATCTTCTGGTTCTCTTGATTGCTCTAGTAAAGTTACAGTTCTTGATTTCAGAGATTGCAACTAAATTGCCTTGTGGCAAACAAAACGGGACATTCTGACAACAGTTCAGACAGCTGCTCACATAATAGTGCTGTTTTTGTTCCATCTTACCAATGATGTTTTCTATACTAAAAAAAATGGTGATACAATGAATCACAGAAACAACATGAAGTACTTTGATTTGAAAACTAGTTTCAAACTGTTTTCTTAATTTGTATGAACATTTTAATAAAACTGCAGAATAAATAATACAAAATATGATTAATACCTTGTTTAAATACAAACTAGAGTTTGCTCATCCATCTACATTTTTGGCAAACAGTATGATTATAAATTTTGGAAGATTTCTTCAGCCTGCAAATTTCTTACTGAAGAAAATGAAAAGGTCTACTAGAAGTCCAGCACACCTTATGCCCATGTAGAAGAAGTGTTACGATGTGTTTTCCTGAGAAACTGACACTTTCATAAAGAAAGTTTATGACTTCTCAAGATGTGCAGAAGCACTTAGTGAAATTTTCTACTTTATAAAATGGAAAGACAAACTCTCTTTAGATATGGGCCTGCAAGATGGCTATCGTTGTTACCTGCCAAAGAAAAGATGTTAAATGTTGACCTGCCACTATTTTCAAAGTTTGGAATAAAAGGAACATTCTTCTCTAATATGTAAGTACGCCGAGGATAAAAATGGAGAAAGGGGCCGGGTGCGGTGACTCATGCCTGTAATTCTAGCACTTTGGGAGGCCGAGGCGGGTGATTCACCTGAGGTCAGGAGTTTGAGACCATCCTGGCCAACATGGTGAAACCCCATCTCTACTAAAAATACAAAAATTAGCTGGGTGTGGTGGTGGGCGCCTGTAATCCCAGCTACTCGGGAGGCTGAGGCATGAGAATCGCTTGAACCCAGGAGGCAGAGTTTACAGAAAGCTGAGATCGTGCCACTGCACTCCAGCCTGGGTGACAGAGTGAGACTTTTTCTCCAAAAAAAAAAAGGAGAAAGGATTACAGTAAAATGGAAATTTACCTATCGTTTCTCTAAAGCTGTTTGATGATCTTTGAAGAGGTGGTAAAGAACATGGAAAAGGATGGACTGGCTGGACCTGAACTATTTAATGTTATATTAAATTGCAACAAAAATTCATACAGTAAAAAATAAACTCACAGTTTGGAAATAAGATTGCTTTACAAATTTAAAAAAAAAAAAAAAGAAGAAGAAAAGAAAGGAAAAGACAGAAAGTCACCAGAAAAGGGAAGCCAAGTTAAATAGGAGTTTCTTAGTTTAATTAAAACTATAATTTATTTAAAATTCAGCCCACTTTCACAAACTCAAATTACCTCAGTGCCTAAAACCATTTTCCCTGAGAAAGAGAGGTTTAACTTAGGATGACAACCAGTGTGCTTCGGAGTGCTTTAAAATGATGAACATTTTTAGGTGTGGATTGCCTGTATAGTGAATGTATAGATATTAAAGGACCTGATTAATAAACAAGTGGTCTGTTAAAACATACCTGCAGATATAAAGTGGATTTATTTTTTTGGAAAGCAGGAAACAAGTTCCTATAAGTCTAAAAGTCCACTGTTGGGGGTAAGTAAAAATCCTAACTATCCCATGCTCAAATACTGTTTTAGAGAGTATATTTAGCTTGATATCATCACAATAGAAAGACACCAGGTATCACTGAAATGTGGACTTTATATAAAAGGAGATCTGTAGGATAAAGTAAATTTTACATGGCTACATTTAGTTTTCCACCACATTAAATAAATGTAAGATGTCCTGAAGGCTGCAGGCAGTTTAGAGAAGTATTATTAGAAAAAGAAACAAAAAGAATAAAAATATCCTACTGTAATATGGGACAGATAGAAACACATCATTGTTATTTTTTTCTTGAATATAGGTCATATCTGTTTTAATTAGTGCTATTGGTCCTATGAGTTCTATTAATATAATGTACTTCACAGGACTCTTGAATGCGCTCATATAAAGAAATATTACATTTTTGTACATTTGTGTAATTTTTGTATGTATTAATGTAGACAATAAAATATAAAATTTTGATACAGTTTAAAAGTGTTAAATTTCTGTACCAGACAACAAAAAGAAGCATTATAAAAAATTGCTATAGTTTTCTAGGCATAGCATTTGGTTAATTAGTCACACTACTAATTACTAATTGCTACTATTAAGTATTTTCGTTGCTGTTTTAACAATAGCATTTATGTAACAGAAAAAATGGATATAAAGAGTAAATATGCAATTTTAGATGAACACTTTACTTTTTCATATTTTTATGCTAAAGTAAGAACATGCACTATATGTATATAATTATGTGTTTTTAAAATTATCAATATCATTATCATTATGATTCATTTTTTGTCGGGTATCACTGTGTCCTTGATTGACTCTCTAAAAAGTTGGTCACAGTACAGAAAAGTCATCTGTGCAGCTTTTAAAAATAAAGATTCTCAGGCCCCACACCTAGAGTAATGGATGGGTAATAAAGGGTAGGGATTTGTATTTTAAAAAACACCCAAGTAATTCCAATGTATAGCCTAGTTTGGGAAGCACTGTGATATTTCCCTGGAGGTTGAAGAACTGTTAGAGTTTTATTTCAGATTCAGTAAGTTTTTTACTCAAATGACAAAATGGCAGCACTATATATGAAATATGAAAATATTAACAATTTGCATTTGATGCCAACTTCCTCAGTGTTAGGGTTTTACCTTTATCTTTGTCTGCTTGGTGACAAGGCAGACAAAGTCTAGATATCATCTTTGGTGAGATGTAGCTGGCAGGAGGGAGATGGTGGAGGGAGTGGTAGGAACACAGATGGCCAACTGCCTGTACGTAGATCCAGACTTTACTATTCACCAGTAGCAGGGCTGTGGGCAAGTGAGTTTTTGTTAACCTTATTTTTCTTAACTATATGATGAAGATAACAGATTGTACTCAAAATGTTACAGTGCCTGGAACTTTAAAAATGTTTCATAAATATAAACTAAATAAAGGAAAAGGACAATTGGAATTCATTCTCTTTATTGTTCAGATTCCAGTCTCCAGATGGAAACCCAGTAGAACTAGGAATTACTTTTTTAGTGGAAAAATGTCTAGATCTGGGATATATAGGGTAGGAAAATAGAAAATATAGCCATCGTATGGCTTCACATTTCTCACTTCTTATTTGACCTTGAGCCATCTGAGCCCTGGTTTCAATCGCTTTACATTGAAATTTTAATATCTTTTTCACAGGACTCCTCTGAATCAAAAAAAAAAAAAAATGAAAGAGATTTGAAAAAAGTGCTAATGAATATTAAAATGCTAGGTAAATAGAAGATAATATTGCCTTCTTCATATGTGAGTTCAAAACTATTGCTTGCATTTGTAACGCTGACATATATGAATTAGAAATAAAATATAAAGCTGTAAATATGGACTGAAAATAAAGTTTTGCTAGAGGTTGGATAGTTTTATAAATTTGTTTTACTTTTTATACAGTGTTTACACTTAGAAAAGAAGAATAAGAGTTGTGATTCTCATATTATTGATAATGCTTGATGTAGTCTGATGGAAAAAGAAAGAATTCTGTCAATCTCCTGAGGTCTATGATGTTTTTCTTTCATGTTGTAATTCCTGTTTTCCTTCTGTATTTGATTGATAATGTACATTGTACCTTGTACCTTGATAACTATTCCATGCTGACTGAACACTAATGAATCAAGATTGTGAACAGGAACTCACAAATTAGAGAACTATCATTTAAGCTCATTCAAATTTCTAAACTTGACAGCAAATGCTCACAACTGGGTGAGCATGGAAACAGTCCAAATGTTACACTACTAGAAAGATAATTAAACTGAGAATCAACATTTTAGGATATTTCTCCCAAACACTCACAGATCCTTAATTCTGGAGCCCAAGGGAGAAACAGTGGCTAGCAGTAGATGTCTTCTTATAAGGGTTGGCAGCCTATTTTCCAAGCCTTACAAAGGTTGAACACTATAATCAAAATGCCTAATGTTATCATCAAAAAGCATTTTTTGACCATAGAGTTGATGTTTCTTTACTAAGAAATCTACTAAGGTCCTCAGTAAAAGTCCAGTTGTAAGTCTAGTTGTGCCACAGCAGAACAGAATCATGCTAGAGAAATCCAACACTCTCCCAGATCTTTGACACATTATATGAGTGGTCTTGGGCTAAAAGCTGTATAGGTTTAAAATCTTTTAATACTGTAGAATTATGAAAGAGAAAAATTATTATTATTTTGTAAAATAAAGTTCTTCTGGAAGCCAGCTCCACATAGATGAGATATTTTTATTACACACCTGTTAAATTTCTATAATTGGTGGGTTTTGATGAAGAAGCAGCTTAACCTCCATGACAACATTTACTGCGTTTTGCCTCAGAGAAATTGCTACCATTTTTTTGCAAAGTAAATGTGTATGTGTGTGTGTGTGTATACCACATCTGTACTTTTCACAATAAACCTGCATGAGAGATACAATTACCTTTAGAATACAGATAAGAAAACTGATATTCAGGTCGTGTGACTGTGTGACTTATTCCAGTGCAAATGCAAATAATATGTGATAAAAACAGAAGTTAAATTCAAGTCTATGTGAACTCCTGGTTAAAATGGTGGCATAGAGGCACTTTTACTTTATTCTCCATCAAAACTCTCCAGGAACATAAAAATAATAAAATAGAACAGATGCAGTGGCTCACACCTATAATCCCAACACTTTGGTAGGCCAAGCAGGGAGGACTGCTTGAGGCTAGGAGTTCCAGACTAGCCTAGGCAATATATTGAGACCCTGTGTGTACAAAGAATTTAAAAATTAGCTGGACATGGTAGCACTGTAGTCCCAGCTTCCAGGGAGGCAGAGCCAGGAAGATGGCTTGAACCTAGGAGTTTGAGGCTGAAATGCACTATAATTGCACTACTGCACTCCAGCCTGGGAAAAAAGAGCAAGACCTTATCTCAAAAACAAACAAACAAACAAAAACACTAAAAGGATGAAATACAGAGGAAAATATAGCAACATTATTTTGAATCAAACAAAGAAATTATACAAATGTCAAATCACAAACATAAAAAGCATTACCTGTCAGATATCTTGAAATTTGGGCCAATAAGAGGGGGCATCAAGCCCTGAAGCATACCTTCTCAGAACTTGAACAAGATGTAGTTTTTTATATAATAGGTGCTGTGGTCCTAAAATGCCCATTCAAAAATTATCTGATCAAAGTGGTGAGCTCTAGAGACACGGATGGACCACAGAAAAAGACAAACAATGCATCTGTAGAGACCAAATTTCATCTAGAATGTCAGGGAGGTAAAGCTGAAGGAGGAGGGCAGCACCAAGCCTTTTTCTGTGGACAATCTAGCCTCCTGGCTGAGGGAAATGTGGAGGGGAGGCACAGCCACCCTTGAGATGGCAGCTTACTGGGTTGTTCAGGGAGTTGGTTTATGTATGAGGTGAATACTTGCATATGGTCTGGTTTGTTTTTGTTGTTTTGAGTCACTTTTGGCCTATAGGACTCCTCCTTGTAGACAAGTGTAGGTATAAACACTACGATTCTCCAGAACTTAGGAGCATTGATGTATGTCTGAGAAACAGATGGTTTTACTCTCAGTCCCTTTGCTAGCACACTTTAGGCTTCACAGACATAAGGAGTGAGTGCCCAGCACTAGAACCATGCCCCAATACTTAACTGGTATTGAACAAGCATTTGTAAAACTAAACTGAAAACAAACAACAAAACTCTTCCATTTTAATGGAGAATCCTCAATGATGAAACTGTGAGTTGGCAGTGACTATCAATTATACCTTTTTGGAAAGTTAATACTTATTAGCATTAAACTGGCCCATCATGAGTACTTAGTTTACATATTAATGACTGAATAAGGACACTTTGGAAATGCTTAGACATTGTTTTATTCTGATTTCATGTTAACTTTGTTGGATCCTTTCGCACTGTACTAAGAATGCCTTTTTTTTCTCTTATTTAAATGATTTTTATCATGAGCAAGGTAAACAGAATCAGTGGACTCTAAGCACTAATTGCTTAGCCAAGAGTTATGAAAATGACCAGAGCATATATACACTTGTTAGTGATGGGGTGTATACTTACTCTGAACCTACTACTTGCTGATACAATCTCATTTATTCCTCAAAACAACCTTGCATTGTCAGGCTTATTTATCTATCTTAAAAACTGAAAAACTCAGATGCCAAGTGGCTTGTTCGAGCTCACCTAGTTAGTAAATGGCAGTGTTGAGACTGCTTAGATCACTGAATTCAAAGCCTGAGTTCCATACAGGTTAGTGCTTTCCAAAATGAGTTACCTATAAAAGGATAGATACATTTGAATGAATTAAAATGTGGGATGAAGTCAGAAAATAAATACATAAAGTGTAGCAATTACGTTCATTCCTCATGGGTCATTTCCCAAAGAAGAAAATGTCATGAAATTATTTTAAAGCAGAGATCAATAAAATAAGACATCGAAAAAGAAATACTCTTCTGAGAGTTTATATTGCAATCACATTAACATTCTCCCATGAAGAGGAATAAGGAAGATAACAGCTATATCTATTTAAGTTGTAAAAAATTATGTAGTATCCATAAATAATGAAATTGCTTAATAAATCTCCACATTTAATTATCTTTCTACATTGTAGTCAATTTTCATTTTTGAACTATATTTCATGAGGCATATAAACATTGGACTTCATCTGAAAGGTCTCTTAAATTAAGCACCAATATCTTTACTCTCTCTGAAGACTTAAATGCCACAATTTAAAAGAGAAATACACTAATATGAAATAGACTCTCTTTGCATAGTCATTGAATCATGCTGGAAAAGTAAACAATGCATTTTCATACTTTTTACCTCAAATATGACTTCAGTCATGGCAGTGACAGGACAGACAGGACATTTCAGTACAATTCCAGATGAGCAGCACCACCCCTTTCCAAATATTCACCTTTAATAGTCATTTTTATTATCCAATCTGACAGCACAGGCCCACGAAGTTCAGAAATTTCTTATTCACAGCTAGTTTAATCTGACCTTTGGTATAACTGAATGAGCTGTATAACAATATTGAACAACAAGAAAAATCAACCAAAAGCAAAGAGACCTAAAGTTTATTTAGACCATATGTCTTTTCTGTTGATAAATGGTTTGTTTCCATATGGGCCTATTAATCATTTATTTATTCATGTAGAAAATATCTATTGAATGTCTAGTGCATTCAGATACCAGAAAAACAATAAAAACACAAGTTGCCTTCCTTCATCAAGCACACAGTTGTAGTGGAAATATAATTATCAAATACTAATTTTTATCCCGATCATTTCTTCCCCTTTTCATCACTATCCTCAATGTAAGTGGTTAGCACATTCTGGGTTTATTACACATGCAGAAGCATATCGCCAGGCCAAAAAATGGCTATCCATGGGTTTCAAAACTTTTTTTTTTTTTTGAGACAGAGTTCCACTCTCGTTGCCCAGGCTGGAGTGCAATGGCACGATCTCGGCTCTCTGCAAGCTCCACCTCCCAGGTTCAAGGGATTCTCCCGCCTGAGCCTCCCAAGTAGCTAGGATTACAGGCACCTGCCACCATGCCCGGCTAATTTTGTATTTTTAGTAGAGACGGGATTTCTCCATGTTGATCAGGCTGATCTCGAACTCCCGACCTCAGGTGATCCACCCGCCTCAACCTCCGAAATTGCTGGGATTACAGGTGTGAGCCACTGTGCCTGGCCAGGTTTCAAAACTTCTAAATCCCAGAGAGGAAGGCAAAGGCCTACCTCTTGCTGTCCCCACTCCTCCACCTGTAGAATCTGGCAAGACATTACTATCTTTTGCCCAGAGCCTCCCTAACTAGTATCCCTGCCTTTATCTGTGTTGCTTGAAAGTCCGTTCTCCATATGTAGGTAATCCTTATAAACTTAAGCATATCATGTCATCCCTTTGTTCAAACCCCTCCAGTTTCTTCCCATCAACACGGAGTAAAATCCAAAGAATGTGTAATGGCTGACAAGCCTGTCTACACTCTCCCTCTTCCCTCTCTGAGCTCACATGCATTTCTTCACTGCCTCTGGGTTACTGAAAGAAGGTTACAATATGACAAGCCATTTTCAGAAAGAAGTAAAGATCAGGGAGGGAACACCTTTCTCTGCGGCCATATTCTGTAAAACACGTTCTTCTTTAGTGGCTGATAAGCAATTTTAAGTATCTTAGCAAGAAAGAAGACAGGAAGATCTTTTTAGCTTTTCCTAATTCTAATCTGTGAATAATGTCTCTGACAGACAAGGCAAAGAAAACTGGACTTTTAGGATGAGAATGTATTCCTTGATTTAGAGAATAGTTAAGGTTTAGGCTCTGTATAGACTGTTCCCAACCCATGTTTTTTATATGTTATTTGTGAAATGTGTTTTTCTTCTTAGTCCTAAGTAATAAAAGACAGTCGTAGTGTCATACTGGCCCTGACATGTTCTTTCTCAATTGCCATTCAAGCTACCCTAACATGTATTGGCTGATACTCACCATGTGTTAGGTAGAGTGCTAGACACTGGGTATAGAAGAATGAATCAGAGAAAACCTCCACCTCTAAGGGGCACATGCATTCTACTGGCAGAGATAGAGCCGTTGGCATCACCACTGCTTTGGTTACAAAGCATTGTGAAAATATCAAGGCCTAGAAATTAAACTTAAGCATGTGTATTCTTAAACAAGTCACTTGACTTCTCTTAGCTTTAGTTTCATCATTCACCAAAGGCTATGTGAGGATTTTATGATCAGTTTTACATAGCGATCCTAGTTTACCGGTTGCACATCATAAGTACTCAACAAGAGGTAGCTATTTTTCACATGGATGAGAAGTGTTTCATAGTATTTCTATGACTTCAGACTCCTATGCAGAGCCAGCCTACACATGGATAATTAACTCAGAAATGATCAGTTTGGAAGCAAATTAAGACTGAGGTAGGGCTATGGCAGTGGTGAGAGTCAGGAAGTAAACAGAAAGAGTACATGTCAATACAGATTCTAGATCAACTTCTGTGTTTTTGGAGAATGGCTTTATTTTCATCTTTTTAATGGTCTTTTAATATTTATGAAGGTTAGTAAGCAAATCAATTGCTCTTAGCCATTATGACAGAGCCAAGTGATATGGTTTGGCTGTGTCCCCACACAAATCTCATCTTGAATTATGGCTCCCATAATCCCCACATGTGGTGGGAAAGACTCGGTGGGAGGGAATGAAATCATGGGGGTGGGTTTTCCTGTGCTGTTCTCATGATGGTGAGTGGGTCTCAAGAGATCTGATGGTTTTATAAAGGGGAGATCTCCTGCACAGGTTGCCTGCCACCATGAAAGATGTTTCTTGTTCCACTTTGCCTTCCGCCATGTTTGTGAGGCTTCCCCAGCCATGTGGAACTGTGAGTCCATTAAACCCCCTTTCCTTTATAAATTACAGTCTCAGGTATATCTGTATTAGCAGCATGATAAAAGACTAATATAGTACATTGGTACTGGGTAGCAGGGTGTCACTATAAAGATACCCAAAAATGTGTAAGTGACTTTGGAAATGGGTAACAGGCAGAGGTTGGAACAGTTTGGAGGGCTCAGAAAAAGACAGGAAAATGTGGGGAAGTTTGGAACTTCCTAGAGAATTGTTGAATGGCTTTGACCAAAATGCTGATAGTGATATGAACAATAAATTTCAGGCTGAGGTGGTATTAGAAGGAGATGAGGAACTTTTGGGGAACTGGAGTAAAAGTCACTGTTAGTATGCAGAGAGACTGGTGGCATTTTGCCCCTACCCTAGAGATCTGTGGAACTTTGAACTTGAAAGAGATAATTTAGGGTATCTAGTGGAAGAAATTTCTAAGCAGCAAAGCATTCAAGAAGAAGCAGAACATAAAAGTTTGGAAAATTTGCAGACTGAGACGCAATAGAAAAGAAAACCTCATTTTCTGAGGAAAATTCAAGCAGGCTGCAGTAATTTGCATAATTAAAGAGGAGCCAAATGTTAATCACCAAGACAAAGGGGAAAATGTCTCCAGAGCATGCCAGAGACCATGGCAGCCCCTCCCATCACAGACCTGGAAGCCTAGGAGGAGAAAATGGTTTCCTGGGCCAGGTCCAGGCCCCACCCTGCTCTATGTAGCTTTGGGACATGGTGCCCTACATCTCAGTTGCTTCAGCTCCAGCCGTGGCTAAAAGAGTCCAACATACAGCTCAGGCTGTTGCTTCAGAGGATGTAAGCCTCAAGCCTTGGCAGCTTACACATGGTGTTGGGTCTATGAGTGTACAGAAGTCAAGAATTAAGGTTTGGTAACCTCCACCTAGATTTCAGAGGATATATAGAAATGCCTGGATGTCCAGGCAGACGTTTGCTGCAGGGGTGGGGCCCTCATGGAGAACCTCTGCTAGGCCAGTGTGGAAGGCAAATGTGGGGTTGGAGCCCCCACACAGAGTCCCCACTGGAGCATTGCCCAATGGAGCTGTGAGAAGAGGATCACCATCCTGCAGACGCCACCATGAACATGGAAAAGCCATAGACACTCAACACCAGACTGTGAAAGCAGCCAGGAAGGGGGCTGTACCCTGCAAAGCCACAGGGGCAGAGCTGCTCAAGACCATGGGAGCCTACCTCTTGCATCAGCATGACATGGATATGAGACATGGAGTCAAAAGAGATCATTTTGGAACTTTAAGATTTAATGATTGCACTATTGGATTTTGGACTTGCATGGGGCCTGTAGCCCTTTGCATTGGCCAATTTCTTCTATTTGGAATAGATGTATTTGCCTAATGCCTGTACCACCATTGTATCTAGGAAGTAACTGACTTGCTTTTGATTTTGCAGGCTCATAGGCAGAAGGGACTTGCCTTGTGTCAGAAGACACCCTGGACTTGGATTTCTGAGTTAATGCAGGAGTGAGTTAAGACTGGGGGACTGTTGGGATGGCATAATTGGTTTTGAAAGTGAGGACATGAGATTTGGGAGGGGCCACGGGTTAAATGATATGGTTTGGCTCTGTGTCCCCACCCAAATCTTATCTTGAATTGTACCTCTCATAATTCCCATGTGTCATGGGAAGGACTGGGTGGGAGGTAATTGAATCATGGGGGTGGGTTTTCCCATGCTGTTATCATGAGAGTGAGTAAATCTCCCAACATCTCAAGGTTATATAAAGGGGAGTTCCCCTGCACACACTCTCTTGCCTGCCACTATGTAAGATATTTCTTATTTTCCCCTTTGCCTTCCTCCATGATTGTGAGGCCTCTGCTGTCATATGGAACTGTGAGTCAATTAAACCTCTTTCCTTTATAAATTACTCAGTTGCAGGTATGTCTTTATTAGCAGTGTCAGAACAGACTAATACGCCAAGTGTCAAGCCAACCATTTTAAAATCCAACCACTCTTTGTATACAAACACAATACAGGTGGCATGTCCCTCTGCTTCTAGCTACTTTACTTGAATTTTATTGAGAAATATCCCTCAGTAAGAAAAGGAAGGAAAGTAAAATTATATGCACAACATATCTTGGTGCAATGGTGCTCTTTTCACTTGACATCAGACATATCTTGAGGCGTGTGGGGTACCCACTCTTCTAGATTAAGTGTTTAGGTTTCTCTCCTTTCCAGTGCAGAGAACTTGGGGCAGAGGAAATTTTTTAGCTCCATGCCTAGGCACAACTCTGAGTGCTTGGTGGCCACCCACTGAACACCCTCACCCAGAGAATTGGTGCTTGTTCTTGCCATCAGGGGACCTGATGTTAATCCAGCCTGCCCTGTCTGACACACCTATCTTGGTTCTCCCCCTGGGACTGAGCAGGGAGCTCAGACCACTGTGCACTCTATGGATCTGCCCAATGCCTGAGGCAACAGGGAGCTTCTCCCAGTAAATAATGATCAAGTGTATATCCGTCCACATTGGCCACAGCCTACTCTTACCCATAACAACCTGGAGACTGAATGGTGCAACACGACAGGAAATCTGCTGATATAAGCACACAGCTCTGGGGAATGGGACAAACTTCCTGAGACCACTGACACTTCAGCCCCACAGGAGGCAATGAGCCTTCTCCCATGCCTAGTACATTGCTACTACAATCAGCATTTGGGAAAGCCACCACACAAAGGCTATCTATAACCAAGGAACTTATACAGACTCTTTGACATTGAAAATGCCTAGAACTGGAGATCTAACCCTTGGCATGGTCCACCCCTAAGGGAAGGGGGAGCACAGCCCACAAAAGCCTCCCTTAGGTCAAAGGAAAACAAGCACAGAACCATGTGCTGAAGGCAGCACCACCAAAGCCCAGAAACAGATGTGGAGAGGGGTTCATCTCCCACCTCCCTACTCCCTGCCTCAGTGCAATGTTGCGGACTCGGCAGTGGCTCTTCCTCTCAGGGCCTGAGGAGTGTGAAATGGAAAAGGTCACTTCCTGGGATTCTAGAGCAGCTCCATCCCCACTGAAGGCAAATGTACAGGGAGAAGGCCCTTTCCACACTTCTCCTTTGCTTCTTCCCCCACCCCTAACCACTTTTATTCTTAAGTACCACCTTCCGGAATGCAGCCTGAATTACACCATCAAACAAAATTCCTCCTACAAGCAGCGTCTCAGAAAGCCACTGAATAAAACCATTTGCAACCAAGGAATACTTATAAAGCCTTATAGAGCATCCTGAAGCAAAGCCCATTGATTTTACAAAGTATGTTCAACAGTCATACTCCTAAGGAAAAAAATAATAAAATATGAAGAAGCTGCAACCAAATGACAGCAAATTCAAAAAAAGACAGCTTTCTCATATGAGTTGAAACCAGTGCAAGAACTCTGACAACACAAAAAGCCAGCATGTTTCATCACCTCCAAAGGATCCCACTGTCTCCCAAGCAATAAATCCTAACCAGAATAAAATGTTCAAAATTACAGATATAGAATTCAGAATGTGGATAGCAAAGAAACTCAACGAAACCCAAGAGAAAGTGGAAATCCAACATGAAGAAGCCAGCAAAATGATCCCAGATTTGAAAGATGACATAGCTATATTAAGAAAGAACCAAACAGAATTTCTGGAATTAAAAAATTTACTACAGGAATCTCAAAATACAATTGGAAGTCTTAACAACAGACTAGACCAAGAAAAAGAAAAATTTTAAAACTCAAAGACTAGTCCTTCAAATCAATGTAGTCAGATAAAAATAAAAATAAACAATTTAAATGAAGAAAGCCTTTGAGAAACATGAGATTATGTAAAGCAGTCAAATGTATGACTTATTGGCATTCCTGAGTCAGAAAGAGAGAAAGTAAGCAACTTGAAAAACATATTTGAGGATATAATTCTGAAAAATTTCCCCAATCTTGTTAAATAGGTCAACATGAAGAGATAGGAAATCAAGAGAACTCCTGCGAGATACTATACAAGAGGATCTTCCCCAAAGCATAGTCATCAGACTCTCCAAGGTCAACACAAAAGAAAAACATCTTATACGCAACTAGAGAAAAGGGTCATATTACCTATAAAGAAAAACCTATCAGATGAGCAGTGGACCTCTTAGAAGAAACCTAAATGCCAGAAGAGACTGGGGGCTCGTTCTTAGCGTTGTTAAAAAAAATGCCAGCCAAGAATTTTATATCTGACAAAAACTAAGCTTCATATATGAAAGAGAATTATAGTCTTTCCCAGAAAAACAAATGCTTAAGGAATTTGTCACTACCAGATTGGTCCTACAAGACATGCTTAAAGGAGTTCTAAACATGGAAGTGAAGTGATGATACTTGCAAAAGGACATGCAATGCATAACCCATGGACCCTGTAAAGCAACTACACAATCAGGACTATGAAATAACCCACTAACACTAGGAATAAAACTTCACATATTAATACTAACCTTGAACATAAATGGCCTAAATGCCCCCACTTAAAAGACATAGAATGGGAAATTGTATAAAAAACAAGACCCATCCTACTCACTATGGGAGACCCACCTCACATGTAACATCACCCATAAGCCCAAAGTAAGGGGATGGAGAAATATCCATTACACAAATGGAAAACAAAAAAGAGTAGGGGTCACTATTCTTGTATCAGATAAAATAGACCTTAAACAACAAGGTGTGGGGAGGGGGGAAGGATAGCATTAGGAGATATACCTAATGCTAAATGACGAGTTAATGGGTGCAGCACACCAACATGGCACATGTATACACATGTAACAAACCTGCATGTTGTGCACATGTACCCTAAAACTTAAAGTATAATAATAATAAAATTAAAAAAAATAAAATATAGGGAGGCATTACAGTGAAAAGATATTCATCATACCATTATAATGCCCAGCAACAGGAAAATAGTTAAATAAATTCTTGACTCTATTGTGAGGTCTTCAGCCTTTAAAAAACAACAACAACAACAAAAAATACAAAACACACATTACACAATGATAAAGCGTTCATTTCAACAGGAAGATTTAACTAATCCAATTATACATGTAGCCAACATTGGAGCACCCAGATTATAAAGCAATTACTTCTAGACCTAAGGAAAGACTTTGAAAGCCACACAATAATACTAGTGGACTTCAACACTCCTCTGACAGCATTAGACAGAACATCAAGGCAGAAACAAACAAACAAAAAAAATTATAGACTTAAATTGACACTTGACCAATTGGATCTAACAGACATCTACAGAATAATCCTTCCAACAACCAAAGAATATACATTCTTCTTATCTGCACACAAAACATACTTTAAGGTTGACCACATGCATGGTCTTAAAGCAAGTCTCCGTAAATTTTTTAAAAAATCAAAATCATAGCAAGCATTTTCTCAGATCACAGTGGAATAAAAATATAAATCAATACCAAGAGAAGATTTCAGAATCACGAAAATACAGGGAAGCTAAACAACTGATTCCTTAATGAGTTTTGGGCAAACAACAAAATTAAGGCAGAAATAGAAAAGCTCTTTGAAACAAGAGATAATAGAGACACAACATACCAGTACCTCTGGGATATGGCAAAAGCAGTGTTAATAAGAAAGTTTATAGCACTAAATGCCTACATCAAAAAGATACAAAGATCTCAAATTAACAATTTAGCTTGCCCCTGAAAGAACCAGAAAAACAAGAACCCCAAAGCTAGCAGAAGAAAAGAAATAACTAAAATAAGAGCATAACTAAATGAAATTAAAACTTCCAAAAATATATAAAGGTCAATGAAAAGTTTTTTTTTTAAAGGATAAACAAGATTGATAGATTACTAGCTAGATTAACAAAAAAAGAGAGAAGATCTAAATAATCAGAATTAACAAAGGCGACATCACAACTGATTCCACAGATTACAAAAGATCCTCAGAGACTGCTATGAACACCTCTATGTACACAAACTAGAAAATCCAGAGAAAATGTATAAATTCCTGGAAACACACAAACTCCTGATATTGAATGAGACAGAAATCCGGACAGACCAATAAAGAGTAATAAAATTGAATTAGTAATAAACATCTACCAACCAAAAACAGTCCTGGACCAGGTGGATTCATAAGCACATTCCACCAGAAATACAAAGAGGAGCTGGTACAATCATTCTGGAACTATTCCAAAACACTGAGGACAAGGGACTTCTCACTAACTCCTTTTCTGAAATAAGTACCTTCCTGACACCAAAATCCAGCAAAAATATATGAAAAAAAGAAAACTACAGGTCAGTATCCCTGATGAACATAGATGCGAAAGTCCTCAGCAAAATACCAGCAAACTGAATCCAGTGGTACATCAAAAAGTTATTTCAAAACAACCAAGTGAACTTTATTCCTGGGATGCAAGAATGGTTCAATGTATGCAAATCAATAAATGTGATTTGCCACATGAATAGAATTAATAACAAAATTATATGATCATCTCAATAGACGCAGAAAAAGAATTTGATTAAATCCAACATCCTTTTATGATAAAAACCCTCAAGAAACTAAGCATCGAAGAGACATTCCTCAAAATAACAAGAGCCATCTCTGTCAAATCCACAGCCAACATCATACTGAACAGACAAAAGCTGGAAGCATTCCCTCTAAGAACTGAAACAAGACAAAGATGTCCACTCTCACCACACCTATTCAGTGTAGTACTGGAAATGTCTTCATAGCCAGAGAAATCAGGCAAGAGAAAGAAAGGCATCCAATTAAAAAAGAAGTCAAATTATCTCTCCTTACTGGTGATATGATTCAACACCTAGAAAATCCTAAACATTCTGCCAACAGACTCCTAGACCTCATAAATGACTTCAGCAGGGTCCCAGGATGCAAAATCAATGTACAAAAATTAGTAGCATTTCTATATGTCAATTACCTTCAAGTTGAGAACTCAATTAAGAGCACAATTTCATTTCCAATAGCCACAATAAATAAATAAATAAATAAATAAATAAATAAATAAATAAATGCATGCATGCTTAGAATACACTTAACCAAGAACATGAAATATCTCTATGAGGAGAACTACCAAACACTGCTGAAAAAAATGGCAGATGACAGAAACAAATGGAAAAGTGTTTACTGCTCATGGTTTGGAAGAATCAATATTATTAAAATGTTCCTACTACCCAAAGAAATCTACAAAATCAATGCTATCCTTATCAAATTATCAACATCATTTTTCACTGGATTAGGAAAAATTATTCTAAAATTAATATAGATTTACAAAAGAACCTCAATAACCCAAACAATCCTAAGCAAAAAGTACAAAGCTGGAGGCCAATTCAAACTATACTATAAGGCTATGGTGACCAAAACAGCATGGTACTGGTACAAAAACTGTCACACAGACCAATGAAATAGAATGGAGAACCCAGAAATAAAGCTGCACACCTATAGTGATCTGATCTTTGACAAAGTCAACAAAACTATGCAATGAGGAAAAAATCTTCTATTCAATAAATGGTGCTGGGAAAACTAGCTAAGCATATGCAGAAGAATGAAACTGGATCCCTACCTCTCATTGTATAAAAAAACTAACTCAAGATGGACTAAAGACTTAAATGTAAAACCTCAAACTGTAAAAATTCTAGAAGAAAACCTAAGAAATACTTTTCTAGACATTGGCCTAGGCAAATAATTTATGACTAAGTCCCCAAAAGCACTTGAAACAAAATAAAAAATAGACAAAGGGGACTAAATTAAAGTGTTTCTGCACAGCAGTGAAAGAAACTCTCAAAAGAGCAAACCGACTATCCATAGAATAGGAGAAAATATTTGCAAACTATGCATCTGACAGAGGACTAATATAAAAAATCTATAAGAAACCTAAATCAGTCAACAAGAAAACAAAAAACAACTTCATTAAAAAGTGGGCAAAGAGCATGAACAGACACTTCTTAATAGAAGACATACAAGTTGACAACAAACATGAAAAGAATGCTCAACATCACTAATCATCAGAGAGATGTAAATCAAAACCTCAGTAAGATATCATCTCACACCTATCAGAATGGCAATTATTAAAAAGTCAAACAATAACAGATATTGATGAGGTTGCAGAGAAAAGGAATGCTTATCCACTGCTCGTAAGAGTGCAAATTAGTTTAGCCCATGTGGGAAGCAATTTAGAGATTTCTCAAAGAACTAAAAATACAAATACCATTTGACCCAGCAATTCCATTATTGAGCACATTCCCCGCTGCCCAGCAAAAAAAAAAAAAAAAAAAAAAAAAAAAAAATTCTACCAAAAAGACACATGCACTCACGCACTTGTATGTTCATTGCAGTACTATCTACAATAGCAAAGACATGGAGTCAACCTAGTGCCCATCAGTAGTGGACTGCATTACAAAAATTGTGGTATATATATACCATGAAAAATTACACAGCCATAAAAAAGAAAAGGGTCATGTCGTAGCAAAGGTGGGAAATGGCTGAAAAACATTCTGTTGGATACTATGTCCACTATCTGAGTGACAGAAACAATAGGAGTCCAAACCTTAGCATCACATTATATAACCTTATAACAAACCTGCACATGTACCCCTGAATCTAAAATAAAAATGGCAATTAAAAATATAAATTTCAAAATAAAATAAATCACATAAAATTATTTGCATAGCTTGTCATGTGTCCAATATGTACAAAGAACATTTTTCATAGTCTCCATTAATCCTCAAAACAACATTGTATAATGTCACAATTACAGATGAAGACTCAGGTACAAAGCAGTGAATATGTTGCCACAGGTCTCAGAGGTAAAATGGACCAGACCCAGGTGGTCAGGCGTTCTTTCTTTATGGAGAACTGCCACTTCTCAAGGCCAGACAGAGCTCAAGTCAGATGTTCTGCAGGAGATCCAACATCATTCTTATCACCTACTCTTCAGGAAACCACTTGACTTCCAACTTAGTTTCCTGAGTGAGCACTGTAGCAAAAATAAACACTGGGAATTCTGGATTGGCCCTTAGTCTCCAAACAGCAGTACCTCCCAGTGAAAAGGCACAGTAGCACCCTGGAAGAGAGATAAGTCTGTTGATTTAGGTGGTTGAGAGTTCTGGGAACTGATAACGTTCAAGTTATCAGCATCTGCTAAGCTGATGATGTCACGTAGCTACTTTCACACTTAAAACCCTGGTTTGAACAATTTAAATGGCTTTTCTCCTTACAAGACTTCAGAGCTTTTAATATGTTCAAGTGCACTTCACAAAGTTTTTTGTATTCTTTATCTGAAGAGATTAGCATTCCATTGAAGATATTTTAGAAGCAATTTTAATAATAATCAAAATGAAAGTAACAAAATAAGTTCTAGTCAAAGTTTTCTTATTCGTTAGTAGTTATTATATATGTATAATAAAGTGTATATTAAAATGTAATTCTATATTTTATAAAATATATATACATATTCAAGTGTCAATATAAAGATGAGGACAGCAACACCCATAACAGTTATTATTGAGCCTTATCTACTTGACAAAAACTGTGTTAACTCCTCATCCTCACGAATTTTGTGCTGAGTAGCATCAAATACTAAGAAACAATATTACTGATAGGAGCAAGGACTCTGAAGCTGAGCTCCTGAATTTAAACCCCAACTCTGTCTCTATCTAACCTTGCACAAGGTACTGGTCTCCCCGTGTTTCAATCTCTTCATCCATACAGTTGGTATAATAATGCTTACAGAAACTATACCTATTCATCCCATTTTGCAAATGAGGAAACAGACAGAATAAAATTGTCATTAAATGGAGAAAAGTGAGAGGCAATTGTCCTTTAAGAAAAAATCTGGATCTTAGAACCAGAAGGCCTAGAACCCAGTTTTGCCAAGCACTAGCTACATGGTCCTTGGCATACAAGACTTCTGTCTAAGGTTCCCTTACAGGTAAAATCAAGTTGATACTTGCTCCCCCCAGCACATACACACTATATGCCTTAAGTGTGGATTAAGTGAGAGAATGAATTGGAACGGACCCAGCACCAACATTCAGTAAGTGTCTGTAGAATCTAAATGTCCCTTTTGTAACATTCTCTCCTTATTAAACTCCAATTGACAAAAACTGAGGCAGCAAGTGATTGTGTATGTCAAGCATGTTTGTTTTCTTTTTCTTTACCCACCAGGAGACACAATCTTCTTTGAAACTGCAAATGCATAGCCACCCTATGAAGACTTCCTAAGAGAATTTCTTTGTTTGAATGCAACTTGCATGTACATGCTTTCCACATTTTACCTTTCTCCCATCCTACTTAACACATACTTTTTTGACTACCGTTATTTCTCCTGCTCAGTGTATTTTTCATTTCTGTGTAGACTTGATTTTAAATTATTTTCATCTCTAGAGATGAGGGGATATTTTTCAATATAAAATAAAAATTAAACGGAGCTCACTCATGCTTAAATACCTCCCCTGGTCTCAGACTCTATCACTGATCATTTATTAAGTAAAGATTTTGCAACATGAACATGAAAGATAAACAACTATCTGCTCAGTTGCTCAAGACATCATAAATGATTGGTGTGATGTCTGAGTACTACTCAGTTGTGACATGGTTGTGAGTGCTGACCTCATACTGAGACTCAAATTTGATTGGTGTCTTCACCTTATCACATTTCTTATTTCTCTTATTTCACTCTTTTATACTGAGTAGGAAGTAACAAACATTTGCCATAGTTGTCCATGAATCAGTATTTGGGAAACAAAATCACTATACAACCCTGCTTTAAAAACTGCTGCAAAATATTTGCTTTTACATTTGCATTTAATTGCCAATGTTCTGATTTTAGTGGTTATAACTCTTCTATATCTGGCTCTCATTCCTCATTAGAAGGACGCTCTTGCACAATAGTGGAAATTTAGAATTCAGTTAATACAGTCACACTCTACAAACAATGGTGATATGATCTGAGGAAATTGGCCCACATGCCAAGAATTAATGAAAAACATTAGAAAGCTCAGAGGAAGGAAGAGAAGAAAGAATGGGCTCCTTTCCATTAGTTTGATGGCTTTCTCACAATCCATATTTCATCAGTAACTGGTAGTATTTATGTTTAAAAATCAGATTACATCATGATATTATTGTGGAATCAGAACCATGTTGTAGCTGGCAACAAATGTACTTTGACAGGATTCAGATGAATCATCTTTCCTTGACCCTGCCTTATGACAGTGAACAAAGCAAAGAAAATGAAAGTGATGAAGCAACATGTCAGACTGAGAACTGGGTGCAAAGCCATTTTACTTTATTTGAATGTTATGAAAGTGGGATACTTGTTGACTTTACAGTCAAATTTACAGGTCTGATTTCCTTGGCTTAGCTCTTTGTTTGTCATGTTGTTTTGCCTTCTAAAAAAGAAATCATATCTAAGCTTCCCATCTAAAATATAGCCAGTATCCTAATTCTTGTGTCAAGGCTGAGTGTTGAGCTTGCACTAATTTATAAGATTTTTAAAGGATTGAAAATGAGACTCAACATGCACTTGTTCTTTGTCAGTCAAATGGGCACGGTGTCAGGAAGAGGCCCATGCCCTCTGGACCTCTTTCTTTCTGACTTTTTCTCTCTGTGAGGAAGTCCGTTAGGGTGTGTAATTGGTTTGAAATCTAGGAAGCATCTTAACCATGGTTTGACCTGGAGGGAGCCTCAGAGAGTGTTGAGAATCATAACTGCAGACTTGTTTCTAGACTACTGAGCCCTTGGACTGAAAGGCACAGTTGAGAACCGGAAAGGAAAAATTTGATGAATAATAGCTATGAAGAAGTCATCAGATGGCAGATTGAAATAAAACTTAGAAATGGCAAATGGGAGACAGCTGATAAGGGAAAGGACAGGAAATTCCTAGTGATATAAGTGAAGATCAGAAAAATAGTGCAAGTAAAGTATTACTCCGGTCCTTAAGAGTCTGACTTTAAGGGAGTGTCTATGGTGCCACTTCCAGCACATTGTGGACAGATGTTTTCCCACAGATTTTTACAATGAGATTGTCAAGAGCTGTGGACCAGAGTAAAAGGACTGATGTAGTATGAAATTAGAGTTGTAAGTGATTAACAAAATGGAAAGTTTCTGCCCTGTAACTGTTAAATGACCTTGCTAGAGTCTATATTCCATGGTGATATGCAAATATTAACAGCTTACAAGTAGTTAAGCATATCAGATAGACTCTCCATATAAACCATGAAAATTCAATTTCATGCAGGGACATATAAGGTGGCCTAGCATTACTAATGTTGCTATTTACCATCTAACTCTTGCTTCTTTCCTCCTCTAGAATTCATTTTATGTACTCAGTCTACTTTAGAAGATTATACCCCCAACTCCTAACATTTGAGTATCTAGAAGAGTGGCATTAATGTTAAAGGTAAAGAAGTTTCTTCAGAGGCTGACAATTTTGAATCAGAACATTCTTGGTAGAAAGGAAGAATGAGGGTCTTCTAATCCTACCATTTATCTGTTGCTTAAATTCCTTCTAGAAAAGTTTTTTCAACTGAATTGTGCCAGAAATGGGACCATAGGTATTTACATTCAACAAGTATTTACTGAGAATCTATCACAAGCTAGGCACTGTGCTGGGAATACAGTGGGAAACAAGACAGATACCATACCTGCCTTCATGGAGCTTGTAATGGAAGACAAATAACTAACATATAAGCCAATAAAGAAAGACAGGGATTTCAGGGAATCACAAGCACTACGAAAAAGTAAAGCAGATTGAAGTATAGTTAAAACTAATGCTCTAAAATGTTTGCAAAACCCCCCAGGCTATCTCATTCATGCCACACAAGATGCAAACACCATTAATGAAATTGGATCATCGGGGTCTCCCTTGTTCTATGAGGGCAAAATATTAACTATAAATTTGGAAAGAGAAAGAAACTTGACAATGCATACTTGTTTATCACATATTATTGAATACCTTCTATGTGCCAGGCACTGCAGGAATATTAGTTCGTGAGCATAGAAACTTTTCATTGTTCACAACTATATTCTCTAGAAAAGTCCCTGGAACAAGGTAGGTGCTCACTATGTTATGTAATTGAGTGAATACACAAATACAAGGCACTGGAAAAACAATACATAAGTTCATTACTGTAGCACTTCTAAGAATTAGAAGATTTTCACATTTTACAGATGAGGGAACCAGGTCTTAAAAATGTAAGGTAGTGGATTAAGACTGCACAGTAGTGAGAGATGGAGCTAGCACTCAAGGGGAGGTCTACTTTTTAATCTATTATGCACACTCACAAGGCCACTAGTCATGGCAGTGGGGTCTGGAGAAGCATATTTCCAAGGCAAACTTTGAACATGCACTCTTCAGTGTAATTATTTCTTTTCAATGATTTTTTATATCTTTCAAATTTAGGTTTAAAACTTCAGATCTGAACAGAGTCCTCCAGGATCCAGTCCCTGCCAAAGCCTAGTCTCCTCTGTAATTCTTTGTATCAGTCTCTCCTCGAGATTTCCTCACTCTCCCGTATAATTCAATTTGCCTTCAGAGTATTACATTTCTCATCACCTCCATGTTTTCCATATACTACCCCACTGCATGAAGTGTCCTTCACCTTTTCTTTTGCTTTTAAAATTCCTGCTAATCCTCCAAAACCTAGCTCAAGAGCTACCCTCTACAAGAGCCTCTGTGAACCCTAAACCAGCATAAGGCACCCTTCCCTTATCATCCTGTATCTCTCTACATACTTCTCCACCATACAGCTTATTAAATTAAGTTGCTTATTGTACTGATCTATCTGCCACCATGACTTTGTGCTTTACAAGACTGACTGTGTATTTTAGATTATTCCTGCACTTTTCTTACTTAGTGAAATGTCTGCTATAGTAGGCATCTAATTAATGTTTAATGAATGGATAATGAAAAAACAAATGAATCCTGGAATGAACAATCAAGGCAGTAGTACCTGTGAGGATGGACTCTCAGCAGCAAAGTTTAGGAGAGTATGAAATAGTTGACAAAAAGAGGTCAGGCATCACTGATGAACAGAACAAGGGGATACACAAAGGAGTGACTCACCAGAAGCATGGATGAGACACCTCTGAGTCCCCATGCTGTAATACAAGTTGGTTAAACCCCAGCTACCAAGCTTGAGGTTGTTGTGGGAATAGAAGGAGAAATTGTTTGTATTTAGCAGGTTACAAATCAATTGATTCAACTCTGGAGGGAAAAAAGGATTGAGAATTTGCCTATGATAAAGCTGTGACTTATAAATTGGGTTGTTTTTTTTTGTTTCCCCTCTCCGAGGTTCTCTTGAAACCCTGTACTCTTTTGAAAAGGTTTTGCCACAAGCTGAATTGCTAAAAGCTGCACTCAGAGACTGTTTCACTGTCACTGGAATGAATTACTCCTTCACGAATTTTGTACCCGGAGAACATCTCTTTCTCTTTGGAGCTCTTCTGAGTATTGATTTTGACTCAAATGTATCTTACCAAAATAAAAACGAAGGAAAGCTCCCAATCAATTTTTGTTTTAGTTGAAAGCATATAGCTTTTCAAAATAGATTTTTTTTTTCCCAATGGTACAAACTACAGAAGGTAAAGAAGGCCTGGGATTGGGAATTTTGATTCTTCTGAAATTTATCCCTTTGTTTACATATCCATCTTTCCCAAGTCCTTAAGTAGCACTGTTATTTTTCTCTATTCTGGTGTGATTGGCTATACTTTGCTCCTAGAAGATGCCCAGTAAATAACAGTCAAACAGAATTAAAATAATGACAGCTGTAACGATGCAGTAGAACTAAGTTTTAGAAATAATTAAGAAAGGCATAGCCTACTTTCCTTAAAAATTGGCACATTTAGAACATAAACTCTGAAGCTTCACTGTCTAGGTTCAGGATCTAGCTCAACCACTTACCAGGTTTGTGATCTTGGACAAGGTACTTATATCTCTGTCCATAGCCTTGTCTGTAAAATGGGAAGGGAAACAGTATCTACCTCATAATGCTCTTGTGAGAATTAAATGAACTAATACATGTAAAATGCTTAGAACAGGGTGAGTATATATTAAGACCAAATGTAGATACTAGATATTTTTATTATTATAGAACTCTCCCCCTACTTCTATGTACTATTTTTTTCTAGAAATTGTAGCTAAAATGAGAATGTTGAATATCTAGACTTATGTATTAATAAGTTTGTTAAACAAAACTTATAAACTAAGTATGTATTACCTCCTCTTTGGATTGGTGAAATGATAAATGGGTTTGTGTACAAGAAAGTCACATAAAACAAAGACAGCTCAAAGATTATAAGTGATCAAAGAGATAACCAAATTAAAGCAATTTGAATTTAAATTGGGATCAGTGAAAGTTAAATTAGTTTAGGCTATCCATTAACCTTTTCTTTACTTCATTCTGTGTTGAATCTTATAGTCTGCAAATATACCATCTGAGTCATTGTTATGTAGTAAAGAAAGCAAAGGCCATGAAACTTAAATGAACCTGGCCTGGAATTTTGCCTCTGCAAATTTTTATGAATGTAGGCATAGCATGAATTTTCTCTGTACCTCATTTTTCTCAATTATATTAATAATAAGGTCATTACAGTAATATGATTAACTACAATGTAAGGAATGACCTTTAGGCACATACACACTATATACATACAGTCATGTGCCACATAATGTTTCAGTCGATGATGGAACACAGATATGACAGTGGTCCCACAAGATCATAAAGGAGCAGAAAAATTCCTATGGCCTAGTGACATGGTAGCCATAGTAATATCATAGCATAACACATTACTCACATGTTTGTGGTGATGCTGGTGTAAAAGTATAGCACATACAATTATGTACAGTGCATAGTGATAATAATACAAACTACCATGCTACTGGTTTATGTATTCACTATTTATATTTTATTACTGTTTTAGAGTATACTCAATTTATTTTTTAAATAGTTAACTGTAAAACAGCCTCAGGCTATTCCAGAAGAAGGCATTGTTATCATAGGAGATGACAGTTAAATGTGTATTATGGACTCTGAAGGCCTTCTAGTGGGATGAGATGTAAAGGTGGAAGATGATGATATTGATTATCCTACCCTGTGTATGGCTAGGCTAATGTAGGTGTGTCTTAATTTTTAACAAAAAAATTTAAAATGTAAAAGAAAAACAAAAAATTAAAAAACAGAAAAAGCTTATGAAAAAGATATAAAGAAAAATATTTTTGTACAACTGTACAATGTATTTGTGTTTAAGCTAAGTGTTATTACAAAGGAGTCAAAGAGTTAAAAATATTAAAAAGTTTATAAAGTAAAAAAATTACAGTAAGCTAACATTAATTTATTATCGAAGAAAAAAAATTTATTTTTATAAACATAGTGTAGTCTAAGCAAACAGTGTTTATGAAGTCTACAGAATTGTATAGTTACGTCTTAAGCCTTCACGTTCACTCACCGCTCACTCACCAACCCTCCCAGATCAATTTCCGGTTCTGCCAGCTCCATTCATATAAATGCCCTATACAGGTTTACCATTTTTAAACCTTTTATATCATATTTTTACTGTATCTTTTCTATGCTTAGATATATTTAGATGCACAAATACTTACTATTGTGTTACAACTGCCTAAAGTATTTGGTACAGTAACATGCTATACAGATTTTTAACCAGAAGCCATAGGCTATGTGATACCACATAGCCTAGGTGTGTAGCAGGCTATACCATCTGTGTTTGTGTCAGTACACTTTATGATGTTTGCACAACAGTGAAATGGCCCAATGCAGCATTTCTCAGAATGTATTCCCATCATTAAGTAATGCATGACTGTATTTTCATGCATGCACATATTTATTGACACTTGCATCAATCAATACATCATCACAACAAGTTAATTATTATTATTTCAGTTTTACAGGTCCTTTCACCAACGTGTCACTTTAAGCAACTTCTCAAAGTCACATAGTTTAGAATAAGTGGCAGATCTAGAATCTGGACCCCAATATTTTGACTATAAAGCCATGATCTTCTGCTTTATCATGCTGCCTCTTATTACAGAACTGATTTGAGTATTAAGTGCAGTAATATGCAAAATATCTAGTATGAGGTCCAGCATATGATAAGTTCCCGATAAATATTACTTACTAGATTTCCTTGTAAAAATGATGGTGATGACAGCAATAGTGATAATAGAAATAATTTTATGAGGCATTTATCATCTATATTTTATATGGTTTACATTTATTAACTCACCTAATTTTCACCACAATCCTAGGAAGGCAACATTGTTATTAGCCTCATTTTAAAGATTAAAGAGAGAGAAAGAAGTTGGCTGGAGAGAGAGAGAGATGGGGTTGGGGTGCAGGAGAGGTTGAAACTTTTCCAGGACTACCCAAGACTTAATTCTAAGAATATATGTTTATCCATATTCAGCAACCATCTGGTTTATAAATGTTTCAAAAAACACCTTGCCTCTTGAAGAGTGATTCTATTTTTCCTGTTTTCTAATACTTTATTCTGAAACAAATGACTACTTATACCATGTGTATATTGCTTAAAATTATCAGTCATACTGCTCTTTATTTTTTATCCTAGCAAAGGAGTTTTACCCCAGTCTCTATTTAAAAAGGAAAAATTAGAAAAGAAATTTCAACAACAGGGCTAAAGTTTATTCTTCTATAATGTAGTTATCTTTAGAAAAGAAATAACGTAAGCATTGGGTCTAGGATGCAGCAACAGATTAGCCTTTGAGTCCTTGAACTATAGGGTACTTCATGATTATTTTAACTTGTCAGACATTCTGAAGACACATCTCTCCCACTTTTAAAGTAGATAATCTTGCCCTTTCCTCTTGTTCACTTTATTTTGCCTTCTATCTGTGTGTGGTGGATTGGAAAGAGGTGTTATGCTCTATACGGCAAAATTATTTGCAAAATGCTATGCGAAGGTGATACTAATGCTGACTGAGCTCATACCAATGGTCAGCTGGGGGAAGAAACATCTTTCTTCCTTTCTCATTTATTGCAAGGAACACTTCTCTCTGCTGGTGCTAAGCTGTTCACTCATCATTGAAATGTAACAAGCAGGCCATTGAATATGCTTCTTGAATCCTCATTTAAAAAAAAATCAATGGTTGTCATTTTGCAATGGGGATTAAGACCTAATTCATGTCTAACGTCTGTTGCTTGACTAGGTGACTGGATGTATGAGAGTTGAATTACTGATATATTTCAAGTAAATGGAATATCAAATTTCCTGAATTCTTGAGAATAGTCACACACCTAAATAATGTTTTCTATACAAATTTCCTTGGAAAGTTGTACATGAATCCAAATATGGAAACAAAAAAGGTGATAATAATTAAGGGTAGGTTAGGTATATATTTACTCAATATAAAGCAATTTCACTCTTGCTATTCATTGGACCCTGTGTAGTATAGAGAATTCCTGAGCTTCTAGTTTTTATCTATTTAAAATAAAAGAAAAAGGACTGTCTTAGTTTCTATGGGCTGCTATAACTAAATACCTTAGACTGGATAATTCACAAAGAGCATAAATTCATTGTTCACACTTCTGCAGGCTTGGAAGTCCATAATCAAGGCACCAGCAAATTCAGGGTCTGGTGTGGGATCGCTCTCTGCTTCAAAGGTAGCACCTTCTCAATGAATCCTCACATGGTGAAAGGGGCAAACAAGTTCCTTTGGACTTCTTTTATAAGGGTACTATTCCCATTGGTGAGGAAAGGGCTTTCATGATCTAATTACCTTCCAAAAGCCTGATCTCTTAATATCATCAATTGGAGCTTAGGTTTCAACATATGCATTTTTTTTTTTTGGTGGGAGCACAAACATTCAGACTACAGCAAGAATTATAACACTGAATTTCAATAACAATACATGCGGATAATATGAAAAAAGAAAAAAATATATATAGATTCCTAATATATGTTATATATTTATATATATGTCTATTTCTTTTTCTTTGAAAATGAGTACCAGGAACTTGATTAGGAATATATATATATTCCTTATATGTAATATATATAAATATGTATAATTATTCCTTATATATTATATATATTATAAGGAATATATATATATTCTTAATCAAGTCCCTGGTACTCATTTCATGCTTAGTAGAGAGGGCTAAGTAGGCAAATACTAAATTAAATGAGAAATAGATCCTGTCCTTGAGTTAACAGTCTAGAAGGCCATACAGACATCTCAAAGAGAGGTGATTAATCTATGACTGAAAATTATTAAACATATTTCCCAAATATATCCATCTCACCAGTGTCCTGAGGTCAAACCTGGAACCCCTTCTTAGCCATCAAGCTGCTTCCATCTATATATTCTCCACAAATGGATAAAAAGCTTTTCTTCCTCCCATATGTATCACTTAAAACATTTCACTAAAGTTTTTTCATCTGAAGTTTGTATATACATATTAATGTAATAGATTTTTCTCCTCCTGTTCCCTTTACAGTTCTTATCACAGAGGGAAAAATGAGTATTCTTTCTAATATTGCTGATGAAGTTCTACAAAGCTAGTCACTCTTTATAGGTCATTCTGGTAGTTGTTTATTTGCTAAATGGTTTGATGTTGGCACCTTTTTCAGATCTGCAGACTTAGAAAAGTCACTTAACCTGCCCAGAAAAGACTCAGCTTCATAAAATAGAAAGTATAATATATATTTTATGAGTATTTTGAAGACAATATGAACTAACAAAGGGAAAAGTTCCTAGATGTAGTATCTGGCTCAAGTTATTTGGACAGAGTATATATTAATTAATTGAATTTACAAATTTTAATCAAGAAATAGTTATGAGGTATAAACATGTACCAGAATGCGAAAATAAATACATTGAGAGAAATGATACTTGTAAATTAATTTGTGGTGTATTAAAGTTAAATATATTTTCAAAACTTTATACTTCATTTAGAAAGAAACATCACATTGTTTCAGGAGGGTATATCAAGGTTATCAGCTGTATCAGCCAGGGTCCTGGCAGGAAGAACATGGTGCCTTCAAACTGCATAATTTAAAGGAAGTTTAAATAAAGAGCTATTTAATGGTTTTAAGGAAACTAACCCGAGACAGTGCAGTTTATCAATGCTAGTAACCCTAAGGAGTCTTTACCACCCATGAATAGACAAGTGGAAGGAACGCTCCTAGACCCTGGAGAGGGTAGCTATGTGGAGAGGGCTGTGCAATAGAGAGTGGCTGACAGTGTGGGATGCAGGTAACCATGGTGATGTGACCTCACTCTTCACCTACTCTCCCACCTCCTGCCAGGGCTGGCCACTGGCTGAACCCAAACCAACATTGAAAGACAAGGGAAATGCATACCTGCCAGTCTCCTGGAAACCAGAGCAGGGTGGAGAAAGGTGAACATTGGGTCTGGAGGGGCAAATGAAAGATAACCAGGACAGAAGAGGAGGATCAGCAACGCAAATGAAGAAATGGCCATAATGCATTGGAATGTACATGAAAGTAGGGGATATTTTAAATGTCATAAGGACACAGATAAAGACAACTTAAATATCTTGTTTCTCAAGATTATCTTCTGCTCATTGTTCATGGTTTCACGTCCTTGGGGCTTTTGAGCTGTTTACTTCTGAAATGTTATAACAGCCCTTGACTGTGATAAAAAAAAAAAAAAATCTTTACTTCTGGTCCTATATCTCTTGATTTGCCTACAATTTAAAGACCCAAAGACTAAGCTATTGTCCCAACCTGAATGATCCCATGTGACGTCTGAGAAGTTATTTACTTTTTCTGGAACTCAGGTGAGACCACCTATAAAACAATGACCTGAATGCATTGGTCTCTAAGACAGAGTCAACTTCTAGGATTCTGTGCTCAAATGTATGGCTGAGACAGCTGCAGGCAGGAAAGGTTCTAAACCCCAGGGTAAATATGATAAAATTTGCTCAACTGGGCTAATATTAGACAGAGGTGGTGAAAAGAGAAGTTCTTCCTGTTAGCATCCTTCATATAGGTTTGGTGATTTTAAGTGACCAAAATTTTGTCTGCACTAAGTCATCCATGCAGATAAATTCTAAGGATATTGAATACAATAAAAAATCATTGTAGTCCTCCATTTAGACACCTTTCTACAGTTAACATATTGCTGGTGTGAGTTTTCCTATATTGCTCTCCTCAGGCCATCTTTCAATTCATGTAGGAGACAATTAGAATTAAGTCTCCAATTAAATTTTTAAAAGAGACCGCATCAAATGCTTTGGTAAAATCAACACTTACATCATTAACACAACCTTAATTATGCTGTCCCCTAACAGAAGGTTAGTATATCCTACAGGCTCTTGTGTAATCTTTCATGGATATGCTTTTGGCTTTTGTTCTGAACATAGTTTCAATGAGTGATTTCAAAGGCAGGCACTGGGACATGAGCTCTTACCCACTTGATCTCACTGATTCAGAACAGCCCAGTGAGAAAAGATATAAAATTTCCATTTATAGATGACAACCCTGAGTCCTTCTTTCTTTTGCACATGATGTTGTTTTCATCCAGAGATGCCCTTCTCTCCAATTTCTTTAAGTGATCTGATCCCTATTCATCTTTCAAAACTTAACACAAGTATCACCATCTTAGCAGGTCCGGAGGAGAGGCAGTGTGGACTGGTGCTTTAGAGAGGGGGATTTGGAGCTAAGAATGCTTGCATGTGAACATGAACTCTGCCATTTACTAGCTGTGTGTCCTTGGTCACATTATTTAACTTTTATGCTCTCCAGGGATCCCATCTAAAATGTGGGAACATTTGAAATACACAATGCATTTATCCTCCTTTGTACATAGATGAATTATTTGTGAAAAAAAGCCTTTTAAAAGAGGTGAAATGTTCTTCTTTCCAATTTTCTTTTCCTGCTGACTGGAATGTTGAAGTAATGACTAGATCTATAACCACTATGTTACATAATGAGGCATCTGCCCATGAAACAAAACACCAAAATAATATAGAAGACAAAATGGAATTATTCCAGGCCTTCATCATTGTGGACAATCTATCTCTGGACAACCATGTAAATGACAGAGAAAACAAAATGTCTACCTTATTTAATCTGAAAATCTATTCATATAATTAAGAAAGGAGAAAGATAATCAGGGCTAATCATTGGCCATCAGAGAAATCCAAGTCAAAACCACAATGAGATACCATCTCACAGCAGTTAGAATGGCAATCATTATAAAGGCAGGAAACAACAGGTGCTGGAGAGGATGTGGAGAAATAGGAACACTTTTACACTGTTGGTGGGACTGTAAACTAGTTCAACCATTGTGGAAGACAGTGTGGTGATTCCTCAGGGATCTGGAACTAGAAATACCATTTGACCCAGCCATCTCATTACTGGGTATATACCCAAAGGATTATAAATCATGCTGCTATAAAGACACACGCACACGTATGTTTATTGCGGCACTATTGACAATAGCAAAGACTTGGAACCAACCCAAATGTCCATCAATGATGGACTGGATTAAGAAAATGTGGCACATATATACCATGGAATACTATGCAGCCATAAAAAATGATGAGTTCATGTCCTTTGTAGGGACATGGATGAAGCTGGAAACCATCATTCTCAGCAAAATATCTCAAGGACAGAAAAACCAAACACCACATGTTATCACTCATAGGTGGGAATTGAACAATGAGAACACATGGACACAGGAAGGGGAATATCACACACCGGGGCCTGTCATGGGGTGGGGGGAGGGGGGAGGGATAGCATTAGGAGATATACCTAATGTAAATGACGAGTTAATGGGTGCAGCAAACCAATATGGCATATGTATACCTATGTAACCTGCACATTGTGCACATATACCTTAGAACTTAAAGTATAATAACAATTAAAAATAATTTTAAAAAAGAAAGATAATCAGGGCTAAACGCACATCCAGGAATTAAGTTCATTTGTCTTGGGCTCACTTCTGTTGAATTATTGAGGATCAGGAACACACTCACATGCCCCGATGAAGCTTATACGCACATGCACTTGGGTCTCAGCATTGCCTAGAAGGCCCAGCATCCTGGGATCTTTATTTTCCTACTCAAACTTCTCTCTTTTCTTTGGATTAAACTTAGCTGATTCCACCGTATTCCTGGGCAGAACAGGTTATCTAGCCCCCTTGCAAACTATCAGAGGACCTATCCATTTTCTTGCAGCTCTTATCAATTCAGAATTAACATGTGTTTACATCTGTGTCTCCTACCAGAGCATGAACACTATGGACACAGGGCCCACTGTCTGTCTCCACTGACGAACAACCAGAACTCTGCAAGATGTCTGGGAAGAACATCCACTATTTGTCTCTATACTCATATATCTTTTGGGAAACTTTTTAGAATATCATATTCAAACTAAAGAAAAAGCCATTAAAACATGTTTTAAATAAATGAATAAAAGAGAGTATGCTAAATACTTTACTAGACACTGTGGAAACATTTTCCCATTTACAATCATTGACAATCCTGTGAGGTAGACGTTGTAATATAACAAATAAGAGGCCCTGAGTCATAAGGCTAAAAAGTCACTGAAACTGGATTAGACCACAGGTTGGTCTATCTAATGCCCTATTTTATTGTTCTGAAGTTCTCCAGAAGGGTCACAAGAATAAGAAATTTCAAGAAGCTACAAAATATCCCTCTCCACCTATCATCCACCATCCAAGCACAGTAGCAACAACAGAGACTCATTTGCTTCTTCTCTCCAGAAGAATCAGATCAAGGGGCCTCCTTAGAATCAGAGTCAAAAGGGATCAACCAGTCCATGGCTTTGTGTCTATTTGATACAACATGCTATGGAAATTCTAGTTCACTCACTCTATATAAAACTCAAAGTTGGGGAAAATATATCTATTTTCCCCAAGAGATAGCATATCCTACTCTAGTAGCTATATTTGCATCTTACATAGCAGATGGAAACAAAGGATAGTGAAAAGATTAACGGGCTACTTCTGTATACCAGAAATAAAGGCATATGTTCTTTATGGCAAGAAAGTGAATTTGTCTCAGCATCCGTTCACCGAAAGATGCCAGGTTGGGTTCAGGTTTCTTGGTTTCTTAGTCCAAATGGCGTTTTACTTTCCTTTTGTACTGTAATTTAGGATAGTGCTATGACCTAATGGAGTTGGGTCACTGGGTTTGCAGTTGAGTTTTACCCTTTACTAGCCATAATGACCACGTGAAGATTAAACTTTTGAAACTTTAATTTTCTCATCCGTGAAAATAGAGATCATAAGAGCACCCACTTCTCAGGTAATTATAATAATTAAATTGGATAATGCAGGAAACGTCTTGAGTCTTTTTTAGGTTATCAAAATGTACTAGCTCTCCCCACTTTTTACATTTTTATTCCAAAGAAAATCGGAAATCAAGAACTTCCATGAAGTAGACTAGAGAGGTAAATGTATGTTATTTCCATGACTACAATAGAGGCAATATACACAGTATCTAGCAAAGTACTTGGTACATAGTAGGTGCTTCCTCTACTATTTCCACTAGAAAATGAATCCTAGAATGTAGACTGGAAGCCGTTAGTTAATTAGGATGCAGGCTGTGAGCAGGTACATTTAAGCCAATCCTGTTTATGACAAGGGATATGTCACTGGGGTATAGAAAGTCTTCAAATCTTGTAAGATGATTAAATGAGGCTTTAAAAAACCAGTGTCCCTTGCCTCCTACAGTGCTGGTCAAATCGACTATTGGGTTTAGATTTTTCCTGTGCGTGGGGGGTATTGAGATTATGGATAAAGCTGATTTCATGTCACTGACCATTTTTCTTTCAGGGCTGTTGACTAACACCCAGCCTTGCCCGAGGGTATTCTCTGAGTTACAGGGCATCTCAATGAAAACAGGAGTGTTCACATACATCTAGCTATCAACACATCCATACAGGCTGGGACTCCTGCTGGAGGAAAGAGGTGTTCTCCTCATCCTGGTCCAAATGTTTTTGTTTTTCTGAAGGTATTTCCATTTAACAAGAATCTGATGTCTGGCTAGAGAATTAGCCTTACCTGTCCTAAGAACTCATCTCTATTGCACCCTACCAGTGTCATGACAGTCACTTTAGTGCCTATGAGCTTCTGTGCATGCAAAGTGGTGGTACTGATCTTTATTTTATGTCTATCACAAAGTTGTAATGACAAGAAAGTGAAACTGGAAACATCTGGGTTATAAATTAGAGACATTAAGCAAACATTATTCATGAATATGGTTATTCAAATTCTCTTTATCTTTTTGGGGTTAGCTAAAAAATCCTGTTCTTTTTGAGCCCTTCCTTGACGACTTGAAGTCATGATGATATTGCCCTTTTTGGAATTCCTACTGCACAATACACACTTTGCAGCAATTAACTTTTTCTCTAAGTGTTTTACGTTTACTATTTGGTCCCCACTAAACTGCACCTCAGCTCATTGCAGGTACAGATACGTCGTTTCCTACCGGGCTGAATTCTTCCTCATTTCTCAGCAATGCTCAGCCCTCTCAGAAGTTCAATAAGTAAGCAGTTGATACAGAGTTTAAGATTTAAATTAGCTTTGATGTCCAAACCCTCAGCATAGCATGCAAGGCCCAGCATAACTTTCTAGGTGTATTATTTACAATTCTTATAGCCAGTGTTCTAGTCACAATTAAAGAATCACCAACCCCTGGACACCTTATCCTTCATGCCAGCTGCCTTTGTTCAATGCTTTGTCTTTTACCAGGAAGATTCCTCCTACTCTTTCCACTTGGAAACTCATCTTTCATCTTTTTCTGAAACAGGCACCATTGGTAGCTACCAATGCATGTTGTCAGTAGGCATGCTGATGTTTCTGTCAATTAAAAGAATTCATATATCACAATATAGTTACTTCGTGTTTATCTTTTCTACTAAGCTCTGACCTTTATGAGGACAGAGACCACAGCTTTTTCATAGTTTTTTAATATCTAGCACATCACATAGCAGGTACTCAGTTTTATTTTTTAATTAGTTTGATTAAATTTTTCATTGCGGACTTTAAAAAAAAGTCTACGATAAATATTTTGCACCAATGCATTAGCATTTGGGTACTGACATCTTATTCTTTCTGACTGCTAAGTGTATGTTATTGTCCCAGATTTAGGGTAACATCTGGCTTATCTTTAGGCTGATTTATCAGATTGTTTTTCAACGAGATGTGTGGCAACCAGCTGGCAGACCCTATCAGTCTGACTATTCCTGGTTCCATCCAACCCTGTTGGTTCAGGTGCCTTTAGGATAACAAATACTAAACTCGATCCTGCTTGACAATCTCAGAGTATGGTCAGAGCTATTAAACGCATAAATTTGAGAAGGGCTAAAACTCTTATTTTTGATTTGCTTATGGACGCAGTTGTCTTACTCAGAAATTGAGCTTAAAAAATAGCTGAATGCATGATCTTTGGAATCAGAAGTACCTTGGTGCTTGTGTTTGTTAGGTTTTTGAGACTGAGCAAGTCACTTAATGCACTGAACTTTGACTTTCTTCTCTGTAAATGGGGCATAAAAAATCAGGTTGTTTTGAGGATTACAGATAATGTTTATAAAGCACTTAGCTTACTACTCAGTATGTAATAAACTCTCAATAGATGATAAGTCTTATGGCAATGTTTGACCTATGTACACATTATTGAAGACTGCTGTTTTCTAGGATTGTGTTAAGGAATGGCATAGACCTATCTAAACAGAGATGGGTAAAGGGAAAATTCTTACCCTTGAGGACTTTAGCCATGTTGGAGCAACTCCGAGGTGAATTTTAAAAAAAAAAAAATTATGAGGCGATTTGAGAGAAATGCTGCAGGTTGAGGAGCACAAATGACAAGGAAATAATCCAACTGAATGAGATAAGGAAGGGTCTCCAGAAGATGAAGTGATGTATGGGCCAGGAGTTCCCACTCAATCTGAGTAACTCTGACCTTCCCAGATATCTCAACTCCATCAATGGGAGTCAGAGGGCCCCCACACACTGGGCGTGAGCACATTTATCCCTGACAGGGGTCAAGGGAGAACCCACTCACACACCTCAGAGCCCAGCTCACTAACACAGCCTCTCTGCCACTGCAGGTTTGAGACCACCAGAACTCATCGTAATGAGGCTTTCCACTGCTGTTTTCATCCTCAACTGCAAGAAGCCCCAGATGCATGGGTCACCTCTCATCTCCCAAACTTTTATCTCCATATAGCAGAATCTCTTAGTTCTATCTTTAAATCCCTCCACTAAACCCTCTGGAATTCAGGATTTATCATCATCGAAATTGCCTATATCCTCTAAATATACCCTTCACTTTTTTTGCTCTTACCAAAAACTGTTCCCATTCCTCCAAGGACTCTGCTTCCCACTGAGCTCCACTCAAGTGAAGATCTTTTTATTCTCCTGTAAGTCTTGTACCACTAGAATGAAAGCTGGGTTTTGTCTTCTTACTCTTCATGGCCACTTGTAGACTATTCTCACACCCTACTTCAATGGTATGCCAGGGCTGGCTTGAACCTACACATGAGAGTTGATTGTGCCTATCTCATCCCAGCTCTGTCTTTAATGATATTCTGTTACTACCTTGGAGGCACCAGGGTGTCATTTACATCATGGAAATTGGCAGACAAAAAATCAGAGCTGTTTTGTTCTCCAGAGAGAGCTGGTTGTTATTAGGTTGGTGAAAAAGTAATTGTGGTCTTTGCCATTGTTTTGAATGGTAAAAACCGCAATTACTTTTGCATCAGCCTAACACATATTTACGGGCACATCACCACCCCACTCCCTGAAAATTCCTACCTTTAGATTTCACCACCCGTCATTCCTAGTTTATTGTCATTTTCTGCAATATTACTCTGTCTTAGCCCTTGTGTTATACACACACATATATTCACATACATGCAGATATGAAAATGCATATATATGCACATTCATACGTAAAACACATATGTAGAATCTATATCTAGATAATCTTCCAAACACTCTGACCTACCATCTCTGTGACCTCAATCCTCTCTCCAAATGATTTTGTCTCCCACTCTACCTTAACCACTTTCTACCTAGATCTCCATAGATCTTATATTTTGTAACTGCAATATTTCTATGACCTCAAATTCATGCACCATCTCTCTGACCACGATATCTTAACTTTCCAGTTCACTCCCTCCAGCACTCCCAATACCAAAAATCCTTTGACCTCACCAAGTCTTCCTATTCCTTTATCTAAGAGCTTCATTTCTGTTCCTCACCCATTTGTAGTCCTGTGTTCCCTTTTTATAGAGCTTAAATTCCACAGCAAACATATTAATCACTTCTTTGCATGCCAGCTTAACTTCCTGACCCCTCTCATTGTTTGCAGAATTCACATGTCAAAACTCTTGTTTCATCCAACTCTGGACCTACTCCATTCATGTGTGCAGCAGCTGACTGTGGATAGAGAAAAAACAATATATAATTCGACTGATTAGTCTCCCTCTAAATCATGAGTGTGGACTCCAGGTTAGACCTTATTGTTGTCAGACATATTTACACATCTGCAGTCCATTTACTTTCTGACTAACCTAGCAATTCTTCTCCCTCATACATCATCAATTTTTCTTCTTTTATATTAAACTTCTCTCATTGGCATAACTTCTTATTTCTATTTCTTTCATAATAAAACAAAAACTCTTTGGAACTTAACTTCATCTTACAGCTAGCACTCTAGTTCTTAGCTCCCTTTGCATTCAAATTCTTTTAAAGAATTATCTGGGCCTGGCATGGTGGCTCACACCCATAATCCCAGCACTTTGGGAGGCTGAGGCAGGTGGATCACCTGAGGTCAGGAGGTCGAGACCAGCCTAGCTGACGTGGTGAAACCCCGTCTATACTAAAAATACAAAAATTAGCTGGGCGCAGTGGTGGGTGCCTGTAATCCCAGCTATTCGGGAGGCTGAGACAGGAGAATAGCTTGAATCAGGGAGACAGAGGTTGTAGTGAGCCAAGATCATGCCATTGCACTACAGCCTGGGCAACAAGAGTGAAACTCTGCCTAAAAAAAAAATAATAATAAAATAAAATAAATAAAAAACCACCACAATTATCTGTATTTCTCTCTGGAATTTTTCCTCATTTTTAAACTACTCTAAATGGACCTCTAGTCTCACTGTGTTCTCAGAGCTGCTTAAATGAAGGTCATGTATGACATCCTTGTTGCCAGATCCAATGGGCAGTTTTCAGTACTGTTATCTTCCATGAGCTATCAGCAACATTTAAACAGTGAATCCCTGCCTCCTCCATAATAAGTCCATGCATTCTTTGTTTTCCTCCCTACTTACTTTTGCTCTTCCTCAGTTCCCATTACTAAATAATGCATTTCTCTCTGACCTTATAATTCTGGAGACCGCTGGGGCTGAATCCTTGGTCTTCTTCCTTCTCTACCTGCCTTTACTTTCTTGGGAGACTTCTCTAGGTTCATGAATTTAAAACCCATGTATGTGGCAATGACACTCCAATTTATAATTTCTGCCCAGCACCCTCTGCTGAACTCCAAACTCACATATAAACCACTTATTAAACAGGTTGGGTATTTGATCTCAAAGCTAACATGCTGCAAACTGAACTTCTGCTCTTGATTGGGAAGTTTCTCAAGACAAAAAATTAGACTTATCCTTGTCCTTTGATTTCAATCTTACTGAATTTCCAATCCATCATGAAACGCAGTAGACTCTATCTCCAAAATACATCCAGAACCTGACCATTTTTCTTGTTTCCACTAGACTCACTGCCACTTTTTGCCTGGACTACTACAATAGCACCTTAGTGTTCTCCCTGATTTCATCCTTGACACTTGCAGCTCATTATTAAGTTAGTAGCCGGAATAACAAATGCTGGTGAGGTCATGGAGGAAAGGGAATGCTTATACACTGTTGGTGGGAATGTAAATTAGTTCAGCCATTGTCGAAAGCAGTCTGGTGATTTTTCAAAAAACTTAAAACAGAACTACCATTTGACCCAGCAATCCCATTATTGGTTATATACCCAAAGGAATATAAATCATTCTACCATAAAGACACATACATATATAGGTTCATTGCAGCACTATACACAATAGCAAAGTCATAGAATCAACAAAAACACCCATCAATGGTAGACCGGATAGAGAAAATGTGCAGATATATACCATGAAATACTACACAGCCATAAAGAAGAATGAGATCATGTCCTTTGCAGCAACATGGATGGTGTTGGAGGCCATTATCCCAAGCAAATTAATGCAGGACGAGAAAACCAAATACCACATATTCTGCCTTGGAAGTGGGAGCTAAACAATGATTACACATAACCACAAAGAAGGAAACAATAGACACTAAGGCCTACTTGTAGGTGGGGGATGGGAGAAAGGTGAGGAAATTAAAACTACCTATTGAGTACCATGCTTATTATCTGGGTGATGAAATAGTCTGTACACCAAACCGGTGTGACATGCAACTAACTTATAAAACAAACCTGCATATGTAACCCTGAACCTAAAATAAAAGTCAAAACACAATTAGCAGCCTTTTAAAACATAAATCACATCTTGCCACACCTCTTTAGTGGCTCCCAATTTCCAAAGTATAAGAAAGATTCCTTCCCTTGGCCTGTAAGTTCCTTCTCGATTTGCCCGCATTTATCTCTCTGACTTCATGTTTACCATGCTCCTTTAATTTCCTGGGGTCTCCTTGCTTACTAGAAGATATTGGGCATGAGCCCAACTTGGAGCTTTTGTGTTGGATGTTCTCTCTGCCTGAAATGCTGTTCCCACAATATCCTCCATGATACCATTTTCTCCTGAAAGTTTATGCTTAAGTGTTGAGTTCTCAACAGGGTCTACTCACTCATCCTACTCACAATGACTACCCAGCCCTCCCCAAGCCTGTCTCAGGCAAGTTCATTGCCCACACTCTGCTCTCTCTCTTGTTTTTTTCTTTTTCCCCATGGTACTCATAATATTCTATTATACTAGATAATTACCTTCTTTATTACATTTATTGTCTGTGTCTCCCTGTTACAATGTTATCTCCAAAAGGACAGGAAGTTGTATGTATGTGTGTGTGTGTGTGTGTGCATGTGTGTATGTGTGTTTTCACTCTAACTTGTGTCTGATGTATTCCACATATCTTCTGGAAATTGTTTGGCATATAGTAGACTCTCAAAAATATTTTCTGAATGAATATATAGCTCAAATGAAAATTTTTAAAAATACATAGAGGTTAGGAAAAGCTATCTCTTTCTTTAAATCTCAATATTTTTTCCTGTCCTTCAGCTATTTTATTATTTAGAAATGTCACTGCCTTTCTTTATGCCACAATAAAATCCAGATTAGGAGCTACATCTCAGGCCATTTTTTTTTCTATTTGTCCAAATTGCTGTTATCAAATTTCCTGTCTTCTCAGAATGAAAATGATTTTTTAAAATACTGCCAGCATCTGTTGGATACTAGTGACTTTCAATTATATGTTAGAGAAACTAAACTTCACTGAAAATCAGTTTATTCAGTTGTAAACTGGGCATAATATCTACTCAACTTTTTGAAAAATTAAAAGAAAAACTATTTGTGACATAAATTAGGCACTACATAGAAGTTAATAATTAAACAGTTACACATTAGGTGAGTGAATAAATGGGTGAATACATTGATTAGTCAGCACAACTAAAATATGCCCTTGCTTATTAACCTTTATGAAAATTTCATTGGAAAATAAATTAAATATTTAAAAAACATTTTTATTAGAATTGTTTTTTATCTTAAATAAAGTAAAAGCCAAGAGGTATTTCTCACTATGTTTACATAACATAAGCTAGATACTTACACATTAGATGACAATATCTTGGTGAAATATGAAAACTGTGTTCGTATTTCTGACAGAAAACATCCAGTTTGGTAGACACCCAAGAAAAACTATGCACATGTTCAATGACTGCATGTTATGTTGATTTTATCCATATAAAATAGGTGTGGTGATATGAGAGGTGAAAGAGAGTCAGACATTTTTTCTGTATGGTTTTTAATCTAATCAATGTTTTGTTCTATGGCCCAGATGGTTTGCTTTTTACTCTCCTTAATGTATGTCATGAAAGAGGAATTCTATAATATTCTAGAAAATTGAATTATATGACATTGACTAGTACATAAAATGGCATCAAGATGGTTAGACGGCATTGCTAGGTGCTCACCCCTTACCCCCAGTTCAACGATGTAGACCTTGACATTATAGAGTTGAAGTCTGATAATTACATGTCAGGTGAAACTGGAATCTTCTGTACTATTCAGTCCACCTAGTTTATTAGGTCCCATCTCAAACATGCACAATGAGGTTAAGATCTAAAAATAGCAGCCTTGTACCTACTGATCCTCATGACAGCTCTTGAAGAGTTAGATCCAAAGAATGTTTTAATTACATTCATATCACATTTACTTGCTCTATTTGGGTGCATCCTGATATTCAGACCTTTCCATTATGAGATCAAGGACGCCTGGCAAACAACAGTGTGTAAATGCAGGAGATTGTCATGGAATACCAAGGAAGCCACGAGTCTATAACAATGATAAAGCCATGATAAGCTCATCATCAAAAAGACTGTGGAAGTTCTAACAGGTGCCCAAGAAGGCTCAACTCAGAGCAACTCAAGGCAAGGAAAAGGGCTAAATCTTGATTCCTTCATTTCACCACATATTAAAAAGGCAATAATAATATATATGCTGCTTGGGAAGCAAATTGGATAGGAAGTGTGAAAGAATTTAGATAAACATCTGTTATATAAACATACGGAGCACAAATTACAGCAACAATACAAAGCAGTTTTTCTGTGTACATATGTGCCAGCTCTCATCATAGAAGATTAAACAATTAAATTAGTTTGACCTCTCTAACTTGACAGGTAGGGTAGTGTGGTAAAGAAAATAATGAATTTGCAGTTGGACTAACCTGTTTAGAGTCCTTGTCCTAACATTTCCTATGTGTGTGCTTTTGTGTAAGTGGCTTGACTTCTTCCTTTTCAAGAAAACAAAGATTATGTAGCATAGAAACAAATACATATACATCAATCACAGTGCGGTTGTGAGGTTAAATGATATAATGCATGTAAATACACCCGCATAGTAAGTGCTCACTAAGTGCCACTAATCTTTCTTCTTTGGAGAAATATGGGAAAGCACCTTAGGCACTGGTCTAAGAAGTGTATTTCATAGTCAACAATTCTGTCTTCACGATTTTCTCAGTAAGGACTGCAGTAGCTTGGCATTTTGTCATTCATAACCAACTCAGGTTGCTGGAATAATAATACTCATGGAGCACTTATTACTTGCCAGGCCACTGTTCAAAGTAGTTTTCATGTAGTAACTCATTTTATTCTCACTACAACATCACAAAGTAGATTATATAATGATCCCTATTTTACAGATGGGAAAAACGAGGCAGAGAGTTCACAGAACATTCCCAAGTTCGTACAGCTAAGGAGTGACATAGCCATGTTGTGAACCCAGGCAGCTAATCTCCAAAACCTATGTTCTGTTTTTTTTTTTGTTGTTGTTGTTGTTGTTCTTTTTTTTTTTCTGGGTTTTCTTTTTTTTTTTGAGATGGAGTCTCGCTCTGTTGCCCAGGCTGGAGTGCAATGGCGTGATCTCGGCTCACCGCAAGCTCTGCCTCCCGGGTTCACGCCGTTCTCCTGCCTCAGCCTCCTGAGTAGCTGGGATTACAGGCACCTGCCACCATACCCAGCTAATTTTTTGTATATTTAGTAGAGACGGGGTTTCACCATGTTAGCCAGAATGGTCTCGATCTCCTGACCTCGTGATCCACCCGCCCTTCGCCTCCCAAAGTGCTGGGATTACAGGTGTGAGCGACCACACCCAGCTACCTATGTTCTTAAAATTGATATCACCCTGCCTTTCTTTCAGCTTATCCCTTAGCAAGTATGACAGTCTAGATTGGAGCAAAGGCCAGGAAACAGCAAGACCCAAACTTCTATGGATGCTAGAAGGCTTTCCTGCTGTGCTGAAAATGTTGGCATCTTTTGTGTAGTGCAAATCTAACAGGAGAGATCCACGGTGGAAACACAGATAGAAAAAGCCTGGATGAGGTATGATGTGGGGAGTGGAGGCATGTTTTCCTAGCTTCCTGTAGCTTATGATCCTATGCTCCTGTGCTGGAACAGGAATTTCTCACATATCTTACATTATATATTTTTTCAATGGTTCCCTTTGCTTTATAAACCTCCAAAGGCTCCCTCATTGCCTTCAAGATGAAGTCCAAACTTTGTATTTTGTTAGTGCAGGATGTACCCTGGAACTGCCTGTGTTTTCAGTCGTATTCACCACCCACATCCCCTCTATTTCCTCCCACACACACAATCTGCCCACCACAGGGGCAGTGATGTTTCATAAACACTGCTGACACATCAGACAGCCATACCTTGCTGCTGTAAAACCACTTAGTATATATGCAAGGCACCTGGAAAGCTAGTAAACTCAACGCTCATTTCAGATATCATCTACTCTAATGAAGGTTTTTCCTGCTCCCCCTGGAAGAACTAATTCTTCTCTTTTCCTGCACTGAAGAGTCTTTATTTCAACTATTGCATGGATCATTGTAATTAGTTGTTTTAACGACTGTCTCTCTCAGTAGAATGTGAGCTATTCCAGAGGAAGGACCACGTCTCATTCATCTAAATATCTCCACTGCTCAGTGATTTACTTGCATCATCATCAGTTCTCAATAAATGTTTACAGAATAGAATGAGATTAGTTATATCATAAGTATATTGGGGGGAATGATACATCCTTCATAACTTTCTGAAGAGCAAGCAGTAAAGATGTTGAAACAATTATTTTTAAAAAGTACACTGGACAAGTATTCAAAAACAAAAGCAGGCACTGGGAATTTGGCAGGATAACTTTTCAATGTGTAATTTAATTGGGGCTAGTTACAACAGTATAGTGATTAAAACACAAGGTGGGCTTTGTGAGTCTCACACATAGGCTGGAATTATATCGCCACTCAATAGCTGTGAGACTTTTGGCTAGATATATACGTTTTCTACTCACTTTGTCAGCTCTAAAGTGGGCAAAGTGATACTAAATGGAAGGTTGGGGCGGGATAAAGGACTATGTGATAACGAACTATTAAATTCTTAATATAGATCCTGGCCCCCACTAAGAACTTTATGTAATAATTTCACATATTCTCTTCCCTCCAAAAAAAATAACAACAAAAAATGAGTGATACGATATAGAATCCCAGTATGTAACATAATATAAAGGAAAAAAAGCATCTGTTTCGGATTCAGGTGAATCTGTCCTCTCTAGGGGTGTGACTTTGGACACGGAGATTTGGAGCAAAGTATTCACTCAAATCAGAATATGGAGTGAGGCGGAGCTGCAGAAGCTACTGCCATTCCCAGGAATAATAAGCTAAGGGGGTATCCGACGCCTTGAAGTGCTAGTGTGGGTGAGCAAAGACTCCTGAGCTTGGCACTTGAAAGATCTTTGAGTGAAAACATAATTAGACACTTTGCATAAACAGCAATAGGAGTCTATATAACACTCCAGCGAGGACTAATGTGAGGGAGGAACATGCACCATGCAGAGAGAATCTGAGGTCTTGGCCCTCGCCAAGAATAAGAGGAGGAGGACAGAAGACTGTATGAGGATAATTTATTTCATTATTTCCGAAAAAAGTAAAAGAAATGCTTTCACCAGGTCCTTAAGTGAGGAATAATATAACACATATTGAAATTCGATCTTCTTCACATAGGATTTACGTATACAACTAAGTCTCTTCTAAGTATCCTTCCCCAAGTCTTCAAGATCATATGCCTCATATGAGCTAGGTATGCCTCATATGGGCACCATCGTATCTTCTCCCTTTGGCTTGTTTATTCAATAACTTTGTATTTATCATTTATTCATTAAGAAGTAAATTCTTATTTGTGCATCTCTGATGTACCAGGCGTGGCTGCTAGGCAGTAGGGATATACAGGTGAACAAAACACGTTGTTTCTGTCCTCAGGCCTCTTTGTTCCAGGGGAGGAGAAATACAATGAATCAATACAACTTGTTGATTTGAATCAACAAATCAATAAATAAGAGACATATAGGTTGTGATAAGTGCAATGAAGGAAATGTAGTGGTGGTTCGGATGGAAGCTAACTGAGGTGGGCAACTTCAGATAGAGTAGTAACAGAGACCTTTGTACAGAGATGCCAGGTGAGATGAGATCTCAAGGATGGGAATGGGTCAGCTATTTGCAGAGCTGGAAGAGCATTCCTGATGGTGGATAGCAGGGTCAAGGGCCTGAGTGCAAAATAGCTGACTGCATATAAAACACTGAGAGGTTGGCGAGGCTAGAATAGATTGATTGAAGATCATAGTCCAAGTTGGTCTTCTTTACATCTCCCTAGAACACTGCCTTAGGCTTATTTATATTTTGGTAGGTTATATGTCATATGCCAACAGAGAACAGTGAGACTGCAAAAGAGGGAATGTCTTTTGGAGGAGTTGAGAAAGACTTCAGAGGGGAGTCAAGTCTTAGGAAGATGAGGGGTCAGTCACAAAGTTTGGCAGAGCAGAAAGAAAAAGAAGGAAAATAAGTGATATGATTAGAATAAACAGCCTGTAGAAGATCACAAGATTGGTCACTACAGGAAAGGAAGAGATGCTCAGAGTGGCTGAAGTGTGGGAATACAGAGCCCACAAGGAACAAGAGGAGTGGCAAGAGAAAGAACTGGTTGAGGTCAGATAATGACATATTATTCATCCTAGTAAGAAAAATTGTTTCATCCTTCATCTACCAGGGAGTTGGTTATAGTACATACTATTTAAAACATGATTTCTCAGTAAAATAACCATGAAAAGGAAACATATTATGTTTCAGGAAAGCTAATAGGGAGTCATCCTCCGTTTTTGTAAATCTGCGTCATTGGCCATGTACTTGCACATATCGCTGTAGTGGGGGTCCTCAATCCTGTTACTACTACTCGATATTTCTAGAGCTCAGCACATCAGAGAGATTATGGACTTGGTCCAGAGCTTCTGTGGCTCTCTGCTCTTTATCAGACACCAAGTCATCATAAATTGTCCATGCAGAAGGAAGAGCTGTGCTGTCTCCCTTCCTCTGATCACTTTTAGTAATACACATACACACTGCTCTGCTTTTCCGCCAACTCACTGCAGGACAGAGGAATAAATACATAATGGGAATACGCGAAGTCTGCTTGCTTCTTTGGTGAACACAGAGCACATACTGTTGACTCTTCTCCATTATTTCTTTTATTCTGTGTGTTTGTTTGACTGCCAAGGAAGAGAATAACAGACACGAGACCCACAGATGGTACTCTGATATCTAATCAGCCTTCAGAACTCTGCCCACTCCAAAACTACAGATGTTCTGAAAGACATGGATAGGATACTGGAAAAATTCTTAAATTAAAAGAATAAAAGGAAAAAATAAGGCTCTGGCAGATGTTAGGCTTGGGGGTTGGAGTTCACAGTTCTTTTAAAAGCAAATTTAGCATTAATGTAGCTAGAATAAAAATAACATTGCACTTAATGTAGTATTTAGTATTTTAATAAAATCATCTACTCTGCCCTGGGAGCAATATGGTGTTCTGGTTAATAACATGTCTCTCGGAATAAGCCAACCATGAATGGATTTCAGGCTTGGTTTCACCATTTACTAGTTGTAAGACGTTGAACAAATTTCTGAAGATCCCTTAACTTCAATTTCTCAATCTGTAAAATAGTATATGATAGTAATACCTACCTCAAGAGTTGTCTCAAAAGTTAACCAAGATGATGTGTCTCATGCAGTCCTTGTAACAGGATGGTGATCAACACCATCCTTTCTCTACCCTCTCTAGTCCTCTCATTGAGGGCTCCGCCTGGTAGCACAGCAGTAAAGGATCCTAGGCCCATATGTTATGGCACTCTCCTTGCATCCTACCCAGGCATTTCATCTCCGATGGGAATTTCAATGGGAGAAGTGAAAAGGGATATGGGAAAACTATTTTTTTCTTTCTATTCTGCTTTCTTATGGCATTTTGATTGGTAAGACTTGGAAGTTTCATTTGAGAGCAGAAAATGCTTTCTCTCTAGAGTGTCTTCAACCCTGGACAGGAAAAGGATATCTGAGTCATGAGATGATTCAAGATTCACGGCTTTAGGGGGAAAAATAACATGGGATTTCTTTTGGTTTCTTTCAGTCCATGTAAGCAGGTGTTGCAAACATGTAAGGATTACAAGTAAAAGAATTAATCGAGAGCGGTAGATGAATTTTGCAGGAAGAACACTTTGCTTTGCATCTCTGGAGTTCAAGGACTGGCAGTTCCACAAATCAAGCAGAGTTGAGAACCCACATCACTGTATCGATACTTTACTTTCCCATACATGTTCCTGGCCATGTGGTTATTCAGCCCATGTATAATTACTTCATTCACTCAAGTCATAATCATGTATTGAGCTATATATTAGCCCTAGGGATAAAGAAATTTTAAAACCTCAATCTTTGCCCTCAGCATGCTCAGTCTTCCTGAAGGAAAAGAACATAAACAGATTTTTTATAAGAAAAGTACATGACGTTAAGAAAACAGAAAGGAACAAAAAGAAGGAACACATCCACTGATATGAAACATACTATGGTACCGAGGGAGAACTCACCTGTCACACACAGAACCTCAGCTTCATGAATGACATAGTGAGATTGTTTCTTGTTCACATTGAGGCCAGCTTGACCCTGTGACACTGAAGCTACAGAATGAGTGATAGCAAAGGAATCTGCTGGGCCAGAAAGGCTAGAGGGAGGGATGCTAAAAATTCTAGCCTGCGTCATCTCACCAAAGCTCCTCTGTTCAGTTGGCATTATTCTGCTATCTCCAATTGACCATGTAAAGGAGGAATTTAAAGCTAATTAGCATGCAATAAATTTCCTCCTTGCTCTTTTAAAATCTAAATTGAATACTTATGAGGGAGCCTGTTCTGAAGAAGCTAATAAGAGCACCATGGTAATAATTAATACTGCATTCACTGATATATGTCATTGTTGTGTCTTTCTATTAACTGGGTCTTTTTTAATTGAAAAGGCATTAAGCTGAGTCTATGCAGAGTGTGTGTGTGTGTGTGTGTGTGTGTGTGTGTGTGTGTGTGTGTAGATAGGTAGAAAAAAAACCCACCATCAGCAACAGTGAGTTCCTGTAACTGTCACTCACTGAAATGGATTTTATTATGGGACCACTAACATCAACTGCATGTTTTCCATGTGCCAGGCACTTTGGTAGACACTGAGGATACAGGAAAAAAAAATACGGTTCCTGACCTCTAAATCAAACTATAAATACGTAACTATAAGGTAAGAAAAAAGTGCTGAGAGAACACAAAGGAGCAAGATTTGGGAGCAAGTCAGGGCTAATAGGGTGTATAGGAATTAATCTGTTAAAGAAGGAAGGAAGGATGATTATGACCTCCAAATATGAGAAACTGCTAAAGCAAAGGCATAAAATTACGAAGCAATGTGATGAAATAACTTGTAACCCTTTTGCTAATAATAAAGGGTCAAGTGTAAGTCAACAAGTGGCAGAAAAGGGGTTTGGAGATATGGGCTTGGCATTCATTACCACACACTAGCCTCAGAGTATTCCCCGGAGCTAAGAACCATTCTTCTCTTACAGGTGAGGAAACTAGGGCCAGAAAAAAATAAGTGACTTGACTTAGATTTCACCTATTAATTGAAGGAATCAGAATTAGGTACAAGTTCTTCCTAACCCTAAATCCTTTTTTCTTTTCATATCTCATGATGCCTGGATGTAAAACAGCCAGTCTGACTCTGAAACATGAGGTGTTTATGTTGCAATGCTGAAGCAAAATGTTAAAGTTTTAGCCTGAATAAAAATGTGATCATTCTTTTCTTCAACACTGAGGGTTATCACTAAAAAGACACTTTATATTTCTACAGGATGGGATCATTTTAATCCTTGAAAAGCCTCTGAATGGATTTAGTAGGGGATACATAGAATCATAAAGTTAAGAATTATAACAGCCCCCAAAATGTATTTCCCTTTATAGTCCTGACCTTTTTTTTAAAGAACCTAGGGCAATTTAAAATAATAAAGACACAAGAAGTTAAAATGAGCATGTAATCAATTAGCTGTGATAAGTAGTAAATATGCCAAACCAAATCTGACTCAGAGAGGGAAACATTTACAGTTATTTTAGGCAAACTTCTCCATCAATTCTGCTCTATATATTCTATTCTCCTATCAACTGAGTCCTCAACATGTCAAAAGTGGGGAAGGAAGGGGAACATTTTCAGTTGACAGTGAGCACATTTACTTTCTACCTTCTCCACTTACCTAGGTATCTAATACTCTGTAAAAGTTCTGAGAAGCCTTTTTTTTTTTTTTTTTTTTTTGAGACAGAATCTTGCTCTGTTGCCCAGGCTTGAGTGCAGTGGTGCGATCTCGGCTCACTGCGACCTCCGCCTCCCGGGCTCAAGCAATTCTCCTGCCTCAGCCTTCTGAGTAGCTGGGACTACAGGTGTGTGCCACCACGCCCAGCTAATTTTTTGTATTTTTAGTAGAGACGGGGTTTCACCATGTTAGCCAGAATGGTCTCGATCTCCTGACCTCATGATCCACCGACGTAGGCCTCCCAAAGTGCTGGGATTACAGAGAGGACTTCTTAGAGCTCCACCCTGAACTTCCAAAATCCTTAACTCAAAAGTTTATATGACTAGTAAAACTAGTAAAACTTCCTACTAGTAAAACTGAATAGGAAGCCCATGATGGAGAAGGTTGGCCTTCCAGTTGCCTTGCTTGGGAGCTTAGGTAGAAAATAGAAGATAAGTGGCGAAGTTTTCTGTCTTTGTTCATTGGGTTTGGACAATTTTCATGTTTTTAATATGTCTGAAGTTAAGTTGCACCTTAAAATTGGTAATGCCTTACCTTCATTTCTCCCCAAAAAATATTTTTGAGGTGTCTCAAAGTTGACAGACTCTTAGGATCCCAGAAATATGATCATATATGTCTCATACCTATACGTATTCTAGGAAATGTTGATCTAGACCAGCCTCCTTTGTTTCACTTTTCTGCCAATCAATCTAAAACTTATAAAACTTGCAAAATAAAGTCTACTCAATCTTACCTTTTTTATCAACATTGCTAAAAATGATATATTTTTAAAAGTTTTATTAAGAACCAATCTCTCTTTGATTCAGTAGATCTCAGTATACTTGAATTTATTTTCTTCCTTATGTTTCTCAGACCATTGTATTTTTAGCCCATTAGATTTCTCCTCTTCCTTATCCTTCATTATAAATAGCCTTAAAAGCTCAGTCATAGTGTTAAGCATTCTCAGAGAAATCATGATTTCTCTGGAATGTTACAATCAAGAGTCAGGCATCCTTGTTACTTTTTAATTACTGCTATTCTATCATCTATTGCCTTTAATTGTTAATATTTTATCTATCTCTTACTCCATACTACAAGATTTTGAGGATAGGGTCTTTTGTATTTCAGCTCTATATATCCTGTATAAATATTCACGGAATTGTTGAGTAGAATAATAAGTGAATAAATGATTGAATCAATGGACGAGTGAATTAAATCTCTAAAATTTACTTTTAGTGTGATATCTCCCCTTAGTCCACCTGATAAACCCTCATCACCAAAATATTCTTCACCATCAATCCCAGTCTTTTTGTTTATTTTTGCCAAATCACAGCCCCGCTGGTGCTCTGTGCTTTCTTAGCATTTTTTAACCATATCTCTAGTGTGTTGTAATTGTTTATGAACATGTCACCCACATACATTATGAGCTACCACCTAGTAGGTCCTCTATAAATCTAAGCTGAAAGAGCCTGAAATCATACTCCTCCCTCACCTTCACATTGCCTTTGGAGGGATTGAAAATAATTCCAAAGAGATCTTGTCCACTCCCTACACCTTTGACAGGAATAGAGAAGAACCACCCTCCTGGTCCTGAAAGATCACAGTCACTCACTCTCACTGCCTCTGCCCCTGCTCTCCACTGCTCCACATGCTTGCTCCTAGGAAATCTCACCAAGTCTTTAGGAGGCACATCACACTATCCTGTGATGATGGGTTCCACCATTTGTGTCTCCAGCCACAGTCTCTTCTGAAAATTCCAATTATATCCAACTGTCAGCATATTTGCACTAGAATGCAAATATGCACCTGAATGTTAACTAATAGTGAGTATCACCAGAGGGAGAATGGCTCCTCATTTTTTTAGGTGAAAGCTGTGACTGCGAAGGTCCCCTGAGTTAGGTGAGTAATACAGTTGCACGAAGCAGCATTCAGGAAAAGATAAAAGAAAGTTTTAAGACTGTGGCACAATGGAGAGCGTGTAACCCATTTAAAGGGGAATCCACCACCCAACTCCAGTTGATTGTTGCCATTTGAGAATGTGGTCCCAAGATGCCACATCTTCTAATTTTCAGGAGATGCAAAAACAAAAGTCTTGGTTTTTTAAACAATAGCTGCTTATTAAAAACAAGCCAAAAACAAAACACTTAAAACAGGCCAAAGAGAAAGTAGAGGCTGGGAGAGAGAATAGAAAATAAAATAAAAGGAAAATGCATCTATAGAGCTATAGACTCTGAATAAAACTAGCATGCAATCTCAAGCCTATAGAACAAATTAGCACAACATACTAAATTTTCATAAACCCTTCTAGCTGTGTGTATTTGAGAGTAGTCTGACAGGAGAGAAGGTTTAATCATAGTAATCATAAAGTTGGTTAGATCCCTGAATCAGATTCAGCTAACACTTATTGAGAGTTGATATATGCCATGTAACATGCTAAACTCTTTTATTAATGTTTTAAATTTTTCATCAAAGTAATACACGCACATAATTAAAAAGTCAAACTGCTTTATAAGACTTATTATGGCAAACGGCAGTACTCTGAATTCTCCTTCCTCACAATTCATATTCCACCCAGGCAAACACACTGCACTTTTACCTCCACATCTCCAAATGAGATTAGTATCCTGCTATTTATTAACTGTTAGTTTCTGGCATTATGTATTTAATTCCAACTATTGAAGATTGGGCTATAGGCTTTACATATATTCTTTCTACCTCTAAATACAGAAACACACAATTTCCATTGCCCCATCCTCCCAGCATAATTTTATTTTAAATATTATTAATTCAGTTTTCAGAGTCTACATTATTTTGGCTGTCTGAAATCTGTTTACTGCTTTGCCATAAATTCTAGTATAATTACTTTATTTCTGTTTTTACCAAATTGTTTTTGCCTGAAGTTAATACAGTTAATGTCTTTCTAGTTATTTAGTTTTCTAAGAACTTCTTTTAAAATTCAGTTTCAAATACTTGCCTAGTTGATTACAGTTTGTCTCAACATACATCTGTTTCAATGTTTTGAGAACATCTCTCCAAAAGACCTTGCACCTGCTCCAAACATACTTGTTGTTCCTATATTTACTGGACAGCTGTCATTCTGTAATCAGTCATCATTTTTTTACCAGAATCTCCCTCCCTTCCCATTCCCCCTCTCCCTCTCTTTTTCCTTTCCTTCCTTTGAATTGGGTCATGGAATCTCAGAATCCCATCTCCTCTTTCTTGAGTTACTCCTTGTTTTGGTGGAATACCTCCTTTAGGAGTTTCCTGAAAAAGGGTGTTTTAAAGGGTTTTGACTCCTAGCGTGTAAGTTATATTAAAATATACTCATTTTACTCACATTGCCAGATACATTTGATGTGTATAGAATTCTAAGTTAGTAATCATTTTCCTTCAGAATTTTGAAGATATCAAAACCACCTTTGCAAGAATTATAACAAAATTATGATGGTGAAGAGATCTGACTGAGTCCATCTTGCTTCTAACTTCCAAACTGTCCTTGGTCATTCCTTGGTGTAGGCCAAACTAACTTTGGGAAAAACTTAGTTTATATTTTGACTTTGAAACAAAGACAATAACAGCCCTTTCCCAAAACAAACACCCTTCCTGCCTAGGGACTAGACCGCCTTTGCTGACCAGCAAATTAGCCACAAGATTAGAAAATTTGTTCAAGAGTCATGCAGCTGGAGGCTGCAAGATTCTGAACCTTCTCAAATTGCTCCTGAGGATAACATCACTATTGTAAAACCTGGGATCAGTGCTTGAGAAATTTTGCAGACCGTGCATTCTGATGCACCAGCTGACAACACCTAGATCCATAAACTGGCTCCAATGGTCTTGTGGCCTCCACCCAGGAGCTCACTCAGCATAAGAAGACAGCTTTGACTCCCTATGATTTCAACTTCCACTTAACCAATCAGCACTCTCCAGTTTCCAACCCCCTATGCACCAAATTATTCTTAAAAACTCCCATCCCTGAATTTTTGGGAAGAATGATTTGAGTAATAGTAAAACTCCTGGTCTCCTGTACAGAGAGCTTTGTGTGAATTAAACTCTTTTTTGCAATTCCCCTGTCTTGATAAATTGGCTCTGTCTAGGCCACAGGCAAGGAGAACCCGACAGGTAGTTACAACACTGTCTTATTCTCTTCTGGTTCCAGTGTTGCTATTGAGAAATCCATGCAAAACCCTTTGGATTTCTGAACTTTATGTTACCTATTTTTTTGTTCCTTTTTGGAATATTTTAGAATTCTCTTTCTCAGTATTCTAAAATATTATGACAGTATACACTGATGTAGGTCAATTTCATCCACTATGCTGCTGCAGAAACAGAATTTTAATCTGAAAAAGCATTTCCTTCAATTTTGAATATCGTCTTTGAATTATCTTAGATAATTTCTTTTTTCTGATTCCATTTCTGGGCATAGTTTTAATTTGGTTTTGGACCTCCTAGAAAAAACTTATCTTTTCCTTTCTCGTTTGTATTTTTCTGCTCCTTTCTATGAAATTGCCTTCCACTGAACTGTTTATGTTTTTTGATTTCTGAAGGCTCTTGTTTGTTCCTAGCTGTTGCTTTTCTTCAGCACTTCCCACAGAAATTTCTTCTGCAATGCAAATGTTCTACAATATGTTCTACTCAGTAGGTAGCCATTTGCTACAAAATGTTCAATTTTATTTAATTTTACTTAATTTATATTTAAATAGCCATTTGTGGCTAGTGGCTACTGTGTTAGAGTAATGTATGTTGTATCTTCCATACATGAGAAATATTGATACTTTATAATGAATTTCTTATTTTCTTGCATAGTCTCTGTTCCTCAATTTGCATGTTCTTGTTCATTTTGGTCTTTCATATAAAAAAAGGTTTTCATATGTTTGGTGACTCTCGGCTGTCTGTTTGTGCAAAAGCATAGAGCATTAAGATGATTGCCAGTTCTGTGTAAATAAAATTTTTCATCATCAGATGCATGCAATGTAATCTGGCTGAGTCTTTGGGAAGTATTCTGAAAGTCAGTATCTTTAGGTGTTTCTCTTGATCTAGCACATTTCACCTGAGAAAAAAATTCCAAAGTGTGCCTAGACATATAAGCTGGCTGTCTGAATTCTGAAAATCAATTAGGGAAGGAAAGCTGGGTTTCAGCTCTATTTCATGATGCAAAATTTCAGTTAATTATTTTTTACTACACACCATCACCCTCAGTTGTGCTGGGTGTCCCCAAGTGTAGACATATTTTGTTTTACCTGATTTAAAGAAATAATCTAAACTTCTGATTTGATGGGGAGGAAGAGAGAGATATAGTGTCTCAGGCACATGGGCTGGAGGAAAGGATAAGGAGATCTAGCCTTAGATTTTCTTAAAGACACTTTCCACCAATCCCATCCCCATCTATCTCACTCCACTTTCAGAGGTCTCTCATGCCGAGAATTCTTGAGAGATTTGAGATCTCTGGCACAAACTTGCTTTTCAGTTTCCTCACTGATGGATTTGGATCCCATTTTTCTCAGCTAAATCAATGACTACTCAGCTTCCATTTTCAGCTTCCTGGTTTTTTTTTTTCCACCCCCTGTTTTCTGTTATCTTTCTCCTTGCAAGTTTATGTTATATTTTAGGTTTAATGCCTCTTATTGGTCATTTCAGTCGTCCTTCAGAAGTAAAAACAGTATCTTTTTTTTAATATACTGCCTTTAACTAGGACATTCTAGACTCTCTGAATACATTATTCCAGGCAGTTCTTTCAGCAAACTTTGGATTACCATACAATCCCTATTAAATAAAGTAGAGGCTCAAAAATGTATGAAATTTCTAGAAAGTCACATAGATTACTAGATCTAGCTCTCATTCATCTGCATCATGGTCTCTGCCCACTATTCTGGCAGATAAAGTCACTCAATAGAGTAAAAATGCCCAGATAGTCTCCAATGCTGACATGTCCATTTGGAAATATGCATTTCAAAAAATACTGTGATCAGGATGCTGCCAAAATTAGCAATGCAGTTACTAGACCCTGAAGGTGATTCCATGAGGATGGAGAGTCCTTATTGCACCGTACTAGATGTGCCACTGAGCTCTTGCATGGGCCCTTTACTCTTCACCTAGAGCAGTGGAACATCGAGCCCAAGAGGGTTCTTTATTTGTTGTTACTATTACTTGTTTGACTCTGATAAATAGGCCTATGATTTTGTTCTCTTACCCCACTTTGCTGACAGTCTTGTGGAAGGAAGTGAAACACTGTGTGTGACATGTTTATTTATGTACCTCATCTGGGACGACACCGTGAAAAACAGCAGGGATGCATTTTTTCAAGCATACTTTCTGTGTTACTTGTCAGCTCCTTATAATGAGGGGGTTGAGTTTACTGCATTTTTAGTTATATCTGAGCGCCTAATAATCCTACAGCACATTAACTATAATTTGTGAATTACATCCTTCTTCTGCGAGTACATCACTTTATATCTCTTAGTAAAACGATTCATGTGAATCTATCTACATCACAAGGTTTCTGAGATTTCACTACCAGCCAGATGATTATATTCATCATCATTTGGCTTTTTGAACCTCCTCTGGAAATATCTTACCATTTCTTTTACCCCTTTTTATCTCAACACTTTGGCCCTCTGGGATAGCCCTTATGACTTCTTCTCAAAATCATGGCGGCTTGGCTGTCACCTCAAGTTCTGTGTGTCTAATGCTCAGCTCATTTTCTGTACCCCCTTTGACCCCAGCTTAAACCTGTTTCTCCTGGGACCTCTTCCTCAGTTAGCAGGACCTCTTCCCTTCCTGTTACCTCAGATAGGAATCTTTGTGTTGTCTTTAGCCCTACCCCTCTAACATCTTTCCCCAGTGACTGACTGCTAAATCCTATCAATTCTACCTTGGAAATGTGTCTCATCCTTGTCTCCTGCTCAGCCAAAGTAAAGGGCATTCGTGTTTTCATCCTGGTTTATTACTAGGGTTCTCCTCACTGGTGTTTGTCCCTAGCTTCACTTTTGCCATGTTACCAACATGAAGAACAGGTCATTACTGAAAAGTTAAAAAACATATAAAGAAAAAGATTTTAAAAAGTGAAAGTATATTTTATCTATATATACATTACCAGAGATAATCATGGTTCTAATTTTGGTATAAATCCTTATAGATTTAAATATAAAGTATCAATACAGCATATGTTACCTGTTATATATATGTCTTATGTATTGCTTCAGTCAGTTTGGTCTACTATATCAAATTATCATAGGTTGGGCAACTTAAACATTTATGTCTCACAGTTCTGGAGACTGGGAAGTCTAAGATTAACATGCTGGAAGATGTGGTGTGTGGTGCGGACACCTCATTCACATTTGCGGTTGGCCATCTATGTGTTACATTCTCATAACGGTAGAAAGAAGAGAGAGAGAGAGGTGACGAAGTGGCCATTACAGAGAGAGAGAAAAGGAGCGGGAGGAGAAAAAGAGTGCAAGTCCTCATGTCTCGTCTTATAAGGGCACTAATTCCAAATATTCCAACTTCATGACCTAATTTCCTACCAAAGATCTCACTTCTTAATACCAACACATTGGAGATTAGAATTTTAACATATGAGTTTGGAGGGGTGTTCACATTCAGTCCATAAAACATATCATATATTACTGAGACTATGATAAACTGTTTATACTTTGAATTAACTGAATTTGAATTATTGAGTTATGTTTCCAAAATTAATGTGTTTTGCTACTCTCTCACTTAGAAACCAAAAATGATGCCTGACTAACAAGAGTAAATTTGAAACTCAGCAAGTAATGAGGTCCTGCAAAATTGGCTTCACTTGCTTCTGTGGTCTCATTCTCTACCACATTTATTTAATTCCATGGGTCTATTTGCTGTTCCTATGAGCAAGCCAGCTGCTCAGGGGCCTCGACATCTTTGACAGTTTTGGCTCCTGCTGGCCCTGATGGGCCTTCAGAGTCCCTGATCTAGTATCTGCCACCTGAAATTTCACCCATCAAAATTTTGCTTGGGCTGTAAGTAGCGACTCTAACTCCATTATTTATTTATTTGTTTATTTATTTTTTAAAAGCGCCACTGATTTTTCTCTCAGAACAAACTTTCTTTCCTTGAGTTTCCACAGATCTTTTGAGCACGTATTCATTATTTATGCATTTCCTTTAGAATGAGCTACAAGCTTTAGAGTCATAAAGATGAAGGCTCAACACCTGATTCTGTATCCTACCAGTTGTGTTATCCCAAAGGACTTAATCTCTTAGATTTCTCATAGGAATCTTATAGTACTTAATCTCTTTATGTCTAAAAAGAAAAGACCCTTTTTAGTACCATTATATAGATGAGGGAAGAGAAAAATAAAATTTTCCTAATGTCACTCAACACATTGGAGGTAGAATTAGCAATCTTCGTCTGTTTGACATCAAAGCCTATATTCCTAATGGACAATGTTATACCAATTGTTTGGTTTTTCTCTCTTAAGAGAAACTGGTGTAGACGCCCAATTCAGATGTGCTCATGGATGTCACTTCTCATTCTAACAGACTTTCAAGTGATCATGAACACCGTTGTGGCTGCCATAACAAATTAGCACAAACTGGATGGTTTAAAACAATAAAAATGTATTATTTCATAGTTCTGGAAGCTAGAAGTAAAAATAAAGGTGTCATAAAAGCCATGCTTCCTCTGAAGACTCCAGGGAGATGCCTTTCCTTGCCTCTTCCTAGCTTCTGTTGGTAGCTGGCATTCCTTCACAAGTTCTTCCAATCCTGCCTCTGTCATCACATTACTGTCTTCCCTGTGTGTCTCTGTGCCTTATGAGGAAAAGAGTCATTGGATTTAGGGGCTACCCTAATCCACAGTACCTCATCTTAACTTGACTGAACCTGCAAAGATCTTTTTTCACATAAGGTTATATTCATGGGTACAAAGGGATAGGGCTTGAACATATCTTTTTGGGAGACACAATTCAACCCAGTAAAACTTTCTCTCTGACCTCCAAAAGGTCACATCCTTCTTATATACAAAATAAATTTACCCCAGCCCAACATCTTCAAAAGTCTTAACTCATTCCAACATGAACCTTAAAGCCAAATCTTACCTAAATATCACAACTTGAAAAGTTTCAAATCTCACTACTTACATCATCTCAGTCAGTTTTGGGTAAGACTCTGGGCATTATTCATTCTAGGGCAAAATTATTTTCCATTTCTGGATCTATAATACTAAAAAACAAGCTATCTGCTTCCAAATACAATGCTGGGGCAGGTGTAAGATAGAAATTTTCACTCCAAATGAGGATAAAAGAAATGGAAGGAATAAAAGAGTCACTGGACTAAAGTTAATTCAAAACCCAGTAAACCCTATTAGATTTTAAAATGTGCAAATAATCCTCTATTGCTGGGTTCCTCTGAGCCCTCTCTGGGTAGCCCTGTCTTCTCTGTCCATCTCCTAATTGTAGAATTTTGGAAGTCCAATAGCCTTCTTTCATTCTATCTCCTCTGTCCCCTCCAGTCAGGCTGGCTGTGTTCCTTTATACACATCATGTATTCTCAAAAGCCCTGTTAGTTCTCTGTGGATGTCAAGGGGCATCCATGTCATGAGACATGAGGGCTCTCCACAGGTCTTTCCTGGATAACCCCTTCTCTGTTCCTGGCCTCTGCCAAGGCGCTTGATTTATTCCATAAGTCACACCTAATTTTGTCAGCAAAGGTTTGTCTAGTCACAGCCTTGAGCATGGTGTCTGAATAGGCTAAGGATTTTCCAAGACATCAGGCACTGGCTTTTCTTAGCAGTTTTTTCTCCAGAAAAAAAAAAAAAAAACAGGACACACCTTCCCTATTTTCTGTGATCCAGAAAAACCAGGCCATACCTTCCATATTTTGCTTAGAAATTTCCACAGGTAAATATTGAAGTCATTACTTATAAATTTTACTTTCCATCTAACACTAACACACAATTCAGTTATGTTCCCTTTCACTTTGCAGCAAGTGCCCCCTTTCCTCCTGTGTCCAATAATGTGCTCCACATTTCCCTCTGAGACTTCACCAGAAGCACCCTTAGTGTTCAAACTTCTAAAGACATTCTGCTGTTTATAATGACATATGTATTCTCCAAGATGAGAAAGCTTTACCTGCCATCCTCTTCCCTTCTTCTGAGTTCTTACCAGAATCAACTTTAACATCCCTATTATCACCAACAATCTCCTCCAGGCAATCTAAGCTTTTACTATAATTTGTCTCAAAACTCTGCTAGCTACTAACCATTACATAACTCTACCATTACTTCCACATTTTTAGATTCTTGTTACAGCAGTGCTCTACTCCATGGTGCCAAAATCTGTATTAATTTCTTAGGATAACTATAACTAAGTACCATAAACTGGGTGGCTTAAAACAATATAAATTTATTCTTTCATAGTTCTTGAGGCTAGGAGTCCAAAATGTACATGTTGGAAGAGACATAATTGCTCTGAAGACTCTCAGGAAAATCCTTCCTTGCCTCTTTCTAGTTTCTGGTGGTTGCTGCCAACCCTCGGCATTCCTTGGCTTCTTCTTTTCAATCTCTGTCTCTGTTGTCACATGATCTCTCTGTCTGTCTTCACATGGCCTTCTTATAAGGACACAAGTCACCGGTTTCAGGGCTCACTCTAACCTAGTAGGACCTCATATTAACTTGATTATATCTGCAAAGACACTATTCCAAATAAGGTCATATTCACAGGTACTGGAGGTTAGGACCTGAATAATTCAAATTTGGAGGAACATAATTCAGAGTAGAACACACACATCATTATTAAACCTCTGTACTTGAGAGAGACAAGTTGAATAGAATGAGATATTTCAAAATTTATTTGAAGTAAGACCAATAAGTTCTTTACAGTTTTTTAAATAGAATTTTCAGCAAATTGAGTTTTTAAAAGATGATGAGTCATCTTGTTTTTGGAATAAGAGATACAGTGTGCAGGTACTTTGTATTTTTCAGCAATGGTGAGAATTTTTTTAAAACTTTAAGTATCTCCATTTTTCTCTTGAGGACGAATCCAGGGTCACCTGGAAAGATGTGGCCAGCCTCTCTCTCAGAGATGGAAATGAAGCTCTACAATAGAGATTTGCAGTTTCTGCTGCTGTTAATTTTCAAAAACAAAGGGCTAATGTTGACTATTTTTGAGCTTTAAGAACAATTATTCTTCATCCATAAGAAAAGAACTCAGATAGTCATTTTTTGTTCTCTAAAATCTGCATCAATTGGAAACTGAGACTTGTACTTGACACTAAGTAAAATAAAAATCTTAATGTGATCACCAACAGAATTTCAGAACTTGAAAATATCTTTTAGATTATCTAATAAAACAGCTCTTGTTTTATAGAGAACTTGTTGTTATAAAGAGGGCAAATGACCTACTCAATGCCAAATAATGTATTCACATCAGTGTCTGTAAACATCATAAGAATTTTTATAATTAATGTGACGAACAAGAGAAGCATAAGAGCATATGTCTGTGGGTGTCAATGCATACAAGCACACCTGTATTTTATATTGTGGATTATGTTTTTCTTGTGATAGTAGATTAGTGAAAGGTGCTGTCATATACACGTGTATATAAATTAATGTCTATATTGTTATTGATCCAATTGGCAAGATCAAGTTCCCAGGTAACACTTCTATAGATAACAGAACAAATATTAGCATGCTGTGGTTGTTGTCAACTAACAGGCATTGGGTCACAGACAGATTTGTTTGTTTCTAGTTGTTCATAGAAACATTCACTGACTATATCTGACATTATTTGTAATAGATGTGTGGACAAAGATCACCATGACAGAAATAGACAGTTAAGACAGACACACACACACACACACACACACACACAGAGGACAGTAATTGTTTAAATTTTTCAAAGCACACATACTGAAATTTTAATTATAATATATTTATATTAACAAAATATACTAGTGATAAATATATATTTTCTTTAAGGTTTATAATAGTTTTCTTCTACCACCTCCCCCCTCCCCACTTTAACAACAACAACAACAACAAAAATCTACCACTTGTTATATAGGTAGGTTTTAAAATTACCAGAGATGATTTTGCCTGGTGATTTTACCTTGTATCTGATAACCTGGGTTTAAAATATTCACAATAAATGATCATTTATAAACACATGCACTAAGTTAATGTGTTGTATAATGTCACTTACATAGCAATTTGAATAATTCCTTGTCATCCAGATATTCAACATTTGTAGCTGACTCCTTATCCATCGAATTCCACACAGTTTGAGTGAACGTCTTAGCCTTGCTTCCCTCTGTTCCCACAGTCACCATCGAGAATGTACCATCCCTGACCCTGACCCCAGCTTGACCTGTGTTTTCCTGCTTCCCAGCCTTTATCTTTTTCACAGCATCTTTTCTGCCTATCAGAATCATAGGTATTTTTAGGGCAGAGAGAAAATGATAATTTTCTATAAAGAATTTTATGAAAATCTACCATTCTATTTTTCTTCTACTAAATGATTCTATTTACACATGTATTGAACAATTATTTTATTCTGCATTAGTTACAAAGAACTCACCATAGGACTTGTAAACCTTTATAGTACTGAGAATAGAGCTCAGCACATATTTAATTTCTTCCCTCTCTCCTCGACTTCTACTCAAGGGAGAGTTATGATTTTGTTGGGTAATAAAAAAAAGAAATTGGACCAGGGACAGGGGGGAAAGTGGAGTGGTGGGTTTGAATGTCCGTCATGTTCTAGGCACAGTACAAGGAAATGGGAACATAGGAAGATGAGTAGGACAATGTTCCTGATGTCAAAGAGGTCACAGTCATATGTCAGACTAGTAAGGTAACTGGCAACTGCAAGAGAATGTAATAGCAGCTCCATTGCCTGCAAACATAGTGTTCTACGGGAATAACATGAGAAGCACAGATGTAGGGAGCGTATGTTAGCCTGAGGCAAGCACATTGCAAAAGAATTGTGAACAATAGCTAAGACATAAGCCCTGGACAGTGGAGGAAATAGGGCTAAAAGATATTCCAACCATACACAAGAAGCCAAAGCAAGACAGGGAGACAAAATAGATCACTGAGTGCTTAAAAACTACAAGCACACTGCAGAAGAGACCTGGTGACCTGAAAGGGTTTTTTTGTTTTGTTTTAAATACAAAGGAATACAGAAATGGTTACATGCTCTGATTCTCCTTCACTGTGTGTGTCGGGGTGGGTGGGGGGGCGGCACGTAAATATGTAACGGGCTTCCTGATGACTGTGCATTCAAACTAAAATTTCACAGAAAAATAATCAGAAGGGCCAAAAGTTCATTATGGTTGATTTTTGCTTCTCTCTTGTTTTTTAAGCACAAAAATAGTCAAACAGAAAGACTTTTGTCAGACATCTGCAACCTCCAGTAACTTTTTGGAATGATTACAAAAATGCATATCCCAGTCATAAAGATTTAACAAAATATTCTCCTGCCATTTATAGTAATGCTACCAAATGACAAGTTCAAATTACTTGTTGTGATTACTCTTCATCTGGGCAAAACACATGTTGTAACGTATTCACAAGATGCAATTACATCAACTGCCGTGACATGGAATAACAACACCGGAACAAAGCTAATCACACACAATACACATACCGTTTAGATTTTTCCCAACCACATTTTTTTTTCTACATTGCAATCTGTTCAACATTTGGACTAACCACTTACTCTTTTCTTTTTGTTTTGTAATATGCAAGGTATCAGTGGAGTTAGATAAGTGTCAAAAAAGTCAATAAAATATCAATGTATATTCCATATTTGCACATATCAACGATATCTAAAAGAGATAGTGGCCTTGTCATATTCGCAGGTAATATTATTAGACTACTTACAGAATCTGGTTTTGTGACAATTATAAAGGAGAAATCATTCTGTAAGACAAAATATATATTTTAAAATATATTCTTCAAGAATAGTTTCAGCAACTCTATCCTGGATATTTTAATAAGTGGCTTGTAATTTTTCTGCATTAATAAAAGAATGCGGCATACTATGTTTAAAATATTCTACATGCATTGACACTTATGTTTACTTTATTGGCCTTCCTAAATCATCCTTTTCTTCTGACTTCACTCTGTCTCCCTGGGGATATCTCATTTATTCCCGTCTCTATTTCTAAACTGCACCTCTCTTCTAACCACCATGGCTACATGTTTGAGCATACAGACAATAGGCATTTTAACCTCTATGTCTTCAAAATCAGTATGTACAAGTTAAATTCACCACCTGAACGATCACTGCACTTCCTCTGTATCAAAACATGCCCTTTCATTAGTGTTCTCAGTCTCAATCGATAGCATCACTATCCAAACTAGTAACATCTGAGTAATATTTGAACCATCATTCTCTCTTTTGCCCACTCCTAATAGGACACCAAATATTGTTAATGATCTCTGATAAATGTGTCTCATGTTTATCATCTTTTTCCAGCCTCATTTTTGTTGCTAATTTTCAGGCCCGGATAGTTCATCAGAATATTGCAAAATGAAATGCATGTTTAAGTAGAGTCATTATTCCATTTACACACCTTCCTACTTCTTTTTTTTTTTTTTTTTTTTTTTTTGAGATGGAGTCTCATTGTTGTTGCCTGGGCTGGAGTGCAATGGCAGAATCTCGGCTCATTGCAACCTCCACCTCTTGGGTTCTGGCAATTCTTCTGCTTCAGCCTCCCAAGTAGCTGAGATTACAGGCACCCACCACCACACCTGGCTAATTTTTGTATTTTTAGTAAAGATGGGGTTTCTCCGTGTTGACCAGGCTGGTCTCGAACTCCTGACCTCAGGTGATCCACCCGCCCTGGCCTTCCGAAGTGTTGGGATTACAGGCGTAAGCCACCATGCCCGGCCGCACCTTCCTACTTCTTCAGCAGCATTATTATTAACCCCATTCTGGAGCTAAAAAACTAATGTATTAGAAACTTCCGCTTCTTTTATCTTTTCTCACTAATCTGTGAAAAAATATGGTAACTTTAAAAATATCCCTAATATCTATTCATGTATTTTCATTTTATTTCTACTGCCCTAGTTCAAGTTCTCATCGTTTATCACATAAACTATATCAACTGAATAGTAACTAGTCTTCCTACCCTTACTCACAAACTTTGCTTTGATTTTTTTAAAGTTAAAAATGAAACTATGTAGTTCCTCTGCTCAAAATATTTTCAACAAATCTAAACAGGTAAGTACTGTGGAGTTTTGAAACCCTTAAAAATTACAGTCTAGTAGATGTGAGCTAGGGCCCTGAATCAGTATTTTTCTTAATTTCTTCAAAAGATAATGGACTACTTAGGGCAGAAATAAAAACAATTTATCATGAAGCAGAAACACATATAAAACTAAGCACAGTATCAATAGCACAAAGAACAGGAAAAGAGTAAATTGAAGTGTATTGTGATAATCTTCATATATATGAAATGGCATAATACTAATATGTGGTCAACTATAGCAAATTAAAAATGTATACTGCAAAGTCTAGAGTAACCACTAGCAATATAAATATATAAAGATGCATACTTAAGAGCCAATATTTTAAATAAAATGGAATAACAATTTACTCAAATAACTTTTTTTAAAAGACAGGAAACTGGAACAAAAACAATGGCACAAATAGAAAGATACAAACTGATTAAACATAAAAGAATGGAAAAAAATGCTACGCCAACACAAGTCCCAAGAAAGCCAGAGTGGCTGCTTTAGTATTAAGCAAAGTCGGCTTCTGAGCAAAAAATATTATTAGCAATTTAAAGAAAGCTATAATGATAAAAAGCTCAATCTATCAAGAGGATGTGTATAAATGTGTATGTACCTAAAATGGAATGCCAAAATATGTAAAGCAGTAATGGACAAATCTGAAGAAAACATACACAAATCAACAAAATTATAGTTGGAGACATTAAAAATCCCTCTTTTATTAATTGAGTTAATAGCCCCAAAATTTCAGTAAATACAGAGAAGACTTCAACAATGTTGGCAAACTTGTCATAATTCAGTTATAGAAGATTCTACTCAAATAGCAGCAAATGTGTATCATCTTCAAGAGCACATGAAACATTGAAATGTGAACCAAGAAAGATCATATGCTATACCAAGGAACAGTTCTAAATAAGTTTTAAAGGATTGAAATAACATACAGTACGTTCTTGATCATGACAAAATTAAATTTTGAAATTCTACAATTATGTGGAAGTAAAGCAACACACTTCTAAATATCCATGGGTTACAGAAGATATCACAAGTAAATTAGAAAACATTTTTAACTAAATGAAAATAAAAATACAACATATCAAAATTTGTGGAATCCATTTATAAAAATATTGATATTAAAATTTGCTTACACTATAAAAAGACTGCAAATCAATGAAATAAGCTTCTATTAAAATATAGATGAATAAAACAAATTAAGTACAAAATAAACAGAAGAAATAGCAATAAACAAATATTTAGAAGTCAATGAATAGAAAACAGAAACAATAGAAAAATGAACAACAAAATCAAGGACTGTTTTTGGAAAATATCTATAAAATTAAAATTTTTAAAAAGACCAAGAACAGTTGAATTTGTCAATAAAAACAGAGAAAGTACAAGTTACCAATACCAAAAACGAAAAGGGGGCATTACCACTTGCCTTAGAGGAATACTAAAAAAATAAATAAATAACGGATTGTTACGATCAAATTTATGACAATAGTTTTTTTTATAAACTTAAGAGATGGGCAGTTTTTTGAAAAATAAAATGTGCTAAGACAGACATAAGAAGAAACAAAACCATGCTAGCATATTAAATTAAAATGTTAATAAAAATTTTATAATTAAACTATGTTTAATTATAAAAAAAGAGAACTGCAAGCCCAATGGCTTTAGTAGTAAATTTTATCATACATTTAAGGAAGAAATGTAACCAAGCTTTCCAAATACTTCAAAAAACAGAGCAAGAGTGGGTGGCAGCCAAGATGGTTGACTACAAGCAGCCAGAGTGTGCTGCTCTCACCCAGAGAAATGGAAGAAGTGAGCAAACACAGTACTTTCAACTGAAACATCTAGGTACACACATTTGGACTAATCAAGGAAACAACTCAACCCACGGAGAATGGAGAAAAGCAAGGCAGTACAACAGCACACCCAGGGGCAGGAGGGACAGGGAGCCAGGGGAACATCCCTCCACCAAGGAAAGGTGAGTGGATGAGCAACCCTGGGAATCCACCCTCCTTCCAGGGATCTTTGCAACTCTTGAGTCAGGGGATCCTCTCATGAACCCACTAGGTTCTTCTAGTTTGACTCACAGGGCTTCAGTCTGACTCACAGAACTATGTGCTGCTCACGCGCACATGGAGACCGGGAACCTTAGATACCTGGGCTTTCCCAGCTTCAAGGCAAAAGCAGCTGCAACTCCAGCAAAGCCAGAAGTTAGGCCTCTGTACATATCCCTAGGAAAGGAGCTGAATCCAGGGGGCTGAAAAGCAACAGTCTGCAGGCCCTGCTTCCATAGCACCTCATGCAATAAATCCACTAGCCTGGAACTTCAGCCAGCCACCAGTAGCAGCACTATACCTCCCTGAGATGGGACTCCCAGGGGGAGACCACCATCTTTGTTGTTTGGATGACAGCCAATCCTGCCTTTGGGCTTTGGAGAGTCCAAGGCAACTGGGGACTGGTGCACCCTCAGCACAGCACAGCTGCTCTACAAAAACATGGCCAGACTGCTTTTTAAGCAGGTCCCCAACCCTGTTTCTCCTCACTAGGTGGGACCTCCCAACTGTGGTCTCTGGCTACCCCTGCCAGTGTTTTCCAGCTGACAGAGGTTTCAAACCTCCCTGGGACAGAGCTCCCAGAGGCAAGAGTGGGTCGCCATCTATGTTGTTTGAATGACTTAGTTGTTCTGGCCTTCCGGCTCTGGAGAGTACGAGGGGACCAGGGCCTAGAGCAGATCCATAGCACAGCAAAGCTACTTTATGAAAATGTGGCCAGACTACTTTTTAAAGCGGGTCCCTGATCCTGGTCCTCTCCACTGGGCAAGACCTCCAAACTGGGGTCTCCAGCCACCTCCTACAGGTGCATTTGGGCTGGCAATAAGTCCATACCTCCCTGGGATGGAGCTCCCAGAGAGAGGGTCAAGCCATCATCTTTGCTGTTTTGCAACCCTCACTGTTGATACCTTCAGATACCTGAAAATCTGAGGTGACTAGGGCCTGGAGTGGAACCACAGTATACAGCAGCAGCCCTACAGGAGAGTGGCCAGACTGTTACGTGGGTGCCCACTCCCATATCTCCTCACCGGGCAGGTCCTCCAGGCCTGGGCTTCCTGCCACTTCCTGCGGGGGCTATTGAGCCAGTAGCAGCTCTGCAACTTCCTGGACAGAGCTCCCAGTAGGAGGGGTGGGTTGCTATCTTCCCTGTCTTACAGTTCTTGCTCATGCTGTCTCCAGGCTTGGGATAGTCTGTGGGGACCAGGGGCTGATCTGGACCTCCAGCACAGAGCAACCAATTCACAGAAAAGTGGCTAGACTGTTCTTCATGCAGATCCTGGTCCTCACTTCTCTACAATGGGTAGGGCCATCCACCCTGGAACTCTAGGACAACCAATCCTGCTCCTGCATGATCACCACAAACAGGCTGTCCAGCATTTACCCAAGGAGGAAACCCCAGTGTCAACCCACAACCCCTCTGTCACTACAGTTGAAGTGGTACAGCCCCAACAGCCCTTGGCCTCAGAAGGAACGAAAGGCCTAGTCATCACGCTGGCACCTCTAGCATACTACAGCCACTATACCGAGAGGAGTCCAGCTACTCTTCCCTGGGAACCCCCACTCTACTCTTCACCAGGCAGGGCTCCTGGTTCATGAATGTAGAACAGTTGCCACACCCATGGCTAACCATACCCACTGGTAACAGCCTGGAGCTTCTCCAGGGAGAGGCTCCCAGAGGCATACAACAGCCTATCTGCCACTGCCACCAAAGGCAGTTCTATCCCTGCTGCCTTTGGTCTGGGGAAACAACTAAGAGGCTGCTACACCAGTGTATAGCATACCACAGACACCATACAGAGAGGAGACCTCTCTCTCCTCCCTGTGAGCCTTTGACCCTCTGCTGCACAACAAGTGGAGACCCAAGCTCATGCCAGTAGTGCAGCTGCCCCCACCTGTCTGGCTGAACACCCCCAGTAACAGTGGCTCTGCATTTCTTGGAAGTGGAGGCCCGAGGAGCAACTGAAAGCCTCTGTGCTATTGTCTCTGCAGTAGAAGTACCCTTGCTACCCTCAGACTAACAAAGGAGTAAGGACCCTAAGTACCTTAACCGACCTCCAACAAATGGCAGTTGACCCAGGGAGAAGGTGGCCAGTTTGTCTCCCGTGGGTCCCACCCTGCTCATCATGACAGGGAACCCTGAGCTTGGGCCCACAGCACAGACTGCCCATCCCAGGCTGATTGCACTGAGCGATTACTGACTGGGGACTGCATCTCTCTGGGATGGAGTCCCCAGGAGACAAAGAAAAGACTCTTGTCCACAACCACTATGAAGGTCCTTCCCTCTTCTGCCTCCAAGTTGGGGAAGGAACATAAACCCTGAGATCACCCCAGAGCTGCAGTGGGCAGCCCAGGAGTCAAGCTGCAATCTACAGCCAGTAGATCATCATGATTCAGAATAGCAAAACTCAATCCAAGCAAACTAAGAATCACAAACAAATGATACAGGGGCTGAAGGACAAAATAGCCAGTATAAAAAAGAACCTAATAGATCTGACAGAGCTGAAGAACACAATGCAAGAATTTCATAACGCAGTCACAGGTAGTAACAGCAGAATAGACCAAGCTGAGGAAAGAATCTCAGAACTTGAAGACTGGCTCTCTGAAATAAGACACTCAGACAAAAATTGAAGAAAAAACTTAAAAAAGAATGAACATAATCTCCAGGAGATATGGGATTTTGTAAAGAGGCCAACTACAAATCACTGGCATTTCTGAAAGAGATGAGGAAAAGGTAAACTTGGATAACATATTTCAGGATATCACCCATGAAGACTTTCCCAACCTTGCTGGGGAGGCCAACAGTCAAATTCCAGAAATAAAGAGGACCCCTGCAAGATTCTACACAAGAGGATCATCTCCAAGACACATAACCATCAGATTTTCCACGTCTGAAATGAAAGAAAGAATGTTAAAGGCTGCTAAAGAAAAAGGGCAGATCATCTACAAAAGGAATCCCATCAGGCTAATAGCGGCCCTCTTAGCTGAAACCCTACAAGCCAGAAGAGACTGGGGGCCTATATTCAACAATCTTAAAGAAAAAAGTCTTCCACCAAGAACTTCATATCCAGCCAAACTAAGCTTATAAGTGGAACCATTTCAGATAGGCAAATGTAGAGGGAGTTTGTTACCACCAGACCTGCCTTACAAGAAATCTTGAAAGGGGCACCAAATATAGAAAGGAAAGACCTTTACTAGCTAATACAAAAACACACTTACATTCACAGGCCAGTGACACTATAAGGCAACCACACAAACAAGCCAGCATCATAACCAGCTAACAACACAATGACAGGATCAAATCCACACATATCAATACTAACCTTGAATGTAAATGGGCTAAATGCTCCACTTAAAAGGCACAGAGTGGCAAACTAAATAAAAAGGCAAGATATGCTGTTTTCCAGAGGCCTATCCCACAACTAGTGACACCCATGGGCTCAAAATAAAGAGATGGAGGAAAATCTACCAACCAAATGGAAAGCACAAAAAAGCAGCAGAGGTTATAATCCTAATTTCAGGCAAAGCAGACTTCATATCAACAAAGAAGAAAAAAAAAAAAAGACAAAGAAGGGCATTACATAATGGTAAAGAGTTCATTTCGACAAGAAAACCTAACTATCCTAAATATATATCCAGCCAATACAGGAGCACCCAAATTCATAAAGCAATTTTTTTTTTTTTTTTTTTGAGATGGGGTTTCACTCTTGTTGCCCAGGCTGGAGTGCAATGGTGCCATTTCTGCTCACCGCAACCTCCACCTCCCGGGTTCAAGCAATTCTCCTGCCTCAGCCTCCCGAGTAGCTGGGATTGCAGGCATGCACCACCACTCCTGGCTAATTTTGTCTTTTTAGTAGAGAAAGGGTTTCTCCATGTTGGTCAGGCTGGTCTCGAATTCCTGACTTCAGGTGATCTACCTGTCTCAGCTTCCCAAAGTGCTGGGATTACAGGCGTGAGCCACTGCACCCGGCAACGCAAGTTCGTAGGCACCTACAAAGAGATGTAGACTCCCATACAATAATGGTGGGAGACTTCAGCATCATACTGACAGTATTAAACAGATTATCAAGGCAGAAAATTTACAAAGATATTCAGGACCTGGACTCCACGGTGGACCACATGGATCTGATAGACTTCTACAGAACTCTTCATCCAAAAACAGCAGAATGCATATTCTTCTCATTGCCACACGGCAGGTACTGTAAAATCAACCACATAACTGGACATAAAACAATCCTCAGCAAATGCAAAAGAACTGAAATTATAACAAACACACTCTCCGACCACAGCACAAATAAAATAGAAGACTAAGAAAATAACTTAAAACCACAATTAGATACCACCTCACACTAGTCAGAATGGCTATTATTAAAAAGTCAAAATGTCAATCTCTCCAGACTGTGGCCAGGTTGTAGAGAAAAGGGAACACTTGTACACTGTTGGTGTAAGTGTAAATTAGTTTAACCATTGTGGAAAGCAGTATGGTCATTCTTAAAAGAGCTGAAAACCAAACTACCATTTGACCCAGAAATACCATTACTGAGTATATACCCAGACAAATATGAATTATTCTACCATAAACATACACATGAATGTTCATTGCACCACTATTCAAATTAGCAAAGACATAGAATCAACCTAAATGCTCATCAATGGTAGATTAAAGAAAATGTGGTACATATACACCATGGAATACTATGCAGCCATAAAAAAAGAATGAGATAATGTTTTTTGCAGGAACATAGATAGATCTGGAGGCTGTTGTCCTTAGCAAACTAACACAGGAAGAGAAAACCAAATACGGTATGTTCCCAGTGGGAGCTGAATGATGAGAACTCATGAACACAAAGAAGGGAACAACAGACACTGGGGTCTACTTGAGGGTAGTGGGTGGGAAAAGGGAGAGGAATAGAATAAATAACTATTGGGTACTAGGCTTAGTACCTGGTTGGCAAAATAATATGTACAACAAACCCCCATGATATGAGTTTACCTGTGTAACAAATCTGCACATGTACCTTCAAACCCGAAATAAATGTTTAAAACAGAGATCTGAGCAGGCTAACAGAACTAATAATAAACTTATGTTTCACAGAAGAAAACAGAGAAATAACCTGTCAACTCAATTTATGATTCCAGTGGTACCCTGATATCAAAATATCTAAAAAGATATATATAAATATATATTTTATGACATATATATTATATATCTTACATATAAATATTTTAAAATTTTATATAAATATATATAAATATAAAGAGGACCAGAGAACAATATCTATCATGAACATAGGCAAAAAAGTCTTTGAAATAACAGTAATGTATCAAATCTAGATCACTGAATTAGTAGCTAAGAATGTTATAACACCTATTGTAAATACATATGTTAATGAAGGTAGAGGACAGCATGAACATGATGAAAATAGAAAAACAATATATTTTTTTAAAAAGGCCCAAAGAAAATTTCTAGAAATAAAAAAAAACAGCATCTCAAAATAAAAACTCATTAGATTTAAAAAAAAAAAAAACAGGCTAATCAGATAATGCAAAATAAAGCAATGACTTATAATAGAAAATTTCAACATTGAAGCATGCACATGTGCGCACTCATGCACACACACAAAATCATTAAAATAAAATTAACAGGGGATCAGTGAGCTGTGGGACAATATTAAGTGACCGCACTGACATATAATTGAAGTTGAAGTTCCAGAAAAGAAAGAAAAAGAGGAGTTGAACAGAATAACAGTTGTCAAAATTCAACATCTATTCATAATAAAACTTGTTGGAAAACTAGGATTAGAAAGGAATTTCCTCAACCTGTTAACAGGCATATATAATAATTATACAAATAATATTACATGTAATGGTAACAGAATGACTGATTTCCCATTAAATGTGCTTTCACTATTTCTATTTAAAATTATACTAATATTTTAAGATGGTACGATAAAGTAAGAAAATTAAAGGCATAAAAAAGTATAAATATGGCTGGGTGCGGTGGCTCACGCCTGTAATCCCAGCACTTTGGGAGGCCAAGGCAGGTGGATCACGAGGTCAAGAGATTGAGAACATCCTGGCCAACATGGTGAAACCATGTCTCTACTAAAATTACAAAAATTAGCTGGGTGTGGTGGCGCGTGCCTGTAGTCCAGCTACTCAGGAGGCTGAGGCAAGAGAATCCCTTGAAACCAGGAGGTGGAGGTTACAGTGAGTTGAAATCACGTCACTGCATTCTAGCCTGGCGACAGAGTGAGACTCCGTCTCAAAAAATAAAAAATAAATATTCACAGAAGACATAACTATGTAAATAGAAATTGATTTTTTAAATCTAACAAAAATATACTTATTTAGCAAGATTATAAGTTACTTGGGTAAATTTACAAAAATCTATTGTGTACCTATAAGGAAATGGGAAACAACATGGAAAACTACAACATCCTGAAAACAGATTATCTTAAAGACCCAAATAAACAACGACGTATATTTATAAATTATATTGTTAAGACTGCATTCTATTATTATCATGATACCAATTATTTCTGACTTGATCTCTCTCTCTCTCTCTTTTGATCTATACAATACCAATCAAATTCCCAGTGGGCATTCTTGTAGAAATTGACAATCAATTATAAAATTTATATATAAAGAACATAGAATGACAAATATATGTTTTTAATGTCAAAAATAAAGTTGGAAGACTCATGAGACTAACTTCTAAACTTATTACAGTAATCAACACAATGAGGTATTAGCAGAGAGACAAATCAATACACAGAACTGAATAAATAGACCATAAAATGACTAACACTTATACAATTCATTAATTTCCTACTAAGTCACCAAAACAAAGGGTAAGAAAATTTTTTTCAACAAATGGTGCTAGTGCTGGAACAATTGGGCATCCATATCAAGTACAGGGGTAATCTTGACATTTACCTTCTAGTGTATGGAGAATATATTTTTAGATCAAATATACACCTAAACATAAATGCTAAAATTCTAGAAAAACATATGGAAAAATATCTGTGAGGTAGGAAGAGGCAAAAAAGAAAAAGAAAAAGAGTTTAGGCAAGCATAAATAACACCAATACATTGATATAATAGAATTTATCAAAGTTAAACCTGTTGCTTATCAAAAAGCTCTGAAATAAAATCAATATATAAGTCATAGACTGGGGACATATTCACAAAACACACTTGACAAAGGACTTTTATCCACAATACATTAAAAACATTTACAACTAAGTTACAAATAGACAAACAATCTAATTAAAACTGGTCAAAACACTTGAATAGATCAATAGGAAAGACAAAGAAATGGCCAATAAACACATTAAAAGGTGTACAACATGATTAATACTTACAGAAATGCAAATTAAAATCAGAATAAGATATTACTACACATTTCTTGGAACGGTAAATTTTTTAAAGTAAAGCAACCTCAAATATTCATGAGAATGTGATTTGCTGGTGAAGATGTAAGTTACACCTATTTAGAACATTATATCTAGCTATATGCTCCAACAATACCAATCTTAAGTATTTGTCCAAAAGAAATGAAGACATTTACTTAGGCAAATCTGAGCTCACTAAAACTTCTATTGAACATCAATCAGATCTGTTACAGTTCTTAAAATTCACTGTTTAATGATCCTTTTATGAGTTGGACTTTGGCAATATAGCTGTAATGCATTTTATTCAAGTGATTTCCCTGAATAGGTTTATCCAATTATCCAATCACCACCCCTGTTTAATTAGAAGTCGGCATGTGGTAAGAAATTGGGCTACAGTCGAGTCATTCCTGTTTTTATAGACATCTGACTTTTATTATATAATAGATTATATAATGCACACAAAGAGCTAGAAGAAATATTCTCAATTCTGTAAAAGACAGTCATTTTTCCCCTATTTCTAAGTAGGAGTGGTTATAAAATAAGATGCTACGTTATCTGCAGAGAAGTAGGGATATTTTCCTCTGTACACAGAAATACTTTAACCCCACCCTGCCCATATACATGAGGTCCATTGGTTGTCTTCCCAGCAACTATTCTACTCCAAACATTTTGACTAAGCTTTTCATAGGAATTCAAATATCCTTGCTAGTGATTGTTTAGAGAGTGGCATATACATCAGTCTTAATCAATGAGGTATTAAAAATATCTACTCGGGCTTCTGGGGAAATAGCCATCATTTCTAAGAAAGAGATACAGGAAGAAGCATCCATATGTGACATCTGGACATGCAGAGACTATCTTACTATAGCCTGAACATAAAACTTACACCAAGCAGTCAGAGAGGAGAAATGGAAAGAATCTTGGCCCTTGAAGATATTGTTGCGCTGCTAATTATATTAAGATTAGCACTCCTCCTACCCTTAGTCTTGTAGTAGGTTAGATAATTAATTTCCCTATTTGGTAAACATTTATGAATCAGATTTTCTATTAATTGTAACCAAAGGCATCCAAAGAGATACGCAAACACAAAGAAACTGTGTTCTAATTATTACCTACATGTGGAATTTGGTGGACTTTTGCAAGTTAGCCTGGTGTCTGAGCCATCCTTTACCTGATTGTTACTTTTGTTTTCATACTATTGAAAAGAGAAAAGGTGCAGTGAAAAAGGACAGGGACTTTGAGTTACAACATTCTGGGTTGGGTTTAGTTTGTTCACAAACTACTGTGTGACCTTGGAAAATAACCTTGTTGAATCTTGGTTGCTCCTTTTGGAAACTTTTGTGGAGCTTCTACACAAATTGAGTGGCATAATACATGTAAGACATTTTACACAGGGCCTGGCAAAGAAGAGGTGCTAGAAATGAATTGGCTGTTATTCGTATGGGAAAAAATAATCAAGCAGCTGACCCATAAATGGTATTCAAATAAACAGCATATTTATAAGCCGGGATGTATGTGCTCATTTTTTGAGCAAGAATAGAATATTTGATGGAGCAGATGAGGTTAGAACTAGATAGCAGGCCAAGCAAGTAGAAGTAAAATAAAATAATAATAATAGCATCCCATATGTTGAATATTTCAGTTTTGCACTAGTACTACTTTTACTTTACAGGTGAGAAAATTAATGCCTAGAGTAGTCAATAGAGTTTAGTCAATATTGCATAGCAGTAAATGGCAGAATCATTGCTCATCCCAAGGTTCTCTGGCTCCAAACGCCTTGTTCAAAACCAATCTAGGTTTCTAAACTTGTTTGTTGTTGTTTTCTCTGATGCTGATACTGGTCAAAGCGCTCAGCAATGAGAAACTCTCTCAACCACTCTTTTTATGTGTGTGTGGAGATGGGGGGGGGTGTCTCACTATGTTGCCCAGGCTGGTCTTGAACTGCTGGTCTCAAGTGATCCTCCCACCTCAGCCTCCCAAAGTGCTAGGATTACAGGCATGAGCCACCACAACCGGCTCTCAGCTACTCTTGATATAATTATTCAAACCCTTCTCCCATAAAGATAGGTTAAGCCAATAAATATAGCAGAAAAGGTTTACCACCTGAACTCAATTGAATATAGCTACTCAGCAGGTAGTCATTAAGGCAGCTACTATTCTAGAACAACCTCTATTGATACCTTAAAATACTGAAATAAAAGCTACTCCTTTTCTCCCAAGCTACGCATATATATTCACGTGAGCATAGGTTTCCTTGCACTCATGCATACACGAATGCACTTATTAGCCAAAACAAAATTGCAAAAATGGCAATCTCTTTAGATTCTACGTAGAGTATATAGTTCACATTTCTATTTCCATAGAAAATGCAGCACATCATATGATTACATTTTATAAGTCTATATTGTTAAAGAGAGAGCAGGAAGACCAACAGTCGGAGCATACACTGGAGAGGTGCAATTTAGTGTCAAAGAACGAATTATAATTGAGAGAGTTTAGCAGTAGAAGGTCTTTCACTAGAGATATATTTTGCTCCGCTTTTGGTGAGAGTCTTCTAATCACAAAGATATCCTAATATAGGCACAAAACACTTATTTTTCTTAAATTTTTCATAAGGGAGAAAAAAATGAACTCCCATTGACCCTTTTAATCAGTTGGGTCAAATCAGACCTATTGTTAAAGCGGCTTCAAGTCTTCATTATTTCAAAAATGTATGCCAGAGAAGAAACTTGAAGTTTCCAATAATCAGACCCTGTTACAGATTTTCCCTGGCAAATTTTCACCAGAATAGAATGATCGGAGGGCTATCTTTGTAAAGCATATGATTAAGAATCATGATACAGGATTAAATGGTGGGATTTAACTGCTTTCTTAAATTCAATGTGTGCTCTAACCCCCTGGTTGTGGTAAAATTTAAACAATCCTCCTTCCTCTTAGACTGCAAAAAACAGAATCCATTAATTCTCTGGCCCTGCCTGCTGTAGAAATATGAGTTAAATTAATCTTTTAGACTGGAAAATTTCATTCATTCATCCAATCATTCATTCACATGAACCAGTTAGGAATCAAACACAAAGTAGTTTAGCCCTCTTGCTATAAATAGAGAATTTTAGAGAGCTGAAAGAGGCCTTGCTTTTGGTCAGTGACAGAATGTAAGTGGCAATAATTTCACATTAAACACATTCATTCTGTTTTTAGCAAGAAAATTAATGCTCTGCTGGTAATCATGAACATAGCTACTATTCCAGAACAACCTTTATTGATACCTAAAAATACTAACATGAAGATTGCTTCTTTCCTCTAAAGCTCTGTGTGTGTGTGTGTGTGTGTGTGTGTACAAACTTGCACAGGGGTTGTCTTGTACTTGCACACACATTAATGTCTGTAATAGTAACAGTGACATTTAATACATATTTTGTCTTCGCACTCCTCCCTATTTTATCTCCTTTCATCTATTCCTATCCTTTACTGACATTTTTTTCTTTGTGTTTGGTTAATGTATGGTCAATTTCAAAACAAAAGAGAACCTTCCTCTCTGACCTGAAGCCCAAACTACCATTTACTCTTAGACTTTCCAGGCATCACTTCTGGTACATGAGGGCCTTGCTCTAATTTCCCATTTTTGCAGTTTTTATATGAACATTATATTTTCCTATAATGGAGGAAGTGTTGTGAGCATTTAATTCCCAGGAAACAGCATGTAGATCTTTCTAATAGTTATGCTGAGAACATAGTTTTGGGGGTTTCCTTTGACATTTCAAGTCACCTCAAAAAGTCGGATTTGTGGTATAGAAGAAAAATCTTAGTTTCCTTCAGCTTTTAGGAACTTGAGATGTAGTGAGGTTTCAGGGCAGGGTTGAAATACAGTAAGATGGTTCCAAGGTCCCAGCCATCATGTGAGTTGCAGTTCACAGAGTGATAGAAACAGCAATGTTGGGTCCTGACCAGAAAGACCTGAGGACAGGAAGTAAGAGTGGTATGCAAATTGCAAAAGGAAATATGCACGCAAATGTGCTAAGGCTGAGTTCCTCAAAATGAGAATGGCGGGCCACCTACAGCAAAGTCACCCAGGAGTGCTTGTTAGAAATGCAAATTGTTTGGGCCCACATCAAACCTAAAAGGATGTAGGTTACTGGGGAGTGAGGCCTGGGGAATCTATATTTTATCCATATTCCCCAAGAGATTTTTCTGTAATCACAGGAAAAATCACAAGAGCTGGAGATCACCAGGAAGAAGAAAGAGAAACAGGAAGAAGTGAAAGAAATTTAGACTGGTTGAAGCTAGAGTCTAGGGAAGCTTGGGAGAATAGGCAAAGGCAAAGTGAGAGAAGTTGTGTAGACATTTGGGAGCCCATCTTACTGTTTCTCCAAGCATTTGGACATTATCCTAAAAGCAGGGGGAGATGGGTAGCAGCTATGAAACCTTCTTGGCAGAAACTATCATGGACAGAAATTTTACTAAGTACCTGGCAGTGGGCTAAGGGTTTCAGGATACCTTGTTATTGAATCAGTGCCATATCCCTATGGCATAATTATACACATCCCTACTTTTGACAGGGACACTGACTCACAGAGAAACTAAGAAATTTGATCAAAGTCACAAAGTTTTCTAGTGGTAGAGGTAGGGTTTGAACCCAGGTACCCAAGCTTGTTTTTCTAACCACTTCACAAACTGCCTCTTAGACACAGATACAACTTATACATTGTTATTGCATAAGCACAAGGTGTTAAGGCTCCAGGAGTGATATTTTGTTTTGCTTTGTGTTTTATTTTGGAGTTGCGTGGCAGGGGCAGTAAGGATAGCAACACCAGTAAAGCAAAACCCCAGAGGTATAATCCAATGTAGTAACTAATATGTAAAATAGGAGCTTCAATGCTATCATAAATAAGATGCTTTATAATCAAAATGAATTATCTAGTGAGTTTTATTTTATTTTTTAGCTTTCAACCACTGATACTAATAAGATGGGTTGAGGTTCCAGTTTCATAAAATAAGAAATAGAAAAGTATTACAAATTCCTTCATTACTAGTGCTTGATGCACATGGTAGTGATAAACCTACTATACATTGGAGTTAGGTCCTTTGGGTTCAAATCTCAATATCATTAAACTGTCATGCATTGGGCCAATTCACTTAACATCCTTGTAAGACAGGCAGGCTGGCCAATTTCCTGTTTTGATGTGGTCTTGTGAAAAACGAAAAAAAAAACTTCTCACTCAGTCTGTAGCTTATCTATCTTCCAGCCAATCAGCAGTAAATAAGTAAATAATGGCCCAAGAAGCTCTTACCCACAAGTTCCTGCTTTATGGGGATAGGGACTTCTTGGGGCACCACATGCACAGTTATAAATGTCAACTTACAGTTACCCCTTCCTCATTTTAATGCTAAAAAATCATGCAAGGGGTGGAGATTTAAAATGCTACTGTTATATCCAATATATAAGGAAGCATGTAAAGCCACTGCAGAAGCACTAGAGAAATCCCTCCTGTACATGTGCTGATGAAACCCATCTCTGTAGAAAGGCCCTGTAAAACTAATGCACATATTATCCTAAGGGAGAAGTCTGCCCTTTTGCTTTTGCAGTGCTGACTTCCTAGTGCACAAGCTAAATAAAATCCTTCTCTTTGCTGCAGCGTCTGGTGATCTCTCTTCATTTCTAGCCTGGGAGATTACAAGGACCCAGGAAAATAGTGACACTTAAATTTCCATCTGTTTAATTTGTAAAATGAAAAAGATTTACAACACCTACCTAGCCTAGCTCATCAGACTGTTATAAATAGCATATTCTGATGAACATAAAAGTAACAATAACAACAACCTTTACAAACTGTAGTCTGCAATCCACAGAGCTGGTATTACTAGATGACAAACTCCTTTGTCATAAGGACTAAGACTCACAAGATTTTACTCAGCGCAACACTTAATGCTTGGAAGTATTCAGCAAATATTTGATAAAAAATGACTTAATCATCTAAGTTGCTTTATTTTAATAAATATATGAAAAATCCAACATATAAGGAATAAAATAAATCCACAAACATTTTTGTTTTAGAAGTGTTCCTTACCCACCGCACAAAGAAAGCTGCCAGAGCTATTTAGAGAGTGTTTGCTTTCTTACCACGAAAATCAAAATTGCTTTGTTACCCCATTTTTCTATATACTGTACATTAATTCAAAAATAATCTGAAAGCTTATAGTTAAGCCCATCTCCCACAGTCCCATAAAATGTCTGATTAATTTAAAATTTTGGCCCAATTTTAAATTAATCTTGTCTAAGTGTATATAATATACATGCTCCTCAACTATAGATATTTAGTAATAGTAACAACGAAATTAAAAAATGGTTTCAAATAGAAAAAAATAGTGAAAGGGGTAGCTAAAAATAGCTAAAGGTGTGACTAAAATTAGCTAAAAAAATAGCTAAAGGGAATTTGTGTTAAATTTTAATACACAGACACACATATATATATTTTATTCTATTGTTATAACCTGACTTTCTAAAAGATTTTCTTCTGCTTTACAAAGAAAAACCAAATAATCTGACAAAGTGGTGTAACTAGATGTGTCTGCCATGCAGAATGTTTAAAAGGAAGGTCTTAGTTTGAGTGCAAGTGTTTTGAACCATGAGTTACAAAATGAATATGTGGCTTATCTCCAGCTGGGATTCATCAAGGGAGCTTGTGCCAGTCACTTCTTTTGGTCCTTCAGTTGGCTCATCTGCAACATCCCACGCATAGGTGAGAAGAGGGTAAGGGCTGAGGTCCCTTGGATCCCTGGCCTACTAGAATCATCTTTAGAATATATACCAAGACATTATTCTCTCCCAATTCAGTGTATTTTTCTAAAGGGAAGACCAAACATCTGAGTGTTATAAAAGAAAAAATATTACAGGGCTTGAATACACTCATGTTTGACTATTAATTTATGTGGTCATTCAGCAAATGTTCATTTAAGCTGATGCTATGGCCTGAGACTACGACAGAAGGTAAAAGTGTATGAGGGGACACACAAGTAATCAATGACAGTATGATGTGATCAACAATATTATAAGCAGCAAGCACAGAGTCCTTTGCAAACAAAGACGCAAATTGCAGAACCCTTTTGAAGCAGACAGAAAAGGCTTTAAGGTGAAAACAACGATTAAATTAAGTTTTAGGGAATAGATAAAAGTGAGCAAGCAAAGTTAGAGTAAGCAAGTTTCAAATCCTGATTTACCATTTACTGACGTTTGGCAAGATATTCATGTTCTCTAAGCCTAGGATCTTCTTTTGTAAAATAATGAAGACAACGCTTCTTCATATGGTTTAGAGTAAACCATAGAAGGTGAATTTAAAGCATTCTTAGCAGTGCCTGGCACATATGAAGAGCACAATAAATGTTGATTTCCTCCTTTAAAAGAATGAGCATAAAGGAACCAGGTTCTTTCTTGATTAAGACATTAATCATTATTGCCCTTCTGAACCTGAAATGGTTAAACAGGGTGTGATGCCTTTTTTCTTTTCTCTTACTCCCTCCTTTGCTCATATCTACATTTCTTGAGGCTGAAGCACCATAAGGAGGAGGCTTTTTTAACGGGGCCAGAAATATTCTAAGCACTTTACATATTTTCTTATCTAATCTTTAAAAAAAAACTTTGCCTTATGAGATAGGAAATTATCCCAATTTTTCCTTTGAAAAAAATGAGTCTCAGAAAACTTAAGAGATTGCTTAACATGACTCAGGCATCAAATGATCAAACTGAGATTCAAATTCAGGTTGCCTGGCTCCAGAGTCTGTTCCCTGAATCACTGTAGATGATACATATCTATGATATAATGTGTCTACTATATATTATGAAAATCCACTGATGATCACAAGAATAAAAACAGAAGTCCAAGAACAGAACCCTGGGAACACCAACACTGAAGAATCGGTGAAAGGAGAAAAGCCCATAGGAGACTGATTAGGTACTAGCAGAGTTTGTTACCTCGCATAAAGGACACTGTTGGTCACCTGTGCAGGATGCATTACATTTTCTTGCTTCCAAACAGGACACTAATGATGTTCAGGTATCCACTCTGCCCTTCTCACATGAAGTAGAGGAACCTTAATCTACTCACAGCTTCAAAAGTGAATTCTAATTATTCTAGATCATTCCAAATCAGCAGAGACATTTCTCTAGACACTGTTATTAGTCCAGTGAACTAGGATGGTCCTATAAAACCGAAAATAAGAACTCATGGCATGCATTGGTAATTTTCCTCTTCTTCACCCTGCATATGAACCAAGAAACATATTGCCCCAGTTACAGTTGGTAGCCATTCCGTGGCCATCTGAGCTGTTCTGAAGAAAAAGTTGACGTTGAGAAGAGCAGAACAAAGAGAATCCAGGGAAACAGAGCCAGACATCTGATATAATTGCCACTGGTTGTGTTCCTACATCTACACTTCTCATAACCAGAGAATTATATGACAGACAGTGTTCTCATTATTTGAGTCAGTTTGACTTTTCTGTCACATGAGGCAAAAGAAAAACAAGTTGATATATTTCGAGAAACAATGAAAAAAGTATAAAAAGAGAATGCTCAGTAGTATTAGATATTTCAGAGAAGGGAATTTACAGTTTTGGAAAATCTCAATGCATCTATAAATTTCTGACACACAAATAATTTGACCAATTGGTCCATGGTGAATCTAAGAAATATAGTACTTACTTTTATATGCCCACGTTTTGGGGGGAAAGAATAGAAGGTAGGGATGGAAGGACCAAGTAAGTAGACTTTGCCATTCAGCCTTCTGGAAGTTTATTCATCTATATGGATTCATGCCTGCAAACAATGCTGCACATTTGTATGTACTCAGTCTTGTATACTGCATCCAATAAAATAGACTCTGTCTCTGAGCATTTGTATAACAAAGCTAGAAAAATTCTGTAATTAATCCCAGACTTACTACCTTCACAACAAGAAATGCACTCTGAAGTTGGCATGTGGCTTAGCTGCCAAGAACCATGTTATAATAAGGTTGGAGGGAGCACTTTCAAACATTTTGTCCATGGTATATATACCCTCACTGGATCCAAACACCAGTCATTTACAGAGCTATACAGAGAGAATAAAGGTAGATGAAAACCTCCCAAACCGTATTTTCAGCACCAATTTTCAACTTAAGCTTTGTCTATTATATATATGTCATCCGGTTGCATCATAAATTTAAAGAAACAGAAATTGGAGACTAAGATGTCACAAAGACCAACCTGCTTCCCAATGTAAGGCCCTTTCCAGCTCATCCCTGATAACCAACTGAATAATTTCTACTTAAATATGTTTTGGGAGCTAATGCTTAGAAATCAAGAATATTAGCATGGAGCCACACAGACCTGGGTTAATGTTCATCTCTGATACTATCTGTACTCTAAAATAAAATTGAGCATTAATTTCCCCTATTGAGATGGATATGACCTGATTTTTTTTTCACAAGACCGTTTTAACACAACATTTTGTTTTGAAAAAGAGAATGTTAGATTTTCTCTCCTTTTCCCTTTTGTTGTCCGATATATAGAGGACATCTTTTTTTTAAGATGGAGTCTTGCTCTGTTGCCCAAGCTGGAGTACAATGTCATGATCTCGGCTCACTGCAACCTCTGCCTCCTGGGTTCAAGCAACTCTCCTGCCTCAGCCTCCCTAGTTGCAGGGATTACAGGTGCCCGCCACCATGCCCGGCTAACGTTTTGTATTTTTAGTAGAGACAGGTTTCAGCACGTTCATCAGGCCAGTCTTCAACTCCTGATCTCAAGTGATCTACCCGACTCAGCCTCCAAAAGTGCTGGGATTACAGGTGTGAGCCACTGCCCCCGGCTAATATTTAGTTTTTATAAAATTCTAGCAGATATAAATCTGCAATTAGCCTCCCTGCAACAGCTTTTCACTAGTCTTCATGCCTTCTTCCTGGACTTAATAGAAAATGGTTGTTTCCTCCAGAATCATCTCCTCTACCTCAGGAAAGTCATTAAAGAAACACTGGAAGCAAGACTTTTGACTTAAAATGTGTCTGAGATTGCAAGCTGCTATGGTTTAAATGTCTGCCAATCATCATGCATTAGAAACTGAATCCCCAAAGCAAGTGTTGAGAGGTGAGCCTTTTAAGAAGCGAATAGGTTGTGAGGGCTCTTCCCTCATGAATAAATTATTGTTATTATTGTGGCAGAGGGTTTCTAACCAAAGGATATGTTCCAGTCTCCTTTCTTCTCTCTCTCAGGTACCTGTGCTATTTTGCCTTTCTGCTTTTCACCATGGGATCACAGCAAGAAGGCCCTTTCTAGATATCATCCCCTTAATGACAGACTTCTCAGCCTCCAGAATTATAAAAAATAAAACTCTTGCTATATAAATTACCCAGTCTCCAGTCTCTGGTATTCTGTTAATGGACTAAGGCACAACCCTTCATAAGAAAAGTTCCTAAGATTGTTTCAATACCTTGACTTGATATAGAGGTATTGAAGGCATTTGAGCATTTTTCTCTGTACACTCAGATTCTATATTTCATAAATATAGCTATCCAAATTAACTCCAATATTTCAGATGTGATCTTACTAAAATTGAAAATATAATACACAGTATTCTATCATCTGGATGTTGTACATCTATTAGAATAGGTAATAGTTGTGTGAATTTGCTGGGCCACTACCTCATACAGCCCATTAATAAAGTTTTTATTTTATAAAAATTCCTAGATGCCTTTTTTTTCCATCTGAGTCCTGAGTTAAAATTGCAGCTCCATTGGCCTTTTGATCTGGGATACGCTGTTTAACTTTCAAGGTCCCCGTTTTCTATCACATCCCAGGAGGTTAATAAGTGTAGCTTCCCTTACATTTCTCAACTACCTTCTTCATTCTCAACCATTCAAGTGGGTGCTTAAGTGACTGATGGAATGGTAGGTACCTGGTGGCTCACAAGAGAAACAGACTAAGACTGTAAAGAATCTGCCATTTTATGATCTGTATCAATAACTGTACTGTGGTGTCTAGCATCTGCTGACAGTAATTCTCAGGTGAGCAGCATGGGGATTCCAGGTAGCAACATGTGAATAGAACTCATTGGATCATTATAATATATCGTCAGTATGTGAGAATCAAAAGTAAGGTATACACATACATACACACATACAATGTGCATGGGTGCATGCACACACATAACTTACACGACGCTCCAAATCCTGGAAGCATTTGTGTCAGTGAGTGTGTAGAATAGAAGCTGGCTCATCTTCCAATGGGAACTGAAAGTGTTTTGCTTTGTGATCATGGCTCCCTGAGTTCATGTGTTTAATCCCAAATTTTTCATAGCAAGGTTGGAAAGTTGGAAAGGTTTTTTTTAATAATTCCATGCCTTACAGTCTGTGTGCCTAATGAGAAAGGTCAGCCATGGTCACCTTTCTTTCATTACATTTCTACTCTGCTAATAAACTCCATCTGAAACAGCCAGGCTGAAAAAAGTGACTTTCCTGTGGAGAAGGTTCTTTTCTTTTTCCTACTTAATTAGCTACACTTTAGGTAGGGTGACTGGGGTGGAGGTGGGAACATTATTTAAAGCTCCAGGGAGAGCCAGACTTTGTCCTATTACTACAAACCAAACCAAATCAAGTGAATCAATTTAAGCTGAACAGACCATATTCTGCTAAATGTACCTTAATTGTAGAGAATGTATTGTGCACTTTTAAAATCACATTTTAATGATCCTGGGGAGGAAAAACATGCATTTGAGCTTAAAATTTTTTCATTCACTGATTCAAACCATTTATTGAGTAGCTACTATTCTGGGCAATTTAGCTCAGTGAATGCTATGCTTGTTGGAGATAAACTTAGATTTGATTTTCATTTTCACCAGTTTCTAGTGAGTGTTTTTTTTTTTTTTAATTTACTTACATTCTCTGGGCCGTTCTCTGCAAAATGCTATAATAATGTCATTTTCATAGAGTTAATTATGATAAGAGACTATATGACAAGGAGTATGTATTCAATAAGTGGGATATATTGTATTAATATTAAAATACTAAAAACACTTTGGGATTCTCTTCCCAAAAATTTGCTCTTTGATGTTTGAGAGTTTACATCAAAATAAATCAACTAAATGCTACCAGAGGTTAATTGCTGAGAAGTCAACCTATTATGGATCTTGAAAGTTCTGTGTAAATTTAATCCCAGATAGACAATTTACTGACCTTTGTTTGGGGGTTAACTAAAATACCAAGATGATATTTTAAATAATAAAATCATCTCTTTCATATTCAATCCACAGAAAACTGATTCTTTCAGTATTATTAAACCTGCTTTATAGGATAATGCCACCCACTCTAGTTCTCTGGTGATCACTAATGCACAAATTAAGGAAGTCAGAAAATACTGCATCTCACATTGTTTATGTCTATCAAAATGAAATAAAAAATTAGGAGAAATATTAGTAAAGCATGATATACGGACATCAGAGTATTTTGTATTGTTATTAAAATAGTAATTATTAAGATGATATAGAAAAGCAGTTCTCTAAAAGTAAAAAAAAATAAAAAAAAAAAAATAAAAAAGTCATGAGCCCTGTACAGTACACCATCCAGCATTCATTTTTGCTTTCAGACTTATCTAATTTTGTTGGCTATCTTTCTGCCTTATCTTGTAGTCAGCAAACTTCTGAATTTGTTTGCTTGCTTTACGGGAATGCCATTCTCACTGCCAGTGATTGGTTTAGGAAAATGTACGTGACCAGGTTCTAGACAAAAAGGGCATCATGACAACCTCATGGGGGATTTCATGGAAAATGACCTTGGTCTTAAGAAAGACCTGTAAGAAGAGGTAGGCTCTCTCTGCTTCCTTGAGAGATCACCTTATGTGTATGTGATACCTAGACACACTACAGCCATCTTGCAGCCAGAGAATAAAAACAACATTCAGCATGCTTGTTTGCAGTGGTGAAAAACACCTGAGGCCCTGACCTCTATGATCACGTTTTTCACCTTTTTGGTAAAATATTCTTAGGCTTCTATCATCTTGTTTTATTGAATAAGCTGACATTAAATAAACCCACTCTGCCTCTGGACTTCCTGATATGAGATGACTGGCCTTACAGTATAAATCATTTTGTGTTAGGATTGATGTTTCTTTTAGCTGAAAGAATTATCACTAAGATGGTAACTTTCTAAAATATAAATACATATGGACAAAGATTGGAGTAAATATATATACATGAAAAATGTTTTTAATTGTTCAAATATTTTGTATGTTGTTAAATCATATTTTCAAAGAAGAGAAGAAATTTGATTCATTCTGGTTATACAAGCAAGTGCTCTGTTAGTGGCTCAATATTTCAATTTGCGAACATTGTATAAAACCTGTATCTATTATTTATCTTCTCAGACTGTTTATTCAGCAGATTCTCAAAAACAAACAAACAAAAAAAAGCAGTTACCAAAAAGAAAAGAGTAACTATCTGGACTCTAATCTTTCTGTAATACATATAGTGAAATCCAAAACTGTTCCTTCAAGCTAAGCGTAGTATGTCTAGAAAAATGAAGAAACAAGGCCAGGTGCGGTGGCTCACACCTGTAATCCCAGCACTTTGGGAGGCCAAGGTAGGCAGATCACAATGTCAGGAGTTCCAGACCAGACTGGCCAACATAGTGAAAACCTGTCTCTACTAAAACATACAAAAAATTAGCCAGGCATGGTGATGGGTGCCTGTAGTCCCAGCTACTTGAGAGGCTGAGGCAGAAGAATTGTTTGAACCCGGGAGGCAGAGGTTGCAGTGAACTGAGATTGCACCACTGCATTCCAGCCTGGGGGACAGAGTGAGACTCCAACTCAAAAAAAAAAAAAAATAAATAAATAAAAATGAAGAAACAGAAAATGTGGAATTGCAAATTTTTGTGTCTACTCACAGCTCAGGTGACCCCGTCTCAGGCAAATTTTTCAAACTAAACTACATCTTATTTCTGGCTTGACCTGAGATTCTTCTCTGGAAAATGTGCCTTTTCTCGTGATTCTGGCTCCCATGGTATTTGGGCAGTCTTGGGTCCAATATCCCCTTCTCAATAGCCACTCTTTCTTCTTTCAGTTTGACACAGCAGGGCCTATATTAGTTTATAATTGCTTTCTGTGGTTCAGGAGTCCAGGCAAGCCTTCACTGGGTCATCTAGGAAGGATCTCACAAGACAGCAATCAAGGTGTTGACAGGGCTACATTCTTTTCTGGATCTCAGAACCTCCCCTAATATCAGGTAGTTGTTAACAGAATTCAGTTTCTTGAGATCATAAGGCTGAGGCACCTGTTTTTTTGCCAGCTGTTGGCCAGGCATCACTCTTAGTAACTAGAGGCTGGCTACAATTCTTTGACCCACAACGTTGTTATGACATGGCTTCTTATTTCTTTGAATCCAGCAAGAGAATCTCTTGCTCCAGTCTGCTAAAGCGAAGTCTTTTATATATAATTCTATTGACTAGAGGCAAGGTACAGGTACTGCTTGTGTCCAAGGAGAGGGGATATAAAATGATATGACTTCCTGGGGGTTACAATAAGGTGTGTCTGCCAGTGACCCTGTACTCCTGGTGCCCTCTGTTCACCTTCTACACCACTGTCACTCAAGTCCTTTACAGAGGCAACTAGTGTTCAGAGACTCTACTTGCCAGATAGTGGTGGCAAAAAGACTTAAAGTCAGATAAATCTGCATACAAATTCTATTGCTGCTTTTTATTAGTGTATTAGTCCGTTCTCACACTGTTGTAAAGAAATACCTGAGACTGGAAAATTTATAATGAAAAGAGGTTTAATTGGTTCATGGTTCCACAGGCTGAACAGGAAACATGATGCTGGCATCTGCAAGTCTTCTTGGGAATCCTCAGGAAACTTATGAACATTGTGGAAAGCAAAGGAGGAATGAGCACTTCACATGACCAGAGCAGGCGGATGAGAGGTGACAGGGAGGTGCCACACACTTTTAAACAACCAGATCATGCAAGCACTCCCAATCACTATCCCAAGTACAGCACCGAGGGGGAAATCTGCCTTACTCCTGGTATCAAAATCTGTATTAGTCATGGTTCTCCAGAGGGACAAAACAGGATATATGTATATATGAAAGGGAGTTTGTTAGGGAGAATTGACTCACACGATTACAAGATAAAGTCCCACAATAGGCCATCTGCAAAGTGGGGAAGATAGGAGTCAGTAGTGGCTCAGTTAGTCTCTGAAAGGCTCAAAATCAGGGAAGCTGACAGTGCAGCCTTCAGTCTGTGACCAAAAGCCCGAAAGCCCCCAGGAAACCACTGGTGTAAGTTTCAAAGGCCAAAGGCCAAAGAACCTGGATTCTGATGTCCAGGGGCAGGAGGAGCAGAAGGAAGCATCCAGCATGGGAATAATAAGGAAGCCAGAAGCCTCAGCAAGCAAACTTATTCCACCTTCTTCCATCTGCTTTGTTCTAGCCATGATGACAGGCAATTGGATGGTGCCCAACCATATTGAGGTTGAATCTTCCTCTCTCAGTACACTGACTCAAATGTCAATCTCTTCTGGCAACACCTACACCCTCACAGACACACTCAGAGACAACACTACACCAGCCATCTAGGCATCCTTCAATCCAATCAAGCTGACACCTAATATTAACCATCCCAATTACTTAACTTCCTCATTTGTAGAATGTAAAATATTTTAGGTTAGAATTTTCACAGGACTGTTATGAAAACTAAACTGGGTAATATAAGAGGAAAAAATGTTAATACAGTGCTTGATACTTGGTAGAAACTCAAAATGGGCATTCATTAAAAGTAAAAGTTTACAATTTTTGTATACATGCTTTGAAACAGATAATTTTTTAAAAAATACAAACACATTTGAGCATGCCACTTCCTCCTTTAAAACTCTCCAAAGTTCCTATTGCTCTCAAAATAAACCTTCACAATGGCCTATCAGGTTCTGCAATGACATGGTCTTTGTGACTTGGTGTCTCCCCACACTCCTCCCCTGGATGTGGGCTTTCTTTAAGACTCTTAAAGACTGTGCTTCTCACCACGGCTCTTTGCAGGAGCTTATCTCTCTACTTTGCTCTGTTCTGTAACATTTATCTTATATGATCTCATTTGTTTTTGCTACAACTCTAGTATATACATATTATTAATTTCAGTTTATGGAAGAGACCAGAAGTTGAGTTGTTCTTCTAAGAATATACACAATTAAAAAGAGTGACCTAGGATTGGAATCCTGGGGCTGTCTGATTCTATGTCCCATTCTCTTTCCTAATCAGATTGCTTCTCTAAATATGAACCTGCAAACGCACTTGTTTTCTCTATTGACTTTTGAGGGAAATATTTAGGGCAGCATTAATGAGTATCTACATTTAAAATCTATAAATGTGATTTGCCTCTTCTATCTCTAGTTCCCCTACTGGTACCCACCCCAATAGAAATAAATTAAACCAGTCTGGATAAAATAAGGGCCTTTTTAGCTACCATCCAAAATCTAATTATGACTTTAAAATATTCTATAATGACACTATATTATGGAGATAGAGTCTCCCCTGAGTATTTACATTACCATTCCTTGTGTGAGTGGGAGAGGAAGCATAATGAAGATGGTTGATATTTACCTCAAAGGATTAAACCAGATCAATGGATATGAATCACCTAGAGCAGTGCCTAAAATATAGCAGTTGCTCAATAAATTTTATATATTATCTTATTTACTGAAAGAAGTCTTTTTTTCTTTTGGCCCATTCTGGTAACATACCAATGATAACACTAAATTTGACTGATATACTTTGGAGTTATGGGCCTGAGTTAGAATCCTAGCTTCATTTATTACCTGAGTGGCCTTGGGCAAGTTACTTAACCTCTCTGTGCCCCAGTTTTGTCATCTGTAGTAAGAGAATAATAGTGATACCTTCCTCATAGGGTTGTGACGAGATAAAATGAGTTACTGCTAGAGAGAGCTTACAGTTGTGTTGGATACACAGTAAGTACTACCTAAGTGCTTGATAAATAAATAAAACATTTACTGGAAACCAATTATAGAGCAAAGTAATTTAATACACAGGCACATATACACATACCCACACCCACACCCACAGAGAGAGAGAGAGAATTTTCAACCAGATTGTCAACAGACTCTTAAGGAATTTAGAATCTTGTTAGGGGAAATAATACATTCAAGGAAAATATAAAGTTACAAGTTTTAGACAAGTAAGTAAAAGGCTTTATTGTGCTCAAGGTTCCTAAAGAACACTTTATATGTCATTTAATTTTGAGAGTGATATATTATTATTGTTGCCAAAGCAACTAAGTTTGGAAGATGGTAGATGATAAAACACTACAGACTGTAAGTAGTCAAATGGCAACCTAGAACTTTGATTGTAAATTGCAATTCATTCATTTATTCATTCATCCATCCACTTACTTACTCACACATTTATTCACTAAAATTTACTGTGTTCATGTGCATTTCACATAGTAGCCAGATTATCTGAAATACTTACAGGAATTTCCTATTCATTGAGATAGTGCTAAAATCAGTCCTCTTGAAAATGATTGTTTCAGTAAGGTGGAAAAGAACATTTACATGGGGTTTGTATTACTAAGAAGCTGGCTTGAGTAGGGACCAATCAGGCCCCCTTTTGCATACCTGTTTTTGTTTTGTTTTGTTTTTCCAATACTCCTCTCCTTTCCCCTTCTGCGCCACCTTGGCTAAGATGCTGTGGAAGCAATTAGACAGAATGCATGCTCCAACTGGAGAAAAGGAAGGACATTTGATTGCCAAATAACCACAGTGGGCATTCCCTCCAGGTCACTTTGAGTAAGCCCATCCAACCCCCATAGAGATACTACAGGTGCTTAGAAAAAAGGTGGCCCAGACATATCCTAGAAACACTCTCATTTGCTCTCAGATATTTTCACTTCATTATTATTATTATCATCTTCATCATCAGGGTATATAACTAATTCAGACTTTATTTTAGATTCAGGAGGTACATATACAAATTTGTTACAAGGGTATACTGTGTGATGCTGAGGCTTGAGGTACAATTGATCCTGTCACACAGGTAGTGAACATAGTTCCCAATAGGTAGTTTTTAACCCTTGTTCCTCTCCCTCTCTCATTCTTCCCTCTAGTAGTCCCCATAGTCTATTTAGTTCCTATCTTTATGTCCACGTTTACATATATTTTTACAAAAACAATCAATATGGCATTAGAATGCTGTTCTTAACTTGTTTTCATTTATCACATCATGAATATCTTTTCATGCTAAAGCATAATGCATATTCAGCAATGTGTTTACAGTTGCATAGTAGTTCATGGAATAGAAGATGTATCTAACAGATTCTTCCTGGAAGATATTTCCTATTGGCTCTTTGATTCTGCTCTTTGTCTCTGTTCTCCACCCCTCCTTCTCTTCCTTTCTTTCTTTCTTTTCCTTCAACGGATATCAATTGATTGGCTTCCCAGTATCAAGCTTATGCACAGATGTACTAGAAACCCTTAAAGAAGGGTGGGTAAAGGGACAGGCCCCAGAACCAGATGGATCATCTGCATCACAGCTCCCACACTTATGTCTTGGGAGACAAGGCCTATGCTTCTCTTTCCCACTACTGACACCTGATTTCAGACTAACTAACTTGGTTTTCTTCAGCATTTTTCTCCAAAATGTAACCTTTAGATTAACTCCTCAATCCCCCCCACACAACTACCTCCTAGAGGGCCCTCTTGCCTTTTTTTTTTTTTTTTTCCAAATCTTCTCATTTAGGCATCCTCCTCATTCATATTCTTTCTCTCACTCTCCACAGATGTGTGATAACATTTTTTTTTTATTTTCTATGAAGAAACCCATGCATTCTATCAGAAAGATTTAAGAAAAAAGGAATTTATAACTAATTGATCTCTACATCTGCTCTTTTGAATGATGTGTTTCCAACTTTTGAGTTTTGCACATTACTTTCATCCAAAATATGTGGTTTACCATCATCTAGGGCGAATCATATGCCTCCCTTTTAACTCCACCCCCTCCCAAGTTAATAGCCCTTTTGCTTCATCTAACATATTTTGATGTAGTAGCAGGGCAGGCACAGGTACATACACAGCACAGCATGTTAAACTATCCAATATATGATGCATATGCCAAGGATTTTGTTGTGTTTTACAGTGGTATAAAACCTACATAATTCTGTCATGTCCAAAACTGAAAAAGAGAAAACACTGCAAGTCCACTGTCATCTCAGGTTTTACATCCTGTTTTACTCATTTGTACCCAATAGAGTGGCTAGTTATTCTTGAAACCGTAAATCCTGTCTTATTTCTCTAGATTTTCTGTACAATTTTCTCATTTATGAATGAAAAGAGAAAGAAAGAAAGAAAGAAAAGAAAACAAAAGAGAAAAGAAAAGGGAAGGAAGGAAGGAAAGAAGGAAGGAGAGAAGACAGGAGGATGAGAGAAGGGAGGGGAAGGAAGAAGAGAGGAAGAAAAGGAAAGTAGGAAAGAAAGAACGTAATTGGCACAGTTAGAGAGATGAACCAACTAATTAGATCAGGAAGCCAAAAGTTTGGTCTCCAGCCCCAGGTACATCCCTATCTCCTCTGTATTCTGAAAGATTATGAATAGGAAGGAAGCTCAAATAGGAAGATGCAGAAAAAGGAAGTGGGAAGAAAGGACAGGATGGTCAGAGGTGCCACTGGAAGGTTCTTGTGTGGGTAGTTGAAGATTTAAACTAAAAGTCCCATCTTGGAGAAAAACGCCAAAGAAAGCCAAGCTGGTCAGTCCAAAAGCGTGGGTCAGCCATGGGAAAGAGAAGCATAAGCCTCCTCTCACAAGGCCTAAGTGTGGGCTGTGATTCAGATGATGTATCTGGTTCGGGAGCCCTTGCCCTTCTCTATCTCTCTTCAAGGTTTCTAGTCAGTATCCCATTGCACACTGTGTAGTTAAATATTTTGTACCATATCCCTCAATACCCATCTTGGACTTTCTCATCTATGCATTGGGACGTATACTAATTTTTGACAAGGAGAGGAGAGGGATTGTAAGATTTATAAGGAGGGGTGTAGAAAATCGGTAAGCACTGCTAAAACTGACTCACACTTTTGCTGAAAACCTGTTTAAATTTCTTTTTTAAGTTTCATTGCTTGAGATAAATTAAAGCAATTAAGGGAAAGCAGCAAAACTGAAGCCAGCTAGTCCAACTCATCATTTTCAACTCCCTGAGATTATATACATACATATATATATACACACACATATATATACATATATATACACATACATATATACACATATATATACATATATACACATATATACATATATACATACATATATACATATATAAAAAATTTTAAAAGATTCATTACCTTTTAACTGTAAAATATCATAATTACAAACAAGTATTGCTCAGACAGACCCCAGAGGCCAGGAAATTCTAAATGATTGTTATTGTTAGATATTTCTTGTGCATTCACAGCACAACAGATGCATTGCAGGATGTAACAAAGAACTCTCTCTACCTTCAAAGAGCTTACAGGTATCACCAGGGAACATTCAAGGATTTATTGGTATAAGTTTTTCTACAAATTGTATGTGTGGGTTTTTTTTAATTATTCTAATTGAGAGGATGATTCATCCTAAGTCTGCACATTATGGTAGAACAAACTTAGTCTTTGAAATCAAGCCTCCCAAAAACTGAATTCCAGTGGCAACTCATTAACTACATAATGTTAATTCCTCTGAACCAGAATTATTATGTCAATTATATGAGATACTGCATATGAAAGTACCTAGCAGAGTGCCGGGCATGTAGGCATTCAATAAATACTAGTTTTTCTTTTCTTGACTATCATTTTTTTCCAATGGTGGAATATCACACATCACAACAGGTTGCTAAAAATTGTCTGTTATTGGAGGCAGCATGATTCAAAGAAAAGATCATGCAATGGATCATGGCTCCATTGGAGCCATATAAATGTGGGTCTAAATGTTGGCTTCTGGCTGGTAAGTAGCAGTAAAAGATTTCAATCTTCCTATGTCTCACACTGAAACTATGCCTTTCTCACCATTCCACACTTCCAAGTCAAAATAAAATGTAATCCCAAAGAATACTGAAAAGGCTTGGTAATTAATGTACAAAGTGGAGAAGCTCTGGTTGTCTTCCTGCTTAGTTGAAGTTTTAGTGGTCTCAGATAATGGCTACACAATATTTCCAGGGGTCAGTTCATTTATCAATTCCCATCTAGTTTTTCTTCATGCTATCCAAGTATTGGTTTGCAGACTGGCTCAGAGATCTCTGGACAATGTAAAATCAAGAATGCTCTTCCTTTAGTGATCAGTGAATCAATTATCCTTAAAAGTGATAGCTTTTTCCTTAGGACAGCCCTTCCTAGATTTAATAATTTACAACTCCAGTGACTCATCCACCTTTTTAGAAGGCATAGAAATTTAACTAGTTTGAATTGAATACATCTATAGGCATTCTGGCCTCTACCCCTAATCTGTCTGATTTTCTTTTTATATCCAGTTATTTCTGTATTTCCTTATTATACATAATCCCCTTAGGCTTGTATATATGCTCATATATATATATGTATATATATGAGAAAATATGCTATTTGTCTCATGAGAAAAGGAAGGGTACATGGAAACCTGCTTTCTTTTATGGCAAAAATATTACATGTTCCACAGTGCGTCTGGGATTGGCAAGGCCTTCTTAGCACATAAAGGGAAGGGGCATGGAAGGAAGGAGTGTCAACCTGACAAATCATGTATTTTCCCCTTAGGAGGCAGAAGGCTTCAGAGAAAAGAGTACACTATATTTTTCAAGTCACATAAATCAAATTTCCTATCTAAACTCTGTTTCTCTTTATCCCTGGGTCTGCTTGGGAATGGCACTTCTCCTCTACACCTGAATTTTCTCACCTGTAAAATCAGGATGATACGTGGTAATCTCATATGAGGATTAAACAAAACAGCCTATGCATGTGGTAGTTGGCACAGAACAGCCACTGAGCAACTATTAGTTTTGTATTCTAAGTCTTTATTTAAGGTTCACGGAGGACTCACATTATGAGTAACACTTGCTGTTTTAAAGGGGGAAACACGGTGGTTTCTGTGTACAATTGCTTTATAATTTTTTTTTGATGAGTTGTACTTGTTTTGAGTTGATTCTGCAGTTACATATGCGGGATAAAGAAGACAGTAGAGGCTGGATGCGGTGGCTCACGCCTGTAATCCCAGCACTTTGGGAGGCTGAGGCGGGGGGGTAACGAGACCATCCTGGCTAACACGGTGAAACCCCATCTCTACTAAAAATACAAAAAAATTAGCCGGGTGTGGTGGTGGGCACCTGTAGTCCCAGCTGTTCGGGAGGCTGAGGCAAGAGAATGGCGTGAACCCAGGAGGCATAGCTTGCAATGAGCCAAGTTTAGGCCACTGCACTCCAGCCTGGGCAACAGAGCGAGACTCTGTCTCAAAAAAATAGAAAGAAGATTTGTAGAATTAAAATATTGTCACTATTTACATGATTGTGTTTTTAACAAAAATGACAAAAGCCGTGTTGAACAATGTAAGCCCAGCCTCATGCATTTAATGTTTTTTTTGTGTTTTGGAACCTAGGTTTCCTCATTTGTAAAATGGGTAACATAATACTAGCTTTGGTTATGTTTTTTTAAAAAAAAAACCCTGACAAATAAAAATTGTATATATTTAGCATGGATGACATATTTTGAAATACGTATACATTGTTGAATTCTAAATCAAGCTAATTAACATATGCATTACCTCACATATTTATTTTTGTATTGAGAACACAAAATCAGTCGCAATGATTTTCAGAATACACTGTTATGAACTATAGTTACCCCATTGCACAAAAAATTTCTTGAAGTTATTCTTCCTGTTTAATTGAAATTTTGTATCCTTTGACATTTGTGCCTCTGTAAATTAAACTTTTTGATTCCACACATAAGTGAGATTATGCCGGATTTGTCTGTGTCTGGCTTATTTCAGTTAACACAATTTCCTCCAGGTTCATCTATGTTGTCACAAATGACAAGATTTCTTTTTATAAAGTCTGAATAGTATCACATTGAGCATATACACCACATTTTCTTTATCTAATGATCTGTTGATGTACAATTGGGTTGATTCTATGTCTTGGCTATTGTGAATAATGCTGCAATGAACACGGGAGTTCAGAGATGTCTTCGGCATACTGATTTCATTTCCTTGGAATATATACCCAGTAGTGGGATTACTAGATCATATCATAGTTCTACTCTTAATTTTTTAAGGAAACTCTATACTGTTTTACATAATGGCTAATTTATAAAAAATTTACACAAATTTATGTACATTTACAAAAAAGTTGTGTGAAAAAATATACTAATTCACATTCCCACCAACAGTGTGCAACTGTTTCCTTTTTTCCACAAGTTCACTAACACTTGTTATCTTCTTTTTGATAGTAGCCATTCTAACAGGTATGGGGTGATATCTCATTGTGGTTTTAATTTGCATTTCTCTGATGATTAGTGATATTGAGTATTTTAATACACATATTGGTCATTTGTATGTCTTCTTTGGAGAAATGTCTATTCAGATGTTTTGCCCATTTTTAATCATGTTATTTGTCTTCTTGCTATTTGGTTGAATTTATTGTATATTTTAGATATTAGCCCCTTACCAGATGTATGGTTTGCAAATACTTTCTCCTATTCTGTAGGTTGTATCTTCACTCTGTAGACAGTTCCCTTTGCTGTGTAACTTTTCAGTTTAATGTAATTCCGTTTGTCGATTATCACTTTTGTTGCTAGTGCTTTTGGTGTTGTATCCAAAAATCAGTGCTTACACCAATGTTATGAAGCTTTTATATTTTTTCCAGTAGTTTTACAGATTTTGGTCTTACATTTGTTTTTTAATTAATTTGAGTATACTTTTATATGTGGTGTGACATAAGCATCTAATTTTATCCTTCTGTATGTCAATATCCAGGTTTCTCAACAACACTTTTAAAAGAGAATGCCCTTTCCTCATTGTGCATTCTTCACATCTTTGTCAAAAATCAGTGACAGTAAATGTATGGGTTTATTTCTGGGCTCTCGTGTATGTTCCATTGGTCTATGTGTCTAAAGATGTAAGTAATTTATGCACCACCATTGTAATATTAGACCATTCTGAATTTGACTGTGCATTTACTTTTGCCAGTAAGTTTTATACTTTAAGATGTATTTGTTACTCATTAGTATTCTGTTCTTTCAGGTTGAAGACCTCCCTTCAGCATTCCTTAAAAGGCAGGTCTAACGATAATGAACTCTCTCAATTTTGTTGGAGAAAGACCCTATCTCTGATTTCCGAAGAACAGATTTTCTGGGTAAAGTATTATTAGTTGGCAGATTTTTTTTCCTCACCACTTTGAATATATTATCCCAATTTCTTCTAGCTTGTAAGATTTCTGCTGATAAATCTACTGCCACCATTATATAAATTCCCACATATGTGATTTGCTTTTTTCTTCTTGCTGCTTTCAGAATCCTATCTTTATCTTTGTTTTTCTGACCATTTGATTATATGTCTTGGTGTAGTTTTGTTTAGATTGAATCAATAAGAGGGTTTTGACCTTCCTCTAGCTGGTTATATATATCTTTTCCTGGATTTGAAAACTTTTCTTCTCTTTTTAAAATAAGCTTTCTACTCTTTCTGAATCTCTCTTACCTTTCCTGAACTTTTATGACTCTAACATTTGGTCTTTTGATGCTATCTCATAAATTTCATTAGCTTTTCCATTATTTCTTTTTATAATTTTTTTTCTCCTCTGACTGTATATTTTCAAATAATCTGTCTGAATTCACAAATTTTTTTTCTGCTTAATCAATTCACTATTGATGTTATCTATTGAATTTTTTATTTTATTCATTGTATTTTCCAGCTCCAGAGTTTGATTTTTTAAAAATAATTTTAATCTGTTAAATTTCGAATTTTGGTCATTCATTGTTTTTTTGATTTCATGGAATTATTTCCCTATATTTTCTTGAAGTTTGCTGAACTTCCTTAAAGCAAGTATTTTGAATTCTTTTTTGTGTGTACCTCTACAGCAGTCTTCCCTTATTCATAGGGGATATATTCCAAGATACCAAGTGAATATTTGAAACCATGGATAGTATCAAACCCTATATACACTGTTTTTTCCTATATATACATAACTCTGATAAAGTTAAATTTATAAATTTGGCATAGTTAAAAAAAATAATGAAAACTAATAATAATGGAATAGAATAATTATAACAATATACTGTTTACAATTTCACAGACAGAATATTTGTTCGTACCATAGACCTTAATACCTGCAGCAAATGATTTTTTTTCTTTCTTTACTAAGTCAAGAACTTCAACCTTTGCACTTAAAGAAAGCACTTTACAGCTTCTCTTTGGCATATCCAAACTGCTAGCATGACTACTCTTGTACTTTGAAGCCATTATTAAGGAAAATAAAGATTACCTGAACATAAGCACTGCAGTATCATGACAATCAAACTGATACTTGAGAGAACTGCTAAGTGACTAATGGGCAGGTAGCGTATACAGCAAAGATACACTGGACAAAAAGATGATTCATGTACTGGGAAGGAAGGAGTAGAATGCCAAAAGATTTCATTATCTTACTCAGAATGGCACACAATTTAAAACTGAGGAATTGTTTCTTTCTGAAAGGTTACAATTAATACTTTCAAACCAAAGTTGACTGTGAGTAACTGAAACTGTAAATAGTGAAACTGTAAATAAGAAGGGACTACTGTATTTCTTTAAGAGCAGCTAATGGAAGATTACTGTGATATTTGGGCAGTTTCATATTTTCTTGGTTTTTCATATTTCTTATTGCCTTACATTGATGTCTGCACATTTGAAGAAAGAGTTACTTATTCCACTCTTCTTTTTTGTTGTTGTTGTTGTTTTTTTTTTTTTGAGACAGAGTCTCACTCTGTCACCCAGCACCCAGGCTGGAGTGCAATGGCACGATCTCAGCTCACTGCAACCTCTGCCTCTCGGGGTCAAGACATTCTTCTGTCTCAATCCCCCAAGTAGGTGGGACTACAGGCACATGCCACCAAGCCTGGCTAATTTTTTGTATTTTTAGTAGAGATGGGGTTTTACCATATTGGCCAGGCTAGTCTCAAACTCCTGACCTCAAGTGATCCTCCAGTCTTGGCTTCCCAAAGTACTGGGATTACAGGCATGAGCCACCGCACCTGGCATTATTCCATTCTTTACAGACTGGCCTTGCCTGAGAAATCCCTCACTGGTCAGCCTGTCCAGAAATTCTGGATAGGCCATCTGGTATAGATCATCAGAGAGCTTGCTGCTAGATTCCTTGGGCAGACGGGGCTGTTGCCTGAGTCAGCAGGTAGGTGGGCCTGGCACTTGTGTCCAGAGGGTTGCATTTGAAGTCTGGATCCATTAGGGTAAACCTATTAATTACGTCCACAAGGGTGTGAATAGAGCCTGGATGAGTGAGGGCAAGCCTGTAGCCTTTATCTGCAGGGACTGTCCTGAGGTCTCAACACCTAGTGGGACCTAGGTGCTGGGGTGGAGCTATGGTCTGAGTCTGTGTGTGTAGACTTTGGTACCAGGTCTGTAGGAGTCAACTTGGAACATTGGTCATGAGAGCTGGCCTCACACCAGGGACTACTGGGATAAGTCCAAACACTCAGTCCGCTGGAGCAGGCCTAGAACATGAAACCACATGGGCTGGCCTGGAGAGTGGGGCCACATGGATTGATCTGATACTGGGAAGAAGTGAAGCCTGTGACCATGGGTGCTGGCATCCTGCCTGAACCCAGGGGTACTGACCTAGTGCTGGGGTGGGCCAAAAGTCTGGGGCTATGTGGGTACCAGGGCAGGCCTGGAGGCTTAGTCCATGAGTACCAGCCTGCAGTCTCAGGCCTTGGGGACCTGCCCAGTGCTGGATTTTACTGGGGCAGTCTTGGTACTGTGAACAAAGGCAAAGTCTGGTATTCACTTCCTTCTCCTTCCCCCAAGCAGAGGGTATCTGTATCCATGCTGTGCAGCCTAGGGTTGGGGGAGGGGTGAGGTGGGTAATGTATTGCTACCACCAGCTAGTAGGATTTCTCACATGGCTTTCATAACTCTTTTGAAGGTACTTTTGTGTGTGAATAGTTGTTCAAATTGATGTTTCTGTAGGAGGACAAGCGCTGGGAAACCCAACTCTCTGACATCTTGCTGATGATGTCAGTCTCCACTCTTCCACTATGTCTTTTTTTTTTTTTTTTTGGAGATGGAGTCTCCCTCTGTCACCCAGGCTGGAGTGCAGTGGCGCGATCTCGGCTCACTGCAAGCTCCGCCTCCCAGGTTCAAGCAATTCTCCTGCCTCAGCCTCCCGAGTAGCTGGGACTACAGGCGCCTGCCACCATGCCCGGCTAATTTTTTGTGTTTTTAGTAGAGATGGGGTTTCACCGTGTTAGCCAGGGTGGCCTCGATCTCCTGACCTCGTGATCCACCTGCCTCGGCCTCCCGAAGTGCTGGGATTACAGGCATGAGCCACCGCGCCCAGCCTCCACTATGTCTTAAAATGATTAATCTGCATGAAACATGAGAAGATATTTTGGATATGGAACATGCTGTTCAAATATTCAAAAAATGGCATTATCATTGGTGTATTTACATTTGAACAGCATTAGCTATTATCTTGTAACAATCATACTATTATTTCACTAATCTGGGTATTTTATTATAAATAATTTTTAAATTACTACATAAAATGGTTCATTCTAATGAGGAAAACTGTTCGATTTTGGAACTTAAACATAACTAAAGAGAAATATTTATGTTTTTTAATTTATCTAAATATCAAAGACAAGGAAGAAAAGTCTAGGAAAGACAGGTAATATCTTGGAAATATTCTATAGTACCTTAAGTTTCTTGGAGCTTGCTGTCTTCCACTTTCTGCATTATTCAAAATCCTTGCACAGGCAGATTCTTCAAAATTAAGACAGCTGGAACCTCGAGCTTTACAAATAACATTTAAAATTTTCAAATTCACGCTAATAAGGAGGAGTGGAACAGATAGAAGAATTAAAAAGAACTTGGATCTTTAATCTGCAAAGATGTCAGCACTGAATGGATTCTCAGTGGTTTGTACATTTCCTGAGCACCAGCCACATGTTAACAGGTCATGCTTCAACACATCATTTCTTTTAATGCTCACGAAACTATTCAGAACAACATTATGATCCTAGTTTTCAGATACTAATGAAAATATTGATGTTCACTAGTAAGTACTGAAGTTCACAGAACTGAAATAATCAGTCTTTGCCCTTGGTCATTAGATGGCACAGAATTTAAACTGGAAACTGCAGGCAAGACTCATTTCTGACTGCACATCCAAGTCTGTCATCATCAGCGTCACTAATGGAACAGTTTTCAACAATGAACAAGCAAATGTAGAATCTAGTAACTATTGCAGCATTTCAGAGTCTAATACTCTAAAAAAGTTAAAATAAGTCTCCCTGGATTCTTATTAATTTATAAAATTTGAGTTAGAAAGTATACATTATATTTTACAAATGCACTGTGGAGTGACGGTCAGTAACAACGGTTCTCAAACATTTTTATTCACTGGTATCAGCAACCCCTAGGATCTTGTTAGAAATGCTGATTCCGGGGCTGGGTGCGGTGGCTTATGCCTGTAATCCCAGCACTTTGGGAGGCTGAGGCGGGTGGATCATGCGGTCAGGAATTCAAGACCAGCCTGACAACATGGTGAAACCCCGTCTCTACTAAAAATACACAAATTAGCCAGGCATGGTAATGCCTGCCTGTAATCCCAGCTACTCAGGTGGCTAAGGCAGGAGAATCACTTGAATCCAGGAGGCAGAGGTTGCTGTGAGCTGAGATCGCACCACGGCACTCAAGCCTGAGAGACAGAGCGAGACTCTGTCTCAAAAAAGACAAAATAAATAAATAAATAAATAAATGCTGATTTCTGGGCTCTTTCTCAGATCTACTGAATTAGAAATTTTAGAGGTGGGATCCAGTAACCTGTGTTAAAATCTTCCAGGTGATTATAATACATGCAGAAGGGCAAAGCAGCAAAGGGGACTAAATGTGCCCTTTCTTAGTCCATGAGGGTAGTGCCCTCATGTCTCTTTCACCTTACCAAAGCTCTCACCTACAAAAACCACCAAGAGGGCAAACAAATTTCAACATAGTTTTGGAGGGAAGAAACACATAACCAGAGTAGTCTAAATGCTTGTGTTCCTCCAGAATTCATCTGTTGAAATCTAATCCCCGATGTGTTGATATGAAGAGGTGAGGGCTTTGGAAGGTGACTAGGTCCTTAGGGCAGAGTCCTCATGAATGAAATCAGTGCCTGTAGAAAAGAGGACTGAAGGAGTTTGTTTTCTTCTTTTTACCTTTCCACCATAGAAGGACACAGCTATAAGGTGACATCCATGAGGCACAGAGCTAGCCCTCACCAGACATCAAACTGCTGACACCTGGATAATGGGCTGTCCAAACTCCGAAACTGTGAGCGAGAAATTTTTTTTTTAATTTATAAATTACCTAGTCTAAGGTGTTTTATTATAGCAACTCAGATGGACTAAAACAGAAATTGGTACCTAGAACCAGGGTGCTGGTAAACTAAACTAAAAATGTAGAAGCAGCTTTGAAACTGGGTAATGGGTAAAGGCTCAAACAATTTCGAGGTACATGCTAGAAAAACCTACATTGCTGTGAATAAAACATTAAAGGCAATTTTGGTGAGAGCTTAGGAGAGCCGTAGAGAAAGTTTCAGTCTTCTTAGGGATTACTTAAGAGGGTATGAACAGAATGTTGGTAGAAATGCACATGGTAAAGGTCATTCTGATGCCATCTCAGATGGAAATGGGAAATGTGGAGGAAAGGAGAGCCTCGTTATAAAGTGGCAAATAACGTGGCTGAATTATGTCTATGTCCTAGTGCTTTGTGAAGGTAGAAATTCTGAATGGTGAAATACTACATTTGTTGGAAGAAATATATAAGCAAAGTGTTGAGGCTATGGCATGGCTTCTCTTGTCTGCTTACAATAAAATGCAAGAAGAGAGAAATGAACTAAAAATAGAATTTATAATTGAAAAGAAAGCAGAGCTTAAAGATTTGAAAAATTCTCATTCTGTGAAGAAGGAGAAAACAGGTTCAGGGGAGAACATTGAGGGTGCGGCCAAACAATCATTTGATAAAGAGATTAGTATGGATAGAAGAAAGCCAGAGGGTATCAGACAGTGGGAGAATGACTGCGGATTATTTCAGAGATCTTCATGACTGCCCTGTCTGTCAATGGCCCGGAATACCAGGGCCTTGGGGTAGAACAATCTCAACTCTCTGCTCTCTGAAATCCATGGCTGCACTCTTTGTCTGCCCAAACTGTGGCTGAAGTGGGCTCAGGTGGAACTCAGACCAATGTTCTGGAGGACATAGGTTGTAAATCTTGGCAGTGTCTATGTGGAGCTCACTATGCGAGTGCATATAGTTCCGGGTGGTCACTGCCTTCACCCAGATTTCAAAGGATGGAGCTGCCTGAAGCCTCATACAAATGTCCCACGAAGAGAACTGCCACAAAGGTAGAATCACACAGAGGTCCCAATAGGGCAGTTCCCAGTGGAACCACAGGGGCAGGGCTGCCCGAGACCCGAGGCCAGCAGAGCCACTAGAGAGTGATTCTATTATGGGAGAGCCATGGGCACATAACTCCAAACTATGAGAACTGCCATGTGGGCTGCACTCAGCAATGGGACTACCCACAGCCCTGGGGGCCCAGGGCCCACTCCAATGTGCCTGGAAAGTAGGATATATTAAACCAAAAAAGATCATTCTTAAGCTTTCAGATTTAATGTTGTATGCACTGTTGGGTTTTGGACTTACTGTTGCTCCTTTCTTCCTTCCTATTGCTCCCTTTTGGAATGAAAATGTTTATCCTATGCCTGTCCTACTATTATCGTTTGGAAGCATATAACTTGTTTGATTTCATAGGCTCACAGCTGGAAAGAAATTTGCTTCCAGATACACCATACCTTGAGTCTTACCCGTATCTGACTTAGATGACATTTAGATGAGACTTTGAGCTTAGACTACAGTTGATGCTGAAATGTGTTAAGGCTGGGGATTATTACGATGGAATGAATGTATTTTGCATGTAAAAAGAGCATAAATTTGGAGGCCCATGGGTAGAAGGCTATGATCTAAATGTAAGTGTTCCTCCAAAATCTGTATGTTGAAATCTAATCTCCTATTAATAGGTGAAGCCTTTGGAAGATGACTAGGTCATGAGGGCAGAGCCTTTGTGAATGAGATTAGTGCCCTTATAAAGAGGCCTTAGGGAACCAGTTTGACACTTTTTGTCCTTTCTCCATAGAAGAACACAGCTAGAAGACACCATCCTTGAGGCAGAGAGCTAGCCCTCATCAGACACCAAAACTGATGGCATCTTAATTGTGCACTTCTCACTCTCTAGAATTGGGAGCAATAAATTTCTGTTGCTTAGAAATTGCCCAGTCTGAAGCATTTTGTTATAGCCGCCTGAATGGACTAAATTAGGGAGATAAGACTAATATGCCAAAAGAGTGACTACAAACTCATATGATTTTAATAAAAGTATGGAATACAGCCACCGCTTAATATCACATTAAGAAGGTGAGAAGCGTCCAGAGAAGGGAGGTACAACTCTGTGGGATGTAGTTATCAGACAATGCTTTATGAAAGAGGAAAACAAATGGAATTGGAAATTTAAAAATGTGGAGTTATAGCCTATGGCTGCCACTTAGCTGCCAAGTAAACTTGAATAAGCTAAATCTTCTTCTTGCTCCTCAGATCCCTCATGGAATATAGAGATTACATAGTGAGGGTAGTGAGGATGATGATGGTACGAAGACCATAAATGACAATAGTATCATTTCATGATATTTTCAGATGTTATAAGGTTATAAAAGGTTTTGGAGGGGGGTCTGACTTAAAGACTGTGCTTCAATGTATTAAAATTATTTTCACTTCCTCTGTACCATAATCACTTCCACTTATTTTGCAATTATTCCTGTCATGAACTGTTGAAAGGACTTCTCACATTATGTCAAACAATCCTCAAAACTTCCATGAAGTAGATAGGTCATCCTAATTTTATACATGAATTGTTCATAAAAGAAAGAAATTTAAAAATGGGCAATGCAAAAGTGGTTTCATATGTATAATAATGTTATCATGTAAAGTTATATATGATATATGTATATCATGTTAGACATGATACATGTAATGTAATTGCTGCTACTGCCAATGACTAGTTCCTTGGTCTGCAGAAGTCAGCATTTTACCTAACTTAGAATAGACTTTCAGTATGCATCTTTATATAAAAAAGACAAATGCATGGATAAATAAAAATGTATATATATTATTAAACCTGAGTTTTTAGGGTGGAAAAAAATACATACTTAACAGAGTGTGGAATAGCAAGTTAAGGACCTGCAAGAAGAGTGTGCTAAAAAGTCACTTAGCTAATTCTTGCAAAGCACTGTGAACCATACCCGAAAAGTACTGAGCCTCTAGTACAGACAAACCATTCTGAAAAGTCTGTGCTTTAGCAAGCTGTATTTGAAAAAAGGTTAAGATAAAGGGAATAGAGATGCCACTAAAAACATTTGCATAGAATTTTATTGTGTTTAAAACAATTTTGTATGTGTTAATTCGTATAATACTTATTCTATCCTTTGAGATAAAGAGATGTTCTCTGTTTAAATGAGAACCATGGAGGTTAAAAAGCTCTCATTCTCATAGCAGTGAAAGAGGGCTCCAGCCACACTTGCAGTGCTGTGATCTTTCCTCTACAGTCTCCCATCCCCTGACCTTTAAGTTACTTGGCCACAGTGTATTTGCTTCATATTCTTCTTTCTTATCTCTGAGTATCCTGAGGGGCTTGGTCAAATTGCATGTTAAATTCTAGCTTCCCTGGTCTGTCATTCCCTATTCCACCACACAGGGAACCCTATCAAACAGCAACAAGCACAAAACACTGATCCTTTTGCCCTTTGCTCCTCTGCTAGAGTGAAAGGATTAGAAAGCAAAGGAATGGAGGAATTTAGAGGTGACCCTTAGGTAATACGGAACAGAGAGAAGGGAGAAAACAAAGATATGATTGTACGGAAATCTTTTACAGATTTGTTCATTTTGCTAAGTGTTGTTTCTATTTTTTTCTGGTGGATAAATTGATCTGAATGTTCATAAAAACTGTTTGAGAATATTTTTGTTCTTTTATCAAAGGATTTTTCCCACTATTGTTTTGTTAATGATAATGATGATGATAATGATAACACAATTTCGTATTTATGGTACTTTAGATCTCATTTGATCTTTGTAACAACATAAAAAAAATAAAAAGTAAACAAGGTTCAGAGTGAAGAAATAACTTCTGTAAGGTCATAGAACTTAAAAGAGAAAGCACAACTGGATCCTGAAGCCCCATACTCTTTTCATTGTCATACTCTATGTTTAGGATGCAGGAACTCTGCCATTATAACGACCTTGGAAACAATTAACCCATCTTGAGTTAGAAATAATTTATATAAATATACAAGGATGCCACAAAGCAAGCCCTTCCATTTCATATTCAGTTGAACAGGTATACAAACATGGGACTTCACACAATGGAACAACAAACTTTTTTTTACCACAAATGAAGTTGACATCAATTTCAAAGAAACAAAATCTGGGGAGAAAAAAAATCAGGTTAGCCTGACGGTTTACTAGGTGAGAATTGGAACCACAACCACATGTCTGCAGACTGTTTTTTTGTCAGAAGACACTGTTTCGTTTGCAGCATTTCTTCAAGCTTGCTTTCAATAGTGAACTGATCATGACTACTACTTGGAAATTGTGTTTTATTTTCAAATACATTTTGCCTCAAAGACATACTCAAGTTCCCCAAAAATGTCTTGTTAATAAAAGACTTCCCTGCTTCATCTTCAGGGAGGCAGAGCAATGTCATGAAATGGCCTTTGGAGTTGGAGAGAACTGGTTTCAAATTCTGGCTCTGATACTCTCTACCTTTGTTACCTTGGGCAAATTGCAGAAAATGAAAATAATAATGCTGGCTCTGTAGAGTTTTATAAGTTTAAATGAAAACTTTTCTCCCAATGCTTGAAATTATATTAAAATTCAATGAATAATACTTATTTTTATGCTTTGAATATTTATAAAGTAAAATGTGAGTGAGTACCCTACCTCAAAAAATGGTGCTCAATAAATACCTGTAGAACTATAGAAATTGCAGCTGTTGTCTTAAATTATATAAGTCAAATACAAATTTTGACTATCTGTATCAAGAAATGATGTTGGACTAAATAACTGAGATTGGCAGGGTCCAGCCTGAGATGGAAGAGTAATGGCTTACTCTTTTATCCTTGCTATTAAGTGCTGTAGTTAGCTGATATTCACACATTTGTGATCCCAGCGAAAGCTCTCAGCATTTGTTCTGCCATCTGGAAGATGGGGATAAGATAACAACATAGTCTTTCCACCATATAGGATTTTGATGAGGATTAACTCAGATACGGTATTTGAAAATGTATGTAAACTGTAAAGTGCCATACCTATATAAAGAAGCATCATCATTACTGTCACGTCTTGTCCTGATTGTTGATGAGGTTTGTGCACCATAAATCAGCTGTTTCTTCAGGAATGCAGATTTCACAACAATATTTTTACAGCTTAAAATAAAGCATAGAATCAAATTGGAATGCTTAAGATCAGCATGGAAAGACCATCTAAGGGATTTTGTTGTTGTTATCTGTGTTTTGTTTTGTTTTTCCCATGAAAAGTGCATTTGTTAACTCCAAGTGTGCATTATTTTCTTTGTTCTAATTCAGAAATGACATAGTAAGAAAAAAATCCTGCTCTCAGTATATTTCCAACTTGTTCAAACATAAACAAATTTTGGTCCAACTTGTTCTTATGAGATTTTAGCACTGTTTCTTGGTTGAAAGAGGGGAATAAATATTGGGGGTCTTGTTTTCAAATTTGTCATTTTATTTATAGGTTGGAATTTGCCTTTAAACTTTTCATATTACTGAATTGAAGGAAAATATCCTGGACAAGAGTCCCCATCATTACTCATATTTCCACTGAGGCACAGCATAGCAGGGCAGGAGAGAACAGAAGATGGTCACCTAGGCTGAGGAGGCAAGACAGCCAGGGAAGTCTTCCTGAAGGAAGTTGTACACTTACATATCACTAAATTTAAAAACATGAAAAGTTTTTCAAAATCACTAGCCAGGTGTATTTCAGAAAATGCTATTCTAGAAAAGAATTCTATCAGTCAGAGAGGTGAATGTGACCAGGGAGGCAGGTCAGGGAGATGGCAGTGTGACCTGCCATGGCCAGCTTTGAAGGAAGAAGTCATGAGCCAAGAAGTGCAGGCAGTCCCTAGAAGCTGAAAAAAGCCCAGAAAATCCTTCCATGGAGTTTCCAGAAAGGAACGCAGTCCTGCTGCCACCTTGTCTTTAGTCCAGTGAGACCTATCTCGAATCTGACCTACAAAACCATACGATGGCCGAATAGGAACAGCTCCGGTCTGCAGCATCCAGCGAGATCAATGCAGAAGGCAGGTGATTTCTGCATTTCCAACTGAGGTACATAGCTCATCTCACTGAGACTGGTCAGACAGTGGGTGCAGCCCATGGAGGATGAGCCAAAGCAGGGTGGGGCATCGCTTCACCCAGGAAATGAAAGAGGTAGGGGTACTCCCTCCCCTAGACAAGGGAAGCTGTGAGGGACTGTGCCTTGAGGAACGGTGCACTCAAGCCCAGATACTATGCTTTTCCCACAATCGTCACAACCCACAGACCAGAAGATTCCCTTGGATGCCTATGTCACCAGGGCCCTGGGTTTCAGGCACAAAACTGCACAGCCATTTGGGCAGACAGCAAGCTAGCTGCAGGAGTTTTTTTTTTTTTTTTTTTTTTTTTTTTTTTCCCCCATACCCCAATGGTGCCTGGAACACCAACAAGACAGAACGATTCACTCCCCTGGAAAGGAAGCTGAAGCCAGGCAGCCAAGTGGTCTAGTTCAGCGGATCCCACCTCCACAGAGCCCAGCAAGCTAAGATCCACTGGCTTGAAATTCTCACTGCCAGCATAGCAGTCTGAAGTCGGCCTGGGACACTCCAGATTGGTAGGGGTAGGGGCGTCCACCATTACTGAGGCTTGAGTAGGCAGTTTTCCCCTCACAGTGTAAACAAAGCCACAGGGGAAGTTCCAACTGGGCGGGGCCCTCCACAGCTCAGCAAAGCCTATGTAGCCAGACTGCGTCTCTTGATTCCTCCTCTCTGGGCAGGGCATCTCTGGAAAAAAGGCGGCAGCCCCAGTCAGGGGATTATAGAAAAAACACTCATCTCCCTGGGACAGAGCACCTAGGGGAAGGGGCAGCTGTGGGCGCAGCTTCAGCGGACTTAAGTATTCCTGCCTGCTGGCTCTGAAGAGAGCAGAGGTTCTCCCAGCACAGCGCTCAAGCTCTGCTAAGGGACAGACTCCCTCCTCAAGTGGGTCCCTGACCCCTGTGCTTCCTGAAAGGAGAGACACCTCCCAGCAGGGGTTGACAGACACCTCATACAGGAGAGCTCTGGCTAGTATCTGGTGGGTGCTCCTCTGGGACAAAGCATCCAGAGGAAGGAACAGGCAACAATCTGTGCTGTTCTGCAGCCTCTGCTGGCGACACCAAGGAAGACAGGGTCTGGAGTGGACCTCCAGCAAACTCCAATGGACCTGCAGCAGAATCGCCTTACTCTTAGGAGGAAAACTAACTAACAGAAAGGAGGAATATCAATATTAACAAAAAAGATGTCCATGCAGAAACCCCATCCGAAGGTTACCAACATCAAAGTTCAAAGGTAGGTAAATCCACAAAGATGGGGAGAAACCAGCGCAAAAAGGCTGAAAATTCCAAAAAGCAGAATGCCTCTTCTTTTCCAAAGGATTACAACTCCTCACCAGCAAGGGAACAAAACTGGACGGAGAATGAGTTTGATGAATTGACAGAAATAGGCTTCAGAAGATGGGTAACAATGAACTCCTCTGAGCTAAAGGAGCCTGTTCTAACCCAATGCGAGGAAGCTAAGAACCTTGAAAAAAGGTTAGAGGAATTGCTAACTAGAGTTACCCACAAAGGGAAGCCCATCAGACTAACAGCAGATCTCTTTGCAGAAACACTACAAGCCAGAAGAGAGTGGGGGCCTCTATTCAATATTCTTAAAGACAAGAATTTTCAACCCAGAAATGCATATCCAGCCAAACTAAACCTCATAAGTGAAGGAGAAATAAAATCCTTTACAGACAAGTAAATGCTGAGAGATTTTGTCACTACCAGGCCTGCCTTACAAGAGCTTCTGAAGAAAGCACTAAACATGGAAAGGAACAACTGGTACCAGCCAATGCAAAAATATACCAAATTATAAAAACCATTGACACTATGAAGAAACTGCATCAACTAACGGTCAAAATAACCAGCTAGCAACATGATGACAGGATCAAATTCACACTTAACAATATTAGCCTTAAATGTAATTGGGCTAAATGCCCCAATTAAAAGACATAAACTGGCAAATTGGATAAAGAGTCAAGATCCATCGTGTGCTGTGTTCAGGAGACCCATCACACTTGCAAAGACACACATAGGCTCAAAATAAAGGGATGGAGGAATATTTACCAAGAAAATGGAAAGCAAAAAAAGCAGGGGTTGGAATCCTAGTCTCTGATAAAACAGACTTTACACCAACAAAGATCAAGAGACAAAGAAAGGTATTACATAATGGTAAAGGGATCACTGCAACAAGAAGAGCGAACTATCCTAAATATATATGCAACCAATACAGGAGCACCCAGATTCATAAAGCAAATTCTTAGAGACCTACAAAGAGACTTTGACTCCCACATAATAATAGTGGGAGACTTTAACACCCCACTGTCAATATTAGACAGATCAATTAGACAGAAAATCAACAAGGATATTCAGGACTTGAACTCAGCTCTGGACCAAGCAGACCTAACAGTCATCTACAGAACTCTCCACCCCAAATCAACAGAAGACACATTCTTTTCAGCATCACATTGCACTTTTTCTAAAATCGACCACATAATTGGAAGTAAAACACTCCTCAACAAATGCAAAGGAATGAAAATCATAACAGTCTCTCAGACCACAGTGCAATCTAATTAGAACTCAGGATTAAGAAACTCACTCAACATGGCACAACTACAAGGAAACTGAACAACCTGCTCCTGAATGACTACTGAGTAAATAATGAAATGAAGGAAGAAATAAATAAGTTATTTGAAACCAATGAGAAAAAAGACACAATGTAACAGAATCTCTGGGAAACAGCTAAAGCAGTGTTTAGAGGGAAATTTATAGCACTAAGTGCCCACAAGACAAAGCAGGAAAGATCTAAAACTGACACTCTAACATCACAATTAAAAGAACTAGAGAAGCAAGAGCAAACAAATTTAAAAGCTAGCAGAAGACAAGACTTAACTAAGATCAGAGAAGAACTGAAGGAGATAGAGACACGAAAATCCCTTCAAAAAAATCAATGAAGCAAGGAGCTGGTTTTTTGAAAAGACCACTCACCAGACTAGTAAAGAAGAAAACTGAGAAAAATCAAATAGATGCAATAAAAAATGATAAAGGAGATATCACAACTGATCTCACAGAAACACAAACTACCATCAGAGAATACTATAAACACCTCTACACAAATAAACTGGAAAATCTAGAAGAAATGGATAAATCCCTGGACACATACACCCTCCCAAGTCTAAACCAGGAAGAAGTCAAATCCCTGAATAGACCAATAACAAGATCTGAAATTGAGGCAGTAATTAATAGCCTATCAACCAAAAAAAGTACAGGACTGGGCAGATTCACAGCCAAATTCTACCAGAGGTACAAAGAGGAGCTGGTACCATTCCTTCTGAAACTATTCCAAACAATAGAAAAAGAGGGACTCCTCCCTAACTCATTTTATGAGGCCAGAATCATCTTGATACCAAAACCTGGCAGAGACACAACAAAAGAGGAAAATTTCAGGCCAATATCCCTGATGAACATCGATGCAAAAGTCCTCAATAAAATACTGGCAAACTGAATCCAGCTGCACATCAGAAAGCTTATCCACCATGATCAAGTGGGCTTCATCCCTGGGATGCAAGGCTGGTTCAACATATGCAAATCAATAAATGTAATCCATCACATAAACAGAACCAGTGACAAAAACCACATGATTATCTCCATAGATGCAGAAAAGGCCTTTGATAAAATTCAACACCCTTTCATGCTAAAAACTCTCAGTAAACTAGGTATTGACAGAACATATCTCAAAATAATAAGAGCTATTTATGACAAACCCACAGCCAATATCATACTGAATGGGCAAAACTGGAAGCATTCCATTTGAAAACTGGCACAAGACAAGGATGCCCTCTCTCACCACTCCTATTCAACATAGTATTGGAAGTTCTGGCCAGGGCAATCAGGCAAGAGAAGGAAATAAAGGGTATTCAAATAGGAAGAGAGGAAGTAAAATTGTCTTTGTTTGCAGATGACATGATTGTATATTTAGAAAATTCCATTGTCTCAGCCCAAAAGCTCCTTAAGCCAATAAGTAACTTCAGCAAAGTCTCAGGATAAAAAATCAATGTGCAAAAATCACAAGCATTCCTATACATCAATAATAGAGAGCTAGATCATGAGTGAACGCTCATTCACAAATGCTACAAAGAGAATAAAATACCTAGGCATAAAACTTATAACGGATGTGAAGGACCTCTTCAAGGAGAACTACAAACCAATGCTCGAGGAAATAAGAGAGGACACAAACAAATGGAAAAACATTCCATGCTCTTGAATAGGAAGAATCAATATAATGAAAATGGCCATACTGCCCAAAGTAACTTATAGATTCAATGCTATCCCCATCAAGCTACCATTGACTTTCTTCTCACAATTAGAAGAAAACTACTTTAAATTTTATATAGAACCAAAAAAGAGTCCGCATAGCCAAGACAACTCTAAGCAAAAAGAACAAAGCTGGAGGCATCACGCCTCCTGACTTCAAACTATACTACAAGGCTACAGTAAGCAAAACAGATATATAAGCCAATGGAAGAGAACAAGGGCCTCAGAAATAACACCATACATCTACAACCATCTGATCTTTGACAAACCTGACAAAAACAACCAATGGGGAAAGGATTCCCTATTTAATAAATGGTGTTGGGAAAACTGGCTAGCTATATGCAGAAAACTGAAACTGTACCCCTTCTTTACACCATATAAAAAATTAACCCAAGATGGATTAAAGACTTAAATGTGAGACCTAAAACCATAAAAACCCTAGAAGAAAATCTAGGCAATACCATTCAGGACATAGGCATGGGCAAAGACTTCATGACTAAAACACCAAAAGCAATGGTAACAACAGCCAAAATTGACAAATGGTATCTAATTAAACTAAAGAGCTTCTGCACAGCAAAAGAAACTTTCATCAGAGTGAACAGGCAACCTACAGAATGGGAGAAAATTTTTGCAATCCATCCATCTGACAAAGGGCTAATATCCAGAGTCTACAAAGAACTTAAACAAATTTAGAAGAAAAAAACAACCCCATCAAAAAGTGGGTGAAGGATATGAACAGACACTTCTCAAAAGAAGACATTTGTATAGCCAACAGACATATAAAGAAAAGCTCATCATCACTAGTCATTAGAGAAATGCAAACCAAAACCACAATGCGATACCATCTCACGCCAGACCGAATGGCGATCATTAAAAAATCAGGAAACAACAGTTGCTGGAGAGGATGTGGAGAAATAGAAACACTTTTACACTGTTGGTGGGAATGCAGATTACTTCCATTTTGTAAGACAGTGTGGTGATTCCTCAAGAATCTAGAGCTAGAAATACTATTTGACCCAGAAATCCCATTATTGGGTATATACCCAAAGGATTATAAATTATTCTGCTATGAAGACACATGCACATGTATGTTTATTGTGACGCTGTTCACAATAGCAAAGACTTGGAACCAACTCAAATGCCCATCAATGATAGACTGGATAAAGAAAATGTGGCATATATACACCACGGAATACTATGCAGCCATAGAAAAGGTTGAGTTCATAGTTCATTTCCTTTGCAGGGACATGGATGCAGCTGGAAACCATTATTCTCAGCAAACTAACACAAGAACAGAAAACCAAACACTACATGTTCTCGCTCATAAGTGGGAGTTGAACAATGAGAACACATGGATGCAGGGAGGGGAATATCACACACTGGGGCCTGCCAGGGGGTGGGGGGCTAGGGGAGGGATAGCATTAGGAGAAATACCCAATGTAGATCATGGGTTGATGGGTGCAGCCAGCCACCATGGCATGTGTATACCTATGTAACAAACCTGCATGTTCTGCACATGTACCCCAAACTTAAAGTATAACAATAAAAAAATTCCATCTTTACCTTCTCCCCTGTATTACATACACCCTGATTGATTTGATACTAACTTTCTTTCCATTTGTTTTAAAGTCTAAAACTAATTATTTACCTGTTGATCTACTGGAAAACTTCAAGAGGCAAAACTCAGAGTTGGATTTCATAAAGGAACTGATTATTAATTCTTACGGCTGTTGAAAGCAGTTTGAAGAAGTCGTTTTGTTTCACTACATTAAAAAAAAATCTTTTGAAAATTATCTAAAGTGTAGCATCTTCCTCAAGGTATCCCGTGCCATATGCCAAATAAAAATATTGACGTGGTCTGCTGCACTATTTCACTAACATTTATTTTGAAGTCATACATTTTCCTCTTATCTTAGAGGAAAAAAAAAACCCTTCCACCTGCATGATTTATAATTTAAGAAGTTTTCTTAGATCAAAAGGAAAGAAAGAATGAACAGAAGCAAAGAGCATAAAAAGCTTTAATATTTGAGTGATCGCACCATACTTTGTGTGGCCTCTCTCCTTGCTGCTGTAAGCAGAAGCAGAAAAAAGAAACCAGAGAGAGCGCGATTTGTTCAAGGTTGTTCAATGTGAGTCAGAAAAGACTGGCTATTTGAATGCAAGGCAGAGCCAACATCTTTCTCCCCTAAAAAGGTATTTTTGTATATGATTGGTTTCAATCCCAACAAGTAAACACATCACATTTCATACATTTCAAGCAGCAAACAAGGCATAGCTGTTTTTCTTAAGGGGAGGAGTGTTGGGAGGAACATTTACTATATAACAAAATATATAAAAATGCTACTCAATGAGAGGGTGGTAGAGATGTGTATGGGCTCCTTGGAACAAATATTGAGGGTTGGAAGAGACCGGGTGGAAGCACATGTAGAGATTATGAGGGAGAAGGAACTGGGGGGACAGTTTGTGCTACTGCCCCCTGCAACTTCTTAAGGGCCTTTATACTTTCCACCTCTGTGAGGCCTTCTAATGCCTCCTCACCCTCCCTAACTGTCACAAGTAAATCCTGTCTCCATGCTTCACAGCTAGTCCCTGTGTAAGACAATATAACCTTCTGATTAAAAGCTCATCTACAGAACTGCACTCAAATCCAAAAGCAATTTGCTACCAGTTTAGGGGCTTTTGGCAAGCTAATTCAGCCCTCTAAGCCTCAGGCTTTCCCATATGAAAAAAAAAAAAAATGGGAATAACAGTGTCTGCTGCAGAGGTTCTTATAGAATTAAATGAGAGAATCCATGTGCTCAATGCACTGCCTGACAATGATGAATAAATGGCAGAAAGTGTTATCACTTTCATGGCATATTTTGTATATATCATTTTCATTCGCTTGTCTTCACATGAAGAATGTTGGCTCTCTCAAATAGCCTGTAAGTAAAACATGAGGTTACTTTGAAGCCTATCCAGTAGACTTTGATCCTGAATTAGAGTTCCTTCTCATTAAAGAATTTAGCCATAATCCTGAGCCATCTGTGGCTGTGAGAATAAATCTGCTCTGTCCAGAAGTGACATTCCATTCCTTTATAACTCTCTTTTCTTTTGCCCATGTTGGGCTCAGAATGAGATACTCCAAAATTAAGAAAATAGCAGAAGCATCAAGGTCTCTGTGACTTCTCCTGGTTTCTTCCCCTGAAGATTGGCATATGATAGGTGTCCTGTCCTATATCCAGAGGGAAGTAATGCCATGCAATGATGCCAAGAAGAAACTGAACAAATAGCTGTTGCTAAGTTCCCCTCAGGTTATTGCCATTAGATCATACGCTTTTGTCCTCCAATCATACTTCCGCATGACTGTCTGTAAAAATTTGCAGTTTTCCCTGGGAACTTTGCCTTCATTTCTGAAGACTCCCATGTCATATAAAGTTTCATTAAATACATTTGTTATGCTTTTCTTTTGTTGCTCTGTCTTTTGTTATAGGGTGGGGAAATAAATTTTTTTCTCCCATACCCATCTTGTCTACCCCAGGATCTATCCTCCTTACTGAAAGACCTTATTCCGAAACTCACATGTTTCTCTATGTTTGTAGACTGCTAATCTAATCCTTAGCTACTAGGAAGTCATTGTGATTTTTTTTTTTTTTTTTTTGAGATGGCGTCTCACTCTGTTACCCAGGCTGGAGTGTAATGGCACCATCTTGGCTCACTGCAACCTCCGCCTCCCAGGTTCAAGCGATTCTCCTGCCTCAGCCTCCCAAGTAGCTGGGATTACAGGCACCCGCCACCATGTTTTTTGGTTCACCCTATGGAGTCAACATTTTTCAGTAATGGGAAGGGTTATAAAATCCCTTTGCCAGGAAAGAGCTTAGTTTGATGATGAAATTCCACTGGACAGCACCATGATACTCTCTATATAAAACCATTTATCCTCCACAGACAGATGGACATTGGAACATTATTATTATTATTATTATTATTATTATTATTATTATTTTATGTTCAACATCGTTTAAGTTATTCAGTTACTTCTGGAGAGAGGTAGAGCTGTGATATCCTGATTTTCAAGCTACTAAGTTTTCATCTTTCATCCTCAGTCTCTAGTACAGGGAGACTGAGGACAAATTTCAGAGGAAGAGGGATTACAGTCAGGCCTAACATTATAGCAAGGGAATCTGAAAATGCAACTGAAAATTTTTAGAGCTTAATCTAAGGAATAGCATTTGAGTAAATTATAAGGAAATATAGGGTTAAGTCAGATGGAAGTGGTAGAGAGAAAATAGGGTTAGAATATAAGTCATTAAAGCCAGCATGAATAAGAAAGAACATGAAGCAGAGTAGAGGCTGGCAGATGAGACTGTTAGTTTTGTTGCTGAGGTTCTAAGTAACTGGAGATGTGAAAGTTTAGGTAGTAGACAAGAGGTGGGAGTTGCCATCATGAGGAACTCTCAGACCTCCAAGTCCCAGAGACTGCACTGGAGCCACTTAGGAAAAACCTACCTTTCTTTGGCTCCTCTTGTCTATTACAGGATGTTTTCTTCTTAATAGGGGACCTTATTCCTAAGCTTGGACATTTTTGTGTCTTACTCCTCACCCTTTCCACCCATCTCAACCCGGTAAGAGTTGGTACAGAGAAAATAACAATTCACCAAAGCTAAAGTCAGCTATGAATGCAGAGGAGTTAATTCGGTTATGTAAGAATAACAGAATTAAGGAAAAGGAATGCAAGGCATAAAGTGGAAACAAGAGACCCCTAAAGAAGAAGTTTTGGCATGAAAGTGGAAGAAAGGTATTGGAAAGGTTTTCTAGGTAGCAAAAAGCATGGGCAGGTGGATGTGAATCCAGCATGAAATGTGCTTGCCTTTGGAGGACTGGATGGGAAGTCATGGTTTCTTGAGAAAATCACGTTCAATAAAGAAAGAAGGAGAAGAAATGAGCAGCGTGAGTGTTTATTGGATATAACATGTGCTTATTAATTTGTACACATCAACTTATAAAATGTGCACCACATTCCTATGGAATTGGCATTATTGTCTGAGAAAAAGTATCTTACAGAATAGAACTCTGAGAACAAATTGTATTTTCTCCCCATCTAATTTCTAAGTATAAATCAAAGCCATGCCCCAATATAGATAATTCTGAATGCTGCATTCTTACTTGATATCTTGCCTCTATATTTTCTGTTGAGATTAAACATTTTTCACAATTATAACTTTTAACAGATGCATAATATTCCACCATGTGGTTATGCCATTATTTATTGAACAAACTCCAAATTATTAGGTAGTGGGCTTTCTCCCCAAGGTTTCATTATTTTAAATAATTCCACAGTAAAAATATTGCATACAAATTTTAAAATTAGTTTTTAATTTTTCCTTAAATAAATGACTCTAAATTGAATAAGTAAATCAACAGGCATACATAATTTTAAGACTTTACTTACATATTTTCTTGCTTCAAAGAAAAGTCATTTAGTTTACACTAGGAAAGCAATTTCAAAACCAAAAACAGTAAGACTGAGAAGCCAGTACCTAAAGGCTCTTCTGAGAATTCGGATTGCACCAGAGAAGTCAACACTCACTGGAGCAACACCTTATTCTGGCCCTGACCAATCCATTCTCACTTCCCCTGGTGCAGAATCAGTTTCAAAGCATGTATTGTGTCTAGACTGTTTATATTCAGCTTGCTGAAAAGAACGCCACAACATTCCTGTCCCCTAAAGTGAGTGGGAAGAGTCTTAATATATCACAGCCCCTTAAGTTCCCTCTCAAGCCAGCAGACAAATTCCTGAGTAATAATTCCAGTCTAGCTACCTTTTCTCACAATCTCACCATTACTCAACAGCATCCCAACCAATGCAAAATAATTGTCCCTATATTTTCTGTACATATAGGCATGCCACACTTCACTAATTTAAGGCCAAAGGATCAAAATAATAATTGTTTTACCCACCTGCATGTTTGCTGTATTTAACTCAGACTTTTGCAAGAATCTGACCAAACAAGGTGCAACCAGACCAAACTAGAAAGCCAGCTTGGTTAAATTTCTGTTCACCACAGGATTGCTGAATATGTGTGTGTTCACAGCAGCCCCCAAATGGCCTACCTCATTCAGTCTTGCCTTTTCAGTCCAATTGGTCCAGTGAAAATGTTGACTTATCTGGAAAAGGGGAAATACAGGAGCATAATAAGTAGGACATAAAATAGAAAGATGTGTAATATAAAGCATGCGGTACTTTTTTCAGTACAAATAATAGAATCTCACTTCATATTTCGGGAAAATAACAAAAAGGCAATAAGAGAAAATCATGTTCTTATCAAGTGACTCAAAATCCCCTACAGAATTCAGACCCACGTTCAGTCTAGCCTTCAGAAATGACCTGACAAAATGAAGCAAGAGTCATTTTAGAGTCGTTTAATCTCCAACTTCAATTTTCTTAATAAAAAGAGACACAGCAGTACCTTAGCTCGTTAGCTCAGGGAGGGGTCTGGCAAATGAATCCAGTCTAATTACAGAATGCCTGTGAGATAGCAAGTGCAACATGTGTATGATCTTCCACGATCTGACTTCTTCAAAGTTATAACCCACATGTTAATAAGCAACCGAAATTCATGCTGGCATGGAAGCAATGAGTCTAATCCTAAATCTGTAATCAGATACTTGGGCATAAGCAAGTTCCATAGCATGAAAGAATACTGAAAATATTTGGATGCATTAAAATTTATATATTTCAAAAATTGTAATAAGGTAGGTTTTCTTTATATAAAATTAATTATGATTTAAATTCTTTTCTATTTATAAAATAATTAAGAATATAACTCAATTTCACCAAAACCCTGTGATTCCTCTAAGATTTTAGAGCTCTATACCTCCAAATTATTTTAACTATTATGATTTAGTATAATGATTGTTTCATTTTAATATCCCAAGAATGTCAGACGTTAAGATACAAATTCACATTCATAAAGGTCAGACTAAAAGATCTTCTTTTATATGTGTTTTAATTATCAGGGTAAATATTTTCATTCAAATACACACAGTCCTAACATTACATTTCTGTCTTCAGTATCAATGCTTTTCCATGTTTTATTTAACAGTTCAAAGAAGACATTTTATGCTTTGCTAGTTATAAAATATATACGACAGTACTATTAGAAATCAATCTTCATTAGGATCATGTGAAAAAAACTGGCATAGAAACTTCCACTAGAAAGAGAAAGGGGATTCTTAGATTTGCAAAGGACATTATTTTAGTTATGATCCACCTAGGTTGGCTTTTTCTCAATACCCTAACATAATAATCCTAACTAAAAATGTTGATCACTAATCAGTGTATTTGATGGTGAGTCTTGAATTTATTAAATTAATCATCTAATTTCTTTTCCAGGTCCCAATTCACATTTACATGTAATCAAAAAGCAGACTTAAAGATATCATTTTAATTATTCATCTGATATGGTTTGGATCTGTGTTCCCACCTAAATCTCATGTTGAAATGTAAACCTCAATGCTGAAGGTGGGGCTTGGTGGGAGGTGTTTGGATCATGGGGCTGGTTTCTCATGATTTAACACCACCCCTGGTGCTGTCGTTGTGATAGTAAGTGCTCCTGAGATCTGGTTGTTTAAAAGTGTGTGGCACCTCCCCGCTCTCCCTCTTCCTCCTGCTCAGACAAGATGAAGTAATGGCTCCTCCTTTGCCTTCTGTCACTAAGTTTCCTGAGGCTTCCCTGAAGCTGATGCTGCCATGATTCCTGTACAGCCCACAGAACTGTGAGCCAATTAAACCTCGTTTCTTAAACCTCCTATTACTTTATAGCAGTGTGAGAAAAAACAAATACAGAAAATTGGTACCAGGAGTTGTATATTGCTATAAAGATACCTGAAAATGTGGAAGCACCTTTGGAATTGGGTAATGGGCAGAGGTTGGAAGAGTGTGGAGGGCTCAGAAGGTGACAGGAAGATAAGGGAAAATTTGGAACTTCTAGAGATTTGTTGAACGGTTGTAATCAAAATGCTAATAGTCAGCAAAGGCCAGGATGAGGAGGTCTCAGATGAAGATAAGGAACTTATTGGCAATGGAGCAAAGGTCACATTTGGCAAAGAGCTTATTTGGATTATGCTCCTGCCCTACAGATCTGTGAAACTTTGAACTTGAGAGTGATAATTTAGAGCAGGAATCCCTGACCCCTGAGCCACAGACAATTATCAGTCTATGGCCTGTTAAGAGAGGCAAGCTGGCAAGCAAGTGAAGCTTTATCTGTATTTACAGCCACTCCCCATTGCTCACATTACTGCCTGAGCTAGGCCTTCTGTCAGATCAGCAGTGGCATTCAATTCTCACAGGAGCATGAACCCTATTGTGAACTGCACCTGTGAGGGATCTAGGTTGTCTGCTCCTTATGAGAATCTAATGTCTGACGATCTGTCACTGTCTCCTATTGCCCATGGATGGGACTATCTAGCTGCAGGAAAACAAGTTCAGTCCTCCCATTGATTCTACATTATGGTGAGCTGTATAATTCTTTCATTGTGTCTTACAATGTAATAATAATGGAAATAAAGTGCACAATAAATGTAATGTACTTGAATCACCCTGAAACCATCCCACTCACTCCCAGTATGTGGAAAAACTGTCATCCACAAAACCAGTCCCTGGTGCCAAAAAGGTTGGGGACTGCTGATTTAGGGTATCTGGTAGAAGAAATGTCCAAGCAGCAAAGCATTCAATTTTTGACCTGGCTGCTTCTGATAGCCTATTTCATATGCATGAGCAAAGAAATTATGCAAAACTGGACCTTATATTTAATAGGAGGCCAGGTTCCGTGGCTCACACCTGGATCCTAGCACTTTGGGAGGCTGAGGCCATCAGATCACCTGAGGTCAGGAGTTCAAGACTAACCTGGCCAACATGGTGAAACCCTGTCTCTACTAAAATACAAAAATTAGCCGGGCATGATGGTGGGTGCCTATAATCCCAACTACTCAGGAGGCTGAGATGGGAGAATCATTTCAACTCAAGAGACAGTAGTTGCAGTGAGCTGAGATCATGCTATTGCCCTCCAGTCTGGGTGGCTGAGAAAGACTCTGTCTCCAAAAACAAAAAAAAAAAACAAAAAAAAAAACAAAAAAAAAAAAAAAAAAGAAAGTGTTTCTGAATTGTAAAATATTATATAAATGTTTATTTCAAAACTACCTATTTTCAGTTAATATAAATGTGCCTGCCTGCATGTTTTCCTCCCTTCCTTGCTTCTTATTGGCATTAGGATACTATTAGCATTTGTTCAGCATTTACTTCAATGAGCATTACTAGGAAATGAGAGCATCAAATTCCAGCCTCCATGAATCTGGTTCCAAATTCCTGAGGGAAGATATCAATTAATTCTAACTTCAGGAACAGAAGACAGCTTCATGCAGAAGGTGACAATAAAGTTGGAAAGATGAGTAGATTTTTAGCAGACAGAAAAACTGCTGTGAATATAGTAGATTTTTAGTTAACATCTGTACAGTGAAAATCACCTTCAACAAGTCTGCATTTTACCAGGTGAATAGAATCCCTGGAATTTCTATGTTTGTGCTTAAAGATTTTTTTTAAAAGGCTGCATTGGACATGCATATTCTTTGTTCTATGAGCTTTGTACATAAATTATGACCCAAATTAATGAAAGATATAATCCAAACTCATGCAAATGCAAATGCCCTAGTTTTAGACAGCTGCAATGGTTGTTTCTGTACATCTGGGAAACAGCTGTCGGGTCTCATCTATACACTGGTTTTTGTTCAACTTCAAATGAGTGTCAAGAATAAAAAAAAAATAGGTGATTAGAAGGTGGTACCCATGTCAGGAATACATAAGAGTTTCTAAGCCTTTCTTCCAGCTTCTAAATCACCATCGTCGTATGGCATTGGCATGATGGAACATTCTCACAGATTGCCTTTCCCCATCCAAGCCGTGAGGACGCCCAGGCTGGTTGGAAGGTGTAGCTTGTGTAATGATTCCAAAGGCACTCCTCTCCCATGATTACACAGAACAAGTAATGGGATAGTCATTTTCAAGGCCAGGCATAAGTGATTACTCACCAGGATGCAGAGGTTATGATAGGAAAGGCCCACGCTGATGCTGACAGTCAGAAGCAAGATGCAGGGCTTGACCCTTTACTGCAAGAAGCTGCAGAGACCATGCATCTGAGCCAGACAGCTGACGAGATGCCTTCTCCTTGGGATTCACACCACAACAACAGGCTAATAGATATATGCCATAAAGGCAGTGACCTTTGTGGTCAGAAACATTTTCTCACAGGAGAGAAAAAGGTGCCATACGCCCCTGTGTGCTACAGTTTCGACAGTGACTGACAGCATGGGCTGGCCACAGTCTCCAGGAAGCTGTATGCACAGACTTTTGCATTGTTACCCTTTGATTAACTTCTGACACACTTTGCAACATAAAACTCTTACAAGGAAATTGCTCTGTAATGCTGGCTGTAACATCTAGAAGCTTTGCCAAGGAGAGCTAAAATGTACCCCAAAGCAGTATGGCCTGAAATAATATTCATGTGCGTGTATGTGTGTGGGGAACACACTTTGGGCTTTAAATTTTCAGACTCATAACGCTATTACTTAAGTGCAATATTTAGAAAAAGATTCTCACATGTTATAAGCATACGGCACATGAAGAGACTTAAGCAATGCCAAGATGAAAATAAATAATGTATGAAGTCAGAGGCCTGAAGCAAATGTTAACTAATTTCAAAATGGGTCAAAATCACAACAATTAAGTCCCTGACATGTGAAGTCATTTTTTTCCTTCCTAAAACATTAACCAACTTGCTTCACTTCTTCTAGATTGATTTGTAGAGCATGAAAGGTCATTTTCGCGGCAGAGGGGGAATTTGGCTTCTACAAGTCATCCATAATGAAAGCCAATAAATTAGGTAAAGCTCCTGTTTACCTAAGCTGAAATATTGATGTCCAAGACCACATCGAATGCAAATCTCTACATTAATCATTTTTCTCCAGTTGGGAAATTCAGACCATGGTAACACATGCTTTGATAGACCTATACATCATAGTTACAGCAACATTAGACAGTGCCTCAGTGACAGAATACAAATATATTGCATTGAATTTCCTTCATTTTCCCCAGCCTGACTTTTATTTGTGTCTGCAAACTCTGCTCTGGGTGTGTGAGGTTTTGACCCGGGTTTGGGTCATATTTTTGGTCTAGAAAATAAGTGAAAATTGATAACAAGAATTTTCTTCGGTTGGTTACCTGCCAAGCAAATCTGGAGGAGGCTCACATCTAGTTCATTAAGCATAGCACTTTGATGAGCACATACCCTGTGTTCAGTCTTCTCCCACTCCAACAGTAATATGGTCTGTGTTTCCCAGAGTGGGATTCATGAACCATCTGTGTCAGATCACCTGGGTGCTTGCTGGAAAATGCAGTTTCCTAGGCTTCATCATAATCAATCAGATTTTCTTAGCGTGGGGCCAGGGAATCTTGTACAAGATCCTCAGTTGTTTATTACACACACTGTTGTTTGATAACTGATATAGGCAGCTATCATCTGTAGGCTTCTAAAAACTACCCAGTCTTGCCACTTTTCTGCTGAAAGTCTTTCCTCTCCCAAATATGGTCCAAACCTCTACTTAGCCCTCTTTTCCTTCTCTAGAGGCATTTCTCACACAGTCTTAACTACTTTTAAGGTTATTCTCTCTATATGCAGAAGACTGTCAAATTACTGTTTCCAACAGTGATGTTCTATCTCAGCTTCCAATTCATATATGAAAATGCCTGTTGAAACTGTCCACCTGGCACTAGAAAGACAGTGTGGCCAAACTGAACTCATTCCTCTTTCATTGCTATCACACAGCCAGAGAGAAACCCTGATGCTCTCATTCATTCTTCTGTCTCCCTTTTATTTTCAACACGTACATCATTAAATAAATAGCCTGTATCATCTACTCATAGTCTCCATGATGGCTTATTCTCTTTTCTTTTCTACCCCTGTGCAAAGTCCAGGCCTTCCTCATTTCTCAGTTGTACCATTGTAACAGACATCTAAACTAGTGTTCCTGTCTTTTGTCTTGATCTTCTCAAATCAATCTTCTACATGGTGGCTGAACAGGTTTTCTAAAAATAAATCTGACTGAGTCACTTGTTTCCTTAACACTATGAGAACATTCCTCCTGCAGGACAAAATCTAGGTTTTCTGGCCTGACTCTCCTGCCCATTTCTAGTCTATCCATACTTGATTTTCATCAATCCTTACCTTAATTCTCCTTCAGTACAACCGTTTATAGTAACCTTATACCATGCCTTTCCTCCCATTTCCCTCTGCCTGGAGTACCCTTTTCTTGACTATTTTCACTCATATTATTACTCAATAATTATAATGATGTTTATAAATGTTATTTTATAACACAATTATCTAATATGAATACTTACTCTATGCCAACTATTGAGTTAAATTTTTCTTTTGATTCTCACAGGGATCAAAATGTGATAACCTACGTTAGTGGGCTTTTCAAGAAGCCTTCCTTCATCACTTTTTTAAGGCTTTCCTTCATCTCTAGTCTGACTACTTCTTACCTTATTACCACCAACACGCTCTGTGCTTACTTCAGCCAAAACATTTAGCCTAATATACTAAAATAGTATGTTTATATTCTCCACTCCCTTTTCATCACTAAATTACCTGATTCACAAGGGCAGAGCATGTCTTATTCAGATCTATTTTCAAACCATGTAGTCCCAGCTGCCCAAGTAATATTTTTTTAACTCAAGAGATCTGATTCACGGCCATAGAGAATATCACTGTGAGTGGCTCTTCTCAGCATATTAACTAAGAGACTTTTGATCTGAGACCTTGAACTTCAAGCGGAGAGGCAGGACCATGTTCATGTTTGTATCTCCCTATAGTGCCTAGTCCTGCATATTTTATATGATCAATGCTCAAAAGTGTTGGTACAAATTTAACTGCTACTATGTGGACTTCAGGAATATTAAAATGATGATCAGCTCTGCTAAAGTTTAGAAATATTGAGTACACAAAGTCACTGTTAAAAGCAAAATCATTAGGCACTCTAGCCTCATTTAAGCAGCATGATGTCAGAAGGGATATTCATTAAACATAATGGATTTGTGAGTGTCAGACAGAATAAACGTATGAACTCACAAAAAGGGCAAAGGGGAATGGATCCCTGTTGTGAGAAAAGGGCAAATGGCACCATGTAGAGCCAGAAACCCCAAGAATTAAGGGGCTCAATGGGATGGGTTTTTTTTTTTTAACAACTGTTTAAATGTTTTTCAGTAATGGCATACTTTTGGTACATTTAATTATATCTGAATATGGTCATAAAATAGTATAATAATAATGAAATATTGCTCAACTTATAGAGTGAATAACTTGGCCCAAGTGTTGTATATAGCTCAATATATCTTCTAGGTATGTATTTTCTCCCATTTTATAGATGAAGAAGCTGAAGTTCAGAAGGGTTTAGTAACTTGCTCAAGATCATATTGCAATGTATTCGCATATGACAGTCTGTGTGTTGATTCATTTAACAAGCACTTGCTGAGCAATAACTGCCAGACATTGAACTAGAAACTAAACATACAGGGATAAGTCAGAAGTTCAAAGAGTTCTCAGTACTGTGATAGAATCACAAAAAGTAACACTTATGATACAGTGTGGCATGTACTCTGCGAGAGTGAGCCTATGAGGTCAATGCAGAGGGTCATGGGAACCTGGGAGAGAGGAAGCTAATCAGGCTTGGGATAAAAGCAAACAAACAAACTAACATGTAAACCATCAGGGAACACTTCCCAAAAAGGCATGAAAAGTCTGGCTGTATGAGGCAAGAACCACAGTTTAGATGGAGGGAATGACACATGCCACTGACTCAGAAGTCTTCCGTGTCCTATATTTCTCATCACTGCTATCACCAGAATGTGTTTGAGAAGGTAATGGCAGATCATCTTGATTTTACACTCTCAAAGTGGACACCTTGAGAGATGGTGTTCAATGAGGATGAAAAGTATGAGTATGCCATGGAAGAGTGCTTACAATTTGTCCTACAGATGCAAATGGTACCCTTTAGTGATTGTGCAGGGCATAACCCGTACATTGTAAATAACAGCCCTGTTCCAAGCATTGTGCTTGGTCCTTAACGTATCTAATCTGATTTATTCTTCATGATGATTCTAAAAGTTGGTTTGCTTGCCTTCATTGTATGGATAAGGATACTAATACCCCAGCAGTTTAAATGACTGTCCAAACATCATACGCAGAACAAATAAAAGAGCCAGAATCTTAATCTAGATGTCTATGCCTCCAAAGTCCTTGATCTATCTGCTAGAAAATCAGGAATAAGGACAAAATTCTATTTTACCTCTTTGGTGAGCTCTTCTCTGGCATCATAGATGGGTACTTCCCCCTGACTTCCCAGTCTAGTTCTCACAAGAGACAAGATAAACTGCTGCTTCTATATTAGCTTCTGTAAGAGTACCAGCCTGTCTGGGCCCTATTTTCATTAATCTTTATGATTTTCCCTGATTTGATTCTTTCTTTTACCCTAATTTCCTTCCCAGTCTAGCTAAAAAAAAGACCATTCCTTTTGATGACATATGCTAGTAGGTTTGTTCTCATTATGATTGTGTCTATTAAACTGTTCCAATATTAATCTAGGTCACAGAAGACTAACAGAAATCCCCCCATGAATGTAATATTTCTTAAGTACTATATGTTACTGTATTTATAAGAGCCCAGGCAGAGCCAGCAATGGGAACTCTAAGCTTATAGTAATAAAATAGGAGGGATGATGCATATCAGAAGCACAGGTTTCCTTTGAACACATTTCTATCTCACTTTCAGGACTGTGGAGTTGTTAAGTTTAATTTTATGACCACTATCATGTTGTAAAACTTGTTGGTCTTTGCTGTATCCTCAGACGTGAGGCCTCACCCATCCCTCTCTTTTCATGTTATTTGAATTCTAGATGTGGGTTAAAATCCCAGAAGCGGTAAGCTTTCTGTTCTGAGCATACTGTGCATTAATCTACTACACATCAAAGTCTATTAATTTTGAATAGTGCTATCAATTATACTGCATGACAGAGAGATAACTATGTTATCAACTTTGAAGAAGTGTCTTTAAGAAACCTATATAGCCTTATCAAGACTCTAATGCTGATGGATAACCCCCTTCTCAAAAATCACAATTTGATTGCATTTTCTTTTACAGGAGCTTCAAAATGCAAGCCAATACAATACTTCTGAGGCTTGTGTCACCTATCCGCTTAGACAATTAATGAGCTTATCATTACTCTTCTGATAAAAATAAGACCATTCCACTTTGGGCTTTTAAATATACCTACTTTCCACGTATGAAATCTATAGAAAGGCAATGTTAGCACCTAAACCAGGCCTTGTGACTTTCCCAAGATTTATTTATCAGGTGCCACTGAGAAATCGCTCTTTTCATTTTTTAAGAAAATCCCATTTGACTCTGTCTCATCCTCCCATGCTCTGTCTACCCCAATTATATTGACAATCTGGTCTTTTCTTCCTAGCCTTCCTTCAGGACAACTTCTAGTTTTTGTTCTTCCCACAAAAACTCTAGTATCAAAGAATAAATCCACTTTTATGTTAAGCTTCAGGCCTCTTAAATAATCTCTCTTAGATCAATGATAAATAAAGACGAGGAAACAGCTCAAAACCCTCCCCTGACTTCCCAACTTACTAAAAATAAAATGGGATTTTTTGCCAGGCATGCCTTACAAGCTGCTCACTCATTCATTCAGGCAATAAGCATATGTTGGGTACACACTCCATACCAAGCACTATTCTAGGTGACTACTGATAAGACCAAAGCATTGTAATTCCCCTGTATTTAATATATGAGAAGGAAAATACCAAGGAACAAATACTTACATGATATGACTGTAGATAATGAAGTGGGATAGAGAAACATGAAGCAGGGTGAAGGTAGGGTGATGGAAAAGAAGAAAGGATGGTAAGGGTTTCTGGGGCTAAGCAAGTCAGGAAAGACCCCTTTCAGGAGGTGATGTTGAAACAGAGATCCAAACGAATATCTAGGGAAAGCTTTTTAAGTCATGTGGACGCCATGTGTTCAGATGTAGGCCTGGAATACATTTGGCAAGTTCAAGAGACAGAAGGAGTCCAAGGTGCTTAGAGAGGAGTAGGTGAGTGAGGTTACTGTTGGAAAGGGGTTAGATCAAGCAGGCATGAGTGTGATGGGAAACCAGTGGCTACTTTCAGTTACTCCTAATCTGTCTTCAGTCCTGAGGACAGATGAAGCAAAAAATTCCTTTTACTGACCACAAGTCTCAATATTTCAGGGAAATAATTCTACTAGCATGTCAATAAAAATGGATTTTTATGTCTTCTCAATATATCTTTAGGCTGAAGCAAATAAACTTTATGCTTTAGAAAAATATTTAGCGATATTACATCAGGGAAATGCAAATTAAAAGCACAATGAGACACTATCTTACCACAGATAGAATGTCCTTTATTAAAAAGTCAAAAAATAGATGTTGGCACAGATGTGGTGAAAAGAGAATACTTATACACTGTTTCTGGGAATGTAAATTAGCACAACCTCTCCGGAAAACAGCAGGAATACTTCTCAAATAACTAAAAGTACATCTACTATGTTATCCTGCAATCTCACTACTGAGGACGCAAAGGAAAAGAATTCATTATGTAAAAAGAACACTAGTATGTGTATATACATTACAGCACAATTCACGATAGCAAAGATATGGAATCAACTGAAGTGCCCATCAATTGATGAGTAGATAAAAGAAAAAGGTATATATATTTCATTTAGTATAGACTATTATCACTAAATTTTTTTAATTATTGCTCTAACCATAGTACCATATACATGGAGTACTATTAAATACATAAAAATGAATGAAAAATGTCTTTTGCAGCAACTTGGATAGAACTGGAGGTCATAATCCTAAGTAAAGTAACCTAAGAATGGGAAAACAGATATGGGTAGACAAAGGCATACAGCGTGGTATAAAGGACACTGGAGACCCAGAAAAGGGGAAGGTTGGATGGGGGTGAGGGATGAAAAAATACCTATTGGATACAATGTATACTACTCTAGTGACAGGTACATTAAAATCCCAGACTTCACCACTGGACAATGCATCCATGTAACCAAGACCCACTTGTACCCCAAAAGCTATTAAAATTTAAAACAGACAAAAAGATTTTTAAAAAGGAAAATTAAAGGACACATATGTTTTACGGAATAGTCTCAGGGCCTTCTTGCATCATGAAAACCAACCACAGTACCAAAAAGTGCTTCATAAAATAAAATATTCAGTTGATGTGTTCAGAAAATAAAAATGGACTTGCACACAGTACAGTTAGAACAATAATTTAAAAAAGAAAAATGTTTAGTGATATTAGAACATACTTACAAAATTATATTTCCCATGAAAAGCAAAGAACAACACAAAGTAGTTGGTCCCATTTATCTTAAAAATTATATATTTATAGGCTGGTGCAGTGGCTCATGCCTGTAATCCCAGCACTTTAGGAGGCCGAGGCAGGCGGATCACAAGGTCAGGAGATGGAGACTATCCTGGCTAACACAGTGAAACCCTGTCTCTACTAAAAATACAAAAAATTAGCCGGGCGTGGTGCTGGGTGCCTGTAGTCCCAGCTACTCGGGAGGCTGAGGCAGGAGAATGGGGTGAACCCGGGAGGTGGAGCTTGCAGTGAGCCAACATCATGCCACTGCACTCCAGCCTGGGGGACAGAGTGACACTCTGTCTCCAAAAAAAAAAGATTAAAAAATTATATATTTATATATTCGCATGTGTGTAATTTATACGTAATACTTATTTTTGATCGCATATTTATATATTTCATGAAATATATATATGAAAAACCTCACAAAATTATGCACTATAATAGTTGAAGTAATTTTACAGATGGTAGAGTTATAGAGGATATTATTCTATTTTTTATTATTTTTAATTTTACTATATTTTCCAAATTTCCCACAACATGCCTTTTTCATTATAAAAGTTATAATAAACTATGACTTCTATTATTTAAAAAGCTACAAAACTGAAGATCTTTTTAAAATTACTCTAATTTGTAGATCTTTATGAAAATGTGGAGGAAGACTCATTGTTTAGAATTGTTACTCAATTATGTCTGCATCATAGTACTACTATTAATTAACAGTATGATATTAGATATATTGCTTATCTTCTCTGGGTTAGTTTTACCATCTAGTAATGTGAAAAAGTAATGCCTATGTCTTAGACTCACTATGAGAAATAGTGCTCACTTCAGCAGCACATATACTGAAATTGGAATGGTACAAAGAAGATTAGCTTGACCCCCACACAAGGTTGATATGCAAATTCATGAAGCGTTAAAAAAATTAAATAAAAAAAAGAAAAGAAAGAATTTTTATGATAAATAAAATGATTGAAAGCAAGAAACTTGCAGAAATATCTTTGTTATACTATCTTAGAGGGCAGGGATTATACAAGTATTTATAAAATAGCAGATTTTTAACAGAGTAGCTTCAGCTAAATTAGAAAAGGTTTTGATTGCAAACTCTAAAGAAGTCTCTATCAATATATAATCAGAGAATAGTAAATTACTATTTTGAAACTGACTTTGAGGCATCTCTTCTATCATTAATTCCAGTCTTCCTTTTCCATCAGTGAATGTCCAACTTTTCCCTGCACACTTTTAACAATGGGACTCTCATTCATTTGGCAGTATTAGGATAGAACTCACTATTAGCTTTTTTTTTTTCCCCTCTGTTAAGCCAAAAACCACTTTTCTGTTCCTTTCACTCTACATCCTGCTTCTTTCTTCAGGATCTAGATAAAGTAGGCCTGATCCAACAGTCACAAGATAACATTTTCAGTTTCTAAAAACAGCTATCATTTCCCCTCTCTACTAATCCAGATTATTATTCATTTTTTCCCCAGCTAATCCTTGGAAAATAAGGTTGCTAAGCCCCTCACTTTCCCCTGGAGCACACACACTATATACTTTTGAAACTGTGGAATTTAAGCCTGAATACAGTTTCAACCAAGTTTCACTAGCATAAAACACAGGATTCCACCTGCCTAGCTGTCTTAATTGATTTTAAAATCATTTAACGTTGTAGGAGTCCTGTCATTGGTTGTCTTAAATGAACTTTCAACATGGTACACTGAAAAGGTATTGGCCTCGAAACTCAGAGATGTAGGGTCTAGTACAGTGCCTGGCACATAGTAAGCACAGTAGTCCCCACTTATTCATGTGGGATGCATTGCAAGACTCCCAGTGGATGCTTGAAACCATGGATAGTACAGAACCCTAGGTATACTATGTTTGTTCCTATACATACATACCCATGATAATATTTAACTTGTAAACTAGGCACAGTGAGAGATTAATAACAATAGTAATAAAATAGAACAACTATAATAATATACCGTCATAAAAGTTACGTGAAACCGGTCTCTCTCTTGAAATATCTTATCATATTATACTCACATTTCTTGAGCCTACATGTTGAGTTGAAGGGAGATGAATTACATAGGCACTGTGATGTAGCTATAGGCTACTACTGACCTGACAACACATCAGAAGGAAAATCACCTGCTTGGGGTGATTCTGGGTCCTCAATCCATGTAGATGTCGATAGTTGGATGTCAGGAGCAGACAATGTTGATGAGTAACGGGTGAATGGGTAGCATACATATGGATATGTTGAAGAAAGGGATGATCCGTGTCCAGGGTGGGATGCAGCAGGACAGCGGGGGATTTCATCATGCTACTCAGAATGGCTTGCAATCTAAGACTTATAAATTGTAGATTTCTGGAATTTTTCATTTATTATTTTTGGACTGCAGTTGACCTCAGGTAACTAAAACCACAAAAAGCAGAAACACAGATATGGGGGATCTATTTTCAACAAATGATGGCTGTTATTTTCATAATTACCACTGTAATTATTTAAAAACGCTTAAGATATTTTAGATTTGTAATCACTAAGCCCTATTTTCCTGAACCTGTGTAACACATTTGGTTTTTAGAAATCTGGGTAGAACGTTCATCTTTGTTAACTGTATTTTATGAGAATTAAATTGTTTTATCATAGTAACCCTGTTAAAAGCTTTTTGGATTGTGATTCAGTGTGAAACTGTATGTGCTTTCCCTTCCAGATCTCTGTCACCTGTGCATGTGATGAGCTGTCCACTATATCTTCAGTCAAGCCACAGATAAAAATGTTGACTGAAGCAAGTTCAAAGTCTGAGGCACATGTGTTGCGCATCACCCAATGTGAGGAAGAAAGAAACTGCTTATAGCCGTGTATACCTGTGTCGTTTGAGAAATGGCAGACTAAGCCATTTTTAGTCATTTAATTTTTAACCCTCTGGGTCGCTACATTTACCTGAAGTGCATTTAACGTTGTAGAATCTAAGACCATTTGAAAATTGTCATTGGCATTAGTTCTTGTTTTTTTTTTAAATTTAGACTGAATCACAACTCAAACTTGTGAACTCTATTGGTATATCTGAGCAGTATAATTAGTGAATTTCAGTTAATTTTTAAAGACTTACTCTGTTCTAGGCCCTAAGCCAGAGCCTGAAGAAGTTCACAGTCTAGTGAAATACACAAATATATAGATATATCGTCGTATGTAAGTTGTCAAGTATTAAAACAGAGGCATTCGTGACTGTTTCTAAAGTGTCATAACCAAATTCCTGGCCACATAATTAAAAACATTTTAGAGCTGGCAAATATTTTATAGATTATCAAATCTAATCTTTTAATTATATCCAGAAACTGGCTCAAAAAAGGGAACCAACTTGGCCGAGCGCAGTGGCTCACGCCTGTAATCCCAACACTTTGGGAGGCTGAGGCGGGCGGATCACGAGATCAGGAGATCGAGACCATCCTGACTAACACGGTGAAACCCCCTCTCTACTAAAAATACAAAAAAATTAGCCAGGCATGGTGGCGGGTGCCTGTAGTCCCAGCTACTCCGGAGGCTGAGGCAGGAGAATGGCGTGAACCCAGGAGGCAGAGCTTGCAGTGAACCGAGATCACGCCACTGCACTCTAGCCTGGTGGACAGAGCAGGACTCGGTCTCAAAAAAAAAAAAAAAAAAAAAGAAAAGAAAAGAAAAGAAAAAGAAAGAAAGAACCAACTTGCCCAAGTTCACATAGCTAACTGATGGACAAGAACTCAGACGTTTGAGTGCCTATAGAAATGTCCTTCCCCTATCCTCCCCTTGACAATGTCCTCCTGCACAAACAAATATGTACATTTGTTTATACGTAATGGTAGACTATCCCAAGAGTCATCTTTCTGAAGAATCTTATAATCCAGGATTGAAGGTATGGATACAGAATAAATGAGAAATGTGTATTCTTTTGAGTCTTTATCCCTGAATATATCTAAGGAATTAAATGTACATGCTCATGCACAATTAAATTCCCTCACATTCCAATATTAGCTTGTCATTATTTGTTTTTTCTACCCCTCCTCCATGGAATATAGGGAAGTACAAGAACACCTTATTAATTAAGGATTAATGCTCATTCGTTTTTAATTAATTCATCCCACAAATATTTATTGACTTATCACTATGTGAAAGCTCATTTTGAAACCAGAAAAGTTCCCTGGTCCCCTTTTCAGGGCATGCGATGAGGGTGTGGCTTGCTTCTTCAGTGCCCCACTGCTCAAACCTCTAGGGGAGCATACAGACGGGCAGGCTGTGGAGCTCCCACCCCACAGAAGTGTCTGGAGGTGAATGTTTACAGCTGAGGCCCCAGTGGGCGTGGGTTACAGGGTGCTAACTTAGTTTAGCCATCTATAGGCAGCTTGTGTTAACCAGCTCAATTACACCCTCTACATTGTTACAAAGACAGAGGACTTTCTTTATCCTGGGTTCTTGCCTTGGTGTTCCAGAAGAATCAGATCACACCTAGGCTTGGAGAATGAGTTCAAGGTTTTACTGAGTGGAGGTAGCTCTCAACAGATGGGGGAAGCCAGAAGGGGATGGAGTGGGTCAGGCCGCTTAACAGCCTGGGCTCTTCTCCGACTCCCCCAACCAAACTCTGCCTCGTTCTGTATCTGGAATTGGTGGGTTCTTGGTCTCACTGACTTCAAGAATGAAGCCGCGGATCCTCGCAGTGAGTGTTACAGTTCTTAAAGATGGTGTGTCCAGAGGTTTTTCCTTCAGACGTTCAGATGTGTCCGGAGTTTCTTTCTTCTGGTGGGTTCATGGTCTCGCTGGCTTCAGGAGTGAAGCTGCAGACCTTCACAGTGAGTGTTGCAGCTCTTAAAGGCAGCACGTCTGGAGTTGTTTTTTCCTCCCGTCCAGAGTTGTTCATCCCTCCTGGTGGGTTCGTGGTCTCGCTGGCTTCAGGAGTGAAGCTGCAGACCTTGGCAGTGAGTGTCACAGCTCACAAAGGCGGTGTGGACCCAAAGAGTGAGCAGCAGCAAGATTTATTGCAAAGAGCGAAAGAATAAAGCTTCCACAGCATGGAAGGGGACCTGAGTAGGTTGCCGCTGCTGGCTCAGGCAGCCTGCTTTTATTCCCTTATCTGACCCCACCCACATCCTGCTGATTGGCCCATTTTACAGAGAGCTGATTGGTCCATTTTGACAGGGTGCTGATTGGTGCGTTTACAATCCCTGAGCTAGACACAGAGTGCTGACTGGTGTATTTACAATCCTCTAGCTAGACGTAAAAGTTCTCCAAGTCCCCACTAGATTAGCTAGACACAGAGCATTGATTGGTGTGTTTACAAACCTTGAGCTAGACACAGAGTGCTGATTGGTGTGTCTACAAACCTTGAGCTAGACACAGAGTGCTGATTGGTAAGTTTACAAACCTTGAGCTAGACAGAGTGCTGATTGGTACATTTACAATCCTTTAGCTAGACATAAAACTTCTCTAAGTCCACATCAGATTAGCTAGATATGAAGTGCTGATTGGTGCATCCATGAACTCCGAGCTAGACCCAGAGTGCTGATTGGTGCATATACAATCCTCCAGCTAGACATAAAAGTTCTCCAAGTCCCCAACCAACTCAGGAGCTCAGCTGGTTTCACCTAGTGGATCCTGCGCCAGGGCCATGGGTGGAGCTGCCCACCAGTCTCCTTGGCTGGTTGATGGGACCCGGTGCACAGAGCAGGGGGCATGCCCGTCAGGGAGGCTCAGGCCACACTGGAACCCACCGCGGGGCAGCGGGGTGAGGGGGTGGGGGCTTGGGCATGGTGGGCTGCAGGTCACCAGCCCTGCCCTGTGGGGAGGTGGCTGAGGCCTGGCAAGAATTCAAGAGCGGTACGGGTAGGCAAGCAGTGCTGGGGGGCCTGACGCCCCCCCTCCCACAGCTGCTGGCCTGGGTGCTAAGCCCCTCACTGCCTGGGCCTGCAGCATCAGCCAGCCACTCCGAGTGTGGGGCCCACCTGAGCCCGCACCCACCGGGAACTCACGCTGGCCCATGAGGGCCGGGCACAGTCCCAGTTCCCGCCCGCGCCTCTCCCTCCAGACCTCCCCTCAAGCAGAGGGAGCCGGCTCCAGCTTCAGCCAGCCCAGAGAGGGGCTCCCACAGCACAGCAGTGGGCTGAAGGGCTCCTCAAGTGTGGCCAGAGCAGACACCAAGGCTGAGGAGGTGTGCAGAGCAAGCAAGGGCTGCTCACATTGTCAACTCTCAGTTCCACCTGTCGATGGGCTGCCTGTGTGCCGGCATCTGTCCTGTGCTCTTCTGCCAGCATGCTCCCCTCAATATCCTCTCAATGTCCAGCCTCTCAATGTCCATCCTCTCAATGTCAAGAATATTTGCTTCACTAATACTTTAACACAATAAACTATTAGCGAAGCAAATATTTATTGGATCTTAGTGTCTGAAAGAAAGTGAAATATGTGGTTTTCATAATATTTTCTGATTTGGCACTCTCAACTCCTCTGAGAAGTTGATATTCTAATTGCCCACTAGTGATTATAGCCGAAAACCTGAGGTTGCTAATGCTGAATAATTTATCTCAGGTCATACAAGTAAATGAAGGAGCTAGCATTTGAATGCAAGTCTTTGTGACTTCAAAGCCTATGCTGTTTCCACAGAACTTTCACAATGTTCTGGAATCAAAGGGTGGTGACAACCATCAGTGTCTAAAATGGGTGAGGAAAGCTTGGAAGGAGTGAGTTCGTCACTGAATTCAATAGTTTGCATTTGTTTAAGTTTAAGCTGTATGATAAAAACAGATTTTTTTTTTATAAATTGGAATATAAACGTGCACTTTCCTCAAGTATCTCTAAGTGCAAGATTCTGCACTAAAGCTGTGAAATTCTGCAATTGATCATTTTAAGAAGCTATTATTCACTATTGCTGTTAATGAGAATGATTTTTTACTTCCTTTTCTGAAGCTTCTCTTTCTGTATTTTCAACACGGGCAGTGATACACAAAGTCATTTACTATACATTTTTTTTTTTTTTTCCCCCACTGTGGATGGTTCTGGCACTGAGTTTATCTCCTGTTAAGCACATTTCTTCTTGGCCATGAAGATGAGCCAAATTGCCTTAGCTATTTGGTCTTACCTATGGTGCAACACTTGCCAGAAGTTTCTCCAGGGAAATTATGCAGCTCTAAGCAGCTCTAGATCTTTTAGCCCCAAGTTTCCTCAAAATAACCTGGACCTTTTCCACACTCTTCAGTTCCACCTCACTGGTCCCTGGACGAGTTGTGTAAGGTTTTTGAATGACCTTGATCCACCCTAATTTGAAATCACCATAGGTATCAGAAGGAAAAGCTGACAAGGGATTATTCCCAAGTAGGACAGATCAACTCTAAACTGACACAGGCCCCGTAGGAAGGGCCCAATCTTCTGTTTTTCTTACTGGGTGGCTTTTTCACTTATGATGGGGAAAAGAGTTCTGTCGAGAATAGACATCCCCCTGACTCTTTCTTAGAAGAGGTCAGAGACGAAAAAGCAGGAGACAGACTCCTAATCTTTTATTTACTTCCCCAAAAGCGAATTTGCAGTATAGACAGGAGACTAAAATGGCAAGGACTTCAGTTAACAGTGCAGCACCAGGCAGTGGGGATAAAATAATAAATAGGATGCACAGAGTCCTTCACTCCCAAAATCAGTAGTTAAGCACAATTTCAATAAACTTATTTCTCTAAAGTAGTGCACATACCAGGAAAGGGGAAAGGAGTACTAGGGGAGCTGAGAATGGGACTCAAACCCAAACCCACAGAGCTGGGCAAAGTTCTGACTTCAAATACCTATGTCTACTTGTCCTCAGAAATTATATATTTTATTTTTAATCTAATAGGCATGTATGTAATAGTCGGTATATGCCATGCTCTATTATAAGAGCTTTAGAAACATTCAGCCAGGCACGGTGGTTCACGCCTGTAATCCCAGGTCTTTGGGAGACCGAGGTGGGCAGATCACAAGGTCAGGAGTTCGAGACCAGCCTGGCCAACATAGTGAAACCCCATCTCTACTAAAAATACAAAAAATTAGCTGGGGGTGGTGGCGGGTGCCTGTAATCCCAGCTACTCGGGAGGCTGAGGCGGGAGAATCGCTTGAACCCAGGAGGCGGAGGTTGCAGCGAGCCGAGATGGCGCCACTGCACACCAGCCAGGGTGATAGTGTGAGACTCTGTCTCAAAAAAAAAAATTCATTTAATCTTCATATTAAACCTATGAAATAGATACTATCATCCCTGGTCCCGTTATATGGATGAGGAAACTGAGGCACAGGTAATTTGAGTAACCTGCTCAAGGTCACACAACTAGAAGTGGCAGAGCTGGGTTTTGAATCCAGAGGCCATGCTCTTATTCCTAAAATAGGAACCTATCAATAAATCCTTTAAAAGGAAAAGTTCCTATGACCTGGTCAGGGGTGGCATGGGAAAGGAAGACTTGGAAAGACTATTTGCATTCTGCAGTGCTGAAGAAGTACAAGAGGAGGGCATCACTCATTCTCTGGTCTTTGTCTTTAGGAAAATGAGGACCCCAAGAAACTGCTGGAGCCACAGATATGGCCTGGGCCATGTGGTGCAAAAGCCTGTGTGGGCTCCTGCCAAGACACCAAAATAGCTTATTCATATTGAAATTTTAGTCTAATCCAGGCCCATCATAGACCTTGGATAGTGCCAATTTCTAAAGAAGAGAACATGTAAACAGTCCTTTCCCATCTTAAAAGTAATTTTTGCAGATAGTAGCTTCTCTTGCCACACTTCTCCTCTACATGCAGAGAGAGGATCGATGACAAAGACCCCTCTCTGACAGAGAAGTCCCAAACTACCCTCACACTGCCAGCCTTTCAGAGGAAATGAGAGAGAGAGCAGCTGGTCAAACCAGAGACAGAATATCCTTTTTGTTACCTACTTCCCGAATCCAAAAATAACTAGGCTCCCCAATAGCCAAGAAACTTGAAGAACAGAGACAGGAAAAGAGGAAAATGCATCAATTTCATGAACTAGAAAACACTAAAAATTCAGTCAAGGATTACCATACCGAAATAAAATCTCCATGGCCCTTCAATCACCAAACCATCTCTACAGCAGACTGCCCTTTCAAATATTTGTTTTGTATTTTTCTTTCATTTTCCTCGCCCTCATTACCCAGAAAATGGAAACAGGTGAAATACTACTTGCATGACCTTGAAAAAGTGTCCCACACTCTTTGAGTCTCCGTCTTCTTGTCTGTAAAATGTGAATAATCTGACCCCACAGGGTAGCGCTAACTGATGGAAGCACCTGGCCCAGGGCCTGTTTCATAAGGAATGCTCAATATAGGCTTCTCCTTATTTATTTATTTATTTATTTATTTATTTAGGCGGAGTCTTGCTCTGTTGCCATGTTGGAGTGTAATGGCGCAATCTCGGCTCACTGCAACCTCCATCTCCCGGGTTCAAGTGATTCTCCAGCCTCAGCCTCCCGAGTAGCTGGGACTACAGGCGCATGCCACCACGCTCAGCTAACTTTTTTGTATTTTTAGTGGATACGGGGTTTCACCATGTTGGCCAGGATAGTCTCGATCTCTTGACCTCGTGATCCCCCCGCCTTGGCCTCCCAAAGTGCTGGGATTACAGGCATGAGCCACCACACCCAGCTGGCTTCTCCTTTTTATTAACAAAACCAGCTTTTGAGCACTTGCTTATCTTCCTAGCTAGCTTTGTGATATTGCATATGTCATTTAACTTAGCTAAACCTTCATTGCCATCCATAAAAATCAGTGTAAAGAAATGAAAGGATTTATCATTCTGACAACCAGAATTTCTATGAGGAAGGAGACTGTGTTTGTATTTAAAAACAAAACACTTTGATGATTTCTGGTGTTAGCTAATTGGCATCATGGCTTCCAACAAGAGAGACAAAATGCTGTCTATGGGACAACTAAACTTGAAATAGAGAAATAAAGAAAATACTTGATGAGAGAAGAAGGGGAGGAGGGACAAGAAAAGACAGCCTAATGGGGTTAAAGGTTTGTGAAGCTCTGCAGTGGTGGGATAGCTGAGGATGTTGTAAGAGCAAGGTTTCTTACTATTCTGTTTGAAGTTGTTTACGTTGCTTGGACTTAAAGCTTTCTCTGTTTCACCACTAAATCTTATAGATAGTCTAATAAGGATATTTGTTAGGAATGTTAAACTTAAGGAATTTGAAGAACCTGAGTTCCAAGTGTAGGTCAACAAAGATGACCCAGGACAGAGCAGGTGCCCAGACATGTAGGTGGTCATGAAAGCAGAACCTTGGATACATCCAGAGAAGTCCTGGCTGTCCGCAGGCCCGGGCAGATGAGAAGGGAATCTAAAGCCCATGTTACCTAGATTTTTCAGAGGCAAGGAAGATTTCAGCTGAGAGTACAGTTACCGGAGGATAATCATATGAACTTAGCAGGTAAATGACTTCACATCTATCTCAAGTTATATGGCCGCATAAGTGCTCTCCCTCTCTCTATTCCCTCCTTCCATTCTTTGTTTCTTGCTGTCTTTATATCTTGCTTTTAATAAAAATGCTGTAGTTTTACTTTGGAGTGCATATTTCTATGTTGTAGTCCAACCCACATTATTCCAAAGGGGAAATATTAGCTCATCTGTTCCAACTGCAGTATCTTTCAATCTCCAGAAAGCATATATGTTTTTTCTTTTAAACCACATCATCCAGTGAATATTCATCTATGTAAAAGTGATTCATTATTACCTTTCATTTTTACTATCCACCATCTTATTGTTCATTACTATCTAGAGGCTGGTTTCTCACTTTTGTCCTTGGATTTGCAATTTTTATTGCCACTGCAGACTACTTTTCATATCTCCTTTTACAGTTTCTGTGTTTCTCCATAACCATCCCTCTGTGTTCCATGATCAAGTAAAGTGGCAGTCACTAAATTATTGGGAATTCTCTATAGCTTCCCATCATTGGTGATGTTGGACCGTATAATCTGCTCACTCTTTTCAGTGAGCCATATATTGAAAAAGATATATGGGTATTAACACTTCAGTGTCTGGCGGATTTAGAGATCAACTTCCTGTTTATTATCAACTATTATCTGTGTTGATTCTGTAATTCTCTTTTTCTTTTTGTCTCTAGTTCTACACAATTGTGTTGCTTAGTTTCTTGTGTCATTGCAAAGCTGTTCCTTCATCTCGATTGTCAATACCTAGATTTCAGGTCCTCTGCAACCCTCTCTTCTTTCATTTAATAAACTCATTTGGTTAGTTCCCACTGCACAAGAAAACAAATTTCAGGCACCCTGGAATTTCTCATGGACTCTTCTCTAAAATATTCACCTTGGGCCGGGCACGGTGGCTCACTCCTGTAATCCCAGCATTTTGGGAGGCCAAGGCAGGTAGATCATGAGGTCAGGAGATCGAGACCATCCTGGCTAACACGGTGAAACCCTGTTTCTACTAAAAGTACAAAAAATTAGCTGGGCGTGGGCATGGTGGTGGGCACCTGTAGTCCCAGCTACTCGGGAGGCTGAGGCAGGAGAATGGCGTGAACCCAGGAGGCGGCGCGTGCAGTGAGCAGAGACTGCGCCACTGCACTCCAGCCTGAGCAACAGTGCAAGACTCTGTCTCAAAAATAATAATAATAAAATAAAATACTCACCTTGGCCAAATTCTCTGCCACCAGTCCCTACTTTTTCCCCATCATACATCAAAGTTGTAAATAGTTGATTAATGATACTCTTCAATTTGGTAACATTATCAGTTATTATCAATGGTCCACAAAAGTCCTTCCCTTATTTTATATATTTATGTATTTTCTCTTTTCACAATGTGTTATTCTCACTTGTTTGCATGTGTTCATACAGTCGTTTCTGCTGTAATGCTTGTTATGCAACTGTGAATTTGTTTCCATGCCATTGACAGAGCAAACAATTTGAGTATAATGTAAAATTTATGTTGTGTGGAATTCTGTCCAGGAGAAACACTAGGTGAATTTAAAAAACTGTACTCCAGTGACTGGAGCACCAAAGAAACATAAACATACAAAAAGCATACATATACACACTCCTCAAATGTGTACTAGCCACCTCGATTCCCTGTCTGTTTTAGGAGCCATACAAATAAACATCTGGCACTACAACTGAATGAAAGTTTTCATATGTACATATTGTAACATATATGTACTTTAACTACTTAACGTATATAATTGTGCTGCAGTTTTTATTAGATTTCAAACTTTTTAATGTCACTGGAAAATATTCTTTGTTCCCCAAACACATTGTTTTCACAAGTACAGTGTTTTCTACTATATGCTTTTGCATACCAATGTGATTTTTAGAAAAGAATAGGTTGCTTTAAGAAGAAATGACTATTGGTTTATACACACATATATTTAATTTATAAAAGTTAAATTATGTATAAATGTCATTCTGTTTCCTGCTGGGTTTTTTTTTAATCTAAGTACTATGCTTTCGGATCCTTCAATGTTGTTATTTATGGTTTCTAACCACTACATATCACTCTTCTATATTTTACTCATCTACTCTCCCATAGGTAGACACCCACTCAAGTTATTTTCAAATTTCTGCTACTAAATAACATTAAAATAAAACTAAAAAAAAAAACCTGTGCAAACCTTCTTCTGGCTCTACATAATAACTTTCTTTGGAATAAATACTCAGAAGTGGAATTGCCAGATCATAAAGTAAGGAAACCTTTACTTTTCCTAAAGAGTGCCAGCATGGTCTCAAAAAGGTATATGCTATCAAAATACCAATAATATTCTTCCCAACAGTAGAAAAAAAGTATTAAAATTTGTATAAAACCACAACGGACCCCAAATAACCAAAGCAATAGTGAGCAAAAAGAACAAAACTATAGGCATCAGATTGCCTGACTTCAAAATATACTACAAAGCTATAGTAACCCAAACTACATGATATTGGTAGGAAAACAGATACAAAGACCAATTAAATGGAATAGGGAGTCCAGAAATAAATTCATCTATTTACGGCCAACTGATTTTTGACAAAAGCACAAAGGACATACACTTGGGAAAAGACACCCTCATTAATGAATGGTGCTGGGAATACTAGATATCCATATGTGGAAGAATGAAACCAGACCCCTATCTTTCACCATATACAAAAGTCAACTCAAGATGGATTAAAACTTAAACATAAGACCTGAAACTATAAAATTACTAGAGGAAAACTGAGGGGAAATGGTCTAGAACTTTGGTATAGGCAGAGATTTTATGGTCCAGCCTTCAAAAGCACAGGCAACAAAACCAAGAAAAGACAAATGGAACTATATCAAACTGAAAACAGCTCCTACACAACAAAGGAAACAATCAACAGTGTTAAGATACAGTCTGTAGAATGGAAAAAAAAGTTTGCAAAGTATTCCTCCAACAAGGTACTAATATCTAGACCATACAAGGAACACAAACAACTCAACAGCAAAAAAAAAGTCACTTAAAAATGGGCAAAGTATCCGAACAGAAATTTCTCAAAAGAAGATACACAAATAGCCAGCAGGTATATGAAAAATGTTCAAATTCACTGATCATCAAGAAAATGCAAATCAAAACCACAATGAAATATCATCTCACTGCATTTAGAATAGCTATTATCAAAAAGACAAAAAATAAATGCTGGCAAGGAAGCAAAGAAAAGGGAACTCTTACACACTGTTAGTGGGAATGTGGATTCATACATCCATTATGAAAAATACTAGGGAGCTTTCTTAAAAAACTAAAATTAAAACTACCATATGATCCAGCAATCCTACTACTAAGTATTTATCCAAAGGGAAATCAGTGTATCAAAGGGACATCTGCACCCCCATGTTTACTGCACCACTATTCACAATAGCCAATATATGAAACCACCCTAAGTGTCCAACAATGGATAAATAAGAAAATGTGTTATATATACATAATGGAATACTATCCAGTTATTTAAAAAGAACAAAATCCTGTCATTTGCAGCAATGTGGTTAGAAGTGGAGCTCAATAATTTAAGCGGAATAAGCCAGACAAAGACAAATATCATATGTTCCTACTTATATGTGGGAGCTAAGAAAGTTGACCTCAGGCTGGCACCCTGGCTCACACCTGTAATCCCAACACTTTGGGAGGCCAAGGCAGGTGGATCACCTGAGGTTAGGAGTTCGAGACCAGCCTGGCCAACATGGTGAAACCCTGTCTCTACTAAAAATTAAAAATTTAGCCGGGTACGGTGACACGTGCCTGTAGTCCCAGCTACTCAGGAGGCTGAGGCAGGACAACATCTCAAACCTGGGAGGCAGAGGTTGTGGTGAGCCGAGATCATGCCACTGCACTCTAGCCTGAGCAACAGAGTGAGACTCCATCTCAGAAAAAAAAAAAAAAAAAAAAGAACTTTGATCTCATGGAGATAGAGTACAATGACAGTTACTAGAGCCTGGGAAGCAGTGGGGGTGAAGAGAGATTGCTTAATGGATAAAAACATACAATTACATAGAAGGAATGAGTCTAGTGTTCAGTAGTACAGTAGGATGACTACAGTTAACAATAATTTATTGTATATTTCCAAATAGCTGGAAAATCTGAAATGTTCTCAGTATTAAAAATGATAAACATTTGAGGCAAAGGATATCCTAACTACTCTGATTTAATAATTACATATTGTATGCAAGTATCAAAATATCACATATAATCCATAAATATGTACATTATGTTTTGGTAAAAAATAAGGCACCCACTAGTCTAACAATGCAAAAGCATGCTTATATCTCCAGCTTTACCCAACACTCAAGGTTCTTAGCATTCTAATTTTTGCCACCTAATGTACATTCCCCTCTGCCATTTCTTCTTGTTTTCATATCCAGTTTCAGATCACCTGTGATTCTTTTGACTCTGCCTTACTCCTGAGGCTCAGTCCCCAGTGATATTTCTTCAGCTCTGACATTCACATTTTTTTTTCTGCATGTTCCACACCCATCCTATGGTTATACTATATTCCTCAATAAATATCCCATCAGTTCTATCAAGCCCCAGCTGCCTGTTCACTCATTCAGCATAGACTCTCATATCTAATTCTGCCATCTTATTTATTCTTTCTGCTCTAAGCAAAATTTGGATACTACCACATGCCTGTCCAAGCTCCCTGAACTTTCCTAACTATTTAAGTATAAATAATTCCCTTCTTCCACAAAACCTGACACACATTCATTACTTTTATTCCCCCTTGTTTCTTTATTAATAGTATTTGTTCACATATTTCTTTTACTAAGCGGATTCTGAGCTATTTGAGGGTAGGGCATTTGTCTTTGATTCATCTTTATTTCTTCCACATTTAGTAGGCTCTCAAAAACTCTTCCCTGAGTGACTGAATGAGCAAAAATGAGTAAATCAAATGTTATTTTGTATTAAGTGCCCTTAAGTAATCAAAGTTTGCAACACCCAATATATTAGTCACAATTTAAAACTATTAACATAGAACAAAAAATAAGATGAGATAATTTTTAATTAAAAAACTGTATCTTAAAACCAATTCATGAAGGAGATTGATTATTTGTCACCTTTTTATTCTAAGAAAGTGATGTTTTATTAATTAGCCTCTCTGGTCTATAACCCTTTTCTATAGTTATCATTCTGCATATCAGTAAAGCTGGGATTTGCTAAAATGAAATATAATCGATAATCAACTCAGAAGCTAATTCTCATATCATTCTCAAGTGAATTCCATTTGACTCAATTTATCCTTTTCTTCCTCAGAGTCTCTGAGATAACTTTATTAAATATTAATATAGAAGTGAGGAAGGATTATGGCTATGCATTATATGTTACTCTAAAAGTGTTTGTGTAATTGGGGGCAGGGTGCTAAAACTGGGACTGTCCTGGTTTTAGTGCTAAGCGTCCTGTATCCCAGAAATCTCTTCAGTCCTAGGAAAATTGATGGTCATCTTAAGTCTCATGCTCTTTATTTATTGCAATTTCCTAAGCAGGCATTCAAGATCTCCTCTGCTTTAACTATGACTTTCTTTTTTTTTTTTTTTTTTCTTTTCTTTTATTATTAGACTTTCTTTTCTGTTGTATTTTCAGCAGCTCTTCTTGTAATCTACTTTCTAGGCAAACTGAACCATAGCCTGATCTTTACACATGGAGTGGTTCCCTTGCCTGCTGTAGTACAAGTTCAAATTATATGGATTTGGATAAAATGTTATTTTTCCCACCACATATATTCTTCTACCTATAGATTTGTCCTACTATGAGTTTGGCTTATTTTGCTAATCTGTTCTGCCTTGCATGACAGTATCTTACATACGGGTTATCACTTTGTTTCAAAGAAGAAAGTGACATTAAACATATAATTGCAAAATGTTAGTTCAGGCTCTGCTTATGTTTGTGTTATATCATTTATTTTATATATTAATAAATGTCCAAGTAAATGCACTGAGGCCATTCATGCATGAGTTTACATTCTATTTCTTCCTTTTACAGTCTTGGGTGAGTCATCTAAACTCAGGAGCATGAATTTCTCCATCTTTGAAATGGACATAAAACATTTTGCTTATAGACATATTAAACAGCTTAACATATATGGCATATCAGCAAACTTTTCTGTAAAGGGACGGATAGTAAATATTTTTGACTTTGTCACCTACGTTATTTGATTCGAAAATATTCAATATCCCTAGTAGTGTAAAAGTAGCAATAGATAATACATAAGCAAAGGAGATTAGTTTGTTGCAATATATTTTTATTTACAAAAAACAGCCTGTGGGACAGATTTGGCTTATGGTCCACAGTTTGTCAATTCCTGATGTATATTAAGTACTTAATAAGTAAGAGCCACTACTATCAGGACCTAATGTGTCTTTCCTTACTGAGTGTTTTGATTTTGTAAGCCTAGTACAAATTAAGCTCAAACTAATCTAACATCTGGCAATCATATTTGGAGGTTTAATTTATGTTCGTCCCGTAAGTTCTCCCATACAAATAGTACAGGAAAATTATATGAGCCAATATAGTGAATCTATTCCTGCCAGGGCTAGGATGCTGAAGTTTGAGAATTTTAATATCTCATTCTCTTTTTCCTGCTTAACTGTAATGAGTGAAGCCCCCAATATTGTAACTTCTACCTTATCTAATATCTAAAATAATTATAATCTAGTCATGAAGCATGCTAGAGACTCTAAGTGGGTCTGAAATTAAAAAGTCCCCATAAACTCACTGTCCTGAGGCAAAGCCTGAGAACTCAAGTCTTTCAAGACTTTCTCTAAGATATGCTAATTTCTCTAAGATACACTAATTCCTCCAAAATTCACTGTCTTTGTATTTTGATTATCTCTATAGCTTGCCAGATAATTTCACGGATTCCAATAATCCAGTAGATTTCCCTTTTGGCTGTGAGTTAGAATCACCTGGAAAGATTCAAGAAAGGAATTTTTCTTAAACCAGCCTCAAAAAGCAGTGACCATAACAAAAGGACAAAGTAGACTTTAGCAAAATTGAAAACTTCTTTCATTAAAAGATATTATGAATAAAATGAATTAAAAAGCTAGAGATCGGGAGAAAATGTTTACAAAACATACATCTGACTAAGGACTGGTAACCAGAACATGTATAAAATTTTGACACAAAGAACCTTTTACGACTTAATAGTAAAAAGATAAGCAACCCAATCAAAAGTGAGCAAACATTTTAAAAGTTACTTCACAGAAGATATGTAAATGGTGCATAAGTATATTAAAAAGTATCTAAATAACTGTGGAGTGACCTGCTCTTGCCATGGGCCTCTGGGATTCTAGCCGCAGGGAACCACATGACCCCAGTGGACATTTGTGTTGGCAGGGGGATCTTCCTAGACAGTTGTCAGACAGAACCCAAATCCTCATGAAGCCCAGAAGGTTTGGCTCAGGGGCAGCTGCAGTGAAAAACAGCTGTGGGTGCTCATCTCCCAAGGCTCTCTGTATTCCTCCAGGTGTCTTTCAACTTTATTAATGACAAGACCTGGAGAGAGGGGGATATTTTTCCCTTGTAAAATGAATGAGTCTAATCTGCACGTCCCCTTGTCTGTTGGCCCCTTCCAGGGTACCATCCTGGCCACCCAGCTCATAGTGCAGTTTCAGCTGCCCCCTCAGAGTGTTTTTGCTGATGACCCCTACCAGAGTGATTGTGCCAGTGGGCCCCTCTCACCACCCTTCTAGGGTGAATTTGTCTAGAGCCCCACCTCACCCTACTAAAGTGCTTTTGCCAATGGCCCCCAGTGGAATGCTATTGCCAGCAGACTGGGAGCACCTTGCTTGGCCCCTCCAGCACAGCCAGCGCTTGACTTCAAGGGACCAGAGAAAAAAGCCATGGGCCCCAGCCCCCCAGGGTAACACTATGCAGCACAGGAGTGCCAAACTGAGCCTTTGCCCTCTGAAAGCATCCAGAAACGAAGCCAATCAACTAAACCCAATGTATATCACAGTCAAACCCTCAGGAGCATTAAAGAACATAAAAACAAAAATCCTCATTCACAGGATAGCAATGCCAAAAGGTAAAGGAACATTAGCCCACATAGATTTAAACAAACAAACAAACAAATAACAAAAAAGCAAGAATTCTGGCAACTCTAAAATCTTACCTCCAAAGAATCAAACTAGCTCCCCAGTAATGGTTCTTAACCAAATCAAAATGGCCAAAAAGACAGACATAGAATTCAGAAGCTGGATGGCAAGGAAGCTCAACAAATTACAGAAGAAGGCTGAAACTCAGTCTAAGGAAAACAGTAAAACAATTGCTGAAAGAGTTGAAAGACAAAGTTAAAGGAAAATATCCTGAGCCCCCAAAATCCTAAGCTAACAGGAAAATTCAAACTGGGAACTGCTTAGAGCAAACCTGCCTTCCATTCTATTCAAAGTCATCCCACATACAATCAAGTCTACTAACAACCACCTAACAATGCCATGACCCAGACAAATACTCACATATCAATATTTCCCTTGAATGTAAATGCACTAAACACCCCACTTAAAAGGCATACGCTGGCAAGAGGAATACAAAAGCAAGACCCAACTGTTTATTGTCTTAAAGAGACCTGTCTCACATGCAATGACACCCATAGGCTTAGAGTAAAGGGTTAGAGAAAGATCAGGCAAACAGAAAACATAAAGAGCAAGGATTGCTGGTCTTAGACAAAACAGACCAACAACAATCAAAAAGAACAATGAAGGGTATTATGTAGTGATAAACGGTGCAATTCGACAAGAAGACTTAGCTATCCTAATTATATAAGCACCCAGATTCATAAAACAAGTTCTTAGAGACCTATGAAGAGACTTTGATAACCATAAAACAATAGTGGGAGACTTTAACACCACAGTGACAGAGTTAGACAGATCATCAAGGCATATAACTAACAAAGATATTCATTTCTTAAACTCAGCAATTGACCAAATGTACCTAATAGTCATCTATAGAACAAGAATACTCCACTCAACAACAGCAGAATACCCATTCTTCTCATCTACATGTGGCACATACTCTAAAATTGACCACATTCTCAGCAATGAAGCAAGTCACAATAGATTTTAAAAAATCAAAATCATACAAACCATATTCTCAGACCACAGCACAATAAAAACAGAAATCAATTCTAAGAATATCTCTCTAAACCACACAATTACATACAAAGTAAACCACCTGCTCCTGAATGACTTTTGGGTAAATAATGAAATTAAGACAGAAACTTAAAAACTCCTCTGAAACTAATGGAAACACAGACAACACAGTAAAGCAGATCTCTGGGTCACAGCTAAAGCAGTGTAAAGAGGCAAGTATGTAGCACTAAATACATCAAGAAGTCAAAAAGATCTCAAATTGAAAACCTAAAATTACACCTAGAGGAACTAGATAAACAAAAGCACACCAAATCAAAAGCTAGCAAAAAAATTAAATGCAATAAAATCAGAGCTGCACTGAACAAAATTGCGATGCAAAAAGTCCACATAAAAAATCAACAAAACTGGCCAGGCGCGGTGGCTCACGCCTATAATCCCAGCACTTTGGGAGGCCGAGGTGGGCAGATCATGAGGTCAGGGGATGGAGACCATCCTGGCTAACATGGTGAAACCCTGTCTCTACTAAAAATACAAAAAAAATTAGCCGGGCGTGGTGGCAGGCGCCTGTAGTCCCAGCTACTCGGGAGGCTGAGGCAGGAGAATGGCATGAACCCGGGAGGCGGAGCTTGCAGTGAGCCAAGATCGCGCCACTGCACTCCAGGCTGGGTGACAGAGCAAGACTCCGTCTCAGGAAAAAAAAAAAAAAAAAAAAAAAAACTTCAACAAAACCAACAGTTGGTTATTCAAAAGAATAAACAAGATTGATAGACCACTAGCTAGATTAATAAAGGAAAAAAGAAAGAAGATCCAAATAAACACAATCAGAAATGAAAAAGGTGGCATTAATACACAGAAACACACAAAAAATCCTCAGAGATTTTTACAAACATCTATATGCACACAAACTAGAAAACCTAGAAAAAAAATGGATAAATTCCTGGAAATATACCACCTCTCAAGGTTGAACCAAGAAGAAAATGAAATCCTGAACAGACCAATAACAAGTTGCAAAATGGAATCAGTAATAAAAAACCTAGCAACCAGAAGAAGCCCTGGATGAGACAGATTCACAGCCACATTCTACCAGATATACAAAGTAGTACTTATCGTACTAAAATTATTTTGCAAAAAAATTAAGGAGGAGGAACTCCTCCCAACTGATTCTACAAAGCCAGCACCTTATGATGAAAAAACTTGGAAGAGACACAATGAAAAAAGAAAAATTCAGAGAACATCCCTGAACATAGATGCAAAAATCCTTAACAAAATAATAGGAAATCATATCCAGCAGCACATCAAAAAGTTAACCCACCATGAACAAGTAAGGTTTATTCCTGGAATACAAGGTTGCTTCAACATATGCAAGCCAAAAAACAATTAAAAACAAAACCACATGATTCTATCAATAGATGCAGAAATGGCTTCTGATGAAATGTAATGTCCCTTCATGTTAAAAACCCTCAAACTAGGCATTGAAGAAACATGCCTCAAAATAGTAAGAGCCATCAGGCCGGGTGCAGTGGCTCATGCTTGTAATCCCAGCACTTTGGGAGGCTGAGGTGGGTGGATCACAAGGTCAGGAGACGGAGGCCAGCCCGGCACACATGGTGAAAACCCATCTCTACTAGAAATACAAAAATTAGCTGGGTCTGCTGGCGCGTGCTTGTAATCCCAGCTACTAAGGAGGCTGAGGCAGAAGAATCGCTTGAACCTGGGAGGCGGAGGTAGCAGTGAGCCAAGATCTCTCCATTGCACTCCAGCCTGGACAACAGAGCCAGACTCCATCTCAAAAAGAAAATAATAATAATAAGAGCCATCTGTGATGAACACACAGCCAACATCATACTGAATGAGCAAAAGCTGAAAGTGTTCCCCTTGAGAACTGGAGCAATACAAGGATGCACACTCTCATTAGCCCTATTCAACATAGTACTGGTAGTCTTAGCCAGAGCAAACAGGCAAAAGAAAGAAAGACATCCAAATAGGAAGAGAGGAAGGCAAAGACATCCAAATAGGAAGAGAAAATCTCTCTGATAGGATTTTATACCTAGAAAACTCCATAGATTCTGCCTAAAGTCTCCTAGCACTGATAAATAACTTCAGCAAAGTCCCAGGATACAAAATCAGTTTACAAAAATTATCATCATTTTTATACACCAATAATGTCCAAGTTGAGAGTCAAATCAAGAACACAATTATATTTACAATAGCCACAAAAAGAATAAAAGACCTAGGAATACCGCTAAACAAGGAGGTAAAATATCTCTACAGCAAAAACCACAAAACGCTGCTGAAATAAATCAGAGATGACACAAACAAATGGAAAAACATTCTATGCTCACGGATTGAAAGAATCAATATTGTTAAAATGACTATATTGCCCAAAGCAATTTATGTATTCAATGCTATTCCTATGGAACTACCAATGTTATTCTTCACAAAATTAGAAACAACTATTTTAAAATTCATATGAAATAAAGAAGAGCCTAAATAGCCAAACCAATTCTAAGAAAAGCGAACAAATCCAGAAGCATCACATTACATGAAAAAAACTATAATACAAACCTACAGCAGCCAAAACAGCATGATACTGGTACACAGACACATAGACCAATGTAACAGAATAGAGAATCCAGAAATAAAGCCACACACCTACGACTAACTGATCTTCAGCAAAGTCGACAATGACAGGCAATGGGGAAAGGACTCCATATTCAATAAATGGTGCTGGGAAAACTGGCTAGTCCTTTACACAAAATTGAAACTGGACCTTTTCCTTTCATCATATACAAAAATAAACTCAAGATGTATTAAGGACTTAAATGTAAGACCTAAAACTATAAAAACCCTAGACAAAAAACTAGGAAATACCGTTCTGGACACCTGTCTTGGCAAAGAATTTATAACTTAGTCACCAAAAGCAATTGCAACAAAAACAAAAATTGACCAGTGGGACTTAATTAAACTAAAGATCATCATCACATGAAAAGAAACTATCAACAGAATAAACAGACAACCTGCAGAATGGGAGAAAATATTCCCAAAGTATGCATCTGACAAAGGTCTAATATCCAGAATCTATAAAGAACTTCAGCAATTCAGGGAGCAAAAATCAAACAACTCAGTTTAAAATAAAATGTGCAAAGCATACGAACAGACACTTCTCAAAAGAAGACATAAATACAGCCAACAAATATATGAAAAACTGCTCAATATCAATAATCATTAGAAAAATGCAAATCAAAACCGCAATGAGAAACCATCTCACACTGGTCAGAATGGCTATCATTAAAAAGTCAGAAAATAACGATGTTGGCAAGGTTATGGAGGAAAGGGAATGCCTATATACTACTGATGGGAATGTAAATTAGTTTAAACACTGTGGAAAACAGTTCGGAGATTTCTCAAAAGACTTAAAGCTAATATACCATTTGACCCAGCAATCCCACCGCTGGTTATATACTTGAAGGAAAATAAATTATTCTACCAAAAAGACACATGCACACATATGTCCATTACAGTACTATTCACAATAGCAAAGATAACGGAGTATACCTAGATATCCATCAATGGTGGAATGGATAAAGAAAATGTGGTACATGTATACCATGGAATACTAGGCAGCCATTTAAATGAGAAATCATGTCCTTTGAAGCAATATAGATGCAACTGGAGGCCATTATCCTAGATGAATTAATGCAAAAAAAATCAAATATTGAATGTTCTCGTTTATAAATGGGAGTTAAACATTGAGAACTTATGGACACAAAGATGGGAAGAACAGACCGAACATAAACCTCTCCCATGATTAGCAATCCACCCCTAAGAAAATGAAAACATGACCACAAAAGAATGACTGTAGTAGGTTTAGTTATAATAGTCAAACACTAGAAACAGTCAAGATGCCCATTAAAGAGAGAATTGATAAATTCTCCTTTTATGTAATAAAATCCTACTCAGCAATAAAAAGGAAAAATACTATTATAAGCAACAAGATGGATACATTTCAAAAACAAGCAAAATGCAAAGTGTCTTGCATAAAAGAGTACAGAGTATTTGATCCCATGTGTATGAAGTTTTCAAAAAGGCAACAACTAATCTGTGGTGCAAAAAAAAATTAGAATAATTATTGCCTCCAGGGAGTAGAGGCAGGGAATTGACTTGAGGAGGGCAAGAAGAGACTTTCTGAAGTCCTGGTAATATTCTTTTTTTTTTGCTAGATGTTTGAATTATGGAGATAAATTCATTTGTTAAAACTCAGCAAATTAACGCTTATGATTTCTGTGTTTCATTGTATGTAAATTTTATATCAAAAGGAAAAATCCCGTAAATAAGACTGAACACTTGTTAATGATATACAAGCTGATTATTCATGGGGAAGGACTCTACTGGCTTAGGTTTATATTAAAATACATCAGAGACAGAATGGATTACTAGATGGATGGAGAGATGACTAGATGGATAGATGTGACAACAAAAGTATAGCAAACTTTTAAATGTATAATCTAGAGGAGAAATACATAGATATCACATTAATAGTCTTTTAACTTCGCTGTTTAATTTTTTTCATAATAAAATGGTTCCACCCAAGGATAGTGATTTAATTGTTTTGCGGATAGGGCCTAAACATTTTTTATAAAGCTTTTCATGTGTAGTCAGATTTAAGAACCATTGCCATGATATTTTCCAATTCTACCCCAGGGAATGGGAACCATTTCCTGCATATATTAACTCAGAGTTCAGAGGATTTTTCTCTAAACTTGACAAGCCATTTATAAACACAGTGCTGCCACTCCTCTGACATTGAGTTTTGCTGCTGCACGTGGACCATACCACTCTGCCTAATATGCATCACTACACCACCTATTATATGAATTAAGCTCAAACTAACTAAGCCCCCTAATATCTCCTTAGGAATCAACACTACTGCTGTACCACTCCACTTTGCCTTCCTTTTTAAAAAATTTTTTATTTTATTTTTTACCTGTCATAGCCTCTTTTCTACTGCTTGTTGCACCAAGTCCCCAGGATAATGACAGCATCTTCTGTTTGAGTTACAGAAGACAAAATTAAGGCATCCAGTCACAAGATTGGATGAGCAAATACACAAGTAATATCTTACTTAACTGTGTCTAAGTTGTTCCGTTTCTTACCATTGTTTCAGTTTCTTACCATCTTCACAATCAAGTACAAAATCTTTTTGGTGTGACACTAATTATAATCTGGCAACTATTTACTTCTCCAGTCTCATCTTGTACACTGACCTCCTTCATTGACAATGAGTTATCCCTCATAAGGGATACACACAACATGATAACAACATTAAAAGAATTACAACTAATATTTCTTGAGCACTTACTATAAGCTAAATAAAGCACTATTCTAAATATTCAATGGGTTATATCTTTTTCTGCTTAAAGCCTTGCAAGGATATTTAGATCGACTGAAACTTAAACTCCTCACAAGACCTCTAAAGCCATACATGAACCAGACCCCCTCTGATCCCTCTTCTTTGAATTATTTTTTCTTGGTTATTCCATCTTAACCACTCTGGACCACTTACTTCTCCTTGGATAGTACAGGTATTACCTCAGGCATGGCCCAGACTTTTGCTGCTCCCCTCAACCACCTCATGCTGGGAGGGCTCTCGGCCAGATATGCATATGGCCAACTCTCTCACCTCCTCTGAGTCTTCACTTCTAACTCACCTTCTCAAGAAGTCTCTCCCAGATGGCTTTATTTAATTTGCAGTTCCCCTTCCCCACTGCCCCATGCTGCTGATCTCCATACTCTCTTATACTTAGTTTTTATCTTTTTTCAATAGTGCTTATTTTCTTCTAATATTTTATATAATTAACTTATTAACAATGCTTACAGTTTATTGTTTCTCTTCCCCTGGCAATCATAAATTCTACAAAACAGTGCTGATTTGTCCAAGGAGGTATTTCAAATGCCTCAGACAATATCAGTATCTAGTAGATGCTCGGTAATATGCATTGAAGAAAATAATGCATTATTCCTCACAATCTTCATAAGACAAGTAACTATCACCTTTCCCTAATGAAAAATTACATGACAGAAAGATTCCATAACTAGATTTGTTGCCCAGCTTACCTGTGGTAGATCCAGGACTTCAAGACAGGCAGACTCTTAACTTCTACACTTGATTACCCTATATGGCCTGCTTTTGTTTATGCTTTGCCATGTTTGTCTGGCTCTCTGGTTCTTTCACTAGATTTTAGTTTCTTGAGGGCAAGTTACCTCTATATAACCTACCTCAGTGACCTACCAGGTACTGGGGAAGTAAATATTCAATGTTTACTAAATTAAATAGCAAGTTACAACTGGGAAAATCTGATGAAGTAGAAAGACTTTGAAGCAAGTTAGACATAAGTCAAAATCATACTTTGGGTATTTATTTGTTATATGCTGCTCAAAATATTGCTTAACCTCTCCGAGCCTCACCTTCCTCATTTACACCATGGGCCTGATATTACCTCCTATGAAGATTATGCACATAAGATAGGATTCACGTATTATGTTTATTTTCATGTCAAGTAATTAGAATACATTTTGTTCCATTTGCCCTGGGTTCTAAGTCAAAGGCTGGGAAACTTTTTCTGTAAAAAGCCAGATAGCAGGCCAGGTGCGGTGACTCATGCCTGTAATCCCAGCACTTTGGGAGGCCAAGCCAGGTGGATCACGAGGTCAGGAGTTTGAGACCAGCCTGACCAACATGGTGATACCCCTTCTCTACTAAAAATACAAAAATTAGCTGGGCGTGGTGGCAGGTGCCTGCAATCCCAGCTACTCTGGAGGCTGAGGCAGGAGAACTGCTTGAACCTGGGAGGCAGAGGCTGCAGTGAGCCGAGATCACACCACTGAACTCCAGCATCGGTGACAAAGAAAGACTCCGTCTCAAGAGGAAAAAAAAAAAACCCAGATAGCAAATATTTTAGGCTTTACAGACTGTACAATTTCTGTTGCAATGATTCAGCCCTGCTGTTGTAGTGTGAAAGTAGCTATAAACAATACATAAATAAGTGGATATGGCTGTGTTCCAATAGACCTTCTCAAAAATGGTGCGTGCCTGATTTTGCCTGGGGGCCACGGTTTGCAAATCCCTGTTCTAAAGCATGACACCTGGGGTCATTAGCTAAAAGAAAGTTTTATCTAAAACTACTGGATTAAACATTTTACTATTGTTTATCATGTATTTATCCCTGGACACTGATTTCTTGTGTTGTAATTATAAATACTAATAATAGAAATGGGACAATTACAATTATCTTTGCAAAGAGTTTTACATACTCAAAATGTGCATCCAGTTCAGCCTTACATGTCAGGTGCTGAGCAGCACTTTAAAGATGTTTACCAGTATGAGCAGAATGGTTCATATTGAGTCCTTTTAAAATAGCCTCATGACCGCCAATGCTGACTTCTGGAGCTGAACCAGGCTAACCTGCCTTTCCCGTTCTTGTTTCTGTGTGCTGCTACATCACGTGACTTGTCTATGTACTGAATTTAAATCTTGTTTCCAATACTCCTATAATCCTCTCTTTACCTGACTTGGTTGTTCATCCCAACATCTTGTTACTGACCTTGGCCTGACTGTTTCTCTAGTCGTCGAGTCCCAGATATCCCAATGCCTTTTTCATAAATAGCTACCCTCTGTCCAGCATATCTTGTCACTTAGCAAGCTCGACAGCACTACTCCCGGGCTGTGAATTCCTTTTAGATCCTTATTCGTTTTAGGGTTAATTGAACTCCTTTGCCTTATATATAAGGCTCTGTGGGACTTGGCTCTAGTCATATTCTCAAAACTCCACAATATAGTCAGGCCCCTTTCACATGCCTTGTTGTTTTACACTTCTGTGCCTGCTATTCTCTCTACGACACACTTTCCTTGTTTGGATATTTGGCAAACTTCTACTAATCCTTCAAAATAGGGGATCGCTGAATCCTGCCTTGATTTTTCCCATAAAGGTTCCCCTTTCCAACCAATATCACTCCTGTACTCTGATCCCTAATCTCAGCAGCAGCAATCAGCCCCAGGAAACCAAACCAAAAGCTCTGCAGCAATTAACCCAGAACGGATAGGATTTGTTCAATGACTATAGCTTACCTTATTTTTGCTCCCACCTCAGGACCAACCAGAAAAAGCCAATATGCTCCCCAAACCAATTACAGGGGACGCCCTGCTTCTAGTTAGCACAACTGCAGCTTCTTCATGCCAACCACCTCCAATCAAAGCATACTTGAACCCTTCTTTTCTGTTCACTATGATGTTTTCCACTCCCCTGCCTACCTTTGAGTTTCCGCTAACACAGTGATCATGGCTGATTCCCTTGCTTTAGGAAGCTCTGATAAAATAAGTGACAAAACAAGCTCTGCCTGTTCTCACGTAGGTGTCTTCTTTTATTCCCACAATCCCTAGCACCAAGCATTATTAATATGTTCAATCTGCCCACACTGATGGGAAGAACATCAGAATAGGCAGTCAGACTAAGTTTGGAAGCGTTCTGTGGTGAAGTCTTTCTCTAAAACTTTCAGTATGCTTAACCTAGGGACCAATCAGATCACAGGTCCGGTAGGATGTCTCATGAGCTAAATGGGAGCAATGGACCAATGGAAATGGATATGTAGTAAAGCAAAGAGTAAGAGATACAGAGAAGAGAGCTGTAATGTTCCTGGGAAAGTCTTAAACATCCCTGTACTTTTGCTATTATCACTGACCTTCTGATCTGCAAGGATGAATCAACTTATATAAAGGGCCTAGAGTGGGACAGATGTTTTAGTGTTTTTTAAATAAAGGAATAAACCCTCATACGTGAAAGGGATATGCATATTTGCACTTACTCTCATCTGGCTTTTTTCCTTTATTCTGCAATACAAAGCAATTTCACTTTAAGTTCTCTGTAATATATTTTATAAGACAATACCAAGGAAGCTTAATCTATTTTACACATGGAAGGGCAACAGAAAAGACTGATCATGATATGAGGAATAGGTGTGCCCCCAGGAGCATTACACCCAGCCATCAGTGCACACCAGTACATCTCTGATACCTGAAATTAATCTCACAGCAGTGGGAAAGCTTAGTCATACAGGCTGTGCTTCCTGCTGAAAGTAAAACCAACAAACTTAACACACACGCAGGAGGTTGCCTTTGAATCTTAAGGACCATTATTGTTATCTGCCATAAGTATGCCATAAGAACATTGCCTCTCTCATTTATTGCGTTGAAAAACCTTAATATTTTTCCTCATTTCTAGTGTGGCATTAAATATCAATTGTACCTATTTTGGCAGTGGATCATATTAGTTTAGGGAATGTGCTATGGAGCTGGAAACATGAATTCAATACCTCGTTCTAATCCTCAAATAAAGGACATGTTACTTATGAAACCTTTAGTGTCATAATCTGTATAATGGGTATAATGACATCAATCTCTTGGGGAATATTGTGAGAATAATATTAGATAATATGTGAAAAATATTTAGTGTGCTATAAGATAAATAGGATTCTTATTTCATTACTATATACTCTATGCATGTGACTATACATATATGACCATGTATACATTTACTATGTATACATGATATATATTTTAACATTTAGATTAGGCTTCTTCAAATTAACAGTTATGCTGTAAGATCTTCATGAATCTCAAAGGTACCTACATACCATATACAACATACCAGATGTAGTAAATTGAACTATGAATGTGTATGGCAATACATTTTAAAACCACCATACCATTAATCAATAAGGATGTTTGGCAGACAACTGGGCTCACTAACTACCAAAGTAACCACTCTGCACACCAGCTTCACAGTACGGACAATTCACACTTCTACTTCAGGGAAATAAAACCTATTACTGTTCTCAGTGCTTTTTGATGTCACTATGGAATACTCAAATATGTAATTATTGGGTCCATGGACAGTAATGATTCATGATTTATTTTATATTGCACACAACATTGTCTCCTTCTTCCTTTTCCTGAGGTTCTGACAGCCTGACTACAATGTCGTCAATGCTTCCTCTCAGAACTAATTCAAATCTCACCTCTGCCACAAAGACTTTTCTTTATTCACTCTTTCCTCTGTGTTATCACGGCCCCTGCTTGTCCTTACGAAGGAGGATAAAACACTGATTTATGTTTTTTTCATTATTTTCTCACCTGCTAGATTGTGAGTTCTCTGAGGACAAGAGATGATGTTTTCTGTGACTTTGTAGTAATAACAGCACAGTGACAGCAAGTCACTTTATTCGTTTATTCAGCAAGTTTATTTGATAAAATCTCGTTAAATATCTACAACATGACAGGTGCTATGCTAGAAACGTGGGTTTTGCCAGCAAATAAGACATGGCCCCTGCATATTTTCAGTTGAGCCAGGAAGATAAGCATTGGATAGGTGACTGCAGGCATGATGAGGGGTAGGGAAAAAGCAGTCTGAAGCTGAAGGGAAGGCAAGGTTGATGTCTTTAGGTGATGTTGGGAAGAGGTGTTCCAATCAGGAGGAATAGCACCTAGGCAGAATTAATATTGGGAGCCAAGTTAAAACATCCAAGTGACATGTGATGGTGGCTCAGATCAGGATTATGTCAGAAGGGATAGAGAGGAAGAGGCAGGTTCAAAATATATTTAATGAGTAAAATGAACGGATTGTTGTGTTCATTTGCTATGGGAGGTTGTAAGGGGTGCAGAGGAGTCAAGAATGAAACTTGGCTTTGAATTTGAGAAACTCTACACTGACCCCAAAATTATTCTTTAAGGCTAGGCTAGATCCTGGCATTCCTATGATTACAGCTCTCCAAAGGCTCTCCTTGTTTTGAGAAAAGAGTCCAATTCTTTTGCATACAAGGTAGACCACAGTCAGAACCCAGCCTCGATGTAGAATTTTGGCCTTTTTATTTCACCAGTGTCAAATTCTGTGAAGTTTTCCAAACATGCTACATGGCTTATGCCTTCTATATCTGCCCATAATTTTCTCTTTCCCAAACTTACACTTTTTCATATAAACTCCTGAAAATTCCAAAATTCCTTCAAAGCTCTCATCGGGTAACATTGCTTACAACTTCTGTTAGCTTATTCCTTTCTATTGTTTTGTCTTTTTTTATTTTATGTGAGTTTATTTTATACTTATTACATTTCATTAGAATACTGTGGTTGTTGCTGTTTTTGTTTACGTATTTTTAGCACAGATACTTTAATCTTTTAACTTCAGCAGATCTGAAAGTCCGTTTTATTTTTTCCAGGCCTAGATGAAATTAGATGTTAGGGTATAGAAAACTGAAACTAGAAAATTTTATACTTTTCCTTTTAGAGAACCAAAGCTGCACGCGCGCGCGCCCACACACACACACACACACACACGCACACACACAAAATTTTCTTTCAAAGTTCAAAGGTATTTTTCTAGCCTGAAGTAATCAACCTGGAAACAGAAAAAAATAGAAAGAAAAAAATAAGAATATATTAACTTCATGTCACTATGCTAGATGTCATTACTCAAATTATCTCATTTTATGTTTAGAATGATCCTGTGAGGCTAGTTACACTAGTTCTGGGCAATACTCAATCTCTACCTTTTGGAAACCCTAGAGATCAATTTAGGAACCTTTGCAGTGGTGCTCACAAGAAACTAAAAGACATTGCTCATTGTTTTCCCCAATGCAGACCCCAAATGACTTCTTCCTTGTTTGATATTCTACATTATAGGGAATGACATCATTAAGCTGGCACTCGATTTATGCTGGGTAAAGGGGAAACTGTGTCAGAGATAAATTAGATTGCTGTCCTGTCACAATAAAGATCTCATCTTTCATTGCAAAGACTCCAAATTATTTCCAAAGCATCAGGGAAATGCACACAATGACAATAAACAAAATGACAGCAAGACAAATTCTTGGGATTCTCGGATCCAGTTCTCAATGACCCTCTGCTTGCACAATGACGAATGTTCAAGCCTTCCCAGAGTATTATTTATCCAAAATGTTTTGCATTTTTTTTGACTTTTTGGACTTGGGAATTATGACTTATTTGTCACTTCTGGAGAAAGATCTACCTTTCAGGCACCCATTTTCTTCATCTACATTATTAAAGATAACAATACCAATTGAAAAGTATGATCAAGAAGCTTAAATGAGTTTAGGAATATAAAACTCTAGCATAATGCATGACACAATTATTTTTATTTATTTAATGTTGGATTATTTGGAGTCTGAATTTTAAAAAGACTCAATATGCATACACATAACTAAGTAAAAAAAAACTGTATGCTAATTTTCACTACACTTTGGATGGAATTGGCTGCTAAACTGCAGCATTAACCTTTCACAGGACATGCTAGATTTATGGAGAAAGACCATCAGCAGCAGAGGCCATATCAACAATAAATGACTCCTTTGCCATGAACAAGCTAATTTAGTTTAGCTCAAATCCTAATAAAAAGTGTTTTTCCTTTTTTTCCCCCCAAGTAAGCTTTTATGGAAAATTAGTAGCTGGAGAATATGACCAACAAAATCAGTTTCATTATAAATGCTTTATAGCGAAATGTTCTTTACTTGAAGAAAATAAAAATGCCAAGGAAAATTATCTGACATTTATAACCCTTTCACTTCAAAATGCATGAGAATTCTATATGGAAACATTAAAGGAACATGCTAATTCACCCTCTAAAGAACAAAGGAAAACCTGAATAAAAGGACAACGGCCTTCAGGCTTAGTGATAAGAAAAGTTAACAGTGACCTGAATGTCAATTTGTTGGACTATTTGTTCTTTGAAGTTTTTATTTTTTTCTTTATAGTCAGTTAGAAACTGAATTATAGCTATGCCAATGACTTCTAAATTTATAATTTCAATCAAACAACAACTTTCCTTGAGTTTTAGACTCATTTCTGTCTTTTTCAAAACTCCACTTGGGCATTACATAGTACTACATAGTATTGCCAAAAGTTTAATCCAGCACTTTTTCCCCAAACCGTCCATTATCTTACTTACAATTCTCAAAAGAAGAAATGAAATTATCTTACTTCATTTAAAGTTACCACCAAGCCATATTCTCTCAGTGATGCTTGATTTTCTTCATTCAACCAACCACATTCAATCACTACTCAAACCCACTTGATTCTTCTTCCTGAATATTCTTGAGTGGACCCACTTTCCTGCAACACCATGACTGCTAGTCTTTCAACACACCGCCTCTCACCTTGACTGCTGAAACGGTCTCTAACCTGCCTTCCTTGACTCCCCCTCAATTCACTCCATTCCATTTGTCACACCTGAGCCAAGGCTCTTGCTACAGTGTAAACGCAAATCTGTCCGTAACTTCTCACTGTTTAAATCCCTTCCAAATATTCAAAGGAGAAATTTCAAACTCTTCTACATGGATACATAATCTTGTCCCTGCCAGTCTTTCAACCTCAGTTACTCTTTCCATCAACCTTTTTACTTTTACCATCATTGCTATTTCCTTTAACTGCCATATTAGCTCTCATATTTCAGCCTTTCCAGTCACTATTCCTTCTATCTGAAGTGCCCTTCACAGCCCCTCTACCACTATTGAATAGTCACATTTCAACTTAGAGATTACTTTGTGAGGGAAGATTTCTCTGGTGCCACCCATGGCCAAGTGAATTAAATGCCCTTTTTGTGTACTTCCATAGAAATCTGACATTTCTCATAACATTTACAATTTTTTTTCATTTAATTGTACATCTTCATTAGAGTGCAGATTTTCTGAGGGCAAGAACATCTGATGACATAATCACCTCAAGGCCTAGGATAGTATCCAGAACACATTTAAACATGCTCAAAGTGTTAAATGTATACATGTATGTACAGTCTGAAATTTAGTCTCCTTCTGCACTGAGAAAATGGAAACAGAACAGAACTGCCACCCATCCCAACACTATAAGAATCTACATTAATCTGTGCCTTGGACTCACCTCAGTTAAGCACTAGGACACTCATTCAAGGACTTTACCCCATGTTCTCTTTCCCCTTTACTATTTGTTTTCACTATTAGATCATTCCCAAGAGTAAACCAATATGTTATTATTTCTTCTCAAAATAAGCAAACAAGAGCCTTCTTCCTTTTCTTACACTTTCTGTTCTACTTACTGGCACATTTCTTACCTATTTATAATTCTTTGAAGGAGTTGTCTGTATTTACTGTCTCTAACTCATCTCCCTCTTATTTTATATCAAACAGACCCCATTTGGCACATGTCATCATTCTCTCTTCCTTCAGAGATTTTCATTTCTAGTTTTAAATATGCCTCCTACCCTCTGGTTAGTCTTCCTTCTCAGTTCCCTTTGCTGATTTTACTGCATCAAACTGAACTCTAAAAGCTGGTATGCCTTACGCCTAAGTCCTGACATCTGTCCACAAAATTTTAGAATGCTATATATGCCAACAATTCCCAAAATTGCATTTCTAGCCCAAAAGCCTTTTTCTTCTGAAATCCAGACTTGTGCAGCCCATGCTGACTCATTATTTCCAACGGAATACTAAAAACTCATGTCAAACTGCATGTACCAGAATTTCCTGTGCTTTAAAAAAATGTATTACACACATGCTCTCCTCTATCTCAAGTAATGACAACTCTATCCATCCAGGTGCTGAGGTTAAAATCTTTGGAGTCATTCTTAAGGTCTCTCCATCTCCACAGACAAATTATGCTTTTGGCTCTATCTTTAAAATATATACAGAATGTTACCACTTCTCACTGCTTCTACTGCTAGCGACTCTGACCAAGGCATCCTCATCTCTTACCTGGATTATTGCATTAGATTCTTACCTAGTCTTCCTGCTGGTATATTTGTCCTGCTACAATCTATTCTCCACACAGCAACTGCATGATACTTTAAAATGTTAAGCTAGATTACCTCACTCCTCCTACCAAAATAAAAGTTAAAGTTTTTACCATAACCTTCAAGGCCATGGTATCTGGTCCCTGATTACCTCTGACCTCATCTCCTATTATTTGTCCTCCTCGCTCATTCTGTTTTAGGAACACTAGCCTCCTTGTTTTTGCTTGCTCATGATAGGCACATTCCTGCCTCAGAGTTGTCACACAAGCTGTTCCATATGCTTGGAACACTCTTCTGCCAGGTTGCTGTTCAAATATCATTTCTTTAAGGAATCTCCACACTGTTTTCCATAGTGCTTGTACTAGTTTACATTTCCACCAATCGTGTAAAAGTGTTCCCTTTTCACCACATCCATGCCAACATCTATTATTTTCTTATTTTTTGATTATGGTCATTCTTGTAGGAGTAAGGTTGTATTGCATCGTGGTTTTGATTTGCATTTCCCTGATAATTAGTGATGTTGAGCATTTTTCCATGCTTGTTGACCATTTCTTCTTTTGAGAATTGTCTATTCACGTCCTTAGCCCACTTTTTGATGGGATTGTTCGCTTTGTTCTTGCTGATTTGAGTTCTCTGTAAATTCTGGATATTAGTCCTTTGTTGGATGTATAGATTGTGAAGATTTTCCCCCACTCTGTGCGTTGTCTGTTAACTCTGCTGATGGTTTATTTTGCTGTTCAGAAACTTTTTAGTTTAATTAAGTCCCATCTATTTATCTTTGTTTTTGTTGCATTTGCCTTTTTGCTCTTGGTTATGAAGTCTTTGCCTACACCAATGTCTACAACGGTTTTTCCAATGTTATCTTCTAGAATGTTTATGGTTTCAGGACTTTAAGTCTTTGATCCACCTTGAGTTGACTTTTGTGTAAGGTGAGAGATGAGGATCCAGTTTCATTCTTCTACATGTGGCTTGCTAATTATCCCAGCACCATTTGTTGAATAGGGTGTCCTTTCCACACTTTGTTTCTGTTTGCTTTGTTGAAGATCAGTTGGCTACCTTTGATCCAGCAATCCCACTACTAGTTATCTACTTAAAGGAAAAGAAGTCATTATATGAACAAAACACTTGCACACACATGTTTACAGGAGCACAGTTTGCAATTGCAAAAGTATGGAACCAGCTCAAATACCCATCCGTCAATGAGGGGATAAAGAAAAACTGGTGTATATACATATACTCCATGGAATACTACTTGGCCATAAAAAGGAATGAAATAATGCCATTCGCAGCAACCTGGATGGAATTGGAGACTATTATTCTAAGTGAAATAACTCAGGAATGGAAAACCAAATATCATATATCCTTACTTATAAGTGGGAGCTAAGCTATGAGGATACAAAGGCATAAGAATAATATAAAGGACTTTGGGGACTTGGGGGAAAGCATGGGAGCAGAGTGAGGGATAAAAGATTACACATTGGATAGAATGTACACTGCTTGGGTTATAGGTGCCACCAAAATGTCACAAATCACCACTAAGAATTTATTTTTGTAACCAAACACCACCTGTTCCCCAAAAATCTATTGAAATAAAAAATAAATTTAAAAAAGAGTGAGTGAGTTTCAAGAGGAGGAAAAACGTTGAGAATATAAACATAGAATTAAAAAATGGTTAGATTGGCATTTAGAAAATTGTCATATGTAGTTGTATATCTGCCTATGAGCTGGCATTTATATTATTATTCCAGGTTTCCAAAAGTAAGTGCAATTTTAGAGTTTAGTGATGCTAAATAAATTGAAACGTGCCATATATTTTGATATATTGTCCTTGAGAGCAGGCTAAGTGGTACTGAGTGCAATTTTACATTATGATATGATATGGTTTGGCTGTGTCTCCACCCAAATCTCAACTTGAATTGTATCTCCCAGAATTCCCACGTGTAGTAGGAGGGATCCAGAGGGAGGTAATTGAATCATGAGGGCTGGTCTTTCCCTTGTTATTCTTATTATAGTGAATAAGTCTCACGAGATCTGATGGGTTTATCAGGGCTGTTTGCTTTTGCTTCTTCCTCATTTTCTCTTGCCACTGCCATGTAAGAAATGCCTTTTGCTTCCTGCCATGATTCTGAGGCCTCCCCAGCCATGTGGAACTGTAAGTCTAATTAAACCTCTTTTTCTTCTTCATCTTGAGTATGTCTTTATCAACAGTGTGAATTTGGACTACTACATGATATGATAGCAGAGTCAGTCTGCTAAACAGAAAAAAATATACATTATTTTTAATATACATATATGTATACTTTTTTCAAAATCCAGTTGTATCATCCAATTAAATTATGATTTAAAGGTACCTGATAATTTATGGAAAAAAAACATTAAAACAACATTTATAATATTACAATAATTTTGATATTATTGTAAATATCAAAATGTGAAGTACTTAGGCATAAACGTGAAAAAAGGGAACATCTGAAAACTACAAAATTTGCTGAAATAAATTACAAATAAATGGAATTCACAAGTCATAAATCTCAATATTGTTAAGATGTCTACTCTTCCCACATTGATCTATAACAGTCCCAATCAAATCATAGCTGGATTTCTTTTAGAAATTGACAAACTAAAATTCTGAAATTTACATAGATGTGCAGAGGATCTACAACGGCAAGTTACATTGAAAAGCAACAAATTTGGAGAACAGCACCTGGTCTCAAGACTTATAAAGTTATAGTTATTAAGACAATGTAGTACTAATATAGTTCTATACATGTATATCAGCTAAGTCTTAATAAAGTTCTGAGACAATTCATGGACATAAAGATAGCACTTTGAACAAATGCTCCTGAAACAATGAGACAGCCCAGTGTGTGTTTGTGTGTATGCATGTGGCTCAATACTTCACACCTGAGAGGTATGAGTGTGCACTACAAAGAGGAACTGGAAAGCTTTGGGCGTGTTGGACATGTTCACTATCTCCCTCACGGTGATTGTTTAATGGGCACATGTATATGTTAAATTCGTCTCGTTTACACTTTAAATATTGACAGTATGTTTGATATTCATTAAATATAAAGCTGTAAAAATGTTATCAAAAAAGAAAAAAACAAATATCATCTCAATAAAGCTTACCCTGATTAGCAACTAGCCATTTTAAAATTTCACTCCTTTTCTAAAATCATTTCCTGTACTCAGTTTTATTTTTTGTAATCTCCATGGCATGTATTATCTTCTAGCGTAATATGCAGTTGGTGCTCTAATGTCTTCTCCTCCCATTAGAATGTAAGATTTTTAAAGGAAGTTGTTTTGGTTTTTTTAGTGCTGTATTCCCTGTTTCACCTAGAATAATTCCTTGCACATGCTATATTCTCAATATACATTTGTAGCATAGATAATCATGCCTTTCACAATAAATATCCTTTCTTTTTAGTTTGTTGAATTGAGAGTAAGGTGAGTAAAGGGCAATTATTTTATTTGCTTTTTATGAACCTTGGACATGCCTTGTGCTTTTCATGTAAATGAAATAAACAGATTGATGCAAATTAAAACAAAAAACAACAAGGCCCACTCCTTTGTTACATGGGAAAAATGAGCCTGCACCTCAAACAAACTACCATCATAGCTGATTATAAAAGTAATTCTTCCTGCTTATCCAGTGTTCTGTAAATCTGAAGTGTACAAAGAAAAAAATACCATAATTCCACAATCCAGAAATACTACTAATATGGATGTATTTACCTGCAGTCTTTTTCCCCAAATACACACACAAGTGTAAATGTCTAAATGTATAATCACATAGTATGTATGATTTTTAATTATTTCTAGTTTATTTTAGTCAACACAACATATAGATTAAATTTTTATACAAATTACAAAAACACAACTTCAGCAAAATCTCCCTTGACCACTGGCATGATTACTTTGCTATGTTCTGTTTTTCACGTTTTAGAATGCATCCTGTAAACCAGTTTACACAAGGTATGAACATAAATCTTCTCCATTTTAATAATTTAAAGCTATGCTCACATTCTGTCTCATTTTTTAATGTAGAACATCCAATAAACTAGAGAGACGCCATTCATTTTGGTGGCATTAAGAATGAAATGCCCATGGCTATTTGTCAGATTTGAAGTTTATTACCTGGGAAGCAGGCAACCCTGGTAACTTGCCTGATCACTCTACTATCCTTATTTAGAGCAACCCTACACACTGGAGAAAAGTAATTGATTGGGACAATTATCTAGCCAGCCTTCCCACCTGCTCCCTCATAACAGTCAACCAACCAACTAAACAACAAATAGAAATGAACTCACTATTCTCCTGATAAAATAAAAACCATTGCTTTGTAAGTATCTCGATAATGGTAACAAAACCAATTTTATGTGAATGAGATAGATAATTTTACACAAAGGAAGGTACAAAGAATTGTTTTTTCCTCAAGTATCTGGTTACTCAAAATAAAACATTTATTTTTGATCTGATTGTCTATGTGTCCTTTCACACTTCTGGTGTGAAGGGAGACAAAATTGCCTTATTTCTCCATTTACTTTTCATTAGCCTTACCATCAAGAATAGAATACTCATTTTTTTCCTTCAGGTGAAAACTGTCCCCCTTTGACCCATTCCACAGACTACACCAAAACAGTGACCAACGTCCACCAAGTTTCTATTTGACCCACCAATTATTTTAAAACAGCACCTCCCTGTGTTGTTGTTGTTAAGGAATGCATGGAAAGGAAGTTTCCAAACTTTTTTTTTCTTGGAATTATGTCATCCTTTCTGAGTTTCATTTTAGAGGTAAAAGTACAGCACTAATTTAAAATTTAATATTCAGATTACATTTAGAGGTATGCTTGTATATACAGAGTTTTATATACTATCACCTTGAATAATGGAGCGGAAACATATTTTCATCAGATTTCTTTGTTAAATCAGTGCACAGCTTCTTTCCAACCACATCCTGATGTGGAGCTGGCCCATTTCAGTATTGACATCAGTGAAGTACCGTCAGGCAATAGAAAACTTAGGGAAACTTAATATTTATTAGTTTGCAGTTTGTCTGAATATTAACTTGGCTGCATTGCGTTCCAATGGGTCCTAGACACACAAAGGAGATACAAATGGCTTCTGGCCACAGAATTGGTAATAAATTCCATTCCTTCCTTATTAAGCGCATATTCTTTTCACATTATTCATTTATTTAAAGTTATAGAACACACATAATGTGCCAGGCATTGTTGTAGGCTCTGGAAGTACAGAAGCTTGAGATAATGAAAGTGCTTATCACACTGCTGGCATGTGGTTAAAGGTAACAAAGTTTTTAACAAAATTACCCGTGGAAAAAAACAAAAGCTCAGAAAGATCAAGAGTAATGTTCATGGTTACTAGCTAACTAATCAGATAATGAATAAATGGCATGTTTCTAGAGTTACACTACCTGGGTTTAAATCCTAGATGCACCATACACTGGTTTGCTGCCTTCAGGAAATGTATTAAAACACCTCATGCCTCAGTTTTCTTATTGGTGCATGACAAAAATGATAGCTATCACATAGAATTGTGGTGAGGAACAAATGATCTAACATGTGTAAAACAGTAGAGTGCCAAGCACAAAAGTGCTCAACACGTGAACTATTTTTAATATCTACATTACATGCTATCTCATTCAATAATAACCCACGCTATTTTGAATGTAGAGAAGCAAGCCAACAAACTAACTTGATTTTTAAAATAAAATGCTAAAGAGAAGTTTTAGACCATTTGCAGGAAATAAATGAAATATCAGTTTACTGGGTTTTAGTTTGCTAAGTTGATTTATGCTGTTGAATCAGGGGAGGGTGCTAGACAGGCAAAGATGTTAAGTTTTTTAAATTGTGGTAAAATATATACAACAAAATTTACCATTTTAATCATTTTTAGGTGTGCAGTTCAGTGGCATCAAGTACATTCACCCTGTTGTGCAGCCATCACCATCATTCTTCTCTAGAACTTTTTCATCTTCCCAGACAGAAACTCTATATCCATTAAACAATCTCTCTCCATTCTCCCCTCTTTCAAGCCCCTGACAACCATCACTCTATTTTCTGTTACTAGAAATTTGACCACTGTAGGTACCTCGCATAAATGGAATTATACAGTATTTGTCTTTTTGCAGCTGGCTGATTCCACTTTGCATAATGCCTTCAAGGTTCATCCATGCCATGGGGTGTGTCAGAATTTCATCTCTTTTTAAGGCCACATAATATTCCCTTGTGTGCACACACCATTTTTGTTTCTATTCATCTGTTGATGGACACTTGGGTTGATTCCACCTTTTGATTCTTGTGTATAATGCTGCTAAGAATAGCAGTGTACAAGCATCTGTTCAAGACCTAGCTTTTGATTCTTCTGGGTGTATACACAGCAGTGAAATTTCTGATCATATGGTAATTTTATGTTAGATTTGTTGGGGGAACTGCCACATTTTCCACAGTGGCTACATCATTTTCCATTTTTACTAGCAATGCACAATGGTCTCAATCTCTTTACACTCTTGTCAACATTTGTTATTTTCTGGGGTTTTGTTGATGATAGTCATCTGATGGGTATGAAATGGTATATCGTTGTGGTTCTGAATTGCACTTAACTAATGATTGGTGTATTAGTCCATTTTCATGCTGCTGATAAAGACATAACCAAGACTTGGAAGAGAAAGAGGTTTAATTGGACTTACAGTTCCACATGGCTGGGGAAGCCCCAGAATCGTGGCGGGAGGCAAAAGACACTTCTTACATAGTGGCAGCAAGAGAAAATGAGGAAGAAGCAAAAGTGGAAACCCCTGATAAACCCATCAGGTCTTGTGAGACTTATTCACTGTAACAAGAATGACGTGGGAAAGATCAGCCCTCATGATTCAATTACCTCCCCCTGGGTCCCCCTCACAACTCATGGGAATTCTGGGAAATGCAATTCAAGTTGAGATTTGGTGTGGAAAGAGCCAAGCAATATCTTTCTGCCCCGGCCCCTCCAAATCTCATGTCCTCACACTTCAAAACAAATCACGCCTTCCCAGTAGTCCCTCAAAGTCTTAACTTATTTCAGCGTGAACCCAATAACCCAAATTAACAAGGCAAGTCCCTTCCATCTATGAGCCTGCAAAGTCAAAAGCAAGCTAGTTACTTCCTAGATACAATGGGGGTACAGGTATTGGGTAAATACAGCCATTATAAATGAAAGAAATTGGCCCAAATCAAAGAAGTTTCAGGGCCCATGCAAGTCTGAAACCCAGCTGGGAAGTCAAATTTTTATGAAAGCCCCAAAATGATCTCCTTTGACTCCAGGTCTTGCACCCAGGTTACACTGATAGAAGAGGTGGGTTCTCATGGTCTTGGGCAGCTCTGCCCCTGTGACTTTGCAGAGTACAGCCTCCCTCCTGGCTGTTTTCATGGGTTGGCATTGTGTCTGCGGCTTTTCCAGGCGCTTGGTGCAAGCTGTTGGTGGATCTACCATTCTGGGGTCTGGAGACAGTGGCCTTCTTCTCACAGCTCCACTAGGCAGTGCCCCAGTAGGGACTCTGTGTGGGGGCTCTGACCCCACATTTCCCTTATGCACTGCCCTAGCAAAGGCTCTGCACGAGGGCCCCACCGCTGCAGCAAACTTTTGCCTTGGCATCCAGGTGTTTCCATACATCTGAAATCTACGTAGAGGTTCCCAAGCCTAAATTCTTGACTTCTGTGCACCTGCAGGCTCAACACCATGTGGAAGCTGCCAAGGCTTGAGGCTTCTACCCTCTGGAGCCACAGGCCAAGCTGTACATTCACCCCTTCCAGCCACGGCTGGAGTGGCTGGGACACAGGGCACCAAGGACCTATGCTACACACAGCACAGGGAACCTCGGCCCAGCCCACAAAACAACTTTTTCCTCCTGGGCCTCTAGGCCTATGATAGGAGGGGCTGCCCTGCCATGAAGGTCTCTGACATGGCCTAGAGACATTTTCCCCATGGTCTTGGGGATTAACATTAGGCTCCTTGCTGCTTACGCAAATTTCTGTAGTTGGCTTGAATTTTTCCTCAGAAAATGGGTTTTTCTTTTCTATCGCATAGTCAGGCTGCAAATTGTCCAAACTTTTATGCTCTGCTTCCCTTATCAAACTGAATGCCTTTACCAGTACAACAAGACACCTCTTGAATACTTTGCTACCTAGAAATTTCTTCTGCCAGATACCCTGAATAATCTCTCTCAAGTTCAAAGTTCCATAAATCTCTAGGGCAAGGGTAAAATACCACCAGTCTCTTTGCTAAAAACATAACAAGAGTCACATTTGCTCCGGTCCCCAACAAGTTCCTCATATCTATCTGAGACCACCTCAGCCTGGATCTTATTGTCCATATTGCTATCAGCATTTTGGGCAAAGCCATTCAACAAGTCTCTAGGAAGTTCCAAACTGTCCAACATTTTCCCATCTTTTTCTGAGCCCTTCAAACTGTTCCAACCTCTGCCTGTTACCCAGCTCCAAAGTCGCTTCCACATTTTCAGGAATCTTTTCAGCAGTGCCCCACTCTACTGGTACCAATTTACTGTATTAATCCGTTTTCATGCTGCTGATAAAGACATACCCAAGACTGGGAAGAAAAAGAGGTTTAATTTGACTTACAGTTTCACATGGCTGGGGAGGCCTCAGAATCATGGTGGGAGGCAAAAGACACTTCTTACATGGCAGCAGCAAAATGAGAGAGATGCAAAAGTGGAAACCCCCTGATAAAACCATCAGATCTCATGAGACTTATTCACTACCACGAGAACAGTATGGGGGAAACTGCCCTCATGATTCAAATGATCTCCCACTGGGTTCCTCCCACAACACGTGGGAATTATGGGAGATACAATTCAAGATGAGATTTGGTGGGGAGACAGCTAAACCATAGCAATTAGTGATGCTAGGCACCTTTTCATGTGCTTATTGACCATCTGTATATCTTCTTCGGAGAAATGTCTATTAAAATCCTTCGCCCATTTGAAAATTAGGTTGTCTTTTTATGAGTGAATTGTAAGTTCTGTGCACTTAATACAGATTAATCAATTGATTGCACTTCCTGGTAAAAGCTGTAGAATAAATGTTTAAATGTAAATAAGTAAATAAATGTGTGTTTGTTTGTTTTTTTACATCTTAGCATGAATCAAAGAAAGGAAAATGTATAACTTGTTTCCTTTTAAGGCAGATAAAATGAAGCTGTATACATTTTGGTAGACCCTGAATATAATTACATATACAAATCCTTCACTTCATTTTCAACTGGGCTCTACTGATTATCTGACTCAGATCTTAATCTCCAAATTTTGTCTAGATATGTCACTGATTATGCCTATCGCCTATGACTGTGTGTGTGTATAATTTATGGTTTAAACAGTACATACATGTTGGTAATATTTCACAAATATAAAATGGATTGTTTAGGACACGGTCAACTCCCTGTCCTGAGGTAATATAGCTTAAATATTACTTTATTGGTTCTTATGGCTGCACAAAAGACATTTAACAAATCTATTTTTTTTCCTAAAACAATGTAAATGTATTTATTATTTTCCTTCACCAAAACAACTAAATATGTGAATCCAACATCACCATATCTCACCATGATTAGATATACACTAGGGTCTTTCTAGAAACTACAGTTCTGATTACATTATCAGAGCACCCTCCTCTGTATATAATGACAGCTAGCAGGTGTTGATGCAAACAGCTTGCACTGGAAAGCTTTTTAGTAGGATAGAGTTAGGCATCTAACTCTCACCTCTCATCCTATCTCTACCATTTGCTATATGTCATACAAGGGACTTAGCCTCTCCAAGCTTTAATTTCCTTGTTTACAAAATGTAGATTTGATACTTGTCTCATAATATTGTTATTAGGAATAAATTATAGATTTAAAAATATTCAACAACAGAGGCACAACAAATATTAGCTACCATTTCTGACTTTTAATCTATACCTGAAACCTTAATATAAGAGTTAGCCCATATCTCCTGGTACCAAAACAACAATACAGACCAAACTTGAGTATGTTAGAGTGACAGGACTATGCAACTTCGCAGGATAACAATTCGTGCTCTTCGTGATTAGTAATGAGGAACTTCATGCAAGAAGTGAAAGGGCCAGGACTGACCAGATATCCTGATCCAGGATCCTTGTCATATACAAGGAAGTGGCCATGGATCTAATTCCTACAGTCCCACTGCTTAAGGTCATCAGTAGGGTGACAACCCTCTCCAATTTGCCTGATAATCCCAGTGGACACCTGCTCTCACAGGACATTTATTCATAAAAATACTTGTAACTCTCAAGACTGTCCTGATTATCTCAAGAAAGTAGATAAAGTAAGTAAACCCAACATAAACAGAAGGAAGAAAATAGTAAAAAATAAAATTCAGAATAGGAAAACAACTTAAAAACAACACCACCAAATAATTTTCTTTAAAAATATCAGTGATATTGATAAACCTCTAGCAAGACTGACAGAGAAGACAAAAGACACAAATCACTAATAGCAGGAATAAACTGGATATACGCTACAGATTCTGCAGCCACTATGCACAAATTAATGCTCATAAATTCAACAACTCAGAATAAATTGACCAATTCCATGAAGCATAATCAAAATTCAATCAAGATGAAATACATAGCCTGTTCTATAATGGTACCATAACCATTAAATAAATGTGTAATTAAAAAGCTCCCCAAAAAGAAATCTCCAGGCCCAAATGGCATCACTCACAAATTTTACCAAACATTCAAAGAATTAAAACCAATTTTTATCAGTTGTTTTTAGAACTAGAGGAGGAGGAAACAGTTCCTGTTACCTTGACATCAAAACTAGAAGAAGTTCAAAAAAAAGAAAGCTACAAAACAAAATCTTATATGAACATAGAAAGCAAAATTCCAATAAAATATCAGCCAATCAAGTTCAGCAATGTATAAAAATGATTATACATATACCATGACTAAAAGAGATTTATTTTATCAGTTCTTCATCTTATGGCTGCACAAAAGACATTTAGAAATACCTCATCTTATCCTAAAACAATTTAAAAGTATTTATTATTATAGTCTGCAAGGCTTGTCTCACATTCAAGAAGCAATCAATGGAATTCATTGTATCAATGGGTTAAAAAAAAGAAAAATCTTCTCATTATGTCAGTTAACACCAAAAAAAGCATTTGGCAAAATTCAACACCCATTTATTACAAAAATTCTCAGCATACTGGGAATAGATAACTTCCTAAACTTGAGTTTAAAAAATCTACAACATATCTAGAAGCTAATAGGATACTTAATATTGAAAGACAATGTTTTTCCTTTGAGACGGGGAACAATGCAAACCTATTCACTCTCACTACTATTATTCTACACAGTGTTGAAAATTCTAGGCAACACAATAGGCAAGAAAAAGAAATAAACATTTGAAAAAAAATAAAACTGTTCTTGTTTGCAGATGACATGATTATTTACACAGAAAAACCCCAGGGATATACAAAAATACTCCAATAATGAGTACAGCAAGGTTCCGGGATCTTACAAGATCAATACACAAAAACTAATTGGATTTCTATATACTAAGATTGAACATGTAGAAACTGAAATTAAAAACACAATACCATTTACAAGCACATAAAAAATTAAATACTTAGATTTAAATCTAACTAAACACGTATAGGATCTGTATGCTGAAAATTTTAAAATGCTGACAGAAATCAGAAAAGAAATGCATTGTGTTTGTGAATAGGAAAACTCAGCATAGTAAGGATATCAATTCTCCTCAAATTATTTATAGTTATAATATGACTCATCAAAATATCAGTATGTTTTCTTGTAGACATAGGTAAGTTATCATAAAATTCATATGGAAAGGCATAGGCCCCATAATAGCTAAAAGCAACTTGTAAAAGAAGAATGAAGTGAGAGAAATAATTCTACCTGGTATTCAGAGCTACTTTACAGCTACAGCTGTTAAGACAATGTGGTTAAGAAGGAGGGGTAAATCCATAGGTCAATATAGTAGAATAGAGAACCCAGAAACAGGCCCACCAAAACATGCACAATTGTATTTTGACAAAACTGTATAAGCACTTCAATGAAGAAAGGACAGCCTTTTAAACAACTGGTGCTGAAGGAGTTAAATTATAGAAATGGGGAACAATTAGTGGCTGACAGGAATTGGTAACAGAGAGATGGAGTTGGGGTGGGTGAGAGTGACTATAAAAGGCAACATGAGGGGTCTTTGTAACGACAGAACTGCATCATAACTGTTATCAATGCCAACACCATGGTTGTGATATCGTACTATGATTTTACAAGATGTTACTGCTGGGGGAAATAGGTAAGGGACGTAGATTATCTCTCTGTATTATTTCTTCCAACTTCATGTGAATCTAAATATATCTCAAAATAAAAATTTTAGTTAAAAACTGTCTTCGTGTGACTGATAAACTAAGAACTGTCTAGCTATCATCAGGAGGAACTCTAGGAATATCAGAATCTATATATATATATATATACACATATATATATATATATATATATTTTTTTTTTTTTTTTGCGCGATAGAGTCTTACTCTGTCACCAGGCTGGAGTGCAGTGGTGCAATCTTGGCTCACTGCAATCTCTGCCTCCTGGGTTCAAGAGATTCTCCTGCTTCAGCCTCCCGAATAGCTGGGACTACAGGTGTGTGCCACCACGCCCAGCTAATTTTTGTGTTTTTGGTAGAGACGAGGTTTCACCATGTTGGCCAGGATGATCTCAATCTCCTGACCTCGTGAACCTCCCACCTTGGACTCCCAAAGTGCTGGGATTACAGGCATGAGCCGCCACACCCCGCCCAGAATCTATATTCTTCATAAAAATCAATGTAAAAATATATGGCTAATAATGACAGCTAAAGTGTATTGAGTATCTACTATGCACTGATCACTTTTCTAGGTACATTGCATGTGGTATTTTCTCTTTACAAGTCTGTAAAGTAAGCATCATGAATATCTTTACCTAATATGAGAGAATGTTAAAACATAATGAGGTGGCTGGGCACAGTGGCTCACACCTGTAATCCCAGAACTTTGGGAGGCCGATGTGGGTGGATCACTTGAGGTCAGGAGTTCAAGACCAGCCTGGCCAACATAGCGAAACTACATCTCCACTAAAAAAAAAAAAAAAAAAAAAAAAAAAAAAAAAAAAAAAAAAAAAAAAAAAAGGACAAAAATTAGCAGGGCATGGTGGCACAAGCCTGTAGTCCCAGGTACTTGGGAGGCTGAAACAGGAGAATCACTTTAAACTGGGAGAGGATGGCTGCAGTGAGCTGCTAAGATCACACCACTGCACTCCAGCCTGTGGGACAGAGTGAAACTCCATCTCAAACACAAAAAATACATAGTGAGGCTTGGTACTTTGTTCAAGATCATATGGGTACTGTTAAGCTTAAACCCAGGAAGGCTGATAACAGTGTCTATGCTCCTAATACTTTTCACACTGCCTCCCAGTACAGAAGGCAATATGCTATATTGACCATGGTTTACCTTATTGAAAACTGATTTTCAATCAACATTATGGCCCTCCTCATGAAGTTTCAAGATACAACAACAAAAAACCAACTCACTTGATTATTAGTTGGCTAGCTAACTATGTATGTAGACCTAGAAGAATATCTGAATAACAATTAAGATTTTAATGCTACAAAAAGTAAAGAATAAATAAATTTATCATTTGGCTTCAGGATTCACATTTCTGCCTCGGAAAACTACCAGTTGTAAATGTTTGGTTTATCTTTTTCTTAATGGTTTGACAGAATAGTTGCATCTTATGTTGGTCAGTGTATTAATAACAAAAAACTATCTAAAGTAGCTATAGAGTTTTGGAGACTGTGACAGGTACCTTGTCAACACCTAGCATAGGGACTCATATATAATAGGTTCTCACTTAATACATAAGTATATGAATTTATAAATGAATTAATTTTATGAAGCATCTAATATGTTCCAACTATTGTATAAGCACTGACATAAAAATGAATGAGACATGGTTTCTGGTAAAACAGACATGTACATGGTTAATCGAGATAAAATGTGAAGTGTAGAAAGACTTCTTTAAAAAGTAAGTGTGTTAGTACAGTCATGTAGGAAAGCAGATTTGGAACATCCAGGGTTTGTTGTGGATGGTAGTGGTAGAAGAAAATCTAACAATTTTTGAAAGGCATAACATTTCCCAGAAAGGCAATAAAATAATCTTTCATTTATTCATTCATAACATTCAACAAATTTAGTGAATGAATATCATGAATCAACTATTACTTTTAGTTATTTTTTGCCTATCAATTTCAGGGCACTTTAAGTGGGAATAAGCATGACACTGACACCAAATAAATCATCACTGGTTGGTTGATTTACGTGATATAATAAAAGTCATGGAATGGACAAAGCCTGCAATCATAGCCTGTACACTCTGCGCAGTCTTTGATCATAACCTCTGCCAAAGATTGTTCTCTATTCTTTTGTTCAGTGCTTACAATAATAAACTGACCTATGGATATTATAATTTTTACAGTGACTTATTATTAAAGAGTACACCAATACTTCAGGCAAGCAGGAGTGCTGAAGAATTATCTACCCATCTTCTACTCACCTATAGCTTACAGACAGTGCATCATAAAAAAGCATATAATTTTCCATTTGTTCTACTCCAGGGCTCATACCTAAACCATGTATATGCTTCATGGACAATTTTTTTTCAGAAAGACTCCTGATTATATCCAAAATTTGACCTAATATATTGTCTTTAGTGTCATGCCACAATATAATGAGTAATTCCACTGTATTATACCCAGAGAAACTGTTTCATTTCCTTCTTAGACATAGTTTTGTTCTGACTTGTTATTGGTCTGATTTACCATGGAATTTATTATTTCCTTATCAGACACTTTAGTAATTAAGATATGTTGCTTATGAAAGTGCTTTTTAAAATTATCAATTGCTTTTAAATGCAAAATTTGATGAAGTAATTTACAGAGTAGAGTCAACATCCAAAAAAAAAAAAAAAAAAATCACCCAATGCAATAGGCAATGCCTTTCGAAAAGACGTCATGGGTATTAGATTCCCAGCTTCATAGCTTCCTTATATTCTTGTGAAGAAAGTGAAGCAAAGCCAGGGATCCAGCTCCATTTTTTTTTTAACTGACATGATTCCAAGAAATTCTGAAGAAAAAGAAAGTTAAATTTTACAATACAAAATCATGGTAAGATGGGGTGGAGACTGGTATTTCATCCTTTTGCATCTTGCCAATTCACTCGCTACTGCACATAGACATATAAATCGTCCAGTTCCGTCATTTCCCCTTCTAGTTCATCAGCAGGCTGCATCTTCATTTGAAAAGTACTTTGTAGTTCTTAAAGGATAATTCTGCAAGTGCAGGATGATGTTTCATTCCAACAACAACAACAACAAAATTGAATTTTGGATGGCCTTTAGCATTCCACAAAACAGCCTCTAAAGAGCCCCTGGAATTATGGTATCTAAGTCTAAAGAGGAAACAGAAGAAATTCAAATCAAGAAATTAAAAGTGAAATATGTTTGCTAGGCTTTTTCTCTCCTGACTTAGAACGTTGTTTCCAAAAGGTTTAGCATTTTGCAGTCATGTGATATGTAGTCATTCAAAAAACACAGTACTGAAAGACTGGGTGGATTCAAACAAGAATAACATAAATATCCTCATGAAATCAACAATCTGGTATATGTGAAAGCAGGGAGGAAATTTTTTGAGTTCTTAGTATATAGCTGTGGCTTTGGCCTATGTTTGCACACATCTTATTCAATCTTTACAACAATCCCATAGTATAGCTTATGTTACCTTCTTTTTAATAGGTTTTCATCTGGTTCATCAAATTTGCAACTGATGCAGATGTAAGACAACCTCATTACCACCGACCTTGTCAAAGCCACCATCACCTCTGGTCTTGTCCATTCAAATAGCTTCCTAATTGGTCTCCACATTTATTTTTGCCCCTCTCCAACCTGTTCTGCACTAAAAAGCCAGGGTAAGCCTTTGAAAACATAAATGAGACCCTACTACTTACCTGCATGAAATGCTTCATTGGTTTCTCTCTTCAGTTAGACCAAATTTCTGACTCATCAATGGTTTACAGTGTAGCACTGCATGACAGGGTCCTTACCTACATCCAACCTCATCTCTTCATTTACCCCCCCATCCCACCTTCCCACCCAACACACACACTTTTGCTCCTTATGCTGTGCTCATGCTGGGTTCCTTTCAGTTCCTCACAAAAACTGAACTCATTCCAGTCATTCTAACCTCAGAACCTTTGTACAGATGTTTTTCCCTTGAACTGTCCCCAGTCCCAGCCCCCTCCCTACCCAACTCAGCCTATCGTATTCACCATTCTATAGCGTTTGGTCTCAAGTGTCCCTCCTTAGGCCTTTTCTGGTCATCCTATCTCAATTAAAGCCCTTTAAGTATGCTTCCATATACCAAAACCAAAAAATCATAACATGATTTTCATAGTATGTTTCACAATTTAAAGAATGTATTTGTACGATTAAGTCTACTAGCCTATAAACTTCTGATAGTAAATTCCAGGTTGCTTGGGGACACTATTACATCCAAGGTACCTAGCAGTACTTTGCCCATAGTAGACACTCAGGATTTTACTGTTTACCTAACGAATTCACTAATTTAAAGGGCTCTTTAAATTAGCTGCCACACTGGAAAAGCCTCCAGAGCTTCAGTAACAAATAGCACCATCATAGTCAATGTTAACCAAACCTTTATATTTCTGATGTTGTACTTAGTTACACGTATTTCTCCCAACTCTTAGGAGAACCCAATGAGGAATGCATTATCATAGATTTTCATTGATGAAATAGATTCATAATGTTTAATTATCCAATCTCATCTAATTAGTAAGTAGTTGAAATGGATTCAATATAAATAAGCTTTGCTTTTAGATGAGTAGCTTTCCATGTCCAGTGATTGGTGGCTTTGTGATATTAAACTATGTCGGTTCTTCTCCTTTGGTTCTGCTTATCTTTCTCAGTGTGTCCTGGGAGGCTGACCTCCATGGGTTGTATTCCCAGGTTCCTTTGATCCTCTTTCTCCTGTTGTGCCGTCGTGTTCAGCCAATAAAAAGCATTTACAGGTCATAGGATTGGAGGAAGACATGTCAAAGCATTTATTCCCACCCCTGCTGCTTCTCTGGTCAGTTTTTATTGGGTGGCTTTCTTCTATGGCTACAGAGATCACTGGTAATATACTTTCCTCCCTCTGCCCCTTCAGGACTGTTTTACTCATGGTTCTCCAGAAAGACAGAAGTGGTAGGAGAAATATATATATATAGTCTCTGTGTCAAATGTGTCAACAATGAAAATGGATGGCATATTCCTCATTGGGTTCTTCTAAGAGTTGGCAGAAACATGTAAGCACAATATCAGAAATATAGAGGTTTAATTAACATGGGCTAGGATGATATTTGTTACTGAGACTCTGGAGGTTTTTCTAGTGATTGCAGCTAATTTAAAGAGACCTTCAAATTAGTGTATTTTAAAAATATTTTTCTTTTAATACTCAATTCCTTCATTGTATTTGAAAGTGATTAAAACAAATTTGTATTTGAAAGTGATTAAAACAATCACAAGAGACACTTTTGGGAGCCTCACCTGTTATGTAAAACCAAGGACTTTTCAAACATAAACTGGAAGGTTTCAACAAATAACCCAGTAGGTTTGCCTGCCAAGGAGCCTAATATTCAACTGTATCGCAGAAAGAAGTGCAGTGGTTATGTAAACTGTCATAACCACTAACTTAACACATGGAGTTACTCTGCTTACTTTTAGCAGATGATTTAACTACTGTTCCTCCTGGAGACAACAATACTAACTCCTCACCTTCATAAGTTCCTTAACCACCCTCCCATTCTACCTCTAAAATTACATCAAAAACAGAAGTGGTTCAGAAAGTAAATTACACGTGAGAGTTTCTAGGATTCTGAGGTTTTATAATTGCAGAGACATGGAGTTCATTTTGTTCTGCATGAGTATACAAGAGAGGCGGTATGTGTGACATATTAATAAATTAGTATATTAGGTAAACAAATACTGATTGTCTACCACTGGCAAAGCACTGCTAGGTACCTGAGGGGTGTGTGTGTGTATATATATATACACACGAGAGGCGAGGGGAAGGAGGAAGGGAGAGAGAGAGATGTGAGAGGGATTTATCAGGAAAATTGGCTCACATGATTATGGAGGCTGAGAAGTTCCATAAAGGGTCGTCTGAACTGGAGAATCTGGAAAGCTGATGATGTGGCACAGTTCAAGTCCGAAGGCCTTACAAATAAATAAGTTGATGGCATAACTCTCATTTCAAGGCCAAAAGCCTGAGTCAGGGTTGTGGGGGCGGGCTCTGGTACAAATCCCAGAGTCCAAAAGCTGGAGAACCTAGCTTTCTGACATCCAATGGCAGGAGAAAAACATCCTGGCTCCAAAAGAAAGAAAAAAATAATTTGCCCTTCCTCTGCCTTTTCTCTCCAGGCCCCCAGCTGATTAAATGGTGGCTGCCTGCATTGAGGGTGGAGCTTCTCCATTCAGTTCACCGACTCACAGGCCACTCTCTTCCAAGAAATACTCTCACAGATACACCTGGGGCAGCCCAAGCATTAAAATCAAAAGCAAAACCACCTGGGTTTCCCTTTTAGCAGAAAAGGAACGGGCTGCGTGTCGTCTGAAGGGCTGAAAATAAATCATGCTCTACCAGCTATTGCAGTATCCCTGAACGCAGTCAAGCTGAGGCCTCAAGTCAGCCATCACTGGCCTGAGGGTGGCAATGGCTTCCCATGGCTGCTCTCCTGGAGCTGCTGCTTTGTGCCCCCGTGGCCCCCTTAACTTTGAGCACCTGTCTCAAAATAGCCTCTTTATTGAACCACTGAACTCTCTTCCACTAAACCCTCTGGATGGGCCATTCATTTCTATCTGAGACCATATAATTCCTAGTTAGTAGAAAACTTTTGTCTATTATTTCATGAATATTGGAAGGAAAAAAATAAGTGTTCCAGAATTTCCACTCACACCTTTATCTCCCTGACAATAATGACAATGAAGATAATATTTATGAGCTTTTATACTTTTATGTGTAGCAAGCCTTGTGACAAGTGCTATTTTTCCATTATTTAATTAAATCTTCACAACTATTCTATGGCACAGGTGGTATTATCCCAACTTTACATATGAGGCGATAGGCACAGAGAGGTTATGTCATTTACCTGAAGTCAAAAGTAGCAAGTGGTGTACCCAAGATTTGAGCCTGGCCAGCTGAATCCAAATCTGATCCTCGTTCCCAATGCCACAATTACAATGATTTTATAAAAATAGCTCTCAGAGGCCAGGCATGGTGGCTCACGCTGTAATCCCAGCACATTGGGAGGCCTAGGTGGGTGGATCCCCTGAGGTTGAGGGTTCAAGACCAGCCTGACCAACATGGAGAAACCCCATCTCTAATAAAATACAAAATTAGTTGGGCGTGGTGGCACAAGCCTGTAATCCCAGCTACTAGGGAGGCTGAGGCAGGAGAATTGCTTGAACCTGGGAGGCCGAGGTTATGGTGAGTCGAGATTGTACCACTGCACTCCAGCCTGGGCAACAAGAGAGAAACTCCATCTCAAAAAAAAACAAAAAAACATAGCTCTCAGGGTAGAAGAAAGTCAAGAACCCCAAGATAACTTTGTAGCAAAAAAAAAGCCATTCATCACAATCTCATTTCTTTGCAGGTTCACGTTATCTCTCAAAAATCCCTCCAAATGTAGATTTCTACTTCATAACTTATATTTCCTAGTTTTAATACTGAAATGTTTCCACTTAAATATTTGAGTAAAACTGGAAATTCAAGAAAACTTACCAAGTTCTTCTTATAACATACAGTGCTCCCTGACATAATGCCCTTCATATTCAAAAAGCCTAGATGGATGTGGGACAATTTCAGATAAAGTTCTTTTGGTAGCTTTCAATACTAGAACCCTGGTCACATCATATGTTTGTTTTGTTGTTTATTTGTTTGGCTTGTAACAAACACTGCCTTTAATTTAATGTGAAGATATGGTAAATATGCATCACGTGGTCTAATTTTATGTGGAGAGGCGAAATATTTGACACCTTATGTCCTTTGCAAAAAACAATTTCCAAATTCCGTGGGGGAAATAATCACTTTTAAATCTTATTGATCAACTAGATTTAGTAACACATTCATTACCTAATTTGATCTCCATAAAAACTTATGAGATATGAGATATGACCTTCATTTAAGAGTGGAGGCGTGACTTAGTGACGTTGCTGGTTAGGGAAAAACAAAATTGCCGCCCAGGCCTCTTGAATACTAGCCTGGCTTCTTATGTTGCATCTTGCTCTGGCTGCCAGCATAAAATAGGCATGAATCACCTGGAGATAAATCCTAATGCCTAAAGATTCCTAACAAGAGAGGAATGAGCTCCCATTAAATGAATGTGACCTTTGCTGAACCCCAAATATTTGAAACCAAGTGGGTGCTTTTGGGTTGAGTCTTAGGCCACCAGACCTACAAGACCTTTCTGGGTGGATTGCAGTGCCTGTAAGGCAGCTACTGTTGAAGAGTGCTATCCATTTGCCCAGACAGTACATTTGGGAAAGTTTGCTTTTCTTTGCTTCCTTTTAAATCTGCCATTTTAAGCAATTAATCACCTGTGGAGTCTTTTAGTTCCCAGGAGAGATTTCTAGTGCTTTTGCTACATTTCAAATCCCTTCAATTAAACCCATTTCCAAACCAAATGACTCATTTTATTATTATTTAGTTTAGGACATTTAAAAATCTTCCTGTTTATTTCCAGATAACATTTTAAGCGGCTTATTGTAAAAGCACAAGGGAAAGAAGCCAAAGACATTTGACATAATCAAATAATAATACTTGCTGATATTTATTTAATGCTTATGATGTGCCAGCCACCATGCTGGCCCTTTACATACATTATCATATTTGCCCTAATCTACGAAGCAGATATTTTCATATAAGAAATTGAGATTTCAGAACTGAAATAGCTTGTCTACACAAATAAAATAGAATGGAGCCAGGACTAAAACCCAAGTGTGTCTCACTTCATCCTCCTAACTTTGTAAGCACTGTAACGTATTGTTTTCTGAAAAGCCTTCTCCATGACGATGCCTACCAAAGAGAAACAAGGCATGACAGGACAGTGGGGAGGGATAGAACTATAATTTTAAAAATGTGGTGAAAGTAAGTTTTAGTATCTGACCATATAACTTAGCTAAACATTTTGTAGCGGATAGGACAAAAGAAAAAAAATGCAGAAAGGTCCAGGGGAATAGTAAGTGACCAATTTCAGAGTTAGTAAATCCTGATTTTAAATTCTAGCTCAGCTATCAACTAGCTGTGTAACTTCAGACAGGTTACCTCTATTCTCTGAACTTTAATTCAGTCATCTATAAAATAGAGATAGTGAAATTACTTTGTGTTACTGAGAAGTTTAAAGATAATATGTGCAAGGGAACTGACGGTTTCTGACACATGGCAGAGACTTTAAAAAGCTAGTAATTGTTGCAAACTCCTCTGTTAGCCCATCGCAGTGTTTCTTTCTCAGAATACTCTTGAAATTTACGGCTTGTATTTTGCATTTTACAGAGGAGAAACCCAAGGCTCATAAAATGTTAATAACTTCAGTAAGATCATGTACAGCTGGGATGAAAACATATAGATATCAACTAACAAGTCAATATTTTTTTTTCATCACACATTCTTTGAATTGTCCAACCAAAGGAGGAAGACCTGTTTATCAGAAAAACCATATCTTTTCCTGGCTTGGAGCCTGAGAAGTATTGGCCATGAGAGCTGTTAAATGACAGCAGTAAGCAAAGTAACCACCAATGTCCTAGATGACAGTTTTATGAGAAAGACGAAGGCCTTCCTTGTATGACTGGTTCTTAAATCACAGGTTCATAGTAAAAACCAAGGGTATGGTGGAAAACAAAGTTATTTAAGCTAATTTTGGCAGGGGGTTGGGAGTGGAGTAGACGATGTGAACCAGACATGTAGCCTTCTTGTGGTGTCACTTAATACAAGGTTAAAGCTGGGAACCTCTTGAGGAGTGAATTCCTGTAAAATATCCACTCTGGGTTCAGTTTTATAGTGGGGCTTTTAACTAGAGTATGACAAATAGTGGATAGTTTTGATGCGTATTTCTTTAATTCCAAGACAATTAACAGTTTACAGAGACTTTAATATAGGAATCTGGCCTCTTGTGTGGGATATGGCATATATTTTTCTAGGTATTTGGCAAGAATTTGGAGAAATAACAAGACACTTCATCAGACTTTGGGTTAAGTAAACAGCCCTAAAGCATGTCCTATCAGTCATGACCTATAAGTGAGAGAATCATTCCCAATTTCATGACTGTCAATCAGTTTCATCCAAATGTTAAACATGGAATTAATTCTTCCTTCATTTCCTTAATCTGGGGTCTTTGTATATGGCTTCTCCCTTGCTCACTTTGCTTGTACTATGTTGCTTCCTTAACCTTTATTTTTTATTTCTGTACAATGGAGACAATACTAGCCCTCCCTTAGTCACGGTGAATATCAAATGGGATGGTTTATATAAAGTTCTTTGAAGCATGCAAAATGTAAACAGCTGAATTATATTAAGTTGATAGGTATCTTCTAAATAAGAGTCAAAATTTCTAAAGTGTTTTCACAAATAATCTATTGCTGTTTTTAGTGATAAATGGCAGAATACCACACCCTAAATGTGTGCATATATTTATACACATACACCTTATTGGGAAATGTGAACTAATGTTTGCCAATACCTATCATGAACTAGGCATTTTTAAATTCTCTATCTCATTTAATATTCACAACCATCCTCTGAGAGATCAGTGCCTTCCTTTCTCTGTTAACAGGGCCTATCTCATTTCTAGGATGAGACAGCTGGAATTTCCAAACAAGTTCTCTGAAGAAATGATACGTGAACTCAGACTACTTGGTACCCGAGTACTTCCTTCATCCATCCATTGATGAGGCTACTTTCTCATATTTATAGAATGAAAAAGTATATAGTTAGAGGGGATCCAGGTCCCTCTTGTGGAATGCATACATATGGCATGTGCAGCAGAGGCCTACGGTCCCAATTTATCTTGTCATGCGGATAAAGATGGATTTGGAAACCTAGGTCTTGTCTTCTTAGCGCACATTGTTTTGTAAGCGTCCTGAATGAAGTGTGTTCCTCAAACTGTGTTGTGATGTATTATGGAATTTATCCTGAACATTAATGCAAACCAGGTGCTGACTGTGAAGCCACCTACCTAGCGCAGTTTGGTGTTGGGCAAGTGGTATTGCTCAGTGGCACTAGTGGCTGAATTAAACAGATTGAAAATATATTGTAAAGCATAGGAAAGGGTTTCTTAAATGACAATGATATGATAGGGTGAATATTATACTGAATTAAAAAAGAATCCAAGAAGTGAGATTACAAAATAGCATAATAGAGTTATTAGATTAATGCTTCTTCATCTTTCAAACTTCCAAATTAGTAAGCACAACAAAGACCAAGAGACCATGCTTGGTGATGAGTAAAACAACATGAATGAAAAGAAGAAATTTTAAAGTGGCTCACAATATTCTCAAAATTAACAGAAATTAATGTTCTTATATTGGGAATCATAAAAAGAGAACAAAATAGGATGACATAAGATATATCAAATATAATGGTAAAATGTTAACTGCTCCAGTAATAATAATTTGATTATACTCATCAAGGATATTAACAATCAGGAAATTTGATAAATTGAATATATATTTGAAGCTATATAGTAATTATAACATAATTACTATACATTCTCACCAGGTTAGTAATTACTTAAGCCTGGCAATGCCCAGCGTTGGCAAGATTATAAAGCAACAATAACTTATACTAGTGGAAGTAAAATTAATACAACTATTTTAGAAAATCATTTTCTATCATCATGTAACTTTGAGGATCCACATACCCTACAGTCAGCAATTTAACCTCTATGGAGTTATAGCATAGAAAATATATTGCTTATGTATACCAGAAACAAATATACAAATGTTCATACAACAGCATTGTTACTAACAACAGTGAGGATAAATAATCCAAATGCCTATCAACAGGAAAATGGTTAAATTATGTACGATTTATCCTTATACTAATATACTATTACAGAATTAATGAGTCAACTATAGCCATATGCTTCAACATATATGAATGTCATATACCTAATGCTGGATGACAAAAAAAAGTGGAGACAAATAATTTTGGTGGACACATTTATAAAAAGTTTCTTACGGATACATACATATGTAGTAAATCTAAAATAAAATGTAAGTAAATGACAATTCAGAAGAACACCTTCATGCACACAAATGAGAAAACCTAGAGGAAATGGATATATTCCTGAAAACATAAAACTTCCCAAGACTGAAACAGGAAGAACTAGAAATCATGAACAAACCAATAATGAGTAATGGACTTCAAATTATATAAGGCTAGAGAAACTAAAAGAGCACGGTGCTGGTACAAAAATAGAAAGACATCAATAGAACGTAACAGAGAAACCAGAAATAAGGCCACATACCTACAACCAACTGGCTTTTAATAAAGTTGACAAAAATAAACAATGGGGAAAGGACATCCTATTCAATAAATAGTGCTGGGATAATTGGCTAGCCATATGCAGAAGAATGGAACTGGACCTCTATCTCTCACCATATACAAAATTTAACTTAAGATAGATTAAAGACTTAAATGTAAGACTTGAAAATGTACATGATGTAAATTATAAAAGTCTTATTAATAGGAGAAAACCTAGGAAAAACTTTTCTGGACATCAGCCTAGGCAAATAATTTATGACAGAGACTCCAAAAACAAATGCAACAGAAACAACAATAGACAAATGGAACTTGATTAAACTAAAAATCCTCTTCACAGCAATAGAAATAATCAAAAAGTAAATAGAAAACCTACAGAATGAGAGAAAACAAATTATGTCTCTGACAAAGGGCTAATATCCACAATCTACAGGAAACTCAAAGAACTCAACGAGAAACAATCCCATTAAAAACTTGTCTAAGGACAAGAACAGATATTTCTCGAAGAAAGAAATACAGGTGGCCAGGAAACACAGGAAAAAATTCTCGACATCAGTAATTACCAGAGAAATGGAAATTAAAAGCACACTGAGATATTTTACACCAGTCATAATGGCTATTACTAAAAGCCAAAAATAACAGATGTTGGTGTGGATGTGGAGAAATGGGGATTCTTGTATACTGTTGGTGGAAATGTAGATTGGTTCAACTTCTATGGAAAACAACATGAAGATATTTTAAGGAACTAAAAATAGAGCTACCATTAGTAATCCCACTGCTGGGTATCTACCCAAAGGAAAAATAAATCATTTTTATAAAAAACACACTTGCACTCATATGCTTATGGCAGCATTATTCACCATGGAAATCATGGAACTAATCCTAGTGTCCATCAATGGTTGATTGGATAAAGACAATGTGTTATATAGACACCATGGAATACTATGCAGCCATAAAAAATAATGAATTCCTGTCCCTTGCAGCAACATGGATGGAGCTGGAGGCCATTATCCAAAGTACACTAACTCAGAAGCAGAAAATCAAATGTTGCATGTTCTCACTACATGAGGACTAAGCTATGGGTACACAAAAGTATACAGAGTAGTATAACGGATATTGGAGATTCAAAATTGGGGAGGTAGGAAGGGGTTAAAGGTTGAAAGATTATGTATTGTATTCAATGTTCAATATTTGAGTGACAGAGACACTAAAAGCCAAATCCCCACCATTAGGCAATATACCCATGTAACACACATTCACAAATGCCCCTTAAATCTAACATTAAAAAATAAAAATTAAATAAAAAAAGAAGTGTCATTCAATAGTACTGTTAACGTTTTACTTATTAAAGTATGTGACAAGTAAACAGAAAAGTTCTTCTGGACATGTGAAGTATATTTTGTATGAAAATATAAAACCTCATAGTTTCAAAGTATATGGTTAGGAATAAGGGTATATATATATGCATAAATGGATGTATGTAGACTAAGGATGGAAAGAACAATGCAAAACAAATCATGAGGAAGTAATTGCTGATACATCCACAAACACTTCTTTAAAAAAATAAAGCTTCCTTGGCCATCAATAATATATATATTATTAATATAAATATAAATATATATATATATTTTTTGAGACAGAGTCTTGCTCTGTCACCCAGGCTGGAGTGCAGTGGTGTGATCTCGGCTCACTGAAACCTCCGCCTCCCAGGCTCAAGCAATTCTCCTGCCTCAGCCTCCTGAGTAGCTGGGATTACAGGCACATGCCACCAAGCCTGGCTAATTTTTGTATTTTTTAATAGAGACAGAGTTTCACCATGTTGGCCAGGATGGTCTCAATCTCCCCACCTCGTGATCCAGCCTCAGCCTCACAAAGTGCTGGGATTACAGGTGTGAGCCACCGCACCTAACCCATTAATAATATTTTAAAAATAAAAATGTGATTAGGGAAAGTAATAATATGCTCTTAATTATTTGTATCTTATAGGAAAGCATTCCTTTACTCCTTGTTTAAAAATTAAAAAATAATAGTCTATTGTATAATGAAGTTGATAACTGTAAAATAAAACTAACAATTAGAAAGTATTTTGAAACTATTAGCTTTCAATAGCATTTCTTAGCAATAATTATTCATTTGAACAATATAGCATGTGTTCAACTTCAATGCATAGATGACTGCATGGAATTCCCAAGAACCTAAACAAAGGCATTTCTGGGAAGATTGTTTCTTAAACTAAATCTTAAGATTATGCTGTTTATTGAAGGCTCATTCTTGAGTATGAATGAGAAATAATTTTAATGAACAATTTTCATGAATTGGAGAGGCAAGCTCAATCACATTTGTATAAAGTCATTTGCAATACAGCACACACAACAGATAAAGCTAACTCTCAGTAAATGGTGTATTGATTTTACAGCTGTGAATGCACATTGTACTATTTAGAGAAAATGTCTATTCCAGTATCTGCCTATTCCATGGGAATATGTGTCTACGAACTAAATGCTAAGATAAGAGCTCCTCTAATTTGTTTACATTATGTGGTATTTACCCTGGAGTGTGGTAACTGTTAGAGAAAATAAAATCACATGACATGCAACAACTTTCTTATTAAATGAAAGTGTGTACGTGCATGCACATGCAGACACACACATATACACACAGAAAGATAAGGAAAGGGAGAAAAAGAGATTCAGGTTAAGAGTGGGAACTTAGTACCACCAGGTACTGTCCCAGACACTAGGAATACGAAAGCTAAAAGGTGTAGTCCCTGCATTATAAGATGAGAGAATAACGAGGTGGACTATCAAGTTCAATGGGATAGGAATAGCGCTCTACTGTTGATATGCAAATGGTGCAGAGAGGAAAACAAATCTTCAGATGGTGACCAACTGGAGTCAAAGAAGGAGTCACAGGAGAGGAGGTGCTGAGCCTTGAAGAAGGTTGTTGAGAGAATGAGAGGAGGAAACACATTCAAAGCCAACCGTGCATTAGCACTGAAGTCTGAAAGAAGACGACTTTAGAGAAACAGGATCATTTACTGAGCATGGAGCAGGGGTACATAAAATGCAGGCAATGAGATTGGAGAAGCAAAAAGGGACAGGATCAAAAATAGCCTTGAATCCAGGAAGTTTTGAGTAGAGAACTAGCATATGCATTTTTAATTATAGATGTATTTCTCTGGCAAGATTAAATGGGTCACAGTTTTAAGAGCATCATAAAATGTCTAAAAGACTGTTAAAAATCACTGAATAGGAATGGTAATATATGTATGTTATTATAGATGCTTGAAGGTGAAAAAAATGACATAAAAGCAAAGAAATACCAGAATCTCTTTAAGGAAATAGTCATCAGATGATTGAGGGTCCAGGGATCTGGATGTGGGGTATGATAAGCAGTCCCTCCTGAATGTTAAAATAACCGCACTTATTATGTGCTCCCTATGTATTAGGCAGTCTGCTAAATATTTTATACTCATTATTTAGTTTAATCTTTCCAACACATCTAACAGTAGGTCTTTTGAATTCTGTTTTAGAGATGAGAACTCTGAGAATTAAAGAGGTTAAACAACTCACCCCAAGTCATACAATTAGTAAATGGAACAGTGTTTTACTTCAAAGCCTGAGCGTCTGCATATAAAAAAGGACACAAAGCCCACATCACTGGTCTAAAGATGAGCAGGTCACCTCCCAGCATTAAGCCAAGAGACTATAGAAACACTACTGCTATCATAAAATTAACAAAGCAAATAAAAAAGTAACTACTGCTATCATATCAAAGTAAAACTGCTATCATATCAAAGTAAAAAAAAAAAGTAACTACTGCTATCATAAAACTAAGCCAAAGAATAAAATTAGACCTAAAGATCGAGAAGAATGACTACTCCAGAGAAACAGGAAGCGCCAAAGAGCTGTAGAGTATGCTTTTATCTTCTCCTGCCTAGGGTTGGCCACTGACTCATCCAGGAAATGAATGGCAGGCTGGCTGAAAGAGTATGAACAATAACAATGTCACCAGTGACAATCACAACAACAGCCTGTTTATTGGATACAAACTATGTGCAGGGTCTATGCCAAGCTTTTCATACATGAGCTAACTGGTGCTTAAATGAGCTAAGTGACTTGTCACTGTTCTTTCAAGTCCAAAACTCATTATTCTTTTATGCAGAACTGCTTTCCACATCTGACTGAGTGAAGGAAATATCTGAATGACCATATAGAGTTGGTGTTTAAATTGCTTTATCAATTTACTCTAACAACTTTTCTGCCTCAATCATGTCTTTCTACCCTATAGCAGTAATTCGGAGGATGAATTTGAGGTGGGGTTTGACTCTGAACTAGTCAATTTTGTTGAAGAGTTATATAAGAGTACCCATAATCACTTCGATAATAAGTGGGATGTTTTCAAGTTGAAAAATTCTCATGTAGTTTGTGGGTGTGTGGGGTATTCAGAAAAATCCTATTACTAAATTGATGTAAATGCATTTTTCCCAGGTGCCCTAAGGTAGGCAGATGAGCACAGCTACATGAAGCTTATTGCACAAAAATTTAAATTCACAAAATAGATACATTAAGGAGTACTTATTCTCAAGAGAAAAAGCAATTTTCACACTAAACAAGGATTTCTTGAACTAGCAAATTCCTCCCTAGTGTATTTCAATTAGATTTCCATTTACAATAGGAAAAAAAAATCAATTTGCAGGCAATTTTGCGGTGACATATCTATTGCATAAAGCAAAATACAGTAGTATCACTTTTTAGAGTTTTGAACAAACTCTTGTATAGAAAACACTTTGAAAACCACACACAAATAATGCTTCCTGGTGGATGACACACAAAGCATCCTTAAAGTCTCTAGTTGGTTCCGTCGATAATAAAATCACCAGTACTGAGAGTTCAGTGCATGCCAGCAAAATTCCCAAATTAATTCCTCCTGATGAACTCCGTCTTTTCTAATACATTTTTTCACTCTGCTATTATGTGGAAACAAGTTGACACTGGCTTCTTACACATAGGACTTATCTAGACTTCCAGCTGTTTGGCTGATAAGGAGATTACTAAGTAAACTTCTAACTCAGCCAGATGGTACATGGCCATGTTTGACTTGAAATATTTTCAGCTTTTTGGATTAACAAAGAGTTGAAAATTTTCAGGATAAGAAGAACTTTCCCCTCCCTACTTTTCAGGGTAGTGTTTATTCAGAGAAATAAACTTTCGGACTTTTGATTGGCATCCCTGAAGAAAGCAGCATCTGATCAAATGCATGGAGAACATGAAATTTATTGAAATTATAAACAGTAACTATGGCTGCAAAAGAAATTGGCTTTTGTCCTTGCAAGGATGAGTAAACTGGAAAAGATTTTCACATAAACTAAATCTCTTACATAGATGTTCCTGCCCTGAAAACCTTTAGCACTAAGATAATGACCACCTTGTAAGTGATGGTTAGATGTAAGTCACTCTAAATAGCCTCTTAAATGCCAAAGGAATACAGGGACAGAGGTTAACACTTAGAGTAAAATTTTAAAAATCTGCGTTTTTGAGTCTTGAGTTCTCCCAAAAGGGCCACTTGCATGACCTTGGGCCTCTCTTTAACCTCCCAGAGACTCTCTCTTCTTGTATGCAAAGTAAAAACCAAAACATCTACCTCCCGTGGCATATAATCCATAAGGTATTAGCTATCGTATAATCAATGACAACAGCTCTTGTTATTCAACTCGTTCATAAAAGAGCTATCTAACTATAAGTATCCCAGCAAATATTTCCTTTGCTTTTAGAAAATTTTAGCAATTACAGATTACATTCTAATAGCTACTACAAATCAGCCAGATTACACCATTAATTGGCAGTTCACTGTTCTGCACCAGTATGTCCTGAATTCTCAGGAAAGAAGCATAACAATGTTTTGGTTTACTCAAGAGATATAACAGACTGGTTACCAAAATAGCCCCAATTCTTCACCTGTTCTTGTAGCTATGGCCTTTGCCATGTGTCCTTGTATCTCTTTCTATCAAGAAGTAGAATGTATTTTCCCAATTCTTTTAATTGGGTTGACCTTCTGACCTTCTGAGCTAATAACTAACAGAAAGCAATGGAAATGATGATTGGCCAAGCTCTAAGCTTAGGCATCAAGAGACTTTGAACATTTCTGTTCCTTTGTTGCCCAGACACTGTCATTAAGAATATGCCTGGACTAGCCTGCTGAAGATACCACATGAGGGAGAGCCCACTTGTATTAGTCAAAGCCCTTCTAGACAAGCTATACCAGTTGAGCCCCAAACATCTGAGAAAATCTAGATAGATCATCATATCTGCCCATCCAACTCACATCTGACTAAAGATGCACAGGTGAGCTTAGCTGATTACAGAAAGAATTGATTCATTTCACGTGAACCCTATGGGTCACAAGTCTCAAGGAGATCATAGTGTGGAAAGACAAAAAGGCAAACAAATGAATTGCTGAGGTCAGAATAATGATTCATACAATTGAGGCAAAATACAAACTGTAATAGGCCATAGAAGAGAAAGAGGTCAAGGCATCCAGGGGGTTCAGAGATTTTTTCATGTGGTGCTATTGGAACTAAGTCTGGAAAGGAAGAAAAATGCTGGGAAATGTGGCCCATTTCCAAATTTAAGGACATTTTCTGACACTAAAATCATTTTTTTGTGTGTGTGTGAGATGGAATCTCACTCTGTCACCCAGGCTGGAGTGCAGTGGTGCAATCTCAGCTCGCTGCAACCTCCGCCTCCTGGGTTCAAGTGATTCTCCTGCCTCAGCCTCCTGAGAAGCTGGGATTACAGGTACGTGCCACCACGCCTGGATAATTTTGTATTTTTAATAGAGATGGGGTTTCACCATGTTGGCCAGGTTGGTCTCGAACTCCTGACCTCGTGATCCACCCGCCTCAGCGTACCAAAGTGCTGGGATTACAGCTGTGAGCCACTGCATCTGGCCAACATTTTTACTTTGTACTATGTGGAAGATCAGTGGTTAGAAGGGCTGTAAACAAATTTGAATTTTAGAAAGAATACTCTGGTGATGAGATGGGGGCATACTTAGAAAGGGAAGAAGCGGGGAGGCCTGCTGAAACCTATTCTAACAAGCATTCATCTAAAAATATTGAAGTTCTTACCAAGAGAAACATTCAATGGGAATGAAGAGGAAGAGATGGATTTGAGAAATATCAGAAAATAGTGCAATTGTTGCTTTCGGTTGCAGTGCAGAAGCACCCAGCAGAAAAGTGGCATATTGCAGAACTGATAAGTCTCTTACTCCAACTGCTTTTTAGAAACCCACTGTGTGATTTTGATGGAAGGATTTAGCCACTGAACTTCTAGAGGATGTTGGCTTTTGAAAAGGGGAAAACACAGGAGTTCCTGTGGATCCAGGTGATTGGGTTTAGTTCTGTTTTGTAGCCTGCATTTAGACCCTTTGTAGATAAAATTGGGGCAGATCCTAGAAGCTGCACACACTCACAGGTGGCTTCCTGGGACACTGCTTGAATCTAGGTCTAAAGTTACAGCAACTTTTGAGGACATGTATGCTTTCCTGAAATCAGTGATGGAGTGACCATTTAATACTTTCTCTTTTGTCATTCTACCTTTCTTTTTTCCCCATTAGGCTCTAACTGAACTTTGTTTCAGAGTAGTGGGCTGTGAAAGTGGGCTAAGAAGATTGAAGAGCTCTATAAAGAAGGTATAAAATATGACTCTGACAATTTGATGCTGATCGTTTGTGATGTGTGAAATTAAATCCTTATCCAATGTGCCTAGACAATGCAATTAGTCTTGGGTGTCTATATTAAGAAACCTTTTTTGTTAAATCAGTGCAGGAGCTCAGCTCAGAAATAGACCACCCTGGAGAAAAAGTTTTAAGATGTAAGTCATTCAGTGCCCCAGGTTTCCAAGAAAAAAGTACAAATGTATGATGACAAAGAATAAGGGAAAGTTAAACGACTTGTCCGTTAACGTATATACACTGATTAATTATCTGTTTACACCACTCATGCATTTATGTATTCATCTTTTAGCATATATTTTTGAGACCTACTACATAAAAGATACTTGCATTAAGGATAATGCTGAACAAAACAGAGTAGGTCCTGTGTCACAGTGTTTACAATCTCCAGAGGAGTGAAGAGACAGATATTAAACAAATACAAATAGTTGCATAATTTTAAAGTGTAGCAAATATTAGGCAAAAGAAGCAACACAAATAGTCAACAGGAGAGCAAGAACTTTGTCTTTCTTTGTCACAGTTGTATGTGCCAGGCACTGCCCCAAGACATTGACATCTAGCAATTCATTTAATTTAATCCTTAAAATGGAGGCACTATTACTACTCCCATTTGAAGGATGAGAAAAATGAGATAAAAAGAGGTTAAGATTGGCTGGGTACAGTGGCTCACGCCTGTAATCCTGGCACTTTGGGAGGCTGAGGTGGGTGGATCATGATGTCAGGAGTTTGAGACCAACCTGACCAACATGGTGAAACCCCATCTCGACTAAAAATACAAAAATTAGCCAGGTGTGGTGGCGTGTGCCTGTAATTCCAGCTACTCAGGAGTCTGAGGCAGGAGAATCGCTTAAACCTGGGAGGCGGAGGTTGCAGTGAGCCAAGACCACGCCACTGCACTCCAACCTGGGCAACAGAGCAAGATTCTGTCTCAAAAATAAAAAATAAATAATAATTATAAAAGAGGTTAAGGTTAACCAAGATCACATATCAGTAAGTGGCCAAATAAGAAGGAGAAACCAGAGAGTGGGGCTTATGGAGAGGGTGTTCTCATCCACTGTGCTACCTGCCTATGCCCACATCGAAGAGCTCATCTCCACCTAGTAACCCAACCCTCTCCTCTATTGCAACACATCTTATTCAACCTTTGCAATACAGCCTATGGCAAGCCTTCTGTGACACGTCATCAAATCCCACAGAGACAGTTAATGTCTCTCCTGCATGTTTCTAAATACAGAAAGAATAGTGTCATGGGGTTATGAGCATACACTCTCACGCTAGCCTACTGACTTCAGTTTCCTACCTCTGAGGCTTAATGGGCGCAAAAGCTTAAGCACAGTACTTAACCCCTGTGTACCCCATTACACGTTACCCTGCACCACCACCTAAACCACTGGTAGATTGCCACCATTCTGAAACAATGGGGAACATAGAAAGGAATCCCATTACCATATTACAATGGTTTTGGTATGTCCACAACTAGATTCTCAACCTCTAAAAGAACACCTGTAATACAGAAATATCTCAGTAAATACTGTTCACTGGAGGAGTGAAATCCTTTCAAGATCTTTGCCATCCTAGTCATACACTAATCTTTCCAGTAACACTGGATGATTTGATATTATTTTAACATACACTAGATTTTGATATATCTACATCATTGTTTGTATTATTATTTCTGCCTATTGTAAAGAACCACAATAAATCCCTTATTTAAAACCTGTATGGCCAGATCTATGGAAGAATTCATGGGGGCACGAGAGAAGTATTTTATAGAGATAAACCAATGTAATTGCATGTTACATAGTGTCCTCAGCAGGGCCTAAGACAACATTCTTTTGCCAAAATATATTAATATTTCTGGAGCACAACATATAAATATTCACACTAAGTAAAATTAATGAAGGCTGTAGCATGTATTTCAGGTTTTGCTACCATTTGAGCAAATGCTTTTAGTTTTAAGATTTTTGGACTTTGTAGTTGCACACCAAGGGCCTGTATTATTGCTACCTATGATCTCTATTGGTCTAAATTGTACCCATACCTCAAAAGTAAGATCTGATAACACCTTCCCAGAAAATCTGTCCTGTCTTCTGCACCTGAAATTAACTTTCCTCTCTTCTACCCTCACCATTCTCAATTCCTTTAACAGAGTGATGGCATTTTCAGCCTTGTGCTTAATTTAGATGTACATACACTTGTTCTCTTTTCTAGATGGAAAGATCCTTGAAGATCAGAAAAATGGTTATTCATATTTTATCATTTTCTCTATCTATGGCAGATATTATCCTTATCGTGAGTAGGACTTAACTGAACCTAAAGAATGGCTTGAACTAGGAGTGAAAGGGGAAGGACATTCCTGAAGACTATGAGAACTAGAGGTTAAAACGACAATTTCATATATTGATTAGACCTATGTGTATGGGCAGTTACTAGCATGTTGCACATGTTATCATTCAGGACCAATAATCTTAGGAGAACATTGAGACTTAGAGGGGCTGAGTGACTTGTGGTTAAATAGTGGCAACATTTCAATTCAAACTTAAGATTGCTTAAGTTTAAACTCTGTGGTTTTCCCACTGTATTTTCCACTTAGCAGAGTTGCTATGGTCTAAGGGAATTGAGGAATCTTAATGAATCTTCAAAGCTATCTGTAACTGTTGTTCAATTACAGACATGTATCTGGAAAAGGAGAGTTAAATAAAGAAACAATATTTTCCTTAGATGCAGTTGGGACTTGAAGGCCAAATAAGTCCTCTCACAAGGTTAGGAGTGTCAGAGGAATTTATCAGCCTTATTGTTGCAAGGAAACTAAGGAGAATGAAGATAATATTTAGAAGGAGTCACTAGGTACAACAAGATTGCAAACTTAATTGTAATGCTGATCCCTTCTGCGCCATCTTATTAAACAGGCAAGAAAATCCTTTATCACAAAAGATTTCCAAGGATGTGACATTTTCCTCTCTTTATTTCTATTTCACTTAAATTATCACCCTGAAGATTTCAAAGGGGTGCTCTCAGCAGTCTGATAGATTGAAGCCCCTCTCTAACTAAAGGAAACATCGATTGTGTAAAAAGGAAAAATATCAGCGACATCCCCGGTAGATCTCTGTGAAACCATGTACTCATATGAGACTTCTTTTTTTTTTGTATTTGTTATCACTTTGAAAATGACAAAGGAGCCATAAAATAATTAATTAAGTTCTGGAATAACATCTTGAGGTATGATTATAATCAGGAAAGCTACTGTGAAAATGGCATTATAAGTCTCGATTCCCATTCTCTTGTGTGACTTGGCCCTGAAATGTACTCAGGACACAAAGGAGAGCTGATATTTTTGTCTGAGTGAAGCAGAAAACTCAACCTGGGCTGTGAAAATTAAAGCTGGTTGTTGCTCTCTCTAAAATCTGTAATAAAATCTCACAACTAGTATCCACAAGTACTGAGTACTTTAGATAATTTTACATACCTTTATGTGTAAATGTATGTGTATATATATGCATTTTTAATGTCGTGTAGAACAAACAGGTAAATAGAGCTGGTTTTTCTATGGTTTTTGTAGCTCTGAAAGGTTAGGTTGGCTCAAGATGTATTTGAATCAGTTTATCCATACCTTTTGGTAGAGTCCAAACTGTTTAACCTTGTGGCAAGGAGCTCTGCCTCCTGCTTACCCATTAACCCCTCTTCCCCTCATACAAGACACTTTATAATATTCTTTTATTTCCTGTAATGTGATATTCTCCCTCCCACTGCAGTAGGTTTGCATCTTCTTCCCTTTCTGCCTTCAATATTTTTCTCAATCCCCCCATGCACTCTAGGTCTTAGCAGCTTCCACAGTACTTCTGCACAGACACCTTCCCTGGCACCCCTTCCGGGCTGAAGCCATTGCAGTGCACCTCTGTATGGTCCCTTTTCTAACTCTGCTCATATCTACAGTCACTTGGTTCCTGATTGTCTTCCAATTCAACTATGAGCTCTGGGAGGGTAGAGCTGAGGTTTGGTTTGTTAAAGCATAGTGTCTGATGTATACTAAGATCTTTAGTAAATATTTGTTGAAAAAATCAATGGATAGAAAAATCAATATGTCCAAAGGAAGTCATGATTGAAAATGGTTGATCATTTTAAATGAGCAACTTTTCTACTTCCTGTTTCCAAAACTCCAAGGGCGAAGCAAATGGGCAATTTTTTATCTCCTTGAGCTTAACTCTGAGCACCACGTGGTGCATGTAAGTAGTTACTAAGATGCTGTTGTTTAAATGAATGGGGCAACAGGGCTGAGTGGGAAGGGCTAAACTTGACAGGCAGGCTTATCTAGCTCAATTCCTGAGTACCTCATTTAGTAGCTTAGGGACTTTATTTCTCAGATTCCTGTCTTATAAAATTAATAATAGTTAACAATTATAGGTTAAATAGATCTATTTTCTGCACGATGCTTTATTTTGTTTCAAAGAAAAAGATACATGAAAAATTGATAGTACACTATTAGTACTTCATAGCTATTCAGTATTGTGACTTTTATTATTATGCTATGTGAAGCAAGACAAACAAAGAATTAAATCAGATGTAACTTGTAGCCACAAGAAACTTCTAATCCAGGGAATAAAACTAACACATAAAGACCAGGCTGCAGAAAGATTTGTAAAGAATACTGTTGAGGTTCACACTGTATATGAAAATTCTTTTGAGAGGACACAGTTTCTATTGGGGGTAAAAAGGGATCACAACAAAGTTAGAACCTTAATTTTATTAGCAACTATGAGTTATTGGGAAAAAATTCAACTTCGTTTTTTTTTTTAATCAGAGTCTCCCTCTGTTATGAGGCTGGAATGTAGTGGCATGATCTCGGCTCACTGCATCCGCCACCTCCCGGGTTCCAGTGATTCTCCTGCCTCAGCCTCCCAAGTAGTTGGGACTACAGGGGAGTGCCACTACACCCAGCTAATTTTTGTATTTTTAGTAGAGATGGGGTTTCACCATGTTGGCCAGGATGGTCTCCATCTCCTGACCTCGTGATCTGCCCGCCTCAGCCTCCCAAAATGCTGGGATTACAGGTGTCAGCCACTGTGCCTGGCCTTCATTCAACTATAATAAAGGTCAATTTCCTCAGCTGAGAACTTGGAACATAATTACTCCACAGGTTTATAGCATGGCTGAAATACAATAATGCAGGTGAGGGCATCTAACATAAGTGCACGAATATTCCAGCACCTGTTAGATGCCAGGTGCCCTGAATTTGATATTCAGGTCTGGAATATGATTAATGCTTAACAGAGTTTTGCATGAATAAACAAAAAACAATGTGTAAAATAAGATTTTCAGCTTGGGCTTGAAGGATGAGGTGATTTAGATTGGAGAGTTGTGGGGCAGGATGCAGGTGATATTATATTCCAAAGAGGACAAGGTATCAGTAAAGGGGCAGAGGCAGGAAATCTCATGGCAAGGCGGAAGGTGATGAAGTGACTTGTCCAAGGGCACATAGCTAGTCGGTGGTAGATCAGGGTCTTTTCCATTTTACCACATGATCTCATAAATAGGGCCACAGATGATGTTTGAGATGGCTTGAGTTTCAGGGAGATTATTTGGGTGGCTGTTTGTAAGGAATCCTGGAAAGTGAACTTGAGATCCTGCCATGTGCCAGGTGCTGAGCTAGGATGCCAAGCGCAAGCACATAGGTCATTCTTGCAGAGAGCTAGGGTGCTGTCACGTGGCTGAGGCAATAAAATAATTTAGGTCTTCGTGGAGGGTAAGAAGACTGTAATCCTGCTGATAATCATGGCAAACAATAATATAGTGCTTAGTATTAAAATTTGCCAATATTTAACCTATAAACAATGGCAATTTTCTATAGTTCAAACTGATATATGCCAGGAATTATTATTTATGCTTTTAAAAAGCACTCATTAAATCCTCACAGCAACCTAGTCAGAGAGAGAGTATTATTATTATCATTTTGTGGCAAAGAAATTAAAGGACATTTCAAAAGATAGTTAGGACTATTTAACCAGAGCTCAAGAAAGAGGTTCCATCTACAGATAAAATTTAAAATGTCATGGGTATCAACAAAAGAGCTGAAGCATGAGGACAGATGAGATTACAATGGGTCTCAAAAAGAGCGTGGACAGGATAGGTTTAGAAATGTTAGGGAAAGGTTGCACTTTATTAGATGGGACATACTTATTCTAAAAAGTATCCAGTATTGATTTGAAATTTACATATGCTCTATATTTTAGTTTCCTAAGTATGGTAATCCTCCCTATGTGAGTAAACAGCAATTTATTACTTGATAAAAATATAGAATCATCTCTATGCTGGGTGACTTGCCCAAGACTGACAGATATTCATTTGTTGTCAGAAGGTCCAGATTTTACCTCTCGCTCTGTTCCTTTCCATACCACATTTTTAAGTACTTTTATCATACATGTATTGAAAGTGACCTTGAAAATATGTCTGTAAGATAAAAGAAACTAACGCGCTCATGTGCATATACTATACTGCACACCTGGAAGCACAGTAAGCTGATGAAGCCTAATTTGCATCTAAGCCAAACAATTATTTTATGTCTTTGGTGTTCAGCCTTTCACAACATTATAAACATCAGACAGGATGATATTTTGAGATTTTAAAGGGAGGAGATTTGTCATACAAGCTGGCAGATGTGGCTGCTGAAGAATCTAAGTCTCCCAAATCTCCGTTCCCATCTCTATCATGGGGAAAAAAAAAATCACTCTCTCGTTTGTTCGATCTATATACCTGTATTAGTCCATTCTCATGCTGCTATGAAGAAATACCCAAGACTAGGTAATTTATAAAGAAAAGAGATTTAATTGACTGACAATTCCTCATGGCTGGGGAGGCCTCAGGAAACTTACAGTCATGGCGGAAGGCATCTCTTCACAGGGCGGCAGGAGAAAGAATGAGTGTTGAGTGAAGGGGGGAACTCCTTATAAAACCATCGGATCTCGTTAGAACTCACTCACTACCACAAGAACAGCAAGGGGAAAACTGCCCCCGTGATTCAATTATCTTTACCTGGTCCCCCCTTGACAGGTGGGGATTATGGAAACTACAATTCAAGATGAGATTTGTTTTGGGACACAGCCAAACCATCAATACTCTTTACATTTATTCTGTTCTAGCTCTATAAACCACTGGAGAGTCAGGGATAGGCAAACTAAAGACTTTAAGAGCCAGCAATCTGAAAGGGATAGATAAGCCTTATAGGGTTGCATGAATTATGAATATGTTTTGTCAAATGTAAGAGATTGCACAAGTATAATTCTATTGTAAATTTTCAGTACCTTCCTATATGATCTTATTTTTTACAAATTTTTCCTTATCCTACCTTTTGTATAGGACAACCTTCTATAGCATAGATGTATCCAGATTATCTTGGATCCTTGATGTTGTTACTTACATGGAATAAATTTTAAAGTTTCTTAGGTGGCAGAAAAAGCCACTGATAAACTAAACTAATCTTTATTTTTAGACTCAGCTGCTATCCTGCCTTTGAACTGGCTTCTGCCTTTGCCTCCTATTCCATTCTTAAAGAGATCCTTTTCATTCTTTAAAGCCCATTTCAATTGTCTTCTAACCTATAAACCCCTTCCTCTGTCCTTCTAGGAAAAAGTAATTTATTCTCTCACACTTCTTCTACATACCATGCTATTGCATTTTATACAGCATTATAATAATATATTTATGTATCTTTCTTCCTCAGTATACCAAAAACACTTTATAAGTGTAGCACTTATTTTAATACCCAAGAAACTATTACAGAGGCTGGTTCAAAACATTTTTCAATTAATGTTTCCTGAATTTACTAGAGTTAGATCTACATATGTATACTACTACAAATATATGCATATAAAAAGTTCAAATAGGTAGGCAAATTATACTTAATAAATTATATACATATTTGTGTGCAAGTATCTGTAAATATTTTATAAGCATATGTGATATATATTCTATAACATAATACATGCTGGGGAAATATATGTTGAATTGAATGCATGCAAATATCTTGATCACAGTTAACATTTTTTTACTATGCGCTGTGCGCCGAACCCTTTGCTAAGTGCTTCACATGAACTCTCATTTCCTTGGCATACCGGTGAACCCTAAGATAGGTACTCTCCTTATCCTATGTTTGCAAAGAAGGAAACCTAGACTTAAAATCATGAAGTAAATTGCCTATAATTCTGTATTTATTGAGTCAGAGATTTGAATTTTAAATCTAAATGTATCTGACTCTAAAGTTTTTGTTCTTTCTAGTAATATTCTGTGGATAGATTCATACATACATATATACACACACAGTACATAGAGCAAGCTATGGAGACATGTTCATATGCCACACACAATAGAGTTATAGGTCTGTATACATATAATATCAACTCTTGTCTTTTGAATATGAACATAATGAGAGCATATACAATTATATAAAACATACATATGTGGTATATGTTTTACATTTATATAGAATAAACATTTGTTTTTCTCTGACAAGTACATGCTTTGTTCACAGACCTCATATTTTGCTATGATAAAATAAACTTTGGGTGAATCAATCAGCAAATATGTATATGCACTTTCTAATATATTTTCTACATATGTATATATATATATATATAAAACTTTATTTATCTTTTTAAGGGTTGCACATAGAAGATATAAAATGGATTTTCCAGGTAAAAAAATCTATAGCAACTCTCCATCAGTATGCTTGCTAGCCACAGCTGCCATCCCCATGTGGTAGAGAGGTGTGGACCACCATCAGCAAGTGTTAATTTGTCTGTCTAGTTGGGACAAGTATACTATTATAAAGCTTTGTTCTCTGGAAATATATACAATCACAGCTGGAATTCAGGCACTTGCTGTCACCACAAAAGAAAGGATTTGCAACAAAAGTGTCTTTGTGGTTTTGGTTCTTTTTATGCTGCCCCTTCCTTTTTTCCTCAGCCTGTGAGTCAGTTACACTTGTATCTATTCTTTCAGATCTGCTTCCTTAGCAAGGTATATATGCTAACATAGTACTGTCTACTCCTCAATCTCCTTTGCCCTCTTTGCATTTAAGTAAGACTTTTAAAATTCCAGGATCCCTCTGAAGCAAGAAAAAATCACTGCTGCCCTTTCCCCAGAAGGGCTGCCAAGTCCAAAGAACGTGAAGTGTAATCAGGATTTTGCTACTTGCTATTGGATGACCTGGGCAAGTCCTTCCCTTCCTCCCTCCCTCCCTCCCTCCCTTCCTCTCTGTTTTTTCTTTCCTTGCCTTGCCTTTTGTTTTTTCTTTCTCTTTCTTCTTTCTTTCTTCCTTGTTTCTTTTTCTTTCTTTCCTTCTTTCTTTCTTCATTCATTCTTTCTTTCCTTCCTTCCTTCTCTTTGTCTCTCTTTCTCTTTCCTTTCTTTTCCTTTTTTTTCCTTTTCATTTACAACAGCCTCAACCCCCTTCCCCCCATCCCCCAAGGCTCAAGCGACCTTCTTGCCTCAGTCTCCCAAGTAAATGGGACTACAGGCACACATCTCCATGCCTGGCTAATTCTTTAAAAAATTTTGTAGAGATGGGGTCTCACTATGTTGCCCAGGCTTATCTCAAACACCTGGGCTCAAGTGATCCTCCTGTCTCAGCCTTCCAAAGTGCTGGGGTTATAAACATGGGCCACCACTCCCCACCTAAGCAAGTTTCTGAATCCCTATGTGCCTCAGTTTTCCATCCCCAAAATGGAAATCATAGCACTTACATGTTGGGCTTTCTATGAGGATTAAAGGAGATTGTTTATATCTGAATCATGAAACAAGTACAAGGTGTTCTAGATAACTCAGTAAAGTGAAAGGAATAAATTAAAGCAGCAACAGTGAAGAGACTAGAAAGTACTGTCAGTGGGTAGATTCCACAAACTGTAGGATCAGGGAGCATGGGTGAACATCTGCTGGTGAACATAACAAACTAGGGAGGAGAACAAAGTACTGGGAAGTGGACCACTATGAAAGAGTGGATTGCCTGGAAGAGCTTAAAAAGGCAGTTGTAAAGAATGTAAAACAGCAGAAGTCCAAATTAGAATTAGAAATCCAAAAATATGTTTTCAAAAAGTTGAAACAAATAGATTCCAAGCAACACAATGACTAAAGAGTTAGATAATGTTAGTGACATGGTAAATTAGGCAAATGCTCCTTCCACTGAAAAATCATTAAAAACTTCTATAAAATGTTATAATAAAAGACATTTATGCAGTGTTTACTATGTGTCCAACTGTGTGAAGTCCTTTGTACACATTTCATCTTACCCTCCTGACAATACTACATATTTGGTGCTGCTCTTGCCCACATTTAAAATATGAAGAAGCTGAAGCACGGAGTTCCTCAAGGGCACGAAGTTAACCTCACGGTCAGGACAAGAACCCATTGTAATTCACCCCAGAGCCCACAGTCTATATCCCAGTGGTGTATTTCTCCCACAAAGGACATGAGTTACAGTTGAAGCAGATGCAATATGTCATGATTTTTAGCTATTGGTGGAAGGTAATAAAAGAAAAACCTTTGACCGGGATAGGAAGAACTTTTTTTAAGTGGCAAAAGCAGAGTAATAGTCAATGGAAAAAGAAGAAAATAAAATGAAAGCACAACTACTTGGCTTGACAGTGAGGGACTTTTATGTTGTCAAGTAAGAAATGTTTATTTGTTTTTATGTTTTATGTCAATATAAGGACACAAGTTAGAAAATACAAATGTGTTTACCAAGATACAGATGTCTTCAGCCTTGATGGCTTAAAAGAAAAGGCACTGCTCCCAGAAGACTAGAGGAAGCTAGAAGGTGAGAAGGAGGGATGAGGTACTTACATCGACAGAGATTCATGAGATGCTATTTAAAGTTAAATAAACAAGAAGGAAAGTTGAATTCTTCTATTTATGTAAAGACAAACACTATGCAAAAAATTTGTCTTGTAAAAATTAAGTGGGATAATAGAGTTATGAAAATTTGGCTAGTCTTTTCACAGAAAAAAACTGATAGATGTAATTAAATTAATGAAATCAAGAAAAGCCTGTATAATTGTACCAATTTCGATGTAGAATTGTAATTAGCAGACTTCTTGAAGTAAACCAGGGTCAGGGAGAAAGCACAGATAGCAGTGGGGCCAGAGCACTCTTAACTTTCCTGTATAAGCTTCACAACATTCATGTGTGTGTGTTTGTGTAAGAGAGTGAGTGTATGTGTATATCCACACTTATAAACATACATATCCTACAGCTATATTTCTCCTTGTATCTGCAGCCAGGAATGAGAGTCCCTTAAGCAAACTGGACATTCCCTGCAGGGGAAAAAAACATCCCTAGGTGAAAATTATCATCATCAAAGGCTATGGATCCTTCCTAGGAGCTGACATCAACATACTGGTGGATTAAAAGAATTAACAAGCGCCTTGCCAATTCACACTGGATCCTATTTCTCTGTGAGGTCCCCTTCTTTCCCCTCCCCTCCCTTCCCCTCCCCACCATTCCCTTCCCTTCCCTCTTTCCTTTTTTCTTTTCCCTCTCCTTCCCTTACTCTCTCTGTTTTTTTCTCTCTTCTTTCAACTTCAGTGTATTCCTATATATCCTACCGATGCTTCTTCCATTTTAGCATCATGAGTATTTATAGTCCAAATTAGAAAAACAACCAGCTTCACTTTGCCAAAAGGAAACCTTAAAGTCTAAGATGTTAGGAGCTACTACTCTTGACAAAATGAGAGTTTGCCAGTTATCTTTCGTAGTTGGGCTCAAAACCTATTCTTCCACTTCCTCCTTTGTGTAGTCTTAAGTGAGTACACCTCATTGTCTCAGTTTCCACATCTGTAAAATGGAAGTATTAATATCTCAAACTATTATTGAGAGATTAAATGTGTCAATACTGTTCACCACAGGACACTCACGTGGTGCTACGCATAATACCCTATGTGCAATATCTTACTACAGCCATCACAATAGCTTCACAAAGACCCCTGTGTGATGGATATTACCATCCATTCTATGGATGAGTCCGTGGAAGCTCATAATAGTTAAAGAACAGTTCTAAGTAGCCAAATCTGAATTTGAACCCAGGCCTTTTTGAGTGATTGCTCCCACCACACTATTTATGCTATTTCACTTTGCAGAGGGGACATCCAGGTATAATGCCATGGTACCACCTCCCTCCGCTGAACCCAAGCTCAGTTCTGCCCCCTGGAAAGTGATGGAGTGACTATTCAGAATCTCGTAGTTATGGCCTGTGGACAGCTAAGTTCATTCAGAAAACACAATAAAACTCCACCAATAGTGCTCTTCTGACTGAAGACAAGAAGTTAACCAGAAAGTAGTGGCTTTGACACAAATCTTCTCAGTTGTGGCAAATTATGAACTTGACTAGATTTTATTTAAAATTCTCATTTCCACTGATAGGATTTTTCCTAAGGCCATAATATTTTTATCTCTAGCCAAACAACACAGAAGAAAGAAAATATGTGGTAGGGAAATTGCAGGCTTTTAACTTTGTCAGGAGATTCCTGAGTTATCCACAAATCCTCCCCCTTTCTCCACTCATCTACTCAGCCTTAAAAGTTGCTCCTCCCCTGTTCTGAACCTTTCGAGAATCTATGATCTTCTCACACACGCACAGTAATTGTTCAGTTCTCCAAACAAACTGCAGCTACTATGTGCCTCTCCCTGTCTCTCACTCAAGCCTCTTCAGTTCATTTGCTATTGAAGCTCAAGTGAGTTTTCTAAAAGGCAAACCTGACCATATCACTCCTCTGCATGCAAGCCCTTAATAGGTCCAGTTGCTAATAACATTTAAAGCAAATTTCTTACAATGGCAGAAGAGAACTCCGGGTTTTGTCTTCAACATATTTTTTTTCTGCCTACTTCACACCTCTAACCTTAACGTACAACATATAAACAGTATTCAACTATGTGCGGTTCCCAGGACATGTGAGGTGGTTTCACATCTTCATCACTTGGCACATACTCCAATTTTCCTGGAATATGTAGTTTACTTTGCTCAGCTTTGCATACTGTTACTCATGTTTCATCATCTATCTTAAATACTACTCATGTAACTTTCCCAGAAGAATCACACAATATTTCCTTTATGTAGGTATCTCACTTGGTATTATAGCACTTACAGTAATTATTCATTGTAATTATTTGCTTACACATAATACATAACAGAACAAATTTTACCCTGTGTTACAATATCTTCCCCTACTTATAAAGTAGTACAGGCACCATATAAACAACCTACATATCTGCTGCTCTCTAGAGGATCCGGAGTGGCTTTAAAAGTTTTATTGCAGCTGGGCGCGGTGGCTCATGCCTGTAATCCCAGCACTTTGGGAGACAGAGGCGGGTGGATCACAAGGTCAAGAGTTCAAGACCAGCCTGGCCAAGATGGTGAAACCCCATCTCTATTAAAAATACAAAAAAAAAAAAAATTAGCCAGGCATGGTGGCAGGCGCATGTAATCCCAGCTACTCGAGAGGCTGAGGCAGAGAATCGCTTGAACCTGGGAGGCAGAGGTTGCAGTGAGCCGAGATCATGCCACTGTACTCCAGCCTAGGCAACAGAGTGAGACTCAGTCTCAAAAAATAAAAAAAAAAGTTTTATTTCTTAACTTGGGTAGTGGTTACAAGGATATTCACCTTGTGATAATTCATTAAGCTGTACATTAGGTCTGCTTTTTAAAATATCTGTGATATCTATTTACACTGAGATATCAAAAAATGAAAGGGAAAATTTTTTAAAAGCACAAACAAAAACAGAAATCCCCAAATTGTGAGTGGTTAATTACATTAAATATTTTAGAGAGGACAAATAGTAGAAAATAAATCAAAATATAAAAACAAACTTACAGAGGTGCCTCCAACCATTTTCATGTCTGGAGGCACATGATAACCTTTACGAGCACGTGGAGATGAAAAGATAGTACTATAGTATGGAGTTCCAGTCCTACCCATGCTGCCCAGCTGACCAAGGACACAGGGCTAATTCCTTAAACCACCTTTGAAACATTGGTGACACAGTAGTTAAAGCTATTTCTTCATGAGACCAAGGGCCAGGCAAGAAATGAAGTCTGGGATTGCCGGCTGGGGGGAACTTTCACTAATCGTGTGACCTTTCTTTTTTTTTCTTTATTTTTTTTTTTTCTGTAGAGGCAAGTGTAGAAATACTTTTCTTATTCAGAACTACAAGGCACATCCTTCGGCTGAGCAATCAAAACTCAGGCTCATTTCCATTTCAAACTGTTTCTTTATTCCTTGAATTTGCCCTGTCTGATTTTCTAAGAGTCTTGTATTTCTTATTATTCAAATAATTTGGCAGCAGATACAAGTAGAATTCTGCACTGGTTGCTAGTAAGGGACTAGAATTGAAAAGAGAGCCTGTGGAATTAGAGAGAGGATAAAGAAGCATCAAAAAATGGGCTCATGAGTAAAAGGTTTCAGAGAAGATGCGGTTAAGAGACCAGATGAAGATTTTTAAAAAATAAATAACAAAGAATAGAGAGTAACAGAGAGTGAAGAAAGGAGAGAGGAAGAGGAAGAGAGAGCAGGAGAGGGAAGAAAGAAAAGAAATGAAAAGTTAAGAAAACAGTGCAAAGACTGTTTCTCTACAACTGTAGGGATGTTGATAGTCCAGCTCCAGAGGATGATACAGATGTGGGTTCACATTCCAGCTTTTCCATTTGCTGCTTCTGTTACCTTGGAAAAATTACTCAATCTCTCTAATCCTCGGTTTCCATCTGAAGATTGGATATAGCTATAATATTTTACTATATTTTTGTTGACACTAAAAGTAATGGCAGCCAGGCATGATGGCTCACAACTGTAATCCCAGCAATTTAGGAGGTTGAGACAGGTGCATCACTTGAGGCCAGGATTTCGAGACCAGCCTGGCCAACATGGTGAAACCGCGTCTCTACTAAAAATACAAAACTTTTTGGACTACAAAACCCAGCTACTTGGGATGCTGAGGCAAGAGAATCACTTGAAGCTGGGAGGCAGAGGGTGCAGTGAGCAGAGATTGTGCTTCAGTGACTGAGCAAGAATCTGTCTCAAAAAACAAAACAAAACAAAACAAAATAAATAAATAAATAAAAGTAATGGCATGTGTACAAGTCTTAATCCAGTATATTTAAGACATGTCAGTTCCTTTTACTTTATTTCCTCGTTAAAAAATTGACAAGAACTTAACTTATAGCAATTACTCAAAAAATGTATAAATAATCAGATAAGTGAATGAATAAAAAAGACGAATGTATATATGCAGGAATCCAAAAATACAATCTTAGTTGACTATTCGGCTCATTTAAAGGAGTGAGAAGAAGATGGAAAACCCCAATGTCTAGATGTCTTTCTTTTTCAGGCCTATACAAAGGACAGGGAGAGCATGGACTAATACATCTCAGCTATAATTGAGTTTAGCCAGATGTACCAGCTGTCTTCCCTCACCTTTTCCTGGGGCTACAGCTTTTATCGAGTGATTGGAGTTTGATTGAGTTCGTTTCTTTCAAGTCATGGATAAGAAAGCCAGGGTTCTGAAAGCTGATGGAAGGCTTTCATGGTAAGTTGCACTGGGTCCCAAAAACACTCCCTTTTAAGTGTGGAGCATTTCCTCTCATACCAGGGGACGAAGCCAAATAGTGTCTTTTTCTGAAAGTGTTGGTATCTATAGAACTATATTTAGAAGAAACCATATAAGTTATCTAGAATTCCAGGCAAATATTTAATCTTGACATCCTGTTAGAACCACCTGAGTAACTTTCTAGAAGTTACTTATACTTCAGTCATGGCTACCCTTTTACCTCCAATAATTGAATTAAAATTTCTGAGGGTGTGGCTTACGCATAAGTATTTTAATAGATTACTAAGTGATTTTCTAAACTTTTTACATAAACTTTTTTAGCCACACACAAAAGTGGACTGAATAGTAGAATATCTCTTTACTTAGCTTCAACAGTTGTTGACATTTTACCAGTCTTGTTCGTCTCTCATTACAACACTTAAAAAAAAAAATGCTAGAGTATTTTAAACCAAATCTAAGGAATGATATAAATGAACACATGAATATTTCAGTATGTGTCACTTACTGAAAATGAATTCTTTTATTTTGCTTAAGTCTCTTTTATTTATTTTTTCTCTTCAGCTTTTATGTTCAAGGGGTGCTTGTGCCATGAGTAAATTGCACATGGTGGGGGTTTGGTATGCAGATAATTTTGTTACCCAGTTAATGAGCATAATACCCAATAGTTAGTTTTTTCAATCCTTACCCTCCTTACACCCTCCATCCTTAAGGGGGCCCTGGTGTTTTTTTTTTTTTTTCCTTTCTTTGTGTCCATGTGTACTCAATGCTTAGCTCCCACTTATAAATGAGAACACGCCGTATTTGGCCTTCTGTTTCTGCTTAATTTGCTTAGGAAAATGGCCTTCAGCTTCATCCATGCTGTTGTAAAGGACATAATCTCATTCTTTTTTATGGCTGCATAGTACTTCATGGTATATATGTACCACATTTTTTAAGGCGTAGTTATCATGCCATGTACAATTTTACAAAATTAACAATAGCGATAAGGTGATTCTAACACACAGCCAAGTTTGAGATACACAGCTTGAGCCTAGCCTTCCCGTTTTATTGATGAAGCACTGAGATCCTGAGAAGTCAGTCAAGTGATACGATGTAGGTGATACATCTAGAATTAGTATTTAGGTTTCCCAACTCAGACTTCATTGCTGAAGAAATAGCAGCAATCCAAGGAGGAAAAAAGTGTTCAAATGATTTTAAAGTTAGAACAAGGGTATCAAGAATATCCTAACAAGGGGCATGCCAAAGAAAATGGCAAGGATGGGAATATCATAAAATGTGTATCAGGGCAGTGTCATAAGGTGTAAATGAGACTTCTATTTGAACCCCGTCCTACCCTCTACCTCAAATCATATAATCTTACAATGTTTTCTTAACTACCCTGATCATCAGTTTCCTTATCTGTGTAGTGGAGATAATAATATTCGGCTTCATTTCACGCTTTGAAGATAACATGTGATTAGTGGAACATTATATGCACTTAATAATATTTAGGATGTGTGCTGTGGCTCCAAGCAGGGCAGCGTACATGGATGAAAATCTAGGCCTCTGTTGAATAATCCCAGTCTCTTTTTTACCACTGCCCAATAAGTTGTTTGTCTATTGCTCACAGAATAAAATAAAAATTAGAAAACAGAATTATTTGTCTAAAGTGTTTTTCTAAAATGCACCTTTGATCTAAAAATAAACTACAAAGAACTGTGAAGATACCTTGGAGAAGATGGAATATTGAGGGATTTTTTTGTCATGGAGTCAGTAACTGAGGCAAAAGTCAGATTCCAAAAATGAAATAAGATTCCAGAATTTCTAGTTGAAATAATCAAACACAAATATTTCTAATAGCTGTGCATTAGCACACATATTAAAATGCTAGTTTGGATTTGGCCACTGAATGCAACCATTTGCTTACTGAAGATCAATCTTTAGTCTAGCTTTGTTTATTACCAGTCTTGGTGTAAGTAATTGTATTAGGAAAATTATATAACCTCTCCAAATTTCAGTTTTCTCACATGCAATTAGAACAGTGATAACTATCACATAACTCTAAGATTTTTTAAAGACCATGCATATTAAGTGCTTAGCACAGTACCTTCTCTTTTATAAGCACCTAGTAATCAGTAATTATCACTATTATTTAGACACTATGTCCTTTATGGACATAGTGACTTATAAGTTGAGTACCTGACATAACTCAAAGTCTGATGGAAAGATCATAGCACTGGGAGCTCATAGTCTTATCTCTGACACTAGCTTGCCTGTGATCGTAGTGGCACCACTTACTTCTAACACAGTTTCAGCATCTCTCGGGACAGAAAGATTGTTTTTGCTTTGCAGACCTCACTGGACGAGAGAGAGAACAGTTGTAAAGTAGAATTCGAATATAAGAGATAATCAACAACAGACCATATGCAATTAAATGATTTACAGCTGTAGAATTAGAAGAAAATTTCAAAATCATTTTCACAGATCTTTTCTCTAGTCCAAGAAGGCCCATCCCTCTTCTCTTTTCATAGTTTAAGGCTCATAAGGATAGGTGCTGCTTCTGTTAGATGCCCTCCTGGCTATTGTTCTCTTTTCACTATATCCAGCCTCTGCCAGGTTCTACTAGGGGTTTCTTCTTTATCAGGATCATTCCATAATGGTCTGTGCAAATTAAGTGTAATATGTTAGTGACATGACATAATTGATTTATGTGTACATCTCTCTTGTCTAACAGGTACAGGCCCTTAGAGGGTAGGAATCGTATATGAAGATACGATGTCGTATGTCATGTAGCATTTAACAACTCGAGCTCTGTAGCCAGATTGTTTAGGTTCAAATCCTAGCTCCATCATTTTATATTCTCTAGGCCTTAGTTTCCTCACCTGAAAATAGGAGTAATAAGAGTCCTACTCCATAGGGTTATTGTGAGAATTTGATAGTTTAATATGAATGTAAAGCATGTGAAACTGTGGCTGATGTAGTAGACTGCTTTACGAAGATTAGCTTTTTATTTTTTATTGTGTTATTAATATTCTTTTTGATAGACAAATCATAATTGTACATGTTTATGGGATATAATGTGAGGTTTTGATACATGTATACAAGGCAGAATAGTTAAGCTAATTAACATATTTATCACCTTGTTTATCATTTTTATGGTGACACATTTGAAATTTACTTATTTTGAAATACATAATATTTTATTATTGACTGTACCAACTCTGTTGTGCAATAAATCTCAAAAGTTTATTCCTTTTGTCTATTTGAAACTTTGCATCCTTAGATCAAAACTCTTCATTACCTTTCTTCCTAAAGCTGCAGCCTCTGGTAACCACCATTCTACTCTCTACTTCTATGATTCAACTTTATTAGATTTCCCATATAATTGAGATTATGCAGTATTTGTTTTTCTGTACCTAGCTTATTTCAGTTAGCATAATGTCCTCCAGATTCACAACATGTTGTCACAAATTGCAGTATTGTCACATTTTTCTAAGACTAAATAATATTATGTTGTGTATGTATGCCACATTTTCTTTTTTTCTTTCTTTCTTTTTTATTGAGACGAAGTCTCACTCTGTTGTCCAGGCTGGAGTGCAGTGGCGCAATTTTGGCTCACTGCAAACTCCATCTCCCGGGTTCAAGCGGTTCTCCTGCCTCAGCCTCCCAAGTAGCTGGGATTAGAGGTGCGCGCCACAACGCCCACCTAATTATTTTATTTTTTTTTTAGTAGAGATGGGGTTTCACCACATTGGCCAGGCTGGTCTCAAACTCCTGACCTCATGATCCACCCGCCTCAGCCTCCCAAAGCGCTGGGATTAAAGGCGTGAGCCATTGCGCCTGGCCTATATGCCACATTTTCTTTTTCAATTCATCTGTTGATAGACAGGCAAATTTTATATCTTGGCTATTGTGAGTAATGCTGCAATGAACAGGGGCTTGCAGATATCCTTTTGACATGTTGATTTAAGTTTCTTTGGATGTATAGTCAATATTGGAACCCCAAAAGTATAAGCAACAAAACCATAAATAGACAAATAGCATCAAATTAAAAGCCTTCTGCACAGAAAAAAAAAAAGTGAAGCGACAACTCAGAGAATGGGAGAAAATATTTGTAAATCATACATCTGATAAGAGGTTAAAAGCCAAAATATATAAAGAACTCAAACAACTCAGTAGCAAGAAAACACACAACCTAATTAAAATATAGGCAAAGGACCCATACAGACACTTCTCAAATGAAAGTTAGCTTTTGGAATAACATATACTAAATATCCAGGTGTTCACCATGCCCCTTAAAGGGTCTGACAAATGGAGAAACTTGGCAAATGTTAACTCCTTCTCCCAAAAAGTAGAAAGTCTCTTCAGCTCAATCACTAACAATGACAAAAATCTCCAAGCTATCTATGAGCTTAAGACCAGATATCAAAAGAAATCCTCTGTACCACTATGTTTCCTGAGAACTAAGAAAAAATAGCTTTACTTACATGTAGCTACGGTGCTCAGAAAGAAGCAATGATCTTGGAGTTGGGAGACTCTAAGCAAATACCTAGACCTTTTGAGCTTTTAGATTTTCATCATGAAGTAAAGAGAGAAATTCTACCTTCCATGCAGTGTAGTTTTTAGGACTCTAGAAAACATAAATAAATTGCTGGCACTTTTACTATGCTGTACTTTCTAAGCAATAACTATTATTGGTAATATTAGTATGATTATGATGATGATGATTGGTTACTATAAATGGAATACAGAAGACACAGTAGAAAGTCACTCTGTCTTTGGCCATTTTTCCATGAAATTGAGGATGTTGAACATGCTCTTTTGAACGAACTGGCAAACCCTTGCAAAGCATCAAACCGACTACTGTGAGATAATGTATCAGCCACATGAAGGCCAGAGCACAGTGCCAGTATGATTAAAAGGAAAACAAAGCAGAGAGGCCACGTATACACTCAATTTAAATTGGCTTGATTTTCGGATACAGCATCAAATTTTGTTTTCTTCCGCAGAACAAGGATGAAGCCTGTGGTATTAGATTTTGATTATTTCCCAAGGCTGTCACAGGACTCAAACTAAAAATAAAAAAAAAAAGTTCAATTTTCTCTTTAAAACACAAACATTAAATAAATTCTAAGAAACCTAACTTTTTCTTCTAGTTAATATGATCACATTAAAACATCAAACTTCTCAAGATTAATGTGAATTAATGCTAAATCAGATAGGTATTATCTCTGAAAGGCTGATGCAGTTGTTACAGACAATGTTTCAATAACACTGATGAACAAGATGGACATTATTTAAAACAAAATATAATCATTCTAAGAAGAGGCAATAATAGATTATAGGACAGAATCAATTACCAATTTCTGTCAGATTCTTCATGACTTTTATTTGTCAGGCTTGTTAAATGAGCATTACTTTACGTTCCTCATTCAGGAAGTCTTTTGAAAGTGAAACCTTTATTACATTTCCCAGGGAGCAGAATGAAATATAATATCTGAATGTTTAAACCTACATAGATAAGTCAGTTTCCCTACCTTTGAACTCTCCTTGCTCTAATAAATCCTGCCCACCTTTTGTATGAATGGCCAGGCCAAAATATACAAAGTTCCCAGAGATATTTTTTAAATTCCTAGAATATGAAGCAACCCTGGATTATCCTAGGAGAGCCAATCACCGTGATTTCGGGAGTTTGCTCACTCATAAATACAAATGAGCAGGATTGATTCGATTAATAAATTAATTAATATAAATAATATTACTAAGAGAAATAACTCACACAAAGGAAATTTGACATTTGCTAAAAATGCACAGGTGAAGTTTAGACTTACCAAAATTGACCCAGAAAAATTACATGGTAGCAATAATGTCCACAGAGAAAACTCACAATGATGGATGACAGCATTGATAAGATTGATAAGGGTGAGAAAACAGAAGAAACCAATTTATTGATTCCATTGGAAATAATGTAAACAATGCTGAAACATATTATAAATTAATTCCTGAGGTATGGTGATTGGGTTAACTCCACATAATAGGAACACAGATAAATCCCCCACATACTCACAAAGAATCATCACACCCATGCCCTCCAACATTAAGTAAATAAACGAGTATCTACACATAAAGAGGTCATCCTAAAGTTTGTAATATCTGTATCAGATGTCTCAAAGCAGCAGATTTTGTGCAAAATCTGATTTTAAGTATTGTGTGGTCAGCACAGTGTTTACAAAAAATTAAAATACAAAACCATGAGTCATCATTTAAAAAATTATGTTTTCATGGAAAAGACTGGGTTTGTAACCTTTTTTGAAACACCTGTTCTGGAACTTCTGAGCTCCTATTTCCCACAGGTGACAACTGGATGGTGTAGAGCACTGTCTGAGCCCTTTAGGTAGAGCATGTACCTCATAGAAATCACTCAATTATGCAACACACATGGCCCCTGTAAGTATTCCTGTTTAAAACCCCTTCTGAAAGCCCTTGAAATGCAAGAATACCAGGAGGCATCCTGTGCTATTCCAAGAAACCTCTTCCTTTTCCAAGAAATTGGCTTGGTGAACATAGGCAAGACATGCACACTTTCAGATCTCCAGCTTCCTGGGCTGCAGCAACTTGATTCACGGTATTGTGAAGAAGATTAAAAAATATAATGTATGAAAATATCAAGCTCAGTGTTTGGCTCATAATAGATGCTTGGGAAAAGATAGCCATGATAATGACCATTAACTGAAGAACTATATTTAGTCATAGTTCTCTGACGTTTAAAGGAAAAAGAAAGAGAAACAAAATACATCTGGCTTATGGATAGTGGAACGATGTTGCTGTGCTGTTACACATCTGTAAGGCTAAGGTTAGAGATTGCAATGAAATATTACCAGCTAGTCAGTCAAGGCTCTGTTCTCAGGCATGGTGGGTGGAAAGTATCACTGTCTAGGGCTACTTACCATGGGGGCATTAGCAGAAGGAAACTTCACTTGTCTCTTCTTGTGCCCATTTAAACTATCAACGTCTCCAGAGAGATTTCTCGTTATGAAAGCTGAGGTAGCTCAGTGGTTATTAAATACCATATCACATTTCATATCCACTTTTTAGTTGGTAAGGTATGTATTTTCTCACTCACATACAGTATGTGAGAATTTAACCTACTAAAAAGAAACTTTTGGTTATCGGTAATTCCCCAATAATGATAACATAGTAAATATAGTCCTTGCAATCACCATCATTTATAAGTTGGAACTTCATGACAAAATTTATTCTGAGAAAGAATCAAAATTATAAAAGATACGTAGAATTCATAAAACAAAGCTGTAAGTCAAATTTAAGAGTTGTTATTCGTAAACTTTATTGTGATGGCAGAACTTTAGAGTTCTGATTTATAACACAAATCATTTATATCTCAAGTGTACAATAAGGTTGGGAAAATCAAATCCCTTTATTTCAGATTTATTGCATGATTTGTAAACCTGTCCCTCTGTTTGTATATGTTTTCCTGTGCCATGTACATAAATTTTGAATGTTTCAGGATTTTCATGTATGTTTTATAATCAATCACATACTTTCAAAAACTGTGACTAACTGTGATCCCTAAAGAATGCATATAAATCCTAGTCTAGTTCTTCCATTTAACAGGAAAAGATTTATATGTGGTAAGTATACTCTCTAGTCTGTGTTCATTCAAGCATAACTTCATAAATAAGAATAACAATAACATTTCTTTAACCTGCATTCAGCTTCTGAGTCTGAATCCTATCTGGGAGTATAGCATGCTCATCCAAAAGGAGCCATCTCTTTAGAAAGCCTGAATCTCCTTGGCTAATTGGCCTATTGGCCTCTAAGAGGCTTGGCTATTGGCCTCTAAGAGGCTGCAATAAAAAATAATAATAATTGCCTTGATGTCTGGAACTATTTTATAGAATTGGTATAGCCAAAAGTGCACTACACAGGTAATTGTCTTGAGAACTAGGTTTGACTAGTTCTGTCACATATTAACTGTGCAGCTCTCTGCATGTCACTGCCTCCTGGTTATCTTCATCCGTAAATAAGAAGGCTGGACTCTTGAGGACACTTCCAGGATGAATCATGTGTGAATCAGTGTTTCTACCATCTATACCAGATTCTCACAATGACTCGGTCTTTCTAAAGTTGTTTCAGGTGACCAATTTTATTGATCTTCCTCAATAACAGAGATTATGCATTTTACCTCCCTTGTAATCTATTTTTGGTGTGGCCACACGTTCTGCATGAAGTAGTTAGCCACTTATTGGCATATATTCGCCCAGCTAGCCAGCCAGCCACCCAGCTACTCATCCATTCTTCCACTTATCCATGCCCCAATTAATTCCCTTATCCAGTCATTCATTCAACAAAGATTAACTGAACAAACACCACTTACAAGGTTGTTAGTGAGGCTTTCTTGGAAGAATTGTGTTAAGGGAATTTCTTTCTGGTTTTCATAGAACATGGGAGAAACTGTGTGGTTGCTTAGTAGATGTTTGGGAGCCAGATACCATCTGGGTTCAAAATCCAACTCAACTCCAGGCCTATCAAGGTCAGATGGTGCTGATAACTCTGATTTTACTTCCACCTAAATCCTCCTCATAAAGGGGTTACCTCTCCATCCAGACCTCTCCCTACGTAGCACAAGTCACTAGTCTCCTATCTCCTGCATTATTATTTACAGTTTCTTCCTGGCTGCAACGCACACAAACAATCTGTTTTTGCTTTTCAGCACAGAGGATTCTTTACATTGGCTCTCTCTCTCTCTCTGTCTCATATGACCTTGTATTTTGAAATATTATATTAAACTTGCATTTATCAATGAATGGGTGGGAATGAAATTTAGAGACAATTTTTCATGTCATTTTGCTAGGCACTTTATATAGATTATCTCACCGTATCCTGACAAGAATCTTTCATAGGAGATATTATTGTCCCCATTTTATAGATGCAGAAAGGTTAGGTCACGTTTTCATGGATACAGTCTGAGATACTGACTTACTTCTATTTTCTGGCTCCAAAATCTACCCTTGTTCTAAAATACTTCATTTCCTAGTCTTTATTGATCACAGCTAGAAAGAACTGCTGATCTGTAATCCTAGTATAGATATGACAACCAATATTTTCTAATGTAAAACATCTCCAGAATTTTCTTATTTTAGAGACATGCCTAATTTCTGCTAGACTTTTTGAAATAATGATAGTAGCTTAGAGGTATTCAATTATTACCTTTTTCTTCCAATTATAACCCTAGAGATCTAGGAATTGAAAATTGTGAACCATCCTATATGCCTCCCTAAGATTATCTTTTACCAAGGTTTAAACCAATTTTCAACTCAATGGCTTTATTTGCCAAAGCAAACTACCAGCAACCACATACATACATGCTTTGTAACTGCAATCAATCCATTAAGTCCTCACAAATATCCTATTTGGTCAGTAGTATTTCCGCTGTTTAAGTGAATTTCCCAGGTCACACAGCTAGTAAATTTTATAGCTAATCTAGTAGACTAGTAGTCTTGTTCCTCCAACAGATTCTGACTTTAAATTTTAAGGCCCAGTATGTTTTGAGGTTCCTTGACCTTTTTCTTCTCACTATTTTCCAGCATAAGTCAGTCACCTCTCAGTAATGGGTCACACCAAAACCCACTCTCAACTCTCTCATTGTTCATTTATTTCTCCCACTTAGAATGTTTTCCTGATAACAACAAACCACTAAAATTTTTCTGAGAACTTGCTATAGGGAGCAATTTACAGGCATTATCTTATCTAATGCTCACCACAGTTCTTTCTATCAAGTATCATTATCTCCATTTGTCAAACGAGAAGACTGAGGAAATAGAGAGAGGTTAAATTTATTGCCCAGGGTAAAAATTATAGAACTGGGGTTGGTTTCAGGTTTGAATCCACCAGCCATTATGGTAAATACCATCACACCATCTTAACAAGGGAAAGCCCAAATCCAAATGTAAAAATGGGGTGTAACAGAAATAGTGTGGTTTTGGTGTTAGCATATATTTTCAGTGGAAGTAGTATGTCTCCCACTGGGGCAAAAATAGTTTTTGGTTTTTTTTTTTTTTTTTTTGAGTCTATAAATAAATCTTAGATATCCCAATCGTTTGTGCCTTCCAATAGGCCCCAAATACATAAACGAATATACAAGATAGCTGTAGTATGAAAATGTCATGGCAGGAGTGGAGAGGTGAATAGGAAAAACAATGCCTAAAACAACTACTGGAAGAAAAGTGATCATTTAAGAAAAGCCAAGGACCTTGCACTCAAATCTCTAAACAGAAGATTTTGTTGGTTGACTATGGAAATAGGCTCCAGGTAGGTTATATATCTTAATTTCTGCACAGAAAAATATATAGAAGAAGGGGTGAATTGCCTGCCCCGGCCTACTTTAACCACATGTTAGTTGTTTCAGTCAGATTTTTAGCAAGAAGAGAATTCAAGGTTGAATGTGGTGCGATACCTAGATCCAGATATTGTGATTTCCTTTTAAGACAGAAAGGGTATTTGAGTGTCCAGATGAAACTACTAACACATTCAATAAGCAGTTATAAAAGTTCCACTATAGTGTGCTGTCACTGTCCAACATATTAGAAAACACAAAGACAAAAAGAATACAGTCTCTGTTGTTGAGAAGCTCACAGTCTAGTTGACTACTTCTAAAATGCTAGTGATGGAACTTCGTAACAGGGCTTTCAAATGTACCATTGCCCCCAAAGCTATTTCCACACCTAATAACCTAACCGAATGTAAGCTCCTCTGCTTTAACTCCTTTTCATCATTAAAGATTGCATTTCAAAACTATCTCCATAGGAAACCATTGCCTGGCTGCCTGCAATCTAATCTAACGTAAATGCCCATGCAAGCCTTCATGTAACCCATATCGCATTTGTATTCACTTGTTCAATATCAATTGGTTTGATGGTCTGTAGGCTGTGAGGGCAGAATCTACTTTTATTTAACTTGGAATTTGTACAGTGACTGGTTTACAGTAAGAATTAAATAATTACTTGGTGTTTATGCCATTGAATGGTGGACAGCAATCCAGAATCAACTGAATGAGAACTTTTTGAACACCATTCATGCATCAGACACTGTGTTAGTCACTTAAGATATAAAAGACTGATGTTTTGCTTTCAGGGACTTTATGGATTAGTTAGGATTAGAGCCAGATTTAAAAAAACACACAAAAACAAACAAACAAACAAAAAACAAGAAGATAATCTCTTCCTCAGAAAGCAGACTATTTGAGTAATAATTCAAATTTACAAGTGTTTTCACAATTAATATCACATATGGGTCAAATAATAAACTGTTACACAATGTAATCCCTTATTTCCATTTTACAAATGGACAATTCTAGGCAGAGCGAGGTTTTGTGTCCTGCCATAATCACGTGGGTCGAGACAGCATGCAGGGACTCAGTCTATCCCTTTCAGCTCCATGATTCCCCACGGGAAGTGTTTTGACTGAAAGCCAAAAAGTCAAGGCTCCTGTGCAGTTAAGAGTGTTTTTGAACTTGGAAAGAAAGTGTATCTATCACTGGATTTGTGGGGTTCTCCTGCATGAAAGACATTCATTTTAAATGTTTTCTAGAGTGTCAACAGGTAGTATATAATTGATCAAGCATTATGGGAGTGAAGTGACTAAACATCATCCCAAAGGAAGGCTTAGCATCAGAAAATTATCATTCTTTGGCTTCCCTTGACAAGGGGTATAAATTAGCAGGTGGAAGCACCTGTCTTGCTTGGAGAAATTGCAACTTTATAAATAAAAACACTAATCCATGCTGCTGCTGACCAGCCTCTGCTGCCAGCTCACAATTTCAGTCTCTCACTAGCCTGCCCTGGGGAGCTTTCCCATTGCCAGTGTTGAATATTTTGTATTGTTTTAAATACAATTTTGTTAAATAGTAACAAAGAAAAATACAAACTCATTTAGAACATTTGGACAATGTAGGATAATGTTTTAAAAATAAAAATCATTCATAATCTCACTACCCAGAGACAAGATCCATTAATATTTTTGAATATTTCCTCCAGTCTATTTCTTCTATAACAGGGTTTTTTTTTCCATAATTGAGTTAAATGTATAAGTTTGCTTTTTCTTTAAACTTAATAGATTATATCATTTCCATTTGCTATTATAAAATCTTTATATATAAAATGCACTGGCTTTAGATTTCATCACTTGGAAAATCACTGTTTAACCCATTCTCTATTTGGAAAATTTGGTGATATTTTGTTCTAATTTTTTACTCTTTTAATTAACACAGTGGTGAGTGTCTTAGTGGCCAGAGCTCCTTTCTTGTTGCTCTGGATTTATTTCCTATATTCCTTTAACAAACAAAAATGGGCCATCTATTATACTCATGGATATTTTAGGTGTTAGAGATACAATGAAAAGCAAAAGAGCCGTCTTCCTGTTCACGTGGAGCTTACACTCTGTTTTGGACATGAACGAATGAACAGTCTCTGGGGTGAAAATTAGAAACACAGAGGAGTCTTTAGGAGTACAAAGGAGGTCAGATAACCCAGATGAAAAGTTAGTGATAAGGCTTCCTGGAGTAATTGATTATAAAGGATAAAAAAAAAATGGGTAAAAAAGAAAAGGACAAATTAGTTTATATACTTAGAATGGTGTGTGTATGATTCCTTTGGGGAACTCAAAGATATTTATTATTTTGAGATACTCAAAATGAGAAATGAGAATGACGAGGCTGAAGATTAACAAGCACAAAGATAATAAAGGACAAGTTTAAGACTTTATTTGAGACACTGACTTTCACCCCAAGGGTAATATAGAACTATTAAGGCATTTTATCTAGGAAAGTAATACGGTGAGATTTCTGTAAAGTAAGATTCCTGGAAACTGAATTACTGGGATATAGAAGATATCTTTTAGGGTCCTAAAATATGTTGCGAAACCATTTTCCAAACTGTTACCATAATGCTTGCCTTCCCATTGGCCTCATACGAGAAAGGCCATTTGTTATTGGGTATAACAATGTCTCACATTTACTGGAACATATTTCTGTTCTTGGTACTATACTAACTGGTACTTTACATTGATTTGCTTAGTGAGGCCTTACAGCAATCTGTTAGGGTTGAAAATATTGCTTCCATTTAATAAAATTTCTTAAAAGTTATAAAGAAAGAATAATTTTCCCACAGTCGCGGAAGAAGTAAATAGCTGGACTTAGGGTCAAGCATGCTTGAGTCTTAGAGTCCATTCTCCCTCTTAATAAGCTTCGACACCTTTCAACTCATTATTGATATACATAATTCCCATAGAATATAATGCCAACATTCATTATCTTGCCTAGGTTTTATTTCTATAGGATTTTTATAACATTTGCATAGACTTTTCTGGAATTTGACTTCTCTTAGGAAAACCATTTGTGAAAGAAAGAAGAACAGCAAAGGTTAGGTGATGGGAGACAGGCTTAGTTACGGGCAGGTGGCGTGTTTACACAGTACCCTTTATCTTCCCTGTTACCACTACAGAACAGCTGTTAATCTGTTTTCCCCAGATTAATGTTAGCAATGGATCAGATGCAGTTGCCCTACAAAGTGCCAGACCTCAGGATGTAAAAAAAGTAAATAAGTTTAGAAGGAGGCTTGCTTCTCAATGACATCAGGCTGGAACGATAGAGAACCCTTTGTCTCTTTAGGCCTTACTCTGGCTACATTCATGACTGTGAATTATTCCATGTTTGTAGACTCCTCACAGCACAATATGGAGCTGCCCATCATTGCTAACTGTCAGTGGAGAGAAAGGCTTGGGCAGCCTTAAAGTGTGAACCAAACTGTGGGTCCAATATTTGCAATCAATTCCCTTTTCCTCAGTTTTAATGCAATTATATTCATTGAACATAGTCCACCAAGGATTTGAGAATAAATTACATATTGAAATTTGAAAGATCTTGCAAAATGTATAGAAATATTACCTAAGACAGATATTGGAAAGGAGCAATGATGTAGATCCATTGAATGAGGCAAAATGGTTTGCCCTCTTACCAGCTATGGTAACTTAGTCTCTTTAAATGTCAGTTTCCTTCTTTTTCCAATGATGACAATAATGATACTCATTGTGATGGTGAAGAGTAAATGCCATGACTTATCAAATATATCTAACACTGTATCTGAGACAGTAAAAGGAAGTTCTCCTTAAAAATATATTATTCAAAAATATTAAATAAAATTATTCAAATATATATGGTTTGTTGCTATGTATCATTTTTAAATTACTTATTCAGTTATTTAAAATATAGTTTTAAATTTTATTGAATGGAATTGAGAAAACCATCCTGATGGAATAGTGTGATAAAAACCACTATATTTGGGAGGAGCCAAGATGGCCAAATAGGAACAGCTCCAGTCTACAGCTCCCAGCGCGAGCGACGCAGAAGACAGGTGATTTCTGCATTTCCATCTGAGGTACCATGTTCATCTCACTAGGGAGTGCCAGACAGTGGGCGCAGGTCAGTGGGTGAGTGCACCGTGCGCCAGCCTCACTCGGGAAGCGCAAGGGGTCAGGGAGTTCCCTTTCCAGGGGTGACAGAAGGCAACTGGAAAATCAGGCCACTCCCACCCGAATACTGTGCTTTTCCGACGGGCTTAGGAAACGGTGCCCCAGGAGAGTATAGCCTGCACCTGGCTCAGAGGGTCCTATGCCCACGGAGTCTCGCTGATTGCTAGCACAGCAGTCTGAGATCAAACAGCAAGTCCGCAGCGAGGCTGGGGGAGGGGCGCCCACCATTGCCCAGGCTTGCTTAGGTAAACAAAGCAGCCTGGAAGCTTGAACTGGGTGGAGCCCACCACAGCTCAAGGAGGCCTGCCTGCCTCTGTAGGCTCCACCTCTGGGGGCAGGGCACAGACAAACAAAAAGACAGCAGTAACCTCTGCAGACTTAAATGTCCCTGTCTGACAGCTTTGAGGAGAGCAGTGGTTCTCCCAGCACGCAGCTGGAGATCTGAGAACGGGCTGACTGCCTCCTCAAGTGGGTCCCTGACCCCTGACCCCTGAGCAGCCTAACTGGGAGGCACCCCCCAGCAGGGGCAGACTGACACCTCACAGGGCCGGCCAGGTACTCCAACAGACCTGCAGCTGAGGGTCCTGTCTGTTAGAAGGAAAACTAACAGAAAGGACATCCACACCAAAAACCCATCTGTACATCACGATCATCAAAGACCAAAAGTAGATAAAACCACAAAGATGGGGAAAAAACAGAGCAGAAAAACTGGAAACTCTAAAAACCAGAGTACCTCTCCTCCTCCAAAGGAACGCAGTTCCTCACCAGCAACGGAAAAAAGCTGGACGGAGAATGACTTTGACGAGCTGAGAGAAGAAGGCTTCAGATGATCAAATTACTCCGAGCTACGGGAGGATATTCAAACCAAAGGCAAAGAAGTTGAAAACTTTGAAAAAAATTTAGAAGAATGTATAACTAGAATAACCAATACAGAGAAGTGCTTAAAGGAGCTGATGGAGCTGAAAACCAAGGCTCGAGAACTACGTGAAGAATGCAGAAGCCTCAGGAGCCGATGCGATCAAATGGAAGAAAGAGTATCAGCCCTGGAAGATGAAATGAATGAAATGAAGCGAGAAGGGAAGTTTAGAGAAAAAAGAATAAAAAGAAACGAGCAAAGCCTCCAAGAAATGTGGGACTATGTGAAAAGACCAAATCTACGTCTGATTGGTGTACCTGAAAGTGACAGGGAGAATGGAAACAAGTTGGAAAACACTGTGCAGGATATTATCCAGGAGAACTTCCCCAATCTAGCAAGGCAGGCCAACATTCAGATTCAGGAAATACAGAGAACGCCACAAAGATACTCCTCGAGAAGAGCAACTCCAAGACACATAATTGTCAGATTCACCAAAGTTGAAATGAAGGAAAAAATGTTAAGGGCAGCCAGAGAGAAAGGTCGGGTTACCATCAAAGGGAAGCCCATCAGACTAACAGCGGATCTCTCGGCAGAAACCCTACAAGCCAGAAGAGAGTGGGGGCCAATATTCAACATTCTTAAAGAAAAGAATTTTCAACCCAGAATTTCATATCCTGCCAAACTAAGCTTCCTAAGTGAAGGAGAAATAAAATACTTTACAGACAAGCAAATGCTGAGAGATTTTGTCACCACCAGGCCTGCCCTAAAAGAGCTCCTGAAGGAAGCGCTAGACATGGAAAGGCACAACCGGTACCAGCCACTGCAAAATCATACCGAAATGTAAAGACCATCGAGACTAGGAAGAGACTGCATCAACTAACGAGCAAAATAACCAGCTAACATCATAATGACAGGATCAGATTCACACATAACAATATTAACTCTAAATGTAAATGGACTAAATGCTGCAATTAAAAGACACAGACTGGCAAATTGGATAAAGACTCAAGACCCATCAGTGTGCTGTATTCAGGAAACCCATCTCACGTGCAGAGACACACATAGGCTCAGAATAAAAGGATGGAGGAAGATCTACCAAGCAAATGGAAAACAAAAAAAGGCAGGGGTTGCAATCCTAGTCTCTGATAAAACAGACTTTAAACCAACAAAGATCAAAAGAGACAAAGAAGGCCATTACATAATGGTAAAGGGATTAATTCAACAAGAAGAGCTAACTATCCTAAATATATACACACCCAATACAGGAGCACCCAGATTCATAAAGCAAGTCCTGAGTGACCTACAAAGAGACTTAGACTCCCACACATTAATAATGGGAGATTTTAACACCCCACTGTCAACATTAGACAGATCAACGAGACAGAAAGTCAACAAGGATACCCAGGAATTGAACTCAGCTCTGCACCAAGCGGACCTAATAGACATCTACAGAACTCTCCACCCCAAATCAACAGAATATACATTTTTTTCAGCACCACACCACACCTATTCCAAAATTGACCATATACTTGGAAGTAAAGCTCTCCTCAATAAATGTAAAAGAACAGAAATTATAACAAACTATCTCTCAGATCACAGTGCAATCAAGTTAGAACTCAGGATTAAGAATCTCACTCAAAACCGCTCAACTACATGGAAACTGAACAACCTGCTCCTGAATGAATGACTACTGGGTACATAACGAAATGAAGGCAGAAATAAAGATGTTCTTTGAAACCAACGAGAACCAAGACACAACATACCAGAATCTCTGGGATGCATTCAAAGCAGTGTGTAGAGGGAAATTTATAGCACTAAATGCCCACAAGAGAAAGCAGGAAAGATCCAAAATTGACACCCTAACATCACAATTAAAAGAACTAGAAAAGCAAGAGCGAACACATTCAAAAGCTAGCAGAAGGCAAGAAATAACTAAAATCAGAACAGAACTGAAGGAAATAGAGACACAAAAAACCCTTCAAAAAATAAATGAATCCAGGAGCTGGTTTTTTGAAAGGATCAACAAAATTGATAGACCGCTAGCAAGATTAATAAAGAAAAAAAGAGAGATGAATCAAATAGATGCAATAAAAAATGATAAAGGGGATATCACCACCGATCCCACAGAAATACAAACTACCATCAGACAATATTACAAACACCTCTACGCAAATAAACTAGAAAATCTAGAAGAAATGGATAAATTCCTCAACACATACACCCTCCCAAGACTAAACCAGGAAGAAGTTGAATCTCTGAATAGACCAATAACAGGAGCTGAAATTGTGGCAATAATCAATAGCTTACCAACCAAAAAAAGTCCAGGACCAGATGGGTTCACAGCCGAATTCTACGAGAGGTACAAGGAGGAGATGGTACCATTCCTTCTGAAAATATTCCAATCAATAGAAAAAGAGGGAATCCTCCCTAACTCATTTTATGAGGCCAGCATCATCCTGATACCAAAGCCTGGCAGAGGCACAACAAAAAAAGAGAATTTTAGACCAATATCCTTGATGAACATTGATGCAAGAATCCTCAATAAAATACTGGCAAACAGAATCCAGCAGCACATCAAAAAGCTTATCCACCATGATCAAGTGGGCTTCATCCCTGGGATGCAAGGCTGGTTCAATATATGCAAATCAATAAATGTAATCCAGCATACAAACAGAACCAAAGACAAAAACCACATGATTATCTCAATAGATGCAGAAAAGGCCTTTGACAAAATTCAACAACCCTTCATGCTAAAACCTCTCAATAAATTAGGTATTGATGGGACATATCTCAAAATAATAAGAGCTATTTATGACAAACCCACAGCCAATATCATACTGAATGGGCAAAAACTGGAAACATTCCCTTTGAAAACTGGCACAAGACAGGGATGCCCTCTCTCAGCACTTCTATTCAACATAGTGTTGGAAGTTCTGGCCAGGGCAATTAGGCAAGAGAAGGAAATCAAGGGTATTCAATTAGGAAAAGAGGAAGTCAAATTGTCCCTGTTTGCAGATGACATGATAGTATATCTAGAAAACCCCATTGTCTCAGCCCAAAATCTCCTTAAGCTGATAAGCAACTTCAGCAAAGTCTCAGGATACAAAATCAATGTACAAAAATCACAAGCATTCTTATACATCAATAACAGACAAACAGAGAGCCAAATCATGAGTGAACTCCCATTCACAATTGCTTCAAAGAGAATAAAATACCTAAGAATCCAACTTACAAGGGATGTGAAGGACCTCTTCAGGGAGAACTACAAACCACTGCTCAAGGAAGTAAAAGAGGATACAAACAAATGGAAGAACATTCCATGCTCATGGGTAGGAAGAATCAATATCATGAAAATGGCCATCCTTCCCAAGGTAATTTACAGATTCAATGCCATCCCCATCAAGTTACCAATGACTTTCTTCACAGAATTGGAAAAAACTACTTTAAAGTTCATATGGAACCAAAAAAGAGCCCGCATCGCCAAGTCAATCCTAAGCCAAAAGAACAAAGCTGGAGGCATCACACTACCTGACTTCAAACTATACTACAAGGCTACAGTAACCAAAACAGCATGGTACTGGTACCAAAACAGAGATATAGATCAATGGAACAGAACAGAGCCGTCAGAAATAATGCCACATATCTACAAGTATCTGATCTTTGACAAACCTGACAAAAACAAGAAATGGGGAAAGGATTCCCTATTTAATAAATGGTGCTGGGAAAACTGGCTAGCCATATGTAGAAAGCTGAAACTGGATCCCTTCATTACACCTTATACAAAAATCAATTCAAGATGGATTAAAGACTTAAACATTAGACCTAAAACCATAAAAACCCTAGAAGAAAACCTAGGCATTACCATTCAGGACATAGGCATGGGCAAGGACTTCATGTCTAAAACACCAAAAGCAATGGCAACAAAAGCCAAAATTGACCAATGGGATCTAATTAAACTAAAGAGCTTCTGCACAGCAAAGGAAACTACCATCAGAGTGAACAGGCAACCTACAAAATGGGAGAAAATTTTCGCAACCTACTCATCTGACAAAGGGCTAATATCCAGAATCTACAATGAACTCCAACAAATTTACAAGAAAAAAACAAACAACCCCATCAAAAAGTGGGTGAAGGACATGAACAGACACTTCTCAAAAGAAGACATTTATGCAGCCAAAAAACACATGAAAAAATGCTCACCATCACTGGCCATCAGAGAAATGCAAATCAAAACCACAATGAGATACCATCTCACACCAGTTAGAATGGCAATCATTAAAAAGTCAGGAAACAACAGGTGCTGGAGAGGATGTGGAGAAATAGGAACACTTTTACACTGTTGGTGGGACTGTAAACTAGTTCAACCCTTGTGGAAGTCAGTGTGGCGATTCCTCAGGGATCTAGAACTAGAAATTCCATTTGACCCAACCATCCCATTACTGGGTATATACCCAAAGGACTATAAATCATGCTGCTATAAAGACACATGGACACGTATGTTTATTGCGGCATTATTCACAATAGCAAAGACTTGGAACCAACCCAAATGTCCAACAATGATAGACTGGATTAAGAAAATGTGGCACATATACACCATGGAATACTATGCAGCCATAAAAAATGATGAGTTCATGTCCTTTGTAGGGACATGGATGAAATTGGAAATCATCATTCTCAGTAAACTATCACAAGAACAAAAAACCAAACACCGCATATTCTCACTCATAGGTGGGAATTGAACAATGAGAATACATGGACACAGGAAGGGGAACATCACACTTCGGGGACTGTTGTGGGGTTGGGGGAGGGGGGAGGGATAGCACTGGGAGATATACCTAATGCTAGATGACGAGTTGGTGGGTGCAGCGCACCAGCATGGCACATGTATACATATGTAACTTACCTGCATGTTGCACACATGTACCATAGAGCCTAAAGTATAATAATAATAATAATAATAATAAAAATAAAAATAAAAAACCACTATATTTGCTAGCAACAAAAGATGTACATTTGAGTCCCAGGTTTACTACTGTGGTTCCTTATAAAAGTCATGTACCCTCTTGCGCTTCCGTTCTATCATCCTATCTTGGGTATCCTAGGATCTGCCATATGCTTCATAGTGTTATTATGAAAAATTACTTGTCACTTTCCAAGTAGATGATTCTGTGATGTATTCAATGTCAGGCTTTTTCTGAATAGACTGGAAGTCCAAGGTAGCCTGAGAGAAGAAACATGGCTATATCCTTAACTCTAAGATAAAAAAGAGGGTAAAAGCTCAGACAGCAGGGCAATTCTCCCTGGCCCATAAAAGAAGGCAAGTCCTTCATGCTGGCAATTCAGAGTCAGACCGACCCTGGGGTTGATTTCTTTTCCTCTTGAAGGACATTGACAATAGCCACAGATGGAGTTCATGGACCAAAAGGCAGCTCACAGAAGCATGGAAGTGACCATGTCTATTGAGAGTGTGGCTGGCTGTGAGGAACCAGGCTTCCTCCTGAGATGATGGCCCAGGGTAGCCATCACAGCTGCAGACTTCACAGAACATTAGCTTCAGAAGTCACTTTTTAGGTCACATGCAAAACCCAGGCTGGCTCCCAAGCTCCCACTTTTAGGCTCAGAAAAACACCTGCCACCATGCCCTCTTAGGCAGTAGCTCTGCAGCCCTTCAGGTGAGACCTGCTAGGACAGGTATAACTTTGGCCACCTGCATTGCATAAATGTCCCCTTTGCTTGACCTTGTTTCTTCATTAACCCCTTTCCTCTCATTTTGACCTCACCCTCAGGTTTGATGATTCCTGCTATTTAGGGCCCTGCATATATTTGTCTCTTGTCTTTGGGCCACACTAAGTTTCTAGAGTTTTCACAGCTGCTATTTCTGTATCAGTACTGAAAACTAGAATGTATCATCTCCTATGTGTTACATATGATTCAACACACAAGAGGCAACTGGAACCCCAAAAAGTTAAAGAAAATATCTTGTTAATGCTTTGGGCATAAAATATAGGCTATATTTTCCTGTTAAAATAATTGGAGAGAACACAGTTATGTACGTCAGGGCTCTTTTAAAGAGAAGTTTCCCTGGCATGTGCATTATCACGTACATTCTCTTATAGAGCTGGGGATAAAGAACAAATTTAACTTATAAAATGATGGCAAATGGTATTCAGATGGCTTAAACATCCTTAAATACATTACTATAGTTGATGACTACATCTACTTTATGTAGTCAAAAGAGTCAAGATTTTCATACCATTATGGCAGAGATAAGTAAACTATGATTCATGAGCCAAATTTTGATTGCCACCTATTTTTGTAAATAAAGTTTTGTTAGAACATGGCCATAATCATTTGTTTTCATATTGTCTGTGGTGCGTTTGCATTGCAATGACAGAGCTGAGTAACTGTCACAGAGACCATATGTCTTGGAAAGCCAAACTATCTAGCCTTTTACAAAGTTTGCTGAATTCTGCCTTATGGCAAGGAGAACATATAGGATCCAAACTATGGCAATGTGTCCAACTGTGACCTGTTAAAATAACTTTTTTTCTGTTAACTATCTGAGACATAAAGGAGCTCAGTGTGTTTATTAAAAACAATGTCAGACATTTTTTGTTCTAGATAATTGACTTACTACAATTCTTCTACCTGATTTAAACATTTCCCGAGACATGAAATACAATTAAACAAACAAATCCCAACTTGGAAACAGAACTGAATCCTTGATTATTCAGAGAATGTTTCACAGTCATCATGATAAAGGTAGATTCTCATCATCCTGCTCACTCTTGGAAGGAACTAGCAGTGTGATGCAGATGAACAGCACAGAGTGACCTCGGTTACACCAAAATAACCTTTGAAAGTGGTTCATCTAGAGTTCAGAATTGTGGCCCTGCAAGTATTTCTCTCAGTAGAGTTGAACTATGTTGTTATTCCTCTCTCTTTCTCAGGTGACTAAGTTCTTGAAGAAGAGGGACTATATTTTGTTTTGATTTTATTCTCAGTTGCCTCAACACCTAGTACAATGTCTGACACTTAGTAGATCCACAGTTAATGTTCATTGAACTGAACTGAGTAAGTAGTGTTTTCCAAATATATATGACACTACTCATTGGCTATGGTTACAGGCATTCTGAATCACTTATCCCTTGCCAGCTTACACTTTGGAGGCTGAAAAATCTCCCTACTGCTTTATCAACATCTCTTGCAGCTAGAGAGGGCCAGATGACAGTTTAGTTAATGATACATAAGGAATTATTGATTATGAAGTTTCTAGAAGTCTCCTGTTTATCTGATAACAGGGACAGACACAAATGGCAGTGTCTCTTTCCATCTTTTTCTTGCCTTAAACATGGAGGCGATGCCTGCTGCTAGGAAAGTTAATTTGTGAATATAAGACAATTAGCTAATAATATTGTGAATAGTGGAGGAGAAAGGTAAACAGAGATTGGGTGTTTATAAGGAGTCCCTGCACTAGCCCCAGACTGTTTGTATCCAGATTTCTTGTTTCATTAGCAATGTAAATCCCTATTTGTTTAAGCCTTTGTTAGTTTGAATATCTGTTACTTCTGGCTAAAAATATACCTAATTGTCTCAACAATATTTGTGGAAAGAACACCAACCTGGAGATCAATTAAAATAACAATTCTCACAAACTATTCCTATAAGAAATCTTGGGTCTGGGCATGGTGACTCACGCCTGTAATCCCAGCACTTTGGGAGGCTGAGGTGGGTAGATCACCTGAGGTCAGGAGTTTGGGACCAGCCTGGCCAACACGGTGAAACCCCATCTCTACTGAAAATACAAAAATTAGCTGGGCATGGTGGTAAGCGCCTGTAATCCCAGCTACCCGGGAGGCTGAGGCAGGAGAATCACTTGAACCCGGGAGGCAGAGGTTGCAGTGAGCCAAGATCATGCCATTGCACTCTAGCCTGGGTGACGAGAGTGAAACTTCGTCATTATAACTAGAAAAACCTCATTCTAGAAGGGCATCTTTGCAGGAAGATAGTGGAGAAGAGAAATTAAATTGTTAATCATCTACTACATTCCAGCGACTCTACTTAGTCTTTTGTTTTTCTAATGTCATTAAATCTACACAATGACACTCTTAGGTGGTATCATTAACGCACAGATGATATGATGTGTTAAGAAAGGTTAAGAATTTTGTTTAAAAGGCATAAATCTAGGAAGCAACAAAGGTGCAATTCAAAGCAAGTTCTTTATAACTCTAAAATCCATATTAACTTAAAGTATAATAATAATAAAATAAAATAAAAAAAGAATTTCTGTCATGGATGGGTGTTAAAGTTTATCACTTTTTTTCTGTATTTGCTGGAATGATATTTGTGCTGTATCATCATTCTCATACATTGTTGGAGTTGGTTTGCTATTATTTTGCTTTTGATTTTTTCATTTATACTCACTAATAAAATTAGCTAAAATTCAAAAAAAAATCCATATTGATTCTAAAATATTGTACTACTTTTTAAAGAAATGAACCTTGGCTAATTTCTAGACTGTCCATGAACTATTAGAGATGCTCAAATAAAACTCAAATAAAACATTCCCTGGAAAGAAAAATAAATCACCTCTCCAGAAATCAGATATGGACTTTTCAATCCAAGGCACTCAAACTTCCACCTCTCGGATTTCACTGTTATTATTAAATTAAGGCATCTTCAATTTTTTTTTTCTAATAGGATTCTCAAAACCCAGTGAGTCACCAAGCCTTGATGTACAACATAGAATAGAATACAGAAGCTAGAAAGCCTTATATATATGTCTCTTTGTCATATACCAAGAGAGTGAAACCATAAGCTGTGCCTTCTCATTCAGCAATGATGCTGCTGTGTACTCAATTGTGTCCCTCCTAAATTCATATGCTGAAGCCCTAATTCCTATTGTGATGGTATTTGAAGATAGGGCCTTTGGGTGGTAATTAGGTTTAGTTGAGATCATAAGGTTGGGAACCCATGATGGGATTAGTGCCATTATAAAAAAAGACACCAGAGAGCTTACTCTCTTACTCTCTCCTCATCAAGTGAAGACAGAGAAAGGGGCCATCTATAAGACAGGATGAAAGCCCTCACTGGGGTTCAACGGTGCTGGCACTCTGATCTGGTACCTCCAGCCTCCAGAAGTGTGAGCAAATAAACGGTTGTTTAAGCCAGATAGTCTACGGTATTTTGTTACGGCAGCCTGAAATGATTCAGAAAGATTTCCTGCAGGACTAACAGGTAGATCTTTTGTACTTTCCTTTTTTAGTCAATAGAACAGATGAAGAGAACTCAGAATTACGATATTTGTTTCCAACTCCACTACACCCATTTTTGGAAGACCTGTTTTGAATCCACGTTTCCAAGGATGATTTACAAAAAGACAGCAAACTGAACAAAGCCCTGAGGAAATATTGACAAGTACAACCTTTCCCCAGAAGCAATACACATTTTCCTGGTGCCTGTTTATTGTCACCTTTATCTCCTTACTTGGGCTTGTCAGCAAGTGGTGCACCAGGATTTATCTTGTTGAGGCTCAAAGCTTTAGTGGTGTTGTCATTCGCCAGTAGCTCTGGGTTCCCCTCAGCTAAAAACAGTGGAAAGCACTTTTAATTGTAAGATATATTATGTTTAACTTCCACTGAAAAAAGATGGTGAAGGAAAAAAAAATTTTAAGTGTTTTTAGTTTGTAAATGGAAACCTAGTATTTATTTTGGAAAGATGGGTAGTTATTTTTTTCCCATGTTTGTTCTATTCCCTTTAAGCTTCTAAAGGAACAAACAAAAAAATAGCTTAACTGAAATTAACAAAGGATGATGAAACACATTTAAACCTTCAAAAGAATAATACTGGATACTTGTAATTGCTAGCAATATTTGGAGTTAAGGGATAATGTTTAAAACTCAATTGAACTTTCTTTACAGTGGTAAGGATTTCTAAAAGTGAGATTCTAGGCCCTAGAATATTACCTTGGTTAGATAGACACCATTGTTACCTACATTTTACAAATAGAAAAAGTGAAGCTGAAGAAATTTGTGTTACTTGGGCCTGGTCACATCCCTAGCACCTGATGTGTTCAGGCTACAACCAAAGATTTTGGGCTCCAGTTCTAATGTTCCTTTCAATTTACTACGTTGTCTAGTAATAGTGGCTTTGCTGGTGGTCGTAGAGGTAAGAATAATGACAAGCATGTTTTGATCACTTACACGATGAACAGGGTCTCTATCAGACTCTAGGGGTAAAAACAAGAAATGAAGACACTTCTGCCCAAGCAGATCCAAGTACATATTTAGTAAAAATGAAAGAGCATGACTATGGTTCAGTCCAATATTATTTTTGAGCATCTAATCTGGCAAAGCTGATTTGCTCTTGGAGTAGCTTATATAGAATGGAAACATGTCAGGATCAGGGGGTTATCTTTCTCAAATACTCATCCAGTACCTGCATGCCGTTCATCAAGTGTTCAACCTTGCTTCCACCTGAAAATGTCAGGTGCAAATAACTCCCTTTGTGCAAGAAGCTGATTTAATCTCTGGCAAACTCTGCCTGAAATAATTTTTTTATTAGCGTGTGTTCCACAGTCAGATGGTCTAGAATGAAATACTAGCCCCATCAATTACTTATTGTGTTGCTTGGGGAAAAATTACTTGACCTGTCTATTCTTCAGTTTTCTCATGGGCAAAATAGAGATAATAATAGTATTTCATTTATAGTATTGTTTTGTGGATTAAATTATTAAATGCATGAATAGCATTTAGAACACTGCATTATATTGTAAGTGTGCATCATGGCACTTACACAGATACATATATAATCTTTTTTTTTTTCTTTTTTGAGACGGAGTCTCGCACTGTCATATGGGCTGGAGTGCAGCGGCATGATCTTGGCTCACTGCAACCTTCGCCTCCCAGATTCAAGCAATTCTCTTTGCCTCAGTCTCCCAAGTAGCTTGGATTACAGGTGCCCACCACCACGCCTGGCTAATTTTGTATTTTTAGTAGAGACAGGGTTTCACTATGTTGGCCAGGCTGCTCTGGAACTCCTGACCTCATGATCTGCCTGCCTCGGCCTCCCAAAGTGCTAGGATTACAGATGTGAGCCACTGCACCCAGCCTATAATCTTTACTATAACAAAATAATAAAATTTTTCTATTAGTTATAGTAATAATCATTATAATACTTTTAGTAGTAATTGAAGATTTTTTTTTTCACTATATCTACAAGTCTGGTTTTTGTCATCCTACTCTACTGTACCTACATAGAGCAAGGGTAATAATTCTTTCATTTGACAGTTTTTTTTTCAATATCTGATTCTAGAAGATAAGCTTTCTATTATTGGAGGTCAATATTTTTCTCTCTCAATCACTTTTCTGACATCACAACCTAAGTTAGTTTAATACTGAAATAAGAACCAAAGCCTGACTTTCAGCTCCGGGTTTCTCCCCACGAAACTAGTCTCTCGAAATGTAAACACTGCACCTTCCTCCATTCTTTTCAGAGCATTAAATCAAATTTCTTTCTAGGTAACGTTTTTAATACTCCTCAAAATTGTAATTAAAATGAACCTATTTTGTAGAATTATAAACTCAAATTTTGTACTTTCTTCATATTATGAGACCTTTCATTTCAACCTAAGAATATTAACTTCCTAGTGGCCCAGAGAAAGAGAAAAAGACTCTATTATTAAAGATTATATGCCACACTTTTCTATAATTTGAATGACTAAGTAAACATACTAAATCTAATACTAATGTCATATTAACATACGAGTGTACATTGAAGGTCTTTCTCACTTGTTAACATGGGAAATTAATGACAATTGCTGTAACATAATCTGAGCACAACCAGAACAGCCTTCTCAAAGCCCTAAACAAACAGAACACTTGGCCCTGATTAAAGAATAGAGGGTATTTCCCCTTTGCAGAGACGCATCATGCCTCCCATGAGCAGTACATGAGGCACTACATGTACAAGATTCATATTGCATATTGACCTCCGTTGAGCACAGAGTCTTGGATATCTTGTTCACTGCCATTATCCCGGGAGCAAGAGCAGTAGTTGGCGCATGATAGGTGGATCAATAAATATAGAGTTAATGTATTAAGAAATGAATATCAGTTCCTTTCTCCTCTCATAGATCTTTTTTTTTCTTGGTGGTGTACCTTACAGTCTCAACATGTCAAATGATTTTGTCTCCCCCTGGGATCCTTTATAAAAACTTGCCATCAGAATTTTCATTTACAATGAAGTAGAAAAGTAGGATAAAAGTTTATCACTCATGCGTTTGATGATTCAAAAATCATTGTTGATCACTAAACACCTTGAATACAAAGAGGGATGAGAACATGTACTATTGCACCATTCCTTATTTCTCTACATACATTTCCTCTGTTTGTCATTTGTATAATCTGTTCTAGTCAAACAAAACTTGCTTCAGCTTCTAGAATATAAGTTATGCTCTTTTTCATCTTCAGACCTTTGGACAACCTTAGACATCTCTTCTCCTTTTCTCCTGTTCTCTACCTTTTAAAGGAAGTCTCTGATAGTACTAAAACAGGTTAGGTGTTTCTCCCTGTGCATTTAAGTACTTTATTTATTGCACTTTATTATAATTGTTTGGCTTTCTTCCCCCTGTATCTCTTCCTAGACTCCTTGGATGCTAAATTCCATGATGGCATTGACTATGTCTGTTTCCAAGTAGCCACAGTAAATAAACAAGAATAGTTACTTAGAACATCAGCAAATCAGTATATGTTGGAATTAAGGTATTAACACACACATACACAGAACCACCCAATTGAGTATGCCAGTGTTACAGATGAGCAAATCACAGCTCACAGTGATATAGTGACCTCCTCAGTGTCTCAAAACCAGCTGGTGGCAGAACTAGAGTAACCACTCAGGGGACATTACTGCCCATCCAAGTGTTCTTCCTTTCACACCATATTAGCCTTTTCCCATTTTAGCTCTCTTTTAATAAGGGCCAAGGACTTGAACTAACATCTTTTTTTTTTTTGAGACGGAGTCTCGCTGTGTCACTCAGGCTGGAGTGCAGTGGCGATCTCAGCTCTCTGCCTCCCAGGTTCACACCATTCTCCTGCCTCAGCCTCCTGAGTAGCTGGGACTACAGGCACCCACCACCACTCCCGGTTAATTTTTTGTATTTTTAGTAGAGATGGGGTTTCACCATGTTAGCCAGGATGGTCTCTATCTCCTGACCTCGTGATCTGCCCGCCTTGGCCTCCCAAAGTGCTAGAATTACAGGCGTGAGCCACCGTGCCTGGCCTTGAACTACAATCTTAAAGCTCTAACTGTGGCAAAAGTTTAATCACCAGTCAAAATATAGAACCTCCAGGTCTTTCCCAGTGCCCTCCCCTCAAAAGCTATCATATAAGAAATTTGACTGAAATTCCTGTTTGTATGTCTGATCTTGAATTTATTTCTATGCATATACTTTAAAATATCTTGAGAACCCACTCAAAAATTTATACGTTAGAATTTCCTATATGCCCTTCTGCCCTTTATGTACTTTACATACATTAACTTACATGATTATCACACAACTCAGTAGGAATTTATTCTTCTCATTTTACAGATGATCAAACTGAAATTAAGCCGAGTAATTTACCCAAGTCCACTCATCGAGTAAATGGAGGATGGGTAATAGAAATCTGGGTCTGTCTTTCATGAAGTGCATGCTTTCACCTGTTTTGTTTTTGTATTTGCTTCTCATTTATGCCATTGTAAGTCTGGAGTATCTAACACAAAAGAGAGCCCTTTATCATTCAGCTGAATAACAGCTCTTATTGTAGGGGCTAAGCTTCATTTACGCCTTTGACATTTTAAAGGGCTGTGAAGAAAAAAGAAGCTTGGAGAACTCTTCTCTTCTTATTTCTAAAATTCAGTGGGTATGTATATGTTGATGGGGAAAGACAGGTTTAAATATTGCATTTATTTTTGAATTTTTAATTGTCATAATCATGCATTGTCATTTAAGTTTTAACCTAGACTGCTGTGAGCAAGACTATTGCCCACTCAAATTAGGCTGCAAAATCCCACACAGTTTGATTAACAAATAGCATTCATTATTCAGCTTTGGTTTGTGGCCTATATAAAACAAGGTGAACCTCACATATTGAAACCATGAACTCAGCCATCCTTTAGTATTATTTCCTTCATTGCCTTGTGTATATACACAGGGAAAGAAAAATGTCTCAATACAAAGTTAAACTTCCCTTGGCCTGGATGTCAGCAGAGCTCCTAAAATTTTTGAAGAGTAAATCAATGTTCCCTAAGATTAAAGCTTTGAGGCACAGTAAATCCTCAATAGAGTGATAACTGAGACTGCACCCATGTCTGCGGACAGAAAATGTTGCCAATTCTCAAAGCATATCTCTCTTGTTGTTAAAGAGATAAGAATATACTATCCCAATGGCTTCAAAGATTATGTTATGCCTTCATGAAAATTCTTGGGTTTTACCAATCTACTTCTCAAAGCTATCAATTTATCTATCATTCACACACAGTGCACACACACAGTTATCTTCCCTCACATACTCTTTAAATGTTGCTCCTGCTTTAACTTTTATCTCTGCACCTATGTGGTCTCTTCAGAATCATTATACCCACTATGCCAGGCACATGGCAGGAAACTTAGTTTGAGCTCCATAAGAAACAAAGTCTGAGATGAGAATTTGTGTGCAACAAGTTTATTGGCAATGATCACAGCTGTGGTCAAAGGAAAAGGCGAAGAGAGTAGTTGAATTGCAATGCAATTGTAATAACGGCCTTAGCCTATCTTATGGGGAATTCTAAACTTGGATTAATTCTTCAGGGTGGTCCTACCTTGAGGCAAATGGGTGGATTTTAACCAACTCATTGGCCAGTCATTAATGCAGGATCTCCTCTGGGAGTGGGTAAGATCTTGAGCAAAGTGGCTCTCTGGCTGGAGGCAGTTTCTAGAGAGGGATTCACTTGAGAACCATCATCTGCCAACAGTTTCAACATCTGGGAGTATGAGCAGGTGTGCTCTGAAGGGAGGATATGGTCAGCACACCACAGTGCCCTCAGCGCACGTACAGATACTTATGGTATGAATGAATAAATGTTTGCTGGTATGTGCCAGCATACCAAACTAGTCATGTGCCAGAGTTGGGAAAAAAAAAAAAAAACATGATGTTTGGTTCATGCCTTTAAGAGTTATTTTGGGGGACCATTGCTTTATCCCATTTGCAAAAAGAAAAAAGGAGGAGGAGAAAAAGGCAGAGGAGAAGAAGAAGAAGGGCCTGAGTTTTAGTCAGTTTTATTTTTTAAGTGTTTTAAGCTACCACAAAAAGTGTATGCACTTCTAAAACAGGTTGCCCAGTGAGTATTGTTTATTCAAACCAAAGCTAAAATCCAAGAGGCTGAAAAAAAGAACAGTAAAGTCTCTGAAAAACACTATGGGAAGGACATGTATCTTTTTAAGACCAAGAGAATTATGTTATGGGATTGGTAAGTTTTTCTAGATTTCATGCTGGTGAATCTGCTTCCTTGTCCTGCTCCTCATTAACAATTTGGGCTTTCCCAGGTTGCTGTCCCCACTCCACATTGTCATCTCCTGCTGGGACTAGTTCACCCCCTCCTAGTTAGCCTTCTTCTTTATGATCTAGGGTCCCACCACTGCCATCCTTCCAACTCCCAAGTCATCCTTCACATTATATAGCTAGAGCATCTACCATTTAAGTCAAATTTGTCATTCCTCCACCTAAAACACTGTATTACTTTCCTTAAGATCCTCTGAAAGGCAATAAAACTCCTTAAGCAGTTTTTTTCTGCTTCTTCAACCTTATTCCCAACAGGTTCCTCATATTCACACATCCACACGCTACACACACTACATCTGTCAATCCTGAATATCTTCATTTATTCAACAATTATATATTATTATATACACATATTGTGATGTTAGAGATATTATATGGGGGAAGGTAAATAATATGCAGAAGTGTACAACATGTCTTCCAGGGCAGGCACTTCTTTTCTTCTTTCTCCTGGAATGCCTTTTCTTTATGAATGAGGTAAACATTTATGCATTCCTCAAAAATCCAACTAAGATATAACACATTTAAAAAAAAAAATCTCGGCCAGGCCTGGTGGCTCATGCCTGTAATCCCAGCACTTTGGGAGGCCAAGGCAGGCAGATCACAAGGTCAGGAGATCGAGACCATCCTGGCCAACATAGTGAAACCCCATCTGTACTAAAACGCAAAAAATTAGTCAGGCGTAGTGTTGTGTGCCTGTGTTACCAGCTACTCGGGAGGCTGAGGTAGGGGAATCACTCAGACTCAGGAGGCAGAAGTTGCAGTGAGTCAAGATCATGTCTGCACTCCAGCCTGGTGACAGAGCAAGACTCCGTCTCAAAAAAAAAAACTCATTCACCATCTACCCAACCAAGATAATCAACTCCTCTGTCTTATCTTGGATCACTGCATTCTATGCATATATGTCTTTATAGGTCATTATATATTCAAACTTAAAAATTTTTTGGATGTTTTATTATGTATATATGATATATATATAATAAATACGTAATATTTATATGTAGATACATTTATATGTACTTCATACACATACTTATATGTCTATATATACTGAAGCATTAAAATAAATAACTATAAACCCATCACCCACATATGAGAATTAGAACATTACACCTATTCCAGTTTCTACATATACACCTCTTTCCTGGACTAATTTTTCATTTTATCCTAGAATTAGCACTATCCTGAAATGTATATTTATAACTCTCTTCATTTTGTTTTTATATCAAATATATGTGCTCTTATTTTTTAGCACTATATTATTTACTTTGCATTATATTGAGGTTTGAAATTGTAGTATAATCACACAATGTACAATTTTTCAGTAGTGAAAATGAATACATTTCAACTACACACAACACCATTAATGAATGCTAGAAATAATAATGTTGAATAAAAGAGAAAGTAGTATCTGACCACATACATTATGGTTCCATTTTTATTGCAATATATATTAATTATTTTTAACCTGTATATCTTTCCCACTAGACTACAGTCGATGCATATGTGTTGAAGTGTTGAATTGAGTTAACTCATTAAACCACATCCATTCTGACTTCCAATCATCTCTTGGATTCTGGGCTATCTGACATTTCTTATTTTGATTTGGCTCCTGAGTTGTCTCCTCCCAAACCTGGTATTACTCTATGCAATGTGGTTTGACACACCATCTATATTTTTCCCTATGTCTGACCTTGGATTGGTCCTATTTATAGTTTTGCTACCTTAGTGTTAGGACAAGCAGGTAGAAGAAATTCCTGACCAATCTGTCATTTGAGGGACAGAACTTTCATTTTTCTGTTCCCCTAATAACACATAAAGTACAAAACTAGTATATAATGAATAATTACAGCTCTGAAGGATTACGTTGACTCAACTTCAATGACGATTCATTCAAACCCTTTATTCTCACTGTGTCAGTAGCTAATATCAGGAATGGCAATGCAATGAAATTCTCTCTGGAAACTGCTTGGTATGTACCACCTTTCCAAATTATTCATTGGCTCCCAGAATAGTTGCATTGCATTAAAAGAGACCATGAAGATCATCACTCTAAAAGCCTAGCAAGTGCAAAAATTGCTTCGATAGCACCACTGTCATATAGTCCCTCAGCTTCAACTTTAACACTTCCAAAACCACAGAGCTGAGTATGTCAAAGATCATCCATTTCATTATTGAATGGTTCCAAAAAAAAAAAAAAAAAATGAAAGCTGGCAAGTTGGACCTGTGTTTGAATCCCTGTTGCATGCATGACCTTAGCCAATCCTCTTCAAATCTCACAGCCTTAGTTTTCTCATCTATAAATTAATTTAACATACCCACCCAAGAATTTGCCTTATACAGACTGGGTCCTTAATAAGTGTTAAGTCTATTTTGCCTTCCATTTCTTTTTCCAAATGAAAACCATGCAGGTGTGTAATAGCTTTTGTGAGTCTTCCCTTTCATAGGCTAAACAATCTTTTTTTTCTCTTTCTCTGTTCCTCAAATTGCATGGTGTTCTCTCTTAGTGATGCCCCAAATCATACTTTCATTTTTTAAAAAATAATGACATTGGGCCAGGCGCAGTGGCTCACGTCTGTAATCCCAGCACTTCGGGAGACTGAGGCAGGTGGATCACCAGGCCACGAGATCAAGACCATCCTGGCCAACATGGTGAAACCCTGTCTCTACCAAAAATTAGCTAGGCATGGTGGCAAGTGCCTGTAATCCCAGCTACTTGGGAGGCTGAGGCAAGAGAATCACTTGAACCAGGGAGGTGGAGGTTGCAGTGAGCCGAGATCATGCTACTGCACTCTAGCCTGACAACAGAGTTAGACTCCGTCACTTTTATCCACTACTCTTCTTTCTTTTTTTAATTTTTTTTTATTTTTTTAAGGCAGAATCTCACTTTGTCGCCCAGGCTGGAGTGCAGTGGTATGATCTCTGCTTACTGCAAGCTCCACCTCCCGGGTTCAAGCGATTCTCCTGCCTCAGCCTCCGGAGTAGCTGGGACTACAGGCACCCGCCACTACGCGTGGCTAATTTTTTGTATTTTCAGTAGAGACGGGGTTTCACCATCTTGGCCAGGATGGTCTCCATCTCCTAATCTCATGATCCGCCCACCTCGGCTTCCCAAAGTGCTGGGATTACAGGTGTGAGCCACCATGCCTGGCCTCTTCCCTCTTTCTTATTCCCTCTACCTAATAACTAATAGTGTTAAAATAGGTCATTCTAGCTATAACACCTCTACTACCTAACCTAGGCTAGAAGCCTCCTCTATCACAGGAATCCAGAAAAGACAAGCAGGAGGAAGCCATGCAATCAGATATGCGGTACATGAGAATGTACACTAGGAAACAGTTTAAAATCCGCTATGTGTCTCTTGCCAGCTATGTGTCCTCAAGCAAGTCTCCCCTGAGCCCCACTTTCTTCATCTGCATTAACAGAGTTAAAAATACCTGCATACGGTGTCTATTCTGAGGATTAAATGAGAAAAATCTATCCTATAGTGCTTAGAAGTCTTCTAGCCACCTTGCAGAGACTCAGGAGATGGTAGCTATTATTATTTTGTATACTGACTCTGTGTCCTCATCTGTGTATTACCGGTGTGATAACATCAATGCCTCAGAATACAAATATGTAAGCTAACATTTATTCTGATTATTGAAATTAGTTACTCAAGCTACCATCTACGCCGAGGACCACCCCTCCCCTATATTCACACATTACATTGCCCATGAAACCTGGGACTTTGTGAATTCCAATGGGAGCAGCCTTATTTTTACACAAATTGTAGAGAGGTCACTGGAGAACCTGAACAGTTTGTGATGGGGATGCCACTTCGGCTGTGAGTGGTTTTTTTTTTTTTTTTTTCTACTTCATGATGTCATTGGAATCCTCGAATGAAGTAAAAGTACGGCCTCCCTGTCAGATTGGCTCTTTTTTCAATACTGAGGAGATGTGGAATTCACTTCTTAGGATGTTGTCAGGGAGAAAACAGTGCCACTTCCTTAAGGAATATGCTCAACTGGCTCGTCCCTTCTCAACACTCGCTTGGGCATCAGTTCCTGCACCTTAGATTATAATGTCCTAGAGGACTGGGATTGATTTTTATTCTCCCAGCATCTGGTATCCCAGACACTATGAACCAAATTGCTGTTTAGTAAACTATATTAATTGATAATGACTAATTGTAAATATTAAAATCATATTAACCAAGTTTCACTTGAATATCAAAAAAAGTTGAATTTATGATATCAACAAATATGGTTAGGAAAATCATTTTATAGTAGCCATGAATTTTTTAAAAACGAAGTAATTACATATGTATACATGTGCCATGTATACATATGTAACAAACCTGCACATTGTGCACATGTACCCTAAAACTTAAAGTATAATAATAATAAAATTTAAAAAAAAAAGAAAACAAATCGGGTAAAATTTTTTAAATAGTGAATATGGGTAAAGGGCATGTAGATGTTCTTTGTAGTCTTATTTTTGTAACTTTTTGAAAGATTGAAATTGTTTCCAAATAAAAAGTTTCTATGACAAAAAAACGAAGTAATTAATAGAGTGTATATCACTGAAATTCTCAAAGCAGTTATGGGCCTAGAATATGAGCTACAATAACAATAATTCTTTTTACATATATGTGCATATCTATATATACCTATATGTATGCATTATATTTGTGTAATACATGTATGTGTATGTATATGTGCATTTACATATATGTATTTATATTTATTAAGGCTATTTAATCCTCACTGGGAGCATAGCTATCTATGTTCTATAAATAACCAAGTGAGGATCTGAGAGGTTAAGGGCCTTGGCCAGGTTTACACAGTAAATTAGTGACCAAGTTTAGACATCAAAATCCAGCTTCTCAGTCTGATGCTTTTATTCTAATATGATTTCCCTATTATGTTCTTTTCTGTGATCTCATGAGTTAAACCATAATTTTCTCTAATACAAAAGATGAGTTCTTATTCAGCCTTAATTTCCTGCTTGTTTTGTATTCAATGTATACATTCTATTGCCAAGCTTTGCACGTTTTCCTTTCATAAGCTTTTTTATCTTCCTCTTTTTTGTTAGCCCACTCCTAGTGTCTCACTCATTTAACTACATTCAAAAATCTTTATTTAGTACCAAACACATGCCAGAAGCTAACCACAAATTGTCTTAACCTTCTTGCTTATTAAACAAACAAAATAAAATAAAGCCTTTCTTCTAGAAATTTCAAGTATTGGAAACACTGGAAGTGGTTTCTTTGCCAATTTCTGCAAATTCCAATCCCGTCGTGAAAACATTAAGTGTTTCTTACTGGCTTCCTACTGGGAGACCTGGTGCTAGAATTGTGTTCTCTAAATTTAGCCTGGCTAAATATTGGCTCTGGAAGATGCTCCTTCAAAATGAAGTGTTTCACAGATGCTGTGGTTTGAATATTTGTCCTCTCTAAAATGCAGGTTGAAGTTTAGTGCCCAGTGTGGCAGTATTGAGGGGTAGGGCTTTTAAGAGGTGATTGAGTCATGAGGGCTCTGTCTTCATGAATAGATTAATCTGTTTATGGATGAACGGATTGATGGGTTATCAGGGGAGTGGGACTGGTGGTTTTATTAGAAGAAGGGAGACCTGAGTTAGCATGCTGTCCCTTCATCATGAGATGCCCTGCGCCACCTCAGGATGCTGACGAGTGTCCCCACCGGCAAGAAGGCCCTCACCAGATGTGGCCGCTTGAGATTGGACTTCTCAGCCTCTAAAACAGTAAGAAAGAAACTCCTTTTTTAAAAAAATAAATTACCGCCTTTCAGGTATTCTGTTATATGCAACAAAAAATGAACTAGTGTAATAGATATAAATTTAGAATTGTTATATACCATAGCTCATAAGCCCATTCCAGTCTCTGTAGTTCTCTTTAAGAAAATAGCTGTTTAAGTTTGCTTAATCTTCTGTTTTCTAAATAAAGCATTTGCTTTAATTTTGTTTTAATATGTAACTTCATCACGAAAATACTTTGGGAACACTAAAATAGATTATGACTTTAGGAATGATGCTTTATTTATGTTTTTATTTCCACTGCCTAGATAGGTCTCTGGTGTGTATAAAACACTTGATATTTTAATCTCTTTCTCTTTTTTGATGAATTAAGGAATATAATATGTGTTATTTATGTTTCCCTGTTTATATTGCTGTCCTTCCTCTAACATCTTGCTCCTCGTTTCCTGTTCATACACACCTCTCACCTCCAACACCAACATTCTTATTTTATAGTCCTGCTAAGTTCTCCACTTACTCTTCCAGATTTTATCATCTGATGGGGAAATTATTTTGTTGACTCTGATGCCTAAATGCTTTTTTTCCCCATTAATCAAGCGCATCCTGGAATTCCAATTACTTTATTTCTACCTAACTTAATCCCAAAGCCTACATAAATCCCAGCTCTTTCATAAATATTTCAGACTCAGAGCCAGGGTATCATCCCATTTCCAAATCTGCACTCTCACGGAAGTAGACCTGATACTTATAATACTTAGCACTTCTATGTCTGTATCTACACTCAGAGCCCGTAACATTTGGGGCCAGAGAATTATTTAATTTATTGTTATGAGAAATTGTTCTGTATATTGAGGAATGTTTAGCAGTATTCCTGTCACTAAATGCCAATGACACACCCCCAGTTGTGATAACCAAAAATGACTTCAGAAAACTGCTAGATGTCACCTGGAGAATAAAGTCTCTCCCCACCCAACTCTGTTGAAAGCCTCTGATTTAAGGCTATGTCCATATCCATATTCATATTCATATCTGCATTTGGACTGAGAAGTAACATTGATTTATCTTCAACTATGTTAGGCACCAGGTTCAATAGCGTATGTTATCTGTTTTAGTTTTCACAATGATCCTCAGGGGTATTAATAGAACCAATTTAAACATGAGGAAGACATAGCTCAGGGGCAGAAATAACTCAAAACAAAATCAACTATGGTATGCACACATTTCCCTTCACCATATTAGTTACTTGAAAACTTCTTAAGGACAGGATCCCCTCTGCTTTAACCTTGCTACCTCCCACTGGACTATCGGGTAGTAGTTGTATAATAAAAATAATTATAAGTTGGTGAATCAAAAGCAATATTCTTAGACTTACTATATGAGCTTTAAACTTTCTCTGCGCTGCAAATTTTCTAGATTTGCCTACCTATGAGTTGTCTACCTATTTCTTAACCCTAGTATATTTATATTAGGTATGTAAATTGGATATAATTGTATTACTTAAGTGCTTTATTTAATAATATAATTACATTAATCTTTCTGTCTGTCTTCAAGTTTTGGCATCGTAGTATAATGAAAAATGCGTGAGCTTTTCGAATCAAAAGGATGTTAAATTTAAATTCTGACTCCACGCCTAACTGGCTCTGTGGCATTTACTTCAAAAACTAAATATTTCTGTGATCAATGCAAGGAATACAGAGATAAAAACAAAACCCCGACTATCTAGAGATTTATACTCTAGTAAAGGAGAACAAAACTTGAAAAGAAATTAATTTAAATACCAAGATACAACATTAGAAGCACGTGCAAAGTACAAAGTACAGAGATGGCACAGAGAAGGGACGACTTACTTTTATCAGGTAAAGATATGGAACACTTTCAGAGAGATTGTGCTTATGATGGGTGATAAGGAATAGACAGAGCCAGAAGATAAGCCACTTCGACTTCCTGTGTCTCAATTTAGTATTTATAAAATAGGGATAATTACATATCTGATTCATAGGTGGTTATGAGTATTAAATGTGATGGGACTACAACATGTTTTGCATAGTGTTGAACAGATAGTAGACACATAATAAATATTATCTCCTTTCCATTTCCTTTAAAGGACAACAGTTGTGTCATTTATAATTTTTAATAGTTAACCTACTACAAGGCAGTAAGAGAGCTAGTGAGTGAAAAATTTTCATAGATTGCAAAGTTAGTATATTTCTTCTCTTGCTCAGATACTGTAAGAAAATCTTCAAATCCATTGTACATTATCAGTTCCCCAAGGAAGACGAGCAGGTTCTGCATTCCATCTCAGAATGTTGTAAGGCATTTTTATCAGACAAAGGCACCCTTCTCACAAGCCTTGTACGACTTTCTTCCTCTTCTTTAAAACACATACAAACTATACAACTTGAACATTGTAACAGGTCTGGTTTCTGTTCCATTTAGTGACAGTAAGTACAAGAACAGAATAGAAAACTCTGAAAAGTAAAATCAAATCCCAAGCGCTTTCCACATCTTTCTAAGCCTCTATGGAGGATTCTAAAGATTGACTCTTCTGTTATTCAAGCTGCTTCACCAACTGCCCTGTCAGAGCTCCAGACTCGGACCCTATTCGGGATCCTTATCCCTGAATGTCCCTTGCTATCAAGATAAGTCTTTATTTCTCTTTGTAAAGTGACAGCAGAGATCTGGGAAGATGAAGAATCTTTTCCCATTGAGCTTTAAATAACTCACTTCTAAAGCAGTTCCACAATTTTCACTGTAGCCATGAGGTTGTGAAGTCTCATTATCGCTGACCTTGGTCTTTCTCAGCTGCCATGAACCATGAAAGAAAAAAGGTCAGTAGCTGACATTCTTTCATTCAACCAACATTTACTGAGCACTTGCCTGGTGCCAGGTGTGGTGCTGGGCTGCAGGGATATGTCAAAGTTTTATTCACTAAAGATATAATAAGATGAGGTCGGATGCTGTGGCTCACACCTGCAATCCCAGCACTTTGAGAGGCCGAGGCAGGTGAATCACCAGGTCAGGAGTTCGAGACCAGCCTGGCCAAGGTGGTGAAACCCTGTCTCTACTAAAAATACAAAAATTAGCTGGGCATGGTGGCAGGTGCCTGTAATCCCAGCTATTCAGGAGGCTGGGGCAGAAAATTGCTTGAAGCCGGGAGGCGGAGGTTGCAGTGAGCAGAGATTGCTCCAGTGCATTCCAGCCTGGGTGACAGAGCAAGACTCCGTCTCAAAAAAAAAATAATAACAATAATAATAATAAGATGAATATAATCTGGCCTTATTCATTTCAATAGCTTTATTCCCTTCTTTTTGGAAAGTGGGGTCCGTAAAAAATAGTGAAAATATATTTAGAAAACTTCATAGTTTATTAGGCATCTTTATGACTTAGACCTTCTTTTATTTATTTTTGTTATTATTATTTTTTTGGGGATGGAGTCACTCTGTTGCCCAGGCTGGAATGAAGTGGCATGGTGTCGGCTCACTGCAAGCTCCATTTCCTGGGTTCAAGCAATTCTCCTGCCTCAGCCTCCCGAGTAGCTGGGATTACAGGCACCCATCGCCACACCCAGATAATTTTTGTATTTTTAGTAGAGACGGGGTTTCACCATGTTGGTCAGGCTGGTCTCGAACTCTTGACCTCGGGTGAACCACCAACCTCGGCCTCCCAAAGTGCTGGGATTATAGGCATGAGCCACCATGCCTGGCCACTACTTCAACCCTTAAGGTCACTCTGGGCTTCATAGTATAGAATCCAGAGCAGCTTTATAATGTGGCTCCAGTCTTCATGTGTAGGAATATCTTGAGCTAAAGTTCAGCATGAGGCAATTTCTATCATTAGTGAAAGAATGTATCTACAGTTTATTGCATTTAGCTTACCCTAGAAGCATAAACTACCCACTTGAGGTGTGAATGCACCTTGTATTTAATGATTAGTGGAGATTGTTTGCAACTGATCTTGCAAATTACACTCTCCACATCTCAAAGGGACTTTATTTTGCAAGGGTATTCAATGACTCCTGTTAGATCTGTTCTAAATACACATAAACACAAACAAGATGCTACACAGTTTATAACCATCTTTCCCCTTTACATAGTTCTGAAACAGTAGTGAGTACAGTATGGTAACTGAGGGACATTCACCAGACTAGATGTGATGAGGGAGGATCAAGCTTAAGTTTTTTTCACAACTCTCCTGAATCTGTCAGCTATTCAACTTGGGAGATTCAGAAGAGTTGTAGAAAAACTTAAGCTTGGCTTGAAATGTCAGCATTTAAGGCATCATATGGAAGGAGTGAGGGCATCTGGAGTTTGGCCAACCTATAGAACTTGGAGATACTAAAGTAATACCTGGAAAGACAAGCTCAGGACCTGGACTCCAAGAAAGGGGTTAGCAGACTTACTATGTGCCAGGTCCACAGCAGACCAGAGTCTGAGGACCAGGGTCCTCTCTCTGTGGAGACTGGAGGGAGAACCAAGGGCCCAGACAGCAGCCAGTCTAGCCCCACAATCACACCTGATAGTGGACCGATCTCTGTCATGTCCTGGGGCTCCTGAAAGTGCCCAGTTTTGCTTATAAACATGCAAAGGGAGCATCTGGTGTGCCATCTGCAGGCTGTGTCTAGATGCTGTGTTTTAGTAGGAGAAAATCACCTACTTTCTACCAGGCCAGATTCTCAGTGGTCCAGGCATAAGTCAGGGCAGAAGCAACAGAGTACATGCTGTTTCTGGGGCAGGCTGAAGCCAGCATAGATTAGCATTTTATAGATGTGATGAGAGATGCTCAGAAAGGCTGTGGAGCTTTCCAGGTTCATGGAACAAGGCAGAGCTCCAACCACTATTTGAAGCTTACTACCTCACTTGTTATGCAAATTTGCCTATTATTTGTGTGTACCTGTGTGCATGTATTATGTGAATATACCTACTTCAGCACACAACATACATTCTTTAAATGATTCAGTGAATGAATATATAAGGTAGAATTTATCCTGTTTGAATATAAGGATATTTATTCATTCATTCAATAAAGACAGGAAAGGTACCTGCTAAATAGAACTTACATTCTTATGAGGCGAAGAATTAATACTCAAGATTTTAAATAGTTGAACAGGACTGTTTCAAATAACGTGAGTGTTGTGAAGACATAAGATAGAATACTGAGATAAGAATTTTGCCTTTATCTTTATACAAAGGCAACAATGACTAAATGCAGGTTAATGAAGCATGAAGGGAACTAATTCTGCCTTCTCCATGAAACAGTGTACCTACCATTTATTCTCCTTCCCCTAATCACATTTTCTGGTTTGGTGGCCACATCATGTACACTTTCTGTTATTTTCCTAAAATACATCAATAACGTTTAATTTGAGAGAATCCGAACCAAACGTAGGGAAAGAGCAGCAGGGTGAGCTTTGGGGTCTGGGCTGAACCTTCCTCTTCAGAGAACCAGGTTATCCAATGGCTGACCTACGAATTGTGCATAGTCAGTACTCAGTAAAAATTCCTTTTCTCAGCATCAAGAGAACAAGGAAAAACAGAATATTCTCCTCTTGGATATTTCCATAGCTCTTGACTGACCTTGCGCCAAGCACAGACTAGGTTTTGAAATACATCAGAAGTTTAAATTCAGTTATCTTTATCATCTCCTTGCCCACATCAGCTTAAGCTCAATATGTCCCAGGAATAACTTGAAGGTTGTTATGTATAAAGTTAAAAGGACTATTGAAAGCAGACATATGATTTATAGAAAATGGAATCTTTTCTACACTATTCTACTTTCTTTTCTTATGAATGAAAGAACAGAGAAATTCAACCTTTAATTCTAACTGGAGCATCCGCATTGATGAGCTACTAATCTCACGTGCCTCAGGCTTCCTGTTTGTAAATAAAGAGATGGCCTGATTGTTTTCAGGCTTTAAAGTAATTTCATGTTCATGTACATTCACATATATAAAATATATAACACAGTCCTTGGCACATAGTATACACTCAGTAAATATTTTTTTTCTCCTCTGTAAGGAGTTCTGGCTTTAATTTCAAACAAGTCACAAACTGAAACCATAAAGATGAAAATAAAGAATACAAAATTTGAAAATGTGTAAATTACTGAAAGCACAAGAACCATTAATTGTCAGTGATGGTTCTCATTAAACTAGCAGCATATGTTGCTATTATAAGGATGTTTGTCACGAGCTCCTGAGAGGTCTATTAAAAATAAAATCCTATTATTCCAGATGTTTCACATCCGTGCAATACACCCACAATAATTAATTTCATATGGGCTAAATTCATAAATCTAGAAAACTAGAAAGACATGTTATTCACCATAGAAGGCATCTTATATCCTATTTATAATCTGACTGAAATGCTAAAAAATGCCATTAATTACAGGGAAACCCACTATCATTTTTCTTTATCTCTAGAACGGACTTTGAATTTGAAAATACTCCATTACCATTATAAAGGCAGCATCTGAGCAAACAAAGAGAAGAAGAAAGTTGCTGCCACATCTGCTGCTGCAGCTAAGGCCACTCCTCCTGGTGGCGTTATGGCTCGGGATTGCTGCTGCCACCCCTGGCTGGCCTTAGCTGGGCCCTGCTTTGTGCCAGAACTGTGCTAGGTGCTTCATGAGTATCATGACTTTTCTTCACAATATCCTCGTTAGATAGTCTTCCCTTTATAAAGGTAGAGGCTCAAAGAAGTGAAATAACTGATCCAAGGTCACAACTCCTAAATGATAAAGCTAGGATTTGAACTCAGATCTCTAGCACCAACATCTGACCTCTCCCCATATTACTAAGCTGCCTCTCTAAGATAATAATAAAAGCTTTAATTTATTGTGTGCCTGATCCAGACTGCCAGATAGCCTGAGAAAGAAAAAAGAAAAAACAAAAACAAACAAAACACAAAGGGGACTCTCCAATATAGAGTCCGAAGGTCAACTACTGCAACTGCCACTCAATGTCAGAATACCCTTCACAGAGGCTTGACAAATAACTAAATGGTCACCCAGAGTTCATTAAACCCTGTACCTCTTGAAGGCAGAGATTCAACTTTTTTTATATTCTAGCACCTGTTGTGTGCTCTGGTATGTAGAGTCAATGTTAATTAGTTTATTTATTTTTTAAGATTCCAACTTTTTTTATTTTTTCCCCTTTTACACAAAACAAAGTAGAAGAAATAATAAAGGATTAAAACGGCAAAAGTAGTTAATTATGTAGAACATGTATACACAAAAAAAATGTGTATACATGTAGTAGAACACTTATACACAAAAAAAAATCCAGATAGGAAGACGGGCTTATTTACAATGAAAGTAAGGTAAAATTAAGGTAGTTTTCTTATGAAATATTTTTTTAAAAAATGAAACATATGCTACAATAGGCACCACTGTTTACAGCAATATTAAAGAGGAGAAAACAACACTTATTTAATAGTCACAGATATACCACAAGGTACAACATCGGTGCAATAAATTCACAAAACTATATTACAGCCTGTTAATCAGTTTAAGAATTGTTCCCAAGTCAGTCACATTTTTGGCTCTCATTCCTACAGATTTCATTCCTACAGATTTCAACTACTCTAAATTTCTAGCTACCGAGAAGTTAAGAATGACTACAAGAAGCTTTCCAGGGAGTTACAAAATCTTTGTAGACCAGAGGCCAACTATTATCACCTCAAGTCTGCTCTCACCAACAGCCCTTGTATTTTTCAGGGAGAAATCTCTAGGAAAAAAGTCAGACACCAGTGTAGTCACTATCTCCCATGCCAAACCCAGGGGAGTAAAATGGCCAGTATTACCATAAAACGGGAATTTTGAGGTTTACCTTAAAAGGCTTATTCTGGTCTCAAAAATTATTCAGATAAGATTACCTTCTACTGAAATGAATCTTGCCTAAACACAGAAGACTGCTTTCCTTTACTGCTGGTCTTAAAGTCATAGACATGAGTCTTAACCTACTGTATACTATAGCTAAAATCAGCTGAAAATCTGAAATTAAAAGTATGCTAGAAATCCTAAATGCAATCTTTTGGAAGTCTGCTATTAAAAAGCCTTTAAGGATTTACTAACTTCAAGTCTAAGTGCAAAGGGACAAAAGCTTAAGACTGTCAGACATTCCTTTTTATGGACAAAAAGATCAAAGTTTCCTACAAATTGCTAAGCTTTGCACAAGGGAGAAACCTACTCATACTAGTGCATGGAATCAGTTTCATTTTATTCCATGGGGACTCTTCTCCCACCGGAAAGAAACAGAATAAGGAATGAATCTTAATTGGTCTCTTCATCAGAAGTGGTAAACTTGGTCTCTAAATTCACAAAGTCAGACAGTTTTTTAAGCAGACTGTGGAAGCAGACAGTAGAACCAGCTTCCTGTAGTCACAGAGCTTGTATCTAGCAAAAGCAAAGATGAACTTGAACAATTATCCAGAGTCACTTGAACTGTACTAAAGGGCAAGATTCACCACCACAAAAAGGAAGTTGTCTAAAAGCCAGAATTCAATTAACCCTGGGTAAGAAAAATGAAAACAAGTCATACACACTAATGAGTTGTTCATGAGGCCAACTGGTAAGAACACACTCAACTATATGCAACAGGAAGACACTATGCACAAAGCATTACTTGGCGAGCCTGAATTTCTATTAACTAAGAGCAGAGTAAGGGAGAGCAAAGAGCTACTTCTGTAACATTTTAGTATCCAGATAGCACAGCAGAAACCATTCCCAGGGGCAATGGGTGCTCCATTAATCACACTGAATAAAGCAGATGAATTATTCATTTTTCTGTTCTTTTTGTTTGAGAAGTTTGGTTAGCTCCCTTTTGGCCACTGCAATGTACTTCAAAATGATTCCATGTTGGTTTAGCTCAGGAAGCAACAGTAAGGAAGTCACTATCAGGCAGGTGAGAAGCAGGTTGTGGACTTGCTGTCCCACCTAAGCAAACTTGGCAAGGGAAATGATCATGGTCATGAAGTACAGCTTAGGTTTTTCTTCCTTTAGTGTGAAGAGGCATTTCCACCAACCCACAGTTCTGCTTTGAGTTTTTACTAGATTACTGCAAGTTTCATGGAATCTTTGCTGTTGTTCAGTGGTCCATTTATTGGAGCCAAAAATTCTAGGCACCTGAATGGGAACAAGGTAGTCAGCCAAATGGATCTAGATAGTAGATAATGAGAAACATCAAAGAAACCACACCATGGCAGGTGGAAACCAGGTTGTTTCCCATCAGAGGACTTTATCAGCATCAGCATCCCTTCTCCCCATCCTTGCAGCTGTTTTTCGAGACTGGCAGTCTCTGTAGCCAGCAGGTTGGTGATGTGATTATCTCCCTCTGCTATCATCTCCAAGATGCCATCTCTGAGTGCAGGCCACCTTCCCAGTGAATCCTCCTACCAAGACCTGCACGGTGACCACAGCACCAGAGTCAATGTTCATCAAATGACATCTTATCACATGGCTGAAGAACACACGAATTTGAGCTACAGAAGAATAGTCATTCAGCAGGTGAGATTACAAGTTTATGATATTGAGGATTAAATGTGGGTAAATATAATATCTCGAAGAAATTATTTACTGCTTTCAAACTTGAGACTAGAACCCACTGAAACAGCATTGGTATCACATAAATGTAGCAGGATGAGCCACAGACAAGAACCCCTCAGATATCAAGCTGTAGAAGGAAAAGGCTTTATTCAGCTGGGAGCATCGGCAGACTCAATGTCGCCAAAAAGTGAGCACCCCGAGTGAGCAATTCCTGTCCCTTTTAAGGGCTTACAACTCTAAGGGGGTCCGTGTGAGAGAGCCGTGATCGATTGAGCAAGCAGGAGGTACGTGACTGGGGGCTGCATGCACCAGTAATTAGAATGGAACAGAACAGGACAGGGATTTTCACAGTGATTTTCTATACAATGTCTGTAATCTATAGATAACATAACTGATTAGGTCAGGGGTTGATCTTTAACTACCAGGCCCCAGGGCACGGCGCTGGGCTATCTGCCTGTGGATTTCATTTCTGCCTTTTAGTTTTTACTTCTTCTTTGTTTGGAGGCAGAAATTGGGCATAAGACAATATGAGGGGTGGTCTCCTCCCTTATAAATAATAGCTATGTTAATAATTAGCATTTATTCAGCACTAGCTATGTGTCAATCACTATACCAAGAACTTTGAATTGTAAACAAAACTAATCCCCATAACAACTTTATGAGATATATAGTATTATCTCTGAACTCAGGGCATGTAAATAAAAAAGGTCATACAGCTAGTAAGATATAGAGCCAGGTTTCAAACAAAGGCTGTCTGGCCCCAGATCCTGCTGGCCACCACCATGCTAAACACTCCTTGGGAACTCAACCTAAGCTAATGGGATACCATGGAATTGTGAGTTATTTTATCTATTTATGCTTTTCCTATTAAATGTTTTTGCACCATGAGAAAATTAGCTGGAAAGCTAAACTGTTTTTGTTTGTTTGTTTGTTTACCTGGCTGTAGAAATCAGGAAAAGTCAGGATGAAAAGACATGCACTAACAAGCTGGAGGGGCTAGATGCCAAACTGCTAGAACATGTGACATGTGCTATCACCTTTCATCTTCTCTTGTACTATGGTTGGTGCCAGTGTGATGTAGTGGTTCAGAGCTTTGGCCTTCAAGTCAAATAGAGCCAAGTTCAAGTCCAGCTCTGATGCTTACTAGCCAAGTGATCTGGACAGGCCAAAGACCTTCAAATCCTTCACATATAAAATGTGCCTAGTTACAATATCTATTTACATTAGGGGACACTAGAAAATTTAAACAAGATAATACACGCAAATTTTTAGTGCAATGCCTGGAATATATTGAAATGTGCATATAAATATTATTGTTATTAGCTCCTCTTTTACAGCTGTGAAATAAGAAGGTCTAAGATATCAACTAGATGCTCAATAAAGTTTGTGTGCCTATAATCCCAGCACTTTGGGAGTCCAAGGCAGGCAGATCACCTGAGGTTAGGAGTTTGAGATCAGCCTGACCAACATGGAGAAACCCCGTCTCTACTAAAAATACAAGATTTGCCGGGCATGGTGGTGCATGCCTGTAACCCCAGCTACTCGGGAGGCTGAGGCAGGAGAATCGCTTGAACCCAGGAGGCAGAAGTTGCAATGAGCTGAGATCGCACCATTGCACTCCAGCCTGGACAAGAAGAGTGAAACTCCATATCAAAAAAAAAAAAAGTTTGTGGAATAAACAAAGGCACACATAAATGAATGAATAAATAAATAATAGAAAGCCACAAGCTCTCTTCTGTCTTGTTTCCAAGCAATAGCAGCAAGGAGGGAATTACTATTCTTCTAGTAGTTTCAGAAAAACAGTCCATTTGTGATGTTACGAAGCATAAGCCCTCCCTCCCCGAGTCGTCCTATGTTCAGTGCTAGCACTAACCATTTATATGCTCTGGGTGGGGTTGCCTTCTGCTCCACCTCCAGGCAGGATTAGAGCGTCACAAGTAGCAGAAATCTACTCCTCCAAACTTCATGTTATGTAACAGAAAGTCAACTGAATAAAATAAAGTAAGCAAATAATCAACGAGCCCATATTCTTCTTTCAGGTTGATAACATTTTGCCAAAACATGGCTTCTAGTAGCTATCATTATTAAGACTTTCACTTATATGACTTTACACATGTTGGTAAGGCTTTTCATGTGTATTACATGATGTCATTTTCACTGTCATCCTGTTGGTTGTGTTGCTGGGATATCAGCATTTCTCTTTTGTGATGTGGAAACTGGGGCTTGAATCATTTGCATGAATTGATCCAAATCCCGTAACCACAAGGCCAGAGAAAGAATTTTATCAAATCCTGTTTCTCACTTAAAACTCTGCCACTGTGTCTTACTACTCTGAGTGAAATCCGATCTCCTTTCTATGGATACCTGTATGGCCTGGCTCCTGCAAACTTGTCTAATCTCATTTCAGGCAGTTTTTTTCTTTCTTTCTTTTTTTTTTTTTTTTTTTTTTTGAGACACAGTCTCACTCTGTTACCCAGGCTAGAGTACAGTGGTGCCATCTTGGCTCACTGCAACCTCCACCTCCTGGGTTCAAGCGATTCTTGTCCCTCAGCCTCCCAAGTAGCTGGAATTACAGGCACCCGCCACCACATCTGGATAATATTTTTTATATTTTTAGAGGAGATGGGGTTTCACCATGTTGGCCAGGCTCCTCTCGAACTCCTCACCTCAAGTGATCTACCTGCCTTGGCCTCCCAAAGTGCTGGGATTACAGGTGTGAGCTGCCATGCCTTGCCCTCTGTCTCTTACTTATTATGCCCCCACAACATGGGCTTTCCATTAAAGGAAGGTTCTCAGCTCTTTCCTGCATCAGGCCCTGCACATGGTCTAACGACACAGAGGCATCCAATCAGCAGAGCACTGGGAAGAACACAACTGGGAGGTACATCTGCAGGTAGTGGGGCACAGGCTCCATGCCTATCAGGACACTTCTGCTCCAGAATTCTATGAGGCTTCTTTAGATTCAAAACTTGGTGTTTATTGGGTAATACTAAGCTGATCACCATCTAAGAAGTAACCACGGAACAATACAACTTGATGATGATTTTATTTGATAATTGTGGTGAAAATATTTAGGGAGGGCAACTAACGTTATTCAGCACTTGCTACGTGATGCCTTCTTAATTTTATATAAGGATTATCATAGAGGAAAATAGATTTGATGCAATAAAAATAACTCATCCAAGGATACACAGTTTTTAAGTGCAAGTTGGTATTGAAAGCTAAGTTTATTTGGTCCTACTACACATGACATTTCCCCTCTGAAAGGATGACTTGATACTATGTTAAAAGAATTACTCAACTAAGGCTGTTTTAATTTCCTCACAAAGGACAAGATTGGTTCAAGATACAGGAATGGTGCTAATTTTGAAAGGGGAGTCGGCAGGCTCTGTGTCTGGAGAACAAAGCTGAGAGGACTGGGAGCTAGAGGGGTCCTGACAGGAAATTATTTTAGAGAATACATTACTTATAAGATAAAATCATGGAAAAATGGTGTTTGAGTCAAGTTGCATAACTCTACTGGCTCTAACTTATTATACATTAACAAGACACATTTAATAAAAGTTTTACCTCTCTTTAATTCAACTGTTTCAAACATTAAAAACAAACAGCACAATTAAATTACATCTTAAAGACTTGTCATCCCAAGATAATTCATGATGGATTTTCAAAGGTTTTATGCTAAGAGAATCTTCCCAAGAAATGTATATGGATGAAATATTCTGAAAAACAATGTGGAATAATGTCTGGGCTTCAGAATCAAGAGATCTCTGTAAAGATGCATCTCATACATTTGCTAAGTAATCATAGAACACTTCACAATCTAATATTTATTGTACTAACTGGCAAACTGGCAAATGGGTGAAATCTTAATATATATTTACAGGGCTACTGTTAAATACATTTAAATATTTTATATCAAAATGTTGAAATTTGGCATGCTTACACATATTATAAAATGAATAAATGAATGAATGAGCCTATGAGTACTTTGAGATTATTTAAAATAATCTTACCAATGTATACCTAATGGTGGTGGGGTTTTTTTTTGTTTTTTTGTTTTTGTTTTTGTTTTTTTTTCTGGAGTGCAGTGATATGATCTCAGCAACCTCTGGCTCCCGGGTTCAAGTGATTTTCCTGCCTTAGCCTCTCGAGTGGCTGGGACTACAGGTGTGCACCACCATGCCTGGCTAATTTTTGTATTTTTAGTAGAGACAGTGTTTTGCCATGTTGGCCAGGCTGGTCTCAAACTCCTGACCTCAGGTGATCCACTTGCCCGGGACTCCAAAAGTGCTGAGATTACGGGCATGAGTCACTGCATCCGGCAGTGTTTTTATTTCAGAGCTAATTAATTTATTACTCACATTAATTCTAATTATACTTCAATTTGCTAGAGCATAGGATCACTATTGTTTAGTGCTAATGGTCTTTTAAAATCACTAGAAAACAACAACATAATAAGAAACATATGCTCACAAAATCTATCACCTGTCCTTATTAAATCTCTTTTAGTTGACACTAGTATGGTTAAAATCACCAAAACTTTTATTTTATACTTTTATCATACAAAATAAATTATCTTTTGCCTCAGTTTTTTTTCTTTTGGAACCAACTCAAGTTTCCATTATCTTCATGATGCCTTTGGAAATGTAAAAACTTTATTCATATGCTAACTGATTTTTAAGATATCATGAAATTGTATTTCTCACTTTGCCCACATCAAATGAGATATTTTGCTTGATTGACTCAATGATGTTTTTAATGGCCTTTTGAGTTAAAAAGCAGTCAAAGACTGAGCGTGATTTTCCCAGTCTGTGACTCAGGTTCCCAAGCTGAATCTGATGATACCCAGTAACAACAAAGTCTTATGCTGTAGAGTAAATATCTATAATGTGAGTGTGTTGTGGGTTTGTTTGTGCATGGGATCACAAGTATCTATAATATGAGCCAATATTTCCCATCTCTTGCACACAGAACAGAACATTGCTGGTCAATTGTCAATATTCCCCTAAACCTACTTTTCAACTTCTTGACACAAAGCTTAAATTATAAATTTGGCATCAGTACCTTATGAAATAAAACGTATCTGTATCTACCCACATAGGCTTATAGATATAATGCTTTATACTAGAGTAAAAGAGAAAGAATTTTAAGTGGATGATGCAATTATTCTGGAACAACTGCATACCTAGATTGATAAGAGAATTAGCCAATGTTACTGATATAAAAGCCCATCATTATTTAACCAGAGAGCTTAATTTTGTATGAGGATCTGGTGGCAGTTTTAGAATGAATGCCTAGAACCCTTGCCTTCCAGGCAGCCCTTCTTAAACTATGTCCACATGAATACACGTACCTTGAATATATATTATGAAGAGAAATGGTGCTATGATTCTGGAGATTGTTCTACTGAAGACCTGTCTTTTGAAATCCTAATTGGCTCTGGGTATTAATTAGTATATTCTATGCAATAAAATACTTTCTCTTATTGTGTGGTATACTGGAAAAAAAGTCTTAATACCCACATAAAGCTAATATTGGTTTTTGTTTGTTTGTTTGTTTGTTTTGTTTTGTTTGCTATATACCATTTCAGGGATGCCTTGGACTCCAGAATTACCTGAATGTAAGATTTTCATATCAAAAAGCTATGGCCAATTTTATATTCATCTCTGTATTAGGAGATCCTAAATTAGGGGTCCCCAAGCCCCCCATTAGGAACCAGGCTGCCAGCAGGATGTGAGTGGTAGGCAAGTGAGCATCACCATGCTATATGAGGGGGACAGTAGCATCCCAAACCTAGTTGAGAAAGAAGATGAAAAAAAATATTCAATAAGAACTTAGGCAAACTTACAAATATAGATGACATACTTTCCGCTTAATGACCTGGATAGCGCCTGTTCTCTCTTTTTTTTTTTTTTTTTTTTTCTTTTCCACTTTCTGAGGCCATTTGACTATGCCCAGAATCTGGAACAATCCTTCACAGTACAGATCATGTCTGCAAAGAGTTAGTTGGGGTAGGACAGCTAAAAATCACATCCAAATATTATTAAATCTTATTTGATGGATATCTTAATAAAAGACTGAGAGCATAACTGGTTCTATCCTGTCTGAAAACACTATCCAATGCCCCAATTTTCCCAAGATTGGTACTAAATCAGACCTTCTGTGACTTAATTCCTGCTGTGATGTTATGTCCTAGTTTTGATAATTGCGCACTCTTCCTAGTTTCTGTTCATTCACTTAATAATTACTTATTGAATACCTAATATATTTCCAGGATAGTTATTAGATATTTTGATACAGAGATAAATAAAAATAGCCATGGTGCTTGTGACCTAGTTGGGAGAAACCTGTATTTACACTCTATATTTAAATAGAGTACTGTTGGAGCACAGAGAAGGAACCAGTTAAGGCTGGTTCAAGGAGTCAGGAATGGTTTCTCAAGCAAGAGAAACCTGGGTTATGTCTTGAAATGAGAAGCCATGGTTTGATGTGCTTAGAAAGACAAGACAGGAGGCCAGCCATGGTGGTTCACACCTGTAATCCCAGTACTTTGGGAGGCTGAGAGGGGTGGATCAGGAGATTGGGACCATCCTGGCCAACATGGTGAAACTCCATCTCTACTAAAACACAAAAAAATTAGCCAGGCGTGGTGGAGGGTGCCTGTAGTCCCAGCTACTCAGGAGGCTGAGGCAGGAGAAACGCTTGAACCTGGGAGGCAGAGGTTTCAGTGAGCTGAGATCACGCTACTGCACTCCAGCCTGGCAGCAGAGTGAGACTCCATCTCAAAAAAACAGCAACAAAAGAAAGATAAGAGAGGAAATGGCATGTGTATAAGCATTGGAAAGCAAAAGTTAGTCTGGAGTGCATGTTGTTTATGATTGCTGGGGTGGGATTGTGGCATAGTAATGACAAGCAACCTCTCTGTAGAGATAGCTGGGGCCAGATTGTGAAGGGTCTTTAATGACATGCCAGAGTTCAGTGTTCGAACTGAAGGTTGGTGATACCAAGCAAGCAGTATATCAGAATTACCTCGGGAAATGTGTTCACATACAGATTCCTGATCTCACCACAGATACTGAGTTAATATTTCTGGGGATGCACCCAGAAACACTATTTCTAAGGAGCTCCCTGGTGATACTAATCTGCAGCTGGGTTTTGGAACCACTTGGGGAGGCAATGTTGTATCCATAAGCTAGCTCTGTCAAGTTTGAGGTCTTGGCTTGCTGTCAGCAGTTCCCCCCAGAGAATGATGTTCTGCTTCTGAACACCAGTCCTACCACTAAAATGCTGTCTATCCAAGTTGTCCTCCAAGGCCACACAGGTATGTAGAAAACAAGTGGAAAGCAGAATCCAGCACTCCTGGAATCCAGTCTGTATTTTTCTGTTTTCCTTTTCCTTGTGTAGATGGTGCGACCAACATATAGTTTGCCAAAGAGGACAATAATCAGATCATTTTAATGTGTATAGGCAATTTATTGCCTCAGAGACAAGATGGATCCAGGGACAAGATGGATCTGTCAGTAACAGACATCCTAGAACTTGAAATATTCATTCCTTTCTAATATGTTTCTTTTTGTAATCTCATTGTTTATCTCAGCATGGTTTTTCCACTGAGAGCTGAAAGTCCCTTGAGAGCACAAATGTTACATTTATTATTTTTGTATATCAGCTTTCAACACATAGCCAAATACCTAGTATATACTGAGAAAATGTTTATTGATTTAATGAATGAAACAGTTCCAATAATTGTAGTCACTTCTTAATGCTGTTTAATAGTTTGTTTTCTGTCATTTTCCTGCCTGCCCTATCCCCACTTGGCTTGTGAGATCCTCAAGGGAAGGAGCTAGTTTCCAGCCCAGAGTGTGAGACGGAGTAGGCACATGGTAGATGCATGTTAAACAAATCAATAACGTAATGCAAAGAGTCTTTCATCTTTGTTTAAATGAAAAGTCAAATTAAGCCAGGGATTCTTTCTTGTTCAATTCTTCCCTCCTCGCCTAGAGAGACTGTAGGTGGAGACACGATTTAAACACCAGAAGACTTTGACTTTTTCTTCACAACCTTTCCTCTAATTAAGAAGTTGAAGTTTTTATAAGCTAGGCTTGCCCTATGGGAATCCTGAAAAGGTCTAGAAGGAGTGCCAAGTAAATAGGTAGGTGTCTTCTTTGAGAGATGTGTGGAACAAGAAGAGGTAGGGAGTGATGGAGAAGTCATGATGAACATAGAACTTTCCTGGGCTAAAGCGGGCACTCATCTCCGGCACCTTCAGTGTAGATTATTTCAAATAACATTGACAAGCCTCAGCCATCTGGGAATAATTTGGTCATGCCTTACTTCTCTGACCTTTTTAAGCTCCAGGTACTCCTTTGACCATAACTGTCAAACTTTGACAGCTTGAGTAAGGATGAGCAAATGGCTCCTCTCAAAGAATATAGCAGCATCCTTTTAAAAACAGCCTCATCTATTGACACGCATTCCCCCAGCTTCAGATGCCTTTATTCTCACAGATGTGCAGAGACTCTAAGAGTGGTATTAGGGTCATTGGATGGTGTCTCAGTCAGCTCAGGCTGCTGTAACAAAATATCAAAGACTGAGTGGCTTAAACAGTAGATATTTACTTCTCATAGTTCTGGAGGCTGGACACTCAAGATCAAGGTGCCAGCAGATTTGGTTATTGGTGAGCGCCCTCTTTCTGGCTTGCTGATGGACACATTCTTGCTGTACCCTCACATAGTGGAGAGGGAGTGACAGAGAACTCTCATCTTTCCTTCCCCTTATAAAAAACTAATCCTGTCTTGGAGCCCCATACTCATAATCTCATCTAAACCTAATTACTTTCCCAGAGCCTCACCTCCAAATACCATCACAATGGGGGATTAGGGTTTCAACATATAAAGTAGGGGATTGAATGACATTCAGTACTGAACAGATGGAAGTAAGAAGGAGGAGACAATAAAGAATAGCTAGGGAGATCTAGTTAAAAGAATATAAGTGTATGGGATATTTTTCGGTCCAAAGTAAATAATTATGTTCATATTAAGGTGTATGTCTTATTTGATATATTTCTAACATGAAACATTATTTGCCTGAGAAATGCTACTCATCTATTCATTCATTCACACATCCATGAAATATTTATTCAGTACCTTCTAGATGGTACAATGAAAAAGACAACAAACCATATCTCTAAAATTTTGACTACTATATTCTAAATTAGGGGTCCCCAAGCCCCCTGTTAGGAACTAGGCAGCCCAGCAGGAGGTGAGTGGTAGACACGCGAGCATTACCACCTGAGTTCTGCCTGCTGTTAGATCAAAAGCAGCATTAGATTCTCATAGGAGCATGAACCTTATTGTGAACTGAGTATGCCAGGGATCTAGGTTGTGTGCTCTTTATGAGAATCTTATGCCTGATGATCTGAAGTGGAACAGTTTCATCCCGAAATCATCCCCACCCCAGTCTGTAGAAAAATTATCTTCCACGAACCTGGTTCCTGGTGTCAAAAAGTTTGGGGACCGCTGATCTAAATGACAGGTGATTGTGGCAAGGACCAACCAACCAGATAGTAACTAAGATTGTATGGGACAGCGTAGGAGGACACTCAGATAATGATATGCATAGGAGGACACTCAGATAATGATATGCTTCAAGGTGTAGCAAGAGCCATGTTTGGGGTCAGTACTCAGAGAATCTTCATAGATGAAATGACCCTTCTGCTAAAACATGAAGAACAGGTGCAACTTTCACAGTTGGACAAAATTTTTTTTTTTTTTTTTGAGATGGAGTCTCACTCTGTCATCCAGGCTGGAGTGCAGTGGAGTGATCTCAGCTCACTGCAACTTCTGCCTCCTGGGTTCAAGCAATTCTCTGTCTCAGCCTCCCAAGTAGCTGGGATTACAGGTGCCTGCCACCGTGCCCAGCTAATTTTTGTATTTTAAGTAGAGATGGGGTTTCACCAACTTGGCCAGGCTGGTCTTGAACTCCTGACCTCATGATCCACCTACCTCAGCCTCCCAAAGTGCTGGGATTACAGGCGTGAGCCACCACGCCTGACCCATAAATATTTTATGAATCAGTATGCATGAAAGTCTAGAGATTTGGGAGCTCATAGTCTTCCTTGAATTGAAAATAGCTCAGTATTGCTATAGCAGTGAGTGGCAGAATATGTATATGACGGGGAGAAGTGGAAAGAAGACAGAATAGAGAGGATGGAGAAGAGAGAGTTGGGACTAGAGCCAGAACATGAAGGGACCTGCATATAGTATGGAGTAAGGACTTTATCTTGAGAGCGCTGGGCTTTATTGAATGATTGTAGTCACCTGAGTGATGTGATCATATTTGAGTTTTATAGGCATTCTGATAGCACTGTGGAGGGTGAATGACAAATAGGAGGTCTAGAGATAAGTTTCATTGGCCCAAATGAGAAACAGTGGCTTGAATGGCATTGGTTCAGAGTGATGGGCAGAACTGGTGCACTTGACTTATATTCAGGCAGTAGAATCCATAGGACTGAATGATTGGTGTTAGAAGGCAAATGAGAGAAATCTAGGATGCTTCTCAAGATAATGGCTTCTTTTGTACTCAGGAAATTTGTTGAATCAGCACAGAAAGTCTCCCATTCACTTCTAGGTTAGAGCTTCATGTACCGTAGGTAGGGATCAATAACTAGTGTCCGAACCACACTTCAAGTATACTTACATATTGATTTTTGAAATTGTTTTACATATCAAGATGAGGGGTACAAAAAGATGTGAATTTTACAATTATTTTACTGACTTTAAAGACTACCCCCCAAAAATCATTACTTCAAGTATTATTCAGGAATTAATAATATTAAAGAGAGTTATATACACGAAGAGAACAAAACTTATTGTTGCAAACATCATTATCCTGAATGAACTGGTGAGAAGTATATCACTCCTTCAAGAAGATATACTTTTTAAGAATCTATTCTTCTTGGGATGTATTTTCTCTTAAAAGATCTCTACATACCTAGAATATATCTCAGAAACACCAAAGGGGGATAACAAACACAATTTGCAGACTCCATAGTTTTACCAAGTTTTGTTTTCTTTTGTTTTGCATAGAAACAACCAAAGTAAATGTTAAACTTATTTTGGTTAAAACCGAGGAGTTTTTTTTTTTTTTTTGGACTGAAATAGACTTACAATGCTATGAATTCAATCCTGACTCTCATCATATGTGATTTTGCACAAAGTCACTTTCATTGTGGGATGCTCTTCCTTCTCTGAAACATGAGTATTGCAGGTTGTACTGGGCATTGGATAAAACAAACTACTTTCTACATATGGCTAGCCAGTTTTCCCAGCACCATTTATTAAATAGGGAATCCTTTCCCCATTTCTTGTTTTTGTCAGGTTTGTCAAAGATCAGATAGTTGTAGATATGTGGCATTATTTCTGACGGCTCTGTTCTGTTCCATTGATCTATATCTCTGTTTTGGTACCAGTACCATGCTGTTTTGGTTACTGTAGCCTTGTAGTATAGTTTGAAGTCAGGTAGCGTGATGCCTCCAGCTTTGTTCTTTTGGCTTAGGATTGACTTGGCGATGCGGGCTCTTTTTTGGTTCCATATGAACTTTAAAGTAGATTTTTCCAATTCTGTGAAGAAAGTCATTGGTAACTTGATGGGGATGGCATTGAATCTGTAAATTACCTTGGGAAGGATGGCCATTTTCATACAAAATGGGAGAAAATTTTCGCAACCTACTCATCTGACAAAGGGCTAATATCCAGAATCTACAATGAACTCCAACAAATTTACAAGAAAAAAACAAACAACCCCATCAAAAAGCGGGCAAAGGACATGAACAGACACTCCTCAAAAGAAGACATTTATGCAGCCAAAAAACACATGAAAAAATGCTCACCATCACTGGCCATCAGAGAAATGCAAATCAAAACCACAATGAGATACCATCTCACACCAGTTAGAATGGCAATCATTAAAAAGTCGGGAAACAACAGGTGCTGGAGAGGATGTGGAGAAATAGGAACACTTTTACACTGTTGGTGGGACTGTAAACTAGTTCAACCCTTGTGGAAGTCAGTGTGGCGATTCCTCAGGGATCTAGAACTAGAAATTCCATTTGACCCAACCATCCCATTACTGGGTATATACCCAAAGGACTATAAATCATGCTGCTATAAAGACACATGCACACATATGTTTATTGTGGCATTATTCACAATAGGAAAGACTTGGAACCAACCCAAATGTCCAACAATGATAGACTGGATTAAGAAAATGTGGCACATATACACCATGGAATACTATGCAGCCATAAAAAATGATGAGTTCACGTCCTTTGTAGGGACATGGATGAAATTGGAAATCATCATTCTCAGCAAACTATCGCAAGAACAAAAAACCAAACACCACATATTCTCACTCATAGGTGGGAATTGAACAATGAGAACACATGGACACAGGAAGGGGAACATCACACTTCGGGGACTGTTGTGGGGTGTGGGGAGGGGGGAGGGATAGCATTGGGAGATATACCTAATGCTAGATGACGAGTTGGTGGGTGCAGCGCACCAGCATGGCACATGTATACATATGTAACTTACCTGCACGTTGCGCACATGTACCATAGAGCCTAAAGTATAATAATAATAATAATAACAATAATAATAATAATAAAAAGAAAAAAAAATTTTAAAAAAAACAGTAATCTGCAAAATAAAAAAAAAAAAACAACAAACTACATGAAGATACTTTAAACTACAACCAAAATGTATAGTGTTCCTATTTTTCATTGTGAATAGAGGTCAGAATCGGAACATTTGAAAAGCAATGAAAATGAGCAAAAATTTATCTGTGGACGTGGAGGAATAGATAAGAAGCCACAGTATTTCTTTTCCCTTCCAAGTTAGGAAGGCTGCCCATTGCCTCCATGGTCCTGAGCACATTAAGGTCATCTGCTTGGGAAGAGCAGCAGTATAAAATTTTAGAAAGCATCTGTTTTTGTGCAGAGTATTTCACTGTAAAAAGCAGCATGAGCTATCTTAAGAAAAGCCTTTTTGAATGTGTTTAAAGTCTCCTAAATTTCCTGCATATAAATGTTGAATACCTCCAACATGTCAATCAATCTTGTTTTCCACTTAACTTAGAATAAAATGATAATGAACTTGCATTTAGCCAGCGCCTTTCACAGAGTGAGCATAATTAGACTTGAAAAAGATCTATTAGGATATCCAATTTCATCTCTCTGCCCAGAGAGAACTATTCCTCCTGAGAGTTCCCTATTACTGTGTCCTGACTTGGTTTAAAAATCTCAGGGGAAGAAATATTTACTACATTCTTGGATTATTTAATTATAGGCTTAAGGCAAAGTAACACCAATCTAAGAATCAGGAAACATGGATTTGATTCTTGATTTTGTCATTTAATTGTTTGTGACTTTGACCCAGACACTAGTCTCTGTAAGTCTTAAGGTACAAAATGATGTCAAAATTTTCTATATCACAGGATTGTGATAAAATCAAGAGAGAAAATATATGTAAAAGGACAGAGAGCTTGGAACATTAGAGTCACCTGATAAATAAGATTTCTCTCTTTGGCAATTTCCTCTACTAACCATTCCCACACCTATTCCTCCCATATCCCCTCCTCCCTCCTATAGTTTTTCCTAAGTTAAGTATACTTTCTGAAAATGGTGAAGGATCTTGTTGCTTTTCTTCTTTCTAGTTTCCATGTATTTTCTAGGGCTGCCATAACAAAGTACCACAAACTGGGTGGCTTAAAACAAGAGATATTCAATCCATCGCAGTTCTGGAAGCTGGAAGTCTGAAATTAAGGTTTCACTGGGGCAATGCTCCTTCTGAAGGCTCTAGTGGGAAATCTGCCCTTGGCACTTCCTAGCTTCTGATGGCTCTCAGAAATCTTTTACATCCCTCGTCTTGTGTCTTTTTCCCTCCCATCTCCAGCTCCAGGCCTTCTTCCCTGCATAGGTGTGTATGTATGTATGTATGTATGTATGTATGTATGTATGTATGTGTGTGTGTGTGTGTGTCCATGTGTTCTCCCCTCTCCTTACAAGGAAACTAGTCAACAGATTTCATCCTCATCCAAAACCAGTATGGCCTCATCTTACCTAATTACATCTGCAAACATCCTATTTTCAAATAAGGCCCTGTTATGAGGTTCTGGGTGGACATGAACTTTGGGAGCAACACCATCTATCCTGTGTATCCTCAGCAGACCTCCCAATATCCTTGTCTTACTGCAAGATGTAAAGCAGACTCTAAAAAGATCTACCTCTGCTGCTGTGGGTATGATCAATAATCAAACTTCCTCCTTTTACTCAACTTTCACTGTTTTCCCAAATATTTTTGCATTAGTTTCACCAGTGAAAACAAAAATTATTACCACTCTGCCCCAGTTGTCTTTATGTTTCTCTGAAGATTCTGAAGATCCTGCACGCTTGGAGAGAGAAGAAAGGAAAGACGAGAGATTTCAAACACAGAGGGAAGGCTCTGAGTGTGTAAACATTCCAAATAAGTTAAATTCCTCTATACCATTTATGACCTTTGAAATGCAAAGAGGGGAAAAGTCCCTGTTCTGTCCTGCGACTCTGCTGAGTGACCTAAGCCCCTCATGTAACATCTCTCAAGATTCCCATCCCCTTCTCATATGTAAACTGGGGGAAAAACATAATTAGTGTCCTGCCTGTCACTCATGGTTTTTGATAGGGCAGCATGGCATGACAAGATAATTTTAAAAGGTTAAGTGATACATATGTTTAAATTATTGAGGGGAGTATTATTATTCCCCTGCTAGATTATAAATGACTTGGGAATTAGTATCATTTGTTTCTCTTGCTTGTTCTTCCTCCTTTACTCCTTTTTCCTTTTCCCCAGAGCAACCTATTAATGCCAATATTAAAGGCTTACCTATTTGGGGAATTCAACTTATGTAAAATTAAATTAAATTCCTACTTTCCCAAATTTTGTACTTTGACTCTGTCAATACATACGTATAGAAATATTTTTCCACAAGTTTTAGAATTTGTTCTTTTTCTAAAAAAATCTTTTTTTATGTGCTAAATGTCCTTTTACCCTTTTTCAACATGAATAGCCAAATCATTATTTAGTTGCAATGAAAACTGCCCTAAATAAATTGCTTTCTGTGAGTTTCTTATGAAACAACTATGAGAAATAACGGTTGTATATAAAGCTCTTGTTTTGTAATGATAGATAAACATAAAATACCCCACTGATCCCGTTCCCACCTCCCAATCACAAAGAAAAGTTGCATTTTTCTTTTTTCTTTTTCTTTTTTTTGAGATGGAGTCTCACTGTTGTTGACTCAGGCTGGAGGGCAATGGTGCAATCTCAGCTCACTGCAACCTCCACCTCCCAGGTTCCAGCAATCCTCCTGCCTCAGCCTCCTGAGTAGCTGAGATTACAGGTACCCAACAGGGTTTCACCATGTTGGCCAGGCTGGTCTTGAACTCCTGACCTCAGGTGATCTAGTGCTGTGATTACAGGTGTGAACCACCCCGCTCGGCCATTAGCATTTCAATCCAGTCATTTGGTGGGATCCACAAGGTCTTAAGTCAATGCAAATAAAAACACAAAAAGGTAATGTAAAAACCAGAGAAAAGAAAAACATGCTGATTTTCCCATTATTTGTTAGCATGAAATATTGTGGTAAGCTTAATATTTTTGATACTTAATTTATATAGATAAATACATTCATGAGCATGTGATTTTGTTATTCTCAAATAAGCAGTCAAGGTGATATGGTCATTTACTTTAGACAACATGGGGAATCAACCTCACTTTGTCATTGTTTGATTTGACAACATTTGCACCTATCCCCTCTTTTGCTTTTCCTTTTTCTTTGAGTAAACTAAACAATTCATTTATTTGTGATAATCTCAACTTTCTCCCCTGCTGCCTTCTTTCTTTCAACCGTTCATTAAATTTGATATAATCCTGGGCCCCTGCATGGGATAGAGTTCTTTGAAAATTTTCTTATGTATTGAATTATTTTTTAAATTTGAAACACACATGGACATTTTCCTTCAGGTATACTTTAATAAAGGTTACTAACATATCGCTTTTTAAAAAAAAAATTGTAGGGGGGTGGTTCATGGGGTTACTGGCATGTAACTCCATCTCTCTATCACTAGTTTTCTAGTCTGTAAATGGGGCTTAATACCAAGTTCATATGGACTTTAGAAGGATTAAAGAGAGGCACTTGGGTAATGCAGAGACAGAAAGATGTCCATTGAAATGCTTTCTTCACTTAATAGTTGTTTGTTGCCAGAAAAGTTCATTCACTTTCCTGAGCTTCAGTTTCCTTATACATAAAGTGAAAATAACAACACACACTTTATAGATGAGAAGATTCAATAGGATGACAAATAAAACACTTAAATGTTTTCTGAGAATGCAGAATTATTTAGATACTAGGTAAAGAACAGTATTTAAAAACATAAATTCAATTTCTTCAATAAGGTCTACTTATCTTTGGAGGTGTCTGTTGGAGGATGTGGAATTGTGTTTCCTCTCTCAACAATTTCTACTATGCTGAACATTTTAAATTTCTAGATGCAATCGCTATGATGCTGTCTAAATAAAACTATTTTTAGAAAGAATAGTACTTTTAAAATACATTCTTTAAAGCAAGCAACACAGAAATTTTATCTCAAGGAAACGTTAAATTTGAAACAATATTCTATTATTTCTATGGCCCCTGGTAGTTTCTGTAGCAGGGGAGGCAACAGAAGAATAGAACAATAAAAAAGAAAAAAGATGAACACACAAAAGACAGTAGAGAAAGCCAGAGTTATAATGTGATATAGTCATAAAATGAAAGGAATAGGTTGCTGGTAATATTAACTCAGCTAATACATACCAGGCTGACTCCTAAGGTTCATGGCTATTACCGTGTAACTACAGATTAAAAAACATTTTGCCCAAAACTCATTTCCTGCAGACTCCCTCAAAACATCTATGAAGATCCTATCTATTGAGCGAAACTCTTTCCATCACAGTTGTGAATATATAACCCCGGGAGTTTTATGCTTATCATGAACAAATTTGATGCATTAAGTGATCTCACATCATTCAATTTGTGACCCACACAGAGGTTTGAAAAATAACTGAGTACAAAATTGCTAAATACATTTCAATTTAGACTAAGTAAGAGCTTGTACAAAGAAAAATGGTTAAAAAAATTATGTAATTAGTGCAGCTCTCCTAAGGAGAGACATAATTACAATAATCATAAATCATTTTTCCCTCATAACTGTAAATAGAGAACAAAGGGAAACTGACAGACTCTCTTTATCAGTTTTCATTCTGGTGATAAAAGGTTTTTTGACATGGGTTACTGTCACCCATGACTGTCAGTCTGGAGAAAGTGGGGAAGAAAAACATCTTGTTTTAATTTCTGAGGAAAAAATCATTTTATAGTTCTGATCACTCCTAGTCTGCTGTTGAAGATGAGGGAATGAAGAAGAAGAAATGTCTTTGAACTTTTGTGTAGCCCATATTCTAATACCAACAATGAACTGTTTTAGGAACAGACTTTGACAAAGTTAGGTTTGATGGATTGACTGACTGATTGATTGGTTGATTGATTTTCCCCTTCTACTGTAGGGATCTGCAAGGAAAAAAAGCTACTGGTACAACTGATCCTACACCATGTTGAGCCACTTTTTGATTTCATTGTAAAACAAGAAATATTTTAGAAACTTTATTTGGCCTATAAATATGTCTGTGTATAGGCACAGTTACTTGAAGGCAGATGCTTCACATTTGGGGAGAATTTGGTCTTTTGGAGCTATCTACAAATTTTTCTTCCAAATATTTTCAGGTTGCTTACATTGATGATACAATTTTTGTTTAGTAGAGGAGCTGCAGATTCAAGCCACGGTTCTGTCGAGCCAAGGAAGAAACTAAACAATGAGATGCCCTGGTTTTAGTGGTAAAGATCGGCAAGCAAGCAGCAAGTGGACCACGGCCACTGTGCCAGGGACTAGGGTGCATTGCCTAGGAACCCTGAGGCTCCCTACCACCATGATTTCACAGAAGCCCCACAGTTTTTCCCTCATGTTGTGTGCACCCTCCCCAGCTTCTTTTTTTCAGATAGAAATGGATCCAGCTTAAGGTAATGAACCATGATGGTATCCTCTAGACAATCTTTTGCTTTTCCTAATACAAGAGACAGATGCTTCTGGTTCTATCTTACTACATTCCTATTCTTCCTGTTTTGAATATGTGCCCAGCCTTCCTGTAACCATGAACCCAGGGCCAAAAGAAATTCAGAAGCACTGACCGTGACATTATTTGAGGACTTACGAAATGCCAAAAGATGCCAACCTCCTAACTTCATGCTTAATATTTATTTAATTTCATGATAATTGAACACTTGGAGCTGAAGTCTTTCTAAACTGAACATATGAATATTGTATTAGGGAGAAAACAGGGGGAGAGGAAATCAATTGGAGATTTTTTTTTTTCCCAAGAGACAATTCCTTAGAATTATGTGAAATTGTTGTTTAACTTACCATATTGAATTAAGTTTAATCTGAATTAGAATTTTCTTAGTTGCCTTTTTTTGTTTAATTTTTTTTTCTGACAAAATATTTGGTGAAGAGTTGTGAAGAAAACCAGATCAGATATTCCTTTATTTTATTTTTAATTTTTGTAGATCCATAATAGTTGTACATATTTAGGGGCAAATGTGACATTTTGATACAAGTATATAATGTGTAATGATCAAATCTGGGTAATTGGGATATCCATCAGCTCAACCATTTATCATTTCTTTGTTCTGGAAACATTCAGATCTGCTCTTCTAGTTGTTCTGAAATATGCAATAAATTATTACTAACTATAGTTACCCTATTGTGCTACTTAACATTAGATCTTATTCCTTCTAACTGTATTTTTGTATCCATTAACCAATCCCTCTTTGTCCTCCCCTCCCCATTACCCTTTTCAGCCTCTGGTAGCCACCATTCTATTCACTACCTTCATGAGATCAATTTTTTATTTCCCATGTGAGTGAGAATATGCAACACTTGTCCTTCTGTGCCTGGCTTATTTCACTTAAAGGAATGTCCTCTAGTTCCATCCATGTTGTTGCAAATGAAGGATTTCATTCATTTGTATGGCAGAACAGCATTCTATTGATTCTATTGTATATATGTACTACATCTTCTTTTCATTAATCTGTTGATGGACTCTTAGGTTGATTCCATATCTTGACTATTGTGAATAGTGCTATGATAAACATGGACGTGCAGATACCTTTTTGACATGCTGATTTGCTTTTTTTTTTTTCCTTTGGACATATACCCAGCAGTGGAATGGATGAATCATATGGTGGTTCTATTGTTAGTTTTTTGAGAAATCACCATAGTTTTCCATAGTGGCTGTATTAATTTATAGCCACCAACAGTATATGAGCATTTCCCTTTCTCTGCATCTATACCAGCATTTATTATCTGTCTTTTTGATAACAGCCATTTAAATGGGGTGAGGTGATATATCATTGTGGTTTATATTTGCATTTCCCTGATGATTTTTGATGTTGAGAATGTTTTCATATACTTGTCTGTCATTCGCGTATCTTCTTACAAATATCTATTCGGATTTTTGCCCATTCTTTAACTGAATTATTGTTTTTTTGCTATTGAGTTGTTTTAGTTCTTTATGTATTCTAGTTATTAAGCCCTTGTCAGATGGACAGTTTGCAAATATTATATCACATTTTGTGGGTTGCCTCTTCACTTTGTTGATTGTTTCCTTTGCTGTACAGAAGCTATTTAGCTTGGTGAAATCCTATTTGTCTATTTTTGCCTTGTTTGCCTGTGCTTTTGAGGTATTAATCAAGACATTTCCTTGCTGAGACTAATGTCCTGAAGCACTTCCCCGATGTCTTCTTCTAGAAGTGTCATAGTTTCAGGTCTTACATTTAAGCCTTTAATCCATTTCAATTTGATTTTTGTATATGGTGAGAGATAAGGGTCTAGTTTCATTCTACTATATGTGGATATTGAGTTTTCCCAGAACCATTTATTGAAGAGACTGGTCATTTCCCAATACATATTTCTGGTACCTTTGTCCAAAATGAGTTGACTGTAAATGCATGGGTTTATTTCTGGACTTCCTATTTTGTTCCATTGGTCTATGTGTCAGTTTTTCTGCCAGTACTGTGCTGTTTTGGCTACTATAGCATTGTAGTATAATTTGAAATCAGGTAGTGAAATGCCTCCAGCTTTTCTGTTTGTTTTGTTTTGTTTTGTTTTGCTCAGGATTGTTTCGGCTATTCTGGGTCTTTTGTGGTTCCATATAAATTTTAGAATTTTTTTTTTTTGAGAATGTCATTGGCTTTTTGGTAGGGATTGCATTGAATCTGTAGATTGATTTGGGTAGTATGAACATTTTAACAATATCGTTTCTTCTAATTTGTGAACATGGAATATCTTTATATTTTTGTGCATCTTCAATTTCTTTCATCATTGGTATATGGTTTTGATTGTAGATATCTTTCATTTCTTTGGTTAAATTTATTTCTAGGTATTTTTTTCTTTTGTAGCTATTATGAATGAGATTGCTTTCTTGATTTCTTTTTCACATTGTTCACTGTTGGCATGTAGAAATGCTTCTAATTTTTGCACATTGATTTTATAGCCTGTAAAGTTACTGAATTTGTTTATCAATTCTAGTAGTTTTTTGATGAATTATTTAGGTTTTTCTAAATATAAGATCAATTGTCTGTAAACAGGGACAATTTGACCTCTGCATTTCCAATTTGGATGGACTTTATTTCTATCTCTTTTCTTATTTCTCTGGCTAGATCTTCCAGTACTGTATTAAATGAAAGTGGTAAAAGTGAACATCATTGCCATACAATGAAATACCAATGACATTCTTCACAAATTTATAATTGTACAGTTCCGAAGGCCAGGAGTCTGAAATGGTTATTATGGGGGTAAAAATAAAGGTGTTGGCTGCATTCCTTCTGAAGGCTCTAGAGAATACATTTCCTAGCCTTTTTCAGCTTCTGGAATTTGCTTGCATTCTTTGGCTCATGGCCACTTCTTCTATCTCCAAAGCCAGCAGTGTAGCACCTTCAACTCTCCTTCTTTTTCTCTGAATCTGGGTCTGTCATTATATCTTCTCCCCTTCCTCTGAGTTTCCTGACTCCCTATTTTATTCATTTAGACCTTTGTCCTTATAATCTCATCTCAGATTTTTAACTTAAGCAGATAAGAAATAGGTTTTTTTGTTTGTTTGTTTGTTTGTTTTCTGCCATGGAAAGTAACATATTCACAGTTCTGAGGATTAGGTTATGGACATCTTTTGGAGCCATTATTCTGTGTACCACAGTATAAATAGCACTTAAAAGTACATTTATTTTCTCTACGGTAGAAAGCAGAAGTAGTTTTAGTTGAACAACAGTTAGAGTTCCACCACATATGTATTCTATATTTTCAAGCAATTTAATGGACTTTTTATATCTTAAAGATAAATATTCATAGTTTTTATAGGCTTGTCCTAAAGTCTGAAGAATTTTTAATATAATGAAATCATATTACATGAAGGTTAAGTTCTAAATTCATACATATTGTCAAATCATTGCACAATCAAAATAATTCTTTGAAAGAATGAAATATTCCTGAAAATGTAGTATTTTTATTTTTATTGCATTTTGGCTGCAGTTTCTTGCCCTCTCTCCACCACACACAGTAGGAGCCAAAGCCTGGAAGAATAATAGAATAATTCCAGAAATTCTAACACTTCATGTTTGTTTTATTTGCATGTTTATTGGGTTTTCTGAGTATTTGACATGAATTTGCATAAGTTAAAGATGCCTATAATGGATTCCACTTTTAGTTACAGAACCTGGAATTTGAATCCAGCACACTAAATGTGAGTCCTCGTCTTGTCACTGATTCAATCTACAAAATCTAGACTATTAAAATATATGTATGTATACACACACATATATACATATAAAGTTTATTGAGAAATAATTTATATTCTATAATATTTACCCATTTTTAACTGAATTCTACAATTCAATTATCTTTTGATATTAAATACAGTTTTGCCACCATTAACATAATGTAATTTTAAATATTTTTATTAACATCCAAAATTCTCTCTTGCAATTTTCAGCCACTTCTTCTCTCATCCCCAGTCTCAGGAAATTACTAACTTACTTTCAATCATTATAGATTTGATCCTTTTATATAAATGGAGTCTTGTAGTATGTGGTCTGGTATGTCTACCTTCCATCACTTAGCACAGATATATTTTAGATGCATTCCTGTTTTAGCATGTATCACTAATTTCTTTTACTTGAATAGTATTCCATTTTGTGATATAACAGATTTTGTTTATCTAATTACTAAGAAACAGAAATTTGAGTTGTTTTCAATTTTGACTATTATGAATAATGCTTCTATGGACATTTACATGCAAGCCTTTGTCTGGACATGTTTTCACTTTCTTGGGTAGATTTCTAGGAGTGGAAATACAGGATCATGATACATTTATATTTAACTTTTTAAAGACATTGCCAAAATAATTTTTAAAACACTTGTACCATTTTATATTTCTACCAGCAATGTTATAAGGGTGTCAATTTATCCACATCATTGCCAACACTTGTTATTGTCTTTTTTTATTATAGTAATTCTAGTGGATGTTAAATGGTATATTATTGTGGTCTTGATTTGCATTTCCTAGATGACTAATAATGTTGAGATCTTTTCATGTGTTTATGAGCCATTCCTCTATCTTTTTCAGTGAAGTATCTATTCGAATATTTTGCCCATTTTAAATTGGGTACTTTTTAATAATAATTGTAAATTATTTCATCATCTTAGCAAGGGGTAGGATCTAATATTAGTCTTACTAATAAGATGTAGCGTCTAACTTTTAACTTGAGGCCTGGTACCTGACCTGCAATTAAGCTGATTTTTCCAATTATATTTCAGTCTTTTTGATTGGTTTTGATTTTTTAGATGGAGTCTCACTCTGTCATCCAGGCTAGAGTGCAGTGGTGCCATTTTGGCTCACTGAAACTCCACCTCCCAGGTTCGAGCGATTCTCCTGCCTCAGCCTCCCAAGTAGCTGAAATTACAGGTGCATGCCACCATGCCTGGCTAATTTTTGTATTTTTAGTAGAGATGGGGTTTCATCATGTTGACCAGGCTGGTCTTGAACTCCTGACCTCAAGTGATCCTCCTGCCTCAGTCTCCCAGAGTGCTGGGACTGCAGGAGTGAGCCACCATGCCTGGCCAGCATTATATTCCAGTCTTGTCCAGTTCTTGTTTCCTGAGTGTTAATTCCCTGTTTCTCCTATGTTATTGGAGCACTACTCACACTTATTTAACTGGGACCCTGAAAAGTTTCATGGCATTTTAATGAAATGCTTAGTGACATTCTTAGTGACAGACAGATACATGATCCAGAACCAGAGCACCGTACCTATCTAACTCCAATTACCTTGGGTTGGCAAGACTATATCTGTTTCTGACCACTTGAGAAGTGAGAAGCATCCTCCTGGTTCTCACACCTCCGTGAATCATGTTTGTATAATCCTCCCATCTCTAGCCACTGGGCTCTGGGCTGCCATGCTGCTTTGAGTTCCTTTTTTCTTCTCCACAAAGGAATGTTATACTTTGGCCATAAGAACTGTATGAAAGTGCAAAAGGTGTTCAAAGGAAGAAAAATTTGTGTTCTCTTCAGGGGATCAAGCACAGCTTCATGGATTTAATAAAGTTTGAAAACAAGACTGAAGACTAAATACTGTGCATTCTACAAGGTCCCGTAAGCTATCAGACTCTCATCCAGAGTTTATACAAAATCAGCCCTCCATTTTTTCACCTCCATCATGGAGTAAGTAATGAACCATGTTCCATGATGCAGTTCACATTTTGTAATCCCAAATGTTCCTGCTTGCCCAGCACTCGACCTTTCTTGTGCTTCTGTGTTCAAGCTAATTTAAATAGGAGGCAGTATACAATAGTGATCATGAGTGTGAATTCTGGGTCCAGACTGCCTGGGATCAAACACTGGGAAAATTACTACATCTTTCTTTGTCTCTGAATCTTTATCTATACAATGGGAATAATAATAGCATGTATTTCATAAGTTAGTTTTGAGGATTATGAAGTAATACATGCAAAGTATTAGAACAGCTCCTGGCACGTAATGAGACCTGTGAAGACGTTAAGCCATTTTTTCTTCTTATTGATCCTCACACCTAATATCTGGTACTGTTTGTCTGGTAATAAATTTTGCTTCATTCTCTGTTGCTGAGAATTTCTATCATTAACTGAACTGCCTCTGGCCGTGCTGAATAGATAGCCTATGTAATATCACCTGGTCCCTAGGATTACAAAGGGAAGCATCATACAGTTGTTAACTGAACAGAAGCATTGAAATAAAAAGACTTGAACCTCTGCAAAATACTATTGCTTTTTTTTTTTTTTAAACCTTGAGCAACTAACTCAACCTTTCTAGGTTTATGCCTTATGGAGTGATTATATATATAAACAGATGTCTCAAATAAAATATGAACATAGTAATGTGCTCAACACAAGTTACTGTGGCTACTATTACCAACACCACCATTACCAAACCACCACTTTGGTGCCACTTCCAATATAAGAAGCAATCGGATGGCATGCCCTAGTCTGATAGGACTCCAGACATGTAGAACAACTACAAACACAGAAGTTCATTTATACAGGAGGAAGAAATTAAATGAGAAAAAGAATAAGGTTGGTAAAAAGACCAAAAGGTAACTGTTGATCCAATTTGATAAGTCCAATTCAGCTAAACATAGGGAACTGTGGGAGAAATGTATCAAATAAACCTTAATACATTTTTTTAGTCTGAAAACTAAAATGATAGAACTTATGCTTTAGGAATATAAACTTGGCAGTAAAGAAAAAAATGTCATTTTGAGGGGAGGCAAGGGAATAAGATGTAGACAGCAGTTAGAAGCTATTGGAGTGGGGAGGCAAGATGAAACTGGAGCATTCATTAGGTGCTTGACTGTCAAGATAGAAAGTAGGGAGTTACTTGTACCCGTAGAGGCAATATTGCAGAGGAAACATGACTGGTCTGAGAAATGAATATTTGTGTCGTAGAGAAAAAAAAGCAAACATGACCATGAGTTTTGAGCTGAATACTAGAAAGATAGAAACAGGACAGTTAAATTGAGGAGTAATTGTGAATAGATACACTATAAGTGAGGTTCTTAGGCATAAATAAAAGAACATAGACTTTGAATATTTTTTGGTGGAGTACTAAGTTGCTTAAAATACCTCAGCTTCAAGATTCCTTGGATGTCAAATGGGACCAATGACAATTACCTTGCCAGATAATATAGGAAACTAAATTAAGGAGGAAAACACATATTTAGGTACAGCACCTACTACAGAATTTGAAACAAAATAGAGATACCATAAATGGCAAACATTTCAAGCTTCATTCTTGTCATGATAACTTCTGTGCAATTTTAATTAAAAGGGGTATTTAAATGTAAATGTTGAGCTTACATAGTAGTAGAATGGGAGACAGGTTGGAACTAAATCTGTGGATCTTCAGTCGATGGCATAAAGCCATGATAGTCGAGGAGCTATCCATTCACACAAGAAGGAAGTATGGCACAGCATTCTGGAGCCCAAGTTCTATAATCAAACTCCTGGATTAGAACTTAGTATTTCCAGTTATTAACTCTGACTTTGGGCAAGTTACTCAATCTCTCTGCCTCTGTTTTTTTAATCAGGTAAATGAAATTAGTGACAGACCCTATAAAATATAAAATTATTGCATGTATGAAATATTATGATGAAGGTAAAACATTCAGAAAATAGTGCCTGACCCTCATTAGATGCTTAATAACTTATTATTGTCATCTTAGTTGTCAAATATCTATTATAACACTCTTTTTATAAGTCATTGATAAAGTTTTATGAAGATGAACTTTTACTATAGTAGAGGAAGGAAATAAAATTGCAAAGGAATGTGAACAAACAACCTGCTAAGTGGATCCAGGCTATGTCACAAACGCCAGAGGAAGACTGACTCTAACAAAGTAGGGAGTGATGTTTTCTGACTAAACATTTCAGTGAAATTAAAGCCTGATGATACATTGTGAGACATATGTGGCAGGCAGAATAATGGCTCTTCAAAGATGTCCACATTCTAATCCCTAGCATCTGGAAGTATTTTACCTTACATGGTTAAAGGGACTTCGTAGCTATGAATTAACTAAGTATCTTGAGATGGGGAAGTTATCCCAGATTATCTGGGTGGAAGCAGGGTTCTTATAAAAGAGATGTAAGAGGGTCAAAGACAGGGGAGAAGATGATATGACAAGAAAAACAACAGAAGAAAAGTTGATGTGATGTGGGGCTATGAGCCAAGGAATGCGGGCAACCCCTAGAAACTGGAAAAGGCAAGAAAATGGATTCTCCCCTAGAGACTGCAGAAGGAATCAATCCTGCTATCTCTATTTTAACTTTGTAAGACTAATTTTGGGCTTCTCTACTCCCAAGCTGTAAGATAATAAATTCATGTGTTTGAAGTCACTAAGTTTATGACAATTTATTATAGCAGCAACAGGAAACTAGTACAAAATACTTATTATGAGATCAGTAGTGATTTTAAAAGTAGTAGATTTGAAAAATCCATGACTACAAATGCCAAGAGATAAAGGCTAAGAACACAAGGGTATGTGAGAGAATGGTGCAAAGGAATCGTTTGGAGGCAGTCAATGACAGCTTTCCTTCTTTTGAGCAACAAGTTTAATGCATTGTATAACTCTCGTGTTCTACTATACTCAAAGCGCTACATTGCAAAGATGCAGGATATAATTTTGTCCTTAAGAAGTTCACACTCCCAGGTAGAAGTGATTAAAATGTAGTGAAACCATTCTTTTTGTCACAATAAAAAGACAAAAGAAAAACACACTGGTTCTTTCTGACTAGGGAAAAGAGAGGTTTGGAAAGACTTCACAATAGAAATATCTTACAATTTGTGACTTAAAAGTAGAAGTATCTGAGAAAAAGCTTTGGAAGCAGGGTACCAGAGGCTTTTCAAACAAATGAATTGTGAAAGGCAGAATAACATTGTGGAGTTGGCGAATTACTTGGCATAAGTGTAAATTAGAGTGCATGAAGGGTAAACACTAAAATTAGGATAACACACTTTGACTCTAATGGAGAATCTCCAAAGTCTATTCTTGATATATCTACTGCTCTTCGTCTCTACTGCTCCCCTCCACCCCCATTTCAATCATCATTATCAGTCATAACACCTGTTCAGTAGAAACTAGTGCCCATTCTGTGCTAATTCCGCCCTTCTATTTTATTTCCTTTTTTACTTAAACATTCCCACCGTTTTTTTCCTTATAGCCATTGTACTTACCATCCCTTGTACCTAGAACATCTGGGGCCCTGATGCCCACATGGTTTGGCCTACTTGGCAATTATATCTCAGTTTGTAAGAGGGGTCTTCCTTGGCTTCCTTGGCTACCTTCCTTGGTAGCCTCTTCAGACACACCATATCATAACATCTTATTTTATTTACATCTTGGCATTTATGATGATCTGAAATTATCTTGTTCATTTACGTACTAGATTATCTATATCATCTCACTTCCAACTCCTGCTAAAATCTAAGCTTCTTGAATGTGTGTGTCCTTAACCTTGTTCACTGTTCTACCTCTAGTGCCTGGGTTGGTGCCTGAGACATATTGTGAACTCAGAGCATATTTAATGAATGTGTTACAGAGGCTCTTGAATGCCACGGAATGTGGTATACAAGTTGCAAGTTCAAATATTATCAGTCATGTACTATATGGACCACCTCTGGAAAGTTAATGTCCTTGAGTCTTGTTTTCTTGACACATAAAATGAAAACTCTAATACCTACTTTCTAGGGCTCTCGTGAGGGTCAGTAAGGATGCAGCCAAAGTATCTAACATAGTGACTAATCCATACTAAGCACTTGATAATATATGCTATGATTATTATTATTTCCATTAGATAATGGGAGATGTTCATAGGAGAAGGCCATGAAGTAGCTAAATTTTCAAAGATCAAAGAGTCAGTAAATGACAAGATGAATCAAAGAGAGGTGTAGCTCAGAAAGAAAGATGATTCTGTAGGTGTACTTTTGTGTGACCTTAGGAATACCTTGACCTAATACATATAATGGAAATTTCGACTAAAGAGAGACATTAAGTTCTTATGGCTTGGGATTATTTGTAGATTTCCGATGGCCATTGTTATGAACAAGGAACATAATTTATACCACTTGTCTTAGACTGTTTTGTGCTACTATAACATAATACCTGAGACTGGGTAATTTATAATAAACAGAAATTTACTTGGCTCATGATTCTGGAAGCTGGGAAATCCAAGATTGTAAGGGCAGCATCTGGTGAGGGCCTTGATGCTGCACCATCCCATAGTGGATGGAAGAAGGGCAAGAGAGGTTGCAAGAGAACAAAAGATTGAACTCATAGCCTTAAATCTTTTATAATCAGCATTAATTCATTCACGAAGGTGGTGCCCTTATGAAATAAATACCTCCGATTAGGTCCTGTGTCAAAACACAGTTGCATTGGGATTCAGTTTTTATCATGTTTTTCAGGGCACAAATTCAAACCATAGCACCACCATCCCTAACCAAATCTTGAAATAATATTTGTCATAATACACGATTCTAGGGAAATAATACATGGTGAAGTAGACTTGCCAATATAGAACAAATAAGTATAGTAGAATAAGCAGCTGCTAAATTTGATGGTTTCTTAAATTTTTAAAGTAAATACAAAGTTAGCAAATGCCATTCCAAATAAAATTATAAATGATATCAACAATAATTTGCTTACATTTATATAATTAAAACACTTATATGGCATTACAAAAACTGGTGGACTGAACATAGCATATCAACAAAAGCGTTATTTTCTTCATACTCATTTCACTCTGTGCCTGCCATGGAGAAAGTGTGGCACACAATAATTAATAATTAAAATGAAAGCAAGACAGGTTTTCTTCAATTTAAGTAAAATTAATATATGAAAGAATACTAATTTACCAAACTTATATATTTAAGGGGCTTCCAAAGAAACCTTTGGCTTTACTAAATGACTCACTGCCATATTTCTGTTTATTCAGAATTTGATTCTAAAACACAATGTTCAGATTAAGGGAGTTGTTACTCTTACTTCACTTGATACTGATGAGAAACCAATTTAATAATTGTATTCAGTTTGGGGAGTCATATTTAACCTGATCCCATATCATTACATGTTATCAATATCCTGAAAAGCATTCAAAGAAAGACAAAGGGCATAGTAATAGAAATCTTGAAACTATGTTGTAATAACTAAATCAAGAAACTATGGATTTTTAATATAAAGTAAGAAAAATGCAGATGTAGTAGAAGTTACTAGGTTTAGGGGGCTAAGATGGTTGGTTGGTTTGTTAGATGGCAGCAGTTTCCAAATGGTTGTACTGTGAAAGGAATTATGTGTCATGCGTGCAGTTCTAGAGGACAGAATTAGGATGAGAAGCAAAAGCTACAGGGCACATATGGGGGTCAACATATGAATAGACATTGCAAAAACTAAGACCAAACACTTCTTAAACAATGACCTCCATCTTAAATTGATATTGGGGTGACAATGGAATTGCTTATATCATCTACAGAGTTCTTTCAGTATAAGGAGATAAGAAAAAGATGAATAGAAAAAAAAAAGATAAAGTAACTTCCATTCAGTACATATGGGGACATAAGTTTGTCAACATAAATAACAAGACAAATGTTTTGATTACAAAATCCTTTGCAGATTTCTGTGTTTTCCTGGTAAGTTCCTGATAAGTTAATATCATTCATTTATACTGATGTCATTATCAACAAGTTGTTTAGGTAAAACTTTAATCTTGCTTTCGTTGTATCCGGTGTTTACTGCTGTCATATCTTACTTCCTGCTGTAGAAAAATTAGCTGATTTCTTCTCTCTTTTATCTACTGTACTGTAAAATCTGTGTGGATTGAGAAAGTGTTTCCTTTGTCTCTGAATCTCCTCTCCCAAGCACAGTGACTGTAACACAGACAATGCTTAATAGATGCTTGTTGGTCTTAATTAAATCCTCAAATTCTCCCTATGTGATTATTCAGCTGCCTGAAACTACACTATAGAAATGTATGCTTCATATTTTTAGTTGCTGTCTGCAGATGTTGATATCTGAAAAAAATGCAAATTCTTATGATAATTTGTAAAACTTTCATTGTAATAAGAGCCATTGTTTATTGAATGTCTACTATGTGTCAGGTAATCTCTTTATATATTTATTACATTGAATTCCCACAAAAAAATCATCAAAGTACATGCTAATTAGCAGATAAGAGAAATAGAGATGCTGAGAAGTTAAGTGACTTATCTAAAGTCACCCATCTGAAAGTGGCAACTGACCCAAGTTATTTCTAATTCCAAAAACATGAGCGTTTGAATACAATACAATTTAAAAAATGTTTTAATAATTTATTATGAAAGAATTCAAATGAACAGAGAAGTTGCGAGTATAGTATAGTGACCTCCAATATCCTTGAATCCAGTTTCCCTATTAACGTCTCAATGCATTTGTTCCATGGCATTCCTTTTTTTCCTCCCCTTTTCTTCCCTCCCCTCCCTTCCTTTCTATACTTCTCTTTTTCGTACACACATATATATATACACACACGTATGTGTGTGTTATTTATATATACACATATACCCATTATTAGTAGTCTTTTTCTGAACAATTTGAGTGAGGAATGAAAATCTTCTAATAATTTCATTCCACCTAGAATAAAATCTAATATCCTCATCATGGAGATGGAATAAGAATGGGATGGTGCTCATGAAATTTTATAACAATCAGCCACAAATTACTGTTCTAATCACTTTTTCCTTTGCTAAATCTACTCTGGCCATCCTTGCTTTCCTGCCACCTCCAGGCCTCTATATTTGTTCTGCCTGACTGTAATATTTTCCCCTAAATATCCTTGGGATTCACTTGAGCGTTTTATTCAGGTATCCTTCTTGTCCACCTTATTTAAAACAGCAACCCGCTATATTTCTTCATATTACTTTGTGACTTTCCGACCTTAGGATATATATCTATTCTTTTCTTATTTTACTTTGAGTTCTGGGATACATGTGCAGAATGTGCAGGTTTGTTACATAGGTATAGGTGTGCCATGGAGGTTTGCTGCATCTATCAACCTGTCATCTAGGCTTTAAGACCTGCATGCATTAGTATTTGTCCTAATGCTCTCCCTCCCCTTGTCCCCTACCCACTGACAGGCCCTGGTGTGTTATGTTCCCCTCCCTGTGTCCATGTGTTCTCGTTGTTCAACTCCCACTTACGACTGAAAACGTAGTGTTTGGTTTTCTGTTCCTGCGTTAGTTTGCTGAGAATGATGGCTTCCAGCTTCATCCACGTCCCTGCAAAGGACATGAACTAATTCGTTTTTATGGCTGCATAGAATTCCATAATCTATATGTGCCACATTTTCTTTATCCAGTCTATCATTGATGGGCATTTGGGTTGGTTCCAAGTCTTTGCTATTGTGAATAGTGCTGCAATAAACATATGTGTGCATGTGCCTTTATAGCAGAATGATTTATAATCCTTTGGGTATATACCCAGCAAAAAATCAGGAAACAACAGATGCTGGTGAGGCTATGGAGAAATAGGAACACTTTTACACTGTTAGTGGGAGTGTAAATTAGTTCAACCATTGTGGAAGACAGTGTGGTGATTCTTCAAGGATTCTTTATTTATTTATTTATTGAAATTTATGGCTGGGTGTGGTGGGTTACGCCTGTAATCCCAGCACTTTGGGAGGCTGAGGCAGGCAGATCATGAGGTCAAGAGATTGAGACTTACCCTGACTCTACTAAAAATATAAAAATTAGCTGGGTGTGGTGGCGTGTAATTGTAGTCCCAGCTACTCGGGAGGCTGAGGCAGAAGTATCGCTTGAATCCAGGAGGCGGAGGGTGCAGTGAGCCGAGATTGTGCCACTGCACTCCAGCCTGGTGACAGAGTGAGACTCCATCTCAAAAAACAAACAAACAAACAAACAAACAAAACTACGCTCAATGTGGGCAAGGCATTTTCTCTATTAGATACCATTGTATTCCTAGTGCCTAGAACAGTGTCTGAACCATAGTTGGTGCTCAATAAATATTTGTTCAATTAAAAAAGGAATGAAGTGACACGTAGATTAATTATTTCAGTGTATTGATGGCCTTGTAGCCCGTATTAGATAGTAAAATCTTGTAGATTATCTACGTCTTTTATCTTTTTATTATTGAAGGACTTGCTACAGTGCCTAGCATATGAAAGGTACTGAAGAAGTAAGATGAATAAACAAATGAGTAAGAACAAAATAAGAGCTTAAATAGTCCTACAGCTCTAAGTTACTGACTCTCATTCCAGTGCTCTTTCTGGTAGTCCACATGATTTTCCTTGCCTGTGTAATTATGTACCTTCGTTTATCTAAAGCTAGCTGAAATTTATTTGCAAAATTGGTTTGCTACTGAAATAATCACTAAGTCAATCTTTTCTTTTCTGCAAGCCTACCACATTTCATCTATGTAGGCTAAAAGAAAAGTTTTTGGTTTGAAAACAGTTTGAAAAACAGTAATAGTACCTTGAAACACTTATAAACACTAAATAGTACCTTAATTTTAGTATTTAATAGGGAACAAAAATAATAAATATTAAGTATTAAGTAATAAGTATTATAAGTATTAAGTATTAATAAACATTAATAAGTATTATATAAGCAACAAAAATAACCTCTGTAGCATTTGTTTTACAGTGATGACAATGAGGAATAAAATTCAAATACCTGGGAGATCTGATACCACTAACATGTTAGTTTGTTGCCAATGAGTATTTAAAATGTCATGCAAGGGAGAGAGGATAGTCACAGGGAGCCTAGAAATCAGTTTGGGATTCTTGATCTGATGCTTTTTTTACTCTTGGGCAAATCATCTTGATGTCTTTCTATCTGGTACTACAAATGCTTTTTCTCCTTCCACCTGACCTATATTCAAGTCTCAATCGTATCTCTTCTTTTGGGACATAGGACAAGATTTTCTCTGGTCTTCTGTCTCCCCATTTCTAAAATAATGAAATATCACCACTTCAGAAGTTCCTAATGAGGACAAAATGACAGGTCATACGCCAAGTGTATCAAGCACACAGTAAGTATTGTATTATGGTTGTTTCTGTTCGCTCTTCTCCTCTAGGACACAGTACAATGAAAGAAGTAGTATTGAAAGCCACTGGAAATAATATTTAAATAAAAATATGGCCCGGTTTCCAGCTGTAATACTCTCAAGAATTCTCATCCTCTGTGTAAAATAAGTAAGAAAATGATAAAAGTAGAAAATCAGAATAGCCAACTCCAACTTTTTCCAACACACCCCAAACCTGCCCCCTTCTTACCCCTTATACTACCTATCCAGTTAGTAAGAACACGAGTTGCTTAAACCAGAAATCTAAGAGGCATTTGACTTCTGAGCCTTCTTCATCAATGAGATAGTTAATAAATTCTGTCTATTTTACCCCAGTAATGTCTCTGTAATTCATCTGCCTTCCTAAGCCCACACTGCTCCTTCCTCAGTTGAGCAAGTCAGCATGCTTACTTACCAGCTTGGCCTTCCTCCTTCTAATCTTAACTCCTCCAATTCATTTGCTTCAACTGTAAATGCTTTTCAAGATCTGATGGTGTTTTTGCCTGTAGTAATGGATTCTTGTTGAATAGTGGATAAATTTTAAAATAAAATAAAATGCAAACTTTTAACCTATCATTTTCAATTCTTAAAGATCTGGTCTTAACCTATGTATGCGGTCCTGTTTTCCACCACCCCTCTCTACGTTCCATGTACCATATTTCAGTTACAGCTGATTTCTCTGAACCCACTGCATGCGCTCACATGCCCTTCACATCTGTCTTTACATCTTATTTCCTGGCCAATCAGTCTCAAGTAGCATTTCAGACATTATCGCATCACTCTATTTCCTTCATCTCACGTATCTCTAACTGTTGTTTTCTTATTTGTTTGACTTATCCCCCTTCTGCCATAGTATAAACCCCATAAAAACCATGATCTTGTCTTGTTCAGTCATTTAATCCTAGCGTAGTATTATGAAATATATATTTGACTTTCATTCCCCACTTCCTGGCACACAGCTCCTAAAACCCTTGGAATCTCCTGAATGTTGAGTGTCCTTTATATGCTCATGAGATGACTTTTGGCTGGCAGTCTCTAGACAGTCTCAGGACGGGGGCTGGTAACCAGAAATAACAAGGCATGATTAGAGAGTTGGGTTGTTCAACCAATCCCCCACCTTCCAGGAGCAGAGAGGGCCTGAAGGTTGAGTTAGATCACCAATGCGCATAATTTAAGCAATCTCATCTATATAAGGAAGCCTCCACAAAAACACACCAGGACAGAGCTTCTGGATTTATGAACCTGTAGAGGTGCCTGGATTGTGGCATGCCCAGAGAGGGCATGAAAGTTCCTCGTCCCTTCCCACATGCCTTACTCTATGCATCTCTTCTATCTGGCAGTTCATCTGCATCCTTGGTAACACTCTTTATAACAAGTGGGTAAACATAAGTGTTTTCCTGAGTTCTGGGGGCTTCTCTAGCAAGTTAATTAAATTATGGGAACCCTTCGACTTATAGCCAGTTGGTGAAAGTATAGGTGGCAACCAACTATTTGCAGTTGGCATCTGAAGTGGGTTTCAGTCTTATGGGACTGAGCCTTCAACCTGTGAGATCTGGTGCTATCTCAGGTAGATAGCGTCAGAATCGAATTGAATTAAAGGACATCCAGTTAGTATCTGCTGGAAAATTGCTCAGTGTGTGGGAAACATAGACACACACAGACACACACACACACCACACATAACTGGTGTCAGAAGTGTTGTATTGAGTGAAAGTTAAAAAAAACAAACAAACAACAAAAACTTTTGTGTCCTACTTTTAGGCCAGCTGTCTACAAAATTACTAGAAAATTAAATGCTTTGAATTGTGTGTGTAATAAATGAATGAAGAACAGCCCCTCTGGCTAACTACCTTTATTTCCTCATATTGGTCAACTAATATCCATTTTTATTTCTCATTGTAATTGACTATAGAAGGGTGTGACAGAGATTACTGGTGCTCACCAATATTCATGTCCTCTTTTTCTTGGACATATAGCTAGACTAATATTTCCCAGCCTCCTTCAAAGTTAGAATGCTCATGTGATAATATGTGACTGGAGAACAATCAGGAGGATCTGTGTAGAGTGGAGCCATAAGATAAAAGAAGTCTGGGCCCCTGAATGACTGATGAAAGTAAAGCCTCTATTCCCTATCCAGCACTCATGTTAGACTGTGATTTGAGTGGGAGACTTTTATTTAATTAAGTTGTTAAGGTTGAGGAGTTATTTGTAATAGCAGTTAGCCTATCCTGACTAACACAAATAGTTTAGTGAAAGCACATGACACCCCTTACCCCTCCCCCACCAAACTATGAGCTCATAAGGGCAAGGGTCATGGCTGATTCAATTTTGCATCCTCAGTTTCTAGTATAATCCCTGATACATATTGTGTGCCATGAATTAATGATTAATTTCAATGATATACTTTTCCAAATTCTCTCTAAGTTATCATTTACTCTCAAATGACACCAAAGATCCTTTATCCGCTAAGCAGTTTTTTCTTAACCAAACTGAAATAAAAAGGAGATTTCCAGTATCTGTGTGATGTAATGGAAAAAACGACAGCATGGAGACCAGATAGTCCCACTCTCAAAGGCTGGCTCTAGGACTTTATCTGTCGTCTTGAGCAAGTAATTCTACCTCTGTGAATGTCAATTTCTTCCTCTGTAGATGGGGATAGTAATTATTATGAAGACTAGAAATAACATACATAAATCATATACAAGTACCTGACAAGCATGCTTATCACAAATGGTATGGATAATTAATATTTTCATAATTACAAGGCAAAAGTCTATATTTCTCCACAGAAATTGTGGAACAAAGTATGGCAGCCTTCTTTGGTAGAATATTGAGAAGGTAGTTAGTACTGATAACATTTCTTGCATGGAAAGGAAGCTGTACCACTTCTGAGGTTTTGGCCATGGTCTAATGCTTGTGGGGACTTGGGTGGCATATGCCTTGATTGAAGGAACCTGACAGTGCTCAAAACCATTGCAGACACGTAAGGGCTTTGCCGAGAGCTTAGACCATTTGCAAGCAGCAGAGACTGACCCAGCTACTGAGAATATAACAGACAGCAAACCAGAGACTTGAGAATCATAAGAACTGAGAAGTAACAGCAGCAATTCCCCAGTCATTCTTTAAAATTCTCTGCTATTGCATTTGTTATTTGTAAGTGGATATTTTGCAGGAAACTAACAGCAAATCTAGCCCTTGGTGGCAAGATTTTTAAGCTAGAGCTTTCTCTAGAGAGATTTATTTAGAGCAAGCCTTTGAATCATTTAAAAGCAAACCAGGCAAATCCTCGTGTATTTTCCCCCAGGAAATTACCTCATTTCTAAAGGGAAGATCGGATGATACTCCACAACCAATATTGACTTACTGAAGATGTTATCAAATCCTCTGCCTTTCCTCATAATGATATGAGAAGATAAAGACATGCTCCGCTACGGAGTCTTCAAAAGAAGCAGAAAAAGTATAATACATAGTTTTAACTTAAGGTAGGAAATCGGAAGCTGACCTAGAATTGACTTCAATATACTACTATAATCTATGTCCCAGCCCTCAGGAAAGTATGAAGATTGGTTCCTACCTGGAGTGTGAGCCCTTAATTTTAAGACAGGCCCAGAAAAATTCTGGATAAAGCAGTGACTGTAACAATGGTACTAATCGCTCAATCATCACTTGTTTACGATAAATAACTTCCCAGTTTAAAAAGCACTTGCACAGACATTATTTATTTTAATCTTCTCGGAGGAACACTGCTGGACATCATGAGAATTCCATATAATGAGTGTTACATCCATCAGAAAACCGAGGGTATGAAGTCTAAAGAAATAGAAGATGGTGGTGAACAGGGACCACCTCTCTGCCTGATTTGTTTTCTGCCTAGGAGGTACCTTCATAATTACATGTGTGAAATCCAGAGTCAAGAGAGATAAAGGTGCATACTTCTAAGTCCCAGCCAATGTCTAGTCTTTTGCAGACCTGAACTAAGCGAGAGGACTTGGATTTGGGAAGAGTATACATAATTTGACAATCCTTCTGGAATCTTAGGTTTCTAGATTCCGGGAAATACAACTTAGTATAGTATTAGTTTCATTTTATTATTAAGAAAACAGAAAATAAAGAAATTTAAAACTTGATTAAGAATTAAAAATAAAAAGTTACAAAGGAGGCCTAAATGATCTAGTCAGGAGACCTGTAACACCTTGTTCCACAAGGGAATCTTGTTAATCTTGGAAGATGGGGTAGATAAGTGTAATCAGTCCTCACCTTTCATAGCACAATTTAATAAAAATGTCTGAAATTTGTAACTGAAGAATTAGCAGTATACTTATTTTACCTGGTGATGTGGAATTAATGACAATAAGAAGTAATAAGAGAAATTATTAATAGAGTTAAAGTGGTTCCTTTTAAGCAGTAGGACTGGGTATGGGGAGACAGTTTTTAAAAATTATTTAAAATTTAAAACTGAAAAAATGAATTATAAAAATATGAAGTTAAATCACAATGTATTAGAAAGAGCCTTGGGTGTGGTATCCTGTGCTTATCAAAATGACTTCAGGAACATAATCTATGCTCTCCAAAATTCACACTAAAAAATCTGTATAACACACTGAATATTTTTATCTGTATAATAGTTGTACCTTTTTTTTACCCTTTCTATTTCACAGGGTTGAACTTTATTGTAAAAATTTATACAAGGAACATGGAAAATTTCTTTTGGCATTATAAGGCACTTGAGATATAATCATAGCCCTACTAATATACTTATCATGATTATTAGATCATGTGGTACAATATACAAGATAAATGTCTGCATCTATCGTATTAGCTAGAATTGAAAGGCATCTTGTCTGTCGACCTCAAAAAGGCACTGGAATAGAAGGATAATATATTGCTGTGTCAGGTTCCCCTGGCAATTGTGATCCATAGTTTTTCTACTGCTCTGAGGAGCAGAAGATACACATATTTCATCGTCTTTTTACCATAAGAACTTGTGATGAAAACTATGCCCTAAGCATATGGGTTAATGTGGGGAAAATCACATCCACATATAGCACCTTTGAATTTATATCCTAACGTTAAAATATTGGCTGTGTGAACCTGTATAGAACCTGTATAGAAGACTTGGGTGCAAAGAGGTGATCCATTTCTAGCAGAATGTCTGCGTAACTTTAAAGAATAACAGCTTGACCTTTAGTGACATGCACCGTTTTATATTCACTTCAGTTAAAAATAAAAATTCGTACATTTATAGGTAAAAGGACATCATGCTAATGGTCCTCAGGGAAACCATGAGATTACTAAAACCTTTTTTCTTTCTTTTTTCTGTTTCAGGGTAACCGCTAAAAGAGATCTTACTAGGGATCGAGACCTTACATGTTAAAATTTCTAACACTGTCTTTGCCATAAATTGGCATCCCTTATGTGGTAAGTTGGGGTTACAAGAAACTTGAACACGTACACTAAATGTACTGCTGGGCTCAAGTTTTTTCCTACATTTCTGCCTCTAGTTTGCTCACTTCCCACACATCTTCGACTGAATTGGCAGAGACCATCTTAAATAAATATCTGACCCTGTCTCTTTACTACTTCAATACATTAGCTGGAGTCATGCACCTCTCAGGATGAATGTATAATCCTCAGCAAGTTACACAAAATCTGCCATGACCCAGCTTTTCTCTGACTGTCCAGACCAACATCTTCTCATAACTACTTTTAATGTGCCAGACACTATGCTAAGCTCTTTATGTTGTTCTCTTCTCAACTACTACTTATCCTTGAAGGTAACTTAGATGTTACCCGAACTTCTCTCCTGCAACCTCACATATTCTGGATCAGGTTTTCTTCCTCTAAGCTTTGATAGGACCTTGTACTTTTATATATGATGGCATTTCCACATTGGCCAGAAATCATCTGTGTTCCAGTGTGGGAAACCTGCCTTTTTCCAGGAGAGTTAATGTGACATAAAGTAGGAATATTGACACTGGAACTAGTCCAACTAGGTTCAAATCATGACTCTACCTTTTGCCATCTAAGAGGCCTTGTGCATGTTGCTCAACTTTTCTGTGCCTCAGTGTCCTTATCTGTAAAATAAGAATAATCAAAGTACCTACTGAAGTACTGCAAGTACTGCTTAGTTGTGTTAATTTATGTTAAATAATTACAAAGACATCCGGGCACATAGAAGTTTCTCAGTGTGAGTTGGGCTAACCAATTTGACTGCCTATGACAGGGAAGCCTGATTAACCAGTATAAATTAATTCATTTAGATCTTATTTTCTTCATTGATAAAAAAAAGTGAGGGTAATGGATTCTCAAAGAGTTGTGAATACTTCTGCTTAAGGAATAAATGGACTTCACAGAACATCATCTAGACCTGTCACAGCACTTACTACTTTCCACCTCATAGTTTTCTAGTGTTCCTGTTTTGCATCCTCCTAGAGCAAGTTCAGCTCACATCTTCATTTGCATCTTACCTTTCTTAATAACTAATAGATGCCTGCTGTATAGCAAAAACTGAAGTATTTGCTAAATGGAAACACACAAACAAATCTGCAAGGAATCAAAAGCAGCAGCAAGTCTGATACTATACAAAGGTTACCTGGATTTGTTCTCCTTCAGATTGGGTTCTGTGACCATGAACCACTGTTAATATCTTCAGAAATAAGAAAGCTTGTAATGGTAAAATATAACTTCATAAACTTCTATTACAATTCTAGATACTATAAAAATCAAAATATATTCCCACTCTCTAAAATCTTAATTTAACAGAACAGTTAAGCACTCAGCGAGTATTTATAGACTTCATTGCCTTATGGTAGAGATTTGGTGGTAAATGTTCAGAATTAGACATTTGCTCTCAAGGAATTTACAAGTGTTTAATGTCATTCTTCTCCCTTAACCACACTTTAAATATATTTTTATGATCCATCAAAAGAGCCCTGTTCTAATATCAAATGATACATTCCGCTTGTCTGTATACAATATATTCTGTGCAATTCATCTCACAGAGAAGAGCTTACTTTTTTATTACATTTTTGCAGTTCACTAAATATCAGAAACCTTATATTTAATCAGATATTTTAAAAGCATGTACTGACAAGCTTGTACATAAAATTAAAAAAATTAAACCAACTAAAATGTCTAGTTATATCTAATATTTTCTTACTTCATTTAGCAAATCAGAGAACTCATTGCTTGAAATAAAAGTTTATTCCCCTTTTAATTATAATGACCGTTGATTTATGTAAATTAGTGTTTAACCCTGTGACGCTCTTCTAGAGATCACTTGGACTCAGCCAGAACCCAGTTAAGTCCCTATTTCTAAGTGCAAGCCCTCTCTCTCCCTCTCGACTATGCTTTTCAGATACTTGCTTTCCTTACTCTTCCACAAATGACTTTGAAAAATAAAAGCCAAAATGGCAATAGAATTTTATACCCAAGCCTCTAGACTCCTCAATGCCTTTACCAATACTCTTTCATCTCCTGCAAACGACTTCCTGGTTTGCTCCCTGGAAAATAAATTCTACTCACTTTTAAGATACAGTTCTAAAGGTCCATTCTGGAGAATGTCTCTAATGTCACTACACCAAGGTCAAGTTACTTACTCCTCTGGACTTTGTATAACCCAACATAATTATGACATTCCAAGTATTGGCCCAAGCTTCTCATGGATTATCGTATTTTATCTGCACAGCAGTCCTGGGAATAATACTTACTGTTTATAGTTCTTATTTTATGGTGAAATAAAAGGTAGCTAAGAAAGGTTAGTTAATATGCTTGAATTTACTATGTGGAGGAGCTATGATTCAAATCTTGGTCTTCAGGACTGCAAACCCTGAGTTCATAGCCACCAAGTTACATAACATGTTGGTAAAGCAAACTAACTCATTTTTCTAGAATTATTTATCCTATGGTCATTCTGTATATAGGTAGTGAGTTCCTTGCGGAAATTAACTTATCATTGTATTCTTAGTGCCTGGAACCTAATAGGAGTTTAATAAGTATTTGATGGATGGGTTGATGAATAGAGTGAGATGACTGAATGTATGACCAAAATAAACAAAAAACTTAATACCTGTAGATTGCCTTGTGATACATGGAGATAAGATTGAATGCTTAGATTGGCTTCACTAACTTCTACCCTGCCTTGTTCAACCTTTTCTACCACTCAGGAATACGAATATATTTTGAATATATTTTGAATATATTTTCACCCACTGTTACTAATATACCAATTTCCATCACTGGGAGTGCTTATATAATGCATCACTGACATCTGAGTAGTACTTTAATTTCTCATATATTATTCCAGATAATGCATGTGACATTGTGAGGTTTGTAGTTCCTAAAAAGTAGATTTACTTCCCACAGAGTAGGAACCCAATAACTGTTAAATGCATTAATTAATCAATAAAAAATGAACACATGAAGGACTTGGTCAATCAATTAATCAACTAATCAATGCTCAAGTATAGAAACTGTAGGCATTAACTTACTAGCTCATGTTTATTTCAGACTATGACTAACAGCATTCATACTCACTGCCCAAATATGCCTCTGTGACAGATACAATGGTAAGCTTCTATTCACACCAAATTGTAAAATCCTTACAATAGTCCTAGAAGGTATGTGTTTTTAATGCCATCTCAGACATATGCAAATAAAGAATCAGAGAGCTTAAGTTCGATGGATGAAGAAACTAATCATCTACGAAACAGCATAGCTCAGATTCAAACCATACCATTCTTATTCTTCATTGTCTGCTCTTTCCTTTGTATACGGATTGTAGAATGCCTGTGCTGTATGTAAACCAGTAATTCCTACTTTCCTAATGACACTGAGGTTTATTGATCAGATATATGGCTGGAGTTACCATCCCGCATCTTGAGAAAAACATTTAAAAGTATGGAAGAAGCTGAATCCTCAATTACATATAACTTGCTTCATTAAACTGGCTTCAGTTGCTTTCTGAAGATCTGTGGTAAAATAGAGCCAAATGCTTCCCCTAAATAACTCAGCGCAATCTATCATCTGCTCCTTGCCTCCCACCTCCTTCTCCATACATAGAAAGATAATTATGTATTTATGTAGGACCTATTATAGCTCAACATATTTTTCAGTGGGTGATTCATTTTGGGGAGGCTTTCTTGTGTTTACCAACTTGGCATATTCTCCAAAGGTAAAACTGCAGCTGGCATATGTACATTTTCTCAGGACAAATTCTGTACACCTGTTTTATCCCAAACTGAGAACTTACTGGTTTTAGATCCATGCTAGACTTATAGAAAGATTGAAAGAAAAACAAGGAACTTAATGGATTCTGCCTTTAAGGTAATAGGTTGTATCCTTAAAGAAAATGTAATGGTTCTAAATTATTTCTTTTCTTGTGTAAAATATCTAACTCACTAATCATAAGAAAATCTTTTAGATCGTTTACAATATTAGACTATATACGAAATAAGATTTTTGCAATGAATCAGTTCCTAAGGTGAGAAATCAGAAATCACTTCAAGAGGGAAAATACAGGGGCTAAATGTTTATGATAAGTTAATTTCTGTAAATGAACATTTACATTAGAATGAATTTTTCTGGTGGCAAAGTTAAAAAAGAAAGACACTTGGTGGCTCATAGCCTTCACTGATAAAAGAAAATAAGATGATCATCAGAAGAGGCAATTTCTTCCTGTGTCCCGCACCAGGAGAATTTCACCTTGGGCAGAGCCAAAAATGAAATGGAGGAGCATGGCCTCTGGATTACACAGTCCTGGATGGGGCCTTTTCCACGCATAAACTTGGATTGATTATTTACCATTCTGAGGCTCACCTCCATAAAATTAGTTTGTGTTTAACAACTAATTCAAAAGAGCACATGTAATGCAATTGGAAGAAAAAATAATAACGCCAACATAATTCCAGATTTACCTACCTTTAGAAATAAAACGTGACCAATACCATTGGAGACCCTGGATGTCTCCTGCAGGTCCCAGCCCCTGTGCTCCTCCTACGCTCAGAAATAATCAAGCTTCTGAATTTTTAGAGTAGCCATTCCCTTACTGTAGCGTTTTCCCCTGAACTGTGTATCCTAAGCAAGATATGGTTTAAGCGTTTGTGTTTATGAAATTTACATACATATAATCATACAAAACACATTTTTCTACAAATTTCTTTTTACACCCAATTTTGAGTTTGAGATTTATCCCGTTAGATGCATTTAACTGTAGTTCAGTAATTTTCACTATTGTGTAGCATTCTGTATATAACTGTAATAAGACAATTTACTTCACCATTCGACTGCAATAATCATTTCGGTTTTTTTCTCCAGTTTTGTTTCGTTTTGCTATTTTAAAAAAATGCTTCTATGAACACTCTTGTCTATTTCTCCTGGTGCACATGTGTGAAAGCATCTACAGTGTACATTCTTAGGAGGGTTATTGCTGGGTCAAAAGTATATAAATCCCGTCCCCGACAATCAGGCCTGATGGACAGCACAACAGGTACTCATACTGGATTAATTGCAATGAAGCACTGATGAAAAAAATTACCCCTGCAAGCATCCACAATTTTTTACTTTTCTAGATAATATCAAACTGTTTTCCAGAATGTTAATGCCAATTTACATTTTTATCAGCAGTCCTTATTGCTCCACATTCTAGACAATAGTTGGATATCTTAATTTCTTTAAATCTGATGGATAAAATGTTCATTGTCATTGTAATATGAATTTACCTTATTTCTAATGAAGTTGAGCATATTTTATATGCTTATTGACTACTCATTTCTTAACTCCATCTCTAAAGCTCAAACAGTAACATATTTCATACATGCTTATTAAAAAAATGAAAATATATATGAACCTAAAGTACCCAGCACAAGTCTTGGTACAGAGCTGGTGTTTAATACTTATCAAAACCTACCATTAGTCCCCATTCTCCTTAAAATTGAAAACTATTTGATAAAATGAGGAATAACATCTACCTCTAATGCTTCTTACAATAAAAGCACCAAAATATTATCCAAATAAACGCTTTTAGAGTGCCTGTATGGCACAAACACAAATTCACACACCAAAACCCATTTATCCAATATTTAAAGTCATTTTTGTAAGAAGCTAAAGTTAAATTGTCCTATTATATTCATGTTTTGCAATCTGATTTTACACAGAGAAAGAACTTAAAAGTAAACAAGAATTTGGCAAATGAGGAAAGTATTCCAAAAAGAAATGTCACAAACTCTAGGGGTTTTGTTTATTTTTTTAACATTTTTGGTGGGGGGAGAGGCTCTGAGTCCCAAATCACAGTGGAGATACACTTTAAATGAGAGTAAGGGTAGTGAAGTCCAATTTTGTATAAATTTTAAAGTAACGAATATTCATGATAGCAGTAAACCAACAAGTGTTAGTTAAAAAAAAAATACTAATGCTGTACAACTTTCTAGATTCTGTGGATCTAGCAACTACTTTTTTTTTTTTTTTGATACAGAGTCTCGCTCTATCCCTCAGCTCGCGACCTCAGCTCACTTTAACCTCCACCTCCTGGGTTCAAGTGATTCTCCTGCCTCAGCCTCCCGAGTAGCTGGGACTACAGGCGTGTACCACCATGCCCAGCTAATTTTTGTATTTTTAGTCGAGACAGGGTTTAACCATGTTGGCCAGGATGGCCTCTATCTCCTGACCTCGCGATCCACCTGCCTTGGCCTCTCAAAGTGCTGGGATTACAGGCATGAGCCACTGCACCCAGCCTAGCGACTACTTTTTGTAATGGTTAATACACATAACAGTCTTCCAGGAAATCATCAGGAACTCTTTTTATCAGTTCTCCAAATTTTGGAGAAATTCCAAGAGCAATGTAGCTACTTTTAGGGATATAAAACTAAATCTTAAAAGTGCAGATGGGGCTGCTCTGTCTATAGAGTAGCCATTCTTTTTTTCCTTTACTTTCTTAATAAACTTACTTTCACGTCGAAAAAAAAAAAGTGCAGATGGGCCGGCGTGGTGGCCCATGCCTGTAATCCTAGCACTTTGGGAGGCTGAGGTGGGCAGATCCACCGATGTCAGAGCTGGACACCAGCCTGGCCAACATGGCAAAACACTGTCTCTACTAAAAATACAAAAATTAGCTGGGCATGGTGGTGGGGACCTGTAATCCCAGCTACTTGGGATGCTGAGTCAGGAGAATCGCTTGAACCCAGGGGCAGATGTTGCAGTGAGCTGAGATTGCACCACACCACTCCAGCCTGGGCAAAAGAGCAAAACTCTGTCTTAAAAAAAAAAAAGAAAAAATGCAGATGATATTACCTTCTTTGAATGATTATTTTTAAATTTAGGGAGCAAATACATAAATTGGCTAAAGAGTAGTAGACAATAATAATAATGTATCCAATAATGCTTTATTTATTCAAGAAATATATATAAAGGGCCTGATATGTGTGGCATACTATGCTAGGCACTGTAATATATGTATTCTAAAAGAAAAAAATAATAAAACAAACTAAAGCAGAACCAACCCATACTACTGATATATATGTGTATATATCAGCTTCCACATAAATCTTTTCAACAGATGCTGATTTGAATTTTGGCATAATGCTCTAGTTATCATAAAATATACATTAACAGAATAAAACTTTCTTTTACCTTTTCTTTCACTAATTATATATTTCAGACTGGCCAGTCATTTTTGTGGAGGCTGTCCTGTGCATTATTGCATGTTTGGCTGCATTCTTGGCTTCCGTTGCTAAATTACTCAATGCAAATGGCACCTCTACCCCACCCTGTGTTGTGATCACAAGAATATTACCAGACATTGCCAAATGTGCCCTGGGGGGCAAAATCACACCCAGTTGAGAGTCACTTGAAAGAGCAGTAGATGGAGAAAGAAGACCTAGTATTGAAACTAGCTTTGACCACTGACTACTTCTGCATTTATTTAACTAGGGATAGAATTTAGAAACCAGAGCATATAGCAGTAGAGCCATGCTACTGGGATTTTCAGAAATTTTAGAAGTTCCATTATGCCCATGAAACAAGGTCTAAACTTTTAAGCACCAGGGTAGAAGTAACTTAGAATGAGTAACAAACCCGAATTCCCAGCTTTAACATCTATGTAACTTATGGTCCAGTAACATAAATACCAGATATTGCTATCTGTGAGTCTTTGTTGTTAGCACTCCCAAGATGGGGGCCAGCCACTCCCAAGATGGGGGCAAGCCTTTTGCTCTCTGACCTGGGGTTCTTGGCCTCACAGATTTCAAGGAAAGGAACCTTGGGTCATGCAGTGAGTGTTATAGATTAGAAGCTGTGGGTCATGGAAAGGAACTGTGGAACCCAGCGACTAGTGTTCAGCTCAATTAGGAATAACCCGGGCACTTAGCCGTGCAGGAACAATGGCGAGCCTTTAGCCCGATGGGGGGAGCAGCAGTGGGCGCCTCGCTGGATCAGAAGTGGACACCCTGCCAGATCCGGAGGGGTGGAAATCAATGGCAGGTCTGCGACGACAGCGTTCAGCAGTGGTGGTGGACGGCGAGGGAAAGCTCAGCTCCAGCCAGAACAAACACGGACCAGAAGAGTGTGCAGTTGCAAGATTTAATAGAGTGAAAACAGAGCTCTCATGCAACGGAAAGGGACCCAAAGGGGCTTGCCACTGTGGGCTCGAAATGCCTGGGTTTATATCCCAATCATTGTCCCTCCCACTGTGCTCTCAGGCGATAGATGATTTGACTATTTCTTTACCTCCTGCTTTTAGCCTAATTGGTATTTTAGTGAGCACTCTTTACTACCTGATAGGTCGGGTGTGAGCTGACTTACAAGCCCTGTGTTTAAAGGTGGGTGCAGTCTCCTTCCCCAGCTAGGCTTAGGAATTCTTAATTGGCCTAGGAAATCCAGCTAGTCCTGTCTCTCAATATCTTATGTTGATGTACTCTCTGTGTCATTTTCTAAAACAGAGTTTTCTTGTCTGTAAAAGAAGGGGTGTGTCAGGCCTCTGAGCCCAAGCCTGGACATATACATCCAGATGGCCTGAGGCAACTGAAGAACCATAAAAGAGGTGAAAATGGCCTGTTCCTGTCTTAACTGATGACATTACCTTGTGAAATTCCTTCTCCTGGACAATGAGTCTCAGAAGCTCCCCAGCTGAGCACCTTGTGACCCCCGCCCCTGCCCGCAAGAGAACAACCCCCTTCGACTGTAATTTTCCACTACCCACCCAAATCCTATAAAACCGCCCCACCCCTATCTCCCTTTGCTGACTGCTTTTTTGACCCAGGTGATTAAAAAGCTTTATTGCTCACACAAAGCCTGTTTGGTGGTCTCTTCACATGGATGTGCGTGACAGGGCGATTTCTCATTTCCCAAGTTTGGGTTGAAAACCCAGCTAAGGATTTCTATGAGTCCGTATATTTACTTCTTTGTCATCCTTCACCATACATTGTTATAATTAATTATTTGTTTGTGTTTCCTTCTAGAGTGTAAGCAGAGACAATGTCTTATTAACCACTGTATCACAAGTTCCTAGCCCAGTTTTTGACACGTGATAAACATTAATCAAGTGAATGATTTTATGAATCTCTGTTTTCAAGTTTGTTGATTCAGCTTCCTCTCTTTCTCTCTTTCTCTCTCTGTCTTTATTGCTTTGACATTTGCTTTCATTTTACTACCAATATTACCAGAATCCATAATGACAGACAGGTTATATAAACAGCCACAATTTGTTATGATCTTAAGGGCTTCTGCACTTAACCTAGTTATTTCTACAGATGCTCACCAGTAAATGGAATTCACAGAACAGGAGACAGAGACTTTCATCTGAATATTAGGAAGCTTATTTTAAATAAAAATATCTCTGAGAAAGGAAACTCAGTTTGCTCATTTAAAAACTATACTCAGTTGTACCCACTACACAGAATTGCTTTGCCAATAAAATGAGTCCTTTCCAAACTAAAATCTCTATGAAAATGGGAGAGTTTTATTTTGTTTTGGCTTATAATTAAGTGGAAGTGACTGATATCATGTATTTTCTCAATAATCAAACTGGCCTAGGAAATCATGGAATCTTCTTCAGGCCACTTACTGAGAACAAAACACTCCCTGAAGAACGTTCTTGATAGATGATCATTTAAGTACTATTATCAGCAATTCTTATGTCAGATACAAGAAAAATCCCAGCCCATGAGTAGAGCAGCAGGAAGAAACTACGGATTTCCCAAAACCAACTCTGACCTTCTCGGTATTATTCTTATCTTGGTTGTAATATAAAAATGTGGAATGATTAAGGCTTCTCAATGAAGCTTCTAAATGAGATGATCTTAACACAGACACAGAAAACTAGGAGACAGCTTGAGACTAGAAATCAGAGGAATTAGTTTGGAAACCTAGCACTATCACCTACTAGCTCTGTGATTCTGAACACATGGTACAACTCTCTGAATCTCACTTTCCTCAAATGTAAAATGGGCATAATAAAAAATACCTTAAAGAGATGGGATGAAGCTAATATAAATGAAAATTCAAAGTGACTAGAATGTTAAGAGAAATGCCATCACAGAAAATAAATGGATCAAGTAATGTCTTAGTTTATTTGGGCAACTATAACAAAATATCTTAGACTGGGTGGCTTATAAACAACAGAAGTTTATTTCTCACAATTCTGGAGGCTGGGAAGTCCAAGATCAGAGTGCTAGTGTGGTCTGATTTTGGTGAGGACCCTTTTTGCAGACCACTGACTTCTTGCTGGGTCCTCACATAGTAAAGGGGCACAGGAACTCCTCTGGGCCTTTTTTGTAAAGCTACCCAACCCATTCATGAGAGTTCTGCCCTCATGATCTAATCACATCCCTAAATGCCCAACCTCCTAATATCATCATTTTGGGGGATAGGATTTTAACATATAAATTTGGGCAGCAGGGGATACAAATATTCAGACTATAGCAAAGGGTAAATAATTGAAAATATTTTAACCTAAGGTGGCTTATTTGATCTGTTGGCTTGTTTTGAGAATCTTTTTCTTCGGGATGAAAAGAACACTGCAAGATTGGCTCAATTTCTATACTTCTGTTTAAGATAGAGGAGAATAGCAGAAGAAAGGAGGGGAGAGAAGAGAGAAATTACAGGTTGGTGGTAAGTCTCATGGCTTAGCAAACAGTCTGGGGATGGAAGAGCTTCTTTTTGTGAGGAAAGAAAAAAAGTTTCCTAAAAATAGTTTTACCTATCTTGAGATAATTACAACCCTCGAGAATTAGAAGTATTAAGAGGTACACAGAGCCATACACAACCTCCAGAGTATGAGTCAGCTCTAACTCACCCCATCTCTCTCCTAGTTTGTGTAGTTAATTACAAACTTTCTCATCCTGGCAAAATCATTAAGAGTCAGACACAGAGGACAGAGCATGGGAAATTAATTCCATTAATTTCATTTAGAAAAGTGGGATATTTGTGGCAGAGGGTCTCTGTCTTTCAAATTGCTAAAGCAAACAGATTGGTGGTTTTTAGTTACTAAATCAAATGTATGAATCATCTAAGAGATAGTGTGCTCCAAGGAAATAGGGATTTATAGTCTCAGCTCCGACACTAAAAAAAGTGACTAGGGATACCCTTTTAGCCCTCTAGAGTGGGTTGAATACTGTACCCACAAATGTATGTCTACTCGGAACATAAAAATGTGAAATTTTGGGGAAATAAGGTCTTTGTTGATATAATTAATTAGTTAAGGATCTTAACGTTAAGTCACTCTTGATTTAGAGTTGTCCCTAAATTCAATGACTGGTGTTTTTATTAGAAAAGGATAGGACACAGAGAGACATGAAGAGGAGAAGGTCCTGTGAAGACAGAGGTAGACACTGAAGTAATGTACCTAGAAGTCAGGCAACACCCGGTATTGCTGGCAATCACCAGAAGCTAGGAGAGAGGCATGGGGCATTTCTCTCTCAGAGTCTTCATAAGGAACAACTCCTGCCAATAACTTGATTTCAGGCTTCTGGCCTCCTGAATGGTGAACAAATGCATTTCTGTTGCTTTAGGCAACCAAGTTTGTGCTCTCTTGGTACGGCAGCCATGGAGGAAACTAATATACTTTCCCTGTCCTTTACCTGTCTAATTTGTGATACACTGAAATCGAGTTATACATTTATCAACTATTGGTTCAGTAATTACACTGTATTTGGGTTGGAATAACAATAATAGAAAGACATAGACCTGCCATCAAAGAGTTTACATAGAAGTTGGGAACTGGGACATTAATTAGAAAATAAAAAACAGCCCTAAAGGGGCTATCATAGTAATCAGTAGAAGGTGTTAGGGGAAAATGGGGTAACACGGAGGTGGGTAGAGATGGAGTCCTGGGAAAGGCAAGGAAAGCCTTCAAAGAGAGAGACCACTGGGATAAGTGCTGGGACAGAGGAGGGGATGTCAGCCTGGTGGACTCTTATGGAGTGAGGACTTTATGCAGTTTGCTATTTCACAAGAATTAAGTGGTAGGAATGGGAAAGCGGGGAGACAAGAATAGAAGACAAGGTCAAATCATGAGTGAGGTACTGAAAAGCCTACAATTTTACTGCAAGAATGTTGTTATTGATTGAATGTTTGTGTTCTCCCAAAATTCGTATGTTGAAATCCTGGTCCCCAAGGTTATGGTGTTTGGAGATAAGGCCTTTGAGAAGTCATTAGATCATGAGAGTGGAGTCCTCATAAATGGGAATAGTGCCTTTTTAAGAAGACACAAGGAAGCTTCCATTCTCTCTCTTTTTTTTCTGCTTTCCATCATGTGAGAATACAACAAGAAGATGGCCAGCTACAGGTAGGAAGGGAGCCCTCGTTAGACACCAGGTATGCTGGCTCCATTATCTTGGACTTCTCAGCCTCCAGAATTTTGAGAAATAAATAAATACATATAAATAATAAACCTTTGTTGTTCACGCCACCCAGACTATGGTATTTTTGTTTTGGCAACCCAAGCAGACTAAGACAGGAATGAACTTTAGTTTACTCATCTGTAAAATGTGTGGATTGGACAAAGTCATAATTTTACCCCCAATTTCAAGATTCTGAAGATCTAGGAAGGTTAAACTTCTTGAAAGTTGTTGTAATTTTGGCTCTGAAACCAGGATAACTAAGTGTCAGATCTGTTCAATCAGAAATAGCTATCACATGAGTAATACAAAAAAAGTATATGTAGTTAAGTGGCTGATTAACTAAAATGCATTTCCGTGAAGTTCTGTACCAAAATGTTAGTTTAAGGAAACCAACACCTCCATTCTATCCCTGCACCTGAGTTTGTGTCTTAGTGAAAGACACACAGATCTTTGGCAATGCGCCATCCAACTAAGAAGTGGTTTTGATTTTTGTTTAGGGACAGAGAGTAGGTTTCAGTCCCATTCTCACATAACAGTATTAGAATACTGAACATGTAATCAACAGGCAGTGAAGGATTTAAAAGACCATTGAGGTAACCAAGATGAAATCCAGCCCCCTCCTAAACACACACACACACACACACACAAACACACAAACACACACACATTTTGTGGGACAAACTTTTGGAGCTTAAAATCCTGCATTCTGATCCAGGTTCTGCAATTTACTGACACGTTTCCTTGGAGGAAATACTTCTCTGAACATCAGTATCTCAGCTATGAAATGGAAGAGTATATACCACAATGAACAGTGAGTGTGAAAATTTACGAAATTACATCTTTTATCCGTCAACTACAGTGATAGATTACACATTTTTGGTGTTCAATAAATGATACCCTTTAAATTAGCCTAACAGATAAAACATACCAGAATCTCTGGGATAGCTAAAGCTGTATTAAGATAAAAGCTTATAGCACTAAATACCCACATAAAAAGCTTAGAAAGATCTCAAATTAACAACCTAACCTCATACCTAGAGGAAGTAGAAAAACAATAGCAAACCAACTGCAAAGCTAGCAGCAGAAAAAAAGTTACCAAAATCAGAACTTGAACTGAATAAAATGGAGATGTGAAAAATCATAAAAAAGATCGATGAAACCAAAAGTTGGTGTTTTTGAAAGAATAAATAAGATTGATAAAACACTAGCTAGACCAATAAAGAAAACACAAGAGAAGATCCAAATAAACACAATCAGAAATGACAAAGGAACAGTACCACTGACTCCACAGAAATACAAAAAACCCTCAGAGACTATTACAAACACCTCTATGCACACAAACTAGAAAACCTAGAAGAAATTAGTAAATTCCTGGAAACAAACAAACTCCTAAGATTGAGGTAGGAAGAAATTGAAACCCTGAACACAGCAATAATGAGTTCCAAAATGGAATCAGTAATAAAAAACCTATCATTAGAAAAAGCTCCAGACCAGATAGATTCACAAATTTTACCAGATGTATAAAGAAGAGCTGGTACCAATCCTACTGAAACTATTCCAAAAAACTGAGGTAGAGAGATTCTTCCCTAACCTATCACATGAGTCTAGCATCATTCTGATACCAATCCTGGCAGACACACAATAAATAAAAGTTCAGGCCAATATTCATGATGAACATAGATGCAAAAATTCTCAACAAAGTACTAGCAAGCAGAATCCAGCAGCACATCAAAAAGTTAATTCACCGTGATGAAACTGGCTTTATTCCTGGGATGCAAGATTGGTTCAACATAGAAAAATCAATAAATGTGATTCATCACATAAACAGAACTAAAAAATAAAAACCACATGACCATCTCAATACATGCAGAAAATACTTTAGATAAAATTCAACATTTCTTCATGTTTAAAACTCTCAACAAACTAGGCATTTAAGGAAAATATATCAGAATAATAAGAGCCATCTATGACAAACTCATAGTCAACATCACACTGAATGGGAAAAAGCTGAAAGCATTCCTTTTGAGAATGAGAATAAGACAAGGATGCCCACTCTCACTATGCTTATTCAACATAATACTCTAGCCAGAGCAATCAGGCAAGAAAAAGAAATAAGTAGGAAAGAGGGAAGTCAAACTATCTCTCTTTGAATATAATATGATTTTATACCTAGAAAACTTGATAGTCTCTGCCCAAAAGCTTCTAGATCTAATCAACAACTTCAGCAAAGTCTCAGGATTCAAAACCAATGTACAAAAATCAGTAGCATTTCTATACACCAACATCATCCAAGCTAAGAGCCAAATCAAGAATGCAATCCCATTCACAATAGGCACACCAAAAAATACCTAGGAATATAGCTAAGCAGGAAGGTATATGATCTCTACAATGAAAATTAAAAAAGACTGCTGAAAAAATATCAGATGACACAAACAAATGAAAAAAAAATTCCATGCTGATGGATTGGAAGAATCAATATTGTTAAAATGGCCATACTGTGTAATGCACTTACAGATTCTATAAATTCCTATCAAACTACCAATGATATTTTTTTACAAAACTAGAACAAAAACTGTTCTTAAATTCATATGGAACTAAAAAAGGAGCACAAATAGTCAAAGCAATCATAAGGAAAAAAGAACGAAGCTGGAAGCATCATACTACCTGACTTCAAACTATACTACAGTAACCAAAACAGCCTGGTACTGGTACAAAAATAGACACAAAGACCAACGGGACAGGTTACAGAACCCAGAAATAAAGCTGCACACCTACAGCCATTTGATCTTTGACAAAGTTGACAAAAAAAAGCAACGGGGAAAGGACTTCCTATTCAATAAATGGCTGTTCTGTGATAACTGAATAGCCATATACAGAAGATTGAACCTGTACCCTGTCTTTTCACCCCATAGAAAATCAACTTGAAATGGATTAAAGAGTTAAATGGAAACCTAAAACAATGAAAACACTAAAAGAAATCCTAGGAAATTCCATTCCTGACGTAGGCCCTGGCAAAGGCTTCATGATGAAGACTCCAAAAGCAATTGCAACAGAAACGAAAATTGACAAGTGTGACCCAATTAAATTAAAGAACTATCAACAGCAAAAGAAACTATCAATATAGTAAACAGAAAACATACAAAATTGGAGAAAATATTTGCAAAGTATGCACTTGACAAAGGTCTAACATCCAAAATCTATAAAGAACTTAAACAAATTAACAAGGAAAAACCAAACAACCCCATTAAAAAATGGGCAAAGGACATGAACAGGCACTTCTCAGAAGAAGACATAAATGCTGTCAACAAGCATATGAAAAAATGCTCAACATCACTAATAACTAGAGAAGTCCAAATCAAAACCACAACGAGATACTATCTGATACCAGTCAGAATGGCTATCATTAAAAAGTCAAAAAATAACAGATACTGGCAAGGTTGTGGAGAAAAGGGAATGCTTATATACTGCTGGTGGGAATGTAAATTAGTTCAGCCACTGTGAGAAGCAGCTTGGAGATTTCTCAAGGAACTTAAAACAGAACTACCATTTGACCCAGCAATGCCATTATTGGGTATGTACCCAAAAAGAATATAAATTGTTCTACCATAAAGATGCACATATGCATATGTTCATCACAGCACTATACACAATAGTAAAGACATGGAACCAACCTAGATGTTGACGATGAACTGAATAAACAAAATGTGGTACGTATACACCATGAAATAATATGCGGCCATAAAAAAGAATAAAGTCACATCCTTTGCAGCAACATTAATGGAGGTGGAGGCCATTATCCTAAACGATCTAACTCAAGAACAAAAAAACAAATGCCACATGTTCTCACTTATATGTGGGAACTAAACATTGAGTATACAGGGATACAAAGAAGGGAACAATAGACATCAAGGCCTACTTGATAGTGGAGGTTAGAGGGAGGGAGAGGATCAAAAAATCACCTATTGGGTACTATGCTTATTACCTGGATGACAAAATAATTTGTACACCAAACCCCCATGACACACAATTTTTCCATGCAATAAACCTGCACGTGTACCCACTGAGCTTAAAAGTTGGAAAGGAAAAAATAGCCTTATCAATGAAGTCCAGAACTTCAAAAATCCCTAAATCTTAGATACTTTTTTAAAAAGGAGGTATATTAAAGAAAACATTTAAAGATCCTGAATATAATCCTGAACCACTACAGGTACTGAAATGGCTCAATTAATGCTAGCTCTTGTAGAAACTTGTAAAAATTACTTATAATTCGTTTCTACCAAGGAGCATATGAGGGTTGTGTTGGAATTTTCCCAGGAATTTGGGGCTGTGTCAAACATCCAACCTACTAATAATGTTACCCAACTGCAACTGCCTTATTATCTTCTGTCCCCTACCCCTGCAGAGAGAGAGAAAAAAAGTGCTATTTAGGAATTACATTTGTATCTGAAAAGGGATGACCCTTCATATTTTAGAATAACAACAACTTCACATCAGCAGTCAGTGATGTAACAATTAGGGCTTTTTGAATGGCAGGCTAAGGTGTAGAACAGGGGACTTGTCTTTGAATCAGGTAAACTTGATTTCCCATCTGATATGATTTGGCTGTGTCCCCACCCAAATCTCATCTTGAATTATAGCTCCCATAATCCCCATGTGTCATGGGAGGGATCTGGCAGAAGGTAATTGATTCATGGGGGCAGGTTTGGCCCTTGCTGTTCTTGAGATAGTGAGTAAGTCTCATGAGATCTGATAGTTTTATAAAGGGCAGTTCTCCTGCACGTGCTGTCTTGCCTACTGCCATGTAAGATGTGCTTTTGCTCCTCCTTGGCCTTCCACCATGATTGTGAGGATTTCCCAGCCAGGTGAAACTGTGAGCCCACTAAACCTCTTTTTCTTTTTCTTTTTTTTTTTTTTTTTTAGGCAGAGTCTCACTCTTGTTGCCTAGGCTGGAATGCAATGGCATGATCTCAGCTCACTGCAACCTCTGCCTCCCAGGTTCAAATGATTGTCCTGCCTCAGCCTCCCAAGTAGCTGGAATTACAGGAGCCTACCACCATGCCTGTATAATTTTTTTTTGTATTTTTAGTAGAGACAGGGTTTCACCATGTTGGCCAGGCTAGTCTTGAACTCCTGACCTCAGGTGATCTGCCCACCTTGGCCTCCCAAAGTGTTGGGATTACAGGCATGAGCCACTGCGCCCAGCTACACCTCTTTTTTTTGTTGTTTTGATAAATTACCCCATCTCAGGTATATCTTTACAGCAGTATGAAAATGGAGTTATACAGCATCCTAATTCTGCCACAAATCATTGGAAGAGTAAGTTAACTCTTCGGTAATGTGATAATAATAATGACCACTTCATAAAGATAATATTGTCATCACATGAGATAATGCATGTAGCAAGACCTAGTTTAATGCCTTAGATACAGTAAGTAACAGAGTAATAAAAGTTTTAAATAGCACATGCATAAATACTACCACCTTTATCCTTTTTGTGAATGTAGACTTGAGTATTTAAATAGTAAAGAAAAAAATGAAGAAAGTTTGAACACTATATTGTTGACCTATTTACACAGACATAATGCCTAGCACAACTGCTTGTACTCAGCTTCACATTCTATTATACAAAATTGGGCAGTTTGTTGTAATTTTATGTTTTTTACAGGGTTGGGTACTCTGTTGATGGTAAACAATAAATACGATAGAGCACATTTATGCTGTTTATAGGTCTAAAATATCTTATTTTAAAAATTGGTCAAACAAACTATAATCTATAGTGGCATATGTTAAGTTACCTATAGCCTAAGGTTCAGAACATTTTTTCTTGGTGAAGCAGCACTTTATTTTTACCACCCATCCACTATTTTTTAGGATTTTATAAATTTTACATAATACAAAACACAGGCATCTAATACAAACCCAGAATGTCTGTTGGTATTACACACATATACCCGTGAACATACACACCTATTAACAAGCCCTTGAAAAATTGACATAGTAACATTGGTTATGTGGAGAAAACCTGTATCACTGTATATGGCTTATATGTAATGAATAGAATTATATAATACATGTGGCTTTTTAAAAATTATTCATATGCTGTAAATAAATGATATTATTGCAGTTGCCCAAGGATTTTGCCTCAGTCTCACTCAGCCTGGTCCTTAAAAATCAGGAGAGCACAGATAAAATGTACTATCTTTAGTCACAGAAGTACTAATTCTGGACCATAAATATTTTCTTGTTAATTCAGTGTAGATCCAAGGTGACTACAATGTGAGGATGGATGGTACTCTGTCTCATCAATAGTACTATTATTGTTCCTATGGCACCAAGTGTCAATCACTCAGAAAATCTCTATCTCTGCTGCATTTATGTTTCTGAAAACTTCATTTCCCAGAAGGAGGTAAAATGGTAAATAATAATAAAAATGTTGGCCTTAGAAGGTTATTTTTAAGTAACTATTGTAAATGACATATAATGTTCAGACCCAAATTTAATATATTATAATAAAAAGAATGTAGGATTTGGCACACAGTAGGCTTAGTACTTGCCTTTACCTTTGTAGGAAAAGTTGAGCATGTTCTATAGACTTTGATCTCAGAGTCTTATTCTGTAATATGAACAGAACAGTACTTCCCACATAGATCATCCTGACAGTGACCTTGGATAAGTTCACTGAAAAGTTTCTCATGCAGAACCTTTCCTTCTTTCCGTTGAGCATCCTCAAGTTAACTGTGGCAATTACTATAGGAATGGGAAAGGCAATGGGCCTGGGAAACGGTGACCTGGATACAACTTTGTTTCTTATCAGCTAATATTTGTTTCACCTGGACAAGTCAATTAATCCCCCAAACTATAGTTTATTCATCATAAGAATTAAAAAAAAAAAGAAAGAAACAACAGTATCTAGTTTGACTACCTCACTAGTCTGTTGAAGGTAAATTAAAAACTAGATTTCAAAGTGATTTGTAAACTGTATCAAAAAGCCTTTAAAGAATATAGCTCAGCAGTTAACTGGAAGGTACTTTCAAGTTGTTTTGTTAAATAAAGAATGTTGATATGTAGTGAACTGTGTAAAAAAAGTTTGTTTTTAAACAAATAATGAGAAAAACTATACATATACCCATATATAAAAATATATTTATATATTTATATAATATATTCGTATCTACATATTTACATCTAAATATATCTGTAGATATGCATTGGTGTAATTCCATCAGCATAGATAAATATCAGCATTGCTTACATGGGCCAGGTAAAGTAGGGATGATGGAAGAAGATAAAAGATTAGGATTGGAACAGCAAACAAACCAAAAAACTTACAAAACAATTTCCAGAAAATAAAAACTATCTATATCCAAGATAAGTATATGTGTGTGATATAATCTATGTTAATCTGAAGTGTATGAATATTGTTTGCATGTTTATGTTTATAGACATAAACTATACAAGGATAATCACCAAACATGAATGGTAGACATCTCAGAGTGAAATGTGACAGAGGAATATGTTTCCATTTTATTCCTAAACATAGTTAGTATTTTATGTTTTTGTTCAATGAACACATATTACTTAGAAAATTTTAAATATGCACGTTTTTATCGTGAAAACCAAAACAAAATTACCAACAAATCCAAGGAATTATTTATCCACTATACCAGGCATTTTTTTAACCTATGTTCCATTATTTCTCCTGCTTTTTCCACTGCAGATATTACTAGTTGATTATAACCTCCTTTCTTATTAAGACTAAACACAGCCTCATAATTCTTCCTCACACAGTGCAACAGGAGCTACTATTAAGTGATGAGAGATGGTCTTGATAAATGAAATAATGCCTTGCTATTGAGGCATTAATTTACTTCCTTGAAGGGATAACCCTGCATTTTCATTTCTGCAACTGCATTGCCATCAGCAAAATTTTAGCCAACTGTGTGTGGAACAAATGAGTATTTTATTAAGATAATAATTATAATTTAAACAATGGTTATTTTCAATACTGATATTAGACTGTAATTAATACAAAATTAATCGTTCATATATGTCAATCTTCAACAGGAAAAAGTCAATGAAAATAAAATGATATTTAAAAAGAAAGCTTCTAACATAGAAAAATTGGACACATATATCAAAATTGTGTAGTTATGCTACCATTATTGTTGAAGAAACAGTAAGATATTCACTTATTGTTAAAATAGATTGTGATCTCAACAAGATTATTTAAAGAAAGATTTCCAACATGACATTGCTCTCTAAATTCATAGTAATTTTCTGTAAAGAACTGTACCTCAGACTCATTTGCCTTATCTGTAAAATGGAACTAAAGCAATCCCTCTTCTCCTTCAAAAGATTGAATACTTGTGAAAATGCTCTGCTAACAACTAAGCAGGATAAAAATGTGAAGAATTGTGATTTTAGATGGTTATTACTGCATGTGATTTATATGAGAAAAATGACATGCTAGTCATGATAAAACCTAGTAGAATTTGGTAAAGGTGATCCTCTTGGGAGAAAGAATGGTTTCTGTACTAATAACTTAGTTTTGTCATTTGATTAAGCATCTTCAAATTGTTTAAAATTATAATTAATTACAGATGTAGACAGTTGCATCCTGTAACTGTGCAGTAAATGCTTGTGGTGTTGAATTGAGTAGAGGAGGGCCAGGAGTATATATCTTCAGATTCTTGCTTTATTACACTTCAAAATTCAAACACTTTGAAGCCTTCTATTACTATTTGTAAAATGGAAAAAAATCAAGACATATGGAATAAAATGGTTAAGAATACAATCTGTTTTGGTAGTTTGAAGAAGTGACTCATTTGATTATAGCACCCAAATTTCTTTCCATCAGTAAACATTGTCTGATCAGCTATAGTATATAAACCTTGTGTTGGGTAATTTAGGAAACACTGTGGAAGAAACAAAATACTCAAAAGAAGTTAAATTTGAGGTGGTTCATAAGTGTCTCTGTAAAGATAAAATGCATTGTGGGGGCTCAGAATTTAGTTATGTCTAACATATATTGATTCAATAATTACCTTGCACTAGGAACTGTGGTAGTTTAGGATATAGTTCTTCCAATCAGCTAGATTTTAGAGAAAAGAAATAATATGCTATTAGGACTGCACGAGATGATATTTCAGAAGGAATCCTAGGGCATATAGCTGTACAGAGAAGACCCTCCCTCTGTCATCTATACCCACCAATTCTATTAGTTCAGCTAGGAAAGACTTTTTGAATGAGGTGATCCTTCAGTTGTGTTTTAAAGGAGAAGAAAATGGCTGAATCAGAGAAACTAAGCCAAAGAATGAAAGGGTGAATCAAAGAAAACATAAAAGCAAAAGTAAAATTTCATTCAGCTCAAATTTTGAAGTCAGTGCCTTTTAAATATATTAGGTTATGTAAAGGTTGATTATCCGGTGAGATACATATTATTTTGTCCCACTATTATTTTATTTTCATTTTTATGTATGCTCTATAGAGGCCCAGTTTCATTAAATGGTAATGTCAGGATTGGAATCCAATTCCATTCTGACCTCTCTTTCTTTCATTTTCTTAATATTAACACTTCTTTTTATTTCAGCTCCTTCATTCTTCGAGACACGGAAGAAGAAATAAGCATAAAAGCCTTAACTTTTCTTTCTAGTAGTAAGAATGAGATTAGAATTTTTCATACTAATTTTTCTTTTTCTCCTAAGACCAAGATAGAGACTTATGTAAGGGTTAGTCATGCCTAAGGAAAAAGTTAATAAAATGCTGATCACTGACCTTTCCTTATCAAGTTGAGGTCCTAACCAGTCCTCACTTTCTTTCAGAAAATATTACCTAGTAGAAAGAATATTTTCAAACATCATGCCAGAATGTCTTGTAGAAGAGGGGCAAACAAGGAAATATTCTCAGAGAATGTAATAAATGCTATAATAGAGACCACTACAAAGTGCTGAGGAAATGACCAACACTATGAGAATGCTGGGGAGGGTGTCATGGGAAGATCATATTTAAGAGAGGTTTTAAGGGATAAACAGGCGTTTCTTTTTCAATGTGGAGTGGAAACAGGACACATTCTATTTTGAGTGAACCTCTTAAATGAAGATAACACAATGTGTCTGAGTGAAGTTTTGAGGGAAGAATAATCAACCTGCAGTCTACCATTAATAGGCATTCAGATTGATTCCTGTCTTTGCTATTGTGGATAGTGCTGCAATAAACATATGCATGCATGTGTCTTTATGATAGAATGATTTGTATTCCTTTCAGTATATACCCAGCAATGCGATTGTTGGGTCAAATAGTATTTCTGTTTTTAGGTCTTTGAGGAACTGCCACACCTTTTTCCACAATGGTTGAACTAATTTATGTGCCCACCAATAGTGTATAAGTGTTCCTTTTTCTCCACAACTTCACTAGCATCAGTTATTTTTTGACTTTTTAATCAGCCATTCTGACTGGTTTGAGATGGTAGCCTTAGCAAACGGACCAATAGTTAACAAGAGCAGAAAACTAAGTACCCTGTGTTCTCACTTATAAGTGGAGCCAAATGATGAGAACACATGGACCCACAGAGGGAGACAACAGACAATGGGGCCAATCGGAGGGTGGAGGGAGAGGATCAGGAAAAATAACTAATGGATACTAGGCTTAATACCTGGGTGATGAAATAATCTGTACAACAAATCTTCATGATACAAATTTACCTATATAACAAACCTGTACAGGTACCCCTGAACTTAACATTTTAAAAAGACATGAATTTATGGGACTGTCTAAACTGCTAGGTAGCATCTGATTTGTCCTTCCTTCCAGAAGTTGAGCACAGGAAGATGGCTTCAGGGCTATCTGGAAAGACATGATGATGGCCTCATTTCTCTTCTAGCATGATGGATCAGTATCAGTACAGGATGCACTGGTTGACTGACCATCAATGGAACAAAATCACTTAAAGGACCTTCTTAAAGGATAGCTGCTCTCTCTAACTCTATCTCTTTCTCTGTCTCTAGACACACCACATATATACACACACTCTCTGTCTCTCTCTCACACACACACTCACATACTCCTGATGGTTTCTACGGCTATGTTGCCACATAGTCTGAAAACTGCATGTGACATATATCTTGATTCTGCCACTTAAGAATTTAAAGGTCAAGGGTAAGTTAATCCATCTTTCTGAGAATTCATTTTTCCTCATTTGTTAACTAGAGTGATAATACCTCCCTGCCAAGGTTGCTGCGATAATTTAAATATAAAAATATATTTGATAACCCCTGGCATAATCTAACAGACAGTAAGTGCTCAGCATTTTTTTCTTCCTTTCACTTTCTTGAGGAAAAATTTTTGTAGCTTACAGGTTCTTGGTCACCAATACCAGGAAAATAAATTACTTCTATGTATGACAGAAAGGGGTAAAAATACAGATGATGTGTACTGTATTCTTACTGTGCATAAATACCACTGACACTTATTAGGACCACCCCAGGTGCCAGACACTTTGGTTAATCTTGGAGACACAGGAACAGTGAAGGAAAAGACCCCTTCCTCAAACAACTTGCAACCAATTAAGATCAAGAAATACATGAATCACAGAAAGTTAGGTAACAAAATGGAATTAAACTCAGAATAAGACTTGCTTACAAAATCTATAATGGGTCCAATACCCATTAATATGCCTACAACACCTATTGCTAGATGATATTTAAGTAGTGAATGAATTTAGACTAAATACTTGATACAGTTCTGCATCACTCAGGAATTCAGTTTGTGTGGGAATATTTTCAGACCAAAGAGCATGAATTAATTGCACTAACCCCAAATAAAAATACATTTGAGAAAACGGGAAAGTATTGTCATCTGAGAGACAATTATTTTTTCAACTTAATTTTGTTTCTTATTTTGTCTGTCTTTTCTGAAGATTAAGACTAACTCCTTTTTTTCCCACTTAGCTTTGATGTATGTGTGTAGGGGCTGTAGATGGTATAAAAATAACGTTTTCAATAATATATGCTCTTTCAGATAGACAGAACTCTCTCAGTAAAATATATATGAGAACATTCCTTCCAGCCACCAGCTATGATTCATTTATTACCCAGTTGGCCAGAGTTCTTGGGAAAAGAGAATGGTCATTTCTCTCAACATCCACCCCCACAATTTTCCAACTTTTACCCATTTTCCGTAATAATGCTAATCATACCTTATTAGCTATTTTCTTACCCCCACCCCGAAACCAAAGTGTTTTCCTGCTCCACCTGCTCTTCTGACTCAGCGATTATTTTCTGGTATTATAAAAGCAGACCAAATTTTGCTTAGAAAATTTAAAGTAAAATCTTTAAAAGGGGACTGAATGTTGGTGCTTATTGATAGGTACTATCATTTTTCTCAAGCAACATTCCTTTGATGTGGCAGACATAATTTCAAGGGATTTTAGAAACATTCAGATGTTCAACTGACCTCATATATTGATACAGTACAATCAAGAATTCCACTGTGAGCCTTCCATTTGCCATAAATAATACAGTATGCAGTCAATAGAGGACAGACAACAAAAAAGGGAACTATTAGAAGGGGTCTGCAGTAACTTTTAATGTCACAGTATGTTTCTGATGCTGTCAAAGACTAAACCAAGAAAATGTTCAGATAAGAATTAAAATTTATATAGTAAGTCAGTTTATTTTGATTTAATTAGAATTATAATTAATGATAGAGGTGAAACAAACAGAGGTAGGAACTTGGCAATAATGTCTATACTCCAGCTTTAGAAAGGTACAATTCAACAATCATAATAATCAGAAATATGCTAATGGAAGTTTAAGAAAAAATGCAAATGGCTCTGCTGGGATGGATATTTTGAATGTCAGTACTACTGTGGATTAATACTATTAGGACAAAAGGTGCAGTCCATAGTTGCAAGTACAGTAGGGTCTTGTGTTCTGAATGAGAAATCTTAGGAATTAGAAAGATTTCTTCCCTTTAAGTATGTTATTTTTGATCACATTTCTTTCTAAACCAACTTTCAGGGATACTTATAGAGGCCTCAAAGAAAATATGCTGTGTTTAAATTATATGAGCATAAAGCTGAAGGGACCTTTGTAGTCTAATATTTTACAGATAATGGGAGTGAGAGTTAGAGAAATGAGGGAACTCCACTACAGTCATACCGATAGCTGGTAGCAACACTAGAATATAAATAGACCTCATTCCACTACTCCAAAAATATATTGGCAGCTTGGAGCTCCTATTTCTACATATCCAACCTGCTCCTGTGCTAGAAATCGTATCCTCACCTCTTCCTTCATCACCACCATAAATTGCAGTTGGAGGCATTCACTGAAAAATAAAAGTAAGGAAGATAAATTAAAAGTCAAATATTCCTGTTACGTTCTGATGCTCAGTTTTACTTAACTCATTTCCCAGGTGAAACTTTAAGGAAAAATTTATCTTTTTAGTTAACATAAATCACTTGTTTGAAATCTGAATTCATAGCAAAATATGATGTTTATAAAACAAGTTTCATATGTCACTGAAAAAAAGGTCTCCAAGGATCCTTTGCCTGTAGAAATATTTTTCTTGTTCTTGTTTCTTCCCTAGACTTTATAGTACATTTGTTTCCCTGTATTAGTGGGCAGTTGGGTTCAGGCTCTCCCATGAACACTCAAATCCACAGATGTTCCACATCCTTGATATAAAATGGCAGAGTATTTGCATATAACCTATGTACATCTTCCCCTATACTGTAAATCATCTCTAGGTTACCTATAATACTTAACAGGATGTAATCATACATGTTCAGTACAGAGGCAAATTTTCTAAATATTTTTGATCCATGGTTCATTAAACCCAAAGATATAGAATCCATGAATACAGAGGGCCTACTCTATGTAGAAATTGTTTTCAAGATCATCTTATAAGAAAAATTTCAGTAGAACATGAACATATGGAGATAGTATGCTTTATACCTTATAAAATGATTTTTACATTGCACCTAGCCTTTTATTCTGCTTTTTGGAGTGAATCGTTAAGTGATGTATTAGCTCTTTTCCCCCTCTTGCACATGTGGAATGGGAGGTGAGTGTGATAAAGCACCTGCACAAGGGAACAGCTAGAGACACTATGTCATAAATGCCCCACGTATAACAGGTAGACTCCTTAATCAGAGTCCTAAATACTCTGCAAAAGTCACAAAGTAGTTTAGGCTCTTGCCTTTATAAGTCCAGAAAATATCGTCTACTACCATCATTTTCACTTCTACCTACACCTCTTCAGAATGCCAGTATGTCCTGATGAACATTCATACCCAAGGCTCCTCAAATTTAATGTGTCCAAGTGCACACATTATCTTTTCCCCTATTTTCTTTCTGGTCCTCTTAGTTCCTATATAGTTCAACCTTACCAGAAGTTCTGAAAATCAATAAGCCCTCTATGTATTCTCTTTTCTTTCAATGATCACTACCTTAGTGCAGAATTTTCTTGTTCCTTGTTTGGACTAATGTTTAGATATTTTAACTACTCTCCTCTCTATCTGCTCTTATTTATAACAATTATTCTGCCATTGAAGTAAGAGTATTTTGCTAAAATTTAAATCTGTGCAAGATCTACCCTAGTTTCTAATCACCCAATGACTTCCTATCATCTGCAATTTAATTTCCAAATAATTCCTAGTCACTGCTCCATGATAAATAAAAGTAAACAAAACAAACTAAATTCCCATTGTTCAGTAAGCTTGGAAATGTGTATTTAGCTTCCTTTAAACAATTGGTATGTCAAAATATTTGCAAAACTGAGCCATATGAAAATCTTCTTGACTCAGTTTGGCCCAAGTGTCTAATTAATTCTATATACACTTGTTCAGCTACTTCTCTTGTTACCCACTCTTACATTTTTTACAACATAGTACACCTAAACACATATTTGTTGTTTGGTCTCTGTAAGAACATATGCAAAAAAATGTTACCCTTGAGATATCTCACAGTATACCCTTTAAAACAGGTACTATCCTTTCTGTATCTCTATATCCCCATTACTTACAATGCCTGTCAAACAGTAGATTCTCAGTGAATACGTGATGAAAGAATGGGTGGAGGGATGGGTGATGGTAAACTGACAGGCTGCAGTCATGCATTATTCTAGACAACGAGGCAGAAAAGCCCTACAGCAAGCTTGTCCAACCTGTGGCACATGGCCACATATGGCCCAGGACAGCTTTGAATGCAGCCCAACAAAAATTCGTAAACTTTCTTAAAACATTGTGAGATTTTATTTTGCAATTTTTTAAAGCTCATCAGCTATCATTAGTGTTAGTGTATTTTATGTGTGGCCCAAGGCAATTCTTATTCTTCTGGTGTGGTCCAGAGAAGCCAAATGATTGGACACCCCTGCTTGACAGAATAAGGTATGCTTAACAAAACAGTTTGTGTAGAGAGACAATGGCAAGTGTCTATGGCTTTCTGTTCTGTTTCCATTCCTTGCCTGAGGGAATATTTATCCTTCACATCTTAGGCTTCTAGTAACGAAGGGACACACAAGCCATGAGGAGGTCATCAATGAGACCCTTCTTTTGGAGAAAAAGGAAGATTTCAACTCAGCCTTGGTTTCACCTTTTTCTCTGGAGAGCTTGCCTGTTTCTTCTTTGTTTTTTTGTTATGTTTTGTTTTGTTTTTTTACAGAGAAGTGAATTCTCAGTTGAGAAGACTTCATATTTCACAATATCCTAAATGAATATTAACCTCAAGGGACTGTTCTTCTTGTTTTTGCTTTTTAATTTTTCATACAGCTTTTTGGGTTTTTTAAATTTGTTTATAGCTTGTGGGCTCAAAAATGTCAAAGATGACTACTGGTCGGTTAAAATCTGCAGAACAATTACTTGAATTAGGGCTCCGCAGTCTGGGCAAGGGTATTTAAAATTTCTCTTTTTAACCCTCATTTGATAAGTCAGTCTCATGTTAATTAATACATTAGGGCCCATGTATTGAGACTGAGTCTTACACAAATCAATTGCCTTTTCTTATTGTTCTGCTTTATAATATTCACTTTCTAAAATGTCAGGGAATAAAGTATACATTTGATGCCATAGGAAATAAAACTGCTTTACTGCTAATAGATTCATGATAGCATCCCCTAAGGCTTCAATGAGACTGCATGAAGAATATTGAATATCATCTCTAAATAAGGAAACAAAGATTCTGTTAAGCAGGAAATAAGACATTAGGGAAGTTACAAACACATGTTAATTGAAAAAAACATAAATTGCCAAAGACTAAAATACCAGAATAGCTACATTGGTTAAGGGCTATTATATGTATTTGCTAAGCATTGATGTTAAAGGAGGAGGGGAAAGATATTTAGACTGATGCGATAAGTATCACAAGTGAAATGTGATGGGGTTATTAAGTGGAGACTTTTCAGCAGGTGATCAGAAGTGACCTAACCTGCTCATGAAGATTAGAGTATAGATTACTCCTTGAAAACTGCAGTGAGAAATGTCGCTAAGATTTTTGGCTTGTTTTAAGTCATTTACGATTTGCCTCAATATTTTGTTTGCTTTTCTAATGAAAGGAGACTCTAATCTTGGAGGAAATAATCATTTCCCATGTGAATCAGTGATTCATTCGTTTTTTTACCCAAAATTACAAATTTAGAATTGAAAGCAACAATAATGATAATAATAATGACATGTATAATGCAAAACTTATTTAGGTTTACAGAATGTTTACAGTTTGCAAAGCAATTGCATTTGTGTTGTCTTTTTGATGCGCATGAAAACAACACAGAGCAGGTGACATTACCATCATTTCAATCAAGAGGATCCCAGAGGGAGTGATTTTCTGAAGACACACCTCAGTGCAGGAATTTTGTTTTGTTTTGAGACAGTGTCTCGCTCTGTCGCCAGGCTGGAGTGCAGTGGCATGATCTCGGCTCGCTGCAACCTCCGCCTCCTGGGTTCAAGCGATTCTCCTGCCTCAGCCCCCGAGTAGCTGGGATTACAGGCACGCACCACCGCGCCCTGCTATTTTTGTATTTTTAGTAGAGACGGGGTTTCACCATGTTGGCCAGGATGGTCTCAATCTTCTGACCTCATGATCCGCCCGCCTCGGCCTCCCAAAGTGCTGGGATTACAGGCGTGAACCACCACGCCCGGCCGAAATATTTTTTTAATAATAACTACTGCCACCATATTTTACTGCCTGCTATATTACACAAATTGCCTAGGTACCTTATAGATATTTCTATTCCTTATAACAATCTTCTGTGGTAAGGATTACGAATGTGACTTATTGATAATAAAACTAAAAGTCAAAGTGGTTAAGTGACTTTCACAAGGTCACACAATTAGTTTTAGAACAGCCTTGCCACAAGGTGATGTCCTATCTTGTAACTGTGACGTCTCCATTTTTACCCTAAGAAACTGTCATCCCGGTCCTATTTATATACTTCCAGGATTAGAAAGCTTTCTGTGTACTTAGTATGATTTATTATCAGGTATTCTGTAAAACACGTTCTTCAATGGGAATTAAAATTACAGCTTGTTGTAAGATTGAATTAATATAGTCTCAATGACTCCCTCTTCCACAGACAGCCTTTAATTCTGTAAGGAGTGTTCAAGTATTCCAATATTAAATACAGCAACCGCGGTGGCTCACGCCTGTAATCCCAGCACTTTGGGAGGCAGAGGCGGGCGGATCACAAGGTCAGGAGATCAAGACCATCCTGGCGAATATGGTGAGACCCCCGTCTCTACTAAAAATACAAAAAATTAGCCGGGCGTGGTGGCGGGCGCCTGTAGTCCCAGCTACTCGGGAGGCTGAGGCAGGAGAATGGCGTGAACCCAGGAGGTGGAGCTTGCAGAGAGCCGAGATTGTGCCACTGCACTCCAGCCTGGGCGACAGAGTAAGACTCCATCTCAAAAAAAAAAAAAAAAAAAAAAAAGAAAAGAATTATTTTTGTTTACACTGTGGATTTGACAGGCCATGATAAATCATGGCCCTCGCCCATTGGCTCTTTAGTTATAGGCATGTAATTTCAATGTCACCCACAATCTGAAAACTCTGGCAAGATCAACATTGCAGGTTGCTCTCACAGTTGGCCTACTTCTGTGAAATTTATCAAAAGCTCATCAGACCCTCAAATTTGTAAGGGATTTTAATAGGTCATTTCATCAGAGATTTTATCTGATACTTAAGAAACCTCTAAAATGCCTTACAAGTGAATGTAAGTTTGGCAAAAACTGCTATTACTTTTGCACCAACCTAATACCTAGAGTACAGAATGTAATGTACTCACAGGGATGGGAAACTCAATGCAGCCTATCCTCTGTTGACTGAGAAAAGAGGAAATTAGCACATTTAATAATTACCCAAAACATATGGTTTTAATTTTCTTATTTTATAGGTAAGAGAGTCCAAACAAATTGATGCAAGTAGCACATCTCCAGTAGGTTTGTGGAAGTCTTTGAACCTAGATCTAACTTGCTCTTTCTTTTATATTACATTATCTAACAAAAGGAAAACATAAGCAAATCATTTGCTGTTTACTTCTGTAACACAGACTGAATCAGGTGAGGCTTTTGTTTTTTAAGTTCTTGTTGTGTGTGTACATGTTTTAATCTATATACTGGTGAGCTGGCATGAATCATTGGCTGAATAATGTCTGAATGTCTCCAGAGAACACAGAATGTGTGACTGATAAAATCAACATATAATGGATGAGTTTAGAAATATGAAGAGTCTCTTCAAAGAGAATGAATAGTTCCCAAGCCAGAACAAGACTTGACTCATTGATATCAGCTGAGCTAAAGAAGAAAAATATGTTAAGAGAAAATAGGTTGTCAGCAATGGCAGCTGAGAAAAATGTAGAGAGAGGAAAACCAATGTTTGCAATGCGTATCTGGACAGTGTCTAAGGAAAGACAAATTGAATCTGGGTGATGTGAGCATTGTCTCAGAGGAGCTTAGTGTCCCTCTGCAGTCCAATCCTCTCATATTACATATGCCCCTTTTGAGGAAGAGGCCTGCTACTAGAAGCAGTCATGTTTAAGAACGTTGAATTGACTTGATTTTCTAGGAGACAGAGCCTTAACAGACTTAATTTAAGAATAAGTCTTTATCAGGGTTCTTCTACTCTTCCTTGAAATAATTTATTTGCACAAAGTTAGTAAGACAATCCTGGGTCAGGGGCTGCTAATTCTACATGGATGAGTGCCAAAATCCAGATATTTCTAGGATTTAGGGCAAACTATCTCCTTCACTATGAATGGAATGTTCAGAGTGGGCCATAATTTGAAACTGAAATAATACAATCCAAGTTTTGGCAAGGGCTTAATTAAAAGACTCAGCCTGCTATGATGCTAGTGTTACATCAAACTAAATTTGGCCTGAGGATGCTCCATACTCTAGTCCTGACATAACAAACTGAAACCCAACTTAGTGCATAAACTGAAAGCCTAAATTAGGAGCATACTTTTATAACAAACAGCTGAGGGTCAGCCAACCACAGCAGCTGAACTTCAGTCAACTGCGGGCAGCCAACTGTTCAGACTATGTTCCAATAAGGCAAAAGTTGAAACATAATCGAGCTGTCGAGCTGTCTCTGTACCTCACTTTCATTTTCTGTACCTCATTTCCATTTCCTATGCATAAATATTGTCTGACCCCGTTGCAGACCAGAGTTCTCTGAATCTGTTTAGGTTCTGAGGGCTGCCTGGTTTGTGAATTGTTCCTTGATCCATTAAATTTTATCAAACTTAACTTGCTTAAGGTTTTCTTCTGTTAATAACAGGATGCAGACTGCCTCTAACCTATTTATATTAGTCAGGGTAGGCTAGATTATGGTGATAAATAGATCTAATTAAATATGGTTAGCTCAACACAATAGAAGTTTGTTTATTGCTCATATTAATGACAGGCCCCAGTTTGACAGGAATAAGTTGGTGGTAGTGTTTGTGTGTTTTGTTTTGCAGGGAGAAACTCTTCTCCCCACAGCCAGTCTTGAACTAAGACTATGACAGCTCTGGCATCTTGAGTTCATAGTTTCTGAGGTTGCCCTTGAGATCATCTCCTTTCCCAAGTTGAAAGGAGCAAAACTCACAGAGGAACATGTAGAAGGGTTTTATGTTCATGCCTATAAGTTGTATATATCACTTCTGATCATATTTCATTAGCTATAATTCAGTCATATGACCAATCTAACCATAAGGGACATTGGGAAACGTAGCTTGGCTGTGTTTCTGGGAAAAACAGGAGAAAGGATTTGCCAACATCATTAATTACCAACTTAGGCAAAACAAATTCTATTTGCAGATCAGCTAATGTTACAGAATGAATATATTGGGGGTCAAATAGGGTTTTGTAAGTTATCCCTAAAGCATTCTGTGTGTGTGTGTGTGTGTGTGTGTATTTCTGGTTATAGCACTTTTCATCTTTTTCTTCCTGTCCTTTCTTCTCTGGTAAGGTTTATTGGAAGAGACAGGTTTTGGAGTGAGAGGAACTGGGATTGCAGTCCAGCCAGCTCTTCTACATTTCAGCTACACAGCCTTATCAAGTTTTAGTTTCCTCATCAGTCAAAGCAGGGCACTAGAAGGCCAGTCTGGCATGAGATATGATGTCAGAGAGATTCTGTGTTTTGGTTACATCTGCTCATATTAGAACAATCTGGTCACTAGAAAAATAGGAAATAAAATACCTTTGAGCTTGACTTTAAAAAGTCACTTAAAATTTTTATTCTTTTTTTACATTAACTTTATTTAGATATGCTTTATAGACAACATTCAACGATTTAAGTGTCCAATTTGATGAATTTTAACAAGTGTATATAGTAGTGTAATGGTAGTCATAATAGAGAATATTAATATGTATCTCCAATACCCCAAACCTTCCCTCATGTTTCTCTGCAGTCAATATATTCCCATTCCACCCCTGGCCCTGATAACCATTGGTATCATTTCTGTCAATGCAGCTTTTCCTTTTCTAGCACTTCATATAGATGAAATCATAAAGTTTTCTTTATGTGTGGCCTCTTTCATTTAGCATGATGTTTTGAGTTATATCCGTGCTTTGTGTGTATCAATAGTTAATTTCTTTTCAATGAATATTATTCTATTGTATAGATATACCAAATTTATTTATAAATTCTATGCCTCAGTTCATAGACATTTGTATTTTTTGGCTTGGCTAATGTGAATACATCTGTCATGAAAATTTGAGCACAAGTCTTTGTGTGGACACATATTTTCATTTCTCTTGAGTAAATACCTAGAAACTGGACTTCAATGTCTGTCTTGCTTTGTTTTAATGCTTAATAATTTATATGCGTTCACTAACCTGGCTTACATCTCTACATTGGGGAGAAAAACATTTTGCATAAAAGAAAATAAATTTTGTTTACATGATTGGGATATGTCCCTATTTCATACCTTTACTGCTTTATATAGTAATCTCTCAAGCTTGGCCAGTGTGAATTTGACAGACAAATAGCAATATAAGAGCTATAGTTAAGTTTCTTCCATATATTAAGTTTCTTAAGTTTCTTCCATGTATGAAGCACTGAACTTGGTAAGGTCTTAACAATAGCAACAACAAGTATTTAAACATCAACAACTCTGTCACTGATAAATTTTTATGTCATTTTTAAAATGTAGAAACTTAGGCATAGAGATGATTATGCTTGCCCAAAGTAACTAATTAGAAAGGGGTACAGAATGAAGTCCAAACCCTGATCTACCTGATTTTCAATCCCATATATTTTCCATTGATCTATGTTTTTGAAACTTCAAAGCTGCAGAAAACTTTCTGGCCATGGAGATCTCGTTCATGGTTTTGTCTGTAGGAAGAACCATCTAAGTGTCTTGCAGCTCCTCTCCCTTTACTAGGCATCCTTTTGCCTATGGCAGATTATGCAGAGCAAATATTGCCCATTACTTTCTGCATTACAAAAAGTCAATTTGGATTTTGAAGAGTTATTTCCATCAGACTCTCAATACAAAGTTTATGAAAATAGATATACTTAATAGTTTAAATAATGAACATTATAGCAATCCTAGATAATAGAGAAGTCTTCAAAAAATTAATCACCACCTCAAAAAGGCAAGGTAGTCTCTCACAGTTGACAAACCCCTTAGCAACACAAACAAAGCCCTATAAATCCTCCTAACATTTTCCCCCTTCCCTTTAAGTGTACCATGTTAGGCTGAATCTATATCATCTAACCTTAACATCATTCATGATCTAGGCAATGACAAAAAGAGGAGAATAGCAGTTCTATGTACTTTTAAACTGCCTTATCTTTATAAATAATATTGAAATCTCTTAGCTATTTTATCTATGCCTTGCATGTAAGGCAAGAATGGTGTTTTGCTCATAGAAAGTTCTCAAATGAGTACTTATTTGAGTACAAGGTCAATTTGTCACTTCCTCTTTCTGTTAGTTTTGATTACGCCATCCTAGAATTATGAAATTATTTTCTATTAATAAGGAATTGTTTCAGCAATGGCTGAAGCAGGGAGTACTTGCAGATGTAATCTCAAAAGGTATGTCATGTGATTGAATAAAATAAAATAGCTTCAACTATTTTCAATTTCATTATATCATTAAATTTATGCTATTTATTTAGCAAGGTGGGTGATCCAGGAAAAGACATAGGTTCATTTGAGTGATACTAGAAGCAGTAGCTAGGGGACCTTAATTGCTCCACTGATGAACAAATTTTTTTTCCTTCTTCCTCTCTGTTCTTCCCTTTCTAGTAAAGCTTACTGGAAGAGACACAGTTTTGGAGTAGGATGATCTGGGATTGAAAGCAGGCTCCTTTGCTTTACATCTAACTGATGTCTTCAAGTTTTAGGTTTCTACTGAGCAAAATAAAGATAATAATATCTTCTCGTGTGACGTTTGTGAGAATTAAGTGGCTGCTTACGCTACTCTCTAAGGTAGGAAATACAGAAAGAGAATGAGTTTAGATGGGGAATATAAACTTTATTCCTGTGATGAACTCAGGTGCCTGTGAGACATTTGTAAAATATTTAAAAGGTGATGAGTAGGTAGGGTAAATTTGGACAGCCAGATCAGAAGTGTAGAGATTTGTGAGGTGTCAGATGGAATGACTGTTGTTTGCTCAAGGACAGAATGTAGACTCAGCAAGACTCTGGGAATACAGGGCAGAGACCCTGGGCACATCAGCATGTCAGGAGTGGGCAGCAGTGCCTCAAAAGCAATGTAGAAGCTTCCAGAGAGGAAATGCATAACCATGTTCTTCTGCATCTTTGTGGGCTGGAGCACAGCACTGTGCTATTTTTGTGAGGCTTTTGTTCAGTTGATTAAAAAAATAGTATCCTTGAAAAGAGCATTAGAGAACACCATGGGAAACTTATAATTGCCTAAACATTTAAGTTTTCTAAGTTGTTGACGACAGCTGGTCGAGCAGTCTTTTCTTCTACTCTCCAATTTAGAGGGAAATGCTGCCAACAATCTCTCACAAACAGAGGGACCAACCTGGATGCTTTCCTTGTAGCAGAGGCTGCTTTGGGGGTGAAAGTGAAATGAGAGCACCCAGGCTATCTGATGGTAAAGTCTGCATCCTTGGCTTGATCTGGCCTCACTTTTGGCTCCATTTAACAAATATCCTACTTATTGAGCATCTATCACATATTGTGTTGGGCAATTGGGACAAAATATGACTGAGAAGCAGTCTCTGCCAATAGGAATTTTACAATCTAATGCAAGATTGAGCCATACCAATTTATGGAGACAAACATAAAAAGGAACGCCTAACACCATGCCTGGCCCCAATTTTAAAATATTTTCTTTAACTGGAAGAGAGTTTTCCATTATGTACCTTTTCTCAGGCAATATTAGATTTGTATCTGTATTACGGAAAAGGTATTATTACCTCCATTTTTAAAAAGGGCAAATTAAGTCTAAGAGACTTCAATTTGCCTAGGATTACAAAGTCAACAAAAGGTAAAGATAAAATATTAGCTGGTTATATTTGGACTGCAAAGCCCAGTTCATTACACAACACTATTTAGAAATGCAGAAAACCAACTGTGAAATTTTAAATGAGAATACACTGTTTACCTGCTAAACTCAAGAGAGGAAGAGAGGTCAGGGAGAAAGAAGGGACGATGGTGAGGAGGAAAGAAAAAAAAGAGACAGGAAAAGGTAAGAAGAAAGAGAATGCAAAGAAGTAGACAGAGTGAGGAAAGAAAGTTAAAAGAACTACGAGATACAGGTGATAATGCTTTCCTGAGCTAAAGATAAACATCCCTTCCAGCCAATAATATTTATAAAAATTTCTTCTCCAGCATTCAGAAGGTGAAAGAAGATCATTACTCAGTAGGACCTCTTCAAAGGGTGAGTAAAAGCTGTAGAGTTAATAATGTTAAAAAATCATTCCCCAAAATCAAGAAAAGCAGGAGAAATAAAATAAAGCTCAAAGGGAAAATAGAACCAAAGATAAAAATCAGGCCATGCTATTACTAACTCAAAGACTTGAAACGAGCAGAATAATATTTATAGACCTGTGGGCTGTGAAATGAAGGGATCTGTTTCTCTGGCATGCATATGTCAAATATAAATGCATGTGTATATGGACTTCATAACTTGCCTATCTTACTTTTATTTGAGGATCTACAAAATGTGATAGAAAAATGTAAAACTTGAAGTTAGAAATCTTTGAGTATGGCTCTCACATTTTACCCAATTACTTGGGAAAATAATTTACATCAACCTCAGGGTCTTCGATTGTAAAATGGAAACAATTAACATTCCAGCCATATCTATAAAACTTGTTATGATCAATTATCTTGAATCAAATGAAATGAGGTAGTAGTGGCATCATGATTAAGATCATGGGCTGTTTGGTAAGTGCTGGGTTTGAATTAAGGACCTGTTGTTTAACACTAAGCAAACTGCTTTACTTTGGTAAGCATCATTTTCTTGTCTGTAGAATGGGGATAATATCAGTACCAAAGTCCTGGTGAAGTTATGGGAATTGTTTGGGATCACGCATATCATTGCCAGGAACAGTACCTGGTAAGCAGTAAGTTGTCAAATAATGCTATTTGATGATTGTAAGGATGGTGACAATGCATGACAACGACAAAGATAATCATGATGGTTATGCTGGGGAGGATATAATATCCTCGGAAGCCTTCCCTTACCTCATTCTTACCTTTGCAGGAGATACAAATGTCCACCTCTATGTTACTGTATGATTTTGAACATACTTCCACTATAGATCTTTGTTAAATAGTGATACTGACAGGATGGAGGGAGTGATGATGCTGTAAGATTTATTAGGCACAGTATAGGTACATAGCATATTATCTATCCGCTCCTGGTAAAGTGCCTCAATCCTGAGCTGAGTCATATCAATACAATCTTTTAAAAGGTACTGTGAATGGCTGCTTTCTCACACGGCTCTCTTCACCTTCAAACCCACAATAGCAAGTATTTTTCATTCTTTGGATCTCTCTGATTTCCTATTCTGCTACCAGTTAGACAATTCAGTGCTTTTAAAGAATAATGTGATTAGATTTGGTTGATTTAATGAAGTAATCTCCCTTTCCGTGAACTAAAGGTCAATTGATTAGTAACCTAATCATTGATTAATAAGCCTACTAATTGATTGGTAGTATGATTTTGACTATATGACTACTATAGATCCTATTAAATAATCCCTTTGTCACTAAATTTCCCGTTCTTCTTTCCTGCAAATTAATGAGCATCATGAGGTTCTGTTCCCTCACTGCCTTAGACGTAGTAGACTTTCAAAGAATATCTGCTATAATATTCTGGGATTGCACACTGTAAACTCTAAAGCAGTAGAGGCATGCTCACTAGTGTAACTGTAATTGTTTATATAGGTTTTTTCTCCTGTTCAATTTTTTTTTTTAAATAATAAGCATTCAGTGTGTTGGGAAGGTGTCCAATATCACCACCACCTGTGATTCTGAAAACAGCTGTTTTTTGTTTGGTATAAAAGCAAGCAGGAAGAAATTGACTTAGAACTGGAGGTACTTAATAACAGCACAAAAGATAAACAATACAAAGTTTGTTGATGAAAATGTGGTCATAGAAGACCAGCATAACTGTCTCCTGGGATCTCATTAGACAAGCAAAATCTCAGGCCCCACCCAAAACCTATTGAATTGGAATTTGCATTTAACAAAATCCTCAAGTGATTCCTGAATTTGAGATGCTGTGCTCTAAAACCCTTGGCATAGTCACTGAAGTAGGCAGAGAGCTCTTTTTCTGAATTATCTTCAGGAAAGGGCACTTAGAAGGAAGCAAACATCTACAGATCAACTGTATGTACCAAGCTCAGGATAGGTGCTTTGATACACATTTTACTTTAAACTACCCAGTGTTCTTATAAAGTGTATGCTGTTATCATTCTTCTTCTTTTTTTTTTTTTCTGAGACAGAGTCTCACTCTATCACCCAGGCTGGAGTGCAGTGGTGCGATCTTGGCTGACTGCAACCTCCACCTCCCAGGATCAAGCAATTCTCCTGCCTCACCCTCCCAAGTAGCTGGGATTACAGGTGCACACCACCATGCCTGGCTAATTTTTGTATTTTTAGTAGAGATGGGGTTTCACCATTTTGGCCAGGCTGGTCTTGAACTCCTGACCTCAAATGATCCATCCGCCTCAGCCTCCCAAAGTGCTGAGATTATAGGTGTGAGCTACTGTGCCCAGCCAGTATCATTCTTTTATAGACAAAACCGTGATGCTCAGAGACAATGAATAAGGTAGCCAAGGTCACACAGTAACCAAGTTGCAAAGTTTGAATATGATCTGATGATGCTGCTTCAAAGTCAATGTTTGCAGGAATCCTAAACAGTCACATGAAGCCCTAATTTGGTGAACCTGCTCTTAGCCTCCCAACCTCCCATCCAGAACCATTACCTCTATCTAAAGTTGTGCATTGGCACACCTTGTTTAAAGGCCAGACTTCAAATTCAGGCAGGTATGTGTTGAAATCTCAGCTTCTCTATTTATTTGCTATGAAACATTAATATTCCTGTACCCAAACAGCAAAAACACTCCCTCCACAGGGCTGCTACAATGACTTAATATCATGTGCAATAAGCACTTGGCACAGTCCTTAATGGACATTAAGTGTTCAACAAATACTAGATGCTACTCCAATTAAACTATTTCTTTCTAAAAACCTTCTCAATTTGATATAAGCAACACTCCCCAAAATGTCTTAATGAAAGTATTGCTTATTCCTGTGTTTTCTAGTCAACGGCTGTTTGTTTAATACACTTGGTTATTTCAAAAGAACTCAAACCAAAATATCTAATTCCAAACTCATGATTTCCTCTATATATTTCACTATAGTTTAAGCTATCTTTGCATATCAATTACTATATTATACTGTAATTAATTTTTATTCCCACTGCAGTATGATTTATTTAATATTAGGCACGATCTTTTATTCATATTTTGAATCTGCAGTCCCTAGGACAGTGCCTTGCACATCAAAAACATTAAGTGATTTTATATGTTATTGGTCTAGATATGCTCATACTTTGGTATGACCATAGAAATAGCATTTTTAATTGTCTCAGAAGGAAATGCCATATTTTCTTTAGATTACACATTTAGTAAGTATAAACTATGCTATTTGGGAAGGTAAACAATTCACTTAAGAGTCTAGAGTTATTATTAAAATGGTGCTATATTCATAAAATCCTCTTTCATTTTAAGATCTGAAAAGAAAATTCCTACTCGTAAGATATTACTGGTTTGTCAGGGAACAAACAAATAAAGAGATACACTGCAATTCTGGCTCTTTGGTATAAAGAACAGTTGATATAAAGCATAGGATGTGTTGTCATTATGTTAACGGAAACATCAATTCTTTTACAACAAAGTCATATTCAATGGTTATTTGACAAGAATTATATTTCCTGTTTCGTTGTTGCCACTAGTTGGTTAGTAATATAATGAAAATTTTCAAGGCTATTAGTTTGGCCAGTCTCTCAGTAGAGCTTACATTGTAAGCATTGTGGAGCTGGACCTCAGATCCAAATCCATAATACGGATGAATAGTATTCTATTTCACAGAGGTGACATGGGAACTTATGCAAGGTTTCAGCATAGCTTGATATCAAACTGAAACGAAGCCTCTTTGGACTTTATTGTTAAAAATGAGGACCCTTTATTAACTATGCACCTCGAAGCTTCGTGGTTGTGTTTTCAAAGAGGTAGAGTATCATCAACAGAATAAGCATTACAATGCAACTTCTTTGGGGTTTCAATCCCAGTTTAAATATACTCTAGTTGTATGAAGTTACAAATTTAATTAACTTTGCTTATTCTCATTTTTACATTTGTAAGACTGAAATAATCTTTTAGGAGTATTGTGAAGATTAAAATGAGGTAGCATGTATAGCAGGTAGGAGTGTACATAAACAGTAGTTATTCTACTCTTTCCAAAGTGAATGAATGCGTATATTATGGTCACATTTGATCTACTATAAAGGAATGTCAATACAAACAGCATAAGTACCCATTATAAGACTCTGTTTCTATCTCTCTCTCTGTCTCTCCTTACATAGGCCGATATATGTGTGTCTAATTACATTAAGGTTTCCTATAACTAGATGATGCATTTCCCTCTGAGAGTTAGGTTTGTAAAGTCTATATATAATGCTTTAGATTAGCGGAAGTTGCCTTAAGGGATAGAATGTCTCCCAAATTAGAATAGGAAGGTAGAATCTAAAAATCTAACGAAGATATGTCTAAAATTAGACTAAAGCTTTTAAGATGATGATGATGATGGGGTGATAAGGATAGCCATCATTTATTGAATGCCTATTATGTGCTAGGATCTGTAGTAGATGTTTTATATACATCATCTGCACAGCTTTGAAAATACTTAAGATATTATATCTATTTGAGTTCTCCAGAAACTAAAGTTCAAGTAGTTGGAATTACTTGCTTGGAGTGAAACAACTAATAACTGGCAGAATAGGAATTAGAATTTAGATATTTTCTGACTCCACAGTCAGTGGATGTAATAGACTACCACCGTACCCCATTGGAAGAAATGTCACGAAAGTATTCTGCCAAGAAGCTACCAAAAGGAAACTTAAAAATCAAATAAAAAAATGATGTTGCATCTTAAGCATTATTTGGAGGAGCTGTCATTGCTCTGACTAGCTGGTATGAATTCTGGTCACATTTACCGTTTTAGCCCTGTGTGGATATAGGTATAGCTGGTTAACCACATTATTTATTTTATAAGAAATAAACTTGGTTTCTGTGACTCAAATATTCATGAACATAATTATCACTGGACATACTGACCATGTTTCTGGATCCTCAGGGTTGAATCTAGCCTCTGAAGAGTGTTGTCCCCTAAGGCCTGGACTACAGCGCACCCACTTATCAATAAGCGCAGGTTAGAACACTTAGCCAAACTTCTGCTGTGACATTGCTGCTTTTTGTTGTTGTTAATAACATGTACCATCTTAAAACCAAATGGCTGTCAAATGAACGTTTTTAAACAGATTTCATGGCATTTGGTATGTAAGTAATATATTCAAAATAACACCCTAACCACAGAAAGTATTCACACCCTCTTTTAATTTTTCTTTTTTTTTCTTTTACTTTATTTTCCTATTTCAATGAAGGTAAAATAAATGTTTCCTAGATCACAAATATCATATGCATAAAGATAAAGTAGTTTCTGTAAACCATTTCTACATGCCAGTATTTCATGGCCTCATATGGAGAAAACACAGCCACTTCTCCAGAAGGTGACTCCACTCCCAAATGCCAATGCCATCTACCTCCTGACAGGCTCTATCAAGCAGCTGCTACCAAAGAGAGACCAGCCCTTGCATGTCTAAACTGGTTGCCAGTTTGTTTTTTCATTGAAATTAAGTGCTACCGTATTATGAGGCTGGATCTGTCAAGCCCTATGTGCAGACAGTGAACCAATTATCAAGTGGCAGGCGGCACCTGGTTGGCTACAGCAGCTGAGAGACTCAAGGCATCACACACAGCACAGCTTAATATGATTGCTTTCAGGGAGCTCAAAAAGAAGCAGATCAAAAGCAACAGAATGAGTCAACCAGCCAGGGCCTTAGCTTGGTAGAGTTTTATATTATACTCTGTGCTCTCCTCTTGTCTATTAGTTTATGAAAGCAAATCAAGTTAACTATTTAATAAAACAATTTTACTTTTAATAAAATTCATTGCTGATCAAATTAAATGATTAATGTGAAAGCAGTTTGAAAGCATAACACGCAATACACACTGATTTGTAAGCCTTGGATTAGGCTTGTCTCTGGAGTTGGGACAGGTGCCCCTTGATTGTCTTCATCTATAGGCTCTTCTCTGATGATACGCCTGGAGTCTTGGCAAGACAGTTGCAAAAGAGTTAAAATCTAGTTACCATGGATTTATATACCAAATCTCATACAGCTCTGTAGTGAAGAAAAGTCAGAGTTCTTGCAGGAACTGAGTCTGTCCTGGGTAAAGTCAATTACTAGTTCTGTAATCTTTGCCAAGTCAGTTCTTTCTCTGAACCTTGGATTCCTCATCTACGTTACAGGTACAAATGTCTATCTCACATAGTTGCAGAAGAAATCATAGTGAAGCCTAGCATTTCAGAATTGCTCAGTCTATGTTAGTTCTGATCCCAGCTTCCTAAACTGTACACTATTACACCAATGTTCTAAGCCATTTGATAACCAGGAAGATGGGAAGGCAGCACTAGTCAAGGTCACAGCTGTAAAAATGCAGAGACGCCCAATTTCAACTTTTTAGAAATAGTGTCTGTAAAATGTATGTGTCCAATTCTTAAGTCATCTACCCCTTTCATAAAGAGGATTTGTATCATGTAAATTATCAAGATAAATTCTACTAACACGCAGCTGCTTTATCATCCATGTATCTTATTTAGGAGCTTTCTTCTTTCTGAATACAGTCATGTATTCAGAATGACGGGATATAGCACAATGATGGGAAATAGTCTAAGCAAGGTGTCATTAGGCAATTTCATCATTGTTGCAAACCTCATAGAGTGTACTTACACAAACTTAGATAGTATAGCCTACTACACACGTAGGATATATGGTCTGGCCTATTGCTCCTAGGCTATAAACATATACAGCATGCTACTGTATTGAATACTGTAGGCAACTGTAACACAGTGGTAAGTATTTGTGCATCTAAACATAGAAAAGGTACAGTAAAAATATAGTGTTATAATCTTATGGTACTACTATCATACATGTGGCTTATAGTTGACCAAAACATTGTTATACAGTGCAGACTGTACAGTTTAAGAAACATAGAGAAAGACATCAGTGAGCATTTTTTCCCTCGTCTTCTCGGAGAAGGATGAGTTTGATTGCAATGTTTCTATTTATCTATGAAAATTATGGATACGATCTTCAACCCCTATAGAAATATCAATATTTTCCTATTAAGTCAGACACAATAGTATAAAAGCCATATATTTTAATTGATCTTTAATAAAAACACAAGGTGATGGTAAATTATTTTCTAGAATACTTATATATTTCCCTAGAATGTGAGCTCCTTGAAAGCACAATCTATATAGCACAAAGTCGCCTCATGGCATAAACTGCACATTAATTACCATAATAATGAGCTAATTAACAATTTGTGTAAATTAGATTACAAATTGGCTAGCTCTTTTTTTAAAAAAATAAGCTTTTTCCTTTTTCAAAAATAAGTCAGCATTTCGATATAAGAATAATATAATATGGACTAGAGGGAGAGGGCAATTAAGTTCAAATACATTTAAATAGATAGATACAAAAATAAGATAGATGGTAGATATGTAAAAGAAAAGGGAAGACTTTTGCTGACGGTAGAAAGCTGAGTGCCAACTAATGTATATGGATAAAGTGCTAGCATTTCAAAATCACCATTTTACACCCATCATTGGGAGAAAAAAAAAAACTGTATCAGGCAAGAATCATCAAAGGATGCTAAATCTAGGTGAAAATTCTCACGATAAACAGGGTATTTTTATGATCCTAAGGAATGTCCTCACCAGCTATTTATTAGTTGCAAAGGAAGAAAATAGCAATCATACAACAGGGGAAACTGGAAAATACCTTGAGCAGGTAGTCGAAATTAATATGACTAATGAGAATTTAGACATTATATGCCTCTAGATATGATACCCTGAGAAGGACAAAACATCACATAACCTGAATCTAATCATGAGAAAACATTAGATAAATAACAAATAGGGATCACTCTATTTAATAGAGGGGAGTATCCTCCCCTCTATTAAAAGAAAGGTATTGAAAGAGAGGTAAGGAGGCATTATAGCTAAATGTAATATCCAACTCAAGACTGAAAATTGTATTGATAGGGAAAAAACACTATCAAAGCTGAACTTGTACCATATGAAGAAAGGGGAATATAGAAAGTAAATTAAATAAGAATATTGTCATCATTATTAAATTTATAGAAGTTAATAACTATTGTCATTATTTAAGATAATCTTCTTATTCTTAGAAAACTATATTGATATCATTAGGGTTAAAGGTCTATAATTTCTATGATGTATCTATAAATGTCCAGAAGGTATACAGAAGTTATAAATCAAATATAGTAACATGTTGACAATAGCTTAGCCTGGGTAAAGGGTATTGACTGCTTTTTGTGCTACCCTTTTTTTTTTTTTTTTTTTTTACACCTTTTCTGTAAGTTTAAAATTATTTACAAACCAAAAAGCAAACCATTTTCTTAAAAAAAGCATTGGGCTATATATAAAAAACAAGTGATTTATAATATGGATCACAGACTTTTATGGATGAACCTGCTCTGTGGGGGATAAGTTGGGGGTAGGATAAAAAATGCCAGTGTCCTAATTATTTTAAGACTTCGTAAGCGGGTCATATTGTTATCTCCCACAAATCTTGTCTCATACTTTCAGAACATGATTATCGTTAGTTCTCTATCTGTTCTTAGAGTTATAGGTTTGTCACACAGGCCTCATAACTCATGCTTTTTCTCTGACATCTGACCCCTCGAATATCTTTTGAAGCCAGGATAATACAAGGCAGATGTTCTTCCAACTCAGAACAGAAACTTCTAGTACCTCAAACCACCTGGGCCTGGTGATATGAAAGAGGGAATCCAGGCCAACCTCAGAAGACCTGATAGGAAAGATCTTGGAGTCTGGATAAGATTGCTCTACCCTAAAAGTTATAGACATCTTATGCAAAACTGCATAATAAAATTTATGTCTGAAAATTAAATAATAATACAGTCTGATTTTTTCCGGTATATAATAGGAGCAGATTGTTCAATAGGACAAGCAGAGGAGGATTTTTTGTTTGTTTCTCTTTTTGCTCCTATTTTGGGAATACCAAAAAGAGTTATTCTAAATCACTCAGGCGTGAAACAAATGACTGCGTGAAAATAACTTCAATTAAAAGAATAACAAAACCTGTGGGCTCCTGCTGGGGTACTAGTCTATTGTAAGAATCCCGCTATAGTTTAGTGTTTAGCATTCAGACCCTCAGTCAGGTGATACATATGAAATTGCTCAAGAACTTCATCTCACAATAATGTCAACTTTTTCTATATAATACAGAATGTCCAAGCTGGAAGCCACAAAAAAAGATGGCCAGCTCCTAAATCTGCAGAGGTGAGACTAGAATTTAGAGATTCATGGTCCAGCTAGAACAGATAGTTAATCTCCTTGTTCTAATTTGATAGCTCTGTCTTTTATGCCACTCAAACTGAATTTTGATACCTATGACAATTCTAATGCCATGAGGAAACACAGATACAAAAGGAGACAGTACCTATTAACTTATCTTGGGGTGGTTGGACTGAGTATTATGAGAGATAAGGGCAGGTAAACGATGAGTTGCTTTTTCTCCTCCATTATTATGCTGCCTAGCAAGGAGTTGGTGTTCAATATGTGCTTATTGAATGAAGCATTAAGTGAATGCAGTGTTGTGATACCCCTAAGCACCTACTATGCACCGACTGTGTGTTGCACTCTGCATGAAGTGCTCCACAATCCATAAAACACAGTCCCTGATATAGTTTGGATATTTGTCCCTGCCCAAATCTCATGTTGAAATGTAGTCTCCAGTATTGGAGGTGGGGCCTGGTGGGAGGTGACTGGATCATGAGGGTAGATTTCTCATGAATAGTTTAGCACCATGCCCTTGGTGCTGTCCTGGTGATAGTGAGGAAGTTCTGAGATCTGGTTGTTTAAGTGTGTGGCACCTTCCCTCGCCACCTCTCCTCTCTCTCTCTCTTGCTCTTGCTTTCACCATGTGATGTGCCTGCTCCCCTTTTGCCTTTTGCATGATTATAAGCTTCCCAAGGCTTCCCTTGAAGCTGAGCAGATGCTGGCACCATGTTGCCTATAAAGTCTGCAGAACTGTGAGCCAATTAAACCTCGTTTCTTTATAAATTACCAAGTCTCTGGTAGTTCTTTACAGAAATGCAAGAATGGCCTAATACAGTCTCACTAAAGGAGTTCACAGTTTGCTTAATAAAACACACAAGTAAAGAGATACTTACAATATTACATGATAAGTGCAACGGTGAAGAGGCAAACTGGAGATGCTACAAAACTTTGAAATTGAGACTGTAAAAAGAAACGGGCCTACATGTGTTGTAGTGTAGCCAAAATAAGCAATTCGTAGCAAAATGTGTTATCAGTTAAGACTGGAAGTTTTGGATATCATACTTATTTCTATCATGTGGCTATTTTTTTTTAATTGAAACTACAGGGCTATAGCATACTCCTATACATGAGGATAAGGTCAACTCTGAAGGGAATGGCTATTCCTATTAATACTATCAGACATCCTAGCAAAAACTGTCCTGCCGCAGAAAATGAACACTCAGAAGAAAGGTGTTACAGGCTGAATTGTGTCCCCACATATATGTGACTGTATATGAAGACAGAGCCTGTAAGAGGTAGTTAAGGTAAAATTACATCATTAGGATGGGCCCTAATCCAATATAACTGGTGTCCCTTAAGATGAGGCCATTAGGACACAGAAAACAGAATGGGGGATGACCAGGTGGGGACACAGTGAGGAAGCCATCTGGAAACCAAGAAGAGAGACCTCAAAAGAAACCAGTCCATTGATCTCAGACTTCTAGCCCCAGAACTGAGAGAAAATACATTTCTGTTGTTTTGGCCACCTAGTCTGTGGTATTATATTATGATGGCCCTAGCAAGCTGATAAAGAAGACTCCAGATTAAAATGAAGAAAAGTCACCTTTTCCTTCTGAAGCCAGGAGTTAGTTTGACTTTCACTCTGAGCTATTGGGATTTCTAATGCATTTTCAAAAAAAGCTGGTAAACTAGGCCCAGCCACTGGAAGCAGGTCAGGGGTGAGGCACAAAGTCCGAGTGGGGAAGGCACGCCAAGCTGTGTCCTGGCTTGGGTCTGAGCTGTAACTTATTCCCTGCGTCGCACTTCTTTTCTGTTATGGTCAGACTTTCAATAAAATAATTATTAATATTATAACCTGACCTTTGGTTCTTTGGGGTGGTTTGCATCCTTTCACTGGAACAAGTGAAGAAGAAAAACTTCTTTGTACACTGGAGTTTCATTTTCATAAGGGAGGGTCATCAGGGAGCAGACAGCAAGGACAGCAAACCTGAGCAACTGGTGTTGAGCACACATGAGGCCCAAGGTGCACCTCTTACGTAGGAATACCTTAGAGGGAGAGGGGCCTAATTTCACGCAGACTAGAAGATCTCCTTGAAATTAAATTAAATGTAATATTATTTTCTACGACAGTTTAACAAATTCTGAAGTATGCAGTTGGCACGAGGAAAATGAGAGACATATTTTGACATTCTATACAGAATTCGATTTGGGAAGATGATTACAGTTTGGATATTCAAACTACTGGTAAAGGTGTCTGTGAGACAGTTAGATATTGAAATCTAGATGGTCTCCTCTTATATCTCTTTGGCATTTTACAATTTGTAAACTTCTTACATAGGTTTTCAAATTATTTGCCTCAGATGCTCTTTGTAAATAGGCATAGTGCTTCTGAGGTCTGCTTTTTGACATGAGATCACTTTCAGATGGACAGAGAATTTCTCATGCCTATATTACAGATAAAACATAAACTAAGCTTTCTCAAGGCCACACAATGTAAGATCTGGGACTCCTGGTCTAGTGCCCATTTCGTACAAAGTATATGCTCTTAGAAAATCCCCGAGCATCCAAAATTTTAAAAATTTATTTCAGGAAACAAGAAACATTCTAACACCATATTCTACAGCCATACTTCATAATGCTAATTTTGTTTTTCTTGATAATAATTTCTATTCCCTCATCCATTAATGGATCACTAAATGGTACTTAGAGTTTTGGTGAAGCAAGTCCACGTGCAACTCTCTTTTTTAAAACAAAAGTTTAGAATAGCCTTAGACTTACAGAAGTTGCAAAGATAGTACAGAGTTCACATATACCTCAGACTCAGTTTCCTCTACTATTAAAATCTTACATTGGTATAGTACATTTGTTAGAACTAATGAACCAATATCTATATTTTAATATTAACTAAACTCTATGTTTTATTCATATTATCTCCATTTTACCTAATGGTCTTTTTTCTGTTCCAGGATCCCATCCAGAATGTCACATTATAATTAGTTGTCATGTCTCCTTAGGCTCCCATTGGCTGTGCCAATTTCTCAGACTTTACCTGTTTTGGATGACCTTAGCAGTTTTAAGGAGGACTGTCAGATACTTCATCAAATGTTCTCTAATTTGGATTTTTTGCTGTTTTTCATAGTTAGATACAGGGTTATGGCTTTGGGAGAGGAAGAACACAGAGATAAAGTACCATTCTCTCACCACATCATATCAAAGGTATATGTTTATCAAATGACTTATCATTGCTAATGATCACCTTGACTACCCGGCTGAGGTAGCATTTGTCAGATTTCTTCACTGTAAAGTGACTCTCTCCTTCCCCTCCTTTCCATACTGTACTCTTTGGAAAGAAGTTACTATGTGTAGCCTACATTTAAGAAATGGGGAGTTCTACACCACCTCCATGAGGGCAGAGTATCTACAAAAATTAGGCAGAATTCTTCTGTATGGGAGATTTCTATAACTCTTCTTATTCCTAAATATGAATATATTAACATGTTTTCATGTGTATTCAAAACATTCAAAAAAATTTTTTTTTAATTTTGAATATGGAACTATAAAACATTCCTTTTATCTAATAATGGGGAGGGGGAGACTTTTCAGGCATAGACATAACCAGGTTCCTTTTTGTAGTTTTTGTTTTGAAACACCAGATCAGGTTACTTTTCTGCTTAAAATCTTTCCATATCTTATAATCATCAAGATAGGATCCAATGCTTTTGGCTATATAAAGGGCTTAGAATTTTCTTTGGAGTATAACTTTATCTCCTGTCACACTCCTATACCATCCCACGATTCTGCCATCCAAAATATTCAAAATGTTTTATGTCTCCTGAACTCAGAATTGTCTCATACTTCCAATTTTTTGCAGGTATTCTCCCAGAATGCCATTTCCTCCCTTACCTATCCAGTGAACGTTTAGCCATCTTCCAAGCTCTGTACAACATTCCAGTTGGAACTTTTCAAACTCATTGTCTTCTGATACCTGGTTTATAAAGGCCTTAGACATCCCCATATAATCCCAGAAGACTATGTGCATAAAATGTTTCTGGGAATTATCATACTGGACTGCAACCTTAGCTTTATTTTCCCTCCCCCATTAGATAGCATGCTCCAAATGCACATGCAATTAATAAACAATGAAGTTATGCTATTAGAATATACCTTCCCTTATTAGCCAATGATAAAGAATACTCTTAAAATTTCCTACATATAGGCAGACTATTGCATACGCTCTTCTACATTGCTGATTTAGAAATAGAGTTTTCCAATCTGTACATTTGTTGTTCTGTAAAATTTGAACTCAACCCTAGGTCATGTGACTCTCAGCCTAGGACTCTGTCTACATCATTGTAGTGTTTCTCAGTTCATAGCACTAGGAAGAATATCTAACACAGATAGTGAAGATGTAATTTCCTGGAATAAAAGGAGGAAAATGTAAAAATCCAAAAGAATAAAAACGTCATACCAGAAAAAAAAACATGCAAGATTGTCTGAATCATTCCTTTGAATTATTGATAAGAAAGATACTGAGACTAAAATTGGTAGTGTTCATCTGACGATTATACCATTTATTAATGAAAAAGCTATGACCTAGATCATAAGGATTCTAACTCCCAACCAGAGATCTTGGAGTAGAATATGGAAAAGGTGCCAGTAAAAAGAATTGCCTGATTCCATTAAAAACATGTAAGACAAACAACTGTCTCATGATTAAGCTATTTTTTCTCTTACAGTAAATAGCTCAAAATTTCTGAGTTCTCTAGGGATAAATTTTGCACAACAGTGTAGGTGTACAAGTTTGAATATGTGAAGTAATTTTTCATTTTTTATTATCTTCTCTTCCTTTAAAAACAAAACAAAACAAAACAAAAAAACAGTACCAATCTCTTACATCAAGTCAGGTCAAATGTTGCCATAGTTGTCCTCAGGATTTTTGAATTATCAGATTCTTACTATCTCTAGGCCTTTGATTTGAAGACCTCTTTTTTGAGTACAATATATTATTGTTGTTTTGTTTGGTTTTTCCCCAAGATAGCATAGAGAATAAAAATTTTTGAAAGATATGTGCAAATCTAGATGTTGACTGCTTTTAAATGACTACCACTCAGAAGTTGGGGGTAGCCTAATTACTGATGGAGTTAAGGACACACTATTCCAAAATTTGGCACCATGGCATTTGAGGAAACAGCAGAAGCAAGAAAATTGCTCTCATTTTCTCCCCGGAGGCAGGTCCTAAAAGAATTTTCTGAATTTTCTCTGAAGAAAATCTTCATGCCATAGGTTTCCTTCCTGTATCTGGAGGAAAATAACATTCTTATTGTCAAAGACTTAGAGATCCCAAGAGAAATCTGAACAGGCCTTGCCAAGTTCCTCCGAGCTTATTACATTAGATCACACCCTTTTGTCCTCCAATTAACATTGATATGATCATTTACTCTTCCTCAAACTTAATATAAAAACCTACAGTTTTTTTACTTCTTTAGGTCTTCATTTTTGAAGGCGCCTGTCTTATGTAAAATTAATGGCATTAGTCTGTTTTCATGCTGCTGATAAAGACATACTCAAGACTGGGTAATTTATAAAGAAAAAAGAGGCTTAATGGACTCACAGTTTCACGTGGCTGGGGAGGCCTCACAATCATGGCAGAAGGCAAAAAGCACATCTTACATGGCAGCAAGCAAGACAGAATGAGAGCCAAGCAAAAGGGGAAGCCCCTTATAAAACCATCAGATCTCACGAGACTTATTCACTACCACGAGAACAGTATGGTGGAAACCAACCCTATGATTCAATTATCTCCCACTGGTTCCCTCCCACAATATGTGGGAATTATGGGAGCTATAATTCAAGATGAGATTTGCGTAAAAACACAGCCAAACCATATTACTAATATTTAACAAATGTGTATGCTTTCCTCTTGCTAATCTGCCTTTTTTCTTGGTGCCTCAGCTATGAACCTAGATGAGAAAAGAAATCTCTTTTCCTCTGTATTACCTAAAAGTTATTTACATCTTATTTTTTTCTCTTAACCATAACTGATATTTAGTAGGACACATATGTATGGTCTAAATATTGTAGGTTGGTACATAGCTCCTGCTTCAAGACCTTTGAGTGGCCTATGCCAACTCTGGTTGCCTTGCCTAACCCTCTCTCAATACCCCATACCTCCTCATGATATAAGGTTAGCTCTAGAACCCTGAGATGGGCAGCATTCTATTGTAATTTGTTGATATCGCTACCATACCAATTTTAGTATTTTTATTACCAACTATTCTCACAGCTGAATTCAACACTGAATTCTTTCAGAGTTGTTTTGACACTTCAGATTCTGAAATTATTTAGCATCTCTTAGCCATGATTTCTCAACCTCCAAAATGATACTTGCCTTGCAGTGTTGTGAAAACTAGTAATTTATGCAAAATACTCAGCACATAGTAGGTGCTTCCAAAAACACAATTCTTAAATACTAAAAAAAGAAGAAAAATGAATATGTATATCTTTCCTCATATATATGCATTATGTGAGAATACAATTTACTTACCAACTGAAATAGAGAGGTAGCAGTTTCAGAAAATCAGGGGAGAATGAGAAAGTTCTTTTATAGTATTAATAATATTTTATAGATGTTATAGTTGTATATGGTACAGGGAGGACCTTTCTTTTCTTAAAAAATTAGTAATAGCAATTTAATGCTGAATACGATATGATCTACGTTTCCAAGGAATTTAAAATGTATTATATAGTGTTTTCTTATAACCAGCCAAATACATAATTCAGAATAAGGTCAGAAACTTTATGAGCGTTGAGTTACTTCCAATCGTTAGAACCATGGTTGGGCTTTGTCACTTCAATATTTACTGAGCATATTCCATAGAGCAGGCAATATACCAGGCACTGGGGAACATAAGGATGAATAAGACTATGTCCCTGACTTCAAGAAGCTCATCAGTTAATATAAAGTATAGACCTATAAGTTATTGTAGCAAAATGAGATAGATGCAAAATAATAGAAGTACTGTCTGAGAGAATATGAGGAAAGCTTCACAGAATAGGTGTACCTTGAGGAACAGGTGGAAGGGGAATTAGCCAAGTTTTTGGAGGAAAGGAAGACATTCTAAACATACTGGACTGTTTTTATGCACTGATGTGTATCAGAGAGCAATCAAAGCCACATTCAGCTCTTGTTCCCAATGTCATTACTCCCTTCTTTGTGTAGTTTTAGTTCCAGAGCTGGGATAATTTTTGACATTTGACTTGCTCTGCTATATTTTTAAGCCTACCTCAGTATATTCATGTTCTTGTTAAATACAGTTTAACGGAATAGAAAAATATTTTCTGTAAAAATATTATCCCACCAAGAAAGCATACTCAATAATGAACTAAGCATTTCAGTTCTTTTAGTTGAATTTTTCTATTCAGATTTCATAATATACAGGTGACTATTAAAGCAATAACAATTATGGCCATTTAATAGTATTTTCTCCTCCTATTTCCTGGGGAAGGCAATTTATTTTCAAATTCATAAGCTGCAAATGGAGACTTATTATTATGGTAATGGACTAAAATGCAAAACAAATGTGGTCATGACACGTGGAAAAACATTCCCACAATGCTACCCAGGAAAGATTTGCACTTCTATGGATATTAAAAATATATGCTTCTTTATCAACATGCTCAGTTATTTATTCCACACATATTTCCCAGTGCTTCTTGTGTGCTAGACATTCTGATACAAGGATGGAAATGCACGGTTCTGGACTTCAAGATTCTAGTTGAGGGAAGAAATATTAACACTCTCTCATGGGGTCATTTTTTAAACCTGAGTTCTGCACAAAGGGGATGGTCAGAGGGCTATTTATATTTGCCTAGTGATGTCAGGGAAGGTCTCGGAAGAGGTGAGAGCTGAGACTGATGGAATAAGTGGAGTTTTCCAGATTAATACATATGGAGAGGGCATCCCAGACAAAGGGAACAACACCTGCAAAGGAACAAAGCAGAGAGTTATGCAAGTGCAGGCGGAGGGAGGAGAAGGAAAGAAGGGTTCAGAGAACTGAAACTGAATCTGAAAGTGGAGAAAGACGGGCCGTGTTTCAGGTTCTGAGGCCACAGAGTCACTGCTGTAACAATGGTTCTTTTAGAAAGATAAATCTTTGAAAACATCCTCTTCCCACGCCGTATTTCAGTCACATACTTTCAGGTTCAACCTGTCTTGTGTGAATTATTTACCTTAGAATAATCAAGAGGTAGCTACTGCATTTACCCTCTGGCGGTCCCTTAAGACTAACTTATTAGGAGGGCAAAGATGATTTCTACCTCGTTAACCACTGTACTTCTAGGGCCCAGGACAGCATGTGGCTCATAATTGGTACTCGTTGAAAATTTGTGGATTGAATAAATAAGAGGAAAAATTGATTACTGACCTAATATCATTATGGCTCTGGCAACTATTAGCTGCATCTCCTTGGGAAAGTGCTTGACATCACAGCGCATCATTTTCAACTGTAACATGTGTGTGCTACACTCCTCTTGATACTGTCAGGATTAAATTGGGTTGTTTATGTGAGAGTCAATACAAATGCCTAACCGATAAAACATCTTTCATGTGTAATACATGTTGCTTCCAGTCCCTTTTTTTTAAACCATTCTGTTTGTCTTATATACAAATTTAAATATCCTATTAAATAGCCAAACAAAGGAAGCAATCAAAATAGCAATCAAATCCGCCCTGCAATCCTGCACCTCCCGCACGCCTCACCAGCACTGGTCTATCACTTCCCATTTCACTGTTGAACATCTGGTAAAAATGATTTAAGTTCACTACCAACTTTCTAAAGGACATGCTTCAAATCTTAACATGCAGGCCTTTGCTTCTAAAATTCCCTTTGTAATGTTTTACTTTTTTAAATTTTATGATAAGTGGTCTTCTAATTGCCAAATCTACTCATCTTTTCTCTTACCAGAACTCTTAGCAGGAAGTTCTTTCTCTTTCCTTGATTTTCATGACATGTCACCCTGTGGACCCTTTCCTAATTCTTGAGAAAACGAAAGCTTGTTGTTCCCTGCCTCTTCTTCTGTCAGCCCCTTAAATTTAGACACTTCTCAAAGCAGCATACTTTTTCTCCCTTTTTCCCCTCATAATTCTACATAGACTTGGTTTCACAGCTTTGTTCTAGTCTCCCAGTAGCCACTGACAACTAGCCCTGTTTTCTTCATAATGACTAACACCAGCTGCCCAGCATCCACTGACATCTCTGCATGACAGTGGGAACATTCTTCTACATCACTGTGGTAAAGACAAATCGTCTTACTGCCCCCTTTTCCAACCTGGTTCTCCTCTTATGTATATAAGAAAGGCGATTATCTTCCTCTTTGAAATTATAATCATTTTCTGGTTCCAAAAATTATTCCATTCCCACAGACTATTCACTCAATTTAGAGAATTTTAACTTTACAGCATAGTAGGGACTCTTCCGCATAGCCTCTCACCTTTCTCAGATAATTGCAACAGTTTCCTCCCAACTCCAATTTTTATCAGAATGCTATACTCTATAGCCAAAGCAGCTCTGTATAAAGCACAGATCTATTCATGTCATTCTCCAGTTGGGCCACATTTAATTGTTCTTGTTATTAAGAAAGAAAAAAAAAATATCCCCCAAGGCATTTCAGCCCTGCAGCCAAATCTTCGAAACACCTCAGGCAACCTTCCTTCTGAAAGTGGAGAAAATGAGAAGGCTTGCCTTCACCTCAATTCATTTTCCCTTCAGATACCTGAGTCCTGTAAGACTCATTACCGTTCCCGTGTGGCCTCCCACCTTGCTGACTCGGCCTCTGCCATCTCTTCTGCCTGGAATACCATCGGTCTCCGCCAGCTGCGCTTCCGTCACTTACCACAGCCCAGATTCTACCGCTCCAAGGTTAGTCTGGGGTCTTCAGTGATATTTTCTAACACTCAACACATTAAACAAATTATATTTCTAACGTTTAGAGTTAGAAACAGTCTCCCTCATAAGTGTGTTTTATACCCATGCTCAGAAATAAGTTCGAGTGATGGTTATCTTTCGTTCATTCGGTCTGTTATTTTAGGCTGCTGCGTTATCATCAGCATTAGAGCAGGATCGTTGACTTTAGGTATAAGATTAGCAAGAAGGTTTATTACTTCAAATTAGACCTTCTGATGAGATTCAAATTCTCCCGTATAATTATTGCCAGCAAGAAATGATCCACCACCGTACATTTAATTGCGGTCTTATTTTTTTCAAGGGGGCTGTAGGGAGGAGGAGAATTACATGGGGAGATTGATTCATTGAAGTGAGTCAGGTAAACAGCGTTTAGTGCGGAGGGATTTAAAGGTTCATCCGTTTCTATTTATTCCTGTAACTTAAGAGCCCAATTAAGTATAATGGGTTAAAGTATTAAAAATCGGTTTGATTATCACTACTTACTCAGTGAGACACTGATTAAAGCTTAGGGAAAAGACAATTCTATTCATAGAGCTGAGGGAGGGAGAAAGATCAGAAATGGTTTATGGGCAGTTTTCACCTTATATTTTCAAGGCCTTTAATGAGGGGAAAATAAGGAAATTGAAAAATTTGTTCTTCAAAGGCTGACCTAAGAAGTGGTGGAGGCAGTGACAATGCTGTGTTACTTTTAGGGTGTGACAGCATGTACATTCCAGTTGCCAAACATATGCCTCATACCAGCTTGCCCCATCTGTGCTCCCTGAAAGATAGTATCTTTTCCTGAAATAAAAACGTGCTTTCTTCTTTTCCTTGTCCCTCCTACCACCACTGAGTTGTGTCATTTCAAATTATTTTAAGCTATAAATTCTTTGGTGAAATTAGTTTAACCAAGATGTCAAAGTGACAAAACAGCATATTGGAAAGAGCACTGAATATGAAGTCACAGAGAATTGATCTCAAGTCCTAATTGTGCCTCATTCTTTCTTTCCTTCATTCATGCAAGAAATGTTTTATCAGCCAGCTATGGGACCTTGGCCAAGTCAATTAACCACACTAAGATTTAGTTTCCTCTTTGTGTAATATAGATATAATCACTATGGCTTGCCTGGCAGGATTGTTGTGAGGATTGCATAAAATTATTAAAGTGAAATCATTTGTACATTCTAAAACACTATGTGAATCCTCACGTTTTGATGCTGAAAGAATAGTAAAATGGGACACCTTAAGGTCTTCAAATCCTGTCTTGCTTGTGTACCGTTTTACGCAGTTCCACTCAGTGAGCATTTACTACATGGAGTATATATACTAGAAGCCTCAGGAATACATAGGAACACGTAAGAATACATAGCAATATAGGTATTATGCCATGATTCTCTCCCTAAGGGAAAGGGAGGGGAGAGGGAGAAGCATTTACCCAGTGCAATAGCAATACAAGACAGCAGAAGCCAAGAGTTAAATAGTTGTTGCAGACAGTAAACATGTGAGTTTACAGGGAAGATGGTGTGGGGAAGGCTGCAATACTGCCTCATTGGACTCTCATGTCACTGAAGGGGACACAGTGTCCAAAGGGCTCTCATGGCTAGTTAGGACACAGCCACACAGCCAGCAGCTGATTCCACCTGGCTGCTCTCCCTGAGAAGTACCTCCAAGGTAAGACCCTGGAAATAATCACAGAAAAGAAGGAGCGATGAGTTCTGGACTGATGAATTGATTGAAAACACAGCCCTCTAAGGGCGTGGGATAAGAAGGAGGCTCTGGCTTCCTTTGCAAATATACTACTCGTTCTTCCTCTCCATCTTAAGTCACTCCTTGTCCTGTTTCCTCTCTTTCATTCTTCTTATGACTTCTATGCTCTCATATACTCTATGCTCTGTGGTAGAAAAGGGGTGTTGAGTACACACAAAATAAAAGTACTTGTGGGTTCCAGAGGAAGATCTAGCTTACTCCACAGCTTACCCTTCAAAGCTTACGACAACACACTGAGCGGGTCCCCTTAAACTCTCTGTACCTCCGTTTCCTCTGCATAAGGGGAATAATGCTTACATAGTAAGGAAGGCAATGCTTAACAAATTGACATTCTTTTGGCTTATAATAGGTACTTAATACATACCTCAATAAATATTACTATTTATTGTTGGTTGTACCAAAGAATACCCACTATGGGGTTGGGGGTTATCCTAAAAGCCTTTAAAATAACATTCTTTTTAACATAAAATTATAGCAACACTTTCCCCTTACCTCATTTCAAAATGTGTACTTTGTATGAAATATCCAAAGTTGATCAGAATACTTAATAATTTTAAAACACATTCTATAGCATTTATATTCAATAAATCATATAACTGGATCATTTCTACGTTACTAATATTTTGATATTATTAGTTTCGTGGACCAAAAAGGGAGAAGTTTTTAGAATTGGTAGATCCAAAATAGTTACTCATTCTTTAAATGATTTTTTTCTAATAAAAGAGCTATTTTTTCTCTCTCTCGCTTTAGCTGCTAGGAAGCTCAGAGTCAAACCAAACTCTCAAGTCCACCAGGTATTACCAGATCCCAGTTTTCTTTTCTTTGTCCAGTTTTACAAACCTTATTGAAAATTATTCTTTTTATAAGTTGCCTCACACACTAGCCTAATATCTTTAAGAGACCAACCATAGATAACTGTCTATTACCCTCCATCCATACATGAACTGTATTAGGCTGTTCTCATGCTGCTAATAGAGACATACCTGGGACTGGTAATTTAAAAGGAAAGAGGTTTAATGGACTCACAGTTCCATATGGCTGGGGAAGCCTTACAATCATGGCGAAAGATAAAGGAAGAGCAAAGGAACATCTTACATGGCAGCAGGCAAGAGTGCTTGTGCAGAGAAACTCACATTTATAAAAACATTAGATCTTGTGAGACTTATTCACTACTATGAGTACAGTATGGGCAAAACTGCACCCATGATTCAATTATCTCCACTTGGCTTCACCCTTGAGATGTGGGAATTATTACAATTCAAGTTGAGATTTGGGTGGAGACACAGCCAAACCATATCAATGACCTAGCACTGAAAAATCCATTTTAACTGAGAAGCCATGTGCTATAATTGTAGAAAGAGTACAACCCAATGAAGTCTAAATCCAAGTAACATGTACATATGCAAAAGAGTGATTGTTTGCAAAAAAAAAGATGGTTCTGAATTGATTTAACCTGAATATCATTTAGCCACTCATAAGTTATTATTTTTACCATTTGATTATCCCTCAAGACTATGACAGCTCTGGCATCCTCAGTTCGTAGTTCCCGAGGTTGCCCTTGAGATCATCTCCTTTCCTAAGTTGAAAGGAGAAAAACCCATAGAGGAACATGTGGAAGTGTTTTATGTTCATGGCTATAAGTTGTATATATCATTTCTGATCATAATTTATTAGCTACAATTCAGTCACCTGACCAATCTAGCCACAAAGGACACTGGAACTACCTCTCTAGCTCATAATAGTAGTCTAGCCCATACGGCTAAAACCATAAGTCTACATCAGAATTTACTTTTATTTACAAACAGTTTATTTATAGAAAGCATCACAATTTAAAAATGCACTGCCATGCACCAGTCCATTTCATCTTGTGAACCATAGCTAATTTAAAGACTTTGGATTCAGAGTTTTGATTTCCCCATGGGAAATTACTTAAACCTGCTCTATTTCTCCTCAGGTCTGTTTTAGTCTTTGTAAAATGGGCTTTGTCATCAAATAAATCTGCAGTTAAATCCTGGCTCTGGCATTGACTGCCAGGAGGTTTGGGAGATGTAATACTTTTAAAACATACCCACAAAGTTTTCAAGTGAAAATTGTTTCTATCAAAAGGTAGGGTTTATGTTTTTCTCCTTGAATCTGGGCCCTATGACTGCTTGACTGAAAGAGTATGGAGGAAGTGATGCTGTACCAGTTGCTGGCACAGGCTTTATTAAACTGGCAGCCTCCATTTTTTGTCTCTTAAGATGCTTACTCACGAAATCCAGCTGGCATGCTATGAAGAAGCCCAAGAAGTCCTTGAAGAAACCCATGTGTAGAGAAACAGCTGGTCCTGCTCTGCACTCCTGGCCATGTGGGTGAGTCACATTGAAAGTGAATCCTGAAAGTCCCAGTTGAATGCCTCCCCAGATGTCTGGTGGATCCAAGAAGGGCTGTCTCAGCCAAACTCTACCTTATTTGTGAGCAGATAAATGACTGGTATTGTCTAAAGCAAGTAAGTTTTGAGATGATTTGCTTCAGAGCAATAAATTACTAGAACAAGAGAGTTTTGTTTATTCTGTAGGAAGAGCTACCATTAGATTGTTGGCCAATTTCAGAAGAATTTCTATGCCTTATATGAATGTTACAAAATTATTTTGCTTAAAATTCAGCCTATTCAAAATTTTATAAATTTAAATCAGCTTCCTCATTAGACTTCATTAATAAAATAAATGATAATACTTGTTGTTTATTGAATTAATCTGCACTATACACCTCATGGGAGCATTTCAGGATTTCTAATTTGATTTCATAATAATTATATAGAATTAATATATTATTAATACATTAATTCTATAGAATTAATGTATTAATAATATATTAATTCTATAGAATATTAATATATTAATAATACATTAATTCTATAGAATATTAATATATTAATGCTATAGAATAAATATATTAATATGTAAATTCTATGGGATATTAATATATTATTAATATATTAATTCTATAGAATTAATATATTAATAATATATTAATATCCCATAGAATTAATATATTAATAACATATTAATATATTAATTCTATAGAATTAATATATTAATAATATATTAATATCCCATAGAATTAATATATTAATAACATATTAATGCTATGGAATATTAATATAGTAATAATATATTAATTCTATAGAATATATCTTAATAATATATTAATTCTATAGAATACATGAATAATATATTAATTCTATAGAATATATAAATAATATATTAATTCTATAGAATATTAATATATTAATAATATATTAATTCTATAGAATATTAATATATTAATAATATATTAATTCTATAGAATATTAATATAGTAATAATATATTAATTCTATAGAATTATTACTATATTAATATTCTATAGAATTATTAATATATTAATAATATATTAATATTCTATAGAATTATTATTATATCTTTTTAAATTACTGATAAGAAAATTTAGGCTTAGGGAAACTACATAGTAATTAACATCATCTGGATAGGCACACTGATGAGTAAACACTTAAGCCTATATCCTCCCCCCACCCCGTTTCATGCTACTTTTTACGTATATTATCTGATAAATAATAACTAAAAATCAATCATGACAGCAATGACTGAATGGGCTAAGAAAAGGAAATGGCTTTAATAAGACTATTGACAAAATTAGCCAAGTAGTGGAGTAGGCAGAGCATTCTAGACAGACAAAACAGTATAAGCAAAGGCTCTGAGGCATGCCATTTTTTGCCAGGGAGCTGCATATATTTTAGTATTATTGGGATTTTGAGTTTCTAGAACAGAAAATGTACAAATGTCTCAGGATCCTTAGAAAGTATGTGAAGGATGAACTAGACTACCTAAGAGTACTGGGACTACTATAGGGATAGTTAAGGAAAGAGTACTTGGAAAGCTGCAGCGTTTGAGGTCATTCAGGTGACATGATTATTTCTTTTATATGTTTCTCCATTCCTCCAATTATAAACTCCTTAAGGATAATAAACCAAACTGATGTTTCTGTGTACAGGTCCCATCTGTAATGAAGTTTTTAATACAGAAAGATGTTCAAATATATTCTCTGCATGACTGAATTTTCACTTAAACATTCTAATTTTAATAAAATGTTTCCCAGGATTACTTTAATATCTATCGCCCATTCTCTTCGAATTTTTGTGAGACAATGTATTATTTCAGGATCAGCTGAATTTAATAGGCTTATTATACTTTGACCAGTTTTTTACTAGTAAACAATCTGTCAGTATAGGAGTAATGCATATTAAATCCAGTGTAATTTATGTATAGATAGTTTGGGTTTTGTTCATTTGACTTTTTACTTGTTTCTAGATAGATAGATAGATAGATAGATAGATTGATTGATTGATTTAATGTAAGATACAGGTTCATGAGATTATGGAGGCTGAGAAGTTCTACAGTCTGCAGGCTGGAGAAGCAGGAAAGCCAACAGTGTAATTAAAAGCCCTAAGAGTTAGAGAGCTAGTGGTATAGATTTCAGTCTGTCTGAGGGCCTGAGAACAAGACCACTATAGATAGCTTCAGATTGATGTCACAGCTCAAGCACTCAAGAGAGTTAATTCAACCTTCCACAATTTTGTTCTATGCAGGTATTCAAGGGATTGGATAACACCCACCCACATTAGGGAGGGCCATTGGCTTTACTCAGTCTATCAATTGAAATGCTAACCTCTTCCAGAAACACTTTCACAGACACACCCAGAAATAATGTTTAACCAGATATCTGGCATCCAGATATAGCCCAGAGATAGCCCAGTCAAGTTGACACATAAAATTAACCATTATATCCATATATGCTAAATCTATGATAATAAGTAGACTAAGAGTTGAATTAGGATGAAGAAGAGCTGAGTCACAGCTGTGACCTCTGTTCTTCTGATAAGTTTTTCATCATGAAAATGATCATCATTTTCTCAGCCCTGGCTATATTAGGATTCTATTGTGAAAATCAATACTATCACTTTACTATTTCAGTAATAACTATAGAAGTAGCAGCAGTAGCAAAAACATTAATATTCATGACCAACATAACAACTCTGCTATATCCAATATCAGCTTTTACTGGGGACTTGCTAGATGCCAGACATTAGAGCCAGACTTTAGGTACATTACATCATTTAATTTAGAGTAACCAATGAGACATGCTCTATTATCTTCGTTCTATTATCTTTCTTCTTTACACAATTTTCTTGGCATAAGAATATGCTTTTGATATAATAATAATGAAATCAGGCAGACAACAATACATGGTGCAACATGATCTTTACCACATAAATTTAAAATGCAACCAAGGAATAAAACCAGAAAAAAAATATGACTCTTAAATCAAATAAAGTGGCTTAAACATTTTATCTCTATCTTTGGTCCCTCCTATGCCATGGCAAGACTCCTTTTTAATTCAAGTAGGGTTGCTAGATTCAGCCAATAAAACTACAGACTATGCAATCAAATTTAAGTTTCAGCAAAACATCACATATTTTTCAATATAAACATATACCACCTATTACACGGAACATACATAAGCTAAAAATTATTCACTGTTTATCTGCATTTAATTTAGTTTGATATACTGTATTTTCTCTTGCAACGCTATTTCCAAAAGCATCTTAAGGGTATGGTATATACAGAATTTAAAAGTACAGACTTTGAAGCCAGGCTCAAACTTCACCTCTGACATCTTGTTGCTTATACAAAATCTGATTCCCTTCTCTGTTTGAATTTCTTATCTTAAACTAGGGGAAACAATAGTGCCTACCCAATAAAGTTTTGAGAAAAATTAAATGGGTTAAAACAGAAATTTTACTATAGTACCTAAGATAATGTAAAAAAAATGGTATTTTAGTAATTTTCTGTAGCATAGGACTTCTCACTTCTCACTTCTCAAGCTGATTTGTAATTGTTCATTTATCTTTGTTTCCTACATACCAAGAGATATTATAGAACATAGTATATCTTTTTTAATACTATATCTAAATTTACATTATTCTTGATACATGGCATATATTCAATAGCTATGACCTCTATTCCTCTGATAAGTCAGAGTCTGTTCCTCTGATACTTTAATACAACAAATTTCTGTTGAATAAATATATCTTTAGTAGATTTCTAAGTTACATCTGATATATTATTCTGTTCCATAGTGCACTGTTCATTTGTTTAAAATGTAGACTTATAGTCCCTACCTGAAGCCATCTTTATGGATATCCCATTAGCAGAGATTAGATGATCTGTACTAATAAAATAAAGCTCTATTTCCTTTCTTATAAAATTTAGGGGGCAGAAGACCAGAATACCTACTTCATAGAGAAGACCAAAGTACCTCATGTGCCAGGGTAAGACACAGAGTGGCATGGCTCTTCTGTGAATGTCCTTCTCTGAATATTATCTCCTGTTTTAGTTGCCACTTTGTCTTTCATGGTTAGGGTTGCTCTGGGTCACTCTTCATAAGATGGCCACTTCACAGGCAGCCTCACATATCTAAATCCCAGTGCTCTTGGGTTCACACTAATGTTCTGTTCTGGATCAAGCTTTTTTTTTTAAATTATCATTTATTTATTTATTTAATTTTCCCAACCATTTTCTGTCAACCACTACTTAAAGCTTAATTGGAATGAAACTAAAGTGGGGATTATCAGTCTTAGTTGTAATTTATAACTGCCTCACTGTTCTTCCAATATACCTGGAGAGCTTTCTAAGGTCGCTGATGCTTCACAGAAGACTTGACAGTCACTCTAGTTACAAGCAATTCTGTTTGTTCACTCGGAGTTTCTCATTCTCATTTCAATGTCTCAAAAAAAAAAATCACTGGAAACAAGGCTGTGGTTTCTACTTCTTATATCGTTATGTAATACAAAGGCGAGACTGAACGCAACTACCATTTATTGTTTGCCAGGAGGGGTCAAGTATATGCTAAATGCTTTACATATGCTTTCTATTTTAATTCCCACAGCACGCCTGCAATATAGGTATTATTTTCCCATTTTATGTATCAGGAAAGGTGAAGTGGCTCACCCAAAGACACAGTCCTGCTAAGTGGCAGAGGTACATTCAAAATCCACATCTGTTTTCTCTGCACAGTATGAGGTTTTAAGGACAATGTGTTTCAGGAGAAACCTGAGTTCAACTCCAGGTTCTGCTTTTAAATAACTGTGAACACTGGATCAATGCAATCAATGTAATTCATTTTAGTTCAATTCTACATTTACTGAATACCTGCTTTATATAAGATTGTGCAAGACACCACAAGAAATAAAAGTTGAAAAGGAAATGGTGTAAGTTCTCATCAAATTAAAAACAGTAAAAAAGATTAGCTATACATGCAAAAGCTGCACTACAAAACAAGATATGACAAGTCCTGTAAAATATATATAAATTGGTTACAGACATAGAGAAAAAAAGAAAAGTTGCCAGAGAAGATCAGGAAAAGGAAAATTTGAGAAAGTCACTCAAGGCAACGGAGTATTAATAGTTAATTTTAAATGTCAACTTTACTGGACTAAAGAATTTCCAGATAGCTGGTAAAACATTATTTCTGGGTGTGTCTATGAGGGTGTTTGTGGAAGAGATTAAAATTTGAATTGGTAAACAAGTAAGGAAGATCTTCACCAATGAGGTTGGGCAGCATCCAATCCTTTGAGGGTCTAAATAGAACAGAAAGGCAGAGGAAGAGCAAATTTCCTTTCTGTTTCAGTGGGGACATCCATCTTCTCCTATCCTGGAACATTGTTCTTCCTGGTTCTTGGGCCTTTGAACTAGGACTAAATTACCCTACTAGCTTTCCTGGTTCTCCAGTTTAAAGATGTCAGATCATGAGACTTCTCAGCCTCTGTAATCACATGAGCCAATTGTTATAGTTCCAAAAATAACTATTTCTCTCTCTCCTCTCTCTCTCTCTCTCTGTGTGTGTGTGTGTGTGTGTGTGTGTGTGTGTGTGTGTGTATCTCATATCGGTTTTGTTTCTCTAGAGAATCCTGAGCAATACAGCAGTTTCTCTTAGAGCTTGAGAGACAGCACTATTCAATTAGAGTGTCCTGGACTCATCCTAGCTTTACAGCTATTATGACTGTTAGCAAAGTGCTTAACCTCTTGCAGCCTTGATTTCTTCACTGTCAAAAAGGGATAATAATATTTTCACCTAATGAGAGTTTTCGGTGGTTGTGAGAAGCAGATATGCTAGCTAGCATTTGTCAAAGCACATAGCACACCTGCTGACACAAAGTAAGCAAACACTCAATAAAGATTAAAACTTAAAACAGGAGAATTAATATTTTTGATAAGCAGCATGGAGGATGGGAGGACAAAATTGAAATCTCCAGGGACAAAATGAGTAAAAACATAAAAGGCCAAAAAAAAAAAAAAAAAAAAGGAAGAAATGTGTTTGTGAGACAGAATATAATTGATGGTAGGATGTAAGCCGATTTGAAAGGGAGGGAGTAGAATGCAGAGTGTCAGGCTGATGGTGTGAGAATGATTGAAGTGAGTTATGACAGGTGGCCCTGATATGGTACTGTTCAAAGAGGCTGGATTTACTGGGCAGGAGCAGAGCTGGCCAAAGGAGAACTGGCAGATCTTGGCAACTCTTGAGTTATGGTCTGGAAAGGGATGGGCTAAATCTAATCTTATGCTTTTGCCTTCTGTGTAACAGAGTCCTTCAAAGAGAAAGAAAAAACAAAACAAAACAAAAGATAAAGTTTTATATAAAAAAATATATATATACACACACATATGTATCTTCGGTTTGGTGCAACGTAAACTTCAGTTGATGAATGTAGAGCTTGAGAAGGAAATTTGTTACAGGAAATCTAACAGTGGGTTGAGTGCTCGACTTACTCTGAATTCTATAATTATATGTTCTTTATAATCCTCACAACATACTATAAAATAGAAATCATAAGGATTATTATTTTACAAATGAAAAAAACTGAAGTTTCACGAGTTTTAGTAACTTATCTAAAGTCATGAAGCCACAACGTGGCTAAGCAAGAGTTTGCACCTAGGCCTAATTTCAGCACCCATGATTTTATCTAGTATACAGTACTGTCTCTCTTGAAAACAATCAATCCAAATAAGTTAAATCCACTGGAACATCTTAGTGTATGATGGTAAAAACAATCTAGATAATGATACAAAGTGATATCTTCAGTAAATTATTAATTACTCTAAAATGTCTTTGTTTTACTAGTAGTTTTGCTAATAAGTATTAATCTCTAATAGACAGTTCACACTTAGCCAATCCACTTGATAATCAGTTTATTTATTATAGAGCCTTAACACAGTTATTACGTAGTTCTTTAACGCTCTGAACCAGGAGGACAGCATTTACAAAGCTGGGGTTTATAACAAGAGAAGATCGTAGAATTGATGACAGTTGATCTCTACACATAAGGGAATAATAAGTCTTTTTTAATCTAAGAGAACTGGAAAGTCTGGTTTTTGAAAGGGTTCCTTGGCAATTTAGATATTACCTCAGTTTTACAGAGTAGGAGAAGTTTCGGTGATCCTTTCCAAAAGCACATAGAATAAGTGTTGTAAGTGTTGGAACCGAGATTTAAATTTGGAAGTTTTATTTCCATCCTAGAACTAGAGACAGATCATGAAGAATTGACAAGACTTGATCTTTATTTTCAAATAAAATACAGTCCAGTTGAAGAGTCAGGTATGTAAACACACACACACACATGAAAAGAAATAGAAGATAGAACAACTGAGCTCATTTGGGTAAGTCTATTATATGAGCTCGAGTAAGAAAGCTCAGTAGGATTTTAGTCAGACAAAAGAAGGGAGTAGAAGGCATTTCAGACCAAAATAACAGAGTTGTCAAGGCATGCTGTTACTAAGTGGTGTGTATTGAAAACAGGGGGTATTCCATTTGTCTGTAGCATGGAATATGAGGAGATGGAGGGCAGAAGAAGGGCTACATTGTGAATAAACTGAAATTTCAAACTAAAGGTTTTGAATTTTATTTTGGTGATGAGTAGGAAAAAATTAAGGGACAGAAGTAGATGAATTCTAAAATTCTTAAACTGTATGTCTGTAAAGGAGGCATAGTGTAAAAGTTGACAGGCATATGATATATACAGAAATGTGCTGATTCTCCTTTTCTGTTTCCAAGACTGACACAAGTAAAAGTAAAGCCATCATACAAGAGTGGATTAGTGAAAACATCACTGCCTATCAAAACATTTAGAACAAGGAAAGAAGATATTTTTAGTCTGTGATTGTAGTAGAATAGCTGTGAAACAGTTTGATATTCTAGTCTAACAACTTTATAAAGCCACAGCAATGACTACTTTTATCTTCCTCATCAAAGATGATGCAGTTTTAATGCTCAAACTATGGCCAAGAACTTGGTCCATTTACAAGTTAACAAACAGACAGCACTAATGGATTTGAGCCCATAGAGTGGCTGTCCTAAGAAACTTTCCAAGGTGAAGTGATCTTTATTATAATAAAAAGGAAACTACGGTAACAAGCATAAAAAATTAAAATAAATAAGCAGTAATCTAAAAGGAAATTATATTGATAATGGTTGATATATAAATGCAGCATTCTTGGGGTAGCTCCTGGAACAGATTCGAACACTCAAAAATATGTGTGTCCTCTGGTTTGAAAGAGCTCTTGTACACACTGCAGCATTATCATATGAACACTAATAGGATTGGAAATGTACATAGTATGTCCTTGAAAGATTGCCTACTAATCCAGTGACTTACAGTTGAAAATATGGAGGTAGGAAAAAAAATAGAGAACAAGTCAGAGAGTTAATGCAATGAAACTAGAGAACCAGTAAATAGTAATTTTAAACAGATAATAGATTTCCTGGATCGAAGACTATTCAGGTTAGAATATTTTAATTTTCAAATTAGTAATCAACACACATTAAAGGTAGAATACTGATTTCATTTGTTTAATACTATAGAAGCAATGAATCCAGAAATCATAAAGAAATGTTCATAGTCTATATAGAACCATCATTTTTTATCTTTGCTGCATCAAACTCTATCCATCTTTTTTTTTCAAGAAGATAAAGTATAATTAATGCATCCAAGAGTTATTCCCTGGCATAAAGCCCTGTCTTCAATGCCATCCAATCCAAGTGAGGAAAAGAAGGAGAAGTGGGTTAGAGGAAAGAGTGTTGGTAAGGAGAAAACCAGCAATTCCTGCCACACTTTCTATAAGCTGTTATTGGTCAGCCTTTGGAAACGACATCTTAAAGTTGTGGATTCTGGCACTCACCCTGTTCTTGATTAAAACATAACATCTTAATTATCTAAATGTCTTTTCACCAACTGCACTAAGTTCTGCAGTAATAGGGACACTATTTAACCACCTCAGCACTTCTGGTAAGAAAGCAGCTACTGGCTGGCCTCTTACTGGGAGACCGTTTTGGTTTTTTGTTTTTTTTTCCTTCTGAATCTCAACACAATTTCCTTCACTCCTCTACCTTAAATTTGCTAGCATTAAAATAATGTATAGCATCTGTGCAAAATGAATATTTATAAGATTCATACCCCTCTTCTTAATGCCACTTCACTGAATATAACAATAAGCTTCTGTTTCTTTTTTGAAATATGTTAACAATAACACTAGCAGCAACCATGTATTGAGTGCTTACCTTGAGCCAGGTATTATGTTGAGAGCTTTTGCATATCCATTTAATCCTCACAGAAGTTCTCTGGGGTGTTATGGTCATTCTCATTTAACAGCTGGGGAATCAGGTAAAGGTATGAGTAACTGTCCCATGATTTTACAGTTATGCCTAATAGGTTGGGATTTAGCCCAATATTGTTAGATATCAAAGACCTTTCTTTTAACCAGTGATTCCCAAATTTCTGTCTCTTTGAACATTAATTCCTTAGGTTGCTCTACAAAAAAAAAGTGATCTGAGATCAAATAAATTTAATAAACACTGCATATTATGTTTTCCCCTTGGAGATTTAAAATGCATATTAGGGCAATAAAAGTTCTAAAAAGGCATACAGTCAAGAAACCAGTTTAATTTTAATTAGCTATAAATTTTCCTAATTTATTTGAGCATGGAAACTCATGTATTCTCTGTAAATTACCTTATACATCACCCACGTGGGAAAATATTGCCATACTTTTTTCTCTTGAATCAATAATTATAAGTCTCTTTGACTTCCCATTGTCTACTTTTTTACCTGAATATAAGACTTGCTTAATTACTCCACCTTCTAAAGCCTATCTTAATGGAAGTGGTGCCACCCTTTTTTGACCAGAAAGCTCCTATTGATAGATGAGTAAAGTTGTAACTAAACAATAATCTTATCTCCTTACACTCCTCCCCTTCCTTATCATCTTCTCTCCATCCCCTGTCTTGGACCTTACTAATTTTGACTGGATCTTGAAGTTACAGCTAAGACATGGTCTGCACCAGAAGGTCTCCCAAAAACACACTACCCTTCAGGTTGAATGAGAATCTTATCTCCTATGGTACTATGGTACATAGTTCTGAATGGTATGTGGCTTTTAATTCGGCTCTTGAACACGTCAGTATCTGCTACAAAGAAATGTGTAGAATAAGGAGCACGGAATCACAAAATTTGTAGAATTCCTGGAGGTGGTGAATCGAACATAAATTTTACACTCTCAAATACATTAACTACTCTGGCAGATCAAACCCCTTTATTTCTTGAAAAGGTATTTACAAATTAAAATTACAGGTCTTCACATTGGCCTTTGATACTGTTAGCAATATGTACCCTATCAACAGTTGTGGCTTTACTTAGATTTGCAATTCTTTCTTTTCCAACTCAAGTCTTTTCATTCTTTTTCTACACATGCAGCATGAATATTAGAATGAACATAGATTCTAGGGACAGGCAGAATACCATTAAGCAAAGAAGCAAACGCTACCAAGTTAATTTGCTATCTTGTGCCTCATTTTCCCCATCTGTAGCCTAAACAAAAATTAACATTCACAATTGTTATTGTTGTGAAATCACCTGGCACCTAATCAGTGTTTAGTCAATGTTAGCATTCTTTTCAATGTCAAAACCTTTATTCATGCCCTTCTTGCTATCTGAACCATAATTTGCTAAGACTCTTTCTCAAAGTTTAAGGTTGTTATGAGCTTATTTATAAAGCTTACCTTTAAAGCCAAACAGAGTGAAGCAACAGAAGGGATATAGTATTTGCAATCAGACAAACCTAAACCTGAACCCTTGCCATCTCCATTTCTTGACTATGTGAATGTAAGTAAGTTATTCAACCTCCCAAAAGTTCAGTTTTCTTATCTCTAAAGTCAGGAGTACAACATCTACCTCATGAGGTTACATCAGGCATTAAGTGGAATAGCAAAAAAGAAATGTCTAGTATTGTGCTACTGTTAATGTCTATCATTTCGTGCAGCATTCAACCATAGCATTATTTCTTGACAAATGTAGTGACTGAGTAAGAAAATGTTTCTTCCAGTTAATGCTAGATATTAAACTGAAGGAAATCTACCACAGTGTTCTAGAAGTTGATGAGATTTACCAGAATTGATTTTAGCTCTTCCATGTAGGTTTGGGGAGTGCTACAGTAAGGAGGGACAGAAGAATGTGCAAATAGAAACAGATAAATATTCCAGGCTTCCAGGGTTCATGCAACCCAATCATCAAACTCCTATTCCCAGAGCAAGGCTACTTATCCCTGTTGAGCTTGGCAGAGGAACAAAGAATTCAGGAGCTATCTTTGCCATAGAATTAGAGACTGAAGCTTGGAATTAAATCAAAGATGGTATTTTGCCCTTCCCCTTGGTAGTGAAGCCATGTACTTGTGTAATGTCTTGTTTCTTCCCAATTTCGTAATGCATTTCTGAGAGTAGGGACACGGGAAGAACCTTTTCACTCAATGGATGAGTTACTGCACATGATGCTTCAGTTTTTCTACTTGCTGCTAAAGCTTCACTTTTTCAATCCATCCAGCAAGTATCATTCTAGATTGACCTTCTTCAGTTTCCTTTATCATGACATTCAAGAACTGATTTACATCACACTGATACGATTGGCCTAGATTCCAAAACCGTATATAATGACCCTGATATTTTTATTAGAATATTTTCTAATTTCCAGACTTCTTAGTTAACACTCAGAACAACTGTAAATTGCTCCTCTTCTAATAAGTTTCTGTTCTAAAAATAATAAAAGAGCTTACTGATGCTGTGAACAACTGCTTCAAGTAAAAACAACATAGGCACAATTCCTGTATAATCTATTGTTTTCTTATTTATTTATTTTTAGGGGGATGGAGCCTTGCTGTGTCACCCAAGCTGGAATACAGTGGTGCGATCTCGGCTCACTGCAACCTCCACCTCCCCGGTTCAAGTGATTCTTCTGCCTCAGCCTCCTGAGTAGCTGGGGTTACAGGCACGTGCCACCACACCAGGATAATTTTTGTATTTTTAGTAGAGACATGGTTTCATCATGTTGGTCAGGCTGGTCTTGAACTCCTGACCTTGTGACTCACCTGCCTTGGCCTCCCAAAGTCCTGTGATTACAGACATGAGCCACTGCGCCTGGCCTAATGTATTATTTTCTAATACCTTACTTTTTAAAATAGCTTTATTGACATATAGTTAACATAGGGAGAAATACCATTCATCTCTTTAAAATGTACAATTAGTTTTAGTATATTTGTAGAGTTGTGCAGCCACCACCATTTTAGAGTCCATTTTAGATTTTTATCACCTCACAAAGAAACCCTCTACCCATTAGCAGTTACTCTGTCATCCCCCTCCCAACTAGACAACCACTAACCTACTTTAATTCTCTATGGCTTTGCATATTCTGAATATTTCATATAAATGGAAACACACAATTTGTGATCTTTTAGAACTGGCTTCTTTCACTAACTAAGCAAAATGTTTATCCATGTTTTATCATGTATCCATACTACATTTTTTTTTGCCATCAAATAATATCCTATTGTATAGATACACCACACTACTTTTCCATTCATCAGTTCATGTACATTTGTTTCCATTTTTTGATATAATGAATAACGTGTACAAGTTTTTGAGTGGATATATGTTTAATATTTGAAGGAACTGCCAAACAATTTCTGAACTGGCTTTTGCAAGCCAATGCCTCATTTGAAGTAGAAAAGAAAGTCAATTTTGTAAGCTTGATAAATTATGGTTTTTATTATTATTAGAAAAAGATGAACCAGAGGGATTGACAACAGGTTATAGAAACAGCGAGAAGCCCAGTGTTAAAATTTATTTTTTTAACCTCTAGTCCTGTGTTCTTCCACCTATAACTTTCTGAACCAAGCATATTGCAATGTATGATGATGTTGCTTAGGTCATTTCACCTTATTTTGTTCCAAGCCTCGTTTAAACTGTGTAAAAGGACCCAGTATGATATACAAAGCAATTTGGAAGAGAAAGGACAGAATAGGAAAGTTGCAGGTTATGCAGTAATAAATTAAAATGGTATTTCTCCAATTTCTAAAGAAAAAACCCTCTCAGATATAGTGAATAAAGCCAAATTAGTAAGTCTTTGTGATGAATTGAAATGCTTAGCTGTGGTGAGTCTTACAGAACTTTGAGATTTTGAGAGAGAACAAGAATACTTAAGGTGAGGTAAAATTATTATCAAGCTTTAGTGTATATGAATACTACCTGGACTTACTTGTTGGAATTGTATATTCCTGGAACTTGTGACATGCATCCGGCAGAGATTCTGACCCAGTATGTGTGGGGTGGGGCCAAGGAAGCTGGACTTTAAACAAGTACATGGGGATTGTTTAAATCAGATGTTCTATAGACAGTATTTTTTGGTAATACTGGTAGGATAGACTGAGCTTTGAAATTAAATAGGTGAAATTTAAATCCTTACTTACCCATTGGCTTGGTAACACCTGCCAGTTTCATAGAATAGATGCACAAATTTTCAGTTTCATTAACAATAGTGACTTCACAGAGCTTCCGTGAAGATTCAATGATAAAACCCATTATATATCATTACGTATACGTAAAGGATCTGGCTTTAGCTAATGTTGGCTTCCTTCCTGCTTCCATAAACCAGAGTCATAAGGGACTGGTAGAAATAGGGCTTATACGACTGTGCAAAATGATTGTTGCTTTGTTTTACCTTTTTTTCTTGAGGCCAACCTCACCTCTTCTCTTGATTTCTTCATTGTGAGCATCCTGCCGCAGCCCATGAGAAATTTGAAAACACTCTCATTTAGGTGAACTAGCTGCAGCTGCAAACCTGATGGTGGGAACAAGGTACTATATATGCCCAATGTTGATTAGCATCACTGCAACTCATTATTCTGATCAGCCAGAAGCAATTTACAATCATCTTTAAGCAAGTGCACATCATTTTCATAATTGACTTGCAGGCGCTTTGACACAACAACTTGTTGTAGCTGTCAATCACTGTCAAAAGATAGAGGAAGAGGAGGCCCTTATGGAGAGAAAAGCAAAGGCACAGTGCCTGTCCACAGTGGACTGACTGTGGCCAGACAGGAGCTCAATGTGGAGCAGCCTATCTATACATCCTTTTCTAAGTTGCTATTTTTCAGGCCTTAGAGAATAATCTCTTCTAGATGGAGAAAAGGACCAGAGAGAAGGTGGGACTCAGTGATGCTATTACCTGGTTTAAAGAAATATGCAATAAGAATGGTAGGTTTGAGCCAAACGTTTCTGAGCCTCAGATTTTAATATTTGTTTATTTTTCCCCTTCTATAACATCTCTTATTTTTGCTAGCTATAATATAAAAAATAATTGGCGGGCAAAATCATTCATTCTTTGAAAGAATTATACATTTTTGGATGACTCCAGAGATATTATATAGCAGATACATAGATAGATAGATAGAGAGTGCTTAAATATTTTCTGAAACAAATAGAAATAAGAATGTTTAAAATTTATGTACTTAATATAATATTTATTTGAATAATTTGGAAAGGGAACATTGTCTAATTTTTGTATCCATAACACCTAAGAAAGTGAGGAGTGTGAGAATATAGTAAATGACCTTGGAACAAAAATATAACAACAACCAAACAAAAGTAAAATGTTTAACAACTGGTATTAAATAAATGTTACTTCCCAAATGTATTGTTAGTTTTTATCTTGGCAAAATGACACGAACAATATCAACCGTAAAACATTTTCATGCAAATTATAAGGACCAATTATTGTAAAAGCACTTTGAGAAGTACACAGTTGGGAGCACAGAGCAATGTATTAAAAAAAAAAAAAAAAAGCAAAGGGAATCTTCATGATGAAGTTGGCTTGGGTTCTAGTTCTGCCAAAAATGGGCAGCGTAACTTAAATGCATTATTTTTATTTCTCAGATAAATAAACCTAACGTTAGGAGTTATGATAATTAAATAATATAATGCATATACTATGTAAACAAGATTCTCTCTATGCAATGGGTGCTCCATAAATGGTACTTGTAATGTTTATTGAAGATCCATGTAAGGGGAAATAGGCTTTTTGTTGTCTATTAGGTAAAAGTTTTAAATGTCAGTTATTTGAAAGAAACAACTTAAATGAACTGTTCAATGCATCTGTGTTTTTAGTCATGTGATTGCAGTTGTTTGAATACTGCCCTGTGCTAGACCATGTAAATAAACACACAGTACTCTGAGATGGCCTCAGCACATCTGGAAAGGTGCACTTAACATAAGAAAGTGGGTAAGTGAAACACAGATGTTCAGAATGCCAGGCTGCATGGTCCAAACTCAGTGTGAGAGCATTTAGAGATGGTAGTGACAAAAGCTGAGCTACTTTCTCCTTTACCTGGTTGTAAATACTAAAAGGTGGCTTTGTTTTCTATATAGTAGTCATTAACCATGTTTTTTGAAGAGATCCTATAGCAGGCTAGGTTGTGTACAATGAAGACATGCTAGATATTATTTCCATGAGCGCAGAAAATATCATTCTTTACTTTTGTCATTTACCCTGAGGATCAAGAGCAGTTCTTTGCAGATAAAAAGGTTTTCATAACTATTTGTTAATGTGTGAATAAAATCAACTTTCTAAAATTTAAAGCACTGAATAAATTGCACTTGTATATCCTGGGTTTGCATCTTTCTCCCCTCATCACAGTTTAACATGCTTCTTTTTTATGAATTTGTCAGTACCTCTTAGTATCTAGTAAAAGCCAAGAGGATAGGTACCTTATTTTACTCTGCTCTTAGAACCCAGATCAATGACAAATGCCTACAATTTGTATTCACTTGTTGTAAGTCTGTCTTCTCCTTCTGTACATGTTTAGTTTCCTAAATGCCCTGAATAGTGAACATTCACAGTCATCTATGTGCATGTATGCACAGTCGTCTATGTGCACGTGCACATGCATATGGACTTGTTCAGCACTATTTGAACTGTTGGAGTGTTTAAATCTGTAGGCTCATGGCTTTTAATGTTCTGGAACATTCTCAGCCATTATTTCTTTAAATATTGATTCTCCTTCATTTTGTTTTGTCCCTTTCTTTGCGGAACTTAAAATAGATGGATATAGAAATTCTGGATCTGTCTTCCTTAGCGTTTAACTTTTCTTTCATAATTTCCATTTTTCCCTTTGCACTGCTATCTGGGAGAATTGTTAACTCAATCTTTCAGAGCATTAGTTTACTATTTAACTGGATCAAGTCTACTTTTCAGTTTTCTGTTTCGCTGCAGCTGTGATTTTTTTATTTACATGATCTCTAATTGTTTTTATTTTGTAACTATCTATTTTTTATGTATATCTTCTGTTCTGAAATTATATAAGTGAATTCCTCATTCCTCGTTATATATCAGATGATATAAAATATTATCCTTCCATTTATATTTTAAGGAAGCTATTTCTTCTACTTATATTTTAGATTTTAGATCTTGTCACATTTGCCTTCCCTGAATTTTATATATTTCTTTTATATTCAACCCTTACCTTTCTCCCTTTATTCTTCTCATCACAATTTAAAGATGCTCATTTTTCCACTTAAAAAAATAAATCTCATAGATTCTGTACATTATATTTTTGTTGGATGCACAGTTTGCAAATATTTTCTCTAACTCTATATGTGGTCTGTTTACTTTGTTGATAATTTATTTTGCTGTGCAGAAGCTCTTTAGTTTAATTAGGTCCTGTTAGTCAATTTTTGTTTTTGTGGCACTTGCTTTTAGAGTCTTTGTTATAAAATCTTTGCCAGGGCTGATATCCAGAATGGTATTTTCTAGGTTTTATTCTAGGGTTTTTATAGTTTTAGATTTTTCGTGTAAGTATTTAACCCACCTTGGTTGATTTTTTGTATGGCAAATAAGGGATCTAGTTTCAGTCTTCTATATAGAGCTAGCAGGTTATCCCAGCACCTTTTATTGAATAGGAAGTACCTTCTCTGTTGCTTGCTCTTGCTGAGTTTGTTAAAGACCAAATGGTTGTAGGTGTGCAACTTTGTTTCTGGGTTCTCTAACTTGTTCCATTGGTCTATGTGTCTGTTTTTGTACCAGTACCATGATGTTTTGCTTATGATAGCCTTGCAGTATAGTTTGAAATTGGGTAGCGTGATGCCTATAGCTTTGTTCTTTTGGCTTAGAATTTCTTTGGCTATTCAGGCTCTTGTTTGGTTCCATATGAATTTTAGAATGGTGTTTCCTAATTCTTTAAAAAATGTCATTGGTACCTCAATAGAAATAGCACCGAATCTGTAAATTGCTTCAGGCAGTATGACCATTTTAACAATATTGATTCTTATGGAGTCTATAAAGAACTTAAGTTAACAAACAGAAGCAAACAACCCTGTTAGAAAACGGTCAAAGGACATGAATAGACACTTCTCAAAAGAAGACATCCATGTGGTGAACAAGCATATGAAGAAATGCTCAACATTGCTAGTAATTAGAGAAATGCAAATCAAAATCACAATGAGATACTATCTCATTCTCACACCAGTCAGAATGGGTATTATTAAAAAGCCAAAAAATAACAGATGCTGGTGAGGTTGTAAAGAAAAGGAAACACTTATACACTGCGGGTGGGAATGTAAATTAACTCAGTCACTGTGAAAAGCAGTTTGGAGATTTCTTAAAGTACTTAAAATGAACTACCATTCAACCCAGCAATTCCATTACTAGGTATATACCCAAAGGAATATACATTGTTTTACCATAAAGACACATGCACACATATGTTCATCACAGCACTATTCACAATAGCAAAGACGTGGAATCAACCTAAGTGCCCATCAGTGGTGGACTGGATAAAGAATATATGGTACAAATACACTGTGGAATACTGTGCACCATTAAAAAATATTATGTTCCTTGCAGCAACATGGCTGGAGCTAGAGGCCATCATCCTAAGAGAATTAACACAGGAACAGAAAACCAAATACTGCATAATCTCACTTGTGAGTGGGAGCTAAACACTGAGTACACACAGACACAAAGAAGGGAACAATAGACACCAGGCCCACTTGAGGGTAGAAGGTGAGAGCAGGGTGAGGATTGAAAAACTACCTATAGGGTACTATGTTCATTACCCTGGTGTAACACCATCCACCCATGGAACAAATCTGTACACATACTCCCCTGAACTTAAAAGTTGGAAAAGAAATTTAAAATAAAAAAATTATCGTCCTTCAATGACACATTACTTATCATGCAAACCTCATCTCTCTCTTCAATATCTAAAGCCATTGAACAAATGTTCTATATATATATATGATCTACTTTTCCACCTTTCATTAATTTCAAACTGGTTTCAGCTCCCTTATTGATATGGTTTGGTTTTGTCCTTACCCAAACTTCATCTTGAATCATAGTTTCCATAATCCCCACATTGTCACGGGAGGGACCCAGTGGGAGGTAATTGAATCCTGGGGTCAGTTACCTCTGTGCTGTTCTCCTGATAGTGAGTGAGTTCTCACATGATGGGATGATTCTGTAAGAGGCTTTCCCCTCCTTCACTCTGCACTTCTTGCTGCTGCCATGTGAAGAATGACGTGTTTGCTTTCCCTTCTGACATGATTGTAAGTTTCCTGCGACTTCTCCAGGCCTGTGGAACTGTGAATCAATTAAATCTCTTTCCTTTATAAATTACCCAGTCTCGGGTATGTGTTTATTAGCAGCATGAGAATGAACTAATACTCTTATCAACTACCTAATATTGGTAAGTAGAATAAAATGTTTGTTGTTGTTCCATTTTACTTGCTTCCTTGCATATTAATTATTGTTGACACTCTCTTTTCTTAGCTTCCATGATGTTACTGTTGGTTTCTCTCCTACCTCTCTGGATTCTCCTTTTCAGTCTTATTTGCATGCTCATATTCATTTCCTCTGCCACCATACATTGCGACACCACAGGGTTTTGTCCTCTTCTAACTCTATTTTTCCTACAGTATCAAAATTATATACCTGGACCTGACACATTCCTTCATATAGATGAGTTTGCATATCCAATACAGAATTCTTTTAAGAGCTCTAGGCCTCCATCTAGTTTCTATAACTTGGCACAACCATCTCTTCTAGCTCAGCCAATCACACACTTAAGGACATTTCGTAGCATCTTTCTGTCTTTAACCTTTCTAAATCTAATCAATCATTGCTATGATCTAAATGATTATACACCCCAAAATTCATATGTTGAAGTCCTAACACCTAAGGTGATAGAATTAGGAGGTGAGGCCTTTTGGGTGATTATTAGGTACCCTTATAAAAGAAGCCTCAAAAAGCTGCCTTGCCCTTTCCACCATGTGAGCACATAACTGCAAGTTTCTGTCTACAAACCAGGAAACACACCCTCACCAGACACTGAATCTGTCATCTCCCTAATTTTGAACTTCTTAGCCTCCAGACCTGTCAGAAATAATATTTTGCTGTTTATCAGCCATCCAGTCTATGGTGTTTTGTTACAGCAGCCCAATGGACTAAGACAATTACCAATACTTATCATCTTTACCTCTAAATACCTCTCAAATCTATCATCTTTCTTCTACCTTTTCTACTGTTTCTCTAGTTCAAGCTGTTATCCTTTCTCATTTGGGCCTCTGGGCTAGATTCCTAATTAATGCTCCTGTTCACTTTGCCATCTTTTAATCTGTTTCCACATTTTAGCCAGAACAACCTTTTAAAGATAAAAAACATATCATTCTTTTATTTAGACATAAGGCTTTCTGCTGTTGTTTGGATACAAACCAAAATCCTCAATATGATTAACAAGGTCCTCCATGATCTGGCCCTGACTCCATTAGGCTTGCTCAACACTATGATCTCACTTGCTCTCTGAACTCTGACCATACTAACCTTCTTTCAGTCCTTAGACTGTGACCTCTTCACCTCTAAAATCATATCTTTGCACATCTTTTTCCTGCCTGGAATTTCCTTTCTAGTCCTCCACATGTAGTTAATGACTACAATCCATCAAATCTCCTCTAAAATACAATCTGTGCAGGCTTACCTTCCCTCACCCCTAGACTGCTATGGCACATCTTCTCTGTGTGACATTTACTACAGTATATTGATAAATTGTATATATTTCTTTGTGTGGTTAATTGGTTGATGACTACCTACACATTCGGACTATGAACTGCTTTCACAGACCCTATTTATCTCAGCCTATTGAGCAAATAGGAGACACTTAAAAATATTTTTTGATAAATGATCGAAAATATTTGAATAAAATGTTTTATGAGTTTGATGTTTGCTATAGTGGTTGATTCCTTTATAGTTTCTGTCTGCTGTCACAAATTACTTTCAGTTTTTGGATGGACTAGAACATATTTTAGGAACTCTGTGTACATCAACAAAAAAGAGATGACATATTAAAACTGGGTAAATTTGAAGATATTTTAATAAGAAAGGATTTACACAGTAGTGAGACAAGTATAGAGAAATCACAAGAGATAGTAATAGCAGTGAGAGTGGATGGGAGATTACCGTCTTCCCTCCCGTCAGTTTGCTAACTGTGATCTTCATTTACTAAACCCAATCAGAAGACAGAGAAAAGGCAGCCTATTGTTGCAGACTGTACAGAGCAATTTCCTTGGGCAAAAAGAAAGACGGAGAGAATGGATTTTAAGGAACAAATGAAAATTTCTATTACATTGTACAAAACTGATGACACCTAGAACAGTCATTTGTTTGCTTCTTCATTCATTTTATTTACTTATTTAGTAAAAGCCTGAAGTTGCCTTTTGTTTATTATTTAGTAGGTAATATTTTCCTGTGTGAACTCTGGCCTCCAAAAACACATGCAAAAAACTGAAAAAAATGTTAAGAAATCTACCCTTCAAAGTAGGTACAGCTATGTGAATAAGATATCTGCTTGGCCTTGTTTTCTCTATTCTTCCATATTCATTATGGGACTGAAAGATTTAGATGTTCCTTTGTAATCACCTTGCTTGTCAGGGAACTCTTCCTTTCCTCATCTCAGCAGTGAGGAAACAACTCTTAACAAGGAGAATGAGAAAAAAATTTTTTCTTTCTCTTGTACTCCCATATCTTAGATAAAATTGTTTTTCTTATGTGTACCAGATATTTTTCAAAATATTTTTATTCTTGGTTTTTTGATCCTTTCTTATTTCTTCTTAAAATTTAAAAGGCAAAACAACTAATACAAACCAAAAGCACTTAATACAACACTTCATTTTCTTTAAAGGCTGAATGGCTCACTACCAGCTTTAGGAAAAGTTCACAATGATTTTGCATGATCCTACTATAAACTTCATTTTTAAGACTGGCAATAAAATCCATACATATTTCTTCACACAGTTTGCCTTAAATTGTGCCCCATTGATATTGATCTTCATATAACAAACAAGAAAAAACTCCAATTAAGAATTTTGAAGGAAAAGCTCCACAACACTGGTCTGGGCAATAATTTTTTGGATTTGACTCCAAAAGCTCGGCAACAAAAATAACAATAGACAAATAGTATTACATAAAACTGAAGTTTCAGCACAACAAAGAAAACAATTAACAGAGTCAACATACAGATGGAGAGAAAATATTTGCAAGCCATATATTTGATAAGATGTTAATATCCAAAATATATAAGAAACTAACACAACTTAATAGAATAAAAATAAATAACAGAATTTTTTAATGGGGAAAATACTCAAATAGACATTTCTCAAAAGAAGACATGTAAAAGACCAAAAGATTTGCGACAAAATGTTCGACATCACTAATCATTAGAGAAATGCAAATTAAATGAGATTCTGCCTCACACCTATCAGAATGGCTATTATCAAAAAGATAAAACATAGATGTTGGAGAGTATATGGAGAAAAAGGAATCTATGCACACTGTTAGTGGGAATATAAATGAATACAGCCCTTATGGAAAACTATATGTAGTTTCCTCAAAAACTAAAAATAGAACTACCATTGGATCCAGAAATTCTACTACTGGCTGTATATCCAAAGCATCTGATGGTTTGGTTCTGTGTCCCCAACCAAATCTCATCTTGTGGCTCCCATATGTTGTGGTAGGGACCCAGTGGGAGATGATTAAATCATAGGGGAGGGTCTTTCCCACATTGTTCTCCTGATGGTGAGTGGGTCTCATGAGATCTGATGGTTTTGAAAGAGGAGTTTCTCTGCACAAGCTCTCTCTCTGCCTGCCACCATCTACGTAAGATGTGACTTGCTTCTCCTTGCCTTCCGCCATGATTGTGAGGTCTCCCCACACACATGGAACTGTGAATTCTCCATTAAACCTCTTTCCTTTGTAAATTGCCCAGTCTCAGGTATGTCTCTATCAGCAGTGTGAAAACAGCCTAATACAGTGAATTGGTACTGGGAGTGGGGCATTGCTGAAAAGATATCTGAAAATGTAGCAGTGACTTTGGAACTCGGTAACAGGCAGAGGTTGGAACAGTATGGAGGGCTCAGAAGAAGACAGGAAAATGGGGGAAAGTATGGAACTTGCTAGAGTCTTACTGAATGGCTTTGACAAAAATGCTGATAGTAATATGAACAATAAGATTCAGGCTGAGGTGGTCTCAGATGGAGATGAGGAACTTGGTGGCAAAAGGAGCAAAGGTGACTTGTTATGTTTTAGCAAAGACACTGGCCACATTTTGCCCCTGCCCTAGAGATTTGGTACTTTGAACTTGAGAGAGATGATTTAGGGTTTCTGGTGGAAGAAATTTCTAAGCATCAAAGCATTCAAGAGGTGACTTGGGTACTGTTAAAGGCATTCTGTTTAAAAAGGAAACAGAGCATAAAAGTTTGGAAAATTTGCAGCCTAACAATGCAATAAGAAAGAAAATCCCATTTTCTGAGGAGAAATTCAAGCCAGCTGCAGAAATTTGCATAAGTAATGAGGAGCCTAATGTTAATCCCCAAGACAATGGGGAAAATATCTCCAGGGCATGTCAGAGTCCTTTGTGACAGCCCCTCCCATTACAGGTCCAGAGGCCTAGTAGGAAAAAGTGGTTTCGCGGGCCAGGCCCAGGGTCCCCATGGTGTATTCAGCCTAGGGATTTGGTGCCCTGCATCCCAGTCACTCCAGCCATGGCTGAAAGGGGCCAATGCAGAGTGCAAGCCATGGCTTTGGAGGGTGCAAGCCTCAAAACTTGGCAGCATCCACATGGTGTTGAGCCTGTGAGTGTACAGAAGTCAAGAATTGAGGTTTGGGTACCTCCACCTAGACTTCAGAAGATGTATGGAAATGCCTAGATGCCCGGGAAAAGTTTGCTGCAGTGGTGGGACCCTCATGGAGAACCTTTGCTAGGGAAGTGTAGAAGGGAAATGTGGGGTCAGAGCCCCCACACAGAGTCCCTACTGGGGCACTGCTTAGTGGAGCTGTGAAAAGAATGCCACCATCCTCCAGACCCCAGAATGGTAGATCCACTGATGGCTTGCACTGAGTACCTGGAAAAGCCATAGATGCTCAATAACAGCCTGAGAAGGCAGCTGGGAGGGAGGCTGTACCCTGCAAAGCCAGTGGGATGGAGCTGCCCAAGATGATAGAAACCTACCTTTTGCATCAGTGTATGTGAGGCATGAAGTCAAAGGAGATAATTTTGGAGCTTTAATATTTGACTGGCCTGCTGGATTTCGGACTTGCATGGGGCCTGTAGCCCATTTGTTTTGGCCGATTTCTCCCATTTGGAATGGCTGTATTTACCCAATGCCTGTACCACTGCTGTATCTAGGAAGTAACTAACTTGATTTTGATATTACAGGCTCATAGATGGAAGGGACCTGCCTTGTCTCAGATGAAAGTTTGGACTGTGGACTTTTACGTTAATGCTAAAATGAGTTGAGACATTAGGGGGCTGTTGGAAATGCATGATTGGTTTTGAAATGTGAAGATATGAGATTTGGGAGGGGCCAGGGTGGAATGATGTGGTTTGGTTTTGTGTCCCCACCCAAATCTCATCTTGTGGCTCCATGATTCCCATGTGTTGTGGGAGGGACTGGGTGCTAGATGATTGAATCATGGGGTGGGTCTTTCCCATGCTGTTCTCCTGATGGCGAGTGGTTCTCATGAGATCTGATGGCTTTGAAAATGGGAGTTTCTCTGCACAAGCTCTCTCTTTGCCTGCTTCTACCACATAAGATGTGACTTGCTCCTCCTTGCTCTTTGCCTTCTGCCATTATTGTAAGGGTTTCCCAGCCACGTGTAACTGTGGGTTCTCCATTAGACCTCTTTCGTTTGTAAATTGCCCAGTCTCATGTATGTCTTTATCAGCAGCATGAAAATGGACTAACGCAGCATCTGAAATCAGTATGTCAAAGATATATCTGTAGTCTCATGATTATTTCAGCATTATTCACAATAGCCAAGATACGGAATCAATCTAATGGTCATCAATGGATGAATGGATAAAGAAAACATGGCATATACATAATGAAATATTATTCAGTCTTCAAAAAGCTCTGCCATTTGTGATAATATGGATTAACCTGGAGAACATTATGTTAAGTAAAATAAGCCAGGCACGGAGCTACAAATATAATATGATCTCACTTATATGTGGAATCTAAAAAGGTTGAACTCATAGAAGCAGAGAGCTGAATGGTGGTTACCAAGGGATGGGGGCCAGAAGAAATGAAAAAGTGTTATCAATGAACAAAGTTTCAGGTAGACAGGGGGAACACATGATAAGTATTTAAGGTGATATATATATTGGCTTCATTCAATTATTGCACATTGTGTACTTATATGATAGTATCACTTTGTATCCCATAAATATATATAATTTGTCAACATTTAATAAAAAATTTAAAAAATTAATTTTGAATACTTAATCTTGAATATTCCCTTATCTAGCTGCATATCCAGTTCTGAGTTCTCATCTTAAATCCAACCAGTCTCAATACCTGCCATGATGGCAAAGGTACTATATCCTTAGGCAGCTCATTCCAAAGGGGGCTATCTCTAACTCTATTCTTTATTCCTTGCTTTATCCAAAAATCAATCTGATCCAAAAATCTATATAGCCACCATTTATCAAAGAATTACTGTGGTTTGGGGAGTATGTTAAGTGCTTTACAAATTATCCTTTTCAACCCTCACAACAATGCAGTTTGTAGGTATATATTGTTTCATGACAATATTTAATGACTAATCCCTCTGGCCGTACCCCTTTGCTTTTTGCCTTTCTGTTCCTCCTGTTCAGATATAGGGACTTCTTTTCCTATGTACTTAAATTGGGACTAATCTCATATCTTGAGAAATAGAATGTGGCAGAAGTAACAATGAGCGTGTTCTATATCCTTAGGCTTCTAAAGTCCGTAAAAGATCATTCTCTGCTTTCTTGGAATGCTGCCCTGAGGCCACCAAATAAGTCAACCTAGGCTTACTGAGAGATAAGAGGTGAAGTGGAAAAAATGTAGGGCACCTCACCTTATAGCCAGCACCAGTTATCAGACATATGGATCAATGCAGCTTGGATGTTCCAGCCCAGCTAACACTCCAGCCAAGTGCCACACCATGAGTTAGACCAGGCAATGGCACCAGAAAATCTGGCCAGCTCATCCACAGAACTTAGAGAAATAATAAATTATTGTTTTAAGCCACCAAGTTTTGGAGTGTTTTTTATATAACAAAGGCTAATTCAAAGAGTAGGTGTTATAATTTTATTTTATAAATGAGGAGAATGAGGCAGGGAAATATTTAGTATATTGTCGAAAAGAGCATACACATTCTATGGCAGAGATAGAATTTGAATCCAGGCCTTTCTGAATCCAAATTTCATGCCAGAAGACACAGTGATACACTGCTTATTTAAGTTATTTCATAGTTTCTTTAATTACTTTCAAATATTTAAAGGTGACAACCATGTGGTTCAAATTCCTCTATCTTCCAAACTAGACATCTCATATTCTTTTTACTTTTCTTCATGTAACACGCCTTCTGGTCTTATCCACATGGTATTCTCTCCATTTGAAGACCTAACAATGTATCCACCTCTATCTAAATGTTTGGTGTCAGAACTAAATGCTAGGTGGAATCAGACTACAATAGGATAGAGCAGGGTTTTCAAACTTTGACCTGTGTGCTAACTTTGATCTGCCACCTGTTTTTGTATGAATCATAAGCTAAACAAGATTTTTAGATTTTTTAAATAGTTGAATAGAAAATGAAGAAAAGAATAATATTTCATGATACATAAAACTTATACAAAATTAAAATTTCAATGTCTATAAGCAAAATTTATTAAAACACAGCCATACTCATTTGTTTATATATTACCTATGGCCATTTTCCCACTACAATCAGACATGAGTAGTTTCGACAGAGAAGACCTTAGTGCCCACAGAGCTGAGAGTATTTACTAGTTGGCCCTTTTCAGGGGAGTTTCACTGAGCCTTGAAATAAGGCAACTGTAATCTGCTTCATTTTGCATGCTCTACATTTCTTATTTCTTCCTTTTCTTATATAATATTTATGGGTAGTAACATCACACTTCTGAATAATATTCACCACACAAAGCTACCTTTTCACTCATTTTCATAAGCCACAAGTCCTCTATTTCAGTGATTCAGGCCATCTTTCCAATCTTTAAAATACCTTATTGGGTTTTTATTCTGTCCTCCAACATGTTAAACTTTTTCCCCATGTTGGTATAATCCAAGAACTTAAGAAATATGATTACAATGTGCTTGATGAACTGATTAAATAAATATGGGGTGGAGGAGAGCCCTCTAACTGAACACTAAAAATTCTTCTCAGGTTTGAGTACCCATTCACTAGTTAAAATATTTTTATCAGCACACCCATAATTTGAACAAATTTTGTTCCCAAGATCACCACCTATAATTGGTTAATTTATTCAGAACATCCATATTGAATCCCTACCACTGTGCATTGTGCTGGTGAAATAATAATGAACACAGCACACAGGTTGCCTGCTCATTCAAACTTCCAGCCTAGTTAGTAAACCCACTCGAAATATGTGATTACAGACAGTAATGATTATTATAAAAATGGCTTTAATTATTAGAATGTGCTACTAGATATTCATGCAATTCATTGCTAAAATCCCTGTTGTGTCCTTGAACAATGTCTTTGACAATTCTATGAAAAAAAGGAGCTAAGTTAACAAGACTTGTTCTGGGTAAATCAGTGCTAGTGCCCAATGATAAATGTTTTCTTGACATGTGAGCCTGAACCTTCAGTGTATTTACAAATCACCTGGGGATCTTGCCACCCTGCAGACTCTTGTTCAGTAGGTCTGGGTTGGAGCCTGAGATTCTGCGTCACTAGCAAGCTCTGAGAAGCTGTCTACCTACTTCTCTTCTACCCACCTAATTCTGAATAACAAAACCTCACTAGCTGCTCACAACTTAGCTCTTTCATAATCAGTTCCTGCCCTAAAAGAACATGTCATTTTAGAGAGGCATTATAGAAGTTTTTCAGTAGAGAAAGGCAAGTAGCACAGTGAAAACTGCAGGCTCTGGTGTCAGACAGATCGGAATACACAGTCCCACACCTAGAGAACTGTGAGCTTAACCTGTGTCCTCACCTCACTGAACCTCAATTTGCTCATCAGTGAAAATGGAAATGACAGTTTGTTGTGGGATTATTGAGAAGAATAACCTTGAAACACGGTAGGCTCTAAACAAATGGTAGCTGTTAATGTGTTTATTAAAGGAGTAACATGAACAGAATTGTGCTTTGAGAAAATTAATCTGACAGCAAAATCCAGTGTGGTTTCAAATGGAGAAAGACCAGGGGCACTTGGATAAATCAGACCTCTCTTCAATTTTGTCTCATCAACCAATATTTAATGAGCATGTACTATGTGTTAGAACCTGTGCTAGATGCTGGGATATAAAGCTGAATCTGGCAGTTTTCAGAATTCAGTTGTGGAGATACATTGGCAAACAGCCACTAGACTTTGAGGCATTCTGATACACCTCGACCTATCGATTCATTTTACAACATGCCAGGAAAGTAGCAGCTGCAATGAGAAACTGAAAATAGATTTGCGATCTGCATTATAGTGGTGAAGGTGCTAGTATAAGATATGGATTATAAGAAAAAAAGTGTCAATGATAACTCTGAGGTCTCAAGACCTGGGAAGCTGGTGGTTTCGTTAATCAAAATAAGCAATGTAAAAGAAAAATAAGGTAAGGGTGGGGAAACATTGAGTTTCCTTTTGCACATATTGTATGAAGGAGACATTGGGTCATCTCAATGGAGATGAATTCAAAGTCATTTTGAAATAGAATCATCTTGGGCAACCGTATGTGTAGCTGAAGCTCATTTACAGAATTCGGGGAAAACTAATTTGTATTTTCTGGTTATTTTGGTAATAATTATAATTTGGATTACATGTTTGGGTATATACTGCACGTTTGCAGATACAGAGAAAGGCACGTGTGTTTATGTTTGGTGTTTACTCTAGATCAGCAGTTTAAAAAATTACTACACTGCTTTTACTCTATTAATGACAGTCTGAATTTGGAAGGCTTGATAAGTTGTTTACAAGGAAGTTCAGAAGGAGAAATCAGTGCATGTTTGCTGAATATTGTGAAAACATTTTTCTCAGGATGCATCACTAGAAATGGCAATTAGTCAATGTAGGGAAACTAATATATCTTTAGACAGTAAGTCACACTAAAACAAATATCCAGACCAAAGCAGTTTAGCTTCTGAGAGAAATAAGTGGAATTGTGTTGATATATAAAAAGTTTCACACAATTTACATTTGTTACCCATGAATTCTCATTAGAGTTCTCAGAATCATCCAAAAGAGAAGGTTTCATATTTATATTTTAGAGACAAATATAGTGAGGAATGGTGAAATGAGGAACTTATAGGCTCACAGACACAGAGAATAAATGAGTGCCTGAAACGTTTATATAAATGCCTGCTGTAAATTACACACTGTGCCAGGAACTTTCACATTTGCTTTTTGTTTCTCTCTCACCATAACCCTGTGCATTGAGTATCACATTATCTTTGTTATTTTGCAGAGGAGATAATGCAGTGAAATAGAGTTTAAATAATTTGATCAAGATCATTTGTGGGTTGCCTTCACATCAACCACTTCGCTCTTTCCCTTTCTTAACAGCTACAATTTCTGTTTAGGGATCAATGTGATTTCAGAGAAACTGAATTTATCTCTGGTTCCCTAGGTGAAACACATGAACTAAACTAAGCCAATCGGGGTATCACATTACTCACAGGGTTTGGTTTAGGGATGGGCCTGCCATCTAAGCTGCTCCAATCATGGAGAATCTAAGAACTTGCAGTGAGAACGCTGAAGCAATGTCACTCTCTTAAACTGGTTGTGCACAAGGAGTGCCGCTGGCAGCCAGGTGAAGGTTGCCTAGGCTGTAAACGAAGGAAGTAGGCAGATACAGAGATGGAGTCCTCGGTTACTCTACTGGATCAAGTTGATGATTTTGGCAGTGGAGGGATTCTGGACTTTCCAGATACTTGAGCCCATAAATAACCTCCACTATTTAATCAAATTTGACTCTTCCACTTGCAATAATAAACATTCTAACTAATCAAATTTGACTCTTTCACTGGCAACAATAAACATTCTAACTGCTGCAGAAGTCACCCAGGCTTCTTATGCTACAGATCAGGTTATTAGGCTGAAAGAAAGAAAGCACTTGTCCAAGATGGTACAGCTGGCTCAAGAAAAGTCAAGCCTAGAGTCCAGGATTCTGCCTACCCAGTCTAACTGATCTTGGCAATGCAACATGCTGGGATTCCAAGGTCCCACAGTAATTAAAGTGAAGCTCTAAGATTTCCAAAGTATTTAGAATGTATTCTTTCTGGAAGAGTTGTAGTTAAGTACAAACTTTTAAATATTCAGAAAGAAAAACAGCAAGAGTGAAAACAAATACACTGTGGAATAAACATTTTCACTTTGTATTAGAAAATATATTTGGCTATTTTGAAAAATCTTTGAAGCTGCATGCTTTGGCGTAGATACTTCTCTATACCTCACTGTGCTAGCACCACATTGGTCATATTAGGTACTCAAATAATTCTTTGTTTAATATGTTTTTCTTACTAGGTTTTACATTGTGCACGCAGGAACATTTCCAACACTCTGCACAGTGTTTGGTGCATGGCAGATTCTAAATAAACATGCATTAATGAAATTTAAGTACGCCACCCTCTGTGCTTGGTACCCAAGGTTCAAGGGCAACTTGCTATGTAGCCATATAACTTGGCCCACTTACATAGTCTGTCTAGAGCAGCACTGTCCAAAAGAAATACGTGAGTCTTAAATGTGAGCAGCGCATGTAATTTAAAATTTTCTAGCAGACACATTAATAAAAGTAAAAATAAACCAGTGAAATTAATTTGTATGTATCCCAATATGCCCTAAAATTATCATTTAACATATAATCAATATAAAAATATTAATGAAACATTACCCTTACAACACACCTTAATTCAGACTAGCCACAGATTATGTGGCCACATATCACCAGGGGCTACTACATTGGACAGCTCAGGGTTGGGCATAATCTATGTCTATGACAATGTATAAAAATAATTCTCCACGAGCTAAGTTGTGATAGAATTTCATGTGAAAACCAATCTTTCAGAAATTTATGTTAAAAACTCACAGTACCATCACTACACATAAAAGAGTGCCAGTGTTACTTTAAATTCTCTAAAAGTAGTACTTGTCACACTAAAAGCTATGCCTTCACAGTGCCCAAAAGATGAAGATGTTAGTATCATTATGGAACAAGATCTTGTTAGCACTCAATATGATTGCCTTTCCATTCAGGATGTTTTTGTTTATTTTTGTCTTTTTATTATGCAAATTTAACTTTTATGGCATAATGAGTCTAGTGGAACAGCCAGCCACGTGGACTTATGAAGCAATAGAGATTTTTCTGACTGAAGTTAGCATAGGACACATTGGAGACACACAGGAGTCAATAGTAATTTTAGCTGGAGGTGGGGAAAGCAGGTAGGAAAGACTTCTCATGGAGGAGAAAAACTTAAAATGATGTTGGAAAATGAGCGGAGAGCCACTAGGACCAAGAGAACTAAGTCCACTCTATTCTACTGCTCTGAGCTGTAGTGAGGGATAGCAAGTGGGGCAGCAGGGGAAAGGTGGCCTGGGTCCTGTTGGGGCAGCAGCAGGGGAAACCATGCTGAAAAAGGCACAGAGGGAAGCTCTGTGCTTGGGGGATAGTCAGCCAAATGCAAAAGGCCAAAGTGATTGCAATTTACATATTTCCATTTTGAGACTCCGCCACTGCCCCAGCCCTTTTTAACCCACATGGTTTTGATAATTATTTTTAAATGGAAATTCAGAGAGCAGCAGGCAGTAAGTACTTGAATTAGGACTTCATATTGAGAGGCTCCATGGGGCACATGGCAAGTTTTATTTCCTCCTCCCAATAAACCATAGGGGAAAGCTGGCATTTCTAATCCTAATTGTAGGAATTCTGTTCCCTTTTACTCTGACCATCAATTTTTAAGGAGGAGAAAAAGAGGGCTGGCTGCTTACTCCCTCCTTCAGGATTGCCACTCACCTGCCCTGCCATGCACACAATAAACACTTGTTAGAGAGACAGAGTTGGCTTATCTGTAAATAACATGGAGTCCCCGGGACATCCGAACACAGGGCCCCTGGGGAGTCAGCCATTTGGGCTAGCTCATTGACACCCTCTAAGTGGTGACTGTCTCCTAACAAAATAAGTATTCTGAGTTTGTATGTATCACTAGTCTACTGCAGTGATTCCCAAATGCTGATCCACAAAATAGCTCTCTCAGGTCTGAAGAAAATGAATTTTAGAATAATGTAGTGTTTAAATGTGTGTGAGAGAAAGGTTGCCAACTATCCTTTCTGGAAAGGATTTTGTTCTTGTTCTATACAGGTCTGTGCTAATTTAAAAGAAAACCATTTTGTTAAATGGGATTTCTAATAGATAACAAGTTATTTTTAACATGATTATTTTCTAAAATACGATGCTAGAAACCCTATAATAAATTTCCACTTTTAGAAACTTTACTGTTCAGGAAATCCAAAAACCTAGGAACCATTGGGACAGCAAGAAAAGTGGCTTGAGAATCAAACCAATGATATAGAACTACATCATTGCTTGACCAGTTACAAAGTGATGGCTTTGGGCAAATTATAGTACTTAGCTTCTCTGAGGCTTGTTTTTTTCTGTTTAGAGTTGTAATAATTGATGTTTAATTAATAGGGTCTATGTGAAAATTAAATAATAGCACATACGTAAAATGTTTCAGAATTAATTTTCCTCCCTCTCTTGCCCTTTTCCACCTAGTTAATGACTATATCCTTTAATGATCAGGAAGGATCTGAAAATTTGGCGTAATAGCCTCCCAAACTCTCTTACATATACGACACTCCCCATAAACAGACAGACAAGATAAGTTAGTCCCCACTTGACCTGTGTAATCACAAAAGGACAAACGTAAATGATTTTAGTACTGGTTATGCTTTAATGAATTTCTATTTATATTACCTTCCACATTCTCTGTGATGGCAAGAGTGAGCCTTTATCTTCAGCACAAAGTATGGTGCATGTGTCAGAGCAGCTGGCATTTAAATAACTGTAAATGGTACAGGAGGAAGGAACACATGCACATTATTACAGTCATACTGCCATTTCCTGCTCTCGTGCAGAAGAGGCTCAAGACTGAACCTCTAGCTTGGTCATGCTATAATTCTGACTGAATACAAACACATATAAGGACCGTGTTAAGTAATAACATGGACTCCCTTGAAGAAAATAAAGTTCTCTTGAAGACAGTGGCAATGAAAGTAGAGAAAAAGGAATACACTGAAGAAACACTGAAGATATAGGAAAAAAACAATTTTTGCTAAAACATCATCTTGCGTGTACATTAGTAGCAACCGGGTATTCCTTAGTCTGGAATTAAATTGATTCTACTACCTCCCACCATGTGATTATTGACAGTTTATGTCTCCTACTGGCATTATGCAAAGGGTGACAGCTGATTAAACAGAAGATGAGTCACTTAAAAAATCTTGCTTTAGGTAAAGGAATAAATAGAGAAAAAATGCAATTTTCTTTACTGAGACATTAGATACAAGTAGCATAAGGAATGGTAATTAGAATCAATATAGGGTTTTTAAAGAGGGTTAGAAAAACCCATGTAATTAGGACAATTAATGACATTGTCTAAAAAGAACCTGAAAAGGTCAACGAAATAATTTATCTTAATGTTCACAATAATGAATAAGCCCAAGATTTCAAATGGATTTGATTAAGCACAATCTTCAAGAGTATATTGTTCTGTGATCAACCTGAGAGCCACCTACACAACACAAATTGACATTAGTGCAAGCACTTAATGAAGCAAAAAAAAAGCAAACCAAATAGCCTACAACATAAAAATAGAAATTCTAGGTTGCTATTGAGCAAATGACATTTTAAATCATCTTAAAAAAGAGTCTGACCCAATTCCCAGTAAATGTACATACAACCACATCGCCAAAGTATTGAGTAGGGGGAGAAGGATAGTAGGAAGTGTTTAGAAGTTTGCACTATGAATCTGAATCTAGTTTTGGCTTTTATTAGCTGACTTGCTTTGTAAATGTAACAATATCTCTGAATCTCCACTTTCTGAAGTGTAGAGATAGCAATGCCTACTTCACAATTTTTTTTGATAATATAGAGATAAACATCAAAAACTCTAACTTTGTTTTTGGTACCCATTGAGTTTTATGAAATATTTTCTCCCATCCCATAGATGAGTTAGTAAGAAGAAGTGGAAAGCATGGCCTTTGAAATTAGAAACCACCACCCTGCCATCTATTGTAACTTTATCTTAGCTTCAGTCCATGTATTAGTAAAATGAAAAAAATATCAATCATACAGTATTATAAAGGTAGATTTCATAAGTGTTTAACAAATAGTCTTACTTATCTTATGATTTGATTTCTATTCCTTTTTTATTTTCCAAGGGAAAACTTAAAAGTTTTTGTTTGCAGCATCCTAAGCAACAATCAACTCACTTTTTAGTCCTTTCGAATGCCACAATGAAGGGAGAGTTTTCTGACACACAGCCACAAGCCTCCCCTGGTATGTACATGTGTCAGTCTTATCCATCACACCTCCTCCTATGCCCAGGGATGAATGTTTTTCAAGCAATCTGTAGCTTAATTTATGTCAAAGTAATAGAGTGCCAGCAGGATTGTTTTAATGGATTTGGTTTGGATAGACTTTGCCTGCTCAGTAAATCCAGCCAAACATCACAGCATACTTCACAGCCAGGAAGGATGCTGAGCTTGGCCCTTGTTCCTTCCCTCCCCAACATACTCCTCGCTAAGTTTTTACAATGCTCTCTTACAATAGGCTCAGGTACCAAGGCCAAAATTTACATTATATTCTTATGCATAACCAGTTAAATAATCGCAATGCTATGCTGATTCACTTAAGTAAAATATTTAAATAAAAAATTAATCTTTTAGATGATAATGATAACAATGGGTTGATGATGTTGAGAATGATAACTGGCAGTAGCTGGATTGGGGTGGTGATGGTGGTAGAGATGAAGGCAGTAGTGATGAATGTGCTGATAGTGATGGTGGTGGTTTCACTAATGGTAGTGAGTTAAGAAGTGTTGGTTGTGGACATTTTTGGTGTGCTTGAGCATTAAGATCCCTGGTTTGTAGCATTTGCCTATTTTTCAAGGAGTGAACACCCCGACCATGGCCTACTTTTGAGCTGCCAATACGCCAGTGAATGCTGAATTGGGAAGAGATGTTAACAATTATATCTCATGAGCTGGTATAAGCCAGTTTCAGCACCCCACTAAGAAACAGTGGCATTAGAAGCTGTGGTGTGGTAGTGATGATGGTAGTAACAGTGGTAATGGTACTAATGGCAGCAGTAGCAGTGATGGCGGATGACACAAACAGTGATGATGATGATGACGATGGAGATGGTGGTGATGGTGATAACAGTAGTAGACGGTGATGGTGATGGTGGTGGTAATGTTAGTAGTAACGGTGATGATAGTGGAGTAGTTGATTGTGGTGGGGGTAGTGATGGTGACATTGGTAATGGTTACAGATATAACAGTGGCCACTTTAGCATAATGCTTTATAATGTACAAGGTACTTTTGCTTTATCTTATTTAAATTACTTCATTTAACTCTGAGGTTAAATATTTGGTTGACAGTACTTTAATCTCTTTTTACAGACTAGAAAACTGAACCTGAAGGGTTCACTAAGTAAATCTTAGTGATAAGATCAGGCCTTGGAAGTAGCTCTGCTTTAGAATTCTAGCTTTGCCTCTTCCTGTCTATACAACCTTGCCTATTTGTATTGTCTTTAAAACAGTGAAACTAACACATTCATTTTAGAATCTGCATGAAAATATTAATATATTGAAATTTTTAAATTGCAATGAGGTATGAGATAATAGAAGATATAATTACTTGTAATGAAAGGAAAATAAATTTTAACTTCCTAGGGATTATGATTCTGTTAAATAAAAATTTTTGCTTATTTATTGTTCTTGTATTATAACATTTTGTTTGTTTTGTTTTTGTCCATTGACTATCGTGAATACTCAACAGATGAGCATTTGTTCCTAAGGACTGAGGAGCATTTACTTGTTTTGTATAATAGGTAGAAAAGGATTTAGTTCTCCTCAAATAGTACTTGAGAGAAGCTGCTAAGAAAAGAGAAGAGGGGTAAGAGCAAGAAGAGTAAACAACAAAGTAGAAATGGGCTGGAATTAGGAGAGAACAGTATAGTAGGCTGAATAATTGCCATTCAAAGATGTCTTGTCCTAATACCTAGAACCTATAAATGCTATCTTAAAAGTAAAAAGAGGGGAATAATGGGAAGGGTTCTCTGCATATGTTATTATGAATCTCAGCATAGGAAGATTGCCCTGGATTATCTAGGTAGGTCCTAAAGTAATCACAAACGTCCTTATAAGCAAAGGGAAAAATGATATTGAACAAACATGAAGAAGAGAAAGTGATGTAATGATATAGGCAGAGATTGGAGTGATGCTACCACAAGCAAAGGAATGCCAGAAGCCACCAGAAGCTATAAGAGGAATGGATTCCCCTTAGAACTTGTGGAGAGATTTTGGCCTTGCCAACACATTGATTTGTATCCTAATGATACTAGTTTATGATTTCTAGCGTCTAGAAATATAAGATAATAAATAGCTGTTGTTTGTTGTTTTAAGCTACAAAGTTTGTAGTATTTTGTTATAATAGCCACAGAAAACTAATATAAACAGTGAAATTTCTTAGTGTTTCACAAAAAGATTTTAGAAATAGGATGTTTAATATGGATTTTAACATTGTTTGCATTGCTTCACTCTTAATCTCATTTCGGCATTCTCCTCCTTAAAAAAATGATCCAACCAAGAAACAAAACTTCACCAAAGTGAATTTTACCTACAAATGCTTCACTCAAGTGGGTTTGAATTTGTTTTATACTCAAAGGAATGTGAAGATTCATATACGGGACAAGGAACAGCATTACAGACATGGAGCCAAGAAAACATGGATGCCATGACAATGTGAGAAAGATCATTTGAGAAAACTCGGAAGAGAGAAATTGTTTTTTCACAGTCCACAGAATTGGAGAAGGTTCCGATTAAGAACTTAAGTGGTGGGGGTCACAGGGAAGGAAGTTTCTGTAGTGTGATAGATCCCCCACCAGGTTTCTTAAGGGTGTATGTCTGCCGCCTGAACATTGAAGGCTGGGCCATGGTGCGCATTTGAGGAACAAACACAGAAAGTATTTGAGAACCTACTAAGATGAACAGTCTCATTGTTCAAACACAGTTGGAAAAGAGCCAGAAAGTTAGCTTTAAAGCAGTTTAGAGATGGGAGGCAGCACAGATCTTTAGAGCTATCTTGCTTGCTGTCCAGGTGTGCCCTTTATGTAAGTCCTAATAAACTCATCTACTCATCAAGCTGGACTTGTCCAAGTCATTCGTTGGTCTTTCAACTCCTTTCCAGTTTGGGGGATAGGGGAGAATGTTAGAGTCCCATGTTTTTCTTGCAACAGTCTCTTAAATGGTATGTGAGATACATTAGTTATTATTGTGTTTCATTACTATAATTGTTGTTTGTCTTAGTCAGTTTGGGTTGTCATAACAAAACACCACAGACTCAGTATCTTAAACTACAAATGTTTATTTTTCACGGTTCTAGAGACTGGGAAGATCAAGATCAAGGTGCCAGCAGATTTGGTTTTTGGTGAGGGCTTTCTTCCCAGTTTGCAGACAGCCACCTTCTTTCTGTATCCTCACAAGGCCATGACAGGAAGCTCTGGTATCTCTTCCTCTTAGTATAAGAGTGTTAATTCCATCTTGGGGAGTCCACCCTCATGTCCTCATAAAATCTAATTACGTTTCCAAGCCCCTGCCTCCTAATATCACCTTTGGAGTTAGGGCTTCAATGCATGAATTTTGGAGAGATGTAAACATTCAGTCCATAACACTGTTTTTATTATTTGTTTAAGGCTATGACAGTTGTTAATAGTAGAGCCAGGACAAGGAAGTATAGTGATAATGAGTACACAGACTAGAATGAGGTGGAAGGTAGTTTGAATCTGTGCTTTACTTAATAGAAATCAAGTCCTTGAATCAATTATTTACTTTTATACTTTAATGTCCTCATACATGAAATAAAATAATATCTTCCCTCCTAAGGTTATAGTGAAGACTAAAGTAAATAAAGCATGTAAAATGCTTAGCATCAATACTGACACATAATGAATGTTCAACAAAATCTAACTATTATAATTATGATTCTTATTATTTACTTAGATCTTCTCAATGTAAATCTAATCTTCACTCAAATCTACTTGATTTGCCACTTTTCTTTGTCTTAATAGTATCTTAATTGGAATCTGCTCAGGTACTCTCTCGAGAATGAGATTTAAATAACCAAATTGTATTGTTCGTGTAGTTTGCACTTAAGCCTGGGAGGCCTGAGGCAGCAGTGTTGAGGAAGCTTTTAAGTCACAGAGGAGGAAAATGCTTGGCTTACTTTTGTATCAGTAAAACTAAAGACATGAAGAAAAATAATGAAGTCAGAACTTTAGAATTCATGGAGCTAGTCCGAATAGATAATGAAAATATTGTAGGCAAATTTAGGATAGATGCTATAAATTGTGAGTGTATGTATATTAGTTATCTATTATCATGTAACAAATTACACAATAATTTGTGGCTTAAAACAACAAACTGTTATCTCATAATTTTTATGTGTCAGAAATTCAGGAAGAGTTTATCTGGGTGGTTTAGGCTCAGAGTCTCTCATGAATTTGCAGTCAAGCTGATGGCTAGGGCTATAGAATTCATTTCTAATCACACGTCTGTGGGCAGGAGGCCTCAGTTCTTCATCATATGGGCCTCTTCACAGGGCTACTTGAGTCCTTCCATGACACACTGGCTTCCCAAGAGCAAGTGATAAAAGAGAACCAGCAAGGTAGAAGGCGTGATGCCTTTTATTATCCAATATTGGAAATGACACTCAATAATGTCCACTATATTTGTTAGAAGTGAGTCATTATGTCTGATCCCCACTCCATGGGAGAAAAATTAGACTCTACTCCTTCAGAGAAAGAGTATCAGCTTTTTGGACATATTTTAAAGCCACCACTGTGCCAATGGTATAGCCATCCAGTATTAAACAAGCCATGCTGCAATGGACCATGTCAAGAAAATTGCCTGACCAAACTAACAATTATGTCTTTTTTTTTTGGATTAATATCTGTTTTATTTTATTTAATTTTTTATTTATTTATTTTTATTATACTTTAAGTTTCAGGGTACATGTGCACAATGTGCATGTTTGTTACATATGTATACATGTGCCATGTTGGTGTGCTGCACCCATTAACTAGAAGGTTTTCTTCTAGGGTTTTTATGGTTTTAGTTCTAACATATAAGTCTTTAATCCATCTTGAATTAATTTTTGTATAAGATGTAAGGAAGGGATCTAGTTTCAGCTTCTACATATGGCTAGCCAGTTTTCCCAGCACCATTTATTAAATAGGGAATCCTTTCCCCATTGCTTGTTTTTCTCAGGTTTGTCAAAGATCAGATAGTTGTAGATATGTGGCATTATTTCTGAGGGCTCTGTTCTGTTCCATTGGTCTATATCTTTGTTTTGGTACCAGTACCATGCTGGTTTTGGTTACTGTAGCCTTGTAGTATAGTTTGAAGTCAGGTAGCGTGATGCCTCCAGCTTTGTTCTTTTGATTTAGGATTGACTTGGCAATGCAGGGTCTTTTTTGGTTCCATATGAACTTTAAAGTAGTTTTTTCCAATTCTGTGAAGAAAGTCATTGGTAGCTTGATGGGGATGGCATTGAACCTATAAATGACCTTGGGCAGTATGGCCATTTTCATGATATTGATTCTTCCTACCCATGAGCATGAAATGTTCTTCCATTTGTTTGTATCCTCTTTTATTTCATTGAGCAGTGGTTTGTAGTTCTCCCTGAAGAGGTCCTTCACATCCCTTGTAAGTTGGATTCCTAGGTATTTTATTCTCTTTGAAGCAATTGTGAATGGGAGTTCACTCATGATTTGGCTCTCTGTCTGTTATTGGTGTATAAGAATGCTTGTGATTTTTGCACATTGATTTTGTATCCTGAGACTTTGCTAAAGTTGCCTATCAGCTTAAGGAGATTTTGGGCTGAGACAATGGGGTTTTCTAGATATACAATCATGTCATCTGCAAAAAGGGACAATTTGACTTCCTCTTTTCCTAATTGAATACCGTTTATTTCCTTCTCCTGCCTGATTGCCCTGGCCAGAACTTCCAACACTACGTTGAATAGGAGTGGTGAGAGAGGGCATCCCTGTCTTGTGCCAGTTTTCAAAGGGAATGCTTCCAGTTTTTGCCCATTCAGTATGATATTGGCTGTGGGTTTGTCATAGATAGCTCTTATTATTTTGAGATACATCCCATCAATACCTAACTTATTGAGAGTTTTTAGCATGAAGGGTGTTGAATTTTGTTAAAGGCCTTTTCTGCATCTATTGAGATAATCATGTGGTTATCAATGAGACAGAAAGTTAACAAGGATATCCAGGAACTGAACTCAGCTCTGCACCAAGCAGACCTAATAGACATCTACAGAACTCTCCACCCCAAATCAACAGAATATACATTCTTTTCAGCACCACACCACACCTATTCCAAAATTTACCACATAGTTGGAAGTAAAGCACTCCTCAGCAAATGTAAAAGAACAGCAATTATAACAAACTGTCTCTCAGACCACAGTGCAGTCAAACTAGAACTCAGGATTAAGAAACTCATTCAAAACCACTCAACTACATGGAAACTGAACAACCTGCTCCTGAATGACTACTGGGTACATAACAAAATGAAGGCAGAAATAAAGATGTTCTTTGAAACCAATGAGAACAAAGACACAACATACCAGAATCTCTGGTACACATTCAAAGCAGTGTGTAGAGGGAAATTTATAGCACTAAATGCCCGCAAGAGAAAGCAAGAAAGATCTAAAACTGACACCCTAACATCACAATTAAAAGAACTAGAGAAGCAAGATCAAACACATTCAAAAGCTAGGAGAAGGCAAGAAATAACTAAAATCAGAGCAGAACTGAAGGAAATAGAGACACAAAAAAACCTTCAAAAAATCACTGAATCCAGGAGCTGGTTTTTTGAAAAGATCAACAAAATTGATAGACTGCTAGCAAGACTAATAAAGAAGAAAAGAGAGAAGAAGCAAATAGATGCAATAAAAAATGACAAAGGGGTTATCACCACTGATCCCACAGAAATACAAACTACCATCAGAGAATATTATAAACACCTCTACGCAAATAAACTAGAAAATCTAGAAGAAATGGATAAATTCCTCGACACATACACCCTCCCAAGACTAAACCAGGAAGAAGCTGAATCTCTGAATAGACCAATAACAGGCTCTGAAATTGAGGCAACAATTAATAGCTTACCCACCAAAAAAAGTCCAGGACCAGATGGATTCACAGCCGAATTTTACCAGAGGTACAAGGAGGAGCTGGTACCATTTCTTCTAAAACTATTCTAATCAATAGAAAAAGAGGGAATCCTCCCTAACTCATTTTATGAGGCCAGCATCATCCTGATACCAAAGCCGGGCAGAGACACAACAACAAAAGAGAATTTTAGACCAATATCCTTGATGAACACTGATGCAAAAATCCTCAATAAAATACTGGCAAACCGAATCCAGCAGCACATCAAAAAGCTTATCCACCATGATCAAATGGGCTTCATCCCTGGGATGCAAGGCTGGTTCAACATAACGCAAGTCAATAAACATAATCCAGCTATAAACAGAACCAACGACTAATGGTTATTTCTAATATTTGCTTATTCTCCTTATATTCCTTCTTCTTTCCCTACTTTTTAATTTATTTTTCTTTCTTCTTAATAAAGGAGATCTAAATTTCTACTAGCATAAAGGAGATAGATAAGGAGAGACAAAACTGCAAAAAATAAAGCATTCACACTGGGAAAATACAGGGACAATTCACCCAGTTTAGAAAGACAGCTGTGTGTTCATAAAACTTTCCTAGGATTAATAAGCATAATTAGTAGTAAATGATAGCAATACCCTAACACAGAAACACACAGAAAAGGATTCTGTCAGTCCAGACAGGGGTTATTTTCTTAGTTACACCAACTGAAACTATAGCCTCTTTGTATTAGTCTGAGTTTTCCAGAGAAATAGAACCAATTGGATATATATACATAAGGAGATTTATTATGAGAATTGGTTTATGCCATTATGGAGGTGGCCCAGAAGTGCCAAGATATGTCATATACCAGCTGAAGACTCAGAAAAGCCAGTGATATAATTCAATCCGAACCTAAAGACCTGCTCACACTTCCTCCATTGTTCTATTCAGGTGGTTCTTCAAAGGATTGGATAATGCACACCCACATTGGCAAGGGGATTTTCTTTACTAGGTCTATTGATTCAAATGCTAACCTCTTCCAGAAACACCTTTACAGGGACATTCAGAAATAATGTTTTACCAGCTATCTCGGTACCCCTTAACCCGATTGACACATATAATTAAACATCATAATCCTTTTATTTGATTGAACAGTAATGCCCATTCTTTAGAAAGAGAAACTGGAGACTGTTGTTAAGAGTGCACTGTAGAGGCTTCAGTGAAAAGTATGGTTACTTTGCCCCTTTAGAATTACATAACAGTGAACCACAGCTCTGCAAAGAGTTTAACCCCATGCTGAGAAGGCTGCATATGTCTATTTAGTTTCACAGTCTTTATAGTTCTGTAGTTGCTTCTAGCTTTTGAATCCCCTTGAAATCTCCATTAAACTTGTATCTTAAACCACATGAGAATGCTTTTCTCTCTGTTTCATGCTAGGCCATGTTTCTATATTAAATTGGGATGGTCCTACTCTTCGTACACACTCAGAACAGTCTAAAAACAAATGTTTTTGCCAAGGGAAACTAACTGGGCAATCCATAAATTCAGTCTATTGGGAGTATTTGGAGAAGGAAGAAAAGAAGCATAGAAAATCCCACTGACTGAGTAAAAGCCAAGAAGAATTCATGACCTCAAAAGACTATGGGGCTCAGACAACACCAGTAATTATGGATTCTAGTTGATTTTGAAAATTCGAGTGAGCTGACTTCCTGATGACTCTCACAGAAAGCAGCCATCACATTAAGAGGAAACTTGAACTGCAATCCCTCATTTTCTTTTCATTTTTATGAAAAAAAAAAAGTCAGCATAATGGGAACTGATAAGAGAGCCAAATCACTGAAATATGAAAATCACAGAATTGGCATTTATCCAAATTCTTCAGTTGAGCCTATCATGGAAAGAGCTTGTTTAATCACATCAAGTTGCTGCTTCATGACTGTGGAGTTTCTTATGAGCTAAAACACTCCTTATTCTTATGGGCAAAAATTAATGACTTGACCAGAGAATTAGATTAGTGAAGCAAAGAGCCTTTGAAGATCTCCAGGAAAAACCTCCTCAAATTTTCAAGTTGTCATTCTATGAAACGAACTTCAGTACTAAATCCTTTGGAATTAGTCAGTCTAATGATTGCCTCCATGTCTCCTGTTCTCAGACACAAAATCCTGCTCTCTTAAAATGGTTTTGCATGAGGTCCTGGTCAGTTTGCATGGCCACTATTCTCTCTCCTAACTAACTTTATGGAAGATAAATGAGATCCACTGACTTTATAAGAAATATCTTAAGTGAAGTATGTCCACGGTTTTGTCTTTAAAGGCTGCTGTTATGGTGGGCTTCTCTCTGCCATTGTGGAGTCCAAAAGTTTTCTGACATTTAGCTGATCTGTCTCACTTAAGAATTATTTAATTCTCAGTTTTCTATGTGAATATATAATATTTTCCTGAGAAATAAATTCTAATTGCACTGATCAGGTGTTTTATTCCCAAACTGCTATGCAGTTTTTGAATTATCATGTAAATTCTCTTTGTCCTATTGAAAATTACTTGTTTACCCTGATCTTAGAAATGATCGCTTGGATAGTTAAGATGGTAAAAGCTTTGGGTAGCATGTATGAAATATTAGTTTGGCAGAACTGAAGGGGAAATTTCAGTGTGCAATGAACAGCTATAGATAGTAAAAACTCTGCTGTGATTAATACATGCCAGGGTAGGTCACAACACAGCAGAGTTCTGTGATCTGTTTCCATCACACCATGCTAAAACATCCAGCTCCTTCTGCATCAACAGACTCAGAGATGTCACTCAACAATTCCAGATGTGATTTGTCTCAGCCTACTCTATTTCACTCAAAGTGCATAGAAAATTTATCTGTTGCTCTGCTATCTAATTTTCCCCCTTCTTTGACCTAATCCAATATTTATAATTATTTTCAAAGGTCAATTTTTATGTTCTAAATTTATCTGAGTATAAATATATTCATATATAAATGCATGTATTGTAAAAGCAATCTTCATTATTCATGGATTCCATATTTGAAAATTTGCCTACTTGCTAACATTTATTTGTAACTCCAAAATCAATATTTGTGCTTTCAAGGTCATTCACATACATGTATAGAGCATGGAAAAAATTGTCATGTAATATGCAAGTTCCCAGCTTAAAAAATTTGAGTCACATGACATGCAAGTTCCCAGACTGAAGAAGGTGTTGCCCTGCTTTCTTGTTTTAGCCCTCACGCTGTAAATAAATGTCTTTCTCACAGTATATTTATTTAACGCCAAATTTTTGGAACTTTTGTGTCTTCTTTATTGGGGATTTTCCTGTTTAAATTGGGCCCAAGGTATAGTGGAGAACTGCTGTCTAGTGTTCCTAAGTGCAAGAAGGTTGTAATGTGCCTATGAAGAGAATACATGTGTTAGATGGTGTTTGTCAGGCAGGAGTTATAGCGCTGTTGGCCATGAGGTCAATATTAATGAATCAAAAATATGTATTAAATATCTCTAAACAAAAACACACATAAGACAAGGTCAAATATTGATCAGTAGACAGTATATAACCAGAGTCTCACAGGAACCTAACCCTATATTTCCCCTAGGAACAATGATTGCTAGCCTTCAGTAATTCAATATTCTTGGCTAATTTATAGAACATAACTACTTCGAATAACATTAATTGACTGAACAGGAAGTTTATAATTACTTAAGTTTATAAATACTTAAAATATAGGTATTAATGTGGAGTAGAGGAGGGAGATTGACCTAAGAGTCAAGAAGTGAGTATTTTAGCTACAGGCTCATAATTGACCTAATTATTTGTCTACTCAGACTCAAGTACTACATTTCACTCAAAACCTGGTAAAACACAAAGAAAAAATATGTATACACATACATCAAAAAGAAATAGAGATTTATATTTAATGATCAACTTTCCTTCCTTCTTCTTTTGCTGCTTCTCCTCTAGTGTAGAGATATAATTTCTAATGAATTATTATTAATTGGCAAGATGGCCAAATAGAAACAGCTCCCATCTGCAGCTCCCAGTAAGACAAAATGCAGATGGGTGATTTCTGCATTTCCAACTGCAGTACTCAGTTCATCTCCTTGGGACTGGTTAGGCAGTGGGTGCAACCCATGGAGAGTGAGCAGAAGCAGGGTGGGGCTTCGCTTCACCTGGGAAGTGCACGGAGCCAGGGGACCTCCCTCCCCCAGCCAAGGGAAGTGGCGAGGGACTGTGCTACCCACCCCAGGTACTATGCTTTTCCCATGGATTTTTGCAATCCATGGATCAGGAGATTGCCTCATGAGCCTACACCATCAGGACCCTGGGTTTCAAGCGCCAAACTGGGTGGCTGTTTGGGTAGGCACTGAGCTGCAGGAGTTTTTCCAGCTGCACCTGGAACTCCAGAGAGACAGGAGAACTGTCCAGTCCCCTGGAAAGGGGGCTGAAGGCAAGGAGCCAAGCGGTCTCACTCAGCATGTCCCACTCCCCTGGAACCCAGCAAGCTGAGAACCACTCACTTGAAATTCTCACTGCCAGCACAGCAGTCTGGAGTTGACCTGGGGCTATTGGCTTGGTTAGGGGAGGGATCACCGCCATTACTGTGGCTTTAGTAGACAGTTTTCCTCTGACAGTGTTAAGGAGACTGGGAGGTTTGGACTTTGCAGTGCAGCAAAGCGGCTGTGGCCAGACTGCTTCTTTAGATTCCACCTCGCTAGGCAAAGTATCTCTTCCGGAAATCCAGCAGCTCTAGTCAGGTGCTTACAGACAAAACTCTCATCTCCCTGGGACAGAGCATCTGGCTTGAGGCAGGGGCGGTTGGGATCACAGCTTCAGCAGTTAATCTTTCCTGCCTGCGGGCTCTGAAAAGAGCGGCTGATTCTGACAAAGGTGATTCTCCCAGCACAGCGCACCAGCTCTGCTAAGGGACAGACCGCTTTCTTAAGTGGGTTCCTGACCCCTGTGACTCCTGACTGGGAGAGAACTCCCAACAGGGGTGGACAGACACCTCATACAGGAGAGCTCCAGCTGCCAACAGGCTGGTGCTCCTCTGGGATGAGGCTTCCAGAGGAAGGAGCACGCAGCAATCTTTGCTGTTCTGCAGCCTCCACTGGTGATACCCAGGCAAACAGAGTGTGGGGTGGGCATCCAGCAAACTGCAGGAGACTTGCAGAAGACGGTCCTGACTGTTAGAAGAAAAACTAACAAACAGAAAGCAACAACAATGACATCAACAAAAAAGACCTCCCCACAAAAACCCCATCCAAAGGTCATCAGCCTCAAAGATCAAAGATAGATAAATCCATGAAGATGAGGACAAACCAGTGCAAAAACACTGAAAATTCCAAAAGACAGATGCCTCTTCTCCAAACGATCACAACACCTTTTCTGGGAGGGTGCAAAGCTGGACAGAGAATGAGACTGACAAATTGACAGAAGTAGGCTTCAGAAGGTAGGTAATAGCAAACTCCTCTGAGCTAAAGGAGCATGTTCTAACCCAATATAAAGAAGCTAAGAACATGAATAAAAGGTTACAGGAACTGCTAACTAGAATAACCAGTTTAGAGAGAAACATAAATGACCTAATGGAGCTGAAAAACACAGCACAAGAACTTTGTGAAGCATACACAAGTATCAATAGCCGAATCAATCAAGCAGAAGAAAGGGTATAGAGTTAGAAGACTACCTTGCTGAAATAAGACATGCAGACAAGATTAGGGAAAAAAGAATGAAAAGGAATGAACAAAGCCTCCAAGAAATATGGGACTATGTGAAAAGACCAGGCCTATGGTTGATTGGAGTACCTGAAAGAGATGAGGAGAATGGAACCAAGTTGGAAAACACAGTTCAGGATATTATCCAGGAGAACTTCGCCAACCTAGGAAGACAGGCCAACATTCAAGTTCAGGAAATAAAGAGAACACCACTAAGATACTCCACGAGAAGATCAACCCCAAGAAATATAATCATCAGATTCTCCAAGGTTGATATGAAGGAAAAAATGATAAAGGCAGCAAGAGAGAAAGGTCAGGTCACCTACAAAGGGAAGCCCATCAGACTAACAGCAGATCTCTCAGCAGAAACCCTACAGGCCAGAAGAATGTGGGGGCCAATATTCAACATTCTTAAAGAAAAAGAAAAGAGTTTTCACCCCAAATTTCATATCCAGCCGAACTAAGCTTCGTAAGCGAAGGAGAAATAAAATCCTCTCCAGACAAGCAAATGCTAAGGGATTTTGTCACCATCAGGCCTGTCTTGCAGGAGCTCCTGAAGGAAGCACTAAATATAGAAAGGAAAAACTGGTACCAGCCACTGCAAAACCACACCAAAATACAGAGACCAATGACACTATGAAGAAACTGCATCAACTAGTCTGCAAAATAACCAGCAAACATCATGATGACAGGATCAAATTCACACATAAGAATATTAACCTTAAATGTAAACGGCCTAAATGCCCCACTTAAAAGTCACAGACTGGCAGATTGGATAAAGAGTCAAGATCCATCAGTGTCTGTGTTCAGGAGATCCATCTCACATGCAAAGACACACATAGGCTCAAAATAAACGGATGGGGGAATATTTACCAGGCAAATGGAAAGCAAAAAATAAAAATAAAAAACAAAAAACCAGGAGTTGCAATCCTAGTCTCTGATAAGACAGACTTTAAACCAACAAAAATCAAAAAAGACAAAGAAGGGCATTACACAATGGTAAAGGTATCAATGCAACAAGAAGAGCTGACTATCCTGAATATATATGCACCCAATATAGGAGCACCCAGATTCATAAAACAAGTTCTTAGAGACCTATAAAGAGACTTAGACTCCCGTACAATAATAGTGGGAGACTGTAACACCCCACTGTCAATATTAGACAGATCAATGAGACAGAAAATTTACAAGGCTATTCAGGACTTGAACTGTACTCTGGATCAAGTGGACCTAATAGACATCTACAGAACTCTGCACCCAAAATCAACAGAATATACATTCTTCTCAGTGCCACATGGCACTTATTCTAACATCGACCACATCATTGGAAGTAAAACACTCCTCAGCAAATGGAAAAGAATGGAGATCATAACAGTCTCTCAGTCCACAGTGCAATCAAATTAGAACTCAGGATTAAGAAACTCACTCAAAATCACACAATTACATGGAAATTGAACAACCTGCTCCTGAATGACTCCCGGGTAAATAACAAAATTAAGGCAGAAATAAATTAATTCTTTGAAACCAATGAGAACAAAGAGACAACTTACCAGAATCTCTGGGACACAGCTAAAGCAGTGTTAAGAGGGAAATTTATAGCACTAAATGCCCACATCAGAAAGTGGGAAAGATCTCAAATCAACACCCTAACACCGCAATTAAAAGAACTAGAGAAGCAAGAGCAAACAAATTCAAAAGCTAGCAGAAGACAAGAAATAACCAAGATCAGAGCAGAATTGAAGGAGGCAGAGACATGAGGAAACCTTCAAAAAAATCAGTAAATCCAGGAGCTGGTTTTTTGAAAAAAATTACAAAATTGATAGACTGTTACTTAGACTACTAAAGAAAAAAGGAGAGGAGAATCAAATAGACACAATAAAATATGATAAAGGGATGTCACTACTGACCCCACAGAAATACAAACTACAATGAGAGAATACTATAAACACCTATATGGAAATAAACTAGAAAATCTAGAAGAAATGGTTAAATTCCTGGACACATACACCCTCCCAAAACTGAAACGGAAGAAGTTGAATCCCTGAATAGACCAATAACAAGTTCTGAAATTTAGGCAGTAATTCATAGCCTACCAACCAAAAAAAGGCCAGGACCAGAGGGATTCACAAATGAATTCTACCAGAAGTACAAAGAGAAGCTGGTACCATTCCTTCTGAAAGTATTCCAAACAATTTAAAAGTAGGAACTCCTCCCTAACTCATTTTATGAGGCCAGCATCATTCTGATACCAAAACCTGGCAGAGACACAACATAAAAAAGAAAACTTCAGGCCAATATCCCTGATGAACATTAATGAGAAAATCCTTAATAAAATACTGGCAAACTGGATCCAGCAGCACATCAAAAAGCTTATCTACCATAATCAAGTCAGCTTCATCCCTGGGATGCAAGGCTGGTTCAACATATGCAAATCAATAAATGTAATCCATCACATAAACAGGACCAATGGCAAAAAACTCATGATTATCTCAACAGCTGCAGAAAAGGCCTTTGAAAAAATTCAACATCCCTTCATGTTAAAAACTCTCAATAAACGAGGTACTGATGGAACATATATCAAAGTAATAAAAGCTATTTATGACAAACCCATAGCCAATATCATACTCAATGGGCAAAAGCTGGAAGCATTTTCTTTGAAAACTGGCACAAGACAAGGAGGCCCTCTCTCACCATTCCTATTCAACATAGTATTGGAAGTTCTGGCCAGGGCAAGCAGGCAAGAGAAAGAAATAAAGCCTATTCAAATAGGAAGAGAAGAAATAAAATTGTCTCTTTTGCAGATGACATAATTCTGTATTTAGAAAACCCCATCGTCTCAGTCCAAAAACTCTGTAAGCTGATAAGAAACTTCAGCAAAGTCTCAGAATAAAAAATCAATGTTCAAAAATCACAAGCATTCCGATATATGAACAATAGACAAGCAGAGCACCACATCATGAATGAAATCCCATTCACAGTTGCTACAAAGAGAGTTCAATACCTAGGAATACAGCTTACAAGGGACATGAAGAACGTCTTCAAGGAGAACTACAAACCAATGCTCAAGGAAATAAGAGAGGACACAAACAATGGAAAATGTTCCATGCTCATGAATAGGAAGAATCAATATCATGAAAATGGCCATACTGCCCAAAGTAGTTTATAGATTCAATGCTATTCCCACCAAACTAACATTGATTTTCTTCACAGAATTAGAAAAATCTACTTTAAATTTCACATGGAACCAAAAAACAGCCCGTATAGCCAAGACAATCCTAAGCAAAAAGAACAAAGCTGGAGGCATCACACTACCTGACTTCAAACTATACTATAAGGCTACAGTAACCAAAACAGCATGGTACTGGTACCAAAACAGACATATAGACCAATGGAACAGAACAGAGGCCTCAGAAATAATACCACACATCTACAACCATCTGATCTTTGATAAACCTGAGAAAAACCAAGCAGTGAGGAAAAGATTCTCTGTTTAGTAAATGGTGCTGGGAAAACTGGCTAGCCATATGCAGAAAACTGAAACTTACACCTTATACAAAAATTAGCTCAAGATGGATTAAAGACTTAAATGTGAAACCTCAAACCATAAAATCCCTAGAAGAAAACCTAGGCAATACCATTCAGGACATAGGCATGGGCAAAGGCTTCATGACTAAAACACCAAAAGCAATTGCCACAAAAGCCAAAATTGACAAATGGCATCTGATTAAACTAAGGAGCTTCTGCATGGCAAAAGAAACCAGCATCAGAGTGAATACGCAACCTACAGAATAGGAGAAAATTTTTGAAATCTGCCCATCTGAGAAATGTCTAATATCCAGAATCTACAAGGAGCGTAAACAAATTTACAAGAAAAAACAAACAACTCTATCAAAAAGTGGGCGAAGGATATGAACAGACACTTCTCAAAAGAAGACATTTATGCGGCCAACAAATATATGAAAAAGAAGCCCATCATCACTGATCATTTGAGAAATGAAACGTGATACCGTCTCACGCCAGTCAGAATAATGATTATTAAAAAGTCAAGAAACAATAGATGCTGGCGAGGCTGTGGAGAAATAGGAACACTTTTCCACTGTTGGTGGGTATGTAAATTAGTTCAACCATGGTAGAAGACAGTGTGTTGATTCTTCAAGGATCTAGAACCAGAAATACCATTTGACCCAGCAATCCCATTACTGGGTATATACCCAAAGGAATATAAATCCTTCTACTATAAAGACACATGCACACATATGGTTATTGCAGCACTATTTACAATCGCAAAGACTTGGAACCAACCCAAATGCCCATCAATGATAGACTGTCTAAAAAAAATGTGGTACATACACACCATGGAATACTATGCAGCAATAATAAGAATGGGACCATGTCCCTTGCAGGGACATGGATGAAACTGGAAGCCATCATCCTCAGCAAACTAACACAGAAACAGAAAACCAAACACCATGTGTTCTCACTTATAAGTAGGAGTTGAATAATGAGAACACACGAACACAGGGAGGAGAACAACGCACACCAGGGGATAGGGAGCTAGGGAAGGGAGAGCATTAGGACAAATACCTAATGCATACGGGGCTTAAAACCTAGATGACAGGTTGATAGGTGCAGCAAACCACCATGGCACATGTATACCGATGTAACAAACCTGCATGTTTCGCACATGTGTCCAGGAACTTAAAGTAAAATCTTTTTAAAAAGCCAAAAACTATTATTAATTGGATGTGATTTTGTTTTTGGGTTGTTTCCGTGGAAAAGGAACTTATTCAGAGATAAATACTAAAATACTTATATACAAATTGCTTTGATGTTTGGGATTTGCTTTAAAATAATTCAAAACGGTTAAGAAATGAAATGACCTGATACGTGTTGTAGCTGGATGACGGATACCTGAGGTTCTTTATTCTCTTATCTCTATTTTGTATACTTCTCAAATTTTCCACAGTAAAAAGCTACAAAAATGAGGAATAAAGTAAGAATTACCGTTCTCCTGTGCCAAAATCCATACTTGGAGCCTTATATATGTTGTGTGTTTTAAATATATGGTTTTCATTCTTTTAAATCTTTCTATTATCTATTACACATGTAGCTTGTAACTACCATCAATAAATATTTCCCATTTCTTATATGTTAAATATTTCTTCCAGTCTTTATTTATTTATTTATTTTTTTTGAGACGGAGTCACGCTGTCTTGGCTCACTGCAAGCTCCACCCCCCCGGGTTCACGCCATTCTCCTGCCTCAGCCTCCCAAGTAGCTGAGACTGCAAGCGCCTGCCACCACGCCCGGCTAATTTATTTTTGTTTTTTTTTGTAGAGACGGGGTTTCACCGTGTTCGCCAAGATGGTCTCAATCTCCTGACCTCGTGATCCTCCCGCCTCGGCCTTCCAAAGTGCTGGGATTACAGGCGTGAGCCACCGCGCCTGGCCATTATTTCTTCTATTCTTATGGTGTATTCCATATACATTTTAAATATGTATTTTCAGGATTCCTTTGATGGTTAATTTTATCTGTCAACATGACTTGTGTTAAAAATGCCCAGATAGCTGGTAAAACATTATTTCTGGGTATGTCTGTGAGAGTGTTTTGGAAGATATTAGAATTTAAGTCATTCAATTAAGTAACAAAGGTCCCCTTCATCAAATGTGATCCCAGCCGTTGGGACTTTTGGTGATGAGGCACAAATGAACACATTTCTGGAGTTAACATCTGAAAAGGAAAATGTCCACAATCACGTTTGGGCAAGACTTCAGAACTCAGATCTAGATATGGAAGACATAAACATTCCTAATGTAACGACGATTTCTTCTTGAAATAAATTTTATCATTTTTAAACTTAGAATTATGATATATTTGAGTCTGAAGAGGCCCTAGATATCCAGTTTTCTTATATTTTAAGAAAATTAATCCAAGAGAGAGAAAATAGATAAATATGAAGACCACATCTCCTAATTTCCAAACATAATCTCTTTCTCTTCCTCACATAGATTTATTTACAGCATGCTGAAGAATATATTAGCACTTCTAGGCAACTTGGAAGAAAGAATAAATGAATGTGCATAAACACGTCCATGAACACAGACACACTATGCACACAAACACAGATTAATATAAGACATTTAAATTAACTAAAGTGTTCCTCAACTTAAACCCCAAATAGTCATAGGTCAGCTGGAGATGGTTTTATCTAAATCTGTTTGCAAATCCATAATTAAATCCATGCACACTGGCAGCAACACAAAATATCACCCTATGGTATTACACTTGGTTAAGGATTAATTAGATTAAAAGCTTCTAAGACTAATTCATTGAGATAAGAAATGATAATTTGGGAGTCTACAAAACAGAATTCTTCTTACCATATTGCTTTTCTAAAGAAAGTTTTAATTACCTCTTTTTAGCCAAATACAGAAGTATCTTTTCAGCTTAAAATATCTACTGAGGGAAGAAAAAATTCTGTTGAGATTCAATATCTACTTAACACAGAAAAATATTCTACCATGACAGACGCTATGAGTCAATGTAATACCCCTGTCTATTTTTCCAAAACTCAATCATCATTTGCTAACTTAGATGAATATTTCTTTTCGGGGGAAAAAAAGAAAACCAACACCAATAATAAAAACTGAAATACCTTAAGAAACTAATCTGCTTGTATTAAAATGAAGTGCTTCAGTATTAGCTGGTAATGAACTGCATTGTGCTTTAGCCTTTAGAGTTTGCTTATATTGCCATGTACTTAAGTTACAAAGGCCTCATAAACAGAGCAAAGTTAGGGAGAACTAGGATGGCACTGGTAGAGTAATGGAACTCAACAGAAAGTTACCAAAAAATTATAATTAAAACTCTAATACATAATAGTAGATATTTTAAACTAGTCAAAAATAAAATTGTAGGTGTGTGGATTCATGATATTTTGAAAAAAGGTGAGTCAAATTGTATACCATATGTCATCATAAATTTCAGATAAAATATACGTTTGAAAAAATAAAGCCCCAAGTACTTAAGAATATATAGAGATTTTATTTTTATAATTTTGGGGGTAAGAAAGTCATTATAAACATTATACAAAGGAAGAAACAAATAAAATACTGATTGATTTGGCTGTTTAATGTGACTGCTTCATGTTCACAGGTAATAAATAAAATCAAAACTCAAAAAACAAAAAATGTAACCAATCAAATTTTTTTATGTGAATAACAGATGAAAACTTTCTAAAATTATATAAACTTTTTAAATTTTCATACCTATATGGACAAAGATATGGAACAGCAATTTATAAATAAATAATTATTTAAGTAACAAACATTAAACAGGGGCTGATTGCAGTGGCTCATGCCTGTAATCTCAACACTTTAGGAGGTCAAGGGAGGAGACTCACTTGAGGCTAGGAGTTCAAGACCAGCCTGTATAACACAGGGAGAACCTGCTTCCTAAAAAAAATTTTTTTTAATTAGCCAGGCATGGTAGCACACATCTACCATGTGGCTGAGACAGGAGGATTGTTAGAGCCCAGGAGTTGGAGGTTACAATGCTAGGATCACACCACGGTACTCCAGGCTGAGTGACAGAGTGAGACCCTGTTTCAATTAAGAAAACAAATAAACAATATATCAACCTTGATAAGTAATCAGAAGATATTAATTAGGCAATCAAATATTATTTTCACCTATAAAATTGAAAAAAGAAAACTTAGAATGTGAAAGGGAGTATAACCTACTAAACATTCTCATACACAGCTTATGGAAGTTGAAATTGACCCCTTAAGGAAGTTGAAATTGACCCAACATTGTGGGGAGAGTGCTGTCAAAATGTATACAAAATATAATGTAAAACTATTTTATTTTGGGATTTTTTTTTCAATAAAACAACCAAAATTATAATACATCAGAGCAAACACTAATTTACTTATAATACTCTTACTGTGTGTCATGCACCATTCTTTGTACTTCACCTACATTAAATCCTTAACCACAAGCCTAAGTTAAGTCCCATTATTATCACCCCATTTTACAGATAAGAAAATAGAGACAGTGTGAGAAACAAGATACTGGTCTGCTGTTCCTTTTCTATTTATTTTCCACTTCTAGCTCCAATTTAATTTTCCTGTTGTTCTAACTGTCCATAATTGATGATATTCAGCTATACGCAAAACAATTTTGTAAAAATGTAGAACAATAGATATATACATATATGTATGTGTATGTGTAAATATATGTATCTGTGTATAATATATATGTTTATATACCAATTGTTTGAATATCTCCGATTTTTACTATGTTCTTATAGCCAAGGAAACAAAGTACAGACTAGTTGTACATTTTGCCTAAGTTTTCACTCGTGAATCTGTTTGTTTTCTCCTAGACCCAGTTTTGTGCTAGAGACAGCCAGTACCAATTCATGAGAATCAGCAGTTAAATTTTCTTCAAAATTGTAAGCCATTATTTAAAATTAAGTTATATAAATTTAAAAATAAATACAAGCAATAAATACTCAAAATTCATTATTTTATAATAATTTTACTATAATGTGATGATTATTTACATCTATTATCCCTGTATAGTAGAAATATTTTATAATTGTGTCCCACTGCTCATCTTTTCTTAATTCTGAAGTCAGCTATGTCTTGTTGAGAGCTTGAAAATTGGTGTGGCAGTAGCATTTTCATCAAAGTCATCAGTGAAGTCTACAAATCAGTGTGTGACTTACTGTTTTGTTAATTGTGTAGATTTTAAAAAGTGCTGAAGAAAATATTAATAAAGCAGAATAAATTTTAAAATGCACAATGTCTGTTGCCTTTACATCATGAATAGTAAAAATAAATGGAGGAAATATTCCCCCAGCAGTTGAATTGTATTAATTAATGAGCAAAGAAGTCCCTCACTGTCATTGAATAATGAGCGAAATTCCTACATAGGTCTTCATTGTTTCACTTCTGCATTACCCATTAACATAAGCAAGATATCAACTAAAATTGATGGAATTTTCCTCATTTGTCAGTTTCCATTTTCTGTAGTTTTTAAATGTCTTTTGGAGTTTTAAAACGTATTTAAGCATAAGTTGTTCTTGTGGTAAATTTGACAAATATGGAACAGTACAAACAAAATAAAAATTACTTATAATATTTTATTATTTGGAATATTTAATTTTATACACATATTATTTCAAAATAAAGATCCAATGTTAGTTTTGCAACTCAACCTTTGAGTTGCAAACCTTTGAGTTGTAAATCTTTGCAACTCAAAACTAACATTGGATCTTTATTTTGAAGTGATAGTTTATGGCATAAGAAAATATGTAATATGCCATGAACCATCACTTCAAAATAAAGATCCAATGTTAGTTTTGCAATAAATATATAATAAATACAATAAATATACAAAGTAATATTTCAAAATATTTTAAAATAAACATAGTAATATTTTCATATGCTATGAAATATTCCTTTGAAAATGCTTTAATGGAGCACCATTCTTCCTTCATAAGGTTTATTCCATAATTTATTTTATCAGTTCCAAATCCATATTGTTGAACAGATGACCTATATATTTTAAGTGGGAAATTAGTGGTAACATTTATAATCCTTCTTATAAAGCAAAGGGATAACCATTAAGGTCAAAGATGTTTGAAATCCATAAATAAAAGCTTGTTGATTGTTCGAAATAACAGTAAGTACCACCTATTTTAGAAATTTAACTGCTTTTGTGTTAGTTTGTACCTTATCTCATATTTTTTGTACCTGCGATTCACTTTTAGTGTTTTCTCATTTAAAGCCACCAAAAAACAATTCATTTTAGTTTGGCACAATTATTTAAAGAATAACAATGCAAATGGCAATAATGTCAATACTTTCAACATGCAGAGCTTCATTATCAGCATGATGCAAGCATTATTATTTCTGATTCTCAGCACTTGAGACAGAGTATCAAAGGCTTCTCATTAGGATGGGACGTTTGTAAGATTTTATGCTAAAGCATCATCATAAATTTCACATAAAGATTGATAGATGTGAAAAACCTAAATATATAATTAGGGACAAGATGATCAGCTGAAAAAATTAAAGACAAAAAGAGAATATGGCTTCCTTCTTTTAATGCCATGGTAACCTCTTGGGCTAAAGCCCAGTATCCACAATTACATTAACAGAAATTTACAGCTTTCCAGGTGCTTCCCTCAGCCAGCAATGCCTGCCCCACTTTTCACCATTTCCTGGAAAAACTTTACTTATATTTCAAATCTCAGCTAAGCTTCACCTGCCTTAGAAAGTCATCTCTACTTCCCCACCAAACCTCACACACACACATTGGGAGCTCTTGTCTTGTATTCAGACTTTGTCATAGCCCGAGTTGAATTGTGTCCGCAAAAAAAGATACATTCAAGTTCTCACACCTGGTACCTGTGAATGTGAAGCTAGGGTTCTAACAGGTGTAATCAAGGTTAGATGAAGGCATACTACATTAGAGCGGGCCTAATCCAATGACTAGTATCTTTTTTTTTTTTTTTTTGAAATGGAGTTTCACTCTTGTTGACCAGGCTGGAGTGCAGTGTCACAATCTCGGCTCACTGCAACCTCTGCCTCTCAGGTTCAAGTGATTCTCCTGCCTCAGCCTCCCAAGTAGCTGAGATTACAGGCACTTGCCACCACACCCAGCTAATTTTTGTATTTTTAGTGGAGACGAGGTGTCACCATGTTGGCCAGGCTGGTCTAGAACTCCTGACCTCAGGTGATCCACCTGCGTTGGCCTCCCAAAGTGCTGAGATTACAGACGTGAGCCACCGCACCTGTCCGAAGAGTATCTTTATGAGGAAAATCTGAACACAGACAGACATACAGGGAGATTGCTAGATGATGATGGAGGCAGAGATTGGAATGAGGCATCTACAAGCTAACAAATGACAAGGACAGTCAGAAACCATCAGGAGCTAGCAAGAGGCAAAAAATGATCCTTCCCTAGAGCCTTTGGAGGGATCCTGGTCTTGGCTATACCTAGATTTCATGATTCTAGCCTCCAGAACTGTAAGAAAGTACTTTTCTATTGTTTTAAGCCACCTAGTTTGTGGCATTTTGATCCAGCAGCTCTAAGAAACCCACACACCCTCTCACACCCTCTTCCTTATTCAATCATTCAACAAATTTCATTAAATGGTGACTATGTGCCAAACAGTATACTTTCTTGCTTTCCTCTTGATCCACTGCTAATCAATATGACCCTCCAGGTCAGGAACTTTATCATTATATTCCATAGCCTACACAATTGCATACACAGAAGAGGGTGCTAATAAATAATTGGTGATTAAATGATTAAATGCCGCTATTGATTTTTCATAGTGAGGTTATTTTTAAAGTGCTTTTGTCTCCTAGTGAAGAGTGATATTCAAAGAGATTTTGAAGGCTGAGAATAAAAGAAAGCAGTTTTTTAATGACAATCACAAACGTACCTAAAGTAAAGAAAACAGAATATGTGCATTTTAAACAAACAGGTCTTAGATTTCTGTTGTTGTTTTTCTCATCAACTATGCAAATAAAATGCCATTTCTCTTCGATTATATGAATCTTCTTTACTTTATCAGCATAAAAACAGCCAAATGGACTTTCAATGAACTTGAACAACATTTTTTGGAAAGGCCCGAGGCACAGTATAGCATAATGAATAAATTCTGAAGTCAAAATGCCTGAGTTTGAATTTCTGCTTCACTACTCCTTTGGTATAAACTTTAGCAAGCATTTAATCTCTCAAGACCTATAATTCCTCATCTATAAAGTAGGATTAATAAGTATATGTTACATATAAACATATTGGAGGATTCAAAGAGATACTGTATCTTTAATATGGTGTCTTGGTTATAGTGAATGTTTGATAAAGGTTAATTTGATTTATTTCTATTATATTACTCTCATTAGTAATAAAATGACTTCTATAACAGTTATGGTTACAAAATCTGGTATGAAACTGTCTTAGTCCATCTGTGTCGCTATAACAAAAGACCTGAGACTGTAACTTGTAAACAATAGAAATTTATTTCTCACAATTTTAGAAACTGAGAAGTCCAAGATCAAGGCAATGGCATCTAGTGAGGACCTTCCTGCTCCATCCTTACTTGCCCTAAGGTGTAAGGACAAAAGGCAGACAAATGCTGTGACATCACATAGCAGAAGAGCAGAAGAGTGAACCCACCCCTGATAGCCCTTTTTATGAAGGCAGAGCCCTCAGGACCTAAACACCTCCCACCAGGCCCACCTCCCAACACTGCCTCGCTGGAGAGCAAGTTTCTAATGCATGAATTTTGGGGGACATATTCAGAATTATGGCAGCATCTATTAGAAAATCTTACTAACTGAGAAAGATTAAATATTTAAGATTCTAGGAAACAGGTGAGATCATTCATTCATTCATTAACTTCTACTGAACATGGGGCAATTACAAAAATAAGAGTCAAAGGAAAGATTGCTTTTGTCTTCAAGAGGCAATCAATCTACTCTTGATCAGCATTTCTAAGATGATTGGCTTCATTTTAAGTCTTGCAGCACTGAGATATATCACCATAGCAAGGGGTTGTCCATGTTGAGACATGGATGAATCAGAAAGAACTCCCTGTAAATAACTCAAGGTAGTATAGGCAGATAGATTTATAGTTGCAGGATTCACTGGCTCCCTACTTTCCTGGAAAAATGCTTATAACTCCTTAAACACAAGACACTTTATGTTCTCACTTCTTCTTATCGATAGACATATATTACTATTTACACCTCCTACATTATATTTATGTTTTTATTGGATCTCCTTTCTCTTTTTTTTTCTCCTTGGAAAATTGGAAAAATTGAAAGATGTTATAAGACTTTAATTATTACTACCTATTATTTTACCCATTCTTGATTTCCTATATGGTGATTATAACTTTTAAGTACCCAATAAAATATTATTTTATACATTCATTTCAACTAACTAATTTTTTATCTACTTTCTTTTTGCTCACCATGCCTACTTGCATCTCATCTCTTTTTCTGGAAATATTCCTTCGGAATACTTCTTTCATTAAATTTTACTCAAAAATGCATCCTTTAGAAATGCATTTATTAAAGTGCTATAAGTGGCAAATGCTGTTTTCCTATATTTCAATTTGATCCTTATTCTTGAATAATAGTTGAGCTGGTAGTCATTTGTTTCTTGGAGCACTTTGAAGATCTCTCTTTTCCATTATTGCTAATGCAAAGCCAAATTTAAGACTCTCATTTTATCCTAATTAATTCAATTTTTCTCTTGACTGCATTTCAGATTTTTTGTGTGTGTTTGGTGTATTTTAGTTTATCTATGATATGCCCTGCTGTATATTTCTTTATATTCTAATTGTGATCTATTGGGCCTCCCCAAAGTCAGAAATTATGATCAGTTTTGAAAATTATTCTCCGTTATAATTTTGTTAGTGTTCGTTGTAAAATTATTATTAGCTTTATTATGAAGGTGTTAAAAATAAAGTGATTACTGGAGTGTTATTACCTCTACCTCTTTCATTTTATTCTCCACTTCTGAAACTCTGAAAATATATATGTTGGAGCTTTTCCTTCTGTTCTCTGTGTCTCTTAAACATTCTTGCTAAGTTTCTATATATTTACTCTTTGTACTGTAATCTGTGTAATTCTCTTCAATCTATAGTTTATATTTCCCAATTATCATTTTAGCATTTTCTATTCTAGTGTTTTACCAATTCATCAGATTAGTGATCTCTTCTTTTCTTGGTTGTTTATACTGACTCTTTCTTTCCTCATCTGTTTTGTAACTTTTACTGTGAATTTATATTCACATCTGTGTTTTATTTGTAAAAAAATCCGTAGAAACAAAAAGATAAAATTATTTTCTTCTTGATAAATTTTGCTTTTGCTTTTCCAATTGCTCTCGTAGACTTCCAATCTGGAAAGCTTGTATGTGCTTTATTGGCTTATAATTCAAATACTTTAGAAGTGGTGTAAATTCAAACTCTAAATCTGATTCAGGTCACAATTTCTTACGGGAGTTGCTTTTATTCATTTTTTTTTATGTAACACTCAAGTTAAGACATAATCAAAATTTTTTTTCTTTTACTGATTAACATATATTTTCTTTCCCCATCTTTCATTGCAGTATAGAACATAAATGTGACAATACTTGGGAGTCCCATTTCCATCTTCCCAATATGGTAAATTGAATAAAGGCATACATAAAGAAACAAATTTACGAATAAGTGAATCATTAAATTGAGGTGTTAATGCAGAGTTTGGCATTAGGAAGTGCCGTTAGAATTCTGGCTTTTTAATTTAGTAAATATGTGACCCAAAAATGGCTTTTTGTTTCAAGGCTTATTTTCACTATTTGTAAAATACCAATGAAAATTTCCATTTTTAGTTACCACAGTTATTTTGGTTGCAAATAATAGAGACTAAACACAAACTGATATAATAAAAATATGACTTTATTGGTATGTAATTGGAACAGCCCGTGGAAAGGTGCAAGTATTTCATGGACTTAAATGATTGATATATTCCCTTTCTTTCTCTATCTCTATCTCTACCTCTCTTTTTCTTTTCTTACAAATGTATTTTCCTTTTGCCTGGTTCTGTTATCAGACAGAATTTTCAAACAATGGCTATCAACAGTTCTGAGCTTACCTTCTATCAGTTTGACAACCCAAATTAAAAAGAGTCCCTATTTCCTATTTATGCCAAATCCCCAAGACTTGCTACTCATTGGATATGATTTCCTATGCTTGAATCAGATAGCTATCCTTCAGTCAAAGGATAAAACTAGTGAGGTCCAAGCCATATGGTCTGAGCAGAGAAAGATGCTTTTCCAAAGCACCTTTGACTCAAAGCATTCAGGACCGTGATATAAGGAGAAATAAATAGTAATAAAAAATAACAATAATTCATCAGTATATAGGACTGTGAGGATAAAATGATGTAATGATAAGAAATTAGCATAATACTACTAGTAGTACTATAGTACAGTAGTAGTTGTAATAGTATCGTTGTCTTTCGGTATCCATGGAGAATTTGTTCCAGGACCTCCTATGGATGCCAAAATCCATGGACGCTCAAGTTTCTGAGATAACATGGCATAGCACTTGCATATAATCTATGCACAGCCTCTCATATACATTAAATCATCTCTAGATTACTTACAAAATCTAAAACAATGTAAATCCTTTGTAAATATTTGTTATACTATATTGTGTATAGAATAATGACAAGAAAAAAGTCTGCATGTTCAGCACAGATGCATTTTAAAAAAAATATTTTTGATCTGTGGTTGGTTCAATGCATGGATGCAGAACCCATGGATACTGAAGGTTAGCTGTGTTTCAACTTGTACTAACAGTAATAGCAGCAATAATAGTTGTGGGCTTTGATGTCAATGATTAAATCAGAAAAGTAGATAATTTTAATTTATTGTATCATATATAAGTACAACATCTGGTACATATTAGATATGACAAAGATTTTTGTTGAAACAATGAGCAAATGAATAAATTTAAAAATACCCTAATATTCTTAATTTAGTGGCTTTTAAATATTTCTAGCAGCAGAAGCGTTTTTGTGTGTGTGTGTGTGTGTTTGTGTTCCAAAAAATGATCATTTGATAATCCCAGCCTTTTATATCCCCAAGGTAAAAAAGTATTCTTTTGTACTCCTGGAGCAGGCCACTGTATTTATGGTTCACCAGGAGACATAGGGAGAAAATTATATCTGAGAAAGCAAGGTTTTGAATTGAAGAGATTAATTTTACACTGAGGAGTAGGTGGGTGCCAAACATTTATATTTTAATGGGAAGAGAGCTATATGAATCAGAACCTTCTTTTACCTTAATCAGAGAGGCTTCTTTAGATGAAATGCAGGTAGTTTTAGTCATTCTAAAACTCTTTTCCTACCAATTACCAACGTGCTTTTGGGAAAGATAGACAAGCTTGATGCTGATTAAACTCTTGGGTTGTATTTTGTGAATGTCTACTATTTTACAATTGTGAATAATAATTTTAAGACCATATTTTCCCATTTGTTTGTAACATAAAAGACTCAGGGAATGAAAGCCTTTGAGACTCACATATGTCTAACAAATTAGCCCTATCCCTAAAGAATTGGTATTAAATTTGATGTAACGTATCTCTATTATAATAAATTTCCATGGACCGGATAGTAGAACTATGTAACTGGGACAGAAACTACGAGTTCTAGAATGGAACTTGATGTTTTACAGAAAGTATGGCTATCAAACACGAAGGTTTTCTCTTTCCTGATAGATAGAAACTTAACTACCTCATTGATGTAATGCTTCACTGATTATTTTTTAACTCGGCTATGTTTACATGCATATCAATAATCTAGATGAATGTAGTCGTAATTGGCATAATAAATTTTCCTTGTTTGATTTTTCTTATTTATTACTCTAGAGAAGGAAATGTCATTAACCCACCTTACATTCAGCAGACAGGTTCAAATCTGTTTTTTCAGACTTTGTTTGATGTCCTTTCCTTATTCCCACTTTAACATATCCTTTACCATGAGCATACAGTTACCTTACTTGCTGCTAATTCGTCCATCAATCCTGTATGCATTTGCCAGAAACAGTTTTGCTTCAGTAGCAGTGCTTGATTCTCAGTGTATAGGCACTAGGTTACCTATTGAATCGAAGGAAATTCCACAGCATAGTCAGCCCTGGGACTTCCTGTTTTTAGTCTAGTGATTCTTTAAATGTGTCATGACTGAATAAGTAATGAGTTACCTAACACAAACTTGAATTTTAACTCACATTAAGTATTAATGGGTTTACATTCACCAGGTTTAAACTGATGAACACTTGGCGACGCTACCTCCAATGCTCCACCCCAATTCCAATTTTAATGTTGCTATTGGTTTCTCCTTTGAAAATACAGGTCTAATTTCAATACCTACTTGCTCTCAAATCTCTCATAGTTTCCTGTTCCTGAGAGAATCAGATACTCAAAACATACTCTGACATCCTAACCTCCTCAGCAGGTGGAGTTCACTTAAATTCTGTACAGCAAAATAAAGGTTATGAAAACCTTTTGACAAGTCATAAAGATAAGATCCTATGCACTTCCCTTTCTTTTTTCCTTTACTTCTCACATTTACATATAACCTATAAAATAATTCTAGAAACTGAAATTTTATTGACTCCAATAATCTCATTTCTCACTCCTGCTTGAAATCCTACTGTTATTGAACTAATTTAGGGCCTCATCATATCTCATTTGGGCTATTTCAGGATTGCCTAATTCACTTGTCTGAATCTTACTGCTCTAACTTCAGTCTATCTCTCATGCTATAGCCAGTGGGATCTTTTAAGTAGAAAAATTTGATCATGTCACTTGCTTCTGTGGTGACCCATTTGGAACCCAAGGGTTGTTAAGAGTTGTTATGAAGACTATGTTAAGCTGAAGACATTTGAGATGTATCAGATACATGAAGAAACATTCTTAGAGCTCTGTTATCTGACTAAAAACAGGAACTTCTCAAAAATAAATGAGGCAGCCATAAATTCCCTCTTTGGGGCAGGTCCTCTTCCAAGAGGAAAACCAAGAATGAACTTGCCATAAATTCCCTCTAAGGGGATTTTTTTTTTATTTTTTTGGCCATGAGGAGGGTGTTAAGACCACCTGCATCTGCATACACAAACATTTTCACCAACTTTCATAACTTCAATTTATTCTCCTAAAACCCTTTTGTCTTTCCTGTAGGCACCTATTTGTTCCCCCCATAGAAATCTTGTATTCCCTCTCTCTTACTAAGTTGGGCGTATAAGCTTCCAACTTTAACCACTTAACAGCTAGCTACTTCTTCTGTTAGCTCGATATGCATACAAACAGCCCTTTCACTTCCTTACCCTGGCTGTTAGTCTTCCTAAGACGAGGCACCTGCCTGTGTCACCAGCCCTTGTCCTGCTCCTCTTCTAGTCCTGTTCCTGCTGTGCCAAATCCGATCAGGCAACCTGTTCACTGGCCTCACACTCATTCATGTGTGTAGAACAATCTTTGCTTGTCAACTGGGAAAACTGTTGTTCAAAGTCTTATCCTGATCATCACGTTATATTTGAAGTTTTCATTATTATGGTCTGTCAAGATCGAATTAGTCTCACTTCCTCTGAACTATCTACTTCCTGAATGTAATTTTCCTTTTGCCCCTATTTCACAGTTACTTGTGGCATTAGGGTTATTAATAATTATTAGTTTAAGTTTTAACGCTTCAAGGAAAAAACATCAAAATATTTTTCTGATTATTTGTATATACCAGGAATTGTAATGTGGAGATAGCATAACTAGATAGACTAAATTTCTCTTGACCTGTATAGGATAGTGACTGTTTTCCTCGTATTTGTTACTCTGAGGAGAGAAAGCACTGACATATATTTATTAAATGAGCATTTAAGTAATTGGATCTTTAAATAATTGGATATGGTATGAACTATGAAGAGAATTCAGTCTCATTTAAAAAAATATTTTTAATTAGTTTTGACCAGATTTTCGGAAGCTACATAATAAAAGCATGTTGATCCCATCTCCAAATCAAACTACTAAAGAAGAGATAATCACCCATCCAAAAAATTGTAACATGCTCTTAGATCTGAAAGGCAGACCGGCAAACATGCTTAGGGCATCTGCCCCATCCTACGTGGAGCTCTCCAGAGGTGCATTCACATAATTCTATCGACTCTATTATAGCCATGTCTAGGCTTGCCTTCAGCAGTTCCAATAATAGCAAACCCCTCACCTCCAATCACAAGTTGTTCTATTAACAATCATAAAATTTTTTAGCAGCTGAGGAAAAAAATCGTGTGTGTGTGTGTGTGTGTGTGTCTATAGACTTTCAACAACTTGCTGCTACATTTTTACAGATAAAATTAAGACAACTCTTTAAAAGGAGAAGGGAATTTTCAATATACTAAATGACAAGGAAACTTGTTTTTCTTCTCTTTCTGATAGAATGAGAATACTGTGAAGAAACTGGAGTCCTTCTAGTTCAACATCACTGTCTTACAGGTGGGGTACTGAAGTCCAGGAGAGGACTACGCAGACAAGTAGGCTACTTCGTGGACAAGCCAGGACTAGAACATCCATCTGCCTAATCTCCCAGATCTCCTTTCCCCATTCCACCTCCTCTTTATCTGGGAAAGACTTTACTGAGTTTTTTTTTTTTTTGGCTCTCCCACCTTCCATAATATTCATATATATATATATATAGATAGATAGAGAGAGAGAGAGAGAGAGAGAGAGAGAGTGAGAGAGTGAGAGAGAGAGAGATTATGGAAGGTGGAAGAGACAAAAAAATTTATTACATATATAATATATAATAAAAACAATTATAACATTATATATAATTTGTAATACAGATAATTTTATAATTACTTTAGTGATAGAATAAAATTCAGCAACATTACTGTATTTACCACATGTCCTCAGTCTCCTGCCCCATTCACCCTCCAGCCTGACTACACACACAGCAAGCAATAATTTAGCCCTTCCCACTACCCTGAGTAGAGCTTTTCTCTTTCCGACTGGTTCCTAAGGTCTTCGTGACCGATCTATACAGTCGGCTTGAAAGGACAGAATCTGAGAAGCAGAGGAGGGGAGAAAGAGTTAGGGAACACTATTAGAGTCGTGTCAGTTAAAAATGGGGATACATTCTGAAAATACGTCATTAGGTGATTTTGTCATTCTGCAAATGTCAGAGTGTACTTACACAAACCTCGATAGTATAGCCTACTATACACCTAGGCTATCTGGTATAGCTTCTTGCTCCTAGGCTGCAAACTTGTAGCATGTTACTGTGGGCAACTGTAACACATAGTAAGTATTTGTGTATTTAAACGTATTAAAACATAAAGTATGTACAGCAAAAATACGGCATAGAAGATAACAAATGGTATACCTGTATAGGGCACTTACCATGAATGGAGCTTGCAGGAGTAGAAGTTGCTCTGAGTGAGTCAGTGAGTGAGTGGTGAGTGAATGTGAAGGTCTAGGACATTATATACACTACTGTAGACTTTACAAATACTGTACATTTAGGCTACACTAAATTTATAAAAAATAAAGTAACTATGCTACAAGGTTATGACCGCTGAGATGTCACTAGGTGACAGAAATTTTTCAGCTCCATTGTAATCTTATGGGACCACCTTCACTTATGTGGTTTGTCTTTGACCAAAATATTGTTATGTGACCTGTTATGTGACATGTGACACCAATCTACGAGAATCCAGAGAGGGGAAAGGCAGAAGCTATTAATTAGATCCTTTTTGGCTGGGAGAAGACAGACTTTTAGCGGTAGAGGGTGCAGATGGACTGATGTCAACTGAAGCTCCAGAGGATGCTGACTGCAAGACTACATAGGAAGGGACACGTAGGTTTATGGCTTAAATCTCCTTTATAATCAGTAAAGAGTAAAACTTTGTTATTATTGTTGTTGTTATTATTGGTAGGCCTGTTTGAACAGTTTCAGTAAACATGGCCTTGCTATAAAAGCTTTGGCTTTACTTGAGCTAAAGTAGATAAACAAATTAAAATTCTTGAACAACTAGGTTTAAATGCATTTAAGAATATTATATTCTAGACTAGGAATTGTCAAGCTAGGGCACATTTTTTTTTGTATGGCTTATGCTCTACGTGATTAAAGGGTTATACAAACAACAGCCAAAGCATAACTGGCAGGCAAATCCTAAAGTATTATTATGTGGCCCTTTACAGAAGACACTTGCTGACCCCTGTTCTAGACGAAGGGCGAGGAAGGCCTTTTTACATTTCCTAAATCCTTGAGTTTGAACTTTCCCTTAAAAATCAGTTGGAAAATTGGCCAGATGTAGAAATTGGGACCTGGGGGACCAAAGTGCGACTCTATCCAAAGTGAGACTGACAATCAGGAGTGGTTACAGCTGACAGCTCAGGTCAATACTGTGGGAGGAGATTAGAATGCAGAGATTATGAGGACTCTGTGGCTGCTCTCAAGACGCTTACAGGCTAAGGACAGCAGATCCAACATGGAAGCTTTTCAAAGTTTGAGAGGCATTTCTTGAAAAGGGATCTGTTAATTTTAACATAACGGCCAACAAAGCTTTGGAGTTAATCTCTTTGAAAAAGTCATATGACTCCAACAGTTTCTTTCTTCACAGAATGGCAACAAAATTGATAACTTTTTAATTAATATTATTGTGAAAATTAAAGTACTGACCTTTCATATTACCTGGCACAGACAAGTGATAGGTAGAAATTATTAAATTGTAGATGTTTAATTCTTTGTGACTTAAAAAAACAATCTCCAGCTCATACAACAGGTTGTGGAGCAATTGACAGCTTTGAGACAGCTCAGTAAGACAGATGAGAGGCAAATGATAGAGCTATTTTAGTGGATAAGAGACATGGGATGCTTAGTTTCTTCCCCAGGTAGTTTTAGATGCCCAGATGGAGTGGAATTATCATTTCCATTATCATCAGTGTAACTAGTGAAAGGATATATACATAATTGTCTCAAACACCTTGCTTTTCTTTTCTTACAGCTGAATCCCCAGTGTTTAGTTAATATCTTAACTGCAGAGAGTCCCCAAAGGACAAGGGGTCCCAAGAGGTCTGTAACGGGTAAAGGTGTCTATAGTGTTTAATACTTGGTTAAAACAAGCAAACATACAAAAACACATAACACAATAAACACAAAACTGAAAGATTAATCATTTGTTACAAGCTTTATAAAAACCTCCCTCTGACCTTCAAAATGTCCATGAATCCCTATGTCATATAGCCAAGGGTTATTTTTAACAATTTAAGGAATGGCCAAATAAATCTTACACTAGGCACATGGGAAAGATGATCTGGATATCATAGCATCATTTCATTTTATTAATACCGATATTTGAGTAAAAGCTGAAATAGGATTTGTTACGCCAGACTCTGTAACAGCATAACATTATTTATACTGGTAGGTATGGGTAAGTAAGTGAGTTAATGTTGCAGCATTTTTTAAAGCCAGCTGTTCCCCAAGCAAGGAAATATCTGGCTGTCATAAATGATCAATTGTATAAAAAGGTCCAAGCTTTGCAAATTTCTAAATAAGATATTCAGTGAAGTTCTCCACCTACCTAAACAAGCTTATTCTAGCAACCAAGTTGTGAGACTAAGAGCTTCGGTTTCATGCTTATAGATATGTTTTCCTTACCTCAGAGTGTCAGTAAATCGAAAATGTCACAACCCTTGGGGCACATGAAAAATGCATATTATTTCACATCTGTTTTTCACTTGATCCCAATGGGCCTGATATTTCTCCAAATTGCTATGTGGAAAAACCAATTTAATTTGATTGAGGTATCAACAGAAACTTAAAGCAAAGTAGAATACTTGCTTTAAGGTTAAAATGGGAAACTTTGCTTTGTATTGTTATTGCTGAGAAATGCTTCTAGGATAATTGTTCTATTTTTTTTAATTTATTTTCTTTGCTTCTGATACAACTTTGAGTCGTCTCTTTAACATGTAGTTCAAGAAGCCTTCCAAAATTTCATAAAAAATATTTTTCTCTTTTCTAAAAACTGTAAAGGCTTATAATGGAAAGACAAAAGCTTAGAAATGGACAGACTGAGTTGAAGGCACAACACTGTTTTGTAACAGCTGTGTAACTTTGGTGAAGTTATTTAACCTGAGACTCATTTCCTCTCATACAAAATTAGATACAGGATACAAACACTTTAGTAGATATAAATGCCCAAGCAGAACCTAAGCAATAATAATTCTGTTCATTTTAAAAAACAAATGGACATTTATAATCAGTTGAATGAAGCCTTAGATGATAGAAAAGATGACTGATCCTGGTCCCTGCCTGTTTAGTAACAATGTGATTTCATTTTTATAAACATTTCTATGTATCATGACTCTTGTCTTCACATATTCTACAGTTATCTGCAAAGCATGGTTTTGACTATCAGAATATCAAAAATCACTCCAAATGCAGGAAATGTAAAAATACAAGAACTATATTGAAGGGAAATGTTGGTGATCTGAAGGAGGATGGAATATACCCCAATCCATCAACCTCTGATCATCTCTACACTCTCGCCAATCTCCTCAGGGGGAGGCATCAGATTCGATTAAGCACAATCCATTTTGCAGAAGGGCTGTGTGTTCACTGATAAGCGTGCTCAGCGGCAGGCAGAGCATTGTCTGCACCTTCTCCCTAGAGCACTCGCTGGCTATTTATTCCACTTTTCCCCTATCGAGCAAAGACATTTACTAAATTTTGCTTTATGTTGTCACAGGATTCCTTTGAAAAGCACCCTGTTTGGAGCTGGCTGAAAAGGTTGGCAAAGGAGGATGCCTTGTGACAAGCTCACAGGGCTGTACTGGCATTGTGTGGGATTTCTTAGGGAAAATTATCCCTTCACTGGGCAATTAAAATCCATCTGGTTACTCTGCCAGCTGAAGAATTCAGCGAATTCAGTGCCAGAAACTATCAGGTGTGGATGTCTCAAATTTCCTTTGAATGAGATGTTGGGAACATTCATCCCTCAATGATGTATCCCTTGTGAAATACTGTTAAAAATACAGAATAGGAAAAGAGGGTCATACAGCCGCAGACTTGTTTATCAGGAGTTCTTTACCATTTTTTGTAATGTCAACCACTTTGGCCATCTGGTAAAGCCCGTGGACACCTTTCTCAAAATAATATAAAATACATTTATACAAGTGCAAAGAACAAATTATATTTAATTAAATTATAAATATTTATTGGTAATTCAAATAGTAAGTTCAAGCAGCAGGTCTGATAACTAACACAATTTCAAAATGGTGGTAAGTATAAATGTTATCTCAATATACATGCAGCATCTTTAATATGATACAAAATTATTTTTATTTCTATTGGTGATAAAGTGAGAAGAATAGCTAACACTATTGAATTCGTTGCCCACATTTATAAAACAATGGATATTTAAATTTCAATTACTAAATCGATAATGATAAAGGCATTATTTCTTCATTCACGTACATGGTGCTCCGTTTATGAACATCTAGTGGGAAAAGCACTGGTCTCAGAGTGAAAAGACTTGAGTCGGTAATCTAATGCCACCACATTCTAGAGGTATGATTTAGGCAAGAGAGTGTAAGAACTCTTTCTCAACTTTATTTCACAGGGAGTTTTGTAAAAATTGAGTGATATAATAACACCAATAATAATATTTATTGAGAACTTACCCTGTGGCAAGTACTATGCTCATTGCTTTAAAGGCATTAACTCAGGACATGTAGGAGAGAATTCTTGATATAATCCAAAATTGTATCCAAATATACATACAAGGTTCTTACATGAAACAAGATATCTTAGAAAATCCATTTTAGCCTAGACTTTTCATGGCAAAAACTTTAAATCCTGAAGGAATTCCAGAGGAACTTATACTATGTTATATTGGTATTATTTTAGTAGAAGAAAAGGAACTTGAAGAGATCCATGGTTATTTTGTTGGGTGTCACCCTGAGGAACAGAGGGATTGCACACCAGAAAATTCCACACTGACACTATCAGGCTTCGGCCTGTACTACCAGAAAATTCCACACTGACACTATCAGACTCCGGCCTGTACTACCAGAAAATTCCACACTGACACTATCAGGCTCTGTCCTGTACTACTGCTCCTGCCCAAAGCTCTTTTTTCAGTACAGTTTTGGGGTGATGGTGGTTGGGGTAATCATAAAAATATCCAACCATATAGGCACAGACTAGTCAGAAAGGATTCCTCACCATTTGGAAAAAAAATGCCAGTATTGAGCAAAAGGCTTAATACCTTAAAAATTCATCCCAATATCATTAAAAAAAACGTAAAGTACAGAAACAGAAAAAAAGTCCTATATTGTTTTAATGAAGTAAGCATACATGTGATACCAACCCTAATAGTTACTGGTTTAAAAAAATATAAATATAGCTCTCCCATAAACAAGAAATGGTATTCCCGGAACATAGATATTCATCAATATTAAAAATATATCTTTATAATTTATCATATTAATAAACTAGGAGACAAATTATATAAGTACTTCTCGTAATGCTTATAAGCCATTTGAAGTTTCTGATTAAAAATTAATAAATATCAAATATATATATTTCACTGACATTACAAAGCATATCTATCTCAAAATCAAAGTCAACATCATACTTAAAAGAAGAAGATTAATGAATATTGTGATATCTATAATCACAATTAGTATTAATCCTTTTTGGAAGTAGCAGCCAACAATTTAGAGAATAGAAATGAGTTGTATAAAATTTAGAAGGACCTAATAAATATGATTATGAACGTGGAAACTCAAGGAAGTGATTGTAAAAACTATTAGCACCAATGAAAGAATTTTGTGAGGGCCTGAGCACCAAATATTAATACATAAAATAACAGTTTTTATATATGCAAACCAAATCCACTTAAACGACATAACAAAAGAAAAGAAATTCATTCAGAACAGCAATTAAGTAGATAAAATACTTAATAACACATCTAACAAGAAATGTCAAGATTTATACAAAGACAAATTTTAAATGTTCCTGCAGTACCCAAGGATGATTTGAAGAAACAAAAAGTCATACTGAGTGTTTGCACAGGAGGATTCAACTTCATAGCAATGCCCGCACTCCCTAAGGTACTCTACCAATTTATCATGATACAAATACAGTACAAACCCAACTTTCCCTTGGGTTGAAAGTCAACAGTTGATTATAAATTTTATATTAAAAAACAAACAATAATCATTTAAAAACTTAAAAAATAGATTGGTGTTTAAGTATATAAAAGCTACCAAATATTGAAGGATATTCTATAGCTCTGATAAAGAAGTATGATAATGGCGAATAAATAGAGAGTCAGTGTCTCAGATTAGACAGTCCAAAAATAGACTCAGATATGTATTGAAGTCTTCTGTCTAATAAAGATGGCATTACAAATAAGTAATGAAAATATGAACTATTCAGTGAAAAGTTCTATATAAACCTGATGGCCAGTTGGGGAAAAATTGGTTCAATTTATACCTTACACGTAGTAGTAGGACAAATCTAAATGAAGCAAACATTTTAAATATTTTTGGAAAATAAAATCATAAACTTATTGATAGAAAGCTTGGGGTGTTTAAAAATAATATCAGATTGGAAAAGACATTTATAAATATAATCCGAGACTCAGAAGACATTAAAACAATGTTTAAATCATCTACATAACTGGATGACAAAAAGCACCATAAGCAAAATGAATAAATGAATAGAAAAATATTTTCAACTCATCACATGAAAAGATAGAAAATTAGCTTCAATAAAGCTTAAAGTTTTTAAAAGATAAATAAATAAAAAATCCAATATCTAGGAGAATAATGGGAAAAGGAAAGTAAGCAGACAGTTCACATAAAAGAAAAGGCAAATGACTCTCACACACATGAAAATATGTTCAGTCTCATTCAAAAACAAAAAAAAAATTAAATTAAATTAAACTAGTATGCCACCTTTAACCCACTCAATTCCAAAAATAGAAAAGTTGGATAATTCACAGTGTCGAGGAGCATATAGGGAAAAAGGTATTCATATTACTGGCTGGGATAAAATCTGCACATCTATAGAATACAATTTTACAATGTTTGGCAAAATATGTATTATATATATTACTTGAATACACATCAAATTACTGCTATATGAAGTTGTTTGTTGCAGAAATATTTATTAATGTCCATCAATAAAAGGCTGCCTAAACAAATTGTGGTACTTTCATATAATGTATCTCTTCCATGTTTACTAAGAGTTTTTATACACAGGTAAGTTATATTTATACATCTTCACAGTTTTATGTGTTTGCTTAAGAAATAAACTCACAATATTTATAAGGCTTTTAAGTTAAACTATAAATAACATAATATTCTATATAGTTTATTGCATTCTATAAGTTTAAAATAGGCAGTACATGTTTCATGTAACAAATTGTAGAAAATCGTGAACTAAATTTTTTAAAACGGCAAAAAATCTTACAGATTGTCATTATTCACCTGTCATCTGTCACTATCAGCATTTATACATTAACAGGTGAACTTTTCATCTCACAAGAAGCCTGTATGGTCACTGACTGCAGGGAACTCATAAAAAGCATTCTGAGAGAGATCTTAACAAAACATATGTGAGTATTGTATTCATTTATTTATTTACAGAGTTAGGTAAGTAGTAGGCAGGTAAGTGAGTAGGTTTAGATAAATGAAGATAGATAGGCAGATGGAAGGACAGATGGATAGATAGAGTCAGTGTGTAATTATTTGTTTCTTCATCAATGTTACTCCCCCATCACATGCATACACACCTACTCCTGCCTCTCTTTTAGACCCTGACACCATCTTTTAACTCAGATAGTCTTACTATAATACAACATGAAAGAGTTCAAGTCAGTGATCCTTTCCCCTAGGGCAGTATTTTCAAAGTATGGGTTTCAAATAAAATGTGGATCTTAAACGCAATTTAGTGGGTCATAAACAGCATTTTATTTGAATAGAAAAAACAGAACTGAATAGAGAACATAAAAACATGCATAATAAATAGGTTTAGATATTGTTTCACAACAATTTTCTTTGAATTTTAGTTGCAACTTCATTTATGATATGTGGACGGGTTTTGACAAAAAACATATTTCTTAGAGTGGGGCAAGATAAAAAGCCAAAAATATTTGAAAATCATTGCCAGATTTTAGGTACCAAAAAGCAGATGGGAGGATTTAATCTAAGATCTAGATAAGAAATCATTTTCTAGGGCTTTGCAAGTTAAATCACAGCTAAAGCAATTAATATTTACATTGAATTTACTAAATGTTTTTACATTCATCTTCCAATTGATCTTCTAAATCATTCCCTTTATGCAGATAAGGCAACCGAGATTTAGTAGAGTGTCTTTTCCAAGTTCATTTAGCTAAGAAGCTATAATGTAGAATTAGAAATCCAGCCCAGGCTGAATCCTATACCTTCTTGATTGACAAAGATGGCAAACCAATTTATTCATTTGTTTATTCACTCATTCAAAAATGCTTATTGCATTTTTGATTTCCTCCCTGTGCACTATAAACAAAATTTTTGAATTCCTCCCTGTGCACTATAAACAAAAAAAAATGTCTATTATATATATTCCAGCCATAGTGCTGAGAACAGGGAGGAAACTGAGGGCAAAACAGACAAGGCCCTTTTTTTCATGGGACTCACAGTGTAACATCAATAAGACTGGCAAGTAGCAACATGTGAGTGGACCTCGAGAAAGTTCACCTTCTCTCTGAACACTGATCTCACTGATACCTGAGACTCATGATGCAAATTAAAAAGCAGGGATTTGTCATTACACCAACCCATGTTCAAATCCTCACTTCTTTCTCTACCTTGCTTGCATGCTTTTGATGTTGGGCAAGTAACTTCTCAGCCTCAGCTTCCTCATTCTAAAATGGAGATTAGAACACCTAAATTGCAGGGCTGTTGGGAGGGGGATTAGAAATAATACAGTAAAAATTCAAGGGCCCGTGTTTTGTACCTGGCAGCTATTATTATTAGCTATTGTACCAGTGAATCCACACAAATTCTGCAGGATACTCGCTTAAAACACAGGGGCTCAGACATCAGTGTTAACAGTGATAGATATGAAAACACCCTAATAAATGCCTGTCAAGCCTCCTGCATGTATAAATGCCAATTTGCAGGCCCTGGCAAATATAAATGTAAAAGCTGTCTACAAATAATGTGTTTAATGAGGACAATAAAAACACAACACAGCACAAAGAAAATTGAGAGCTCAACATTCCCATCAGTGCCAAAGTATTTCATTTGTTTCATCTACATAAGTCTACAAAGCCAAGCTTGCTTACTATTGAAAATTATCTTGATGCAGTGGTAACTGGTTCTGCTTAAGGCACCCAGGCCTATCTAAATGTAAAATACTCCCCTCAGGACACTTAGGAAGGCTGAAGCTATTTGGCAACAATCTTTTTAAAGTTCCCTGTAAACATTTATGCTGACCCTTGATGCCATCCCATTCTCTGGAGTTTAGCATCCCTAGGGTAACACCACAAATTATGTGAAATTGGGTGGTGGTTAGAGGATGTAGCTTCACTAAGAAGAGTGAAAAGTAATACAAACTCTTATGAATTTATCTACAGTAAAAACCTATTGTTAGTTTAGGAAAGGTTTGTTTAAGCTCTGACATTTCAAAATAAGGCATCAAATATTCTAGGCTGCTTAATTTTTGCAAGCTGGGAAACTTGTGCTTTCGAAAAGGAAAAAAGAAAAACAAAAACAAATGAAGAACATTTAAAGAATATTTTCTTCCTCCTCAGTTCTGTCAGCCCCAGACAGACTGAAAACAGTTCCCTGAGCTAAGGCTTTGTATAAGGTTAAAGTAAAGGATTTAAAACAAATAGAAAAGATTACTTTATTCACATTAAACAAACTAGTCTTGAGAGAGAAGTAAATAATTCACATTGGGGAAAGACATGGATTCTTCTAGTCTACTGAACTAGAAGAAGTAATTTACTAGATACTATACAAATGGCCAAAAAATTACATTTTATGCACATTCATTTGTTCTCTCCCCCCTCCCAATCCCAGCCCAAACCACTGACTTCATTCAAAGACTGAGATGAGGATTGTTCAGGAATCCTGGTTTCCCACTTACAGATAGTTAAATAACAAGCATGGTTAACACGGATGATTTTATACTAGTGGCTAAGGAGCTTCCCATTTTCAGAACCTCAACCTAACTCTAAACTAGAGCTGCCTGCTTCTCTTCTCTCCTGTAGAATCTAACTTTTCTCAGTACAGAAGGTTTCCTCCAGACTCTAACACCATGTAATCCAAAGATCCCTCCACCTGCCCAATGCATTCAGAGAAAAAAATACTTAGCAACCTAGACATTGGAAAAGAACGAATTGGCACATAATGCATCCCATACATGACAGTAGAATAGACTATTTTAAGGAGAGAGATATTCCCTGGTGAAATAATATCTAAAATCTTTGTTTGCAGAAGAAATATAAATATAATTACTATACACAGATAGGCCTGATTATTTGTAGTATGTTGACCTTCACACTCTTAGTTATCTACCAAACATCTCTAGGGAAGAACACAAAATTCAGAAAGAGGAAAACCAAATGACTTGTCATCAGTGTCTCTTCTGACCTAATGCTGTCATTTTACAAAGATAAACCTCCTCTACCTCAGCAACCCCAAGATTTTTTGATTAACTGGAGAAAAAACATCCCCTCACCCAGGGTTGCACCCATAAAACTTTGCACATCACTTGGTTCTCACAGACAGGATGGATTTCCACATTCCTCAACCCCAGATCTTTCAGGCAGTACTCAACTGTTCAATCCTACCTGACTTCCATCCAAGGTTAAGGCCACTGCTAGGTCCTTCCTACATCTTCCACCCTTAGAGTCAGCATTTCTGCCTTTCTCTCCCAGGTAGTTGAAACAGTCAAGGAGAAAATAATTGTTTCCCATACCCACAGTCTATGCTTAAGATCTCAGGAGACTGAGAACTAGTCCTTGAGATCAGTGGCTCTTAAAGGTTAGCAGCATCAGAATCAGTTGGAGGGCTTGTTAAACAGGATGTCTGGGCTTCACTTCCAGAGTGTCTTATTTAGAAGGTCTGGGACGAAGATTGGGTGTTTATATTTCTCAGAAATATTCCAGTAGGACTGATGCTGTTGGTCTGGGACCACACTTCGAAATTTTAGACAAATATCCTGCTGATGATGGGGGAAGTTGGCAGCCCAATCTTGGTCAACGGAGTAGATAAGATCTACATCCCAAAGGCTGAGAGTGGAGGTCTTGGTCTTAAACAAAGGAAGAATGGAATGACTCCAGAATATAATTTTAAAAATCTCAGTAAAAGGTTTTCTAAAAAGTAAAACTGCATAAGAATAGGGGTACCACTCTGAATTGAAGGTACCTGATTTCAATAAACTGTGTCTGACATAAGGAATCTCAATACAGTGATTAATTCTAAGAAAGCTGTACTGCATCATATTTATCCCTTGGTACAGTAGGGTGACCACAGTTGCATATTTAATTTGGAAATTTTAAGTGAGTTTTAGGGAAATAGCAAAGGTAGAGACCTTTTAAATCAAGTGAGAAGAAACTGCTAGTTAGAGGTAATAAAAATATATTCTTAGGGCAAAGAACATTTATTAAAAGACTTCTACAATTTATACAAAGGATAATATTAGGCTGAACCTTTTTAAATTGCCAATACCTAAATGCATTTGACCTACAAAATGACAGCTTATTGTGGTTCAACCTACTAGTAATCTCAGTAACAAAGTGCAGTGTATTTCATTGAAAGCAGGTGAAAATCATTAGTTTGAAGATGCACAAGCAAAGATATTACATCTATTTTCTTCACTGCTCTCCCTGGTGAATTTCTATGCCTGGCAAATGGTAACCACTTAATAAATGTTGGTTGCATAAATAAATGGTCTATGTGGAATTAGGTGTTTTCAGAACAATGAAATTCCCTAAATAGGTATGGTTGGAGACCGAGTTTGTTTTGATCTTGTGTGTTTTGTGCTGAGTGATTAATCTTGTCTATTTCCATGAATTAATTTTCTTTTCTTATTTTTTATTTTACTCCTGTGAGGTCACCCATTGGACCACACCATGTACATAACTGTTGTCTAGACCGTGAACCAAGATGTATCTTGCCCTCTCAACCCCTTCTATCTTGCAGAACTGAATCATTTCATTGTTACACTTGCAATCCCTGTTTTCTAAAGCTTCCGCTGGACCCCCTTTAACCTTTGCCAGATTTCTACTTCTTATTTGAATGTCGTTCATCTTTTCCAATTGTCCTTTGGCTGGATTCAATGCTTAAGTGACTATTACTTTGCAATGCACATGCTGTAACCCCAATTTTCCACTCATTGGTGTTTATTTTCTGAGGAAAATTGAACTTCATTACAGATCTATTCATCTGTGAGTTGGAGGGAGTATAGTATTATTCCAGGCGTAAATGGGCCACTTTTTCCTCCTTTTGCTTGGGTAGCAAATGGGAAAATAAGTTTGGGTTCTTTTGCAGTTGATTTGCAAGGATACTTAATCAGAATTATTAGAGCTGTGGCAATTCCTCAATGTCAAGACAGAATATAATATTACTTATGAAATGTAAACAAAAGGGCTGTACTTGAAAATTCCAGTGCGCTATAAACCCACAGCAGGTAAAAATCACATGTGATTCAAAGAACTCACAGCTGTGCAACACTGTCTAGATCAATATGCTAGCACCTCACTTCACACAACAAAGGTGCTTTGAAAAATAGCTTGTCTATTAAATTTTTAAGGACCGACTCATATTTTAAGTGTCATAGAGAACACATAGCTAAAAATTAAAGAATGCATTTAAATAGCATTTTAGATTTTACAAGGGTTTTTATATAAAAATATGACACCGGGTTGTCATCACAAAGAGAACTGTCAGGGCAATAAAACCAATAGCAGTATGACCCCGTTTCATTGGTCAGGTTGGATTACATGACTCACCTAAGTTCACACAATATGTGGCAGAATTCAGTTATTAAGGAAATATTTTGTCCTAAAACTCAACTTTTTCCCTCTATTTCAGGTTGCAGGCAACTATAGTTTAACTTTCAATTTTAGATATCAGTCTGGTTTTAACTCAGTGCTCTTTATTTGGACCTCTTTCCTATAGATTTGGTGATATTTCCTATAAATTATGCCTATATGATCTACATCAAGATCTGAATTATTGATAGGCATAATTCTCTTTGATATTTTAGTTTTCTAGAAGAGCTCACACAGGACTTTGGTTAAATATAAAGAACTGTGTCTTAGACTGTTCCAGTTGCTATAAAAAATGCCATAGACTGGGTAGCTTCTGAACAACAGAAATTTATTTCTTACAGTTTTGGAAGCTGGGAAGTCCAAGCACAAGGTAAAGGGAGATTTGGAATCTGGTGAGGGACCTTTCCTCATAGACAAGCACCTGTTTCTGTCCTCACGTGGTGGAAGGGTCAAAGAAGCTCCCTAGGGACTCTTTTCTAATGGCACTAATAACGTTCATAAGGGCTCTGTCTTCATGACTTAATCACCTCCCCAAAAGCCACATGTCTTAATACTATCATACTGGGGACAAAGTTTCAACATGTGGATTTGGGGGGAACATAAGCAGTCTTACCATAGCAGGCTGCCTCTATATTTTTGGTATGAAACTCTATTTTTGGCATGGAACTACCAGAGGGAAACAGGGAGACATGGAGTTTTAGGTCCCTGTGATGTGACCCTGGCTTTATTTCTCTGACATTCCAATGAAGATTACCTACTCTAGAGATTATAGACTTATAATGGGGAATCTTCTATAATTTTTTTGTTTGTTTGACCTGAACATCTTTAGTAGCTAGGAACATAGCTTGAATATTTGATAACAAAGTCAAACTTAGGATAGAAAATTAACAGCAAAAGCAACAGGCTAGATAAGAGTAAATGCGTAACTTCTCTAGGTCTAACATGATGTACAAAGTTCTCTGTGATCTAGCTCTTGCCTACATTTTTCTTCTGCTATTTTCTAGTCTCGTTGGAAGCAAGAGAGAAAGAATAATATATTATTTCAAAGGGGAAATAATTAATCTATTCCACCACAAGGGGCCACGGTTTGAGCTACAATGTCCTTAACCATGTTTCCATAGAGTTACTTAAATAGTATGAAAAAGCACAAACTTCAACAAACTTGAATGTCCCAAACTTCTTTTTCAGAGTACATGTCAAGTATCACCTCTTTTATGTAGTACTCCTTACCCTTTCCTGGAAAAACTGACTGACTCCATTTATGTGTTGCTCAGGAGCTCGGTTTGGCTTGTTATACTTATTTTGAGACACTACTATAAGCTCTGAGCACTATACTCAATGCTAGTACTTTACTAATGTGTTTATCATAGTATTTGTTTTTCAGATTACCTACCTTTCTCCATAGCTAGACTGTGATTCAATGGAAGACAGACCCCGTGTCTTATAAATCTATTCCACCACAGGGGCCCATCATAGTTCTTAGCAAAAAAATCTTCTGTGTCAACCATAGCAGAAATAAAGCTGAAAAAGACATAGGGTTTTTATATACATCATCGAAGTACTCACAAGCTTGCTATGGAGGTAAATAATAAAATTTTCAAGCATTGATCACCAGAAGTCTGGTGAATATGGCTGCAAAAAAAAAAAAAAGCCTACCCATGTTATGAAGCCGGGTGACTTGCTTGGTAGATGCCAATTAGCATCATGGTTTGTAGCCTGAGAGCATGTTATATAAACTAATTGGGAAACTAATGGCTTTTGAGACCCATTAATATTATTTCAGATAGTTAAATGTCAGTATCCATTGTAGAAGGGCAGAGACCTGACTCAATTGGGGAATGTCCCTGCAGGAAGCGGTAAAGCAAAGGTAAAAAATAAAATGTGTGGCCAGTAAAAGGGAGTAAAATTCAAACTACAGAAGCTGCACATTTTCCCCATGTCAGGGTCCCAGTAATGAACAAGGGGCTTAGAACACGAAGTGACTGACAGATGTTAGAATTATCCACCACCCCCACACCAAGCATATGGGAATATCTGCAAAATGGTTCATGATTTTTCTGTAAAAAGAAACTGGTATGTCTATAATTCTTTACTCTCTGTTCTGGCCTCGGGATCTCCTGAAGGAGAGAGTAGCTTGGGTTATTGACAAATGCTACAATTACATAAGATTAAAAACTCCTTGTCACTGCCATACTGGCCCTCAGGTCTTTTCCATTTACTGAGAGGGTATCTGAAATTTCTACAATTCCATATTTTTTTTCAAGTAAGAACACTGGTAGCATCTCTTGAAATAGTGTTACAGGAAGACATAAAGGGTACAATGTGAGAGTAATACATATAAGAAATACTCTAGCCTAAAAGCTCACTTTAGACATGGAAAAATCAAGAAATGAAGAGTGAAATAGAATTGTCCAAAGAACAGAGGTTATAACATTATAGTGATTGAAATTGATTTATTACAAACTCAACAACAGGTATGGTGTTAGGCAAGGGCATAGTTGTTATCTCATTTAATCCTCAGCATGACTCTGCAAGTAGGCTTTTATATCTTCATGTCACAAATGGGGAAGGTGATATTCAGGGGTATTAATCAGTTTTCTTCAGATGGTAGAGTTAGTGAGAGACAGGAGAGCCAGAATTCATACTCCACCTTAAGTGAAAGGGAAGCCAATAATATGAATCTAATTTATCAAAGATTTTGGTCAGCACATTTTGGTCATATTATTTCCCAAACTCTTAAATGATAACCTGGATTGGCTAAAAAGCAAAATTTTATTATCAGATGTTGAAATTTATTTTTCCTTTTTTTTTTTTTTTTTTGAGGTGAGGTCTCACTCCATCGCCCAGGCTGGAATGCTGTGGCAGAATCATGGTTCACTGCAGCCTCCACCCCTGGGGCTCAAGTGATCCTCCCACCTCAGCCTCTCAAGTAGCTGGGACTACAGGCGCATGCCACCACACCCAGCTAATTTTTGTATTTTTTTGTAGAGACAGGGTTTTGCCACGTTGTCCGGGCTGGTCTCTAACTCCTGGGCTCAAGCCTCCGCCTCCCAAAGTGCTGGGATTATAGGCGTGAGCCACTGCGCCTGGCCTATTTTTCCTATTCTTAAAGTATTTTTTTTTGTTTTTCTCCACCAAGAGAGTTTTCATCTTTCCTTGTGTATGTTGAGGTTTCATCCATGTCCAGCAGGGGCTCTGGCCATTGCAATAAAATCTACTTAGGCACCAGATGAGAACATTGCACACTAACTGGAAAATCATTAAAAGAAGCACTTCCACGTGTATACTTTAAAATTAATGTCTCTGTCCTCATTTATGAACCAGAGAGATGTGTGTAAAAACAAATTGAGGCTCTCTAGTACATTTTGCCATTTCTGTCTTCCTCTGTAGAGCTCTTCCCCTCACAACCCTCTAACGCTGCCCCCCACTATGCTTAACATAATCTGCAATCTTCAGAGTCACTCATCTGCCCATAACCAAGGCCCAGCCACTTGTGGTGCACAAAAGGTTCAGTTCCTACAGGAAGGCATCCAAAAAGCATAGCCGAGTAGCATTGATATGCTCAACTGAGAAGGGCCTATAAGTGAATTGAAACTAGCAGTTTCGAGGATACAGTATGTTCCCAAGCACTGCGTTACGTAGTTTACAAACTAAATTGTGCTTATTCATAATTTAACAACTCTATTAGGAATATAATTAAATTGGGCTCTTAGTATGTATGGAGTACTATTAGAAATGTTAAACAGGCATTGATTTGTTTAATTTTAAATAGCATTAAAAAAACTTTAAAAATTAGGGCAGTAACCCTCAATGTTGTCCAAATTCCAGAGTCACTTAACTTGTAGTAGCAACTCATTTTTTCCTGGTGCTTTGTTTTTAAGTGAAAATGTATTTCAGAATCCTGTTTAACTATATTTTGGGTTTTAAATTTCCTGGGATTAATATCAGTCTGGATTATCTTCTAAAAGACAAAAGGCAAGAGTTGTCCATGATTGTCACAAAAATAATAAAAGGTGACCATTCTAAGAAGCTTTAACATTACCTATTCCAACAGCCTCTACCTCCCATTTTGCAAATAGGGAGGCTGAAATCCTGACAGGTGATATGGCTTAAGCCATGCAGCTAGTTAATGACGAGGTCACTGCTCAAATTCAGTTCTCCTTTGACCCATTCCCACAGTCCTTCCAGGATAATGCAGGATCTGGTCCCCTGCCTTTGTCCATTAGACAAAACAAACTAAATAGAAACCCAAGCATGCAAAATCTATGAAGCCTAAAGAGACCCCCATTTAACTACATAAAGGGCTACTTTGATCATGGCCAAATTCTTCAATGACAGCATCCTAAGTGAAAAGTCTGCTCTATTGCCTACAGAAAAATGTCCAAATTCCTTATTATTTTTAGATAGTCCTTAAATATGTTTGATCTGTGCTTACCTCTTGGCTCTATACTACTGTGGCTATTTACCTCAAAATAAATATTTTGGTATCACTTGAAATAATCCAACCCAATCCTCAACTGCTTTTTCTAGGTATCCTTATGTATCCTCCAACAGGCTGTTTTAGGATAGTATTCACACAATGTTTATTTAGTGAATAGAGGAATTTGGTATTATGCCACACAGTACGAAAAGCACAATGAGATTCACCCACTTAACTATAATTCTTTATCCCATTATGTCGCATCTTGACACTATATAGAAATTTATTCTCCCTGATGGACACAGAAAAAAAAATCTTGAAATTCAGAAATGTGCACATCACCAAAAAAAAAATCTATATTCTTTCAATTTCTTCCTATCCTAAATGATACTAAAGTGACAGAAAATACATGCCACAGTCTCCCAAAGTAAGTGCAGGCTTCTTCTGAGAAAGCTCTATTTCTTAGGAGTACTCACTATCCGTTTTTTGTTTTTTGTTTTTGTTTTTGATGGCGTCTCCCTCTGTCACCAGGCTGGAGTGCAGTGGTGTGATCTCAGCTCACTGCAACCTCTGCCTCCCAGGTTCAAACTGTTCTCCTGCCTTGGCCTCCCAGAGTAGCTAAGACTATAGGCCGTGCCACCACACCCAGCTAATTTTTGTATTTTTAGTAGAGACAAGGTTTCACCATGTTGGCCAGGATGGTCTTGATCTCTTGACCTCGTGATCCGCCTGCCTCTGCCTCCCAAAGTGCTGGGATTACAGGCGTGAGCCACTGCGCCTGGGTCTCAGTATCTATTTTTTATACAAGCAAAGAAAAACTACAGTTCTTGCCACTAAAATTCAAAGTGCTATACACATTGCACAGTGAAACTCAGGAAGATTCAGAGAGAATCTAATCTAGCGCAGTGTAGCTGGTAGACAATGAAGTTTCCAACAAATTAATTTAATTGGTTTTACAATAGCAAAAGGAAGTAACTGTGTGCATCTCGAAGTTCCCTTGGGAGCAGAACTGAAAGTAGCTCAGAGAATACACAGGAAATCTACTGCAGATCAACTGTTCTTACAGAACAGAGGCCTTACTGTGATACCTAATTGCAATGTAATTTTATATCCAAATCACTTGTATTGTCTTATTATTTCTTTAAAACAAAAATACTTGCAGAATGCATTTAATTAAATATACTCTATTATAAAGTGTTAGGAGAATTCATGTTAATAGGACACAGTATCAACTGATTAATGTGATCAAACATTCTTACCTACATAATTTATAACTGCCAGGTACATTTATCCAAACTACAGCAAAGTTTGCAATTTAAACGATTTGGAAGAGCTTCAGAGGTTACATAATCATGAAAGTTCATGATTGCAGTAGGGATTAAGGTCTTTGTTTTTACTCATCAGTAATTTCTGGTATTTTTCTATAATGAATATATCATACTTTTGAACTAAAATAAGGACTTATTATCTTTAAATGTTTTAACTGCTTTAAAAAGAGGAAAGTGTAAGTTACACCAGGAACTGGAAGATAACTGTCAGATGCAATCAGGAAAGGTTTTATGGATTAGAAGGTGTACCAGCCAGAGTTCTAGATATAGGGAAAAATATTTCAAGAAGCAATAGTGTTAGCAAACCTCCAAAATTATATATTTGAGTGACTAAATTAACAAACAAAGCTGTGAAGAGTAATTGTTTGTTTTAGTAGAAGCAGGTAGTCTAGGAAAAAGAATTACGTAAAAATATTTTTAAAATTGGATATCTTTAAAGTAAGCATTCTGCTCTCTACTTTCATATACTCTAATAAATACAAAGTAATCTCAGAAGGAGATAATATTTTGTCCATTTTACAGCTGAAGAAATGAATAATATAGAGGTTATAATGACTTATTCTCTCATTTATACAAATATTTAAATGAAGAACCTACACTATGGCAGCACTGTTTTAAGTGCTGGAGAATCAGAAAGAAACACAACTGATAGTCTCTCTCTTTATGGGAGATCCCCTGTCCAGTGAGAGGAATTTTCTGGGGTAGGACCTGAGAATCTTCATTTCTCACCAGTTTCTGGGTTATACATTTCTGCTGGCCTCAAAATCACACTTACGCCAACATAGGGAAATCCCACATGGGTGGAGCCTAATGAATGATGGGCTTGTAGAGGCGGATGAGGTGAGAGAAGAAAGCAAGACTTCCTCTGGATTTATAGGTCTTGTTGATAATTCGATACTTTCCCTGTGAGGACAGTTATTAAAAGATGTTAAGGGAGATATAGGTAGAGGAGATAGAATACTATTAGCATTTTTCAAAATGATAATTTTTGCTGTGGTTTGGAGAGTGGACTTGAGAGAGGCAAGGTCAGAAGCAGAGAAACAATTAAGTTATGCCAAAGCTGAGAAATGATGGCAGCTTGAACTAGGATCATAGCAAGTAGAGATGGAGAAAAGTGGATGAGTGTGACTTAGCCTAGTTTTTATAGCTAGTTAATTGTATATGTCTTGTTTGAATTCAGAAGTTTTTTACTGTATAATCAGCATTCTATTCAATTGCTATTGAAGTACAGTTGAGGATCAGCAGCAGCAACATCACCTGAGAACGTATTGGAAATGCAGGATCTTAGGTTCCACCTCGGACCTACTGAATTAGAATCTGCACTTTCACAAGATTCCAGGTGATTCATATTTACACTAAAGTATGTAAAGCACTGTTCCACTATAAAACACCTACACTGCATCTTACAAATTTAAATAATGTATGCTTTTGAATGGCAAAATCTATGAAGGAAACTTAACTTTTCTCCTAAGACAGTCTAAAAGCATTTATTAAGATGTGCATATTAATAAAAAAAGGTGTTGCAAAAATACAAAGATATAAATTCAATGATAATAATCATATAGATTAAAATAAAATTCAAGAGATTTAATGACTATATATTAAAAGCTTCAATTTAATGATCATTATATCAAAAGTTTCTGGGTCTTATTTCTTTCTTTATCGGTAACTGAGATATCCTTGGAAAAGAGAAAAGTGGTTTATTTAAGTATTTCACTAACTCTACAAATTTTTTTATGATATCAGCAAAAGTGACACTTAACATAAAAATAACATCGTCCAGGAGAGGAAAACTTTTGGGTGCAAGGTAATCTATATACCTGTAATACTGGCAATTTAATATTTATATCAATTCAATATGTGGTTTTATATAAAAGACTGAATCATTAGACAATTTCCAACTTTAACATTATGATAAATATTCATAAGCCAAACAAAAGAGGTACAGATTCTATTAGATGTTCCATTCCTAGTTTTCTGAAACCTACTATGACATCCCTAATGACAGTTCATCTTTCGGGCATGTGTTAAAGGGTATCTTTCTAACATTTTTCATTTTAGTTTTATTCTTTTCCTTTATAATTGAACACACAGTTTATTGAGTTTAAGGCCATTTAGGATGTGATAAGAGGTGAAAGTTGAGGCAAACTTAATGATCTTCAACTTTCCATAATTTTATTGAATTTATGAAACCCATGTCTCTTCTCCCCAGTCTTTGCAATTTCATTTTTCCCTTTTCTACCTATTTGTATAAAATAATAAAAGCAAAGTGAACAAAATATTAAAATAATTTCACAAATGGATATTGCCTTACAAGCAGAAGTGTCAGCGTAAATAACACTGAATTGCTGGCTTGTAGGTAAAACCATTGTTGGGTAGAATGAAGTGTCCTTACTAAACTGACATAGTTTGAAGTCGTTATAGGAAAATAGTTTGGGGGTATCAATGTATAATGTATGAAAATGCAAGTCTTTAAATGACATCATTTCATTCAATGTCTTTTTGTTGTAAGATTGATGGGGGAAAAAAATAGATTCCCAGCCAGGCCACTGTCTGCGTGGAGTTTGCATGTTTTCTTCATGTCTGCATGGGTTTTCTCTGGATACTCAGTTTTCTGCCACAAAGATGTGCCTGTTAGGTGAAACAGTGTGTCTCAATTGTTCCAGTCTGAGTGCATGTGTGTGTGACTGGCCCTGCAATGGAATAGTGTCCTGTCTAGGGCTGGTTCCTGCCTTGCTTCCTTAGATACCAGGATAGGCGCTGGCCACTCATGCCCCTAAGCTGCAATAAGCAGAGTGGGAAATTAATGATTGCACATATACAAAATATTTTAAAACTTTTTAAAGTATGCTATAATCATACAAATACATGACAGTAAACAATATGCTGCAAAAGCACTCAGGGAGCCCTCCATATTTGTGATTGATTTTAAGCCATGTGGTGACAGGAGGTGCCCCTTAAAATTTTCATTGTGCGGTCAGGCGAGGTGGCTTACGCCTGTAATCCCAGCACTTTGGGAGGCTGAGGCAGGTGGATCGCCTGAAGTCAGGAGTTCGAGACCAGCCTGACAAACATGGTGAAATCCCGTCTCTACTAAAAATACAAAAATGAGCCGGGCATGGTGGCAGGTGCCTATAATCCCAGCTACTTGGGAGGCTGAGGTAGAAGAGTCGCTTGAGTCAGGGAGAAAGAGGTTGCAGTGAGCTAAGATCATGCCACTGCACTCCAGCCTGGGCGACAGAACAAGAGTGCATCTCAAAAAAAAAAAAAATTAATTGTGCAACATTTATTCCTTCATTTAATCCCCCACCACTACAACCACCATCACTCACTGATTTATCAAAAATTGGATAATTATTTATTTGTATTAATCTTTCTTAAATGTATACATAGCTCACATTTATTATAGTGTTTAATATTAGTAGTATTTTGGGTCTTTATTTAGAAGTTTGGTGATATTTTTGTGACCAGAAATATGCCTTAGGAACTTAAGTTTTGTTTATATCTATTTTATATAGCCTAGGGTAAAGTTGGTTTCCTCAAGTGTCATTTCACTTAAAGCCTCAGTTTTCAATAACCTATCCTCAGCATTAAGTGAGGAGCAACTATACAAAATTTGCAAGAATGAAACTCAGTGACTATCTGTCCATGACTAAATTTATTTCAACAAATTAATATTGAGGATTCACTTTTCAACTAATTTGTATTGAGGTACTATGTTGACTAATAAGATGCACCGTTGTCCTCAATAGATACCGTATTGAAGAGGGAAAGAAAGTAATACAGCCACAAGTGACTGTATTACATTAATGCATTTAAAAGGTAACATTTTAAGACCTTGAATTTCAATGAGTAGAAATAAGAAAGTATGTGTATTTCAAATGAGTAAAATATAATGAACAACAAAAGTAGAAAAATGCAGTGTATTCATAATAAAATACAAGGTGAAAAATTATGGGTCATAAAATAAATAATTATAGCTAATAATTTTTTGGTCATTGACTTTTTTTCATCTCTGACTTTTTATTGCCATTCCCTTTTCTAAGAGTCACTTCATTTAATTTTCACAATAACCCTTCATAGTATTATATCTTCTCTGTTTTCATATAAGGAAAGTGTACTTAAGTACAATAACTTGAACAAGGCCATACAACTAGCATGTGGGCAGGAAGAATTGGACCACCACTGTCTGTTTAACCGGAAAGTCTATGTTTACCCATACCCTTACTAAACGACATGCATAGTATACATACAGGGAAGTAATAGGAAGTAAGGCTAGAAAGATTCATCTTATTTCTGGAATTTTGTAATATCTGTGAGTTATTTACGAGTGTTATTACAGGACTTATGCCAAGACATTACCATCTCTACTTTTTCTGACTATGTCTTGTCCCTGCAACTGTTTCTGTTCTCTAGTACACATATCCCAATGTAGTATAGTTATAAAATATATAATTCACTCAAACCAGTCTGTGAATATAAATAATTTCTTTCTTTCTATCTTTTTTCTTTTCTTTCTTTCTTTCTTTCTTTCTTTCTTTCTTTCCTTCTTTCCTTCCTTCCTTCCTTTCTTTCCTTTTTTTCTTTCTTTCCTTTTTTTTTTTTTTTGACAGAGTTTTGCTCTTGTCGCCCAGGCTGGGTACAATGGTGTGATCTCAGCTTACTACAACCTGTGGCCTCCCGGGTTCAAGTGATTCTCGTGCCTCAGCCTCCCGAGTAGCTGGGATTACAGATGTGCCCCACCATGCCTGGTTAATTTTTATATTATTAGTAGAGACTGGGTTTCGCCATGTTGGCCAGGCTGCTCACAAAACTTTGACCTCAGGTGATCTAACCACCTCGACCTCGCAAAGTGCTGGGATTACAGGCATGAGCCACTGCACCCAGCCACATATAAACAATTTCATCTATGTCCATAGCTGTAATATATAGCCTAGATTAGTTTATCACTCAATAAACAAATGTTGAATGGAATCTGGAGAGGAACGAATGGAATCTGAAGAGGTTTTACGTAAGAAAACCAAATCATAGAAAGTATTAAAAAATTGGCACAAAGACATAGCTAGGAAATTAGTGGCACTGGAATTCAAATTCAGGTAGTATGACACCAGAGGTAACATCTCAAATACTTTACACACTGCTTATCTTAACCTGTACCACAACTACCACCAGCACCATTTCTTCCAGGACCACTATTAATATCACAATTGACTTTACAACTATCCTGTCATTTTCATAAAGAGAGAGAATACTGACTTCCTCTCCGAGAGAAAATACTGACTTGATGTTAAAGAAAATTCTCTGCCTTCTAGGGCACCACATCTCTATCTGTTAACAATTATATTTTCTGCAAAGCAACATAATATGGTGATCATCAACAAAACATTTATGAGTAAGTGTTGCAAATTCAATATAAAATAATCAGATAACCTAATGATCATTTGAAAAGTCAACTCCCAGTTGTCTTTTTAAATTTGAGGATTAGATAGAAAATCAAAATATAACTCTTTATAATCAGGTGGCCAAATTAGCAATTACCATTCATTAACATGATTTACATACTTTTATAATACCTGAGGTGGTTAATATTACCTTTTGATAATTTCTTTATAGGTAAAAATATAAGTATCTGTAGGTGTGTTGAAGGTGAACTATTAATAGCTTCATTCCTTCCCGTTAGAATTTCACACATAACCTCTCCATAGCCTTCATGTTGTTAGACCACATTTTAGAGAAGTTCTCATTATAATCATAGCTATTTGGTATTTTGAGAACTAATTACTTTGGCTAGAACCTAGAGTATATCTAAGTACTAAATTATCCTCCAAGTGAAGACAGTCTGAGCCAGATCTAATTACCAGAGAAAACAATAGCATCTTCATACCTTCCCTTAGAAATTGACTAGTTAACTGCTTTACTGTGGAGCCAGCAGAACAAAAAGAGTAATTGAAGCTAGTGTGGCTCAAAATTTGAGAAACAGAAAGTCAAATGATTCATTCCTCTCCTTTTGTGTCCAGTCTGTTTTCAGGCATCTCTAAACCTGATTCACTTTATAGGATTTATACTTACTCATTTTTTACAACAAACAATTGAGATATGCTCTACTACTGTCACCATTTTACATAAGAAAACCAAATCATAGAGAGTATTAACAATTTGGCCCAAAGACATAGCTAGGAAACTAATGGCACTGGAATTCAAATTCAGGTAGTATCACACAATTTACCCACTTCTTCTCTTACCTAGACCACAACTACCACCAGCCCTGTTTCTTCCAGGACCACTATTAATACCACAATTGACTGTACTAGTTACTCTTTTATCAAGGATTTCTTCTATATGAAGCATAGTGATAAGGACTTTACTGGTATTAACTTACAAAGCCTCTGAGAAAGCATTGTTATCCCCATTTTGCAGGCTCAGAGAAATTAAAACTCAACCTGCTAAACTAAACCTCTTTGAGCCTAGAACTGAGGCTCAGAGAGATTAAGTAATTAGGATTATGGAGCTAATAAATTCATATGGCCAAGAATCAAATCCAAATCCCTCTGATTCCAAAAACTGGCTCTCAATGTCCAGCCTTTCCTTGCTTTATCTCAGTGTTTCTCAAACAGGGGCAGTAACACTCCCTAGAGGACATTTGGAAATGAGGGATATGTTTTGTGATTGCCTAAAGGCATTGAAAACAGTATTAGAATTTAGTGATGGTGGCCACGAATGCTAAACATCCTTCATTGTGCTGGTATGTCCTACAAATGAAAGATTGTCCCACCCCCATCAAAAACCTCCCACCCAAATGTCAGTCGTGCCCCCTCTGAGAAACACTAAGCTATCACTTCTTTTCCCATAACGGAAGTGTTTCTCATGTTTTGCATTAGCTAAAGTATTTTCACAAACTGCAGCCATATTTCATATCTAGAGGGGCTGGGAAATGGTGAAGTTACTTTAATGTGGGGTTACATGTAGTAGTGACTTTTCTGAGGCCCTAAGTCAGTTATCACTTAGGTTCCTCCAGGGACGGGGATCACTTTTAATTTTAAAAAGCAAATGAGGGCAACTGACACATAAGTAATGCAACTCAGCTTCTTTGATCCTCTCTGGAGTAATGTAAATTAATTCTGATGATGCCTAAGTCAAATATTCAGTGAGGGAAATATGAGATCGCTGTGCTGCATGATGCAGGAATTGTTTGCTGCTGCTGTTTTTCTTGTTGCTGGTGGTTTATTTGTTTGTTCACTTATATTCCACTTGACAATCTATTTATCTACCTGTACCTATCGCAGCCACCTAAGGTGTTCACACAAAACAACAGTTTGAATCTGTGATTACATTCCTTTTAATTTTACAATCCCCACTTCCAACCATGACAAGTGTTTATTGTTCTCTCATATGTTGTTACTATATGCTAACAAGCAATGATTTCAGAAAGAGAGAAATATCAAGGTGACAACTAAGAAGACAGAGGGTAATTTATCTACCTCACAGGTGAGAAATATACTAAAATCTCTTTAGGTTGGTTATTGTAAATCAAAGGTAGAATTTACCTTGCTTTTGTGTGGAAAAAATAGAAAAAGCAACAACAGTGTCACGTGCCATAGGGCCATGGGTTAAATTACAAAGAGTCTCTTTTGGTTGCCACGTTAATCACCCTCAGGGGATTGGAGCATATTTCTCACAGACGTTATTCTCCCAATGGTCCTGTGAGGTCAAAGTGGCTATTCCACAGATGAAGAAAGTGAGGCTCAGAAAGTTAAGTAGCTTACCTAGGTCATGAACCTAGCAAATGTCAATGCCAGGAGTCTACATCATGATAACCTCTTTCTAAGGCCCACGTTCATCTGATCAGGCCACAGTGAGTTAACCGAGCTCATTAATCCAAGGAGTGGTAAGAGCACCTTACGTTTTGTATATTATCTAAGTATTTTCAACAAACATTTGCATACCATGTGCATTTGTTCTTCATAACACTATCAAGAAGTAGTTAGGGAATCAAGAATTGATTTTTTTCAGAGGAGGACAGTGAGGATCAGAGACATGCAGGAAATTTTCTAAGGTCAAACCCAGCTAGTAATTGGTAACACCATGATTAGAGAATCAGACACCAACATCAAATAAAGTTTTCCAGTACAACAAATACCATCTCTTTGAGAAATAAAGTTCACACTTATAGCCTCAAAAATGCACTTGCCTTTATAAATCAGTTCATTTTCACTAGCCAAAGAATAAGAAGGTTATATTTTTCAAGTAAGTCTTGTGAATATCTACAAATTGGTACTTAGCCATATCAATTGATAATTAGTAATTAAATAATTTTTTCCTACAGATGTGTTAGACTAGCTGAAGTGACATCCATTGCTCAACCAAAAACTTTGTGTTCTCCCATGAAAAACACTTAAATTCTCAAGACTTTAGCTTTCTCATAGGCAAAAGACAGATATTTTAAAGCAGAATTAAGAAAGAATTTAAAACAATTGTAAAATATTTTACAAATTTGAATTTATCGTACACAAACTTGTTTATACTTCTGTTTCCCATGGTTTCTGTCAAAACTTGTTAAATAGTAGGCTAGCACAAAAACTGCATAAACACAAACACAAGTTTGTTAGTGACCTCGTTTATAAAATATATGAATACCATGTTTTTCCACTTTGATATTAAAATTTACAATTCAGGTTTTGATTAACATTTTAGTAAATATTTCTTAAACTTTAGTTTCTTATTGACTAACTTTTGAGAGAAGAAGACAGTCAATGTGGGCGATAATCTTGCTCTGGATTTGGTCTTCCCTTTGGGAAATCCAAGCCAGAATGCAAATATTGCTTTGTTATTGCTCAAAACCTACAACAAATAAAATGGTAAATTTACATCCATCAATACATCCCATTGAGAATAATTTTCTGATTTCCTTAGCATGCCTTTTACAGAAAGAAAAACTTTTGAAGCAATTCTACTCAAAATTTTCCATCCCATCTCTGAGTGGGTTTTAAATAGGAAATATGCTCTTTCAGGATAAACACCTTTATTCTAAGATAACAGCTTTGAGGAGAGACGTGGTAGGAAGCTGGCCCTTCCAAGATGGCTAGAAGTATAGAGAGTCACTGTGAGTCCCAGGATTTAACCACAGAGCTGCTACTGCAGTAGGCATTGTATATACCCCATTAGGAAGAAACCCAAGAACCACCCACAGTCCTCCAGCATTTCTAGAATTAAAGCAAGGAGGCTCATGCATTTAGCCTGATACCAGAAGAAACTAAGAAAAACTATGTGGGAACTTGTAAAAATCTCTTTCCCCAGGGAATAAGAAAATAGTGGGTGGAAGGGCTATAGTTTCCTTTTGTTCTAGTTGCTATTGTATGAACTTGCTTTTTTTTTTTTTTTTTTTTTTTAATGAGCTCAATGCTACAGAGCGCAAATTCATCTGTAAGTAGACTATTGGGATTTTTTAAAGGTTATACATTATTCTAATTAGCCTGCAGAGTTTATTCTGCAAGAACTCCAATGTTTTTGAAAACATAATTAATACATCAATATGTGTGAGACCCATAACAATTTTTATCAAATAAGGGAGAGTGAGTGACTGAATGACTCAGTTTCACTATGACTGGTATAGCACTGAGGTGTGAGAAAGCATGATGCATTTATGGAAATGGATACATTGTAGCCACAGAACATAGGAGGTCAGCAGAAGAGAAAGTGTGAGAGGCAAGATGATGTCATATCCTGAAGGGCCTGTGAATGATAACAAAGATCTATCCGGAAGGTGTGGGGCCATTGTATGGAATAGTAAACTATTTAAGGGTTCTGTGTCAAGAATACTACACTCAATCTCTATTAAAGTTCACACACAAGAAAATGAGATTCAGTTTTAATTTGAAGAACTTCTACTTACGGAGCAAGTGCCACATGCCAGGGGATTCATACAGAACTCATCACCACCTCGTATGCTAAGCATCATTCTCCGCATTTTACAAATAAGAAAACTGAGGCTCAGACATGTTACGTAACTTGTTCAACGACTCACACAATAAGTGGTGGAGCGGAGTTTTATGGAAACCTGATTCTTCAAACCTAGGTTATTGATCTCCATGCAGCACTGAGTCAGGGAGAAGGTCAGCTGTATGAAATAAATGGCAGTGTTGATATTTATAATGAGAAGGCCTCATGTTTTCCTGCCTGAGATGGTTTATTAGTAGTCCTACCTGGAACTCTTCACATCTGTGCTGTCCAAAAAGGTAGATACTAGTGCTCCTGTGGCTACTGAGACTTGAAATGTGTCTGGTCCAGATATGCTACAAGTATAAAATAAACATCACAGTTTGAAAATTTAGAATATAGAATTTAAAATATAGAAATAGAATGTACTTTAATATTGTTATATAGTTTATATGTTGAAATGATAATGTTGGGGACATATTTGGGAGTTAAAGAAACTGTTTTTAAAATTAATTTTACCTATTTCTTTTTACTTTTTTAAACATAGCTAATTTTAAAATGTAATTTACACGTGTAGGTCACTTTATTGGACAGTACTGGTTCAGATCCTAAGAGAATAGAGATGATAAGATACTCTTTGCCTTTGAAGGCCTTGCCTTTTTTCATAGGATGGAAAAGATTCAAGGATATGTGGCTGTTGCTGAACTTCTCTTTTAAAAACGAGAGCTTCTTTTGGTTGCCTGAGCCATGATGAGGCCATCACCCTGGGCCCTGGGCTAGGAAAAAGTTAGTTATAATTCCACTTTCTCTTGTCTTAACTAAGACGAGTCCTATAAAAAATTAATTGCCTTCCAGTATTACAGTATTTTCATTTGAAAAATGGGAATAGGAATATCAACCCCAAGTTATTGTATGGAAATTAAATGAATGAATCCATTCAAAGTGCCCATCTCACGGATTAGTTTGTGAGAAATGCTCAATAAATGTAAATTTGCTTCCTCTGGTTCCCCTTCCTCTTTTTGTGTCTGTCACTAAAGGCTACCAAGCCAGTTGCCCTAAAAACGTTATCTTTCTTATTGTGCCATGGATGATTTTTTTTCTAAGCTCAAGTTTTCTCCTGCATATCGTCACCCAGTAAATGCTAAGAGTGTTGCTATTTTTAAAGGTCAGCAGCTTGGGACTGAATTTATATCAAAGATGAAAAATATCTCAAAGTAAATTCAATTTACAAATATTTACTTGTTTGTATAATTTTTTCAATTTAGTGAACAAAATGCTAAAATTTGATGAGCAAACTAAGTTGTACATGGCATTATTTTTGTTTTTAAGGTAGCACAAGGCTTAGAAAAGTCAATATTGTTTTTCTATCCTTTTCTCACATAATTTCCTTTATTGAAGCTTCCCCCAAAGTTTCCTCTTTCTTCAGCTTAAAAATTTGAAGAACTTCCTATTTCTGAATAGATCCTAAAAGGCTGATGGCAAATTTTTCTGGTTGTGGTCTTTGACTTGTAACTAAATGTTCATTTATACAATACTCATTGAGTCGCTTGATAAATATTTATTGAACACCTGTTATGTGCCATGAACTGCCAGAAGTGAAGGGAATATAGTGTTTAAAAAGTCAGATTCAGTACCTGTACTCTCAAATCCTATACATTAGAGAAACAGACCCAGGTTCCATAGGTAACAAAGCATAACAAGAGACAATGAGGGAGAAGACACAAGAACTAAGGGAATATAAAAAGGGAGTTGACCCAGGCTGTGGGTGGTGACACATGCCTACAATCCCAGGACCGTGGGAGGCAGAGGCAGGAGGATCTCTTGATGCCAGAAATTTGAGACCAGCCTTGGGAAACATAATGAGATCCTGTCCTTAAAATAATTAAAATAAATAAATAACCAGGCACGGTAGCACACTCCGGTAGTCCCAGCTACATTGAAGGCTGAAGTGGGAAGATCAGTCAAGCCCAGGAGTTTGAGGTCACTGTGAGTTATGATTGTACCACAACACACTAGCCTGAGCAACAGAGCGTGACAAAAAGAGAGAGATTTGATTGTAGGGTACGGGAAGTCATTCCTGAAGCAGTAATGTTTATAGCAAGACTATTAGAAGAAACAGCAGTAGGCTAGACAGATATTGTCCCAAACCACATCCATGGCTCCACACTCCAAAAACATTGCCACCTGTTGTTGCATCATGAAAAATAAATTAAAATTGGGCATTCTGGAAAGTCACTTTTGTCCAAGAGATGTCAATATGAAGACCAGAGTGCTACGTATATTCATATGTAATTAATTTCTCAAAACTTCATCCAGGATCATGCTACACTTGAATAGTATCTTGTGGAAGTTATGGTCCTGATATCTTTTAAAAGGGGTAGTTCATCTCTGAATATTAAGTAAATATTGGAGTATCTCAGAAGGCATATAAAACAAGCTTTCAATGACCTGTAAAAGCACTCTTTTAATGGAATTCCAGGTATTATTTAGTTTTTTATTAAGTGAATTAATTCAGAAACATTCTACATTTAGAGGGAAAAATCCTCCGAGAGTCATTCTCCAAAGACTACATCATCAAGAATACCTGCGAGCAGATATAGACAGTCTCTCATTTAAAATGGTAGAAGTTTTTGAGTGTATAATCATTTCAAACTTATTAAACACTTTTCTTGCTTGCTTGCTTTTTTTTTTTTTTGAGGCTGAGTTTTGCTGTGTTGCTCAGGCTGGAGTGCAGTGGCTACTCACAGGCACAATCATAGTCTACTACATCCTTGAACTCCTGGCCTCAAGCAATCCTCTCACTTCGGCCTCCAGAGTAGCTGGGATTACGGATGCTCGCCACTATGCCGGATTTGAACACCTACTTGATTCTGGGTGCTTCGTTATACCAAATCTTTTTATTAGGTGCTTTTATTCTCAAACTACCCTCCAAAGGAGAATTTCTTACCCACATTTTAAATTGAAAAAAACGTAGAAGATGAGTTTGATTGTTCCAGCCCACAGAAAAAATAAAATGTAGTAAATGTATACATCAGTCTGAATTTCTGACTCTTGATTAAGCCTAGATTGACTAAACAAACATTGATTAAGTTATTAATGGCTGAATGGGGAAAGAACCACACATGATCTAGGTTGTGTTGGTATTTAGAATGGAACCCCAGATACCATTCATTGTAGTGAGGAACCTTCACTAAATACCCCAGTATTCTAAAACTGCTCCTTGAAAACTACCTTTAGAGAATTAAGGACCTCTGCCTTAGAGGGAAAGAAACAGCTATAGAAGACACATAATAAAATATGGTTTCTATGACTGAAGTCTTGACATTCCTCAATAATGCTTCTCAGGAATCACTTTGTAAAATGTAGGCAAATTTGACCATATGTCACCCCCACCCCATCCATATACTTTGTTTGTTTGTTTGTTTGTTGGGATGGAGTCGTGCTCTGCCCCCCAGGCTGGAGTGCAATGATGCGATCTCAGCTCACTGCAACCTCTGCCTCCCGGGTTCAAACGAGTCTCATACCTCAGCCTCCTGATAGCTAAGATTACAGGCTCCTGCAACCATGCCTGGCTAATTTTTGTATCTTTAGTAGAGATGGGGTTTTGCCATGTTGGCCAGGCTGGTCTTGAACTTCTGACCTCAAGTGATCTGCCCGCTTCAGACTCCCAAAGTGTTGGAATTACAGGAGTGAGCCACCGTGCCCGGCTCCACATATTTTTAAAACCTTCATGTCTAAGGGTAAAGTAAAATCTCTTTTTTAAAAAAAAAATTTTATTATTATTATACTTTAAGTTTTAGGGTAAAAGTGTACAATGTGCAGGTTAGTTACATATGTATACATGTGCCATGCTGGTGTGCTGCACCCATGAACTCGTCATTTAGCATTAGGTATATCTCCTAATGCTATCCCTCCCCCCTCCCCCCACCCCACAACAGTCCCCAGAGTGTGATGTTCCCCTTCCTGTGTCCATGTGTTCTCACTGTTCAATTCCCACCTGTGAGTGACAACATGCGGTGTTTGGTTTTTTGTCCTTGCGATAGTTTACTGAGAATGATGATTTCCAATTTCATCCATGTCCCTACAAAGGACATGAACTCATCCTTTTTTATGGCTGCATAGTATTCCATGGTGTATATGAGCCACATTTTCTTAATCCAGTCTATCATTGTTGGACATTTGGGTTGGTTCCAAGTCTTTGCTACTGTGAATGGTGCCGCAATAAACATACGTGTGTATGTTTCTTTATAGCAGCATGATTTATAGTCCTTTAGGTATATACCCAGTAATGGGATGGCAGGGTCAAATGGTATTTCTAGTTCTAGATCCCTGAGGTATCGCCACACTGACTTCCACAATGGTTGAACTAGTTTACAGTCCCACCAACAGTGTAAAAGTGTTCCTATTTCTCCACATCCTCTCCAGCGCCTGTTGTTTCCTGACTTTTTAATGATTGCCATTCTAACTGGTGTGAGATGGTATCTCATTGTGGTTTTGATTTGCATTTCTCTGATGGCCAGTGATGGTGAGCATTTTTTCATGTGTTTTTTGGCTGCATAAATGTCTTCTTTTGAGAAGTGTCTGTTCATGTCCTTCGCCCACTTTCTGATAGGGTTGTTTGTTTTTTTTCTTGTAAATTTGTTTGAATTCATTATAGATTCTGGATATTAGCCCTTTGTCAGATGAGTAGGTTGCAAAAATTTTCTCCCATTTTGTAGGTCGCCTGTTCACTCTGATGGTAGTTTCTTTTGCTGTGCAGAAGCTCTTTAGTTTAATTAGATCCCATTTGTCAATTTTGGCTTTTGTTGCCATTGCTTTTGGTGTTTTAGACATGAAGTCCTTGCCCATGCCTATGACCTGAATGGTAATGCCTAGGTTTTCTTCTAGGGTTTTTATGGTTTTAGGTCTAACGTTTAAGTCTTTAATCCATCTTGAATGAATTTTTGTATAAGGTGTAAGGAAGGGATCCAGTTTCAGCTTTCTACATATGGCTAGCCAGTTTTCCCGGCACCATTTACTAAATAGAGAATCCTTTCCCCATTGCTTGTTTTTGTCAGCTTTGTCAAAGATCAGATAGTTGTAGATATGTGGCGTTATTTCTGAGGGCTCTGTTCTGTTCCATTAATTTATATCTGTGTTTTGGTACCAGTACCATGCTGTTTTGGTTACTGTAGCCTTGTAGTATAGTTTGAAGTCAGGTAGCGTGATGCCTCCAGCTTTGTTCTTTTGGCTTAGGATTGACTTGGCAATGTGGGCTCTTTTTTAGTTCCATATGAACTTTAAAGTAGTTTTTTCCAGTTCTGTGAAGAAAGTCGTTGGTAGCTTGATGGGGATGCCATTGAATCTATAAATTACCTTGGGCAGTATGGCCATTTTCACGATATTGATTCGTCCTACCCATGAGCATGGAATGTTCTTCCATTTGTTTGTATCCTCTTTTACTTCATTGAGCAGTGGTTTGTAGTTCTCCTTAAAGAGGTCCTTCACATCCCTTGTAAGTTGGATTCCTAGGTGTTTTATTCTATTTGAAGCAATTGTGAATGGGAGTTCACTCATAATTTGGCTCTCTGTTTGTCTGTTATTGGTGTATAAGAATGCTTGTGATTTTTGTACATTGATTTTGTATCCTGAGACTTTGCTGAAGTTGCTTATCAGCTTAAGGAGATTTTGGGCTGAGACGATGGGGTTTTCTAGATATACAATCATGTCATCTGCAAACAGGGACAATTTGGCTTCATCTTTTCCTAATTGAATAACCTTTATTTCCCTCTCCTGCCTAATTGCCCTGGCCAGAACTTCCAACACTATGTTGAATAGGAGTGGTGAGAGAGGGCATCCCTGTCTTGTGCCAGTTTTCAAAGGGAATGCTTCCAGTTTTTGCCCATTCAGTATGATATTGGCTGTGGGTTTGTCATAGATAGCTCTTATTATTTTGAGATACGTCCCATCAGTACCTAATTTATTGAGAGTTTTTAGCATGAAGCGTTGTTGAATTTTGTCAAAGGCCTTTTCTGCATCTATTGAGATAATCATGTGGTTTTTGTCTTTGGTTCTGTTTATATGCTGGATTACATTTATTGATTTGTGTATATTGAACCAGCCTTGCATCCCAGGGATGAAGCCCACTTGATCATGGTGGATAAGCTTTTTGATGTGCTGCTGGATTCGGTTTGCCCGTATTTTACTGAGGATTTTTGCATCAATGTTCATCAAGGATATTGGTCTAAAATTCTCTTTTTTGGTTGTGTCTCTGCCCGGCTTTGGTATCAGGATGATGCTGGCCTCATAAAATGAGTTAGGGAGGATTCCCTCTTTTTCTATTGATTGGAATAGTTTCAGAAGGAATGGTACCAGCTCCTCCTTGTACCTCTGGTAGAATTCGGCTGTGAATCCATCTGGTCCTGGACTCTTTTTGGTTGGTAAGCTATTGATTATTGCCACAATTTCAGAGCCTGTTATTGGTCTATTCAGAGATTCAACTTCTTCCTGGTTTAGTCTTGGGAGGGTGTATGTGTTGAGGAATTTATCCATTTCTTCTAGATTTTCTAGTTTATTTGCTTAGAGGTGTTTGTAGTATTCTCTGATGGTGGTTTGTATTTCTGTGGGATCAGTGGTGATATCCCTTTTGTCATTTTTCATTGCATCTATTTGATTCTTCTCTCTTTTCTTCTTTATTAGTCTTGCCTTCCACCATGACTGCAAGCTTCCTGAGGCCTTTTACCGGAAGCAGATGCTGGCACTGTGGCTCTTGTATAGTCTGCATGAGTGTGAGCCAAATACACCTCTTTTCTGTACAAATTACCAAGCTTCATTTATTCCTTTATAGCAATGCCAAACAAACTAACACACTGATCTACAGTTAACATACACAGAAGTCACTGTGAACCACATGCATTTATCTTACTAAGTCCAAACCATATCTTTGTATGTAAGAATTAAATTTCTGTATATGTATGTATGTGTGTATGTATCTATTTATCTCTTGAACTCCAGTTTCCCTTTGGATCTCTAACATTCTCCTGGGAACTCCAATGCCACTTTTTTTGGAAAAAAATGTATGGTAGGAGAAAAGCCGGAGTACATAGGGACACAGGTTCAGATCAGTTACATTTAAAATACATTAATCTTGCAAATCCTACAAAATATGTGACCATAAGAATGCATTACTAAGTCCAGCACTTTGAGAGGGTCTATGCATATAAAGAACCCCAAAGCATAAGCTTGACACTAGCTTTATAATAAATCTGCTTTGGGATACAAAAGAACAAATATATATCTTTTAAAATCCTTTATTCCTAGTCCTGTGCCTGACATGTAGTAGGCCTACAAAACATAATTATTAAGTGACTCATTCAAATTCAGACATGTTTGAGTTTTGGTCATATCTTTATAACCCATGATTCACTTAGTAATAATAATAAAAGAGAAAGAAACAAAAGAAATAGTTGCCCACATTATGAGTGATATGTTCAGATTAAAACAAAAGAAAACAATTTCAATTGGTGCTATGTGTATCATCAGACTATTACTATTGTTATAAATATCCTAATTCTGTCCCTGAGTATTCTTGAGAGGTCATTTTCCTCTGTATGATCTGGAGAGAATAGAGAATTTAGCTTTTGAAATACTTTTTCAGAAAGGAGTTACTACTATCAGGATTGTGAGACCAAAGGTCATGAATGGTAATAAAAATTAAGGGATCTATGCCTACCAACAGGTAGATGGATAAACAAACTCTGGTATCCACACAATGGAATACTACTCCAGAAATAAAAAGGAATATACCAATGATACATGCTGTAATACAGATGAGGCTTCAAATAATTATGCTGAGTTAAATAAGCCAGACAACATAATACATTATTCCATTTTTATAAAATCGTAAAAATTGCAAACAAATTTATGACAGAAAGCAAATTAGGAGTTTCAAGAAGGGGGCACCATTGGATAGGAGCTATATTCCAACAGGACAACAGGGAATTTTGGGGATGATGAGTGTGTTTATTATCTTATTATGGTGATGAGTTCATGAGTATAAATCTATGTCACAACTGTCAAGTCACATATTTTAAATATGTCCAGTTTATTTTCTATCAATTATACCTTAGTAAAGCTGTTTAAAATGTCAAAGAGTCATGTATTTATTGTTGTGTTACCAAAATAAAAGTAATTAATCAGCATATTATACCACAGGCCCTTGAAATTGTAGACCCGGATATGTCCTGGATGTGTCTTCATTTGCCCAGATTTGTTAGTCTGTTTGTGTAAGTCCTTACAGTGCTACACCAGCTCCTTAGCATCTTCTTAGATTTTTAAAGGGCACTATTAGCAGAACATCCTTCTCAGCATCTCTAAAGAATCCCTAATTCTAAAGTGTGCTCATGGCCAAGAGGGATTTGACAAAGCAAATAACAGCCTATGTAATGAAAGAACAATCCTTATTCTAAAACAAATGCATGCAATTCCAAGACAAATTGATGGGATGAAACCCCATTGCCTTAGATCAACCTTTGAACACATATGACACAAGGTCATTTTAAGTGAAAGAATACGTGCTTTTTCAAAAGAAAACCAAAGTAATTATCAGATTAGTCTTAAGGAAATTCCAGCTCTTTATTAAACATCTTGATATTTGCATTGGAGACCTCTGCAAAATTGACTTCAAGCCCTTAAGATCTGGGGAGGGCTTTTATATGAATGATCTGCACCAGATACTGGGGTCTGCTTTGCCTCATTTTTACGCCATGTGGGATATTCCTTGAATGATTGCATGAAGAAATATTAGTAACTAAGAAATAGTATTAAAATAAATATAGCTTGACTTCTTTTAATTCATGTTATTTTGGGAAAAAGTATTTACATGTAATTTCAAAACAACAGGAGATAGTCACAACCAGGGCAGTTCAGTTGCATATCCTAACAATAATTCGCATCTGTGTAATGCTTGTCTCAGTCAAGCATTATTTATTGTAAAATCAAGCATACTTATTGAAAAATCATGCCAGGTGATAAGTAAGGCAGGTATTAATTTTCACATTTTATTTTAAAAATAAATGACTCTCATATATTCACTAGAGTTTCATATTCATGAAATTTCATTATAAATTGAGAAGTGAAATTTGTCCTTTATAGTCTTCCTTAGTCCATCATCCTCTGATAGCAACAACCTGGTACTTCTATACTTTTGCCTTTATCCTGTGCTTACACAGACAGGTTTAGACATTGGAGTGTTCTTCTTTCTTATGCTGTCCTTGACTTTCTGGGTTCCCTCAGCACTCTGTTCTTTCAAGGCTCAGTCTGAGCCTTTGTTTCAAGGATCGTATGGCATGTAATATGTTTCCACTGATGAGTTACCTCCTTATTGATGTTCTGACCCCTACTTTTGTAGGTTTAATTACTTCCCCTAAAGATAGATATAAGTAGTACTTAGTACATATTGCTTCTCTTGCCCCTTAAACATACAAATATTCGAATGAAAACATTATTATATATACATATATTGTTCCCCAACTAGACTCTGAGTTTCTCCACATTGGACTAAAATAATTTACAACTGTTAGGAACTTCCTGGAGTTAGGCTGACCACAGTTTGAGTGTTATGTTATCTCTAACACTTACTAGGAATCTGGTTTTAGTGAATTTGCTTAATCCTTTACTGTCTCCTCATTTTTTTCATGTATAAAATAGAAATTCTGATATCTGGCTTGCTGGGATGTGCTAAAGACTATATCATAAAATAATGTCTGTAAGGCATACCTGGTACATAATATGTGTTCAATAAATGATAACTAATTTTAATGTTGTTTTGCTATTACTGTTTTCAAAGTGAGAGTTGATACCCAGGAAATCAAAATGTGTTTTTTAAAAGCTTTCGGTTACTCCCCAAGTGGTAACTCTTTGCAGATTTTCAGGCAGAAGAATACAGCAGAGATCATGGAACAATATTTCTGAAAGCAAACTGACCCTCACAAACATATTGGCTTGATCTGACAGACCTAGCCATAGTGCAAATGAAGAGAATTGAAGCCGGAATGAGCTATCTGGGGTCCTCTGAGGCACCAAGTCCATAGGAGATAATGAAAACATACATCACTCATAACCTTTCAGGCCAACTGGGCTATTGAACATAACAGGAGCATAATGGCTTTCCTGGTGTCAGAAATTCTCCACCCCTGCCTACAGGTAGTTCATCAAATTGCTCCGTGCTTATTGCTTCAATCTGCATTGAGCTTTAATACGCCCTAAAAGCCTGAATCCCTTCCCTCAGAACTTTCAAGCCTCAGAAAACTGTTGTGCCTGACTGCTGTACTCACTAAATGACAAAGACCCTGAAAGTTGAAAATAAAGCCTGCTACACTATAGAAGGAAAAAAAAAAAAAAAAAAAGACAGAAGGGAAGGCATGTTAAAAATAAACAGTTTCAAAGATTTCATGAAAAAAAGTCAGTGCAATTTGCAACTTCATTTGTTCCAGTGACAAGCTGATAAAATGTTGGTGGTACAAATGCATCAGAAAATTTGACACAAATTGAAAGTGACTACACATTCCCTTATCCCCAACTCCCTTGGTAATGGAAAATGATTGTTAAAGACAGTTTCTAATATGTCTTAGAAGCATGAGGCTGTCTATGGGAAATAATACCCTCGATTAGCAGGAAAGATAAGCATTCCAAAGGAAGCAAGGGCTACAGTAATTCTATGATCCAAACCTCACTATTCTGACTACTGGCTGTGCAAACACTTTCATTAAGCAATATTAAAATAAGCAAAGAAAATTTCTACCAGTGGAACGCATTTAAAAATTGGGTATAGAAGTGACTCAAGGGGCAGTGAGTCATTAACAAAAAAGGCAATGTGGTCAGTCAATAATTAAAGCTTGCCAAGATATTTATTGCGATTTTCCTAAAGAGTCTTTCCATATATTTATATGGTATTCTATTCATGGAAAGCAATTATTTAAGAGAAAATTTTAAAATATGACATCAAATCATTTTTTTTTCTAGAAAGTTTTGAAAGAAACGGGAGTATAATTAGAATCTATTATGTGGTCTTTTGAATTAGTTTCATTATTTTAGAATGTAGCTTTGTGACATTAGTATTGTATGTCTCATGCAAAGAATAATTATACAATGTAACAATCAAAGCACCTAGAAGCTTAATAGTTGGAAAAGGTAAAAGGATATGAAATGCTTATTATAATACTTAAAATAATATCATATGAGAGTGCTTCTTTTCTTTATTTTACAGTTGGAAAAATTGATCCCAGAGAAATTAAAGCTACTTCCCAAGGCCATCCAACTGATAGGTGGTAAAGGTGGAATTTGGATTTAAGTCAACTTCACTTGAAACACTTAATTATTTCTTCTGTGCCATCCTCTTTCTATAGATTTCCCGTCCTGTATTTTATTCAATTCTGAATATATCTGCTTTATAGCATTCTTCAAAATCATATAGTAATTCAAAGAATATCTTCAGATTCATTGATTTGAAAAGTTCACTCACTCAAGTCATTCAAAAACATTTACTGAGAACTTACTAGTGCTTAAGTGTCCTTCTTGGACATTCACCAATGATCATAATTACAATAATAACGGGATTAGAACTCTTTCAAGTGCAAGTAGGAGAAACCCAATCTGGACTAACTTCAGCAGCACAAAGAGATGTATTGATAAGATACTGGAGATGTTCCCATGAGGAAAGAAAGTGCCACAGGAGTCAGGGCAGCTTTGGGGCTCTAAGAGATTTGTTTCTGTGCTTTTTCTAACCATGACTCTACTCTTAGTCTTCATGTCTCCTTTTCACTTCTGTTTGGGAGTACTGCTATAACAGAATACCACAGACTGAGTAATTTATAATGAAAATAAGTTTAGTAGCTCATGGTTCTGGAGGCTGGGAAGTTTAAGATTGAGGGGCTGGAATCTTGCAAGGGCCTTCTTGCTGCATCCTTCCATGGCTGAAGGGCAAAGAAAGAACAAGAGGAAGACAGAAAAGGAGACCAGGCTTGCCCTTTTATAATGAACCTACACCTGTGGTAACAGCATTAATCTATTCACTCTGTCCTCCTATCCTAATCACCTCTCATTAGGCCCCACCTCCCAACACTGTTTCACTGGGGATTAAGTTTCCAATGCATGCCTTTATAGGGGACATATTCAAATCATAGAACTATATAACAGGCATTATTCTGGACATTTTATATGTGTTATATTATTAAATCTTCACAATAATTATATGAAATAGGTTACCTTTTTATGCCCAATAAACATTAGCTAATTAAGGTTTAGAGATTGTAAATTGCTCAAGAAGTATAGTCAGCAACTAGGTAAGGCTGGATTGACACAGTGTATGTCTGATCTAGGTCTTACAAGATCTATGCTGCCTCCAGCTTGGGCATAGAATCTATGCCATTCTATGCTGCCTCCAGTTTGGGAAACTTAGTACCTTTGGGCTACTATAACAAAATATCACAAACTGAGTAGCTTTAAAAAAGCACTTACTTCTCATAGCTCTGAAGGTGAAAAAGTTCAAGATCAAGCCAGCAGATTCAGTGTCTAGTCGGGCCTACTTTGTTCATAGATGGCTGTCTTCATGTGTCAGAAGGGCTGTGTCCTCATGTGACAGAAGGGTTACAGGAGTTCTCTGGGCTCTTTTTTATTTTTTATTTTATTTTATTTTATTTTGAGACGGAGTCTCACTCTGTCACCCAGGCTTGATGGAGTGCAGTGGCAGGATCTCAGCTCGCTGCAAGTTCCACCTCCCAGGTTCACGCCATTCTTTTGCCTCAGCCTCCCAAGTAGCTGGGACTACAGGTACCTGCCACCACGCCTGGCTAATTTTTTGTATTTTTAGTAGAGTCGGGGTTTCACTGTATTAGGCAGGATGGTCTCGATCTCCTGACGTTGTGATCCGCCCGCCTTGGCCTCCCCAAGTGCTGGGATTACAGGCGTGAGCCACCGCGTCTGTCCCGGCTCTTTTTATTTAACTTAATTTAATTAACTATTATTTCTTCTTTTTAGAGACTGAAACTTGCTGTATTGTTGAGGCTGGATTGCAGTGGCTATTCATAGGGGCAATTATAGCACACTGTGGTCTGGAACTCCTGGGCTCCAGTGATCCTCCCACCTTACCCTCTTAAGTAGCTCAGACTACTACAGCAACAAGCCACTGTTTTCAAACTCTAGGGTCTCTTCTATAGGGTCACTAATTTCATTTATGAGGCAACACCATTATGACCTAATAACCTCCTAAAGGCCCCACTGGGAATTAGAATATCAGTATATGATTTTGGGCATATTCAATCTGCAACAGAACCATTTTTATTTTGTTAACCATTACTATACATGATGTGGTTTGTAGGTCCCGAGTGCCCTATTTTGTTAATATATTAGTATTTAATGTCCTTAAAATACAGGATTTTGAAGCAAATGTCCTATATCAGATGTATCTGAGTAAAAGTATCATACCTATAATTTAGGCCCTTAATCATTTAAGGAAGCCACTGAATTAATTTAAAACAAATACTAGCATCAACATAGTTAATCTTGTTTATGCTTTGGATCAAATATAATACTCAAACCTTTTCTTATAGCCTGATGCGAAAGCAGGGGTTTATCTCTTTTTGAAATTAAACACTTGATACTTTCTACCTTTGTCCCCTATGCTGAGTTTTATGTGTATTTATTCCTAGCTTAGTTTTTTTTTCTAGATTTTGATAATCAATCTCATTGGCAAATACATTGAAACATGATCCCTTCATTTATTGTATTAAATATTATCAAATCACTTACCACATTAGAGACCACATGTTACTTATTTTTTTGCTGTTTTTTAATGTTTGTTTCACCATTAAATAATAAATTTTCCAAACGTAGGGACCATGTCCACTTCATTCCCCATTGAATCCTCAGTGACTAGCTAAGTGTTTGGTAGAATAGTCAACCAATAAGTAACTTGATTAAATAGATGAATCTACTGATATTTTAATATATAAAGCATACTTTTATATAATTTGAAATCAAATTTTGTTGTTATTACAATAAAACAAAATACTTTTGTTTTGTATTTAAGATACAACTCTACAGCATGCGATATTTGATGTTTCCCCACCTTTAGCTCATGTGTCAGGTGGAAACATGTTCAGATTTGTTCCTATCACCCTGTATTTGCTCAGTGTGGGCTTATATTGTCCAAACTTCTCCTTTTATACTCGGTAAACTCCTATTCTCTCATTTCAAATTTTTTCTATTATCACACCATATGTAAATCTATTTTGCCCTCTTCAAGGTCGATTCTTCTCCACTTGTGTTTCTATGGTTCAATTCAATTATTGTCCTTATCATTTTTCAGTTATTATTTGTTTAAATGCTTGTACCTTGGAAGATGAAATCTGTCTCTAAATCTATCTTTGTATTCCTCGAAACGAATATATATATGAATATATATATGTATATATGTATATACACACTTTCTTTTTTTTTTTTCTTTTTGAGACGGAGTTTCGCTCTTGTTGCCCAGGCTGGAGTGCGATGGCACGATCTCGGCTCACTGCAACCTCTGCCTCTCGGGTTCAAGCGATTCTCCTGCCTCAGCCTCCCGAGTAGCTGAGATTGAAACTAATATTAACAGAGAACCTGGAACATAGTAGCTATTATCATGTCCATCATTATTATGATCATGAGAACCCTATGTTCTTGTGAAATTTATCTGTAAACTCGGTACCCGAGGTCCTCCCACAGAATCACATTCTGAGGATGGCAATGATTCTGATGCTGGTGGTGTTTAAGCTGCTTGGGAGCTGACAAAACACAATTCCTGAGAAAAAGCCAGTATGCTGAAGCAGACAGAATTGTTCAAAAATGAAGAAATTCGGTGTGGGGGGAGCAGAGAGGAGGACTATTGAGGAAATAAAGAAATAACTAATAGGAGAATATATTTTTCAACATGTACAAATGTTTCCATTCAAAACTTACATTCTAGTGTGAGTTTCCCTGGCAGATCAAGTGCTCATCTTATATATATATTTTTTTCCATTTTCTCTTTCAGATTACTTCCCAGATATTATTTTTTTAACCGATATGAAACTTTTAATTTTTAATTTTTCACATTTAATATAAATTTTGGTGATCTTTAAATTTTAAACACTTTTTTCTTATATCAATGCTTATTTTTTAATTGACATGAAAATTATACATATTTATAGTATACACTATGACATTTTGATATATGTATACGTGTGGAATGATTAAATCAAGCTAATTAACATATCCATCACCTTACATCCTTATCATCTTTTTGTGATGAGAACTTGTAAAATCTACTGTCTTGGCAATTTTCAAATATCCAATATGCTATTATTAAACATTTTTTATGCTCTAATAAATTGAATTTATTTTTAATCCTTTGGATACTTACTGGCAATATGACACAAATTATGAGAAAACCTGATTAGTGATTTGATAAAATTAAGGTAGAAAGATAAATTGTAAGGACTATATTGTAATTTAAAAATTATATGTCTTTATCTTATTTTTATCTAGACACTGCCAGCTCATTAACATTATATCCAGACATGTACAATAATGCTTAAATTCAGTTGTCTTGGATATTCTGTCAACTTTTAGTCATACAAAAATCATAACTTTAGGTTAGGCATGGTGGCTCACACCTATAACCCCAGCACTTTGGGAGGACAAGGTAGGAGGATGGCTTGAGGCCAGGAGTTCAAGCATGGGCAGCATAACAAAATTCTGTCTCTACAAAAAACAAACAAACAAAAACCAACCACAAAAACTTAGCCAGGCATGATTGGCATGTGCCTGTAGTCTCAGCTACAGAGAAGGCTGAGGTGGGAGGATCCCCTGAGTCCAGGAAGTCAAGGCCACAGTGAGCCATGATTGTACCACTGCATTCCAGCCTGGGTGACCGTGAGACCCTGTCTCAAAAAAAAAACATGCTTTTATACATATTTTAAAATTTTCATCAAGGCATATGAATTAAACATTTTATTTAACAGATTGTTTTATAACTTTTACATTTTTAAAGATATACTATGGGCTTTCATTTATACTCTGGCTGTGGACCTTGCAAATATTAGGCCTGGATTTGCTTACAAGTATCTTATTTGTTTGCTTTAGAGTTTAATTATTTTAAAGTAAGTGACGTTTTAAAAATTTTAGATGTAAGTACTATTGTTTAACAAAAACTTGGGAAATACCATGAGGGGGAAAATAATCTTAATATTGTCACTGTAATACCTGAATTTTAGCATTTTAAAGGATTATCTGCTTTATTTATTTATTTATTTCATTTTATTATTATACTTTAAGTTTTAGGGTACACGTGCACAATGTGCAGGTTAGTTACATATGTATGCATGTGCCATGCTGGTGTGCTGCACCCATTAACTCGTCATTTAGCATTAGGTATATCTCCTAAAGCTATCCCTCCCCCGTCCCCCAATCCCACAACGGTCCCCAGAGTGTGATGTTCCCCTTCCTGTGTCCATGTGTTCTCATTGTTCAATTCCCACCTATGAGTGAGAATATGCATCCTCCTCTCTGTCTGCCAAGCCTTTTATTTCATATTTAGCATACGACATTAACTCCATGGCTAATTGACTTCATAAGACATAACCAAAATGAGGTGTATTTTTCTAATGAAAGACCACATTTGAAAATGCAAAACAAGATAACCTATAATAACAATGACTCATATCTGGGGAAGCAGCTAGGGCTCTGAAATCATGATAACTTTGGCTCAAATTCTGCCTATTACTCACTTTTGAGCTTCAGTTTCTCATCTATATCACTGAATAATACCTACTTCACATGGTGATTGAGAAAAATAAATAAAATAACATATGCAGAATTTCTGGCCAATATGTGCTCAATAAATAGGTATTAAATTCAGCTGAATTAAAAGAAAATTGTATGTTCCTTATTTAATTCATTTTATTCAAGTATATCCCATTTTATAATTTTAAGGAACTTAATCGATTTAAAGAAGTAGATTAATCTGTCCAAGGTTGTCAAGTAATAACTGGAACAATCAGAATTAGAATGCACAAAGAACAAACGAAAAGATATTTAAATGGAGATGCTGTAACAACTACCAAGTCAGAAAGATTCTTGAGAATGTAGGTAATATAATGTATTTTTGTCCCTGTGAATAGTGAATAACAATAAATTAATAAACATTTGACAAATAATGAATCATACTTGATTTCAAGCAGGGCTTGACCAACTCTTATCTCCTTAATCACCTGTATTAAAACAAATGCATGGCTTTGCTCAGTTGACATGCTCACTGATATAAATGAAGACCTGAGAGCTATTGCTTAATGCATGGAAGGCATTATTAATCTCTTTGGAACTTCAGGGGGGTTTTGGAATAGAAATTTGATGGAGTTTTGTGAACTACTGTGAATAATCCTAGATTTCAGAGAAAAAATAATCAAAACCAAAATAATCTCAGAGTAGTGAGACAGTGGCTTCATAATTCCATCCCACCCAATAACAGTCTTTTTTCTAACATTCATTAAAAATCTGAAGATTTCAGAGGAGTTTACGCTTTATTCTGGACAATTAAGCCCATGTGCAACAGGTATTTATTTAAGAAGGATTAACAAAGTCCTAGATATTTATGTAGCTGTAATCCTGGAAGCAAGTGCAGAGAGAGAAAGTTCTTTTTTTCCCCCTTATTTTTACAGTAAGGAAAGCCTGAGGCACTTTTCAATGAAGCTCCTCTAGGCAAACGCTAAGGGCCTGCCTTAATGCTGAGCATACTCAGCCAAGGAAGATGAGTAGGAGGTGATGAAACTGGAGAAGATTAAAAGCATCACAACTGCAGCCCTACTTTAACCCTCATTCAATCAAGGAGCATCTAGTAAACAAGATTCAGAACACACAGGCCCTCACATCAGACCCTCTGATCAGCTGGCCAAGCACACATGCCCACAACTGTACTTAGCAGCCTGGAAAATCACACCTGAGGCAGGGTCAGCCACCTTCGTCAAAGGAGGAAAGGCTTTTCTGCTCTGGGGGCTACAGAGCTGTTTCAGGAATCGTGTCCTGAGACCTCAGGACACAGTGATAATCATCTCATGAATTTGGAAATTTGATCTGGAAAGGGCTTTGGGGATTATCTGTACACTCTGCTTCTTGTACACATGGGAGGGGCCTTTGTGAAGTGTCTAAGTTACAGTTTCAAGAGTCAGGACTATAAGCACATCTCCTAATCTTTGATACATATTGCTGCCTCTCAGGACAAAATTAAATAAATGATCTTTGGGACAAGTTGTTGATTCCCAATCACCTATGACACTTTTCAGTATCTCTTGTAGATAAAGTTAAACTCCAGGTTTCACAAATAGCCAACTCAGTACTTGTGTGGATAAGTGGGGTACCCATAAAAAACGCAAGTTCTTCAGAGATTGTGCTCTTGGTGCCTATGCTGATCTGGGAATTATAATACTTTATTACTAAAAAGTAAAAGACAACATATCAGAAGTACCTAGCTAACAGGGCAACATCTGACACATCTTGGCATTGAATAATAATAATAGTTAGCATGTTTAGCATATTCCCTTTGCAACAGCATTAGTTCCTTTGCTCATTTTTGTGCCTCATCCTTTAACTGTCCACACAGAAGCCCCCATGGCTCCTTTCAAATTTACCTATTACAAATTTGCTCTTGGTTCAGCCACTCTGCAGATATTTAGCTGTCCAGAAACCTAGCTTCCAGGGATGTCCCTTCATCTCTGGTACTGTTCATCTTCCATTCACCCTGACTCTTCTCCTTCTACATGGATGCATGTGTGTTTTTCTCTGCATCCTATTTTGAAACTGAGTAGCCTTTTCGTTTTAGGGATCTGAAGATGTTCAGAGAGAAATCATTACTATTAATACATAATAAGATGATTCCTGTTTGACCATCAAAAATAATCATCTTAAATTGAAGCCAAAAGCCTAATAAACTCTAAAAATATGTATTATAAGAAAAAAATATATATTTTCCAGACTGGCAAACACATAAACAAATCTCTTCAGCTTAAAAAAAGAGGTTACCAAAATTTATGTCAGAAGAAGGAATGTTCTTACTGAATCCCTGAATTAGAGTCCTGGCTCTCAGTTTCTGATGGAAACAGGAGGGCAGAACAGGCCAATGCACTTCACCCAGCCAATGTTCCTTCACCTGTGAAATGAAACTAATCAATGTCCCCTGCCAGGCCTGAGGTAGGGAGTCATTAATAAAGGCACACAGCAACAAACATTCACATTCATGAATCCTTAGTATGTCCAGTATCTTAAACTCTTTGGATGATATTTTGTTCAAGCTTCCATACCCCACATGAGAGAGAAATCTCTTTTTTTTTTTTTTTTTTTTGAGATGGAGTCTCACTCTGTCGCCAAGGCTAGAGTGCAGTGGCACCATGTTGGCTCACTGCAACCTCTGTCTCCTGGGTTCAAGCAATTCTCCTGCCTCGGCCTCCCTATTAGCTGGGATTACAGGCACCCACCATCATGCCTGGCTAGTTTTTATATTTTTGTTTTTAGTAGAGATGGGGTTTTACCATGTTGCCCAGGCTGGTCTCAAACTCCCAACCTCAAGTGATCCACCCAACTTGGCCTCCCAAAGTGCTGGGATTACAGGTGTGAGCCACTGTGCCCGGCCTAGAGAGAAATCTTATCCCCATTTTACATAGGCTAAGCCAAAGTTCAGATGTGATGTTATATGCGCTGATTACTTTTTGATCAAATAATGCCATGGAATGTCATTTATTTGTATTTCGAAAAGTAAGTGAATACAATATTTGCAAAGAGCTGTTTGGCTTTCATCAAGGAAATGAAGCTGTCCTTCTGTGCCCATCTCTTTTCTTGAATTATCAGGCTTTGCAAGTGTACTGTCTACACCTGCAGACTCCGCTCATGTATGCCTCTTTCCCTACTCATGCACTTGCAATCTTCATCTTATCCCCAAAACTCTTCAAAAAAGAAGGATAGAAGAAATCATGTTTCTGTTCAAACAAAAAGGAGGCCAGAAATTGCATCACTACCTAATTCATTGGAAAATGTCTCTCCCTCTCTCCCTTTTCCCCTAATTTCATACCTCATTTTCATTTCCTATTCTGTGATGAGAACTTTTTTAGATAAAATCAATATAAAATTTGAGGGAATGGGTATCAACTTCACTCTGGGGGAAAATGACATTAGTTCACTATACTAACTCAAAAAAGAACCCAAGGTTTTTAGGATTGAGTTAGCTTAATCTTGAATTTACTCCACACGTCTTTATTGAGCACTGCTAAAGTCCTGGGCATAAATTAGTCGATAAGAAAGATGCATTCTCTATTCTTATGTGGTCACACATTAGCTGACAAGACAGCTTGTCTGTGTCATTTAAGGGGATGGAAAGTATGAGCTTGTGTCTTCTTTCACTTACTTGATAGTGGAAACAGTAGCCGTAGTCATGGTTGTTATACTAATAACTAATCTTTATTGATGTTTTCTACAGGCCAGGCATTGTTCTACCCACCTTGAAGGTATAAACTCATTTAATTACTGTTCTAAATTACAAAATTTGCCACATACTGTTTTAACTGTTCGGTATTTTTTTATGTATCCATATTAATGGGTAAGACAGCTGGGCATTCAAAGAAAATTAGAATGTCCAGAATCAAAAAGGAACTTAAACAAATTTGCAATTAAAAAAAAACAACATCATTAAAAAGTGGGCAAAGGACATGAACAGATGCTTTTCAAAAGAAGACATACATGCAGCCAAAAAGCATATGAAAAAATATTCAACATCACTAATCATTAGAGAAATGCAAATTAAAACTGCAATGAGATACCAGCTCATATCAGTCAGAATGGATTTTATTAAAAAGTCAAAAATAACAGATGCTGATGAGATTGTGGAGAAAAGGGAACACTTAAACACTGCTAGTGTGAATATGAATTAATTCAGTCATTGTGGAAAGCAGTTTGGTGATTCCTCAAAGTCCTGAAGTCAGAAATATCATTCAACCCAGCAATCTCACTACTTGGTATATAGCCAAAGGAACAGAAATCATTCTACCATAAAGAAACATGCACACATATGTTCATTGCAGCACTGTTCACAATAGCAAAGACATGAAATCAACCTAAATGTCCATCAATGGTAGATAAAGAAAATGTGGTACATATATACCGTGGGATACTATGCAGCCATAAAAAAGAATGAAAACATGTCCTTCACAACTACATGGATGCAGCTGGAGGCCATTATCTTAAGCAAACTAACATGACAAGAGAAAACCAAATGCCATGTGTTCTCACTTATAAGTGGTAGCTAAATATTGAGTACATATGAATGCAAAGAAAGGAAAAAACAAACACTGGGGCCTACTTGAGGGTAGAAGGTGGGAGGAGGGTGAGAATCAAAAAACAACCTATTAGGTACTATGCTTACTACCGGGGTGACAAAACAATCTGTACACCAAACTCCTACGATATACAATTTAGCTATATAACAAACCTGCACATGTACCCTTGAATCTAAAATAAAGTTATAAAAAAGAATATCATAGAGCACTAAAACATCACTGGAAATAAAACTTAATGGAGCAAACTGTATTGGACAGAAATCTTGTCATGGAGAAGAAAACTAGTAGTTGAAAAATATTTTCTAGCTTCTGAGCATGAGGACGATAACACTCAGGGGGATGGTTGAGTCACAAGAGTCTCTCTAGAGTGCCTTTAGGAGTAGATTGGTCCTGTTGCTTTCCATCTTTGTTTATTTTTGTCAGATGGGGTGGGTATGATGGAATCAAAAGTGGACTGCTCTCCATACCAGCTGAGAGATTGAGCATCAGCGTCCATGTCCCCTGCCAGTCCTTCATTCCATTCTCAGAGCATCCTCTAAACACAAGTTGGAGAAAGCTCAAAAACTATGATTCAACCAAGCATCAAATTATTAACCTCCTAGGTTATCTTTATTCTTTAGGCATTTGAACTTCAGAATTATGTTAAGCAATTGCCTAGTTTACAAATCCTTCCTATTCGGGCACCTGTCTTGCTTTCCTTAGCTGCCCCCCTTCTGCCTCTGTGCATGCATGCATTTCACCACCACTACCTCCCCGATTCCTTTTCTAAATATTTATCTTATTTCTCTACCAAGTTTGAGTTCCATTAACACAGTAATTTGTCTTATTTATCTCTGTACTCCATTGCTGGTGTCCTGCATAATGCATAATACGAGTGTAATAAATATTTGCTAGATAATTTTCTACTGAAAGAAAAAATCCTAGTGACTTGTTTAGTAATTCACTCCCACTACATCAAAGAAAATCTAATGCACAGATCAAACGTCAAATAAATATTTGTTGAATGTCTATATCATCATCTAATCCCTTGTTCCTTTAAATAATTTTCATTTCCTCTAACAAGAGCAAATCATTTTCTTCCCTTTTCTTCGAATAGTCTCTTTTGCTATTCTTGTCTTTCAGAACATCCAGAAGTGCCTTTGTTTTTCAAAACTCTGAAGTGTGTTCAAAAACGTGTTATTTATAGACTAATTGGCAAGGCCATGTAAGTGCAATGATGGCAGCTCAATTTCTGGGTACAGTCTTATTTGGTTCATCATAATTTGACAAGTTGGCATGTTTGAGGTTAATGAGAAAATTCATTTTAAGTGACATACTAGACATTTAGGGGAGCAACAGTCACACTAATGAGGAATTACATGTTATACACACTGCACAGTCTTTGCAACTTTTCTTTAAAAAATGTCATGAATGATTAGCTCTTCTTAACTCTAGATCATACGAGAAAGGGCAAAATCCAGACTTCTAAAGAGAAATAGGATGTATCTTTTGTTATAAATATTTTATTGTGTATAATTACTCATATAACTATTCATACATGAATATACTAGAATATTTAACAAATTGTCAGATGTGGCCATTATCATAGGCTTTCTATGAAAATGACAGCTACAAATATAGGCTGATCTGAGTGTATTAGCGGGATGTATCTTAATAACTTAATGTGGGAGGTAGAAGCTTGAGGTGATAGCCTAGGTAGGCAAACATGGCCATTGTCCCCTGCCTTGTGTGGAATCACAAAACAGAATTAAAATATTTGCCTGCATTACACTGAATATAATTGTTTATAATAATACCAGGGAAATGTCACTGGTCCTCATAAATATCCTTTTAAAATGAGCTAACCTCTCTGAATATCGAGAAGCAACCCTTTTACAAAGGCATTCAGTTAGAGAGCCAAATGGCATTCAAGTTAGGCCCATGGGAAGAAATAATTCAACAAGATATCATTTACTAAAAAAAATTTACTAGCACCTACTACATGACAAGCATTTTGCCAGGTGCTAGAAAAACAATAGTGAATGGCAGACTTACTGTCACTGTCCTCAAGGAGCACATAATCTAGTGGGAATAACTCGCAGTTCCAGTAAGTTCAAGGTTAACATATTAGTGGGTAAGAAACTCTACAGATGAAACCAAAACAAGTGAATGTTGTCAAAAAGAGACAAATCTGGTTCTTGATGGGTAACTGGAGCCTACTGATAATTAGTTTTATGAAGATCTTTGTGTTAATGTTGGGTATTTTTTAAGAAACAAAACAGAGATAAATAGCCTCTGTTTGAAGCACAAGTTCAGTCATTTTTCCAACTTGGTGAAAGCTTTATTAATAGTCCAGCTTCTTGTGCTTGTAATTAATGATCTTGCTTGCCACTTCTGCTGGTGTGTGGACATACTTGACAAAGTGTACATGTAAAGAGAGGTCTTTGAGATCACCATATTTAAGTATACGCATGGAAAGCAGTAATAAAGGTAACTAGCATTTGTATTATGACTTACTATTAACAATGTGCTCTGAATATGCATTATTGCAGTGGCTTTTGACCGTAGCTGGGTATCAGAATTCTGTGTGCAGGTTGTTAAAATCACCTATACCTAGACCCCAACCCTGTAGATTGTGTTTCAATGGGTCAGGAGATGGTATTTTTCAGCAGCCTCATGGGTGATTTTGAATTGTTGTTAGGGTTGAAAAACCATCATTTTTTGTAATTTCTTTTTCTGCTGTGCCCCTGAGAAACAGGCTTTATTAATGTGCCATGAACTTTCATGCTTTGGTGTTTAGAATGGTTCTTCTGAGGCACCTCCTTGGGGAAGCCTTCCCTAACCACATCTTCCACCAACACCTTCACCACCCAGGCAGATCCAAATCACAAACATGCACCTGCAACATACCTTTGCTTTGTCATCTTATTGTGCTGTAATTTTTATCTTAGTTGCTTATATGTCTCTCCTACTTACTTTTGAGCCCTTTAGGGACATGGACTATTAATTTTTATCTTTGTATCTTAAGAATGCAGTACATTACTTGGACATGATAGAAATACAATTAATAATGATAATAATAATACATTGTGCTTATTATGTGCCAGAAACTATTTATATAGTATTGTATATGCATAAAATGATTTAATATCCATGCCAACCATGTGATGTAAGTGAGATAAGTACTGTTATGTCCCTATTTACAGATGAGGAAATTGGGGTACAAAAACAACCTAATGACACACTGCCTGTTTAATGCAGGTGCTAATATCATGTCCATTATCACAGAATGAAAAAAATGCTTTTCATTTTACAAATGAGGAAACTGAAACTCTTCTAATCATACCAGTCCTTGAAGTGTTGGCCATTTATACCATGGTTTAGATACTTGCTCTTACAATAATTACAAATACAATCAAGAGATCTAGAGTTTGGGGGATTCTCCCAATTCAGTATATCCTGTGTCTGATGCTTCTTCTAGATTGTGCTATTCCCTCTGTTAAACAAGGGAGGCAGAAGATACCAGCTGAGCCACTGCAGTGCATGTGCTTCCAGTTGAAAATAGATGATGGTAATGAGCAGTGCCAGCCATCTGTTGACGTACTGATGAGCCACTGAAAAAAATGGAGTGCATTTGTTCGCATTTCCAGATTATTTAAAAATAAGGAGCAATGGGAGTTATTAAATTGGGCAATCTGGGTTCTAAGTATCATTTATATACTTTTTTTTTTCCTGGATGCCTTCTTTAAAATTAAATTTTTAATAACCTTTAAGCTTTGCAGCCTTGAGGGAATAATTTCTTTCACAGTAGTTCAAAGGTTTAATTTCACAGTAAAGCTTTTGAAATATGGTATTATCCCTTTTGTTCTAGAAAATTACTGTTTAAAAAAAATCATCTTTCAAAGTAATGATTGTAATGAGAAAAAGATATGAAGCCCAACTTCAAAAGGGAAAAATTACAACCTCGCCTGTGATGTCCTCTAGTGAGCCTTTCCCTCATGGATTCTAATTTGTAACAGTTCGAAAAATCTTTGGAATTGTGCAGCCTCTGCCCAGTTATACAGGCTGGGCTGCAGTCTAGGAAAGGGGGTTTTCTATAGACATAATCGAAGCTATTAGTTTTCTTATATAAATAAAATGCAGTATGTGTTCAGTTCTGCTGTGTGTGTGCTTTCTACAATGCTACTTCCAAGCAATGTTATCTGTGGAGTTCTAAAGACATTTTCTTGAACGTTAAAGTTGTGTGTGTAGTTGCAGAAGAGACAGTGGAAATTTTCAATTGCAGGAGAGCCTGACAGGGAAGGGGAAGACAACTAATAAATATTGAGCATCCAGCTTGTGCTAGACACTGTATGCTGGGTTTCACATATATATTATCTTTTATCGTCTTCATAGCAGCCCTCTGAGATAAGTGTACTATTAGTCTCATCGTATTGATGGTAAAGCCTCATTCTACAAGGGATGCTGCTCACCTTCTTACTTTAAAAATAAAAATTCTCACTGCAACTTTTAGTTTTAAGTCCGATGGCCCAGTCTTCACTCTATAAGAGTACTTAAAGGGATTTATTAATTTTCTCTTCTTTTTTTTGAGATAGTCTCACTCTGCTGCTCAGGCTGGTGTGTAGTGGCATGATTTCAGCTCACTGCAATCTCTGCCTCCCAGGTTCAAATGATTCTCATGCCTCAACCTCCTGATTATCTGGGACTATAGATGCATGCCATCATGCCCGACTAACTTTTGTGTTTTTAGTAGAGATGGGGTTTTGCCAGGTTTGCCAGGATAGTCTTGAACTTCTGACGTTAAGTGATCCACCCACCTCTGCCTCCCAAAATGCTGGGATTACGGTGTAAGCCACCACACCCAGCCTGGGATTTATTAACTTTCAGATTAATCCTGATTATTACACATTGTATGCCTGTATCAAAATATCCCATATATCCCATAAATATATATACCTACTCTATATCCACAAAAATTTTTAAAAAGGCATAAAATGGACTAACAAAGAAAGGCTAATGGAATGAGAACTATACATGCACAGCAGAAATAGAGCCATATACGTTTAGTAAAAATCGTACTGCTGTTGGCTACTAAAAGATCAAAATGAAGGGGGATGTGTGTAATAGATAGGGACACCAGACAAAGACTCAGAATGAATGGATACCATTTCTTGGCCTGCAAAATCTTGGACAAATCACCGAAATTATCTTTGCTTCAATTCATGCACCCAAGCAATGGGTGCAGAAAGACATGCAATGTTACACTCAAATAATACAGGGAATAAGAACAGGAAGAGGTTTTCTGAACTATGACCTACTATGCTAAAGATACCCATGGTAGTTCACCCTGGCTCTGTGTATGTGGATGGGTGATCATTGATTGTTAAATGTTTTTAACACAGTATTTCTCATTCTTCATTGCAAAGATTAATTTAGACATTTTTCCCACAAACACACTCCAAAATCCTTAGTGCAGAGATTATCTTTTGTTCATCACTATATTTATCAGGTATTATACGCTCAGTACGTGTTTGTTGAAATTGAATATTGCATTTCTATTTACGCATTAATACATTAATTCAATTAGCGTGAATATCTACTAAGAAGTGCAAGATAATCATTAGAATGGAGGAAATTTAATCTAGAAGCTTTAATGAAGTAACATCTCGAATGGCTTATAGAAACATAGACTATAGATTTTAATGTCATAAACTTTATTTTTGCTCTTCTTCATTTAAACTTTGGCTTACATAATAATATCTAACTTTTGAATATATACTATTTGCCATGCTCTATGATAAGCAGACTGCATGCATTGTCTTATTAAAATCTCCCAGTAACTCAAAGATGTTAATAGTACTATTATAAATATTTAGGAAACTGAGGCTTGGAGAGGTTAAGTAGTTCAAGGTAACAGTAAATATAGATGTTAGGATTCAAAATGATGTCTCTCTGATTCATAAATATATCTCTCTGATTCATTTATTTATTCATTCAACAAACCTTTATTAAGTTCTTGCTGTGTGTCAGATGCCATGGTAGGTATTGGAAATACAGTAGCAAATAATATAGGCAGTCTTCACACTTGTGAATTTACTGCCTAGCAGTAAAAGAAAGCTATTAGGCACACAAGCATATTATTCATTGACAAATTAATTACAATTTTATAAGTTTTTTTTAGATGTTTAAACTGGTAGCTACAGGAACCAAGCTCGGAATGTTCTTGTTATATTTGAAACATATATAAAAAAATTTCTACTTTCTGATAGCTTCCTTATGGAGATAGCATGGGGATGTACTCTTTTATTCATTTCATCTTCAAGGAGTCATTTATCTCAACTAATTTACTGCTTAGCTTCGATATTCTCAGCCACTAATTTAGACCTTAATGTTTAAAATGATACCTATCTATATTCAATTTTAAATATCATGAAACTATAATACACCATCTAAAAACAATAGAGTGGCTATTAAATACATGTGCTGTCATGACCCTAGATTGGTCTCCAACAGGCATATCTCAGAAAGGAGTGTCTTTGCTGGTGGAAGGACTGGGTTTCCTAGATTGATACATTTCAACCTTGTAACATGTCAACCTTTTCAGAAGATGTCTTGTCTCTGAACCAAGAAGCCCTTTTTGGTAAATGTAAACATATGAAATTTAGAGAGAAAGAGCTCCTACTGTGATCTATATTATGGGTAGTTGTGGTATATAATTAAATGTATATATTTGGTCTTTGTTCCTGGTTCCTGGAGGAGAGTTCCTAAAAACCCTTGGAATTTCCTGAGGGACAACAGTGACTTTTGTTATTAATAATGTGACTAATAACAGGGACTTTTGCTACTAATAATGAGTTACTAATAATGAGCTAATAATATCTCAGTTAATGTTAATAAGGTAACTCTTAGCAGGCCCCTAGATAGCTGCAGGATAGGGGCTGGTCACCAGAGAAGCCAATACTGTGATTAGAGGGTTAAAGCTATCAGCTCCACCCCAACCTCTCTCTGTGGAATGGAAAGGGCTGGACATTGAGTTCAGTTGCCAATGTCCAATGATGCAGTCAATCTTGTCTGTGTAATGAAATTTTGATGAGAACTCTGAAACAAAAGATTTGAGGGAGCTTCAATGCTGGTGATGTGTGAGTGGGTAGCATTCTTAGAGAGGGTCTCACAGCTGTGTACACCTGCTCCTCCATGCCTTGCCATATACATCTCTATCATTTAAGTGTTCCTGAGTTGTATCCTTTATAATAAACCTGTAAGTACAGTATAGCACTTTTCTAAGTTCTGTGAGTCGTTTTAGCAAATTATCAAAACTTATTTGCCTATCATGTGAAGGGAGCTCTGAATTTGTAGTTAGCCAGGCGAATGTGCAGGTAGCCTGGGCACTCCATTTGCAGCTGACATCTAAAGTGGTGACAGTCTTGTGGACTATCTGTGGGGTCTGCCAGTCTGGGTAGCTTGTTTCAAAATTGAATTGAATTAAGACAATTTGTGTGTGAGAATTGGTTTGTGTTGGAATGATGTATTTGAATTGTTTGGGAAAACTGTAGAGTGGTAGAAGTTTAACTTGGTTTCACCAAAGGGTCATGACCACGCTTAAATTCTGATACTGTCATTTAGAATTTGTATGACCTTGGACAAGTTACTTGATTTCTTGGATTCTCTGTTTCCATAAAATTGAAATGTTCAAAAGATAATTGTTAGAAAGATTAAATTAGTTTTTATAAATATAGAGTTTTTCTCAATAGCTGACACCTAGCATTTAGTAATTTTTAATTTTACTTCTCTTTTTTCTCTCCCCCAATGTAAGTTCTAGAACGGGCTACTTAATAATAGCTCAGAAACCCTGTAAGTTTCTAATTATACATATTATATTAGAGAAACTTCAGTATTTCTCTATGAGCTGATATCTTTCAGAATGTCACATACATCTAGAAGTGGAATAGAAAAATTAAAATTTTATTTCAATCTCACATGTCATGTATATTTTCCTGATTTTCTAGATGAGGATGTTGCCCAAGGAATGAAGAGACTTGGTTGATGTCATAAGGTTTCTCAATGGTTGTAAAGTCCTTTGTTTTCAGCCTGTGACTCACACTCAGCCTGTATATTTCTCCTGGCACAGTTTATAGCCTAGTGTCAGACCATGTGTCCTTGTTTGGGGTTTGGAAAAAATAGTCACCAGTTTAAACTATATGACAATTAAAATGCAAAAGATAGTGTAAGAAATGGCACTGAATTAATTAACATTTACAACATATTAGCTATGGGATATTTTTTTTCCAGGGGCAAGAGGTAGAAATAAAGGAGTAGAGTGCTTCCAATAAAGAGGTAGAGGTGCCTTTAAGGTGTAACCACTTAAGTTCTTACAAAACCAGCTTCTCTGATAAGACAGACCAGCCAGCTCTGCGTGTTTTGCAATTTTCAATACACAGTTCTGCTTTCACACTTCAATAATTCATTTTCTAGCACTTAGAATCCAGAAACCTGCTTTCACTGATGTAGCAAAAATTCAAGGAACATAGTTTAATAACAAACATCTCCACTTATCTCATCTCATTCCCCAGTAAATTGTGTTGGAAAACATGTGTAAACAGTACCAAGCAAACAGAGCATTTACGTTCTCCTTTAGAATGTGTTCTATTTGAATTCTAGATTTAGTGACTTTTAGAGGGTAGCCACTTTCCATAATAAAAATGCAAAGCTTTCTAAAATGAAGTTTCTAATACTATCATAGAATCTTCAAACTTAGATTCAAATAGAACTAACATACATAGAGCATCCAATTTGTTCGTGTACTGCTCTGAATGGTTTCAATCTCTGTGTAGCAGGTATTATTGGTATTATTGCCTTCATTTCATAGACAAGGTGCCTAAAACTGGTAGAAGTTAAATTATTTTTCTAAGGTTGGAGTTGAAATAGAGCTTAGAGGTTGCCTATTCTCAGGTTTGTCCCATGGAAAAAAAATTGCTAAAACATTTTTGAAAGGATAAATCCTAATAGGCCTGGATGCTTCCTACAGTGAGGAATTAGTTACTAACTTTACTCTTTAGGAAATACATATGAAGGTTAAAATTATCATTACACATTCCAGAAGTTGCTTCTACTCTGAAAAATCATTAATTCTATCAGAGATACCTTCCAAGAACAAGGTGACAGTACCTATTTAACATATTTTCTTATGTTCAAATATTGAACAATAACTGGATACATCAGATAAACAAAATAATCCTAAAGAGGTCTTCTTTCCAATGATTTTAAGTATTAGGAAAATAAAACAAATGCCTGAGAGTGTATGAGGTGCCCTTTAAGTTCATACATGCCATACACATGATCACAAATGTTTTGTTCCTCAAAGAAACAGAAAATGCTTTACTGAGTAATGTATTTAGTGATATTTAGACACTATAAGCAACGATGAAAATTCAGTTTCATTGTTTGTCAACATAGCTCTAAAGTAATCCAGGTGGAACTACTGCTGAGTGAAAAAATTAAGATAATCATCTATGTAAATTACCAATGTTAAACAGGCTATGACAAACCATCGAGGTGTCCCCAATGATTTAAAAGTGATGTTATGGTTTATCAGCTGTCTTGTTAATATCAATAATGTTATCCATGATGTAGCCTTTGCAAGTCATTACTTACTTAGTATTAATGCAAATAATTGCAATAAGGCAGCTAATAATAATAAACATCCACTTTGTACTAGACACTTGGATGGCTAATATGCACATTTTACATATTTTACCTCCAGACCTTATAAAACATTGGTAAGATCTTTTCTAATCTCACAGTTTCACAGACAGATCACCACAGCTCAGAAAAGTCAAATAACTCTTAAGTAACATTGGCAAAATCTGTCATACTCTCACAGTTTCACAGATGAGGGAACCAGAGTTCAGGGAAGTCAAGACTCATCTGGTAAGAACCTGATGAGTTAAACCCATCTCTCTGGCACTAAATAAAGGGAGGGCTTCATTCCTCACTGCCACTTTTCAGTATTTGAGATGATAAGAGAAAATCTCAGTATAATAAAGGAGTGCATCCATCCCTAAGCAAACAGAGCTCTTAACTGGATGTTCAGCACATTAAAAACGTGAATGTCTATCAGATTAACATGTCCTATATGGACTGTGACATCAATGGCAACCTGACCACTGAAGCTTCCTATTTGTGGTGTGGAACTGTAAATCAGCCAGACTATATTTCTGGAGCCCCTCTAATCTAGAGAGAACTCAGTTCTGGCCAAGTAATACGAATGAAAGAGATGAACAACACTTTCAGGTCTGGACCATAAAACCCCCTGACTACTGCTTCTTCATCTCCTATTTATTTATGCTAGCTGCCTGTCAAAATCCAGGGTGATCTTAAAACCCAAATATTGAAAAAGATGAAATCTCTATCAACCAGTTTCTTCAATCACAGCAACCCTCCTCTACCTCCACCTTCTGCAGACTGATCTCTGAGAAAAAATTTCTCTTGTAGCAAAACACTGAGACTTGAGAGTTTATTTCTTAGAGTAGTTAGTGATATCTAATAGACATTACAAGACATGCATAGTATTTCCAGAATATAGTCCAGAATTTACACAGGTCAAACCAATTTTGTGGAAGAGCAAAATATTGTAATAGCATTAATTTTCTAAAATTTTCTTTTAGGAAAGAATTTTTAACTTTGGTCAACAGACTAAAGAAAAAAATATTACTTGGAAATGATAAACGACTGTAACTTTCGCTGGCACTTAGCAGAACTATTAATAAGAAAGCCACTAGTTTTCAGTGTCCTTGGAAACAGAAAGCAGAATTAGTCTGTTTCAGGGATTGGAGATAAAGCAAAATGTCAAAAGAAAATTATAATATACCACAGTAAGATTATGGTGTGTTTAGCAACAACAATAACAACAACAACACAACCAGATTTTGAGTAAGACTTAAAAAGTCAAAGTTATACAGTTGAATCAGCCTCTTTTTTTTTCTCTCCTTCTCTCTATTTCTTTCTTTCTTACCGTCTTAAATGTAGATTAAAAATGTTGACCGTGCTAAAAACAACACAACCATCTATTGAGAACCTTTGATGTTCTAAAAAATATTGTCACTTTACATGTTATTGTAATAGTAATACTTAAAACAGCACCATATAGAAAGCATTAATTTAGCCAGTGTATAATTAGGGAAACAGAAAGATTAAAGGTGATGCCCGTAGTCAAATGGCAGGAATGGGTGAGAACAAGGATATATTTGCCTAATTATCCTCCTCTACCCAAGACACCTCAGGCTTCCATCTCCAACAGCATGAGGACTCTGCTCTCTGTATTTTCCCTTGTGCATGTCTCAATGATGAAACTAGTGGTGTTTAAAGAGCTGCCTACTACTTAGCCATTCTGTAGAATTTGCATTTGTTGGTCACTCTTCTTTAGGCAGGCCTCGTACCCCCATCTTCTTGGTCTCTTCCTAACTGTACCTACTTCTAGGCCTCCTTCACTTTTTTCTTCCCCAAAAGACTTGACCCACTGCTCTTCTTTCTAGGAAAATTTCAGTTTCTCAGGTCCCCACACAATTTGTCAGCAATACTTGGAACATTTTTTCCCTCAGTGGAGTGTCATTATTGAATTTATGTTGGAAGCTCATATATTCGAAGATAAGAAATGCATTTTATTCTTTATATACAGTCGGTATTTTATGTTGCACACTTATGCAAAGGACATGTTCTATATAAATATTACAAATGAAAATGTGAATGTGAACATGCAAATCTGGTAACACTGTGAATTGAGATATAAATAGAGGAGTCAAACACATGAAACATTTTCTTCAAGTCAGGAAAAATAGATCAAGGGAGACAGAAAAAGATTTGCTTCAGTGCTCGGGACCTTGTTTTTTGCCAAACTCAAGAAATGCAAACAGCAATATTGACTTTGTAAGGTCAAAGTTACTGAGTTTTAAACAAAATGACTGCAACGGAAGGAATATTTTTTGATGTACATCAAAAAAGGAAAAACATATTCTTAGAAAAAAAGCTACAGCTTGCAAGTCATTAGCATTTTAATCCTTAGACAAATAAAAATATTTTTAAAACTATTCTGTAGGGTTATAAGAAAACAAATTTTTAAGAGCCTACAATGTTTCAGGAATTTTACTAAATTATTTAATCATCATGAAAGCCCTTTGAGAATAATTAAATATTTAATATGTAATATTTATATTATATTTCTATATTAAATGTATTTTATATGATTATATTTTATATGTCATATGTACATAAATTTTAAAGAGCAGAAATTTGAGTTCATGGCTGAGAAGTTAGGTGATTTGCCCTAAGCCTTAAAACTGGTGAGAGGCAGGATTGTGATTGGAAATTTAGTCTGACTAATATGGGCAAACATTATAACTTTAAATAAAATCAGTTAAAAATCACTCTTCAATATTCAACCTCCAAAAACTGCATTTATGATCTTGATAATCTGCAAATTTTATAGCGTACAACTCTACAATCCTTCTGTGGACACTGTAAACTTAGATATAAGACATGTTGAATTTATTATTCTTTGCTATGATATTTCCATTCCCAAACCAACCTTTGATATCTTTATTCATGTATCCCCTATGATATAATAATTTGATTTATACCATCAACATGCATGCAATATGAGGTATGATTTCCAGTGGTACCATATCATCTTCAAAACAATGAGAGAGCGGAAAATAGGAATAGAACATGGCATGTAGGGCCAGCTGCCTTGGTTAAAACTCTGGCTTAGTCACTTGCTCTCAGTGTGATCTTGGAAAAGCTGCTTCAACTTTGGGTGCCTCAGTTTTAAATCCTGTAAAATGTGGATAATTATAGTTTCTAACTCATAGAGTCATAAGAATCTAATAACTTCATATAAGCAACATGCTTGTGACAGTGTTCTGCTTATAACAGATGTTTAATAAAGGTTAATTATTATTCTCAAATTATTTTTCAAAAATTGACACATTGTAATTGTACATATTTATGGGGTACAATTTGATATTTCAATACATAATATGTTGCATAATAATCAAATCAGAGTATTTAGTGTGTCGTGTCCATCACTTTATGCATTTATAATTTCTTTGTGATGAGAACATTCAATAGCCTTTCTTTTTTTTTTTTTTTTTTCTTTTTTTTGAGATGAAGTTTCTCTTTTGTTGCCCAGGCTGGAGTGCAATGGCACGATCTCAGCTCACTGGAACCTCTGCCTCCTGGGTTCAAGCAATTCTGTTGCCTCAGCCTCCCGAGTAGCTGGAATTACAGGTGCCCACCACCGCGCCCAGCTAATTTTTTTGTATTTTTAGTAGAGATGGGGTTTCACCATGTTAGCCAGGCTGGTCTTGAACTCCTGACCTCAGGTGATCTGCCTGCCTCGGCCTCCCAAACTGCTGAGATTACAGGCGTGAGCCACCGCACCCAGCCAAAAGCCTTTCATCTAGCTATTTTCTAATATATAATACCTTATTGTTAACCACGTTTGAAAAGGTTATATTGTCATATTTCCTCTTCTAGCCCTTTCCAATACCTTTCTTACACACAAACTTTATATCTAAACCTAGAAAATTATTCTCCACACCTTGGAAGCCTTGGATGACTCTTACTTTTCCATTAGAACCAAGATCTGTCCTTGCCTCATCTTGGAAGATTTCCTTGATTGTTCTAGGCATGGTTAATTGCTATTTCTCTAAACTCTCACAATATCCATGTAACTATCAGGGTTTAAACCCTCACAATATCCAGGTATATCAAGGTATATGACTTATTAGAAATTCTTACTTATATATCCAAGTTTTACTTTTAAGCATAGTTAATTTGAAGACAAGAACAATATCATATTAATTTCTATACTTCAAACAAGTTGTGTGCTCATAGTAGACACCCCAAACATAAATACATGTTGAAAAAATGGATGAATGAATTGGGATGACAATTTGTTTCAAAACAATATAAGTGCAGCATCCATGTAAATTGGATCTTCACTGTAATGTTTTCTGGGAATTCTTGCAGTAAGTTTGCCTTTTATGTGATGCAATATGGTTAATGAGTTTCTTTTAATATTAACAGTTTTGATGTAGTCTGCATTCTGTTCTATAATCACATATGCTGTAAGGAACTTTCAGGATATTTGAAACAGAGTTGTGAAGAGTAAATCACAATTTTTTGAAAAATAAAATTCTCATTTTTGAGGAAGAATGAGGGAAGAGAAAGAAAAGAAATAACAAGATTGGCTGCTTCTTATGTTATTGAGAGTCAGACCTGTTTCAGGCCTTTCATATTGACTTTCTCATTCAATTATTAGGCGAGGCTCCGTTATCTCCAACATCACAAACAAAGCTGGAAGCATTCCCCTTGAAAACCGGCACAAGGCAAAGATGCCTTCTGTCGCCACTCTTATTCAGCATAGCATTGAAAGTTCTGGCAAGAGCAATCGAGCAAGAGAAAAAAATAAAGGCATCTAAATCAGAAGAGAGGAAGTCCACCTATCTTTTTTTGCAGATGACATGATCCTAGATCTAGAAAACTCCATTGTCTTAGCCTAAACACTTCTTAAAATAAGTAACTTCAGAAAAGTCTCAGGATACAAAATCAATTGCAAAAATCATTAGATTGCCTATACACCAACAACAGTCAAACCAAAAGCCAAATCAGAAACAAACTCCCATTCACAATAGCAACAAAAAGATTAAAATACCTAGGAATAAAGCTAACCCGGATCTCTGCAAAGAGAGCTACCCAAACCACCGGTCAAAAAATCAGAAATGACACAAACAAATGGAAAAACATTCCATGTTCATGGATAGGAAGAATCAATATTGTTAAAATGGCTATACCACCCAAAGCACTTTATAGATTCAATGCTATTTCTATTAAACCACCACCGAGATTCTTCACAGAACTGGAAAAAAAATTAAAAATTAATATGGAACTAAAAAAGAACCTGTAGATATGTGGCATTATTTCTGACGGCTCTGTTCTGTTCCATTGATCTATATCTCTGTTTTGGTACCAGTACCATGCTGTTTTGGTTACTGTAGCCTTGTAGTATAGTTTGAAGTCAGGTAGTGTGATGCCTCCAGCTTTGTTCTTTTGGCTTAGGATTGACTTGGCGATGCGGGCTCTTTTTTGGTTCCATATGAACTTTAAAGTAGTTTTTTCCAATTCTGTGAAGAAAGTCATTGGTAGCTTGATGGGGATGGCATTGAATCTGTAAATTACCTTGGGAAGGATGGCCATTTTCATGATATTGATTCTTCCTACCCATGAGCATGGAATGTTCTTCCATTTGTTTGTATCCTCTTTTATTTCCTTGAGCAGTGGTTTGTAGTTCTCCTTGAAGAGGTCTTTCACATCCCTTGTAAGTTGGATTCCTAGGTATTTTATTCACTTTGAAGCAATTGTGAATGGGAGTTCACTCATGATTTGGCTCTCTGTTTGTCTGTTATTGATATATAAGAATGCTTGTGATTTTTGCACATTGATTTTGTATCCTGAGACTTTGCTGAAGTTGCTTATCAGCTTAAGGAGATTTTGGGCTGAGACAATGGGGTTTTCTAGATATACTATCATGTCATCTGCAAACAGGGACAATTTGACTTCCTCTTTTCCTAATTGAATACCCTTGATTTCCTTCTCCTGCCTAATTGCCCTGGCCAGAACTTCCAACACTATGTTGAATAGAAGTGGCGAGAGAGGGCATCCCTGTCTTGTGCCAGTTTTCAAAGGGAATGCTTCCAGTTTTTGCCCATTCAGTATGATATTGGCTGTGGGTTTGTCATAGATAGCTCTTATTATTTTGAGACGTCCCATCAATTCCTAATTTATTGAGAGTTTTTAGCACGAAGGGTTGTTGAATTTTGTCAAAGGCCTTTTCTGCATCTATTGAGATAATCATGTGGTTTTTGTCTTTGGTTCTGTTTATATGCTGGATTACATTTATTGATTTGCGTATATTGAACCAGCCTTGCATCCCAGGGATGAAGACCACTTGATCATGGTGGATAAGCTTTTTGATGTGCTGCTGGATTCGGTTTGCCAGTATTTTATTGAGGATTTTTGCATCAATGTTCATCAAGGATATTGGTCTAAAATTCTCTTTTTTTGTTGTGTCTCTGCCAGGCTTTGGTATCAGGATGATGCTGGCCTCATAAAATGAGTTAGGGAGGATTCCTTCTTTTTCTATTGATTGGAATAGTTTCAGAAGGAATGGTACCAGCTCCTCCTTGTACCTCTGGTAGAATTCGGCTGTGAACCCATCTGGTCCTGTACTTTTTTTGGTTGGTAAGCTATTGATTATTGCCACAATTTCAGCTCCTGTTATTGGTCTATTCAGAGATTCAACTTCTTCTTTGTTTAGTCTTGGGAGGGTGTATGTGTTGAGGAATTTATCCATTTCTTCTAGATTTTCTAGTTTATTTGCATAGAAGTGTTTGTAATATTCTCTGATGGTAGTTTGTATTTCTGTGGGATCGGTGGTGATATCCCCTTTATCATTTTTTATTGCATCTATTTGATTCTTCTCTCTTTTTTTCTTTATTAATCATGCTAGCGGTCTATCAATTTTGTTGATCCTTTCAAAAAACCAGCTCCTGGATTCATTTATTTTTTGAAGGGTTTTTTGTGTCTCTATTTCCTTCAGTTCTGCTCTGATTTTAGTTATTTCTTGCCTTCTGCTAGCTTTTGAATGTGTTTGCTCTTGCTTTTCTAGTTCTTTTAATTGTGATGTTAGGGTGTCAATTTTGGATCTTTCCTGCTTTCTCTTGTGGGCATTTAGTGCTATAAATTTCCCTCTAGAAATAATGCCACATATCTACAAGTATCTGATCTTTGACAAAGCTGACAAAAACAAGAAATGGGGAAAGGATTCCCTATTTAATAAATGGTGCTGGGAAAACTGGCTAGCCATATGTAGAAAGCTGAAACTGGATCCCTTCCTTACACCTTATACAAAAATCAATTCAAGATGGATTAAAGACTTAAATGTTAGACCTAAAACCATAAAAACCCTAGAAGAAAACCTAGGCATTACCATTGAGGACATAGGCATGGGCAAGGACTTCATGTCTAAAACACCAAAAGCAATGGCAACAAAAGCCAAAATTGACAAATGGGATCTAATTAAACTAAAGAGCTTCTGCACAGCAAAGGAAACTACCATCAGAGTGAACAGGCAACCTACAAAATGGGAGAAAATTTTCGCAACCTACTCATCTGACAAAGGGCTAATATCCAGAATCTACAATGAACTCCAACAAATTTACAAGAAAAAAACAAACAACCCCATCAAAAAGTGGGCGAAGGACATGAACAGACACTTCTCAAAAGAAGACATTTATGCAGCCAAAAAACACATGAAAAAATGCTCACCATCACTGGCCATCAGAGAAATGCAAATCAAAACCACAATGAGATACCATCTCACACCAGTTAGAATGGCAATCATTAAAAAGTCAGGAAACAACAGGTGCTGGAGAGGATGTGGAGAAATAGGAACACTTTTACACTGTTGGTGGGACTGTAAACTAGTTCAACCATTGTGGAAGTCAGTGTGGCGATTCCTCAGGGATCTAGAACTAGAAATTCCATTTGACCCAGCCATCCCATTACTGGGTATATACCCAAAGGACTATAAATCATGCTGCTATAAAGACACATGCACACGTATGTTTATTGCCGCATTATTCACAATAGCAAAGACTTGGAACCAACCCAAATGTCCAACAATGATAGACTGGATTAAGAAAATGTGGCACATATACACCATGGAATACTATGCAGCCATAAAAAATGATGAGTTCATGTCCTTTGTAGGGACATGGATGAAATTGGAAATCATCATTCTCAGTAAACTATCGTAAGAACAAAAAACGAAACACCGCATATTCTCACTCATAGGTGGGAATTGAACAATGAGAACACATGGACACAGGAAGGGGAACATCACACTTCGGGGACTGTTGTGGGGTGGGGGTAGGGGGGAGGGATAGCATTGGGAGATATACCTAATGCTAGATGACGAGTTGGTGGGTGCAGCGCACCAGCATGGCACATGTATACATATGTAACTTACCTGCACATTGCGCACATGTACCATAAAACCTAAAGTATAATAATAATAATAATAATAATAATAATAATAAAAGAAAAAATAATAAAATAAATAAAAATAAAAAAGAACCTGAATAACTAAGGCAATACTAAGCAAAAAGAAGAAAGCTGGAGGCATCATGCTATCTGACTTTGTACTACAGAGCTACAGTAACCAAAACAGCATGGTACTGGTACTGATACACATAGACCAAATGAACAGAATAGAGAATCCAAAAATAAGACTGCACACCTACAACAATCTGATCTTTGGCAAACCTGACAAAAACAAGCAATGGGGAAAGGATTCCCTATTCAATAAATAGTGCTGTGATAACTGGCTACCCATAAGCAGAAGATTAAAACTGGACCCCTTCCTAATACCACATACAAAAATTAACTCAAGATGAATTAGAGACTTAAATGTAAAATCTGAAACTAAAAAACTCTGGAAGACAACCTAAGTAATACCATCCTGAACATAGAAATGGGCAAAGATATCATGATGATGATGACAAAAACCAATTGTAACAAAAGCAGAAATTGACAAGTGGGATCTAATTAAATTAAAGAGTTTCTGCACAGCAAAAGAAATATCAACAGAGTAAACAGACAACGTACAGAATGATAGAAAATGTTTGCAAACTATGCATCTGACAAAGATCTAATATCCAGCATCTATAAGGAACTTAAATTTACAAAAAAAAAAACCCATAAAAAAGTGGGAAAAGGACAAGAACAGACACTTTTCAAAAGATACTCATGTGTCCAATAATCATATTTTTAAAAGAGCTCAATATCACTGATTATTAGAGAAATGCAAACCTAAACCACAAGGAGATACCATCTCACACCAGTCAGAATGGCTATTACTTAAACGTCAGAAAATAAAAGATGCTGGTGAGGTTGTGGAGAAAAAGGAATGCTTATACACTGTTGGTAGGAGTGTAAATTAGTTCAACCATTGTGGAAGACAATGGCGATTCCTCAAAGACTTAAAAACAGAAATACCATTTGACCTAGCAAACCCATTACTAGGTATATACCCAATGGAATATAAATCATTCTATTATAAAAACACATGCACACATATGTTTATTGCAACACTATTCACAAGAGCAAAGACATAGAATCAACCTAAATGCCCATCAATGATAGATCGGAGAAAGAACACGTGCTATATATACACCATGGAAGACTATGAAGCCATAAAAAAGAATGAGATCACATCCTTTGCAGGGACATGGATGGAGGTGGAAGCCATAATCCTAAGCAAACTAATGGAGGAACAGAATACTAGATACCACACATTCTCACTTATAAGTGGGAGCTAAATGATGGGAACATGTGGACACATAGAGGGTAGCAACACACACTGGTGCCTATCAGAGGGTGGAGGGTGGGAGGAGGGACAGAATCAGGAAAATTAACTAATGGGAACTAGGCTTAATACCTGGATGATAAAATAATCTGTACAACAGACCCCCATGACACAAGTTTACCTATGTAATGAACCTTCACTTGTACCCCTGAACTTAAAATAAAAGTTAAAAAAAAAGTTTAGCACTATTGCGTCCAGATTTTGTTTACTGCTGTTGTTGTCATTTTTTAATAGACTGTTTTAAGAATCCTGTATCATCAAGACTCCTGATGGCACATAGGGCAGTATTGTGTAGGAAAAGCTCAGAAATTGATTATCTGAGTTAAAAAAAATTAATCTCAGAATACAAAGATGCTTTAGGAAAATTTTATTAATTTATTAGTTTCATATTTTCCTTTTATGATTTCCTAAGAACAATATTTGACAAAAATGTAGGAACAATTAAGTCTAAGTCCCATTCAAAATTAAAAAATAAAATTTATAAATTATAATACAGCACGTTGTCAAATACTAACTAGTAGTGTTATTTTTCTAAAATATATTAAATAATGGTGCATCTTAAAATAATGGTTTATTTATTTGGATTTAAAGAAATGTGATATTTTGGTCATTTTATTTACTCCTTTACTTCTCAACTGGATCAAACATTAAGTAGTAAAGAATACTGTCCTTTCAATGGCTCCAACACCATTTTTGAGAGGGAAGAAAAGGAATAGAATTCTAAGACTGAGCTTTTACATAAAATTGATTGTTTTAAATGAAAGGAAACTCTTTAAACCTGAAAAGAATCAGGTATGTTTCATTAGCAAGCTTAAGCTGACATACCACCTAATAGGTTCAGGATGTTCACTTAAGAAACATTATACCCATTGCAAGAAATAAAAAAGCTACACTTAATTCATGAATTTTAGTTAATATTCAGTAAATATCCAGCCTGGTTACACCCATTACTGGAGATGAGGACAAAGCATCTTAGAGTATGTGAGTAACCTGCCCAAGTTCACACAGTTAGTGTGAAGAAGCTGAATTGAACACAGGTACCCTCATTTCAAAGCCTTTGGTCTTCCCACAGTGTCTTTTTTTCCTACACATTCCATTTTTGTTATACACAGTTTAATTCTGTCTAAACTTGGCTGTCCTTACTTTGGGGCTACCTGAAGTAGGGAAAAGACCAATGAACTCATAACACTTGAAAGGAATTTTTTTATTATTATTAAAAAATTTTAACTTTTAGAGTATAAGTGAGTGTATACATCTGCAACTATAAGGGGAACTTAAAAGGGAAGGTTCTTCAATACACACTTGAAATGAATCCATGGTTAATAAGGCTCAGCTTTGAAACTAATGAATATTTAATTAAATGTTTGACTTCATCAAGGAGACTTAGTAAATTGCTGTCGAAAGCGTTATGCCTATTAACATCCTTTCAGGGTTATGGATGTACCTAGAGCTAAAGCACAGACAAGATGATCAAGATTCAGAGGATGTCGATCTGGCAAGGTCTGTAGAGATCACTTCATCTGGGGCTCCCTAACATGTGTTCTGTTAAACACAGTTCCAGATATTATCTAAGAACAGGGATCTTTTTGTCAAATGAGCAGACAGGGCAATCACTGTAAGACTCCCATGGCCTGTCAGCCTCACAAAAGCTCAAAAGTATATATTAAATCTATTTAACTCAGTCTTTTCTAAAACTGATTTTGCCATTTAAAACTGGTCCCTGTGTGTTTCACCACATACAAACACCCAAAAGAGCAGGTGGTTCTTGTAATATATTTTGGAAAATATTGATTTAATATGAATAGCACATCAGTTTTTGGTAAAAATGAGGAAAACAAAGCCAAAAGATGTTAGGTTACCTAGCCTGGACCATCTAGCAAACTAGTGGTAGAGTGGCTGGGTCCACTACCCAACCCTACTGTTTTTCTGGATTACAAAGATTTCAGAACCTTATATTTGATGAGGCTTCTGAAGTGTTGAATTTGATTGAATGGTCTTTAGCAAACTCATGAGTTTTATATTTTTCCTTCTTGTTTTGACGTATACCTGAGGAACTGGGTTCTCCTATAATTATGCAAAGCTTCAGCTTCACTTAATTTCAACATTTAATCAAATGTTGCTTAGTATCCCTCCCCCAATCATTCCCCAGAGATACTGATTGCTTTACATACATCTCTACCATGAATATTCTTAATTGTGAAAGAGTTTGAATGGATACAGGTTTTTAATTTTATTTACAAAAATCTCTTAAGTGGTCTTCATTGCCTTTAGTGGAAAGTATCTTTATTTCTTTTCTGTTTGAAGAGGTGTTAATTAAATACTTTGAGTTAATTTAAAATTAACAGTGGATATAATCTGATGCCCTTCTATTGAATCAGCAAGTTCTAAATGAAAACTCTCAGGTCAAGAGGTTTCCTGTTTTAGCTGTGGTTAATCTAAGTTAACAGAGCATTTCTGAGAATGAATCATGTGCTATTCTATTATTACATTATGTACAAAGAAAATATCAAAACACAATCAAAAATATCAAAACAAAATGAATTGAAAGAGAACCAGCTTTCTCAATTCATTAAGTCATTCAAAAAGTCCAGGGGTACTATTGGCATTCACGGAACTTGTCATCTGATTGATAGCACTAGACTCATAGAACTGTCAGAGCTGAAAAGATCCTTGGAAATAACATTATTCCATTTCAAAACACTGAATCCCATAAAAGGGAGTCATGAGTTCTTTGTGGCCCTCTGTCCAGGGTCTCACAGAGCTGCAATCAAGATGTCGGCCCAGCTATGTTGCTTTCTGGAGGTTGGGGTCCCATTCAAATTTCACATAGTTGTTAGCAGAATTCCATTTCTTACCATCATAGAACTCAGGTCCCTGGGTTATTTTTTTGGTTGTTTTGTTATGTGGGTTTTTTGTTTGTTTGTTTGGTTTTTTCTTGTTCTTTTTTGCTGCCCATCAGCTTTTTGTTTCTCACAGCCATTCATGGTTCCTTGCCACATGGCCCCTGAATGACATAACAGCTTCTTCAAGGGCAGTAGGAGAACCTTTCCCATTCCTCCTTTAATGGCTTGCTTGATTCCAGTCTAACCAGAATCATCTGCCTTTTAGATTAATTCACTATCAACTGATTAGGGATCTTAGTTATATCTCCAAAACCCCTTTACCTTTGCCATGTAATATAACCTAATCAGACAGTGACACCTATTACATTTATAAGTCCCAGCACAGTCAAGGGGAGAAGATTATGCAGGGTGTGTTAACTAGGCAGGTGGGGATCTTGGGGCTGTTTTAGAATTCTAACTCTCCACCACACTGCAATAGCTTTCATCTCCTTTTAGAGGCAGACGTATGAAGTTTATGTTGCTTAAATTTCAGGTCTTCTTACTTGCATGGGCCACTGTAGTGTTGGAAATGACCGGGAGTTAGAGAGTGTTCTAGGCAGATAGAAGGAGTTAAGTTTTTGTTTTTGTTTTTTTTTGAGATGGAGTCTCTCTCTGTTGCCCAGGCTGGAGTGCAGTGGTGCAATCTCAGCTCACTGCAAGCTCCACCTCCCGGGTTCAAGCAATTCTCCTGCCTCAGCCTTCCGAGTAGGGACTACCAGTGTGCGCCACCATGCCTGGCTAATATTTTGTATTTTTAGTAGAGACGGGGTTTCACCGTGTTAGCCAGGATGGTCTCAATCTCCTGACCTAATGATCTGCCTGCCTCAGCCGCCCAAAGTGCTGGGATTACAGGCGTGAGCCACCACGCCTGGCCGGAGTTAAGTTTTTATAAGAACGCATGTCCATATAGGTGCGTCTATGTCAGCATGTCTTGTTCAAGAAGAAAAGGACCTAAAATCTCAAGTTGTTTTAATTTTTTAAATTCCAAATAAATATACACTTCCTTACCTAATGGTGTATGTGTGTGTCTTCCTAAAGAAGGGCTCCTTTTTGTTAGCTTGTGGTCTCAAAATCCTGGCTCTGCTGCTGCCTCCTGCCACTCACCATGACTGTTAGTACAAACACTCGGAACTTTTTCCCTTCTTAGAATTCACCAGGATTTGTCAGGTTTATATAACATAGCATAAATGCTCAAAAATGCCAATACATAAACAAAGGAAAGCAAGAAAAATAAGCAAAAAGGTAAAAGAGAAAACAATTTGTTTTTCGTTTGTTTGTTGTTTGTTTTGAGACAGGGCGTCTTCCTCCGTTGCTAGGCTGGAATGCAGCGGCACAATCACAGCTCAGTGAAGCCTCAACCTCTCTGGCTCAGGAGAACCTCCCACCTTTTCCTTCCTAGTAGCTGGGAATACAAGTGTGCACCAACATGCCCAGATAAAATTTTGTTGTTGTTGTAGAGACGGGGTCGTGCCATGTTGCCCAGGCTGGTCTCAAAATCCTGGGCTTAAGAGATCGTTGCACCTCAGCCACCTAAAGTGCTGGGATTACAGGCATGAGTCACAATGCCCAGCTTACAATTTGTGAATCAGAAATTATTCTTTCCATCTTGCAGCTACAAAACCTGAAGCGCAGAAGATACATGTGTTACGTGTAGAATCACACAACTTGATGATAACAAAATGGAACTAAATTCAAGTTTCTTTACAGGAAGTCTAGTTTCTTTCTATGGTTGAGTTAATGTGACTCTTCACTAAATTCCTAATTGCTTGCAGAGGGTATATCAGCATAATGAGAAAATCTGTATTCTAGGTACACAGAGTAACATGGTACACAAATCTCATATTGTAATTCTAAATCCAGGGGATTCTGAGTTGTGCAGAGAGGCCCATAAGTCACCACCAGTCAATAATTGCCCTGAAAATATTACCTTAAAGAGCAGGGAATCTAAGGTAAAAAGGATAATAAGAAAAATAGACTGTGGCATGGCAGCTAAGTAGTCAGGTTTAGAAGTCAGATTGACAGGTAGGAGTGTGAATCTACTATTATCTTGGGCAAATCAAGCATATTTCTTTTCTGTAAAATAGAGATAATAATATCTCCTACCTCTTGAAACTGTTGTGCAGATTAGTTTACATAATGCATGTGAAGTTCTCAGTATCTGAGTTCTAAAGTACCAGGAATAGCTCTCCATCAATCTTAACTACAGATTGGCCCAAGTACACCTGTATAAACTGTAACCCTAACCCTAAACTTTAACCCTAAACCTAACTCTAACTCTAACCCTAACACTAACCCTAACCCTAACCCTAAACTTTAACCGTAAACCTAACTCTAACTCTAACACTAACCCTAACCTTAACCCTAACGCTAACCAATACTATTGTTGGATTGATATAAAGGCTTCATTCCCATGCAACCTCCTATGACTGCTTTGTGGATGGTTTAGCACTCTAGTTTGTCCCAGTGCCTAAAATGGACAAAAAATTTGCAATGTAGTATGTGTAAATTATTTTATTGGAATTTGCTTGTTTCAAGAATGAATAGTTTGATATAATTTTACAACTAAAAACATACATGTAACTAGAACCCTAGACAGCTCTTGTGTTCCCATCCAGTCTCTATTCCCAACCCTCACCCAGGGCTAACTTCTGTTCTGACTTCCAACAACATAAATTAGGTTAGCTCTTTCTGAATTTAATATAAAATTGATTCTTATTGTATGTTCTCTATTTTGTCTGAATTTTCCCCCAATATTAATTTTGTGAGATTAATCTACATTTGCAAATGTAATTGGTGATCACCTTGCTCTCATTGCTTTATAGTATTCTGTTGTGTGAATATACAAGTAATTTATTCATTTACTATTGGACATTCATATAGATTTTGATTTGTGGCACTTATAAACAGGGTTTCAATAAACATTCCAGGATGTGAATTTTGGCAAATACACATATACATTCTGTTGATATATCTAAAATTGGATTGCTGAGGGTATATATAGGTTCACCTATAGTATATATTGTCAAATAGTTCTCAAGATGGCTGTACCAAATTACACCCCCACCATTACAGTAGGAGAGTTCTGGTTCATCCAGTTGCCAACACTTGATATTTTCCATCTTGTTCATCTTAGCTATATTCTGGTGAGTATAGCATTTTTTTTTTTTGTAATTTACCTTACCTGGTGAATAATGAAATTGAGTACTTTTTCATGTGTTTTAATATTTGGATATCCTTGTTTTTGAAGTACCCAAGTCCTTTGCTCGTTTTTCCATTGCCTTGTCTGCCATTTTCCTATTGATTTATAGACCTTCTTTATATAGCCTAGATATAAGTCATTTGTCAGATATATGTATTACAAATATCTTCTAGTCTATTTTTTTTTGCTTTCCTGATAACTAGATGTTCGTAATTATATCGTGACATTTATCAAATTTTAAAATTTTTTATGGGTTCTATTAGCTCTACTACAAGCAACTTCTTCTTTCCTCTCCCAAACAGTAGGAGTGTATCAAAGTTCAAACAGTATAATTATGGAAAGTAATTTTATTGCTGCCATACCAGGCCTGTGTTTCCCTTTGGTCTACTGGAGGCCTGAACTAATTTATCTTCCCTTAAGTTACCCAAAGCCTCTCTTATTTTACCATTTTTTCAAAATTAATTCTAACCATTAACATGTATAGGAGAATCATCAGCTTTAGCAGGGTAAAATAGCATCACTTAGTAATTTAGAAAGAGAGTAGGGTAGACAATAAGGCAGATCATAGGGAGAAACAGTATATTTTGAAAGGGGTGGGAAGTTGCAAATCATATCTGTATAAATGTAATTGAAGTTAAGTAGTTAAGTAGCATATTAAGAAATTTGACCTATGTTTACATACAGGATTGACACTGTGACCTATACATTCATTTATTAGCTACCTACTATTTTATATTATTCTGATAGTTTTCCCTATATTTACTTGAGTCTTCATTGGATTTACGTTTGTCCAAATCAAGAACTGAAACTTATTTCAGCCTAAAAAATTCTTACTCACATCATTCTACTATAGAAGGCATACAGTCGTTTCTGCCAATGATCTCAAAATGGAGTGGGTAAAATAAATCTCTACAAACCTGACAAGAACATTTTGCAGCATTGTAAAAGACAGTGTTTTTTTCACCCAGTATTCTCAGAACATAGGGACATTGAGCCTTAGGAGGAGAACATCTTGACAATAAGAGGTGCCTGGAGCTAGGTCTCAAAGAATGAGAACTTCTCTAGGTAGAAAAAATATGGTAGCTTGTTCGTTAAAAAAAAAAAAAAAGTCACCTCACCAAAAATAACCCAGAAGACAGCTTGAATAAAGTCCTATACTTACTTAGACCACCACTTCAGGCAATGGGGTTTGTGAGTTTTGGACACAATCACACATAATTCATGGAAAAACCTGCGGTTTTAGACAAAAGGAGAGAAAGAATGTTTTGCTGTTTTGTCTGTCTTTGGTGTATACAGACCATGAGATATCTCAGAGAATCCTTGGAGGAAAATAATGCACAGGGTAATCTTAGCAGCACAGCTGATGGGCCCTGCAGGCAATATCTGAGGTGAGAAGTTAGACTCCAAGACCATGCATCAGACTCTTCATAGGGCATAGTCTGGTCTTAGACACTATCTCGGACAAATGAATAACTATATGTAAAATCTGCCCCAAAGGCTGAAACTTTTAATTTGTATATCTGGTCCCTTAAAAATACTCAAACATGCCCTTGTTAATAGCGTAGAGCATGCTATCCAATCTAAACATAATGCAAGCCACATATAAAATTTTAAATGTTTTAGTAGCCATATTAAAAAAATAAAAAGAAACAGGGAAAATCAATTTTAATAAGATATTTTATTTAACCCAATATGACTGAAATATCATTTCAATATGAAAGTTATTAATGAGAATATTTTACATTATATTTTTAAATATGGAGTAAGTCTTCTAAATTAAGTATGTATTTTACACTTTAAAGCACATCTCATTTTGGGCTAGACACATTTCATATGCTCAATAACCACATGTGTTCAGTAGCTACTATATTGAACAATGAGAATAATTTTAAAAGAGAGTATTAAAAATTGAGTTTAAAGCTATTTACGTCATTTAAGGAATACCTTAGATATTACCTACTTTATTTTAGAATAAGTTTAGGTTTACAGAATTTGCAAAATTAGTACTGAGTATAATCTGTACCCAGTTTTCTCTTGTTAACTTCATCTATTAATATAGCACTTTTGCCACAATTAACAGGCCAATATTAATATCACTGTTAACTAAACACCATTATTTATTCAGACTTTTATTCATTTTTCTTAAATGTTCTTTTCTTGTTCCAGGATTTTCTTCAGGACAACACAATCCATTTAGTTGTCACGTCTCCTTAGGCTTCTCTGGGATACAGCAGCTTCCTTGATAATTTTGACAGTTTTAAAGGCTACTACTAGTCAAGCATTTTATAGAATATTCCCTGATTTAGGTTTGTCTGATGTTTTTTTCTTATGGTTAGGCTGGGGTTATGGGTTCTGGAAAAGAAGACCACTCCCCAAAGCTGAATATCATTCTCAATATATGTCAAGGGCAAATGCTATTAATGTGGCATCATTAACACTGCTAGCCTTATTCAACTCTCTAAGATAACACTTGCCAAGATTCTCCACTGTAAAATTATCCTCCTCCCTACTCCGTCTGCCACACCGCTTTCCCTGTTTTTCTCTCTGTAAGCACGTCACTTAGCGTAGCTCATCATTAAGGGGTGGAGAAAAAGTAATTATATAAATTATTTTAAATTATTCTATATGAGAGAATTGTCTCTTCTCCCCCATTTATTTTTATTAGTGTGGACTTTATACTCTGAGGTATAGACCCCTTCAATATTATTTATTTTGTTGCTCAAATTGTTCTAGCTTGGGCCACTGGGAGCTCTTCCAGCTGGTGTCTGTGGATACATACTCATAATTTTGTTTTTTGACCAATTCCTTAGTTTCTGACACTAGAAGATGATCCAGGTATATCTTGTAAATCCCATGCCCTGTCTCTAAAATCAGCCATTTCTTTAAGGAGATTTGGTTCCTTTTATTGGAGAATGGTGTTAAAAACTAACATCTCGGTGCTAGGTCATATTATCATTCATTCACTCATTCATTTATTCATTCCTTCATTCATTCATTCAGAGACAGGGTCTGGATCTGTTGCCCAGGCTGAAGTACAGTGGAGTGATCTCAGCTCACTGCAACCTCTACCTCCTGGGCTCAAGCCAACCTCTCACTTCAGCCTCCCGAGTAGCTGGGACTACTGTAGGCGCATGCAACCAAGCCCAGCTAATTTTTGTATTTTTAGTAGAGACAGGGTTTTTCCATGTTGCCCAGGCTGGTCTTGAACTCCTGAGTTCAAGGCATCCCCCCATCTCGGCCTCCCAAAGTGAGCCACTATGCCCAGCCCATATCATCTTTTGATGAAAGAGCTCTACCTTCTATAAATATATAGACTACCAAACAATTTGATGAGTTCAGTATTTCAGGTCTAGTTTTGGTTTGATACCCGTTAGGCCTACATCTTTCAACGCCCATCTCTCACTCCCTGTGTATGCCACACAGGGACTAGCTCTAGACTAGTCTTTCACACTGAACTCCTTTGTTACTATGAAGATTGCCAGGTGTTTTCATGCATTAATGCCTAATTGAGAACCTTCTCTGAAGCATTCAGAAAAAATGAAAGAGAATTGAAAATGGAGAGCTTTCTAGGGAAATTTTACATCAAGAAATCATCTCATAGGTTTATCAATCTGTGTGGAATGTCTCTCTTTGATTTGAAAAGAAGAGCTAGATGTGGAGACCGATACAAGCACATGGCATCGAGAACCACACCCACAGTTTATTCTAAATACTGTTACTTGCCAGGTACTGGATAATTAATTTGTACCATGATCTCATTTAATCCTTAAAAAAAAAAAATCCCCATACACAGGTGCTAGTACTATTGTTTCTACTCAACAGTTGAGGAAACTGAACCTGAAAGACTAGCTTGCCCATAGCCAGCCTGCTACAGACTGAATGAGGTGAAGCCCTGGGTCCTAATCTCTCTGACCTTGGTTAAGCTCACTTATCTGATTTCACTTTAACCACTGTACAAAATAGGTTGTAATAAAGCCAGTTTTCTCAGACTATCCTGCTTCATAGCCTGTTAAAGGGAATTCTGTCTGTGCTTGGTATAAAAGGTTTTACATGTAATTTTAAAAATAAGCAATATTTGTTTTCAGAACACTCTTAAATTGTGGCTCAGCTGTGCAATCACCATAAACATGGCTGAAAATTTTAACTACACTTATCTGTCTGAAGAATCATGAGAAGGCCTGGCGTGGTGGCTCACGCCTATAATCCTAGCACTTTGGAAAGCAAAAGGTGGGTGGATCGCTCTGAGCTCAGGAGTTTAAGACCAGCCTGGCCAACATGGTGAAACCCCACCTCTATCAAAAATACAAAAATTAGCTGGGCATGGTGGTGCATGCCTGTAGTCCCAGCTACTTGGAAGGCTGAGGCATGAGAATTGCTTGAACCTGGGAGGCGTAGGTTACAGATCACACCACTACACTGCAGCAAGGACAACAGAGCAAGACCCTGTCTCAAAAAAAAAAAAAAAAAAATCATGAGAAGAGAGGGCACAAGAGCATACTCAGTGGAAAATACTCTGGGAAACTGTGTTATTGAATAATGAAATATGTATTTGTTTTCACAATTTGATTTTATATTTGGATCTTGATATAAATATACAGATTTGGTTAGTAATAGAACTGTAGTAAAAAAATTCCACTAACAAATATTTTTGTACTTTTTAAAAATTTTAACTTAGAAAGCAACGTTGTATAATGGAAAACGCATAGGTTTCAGAACCAGAGTGAATATGAATCAAATTCAGATTCTACCACTTATTAACTGAATGACTTAAGAAAGCTTTTTAATATTTTGTGCCCCAGTTACCTCATTGATATAATGAGAATAATAGAAGATTGTTAAAAAGAGCATAATAAAGGATTGTTATGAAGGCCAGACAAAATAGCACACACGAATTACATGGCCCACAGTTAATCTCACTATGTCACAATACGTCCAGCTACGCCATAGTGATAACTTATGATATACAAAATGATAATGCACACAGTAGAGATTGCTGAGTTAATGGTGGTTTGGATGCATGATGTCATGTGATTCTCACTGAAATTCTTTGAGGAGTGTATTGCTGTTATGTTCCTGTTACTATATTACAGTTGCTGTTATCTTGTTGTTAATTACAAATAAGAAAAACAGACAGGAATGCAAAAAAGTTTGTCAAAGAGCTCCAGTCAAGGAAGTCAGTATTTGAATCTAGTATTGTCTGAAAGCAATGTATGCATTTTAATTCTCTACTACTTATTTCTACCTGTGAGTTCAATGAACAATAAGACAGGGTCTAACCTATTCCTATTGTAACCTAACATCCTGCTTAATGAATGATGATACTCAGTAGGCTAAATAAATAACTGGTAAAGTAGTGAATGAGAACTTCTTTCTCTAGGACTAATAAAATGTCGCCAAATTAGAGAGAAATTTCTTTCTTTTTTTTTTTTTTTTTTTTGAGACAGAGTCTCGCTCTGTCACCCAGGCTGGAGTGCAATGGTGTGATCTTGGCTCGCTACAACCTCTGCCTCTTGGGTTCAAGTGATTCTCCTGCCTCATCCTCCTGAGAAGCTGGGATTACAGGTGTGCACCACCACACCCAGCTAATTTTTGTATTTTTAGTAGAGACAGGGTTTCACCATGTTGGTCTGGCTGGTCTCGAACTTGTGACCTCATGATCTGCGTGCCTCACCTTCTCAAAGTGCTGGGATTGCAGGCATGAGCCACCATGCCCGGCCGAAATTTCTTTATTCGCAGGCCCAGCTTTATTCTCTTTTCTTCGTTGCTGGCAAAAATGATTTTTTAACAGGACTAAAACACTCATTGCTCATTCTTTTGTATAAAAACTACATAAGCAGCCTCCAAACCCATCCAACTTAGAATAAAAAGAGTAAATGACAAGTGTATTATTAAAGTTTTGATTAGTACTGTTAGCCAAGGTCCAAAGAGGGTTTTTTGTTTGATAGTTTCAAAAAATCAAAAAGGCACATTTAATGTAGGTTCCTATGCATTTGCTACAAAGTGAATGACTGACACTTCAGATTGTCAAAATGTCAAATTCCTTTAAAGGCTTCCAAACCGAATGGTGTAGAGGCAACTGCTTTTTATACAGACTGCTAATTCTGGAGTTTAACATATTTTTTGCTGAATTAATTTAGGTATAGCATTCTTGCTTTGTACTCTCGCTATGCTTAGAAACAGTCTAATCAGGGTTAGATTAGCAATGCTGTTCGTAAACCAATATGGAGCACTATGCCCAGATGTGGCACCATGGCCTGTCAAATTCATTGTCCTCAAGCAAGAAAGAGAATTGTCATTCTCATCACTTTCTGACACAGCTTGGGAGGCGATCTTACAATTTGACTCATGTTTTCAAATAAAGAGGTGTGAACTTGATCCATGAGTGGTACGGCATGGTTCAGCTGTGTGAAGGTAGAACCTGTTCTGCTTCCATTCAGAACAGTCACAGTAGGCCCTGGCATTAGGTAACATTTGGCCCACATTCCAATTTGAGGAAAATTCAGAAAATTCTTATTTATAAGACTTCATCACCACTAAGCTTTGGAATGAGATTTGCATCCAGGTGGGGTAGGGGAAGTGTATCTAAAAGAAAAACGGGCTTTGAAATCAAATAGATTTGTGTTAAGTCACTGTTTTGTCACTTAGATGCTTGTATGCCAGTGAGGACCAATTCATTTTAATGGCTATAAAATAAGTTGCTAACACCAACAGTTTTCCAAATGTATGTTAATTGGTTTTACTAGCAATCCTGCAAAAATTACTTGAAACATTTGTTGCAATTTCATTACCACGTTAAAATGTGTGTGTGGGTGCGTGTGAGAGAGAGAGAGAGAGGCAGGGAGAGAGAGTTGCCAGTGGTTTCCCTTCATGGCTGTCATTTATGTTCCTAAAATGCAAATCATGTCACTAGCCTGCCACAGCAGTCCCCTTTTATATGTGGTTTTTCTTTCTAGGGTTTCAATCATCTGAGGTCAACTGAGGTTCAAAAATATTAAATAAAAAAATTCTAGAAATAAGCAATTCATAAGTTTTGAAGTGCACACCGTTCTGAATAGCATGATGAAATCTCTCACCATCTCACTTTGCCATCCCACCCAGGATGTGAATCAACCCTTTCTCCAGCATATTCAGGCCATTGACTCTGCCTGCCTATTATTAACAGTCACTTAGTAGGCATCTGGGTTATCGGATCAACTGTCATGGTATCACAGTGCTTGTGTTCAAGAAACCCTTGCTTTACTTCATAACGGCACCAAAGTGCAAGAATAGTGATGCCGGCAATTCAAATATGCCAAAGAGAAGCCAAAAAGTGCTTCCTTTAATGGAAATGATGAAAGTTCTTGACTTAATAAAGAGAAAAAAATCATATTTTGAGGTTGTTTTATATATGTATATAACAATTATAACAGTGTATCTATTTATAATTGTTCCATTTTATTATTAGTGTTACTCTCTTACTGTGCTTAATTTATAAATTAAACTCTCTCATAGCTATGTAGATGTAGGAAAAAACACAGCATATGTAGGGTTCGGTACTATCTGTGGCTTCAGGCATCCACTGGTGGTCTTGGAATGTAACCTTTGCAAATAACGGGGAAAGACTCTAACAGCCAGCTTTCAAAGGCACTTCCTTGCCAGAGGATTATAGTCCAAGGCCCTGAGGAGGCTGGGGAAAAGCATTATACTCCACTCTTGCTTTGGCTCCTATCACTGCCCATTTCAGTCTCGCATAAACAGGCTCACACTATGCACCATGAAACCATCACCAGTATTAAGACAATGAATATATCCATCATTTCCAAAAGTTTCTCCTTTACTTTCTTTTTCCTGCCTGGCCCTGATTCCCTAGGTAAGTATTGATTTGTTTTCTGTGGCTGTAGATTAGCTTGCATTTTCTAGTGTTGTATAAAAATGGAAATCATACAGTTGTTGTTTCTTTGAAATCTGGCTTCTTTATATCAGTGTAATTATTATGAGATTCTCCTATATTGTTGCATATATCAGTAGTTCATTCATTTTTATTGTATGATTCTGTTGTATGGCTATACCACTGTTTATAGATTCAATTTACCTGTTAATGGATATTTAGGTTGTTTCCAATTGGGGGGCATTACAAATAATGGTTCTATAAGGAATCATCTATAAGTCTTCTATATATGTATCATTTAATTCACTTGAATAAATTCTTAAGACTGGAAGAACTGGGTCATATGGAAGGTGTGTTTAACTTTTTAAGAAACTGCCAAAATATTGTCCCAAGAATTCGTATTATTTTACATGCCAACAAGCAGTATATGAGAATTTCAAATGTTCCACATCCTTGCTGACACACAGTATGGTCATTCTTTTTAATTTTAGACATTGTGATAATTGTGTTCAGTCCTCTATTGTGGTTTCAATTTAAATTTCTCTGATGAGTATGAGGAAATACTTATTTGCCATCCATATGCATTCTTTGGTGAAGTATCCATAAGAAATCGTTTGTCTACTTACTATTATTATTTCTTGATAACATATTTGAAGAGCTCTTTTATGCATTCCAGAAAAAAGTCAATTACCAGATAATTGATTTGCACACACTTTTATCAAATCTATGGTTTTTAAATATTCTCTTAGTAGTTTATTTTAAAGAGCAAAAATAATTATTTGTGGTGAAGTCTAATTCATCAATATTTTCTTATGCAGATTATGCTTTCATTGTTGTGTCTAAGAAATTGTTGCCTAATTCGAGGGCATAAAGACGTTTTTCTATGTTTTCTTCTAGAAGTTTTATAGTTTTATATTTTACATTTATATAAATGATCTATCTCGAGTTAATTCTTGTGTAGAGTGAGAGGTATGGATCCACATTCACATTTGTTGCGTACGAATATCCAATTGTTTCAAAAACGTTTGTTGAAAAGGCTATCTTTTTTTCACTGAATTGCTTATGTCAAAAATCGATTGTTCATTAATGTATGGATCTACTTCTGTGGATTTCTATTCTGTTCCCTTGATCTATATGTCTATCTTTATGCCAACACCACACTGTTATGTTCCTGTAACATATAATAAGACATGAAGTCAGTCAGTGTAATTCCTCCAAGTTTCCACTTCTTTTTCATCTGTTTCAGCTAAGCTAGGTACCTCTTATTGCCATATGAGTCTTAGGATCGGCTTGATAATTTTTACCGGAAAAAAATTCCCGTGGGATTTTTATTGAAATTTCATTGCATCTGTATATACATCTCAGAAGCATTAAAATCTTAATATTGACTTTTACAATTCATGACCACAGATTATCTCTCCACTTGTTTTTTTTAAAAAAATCTTCCAATAATGCTTTTTGTTCTTAGTACACAAGTCTTAACACAGCTTCCGTCATATTTATCCCAAAGTTTTCCGCATTTTAATACAATTTTAAATGGAATTTAAAAAAATCTATTTCAGTTTTCAATTGTATCCTGACACCTTACTGAACTTATTTCTTAGCTCTAATAGCTATTTTGTAGTTTCCATAAAATTCTCTGCACAGTCAATCATGTCATCTGCAATTTTAACTTTTCCATTCTAATCTGGATTCTCTCTCATGCACTCTCTCTCTCTCCTCCCTCCCTATCTTCCTTCTTTTTCTTCCTTCTCCTTCCTTCCCTTTTCTTCCACTGAACTCTCCTTCTTCATCTTCCATTTCTTCTCCTCCCTTCCCTCCCTCTCTTCCTTCCGTACTTTCTTTTTTTATTATTATTTTATATTATTATTATACTTTAAGTTTTAGGGTACATGTGCACAATGTGCAGGTTAGTTACATATGTATACATGTGCCATGCTGGTGTGCTGCACCCATTAACTCGTCATTTAGCATTAGGTATATCTCCCAACACTATCCCTCCCCTCTTCCCTCACCCCACAACAGTCCCCAGAGTGTGATGTTCCCCTTCCTGTGTCCATGTGTTCTCATTGTTCAATTCCCATCTATGAGTGAGAACATGTGGTGTTTGGTTTTTTGTCCTTGCGATAGTTTACTGAGAATGATGATTTCCAATTTCATCCATGTCCCTACAAAGGACATGAACTCATCATTTTTTATGGCTGCATAGTATTCCATGGTGTATATATGCCACATTTTCTTAATCCAGTCTATCATTGTTGGACATTTGGGTTGGTTCCAAGTCTTTGCTATTGTGAATAGTGCCGCAATAAACATATGTGTGCAGGTGTCTTTATAGCAGCATGATTTATAGTCCTTTGGGTATATACCCAGTAATGGGATGGCTGGGTCAAATGGTATTTCTAGTTCTAGATCCCTGAGGAATCGCCACACTGACTTCCACACTGGTTGAACTAGTTTACAGTCCCACCAACAGTGTAAAAGTGTTCCTATTCTCCACATCCTCTCCAGCACCTGTTGTTTCCTGACTTTTTAATGATTGCCATTCTAATTGGTGTGAGATGGTATCTCATTGTGGTTTTGATTTGCGTTTCTCTGATGGCCAGTGATGGTGAGCATTTTTTCATGTGTTTTTTGGCTGCATAATGTCTTCTTTTGAGAAATGTCTGTTTATATCCTTTGCCCACTTTTTGATGGGGTTTTTTTTCTTGTAAATTTGTTTGAGTTCATTGTAGATTCTGGATATTAGCCCTTTGTCAGATGAGTAGGTTGTGAAAATTTTCTCCCATTTTGTAGGTTGCCTGTTGACTCTGATGGTAGTTTCCTTTGCTGTGCAGAAGCTCTTTAGTTTAATTAGATCCCATTTGTCAATTTTGGCTTTTGTTGCCACTGCTTTTGGTGTTTTAGACATGAAGTCCTTGCCCATGCCTATGTCCTGAATGGTAATGTCTAGGTTTTCTTCTAGGGTTTTTATGGTTTTAGGTCTAACATTTAAGTCTTTAATCCATCTTGAATGAATTTTTGTATAAGGTGTAAGGAAGGGATCCAGTTTCAGCTTTCTACATATGGCTAGCTAGTTTTCCCAGCACCATTTACTAAATAGGGAATCCTTTCCCCATTGCTTGTTTTTCTCAGGTTTGTCAAAGATCAGATTGTTGTAGATATGTGGCATTATTTCTGAGGGCTCTGTTCTGTTCCATTGATCGATATCTCTGTTTTGGTACCAGTATCATGCAGGGATGCCCTCTCTCACCACTCCTATTCAACATAGTGTTGGAAGTTCTGGCCAGGGCAATTAGGCAGGAGAGGGAAATAAAGGTTATTCAATTAGGAAAAGAGGAAGTCAAATTGTCCCTGTTTGCAGATGACATGATTGTATATCTAGAAAACCCCATATTCTCACCCCAAAATCTCCTCAAGCTGATAAGCAACCTCAGCAAAGTCTCAGGATACAAAATCAATGTACAAAAATCACAAGCATTCTTATACACCAATAACAGACAAACAGAGAGCCAAATCATGAGTGAACTCCCATTCACAATTGCTTCAAAGAGAATAAAATACTTGGGAATCCAACTTACAAGGGATGTGAAGGACCTCTTCAAGGAGAAATACAAACCACTGCTCAATGAAATAAAAGAGGATACAAACAAATGGAAGAACATTCCATGCTCATGTGTAGGAAGAATCAATATCGTGAAAATGGCTGTACTGCCCAAGGTAATTTATAGATTCAATGCCATCCCCATCAAGCTACCAATGACTTTCTTCACAGAACTGGAAAAAACTACTTTAAAGTTCATATGGAACCAAAAAAGAGCCCGCATCGCCAAGTCAATCCTAAGCCAAAAGAACAAAGCTGGAGGCATCACACTACCTGACTTCAAACTATACTACAAGGCTACAGTAACCAAAATGTACTTTCTCTCATTGTTTTGATTTAAAACCTTTAGCAGAAGTTTGAATACAAGTGGTGGAGCAGATATCCTTACCTTGTTCTTGATACTAGTTTTTCATTCAGTCTTTCACCATTTTCTTGCCTTTAAAGTTCGCTTCTAATGTCAATTTAATAAGAGTTTTTAATCAGAAAAGTAAGTTGAATTTTTAAAATACTTTTTCTTTCTCTATTTAGATGATGATATGGATTACTTTTTAATCAGTTAATATAATAAGTTACATTTAATGATTTTCATATGTTAAGTCCACCATGCATTCCCAAAATAAATCCTAATTGTACAGCATTTTTATATATTTTTATATATTGTTATATATTGTTATATATAGTTATATATATAACAACTATATATCTATATATAGTTATCTATATAACTATATATCTATATATATCTATATATAACTGTATATCTATACATATCTATATATAGTTATATAGACTATATATAGACTATATAACTATATATAGATATATATAGATATACAGTTACATATACAGTTACATATATATAACTATATATAGATATATATAGATATACAGTTACATATATAACTGTATATTATATATAGTTATACATATAAATAATATATAATATATAGTTATATATGTAACTATATATAAAATATATAATATATAGTTATATATAGTTATATATATTTTATATATGGTTACATATATAATATATTATATATATATTATATATATTATATATATACAATCTATTATATATATACAATATATAACAATTTTATATATTGTTGAATGAAATGTACTAAAATTCTATTAAGATTTTTTGCATGTATGTTCATGAGGAATATTAGCCTGTAGCAATGTTTTTGTCTTGTTTAGGTATCAAGGTAATGCTGATTAGAAATAATTAGTTGGGAAATGTAGCTCTTTTTCAATTTTCTATAATAATTTGCATAGAAGTGATACTATTTCTCTTTTAAATCTTCATTGAAATTCACAAGTAAAGTCATCTTGACCTAGGAATGTCTTTATGGGAAGCTTATTAACTATAAATTCAATTTATTTAATAGTTATAGTGTCACTCAATTTATCTATTTTTTCTTGAGTGAGTATATTAGTTATGGTAGCCATAGAGAACTAATATACTCACTCAAGAAAAAAATAGATAAATTGAGTATCGCTTCTATTAGGTATATATTGAGCTTTAAATCTATCTTCATGCTTTTTTTAACATTATTGGTCCCGTATTCTTTTTAGTCTTTTCCTGTTTATTCTGCCTTATTTTAGATTAACTATATTTTTTCAAATTCCTTTTTACCTTCTTTTTTAGCTATACCTCTTTGTTTTATTATTCTGGTAATTGTTTTAAGCTTTATAGTATACATCTTTAATTTATTACAGTCTACTTTCAAGTGCTATAATAACATTTCCTGTATGGTATACGAATCTTACAATATTATATTTTAATTTCTCCCCTCCTGGACTTTTGTTATTACTATTAAACGTGTTAGTTCTACATATATTATAAAACCCAAAATATTTAATTTGTTAATATTTTTGCTTTAAGCAATCAATTATCTTTTAAATATATTTTAATTAAAGACTATTTTAATATTCAGCCATGTATTTACCATTTCGGGTGTTCTGTATTACTTTCTGTGGATGTATGCGCTAACAATTTTTTATTTTTAAATGCAAACATGGTACCCACAAGTTAAATATAAGAAACTCATCTTTCCATGTCATGACTTAAAGTTTTGGGTTTTTCTACAATTGGTTTATTGGAATATAATTAGCATGTGATGCAATTCACCTATTTAAAGCACATAATTCAGATTTTTAGTATATTCACAGAGTTGTGCAACCATCACCACAATCTAATTATAGGATATATTTAGCACCAAAAAAGAAGCCCTGTACCCTTTTTCAGTCATTCCTTCTTTTCTCCCAGTTCTCCTTTTACCTGTTTCTAGGCAAACACTAATCTACTTTCCATCTCTGTAGTTTCATCTATTCTGGATATTTTATTAAATGGAATATGACCATATTGGTGTTTTGTTATCTTTTCTGACTGGCTCCTTTTACTTAACATGTGTTCAAGATTCCTCCATGTTGTAGCAGGCATCAATACTTTATTCTGTTTTATTGCTCGATAATATTCTATTGTATGAATATACTACATTTTGTCTATATATTCATCAGTTGATAAACATCGAGTTGTTTCCACATTTTGGCTATTGTGAGTACTGCTATAATGAACATTTAAGTACAGGTTTTGGAATAAAGTTACGTTTTCAGTTCTCTTGGGTATATAACCAGGAGTAAATTTGCTGAGTCATATCATAATTCTGTTTATCATTTTGAGGAACTGCCAAAGTGCTTTCCAAAGTGGCTGCATCATTCTACATTCCCTGCCAGCAGTACATCATGATTCCAATTTGTACACATACTTGCCAACACTTGTTTTTTATTATAGCCATCCTAGTGGGTGTGAGGTAAAATCACAGTGTTATTCTGATTTGTATTTCCCTAGTAGGTAATGATGTGTGATTTTTTCACATGTTTATTGAACATGTGAGTACCATCTTTGGAGAAATATCAGGTTCTCTGCCCATTTAAAAAAATTTGGTGATTCATCTTTTTTATTGTTGAGATATAACAGTCATTTATACATTCTTAAAGCAAGTCCCTTATCAGATATGTGATTTACAAATATTTTCTCTTATCCAGTGGGTTTTAACTTTATTGATAACATGAATTATAGCATTTCTTTTATTGTGGGAATGTCCTATTTACCTACTTTTCCTTTTGTCACTTATACTTCTGGTATCATATCTACTTAGCAAATACTTTATACAAGCCAATGGCCTAAGCCCTAGGGTATATATATACAATTGAAAAAGAGATGTATGTAGTTCCTGCTTTATGTGGACTAAATTTAGTGGGAAGCCCAAGCATTTATTTAAAATAACACATAAACGTACAATTGCAAACTAATTAGTTCTATGAAGGAGAAAGCAGAGAGCTATGAGGAAGTATAACAGGAACTAAATCTAATCAGTGTGTATATGTGTGCATTTGTGTGTGTGTGTGTGTTTCAGTAGAGAGTTGTCAAGAAAGTGTTTCCTGATGAAGCAATGTTTGAATTGAGATCTGTAAGACCAAAAGAGGAAAGGGCAATGAAGAAAGCTTTCTAGGAAAAAAGGACCTGAGCAGACATGTCACCTATAGAAACTGAAACGAAAAGTGTGGAGTTGCAGAGAGAGCAGGGGTGAGAGAAGATCAGATGAGGCTATAGAAGTAAGCAGGGATAACAGCATGGAGCATCTTTTAAACCATGCTAAGGATTTTAATATTTTCCCTAAGAGCAAGGGAAAGTGATTGGAGGGTTAATCGCTTTGGCTATAGTCTAGAAAATAAATTGTGAGGAGAATAAGTGTTAGTGAGCTGGCCAGTTAGGAGGCAATCATTCAGGCAATGGCGATGATGGTGGCATGGAGTATGGTGATAGCAGTAGAGGCGAAGCAAAGGAAAGAAACTGGAGGGATAGTTGTTTAGAAGAATGAACAAGCCGAGACCTTGAATAAGATATGGGACTTTGCACACTGGATTGATTGCCACATTTGTCCTAGAAGGAAGAAGGTGTACTCTGAGCCTCAAGTCTTAAAGTTACCTGATCTAGTTCTCAAACAAACACTTAGCTGTCCCTCGATAAGATTTAGTACTTGAATTTCTTGCTTTGTTTGGCTTCCAGATCTGATATTATTAACTTATTTTTATCTTTTCTCCTATATAAAGGCTCTATATCACCCTTCAGATGCAATATTTGATACAAATCTTCAAGTGCTGATATTACAACCACTTCTCTGCTAAATTCTGTGCATTTATCTCCTTATAAATTTTTTTTCTTCTGGCAGCCAATAGTACAACTGTCTAGTCAAGTTCAATCTTCCAGAACTTTACCAGGCACTAAACTATGTGACTGACTTTCTTACAAGCAATACCCTAGAATGTGGAGTGGGCGAGGAGAATTTGCCCTCTCTGACCATTCATTGCAAACCAAACTCTAGTACAGATAAGCCAGGTCTATAATTGACATGTAATCTTAACAGCTCAGGAACTGAGACGCTTCAACAATGGGAACATTCTTCATGTTCACAATGTCTCCTTATCCTATATTTCCCTAATCAGACCACCTATTCACCACACCCTCTGCAGAACACAATAAGAAATTTAATGTTTCTTTCATACATAAAAATTGATAAACTTCTTCCTAGATGCTTAAGCTTTCAGGAACATGGTATATAATTACCTTCTCCTCCTGTAATTCCCTATATTATGGCTCCAAAATTTGCAGTGCATATTCTTGTAATTGCTCCTATATGTAATTACATTTACATAAAACTTACATAATTTTGCCTGCATTATAAGGTGATGATTCATTTCTCAGAAACTTTTTTGATGCCCCCAAATAAGATACACTGGAGCTATATTTATTTCTTACATGAAATGCTAAAGAAAGGAAAAGCATATACATAAATATTAGCCTGTCACAGTTAGGCTAGTATTCAGAAATTTGGAAATTGATATTCACATAGATGTAAGTAGAATGGAAATGAGTAGAAAAGGCATACTCATGTCCGAGTGTCAAATTATTATTTCCATGTAACATCAAGAAAGGTGTAACATCAAAAGATATATACTGTATACCAAGTATAATAAAAATCAAAGCACTCCATAATGACAGTAAAAATCAAACAAAAGAATTTTCCCCTAAAGTTGCAAATATTCCACTCCATTTATGTGTGAAAGCCACTGGGCTTCAATACATTAAGCCTTTGGATTCAACTGCATCTGGGTTCAAATCCTAGACCTGTAGCTTTTAGCTGAATGATTTTGGACAAGTTATTTAGTTTCTCTGAGTTGAATTTTCCCATCGGTAAAGTTGGGATAATAATACATACTTCACAGCATTGCTATAGGATTAAGTAAGATAGCTAATAGAAATTAAAGAGTGCTTGCTCTACAGTAGGTGATCAGCAAATTTTAGTTTCATTCTCTATCAGTTCTTTTCTTTATAGAATTTTATGGTTCTTCCTGGTGTGTTTTGGCTGTTGGTAGGCAAGACAAGTAACTAAAATTATTTTACATGTGGAGCTAATTAAAAAAAAAAAAAGCAATGGTTTCAAAACGTTAGTGAAATATCAGAATCACCTGAAGATTTTGTTAAAGCATACATTGCTGGGTCCCACCACTTGAGTTTTTGATTCAGTAGGTCTGGGGTCGGCCCAAGAATTTGTAGTTTTAAAAAGTGATGCATTGCTAGTTGTAGACCATAGTTGGAGAACTGTTGCTGTAATACACGTGCAACAACCAAAACAAGATAATGGGGGCGGGGAGGATTGGGCGGATCATGGCAGACATGAGGCAGGACTAGATCTCAGCCTTGACTCAGACAGAGCAGGGTGTGGAGGCTCGCATCATGAATCTTTGCTTCAAAACGACTGCAGGAATAAAATCAGGCAACCCAAGAGAACCCACAGACCCTCTGAAGGAAGCAGATTGCTCCTGCAGGACAAAGGAGACACCCCAAACATTGTGAGTGCCCAAACTGTGGAAATGGGAAAGAGAGATCATCTGCCCCCGAACACACACCCTCACTGGGGAAACTGAAGGTCTAGATTACGAGACAAGATTCTGACCTTACCTGGAGCTGAGTCAGTTTACAGAGCCAATTGAAATACAGGGATAGAGGAAGCAGTGGGAAAAGCTCTGTGAGCTTGCTGGGTCCCCTACAAAACCATTTCTGCCTGGCCTCATAGGGGTCCTTTGGGTGGGTGGACAGAGGCATTGGGAAAAGGCCACAGGGAGAAGGAAATCTCCAGCTGAACTTTGTAACAATTTGAACTGATCAAGAAGTTGCCTGGCCAGAACTCAGAGAAGGGCATGAATCTGGTGTGCAGAGTCCACAGGCAGGGGAAAAACGAAATCCATACTTGCTTTTGCAACTGAGAGGCAGGTAGCTTGGGGTAAGTTCTCAGCCCTGCTTGCCCACTGCCTGGAAACAGACTCAGTGCTGTTGGGGGTGGGGACATGGTGGGAGTGAGACTGGCCCTTCGGATTCCGTGGGAGAAGGGTGAGGCCTGTGACTGCTGGCTTTCTCCCACCTCGCTGACAACCTGCATGACACAGTAGAGATAACCATAATCCTCTTAGGAACATAACTCCACTGACCTGGGAACCTCATCACCATTGCCCACAGTAGCCGCAGCAAGACCTGCCCAAGGAAAGTCTGAGCTCAGACATGCCTAGCCCTGCCCCCACCCAATGGTCCTTCCCTACTCACCTGTAACTGAAGACAAAGTGTGTATACTCTTGGAAGTTTTAGGGCCCCACCCACCTCCTATTCCTCCCCATACTACCACAGCTGATACTCTCTGGAAAGTGCCACCTCCTGGCAGGAAGCCAACCAGCACAAAAATAGTGCATTAAACCACCAAAGCTAAGAACCCTAAAAGAGTCCATTTCACCACCCCACCAGCTCCATCAGAACAGGTGCTGGTATCCATGGCTGAGAGACCCACAGATGGTTCACATCACAGGACTGTCTGCAGACAACCCCCAGTACCAGCATGGAGCCTGGTAGACTTGCTGGGTGGCTAGACTCAGAAGAGAGATGACAATCACTACAGTTCTACTCCCAGGAAGCCACGTCCATAGGAAAACGGGGAGAGTACTACATCAAGGGAACATCCCGTGGGACAAAAGAATCTGAACAACAGCCTTCAGCCCTAGACCTTGCCTCTGACAGAGCCTACCCAAACGAGAAGGAACCAGAAAACCAACTCTGGTAATATGACAAAGCAAGGTCCTTTAACACCCCTCCACCCCCCACTAGAAAATCACACTAGCTCACCAGCAATGGATCCAAACCAAAAAGAAATCCCTGATTTATCTAAAAAAGGATTCAGGAAGTTAGTTATTAAGCTAACCAGGGAGGCACCAGAGAAGGTGAAGCTCAATGTAAGGAAATCAAAAAAATGACACAGGAAGTGAAGGGAGAAATATTCAATGAAATAGCATAAATACAAAACAATAAAACTTCAGGAAACAATGGACACACTCATAGAAATGCAAAGTGCTCTGGAAAGTCTCAGCAATAGCATTGAACAAGTAGAAGTAAGAAATTCAGACCTCAAAACAAGGTTCTTGAATTAACCAAATCCAACAAAGACGAAAAAGAACAAGAAAATATGAACAAAGCCTCCAAGAAGTCTGGGATTACGTTAAATGACCAAACCTAAGAATTACCATCATTCTTGTAGAAGAAAAGATATCTAAAAGTCTGGAAAACAGATTTTGGGGGAATAAACGAAGAAAACTTCCCCAGCCTTGCTAGAGACCTAGCCATCCAAATATGAGAAACACAAAGAACACCTGGGAAATTCATCACAAAAAGATCTTCACCTAGGCACATTTTCATCAGGTTATCTAAAGTTAAGACAAAGGAAAGAATGTTAAGAACTGTGAAACAAAAGTACCAGGTAACCTATAAAGGAAAACCTATCAGATTAACAGCTGATTTCTCAGCAGAAACCCTACAAGCTAGAAGGAATTAGGGCCCTATCTTCAGCCTCCTCAAACAAAACAATTATCAGTCAAGAATTTTGTATCCATCGAAGCTAAGCTTCATATATGAAGGAAAGATATAGTCTTTTTCAGATGAACAAGTGCTGAGAAAATGCGCCATTACAAAGCCACCACTACAAGAATTGTTAAAAGGAGTACTAAATCTTGAAACAAATCCTGGAAACACATTAAAACAGAACCTCTTTAAAGCACACATTTCATAGGACCTATAAAACAAAAATACAATTAAAAAAAAAACAAGGTACACAGGCAACAAATAGCATGTTGAATAGAATGGTACCTCACATCTCAACACTAACATTGAATGTAAATGGCCTAAATGCTCCACTTAAAAGATACAGAATTGCAGAATGGACGAGAATTCACCAGCCACCTATCTGCCGCCTTCAAGAGATTCACCTAAAGGATTCACATAAGGATCCACATAAACTTAAGGTAAAGGGGTGGAGAAAGAAAATGCATGCAAATAGACAAGAAAAACAAGCAGGATTAGCTATTCTTATATTAGACAAAACAAACCTTCAAACAACAGCAGTTAAAAAAGACAAAAAGTGACATTATATAATGTCTCTATTTATATAATGATAAAAGTCCTTGTCCAACAGGAAAATATCACAATTCTAAACATATACGCATCTAACACCATAACTCCCAAATTTATAAAACAATTACTAGTAGACCTAAGAAATGAGATAGACACCAACACAATAATAGTGGAGGACTTCAATACTCCACTGACAGCACTAGACAGGTCATCAAGACAGAAAGTCAACAAACAGTGGATTTAAATTATATCCTGGAACACATGGACTTAACAGATATATACAGAATATTCCATCCAACAACCTCAGAATATACAGTATTCTATTCAACAGTGCATGGAACTTACTCCAAGATATACCACATGATAGGCCACAAAATGAGCCTCAATAAATTTAAGAAAATTGAAATTATGTCAAGTACTCACTCGGACCATAGTGGAATAAAACTGGAAATGAACTCCGAAAGGAAATTTCAAAACCATGTAAATACATGGAAATTAAATAACCTGCTCTGGAATGATTGCCAGGTCAAAAATCCAGACGGAAATTTAAAAATTCTTTGAACTGCAGAACAATAATGACAAAACCTATCAAAACCTCTGGGATAGAGCAAAGGTGGTTCTAAGAGGAAAGTTCATAGCCCTAAACTCCTACATCAAAAAGTCTGAAAGAGCACAGACAGTCTAAGGTCACATCTCATGGAACTAGGGAAACAAGATCAAACGAAACTCAATCTCAGCAGAAGAGAGGAAATAACCAAAATCAGAGCAGAATTAAATAAAATTGAAACAAAAATAAAATACAAAAGATAAATGAAACAAACAGCTGGTTCTTTGAAAAGACAAATAAAATTCATAGACCATTAGGAAGATTAGCCAAGAAAAGAAGAGAGAAAATCTAGATAAGCTCAATACGAAATGAAACAGGAGATATTACAATGGACACCACAGAAATACAAAATGTTATTCAAGGCTACTATGAACACCTTTATATGAATAAACTAGAAAACCTAGAAGAGATGGATAAATTCCTGGAAAGATACAACCCTTCTAGCTTAAATCAGAAAGAATTAGATACCCCAAACACACCAATAAGCAGCAGCAAGATTTAAATGGTAATTTAAAAAATACCAACAAAAAAAGTCCAGGACCAGACAGATTCGCAGCAGAATTCTACCACACATTCAAAGAAGGATTGGTACCAATCCTATTGACACTATTCCACAAGATAGAGAAAGAGGGAACCCTTCCTAAATTATTATAAGGCTGGTATTATCCTAATACTAAAACCAGGAAAGGACATAACCAAAAAAGAAAACTATAGACCAATATCCCTGATGAATATAGATGCTAAAATCCTTAGGAAAATACAACCTAACCGAATCCAACAACATATCAAAAAGAGAATTCACCATGATCAAGTGGGTTTCATACCAGGGATACAGGGACAGTTTAACATACACAAGTCAATAAATGGGATACACCACATAAACAGAATTAAAAACAACAATCACATGATCATCTCAATAGATGCAGAGAAAGCATTTGGCAAAATCCATCATCCCTTTATGATTAAAACTCTCAGCAAAATAAGCATACAAGGGACATACCTCAATGTGATAAAAGCCATCTATGACAAACCCACAGCCAACATAATACTAAAGGGGGAAAAGTTTAAAGGATTTCCTCTTAGAACTGGAACAATACAAGGATGCCCACCCTCACCACTCCTCTTCAACATAATACTGGAAGTCCTAGACAGAGCAATCAGACAAGAGAAAGAAATAAAGGGCATCCAAATTGGTAAAGAGGAAGTCAAAGTGTCACTGTTTGCTACGATATGATCATTTACCTAGAAAACCCTAGAGACTCCTCCAGAAAGCTCCAAGAACTGAGAAAATAATTCAACAAAGTTTCCAGATATAAAATTAATGTACACAAATCAGTAGCTCTTCTATGCACCAACAGCAACCAAGCTGAGAATAAAATCAAGAACTCAATCCCTTTTACATTAGCTAAACAAAACAAAAGGAAACAAAAAACTTAATAACATATCTAACTAAGGAAGTGAAAGACCTCTACAAGGAAAACTACAAAACACTGCTGAAAGAAATCATAGATCACACAAGCAAATGGAAACACATCCCATGTTCTTGGATGGGTAGAATCAATATTGTGAAAATCACCACACTGCCAAAAGCAATCTACAAATTCAATGCAAGTGCCATCAAAATACCATCATCATTCTTCACAGAATTGGAAAAAAGAATCATAAATTAATACAGAACAAAAAAATAGCCCACATAGCCAAAGCAAGACTAAGCAAAAAGAACAAATCTGGAGGCATCACACTACCTGATTTCAAACTATACTATAAGGCCATGGTTACCAAAACAGTGTGATACTGTTATAAAAATAGGCATGTAGACGAATGGAACAGAATAGAGAACCCAGAAATAAATGCAAATACTTACAGCCAACTGATCTTTGACAAAGCTCACAAAAACATAAAATGGGGAAAGGACAATCTTTTCACCAAATGGTGCTGAGATAATTGGCTAGCCATATGTAGGAAAATGAAACTGGATTCTCATCTCTCACCTTACACAAAAATCAACTCAAAATGGATTAAGGACTTAAATCTAAGACCTGAAACTATAAAAATTCTAGAAGATAACATTGAACAAAACCTTCTAGACATGGGCTTAAGCAAGGATTTCATGATGAAGAACCCAAAAACAAATGCAATAAAAATGAAAATAAACAGCTGGGACTTAATTAAACTGAAGAGCTTTTGCACGGCAAAAGGAGCAGTCAGCACAACAAACAGACAACCCACAGAGTGGGATAAAATCTTTACAATCTATACGTCTGACAAAGGACTAATATCCAGAATCTACAATGAATTCAAACAAATCAGCAAGAAAAAAACAAACAATCCTATCAAAAAGCGGGATAAGGACAGGAATAGATGATTCTCAAAAGAAGATATACAAATGGCCAACAAACATATGAAAAAAATGCTCAACACCACTAATGATCAGGGAAATGCAAATCAAAACCACAATGCAATACCACCTTACTCCTACAAGAATGGCCATAATCAAAAAATAAAAAAAATAAAAAAAATAGTAGATGTTGGAGTGGATGCCAACAGGGAACACTGCTACACTGCTGGTGGGAATGCAAACTAATACAACCGCTATGCAAAACAGTGTGAAGTTTCCTTAAAGAACTACCATTTGATTCCACAATCCCACTACTGGGTATCTACCTGGAGGAAAAGAGGTCATTATACAAAAACAATACTTGCACACGCATGTTTATAGCAGCACAATTCATAATGGCAAAAACGTGAAACAAATCCATCAATCCATGAGTGGATAAAGAAACTGTGAGATAGATATATATATATATATATATATATATATATAAAATATATGTGTATATATATATATAAAATATATGTATATATATTATATATGTATATATAACATATATATAACATATATATAACATATGTGTGTGTGTGTGTGTGTGTGTGTATGATTAAATACTACTCAGCCATAAAAAGGAATGAATTAATGGCATTCACAGCGACCTGGATGATATTGTAGATGATTATTCTAAGTGAAATAACTCAAAAATGGAAAACCAAACATCATATGTTCTCACTCGTAAGTGGGAGCTAAGCTATGGGGATGCAAAGGCATAAGAATGACACAATGGACTCTGGGGACTCAGGGGTAAAGGGTGGGTGGGAACGGGATGAAAGATAAAAGACTTCAAATAGGGTTCAGTGTATACTGCTAGGGTGATGAGTGCAACAAAAGCTCACATATCACCGCTAAAGAACTTACCCATGTAACCAAATACCATCTGTTCCCCAATAACATATGGAAATAAAAAAAAATTTAAATAAATAAAAAATAAAGTTAAAAAGATTTTTTAAAAGATAATTGGTAAAGAGAGAGAGAAAACCACATTTTCCAAAGTCATATTTACTGTTCTAAACTTTCACTATAATCTACTGAAGAGTTAGAACAATCCCACAGATGGGAATCAGCATACCCAGACTTGCCCTCTTTTGGTGTGGCCTTGGGCATGTTACTTCACTATTCCTAGCTTTGGTTTCTCCGTCCTAAAAATTACAGGACTGAAATAGGTCAGCGTTCTTAAAACTGTGTTTTCTAAGCACTGGGAGATCAGAACAAACTGAAGGATGATCTTCATGGTGGAACTGAACAGACAAGAATTGAACAAACAAGAATCTCATCCCCACACAGATCAGCTCTCCTTATAGAACTCTTAATATAATATTGTTCTACAGAAGAAGCCAAACCAAATCAAAATAAATAAACACAATCCAGTCTGAAAAATCTTTGGGCTGGATGATATCTGTGGTCACTTTTACCGTGGCTTTCTCAAATATTGAGCTCCATATATGGAGCATTCTGTACTACTACTTTCTGTGATTATAATGATAATCAATAGCAATAAAGACCTTAGACAGTACAAATTTCAAACTTCAAGCTATATTCAGTGCACTTTTGGTATTAAGAATTTTTCAATTCCAATGATTTGAAAGCAGATAAGCCATTCTTATTGCTTATGCTAACTCTGTGTGTGTGTGTGTGTGTGTGTGTGTGTGTATCTCAATCTAATAATTTGAGCAATTTCATGATACAGCTAGCATTTTTGAGTGTTTGCTCTGTGTCACCTAGTATATTAAGAGCTTAAAATGTATTTTCTAGTTCAATCTTTAGAAAAACTCTTTTAAGTAATATTATTATTCCCAACCCAGAAATGCATAAACTCTAGCACAAATAATTTAACTAGCTTGCTCATGAGCCACAGGTAGTAAAAGGCAAGAGTGAGACTTGAACCTAAGTCTATTTGTCTATAACTTTATGTTGTACTTATCCTATGAGGAGATTTAAATAATCAGATAGTTATCAAATGGAGCAATTAAAATATATAGATCTCTTTGATATATAAAAAAATAAAATTAAAAAAAAAACGAGGATATTAAATCCCTCTGTGAGAAGAGCTAGGCTTTCTCCAGCAGGAAAGTTTCATCCAATGAGTAGGAAGAAGGAGAGTTTAAGGTTTGCCCAGAATCATGGGGGCAATGGTATGCAGTATGAAACACTATTACTTTACTTCCTTATTTGATTTTTCAAATTTGAGCTTGGCTGAAAGTCTTTAGCTAAGTTAATGACATTAAAACAAACAACAGCATATGCTGAGTGAACTGCTACAGTCAAAAGCAGTGACAACTGTGTATGTTTTGGGGAGGTGGTAAGATATGAAATAGGGAAAGTATGATGAAACAGATATCCCATTGTAATGCTACCTCCTCGACTAAGAAGACTAATAACTACGTAATGAGTGTTGACTCCAAAGACGCTTCATTTTAATCTTTTAATTGCATATGAATATGCAAGCTTTAATGGAGAAGATTAGATCCACAGCCCAATAATCTAAAGAGACCTGGATAGTGTGTTTCTACAAACTCTGAGCAGGTCAGTAGCTGGATGACTCCTTATAATTCAAAGATACTCATCCCTTTTATTAATAATTGTTTAAGCGATTCAGTCAAAAAATAAGGGCTCACCATACAATGAGCCCTATGATTCAGACTGTTATATTCAGAAAATCTTGTAACTCTTGAAGCGATGGTAACTTGCATCCTAAATTGGGTTTTAGAGCTGTTCTGTCTTAATACAGGCTTTCACAGGTGAAACAGTTTCTCGGGATGTTAGCTAACTAACAACTCAACCCCAGTCTGGGCTGTTCATTTTTATTTTGCAGCTTTATTCATTATCTATTCTCAACAAGTATCTGTGAAGGTTGAAGAAAAAGAATTATCACAAAATTATTTAAATAAAGTTTTTACAGAAAAGAAAAGAGAGAGAGTAGACAAGGGAATGACCTTGACCTCAACTTTTTCCTCAACTATGAATCATTGACATATACATTGTATTTTTAAATTTTTCTCATGAGGTATAATTAGAAATTCCAATGAAAAATAGTAAGGAATAAACATAGAAACAGGAGATAAACATGACCAATATGAGAGAAATTAGTCAGCTATTGTAAGATTTTACCTTTTTGATAACTAAATGTCATGAACAACTGATTTTTGTAGCATTCTCAGCCAATAAGCACAGGAAACATAATATTAATAAAAATAATACTATACAAACGAATAGCGTTAATCCATTCATAGGCTCTTCTAATCCTTCTATTATAAGCTAATGCATCTGGTATGAAATTCTATTTATTCTGTTTCTTTTTTCATTGTTTCTCCCAATTTCTTTGTCAAATTCAACATCTTTAAAGGTAAATAATATTTCATTTTACCAACGTGCTACAGTTGTTTTTCCGTTTTTCAGAGTAGGTAGTTGAGCTACTTCAAAATGACATTATTTTGCAGGTTACAGATCTTTACAACTTTGACAAGTTCCTGATTTTCACATGACAATAATTTTTATCTCACCTTCTTGAAAAATGCATGCTAAGACTGTGAGCTTTGGGGTTAATTTGCGGTTTTAGCCCCTGCATTTTCACATTTAAGGGAAACATCTGTCCTACTCATCATTGTTGTTTTTATGTCAACTGACAATGCATTCAAATACTGATTAAAATAAGAAGATGCCATGGGCTTCCAGTGCATATCAAACAGAAGAACAATGAACACCCAGATTACATTAGAAGGACTGTGACTGAAGACATTTAGACAGAGTATGTGTTGATAGGGTAATTATTAGGTGGAGTAAATTGCAATGTAGAAGCCTCAAAAAGTACTGGTATAGTTTCTTTTCCACAAAAGAGGTCTTGCGTTTGAAAAAAAAAAAAAAAAAGAGTCTTTTAAATTCTAGTAACTTCCAAAATCAATTGCATCAAGTTCCATTGTAAGAATATTTTTAGTGTTCCTCTCTGAAATGCATAATACATATTAATTTTGAGTGAATAATTTTTAGTACTGGAAACCATACCTGATCTGGTGGTTTCTTCTTCACTCCATGCAGTGAGAATCAATTGATTGATGTGGTGAGACAGTTACCTGGGGTGATCTAAAACGAAAAAGGCATTTTAAAATTAGGAAAAGAAACCTGCAAACTTCAATAATAATGGCCTCATTATAGGATGTTTTTCAGTCAATCAGCAACATTTACTGTGTATCCACTGTGTACTGAGCCCAGTTTTACGTGGAGATGCAAAAGAAAGAGTAGAGAGAATCTAGCTTAATGCTGATAAATACTTGTGAAATAAATGAATAGTAAATGAAAATAGAAAAAAATCATAATCATTTTTCTGGATGACTAGTTGGTATAAATTATTTGGGAAGGAAAGATATCACATATTTGATATATGTATTTATGTAATCATTCAAAAATATTTTAATTTGTATCACTTTTTATATGCTGAGCAGAGAGACATAGTGCCTCCGAGCTTAAAGCTTTGCTTTCAAGGTGCATATACACTGGGGATGCATAAAGAAACTAAAATTTCTGAGATCTCACTGTGTTCAGTGTTTGCCTTTATGAAGCTTATTGGGGTAATCACTTTTGTCTCTCAGAAATATCTTATTTCAACATGGTTATTTACACGGCAACTGGGATTAAGGTAATGAACACCATTTATAGTAGTGTCAAACTCAAGCCTGCTACTGATATCAATTTACTTTGACCATGACCCGGGGGTAGTTACTGGACAATTCACCAAAGGCTATAGGCAAACCAAAGATATGGATGGCAAACGGATAAAGAAGATCAATAAAAATGATATAGGCCAATGAAACAAGACTTCATGTTTTATTTCTCATTATTGGATTTACAGTTAGAAAGTGTTTGGCATACATTGAGTACTTAATAAAAGCAAGCTAAATTAATAAGTGAGGAATGCCAGGAAGATATTACTCAAATATCTATATCAAATATGCACCCAAATAAAATAAATGCTTAGCACCATCTTTGAATTATCTATGATTATAATCTTTATTTAAAATAAATAATGGCATTGTATTTATAATTGGAAGAAAACATTATTTTGCCAGCTATAGCCATAGCAGTTTTAAATACACACAGAAACTTCTTAGATAGAGGTCCCTTGTTTTAATGTAATTTGATGTAGTTTTTCAAGTTTTTAATTGATGTTTTTTAAAGACGAACTGCTTTCTATAAGAGAAAAAGAAGAATTTGGAGATCCCAGGTACTCTGAAAGGTAGAAGGGATAGGATGAGGGGAGGAGAACAGAGGAGGAAGAAGAGGAAAGAAGGAATCAATGAAATGGATGGCCATTCCCAAAGACTTCCCAATTTTCAGTAACTTAGACAAAATTCATGTATAATGTGATATAGACATACTTTTGTATATATCGGAAAAAGGAATGTATTTCAGATGGAATTTACACAGCTTGGAAGAATATAAACTCCCTAGGTAATTAACACGTATTTTAAGAATAGCTATTTAAATTTCATATGCCATGAAATTCCGAGAGGTATTCAAAAAATTTCATATAGATTAAAGATCTTGAAGAACTTAAATACCATAATATTATTTATGCAATATAAAATATAAATATTAATCTCAGTGTGATAGGCTGAATAACCACTCCCCACCTCCAAGATGTGCACCTTCCAATCTCTAGAACCTGTGAATGTTTCCACACATGGCAAAAGGGACTGTACAGATGTGATTAAATTAAGGATCTTCAGATGGAGACATTGTTCTGGATTATCTGGGTAGGCCCAAATATAACCAGAAAGGTCCTTATAAGTAACAGATGGAGCAAGAGGGACCATCACAGAGAGATTCGAATATGCTATGCTGCTTTGAGATGACAGAAGGGACCATATAAGCAAAGGATGCAGGGGCCTGTAGAAATTGAAAAAGGCCAGGAAACAAATTCTCCCCTAAGGCTCTAAATTTATGCAAAATGGTTAGACCAACAATAAGCAACTAATACACTAAGTAAAATCTTGATTAACTAGGAGTCAAATTTGGATTGAGACTATCAGAAGTTTTCATCACATGGTCAAATAATAAGAAAACAATCCGATTGTTTAGGTATATGGAGAGGGAGAGGATACACACCACTGAAGTGAAGCCCTTAATATGGTAAATTTTATTTTATGTAAAATTTTATATTACGCAAATTATATCTAAAAAAATCAATAAATCATCTGTGAATAAAGATTGCACAATAATAAGCAAGTTTTATTTTAATCTATTGTTTGAACCATTTCAATGCAACACTAATCTATTTTCTTCTGTTTTCTGAAAATATGATGATCATAATCATAACAATTTTGAAGACAATAACCGTGTTGCTTTTTGTCCATCTTGAATCTTTTAGAGTCTATTCCTAACCTAAAGAAATATAATACATTAAAGAAAAAAACACTTTCTAATTATAATAGTCACCATTCAATTACTTGATTCTGACCCACTACGGAGTCTGATCCATTCCCTAATATTATTCCTTACTTCTTTTTGACCGCCTTATTTTTTTACTGATTTCTATCCAACTTAACCTCAGCCCCAGATTCTTTTTGTCAACCTGATTCTACTCTGAATATCGCTTTCACTTCTACTCCAGAGTGACTCTGTGATCTGCCTTTCAAGAGGGACCTAGTGCCTGGACTTGGTTTTCCTCTACACTGAGATACAGCTAGACAGTCCACCCCCAAATCCAGAGCAGATAATGGAAAGTATCTTTCTCTACATCATCATTATCAGGATATTGGTCAATATCATAATAGAAAGAAAAATGGAATTATGAAAAAGTAAGTAGGTCAAGATAGTGCCTGTAAGGAAGGCTTTTTTTGTGGTGGAACCTTGAAGATAGTAAGGAGCTTGGTACATATGATGGGGAGACAGGAGCTCAGATGTGGAGAGAGAGAGCAAACGAAGATGGTCCAGGAAATCCAGCTCCATCTTACTATAGCCCACAGCTAATAGTATTGTTCTAGAGATTAGAGAAGATGGGAGAAAAAAATAAAACCTGATTGAGCTTAGCAGTTTTTCAGCTAACAATATTGAACACTGTATCAATAAAATATTACCCCAAGCATCCATCACAAAGATCACAATGAAAGAAAGAGATTTGAGTGTTCAGTAAGATCTGCTCTGAAGATTTTTATAACATTTACTTCTTGGATTCACATTTAAGAGGACTGTGTCAACAGAAATCTTAGGAATTTATTTTATATTTTATGAAGTAGCACTTTTATTTTTAAGCTGATATTTAGTGACTGTGATGAGCCAAGAATTGTGATAATTACTTTCTGTGTATCATATTATTTAGTCATGATAACAAATGCAAAATTTGGTACTATCTTTTTTATTTTATAAACTACAAAACTAAAGATCAAAGAAATTAAATAACTTTACCTGATTGGTAAACATTGATACAGATTCAATTTTATGTCTGTCCTACTATAAACTTGTGTTTTAAACCCTTTGGGGATATAACATCTTTTTATATACAAATAGTGTAGCATGTTGCCACTACTAAAGCCAGAATTTCAGCTTTAAAAAAAGATCATTTGGGTCTTCTATAAAACGTAGATGTTATTCACAAGGCAAAGTGTCTTTGTGCTATATTTATTGCCTTTTTCTCTCATTTGAGGACATATGCCTGATAGAAAATAGCTGAATTTTCTCATAGAGAGAGCCCTTTCCTTCTTTCAGCATTTTGCCACAATTGCAAAAAGATTGTCCCAATTTCAAAGGACAGATGCAACGACTAATGGCAAATAAGTAATGGAAGCTTTTATCGGTGACTCAGTAAGTTATCAAAACTTAAAATATATAGAAAAGTGTCACTCTGGAAAACAGAATTACTTAAAGCCACTCCTAATATTTCAGCTTGGCTGCAGACTAGTAAAGTGATGCCAGAAATTAACAAAACACATCAGGTTCAGAGATCTATAATTAATCTTGTCAGTGGATGTGGCAGGACAGATTCCTATTTAAACTTGCACCTTGATGAGACTTCTCCCTCATTTACTGTATCAGTACAGAACTCACTAGGGACTCAAGGGATCTAAATCCATCACAGTGGTTTTATAGTCCAGTTCATGCTCGTTGCATGCCCTGACTTGTGCTTGGTGGAATTAAATATTTAACTAACTGTGACCATGGTGTTGTTGAAAAAGCCGCAGCTTTTAGTGCATTTTTTATACACACTGTTGAAGAAAAAATATAAAATTAAAAAGTCTCTGTCCAAGACTTGAGATAGAATTAATGGTCAGGGGGAAAATGCGATCTGTGCTTATTTCCTGTAATTGAATTATATTACAAAGCTTTCTAAATATAGGTATGCATCATAGTCTGTAATGGTTAGAGTGAAATGTGAAGGATCATAAACAATAATTCTATCATTAAATTTTAATGTGGAAGCACAACTTGGATAAGAAAGCATGCTTCTAAACCTTATAATACTAGAGAAGGCAGATTATTTTGAAACCTGAGACATGAGTTAAATTATTATCTTTTGGTACCACTTAAAACAGACAAAACAATTGTGGTTATGAGAAAAATGAAGATCTCTTAGTAAACAAATGGGTAATTATAGAGTTTTATTTTGATCAGACTTATTTCTTGTTATTTAATTTGCTCTAGAAAAACATTTAAAAAGAAAAAGACTAAAGGAATGGAGTTAATTGTTAGTTTTGCTCATACGCTTTCTATTTGCCATTGTTCTTACTTTTTAAGTTTCTGTTGTTAACCAATAAAGCACAGCATGACACTAGGTTGTAATATGACATGCCCTTTATTCATTTATTTAATTAACGTTACAATAAAGTTAATAAAATAGAGAAGTGTTTCTATTATCAGAATAGCAAAAATGACAAAAGAAGAACAGTTTAAATTCTCAAATTTAAGTCCAAGTAATTTGTAATCTGCATAGTGTCAGAGAGGTAGGGTATGATCTATTCTGTGATGTGCATTAGAATAGTGGAAAGCAAAACAGAAACAAATATATATATATAATAGGCATAGCAGGTAAAAGTCTAGGACTTACTGGATCCAGTTACAGTGATTTCTTGATATTCTGTATAGGAACCTCCTTGATTTAATGTGAATCAGAGTAATTTTAGATAACTGCTATTCTTTGGACCCATTTTAGGCCAGTTGCCTTGAATTGGCACGCAACATTAATTTTCTTTGTATTTTATTGAATATGAACACTATATTATATGCTTATTTTGTCTATTTGTTGATTATTTGTCTTCGCCATGATGGAGGTTTTATGGTGATAATGATTGTCTCTCTTTCAGCCTTTTTACACAAAGACTTTTGAAGATTGATTTACTTTGATGGTTTGTGAGGACCCAAAGACCATCTGATGTCTAACATGCAGACATCAGACCATAATTGTTTTTCTCTAGGTGCTTCAATCCAGGTTCATCAAGGGTTCAGACCCATGGGGATACAGGAAGTAGTGATCATTTATCATCATAAAGGTTTGAGAAGTTTTCCCATAGCAGCCATATTCACAATTTTATGCATTTTCTCATGCAAAGTTACTCTGGAATCTGTTTCTTTCTCTACCTTTATTTCTTCGTAATGTTTTGTTCACTTGCTAATGTTTACTCTACTCATTCCGAATTTCTTCCACTTTCTAGAATGCATCCCATGCTTCACTCTCTCTGGTCCTTCAGTCCATCTGTCTGAAATAGTCTTTTCCTTCGATCCCACTGCTGTGTTCAGCTGGTGGGCTTTTACTCATCCTTAAGGTCAGTCCAGGTGTCACTTCTTTTGAGAAATCTTTTTCTGACTCTCTGAATCTAGGTTTGGTGTCTCTGTTATATGATCTCATATTATCACTGATGTTCCCATCACAAGGTTTACCATTCCTATCACCACCTCCATTATAATTATTTGACTGACAGCTTCCAATGGAGAAGAAGCTCCCTTGAAGGCCTAGTCCATGACATGGTTCTTCATCTTTCTGTCTCCACATATTTATTAGGTCCCTAATATATGCATAAATATATATATATATCAAAATATATATATATAAACATATGTTTATGTATAGTGGTAAATAATTTGGACCTTACCCAGTGATGAGTAGAAATATCACTACGTCATGAAAATATACGATGACTAATATTCTCAGAAAAACTGGAAAATGCCAAATTCTTTAACATACTTTGTTTATAAAGAAAAGAAAGATTCAAAATATGAAAACAACCTTCCATTTAATATACTCTTGGGATATCTCTCTCAGGTCTGGGTCCTGAGATGCCAAATTTTTGTCATCTGGAGAGCTCAGATACGCAGTTCAGCCCTTCACTGATCACACTGGATTCATAGGTGAGCTAATCTGTAGGCTTTTATGACACTTGCTCTATGGTATGAGTGCTGGAGGCTGTTACAACTTTTCACTAAAAGGAGATAAGACCACGATTAGAATGATCTGCAATGCTATTAGCAAGATTATAACATGCATTTCACCATATTATAATGTTGTATGATTCAATATTTTTGTAAGTGATTATTTTCTCACAGTTATTTATTTAATTATTCTATAAAACACCCTTCTACCACTACTACAATTTTGTTTTATGCTTCTCAAGATTTGTATACCTTTCTGAGGCACTCAGCAAGGTGTGTCTCATGAGGTGCTGTTAGTCTGTGTTGCTGTGTACTCTAAGCTCCTCAGTCTCTTCTATTTTTGAAAAACATCTGAGGGACAAACATTCCCTTGTGTCACATATCCACCTCATGTTGGTTTCTGTAATGTCTGAGATCTGAGTCACAATGTCACCCAATTAAATTATGACAGAGATTAGATCTAAAGTGGCAGATAGAATATGAGACATATGAATTGATACATATAAATTATGGTATAGAGACTAGGCACATGAGCCAAGGTTTTTGGATTTGATTGCCACCACCAACGTGTTGATGTTTCAACTCCTTATATCACTCCTATCTGTGACTGGTGTCTGAAAGCAAAGGATTCTAATGTGATTTAATCAATCAATAAGCTGTGATTAAGCTGTGATTGAGCTTCTTTGATCAGGAAGGCATCCTGCTGGTCTCTGAGACAGCCATCACTGTGGGAAGAACCCGGAATGGGGGAGAAACCACTACTTTTAAATGGCTACTAAGTACCAGCCATTGTGAGAACTTCTTCGACATACATTATTGAGACAAGTCCGAGAGGTAGGGATTACTATTCCAGTTTTACACATGTGGAAACCGAGGTTCAAGTTAAGTTTTAGAGCAACCAGGGAAGGCATTTGGAGTTTGAATCCAGTTATGTCCAAAGCCCAGGCAGCCAAGGAACAATAGTGCTGCTGAAGCTATAATTAGGAGCAGGTTACATACACCATTTCTCTGTATTGCAATCACTTAGGGAGACTAGGAAGAGGCAGATGAAAATGACAGATGCTTCCCCAGGAAACATAAAAATTTGTTATTCTTTTATATAATTAATGGACTCTCTGAAACTCATCCACAGATGCCTGGATCTCAGAGTAAGGACTCACAACCTACAAGGCAGAAACCCAGTCTCATTAATTTTTGTTTCCCATTTGGTGCCTAGGATCTCTGCTAGGCACAGACTTGGGTCAACAATATAAAGATTGTTGAATAGAAAAAAGAAATTAATGAATGAAAGACCAAATAAAGTATTTCTTCACTCTTCATTGTTAAACCAAATTATGCCTGTTCAGGTGTTTGTCTTACTTATATATCACTGAGTCTCATGATATAAAATTTATTGATTATCTCCTAAATGCCATGTTCTTGTTAGTCTATATTATTTAAGTTAATCGTTGTCATAGCTTTCAGTCATATAAATCTTATAGTCAACATTAGAATAGTGCCTGATACAGAGTGGGAAAAATTAAGTTATAGAAAAAATACAATATGTGTTCAGTAATACTAGCATTTATTATACACTTACATGTAATACACAAATTTAAATGCCTTACATATATTATCCTATTTAACCCCCACAACCCTATGAAGCATGTGTTCATACTAATTTTGTTTTACTAAAGATATAGCTGAGATTTAGAGCAAATAAAATGTTTTGTCCTTGGTTAAAAAGCTATTAAGGAACAGAACCAAGATTTGAATCTGGTGATTTCTGACCTTAAATCTCATGGAACGTGAGACACAGAGAGAAAATAACGTGTCTAGAGCCACACAGCAACTAGGTCAAAGTAGGAAGATTATGCCCACTCTTCTTTTCACTGCAACATTTTCATTCTACATTCCATCATTGTTATGGACTAAATATTGTGCCCCTGCAAAAATAAAATTCATATGTTGAAATTTTAGTCTCTGATGTGATGATACTAGGTGGAGGGGCCTTTTGAAGGTAATTAGATCATGAGGGTGGAGCCTCAAGAATAGAATTAGTGCTCTTACAAGGAGAAACACAAGAGCTTGCTTGCTTTCTCTCTGCTCCCTGCCATGCGAGGCTAAAAAAGAAGACAGCTATCTATAAACCAGGAAATGAGCCTTCACCAGACACCAGATCTCCTAGCATAGTGTCTTGGACCTCACAGTCTCTAGAACTATGAGAACAAATGTATGTTGTTTGAGCCCTGTCTACAGTAATTTGTTATAGCAGCTGAAATGAACCAAAACAATCCTTTAACATTATAAAACTGATAGGTATCTCTTTCCCAATAGCCCTGATTTATAATGTGTTGGCACTAAAGCTGTGGTCTCTGTAGGTCAAGAAAAGATAGAGACTAACTTGATTTACAAAACTTAGGAGTTTCATTAACCTTATGATGCTCCCAACATTGTTGGAATAGAGACATCAAATATACTGCAAATGCTTAAACTTGACCTAAAGCTTATTTGGGCTAGAGAACTTCCCATATTTCTCCATTTTCATCCCAATTTGTTTCTGTACTGAAACTACAGCAATTGCATTCCATAATAACCAGTCAAAAGAATTATCAAAAGAGGCAAAATATACCTCTTGGCATTTTATTTTAAGAGATTTGATTAATTATAACACTCTCTATTAGAATGTATATAGAAAGTAAAGTACAGGATCCTCTTCAAAGACTTTCCTCCCCATCTAATTAGGAATAAATAGTAACTTCTCTTAGAAGCAAAGTTTATTCAAAGTCCTGTGCTAAGATTCTTAAATATCTGCCAGCCGTGATAAAGAAATCAATGTACTTTATGTAAGAACATTATGTAAGAACATAAAGTACATTGCTCCCACAATTTAGCCTAAATATTTGCCCTGGCATGCTTATACTGGTCCAAGCAAGCATTAGGTCATGGCCTGTTCCTCTTCTTTATTTGAAGGTGTTTTTACCTTTCTCAGCATTCCACAATTTACTTCCTCCTTCCTTTGTTCTCTTCTGCCTTTGCCTCTTTTAAAAAGTTCTAAGTTGATAGCCAATCAGGACAAATACAGGATGTGAGGACCCATTCCAGTCAATGGAAACCAGACACAGCAATAGGGTGGATGTATCAGGTTATAAATGACCCTGTCTCCTCTGTTTGGTGTACTCTCATGGCAAAACTGCTGGCGAGTGTACCCTTTCTGCAGAAAGCAAAAAATTGCCTTGTTGAGGAAATTAAATTTATGTCCAAGTGTTATTTCTTTATGGCACCAGGGAATAAACATTTCTAACAATGTAGAATTTGAAGCTACTTCTAGGCTTCTGACATTATAATACCTCATTATACGCTTTAAGTCCATGTGTGCTTTCCCCATACTTTAATTACAAAGTTACATACACTCCGCTTAGCAAATAAAAGTAAATTTTAAACGACAGGAAAATATAAAGTGTGAGTTTTTACATCAAAAAGACAAGTATTTAAATCTTGTCTTCATTCATTGATAGTTGTGAAAACTTTGGCAACATATCTGTCTAATCTAAATCACAGTTATATCCCCAGTAAAACAGATAGTAGGATAGGTTTCTCATAGTTATAGATATTAACGTAAGATAATATAAATAAAGCACTGGGAATAGTTCCTGCATATAAAAAGTACTTAATACATATTAATTTTATTAAATAAGCATCTTATATTCTTCCTAAGATTTAGACTCACTAGCTATGTGGTAGTCTCAGATCTCTCTCTCTCTCTATTTCTTTTCCTACCTATTTCTACCTATCTATTTATCCATTCAGTCATGTATCCTTTTATCTAAATTAGTCTCATTTAGTCTTCATCCTGATATTTCATTGTTATCCCCATTTCATGAAAGAGAAAAACTAAAGCTCAGAGAGGTTAAGTAATTTGTACAGAATCACACATTTAGTAAAACTGAATTTCCTTGCATATATCTTTTTCTGTCTTTGACTACTATGATCATAAAGGAATCATAGACCGTTCCATTATGAACAGAAAACAAAATATGCACAATGGCCTTGCCCCTGATGCTACTTAAAGCTTCTGTAGCAGGCCTTATGCAAAGAATATAGAGCTCAAAATTTGAGCTAAGTTTAAATCCTGGGTAACTATGGTCAATTAAATCACTTGACCTATCAGAGACTCATTTTTGTCTCATCTACCAAATGGGAATAAAATAATGTAGGGACCCTTGCTAGATTCATATCTTTTCTGATAAAGAACCTTTTTCATACAGTATATAAATGGCCTAAGTGCTGTAAAGAGATGGCTTTGTACTCCAGGTGAAATGCCTACTGCAGGACTCTGCATTTTAGGTTATCAAAAATCCCTGTAAGCAGCAAGCATTCAATAGATGTTTGTTGATTAGTTTATTAAAACATTTTGGAAACAATTTACAGAATAACAGGTATATACATAGATTTGGATCTTTAAAGCTCAAAGTCTATTACATATGCGGCTCCTGCCTGGCAATGAATTGTTGTTTCATTATCCTGCAGTCCCAGGTCCAAGACTTTGTTCATTTAACCCTATTTAGCCAAATGCTGTCTCGTTCATTAGGTTACGTGGAGGAACTATTATGGTCAATTTGTGTAGCTTGGCAACAGCTAAAATTACAATGGAGATTCCATAATCACTACTATTTAAGTTTATGAATATTTTTGAGAAAGTAACACAAAGTGAGTTTCATAAGAATTTAAGTGAGTTTGATTAGCATTATAAATTATGTTTTTGTGACTTTTTCAGTGTTTTTCCACTTCAGTGCGAATGTGATTGAGAAGGCAGCTGTCATCTCTTATCATGCGACAGACAAAAATTGTTATTGTTATTAACTTTATGAATTTATCGAATTATTAGTTGTAAGCTCCAAATGCATTTTTAAAAAGAAGGAATGAAGTATACAGAATAGGAAATATAGCTTTATGAATTATCTTGCAGTTTACATTTCTACTGACAATTCCAATCATTTGTTTAGATACAAAACCTTGTTTTTATTGAACAAGTTAGGGCTTAGTTAACAAACTCAAATAAAATTTCCTTAGTTCCTTTTCATTTCACGTTATCATGCCATCTGTCACTAAAGAACACAAATTATCTGCTTCACTCACTTTCTATATTCACTGTCCACTGGCTTCCTAAATCTGCATTCAAATGTTTCCTCCTCCTCCTCCACTACCTCTGAGGGAGGGCCTAAGGAAGGGCCTTGTCATCTGCACAGTTATTCCAGGTTCCTACTCAGTCTCCCATCTGTCTTCAGCCTTTCTCATTCCTGACCTAACATGACCGGTGATTCATAAAATCCCATCCTGGGCATGTGCCTTCTGAAAAGTTGATAGAATTCAGGTTGGCCCTCTGTAGCTCCTGGATACAGGCTGGTTGTAAGCCTCAAGGTTTTTATCCTCTGCAGATGACCATTGAACCTGCCAAAGCTCCAACTACTGAAGCCTCACCCAGATGGGGGCAGCTATGCCCCTACTCTATCCTCAGAAAGAGTATGAACTATCTTCAATATTTTTTCCACACCACCCCATTTCTCTTGCTAAACATGTCTGACTTTTACATAGCTCATTAGTAATGCTCTTTTGCTGTATGGCGTAGCATGCAACAATGTGGCAGCAAATACATGCTTTCATTTCCTATCACGTGCATTGTTTTGTGATAGTTTTGCACATGCTGTTGCCTTTCTTAGAATGATCATTTGTCTGTCTCTAGCCTAGAAAATATCAGCTCATCCTTCAAAGCCCATTTTCTATATGACTCCTTCCTTCATGCAACTCTCTGGCTCCTTAACACAAGAAGTTGGCAGCTCTATCCTCTGCACTTTATAGCACTTTGATTTTAAGAATATCTCTCATCTAAAACTCATGCTGTATTTGAGTTGGATATGTATGTTCCTGTCTCCCTGACAAGACGACAAATTCCCTGAGGGAAGGAATCATGATATGCTCATTTCTATATCTCTAAGGCATGCCACAGTGTTTGCACATAAGTACGATACAATAAAAATCTTGTTGGAATTTTTGAATTCCTATTTAAAGGATGTCCTTTCTCAAAAATGAAACATATGGAAGAGATGTTGGACCTGGAAGTGATAGACAGCGATGGGAGAGAAACTAGCACTTGGTGTCCTATCCTAAATTAATAATGTTCAAGTCAAAAATCTGAAACAAGATACTAGTCATGAATGCGACAAGTGGTTCATATTGTGCTATGACACATTAAGAAGCAAGGGAGGAAAACAATCATTGATTAAGCACTTAGCATGTACCAGCCAGCATGCTAGGCATTTTAACAGTCTTACGTACATGACCTCGTGAGTGATATATAATTCCTATGGCATCGGCAGGAGTTGTCATTCAGTGACATGAAGTGGTTTGCCTGCAATGTCATTGCTGGGAATTTCAGAGCTAAGCTTTCAAACCAAGTTTGTGCATATCAAGAATTAAACTTTTTCACTTACAAATGCCCATTTAACTTACAAATGCCCATTTCACCTACAAATGCCCATTTCAAAGTCACATACATAGTAGGAACTCGATGGATGTTAACAATAATAGTTTCAGTAATGAACATTTCCAAACTTTACTGAGTGCTTATTTTGAGTCAGGGACTCCGCTTAGTACCAGAGACGTAGAGGTGAATTAGACACACCTTTAAAGGCTTTCAAATGTATTTGCATTGAATTGAACTTAAAGCTTAGTCTATTCAACCTTAAAGTAATTCTGGGGTTTATCAAACAAACAGAAAGTGCTTAGTTTTGTTTGGCTTTGTTTTGCTTCTGTGACTATATGAGGAAGGGGAAGAGTCTCTTTATCAGTGTAGAGGCGAGAGGCTCTCTTCCATGCCAGGCGAGTGACTCCAATAATTACCAAAGGAGCTGAGGACACCATTTCCTTCCAATTAGCTTCTGCTACTGAGTGCTTCTGACTGCTTGCCTGACAGCCACAAGCAGATGGAGGGAGAGGAGTGCACACAAGATTTCTTTGCATTTCCTAGTTCACAGATTAAAGGCACTGTCAAGAGCAAGTCGGAGTTGAGGAATTGACTTATTTGGCACTGAGTGTGTGGGGAAGGGCCGCTTCTGAGTCATTACAAACAAGGCTGAGGAAATTTAATATTATGTTCTACCTCTTGGTACACAAACTAAACATTCCTCTTTTTTTGTTTTTTTTCTTTTCAGATACATTTACTCTGAGAGTCTCACTACCCAAATATATGGCTATGTCCAGCTTCTTTAAATACCAGCCCTTAACAACTTTAGTGGTAGCTATTGAAACTGTGATGACCCTGGCTCAAATGCTTGCTGGGGGCTATAGATGAAGAGTGAGAGTGAGTGGCCATTAGACAAGGTAGAGAAGACCCCGGAGAACCTGATCTAGGGCAAAAAGAAAGCAGTCTAGGTTACCAGGCCCAAAGGAACATCATTATAATAACATCCTTCATAATAATAGAAATGCAGTCATAGCAACCACTCAAACAGCATCTTCCTGTGCTAGGCCTTTCTACAGCTTTATGTATTTGTAGGTGTTCATTTTAATATTCACTGCATTTCTATGAGGTAAGGACTATTCTGTTCACTTAACAAATGAAGAAACCAAGAAACAGAAAGGTTAAGTAATTTGCTAAAGAATAAGGAGCTTGTAAATAGAGGGAATGGATAGTGAAATCTAGCCTAGCTTGTGTTGGTTTAAAAGCCAAAAAGATTTGCAAGAGACATGATACCACAGTGACAGAGTCTATATAAAATATCAGGAAAATGCTGTGTGTACATGTAAATGCATGTGTGGATGGTTATAAATACATGCATATATATCCACACATATGTGTATAGGGGTGTATGTGTGTATGTATGTGTGTGGGTGTGTGTGTGTGTGCGCGTAGAAAGAGCTAGACCGTGCAAATGCCCTCATCAAAATTTCTTCCTGGATTAGCATCCATTGATGATTCTTTATTAATCTAGTCTTTACTATGACAATGCAAAAAGTTAATTTTCTAACTCAGATACCCCTTCCACCTTAACCAGTGGGCACTTAGCATTTTATTATAATCCATCTCTTTCATTGATTGATGTATTAATTTATGTATTATTCAGTATGGCCAAATTAATTCCTATTTTTTTCAATGGTTTATAATTCTATATTGTACTTAAATATTTTGGTGTTCAAACTGTCCCAGGTTTGAGCAGTGTAAGTCCTATCAAGCTAACTTCTATGTTCTTATGACATGCTTCTATTACTTTTTGAAGTATTTCCTAACTTTCTAGCATAAGAAGATATTCCAGGCTCATCTTGTACCTACCCTGCCTAGTCCTGAAGTCAGCCTCTTCTCTCAGGTCTCTGCTTCATGATAGTATGAAATAGTGTTAAGTACAAAGATTTGGGAGTGAGGTTTACTCATTACCGTCAGAGTATCTTTGATTCTTGGCCCTGTCAGCAAATGCAGCTAGAAAACACATGCAGGTGTATGTATATAACTACATCCAATTATACATACACACATACAAATGCATTCACAAATGTACAATGCACAGAAACAGGCAGGCATACACACATATACACAAATACATATTTTAGAAATCATGAATTCACATTGATGCCTCAAATTCCAATCCATCACCCAAAAAAGGTTTTGTTAGTTTGGTTTTTCACCTCCTATTATTCTATGTCTGTATTATATGTCTATCACAGTAAAAACCCTGATTCCCATTAATATTGGCACATTAATTCATTGGTTTGATCCTATAACACACCTAAAATGCTTTCAGATTTGCTTTTACTGTACCACTACCAAAAAATTAAACCAAATCCCGAACTTCCTAAAAAGAATTTGGTGTTTGTTGATGTTTCTTCCTCATACTCACACTGCCCATAACTGAGGATATATAGTCAAATACTATGAAAATATTACCTTGGATTAAACCTTCTTTTTATCTCTTCCTGTGTTTCCCTTCAATTTGTTTTGTGTTATTTCCTTCCAATTCTTACCAATTTTATTTTTGAATATCTAGAACATTAATATATTTTCAAAGGTCAAAACTACACAAAAAGGGACACAAAAAATTATGACTCCCTTCTTATCCCTTTCATCCCATTTTCTGCCTACCTCATCCCTTATAAATAAGCAATTCCCATTGTTTTCTGGTTTATCATTCTTGTGCTACTTTTTGCACACATAGTCAGATATATTTATGTTTTCTTATATTTACCTCTTTCTTCTGCAAAATGTAGGATATTATATATGCTTTTTTGTACTTTTTTTCACTTATCTCTTGGAAATCATATTAGTTCAGATGTATTTCTCATTTTTTTGAATAACTATATAGTACTCAATTATGTATACATACCATAGTTTATTTAACCTATCCCCTATGATTAAATATTTTGATAGCCTCCAATATTTTGCAAATATAAACAATGATGTAATAAATAAATTTGTGCATATGTGACTTCACATTTTTGGTGGTGTATTTTTAGTGTAAATCCCTACAAATAAGTGTTTTGGGTCAAAAGGTAAATATACATGTACAACCTTTATGGGGGTTATACTATTTTATATTCTCACCAGCAATGTATGAGAGTGCCTATTTTCCCACAGCCTAACCAATGGATTGTATTATAAAGTTTTTCAGTGTTTGGCAATCTACAACATGATAATGAGTTCCTTGCTGTAGTATTAATTTGCATTTCTCTTGTCATGCAGAAACAGTAAAGTTGAACAACTTTTAATAAGTTTAAAGATCACTTTTATTTCTCGTTAAAGGTTTTTTTTGCTAATTTTTCTATAGGATTTTTGGTCTTTTTTTCAATATTTAAAAGTTTTTTATAAATTGAGAATATTAATTTTTTCTCTTCGTTGTGTATTGGGAATATTTATTCCCAATTGGTCATATTTCTTTTTAATTTTTCATATTAAAATTTTGTTTCTTTTTAAAATTTCAACGTTTATTTTCGATTCATGGGATAGTTGCACAGGTTTGTTACATGGGTGTATTGTGTGACACTGAGGTTTGGGGTACAATTCATCCCATAACCCAGGTAGTGAGCATGGTATAATTTTCTTTTTTTTTTCAACTTTTATTTTAGGTTTGGGAGTATATGTGCAGGTTTGCTACATGGGTAAATTTTTTATCACTGGGGTTTGGTGTACACATGGCTTCATCACTCAGGTGGTGAGCATAGTACTAGATATATAGATTTTTAGCTCTCACCCTCCTACCTTCCCTCTACAAGGAGGACCCCATGTCTGTTCCCTTCTTTGTGTCCGTGTGTACTCAAAGTTTAGCTCCTGCTTATAAGGAAGAACATGCAGTAGTTTCCTGTTCCTGCATTAATTTGCTGAAGATAATGACCTCCAGCTGTTTCTTATTTTTATGTAATCATATATACATATATATTATATAAATATATATATTTAATTGTATATGGACTTTTACTGACAGTTAAAAATATTTTTTCTACACATCTGTTTATGTAATAATTCACCTATGCTTTCTTTTTCTGTTAATATCATACATATTTTTGTAGCCAGAATTCTTTACTTGCTCTGGGTTATCTATAGCTGTGGTTTCCAAACAATTCTATGGCAGCTTATGGTTCCACAAAAGTGAGTCAGGAGGACTGAAAATGACTAACTTAAAACATATTTTGTCAGTTAAAACCTTTAATTAAAACAACACATCCTCTTAAATATGTCATATAAAATGTTCAACATATTGGAGATCATTAATACATTAAAATGTGCTGCCAACCAAAATCATTTGGATAAAGCTATCACAGTATAGCTTCTCCTTCCATGTCTGGACACAAAATTGAATCTTTGGGAATATGTTTTTGATTAGAAAGGATGTAGTTCTTCCCTGATCTATTTTTAAATTAGATCCTGTGTATGTTTGCTAAAAGCAACACAAAACAAACAAACTTCTACGAACAGTACATCAGATGTGTCATGCTTAATTGTGACTATGAGAAGCTCAGGTATATCTCATCAGATGAGGAGCAAGTTAAATCTTAAAATATTAAAGTGCAGGATGTCAGAGTATTGGTATTTGTGGAACTTAATGTCAGTTCTGAGTTCTTTTTGTCTGACTTTTATATTAAAGCATACTACAAACATTGATTAAAAACCTATTGTGCATCAGATACTGCACTGGATCTCAGATACAAAGCAATAAAGAAAGCCTTCATGATCCTTACACTTCAGGACTCCAGGAAAGACTCATTAAACAATTAATTATAATGAAAAGTGATGAGAATTATGATAGAAGAAGAATTACATGTTATGGGATTATATCACAGAATATATAATCCATGAGATGTGGAAGGTTTTCCTCAAAAAAATACTGGGGAAAAATACTGAGACCTGAAAAATGACTATGAATAAGTAAAATGCCCTTAAATTGTTTTTCATATTGGGGTTTCTTACAGATTTTGGTCAAAATATAAAAGGAAGTTTCTACTCTTGATTAACAAGGTGCTTAAAGCATAGAAATCTCGGCCCCTTAAGATAATAAACAGAACCCCATAATCTTGAAGGCTTACAGATTAATGACCCTGTCATTCATCACCATCACCCACTCCTATACGGCTAACTTATTACGTAAGACTTGTAAAACTACTGAGATAAGAAATTATTCCAGATTATCCAGGTAGGCCCTCCATGTGATTACATGAATTCTTATAAAAAGGAAGCAGAGGGAGATTGGACACACACACACACAAAGAGATGTGAAAATGGAACAGAGAAAGATTTGAAGCTGTTGGCCTTGAAAATTGGAGTGGTGGGGCTACAAGTTAAGAAATGCCAGCAGGCACCAGAAGTTGAAAGACACACAGAACATATTTGCCCATAAAACTTCAAAAGACTATGAGGCTGACAATACCTTGAATTCAAACCAGTGAAACTGATTAAGGACTTCTGGTTTCTAGCCACCATATTTACAGCAATTTATTACAGTAGCCACAGAAAACTAGTAGGAGTAGAAAGTTATTCATTTGTAATAGGAAAAATCCGACATCAGTGAAGAAGGAAGCCTGGAGAGGCAACTGAAGGAACAGGGCAGAAAGCTAATTGGTATTAAGCAGATGAGTCAACCAACAGATCCTAAAATAATGTGACAACATTGGGAATGGTGAGAAGCAAATGAAAATTCACTCGTAAAGTATCCCCAGCTACAATTATTGATGTGGGTGGTAAAGAAAATTTTACAAAATTTAGATGGGAGTAAATACAGTTTTATTGTCTTGTAGTGATTTAAAAAGGGGAACATCTAAAATGTATATATTTTAATCTTTGTATATGGGACAAAAATTGCTGCAATACTAAGTACTGGGCTGCATCAGAGTTGAACTTTCAGAGAGGAAAGCAAAGGCATTTTCTGCATACAGAAACAATCCCAATCTCTCTGGTTCATAACAAACCAGTGCTAAAGGGGAACTCAGAGGATCTGGCCGAGCCTTCTGGAGTCCTTTATCCAGCACTCTTGGTAACTGTACATTTGACTTCTGTTTGTTTGACAAGCAACTCACTGCCACCGCAGGTAGCAGGCAGCCCCGACACACAGTGCTGCCTTGTTATGCACTCAAACAAAAAATATTTGTGAAGTGCCTCTCTTTTGGTCCTAGGATTCAGGAATCTATAGGAAAGACTCACAGAGTGTTCCTTCTGGTGAGAGATCAATAATAACCAAGAAATCCAATACATTAGCAAAATAAAAATCAGATATTGACAATAAGTGTTAGAAAGAAGTTTAAATATGGTATTTATTATTTATAGTGTAGAATATTGAGTATTAAAACTCTGTTCTCAGGAAAGGCATCTCTGAGGAGGCAACATGTTTGAGCTGAGACCTAAATGACAAGTAAGGACCAGCTGCACAAAGGTCTGAGCCAAAGCACTCCAGGCAGACAGGTAACAGACCCACAAGTGCTCAAGGGTGAGAATGAGTTTGGTGTGTTTAGGGAGCAGACAAGAGCTCAGTATTGCTGCCACATAGTAAAGTGAAACTTATAATTCTGTCTTGCCCCAGGACACACAACTCACAACCTGAGTAGGGTGGCTGTGTGTTAGAAAGAAAAAAGCACTGGTTTGGAGTTGAATGACCTGAGTTTTAATTCTTACTCTTCATCTGACCAGGTATGTGCTCTTAGATTGTTCCTTGCCACTTTATATTTCCATCTTCTGATACTTAAATTGATGGGGTCAGACAAAATCACTGATTTTCAAACTATATTTTGTGGAGCTCACTAAGGAGCCTTGCTGATGGAGCTCAAATCTCACCATCAGCTTCATCCAGAGCAGCACCGTGCTTGTTTGTATTTTCAAAACAATTTTCTTTCAAAAAAGGACTCCTCAGGTCAGTCTAGTATGGTGGCTTATGCCTGTAATCCCAGCACTTTGGGAGGCTGAGGCAGGGGAATCACTTGAGCCCAGGAAGCTGGGGCTGCAGTAAGCTGTGACTGCACCACTGTACTCCAGCCTGGGTGACAGAGAAAGACCCTGTCTCAAAAAAAAAAAAAAAAAAAAAGGACTCTGCAGGTCAAGAAAGCTTATAAACCATTAGCCAAAATTATCTATTTAATTATTCCAAACTTCAGAATCCAGTGATTCTAAGATGCTTTTGACTCAACAGAAAAGGGTGGTCTAAATACGAAATGGATTCTCTGGTGAAGTAATAAGCTTCTCATCAAAGGAGTTTGGCAAAAAGAAAAACAAAACAAACAAGCAAAACGCACATTTAAGAAATTCTGGGCCATGCGTGGTGGCTCATGCCTGTAATCCCAACACTTTGGCAGGCCAAGGTGGGAAGACAGCTTGAACCCAGGAGTTCCAGACCAGCCTGGGAAACACAGGGAGATCCTATTTCTAAAAAAATTTTAAAAATTAGCTAGGCATGGTGGCACATGCCTGTGGTCCCAGCTACTTGGGAGGCTGAGGTGGGAGAATCACTTGAGCCTAGAAAGTTGAGGCTGCAGTGAGCCATGATTGCACTATTATACTCCAGCCTGAGCAACAGAGCAAGATCTTGTCTCAAAAAAAAAAAAAAAAAATTCTGGGTTACATAAATGTAAATAATTTCTTTGTTGCAGACATTTTCAGAGCGTTAAATGAGCTAATTTTAAAATGAATTTCCATGAGAGAAATACAATGTGCAGCATTGCTCAGACTTCTTAGGGCATTTATTTTTGGAATATATTATAAGATTAGCGTTTCATGGAACTCTTTATTAAAATTGTTTTCTTGTGATTCTGAGATATTAGGACTGTATGCCTTTATTATAAGCTCTAAGAGAAATAGGGCCAACTTTGTTCTGTTCACAGATATATTTGCAACATTTTGTGTACTTTGGGGAAGGCAATATTCTATTAATGAATAGTTATGGAATGGTTGACTGAGGAAACGAGTGGGAAAGACATGTTTGTTCCTGAGGAAACTATAGTACTGTAGCTACTCTCTAATGTCAACAAAATTACATTAAAACCCATGACATAGCCAAGGACCCAGTATAACCCTAAGCTTCCTCCATGAGATTCTAATTTCTTTCAGGCTGCCAACTTGTCTTGCAGGAATCATTCATGTATTCAAAAATACTCTTTGAATATCTTATATTCTAGATACTTCAGCAGCTTTTGAGAAGAAATTATGAGCTTACAGTCTAAGAGGAGATATAGCTGCTAGTCAGATAATCAAAAATATACTTAGAAACTTGATAAAAACTATGTAGGAAACATGTAGATAGTTGTGATGTGATGTAGTATTGAGGATCACGGACGAGGTCCTTGAGAAACAACATGTGAGATTTGAGAGCCGAAGACAAGGAGAGATTAACTACACACAGTAGTTGGAGGAGGAGAGCAATTATCAGGCAAAAGAGAAGCATGCCCAAGACCCTGGAGTTGAGCACAGGAAAAACAGGGGATGACAAGACCACAGAAGCTTGAGGAAGCAATTGAAATGAAGTTGCTCCTGAGGCTGGGAACCTGGGCAATCCATCCAAGTTTTGTGGCATATTAAGGATTTTGTTTTTTATTCTAAAAGTAATGGAAAAAATAAAAGAGATAGGGAAGGGAGCATTATTATTATATTGTATTTACCTTTTTTTTTTCAACAAAGACTTCACTATTCTGAAGTGTATGAAACAGATTGGAAGGGATAATTTTAAGGTGTTAAGACAATGATGAGGCTTAACCTGGGGTGATAGCAGTGTGAACAGTGGGAATAAATTCTAATGATATTTAGCAACTAAGATCTGTACTACATGGTACCATGTCACATGAGAAATATGATGAAAACAATGGCTCCTAAGTTTTGAACCTGTGCCATTGTGCTAATGATATGCCATTCAAAGGGAAAGTAGGGTGAAAAAACCTATTTTGTTAGGGAAAAAAATATAAGTGTTGTTTTAGACCTGCTGAGTTTGTGGTTTCTTTGAGAGATCCAATTAGAAATGTTAAGATAAGACTGGAGCCCAAAAGAGAGGTCTATACTAGAGATGTAAAATTACACATTTCAAGAATTAAAATAGTACCTAAAACCTCCGGCATGAATAAAACATTTTGAGACAGAAAATACAGCATGAAAAGAAAGGCATGTTATGCTTTGAAGAATAGAAATACAAAAAGAATAACTACTATTTACTGAGCCTTTTCTATGTCTCAGACACTATCTTACGCCATTAAATGAGTTATTTCTTTTACAAGAATACTTTGATGAAGTTAATGGTACTATCAGCATTTTTACAGAGTTGTTACGTGTGCTGACTTTCATGGGTAATATGAGTTGGAGCCAAGATTTGAACTTGAATAGGCCCAATCCAGAGCCTATACTCATTGTTGCTTATATTCAGATTATAGGATGAGCCAGTGGAGAATCACAGGAAACAAGAGAGGAGGAGGATACCCAGGACCAAGGGTGCTCCCAAAAGTTGGAGAAGAAAGTTTTAAGGAAGAAATAGGAATCAAGATCAAGGCTGACAGGTAATAGAAACAAAATGAATAATAAAAGTTGACTACTGCATTTAGCAATATGGTGATCCCTGGAAATCTATCTTGATAGAGGGATGGAAAAAAGATTTAAAGGGAATGCTGCAAATATATTCATTTATTGAAGAACTGATAAAAAGATCTAGGAAAATGAAAACTAAAATATAAAAAGCCATCCAATGAGATAGCTCCTCTTTGTTGGAGGCAAGCAAAAACAAGATGAATAAAAATTAGTCATATTATTATGATGTTTTACAGAGGAAATTTACCTAGAAGCTTCCTAAAGTATCTTCAGCACTCTCAAGTTAAATCTTTCTCTGTAATTCTGAGGCCAAATTTAAGTCATATGTAAATAAAATAGAGATAATTTAGTGATAATTATGTATTGTCTTTGATTGGAATCTTTTGAGTACACTCAAAGTAGTTTAATCCAAAAGGAGAATCGGATATAAGATACAGAATTGGGAGGATATAGATATTTCATGGGCTAGGATTCATGAAGCCTAGAATCAGGAACCGTAAAGCAGGAACTCAGATTTCTCCTGCTGCTCATCATCTGTTTCTTTCCCATCACTTCATCCATTCTCTCCTTCTGCAGACCCTTTCTCCCCTTTGGCACATGTACATCCACCATAGCTCTGGCTTCTCACAGCCTCAATATTCAATTCATTAGGAACAAATTTGAGTCCCAATTAGCAGAAGAGATAATTTGGCGGGCTTGACTCATTTCAGGTGTTTTTTTTTTTTTTTTTTTTTTTTTCCAACCATACTGTCTATTGGGAGGTGATGTCGTTGAATTGTAGTCCAGTTGACAATGGAAACAAGCTTAGATGGAGCCATAAACCGATCCTATCAGAAGGAGTAGAGTAAAATAGGAAAAGATTCATGAAGGAAAGGAATGGAGTTTGGCACATGTGTACATAGTAGCATATGCATATATAAACAGCATGGAAATTGTTTTAAAATGCTTATAGTCCTCTGAATTTATTCCAGAATATCAACATTTCTTTTAAACATTTTTAGTACTATATACCATGCAATTGCTTTATCATTTTTTATCTAGCCCTCTGTAATAAGCATGATTTCTAACCAACTACTGTTTGGTAAAATAATTAATGTTATCAGGTTGGTGTGAAAATAATTGTGGTTTTTTTTGCCATTGCTTTCAATGGCATTTGAAATGGCCATTACTTTCAGTGGCAAATACCGCAATTATTTTCACACCAACCTAATACTTGTAGAAAATTAAGGGGGAAAGTCTACGGAAGCAAGTCAAAATTCCTACAGTAACAACAAATGTTAACATTTTGGTATATGGCCTTTGAATTTAACTCTACTTACAAAACCGTTTATATAGTTGATCTTATACCCTGCATATTGTTTTAAGGATTTTTTCACAAATTAACAATTTTTGACAATTATTATTTATACTTAATTTTCTTTTATAGTATGTTTTGTAATGTCTATTCACAATTTCATAAATTTGTGAACAAAAAACATTTGGTTATTCTAATTTGTCACTATCAGCAATGTTTGAATATAGACTAGACAGACAGAGTTAAATACACATAATTTAAATTTTTATGTACATATCTGATTATTTGGATTAAATTTCTGGGAACAATTACTTGGTGAAAAAGTGAGACTGAAATATATTATATGGTTCTTGATAAGAATTACAATCCAAAAAAGTTATGTGAATTGACATTCTCCCTAATGTTTAAAATTTCTGTGTTTAAGAGGTCAAAAAGGCAAAAGCATCACCACCAACAACAAAACCAGCCAACCGAAAATGACAAAATATCTCATTGTTTTATGTTTCTCACAGTTACCAAGAGTGAATAATTTTAAATCATTATAATTCATTAGCCATGTTATAATTCATGTTTTTTAATGAAATCTTTTGAAGATTTTTTCCCCAACCTTTAGCAACTGCTTATTCCTATAACCTAGATTTTACTTTCCTACAATATTTCTCAAAAGGAAAGAAACTCTGCTATGATATTCAATTTAGATGATGGCTGTGGAGTTGTAGGAAGCACAGCCAGTGGAATTATAAAAACTGGGTTCAGATGCAGGCTGAGATTTGTACAAACAGTGAGGTTCTTATTTACACTCTCGTGGACTTCATTTAATTACTTACAACATGGAGGCAAGACGTCTCACCCTTACATAATAGGAGTCATTTCTTCTAAGAGCACATTATACAGTGACATCTCTGTCTCATGATTTACACTTTTTCTTGTTCTCTATATTCCAGAAATTCTGGATTTGTTTACTATTTTTAAATTTGCATTGCTCTTTCCCACTGTCAGGAATTTTGACATGGTATTTCCTCTGCCTGAAATTATCATCCCCCAACAATCTTCTTGACTCTGACACATCTTCATTATTTAAATTTTATGTCCACATCAAAGACTTTCTTGAACCCTACCCCTGCTACTTTAGGTATATTTGATTATATTCACCAAAACTCCTGTATAATAATCACTGCATCTGCTATTTTTCATTTTATTCATTTATTTATTTATTTGAGATGGCATCCTTGCTTTGTCACCCAGGCTGGAGTTCAGTGACACGATCTCAGCTCACTGCAACCTCCGCTGCCTGGGTTCAAGTGATTCTCCTGCTCCAGCCTCCTGAGTAGCTGAGATTACAGGCGCCCACCACCATACCCAGCTAATTTTTGTATTTTTAGTAGAGATGGGGTTTTTCCATGTTGGCCAGGCCGGTCTTGAACTCCTGACCTCAGGTGATCCACAAGCGTTGCCCTCCCAAAGTGCTGGGATTATAGGCATGAACCACTGCGGCTGGCCTATTATTTTTCATTTTAATGTCTGTGTTTCTTGCTAAGCAGTCAAGTTCTTCGAAGGGATGGACCATTTCTTTCTATTGTATTCTCAGCACCTAGAGTAGTACTTAATATCCAATAAATATTTGTGTAAGTTGATAAGCAAATGAACTATTTTCTTCTTCTCAGTAACATTCCCTCTTCATCCAAATTCTCTTATTTTTACTTGTTAGAATAGTTTGTTTTATTTGCAGGTAACCAATAAAAGACTATCCTTAATGATTGGACTTCATTTCTCTAAGGCAGCATTTAAACCTCTGGTGATAATTTAAATGAATTTAGATAGAAAAAATATTTTAACAGCTATATATGAATTTTTTTTTGTTATAACCTTTAAAGAAAGTAATGTTGGTTTCACATTTTGGTTGAGACTTATAATACCCGCTCCTTACGCTTTTCTCCTCTTCTTCTAGAAGTATTTATCCCCCACCTCCTAGCCCACCAATCTTTGTAATCTGTCAGAACTATGTGACTATTTCTCACCAAGGAGCTGAGACATTATGTGAGTCATTCTTAGGATAAAGCCAGTAATTGCCTTCATGAGACATTTCAGAAATATCTTTTTTTGCTATAACAACTGAGAAGTTCTCCTGTTCTTTCTGTTGCTAAGAATATTGGAGTCTCTGTCAGCCTGGATCCTTGACTGACTTCATAGAGTAGAATTCCCCTTCCTCTCACTGATTCCCCTGAGATATCAAGAATAAGCACAATATATACAGTTTCATTCTAGACATTTTGTTTAAACAACAGGGTCTACATCATAGCTCACTGTAGCCTCAAACTCCTGAGCTCATGCAATCCTCCTGCCTCAGGCTCCCAAATAGATAGGACTACAGATGTGTGCCATCATACCCAGCTAATTTTTAAAATTTTTTTATAGACATGGGGTCTTGCTATGTCACCCAGGCTGGTCTCAAATTTCTGGCCTAAAGCAATCCTCACACCTTGGCTTCCCAAAGCACACAGGTGTGAGCCACCATGCCCAGCCTGGAATTGTTTATTACTGCAGTATAACCAAGTCTATTCTGACTACATCAATGATTATAAAGTGTCCTTTAAAATTACTTATTTAATTTATATGAGGTGACTTTTAGAAATATTTTAAGCAAATAATAAATAGTTTGGTTTACTATATGACCCAGAAATTCCACTTTTTGGAATATACCCCAAATAATTGAAATCAGGGATTTAAACAGATAATATGTACAATCATGTACATAGATCATCATTTATATTAGCCAAAGGTAGCAATTACCCAGATGTCTATTGATGGATGAATGGATCAACAAAATGTGGCATATACATAACAACAAAGTAATATGCAGCCTTTAAAAGGAATGAAATTCTGATACATGCTACCATATAAATGAAACTTGAAATAAGCCAGACACAAAAGAACAAATCATATTGTATGATTCTGCTTATGTGAGGTACCAGAATAGTCTAATTAATAGAGACAAAAAGTAAAATAGTGGTTACTAGAGCCTGGCCAGAGGAGGTACTTGGGAGTTACTGTTTATTGGATTTGCAGTTTCAGTTTAGGTTGATGAAAAAGTCCAGAAGATGGATGATGATGGTTGCACAACAATGTGAATGCACTTACTGCCATTGAATTGAATACTTTAAAAAGGCTAAAATATTAAATTCTATGTTATGTACACTTTATCACAATTAAAAAAAAACAGTTCAGGTGATATCTATCTACAGTATAACTCATTAAGATGATAATTAAATGTTGAGAAATATTGATTAGGAATAAGCGTGAGTTTTGGGATCCAGCAGACCTTGTATTTGAAAAAGACACTGCTCCATATTTGCTGAGAACCTCTGGCATTTGTTGACCTTTGTCGGCCTCACTTTCATTATCTAGAAAATAGGGTCATTGTAAAGGGTCCAGGTAACATGCAAAACACTTAGAAGAAAATGGACACATTGAAGAAACCCAAATAATGGTTGCAGTTGTGCTGCCATTGTTTTTGTTATTATTAACATGTTTCAAAATGAAATAGGAGACTGAAGTGTTTTCTATGAAGTTTTTTTTTCACCTAACATAAATTTGGTTAGAAATCAAGTTATGAAAAACAAGATTTTCATCCCAGTAGAGTTATTGAATATTTTATCATTTTAGAAGTCCAATTTTCTTCACCCATTCTCAGTGTCTTCTGCCTTTATGAGATAAGGAACAGATTCAATTTATACTGTCAAATACTAGCTACCTAGCCATCTAAAAAACTACTCCTTTTAACCTTCTTTTATGTTTACCTTGCTGAAATATAGTTAAATGCTTTCAATAAAATATAAAACCAACAGACAAAACCTACCAAAGACTTCTGTTCCTCTGGATATAAGCAGACCTTTTGAGACAAATGAACTATTTAATTTAATAAAATTTTACACACTTGACTTTGTAGACAACCTGTAAGTAAGCAGGGCCATTTCAATTTTGTTGAATGCATTTCTGTTGAATGCTTATTATGTGACCATAATATGTTTAAGATTGTGGGAAAGAAAAAAAATAAAAAGGATATTTCTACACACCCAGATCTCAAGAGGCTATAAAATTTGTGGGCTAACTGATGTTAATTTTCTCCTCTAAACATAGCCTTCACTGGTGAAGTTTAAAAGTAGGCAATAAGTGACTGAATTAATAAGTTAAGCCTTATGCAACACTCCCTAAAACAAAACTTGTGCTATGTAGTAAAGTTCCCTTACAATATTATTGCAGACGTGTTACCGCTTGGCTTCTTGCTTGTGTTCCCATTGTGCCACTGTCTGGAGGGTTCATCTCTCTCGAACACAACTAATTATATCTAACATCATCTCTAAAGTTCCCCTCTCTGAAGTCAGTGCCACCTATGGCACTCTACACTATCACCTTTACCATACAATTTTAACAGTAGATTGTATAATGTTCTCTGTTTGTTTTTTTACCAATGCCTAGAGAGAAGACATTCCTTTTTAACTAAATTTAAAACATCTGGAAGAAGAGAAATGCCCTCTCCTTTACATTTGCATCCTTCATAGTTTCAGAACATTGATTTTCACAAATTAGACATTCAATAAATACTTGCTAATATGACTCAGTTTAGGTAACCGGATTCAGCAAGCTTTATTCCGTCTTTCTGGTTACAAAGTGTAGTGACATCGCACTTTATTACTGACTTAGCAGAAATTCCACAAATGTTTAAGTTGTATTGGTAGTCTTTACAGAAAATTAGTATTCAATGTTTCTCATTTACCTAGAGCATTTTTGCCTTATTCTCCTTATTCCATGGGAGGAATTTTCCATTAAAGTTAAATACATCCTAGGATACAAAGTTAAGAAAAGAAATTAAATTGATTAAACTAATAATATATTTATAGCATAGAATAACTATATTACAGCGCTAAATTAACATTATAATTTAGGGAAATGCCCTCGTGCAATGAGAAATAAACTGTACATTTTTAATGTAGCAGCCCTGTCATGAGAAGTTTTCAGATTCCTAAGAATTTAATTTGATTACTTTACTATAGAATATTACTGTCAGATAAGCCTTTGTCCATATTATTATACTCTTTTTAAAACCTCTAGTTAATGACTACATGTATTTTGATATAATATATAAAGTAAATTGATAAAGAAAATTTAGACCTAGTTTAGCAAATGAGAAAAAGTAAATGAACAGTCTTTCTCAAACCCACTCTTTTCAAATATCTACTTAATGAGGATTCTCAAAGGAGAAAATCCAGGAGGAAAATAATCTAAATTTTTGTTTGCTTGATTTCTTTTACACCATTGAAGAAATACCTTATCTAATTAATAACTCAACTATCAGATTTTTTATGTTTAGATAACTGTGTTTAAAATTACACCAGAAAAAAAGGAATTATTTCTTGAACTATATAAAATTAAAAGGCCACCAATACACACCTTAAGCTTTAATGTCATCTCTATAGCTTGAGTATCTTTTTATTACACGAGGGAAAGGTAATTATTCTATTATCTGTGATTTCCTATCTTTGTTTGGTTTCTTACCTTTGTTCACATTTCAAAATTTTATTGTGCTGTAATTTATGTATCCACCTTACCTGATTATTATGTTCTAGAAATATGTGTGTGTGTGTGTTTATGTGTGTCTCTGTGTGTAAGTTTTCTACCAATAAACTGCAACTGTTTACATTATGGATTGGGTTATGCATTTAGATAATTTTATGGCAAACTAACTGAACTTAGAGAGTTCAAATATCAGCTAAATGACTGAAATATATCAAATGATGTTTCTATAACTAATATTAGTATTAATAATTATAATAATCATAATAACAATATACATTATAATATCATATAATAAATGACTAGCATACTAGGTATTTTACATGTATTATCTTGAACTCTCAGATAAATCTGAAATTAGCTATCATTCTCTACATTTCAAAGGTGAGGCCACCATAGCTGAAGATATTAGGTTAACAGCTCACACAAGGCCACACAACTGAGAAGTGGCAAAGCTGAGGTCTATGCTCAGATGTGTCTGTCTGCCTCCCATGCACAATCCTGTCAGAATGAGTCCTGATCAGGGCATATTTCTAGTAGGGAACGAACTTTTTCAGCAGCTGAGTTGCCCCATATTGGAGTGCCCTTGCTTTTCTTTCTGTATGGTGCCATCATTTCCTTGTTGTGCAATGCTTATGCTGTAAAAACTGACACTTCCACTATAACCCGCGACGGTTGGATCTGGCTCTTTTACCCGATTGAAAACATGTGCTTAAAAAAATGGCTCGACATACAAGTAATTGACTAGTCTTTAAAATATTCATTTGATGCACAGGTCTTAGCCCTCTACATAGTCCCTTCATTAGAACAGATGTGGATCAGAGATGATGGAACATAGGGTATCAATTAATATAAAAGTCCAACAGGCAAAGTTTACAAATGGACATTGATAGCCCGATACACCAACCAGTCACATAGCTAGCACTCAGAACCACACTGCTGTCCCCATGTCTATGTATTTCTGATGAGTTAGTAATTCCTCTTGTCTGTGGGGATTATCCAGCTGTCCTTTTTTTGAAGTTGATCAAGTGTTTAAAGAAAATCAGAGGAAATCTTTTCATCTCTCTGGCATGAGAAAAGTGAAATAAGCTCTGTCAGTAAACAGTTTTGGACTTCACAGTTTTCATCTCACTTGATTATTCGTGTCTCCTCAAACCTCAAACATGCAAATTGCCACAAATACCTATGGGGAATTCAGCTTAACTTGGAGATTACCCCTAATTTTTCTTTGATCTAAGTTGTGGCTTGTGGATCTTTCTGGACCACTTCAAACAACTGCTTTGGAAAGATTTCATGTGTGTATCTGTGTGCTCTAACGTCTGATCATGTAGGTTTGAGTTGGTCCAACTAAACGGTATCTTGGAATCTTTTCCTAGACTTTCTTAATTAACAAGAAATTGAAATTGACAGTCCCATAAGAAAACTAGAACACGATAATTTAGAAAATCCATTCAATTTGTTGGAAGTAAATACTAAACTCAAATTATAATTCTACCTTTAAAGATCTTGTAACACTTATACCACTTTGGAAAATTTTACATGTAATATTCTCTTTCAGGGAGAATTGTTTCTGTGTGACATACGCTTTTCAAAGAAGTCTTTGGAATAAAGGTAATGGGAATCTCAAGAATATAATAGCATGATAAAAACAATACCTTTTATTCAACAATTTCTTAGTTTCTGCTTTGTGTCAATATCTGGATATGGATATGGGCTAGCAATAAATATCCCTTAACTTGGATTTCAAAGGATTTCACCTCATACACTTGTTTCGCCACTACTCTCCCACCTCCAATCTTCAACAGGATTTTCTTCCAGTTTCTTGGATTTACTAGGCTTGCTCTTGCCTCCAAGCCTTTGCAAATGCAGATTCTTCTGCTAAGAACTCTCCTCTGTTCTTACCTTTCTCTTTTGGTTGATTGAGTTCTACTTAGGCTTAGGTCTTTCTTAAATGTCTTTCCTCACTATCACTTCCTTGATTTTCCAATGTTGTATTAGTGTCCCGCCTATACATTCCCATGGTGCCCTGTTCTTACTCTATCCAAGGCTGTTTAGAAATAGCCTCTTCGTCTGCATTCCTCATTAGATTGTGGATTTCTTGAAGGCAAGGACAGTTTCTTCTTCTATTTACTATTGTATGCTCATCATCTAGCACAGCAACTAATCCATAGTAGGTACTTAACAGACGTTTCTTTATTGAATAATGGTGACCACCATTTACTATATTTATTATTTGTTCAGAAACTGTTAGACAATTTGCCTATATCTATTGCTCATATAAGTTATAGAATGTGTATATATTATTTATTTCATTTTAGATATGAGAAAACAGAAGCTTAGATAGTTTAAACAATCTATCCAGGATTCATGAATTCTGAGCAACAAAAACTGTGCTTTCTCTCATTTTATCACAGCACCTCTAAGGATATAGTGTTACTGCTTATATTTCAACCTCAATTAAGCAAATAAGCAAACAAACAAAACTCCCCCTGTAAGGCACAGAAAGATACTTAACTATTAATAATTTGCTTTGAAAGCTTTTAAATGAGATCATAAGATACTTATGAAGACATAATCATATATTTTTGCAGGCCCTTCCTAAGCATAATTATTTCTGTACTATCATTATTGCTCTGCGATAGAGTATTTTCTTTCTCAAGACTTGTATTCTAGGGCAAACCACCTTGAAGGAGATAGTCAAGAAGAAGTCAGAGATATGCTCAATAAAAGGGCTTCAGGTTAATCTTCCAGGCAAGCAGTGGCCAAGTGCAGATACTGCATTGTGGAGATTGCTTTATTCCCAGTTCCTTACATCGGCTGAGCTTTTGGGATACTTCTCATAACAACGAGAACAAGATTTCTAGATTAGTATAGAATTTTGACTTTTACAAAGTGCTTTTATCCATATCATTTTGTTTATCAAACATATCTATGAAGAGGAAGAGCAGTGTGATTAAACTTGTTTGATAGAAGAAACATGATATTCAGAAAAGTCAAGACAGTAATTAGCATGGGACAAGAAGACTTTCTGCTATAAGGAGGAGGAAGCATGACAGACCTCAGGTCCTGCTACTGGCTTTGGAATCTCTGTTTGTGCTAAGAATATGCCTCCCATTCAGCTGTTCCCAGCCAGAGGCCGAGTAAAGTGGAGCTACTAAGGCAGATCTATTTCTGGGAAATATCTGATCTATCTGATGACTCCTTTAGCTCAAGAACTCCCCAAAGGCTTTGCAAGAACCTAACTCAGCCTGCATAGGAGTCTAAGACACTTTTACCTAAATTTTACTCCCACTCTCCTTCACTCAAACTCAGACTTGTGCCTCAATCTGATGGCTCTCTGACTCTTCTCCAGCTCCCTCACACTTCCAATCATACAATCCTTTCCCCTAATATGGTGGTCACATGTTTAATCATGTCATGACATCTGATTCTTGGAGGAGTCAGACTGACAACTCATTCATTTCATATAACACATTAGATTTCAGGCTTCATGTCTCCTGGCCCAGTCTGTTGCTTGATAAAAGCCTGAGAATGTGCTTCTGCTCCCCATTGTACTTGGTTTATTAAGCAACTTCCATAACAAAATAACATAAAAGAATAAGTATTTAATATTACTCATCATGCATGTCTCTTTAGTCAAAAGTGTTATCATATTTCATATATTTTGGATTGTTTCTGATTATATAAGAGATTATCTCAGCTCTTAGGAAATACACATTGAAGCACAAATGATAAAGCAAATTGATTAAAATGTTAACAGATTACTTTAAGGAAAAGATATTAGGTGTTGTTTGTACTGTTGTTATTCTTGCAACTTTTCTGTAAGTTTGAAATTATTTCTAAATAAAATACAAAAAATTGATTTACCAAAAACTTTAGGCTAAAAAAGAAAAAACAATGCAGAGAGGTACATATGTGTCTATCTTTTTATGTTTTTCAGCTGTGAAGATGTAACTTGCATTCCAGGACTCACCTAGCCCTTTCTGTATGCATGGCACTCTATGAAATGTTAGCCTAGATTATATTATTCCTAGTCTTGTGGACATCCACTGTATAGAAGCCATTTTTAAGTTCAACATTTAGAATGTTCATAGGCTCATCAATATGGCCAGACCTAGATCTGACTTTGTGGCATGTTATCTATTAGGGAAAATCTGACATCAGTTTGTGGTCAGAGAGATAGAGTAACTTTTGTCAACTTTTCTCTTCATTCCTTCTTTCCATCCTTCCTTCCTTTTTTCCTTCCTCCCTCCATGTTTTCCTGAGTGAATTCAAGGATTTTTATTTAACTTATTTATACAAGTTATTATCAAGTTCCTATTTTGTGGTAAGATGGTCTATACTCCTCAGTTCTTGTCAGTCTAGCATCATGATTGGTAGTGCAGGCTTTAGAACTAGATTGCTTGGGTTCAAATTCTGAGTCCTTAGCAAATATAATCTTGGGCAAGTTACTTAATCTCTTTGGCTTGTTTCCTTACCTGTTAAGTAGGGATACAAATAATAGCACCTACAACGAAGAGCTGTTTTGAAGGTTAAAAACTGATGGCTGCCACTTAATAAGTTTACAACAAGTATTCTAACAATTATTTTTATTATCAAAATTGTTATTTGTAGTCATAGTACTCAGTGCCTCTTCATGTCAAACTCTACATCTGTTCCCAGGATTTGATGTAACATATACAAAGCACCCAACACATTCTAGAACATAAAAATGGCTCAACAAAGGTAGCTATTATTCTTTAAATGGAAAGAGAGAGCTGGTTAAGTCGGGTGGTCTAATATAACTCTCGAGTCAACCCTTAGAGACAAACTCTCAGTATCCTATCAAAGCTATCTGTCTCTGTGTGTGTTCTAAATTTCACTACAAAAGCAATTTTCCAAACACGTAATCAGATTAGGCTCTTTCATATAGCTTGGAATTCACATGTAGCCAATGGTTTCCCCTAATTTAGGTCTGACTCTCTAACATTTCCATCTGGTCTAGAAGTTATTTTCTTTAATGATCTTGCTGGAGACAATGATTCCACATAAATGAGTTTGCTCTTTGGCCATATAAGTTGAGCAATGCTCTGCCTGTGGAAAGTGACACCCATTTTCCACCACTTTGCCTTTTTGTATGTCTTTTAAGCTGCAAGCAAAATAGTTACAATAACTGTCCCTAGACACTATCACGTTTCTTCCTGCTTCTTTGATAATTGTCTAAAAGTGAACTGGGAAAAACATAACTAAATTCCCTTCAATAATTAGTTCATTGGCCAAGGAATAAAAATTGGCTAAGGAAAAGAATGAGCAATTCCGATCTGTCATTAAAGCCTTGTTATTTGGGGGTCCAGTTAACACCATTTTATAAATTAGAAGCAAGAACAGCTGGTGGATAAGTTGAAAGACACCAAGTGCCTTTGATTTTTTTCTAAATTCTGCTTCTCCTATTATTTTTTAAAGATGAAATTTTACTGTTATAAACGGTAATAGCAAAAGTGGTGGCAAAGTTGGAATCTGGATGCATAGGTATCATATAATAAAATAATACTGAATTAGGGGATTGTAAATATGAGTTTTGTTATCACTTCTGTTATTGATTAACTGTGGACAAATTGCTTACCCTTTCACATTTTCAGTTTCATCATCACTTACATTGAGTAGTAATATATCTTAACCCTATCACAGGTTACTTATGATTATTAAATTGTATAAGTTTGTGTGAAAGTATTTTAAACAGTATAAAAGATTACAGAAATGTTTACTTTTTATGTTAATCACTCACTATTTATAAAATCTTCTAAATGCAGTATTGCGTTAAAGCTATGTAGAGTTTCTGCAATGACATAAGGCCATCATTATATTTCAATAAATTTATATTTTTTTCAGAAATCTTAATAAGAATTTTTGCATAATAACTGATTGAAGGTTAGAAAATAAAAAAAATCTGCATTAATCAGGTAAACTTGGAAATTATTATCAAAGAGATAGATTTGAAGTGATAGAAATAGATTCTTGCTTGATATAAAGTGATGGTAATGGTAATGATGGTGATAAGATTATAATTATGACAATGGAAAAATAATAATAGCTATGTATCTATAGTACAGACAATTTTCAAAGAGCAGAAGTATATCTTAAGAGTATTTGGGATTTATAAAACTTCTGAGAATAAATACATGTGGATAAATTTTATCTCCACACTATGATAAGGAAACTGATGGTCAGATAGGTGAAATGCCTTGACTGAGGTCAAAGAGTAGTTAAGTGGAAAACTCAAATCTTCACTTATTTGTTGGCTTATTAATTTGGTCATTCAGTCAACAAACACTGAGTATCTGCCATATACTCTTCAGTATGCAGGATACTAGTGACTCAAAAATGAATATGACATGCAGATCGAAATGTTCATAGTTTAAAAAAAAATGGGAATATAAGTAATTAAATAAATAATTATAACATAGAAGTTGAGGGCAATAATAGAAATAATTATAAGATATTATCAGGGGAGGGACATTGACAAGATGGTGGAATAGTAAGTCCCAGGCTTCATTCCCCCAAAGAAATGCTGATTTAACAATGTTATAGGGACAAAAATACCTTTATGAGAACCCCAGAATCTAGTTAAGAAGTTGTAGGACCCCAAAAAAGCATAAAGCCCAGAAGTGCTACATGAAAATGGGTAAGAATAATAATCCCACTTTACTTGTGTCAGCCCCTCCCTGAAGCCAGCTTAGCTAGGCACCAAGAGAAAACATCCAACTCATGACTTCTTCCTCAGGGAGAAAAATAAGTCGAGTGTGTGTCTGATGTTCTAGCATTTTGGAGCCAGAACTGTTTCTGTCTTATCTCACTTACAGTATAAATGGTAAGGGTGCAGCTTCAATGTCTGGAGGCTGCTAAGAACAAAGCAAAGTGCTAAGTGGTTTGCTGTGGCTGGCATGGCTTTGTGTGACTAGGAAAGGGTGCAACAGGAGGCTTCTCCACAAAAGGGATGAAGAGCAGTGGAGCATCCCTCCAACATTCCAGCTTTCAAGAGGCTGCCCAACGGATTGGCTTCTGTCTTGTTTGTCATGTAGCACTGACAATATCCAACAAACTCTGGATGCCTGACAGTCACTTAAACCAAAAAAAAAGGCTTGAATTAGTATGTATTCACTTGCCAGAAATTCTCACCCCAGCTTAGCATGGCACAATTAGGAAAGCTCAGAGCCCATAGATTATCCCTGGGGAAAGAAAGAGAAAGCTGAAACATATATCCAATGGAAACATATGTCCAATGTATGCATAACAAACTGATATATGTCTTGCCTGTCTTGAGTGCTAACTAGACATGGCATACCCTAGATGCCTGGATGTTACTGAGAACAGCGACAACAAAAACCAGCTGGATGGTGTGCTGCTGCTTCAGAGAACCTGCGACACAGCAGACAGATGCCACAGAGAGTAAGAGATTATGAACTCCTGGAAAACTAAATCAGCAAATTTCTCTAATTAGGAATTTAAATGCATATGTCCAGATAAGATACAGTCACAGAAAGGCTTGAGAGGCACCTATGATCTCTCGTTGGACTAATTAGTGAAGATAAATTCACCAATTCATTCATGTATGAAGCTAGTCCATAAAGGCTGGGAGAGGTGGCTGTTTCTTTTAAAATGCACAGACATTAACCTAAATTGTCAGGGTCCACCTAGAAACAGGGAAACATGGACCAAATAAAGAAGCAAAATAAATCTGCAGAAACTTAGATAGAATAAACAGAGGCATATGAATTACCTGACAAAAAATATCAAAATAACCATCATAAAGATGTTCAACAAACTCATGGAAACCATACATTTAAAAATAATCTTAACACTACCCTAAAACTTAAAGTATAATAATAATAAAATTAAAAAATAAACAAATAAAAAATAAAAAATAATGTTAACAAATAAATAGAAAACAAACAGAAATGTTGGAGCTGAGGAATATGATAATTGGACTAAAATGTTAACTAACAGTTTAACAGCAGACTTGGTCAAGCAGAAGAAAAAAAATCAGTGAACTCAAAAACAGTCATTTAAATTACACAGAAAAGCAAAAAAAAAAAAAAAAAAAAGCAGAATGAAAGAGAGGGAATAAAGCAACAGAAAGTGAGCCAACATACTCATTATGAATGTTCCAGAAGGAGAAGAGAGAGAGAAAGTGTCACATGAATATTTAAAGAAATAATGGGCCAGCCATGGTGGCTCATTCCTGTAACCCCACAACTTTGTGAGCGTGAGACGGGAGGATCACTTGAGCCCAGGAGTTTGAGATCAGCCTCTATAAAAAAAAAGAAAAAAAGAGAAAAAAAATTAAAAAAATAAAAATTAGCCAGATGTGCTAGCATATGCCTGTAGTCCTAGCTACTTTAGAGGCTGAGACTGGAGGATCACTTGAGCCCACAGGGTTGAGGCTGCAGTCAGCCATATTCACACCACTACACTCCAGCCTAGGTGACAGTAAAACCCTGTCTCAAAAAAAAAAAAAAAGGAGAAAAGAAAAAATGGCTAAAACTTCCCAAATATAGAAATGGAATTAGACATCCTGATTCAAGAATCTGAAAAATTCAAATGGGAAAGACATATTTTAAAGTAGTTCCCCCTTAATTATGGTTTTGATTTCTGCAGCTTTAGTTACTCGTGTTCAATCATGGTTCAAAACTATTAAATGGAAAATTACAAAAATAAATACTTCATGTTTTCCATTGTGTGCCACTTTTAGCAGTATAAGTGAATCCATGCCATCTAGCTTTCTCCCACCAGGATATAAATCATCCTTAGGTCCAGTGTATCCATACTCTTTGCAGTACCCATCTATAAGTCACCGGGTAGCCAACTTGGTTATAAGATTGACTGTTGTGGTATCATGATGCTTGTGTTCAAGTAATCCTTATTTAACTTAATAATAGCCCCAAGGCACAAGAGCGGTGATGCTGGTAATTCGGATATGCTGAAGAGAAGCCATGAAGTATTTCCTTTAAATAAAAAGGTGAAAGTTCTCAACTTAAGGAAAGAAAAAAAAAAAGTTTACTGAGGTTACTAAGATCTATCGTAAGAACAAGTCTTCTATCTATGAAACTGCAGGGAAAAAAAAAATTGTGTTAGTTTTACTGTCCCAACTCAAACTGCAAAAATTACAACATAATGAATGGTAAGTGCTTAGTTAAGATGAAAAGACGTGAAATTTGTAGGTAGAAGACATGAACAGAAATGTGTTCTAACTGATGGCAAATGGGTTCAGTTTCAGGCATCCACTGGGGGTCTTGGAATGGAACATATCCTCCACAGATTGAAAAGAACTACTGTAATCTGTAATCAAATTTCAAAAGGCAAAGACAAAGAGATAATTTTGAAAGTAGCAAGAACAAAGTAATATGCCATTTACGAGGAAACTTCTTTAACACTAAAAGTGGATTTCTCAGCAGGAAACTTGCAGGCCAGACTAGAATGGTATGATATATTCAAAGTGCCAAAAGAAAAATATCACCAACAAAGAATACTATCCCTGGCAAAACTATCCATTTGAAATGAGGAAGAAATAACAGACTACAAAAATATTAACGAAAGGAATTTAAAAAGACACAAATAAATGTAAAGACAGCCAGTGTTCATGGATTGTAAAACTTAATATTGCTAAAATGTTCATACTACCCAAAGTGATCTACAGATTTGATGCAATTCCCGTCAAAATCACAATATCCCATTTTACAGACATAGAATTTAAAAAATCTTAAAATTCATGTTGAACCACCAAAGACCCCAGATAGTCAATCTTGAAAACTAAGATCAAGATATAAGAGGAATTATATTCCTAATTTCAAAATATATTACAAAGGTACTGAAAATGAAACAGTATGGTACCAGAATAAAAACGCATATAGACCAATGGAACTGAACAGAGAACCCAGAAATAAATCCCTGCATATACAGTCAACTGATCCTCAACAAGGGTTCTAGGAATACAAAATACGAAAAGGACAGTCTATTCAACAAGCAGTCCTATAAAAAATAAATATCTACATGCAAAAGAATAAAATTGAATCCTTGTCTTAGATCATATACAAAAATGTATTCAAAATGGATTTAAAACTTAAATGTAAGACCCAAAACTGTAAGACTCGTACAAGACAACATAAGGAAAAACATTCTTGATGTTGGTCTTAGAAATGATTTCTTAGCTATGACACTGAAAGCATAGGCAACAACAACAATAAAAGCAAAACGACAAGTGAACCATATAAAAACACAAAGCTACTACATTGTAAAGGAAATGACAGAGTGTAAAGGCAAACCATGAAATGGAAAAAGTAGCTTTGCAAATTACATATTTGATAAGGGATTAATATCCAAAATATAGGGAACTCAACTCATACAACTCAAGATAAAACAACAGCAACAACAATGAAACCCAAAAATGAATAAATAATTTAATTAAAAATTGGACAAAGAACATGAATAGGCATTTCTCCAAAGAAGATATGCAAATTACCAGCAGGTATAGAAAAAGACTCCCAACATCACTAATTACCAGGAACATACAAATCAAAACCTCAGTGAGATATTGCCTCATAACTGTTAGAATGGTCATAATAGTAATATTAATAAATTAATTAATAAGAAGTGTTGGCAAAGATATAGATAAACTAGGACCCTTGCTTACTGTTGGTGGGAATGTAAAATGGTACAGTCAATGTAAAAAATAGAAGTGCCTCAAAAAATTAAAAATTGAATTACTTTATTATCCAACAATCCCCCTTCTGAATATTTATCCAAAAGAATAAAAATCAGGATCTTGAAGAGATATTGACATTCTTGTGTTTATTGTAACATTATTCACAAAAGTCAAGACATGAAAACAAACTAAATGTTCATCAATGAATGAATGGATAAAGAAAATGTGACATATACATACATATGAATAGAATAAAATATTATTCAGCCTTGTAATAGCAAAAATCTGCCTTATGTGAAAACACAGATGAACCTTGAGGACATTGTGCTAAGTAAAATAAGTTATTCACAGAAAGACAAATACTGCATGATTCTATGCATATAAGGTATCTAAAGTAGTTAAACACATAGGTGCATAGGGTAGAATAATGGTTGCAAGGGGCAGTGGGAGATAGAAATGAAGAGTTGCTATTCACTGGGTATAAAATTTCAGTTATGCAAGATAAAAAGTTCTAGAGATCTTATCTGTAACACTGTATTTGTAGTTAATAAAACACTTAAAAAATTTGTTTAGAGGTTCAGCCTCAGGTTGTGCTTTTTTACCAAAATAATAAAAAAGAATAGAATAAAAGATATCAGAAGAGAACAACTCAGTTATCTCAACTTTTTTAGGTATAACATTTTCACAATTAGACTATGGACTCAGGGGCTTCTCCGCACCAATGTAGATACACATGGGTTACAAATTTAATTTGATGTTGTTCTTACTCAATATTTTCAACTATTTTTATTTTCTATTTATTAATAATATAGTTTCTCTAGATTAGTCAGCAGAGCTACAAACTTACGGAATATCGTCAAGTATGTTAGTCACAGCAACATCCTTTCAAAAGACAGCTCTGAAACTGGAAAACAAGGAATAATCCTGACTAAGCATTATTTTTTCTCCCAGGACATCTAGTTAGCTATCCCTCTCCTATTTACCCGAATAATGAACTGTTCCTTTGAAAAATGCATCTCTGGGAATTATACAAACCTGAGTCTGAGAGGATCAATGTAGCTGGAAAACAGCCTTAATCATCTAACAGCAATGGAAACCATACAATTAAATGTGAACACAGAACCCAGAATCATTATGTTTATGAGACAATTTAGTACCATAGAAAATGACCAAAAAATCCAAAACAGAAATATTTACCCTGAGGAAAAAAGCAGAGATTATTTAAGAAACATAGAACAGTTTAAAAGAGCCTTCTAATTAATATATGTAGAGGAATTTGAGAGAATATTAAAACCATAAAATGAGAACTGCTGTGATGAGGGGAAGAAAGTACAAGAAATCACTATCAGAGATTAAAAATATGATTATAGACATTTAAAAAGAAATATCAATAGAAGATCTTAAATGTAAAGATAAGAAAATCTCTCAGATATATAATAATAGCAATAAAAATAGATAGAAACAAAATAAGAGGATAAGAGACAGTGAGGCTCAATTCAAGATGTCCAACATGATATCAACAGGATTCTTTGGAAAAAGCAAAAGTGAAAAGAGAAAGAAAACGATCAAACAGGAAAAGATGATAATTTATTTGTGGCTGACAAGATATAAATCATCAGACTGGTAGGACAACTGAGAAACTTGTACATAAAAATAATAAAAATAATGAAAAACAAAATTCCAACCTTCAGTGGATCCTTGTGAATTTCAAAGCACTGATACTAAATGCTTCCACAGAGAGAGAAAGCGGGAGAAACAGTGACATATAAAGCAACAAGAATGAAATTTTATCAGTTTCTATTAATCATTAATGATACTAGATGCTAGGAAACAATGGGAGCAACATCTTTAATATTTTTGGGAAATTGATTTTCACATAGTGTTGGATACATGGCTAAAATATCAATAAAGTATGACGATAAATCAATATTATTTTCAAACACAAAAGTACTCAGAAAGTTTATGTTCCAAATACACTTCCTTACAAAGTTCCTTTAGGATATACTCTAGTAACTATACAAACAAGAAAAGGTAAATAAAACACAGAATCTGAATTCAGCCTCGTAGAACCATGAAGAGAAGTCCTTGGATTAAGCCTGGATAATAAGACTAACAATCACTAGGCCTTATTGGTGCATGGGTACAAAAGCCTTCAATAGACAGATGCAGGGGGCAGAGAAAGGTACTATGGAGGAAGGAGGAGTCACTTGATAGAATAGAAAATATAATTGTGATCTCAGGTGAAATTATAATATTTTAAAAACAAATGATGCAAAAGAAACATAAAAGTAATTAGAAACTCCGAAAAAAAAATCATGATTACTATGAAAACAGGTAATGGCCCAAATATGAAGTCATTTAAAATATCAATAGATCTGAGGCTACTGACAGAGTGCAAAGAAAAAACAAGAATTAGTTTAAACGTGTTTCTGGGAACATTTTCCTTTAGGTGGCCCAAAGTGTCTTGACATTAGATTCCCACAGAAGGAAATTTATTTTTGTTCCAACACTGAAGGATACTTACTTAGTCACACTAATGCAAATGCTCTTAACTGATTTTCAACTTTGTGGCTTTTTGTATTCAAGCAGTGCACAAAGTCACAAAGAATTGACTGTGGTTATAGAAGATAAACATGAAGAATTTTGATCATTCGAAAATAAAAATGGAGTTATCAGATGATAAGCCTCAGAAAGCAGAAGGAAAAATAGCATTAAGAGATAATATCAAAACTTTATGGAATAGAACCAGATATAAAATTATTATATTAGATTGCAATGGTAATCAATAGAAAAGATAAAACAGTAATATAAATATCAAACCTTGTTATTAGTAGAAAGGAAGAACAGCAATCTGGCATGTGAGCTGAATACTTATCTTCATATTATGGAGTCAATAGATATTATCTAAAGTTGATGAATTAAGTTAATAAGATATATTATCTAGAGTTGCAGAAAATGTCACTAGAAGAATTAAAAACAGAAACAAGAGAGACTGCCTCTGGGTCTAGGGCTGGGGATAAAAATACTTTTTATCATAAAGTCTTCTTTACCTGTTAATTTTTTAATCACTATATATACAAATTAAAAACAAAAACTAAACCAAACAAAGAAACAAACCTCAACAATACAGCATTCCCTAAAGTCTATAGTTCAGAATATTACATCTACAATGACGAAGGTGGGTAAGATGAGAATAGATTCCATTGTTAAACAATTTTGGTCAAAGGGTATAACCTTACAGTTATAAGATGCATAAATCCTGGGCATTTAATATATAGCATGGTGACTATAGTTAACAATACTGTATTGTACATTTAAAATTTGCTAAGAGAGTAGATCTTAAATGTTCTCACCACACGCACACACAAAATAAATGATAACGAGGTGATATTGTTAAGTTTTGTGTCCCCACCCAAATCACATCTTGAATTGTAATCCCCAGGTGTTTACGGAGAGACCTGGTGGGAGTGATTGGATTATAGAGGAAGTTTCCTCCATGCTGTTATTATGATAGTGAGTGAGTTCTTACAAGATCTGATGGATCTATCAGCATCTGGCATTTCCCCTGCCTGCGTTCATGCCACATGTGTTCGTGCCGCCGCGTGAAAACGTTCAAGTTTGCTTCCTCTTTCCCTTCCACCATGATTGTAAGTTTCCTGAGGCTTCCCCAGCCATGTGGAACTGTGAGTCAATTAAACCTCTTTTATTTAAAAATTACCCAGTCTCAGGGAAGTTATTTATAGCAGTGTGAGAATGGACTAATATACTAGGTGAGCTGATACGTGTGTTACCTAACTTGATTGTAATCATTTCAAAATCTATGCATACGTCAAATCACCACATGGTAAACCTAAAATTTATACAATTCTATTTTTCAGGCATACTTAAATAAAGCTGAGAAAATTGAGCCTGAGAAATATTTTCTATTTGAAGATTCAGAATGCATAATACCATAGTAAGACTCATAGAAGATTGTATGTAAGAGATCTAGTAATTCCCAGACTTCTCTGACCAAGAAACCATTTTGTTGCTTCTAATAAAATACCTACTTTCAACTCAAGGAAGAGCTGTTTTTCAAAACTCACTTTCAGAAACACTTTTGAATAAAAATCTACTCAAAGAGGAGGAATTACATGAAACTAAAATTTTCCTACTTGTAGTTTAGTTTTAAAATGTAAAAAAGTATTTATAAATGATAAGCAACAGTTCATCACTGGAAATGTTTTTTTCATTTTAGTTCACCTAACCAAGTCTTCTACTTTTAAGCATATTGTTTGATTTTCTCTCTCTTACTCCAAAATACTATATTTAAAGGTAAATAAAAGCATGGATCTGTCAATTTTGATTACATTAAAATTATATCCCTAAACTTCTAGTAAATTCTACAGTAGACTTCTTAACACTACTCCTTGTCCTCACACCCCAAACTCAATCCTTCTGAAGATATTACCTTGTTAATGTTTATCTCTCTTCACTTTATCCATATTATTCCTATGTTTTATTCCCCCACTCCCCACACTCAACCCAAAAAGATCTAGGAACAACTTCTACCATCCTCCTTCCTGTCCCAACCTCTAACCCAGTCACCACATTAATGAAAACATAATCTTAGGAATATGTATTAAGAAGACTATACTCATCATCTTTCAATGCCTCCTCCCTGCCTACAAGATAGCATGATAGGTAAAACCCTTTTTTATCTGAGAAGAAATTGTCTTTATAACCTTGTATACTATACACTTCCCATGAAAGTTGAGAAGAGTATTACTTCTATATTACCTCTCTAGTAATAGGGAACCACTCTCTAGAGAGAAAATTACATTTTTGTATATATTATTCTACCATCATCCCACCCTTCTCCCATACCCATTTCATTGTGTCTACTTGGCAAACTAATTCTTTTCAAGGCCCAGATCAAGTGTCACCCTTGCTTAGAAGGCAGCAAGGAAGATAACTGATACTTGGTGGGTTTCTGCTGAGCACTGGGCTAAACACAGATTAGATAATTAGTCATAAAAACAGTCGGGTCCAGGTTGAAAATGGAGGCAGCTGTGCCTGCTGGGCTTCTCAGCTGCTGGGTCCGTCCTCCCCAGAGATGGGGGCCTCTGTTGAATGGTACCCAAGGCAAGGAGGGCTCAGCTCGCCTGTGGAATGCCCTCATCTACTCTGTGGTTCCTGGGGTGGGACTGAGCTTGCTAAATGTGTTCCTGAAGTCACACCACAGAGAGCATGAGAGGTCCGAGTTCATTGAGTTTATTGCCTACTCCCATCTCCCGACTGAGTTCAAGTCCTTTCCCTGCAGAGATGGTAACCACACTTTATTCCATAACCTTCATGTGAATCGGCCTCCAACTAGCTACGAAAGTGAATAAAGAGAATCTGGGTCACTACCCTGGCACTGGGGACCAAAGCACTGGTTTGGACCATTACTCTGCACACAGACCAGAAAAAGTACGGGGAACCTTAAGCACACCTTCCTTCTTCACTTGTATCAAATGATGACTACTATGCTGATCTTCCATCCCTTAACTTTTGGTGGGAGATGGCTTAAATAAATAACTTAAAATTAAATAAAACAAAACAAAACAAACACAAAAAACTGTCAAGCTATATTTCAGAAGACAAAACTGAGGAATTAATCAAGTTGCCCCAAATTACATAATTTATAAATGGCTGAGTGGGAATTCTGCCTGCTTTTAAAGCCCATTGATTTCTAATTCTGTTTCCATGCCCCCTTCACATACTCTAAGCATAGCTGTCAGCATACCAAATTGCAATAATTTGTTTATGTGTGTTTGTCACCTATTAGGATCCCCATATTCTAGAGGTCAGGGATCCTAATTCTATTTTGGTATTCCTACAATGCAGTGTTTGGTTTATAGAAGGGATTTAATAAATTATTGTTAAATGAATGAATAGATGACTCAAGATAAAAATAAGAAATTTTCAGAATCGGAAAATGCTGCTATTTATCAAAATTGGACTTTTTTACTACTCTCCTGGTAAGTTGTGATGACATATTAAACAAAAGAAACATAGCAGCATTTGTATTTGTCCTCCACTTGATTTTCGACTCAGCTGATGTTCCTGAAATTACTGACATGGGTTAATCCATATGAAAATTTAGACAGAGCTCCCAGAAACCTAATGGATTATTTAAGATAACTCATTATTTGATTGAAATAAGGTTCATAAAGGGAAACAACTTTTCAGTCACGGAGCTAGCAAAATATAAGGCTGGGACTTGAACCAAAGTACTTATTTTGCTAAGTCATGTTTACTTTCCTTGCCAATATAAAGAGAGAGTTTCTTAATACTTTGAGACAAGTATAGAGAAATAGGTTCAACCAGATTTTAGCACAGCTCAGACCAAATGGAATTGTTTATGGCTATGTGCCATCAGATTGCAAAACAGAAGGAATCCATTCTTACTATTAAATGGCCAACTCCCACCAGAATCCATATTTAATAGTCCATGTAACATTCTATGCTTGGCTGATTATTTCTCTTCACACGTAAGAAAGTATAACTGGTGATAGGTAAGAGAGGGAGAATATGGTTCAGATTCAGAAAAAATAAAATTGGTATTTAAGTGTTAATTAGGGTGCTTAGCACTCTTCTAAGCATTTTGCAATGTTAAATCATGTACTACTTCTCAACCCTTTAAGGTAAGTGCTATGATTATATCTGTACTACAAATTAAAAAAAATAAGGCTCAGAAAAGTTAAGTAAGTTACCCAAGACTCATGACATGTAGGAGGTGGGTCCTAGAATCAACCCTGTCAGGGACACTGCAGTGCCGTCTCTCAGTCATTACTTCTGTTTAAAATAATCACTCATTTTCTTTTGTGTCGAATAAAACTTGGCTGCCCTCAAAAGGCAACAGTTGCTGAGGCATCTGAGCTGGTCGGCTAATGCAATCATCTACAATATTGTCCCTTAGGCGGGGCCTCTGAGAGCAGCCTGAGAGCTGAGAGGCAGAAAATGCACAGAAGATGAACCTTGGGAACCATCTGAGTTCTCATCCCCAAGAAGATGGTTATATTATGGAAAAGATAAAACTGACTGTTATGCTCACATAAAATTAATTCCACAGTTGTTCTTTAACAATGAATGCATTTGAAGTCTAAAAATAACCATTGTAAATGAAAACAGTTGGTTTATTAGAGAAGTGGGATTCTAGATTTTCCCCTGCTCTATCTCTCCTGTTTTGTGTGTGTGTGTGTGTATTTTGGCTTTCTGTTACTCTTGCAATGATATTGTTTATTAGATTTTCCCCTAAAATTATTGTAAATATTAATAATACTTAAGAAATAAATGCTTCTATTTTGTGTCCCCAAAACTCCAAGAGGAGGAGATTACTAAGATAAAAGAATGATGGTTAATAGAGTTTCAGAAGAGTCTTAAAATGCAAATAAAACATTTACATGGAGAAAAGCAATGTCTTTTTAGTGCACTAAGCAATTTGCATTACAACTTGGAGCAACTCATCTTCTACATAGTCTTGCTTACAAAAGCTGAGTACATATACAGCAATGGTAGGAATCTAGTTTTCATTATAAAAACTATAAAAAATAAATGTGTGAATATAAATGATCTATTCATTGGCAGACTTCAGGAGTTCTGAAATAAAAGCCAAAAAGCAAGATGGTATACAATAATATTGCTTTTGAGCATTGATTTATGTGATATTCTGGTGCTGGCAGGAGTTCCTAGTTATTATTGAAGCTTAACAAACATACAGCAAAGAGAAAATTTGGCAGTTACTGTTCACTTAGAAGAAAGCTTATTTCTTATTTTTACAATATGTAGCAGCTGACAAAGCTGTAGTACCATTTGTACATTCTTCCAGTAGATAGCGAACAGGTACCTACTATGTATGAGACATTGCACAAAGGGTTGGGAGTAGGATAGGGGAGTGAGTTGAAAGAATTGTCAGAAGATTTTGTGTGTGTGTGTGTGTGTGTGTGCGTACACGCGCGTTTTGTATCTTGCCCTCAAATGACCTTCAAAATGTTAGAGACAGACAAACACAGCAGACGCCCAAAACTCTATTCATGATGCCTTCCCTGCTATGGTTTTATACTTCTCTCACTCTCTTAGTTGAATCTCTATTTTCCAACAACATAGAGAGCTTCACTTCCTTTCTGATGGCTTTTCTTGACAATTTTCAGATAGAATTTGTCAGAGGCATTTGAACCAGAGCAACTCCATGTTGAATGGAGTAAAATAAGGCTGAGACCTTTTGGGCTACATTCCTAGAAGGTTAGGCATTCTTAGTCACAGGATGAGGTAGGAGTTCTGCACGAGATACAGGTAATAAAGACCTTACTGATAAAACAGGTTGCAGTAAAGAAGCCAGCTAAAACCCACCAAAACCAAGATAGCGAAGAGAGTGACCTATGGTCTTCCTCACTGCTCATTGTATGTTAATTATAAAGCAGTAGCATGCTACAAGACACTCTCACCAGGACCATGACAGTTTACAGATGCCATGGCAATGTTAGGGAGTTACACTATATGGTCTAAAAACTGGAGGAACCCTCTGTTCCGGGAACTGGCCACTTTTTTCCTGGAAAACTCATGAGTAATCCACCCCTTGTCTAGCATATATTCAAGAAATTACCATAAAAATGGACAACCAGCAGCCCTCAGGGCTGTTCTGCCTATGGAGTAGCCTTTCCTTTATTCCTTTGTTTTCTTAATAAACTTTCTTTCACTTTACTCTAAGGACTCTCCTCGAATTCTTTCTGGCAGGAGATCCAAGAACCCTCTCTTGGGGTCTGGACCAGGACCGCTTCCCAGTAACAAAAGTATCACTCTCTCCTTTCTGTCTCTTTATTTAATAGGGACTTTTTGCCACCATATATTTAATATATTTACTTGCAAATATCTCTATCTGCTACCATTGGATTATAAGCTCCTTGGTGGCATTTCTGTACCACTAGACCTCAACAAAATGTCAAGCTCATGGTGAGTACTCAATAATATTTGATGGTTACAAGAATGAAATATTTATAATAGAAGGCAGATGGTAATTTAGATTAAAGTAAGAGCCAGCATGATGGGAATATGGAGATGGGAATGAATTCTAAAACTGTTGTCAGGAGAAAAATAGGTTTTGATGGTATGACAGACAAAGAAATCACTCTACAAGAAGAAAAAAATCACAGAAGCTATTATTAGTGAAAAATAGTCATGCCAAGTTTATGGAAAACATTTTTTTACAGGACCAAAGAGTGAGGGATGGGCAGGGGCTGTTTTTATCTTGTGTTTACTTCTTTGCATATTCCCTTTCTCCTCTTTCAAGAATTGAGTAATTCTGATTTATTTGCATTATCTGATCTTTTAACTGAAACTTCAACTTTGTTTTAATGAGTATTCACTGCTCTTTCTCACATCATCGGTTCTTTTCAGAAATCTCTTTTTAATTTTCCTGTCTTTCCTTTCTCTCTTTTTGGTCCTACTTGGAAAATCTAATTTCTGCATTCACACTAATTCCCATCTACGTTAATAACTCACAAGTGGAACTCTCCATGTGAATCCTTCTCTCTCCTCTGTACTTGCTTATTTCCAGCTGTCTCCATTATCTTTTTGTCTCTGTATTACTTCTAGTCTTAACTGAACATAGCAAAATATAGTAACTTCTTATTATTATTATTATTATTATTTTTGAGATGGAGTCTCACCCTGTCACCCAGGCTGGAGTGCAGTGGCACCATCTTGGCTCACTGCAACCTCTGCCTTCCAGGTTCAAGCGATCCTCCTGCCCCAGCCTCCTGAGTAGATGGGACTACAAGCACGCGCCACCATGCCCAGCTAACTTTTGTATTTTTAGTAAAGACAGGGTTTCACCATGTTGGCCAGGCCTGGCCCACTTCTTATTTTTTTACTCTTAACTTTCATTTTTCTTTCTTTTCTCTGCCTCTGTCAGTGACTATATCTCCTCCATTTCCAATGCTTATAATTTGTGTCATATTTGATCCTTAGCTCTCATTTATATTATTCATGTGTTTCAATTCTATAACAAATACAAATCGAATTTAGGTAACCTTATACAAAATCTCTTCCCTATTAGTGTAATCATCAGCAAAGGTGAACATACACTAAACACCCTCAATTTTGTAGCTATCATACTTGACTGTAGGTATTTTAATAGTTTATATTTATCGTATTCCTTCTCTATCAACTATCTGTCTATCTGTCTGTTGTATATCTATATCATCCATGATTATGAAGTCACTATTTTGGCTAGAAGAAAAGCTTGACTTAAAACTAGCAGCTAACTGTCACAAAACCCATGCATATTATTCCATAACAGGAAACAGTCCTCATTTAAACAAGTGAATAGGAACTGCACTAGAAAACCACAGATCTGTGATTTTTAATTTATTGTTTTGTTGTCTGGCTTTGCTTTGTTATTTTCTACTTCTTAAAAGTGCTTCAGGGTGACATTACAAATGGCATAAGTTATATCAGGAGTGTTACGGTAGTAGTATTTATTTTAGGAGCCTATCCCATAGACAAAGAACGGGAATGCCTCTTTCCAGATGTTTATAAAATAAAGGAGAGAGCCATTGATGTGTGCAATTGCTTCTCATTGTTTCTTTGCAAGGAACAAGGTAGTATGCAGATAATTGTGGGCTCATTAGGATCAACTAGAATGGAGAAGGATTAATGACTGTCAAGATTTTCAGTGAGTTCCGTACCAGAAATGAAACTCCTAGAATTTTCAAAAAATGCCACTTTGCCATGTTTTCAACAGAACTAAGTATTTCACACACCACAGACAAGGGGAAGAAAAACAGAAACAAAAGACAGATAAAATAACACTTTGCAACCTGAGATAAAACAAAAAGAACAGCATCATCTGGTTAATTCTGATCCCCCAAGCTAATAAAACCTTGGAGATTTCCCATAAACCTGTACTACCATAAAACGGTTTTATCTCCAAATTTGCTATGGTGATGTCTGAATATATGGAATGGCATGAGGTTTTTTCTTTTTGTTGTTGTTGTTTTTTGTTTTTTGTGTTTTTTTTGAGACAGAGTCTCACTCTGTCACCCAGGCTGGAGTGCAGTGGCACAATCTCGGCTCACTGCAACCTCTGCCTTCCAGGTTCAAGGGATTCTCTTGCCTCAGCCTCATGAGTAGCTGGGACTACAGGCGCCCACCACCATGCCCGGGTAATTTTTTGTATTTTTAGTAAAGATGGTGTTTCATCATGTTAGCCAGGCTGGTCTCAATCTCCTGACTTCATGATCTGCCCACCTCGGCCTCCCAAAGTGCTGGGATTACAGGCGTGAGCCACCGCATCCGGCTGGCATGACCTTTATGAATAGGAAAATCATGTGAGAAAGTTTCTGAACATCCACCACAACCAGACTAACAGACATTTTGGTAAGCTTCATTATTTTGTGGTGCTACCTTTAAATATTTGTGTATTTTATTTGGCCAGCCGGTTGGCCAGCTTTTCTAAGTGCCTTGCACCATCTGCAGGTCAACTCTTTCATTCCTTTTCTAAATGCTCTTTTAGACATTGTTGACAAATTATACATTATGAATTGCGCATCACCCATACTGTTGATCTGCCTTGGAAATCTTAAATTTAACTCTCCTTCTCTCTGATCACCAACTTCTGAGTTCAGATTTCTCATGAAATTCTTTAGTATCTCTGGACCTTCAACCTTACGTAGATGACCTATCAAATAGTCCTACAATTAGGTCTTAGTCTGCCTTTCTGTTTTGTTTTCTCCCTTAGGTGAGACAGGAAGACTAGAGCAGGCTGATGCCTGGTATTTCCTTTCCCCAGGTCCATTAGACTGTGAGAAAACCCAGTGGGTTAGGTTCTGGCAAAGTAGTTTCCCTTGAGGACAAGCCTTGTTAAGAACAGAATGCTCTGGGAATATTTTGAAATGGATACGCCTCTTGTTATCCCACCTTGTTTTGTGAAGCCTGTGAGAACATGCCTGGTTTACCTCTTGAAGGTAAAACTCACTAGAAGGTGAGGGCACCCCTAAGACTGCCCCCCACCCCCAGAGTTTTGGACCCTCCAACTTAATTACATTGTGTCTCTAGCCATTCATCCATTACAATTCGGATTTTCCTACCCTGGCACTTGTTCCTGCCAAGATTTCTGGTCCTGGACTTCTGTTCTGGTAAGTTGTGATTCTCTGTATCTGCTGGACTGTTTCTTCAATTCTGGGGGTGGTGGTATACCCTGTGACCTCAGTTCTCTGATGGACTTAAGAAGAGTTGTTGAATTCCATTTTGTTCAGCTTTTTTCTTGTGTGGTCAATAATAATGACTTCCAAACTCCAAATTCCTCACAGCCAAACCAGAAATTGAAAGTCTGACATCTGGTCTCTAGAGCTCCCTGTGTTTGCTTCCTATTCATTATCTCTTTTCTGTTTTCTCTTTCTTCTCTATCCAACTTAGACTTCATGCAATGCCATTCCAACCACTCACCTGTACAATGAAGCCTGAATTCTGAATCAGTCCCCCTCTTTGACATCTCTGCCACGAGACTACTGAGGAACTTTAAAGAAAATTGCAAGGCTTTCAAGACCTAATGCAAGCCCCTCCCTCAGTATTTCCATACATTGTTCCTATCTCTATCAGTCTCTTGACACCTTAAGGGGACACATCTTCCTTAGCCCCTTCTACCGAAGTGAACTTGTTGATTCTGCTTCTTAAGAACATCCCTTCTCTTCCCATTTACATTTACCATTAATGACGCTATTGTTGGCATATTGTTCTCTGTTCTGACTCTAGTAATAGCCTTCTCCATGGCTTCAGTCTTGACTTTTCCAATCTATTGCTCCACAGTGTGGCTAGACAGATGATTCTAATACATCAATTTAATTGTGGTGTTTCTCCCAAAAAGCTCTTCATTCTTCACTGTCTTCAGAATTTGGTCCGTACCCGAAATGGACTCAATATGGTTTTCCAAGCCCCTCATGATGTGGAGTCTTCCTAGCTCTTCAACCATGGCTTTTGTCATTTAGCCCTTTATTCTATTGAACCATGTTGTTCACAACCCCAGTTTCCAGAAGGGATGATGATTTCCCACATCTTGGGAAGTTCGTATGAGCTGAACTCTTTTATATAATATCCCAAGTTAGATTTCAATTGTTCCAATAAGAATCACCCTCTAAGACGTGGTTACTTCTTTGCTCTGCCTTAGAATCGTGTTTTTTTTTTTATTATAGAATGCCTATTTTACTAAATTGTATTTGCTTCTTATCTTGTCTCTTTCCCATGAGGAAAAAACCTTATCTCTTATTTATTACTGTATCCTCAATATCTAGCATAGTGCCAGTCACAAAAAATGTATACTATGAATATTTATAATGAGTGACAAGAGACTGCCATGTGGAATTACACAAAACATGAAACTAGGTTTTTGTCTCTATATTCTTAACCTGCTTGCTGAACTTACACGTTTATGTTCTTACTATAAACTGTAAGCTATTAGACTCAGCAGAAGTCACAAATAGCCAGACTGCAGGCTGAATGTTACCCACAAAACAGTTTGTTTTGGTATTGTCCATGCTTGGGAGAAAATAAAGCCAACATTTAAAGAGGAAGAGATTAAAATTCTAATGTCCAATTGATCCTAAAAAATAGAAAACCTATAAACCCAGATCCAAAAAAATCTTTGTTGTCAGTTAGATGAGAGCATGCATCAGTGGATGTTTGTGTTGTCATTTACAAACTTGATGTTATTGGGGAAGTTTTTCAACTTCCCCAATTCTCTAAGCCTTAATGCACTTCTTATTCACCAGGTCCCATCCAGTAAAATTCAACATAGCTCTCACATTCTTTTTCTGCCATAGGTTTACCACTTGAGATAGAAACAAAAAAAACTTCAGCTTCTCTTCTTTCATCTTCACCTGCACTCTTCTTATTCTCAAAAGTAAAGGAGCTGGGTGTGGTGGCTCACACCTGTAATCCCAGCAATTTGGGAGGCCAAGGCAGGTAGGTCACTTGAGATCAGGAGTTTGAGGCCAGCCTGATCAACATGGCAAAACCCCATCTCTACTGAAAATACAAAAAATTAGCTGGATGTGGTGGCATGCACCTGTAATCCCAGCTACTCAGGAGGCTGAGGCAGGAGAATCGCTTGAACCCGGGAGGCAGAGGTTGCAGTGAGCCAAGATTGTGACATGGCTCTCCAGCCTGTGTGACAGAGCAAGGCTCCACCTCAAAAAAAAAAAAAAAAAAAGGAAATTCCAAAGTGGATTTTCAAAGTCCACGACATTTGCTGGGAAATCTTCATTATTAGGTGTGACCAACCCCCCATGCAAAGTTTCTTATTTCTTCCTTCCTTACTCGAAAGGGTCAACAGATCCCAGCAAACCCTGAATTTAGTGCACATTGTCATATACCTTTTCTAGTTTTCTCTTTCTCTCTATAGAGATAGATGGATGTATAAATTGAACAAGAGCTTGAACCTCAGACCAAGTCGGATATTTTTTTCTGGCTATCTTTCATCATTTTTTTTTTCCCACTACTAAGTTACCTTGTCTTAAGCTATTGGCCTTGTGTCAGTTTGTATCCTAAGCCACTTTGGTCCTAAGTATGAAGGAAAAACACACATTTCTCCTTTCTATTTATCTGTTTCATTGCTGGGAGCAATGGCAGGAATACTTTGAACAGGTCTTCCCTCACATTACAGTGACCTTGATGTATAGAAAGGTGAAGTAGATAGAAGCTTGCAAATATATATCTAAAATATAGGTATAGCTTTCAGGGGCATTTAGAAAAATGATGACACTGAGACACTAGATTCCTATATTTAGGAAGGCTGAACAGAATTGGTAGTTTAGAGGAACAAAGGGAAAGTAGGGCAGTTTTCCTTACAGACTTTGGACAAGGGCAGCTGTTCTTGTGGATGTAAATTAGATGCCCAGGGGAGAATTCACACTTCACACAGAAGCATTGATCACAGGATTTTCAAACACTGGTTCTTCTTAGAAGAGCTGTATTGTCTTATCTTGTCATTCCATTCTCTATTCTGTTTCGAATCTACTCTTGCAGGCTGGACCTTCAGCTATAGCTATGGAAGGCAGTAGGCCACAGTGTGTGAGACTTATGGTCCTTGTGTTTATTCTGAATAGGAGGAGATTTCACAGATTGATTGCTCGGTTTTTTTGTTTTACTTTTTTTTCTAGATGTCTCTCACTCAACCCCATTTCTATCATGTTTGTCAACTAGATCTAAGAGAACTGTATAGGGCAAGTAGGGTCCAGGTTTAGCAGACGCCATGGAATTTTTGTGCTGCCATTGAAGTGTGAAGGCTAATCAAAGCCTTGGAAATTAACAAGAATAAACTAATAGAATGCAAGGGCTTGGGGAGGAATTACAGTCAACAACATATTTATTATTGGACTTTTGAATGCATAGACCTAGGAACAATTGCAGAAACACTGTGGAGCTAAAAGGCTCTTTTGAACTATCTGAGAAAAGCCCATGTGATCATAATGACTATTCTGAAGATCAGACAACATTGTGGCCTCAGCTTGGGCAACGTAACAATACCCCGTCTCTACAAAAAAAAATTTAAAAATTAGCTGAGCATGGTGGTGCATTCCTGTAGTCCCAGCTACTCAGCAGGGAGCTGAGGTGTGAGGATCACTTGAGCCCAGGAGGTCGAGGCTACACTGAGTTGTGATCGCACCACTGTACTCTGGCAGCCTGGGTGACAGAGTGAGACCATCTCAAAAACAAACAAACAAACAAAAAACCCACTCTGGCCTTAGGAAACTGGTATGTATTCAATGACGTTTTAATAAAGTGAAACTAAAAGTAACTGCTTTTTTCCTCTCATAGTATCTATGTTTTATTTTGCTAGACTGGAGTATATTTAGATGAAAACAAGAGAGAAGCATTGTCTTTGCTTGGGAAAGTCTATTACTGCAATAATTACATATCATACTAAATTTTTTTGGCATGGGACTGGGGTTCCTCTACACTTACATGTCTGTGGAATCACTGAACTCCGGAAAAATGAACCACGGGTTTTAGTCTTTCAGCATTAGAGGGATTCAGAAAATAGGCCTGTTCTAAGAGAAAATGACCCATGACGTAACTGCTGGAGACATGGCCCATGCTGCCTGGAATGAGACTGCTTCTGGAGGAATAATCAAGGACAGATTTTGGCGTTCCTAATAATTCAGGGGTAAGGAGGAAGATTTATTTAAATCTAGGTTTTTGAAAGTTTTTGGGGGGAATTTATGAAAGGACATGGGTCAGTTTATATTAGAGCATTTCTCAGTGGAATATGGCAAGACATAATTTAAGCAGTAGAATTAGAATCAAGGAACACGAAGTTTTGGCTTATTTTACAATGTGGATTTGAAGTTAATTATTGTCCTTATTCATTTAAGGGACTTCTGAGATCTTTGGTTAAACCTTCCATCTCACTGGTCATAGGAAGTTACGGAAATACAGGACAATGATAAGATCTTACTTGCAACCAGTGGAAATAGAGGCAAATGTTTCTTAAAACTCTAATAGTATCCACATCTGAGGAAAATATTTATATCTCTGAATTATCGATCACAAGAGTGGCTGCTAAATGGCGCTGGGTTAACAGATGAAACCACGTTGCGGGAATAAGGGCAGTAGGCATGGGCCTCACTCTGTGTGCTGCCTCTCTGCCTCCTTCAGTTCCCAAGAGAAGGGGAAAAAATTGCTAATCTGACACATTCTAGAATCCAGTACATTGACTGGGAGTCACACATGGCTTAGAAAGTTGATCACTCTCCTGTGGCTCTATCTGTGGCTCTCTTTTAGTTCCTGTGCTTGCTAAATGCCTGAGTTGATAAGTTGAGCCAAGGCCTCTCTTCCTTCTCTATGTGTAACTCAATGCTAGTTATTGCATTGAGTTCCTGAACCACATAGAAGCTCAAACACACACACACACACACACACACACACAAAACAGTCATTTTTCTTTAGCGGGGGGACAAAGAGGCCCATTAGATCTTAGATCCTAATGCACCAGAGTTTTACATGAAGGCATTGGGAAGTAGCCTAATGAGTTAGCACAGGAGACTTTCTTTTCCATGCAGCTATTTTTTCATGTATGCCTCGCTCCTTTTAGGAACTTTTTTTCAAGGAAGCTAACCAGAAAGACAGTATTTCTCTGTACTAATCAATTGTCCACAAGACCCCAATTATACCACAGACTCCTTATACTCCTTATACATTTATTCTTTATGGGCCTAGACTTGGCTTTACCTATTCTTCAGCATAGTGTTTTTCAAAAATTCCCTCAGAAGTATTTCTGCTGGTAGGGATGATGAATACATACCCTATGTCTGAAAGCAAAGGACAAGGCAAGCTATCACTGAAACAGAAGATTGTCTGAAGTTCCATTAACAAAAAAAAAGACAAAACCATGATTATTTGCAGCCACAAGATACATCCACTTTGTTTCAATAAATTATATGTTTTAAATTACTTATTGCTGAGTAAAACTGATTCTGCAGGGGAGGTAAGGAATAAGGCTTTGTAATGAAGCAGCCTGAGTTTGAATCCCAAATTCCTGTTTACTGGCTATGTGACCTTGGGAAAGTGAGACTACCTTGAGCCTTGTTTCCTTTAGGTATAGAAAAGATAAGAAAAACAAAAACCCTACCTTATTGGTATAATGTGAGACTAAGTTATTGGATATATTTATAATGTTACAATGTGTGTAAATATACATGTTATAATTACTTTAGATATGTGTGTATGAATATTTTTTTGCACATCATATACCTCTAGTTATCTGCCTTCAGTTCCCAGGAATAGGCTTGTTTTAGTTTGAGAAGCATGAATCTAGTGATGAGGCCCATTTCTGGAAGATGCGTTCTCTCTCCCAGGACCTTGCTCCTCATGCACAGACACAATGATTTATTCTACATTTGCTTCAAAGAATGAAGCAGAAAGGCACTTTCCCAAGTTGCCTCACCCTAGGGAAATGAATTCACAGTTTGTTTTTGGTTTAACTAATCCCTTCTTCCTCTGGGCTGTTCATTTTTGTTTCTCTTTTTAAAAATCTTCCAGCTTAGTCCATGCCTTCCAGCTATTTCTGCTGTCCAGGACACAGTGATGGATTCTAATACAGCAGTAACAGCTGGAGAGTTTCACATTTTCCTCTGGGAGATCCCATTGGTTGGTGAAACTAAAAATGAAGACATTTTAGGCATTTCCCTAAAGTGCTTCTCTACCATCCTTAGGGCTAGTTTGTTTGCCCACACTGCTTGAGCAGAGGTCTGTTAACACAATGATTGCAAAACATCTGGGGGAGATATTTAGATATAAGGGGTCGCAGGAGTAGCTTTTACTGCTATTAATGAAAACAACTCACCATTTGGCACAATAGCCTATGCCTTCTGAGTGCTGTATATAGCAATGCCTGATTGCCTGAGATATGCTTTGTCCCAGGATTCACTGTCAACTAAAATAACAAATAAGTAACACAAGCCATAGAGATTAGAGGGAAGGATAATTGTCCTACCTAGTCAAATAAATGAGGGGCTGGCTGGAACAAAGAAGAGGGGAACTACAGAGGTATATGTTTTCCTCCCCAATGGTGCCATTTTCACTGTTATTTTGTCTACACTACAATGGGTAAAAAGGAATATCTAGTCATAACACGGTCATAACAAACAACTAAAGTGTTTCCATCCTCATGGGCCACAGACAGTTTCCTTTCAGTACTTCTGACTATGTTCCCCTCACTACTCCTGTAGGAGGCTTTGGATGAAATTACTTCACTGAGAGAGAGAAGAGTACGTTAGTTTCACCCTGTGGGGAGAATCAAAGAACTACCAAAAGAATTCAACATGTAAATAGAGAAATAAAAACTGCAGGAATATTCCATTTCAGGCTGAGAATAAGGGCAATGCATTTTGCTAATCTAAAAATCATATCAGCAATATTAATGGTTCTATCCCATTAAGTGCTTGCTGTGTGCTATTCACCATACTAAGAAATAACCTGTTTTATTTAATTTCTTAACATAGTTATTTTTACTAGATACTATTATTTTTATCAAAATTAGAGAATTTAGTTAATTTGCCTAAGGTCACAAAAGATTCCATGACAATTCCTCGTAAGTAAGTTCAAAACAGGTCTGATGTCAGTTATTCATTTAATTACTTTTGATGTGGCAGATTTTGATAAGCAGATGTGTAATAGTTTACACAGAAAACAATGAGGAGCTTTCCGGCAAACGGTTACCGCTTCTACCCTGATTTAATCACAAGACTCAGGAGACCTTGAAAGGAAGGGAGTTGGAAATTGAACTGAACACATAAAATTTTGTATCACACTGTATTGAATTATTTACTTACATGCTACCCCCTCCACACAAACACACACACGCACAAGCTCACCTAACAATGAGTTGCTGAAACAAGGACCTAGTTTTATTCGTCTTTGTCGGTCCATATCTGTCTGCCTTATTACAAGCTCAAATGAGATCATGTTTAAAAAATTATAAAAGAGAAAGGAGGGGGAATGAGAGGGATGTAATATTTCTTTGAAGGATTATACAATGCTAGCAGAATTACAGGTCTATGTGTCATCTCACATTTACTGTCATTTTTGAAGAAGGTGGGATTATCCCAGTTATAGAGACAAGAGAATAAAGGTTTAGAGAAGTTACATCATTGAAGAAGGTCATTTAGTCACTGTGTGATAGAACTGGGACAGGAATCTACTTTTGCCAAATGCTTGGTCTATTCATTTTTTTTTTTTTTTTTTTTTTGAGACAGGGTCTTGCTCTGTTGCCCAGGCTGGAATGCAGTGCTGTGATCATAGCTCACTGCAGCCTTGAACTCCTGGGCTCAAGTGATTCTCCTACCTCAGCTTCCCAAGTAGCTAGGACTTTAGGTGCACGCCACTGTGCCTGACTTTTTTTTTTTTTTTTTTAAATAACATTTTGTAGAGATGGGATCTTGCTATGTTGTCTAGTCTGGTCTCAAACCTCAAACTGTTGTCCTCAAGTGATCCTCCCACCTCGGCTTCCCAAAGTTCTGGGATTACAGGCATGAACCACCATGCCTGGCTGTCTATGATTTTTCTACAACATAAGATTGAGCATGTAAATTTTTACCACCATTAGTCTTACATAATTACAGTTAACTTACTTTTAACTTTGCTAAGGGTTAGGAGATAACTATTAGGGCCTGTTGATTGGTGAACTATTCATTGCAAAAGATAATACAGAATAAGAAACAACATTGAGATATAGGGTGCAATGATATATTTGTTTTGGCCTGCTGAGTTTTAGGCTACTATGGGGAATGTAAAAGGAAATTTTTGATAAGAGCTGAAAATATGAATTCAAAATTCAGGAGGTAAATTTGTCCCAAAGATGGAGGCTTGAGAAGGGATTATAATTGTGGAAGTTAAAGCCTTGGGATACAATGAGTCCCTGAAGGAGAAAATATAGGCTGAGAATAGTGCTGAAGATTAGCCTGTAAGAAATGAGAAGAGAAAAAAATTTAAAAGTCTAAAAAAGAAATTTTGAGAAGAACTATCTAGAATGGAGAAGAACCAAGACAAACATGCAAAGAAGATAAAAGAAAAAAGAGTTTCAAGAAAAAAAAAAATAAGGTACAATATATAAAAGTGAATTAAGAACCAAAATATGCTCATTGGATGTATCACTTAGGAATTCTGCTCTATCAACTATTGGATATTTCGAAGTTTTACGGTTATATCAGAATAACTAAGGGACATGTGAATTGAAAGAATGTTTTATTTAAACATGTCAATAAAAGAACCCCAGTTTCTACTTAGAAACAATGCTTAATATGAATGGAGTACAATTAATATCATGAAAGAAGAGTCATGATCGACTCTCTTATTCTGACATTTTGCTTTAATGTATTTATCATCACCTGATATAACATATATGTATTTGTCATCTATCTCCTGACAGTGGATGTAAGCTCATAAAAGGAGGCACTTTATTTCATTACTACTGCATAGTCAGTGTCCAGGACAGGAGTTGGTCAAATGTAGCCCACCTCTTGTTATTATAAAGTTTTATTGGAATACAGCCATGCCTGTTTATATTGCCTATGACTGTTTTGGCAGAGCTGAATCAATATGACAGAGACCATATGGCTCACAGGCCTAAAATATTTACTATCTGGCCCTTGACAGCAAAAAAGTTTGCCAACTCCTGGTCTAGAACAATACTTGTCTATAATGAGTGCTCAATAAATATAATTGATAAATGAGAGAATTAATAAAGACATTGTTCTTAATTATTGAACATATGTTGACAAAATTACTTCACCTTTCTAAGCTTTGTTTCCTCATTTATAAGAATGGAATAACAATAATAGTAATATATCTTAAAGGACAGAAGTGAGCATTACATGAGATATACATAATTAGCAAACGGTAAAATTAAAAAACAAAAATACTTGCTCCCTTCCCTGTCATTCTTTAAAATGCTGTCTGTGAAGGTAATTTCACGGTCTGCTGACTGGCTACTTGTGTGTTCAGGACTTGCCTGAATCACTCTGCTTGGAGCCCCTCTGGTCAGCAACATGAAGACAAAGTAATAATATTGATTCACCCAAATAAGATGTTCTTCTGTCCCTAGCAGTTGTGAGACTTGGACTGCTCTAGCATGACAAAAATGGTAGAGTCTAAGGAAAGTCACAGGCCCCCAACTTCCAAGTCATCCCATTCCTTTAAAGTCATTATTTGATTATGAACATTATGTTGATTGTGACAGAAAGAGAAGTAGATAATAAAAAGAGACATTTGGGATTGATATAACCACCGGCAATGATTTTCCAGGACACAGACTTTCACCTCTCTAATTGTTCCAGGAGAGTCCTTCATTATTCATGGCATTCTCTGCAGTGTGATACACTGTTCAATGCACTTGTCAAGACCATTCAGTCTCTTAATTATTTTTTTTTTAATTTGCTAGTTTTATTTTTTTAGTGGCTATTGGATATCCAATGAGGAAGGTTATTTTTAATGTCACTTAGCTTTCAAAAAGTACTAGTAATGAAAACTATTACAAGCTTTTGTTCTTAAACATATACACACTCAACCAAGAGAGATATTTTCAGTTTTATTTTAAAAAGGGACTTGAACATTAAAATTGAAGCCATTACAATTGGCAGGTACTAAGAGAAAGGAGAAAATACAAATATTTCCATTTTCAAAAGGATTTTAGTAGTTAAAAAAATAGAAAGGATGGTATAGGAACAGGAAAAAGTTAGAAAAATAACATTGCTGTTAAATATATGTGTCCAGCTCTTTATCATTTAGGTCCCAAATGTCCATATTGTCTGAGGCAACCTGAAGTCACATCATACATTTCACAATCCCTATATTCTGTGGATATCAAGACATTTCCCTACTTGAGTAAACAAATATGTAGAGAGATTCTGTGTTTTGTGACACATTTACCCACTATATGTTAAGCAATACAAAAGTAGCTGGGAAGACCGTAATACCACCTCAAACAAAGCTTACTATAATTTATTTCTTTAGAATAGCATTAGAAATGTTTTCAAAGTTTGACTTTTGTCCAGTTAATGATAAACACACTTTAATCAAATTTAAATGAGATGTAAACAGAAGAATGGCTTGCCAATACCTTTTAAAGACAATTTATTTTACCCTTTTGTGTTTCAGGATAAACTGTTTTACCATCTAAAGTTTAAAATTTGTAATTTTAAAAAATTGATGTAACTTTGATCATTCTCTTGTTTCTAAGTGGTGAGACAAGATTGTTTTCAGGGTGCTATTTGCAAACATTTTTCTCCAAATAAAATATTTAGGGTGTGGATAGACTTTGTTTATAAGAAATGAAGAGATAAATTGTATATAAATACTTATTTTTCCCTTTAACAGTAACTTTGAAGTGTTAGAGACATCCTGATGTGTTACACAGTTTTGATCAAATAACCATAATTTGCAAACCTAATAGATGCTAGATCACTGTGAATTTGCAGAACGATTTTCACTTTTGTGATCATGATTATCTGGTTTTTAATTTGTTTCCATAGTAGAGATGTTACCAAACAGTCTCTTCAGTCAGGCTACTTTGGTTCAAATTCTGTTTCTCCCTGACCTTGGAAAATGATCTAGCCTCTTCGAAGTGCAGTTTTTTTATCTTTAAAATGAATATAATAGTACCACATAGCTCTGAGAATTGTGAAAATTACATGAATTAGTTCATGTAAAATAAGCAGGGCATTTTAATACTTATTTACCATTTCTTTATGGTATTATGGAAAAATCACTGAACACCGCCTAATAAGAAGTTGGTATAATTTCCGCTTTTAAGACTCTTCACTGCATAAATCAGTAAACTTACCAACATCTAACTTTTTTATTTTTAATACTGAAAATATCTATGAAAGAGGTTATGCACAAAGATTAAACTGTATGATGAATGTGAATTAGCATCCTTATTGGCCCATCGTAGTGGTCCAGTGAATAAACATAAAGTGTTTAAACAATGAATTTAAACATGTAGTAAGTTCATGTTTTAAAAAGCATAGTCAAATTTATGGGGAAATATAAAAGAAACACACTTAAAAAGCAAATGGCAAAGTGGAGAAAAGTTTTGCTATAAATATAGTAGACAGGTTTATAATTCTTCTTTTACAAAGAGCTCTAAGAAATTAATTGAAAATTCCACTGAGACTGCAATAGAAAAATGGGCAAAGAAGCCAAGAAGGTAATTGTTTGAAGAGAAAAAATCAAAAGGCAAATAAATATGCAAGTATCAACCTCATTATCTAAGAAGAAAAATGATAAGTTTTGGGGGGATTTTTCTTGTCACCTATTACATAGTGCTTTCTATGGTGTAGTGGTTCTCTCATATAGTGCTGATGGGATCTCCAATTAGTATAACCTGATAAGACCTTTCAGCATCATAACCTTTAGAGAGAAAAGGCTGGCAATGTGTGTCCAGATCTTTAAAGATGGCTACAGCTTTGGGCCTAGTAAACCATGCAACTGAAACAACCAGAGGTGCTGAATAATTGTCATGAATAAAGTTGTTCATGCATTCATTTTTAACAGGAAAAAAGAAAACTCAGTGTGCCACAAGACAAAATTGATTTTAAAAATAAAGAATATCTAGTGAAAGAAAATGCTTATATAATAATGTTATGTGAAAACAGTAATTTGAGTTCAGCTTTGTATGTATATGTGATTGATTATATAACCAGTTTATTAATGAGCTGGACATCTAGAGGCTCAATCAAAAAGAGCTTTACTTTTCCCTGTTACTATATTCAATCTGCTATGCCAGCTCTCCTTTCTACACCAACTGAACAATATTTTTGGCATGTCACATAGCTCTTCAGCAATTCTTATTTTCAGGAATTGAGAAGTCCAGTTCACAATGGCAGAGTTAGGAAAAACATTATTATGCCTTCTGCTCCTATGAAATTCATTCAGTAAATTTTCTTCTCTTTTTTTATTACAATAAAATTTTTAACTATTCTGTATATAGCTTGGATGTGTGTGATGGATAGGTTAGCTAGGGATCCTGGAATGATTTTGGATACCTCTCAGCAAGCTTGGAGATGATACATAAAGCACTTCTCAGAATATGTGGGGTTTTGTCACCTATTGTCCTGAGCTGTGGTGATGAATCCAGCTGCTCTCTTTAGAAGAGTGGGGCACTTCTCACCTATGGTACTTACCTTTGGGACATTTGTTAAAAAAATCTAAGACGAGAAATGCCTTCTAATATTCTTTTAATTTTGGAGTTGCAGATGATTTCTGTTGTCTTCTTGATATTGTACCTTATGAATTTTCTACAGTCATTCAGTTTTATATTCATAATTATGAGAACAAAGCAAGAAATACTGAGTAATTCCATTCTTCTAGTACCAATGTGTATTATTCACATCTCATAAAGTGCATTATAATCTGCTTTAGGTAATGATCATTTGTATTTTCTACACAAACCATAGGTACTGAATAAAATCACCGTTTAGAGAAAGGTCAAGAGAGGTAGATAATAATCAATATCGATCACAGAAAGAAAGAAGGAAGAAAAATTAGACTTAGGATGGGATTTTATTTACCCAAATAGTAAAGTGATATAACTATACTTTTACTACTACTGCTGTTTCTTTTTTTATTTCAACTTTTAAAATCATGTGGAGATTTGGATATGGATATATTGCATGATACTGAGATTCAGGGTATGACTGATTCAGTCACCCAGGTAATGAGCATAGTATCCAACAGGTCTTTCTTCAGCTCTTCCTTCCTTCCATCCCCACTCCAAACTACTATTTTGCTTAGTAACACTGCACTACTGCTTCTCCCTGTGGGATAAACACTACTATGCTAAACGTGATATATCAAGTTTGCTAATTTTGTCCCATGATCACTCTAAAAAAAGAATTGGCCATTTTTGGTTGAGGCTTAGAGAAGTGGTATATTCTCACTCAACAAGAAAGTTGGTGCTGGGTGTGGTGGCTCATGCCTGTAATCTCAGCACTTTAGGAGGCCAAGGTGGGAAGATCACTTGGAGCTAGGAGTTCAAGACCAGATTGGACAACAAAGCAAGAACTTGTCTCTACAGGACAAAGCAAAACAAAAACAAAAACAAAAATGAACAAACCAAAAGGAAAGTTGGCACAACCAGTATTCAAACTGCATTTGACATAATTAGAAAATCATGCCCTTTCTACTGCCCAGACTACAGAAAATTTTCATAAGGAGAACTGTGGAACATGGTGTTATCCTTACATTCAAAATTCCCCTTTTTGCCAAGGTAAAAAAATCATTAGGCATGTGAGGGCATTGGGTATATGAGAAAACTCTGTACTTTCTACTAAGTTTTGCTAAGAACTTAACACTGCTTTAAAAAAAAATAAAGTTTGGTCTTAAAGAAATAAACACCATGGATAGTTGGCCCTGAACAATCAAGATACATTAGATTATTGGTATCTAGGATTTTTGGATAATGAAGATGACTAATGTAAATAGGGATGTATTATATATATAAAATCAGACACAATGGAGAATAACATGTTCCCATGCAGAATTTATTTTGTTTTGTAAAGGGCGATTTAATTATTACAGCTTGCAAAGTCCGCCTTTTATTGAGATTAACAAGGTAGAATTCTGTAGCCACATGCTGAATCCCACGGCTGGCTCAGATCTAACAAGAACCAGTTGCTTCATTCAACTTCTTTATTCCTCCAAAATGCAATTAACAGACTATGATTAGTTGAACAAATTCCAAATCGTATTCAAATGAAAGCAATTTACCCAGAGTCTGTGTCCAACAGGTGATCATTTTCAAAGCTCCTGGAAGAATTGGATGGTTTCATCTAATTGTTCTCAGGAAGAAATGGATTTAAATGCTTGGTTCCAATAGGCCCCACCATGCGCAGCCCATATGGTGGTTCAGAGTTCCTCTTTCAGCTTCTCTAGCCCAAAGGGCAGCCTGGGTAATTACATCTTGCTTCCAAAATATTTTTATGATGGACTAAAATGTTTCAATCTAGCACAAAATAGTAGCTAAAACTTCCTAACTACTAGGCAAAGAAAGTTGCATGGGTATATATATGGGCAAGTGGGATGGGTAGTATTTGTAAGGTTGAATTGTAATTCAGAGGAGGGGGAGGTGAGAGTAGAATTGCAAAGCACTAATAATAAAGGTTGTTTGTGTGCTAGATGTAAAACACTGAAAGAAAGTTCACTTACTTTTTTCATTGTGAGGCTTAAATGGTTCATTTAAGCTTCACAGTAAAATGTGAGGAGTGCATTCTTTTTTTCATTATTCCAAGGAAGAAACTGAAACTTAGGAAGTATTAATTAAATTCCCATAAATCACATGTGGTTTGAACATGAAGAATCTGGGGATTCAAAACAAAGTATAAATATTTGACACCGTAGGCCTCTTTCTTTCTTCTCCAGCAGGTTGCCTTTATATTTTAAGAACCACAGAAATTTGGCTGAAACATTTTGTTTTCAGTTCGCCTAAGAAAACGTCTAATTAAATATATTTATAATATAGCATTTCACAAATACATCCAAATTATTAGAGATAATGCTCACCATGACATATAATATGGAAATATAACTCTAACATTAAAATTACAGCTTATCTTGAAGAACTGATCTGAAATTTACTCACATTTAAAAAAAAAAACAAAAAAAAAACAAACAAAACTTCCAGTAGTTATATTCTTACCGGGAGGGAATTTTGACAATGGGGTGCTATAGAAATTGACCTAGACCTAAAAACCATACGCAGTTACACTATTTAGTGACCATGAAGGCATAGATATTTATACCAATTTTCTAGGTTCGTAACAAAAGATTTTTAAGAAGATATCCTCAGCATGTAATACCTGTGGTGACAAACTATTATTTTATAACTTCTAAGAAATAAAATAGGCATGTAACAACAGCATAGGGAATCAAAGAAAATAAATATGTGAATGACTCTTCTGGGATCCCATTGTAGTTTGGCTTGTAGCTTACAGTGCATTATCCTTATCTCTTGGTGTATCGCTACCACTGTACCCTGTTATTCTCAAAGGGCCAGGTCCTTTGAGACCTGCAATAAGAAGCATAAAGTAGCTTCTCAATAACTGTTTACAGCTATAATCAACACATTGAAGGGATCTCATATCTAGAACCTACATACCAGCTCTCCCTGAGGTTCTATTCTTTCACACCAGTGCCATCTGTGTTTTTGTCCTTCATCAACATGGTTTGAGAAGAGAGCACCTGTTCATTTCTCCTAGAAAAAAATTCACTACCAATAAAGTATGTGTGAGTGTCAGAGATTGAATTGTGTTCCCTAAAATCCATATGTTGAATTCCTAACCCCCTTATCACAGTGTAACCTTATTTGGAAATAAGGTCATTCAGATTAAACTAGTGATGATGAGGTTGTATTGTTATATGAGGGGTTCTCATTAGACAAAATGAATAGTGTCTTTATTAAAAAGAGGTAATTTGGACACACACACACACAGACACACACACACACACAGAGAATGCCATGTGAAGACTAAAACTGTGCTCCCACAAGCCCAGGAACTAGCAGAAGCCAGGAGAGAGGCCTGGAACAGATCCTTCCCCAGCATCGCCAGAGAAAGCATGGCCCTGCCAACACCTTAATTTCAGACTCCTAACTTACACAACTGTGAGACAGTAAATGTCTATTGCTCATCCAGCTTGTGATGCTTTGTTTCAGTAGCCTTAGCAAACTACCACAGTGAGTCATAAATACTGTGCGTTATCCTACTTCCCTTGTTCAAGCAAACCCCTTAAATGAAAATTGATACATTTTCTCCCGAGTCCTTTCTTGGCATCACCAGAGATTTTTCTTCTCTTTGTTTCTTCTCCCAAATAGAGATTATCCCCTTCCTCACCACACAATGTCAAAGTTTTATACTATGGTTATACAGACCAATTCATTTCTCCTCCCTAACTCCATTCTACTCCAAGTAATAGCAAAGTACTTTGCATTTACTTATGTTTTTCCATTCATTTTTATAAATTCTTATGCTATAGGTATTATCATAGTCAGTGGACAGTTAAGAAAAATGAGACTCCAAATGTTAAGTGACTTGAGAACACACAGCAAGTAAATGGGACAGCCAGGGTTCCAACTGAGCTCGACGCTTTCATACACAAAAGCACATAACGTTTATTTGCTTATGTCCGCACACATAGGTAGTTTGACTGAAGTTGTCAGTTTGGTTTAAAAATTGTTCATATTAAAAAGGAAAATTAACTGAACTTGTCAGAGGTATCCTAACCAGAGTGACTTCATCTTGAATAAAGGGTGGATAAGGCCAAACCTGCTGGATTATATTACCAGGAGGTTGGGAACCCTTGGTCACAATATATTTATGGTAGAGTGAATGAGTTAATGATGTTAACCAGCTAAATAAAGACCCAGTGCTTATGTAAATATTCTGATATCTTGAAAACAAAAATATTCTTTAAGAATTGGTTTCACTTTAAAAATTACACATACATTCTTGCTGAAATCAATAGTTACACAAGAGAACAACAATACTAATAGCCTGTCACAAGCAGATCACAAGCCTTTGTAAGAAAGCATGTAAGGCCATTATTCTTAGCTCCATTATCCTGTATAAGCAAGCACTGTATTCGAGGTGGTGCATTCCTCGCCTTGCTTTCTGAGGATGCCTGACTCTGATAGTGTAGTCTCTTACAAGCTAACTTAACTTCTCTATATTCTGCGACTCACTCTGAATTCTTTCCTGCATGAGTTCCAAGAACACACTCTTGGGGTCTGGGACAAGACTCCTTTTCCAATAACAAATTGAAGACCCATTTGCCTGAGGTGATATGACAGGAGACAGGAAAATACTGGGTAGAAGAAGGCGGTTCCCCAGCAAAGGCCCCACCCTCAAACCTGGAAACCATGGCCCTAAATGAGAACAGTTATCCCTGTTTTTCCACCCAAGGGTTATCTTTTGGCCCATCCTGCCCCTACTATCCTGTGCCCATATAAATCCCAGACCTCAGCTGGCAAAGAGACAAGTGGCTGAATGTTCAGAGGAGAAACAGCGATTGAGCGTGGGAGACTATGAATAGATATGGCTTAACTTCAGACAGCATGACTTCAGGGAGCAGCCCGGTGGGAGATGGCCAGGCTTCAGGGAAAGATCACTTTCTTCATGTTCCATTCCCTTTTTCAGCTCCCCTTCTTCCACTGCTTAATAAAATCTTCCGTATCCATCACCTTTCAAACCATGCATGTGACCTGATTCTTCCTGGTTGCTGGACAAGAGTTCAGATTGCACTGGGTGCAAGAACCCAAAAAGCCTGTCACACTGACTTCACTGAGCAGTTTAACACTGAAGCCATGTATGGCAAAGCTAAAAGAGCATTAATTGTAACACACCCCTAGACGCTGCTGTGGGGCCAGAGCCCAAAAGCGATTGCCCTGACCCTAGCACCTACTTACCTGCATCATCCCTCCCATGAAAGGCTGAGCCCAGTGGGTTCAAGTGAGTGAAGTTCATCCATGCCTGCACCAAAGTGGCCAGCTGGACCCAGGGATGGTGCACTCCAGTTCCCACCCGCAAAAGGATCAAGGGAACTACCCCATGTCAATGGCTCCATGCAATCTAGTCTAACAAACTGAAATGGCAGGGTGTGTAGCCAGTCCATGACTTACCTTTGTTGAATAAATTGCTTGAGTGTTTCCCTGTGGAGTCATACCCAGGTTTCCTCTCTATAGAAGACTTTGGGTTCTAATATATGTCTGGCAATGATGTACAGATTCTACTGAGATATTAACATCAGATAATCAGTTGTCTAATTATTCGTATAGAAGCCATCAGATAGTCATCGCTCTCCCAACCCATATCCTCCTCAATGTATTACTCTTCACATATCAAATATCTCTTCCCTTTTCTCCACTCCTACTCTTTGTCATGCCTCATACTTTGTAATTCACACAGACATACCTGATAAAGGCTCATCAAAACTGCTGAAATTCATCCTCTGTCTTTCCAGTTCTCATCACTCATTAGTGACACAAACAGATAAGCCTTGACTATTTTGCTCTCTTTTTTTAATTCCTCATATTTTACTGAGCACAAAGAGATAAGAGACAAAGGCTCATCAAAGCCATCATTAGGCTACATTTATCTGCTTTGAACTGTCTTTGTCTTCTATTACTTTTTAAACTGGTCCCAGTCTTTGTATACCTAGCTGGAATCTCTCATTATATTTGCTCTTTTTTTTTTTCATCTGCTACTGAAACAGCAATGCTACTTGGTGATTTTTTTTGTCTTGCATTTTCAGTGATGAGAGTATCTCTAAGCAATCTTCTAGAAGTTTGAATTCAAAAGAAAAGTTGTTTTTTTAATTAAAATATTAAATGTGCTGCCTGCACTTATGTTTATCATCTGTGAAACATTCATTTTTCATACTCATTCTTTTGCAGTTTTTGAGAGTATTGTTATGCAATGATTATTCCCAATGCCAAGCTATCAACAGGAGTATTTTGAGATAAACAATGTGTTTACAATAGGAACTGTAGTGGTGTCTTTTGTTTTGGAAGATGTTGGCATTTATACTATTATTCTGCTCAGGAACGAGCCTGTCTTTCTAAGCCTATTGGAGAGTTGCAGTAATTTTCTCAGTGACTGCACACAGAATCGGCCCTCTCCTCAGTGTCATCACCAGCTGAGGAAAGGTCTTCTAGTTTTTTGGTGACCTTAGCTACTTTATTAATTCATTTGTCCATTTATTCATTCACTCACTCATATGGCAACCACTAATAATACATCTTTAAATGGTGTCTAATAAACAGCCTTTACGACATCCTCTCTATCAAAATATAAAATATCTATGAATTTGTAGAAAAATAAAGTTTACAGTAACATGGGAAATTAAAACTGTCAGATAAAATCTAGGAGAGATATCCTCTAACTTCCAGGCCTGAGTGATTTAGATTAAGAAATATAGGCCAGGAGCAGCAGCTCACGTTTGTAATCTCAGCACTTTGGGAGGCAAAGGCAGGCAGATCACTTGAGGTCAGGAGTTCCAGACCAGCCCAGCCAACATGGTGAAACCCTGTCTCTACTAAAATACAAAAATCCCCTGGGAGAGGTGGCGGCGGGTGCCTGTAATCCCAGCTACTTGGGAAGCTGAGGCACAAAAATCTCTTGAATCTGGGAGATGGAGGTTGCAGTGAGCTGAGATCTTGTCAATGCACTCTAGCCTGGGCAATAGAGCGAGACTCTGTCTTAAAAAAGTAAATAAATAAAAAATAAAAATAAATGGTAACCTACAAAGACTTGCCCTCATGGAACAGAAAGTGGATAGAAAGATATTTGTCTCTTTTATTTTACTTGATATATGGAGAAAGATGTCCCTAACCTTAAAACAAACAAACACAAATTATATTCTTTTGGAAAGATCATCTCAGGAATAATGGATAAAAAGTGAGGGGAATGACAATGTGAGGAGATGGGGGAGGTAGTTTGGAGCAAAATGATGGTACACCATGTAATTATAAAAGGTACATTTTTAATATTTAGGTCCTTAAAAGATACCCATATAGGGGTGGAAGTCAGACTGGTGTTGGTAGAAACACATTCTGGCAATAGGACTCATTTATTTTTAGCTTATTTTTTTCCCTGGAATCTCAGGAAACTTAGCAATAGGAGTGGGAGACAATCTTGCCTCTGAATAGCATTTGCCCTTGAGGAGGGTCTATTTAATCCAGGAAATTGGGCTAGCTGTGAATATCAAGTTACCTCTCAGCTCAGAGAGCTATTCCATCAGCTTGCAAATGTACATAACGGGCAGAGCCAAATAAAATACTATACCATGTCCTTCTGTTATCAAATGGCAAATCAAAACAAAAAGTTTAATAGCCTGTCATTGTCTCTTTATGAGTTTTGTAACTGAGTCACAGATTTGTGATAAATCCTCTATTCTAGATATGCTTTTCTAAATGCTGCATTTTGAAAGGCATTATTATTCAAAATTGGTAATGAGTATCAGCCCTAACTTTGCCTTGTGTGGTCTGTAAATCTTTGAATATATAAAGAAATAACTCATGGAGGTTTATGGTACCTCTCAATATTCAGGTTGATACTCTCTTTCCCTTAATATATGGCATTTAAAAATATACTTCATGTAGGTTTTAATTTTTCTAGTTTTTCAAATAAAAATACTTAACCAATATAGTGATAAGGGTGCAGGGAGCAGGAGGGGATGATAGTGACTTGATGTTTCCTTGGACACAATTATAGAAAATTGAGAGTTCTCATTCTAAACTGAGTATTTGAGGACAGTTACACCATAGGTCCATGTGCTATTGTACTTTTAGTAGATGAGAATTTTTGTGAATACATTCTTTGAGGGACTAGTGTAAGTCATTAGAGCTTCTTTAAGAGGTAAGTGTGAAACAATGGTTCAATTTTTATATAACAAAGCTCCTTGGTATTCCTTCTTTTGCAAGAAAGTAAACTTAATACGTAAAATTAATTTATTTTCATTACAGCCTCTCATTGAATCTGCTAGGTGTGGTAGAAAGAACATAAACTTTGCACAGAATGATCTGGATTTGTATCCAGGCATTATTAATTATATCTCTGTGATATTGATTAATTCTGTTAACTTTTCTGAGCCTCATCAGTAAAATGAGAATAATGATAGTTTTTTAAAAATTATTAAATACATTTACCTACATAATGCACCTGGGAATAAATGGAATAAATGCTCAATAAAAGATTTTTCTTGGCCAGGCACAGTGGCCCAGGCCTGTAATCCCAGCACTTTGGGAGGCCAAGGCGGGCAGATCACAAAGTCAAGAGATCAAGACCATCCTGGCCAACATGGTGAGACCCTGTCTCTACTAAAAATACAAACATTAGCTGAGCATGGTGGCATGCACCTGTAGTCCCGGCTACTTGGGAGGCAGAGGCAGAAGAATCACTTGAACCTGGGAGGCAGAGGTTGCAGTGAGTTGAGATTGCACCACTGCACTATAGCCTGGCAACAGAGTGAGACTCCACCCAAAAAAAAAAATAATAAGTTTTATCCTGTTGCTTATACCTTGTGTGTGTGTATATATATATATATCCCTTGTGTGTGTGTGTGTGTATATATATATATATACACACACACACATATGCACACATACACATGCATATGCACTCACACATAGAAATACCCCAATTTCCAGCTCAAAGACTTATGGGAACAAGTTGATTACCATCTTAAAAATATTTTGCAAGTGTTCTCACTTTTCTCCGTTTTTGTTCTATGGACTTTGGAAAAGTAGTGTAACAGATGATTAGTATTCACAAAATTAAAGTTTTACTTTATAGACTCATTTTCTGGAGAGGGTGATTTGATTGATATTAGCTGGTAGTATTATGGCATTCATATCTCTGATTCATTTTATTGTAAATTTACTTGGGCTCCTTGACAGACTACAATTTTAGCTTCCTTTGTAATTAGATGTTTTCATACCACTAAATTCTCACCAATGAAATGCAAGGCCCCTCTCAATCCTGGTCCATAAAAGTTTCTCTTCTATAATCCTCTCTGCTCTTTTCCCATTTCTGCTGGCTGCAATGAGACCTCTAGGGAAATCTTGCAAATTACAAAGGCAAGATGGCATCTTCAACTTACAAACTGAAAATGCCCAAGGTCCTAGGAGTCTGGGTCACTGAACACTGCTGGGAGGAGAATGGCCCAACTAAGAATACCCACTACCTGAACAAGAGACAGACATTCCTTGTATTAAGCTTACATTGCAAATACAAATATTTAGTACAGTACTTAGCATGGTAATGATTCCATAGTTGTTCTCCTTTTCCATAGGACAAAGTATTGTTTCAACACATGGTCTGAAACCTAGAAAGACTCTGAAAACAATCCTTGAAACTGGCAATTTGTAATTATATCTCTCTGCTTCTTTACATGTGCATCTCTTCCTATTACCCTGGTAAATCCAGAACAGCTTACAGATAGATAGCCGTATTCATCGCTCTATCTCTACTGCTTTGCACTAGATGCATAATGTATGTTTCTTGAATGAAGGAAAGGAAACTACTGGGCAGGCCAGATTGAACCCAGACAAGAAAATACATTTCAGGCAGGGCAGACCAGGACACATAAAGCCTAGTGGTTACAATCTGAGATTCTTTTAGTCAGAGCTCAAATTTTGTTAGTAGAGTCCCCAGTCAACCCTTACTAACCAAGGTTACTTAACCTCGCTGAATTTAATTTCCCCAGATGTAAACTGAGCAAAATAATAATACTCATAGAATTAGCTATTGTTATTGTGTTTTTATTGTTACTATTATCATGAGGAAGGGAATTCATGGCCTTATGAAGCCACTAGAGAAGGTATGTGTACTCTTCAAAAGTTCCTGGGATGATAAGAATCTGTCTCTCATCGTCTCCCAGGGAATTTCGTTTGCTTGAAAATATAAGGCTCTACTGAAATCAAGTAGGGCGTTACTAAACAATTACTTACACATGGACCCAAATGGCTCTTGCAAATGTCACAGTGACTCTTACGCTTTTAGGAAACAGCTTTGCTTTTGAAACTTTAAACTAATCAAACTCATGCCTGGAACTTAAGAGAACAACAATCAATTAAAAAAAAAGAAGAAAAAGCAAGTGGAATAAGTGAGAGGTTTTTCACTGAATCAGAAATGCAGAATAATAATGCAGAATAATAAAATGGGTATATGTGATATAATCACTGCTTGCTGCTGAATTAACATTGGCAATGCTAGCACAATTTGACATCTAAATAAAGATATTGAATTTGAAAAAGAAGGTGATGTTTCGAAAGAGTGAACTATACAATTAGGCAGTGTAAGAGTTGTTTAAATATCATCCTTACAAATCATTTAGAAAGTATTTAACACACAAAACAGTAGGAGATTGAAAAAAACAAAATGCTTAGATAAAGACAAATTAGCTTACTTTAAAAGAGTATAAATCCTCAGGGATAATGGAAAAGACAATTCTGTAGATATTACCTCTGCTTATTACTTTCTTTCTTTTCTCTTTAAAAAGAAACAGGAAAAATAAAGCTACTTAGTTTCATGGCTCTTACAATTACAATTTCCACTCATTGTGCAGCCTTCTCTCCTCCTTTCTACAAAGTGGAAAAATGTTCAGGACAAAAAAAAAATGATAGATGTCTGATTAAGGAAAACTCTGTCCTATGGGTAGAGGAGATAATGGCATTTCAAGATGGCTGAACATCAGAACTGGAAGAGACCTTTAGGCCAAACACAGGTGCTTTCACCAGCTCTACCACATACAAATCATAGATTACTTAACCTGAGTTTCCTCATTGCTGCCTTAGTTTCCTCGTCCATAAAAGTCAGATAATAATATATAACAGATTTGGTATGTAGAAGTATTCATAAGTATTCTTGCTTTTTCACTCTGAAAGGCATTCCTTGACCTTGCCCAAGGTCAAGCAGCAAATTAGTTGCAGAGGGAAGATTAAAACCCCAGTATTTCAAAGGCAACATGAGTGCTCTTTTCTCTTCACCAAGTTGCCTTTCTGTGCCACTATTTGTCAACTGGATCTCAAACTTTTTCTGGTTATTTCTCAGATGAGCTGTTGAACACTGACAGATACCCCCAATATGTCCTAATCTCTTATGAATTCATTTATTAACAAGTAATTGTAAAGCATCTGTTATGTGTCAGACACTATTTTAATTACCGGGGATAGACTGGTGATCGGTGGAGACAAGCTGCCTGACCTTGAGCAGCCCATGGCCTGTCCAGGGGAAGCAGTGGGAGGGAGGATGGCAGATAATAAACAAATAAACAAGAAATATATCAGATGGTGATAAGTGTTAGATAGAGAATTAAAATAGGGTGCTTTGATAGAAAGTGACCTGGTGGCAGTGTTAGACTGGATTATCAAGGAAGGCCTCTCTGGGGAGATAATATTTAATCTGTGATCTGGACTAAACGAAGAAGCCAGCCACACAGGGGGAACTAGTGTGGAACCGGTACAGCAGCAAGGAGCTTCGCATGTTCGAGAAACAGTGGGAGGTCAGAGTCAAGGCTGCTGAAGCAGAGTGGATAGAGGGAGGGTGGTATCAGAGAAATGTAGGGAGGTGGGCAGTTATCACACGTTATAATATGGGATTTCTAAACCACCGGAAGTACTTCGGATTTCATTCTAAGAAAGCATTGGAAAGTCTTAGCTGGAAAAATGTCATAATCAGATTTATTTACAGATAAGAAAGAGAGAGAAAGCCTGAAAATGAGGTTTTAGGGCAGGTAGAGGAAGAGGAGATAGATAGAATTGATAGATGATAGATATAGATAGATAGGTAAATATATAGATGATAGATAGATAGAGATAGATGATAGATAGATAGATAAATAGAAAGAAACATGGTATTTAACATATTTAACAATGTCTTTCACTGGTCATGATCGCTCCTAGTGTCAAACTTGAAGCCAGTTTTAGACATTGCTTCAACAAAACAAAGCAAAATAACAATAAATAAAAGCCTATACATAAGTCCAATTCCAATACAAGGAAAAACAGGGCAAATTTTACTAAAGATAAAATTCAGGCAGAGAAGTGGGAGGAGGTTACTTTGTGAAACAGAAAGCAAAGTAGCCTCAGAAATCCCATTTCAACATTTCTCTTCCAACACTCTTCATCCTACACAGCTGCCTCATTTCTCCTTTCCTCTTACCTCTCAGTGTAACTGAACAGCTTAGCAGCTTAGCCTCAAACCATGTTTTATTTTTTTTCCTCTCCCCTGTCCTCCTTCCCTCACCTCTAGTCTCATGATATAGCTTCGAGACAAACTGCATATGTGTCACCTTTCATCTTCAAATGTAGCCTTGAATGCTCTGTGAATCTCCACTCCTTTTCTTTTCCCATACCATGCTCCCAAGCCTTATGCACCTTATTTACCTAGATGTGTGTTAAGCTCACACCATACTCACTTATCTGGTCATATATTTCCTTAGAAGTTTCAGGAGCCATATCCTGATATGGACCAGATACTTCCAGCCACAGTGGCGCTAGCTCCTTCACCAGATAAAACAATAATTCAAGACAAGCCACCGGAGTTGTCAGGCCACCTGATACCTCCTAACCCCCTGCCTCTTTTGCATTCCAAACCCTTTCCTTAAAAACCCCTGCATTCCTTCCATAAATTGATGAGTGAAAAATTTTGGAAAGAATTACACCCACTCTTCCCCTTGCTACAATGGATAATAAAATATACTCTCTTTTTATCCACCTCAATCTTGTTATATTGGCTCTTTTTTTTTTTTTTTTTTTTTTTTTTTGGAGATGGAATCTCACTCTGTTGCCCAGGCTGGAGTGCAGTGGCACAATCTCAGCTCACTGCAACCTCCGCCTCCTGGGTTCAAGCAATTCTCCTGCCTTAGCCTCCTGAGTAGCTGAAATTACAGGTGTGTGCCACCACGCTCGGCTAATTTTTTTGTATTTTTAGTAGAGACGGGGTTTCACCATACTGCTCAGGCTGATCTCAAACTCCTGACCTCGTGATCCATCTGCCTCAGGCTCCCAAAGTACTGGGATTACAGGCGTGAGCCACTGCACCCCGCTGGCTTCTTTTCATAAGTGGCGAACAGACAGATTCTTTTGCTGATTACGTCAGCCCACCTCTACCTTGCCCCTTCTCATAGCACTGATGAAACGCTCTCCTCCTCTCTCTGTTAGGAACCTCTCTTTAGAGCCTTGTCGTCCTTTCTTATGCAAATCAATTTAACCCTAAATTAGATCCCCAACTGAGCCCCAACCATGTTCCAGCTCACAGACAAAAAGCAAAGTTTCTTCCTTGGGATCTCCTCCACATTAACAAGGGTAAAAACGGAACTGGTGACGTTGGGGAAGTTATAACTGACTAGTAATTAAATACAAAAAAATGGCAGCAAGGTTTCATATATCAATTCAATAAGCTTTGAAGGAAGGCAGCATTTCAAGATGGGCCCCAAGATTTCTGTCCGCAATGTAATCCCTTTTCCTTAAAATAGGATTTATGATTATGATAGGATGCCACTCTTGTGGTTAAGTTACATTATATGGCAAAGGTTAAATAATTTTGTAGAGGTAATTATGATTCCTAACCAGCTGAATTTGAGATAATATAAAAGGGATTATTCTGGGTGGGCCTGACCTAATCAGGGGAACCCCCTAAAAGGTCCTATTTAGATCTTGCTTAAAGTGAGAAATTTGAAGCAAGAGATGTTCCAGCTGGCCTTGAGGAAGTGAGAAGAGGTCCTATGAGAGAGACATGTGGGCAGAATCTAGGGACTGAGAGCAGCCCCAAGCCTACAGCAAGAAAATGGGTTCCTCGTTCTACAAATTGAAGAAACTGGTCTGCAAATACCCACATGATCTTGGAAGAGAACTTTGAGCTCCAGAAGTGAATGCAGCCCAGTTAACACCTTGTTTGTAGCTTAGTGAGACCCTGCATAGAGAACTTAGCTTTAGTGTCTGTCTGGATTCCTGACCCATGGGGACTATGAGACAATAAATACATGTTGTTTTAAGCTACTCGATGTGTGGTAATTTGTTATGCAACAAGAGGAAACTAATACAAACTGTGGAAAACATTCCTAGATCTATTTCATTAGTATTATTCTGCAGTTATTTTTATTTTTTCTGTAACCTCCCTTCCTCTGCCTCCAGCACAATACTTTTTTCCTTACTTTAACATTTTTCATACTTACTCTTGCTGGAGCAGTTTGTCCTCCTAAGGGCCTATTTCAACACTTTTCTAATTTGCTTTTCTAAGTGTCTTATTCCATTTACAGAATATCATAAACTGAGTATCCAATAAGCAACAGATTAATTTCTCACAGTTCTAGAGGCTGGGAGATCAAGATGAACATATTTAGTATCTGTTGAAGACCTGTTTCTTGGTGTGGACAACCTTCTTTTCTCTGTGTCCTCATATGGTAGAAGGGATGAGGGATCTCTCTGGATTCTCTTTTATAAAGGCACTAATCTCACCTAGGAGAGCTTCACCATCACCTAATTATCTCACAAAGGCCTCACCTCCTAGACCATTCTCTTGGGGATTAAGATTTCAATATATGCATTTTGGAGAGACATAAACATTCAGACCAGCATTAAGTGTTATAAAACATTGGCTCATTTCACAAAGATATTTCTCTCTATCCAGATTTTTCTTCTGTCTTATCTCCTTTTAAAATCCTACTTATCCTTTTAAGTATGGTCTTGGGCCACTTCCGCCATGAAGCCTCATCTGATTACAGTTGTGACCACTCATTCCAAACTCCTTTGCCACTTCCTTCATGCATCCTCATGTTGCTTATTGCCTTATTTTAAAGTCATTTGATTGTTGTTTCCCATCCTCAGTTGGACTATAATCTCTTTGATTACAGAGATCACATTTTTTCACTAGCACCAAATACAATGAATCTTCATTATTTGTTGTTTCCATATTTACAACCTTGTTAATTGCTAAAGTTTATTTGTAACTTTAAAAGCATACCTGTAGTCCCAGCTACCGGGCAGCTGAGGTGGGAGAATCACCTGAACCCAAATAATGAATCTTCATTATTTGTTGTTTCCATATTTGCAATTTTGTTGATTGCTAAAGTTTATTTTAACTTTAAAAGTGTGCCTGTAGTCCCAGCTACCAGGGAGGCTGAGGTAGGAGAATCACCTGAGCCCAAGGAGGTCGAGGCCACAGTCAGCCGTGATTGTGCCACTGCAGTCCAGCCTGGGCAAGTGAGACCCTGGCTCAAAAAAATAAAATCAAATCAATACTCATGGCACTTTCACAGTCATTCATGAGCATGCACATATGCGAAGTGGCAAAAAACATGAGTTGCCTGACGTGCACACACCCAGCTAAAGTGGAACATGTCAACCCCTTTCTTCTTGTTTCAGCTGTCGTACTGGAAACAAGTTCCCTTTTTTAAGTCTATTCAGTGGCATTTTTTTTTCATTTTTGTGCTTTTTGTTGGTGATTTTGCTGTCTAAAATGACCCCCAGGCATTGTGCTAAAGTACTGTCTATTATACCTACACACAAGAAGGCTATGTTTTGCCTTATGGAGAAAATAGATGTTAGATAATCTTTATTCTGGCATGAGTTTTAGTGCTGTTGCCATGAACTTAATGTGAAAGAATTAGTAATACATAAGAAATAAAGTGTCTTTAAATGGAAACACACAGAAAATAAGGTTATATGTTGATCTGTTGACAAAAATGTTGTGGCCAGATGCTCATAGGAACCAAACCTTGTAATTACCCTAGGAACAATGGTTCAGTGTTTGCTAATTCAGCGTTTGCGGCAACTTTATAGAACATAACTACTGCAAACAAGAATCAACTATACTGAGTATATTTTGTCATTGCCTCCTAAGAATTCCTAAACGTGCCTTATTTTTTCATATTATTGCTTTATCTTTCCACCCATTCATCATCTGACTATCTATTGAATATTTATTTCTTCCTTTATCTCTGCCACACACTGCTTGGGACTGAAGGTACAAAGGCAAACAAGAGAGACATTATCTTTATTCTCTGGAATCTCACAGTGCAGCACTGGATAATATAGAATGGTACATACTACAGTACAAAAGATACACCATTTATTAAAGTTCACAAGATGAAAACCACATGTACAGTTTTATATCAGAGTTGATCTTCTGAAGAAATAATACATAGAATATAGCCTGATGAAGGACAGTGGCAGAAAGAAGTTGAGTAAAAGATCCTGAAGTGAGAGAAGTTGGCATCAGTAAAGAATGAAAAGAATGCTAGTAGAGCTACAGGGTGCAATTCAGAAAGAGTGGAGTGGCGTAAGTTCAGAGATTTTGAAAGCAACATGCTATTTCTCTGCATAGAAAATGTTCATGCAAAGTTATTGTCAAAGATAATTAAAAATCAACAAATGATGGCTAAATGGTTGAAGTGCATCTTATATAAACAACCCAGGAAACTTAATTTTCAAATGTATTTGTTCAAAATCAGTAGTACTGGTTTTTTAGGGTATATATTTAGATTATATTAGTTAAATTACATGTTCACACGGTGAACTTAAAACTCTTGAAAGTTTAAAAATCAAAATAAAATTAATAAGCAACATGACAACCTGACATAACATTTATAAAGCATTTTACGTAAAAGAATAACTCAATTTAAAGACTATCTGGCCAACACTCAATTTTCTATCAATGAAATAAATTATTTCACTATCAATACAGCTTTCAAGGCACATAATTCTCCAGTGTTATATAAAACATTAATATATATGGGCAGGTTCATCATATTATGAAAGAATCATTCTCACTTATAACTCCAGAACTGATGGATTTTGATTCCTGCTGCTTCTACAAAAGTGATCACAATCAGTTAATCCTTTCCCTGGAGTAATTATAAAATAAATATTGTTTATCCTGTATTTTCGGTGTTAATGGTGTGGTTTTAAGTTTTTATTTTTTTAAAAAGAGTTATTTTTATCCATATGCTAATGACTTTTATTCAGATTAAATATTTCTCAAAGTGAATATGTTAGTCTTATTTCTAAACACATGGGCATTAACCATTTGCTTCCATACTTTGATAAGCCTTTGTGTATCAAGAAACTTTACTGTTGACACCTGTATTACCTAGCCTGTGACCATCGTTCTTTTTGAAATTAAATTACCATTACAATGTTCATCACTGATATTAAACTTGGTATTAACTAAATACTTCCTTTTGTTCTACTTAGAATATCAATGCATGAATCCTATTAGAGGGTAATATATATATATATACACACACACACACACATATATGTATATACACACACATACACACGTATACATATATATAGATATATATATACATATGTATATGCATGCATATATATCTGTGTGTGTGTATATGTCTACGTACATATATAGATGGAAGGAAGATATCTTATTCAGAGACTACTAGTCCTTGATTTTTCCTGAGTCTTCAAGGAAACGTAATCATGTTTTATGATCTAAAAAATTGAAATGCATGAAAGAAAGTATATGCAATTAAATTAATTTTTGAATATATTTACAATTATACTACTTTATTTGGCAGAGTATGAAGGAAAGAATATGGGACCAGTAGGAGTTTTTATTTTGTGTTCCACAGCATAATAATTTCAAATGCTTAATAGATGATGCTTAAGAAAAGGGATAAAGGGCTCTTTAAAGAACCAGACAATCACTCAGAGAAATGCTGAGCTGGAGAAGAAAGTTTGGCTTTTACAGGAGATTGACTATGCCTGAAATATAAATGAAAACAATAATAAAGGGCTAGTTTTCACTTATATGACACAAATCAAAAATAACACTATTCAGAAATGCATGAGAGAGACATGAGTTTTAAAAAAATAGTGAATCAAGCAAAAATAAACGGGCATTGATATTTACCACTGCATTTTTAATATAATGTTTTATAATAGTGTAAATTAAGAAATATCAGCATTAAACATTTGTATGTCAATTTCATACATTGACATATATTAAAATAGAAAAGCATAGAGGTGATAAAATGATTATGGAAGATACGCATTATAAAATACATTATTAAATGTAAAAAGTTTGTCACAGTGTTATGTATACATATATAAATATTTTATAAATATGTTACTAAGATTGGAAAGATAAGGACAAAAATATTAACAGTAGTATTTCTGGATGGATAAATGGTCTGTTAATGATTCTATTTTAAATTTATTTTAACTTACATGATTTTCAATTTTTTCTGCAAAGATGAAATGTTATTGCATCATATGTAAAACAGATTTTAGTGAATATTGATAACTTTTGACTTCCTTACATTCTCCTTTTTCACCTTCTCAAGTGACGTTTGTTTTGCTGAAAAGTCGTTGGAATAGACAGGTGTTCTTTTTTTGAGCTTTCATAGACTGTTTCAGCATAAGAAAAAATTTAGAAGGTCTTCCACAAATTCAACCTTCAAAATCAGCTTCTAAGCTCCTTGTGGAAGGGTTCACTTAGGCATGCAATTACCCATCGCAGGTCTAATTGCCCATTTGCATGCACAATTTAGAAAGGCACAGTTGAAATTTAGTCCCAGGCTCTTCAACACTAATTTTCTCCCTTGAAATTGACATTTCAAAGAACATCAGGTGGCTAAACCTCCCGATTTGTTATTTATTTCAACAAAAAGGGAACTTTTCTCCTTTCCAAGTTGAAGGTTTGATTTAAAAAATTGAATTAAAAGATGAAAGGGAAAAGACAAGTACACAAAGGAATATGCCTCCCCCTTACACTATCAAGAATAGACTCTTATTTGCCTTGAAAAGAGTTATAATGTGATCGGTTATCCAATTAGCAAGACTGTCTCTACTTCTGCCTGAAGAGAAAAAAATACTTAACCATCTTGTAGTTTCATGCCTCCATTTATAAATGACTCTATCCTCCTCTGTAAAAGTGGGGATAATAATACACACTTCTTGGTACAGTTTTGAAAATTAGAACTGATAATACATATAAACAAATTTATGTGGTGAGCTCTCAATATTAGTCTCTTTTCTCCACTCCCCTCTATTTTCTGTACATGCTGTCCTTCACTTTCACAGGTAGCAAGACACAGAGTTGATTTGGGCCAGCTAACAACTAAAAATATTAAGTGGTGAAATAAGGTTCTCTCTTCCTTGCCAAGTCAGTTTTGTGAGCCCTAATTGTATAGACTGAAAATAGATGCATTTATGAATTTGATGGTTAGGCTTACTGTGTTATTTAAAACAATGGTTATCAATAGCTCTATCAATGGAAAAGAAAAAAATGAAGTCTACCAACTGCTAGGTATTGTGAAAAACTAGCAATCAATCTTGCCTCCATTACTACACATTAAAAACAAAACAAACAAAATAATAACTATGTAGGCCCTTGGGAGTGACTTGTACACATAAAAGGTATCTGACTTCTGCCTAAATCATGGAGAGGTGAGTGGTGGTCTGATTAACGGCTCTGGCAGTAAAAAAGAGTTCCTGCTGCATTGGGGTGGTGTGATCCCAGGGCAAAAGGACATGTGGGTTTCCATGGAGCAGCTGTAGGTATACAAGAAAGAGTTAGAGCAGATGATCTTCTGACTTGTCCAAGAGGGCCATCACAGGAACGAACTAATCTCAGCAAAGAGAAACTGTCAGCCAGTCATATGCCTCTTTCTGCCTACCCTGCCTACAGTCTTCCTCTCTAATGTAGGTTGGGGGAAGAGATTACAACTCTAAATCAAGTAGGATTTTCATTATTGCATGAGCTTATGCATGTGTGAGCATACCAGCTCACAACATTAGCTCTGGCAATACTTGGCACATCACAATTAATCAGTAAATTGGAAGGAAAGAAGGAAGGCAGGAAAGAGTTCATTTGTTTTTACAAATACAGGAGAATACATTTATATGAGTGTAGATACTCACTGGGCAACAGCAGGGCAAATTCAAGAATGAGCGAAATTTCTCTTTTACATCTAACTCTCCGGCCTTCTTTTCAGATGCTTTTGTGTCTTGCTGCTTTGATCTTTTTTCTTCCCTTGTGCAGTCCTGCATGCGTGGGCCTCATAATACATTTTTTACTAACAAACTCCCTTTATAAGGAGTCCTTATAATCTGACTTAAGTAAAGGAAGCAAGATCAAATTTCCAAAGAGGAATCCTCCTATCCTCCCCACCACCAATGTGTAATGCTGCTTCTGTTTCTATTAGTCAATCTATGGGTTAAGAGCGGCAAACCTCCACTCCACACCTTAGCTAAACAGGTGTTGTCATTGCATTTGTTAGAACAAGCAATTTCTGCTGAAGTTATTAAATAGCTCCCCATTTAACTCCAACACTGGTGTGGGTTGCGATGGTAAAAAGAAAAAAAATACATTAATGAATTAGTATTTAGGTTGAGAGATGGTGAACGTAATACCTGAACAAGTTCTTTAAGGAATTAAAAAATAAATGGACATCACATATTACAGGCTTAGAGACCAACAAGTGTCTTTTGAATTACTCCAGTGATGTTATTTCTGGATGCAATCAATTTCCACATTAATTGCTTCTGCTCTGTCATTCTTAAAAAGTGGATATGTGCTTTTATTTTTGCCTCATATAGTTTGAACATATGTGAACAGTATTGCAGTGAAAGAAAAAAAAATGTATGCACTTGACCAGCCTGGGAGTGGAATGAGCAGGATAGGTTGCCCTCAGAATATTGCCACACTCTCAACCCTGGCTACAGGGTTATTTTACTAACATGGGGCAGTAGGCCTTCTTTAAGCATTTGTGATCACAGTCTTCATGTTTTTGTTTTTGGTTTTTGAGACAGGGTCTCTCTCTGTTGCCCAGGTTAGAGTGCAGTGGCATGATTATGGATCACTGCAGTCCAAACTCTCCAGGCTCAGGCGATTCTCTTGCCTCAGCTTCCCGAGTAGTTGGGACAACAGGTGCACACCGTCACACCTGGATAAGTTTTGTAGAGATGGAGTCTCACCGTGTTGCCCAGGCTGGTCTCTAACTCCTGAGCTCAAGCAATCCACCTACCTTGGCCATCCAAAGTTCTGGGATTACAGGCATGAACCCCTACATCTGACTTAGATTTTTTGTTTTTAATTCTCCCTCATTGACCTACCATCATCTCCAGTCTTTGTTCCTTCTCCTCTGCTTTATTTACAAATACTGAAAGACCTCTGAGCCTGGACCTGGGCATAATTGTTACTCAAATTCCACCTACTCTATAGGTTATCTCTTCCAGTGACTCTGAGTGCCATACTTAATAACATTGTATGATTATATATATGTATTTTTTCCTCCATTTCTAACGTCACAAATAAGGTTCAGTTATATTCCAATGTTCAACATCCTCCCTAATATCTCCCTTTTGGTATCTAATAGCCATTTCAAATTAATATAGATAAATATTACTTCTGAATCCCTACCCCCTGGTGTTCCTACTGTAAATTTCTTCCCCTGTAATATTTTCCTTTCATTAAATGGCACAACATACATTTAGTTGCTTAAACCAAATACCTATGTATCATTGTTTCTTCTTTTTTTCTCTTTCTCTTATCCCCATAACTAGTCTAAGAAAATCCTACCCAGTTCAAAATACATTGAACATGCTTCCACTTCTCTTTTTTTTCACTTTTCTCCATTCACCTTTCATAAAAAAAAATCGTCATCTTTATCCCTGACTCCCGCAATACCTAACTGTTTTTGACCTACACTTTAGCAACTAGATCTTTTAAAGACATAAATCACACAATCTCACCACCTAGGACCTTTTGTAACAAATACAAATTGTATCCTACACAATTTCTGATAGGTTACCATTTGTATTTGTACCAAAAGCAAATTTCTTAAAATGTCTGTAAAACTCCACATTATTGGGCCTTATGTATCCTTCTCACTTTATCACTCACCACTTTGCTCCCTGCTCGCTGTGCTCCCAGCATATGACTTTCTTTCCATTCCTGCTTTAGCAACTACAATCACGCACCACACAGTGGCACTTTGGTTAATGACCAGCCACATAGTCTTATAAGACTATAATGGAGCTGAAAAGTTCCTATGGCCTAGTGACATTGTTTCCATCATAAAGTCCTAGCATTACTCATGTGTTTGTGTTGACACTGGTGTAAACAAACCTATTGCAACTGCCAGTCATATAAAAGTCTAGCATATACAATTATGTATAGTACATACTTGATAATGATAAAAAATGACTACGTTAGTTATTTATGCATTCATAATATTATACTATTTATTTTTATTTTGCAGTGTAATCCTTCTAGTTATTTTCTTAAAAAAGTTAACTGTAAAACAGCCTCAGGAAGTTTATGCAGGAATTATTCCCAAAGAAGACATTGTTATTATAGGAGATGACATCTCCACACGTGTTATTGGCCCTAAAGACCTTCCAGTGGGGCAAGATGTGGAAGTAGAATACAATGATATGGATGATCCTGACCCTGCGTAGGCCTAGGTAATGTGTACATGTGTGTCTTAGTTTTTAATAAAAAACTTTAAAAAGTTAAAAAAATAAAAAATATTACAAATGAAAAAAGCATATTGAATGATATAAAAAAGTATTTTTGTACAGCTGTACAATGTTTTTGTGTTTTAAACTAAGTGTTATTCAAAAAGAATCAGAACAGCTAAAAATAATTCAAAAGTTTATAAAGTAAAAAAAGTTACAGTAAGCTAAGGTTAATTAATTATTGAAGCACATTTTTGTTTATAAATTTAGTGTAGTGCAAGTGTACAGTGTTTATAATTCTATAATGGTATACAATAATGTTCTAGGACTTCACACTCACTTACCACTCACTGACTCACCCAGAGCAACTTCTAGTCCTGCAAGCTCCATTGTGGTAAGTGACTTACACAGATATGCCATTTTAAAAAATCTTTTAGACCCCATTTTTACTATACCATTTCTTTATTTGGATATGTTTAGATACACAATACTTACCATTGTGTTACACTTGCCTACAGTATTCAGTACAGTAACATGCTGTACAGGCTTTGGCTTAGGAGCAATAGGCCATACCTTATAGCCTAGGTGTGTAGTAGGCTATGCCATCTAGGTTTGTGTAAGTACACTCTATGATGTTTGCACAATGAGGAAATTGTTTAATAATGCATTTCTCAGAACATATCCCCATTATTCAGCAACACATGGCTGTATTTCTTCTACTTAAAATGTTGGCCTTCCATGCCAACTATCTGATAACAAGTTTCTCCTGTTATTTAGACCTCAACTCAAATGTTTTATCCTTAATTACATCCTGCCACTCTAATCACTAAAGCATCAGTCTTCCTCCTTCTTTCCTTCATTGTACTTATCACTCTCTCAAATTACTTCACTCATATATGATTTTACCTGCTCTTATTTTGTATTCCCCTATCAGTATGAAAGCTTTATCACCATTCTTGGCACACAGTAGATACTCATTCATATGAATCAGGAAGTAACTTTCTGCATATTGTGATCATCTAGTAACCTGAGAAAGACTGCTACGAAAGTTTTACTTTACTACCTAACATTTATTTAGGGCCCACTATGAGTCACAGACATTTTTCTAGGCACTTAACACATATCAACTCTTCAACAATCCTATGAGATTGATATCATTTTATAGATAAAGAAACTGGAGCACAGAACTTTACATAAGTTGCCAGGGTCACATACCTAGTACTCTGTAGATAGAGTTGGGCTGTGGACCAGGCAATGGGGTGCCAGAATCTGCACCTCTAAACATCACACTCAGCTGGTGGCAGAAAGCAGCCTTAGTAGCCAGGCCACTCAAAATGCACTCTCAAAATATGAACTGAAGAGGCAGAGAGTCAGTCATATTTTGCAAGTTAGCAGGCAGTAGAGACAATGAAATAGTAGACACTATAAGAGACATTATATTTAGAATACAGAACCGTGCAAAAACCAAAAGTAATATAACCAGAAGACCAAGTAGTTATGTGGGAGCCTGCAGAAACAGAGAAGCACAATGGTAACAAATACCCTGACTACTTGCTTCCTTTGTTCCAAAATTACATCTTAAGTTTCATGGAAGCTCCACTTCAAGCTATGGAGCTATTTTGAGTACCCACAACATTCCTGTTTTTATTCTTCTCCTTGTTGTTCTTATTTCTGTGTTTATCTCTATAATAAATCCCCAGTACTTGAGGTGATTTGATTGAACTCTATTCCTTGAAAACAAAAGTGCACAGTATAGCCAGAAGTTATTACCTCCCTATTTTCTATTCAAAGACTTCTTTCTGCTCTCAATTAGGTGTCAATGAATTTCTGCAAAGGTGTTACTTGCTAATTATGGTTCTGGCTTACAATGGTTTACAGCAATGCTTCTCCACTGAAGTTCTCCCTGGGGCATGAGAGTGAACAGGCTTCTGTGGGATTTCAGGGGCAGAATCTGCAGTGACCACTGCAGGGGAGAAAAATCTTTGAAGTCTTGTATCTTATATTTACAAATGCATATGACTTTTGCATTCTTTCATAATATGACCGTGCTAGTTTTACTATAACAATGTTTTTCCATGGTTTTGAGGACTATCTAATATGTCACCATGTACATTATTTTGAAAGGTACAACATTAAAATATAAACACTTTAAAAATGTATGCAGTTTTAAAGTAGTCATCACAAGTTAGAAAGAAAAAACAGAGTCTTCAATATCTGAAAGCACTTTGCTATAATGATGGAAATCCAAATAATGAACATTGCTATTTGCTAGCATGAAGTCCTGCTTTGGACCCCTCTCGGACAAATTTACAGATCACATTTTCTTTAGAGGCTTCCACAAGATTATATTATGACTTATTTCTAGATCTGGATTGAGACCAGTGGCTTCCAAACATTTTATCATTGACTCATAATAGGAATAAATTTTACATTGCAGCCTAGTACACACAACCACATACCTAAAGCCAAAATTTCATGAAATCATAGAGTATCTTATTATAGGTAGTACACTCTATTCTATTGCATTCGAATATCCATCCATCCATTCTATTATGTCCATACTAATTTTATTTTCTAACACATGCTGATCAAGAACCACTGAACTGATTATAAAATCTAGGCACATGTGAAGACTCTTGCTTTGAAAGACATTGCATAAGACAATATCTCCATCATGTTTCATGCAAAGGCAACATTTTATAAATGGGAAGGACACAGATGTGAATTAGACAGTATAGAAATCAAGCCGAAAAGAAATGTGCTACATCCCGCGGATGAAGTCTAGGACAATACTTAAAGAACTATACTTGTTTTTCCTCAGAACAGTCAACATATCCAAAGTTCTACTTGAAGATTTACTTCTCCCTTGAACCGACTGCATTCATTGTACCTCCCCTAACTGATGCTCACAGCTTGGGTCTCATCTCTCCGTTAGAACACATAAGCACCATGACTTACTTTTTAAAATATTTCTTTTTGAAAACTGGAGAAAAAAAATTTCAAATGACTGGTTATCTGTCATTTTTTTTTTTTGAGGTATATAACTTCAAAAGTGAAACTCCCCCTTCCCTTTATCTCTCCTTCCAATCACAGCTTTCACAAATATTCATTAACCGTTTGATACATAAATTTGAAGCTTTCATTATTCAAGGACATATTAACCTATACGTCCTGTAAAGAGATACATAATTTCATATACAATTGTACATACTTTTAAATGAAATTTTATCTTATACATATATTTCCAACTTGATTTTTTCCCAACAAAATGCACTATGTATCTTTTGACTTTAGTTTACCTACATGTACTCCATATTTTGTAATGACCATGGTACTCTTCCACTGGATGAACACCACACACCGTATTTCACTATTTGTCAATTGACTGGCATTTAAGCTCCTCACTATTTCTAACACTACCACAATGCTGCACTGATTCTCATACCCATATATACTTTTAATCCAAACATTTTACTGTGGTAGATTTCTGAAAATGAGCATTGGTACTTTGATTTTTAATTGAGGCTCCAAATTGCTGTCCAGAATATTTTAACCAATCTATACTTTCACTAATACCATCTGAGAATGCCCATTTCCCAAATCCCTGTCAATACTGATATTATCAACACTGAAAACTCATTGCAAGTTTTGTGAGGAAAAAATGCATGTTTCATTACTATTGAATTTTGTATTTCCCTGAGGTGTGAAGTAAGTTTAAGCATCTTTTCACGTCATGTAAATTTCAATTTTTTTCCTGAATTGCTCGTTCATATGTTGCCCATTTTTCTATTTGACTGTTTATCTTTCCTAAAATTTTATTTGTAGAAAAAAAGTGTCATAAAGCCCTATGTCTGTTCTATATGCTACATTTTCCTTTCAGCATGTCATTGTTTTTTAGCTTTATGCATAGTGTTTAGCCACATAAGAAGTGTTTTATATTTAAATTTGCTTGTTAATAGATACGCAGTTATCTATTAACAAGTTACTATTTTACTTATGACAACTTATGACAACTATGTTTTGCCATGCTAAAACTGGTTTCACTACTTCAAAGTTAAAAAATTGCCTTCCATACTTTCACACCACTGTATTTTTAATGTAATATTGTTGAAAATTATTTTTGTGTAATTGGTACAACTCCGATAATTTATGTCTTGCTAGAAAAGAATCCATTTTATGTATTTCTAATTTATTTCTATATTTATGCAAACAAAATCTCATTATTTTGTTTAATCTCACTTGTATCTATAACTATACCTTACGCTTTTCATTCCTATTTTTTTTTAACTTTAAAAATTTTCTGTGTCAGTCCTGCTAGGTTTTTTTTTAATTTTTATGTTTTTACAGAAATACATTTTATCTTTTTCATTCTTAACTTTTATTTTAGTTTTATAAAATATTAATTTTTAACTTTATTAAGCTTTTTCTATCATAATTTTTTGTTTTGTTTTCTAGTTTCTAAAGTTGAATTAGTTGACTTATTTGTAATAATTTTTAAGGCACATAAAATTATATATTTTACTCTGAGTACAGTTACAGCTGCATCTCTTAGTTTTAAAAACCATATTTGCATTTCTTTAATTTCTAAATAGTTTATATTTTTAATTTTGATTTGTTTTTGAATATTTATTTGCAGCAGCAGAGAAGATTTGAATCTAGTTAGGAAATTAAATATATCTGGGCATATCTACTAAACTTGTACGAGCTGTATAAGTAAATTCTCTCTTTTCCTCTACATATGGAGAATATTAGTAGAGTTGGGCGGGGAGAAAGCACCAGTTCTAGAATGGAAAGTGAAAGAAAAGAATGGCAGTGTTTTCCTCAGACGTTGGCCTAAAAGCCACTGAAAGGAACAGCATACTTGCCATCAGCCTTTTTGAACAAGGGCCTGAAGAAGCTGAAGGAGCTGTTTTACAAAGAAACCTCCTGACACGGTAGCATATGCCATCCAACTTTTGAAACCCAGATGAAAAGTAGGACAGTGAAGGAAAAGGAGGGCCACACTTTTTCTTTTTCTGCTGAACACAGTGTAGCTCCAATATATTAAAGCTTCTAGGAAAGGCTTTGGTCCCTCTCATTTATTCTATATGTAAATATTTTTAAGAACCTGTTTCATGCTAAGCACTGTGCTTGTCCTTGAAGAAGCAGTGAGGAACAGTGTTGACTTCATCATAGGCTGAATCCTCAGCATGGACACGTGCCCTATCAAACTGAACATTGGTAGCCAAGGGCAGTGGGAGGTTAGCATGGGGATCTGGGAATCACTCCCCTGCCAAGTGGCATCAGAAGTGGAAGACCACCAAAAAGGGAGAATGAGGAGAACATCAGAAAGTTGATGTAAGCATATCTAAAACTTCTGGCTAGAACCACACAAACACGTGGGTAAATTTGAGTGGGATTTGCAAAGGTTCTACGTTCATAGATTAGAAAAAGACCTAGAATTATGTAGATTATTACAATTTATACATCCCTTGTAATTGTTTTTCAAGACTGGTGATGCCATTGCATAAGTGTTTGCTTAGTACTGACGACTGACCAAAAATTGGTAGAGGGAAATGAGGTAAAGGGACTTTACCTTTGTTACTGTTATGTACTGATTCATCCTCTGTATCTTCTTCGTTCTAAGAAAAAGATTTCAACATCATCTACATAACATATGTGCCAGATTTCTGTGTTCCTGGGACTGTGTACATAGCATATTATTTAGTCAGTAAAATATTAATAACTCCGAGCAGTAATTATCATCATCATGGCTACTGAGGAGGAGACAAGCTGAAGGAGATTGACTCACTTGCTAAAGTCACATAACTAACTTTATTCTAGAATAGAGTCCTTTCCAGGGAACAGTATATTTTCAGCCAATGTCTTTTGAACCAGCGATGGTGTAAGTCATAGCTTTATTACTCATTCAGTTGCAACAATTTAAATTGGGGTCTGGTGAGTCATAACCACTGAGCAATCACAAAGAGCTTGTAATCATTACCCATTTCAGAGTAACCTACAATAAAACCTACTTAAAAATGATCCCTTTTCACCACAGATAGATTTGTAGAGGTGTAAAACAATATTATGAGATGTAATTATCTGAAGTGAAGTACTGCAGTGGGCACAAATATGGAAGAAGTATTAATTTTATTAAAATTGTTCATTAATCATTTGTTTATTCAAATGTATGCCCTAAGCATCTCCACATTACCAAATACTATGCTAGATAGTATGAGAGAAAAGACATAAACTCTTTTCTAGAAGGAATTGACAGTTTAGCCAGGTAGATTAGATTCGTACTCCAGATGGAAAGCACCGTCTATCATCTGAAACATACAATAGCACATGGTAGAAAGAACACTGGGATTGGATTTCTTCCCCCATCGCTGATTAGAGGTGGAGCTTCTTGCCATCATATTTCCTCGCTGGAGCACAGTTTTATTACCACTAAAATAAAAAATATGGTCTAGGGGACTGCTAAGATCTACAACATTTTTAAGTACAAGAATTTTATAAGTTATTTAGGAGAGACTTTCTTGCAGGATCAGGAAAAACACTAAAGGAGAAGAATTGTATTTGAATTGGATCATGAAAGATTTAATTTGAGAATCTTCATAACAAAGGGGAAGAAGTCAGATTTTAGGAAAAATGTGTTTATTATAAAAGTAATATTATATTAAGTAATTTTGTTGATTTAGCCACAAAACAGTTCGTGGTCTTCGGTATGTGTGGAGAGTGTTTCAGGAAGTGGTAGCAAGAGGCTGGAAAATTTCAACAAAAATGTTCTAGAGATTATAATTTAAATTCTTTGCATCATCTACACCTTTCCAGTTTTAAAAAAATTTTGCCTTTAGTGTCATTTGAAAATTGTCTGCATACCAACATGCATTCTTTTTAATTTAATAGCAAACTGAGTTATGCAATTTGTTCACATTTCAATACTTTCCTTACGTGCTATAAAATTGATAGATCTTGTTTAGGAGTTCCTGTTTATGTTGAAATCATACCAATATCAATCTTTATCTTGCATATATTTTTGCAAATATGTCTTGATTGTGTACTTAACACTGAAATATTCTCATGAAAATTTTAAAAAGTCAATCATCTTGATGTCAAGCAAACATTTGGTTGACTGAATTGTTGAGCATTCATCCAGATGTTAAAAATAACCAAGACTGTGTGCATGTGTGTGTGTGTGTGTGTGTGTGTGTGTGTGTGTGTGTGTATGTGAGATACAGTGTCTTCATATATTTAGATTTATTCTTTGGATATACAGATCTTGAAATTCCCCTAGTTTTATCTGTGGATCAAATTAAAATCACTACTAATAGTGCCACCTTGTGTCTAAAATTTAAAATCATGGGTATGTTTATATATTACAGAACTTTCAAGTTAAAAATAATTATATAAATTAATCTACATTAAATTTCTCTTTCAAAATTCAGCAGTTGGAGGTCTAGCCAGGCAAGCGACATGTTTAAAGCCACTCAGTCAGTGAGTGGTACAGCTGAGACTAAAACCCAACAATCATAACACTTGGTTTGGTACTTTTAAAAAATATATCACATTTTTTAGAGAAGTCACTTTTTATGACAAAAGCAAAGTAATCAATTTTAGTTTTAATAAAGCCAGGTGTAGATTTAATATTCATTTAATTTTAATTTATTGCCACAGTAAGATTCAGCTTTGATATGTAACTACTGTAAAATCCTAATAGTTAATGAATGTGTATTGCAATAATGTAGGCACCTATTATTAATGGGTATCAGGGACAATTAACGTGAAGAATATTATCTTTTTAGTTGTTTTTTAAACATATTAATTTAAAAGAAGTCACTCAAGATTTCTTCCCCCACATTATCTGATTTCATATTACATTTAAGGCATTAATCCACACCAGTCTTCAGCAGTAATTTTTAAGAGAGGATTGAGAGTGCGTGGCACAATGGTAGTAAAACAATGAACAGTCCAAAGCAGTTTTGATAGACTTATTAGTCTATAATAGACTTTTTGATAGACTTTTCATCCACATATTAGCAAACTGCTGTATTGTGTACTTTCATAGAATCTTCATATTTTCAGACCTCCTTCAACTGACTTTACGTCAGATTTTCAATCAACAAATATCTATTAAGGATAGCACTGAGCTGTTCATAATAAAATGTTAAAAAAAAAAAAAGGTACAAAGTACATTGTCTTTGTCTTCACCCTGAGAGTACATAAGCATTTTTTAGTAAACTTTCAAAATTAAGGATATAGCTGGGCACAGTAGCATGCACCTGTAGTCCCAGCTATTCAGGAGGTGGAGGCAGAAGGATTACTTGAGCCCATGAGTTTTCATCTAGCCTGTGCAATATAGTGAGACCCCCAATTTTAAAGAGAATTAAGAATGATTTACTAACACACCATCAAACATTCACATTACTTCTATTTTTTAATGGTGGAGAAATGGAAAGCATTTTAAATGATGGCAAACGGAAGGAAAACGAAGAAATCAATATTTGTTGGCCACTTGTGATATGCTGGGAACTTCACAATCACTTTAATCCGCTAATTTGGGAAAGGGCTTCAGAAATTTTTACCCACAGCCCCCACTTGAATCCTCCATAGTTGTATTACTTCCAGATTCTAACTTGCTGTTCTGCTTGGTTTACTCTTCCAGAAGTATGAAGCTTAATATTATGGCCAAAAATTGGCCTTCAACAATAGAAACAAAAAACTCACTTTATTGCATGCATTTCTAGAGTTTGGAATTAATAAACTTACTATACTTGAAGTTAGTTTACCTGTTTACTAAATGTCTAGGATAACTTTACAAGATGGACTATGTTTTTTGGTCAATATTTCTAAACAGGAGCAAGTTAAGCTAATAGGACTTTTCCAGGGTGAAAATATGAAGATTTTCAAATGCATCCAGTTGTCTCATAGAAATCATTCCACCATAGCAAAGGAAATAAAGCAGAAACTAGGAGTCATTTTCTTTAGGTGCTTCCATTATAGAAATATAGTCATAGAATCTGAATAAAAAATTTGGTCATAGAGTACACAAAATAACAATAACAATAATAATAATAATGACGTGGCCCATTTTACTTCAATGGTTTTACATAAATTTGTTTATGTCAGCTTCATTGCCTTAATAGTAATGCTAATATTAAGAGAAGGGTCCCTTATACTATGCTTTAGAAAACTATAGAAAGAGGCCGGGCGCGGTGGCTCACGCCTGTAATCCCAGCACTTTGGCAGGCCGAGGCGGGCGGATTACGAGGTCAGGAGATCTAGACCATCCTGGCTAACACAGTGAAACCCCGTCTCTACTAAAAATACAGAAAAAATTAGCCGGGCGTGGTGGCAGGCGCCTATAGTTCCAGCTACTCCAGAGGCTGAGGCGGCAGAATCGCTTGAGTCCGGGAGGCGGTGGTTGCAGTGGGCAGAGATCGCGCCACTGCACTCCAGCTTGGGCGACAGACGGAGACTCCGCATAAAAAAAAAAAAAAAAAAAAAAAAGTATGGAAAGAAAAACCAAAGCATGGTAAAACACGTGGAAAAGAAGAAGACGAGGAAGAGGGGAAATTCTCAAAGCCATAGCTAGGCGTCCAAGATGCCAGGCAATCCAATGATTGAATTCAAAGGAAAAAAATAGTAACAACAATTTGACCTCATAAAAAATTAGATGACTTGATACATCATTAAGAATTCATACATTTAAAAAATTTCAATAGGTTGTTTTGCTTCTGTAAGTTGCCTATTTAGGGAAGAGATCAGAATACTAATCTCCAATGAGAAAAAAAAAAAATGTATACCTAAATGTCAGTGAAGTACATAGTTTAACTTACTAGCTACTTTCTAGCACTAGTCTCTATTTATTAGGTAAGAATTTTCTGAGTTTTGAAAGACTAGGCTTTCTGAAGTTTGCAACATTTCCCACACTGACTGTTAAGACTTCACTACAGAACACTGTATTTTTTAAGAAACTGAAACTGACAGTATTTCAGATAAAATATATATATGATCTACAAATGTGACATCTTCCGGGGTAAAGAATAAAATAAAGGCTGTGTCAGGAATGAAAGAGATTAGTTTAATAGTATTTCAGGACTGTTAACTAACTCCTGGCATTTATGAAATATTAAGAGAAGGATTTATCTACTGACCTGAAAGGAAAATGAGAAAGCTATGTACTGAGACGTACTAAAATATTTGTCTCAGCTTAGAGACTTTATAAATTAACATGCTTAAGAATCAGGCTTCAAATCATTTTTAAACATTTGAAAAGCTTGGTGTCCAGAAATATAAAGTGGATAAGGAGAAAAGAAGTGGCTGGATTACTCAACATAACATCTACAGTGGGTTAGGGTAGCAAAGAATAACTGCACAGGCATTTCTCCAAACCCAGTTTGGTGCTATCAGTTCAGAGAAAACCATGCACATGCACATGCCCAAATGCACATACACCCACTGCTATAATTGGCTGGCCAAATCACAATGTCATTAGGAAATTCAAACATATATAGGTACTACTTTTTAAAGAAACTGGAGTATCTTAGCATCATCAATGAATATTTGCTTCAGGGAAATCTTTAGAAAGCTATCTGAGGGATCATCCCATTAAAAAAATGGGCAAAGTTTCTGGAAAGACCATTAAAAGTGGGTTTTAGGTTACTACAGACCTGACCACATAGAAAGTTCTGTGAAATCTTTAAAATGTCATACATATTCATTTTCCGATTGACATTAAGAACCTTGATTCAAACAGGTTCCCAATAAGCAGGTGCTGAAAAAGAGTTGGGATACAAGATATTTACTAGGGGTGAACATCTGTAAAGGGAAGAGAGAAGAAAAAAAAATTGAGTAGATCAATGATTCTCAAACTTCAGCATCTATCGGAATCACCTAGAGAATTCGTTAAAACAGAAATTGCTGATACCCACTCCCAAAATATCTGATTCAGTAGCCTGGGATAAGCTCAATAATTTGCATATTTAAAAGTATCCTAGATGTTGTTGATGCTGCCAGTACAGGTTTTGTGTAGAGCAATACTCAAACTGTAATGCAGGATTAAGAAAGTATTGGTCAACTTGGCAGGGAGCTCTCAGGAGAGCACTGCTCATCAGACAATATCCTGTTGGGCCAAAAGTATCAAGTTCTTCTGTTATATCTTCATCTCTCTCAGTCACTGGACTCTGGTGGCCCTGTGAATGGCGTGTCACTGCTTCTGGGATATAAATAACAGCCCAGAAATATGCACTTAGAAGTCAAGAGTTTCAGAAGCACCAAGCTGTGTCCACTTCTCTTCTGCCCTTTGAGCACATTCAAACCGTACCTCCTCATCAATGTTCTAAGTAGCTGCTGCAGGATGTTCCCTCTTCTAGGTTCAGATAATACCATCTCTTCCCTTTGGATTTCCCACTCAAAATGTGTGAGTGATTATACAGCTATGAATCCTGGTTCCCTCAGTGTCTGTTTTATTCTCTTTCAGACTTCACTTGTTTGTGGTTTCCATTTTAAGATATAGAATATATATATATATTTTAAAAAAACACAACCTTGAAATAGCAGACCATATTAACTCAATATTACAGACACTTCCAAACTAGTTTGTATATATTTACACAAAACTGCTACAATGCACAGCCTTGAAGATGAACTTCCACTTGCATGGCTTCCAACACCAGTAATCTTTGTCTACTCTTATTAGCTTTTTTGTAATAGTTTACCCTGGAATATGCACTGGACTTATTGGTTCACTTGCAGTGAATAAAATATGGCAGAAATAAAGAAATGTCACCTCTGACATTAGGTTATAAAAAAAAAAAAGTGGGTTTTTAGGTGTTAATTCAAATAAGGTTATGAAATATAATTCTTTCAGCTTTTCTTTATTTTGCTATTTTTTACAATAAATATTATTTTCATAATAAGAAATATGGTTTATTCTAAATGAACTAAGCCAAGAAAAGAAGATAATAAATACAAAATTCTAGGAAAAAGTTTTTTAGAGAATGATGGAACATTTTCTGTGAGTCAGAAATCAGAGCTGTGGACCTTAGATTGCTCACAGTGTTGGTCAATTGGAAAGCAGATGAAATATTAACTTACATCCATGTAATTAATTCCCTAGAAAGTGCATCTATTTGGGGCCAGCTAACAACCAGGCAATCTGAAATAGCAAGGAAAGAAGTAAGAAATAAAGGGAAGAAAGAGGAAGTAAGGAAAGATGGGAGGTAGGGAAGAAAAAAAAAAGGAAAAGATTAGAAAAAATGGGTATAAGATATGTAATAAATCTTATAATTAATTAAATCTCATATTGTATACTTCACCCTTCCTACATATAATACTATTTATTCTCACAGCAACTGTTTTTAAGATAGGTATAAGAATAATTTACTTCTATAAAAATTAAATTTGAAAAATGAAAGAAAGACTAGCATATAGTTGACTCCACGGCCAGCATATAGAAAGATGATATGCCTTGCATATTGTTGATAAGCATTTTGCGTGTTGGATATTCTAATGAACTTAGGGATGTGATTTACTTTATGAGTCACTGGGAAACAGAAGGTGAAAATAAAGCTGGCAGCTGTATATAAGTAAGAATAGATAATTGGGGAAAGAGAATAACTATACAAAATTGATAAAAACGCTAAACATGTAATACAGGTGAGCATTTAATGTCAAATATTTACACATTTCTTTGAAAGGTATTGCTGTATTATAGGTCGCTATAATATTAGAACTTCCAAATGATGAGGAAGGTGATTATGAAAATGTTATGTACCATATCCTTTGCTTCAGAAATCAGGTGTTCATCCTATTAAATTAAATAATTTATGTTTAAAAATACAAGTGTTAATTTAAGCATTACCCAGGGTTGAAGGATACTAAAAGTTTCACATATTGCTGGTGGTATATCACATTGTACATTATTTGAGGGAAGTAATTTGTCTTTATTTTAAGCCATAAAGTTATTTGAACGATATAATAAAGACCAGGAAATTTAAATATGAAACATATGTAAATGTATACATATGAATAGACACATATGCTTACCACAGGCTTATGTTTTATGTTTAACATTAAATTAATGTTACCTCAATGCTTAACAATATGGCAATAGATAAGTAAATTATACTACATCTACTTTATCGAATATGACACATACATTAAAATATTGATCATAAGTTGTCTGTCACTATAAAAATAGCTGTGATATTAAGAAAGTCAGAATGTACAACAAGTATAAATTATGATTACAACTATATGGAACATGCATCAAAAACAGCTTGGAAAATAAGAATCTAAAAGACTCAGAAACTCTACCATTGCATTCACCCAGAAACAGGGTTACCACATCCTTCCCAACCAGTACACTAATATTTAAATGAAGGTAAAGTTCTTTCTCTACAAAAGCTACTCTAGAAAGTTATAAGAGGTGATTGTTTCACCAGATAAACAGACATCAATGCAGGAATATTCAAGGTACTGAAAGGAAAAAAAAAAAGTCAAGCAGAAAGACTATACCCGGTAAAGCAACTATTTTGAAATGAGGGAAAAATAAAGTATTTCTCAGATAAGCAGAAACTGGAGGAATTTGTCACCACTAGGCCAGTATTACAAGAAATGCTCAAGGCAATCCAATATCTGGAAGTAAAAAGATGATAATGACCATCATGACAACATGCAAAAGTATCTGGCATAGCAGATACACGAAGGAGAGAAAGAAAATAATTAATCCATATTACTGTAGGAAACTACCAATTAGCAATGATAAATGATAAGAGATGAAGACAGAAACAAATATACAAAACAACCAAAAATCAACTAACAAAATGACAGGATTAAGTCCTCACTTATCAATAATAACCTTGAATATAAACTGATTAAAATTTCCACTTAAAAGATATAGACCAGATGAATGGATTAAAAAACATGCCCCAATTATATATGTATATATTTTCTGAACCAAATGGAAGAAAACTAGAAATCATAACAAATAAAGCTTTTGAAAGTATATGAAAACACAAAATTTAAACATGTTCCCTAACAACCAATGTGTCAATAAAGAAATTATGAAAATTTAAAAATTTCTCAAAACAAATGACATGGAAATGCAATATATAATACCAAAACAGCAAAAGCAGTATTGAGGGAAGTTTATAAATATAAATACCTACATCAAAAAGTAGAAAAATTTCAGATAAACAATCTAATGGTGATCTGAAAGAACGAGAAAATCAAGAACAAACCAAACCCCAAATGAGTCAAATAAATAAAATTATAAAAACACAGAAATAAAATTGTGACTAAAAAATTACAAAGGCAATAAAATAAAAAGTTGATTTTTTGAAAAGATAAACAAAATTGACCGTTAAACTAACCAAGAAAAAACTCAAATAAAATAAAGCATTAATAAAAAGACATTACAACTGATGCCACGGAATCTAAAAGGCAATACGGGTTACACCAAGATTGTGGTACAGGCGCATTTTATTTTGTCATTTAAAACAATTTTTTTATTATTCTGTATTACCTTAATTTAAAAAATCTGTGTAGTAGAATAAATGTGTTATAAGTTATAAAACTGAGTATAAATGCCTACATATGTGTATTCATGCAAATGTCCACATATGTAAATAAATTCTCTTGAAGTTTATTGGAGTTTATGTAAATAAAATAATCTGGAGAACTTCCCATCAAAAAAAATGTTTAAAATATTTAAAGCAGTAGAGGCCTTTAAATAAACACTATCCAATAGTAGGATTTACTATGTCTAATCTCACAGAGAGGTTTTGTTTTGTTTTTCATTATTTATTTATTTAATTGTTAATTTTGCTGAGTAATATGTTGTTTGCTGATATACAAAATATGTGTCTAGAGAATGGAAGCTGTGTGAGAATGGCTAATGCTGAATAAACATATTAGGGTGGCAGGAAATAAAGATTGGAATAAGAATTTCGCTCTTAATCTTGTTTGTTATGTGAAAACATTAATGTATATTACCTAGAGGCATATTGTGATTATATTTGCATTTTTAAAAAAGTTTTTTTCTCACTTGAAGTCTTGATTCTAAACCAATTTAGCCTAGAGAAAGTGTTTGCATGGCTGGCCTTCTTCATGTCCTGAGAGCTTGGCTTCTGGTTGAGGTTGACCTGACATACATACCTCAGGCTACAGCTGCCTTAGCCACTGTGTTTCAGTGCTGTCCTTCCGGGGCACTGGGATTTCAGGGACGTGCTCACAGACGGATGGTTGGAACTTGAAGGAGCAGAGATGGGAAGAGTATGCAGAGGCTGCTCTGATGAAGTAGGTAAAAACAGTTATAGCAATAAGAGGGTGGGGCTTGAGATGACAGGACAGGTTTTAGAAGTGTTTAAGAGGCAAACTGGCAATCTGAGAAGCATCAGTTTACATGCTATCTTTCATCAAAATGGAAGCCTAATTTATATACACATTTAATCTTCCTAAGAAGATTTTAAAGTCCTTGCATATAAGTTGTATTTTTTGAACTGTTGGTGTCCACCTCTCCGGTTAGACTGTGAAGTTTAAAGATTTTATTTTGTTTGTACTGAAAATATAGATTATATTGTGAAAATGACTAAAATAACAGGAATAAATAGCATTAATCCCTTGATATCTTAATGTTTTTCTCAAGAAAATAAAAATATAAAATTAAGAAATGCATTTCTACAGACTACCTAGAATGATTGTGTCAATTATGGCACAATAACAAAACTATGGAAATTTAAGGTAGATAATTCAGACATGTAATCCATTTTGGAGTTTGATCTATCCAGGTAATTATAATAAGCAATGGAAAATTGTCTTACTACTTCCAAAATGCCACTTAAAGTTTTGTAATGCATATCAAGGTAATTTCTTTAACATCTTTGAACCTTGGATAAGGGAAGAAATGTTCATGTGCCAGCCTTTACATTTTTAAAAGTGCTATAGTATCCATTATGTCATCATGCTCTTAAATTCTTTCTACTGCCAGTGAATTTGGTGAAACTACCCTCCTGCCCTCACCCATGCTACTGATCCTGAGCTGAGAATTAGATAATGTAAATGCTTTGTTAAGGTGATATGGTAATACTCTGTGGTCTGATATAAAATAGGCATATGCCTTTAACATTAAGAACCTTAATGCTGTTTTGAGAGTTCAATAAAATGATATCATATTTTTTTCACATGTGCCATACTTCCATTCTTTATGGCTTGTTTTTAAAAGAATTATCACATATTATTAACAATTATTTATCTTTTGTTATTTATACACGTTTTCAAAGAAAATGAGAATATAAACTTCGTCTAAAATTTATTTCCAGTTTGTTGTTCTTATTCTACATCTAAGTATATGTGGAAGATTTTGACCGTATAATTTGAACTGAGACCCCTCTTTACTACATATTAAGATTTATTTCAAGTTTAGTCACATGAAAACGAATCCTACTAGTTAAAGGTTGAGTTAAGTATTACTTAGCATGTTGAAAGCTTTCATAATTTCGCTGAGGGTCTTTGACACTAGGATTTTAGAAATGAAGATCTATGTCCAACTAAAACTGAGAAGTGGCTGCTCCAGAGCATCAAATAATCTGATTAACCATGAACCACATCCGGTTAGGTTAGTCTGAATACGTTCAGGCCTTTGCCCCTGTGTCTCTGGTTGGCTCTCCATTCAGATATCCTCATAGCTCTCATGCTCACCTCCTTAGGTCTTCACTCAAATGTCATCATAGAAAAGATAATGTCCCCAGTTACTCTCACTCTCACATGCTATATTCCCATTTTCCAATTTATTTTTATCCAAAAGCCCTTATTGGCATTTGATGTGTCTCATATTCTTCTACCCTATTAGTTGTTATCTGTAAATACCTATGCCTAATATCTGCCTCTCTTCACTAGAATGCAAGCTCCGTGAGACACGGTGTTTTTTAACATTTTGTTTAGTAGAGTATCCCAGTGTCCAGCATAGAGTAGACACCTATAAATAATTCTAATTGTTGAGTGAATTGAATCAATGAAAACAAAGATGTGGGTTCTACCAAACTTAAGTCACAGCCTAGGCCTGCCTCCAATCCATAGGTAATTATTGGCAAAAGTTGCCCTACATGGTAGCGCTGTCCCAGAAAGAGAAAACCTGTAAGAAGAGGATGTTTGAGGCCTAGCACCTGAAAGAGACTTGGAAGAGAAAGAATGGAGTGCAAAACATAACATCTAGATGCTCTTCCCAGCCAGATGAATGAAATTTGAGCCCTGCTCAGGTGGAAGCAGACTCAGGGCACTGAGAACTTAAAGTTTTAACTCAGTAGTATACAGACGGTCACTCCATCTTTACGTATGTATGTAAGTATGTGTGTATGTATGTTGCATGTATGTATTATGTAGGTATTTATCTATCTATCTATATACTATGTTTGTCTATATACCTTAGAAATAAGTACAAAGAGAATGGAATGTATCCTGGGACCCACCCTCCATAATAAAAAAGGGAAAGAAGAAAGTAGCAAATGCCTACCAGAAGTTTAGAATAAAAAGATTACATCTAGCAGGATCTGATGAGAAACCTACTGAAGTCTTCCAAAAATAACCGGCAGTAGGAAACTTTGTAGGGGTCTGAAGCTCTGTGTGAGATATATGTCAAAATGTGTCAAAAATGTGGGTATAAAGTATGGCCATATTTGAACTCACAGCCTTATGAGGCATAGGATGTAATACGGGACACATAACCAACTGGAGAGGAATAACTGGAACAAAAGCGAAAATCATTTACAATTATTTAGAAGTCATTTCAAATTATTAACTCTTCAGATACATAAAGATGAACACAAAATATTTTCATTTTACCAGACATTTAATGAGCACCTACTACAAACTAGGCAGTGAATTAGGCACCAGTAATATGAAGATAAATAAAACAAATTCCTGCCCTTGACACATTCAGGAACTCAGAGGTGTTGGAGATAATAAATAATTACTCCAGTGTGAAACTTTTATAACAGAAATAAATGTAAGTCTCCTCAATTACATAGATGATGATGAATACATTGTAAGTATACAGATATTGGTTAATAGTTTCAATTTATAAATCAACAGAAGAAAAAACTTTTACACTTATATAAAGAACTGGCTTGGAAATATAAAAATTAAAAATAATTTATAAAATATACTTATTCATTAATGATTTATTCACAATCCCCAAATTAATGACACCCACTTATTCATTTATCTATTATACAAACTCATAGTTTCCACACACTACCAGTAGAACATGTACAGAAAATTTCTTATGGTATGCCATGATTGAACGAAGTGAAATTCCATTCAATATTGACAAGGTCAAGCAAACACTGATGTTAGGTGGAGGCAGTTTGTATAATTAAATCATAATATTAAAATGAAAAAAGCAATTTAAAAATGTCTGGTTTAGCTACCTAAAATTTTAGACAAAAAAGATGACTAAGTGAGACCAGAGACCAGTACTATTACTCAGAGAATTCTAAAAGAACTAAGAACTCTACTATTCCTAGAACTGTAGTAACCAAAGTGTATGCAAGAACTTCCTTCTAATCCTGGATAATCCATAGAATCAAGTCACAAAGCCTGGACTTTGGTCTCTCTACATCACAGTGATACAAGATCTCATTATAGGAGAGTCCTCAACACCTGTTATTACCTACTGATAATTGTGACAGCTTCTAATTATGACAACTGAATAGTGATAGAGCAATACAGGTAATAATGATGACTACAGTTCTCTAAAAGTACTGGAGGAAAAAAAAAGGGAAATAAGCAAGGAAGGGAGAAAAAGAGGAAGACACACCACCAGCCAATAAAGCTTGAAGTTTTTGACTACTAAATTAGTGTACAGTGATCAAGACCATCTTAAGTAATCCTGAGATATCTGACATGAAGTATAATAAAGCAAGGGCCATCCTTTCCTCAAAACTTTGTTAAGCTTCGCATTTTCTCCCCGTTAGCCAATCACTTAGCTTTCTCTAGGGTCCTTCTTCCTACATCCCATATATATATTCCTATATTCTAGTGATCATGCAATCTCATACTTTTAACTCTCTAGTGACTCTGCAAACCTCACTACAGTGCTTCCTCACTCCTAGACCCAACTAGAGTTTGCTGATGCCAAAAAAAATCAATATATTAACCAACTCCCAAGGAGATATTTTAAAACCCAGGCAAGTACAAGAAACACAGCTTTATTCTGTGGGTTAGAAGGTTGTCTTGCAAGTTATCTAGAAATTCCTACTAAGATTTACCACTCGAGTTTCACCTAGAAAGATGCCTTCCATAGACTGTACTATTAGGAGAGCCGCCATCTTCATACATTTAAATGATCATATGAGTTATGTAGGTCTGAAGAGCATGGCAGGAAACTGCCCCTGAATTTGTCCACACCGCAATTCTCTACAAAGGAAGCTTCTGTTCTCTACCTGAAGAAAATGGCTTTGTTTGCATCATGGATTTCAGAAGATTATTAAATTTCTTGCTGGCTGCATTCATTGAGATCATCTAATGTAGCTTTTGAGAACTGGGTATCAACAACAACAAAGAATAGTTACATTTCCCTTTTGCATTATTTTTCCAATTGGGATAGTTGTCTCAGGGGAAAAGTTCGAGACCTAAAACACATGAGAAAAAATAACATTTCCTGTGATTATGGGCCTCATCACCTTAAGATATCTATGAAGAAAAGGCATGGCAAATACAGAGATTCTGATCAGGTGCGTTCACTAGTGATTACAAAGGCATCTCAATTAGAACAGTTCTTCACCCATTGTACCAGCTTCATAATTATTTGTTGAAGAAAGGGATTAAGGAAGGAATGAAGTGATAAAGAGGAACTCTCTGGACAAACTTCTTTTACATGGGAAGGACACATTGAAGAGCTCCCCCATCTGTCCCATGAGCAAATGTGGCAAAATATTAACTAGTGAATCTAAATAATAAATATACAGGTGTTTATTCTACTATTATTTCAACTTTTTGGAAGATTTGAAATGTTATACAAATAGAGTTGGGGGAAAACAAAATGATAGCATAATTGCTATATTGAGACCTCATACTCCCACACCAATTTCTGTTGACCCCATTCCATTTGCTTCCACAGATAACCATTTTAATTAGTGTCCTGTGTATTCTTTCATTTAAAAAGTTTAGGTAGATAGAAGTAAATATGAATATTTATTCTCACATTTTTTTCTTATATAAAAGACATCATACCTGCTATTATTTGAGCGCTTGTCCCTTTCAAATTTCATGTTGATATTTAATTGACATTGTAACAGTATTAAGAAGTGGGACATTTGAGAGGTGAATAGGTTGTGAAGGCTCCACCCTCATGGATAGGGTTACTGTTATTACAAAAGGGTAAGTTTGGACCTTTTTTGCCTCTGCCCTTCTGCCATGTGATGATGTGGCAAGAAGGCCCTCACCAGATGCCTGCACCTTGATCTTGTACTTCCCAGATTCCACAACTGTGAGAAAAAAGGTTTCATTCATTATAAATTATCCAGTCTGTGGTACCCTGATATAGTAGCACAAAATAGACTAAATCAATACTACATACAGTATTTGTTCCTTGCTCCCCTCCTTCCTTCTTCCTCTCCCTCTTTCTCTCATTGTTCCCCTCTTTCTTCCTTTCTCTTAGTTCAACAGTAAATCTTGGAAAATGTTTCATGTCAGTTCAAGGAGAGCTGTCTTATTCTTTTTTATGACAAAATATTTTAGAGTGATTAGACCAGTGTATGTTTAACTGGTGATTAGTTTTAAAATGCTGAAATTAACAACTTATATATATGTTATTTCATGTATATGCAAGTGTGTCACTAAGGTAAATTTACAGAGGTTGGATTATCATGTATACAGGTAAATGCATTCGTATTTTTAGTAGATATCTACGATTACTCTGCGTGCTGTACCATTTTGTGCTCCTGCTGACCGTGTTTCCAGAGTACTAGTTTTCCCACGGTCTCATCAATAGATTGTATTGCTCAACTTTTGTGTTTTTGCGACTTTCATAGTTGTGTCATCTCAGTATGGTTTTAATTTTAATTTTTCGGATAATGATGTACGTTTAGCATCATTTTCCATGATTATAAGCCATTTATATATTTTTCTGTACATTATTTATAGTTTTAGATATTTTTCAATTGTCTTTTGTGAATTTCTATAATTTTCTGTTTTTCATCTATAATGAAAATTATCACTTAATCTATACTTCGAGTAATATATCTTTCCCTGGTTTTTATTTGACTTTGACTATGGTGTTTTTATCTTATCATTCTTTTATGGATTCCTGATTTTAAAAGATAGAAAAATGTTCCTTACTACAGAATTATATAGGAATTAGCCTCTTTTTTCCTTCTAATATTTATAAGATTTTGTGTTCGTATTTAAATTTTTCATTCATTTGGATTTTCCTTGGTTCTCAATATTAGGGATGGATCCAACTTCAGCTGTTTCTAAAAGGCTACCCAGATGTCCAACTGCATTTATTTAAAAGTTCATTTTTCCATTTGACTTGAGATGCTATCTTCACCACATATATTTGTGTCTCTTTCTGTACTTAAATTTGTCCACTGATCAGCCTATTTTTGTGCCAATATGCAATTCTTTTGATAAATAACATTTTATATAATATGTCTTAATATCTAGCAGGGTTAATTCTTTATTGCTTTTTTCTTTCTAGAGTTTTCCTTAATATTATTTTTCATATAAATTTTAGAATAAGTCTGGTTTGGGGGGTCATATAGCAATAGGTAAATTGATTAATAAAGTGATTTGGGGAAGGTTTTACAATACATTTATGAACAAACTTTGGGAGAGTGGTTATACTTATGTTTAGTCATTATATTTTAAAATGTGACATATCTTTCCATTTGTTTTAAGTCGTTGATCAAGCATTAGTTGCCTCCTCTGAGAAACTATAATTAAATTCAAGATAAAATATTTTTTTCCATTTATTGACCCATTTTTAGCTTATAATATGTTTTCTATCCTTGTAAGTATTATGTTATGGTAAACTATTTTTCATTAGTATCTCCCTTACAGATATTATACACCATAAGGAAAGGAGTCACAGATTTGGTAAGACTCAATACATGTTTGCTGGAATGATGAAAGCATTATGAGGCATATTTTCTTACTATATTCACCTAATAATCTTAAAGTTATCAAGTTATTAAGTAGAGCCCATTCACAAGTCCAGATCTTTTGATTTTAAATCCTGTATTTTTCCATATTTTCAATATTTAATAGGGAAGTAACATGCTAAAATGCTATAGTTTTGCAATTTTATATCTTTCTTCCTCTAGGTAAATTAGCATTGTCACAATTAATTATTGTGACTATGTAAAATCTAATATTAGTTACTATGGTATCAGGGGAAATGTTGTGTTTGGCCATCTGACTTTTTCTCACTAAGTCCAAATCAAACCTTCCTCATGAACATAATTATCATCATTAAAACAATAGATTATGTATCAGGCACTGAACCCATGTTCCAACATTATTTCATTAAACTTATGAACATTTTGATGTAGGTATTATTATATTACTTTTACAGATGAAGAAACTGAGGCTTATAGAATTTAAGCCAGGTGCACTGGCTCACGCCTGTAATCCCAGCACTTTGGGAGGCTGATAAGGGAGGATCACTTGAGGCCAAGAGTTGGAGACCAGCCTGGCCAACATGATGAAACCTCATCTCTACTAAAAGTACAAAAAAAAAAATAGCCAGTTTTGGTGGTGGATGCCTGTAATCCCAGCTAGTTGGGAGGCTGAGGCAGGAGAATTGTTTGAACCCAGGAGGCAGAGGTTGCAGTGAGCCAAGATGGTGCCACTGCACTCCAGCCTGGGCAAGAGAGTGAGACTATGTCTCAAAACAAAAAACAAAAAACATTAAATTAGAATTTAAGCAACTGCCCAAGGTCCTAGGATTAATCAGGGTCGGGGTGAAGCAGGAAGCAGGAATCAAATCCAAATGGGCTTGGTATCAAACTCAAGTTTTTTGTGCTGAGCTGCTTTTCACAAAGATGACCACATATTCTGCCTTCATGTAAGGCCAGTTGTGCATTCCAAGGTTATTTTCTTAAAATTTCCAGTTTTCATTAAACAAGGATAGTTTCATCAAACATCAAAAATTAGCAGGTCAGTGTAAAATGGTGCCGCCTTTTGTTGGTAAAGCATTCAATGTCATTATTTATTTTTAACCAAATGGCCCTTGGAGTTTTTAGTATTTCTTCTCTGTGAAAATGTATTTGCATCTCCTGTGGCTGAAAGAGGGTAATTAGTAATTCATGAATAATTTAGGAAACACTGGCTATAAGTTGTAGATATTTACATAGTTCCCATAAATTACAGTCAAAACTGTAATTTGTTCAATTGAAATTCTGTTAAAAGCTTGCATTTACATAGAATATCTAAATGCCAAATGTTGACATGCATTTTTAAAACCAACATATCAAGGCTATTTCTTCATTTAATTTAAATTAAATTCATATTCCATACCAGAAGCAATAAGGTTTGTTTGCTTTCATCAAGGGGAAAAAAGACAAAACTATTTATGCACAGTTAGAGGCAAACACATGGAAATAACTACAAACTTACCAAACATGACAGTAGAAAGAAATGTTTAGCAAAAATAAAATGTCTGAATAACATAACATATACTATACAAATATCTATTACAGAAATAAAATGTGTAGTGTCCTTCACAGAATTAACTATTAGAATAAAATTATAAGCAGAAATTGAAAAACTAAAGAGAAAATGTGGGAGTCAGGATAAGTATTAGCTCTTACTATGAAATATTACAAGTACTTGAAGCAGAAATTCATAAAACTGATTTTTAAAACTGCATCCATAAAAATCATTTCAAATGCCTGAACTAAATTGGAATCCATATTATCGTATTGGATATTATTCGTTCATTTATTTGCTTAACAAAAATATATATAACATGTGCCTGTCATTCTTGAGCATCCTGTTAGGTAATAAATCAAGCAATGGTCTGCCCTTTGTAAGTTTGGTAATGCTTCACTTCCTCCCTCCCTCCCTTTCTTCCTTCCTTCCTTTCTTCCTTCCTGTTTTTCTTCCTGTCTTTTCTTGGCTTTTATATTTCATTAAATAATTCCTTTATTTATTCAAAAATTATTTACTGATTACCTACCTGCTACATTCTAGGCTATGTTCTTGGCTTTGAGGATAGAGAAGCTACCAAAGAAAAGTTTCTGCTTTTGTTGACCTTCGTGTCTACTGGAATACAGAAGTCACTAAAGCATGTCATGACTTACATGAGTATGCCTAGAATAAACAACACAATGTTAAGTCACGGAAACTTGTCCTTATAATAAAATATTGAACCCATAGCTTTCTTTCAAAAATGATTTTGAGAATGATTTTCAATAAAACAACTGAAATAAACTGAAATTGGGTGGTTAAAATATGACAGTAAAAGTTCCTTTCTTAATTTATTCAACAAATCCCTATTGAAAAGGTGCAAAGGTGGATCAAATATAGTTCTCGCTTTCAAGGGTCTTGTAAGGAGAGTGAAGTGAATTAGCAATTGTAGTATAGTGTGATTAGTGAAATGATTGAAAAAAACAGATACACATGGAACTATGGAGACACAGAAGGGAGTTAGATCATTGGTGAGATAGAGCAGGATAAGTAAAGTCCTCCTGTATACAGATGTTCAGCTGGAACTTTAAAGGATAATTTGATAACACGATTAAGTGTGGAGAGTAGAGAGAGGAGAGTCCAGAAACAGGAAGCAGCACAAAGGTGAAGCTGGTCTTGAGGGCATCAGGTCAAAGGATCAGAAGACTGCTGTGTGCCACACAAGTCCCCTGCTCATGTGAGTTGGTACGATTATAATTACTGTGCCACAGCCCTACCTACTCTCCCATATACAGATTTAATACTGTGACTTTATTGTAACTATATGTGCAAACTGTGAATTATTATTCACATTCCATTAATTATTATATTATAAGGCAGAACACATACTATAAACCATAAAACCTGTTTGAAAAAAATTCCTTTTCAATTTCAAAATATTTCTTATATATGCATTATTAGGAATACCTAAATGCTCATCACTGGTTTTCTTTCAAAAAGTAATTTCTTATTTTAGTGGCTCCAGATAGGCTCTATTCAGTTTGACACATATTTTAACTGTTAAATGTTATTTTTCTATTAAAATTCATAAAGTCAAGGAAGACTTCAATTCAATGCAAGCTAAATTTCTTACCTCCCACCTGTCATCTGCGCAAAGCATATAATTTCCCTAAAATTGTGCAAAAATTAGCTAATTAAGATTTAATTTGCTAATCCTTGCTCAGTTAAACTAGTGACATATGCAAATTGCCTGCTGAGCCCTTTTAAATTTTTGAAACAAACGATAAACAAAATTTCTTTTCAGTTAAAAAAAAATGTAAAGAATCTGGGGATTGACACAACATAGTGGTAGATGGTTGGATAAATACTCGCTATAGTTTATTAGAAGCAAATTTGTCAGAGTCATAAAAAGCTGATGAAATGCATCCATAGGTATGTTAATTACAATGTTTCCAGGATGATAAAGGAAGTAGGACAAGAGAAAATTAATAGTGGACCTCTTAAAGGGGAATATATTCTGATTCTTATTTATAAAATTGTAAGAATTTCTATAGGTTTTCTAAAACATTGACTCATTGCTTTTTGTGTAAAACAAAATCCTATTCAATGAAAAACAGAAGACTATCTACCTTTAATAAAGGTCCAACTTTTCAGGGGTCTTACTTAAATATTCACACAACTCCTTAAGTCAATATGGCTTGTGAATGTTTTCTGGACCCAAATTATTCTAGTTGTTTTACTGAATTACTCAGTGTTAAAGCAGCTGTGTTGGTATTGTGTAGAAGTGGATTAACCAAGGGAAAGATATATTTTGTGTGCATGCGTGTGGTGGAGGGGATAAAGATGTCTCATATATGAGTTCCTATAAATATAATGATTGATTTTTTTAAATACTGTAATTAAACACAGGACAACTAAAGGGAACTGAATCTTAATTTTTGTTAAGATTCAACTGTTGACAAACACAAGATACAATATTAATTTAAATAGTTGAATATCGTACTCTGAAGATCCCAAAAATGATACGAAAAGTTCTCATTTGTTTAGCATGTTAAGATAGAACAAACTCTATTAGGCCTTTTACATATGTTATTTAGAAACCATTTTGGAGTTCTAGTCTCCAGAACTATAAATCTGTGTTGCTTTTTAAGCAATTAAGACTGTAGCAATTTGTTACAGTAGCAGTAGATAAGTCATACAGCTACTTATTATTATCAGTACCGCTACTATTTTTAAAGAACAGAGTTATTTTACAACTGAAATGGGTAAACTATGCTTATCTCTTGAAATATCTGGATGTGTGGTTTTGACAATTGGTCAAATAAAGGGCAGCGTAATTGATCATGTTCTGGTTAAAATCGGCAATTCCACAAGGATGGGGTAGGGTCAGTTTGTTTACTGATGGCTTCATATGGTACAACAGATAAGATAGCCTGGCTGGTCTCTGTGACAGCAGGAGGGAAAACTCACTAGAAATTTCTACTTTGAGTTCTTTTGAAGCCAAGATTTCACAGCACAGTTCTTGGTGCTTCAGTCTGTAGACAAAAGGTTTCCATGTATACATAAGGACCCTAGAAAGCTTAAGCTTTTAAGAATGTTTCTCTACCAATGATACCTGACTGCACTATCTATTGCCATACATATCCTTCGCCTTTAAATGAAAGCCTTACGTGTGTATGTTTGGTGGAATCTTGCAAGTTCCTTCAAATATCCAAGTATGATAATTTTTTGTCTTATGATAACATCCTGTGAATGTTCTAACTTTCTAAATTTGGTTGTAGAGATTGCCCCAGCGATACCATCACCTATCGTTACAGGAGTTCTCAGATAGTTTAAGGAACTTTGCTATTCAACATCCTATTTCTTACACTAGGATATCACTTGTCACAATTTTATTTCTTAAATTTTTACATCCCCCAAAAGATTTATCTGAATGCACTGTATACTGAATATTGTGTTCAGCGAACTGCAAGAGTATTGATTGAATTAATCCTGTAAACACACACACACACACAGAGCACACAAAAATATACATAATCTCACAAAATACCATTTTTAACATTATTTGCATCATTGGCTTATATTTCATAAGCATACTTTCTTTTAAATGCTCATTAGAATTCTTCAGAGGATCTTCAAAACAATTGCCAATGTGGCAGATTAGCAAACATGCAAAGAGCCCACTTGCTATGAATTGCATTTCATGTTATAGCTGCAGAGGGTAATCAACCAGAAATTAATCCCTTTCATGTTGTGATCCATATAACTGTGAAGTGAAATGTGATCTTGACACTGGGAATTAGAGTTGCTTGCAATCAGGCAGGAGTAATGCTATTCAAGTGACACCATTTTGTGAGGTTTCAATTAGTTCACACAATAGGGGGCTTCATGATGGCAGGAGCATGAGTCAAACCAACATCAAAGGGATATCAAAACAGAATTGTTTCAAGGAATCAATGAACTCCTCTCTCTTTGCTCATCATTGAGTTTAGATGTTGCTCTCCAGAGTTGATTAATATGGAGTCTTGTGAATGTTTGGGTCTCAGATGTTGAAGTCTGGTCATCTTTCATTTTTTATGCTTCCTCCTGTAACATAGGCATCTCTTATTAAACTATAATGATCAAGGCATAAAGAATCCCTGCAGGATTAATGATCAGAGGAAGGAGTTGAGTACACAAGAAGTTCCCAGTTATTAGTCCTCATTGACTGACCATTAATTCTTGAAAAATATACCCAAAGTCTTATTGCTTTCTGAATTAAATAGATGCTAAAAACAAAACTAAACTAAAAATCATCTCACATTCATTTTAAAAATTCACATACATTAAATGATCGGCATACTTGGTTATAATATAGGTATTAAATAGGCTATGCCAATTATTATTAATCCATTTATTAATTCACATGACATAAGTGTAACCAAGTATTTGCTATATGCCAAGCATTGTGTTGAATGATACTAACACAACATAGATAATAATTCTAGCATTTACAAAGATTTTATATATGCTAAGTCTCAAGACTATGATGTAAGTAGAGATTTAGACTTCTACCAAGAATTTGAATTGTCATTTCAGTGAGTTTACATCCTTCTTTAAAAACAAATGTTGGCTCATGCCTGTAATCCCAGCTCTTTGGGAGGCCAAGGCGGGTGGATCTCTAGGTCTGGAGATCTCTACTAAAAAATACAAAAAATTAGCCCAGCATGGTGGCAGGCGTCTGTAATCCCAGCTATTCAGGAAGCTGAGGCAGAAGAACCGCTTGAACCCGGGAGGCAGAGGGTGCAGTGAGCCGAGATTGCCCCATTGCACTCCAGCCTGGGCAACAAGAGTGAAACTCCGTCTCAAAAAACAAAAACAAAAACATATATAACGGAGTAATTAATTTAGTTGTGATTTTTAGTGGAAATCTTGCTAAGCTTGTATTTAAGAGAACTTGAGATTCTTCATATTTGTGAATTTAACTCATTATATTTAAGTACTTCCAAAGTTTTTTTTTGTTAAGTTGAAAAGTTAAAGTACTTAAAAATGAAAATCAAGTACATTAAATTTACAAATTCAATGTAAAATAATTGAAGGATCTTGAAAAACTTTGTTACTGGGACTAATATTATCAAAGACAATTTAGAAATAACTTTTAAAATATGCCAGATTATAAATTTCTTAAATGTTAGCAAAATGAATTTAAAATATCATGAGAGCTAGATTTCTAATTGTAATACTGATAGTAATTAATAATTTAAAAAATACACCTCTGAATGACCATCTTTCCTAGGCTCCCAAAAGTTCTGTTGAGAATATTTAACAGCTTGTGTTAACAATATAATATGGGTACTAATAACAAATCTGAAATAAAATATACCAAGTGTTTACAGTTTAGTCTTGACTTAATGGCTTTATATATTTTTGTACTTTCTCAATTTTCTACAGTCAATATATATAATTTTTATGTGAAAAATATAAAAGATTAGTCTTTTTATGAGATTAGACTGTGATTTACCTATTTCTCCTAAAAGTAGGTATAGCACCTAACCTTTAAAAAATGTAAAGACAGAAACTATTTTATATTTTGGAATTAAATTGTATCAAGTATTTTGCTGGTTCAAATAATATTCTACAATTGAATATTTGTTGAACAATCACAATAAACTGTGTTTTGATTTAAATACACACATAATTTATAAGGATATAAGACCATTTGGTCACACTTGCTGGCCTTTTCAATAAATACGTAATTGAAAAAAAAATTCTTTGTTCACAGGAGGTAGGCCCTGGGCTGGATTAAGAAAACCTAATTGTAAGTTACCAATTCTGGAATCATGTAAGCATTTGGCCAAATGTAAGTCTGGACAAATGATGGAGCTCTGCTTCCCCATGAGCAAAATGGAATAACATCACAGGATTATTATAAATGCTTAAAGTCAAATATAAGTACAGTAATTAAACTATAAAATGCTACACAAATTGAAGGGTTGTTTTTTCTCCTTTAGATTCTTCATAGAAATGTCATAGTGTAGAAAATACACTCTTTTATTTTCATGAAACTCAAAATTTAGATAGAGAAGCAAAGGATGCATTAAGAAAATAAAGAATAAAAAGTGGGAATGAATGGATAGTAGAAACAGGCAAAGAAGAAAAAAATGTTAAGTTGACTTTCGGGAAAAGAAAAATAATTCTTTTGTGTAATATACCATAGACCAAGAACTGTGGTAAGCTTGAAATATAACATTGGCGATAGCATATCACTTAGTCTGAGATGTGCCACAATAAAGATGAATATATGCTGATTGCTAATGGGGTGTGCATGTGGTTTGGAGGGGTTATAAAGAGCTTCACGGTGATGTGTGTTCACAGTTTTGAAGAATTAACAGAAGTTCATCAGTCAGGGAAGAGGAGAAAGCTTATTGCAGGTAAAAGACAGAGAAGTAAGACATTGCTTGGCATGTTTGAGTATTGCTTTGATCCATTTCCCCAGTATTGCATGTTGAGCAAAGTTTGAAGATGAAGGATTCTGCAACACCTGAGGGTGACTAAATTCCAGGAAATACAGAGAAAAGCATTGGGTTGCTGCTATACACCTTGATAGCTCCTTTTTATGGTTATGCTTTTATTCTGTTGGGTAACAATGCATTTCTCTATGCAATGAAATATTAACTAAAAATCAATATATTTAAAGCAGGGGTTCTATGAAGTTTCAGTTGGTTTTCAGGCAAATAATTTTCACTCTAAGTGATGCTGCTTGAAGGAAAAATAATGCTTTTAATAAAATACCTATTACCAGTTAGTGACTCAGTTGTAAGGGATCTCAAAATGACAGGAAAATTTTCTGTATCAAAGCTAATGAGCACATAGTCCCAGATAGCAAATTCTCAGGTTACACTGCTTTCTTTGCCTTTTGCAGTAGTTTGCTTATTTTACCATTGGTGTTTTTCTTAACAGCAGAACTATGTAATAGTGCAAAGAATTCACTGGAGGTCAATTAGAAGAAATAGAATCATCATTGCTGACAGGTGTATAATTGTTCTGACAGTAAAAATCACTTACTAACTCATCTGGGAAAAAAAAAATAGCCAAAACTAACCTTTGGGAAGAAGTCAACCAAGATTTGCTGTTTTAAATTCTATTGCCAATAACAGCAATTTTATTTCTTTATGCATAATGAAATAATTATTTGTTCATATACAGACTCTTACATTTCCCTTGGGAATATCTACAGAAAGGAAATATATACAAATTATTTTAATAGGACTTTAAAAATTGCTTTGGGAAGATTAAATAGCACCAAATAATAATTTCACCTCAAAGAAAAGGATAGTTTTAGGAAAGAGTAGAAAGAGAGACTATTTGAGTACTGAATAGCATCAACCTTCAACATTCATGGGATAAACTCTCAGTGGATGTGTGTGTGTGTGTGTGATATATTTCCCTAAGTCTCTTGAGATATAACCCACACACCATACAATTCACACATTTAAAGTATACAATTCAATACTTCTTTTGCATATTCACAGTGTGGTACTACCATCAGTTTTAGAGCATTTTATTACCCCTAAAAGAAACCCCATGCCCATAAACAGTCACTGTCATCCTGCTCACCCTCTTGCCAACCCTAAGCAACCACTAATTTACTTCCTGTAGATTACAAATTTTTTAAATGTAAACATGTAAAGAAAATAATTTTTGTAAGGACTATGAGATATGGATTCAGCTTCATTCTTTTGCATACAGTTACCCAGGTGTCTCACTATCATTTGTTGGAAAAAAAAGTCTTTTCCAATTGAATAATCATGGCACCTTGTCTAGGAACAATGAATCATAGATACATGGGTTTATTTCTGGATCCAATTCTATACTATTGATCCATGTATCTTTCCTTATGTCAATATCATATTGTGTATGGGTTTGTTTTTCTTTTTAATTGAGACAGAGTCTTGCTCTGTTACCCAGGCTAGAGTGCGATGGTGTGATCATGACTCACTGCAGCCTCAACCTCCTGACTCAAGTGATCCTCTCTTCTCAGCTTCCCAAGAACCTGGGACTACAGCCATGTGCCATCATGCCTGGTGACTTTTTTTTTTTTTTTTTTTTAATGTTTTGTAGAGGCAAGCTTTCACTATGTTGCCCAGGCTGGTCTCCAACTCTTGGGATCAAGTGATAATCCTGCCTCAGCCTTCCAAAGTGCTGTGATTACAGGTATGAGCCACCACACCTAGCCCAAACTGTCATTATTACTGTAGCATCGTAACAAGTTTTGAATTCAGAAAGTGTGAGCCCTCTTTGTTCTTCTTTATCAAGATTTTTTTTTACTATTTCTGATCACTTCAATTTCCATATAAAATTTAGGATCACTTTGTCAATTTCTTCAAAAAAAATTCGAATAAGGACTAGGTTGATGCCTTAATTTGGGGAATATTGACTCCTTACAAGATTAAACCTCTTGATTCACAAACACGGAGAAAATAAATGTCTTTCCATTTATTTCAATCTACTTTCTTTAAACAATGTTTTACAATTTTCAGTAAATAAATCTTGTGCTTATCTTGATATACTTATGTGTAAGTATTTTTAGGTTTTCATATCAGGGTTATACTGGTCTCTTAGAATGACTTGGAAAATGTTCCCTTTTCTTGTGTTTTATAGAAGAGTTTGTGAAGAATTGCTATTAATTATTTTTAAATATTTTATAGATTTCACCAGTGATGCTACCGGGGCCTGAGATTTTCTTTATCAGAGATTTTTTGCTTAAAAATTCAATACATTTACTTGTTTTAAGTCAACTCAGATTTTCTATTTTTCTTGCTTTGGTTTCAGTAGTTTTTTTTTTCTAGGAAGTTTTCCATTTTATATATTATCTAATAAGTTGACTTACAGTTGTTAAGTGTTCCCTTATACTATAAACAAAGAACTGAGTAAATAAGGAAGATACTTCAAAATAATAAAGTTCATATACGGCAAAACCACAGGTAACAACTTGCTGAACAGGGAAAAATTGAAGGCCTTTCTTCTAAGATGTGGAACAAGAAAAGGATGCCTACTTTCACCACTTTTATTCAACATAATAGAAGAATTTCTGGCTAAAGCAATCAGGCAAGAAAAAGAAATAAAAGGCATAAAGTAGGGAAAGAAGTCAAATTAGCTTTACTCACAGATGATCTCATACCTAGAGAAACCTAAAGACTCTACCAAAAAAAAAAAAAAAACTGTTAGAACTGATAAACAAATTCAGTTCACACACAAGTCAGTAGCATCTATACATGCTAACCAGCATACAATCTGAATAAGAAATCAAAAAAGCAATTCCATTCACAATAGCTGCAAGAAATATAAAATATCAAGACTCAATCTAACCAAATAAGTGAAAGATCTATATGAAGAAAATTATAAAATTCTGATGAGAAAAACTGAACAGGTAACAAAAAATGGAAATATATTGCATCCTCATGGATTAGAATAATTAACATTGTTTAATGATAATACTACTCAAAGCAATTTACAGATTCAGTGCAATCCCTGTCAAAATACCAACAAGCATTCTTCATTAAGAATAGAAAAAAAAATCCTAAAGTTTATATGAGCCACAAAACATCCCAAATAGCTAAAGCTGATGTCTGGCCCTGTTGTTACTGTACCCAGCTGCTGGGCTTCCCTATTGCTATCGCATTGTTCTTTTGATTTCTACATTGTCCTGTGGCATAATCGTTCCACAGTTTTAGCCAATTAAAGGTGTGTCTCTTTGCAGAGATAGTTTTTGAGACCAATTTGGTTTGACCCCAGGAAGACTTTTCGCCATTCTTTCGCTGATTTGTTCTGGTAAACTTGCTGACATGTGGTTTAAGCTTTTGCTCTTATACCAGCATTTTTAAATTGATCATCACCAAAATCTCCAGGCTTGAATTTTCCCACACACTGTTTCAAATGAAGTCAGTTCCTTTGGGGCAAGCTTCAGAACTGTCTATTCTTCGGACTGCCTTTCCCCACTGGGCAAAATCTTGAAGTCACTGATGAGAAGCTAGGAGTGGGAATAGTGGCTTCTCTCAAAATGACACAGCTGCCTTATGAGAACAGTCCTGGGCAGTGGCAATAATCTCTAGACTTTTTGGCTCACCTCTCCAGGTGTGGAATCTTGGCCTTATAAGTGAGTTGGAGACAGGACAGAGCCACGGAATTCTTTGCTTTCTGCATCTGAAGTAGAGATTCTACCTTGTGATTTGGTCCTTTGGTGGTTGGGAGAAGGAGGATCCAGTTCAATAGGTTGCACCTGCTCTGTAGGAGATTGGTCAGGGTGGTGGGAAAAATTATAGGAAAGATGCAAACCTTCTTGGAAGGCTGGGAGGTTTTACAAAAGCTTTGAGAGAGGATTATAGCCAAAGGTAGTTAAATTCTCTTATCCAGAGGCTGAGAGCGAAGGGTATATAACAGGGGAATATAAAGGGACATATCTAGATAAATCTGTTTACTTACGTCTCCAGAAAACAACCTTTGATTATTTGTATGCAGGACTGCTCTCTACTTGGGGGTCGACAATGTTAATTACCCACAAATTGTGTTTGCTCCAAGCTTTTTTCTCATTAAATTTGTACTAAAATAAATGTGAGCATTGCCGGCTTATGGTGGCTGCACTCTTGTCAGTGGTGCTAAGCAATGCAGTCCCCTAGCTGAGCTGGCAAGCAAAATACCTATGTTAGCATACTTCATTCATCCGTCACTCGGCCAGAGTCTGCAGGACAGACTTGGCAGCAGGTGGTGCCCCATGTGAGGAATGCTGCAACGGATCATGACAGAACCCTAGAAAACCAAGGTGAAGAGACTGCACGGTCAGTAAGTCATTGGTGCCTGCTTCGGATTTCCAAGTTCAAGGGAATTGTTCAGGCTAGGGTTGCATCATAGGACAACAGTTATCAGCTCAACAGCAACAGTATATAAAAGTATTGAAACAGCTGCTTAAAGGTAGCAGAGGCTTGATTTCTCAGGCTCAATTAAGAGACCTCACGCAAACTTATTTTCTATAACCCATGGTTCCCAGAAGAAGGCATGCGAGATGTAGAGCTCTGGGAACAAGTGGGTAAAACTCTTAAACAACATCATGCACAAGGGCAACAGGCCCCAGTAACATCTCTAATGTTATGGGCTTTAGTTAGGGCTTCTTTGGTCCCACTGTACAAAGAAGAGCCTAAAAAGGGAAGGGAGGAGGAACTGTCACCTACCTTACTGCCTCCTCCTCTTCCTCCTGGCGCCGCCATTACCAGGCAAACACACCTAAGAGGAAACAGAGGTTTTGCCAGAGCCCCCTCCTCCAATAAATTGGAAATAGGACAAGGGATACGTTACAGCTATGGGACACTGTCTTAGGCAAGCGGCATTAGAAGGGGAGCTCTTGGCCTGCCTGGTAATGCAAGATCAACAAGGCAATCAGTTGTATGAACACATTTCTTTTGACGCTTATAAAGAGACAAGAAAAAGCATTAGAGAAAACAGCTGTTAGCCCATTTATGAAAGGATTAATTGAAGCCATAGCAGACAACTTCCGTATGTCCCCATGGGACTGGTCGGTGCTAGCCAAAACAACTTCAGAGCCCAGCCAATACCTCCTCTGGAAAGCAGAATATGATGAGTTGTGCAAATAACAAGCCAAACAGAATCAAGTGGCTGGGCAAGACATAACAGCTGCTATGCTCCAGGAGATGGGTCCCTATGCCAATGTACAACAACAATTAAGTTTTTTTCCCCAAGCCTAGGCACAAGTGTCTTTGTGCACTCTCACAGCTTTGGACTGAATTTCTAAAAGTGGAGTTCAACAGGGATCTTTTATAAACGTTCAACAAGGGCCTCAGGAACCATTTGTTGAATTTATCAATCGGTTAACCCAGGCAATTAAGAGATAAGTTAGTCATGCCCCAGCCACTGATATCTTATTGTTGCCAGTGGCTTATGAAAATGTTAATATCGACTGCTGACAAGCAATGCTGGCAATCAGAGGAAAGGCACCCACAGTCAGGGGACTTGTACAAGCATGTCAACTGGTGGGGTCTGAAACACACAAAGCCAAAATATTGGCTATGGCATTACAGCCTCCTAAAGTGAAAACACAGAAATCTCCAAATTGTTTTCTATGTGAAGAGCCAGGTCATATGAAGAGGGAATGCCCCAGTAGTAGAGACCAAGGTAACTCAGAAAAATAACCCCCTTCTGTATGTCCCCACTGTAAAAAGGGGAAACATTAAGCAAATCAATGCAAGTCCAAATTTGATAAATGCAGCAACCCCCTAAGTAATCAGGCAGGAAACTTCATAAGGGGCCAGTCCCAGGCCCTGCTTCAAACTGGAGCAATGCCAGTGGCCTTCCTCGGTCAGATGGAAAGCCCACTGTTCTCTTTCTCAGAGCAGCCCCCTCTGGGAGCGCAGGACTGGACTTACTCCGCCCCAAAGAATTAGTGCTAAAAGAAAGAGAAGACCCTAAAAGGGTTGCAACCGGGATCTGGAGCCCACTGCCTCCGGGAATAGTGGGATTAGTCCTAGGGTGATCAAGCCTATCCAGTAAAGGAATTCATGTGCTCACTGGGGTAATTGACAGTAATTACCAAGGTGAGATGTTAGTTATGATGGAATGTAAAAGTCTGCATATTCTTCCCCCTGGATCAAAGATAGCTCAGTTACTGCTTTTACAATACTGGGTCCCCAAATCCCAGGGAAAGGAAAGGGGAAAGGGAAGTTTTGGGAGCACGGGAGCCACAGGAGAATATCGGAACCAATTAATCACTGATCAAAGACCCATGATTATCTTAAAAATTGGAAATAAAAATTTTACTTGCTTATTGGACACAGGGGCAGATATTTTAATCATTAGTGATCAAAACTGGCCAGAAACTTGACCTTGGGTCACTCAAAAACAAAAAATTGTCAGCATCAGGGAAGCGCACACAGCCAAGCAGAGCACACATCATCCCCTAACATGTTGTGATTTGGAGGGAAGAAAAGCAATTATACAACCTCTAATCATGCCCATCCCTGTTAATCTTTGGGGACAGGACTATTAGCCCAGTGGGGGTCACTCTGCAGACCCCCTTCTAATAATGGCCACTGTTATTATTCCTCCCCCACCCTTAATGTGGCTCTCTCAAGATGCAATTTGGGTAGATCAGTAGCCCTTAAAGGGAGAGAAATTACAAAGAGCCCCCATGAATTAGCTGAGAAGCAACTAAAAGCCAGCCATATAGAACCATCAAACAGCCCTTGGAATTCTCCCATTTTCATCATTCCCAAGAGGACTGGCAAATGGAGACTTTTGCATGACTTACGGGCTGTTAATGCTAGTTTGCAACCTATGGGGCCCCTTCAACAGGAGCTCCCTTTCCCCACAGCAGTTCCTCAAGATTGGCCTATAGTCATTATTGACTTAAAAGACTGCTTGTATACTATTCCCCTTGCAGAAGAAGACAGAGAAAAATTTGTGTTTACCATACCAGCTATCAATAATGAAAGGCCAGCTTGCTGATTTCGTTGGAAAGTACTTCCTCAAGGGATGCTAAACAGTCATACCGTGTGTCATTATCATGTAAATCAGGCTTTGCTCCCCAGTAGAAAAAAATTTCCTAATTGCAAGATTATTCGTTTTATGGATAATATTTAACTAGCAGCACCAACGGAGCTAGTACTTTTAAGTTTATATGCATCTGTCATAAAGAATATACAATTGAGAAGTTTAATCATTGCACCTGAAAAAATACAAATGTCCTCTCCTTGGAAATATCTTGGATACATACTAACTTCCCAGTCAGTAAGACCTCAAAAGGTTTAATTAACTACTAGCAACTTACACACCTTAAATGATTATCAAAAATTACTAGGTGATATTAACTGGATTCACCCCACCTTAGGCCTAACTACTGATAAGTTACAAAACCTCTTTTTTATCCTAAAGGGCAATACAGCCCTAGACTCTCCCAGGTATTTAACCTCTGCAGCAAAAAAGGAAATTGAGAAAATAGAACAAGCTATTTCTCAGAGGCAACTAGATCGCACAGACCCACAATATTCAGTTCAATTGTTTGTTTTTCCTGCTAAACATTCCCCAACAGGATTAATAGGACAGATGGCCCCAGGGCTGCGCTTCCTAGAATGGGTTTCTTGCTCACATACTGGGACTAAAACACTATCTCCCTATATCCAGCTACTTAGTAAAGCTATCTATTCAGGCCACAGATGATACAGTCAGTTGCTAGATTATGATCCTGATGTCATAAGAATTCCCTTGAGTAAAAAGCAATATTTGAAGCAGTATTGCCCCTGTCTCTAGATCTTCAGATAGCACTCTCTGACTGTCCAGTCATATAGAGCATGCCCTTCCTGCTGACAAACTACTTCAGTTCTCATCTTGTATTCCTATAGTTGTGTTGCAAAAATAGTTCACTCCCTCATACCTAACACTTTAATGCTTTTTACTGACGGTTCTGGTAAAAATGGAAAAGCACCTATTAGGTGGAAACCACATAATTTCATCACTCATTCTGGATTTACTAGCACTCAAAGCGCTGAGGTTGGAGCCTTAATATTGGCTCTGGAAACCTTTTCTACTCAGACTATCAATATTGTTAGTGACTCTGCTTACTCTATTGCAGAACTTTGAGACAGCCCTCATTAAGTCCACTCTTGAGTCCACCCTGTGTGCACTTTTTCTTCAACTTCAGCAATTGCTAGATCAACATACACATCCTATTTTTATCATACATATTCGAGCCCACAACTCATTGCCTGGCCCAAAAGCTTATGGCAATGATCAAGCAGACCTGTAGGTTATGACGTCACTGCTTGACCAAGCCACCCAATCACATCAATTTTTCCATCAAAATTGGAGAAACTTAACTAAACAATTTCAACTTACCCAAAGACTAGCTAAACAAATTATCCTGCAATGCCCAGATTGCCAGCTTACAGGCATGTCCCCTCCTTCAACAGGTGTTAACCCTAGAGGACTAGAACCTAATTAGTTATGACAAATAGATGTTACTTATGTCCCTGAATATGAAAAACTTACATATGTACATGTATCCATTGATACCAATTCTCACTTAATTAGCACTCATGCTCTTCCTGGAGAGTCCACCCAATATGTTATTAAGCATCTTCTCTTAACTTTTGGGTTTATGGGGCGGGCCCACAAAAATTAAAATTGATAATGGTCCAGCTTATATCAGCTCACAATTTCAACAATTTTTTCACCAAAGAACATCCAACATTCCACAGGCATCCCATATAACCCCCAAGGCCATAGTAGAATGTATCCATTCCACTCTAAAAATATGCTCAGAAAACAAAGAAGGGGGAATATTAGTAAGGACCCTGCATCACTACTAGCACAAGCCTTATTTACTCTTAGTTTTTTTAATTTAGATAAATTTTAATCAGCTATAGAAAAGCACTTTGCTAAAACCTCTCAAGACATAAAACCCGGGGTTTTATGGAACAATGTAAATAGTAATGTATGGTGTGGTCCATATGATTTGCTAACATGGGGAAGAGGATATGCTTATGTTCACACTCCCTCTGGTCCTCTTTGGATTCCAGCATGACACATCAAACAATACCATGGCATGGCTAGGACCCAACCCAGTACCAGAAACGAAGGAATTGACCCTGGAGGAACTGCAGCTCTGGACGATGCAGCGTCCTTGGACAACACAAGTCCCGAACATCACCTGGGAGATGCTGAAGAAGACAACTCAGCAGGCTGAACGAATTCTGCTCCAGACACAGACACCATTCACTCCAGATAACTTGTTCCTTGCTGTGCTTTCTGTTGTACATTGCAACTCATGTAGGGTATTGATCCTTTTTATGCTCTCACTTCGTCTGCAACCTGTACCTGCTACACTCTATTGGGATCATCTCTTAGATTCGCCTTTCTTCCACCCTGTCACCTGGGCAGACATCCCCTTCCCAGCCTCTAATAACATAACTGCTTGGCTAGGAGGGACCGACTTACCCCCAGTGGGGTCCCTCATTAATGGCACACATTGGACTAAGGTGCCAGGTAACACTACATATGATTCCACTATCCTCCCACTGTGTGTAAGTGATAAAAGTTCTACTCTTACTGTGTACCTGCCTAAACACAATTATAGTTACATCATGGCCAAGGGAATTCCTTAACAGACTTGGTTGCAGTTATCCTCAAACCAGGCAATGCAATAAATGCCACTTTCCCCAACATTCCTTCCTGTGCTAAAGAATGTAGCCAGGAAAGCAATGGATTCCACTTTGGCTGGGAGGTTTGTCATGGGGAACAACACTGTAGCCTCTAGTTAGGCAATTATATCATCTTAGACTGGGACCCCTACTGCCATTTGCAGAGCGACCATACTGATGTCCACATCCATGGTGGCATCAATCACAGTTTCATAGCCTCATCCCATTCCCCTATAATTTGGGCCAATGGGGGCATGGCCCAATATCTCAGCCCCCAAATAGAATCCATGCCACCCCAAGACATTTTATGGCACCTGGGACATCTTAGCACCTCCCTTGACACCTGGCATGGGACATATCATAATTCCAGTAACAATTTTAGTATGATCTTTATTCACAATCACACAGATCAGTGTGTAATTTGCACTACCCATCCATATGTTTTCCTTATGGGAACCAATATTTCCATTACACCCCAAAACTCCACATTTGTGACCCGAGTGCAAGGACAGGCTTGGTTTGCTTCATGTATCACTAATTATGATATATCTAATTTAAATATTACTAGTGTCTTGGTATTAAGGAGACAATCTGAGGCATTCCTACCAGTCAATTTGACATGTGATTGGCAAGGTTCCTCTGCCCTCGCCACCTTAGAACGTGCCCTGTCCCAGGTCAGACACGGAAGATTCATAGGCACACTTATAGCCTTTATAGTCTCAGCCATAGTCATCCTGGCAACTGCTAGTGTTGCTGTGGCCTCTATTACTGAATCAGTACAAACAGCTACCTTTGTAGATAACTTGGCCAGAAATGTGTCTAACAAGCCTCTCTTATAGCAGGGTATAGATCAAAAGCACCTTGCATGTCTGCAAGCCCTCAAGGCTGCCTTGGAATATGTAGGGGAGCAGCAAGATTCACTGGCATTCCAACAGCAATTAAACTGTGACTGGGAGCAAAAGCATATCTATGTCACCTCTCTACCTTGGAATCAATCAATACATAGTTGAGAAGAAGTAAAATAACACCTCTGGGGAACCTTACACAATAATTTAACAGCAGATTCAAGGCAACTTAAAACTAAAATTCTAGAAACGCTAAACGCCATAGATCTACACACCCAACAAACAGCCATATGGAAGAATGTGTGAGAACATCTCTCCTGGATAGACCCCCACTCCTGGGGGGGGTGTCTCTCCTTAATTGGAAAAAGATGTTACTGATTATTCTCAGGTTTGTCTTATGTTATTTACTAATCCTAGGATGCAAAGCTGGAAAACGAGTTATAACCGCTGTACCTTACAAACCTGTTGCTGTGCACATCTGTACTCTTCAATCAATAAAACCTGATGCAAAAAATGGAAAATGGGGAGATATAGGAGATTGGTCAGGGTGGTGGGAAAAATTATAGGAAAGATACAAACCTTGGAAGGCTGGGAGGTTTTGCAAAAGCTTAGGGAGACGATTATAGCTGAAGGCAGTTAAATTCTCTTATATGGAGGCTGAGAGCAAAGGGTAGATAACAAGGGAATGTAAAATAACTTATCTAGATAATCTGTTTACTTATGTTCTCCAGAAACCAACCTTAGATCATCTGCATGGAGGACTGCTCTCTACTCGGGGAATCAACAATATTAATTACCCACAAATTGTGTTTGCTCCAAGCTTTTGTCATTAAATCTGTACTAAAATAAATGTGAGCATGGCTGGCTTATGGGGGGCTGCACTCTCATCAGCGGTGCTAAGTGGTGTCGTCCCCTAGCTGGGCTTTGAAGCAAAATACCTGTGTCAGCATACTTCATTCATCCATTGCTCTGCCAGAGTCTGCAGGATAGACTTGGTGGCACTGCTCTATCCCAGAGATTCTGCAACCTGAGGATAGATTGAATGAGAAATGCAAGCAGCATGCCCCTCTTAGGGTAAAACCATAGCCTCAGACTGGGATCTTGAAGGAGAAGAAACTCCACAGATGATGGATGAGGCAATGGTAATAGACTGGGTTGTGCCATAGACAATTGCTGTTCTTAGCAAGATTTAGTAAATGTTCTTGAATAAATATTTCTTTATTGGTTGTATGCCTTTAGTACAGATTCTGGTGACTTTAAATTCATTTTTAGAATAATTTATATAAGTTAAAATTCTTATTTTCCTGGAAAGAGGGTTTCCTACACTCCTTACTCCCCCAATCTGGATGTCCTACCTCTTTTAGATGATTTCTTTTAAGGAAATCAGTTTATATGTACCTCCTGGGACATCACTAGTAGAAATGATGTAACCCTAGAAATACTTACTTTTCAAGGTTGGGAGACAAGAATGACATTTACTCATTATACTGCACCAGATATGGTTCTAAATAACTTACATTCAAGCTTTCATATTTACTCCTTGAAATAATGTTTACTTCACTATACCATTGCCTTCTTTAGTAGCCACTGAAGGTGGCTTCAACAACTCAGAACAGTTAACAGCCATTGTTTAAATTCTATGCTAAGCATTGTAGTTACAAAGCCTTCTGTTAACATTATGAAAAATTTCACTTAACAGCTCTGGCAGCCATACCAGACATTGCTAACAGCTCCAACTTGGGAGCTTACCTCCCTGCATCGGAATCTGGGAGAAGTTACTTGACATTCTGAACCTATTTCCTTATTTGGCATCTACCCACCTTTCCACTCTCAAGTATCATCAAGCTTCCCCCCAGTAGGTAAGTTACTATTACAGGTGAACAGTTTACAGCTCTTTTAATGAGTATATTGTTTCATGTATTTATTTTTTTATATACCTCTTTGTTCTGGCTTTATTAAGTTGTCTTTCCTCTTTGTTAGAATTTCAAGATACCCTTCAGCATCCAAATTAAGCATCAACTCTTCAACCCAGTAATGATGATAACTTTCTTTCATTTTTCTCACCATAATACCTTATATTGCTCTCTTGTTACAAATAATAATTTAAGATTCAATTGCCTTGCCACATAGGAATTTCATTAAATATAGGAAATTTCCTCTTCCTAACTGCATGCCTGTTGCATGAAAGTATTGAACACATTTGTTGCATTGGATAGAACTGAATCAAGAGTTTCAAAATCACATTCAGAAGCAAAGGTCAAATGAAGTTTTTCTTCTTCATAATGAGTATATATATATATATGCATTCTCTGCTTAGAAAACACAGGTCTAGGTTGGCAAGTCAGAATGATTGTGTCTTTTCCAGGTCATTGGATTAGGATGGAAAAGAACATATAGTCTTTAGCAAGTGCACTTTTTTAAATTGTTAAATCAAATCCTCTGCTTTTGGGCCTGAATATATGCTGGTCCTCTACCTTAAAAAGTTATTGTGCTCTGTCCCAGGTGCATGGCTTCATCTGTTCTTCCTGCCTCCTTGATGTCATGTTTTAGCAATGCCAAATTCACTCACACAAATTCTCTCATACTTTCTTGAATCTCTGTATAGGCTGTTACCTGTCATGACAATTTCCATCTCTATTCTCAGCTTACCTACATGGCAAACTGTAATTTATTATTTAGAGCTCAGTTTAATCAGTTTAATCTATGATGTAGATCCTCACTTACTTACACAAGCCAGTTTAGACATTTTTTCCCTTTTGTTTCCACTGAAATGTGTAGAAATGACATGATGATACTGTAATTGTTGTGTATTTATGTAAGTTATCTGAGGCCATAGAATGGTTATTTCATTTTTGAATTCTAAGACCATAGCATGGTTCCTGAGACATGTTGGGAGCTCAATAAATATTTGTTAAATTAATGAATTATAAATTCATTGTCAGCTTAAGATTTTCTTACTCTTGCCTTTCCTACAAAATAAATATTAACCTAATCATAAAAAATTACCTCTTCTTTCAGGTAAATGTTAAATGTTTGATAGTATAAAAAAATGTAAAAAAGAAAATCTGAAAACAATTATTTTAAAATAAAATAATAGCATTTAGAAGAACATTCCAGATTTGAGTACTGAAGATTACAATTACATTAAGAAGCTTAAATTATAGAATTTCTATAAAGAAGGGATTGGGAAGGGTTTTTATTTGCTTAGTGGTTCCTACATTGGCATATGAAAAGGCAAATGCTGTAGTACTAAGGAAAGCTTTTATTAGCACATGTTAATAACTATTTTACAAATACCAACTGAATGGAAAGTACTGGCATTATTAGCAGTAAGTCAACTTTAATACTAACTGATGGAGGTGAGGTGGGGAAAGATGTGGGTAGGTTATTGTCTTGAAATAAATTTAAAGAGAATTTTCCTTATGTTTGCATGAAATTTAAAAGTAAAATTTTATTTCAAAATCCATGATATTATTTAATATAGTAATTAATTTGGGTAGTCTGATGCAGTAGCAGAATAGTATATCACATTAAATATAGATTTACTATATTTTATGTAGTCACTCTTCTATGGTTGGATACTTAGGCATTTTATCTTTGTCTATAAAGCTTTTTTATGCTTTATTATTTTTAATATTTTGGATGCATTTTTTGTTAGAAGTTGTATTTGAGAGATGATATGGATGAATATTTTAAAATAATGAGACATTATCAAGACATTACATATCTGATAAAAGTCTAGTATTCAAAATATACAGACATAGTTCAGAGACATTCCAGGGTTGGTTCCAGACCACCACAATAAAGTGAGTATCACAATAAAGCAACTTACAAATGTTTTGGTTTCCTAGTTCACATAAAAGTTCTGTTTATACTATACTGTAATCCATTAAGTATGAAATAGCATTATGTCTAAGCAAACAATGTATATATCTTAATTTAAAACCACTTAATTACTAAAAAATGTGAAAAATCATTTGAGCCTTCAGGGAGTCATAATCTTTTATCTGGTGGAAGGCCCTGCCTCAATGTTGATGGTTGCTGACATGATCAGGGTGGCAGTTGCTGAAGGTCAGCGTAGCTGTGGAAATTTCCTAAAATGGGACAATAATGAAGTTTGCTGCATCAATTCACTCTTTCTTTCATGAAAGATTTCTCTGTAGAATGTGATGCTATTTGGTCATATTTACCCACAGTAGAACTTCTTTCAAAATTTGAGTGAATTCTCTCACACCCTGCCATTGCTTTATCAATTAAGTTTATGTAATATTTTAAATATTCTGTTGTCATTTCAACAATGTTCACAGCATCTTCATCAAGAGTATATCCCATTTCAATGAGCCACTCTCTTTGTTCAGCCACAAGAAGCAACTCCTCATTCATTCAAGTTTTATTGTGAGATTGCAGCACATCATTGGGCTCCATTTCTAAACCTAGTTATTTTGCTATTTATTTCTACCACATCTGCAGTTACTTACTTCAGTGAAGTCTTGAACCCCCTCAAAGTCATTTATAAAAACTGGAATAAGACCGGGCGCAGTGGCTCATGCCTGTAATCCCAGCACTTTGGGAGGGCGCGAAGTGGGCAGATCATGGGGTCAGGAGATTGAGACCATCCTGGCCAACATGGTGAAACCCCCGTCTGTACTAAAAAAAATACAAAAAACTAGCCAGGCGTGGTGGTGGGCACCTGTAGTCCCAGGTGCTCAGGAGGCTGAGGCAGGAGAATGGTGTGAACCCGGGAGGCGGAGCTTGCAGTGAGCTGAGATTGCACCACTGCACTCCAACCTGCATGATAGAGTGAGACTCCGTCTCCAAAAAAAAAATTGGAATAAACTTCTGTACTACTATTAATATTAATATTTTTACCTCCTCTCATGAATCATGAAAGTTCTTACTGGTGTTGAAATGATAAATCTTTTTCAGAAGGTTTTCAATTTACTTTGCCTAGAGCCATCAGAGGAATCACTATAACAGCTACAGCCTTATGAAATGTATTTCTTAAATTAAAAAAAAAAAAAACTGAAAGTCAAAATTACTCCTTGATTCATGGGCTGCAGAATGAATGCTGTGTTAGCAGGCATAAAAACAATTTTAATCTTCTTATACATTCCCATAAGAGCTCTTGGGTGACTATATTATAATAATGAGCAATAATATTTTGAAAGAAATATTTTTTCCTGAACAGTAGATCTCAACAGTGGGCTTAAAATATTCATTAAACCATGCTATAAACAGATGGGCTATCATCCAGGCTTTGTTCCATTTATAGAACACAGGCAGAGTAGATTTAACATAATTTTCAAGGGCCTCAGAATTTTCAGAATGGTAAATGATCAATAATTTTAATGTGAAATGATCAGCCCAGCCCCAACAAAAAAGTCAGCCTATCTTTGAAGCTTTGAAGCCTTGAAGCCAGTCCTTGACTTCTCCTCTCTAGCTATGAAAGTCCTAGACATAATCTTCTTCCAAAAGACAGCTATTCAGTCTACATTTAAAATCAGTTGTTTAGTGTAGATATTATCTTAACAAGATACTACTTCACAACCTCTAGGAAGGCTATGGTTTTTCAAAGTTGTTGGATATTAAGCAGGGCTTGTCTTGGTAAATTTAGTGCATGAAATAAGTTCACATGTAATGAGTACTTTTGATGAGAAAACCACAAATTATCATCTGGAGCAAGGATTGTTGTGCACCATAAAAATATATAAACATATATATATATATATTTATAGGTGCAAATATATATATGATATATATCATATATATGGAAATATATATCATATATATGGAAATATATATATATATATATTTACTTTTCATAGAAAGAACATGGACTTCAGAGTTAGCCTTGAAAGCAATTGATAGCTCCACCATGATAGATTTGGGACAAATCAGTTAACCTTGCTGATCTCTGTTTCTTCCCTCTAAGAAATAAAGATAATAATACTGGCACGGCAGTGGTGCTATCGGGGTTGTATCTAATACTCTATGTGAAGTGCCTAGCAAAGTGTCTGACATCATCACTGCTAAATAAAAGTTAACTTTATTATATCGTATTTTCATTGTTATGGCCTATTCACTGGTCTCTTGAGAGCTGAGGGCTGCCATTTGGCATGGGAGCTGAGTCTCAGCTAAGACAGCAGTGAGATCCAGCATAGAAACTACGAGGCTCAAATATCGAGCCTGCCCTCAGTCTATCCATATCTCAACTCTCAGAAACCTGGCAATCATGGCTCACCCATCCCAGGAAGGCTTCTCGAGGATTTCCCTTTGGGTAAACGGAGTATATCAACACACACACACACTCACACTTTGGCAAGTTTATATATGTACCACAAGACTTTTGAGAGTTTACTTTCACATACTATACCAATACAGTTTAAACAATAACTTGTTTTCTCTACCAGCACTCAGTGAGGTTACTTTGAATTTCTGTTTTTAATGTTATTAGGTATTAACTTCTTAATTAAATGCCCATTTTTTTAATGAAGATACCAAGGCAACAGATACTGTATATGTTTGAGATCAAATATCACTGAGCTCAACTATTGACAAACACTAATGCAGATTCAACTATCCAACATATATTGATGTTTACTTTGTTAAGAGTCTTCTGCAATCAGATTGTAACAGTCTTAGACAACAGGTTGCACCACATGATGCATAAAAATTTCTTATTACATGGAAGGACGGGTCATTTTAATCCAGGATGAGGTATATATTAGCAATTTTCCCATTTTATAGTAATGAGAAGAGACAACTAATGTATAGATATGTGATAATTATTCTTACACGTTTTAAGTTAAAATTGCAGGATTTTTTTGGAAGGAGAGCTTGTTTTGAATTGCAATATTTCAGATAGGTTAAATTTTAATGTCCAAAATAACATGAGACAAAGAAATATTGATGTCACTTTCCATGAAAACATGGAATTCATCTATATCAGGCAGTTACATTACTATATTGCCTTGCTGAACTCTATGAGAATAGAAGGAGGGCAAAATTGTCATATTATTTGAATGCACCTGAGGCATTTTAACTCTGGAAAAATTGTTGTGAAGAAGAAATCTCTGACTATATGGCTGTCAAATGGAGACCAATCACGGTCCACTTGGGCCCACCTTGTAGTCACTGTCAGCTTTTTATGTTTTCCATCCACCAGCACCATGGTAAGCACTGAGCCTAATACTGTAGGACAGTGGGGACAGGCATAAACTTATACATCAAAACATACCTGACTGTGAATCCCAGTTTCATCACTTAAACATTGTACAAATTTAAGGTTTTTGCAACATGCTGAACTTCAGCTTTCTTAACTTTCAGTTGGGGATAATGTCACATTGTTTTGCAATAACTATGAGAACTAATGAGATTGCATACTTAACAGCTAGAATAATGACCAGTACACATGAGTATTCATGTAATGTATCATCATATGAGTTCCCTGTCCACTGAAGGAATAACAAAGAAAGGTCTGAACCCTGAGGAAACTTTTAAAGATATATAAGTAAGTGTAACTTCTATCTCAAATGGGTTTGAATGGCGACAATTAAATTCTCTCTACAAAAGAAAAGCATTAGACCTGAAGGGAAAGCTTTTATAATGAAATAACCTACTGACAGTTACATTATAAGTGAGATAAGTACTGCAGAAGAGAAGAAGGGATTGGGTCTGGAATGTGGTAGGAAGAAGGCCCCTTGAGAGTGCTACGCTAAGACCCGTGTCTCACAAATAGGGAAACTGAGATTCAGAGTCCCCAAGTGGTGTCTCTAAGGTCAAAAGGGAATACATGTTACACTCAGGACTGGAGCTCAAGACGGCTGATGGTGTAATCGGTGCTCTTTCCACCAGGTATCTTATTATTTCTGGGCTTCTATTTTCTTGTCGATGAAGTGAATGAATTGATCTTTAAATCCAAATACATATTTATCTTTGAATGGACACTGAGACTTGTGATGGTCACTATCTGGGCCAAGGCAGATGTACTGGATAAGGCAGTGGTTTGCAGTTGGAAAGCTGAGTTTAAACCCTGGTTTTTTCTATCTTTTGGGTTTGGGAAAATTACTTGGCTTTTTTTAAGGTTCAATTATCTCATTTGAAAAATAAAAATAGGAAATATAGCAGTTAATACTCAGGGGTTTGGGGCAACCACATCTATAAAATATGTAATACTGGGCCAGGCATATAGTAAAGCACTGAAAAATAGTACCTGTAATTTTTTTTCGTCGACGTGTTTCAATATTCTTATTGATCCTTATATCTTTTAATGGAGGTAGGGGACCATGTCTTTAATTGCTTAGAAAAGTACTAAGTGAAGCTTTTACTTCAGGTCAATAAAATCAAGCTCTGGGCTGGTGTAGTCACTTCATACTTAACTGAATTTTCTCTGTTCCAGAGAGCCTTTAAGTGTGGTTCTGGGGACTGGAATGGCAATGACCAAACGTAATGGGAGGGTGGCCTTTCACCATTCCAATCTTCATATATATATATATATACACACACACACACACACACACATACATACACATACATGAATCTTCATATATATATGAATCTTCATATATATCTAATCTTCATATATATATACACATATACATATATATGTATATGTGTATATGTATAGAGAGAGAGAGAGAGAAGGTAGGGACCTGGTGGCTGAGAAGCTTCCAGCAAAACCTCCTTAACTCACCATCCTCAAAAGTCCTTGACACAGACACCCAGGAGCATTAAAAATAAATGGAAAATGTTGCCCATGCCTGTCTAAAGTAACTAAGTACAAGGACATTTGAGGACGTCTGTGAGCCACTGAAATGGGTTTTAGAGGGCTACATTTTTATTTGTCTTTATATTTTATTGCATTTTCATCCAAACGCAGCCCTTATAGATGCTGCTTCATGCTCCAAGTAGTTCAGCTAGTGAATTTGAAGAAGGCTTTTGAGATAGGCATCTTTTAACACTCAACCACTTTTTTTTTTCACACTCTTTTTCTCTGGCCTCTCAAGGAATCATTTTCTTTTGCACTTGAAGGAACTTTCGTTAAGTGGCCTGGAAGTGAGATCGCTGTGCATCCATCGTGGCAAAATTAATCCAGGAGTGAAAATGCCAAAAAGGAACCAGTTGTTTCTATTCTGAACACCTCCTTCAGTGGTCTGAATGAGAAAGCAAAGTACTTCCTGCAAGCTTCCCTGTAGCTCCTTTGAGAGTTATCAATACCTCCTTCTTCCAATCAAGGCCATCATCAAAGCTGAAGGGCAAAGGCAAGTCCTTAACAAGCAGGAGACTGAATCTCACAAAGAAAAAAAAAAAGGTAGCTGATCTCATCAGTTTCCAGAGAAACTGCAATTGAATTCTTTAGAAATTATACAAGGGAATCAATGATGCAGAGGAAAAATAATTCATAAAAGTGTTGAAAATGCACACACTCACAAAGCTTGCATTAGGGATAAAAGCATTAACTTTGGGATCAGGTAATGGGGCCTCGAAGACTACTTCTCTATTACACATTCATGATGCTTGGGCCACTCAGTCTCTGAGCTTCAGTTTCCTCATATATAAATGGCAATAATAGTAACATGTTATATATAAAGCTCACAAGAGTAATGATAAGTGGGGAATGTTTAGCATGAAGGGCAACAGATTAAAGACAACAAGGGCAAATAGAAGTAAACTTATTTTAGTTGGACTTGTGCTGTAACAAATTTTGACCCTGATATAAAGCCTCCTCTGTGTCCCCATCTCTCCTCTCCTTGTATACTCTAGCATTGCACTTCCACTGCGCTGAGAGCAGTACTTTCTTGCTTACCTCCTTGCAATGGATTGTAAGGTCTTTGAGGACAATGACCATGACTGCCTATGCCTTTTTCAGCTTTCCATTAATGGTATCTGCATAGGGCCTGACATTAGCAGCACTTAACAAAAACTAATTTGATAGATACATTAAGCACTTTATGAATGGATATATCCTGTTTTGTGAACATAACAGAATATTTGAACTGTAGGGGCTCATCTATTTGATGCTGCTTTTACACATGTAATTGCTACGACACAGGAAGACTAATTACTTGGTCACATAGTAACTTGGAGGTAGACTCAGAATTACAATGTCTATCTCCAGTATCCTGAACATGGTGCTTTTTCTGCTGCCTCACACTGCCTCCCTTCATTATACTTCTTTTTATTTAAATGTCAGAAAATGAGAAATTAGGGTCTGTGTGGTTTCTTATAAAGAGATTTTATGACTGATCTTTCTATGTTTACATTTTTAGCGTAAATCTTTACAAAACAACTGCAATCTTTGCAGATAACTTTAGGCGAAGTGTATTCTGGGAATGTTTGAATTCATTGTCAGAGTATTTTCTGACAAAGCACATGGACCAAAGATCTGACAAAATGCTAATCAAAGACAAAGAGAAGCTAGTACCTTATAATGAAATCTGTAAATGCATAGAGAAAAGTACAGTGTTATATTTAGGACTTGGATGGATTCTTTTATATGAATGCATATTAGAAGTTGTTATTGGTTACTAAAAAATAATTTCATAGCTGATCTTAAAATATGTATGTAGTTGAAAACGTATGAGCCCCTATTTTCATAGTACTGAATATAAATCATAAACTTAGATACCACTGAGTCAGGATTTGTGCTATGACAGAGAAAAGCTGATGTTTAGGTATAAATTATCCTAGACAAAGAGCTGTTAGCAAGTTTGTTTAATATTGTTAGAGCAGTGATTAAATTGCTTAGGTTAAGATTTGGTCTGTCCACTTAGCTAAAATATTAGTTTTGAAGAAGAGCTACTTATGTTTGAGTTCAGGTCTGTCCCTTAGTAACTGTATCTTGTGATAACCTTATGGGTTTAATTGAGCATTAACTTACTCCTCTGTAAAATGGGAATGATACTAGTAACTGTGCACGCCTCAGAGAAACATAAATTGGGTAATGTATGTGCATTGTCAATGAAAAGATACCTATTCATATCACAGGATCAGTTATAATTATCAGCAATAATAATGAGATAATGATTACAAATGATGATCTCTCACCAAGCATCTAGCCATGCCATATGCTATTGCTTGTTTTATGCTCTTGATATACATGAAAATATCAAATCTAAATTATGTGTAATTTTCAACATAATGCTTAACGCAGAGTTGTCTAATTTATACTAGCCTATTTTCTCACGAATAGTGAGGTTTCCCCATATTCAGAATATGCCCCAGGATGATCTGTGCTCATGGTATTTGCTGCCCTTTCCCAATGTCTTTGTCCCTGCACAAGGATTATACAACTGTGTTCTCATGGATGTAAAAGTGGCCATGTGATTTGCTTCAGCCAGTAAAATGTGGATGAAAGTAACCTATTGTCGTTTCTAGAGTAGAAGCTCATGGTTTCCAATGTCTCTTTCTTTATTCTCTGCGTCTGAACTACTAGTGCCCCAGATAGAGACTGCTTTGTCAGTCTTGGTCTCAGAGAAAGGATAGACAGAGCTGTACATGCCCCAAAATGAGCACTTGATATTAGGCATAAATGATTTAAAAATATTAAGTCATTCAGATCCTGGGGTTATTTGTTATCACAGTATAATTCAGCCTAAGGTGACTGAAACAGCTTTCTAAGATACAGAACTATTCATGCTACCTCCTCCTTAAAATACTCCATCGTTATCTACGGTATAATGTCCAAATTCCATAGCATGGCACTTACAAATTCTCATGCCCTGTTTCCTGCCAAGGCTTCCCCAGCCTCACTGCCTGTGACTGCTCTCCCTCACACTACACTGTCCAGCAATTTCAGACTGCGGCTAGTGCTCAGAAACCTTCTTGCTAACACATGCTTCTATGCATGCATCCACCTTACTTTAAGTAATCTTAGAAGATCCCTGAAAGGATTTTTCCTAAAAAAAACCCGGCTCAAATCATTCTTTTTCAGGAAGCTGATGCTGTACCTCTTGATCTTGATAGAGATAAACAGCCCATTTTGTATATTCTTTCTGCCTCTGTTTTCTTCTATAAATATATTTAGCACAAGATAGCAAAAGCGTAATGATTTAACTTCTTGAGAGCAGACTTAGGATCACATTTATTTCTCTGTTCCTGACAATGCCTAGTACAATGTGGACAGTCAAGAAATATTGATTTACACTTCCTTCATTTATCTTAAGGTGAGATAAAAAACACAAATTATATGTTTGAAATAAATGGATCCTACTTTATGGCCTGAGGATGTTCCCATGTCTTTCTATGTCTGAGTTTCTGTTTCAGTAACAGCAATGTCTTATACCAGAAAGTCCTTTGAAATCATCAAATGAAGCATTAAAAGTAGAAGCTATTAATCACCTTCAACATGATTTACAAACATATTTTATTAGCTCTCCTTAAGTCCCACTGGGCAAGTATTAATAGGAGTTTATTGACATCAATCTTTAAAAACAGAGTTTTCTCATTTGAAAATCAAATTAATGTGTCAGAATGTAGTTGAAATGTTCTGACCTTTTCTATTTAATCTATGTTAGTTCAGTGACATCCTGTCACCCTTATAATTCCCTCCTGAACCCTGTACTCATGTGAACAACTCTCCAGAGTTGAATTAGTCATATATTTTGGGAGAAATATAAGAATTTTCCAAGTCACAGTCTTGTACGAACCTTGAAGCCAAGGATTACTTTTCAGCCTTCATTGAGAATCCCTCCTTATAACTGACAGCGCTGCACATTCCTAAAACATTTCTATCAAAGACAGGCATTTTGAGCCCCACTTTCTAAATGAAAATTATGAGGCCTGGTTGCTCTTTCTTGGTGCCCAACGTGGCAAGCCAGGTGTACAACAGGACAAGTTAGGTGACAGACACAAGGGATTAACAGAGTGGCACTGGACTTAAAGCTCTGCCCTCAGAAACATCCAGACCAGTGGGAAGAGTGCCTCAAAAGAGTGAGAAAACAATTGTTTTGCCCAGCATTATAACAAACTGTCCAAATCAAGTGGTGGGGGACAGAGCAGAGAGAGCAAACTATTGTGCCTGCCATTAGGGTAGAGAAAGGGGGAGAAGTAGATGAGGGAAAGGTAAAGGCATGTGATATCGAACTGGACTTTGATGGATTAACATTACCATGGGGATGTGACAGAAGATACTGCATGTGCAAAGGCATGAGAATATACAAAGGATAGTATATTTGCGAACAATGCATGGTTTATCTCTAAATCAAACAGAAGAAGGATATAATAATGTAGATGAGCATTCAAGAACATGGTCTCTCACCCCATGCTGCTGCTGTGTGAATCCTGCCTATATAACCCTTCAACTAAAAGCACTATCGCAATGGATGGATTTTAAATTTGGGCGGGATTTGTAAACTTGAGAAAAAGATAGGCTCAATCTTAGGAGAGAAGAGAGATATTCCAAAATTCTCTAAAAGCAGGCCACATCTTTCTATTCAAATTAGTTACCACTGCAATCAAAATTGTTTTGCTTAAAAGACACAGACCAGCACAACACACATACACATACCCACACATACTGACTACAATGTTTCCAATTGAAGAATGGTTAATCAAATAATAGTACTCTCACAAGATAGGATATTATGTGATAATTTTAATGACATAGACATATTTACAATATAATCTTTAAAAAATATAATAATAAAATTGTAAACAGTGTGAGTCCATCCTGTAAAAAGGCATAAACATAAATTGTTTTAAAAATTAGAAGGGAACATACTAAAATTGCACAATAGGTCTTTCTGGGTAGGAGGTCTCTGACTGAATTTTTTTTTTTTTTTTTTTTTTTTTTTGAGATGGAGTCTTGCTCTGTTGCCCAAGCTGGAGGGCAGTGGCACGATCTCGGCTCACTGCAACCTCTGCCCCCTGGGTTTAAGTGCTTCTCCTGCCTCAGCCCCCTGAGCTGGGACTACAGCACATGCCACCATGCCCAGCTAATTTTTGTATTTTTAGTAGAGATGGGTTTCGCCATGCTGGCCAGGATAGTCTCAGTCTCTTGACCTCGTGATCCACCTGCCTCAGCCTCCCGAAGTGCTGGGATTACAGGCATCAGCCACCGTGCCCAGCCCTGAGTGATTTTTAAATTTATTTTTTCATAGGCTCTGTGTTCACCATTTTTTTTCTCAAATAAGCATGTACGCTTATAATCACACACATAGAAAATGCACATTGCTAAAAATAAACCTATAAAATACAAAGGTAAGTTTAATAGTTTGTCCTTGATAAGATTCGTTTTGCTTACAGTAGGCAAGGCAGTCCACTCACCAGATTTAAACATTCTCATTGGAAATAATTGAATCTTATTATCAAGAGTGCTTCATGAAATGCTTATGATTTACCCTGATCAACCATTCAAATGTGTTTCTACTTCAAGAATTGCCTTAACGCCTTACATAATGCAGGACTTGGTTGACCTTTTATAGAATTAAAGGACCATACAATTAACTTTTTTTATATACAGAGTTAAAACTTAATGAAAACGTGAGGTGAAATGCCAAGACTTAATTTGCAGAATCCTCTCCTACTTCTCATCATGAACTACTAAGGCAGTTTCCTGCTCTCTTCCTCTCAGGCACATTGCTTCTGACCAGAACATGATTTGCTCAGTGCATCCAGGTAGCCCATTCAGAAGGCAAGCACAGCAAGAATTCTAGAGGTGTGGAGCCAAAGGAGAATGGGCAAGGTTCGAGCTCCTGGGCGTGACAAGCTCCTCGGCTCTCTGACTCCGGAGTCAGACAAACCTAAACTCAAATTTCAGCTCTGTACTTACTAGCACCATAAGTGAGGCAAACTATTAAATTTCTAAGCCTCGATTACCTTACATTTAAAATGGAAATAATAGGCTGGGCACGGTGACTCACGCCTGTAATCCCAGCACTTTGGGAGGCCAAGGCGGGTGGATCACAAGGTCAGGAGATCGAGACCATCCTGGCTAACACGGTGAAACCCCGTCTCTACTAAAAATACAAAAAAATCAGCCGGGCGTGGTGGCGGGCGCCTGTAGTCCCAGCTACTCGGGAGGCTGAGGCAGGAGAATGGCAAGAACCCGGGAGGCGGAGTTTGCAGTGAGCCGAGATCGCACCACTGCGCTCCAGCCTGGGCGACAGAGCGAGACTCTGTCTCAAAAAAAAAAAAAAAAAATAGTAATAATAAAATAAAATGGAAATAATAATGATTGTACATCATAGAGTCATTCAGAAGCTTGATTAAGACTGTGCCCATAAATCATCCTGGAATATTTTTAAGGGCATAGTAAATATTTGCTGACTTATTAAAAACTCTCCGTATGTAGTCCATGTTTATGCCTCCATCTTTGGGTCATGCCATTCTCCCCACTGCCCCTGTCCTTTTCCCCACCTCCTGTTCCCTCAGTCTAAGCCATGTGGAAATACTGGACACTTCTTCAACCTCTGACTGTTTACTGCTTACAACCAAAGCTATTGGTATTTTCCAAAATCCTGTCTCCTCATCTTCCACAATAATAGAATTTTCACTGGACAAGTGGCCTCCAGGAGCATATACCACAAATCCCAGCCTTCTTTGCTGCTAAATTCCTCTAGATTTTGGGAGATGAGATATAAAAGAGAGCTTAATGGGGTGACTTCCCAAAGTGGTCTTTAAGAGAGTGCTAAGGTACATACTTCAACACACCCCTTTTCCCTCCTTTTCATTAAACTGCTGCCTAAATACAGATAACAATTTGACCAAGAAAATGAGGGTCACACCCAGAAATAGTAGAGAGGTGAATTAGAAAAAGTCCTGAGGACTGTACCAGCTTGAACTTTATGTGAGACAGAAATGAATGTCTCTCTTGCGTAAACCACTATTACTTGCAATTTTTCTGCTAGTTACAGCTAAACCTAATCCTACTTGAAAGAGTGCCAAACTCTTTATCCATGCGGATGTTTCTGCCTAGAATGCTATTCCTTGGGTCTATTTTTCACAGAAGATTTCTACCATTTTCTATGTGGATGCAGTCCAAGTATTGCCTCCTATGGATTCCTTCCTGGGTTCCATAGGCCAGGCAAGACTTGGCAGGTACATCATCTCTGTGATGCTAATTATATCACCTTGCATTTTAATGATTATTTTCTTGTTTGCCTCCCTCTCTACACTGTGAGATCCTTAGGGCTAGGTGTTGTGCCTCATTTATTTCTTGATTACATGTGCCCTTAGAGAGGCTGCTCCATGGTAGGCATGCAATAAACCTTTGAATTAATGAAGTGGTTAAATAAACGACTGGCCAAAAAAAAAAAAAGTAAAAGAAAAAGAATTACTGAGAATTTCTCTATCACTATTCAGCTAGGGTCCTCACATCACTCAATTTTTTTTTATCCACTCATCCTCTCCCGCAGCAATAGAAAGGGGTTGCTTCTGCATTGAGTAACAATTGCCTTCAGAGTTCCTTAGTCACATCAGAATGCCCTCCTCCAAGCTTTGCTGTAAATTCCTATTGATTTTTCTAACCAGAAATCTCAGCTCCACTGATATGCCTGCAAAGCAAGGTAGGAGGAACAGTGTGAAATCTATCCCCTACCTAAATCTTCATTACCTTCTGCTGTTCTTGTTCCAAGATGATTCAATTACATATTATGTTCTCAAGTTTTTTTTTTTAACTTTAGGGCTGCTTATGAAAAATTAAACTAGTTACATGAAAGAGATTATATTGCTGTTCTTCTACATCTCAGAAAAAAAAATGAATCATCAGAAACTAGAACAGACCAATACAAGTTATTTTGATTTAAACTTCAGATTAGTTCATTGGTGGGGCTTATGTGCTAGTATATTGCTAAAACAAATTTTCCTAAAATATCAATACAAAAATGTAATTAGATCTTCTTTTGAGGTCTTATTTCCTCCAATCTACAGAATATAAATTGCTTCCTAAAGACTCTCTACATTACCAAATAATCCATATTGCTTAAATTTTTGTATGTGGTAAACACAACCCTGTCTGTATTATTACAACTCAGACATGTTTAAATTCATATTCAATGGGCTTCAATTGTGGTGGCTTCAGCCAACTGAAAAGGGATTTTAATCTAAAATATACGCTTTCAATGGTTCAAAGGATTTTAGAATTTAACTTTACTTTTTCAGTTGGCTCTTTAAGTGATATGGGGATGGGTGAGGAGAACACAGGCTCGCCTTGATTATAACATAATTCAAAATGAACTATTTGTAGCCGTGATTCTCAAAGCCCCGAAGCAGTGCAAACTGGTTAGCATTAACTCTTTATAGACTAGGGGCAGTCTATTTATACAGTGCTTATATTTTGAGTCTTAAAGTCATTAAGTTCAATTTATACATTTTTTGAGCACCTACTTGATGTCAGTGTTTGCCAGGTAGTGGGGGAACTCTCTGAGATAAACATAGTACAGCTTAGTTAGATACAACACAGTCTGGCCAATTATGAGGGGAAAGGCAAAGTTCAATGAGCAACATGGAAGGAGCACCTAAGTCAGTGGTGGCTGATTAAAGACACCCTTTCCAGAAGACCTATTATTTTCCTTCAAATTGTGAAGACACAATGCAGCTGCTCATGCAAAGCAGTAAAGGGGAAGAGTGCTCCAGACAGAAGAGGAGTTGAGGGGAAAGAGATGAGGCTGGAAATACAAGAACCTTCTAAGTTATTTAGCATCAATTCCATTTTGTAGCTTTGTACCTGGATCAGTTTAGTCTGCAGGCCTCCTGCAGACTGAGGAGCAAGAGTCATGTTTCCATATGATCCTGAGAGGGAATATTTATGGTAAGTAGGCACATAGACTCCAGAGTCAGGCCACCCGGGTTGGAAACCCAGCTCTACTACTTCAATGATTCATTTATCTGTTCATTATTAATCAGCAATCATTTATTGATTATCCACTATGTTCCAGGGATTGTTCAAACACAAGATAAAACAGTGAACAAAACTGATCAAACACTTGTCATCATGTAGCTCATAATCTAGTAGGAGGAGGTAAACCACATGAATAAGCACAATATTTGGTACTTTAGAGCAGGATGTAACTGGGAGTATAGTGGGAGAGAGCCCTGGTGTTACAATTTTAAGTAGAGTGGTTAGGGTAGTCATCAATGAGAAGGTGACATTTGAGCAAAGACTAGAAAGAGGTGATAGAATTCACCGTGCCAAGTTCTTTTTCTTTTTCTTTTTTTTGAGACAGAGTCCCGCTCTGTCTCCCAGGCTGGAGTGCAGTGGCCAAATCTCAGCTCACTGCAACCTCCAGCTCCCGGGTTCAAGTGATTCTTCTGCCTCAGCCTCCCGAGAAGCTGGGACTACAGGTGCCTGCCACCACGCCTGGCTAATTTTTGTATTTTTAGTAGAGACGGGGTTTCACCATATTGGCCAGGCTGCTCTTGAACTCCTGACCTTGTGATCTGCCCACCTTGGCCTCCCAAAGTGCTAAGATTACAGGCATGAGCCACCGTGCCCGGCCTCATTGTGCAAAGGTCTTAAGGTGAAACTGTGACCTGCTCTATAACCTTGGGCAAGTTGACATGTCTCTGATTCGGTTTCCTCTGTTAATTGCAAACAATAATAATAATAATAATGAAGTCATAGGTTTGCTCTGATAATTAAATGAGTTAGTATATGTATCTATTCCTAGAACTGTGTCTGACACAGAATAAGCATTTATCTAAGTACTTGCTACTATAACTGTTATTTTCATGCTATTTTTAAACTGGGTCTCTGGTGTTGCTTCTTTCCTTATAAAAAGTCTGCACAGTTGCCCGTTTCCTTTCTTTGCCTCATTGTTAGAGAGCTAGTTCAACAGCAAGACTTATCACTCAGTGTCCAGCGTTATGTCCCTAATCTGCTATCTTCACACCTTCTCCACTGCCATTGGCCTAATCTAAGGTGTTCTGTATTACTCAAAAGCCTCAGTTTGTCTCCTTGCCTCCTTTCTTGTTCTACTACAGACAGTTCTTCATGCAGTGTTCTCTTTTAAATGTAAAGCAAATCGTGTTTCTTTCCTGCTTAAAACATTCAGTAGCTTCCCCTTGCATTCAAGATAAAATTCAAACTTATTCTTTCATTCTGCAAAGCCCTGTGTGGTCTGGTCCCTACCTCCCTCTGCTCCAGCCAAACTGACCTTCTCTTGGTTACTTGAAAGAGCTGAGCTTGTTCCTTCCCTGGGGCATTTCCTCTTGTTGTTCCCTCAACTTAGAATGGTCTCATTTATATTTGCATAGCTGGTGCTTCCCTGCCATTCAAGTGTTAGCTTAAAAGTCATCTCTTCAGAGAGTCTTTCAGTGACCACCCAATCTAGAAGCAATCTCCAGTCACTCTCCATTATATTAGCCTGAATTGTTTTCTTCCTGGGGTTCTCTTTCTATTTGTTTATCTGGCTCTCCACCTCTAGAGTGCAAGAATATGGATTTTATCTGTCTTGCTCATCATCATTTTCTGAGGACCCAGCACTGTAACTGGCCCTGTTCAATGAATGAATGATGAATGAATGGATTAAAGGCATTGTCTTGGCTAAAGCCTCAGAGATGGTAAGACACTGAAGCTTCTCTCAGACCAGAGTATGCATACAAACTGATGCTGGCAATCATTATAGAGAAAAGGAGGGCACCCTCATCTATCAGGGATTTAAGTTTCACAGTCACAACAGACGGCTTTGGGTTCTGCTATTCCTTACCAATGCGTATATTTAAAAATATATTTAGTTTCCTGAACGTGTTCTGTTGATTCCACCTCACTATCTTTGTACATGTTTGGAATACATTTTCCTACTTTGTCCATCTGGAAAATTCCCAGTATTACTAAAGAACTAACTTAAATATCACCTGCAATAAAATTATTTTTCTGAACCACCTGCTTTATGGAACCACTGGAATTCCTGCAAATCTCAACTTCGGTGTTTGTCATGCCATGCTGCAATTATTCATCCATAGACATTTCTTTCTATTCCAACCTATGAATGCTCTTGGATTAGGGAACATATGTTAATAATCTTTGTATACATACTGCTTCATGTCATAGGTGCTCAGTGCTTGGTGAATGGGTTAATGAAAGGACAGATTTTTTGCTATTTGTCTCATGTACTACAATAGCATTAAAACAAATGTGCTGATACGATCGAGTCTAGACCCAGAAACTGGAGTTTGAACAGGTACACTGTTTTTAAAACAAAAGACTACATGTCTTTGTATTTGGAGTAGACTGGCTCTAAATAAAACTATGAAACAGAAGTAGGCTTGATAGAATAGAGCTTTAAAGATTGAACTCATGTTTCATTTTAGAATGGGGTACTGTCTTCTCAATTACTTAATCGATAGATGAACTGACATGCTTCAGGAAAATTACAATTTATCTTAAAGCTAAAATTAAATATTATGGAATAAAATGTAGTTTTGTGTCACAACTGTCTATATCTGATGTAAATAAAGACATATAAATCTCTCCCTCAATCTTTAAAATGGGTCATAAAAATATGCAGTTCAAACCTAGATAACAAAAATGGAACAAAATTTATGGCATAACTAGTTTATAATATAATCTTTAAAAATTTAAGATATTTATAAGCACGAATGAAGTCAAATTTATACCAAAAATGTGAAGCATAAATTATGGCAACACTTATCAATTTTAGTCATGTTGTAAACACTTTCATTTAATTATATCAAATGTCTTTCAGAAACATAATTTAAGGTGATTTACAAAAGTCATAATCCTCCTCCCAAAAAAAACAGAGTTAGAAAAATTACAATTATGGACTTTTTAAAAAATATATTTTTAGTCATTTTGGAATTATTACTGGAGCTATGAGGTAAAAGTAAAATTTGACTGTTTCCTGTTAGCAATGACAAAAATAGTAAGATAATACTTTATGTATCTCTATCAGAAAAAAGGATGCTTGCTTCAAGAACAGAAAAAGTTTTCCTAACGTTAATTCTAAAGTAAGCTTGTCACCTATAAAAGTTGATATAAGGTAGATCATGTGGCCTAAAGAATAATGCTCTAGGAATTAATGAAGAAAAATCTTAACAACAACAATAAAGACAGCAAGGATGCAGTTTTTAGGATACTCATGTAATATCTAGCATATGCCTGGCTATATTCTAGGGACTTTATAAGACAGTATCTGCCTTTATTCTCTATAATCTTTCAAAGTCACCATTTTTAAGTGAGAAAAGTGTTCAAAACGACACAATAACATTTTGAATACTTTTCTGACTCTAAGGTTTATGCATTTGCCACCATAATGTGGTGGCAATAAATGTAGAGGTGTTTCATAGTGAAGCAGGAAAAGGGTCTGGAGGCAGGGAACCTAAGGACCTCCTAGAACTCAACTAAGGAAAAACCCGAACCTTCTTCTTCTTCTTCTTTTTTTTTTTTTTTTTTTTTTGAGACAGAGTATTGCTCTGTCATTCAGGCTGGAGTGCAGTGGTTTGTTCTAGGCTCACTGCAACCTCTGCCTCCTGGGTTCAAGCGATTCTCTTTGTCTCGGCCTCCCAAGTAGCTGGGATTACAGGTGTGCACCACCACGCCCGGCTAATTTTTGTATCTTTAGTAGAGACAAGGTTTCACCATGTTGGCCAGGCTGGTCTTGAACTCTTGACCTCAAGTGATCCACCTACCTTGGCTTCCCAAAGTGCTGGGATTACAGGCGTGAGCCACTGGGCCCAGTTGGAAAAACCCAAAACTTGTAAGCCCATGTAAATAATTTTGTAATTTCATATCAGCTATTGCAGGAAACATAATCTTCATTTGCATAAGGTGTACACCAAGTAAATAACTTTGTAACTGTACTTCATCCTCTTCATTTACATATGGGATACACCAAGCAACCAATGGAAAACTTCTAGAGGGATTTAAATCCCAGAAAATTCTGTAAGCAGCACTCTTGAGCTGCTTGCTCGGGCTCACTCTCACCTGTGGAGTGTAATTTCATTTTCAATAAATCTCTGCTTTTGTTGCTTCATTCTTTCCTTGCTTTGTTTGTACAGTTTGTCTGATTCTTTGTTCAAAACGCCAAGAACCTGGACACCCTCCACCAGTAACAATAGTTCAGATTATAAAATTAAAGCAAAAGTCATCAAGTACAACTTACCTGGGAACTACGCTAATCTATTTTAAGGTGTTGCTTTCTTCCGCTTATAAGTTGCTACACGAATAATACTTAGATATCCTGTAGTATATGGATGCCATTCACCACGCTTCTTCCTTCCTTTCATGAGCAGCTGCACAACCACACACTTTGCACGTGTACTCTGACAGCATCATGAACTGCCAATATGCAAACTGAAGCTCAGTACTGCTGCACAATCACTATGCTAGGTGTTTATATCTCATTTAACCTCACTATGAAGGGCCATTATTCTGTTACTATTATTGTTTCAACAAATACTGAGTGGATATCTACTGTATTCTGAGAACCATACTGTGCATGTAACCACATGCTTTACAAAAATGCAAGTGGAAGAGTCAACAGTTATTATAAGAGCTGAAAATCCTACCCAACAATTTAGCCATACCCCTCGATTACTTGTATGAACAGTGGGCAGTTTAATCTCTATGGGAAATATTCAATAATGTTTTTGACATTTATAAACTTTTGCATAAAGTACACAGAAATGGGTACATTAATGAATTTATAAAACATATACTCAAACTTCCACCACTTATGCTTTCCCCAAACCACTAATTATCACAATTGCCAAACCAGAGCCGACCATTTTATACATGCTGAGACAGGACAAGTAAAAACTACCATTTATTTGGGGAGGATGACTTGGTGACATTAATGCACCGATTAACATGTTTTCTAAAATAAGAGTATAAAAGGGCATGAATAATTTTCTGGTTTACTTCATGGAAGAATTAATGCTTATCTATAACAGAAAATCAAAATTTTTTAACCAAGTAATCCTAAATTGCATAGAAACTGTACTTCAAACATTATCTACCCTGGAATGTTGCAATTTGTGAAAACTGCTTTGGAGTTTTTACCACTGGGTTTGTGAAGGAAGTATCTTATAATCAGTGGTAGAAATGTGCTTCTAAAAAGCCTTACAGAAAATACATTCTCAGGAAGATCTTAGAAGAGGTAATGCAAGCTCCCCAAATGCAATTTCCAGCATTAAAGAGCATTGTTATTGATGTTTTATACTTCACCTGACTAACCACAAAAGGTAAGAACCCTTCCACCTAAAATACTCAGAGTCACTGCTCATTGCCCCTTCTTTTTCACTTACCTGATGTGTGGCTTTGGAATTTAAGTCTAATTGTCTTCAGTTGGAAGTAAATAGCAAATTCTTTCAAGGAGGCAGTAATACTCAAAGTTATAAATGCCTGAATCTTTCACTCTCCAGCACCTGCTGCTACCTACAGTAACTCCGCCCTGGCTGTAATGGGCAGTGTCTTCAGAGGGCTAGTATTCTTAAAACAATATTTTTAATATATTTATCCAAAAAGGACTAGGTGGCACTGAGTTACCATTACACACAGATCACCAAAGAGGTTATTTCATAGCAGGGATTTATTTTATGTTGTCAAAATGAGAGAATAGTCTAAATAAATTGAAACTGGACTTTATTGGTTTCTCTCCTCCAAGAAGAGGAAATTATTTTGTTGGAGTGGTGTAGGATCATGAAGGCAGTGTTATTACTCCTCTGGATGTTTTGTTTAGTAGTCAGGGAAAGGAATGAAATTAACATTTATTGAGTTCTGTATAGAAGCTGGGTACTATACGAGGCATCTATATGGATTATATTTAATTGAATTTCTATAATAATCCTGAGAGGTCTGTGTCATAATTCTTATTCTCCATCTTTTTTTTTTTTTTTTGAGACAGAGTTTTTTTTTACATCTTGTCTTTTTTTACATCTGCTCTTGTCACCCAGGCTGGAGTGCAATGGCACGAGCTCAGCTCACTGCAACCTCCAGCTCCCGCATTCAAGCGATTCTCCTGCCTCAGCCTCCCAAGTAGCTGGCATTACAGGTGCATACCACCACATCCAGTTAATTTTTGTGTTATTAGTAGAGACGGGGTTTCACCATGTTGGCCAGGCTGGTCTCGATCTCCTGACTTCAGTTAATCCACCCACCTCGGCCTCCCAAAGTGCTGGAATTACAGGCATGAACCACCATACCCGGCCTCTTATTCTCTACTATAAAATACTAGTAGCATCTCACATCTGCTATGCACAGATCAGCCATGTCAGTCAGTATGTTAAGTTCTTTATATGCATAACTGCATTTAATTATTGTAATGGTCTGATTTGTTGAGAGTGTCTATGTAAGAAAAAAAGGAGCGGTGATCACTCTTAATTCCAACAAAAATAATTTAGCAATCATTTCTAGGACCTAGGTAAATGACAATTTTAATTTAGCAAGCAGAAACCAAATCAAGTACATTATCACCTGCATAGATAACACCTATATGGGCAAGTACAAATTGGTTAACTTAGAGCAAATTATATCTAAAGTAGAACAAAAATAATAAAGAACTGATATAATTCTGCTGTTTGGCAGAATAGTCTATGGTTTTAGAAACCTCTAACTTGTATTCCAGTAGACAGCAAGTTTTCCAGAGCAGATGTAAAAAATCAATGAACTTGAGATTTAAATAAATAAAAGAAAAACTGCCAAGGGCTTTCACTATTCAAGGAATGTTGATAAAACATTTCTACTTCCACAACAAGTCTACTCTTCAAAGGCTTGGGTATCCTCAATGATATCTTCAAAATACCTCAGGGAGAGAAAACAAGAAACTTCCTTAAGATTAAATAATAAACCTGAGTCCTGAATTCTGGTTTGCCAAATAACATTCTGAAAATAAAATCCTGGGGCCAGGATCAGCACAATGGCCTATAAAAGGAGCATTTCTGTCCGCAGGACAGGACGCCCAGGGTGAGACAGGACAACTCCTCTCTCTCTCTCTCTCTCTCACACACACACACACACACACACACACACACACACAGACTACACAAACCTCTGTCCCCTAGACAGATGGAAAGACTATCAATTTGAAATCTGGGTCAACAATAACACTGTCACCAGAACTCAGATGATAATGAACTCCTCAGAGGTAAGCGTTTCCTTGGATTCCTACCAAATAGCTCACATCATCCTTGCCAACAGGATCTTGATTTTTTTTCTGCTATGAATAAATGTGCCTGAGAGGGGATGATGGGCCAGTGAGCTCCTCCCCAGACTCATATTGTGAATCTTGGTTAGTGGAAACCAGTCATAGTAACTCCCTTCCCCTTGTCTAGTGATTTCCTTAGACCTGGCAGGATGATGCAAAAGTGGCCAATATATTGTGGGAATCCCGGTGGAAGGTTTCTTGGCAGTTCTACCTACTTTGCTAAAAATGTACACAAAACAGATGTGTATTTTCTGTCTCTGGTCAATGCCATGTGCTCATAATGTTGGGAACAGTCACCTTGAAGCCATGCAGGGAGCCACAGTGAAAGGACAATGAAATAAGCTGAGAAATGTACAGAGAGACAGGGAGAACCTGCTTAGTGACTGATTCCTGTAGCAGCCCCACCAGCAACCCCTTGTTATGTGAGCTAATAAATTTCTGTTATTTTAGTTGGAGTATATGTCATCTGAAGTTTATTGAGAACTACCTGATAGAGAGTCCTGTTTGCCTTCCTTAGGCAGCCACCCTCTTTATCACATATGATGCAGTCCACAATTCATGTTATCTTCATTTCTCAGATGCCTAAATTGAAGAACCAATGTATAAGGGTGTTGTTAACATTTGCCAAGGGAGGTTGTAAAACTAATAATCTAACTGAAAGGGTGCTGACTCCAAGGCAATACTCTACTACTACATCATGCTTGCATATACAATGAAAGGGCTGCTGACTATTTGAGGAACTATAAGAAGTCCTAGAGTTCATAAAACAGATATAAATGTATATATCTTTTAGAATCAAATCATGAAGTCAAAGAAATTCTAGGAGTCTCCAAATACTGGAGAGATATTGTGAACGTAACAATCTCTTGAAAATTGTGCTGTAGTGGAGATAATGTTCTCTGTGCAACTTATCATGTTTTCTTCCAACATAGAAGAGAACTGCACATCCCACTCCTCTTTCCTCTCTTGAGCCATGTGTTTAAAATGGAAGAAGCCTAAAATATAGCAATTTGTGAAAAGGCCAATTGCTTTGGAGTTATTGATTTCTGTGTGTGCAAAGGAAGTGTCTTATAATAAGTACAAGAAATGTGCTCCTTGCAGGATTACAGGTCTTATACTCTCAAAGCAGGTAACATCTCAGAACAGGTAAGGCAAACATCCTAAATACAATTATCTAGCATTAAAGAAATTTAAAATTGATACTTTATTACCTAATTATCCACATCAAATTCATTGTCAAAATTAATTTTATTCAAATAATACCAAGCTGGTTACCTTCATAGAACTTCTATTCTAATATGGTAGACAAGTAAGGAAGAAATACAAAAATGTAGAATAAATTAGCTAATATTAATTTGTAAAGACAGAAATTAATAGATGCCAGGTGTATCATTTGCAGAATGACAGATACTGAAAATTTTTGATAGGGCTGACTTGGAAATCTGCACACTGAAACTGACTTTTTTTTTTTTTTTTTTTTTTTTTGACACGGAGTTTCACTCTTGTCGCTCAGGCTGGAGTGCAATGGTGTGATCCCGGCTCACTGCAACCTCCGCCTCCCAGGTTCAAGCGATTCTCCTGCCTCAGCTTCCTGAGTAGCTGAGATTACAGGCACATGCCACCACTCCCAGGTAATTTTTGTATTCTTAGTAGAGACCAGGTTTCACCACTTTGGCCAGGCTGGTCTCGAACTCCTGACCTCAGGTGATCTACTTTGATATCAAAGTTCACTTTGTTTGATATTAATATAGGGACTATATCAACTCCAGATTTCTCTTAGTTGGAGATTACATGTTATGTGTTTTTTTTCCTTTCAATAACTTTTAATTTAACTATGTCTTTATAGTTAAAGCGAGTTTCTTATAACAAGAGTATGGTTTGGTCTTGCTTTTTAATCCAGTCTGATGATCTTTGCTTTTTTATTAGGGTGTTTAGACCATTTAAATATAATTATTTATATGGCTGGATTTATATCTTACTAATGATTACTGTAATCCCATTGGCTTTTCGTTCCTTTTTTTTCCTGTTTTCTTGTCATCTTTTTGATTCACAATATTCATTTTGCCTTTAAGAGTTTATTTTAATGATTGGTTCATTAATTAAAACTCTTTCTTGTTATTGTTATTTTAAATAGTTGTTCTAAAATTTGTAATATATATCTTTAAATTATCATAGTTTATTTTTAAATAATATATACCACTTTGTGTGTAATGGGAGGTGCTTCAAGTATTTGATTTTCATTTCCTTATATTTGATTTACCAACATATATAGCATTTCTGGTGCTCCTGTTTCCTTTGTGCATTTCCTACCTTCTATTTAATACAACTTTCCTCTGGTCAAAAACTTTCTGTATAGTCCTCTAAGTGTTGTTGTTGGTAATTAATTCTCTCGACTTTTCTTTTCCTTGAAATATATTTATTTTACTTAAATTTTAAAAAGGTATTTATCTAGATATTGAATTCTAGGTTGATTCTTTTTTAAATTCAGTGCTTTAGTTCTATTGCATACTTTCAGGCAATGTCAGCATTAACTATTTGATTTGTTTCTGTGTTCATTTTGTGTCTTTTTCTTCCTCAGCTTAGTTTATTTTTTTCCTATCACTCAACTTTCAGCAATTTGATTATTAAATTCTTTGGTCTGGTTATTTTTGTGATTATTGTGTTCCTTGAACTTTTTGTACCCATGGGCTTATAGTATTTTTCAAATTTGGAAAACACGTCAATCATATCTTTTCAAATACTCACTTAGCCCCAACCTCTTAACTGTCCTTCTGAGACTCCAATGTTACATTGCTTGATATTGTCTCATAGGTCACTGAAACTCTATTTATTCTTTGAATCTTTTTTAATGTATGCGCTAAATCTGGATAGTTTTCCATTGTTATGCCTTCAAGAAGTTCACTGATCTTTTCTTCAGCTGTGTCTAATCTGATAAACCAAGCAGTGCTTTTTTTTTGCTTCAGATATGATACTACTAGAACTAGACATTTCATTGGGCCTCTATATGTAGCATTTTATTTTTTTCTTCATTATATACATGTTTCTTTTAAATTCTATAGCATAATTATAATAGCCATTAAAACATTTTTTGCATTAATCATCGCCTTTGTCCTTTATGAATCTTTTATATGGCCTACATTTTCTCCTAAGGGCCATATTTGTCTGCATCTTTACATGTTTAGTAATTTCTCAATTAATGTTGGTTATTTTCACATGCAGAATTTTGTTGTCTTCCTATAAAGAGTACTGGACTTTCTTCTGACAGGAGTTACTTACTGTGGATGAGCCTAACTTTTTAGGCTTGTTATAACATAGATGGAGTAGTCTTCAGTCTAGGGCTAGTTTATCATTACTATTAAGGCAGGACCCTTTGGTGTCTCTACTGAATCATCCGGAATTTAACAAGGACTTTGTCTCTGTTCTGTCAGAACTTGAATACCTCCTACCCATGTTCAGTTTACAACTCCATGTTTGTTCTTGGCTCTCCTGATGGCATTTTACTCTACATATGCATGGTGTGGTATGCCAGAGTTAAGGGACCCCCTAAGTGGAGTTTCAGTGCTCTTTCTTTAGACAATTCCCTTCTTTCTGGCACTCTGCCCTTCATATTGCTGTTGCATTAGCTTCTTCAACTTCTGATCTCTGTCTCCTCAACTTATCTAGATCACTGTGTTTTGCTTGGGATTCCAATTTTTTGCATGTGAATGTATAAAGTGTCTCAGGCAGAAAACCAAGGAAGTTATACAGCTTGCCTTTTCTATTTCTTTTCTCTCAGGGATTACAGTCTTGTTCTCATTTATCATGTCTGAAAACACTTTTTAAAAAAAAAATAATAATATGGCCTCGTTTTCATTTCTTGTTTGTGGGACAGTCTGGTCCCAGATGTTCCATAGTTACCTAAAGTAGAAGTCTGAAAAAGTTGACTTTCAAGTGGTGTCAGGGAGGGTATGAGTGAGCTAACTATGTGGATATCTGGAGAAAGGGCTTTCTAGTAATAACAACAGCAACAAGTACAAAGTACCTAAGGCATCTGTGTGCCTGGCAGATTTAAGATAATGTGGATAGAGCAGGAAAAAGTAAGGGAGAAGAGCAAGAGTTGAGATCAGAGACTGAATTGGAGTCAAATCATACAGGAATTTGTAAGTTACCCTAAGGACTTTGGCTTTTACTTGGAGTGGCATGAGAAAACTTATGAAGGTTTTCAGCAGGAGAGTGACCATGATCTGACTTTAACAAAATCATTTTGCCACTGTGTAAATGTTAGGCTAAAATGGGGCAAGGGCAGAAGCAGAAACACCAGTCAGGAAGCTGCTGCAATTACCTGGAAAATACACAACAGTGGCTTGGACATGACTGTCATTTACTGGTAATGAAAGTTGGTGTAATTTAAAAGATTTAGGAGATTTGGGGATGCATTTGCAACACTATTCTGTGTCCTTCTCCTTGCAAACATAACAAAGAAAAAAATATGCTTTCGCTTCTCTATAATATAAGGGATTTAGTTCCCTATTTAACTGTAAGATAATTAAAAAAAAAAATCTAGATAGAGTATGACATATAGAATCCTCTCTCATTGACTTGTCTTTACCCTCCTTTTCCCACTATGAAGCCATTGTAGCTGTAGGAACTAATGTTTTGCTGTTAAAAGTTCTTTCTGTTCAATTTCCACTTGGTTTACTCTTTTAAAAAAATAAATGGACCAGGCGAGGTGACTCAAGCCTATAATCCCAGCACTTTGGGAGGCTGAGGTAGGTGGATCACAAGGTCAAGAGATGGAGACCATCTGGCCAATATGGTGAAACCCCGTCTCTACTAAAAATACAAAAATTAGCTGAGTGTGGTGGTGAGCACCTGTAGTCCCAGCTACTCAGGAGGCTGAGGCAGGAGAATCACTTGAAACCATGAGGCAGAGGTTGCAGTGAGCTGAGATCACGCCACTGCACTCCACCCTGGAGACAGAGTGAGACTCTGTCTCAAAATAAAATAAAATAAAGCCTGGCATAGTGGCTCACACGTGTAATCTCAACACTTTGGGGGGCCCACGCGGGTGGATCACAAGATCAAGAGTTCAAGACCATACTGGCCGAGACGGTGAAACCCCATCTCTACTAAAAAAAAGTACAAAATTAGCCAGGCGTGGTGGTGGGCGCCTGTAATCCCAGCTACTTGGGAGGCTGAGGTGGAGAATAGCTTGAACCTGGCAGGCAGAGATTGCAGTGAGCCGAGATCGCACCACTACACTCCAGCCTGGGCGACTGAGTGAGACTCCGTCTCAAAAAATAAATAAATAATAAAATAAATAAATGTAGATGATCAGTGCTTAAAACAAATTATGTTTTCAACTCACCTTTACCTTTGAGCTTGTAATATTTAAATTACTAGCCAAAGGGTCACTGTTGAGACCTAGGTTCGCATGGAACCTAGGGCAGAAACTTCTACCACAGGTAGCAAGGATTTCACTTAAACAGAAGAATGAGACAATTGGGAATCCACTACGGACAATTGAGGGTCAAATGCCAGGGTGAACAAATGTAAAAGCAATGCCCAAAGGTCCAGTGTGGACGATTAATTTCTGAGAATAGCAAGAGTCGGGAGGGCATCTTAATGGGAGAAAGAGGAAGCTGTAGCTAGCAAACCAGTTCAATCTGAGGTCATGGAAGTAGTTGCTGAGAATAACCTCTGGCCTGACATTGTTTCAGTGGCTATAATATGCTTTGTGGTTGTGTGTGTGTGTGTGTGTGTGTGTGTGCATGTCTGCATGAATATAAGTTTTTCTGGCTTAAAATGCCAGTAGCAAGCCTCAAGCCTCAGATTAGAGATAAAACAGATAAAACTGCAGGCCTGGTTGTTAATGCATTAATGAGTATTTAAATAGAATGCACCCCAAGGAACAAAATCACACACCTTTTACAATGTATAATGTGGTTAGATGTGTTTCCACATTAGAGTTATACACATCTAATATAGCATACAGACAAAAAAATCAGTGTAAATGGGTAGTTCACTCATGCAAACATCTAAAACAGACATTTTATGAAACCAAGGTGGGGGTGGGTGGGTATTGGAATCCACTGCCTGCTGTTTTTCTGATTTGTTCCTAAGCTCATCAGATGCTCTGCACCTCCTCCAGGGGATGAATCTCATCTTCAGACAATGTTAAACTCATTCTCTTGAGCAGAGGTGAAAAAAGCTATTTCCCCACTGGAGTTTTCAAAGGCAAACATTTCCTGCAGGAAATCAAACAATTCTAGACTTGACAAGGAAGCTAGGTATATTCAGTTTAGCAAGTAGCTGCCCGTGGGAAACCCCATACACCTTCATACACAGCCTCAGGCCTCTCCTGGGGATGACAAAGCCATTAGTTTTTAAAAGGACAAGGTCTTGACAAACCAACTTGCTTGCTGCAAATGCTGGCATTGTCAAAACAGGAAGGGATAATCTTGGATGATGAAGATCGGAGCCTAGAGCTGCTTGATTTCCTGATTAGCACATATATGAATATGTCTATTTTCCCTTCTGAAACTAACATACCTGATAACATATGGCTCTGAATTCTGAGTTTCTGATTTTGGCAATTTGTATTTTGTGATCATTGATTTTTTCTTTCAAATTTTCTTAGCCATTTATTTAAAAAGTATTTGAATACCAAGCATCTGTCACACTTGATGGGCATTAACTATATTCTATGGGATGAGAAGCCACAAGCCCTGCCATTTGGTCTTAAATCCTAGTGCTAAGTGTAAGTAATAAATCAGTAAACAAACATAATACAAACCTTGCTAAGAGCTATGAAGGAAATGAGAAGGGAGATGAATGAAAAAAGGGAAGATTCCTTTAAGTAGGAAGGTCAGGAACAGTTTTTGAGGATGTCACTTCTGAGTTTTGATCTACATGCTGAAAAAAACACAACCATTTGAAGAACAGCAGGGAGACTGTGTGAGCCAAGGGAACAAATGCAAAGGCTCACAGGCCGGAAGCTGAAACAAAGTCTGTGTGGTGGCAGCTGAGCAAGGAAGAAGAAGACTGGCCTAAGATGAGGCTGGATCAAGTCCAGGGTCAGATGACATTAGACCCTTTAGAGAGTGTAAGATGTTGAGATAGTATGCACAGAACAATAAGCAGACAAATCTTTGCTAGTAGGTAGCAATGCTTTCTGTTTATTCACTGACGCCTTGTCTTGTCAAAAATCCTTTCTCTGTTATTTTACTTTCTTTAGCCTGACCAGTCTCCCCATTCCTTCCTTAGAGTAGTGATTTGCTGAGAGAGAGGAAAAGAGAGTTGGTTTTTACAATAATCCTGGCTTACGAGAATGAAAATGGCTTTTCCAGAAATGATAACTGAAAATGTGAATCAGGAAACAACCGGAGTTGGTAAAGATACCATTCAAAATATGATTTTCAAAAAAATAAAAAACACGTTCTGTAAGGAGGCTCTTCTAAGAGAACATCTCCCATTCCACCCCTTTCTGAGCTCTCCAAAGATTATTTGATTTGTTGTAAATTTCTCCTTGCTCAGAAATTCCCACACTTGGCAGATCATGAGAATCTCTTGGGTACCTTAAAAATACATTTTACACACACACACACTCTCATTTCTCTCTGACACACACACATGCAAACATACAAAAAAAGAGGTTATTCCTGGCCTAAAAATTCTACTCCTGAGGTATTGCTCACCTAGGCCTCTATTGTTTCTGAGGCATACTCAAGGGGGATTCATGTCCTCCTACAGTCTATCTGCCTCTAATCTGTTTCACCGCAATCCAACCTCCACTCTGCCAACAGACTAGCTTATAAATAAGAAATCTAGTAATATTACTCATCTATTCAAAAATGGTATTTTATTCCATACAAAATCAATTCAAAACCACTTGAGATGTCATTCTGCATAGCTCCATCTTCAACATCATCTTCATCATAGTTCATGATTATAATAAAAAAGTGTAAGAGGAAGCCTAACAGACAGGTATGTGTTTTATTTTATTTTTATTTTTTCTGTTTGTTTAAACAGAAAAGCACAGCAGTTAATGATAGTACATTGAGCAGTGATTAGGTGACCTGAAGCTCACATATAAAGGAATTATCTAGAAAGAGTATTTGTTGATCTGAATCTGCACTTGCTTACTTGAAAAGTTTATTGGCCCAGAGTCAAACTTCTGATAATTGCCTACCATTTTGATAATGAAATAACTTCATATATGTTTTAATTATATAAAGGGTACTTTATATATTTTTGTTATATTTTAATACATCCTCAGTATTGAAAATTCAAGCAATACAGAAGTATATAGAACCAAGAAAAGAAAGGTACCTTATAGTCTTGCCAATTATCTCACTTTTCTTAGAAGAAATAACAAGCAAGACTTTGCTTATATTTTTCCAGATTTTTCAAAATTTATGTAAATAAATATATACAATACAAATATAAGTGGTCATATCGTTTTGCTGTTTCTTTTTCCAGTTAATAATGGGTGTGTATGTGTGTGTGTGTGATGTATTTCATAAGGTAATATATTTCAGTCTTTTTAACTCTTCTATTTCATAATATGGAATATCAAAATCCACTTAGTCTTTTACTGATGGATATTAAAGTTGATTCTAATTACTCAGTATCACGAATGAACATGAATCCTTTCACATTTATTTTTATTTACACTTAAAACCAAATATTTGAATTTCTTACATATCTTTTGTTATATCCACTTTCTTATTCCTAGTTTTATTATTTGAATTCTCTGTCTCTCACAACTTCCCTCCACCTCTTTCTCTTCCTTTTGCTTTTTCTCATTAGACTTACAAAAAACTATCTTTAATAATTTCTTTTGAAACACTTCACAGTATCTTTTATAATTTTTTTAAAACACTAATAAAAGTTATTTTATTAATCAAATATTGACTTCTGTTTTCTTTTTGTATGTTCTTTTTTCTAATACTTTGAGTTTGTTGTGTAGATATCATTTACTCTTTTGCTTTCTACTAATTTTATTCATCTATATTTTATTCTATTATTAATCAAATAATATGCAGTGAGCTGATTGCTTTCTATTCCTAAATAGTTGGCTATCTTTTAAATTTTGTTTTGAACCCAATTATTGTGATGGGCCTAAAAGAAAAAGTAAATTTGTTACATTTGAGTGTTGTTTTTTTTTTTTTTTTTTGCCTTTTTTGGTCCATTTCTAATTTTTTCAATTTACTAAAGTATAATTGACAAATAAACATGTATGTTTCAAAATATACGATGTGAAAATTTGACTTACATATGCATAGTGAAATGGTTATCACAATCAAATTAACACATCCATCATCACTCTTAGTTACTATTTGTGTGTGTGAGAGAGATGAGGACACTTAAGATCTACTTTCTTGGCAAATTTCAAGTAAACTATGTAACATTATTAATTATTGTCGGCATGCTATGTGTAAGACTCTGAAGACTTATTCATATTATAACTGAAAGTTTGTACCTTGTGACCATCTCTCTCCATTTCCCCAACTCTCCAGCCCCTTGCAAACTCCATTCCACTCTCTACTTCTGAGTTTGATCTGTTTAAGATTTCACAACTAAGTAAGATCATACGGTATTTGTTTTCCTGTGTCTGGCTTATTTCACTCAGTGTAGTGTCCTACAAATTCATGCATATGGTCACAAAAGATAGAATTTTCTTTTTTATATGGCTGAATAATATTCCTCTGTGTGTGTGTGTGTGTGTGTGTGTGTGTGTGTGTATAAAATTTTCTTCCATTCATCCATTGATGGACAGTTAGGTTGTTTCCATATGTTGGCTATTGTGGATAATGTTGCAATGAATATGAGGTTGCAGATATCTCTTTTAATTTGAGGAACCTCTATATTGTTTTCCGTAATGGCTATATCAATTTATATTCCCACCAAAAGTGTAGAGGGTTCATTTTTCTCCACAACGTTAACACCTTTTATGTCTTGTCTTTTTCACAATAGCCATCCTAACAGATGTGAGGTCATACTTCAGTGTGATTTTTTAATTTTCATTTCCTTGATTTTTATTAATGTTAGGCATCTTTTCATATGCCTACTGGCCATTTGTATGTTTTTTTTTTGGAAAATTGTCTACTCAGGTCCTTTGCACATTTTAAAAACTACATCATTATGATTTGCTATTGGGTTTTTTGAGCTTCTTATGTACTTTGGATATTAATCCCTTATCAGATAAAGCATTTGCCAATATTTTCTCCCATTCTGTAAGTTGCCCTTTCATTTTGTTGATTATATTATTTGCTGCACAGAAGCTTTTCAGTTGGATATATCCCACTTGTTTATTTTTGCTTTTGTTTCCTGTCCTCCTGGTGTCATATCCAAAATAACATTGCCAAGACCATGCCAAAAAACTTTTTCATTATGTTTTCTTTCAGAAGTTTTACAGTTTCAGGTGTTGCATTTAAGTCTTTAATAAATTTCACTGGTCATCAGAGAAATGCAAATCAAAATCACAATGAGATACCATCTCACACCTGTTAGAATGGCAATCATTAAAAAGTCAGGAAACAACAGGTGCTGGAGAGGATGTGGAGAAATAGGAACACTTTTACACTGTTGGTGGGACTGTAAACTAGCTCAACCATTGTGGAAGTCAGTGTGGCGATTCCTCAGGGATCTAGAACTAGAAATACCATTTGACCCAGCCATCCCATTACTGGGTATATACCCAAAGGACTATAAATCATGCTGCTATAAAGACACATGCACACGTATGTTTATTGCGGCACTATTCACAATAGCAAAGACTTAGAACCAACCCAAATGTCCAACAATGATAGACTGGGTTAAGAAAATGTGGCACATATACACCATGGAATACTATGCAGCCATAAAAAATGATGAGTTCATGTCCTTTGTAGGGACATGGATGAAATTGGAAACCATCATTCTCAGTAAACTATCGCAAGGACAAAAAACTAAACACCGCATGTTCTCACTCATAGATGGGAATTAAACAATGAGAACACATGGACACAGGAAGGGGAACATCACACTCTGGGGACTGTTGTGGGGTGGGGGGAGGGGGGAGGGATAACATTAGGAGATATACCTAATGCTAAATGACGAGTTAATGGGTGCAGCACACCAGCATGGCACATGTATACATATGTAACTAACCTGCACATTGTGCACATGTACCCTAAAACTTAAAGTATAATAATAATAATAATAAAAAGAAAAATAATGAAAATAAAAAATAAACCTGTTTTGAGGAAAAAAAGTCTTTAATAAATTTCAAGTTAATTTTTGTATATAAAGGTCCAATTTGATTCATTTGCATATGAATATTCAGTTTTCCCAAACAACACCATTTATTGAAAAAAATGTCTTTTCCCCATTGTGTATTTTTGGTGCCTTACCAAAGTTTATTGACAGTATCTCCATGGGTTTATTTCTGGGTTCTCTATTTTGTTTTATTGGTTAGTGTGCCAAAATTCTAATTTTTACAAGCAAGAGTTCTTACACGGAATAGGCCTAAATCCTCAATTTGTGACAATCCCACCCCCACCAAAAAAAAAAGCAAAAAGCAAAACTTGACTGAAGATAAATAATGTTCACTTCATTAATATCTGATTAATTCTGTAGACATTGATAGAAAAGATCTTTACCCTGACATCAGTTTTCTCTGTGGGTTTAAGAGCAACTTTTTATTTCATTCTGAGCAGAGCGATGAATGGGGATTAGCCAAAATCTTTGAAGGAGATAGGAGAATACACATTCATTTGTGGAACATCATATATGAAGAAATGTTGTCATTCTTTCAACAAATATTTATTGAGCGGTATATTTCTAGACACTTGGGATTTATTAGCACAAATGGACAGAAAAATAATTCCTGTCCATATAGAGTATAGGTTTTATTAGAAAATCCAGATAATAAATAATGAACAGAATACGTCAATTATAAGGTATTTTGAAAGGTGATAGGTGCTGTGGATTAAGGAAAGAGAGATTAGTATTCCTAAGTGCAATTTTAAAATAAGGCAGCCAGGATAGCACTCAGCATTAGCATTGAGCATTGAGGAAACAAATATCTGGAGAAAGAGAATCCTGGGCAGAGGAAGAAGAAAGTTCCAAGGCTTTGTGGTGGGGGGTATTATGGAGGACCCGAGAGGAGACCAGAGTGCTAGAAGAACTGAGCAGGGCAGGACACGTTGGGAGATGAGATCAGATTAGAGAGTTTGACAGGAGATGGGAAGCTATGTGAGGACTTGCATGTAATGAAAACTTGTGATCCATACATATTTTTAAAATTAAAAATTTTTCTGAAGCTATTTTGGCACAAGCATCCCTACTTGGATTTAAATAGTAAAAATACCTTCCTTTCTTAAATTAATAATTCAAGAATGTTGATGCTCTGACACAATCCTCCACTGAAGGCTGTGTTTTCCTATTTTCCCTTGAGCACCTTGGAGATAGGAAAAATATGAAGATCTGCAGATTCACAAGTCTACTGTTATAGCAAAAATGCCAAGGGGTTTAGATAACAGACCAACTTTGGCCATGAACAGTTCTAAGGGTTTCGGTACTATTTTGCCTTCTTCTCTGTCTTCCCACTGTTGGCAGCTTCTCCTGTAATGTAATCATCCGAAGCTGTCATACACTTCTGAAGTAGTGCCAGACATCAACATGGACTTTTAATTAAGTATGGACAATGACTTGTTTCCAGCAGTCCCACTGCAGACAACTTATTGATTTGCTTTTTAGTGTAGCATTTATAAAATGTACCAGACTGATAGCCAAGCTGACTTGAGTCTTTTTTTCTTTTTCCGTGACTTTCTACTATGGAACCTACCTAGCTAGAGCCTCAGCAAATCCTTTGACTTTTCCTCAAACCAGAATATATAGTATCCACATTCAATAAAATGAGGTGTTCACAAATACAAAATTTAAAAATAATTAGTTAAGATCAGATGTCAGGTACAGTGTAGATAGGAGACTAATTGCCTCATGATGTCAGGAATTATGACTGTTTATTTCACCACAACATACAGGTGCCTACATAGGAACTGATTATATAGTTTTGGAATAAATGAATAGATAAAAAGTAGATATGTTTTTGCAATAAGACAAGTGACAATTTGAGTATTGTTTTCTACCTAATGAATTCTATGACATTGGCCATTGCATATAATTTCTCTTTGGCTTAGTCTCCATCTGTAAAATAGGCATAACAGCACCACTTGATTGACTTATTGTGATAATTAAATGTATTGAATACCTTGATACATGTAGAAAACAGCCTATGCATTTACTCTTGCTACTTCTGTGCTCCATTCTTATTTCCTTGAAGAAATACCCACATAAGCCTTTTCACACAATTCTGCATGTAAAATATCTTACCGAGTGCCTTAGTGTGCTTGTTGACATCCTGTTTATTGTTCAAGGCCTGTCTCCTTTGAGTGGCCTCCCCAAGCCTCTCAGTGTGCCCAGAACTTCATTTGCACCTGCCTACACTGCCTCTTGCCAGCTAGAGCCTCCTGCATACGAAAATCCCTGAAGTCGAGGTATTCTGTTGGCAGAGTTTTCCATTGGAACTTCTTTTCCTTACTCAGTATGCAGTAAAAGCAAAACAAAACAAAGTGTTAAATTGAATTAAAATAATTGTGTAAAAGTATGTATGTACATCTGGCTTTTAGACTCCAAATTACTATACATTGCCCATTGATAACCAGCTTTTCCTATATCATAATCAGACTTCCATGAATCAGCTGAAAAACAGGGATTTCTAGAACATGGCAGAATATCCTGTCACTTGAACATTTATTTACTTTTGGAAGTGTCACTTGTGGGCAAGTTTTTTCAATTCAATATTCCTTAGAGTCTTGTCCTTCAAAATGAGTTAAAAATTGTACTTAATTCATACAGTTGCTATGAGAACTATATAAGTTAATACTTCTAAGGAACTTGGAATGATTCCCGGCCCATAGTGAATACTCATATATAATTGTTGTGATTATTATTATTATCTTTATTTGCTATTATCTTCATTTTGAGGGGAGCCTATTAAGCATTTGATTGTACTATAGCATTATAATTAAGATTAAAGTGACTCTAACTTGTGGTGCTCTATAAATAGAAATTATTTAGTAATTGGCCAAGATGGAAAAACTGGGAAAAACTTTTTTAACAGATGAATGTCCAGCCTGATGTTGCCTGGCTTCCTACCCTTGATTCTGTGCCCATTTTCGGCCCTTCTCCATATGTACCCTATGCCCCAAGGCATTGTGTTTCCTAAGGAAGACTCTCATCATTTCCACCATCCAATAAGTCCATCTGATCACTCCTTACCTGTACTACAAAATGTCCTTGAAGGCATTCTCCAGTGAGCTTTTTGTGGCCACCTCTATTTATCTCAGTCTCATTTTAGCAGAAGTGTATTGGTGAGAGCTCAGAGTCTGGCATTAAGTGGAAGAGGCCTCCATCCTACTTCTGCCATTTATCAGCCACGTGCTGTAGAGTAAGTTAGTTAACATCTCCAAGTCTTAGATCTCAATGTGTCCATATATGAAATGCGCGTACTTCTTAGAGTTGGTGTGAAGATACAGTGAGAGAATATATGTAAGTGCTTAATAAGATGTCTGCATAGAGAAGAGTGCTTTATAAATATTAGCCATTTAGTGGTCACTTTATTTGCCTTACTTCTTGACTTTCATAATATTTACCACTTTGCAAACACTATAATTATCTATAAGTATATCTATATATATGCCCATCTCTAATACTACCTGATATACAAGAGGCCCTTAGTAAAGATTTTTGTATGAAGAAATGAATGAATGAGCTCCCTGTCTCAATTCTGTAAAGCATTGCGGTTTGGCAATGTCAAACCTCAGGCTGGCAATGTCAAGCACTGAGACTTCTGAAGTAGAGTATTTAGATCTAGCAAATAAAAATACAGGGACTTAGCTGAATCTGAACCTCATATGAAAAGCAAACTATTTTTAGTAAAAGTATGACCTATACAACATTCAAGATATACTTACACAAAAATTTATTTGTCGTTAGCAGAGATTCCAATGTAACTATCTCACACTTTAACTGGCAACACTTCACAGAAGCCAGTTTCAAATCCATGTGTCTTTCTGTTCCCATACCATGAATGAGAATGGGATTCAAGTCCATCTATGCGACACCCAGTTAAGTTCATGATAAACAAAAACAGCATTTAATAATATATTATCCATCTACTAGATTTAGCTGTCAGTAAAACTATTTTTTTAGGTTGTATTTTAAAAATTTTTATTTTGTATTCAGGAGGGAAAATGTTCAGGTTTGTTACATGGGTGCATGGGTATATTGCATGAGGCTGAGGTTTGGGGAATGGAGGGTCCCATCACCCAGATAGTGAGCACAATACCCAATAGGTGGTTTTTCAGACCACACTCTCTACCTCCTCCCTCTGGTTGTTCCCAGAGTCTATTGTTCCCATCTTTATATCCACAAGTGCACAATGTTTAGCTTCTACTTATAAATGAGACTATATGGTATTTGGTTTTCTGTGCCTGAATTAATTTACTTAGGATAATGGTCTCCAGCTGCATCCATGTTTCTGCAAAGGACATAATTTCTTCTTTTTAATGGCTGCATAGTATTCCAAGGTATATATGCAGCATATTTGCTTTATCCAATCCACCGTTAATGGGTACCTACATTGATTCCATATCTTTGCTATGGTGAATACGGCTGCAGTGAACTTACAAGTGCAGGTGTTTTCTTTGGTAGAATAATATATCTTTTAACAATTTATACCCAGTAATGGGATTGCTGGGTCAAATGGTTGTTCTAAGTTCTTTGAGAAATCTCCAAACTGCTTTCCACAGTGTCTGAACTAATTTGCATTACCATGAACGGTGAACAAGTGTTCCCTTTTCTCTCATTCTCTCACCAGCATTTGTGTTGTTTTTTGTTTTTGACTTTTTAATAATAGTCATTCTGACTGGTATGCGATGGTATCTCATTGTGGTTTAGATTTGTATTTCTCTGATGATTAGGTATGTTGAGCATTTTTTTCACATTTTTGTTGGCCTCTTTGACGTTTGCTTTGAGATGTGTCCGTTCAAGTTCTTTGCCCATTTTTAAATTACATTATTTGTTTTTTGCTTGAGCATTAGTTTAAATTCCCTGTGGATTCTGGATATTAGACATTTGTCTGATGCATAGTTTGCAGATATTGTCACCTATTCTGTAGGCTATTTACTCTACTAATAGTTTCCTTTGCTGTGCAGAAGCTGTTTAGTTTGGTTAGGTACCACTTGTCAATTTTTGTTTTTGTTACAATTGGTTTTGGGGATTTAGCCATAAATTATTTACTAAATTTTATGTGAAGAATGGTATTTCTTATGTTTTCTTCTAGAATTTTTGTACTTTGAGGTCTTATACTTAAGTCTTTAATGTACCTTGAGTTAATTTTTGTATGTAGTAAAATGTAGGGTTCCAGTTTAATTCTTTTGCATATGAATGCAAAAGTTAGCTAGCTATCCCAGCACCATTTATTAAATAAGGAATCCTTTCTCCATTGTTTATGTTTGTTGACTCTGTCAAAGATCAGATGGTTGTAGCTGTGCAGCTTTAATTCTGGGTTCCCTACTCTATTTCACTAATCGATGTGTCTGTTTTTGTACCAGTACCATGCTGTTTAATTACTATAGCCTTACAGTATAGTCTGAATTCTGGTAATGGGATGCCTAAGAGTTTGTTCTTACTGCTTAGGTTTGCTGTGGTTACTCAGGCTCTTTTTTGGTTCCGTATAAATTTCAGAATAGTTTTTCCTACTTCTGTGAAAAATGATGTTCGTACTTTGATAGGGATAGCATTGAATCTTTAAATTCCTTTGGGCAGTTATGGCCATTTTAACAATATTGATTCTTCCAATCCATGAGCATGAAATATTTTCCCATTTATTTCTGTCATCTCCGATTTACTTCCCCAGTATTTTGTAGTTCTCTTTGTAGAGATTTTTGCCTCCTTGGTTAGATGTATTCCTAGGTATTTCATTTTTGTATGACTAATTGTTCATAATTTTCTCTGAACAATCATGAAAGGGATTGTGATCTTGATTTGATGCTTAACTAGAACATTATTAGTGCATAGAAATGCTACTAATTTTTATACATTGATTTTTGTATCCTGAAACTTTACAGAAGTCATTTATAGTTTTGGGAGCATTTTAATGGAGTCTTTGGGGTTTTCTATGTATATGATTCTATGTATAGAATCATATAGTCTGCAAACAGAGATAGTTTGACTTCTGTTTTTCATATTTGAATGTCTTTTATTTCTTTCTCTTGCCTAATTCTCTGGTTAGGACTTCCAATACTATGTTGAATAGGAGTAGTGAGAGTGGACATTCGTGTCTTGTTCCAGTTTTGAAGAAGAATCATTCCAATTTTTGCTTATTCAGTATGATGTTGGCTGTGGATTTGTCATAGATGGCTCTTATTATATTGAGGTATGATCCTTAAATGCCTAGCATGTTAAGGGTTTTTATTATGAAATAATGTTGGGTTTTATCAAAGGCTTTTTCTGCAACTACTGAGATGATGATTTTTCTAGTTTGTTTTTGATTCTGTTTATGTGGTGAATTGCAATTATTTATTTGCGTATTTTGAACCAACCTTCAATCTCAGAAATAAAGCTTACTAGATCATGGTGAATTAACTTTCTGATGTGCTGCTGAAATCAGTTTGCTAGTATTTGGATGACAATTTTGCATCAATGTTCATCAGAGATATTGGCCTGAAGCTTTCTTTTTCCCTTATATCTCTGCCTAGATTTTAATATCAGGATGATACTGGCTTTCTAAGTTAGGGAAGAGCCTCTCCTCCTTGATTTCTGGGAATATTTTCAGTGGAATTGGTTCCAGTTCTTTGTATGTCTGGTAAAATTCAACTTGAATCCATCTGGTCTAGGGCTTTTTTTTGGTTTGGTTTCTTATTGAGGATTCAATTTCAGAGCTTGTTATTGGGCTGTTATGCTTTTCACTTTTCTTCCTGGTTCAATCTTGGGATGTTGCGTGTTTCCAGAAACTTTGCCATTTCCTTTAGATTTCTAACTTGTGTGCATAAAGGTATTCATAACTGTCTTTGAGGACCATTTGTATTTCTGTGGGATCAGTTTTAATGTCATCTTTGTCATTTCTGGTTGGTTGCCCTTATTGGGATCTTTTCTTTTTCCTTTATTAATCTAGCTGGAGACCTATTAATCTTGTTTATTATTTCAAAAAACCAAACTCTTGGTTTCATTGATTTTTTCTATGGACTTATGTGTCAATTTTATTGAGTTTTTCTCTGATTATAGTTATTTCTTTACTTCTGCTTTGTTTTTCTAGGTGTGATGTTGATCATTAATTTGACATATTTCTTTTTTTTTTTTTTTTTGGAGATGGAGTCTTGCTCTGTCACCCAGGCTGGAGTGCAGTGGCACAATCTCAGCTCACTGCAACCCCCATCTCCTGGGTTCAAGCAATTCTCCTGCCTCAGCCTCCTGAGTAGCTGGGACTATAGGTGCACACCCTCATGCCTGACTAATTTTTTGTATTTTAGTAGAGACAGGGTTTCACCGTGCTGCCCAGGCTGGTCTCGAACTCCTGAACTCAGGCAATCCACTTGCCTCAGCCTCCCAAAGTGCTGGGATTACAGGTGTGAGCCACCGTGCCTGGCCCATTAATTTGATATATTTCTAACTTCTTGATGAATGTGTGTAGCACTATAAACTTTCCTCTTAACACTGGTAAAGCTGCATACTACATATTTTGGTAAGTTGTGCCTCTATTTTAATTAATTTCATTTTTAAAAATTTTTTACCTTAATTGTATTGCTCACCCAAGAGTTATTCAGAAGCAAGTAGTTTAATTTCCATGTTTTTGAATAGTTTTGAGAGATCTTCTTGGTATTGAATTCTATTTTCATTGCACTGTGGTCCAAGGGTATGCTTGGTATGATTTTGATTGTCTGAATTTATTGACTCTTGATTTATGATCAAGCACATGGTCAATCTTACAATATGTCCCATGTGCAGAAGAAAAGAATGTATATTCTGCGGTTGTTGGATGGAGCATTTTGTAGATGTCTATTAGGTCCAGTTGGTCAAGTGCCAAGCTTAACTGCAGAATTTCTTTGTTATTAATAGTTTTCTGCCTTGATTATTTGTCTAACACTTTTATTTAGGTGGTGAAATTTCCCACTATTATTGTGTGGCTGTCTCAGTGTGCTTGTAGGTCAAAAAGAACTTGTTTATGAATCTGGGTGCTCCAATGTTGGATGAGTATATATTTAAGATAGTTAAGTCCTCTTGTTGAATTGAACTCTTTATAATTATGTAATGCCCTTTTTTGTCCTTTTTCACTGTTGGTTTAAAGTTTGTTTTATCTGATGTAAGAATAGTAATTCCTGCTCTTTCTTTGTTTTCTGTATGCATGGTAAATATTTCCTATCCCTTTACTTTGTGCCTGTGGGTGTTCTAATACGTGAGATGGGTCTCTTGAAGACAGCAGATGATTAGGTCTTGTCTTTTTATCCAGCTTGCCACTCTAGGCCTTTTAAGTGGGGCATTTAAACCATTTACATTCAAGGTTAGTATTAATATGTCAGATTTCATTCCTGTCATTGTGTTTCTAGTTGGTTGTTTTGTAGACTTGATTGTGTAATTGCATTATATTGTGTGTGGGCTATTTGCCTGAGTCTGTTTTTGAGGTAGCAAGTATTTATCTTTCATTTCCATGTTTAGCACTCCCTTAAGAATCTGTTATATGGTCAGTCTGGTGGTAATGAATTCCCTGAGTGTTTGTTTTCTGAGAAGGATTTTATATCTCCTTCACTTATGGAGCTTAGTTTGGAAATACATGAAATTCTTTACTGGAATTTATTTTCTTTAAGGGTGTTGAAAATAGGCCCCCAATCTTCTCTGGCTTGTAAAGTTTCTGCTGAGATATCTCTTGTTAGTCTGATGGGGTTTCCTTTGTAAGTGATTTGACCTTTCCAAGTGCCTTTTATTTCACATTGACTTTGGTGAATCTGATGATTATGTGCATTGAGAATGATAATATTATATAGTATCTCACATGGCTTCTCTGTATTTCTTGAATTTGTATGTCTACCTCTCCAACAAGATTGGGAAAATTTTCATAAACTATATTATCAAATATGTCTTTCAAGTTGCTTACTCTCTCTTCTCTCTCAGGAATGCCAGTGAGTCTTAGATTTTATCTTTTTACATAAGTACATATTTTTCAGAGGATTTTTTCCCTTAGAAAAACCCTTTTTTTCTTGGTTTTAGTCTGTCTGGGTTTATTTGAAGAACCAGTCTTTGAGCTCTAAGATACTTTCCTCAACCTGGTGTATTCTGCTGTTAATGCTTCTGACTGTATTATTAAATTTTTGTAGAGAATTCTTCAATTCCAGAAGTTCAGTTTGGTTATTCCTTAAAATGACTATTTTACCTTTCAGCTCTTGGGTTGTTTTACCGCATTCCTTGGATTGGGTTCCAACTTTCTCCTGGATCTTGATGAGCTTCCTTGCCATCCAGATTCCAAATTCTGTCTCCCATCCATTGCTGTCATTTCAATAACAGTTAAGAACCATTGCTGGAGGTTAGTGTGTTTGTTTGGAGGTAAGGGGACACTTCAGCTTTCTGAACTGCCAAAATGCTTGTGCTAATTATTTCTCCCTGATAGGATTAGTTTTCCTTTAACTATGATGTAAGATGAGTATAGTCAGTTGGTTTCATTTCTGGGTGCTTTCAGAGGGCGAAGGCTCTGGGTAGGATCTTTATTTGTGGTTGAATATTTGCCTTAGGTTTCACAGGTACTGTACACTGGCAAAATATTTTTGTTGTTGTAATTTGTCGTATGATCCAGTAGATGGTGCTTAACAGTAATGGCTGGCAGATAGACTCTTACTCAGCTACATGGCTGTCTTCTATTTCAATGCTTTCACAGTAGTGCTCTGTGGTAGTCAGGGAGAGAGATGACCCACTCACCAAGTCCACTTTTGGGCTTTCTAGGAGCCCCATCCTATCACTGGCACTGCACCTGAGTTTTCTTTGTTAGGTGTTTTGGGCTGCAGGGCTCCCTCAGGGAGAGGCTAGGTCTGGTAGACAGGTCACACCCCTCCCCGACCAGCCCTGTGGTAGGAGGTATGCTCCACTTTCCTATTGGCCCTTAAGTCTGTGAGTCTCACCTCTCTCAGTGTTGTAAAGCTGGGGGCTCTTCCCTTGCTTGGGTTCCATCCAAGTTGGTGAATCTTGCCTAGCTAGGAGCAGTGAGGAAAACATAGAAGTTGCATAGTCTGCAATCTGGGTGTTTTCCGGGAGAACACAGAGCAGTGCCCATCTGCAGAGTTCAGGCTGCGGTGGAGCTGCTGCACAAAAGTCCAAGTCTGTGGGTCCTGCTGCTAGGAGAAGCAGAGGTGGATATGTAGGCACTGACCGCCATCCAGGTGCTTCCTCAGGGAACATAAAGTTATGGCAAGGTTGGGGCCACTGTACTAGAAGCCCCAGCTAGGATTCCTGCACAGCTAGGAGCAGTGGGGGTGGGTGGAGTAGCAGATTGCTATCTATGTGCTCCCTAGGGGGAACACAGAGCTGTGTCAGCATGCAGAGTTCTGGTAGGGGTGGCACCTCTGCACTGGAAGCCCAAGTCATCACGTCCCACCTGGCTAGGAGCAGCAGGGGTCGGTGGAGTTACCAGATTCAATGTCCAGGTGTTTCTAGGGGAATAAAAGAGCTGTGTCGCTTGTCAGAGAAACTCATTTATTTTGAAGTGGTCATTATTATCAAATAAACCTTCATTTCTTACAATATACTGAGGCGGACTGTGGGGTTCTTTTCTTTCTATTGAGGCATTAATCAAGTGCTGCATAAAAACTTCCAAAATTACAAGTGCAAGACTACACTAGCTCCAGGGCAGAGGTAACTGTGATCTTCATTTCTCCCTTTTATTTGATCTGTCCTCGGGCGGAAGCATAGTCTATGGGCCAGTCCTGCTCACCTCAAGCCACTTCATGTGGGAAGCTAATTAGCTGGTGGGTTTATTACTCACGTCTCTGGCATCAATGACATATTCTTTGATATAATTTAGTACTCACATGTTTTCAATCTGTAAATATCCAGCATAAGTTATTGCAGCATGCAATATATAGGTTCTATATGTGTCTTGTTTAATTGTTTACTTCTAGCAACTAGAAAAGTTTTGAGGTCAATAAATAGTCAATGAATAAACAATGGTTAAGATCTCAGACTTGGAACAGAAAAAAAACCAGATTTTAAATTTAATTCTGACTGTCATATATTAGCTAATTGTGTGACTTTGCCAGGTTACAGATCCTCTCAATACTTAATTTCCTTGCCTATAAAATGGGGGTAAAAATAGTACTTCAGATATAGTTATGCTTTGAAGATTAAATAAAATATTGTGCTTAAGCTGCTTAGCAGAGGGCCTGACATTGTAGCAAATGTCTTAAAATGTTAGTTCAGGTTATATTTTTTAATGCTACTGTAGGCAAAGTGTTAACAAAATACCATCTCTGACGCATGATAAAATGACCCTGAGTTAATTATCCAGCTCTCTTCCCTTGAAAAACCTGATAATGCTAAGAATGTCAACATGTTTCTAGGCAACAGCTAAGAGTAAAATATATCCCTGAGCAGTAAACTACATCTGGACTGGGAAGAATTATAAACACATGATGGGTGTCATGTTTTGGGGTTCTCTAAGTGCTGTGTCACAGGTATCCCTTGTGGTGACTTCAGAAGCTATTCCTATGGGGTGTTAAAAGAGATATTGGACCTTCTGGGATATAGAACTACTAAGCCAGGGCAGCCCTATACCCACCAATGTGGAGCTTGCTTCTTTGGACCAGAAGTTATCCTCTGGGAAAAAGATAGCTAATGGATGGCTAAAGTGCTGCCTTGACTGCCACAGAGAGAAAGGCTTGACACGGTCCTGCCAGCAAGCCATAGCTTTTCTTCTGTCTTCTTAGTAAACTCCCAGTATGCACTATGATTGTCTCAAGGGTCTCTAATGCTCACATAAGCCTGAGAAGACACCTGGTGAGTATCCAGCACTGCCCTTTGAAAAGTTAATTCTGTTGTGTATCCTCAATAAATTTCCCAATGATCTTGGAATCTTAGAATTAGAAGCAATCAAACATGCCACCACCTTTGACAACTTTCCTAGTGTAGAAAGTTCTGCAATATTTGCAGTTGCTGGCCAGCTGTCCCCATCTCCAATACTTTCAGCACAGGAAACAGATTTCCCCTTTAGGAGTCCAGTGGATTGTCAGGAACTCCTCATCATTGTAAATTGCTTTGTCCTGGGCAGGAATCTGCCTACCTGCAGTACTTAAGAATTAGGTGTGGGGTTTTTTTTCCCTCTGTCTTGAGAGTTACACAAAATAAGTTTACATTCTTCTCCATGACCTATATTCACACAATTAAAGACAACAGTTTTGTCCTTAATTAATTTCATCTTTTGTTTGTTTGTTTTCCTTTTGAGATGGAGTCTTGTTCTGTCACCCAGGCTGGAGTATAGTGGTGTGATCTCAGCTCACTGCAACCTCCGCCTCCCAGGTTCAGGTGATTCTCTTGCCTCAGCCTCCCGAGTAGCTGGGACTACAGGCATGCACCACCATACTCGGCTAATTTTTGTATTTTTAGTAGAGACAGGGTTTTGCCATGTTGGCCAGGCTGGTCTCGAACTCCTGACCTCCAGTGATCCACCTGCCTTGGCCTCCCAAAGTGTTGGGATTACAGGCGTGAGCCGCCACACCTGAACTAATCTCATCTTTCCTCAACTATCCCTTATTGTCTTTTTCACCTTCCTGCCTTTCTTCCTATACTAAGACACCACTTTCGTCTTTCAATTGTTTTCAGTATAGGTGGCACTACCTCAAATTCAGCGTAAGGATGTACTATTTTAAGTAAGATTTATTTATTTTACATCATAGGAGGAATACATAATTATTACTTTATACCTTGGGATAGGCAGATAATATAGAGAAGAAAACTAAAATGCTAAAACGCATCACAAAAACACATTTTTATAATATATGAATGATGATAATAAAGATCATCAGTAAAATGCCATGGTTGAATGTATGCTTTGGGCTAATACCACCTGTATTCAAATCTTGGCATCACAAATTATTAGGCATGCCAATGTGGGTAAGTTATTTAATTTAGCTAAGCCTCAGTTTTCTCATCTGTAAAACAGGAATGGCAATCCTATAGATCTCAACAGGTCATTAGAAAAAACGAAGAGATAATTCATATAAAACGCTCCTTTCTACACGTGTCTGAAAGTTACAGTATGAAAACCAGAATTACACGTTGATAAAGACTGTAAGCTTCAATCTCTATTCTGCCATTTACTAGCTGTGAAACCTTGGGCAAATTGTTTAACCTCACTCCATCTTCATTTTCGCAGCTGAAAAATTGAGATTCTAACAGATTATATTTTTAAAGATGGGTGCAAAAATATTTTTAGTGTGCCGTCTCTTCTCATAACTTGCCAATTCTCTCAGCAAGAGGTGGATTCTATAACCCTCCCTTTCAACCTGGGTAGGCCTTTGTGATGGCATGCAAATTCCAAGGCTGGGTCATAAAAGTTGACAAAGCTTTCATTTCTCTCTCTCTTTTCCTTCCTTCCTTCCCTTACCTTCCTTCCTTCCTTCCTTCCTTCTCCTTCCTTCCTTTCTCCCTCCCTCCCTCCCTCCTTCCTTCCTTCCTTCCTTTCCCCCCTTCTCTCTCTCTCTCTTTTCTCTCTAGACTCTTATTTTGAAACACCATAAAAGTCTAGCTATCCTGAACTGCCGTAATGGAGAGACTACGTAGAAAATACAGATGCCTAAATAGTTGCAGCTCTTTTAGCTTTCAGCTACTTAATTCTTCCCAGCCTGGACACAGACTCAGTGAGCAAGCCCTCCAATCATTCCAGCCCCAACTATCATCTGACTGTGATCATATGAGAGACAACGCATGAGAATATACCACAAGGTCACTTGATGCCAAGAATCATGAAGGATAATGACAAAATAAATTTTGTTGTTGTTTCAAAGTCACTAGGTTTTGGGGTGATTCTTTAAGCAGCAATAGAAAACTAATGCAAAAATAGAGTAGTGTTTGCCCTATAAGGTTTGTAAGAGTTAAATGAAATAACACATAACAATTATTTAACATTGAGAAGTGCTTCTCAAACTTTAGTGTCTAATAGGGTCAACTGAGGGCTTGCAGAAAAAACTGTGAGGCCCCACTCCCAGAATTTCTGATTTAGTGAGTATGGAATGAAGCCTGAAGACTTTCATTTCTAATGTGTTCCTAGATGTTGTTGACACTGCTTGTCAGGGACCACATTTTGAAAACCATCATATAGAACAAATGTTCAATTTGTGAACTTTATTCTTATTGCCATTTTTAGTACTTACTGTTTTCATTTCATGAAACTTAATTAAGCACTGCCAGTTCCTTTGGGTAGAGAGGAAATTTATACCAAGTTTCTCTCCATAACTCAAAGCCTAATTTATCTTCTCTATTTCAAGTGTTGATCACAACAACTTTCACATAACAAGTGCTTAACAATTGCTTCTTAGAGGATATGTGAACTGCTGACACTCCCACTTATGGGTTATGATATATTGAAGGGGGACATAGTTTAAGAACAGGAACAAGAGAAAGAGAAAGAGAGGAATAAAAAGAGAGGGAGACAAAGAGAGAGAGAATTTAATGCTCCATGTAAGACAAGTTTTCACGTTGTCTTTTTCTAATTTTAAGGTGTGCATCTCAAAACAGAAGCATCTTGAATCCAAATTTTTTTTAAAAATTTATTTCAGTCCCTTTAAAACGGAACAGTAAAAAAAGATTGAAAGAGTTGGTAACAGAGCTAGTAAAAACAAAACAAAACAAACAAACAAACAAAAACTGTTACTAGACTGATGTCTTGATTCTATTTTATGGATATTATTTAGTTTGATAAAAATGCATCAGTTGTTCAGGAGCTAGAGCACTCTTCAGCTCACGATGCTGGTACATCAGCATTCATCTTAGAGAAAGGATCTTGCGGGTATAAACATAGAAAAATATGACTGGACAGAACTAGACTTGAGGATACCGAGGAGGCCTCTGAATTTCATATAGCTCAACTTTTAAGGGTACTTACAAGGTTAGTCACGTCTGTACAGCCTATCAAGATTTCAAAGTACATATTTAATGTTTGGCTCCCTCCTTTCCCATTCCATTTAGAGGAATATCACGAGAACAAATGGCAGAATCTATATAAAAGTTCTCCAGACCTGGAGAGCTCTATTTATATGTACTTTAAGTAACTAATACCTTGTTTTCTTATATCTAACAACTTATGTCATATTGGGAATTCAAATGTTAATTTGCCTACTGTGTAACTTATGTTTAATGTGTTGAAGATTATTCTATACCTGTCATTCTTAAATGTTTAGGGAGATGCACAGGAAAAAAAATGTGTTCTTTGTGCTTATGGAAGACACAAGTTTGAGAGGAAGACAACATTTGTGAGACAACCTTTGCCTTTATCAAACATGCTTGTGATCATGTCATTTTTTTGCTAAAAGTCTTCTGACATCAGCATGTTGCTTTAGGAAAAAAATGGAAAGCTTATAGAGTGAATGACAAAGTCTCTATTGGGTAGTTCATCTATCTGTTTCTGGTCAGCCTCAGTTCCTTCAGCTCTTCCATAGACAGCAGATCCTTAAATATATCAGTTTGTTAAATGTTATTCTGTTATAACATCGATGGAAAAAAATCAATTCCTGGCCAGGGTCACTGTGTGTGTACAGTTGGCATGTTTTCCACATGTCTTTGTGGGTTTTCCCCACTTACTCTGGTTTCCTTCCAAATCCACAAAAATATGCATGTTATTGGTGAACTGGTATGTCTAAATTGTCCCCGTCTGAGTGTGAGTGCGTGTGTGTGACCTGAGATGGAATGGCATCCTGTCCAGGGTCAGTTCCTGCCTTGTACCCTGAGCTACAGGGGTAGGTTCCAGCCACCTGTCACACTGAACTGAAGCAGGCATATAGTTATCTTACTTGTTTTGATTAATCTTTCCTAAATGTATGTATAGCTCATATTTATTTCCATACTTAATATTGCAAGTGTTTTTAGCTTTATTTAGAAGTTTGGTGAATTTTTTGTGACTGTAGGAATTTAGCTATTCTTTGTATCAATTAGCCTATGTAAAACTGGCTTTTTTATACACTGTTTCATTACAAATAACAGTTTCCAAGAACCTATGAAGGACCTTAAGTGAGGATTTACTATACCTACAATCCTCCAGCCCCCTGGGCACGGCAGGTACGACAGCGCATGACATCCCCTTGCACTTTAACGTGACTTTGCATTTGCATTTTTCTTTTCCCCCAGTGATGCTTGCACAGTGTCTGATATACGGCAACCTTGCCACACAAAAGATTTCTATAATTATGTATTTAAGTTTTCTCATTACTGTATTTTGTTTTATTTCACCATTGCCTCTGCCAGTAGACTGTTAGATTAATCATAGTGTCCACCTCACCTTTGAATTACCCCACAAAGCCTAGTAGAGTGTCAGGTATTGTTAATTAAGCAGAAAATGGAAAGTACTCATATTCTAAACAATTAGAATAAAATGAAAACTAGAATTAAAGAAAATACCAAACCCTGTGGTTCTAACAAAAGAGCCCATGGGCAGTAAACTAACATTCACTTTTAGCTCAGGATGACTTCAAGGAGGAAGTAAAATTTGATTAACTCATGTCAATTTGAGCATCTGAAAGCCAGTTTATGCTCTGGTGGCAGCAAGGGCACCTCCAATTCAAACACCTACATATCTACCAACCTTATTTGTGAGAAAGAAGACAGGGGCATTGAGTTTGGGAACTGACACTTGCTAACTGTACATGATTTGTTGATATTTCACTAAGAGTTGGAACATACCTGTGAGATATAAATGTATATCCATTTTAATGGAGGAGTAATCAGAGGCTCCAAGAGTAAATAAATTACACAAAATCAAACATTAAGTGGCAGAGCTAAGATTCAAACCTGGAAGTATGCCAAAGTTTATGGTCTTTTTAATATATCACAAGGTTATTCAGTTACTAAGAGAAAGGGAAGAAGCAAAGCTTTCCCGTGGTAGAATATCTTCAAGGAAAGAGAGAAAACATTATTACATATCTACTATTCATTCACTTAAGCTTTTAGTAAATCTACATCCTAGGGATGCAATGGTAAGTATGAAAATAACACACACATATGTAGTTTGTTTTTGAGGAGCTTATGTAAAGTAAGCATAGTTAAAAATCTGCGTAAATAAGTGAGAACTTACCACTGTGTTATATATGATTTTTTGAAGAGCTATCCAGTGCTTTAAATTTCCTATAATGGAAAAAATTGATGTAGTCAGGTCTTTTCATCCTGATGAAAGGTAAAAATGGAGATCTGAAAGAATAGCTGGGAAGTATCTGTTTGTGTCTTTTGCCCACTTTTTAATGAGGTTGTTTTTGTTTGTTCAGTTGTTTAAGTTCCTTACGGATTCTGAATATTAGACCTTGGTCAGATGCATAGTTTGTGAGTATCCTCTCCCATTCTGTAGGTTGTCACTATTGTGATAGTCTCTTGCTGTGTATGTAGGAGCTCTTTAATTTAATTAGGTCCCACTTGTCAATTTTCGTTTTCAGTGAAATGGCTTTTGAGAACTTAGTAATAAATTCTTTGCCAAGGCCAATGTCCAGAATGGTGTTTCCTAGATTTTCTTTTAGGCTTCATATAGTTTGACACCTTGCCAGTGGCCAGCAAACATGAAAAAATGCCCACATTACTAATTATCAGAGAAATGCAAATTAGAACCACAATGAGATACTATCTCACACCAGTCAGAATTGCTATTATTAAAAAGTCAAAAAAAGAACAGTTGCAGGTAAGGGTGCGGAGAAAAGGAAACACTTATACACTGGTGGTGGGAATGTAAATAAGTTCAGCCAATGTGGAAAACATTTTGGGGATTTTTCAAAGAACTAAAAACAGAACAACCATTCGATTGAGCAATCCCATTAGTGGGTATAAATCCAAAAGGAAATAAGTTGTTCTACCAAAAAGACAGCTGCACTTGTATGTTTATTGCAGCACTATTCACAATAGCAAACACAGGGAATCAACCTAGGAGCTATCAACAGTGGATTGGGTAAAGAAAACGTGGTACATGTACGCCATGAAGTACTATGTAGCCATAAACTGGATTTAATACTATATTATCCATCTATTAGATTTAGCTGTAAGTAAACTGCTCCTCCCCCAGTTTCTCAAACATGAGATGTTCCCTCTTGCTCCCAGTACTTTTGCTTGTGCTATTTCCAATGCCTGGAAAGCTTCTTCCAAGTTCTCCTCTCTGCTGATACACACACTCAGGGATTCCAGCTGTTCTTTTATTTTTAAATTGTTTTCTTTTTTATAATTTCCACTTTTATTTTAGCTTCATCTGAGGGAAGGAACTGTGTACCAGGCCCTTCCACTTAAGAGAATCCAAAATCTGGGAAAATGGGGAGGTTTTATGTCTAGGAAAGATCAACTCTGATTTCAATGAAAGCACAAAGCTAGGTTTGTTAATTTTCTTTTTTTTTTGTTTGATTTTCTTTATTTATTTTTTAATTTTATTATCAGTATACTTTAAGTTTTAGGGTACATGTGCACAACGTGCAGGTTTGTTACATATGTGTACATGTGCCATGTTGGTGTGCTGCACCCATTAACTAGTCATTTAGCATTAGGTATATCTCCTAATGTTATCCCTCCCCCCTCCCCCCACCCCACAACAGACCCCAGAGTGTGATGTTCCCCTTCCTGTGTCCATGTGTTCTCATTGTTCAATTCCCACCTATGAGTGAGAACATGTGGTGTTTGGTTTTTTGTCCTTGTAATAGTTTGCTGAGAATGATGGTTTCCAATTTCATCCATGTCCTTACAAAGGATATGAACTCATCATTTTTTATGGCTGCATAGTATTCCATGGTGTATATGTGCCACATTTTCTTAATCCAGTCTATCATTGTTGGACATTTGGGTTGGTTCTAAGTCTTTGCTATTGTGAATAGTGCCGCAATAAACATACGTGTGCATGTGTCTTTATAGCAGCATGATTTATAGTCCTTTGGGTATATACCTAGTAATGGGATGGCTGGGTCAAATGGTATTTCTAGTTCTAGATCCCTGAGGAATCGCCACACTGACTTCCACAATGGTTGAACTAGTTTACAGTTCCACCAACAGTGTAAAAGTGTTCCTATTCCTCCACATCCTCTCCAGCACCTGTTGTTTCCTGACTTTTTAATGATTGCCATTCTAACTGGTGTGAGATGGTATCTCATTGTGGTTTTGATTTGTATTTCTCTGATGGCCAGTGATGATGAGCATTTTTTCATGTGTCTTTTGGCTGCATAAATGTCTTCTTTTGAGAAGTGTCTGTTCATATCCTTTGCCACTTTTTGATGGGTTTGTTTTTTTCTTGTAAATTTGTTGGAGTTCATTGTAGATTCTGGATATTAGCCCTTTGTCAGATGAGTAGGTTGCAAAATTAGGCTTGTTAATTTTCTTCTCTTCTTTAACCATGATGTTTCTCACTGCATGGTGAAGATGACAGAGTAAACACTGAAGCCACAGATACTCAAGCTGCTACATATGATGGATTTGCTTCAGAGTGATCAATGGAAGGACTGTGATAAACAAATGGAGATTTTTGAGAAATCTGGCACATTTAAGGAGAATAAGCACAATGTTTGGATTGTGGAAGATTTGGGCTTAAACTCTAATCTTTCTTTACTAACCGGGCCAGCTTGAGCAGGCAACTTAAATCTTCAGAGCCTCAGGTTCTTTATATGTAGGCTGTTGTAATGACTAAATAGGAGAATAAATGTAAAGTGTTAAGCACATATTCAATACTCTGCCCTTGCCTTCTCCTTTCCTTCATTCATTCAATTCCATTTTATTTCCTTATACTAAGTTTATTGCTTTCTGTCTTCTGACAAAATGCTTCCTGTCCCAACTTTCTCTTTTACGGTTTGGTATTTTTCTCTTTTATTCCTGGTGATAAATCAAAGAAGACCTTACTTTTATTACCTGCAAGCTATATAGAATCCCAAAGAGTGTTATTCCATCAAAAGCCAGGGCTAATCTCTTCTAAGTTATTTTTTTTCTTCATAGAAATAATACTGTATACCATACTGTGTAATTGCATTGTTTTTCACAGCACAAAAAGAAAATAATGCAGGCAATTGACATTTTTATCCATTTCAAAGGCAAGAGATGCCCAGAAATCTATGTTGAATCAATGACACTCATTGAGCTGTTTATTTATTTAAAAGTAAGTCCTTTGCAATGAAGGTGGGGGTAAGGAGTCCAAGTAATGGGTATATAAATTTGCATTTGTCACAAAGTAATGGGTGTTTTTGGAGTAATATTTCATAAAGATATACCCCTTTCCCCTTCAATTTGCAACAATTCCTGTTACACGAAAGCCACCACTTAAATGCGTATTTTCTTGCCATAATTTGTTCACTATTATTATATTATTTATGAGATGGAGTCTCACTCTGTCACCCAGGCTGGAGTGCAGTGGCACAATCATGGCTCAATGCAACCTCCACCTCCTGGGTTCAAGCAATTCTCATGCCTCAGCCTCCTGAGCAGCTGGGATTACAGTCACGTGCCACCATGCCCAGTTAATTTTTTGTATTTTTAGTAGAGACAGGGTTTCACCATGTTGGCCAGGGCAGTCTTGAACTCCTGAGCTCAGGCAATCCACTTGCCTCAGCCTCCCAAAGTGCTAGGATTACAGGCGTGAGCCAACGAATTTGTCCATTATTAACAGCACTACAAAGACGTGTTGTGTCAGACTTAGAAATGCTAGGTGTTTTAATTGGGGGCTACGCCTGAAGATTAGAGATACCTTACCATTTCCCTTGGTTGAGCCTTTATATTAGTGCTGAAAGTAGCACTCTGGTTTTGGAAACAAGTCTTAGGCCTATAGTCAACACTGTCTTTGTGTAAATACAGGGTGGCAACGTAGCTCTACCTCTGTGTGTTGTTACTGTTTTTAAGAAACATAGCTTTGAATAAAGGAAAGCACTGTTCTACTTCATTCTTCCTACAAATGCAGTCACCATTCCATTCTTATTTAAAACCATTTTATTGTCTGTAACACCCCAGTAGAGAGCAAGCTACTTCAGTCAAGAGAGTTTATCTTCTATGTCATTATACACGTAGCACACAGTAGTGTCCCATAAGTGAACTGAACTTTTAAAAATAAGAAAGGTTGCTCCCATCACAATACATCTACCGTTTGTTTACCATGGGTCTGAGGGTCTTTCTCTTCTTGCAGACTTTCTCATAGCTTCTCTCATAGCAAGACACAGAAAAAAACAAATTACTACATCCCTAGTATGTATTGGGTATTATGTTCTGTGTTTTCCATGTGTTATCTCATTTAATTTATATCACAGCTATCACATTTAAACAGGTTTTCCCTGTTTTCCAGAAGGGGAAACTATGGCTCAGAGAAATTGAGTGACGTTCTCAATGTCACATAGAAGGAAAGTGTCAAAACCTGGATTTGGAGACCTGGGAAAGATGGGAAGAACTGTCTGTTGGGTGTAGGGGAAAGCAGGACCTGATGCTGGAAGGGAGAAGAAGAGAACCATGCTAAATGAAGAAAACTGACCACAAGAATTCCAGTCCAACAGAAAATATAAGTGAATAGGATTATTTACTTTGTGAGTACCACACCTATTTGAAAAATCTCAACAGCAATTTGAACTTTAAATGATTGGATCTCTAAGTATAACTTGTATTATATGTACATCAAGTTGAGAATATAGTCTACTTTTTGAATAAGAAGAATACATAGTAAACTAATAAGAGGAGCTTACTTAAAACAAAATACACTTATTGTTGATTTCTTACATATTTTATACAACTAGAGGGGAAAATTTTAGACTAATATGGTCTTAAGCTGCAATTGCTAGGTCTGTCTGGTTTTGTGAGCCAATTGGCTTAGCATAAAGGGCACAGATTCCCTCTCAGGGCCATTTTAAGTAAAGACAATCAGGCAGTGATGCAATTATAGCACCTGCAAATATTATTGTAACATTTTTCTAACCACTTTCTACCACAGGTGGGGTTCCCAGGGAAGCAAACTCTGAAATGGAATTTAGCATGCAGGATATTTATTTAAGTATGCCCTTGGGAACAGCACCTGTGGAAGGGATGGTTGGGAAGCAGAATTTGACAGAAGGAGAAGTCAAGCTGCAATGTGACCAACTACAGCCTCTGCCTACCAGATAGAGAGGTGTGGAGCTAGAATAGCCCCTATAAATTATCTCAAAATAGGATGTGATGACCAGGCCTTTATATTCCTGGTGGGTTAGTCACTCAAATTGGGCCATACTGGGACAAAGCTTGATTTTGAGTGAGGCAATCCTCTGCAGCCCAAGCAATCCCTGAAGAAGCTGATAGCTGAAGGCTGTTGCCTGACAGCTCACCAGAGCTAGAGCAACATGTTTTTAATGAAAGAGGAATCTTGGTGCTGGTTCTTAACAGCATCCACCAAAAGGTCCAATTGATAATAACACCCTCCTTGAGATGTCCTTATGAAAAGCAGGATATTCAGCTATGGGAAGGTATTCTGTTCCTGCGAACTAGTGCCATGGTTACGTGGTTATCCTAGTCTGCTTGCATTTTCTTATATACAACTTATAGTATTCCTTCAGGTAAAATAAAAAAGGGGGGGGGTTTCTGGTGAAATTTTGTTTGTTTTATTGTAGTTGAGCTTATAGACAGATCTTACGAAGTGTAGGTGTTAATCAGACTGCTATACAATATCACCTTCTGGGTGGCTTAAACACCAGAAACATTTTCTTACAGTTTTGGAGGCTGGAAGTACCAAGCCAAGGTGCCAGCAGATTAGGTTTCTGGGGAGGAATATATTCCTGGCTTGCAATTAGCTGCCTTCTAGTGATGCCCTCGCATGACCTTGCCTTGCTGTGCACAGAGAGAGACAGAAATCTTGGGTGTCTCCTCCTGTTTTTATAAGGACATGAGCTCTACAGGATTAGGCTATTAAGGGCCCGCTTTCATCACTTCATTTAATCTTAATTACCTTCCTAAAGGCTGTATCTCCAATACAGTTACATCGAGAGTTAGAACTTCAACATATGAGTTGAGGGGGTACAAATGAGTCCATAATACAAAGTAATTAAATTGAAAATTGTGTCTAATTTCAAGTGTTGTTCAAAATGTGAATGCTTCTTTGGTTCTTGATTCTACTTTGTAGAGACTTGTAAATTTTCTTTAACTGAGAATAACATAAATTGCCTTAATCATTTGATTTTAATTGGTTGTCCTATTTATCTGTATATTTAGGCTTCCTCTGAATTTACCCTACTATTATGTATCTGGGATTCGTGGTTCTAACCCAAAACTTACTTTCTATAATTGCTTATTTAACCTTCACATTGTTCAGGACATTCTAGAAAATGTCTAATGTTTCCTTTGGTACAGAAATTGCACATACAGCTGAGATGTGTACGATTCTGTTCTCTCATGTTAGTTGGGAAGAATAATTTATGAGAAATTGGGGGAAATTTCTGTAATTTTGGTTATAATGCTTGAGCATTCCAATTATTTTATTTCAAAAAGTCTACCTTCAGTAGGTGCCTACCTTTTGACCATTCAATTCTGTTTCTACATTTTTACCCCAAGGAAATAACCAGAAATATATGTGTACATAGATGCATATGTACACACAAATACACAGAAATAAACACACACATACAAATATATTTGTTAGAGCATTATTAAATTTAAAAATTCGAAGCAATCTAATGGTATAATAAGACTCTAGTAAAGAAAGTTATGATACAACTCCTCAATAAAATAACATGTAGCCACAAAAATTGACTAGAAAATAATATTCAGTGATGATGACTACTCATCATATTTTAAGTAAAAATACAATTTGGTTTCAAAATAGTTTATAAAAATTTGGTTGTGTGTTTCTGAATATATCTGTACATAGAAAAATATAGAATGGCACACAGCAAGCTATTAATAGATGCTATCCTTGATTGGTGGGGATATTAATAATGTTTATTTATTTCTTGTTTTTTCACCTATTTCTATTTTTTCAAACATCCCTAATTAAAGTGTCTTAATTAGATAAGTAAAAACATAATCGTCCATATTTTATCAAAAATAATAAAGTATTTAAAGTATTACTCAGTCTAATACTAACACAAATAATAGCTAATACTGATTGCTTACTATATACCTATTGCTGCCCTAAAATCTCTATCTACATTAACTCATATAACCCTAAAAATCTAAACCAACCCTCCATCATGATTTTTCTTGTTTCTTAAAAACAATAACAATGAAAGCAATAACAAAATAATTTTTCTACAGTTATTGTTTGTTTATTGTCAACTATACATAAGCTATGTTACAACAATATTAAATTATGGAACAGAAAAATACTTTAATAATCAAGGAAAATATATTAAAGAGTGAGACATTTATTCAGGTATATACATGATGAAGAAAGGCTGAAGGAAACAGAAATGAAAACAAGAGAGCGGATGACAGACTCTTAGGCCTGTTTGTCAGGCTTTGGAGAGTTAATCTAGTCTTTTCTTAGAGATGAAGAGAAACTTCCTCGAGGGAAAAACGAATATGCTAAGGGCATCCAGATTTGGAACTAGAACTCAGGTCTCTACTCTCAGTTGACTGATTTTCCGTTCTATCAAACTACTTTTCGTAATAGATCTCACCCACTTAGGATTATTCATGCATGGAACATAACAGTAGTCCATCTGAATTTTAAGTTATCTTCTAGATTACAAAACTCCATAAGTGCTTATCATTTCAAAAGTTATTTCACAACATATTGGCTTACAGTCTGGCCTTTTAGTCAGTATTGATTCTCCTTAACCACCATATCAAAATTTAAGCAATGCCAGATTTTCATATTTAATCCTATAGGGTAGATATTACTTTTTTTTGCTAATTAAAAATATGAAGATTGAGGCTAATTTTAAAAAAACTTGTCTAATGATATACACATATTAAAAACTTGCTAAGGTAGGTGATATTGGAAAGTAGAGCCATTTTACTTGAAAACATTTTCTTTTTATTTTATAGGGAATCCTCTCTGTCTTTCTTTACTGGAATGCTTTGTCACAGAGAAAAATCACATAAAGAGCTGCAAACTAAAAAATATAAAGAATTGGCTGGCTGCAGTGGCTCATGCCTATAATCCCAGCACTTTGGGAGGCTGAGGTGCGTGGATCAGTTGAGGTCAGGAGTTCGAGACGAGCCTGGCCGACATGGTGAAACCCCATCTCTACCAAAATACAAAAATTAGCTGGGCGTGGTGGTGCATGCCTGTAATCTCAGCTATTCGGGAGGCTGAGGCAGGAGAATCACTTGAACTCAGGTGGCAGAGGTTGCAGTGTAGCCAAGATAGTGCTGCTGCACTCCAGCCTGGGTGATAGAGCAAGACTGCATCTCAAATAATGATAATAATAATAATTGTTAATATAGAAGTATGTTCAAATTTGTAACATTTCCTTCTAAAATATTAGTACTGTAAATGAAAAAAGGATGGGCATTTTGATGTAGACACAGATCCGAAATAGGAGCCATGAATAGCAGATTCAAATATTAGCTTCAGTACTTAATTAACTTATTTATTTACTTCGCAACACAATGTATTTAGAAGACTCAGGTTCACATTGTTGTAAATAGTAACTGCTATTTTAAAGTATTCCACCTTGTAATTTCAGGATACTTTTCAGTTAAATAAAAATGGAAGGAAAAATATATTTGAAGGGTTGCATTAAATAATAATGACAATAATAATTAATAATAACAAAATGAAAGCCTCTTTTGTCAGTGCTTTCTCATATATTTACTGTTCTATCTCCAGGGTCTAGAAAAGCATCTGGCACATAGCAGGAGATAAATAAACGTATTGGGAATATGATAATAAAGAACCCACAGAGACTTGATCTTGCTCTTTGATTTCTGCACCTTCCTCTCAACCAGCGATAGGTTAATTATCAAAAATAGGTTAGAGAAGAATTAACCATTTTGAATATACTGCTTCTACTACTAGGAATGAATAAGCGCATGTGAAACTTTTCTAATAAATGGGGTTAGAGGAGTAGTGTAATGCATTTTTTCCTTTCTTTCTTCCTTCCTTCCATCTGCTACTTCCTCTGTTTTAATAACCTGAGGTTAAAAGTGCTCAATTTAATAATGTTCCTTACAAGAAATGGGCTAAAAACTAGCACTGAAAATTCTAACTTTTCTCTCTCCTCAAGCATAACTGGGGTTGGACATTCGATTTTGCGACCATAGGCAATTTTACATATCTCTAACCCCGGCTGGACCTTTGCTTCTGGGCATTGATATCTTGGGCATTCCTGTTAGATCTGTTTGTGGTTGCATGACCTACAACCAGATTTGTATATACTGGGTTTGACTATATGACCTTTGTAATGAATATTCTCCATGGACACAAAGCTTATCCTGATAGTCACCAGAATCCTACAGGATTTTCTATCTGAAAATAGTCATTCTTCATTATTAAATTTTCTAACCTAAAGCTCTCAATTGACACTCCCTTTACAGTAACCCCTCGATTTCCAATAAAAAGTTAGAATAGAAAATTCCTTGTTTAAAACTGCTTGCTAATAAATTACTAGCCATTAATTCTTCAGAGATTAATATCTTGTTCTCAAATGCCAGTGAGGATATTAGAAAGGAAATACACACACAAGTTGCTGGCTTTGCAAGAAGGCTTCTTGAGGTCACAGTGCAGCAAGCACTGTTAGCTTACATGCTTGTCTCTATTGCAGGTGAGGGGTCTAGGCCAGACATAGAGAGCAGGAGAGAACACAAAGAGCCATCAATGTCAAGGCCTTCGCAGAAATGTAAAGCTAGTCTTTCAAATTGTACCCACTGGGCAGTGGAAAACACTAAGTGTCATAAAATAATAACTAATTTTTTATTGAGCACTTAATCTGTGACACTTGAATCTGAGTGTTTCACATGTTTTAATCATTTACTCCTAAGAGCAATTTTATGCTGTAGGGTAACAATATAGAAGTCAAAACACAGATAATTTTAATATTCTGACTAAGGCCTCACTCCTATAAACTGGCAGTGTTGAGATTCTCATCCCGAAAGAATAGTTCTAGGCTCAGTTGCTCATTTACTTAAATATCAGGTTCCTTTAATAATATGACGTACGTGTGTGTGTGTGTGTGTGTGTGTGTGTGTGTGTGTGTGTGTTATCCTAGCTCTACCAGTTTAATACATTTTATGATACTGGACATGATACCCCTCTGAATTGGCTTTTGTTTTTATCTAAATGTTAATAAAAAGAATCAATTTGAAGAAATGCGAACACACAAACATGTCTATTTTGACTATCCCATTGTATTAGGAACTCAATAAATGTTTATTTTAATATCTCTAGTTCTAGGTTTCTAGTAAATCTTGATGAATCGATGAATACTAAATAAAATGTACAAAAGGACAAAATCATTTCTAAATTATACATATAGGGTAATATTAGAAATCATATCACCTACAAATTCATTTATAGTTCTCAAAGTTTAAAATATTTGCAGCCAAGTATATGTTTACTATGGGTTAGGACTATACATTTAAAAATATAGCTTATTTAATTGTAAAAGTGATTTGATGTATAACCAGAATCATTCAATCTTCATCACCTTTCTTTTGTTATTTAATAGTCCTTTTCACATTATCAAAGAGAACATTATTATAACAATAAATTCCCCCAAACAAGCAAATCAGCTTCCAAAGGACTGTCAAAAACATCATTTTATTGAATATTTAAAGAATTCCTATGTGTAACAAGTGAAAAGCAAGTAAAATCACAATTAACTGAAGTATAATCCTAAATCCTGTCTTCAACAGAATTAATCCACCCTAAATTCTCTCTAGCAAACATTAGTCCAAAACACTTTTTAAGAGTCCTGGTTTACAAGGATATAGACATTTTGTCGTATTAGATGTTACTAGAAACATGCCTTTTCAATCTGCTATGCAAAAAAAAAATGCACATTTTTCTTCAAAGTCTAAGGAAACTGAATTTATGTGCCTTATCTTTTTACTTACGTAACACAGATTATTATATTCTAATGAGCTTTTCTTACTGCTACTTAAAAATGGAATTCAAATGTTTTATTTTTTTTCTCCAGTATAATGAACTCTAGCAAGAAAATACAATTTATCAAATAATTTATTGAGTAACTGTATATGACAGGAACCTTCCTAGATTCTCGGAAAAGGTGAAAAATGTGATTTTAGATTGATAATAATAAAATTTATCATTTATCAAGAACTTTAGACAATGTTAAGTGTGATAATGGGGTATATGAAGACATGTCAAGTAAGCAGAAGAGAAAGCGAACAGCTGCCTATTTGCTGGTGATAGGGATAGGAGGTCTTGACTGGAGCAGAGCAGAGGAAATTCCCCACTGGGCCTTGCCCCAGTATGTGGTCATGCTGTTTCATATTCTCAGCAGAACAGGTGAGGTCACCACCAAACACCGAAACACAGAGAGCTCCCAAGCTGCTTTCCCACCATATGTGGAACATTTATACACCTTGGATTGATAACTTAACCTAAGTGAGTTGGGAAGCCAATCTAGAATCTGCGTATTTTTACCTGGGCGATTTCTTTACTCATTTACTCATTCTTGTTATTCCTGAGACACACACACACCCAAAATTGCTAAACTCAAAATCTATCGGAACCCTAATAACCTATTTTCTATGCTAATTCTGTTTCTGAGGACACCAAAATAACTAGATCAACATCAGATTTTCTCACTATCGTGATAATCAAATGGAATATTCATTTATTATTTACTTGCCTGCTCTGTAGTCGAGTGCAATATATTTTCTAATAGTACATTTGAACCTGTGATAAAATGGCCTTAAGAATGATATTCACAAAGGTAGTGAATGAAATTTTGAAACATATTATTTAAAAAATATTCTCCCAGACTTGCACAACTTGTCTACTAACTGTATAGCATTTCTTTTATAAAATAGCGACAATGGAACCATTTATTATAATTTACCTAAAAAGAACCCTATTTAATATGCTAAACTTTCACAGGCAGTTTCTCTTTCAAAATAAAATTTTATCTTCAAAAATAAATAATTTAATCCAGGCACAGTAGCTCATGCCTGTAATCCCAGCACGTTGGGAGGCCGAGGTGGGTGAATCACGAGGTCAGGAGTTCAAGACCAGCCTGGCCAAGATGGTGAAACCCCGTCTCTACTAAAAATACAAAAATTCGCTGGGCGTGGTGGCAGGCACCTGTAATCCCAGCTACTCGGGAGGCTGAAGCAGGAGAACCACTTGAACCCAGGTGGCAGAGGTTGCAGTGAGCTGAGATTGTGCCACTGCACTCCAGCCCGAGCGATAGAGTGAGACTCCCACTCAATAAATAAATAAATAAATAATAAATAAATAAATAAATAAATTCAGCTTATAGGCAGCCAATGATTCTAAATGGGTCACTGGATTTAGATATAAGTGACACATAATGGATGTGCTAAGCTTGACAGTTCTAAGAATTATTAGTCTGACATGCAGAACCTTCCTATCATCCAAATTTCACAATTCAGCATTTCAAAGTCTCCTAGTTTTAATAAAAGTAAGCTACTTTTTGGTAAGGAACAACGATAAGTTTAAATGAAAAAAATGAATGACATCTGTTATAATCAAGGACAATTGGCAGACACAGTATAGAGCAGATATTTTCAAATTTGTGGTCACTTTCCATGTCTTTCCATGAGAAGTAGAAAGCATTCAGATACTTCAACAAATTTTGTCTCTAAAATTTTTTTTTCAGTGTAGGATCAATGTAGATTTTGTTTTAACAGTAGACATCCAGTTTTGCCAACAGAGTTTAAAAAATGTTTAGTTGCATGTTAACATCAAAAAATAAAGTGAAAGTATTTTTAACGTTAGGAATAAAGTAATGAAGCAATGGGGAAAGGCTATTTATTCATAATTTTGACAAATACTATTTGAGAGACTACTATATTCAAAGCATAGTTTTAGGCACTGGAAATGTACATGTAAGTAAGACAGAACCTACTTTCTAATGAAGGAGACATCCACAAAACAAAACAAATAATATGACTTATAATAATAAAGCTTTTTGTTCACTTATCCCATATTTGTTGAGCATCTACTATGTGTCACAGATACTAGTGGGTTCTAGGCATTTTTCAGTGAATAAAACTAACAATCCTTGCCCTCATGAGGCATGCAAATTAATTTTATGAAGAAAATAAAGCAGGATGTGGTGGGACTAACAGACTTGTTTTTTTATGATGGAGGAAACAAAGAAAGCCCAAGGGAATGATATATTAATAGATAATAGAATGATAGGAAAGAGTGAGACATGGAGAATTGGGAGGATACAATTCCAGGCAGATAAAACAGCAATTTAAAATGCTTTGAAACTGACAAGAGCTTGGAGGATTCTAAGAATAGCAAAAGCCTTGTTGCTGGAAGAGAGGTGGCATGGAAGTGAGTGGTATAAGGTAAGATTTCAGGGAGATAAATGGGGACTAGCAAATGTAGAGCCTTCGAGACCACAGTAAAATGTCTGGATTTTGGTCCCAGGATGATGGGAAGTCAACAGCAGGTCTGAAGCTGGTGAATGGCATGATCATTTACCTTTTAAAAACACCCTTCTCAGGAATATACAGGCAATAAAGGGGGCAAGCATGGAAACAGACAGACAATTAAAAGGGCTATTGAATTAGAAAAAGAAAGAGGCATTGATGGCTTCTTTAACATCATGCTTAGAAAAGAGTGCTGGTTTTGAATCTGGTTAGAAGTGGTTAGATTGATACGTATTTTGAAGTTAGATGACAAAAATATGTGCTGATGAATTTGAGGTTGGTTGTTAGGGAAAGCAAAGATATAAGAATGCCACCTAGGTTTTTGGTCTGATCAATTGGGTAAACTAAGATGCCATTTACAGAGACAGAGAATAAGAGAGGAGTGGGTTATTGATCATGGAATGGGAAATCATAAGTGTATTTTTTGGGGGCATGTTAAATTAGAGATGCCTATTGTATACTGAGATGCCAAAGAGGTCATGATATGTTCAAGTCCATGGCTTTTGTAAGAGTTTGGGGCTGGAGATAAATTTGGAAGTCATTGGCATGGATATGAAATTCAAAGCTATAAAACTGAGAAAAAAATCAGCTAAGGAGAGAAGCAGGATGGAAAAGTTAAGAGAACCGAAGACTGAGCCATAGGCCTCCTCAGAATTTACAAGTGGAAAGAAGAAAAAGAGTTAGAAAAAATTTCAGGAGGGAACATTTAGTGATGTGTACATGGGTTCTAAAGTAGATGTTAGCAGTGGAAGGAAAAACAGAGGAGCTGGATGGAAGCTCAGAGGGGAGAAAAAGCATGATCCAATGAAGGGAGCAAGGATTTCTCTATGGAAGGAAAACTGAGTTCAAGGTGGAGAGGGGCTAGAATTGACCTTGGAATGGGAAGGAACAATAGTGGAAGAAAGTTGTTATAGTAATCAAAGCATGCAATCGTGATGTTTTGCTCCATGATGGTGGCAGGAGGAGAGGAACTTGACAGACAAATTAGAGATCTGTCTGAGGAAGGAGTGTCCAGATTTAATGATGGTTTCATATTGGGAGAGAAGAGAGGGTGGAGTCAAACGTGAATTTTGCATTTTTAGAGTAATTGTAATGTAGATTATTATCCTATCTATTGTACCACCTTTTAAATATTCTAGAATAGTTATTACTATAACTGTTAGGAAAAAAATTACCTATACCTTTAACTACTTTACCAGAAGTTATAATAGTCTTTCCACATTTTAACAGTATACTTGTATATAATTTTGCGTGTGGCAATCCTAATATACATAAACATCTTTGCTTTTTTTTCAATTTACATCAAATCATAAACATTTCTATTCTGCTTCATGCATCTATAATTATCATTTAAATGAAAACATATTATTTCATACACTAGAAATAATAATTTAGTTTATCACTTTTCCATTTTTGAATGCTGTGATTACCTTTAGTTTCTCAGCACTGAAGCCAGCGATGCATGCTCATGAACACGGACGGACATCTTCTATTTTGGCATTACATTTACAGAATATGTTTGAGGATGTTGTAAACAAACAAATATTACCAATTGCTCTCCAAAACTGTTTTGCCAGTAAGTAATTCTCTCAAGAATATACCGGTGTTCTAAGTTCACCACAATCACAATAACATTAAATATTTTTCTTAAAGCTATCTTTGGATATAATATGCATGAATTTTTATTTTATTGTTATTTTAAATAGTATGTTTCACTTCTAGCAAGATCATTTAGTTTATTAAATGCTCTGTTTATTGCTAAGCATTTATTTTTTAAATTTACTTTTAATTTTTATGTGTATATCATAGTTATACATATTTATTAGATATATGATGTGATATTTTGATACACACATGGAATGTGTAATGGTCAAATTGACATAATTGGAATATCCATGACCTCAAGCATTTATAATTTCTTTGAATTAAGAACATTCCACTCTTTTAGTTATTTTGAAATAAAGAATAAATTAATGGTTATATTAAGCCCTTTAACTCATTTAAAATGTGTATTTCCTCAGTCAGTTGTATGGGTTCTTTGTATAATAAAGTTACTAATCATAACGAGTTCCCCTGAAGAACTTTCATGTAATTTAAAATTTAAAAAAAAAGAATATGGAATGATAAGATGAAAGTTTCTGTCTTGTTTCAGCGTTTACTAGTTAGATTTGAATCCTGGTTCTCTGGTTAATGAATTGTGCTTTTGAGCTGACTTGGGTTGAATTCCTTCCTTTCTCTGAGTCTGGTAAGGTAAATAATAATATTTTATATTATTGGCTTTTGGATTCAAATAAGTTAACACAGGTGTAAATGCTTTATTAAGTGAAAACTCATATACATTTTTAGAAATATTATTAAAACTAATAGGAATTTTGAGCATTTCAGTTGAGCACTTGGGAGGCAAGCAGTGCAATTCTTACATCATGGAAGCCATAACAGGCAGTGGCTGCCCCTTCTGGTATAAATACCAGGTCAGTCTTGTTTTAAATGAGAAATAAAATTCATGAAATATTGATGCCATTAACTAAGTATACATAAGTATATTTAATTTTAATTGTCAACTTAGCCACCTGAAGAAAAAATATCAAAAATAATAATTGTGAAACTTGGAAATTAGACGAGAATTCTCTGAATGTGTGATACATAGCTTAGATTTTCATACAATATAATGTAAGAGACAGAGGAAAATGTAAAATGTTTGTAGCACTAAGTCATCTAGTATGTAAAAGATACTTAGGATTTTTGATGGCATTTTAATAATGAAAAGAAACTATACAGTAATTTTTATGCTAGATTAATAACTTAATAATGAGCAAATTGGACCTTCATGACTATAATCATTTTTTTTAACTATTATCTGAAAGATGTTGGATTTCACAGTTACTTAAAGACTTGATTCCAGGTAATTCAATAAGTTATTAATAAAAAATAAGAGTTTCTAACTCAGTTGATGATATAACAAACATAACAAAATATTATATTTTATAGAAAGAAATATTTCTTCACTAATAATTTTTACAATGCATGCACTCATGTTAGTTCTTAAATATTTGAAACATTTTAAAATTTCAGAAGATAAACTCAAAACTCAAATTAATTCATAGAGGTATAATTATTATTTTCTCCTTTCTTAAGTGTGATAGCTCCCTTTTCCCAAGTATTTGTTAAATTCAGATGCTGAATTTATCAAAATTACAAGCTAAGAAATGGCTTTAGCCAAAGCACAAAATAATACTTTTCTGATGGTTTTACTTCCACTACATCTCCTCTGCTTTGAAGTCTTTTATCCTTTGTTCCTCCCTTACACAAAGAATAATTCTAAACTCTGGCATGGCCAAGAAAATGTTTACAGTTACTTTTGTCACCTTAAAATTTTATAGTTACTATTATAACTTTGATAATTTAAAAACACTTCAGGAAATATAAACTATTTTCACCTCTGTTTTTCATTTAAATATAGATATTAGGTACTCAATGGGACAAATAAATTCATCTAAGTTATTTGATAGATGCTACTCAAGGGCTGTATTTTGCTGACCTTGGAAATCTTATCTGACAAATTTAAACTAAGAGCCACTTTTGCAGCAGTGACTTTAATGGTTTGCACCTGTATTGAGAATATCATATTTCTTGGGGACTATCTAGAGCTTCATCTTCCTGTAAAACTTTTCCATTCTCTGAAATGTATATGAGCCCTAATTTCTCTTAACTCTGTGCTTCTGTCTCAGGATATGTATCACTCTTGTGTGCTCCTAGAGTCTGCACTTGTAGCGGTGCAAAGTTAAACAGCCAAACCAAAATCACTACATGAAATAAATGTTTCTGCTCATTGTTAATCATGAGTTCAGAACGAAAATGGTCAAAAGAGAAATATATCCTTTTCTTTGACAAAATCAGCTGTAAAAAAAACCTATTTCAGGTAATGACATCACTCTCTACTCAGTATTCTGGAACCCAGGCATCATCTTTCCCTCTTTCCCCTCCCTGTCATTATATAGCCAAAGTATTCCTTAAAATCTTGTTCTCTTTCTCTTTGTCTTCTGCCACTCTTCTAGTTGAATTCCAATCACAACTCATCAGCACTAGTGAAATAGATCCCTAAGGTGTTATCCTGTCCTTATCTTGTCCATCTCAAATCCATATTACTGACAAACAGATTTATATAGTTTGGATTATTTTATTTTAAAATATTAAATACTGCAAGTTTATAGGAAAATAAGATACTATTGCAACACCATGTACTCATCACTCAGTTATTGTGTTTTATGGCTTCAGGTCATTTGAAGTCATGGCTACTGCTTATGAAACACTTTTATGCCAGTGTTAGAAGTGTTACTATTTTCATGAGAAAGGTGCTTTTACACTTTTATTATTCTTGCATTAGTCCACTTGGGCTGCTATAACAAAATACCATAGACGGGGTGGTTTAAACAACAGACATTTATTTTCTCACAGTTCTGGAGACTTAGAGCCCAAGATCAGGGTGTAAGCATGGCTGGGTTCTGGTGAGGGCTCTCTTCTTAGCTTGCCTACTCACTGTGTCCTCACATGGCAGAGAAAGAGAGAGAGAGAGAGAGAGCGAGCCCTCTGTTGTCACTTCTTTTGAGGACACTAATCCCATCTTGAAGGCCCTATCTTCATGCACGCATATAAGCCCAATCATGTCCTAAAGGCCCTGTCTTCAAATACTATCACGTTTGTGGTTAGGACTTCAACATATAAACTTTGGGGTGGGTGGCAGGGACATAATTCAGTCTATAACAATTCCTATTTTAGAGAAATAGGAAACCAAGATACGGAATACTTTAGGAAAAATGATATAGACAGAGAGGTTAAATAATTAGTCTAAAAGTAATAAGTTGTAGAACTGGATTTTGAACTCAGTGACTCTAGCTCTGAAGTTTACATTCTTAGCCACCATGGTATTCCCTCGTACAGAAAAATACAACATTACAACTATACCAAAGTTAAAGATTTTTTTTCCTTTTCCAGAGGCAAGCACTATTTTGAAGCTCATATTTTCATGTTATTCTCATTTTATATTTATGTATACACACAGATATGTATATACACATAAACATTCATACATGTATATATAGTATAGATATGCATGTATGTGTATATAGTATAGATATACACATACACATATATTAAATCTATATTATCTATATTTTTATTACATATGTCTATAACGTATTTTTCAGTATATATATACATATATACACATATATACACATATATACATATATACACATATATATACATATATATATACACACACACACATACATATATATATATATTTTTTTTTTTTGAGACACAGTCTTACTCTGTTGCCCAGGCTGGAGTGCAGTGGTACAATCTCAGCTCATTGAAACCTCCACCTCCCTGGTTCAAGCAATTTTTCTGCCTCAGCCTCCAGAGTAGCTAGGATTATACAGGTGCACCACCAAGCCCTGTTTTTTTTTTTTTTTTTTTTTTTTTTTTGTATTTTTAGTAGAGATAGGGTTTCACCATGTTGGCCAGGCTAGTTTTGAACTCCTGACCTCAAGTGATCCACCAGCCTTGGCCTCCCAGAGTGCTAGGATTACAGGCGTGAGCCACCATGCCCGGCCTATAGTTTTTTTAATTGACATAAGTGGAATCAAATTGTATGTATATTTACTACCCTTTTTCTCATTTAATATCTTGTTTTGAGCCTATCCTTATTGATGATTATTTACCTCATCTACTTCATCAATGTTTCTCATCCTCACCATTTTGTAATTTCCTCCATACCCAGCTTACATTCCATGACCCAGCATTGTGATCACTCCCTCTCATATGTGCTCAACCTCCTTGTCCTTCTTCTGTCCCATCATACTTGCCTGTCATAATCACAAAACTGGTTCCATCCATCTGTCAATCTATTCTGTATATATCCCTGCACAAATGAACAGGGCTAGAAAAGATCACATAGCTCACTTTTTGTTATTATATCAATTTTGTACATAAATTGAGATATAACTGTAAATTTATGATTATGTAACGTCAAGTGGACCATTACTTGTAGCTTAAGAAAATGTTAGAGTTCCATACTCCATTGATTCTCCCATGTTATTCTATGACTGCTTACTATCCTCCCTCTCTTCTCAATGCTCCATTGTCCTAATTCTCAGCTAGTGATGTTGCTTCCTGTTTCCCTGAGAAAATGAAAGCAATTTACAAAAGAGGTTGCACACATTTCTATGATAGCATCTGCCCACATACCTGCACCTGTGCCAGAAACACTACTCTACCTCCTCTTCTCTTAAATAAATAAAATGCCTGTGTTTCTACCCAAGTCTAACCTCTTGGCCCATATACAAGATTTCAAACTAGGGCATTACTGTAGCAATTCTTCCTCTCTCTTTCGCCTTTTCAATTTTGCTCCTACTGATCATTTCTTTCATCAATACAAACATTCTGTAATTTAAAAGAAACCCCAAAATACAAACCTCTCTTGAGCCCACATTTTCCTTCATTCATGACCCTATTAGTATGTTTACTCTTGTAACAAAATGATCTGATTTCTTTTTACTTTTTTTTTGGATTCACACTGAACCAGGTTCTCATACATAATACTCTTGCCCAATTTAGTTCCTGTCAATGTCTACAATGAATTCACATTTATAAACTCAAAGGTCAATCCTCAGCCTTCTTCTTGTTTAACTTAAGTTTTAGCACAGTTGAGGACTCTCTCCTTTTGGAAGCGCTTTGATTATGTGGATTCTAGGATAGCATATTTTCTTGGTTGTATTCCCATTTTATGGCAGCTCCTCAGTCCCTTGCTCATCGCTTTTCATCTGATCCTGAAATGTTATAGTGCCCTCAGATGAATTCTACCTATACTTATTCCTTTGGTTGACTTCTATAGTTAAAACTATATGGATTTAAACCACATGGCTAAATAACTTGGACTTATAATAAGCTTTACAAAGTTAACATGCCCAAATACAGTCTGACATTTTATTTTTTTCACCAAAAGCTGCTACTTCAAGACTCTATGTATGTTCCATCTTCCAATTGTTCACCTCTCAATATCCTAAACTCCTAGATATCTCTCATTATTTCTCCCCCAACAATCAATCCATCAGCAGACGCCGATGGCTCTAGCATCAAGCTACAATGAAATCTGATCTAATAGGATAAGATGTATCCCAAAGTATAAAATGGGAGTGCCTATTATTGTGAAGCTAATGACAATAATGTGTTTTAGTCAGCCTCTATTGCCAGAAGAAGCCCAAAGTAAAGGAAGTGAAACTTGCACAGTCCTGAATTTACCTTGGACCACAAAAGTCACAAATGATCAGGAGGTTGTTGCTTTCTCAGCTCACATCCTTCCTCCTAGCCCCAAGTTTGCCACTTTTGAATTCTAATAATTATGCTCCTGGGGTTTTATTGATACACCCAGAATCTGCCTGCTTTTTGCCTTCCCACTACCACCACCTAAGTTCAAGCCACAATCTCTCACAATCTCTCCGCCTCGTATCTCCCAAATTCCACTCTTGTCCCTCCTCTATTCTCAACAGAGTAGACAGAATCATCTTTTTAACTTCAAGTAACTCAGATACTCTTTTCTCAAAACCTTCTCACTCTGAAAAAAGGCTAAGTCCTGATTTAGACTATATAAAACTGTGTTCTGAATAACAGATGGCACAGCAACCCCACCCTGACCCTCAGTTCCCTCACCACTGTCACTTGTTCTCACTCCACTCTAGCAATATCCTAGCTCCCGTGCTATTTCTCACACCTTATAAGGGCTCTTTATCTTTACTAGTCCCTTGACATAGCATGATCTTTCCCCCAAATACGCACACAACTGGTTCCTTCAACCTCCTTTAGGTTTTTGCTTAAATGTCGCCTTTTCAGTGCAACTTTCCCTAACCACCCTCTTTAAAATTACAGTCAGCTGACCACTAGTCTCTATTGCCCTCCCTTATTTTGCCTTACTCCAAAGAACACTGTATCATCTAGTAAGGTTTATGTTTTAGTTATTTATTTCCCTCTTCCCCACCAAAAGGTAAGCTCAATGAAGTGAGTAGTATTCATTAATTTTGTCCACTTCTTTATTCCTAGTATGTAAAAACAGTTTCTGGCACATACTATTAGAAGCTCAAGAAACTTTTATCAAGTGCGTAAACTTAATTGACCTGCTATATAGTACCCCATCATATAACTATGTCCCAATATGTTTATGTATTTTCTTTTCTTGGACTATATCTAAGGTGTCACTTTTTTTTCTATGATTAACAATGGAAATGCACGTACTCCACCTTGTATCATAGTGCCCGTGTATGAGAATTGCAGTAGAGCATATACCAACAACTGAGATATCTGGATATTACAGCAAGTATATTGTTAGCTTTACTAGACATACATCCTGAAATCATTTCAACAAACAGTCTTTACTTATTTCCACCAATTTCCACGCATCCCTGCTGCGTATGAATATTTTGATTTCCTTGCCAACACTGGGTTGCTATCTCTTAAAATGATTGCAGGCATTATGACTATGAAATGATCTCATTTCTTTAATTTACATTTTTCTAATTATCCAGTGTAGTTGATCATTTTCATATTTTTTAGGGCATTCAAATTGCCTGTTTTGTGTATTCTATGTTCACATCCTTGGTCCTCATTTTCATTAAGTTGTGAATTTTTTACATTTTATTTTTATAGGATTTGAAAAATATAGATTGCAAATGCAAGTATACAGGTAGTTCTTTTTTTCTTTTAATATTTTTAATTTTTTTGTTTTGTTTTAAGTATTATACTTTGAAGTATTCTAAATTTTTGGTCATATTCTTTGTGATTAATATTTATCAAGAGCCCTGTTTAACTCTTCACTTCTCACACATCCTAAATCATTAGTTGTATTTGTATATGAAAATATTACAATTTTTATGAAGAGAAACAAATTTATGAAGTAAAAAACAACTGTTTTCAACATAATCTATGTAATAATTCAGCGTTTTGCTGTTGACTTGTAATGCACCCTAAAACAGTTATCAAGCTTCTGCATGCCATGGGTCTGCTGCTGAACTTTCCAGTCTTGGTCTATGTTTCTCTGTCTGTGCCAATGCCTATTTTGTTTATATTACTACTGCTTCATCATCATAATTGATACCTGGTGAAGTAATGTCATAATGTCTGCAATTTGAGGACACACACTTTTTCATATACATTTTAGTGATTTGTTAGAAAGTTACATAAACGTCCTGCTGAAATTTTTCATCAGATTTGATTAAATCAAATTAGATTTTGATTATCTGCATGCCCTTATGATTCTGATTTCTTCAACAGTTATTATATGCCATTCTACTCATTCCAGTCTTCTTTTATGATTTTTAATACATTTAAATAATTTCTCCATATATGTCTTGCACATCTTTTATTAATTTTTGTACTTTATAGTCAATGAGTTTTGTAAATACAATTCTAATTACTTATATCTAATATATAGGATGCCTACTGATTTTTTAAATGTAGTCTTATTTCAGCAATCTTGATGAACTCTCTTCTTTTATATTTTTTAGATATTGTTATATCCCCCTTGTATCCACTACAATTGATAAAATTATATTGTCTGATGATAACACTTTTTTCTTTTCTATCCAATTTCCTCATTTCTTGTTCTTGACTAATTTTGTTATATCATTCTTATATGCCTAGAATAACATTTTCAATATCATGACTTTTTAAATGCTATTACATTCCTTTTATTACATTTTATTATTTTAAAAACTATGTTTATTTAATGAAAACAGACTAAAATTTTATTTTTGTTTCAGGAAGTTGCATAGTGTCTTTGCCCAAACTTACCTCTGCCATATTACTTTAAATTTAGATTTGTGTTTTTAAAGTCAGTGTGTGTGTGTGTCTGTATTCAAACACAAACTAGTTGATCTTTCATTTCTTCTATGGCAGACAATTAATTGGCACTCAATATCCATTCTCCCTTCTTTATACTAATAATATACATGTGTCTATTACCATAAAATATTATATATGTGTATGAAATATATAATATATACATACTAAAATGTTTATACACAAAAACACACATAAATATATATACTGAGGTATCTAGAATAAAGAATACATATTTTTTCAGATTCTCTTGTAGGTGAGTGTGCACAATTGACTAAATTTTGGCCAAATGAAAGCGGAAGTGATGTGTGCAATGCCTAGGAAGTTTAAGTATGTGTCTTACCTTAACTTCCTTTCTTATCCTTGTGGACTTTAACAGTCATTATATCTGTTTGTTCTCTAATTACTTAGAGAGCAGTGTTGTAATTCCTAACTTATTGGATTTGTTCATTTCCCCCTTAAGTACCATCAATTTCTGGATTATATACATAAAGCTTTGCTATAGATACATACACATTTTAGAATAATTATGATGTGATGAGTTGACATTTAACATTATGCAGTTAAGTGAAAGTTGCAAGCTGATACACTATAATGACATTTAGCATCATGAAACAACCCTCTTTATCCTGGTAATAGTCCTTGTATTGAGATCTATTTGGTCTTCTATTAACATAGCTATATTCACCTTCATATGCTCAGTATTTGCAAACTATATAGTTTTCCATCTTTTTATTGTCCTTTGTGTGTCTTTATATATAAAAGCCATTTCATGTGAACAACACATATTTGGGTCTTTTATAGATTTTTTAGATTTTTATATGTAGTATGAGCCCACCATCCAATTTAATTATTGATTTGTTTGAGTTTTATTCTATAATATGTCTACTTGTCCCCTATTTTCTTTGTTCTTTTATTTCTCCTTTCCTGTGTTCTTCAGGTTTATAAATTATTTTTTAGGATTTCATTTTTTTTTGTGGTCTTCTCTTTGGTTTTTAGCACACATTTCCTCCCTTTACCCTGTGTGCGTATATATGTGTGTGTGTGTGTGTGTGCACGTGTGTGTATGTGGTATGGTCCATTTCTTAGTTAGATTGAGTCAGGCTGCTGTCCTTGGCAGCATTTGCTCTAGTGTTACCCAGGAATATGGGTTCCTTCTGTCTCGTAACATTGCCATTTTTAACACAAGATCATAAAGGACATTTTATGGCCTGGCTTGGAGTTGGCAAACTCCTTCCCCATATTTCATTTCCAAAGTCATATGTCCCCATATAACTGAGCAGGAGGCTAAGAAAGGCTGAGTAAAATTTAGATAAGGTAGGAAAGAAAGAAAAAACTAAAGAAAGAACAAAAGAACGAAAGAACAAAAGAGGAAGGAAGGAAGGAATGAAGGAAGGAAAGAAAGAAAATACCCAGGTAAAGAAAACAGCATGAGCAATAAACAGATAATAATGTGGTATTGGCTGAGCACATAGATTATTAGTGGCAACTAATGTTGAGTTGATAGGGTATAGCCAGATTATAAAGGTTTCAAATTCAGTCAGAAACACTGGAACTTAGCTATGCCTTTGGGAATCAGGTAGATTACATAGTTCACAGCTATCTACTCCCTTACCTCTTAACAAAATCATCTGCACACCCTGTCACAATTGACTTGCCATGCCTTCCAGCAGGTAGAGCATACTTCCTTGGCCCCTGTATGCCATGACCATGTGATTTTCATTGGTCAATGTAATCTGAGGGTTTTTTACATTTGATTTTAAATTTGATTGTATGGCTGTGTTAGGCCTCTTGAGCCTCTAACACCTGTCATGAGTAAATCACTCTCCCATTAGACTGTCTTCCTTATTCTGGGTCCTAGAATAAGAATCCACTGGCAGAAGGTCACCACAATCCAGGGCAGAGTTGCAGCCAGTCTTTAAAGCACATGCAATGAGGGTGATAAAAAAGTGCTAATGTTTTGGGCAGAAGCTTATTGGTATAGTAAATACAAAACAGTTTCTAATGTAGGACAGGGGAGATAGATAGCAGAACATAATTAGCAGTGGCATAGTATTATAAATTAGTATATGGGCTTCAGAAATAGATAATGTTAATACTACTATTCTATTCTCCCACCTACCATTTAGCTAATCACAGTCTTAGGTTTTGTATGTGTAAAATTGGCATAATAATCCATATTCCATAGGGTTTTAGTGAAATATAAAATAAATGTATGCATGGTCCTTAGTACTTAAAATGTGTATAAAAGCTGCTGCTGCTAATATATAAAAATTACAGATATATATTAAGACAGGTTCCTGATCCATGCCATATGTTCAAGCCTGAAATGTGGCCTGATAGAAAGCTTGCAAGTATACCGATCCTAAAGATGGGGTTTACAATGGTAATTCTTTGCCACTCTGGCTTCCTTTTGCAAATTGTTTAAGTCTTAGTTTCCTTGCCTCCAAAATGGAAGAAAATCATACCTACTTCTCATAACTATAAGATATAATGTGAATCACATGCACAAAGATCCTATTTAATTCAGGGCAAAGAATATAGTAGATGCTCCAAAGTGCATTTGCCCTTATGAAGAAAGTCACAGGGGAACAAAGTATAGAAATTAAAACACCTGATGAGAGTCATTTAATCACCTAATCACCTTGGGATGCAGAGATCTCAACTGGAAAATTGGGATGCTACTTCAAAAGTATTTTATGAGTTGACTAATTTATGATCAGGAGGCACTTTAAAACACCAGGCATTCAGCTTCATAATAGCATATTAATAGCCATAAAAACTAGCATGCTATGCAAATTCTAAGTCTAAAACACATTCTGTATAAACTCCCTTGGCAGATGCTTTCGGCCATCATAGAATCATTCGTTTTCCATCTTAAGATGCAGTTCAGTGTCACTCTGGCTTATCACATAGCTATTTTATTCTACATCAGGGGAGAACACTTGAGTCAAATGAAATGATCCCTCTGTGAGGTTACTGTATGTTTCTTAGTTAAACTGGTAGGCATGGAAAGGTTTAATTAGCAACTTCAAGTATTTTGAAGATCTTCAGATAGACATTTATAGGAATATTAACTTGTACTATGATTTTTGAAATTTACATATTTACTTATTAAAGGTATATGAACCTTCCCTTTTTGAGAAATTTCTGTTTTTAGCCACCTAGAGAGGAAAGTGAAGATGGGTATCTCTGAAGGAAAAAAATATTCTAAGATCATCATGTCCTGTTTGATTATTTTAATGTGTATATGTTTTTATACAGATAAGACATAAACATGTTACAATAAACAAAAGACACATGAGATTATTAAAAGGTAAAGATAAATGTGAAATAATATACATCTGTTTGTTAATAAAAGGTGCAAGGCTGAGAGTGAAAGTTTTGTGGACAGAGAGAGTAAGGGTGCGAAAAGAAAGAGACAACCAACATTGAAACAAAAACTGCATTAAAAAAAACTCTGAATGTGGGATATGATAGTTGCTATATAAAATTAAATATATACTTACCGATTAATAGAAACAAATTAGAAAAATAGTTTTATATCTATTGATTTGTACAGATCATATATCATTCAAAAAATACAAAATCAAATGTATATAGTATGATTTCACTTAGGTATAAACAAAAGAAATAACAATAATATCTTATCTATATGAGTATATATACTGGCATACATCTGTATGAATGAGGGAAAGTATGCATACCATCCTTTGAAAAGTGGCTTGGGTAGATGAGGGTGTGTAAAGATAGAGGGCAAATAGGAGATAATCAGCCTTTTTCATCATTTTGTTGTGTTGCTTTGTTTGTCACAAGTAGGTGCAGATTGAATTTGTGGTATGTGAAATACCAAATGATAAAACATTTAAAGTATTCCAGTATTTGCCTCCTTAATAAAGCCTTCTCTTCATCAATGAGCCCTCTTCAACAACTACACTATTCTTTAATCTTCTGCACAACCAAGATTTTCAAACAATGTTTCTGTACGTGTTGCTTCCATTCATACTCCTGATCCTTTCACGCTTAGCTCTCTCCATTCACTTTTGCAAATTATCTTTTGTAATGTCAGCAATAATCATCATCTGCTGATTCCAGGAGGCTGTTTGCAGACCTCCTCCTCTGTCATTTAGACAACCGGCCACTTCCATCTTCCCAGAACTTGCTCTTCTATTGGTTTCTATGGCTCCAGTAATTTTGTCTTTTTCTTTTATCTTAGATCAGCTTTCCTTACAACCTCTTTTTCCTCCCACGTGACCCTAAGTCTGATGTTGTTCCAGGGATTATTTCCAGTCTCATTTCTTTTTTGTTCTAATTCTACATTCTCTCTTTAGAGAATCCTATCCATATTTTAAATATAATTCATATTCCAATGATTCTCAAAATTAAATTTACAGTCCAGATTGTTTATCTGCACTTTCAGGCATATATACATACATATATGTATATATATATGTATGTATATATAGGATGTATATGTGTATGTCTATATGTATACGTATACTATACAGACATATATAGTATAAATATATATACTCTATGGGAGAAGATACCTGATCCATCCATCTTCCTGGGTCATTCTTATGTCAGAAACTTGGGATCATTCTTGCTATATTTTTTTCTTACTTCTCTTATCAATCATCATCAAAGTGAAAACTTTCCAATAAATGTAAAACTACATGCTATTATTGTAAAATAGCTAAAATAATCATTATATTTATGCAATAGGCATAATGCCATAAACTTTCCCTGCATTATTTTGTTTGTTGCTTTTAACAATGTAATGAGAGAAGCACTAGTATCAGCCCAATTTTACAAATGAGAAAATGAAGTCTTAGAAAGATGAAGTTAGTTGGCGAAGGTGAGAACCCATATTGTTTTATTATAATTCTATTGTCCACCTCTCTTAGGGAATTTTCTGCAGCAGCAGGAAAAATTCAAAACTTATTTCACTGGAAAGGCTCTGCATGATCTGGTCTTTCTGTATCCGTTTTTCCCCCTTTTCCATGATCACTATATTCTGGGCCTAGTAGACGCATTTCAGTTCTTCGAAAACGCCAGGCCCTGTCTTCTCTGGGCCTTTGTACACATGATTTTCTCTGTCTGGATCACTTTTCCTCCATTCTTCATCTGGCTAACTTAAATATATTCTTTACATTTGATTTTTTCTTTCCTTTTTTTTTTTTTTTTTGAGACAAAGTCTTGCTGTGTCACCCAGGCTGCAGTGCAGTGGTGTGATCTCGGCTCACTGTAACCTCCACCTTCTGGGTTCAAGCAATTCTCCTGCCTCAGCCTCCTGAGTAGCTGGGATTACAGGCACATGCCACCGTGCCTGGCTAATTTTTATATTTTTAGTAGAGATGGGTTTTGCTGTGTTGGTGAGGCTGGTCTCAAACTCCTGACCTTGTGATCCACCCACCTCAGACTCCCAAAGTGCTGGGATTACAGGTTTGAGCCACCATGCCTGGCCTTACATCTGAATTTTAATGACAGGTTAAGCCAGACCACGTTTGAGCCAGTAATGAAATTAGCTATCTCTTACTGTTTTTTTTTTTTGTCATTTTTTTTTGTAGATTATATACATGGATTATGTATGTTTTATAGGGCATAATTTATACATGTTTTTGTCTGTTCCTTTTTAGATGTAATCTTAATGAGAACAAGAACTCTTTTTTTATTAATTTTTGTACTGCCAAGATCAAACACGTTTCTTGGCTTCTATGCCAGCCACAATCACCTCACAGATAAAATTGTCTACCAGAATATCTCAGAACACCGAAGCAGTATTCTCTTAGAACTTTGCTTTCCCTGGCTGACTCTCTTTTTGGACTCAGCCCGCCTGCGCCCAGGTGAAATAAACAGCCTTGTTGCTCCTACAAAGCCTGTTTGGTGGTCTCTTCACACGGATGCACATGAAATTTGGTACTGTGGCTTGGATCAGGGGACTTCCCTTGGGAGATCAATCCCCTGTCCTCCTGCTCTTTGCTTGGTGAGAAAGATCCACCTACGACCTCAGGTCCTCAGACCAACCAGCCCAAGGAACATCTCACCAATTTCAAATCCAGTAAGCGACCTCTTTTTACTCTCTTCTCCAACCTCCCTCACTATCCCTCAACCTCTTTCTCCTTTCAATCTTGGCTCCACACTTCAATCTCTCCCTTCTCTTAATTTGAATTCCTTTCATTTTCTGGTAGAGACAAAGAAGACACATTTTATCCGTGGACCCAAAACTCCGGCGCCAGTCACAGATTCCGGAAGGCAGCCTTCCCTTGGTGTTTAATCATTGCGGGGACGCCTCTCTGATTATTCACCCACGTTCCATTGGTGTCTGATCTCCTCAGGGACGCCTGGCTTGATCATTCACCCACGTTCCCTTGGTGGCAAGTCAATTGCGGGGACGCCTGCTTTGGCTGCTCACCCACGTTGCAGCCCAGGGCTGCTCCCCACCCCCTTCTCCATGTCTCTACCCTTCTCTTTAAACTTGTCCCCTTCCCTATAGGCAAACTTCCACCCTCCATTCTTCCTTCTTCTCCCTTAGCCTGTGTTCTTAAGAACTTAAAACCTCTTCAACTCTCGCCTGACCTAAAATCTAAGCGTCTTATTTTCTTCTGCAACACCATTTGGCCCCAATACAAACTTGACAATGGCTCTAAATGGTCAGAAAATCGCACTTTCGATTTCTCCATCCTACAAGACCTAAATAATTTTTGTCCAAAAATGGGCAAATGGTCTGAGGTGCCTGACATCCAGGCATTCTTTTACAGATTGTTCCCTCCCAAGTCTCTGTTCCCAACACAAATCATCCCAAATCCTCCTTCTTTCCCTCCCGCCTGTCCCCTCAGTCCCAACCCTAAGCATCGCTGAGTCTTTCTAATCTTCCTTCTCTACAGACCCATCTGACCGCTCCTCTCCTCCCCAGGCTGCTCCTCGCCAGGCCAAGCTAGGTCCCAATTCTTCCTCAGCCTCCGCTCCTCCACCCTATAATCTTTTTATCACCTCCCCTCTTCACACCCCGTCCGGCTTACAGTTTTGTTCTGTGACTAGCCCTCCCCCATCTGCCCAGCAATTTCCTCTTAAAAAGGTGGCTGGAGCTAAAGACATAGTCAAGGTTAAGACTCCCTTTTCTTTATCCCACCTCTCCCAAATCAGTTAGCATTTAGGCTCTTTTTCACCAAATATGAAAAACCCAGCCCAGTTCATGGCTTGTTTGGCAGCAACCCTGAGATGCTTTACAGCCCGAGACCCTAAAAGGTCAAAAGGCTGTCTTATTCTCAATATACATTTTATTACCCAATCTGCTCCCAACTTTAAATAAAGCTCCAAAAATTAAATTCTGGCCCTCAAACCCCACAACAGGACTTAATTAACCTCGCCTTCAAGGTGTACAATAATAGAAAAAAGTTGCAATTCCTTGCCTCTGCTGTGAAACAAACCCCAGCCACATCTCCAGCACACAAGAACTTCCAAACGCCTGAACTGCAGTGGCCAGGCATTCCTCCAAAACCTCGTCCTCCAGGAGCTTGCTACAAGTGCCGGAAATCTGGCCATGAGGCCAAGGAATGCCCACAGCCCGGGATTCCTCCTAAGCCATGTCCCATCTGTGCAGGACCCCACTGAAAATCGGACTGGTCAACTCACCTGGCAGCCACTCCCAGAGTCCCTGGAACTCTGGCCCAAGGCTCTCTGATTGACTCCTTCCCAGATCTTCTCGCCTTAGCAGCTGAAGACTGATGCTGCCCGATCACCTCGGAAGCCTATAGGACCATCACAGACACTCTAGGTAACTCTCACGGTGGAGGGTAAGTCCATCCCCTTCTTAATCAATACGGAGGCTACCCACTCCACATTACCTTCTTTTCAAGGGCCTGTTTCCCTTGCCTCCATATCTGTTGTGGGTACTGACGACCAGGCTTCTAAACCTCTTAAAACTCCCCAACTATGGTGGCAACTTAGACAATACTCTTTTAAGCACTCCTTTTTAGTTATCCCCACCTGCCCTAATAAGTTCCCTTATTAGGGTGAGACACTTTAACTAAATTATCTGCTTCCCTGACTATTCCTGGGCTACAGCCACACCTCATTGCTGCCTTTTACCCCAGTGTAAAGCCTCCTTCACATCCTCCCCTTGTATCTCCCCACCTTAACCCACAAGTATAGGACACCTCTACTCCCTCCTTAGCGACTGATCATGCACCCCTTACCATCCCATTAAAACCTAATCACCCTTACCCCCCTCAATGCCAATATCCCATCCCACAGCACGCTTTAAAAGGACTAAAGTCTATTATCACTCGCCTGCTACAGCATGGCCTTTTAAAGCCTATAAACTCCCCTTACAATTCCCCCATTTTACCTGTCCTAAAACCAGGCAAGCCTTACCGGTTAGTTCAGGATCTGAGCCTTATCGACCAAATTGTTTTGCCTATCCACCCTGTGGTGCCAAACCCATATACTCTTCTATCATCAATACCTCCCTCCATAACCCATTATTCTGTTCTGGATCTCAAACGTGCTTTCTTTACTATTCCTTTGCACCCTTCATCCCAGCCTCTCTTTGCTTTCACTTGGACTGACCCTGACACCCATCAGGCTCAGCAAATTAACTAAGCTGTACTGCTGCAAGGCTTCACAGACAGCCATCATTACTTCAGTCAAGCCCAAATCTCTTCCCCATCTGTTACCTATCCCGGCATAATTCTCATAAAAACACACGTGCTCTCCCTGCTGATCCTGTCTGGCTAATCTCCCAAACCCCAATCCCTTCTACAAAACAACAACTCCTTTCCTTCCTAAGCATGGTTAGTAAGGTCAAAATCCTTACACAAGAGCCGGGACCGCATCCTGTAGCCTTTCTGTCCAAACAAGTTGACCTTACTATTTTAGCCTAGCCCTCATGTCTGCATGCAGCAGCTGCTGCTGCTTTAATACTTTTAGAGGCCCCAAAAAAATCACAGACTGTGCTCAACTCACTCTCTACAGTTCTCATAACTTCCAAAATCTATTTTCTTTCTCCCACCTGATGCATATACTTTCTGCTCCCTGGCTCCTTCAGCTATACTCACTGTTTGTTGAGTCTCTCATAATTACCATTGTTCCTGGCCCAGACTTCAATCCAGCCTCCCACAGTATTCCAGATACCACACCTGACCCTCATGACTGTATCTCTCTGATCCACCTGACATTCACCCCATTTCCCCATATTTCCTTCTTTCCTGTTCCTCACCCTGAACACACTTGGTTTATTGATAGTAGTTCCACCAGACCTAATCACCACACACCAGCAAAGGCAGGCTATGCTATAGTACAAGCCACCAGCTTGCCTCTGAGAACCTCTCATTTCCTTTCCATCATGGAAATCTATCCTCAAGGAAATAACTACTCGGTGTTCCATCTGCTATTCTACTACTCCTCAGGGATTATTCTGGCCCCCTCCCTTCCCTACACATCAAGCTCAGGGATTTGCCCCTGCCCAGGACTGGCAAATTGACTTTACTCGAATGCCCTGAGTCAGAAAACTAAAATACCTCTTAGTCTGAGTAGACACTTTCACTGGATGGGTAGAGGCCTTTCCCACAGGGTCTGAGAAGGCCACCGCGGTCATTTCTTCCCTTCTGTCAGACATAATTCCTCAGTTTGGCCTTCCCACCTCTATACAGTCTGATAACGGACCAGCCTTTATTAGTCAAATCAGCCAAGCATTTTTTCAGGCTCTTGGTATTCAGTGAAACGTTTATATCCCTTACAGTCCTCAGTCTTCAGGAAAGGTAGAATGGACTAATGGTCTTTTAAAAACACACCTCACCAAGCTCAGCCACCAACTTAAAAAGGACTGGACAATACTTTTACCACTTTGCCTTCTCAGAATTCAGGCCTATCCTCGGAATGCTACAGGGTACAGCCCATTTGAGCTCCTGTATGGACGCCCCTTTTTATTAGGCCCCAGTATCATTCCAGATACCAGATCAACTTGGACTGTGCCCCAAAAAACTTGTCATCCCTACTATCTTCTGTCTAGTCATACTCCTATTCACCGTTCTGAACTATTCATACATGCCCTGCTTTTGGTTACAATGCCGGTTTTCAGTTTCTGCAAGCCATCACAGCTGATATCTCCTGGTGCTGTCCCCAAACTGCCACTCTTAACTCTTGAAGTAAATAAATAATCTTTGCTTGCAGGACTATGCTGAATCTCCTTAGGCACTCTCTAATTTGATGTCCTGAGTCCTCCCAATTCTTAGACCTTTAATACCTGTTTTTCTCCTTCTCTTATTCCATTTAGTTTTTCAATTCATACAAAACCGTATCCAGGCCATCATCGATAATTCTAAATGACAAATGTTTCTTCTAACAACCCCACAATATCACCCCTTACCACAAAATTTTCCTTCAGCTTAATCTGTCCCACTCCAGGTTCCCATGCCACCCCTAATCCCGCTCGAAGCAGCCCTGAGAAACATCGCCCATTATCTCTCCATACCACCCCCAAAAATTGTCGCCATCCCAACACTTTACCACTATTTCGTTTTATTTTTCTTATTAATATAAGAAGACAGGAATGTCAGGCCTCTGAGCCCAAGCTAAGCCATCATATCCCTTGTGACCTGCACGTACACATCCAGATGGCAGGTTCCTGCCTTAACTGATGACATTCCACCACAAAAGAAGTGAAATGGCCTGCCTTAACTGATGACATTATCTTGTGAAATTCCTTCTCCTGGCTCATCCTGGCTCAAAAGCTCCCCTACTGAGCACCTTGTGACCCCCAACTCCTGCCCACCAGAGAACAACCCCCCTTTGACTGTAATTTTCCTTTACCTACCCAAATCTTATAAAACGGCCCCAACCCTGTCTCCCTTCGCTGACTCTCTTTTCGGACTCAGCCCACTCGCACCCAGGTGAAATAAACAGCTATGATGCTCACAAAAAAAAAAAAAAACCTTTTCTTCTTTCCCTTCTGTGATACTGATTCATACACCTGAGTGTGTAAAGTTTCACTCATAGAATATTAAGCACATTCTTTATGGTCAGTATATGATACTACAGGGCCTGCCATGAATAGTTATCTGTAAAATGGAATGGTGCTGATTCTTGAACAGGACTATTAAATGGGTTCAATAAGTTAATATTTATAAAATTCATTTCAGTATCTTTGCAATTTGTGATATTTATTCACTATTTTCCCAAGGGCCTTAGCATCTTTATGCATGAAATAGTGGAGTTTGCAATGGGAATCATGGCTGCACTGGTTACCAGATGTGCAATCCTGGAAAAACCATTCCCTTTTCTAAACCTTTGTTGCTCTCTTTAAAATGTTTGTGATAGTAACATCTAACTCTCCAGGCTTAAGGAACCAAGGAGACAGTTTGTGTCAAAGTGCTTCAGGGAGGCAAAAAGATCATAAAATAGTAAATGTTATTATTTATCTACATATCATTAGAAAAGTATTATGATGTAATTCACACTAAAGAATATAAATAACTGAGAAAGCTTAAGAAACTTTCCGTGGGTACATGCATTTAGTAGTAATCAAAACCAATTTTTGTTCTATTGCACACTAGGTTGAAGGGATGTTAATATTGTTAACATATTATTTGACAAGAAACTGTAAAATTAAATATATCTGGACTACAAATTCTGACAAAATACTCATCTTTTGCTCCCAATTATGCTTATTCTGAAGATACAAGAATGAACAAAAATGACATGGGTCTTGTATATACATAAGAGCTTGCATCTTATAGGGCTTGCATGCTCATGTAAGAGACAGAAGATTAGAAAGCCAACAAACAAAAATAATTGTAGCTTGTGATAAGAGCTCATAAATAAAGTGCTTTGGCAGCAAATAACCAAGGACAGTGGACTACTTCAGATGAGGTGGTAGGAAAGAGGTCTCTGAGATGACAGATGAACCAAGGCCCCAAGACTGTAAAGGAAGTGGTCATATGTGGAACCAAGCGAAGTTTATTTGAGATGGATGGAACAGCAACTACAAGCGAAAGCAACCAGAGGGAGAAAACGCCTGGGTCTTCTAGGGGCATGAGAAGATCAATGTGGCTGAAGCACGGCAAGCCAATGGGGAGAGGAAAAGAGCTTAGGTGTAAGGACTGGTTAAGGCCAAATGTATATTCTAGGCTTAGAAAATCTTGGTAAGGCATTTGAAGTTTATTAAACAATCCAATGGAAACAACTATATGGATAAATCTTAAAAATGTTGTGGCAAAAATAAAAAACACCTTAAATACATAAAACAAATACTACTATAAAAATCCTAGAACAGGCAAAACTGATGGAAAAAATATCACATCAGCAGTCACCTCTGATGGAGTAGGGATGGAATATTTGTGAAGAGACAAAAATGACTCTTTAGAGTGATGTTCTGTTTCTTGACAGAGGATTGGGTTATATAGACCTATGCAAGCCTAACTCATTGAATGCACACTTAAAAGTTGTTCATTTCCTTGTATGTAAAACGCACCTCAAAGGAAGAAAAAAATCCTAAGCAAATGTTGAATTGCATGCATGATATTTGGGGATATATGTATGTATGCCTGCAACTTACTTAAAATATAAAAGAACAAAGAAGCCCATGGAATGATGGGTAGCTAAAAGTTTGGGAAGATATATAATAAAGCAACTGTGATAAAATGTTATTGGTATAATCTAGATGGTGGTTATATGGGGATTCTTTATAAAATTATTTCAACTTTTCTGAATGTTTAACATTTTTCATTAGAGGAGAAAGAGACATGCAGAATACTGTGGAAAACCATTGAAAGTAAAAATTTCTAGACTGAAGGACTTCTAGAGCTCTTCAAAAATGAATATGAAGTTTGAGTCTTTCTTGGGGGAAAGAGATGCAGTCATCCATTGCTAAGTATTTATCTGAATAGCAACCACAGTTTCTGTTACTGAGAAGCTTTAAATATGTTGAAGAAGTATTTATAAGAGAGATAAGCATGCTTATGAAGACTTATAACGCACTATTATGAAGCACTATTTATTATGGCATGCAACTTTATAAGGTTATAGACCATATTATAGCACCGGAAATACAACATTTGGATACAGGCATAGTGCTCCAATCACAGTAATGTAAGTAGCCACCAGCCATTAACACAGAGGTGGTGATTTTCTCTGCTTATGCTCATGTGTCAGACATCCCTGTTGGGCTTATTTCCTTGTTTCTCCAAAGTTACAATAAACTAGTATCTTTGAAAAATGAACTCCCAAAGGTTGTAAACAAGGACAATAAAGGTTATTCAGATGAAGACAGACGTAGGTGAAGTGAAAAGCAATCCGTCTTTGAAAGAGGAACTGATGAAGGTTAATGTAAATGTTAATGGCAGAGCTGCTGGTGAAGGTTATCCAACAGCTTACAGATGAAAAGTCAGAGCGAGAGCATGAGAATCTGAAATTACACCTTGCATTACATGTCAGAGAATTTCAAAATTATGATTATAGGAATTAGAGATAGTTGGGGAAACCCAAATCCTTGAAATTTCTATCCAGAATATTCTACCTTATAAAGATGGTATATGAAACATTTGGTATTAGTATGAGGGCAGCTGGTGAAAATGTGATTAGTCAACTCTACCTAACGTGAGATAGATATACATTTTTCAGAGAAATTTTTCTAATACATCTTAAACTTTTAGGACTTAAAAATTGAAACCTCAATCACCTCATCTAAAAATTTAGGTTACTATCATTCTACTTCCCAAAGTTGATTTGAGTATCAAGTTTATAAACACACATTAGTATATTTAAAATGCAAGATATAATTTTTATAAGATGCATCAATTTCTGCCTCTTTTTACATCTTTTCACATTTGCCTACTTTTCACATGTTCATTAGGGAAGTAAAAGATTAATTCCTTTTCACATTCAATAAGAACTATTACTATATTCTAGTTCAATCTGTAATTGTCATTGTGGGTGAAAGTCACTTTGAACTGTATTTCCATCCTGTGCCCAGAAGTTACTTTACCTATCTTCTAAGCTCTTTATTCCTCACCCCTGCCCCTACCCCACTGGTTAGCAATGAGTACCAAACAAGATAAAGGAAGCACTGCCATTTGACTCACAGGTCTGAAAATGCAGTAGCCTATACATACCATGAAATGGTTATGGGAGGGAGATAAGGGATTTAAGAATTGCTCCAGGTTCTTCAGAAAGAACTGAGCCTCTGTTGTCTTTACTCAGGAGTTGATCTCTAGTTAGAGAATGGCATTCATTCATACTTTCATTCATTCAGTTATTCATTCCTTCAACAACTTTTAGAAGATATTTCTGTGTGACAAACACATCACAAACAACTATAATATAGGCTGCAGATATGAAAACATATTTGCTGCCATGATGTAGCAAAAAATCACTGCAAACATTTTAAAAGTTTGGAAAATATAGCTCAGATTGAATTTTTGCCCTAAGATAAAAAAGATCATTGGGAAATAAAAGCAATATATGAACACGGAGTTAATAGATTGTTTTCCTTTTAACATAGATAACAGTACATAGTCATTCATTTGTCCTCTGTCATTTGGTCTTGAGGAACACTAATGCCCTAATATGTGTAATGTTCAGTAACAAATGCTAAATAAAAATACACGAATAAAAATCCATTAAGCATGTATTTAATACTGTGTAACACTTAACTGTATCAGGTCCTGGAAATGCAGAGATGAAGACCTTTGGCATCGATGAAATCATGATTTCATAAAGGAGCAAGGAACGAACTATTTTTAATACAGATTTTCAGGGATTGTAGAGATTTGTGCTAGTTACAATGTTTGGCAAAAGTAGACAAATAACGTCGGGGTGTGATGGTCAGGAAAGTCTTCACTTAGAAAACAATAGTCTAACTAGATCATGAAGGATGATGACAATGATAATAGTAGCATCAAAAATTTGCTATTTGCCAGGGACAGTTCTAAATACTTTATCATAAATGACTTAATCTTCATGTAACCCTGCAAGGTAGGTACTGTTTATAATTCTACTTTATAGAGAAGGAAACCAAGGCAAAGCGAGGTTAAGTAGGTTTACTAAAGGTATACAGTAGGTGCTGGACCCAGCATAAAAACACAGGTACAGAGAAAAAAAATATTGTTCTGGATGTTAGTATACAGACATGAATAAAGGTGGCCAAGAGCAGAAAGGTTTGTTAAACTATTGTAGTAACTTAGGCATTATAAAATACAGCTTGGACCAGAAGGAGAAAGCAACAATGTGACGTTTATTGTACCATGTAGATGTATTTTCATTTGTTTTCCTGGACATTTAGTGATCCCTTTTAATCAAAAAGCAAATATTTTTCTGACATAAAAAATATCTTAAAGGAACCTATTAAAAATCCCATCTCCCATTTCTTTTCATCTTAGTTTTTCTGGTTGTGGTGTTCTGAAACTCCTAATATTTGATGTAACTGTCTTCTAATTTTCATACATCTTCCTTTTAATTTTTCTTCCCTTTATTTTGTGTTCTACTTTCAGAGATTTGTTTTCCAAATTTATATTTGAACTTTTATTGAATTTTGACCTTAGAAATTATAATATAGTTGTGTTTATATCTACAGCCATAAAGATGTATGCTATTATATGAAACAAAAATCATCATGATTTATATAAATATAAAAGGCCCACATATAGTTATTAAGAGTTCTTTGTTTCCTAAATGTAACTTTTTATTGCATCCTATTGTTTAATAGACTCAGTATCTTCTCTTAGTCCTCTGAGGCTATCAATAAACATTTTTACCTTTTAAATATTTTTCATAATTTTAATTTATTTGAAAGTATTTTTGCTTTCTGTTTGTTCTTTATTCTTTAGTTGCTTGTCACTTTTGGTTATCTGTTTAAGAGTTGGAAATTAAAAGGTATTTGGAAGTTTTGAGCCAATGTGTGTGACTTGTAGGTTATAACTTGTAAAGTTATTTACCTATTTTTCTTACTTTATGACTTTCCTTATGGATTAGCCAGCTTCCCCTGAGAGGGAATTTCCAAATTCTTTCCCGGAGCATACCTGAAGTTACTTGAGAGAAGAGAGCTGCATGTCTCAAAATTTTTTGGGTAAACACACCCTTAACCTCTCTATTTTCAGTATGGTACCCCTCCAATAGCTAAGGCTGTTGACTTCTGTCCAAAAAGCCCCTGCTTTTTTTCTCTTTAGTCTTCTGGTAGTCGTAAGACAGAGTGGGGGAAGTTACATCAGGATATAACTGCTTCTCATATTGATTGTCAAGAAGTCCTTTTTTTTTTTTGTAACCATTTTCCATTCCCAAAAAGTACCTAATAGCAAATTCCTATACTGTTTGTTGTTGTTGGAAAGGGTTTAATACGCATTATATATTCAATTGCTTTTTAGCTTTTCTCACCACCAGTTTAGGATTCCCTTTCCTAGCCCTGTTGCCTGTCAATTTCTCAGCTCCCAACACTTAACTGCTTTTATCTCCTCTCTTTATCTTATTTCCTCTGCAGGTTTGTACAATTTAACACATCTTTCATTTTCACTTTAGGAATAAAGGTAAAAGTGCTTTTACTCTACCATCTCTACCCAGAGTTCATTAAAATTAGGTTAAAGTTAAGCTCAGCAAATGTAAGTAGTTATTTCATATTCTCAAGGCTAATAATTGTCAGAGTCAGGATTCTTATCCAGTTTAGGGTGACTCCAAATTTGTGGCTTTTCCTGCTGAAAGGTGCTGCCTCAGTTTTCACCCTTGTTTACAGTGGACCAAATGCAAAACTACTGTTCTCTTGCCGGGAATGCTTAGTGGCTTATCACAGTCCCTCATGTCCTGCACACATCCTATTGACTCTGTCTTCTCACCCTTACAAGCAGACAAGTCTGCAAATCTCCACTTTCCAATTAGTCAAGTTAATGAAGCTCTTTAAAGAAATCCGTAAAGCCTGCCTCCATGGTCCTGACATTTAGTAACTTCGGGATAATGCTCTCTAGGCCCTTCTCCATTAAAATATTGTATTGTGAGCCCTGAATTGCTGACTCTGAGACTTCCTTAGAATAAAATGAAGAGGGCTTCCCTTTGAGCCTTCCCAAACCCCAGGATAAACACAGAAATGGCACTTTTAATAGTCAAGCTAACGGAAAGGCCACCTTAATGTAGTTGCCTCCTTTCAGGAAATCTATGACATATTTAGTGAGGTGGATTGCCTGGTGGCAGGAACAAAGAGGAAAGAGAATGAGTCTGGAACTGTGAGTTTTGATAGACAACACAGGCCTGCACTCAAAAGATGCTTCAATACAGTAAAAAGCACATGGGGTAGGAGCTGAACTCCTCAAACCCCAGGGCATTAAAACCTCTTGGTGCCTCAGTTTTCTCTCCTGTGTAACAAGGATAATAATGTCTTGCTCTTAATTCAGTCTTGCGCTAATATCCATACATGAGCTAGGGTGGGGACATGCTATCCTTATGGAAGAATTAAAAATTGACATGGCGATGTTCAACCCAGATAGTATTTGATAGGTAAGATGAACCTCAGGTTTCTAATATTTTATTCACAATTTGTTCCCTCAGCCTCTAGCCCATTCTATGATATACCCTGCCCAAAATGTACAGTTTGCAGAAAACTTGCTTTGATTCTTTCTTATTGATTACTCATTTTGGTTACTTAATACACTTATCTATCTGGCTTGTATTATATTAATCTAAAGCTAATTAAATGGTGTATTAAGCATAAACTATGTTCAGATATCTTCTGACTACATGTATGATTTGCTTTTCTTTACTATATCAGAAGCAATGGCAAGTCAGTGGCTATGTCATCTCCTGCCGTTTAATACCTATGCTGATGCTGCATATTTCCATTCATTTCTTCATGTTAATATTTCCTGATCCCTTCTAATGTTCCAGACACTGGATTAGGTGCAACAGGAAGAAGGAAAACATGATGCTAGATTGATATATTATTGAGAGGGAGAGTCTCAAATTACTTCTGTATTCCGTGACCCGTGGACATATGTACCACAGTGGGATTAGAAATAAAATATATCTCTGACCTCAAGGAACATTTTCCCTATAGAGCAGAAGCAGAGGCACATGTTATCATTTGCAACATAATGTGATTTTTTAAAGTTGGAGGTAGTCTTAGGAGACCCGTGAACACGGGGGAGGAGCTTCTGCATGTTAGTTTCCAGCAGTAAGTTGCCTTGAGCAAATGATAGCAGCACAGGGTGGAGACGTTTAGTCAATGTTCCTGGCTGAGTATGGCTGCTATCACCCCTTGTACCTTCATTGATGCTGGCATTTAAACCAATTCCTTCTGCACTTACAAGTTGCTGAATCACTATCTATGGCCTTCAGAAATCTACTCTAAAAAGTTAATTCGTTTACCTCTTCTTTGCTACTAGCACAGTGGAGCTAAGATGCATCTGGTTTGAAGGATACCGTATTAATCTTCCTTTGAATACACAATTGTATTGTCTATTATGTGCTAGGCATTTTTCTGAGTAGTATTTTAGTGGTGAACAAGACAGACAAGCTTCATAGTCCTCACTGAATTTATATTTTAACTGGAAGTGGTATGCAAAGGGGGAAAATTTTTTAATAGAAAAATTTGATATTGAAAAGTATATTCAGATAACTTTTAAAATGGTGGTATGATCAAAAGTGAACGGGGCTAGTTTTGACTGGGTGGTCAGCAAAGCTGCACTCATCAAGACAGTGCTTTATGCGATGTTACAGTAACAAAATTCCAGTCACATAACACTAAAGTTCTATGTGTACCTCACAGGACCTATCCCCACAAGAATCAGGGATGCAGGAAGACTGAGTGTCCTTCATTTTTTATGTCCAATGTCTGGAACAAAAGCAGCCTCATGGTTTGTCATGTCAGGGGAAGAAAGGGACCAACTGCAAACAGGCAACTATATCGCTTCAGCCTCGAAGTAATACAGATATCTCATTCCCACTCACATTTTTTGGTCAGAAGTTGTCATTTGCCCTGGTTAACTTGAAGGGCCTGGAAAAGGTGGGGGAATAAACTGGGATACTGAAGCACATTTCTGCCCCTGCTACGGGAGTCCTTTCTTGGTGATGGGATGTAAATTGAGGTCTGAATAACGAGAAGGAATCAGTCAAGTGATAATGAAGGTAAACGGTATCCCAGACATAGAATATAGCTTTTGAAGAAGTCTAAGGCTGAGAAAGACCTTGACGTGTTCAGGAAAGAGAAGAGGCCAGTGTGGAAGAAGTACGAATGGATGATTTGGAAGAGGAAGAGATAGAACTAGAGAGGTCAGTAGAAATAAGGTCTCTTAGTTTTGTTTTTAATAAGCATTCTATTTTAGTTTACAGACAATTTGTGAAGATAGGATACAGAGTTTTCATAACCCACACTTAGTTTTCTATTGCTATCTTACATTAATATGGTATACTTGTCACAGTTAATGAGCCACTACTGATACATTATTATTAACTGCAGTCCATGTTTTATTCAGATTTTCTTAGTTTTCACCAAGTGTCTTTTTTTTTCTTTTTTTGCATGTTTCAGAATCACCTCCAGGATATCATATTAAATTTAGAGATAAGACCTCCTTAGGCTTCTTTTGGCTATGACAGTTTCTCAGACTTTCCTTGTTTTTGATGATTTTGACAGTTTTGAGAAGTACTAGTCAGGCATTTTGTAGAATATCCTCAACTGGGATTTGTCTGCTACATTTCTCATGATTACATTGGGCTTATGGGTTTTAGGAAGGAAGATCACAGAGGTAAAGTGCCATTCTTATCAAGGGTATATGTTATCAACATGACTTATGATGTTAATATTGATCACGTGTCTGGGTAGTGTTTTTCAGGATTTTCCACTGTAAAATTCTTCTTTTTCCTCTCTTCCACACTGCACTCTTTGGAAGGACATCACTATGCACAAAGATCGCTCAGGGAATGGGAGATTATGCTCCACCTCCTTGAGGATGTTGTATCTGTATAAATTACTCGACATTCTTCTGCAAGGAAGATTTGTCTATTCTCCCTCATGTCTTTATTCAATTACTTATTTATACTAATATGATCTTATGATGTTTTATTTTGTACTTTGGGTTATAATTCAGTAATGGTTTCTCCTTTCATATTTTTCTAGGTTTGGCCATTAGGAGCTCTTTCATTTGGATCCTGTGTCCCTTTTATATACTCTCTCATTGTGATTTTTGAGAACCTCCTAATTTTCTGGTACTACAAGATGTTCCAGGGTCATCTTTAAAATTTCCTGTCCCAATTCCAGAATGAGCCATTTCTCTAAGAAGTCTTGGTTTGTTTTATTGGAGAATAGTATTAGAAACCATGTTCTAAATACTAGGTATGCTCATTGCTACTAGAATGTGGTTGCTTCTAGGCCCCCTCATCTTATAGAACAAAAGAATATATGTGTGTAAACTACTAATGCAGTATGTACACACACTTCTATAAATGTTTCTATATGTTTTCATCCATGTCTATATTAAACTAAATATGAGTTCATACTGATCCATACATTTATGAGGCTTTCCATCCTTCTCCCCTTATTTGTAACCTCCCATTCCAAAAGTGTGATCTCTGAGTTTCAGCATCTATAACCCATTTACTTAATTATTCAATTCTAGTACAATACAGTGCTTTTAGAAAGTGGTTCAGGAAGGAGGGAGTGTCCTCTAGATCAACTCAGGTAACGCTAGAGGACACATTTGAATGACAACATGGCAGGAGAAATCTCAGTGAAGTGTTAGAAGGGAATCCAAACTGGAGTGGATTGAGAATAAAATTGGAGTTGATAAGTGAGAGATACTGAATATAGCAAACTATTTCAAAGAGATTTACTATGAAAAATGGAGCAATAAATGGAGGGGAATATGGATAAATGTGGAGGACTCTGGAAGAGTATAAGGTGCTTTCTTGGCATCTTAATGAATGTAGAAATTCCTCCTACAATATCTCAGAGATATTCATCTGAAGGATCAGTTATCCTCAGTAACAAAAAGCTAACTCCCCCCTAAGACAGAACATTCCCTGGTGTTGTAACTCTTATTAGTTGAAAATTTGTTTGAAATACTAAACTAACATGTACCACTGTTAGTTTGGTGAAACTATACAGTTCCAATAGTTTGGTGAAACTATACAGTTTCAATAGATGAAACAATAGTTTCACCTATTGGCCCTTATTTTGGCTTCTCAAGCAACCTAAAGTGATCTTTTGCCCAAAATCTTCTTTTTCTTTTTTTTTTTTATACTTTAAGTTCTGGGGTACATGTGCAGATCGTGCAGTTTTTTTACATAGGTATACACATACCCTGGTGGTTTGCTGCACCCATTAACTTGTCACCTACATTAGGTATTTCCCCTAATGTTAACCCTCCCCTAGCCCTCCACCCCCCAACTGGCCCCGGTATGTGATGTTCCCCTCTCTATGTTCATGTGTTCTCATTGTTCAACTCCCACTTATGAGTGAGAACATGCAGTGTTTGGTTTTCTGTTCTTGTGATAGTTAAAGCACATGAGATTTGGCTGGGCATGGTGGCTCATGCCTCTAATCCTAGCACTTTGGGAGGCTGAGGCAGGTGGATCACTTGAGGTTAGGAGTTCAAAACCAGCCTGGCCAACATGATGAAACCCCATCTCTACTAAAAATATTTTTTAAAAATTAGCTGGGCGTGGTGGTGGGCGCCAGTAATCCCAGATACTCGGAAGGCTGAGGCAGGAGAATTGCTTGAACTCGGAAGGTGGAGATTACAGTGAACCAAGATTGTGCCGTTGCATTCAGCCTGGGTGACAGAGTGAGACTCTGTCTCCAAAAACAAACAAACAAACGATAACAAAACAATAGAAACAAAACAAAAAAATAAAAACATGAGATTTCTGGCTAAGGCTTAGGGATATAAAGGATACTTCTCATTATCAATTTTGTATTACATACTAATTTCTTTCTGTTGCATCACTCTTCATAAGTCTGACCCTAAGAAAAGGGAGATGACCATAAAATTATTCTTGACCAATAAACAAAGTTGAAATGCATGGCATCAGAATTTTAAAACACAAGCTATGAAACCTTACTCTTTGCGATGTCTAGGCTGCCATACTAGATGAGGAAGACTCACATTTACTGGGTGTACACTGATCTAGTTTCTCATATCCAGATCATATTTGATACTCATCTCAGCCCTGTTGAGCAATGAGTGTTATACCTATCTTTCAAATAAGTAAATTGAGGCTCAAAAACATTTAATACATTCCAAAAACTTACTCAGCTCCTCAGTCACAAAACTTGGATTTACACCTCTGACAAACCTTTAAGCTTATATTCTTTTTATCATATCATGCTTTTGTCTTTTCTATTAAAATATACTCAGAAAAATTTATCTCCTTATTATCCACTTAAATCTTCTCATCCCCAAAGCCTCAGTCTATGTTAGCTATAGACTATATTTTTAACTACCTCAAAGTAAATGATGACAAATGCCTTTCATGTTCAATTGGAAATTCTACATACGATTGAAAATATATATGATTGAACGAGTTTGCAGATACATAGGTGCATCTGCAAGTACTTTGTAATATTTGTGCTTGCTTCCATCTCAATGATCTTCATTTAGTCTATGCTCCAATGGGTTGTTTCACTTACAATCTGATTTTTTGAATTTTCTGCATCATGATTTCAAAAGCTTCCATTATATACAGAATAAAGTCCAATTCCAATTACTATGTTATATATAACATATATAATATATTGTTTCCAACTAATCATTCCAAAGCCATCCCCAGCTGCTGACACCAAACTTACTCTCATGGCAAGATACAACAATCTACACCTAGCACCTTATAATTCCTCATGTCCCATGTGGTTCCCATAAACAACCTTCTCTGTCTTGCTCATACAAGAACTGTACTTCTCCTTTTTCCACCTGTTTTAAGTAACATATGGTTTCCAATTAATCATTCCAAAGCCATCCCCAGCTGCTTACACCAAACTTACTCTCATGGCAAGCTATACAATCTACACATAGCACCTTATCATTCCTGATGTCCTATGTGGTTTCCATCAACAACTTTCTCCCTCTTGCTCATGTAAGAACTGTACTTCTCCTTTTTCCACCTGTTTTAAGTACTACTTATGCATGAAAACTCAGATGGCGAGGAAACTCTCTTCTTGTCCCAGGGTAGAGGAAATAGTTAGCTTGGTGTATGTCCACCGCACTGTGAACAGCCACTGAACTTAATTATTTTTATCCCACCAACCTGGAAGCTACTTGAGAGCAGAAACACCATCAGATATATCTTTGGTCCTTCTGTCCATCACCTAACACAGTACTTAGCCTATAGTTGGCATTCGATAAATATGTGTCACGAAGAAGCATCTGCTAACACTCATTTCCACAGAAAACTGAAATTAAAATTTACTAGAGAATGCCATTCTCTTGATAAGATGTAATTCATATTCTCAATCCATTATTATCTACGTAATCTGGCCCCCAAACACTTCTGCAGTTTTGTTTTTTATCTCTCTGCCTCTCACTCACTGTTTTCCAACAACTTTGTGAGGTAGGTACAGTTATTTTTCTACTCTATAAATACTGGAACTGAACCTCAAGCAAAGTATTTTATTTGATTAGATGCATCCATTTGGGCAGCAACGGAATGATTTGCATCCGACTTTTCTGCCTTTAAATCTGGTGAACTTCCCACTAGATTGTGGCCACTGTTGACACTCACTTTAACCTGTTAAAAACCTGTGCAGCATTTAAAAGTTAATTGAGATCTCCCTTAAATCATGGAGTTTTATAACAGCACTCCAGTCACAGAGACGACTCTGTATTCTGAAATAATCAACAATCAACTAGATCACTGTACATCATGTACTACTCATGCAGCCTCTGCTATGTTTACATATATTTTTAAATAAAACTATGATTAAGTAACCTCTCGTAAGGTTATATCATTTCTCTCCTATTACTTTCTCTAAAAATTGATAGGAGTCTATATGTAGAAATTAGCCCATTATTTTGAATTTAGTGGGTGCTGATCTGAGACTATTTCCTCAGGTACCAATCTTCTATTTGCAATGGGCTTACGAGATATAGTTGGAATCCTGAAGACTTATGAAGTGATATCTGAATGATACATAATTAATGAGATTCAGGAAGGAGAATGGGGTGAGGTGAAAAGGCCCAGAAACAACTGATATTAACATTCCCCTATGTTTATTAATATATCTATTTTCAGTCCAATTAATCCTCCATGCCAGAGGTTAAAGAGAAATGTTTTATTTTATTGAAGAATTCTGGAGTGGTAATTAAACATAGCCTAATTCACACTTAGGGAAAGTTCTTCCTTTGTTTCTATTCCCTTGTACTGGGCTATACACACGGTAACAATGAGGAGTCCTTCCCTCTCATTCTTATATTCATATTATCAAAATATGTCTCGTTTATAACAAGTTTTTCATTGCAAAAATTAATGTTCACTGTAAATATTGAAAGGCAAAGAGAAGCCATAAGGTGAGAATGAAAACTGTCGCATAGTCACACCACTCAGAAATAATCATGGTTCACATTTGATTCTAGCACTTGTACTAAGCACATGTGTAACTCTTTTGTTTATTTTATGAAATCGTAAAGTTTCTTCTATTGGGAAACAACTTGTTTCATTTAACAATGTACCATGAGCATTTTTCCATGTCATTAAGCATTCTACAATATTATTTTAATGATTACATGAATACTGTTTTATGTGTTGCAGGAGTATAATAAGACAATTCATTATTATTAGATATTTAGGCTCTAATATTTTGTTTTGCCATTACAACCAAGGTGAAACTTTTGGCAGGTTTTTTGACTTCTCTGTCTCTCAGTTTTTCTCATTTAAAAAAAATGAGAACAATAATAGCACCTACTCCGAAGGTTGTGTGGTGGATTAAATGAGCTAATTTATAGCAAATCACGAGTCCAGTGAGTATTGCCATCATTCTTATGTTGCAATAAACATCTTACAGGTCATTTTTTGTACATTTTTTACACTCTGATTTCTTTGGAATTTTTAATGATGTTATATTTTATGCCTTTTGACATATAGTGGAAAACTCATTCTCCAAAAATTTTACTAATGTATATACCTATTAACAAGGTGTAAAGTATTCATTTCTTTACATCTTTTGGGACTTGGCTCTTATAGTTAGTCTTTTCTAGCATGATGGATATAAAACTGTTATCTCTTGGCTATTTTAATTCACAATCCTTGGTAGTTTAACATGTTTATCTAGGTTTATTGATCATTCCTAAGTCTTTTTTCATGAATACCAGTTACTGTCTTTTACACCGTTTACTGAAGAGCTTTTCATCATTGTTTTTATTGAGTTGCAAAATATGTTTACATATTCAAGGTAACAACTTTTTTTTCTTACATATCATTTTAAAACTTTTATTGTATGTATTCTTTTACATTCATGCAGAAGGTGTACATTTTTATTTAACTATAGTCATAAATCTTTTTTCCTTCGGAGTCGTTTATAAAGTTCTCAAACATTCTAAGACAAGGTAAATACTCAAGAATACATTTTCTTCTAGAACTTGTATTGATTCGATTTTCATTTAGCCTTTTAATCAGAGCTTATGGTACAACACAGAAATCTGTCTTTATGTATTATTTTTCATAAATGGTAAGCTAATAAGTTTAATAGACTGGGTTCTTATTAGAAATTATGCTTTTATCATTTATTTTCTGTCCGGTCATTACTGGTAATATACTCCTAAATGTTTTAAAGCTGGTAATGCATTAATAAAATGTTTCTTTTCAATACAGTTTAAAACAATTTTCCAATTGTACTTTGAAAAGTAAAATGGTATTAGTATTTTTGCACTGCATTAAAGTTTTAATTGATAATGTAAATGTGAAGTCTTGTGTCAAGTTTCCCAGTTAAACTATGTTAAATATATCTCTCTCTTCATTGAGTCTTTCAATAATATTTTAGAGTTTTTCTTGGTATTGACACTAAATATTTCATAGGTTTAGTCATATTTTATGAATTTTTTAAATTAATAGCATTTTTTCTTCATATTGATACAAGCAATAACCTGTTACTACATGAAGGAAAACTATTGTTCATGTATAATCTTTCTTTTGTAATCTTCTAGTTGACTGTAATTTTTTTCTTCAGAAATATTGGGAAAGTTTTATTGAAATGTTTTGTGTTCTCTTTTAGCCAACATCAAAAGGAGAGAAATATTTTGCTCTTCCGCACAAATGAGTTGTTTCGTGGAGGAGCTGTGATGCACATTTGGGGCTGGGAGGTGGATACCCCACCAGACACATCTTTTCTTCTTGTTTCTTAAAACCTCCTAGTTAAATTTCTTGGCCATTTCAGGAAGAAATCACATAAATTGTCATTTTTTTAATTTTAGCATTCATAAATTCAAATTTTTCTTATTTTATTGCATTGGATAGAAAGTCCATTTTTTTTATTCATTGGAAGTTCCTGTCACCCTACATGCTGAAAATATTTATATAGTTAGAAATTCTCTGGAACTGCAATGCTACTGGCTCACATTTACATAGCTTCTTTCAGTTCTCAAAAATCCATTAACATTTCTTACCTCATTTTTTTCTAACAAGTCTGTGATACAGGAAGGTTTCTTTTTTCCTCATTTAAGATTTGGAAAAAATAGATTTTAAATAATTCCTACAAGGTACTGAATCTAGTAATTAAACAAACAGAACAGACTATAATTCAGCAGACTATAATTAGATTTTCAGTTTCTAGGCCAGAGTTTAATACAGCAGATCAGCTAACTTCTTCCTATTATAAAAATCTTTTGGAAAATACTCACATTTTTGGTATACTAAAATATTTCTTACAGACAGTTGCCTTATATGAGATGTTATTAGGAAACTATTACCTGTTAAATATTATGCACATGTGTTTCACTGGACAGTATGTAAAATAACTAAATTACTGCAAGTTGATATCAATTCAGAAATTACAATTACAGACCAAAGACTGAGGTACTGGGATATAAGAATGTGCAAGACACAAGCAATGCATTAGTGAGAATAGGTTAGATTTTGCTGCTTTTAAGACCCCACATTCTTGTGGTTTAAAATTTTGCCTCTCTATAAAACAGCATGACCCATTTTGGTGAGCGGGGGTGTGTTGTGTTCATTATAGTAACTTAGAAATCTCTGTGTGTGTGTGTGTGTCTGTATTTCAACATATATTTTAGATACAGGGGTAGATGTGCAAGTTTGTTACATGAGAATATTGTGTGATGCTGTGGTTTGGAGTACAGATACTGTCTCCCTGGTAGTGAGCACAGTTAACATTTTTACTTGTTTTTTCCACAATCTGTGTGGCAGAGGAAAAGAATATGACATATCAACCTCTGGTTCTTAAAGTCTCAGGATATAAATAGCACAGATCTCAATGCTATACCTAATTTGAAAAGGGGTAGAGAAGTGCAATTCTACCATGTGCTTGGGAGGAGGGAGCCAGAATATTTATAAAGGGCCCTAATGATTCTCAAAATCTTTGTCCTCGGCTATATATAATATTTTGAAGAAGCTAGAAAAGGTAAATACGTAATTGTAGTAATTACAATATAATATGATATATTGAACAAAATAAAGCTGGGGACAAAGCATTTTGGAGGAACAGAATGCAATAACTAAGTGTGCTTGGAGAAGATAGAAAATACTTTTTTAGGAGAAAGTGCCATGTGAATTGACCTATAAAGATAAATTTAGTAGATAGAAAAAACAGGATAGTGGTGCTGTTACTTTCAATGGCAAAAACCACAATTACTTTTGCACCAACCTAGCTTATAAATCTTGTATTAAGTTCCTTAGAGAAATAGTCACTTAAACAGGCATAAAGGTGGGGAGTTTCAGTGGGCTAATCACATTAAGTTACATGACTTTAGATAAATTATTTTACCTCTCTAGACTTCAAGTTTCATGACAATTTAAGGGAATTGGATTAAGATTCTCTTAAGCTTTAATAGTCTATATTTGAATTATTTATTTTGGAAACTTATTGGTAATTTGCAGTTCTAATACTTTGGCAAGCATTCCATGTCAAAGAAGACCAGATGGCAGGGATGGCAAATGGTTTTTCACTTTGCATACCAACTCTGATTTTTTAGAAGGGCCTCTCTAGAGCAATCTGCTGAGTGAGAGACAGTCTGAGAAAGAATTATTATGAAATTTGCATTTTAGATTGAAATATATAGGTATAATAAGATCCCAGTATAAAAATTTTTACATCTGTCCAGTGGAAAATTCCTTTTCAGAAGTAAGCTACCATGCAAATGTATTTTTCTGAAACATTTTTTCATCTTAATGTTTATAACCATCTACTCTTACCAAGTCCTTAGAAATTCAAGCCTTGTATTGTTGATTACAACTAAATCAATTGTGGAGGGAAATAAGTGAAAAAAAAAACTGGGGTGAGATGTGAAATAGGTGGCTAAAAATGGTATATAAAAGTGGAATATTGGAATATCTAGTTTTAATTGCCTCAGCCTAATACTAATTATTTCAATCTAGTTTGTGACAGAAATCTAATAAAGGATACAGAATATTTTAATTAATCTATCAGAGTAAAAACTTGCTTAAATTATTCTTCAAGTATTGGTTATAAATAGATAATGTTTAGTTATGTTGACAGAGGTGAGATAGCTTTATCTACAAATGATTTAACATAATTAATAATTATGTGCCATAATTATACCCAACTTGATTTTACATTTTTCAAGACTTTGCATTCTCTTCTGCTCTTTATACTTAACATAATCACCATACCTGATTCCTACACAGCTTAGGAAAATTAATCAGCATACTCTTTATCACCATGATTTCTTTATATGAAAGCAGAATGCATTTGGATGTTTGTTATTGTTTTATTTTCTTATTGTTTACCTGGATTCTTTGTTTGTTCTGCCATTTTATGGTATCTACTAATACCTCCATAACCACTTATATTTAAGGATAACCCTTCTTGACACCAGTGTACTTAGATTTATGCAGTAAATCACTGTGATATATTATTTATACATATTACTTCTCCAATTCTTCTAACAATTTTTTGGCTGTTAATCTGTGAGGAAGAAAAAGGATTGTTATTATTATTATTGTTCTTGTAAAAATGAGAAAACTAAAGCTTAGATAAATCAAATAAATAATTTAGTGTTATCCAGTTTATGTGATTTTGGATTTAAAACAAGGTTTACCAACTTACATGGCATTGATTCTTAATATAGGAGAAAGTTATTGCAAGTACACTCATAGAGAAAAATATAGTGGACAGAGTAAATCAGTGTAAAAATGGAGAAACTTTAAATGGCTGTTGGAGATGTTTGCCATTAAATTAGGATGTCTAAACTATTCCCAATTGCCTCACAAGAAATCTACTCATTTTTAGTACTTTTAAACTATTGCTATAGACCAGCATGATTCAATATAATAGCCACCAGCTACATGTAGCTATTTAAATATAAATGTAAGAATTGACATAAAATAAACTTAAAAATTTATATCTCAGTTGCACTAACTACATTTCAAATGCTTACATGCTCAGTAACTATGTGTGGCTAGTGCTTGTCACATTGGACAGCACAGATATGTCCATTATTACAAAGGTTCTTAGCATTTATCTAGAGAAATATGTGAGTGAATACTTATTGGTCATCACATATACAACTTTATGATGTTTCATAAGATATATCTACATTTTCTACTTCTCACATATGAGATTATGGTTGATTGGTGTACATTAGTCATGGGTTGTAATATTACACAGAGTAGGGTACAATATAGGCCTTTAATAGACATTTGTTGTCACATAATCAATTAAGACTCCATAAAGTAGTTGACAGCTTTTTTATTTTTAATTCATGGGACCTGGATTTAAATCCAAGCTATTGCACTTAGTATCACACAACCTTTAACGGTTATGCGTGTGTGTGTGTGTGTGTAAAAGTGCTTGAGAGAGTGGCCAATAATGTTTAGAAAACAAAACATAAAAGCCAGTAATTTTGGATCACGGGTACAATGATAACCCTTTTTTACATTATATAACTCATAACCTCATAACCCTCAATAACTTAATGAAGGTTACTTGAAACACGAATTCAAAGTTCTTCAAGTTAAATACATAGAAATTCTAAGTTAAGGAAGATAATTCTTTACCAATATATTTACTAATATCTCTGCTAACAAATTTTTTTTTCAAATTTTTTAAATTCAACTCCTTTCTTGTGGGTTTAATATTTTTCTTCCTTAAGAAATCAGTTAATGGATCTTTTCAATGTCAAAGATAAATTCACTCTCTCAATCTTTTCTAGTCTTAAAATGGCCTTAAGTATTACATTATTGACTAATACCTTATTGTAACAATCTAAGTTGACCATTATTTTCCTCCAGTACTTTGAATATATCAATCAATAGTCTTGTGCCATATATTATTGCTAAAGAGAAGCCTATTATCAAATCTATTTCCTTATTATTAGTACTGTGAATTAATCTTAATAGTTAAAATGTTCTATTTTTTGATGTTACACATTTTTACTATGAGGCATCTGGTGTGAATTTGTTTTTTTCTTCTCAGAATTCAATGTAATTCTTTTATATGAGGAATTATGTCTTGTTTAATTTTGAGAATTCTTAGGCATTCTATATTCAAATATATAGGGACTTTTCATTGTATCTTTGGTGCCCCATAATTTTATTCACATTTTCTATTTTTTTATTTCTCTGAATTACATTCTGATCCATTTCTTCAGTTTTAACATTTGTTTCAGTTAATACTTCTAGATCTATATATGGTACATCCTTTAAATCACTAATTTAGGCTATTATTTTTTTCAAAAACTATTCATCTTAAAGTTCTACTTGATTACTGTTCATATTTCCTGATTGTTTTTCATTCTATTCTTGCTTGTTTCTATTTTTTTCTTTAGCTATTTGAGCACTTTCAACTGTATTTTACAGTTTATTAGTTTTACTTATATTGTAAATTCCCCTCTGTATACAATTGACTGATTCTCTCTCATTGTGGGTTGTTGCACAGTATATTTGTAACTATTTACTGTGGTCTCATCTTCAGAAGATTTTCTTCTATTGTTATGTGTTTGTGCACCCATGTGTATACACTTTCTACCCAGGATTACTGAAGGAGAGTTTTTGATTTGCCTCAGTTCAGGGCCCAAAGTCTTCATTAGTTCTTGATCATTGTTTATGTTGACTTTTTATCTAGTGACTATGTATAAAATGATCTAATAATTTATTAACCAAGCAGTACACTTCTGAAAGTAAACATGGCTTTATAGCAGACATAAACCAGGATTGGCATACATCAGCTAGGACATACAATTTTATTCATGCACTATGAAAACAATGGGAGTATGAACATTATAACCATTTGTGGAACATGCATAGTATAGTGATTCTTTTTCCCTTAGGTGATAAACGCTGGGACAATGGAAAGTTCCCATGAAGGTATCTTCAGCCACTGAGAAGTTTTCAAATCCAGTTATATGGACTAGACAAGTTCTAGTCCGTTGGCAAGTATCTTTTGGTTTCATGCAGGTAGTTCGTTTCCTGTTACCAGGATGTTATACATTCTGAGATTTACATCCCTAGCTTCAGTTCTTAAAAGGCTTATGTCTATCTCTGATCAGCAAATGAATGATTCTACTTCACATTCAACTCATGTCTCTGTCCCTGGTTATTGTCCTTATTTGGAATTTGTAGTTATATGAAACATAAAGTTCCATTTAAAATTTTTAAAACTAATTGTTATTCAACATTATTATATAGTTGCTTGGAATAGAAGTAGGGCTGTTTTGTATCAACTTAGTTCATTATATTTGTAGTATCATTTTAGGTAAATTTTTAAATCTAAAAATATGACATAAAAATATAAATAAATGTCTAAAAATCTAAATATCTAAAATAGCTAAAAACCTAAATATAACAAATATAGATAAGTATTCTATTTTTAATACACATTTATTTCTATTTATGTTCTCTTCAAATAATTCCAATAATTTTTTTGTAATGTATTAACTAGTTCTCCATCTCTGTCATCTACGTTCTTCCCCTTTCTTGATTTACGCTTTTCCTCAATATGGTGCCATTTCAGATATAAACCAATAATGGCAGATTCTTTACATAAATCGAAGACTATGATATTGCTAAACATCTGAAAGAGAGGATGACCCATATCAGAAGTTAGCACACTAATGCCCATGCACTAAATCCAGTTCGTTTATTGATTTTGTGTACCCTGTGATCTAAGAATTATTTTTACCTTTTAAATAATTTAAAAAATCAAAAGAATAATATTTTTGACCCATTAATATAATATGAAATTCAAATTTTGTTGTTTATTTTAAAGTTGAATTAAGCTAAGTCACACACATTCATTTATGTATTGTCGGGGTTTTGTGGTTGTTGCTGTTTTTTAATAGAGACAGGGTCTCACTATTTTACCCAGGCTGGTCTTGAACTACTGAGCTCAAGCAATTCTCCCACCTCATTCCCCCAAAGTGTTGGGATTATAGGTGGGGGCCACCGCACGCAGCCAATTTATGTATTGTTTATTGCTGCTTTCACGTTATAATGGCAGAGCTGAGTATTTGTGACAAACATCAGATCCATACGTTTAAAATAATATCTTTACTTCACAAAAATCTTGCTGAACCCCTGGCCTCTATAATTAAATAAACAAGGTAATGACATATTCATTTTAATCATTTCAGAATTTCTGTGATTAACATCAATGGGTAGATTTTAAAGGAATTAGTAAGATAAAACTAAGTTTATATAACATTTTGCTTTAGAGATTGGCAGAAGGCAGGTGGTATCAGAGTGACGTTATGTAATTTATCAGAACACAAGTATTGGTACTAGGAAAAGGAAAAATAAAAACAGGAAATTGCACATAATGAAAGAAAAGTAATGGTAGAAATGTTATATTATACTTGAAAGTTCAGGTTTATTACAGAAGAAGTTTTCTAATAAGAATCAGCCTATTAGAGCACAGATGTAAATAACAACAACAAAAAAGACTGACATTGTGAAAAAAAAAATCACCATGCAAAATCCTGATACTTTGAATCTTGTGACTTCATAAAGTGCAGACGGATGAACAAATTTGAACCTATCAAATATAGTTCAACAATAATAGTTGTAACTATCTTACTAAGAGATATAAGCACTATATGCTCATCTATGGAAAAGTTAACAGCAATAAAAAATAAAGAGAAAATGGATATTAGCAAAGGCAACTAAAAGTTTTCCCTCCTAAGAGACAGATAAGTTTCTATTAACATATCAAGGTTACTTTTGTATCAGAAGACAACTAATTGAAACAACAACAACAAAAATAAGTATGATATAAAACTAATAAATATTGTACATAATTAATATGCATGCTTCTATATCATCATTTAATAGGATACAATTTATGAGCACTAACACATTTCAAATAATGAATTTAAAACTGCTAAGGTAGTTTTTAGAACCACCTTTATTTAAAAATCTGAAGAACAAAGCAAAGTGAAAACATATTTCATGTGCTCTTGAATTTACAAAGATATTTTTTAAAATATTTGTTTATCTATGTTTAAATTCCTGAGGAAATGTATTTATTAGCAGGTCCATGGAATCTGAGAAGAAAACTACCTTCCTTGACAAATGTATAGTAAGTGTCCAATGAGCAACTTGTCATAATTGGATCCATTTCAAGATGGGTTGAGGGGAGTGAAAGAGCCTGTAAGGAGTGAGCATTATGTTGTAAACACTGTGTTAAGTGATTTACATGCGTTATTTAATGTGATATGCACAAGACTTTGACAAGTTAATCTGCTTTATGCATGAGAAAATTGAGATTCACAGTCAATAAGTGATGCATCTGTTTCCTAGTTAGTAGAAAGTTGCAGAGTGGAACTTAGGAGCGATACTTGTTTAAACCTAAAAGGTGCTATTCTCAAGAAACTACTCTATATTTATGTCAGGATAATCCCAGGACAGGATATAACTTTAAAATGTATCTGAAAGGTAAAAAGCACAGACTTTGGACTCAGATACACCTGTATTTCATGTTCAACCTGGATAATTTCAAGCGCTCATTGGGAAAATATAGAACCTTTTAAACATCAGTTTCCTCATATGTGAAACGGGTGTAAACTTTACCTATTACGCAGAATTGTTATGAAGGTCAAACAATGTAGGTAAGACACCTAGCATGGTGCCGGGCACTTAGAAAGTGTCCCCTATGCAACAACTGCTTTCATTATCAATGTCAACTCTGTCATCATCACCATGGTTTCTGTGAGGCTCCTTATTCTTTCCACAGGTAGATTCCCTCTCTTTATGTTGTAAACCTTACCATTATTACAGTATTTATCACACTGACCTTTAATATTGGTAACAAGCATAAAATGTAACATTCTAGCAGATTGTAAAAGTCATTACTATAATAGTGACAAATATTATTTCATTTAACAAGTATGATTTTATTTCATTTCATTAGTTTATTAACTTGTTCAACAATAAATGAAGAGCTTTGGTTTGCAGCTCTAAAGGTTTCTTCCCCCATGCACACAGATAACACATAATTCACAAACAAACAAAACCAAACAATTTCAGGTAGTGACAAATATTATATAGAAAAATAAAATAGAGTGAAGGGAGATATTTTAGACAGGCCATTTGAGCATTTGCTCTTCTGAAGGGACCCTTGAGAAGAGACTTAAATGAAAGCAAAGAATGAGCCAAGCCTATGTCCAGGAAAAGTCTACAATACGCAGAGATAACAGGTATAAAAACCTGGCTGATGCGAGGGTAGTGAACCACAAGGAAGAAAGAAAGAGATGAAATTCAGAAGATGGATGGTAGAGTTCAAACTTAGAAGTTTGGATGGTAATCTAAATGTTACAGGCATCCGTTGGGGAATCTTGAGTAGTGAGGAATACAATTTGATTTATATTTTTTAAAGCCCCTTCTGGCTCTTCTTTGAGAGAGAATAGGAAGGAAAGAGGTCAGTCATAGAGCAACACTGCTATTTTCCAAGACACATAAAATTATGTCTTTGACTAGGGACTATAAGGGGATGACAAGTACTCAGATTTGGGAAATATTTTGTAGGTAAACATAATAGGACTTGTTGCTGGATTGAACATGAGATTTCAAACTTATCCTATATTTCTTCATAAAAAGACTGTTGATCTCATTGTGTATACAGCAACAAATGAGAAATTTATCAAAGCAACAAACCACTATGACTAAGCAAAAGTTTGTGAAAAAATGTTTTTTGTTAAAACATGACCATATAATATATGCAGAAACATATATACTTCTTATAAATAGTTTAAATGATATGCAAAGTTAAAATAGCTTTTGTAAGTTAAGCTCAAGGGGGCCTTGGCAATATTCATTATGAAATGTTTGATCACCTACCTCCTGCATCTCTTAGCACCAACACCCCCTCTCCTGCTATTCTTTAATACAGACAACTAACGTGTTTTTCTACCTTCTGTAAAATGTTTTACTAATACTGTTTTCAAGGCCTGGTTCTCCTTCTAATCAGATTGTCATACAGCCTGCGTACTTTCTTTTTTCTTTTTTCTTTTTTTTCCTGAGACAGAGTCTTGCTCTGTCACCCTCCAGGCTGGTGTGCAATGGAGCAATCTCGGTTCACTGCAACCTCTGCCTCCTGGGTTCAAACGATCCTCCTGTCTCAGCCTCCCAAGCAGCTGGGATTACAGGCACACGCCACCACGCCTGGCTAATTTTTGTATTTTCAGTAGAGACGGGGTTTCACCATGTTGGCCAGGGTGGTCTTCAACTCCTGACCTCAAGTGATCTGCCCGCCTCGGCCTCCCAAAGTGCTCGAATTACAGGCGTGAGCCACTGTGCCTGGCCCAGCCTGCATATTTTCTAAAAATGAACTCAAATATCCATTTGTTTAAAAGACCATTTAAATATTTTCAGTATATACCATATACTTGCTTGATATTTGGCTAAAGGGATGTCCACATGAAATCTAGGCTCACGATTATCTTGAGAAGAGTCACTCTTTGAAAGTAATTAAATAGAAAAATGGAAGATAATCATGTGATGCTAGTCAAGCTCTCTTCCCTTCCCAGATGGTTGCACTGGGTAGACAGAGATTCTTGGTATGTTAGGGCAGTAACTGTGTTCAAGGAGGAAAATAGGTACTAGCCTGTCAGTCTAGTAGAGGAGACAGGGCTGAAAGAGATAATACATCTCAGTTCATGGGTCTGCCTTAAATAAGAACTCTGGAGCTATCCCTGTGTCCCAAGGAATTAATCTCTCTATTTCAGTATGTGTGTTCTGATCAACTCATTGTAGCTATTATTCATCTCCAGTTATCAATTGGATCACTTGAGGTCATCTCTGTGTCTGGAATGGTAAGTCCGGGTAGGCAAAGTGCCTTTAAGCGAACTCTACACTCAGATATAGGTAAAATGATCTAAAGATTTCTAAGTCAGTTTGAAAATAGAGGTTGGGATGGAGGGATTCCTGACTCCTTGTAGGATCTGAGACTCCCTGATGCCAGAAGTCTCTCTCTGGTTTTGTGAATTCTGGCTTCTAAAGAGATAGCATCTAAGTTCCCACTGCAACCTAGCTTCTCCCTTTAACTTAGGTGTCATACAAGAATGGTCTTGGTGGTGGTCTGACCTGTCGTGGACTGTCCATCTGCCCGGACTACAGCGAGGTGAATAGGCTGCCATCTTTCCCTACATGGCCCTCTCCCAAATTTTTCACAGGGTACACAGCCTTGCCCGTGTCCAGGGGCCTCTGAAATACTTTATTTTCCCAAAATCTATACTCTCCTGATTTCAAACATTTGTCAGAGGTAGCATACGAGAAAAAACAAACAAACAAAAAACTTTGAAGTCAACCTTCCTGCATCATAGTCTATACTATGTATAGACTATGTATATTAAAACCGATTTAATCTACCTTAGGTGAGTGACTCAACTCCTGTGATGCTCAATTTCTTTTGAAATAAGGATATTATTATTCTGAGTTCACAAGACTTTTCTAAAGAGTAAATCTACTTAAGCACATAACCCACTGAGCTCATGCCTAGCATAGTGTTACTGCTCAACAAATAGGGAATATTATTTTTTTGTTGTTTTGTATAAATGACGATGGAGAATAGTCTCCTAAGTAGATTGTGTGATCTTCATGAAATCATTATACTCATCTGTGTTTATTAGTGGAGCAAACAAATGAAAAGCAAGCCCTTGGAAACCTTGGGGGAAACTGTCGATAACAACGTTTAGCTAAATCTTCAGGAAACACACCTAAGAAAAATAAAAAGAAAGATATGTTTACACAAATGTTTCTCCTATTGATGAGGAGCTTTATAAGCAAGGATACCATAGCTTATTTGTATTTGAATATACTGAAAACACAGAACCATGTGAAATACCCTTCAAGGACTGTATGAGGAAATGAATAAGTGCATTTTTGTTATTTAATGAACTAAGGTCCTATTGAGCGGCAAGGGTAATTCACCAAACAGAGTTAGTGAATATAGTTTAAAATTCTATTTGGAAGTGTTGCTTGGCACACAGAGGCTCTCAATAAAGGCTCTGCCTAATGATGAATGAGTGTAGTTCCCTAGCTCTCTTTAAGACATGTCAGATTGTCTGGTCACGGATCAGCAGAGAAAGTGATTTGCTCTAACTAACTAATCATCAAAATCTGCCTAAAATATGTTTCCAAATTTTAATTTTGGAAGATTCAACTTTAGTCACTGCAACAGTTTGACACACTGTAATGAAAATCCTGCTCTCCTTCTTCCCAATGTTGTTCTCAGTGCAGGGTACTAAGTAGCATATAACTCAACAATGACTATAGAGTGGGGCAGGGAAGAGCTGAACCACTCATATTTTCCTTAGGCTAGAAAGAGGATGAAAGTCTGTGGTGATCACTCTACACAACTTGTTAAGAACAGTCACAGACAAACAGAATAACTCAGATGAGAACAAAGGCTGGATGCCTGTAGCTATACTAAAAAAGCAGTTGCTTAAGGAAAGACAACCCTATATAAGGGTTGCTGCTGACCTAAAAGATACTTTTATGCAAGTTAGAAAAAGGCATCATTTACTAAGGCAAATTTTAAGAATTTATACTCTTTTTTTTTTCATTTTTTCAACAGTTCTGTTCAAGAAAATTTTTCAGTGTCCAGTAAGCAGCACACTGACTGTGATTTGAGTACATATACCCAAAATTTAGCCTTCCCACACATACTCTGGATACCATAAGGACACATATGCCATCAGTACAGAATACATTCCATGTCCTTCCATTCATCACCCAGGTGAAGTGACTGACCGATTCAGAATTCGATGAGGGGGAAGAATCAGGCCTGAGACCAGTGCGAAGGTAAGAGAAAGCCACCCCAGGGTACATCCGGAGCACAGCTGAGATAAGCGCGGCTGAACACGAATGGCTACAAGGTAAGCTTATGCAGGGATCCTCCCACTGCTCCACAACTTGGCCTGGAAGCTCAGAAACTCCATGTCTAAGATATGAATGGCACACCCCTTAGGTGTGCCGTATTTTTATGGCATACAATTTGAATACCCAGGTGTTACAAAGGTGTGTGTGAGAAAGCACAAGACATTTGCCCACTTAACTCTAATGTCCCATAGTTTGTGACTATGCCCAGAAACCACCAACCAGCATGGTTCAAGAAAGAAAAAAGGTAATCCAAGATTGTCCAATAGATGCAAAGTATGCATTTGAGAAATACATCCTCCATTATGTAGGGCCATTTTTTTCTTCTGAAACTTTTAAAATTTCCATTTCTATACACTTTCTGTAACTTGGCAAATTATTTTGTGACATACGATGTTGGAACCACACAAAGATTTAGAGATAATGCATTTTTAGTTACTTCATTTAATAGGAGAGCCTGATATTCAGTATGGTTTTCAGTATGAAAATCTTTATATGTCATTAAAATTGTTTATTAATTTCATGCATGAGTTAAATAAGTGTTTTGTTTTTGGCTATTCATGCCTTTGGTCTTCCTTTTCCACTTTATCTTTTATACTGCTAGTGCTGTGGTCATTCTAAAGTGGAAGTAGCAGAAGTAGGATCATGCAAATTGCTTGCCTGGAATATTAGTATGTTTCTGCTCTATATGTATTGATTTATCCATTCTTTCAAAATATAAACAAGCTTCTGGTTATACATTAATGAAGAAGATATGCATGGTCTTAGATCTCTAGGTATATCTGGTGAGACCTGTACTTTGGCAAAAGAGCAAAATACTATAAAAATTAATACAATTTTAAATTTCATTAGTGATAAGAAAAGTAGGGGCTTCTAAAGTTGATTGTGCAAGAGAGAGAGGGGTTCACTAAAGAGACAGTCATTTAGGTGAGAAGGATGGGCCAACTGCAAAGGTGACAATACCTATGCATTCATGAGCTACAGATTCCAACTTCATATTAATTCTCATGCTTGCAATCTGATCCTCTTCTACCTTGTCAGATTCTTCTCCATCTTTTCTCCTTCTTGCTCCACAAAATGTTTATGCAGGCCTACTTAAAATCTTTTTTTATTTCCTTTTTCTGGCAATATAATTTGGCCTCTAAGATCCAGTTCAAAAAAATTCCTTCTGCTCTGACAAACCTTTAGTCAGAACTCAATATAGTTTATCGAGTGGTCACACATACTTTGCACAAATTTATCATCGGACACTTTGCAAATGTATTTGCACTTGTTTTTATCATTAGTCTGTGAACTCAACAAGAATATTAACTATGTTTTATTCATTTTTGCATTCTTTTAGATGATATTTAATATACATTTGTCAAAATGAACCAATGAATTACTGAGTTAAATTCCCCAAGTCATGTGGTAACAAATGAGCTGATGACAGAGTCAGTACTATGTCCCAGAACTCTAAATTCCAAACCCAGACCCACTTGGCATTCCACACACAACAAATTGGGGTATGACTTTACAACATTGCATGGTATCAAAAAGACAAAGTCAATTTACAGTGAGTTTGAACAGGGAGATAATATTGGTTCTGTCCATGAAAATTCTAGGAAAATGTATTTGGAAAATAACATTCAATTTAGAGCACTACCAAACTGCATAAACATGAGGACACAGAAAAGAAAAACAGAATGAAGGTGTTAAGTAAATGAACAAGTTGGCTTATCAAGGAATCACAAGAATTCACACCTGAATTTGCTACTTGACATGAAGGAAAGGAACAGGGTAGCGTATAAACAAGAGAATAAAATACTGGATGTTTTATCAATGGATAAAATAAATTATTAAGCCAAGGTTAATAACAATTAATTATTATTGTTATAAATAAGTATATACAATAGGCATAGTTCTCAAAGCATTTTTATATTCACTATCCCATAACTGCATAGTAACATAAGATTAACTTGTGTTATCATCTTCATTTAATAGGTTGGGAAAAAGGCTCTGATTCACCAATATGCAGCTAGAGTTAGAGTTAGTAGAAATCATTACATCCTAGAAGAGTGTGCTCACTACTATAACTCTATGGAATCAACTATCTGAGTGGCAGCTTGAGTGGACTAAACATGAGAAAAAAGTCTAGGAGTAAGAGGCCCTGTCCTTGGAATGGGGTGTGACATGTCCATCCCATGTCCTAGTGCAAAACATCAGCACATCTTACTTTAGACAAGGGATATGTTCTTCAACAATTCTGAAGAAATCATATATTTAAAAAATTATATTATAAATTCATTGATATATCTTATTATAAAGAGAAAACCTAAAATATAACCTTCTGCAATATAATTTTTCAAAACCTCTTTATTCATTTTTATAATCCAACCTCTTTGTTACTTGTACATTCTACAAAGCAGGTGCACCTTTGATTCATGTAATTTCCTTACTATTTTCTTTGTATAGCACCATTCCGGAGAAGGTTATTTTACCTCTCTCCTGTGCCCTCTGCCTTGTACCTTCAAGCTCTCTTCCTTTTTGTCTGTTTCTAAATTTTCCCAACTAAGAAACCACATGATGCTTATTCTGTCATTAACATACTTTTGAATTCTACTTCTTTTTGAGAAAAGCTTTGATAATTTAAAAAACAGATAGGATATCATGGTATCCTCTCTGATTCTTGATCTTTTGCTCCAAAACAAGACGATAGAGAATGCAGTCCTGATTATTGCAGGGAGGTAGGAACTGGAATTGTCATGTCTAGTGCTCATGTTGACTAGTGGCATGACCTTGAGCAAATTCAATCATGTTTTGTGCCTTTAAAGGTGGTTTTCTTAACCTTCCTGTGCTGAAGAAGGTTGAGGTGTTGATATAAATAACCTTGAATCAGGTGGAATTTTTCTGATTGATGTGCCCCCGCCAAATCCTCCCTCCAGGACAGGACCAGTTCTTTTGGCACTCAGCTGAAGTGATGAACAGGAGGTAACAAAGTTGTCATTATTTTGAATTTCTATTACCAGACATAATCTTCTCTGAACCATGCAGCACTGCTGAAATCAAGAGGGTTCTGCTTATCAGAGCCTTTGATTTGCAGTGACAGCTGTCAAAGTGCTCTGTTCAGGACCGGATTTTACACTACAGGATTGGTGAACAGTCTCCCCATTCATTGTTTGCTTCTAGTTTTATTTTATTTATTTATTTTCTGATTTTAATTTGAAAATTCTAAGTTGCATTTCATGGTTCAGAGAAGATGGAAACAGAGCTCAATTATTCTATGTTTATTTATCATTTGTACCAATTGGATAAACTGGCATATTCTATACTACTAAACTCAAACAGATTTTAGGATATTTTGCAATGTTTAGTAGACTATAGCCAAGCAAGTTAACTTCAGGTCAGAGGATTCTGTTGCTTCATGGATAGCTTGGATTCTTTAAATTCCTTATCACCTGAAAAAGCTCAAGGGCTGTTTATGTATCTTTCTCACTGAAGCCTTGAGATCTGTTATTAGACTTAGAGATTGACACAGTCCGAAGAAAATTCACAGAACTGCAATAGTGAACAATTAGAAATATGGTACTCACCATCATAATCCAGAAAAGGAGCCAAATATAAATTTACTCAATTGTATGTATAATTACACACTAAATTAATTGATCTAAGGAAAAATATCAGGTGCTAGGTGAGAGTCTAATATGGAAATCTAATATAGATTGGAAATTTAAAGACTTTTCTCATTGAACAGTCATTTTATCTTAATAACATAGTCCAATAGCTGAATATCACGGCCACTTTTTAGGTAAGGAAAAATGGCTTAGAAAAGTTAGGGAAAGTATAATTAGCAAATAAATTTAAGAACTCCTAATCAATCTAAGATCTCCCCTCAGCTCCCAAATCCAGTGTTGCTTCTAAAATCTGTGCAGATTACACTTCAACATGGTAATGATCTCTTTGGTGTGCCAATCTGACTAAAGTTCCCAGACATTCAATCAAACACGAGGTGAGGTGCTACTGCAAAGACATTTGATTAAGGCCCATAATCAGTTGGATTTACATAACACAGATTATCCCAGGTAATATGAGTGGGCCCAATTCGATTAAAAAGCCTTAAAAGCAGAGCAGGCCTTGAAGGAAAGGATTCTACCTGTGGACACCAGCTCCAGCGCGTGCCCCAGAATTCCAACTCAGCCTTCCTGATAATCCATTTTGTGGATTTTGGGTTTGCCTAGCAAGCCTCTTAAATCATATAGCCAGTTCCATGCAGTACACCTTTTAATATCCCCTTACTGATTACTCTCTTGTAGAACTCTAACTGATACAAATATTCAAATTTGTACCTGAATCAAGGGTTATGTAGAAAGTTCATCAGGTGTCAGTGAGATACATTTGGAAGAAATGAGTTTAAATAAATATTTAAACCTTTTTTCCTAAGGAATTTAAAAAATATGTCTATTTTAAGGGTTATTATTTATTTCTTTTTCAAAGACAATTTTTCCAAGCTTTCAAGGAGCCAAGCTGAAGAAAGGAGTGAAACAATGGAGGCACCTTTCTATCTTGATCTTGGGAAAAGGTATTAAACTAGAACTCAGAAGATCTGGGCTGCTACTTTCTAGTTTGTCACCTCAGGCAGGACATGTAGCTTTTGCAAATCTTGACTTTCCAAATTTCAAATGAAGCTCATAATTTGTGTCTTGCATACATACAGACTTGCTATGAGCATTAACAGAGATTATGAATGCAAAGCACTTTGCTTAGCATTAATTTTTTTTTTTTTTTTTTTGAGACTGAGTCTCTGTCTGTTGCCCAGGCTGGAGTGCAGTGGCGCCATCTCGGCTCACTGCAACCTTCGCCTCCCGGATTCAAGCGATTCTCCTGCCTCAGCCTCCCAAGTAGCTGGGACTATAGGCACGCACTATCACGCCCAGCTAATTTTTGTAGTTTTAGTAGAGACATTGGCTAGGATGGTTTTGATCTCTTGACCTCGTGATCCACCTGCCTAGGCCTCCCACAGGCAGGAGCCACCAAGCCAGCCACTTAGCATTAATGTTTTTAACAAAATAATGAGTAGAGCTACATGGCAGATTCAATTCTGATTCTGTGTTATATGCTTGATCTGTAGCTATGCCTCAGCAGCTTTGCACAGCATAGGGGCACAGATGCTTTCTTCTTATTATGACTTACATGGATTCAAATTGTAGGCAACAGAAAAATGTTGCTATTACATGTCAAACACAAAGGCAAATAGAATAAAAAGGTTATAATCAAGCTGCAAGCTGCACACTCTATTCAGTCTTCTTTCTCTCTGAAATATGTCAACTACTATTTCCTGAGATATGAGGCACTTGATGATTGAGACGATTAAAAAATACATCCACCAGAAGTAGGCATCAATTACACAAATTTACTAGTAAGAAACAAGCAAATATGCCTCCACATGAATGCACATAACACACACACACATAAACACAGATTGTTATAAATTATTTTCCAGATTTCTACTTGTCACTATTTTATTAGGTATACAAAGAATATTTTATATATCACTTTGCTCTGGGATTGAGAAACTTTTGCTTTAAGGTTTTATTTTATTTTATGGTTAGAAAAGAAGGGCCATTGAACTATTATAAACCAGTGATGTTTCTAGAACTTTCCTCCAATTTCATCAAAGAAGCAGAAACATATAGTGACGTAACACATAGTTTTTAGAAACTGTTGTTACAGACTTAAGAGTGGAAACTTTCACAAGTTTTTAAAACCAACAAACAAGCACAAGAAAATATAATATTTTCTATACAAGGTATTCTGATGATGTAATAATTTTATATTCATTCATCTTAATAATCAAAGGTGGAAGTAAACAAAAGAGGTCATAGATGTTTTTGATAATAAAAAAGAGAGGGAGTTCCTTACTTTCATTATTTAATTTTAATAATAATCATAATTGGAAAAAACCCCATAGATTCGAAGTTAAGTGGCTTGCCCAAGGTCAAGTTTTTTTTTTCTTTTTTTTTATTTATTATGATTATTATAATACTTTAGGTTTTATGGTACATGTGCGCAATGTGCAGGTAAGTCCAAGGTCAAGTTTACCAAAATATCTTCTATTCTATATTCAAAGGTCTTTCATTCAAAAGACTCATTACCTGCAGTATTTTAATGAAAATATTGTAGAATTTAATATAAAAATAAACTATTAGAAGATGGAGAGACAAAGGCTTCAGGACTACTCTCAGTGACATACCGAGTAAAACTTTTCTTCTTTAGAGACAGCCTTGTAAAATGGCATTTTGTTTTACTTAAAATTTTAATTGTCTTTCCCCAAAGTAAATTGTTGAGGACAGATTATACCTATACTGAAGCTCTTAGTATAAAATACTTATTTTTTCTTTACCATAGGTTTGTTAATATTTTAAAACTTTTATGTTAACATTTGTTATTTCTGATCATAAATGTAATGCAAAAAACGTTCCTGAAAACTGAAGTATAAAGTATTTGTTCCCTTAAAGGTCAGGGACAAGATAAACGTATGTGCTATCATTACTATTGTTCAGAGTCCTGGCTGATATAACCAGATAAGAAAAGAACATTAATAATCTGAAGATGCATGATTATCTATAATAGAATAATTATTAGAAATCATGGTTTCAGAAAGGTTGTCAGATATAAAGCTAATATTCCAAAAACAAATTACTGGTCCCTTTTCAAAGACAAGTCAAAAACTTAAGAGAAAATAAGATCATTTCCTTTAGCAACAAAACTATAATGTGTCTATAAATTAATCTATCAAGATCTTTATAGAGAAATGTATAAAACATGATGAAGGACATAATAGAAATATAAATATATGTAAAATTACACCACAATCAACATTATGACTAGTATTATAAAGGTTTCAAAACTATCCTAATTAGTCAATAATTTGAAAATGACTTTAACAAAATTAACAATAATATATTTATAATATTAATAAGTTAATTATAAATTTTATATAATAAATAATTGGAAATATTCACTTAAGTATATAACCTCAAAGCATGAGGTTCGATCAAAAGTGCGATCCTAAAGAATTTTTGAACCCTCTCAACCCTATGTTACAGGAATGCTCTCTGACATTGGGAACTTCAGCCCGTTCCAACCTGTTTGCCTCCCAGATGCACCTTCAAGACAAACTAATTATCTTGGGGAATTAGATAACAGCCTGACACTTTCATATTCCTGTTTCCAAATTTTGATCAATGTGCAAAATGTATTTTTGCCACCACTTATATAAATCTTAATATTATGGCCTAATGCAGACATGAAAGTGTAATGGATTTCTGAATACGACTGCTTATGTTCAAATCTTACCACCACTACTTAGTACTTTTGCCTTGGACAAATTACCTAACCACACTAGAACCTGTTATTCTTAATTATACTATGAAGTTAATGATAGTATCCTCATAAGGGTGGTGATGAGAATTCAATAAGATGATTCATACAAATAATTTAGTAAAGGGTCAGGCAGATGGTAAACACTTAATACATGTTAGAAGTGATGGTAAAGAGAAGGAGAATGGTGATGATGATGAAAGTGATCATAATATTCGACTATTGAGTTGAGCAAATTCTTAGTGTAGCGCTATGTACCTCTTACTAGAGGTATGATACTTTGCACAGGGTAAGTCTAGCAGCAAATATATAATATTCATGAGCTCATATTTGAATAAGAGATGGATGTGTTTATGGAATTTATAGTGCTTTATATAATGAATAATGTAGCAATTTTATATACTTTATATAGATACAGCAGTAGTTTGTGATTGGAACTGTTGCTGATATACTTACTGATTAACTTACTGCTGATTTGGGAATTTTAAGACTTAAAGGACACCATCAATGGTTCTTATATACAGAAAGGCTGAAAAAATGTGAAATCACATTTAGTAAAGGAATAGGAAAGTGAGAAATATCATTTATTAAAATTCTACTATGAGCAAGGTACTGGACTTGGACAATCTCATGTTTCAAATCACCTAATCTTCACAGTCTATTATTGTCTTTGAGGCAAATACGTTTATTAACCGCACATGGATGAGAAAATTAGACTGCAGATAAAGGTTTCAAACCTTCTGTAACATCATGTATATATTAAGGATATGGAGAAAAGATTTAACATCAGATATCCATTGCAAAGGCAGAACTCATCTCCTTCATTCCCCTACTTGAATTATTGCCTTCACCTAAAGAAGACAGAAACATGAAGAGTTAATAGCAGGTAGCTTCTCTTTAAGAAAGCTGCTTGTAAGTGACTTGATAATTTCCTAGTGAAAATGACATTTATCTTGGAAAAAGGGGGTACAAACCCAGTGACATTTTAAAGTTTGTAATTGGGTTCAAATGTGCGCATGTACAAAACTACGCCACCATAGAAAAAGCTGTCTTCTAAGGGTGCCAAGGAAGAGATCGATTAAATTTGAGATCCATGCTTGACTTAGGCAATTTGCCTAGTCTTTCGTAGTCACAGTGTTCCCATTTACAAAATAAGGGCTATTTAATTTAACAAACTATTATTAGGCTTGAAATAAGTAATAGAGTAGAAAGTGCTGATAAACTCTTAAACATTATACGAATGAGAGCTATTATGATCATATCAGCTCAAGACAGAACTAGAAGCTAAAAACTTCTTATGAAGATTAAGACCTACTACATTTACCAATCCAGTGAATGCTAAAATACCATCTTTTTATTGTGAACATTGCTCAGAAATTTCTATAATATTGTTCTTTTTATCGATTTACTATAAAAGCATGATCATCCTTAATTGTGTCCTTATATTATCTGAAAAATTAATAATTACTTGTTTATAATTATATAGTTGATCACAACACTGGTCAGTAATTATACAATATCTTCCTAAATTTTCTAAGCCTTACACAATGAAATATGCTTATTTCAAGACAGATTTGTAAAATATACTTCCCGCTGTGATACTGAAGCCCAGTAACACCAAGTAACTAACAGTGGAAAGTGAAGACTATTATATAATGATTTTGGTCACTATGAATTGGAAACAGAGATACTGTGGGGTAGGGAAGAGAAAAGGGAAGATGGATGGTAGAGAAAGACTGCACATGTTTTAAAAGAAACCTTAGAAGAGGAGAACAAAGAAGGGGGTGGGGGAAGCCCTGGGGTCTTGGAAACACATCCCTGAATATATTCGCATTAAGGAGCTGAGATGTGCATGAGAGGCTGATGATTGAATTCCAGCCAGAATGATCCGTTTCACCCAATTATCCTTCTCCATGGCATTATCGTAGCTGCAACTAAAATTAGAAACAATGCTATGATTCATTCCAATGTAGGCAGGTAAACAAATTTTACTTTAAACTTTTTTCTTTATAGAAGTCCCAAGATACTTAGTATCTGGAATCTCAAGAATAGCAGCATATTTAAGAGTCTAAAGTTAAAAAGTGTTTTAAAAAGTCTTCATTCTGACCTTGAACTTGTTTTTGAAGGACAATAGAATTAACAAATTACAAAAGGTGAATTTAAGAAAGGTTCATTTAGAATCTGAATATATATAAAAATTTCTCAATAGATAGGTTTTGGTCATGTGAAGATTATGTGGTGACCACCCGGGATGAGAGGTGAAAGTACGAGTCAAATATAAAAGGAGCAGAAATGTTTTACCATTTCACAAAAATACGTCTTCAATAATTACTCAGAATTAGCATGTTTTATTGAAATTATACTGTACTTTACACTGGTTTCTTGTATTTCCAAATGTTTATTTTTGTGATTTAGTCAAGTGTTGACAAAATGAAGAAAAAAAAGTCTTAATAATCGTGTCTAAAAAAATCTTAAACCTAAAGAAGACAAAACCAAATGTGATTATTTCATTAGTCCTTGAAACAGTGTATTATTTTAGTATAGTTTATTCAGCTCCAGAGATAATGCCTTTCACATAGTAGACATTCAGTAATCGCAAGCTCTAAGAGAAAATTTTCTTGATAAAAATAAAGGCTACCCACAATCAAGCACTTGTAACACCTACTTCTTTAGGACAATGGTACATGCTCATGAAGATTTTTTATACAAAAATTACAATTTGTACTATTTTATACCAGAGGAAATATTCAAAAAGTCTTCCTGTTAGACATACAGTATATGGCAAAAGATAGGTGAGGGATTATCTCTGGGAGGCAATGTAGGAATGACTGACAGAAGAATATAGATGATCTGACATTGTATTTTCTTTCATTAAAAAAAATTAGTTTTTATTTTTCTCCTAAAATCATTTGTGTCGACATGTATAATCTGCCTCACCATGAAATCTGTTTCTATATGGTTTCCTTCTTAAAACTTTTTCAATCTCTTTGAAATCCAAGAGAAAATTACAATTGCAGTATATAAAGGAGAATGGCTTCAGGTGTAAAAAAAAAAAAATTAAATAAAACTTACCAAACTCTCTGAAACCTAATCACCATATTTTCTCATTAAGTTTATGTCCTCTGTCTCACCTTCCTTCTTTCCCCATCCATACAAACACTACTCAGCCATGAAGAAATTCTTATTTCCTGCCTCCCAGTGGAAAAGGCAAGTGAAGCTTTCCTTTTGAGGTCACAGAGGTGCTAAAAGCTAAACTCAGGCTCCAAACCCAAGATTTTAGCTCTAGAAATGGGGCCTTTAACCAATATACAGAGCTTACTTTAAAAAAAGTGCAGATAAGGGCACTTTGCTTTTCTTTTTTAAACACATACTCTAAATGGTGGTTTAGAGTAGCTTTTTTGTATTAATAAATCATCTAAAATGATTCTGTTAATTAAAAATCTGAACGGCGTTTACTACCACTTAAATCTAACAAGTTTTATGTCTATCTAGTGAGGATTATAAAAGGTAAGCCTGTTTCAAAATTTTTATTTTATTTTCTTTTTAAATGGTAGACTAACATTTCTTCATTGTTCCGACCCCTAAGACCGTGGCAAAATCTGGTAAGAGAGTGGATTTTATGTGTCCTTACACCATCTCTCCCTCCAACACACTGTAACTATGGGTAGTGATGGATGTATTAATCAATTTGACTATGGCAATCAACACACAATGTCTACATATATCGAGTCACCATGTTTTATACCCTGAATATATACAATTTTTATTTGTCAGTCAACTATTTTAAAATTAAAAAGTGGACTAAACTAAATAGAGATTTATGGTGAGTTTTTTGTGCATTTCTTGTTTGTTTTGTTTTAAGGTCACAAGCAGTATTTAACTAATTGGGCCAAAATAAAAATATGTATTATAAAAATGTTAATAATACTACTGCTGCTACCACATAGCATTTATGTACTATTTTATGCTTTTAAAATGTCTTTGATTTGTAGCAATCCCCAGAAGACACAGATGACCTCTTAGGAATGGATAAGAAGAGTGTCATCTTCATTTTATACGTAAGGGTATCAAGCTCCTAAAATTTTTGGTGAAATAATCAAGATCACATTCCTAGTTAATGATGGGATCTACACTAGAATTTATATCTTCTTAATCCCAGTCTAGTGTTCATTCTGCTATATTATGTCACTCTGAATGCTTTCATAAAACTCAAAAGCAAAAGTAAAATGAGGTAAAATGAGCCCTGCATTATACTATAATACCAGTACAAAGATGTCCCTTCAGTGATGATAATAACTGAGAAGAAACATAAATTCCAGAAATATTTCCCATATTAATCACATGCTAATTTTTAATATTGTAAATTAAATTACAAATAGTGTTACATAAATTCATAAAAATTAGACCCCTAGCAGTAGCTTACACTCTTGACAAAAATACCTTGCACTGTCCTGTACCTTTGTGAAAAAAAAAAAACCCGTCAAAAACATGGGAACATTTGTACAGTAACACATGCTTACTTATAAAATGTTCATAAATATACAACACACAGCTCAAAAAAGATAAATAAAAGTAACCTCTTTCCTGTAACAGTAGGGCCGATAAAGAAGCACACAGAAATTTAAAAGAGCAAACCTTCTTCAGAAAATGGCAGTAATATAAATAATGTATAAGCGCTTTTCACAGATGAATGAGAACAGGAAAAAAGAATTAAAACGTACTCTATGGTGGGATACAGTTATTTCAGCATGAGAAAATTTGGGTTTAAATGAGACATAAGGTTTATTTATTTCCCTCTTTCAAATAGACATTGTATTTTCTAAAGATTTGTAAAGACATGCTTAGGATTTATATACCAGAATGCCTATACATAATCAATGGAGCTAATTTGTATCATTTTAGATGATTTGTTAGTACTTGTGTTTTAAGCATACATGTACATATTCTTTTACATTTAAATTTTATCCACTTATTGACTTCTTACTCTCATTCTTGGTCCCCTGCACTAATTTTCCCACTGGTGAAATGTGCTTATTTTTGTTTGCTTTTTAGTAACATGATGATTGAGAAAATGGATTTTGAGTAAGAAAACATAACTTCCAGCCACATCTCTATTACTTATTAAGTCTGTGATCTTAAATAAATTACTTAACATCTCCAAATCTGAGTTTTTACCTCTTTAGAATGCCTATAATGAAACTCACATGTCTCAACTGTTGTAAATATTAAAATGCATACTACATATAAAAAGTACCATGCCGAGTACACAGTGAGTGGTCAACACATGTTAGCTATCACTAGGAGTACTAATATTTACATACTGTTTGTTATCATTATTCTGATCTTAAAGTCATATTATTCTTGTTAGGAATTTGTTGAGATAAATTTGTTCATGACTCAAACCTTTGTTGATTATCTATTCTATATCAGGCATGAATCTAGACATTTTCTATACACAGTTAAACAAATGAAATAAATAAGAAAATGCTTAACACTAATAAGTGCTATAATGAAAATAAAGCATATGATATTACAGAGTACCCATGGAATTTCTTGATGTTGTGTGGTCTTAAATTTCTTTTTAATGGTGATATTTAAGCTAGACTTAACATTAAGAAGCCAGCTATATAAAGATACAGATATTGTGAACCAGGGGCAAGGATAATAGGTAATCAAAAAGCTCCTTATTCTAGAATTATAATGATATCAGTAAAAATAATAGTAATAATTATAGCTAACATGTATTGAATAATTACTTTGTGGCTGGTACCTTGAACTCATTTAGTCCTCACAACAAAAACTCTATGATATTGAGAGCATAATTTCATGGATAAAGAAATCAAAACCACGGAGGTTAAATATTTGCTGAAAATTACAAGAATTGTGTTTTTACAGCTATGCTTTTAACCACTAAGTTATTCATTGTGCTGTCGCTGATGATTTGGAGAACTGCAAAGGCCCATGTGGCAGGAGTGTACTGGGCTAGGAGAGAATGTTGCACAATGAGATTAAAGAAGTAGGCAGGTACTTGCCAGGAAATTTATGATTAAAGTTAAAGCTCAATTGTAATAACACTCTTATCCTAATTTTCTCTCTCCTCCTTGGTTTATGTTTTTCAAATTTTAATTTAATTGCCTTATCTTTTTCTTTTGATTTTTGATAATAATCTCATAAGCTTTTTCTAACTACCAAGTTTTATAAATTTAAAAACTACTAAAGTAGATAAAAAAATTATTTGGTCATATTATCACAATGATGTTGCCTTATTATTTGTACCTTCAGGTAGTATGAAGCTGGCAATCCGGCTGATTTAGAGAGTCCAAGAAAAATTGTTTACATTTTTTGTGTCTGGGCAGAAATGGCAGGAAGGCTGAGCACAGCTGGGGCTGTCAACAGGAGTACCTTTATGTGATCTCTCCAGCAGGAGGTCTCAGGGTAATTGGACTTTTTACAAGATGGGCCACAGTTCTAAGCAATTGTTTGGTGAACAAGTCGAAAGCTGCCTGGCTTTCTATGACCTAGCCTTGGAAGTGTTCCACTATACTCCAGTGGTCAAAGCAGTCACAAGCCTGCCCAGATCCAAAGGGAAAAAGGAGACAGATTCCAACTTTTTTTTTAACCTTTTGTTTTAGGTTTGGGATACATGTGAAGATTTGTTACATAGGTAAACTAGTGTCACAGGGGTATGTTGTACAGATTGTTTCATCACCCACCTATTAAGCCAAGTACCTAATAGTGATCTTTTCTGGTCCTCTCCCTCCTCCCACCTCCATCCTCAAGTAGACCCCAGTGTCTGTTGTTTCCTTCTTCGTGTTCTCATCATTTAGCTCCCACTTATAAGTGAGAACATGCAGTATTTGGTTTTCTGTTCCTGTGTTAGTTTGCTAAGGATAATAGCCTCCAGCTCCATCCATGTTTCCACAAAAGACATAGTCTCATTCTTGTTTTAAGGCGCATAGTATTCCATGGGTATGTGTACCACATTTTCTTTATCCAATCTGTCATTGATAGGCATTTTGGTTTATTTCATGTCTTTGCTATCGTGAATAGTGCTTCAGTGAACATTCACATGCATGTGTCTTTATGGTAGAATGATTTATATTGCTCTGGGTATATACCCGGTAATGGGGTTGCTGGGTTGAATGAAATTTCTGCTTTTAACTCTTTGAAGAATCACCATACTGCTTTCCTCAATAGTTGAACTAATTTACATTCCCACCAATGGTGTATAAGTGTTCCCTTTTTCTCCACAGCCTCACTAGTATCTGTAATTTTTTTGACTTTTTAGCAATAGCCATTCTGACTGGTGTGAGATAGCATCTCATTGTGGTTTCATTTGCATTTATCTAATGATCAGTGATACTGAGCTTCTTAAAATATGCTTATTGGCCCCATGTATGTCTTCTTTTGAGAAGTGTCTGTTCATGTCCTTTGTCTACCTTTTAATGATGTTGTTTGCTTTTCTCTTGTAAATTTCTTTAAGTTCCTTATAGATGCTAGATATCAGAGCTTTGTCAGATGGATAGTTTGCAAAAATTCTCTCATTCTGTAGACTGTCTGTTTACTCTGTTGATAGTTTCTTGTGCTGTGCAGAAGCTCTTAAATTAAATCAGATCCCACTTGTCAATTTTTGCTTTTATTGGGATTGCTCTTTGTGTCTTTGTCATGAAATCTTTGCCCATTTTCATGTCCAGGATGGCATTGCCTCAGTTGTCTTCCAGGATTTTTATAGCTTGGGATTTTAAATTAAAACCTCTGATCCATCTTGAGTAGATTTTTGTATATGGTGTAAGGAAGGAGTCCAGCTTCTGAATAGATGGAGTGACAAAGAATATGTGGCCATGTTTCAAAACCACTGCAATGAGTTAATTTAAATCAAAATGAGATTTGAATAACTGTTCTGAGAATGTACTTAGAATCTTTGCAGTTAGTTGTCTGCAAGTATCAGCAGGCTAGCCAACCAACTCCATTCTCTGAATTCTCCCTCATAAACCATGGTAAAATTAAACACTTTGAAATTATTTTAAAACATAGCTCTCAGATCAATTTATACCATGCCCTGAATATGCATCTAATCTTTCTGAATATGACATGAAATTATCAAGTGTTCCTTCAAACACAGAAGTCTGTGTCATCATCTTTGGCACAGTTTGAAGAATGTGCCTGAAGTCTTCAACATCCATTGATTATTTGAAGATTCTACATCTGTGTCAAGAAAATAGGTCATCTGCCATTTATTGCCTGCTAGAACAATACTGTTCTTGCTCAGCAGCAGGAACATTCTCAGCTCCCAAAAATCTGGCCCAAAAGTCTTTATACGGTGACATAAATCATTCAATTCATGGGATTATCCCTTTGGTATTAAGACCAAAGGAGGCTTATTCTTTGCTAAATGTAAAAGAAATATATCAAATAATTTTCAGACACCAGAATATTCTGGAACACAAAACAGGGGGAGTACAGCATGTATGCGAGGGGTCAAAATGAGGCTATTTCAGGCAGCCAATAAGTTGATATTGACTAAATAGAAGCAGTCATGGAATAGGAAATAAAAAAGGTTAAGGAACATAATAATCTTCTCAATAAGAATATTAAGGAGAAGAAAAGAAAAAAAACTAATAGAAAGTTAATATTTGCTACATATTCCTCACATGCCAACATTCATGATTAGTTTTCTACAGACATACAGTGTATTAGGGTGCTGTAGAGGGACAGAATTAATAGGAGATATATATATCTCCTATACATATATAACCACTTCTATTTAGTCAATGTATATATATATAAAGGAGAGTTTATTAAGTATTAACTCACACAATCAGAATGTTCCACAATAGGCTGTCTGTAAGCTGAGGAGCAAGGAGAGCCAGTCCAAGTCCCCAAACTGAAGAACTTGGAGTCTGATATTCGAGGGCAGGAAGCATCCAGCACAGGAGAAAGATGTAGGCTGTGAGGCTAGGCCAGTCTCTCTTTTTACATTTTTCTGCCTGCTTATATTCTAGCCATGCTGGCAGCTAATTAGGTTGTGCCCACCCAGATTAAGTGTGGGTCTGCCTTTCCCAGCCCGCTGACTCAAATATTAACCTCCTTTGGCAACACCCTCACACACACACCCAGGATCAGTACTTTGTATCCTTCAATCCAATCAAGTTGACACTTAGTATTAACCATCACAAGTCTACTCCTTGTCAACATGAACCCATACACATCTCCGGAGATCATACATAATCTTCAAAGAAAGACAATAATAAGGTCATAATTATGCCTAACATAATACAAGTAATCTTTGTACAATCGGAAACTCACCTATTCCCAATCCAAATACTATTATATAAAGTTGACGATGCTTAAATGTTGATGTGAAGTCAATAAATTTATGTCACATGATGAAGGGAAAAGGAAATAAAATGAAGATATTTTCTTAGTACAAGTGATTACATGCACATTTTATTAACAAAAGAAGGAGGAAATACTCATGACAGTTAACAGTCCTCATTTCTGCAGCTGGTCACATGGTCGTAGCTGGTATTGATTACTACCCTCTTCTACTAACCATTCTGTATTCCCTTTTCCTTCAGCAAGTTCTTCAGCAAGTCGTGGTCTTTTCCTGGTGGAGTGATTCAAACCTTCATTCCTGAAGGGTCTGGGCCATTTGGAGTCCGTCCTTCCGGGACTGGGCTGTTGTCATTTCCCATTGACCTTAATCACAGGGCATGGTAATACTAAGACATCCTAATTGATCTCCTGTATTCCATGCATGCTCTTCCTTACCTCTGTTGTGGAATAGTAGACCGATTTCATCTTGATAGCCTGGGTCAAACACTCCAGCCAACACTGTAACTCCCTTCTTAGCCTGTTGACTTAAAGGTAGGAGGAGCCCAAAGTGTCTAGGTAACAATCTTAACTTCCAGTTTAATGGAATCGTTGTTTCCCCTGGTGGCAGCGTTCCTCCCTTTGGAACTAAGACCTCTAGGCCAGCTGAGCATAATGTCAAGGGAATGGGAAGCAAAAATTTTGCCTCTCACAAGGGGTAAGTCAGGAGTGTCAAATGCATTTATTTTGCATAACTCTCTAAACAGTTCACACCAAGGACTATCAGTGTTTTGCATACTACTGGGAGAGGAGTCCTTAGCATTTTGGGGTTTAAGCATATTAAACAGCCAACTCCAGAAACCCCAGAATCAACAAAAGAACTCCATCCTTAATATTCTGTTCCTCTAAAACCACTCCTGTTACCAAAATCTGTATTAGTCAGGGTTCTCTAGAGGGAGAGAACTAATAGGATGGATGGATGGTTGGATGGATAGAGAGAGAGAGAGAGAGAGAGATAGATAGATAGATAGATAGATAGATAGATAGATAGATAGATAGATTCTTAAGTATTAATTCACACAATCACAAGGTCCCACAATAGGCTACCTGCAAGCTGAAGAGCAAGGAGAGCCAGTCCAAGTCCTAAAACCGAAGAACTTGGAGTCTGATGTTTGAGGGCAGGAAGCATCCAGCATGAGAGAAAGAAGTAGGCTGGGAGGCTAAGTCAGTCTAGTCTTTCTACATTTTTCTGCCTGCTTTATATTCTAGTGGCACTGGCAGCTGATTAGATGGTGCCTATGCAGATTAAGGGTGGATCTGCCTTCCCAGCCCACTGACTCAAATGTTAATCTCCTTTGGCAACACCCTCACAGACACATCCAGGAACAATATTTTGTATTTTTAATCTGATCAAGTTGACACTCAGTATTAACCATCACATATGGTGACCTATTAGGTGACTTTCATCATGTGTTTTAATAGAAAGAAAGTATGGAATTGCAACCTAATTTCTTCAAGGACTTCAAATTCTAGGTGAAAGTACCAAAATTTTACTTCAGGGTTGTCTGCTTCCTTAAACACTTCACCTACTTTGAAAATCCTATGCCATTTCAAGTCTTAAAAAACTAGTATAATAAACAGTTTGGGCAAAATAGTCTGGTATTAGAACTTAGAGCAGATTTTTCAGAAGGTAACAATTTAAATGTTCTTTAAAGGATGCTCAAGACTTTTCTAAGTAGGGAAAGAAGGGAGACACGTAGAAAGGAATCCTTGTAAGCAAACATCAGAGGTGTAAAGTTTGGTACCTTGCAGCATATGTTGTGTATCTAAATATAGCAATAAGAAATCAGTCTGGAAAAGGCACAGGACATTTTGGGAAGTTGTCATGATTTGGAATAAAATAGAACAAGTTGAAGTTATAGTCATATGTCATCTTGGATGTTTTATACACAATCCATGTGAAGTTAAATTTTCCTCACTTAATTATTTATTCCTTGTTTCATTATCTCAATAAATACTTATTTGAATGCTTACTATGTGCCAGAAAAAGAACTAGTTATTAAGGGTACATTTGTGAGCAAAATAGACACCATCTCTGCTGATATGGAGCTAAAAGCCTGATGGAAAAAATGAAATTTATTAAAATAATCACACAAATATATATTAAAGCAGTGTGAACTTTTATTAATAAAAATAAAACATATGGATTTATAGGATCTAGCCTGGTGGGTTGAAGACGACTTCCTTATGGAATTTACACTTTAGCTATAATCTGAAGACTGAATAGGAATTCATTAGAAGAAAGGGCAAAAGGAAAGGTAGGAAATGAAACAATTTTGGAGTCAGTGTGGGTGGAGTACAGAAAGTAAGGATAAAAAAAGACATGGAAAAGTTTTTGTAAAATTAGTGCCATGTGAACACATTCGCATTTCTAAAAGACCTACAGATGCATTGGAGATGACAAAAGTAGAGCACGGAGCACCAAGGAGAATCCAGCAGAAACTCTGGGAATAGATGATGCTTAATTAGAAAGATAGAGTAATGAAAAAATTAAATAGAAATAATAATTTCTACATTACTTATTTATTGTGAAGATAAAAGGAAGTTACTATACAAGTGAAAAGTAAAGCTTATAAAACAAAGTATACTATATAAGAATAAAATGTATTAGAATAAAATATATTAGAATGAAAAGACTTGTTCACTCACAGAAAGTTTTATATGCAATGAAGTTTGAGGCATATGTTGAAGTGAATTTGAAAGCAAAGACTCACGTAGAGTAGACTGATGTACTTAGATCAGAGTGTTTTGGAAAGATATTAAGGAGGAGTGTCAATGGTGCCTAGAATAAAAGGAGTAAGGGTAGCTACTTGGAAATAAATGGGAACTGTGCTAGGGCAGGGTCTGTGGGAATGAAGAGGAATGAATAAATAATAGGTGTTTTATACATAGACTCATCACAGTGTGGTGACTTATTGAGTGTGGAAAGGGAGGAGGAGTGATAAATGGGTTCACTTCAGTTCAGCATGTTATGAAGAGTGGGATTACTATCCTAAATACTATGCTAGATTTATTTGTTGATGTAAAGATAAATATTAGACATTCTAGATCCTTGAGTCCATAGTTCAGCAGGTGAGCATTATAAATATCTTCAGCCATTCCCTAAGCTGAATAGTTGCTAAGAATTACGCCTGCCAGACTCCTTTGCAGCTTGAGTTCCAGATAAAAATTAGATTCTACCTCTGAGTGGCACTAGCAGGAGATTTAGAAAGCAGAACCTGCAACAGAAACTCTTGCTGCTGCTATTGGTTCTGGCAAGCAAGGTCCTGAAACTGGGTATTGGAAGTTCCTGGTGATGGCAGCCATTCTCTGATTTCTTGCATTGAGCTTCCAGTTCTCATGTGTGAGAGGCAGTTGGGAAAGCAGCTGGTGGGGAATGCAGCAGCTTCTTGACAACTGAATCACAACTAGTGTGATGTATCCTTGAACTTAACAGTCCAGTGGTCATCCCCTGACTGCTGCTGCCCCAGCTCATCCAATCATTTGGTAAGTACGTTTTATTTCCTATATTAAATCTCTTTCTGTGTAAAATAACTAGATTATTTTTCTGTTTCCTGAATTAAAGCATGGCTTTCACAGTGAGTCAGACACATAAATAGATAACTTATACAATATTCTAAGTGCTATAACAGTCAAAAGCATAGGGACAAGACAAGTGGATTTTGCTTTTAACTGACCCATGGATTGTAGGACTGAGAACCACCAAAGAGTTTGTGAAGAGGCAGTCAGATGAACAGGGGTGGCAACAAGAAGAGTATAGTTATTGAGACTGAGAAAGGATATGATAGTAGTTGTCCTTCCATCTAATATTACTCTGACCACCCCTGCCAAAACCACAGGCTTCTCTGGGCTTGTATTTTAGTAGATACAAAACCACAAGATTAAACTAAGTTTCCTCCCTGCTCTACAATTCCATAAATCTATGAGAACAATTTATTTTAATTTTAAGAACACATTTTCAAACATGTCAGAATTTCATAAGATATTTTCTTTCCTAAGGACTAACACGAGTCTTGACTTGACTCTTACAAGGATAAATGTCAAATTAGTTGTATAATGGGAGGAAATCATTTAGCTACTTGGGAGTATTCAGGTTCTAATCAAATTAGGATAAAATTGATATGTCTTCTGTGTGAATGATGGTACACAGGTGTGAGAGAGCTATACCACTAGAAAATAGAGCGAGATAACTAAGTTTTAACTTTTCATCATGACACAAGTTCCCTGTTCTCATCGCCAATTTATTATTTAAACCTGAGAAAATGAGCAACTCAAATTCAGGAACAATTTACATCTTTATTATGAGACAAGAAGATTGAGAACAAAAAGATACTTTTGTGTTTTTCAGGCACCAGAATTTTAAAGAAATTTTGAAGAGCATCAGTATGACAGTTGTCATCATCCTCCACCTTCAACTGTAAGTGATTCATGGACGGAAATTATTATTCGATAGCAACTTCTAGAAGAGCTGAAAAACTAGCTTTTCAGTTCCAACTCTCATGTACTAAATGTAATCATATAACCCAAAGGAATTATTTTTCTATTTTAAAAACAAGTACCTCTAAAATTGCCACTGGTGCTGTTGACCCTTCAATACAGGTTTTTAAAAAATTTTTCACTGTCCTCTGGTCTGCATGCACCAGAATCTCTGAAACAAACCTGAAACAAGCTTAGCTTTTTAGTGAGATAAGAGAAAGATCGTTTTACTTCCTGCAGTAAGTTTCTTTGAAAGGAATCAGTGACTTTCTGATTTAGTAGCTTGGCAAGGGAACATGTGTGTTTTTGTTGGTGTTTTCTTCTAAGCAGTGGTCCCCAACCTTAATGGCACAAGGGACCGATTTCATGGAAGACAATTTTTCCATGGACAGGGCTGGGGTGGGGTGGATGCTTGCAAGATGAAACTATTCCACCTCAGATCATCAAGCATCCATTAGATTCTCATAAGGAGTGGGCAACCTAGATCTCTTGCATGCACAGTTCACAATAGGGTTCAAGCTCCTATGAGACTAATGCCACTGCTGATCTGACAGGAGGTGGAACTCAGGAGGTAATGCTCACTGGAGGCTCCTCACCTCCTGCTGTGTGGCCCTGGTTCCTAAGAGGCCACGGACCAGTACTGGTCTGCAGCCTGGGGGTTGGGGACCCTGTAAAGAACAGGAAAGTTGTCACATTCTGTTTAGATCAGAGTGACATTCCCTGGATCAGAAGTCCTTCCCACACCCTGACTACTTTGTGTTTTGTTGTTGTTATTGAGATATTGTACTGTACTGTTCTCTAATAGCAGGAGAAGGAGAGAGAGCTCCTTAAGAGCAGGGGCAGTGTATTTCTCAGTCTCTCTAAAACCTAGCATAATGTTTGGCAATTGAACAAAATTCAATAAGTTTGGACTAAATCAACTTGAAATACATATAAGTGCAAAGTTAAAAGAATTTGACAAATTTAAGAAGTATAATAAACCTAAAGAAAAGAAATAAAGTCTTACCAAAGAATTTTACATAAAGAATGAGTGGAAAACTAATTAAGTCTTAGAAAAATGATGCAATTTTAAAAGAATCCTTGATTAGATGTGTAAGAAACTGAGATTATTCTGAATAATAGAATATAACTAATTAAGATTATTACCTGTTTTATAACAACTCTGATAAAAAAAAGTAAATGTGAAAAAAATCTAAATGTTTTAGTACAATACACTTATACATAAGGGCATGTAAAGTTTTGTAAACTTCAAATCAAAGTCATAGTTCTAAAGATAATAATTAACTTTCTGTGTCAACTTGGCTAGATTATAGTGAGCAGTTGTTAGGTCAAATGCAAGTCAAGATGTTGCTTCAAAAGTATCTGTTAAGTATCTGATAAGCAATTGAATGTAAGTAAAGCTGATTACCTTCCATTATGTAGGTGGTCCTCATGCAATAAGTTGAAGGTTGTAAGAGCAAAGATAGAAGGCCTTCCCAAAGGATAAGGACTTCTGCCTGAGGATAGCAAATACCAATTCTGCATGGGTTTCCTGGCTTCAGACTCAAGAATGCAATATCATCTCTTACTGGAATTTCCATCCTACCAGCTTGCCCTACAAATTTCAGACTTGCCAGCCCTTGCAATTGTGTGAGTCAATTCCTTAAAACCTCTTTCTCTCACTCTCTGTCTCTCTGTCGATTGATACTATCATCTGTATGACTTAACTATCATTAGTTCAGTTTCTCTGGAGACCCCTCACTAATATAGGGGATAATACAGAACAGGAGCAGAGACACTTAGGGACAGTGAGGTCCCAAGCAGCCTATACACCTAAAAGTCCATCAATTTCACCTGGTGATAACTGAAGTTTGCCATTAACACATGTTTTAGGTAACTTCTGAAATAGTCCTTCTCTGGTTGCTCTTTCTTAAAATTGGAGACTACTCTTTTGAACAGCATTAGGTTCAAAGCAAAATTGAGAGGAAGGTACAGAGATTTCCCATATACTCCATACCTTACACATGCATAGCAACATCCCCTACCAGAGTGGTACATCTGTTAACAATTAGTCAACTTGCATCAACACATCATAATCACCCAAATCCGTAGTTTACATTAGGCTTCATATTTGGTGTTGTACATTCTGTGGGTTCAGGACAATGGATAATATATGTCTGTTGTTATAGTATCATATAAAGTATTTCACTACCCTGAAATTCTTCTGTGCTCTGTCTTATTCATCCTTCCTCCACCATTCCAAACCTCTTATAACCATTGATCTTTTATTGTCTTCATAATTTTGACTTTTCCAGAGTTCAAATTGTTGGAATCATATAGCCTTTTCAGATTGGCTTCTTTTAGTTAATAATATGCATTCAAAGTTTCTCTGTGTCTTTTCATGGCTTGATAGCTTGTATCTCTTTATCACTGAATAATACTCCATTGTCTGGATGTAACACATAAAACAGGGGTCCTCGATGCCCGGGCTGCGGACCAGTATTTGGTTTGTGGCCTCTAACGAACTGGGCTGCACAGCAAGAGGTGAGCCACAGGTAAGCGGGCATTACTACCTGAGCTCCACTTCCTGTCAGATCAGTGGTGGCCTTAGATTCTCATAGGAGTGCAAACCCTATCATGAACTGTGCATGTGAGGGATCTAGGTTGTGTGCTCCTTATGAGTATCTAACTGATGATTGATGATCTGAGGTTGAACAGTTTCATCCCCAAACCATCCACCCTACCCAACCCTATCCATAGAAAAACTATCTTCCATGAAACCAGTCCCTGATGCTGAAAAGATTGGGGACTGCTGACGTACAGTTTATGTATCCATTCACCTACTGAAGGACTTCTTGCATCCAAGACCTGGCAATTATGAATACAGCTGTTATAAGCATCCATGTACACATTTTTTGTGTGAAGGTACATCTTATTTATTTTTGGGTAAATACCAAGAAGCATGACTGGTGTATCTTATGGTATGAGAGTGTTTCGTTTTATAAGAAACCACCAAACTGTATTCCAAAGTGGCTGTATCACTATGCATTCCCACAGCAATGAATGAGTTTCTGCTGCTTCATGTCCTCTCCATCATTTGGTGTTGTCACTGTTCTGGATTTTGGGCATTCTGAGGTATGTAGTAATATCTCATTGTTGTTTTAATTTGTATTGCCCTAATGACATATGATGTGGAACAACTTTTTCTATGCTTATTTGCTATTTGTATATCTTCTTTACAGAGGTGGCTGTTAAAGTTTTTTTTGGCTTATTTTTTCATTAGGCTGTTTATTTTCTTACTGTGGAGGTTTAAAGAGTTCTATGTATATTTTTGAGAACAGTCTTTTACCAGATGTAACATTTTTACAAATATTTTCTTCCAGTCTGTGATGTCTACTCTTATTCTTTTAACATTGTTTTTAGCAGAGCAGAAGTTTTTAATTTTCACAAAGTCTGGCTTATCAGTTCTATCTTTCAAGAATCATGGTTTTTGTGTTATATCTAAAAAGGCATTGCCATACTGTCAGAGGTGTTTGAACCAGAGTGACTCCATCTTGAATGGGGAGTGGGTAAAATAAGGCTGAGACCTACTGCGCTGCATTCCCAGGAGTTTAGGCATTTTAGGTCACAGGATGAGACAGGAGGTTGGCACAAGACACTGGTCACAAAGACCCTGTTGATAAAACAGGATGCAGTACAGAGGCCAGCCAAAACCCTCTAAAACTAAGATGGTGACAAAAGTGACCTCTGGTCATCCTCACTGCTCATTATATGCTAATTATAATGCATTTGTACGCTAAAAGACACTCCCACCAATGCCATGATTGTTTACAATGCCATGGCAATGTCAGGAAGTTATCCTACATGGTCTGAAAAGGGGAAGAACCCTCACTTCTGGGAATTGCCCACCCCTTTCCCAGCAAACTAATCCTTCTACCTCTTGTTTAGCATATGATCAAGAAATAACTATAAGTATATGCAGTTGATTAGCCCATGCTGCTACTCTGCCTATGGAGAAGCCATTTTTTTATTCCCTTGCTTTCTTAATAAACTTGCTTTCACTTTACTCTATGGACTCACACCGAATTCTTTCTTGCATGAGGTCAAGAACCCTCTCTCAGGGTCTGGATGGGACTCTTTTCTGGTAACAACACCTAAGATCATCTATGTTTACTTCTATATTATCACCCATATTTATAGTTTGTGTTTTACAGTTAGGTCTATTATCCATTTTGAGTTAATTTTTGAAAAATGTATAAGGTCTATGTCTAGATTCGTTTTGTTGTTGTTGTTGCATGAGGATGTCCAGTTTTTCCAAAATTTTTGTTGAAAGGAACATCTTTGCTCCATCGTATTGCCTTTGCTCCTTTGTGGAAAGATCATTTGAATATACATGTCTATTTCTGGGCTTGCTATACTATTCCATTGATATAATTGTCTATTCTTTCACCAAAACCACACTGTCTTGATTACTGTAGATATACTGTAAGTCTTGAAGTTGGGTATTGTCAGTCCTCCAACTTTGCTTTTCTCCTTCAATATTGTATTAACTATTCTGGGTCTTTTTCCTCTCCCTGTTAACTTTGAAATCAGTTTGTTGATATCTAGAAAATAACTTTCTAGGATTTTGATTGGAATTGCATTGAACCTGTAGATCAAGTTTGGAAGAAATGACATCTGGACAATATTGAGCCTTCCCAACCATGAACATAGAATATCGCTATATATTTAGTAACTTTTAAAAATGAGATTCAGATATGAACAGCTTGTTATTTTTTTTTAAGAGGCAAGATCTCATTATGTTGCCCAGGCTGGTCTCAGACTCCTGTGACCCTTCCATCTCAGCATCCCAAGTAACTGAGATTACAAGCACACAACACTGCACCCAAACTAGTCATTTTTGAATCAGCCTTGCATACATGGAGGGACCAATCTCATCAAGTCATGGTGTATATAATTATTTTATAAGTTGTTATATTTCCTATTAATATTTTTTGAGGATTTTTGCATCTATGTTCATGAGAGATATTAGTGTGTAGTTTTCTTTTCTTATAATGTCTGTTTCTAGGGTGATGCTTATCTCATAGAGTAAGTTATGAAGTATTTTTTCTCTGTCCTCTGAAAGAGATTGTGGAGAATTGGTATAGATTCTTTCTTAAATGTTTGGTAGAATTCACCAGTGAACCTGTCTGGGCCTAATGCTTTCTGTGTCTGGAGGATATTAATTATTGATTCCATTTCTTTAATACATATATACCTATTGAGATTGTATATTTCTTCTTTTGCAAATTTTGGCAGATCATATTTTTTAAGGAACTGATCTGTTTCATCTAGGTTATTAATTTTGTGGGAATAGAGTTGTTCATACCACTCCATTGTTATCCTTTTAATGTTATGAGATCTGTACTGATATCCTCCATTGTAATTCTGATATTAGTAATTCACATTCTGTCTCTTTTTTTCCTATTCTTGCTAGAAGCTTGTCAAGTTTATTGATCTTTTCAAGGAACAAGCTTTTGGTTTTGTTGATTTTCTCTATTGATTTTCTGTTTTCAAATGTATTGATTTCTGCTCTTTTATGATTTATTTTCCTCCATTTACTTTGTATTCAATTGACTCTCCTTTTATTCATTTCTTAAGGGCAGAAACTTAGATTATTGATTTTAAATTTTTGTTCTCCTCTAATACATGCATTTCAAATGGTTCCTTTTCCTCTCACTCCCCTAGAAATGACACAAAGTGAGCACATGCTGTTGGAAAAATGGTGCCAAAAGATTTGCCTGACAGAGTTAACACAATCCTTTAACTTTTAAAAAAATGTGATAAAGCAAAGCACAATAAAATGATATATGCCTATACTTCATGGTTGCGAGTAAAATCTACCCACAATGTAATTCCTACTTCACTTCCTGGTAGAAATACTTATACTTTCTTCTATGGGCCCATGTCTTTATAAAAGTATTCCATCTTCACAACAGCAATTGTAAAAAAATATGATGATTGGCTTCTATACGTGTTCCCTATTAGACTTTGTCCTCCATGAAGATAGAATCTCTATAGTTTCTTAGTTGTATTTAAAGCGCATGTCCCAGTGCATTACCTATCAATGGCACTTGTTGAGTTTTTGTTAAATGAGTGATGATACAGATTTAAAGAGGTTTTGCTAGTAATTGGCTACAGTGTAATTCGGAGAATTCCTTTTTAGTTGTTTATTCAGAAGCCAAGACCATTCCCTTTATTTTCATTTTGTAATATGGACTCTGAAAACCTAACGAGTTTACTTTTCAATAGCTGAATCACATCAATTTGGTGAACTTATAATGGGTTTGTTTTATTCATCACCGTGTTTTATTCACCATTTTTAGTTGTAAGTTCTTTTCATGGGGTTTCAATGGCTTAATGATAACCAGAAATGACTCATGCAGTTAAAGAATTCACTTCATTAGTGCAGAGTGTGCTAATTTGCATCACAAAACAATTCATTTAAATACAGAAAGCTTTTCTGCATATCTCTTTTTCATGTCTAGTATAATTTCACCTTTATTAATGCAAAGTCTCAAGGTATCCATCTTAACTGGCTTGTTCTACAGCTATCAGGGATGGTGAAGACCTCTTCTCTCTGATGCTTTTAGTGACAATAGCCCAATGATGTAAAGTAAAACTCTGTGCTAATTAAGGGTACAGCATTTATTTTTGCATGAAATAAAAGTTTTGCATGAATGGCCCCTGACTTATAGTGGCAGGACCATGGGAGGGACCTGAATTCAAATTCTATTTGATTTGAGTTAATTGCTCTTTATTTTATAAATTCACATAGCTTATCCCAATAATTTCTCAATCTCTCTTTCTCTCATTCCTCTTCCCCTCTCTCCCTTTTACCCCTTCTCAGGTTATTCAAGGTTTTCAAAAACAAAGATGTTGTAAAGATGTATGCAATAACTATTACTAAAGCATAATATTATGACATTATTAAAAAAGCATGTGCTTTGAAGTCTGCAGACCTAGAATACAGTTTTTCTCTATCATGTATAATCTATGTATTTTAAATTTACTTCTTATTAAGTGGTTGTGAGCATAAAATGAGATGATGAATACTGCTGTTGACTGAATGCTTATTTCCCCCAAATTCAATGTGAAAATCCTTACCCCAGTATTAGAAGGTAAGGCCTATGGAAGGTAATTAGGTCATAAAGGAGGAGCCCTCATGCATCGTGTATTAGTTCATTCTCATGCTGTTAATAAAGACATACACAAGACTGGGTAATTTATAAAGGAAGGAGGTTTAATTGACTCACAGTTCTGCATGGCTGGGGAGGCCTCAGGAACAATCATGGTGGAAGGCACCTCTTCATAGGGCGGCAGGAGAGAGAATCAGAAGTGCAAGCATGGGAAATGCCAGACACTTATAAAACCATTAGATCTCGTGAAACTCACTCCTTATCATGAGAACAGCATAGGAGAAACCACCCCCATGATTCAATCACCTTCACCTGGTCTTACCCTTGACACACAGGGATTATGAGGATTACAATTCAAGGTGAGATTTGGAGGGGACACAAAGGCAAACCATATCAAATGGGATTAGTGTGCATATAAAAAAGAGAGAACTTATTCTCTCTCTCTGCTTTCTGCCATGTGAGAATACAATGGGAAGATGCAATGGCCATATGCAAACCAGGATATGTGCCCTCACTGAACAATGGTGCTAGCACCTTGATCTGGGAATTCTCAGCCTTGAGAACTGTGAAAAATAAATTCCTTTTGTTTATAAGCTACTCAGTCTATGGTATTTGTGTTATAGCAGCCCACCCAGATTAAGATGCCTTGTAAAGTGAGGTTCATGTGAAAATTTTGAAGCAATTTCTATACCACAAGTCTTTATTTTGGATGTACTCTTACTCTTCAGAATTAACTGGCATTTTTCTGATATATAATCATCTTCTCACTCTGAATAGAAAATTATCTGCTACAATCACATACATTTTGATTGATATTCATTCATAGTAAACTTAGCTTCTCTGTGTTCTGAGTGAATCTGGAAAAGACATTGGATAGAATCAAAGCTATTGTAGATAACTGCAAGAGGGATGCAATCCAGGGGATGCAGCTACCATTCCATTTACATGTGGCATGCTCTGTGATGAATGCTGCCTGGGTATGGTCTCTAAGTTTCATAGTGGCTATGAAGGCTAGCATTACAATATATAATTTAGATATGAGAAAATTAAGTGTCAAAGAAATAAGTTATCTGATGAAAGATGTGGAATTAGAAAAAGCAACGAAATCCATATTTTTCAACTGTTTCTAAAGTCAACATATTTTCTAATGAGTCATATTTGCCTGTCATATCTAACAGATGATTACGATATGTTGAAGAGACAATCTGATCATTTTAGGAAAAATGAAGGCTGCATATTGGACTTGAACATCCATTGTTTAAAGCTTCCAGAAAAATGTTCAAACATTGGTTGTACGTGTGGGTCTTCTCTCCCTCACTTTTTAACATTTATTCAGTCCCTCTGTGGAGCCCTGAGAAAAAGCTAAAGATGGAAGCCCACATACCATATGTCTAAATATTTAAAAATTATAAATCAACCTATGACATGGCTAAAGGTATTCTTTTTAACCTTAAAGGCCAAATGAATATAGAACTATTGCACTTTTTGGAATTCTGAGCTGAATGTATTATTGAGAGGAGGGCCTGCTCCTAATCCTCAATCTCCAGTCTCAAATTTGCAACATCACCCCTTCCCTCTTACCACTGACTCATCTCAAACTAAGAAGGGCTTTGGAGAATCCCTTCTCACACATAAAAGCTCCATCCATATTTCCATAGAAAACTATCCTGTGTTTGCTTGTGCCTGTGATGTGTACAGTGCTGCTACACCTTCAGGGGGAGACCACAGAGAAAATCTCAAAGAGAATTAGAGGGTGGATTCTGGAGTCCCAAGTACCCAGAGGATACCCCTCTAAAAGGCATTCATGAGTTCCACATAGGCATATCTCTTTGACCCCATGGGATCGTCAAATAAAGAGATGTGTGTTGGGAAGAAGGCTAGGTGCCCAGGTCAGGGGCTCCTCGTATCCATCCAAGACTTAATTTGGTTCTTTGTTTTGACCTAAAATACCAAGCATCCAGCACCACTTCTAATCATAGTCTCAGCATTTCATGTGCCACCATCTCTGTTGGAAGTTCTGTCCCCTGTTGTAACTTGAAACTCATTCTGCTTTTTGTCCTTCTTCCTTTTTTGCCTCCCCGATTGCTCTCCATTCTTTTCTTTATTTCTCTGTCTCTGTCTGTCTCTCTCTTCCTCTTCTCTTCCTACCCCTTTTAGTCTCTCCTTCATTCCCCCTCTGTTTTAGCCTCTGGAATCAGTCTAAGTTCAAATACTGCTTCCTCATTTGGTTTGGGTTACTCACATGGTCTTGGATTAACATTTGGTGTCTATGTATTACAAATTCCTTATCTCTAAGCCTTGATAATAAGATCTCCAATCTTATTTGGCTGTGGTGAGGATTACAGAAGTTAATGTGTGTGAAGTGCTTAGGTCAGTGCATTTTAGTAACTCAGTGAATGTTATCTTCCTTTTCTTCTCTCCTTCCTTCCATCTCTACCTCTTAACCTCCTTCCTTTCACTTTTTCTTGATTTTTTTCTCCCTTACTTCCTAATTTTGTTATTTTTTTCTCTTTGTTTCTTATTTCATCAGTGACTAATCTGTGACTGCTACAGTTCTAAGAATCACAGCAATTCTCAACTGAGGATGCTTTTTATCAACAGAGGACATTTAGCAATGTATGGAAACAGTTTTGCTTGTCACAATTAAAAACATGATAATAGCATATGGTGGGCAGAATTAGGGATATTGCTAAACATCTTTGCTGCCTAGGCTAGACCCCCCACAATGAAGAATTATCCATTCCCAAATAACAATGGTGCTGAGTTTGAGACTCCTGTTCTAGAAGTTCAGACATAAATGAAGTATCATCCTGAGAGTCTCCAGGGATCACAGGAGGGGCAGACTAAAAGCCGATCTTAAATAGTGGGTACAGGGTACTGTATAAGTAAAATGGAGATGCCAATTAATTAATTCTACCTTAAGAGAATACAGAAAGGGTATAAAATCAATATTTTAGATGAGTCTTAAAGAATACTAAAAATATAACAGAAGTTTCCACTGAATGAGTGCTTTTAATGCACCAGTCAGTGGGCTAAACCCTTTCAATATATTATGAGAGAATATGTTGTTTGTGAGCTTTGTGGGAGGAGGATCAAGCTCTATAACTTCAACATCTATAACAATGCAAGGTACCTTTTAAGCCCTCAGTAACTACATACTGGATAAACAGATGAATATAAATATCTTAGTTCTGTGTTTAGAAAATAATAAATACTAAATAGTACTCATTGTTAATATGTCTTTTAGCACTAATATATTATCAGGGGACCCTACCTCCAATATTTCAGTGTAGGTTCTTTCTATTTTCCCTAAGTGTCGGCCGGCTGAGAAATAAAGAGAAAGAGTACAAAGAGAGGAATTTTACAGCTGGGCCTCCGGGGGCGACTTCACATATCGGTAGGACTGTGATGCCCACCTGAGCCACAAAACCAGCAGGTTTTTATTACGGACTTCAAAAGGGGAGGGGGTGCAAGAACAAGGAGTAGGTCACAAAGATCACAAGCTTTTGAGGCCAATAAAGATCACAAGACCAAGGGCAAAGCAAAGATCACAAGCCAAAGGGTGAAATCAAAAACTCCTGATGAGGGTCTATGTTCAGCTGTGCACATATTGTCTTGATAAACATCTTAAACAACAGAAAACAGGGTTCCAGAGCAGAGAACTGGTCTGACCTCAAATTTACCAGAGTGGGATTTTTTCCCCACCCTAATAAGCCTGAGGGTACTGCAGGAGACCAGGGCGTATTTCAGTCCTTATCTCAACCGCATAAGACAGACACTCCCAGAGAGGCCGTTTATAGACCTCCCTCTAGGAATGCAATTCTTTTCCTAGGGTCTTAATATTATATTCCTTGCTAGGAAAAGAATTTAGTGATATCTCTGCTACTTGCACATCCATTTATAGGCTCTTGGCAAGAAGAAAAATATGGCTTTTTTTTCCCGACCCCGCAGGCAGTTAGATCTTATGGTTGTCTTCCCTTGTTCCCTAAAATCACTGTTATTCTGTTTTTTTCAAGGTGCACTGATTTCATATTGTTCAAACACACATTTTACAATCAGATTTCGTATTGTTCAAACACACATGTTTTACAATCAATTTGTACAGTTAACGCAATCATCACAGTCCTGAGGTGACGTACATCCTCAGCTTATGAAGATAACAGGAATAAGAGATTAAAGTAAGACAGGTGTAAGAAATTATAAAAGTATTAATTTTGGGAAATGATAAGTGTCCATATTAAAATGAAATCTTCACAATTTATGTTCAGAGATTTCAGTAAAGACAGGTGTAAGAAATTATAAAAAGTATTAATTTTGGGAACTGATATACATCCATGAAATCTTCACAATTTATTTTCCTCTGCCGCAGCTCCAGCCAGTCTCTCCATTCGGGATCCCTGACTTCTCACAACAATATATGTTATATTAATTTTACTGGGCCATATACTCGTAAGTTTTAAGACAAATTGGTTTTGATTTCAAAGTTCAAGTTCCTAACAGTTAAGACTCAGAAATTTTATAAGAAAACAAGCTAGGAACAGGTAAAGGATAAAGTATTACAAGTGAAAAAAACACACAACATAGGGCAAGTCATGAAGATAATAAGGGCTGTTGTGAGGTAGTCATGATTAGACTGTGCCAGGACAGCATACATCAAAGGGCAGAACAACAACAATGCATCTGGAAAGGCAGGTTTCCATCCAATCACAGAGGCCCTTATATACACTGCTAAGGTGTGTCTGGAATCAGGCTGTGGGAGGATTTACAGATGTGTTTCCTCTGCAGTTATTCCTTCTGTCTGTAGACATGGAATAAGAAACATCTTTGTCTCTGATTAAGGCACATTGAGCAAGTAGTAAAAGAAAGGCAAGTGGGAAAAGAGGAAAAAAGGAAAATAAATGAGTTTAGATAGGACTTGCACGATAGATGTCCTAAGGGACAGGGAAAAGTAACCCTGTGTAAAAAAGCAGACTAAACTAACCAAACAGAAACAATGCACCCAAGAGCCTGACTATATAAAATACCAAAATATTTGATGCAAATGTCATTGTCTACTATCTTTCTTGTAACCAGTAATTCAGTATTAAGATTTTTCTACATTTTCTGTCATTATCACCCTTTGTGCTAACAGTGTTTTTCATGACACAGGTGCTACAGGTGCAGACATTTTGGCACCAAATAGTTAAGATGGTTGCCAGAAAGTCTTGCTACACAGCAAGTCTCCTAAGCTCAATCAGAGTCTAATCTTGACTTTTGACACTTAGCAAGTCTCTTTTTTTGTGAAACTCTTCAACTCCTCTTCACAGATGAAACCCTGAAATACATAATTTCTGCTTCACTGAATAGAGCCAATGACCAGAGGATATCAGTCAAGTCCCCTTCTGATTTCTCTGTCTCAATTCTAATTAATCCTCAAGGACCAACCTAGAATATTAAGAGGTTTCATGTGTTATGTAGTTACTGGGCAACAGGAACTTGATAAGTGATTTAAATATATCTCATGTAATCTTCTCTACAACTCTATGACTAAGAATTCTTCATTTTTTCTAATGAAAAAACTGTCTTAGAAATTCATTAATAATTAAGATTTATTGAATAGAAAATATGTGGCTACAGGCATTTTGATTTTTTTAATGTATTATTTTATTGTATTCTATACCTTTTCTGTATACTCATCTTAACTATCTTCTGACATGTCTCTCCTGAAGTCTTGCACAGAACAATTCACCTTCTACCTCCATTCTCGCGGGGTCTGAGCACCTTGTTCATGCTCACGGAACTGTTATGAATAAACATTAGGAGTCAAAAAGGAACACATAAGAAAAGGAAGGAATTGGTTGGTAAGAAAGGATAGAAAGAAGAAGGTAATTAAGTTTATAACAATTTAGTGGAAAAGGAAAATAGGTAAAATAATATGGGAAGCTCAATGTGGTCAGCTTTACTATACAAGTAAGCACAAAATAAATAATACAGCAAAAGTAAAAGGCATTTACATCAGTCTGGGGATTCATGGAACACTTCCATGAAGATGCTTTCCCTTGGCTAAGTCTTACTATGTGAAGAGTAGTTGCCTAGACAACAAGGAGGGAAGAGGTCATGGTCCACATGTTTGAATACACTAGTAAAAATGCGAAGGTATTCATTAAATCTGAGAGCATTCCAACAACCATGCCTGTTGTTCAAGTGAAGACACCATTTCTACAAACCTCAGGACCCACTTCTTAATCCTAGTAACCTAATGAGTAGGACTCAGTTATGAGGCACGTTCAGGAGGGGATTTAGGTGAAGATACACAAAGAAAAAAGCCCATAAATTAAGAATGGGGCTTCACCCAGATATGAACACTTTAGCACTTGGCCCTTTATTTTTTCAGCATCTCAGATTACAGCCTGAAATGCTGAGTAGTAACTATAGCATGGTTCCTACTAAAAATCTTCAGTTGGCTTGTGGTTTCAATCCTGGTGGAACAGGCTGCCTTATGAAGACCATTCTTAGAATCATCAAAAAATTCACAGAAAACTGGTTATTATCAACGGCCTAACATTGAATAGTTTATTGAAGTTATTTATAAACAGATGTTAATTCTTCAGCAAAACAATAAAGACCTTGAGGTTTGGGCCCAAATTTACACATCTCTTTCCCCCATGTTGCAACATTTGGTGTCATGTCCCTAGTAAAGTCTTTGAGAATAAATGCTTCCTTAATTAAATAAACATGAAGAGGTTGATTCTTCTCTCTCCAAACCACAGTTTTCTAAAAGGGTATAATATGCTTTTTGCTCACTTACTACAAAGGTTGTATAAGACATTTTAGCCAAAAAATAAATAAATAAAAGTAGGATAAAAATTGCTTAAGGAAAAAAGATATAAAGCCATTACTCAGGGAGTTACAACAATGTTAGTAAAGGCTAAATGTTGGTGGAATATGTTAATCACAGAAATGGGTACAGAAAGACCAAGGATTAGAACAAAAAAACAGAAGAGCTGAGGGAGCAAAAAGAAGAAGAAACAAAGAAAGCCAGTTTGTTAGAGTCAGTGAAAGATTATAGTACTACTGGACATTGAAATATTTACTATGGGATTCATGACTTTTCCCCTATGCTATAGACATATTTTATGCTTAGGACAAAATAAGAGACCACAATTATGTAGGAGACTTAAGAAAAATGCAATGGATCAAAATTTAAGTTAGCATTTCAGCAAACATTTTTTATGTATCTACTCTGGACTGAGAATTGTGTTAGGCTGCAAAAATACAAAGATGAATGGGACAGAGACAAATAAGCTCATGGCTTACTGGGGTGAAATGACATGCACTATAGCTTTCTGTTAACAGTGTGATAAGTGCAATAATAGAAGTATATATGCAGTGCTTTGGAAACAATGAGCAAAGAACAGTTTAATCTATCTTGGGGAGTCTAGGGAACAAAAAGTTAGAAAAGCAATGGCATTTGCACTTTGTCTTGAAGGTTGAGAAAACGTTTTCCCAGTGGACAGTGGGGATTGAGGGGCATATTTTCTAGGCAAAGTCTAGACCATATGCAAAAGTGATGAAGTATACATGTTTGGTGTGTTGGAAAAGGCTGTTAATAAAAGTAGCAGAATATGGCTGAAACATTTGCTACTTACAGTTTAAGAATGAAAAGTAAGTAAGCAATAGCTGGGTTATAAAGGTTCTAAGTAATATGTAAAGGAATGTGGACTTATATTTTTTCTCTAGTCAAAATATTAGAAGCTTTAAATTGAGAAGATGTTATCAGAGTATGCTTTAGAAAAAAATACTATAGTGCTTTGGTAAAAATAAACTATGCTTGGTGAGGTCTTAAGGAGATTGAGGCAGGGAGGTCTCTTAGGTAATCTTTTCTAGTAAATTCAAACCAAGAAAAAAGGGAAATGAATGAAGATCTCTGCAGAGCCATTTATGACACTTGCTAATGCCCTTTTAAGAAAAGTCTAGGTATTTAGTTTTGTAAATATTTGTAGATAACACTATGTAAATGCACTTGTGGCCACCACTATATAAAATGCATGTAATTTGAATGTTTTATAAAATGGTTTTGCTTTCATCTCATTATTCCTACCCAGCATATAAATATCTAATAGATAGTTGTTGTGTAAATGAATGCAAGTGTCCATATGAAACTATGCCCAAAGATTTTGCTCTGCGAGCACCAATACTAAACAATATGAAGAGACCATTTACATTAGAGACACCTATGTTTGGTGGACACACTGAGCATGTGAAACGCCAGCAATAGCTGAGGTGCCTGATTTTTGTCAATAGCAACACCTTCTGAGTAGAAAAACTAATTATCACATATTATAAAGACTGGGTGAATGGAGTGCCAAGTATTATTTTTAAAAATGTATCAACTCAACAATTTGTTTCCGTGGACTAAAAATCCCATGGTTGTGAGTAGTATTGCCTTAAATGAAGAATACACTGGGTGATAGATACCACCCTTGGTTCCACTTTAGCGTACCCATTTAAATTAGAAAAAAAAATGCACTTTATTTTCATCTTAATATATAATTTACCATGGCTTTTTGGTGTTAGACCATTTTTATACAGTGTTCTTTCTTGGCATAATATTCCCATATTTATCAACATGAGAAATATTATGAAGCCAAGTAGAATGTTTACAAATCCCAGGGCTTCTCCTCAACTATTGTTTGACCTAGAGAGTGACTAAATTTCTTTAACTCTAAGTTCATTTTCAGCAAAGTGGGACTTACACCGCACACCCATTTTTGGAGAGAGCAAATGAGATAATACAAGGAAAATGCCTAATACTCTTCTTGTGCACATGTAAGGGTTTAAAATTCTGCTTTCTCCCTTTTCCTCTTTCATTGCTCTTATTTCCCTTCCTGCCTCCCTACATGTATGTCTTTTCTAAAACAAACAGCAACTGGAAAGCAAAATTGTCATGAAGTTCAGAGAAAGTTCAAGTAATTAGACTGTGCTTATATTTGACTTCAAATTAAAAGCCCTGACTTCTTGAAAAAAGCTCCAGATATTCGAGAAATAATTCAAACACCTAAAGCTTTTCCTGGCTCAGGTAATAGATTTTACCAAATAATGATTTTGAGGAACAAAGTGCTAAGGCTCTTTATGTATCTGCCTGATCAATATAGTTATGTTAGGACTTTGCATTTCAGGAGCAAAATAAACTTTGGAAGTCTCAGTTCAGCCAAGAATAACACTCCCAAACTATCCACTGACCAATAAATTTGCTTTGCCAGGTTCTAAACAAGAGAGCAAATATGTGTTCTGCTTAGCTATGAGATAACTTTCTCTCTGAACTGGAGATAGCAGTGGAATTATGGTCTCCAAAAGCCTTGTTAAATACCTCCCAATCCCTCAAAGAATTTGGCATGGCATATTTGTTTAATTTGATTTTAACCCAGTGTTAATGGTTTTGTTCCAATCCTAGTGGCTCAAATCCTTTAGCCTGAACTTGTTTATTATAATGTGTCTGTGATCAATTTTGCATAGAACCACTATTTAAAGTAAGAAAGAGCTGGATCCCATAATGACATTGCTAATCTACTAGTTAAACTTTCATTCAGTAATATTCAGTTGGCACTTTCCTAATGTCACCCTGACAGTAAATCCTATACCACTGCTAGAGACCTAAAAGTCCTTGAAAGTGTGTTACATAATCTTTATTTCTAGAAACATTTCTGTTTTTGTCTAACAGAACGAATAAAATTATTTCAAGAAAAGTTACAGCTGAGTTGGGAATTGAAGAAAATCTGGCTTTGATGTGTTAGTAATGATTATCAAAAGAAACTGGGGACTGGAAGGAAATAAAGTGAGAAAAGATGGTAGAAAAAAGAATAGTTGTTTTCTGAAATTCATTCTGAGGTGAGGGGGAAAGCTGAGGAGAAATATATTTAGTTTCTGGCAGACAATTGTAAGCAGAGGGGAAGAAGCTGACTATGCCATGCAGAATGCCGTTCCTCAATTTTAATCAGAATGGACCTACAGCAGACACTGTTAGGGCTGATTACATAAAATTATTTGCTATCTCTTCAAGGCCACTCCCTAAAAACCTGCTCCTAGTTCAACTGTCACTCACAAGGGTATATGGTAATGATATCCCCATAGGTTCCCAAACCAGCCATTTGGACACATCCCTGAGCTTTCTCCCTCTTCATCTGCATCCTGTCATCATCAAGTTACATTGAAATATTCTAGAATACTTTCTAGAATATTCTCAAAACCTATTCACTGTCTGATATCTCCACTACTACTGATCTAGACCAGTACATCATTACTTCTTGATCAAATTATTGTAGAAGCCTTGTATCTTCTTGTCTATTCCAACCAGCTCTGATACAGAGCCTGCAGACAGAGTAACCCTAAGTACACCTAGAATTATCTGTTTTCTTCTATTTATGACCTGTCAGCACCTTCCAATTTATCTCAGAATAAAGTCTAATGTCTTTAATATCATTCTGCATGATCTGGCTAAGACTTCCCACCCTCATGATGAAACTTCACAGAAATTCACACTATACTAAATTTATTTCACCTCTTTGACCTCTCCATAAGCTTTCCTTTCTCTATGCCTTTTTGCATGCCTTTCCCTTTGCCTGAAATGAAACAAAACAAAACAAATTTCTTCCTTCCCCACGTCCCTCAGGTCTTAGCTGAGCCATCAATCTCTCAGAAAAACCTTCTTGACCACACCAGATCTGGTCAGTTGTTCTTCTGAGAGGCTCTCACATTATCCTATACTTCCCTTAACTAGTATATAACAAACTTGTTTATCCTGTTGGAAGTCTACTCATCTGTATCTTTCATTAACTACTAAGCTCTTCAAGAAAAGAAGCTAAGTCTATTTGTTATTCTACCCTCAACAATTAGAACAGTGGCCGGCATATAATAGAGTTTCAATAATTATTAGTGAAATAAATGACTAAGAAAATCCTGTGTACTAGGCTTCTGGTATGAGAAACTGTGCTTGAATTCATATGGGAATTTCTTTGTTTATATATGGCCAGGCTAAGTAGATTATAAATAGATAAACTAAAACTTTTATTATCTCAAAAATTTGAACTTGTAGAAAACTCTGCTTTTTTTCCCAAGTACAAATGGGTCCAGTTTAACCATATAATCTTCTCTGATCCATAGAAGATATCTAGGCATAATATTTTTTATTTATTTATATTTTAGTTTTTTTAACTTTTATTTTAGCTTCAAGGGTACATGGGCTGGTTTTTTATATAAGTAAACTTGTGTGACAGGGGTTTGTTATGTGAATTATTTTGTCACCTGGGTACTAGGCCTAGTAGCAGATAGATATTTTTTCTGATCCTCTCTTTCTCTTTCATCCTCCACCATCAAGTAGACCCCAGTGTCTCTTGTTCCCCTCTTTGTATCCATGTGTTCTCATTATTTAGCTCCCACTTATAAGTGAGAACATGCAGTATTTGGTTTTCTGTTCCTGTATTAGTTTGCTAAGGATAATGGCCTACAGCTCCATCCATGTTCCTGCAAAGAACATGGTCTCATTCTTTTTTATGGCTCCATAGTATTCCATGGTGTATATGTACCGCATTTTCTTTACCCAATCTGCCATTGATGGACATTTAGGTTGATTCCATGTATTTGCTATTGTGAATACTGCAATGAACATACACCTGTGATATGGTTTGGATCTTTTCCCCCACCCAAATTTTATGTCAAATTGTAATCCCTAATGTTGGAGGGGATCTCCATGGAGATGGGGTCTGGAGGTGGGGTCTGGCAGGAGGTGACTAGATCATGGAGGTGGGGTCTGGTGGGAGGTGACTAGATCATGGAGGCGGATACTTCATGAATGGTTTAGCACCAGCCACTTGGTGCTCTTCTCAAGATAGTAAGTGAATTATTATGAGATCCATTGTTTAAAAATGTGTAGAACCTCTGTCCTGTCTCCTTGCTCCTGCTCCAGCCATGTAATATATGCCTGCTTCCCCCTCACCTTCTGCCATGATTGTAAGTTTCCTGGGGCCTCCACAGAAGCAGAAGACACTATGGTTCCCGTACAGCCCACAGAAACTGAGACAGTTAAACCTCTTTTCTTTTTAAATTACCCAGTCTCAGCTATTTCTTTATAGCAATGTGAATATAGACTTAAAAACATGTATATGTCTTTATGACAGAACAACTTATATTCCTGTGAGTATGTACCCAGTGATAAGATTTCTGGGTCGAATGATAATTCTGTTTTTAGCCCTAAAGAATTGCCATACTGCTTTCCACAATGGTTGAACTAATTCACACTCCCACCAACAGTGTGTAAGAGTTCCCTTTTCTCTACCACCTCACCAGCATCTGTTATTTTTCTGAGTTTTTAATTATAGCCATTCTGACTGATGTGAGGATATCTCATTGTAGTTTTGATTTGCATTTCTGTAAGGATCAGTGATATTGAGCTATTTTTCATATGCTTGTTGGCCGCATAAATGTCTTCTGAATATGACTCATAAGTATGTCTTCTGCATATGGTTTCAATCTTCTGCATATGGCTAGCCAGTTATCCTAGCACCATTTATTGAAAATAAAGTCCTTTCCCCATTTCTTGTTTTTGTCAGCTTTGTCGAAAATCAGATAGTTGTAGGTTTGCAGCCTTATTTCTGGATTCTCTATTCTGTCCCATTGGTCTATGCATCTGGTTTTGTACCACTACCACATTGTTTAGGTTACTGTAGCACTGTAGTATAGTTTGAATTTGGGTAACGTGATGCCTCCAGCTTTATTCTTTTGCTTAGAATTGCCTTGGCTGCTCCAGCTCTTCTTTGATACTGTATAAATTGTAAAATACTTTTTTCTTGTTCTGTGAATAATATCATTGGTAGCTTGATAGGAGTAGCATTGAATCTGTAAATTGCTTTGAGCATTACGGCCATTTTAGTGATACTGATTCTTTCTGTCCATGAGCATGGAATGTTTTTTCATTTGTTTGCATCATCTCCGATTTCTTTGAACAGTGTTTTATAATTCTCATTGTAGAGATCTTTCACCTCCAAGTTTAGCTGCATTCCTAAACATCTTATTGTTTTTGTGGCAATTGTGAATGGAATTGTCCTCCTAATTTGCCTCTCAGCTTGGCTATTAGTGTATAGGAATGCCAATGATTTTTGAATGTTGATTTTTGTATCCCGAGAATTTGCTAAAGTTGTTTATCAGCTTAAGGAGCTTTTGGGCCAAGACTGGGGATTTCTAGATATATGTGAGAAAATATTTTAAATGGTCCAATTTTCAAGGCGTGATAAATCTAAGCACAGCAAGCCAGGCTGCGGATGTAACACATCTCATGGCTCATGCTCCTAGAAAGTCATGATAAGTGAACAGAATATAGAGGAGGTGTCAGCCCATAAAAGAAAAGAAAGTTTTGTTATTGGGAAATCGAGAGTTAAGTGGGGAAGGGGACCAGGATATAACTTTATAAGGGGGATAATAAAACTTAGGCAACATCTGGGAAGACTGTAACCCTATAGTACTCAGCCAATGAAGAACTAGGGGAGAGACTTGTGTGCTAGGAGATAAATTACCTGCTGTAAGTGCCTTGGGTGTGCCTGCCTACCAAACACCTGATCTTGCAAGGCCCCTACTAAAAGTCTCACTTTTGCTGTTCTTGGTGCCTCTGAGTCCATTCTTTGGGTTTGGACAAGTGAGCATGTTTCTCACAAATCTGGAGTCCCATCCGGGATTTCTGTGAGAGGGAAGATGCATCCCACCGGATTTAGGTGACCCACTCTCTCTGGGTGTCCCAGCTCCCCTCAGAGGCCATAGACAACACCGAGACTGTTATTCAGGAGGCAATGGAGGCAACACAGGGAGAAAAGCAGGCACCGCAGCACCAGGCAACCTCATGCATGAGCCAAGTTAGGAAAATTGTACTGAGAGTACTGCTTTGATGGCTGGGCATTTTCAGAGGTTGAGTGTGTGTGACTCAGATGTATCCAAGGTATGAAGTGTAGAGTCCCAATCTGTGGTTTGGTTCTCCCACGAGGGAAATGGCTGGAGATGGATGAAGCAATTCTCGAGCTGTGTAAGAAACCTCCAGTAGGGGGGTTGAGTGTACAGGCAAAAGTTCAGACACACAAAGTGATTTTTGGGGTGTGCAAGAAACCTCCAGTAGCGGGGAGTTGAGTACACAGGGAAAGGCTCAGACACAGAGACTGACCAAAATGGGAAACAGGAATTCTAGGTGTAGGGAACAAAGGAAAGAGGGAGCCAAAGAGACTCCCTCTGACATTCCCCCAGGTAGTCCTTTGGGGAGAATGCTGCAGGTTTGGAGGGACAACCCTTACACGAGGGACAATGAAAGCAAAATATGATAAAGTATTGCTGTTCTATCTGGCCCAAAGACCCCATTTGTTAGCCTTCAGTCTTTTGGCCTAAGTTTGGCTCAGATGAGGATTGAGTTTGCCAAGCTTTAACTCTCTATGTGAATGATAAAACCCCATCCCCACAAGAAGAGATAGGTTATGCTCTCTACTGGATCAAGGAATTAGCCCCCATGTTCCCCCACAAAGAAGAAGAAAAAAAGCCTAGTGAAGAGCCCTCACCCAGTGAAAAGTCCTGGGACCCCCGTCATGCTTGTCCCTGCCTACAGCTCACAAAACAGGGGACAAGAAGATCAAGGGGCAGCAGGAGCATTTGAGGAAGAAAGACATGGTGACCATGGGGGAGCCAAACCAACTGTTTTGCTCCTTTAGATTCTTATCCAAATTTAATAAAAGAATTAGAACAGTGTAAGAGGGATATTGAGAACTTCCCTATCTCTTCCAAGCAGCAGATATCTAGCATGTTTCCGCTTAGGGAAGTTCCCATGGGACCAGGAGAGATTGGCTTTGTAAATGATCCTCTTATAAGTACTGAAGTTAAGAATTTCAAGAAGGAAATAAAACCACTCATAGAAGATCCCCTCTGTTTAGCAGGTCAGCTGGACCAATTCCTAGGACCCAGCTTTTACACCTGGGTTGAAATGATGTCTATCATGAATGATATCTATCATGAATGTTCACAGGTGAAGAAAGGGGAATGATTAGGAGAGTGGCCATGACCATCTGGAAGAGGCAACACCATCCCAGGCAAGGAGTCTTGCCAGCTGAAAAAAAATTTCCAAATTTCAATCCTAAATGGGATTATAATGATCCTAGGGACTGGGCCCAGATGCGGGACCTCAGGGAACTAACTAAAGGGATCAAAGAGTCCACTCTTAGGACACAAAATATCTCAAAGACATTTGAGATTCAACAAGAAAAAAAGGAAACTCCCTCTGCATTCCTGCAGCAGCTCAGAGATCTCAGAGATCAGATGAGAAAATAATTCAGATTAAATCTAGAGCACCCAGTAGAGCAAGGCCTTTTGAAGGTTAATTTTGTAACTAAGCTGACCTTGCAGGCCAGGGAGTGCAGCTGCAGGCATGGAGGCAGCAGGAGCCACAGAGCCAGAGTAGACAGCAGAGATAAAGGTGGACAACGTAAGAGAGCTAGTGTGAGTACACCCCTAATAAAAGAACTAATGTCTATATTACACAAAGGGAGTCACTGGGGACCCCAGGCTCTGTGTAATGCAAAACTAAGGAATTATGGGTGTATAGGGATTTATACTCTTGTTAAACAAGTATATGGAAGTTGTGTAATTTTTCAAAGGATAAACATAAAGGTGATTAGAAAACAGACTATGAGAGGAAGGCCTCCCGGACTAAAACCATTTCAAAGCATTCAAGTAAATTTCACAGAAATGCCCAAAATAGGAAGACTAACGTATTTACTGGTAATTATAGATCACCTTTCTGGCTGGGTGGAAACCTTTCCCCTTCCGACAGCCACGGTGAATTATGGTCAAAATACTTGACCACTGTGAATGTTGTCAAAATAATATTAGAACAGATTGTACCTAGATTTGGCCTGGTGGAAAGCATTGATTCAGGCAATGGGAGCCACTTTACCTCAAGGATGTTAAGGGGAATTATGGAAGGTTTACAATTTGGATGGGATTATCACACTCCTTGGCATCCCCCTTCCTCTGGAAAAGTAGAAAAAAAAATGAATCAAACTCCCAAAAAGCATATCACCAAACTAATCTTAGAAACTAAAATGCTTTGGACCAAATGTCTCCCAGTAGCACTCCTTAAGATTAGGACAGCCCCAAGAAAACACTTGGGATTGTCCCTCTATGAGTTACTATATGGACTCCCATATTTGGGCATGGCTACAGATCTTCCTACTATGGAAACCAAGGACCAATTCTTAAGAAATTATATACTGGCCACATCCTCTACCCCGTCATCCCTTAGGTTAAAAGGACTTCTGACTCAAACTCTGCCTCTTGAGTTTGCGGTTCACCACTTCCAGCCTGGCAACTTGGTGGTGATTAAGAGTTGGAAAAAAGACAAGTTCCACCTAAGCTGGGAAGGTCCCTATCAAGTGCTCCTGACCACTGAGACAGCCATGAAAACAGCTGAAAGGGGGTGGACTCACTCTACTGGAGTCAAGGGACTGGTAAAAGACACCGTGGAAGGGAGGGGGACAAAAAGTGAAGAGTGCACCAGTCACCTGAGGAACACTTCAAGCTGACTCTGAGAAAAATCTAAAGAGAAAACATGAGCTGGCCCCATTTTTGAAAGTTAATATGGCTGAGATGGGCTACTATACAAAGAGCAGAGGGTCAAAATGGAAACTGATAGGGGACTCCTCCCTGTCCAATCAGGTTGGTAATTAATGTAACCAAGACGGCGGCGCCCCAAACTATAAGATTTAATGCCTGCCAGGTTTTGCCTTGTGGGATTTTAGAAAATCAAAGACAGCTCTCACAGGCAGATAAATATCTTTGCTCTGAACCAGATACAGATTACATCAGGGAATCACCTTGCCCCAGCTGGAATAATGTATGGTGGACTACCCAATTTCAGGGTTGGACAGTAAACATGGGGTTGGTAATTCTAAGCTGGAGATCCTTCAAGAATAAACTACATCTGTCCAAGGGCTCCCTGCCAAATAACTGCCAGAATTTAAAATGCAATCCTATACTCATCAACATTGATAATCCAGCCGTTCTAAACCAAGAACCAAAAGTAGAGTCTCAAGTGTATGGGTGAGGGGCAGACATCACAGGGAAAGACCTCCTAGGGTGATTTGTCTTCAAACTAATCAAGAACTCAACCTCCCATTTGCTTGGGACTACTCCAACCCCAGACCCTAATAAACACTAAGGTAAAGGATTTAAGGCAAACCTTAGAAATTGAGACAGGATACGGGGATGTGAATGCCTGGGACAAATGGGTCAAATTTTTGGTACAAGCCCTCAGCAAGAGTAACCACTATGCATGTGCTGAGAGACGACCTCAGGCACAGGTGGTTCCATTTTCCCTAGGATGAAATACAAATCCTAAAGGAATGCATTGCATGTTGGCTCTATACCAGGACAAGAATGCGTGGGGGAAATGAGACTTGTAAGAGTCTGTCATTGCTCTTTACTGCATTGCGGAGGTCAGATCCCAGAGCAATCCCCTCATTCTCTATAGGGAATATGAACCACTCCTCTTGCCTCTGTAGGCAGCGGGCAGCATTCAATAAGCCCATGGGAGGACTCTGGACTTGCACCCACATCCTAAACGTCACTGGTGAGTCAGGCAATGGCAATTACTCAGCTCTCCATATGCCCCAGGCTGATGTCTGGAGGTATTGTGGGAAAAAGAACCTCCATATCCTGTTACCATCCAATTGGACTGGGACTTGTGCTTTAGTCTAATTGGCCATTCCCTTCACCCTGGCATTCCGTAAGACACTCAAAAATACACATGACCACCCAAACTGGAAAGATTTAACAAATTATTTTAATCCCAACATATATGGTGACTCGATAGGAGTTCCTAGGGGGTGCCTAATAAATTTAAGGCCAGAAACCAAATAGCTGCTGAGTTTGAGTCAGCACTCTTCTGGTGGTCAACTATTAATAAGAATGTGGATTGGATTAACTACGTCTATTACAATCAGCAGAGATTCATCAGTTATACTCGGGGCATCCTCAAAGGGGTGGCTAGCCATTTAGTTGACACCAGCTGAATGGCCTGGGAAAACACGCTTGTGCTAGATATGATACTAGCAGAAAAAAGGGGTGTATGTGTTATGCTGGGTGGAAAATGTTGTACTTTCATTCCCAACATTACTACCCCAGATGGGACCATCACAAAAGCTGTACAAGCACTGACAATTCTACCCAACAATCTGGCAGAAAATGCTGGAATTGATAACCTATTTATGGGTTGGCTAGATGGTTCATTTGGAAAACGGAAAGGCATGGTAACTTCAATCCTTACATCTCTCATAATTGTGGCAGGAGTTCTAACAGCAGTGAGATGTTGTATTGTCTCATGTGTGAGGGGACTAGCACAGAGATTAATTGAAACAGCTATTAATAAACAAATGCCCATGACTTACCAGAAAAATAACCTGCTACTATTAAAAACCAAATTAAACTCACTCCCCTATGAGGAAGAAAGTAAACGACATCTAGCGCAATTCAAGGACCAAAAGGGTTTAGATGAAAATGAGGCCAAAGGAAGTAAATAGAAAAGAGGAGGGAATTTGTGAGAAAATATTTTAAATGGTCCATTTTCAAGGCATGATAAATCTAAGCACTGGCAGCCAGCCTGCAGATGTAACAAACCACACAGCTCATGCTTCTAGAAAGTCGTGATAAGTGAACAGAATGTAGAGGAGGGGTCAGCCCATGAAAGGGAAGAAAGTTTCGTTATTGGGAAATCGAAACTAAAGCAGGGAAGGGGCCCAGGATATAACCTTGTAAGGGGGATAATGAAATTTAGGCGACATCTGGGAAGACTGTAACCTGTAGTACTTGACCAATAAGGAACTGGGGGAGCGACTTACATGCTAGGAGATAAATTACCTGCTGTAGCGGCCCCAGGTGTGCCTGCCTACCAGACACCTGATCTTACAAGACTGCTACTAAAAGTCCCACTTTTACTGTTCTTGGTGCCTCTGAGTCCATTCTTTGTGTTTGGAAGGGTGAGCGTGTTTCTCACATATAGAATCACATCGTCTGCAAACAGGGATACTTTGAATTCCTCTCTTCCTATTTGGATGCCTTTTATTTCTCTCTCTTGCCTGATTGCTCTGGCCAGGACTTCCAATACTGTGTTGAATAGAATAGAAGTGGTGAGAGAGGGCATCCTAGTATTTGCCGGTTTTCAAGGGCAATGCCTCCAGCTTTTGCCCATTCAGTATGATGTTGACTGTAGGTTTGTCATAGATTACTCTTAATATTTTGAGTTAGAAATATTTTTAAATTATATTTTACTGTTGTTAAACCAGTTGCTGTAGGATCAGTCTTATCTCTCTTACATATTAATCTACAACCTAAATTACCACCCTAAATAGAGCAAAGGAGTATACACTCGTTATTTAGAGAAAGTCATGCATCTTGGGTATGTTTACTTTTTAAAAGCCAAAGTTTATTCTGAGTAAAAGAATCAAGGTTAAGTCTAAGGGATTATTGTGCCTAGATAGAGGAATGATTCATGACTAGAAGTTCATTAGGATGAATCAAATTATGCCAAAAGTCAGACATTAGAAAAGTAAGAAAAGCAAAGGTAAAAAACATTTGAATTTGTAGCCTAAGCCATCAACCTGACAGAAACAATCGTGTTATTTTGAGCAAGACATTTTAGCATCTGGTTTACTTCATCTGTAAATTGGGGCAATCTGCCTCACCATGCCTAATCCACAGAGTTTTGTAAACTCTGAAAGTTGTGCTGTTCTCCTATACTGTCTTACCAGGAGGAATTGTATTCTGGGAAATCTGAAAGCACTCTCCCTGGTGGCTTATAAAGTGCCTAGAAAATAATGTGTGCTCAATAAATGTCTGTTAAATTAGAAGACAGAGAGAGAGAGAGAAGTTTAAATGTATACCTTTCCTAATACAGAGACATCTATATATACGTCTATATATATAGATATTTTGGAGAGAGAATTATAAGTAGCTAAATCAAGTAGAGTACATTTCAAGGAAGAGGGGAATGGATCTTCTATGTAATAGCTACCCACACTGTTGCAGCTTCTATGTTAATAGCTTTCAATATATTGTTTCATTAGAGCCTCTATTTCTGAAAGGAGTTGTCAACATTTTACTGATGAGGCAACTGGGGCTCAGAGAAATGAAAATAACTTTTTCAAAACTAATAAGCAGTAGAACCAGGATTGAAAACCGAATTTACTGTTTCCAAATTCTATTTTTCTATACCATTTTAGTTATTGATAGAGGCAGGATTCCCAGGAAAGGATGAATATTTTCCATAGCTTCCTTTTAAAATGTCTATACCTACTTACTTTTCCAAAAAGCAGGTAAACCTCATAATAGCTCTTTAGAGATAATGGACGTTTTCATGATTTCCCGCTAGAACGGTGAATCACACTGTTTGGTCAAAAATCAAAGGATAAATTATGTTCCTTACTGCAGCACATTTCCTTGATGCATATGTAATATCAATCAAAATCTTTCTTGATAACTCAGTGGGAAAGAACAGCAGGAACATCTTCAACACTCAGCAGGAAGTTTCGTCGGTAGCCTATTCCAAGCATTTTTTTTTTTTTTTTTTTTTTGAGAAAAAAGAAGTTTGCAGGAGGGCACAAGATTAGTCCTGCTAAGTTGATACTAACCAAACTCTAGCTAGGCTGAGATCAAACTTCCCCAACTTATTTGGATGTGTTGCATTCCCAGATTACCAATACAAATTCAGTTAAATCCATTCCAAAACATACAAAATACATGTTCAATATTTATGTGCTGCATAAGCATCATTTTCATTGTGAAGAAATTTCTTCCCATAAAAGAGGATAGCAAAAGGAAAAAGATGACGTTAAAACTCCTTTCCTCCTCTAATGGCATGCGGAAATTAATTCCGATGTTAAATGTGTCAAAGTGCTCAGTGATCCAGGTGAAGTATAGCTCAATTCCTTCCTCTTGGGGTCTCTGACCTCAGTGGATTGCTGTGAGAAGATTTGCAAGACTATCTGTTGGTGAATCCTGCATCTAGTTTCAGCCCTGATATTCCTTCACTGTGAGCCCTTGGGAGTTCTCCTACAATAAGAATTTAAAACAACTATCAGGTTCTGTATGTTTATATAGATACTACTCATTCTTCAAGATTCGATTTAATGTTACACTCTTTAGGAACATACATTCTATGAGAAGAACTTTCTTATCTATTTTCAAATTGCCCAGGGCCTGTTTATCATAGGACCTGAATCATACCAGGTATTTTGTATGTATTTGTTAAATACATAAATGTGAAGCAATTCCTGGTTTGTCAGGGTGACAACTCCTCTGTGGCCCTCACTTTATTTTATATCTACCTCTGCTACAGCACTGAGAGTATTGAACAACTTATATTTACTTAGGTATTTGACCTCCTATTAGACTGCAAAATCTTATTTATCTTTTACCACCAGTGCCTAGAACTCTATATGACTTTAAATATATTCTTGTGCATTGCATTATTTTGTGATAATTAAAGCAAGTACTTCTATTTCTGAAAGTCTTTGCTTTTACTAGAACCCATTCTGATTTTATTCTTCTCCAAACTTATCTTGCTTTTACTCAGTAGTAGCTTGTAACAAATATGTATTGAATTCCTACTATGATAAACATGATAGCAAACACTCACATGGAGCTTATGTGCCAAATGATGTATGTATGTATGTATGTATGTATGTATGTATCTATCTATCTATCTATCTATCTAATCTATCTATCATATATCATCTATCTATGTTAATTTGATGTATTCATTTGACTGGACCTCAGCTAAGGGAATCCTAGACAGCAGATAAAATATTATTTCTGGGTGTGTCTCTGAGGGTGCCTCCAAAACAGATTAGCATTTGAATCAGCAGACTGAGTAAAGAAGATCACCCTCACGGAGGTGAGTGGGTGTCATCCAATTTTTTGAGGGCCTGAGTAAAACAAAAAGGACTACGGGTAATAGCCAATTCTTTCTCTCGAGGTGAAACATCCATTTTCTGTTGATCTCAGAAATCTCTGCACTCTGGTCCTCCCATCTTTGGACTCAGACAGAGATGTACCCCATCAGCTGCCTTGGTTCTAAAGCATTTGGACTAAGGCTAAATTACACCACAATGATCCCTGGTTCTCCAGCTTGTAAATAGCATGTAGTGGGATTTTTTAACTGTAGAATTGCATGAGCCAATTTTTATAAATATCTATTTATGTATCTCAGTATCTATCTCCTGTTTCTGTTTATCTAGAGAACCCTAATACACATCAAGTATAATCTATCGGGGGTGTGTGTGTGTGTGTGTGTGTGTGTGTGTGTGTGTATTTAATATCTCAGTATCTATGGGTAACTATTATTACTATTCCCATCTTCTAAATGTAAAAAATGAGGAACACAGAGATTAAGGAACTCACCTGAAATCACACACAGTAAATTGGCAGAAACAAGATTATGAACTAGATAATCTATTTCCAAAGCCTGTGTTCTTAGTCATTACTCCATATTGCCTCTCTTTGAATGAGGAATGTATGTATATGTTTTGTTAATCTTTATAATAATTTTAGGCTGGGCATGGTGGCTCACACTTGTAATCTCAGTACTTTGAGTGGCAAAGGTAGGTGGATCACCTCAGGTCAGGAGTTTGAGACCAACCTGACTAACATGGTGAAACCCCATCTCCACTAAAAATACAAAAATTAGCCAGGCATTTGTGGCACACACCTGTAGTCCCAGCTACTTGGGAGGCTGAGGTAGGAGAATTGTTTGAACCTGGGAGTCGGAGGTTGCAGGTGAGCCTAGATTGTTCCACTGCACTCTAGCCTGGGTAACAGAGTGAGACTCTATCTCAAAAAAAAAAAAGAAATAAAAAAAATTATACTATTGTTATTACTAACCCCATTTAACCAATAAGAAATAGAAATTCAAAGGCATTAGGTAACCCACCCTCAAATCTCACATCTAGTAATTTTCTAGGGTTAGAATTTGTGTTCTTTTAACATGTTTTAATTTCATGTCTAATACTCTTCCTATGTTGTATCATAGATTTTAGGTATTTTCTATTTCATACCTTTTCATCTGTTTCTTCCAACTAGATTTTAAATGTCTTATAGAAAATTATATATATAATATTGGTATATCTTTCTCAACATTAATAATAATTACTGGCATATAAAATTAACAATAACTGTTGCCCTATTAGTTAATATTAAATGGGGCTTGCAGAAGTAATTATGCGCCCATGCATGTCAAAAAGCTGGAACATGAGGAAGGTACAAAGATGAAGATATGCACTATGCCAGTGGAATTTTAAGTAAGATGTAACTAAAGATTTTTTTTGAAAATGTATGACTTTGGGTTACTATTCACACACCATAAAATTGAGAAGTAATTTGGTCTTGTGGGTAAAACACAAGAAAAGTCAAGAATTGTGGGCTCTGCTTTAAATATAATTACTATGTGACTTTCTTCACATAACTTCTTAGTCTATGAAATGGGGATAATTTAAATGTTGTCAAAAAGAAGGAGCAAATTTTCCACTGAGTTGCCCGTATAAAAAAGCGTTAGACAAATATCCATTACTCATAAGAAGCTTAAGCCATCTAGCTCTTTGCTACTCAAAGTGTGTCCAGAAACCAGCAGCATTAGCATTATTTTAGAGCTTGTTAAAAATGCAGAATCCCAAGCCTTATCCCGCCACCTATGGGATAAGAATCTATAATTTGAAGAAAATCCGCAGGTGATACACATACACATAACTGATATGCAAGATTACTTATACCTCAGTTTCAATATATACCCCTTGACTTTTCTAACCTCGCAAACTCTACAACCCTCCATCAACTTGTTTCATCTTTCTTTTGTTCGTAAGCATAGGTTTGGTCTTATCAACCATTTTGTTATTGTTGTAAGAATACTCCACAAGATTTCCTTGAGGCCAGTAGTGAGAGGTGACAGCCTGCTGGCAGCCCTCGCAGCCCTCGCTCACTCTCGGTGCCTCCTTGGCCTCGGCGCCCAATCTGGCCGCGCTTGAGGAGCCCTTCAGCCCGCCGCTGAGCCATGGGAGCCCTTCTCTGAGCTGGCCAAGGCCGCAGCCGGCTCCCTTGGCTTGCAGGGAGGTGTGGAGGGAGAGGCACGGGCGGGAACCGGGGCTGCACGCTGCGCTTGCGGGACAGCTAGAGTTCCGGGTAGGCGTGGGCTTTGCGGCCCCGCACTCAGAGCAACCGACCGGCCCCGCCGGCCCAGGCAGTGAGGGGCTTAGCACCCAGGCCAGCAGCTGCGGAGGGTGCGCTAAGTCCCCCAGCAGTGCTGGCCCACAGGCGCTCCGCTGGATTTCTCGCGGGGCCTTAGATGCCTCCCTGCTGGGCAGGGCTGGGACCTGCAGCCCGCCATGCCTGAGTCTCTCCCCCCTTGCCCACCTCTTGCAGGGCCTGAGCCTCCCTGACAAGTGCCACCCGTGCTCCGTGGTGCCTGGTCCCATCAACTGCCCAAGGGCTGAGGAGTGTGCGTGCACAGCGCGGGACTGGCAGGCAGCTCCACCTGCGGCCCAGGTGCCAGATCCACTGGGTGAAGCCAGCTGGGCTCCTGAGTCTAGTGGGGACTTGGAGAATCTTTATGTCTAGCTAAGGGATTGTGAATACACCAATCAGCACTCTGTATCTAGCTCAAGGTTTGTAAACACACCAATCAGCACCCTGTGTCTAGCTCAGGGTTTGTGGATGCACCAATCGGCACTCTGTATCTAGCTAATCTGGTGGGGACTTGGAGAATCTTTATGTCTACTTAAGGGATTATGAATACACCAATCAGCACTCTGTGTCTAGCTCAGGATTTGTAAATGCACCAATCAGCACTCTATATCGAGCTAATCCAGTGGGGAGGTGGAGAACTTTTGTGTCTAGCTCAGGGATTGTAAACGCACCAATCAGCACCCTGTCAAAATGGACCAATCAGCTCTCTGTAAAACAGACCAATTGGCTCTCTGTAAAATGGACCAATCAGCAGGATGTGGGTGGGGCATGATAAGAGAATAAAAGCAGGCTGCCCAAACCAGCAGTGGCAACCTACTTGGGTCCCCTTCGATACTCTGGACGGTTTGTTTTTTGCAATAAGTTTTGCTGCTGCTCATTGTTTGGGTCCACGCTGCCTTTAAGAGCTGTAACACTCACCGCAAAGGTCTACAGCTTCACTTCTGAAGCCAGCGAGACCAGGAAGGTACCAGAAGGAAGAAACTCCGAACACATCTGAACATCAGAAGGAATAAACTCCAGACGCGCCGCTTTTAAGAAATGTAACACTCACCGTGAGGGTGCGTGGCTTCATTCTTGAAGTCAGTGAGACCAAGAACCCACCAATTCCGGACAGAGTAGTATGTAGTGTTCTTATTTCATATTTTCCCTATTGAGATTCACATGTCTAGTAAGTTTTTAAAAATTAATTTGGGGTTAAAGTTATTAATTTACTATGCGGTATTGGGCATTATAGTTTGTTTTGAACTCAATTTGGAAATTTAATGGAGACAGTGAACTAGAATTTCTGAGGTCCCTTTTGGTTTCTGATTATGTGTATCATATTTTCTATTATAAAGCCAAGCCACAAGATCAGACACACATGAATACGATAGCCCTCTGAAAATCAGAACCTTTCTGGAATGTCCAGGCAAGGCACAGGATGTCACAACTTATAGAGGTAGTAGAAAATTAACATACGTACCAGGCCACTCTGAAACTTGACAGTGACTGACTTCTAATAGGAATCCCCAACCAGTAAAGCAGTAATATAAGTAGAGGTACAGATTATCATGAAGTATTTTATTAAAATTATGCCCTTGTCTTTGCATCTATTTTTTATTCTATTTTATTCTACTAAAACAAGCCAATTTACTGTTTATATAAATACATGGATTTGAAGAATTTTTAGAAACATTAAAATTTTCATGATCCCACTACATTTATAAAAAGCTTGACTACACGTCTACCGTAAGCCACACATAGGCTCAGTATAATAGAAAATGTCCAATATAAAACACAACCCCTATCAAATGTTATTTATTTAATTTTCCCCTATCACAAATATAATTTGTGTTCCTCCATAGCAAATAATTGTGTCAAACTACATCTTCTAAAATCAACCTCATTATTGCTACTTCTCAAAACCTACCCTTACCATAAAATAATAACAGAAGAAAACCCAAAATACACCCTGCATTTCTCTTTTATTTCTTAGGTAATAACTTCATGGTATATCTAGAGGTCTAAGCCAGAAGCATCAGAGTTTATAGTGGTGAGAACTGGGTAAGGCCTAGCATCTATCAGAGAAGAAAGCCATGGGTGGGAAACTATGCATGAGCCTTCATGAGTTGGAGTTCCTTGGGCTGCACAATCTAAACTTTTGTCTCTGCTTAGCTAAATCTTAATCCTTTTGATAACAGCAATGCAAGTTGCCATGTTTACCTGACTCCAAAACATGTTATATTTCTACTGTGATAAACCATACTTTCTATAAATAAAACTGCCTTGAAATAATCTTTAAACAGGTCAATCTTCATCACTAGTCTGAGGTCGGGTTCTCTAGGAAATAGACTTTGAGGCTCTAAGATTTTTATTCTAGAGGATTATTGGAAAGTACTCTTAAAAATAATTATTTGTGAAGGGGTGGAGTAGAGCAGTACCAAACAGAGGAACTTACACAGGTATGCAATCACAATAGAGGGATCAGTAGATCCTACAGGAGCTGGGGAACTGGCTTAACCCTTCAGATTAAACATGAATCAAAGCCGGAAACCTGAATCAAAGCAAGCATCCCAATATGGGATGTGTGTATATCCCACATTGACTGGTAATTAGATGCAGGTTGCCCCCAGGAAAGAGTCATAAATTTGAGCAAGGCATCTCACCTCAACAGAAAGAAATTCCTAGACTGCCGCCATCAGCAAGCAACAAACTGGGAAAAATGAGAAGGGCATGTCTTAGTCTTAAAAGGGGGTGTAGGTGGTGGACCACAGTGTCCACTACAGTCTACTTGTTTTCCTGCTTTGGCCCACTTTCTCTATATAGAAAATTTGTCCATCTGGAAATAGTTTCTCCAAGGTTGTTGGTTTCATTCCTTGGGTTCTACCTTAGACTTCTTTTTTTTTTCTTTCTTTTCCAATTCTTATTCCTGAATAACCAATAAAGTCACTTCTTACTGCTTAAGATTCAATGCATATTCTTATGTTGGACTACTGGTCTTTTCAAACACTGTGAATGGCTGGGTATAACACTAGAAGCTCTTACTTAGGGACACTGATTGCTATGTTTTAGGGACACTCTTGACTGAGGCTGTAGTGCAGCAGCAGTCCATTTGTGTTTTGAACTCACATTCTGAGATGCCTTATCTGCGAAAAAGCTTGGACTTTTTCTTCCTCTGTGACTGGTCATAAGACAAAACTCCCCATCCACTGTGCAATCGTAGGTGTAACCTGAGATAAATGTACCCACTTCCTATTGATTACTAAGGGTCATTACCTGGCTTCGATTATTTGGGGATTCTATTATTCCCATTACTATGAGGAAATTCCTGTCTGTGATAGAATTTCCCACTATTAGTCTTGGTTTGCAGAGGAAAGCCACCAATGAGTTTCTCAATAACGCACATTCCGTTTTACCTAAGACATTCTTTATTGCTTTGGTAAAAGAATTGTCTTTTAAACCTGCCTTTGTTGTGTTCTGGCCATTTGTACTCTTTTCACTCTTGGGTGTCCATGGCTCCGAGCCATTGATCTGTTTTTTTTTTTTTTTTTAATTGCATCATCTTCTGTGCTAGTTACAACATTCTTACTATACATAGCTTTTCTCTAAGTCTCCAAGACTATTCGTAGCTTCATAGACCTATGACTAGCTTCAAATGCTCTTATCAGGGTGTTAAATCTTATATCATGGAAAGTTGTTCTATATCCATAAATATAAAGATTGAGAAATAAGCTTTTCCTTAGCTCAATTAACCTTTCCTCCTCTCCCTTTGCATGGCATTCTCAGAACTAAGAATCCATACTGTCTACTGGTTCCTGCTAGTATATGTTGGCTAGACCTTTTGGCTACTTAGGTGTATGATAACTTTTCTCCTATAGATACAGCACCTTTCTAGTAAGATTACAATATAATTCGATCCTAGGTATTGGTCTAGCAGCCAGGAAGGGAGGTAGGAATAGATCCTGAAGTGGATGCTTCTTGTCTTGCAAGGTAATAATCTCTGCATCATCTTTAACCAGTGAGAGAGCATTAGCCTTTAACCAGAGGAGTGGGCTACTTCTGCAGGCCCAGAAATTTTAGTACAATGTGGGATTTCAAAGTTTGTAAGTGCATTATCCCAGATCCTTTCATTACAAGTGTCAGAATCTCACTTCTTTCTACTCAAGATCCTAATCTTGGCAAAGTTGACTTGTGGGGGTTTGAGAATTTAATCATTTTTTGGGTTTCCATGACCTGTATAATTAAGTCCTTCACCTAATCCTCAATATTTTCTGCCCTTGAGATGCAGGAGATGGGACTGTTTTTATATGCTGTCAAGCAGGCCCTTTGTGGCTTTCACAGTTTGCCTTTAATTGGTGATTAAAAATTTCTAGTCTTTCATTACCTTTTCCAATTCATCAATAGCACCCAGCAAGGGCTATTCAATTGCATAGACCTTATATTTGTTATTCCTTCGAACCTCCTAAATACCTGAAGTAGTATACTAGCCAGTGCATTATCTTCCATGGTATCCCATCCCAGATCACCAAAAAGTTTTAGCAGTGACAGGGGTTGTAAGAACTCCATTTATCATTTCACCACCAACTGAAGAGTGACCAACTCTAAAACTCTATTTTAAAATATGATTTCTAGGACTATTTCAAGAACCAATTATCCTAAATTTTCTTTCCAAGGATACAAATTATTAAGCGTGTGTGTGTGTGTGTGTGTGTCTGTATGTATGCATGCATAGGAGTTATTGGAGAGTGTTTGGGAAAATAATACCTGAATGGGAGATGGAGAAGCAGGTTTGGGCAGAGAGAGAAGTTAAACTGTACTGTAGTTGCAGCAGAAGTCTCAGGTTATCCCATAGAAAACTCTTGAGCTGGAAGAGTCCTTCAAAGTTATGTTGAATTAAGGCAAGAAGATCAAACCTTTGCATTTCCCATGTTAACTAATCATTTTATGTGGGCTTCCCCAGAGAGAAAGCAACTTTAGTTGTGACAACTCACTTCAGCTGAAAGCAATTCCTGTGAAGGACTCAGATATAACAATTTAGCAACCAATACCCCTGGCAGCCCACAGCTCTAAAGATGAAATGTTAAATGCATCAGTAAACACTTGAATTCTTAAGAGGAGATCTGGGCAGCATACCACAGCATCAACTGCAGGAAACAATGTGATAGAAACTAATTTATGCAGTATGATAGAAAAACCTTAGATTTTAGGTATGCAAACATACCTAAACAGGTAGAAATCCAATTTTTTACCCATGAATTGACATTATTAAACTTTATCACCAAAGTGAGGAGGACATTTAAAAATAATTCCAATTCCAGTTCTTTTTCTTTATACTGCTACTATATTTTTCTAATTTCATTTATAAAGTGTATTCATCCATTTTCATGCTGCTGATAAAGACATACCCAAGACTGGGGAATTTACAAAAGAAAGAGGTTTATTGGACTTACAGTTCCACATGGCTGGGGAGGCCTCACAATCATAGTGGAAGGCAAGGGGAGCAAGTCACATCTTACATAGATGGCAGCAGGCAGAAAGAGACAGCTTGTGCAGAGAAACTCTGGTTTTAAAACCAGATCTCATGAGACCTACTCACTGTCATGAGAACAGCACAAGAAAGACCTGTCCCCATGATTCAATCATCTCCCACATGGGAATGGTAACTACAAGATGAGATATGGGTGGGAACACAGCCAAACCACATGGTTCTGCCACCGGCCCCTCCCAAATCTCATATCCTCACATTTCAAAACCAATCATGCCTTCCCAAGAGTCCCCTAAAGTCTCAACTCATTTTATCATTAACTCAAAAGTCCACAGTCCAAAGTTTCATCTGAGACGAGGCAAGTCCCTTCCACCTATGAGCCTGTAAAATCAAATGCAAGTTCATTATTTCCTAGATATAATGTGAGTACAGGCATTGGGTAAATACAGCCATTCCAAATGGAAGAAATTGTCCAAAACAAAGGGGCTACAGGTTCCATGCAATTCTGAAATCCAGTGAGGCAGTCAAATCTTAAAGCTCCAAAATGACCTCCTTTGACTCCATGTCTTACATCCAGGTCACGCTGACACAAGAGGTGGGTTCCCATGGTCTTGGGCAGTGCCACCGCTGTGGCTTTGCGGAGTACAGCCTCCTTCCTGGCTGCCTTCATGGGCTGGTGTTGGGTGTCTGGGGTTTTTCCAGATGCATGGTGCAAGCTGTCAGTGGAGCTACCATTCTGGGGTCTGGAGGACAATGGCTGTCTTTTGACAGCTCCACTAGGTGGTGCCCCAGGAGGGACCCTGTGTGGGGTCTCTGACCCCACATTTCCCTTTCGCATCACCCTTGCAGAGGTTCTTCATAAGGACCCTGCCCCTGCAGCAAACATCTGCTTGGACATCCAGGTGTTTCCATACATCTTCTGAAATCTAGGCAGTGGTTCCCAAACCTCAATTCTTGATGTCTGCTCACTTGTAGGCTCAACACCACATGGATGCTGCCAAAGCTTAAGGTATGCATCCTCTGAACCCACAGCCTGAGCTGTACCTTGGCCCCTTTCAGCCATGGCTAGAGCAGCTGGCATTCAGGGCACCAAGTCCCTAGGCTGCATACAGCACAAGGACCCTGGGCCTGGCCCATGGAACTACTTTTTCCTCCTAGGCCTCTGGGCCTGTGATGGGAGGGGCTATTGCAAATGTCTCTGACATGCCCTGGAGACATTTTCCCCATTGTCTTGGCGATTAACATTGGGCTCCTTGTTACTTATGCAAATTCCTCCAGCCAGCTTGAATTTCCCCTCAGAAAATGGGATTTTCTCTTCTATTGCATTGTCAGGCTGCAAATTTTCCAAACTTCTATACTCTGTTGCCTTTTTTAAACTGAACGCCTTTAGTAGCACCCAAGTCACCTCTTGAATGCTTTGCTGCTTAGAATTTCTTTCAACAGATACCCTAAATCATCTCTCTCAAGTTCAATGTTCCACAAGTCTCTACGGCAGGGGCAAAATGTTGCCAGTCTCTTCACTAAAACATAACAAGAGTCACCTTAGCTCCAGTTCCCAACAAGTTCTTCATCTCCATCTGAGACCACCTCAGCCTGGACTCTATTATTCATATCGCTATCAGCATTTTGGTCAAAGCCATTCAACAAGTCTCCAGAAGTTCCAAACTTTTCCACATTTTTCTGTCTTCTTTTGAGCCCTCTAAACTGTTCCAGCCTCTGCCTGTTACCCAGTTTCAAATTCGCTTCTACGTTTTCAGGTATCTTTTCAGCAACGCCCCACTCAACTAGTACCAATTTGCTGTATTAGTCTGTTTTCATGCTGGTAATATAGACATACCTGACACTGGGCAATTTACAAAAGAAAGAGGTTTATTGGACTTACAATTCCACATGGCTGGGGAGGCCTCACAATCATGGCAGAAGGCAAGGAGGAGCAAGTCACATGTTGCATGGATGGTTGCAGGGAAAAAGAGAGAGCTTGTGCAGAGAAACTCTTGTTTTTAAAACCATCAGATTTTTTTTTTTTTTTAATTATTATACTTTAAGTTTTAGGGTACATGTGCACAATGTGCAGGTTAGTTACATATGTATACATGTGCCATGCTGGTGTGCTGCACCCATTAACTCATCATTTAGCATTAGGTATATCTCCTAATGCTATCCCTCCCCCCTCCCCCGACCCCACAACAGTCCCCAGAGTGTGATGTCCCCCTTCCTGTGTCCATGTGTTCTCATTGTTCAATTCCCACCTATGAGTGAGAACATGTGGTGTTTGGTTTTTTTGTCCTTGCGATAGTTTACTGAGAATGATGATTTCCAATTTCATCCATATTCCTACAAAGGACATGAACTCATCATTGTTTATGGCTGCATAGTATTCCATGGTGTATATGTGCCACATTGTCTTAATCCGGTCTATCATTGTTGGACATTTGGGTTGGTTCCAAGTCTTTGCTATTGTGAATAATGCTGCAATAAACATACGTGTGCATGTGTCTTTATAGCAGCATGATTTATAGTCCTTTGGGTATATACCCAGTAATGGGATGGCTGGGTCAAATGGTATTTCTAGTTCTAGATCCCTGAGGAATCGCCACACTGACTTCCACAATGGTTGAACTAGTTTACAGTTCCACCAACAGTGTAAAAGTGTTCCTATTTCTCCACATCCTCTCCAGCATCTGTTGTTTCCTGACTTTTTAATGATTGCCATTCTAACCGGTATGAGATGGTATCTCATTGTGGTTTTGATTTGCATTTCTCTGATGGCCAGTGATGGTGAGCATTTTTTCATGTGTTTTTTGGCTGCATAAATGTCTTCTTTTGAGAAGTGTCTGTTCACGTCCTTCACCCACTTTTTGATGGGGTTGTTTGTTTTTTTCTTGTAAATTTGTTTGAGTTCATTGTAGATTCTGGATATTAGCCCTTTGTCAGAGGAGTAGGTTGCGAAAATTTTCTCCCATTTTGTAGGTTGCCTGTTCATTCTGATGGTAGTTTCTTTTGCTGTGCAGAAGCTCTTGAGTTTAATTAGATCCCATTTGTCAATTTTGGCTTTTGTTGCCATTGCTTTTGGTGTTTTAGACATGAAGTCCTTGCCCATGCCTATGTCCTGAATGGTAATGCCTAGGTTTTCTTCTAGGGTTTTTATGGTTTTAGGTCTAACGTTTAAGTCTTTAATCCATCTTGAATTAATTTTTGTATAAGGTGTAAGGAAGGGATCTAGTTTCAGCTTTCTACATATGGCTAGCCAGTTTTCCCAGCACCATTTATTAAATAGGGAATCTTTTCCCCATTGCTTGTTTTTCTAAAACCATCAGATCTTGTGAGACCCATTCACTATCAGGAGAATAGCCCAGGAAAGACCTGCCCCCATGATTCAATCATCTCCTACCAGGTCCCTCCCCCAACACTTGGGAATTATGGGAGCTACAAGATGAGATTTGGGTGGGGACACGGAGCCAAACCATATCATCAAGTATATAATAAGCATCTTCTAGGCACTCTGTTATGTCAGAAAGATTCAGATAATTAAGAGCTGGACTTTGTTGTGAAAGAGTTTACAGTTTCATACGTACTTCCATGTAACGAAGCTCATTATGTATATGCCATAGGTAAAAAACTATGACCTTATTCCGATTCTTAAAGACTTATGTTAGCTGTTGTAAATATATACCACTGGAAATATTTTCCTTCAGAAAACATAAATAAAATTTCCCAACCATTTGTTTTCAATAAATAAAAAAATAAATTTGTACTTTGGAAAATGTGTGCTTTTTTAAACTCATAAATATGAAAACAAACAAGATAAGAAGCAAATGAGCTATTTCTTTCATATCCTAGGTTTATGGCAAAGATTAGAAAGGTGAAGAAGAGAAGAGTTCCTGAGAAATGGAGAATAGTATGCTTATGCTATGCTGGTAGTGATATGCATAAACTCCCTTTGATTACTAAATTTCTAAGATATTAGAATAAGAAGTACAGTAACCATATTTTATGTATGAAGTCTGGTTTGATTAGTAATCAATGTGCTCATTCAATCATTCACTGCAAGACCATAAATTCATTAGGGCAAGACCATGCTTGTTTTGTTTACTACTGTGTCTCAAACATAATACCTGTCACATCATGGGCATCCACTACACTTTTAATTATTAAAAGATTTATGGTGTATCAAAATGAAAGAGAACTATAAACCTTGTGTTCTAATATAAAATCTATTTTTGTTAACCCTTTCTGTCCTCCCAAAACTGTCTCACATATGGATGCCCAGTATTATATTCTAGTTACAACATTATTGTAACCCCATAGTGACATGAAGTATGATATCTACAACTTAAGGTCTAAGAAAGACTTCTTGAATAGATATGAATTTTCCCAAAATACATGATAATAAACAAATCTGTTAAGGGAAACCCTGATCAGACTGACCAGGCTTTTGTTATGTGGCTAAAGTTGAATTCTTTGATATTTTGAATTATTCCTGCAGTGAAAGAAGCAAGGAAAATTAAAATAAGATCATAGAATAAGAAGGCCAAAGCTACTAGAGAAGAAATGAATGTGAAGCTCCATAAATGTAATAATTACATCGACCCTCATCAAGTAGACGGTGCAGTCTAGTGAGGGGATTTGGGGCAAGATATTCTGCCCTAAATGGGGCTATATATTCACCAACAAGAAAAAGAGTAACTAGGTTTTTCATGAAACACTAAAGAACTACACTGAAATGGTTTAAGGGAAAACTAAACCAGGAACTCATTTTTCCTGTACAAAATGGACTATTCCTACAGGATTATCACAGTCCCTGCATCAAACAGTTATAGAATGACAAAGGCCAAAATGTATTCCATAGATAGAGCCAGCTCGAACAAAGTAAAAACATAAGAATCCAAAGATATAATGCCAGAAGGTCTTAAACTCTGGCTCCTCTATTTTTCCTATTTTCTGGCTTGTCATTTACGGCAAGAACAGTATCTCTGAGAGCTTCACATTCCTCATCTCTAAAATAGAATAAACCATACCATAAAAGAAAACAATTATCTCAAAGAGCCAAGGAGACAATAAATGCAAAAGTGCTTTGAAAACCGCAAATCTCCCACCTATATTTATAATTATTGTTATGGTAGAGAACTTCAAATTTTCCCTGGACTGATGAGGTTACAACTCTAGTGGCAGAGGCTCAGAATTAAATATAGCCTGGCAAAGGGAAATCCAAGCATTTCAAGCAGAAAGGTGTCTATGGACAGGAGAAATAAAAGCATCCATCTTTTTTTCTTTTTAATCTATCATGTCACCTGGAAAATCTTTCTATGGTGCTCTTTTTTTCTCTGTATTTGTTATATTTATGTTGATTTAAAAAATACATAATAGTAAATATAAAGCTTTGTATAAGGAAGAACCCTATCACATTGTTACACTACAGTAGATACACTTAAAACCAAAATAGCTGAAAGCATTAATGCAATAAAATACAATTATACAGCTAAATTATTCCTTGAATTATTGATGCAATATTGACTCATTTAGTATCTGTCATAACAAATGGACAGAATATACACTTACAGGTTAATATGCCCTACCAAGGGAAAAAATGCACAGCAGCCGAACCCATAAATTCAGTAATTTTATCACCCTATGTTTTATTAAAATCCATTAGATTCCTTCAGAGGCACAAGGTCAAAGAAGAACAAAAAAGGTGTTCCATACTAGTTTAAACAAGTTTAAACAGATATAAAAACAATGGCAATTATGTTGTCTGTCATTTTAATTACCAACATCCATTCTCTGTTAATTGTCCTTAATGCAGAGATGTGGTTAAACCACAGAAACTCTTAATAGCTCAGGGAGTCTTTGTCCCTGATTATCTATCTCCACATGAATTGGCATTGCTTTGCTGGAAAATTTGATGCATTTACTATCTACCTGAGACATGCAAACAAACCAGATGTGCATGTAATTACCAATGATCCCAAAGATAATGCTGTATTTACAGTAATTGGAAAATTATTTTTGAAATACAGAAGGTTCTTACGTTCTCATTTTAAACAGTACCTAGGCCAGGCACAGTGGCTAACACCTGTAATCCTAGCACTTGGGAGGCTGAGGTGGGAGGATAGCTTGAGACAAGGAGTTCAAGATGAGCCCAGGGAATATGCGGTGACCCTGTCTCTACAAAATATTAAAAAATCAGCTGGGCATGGTAGCGTGCACTTGTGGTCCCAGCTATTTGGGAGGCTGAAGTGGGAGGATCACTTGAGCTGGAGAGATTGAGACTACAGCGAGCCATGGTCGTGCCACTGCACTCCAGCCTGGGCGGTAGAGTGAAACCTCGTCTCAAAAAACAAAACAGTACCTGTGTTAATGTGCTTTTGCACATTTTATATTTCTCCCTAGCTTGTGAGAACCTTGAGAATAGAGACCATGTCTTTAGCTCTTTGTAGAGGTCTTGGAGGTCCTGAAAATACACTAAATTCAGAGATAAATTAATATGTAAAAAAAGACTTAAAACATTAAATTCTAAGTTGTCAAATGAAAACAAAAAACAATATTACTTTCAGAATAAAAGCAGCCTAAATATCAAGTTAAATGCAATTTTTACAACATATTTAATTATGATAAAATACTGCCTCAAAGAGTAGCAGTGAATATCTTCAAATAAGGTCTTTTTGACCAAATATTCTTTGGATAAGTTGTCATGTAATGAGGTTCTGACTCTTGGTAGCTTTCCACTAAAATGTTGAACTTTACCCAGTTTCCAAATAATTGCTTTGAGTAAATAAGAGCTTTCTAAGTTCTTAAATGTACGAGAGAGTGTTTGGCGTTTCTGACATTTCAAGTGAATGCCTCAAACTTTCACAGAATTTTTAGGACTTGCTCTTTACCAATTCCATTTTATTTTATATTTTGGGGGTAAGGAGCAGGATTTGGCCATACATTACTAAATGAATCTATAAAAGAAAAGAGACAGGTAAATTGTTTCTTCCCCCTTTTTCCTTCAGGTTTAGTGTTTCTGCATTATACTGAATGGCACCTTAAAATAACAGAGTTGAGATGCAATAAACTGAAAACAAGTGTGGTTTTATTAAGGAAGATAACATAATTGTTTAAGTCATTTCATTTTACCCAGTAAGTCTCTGCCAATGTAAAAAGTGTCTTCAATAATGTCTGCTGGGGTGCATTGAGAATTCTGCACTGCTCCCAGTATGCAGTATACAATATGATAGAAGGAATCCCTGTCATCCTTCATAGACTGGAGATGTTTGAGGGCTCCACGTGCAAGCCATTGCTTCTCAGAAAAGCAGATTTGTAATATACAAATGAGAATTTTCATTTTTTTTCTAGCTAATTATCAGAGAAATGGGGAGCACCAAATCTGATGATTTACCTATTGCACTTTGAGAACTCTGAGTACTTAGGGACTGGTTAGTATAGTGATTGATTGTTATATAAAGAGATATTTCAGTCAATTCTAAAGAGTTTATCATATGTTGGGGGGCAGGAAAATTTATCACATGAAGGAAGATAAAAATAATTTAAGAAGGAAAAATAGTTCAGTAAAAGAGGGCAATGTGAACATAAATGAGCACCAAAAAAGGCTTTATGTACTTGACAGAGAAGAGCTGGGCTCAGAGTTATATGCAAACTTTTTCATCATTTTCTCCTTCTACATGCCCTTTCTCCACCAACTCACGATTAGCATTAATAGATATATTTCAATAACTAACATTCTGAAAGATGTGAATTCATTTTAATTTCCAACAGTAGAGAGTAAGTTCCTTGAGAAAGTGTCTTTTATTTTTATTTTTGATGAATTTACTTGAACTGGATCAATATAGGAAAAGGGAGACTCATCTCGAATGGAGGACACAGTATAAGAAAAAAATATTTTCAGAGAGAATACACTTGCCTGCCTATTATGATCCCCTTTTATGCCCAGACTCATCCCGGGGAAGTTGGAAGTTGAGTGGGTATGATCCTAAAACAAAGATGCTGGGAGGGAGTGATTCATCACCAGGAAACTTTGATCTAACCTGAATAATACCTTCATGAAAGTAACTAAAAGAAAATGAAGATAAAGTAACCATGGAGCAGAAAACAGTGGGGGAAATTATGTTTTAGTACTTTGTGTTTCTGAGTAATGATTCTCAACATCCCTGAGCTTTCAGTTAAATTATGCTTAATATGTCTTTTCTTTTCCCAGATCACGTTGTTCATAGATCCCCCTCCCCACTTTGTCTCTATTTGTTGTCTATTCCAATTTAGTTTGCACAGGGTACATGATTAATACCCAATTTATGTCCTTCTCTGAAATGTTCGTGAAGAAAACAGAGATGCTCCCCAAAATGACCTTTGTTGAATCCCTTGATACCTTTCCCCCAAATGTATGTTTTAGCATTTACAAATCACTTTCCTTTTCTCTGCGCCTGCCAGATGGGTTTGAATCTCTGCGGTGGCTTTCTTCTCCAAACACCGCGGCCTAAAGGATCAAATAAAGTTCATAGTGGCTTATCTCAATTTTCCTGGGATAACTCACATTTCAAAATGAGAAAGTCAGAATAAATCAACAGCAGTAGCAAGCAGTTATGAAGGTCTCTATTCAGGGCAGTCACCTCCTTGTCTCTATCTACTACAAAATGCATTTGAGGCATGGTCTCAAGGACATAGTTGGAGGTGGGGGGTCAGCAGTTGAAGGCATGATGGGGGTGACTAACAGGTGAGTATAACACCACATCCGAGAAATGCAAGACTGTGAAGGACTTATTAACTTATTACATTTTCTGGTTGTGGAATTGTTATTGTGGATGTTATTACAGCTGGAGGTTGGGGGCTGGGAGGAGGCAGAAACTGGAACCAGAATACCTTACATAAAGACTATCTGAGAAGTCAATGACTGAGCAGGAAAGAGGTACACATTGTGATCATTTTTGTGTTACTGTTATTGTTAATTATAACAACAAAATAGTTTTTATCATTTATTGGTGTTTCCTATTATGCTATGCAATTTAGACATATATCCTACAACTCATGCAACCCATAAATTATATTATGATTATGACCATTTTAAAGACATGAAAACTATCCTGTTAATGGCCACACAGAACAAGGTTTCAAATTATGTCTTTAATATTAAGACATCTATTTCATAAACTATATATTATAAACAATTGCAGCTTGCTATAGCATTACTCTCCCACCAGTCCCTATTTAACAAATACGTATTACTTGCTTTCCCTAAAGTTGTGCAGTGTGATGTTAGAGAACAAGACCTTAGGAAAGTCCCTTAATTTATTGCATCCTCTATTTGTCTGTTAAAGTGAGGTAAGAGTGTCTGTCTCATAGGCTGGATATAAGGATTTAATGAGTTAACCCAGAAAAGCAGTCAGAACAGTAGTCAACACATTGAAGACATTCCATAAATCATTACTGTCATGGACGAGGCCCTAAACCAGTGGAAGGTGCCTGGAGGTAGGGGCTGTAATAAGATAGTCTTGTCTTCAATCTGGTTGTAGTTGGAAGAAAGTCCGATATATGAACAACTATTTTCTTTTTTGAGATGGAGTGTTGCTCTGTCAGTGTGCAGTGGCGCGATCTCCACTCACTGCAACCTCCAACTTCCAGGTTCAAGCGATTTTCCCACGTCAGCCTCCCGAGTAGCTGGGATTACAGGCTCGCGCCACTACGCCCAGCTAATTTTTGCATTTTGGTAGAGATGGGGTTTCAACATGTTGGCCAGGATGGTCTCAATCTCCTGACCTTGTGATCCGCCTGCCTCAGCCTCCCAAAGTGCTGGGATTACAGGCGTGAGCCACCATGAACAACTATTATTTGCAGTAAGAGAGTGAATGAAATAAATACTAAAGAAAGATTCAAAGAAGGATTACAGGTGAGCTGATTAAAGTTAGCTTATTGTCAAGAAGGATGAAGGAAGGGCCTAAGTTGCAGCAAATGTCGACATGCTGGCTTAGATTTTTGAAAGAGGAAAAAATATTTGCTGTTATGTGGTGGTCTAGCTCCTTCATTCACATAATCCTCAGAAGTAAGTATCTTCATTCTTATTTTGTGGGTAAGGAAACTTAGACTCAGAGGGTAAAATACCTTTCTAAGGCTTTATAACATGTAATTACATAACGGCTAATCACTTTTGAATAAGGTCTGCCTCACTCTAGAGCCTATGTTTTGTCTTTTTAAAAAATTTATTTTCTATTGATACATAATAGATGTACATATATTCAGGATACGTGTGACAATTTTTTTAAATCCATATAATTCGTAATGATCAAATCCCTATAATTGGGATATCCATCACCTTAAGCGTTTGTCTTTATGCCAGAAACATTCAAATCATTCTCTTCTGGCTATTTTAAAATATACACTACATCACTGTAAACTATATTCACGCTACTGATCTATCAAACACTAGGAAGTTGCCCTGTCTTGATCTGCACTCTTTTATAGTAAGTATCCTTGCAGGTGTGTGTGTGTCCTGAACTATTGAAAGGCTTCATGTGCTACTAGACTAGAGCACAACTTGGCTAGGGGTAAACAAATGTCCTGTGAAGGAGAGCCATAGGATTCAGAAGGGAATTGAATGAAAACTCACATTCTAGGTATAAAAACAAAAAGCAAATTCATTGTACAACTGTATCCAATCTCTTGATTGGAGTGTCAATGGAAAATGCACAGCCTGGAGCTATAGGAGCCTAGTGTGTTAGGCAGCTGTCAGTCCCAATGCTGGCTGCTGCCCCTCCCGCAACGGGCTCTAAGGACTTAGATAGCAGACAGTCGCAGCTGTGGTGCTGGCCTCTCCACCCCCTCCAGCTCAGTAAGCTTAGGCAGATTCTAGTTGAGTGACTGTTGAGAATCTGCACAGCTCCATGATTGGGACCCTAGACCCTGGTGGCGTGGACTCATGAGTGGGATCTTCTGATCTGTGGGTTGCACAATTCTGTGGAAAAAACGCAGTTTCCCAGGCTAGGTAGCACTCTCCCTCACTGCCTCCCTTGGCTGGAGGGTGGGGGCTCCCCTCTCCCATGTGGCTCTCAGGTGGGCCACCGCACCACACTGCTCTTGCATACCTCAATTGCTGGTGCAGGATTCACACACATCATAAGAATCTACTTATAATAGCATTAATTATGCATCCAATGTTGTGTATTTTAAAACTGATATAGTTAACAACTTAGCCCCTCAATTATTAGACATTTTTTCTATTTATTATTTGTACTGACAGTAAGACCAACTCAATGATTGTTTTTATGCCCACATAGTTCTTTCATATTTTTGAAAACATTTAGAGAGATATCATTTTGAAAGACCTTTCCCACCCCAGTTTGTATCTACCATATGATCTTGTTGTACTTCATAGTGTTTATTTCATATGGCATTTGTGTTCTTGGTGTGTGTGTATTTGTGTATGTGCGTGCATGCACATCTGGATATGTGTGCGTGCGTATCGACTTTCTACCCTGACTATAACAATGCTTGCTTCTTGAGGGCAGAGATTTTGCCTGTCTTTTCACTATTATATCCTCAATCACTCTTAACAATGCCAGGTATACGTTAGGTGTTTATAGGGATAGTGAATTAATAAAATAATCGAATGAATAAGTAAATGGGTAGTTTTGGACAACTAATAGTTACTTTTTTATCTTTAACGGTAATATTTGGAATTAGTATTAATACTTTTTATACACTAAAATATATAAAATTTTGAAGTATAATGTATTATATTATTTCTAAAACTTTTTTAAAAATAATATATAGAAAAATAGAAAGGGAACATTTCTCATTGCCAGCATTCAAAATAAATATAAGGTTTCCATGGATTTTATTTTATTTCTGTTCTTTTTTGTTCACACAAATTTACATAAAATTGTGAGTTAATTAGCATATAATATACATACAAGCTAAATCTGTAAGCTTATTTCGCTTCATGTAGTGGATATATTCACAAAGAAATATTTCAAAGACTGTTCTTACATTAGGTATAAATAGTATTATGTACATCTTATTGAATTTATGGTTTTTTTGTGCTGCACTCAGGAAAACAAGCTGAAGGCGTCTCACTACCAACAAAGGAAGGTTAAAAAGCTAAGCATGGAGGATGTTATTTATATGTATTTTAATTGTTGTAGAAAAATATAACCATATATCTGCATGCTACACTGAAAGCTTTATGAAATGAAAAGGTTTTTAAATGCCTATTTCAAGGTGAACCGTGTCATGCTATTTCAACCAAAATATCTTTTTGTGTCCATGGTGCAGTGCAAAGATGCCAATAAAATTTTTTGCTCACAGAAACTCATGGGGAAATATAATAATATATGAGCTCTTAGAGATATACTCTAGCCTCTCTAATATTATGAACAAACAAAAATATCTCTCAATGTCAATATTCCCTCTTTGCTGGAAAGTATTTTTAGAAGGGAAAGAAAAATTATTTTCAATAATTATTTAAAAAGCATAGTATGATAGTCCCTTCTTATCCATGGTTTCACTTTCAGCAGTTTTAGCTGCTCATGGTCAACTGTGGTCTGAAAATATTAAATGGAAAATTCCAGAGATAAACAGTTCATGAGTTTTAAATTTCACACTATTTTGAAATCTCAGGTCATCTCACTCTGTCCTGCCCAGGGCCTGAATCATCCCTCTGTTCGACATCTTAATGCTGTAAATGCTTCCGACCCATTAGTCACTTAGAAGCCATTTTTGCGATCAGATTGACTGTTATAGTATCTGAGGGCTTGCGTTCAAGTGACCCTTGTTTTTACTTAATAATGTCCCCAAAGCACAACAGTGGTAATACCAGCATACTGTTATAATTGTTCTATTTTGTTTTTACTATTGTTAATCTCTTACTATGCCTGATTTATATATTATACTTGATCATAGGTTTGTATATACAGAAAAGAAACATAGTATTGTAGGGTGTGGTATTATCTGTTGTTTCAGGCATCCATTGGGGGTCTCGGAATGTATCTCTCATGGACAAGGTGAAGGTAGTATAATTTAGCAGTGTAGAAAGAGCAGTTCTTGAGATCAGACAGACATTTAAACTCTGGCTTGAAAATCAGAGCAAGTTATTTATCTTGCCAGGCCCCAATTATCTCATTTCTAAAACAGAAAATAATGCCCCTTCATTCGTTCATGAGTTGATTATGAGGATTAAATGAAAAATATACATAAAGTGCATAGCAGACTACTTGGCACATGATAAGCACTCCATAACTGGTAATCCTAAACTGACATTCAATGATGAAGTCTCCTCATGAGGTAACAGAGACAATCCTACATAGCGCAACTGATCCCCAGGTTATCAAAAGAAGCCAAGTCACTACACCAATATAGTCATTTGGAAAGCTACATATATTTGCAAGGCACCAACATTTTTTGTATTAGTGATACTGTAATTGAAAATAATCACCAGAAGATAAAAAGATTCAAGCTAAACAAACTTAAAGTCAAAAATAAATAGTCTTTTTAATTCAAATAATTAAAATTTCACAGGCAGTTGTAACTTTAAATATAGCTTGATGTGTGTCTCAAAATCTAGCATCAAGAGGGAAAATGGTATGCCTTGCCCTATCCAAAAATCAGCAACTTAAGATTTTATTGATTCCTAATTGGCTTGGACTAGGGTCAACCCTTTCCTGACCCAATCACTGTGACATGTGGCATAGGAGACTCTTACTGGATCATTGCACTTCACATGACACATTTGGACCTTCATGTACTGAGAGACAAATAATGGTAGTACCTTAAACTTACCACACTTCCCCACCTCTGTCAAACTAGGGTGCAACTCTCAAGAGCAGAGTAAACAAGTATTTCAGTGGCAGACAATGGATTTCTACTCTAAGGGCCCAAATAAACCTAATGTAGATAATATAGATTATTTGTAAATTCATTATGAGATTCAGATCCATAATGGAAGACATTTCTGTTTTATTGAAAGTTCAATAACCTTTATCTGAATCCTCATGTGAATTTCATCATTAGCATTTAGCAAAGGCTAGCTAGCATTACACTCCCAAAGTCAAACAATAATATTAAATTATCTCTTTTTATAATACTAACCATTGACCTGCTTCTTTCCTCCTTTCCCACCTCTGTTCTTTATTTCATTTCATCCTCCCTTCATTCTTTCTCTCAAACATGTATTGACCATCCCACATGCACATCTCTCACACAAACTGATAAAAATACATTGCTTTCTTTCCCTAATGAAGTTTGTGTTCTTGTTGGAAAACCACAACAAACATGAGTATGAAGTATTATAGAAAAACAGTGCTGGTTAGAACCAGACAGGCATAACTGTGGGCTGTAGTAATAATGCCATAATGGAATTAAAACAGGGCGTGGAGGCAAAACCCCTGAATCATATTCCTAGTTCTGCCTTTCAGCAATGTGTGAATTTTAGAAAGTCATATAAGCTCTCAGAGCCTCCAGCTTTTCATCCATATAGTAGAGACGATATTGCCTGCCTCAGAGAAATGTTGTGAGAATCAAATGAACAGCATGTGAAAGTGCTAACAGCACTCTTGGACACATAACTGCCATCACCATGTTTCTAAATAAAGTATTTTGGGTTTTCATAAGAGGCAGAAACATTTCAAGCTAGAATCAGGGAATACTTCATGGGGTTGACTTTAAAATTAATAGAATTGGATAGCACTTATGGAAGGGAAAGACTTGTCTGGTTATAGAGAGAAAAGAAGCAAAACAATGGAAAAGAGAATCTGCCCTTAAGAAAATATAGATCTTCAGGATGTGCGGTTTTAAAACTCTAGTCTCAGTCCCTTCATTACCTGTTGACCACTGATCTGCTCTGTCATGCTCATTTTCTACAATTCTCTGTAAAACTAATTATATAACACTTGTGGTCTGATTTTTCTTAGTCAGCATAATTATTTTGAGATTCATCAATGATGTAGCAATAGTCTTTTCATTTTTCTTGTTGAGTACTATTCTGTTGTATGAATGTGCTACAGTTTGTTTACCTATTAACTTTTTGATAGACATTAGAGTTAGTCCTGATTGTTTGGCTTCCAAATAGAAAAGTTATGAACATTCATATATAATTATTTATAATAATATATATTTTCATTTCTCTTGAAAAAATACCAAGGAGTAAAATTGCTGGATCATACAGTAGTCATGTATTTAACTTTTTAAGAAATTATTCTCTAAAGATACTTTTTCAATTTACAATGCCTATTCATATTTATCAGTAATTTAAATTTTAGCCATTCTAAGAGGAATGTAGTACAAAACTACATTTTCTTAATGACTGCTCTTGTTAAACACCCTTCATAGGCTAAAAAGCCATCTATTTTCCCTGGTGAAGTGTCTGTCCAAATATTTCATGCATTTTATATTGGGTTATTTGTTTTATTATTGTGTTTTGAGGCTCCTTTATGTATTCTGATATGACTTATTTTTTATTTATTTATTTATTTTTGAGACGGAGTCTTGCTCTGTCTCCCAGGTTGGAGTGCAATGGCGCGATCTCGGCTCACCGCAACCTCCGCCTGCTGGGTTCAAGCGATTCTCCTGACTCAGCCTCCCAGGTAGCTGGGATTACAGACATGCGCCACCATGCTCGGCTAATTTTGTATATTTACTAGAGACAAGGTTTCTCCATATTGGTCAGGCTGGTCTCAAACTCCTCACATCAGGTGATCCGCCCGCCTCGGCCTCCCAAAGTGCTGGGACTACAGGCATGAGCCACTGTGCCTGGCCACGATATAACTTCTTTATCAGGTATATGATTTGCAAATTTTTTGCTACCAGTCTTGTGGCTGATCATTTTATTCTCTTAATATCTTTTGACGAGCTGAAGCCTTCAACCTTTATTAAGTGCAATTCTTCATATTATCCTTTCATGGGTCATGCTTTTATCATATCTGAGAAAACTTTGCCTAATCCAAGATCACAAAGGATTTCTTCTATGTTTTATTCCAGAAGTATAACAATTTCATGTTTCACATTTAGGTCTACACTTTCACTCACATGTTATTTATAAATTTTATATAAAGTATGGATTAAAGCATTTTTAAAAAAATTTGTTTTGCAAATGGATAACCAATTGTTCAAAACATCAGTTGCTCAAATATATGTAAATCTATCAGTTGCTTATAAATGTGCAAATATATTCTGTCAATTGATCTATTTTTCTATTCTAATGCCAATACAAACTATCTTAATTACTGTCACTTTTAATGGGTCTTGAAATTTGGTAGTATTAGTTTTCTGACTTTATTCCTTTTCAAATTAGACTTATTCAAATTATAAGTCCTTTGAATTTCCATATTAAATTTAGACAAAGTTTTAAATTCCTACTAAAAATTCTAATCAAATTTTAAAGAGTATTGCATTATATTTTTGGAGCTATTAGTGGTATTAACATAAAAAATATTTAGTCTTCCAACACATGAACACTGGGTCTTTCCATTTAAAGCCTGTTTTAATTTCTCTCAGTGGTATCGTGTAGTTTTCAATGTACAGGTATTTCAAACCTTTCATCAGATTTCTAAGATTTTCATCTTTGATGCTAGTATACATAAGAAAGCAATTGATTCTTTGTTTATGTATCATGTATTCTGACACTTTTAAATTTACTTAGTTTCTGAAGTTTGTTTTTGTAGATTCCATTGGATTTGCCCTACAGACAATTCTGTTGCCTATAAATAAAAAATAATTTTACTTATTCTTTCAGGTGGATTTAAAAAATTTTTTTCTTGTCATATTACACTGACTAAAACCTTTAGTTAAGAAATAGAAATGCTGAGAACAAACACCCTTCTCTTGCTCATGATTTCAGGAGGAAAGCATTATGTCTCTCTGGAAGATAAATTTGGTGCCTGATTCTCCACCTTAGCCAGAAGCCAAAAACTAGGTAGACTTCCTTATACATGACTATTCATCAGCATCCAGCACAGTACCTAACTCTTAACAAGCACACAAAGTATGCTTCATATCTTTAAAATTAATACATAAAAATCACTCTATGAGTTGTAAAATGGATGAACTTGACATGTTAGCAATAGGTTGGAGATTTTTTTAAAATGATAGCATATCAAACAAGCAAGACTTATTCTAATGGAGCAACACTAGAACTGGAGAAAATGGAGCAAATGTAAAAGATGTTGCATGAAAAAAAAATCTTCATAATGTATTGCCTGGGTTGACCTTCTGAAGAGAAACAGGAGAGGAGACCACGGGGCCAAGTTTTGTACCATGCCCTAAAAGAAGTGACCCAAGAAGTCAGACCTTGCTTTTAGAAAAATTAATTAGTTAATAAATAAAAAGCATGTGAAACCTCCAGAAAGGGAAAGAAAATTTGGTGTCTGGAAAATGGCAAGTCCTACAGCACTAGTACAAAAGGTAAGAGAGCAGATGCAGGAGACAGGGAGAAGAAGTGGGAAAGACAGATTGGCCCAGACAGTGAAAATCATAGCTAGCAATGCAGTGGCATTTGAAGTATATCCTGTAGGCCAGTGGTTCTCAACCCTATCCATACATCAAAATCATCATTGGAGATTTAAAAAAAAATGTGCATGCCTAAATCTGACTCTGAGAGTTATTTCTGTAGTAGCTCTGGTTCTAATGTTTTAAAATCTTAATAGGTGGGCTTGAATGCAGCCAGATTTTTACGTCAGAAAAGTACAAAATTGCTACAAAAATAAAACAACAAACGTGTTTAAATACTTATATTGTGTACCTTTTCTAGCTTCTCATGGAGTTACAGAGTTTGAATAAAAACTTTGAAACTTACTCAGTGCAAGAATGTTCTCTAAAGTATTCCAAATAGCTATTTATTCAAAAATTTATTGAACTGATATATTCTGGGTATAATACTGGTCATTTGTTTCACATTATATGATTTCAGATAATTATAGTTCTTTGGATGGTGGGACACAAAGACTTGAAGAGACAAAGGACAGAACTCTTTCTTACTGCCATCTCCAAATGAGATAAGGCTACTGTGCAAGACCACATGTCCAGTTACACACCAGTATAGCATAATAGCAAGCTGGGATTTTAGGACATGGCTTATATATGGCAGGTAAGGTGGGATTAGCTAGTCTTCATGAACTTTGTGAGGTTTGAGCATTTTTAACAACCTTCCCACCAAAGACAGAAGAAGCCTTCCTTGGTGTTTAGTATCTGGGGACCTCTGGCATAGGCATATGTGTATTATAACCCAGGAGTATGAGAGCAACTTAAGGGAGATAGTTGGGGTGGAGGCTTAGCAAACTGCCCCAAAGGGTAATTGAGGGTTTTCAGCCAAGACTTCAAAACTGGGTCAAGAGAGCACTTGTGAAATATTATATTACACCACTTAAAATACATCTTAAATAATCCTTACATTAAGCATAAGATGTTACAATTGTTATATCCTATAGCTGATTTTGGGTGTTCAATAATTATATCTTTCCATATTGGAGATTTCCCCTATGAATCGCAGGGAGAAGTAAGCCTGCCTCCTTCTACAGAAAGAAGAAGGCCAAGCACTTTTCTCCACTTTCCGGCAGCACAGACATGGGCATGTAGCTGAGGTTCAAACAATCAGACCCTCTGGCCTAGGAATTTGAATCTGGCCAGAGTGACAAAAGTAAGTCTAATAAGTAATTATTTTCACTAGTAACTGCTACATCAGTTTCCAGAGTATGGGGATCAACAGCAGTGGCAGGACCAGCTATGGCAATGAATGTCCAGCCAGTGTCAGCACCAGATGATTCCTATGGCATGATTTTGACAATGGTTCTAGTGCCTATTCAATCTTGGATTTTATCTCGTCTGTTATTTATTTCTTTTTTAGGTTACTGTTAATTCTGTGAATTATGCAATATCTTCCATAAATTCATTTTCTTCTAGAATCAACCAAAGTTCATTTCTATTGCTCGCAATAAAGAAACCTGACAGATAAACCTCCATTAAATATATTTAAAAAATTAAAGATCAGTGAATTTAATTCACTTGCCAAGGCTATAATGTCAGTAGCTAGCTGATAGAACTGTGATTTGATCCCAGAAGAATCTATTTCAATGACCATCTCTTTCTGATATATCTTGCTGTTTGGCACGACTAAACTGTATTGAGAGACTGAGAAGTCACTATGACCAAATTAACTTACTTTCTTGGGAGATCCTTTTGTAAACTGAAGAGAAATATGCCTTTCTGAAATTTCTCATAGTCCATACTTCAGCTATATGATGTTCCAAGGAATAACTAACTAATTTCCTGCATATGATGGCCTATCAAATATCTAAAGCCACATCTTATATAAATTTTTTTTGTGTAATTCACATATGTTAAGGAAAGGTTAATTAAATATTTACCATTTTGGAGATCTGCACTATGTATGTCATCACAGAGTTTTAAAAATGTACCTAAACTACCTGTGTAAATGTTTACTTTAATCTAAAAAGTATTGTGCTGTGCTTAGAAGAGAAAATAAAAAATAAGTTCTATCAGCTGATATGGAAAAGCTTCACAGGAAATATTACAACTTTATGTACACTTTAGCAGAGATTATGTATGTGTGTACTATATAATTTCTTCTTTAGGACAAGCAGAAATGCTTCATTTCTCAGTCTCTTTTAGAGTTACCTTCTAAATATGTGACTGAGATCTGGCCAATAAAATATGAGAAGAATATTATAATCTACATTTTAGCCTGGTTCTTAAAAACGTCACATGGCTTTCTCCAACCCACTTCCCCTATAACTTCCACAAATAGTATCACAAGGTTAAAGGAACTAGAAACAATAACTGGAAGAGAGCCTCAACTTACAACCACCCAATTTTGCATGAGCAAGAAATAAATCTTTTTACATCTTAGCTATTGAGATTTAAGAGTTCGTGACTGCAACAGAGCCTATCCTATCCTGACTAATAAGGACAAACTAAGAAAACTGAGTTTAATTTTCTCTTTGTTAATACCATTTGTATGTGGGCATTTTGTGGAGGTTAGAGAAACTAAAATGAACAGGATAAATTTTCTTAACTACTAATAGCTCAAAGAGACTGATATTGTCAGAATAATTAAGCTGTTAGATTCCAGTTTTAATATGTAAAGATTCCAAAAGCATAAAATTTGAACTTTAATTTTAAGGTTTTAAGAAAGAAACTGAAGTTGTTAGAGAAATCCAGTGAGCCACTCAATATAAGTAATGCTGCTAGTATTTATATTTGTAGATGAGCATTCTAGAGTTCAGAGATGTTAAACAACATGCTCAAGGTTACTTGGCCCATAAATGGAAGATATTACTTTGAATTCAGTTCTGTCTGACTGTAAAGAATGCTTCAGGGCACTGTAGTCTAGTGGATATAATTATCTCCTAAAGATACAGAGTTAAAAGTAGAAAGATCTTTTATTTTATTTTCTATAAAAATGCACAACTAAGCACCTATTTACCCCAAGCTCCTTTAGCTATAAAATTGGCTTGTTCTCTCTGCTGAGATATTGACATAGGGGAAATTCCTGGGCATGAGAGAACACACTACAAAGTTATAGCTACTTCATTTTTCTGAAATAAAATGAATATAACTTTAAAAACTTGTACTAAATTAATTATCTTGGCAAAATCCCCTTTATTCTATATATTTACATTCTCACCTTATTCATGCATGTATGTACATTCTATAATAGAATAACAAAAACTATTCTTTTACTTTTCAATTTTCCCTAGTCTATATTTATAGGATTTTTTAAACAAATGGTGGTGTTATATCTTGTATCTATTTATGTATCTACCATTGATATTTTCATCAATTTTCTGTATGTTGAAACATTTAGTGTTTTAAGATCATTTTTAAAAATGAAGAGAGGCTTCAATGTATCATGGTTCTTTGTTATAAGTTTCTCAACAAAGTAATTCAGCTATTATCAGTCTTGAAGGTTAATTTTTTTAGACAATAGCTTTTATTTTATTTCAGTGTGCAATTGTGATGGTGTGGTGAGGCTGGAAACACTGCTATTTGTTATTGTGATAAATCTGAAGATAAGGCTTTCAGGAAACGTGATAGCTCATGGACAATCTAGAAAAATGTTGCTTTAAAGCAAATTCCTCTTCATGTTGCAATGTTTTGTTTCTTTTGGGTTCTTTCTTTACAAGCAATGATCTTTGCGTGTTATCCATGTCATATTGAATATGCAGCTTATCCTTCTCCAGAAGTCAAAGAGCGACATCTATACAATTCAAAATTATCCTTTCAATAAATAAAAAAAAAACTGCAGGTAGAAATATTAGCTATAGATCTATTTTGGGCCACACTTTAATTTTAATCATTATTGGATCTAGGATTAAGCCTTGTGATCTAGACCTTGCTCTGTAATTGTACAGATCTGCAATTCTAGATATATCTTTAAGCACTGTCTACATTTTCTTTTAAAAATATACTTGTCTATGGCCATAGAAGTATATTATATAATAAATAATACATTTTTTACTATACATTTACCATAAAATGTATATATAGTCTGTGTGCATATATTTATACTTTTATAATGTATATGTAAAATGTAGTGCTTATTTTTATGCATATATATTTATTTATATATGTGAACACATATATACACAAATTCATGTATATATGTAAACACTTATGTATTCATATATCTGTATTCATATATATATATATCTGCATTCATATATATATATATCTTTTGGTTGAATGCCGTGCTATGGCCAAAATAGTGCAAAGATTATATACTACATATAAGACTTCTTAAAAAATTAGAGTCCTTTGGAAATTCAAATGCTCATAGGCTTGAGTTTAAAATACTAGAAATAACACAATATTTTGTTTATCAAGATAGCTAATGGAATTTTAAACAAAGATCCTATTTCCACAGCAATGCCCTTGATGATAGAGATCTGAAAAGGGTAGGAAAATCACAACAATAACAAGAAACAGCAACATGGATAAGCAAATTTCATTTAACATAAAGGGAAGATTGAACAGAGAGAAACATTGTACTGAGAGACCCACAAAAGAACTGATTTCAAATTGCTCTAATGTAAATTTCTGTGATTCTGTCAGCAGAAATTACGATAATGTGTGGTAGAACTACATTTGAGGTGTCAGTGGGTATTTTTTCATTTTGGTGTCTGTCTCTGGCCTCTGCAATTGGAAAAGGTACAGCTAGACAAAAGGAACAAGTAAAGCTCCCTTATAAATTTGAAGATTCTTTAGCTTTCCACCATTTAAGTTCATGCTTCTTATCATAGCCTATAGATCATTCAAATACAAATTCTTCATCTCATGTCCTGCTCTTCCCTCATATGGAGGCCCATCTGCAGCCACTCTAAATACGCAATGTACAAAACATATTGTGCTACCTCAGGTCTCAGTGCCTTTCTTTGTATATGCAGTTTCCAAGACTTAGAACAATGTCCCTACAAAGCTTCCACACTGCAGCTTAGACCCAGCGCAAAAGCCACGTCTATGGTTTGTGAGGACATTCTCCTCATTTCCCTAATTTCCTCTTCCTCCTTTTAAATTCGTATTTCCAAGGAGAAAGCAGAGTACTGTTTGGGAACCCAAAGCTATATATTTAAATTGCGGATTTACTACTTATTGCAACAGAGAATGTAATCAAATTATTTAGTCAGAATTTCAGTTTACCTGAAAATAATGTAGAGCATGATGCAATGTAAATTATAGGGTTTTTTGGGTCTTAATGAAATACACAGATAAAATTCTTCATAAAGAGACTAATGCACAACAGATACTCAAGAAATAATGGTGCTCTTCCTTCACCCACTTCCCCAAACCTATGAGCTTGCTACAATAGCAAGTAACTCCTCCTGCTTCTGTATGTACATACTGACTACCTGAATTGACAGGAGGCCCAATGAGGTGCTTATTATTAATAAGGAGGACTTATTTATCTTCCTACTCTAAATCTGACAAAATACTGTATGTCTCCAGTGTTTTTATTAAATATATCAAATAAACTAATGTTTTATTAACTATATAAAATAAACTAGCCTTTTCCCCCAGGTTTTCTTTTGCTTTTTGCCCAAATGAATTCATATACTCAACATAAAATTTAAAAAACCCACAGATATAATTTCAAACCATGCTTTTACTTTAATATATTTCACTGTCCTTTTTGTTTCATAATCCTCCTAATTATTGCTGTGATGAGTGCTTATTATTTCATCAAGCTGATGTGTCATACTTTCACAACTTCTCAAATATTGTTAAGTGTTCAGCCTATTTCTTATTTTTCATTATTAAATGACACTGTAATGAGCATCTTCATGCATACCATACTGTTTTTAGAAAAATATTATTCATAAGATGAATAATATTCATATTCATTATCAAGATGCATTGATGAGTCAAAGAAAGTGTGAACATCCTTTTGACTGTTGAAATAACTTTCCAAATTGCTTTCAATAAGATTTGCACAGTTCATTCTGTCACCAGTGAGGTGTGTGTATGCTAGTTTGCCATTTTTACCAAAATCTAGTAAATTTCCATTAGATCTTGCAGTAAGTAGACACCTACTGTTGCCCCCATGCGCCTATGGGGGCTACTCCTACCACTACTCCAACTATGTGTCTCTAATTGGAAGTCATTTGCTTACTTTAAGCCTGTCTTCTTAGGCAGAGTTAATTGCTCTAAGTACAAGCAACTGGGCCAGTATTCCTCACTGAGCATTTTTCAAATTGATAATGAGATAGGGACTCAATCTCTTTCTTAGGCTATGAAATAAATGTTGTAAAGTTGGAACTCTTCTGTTTCTCTCCCAGATGCTTAAAACTTAACAAACTTGGCTCTCTTTTTTTTTTCTTTCAGTATCAAGTCAAATGCCACTTCCTCAGAGAGGACTTCTCTATGTACCCTATCTAAAGATGTCCCCCTGTTCTATCATTTTCAACTTATTCTCTGTCCTAGTAGTGTATTTTTATAGAACATAACAAAAATTACTTATTGCTAAACCATTTATTTTTTCTCTCCTTATCTCCATATTCCCCATGCTCTTCTGTAATAGATAGAAGAGGAGCTTCATGAGAGCAGGTGACTTGTTCACTGCTTTATCCTTAGCACCTGAAAAAGTATCTTGTGCACAGTAGGGTGTCAATAACTATTTGTTGAATAAATGTGTGAGATATTCAGTTCTATATCAATAAATCTGAGCTGAAATTACTTCACCAAAAGAATTCTGATTCTGATTGATACAGACCTAAAATGTAGCTTTGCTCAAAGACTGTATCTGACTCAGTTTCTTTATTTGTCCATGGCTTACACATGTCCTGAATTTTACCAAGTGAAATTCAGGTAATGAAAGAATGTAACCTCTTTTTCCAATGAGAAACTTGTGGGAACTTCTAGAGAAAAAACAAACTCTCTTGAAATCAAGGCCTCTCACCAGGTTCCACCAGCCATTTGTCATGCCGTTAATTCTCTGCTCAATTTCATCTGGAGGAAAGGAGTTTTACAACAAGAGCTCATTGCAGAAATTAAAACTCAAACTGGTTGCCCCCTGTTCATTTGCCACACGACATAGGTTTCTGGTGACATTCAGCTAATGAATTTTCTTCATGATTAACTACCCGTTATACATGGCCATTATAATGGAAACACATTCAGCGTGTGCCGCACCCCTTACAAGCAAGGTGGTTGTGTAAAGGCTCATTAATATAAGTGAGCTGGGGCAGTCTTCTTTTATGAAGTCAGAGTAAAATGGAGCTTGAAAAATATTGCTCAGAATCAAACAAATTGCTGAAACAAAAAACATGCTCTGCTGAACTGTAACATCATTTTTTTTTAGGGTAGAAGGAAAAGTTACCCAAAATTAGACAGTGAATGCAATATAGGCCTTCTTTATTTTTATTCTTCCAGATGCACTGGAGGGATGGCAAAGGAAAAGAAGTTAAAACAACTGTCCAATTATTATCATTTTAAAATTAACACCCACTTGAATTTGTTTAACTTGTCAGAAGCCTCTGTAGAGTTTACACTGTGGAAAGCCCTTCACCATTGCTTAATCTGTAGCGACATCTGGTGTCCTGAATTACTCAAGTAGTTGGAATAAACACTTCATTATACATGTCTTTAAAGACTCCTTAGTGGATACATGTCCTTATTTGGCCACCATTAAAGATGCATTAATTTTTTCTTGGATTCTAATTTTGTGTGCATGTGACATGGGAGAGAATGAAGGTATAGCAAAACTAATATATGAAGACTATAGTAATGACTTACTTTGGTATTAAAATAAAAATAACCTTAAGATTCTTTTCCATTTTCAAAATGATTTTGTTTTACACATTATATTGAACTAAATTATTAAATGCACTATATCAGTAAAATATTTAATACCTATTAATCATCAAGGACTGTGAATACTCTACCTCTTCGAATTATGATTAATTCACTCAACAAATATTTTGTTGAACATCTAAGCTACATTATCAAAAAATCTACCCATAAATAAATTTGATTATTCTTATTTTAACCAGTAGAGACATAAGTTTGTGATCTCAATAGATTTCCTAGCATGCCGGTAAGTATTTTAACAGTCCCAAGCACATTTTTATCTTTTGCAGCCACTAACACATCAAATATATTTTTGGGTATTTGGCAATTATTCAAATATATTTGCCAATTGAATGACTACTGGTAGTATTGTATATTTCCTATAAATTAGTTGATTATTAATAGAATAATGAGGCAATATATTTTTCTACCATTCCCATTATCATTAAATTGATACCCTTGCAGTTTAAACAAATCAAGAACCTGGAACATACCTTTGATTCTTCTTTTTCCCACACTCTTAAATGAAACCAATTAATACTTTGTTACTTTTACTTCCTGAATAGATTTCAAACCTCTTGAAATATCTTCATTCATGATAAGTCTAGTGCCAGTTCCCATCACCTCTCAACAGGACTACCTTCAGGGCTAACTAATTTCCTCACATTTATGGTTCATCCTTTCTCCAAACTCCTCCACATTGCAGCTAGAGTAATCTTCGAAACAAAACCATGTTAGGTCAATTTCCTGATTAAAGCCCTCCACTGGCTTCCCATTGCTCTTAATAAAAGATGAAACTCTTGACTGATGCGTGGTCTTATTCAATCATACACCTTCAGCCTCAATTCACACAAGGGCCTTTAACTCTTTAAATACATCATGACTTTCCAAACCCCACAACTTTTGCACATGCTGTTTCTTCTTCTTGAAGTACTTTTTTCATCTCTCTTTACCTACAAAAAAAACTTACTCATTTTTCATACATATGTTTGAAAGTTCCTTCATATAAACCTCTCCGTGTCCAAGTTGACCTCACCATGTGCATTTCAATTCCCCAAATGTATCCAGATGTACCTTTTTTTCTATTTACCAAAGTTGTAATCTCATATTTTTTGTAGAATTTGATTAATATCTTCTTCCTCTCCTAGACTGTAACCCTCATAGGAAACAGAAATCTGTCTGTTTTAATAATCCTTGTATCCTTAGCACCCAAATCAGGAACTGACATATGCACTGCAGTTGCTCATGAAATATAGGCTAAAATAATAAAATATATATTTAGAGAGAGATAGATATACATATATATAATTAATAGGCTGGGTGTTGGAGTCGAACATGCTTGAGTTCAAATGTTGGCACTGCTGTTTTTTTAGTTCTATGAAACATGACACATTACTTCTGAGCCTCTGACTCCTCACCTGCAATTAGGTTAATAATATTTACCTCAAAGGGCTGTAGTGAGGATAAAACTAAATAATGGATTTGTGGATGCAAAGTCTTTGGCAATGATAGTTACATGATAAGTGACAATTAGTATTATTAGTAGTAGTAGTAGTAGTAGCAGTAGTTGTAGTATTGATGCATATCTAAAGAAAAATGCCTCAAATTATAGGGTATGGGCACTCTCAACTGCCTTTGTGATTTTGTAGGGCTTGTAAGCAGGGCCTTAGAGGAGTTTATCTGAGAAACTCTACACCTCACAGCAATCTTTTCTTAGGAGATGGAAAGAATGGAAGAAAGGTGGTAGAGGGACAAGAATGGTGGCCAGAAATTCTACCTGAGAAGTAGAGTATAATAATAGGGAGGTGAAAGAAGCAGGTGAATTATCATTTTACACACACACATATATTTGTATATGTACTCATCTTTAACTAACCATGACAGCTTTAGGAGACATCACTCTAGAAAAAGGATTTGTCAAAGAAGAATAGATGCTGCTCTTGCAAGGCTGAAGGCTTCAGATTACTGAAAACCATGGAAGAAGACCTCAGAGGTAAGAGATTCCCAAACTAGAGTTAGGTGATAAAGGAGCAAGTTACACTTTCAGGTTTCAAACGTTAGGTTGGGAACTTGGGCCAGGGAATCTCTACCTGCATCCTTATGTGTGTGTGTGTGTATGTGTGTCTGCGCATGTGAGCATGTATGTGCATGTATATATATGTCTGTTTTAGTAATCATTTTGTGTATATATATGCAAAAGTACTACACTACAAATTATTCAGATTTAGATGTTTCCTTTGAGATTGTCTATTTTTCTTGTTTTTTTAATTCTGTGATAAAAAACATTGTTTAAAGATATATATAATTGGACTATTTAGAAAAACATAGTAAAAATATGAAAGGGTTAGATCTACTGTACATGCCTTAAAGGTATAAGAATATAAGAACTACAATAAATTGTGATAAATATATTTATGCTTGACTCTATATTCTTCTTTCCACACTTCATTTTGAGATTTGTCCTGGTGTGTTCAAAGGTATATTATAAAAGCAAAAATGGAAAAAAGTGTGGCCACCCACAAAGATAAACCAGGGGAGAGAGAAAACATAATATACTAATTTAAAAATCAACTAATTACTGTGGTTTTTAGTTGAGAGCGCACAACAAAAACACATGTCTAAACCCCAACTTTTACCAATGGAAATAGAGTCTCTAGGGTATAAAGCTAGGGTGAGTCTACTCTGAAGAAGTTCCTCAGTAATTTTAATGAGCATCTTTGTTTGAGAATGTAGAAGTAAAGGCCAGAAGAATTGAGTCTAGTGGGAATTATTTTCCTACCAGTTTATTTGGTACTTTTCAAATACATGATGGATTTTTTATTTCTACATATTCTATTCTTGATGCTCCCTCAGTAGCCATTCTATTTTCCTCTCACCAGGGCTTTAAAACATCCTTTTCTGTAAAGATTTCCTACATTCTTTAATCAGAATGAATCCTCACCTTTCTTTGTGGTTCTTGTCTTTTGATATCATTACAGCAATCATTCTACTCTGCCTCACAATTCTTATAAGTGTATCATTTGATTGTATGCTCATGTCAGGTATATCCCACCAGACCTGTGGCACAGGGCTTCGAGCACACAAGGTGCTCAATTAATGCTGTTTTTTTAAAGAATGAATAAATATTTTCCATTTTCAAATTTATATTTAATGAAGTATAGCATATGAAGTATAACATATATAACATATACTGTCTAGATGTTGGACTCTAGATTTAAAATGACAGGAGGCTTATACCAATTTGGCCATCTATTAAACACCTCAGTGCCTCAGTTTTCTTATGTGGAAAATAAAGACTATAATATCTCTAACTCAAAGGGCTGTTAGAAATACTACATGTTAACATATTTAAGATGCTTAGATGGACACTTGGCATGTAGAAAGCATTCAGTCAATGTTGGCTATGTCGATTGGATCACCAATCTGCAGAGACATTGCTCTGCTCTCTGTCATGATCAAAACAATTGGAGAGTACTTACAGTGTCTCTTCTTTTTCTCAGTTTATATTACATTATAATAAAGTAAAATCTCAAATTGATATGATCTCTTCTTAAGAAATGTAAGTGCTTGCTAGAGATACATTAACCTTAAACTCAGGCGGCATTATCCTACTTAATATTTATTAAACACCTAATGTGGAATATATAGCATACAAAATACACGGAGAGAGCATGAATTTGGAAGAGACCCACCTAATGTTTTCCTCTGGCTGCATTGGCATTTCAATCAAGCATTTCAACAGGCAGTCCAGGGCTGATATTCTGAAACCATACAGCTTCTGTGAATAATAGCAGTCTCTCACATGTCCCATCTAAAGTAATTTGAGAGGAGGCTAAATGTAGTAAGAAAGCCTGAGTTGCATGGAAATATACCTGAGTTTGAGATCAAGATCTAAAGTTGACTTCATGACTTTGAACAAGTTATTTAACCACCCTGAGGTGCTAGTTATTTCATCTTTAAAACTGAGATTATAATATTCACATGGCAGGGATAGTGCATAGTGGATAGTAAAAGCCATTGTTATTATTTTTCAGTCAATTAATATGTTTTTGAAATACTATGCTTGTAATTCCAGTGTTCTGGGAACTCAGGTTACCAGAATTAATTTAATGTTTGCATGGGGAATTAAAGTTGCTCAGAACCACAAAATCTCATATTGGTCATAGAAATGGTTCGCAGCTACACAAAAACCAACTTCAAAGCCCTTTGCATTAATAGCACAGAGTCTGGTTATGGGGTGAGGCTGACGTAGCTCCCATCCATAATAAATGACCTGCAGGGCAAAGAAGAAGAATCATCCTTGCAGTCACTGGCTTTGTAAGGTGCCTCACCTTTCTGCTTGAGAGATTTCTTTGCCAATGCATATTTAGAGGAGTGAGAACTGTAAAGAAGATGAAAGCACATCAAACATTTATCTCAAGAGTTTCATTTTCTAAGAAATAGCAGGTGTGTCATACGATTTCTCAGAGGGGCAAACACTCCTCTAAAGCCTCTCTGGTACTCACGGAGATGGATGGCATGGAGTATGTAGCGTGGGATGAATAGCTGAAGATAAATATTCTATTTAGAGAAATTGGGGCCAGGTAGTCTATTTCTCACTAACTAAAAGTCTCAGAAACAGTTAAATTATTGTGAACAAAACAAAAGAGAAAAATCCTATAGCAGGCAGTACTAAAAATGACGTAAACTCAAGCTACGATATCTTTAAATCACGCTATTGAAAATCAAGCAACAATTGCCTCCATCTGAGAGTTGTATCTTCTCTCTCCTGGATGCCTCCACCCCACCACTGATACATGCACATCCTACATTCATAAAAATGGAAAACACTTAAGCATGCTGCTGCTGCTGTCACTATTTTTTAATATTTATTTTTGCTATTAAATATGCTCAGTACCCACATATATAAAAGAATAATGTATTTAAAATGACTCCAGTACAAAGTGTTTTTGATTATTTTGTAACAAATGAAGCATGCTTCCATATATGTAGAGCAATTGTTGTCAAATGTATTTTATCTGTGGATTTCCTTCAAATAATAATTTTAATAGGCAATGTTTTCTGTACACTTATCTACTAACTAAATGTCATTCTAATTTCTTTTCAGGAACTAAATTATCTCAACCTCAGATTTTTATGAGATTAGACTATCAGCTGCTTTTAAAAAAAATATAAATGAAGAAACTGAGGCTGTGAGAGATGAAATATCCTAGAGTTAAATAGCTAGTAAGCACTGAAGCTAAGACTTGAACCCAGACCCCAAACAGTCTATTTCTAGAAACTTTACTCCTAAGACTACCTGGCCTAAAAAAGGTAAAAGCAGAGAGGTGCTGATCAATTTATTTATTCAACAAATGATTATTTAGTTACCACTATGAATTATGCTGGTGTTAATTATTAGAAGTAGAGCAATGTGTACAACCTTGTTCTTATGAGGCTTGCATTACTGTAAAAAAACAGACAATGAAACTAGCAAGAAATGGTCAAAGAAAGACAAATGCATAGTAATTGTGATAATCAACTCAGAATTCTTATTTCAGACATGTTTTTTCTATACCCCAGTGATTCCTAATACAATATATATATAGTTCTATGATTCACCAAGTTTAGTCCCCAAATGTTAGAATCATTTATAACTCAAATGCAATAAAAAATTTTGTCAGCTCTATAATTATTGAAATTATAACTTCAATACAAAGTGAAAATGTGTATTTTCAATCTGATGCTTTCTCAGTGCCTCTATAACACAATTGTAAAACAGGCCACAGCCACCTCTCACCTAGATCATTCCCCAATTTCCCACTGCCCTTCCTGCCTTCCCTCTTTCCCTCTTCTAACATTTCTTTCTGTATTTAATGGGACACCGAGTTCTACTTAGTCTACCTTCTGAATCACAGTCAATCCGCATTTTCCTTGTTTTTGCCCTAATTCAGGTCCACATCTTTGACTCTGTCAGAGCTAAGTCAAGGACTGTGGATCACTGCAAAGCTTAAGTCTTACTATATTAGATTGGTAAGAAAGTAATTGCGGTTTTTGCCATTAAACGAGTGGGAAAGCTGCAATTACTTTTGCACCAACCTATTATAAATTTTCCAGAAACATATGTGCAGGTAAAAAACTGAAGTTTTCATAGATACAACTACCACCCAGTGGGAATAAGGAAAAAACATATATTTAAATGGTCTTCTAACTTGAAAAGTTAGGAACCACTGACTTAGACCTCTTGACTAACAGCCCTCAGTTTTTGTTTGACCCTTTTTGCATCCATTGCATATTTTCTTTACTCACAACACTGTTCTCTTTCAAGTGCAGAGACCTGATAAAGTCACTACTGTGCTAAAACATTGATGTCTATTTTTTAAAGTAAAACATCATAACTCCTTAGCCCATTGCAGTAAGTGCTTTGTGATCTCTTTTTTTTTACACCACGCTCTCATTCTTGCACCCTTCCTAAGTTCATTATTATACCTGTAAATTTGCTGCTCAGTAAATGTAAAATTAAATCTTCATAAGGTTTTAGTTCATGGTTTGGCTCTACTATTCTTCTGTTTTTAAAATCTTTTTGACAAAATATTTCAAGACCCAGCTCAACTACTATAATACTTATATAAAGACTTCCTCATGCCTTCTAGACAGATTGATTATTCTATCAGATATGCTTCTATAGTACGTGGTAAGTGCTAACAAAATTAGATATACAATTGTTTCCTCCTGATAGAAAAATCTAAGAGAAGGAACTTTGAAAATTGAAAGTATCTCTGGACTCTAGCATATATTCTGATGCTTAATTGGAATGTAAATATTTGGTATGTAAATAATACCTATATTTATGTTATTCAAATTCAGACTGATAAAGTATGCAAACTATGTACTTTCGAATATCATCCCTTTTTCAATTCTTGCTTACAAATTTTGAAAGTAAGTATATTAATATTTATTAGTATTAATGCCTTAACAACTCTTGATTCATATTCATTCTTAATTAGGGTAAACAGCCTCCTATTTGTTCGTCTTGCCTTAGGCTTACCCTTCCCCCTTTCAGTCTCTACTTTATAGCCAAGAGCTATTCCAAAATCAAAAGTCGAATTATGTTCCTCCCTTGCTTAAATCTCTGTAATGACTGTGTGTGTCCATGATAAAGTTCAAATTCTTTGCCGTGGCTTGCCACATCTTTCCATTCTAGCCCCTACAAATCTCTTCAGTCCTATGTCTCTGCATTCTCAACTCTATCTAACTAAAACCCATAAAATGTCATTTTGCACTCTACACCTATCATCACTTGTTTTAGTTTCCTTTTTAGCATAGACCTTTTGAATGTTGCTTATTCTATACCTCTTTTGTAAATATCCCCTATCATCTCCTTTCAGTTCTTTGGTGTCCTTTCAGGTTAGAGATTGGCTTAAATGTCAACTAGCCCTATATGCCTTTCTTCACCAACTCTACACTCTTTCCTCCTGCAACACAAGGTTGCCATCTTTCCTCTGGCTGCCATCACTGGTTTTGCCCCTATCATAGCACTCTCCCGGGTTCACTTTTATCTCCTATTGAACTGTGTGCATATTTCACCAAACTTCAGAATCTTTAAGTTCTTAAATAATCTGATTTATCATAGTGTCTCCAGAACCTGGCATAGCAGGTATTAAGTAAACAGTTGTTGAGTGAATGAACGTAAATTATTGTTCAGACTGTAGATTCATCCAGAATATTAAGATCAATGTGAAATCTTAGAAAATATAAATCTCAAGCTGGTTCCATATATTCTAAGTGAGAAAGAGTCTTAAGTCGAAGATGATTCTGAGGATTTGACTGGAAGAAAGGGGTTTAACTCAGAGAAAAAGGAATATTCATGGTGATTCAGACCTTAGGAAACCAATCTGGCTTAATAAGTCCTAATCATTTTAGAGTGAAAACCTGATACCCCCCAGACAAGCCAAGTAAGAATGTGTTGGCTTTCTTTATTACAAAGGAAAGAAGACAGATTTGCAAAGGCGGAAACAAAGATTACATGCAACCTGAATTGAGCATATGAACTTGAACAAGTCATTCCCCCTCTTTTGTCCTGTTTCAGCCACAAAATAAGGGAGAAAGTTGAATTTTTCTCCAGGGTTTCTGACGACTGAATTTTGTTTAATGAGTAAGAAAACAGTCCTCATCTGCTATTATCTACTATTCAAAATCCCCTTCAAGGTTTGTCATTTTCCCTTCTGAGGCATTCTGTACAAAACCAAAATTTTGGTTTATAAAATGAAAAAAAGTAATCATATCACTGATTATTTATAAATTCTAACAATGCACCTACATCTCTTTGATGCTCCAGCTTAGGCATGGACCTACATCTGATCGATCAGATAATTTGTCTTCTCCCCATCAGATTAGTCCATGACTCAGGCCAGGCCAATGAGCATCAGCTTAGCATTTTGGCCAGGTTGATTAGAAAATAGATGTTTTCTTCCCACTAGTCATGCCAGGCTGGTAGAATATAAGCTTCAAAGGGTAAGTTTGTGCAAATGATAAGAGCCAATCTGTAAAGAAAGATGATACAAAGGAGAGCAGCGCAGGGAGAGAGAAGGAGAGTAAGGTCTGCTCCTGATACTACTGCTTAGTCAAGTGCTGGTGCTATATTGTGGTTGTGCAGTTTTCAGTTATTGTGAGTTAGCTTACTCTCATCTTAATAGCACTATTATATTAAATTTAGGTTTTTAGGTGAATCTCTTAACATCTGTGTGAGGTTACCATGTAACAATGGAAAAAAATGCCACTTCTTTCAAGGTTGTTAAAATAATGTATGAGAAATTGAATAGCATAATATGTTGATGTAAACCAAGCTTTCTAAAATGCTACCTTCTTTCTTTTCTTGTCTGAATATACATAATGCTGGTGGTTCTATTATCCTTCCCATGGTAAGTCAAATTACTGTCTACATTATCAAATAAGTAAATTTCCAGGACAAAATATGTGGTCAAAGTGTAGGGTGAAAAGTTTATTTATGTGAATAAAGGTTTCACAAACTGGAGATGTGCTTGGGTTCTACAGTCCTCTAATCCTGATGGTCTGTTGCTGAATGCTCTTTATATTTCCTATCATATTTATCTTCACAATAATCCTATGGAGGTCTTCTATTATGGCTGTTTTTACATGATAAAACAACGTTAGTTTCCTTACATTTTCCAGCTTTTAGATCCTGCTGGCATTCCTTCGTCTTATGGTTCTACATCAACCTGACTTCTGCTTCTGTCATTTCTCTGATGCTGAAGACTCTTGCCTACCACTTATAAGGAATGTTGTGATTACATTGGGCCCACCCAGATAATCCAGGATAATCATCCCATCTTAAGACCCTTAATTCAATCACATCTACAATGTCCCTTTTGGCATGTAAGGCAACACATTCACAGGTTCCAGGGATTAGTATGTGGCCATCTGGGATAGGAGGCATTGCTGACATACTATATAAGTCAATCCTTACAGAAATTAAAGGGAATGTTCAAAGCTACACAGATGGTTACTGTGAAGGCTGGGTTTCAATTTCATTGAGGACTGTTTGATTCCAAAGTGCACATTCTTATCTACCATCTCTGTGATATGGAGACACTGCTTTATGGCATGCTCCCTGACGCTATAAAAATATAGAAAACTTAATGTGGATTTACTCTACTGTCAGTCTCAGAAATAGTTTGTTTGGTCCTGCCTGAAGCCTTTTTCTCAGTCATAAGCTGCAGAAAAGTGAATCTGTTGCGTGGAAAAGCGCATCTGTGTGCTTCCTCCAGGCAGTTGCAAGACATTTGTGTCCTTATGATTTACATTGTATACAAATCTTGGCATCCAGTTAGTTTCCTGTTGGCAAAATAACTTTGCTATATACATCATTCTTATCTTAAATGTTTATGAACATCAATCAGTCAACAAGCATTTATCGAGTGCCTAAAAAAGCACTTCATATAAATCAATGTGATATAACTCAGTAAGATAATCACTCAAATGTCACCAATGAAAGTACCATTCCTCAGATGAAAATTTTCAGAAATGTACAGATTGTGAAATCCAAAAGACAGAGTTACTCCATGGCCAAATTATCCTTAAGGATCTGCAATGTTAAAAGAGCCTTCGATGACTCTGTCTCTTTCTTTCTATCTATCTATCTATCTATCTATCCATCCATCTATCAATCAATCATCTGTCTACTTACCTACCTACCTATCCATCCATCCTCCAATACACACACACACACACACACATACACATATGTATCCATGTGTAAAATATTTTCAGTGAATCAGGACTTTAGTTTTTTTTTTTAATTTTTATATAGAACACCCAGCAGAGTGATATGACCACAGTCAGTAAATAATTCAAAAAATATTTGCCAAAATAGCACCTATTATAAGTTGGACTCCAAAGTACAAAAATGCTTTCTAACATTGAAGACTTCACAGTGTTGAACAGAGATCAAAATGCTGAATTACAGTATTGAAGGTATTATACTCTTATTTAACAGCTCTTTTACACAGTATCCAACATGACTAGAATGTTCTCTCCAACCTCTTTTTCTAGTTAACTCATATCAATGGTTCAGGTGTCACCTTCTTTGAATTACTCTATTTTTAATGCAATGTGGATGTCCTATTTACATGATTCCAGCGCACTCAATACTTGCCTCTATAGTGACACAAATGACCAAATTATCTTGCTATTGATTTGTGTTTTCTACTCTACCAGGACCTCCATGAAGTCAAAACTATGTCTTAACCTACTGTTTCCCAGTCCCCAACCTGGAGGCCAGCTCATGTTAAAGAGAAAGTGCTATGGGAGCTAGAAGATAAAAGGTCTAATACTGAGTAGAGGCATTTGAAAAATGAGTTTTCTGCAGTGATGCAACTTTCAATGCAAGTACTACTCAGAACTATATTCCTGCTTCCCCTAGTTGTAAAAGCTCCTCTCTGTTACTTAGTTCAGAATGAGGAAATCAATGTTTTCCTTAAATGGAAGCATATAGATTGTATGTGTAATTCTTCACGGGTAGTAGTGAAAAGAGAAGTTAAGCTTTTGAAATCAGCAAGACTCTACTGTATGTGAAAAATATCACTGGCAGCTGCATGGCAGCCCTCCTTATGGATTTGGATTTGGAGAGCCAAGGGACTCCACATAGGTAAGCTCCATCTATTCAAGTTCTGGGTGTCTAAATGCACTTCTAATAAGATATTCTCTATCCCTGATTAAAGAAATTAAGACTTTACTATAACTGCCTTGTAGAGTGTGTGTATGTGTGTGTGTGTGTGCACGTGCATGTGTGTGCAGGTGTGTGTCTGGTGAGGGGGAGAGAAGAGGCACTGTTTGGTCTCTATCTGCGAATTTGGAATGATGCAGATAGAGACCAAAGTTTTTGTAAGTTTTACAAAGGAAATAACACTTGAACAAGAAATTCTTTAGAAGGCTAGAATTTTGCCCAGTGTAGGACTAGCTATAAGAGACTTTGAGGTGAAAGGAAAATGTATAAAACCACAGTGAGCTTGGGAAAAAGGAGACAAAAATTGTCTACAGCATAAAATGAAATTGGAGCTGGTAGGTGGAGAACAGGAAGGTAAGTTTGGAGAGGTACGTTGGCTCTTGACATTTAAACTGGCCTTGAATGCCAGTTTAAAAAGTAAATATCAGCAGGAAATGGCATAAAATCAGTTTTAATGGAATAATTGTTTAATAAATTAATGAGTAGTATCATTTAGGGGTGAATGTTGTTTTGTGGGTTCTTCATGCCCCTTTAGGTCTAGCTACTTCATCTTTGTCAGAATATACAGTCATTGCAATTTTCTATGCCGAAATATTCATGAGAAACTTCACAATAATGTAAAATTATTCAGGAATCAGTTAAAGAGCTACCTCATTCATGACACGAGTCCAAATTCTCACTCATTAAATCTTCACTAGTCATCTATTTCAAATTTCGGAAACATCATAATTTATATTAGAGTTAATCTTGTTTATATCTGTCTCTTCTACTAGAATAAAAACTCCTTGATCATGAACGATATGTCTGATTTCACACAACTCCCACAACAATGATAATAATAATAACTGTAGCCAATAAGTATATAATGTTTACTGTGTGATAGGAACCTCTCCAAGCAGAATACAAGGATTCAGTCTTTCCATACTTTGAGATAATGAAAATGTGTCATAGACAGACACAAGTTTGCATACCTTGTATATACCAAATTTTCAATTAGAAATTCTGGATCTGGTGTCTTTGCTATTAAACATATGCAATACTGCTCCTTTACCGAAACTAAGTATGGTGCTTTGTATAATTTAATTATACTACTACTATTTTCTTTTTACCCAGAGTCTTACTTCAAAAATATACTCCATTAATTTATTAAATCAACAAATATTTATTAAGGTACTTCCTTTTTGCTTAGGGTTCTGCACCAAACCAGGGTGTCAGCCAAAATGTCACTTATAAGTAAACTTTACTCATTTATAGCAGTTATCAATCTCCAAATTATGTCTTCATAGTTTTTAATGACTAATGTAAACTTGAAGCAGTGTTGATTATTTTAGTGCATTGATTCATCCTTTTAGACTTGTTACTGACAAGCAGCATTATGAAGAAAATGAATTTTAGTAAGAGTTGAGTGGTTGGGAAATTTTGACAAATGACTTTAGACAAATGATTTCCTTGTTTATCAGGGTAGATATATCAGAATCCAAAACAGCGAGAAATTCTTACATTAGAGGAGGGAAAACTTTTAGGCCCAGGAGCAAGCCTTTGATGCAAGAAATGTTGACATTTGAATTCCTTATGTTATAACAGTTTGGAAAATAGCTGCTTACCTATAAAAGTTAAATTTACTCTTTTATCCATTCACATGAATTGCTTGAGTCATGTCAATCTGTTTCTCATGTTTCCAGTGCAGTACCACAAATAAGCTATTATTTTTTTCTCCTGATTTAACATTTAGATTTGAATGTTTTATATGCATTTCTTAACATGGCATTAAATGAAATGCAGAAATACTGGTAACTAAAAACCGTTGTCTTTCTGAGATACAGGAGGTGAAGGATTCAAAACATGAGGCTGCTACTCTGGACCCATTAAATGTTCAGCATTCAACAGCTGTTTAATCTCACCAATGTAGCTAATTAATGACTAGTTCTTCCTAGACTAGCTTTCAAAAGGTCCATTATAACATTTTTTTTGTGGTCTTCTGTACTATGGTTCTCTCTAATATGACAGCCAATCAAATAGTGTCCAGTTAAGGCAACAAACAGATACGTTAAATATTTTCAAAAAAACTGCTAACATGTTTTACACATTTAAAAAATAACATTAATATTAAAAGCTACTACATAAATATATAATCACATGACCTAACTTTCCATTTTTCAGATCACATATTCACACAAAAATACTAGTTTTTATAGTGAGTTGATCTCTCACTTTGCAACCCCTGCATTTTCTACTAATTGCTTTCATTTATTTCTTTTTTCCCTTTTATTTATCCTAATGTTTCTCAGTTTGCATAGGACATTTTAAAAGTTCACAATGCTTTTACTCCAGCCTGTTCTCAACCGATACCTAGAATGTAGATTATAATTGCTCGACATTATCATATTTGCCGGTGGTGATATCAGGTAGCATTGTCTCAATAACAAACTGAATGCTTAAAGGAGATGCTATGGGAGAACAAATGTACTTTTTTATAAAATGGCAACAAGCAGATAAGGTAATAGATAATGAGTGTTACATATTTTATTTCAAATCATCAGATAACATTGTCTCCGCTATTTCAAATGTAAATGATAAAATGATAAAATGACAAATAATAAAAAAATATAGCTAAGATATCTGCCTAAATTAAAAATACATTTAGACATTAATGGAAATTACATTTTCTGAATCATAATTTTAAAAAGTATACATATAATTTTATTTCCAGTGACATTCCCAGGATATTATGTGATATTCAGTTAAGTATTTTATTATTCAATGAACAAGTGCAAACACCAACAACACCTCTTGAACAACCTACCAGATGTTATTCATCACTTAAGTAAAGAATACTATCCTTTCTGTTGTACTGGTACTCAGTGAAGTTATACAGATCCATAGGAGCTTCCAGAGAATATATAAATTATTAAATCAGAAAATAATCTAGATTTCCCTAGGTTTATGCTAAAACCCATAACTTTGCAATTATGGTTATTGCAACTTGAATGATATGTGAGTAACAAAAGAAAATACCATCTGCCATTAAAATTATTAAATTAACTCTCAAAAAAAGTGTATTTTAAAATTAACTACCAAATAAAACTCACAGATTCTAGTAACCTTCACAATTATTAATAATTGAATTTAAAATGTATCAAAAAACATAATTGATATATGACTCATTTTTAAATATGCATGCTGCAAACTTAGCAAACCTAATGCTTTGGTGCATAAAGGAAACAAAAATGTCATCCATTCAAATTCTAGAACAAAAATAAATCATTTATTTCCATATTTCTGTGGAATAAGGTAGAAACCACATATAAGAAGAATGAATTTCAGAGATATGTTCCATCGTTTTCATGAAGTACTAAGAAGTCTAAAGAATACAAACTCTAAGCAAGTTACAATGATTATAGAACTTACTGGTTGATAGTTCCTGTTAGGTTAGTTTCCCTATCTTTCCTCTTTCCTTTTACTCATATGAACCTTTGTTTTCCTTTCAGATTTAATTCATGACTGACACAAACATTGACTATAATCCAAATAATTTAATTATTTTTTTCCACTTTGCAAATTGAACTGTTTAAACTTATTGTTCAGTGAGCACAAACAAAAATAAAATATTTATCTCAGTGCTTTATCTGTAAGAAAACAACAGAATATTCCAATCCCCATAAGTTATAGTTCTTGGTTTCCAGCTTTAAGAACCACAGTGTCGGGCCCGGCGCGGTGGCTCATGCCTGTAATCCCGGCACTTTGGGAGGCCGAGGCAGGCGGATCACAAGGTCAGCAGATGACGACCATCCTGGCTAACACAGTGAAACCCCGTCTTTACTAAAAAATTTTTTGAAAAATTAGCCGGGCGTGGTGGCGGGCGCCTGTAGTCCCAGCTACTCGGGAGGCTGGGACAGGAAAATGGCGTGAACCCAGGAGGCGGAGCTTGCAGTGAGCCGAGATAGCTCCACTGCACTCCAGCCTGGGTGACAGAGCGAGACTCCGTCTCAAAACAAACAAACAAGCAAAACAAAACAAAACAAAACAAAAACCAACCAAACAAAAAAGAACCAGAGTGTAAGAATAAACACAGAATCTCTACTTTCAAAAATTACGTAATTATTAAGAAATGCGGTGTCACTTACCAGTCAGTTTACATCTTAGCATCCATCTCCAAGCAAAATGGACACTGAAAAAATAAAAATATAAAAACTGAGTATTTCATAGTAAACTTAGACATCATATTATATTTTTATGGCTACATTAACTCAGCTATGATTTAAATATATGGTATTCAGACAATGCATTTCAATCACACTAAGCAATTTGATTATTTGGAATGAACAAGATTCTCCATAGATAGGCGAATCTGTACAAACACATCTTCAAAATATATGACAAAGGAGTAAACTGTTTGAAGACATCAACCAGGGTTAAAGTGTATTAAAGATCAAAAATAGTTCCAATTAAAGTCTTTCCCTACTTAATTGTCTAAGCAGATGTGATAAAAATCTATTGTAGCCTTATGTCATGACAGGAGGATTAACACACTTCTCTAAAGGGGCAGATAGCAAATGTATTAGACGTTACAGGCATGCAGTCTCTTTTCCAAGTACTGAATTATGATTGTATGTAAGTAAATGGGTGTGTCTGTGTTCCAATTAAACATTCCTGACAAAAATAGAAAGCTCACTAGGATTTGGCTTCAGGCCAGTTTGCTGACTCCCAGCAAAACACATTGGGAGTTCCAAGTCAAAAATATCAGTCTTAATACTTGGTGGACAATAAAATATAGAGAACCACAGGAACTGAATTATTAGAGCCCTTAACTTCACAATAATCTATGTGATTTAAAATATCCTTTAAAAATCTGTGGAGTTCTCAGCCCAGAATGATGACATATGAGACTGAGAGTAATTATTTATAAACATTAAAAACATAAAGTACATATGAGATATATACTAAAGGAAAAGATGAGACCTTCTACAGTTAGAGAGTTACACTGTGGTTATGGAGATTATTTACAATAACTTAAAGTGACATACGTTTATGTATATTCTATTGTTATTATGTAAAGATTTGATATTTGTAAACTTCAGATTGGCCAAAATTTATTTGTAACCCCCAAATCAATACTTGTGGCACTTTTGAGGTCAGTTGTGGGTACATGCAGAATGACAAAAATTCTGGATTACCCAACAACTTATCTTCCCTGAGGCTGAACAAGGCAATGGTCTATCTTCTTGTTTCAGCTCTCATACTGGACACAAGTGTCCTTTTCATGGTCTATTTAGTGTCACACTTTTCTCATTTTTTGTGTTTTTGTTGATGATTTTACTGTTAAAAGTGGCTCCCAAGTGTAGCACCAAAATGCTTTATCACACTCTGAGCACAAGGAGCCTGTGATGTGCCTTATGGAGAAAATGTGTGTGGTAGGTAAGCTTTGTTCAGGCACAAGGTATAGTGCTGGTTGCTGTAAGTGCAATGTCTATGAATCAACGATATATACTAATTAAGGTATCCTTACACATAAAACAAAGTTTTGTATGTCAGTTGACAACAATGTTGTGATCTCGGGCTGGCAGGAACATAGTCCTGTATTTCCCACAGGAGCAATGGTTCAGTATGTGCTAATTCATGGTGACTTCATAGACATAAGTACTGCAAATAGAGTTGACTGTGGATATGCGTATGTGTGTATGTAAATATATAAATGTGTGTATATCATATATCTCCCTTAGAATAGTATATTAACTACATTGTCTAATAGTCCCCATCACCAATAAATTATTTGAAAAAGCCACTGCTTTTTCTAATGAAAGCCTTCCATAGATAATGGATCTTCTATAAGATGATGATGGACAGTGTTCTTAACTGTATTATTCACTCACAATCACTAGAAAGTGCTGGGTATTTCAGGTATTTTTCAAAGATATTTATTCTATTGTAACATTTAAATGAATTGGACTTGTACTATGAAATTCAGTGGGAAAAAAAGCTGAATGAATAGCTTATTTATAAAGTTATTTATTCCAAACTTATTTATAAAGCTACCTTTTATAAAGAACAGTTATAAATCAGCAAAATGCCGCTTTAAAATGAGGATTATGGAAAGATTTAATGAGAAATGTGAGGAGCAACTGTTTATACCTAAAATACCACTTTGTCACTAAATACCTCTTCATTTTTGGAACTCACAATACCTATACCTCATTACTCTCATTACTGTAGACTCCATTGTAATAATCGTTTTACCTTTCCTTGGCTTTGATCTCTTCTTAACCCCTACTCTGGTGTCTGACACATAAGCAGTTCTCAGTGCTCTTAGTGAACTACGATTACGGCATAGTTAAGTGTCATCACATCACAATGGAGCTTCACGGGCATTTTATGTAGACGTATATATGTATACATAATTCATAATATTTAAAATGCAACATTTATCTCAGTATAAACTACTTCACACCAATTAGTTTAACTCATACTCCCTGGGGATTTCCTTTTAAAATTTCCAATCTTCACCTCAGTCTAAGCCTAGCCTAGAATCGTAGACAAAATGTGGACTTTGGTTAAATAGCAATTCTGGCTCTGCTACTTACTAAGTGCATAACATCCAAAAAGTTACAAAAGTTTTCTAATTTTCAGTTTCTTTATATATTAAGTGTGTGTAGAATAACACCCCTCTTGAGATAGTTATGAGGAGTTTGCCAGATCTTATATGTTAAAATGCCTGACATGTATTATCCACTTTGCAAATGTAAGTTTTCTTTCTTCCAAGGTTGTACTTATGTGCATATCTTGAAACAGTTCAACAATAAATTTGTGTCTCATGTTGTTTTTAATTTTCAGAAGTGTAGGAATCTGGATGCAGCTGGAAGGCTGCGAGTTATCAAAAAAAAAAGCCTCTGCTATAGGCAATAATTTTAATGTTAATTAACTCCATCTGGAAGGAAAAGCAGGTGTTGAAATTGATCACTTAAGTACAGAAAGCAAGGCTGTTTACTAAACTCTCCTTAAATTAATTTGGCTGAACTTGTGGTTAAATTGCTTTCAAGTCACTTTTCTGTAAATGTCTTATACCAAATGCTGAAATTGGAAAAAAGACGTAGACCAAGCAGATTTTAATGAAATGTAACAAATTGGACTGAAAGGTCATCTAAAAATAAAAATTACATTTTAAAAATGAAAAAATGCAATAGTCAGTTTTGCTTCAACAGCAGATGGAATTTGAACAAAAAAATCTAGGGAATTTCTGCATGTGGGCCACAAATCATTTGCATCGGATTAATGTGGTTTGTCCAAGAAAAGTTTTGGGCTCTTGGCCAAACCTATTGAGTCAAATTTGCCCCCTAGAAATCAGCATTTTAACTGCCACCCAGGTGATTTTTATTCTTACTGAAACTTAATCCTTGTTCTAAGGACAGAGAAACACCAAATCACACTAATAGTGACACAGGGCCCTGGATCTATGACAAATAAGAATAGTAGTATTCTGAGAAGGTAAAATATAGCAGCGAAACTTAGAAAATATTACTAAGAAGAGGCATGCCCAAGTAAAAACTATATATATATATATATATATATATATATACCATTTAATAAAATATTGGCATAGTGGTAGCATTCATTTAATTGTTTTGCCTTCTGCCATTCCCTAACTCCTCAATAGAAAGTCCAGGTCCCTTAAACTTTTTTTCAAATCTTTCCATAATCTGATTTGATTGTCCATTCCATGTCCAGAGCATGGTTTGAAAGCAGGAGCCTCAGCATCATCCAGACTACCAGAATCAGAAAGTCTGGGGGTGGAGCAAAGTGACCCGTGGTGTAGCAATGCCTCCAGGTGATTGTGATGCACCCAAAAGCTTGAGAACCAGTGTGCATTCATCATGGTTTAACATAGTTTAGTCAACTGATGTGAACAAGGCATGAGAATGAGACTGTAACGTAGGAAACATCATAATTGGGTTTCTTGTTTCCCTGTCAAATAGAAAAAGAGATTGCCAGAGCCTGCTAGTGTCTCCAACGATGAAATAAGCAATACTTATTGAATATTTACATGTCAGTGCTCTTCTGAGTGTTTTACACTTATTGCCCAATTAATCCTTACACAACCTAATATGGGTTTAAATATTATTACCATTTCACAAAATGAAACTGAGGTACCGAGAAATTAAGTGACAACCCCAAAGCCACACAACTGCTAAGGAATAGAACCAAGAATTGAACTGGGACAGTCTGACTCTAGAGCAAATGATTTTTATCGCTCTTAAACTCTTAGGAAATGTCATCGACTCTCAAACACCACCTGAAGAATTCTTACCCTTAATTAAGAGAGACAATGACCAATTTTAGGAAACGAGTAGAATTGATCAACTCAGAATATTTCCAAGATTATGTCGATGATTTTTCCAACATTTCTCCTTTTTTTGACCACCTTGAAGTGTGACTATCTGTAGGCTTCTCTTCAAACATCACTTTACTAGAAAAGCCTGTGGTTGTATGAATGTGAAGCAAAACATAGTGTATCAGAGCCTAGGTTTTCTTATCTATAGACAGAATATAACAGTAATATTATTTAACCATATGGAAATCATATGAAATGAAGCAGTATATGTGAAAGTACATTTTTAAGTTTTAGAACATTAATTTTATGCTTGAAATGTGGTGTCACAGAATTTTTTATATACAGGATTGTAAAGACCTATTGATTAGACAGTATCTAACTGATCTTTTATACCATAATTAGCACTACTTTTATAAACTATTTTCATAAAGTGCTTTTGTGTTAGCAATTCATTTATCAAACCCCAACTATCACCCTCCACTACACAGTAAAATAATATTTTTCAAATTTTCTTGACAAAAAAATTAGCCTGAGGTATTTTTTAGAAAGCTGTTTTCTGTACCGTCTTCCTGTAAATTCTAATTATTTGGGACTAGGGTGGGACCTAAATATAGTATCTATAGATTTTAAGAAAGATACCAAGTGATTATTATGATGAACTGAGTGTGGAAAATACTACAGTAAACTCAAATTCTTTTAGATATTTAAAAATAAAATTACAAAAAAATCCTTATACTCTTATTTCATAGTAGCATAAAAATTATTTTTTGGATGTAAGTATGCTCATTTGTTTATATACAAATGAGGATAGGCATAAGAATATTCTGTTCTAAGAAACACTGCATATTATTGTGTTAAAATTGCCTACAGTATTCAGTACAGTAACATGTTTTAGAGTTTGTAGCCTAGGAACAATAGGCTATACAATATAGCCTAGGTATATTGTAGGCTGTACCATCTAGGTTTGTGTAAGAATACTCTATGAAGATTGCAAAAGGACAAAAATGCCTATGGATTCTTTTCTGAGAACCCAACCCCATTGTTAAGTGACGCATAACTGTGTTTATCTATCAAAATACTTAAATAAATACCAGGTTATCAGTTCTTTACCTCAATATATTTGTCAGTAATGGTAGAGGAGTAATCATTTCCTAAAAGGAAAATATATTTGAAGAAGGTATTAATTTGGATAGACTAGGTTATGATACAGTAATAAATTTGACCCTAAATTTCAATGGCTTAATACAGCAAGTATTTCTTGCTCAATCACAGTACATGTCTACTGAGGAGCAGAAGGGATTGGGAAAATTAGAATGAAGAAGCTACTCCATGTGGTTACTAAGGGAACCAGACTGAGTTTCTACCGCCTTCCAGTTACAGCACTTAGAATTTGCCGGTTCTTTGATTATCAAGGTAGGGGAAGGGAGAAACTGAGAAACAGCACTTGAGTGTCTCACTGCCTCAAGCTGGAAATGACACATTTCAGTCCATAGTTCATTGGCCAAAACAGTCAAATGGCCCAGTCAAAATGAAAGGGGGCTTGGAAGTACGGAGTGACATATGGAATATTACACAAACCTTATTATCTCTGCCTCTGTCTACTTTAAGCCCAATGAGTTTCCTAAATAATCACCTATCTTTAATCAATTAAGAGCTACCAAGTAGTCTGGGAAAAAGATAGGCTTTAATTGAACTGGTCTCTCACCCCAATAATTTGAAATTTACTTGACTGTTAGTGGATAATTCATTAAATTACAAGGAGTATACATTAAATAGCTAAGTTGTGTGATACATGCTTTGATTGCAAAAAGTGAACACGTTTTAGTGAGGCAGAGCTTCATGAAAGAAATTGGATAAATTAGGACCATACGATTTAGAAAAAATCTGAAAATATGCTAGTAGAGAAACTTTGAGGCAACTATCAGAAGAAAATATGTCATGTTTGTGTTATTAAGATAAGCATAGAAATGAGTACATGATTTATAAAAACACACTATGCCTCATCATTATAGGAAAGAAAAAAATCATTTTTGAGATCCATTCACATGCAAAGACTCTGCTAATGCTTTACCTATGTTATCTGTATTTCTTCACTGCCAAAAATCATTAGAGGCAAACATCATTCCCATTTTACAGATGAAATAAAAAACATGAAGCAACTAGGCCAAGGTAACACAATTAGTAAATAGCAAAACTAAGATTCAAACCCATGATTGGGGGTCCATTGTTTATGTGTGGGAATGTTTGTGTATTTTTCCCATTAAGTGATGCTATGATAACCTAGAGCCTCCTTCACTAAACACTGCCTTTATGACAGAGAAAGAATATTTCTTCATAAAACTGTATTAGTTATTTTGAATCAAGTCATAATCTACTCCTAGCCATACTTAGTGAGCTTGTGGTAATGTATGTATAACATCTCTGTGCTACGGGACCTTGGACATGTAAAACAAATAGGCAAGATCATTGAGGCATATTCCTTTGAACAGCCCTTCTCCGCCTTTTTCTTCTAAATTGCACAAGAATTGGCAGCTAATTAGAAGCTCATTAGCAACATTGATAAACCATGTGACAAAAACAAATGCTGTGCTAACAGAAGGGACAGAACTTTTCAATGAATATGAAATAGGATATACAGATAAAACCAATTTGCTGAAACTAGCTTCCTATGCTTCTCACTGTATTTTATGTTTTCTTAGTTCATTCATCCATTCAAATATTTATTAACTACTATGTTCAAGACAATGTAGTTTTGAGGATGAAAAAATGACTCAAACACAATCCCTTCAAGGAGCTCAGGATATATATAGCAAGCTGATTAAGGAGTCTGTACAGTTCCTCTTTGTAAATGACCTTCATGAAGCTAGAAACAGATCTTTTTAGGTAAAACTTGGCATTATATTGATGCATCCCATACATGCACATCTGTGCAGCATCTGACTACACATTTGCTAGACTGCTGTGAAAGTGGACATGAAATCTATGGCTAAGAAACAAAGCAAAACATTTGATATGTATGAGAAGTGGATCTTAGACATTAGTTTGTGGTGTTTTGATGGACAAGTTTTCATGTAAATCTGAACTGCTTCTTTTCCAAATAAAAGCATTTAATTATTCTCCATTTGCAAGAAAGTTCTAACTCCTTAAATTGATATACAAGGTTTTGGCTTATCTTTCTTTTCTCTTTATGCCCTTCCCTCAATCTTTTGTGGATCTCAGAACGTGCCAGGCCATTTCACATTTGGGCTACTTACTCCTTTTAGCTTGGCACCCTACCAGCTCACTTTATCTTTATAATTCTTTCTCACACATCAAGATACAGGTAACCATCAAACGTAGAAAAATCTTCCTTGAACTCCAGCTGAAGTTGCTTTGCTTTCTGCAGTCCCCACTATTTGCTTACATTGAACTCATCACACCATGTAAGAGATACCTTATTTGACCCGCTATTTCTCCCTTTTAGTCTTTGAGATTCTCAAGAGCACAAGTTGTGTCATCTCTGTATTTTTGGTAGCTAATACTTTGCAAGGAAATAGTATGAATTTAATAAATAGTTGATTAAGTGAACCAAAAAACTTGTGTGCTATTCAGATCCAAATCTATGATAGGAATATATGAATGCTGCACTAATATGTTTCCATCACAGGAGAATCTGCTTTAAGCTATAGGCATTTTTTTTAAAGATGTGTATCTACGTTATCCACTTAAATTCAGCCATTTTAATAAGATAGATAAGTAGACCATATAGAACAAAGATTTATATGAATGTCGATTTTTAATGGTTGCTCTCAATATAGTTTGAATTTGTTATGATCATATCTTAGTGGAATGATTATATCTAGGATATTCCACTAGAATTAGAAACTTTTTAATCCTCTTCTTCCACAGGTAGCAGCTATCTGAGAGTTCTTTACCACCCTCCTTTGCAAAAAAGCTAAAACTTAAAAAAGTATAACATGTTTTCTTCTGAACTTTCTTAAGTGCAGATAGAAAAGAAAATATAAAAAGAGAGAGAAACAACTCCTAGGTTCAGACAACGAGAAGACGAATGCAACTTAGGAATGGAACCTAAGACACTTGTGAAGCAAATAAGGAAGTTGAGCCATAAAATGAAAGACTGCTGTGACAATTAACCTCTGAATACCACAGTGAGTATACAGTTCTCTTACCTCCCAGTTCAGTGTTCTTTCCAATAAACCTCCTTTCTAATTTATATTTCTTAACTCAGGAGTAACCGTCTTCCCAGAATTGAAAGATAACTGTGGCTGTAGGAGTCAGGCCAACTGATAGAAAAGCAGTTGTTTTGAATCTGATTTAAAGTGGCATCTAACTAGTAACCTTTGACATATCTTTTAACTGCCTCCTAATTTTTAAAATAGTGACACCTGAAAAGACAAAGGGCGAAAACTTTTGAGATTGCCAAAATGAGGAATCAGGTGGTCTTAATTTGATAGAATGTGTTGGTTAACTTGTGCCTTGCCTCATGAAGGAGATTAATTTCTCTTGCAAAAAGAAGGAAGATTCTTTGTATTGGTACTACATTAACTCGGAGACTCAGGGTCCATTAAAAGAAAAGAAAAACCAACTTTGGTTGTTGTGGTGGTGGTAGTTTCGAGTGACAGAAAATAAAGCAGTAAAGAATGAGATATGATTATATTTCAGTTTAGAAGAGCCATGCCAGATGAATTTCTATGCACATATGCAATTGCCTTCCAGATGTTAAACTGAGAAAAGATCCCCTAAGAATTCAAATATTCAGGCAGAAGATTTAAGAGCAATCTCCAGACCCTATGTGTTGGAAAACCTCACATCTATATATCTCTATCATTGGCTCTATTTGGAAGAAAAAAACAAAAACTTAACAAAAAAGTATAATAAATTCTAAATATTCAAAAGACATATATTCTATGAAAACTAACATAAATTTTAACAAAAGGAATTTTTATTAAAAGTCAAAATTATATTACCTCTTTGAGATAGAATCAGAAAAATAAAAGTTTTTAAAAGTCAAAAGAAGAATGTTCTTTTTTACTTTAAAAAAATCTCCTAAAAAAGTAGTCAAAAGTGTCAAACTCATTTAAAAAGAATGCATAAAACATAAAATTATATTACCAGTGTCAAGGAGCCAATGTGAAGACACAAGTCTAATCAATAATTTAGAGTACAGTCTAAGAAATGTTCTGAGAATACAGAAGAAAAGTAAAAATGTGGCAAAGATTAAAATAAGAGAAAGATAACAGAAGACAGAAAAATGACAGAAAATGTCAGTCTTAAAATTTCAGGAGAAATAAATAAAATTTATGAAATATTTAACAATGATGAAATTGAAGACATTTCTCAGGAAGCAAAACTATGAATATGTCTTTAAACATTTTGGCCTAAATTACATAGAAATATTCCACACCAGGATGAGTTTTAAAGGAACAAAAATGTTGAATTTCAATGATAAAGATTTAAAAACACGTAAGCATTAAAATGGTATCTTGAAAAAAAATGGAATGAGTTTGCTTTATGCTCTTGTGCATAATTTCCAGAATATGAATTTGTCACCATCACCTGTGACAATAAATTTCAAAAATAATACAACAAAATTTCAAGGATTTTGAGTCTTTATATGTATATTTTTCCAAAGTTAATGAGTATGGTGCAAATATATACTAACCTGTATCAAGTAGTAATGTTCAGAAAATGTATTTTTTTAAAGATAACTTAAAAATAGTTTTTAATCTAAGATAAAAATCAAGGAGAAAAATGAGTGGGAAATTATGTTACAAAAAGGCAAGTGAAAATGAGTTTAACATTTAAGTAAGTCTAAATTTTTAAATATGGGTAATGTGTTTCTGAAACAAATTTAAATTTGGGTAATGTGTTTATAAAACAAATATGGTAAATGTGTTTATAAAACAAATTTAATATTAGAAATACTCAAAGATAAGCTATTTATTTAAATATATTTTATTAACATTGACAGTTGGGCAGTTGATTAAAAACTAGAAATTCACTTTCATTTGGACATTTGAAGTAGGTTTTAACTTATACAGTTATTTAATTATTAATATTCACCATTATTGTAAAAAACAGAAGTAAAAGGAAACACACATGCCTATGTTTTTGTGCCTGCGTGTGTATATGAGATTATATACATATGGTCCCTGACTTACCATAATTTGACTTATAGGTTTCTTGACTTTTTGATGGTATGAAAGTGATAAGCATTCACCAGAAACTGTGCTTCCTGTTTTGAAATTTGTTCCTTTTCTGAAATTGCGATATCCGGGATTATGCTCTCTCATGATGCTGGGCAGCGACAGTAAACCTCAGCTCCCAGTCAACCATGTGATCATGAGGGTAAAACACCAACACTGTACTGTACAGTGTAATGCATTCAATACGTTACATGAGATATTCAATACGTTATTATAAAATGGCTTTGTGTTAGATGATTTTGCCCAAATGTAGGCTGATGTAAGTGTTCTGAGCATGTTTAAGGTAGGACAGGCTGAACTATGATGTTTGGTAAGTTGGGTGTATTAAACTCATTTCCAATTTATGGTATTTTCAAATTATGATGGGTTTATTGTGACTTAAGCCCCACTATAAGTTGAGGAGCTTCTGTATAAGTGCTTATGAAATGTGATGTTTTATTTACTCATAAATGTTAGGAATTTACAATACAGACTATTCTCAGGATAGTAACACATGTCCAGTTCTCGTTGATAGTAATCAGAGAAGGTTTACTTAAAAAGAAGCAATTTCAGCTGATATTTGAAGGATTAGTACAAACTAAGATTGTACAGTACAAGAAAAGTATCACAAGCTTCATGATGTAAGTAACTTTTTAACAAACAGGCATTTATAGATCCATTTGCGTCCCTTACTCCTAACATCCTTAAGCAAGTCATGTTGCCTCAGCCTTTAGAACATATTCCATCCATACATTCTTTGCTACCTCCAGTGTACCTCTCTTCTCTAGTCTAAAACATCTCTTGCGTGTACTATTGCAAAAATTAAAAAAAAAAAACTGCTTTACCTGTACACATCTAAACTCAGACTCATTGTGTCTGTATCTCTCTGGGTATTTGTTCCTGTAAATTTTTAAACAATTTATAGGCAAGTTACATGTTTCATAGCCCTTTATTTCTAAATACTTCAGCATAGTTTTCCTAAGAATAATGATATTCTCTAACGAGAATATCTTCCACAACTTCAGTTAATTTTATATAGATACAACACTTTTGTCTAATTTATTGTTTGCATTCTAACATTGTGATTATTCCCAATAATGTTCTCTGTAAGCACTATTTCTCCTCCAGTATAAGGCCAGAAAGAACATTACTTCTCATGTCTTTTTAGTCTTCTTAAATCAGAAATGTTACCACAGCCTTCACTGACTTTTATGTTACTTACATCTTTAAATAATTCAGCCCTCTATCCCCTCTCTTTTTTAACAAATAGAACATTCTTTCTTTAGGGCTTGTCTGAGATTTTTTTTCATGATTAGTTTCGGGCTTTGCATGCTTGGCCAGGACACTATATAGGTGATATGCCTTTCTTAGGTTTGGCGGCACACAATGTCCATTGATCCCTCACTAGTAATTTTAGCTTTTATAATACGGTAAAAGTTGTGTCTGCTTAATGGATATTTGTTTATTGATGATGTATAACTAAATAAATATTTTACAATTATGCAATTCAGACTATCAGGTTTTTTGTGGTCACATAAATTTCTACCATTGAATGGTGTTGTGTTGGTTGTGTTAGACTATGGGTAGCTACCATGATTGAGGTATTTTATTAAAATTATTAACCCTATTGTACCCTATTGTAGATACTATGGTGTGGTATCCAGAGCTGCCTTTTGGGAATATGGCTCTTGTTGTCCCACCTGCTGGGGTTGGTGGCTGCTGATGGCTCAAAGCAATTCCTCCTTGGGAATTGCTATAGGGGAGATAGATGTACCTAAATCAAGATTATGCTCCCTCTTGATGTATGTGATAGTGGGGTGGGACAGGGCAGCCTCAAACTAATACTAGTGGATGAAGTATTATACCAGTGAAGTGTTAACAAAATCCAGGTCTCTCTGCCTTAATTTCAGTTACTCTTAAAGACTAGACCAGCTCTAGAATTGTACCCAGAACTTGGTGAGGCATCTGCAGCAACTTCTCCCTCCACCCAGTCCCACTTCCCTTACTTCCCTTACATTTCTTCAAGGTGCTATTCCTAAAAAACACCTTTCCACCCACTTTGTGAACCTCCCTCCAGAAAAACCAGCTTTGTGCTACAAGTAAATCTCTAGATAACTGAGCATCTGTTTTCTGAGTGAACTCAATCTAAGGCAGAAAGGAAGCATTCTATATGTGTGCATGTGCTTATTGATGAAACTAATATTGCAAGGCACAATTTATGCAGGATGTTCTCGTTCTTTCTTGAAAATAAGTTCCTGTTGATAAGGTATTATCTATACTATTTTTGAGATCAACAGAGTAGAGTTTTACCTTTCTTGATAGGTTTGAATAATAAAGGCAAATCTAATTTACCTAGGAAATGAATTGATAAATAGATAGCTAGATAGGTAGATAGATAGAGAGAGAGAGAGAGAGAGAGAGAGAGAGAGAGATAGATAGATAGATAGATAGAAAGAAAGACAAATGAATGGGAGGTATTAAAGTTTCAAAGTATAAGCTTTCACTCCTATTTTATAACACTGCTTGTGGAAACTGCATTGAATAAACCCCTTTCAACCTGTAAATGAGTAGAGTGATACAAAGTTTTCTCATGAGCATATTTAGGTAGTTTCTCATCATCAAACAAGACTCAGATAGGTATCATACTTACCAAAGGGGGATATAAAGCTTGATGTGGTTAAATAACTGGCTAAAAGCTATGTGGCAGCAAGTTGTAGAACTGGGATTTGAACTGGTATAGTTGACTTCAAAAATCTTTATCATTTACAATGTCACTACTTCAAAATATAATTTACTAACTTCTTAAATTGCTGGAAGGAGGGGAGACTTCAAACCTCATCAATAGTATTTGAATTCATAAATGATTACTTCCTCTGAAGAATCCAGATAAATATTCAATGTAATGTGAGAGCTCTGTATCCAGAGAAAACTTGGTTCAAACTTGGACTTTGCCAAAGTAGCTGAATGACTTTGGATAAATTACCCGCCCTACCTAAATCCCTAATTCTTCATCTAAAAATCAGAATGATAATAACCTAGAGTTTTTGTGGGGATAAAACATGTTAATGAATTAAAATGCTTATTAGCATAGTACTTGGCACATAGTAAGCACTCAATAAATGTTAGCTGTTATCACTATACCTACCTAATCTATGTAAAATTTGGAAAAACATTATTGAAAGATTGATTCTCTGTTCTTTCTTTGTACTAACATGATATTTATACATCTCAACAAATGACAAGGTATTTCAAGATCAAACATATAACAACAACTCATTAATTATATTATCCTTTTAGTAAATCATTATCGGAACAAGTCATTAGGCGACCTTTTCTGGTTACCACAATCCAATAAAACTCACATTAGCCAGTGTTTCAGGAACATTAGTCTAATGTGCTTTCAGAGATCACCTTCTCTGAGCAGTATAATAAGTTTGTGTGAAAAGCATAAAGCATGTAATACATAATAAAATTTGGATTTTGACGAACCATCTTGGCAAACTGACTAGTACTATAATTCAATAGTGAGCATTCCTTAATTAATGAATTAAAAAAGCCAAGAGCATGCCCTAAATGCTACAATTGATTACAGTTTCACTTATTTTCTATTTTTACTATATTCTCCTGATTTGTTGAGCAATAGATAGTGAATCTTAAGTGATCTCGGTAATGAAAATGAAGAATGGGAGCAACTGAAAAAGAGAGCACAATTACCAAGTTGTGTAGCTTTCAACGGATACTTTTTTCCTGAAAATATTAGCGATTTTGATTTAAATGTGAATGTAAATTGACTCAGGTGTTTTTCCTAACTATAGCCCTCCTGGGTGTATAATATTTTAAAAAAAAATCACTCACCCTCTGGATCACACTCAACTACATATCAAAGTTGAAACATTTCAGGAACATTAAGTCAGTAGATTATTTCAAAGAATAACTTCATCATTCAACTTCCTATGGCTTTTGAAACTAGTTTATTACCATTTATTGTAATTATGTGTTCAACTCTCCTTCAAGGCTGTAAGTCTCTAAGGATAAGAACTTTCCATAAATGTGTGTGTATTTTTCCTGATAGTGACTTAGAAGATATTGAATGTATGAATGCTGATGAAATGAACATATGACAGACCATACGATAAATAGCAAATAAAAGTTCTTCATTTGGGTTAAAATATTTTCCTAATAATGTACTCTAATTTTCTGAACTATCCCCAGAAATGTTAGCATGTTAGTATATTTCGACTAGTCTTAGATGTCATAAGAGGAACCATTATTTTTTTCAATAATGAGAAATTTTTTAAAAAACACTATCAATTTAACTATGACATGCCTTCATTACTAAGACAAATTCAAATTTTAGTGATATAAAATTTGGGAATAAATCCATCTTAGAATTAATACTGCTTTTGGCTTTTATACTTTTATGTGAACACACTTCATGTAAAATTTTTCTTTTGCTAGAAGAAAATTTAAAAAGAATAAAACAAAAATTGTTTACTACCCCTTAATAAAAAAATGACTTAGAGGCCACTAAGGAGATTACAGATAAGTCTCTACTCTTTAAGTATTTACTTATTTCTTTTTTTAAAGCTAGTTCTGGCAAACTAAAAATTGTCAAGAACGTTTGTGGGAGAAATTGAACTTTCTATTTCACTTAGACTCAGCCACTGTTAAAGGAACTATTTTCCCCCCAGGGTTGGTATAAGGAGCAACAGCATGGAAACAACATTAGTAATAACATTTCAAACCCCAGATGTTGTAGGTATTGTATAATAGAAACAATTTCATGCAGGAAAAAGTAATTTTTAGGCAAATTTATTTAAGTTCATTTACATTAGTTGTAACTAATAATAGCTACAACTTGTGAACTATCACTATTTTCTAAGCCAGCTGTATATCAATGTTTTCTACAACAAAATAAATCATGTAAGCACAGATAATTCATAGAGACTTACAGTTTATGATTTGTATTTTAAAGTAAATATAGAGAAGTCTGCATATATTTAAAAGAGTTATTATCTTTCTGTACTTTTGGTATCAGGAAACCAATTAATGGTGAGTTTTGAAAGAAATAATCACCTTTGGAAAATCCAATTTGCCTTGACTTTAGACCTTAGCGTAACAAAACCAGGTAAATTACGATATAACCCACCAGCTGTTTTAGAAATTTTGGAGGTAATTTACTGCATTACATTGAAATAAATAAATGTCTGAGCCACTGCTTCATTTTCTTTTACATAAAGTGGGGCTTCTTTTAAAGGGTGGCATTATGGTTTCATCCATTTCCTTCTTGAAGAGAAGAGTTACTTTATCTAATTCCATACTTTTTCATGATAAACCTTTGACAGCCAGGGCTTAAGTTAATAGTTGTGCAGCCTTCTCCAGATTCATGTTTCTCATCTATAATAAAAGGGGAACTTCTCGTCCCCAAGCAATGTGATGGAAATGAAACAAAGTTGTGAGGTCCACTAGGACCTTGCTCCTACCTCTAACCATCTTCTCTGTTAGCTGATCACAATGGCTAGTAGTCATGTAACTGAACCCTCAAAACTTTATCACGTTTTTTTCTAGGAATACCCACTACATTGCCTAATTGTAAAAATCATGAGTTTTTATTGGAGGGATCTATTATTATTTTTTTAAATATTTGCCTTGTCGACAGTCCTTTGCAGTGGGCCTCTCCTGACTCTTGTCTTGCTAGTTCATGTCTGTCCAGCAACCACAAGTGAAAGTGTTGCTATCTATATTTGTCAGAAATTGAAATACTCACTAGTCTCCTTTTACTGGGGGAGCTGATTATGTTGCCTCACAAGGACTTGACAGTACTTAATATCTCTCACTCTGCATCCAGACATAGTGGGCTTTCTTATACCTTTTCTCTCCCCTGTGATAAACAAACCCAAGATGGGACTTGCCTTCTTGTTGTATGACCACACTAGTGCTCACCAATTTCTTCAATTTGCAAATAGGTAAGCTTAATAGCCTGGTGATACCTGTCCCAATTTTGACTACCTGGCAGTGTAGATTAAATGAGATAATAAATACAAAGTGGAATGAACAGTGTCTGGTCCGTAGAGTGCTCTCAGTAAGTGTGTGCTAATATAATTATCACTGATAAGTGGATTTGAGTGTATACCATATCTCAGACCTATTAGATTCAAGGAAGCAAGATGAGAAAGTTCTACTTAGCCTTCCAAAAATAAACCTTACATAGTTGCAAACTTTACTAATATCACTAACACTTCATTTCTCATCTGGCTTTTGTCTTTAAGAAGATAGTCCTTAAAAACATAGTCTTCTTAGCCTGGAACCTAAAAATAGGTAGATGGTAGAAATTTCAGACACCAAAAATTCTAAGAAGTCTTAACTATAGTTATTATTGTGGAATTCCAAACAAATATTTGGAAAAAGTATCCCTAGATTTTATTAGCAAATAAAGATTGCTATGATCAATGGTAACTACTCAAAAGTTGCCAGACCACAGCTTAGTTTTCATAGTTAAGTTTTGATAAGAAAAAGAGGTAGAATTGATTAGGCATAACTTTGGGTGAAGGTTCAAAAAGAAGTCACAACCAATTGGAACAAAAAATAAGACTTTGGCCAAACTCAGACTACATGTCTCTTGGTAGTGGAGAGACAATCTAAGAAACTGTAACAAGAGGTAAAGAAAGATACCTAGAAAATATACAGATTACATTTTTGCCTACAAACAATACTTGTTTCACCCCACATACATTTCCATAAAGTTATGATACAGTGAATCATCTGGTTGCCTCACTCCAGTATGACAAATAGCCAAACTGAAAAGCTTCACCTCTGCTTACAAACATGAGTAATAAACACAGACATGTCAGCTACCTATTTTTCATTGAAAGAGGCCTTAACCTGAACTGAGACAGAATTAAACACTGAAATAAAATACTATAAGACTGGATGGTATGCATTTTTTGGGTTCTATGTATTACATATTTTTACATATGGAGAGATAGATAATCTCTCTATATATGCATATCTAAAGTTGGGAGTCATGAGAAAAGCATATTTCATGTGAAAGAATATTCTAGAATAAAGGTTCCACTAATTACTAGCAATGTTGCCTGAAGCAGACCATTTAATGTTGCTGAGTTCCAGTTTACCTACCTGGAAAGTGAAATTGTTATCAGCCATTCTCCTTATATTTAAATTGTTCTTTCAATTTGATACTTCAAATAAGGTAATGCGTAAGAAAGCCCTGTGTACGCTGAAACACAGCATGTGTATGGAAGGGCTTATTAACTGTAAAGTCATATGACAAACAGCAAAGTTAAACTTTCTAGATTTTGTTGCCCCGAAGGTGCAGGCATCTATCTCTTCCCCAAACACTAATCTCATTTGTAGTACCAATTGCACAACTCAGAAAGAAAAATGTTAGGAAAATCCCAGGTGGTTTCTACTCACCTTCAAGAGTTATTTCTACAGTTGCAACAGAAAATGAATTGTTAATGTGTGTACTACAAATAACTGCATAAATAATGACTGTGCCAAAGAAACAATCAACCACTATTGATGCACATTTTACAACAGTCAATTCCAAGTGTAAAATGCTTGGCAACTTAAAAGAGGAAGTTGAACTTGTTAATTTTCTAGCAAGAACGTTAAATAGAAAGGAAGCAATTCAAACATATGTGAGCAACAGGGCTCCCTGGCATTTAAAATCCCCAAACAGCTGGTGGAGAGAGAGCCTACTGTTAGAGAAGCATCAGGGCTGGAGAGGATGGGAAGAAAAGAAATGGGTGAGAGAAGGAACTACAGATGTTTTCCTAGAGACTTGTTCAATTTTTCTGTCAAAAACTTTTTCAATTACGATTGGAACTTCTGCTACAATGCTACAGCTAACATTTTCTGAAGACCAATTTTATGTTAGACATGGGTAGAAATTTTATATGTGATTATCTCATTTAATCTCCACAAACTGTGAAGTTAGTGCTATGATTCTCATTTTGTAATTAAATAAACTGTGTTTAGGGGCATTAAGCGATTTGACCAAGGTAATTTACAGAATCAGGATTGAAATCTATTGCCAGTCTGACTTTGAAGCTGGAATTCTTTGCATCACTTCAGATGCAAATACAGAAGAGTCAAAAGAGACCTTTAAATGCATAAGAACTCTACACTTCTCGTGACACACATTCATGGCAAACCAATTGGGATGTATGTTATATTTTATATTAGGTTGAACCATATGAAATTACCAAAATTAGACCATCTTTGTCTACCACAATGACAGTTTTCTATAGTTCAACTTAATATATGCACTAAATAATTCAGCTTCTATGCTTTAATCCAAATGTGTTCCCTCCACTTTTACCACCTAGCCACTCCGTAGTCGCTTACTCTATTCTTCACCTGTGAAAAATTATCTCAACCTTTTCAGACTGAGCTCAAATATCATTTCTTTCTTTAAGCCATCCCTCAGCTTCTTTAATAAGAAGACAATCTCGATGATCCTAAATAGGAAATGTTTTCTGCCTCCTTTTAAGGTTCTTGATCTGAACTCTTAAAATATTTTTCTCTTTTGACTTAGAATCGTCAATATTTTGGGCTTCTATTTAATTATTTCAACAATATTACAATCTCCTTGAGAGAAAAGACAAAAATGTTCATCATATTTCAATTACTTAATACTGGAACCATCGTATAATAAAGATATATATTATCAATGACATCAAGTTTAAACTATGTATACTTGAATCTTACCACTTTTTGCATAGCTTTGAAATTATTTATTTATAAATTGCACATTGAACTTTAGAACCCTAAATGCAGGAACTTTGCGTTGCATATCTTTGAAGCATCTAAACCTATCCCAGGGTCAAGTATATAACTTGTGTTCACAGAATACACATTCCATATACAAGGTGCTTCCTTGCCCCAGTCCCAACTGCACCCATTAACTAGGATAAAGCTAGCTTTGGTTCCTGTTTACTGACTTTGCATACACTCTGGCACTATGTGCAACCTCCCTTCATGTCTCCTACAGTGCTATCTGTTTTACCAGTTTACTAAGAAAGTCTTATAAACAGATGGTAATGGTCTTTATTCAATCTTTAATCTTTGGAGGCATAATTTTTCAAATAATACATCATTATTAACCTGTCCACATACTTATCTGTGAGTGAGGACTCCTTATCTTAATTCATGGCTTATCAATTTTAAGAGCAATAATTAAATTGCCAGCATGTGAATGCTACAGATGTATAACATTTTAAAAATGCATGTTCCATGCATTTAATTAGATGTTTTGCATCTTAATTCACATAATACTTAAAATCATTCTATATATGTCACACTATTAAGCCATGTTAACTATGGAATATTGGCATAAGAGAAGGTAGTAATGTAGTCAAGGCCATATAGTGAGCAACTAGTAGAGCTGAAATCCACATCAGTTCTTTCTGACTTTATAGTTCATTTTTTATTTACTTTATAATATTTTCTGAGATAACTCAACAAATTCCAAGAAAAAGGCTGACTGTAAACAGTTTGGGTATTTTGATATCATTGTTTACTCTTTCAGTCATGTGTTCTCACACCACAGTCATTAAATAATCAGTATAATTATTAAGAATCAAATCACTGTGATAGAAGGCAAGTAACCAACATTTTCTCTTTCCAGAAGGTTTCATAATTGCTGCAAGAGTTTGCTTATACATTGTTTGCTATAATCGTCACAATAATCCTTGGAGGTAAATACATATAACAGTCTCCATCTGAATCTCAAATAAGCAAAGAACTCAGAACTTAATAACTCCCTCAGGTCAACAGCCAGTAAGTGAGAGAGGCTGCATACAGCTCCAGGTCTAAGTGACTTCAAATCCATGCTCTACCCCAGGAGGCCACGTGCTTGCTCTCTAAGAGCAATGAAAATTCTTCACTATGGACAAGTGCACATTAGAAATTATTATGCAGCACTGTGAACCATCGGATATTCTATTCCCAATTCTAGGAATCTGCACATTATAGGGAAGGGCTTTTGAAATTATTTTGTATATTTACTTGCTTTGATTTTTTTTTAATCTAAGCCATTGGCTGCCTAACACAGCCAAATATTTTGCATAGAGATGTTGTTAAGAACATTGACTGACTTGGAAAGATCCTGAGCAGTAAAAATTCTGAGCATCAGAAATGGTGAACATATATAACATATTTATTTTGTTACTTTTTTCTCATAATGCCTATATATCCAGACAAAATTCTAAGTACTGATGCAATGGGTAGCTTTAATGTATGGAGTGTGGATTCTCAAGGTCACCCTATGTAGCTCTGGATCTCAAACCTGGATTAGCATGAGGACCATTAGAGATATTTGTAAAAATACAGCTTTTCAGGTCCTATGATTGATTTGGAATCTTTGGAATACAATACAGTTATATTAAACAATGGCTATAAATGGATTTTGCTTAACAATGGCATGGAGAATTCATGTTATATCATCTTTGCTGAGCTAGAACTGTACTTCCCAGAATTTTCTCCTTCCATGCATGGTTCCTGCTTAGTTTGGACACATTTTACATGAGACTGGGAAGAAAGGAGAGAAGCAGCAAGCATCTTATTTTTACCCTTAAAAGGTCAGTGCAGGACACAAGGTCCTGGTGTAGCTCACAGATCTATTAGCTATATGCTAGCAGATTTAACCTTGGTATTGTGAGGCAACAGCTGGGCCTAAAGAATCTCAACTTTCTGTTGCATTTCTTCATTCAGCTTCTTTGATTCCTGGGCCAGGTGCATATTTTGCTCCGTGATGAAGGACATCAACAAGTTTCTGTTGCAGAATACTCCTAACATTCAAATTGGAGTTTGGAGGTGGTAAGAAATCTAGAAGTTCCAGTTCAACTTTGAAGTTTCCAGTTGTTTCTGTTTCTAATAGTTCATGTGCATATTCTATTCTGAATTGTCTACCATATTGACTTTAAGTGACAACAAAAAGACAGTGGCATTGCATACATTGTGTAGCCAACTTCCTTAAGTGCATATTTCAAATATCTGTAATGTATCTGTTATATGTATTACTATGTGTGTATATGTGTGTGAATGTATATATACATATGCATGCATACATACATAGAGATGAGGATAGAGCTATGTATGCGTATATATACACAGATATACATACCTACATTCACTGTACAATGACATTTTGGTCAAAGATGGATTCGATGTAAGATTGTGGCCCATAAGATTATGAAACATTTTTACTGTAATTTTCTGTGTTTACATACACAAATACTTACCATTGTACTATAATTGCCTACAATATTCAGTAGAGTAACATGCTTTATAGCTTTGTAGCCTAGGAGCAATAGGCTATACCATATAGCCTAGATGTGTAGTAGGCTAAACCTAACCATCTAGGTTTGTGTGTGTATACTCTGTGATATTTGTAGCCCAATGAAATCACCAAATAATACATTTCTCATAATATAAGCAAATCTTTAAGTGATTCTTGATTGTATATACAAATATATAAATATACATCCACCTATCCATCCATCCAGAAGCATCTTAACGGTTCTGCTATTGTGATGCAACCTTGAATGTCCTGGTTCATGAGAAGTCTGGATTAGTGGGGTAAGCTCATTGACACTGCTATCAAAGGAGTACATTAAAAACTCTTGGAACCATCTTTGCTTCACTTGTTCGGCTACTTATACATAAGAACTGTTAAATGTGGCAAATTTCCCAAATACCTACTGTCAGTGCCTATTACAAATTCTCTTTTTTTTTTTTTTTTCTTTTGAGACAAAGTTTCACTCTATTTTCCAGGCTGGAGTGCAGTGGTGCAATCTCGGCTCACTGCAACCTCTGCCTCCTGGGTTCAAGAGACACTCTTGCCTCAGCCTCCCAAGTAGCTGGGATTACAGGTGTGTGCCACTTTGCTCAGCTAGTTTTTGTATTTTTAGTAGAGATGAGGTTTCACCATGTTGGCAAGGCTAGTCTTGAACTCCTGACCTCAGGTGATCCGCCCATCTCCGCCTCCCAAAGTCTTGAGATTGCAGGCGCCTGTTACAAATTCTTATAGGAAAGAAATAATTGAAAGTAAGAAATCTGTGAATGGTAGAGGTACTCCCAGGCCCAGCACCCACAACTAGTTTCCTCTCGCATTTCTGTGGTCTTGAGCAACCAAAACAAAATGCAAGGCCTAGGCCGAAACCTGAGTTCTGCTACCTGAGTTAGCTTGGTGACAGGGAAAAACACTCAGCTTCTCTAAATCTGTTTGTTTTTGATCTTTAGAATCACATGTTCTTGGGACCTCAAGAAGAGAGGGGTTTACCCAACCCGCAGGTATTTCAGGGTACAAACCTATGGCTGGGCTCAGCTTCAAAAGATCTTATCTGAGATTCCTTGTCAAACAGTTACATCAAAGCCAATCTAGAAGGCCTATGTAGAAAGAATTATCCTTGCTGCACTTTAAGCAAATAATCAGGCCAAGTATAAGACTACAGTCTATTTTGTACAGAACACAGCCCTATCATGATTTGTTTTTAACAGAAATTAGGACTAGAGAGAGAGAAATTAGGTTTCAAAACTTATCATCGTTAGATTCTAGACTCATTAGTTGTTTTTAAGTTTTTGTCTACGTTTTAGACTAACCTTTCTTATTCCTGTGAACCAACCAGCAATCTCTAGCTGCGGCTAAGACAAAACAAAAGGTGATGGGTAATGTAAAAATCTAGATCAATATTCTAGTTCTGAGCAATTATCCTGCAAATCCTGCCAGGTGCTGGGAATAAATAGGATGCCCATCACCCAGAGGTTTCCTTTTTGGGAAAGTAAGACAACAGGGACTAACCAAAGCCAAGTCCCATGCACCCAAATCTTAGCAAGCATAACTATAGGCACCAGTTATCTGGGCATGTCACAAGATATTCTTTTCTCTCCCTTGTTGAAGCAGGACTCAGTTCTACAGCTTCACCTTAGTATTCAGCTTATGATAAGGGGTCCATGCAACACCCCAACCCTGCCTGCCCAGCAAGACACATTTTTGTCACAAACTCAATTCCAAGCTTCATGTCAAACGCCTAGGAAAGAAAACTGGGTCTGAGGGTTGCAGAGGCAGATGATAATGAGAGTTAAAAGGCATAGCACATTTGAGCATGACTAATTCCTGCCAATTAACCCAAGCTTCCCGTTTCATGGATAAAGGTCATGCTAGTATCCATGGCATAAATGAGGCCTAGGAAATTCAAAGGCTACTGACAGCAGGGGAGATAGGGTGTATGTGGGTAAGAGTGGATATTCCCACCCTCTATGCCCCCCTGTTAACATGTTAACATGGGTGAAAGCTGCTTTGATACGCATGTGTGGCAGCCTATCATGGTTGCAGGGACTCAGGGATACAAGGACGGAGGAAAGAAAGAGGAATGCCTCACTTTCCCTCCCTCCCATACCCTGGGTATTTGCTAGGAAGAGAAAGGAACGAGGGATGCCTGCTCCCCTGTTTCTAGATAAGTAGCCATTCATCTTGTCTATACCCCTTTTGAATGCATCCTGAACCCCTGGAACTCCTCTGGAAAAAAAAAAAAGACTTCTTTTTTCCTTTTTCCTCCTATGTCCTCTCTTCACTGATAGGTGATTGTGTCTCCATATCTATGGGACACTTCCGTCAGATGCATCCTCCAAAGTGGGATGAGTTAATTTCCCAAACCTTAGACTAGTTGGCTTAGGATTGGGCTCAGGGAAAAGGAACCCAGAGGCCTCACATGCCAGCAAAAGGGTAAAAGTTTTTTTTTTTTTTTTTATCAGTTCGAGGTTTTTGGCCTCCCTCTCTCTGTGCAAACTGGTAAAAGGCCTTGGGATTTTTGAGCTGTCCTTACCCTCCACTTCTTTTGTTTTGATACATGTTTTCTAATAACTTGGTTTGTCTCTTCTTGCCTTTAGGCCATCAAACTCCAAATGGTCATGCAACTGGAGCCTTAGACAATGGCCCCTTTTGCGGGGGACCCTTAGATAGGCCTCTTAGGGAGATCTGACTTCCCAAAACAGGACCTCTTGTCAGCAGGAAGCTGTTAAGAGTGGTCTTCATCCTTATCCTTACCCTTTTCTTAATGGCAGTTAGATGTACTTCTTTAGAAAAAGGAATGAGACAGCCAAGTGCCTAGACAGATAAAAAGGGGTCCCCGGAGAATCTCTTGACCTGGCTCACAAGTGTCTACATCACATGCTTTTGTGCAGATGAGGGAACCTGCCCAGGGCTTTGTCTGAGCATGCCCACATGAGCACTGGGGAAACAGCGTGGGGCCACAAGGAGGGGGAGGAGCCTGGCCTCTTCAGTTCCTGTGTGGTGGCCTGGGATTTAATCTGTGAGGTGGAGGGTCTGTTAGCAGGACCCATCTCACTTTGCTGAGTTTTTTTTTTTTTTTTTTCTCTTTTCACCCAGTAGAATCCTGCTCTCCTCACCCTTCAATGTGTCCATGTGCTTAAATTTTCCTAGTTGTGTAACAAGAACCCTGTTTTAGCTGAACTAAAGAGCAAAATTCTACAATATTGATCTCTTGCAATGTATTTACGAGACCTACATGAGAAAATGTTGTAAAGTCCCATTATAAAACACAGCTTGGCATATATTAAGTACCGAATAAATGGTAGCTATAATTATTTTATAAGACATCCAGATTTACAAAATAAACATTGCCATGATTTGTTACAGTTTGAAAAAGAAAAAAAAAACTAATTACACGTGAACATTTTTTTCAACCTGTAAACAAAAGTAGACAAGTGACAAGTAGCTGTTAGAAACTGTGCAGATAAGGTTCACAAGTTCTTCAGAATAATTATTTGCCTCTTCAAGTTGAAAACAAAGGAAATCTGTTTCCCAAGTGTTTCACCCCCTTCCCCCATCCCCCATCTCTAACAATGCCTTATTTACTTGTTTTCTAACGACTTCCTGCTGCGTTTTTCATCAAGTTGTCTCGTCTGGAACAGAACATATGTACTGCAGGCCCTAATTAAGGCTAACTAAAGTACCTCTTGCTTTCAGTTTAATCCAATCTGCCAGCAATCAAGAAAAATGACCCTGCAATGGCAGGCTGGGCCTCCACTTAAGCTGCTTTGCAGAAATGGGACAAAGTGCCTACGTCAAGTGGGAGTCCGAAATGATACCTGATGAAAATGAAAAATGACAGACTCTCTCACATGAAAAAATAAAGCTTCTTAATAGCAAATAGGCACTGACAAAGCTCAGGAAAGCCAAAGAAACAGTATTTGGTGGGAATTGGAAAAAAAGAGTCCTTTGAAAGCAAGAAAACATATAACTTCCTGTTATATAATTTTCTATTCTCAGCCCTCTGTACAGCTCTAAAATTAAATCAAATTGAAAACATATTATTTAATTTTGATTTACTTCTGCCCCAACTTCACAACAAAATCATTTAAGATGGTTAATTAATATGTCTTTTCTGACCCTTGTTTAAGCTCTAAGGAAATTTATTTTGAGTCATTGCTTGGACACGTTCTGAGTGCTTTCTTCTTCTGGATGGTGAGAACTATTTATTCAATTGCATGCTCCTCATAACCAACAATGAGACTCAGATATAGCAACCTACTTGGTCTGTGCCATTCTGCTCCCCTTAAACCCAACCATTATATATTTACCTTTCCTTGGTGAGTCTGTGCAATGATGTCTGGCAAGCGATCTCTGTAATAGTCACATTGTACCTGAAGAGCTTCTACAGGGACAGTTTCTTTTTTTCTCTCTTTCTCTCTCTTTGTTAGTTTGCCATACTTATTTTTTTTTCCTTCAACTTTTAAGTTCTAGGGTACATGTGCAGGATGTGCACATTTGTTACATAGGTAAACATGTGCCATGGTGGTCTGCTGAACAGATCAACCCATCACCTTTGTTTCACCTGCGTCCCTGTGAAGAGACCACCAAACAGGCTTTGTGTGAGCAACAAGGCTGTTTATTTCACCTGGGTGCAGGTGGGCTGAGTCCGAAAAGAGAGTCAGCGAAGGGAGATAGGGGTGGGGCTGTTTCACAGGATTTGGATAGGTTAAGGAAAATTACAGTCAAAGGGGGTTGTTCTCTGGCTGGCAGGGGTGGGGGTCACAAGCTGCTCAGTGGGGGAGCTTTTGAGTCAGGATGAGCCAGGAGAAGGAATTTCACAATGTAATGTCATCAGTTAAGGCAGGAACAGGACATTTTCATTTCTTTTGTGATTCTTCAGTTACTTCAGGCCATCTGGATGTATACGTGCAGGTCACAGGGGATATGATGGTTTAGCTTGGGTTCAGAGGCCTGACACTTTGTATTAAGCCCAGCATGCATTAGCTATTCTTCCTGATACTCTCCCTCCACTGCCCCCCAACAGACTACAGTGTGTGGTGCTCCCCCCATCCATGTGTCCATGTGTTCTTATTGTTCAGCTCCCACTTACAAGTGAGAACATGCAGTGTTTTTTTGTTGTTGTTGTTGTTCCTGTGTTAGTTTGCTGAAGATAACGGCTTCCAGCTCCATCCGTGTTCCTGCAAAAGACATGATCTACTTCGTTTTCATGGCTGAATAGTATTCCATGGTGTGTATATATACTTTCTTTATCTAGTCTGTTATTGATGGGCATTTGGGTTGATATTGTGTCTCTTTGCTATTGTGAATAGCGCTGCAATGAACATACATTTGCATATATCTTTATAATAGAATGATTTATATTCCTTTGGGTATATATCTAGTAATGGGATTGCTGGATCAAATGATATTTCTGCCTCTAGATCTTAGAGGAATCACCACACTGTCTTCCACAATGGTCGAACTAATTCTACCTCTCCAGAGGCATGTGTCTTCATCCATACCTCTTTGCCACACTATTTTCTTCTTCAGTCTTTATCAACTTTTCTCCCTAAAATCAGAGGAATTTCCAGTGGCAAGATAACAAGGGTATTTGCTGGGAATGTTCATGCCGTTTGTTATGGAGATGTTTTGTGGTGGAAAGGAAGAGGATGAATATTGGATCCAGAGAGGCCTCGATTTACCTGTGGTTTCCCTTTCTGTTGTCTGTGTGGTCCTGGGCAAATACCAATGTTTCAGTTTGCTTGCTATCATCAGAGTCTTTAAGACAACATTATATAACACTCTAAGGATAATTGGCGATTAAGTGATAAAAATAAGTATAAAGTACTCATAATGCCTTGTATATAGTAGGCACTTAACATATAACTTTCCTTCATTTCTTTCCAATTATATTTTATTTTGTGATTCGGAAATCATTCAGATGTCTCCTAAGTTTTGAACCAATCGTAACCTCCTATATATAGGATAGGGAACGAGTTACTAATTTCTGTTAAGCTATCCCTGACTCTCAGCTTCAACAGGCTTAATCTCTGTTGCTCTATCAAAGAATAAGTAGCTACTGCCATGGTGATAGCTTTTCAAGCTGAAGGAAAAAAAAGGAATGTGCTCTAATATTCTTCTAAGGGTTTAGAAGAATAATTCTAAGAAGAGTTTAGAAGAATATTAGAGCACATTTCTTTGAAAAGAGACAAATCCCTAAGTCATGTGTATCTTTGAGGGGTTCTCCTTTGTTTTAGAATAAAGCTCATCCTCCCTGGCATCTTATCAACCTTTTAAGTATCTGGTTCCACAAATCTCTATCTGCTCATCTTTAGCAAGTCCCACCACTTTGGGCTACTTGTATTCACCACAGTCTTTCAGTCTTTGCATTTTTATTTTTTTCTCTTTATCTAGAACTCACTTCCCATCCTCTTTACAGACTACAAATTTCTCAAGATTTAGATCAAAGATTCTTACCCCCAGGAAGTCTTTCCTTGTTGGTTCATGTCCTAAGGTCTTTCTTTTTCTATGTTCTCAAAGCCGGGCCTCATTCCAGCCTAGAACCATACTTGCCAGAAAGCTGTCACTCAATAAATGCTTCTTAAATTAATGAACAAATGATAGTTGTCTCAATCTATTATCATGACTTGACTATTTCTTTTTATTTACTAGAAATTTCTTAAGAACAGAAGATAACTTTCTAGCTGGGCAACAACCTTGTCCCACAGTGGGCAGTCAGTGCCTACATCTGGGAAAACTAGGTAGATAATTACATAGATAAATATTTAACTTCCTCTTTTATACAGTTGTACTCCTCCTTTTCTTTTTCTTCTTCTTTTTTTTTTTTTTTCTTTGAGACAAGCCTCACTCTGTTGCCCAGGCTGGAGTGCAGTGGCGTGATCTCGGCTCACTGCAACCTCCACCTCCTGGATTCAAGCAATTCTCCTGCCTCAGCTTCTCGAGTAGCTGAGATTACAGGCACCTACCACCACACCTGGCTAATTTTTTTGTATTTTTAGTAGATATGGGGTTTCACCATGTTGGTCAGGCTAGTCTTGAACTCCTGACCTCAAGTGATCCACCCACCTAGGCCTCCCAAAGTGCTGTGATTACAGGCATGAGCCACCACACCCGGCCAGTTGTACTCTTACATAAGTGAAAAAGACAGAACCATATAAGGTGATGCACAAATTAACTGGGTTATCTTCATAAGAAAGGTAATAACTTTTTATTTTATTAACAATAGTTATTAATATTGTTTAATATTACATGCATGACAATATACTAAAAGCTGTACATTCATTGTCTTATGCAATCATTATTGCTACTCTATAAAGTAATTACTATCATTATTCTCATCTTAAAGGTAAGGAAATTAAATTTTAGAGAGGTTAGTGGATTGTCAAATATTACAACTCTAAAAAAGCAATGAGAACTCAAGTCTATATGGAGTTGAAGACCAAGCTGTCAAAGATCTGCTGTACAGTGACCACTCCATTTATGTTCAATACCACAAGATTGTCACTGGTATAGTAACAATACTACCTCTCTAAAAGAAACACCCTAGAAACGTAGAGAAATTAGGCAGCAAATGATTAAAACTGAGTCCTAGGAAGAACTACAACCTTCAGGGACTTTGATCTTGTTAAATGATGTTTGATGAAAATGTCTAGTATCTGGTACAACTCATATAAATGCAGCATGGCGAGGGTTGCAGCATGGTCAAACACATATTGTACACAATTAGAATGCCATGTACTGTGCTAGATGCTTTGAAAAGGTAAAAAGAGAACATATCTATTATATTTAATCATCATGATAACTTTATGATGTGGGGCATTTCATTTCAATTTCATTGATTAACAAACTAGCTCATTAATCCATGGCAAAATAATTTTTTGAAATTTAAATTTTGTTTCCTTTTCATTGTTATAATTCTAAGAAAAAGTTATCTCCCAACATTTCCTCCCTTTGCCCCAATGACCCTCTGGCTTCTCTTATCAGGGTGAGAGTAGAATATGAATAAATATCTTTGTATGTCATAAACCATTCTAAAGGCAATTATCTCTATGCCTCACATGTTCCAGGGCTTTGTATTGCTGGATATGGCAATTTGAGAAGGAAGAGTTGCCACTTAAGTAGTAGGGAGATGGCTGGTTTCCTATAAGCTCAGAATACTAAGTGTTATGGATTCCTAGAGGAGATCTGTGTGCATCACTGGTGTACAGCACCCCAGGGGAAGTAGGAACTTGAGGCAAATTGATCCCATGGGAGTTTTTGGACACGAGGACTCAGAGAGTATTCATGTTTCCAGCATGAGGAGAGTGGAACAGAACATCTTTCAATGGCCTGTGTGAGTACAAGAGCATCTCTGATAGTGGCCTGTCTGATAAATTTAAAACCAATGGGAGCTTCTTTGGTTTGTCAGGACTATGAGAGCACAGAGTTTTCTGCATGAAAGGATTTCTTGATCCTTCCCTCATCTTTGAAGAACTGAGGTCAGATTTCCAGACAAACCTGGAATACGGAAATGACTCCTTGTACAATTGGATATAGGTGGAAAATAAAGAAATTACTAATTTCCTGTCACTTGAGTGTTTTGGTACATATTCATGTTGACCACACACTTGTTTAACAAACCTATATTGATCACCAAAATGTTTTAGTTATTTTGCAAGGCACAAGACGTAAGATCATGATCAAGACATAGCTCCTAATTTTAAAGGGTCCACAGTACTGGTGATACAGACAGAAGGCAGGAAAATACTAGGTAGAAAAGTATGGGCTCCATTCTCAAGCCTGGATCCATGCCCTAAGTGAGAATATGCATTCCTGTTTTCCTGCCCAAATGTTGCCTTTTCCAAAACCACCCTGGCCCGCCATGCTCCCCATCCTATACCCATAAAAACCGCAGCTTCCACTGGCAGAGGGGCAGAGTAGTGGAGCAATGCAGCAGAGAAGGAGAGAAGAGAAGAAGCGTCTGAACATCGAGAGGAGAAGCAGCAGCTGGACATCAGAGACTATGGTCAGAGAGGAATTCTGCCACTATCTTCCCACTCCATCCCCTTTCTAGCTTCCCATCCTGTTGAGAGCCACTTCCACCACTCAATAAAATCTTCCACATTCACCACTCTTCAATTCGTTTTTGCAACACAATTCTTCTTATGTGCCGGACAAGAATGTGGGTACCAAGAGGGCGGGTGCAAAAGTCTGTCATCCTGACCCTCCACTGATCTGGTTAACACTTAGCCACCCACAGATGGCAAAGCTAACAGAGCCCACTATAACACATGCCCTCTGGGGCTCCAGGGGTTGTGGGCAACCCCTAGATGCTGCCATGGGTTTGGTACAGGGTTTATTCCTGCCAGCATCCAAAAGCATTCTTGCCCTGGCTCCTGCATCTACCTGCTCACCTGCCTGCTCCCACTCCTACAGGGGGTTTTAGAGCTGCTAGCTTAGAAAGTGAGCCACCCCTTCACAAGTCCTGCAAAGGTGTCAAGGGAACCATCCCATCTCACTGGTAAGGCAAAAAAAGTAACTGGCAAATTGTTGCGGGAAGTCGGGGACCCCTAATGGAGGGACCAGCTGGAGCTGCGGCAGAGGAAAAAAAATTGTGAAGATTTCATGGACATTTACCAGTTCCCAAATAATACTTTCATAATTTCTTATGTCTTTCTTTAATCTCTTAATCCTGTTATCTTCGTAAGCTAAGGATGTATGTCACCTCAGGGCCACTATGATAATTGTGTTAACTGTACAAATTAATTGTAAAACATGTATGTTTGAACAACATGAAATCAGTGCACCTTGAAAAAAAACAGAATAACAGTGATTTTAGGGAACAAGGGAAGACAACCATAAGGTCTGACTGCCTGCGGGGTCGGGCAAAAAGAGCCATGTTTTTCTTCTTGCGGAGAGCCTGTAAACGGATGTGCAAGAAGGGAAGATATTGCTAAATTCTTTTCCTAGCAAGGAATATTGATATTAATACTCTGGGAAAGGAATTCATTCCTTGGGGGAGGTCTATAAATGGCCGCTCTGGGAATGTCTGTCCTATGCGATTGAGATAAGGACTGAGATACGCCCTGGTCTCCTGAAGTACCCTCAGGCTTACTAGGGTGGGGAAAAACCCCGCTCTACAAAATTTGAGGTCAGACCAGTTCTCTGCTCTTGAATCCTGTTTTTTGTTGTTTAAGATGTTTATCAAGACAATATGTGCACTGCTGAACATAGACCCTTAATTCTGCTTTTGCCCTTTGCTTGTGATCTTTCCTTTTGCCCTTTGCCTTGTGATCTTTGTTGGACCCTTATCAGGAGTTTCTGAATTTGCCCTTGTTCTGTTTCCTCAGAAGCATGTGATCTTTGTTCTCCTTTTTGCCCTTTGAAGCATGTGATCTTTGTGACCTACTCTCTGTTCTTGCACCCCCTCTTACCAATATGTGATGTCACCCCTGGTGGCCCAGCTGTAAAATTTCTCTCTTTGTACTCTTTCTCTTTATTTCTCAGCTGGCTGACACTTATGGAAAATAGAAAGAACCTACATTGAAATATTGGGGGTGGGCTCCCCCGATAGCAAATATAACATAGTATGGAATAATCAAGATTGTGAAAGTAAGCATAAGCAACCGATTTTAAAGCACCATAAAGGAGGGTATGCTGATTTGATGTTTCAGGATTAGGGAAGGCATCCTGGAAAAAGAGAACAGCAAAGCAGAGATCTAAAGGACAATGAAAAGATGGGCATGTCAACAAAGCTCGAGGAGTATGGGCTCAGGTTGGTTAAACAACTTGCGCATCTAGAAAATGATAGAGTTGCAATCTAAAGTTTATGATATTTCTGCTAGTGTACACTGTTAAAAGAAGGTCTTTGTCTAAGGAAAACAGGTGGGGTCAACCAAACAAAGTAAAAAGAAAAGCAGATTTTAGCCAGTCCAACCCATGTGGAACTCTATGTTGAGGTCCCATTTAAGGCTCAATCTCCAGAAACAGATGAACAGACCAGACATACACAGCTAGCCTGCTACCTTGCTGGTTCATTCATTCTCATTATAGTGATTGGAATCTAATGTTGGTAAGATCTGAGGATCAGAGAGCCTTCATTTCCCCCTTTTAATTCCACCACATGGAAAAGAGATGCAATTTAATCTCCGGACTAGACAGGAATGGCTACTTCCTCTCTGGATGGACCCCTGCAGATACCATTGACTTAAAATGTAAACAAACAAACAAACAAACAAACAAAACCAAAAAATGTGTTAGCAAGTCCCTAGGCTCGCCATATCTATTATACAAAGCATGCAGGAATTCCATCGACAGGAGGCTAATACATGCTGTGTGGCAGCAGCAGCAGTAAGAGCAATAGCCATATACAGCTGCAACACAGGCACCATGAATCTGCTTCAGATGTAACTTTATTAGATAGATGGCCCTATTTGATTAATCATAGCAACTAGTGGGAAACTCTATTTGCATAGAGCATATCTTTTCTGTCCTAGCATCCATTTGTGGGTAAGACACATTTGACAAAAAGCAGTTAGGGAATGGGCATCAGACACATAAAAGGTTTATGTTGTTTTTATGAACAAAATTGCTGTTTACAAATATCACACAGCAGGTTCTCTGTTTTATGGACAGAAATAATTCACTCTTAAGCTATAAAGGTCTCTGGGAAATGGATTTGCTTATCTCCATCTCATTTTAAATTATGAGGAGCCCATGCCACCATCCCAGAGGTTTCTACTTTTCCTGGCCATGCTTTGAATATTCACACACACCACCCAAATGATGAATACTATCTGGGGAGGCTTGCCGGCCACAGTTCATTTACAGCACGTTAGCTAAATGTCATTATTCTTTGCAAAGTGCAGGCAAACACAGAGGTTTCTATAGAAAAAAAAAAGCCATACTCTTTATTTTTCCAAGAAGGGTATGTTTTAGGTTATTTCAAGAGAACCGGAGAACAAAGATTGCAGGGAAATAAAAAGTAATTCCCATTATAAAGCAGTATTGAAGCAATCTTCCCAGGCACAGTTTAATATAAAAAAAAGAATTTAAAGCATTCACTTTTGGGGTGGCCTATTTTAAGTGTTCTTTATTCTTTTTGACTTGAAAGAACCAACTACCTCATTTGGAAAATGAGATGGGCTCTTAAATTTATTACTGATATCATACATTTAGTAAGAGAGGAAGGACCTTTTTCCTCTGCTTGACTATTAGAGTTATTTATAGGACTTCTGGTTTTAAATGGCAATTAGCACACACTTTGGCTATCAGTAGCAGCATCTTAGTAACCATAAGAAAACATAATATTACCAAAACCAGAAAAGAATAAAATCCTAGCAAGACTAAAGGAGAAAAAGAAGCAAAAAACCTTTATTTAAAACTTTTAGAGTTAACTATGAAAATGAAACCTAATTATAATTACAGAATGAATTACAAACATTCTATTATTATACATTTTTAAATGAGCTAGAGGGAAGAGAAAGAATAAAAAAGAGGGTAAATGTTAACTTTTAAAAATTGAATCATCAAAAACTATATTGCTGTGACACTAATCATTTAATAAAAAACTAAACAATGAGAATATTTTACATTCTGTTTGTTGGTATTGTTTTAAAGGTCGTGTTTCATGTGCACATATTTCCCCTTTAAATTAAAAGATATCTAGCTAGATAACCTTTGATAAATAATAAGTAATATCCACAACATATTATTAAATAATAAAAGCAAGTCATAAGACAGTGTATATACGCACTTTGGAGGCCGAGGCGGGCGGATTACAAGGTCAGGAGATTGAGACTGTCCTGGCTAACATGGTGAAACCCCTTCTTTTTTTGTCAAATGTGTCTAACAAAAAAATTAGCCGGGTGTGGTGGCAGGTGCCTGTAGTCCCAGCTACTTGGGAGGCTGAGGCAGGAGAATGGGGTGAACCCGGGAGGCGGAGCTTGCAGTGAGCCAAGGTCACGCCACTGCACTCCAGCCTGGGTGACAGAGCAAGACTCTGTCTCAAAAAAAAAAAAAAAAAGTGTATATATGATTCCAACTATGTTAATAAAGAAAATATAGTTTAATATGCATACAACAGTGCTGAATTAATAGCTGTAACAGGGAGAGGGAGGGATGAAATGAGGAAAGCAGTGAGAACAGGTGGCTATTGTTCTCTCATTTTACCTATCCCTTTTTGAAAACTTTGAGACAATGTATACTTTTAAAAAGACATATTTTCAGCTCTCAATTCTTGAGATTGGATTAGGAGATCTAGGACTAGAGTTTGTGAGTTTTCATTAAAAACTCCGTCAGTAGGATTAGGTTGCACAGCAGATTTTAGAACTAGTAATCTAACAACTGGTGTTTCTGAGTGAAGAACACTGATCACTTCAACAACTAGAGCAGAACCAGGGCCCATGCCCCTCCTGGTAACATTCTGAGGTGTCTGAAAGCAATTCCATGCCACCTCGTGATAACAGATACTGACAATTTTCCTCCAGTCTTTTTCTTTTCATAGAGACACCTTTTTTACACAATTGGAGTTACAAAATACTCTTTTTAAACAAGCATACATAGTCATGTCCCTGACCTTAAATATTCCTCTAAAACATAATTTTAATTTTTGTGGACTACTCTATATGAATGCATTAGCATACACTGAATAATTTCTTATTTCTGAAGATGTGGGTATATTTGACTTTTTTCTCTCTTGTAATGTCATTGTGACTATCCACATTCTTAATTCTGTATAGCTCACCAATTCTTTACTTATGGTAATATTTATAAGTAGAATTTTGAATATGTAAATCTATTCAAAGGTATGAATATTTCTAATTAATTAATTATCCATGGAGTTTTTATCATTGCAATCTCCTTGGAGTATGAATTCCTATCTTCCTATAAACTTATCAACACTGAGAATTATAAATTTTTAAAGCAGTGTCTACATTGATATGTAAGAATTTAAAGTTGATTAATTTTTCATTAATTTGAACACAAGTAGGGTTGATTTTTCAATTGGATTTTTAAAATGTGAGTTGTGTATTTATCCCCTTTGCCCTTTCTGAGAGAATAACTTTGTAAATCTCAACACTTCTACAATATGTTAGCCTAATTTAGATCAACTAGATACTTATCTCTACTACTTCTACCAATGATTGTCATTTATTGAGCATTGACTAGATGCCAGGTAATTTACAAATCTTTTTTATTCTTACAGCTCTGCTATAATAGTCACGTTTTATCATTTTATTTATGAAAGAAAATTGAGACTCAGGAAGTTTAATTTAGCCCAGTGTTGCATAGCTGGGATATTGTGGATCAGGTCTTTGAAGCCCATTTTTTTATAACTTTCTAAGGCCTTTATTTGTTTTATAACAACATAAGGCTAGTTCAATAATAATTTTACAATTCTCTGAGAGAATGCTAATTTTTGAAAAACAGTAGCAACCAAAAGGAGCCCAGTAAAACGTGTGAAATCATAGTGGATATTCAGAATTATTATTTCCCTTTCATTTCACCTGTGGACCGCATTATTTGAATATAATTAAAAAATTGTAACATCTTTCTGGTGTTCAAAACAATGTAGGATCTCAAGTTTTTGTGCATAAAGAGGTTCTTTGTTGGGGTAAGAGCATTTTTCTGTTAGTAATCCATCCTAGGAAATTTACCAACACCAATTTAATGTTATGTATTTGGCTAGATTCTTAAATTTAAAAAACAAATCCAACTCATTATTGCTTTCCATTTCATCAGAAGGATAAATATAAGCAGATAATTGAAAAGCAATATGCCTCAAGAAGGCCAAAGTACCTTGGATGAGAGGCTTTAGGAATCGGGGAGGAAAGGATTCTTGAGGCGATGACACCTGAGTTGTGGGGTGGTCACTATCTAGCCCCAAGATACCCCTCCTATAGCTGCAGTAGTGTATTTGACTAAGGAAACAGAAAATAGTTTATTTCTCTCAATTAGGTGAGGTAGAATCACCCTTGCTTGGTTTATTGTCTCTGGTTCTCTGATAAAACTGACAAATATTCTTATCTTCTGGGTGATAAGTAAATAGTTTTGGCTCTCCTGAGGAATGCATGTGTAAGATTTTTGAAGAGCCTGCAGAGTCTCACCAAGGTGTAGTTACATGGCATAAGAGATCCACTTGTCACATTCTAGTGTCCCCAACAGCCTCCATCCTGCAGCCCCTTGCTTCTGAGGATGCCTCAGCCCAGACACCACACCCAGTGTCTACTAGAAGAGAATCAAGAGAAACTCATTTCTTTGTCCTTGTCAAGTCAAGTGGTGGGAGCTCAGTAGGCTGCACTGAGGCCTCTTCTTTCCCTGCTGCATTATTCCAGTTTCGTATACTCATCTTCCACTGCCTCCACACAGGTACCCATCTCAGATTAGCAAAAACACACATAAAGCAGGCACGATCCTGGAATTATGATAGCAGTGTGCTCTTTATGGACATCTTCAGTCACATGGTTTATTCTTTTGAGACCACGTCACTTGGATTTAGGGAGGGGAAAGCCTTTTACGAGGAAGGGTGCATTTTGAAAAAGATCGACAACCCTTCTTCTATCCTATCTCTCATCACAGTTCTTTTCTCACAATTTAGAAGAGGAAATGGCAGTGTTTTGTAATAGAACTAGTTCTGTCCTTGCATCTTGCAAAAAGCTGGAATTGGTGAATAGCCCCGATTACAAGTGATTTTTTGACTTTGTAATGTGGAATGTCCTTTGACTTTGGCTCTGGGCCTGAGAGAACAAGAAAAATCCTTCTCTACATCTGGCAACAACAAAAGATCAGTGCAGCAGCTATCATAGTATTCAAATGAAGAGATGATGAAGCTGAGTTAAGGCACTAGGTATTATTAATAGGATGAAGGTTATGGAAGAAAGTCAAGTGGTTATTTACAAGACCATGTGAATAATTAAAATGCAAGAGAAAGACAGTGAATGAGAAAGAGAAAAAAGGGTCAAGATCATCTCTAATGTTTTTGACTTCAGTAGCTTCATGAATTACAAACTGAGAAGACAGTACAGGAGGACAGATTTAGGACTCCAAAGAGTATGACCAGACATTGAGGGAAATTTCAGTTTGATGTATCAAGACAACACCCTAAAGAAAATACCCAGCAGGTAAGTTGATTTGAATCTCTAGAGCAGTCAGAGCTGGAGCCCTAGTTGCAAAGAAACTTGTAGGTTTGGTGGATAGGACCACAGGGAAGGAAGAGGAGGATGTGTTTTCTATCAGCAAAGGGGGAGAAAAAATATTTCTCTGTTATTTGGTCACAGAAAACTATTTTATTTTATTTTTTTTTTTTGGGACAGAGTCTCACTCTGTTGCCCAGGCTGGAGTGTAGTGGCACTGTCTCGGCTCACTGCACCCTCCGCCTCCCGGGTTCAAGCAATTCTCCTGCCTCAGCCTCTCGAGTAGCTGGGACTACAGGCATGCACCATCACGCCTGGCTAGCTTTTGTATTTTTATTAGAGACAGGGTTTCACCATGTTGGCCAAGCTGGTCTCCATCTCCTGACCTGGTGATCCACCAGCCTCAGCCTCCCAAAGTGCCTAGCCACCGCGCCTGGCCAGAAAACTATTCTTAAAAAGTAAAGGGGTAAATAAAATACTAGACTTCTTGAAGATTCAAAGTCAAATTAACATGAACAGTTATGTGAGGATGTGATACTTCTACTAGTCATGGTAAACTAGCTGGTAGATAAAACTGTGACAGCACATGCTGCAGTTTTCCCAGAAACCCCTTCTCTGGCATTTTGCTTGAATAGAAGGGTGGATACAATGTCATGGGAAACATGACTGCTGACTTTAGATGAATAAAAACATTCTACATGCTGTATTTAAAAAGTTATTAAGGAAAACATCTTAACTTGAAAGCTAGAAAATGCTATTTTCTTACTCTCCTTAGTTGGATCACTGAAATGCATCCTGACCACACCAAGAGAAACAGTGACAAAGTTGAGTCATGGTCTTGTCCTATTAAATGATTATAGGAAGGGAATTTTATTAGAACATTTCATTGCCAGGTATGCAACAACCTCTAGGACCAAAAACACTGAACGAGGCTTGTAATATCTCAGGCATAATATTATAGTGGATGAAATAGCTTATATCATAATGCAAGCATTTTGAGCACCTTTAATCCATAGATCAATAAATTATTACCTTGTCATATTGCATTACAGGGGATGCACATAAAATAAATTGATTTCATGATTGCTCAGTTCAGTCATTATAAAATACCGAACACAGGTACTATGTGATCCTTTTGGCTAATTCATATGCTACCCTGTTTTTTTAATTGTAGAGAATCAATCAAATATTTTCTGCCAACATTTTCCCCTACTTCTTGCTTCATCCTGCCCTCATCACTCATCTGTATGTTTTGTTATCAGGATGTGCCTGAATCACAGTAGGACAGAGAAAGAAATCAAAGATATGAGATACCCAACATAGTTGGGAAACAAAATTAAAATAGTTAAGGAAGAGTAGCTATGGGTACCAAATTTTACAATCCAGACAGTGAATGTGCTGAAGAAGCTGTTGAGGGGAGCAAGTGATCAATAAGGGCTAATAGGAAGAAGTAGCACAGTTCACAGAGCCTGAGCTGAATCTTGAAGGGTGAAAATAACTAGGCAGAAGATAGTAGAAAGATAATCTCAGGCTTATAGAGAATAGGATGAATTAATATTGGGGAATTATAGTGCCTTCTTTTGTGTGGGCATATGTGGGTCACTCCTTAAGGGAAATGATTTTACTAGAAGAGAAGATTTCTAATAATTGACTGTATACTCTTTTAGAGATTTTTTTTTTTTGCCTATATCACAAAGCTTGGTTTCTCAGAATTTATTGCAAACCTCCTTTTATTTCTTACTGTATGCGTGTTGCAAAGTTTTATTCATTCCTGTTACTTAATTCATATTCCTATTCATGTTTATGCTTATTAATTCCAAATTCACACCACAAAGCCCTCTTCCTGATACTCCAGTCCCATATATCCAACTGCTCATCTCTACACGGATGCTTTACTTCTAGTTCAATTACACAACACTTAACTCATTTTCTCCCCCACTCTCCAATCATCTTATTCTCCACAAATGACTCTACAACCCATCCAAGTGCCTCTGCAAATAACCTGAGTGTGTCTTGCTTTTTCACACTCCACATCCAATTAATTACTGTCTTGATAATTATATCTCATAATTAGCTCAAACTAGTTACCATCTCTTCATTCCTACAGACAATAACCTATTGTTTATAGAATAATAAATCAAGTTATAGCCATAAAATGTTATATATTACACAAAAGAAAAAACACTATTTTTTCAAAGGATTAAGGCTATAGATAAAGCAGCTATTTGTGTTTTTGATAATGGGATTAGTATGCAAACAATGGTGATTATAACTATCATTAATATTAAAACAACTAGTATGATATTAATATTATGTTATAATAAAACTGTTATTATGTGTCTAATGTTAATCATAACAACAATTTAGTTATTGGTAAGTTCTGAGTTTTGCACCAAATATGTAATGTGTGAGTTTGCTGAGTAATGAGTGAGTGGACATATGTTAAAAGGGGTTGATGCAACAGACAATTAGGGTAAAATTTCCAAGCCTGATTAAAAGTGAGAAGAGTGAAGAAAAAATAATTTAGATAAATGTTTGAGGGATTCAACCCATACTCTAAGAAAAAGAGCTGCTAGAGCTAAAACTACTTGGCCTGGTTGAACATTAGTTCCTGCATCTACGCAATGTTACATATTATGAAAGTGGGGAATGATTGTAAGAACAATTGAGAAAAAAATTAAATTCACCATAAGGAAGGGCTTTTCATGGTCAAAGCTTTCTGAAAATGAAACAGCTTCCTTGGGCAGTCATTCACTAGCACTGGAGGGAATGAGCCAGAAGCTGGATAATCATGAAGCAAGAGGACACCCAGGGAATTAGAGCACAGATGGGTAGACCTTGAAGATCATCCAGTCTAACTGCCCACTCTGTGACAAGCATATCCAAAACGTCCTTACCTTCCTATTTTGTGGGTGTTTTAAGAATTAAAGAACTTAATATGAATAAACAATTCTCTAAGTTTCTCCATGTCACATTGAAGCTGTACTCAAGCACAAATCTATATCCTGCCGAGATGTGAGAGGAACCATTCCCTACTGGAAGTTTCAAAGGTAAACATGTCATTGTGGTGGTGCTAATTGGTTACCTGTTGAGATTTCTCACTGAATGCCATTTAATAACTGCTCAACTTACTGTTTGTTCATTAAAGAAAACTGCATGCGTTTGTTTTTAGAATGCATAGCTATTAAGAACCAGTACACTCTACTTCTGAAGAGTTAACTAGCAAACAACTGAACTGATGTATGATTCACTTGATAGCATCCAATCTGAAAAAAAAAAATTATTCTCCCCCTGTGGGGCAATTTTAAACAAGTCACATGGACATAAACCAGTCGCATGGACATAAAAATTAGTAGGACATAACTCATTCAGTCATTTATTAAAAACGATACTACGTATCTAGGATGAAGTAGCCTTGTGGAGACATGGGATTGAATAGATGAATAAAGCATGATCATGTTAGAGAAATTCACAGCATAGTGTGCATAATAAATGTGAAAAATTCACATTCTAACTTGGTTTTTGCATAGCACAGAGACTTATACAAGTCTAGGGGGAGTAATAAATCTATTTGGAGAAATTGAGAAAGGCTTCATGGAGATTATATTTCAACTGGGCCTTACAAAAGAGATGTTCATTTGTTTATTTACTTATTTTTTCATTCATTCATTTACTCATTCATTCCTCATTTGTTTATTCATTCATCCATCCATCTTTTCATTTGTTATTTACTATAGTCCAGGAATTCTCTTGGCCAAAAAAGATAGTAAGTCAGTCTTGATCTTGAAGCAGCTCATGTAAATAGAAAGAAAATTCATATACCAAACAAGTTTTCTGATGACACAGGAAGTAGACAGGCCATAATGGGGAGAGAAATATCAGTTTCAGAGGAAAAAGTGATATCTGGCTAGTGGTAAAACACCAGTGGTGCTTACTAGGTGTGGGGTGTTGGGCAACATAAGGAAATGGACATTGTAGACATGGATAGTAACACAGCTAAGAAAGATGGCATGAGAAAAAAATAACTGGGTAGCAATGCTCAGGCGCAGTGGGGCAGAGTGAAGGATGAGGGTAGAAAGAAAACTCTGGCCTAATCTGAAAGAGTCTTTAATGTCATGTCAAGGACTTTGAATGAAAAGGAGTTACAGAAGCCGTTTTGGGTTTGTTTTACTTTTTTTATTTTTGCTTGCATTTTAGATAGGCATAATGGTAGTCCGAAGGATGAACTGAGTTTCATGTCGAACAGGAAACTAAAGCAAGCTTTTCAGCTATTTGGATGTGGACCAACTAGAACCAAGTTTCTGTTCTTTATGTGGGTCAGATTGTTGGATCCTACCCCTTGGGAAGTGATAGCTAAAGTGGGTTTGGATCAAAATTATGAAACTTGCCAATTCTGCAAAAGAAAAGATAATATAAACAATATTTTGAAAGAAAAGTATCATGTACTGAAGGGAAAATTTTTTTTAAAAATGTTAATATCAATTCCAAATAACAAAGGTACTGGTTAGATAGTCATTACCTGTCTATCCAAGAATTAAATGTACTCACATTTTTACACATTGAATTATATGTTTTTAGACACGATAAAAATGAATGGCCTTAACAAGGTACTTATTTTTTAAGACTTTGTGATTTTTCTTTTTCCCTTTAATTCTAATTGCTGAGGGTTAAATGTAATAATGGTTAAAGATGCACTCATGTGTGATTCCATCAGGTCAGCAGAAGGTTGACACTGACCAGGTGCTCAGGCTCATAGACAAAGCTCACTAACATATTACGGAAAAACTTCAAGCCTTTTAAGAAAAAAATATCATCATAAACACAAAATACAGTGGATAAATATTTCCAGAGAATAGAATAACTCTTGAAAGGATAGGATTATTTGAAATAATGGGAACTGTCATCAGAGGTTTTGATAAAGGCCATCATCCAGAATAATCAGCTGCAGTTATGATGTAATATGCAACTATGATACAAAACATGCAGCCAAAATGGTGGCATGTGGTTAATTGACTTAGAGATTTTTGCACAATTATGTCATATCAAGGGTTCAGGTTTTTGAGTAGGAAACATGGGTTCCGATAGAGTTACTGGTCTTACATTTATTTATTTTTTAATTTTATTTTTATTATTATTTTTTTTGACACAGAGTCTTGCTCTGTCACCCAGACTGGAGTGCAGTGGCACGACCTCGGCACACTGTAACCTCTGCCTCCTGCCTCAGCCTCCAGAGTAGCTGGAATTACAGGTCTTACAATTTTTACTCCCAGCATCAAGATGAAGTGGAAAGCATCATCCCTACTTTGCAAATAAGGAAACCAAGGCTCAGAGAATTTGAATATTCAAGGTCAAGATCACACAGCCAATTTAAGTCTGTACTTAAAAAAGATATCCAGAACACAGTGTTCTTTCTGTAAATCAGGTACTGTCCTAAGGGTGTTATAATTATATAATCTTTATGACAATTCTACAAGGTACATATGAATGATGTTCATTTTAAAGGTGAAAAACTGAGATATAAAAATATATATATTAACATATTTAATTAACTTGTTTAATTCACACATATACACACACACACCATCCCCATCACCGGTATCATGAGAACTCTTGGTATCCTCACTTTCCTGGTGAGAAAATTGTAGTCAAGGATTACACAATCTGTCCAAGGTAATACGACTAGTATGTGAAAAAGCTAGATTAGTGGAAGGTCTGGCCCCAGAGCCAGCTATATCTGTACTCCGAGCCAAACATTCCGTAGGGTCAGAGTATTTTTTATATAAGATATTCTCGGATTATTACAATTTTGTTTTCTTTTTTTTTTGAGACGGAGTCTCGCTCTGTCACCCAGGCTGGAGTGCAGTGGTGCCATCTCGGCTCACTGCAAGCTCCACCTCCTGGGTTCACGCCATTCTCCTGCCTCAGTTTCCCAAGTAGCTGGGACTACAGGCGCCCGCCACCACGCCCGGCTAATTTTTTTTGTATTTTTAGGAGAGACGGGGTTTCACCGTTTTAGCCAGGATGGTCTCGATCTCCTGACCTTGTGATCCGCCCACCTCGGCCTCCCAAATTGCTGGGATTACAGGCGTGAGCCACCGCGCCCGGCCCGACTACTACAATTTTTAAAGCTTATTTTCAAATAATGATGAGAAAAGAAATCCTTATTACTATTTTTTCAGTATTCTTATATATATTTTTTGAGACAGAGTTTCACTCTGTCACCCCGGCTGGCGTGCAGTGGTGGGATCTCTGCTCACTGCAACGTCCATCTTCATGGCTCAAGCGATCGTCCCACCTCAGCCTCCCGAATAGCTGGAACTACAGGTATGTGCCACCATGCCTGCCTAGTTTTTATTTTTTTACAGATGGGGTTTTGCTATGTTGCCCAGGCTGGCTTCCAACTTCTAGGCTCATGCGATCAGCCCACGATGGCCTCCCAAAGCTCTGGGATTACAGGAGTAAGGCATTGTGTCTGGCTCACATAATTTTTTGATAGTGTTTCCCCTCTCAGCAAGACTTCCCTAGGTCATACGCTAATGCTGGTAGGCTGGGTTCTTTCTTCTGTGGCAAATTCACTCTGTCATTTCTGTGAGTAGTAAGTAGCTGTTAGCCCTCCCACACCAACTTTCTCTAGAGGGTTTGCCCTTCCTGTCAGAAAGCATTCTTCATTCAAGTCTTTTCTTTGACATGAATCTAAATATAATAGGATCCTCACAGGCTTATGAGACTGCCCTCTAAGTGAAATCTCAGGTGTTCCTAATATTACTGCCAAAGGATTTTAGGTATAGAAGGATTCACATGGCATGGAATGATGTGAGGTCGGGGAGTCATTTTGGTGCAGGGTAGGGCTTAATGGTAGCGTGGGAAGAGAACATGTTTAGTTGGAATGCCAGCCTCATCACACATGTAACTAACTTAATTTCTCCGAGATGCAACATCCTCATCTGCAAAATGAAGTTTATTTAATCCTATCTTATATTATAAGTGTAGAGGCAATGTATGTGAAATACCTTCCAAGCAAATAGGAAAGACTAGACATTTTTAGACCCCTGGGGTGCCTGTGGTTAGAATTCAGTGTTTGTAAACTGTCACAGAAAAAAAAATTTACCTTTGTACTTTCACTAGTACCAACTAAAATTGAGCATTTCCTTCAATTATAAATATAGACAATATAAGCAATAAACAGTGATCTTCACAGCACCAATGTCTTTGTTACTAACAGAAATATTGCAGGTATTTTCATATTACATTAGAGATATTGCAGGTATATTGAAATATTTACTATCATCACTTTTAAAATTATGGTATGGATCTGCTGCCATATTTTGCTATTTAATGAAAAAAAAGAACATATTACTCTATTAATACTTTTCTAAAAATTTGGATAAATATATTTGAATTGATTGATTATTGTATTGTATTCATTTGAAGACATTTACAAATATTTTTCTGAGAAAGGGTTCATGGGCATCTCAAGATTGACAAAGGGTTCCATGGCATAAAGAGGGTTGAAATCTTGAGTTCTAATTGCCTTTTCATAGTCTATGAAGTGGTGCTTAGAAATCTTAGCTGCTAGCAGTTGATCGTTATAGACCCTGGCACCTGGCTGGGAGTGTAAATGGAAGAGAAGTAGGGAGATTTCATAGCACTAGGGAAGCTCTGAATGTTTGATGTTAGAAATTTAAGATGAAGTTGGAGTTGTTTACTTCACACCTGTTCATATTGTATCGGTGCCAAGAATCAGACAAACCTGCCAATTGTCAAACAGGTTTATCCCATATCAATGTGTTGCATCCTCAACTGCATTCAGCTGCTAACTCCATGAGTTCATGATTGAATAACACGAATCTTTTTTTTTGTCCTTACCCTGTGTGCCACGATTTTGAGTGGGGTCACAGATCATTATATCAGCTAACAGTTGTCTCATCTCCCATTCCAAAAATATAAAGTACCTTAAATTAGGAAAATTGGTAGCGAATTAAGGCTCTCATTTTTCTAACAACATGAAGCTTATTGTAGTGAATAGACACATGGCCTCCAATATAGACAGCTTTGAGTATAACACTCTTTTTACTCTGGATGAGTGCCAAAGGAAGTTGCCTAATCCTCTGGGTATCTGTTTATCCAGTTGTAAAATAGGAATATCAATATCCCTTCCACAGGGTAGCCTAAATGTGGAATAGACAATGCTGGTACTATCTCAACTACAAAGTACAACCAATGGCTTACTTTAAAACTCAATTATTCCATTTCTAGATAGTTCAATTTTTTTCCTGTTCAAGTGTGTTTTATTTTCCGTAATTATTTGCTTCTGATTCCCTTATGGGTAACAATTGTACTAGGTTTTTCTTCAAACAGTATTGTGGAAAGCTGATGCATCTTAGTGTTATTAAGTTCTGTATTTACATTCTAGATCACTGCATACTAGTTTTGTGGTTTTGGGCTCTCACTTTCTTTAAACCTGTTTATTTATGGTTTCAGTAATACCTGTCACATGACTGTTGTAAGGGTTAAGTCACATATATGAGGGTACCTGACACAGAATAATTTTTAAAGGCGATTTTTTTTTTTTTTTTGGTTTCAGAGCAACATTTATCAGGGTCCACTTATACATGTGGGAGAGGGAGAAATGGAGGGCAGAAAATGACTGGTAATCTCAAGTGGTCTGATTGTTACTGCTGGTTGGTGTAGTTGGGAGTACTAACTATTTCTAATAAAACTATGAAAGGAGAAGAATTCCTCCAAACCACAGGGTTTAAGTGTGTTTGAAGTAAAGCAGTGGCAATTATTCATCTAGATTCTGTGTTCCTATTAAATACACCATGACAAAGCTGGACTCCATTCTTAGTATGACAAATGCAACCAAGTCCAAATCAGCTCTGCCAAATCTAAACAGGAGATGAGAATGATACTCAGAAGATTCACAGTACAAGTTTCACATGATCTCATCTGAGGTGTGTGATAGCCCTTGTGGGGTGAGCTTTATTATACACACGCTACAGGAAGATAACTGATGCACAGAGAGGCTAAGTTATTAACCCAAGGTTACAAAACTGGTGAAACTAAACTGAAATTGTGTCTGCAGACACCAAAACCAATCTTCTTTCCATACTTTGTAGCAGTGGCTGAGCAGGAAGAATATGTCATGACCTCCTAGCATGCTATGAGAATTTTCTTATACTTATTTCAGAGATTTTTGTCTCTCTTTTTTTTTTTTCCGTGTTCATTCTCTCTTATTACTTTTCTTACTGTTTGGGTTCAGTGGTTTACATGAGATCTTCAATGAAGTAGTCTTCACGTAGAAAAATAACTGATCTAATGTCTTGTCTATTTCTGTGGGATCATCACTATTAACAATGAAGGCCTATTTTGCTATTAATTTTTAATATTTTGTACGGTCAGAAATAAGATTCAGCTTGGGAACAGTTTAGGACAGAATCCTCCCAGTGAGAGCAAACCCAAAGGCCTTTGCCCTAGTTTGCACCTGATTAACTACTCCAGTAATGAGCACAGAGTACAATTAAATTTAAGTACCTCCTCAGGTGCTTTGCAAAAATCGATTCTGGTGTAGTTAAACCCATCCACGCAGGGAGGGGTAAATTGAACCATGTGAAAATAGCATATTTTTTTACATAAAGTTCATCTACCCCTGCTGTTTATTGCCCACCTGAAGTCATAAGCTTGTGCTTGTGACACCCCAAGTGTTTGCTGTATAAATCATGATTAATATGGAAAATAAGGAGTACAAGTTCCTTCCCCCAATACAGGTGTTACTATCAACTGAGGAGGGGCTTTGCAAAAGGAGGAGAGATAAGGCTAGGACTCAAATTTTTTTTAATGACATATTTCTACAGAGCAGACTCTGTACTTTAGGTTAAATGAAAAACTTAAGACACTCCTGCTGTAAATCATTGGTAATTCCCTGGTGGCGCAGAAGAACCTCATGAAGAGGCAATCTGGCAATCAGCAACATCATCTGACAATTTGCTAGGAGGAAACCTCATCTATTTAATTTTATTTTTTTAATCGCTTTCTCCACATGATGGTAATTTTAATAGACAGTGTGATTCAAAAGGTTTGCCTTGAGTCACTAATTATTCCAATCCAGACTACTCTCTCCAAGGTCCAATTACAGCAATGCCCCCAGAGAGTTAGTGCCCATTTAAGCTCGTGGAGCAGTCAGTGCATCAACTCTGTTTTATCTTCAGTTTGTCAAGGCATGATTATTTCACTGGAAATTTTACCTGATGAGGCCATTATCTCCATTTGCTGGTCCAATTTATCCTGTAATATTCATTCATTCATCCACTAATTCATTCATTCATTCAAAAATATTGGTCAAATTTCTGCTGCATGTGAGGCATTGTGCTGGTCAATGTAGATGGAAATAAACATTCCTTACCCCTTGGAATTTGATTTCTAGTAGCAGGGATGTTAAATGTAATCAATTATTACAGGTGATTTAAAGAAAGCTAACAGTGGGACACAAAAAGGAGTCAAACTAGTGAGGGAGTTCATTTACAGAGGGCAAGGAAGAGTCAGAAACTGTGTCTTAGAGAAGGTCAGTGAACTTCTAAAGCTGAACATCGAAGATAATAGTCTGTTCATGACTTAAATGGGCCAAAGGAGCAGATGTGCATATGAGAGCTTTTTCCTGGGATCAGAAGGGTGAAGGTGAGAATTCATTTATTAGAAAAATGGGGCTAGCTACATGGCTATAAACAATAACAGCTAATATTTATCAAGGACATATTGTATTCCAGAGACTATTCTAAGCACTTTATGTGTATTAATACATTTAAAATCCACATGCTCCTTCTGAGGGAGATAGAGTTATAATTCCTATTTTTATAATACACTGAAGGTTAGGATTTGCCCAAGATCAAACAGCTAGTAAGAAACAGAACTAGCATTCAAGTCAAGTCGTCTGATTTCACGGCAATATTCTTAGTCATCGTTCTGTGTGCTGAGGAAGAGGTTTACAAGCCATTCCAAGAACTTTGACAGGATCTTCATTATGGGTTTAATCAGAAAGATACTACTATGCAATTTTAATTTTAGGAAAAAACACAAATCAAAACACCAAGACTTCAGTATAGCACACAATAAAATAGTGAAGAAAAAGTTATTTCAGTAATCCAAACAAGAGTGATGAAGTCTGCAATTGTTATGGTGGTAGTAACAATAGAGCAGATCAGGTTTCAGTGGTGTTAAAGGGGCTGGTTGAGGGTAGCTTGTATTAAATGAGGGTAAAGAAAAATGGAGGCTGACTTGTGAGTTGCTGGCATGGATCACTACGCATAAATAAATTCAGTATTTAATTTTCAATTGCAACAATTCTAGTCATTATAATATTTTCAGAAGTGATGAAGCAATAGTCCACACCTCATCTTACATTGCAACACAGAAATCTCAGTTCTTACCCATGGTGTAAGATTTAACTACTTTGCACATCTGGAGAAATCCATTCTCTATGCATTAGGTTTCTTTCAACATGCTGTGTGGAACAGACTTTTTTTGCCCCTATAATATATACAGAAAATAATTCTCTCATCAGTCTCACAAAACCTGCTCATCATGCTTACAGCTCTACAATGACCTTTTCTTATTGCCTGAGTAATGCCTGCCTAGCCCATTTTGTAACAAATACAGATTGCTTTCCTTCTCCTTCTGTCCTGTGATGGGCTGATTAATAGCAGCACAAGTGGCTGCTCCTTGAGATTAATTAATCACCTGTCATAATTGTTCAGCAGTTAAATAACTATTAATCTGGATGCTAGTCAGAGTGGAGGTTGACACGGTTAGGAAAGAGAGGAGAGTTCTCACCATGAAATTAGGGGTAAGCTTTTGCTAAGATGCTGCTTCTGAAGCTGAAATTGTACTGTGTCTGGGGAAGTGTCTTTTAAGGACTTTGTACATATGGAAGATGAAAGGACAGCAGGTCATTGCAGTTGCATGCTTATTTAACTATTAGAGTGTGTCTATTGGAATAGTGTTATAATTAGCATGATGTAAATAAGAGGTGGAGTTAATCTGAGAATTCTGGGTCTAGGGTTGTATCTGTAAAGGGAGGCAGCCCACAGGACACAGGAAGTATCAAAGGAAGGAGCTTCATTGAATGCATGGAGATTATGGAAAAAATAACAAAAATACCCTGACCTTCTTTCCATATAAAAGGGAAATTTGAGGTGGGCGGATACATTTTCACATTAATTTTTGTTTTTCCTGTTCATCAATAACAATGGAGAACGTTTAGCAACAATCATTCAATCAGCTCAACACACAAATGAGATTTACTTCTGGATTTCAAAGAGACTGCTGCTGCTGCTCATCCCTCAAGTGTGGGGCAGGTGAGGGAGCTGGGGGTTTTGTTTGGAAAGACATGCTACGGAAACCACCTCAGATGCAGATCTGAGGGACAGAGATCAACACCTTCCTTTCTATGATAAAGGAAGTGAAGGATTTATTTTTCTTAATCAGGATTTGGAAATAATGGGTCTGAGAGTAGGTATTCAACTCTTTTTGTAGCTGTTAATTTTAAGTTCTGGGGTATATGTGCAGGATGTGCAGGTTTCTTCAATAGGTAAATGTGTGCCATGGTGGTTTGCTGCCCCTATCAACCCATCACCTAGGTATTAAGCCCAGCATGCATTCTGTATTTTTCCCTATGCTCTCCGTCCCCCCACCCCACCCTCCAACAGGCCCCAATGTGTGTTGTTCCCTTCCCTGTGTCCATGTGTTCTCATTGTTTGGTTCCCACTTATAAGTGAGAACATGAGGTGTTTGGTTTTCTGTTCTTGTGTTAGTTTGCTGAGGATAATGGCTTCCAGCTCCATCCATGTCCCTGCAAATGACATGATCTCATTCCTTTTTATGGCTGCATAGTGTTCTGTGGTATATATGTACCACATTTTCTTTATCCAGTCTATCATTGATGGGCATTTGGATTAGTTCCATGTCGTTGCTATTGTGAATAGTGCTGCAATGAACATACATGTTAATGGATCTTTTAGTGGAATTATTTATATTCCTTTGGGTATATACCCAGTAATGGGATTGCTGGGTCAAATTGTATTTCTGGTTCTAGATCTTTGAGGAATGGCCACACCATCTTCCACAATGGTTGAGCTAATTTACATTCCCACCAAGAGTGTAAAAACATTTTTATTTCTCTGCAAACTTGCCAGCACCGTTGTTTCTTGACTTTTTAATAATCATCATTCTGACTGACCTGAGATGGTTCTCCTGGTTTTGATTTGCATTTATCTGATAATCAGTGATGCTGAGCTTTTTTCATATGTTTGTTGGCCTCATGAATGTTTTCTTTTGCTATCTGCTCTGGGAATATATTTTACAGGACAAAATAAGAGACTTGGAAGAAATTCTTCATTGACATTTATTCTAGGGAGAAACTTCTGCATATCCTCTGCACTGATCAGTTTTCCAGGTTATACGCATCTATTGAGTAGTCATGGGGCATATCCGATACTATCAGAATGTTCCTTCTACCCAATCAAGTTTCTATGAAACATTTACCCATTGCACCAAGGTTTATCCCTATGATCCTCAAATATACTGGCCTCTCATTTTCTTCTTCTATTTTCCCTTCTTTGTCTTCATTGTAACAATAATATGAACAATCCATTAAGACTAGATTAACCACTTTGTCTGCCATAAGTTCATTTAAACCCCAAAGCTCCAAGGTTTAAAGAAGGTCATTCGAGAAATGGGCTGAAGGAAAGGGAGGTAGATCAGCATATTAGGGACAATATACAATAGAAGGTGAGAGCACGGGTTCTCAAAATAAGGCTATCTGAGTTAAAGTTCTGACTCTGTCTCTTTCTAGCCTAATTGCTTTGGTAGTTACTAAACCTCCAATTGCCTCTACTACTTCATTCGTAAAGTGAGGATAAAATATCTATTTCAAAGGGCTGTCCTGAGTATTCAGCTTATAAAAGATTTAACACTGTTACTAAGCTCATAGTATTTACTTAATAAACATTAAGGACCAGAATTTAAGGGACCAGAATAGTTTAAGCATAGAACCTTGTCACATATCACTAGAAACCACACTCTAGTTTGAGAGCAATCAGTAACATTTACCCTTTGCATTGCATACAAAGGCCTTCCATCATCTAGCTCTTACGTGGTTTGGCTCTGTGACCCCACCCTAATCTCATCTCAAATTGTAATCTCCATGTGTCCAGGGAAGAACCTGGTGGGAGGTGACTGGATCAAGGGGGTGGTTTCCCCAAGGCTGTTTTTGTGATAGTGAGTTCTAATGAGATCTGATGCTTTAAACCTGTTTGGCAGTTTCTCCTGTTCTCTCTCTCTCTTGCCTGCCTCCATGTAAGACATGCCTTGTTTCCCCTTCACCTTCTGCCATAATTGTAAGTTTCCTGAGGCCTCCCCAGCCATGTGAAACTGTGTATCAATTAAACCTCCTTTCTTTGTAAATTACCCAGTCTCAGATATTTCTTTTTAGTAGCATGAAAACAGACTAACACAAGCTTTGACCCCAAAACCATTCTATACCCTAGCCCTATTGAGTAATATATAGAATTCTCTACATTTATTTTTTATACATTGAATTCTGTCTCCCCAAAATTCATATGTTGAAATCCTAATGCTCAGTACCTCAGAAAGTGACTTAGTAGATAGGGTCTATACAGATGTAATTAAGTAAAAATGAATTCATTAGGGTGGGCCCTAATCCAACATGACTGGTATACAATTGAATATAGACACAGGGAGAACATCATGTGAGGATGAAGGCAGAGATGGTGGTGGTGCTTGAACAAGCCAAGAAATGCCAAAGATTGACGGCAAACCAACAGAAGCCTGGGGAGAGATATGGAACAGATTCTTCCTAGCAACCCTCCAAAAGAACCAGCCCTGAGAACACTTTGATCTCAGACTTGTAGCCTCCAGAACTGTCAGAAAATAAATTACTGTTGTTCTAAGTCACCTAGTTTGTGGTATTTTGTTATGGCAGCCCTAGAGCACTAATACAATACTGTATTATATTTTTTCTACCTATTCTTACCTCTTTCTCACATACAATTCTTTTTTTTCTATCTGTGGAAAAAAATGTGGGTTTCTTTTCTTCCAAATGTATCTCAGGTAGGACTGTTTAGCTTTCTTACATATTGTATAGCAAAGTCAAGACTCAGGTGAGAGGATGCAGGAAACTTAGAACATATTGCAAGTATGTAGCTCTTCCACTTTTAATATATTAACATTTATTATTTGAGAGCATTGGCTTATTGTAAGGCCATGGGTTCTTGGTGCTTTTACACTTAGTTTCTTCCCCTCTGCTTTATTTTACCCTGATCCCAAATTTTTTAAGCTACACAAAGTTTGGTCATTTATAGATTCCCAAGCCCCGCTGCTAGGTACATAAAAAAGGTAAGCTAAGTCTGCCACTATGTGGCTATTAGTTTATCTAAGAGCCAGCCAGGGTTGAAATCCATTTGAATTATGACAGATGTCTAGTCATCACATTTAAGCTTGTTAGGGAACTACAGATATAAGCAATACATCTTTCAGTAATGGCTCAGTTATACTGAATCAAGCATTTATGAGGCTTGACCTATAAATTACATGTTCAAGAAAACCAAAATTTAACAAAAGAATGTATTATGATTAATGGTCTGGTGCCAGCAGAATTAATGATTTTCTACTAGAAAATACTACACTCATGAGTCTTGGTCATGAATGTATGAGAGATTCCATTAAACCATTTACCTCTAATAGATTGTTTTTTTAATACACAAGTCTAGATATTTCTAATATGTGAGTTGAACCTGAATACAGAAAAACCCTCTAAATGACCCCAATATGCTTTAATAGATACTCAATAGGGAAGACTGACATTTTTGCATGTCCCCAGTTGCTGTCAAGATAAAACCAAAATTCCTTCTAGGTTTCGAAAACTTGTTCAGTTGAATGAGTATGCCCTTCTGTTTCCCCTTCCTCTTTCTCCATAATTGTTGCCCTCTTGCCTTGGAATACACTCCTTCTCCTTATTTGCTAGGGCTCCTCGTTTCATAAGTTATATCTTCCAGGAAACTAGTGCTGATTACACTGTTAGTCAATATGCTGTTTCTCTTTTGTTCTGATCATCACTCTATGCTAAATACCCAACATAGTAACTTACACAGGGTGGCCTTTTAGTATATGGGTGAACGAGGGTATGAGTTAGTTAATGCGTGAGTGAATAGAAGAGTAAATTACTGGGAAGATGAATATAAAATTGTGAATAGATAATTTCCCTAAAATAAATATCTGTGTTTGTGTTTATTATATTAAGCTATGGTGGTATTAATAGGCCATCAGAACGTAGCCCTGTACTACGCATACAAAAAGTTTTGTCTCAGCTGTAGGGAAAACTTGTGCTGAGAGCCAAATCTTTGAGCAAGTAGTGGTCTTCATGACTATGAAGAACAGGAGAGCCTGAGTGGAATAAAACTTGAATCTCTGTCTCCATTTCTCTCTCTCTTACTCTTTCCCTTTCCTAGTCGAGACTGTGAAAGAACCAAAAACACTCATCAGAAGTATTGGGGGTGTAGTCCATGCTGGTTAGTGCCAACATATCACTAGTCCTGGGAAATAATCTCATGCTAGGAAGTGAGGGACCTGAAAGGAAATCTGTCTTTTCCCCTTGGAGTTCATGTACGATATGAACATGGCCATGTACTTGTTCATGGGCATTGGAAGCAATCTGAGATATAATAGGAAATACAATTAGATACTTGCATGATCAACTATTACTGTCTATTCACTTTTGTTTATTTCTATTTTTATTCCTAAGTTTTTGTTTGTTTGTTTGTTTTCGAGATGGAGTCTTACTTTGTCACCCAGGCTGGAATGCAGTGGTGTGATCTCGGCTCACTGGAACTTCTGCCTCCGGGGTTCAAGCGATTCTCCTGTCTCAGTCTCCTGAGTAGCTGGGACTATAGGCATACACCACCATGCCTGGCTAATTTTTGTATTTTTTTTTTTTTGGTAGACACAGGGTTTCCACATGTTGGCCAGGCTGGTCTTGAACCCCTGACCTCAGGTGATCTGCCTGCTTCGGCCTCCCAAAGTGCTAAGATTACAGATATGAGCCACCACACCCAATCTATTCCTAAGTTTTTAGTAACATTTTGCAAAGTACAGACTATCTCAGCTATGCAGGGGGATCTAAAATGAAACTCTTTCCAATAGAACTCCAAGATGGAAAGGCTTAGCTCCTGTGATAAATGAGAAGATGCCAAGACTTAGATAAACTTCCTGAGAACAGAAATAGATAGTTCTGGTTTAGCTGACCTTCTTCAATGGAGGTCACTACTTTCAGAGCCATGTATCTGGGTTTCATATCTTAAGAGAAGTACCTACTGACAAATACCTCCAGGGTTATCACTGACACAGCACCTGGAATAATGTAGGCACTCATCAATATATGTGAGTGGTAGCTGTGGTTGTGAAAATCTGGAGAATTTTCCTAATTATCCAGACATTAACAAAAATGCCAAACACTACTACTTTAAACAACTGAAACTGACACCCCCCTTAAGATGTTAAAGACAAAAAGAAAAAGAAATGCAAATCAGAAAAGCAGTGTTAAAGAGTTTGACCCCAATATTTTTCATTTTACTACAGTTAGTAACAATATTTCTAAGCCTCCATTTAATTAAATGGGGGGAAGTAAAATTTATTATTCCTATATTAAAGTTTATTGTAAGAATTAAATGAGATAAATTAGCACCTTAAGCTGACAATAAACCTAATTGTTATTGGAACAGAGATGTCTAACTGACCAAAGATTCATGATACTTTTCTATAGTGTGGCTATATTGTGGGATTTAACTGCCCAAATAAGAGCTGACACCCCTTCCCTCAAGGTGGGATCAAATGAATATTACAATTTCTTTCCAGCAGGATATGAGTGTAAGTGATATGTGTTACATCTAGGCTTAGCTGTTTAAGAAACACAAATGATTTCCTCTCAATCTCATCTCTCTCTCTGTCAGCCTAAAGTCAATGTCACTGTCAACTTTCAAAGCTATTATCTTCAAAGGTGGACAGTAGAGCCACCGTCTTTCTTGATCACTGAATGATTACATGAAGCAGAGCCCTATTGCTTTGTAAAAAATTTCAACTAGATAAGAAAAAAATGTTTATTGTGTTAAGCCTCTGGATTTAGAAATTATCATATCAGTTTTCATTACTCCTAATAGCCTAACTATAATTTGAGGAAGGATGCTGCCTCAACAACAGCCTAAGATATATGTTATTGGCTTAGCAGCTAGATAGTAGACATCAAGGAAGCAGATAGAGCATTTCGGAAAGCTTTAGAATTCTGTTTTACTCCAGCAAAATATTTGGTGAAATAACATGTCTACTGGTTCTATGGCTCTAGGGTAAATAGATTAAGCCAAAATGTTAGAGGCTACTACTGGCTTCTCCTAGTATTTTAAAAAAGAAATAAACTCAAGCAAAGATTGGAACATTTTCAAGTTGAGATAAAGGAAAATTGAGAAAGTCTAGAGATCAAGAGCATTGGAAAAGTTTGCTGCTTCTGGACCCTCAAATAGCAACATACTTGAAAGACTGACAAAGACCCACTATATTCAAAGTGTCTCAGTTTGTTGCAAAAGCTATGTTAAGTGTGGTACATTCCACTTTAGTCCATTGTTTCAGATTACTTCAAGATAGGTACTATTGAGTTTAAAGAGAAAGTATGAGGATTAAAAAGTCAAGAAATAAAGCAGATTTGAGAAACGTATCTAGGAAACAATTTTTTTTTTTTTTTTTTCTTGAGACAGAGTCTCCCTCTGTGGTCCAGGCTGGAGTGCAGTGGCGCCATCTCGGCTCACTGCAAGCTTCGCCTCCCGGGTTCACGCCATTCTCCTGCCTCAGCCTCCCGAGTAGCTGGGACTACAGGTGCCCGCTGCCACGCCCGGCTAATTTTTTGTATTTTTAGTAGAGACGGGGTTTCACCGTGTTAGCCAGGATGGTCTCGATCTCCTGACCTCGTGATCCGCCCGCCTCCGCCTCCCAAAGTGCTGGGATTACAGGCGTGAGCCACGGCGCCGGGCCTAGGAAACTGTTTTTAATGTGATTTCTGGCTTCATGGAGTTGACTGTAAGCAAATAGTTGAAAGTGTTACATTTTGGAGAGAATTGTATTGCTAAGGAAACCATAGTTCAGATTTGAAATGTCTCTGACATTCAATTCCTAAAATAACCCCTGAACCTCTAAATTTGCGTGGGCATAGAGTAGGCTGAGAAAATTTCAGACATTCCATGGAAGATAATGGAAGAGGAAGACACTTGGAGATAGTGAATCAGAGAACTAGGAACAATGTGTAAAGGAACATTTCCCAGAGAACAGTATCGCTATCTAATCAAGAAATGTTCCCCACCACAGGACAAGGCTTCCTTACAGTGCCAGTTCTAAAGAATCCTGTTATTCTATAGACTAATGAATTTTTATGTGCCTTGAGCTTGTTATGTGTCTATTCCTCTTTTATTTTCCAAATGGGAGTTTTCAATTTAGTTATTCCGTCCCTGTTTTCTGCATTGTACATTGGATAATGAATAAATAGGCAATTTGTCTTTACATTTATAGTTTAGCAAATGACAAAGAGTTATATCTGACTTAATGAAGAGGACTGTGATCACCCAGAGGTTCAGTCTTTCAGATGAGTCTCAAATCTCATTAGATATTTCCTCCTTTTGAGGGGCAGGGGACTAACATGGCAATTAATATGTTCTATGCTTGGGAAGAAGGGTGCATTGGGCAGTTGATGGCCAGGGAGGCAGACCTTAATAAAGGTACCAAGCTATCTACCAAAGATCTGAGTCCCCTGCCACAGAGTACAGACTTTTTATGAGAAGCAGCTGTCCAGTTTAGAACTGTATCTTTCAGAAGATCCTTGCATCAACACAGAGCTATGAACTACTTTTCACTAAGGAACTAAAAAGAGAAGTGATGTGTGTCAATTCTGGTCTAAGGTGATTAAGGTGATTAAGAAGTATGTGTGTGCCTTCTGTTCTTCTCTTATCTTGAAATGTCACATGGTAAAGAGGGCAGATGCTGAAGTTATATAGGTTTTATGAGTAAAAATTAATTCACGAATTCTATAGTCTAGAAGAGGAGGCAGAACAAGACAACAAAAATTACAACAGAACACAAGGTTTGGAACAAAATACTGTGTAATATGACAGAAATTTTTACAAGAGCCTATGGTATCAAAGAAAAACACTGCACCCCACCAGAAGCACTTGGGACTGTCATGATTGATGTATCTCTATAAAAAACGATTCTTGTTACTTTATTTCTCTTCAGTAATTGTTGATTTTTAAAAAATATATTTTGGTCAGCTTTGTCAGGCTGTCTGGAAATGCCAGCTCAAAGACTAGGAGAAACAGAAAGCAGTAAATATTTCAGAAGAGAGATGTAAAGGTTGAGGCAGCTAAGTTTGACAGTGGTGCTAGTAGAAACAGCTATAACAGTATAAACAGCTATATCATGAAAAAATATTTAGTGAAGGATATTAACAGCTTAGATATTAAAGGTAAGGCCTTATTTTTACTGAGATGTAAAAAAAGTGGGATGGAGAGATGCCTATAAGATATAAGTTTTCTACAAAAAAAAAAAAAAATAGGAGGTAGAATACACCATGAATCATCTTCAGTCTTCTAATAGGTGTTGTGGAGTGGAAAGAGCACAGGGTTTGGAGCCAAATAGACCTGAGTTTTAAGGGTCCTCAATCTGACAAGTTTTATAGCTCTTGCAAAGTAACTTTTTTTTTTTTTCAGTCTCTGTTTCTTTGGGTTTAAAATGAGGGTAATAGCTTCCTCACAGTGGTATGACAATGTTCATGTTTATAGTAGTGTTAGTGTCAAGGACATAGTATGTACTCAATAAAAGGTAATTGTACTGCCTTGATACACAAATAGTTCCTTGTTCAGGGAGGTTAGGCTAATTTATGGAACATGATAGAGGACATCCTAATCACACATTTTTATTTTTACCTAAAGCTTATTCAGGTGAAATGTATTCCTTATATATTTTTCCAATGTTTTTAGGTATCTTAGATATATGTTATCTAAGTACTGCATATTTATAGAATAAATACCTCCCAATTTTATTGGTTATATAAAAATGATTTAGCAGTTGTACTTCAACAAAAGTATTTTAGACATAGATCTTTGATGCTAAAGACCCATTTTCCCTTGGTGGAGGGCACTCTGCCATAAAATTGCTACTTTCCTTAAAGTGCCGTCCTTGTATATTTTACAAGAAGACTAGGAAAATGCATACACAATTTAGATTTAGTGCATGGACCTCCAGTTTGCCCCAGAAATCTGTTTGGTTTTGTTTCTTTTTTTCTCATCCTATATCTCTGCTTCATGGGATACTGATTGACTGAAAATGCACGGCGCTTTATAGAAAGGAGGATTAAAAAAATGACAACAGTGTATGCTTATTTTGTCTCCTAGGAATAAGGAAAATTTTTGAAGAATCCTTTAATTATTTAAACAAATGTGAAAATTTCTATTCTTATTGGCAATTTGCTTTGTTGCCAGCAACACTGTGTTCACCTCTGTCCCCTCCCTTTCCATTGTGAAACTGTAAGCGAAGTTCACAGACAGAGGATGGTTGGGTAAACACATTTCTCAAGCTGTCATTGAGAGGCTATAATTTCAGAAGGCATTTTCATTGAACAAACTCCGTCTTGGGTTATTTTTGCAATATAAAGACTCTTCTCAGTCTTTGAATTCTTGAGAACTGCTTTGTATTCTCTCATGTGGAGAAAACCCAGAGCTGTGGTTCATCTGCCCAGAAGCTGGTGACCACAGGTCTTTTGCCTGGCTCTGAAGACGCAGATTCAGTTTTCCTAGGGTCTTCTCAGGTTCTATCACTTGCAACCCCTTTAGTCCAAACACATTTGGTTCTTCCTAGTTTTCAAGTATGCTAATTTCCTTAATTTGCATAATTTAACCAAAGACAATTTGGAACTGTCCTGGGCAGTTCGGGAAAATTTTGACATGAGTGACATTATTCTTTTGAGAAAAATTTCAGGATAAAAAAGAAAAATTTAAAGGTTTTGAGATGATACACCGTCCTACTGCAAAAACGATAGATCACGTTAAGTTTTTGAGATTACTGTTTTTATTTTCCATATGTTAGGAATTAATAAGGGCCATCTTATTAATTGTAGGACTTGATGGAATAGTCAAGAGCCTGAATTATTATTAAGACCAGCTATAGAAAGTCTCTCTTTTGATTATATGGGATAAGATATGTTTTTCTACATATAAGTCTTCTCTTTCTCTGAAGAAGGAGATAATTAACCTTTTAGAATGTTAATTTTTTTATCAGAAAATGGTAAAGCAGAAGAAAATATTTAACTATGAGTTTAAGTAATGACCTTTGTTCTTAACTACTGAATAAAAAAACTAGACACTTAGAGTTTTAGATATTAATTCAAGACTCTTTAAAAATCTGGTTTATAAATATAGAAATTTATAAATTATGATAAAAGAGTTCATATTAATTTCCTGATGCTAATTAAATCTGTGAATCAATTGGGATGATTTAATTTAGTTAAGAAACCAACATAAAAAATTAGGTTAGCACAGTATTTTACTTAATACATTACTTAAGTTTAATTTTTCATGACTTAAAGGTGATAATTGATATAAGTAGTTAAACCAAAACTCTATAGAATAGTTACTAAAAATACAAGATTTTAACTATTACCAGCCCAATTTTTTATCAAGAGAATGGTTATTAAAATGGTAAATTCAATATAACATATACACTGTTTTCTTTGGTGTGCTGATAAAGTTAATTATGTTCTAAGAACAAAGTTAAAAGCTTTAAATATATCATATATTTATGTGTATGTGTATATATACTTATTTAATGATTAGGGTATATTCTGAGAAATGGGTACATCATTGTGTGAACATCATAAAGTGTGCTTACACAAACCTAGGTGGTATAGCTTACTACACACCTAGGCTATATGGAATAGCTTATTGCTTGTAGGCTGTAAACCTGAACAGTATGTCACTATACTGAATACTATAGTCAATTGTAACACAATGATAAATATTAGTCTATCTAAACATATCTAAACATAGAAAAGGTACAGTAAAAATATGGTATTATAATTTTTTTTTTTTTTTTTTGAGACGGAGTCTCGCTCTGTCCCCCAGGCTGGAGTGCAGTGGCATGATCTCGGCTCACTCCAAGCTCCGCCTCCCAGGTTCACGCCATTCTCCTGCCTCAGCCTCCCGAGTAGCTGGGACTACAGGTGCCCGCTGCCATGCCTGGCTAATTTTTTTTTTATTTTTAGTACAGACAGAGTTTCACTCTGTTCAGCAAGATGGTCTCGATCTCCTGACCTCGTGATCCACCCGCCTCGGCCTCCCAAAGTGCTGGGATTACAGGCCTGAGCCACCGCGCCAGGCCTAAAATATGCCATTATAATCTTATGGTACCACCATTGTACATGTGGTCTGTTGTTGACCAAAATGTTGTCATATGGTGCGTGACTGTGTGTATGTATGTATATATATGTTGCATATTTGTTTGGGCTTATATGTATCTGTGTATTAGTCTTCTCAGACTATCATGACAAAATACCAAATTCTGGCAGCTTAAGCAATAGACTTTGTTTCCTCATAAATCTGGAGGCTGGAAAATCCAAGACTGAGGTTCTGGCAGGGTTTGGTTTCTGGTGAGGACTTTCCTTCTGGCTTGCTGACAGCCACCTTCTCACTGTGTTGTTACACGGCAGAGAGAGACTGAGTGAGCATGTTGTCTGCTGTTTCATCTTATAAGGGCAGTGATCCCCCATCATGAAGTCTTCACCCTCATGACCTCATCTAAACCTAATTATCTCCTAAAGGGACTATCTTCAAATACCACCACCTTGAGAGTTAGGGCTTTAACATGAATTTTTGGAGGACCCAATTCGGTCCACAGCATTTCCTGTTTAAGAGAAAAAAAGTAAAAGAGAGAGAGAACTCTTTGATTTCTTATAAGGAGGACATCGATACTGTTGGATTAAGACCTTATGTTTATGACCTCATTTAACCCTAGTTACTTCCTTACTTCAAATACAGGCACATTGGGAGTTAGGGTTTCAATATATGAATTTAGGGAGTGGGGAGACAATTCAGTGCATAACAAATTGAATATATACATATAAAGATATATTAGTATACATTAGTTCAAGGTGTGCATACTTTGTCATAAATTGTTTAAAAAAATCAAAATGGAGTAAAATTAGTTTTTTTCTGTATAATGACTAAATCACTCTGTGATTAGGTATCAGTATATAACAACACTTTGTTGTGCTATATTTCTTTACTTTTGTCATAATCCTGAACCATTCTAACAAAAAATTATTTTAGAAAAAAATGTATTTCTAATGATCATCACTTCTCAATGCTGTATATTTTCAAACTATTGCCTTTGCTATATTTTGCCTTTAGATAAAAATGACATATTTATACCTTATCTTCTTTGGCACATTCCCTATTCAAACACTAAATGCAGAAAAATAGAATATTTAAGTTTTTTATGCCTAAACTATATTTGCTAACACAAAGGCTTATTTTTTACTTTGTAAAATAAATTATAGTAATTAGTTTTTTTAGAATTCTCTAAATTTTAATGAACTAAAAATTATCACAAGAGCTCTTTTTGTATACCAAGTTAGAATAAAGCAATATCTGACAAATCAAAAGAGAAATTCAATCTTCCTAGGTTAATTATATATAAGTAAACTGTGTTAATATAAATAAAATTCAATAATTATTTCTTATATTAAAAGAAATATAATTATGTTCAATATGCTATACCGCACAATAATTGTTTCCAAATTGATTGTTTTTTAGGTTCTATAATACCTGTCAGTCAGGACAACCAGAATATGTTATGATATAAATCCAAAGTCTGTGGAGGTTTGCAATCTATTTACTGTTGGTAATATACCTGTCTCTCAGTAATCATTAACTGAATCCTTATTAAGTTACATGATATCACAAGAGAGGACAGTCCTCTCTTCCATTCTAATAATGCCAGTTAATGTAATAGATTAGCCGAAGCTGTTTGTCTTACCACCATAACAGAGATAAATTAGACATGTTTTTTAATAAAATAAATTGTATCATGTATCTTTAAGCTATACAAATTGATGTTACAGGATACATATACATGATAAAGTGGTTATAATAGTGAAGCAAGTTAACATATCAATAATCTAGTCATGATCTTAAATCAATTTATAGGGAAACTTTAAATATTTGGGCCAAGAAGGTGACTAATGTATGTCTACTTACCAATAACACAATATTGACCAAACTTTAAAGATGAGACTGAGACTGGAGCCAAAATCTTCGTATCCTTTTTATTTCCTCCAAATGGATTTTATACAATTACCCTAAAACAGGCTATGGAATTGTTCAGGTTATTGTATGTTTATTTTCAGGATAGAGCAAAGCTTTTCCTTATTGGAAAGCCACAGCTTTAACAGAAAAAGAATTGCCCGACATTTTTTTTCTACTTGGCTCAAACTATCTGTTTAATGATGGAAATGCATTACTGAAGCTGTTGTTAAAATATTTCCTCTTACTGAAAACTCCACTGCCCATATCACATTCATATTAAGGTGAGGTAGAAGGACAATATTAATTCTAAAATTTAAATTAACTGGTATACACCTAAAATAACTGAAAATAGGTATCCATACTTGTACACAAATGTTCATAACAGCAGTATTGACAACAATCCAAAGGACACAAATATCCATCAATGGATGATTGTATGAATGAAATGCAGTGCGTTATTACAATGGCATGTTATTCAGCCTTAAAAAGGATGAAGCACTGACACACGCTACCACATGGATGAACCTTAAAAATGTTATGCAATGCTGGATGCGGTGGCTCACACCTGTAATCCCAGCATTTTGGGAGTGCGAGGCAGGAGATTGAGACCATCCTGGTTAACACAGTGAAACCCCATCTCTACTAAAAATACAAAAAATTAGCCAGGCATGGTGGTGGGCACCTGTAGTCCCAGCTACTCGGGAGGCTGAGGCAGGAGAATCGCTTGAACCCGGGAAGTGGAGGTTGCAGTGAGCCGAGATCGCACCACTACAAACCAGCCTGGTGACAGAATGAGACTCCATCTCAAAAAAAAAAAAAAAAGTTATGCAAAATGAAAGAAGCTAGTCACCAAAGGTCACGTTTTGTGGTTCTATTTACATAAAATATCTAGAATGAGTAAATCCATAGCAAAAAAAAAAAAAAAAAAAAAAAGCATGTTAGTGATAGCTAGGGACTGGGGATGGGGAGTGAGCATCGGGGATAACTGCTTTATGAGAGCGAGGTCCCTCTGGGGGATAATGAAAATGTTCTGAAATTAGATCAAGGTGATTACTTTATAATACAACATTGTGGATGTATCAAATACCATTAATTGTAAACTTTAAAATGGTTAATTTTATGTTATGTGAATTTTGTCTCCAAAGAAACAACAACAATGAAAACCTAGCAACTTGTATTAGTCAAATTTTCAGAAACCCCTGAACTTTCATGGCCTAAAGTATTGCCTCTGGCCCTAATGACAGTGAGGCCAATTCTTTTGATAGCATCTCTGCTCTCTCTCTCTGTGAACTAAGATTCCTAGCTACCAGGAGATATTTTCAGCATTCCTAGACACTGACTTATTATATGCTGATATAAGTAATTATTACAAAGGAGTCATAATATACTCAGTCTTTTTACCAACACATACAATCAGCTTTTCCTAAAGAGCTTCCCCTCAAAATTCCTTCATTATTTTAAACCTAGAGACTTCATCTGTTGGAAGAGATCTCAGAGAAAGGTAACCTGAAGTTTTAATGAAAAGAGGCTTGTCAGGTAATATTGGAACCCCAGAGTGCTTATTCTTGGATCTGTGTCTTGATTAAAGACATACAGCCATCATTTAATCACCTAAAACTTTTTAAACTGGCAAACTCAAAGCAAGAATTCTTAGGGATCTTTACAACTCCATTAAATACACAGCTTTATGTATGCCAATTCTAATTATTATTATATAAACTTTTCTTATTTCCAACCACTAGCCCTTTCAAAAGATCCATCGTAAGCAGTTCAAGACCATATTCAAAAACCATGTAAATATCTTTTCCAAAGTCCCCTTTGTCAGACAGTACAAAGACCCTGTCAGATGGGATTCTCCCTTGCTACAGAAGGTTTAAAATAACGCAGCTTCACTTGATAAGCAGGTTCCTCTGGTGAGTTAATTTTATCATATCCTACTAACTATGCAATATATACTCTTAAATAACTAGTAGATAACATACATTTAACATGACTAAAACAAAATTCTGTTTCGTATCCCCCTATTTTTCTCCACATCCCCACTTCCTATGTGAGTAAAGAGCTACTCCATTCTTATTATTCAGACAGGCACCAAATCATTCTTGATTTATTTCTGTTATAATATACAGCCAAATAATCTATAAATTCTCTCAGCTCTTACTGGAATACATGCAGTGTTGTGAATGAATCTGACCACTTCTTCCCAACTCTGTCGTCAACATGCTACTCTAAGCCATCTCTTACTTGGACTATTGCAGTACTTCTTACTGGATCTCCCTGCCTTTGCCTTTGCACTGTCCCGGCTCCTCCCCATCTATTCAGAGATCTCCTGTCAGAGCATGTCAAGCCTCTGGTCAAAACCCTTCAGTGACTTCCCAGGTCATTTAGAGTAACAGCCTAATCCCTAAGAGTAGCTTGTATTATCTGCCCCTCCTTTTTACCTCTCAGATCTCACTTTCTACAGCACTCCTCCTTGCAGTTGCTTCAGTTCAACAGGCCTACTACTGGTTGAACAATTCATCCTTCCAGTTCCCAAAATCTAAAATGTGGTTTCCCCCACCCCAAAATATCTGTATGGTTTCTGCACCTCCTTCAGACCTTTACTCAAATGCTGCCTATTCATTAAGATTTCAATTCCTATCCCATCTAAAATTACTAGGGATAAGGGATTCACCTTCGCCTCCACTCGCCATATTTACTTTGACTCTTAGACTGCTTTGTATTTCTTTTTAGCGTATATAATTATATAACATTCTTTTTTGAATATATGATAGCAGAAATTTTGTTTCTATTTTTAATTTTTCTTATTCTGCTCTATCTCCAACACATAGAGCAGTGTTTTAATAAACAGCAGGCACTGCTTCTTAATTAATAAATCTATACATACACTTATGTTAACCTCTATTATAAATCATAGCAGGCAGACTGTGGGCTTGTCTTTTCAACTTGTGGATTCTGATCTGAGACTGTCTGCTGCTGGCACTATTTAACAGAACACCTCTTGATTTTGTTTAACAAAGTAATATTGGCTCATCTTCAAATTTATTTTCATTCTCAAAGTACCACAATTCTGATCCTGTCTTTGTTTCACCATCCGAGTGTTAATGATTATAACTCAAATATACCCAGTGAGGCTATATAACCTCACATGCTAGCCTGTGTACTATCTAGGTGATATTAATTACAGATGGCCTTGTAATGAACTCAGCTTATTTTTCTTACTTGGCCGTTCCAATCCTACCCCTTGGAATTTGAACCTATTCCCCCCAGCTGACTAGCAATCTGGAGGCCTGATTCTTTAGTACAAAGTAGGTGCTCAAAAATATTTGAAAATTTTCAGATAAAACATGACAATTATCTGCCTTTCCTCTTGCAGATGCAAGCCCTAAATTATTACTATGGAAGCACTTAGCCTGATTTCTCTAGCTCACTGCCTAATACATAAATAGGTCACGAAATATAGAGAGCCTTTATATTTTCTAAATAAAGCATTAAAAATGAAATATTTTAGTATAATCAGTGTCTTTGTCTCCCATCAGGTACATTTTGTAAGACTGGGATATCTTGGTATCCTTCATAACTATCACCATGTCTTAGCTCAAGAGAAGTGGGTCTCATACAAGGTAAATGTAACAACATTCTCATCTCTTAGATCTCATTGTTACTCTGATTTTCTTGCTGTTATGTGATACCCAGATGAGTCCTTTCACCTTTGTACCTTCATTCTACTTTAAATGTTTTCAGACTACACTTTTTCTTTGCATTGTCTGCTTGGTTTTCAGCATCACTCTATACGTGTAGAGACACAGCTTGTTGTGCTGCTTCTCAGCCCAGCACTCCAGGCTCTCCTTTGTTTGGAAGGGGGTTCAGAGAAGTATTTTGAGTTCTTTGTTGAGGCAAACTGAAATTATGTTTATGGGAAGCATTCACCTTGATATTGTAAACTGAGGGTATAAAGGCTATAGCCTAAGGGACAAGTTAACTCCACACAATAAATTTTAAAAATCTTATTTTCTACCAAAATGATGCTCCTGAACTTTCCAGATGTTTTATATAATATTATCACTCAGAATGGTATTCTGACCAATAATGATATAAATAGGGGCTCCCATAGACCATCTAATATAAAAGACATTGACTTTGTAATAGGATACAAATATTTCCTGCTTTCCTTATTGTTGTAAATGTATCTGTTCTTCAGTGGAAGAGGAAAGAACTTCTGGATAATTTTTATAATAATTGATTCTAACTCCTCCTCACCTCATCCAGCTTGGGAGTGTGACCATATAGAGCCATAAAAACACTCAGAATTTACAAGACTATATGATTCTGTTCCATGCAGGAGACTCAAAAAGAAAGCTCCCATGGCCCAAAAGAAGCACAATAATGACAGTCCACACTGCCCAGGACCATTGAGTATTCCTGTCATGGGTTACTAATGAAACCAGAAGTAGCCTGTTGTCTGAAAATTATTCATTAAGTATTCCATCATTTGTCCTCTGATACATAACATGAGTAAACAAACAATCAAAAAAGACATTTCCAAAACTTTGTTTTTTTCTAGGTGATTTCCGGGGCTATGTCTGTATCAGTGGACTGATATGTCCTGTTAGCCTTCCTCCCAAGGAACCCAAATGGCTGAGGGATTTCCCTATTGAATAGCAAATACATATAGTGTTACTTAAACAATTATGTTCCAGGAGATGGGATGGAAAACTATGTTCTCACACACAGAGGTTTTTTTGTGTTGTTGTTTTTGTTTTGTTTTGTTCTTTGTTTTTTGAGAAATAGGGTCTCACTCTGTTCCCAGGCTGGGGTACAGTAGTGACCCTATCAAAGCTTACTGCAGCCTCAGCCTCCTGGGTTCAGGCAATCCTCCCACCTCAGTCTTTGAGTAGCTAGGACTGTATGTTTGCACCACCACACCCAGCTGTTGTTTTTTTTTTAACTTTTTATAGAGACAGGCTCTTGCTGTGTTTCCCAGGCTGGCGTCAAACTCCTGGCCTTAAGCAATCAATATGTTTTATAGTATCTATTCTCAACATTATTTTTCTTATTGTTGAAGGGTATGCACGTGTATATTTGTTTGAGTGTGTGTGTGTGTGTGTGTGTGTGTGTGTGTGTGTGTGTGTTAAAAGTAACAATGGTAAAATATTGTAAAAATTGTTTGAATACTTTATGTCATGACATATAATAGTCAGACATATGGAGACATAGTATGTCCTGTAATGACATACTTTTTAAGAATTGCTTTGCATTTCTCTAATAATCAGTGATGTTGAACTTTTTTACTTTTTTTTTTTCCATACAAATGTCTTCTTTTGAGAAGTGTCTATTCATGTCCTTTGCCCACTTTTTAATGGGAGTTTTTTTGTGAATTTGTTTAAGTTCCTTGTAGACTCTGGATATTAGACCTCCATGAGAAGATACCATCCCATGCCACTCAGAATGATGATTATTAAAAAGTCACACAACAGATGCTGGCGAGGCTACGGAGAAATAGGAACATTTTTACATTGTTGGTGGGAATGTAAATTATTTCCACCATTGTGAAAGATAGTGTGGCAATTCCTCAAAGACCTAGAACCAGAAATATCATTTGACCCAGCAATTGCATTACTGGGTATATTCCCAAAGGAATATAAATCATTCTATTATAAAGATACATGCACATGTATGTTCATTGCAGCACTATTCTCAATAGCAAAGGCATGGAGTCAACCCAAATATTCATCAATGATAGGTATGATAAAGAAAATATGGTACACATACACCATGGAATACTATGCAGCAATAAAAAGGAATAAGATCATGTCCTTTGCAGAGACATGGATGGAGCTGGAAGCCATTATCCTCAGCAAGCTAATGCAGGAACAGAAAACCAGACACCACATGTTCTGAACAATGAGAACACGTGGACACAGGGAGGGGAACAACACACACTGGGGTCTGTTGTGAGGGGTGCAGGAAAAGGGAGAGCATGAGGAAAAATAGCTAATGCATGCTGGGCTTAATACCTAGGTGATGGGTTGATAGGTGCAGTGAACCACCATGGCACACATTTAGCTATGTAACAAACCTGCACGTCCTACACATGTACAGTATAATTTTAAATAAAATCAAATAAAATAATTTTTAAGAAGTGAAAAAATATTGCATCATATTCCTTACTAAGAATGTATCATAGAATATTTAAACAACTTACATAGTGGCAAAATGTCCTCTATATGGTTTTATAATTTATATTCCTCCAAATATATACTCTATTCTAGATACTATTCTATATACTATATTCCTGGTAATATAATTTATAATTCCACTACTTGTATAATTTCTGTTCCTACTAGTAGTGGATAAAAATTTCTATTGTCTGGATCACAAACAACATTAGATATCATCACTTGAAAATATTATCTATTTTGATTGCAAATGCTGCTATTTTACTGTTTTTCTTCAAATTCATTTGATTTTCAGTTATGTTGTACATTTTCATATGGTTATTATTTATTTCAGTGTTTTTAATGCTTATTCATTTCCCTTGCCTTTGTATTTTTAAGGATGCCTATCTTTTTCTATTGACTTATAAAAAACTTTTTACATATTAAAGATTGAAACAGCTTGTCATCTACCTAGAACTTATTTTCTGTTGGCCTTTTAGTTTTGTTGGTGACATCTTTGACATTTAAAATTAAGTATATTATCGTTTATATTTCCTTTTATTATAAATATAAATATGCTTGACATGCTAACTTATGAAATAATTTTGGTGTATGCTGTAAGGGTGAGATTTACCCTCAAATAATCATTTGTTCAAAGATGATTTAGTAGTTATTTAAAAATCTATGGAATAATATCAAGGATTCAGTTTTAAATTTTATATGTATTTTAACCTTTCCATATTTTTCCCATGCTCCAAATTGTCCTTACTTTGCACAATAATTTTACAATGTTTTATATTCTTGCCACACTAAACCATCCAAAACTTTGTGAAAATATTTGCAACTTCTACATGTTTTTTTTTCTTGCTATTCCTTCTGTCTCAGTGTTTCTTTCTTCTCATTCTATCAAAATATGCTTATTCTCTCTAAGTTTCCATTTAAATGTGACCTCTTCCATGACAACTTTCAAATAATTTTAGAGAGAATTAATGGTTCCTTTTTTCCACAACTGCACACCAACAGTCTTATACCTCTGCTTACCATTTATTTTTATGCTTTACATTATAATATATTATTGACATATTTATCACCTCCCACTTAACTCTAAGGTCCATCTACAGACTCTTTTCTTAAACCTTTCTTTTTATTTTTATCTTTTATTATTATTATTTCTTAGATGGAGTTTTGCTCTTATTACCCAGGCTGGAGTGCAATGGCGTGATCTCATCTCACCGCAACCTCCTCTTCCTGGGTTCAAGTGATTAAATCTTATACAGTACATAGAACACTGCCAACTATATAATATGTGCTCAACAAATATCTGCCTCATGTACAAAAATAAATAGGGTTTAGAGAAAGAGAAGCAGTTAAGCAAGTGGATAAGGAAAGGGAACAATTACATTTTAGGTGTCCGGTATATACTAGGTGTTACACACACATTCTGGGTTAATGTTCATAACTTCATAAGTATGTATTATCCCCTTGATTATTTAGAAATGGGAATAGAAGCAATCAGATAAAGCATACTTTGTCTAGGACCACGTGCCAAGATTTAACTTGGGTATCTCTTACTCCAGGGTGTCTCTTCCTTCTTGTGTATCCCACCAAGTCTTCACTCTTAGCTTTTCTATCTTGTATTAGAGATCACAGCAATAACATATACCCCAAACATTATTAGTCTAACCACCTAAAAGTGTACATTGAGCTCTTTTAGAAGCAATCTGAATTATCTATTCATGGAATTTTCCAAGGAAGAACTCACAGTCATGAAACAAAAACAATTCGTTACTAGATGGTGTTGGCCAGAAATACTACAATACAAACTCAAAGAAAAGATAGAGCCATGTGGAATGGAATGATTTGGAAAACCTTGAATTTTGGCTGGAAATTAGGAAGACAAGGAGGCTATATTGACTCCATGTGTCAGGGACAATGCTAAGTCTTATCATACCTCACTGAGTTCACATACAGTATATCCTTTCTGAGGATTCGGAGCCGTTCAAGTTTTGAAATGTTTTGCATAGACAAAACAGTTTCCAATATATGGCACACTTTTACCAACACTGTCTTATATAATCCTCATAATCCTGCCAAAACAGCAGTAAGAAAATATTCATTTATTCATCTCTTCACCTGTTAATTAATTAAACTATTCACACATTGACTCATTGCTTCATTTATTTACACAAAAACTTATTGAAGACTTTCTATGGGATAGGCATAGTTCTAAGGGCTGTTAGATAAAGGTATAAAATCTATCTTGGCTTTCAGTATCATTATTCTTTTTTCCAGATGGGCAATTTGAATCCATGATTAGTGCATAGACACACCCAACTACATAGAATTATTGTAGATCAGGGGAGGAATTGTAATCATATTGTCGGACTCCCCAGTAGGTCAAACCAAATCCTAATTTTGCTTAAAACCTATGACCAAACTAGATACATAAATATGAAAGTTACAGTGGCAGGTATCTGCACAGTGCTCCATCTTACTGGCTATTTTATTGTCTCTTATCTAACATTTCCCTCAGAACTCCTGGTTGAACATTTTTTTAAGACTGTTTTCTCCACACTACTCACTAGACTGAATAAAATATTCTAATTAGATATTTGTTGACACAAAGGTGAGAACCCAGAGGCAAAACTTCATGCTGTGGTGTTGGAGCTTGCTACCTAAAGCACAAGTTAAAGTGCTGATATATTCAGTATTAGGGGCTGGAGCTCTTTTTCTAAATTCAATACTCTCTTAGCTGTACCCTAAGCTATTTCAGTTCAATGAAAACACACTCCTAAAATGACACAGTGTGGTTACCCATGCAAAGAACATTTGGCAGATCTTTATAGTGAGGTCCCATTTATACAGAAATATACCAATGATTCTATTACAACATGTAGAATTGTCCTAATACAAGGATAAAAGAAAGCACTAGTACATCTATTTCAAGAGTTTCAGGATAGTAACTTATTCAAATTATGATTCCTTCAAACCTATCTTTGATGCTTGAAATTCATTTTATTACTCTGAGAAGTAGAAGAAAGCATGTATTAATAATGTGTCAGGCATAAATGTTACCCAACTTTAAGACATTCTTAAAATAATAACATTGGTATTATTATAATTATACTAATTATTATTTGTCACACAGGATTTCAGGGTTATATAAATCGTACATAGAATAACCATTACTTAACTCATGACTGTTGGGTCAGTTTCTTCATCTGTAAAAAGGAGCCTATTTTTGTGAGTTTTCCTACAAAAGAGGATTGTGCAAGTAATCAAAGGGAGTAATAAGCTTTGGGAATTATAAATTGCTATATAATTTAAGGTGAGGTTTATTATAAAATGCTGCTTGATTCTGATGGCAAATGAGTCTGCCTCACATTGTGGAATAAGGGTGTCATAATCACATTCTTAAGACCCAAACTCACTTTCCTTTAAGACCTCACTCTGACCACATTTTCAAGGACAAATAGGTGGATTTGAAACATTTATTTCCTATAATCTGTATCGATTGGCTGTATGTTTTTTTTCCTGTGCCCACATTCATAATATTAATGAAATTAATGACCAGTCTTGCTAAAAGCTATTAAATTTACATTTTATAGTTCTTATAAATACAAGAATCCATTGGCATGCACCTTAATGTTCCTCAAATGTTATTAATATACATTGCACCTGTTATAGAAATTTCCAATTGTATTAGTTTGGGCATTAGATCCCACTAACTCTTTAGTATAGTCCAGGAGGCTTGATGATATTTTATGCTTTGACAGCTGATGTGGAATCATAGAAGGATAAAACATTATATCTTTTTTTTCTGTTCAATAGATGTAGGAAAACAAAATGCAAGACTAAAATTTATTCATCTGCATTTATATTAATCAGTTCAATGTGAATGTGCTCTAATCCATTTATTGGCAGGTTTCTATATGCTAAGAGTGCTGGTTGTTAAAAATATATGTCGGCCTGGCATGGTGGCTAACACCTGTAATCCCAGCATTTTGGGAGGCTGAGGCAGGTAAATCAGTTGAGCCCAGGAGTCTGAGACCCACTTGGGCAGCATGCGAAAACCCCGCCTCTATGAAAAATACAAAAAAATTAGCCAGGCATTGTGGCGAATGCCTGTAGTCCGAGCTACTCAGGGGACTGAGGTGGAAGAATCTTTTGAGCCTCGGAGGCCAATGTTGTAGCGAGTCAAGGTAACACCAGGAACAAACAAACAAACAAAACAACAACAACAACAACTAATATGATACGTGATTTACTCCTCACAAGTAATTTGTTAGGAAGTAACAGGCCAACAGATCAATATGCAGAGATATGGAATATCAAAGGCCACACAGAGAATAAATAGTGGAACTAAAATGAAAACTTAGGTCTGTCTGACTCCACTCAATGATACTTTTTCTTAACCCCTTTTATTACTTTACCATCATGGACTACAGAGTATGGAAAATTGTCTATGTCATGCATAGAAACTATTTATTAAATAATGACTTATTTTTCCATTTATTAATAAATTAAAATATGATAATTCTAGCTAAGATTTATGATCAGCCTAAGATAGCCAGATTTTCCACAATGATTTGACATAATAATTATTAAAAAACTGTCTTATTTATTCAGCTTTATATCAAGATTACATTTCTATGATGCTTAGAAAATTACAAAGTCTTAAAAATGAGTGTTTCCCTGTAATCCCAGCACTTTGGGAGGCCGAGGCGGGTGGATCATGAGGTCAGGAGATCAAGACCATCCTGGCTAACACGGTGAAACCCCGTCTCTACTAAAAACACAAAAAATTAGCTGGGCATGGTGGTGGGCGCCTGTAGTCCCAGCTACTCGGGAGGCCGAGGCAGGAGAATGGTGTGAACCAGGGAGGCGGAGCTTGCAGGGAGCCGAGATGGTGCCACTGCACTCCAGCCTGGGTGACAGAGCGAGACGCCGTCTCAAAAAAAAAAAAAAAAAGTGTTTCTTTTTTTTTTTAAATTTTATTTTATTATTATTATACTTTAAGTTTTAGGGCACATGTGCACAATGTGCAGGTTAGTTACATATGTATACATGTGCCATGCTGGTGTGCTGCACCCATTAACTCGTCATTTAGCATTAGGTATATCTCCTCCCCTCCCCCCACCCCACTACAGTCCCCAGAGTGTGATGTTCCCCTTCCTGTGTCCATGTGTTCTCATTGTTCAATTCCCACCTATGAGTGAGAACATGTGGTGTTTGGATTTTGTCCTTGCGATAGTTTACTGAGAGTGATGATTTCCAGTTTCATCCATGTCCCTACAAAGGACATGAACTCATCATTTTTTATGGCTGCATAGTATTCCATGGTGTATATGTGCCACATTTTCTTAATCCAGTCTATCATTGTTGGACATTTGGGTTGGTTCCAAGTCTTTGCTATTGTGAATAGTGCCGCAATAAACATATGTGTGCATGTGTTTTTATAGCAGCATGATTCATAGTCCTTTGGGTACATACACAGTAATGGGATGGCTGGGTCAAATAGTATTTCTAGTTCTATATCCCTGAGGAATCACCACACTGACTTCCACAAGGGCTGAACTAGTTTACAGTCCCACCAACAGTGTAAAAGTGTTCCTATTTGTCCACATCCTCTCCAGCACCTGTTGTTTCCTGACTTTTTAATGATTGCCATTCTAACTGGTGTGAGATGGTATCTCATTGTGGTTTTGATTTGCATTTCTCTGATGGCCAGTGATGGTGAGCATTTTTTCATGTGTCTTGTGGCTGCATAAATGTCTTCTTTTGAGAAGTGTCTGTTCATATCCTTTGCCCACTTTTTGATGGGGTTGTTTGTTTTTTTCTTGTAAATTTGTTTGAGTTCATTGTAGATTCTGGATATTAGCCCTTTGTCAGATGAGTAGGTTGTGAACATTTTCTCCCATTTTGTAGGTTGCCTGTTCACTCTGATGGTAGTTTCTTTTGCTGTTCAGAAGCTCTTGAGTTTAATTAGATCCCATTTGTCAATTTTGGCTTTTGTTGCCATTGCTTTTGGTGTTTTAGACATGAAGTCCTTGCCCATGCCTACGTCCTGAATGGTAATGCCTAGGTTTTCTTCTAGGGTTTTTATGGTTTTAGGTCTAACGTTTAAGTCTTTAATCCATCTTGAATGAATTTTTGCATAAGGTGTAAGGAAGGGATCCAGTTTCAGCTTTCTACATATGGCTAGCCAGTTTTCCCAGCACCATTCATTAAATATGGAATCCTTTCCCCATTGCTTGTTTTTGTCAGGTTTGTTAAAGATCAGATAGTTGTAGATATGCAGCGTTATTTCTGAGGGCTCTGTTCTGTTCCATTGATCTATATCTCTGTTTTGGTACCAGTACCATGCTATTTTGGACCTCTTCAAGGAGAACTACAAACCACTGCTCAATGAAATAATAGAGGATACAAATAAATGCAAGAACATTCCATGCTCATGGGTAGGAAGAATCAATATCATGAAAATGGCCATACTGCCCAAGGTAATTTATAGATTCAATGCCATCCCCATCAAGCTACCAATGACTTTCTTCACACAATTGGAAAAAACTACTTTAAAGTTCATATGGAACCAAAAGAGAGCCCGCATCGCCAAGTCAATCCTAAGCCAAAAGAACAAAGCTGGACGCATCACGCTACCTGATTTCAAACTATACTACAAGGCTACAGTAACCAAAACAGCATGGTTCTATCTTTTTTAAAATGCCAGACATCTAGGACTTGGAAGCAAACAACTTAGGGGTAGTATATGAATTCCATTATACCAAGAGGGAACTGCAATGAAAGGCTCCTTTTCTCAGTCCTTAATGGAGTAAAGTGGAGATGAGGGTGGTACATCCTACTTTGATACATCAATTCTTGGCTCTCCACATTTTCAAAGACCCTCAGACTGAGTCAGAGCAAGAGATAGGTTCCTAGACATTCAGGACAGAGGATCACATCCTTTTCCATATCCAAACAGTTGCCTTCCTTTCTCACTGCCTTCCACTGTTCCTCTCTTGAGTCTGACCAAGAAATTAAGACTTTACACCACCTTATATAAAGCCTTTCTTAATCATGAGGCACCACACTGAATTTTCTTCCTCTCTAAACATCAGCAGTATTTGCAATCCAGTCCCAGGTTTCACCTGGCTTTTTTTATGAATCACATTTACAGGAATTGTTCTAATCTCATGTACTGAACCCATATCTTCTAGCCATTAGGAAACCGTATCTCTTCAACAGGTCCTCTCACTCATATATTTCTAAGACACCCAAACAATAAAAGCCTCTACATCCAATTGTTTCCTAAACTTTATCAGGTTATGCATCCTTGGTAAGACCATTTGCCTTTTGGTATAGTCACTCTCTAATGTATTATCCAAACTTGGACACTGTTGAGATTGAAAAGGAGGCATTTACCAGATGAGATTCCAGTAACACATGTAAAACCTGAGATTGTCCTGAGCTAGCTGGTTCATGTGGCCACCTTGCCACTACATCTATTCCAACCCACAGCAAATTTTTAAGGGCCTTTGGTGGTTTTTGTTTTAATCTATGGCCTCTCATTCCTGGAACATGCAGTTTTTCCTCAGTGGACAGGGTGGCAGAGCAGTGCTAAGGTAGGAACATTGTTTAGTCTCACCTTTTACAAATCTGACCCTCAGATCTTAATACTAGGGCAATGCACTTCAGCATGAACTTTTTAAGGTGATTTTCTTTAGTGGTCTTGCAGCCACATACTTCCCTCCTTCCATTAACTCCACAGTCTGTCATACATAGCAGTACATATCTGAACGGCACTTTTAGACAGTTCAGATGGTTCAAACACTTTTCCATTAGCCAACTAGAACCCATCTGAATACTTCTAAAATCTGATGAGTTAAGTTTCTGGAATATTCTTTGGCTATCAGAAGGGTGGTCAACGAAGAGCTCACAGAACACCTCTTGGAGAACTATGTGTCTAAATTCACATGCAATTTAAAGGAATTTTATCTGCAGCTCAGCCACGATAGACTGCTATATATTTTTGCTTGTAATACAACAATCTAATTCATAGTGATTCGTTCACCAACCCTGATGTGTTTCAAAAAAGATTTGGTGTCAATTTCACACAAAATTTTTTTAAGAAGTTTTGTTCTGTTTCAATATTTTTTCGGAGTTATTTTCTGTTCTTCCTGCCTTCCTTTATCACATCATTTTGTAGGCATTAGTGACACTGTTAATGATAAGAGAGGGCACCTTTAAAACACAGATGTAAAATTTTACATGCTTCATTTAACTATTACTTTGTTTGAGATGCACAACTATGTGAAATCAAGAAATATTACTTATTATCAGCCTTTTACTGCTGAGGAAACTGAGGTACAGACAATTTAACACATTTTTCCAAAGCCTAACAATTAAAAAAGTGACTGAACTGGAATACAAAGTCTGTTTCCTGGAACCGTATTTTGTGCCCTTCAGCACTTCAAATGGCTCCTCATTGCAGGAACGTTTTTCAGCGGCCTTCACCAACACCAAAGACAGAAAGTTGAAAGACACGGGTAATGTACCAAGGTGAAAGCCAGTCACCATCCCGTGGTACCTCTTCATAAAATGTCCATTTATTTTTTGCTTGACAGATTTCTGTTTGCAATGGAATCAGCTCTGTGTGCATGGCTTTTTTTTTTTTTTTTTTTTTTTTCTGGCAGTGTATCCCTCTGGCTTGAATACTTTAGCTATGACCTTAAGTTTATGTCCCTTCATATTATCTTAGATAAATGCCATCCATTGAGACACATAAGGGGTTGCCTAGTGCCTTTTTAGTCATTAGTATTGCTTTTTTAGTATCCTGCATTATCCTGCTGATACTAAAACATTACGGCATCATTTTTCATAGATCAGCAACTCTACGTACACCAGTTTAGATTACTTTGCCATTACAGCAGAATACCATTGCACTTCTTTCCCTCTTAGATAAATACAGTTGCATTTTCAACTGATTCTTCTGATCTAGAAACTACTTCTCTAGTGCTGTGTTGGAAAAGGCTAGGCATGTGTTTTTATATCCATCTGCAATGAGTCTCCAAGTAGTATTAGAACATATATTATTAGTATATTGTGATATAGAGCAAAGCTTTGGGTTTGAGTTGAAGTTGTGACTTTATCACTAAATACTGACCTGATAATAGTCAAATTACTAAACTGCCCTGAGGTTCTGTTTTCCCTTTTGTCCAATGGTTATTAAATAAAATGTTTTGTATAAAAAATGTGAGACAGCCTGAGTGCTGAATGAATTGTAGCTGTCATTAAAATTAATAGTAATAACTTCTATTGAATACAAAGTAATTAATTTGTTTTGCTTTGCTTTGTTTAAAGAAAGAAGGTACAACATAATGGCTTATAAGCTGCATTAGTCAGGGTTCGCTAGAAAGAACAGAACCAATAGGATTGTGTGTGTGAGTGTATACGCATAAAAATATAATTACTATATGTAATATTTTATATATATTACATCAGAAATTGGCTCACACAATTATAGAGGCTAACAAGTTCTAAGATCCACAGTCAGCTATCTGGAGACCCAGGATATCTGATAGTTTAGCTACAAATGTAGGCAGGCTTAAGACCCATGAAAGTTCTGGCGGCAGAAAAAGAATGACGCCCCAGTTCAAAGTCAATTTGACAGCAGGAATTCCTTATTAGGAGGAGAGGCAGCCATCAGGCCTTCCACTGATTAAATGAGGCCTATCTGCATTAAGGAGGGCCATCTGTTTTACTCAGTTCATCAACTTAAATGTTAAACTTGTCCAAAAACACCCTCAGAATTACCCAGAGTAATGCTGGACCAAATACCACCCTGTGGCGCAGTCAAGTTAACACATAAAACTGAACATTACAGAAGCTGTAATGGGTAACTAGAATAGTTGGTGTCCCAAGTATTGGCCTTGAGACACATGAAGGGTTAAAAAGTAAACCAACTCAAGGGCAAGTGGGCTTGGGTGGCCAAGGGCCTGCAGAGACTAAAACCACTTCCCCAAGAGCCTCAACTTGAAAAAGAACGCAAAACTTTTTTTCCCCCTTTTATGTAACTGTGGGAAACACACTCACCCATCCAAATCCAAAGAATGGACTTAGAGGCATGAAGAACAGCGAAAGTGAGATTTTTTAATAACAGTCTTGCAAGATCAGGTGTCTGGTGAACAGGCACACCGGGACAGTCACAACAGGTAATTTATCTCCTAGCATGCAAGTCCATTCCCTAGTTCCTCACTGGTCAAGTACTTTGGGGTTACAATCTTCCCGGACATCGCCTAAGTTTCATTATCCCTCTTACAAGGTTATAGATACCCTGTCCCCTTCCCCGCTTAAGGTTTGATGTTCCAATAACAAAACTTTCTTCTGTGTTATGGGCTGACCCCTCCTCTACATTCTGTTTGCTCATCGTGACCTTTTAGGCGCATGAGCTGTGCGGTTTGTTACTTTTGTAGGCTGACTGCCGGTACTTAGATTTATCGTGCCTTGAAAATGGACCTTTTAAAATGTTTTCTCACAGTAACTAAAACATGTATTTTTCATCAGATGATATATTCTTTCAAATGCTTGCTTAGGCATTCTTTTTGTTTCAGCCATTTTAAAAAATTAAACTTTCTTAATTGAATCCTGCCCAGCACAATGAAGGAATCAGCTAACTCATCCATCTCTGGTGGGGACCATATTATGTAATGAAAGTGAAATGTAAATGTATAAGTTCATTGAGGGTACCATGAGATGGAAAATTCATAGAAAGGCTATAAGAAAATACAACTTTCTCGTGAAGAAATGTCACACAGTACAGAGAAGAGAGCATTGAACTGGGAACTGGAAGAACAAACATTAATGATGCATGGCCTTGACAGTTGATTGAATCCCTCTGGGGTTAAATCCACTCATCTGTTAAATAAAATGATGGTTGTATTTGAGGGTCTGTGATGTTCTTTGTTGAGTTCTAATCATTAAACATCGAGGGAGAGTTTTGAAGAATTTTTGTTTTCCTTTTTCTTTGAAATTCTGATACAGTGAATTAAACATGAAATTCTGTAGCCCTCTATGAACATTCATTTACAGAAGTTTATTTAAGTAGTATATTATAGTTTATTAAATTCTTTTCCTGTCATCCCTGATCCTTATACCGATCCCTATTGTTTGCACCATAGGTAACTGCTTAATATACATACTTGGATTAGTTTGTTTAGGATGCTTTTTTTTTCGTTTCATAAACAGCTTTTGCCACACATTCTTTTTTCTCATGTTCGTCTCGATAAAATGTTACTATTTGTCTCCCTAGTTTTTTTTTTTTTTTTTTTCCTCACTGCAATATAGTACAGTAAACTTCTTCCACACCCATTTCCCTAGGAAAGGGCACTTAGATTACTTTCATCTATTACCTCAAATATGCAACCTTGACTGGGACAACTCTTAACTAATTTACAGTTTTGTTGGTATTATAAATGGTATTCTTTTCCTCCCCTTCATCTTTTTCAAATCGTTTATATCTGGTGAGGAGGAAAGCATTGATTTTTGGTTATCCTGTATTTGAATATCTTGCTTAATCCTCTTATTCATTTTAATGGTTTATAAATAGATTCTGTTGATTTTTTAATAAATGAAATATTATCTGCAATAGAGTTTGTATATCTTTATTTCTTATTCTTATCGCTTCATACCTTTTTCTTTTCTTATTACAGTAGCAAGAACTTTTGGTAGCAGTGAGAGCAATCTTCTCTCCTTCATAATCTTAAGCTAACAAAAGTTGTCAATTGAATTGAATTTGATATTTAGTGTGTGGTTTTGGTATAATACCTTGATCGAGTAAAGGGAGTTACATTTTTTTGTTTTTTTTTGAGACCGGGTCTCGCTCTGTCACGCAGGCTGGAGTGTGGTGGCATGATCTTGGCTCACTTCAACCTTTACCTCTGTTTCAAGGGATTCTTATGCCTCAGCCTCCCGAGTAGCTAAGATTACAGGTGCGTGCCACCACACCTGGCTAATATGTGTATTTTTAATAGAGACAGGGTTTTGCCATTTTGGCCAGGCTGGTCTGGTACTCTTGGGCTCAAGTGATCCACCTGCCTCGGCCTCCCAAAGTGCTGACATTACAGGCATGTACCACTGTGCCCAGCCTACATCCTATTCTTGAAAGTAAAAGCACTTTTAATATAAATAATAAACTTCATCAAATGCTATTGCTACATATATTGTATATTCATGTAATTTTTCTATTTTAGCTAAATGGTTAATCATGTTGATAGATTTTGTGATATTAAAAATAACATTTCTTGCATTTCTGAAGAAAAACTTATTTTTATACACAGATGTAGTTGTATAAGAGTGAAACAAAATTAGACTATATTTTTCTCATACTGTCTTTTTTCTCTTACAGAACCAAGGTTCCATGCTGACTTCATGAAATAAATTAATGAGCTTTCCTTAATATTTATACATGGAAACATATTGTATAAAATTATCTCTTTAAAAATTTTTGGTAGGATTCTTATCTGATGTTACTGAAACTAAGGCTTTTGTTTTCTTTTGGGTGAGAGTAGTTAACATGTTTGATGAAATATTCAGTCTTTAATGTTTATTGGTTTATTCAGGTTTTGTATTTACATTTGTGTCAGTTTTAATATTTTATATACTTGGGGAAAATTCATTCATTTTTTGTAGGCTTTCAAATTTACCGATATATATTGGATCCCATTACTATATTAAATTATATTTAAACTTCTATTTTGTCTATGACTAATTTCTGATTTTAATTATAGATTTTACTTATTTGGACATTCTTTTCTCTTGATCTCACTTCCATTTCCAAAGAACAGTTTTCAGGTTTCTGAACCTATATCCATGTAAACTACACGTTCATCACAATGTCATGTTTACGGTAGACCATAAATACTTGCTGAAAAATGGATAACAGACTTATTTCTTCCACCTTAATAAGATCTTACAAGTGACAAATAATTTGTTAGAAGCAGCCTTCTATTTATAGTTAAGAGATCCAGATCCAAGGAGAGATTACAATTTTTCTCAGTCACACGTTAAGTAACTTTCTGATCAAGTTTCTTAAAAGCACAAAGACTCTGTCATCTCATCATAGTATATCATCCCATAGAGTCGTCATGGAGATTAGATGAAATAAATCATAGCACTTTGTAAATGATGATGAATTATGAACATGTTTAGAAAAATGAAGGAAAGGGAAATAGAAAGGAAGAATAGATTTGCCTGAAGATGGCACAAAGAGAGGATTCTGAGGATAATAGCAAGCATGGTGAGTAGAAGGAAACCTGGATTTGATACCAGAATATGGACCTTTGGGCCCCTCTCTGATTCTTACTATTTGCTTTATTTTGTAAATATCTCTTAACATCCCATGTATAAAATAGGAAACTACATTTTGTACATAGGCTTCTTGAAGGCTCAAATGAGATACTAGATTTAAAAGTTTTATGTAAGCTGAATCATTTTATAAAGTAATTTAAATAGAAACACACTGAATATATGTCCAAATATTGTTAGAAAACCAGTTTTCTAACAACATTTTCTCATATTTTCATTAAAAAGCCTCTTCCTGTGGCATCCAAGGAAGATACTATTATTTGCTGATTTCCACACTAAGTTGTTATAGAGAATATAGCCAATTAATTAAGAAGTAGTATGCATTCCCTCTGAAAATAATTGCTGGACATCTACAATTAGCACAAAAATAGGCAATGTGATGATTACCAGCTCTACCATACAGAAATTCAAAATCCAAAAATAGAAACCAATTGTGAGTGCAAATAACAATAATAAACAGCAAAACATGCTAAGCTTTATAAGCAAAGCACAGGAAAAAGGGCTATGGGGTTTGATAGGGGAATAAATCACTTCCTAATACAAAAGTCTGAAAAGTGAAGGGAGTGGGTTGTGTAGGAATTGTGAAAGAAGGGTCATTTTAATTTGGGTTTGCATATATCAGAGAGGAAGGACATGTGCAGAGGGAAAAATGAAACGTTGGAACCGGGGAGGGCTCAGGCTACAGTGAGAATGGGTGAGTCCCCAAGAGGGAAATGAGAGGGTTTCTGGGTGGGGTCTTGGGGATCACAGGCAAATATAAGTTTGATTAAAGTCTCACATGCCATGCTACAGAACGTTGACTGCAAGCAGTAGGCAATTTGAAAACAAAGAAGGATTTTAACACAAAAATGAGGTGAATCAAATTTAAAGGAAAAATGAACGACAGATAGTTCCATTAGTAGGTTTTCAAAATCATCTGGATGTGATTAAATGAGCAATGGATACGAGATAGTGGCAGTGAGAAAAGGTATATTTATAGTTTATAGATATTTATAAATATATACGCATTTATACATTTATAGATGTTTATAGTTTCCAAGCAACTGGAATTGTAATGACTTGGCATATGTTCCATAAATCCAAATGCAGACTAATAACAATGACACATATGTGACACAATGACACATATATAATGACACATATGTGAGTTATTATTATTTTAGAAGTATTGTGTGCAGAAGCAAAGGGAGAAACAGAAGATGACTTGTTAACTTGTGTGCAAATAAAAATATCTGCCTTGCAGCTATGTAGCCATTCAGTACTGAAGATTAAAAAGACTCATAGAACAACCCTGGAACATTTTGAAGACTGAAAACAAAAACAACTTAGGTACTAAGAACCATAATTCTACAATACGGGTAGATGCAAGTTTGTAGGTCTTAAAAACAGTTTTTAGAGATCTGGCCTTCTGTAAAGGAAAGAATAAAAATGATGTACATAAAATTGTCTTGAAAATAAATGTTAATTTAGATTTTAAAAATAAATCAGTTTTATAACAACAAATTAAGTTTGGTGTTGAATAATACCAGAAGTATCATAGAATCCACAAATACTATATATAATACTGTTTCTTTATTGTTTTTAGTTTATTTTTTATTAGCTATTTATATAACAATTTTATTAAATTTATATAGAAAATATATCATTGAGTAATCTCTCAATTTATATTTTTATTACTCATATAGTTTAATTTTAATTTGTGTCATATATCTCACCATTGGAATTGCCATATAAATATCAAGACTTTTGTCCAGTTTTGGAAAGTACCAACTTTGTTTTCATACATGATTTGTAAAGCCTCAAAGAAATTTTCAAAACTTAGCGGCTAACTCTAATTTTGAATCTTCTGTCTCTTCCATTTCCTACATATTTCCACTTGTGGGTTGCATAGTGTTCTTTGAGCATTATAACTTTCATTTCTTTGCCTTCGAGTCAGCCCAGGAGACGGTAGCAGTATTCCTGGTACTGCGGGGAGCTTTGCTGACACTGGGATAGATACCAATAATTTTACATCTACATTGATATGACTGCACTACATAAATACATCTCACTATACACAAACTAAATGGAGCCCTAACTGTTCTTAGCCAGATCCCCAAATTGCCCTTGGCAATTCCAACACCCTCTGCCAATAGAGAAAATACGACAGAAAGAATCTTGAAGGGGAAAGAGAAAGCTGACCCAAGAGACTGCAGTTAAACTATCCTTTTTTTTGTGATCTTAAAAAGAAAAAAAGCCATGTGAACATCAAGGCCTTGAAGGGGACCCCTGAAAGTGAGGGGTCTAGAGACATACACTTCATTAGCTTCATTGTGAAGTTGTCTCTGAAAATGTAGTAAAAACACATTTTGTGATATGTTTCTATTAAATAGGAGTTCTGCATTAGATAGGCTGAGGAGAGGCCAGTAGCACATCTAGGGAGCAATATTCAGTCTGTGATGATTGTAAATTGGAGGTACTGGAGGAGAAGTAAACAAGAGGGCAATCATCCTTGGAAAGGTAGTCACCGGGGGATGCTAAATAATTGACTATTAAGATAACACACCACACAATCTCTTTAAGGCAGATAGATTTGAAGGAAAGGCGCACTAATGAACTGTGTCCAGAAGTATGCAAACAGCAATGAAAATGTGACATGGGGCTAATTTCCTCTCCACTGTGACCATATGCTTGCTGAAGGCATTAATGGCACTAATTGTTGAGGGAGGACTCTGTGAAGTGCATTTTATCTGCTTTGCTGAAAAATATCACAGAAAACATAAAATCTCAAATCTGCTGTTTGCAACCCTTCACAAATCAGACACAATTTATCTGTGGTGGATTTGATATTAAGGAGAAAACCTAATCTCCCATCTGCATGGACCAAATAAATCTCCATTCAATCAAGGAGCAAAGGTTCTCCAAATGAACTCTTCATAGATGGGTTGCTTGTCACCATTTCTGAGCCAACACAGATGAGAGTGCATACTTTAGTTCTGCCTCTGAGTATGATACTCTTGATTATTGCAAAATAGCAAACAGTGGAAGTATAATGACAGGCAGAAAATGAAAGACTTTAGATTCCTAGGGAGTCCCTGAATAACAGAAAATCAGTGTTATTTCATTTCTAAGTAATTGGCTATTTAGAAACTTGGGTTCGACACAATTAGATTACCCAACTAAACTAGAAATTGTGTTTAGATACAAAATACATGTGGCATCATGGTAATTAGGCATGACCTACAGAGTGGACAGCTAAGCAGAGGACCAGATATGACTCTGAAATAGCATAAAAAGAAGGTATAAGGATTGATGGGAAAGAAAGCTCCTCTCTGCAACCCCAGAAGCCAGAATTAGATGTGAGTATGGCAAAAGAGGGAAGAGGGAAGCCACTGGCAAGCCTTTGAGAAAAATGTGGAGGCAAGAAAAATAAATTGAGGATTATTTTTTCTGTTTTTAAACGGATCAATGGACTTTCCCTATATTCTGCAAGACCTTAGGTAGGCAACTGTGGCTATACTAAAACTGTAGCATTTTGAACATTTTATTGCATTCTATTGCAGTTGGAGTGGGAAGAATAACACATTGCAGAGGCTGAGTGGTCCAAAAAAAAAAAAAAAAAAAAAAGACTTCTCCATTCTCCACACCATCAAACACTGTGATCACAATGGAGGACTTTACAATTACCATCTTTATAGCTGGTTTATGATGCAATGATTCTATGTATCAATATAATTCTTTGCCAAGAGAATTTGTATGGTTCAATCCTTGGGTGAATAAAAACACTACCTGGTTTAAAAATACATATATTTCTACAGCATGTTATTTGCTGAACAAAGTTGGATATTCTTCTACGAGAAGCCATCATTTGAAACTTCCATGACTGGTAGCTGGAGTGGAGGTTACATAATGTTTAGCATGCCTGTCAACAGTTGGTGGTAAAATCCACTTGACCATAAACTACTGAGAGCAGACGGAGAATTGATATTTCTAACAAAAATCCCTCCAAGGGCTGCCACTTGTGGATATTCAGACAGTGCTCTGCCCAAAGGTGCACCAGCAGAGCAGGGAGAAATAGGGATCAAAATCTTGCCAGGTAGTACTCAGTTGGATCCATCCACAATGGAGCATTTTTGCTAATCTCCTAAAAGATGTTAAGCATTTCTGAGACTGGAACCTTACAGACCATACACAAGCAGAACTTTTTATCTCAAACCACCCACAGCAGTGATTCTTCAAAATGGGACAAGTCCAAAAGGATGCTGTCATATCTGTCGTACTTTCCTCTACTGGCAGCCCCTCCTCTTCTTGAACTGTGGGAAAGAGTACAGACTTTCAAGTGAATAAGTAGATCTGATCTGAATCACAACCACTTCTGCCACTCAGGGGATGTGTCATCTGGGCCACAGCATTTATCTTCTCTTGGCCACCTCAAGTATGGAATCTGAACTCTTCTGCAGAAAGGTAAACAATGGGACCTAAATAGCAGTGAATTTTTGGAGTCATAATAGTCTAACTTGGTGATGTTAGTTGTCTCCACTATCCTTCCTCAGTTTGAAGTAATTTTGGTTTTGGTGCAGCGAATATTCTTATGCTTTTTAATTGAGCAGCAGTTTTGTTTGACATACTTTGGTCAGAACCTTCTATATATAAACTTAGCTACTGAAAACACAATCCTGCCATTATCCCTTCTTTTCACTAAGTGAGCAGTTGAGGGTAAAGGCAGTTCTACAAGTTGGCAGCTTCCCAAGAGAAAAGCAAAGAACTTAAGTAATTGATAGCACTTCATTTTTTTAAAATTTATGATTTGTTGTCCGAATTCTTTGAAAAATCCATGTGTATTCTAATATTATTTACTTAAAAAATTGTATAAGCAATGCCAGAATTATTCCTCCTCGCAAGATGTCTTCAGTCCAGTGAGGGAAAGAGCTATATAAGCAATGTTCTATGAACCAAGTCCATTATTTACTGATAAATTGATTCTTTCAGTCAATGATATTTACTGAGCATTCGACACAACTTAGAAACTGAATGAGATGCTAGCGGCAGTGAGAAGTGGCAGAGCTCCTGCATTACAGGAACTCACAACCTGAGAAAAACACACAGGCATATCGATCACTATATTCCTGTGTGACAAATGGTACGTTCTGTGGAGGTCTGTGAAATGGGAGTAAGTTCTTTACAAGTAAAAATATGAACTTTGTTTCCACCAATATTTTAGTATAAAACTCCTTCAAAATCTTTGCCTGATATTAATGCTGCTCTTACTTCCTTGTCTTTTCTGTTTTATCTGGCCAGAAAAACCATCTCAGCTCTCTCTTGGCAAGGTTCTATACACCCCAAGTCCTGGTTATATCACTCTTTCTGCTATGAACTTTCTCTTAAGCTTTCGGGCAGAATTTTCTGTTCTGCCTAACATAAGTTCATGTGCATTTACAAAGGATAGCACTTAGTCTATTTGATTATGGTTTTAAGCGAAGTCTTATTTGTTCACTATTTCCCCTATTAAGCTGGGGGCCTCTGAAGGGCTGGCTCCTTCACTTCTGAGGACTATAAATATCTGTGCATTTTACTTAATGCATATCTGCAGGGAAGGCCTACATAATAAATGGAGGAATTTGTGAGTTTTACCAAGACTTTTGTGGAAGGATAAGAAGGCCAAGTGTAGACACTCCTTTTAAACACTTTGAAAATAATTTCAGTTGCTCACATTTATGCATAAATTATTAGAAATAGATAGGCTATTTTACCCAAGTGTAAATGCAATTTTAAGAAAGTTAGCCTGGTGAAAAGAGCATGGACTTTTGGAAGACACAAATAGAATTCAAACTTCAGTTTTTCATTTATCATTCTTATGATGTTATAGATCAAATATTAATCTTCTACTTTATTCAACTAAAAAGATTGGCCTTCCTGAAGCATGTATATGTGAGGATGTTAACAAACCCTTGTAGTAACTTATTATAATACTGTAAAATAATACCCATTTGTTTGGGTTTGTCCATAGCCTAGCATTCAGCAAACCTTGCACATTTTTGATGCAACTACATTTCCTAAGTAATGACTTTCAGATCCACAGATGAGCTGATGCTCCACATGGTACCAGTGTTAAAGGAGATGTCACCTTGATAGCAGGGTGATCTGGGAGGTAATGGCATGATGGAACCCATTATCAAGAGGCCTATGCAAAATGACTATTTCTAAATTCTCTTCCAGCATTTCAAAATCTGGGTTAATGAAATGTGACTTTGCAAAATGACTGCAGCCGATATCAAATGGATTGTTCAGTGAACAGTGCTCTGGAGCCCAGAAAACATTGTTGGGGCACTGACCTGATGGGCTTAGGATAGTCTGCAGAGACCCTTTCATACCTGGATTCTTCTTGTTAGACATAGAATACATTATTCTACATTAGTTTTTCTCCTAAATTTCTCATTTTGTGTCAGTTGCATCCCATTATAACACCATATTCCCTTTCCCACATACACATAGTACTCACATCTCACTGCTTGCCATTTTCCTTGTGCATTTATCCTTTAACGCTGAAGCATTACCTCCTTGACCTCCAGAATGAGTGAGGTATCCTGTGTATATCTCTTTTGTCTCGCTTAGCATTTTATTTGTTGAATTATAGGTCAGTATTACCCTCATTAAGAATGATGTCTTTGCTTCACTTATCCTTGAATTGTCTGAATCTAGCAAAGTGGCTGGCAAATAATAAATACTTATTAATATCTTATCTAAGGACCCATGAAGGAAGGAATGAGGTTGTAATTGACCAGGCTTGGGTTAATTTGTGAGACCATATTCCTGTGCTAAATTACTCCTCATCACCTGGGATGTGTTCCCTTCCCTTACATTTTACAGTCCAGCAGATGGTTTAAAATTCCCATTATGGTTAGCTTTCCTAAAATAAGAAAAGAAAGAAAAGACTAAAGATAGTCTTCTGCATTGCTAGAATAGATTCTGTTTTTGGTCACTGATTCTTTCTGCAGTCATGCTGAGGCCTTACTTAAGTGTGTCCACGTAACTGGCTGAATTGAAATTGACTACAATTTTTGTTGGTTCCCCAAAGTCAGTTTTTAAATTTTTGATAGAGCCAACTCAATCCACAAAGCATGTATTGAGCAAGTAATACACCCCAGGCAAGGTGAGAACATGAATTTGAATATGCCATCATCTCTGCACTCAAAGGGAAGGAAGGACAAATACTGAGTAAACAGACATGCACCTGCTTGCAGGTGCTATGCAGACTTTTGGTGTGAATGTGCATGGGGAGATGTGCTTCCATGTATTTATTTTTTTTTCTTTGAGATAGGGTCTCTGTGCAGTGGCGTGATCATGGCTCATTGTGGCCTTGACCTCCCGTGCTCAAGTTATTCTCCCATCTCAGCAACCCAAGTAGCTGGAACTGCAGGCATATGCCATCGCAGCTGGCTAATTTATTTTTTATTTTTATTTTTAGAGATGGGGGTCTTTGTTTGTTGCCCAGGCTGATCTCAAACTCCTGGTCCTAAGGGATTCTCCCACCTCAGCCTCCCAAAGTGCTGGGATTACAGGCATGAGTCACTGCACCAGGGACCCCACAAATTTAACTTTTTAATTTAATATTTAATTTGAATTTACTACTTAAATTTTTAGTCTGTGTTCACTCCCAGCCTCACACAGGCTTCCTGGAATATGGGTATCCACTGGAAAAGGATACCATATGGGTGGCTTCAGTTTCTCAGTCTATGTTGAACACTAGACAGGTCATCTTCAAGGATGAATCTTCCTTTGCTATTGACTTTGCAATGTATTCAGGAAGATAAAACAGGTTTATTTTAAAACGCAACGGACTGACTTTTTTTTTTTTAGGAAGAAGAAGGTGTATGTGTGTGTGTACGTGATATTTTACATAGAAGGCAATCCTGTGAAAAGAGAAAAAAACTTAACAATGTAGTTCTGAGATTAGGCAGGTAATTGCAAATACTGAGTCATTTCACCTCCCTGGGGTGGACAGAGGCACATAAGCCTGCTCTTAGAATCAATAATCAAAACAAATCCCACCCCAGCAGGACACACGGTATCTGTCCAGTTAATAAAAACTAGAGCTCCTATTTTTAGATTCATTCTCACACTAGGGAGAAAGCAGTGACACAAAGGAGTTTTGTACAAAAGCCAGTAACCCTTTTCAGAAACAAGTTTTCTTTTAAATAGCTTTCTGTCCTTTTCTTTCTTTCTTTTCTCTCTTGTTCTAATTAAAGCAAGTTTTAGGAAGGAACTCACATTTTCAAAGCCAAATTTTCTTTTTGCAGGGTTGGCTCTGTGTTTTCTGTTTGATGAGTAAAATAGACATTTTCTATGCTTGCTGAATGAAATATTTTTTTTGTTTGTCTGTTTGTTTTCCAGAAACCTTGGAGAACCTAGGGATTTTAGAATCATCCCCTATGGATTACTTGTAAAATCCCCCCAAAATTCCATTGTTGTTTTAGGGAGGAAAAGTGTGTTATCTGGGCTGAAAATCTTGTAGGCTTCCAAAGTTTGGGTAAAACAACTCTCAGAAAATTGAGATCAGATGACAGAGGGTTAAAGGTCTGTATACTTGGGCAAGATAATGAGACTTAGCCAGGACTGAAGCAGTACAGAGAGAGCTGGAGGATCATTGAATTTCCAATATGGTTCTGTCATCAGCCCAGAACTCTGCTGGTGCATTTGTAGCTTCTGGGACTGGAGAGGAATCTGGATGGGACTGAAGAGGAATCTGGATAGTCCTCTCTTTAGTTCATGACCAAGCTCCTACTGTGAGACAGAAAAAAAATCATCAAAAAAATCAAATTTTTAGTTTAATTCATTTAGGGAAAGGGCAAAGCATAAGACTGGATAGACTCTAGCAGGAGCAGGTTCATAATCTTGGAACTGAACCTACAAGGGAGTCAGAGGAGAGAGAACATTCTTTTACCTCAGACAGAATGGACTCCTCATCACAGGTTTGTCTTTACATTGTCTTTACCCAAGCCTATCTTCTCTGATAGTGTCCTGAATAGATAAGTCACCTATGAGGCATGTACTCCATAAAAATGCCTATATCTGGCCTCCAAACTTTTAATGGCCCACACACTATCCTGGTAATGTCAGTGAAGGCATATTTGTTACATTCTTAGCCTATGCAAGTCATTAGGCTAAGTTTGAAGCAGCTCCAAAGTCTCCCACCTCCTGGTCCTTTATATGTCAGCCTGAGCTCTAGTCTTTATTTCTGTTACTCTCTTGGCCACGCGTGGAAAATAATCTCTTTGAGACTTGTCTTGTTCATCTTTAAAAAAATACATATGCTTTATTCATCAGGATTTTCACGTACGAGGGCTTGTACTAAGAACTTGCTTTATATTACCTCATTTGATCCTTAAAATAACTCTAATAGGTAGATATTATTATTGTATTGATTTTTGTGGTGGGGAAACTGAAACTTAGCGAAACCAGGCAACTAAAATTCAAAGTTGGGGGTATCTTACAAAGGGGTAGTTAAAATATTAAACATGTGCAGTAGTCACAGCAATGGTTGTAGTACTAATGGTTGGAGCCATGAGCTGTTGACTAGAGCACAGGCTGATGTGTAAGGGACCAGGAGGCAGGAGACTGTAGAGCTCCTTCAAACTTAGCCTAGTGCCTTGCATAGAGTAAGAATGCAACAAATATGCATTCACTGACATTGCCAGGATAACATGTGAGCATTAAGAGTTTGGAGGCCAGATAAAGGCATTTTCAGAGTGCGTGCCTCACGGCTGACTTATCTATTTGGTGCACTATCAGAAAAGATGAGTGCAAGGCTTGGGTAAAGACAAACCTGTGATGAGGAGTTATGGAACTCCAGGGAAGGTTCTGTGTGGGTAGCATACTAACACTTTCCAAAATGGGTTCAATGCTTATCTAAAATTTTTCCTTAAGCATCTGGGCTGTTTCAAACTCAGGTTTCAATAAAATTGAAACCATCTGGACCTTTTCAAACTCAGGTTTCAATATTGCTCAAACCACCTACAAAAATGCAAGTAGAGTTTTAATATTAAATTTTTACACCTGTGAGAAATAAATAAATTTAATATAAACACTTGGCAAATGCACTTAGACTGAATACAAGCTCATTTAATTAAAAACATAGGCCCTTAAATGACATTCATTATAAAATTGAAGTTGCATGTGTTTAAAAGTTCCTTAAGGAAAAGAATTTAAGGAGGTGTTTGATATTAGAACTAGGTAGGCAGCTGGGGAAAAGGAGGCAGGGACTATCCTCCCAAGATAGTTTAGTTTTTTTTTCTTTTGCTGATCAGCTATCAATGATGATAACAAAATATGAATTATTGAATATCTATTATGCCCTTTACTAGTGAAACTTAGTTTAACCTCACAAAAACTCTGCAAGCAAATACTATATCTTCCCTTTCAAAATGATGAGTTTGGGGAACACAGAGGTGAAGTCATTGAGAGGTTCTACAACTCAGTAGAAGAAATGGGATTGAAATATATAGGTTTAACTACAAAATCTGTTTTCTCATTTATAGCAAACTAACTGCAATACATCCTGAAGCTCTACGTACTTTGTACCCTCCAATTGCCTTGTCTTGTTATTTAATTCCTCCTAAGCTAATTCCAGACAAAATGCCTTGTCAACAGGCATCTTTACTTCTTAGCCTGACTGCCTGAGGTGTAGGGTGTCTTATCCAACCTTTGCTCTTGCCTTGCATCTGGAATGGCATCTAGAGAAAGCTGATACGCCTCTTCAAGGCTGTCTTAGAAACTGCTGTTCCTGTATGGGAAAATGCCAGTGAGCACTTACCTATCTAAAATACGGGGATTCCCAGAAGGGCTATTGAACTGGAAAAGGGGGAGACCTGATCCCTCCCCTTAGGGCATTCATGTTCTACTGAGAGCAACAGGCAACAAGCTGATGATTGTTAAGCAGTGCAGGAAATGAACAAGGGAGTGCTTTAGGAAGAGAGAGAAGAGATACTAAATCCAATCTAGCGCTAGACTACAGGGAAGATTCCTAGAAAGGGGTTGTTTGAACGGAGTCTTGAAAATGAGTGTGAGGAAGACAGGAGCTATAGCGAGTAGCAGGCTAGAGGGGAGGTGGAGGTGTGGGGTACAGAATGAACAGTCATTAAGGAGGCACACAGAAAAGGCAAACATCAAGTGTCTCTTTGTTGCTGGGGCATAAAGTGTGATGGAGGCAGTGATGGGACATCTGTCTGAAGAGATAAGGGATGACCTGGTGGTGGAGGACCTTATGTCTTGTTAAGCACCTTGGACTTCCACCTCTGGGAGACAGGAACCTGTTGAAAGGCCCAGCAGGAAAGTTTCTTCTTAGATCTGCATTTTAGATTAAATACTAATAGAATAGTAATACTACTACTACTAATTCTGTTTGTATGACAGTGTTATTTTCAGAGTTTAGATCCCTACCTAGCTGCCTCCGAAGATAAATTAATCCCTTTAGTTGTCTTCCTATTTAGCTAGGACCTTACTGCACATTCTAGTCTATCCTAAGCTACCTTAAACCGAAACATACCTCGCTTCCTGAATGTAAGTTACCATGACCTCCTTTGAACACATATCATTGCAGTCCCCAAATGCACTCTTTTTACTTATGTCTGAGAGCTAGAGGGGAAAAAGCAGTCATCCAAGTTCATTTTCATAGATTATCTCACTAAAAAGCACAAAACATAAAGTGTCCATTAGCCATTAATATTATTATTATTGTTTTACAGATGAGGAAAAGAAGCACAAATACCAAAGGGGCAGAGCTGGGATTTAAACCCGGGGCTGCCTGTCTTACAGACTGAGCTCCCACACACTCAGCAACACAGATGGTTAATACTGAGTCATTTTCAGCTCTAGCTTTAAACAGTAATACTGAAATTGACTGAACCAAGATCGTGGATTTCTCTGCCAATTCTATGACAGATTTTTATCATTTTAATTATTAATAAAACAACTTTAGATTGTTGTCTTGCTGTACAGCTTTGAAGCACATACATCTCTTTCTCCTCTCTCCCTGAATGAAGGTATATTGCCAGAGTCTAAGAATCATTATATGCTCTATAAAAGCTGAACAGCTAACCCTCACGAAAAGTTGCCATTTTAGAAATTCCTGTTATCAACCTGAGTGACAGCATTCACCAAGAAATCAGATGCAGTGCCTAGAAGGTAGAATGTGCACGAAAGATGTTTCTCATGCCATTTCCAAACTTTTCTCCTTACAGCTGAGACAGTAAGATAAACACATATTTCCTCTCTTAAGCCAGTTAACTGTAATTGGGTATAGAATCTTCCGCCAAGGAGAAGAGCTTTGTGCTGCCTAAAAGTCAAGGCTTAGTATGCTCGAAAAGTACCTTCTGAATCTGAAATCACATAAACGGCTTTTCTAAAGTAGAAGAGCAAAGTGTGACGGGACTGGAGGGTTTGGTTACTCTGTATCTTTGTGATTCATAAAGACAGAGGCAGTAGCTGTGGAGATGGAATTATCTGGTCCTCAACTACCCAGAGACAGGCCACAGTGAAGAAAGGCAAACTCTGTCTTCACAGCCAATCCCTCTGCTAGCACTGCAGGCAAAAATAATAGCTCATAGGAAACACAGACATGCATTCCTCTGAAAAGACACAAATCCAGTGTCTTCTATTAGGTATAAGAGGGAGAGAAAGCAACCAAAACCAAAAGTAAAAATACATTCTATCTATCTAACTAGACATGTTTAATTGCCCTCAGGACTACCACATTTGCCCTAACCATGTTTTAGTCTGCAGAGCTTCCTGTTGATGTTGGAACAGTTTCTTTGATTTTTTGTTTTAACCTTAGTTCTTCTTTTAATTACTCAATTCATTTACTTTTCTAACAAGAAATTCGTTTGAGTTGGAGTCAGTTCTAGTTGTTATTGATTCTAACTCGGCATCATAAAAGCTAAATGGTCTTGAGGGTTTGCTTCTACTCATAGTAAATTTTCTCTTTTCTCTATCTGTATAGTGCGGATGATGCCATTCTCCTAAATCATGGGGATTGTGTGCAGGTGTGATAAGACTGAAAACTGTACAATTTAGTACCTGACATAGATCACTTTTAATCAGTCTAGGGAATGTTAAGAATTGTCAGTTGTACAGTCCGGGCAACACAGCAAGACTCTGTTTTTACCAAAAAATAAAAATAAAAATAACTGAGACAGGTGTGGTGGCCTAAACCCTTGGCCCTAACTACTGGAGAGGCTGAGGTGGGAGGATCATTTGAGCCCAGGGGTTTGAGGCTGCAGTAAACTATTATACTGCCACTGCTCTCCAGCCTGCTTGATAAAACAATACTCTGTTTTTTAGTTGTGTTGTTGAAGAATTGCTAATTGTATTTTTTAAATTATAACTACTTTGTGGTTAGGGTGTATTTTTTCCAAAGGTTATCAAACACTTTTCTGTCAAGACTCCTTTACATGTATAGATTATTTAAGACCACAAATAGCTTTTTATTTTTAATGTGGGTAGCTTATATCTATCAATGTTTACCATATCAGAAACTAAAACTGATTTTTAAGGTAATTATTTCATTTAAAATTTGCAATATTATACCCTTTAGATATTGACATACTTTATTTTTATGAAAAATAATATTGTTTAAAGCAAAAAATATTTAGTGAGGAGAGTAGCACTGTATATTTCTATAAATCTTTTTAGTGGCTTGTCTAATTGAAGGCAATTTGTTCTCATATCTTCTGCATTGGGAAGAATGGCTTTCATTGTTTTACTATATGTATTTTTTAATAGGGGGAATTAAAGTATATGAAAAAATCTGGCTGCACATAGATATGTAGTTAAAAAAACATAGGATTTCCTTGACCCTATGAAGAGTCCTTGTGATCCTTGAGACCGTAATTGAACAATCTTTATTCAAAGCACAAATTTCCTCTACCTTCCTTCCCTCATTATCTTGTTGATAGCCCCCAAAGAACAGAGTACTAATCCAAGGAGGAGACAGCAGGTAGCTGGTTATGCCTTTGCTGTGGGTGAAAGGATCAGACACCTGGGCATTTCTGTTTCCCACCCATATGACAGAAGTAGTAGGCTGGCTCTCTGTGTCATCCGTTTACCAATTTATATATGGCCAGGCCTAGTTCCATTTTCTCCCTTAGTTTGTATTTTGAACAATTACAAACGCTGAAGACATCCCATTCTCAGCTTTGGAATAGAGATAAACCATATATACTCAATCAAGGCATAGTTTTAGAGAACTTAGAAATATACTGTAATCCCAAGATAACTTACATATAGGGAATAGGTTAGATTCGATGAAAACAAAAAACTATTAGAATCTCATGCTTTTAGTTTTCTCTTAAATAATCAATCATGTTAACTGGTGGACATAAAAGAGCAGAGGCCTATTGAAAACTCACAATTTGGGGATAGTGTTTTGAAAGAAAAAAAAATTCAGCACCAACTTATTTTTAAAAATTATCTTATAGAAAACATATTACCATATATATAGTATTTTTCCTGTATAATAACTTTGATATTTATTTTTCATAAGTATGGGAAAGTAACAAATTGATTAATCAATGAAATAAAATGTTTTTTAAAATTCTAAATATTAAAAAGAAGATGAAGTCATATCTACGGGAGAGAGCAGAGGAGAACAGAGGATAAAAATTAGAGGCAAAAGGCACCCTCCACAGTGCAGCCTCGGGGAAACTCCAAGCTCAATTTCATCAAGCTTATTACCTAAAGAACTACACTTGTAACTTTGAGCTAGTTAAATCCCACCCTGTTCCCCATGAAGTCCAATAGAACCTTCTGTGGAAGATGGACTGCTTTATAAACTGGACTCCTAATATGGTAGCCACTATCCACATATAGCTAATGGGACACTTAAAAATGTAACTAGTATAATTGAGGAGCTGTATTTTTAATATAATTTCAATTAACTTAAAGTTAAAAAAAATTCCATGGGGCTATGGACTTCTGTACTAGACAGTACAGATTTCTTTTTTTTTTGAGATGGAGTTTCGCTCTTGTTGCCCAGGCTGGAGTGCAGTAGTACGATCTCAGCTCACTGCAACTTCCACCTCCCAGGTTCAAGCAATTCTCCTACCTCAGCCTCTCAAGTAGCTGGGGTTACAGGCATGTGCCAAAACGCCTGGCTAATTTTTTGTAGTTTTAGTAGAGATGGGGGTTTCTCCATGTTGGTCAGGTTGTTCTCGAACTACTGACCTCAGGTGATCCGCCCACCTCGGCCTCCCAAAGTAGTGGGATTACAGGAGTGAGCCACTACACCCGGCCAACAGTACAGATTTAAAGGAAAAAAGTAAATACTTTTCACATAAAAAGTATTAAGTAAATGTTATTTTATTTAAGTATTGAAATGCAGTGGTCTTGCAGAAAAGAATGATGTAGGTGTATTAACTGACATAAAAATGTTTAAAATTTGATGGAGTTTTTGTTTGTTTGCTTATTTTAAAAAAGTTAGTTGCAGAGTGTTATAAATAGTATAGTGTATGTTCACAGAAAAATTTTGAAAGCATATATACCACACATTGGGGAGAGTTGGAATTTCATCTCTGTATTTTTTTTAGTGTTATAAAGCAAAGAAATTGTAATATAAAGAAAAGTATAGACATAAAGGGAAAAATCAGTCATAACTGTCCTACATACAGGTAACTTTCAAAAGTTAACCATAAAGTCTTCATTTATTATATACATTCAAATTATTTCTTAAGAAAATTAGGTATAAAATGGAAACTTTTTGAAAACAATAAATTTAAATGTATCTTGTAATGAGAGTGCTTCCTTTGTTTTTATTTATTTATTTATTCATTTATTTAATTGTGGTAAGAACACTTAACATGAAGTCTATCCTGTTAACAGATTTTTAAGTCTACGATGCATTATTGTTATCTATAGCACCATGTACTATAGTACAGCAGAACTCTAGATCCTACTTATCTTTCATAACTGAAATTTTATACTCATTGATAGGAAACTCCCCATTTCTCTCTTTCCAGCCCCTGACAACCATCATTCTATTCTTTGCTTTTATAAGCTTGACTATTTTAGATTCGCCATGTAAGTGGAATCATGTAGTATCTGTCCTTCTGTGATTAGCTTATTTCATTTAGCAAAATGTCCTCAAGTTTCACCCATGTTGTCCCATATTTTAGGATTTCATTCCTGTTTAATGCTGAATTATATTCCAGTGTATGATATACCACATTTTAAAATCCATTCTTCTGTCGATGGACGTTCATGTTGTTTTCACATCCACACTATTGTGAATAGTGCTGCAATGAACATGGCAGCACTAATATCTCTTTGAGATCCTTATTTCAGTTATTTTGGACAAATACCCAGAAATTGGATTGTTGGATCCTATTGTAGTTCTGTTTTTAATTTTTAGAGAAACTTCCATATTGTCTTCCTTAATGGCTTTACCATTTTGCATTTCTACCAACAATGTGAAACGATTCCAGTTTCTCCACATCGTCACCAATACTTGCCTTTTGCTTTTTAATAATAGCAATCTCAACAGGTGAAAGGTGATATTATTTCATTGCACTTTTGATTTGCATTTCCCTGATGATTAGCTATGTTGAGGATGTTTTCATGTACTTGTTAGCCATTCCTATGTCTTCTTTGGAGAAATGTTTATTCAAGTTTTTAGCTCATATTTTAATTGGGTTAATAGTTTTTTGCTATTGAATTGTAGGAGTTCCTTATATATTTTGGATATTAACCCTTCATAGGATATATGTTTTGCAAATATTGTCTTTCATTTTATAGGCTTACTTTTACTCTACTGATGGTTTTTTTTTTTTTTTTTTTTTTTTTTTGAGGCGGAATCTCACTCTGTCACCCAGGCTGGAGTGCAGTGGCATGATCTTGGCTCACTGCAAACTCCACCTCCTGGGTTCAAGTGATTCTCCTGCCTTAGCCTCCTCAGTAACTGGAATTACAGGCACATGCCACCACACCCAGCTAATTTTTGTACTTTTAGTAGAGATGGAGTTTTGCCACGTTGGCCAGGCTGGTCTTGATCTCCTGACCTCAGGCGATCCACCCATCTCGGCCTCCCAAAGTGCTGGGATTACAGGCGTGCGCTACCGCACTCAGCTTCTACCGATTGTTTCTTTTGCTGTGCAGAAGATTTTTCTTTTGATACAGTCCAAATTTGTCTATTTTTGCTTCTGTTTTCTGTGTTTTCGATTTCATATCCATGAAATCATTGCCAAAATCAATTTCATGTAACTTTTTGCCTTTGTTTTCTTCTAGGAGTTTTACAGTTTTAAGTCTTACATTTAAGTCATATTGAGTTGCTTTTGTGTATGGTGTAAGATAAAGGTCCAATTTCATTCTTTTGCATGTGGATATCCAGTTAAGGATGAAAACAGTGGAAAAAATTCAAATGAATGAATGAACTTAACACATTTGAAACAAGATTTGTTATATCTTCTAATAGATTGCAGGTAAAATTATATTCAAACAAAGTAAAAATATTTGCCTGAATGACAAATAAAACACTGTGGTCATACACTGGGATAACCCATGCCTCATTGATCATTGTATCCCCGATAACTAAATAGAGTACAAAACGCAAGGCTATGTCTATACATAGGTATGTGTAAATTAAGAAGAAACTTTTAAGCATTGTTCAAGAGCCTGAATGAACAAGTTACACACGAGGAAGTAAAAGTGACACCCATAATAATTCTTAAAAATGCAAATGAAAACAACGTATATAATGTTTACATTTTCAGTACAACAATTGTTCAGATCATGCTCAAGATAATATTGTAACAGAAAGTTTTATATGTAAGAGATTATATGTAGTAGAGGTTATCATGAAAGTAGTCTCATGGAAAGTTCAATAAAATGTCTTACAAAATTTGAAAATAATTTGCTGTTTGATCGTTCTTTGTAATGGCAAAAATAGAGGACAAACTACATATATAATAATACAAAAATGATTATATACATGATAGTAATTTAATTCAATGGAATAGTATGCAATCACTAAAATATTTTAAAGACTTTAGGTGACACGAAATTTTTAAAAATTTATTTTATGCCAATGGTTTTCAACTTTTATTGGAACAGAACATTTTCCACTGAAAATTCGTATAGAAACATAATATTTAAAGTGGCATCAGCCAGGCATGGTGGCTCACACCTGTAATCCCAGAACTTTGGGAGGCCAAAGCAGGCAGATCACTTGAGGTCAGGAGTTCAAGACTAGCCCGATGAACACGGTGAAACCCCATCTCTACTACAAACACAAAAATTAGCCAGGCGTGGTGGTGGGGGCCTGTAACCCCAGCTACTCGGGAGGCTGAGGCAGGAGAATCGCTTGAACCCAGGAGGTGGAGGTTGCAGTGAGCTGAGATTGTGCCACTGCACTCCAGCCTGGGCAACAGAGTTAGACTCCATCTCAAAAAAAAAAAAAAAAGGTATACACTTACTTAATATGTTAATATTAACAAACTTTTTATTATAAAACCACACAATAATAGTAATGAGACTTTTTGATGAACTCAGGAATGATAAATGACATTTTCAAAAATATTAGTTTCCACATCAAAATCATTTTTGTTTTATATTATATTATTTTAGAAAATTTATATTTACCCAGAATTTTGAGTGAAAAAGGCTTTTTAGTCAAATAGGCTACCTTGTAAATACCACATACAATTGAACTACGCTCATTTAAAACCTTGAATTACAAGTAGTAGGAAATTGTGATTGCAAGTGGAAAGGCTATGATTTACTTATAAATGTTTATAAAAGTTAAGGTTGGAAAAAGAATAATCAAAATTTACATCTTATTTATTTTATTTTATTATTGTGTTTCTTTTTTGTGACAGGGTCTCACTTTGTTGCCCAGGCTGGAGTGCAGTGGAACGAACGGTTCAAGTGATCCTTTCACCTCAGCCTCCCAAGTAGCTGGGAGTAGAGGTGCCTGCCACCATGCCCAGCTAATTTTTTGAGAAGAGTTTTTGTTGAGATGAGGTCTTATTCTGTTGGCCAGGCTGGTTTACAACTCTGGGCATCAAGCAATCTTCCTGTCTTGGCCTCACCAAATGCTGGGATTATAGGCATAAGCCACTATGCCCAGCCAAAATTTACATCTTATACTAGAACTCCCTAAAATATGGTATGATCATATCAAATATTATGCATTTCTCACTGTAAAACTGATTATTATATTCTAAAGAGATCAATTTCCTTGTTCATAATTTAACTTGAGATGTGGGAGCATTGTACAGATACTATAATATTGACCTTGTTTTTATTTTTTCTTTTTTTTTATTATTATTATTATACTTTAAGTTTTAGGGTACATGTGCACAATGTGCAGGTTAGTTACATATGTATACATGTGCCATGCTGGTGTGCTGCACCCATTAACTCGTCATTTAGCATTAGGTAATCTCCTAATGCTATCCCTCCCCCATCCCCCTGCCCCACCACAGTCCCCAGAGTGTGATGTTCCCCTTCCTGTGTCCATGTGTTCTCATTATTCAATTCCCACCTATGAGTGAGAACATGTGGTGTTTTGTTTTGTGTCCTTGTGATAGTTTACTGAGAATGATGATTTCCAGTTTCATCCATGTCCCCACAAAGGACATGAACTCATCATTTTTTATGGCTGCATAGTATTCCATGGTGTATATATGCCACATTTTCTTAATCCAGTCTATCATTGTTGGACATTTGGGTTGGTTCCAAGTCTTTGCTATTGTGAATAGTGCCGCTATAAACATATGTGTGCATGTGTTTTTATAGCAGCATGATTTATAGTCCTTTGGGTATATACCCGGTAATGGGATGGCGGGGTCAAATGGTATTTCTAGTTCCAGATCCCTGAGGAATCGTCACACTGACTTCCACAATGGTTGAACTAGTTTACAGTCCCACCAACAGTGTAAAAGTGTTCCTATTTCTCCACATCCTCTCCAGCACCTGTTGTTTCCTGACTTTTTAATGATTGCCATTCTAACTGGTGTGAGATGGCATCTCATTGTGGTTTTGATTTGCATTTCTCTGATGGCCAGTGATGATGAGCATTTTTTCATGTGTCTTTTGGCTGCATAAATGTCTTCTTTTGAGAAGTGTCTGTTCATATCCTTTGCCCACTTTTTGATGGGATTGTTTGGTTTTTTCTTGTAAATTTGTTGGAGTTCATTGTAGATTCTGGATATTAGCCCTTTGTCAGATGAGTAGGTTGCGAAGACAGGAGAAGGAAATCAAGGGTATTCAATTAGGAAAAGAGGAAGTCAAATTGTCCCTGTTTGCAGATGACATGATTGTATATCTAGAAAACCCCATTGTCTCAGCCCAAAATCTCCTTCAGCTGATAAGCAACTTCAGCAAAGTCTCAGGATACAAAATCAATGTACAAAAATCACAAGCATTCTTATACACCAATAACAGACAAACAGAGAGCCAAATCATGAGTGAACTCCCATTCACAATTGCTTCAAAGAGAATAAAATACTTCGGAATCCAACTTACAAGGGATGTGAAGGACCTCTTCAAGGAGAACTACAAACCACTGCTCAATGAAATAAAAGAGGATACAAACAAATGGAAGAACATTCCATGCTCATGGGTAGGAAGAATCAATATCGCGAAAATGGCCATACTGCCCAAAGTAATTTATAGATTCAATGCCATCCCCATCAAGCTACCAATGACTTTCTTCACAGAATTGGAAAAAACTACTTTAAAGTTCAGATGGAACCAAAAAAGAGCCCGCATCGCCAAGTCAATCCTAAGTCAAAAGAACAAAGCTGGAGGCATCATGCTACCTGACTTCAAACTACACTACAAGGCTACAGTAACCAAAACAACATGGTACTGGTACCAAAACAGAGCTATAGATCAATGGAACAGAACAGAGCCCTCAGAAATAACGCCACATATCTACAACTATCTGATCTTTGACAAACCTGACAAAAACAAGCAATGGGGAAAGGATTCCCTGTTTAATAAATGGTGCTGGGAAAACTGGCTAGCCATATGTAGAAGCTGAAACTGGATCCCTTCCTTACACCTTATACAAAAATTCATTCAAGATGGATTAAAGACATAAACGTTAGACCTAAAACCATAAAAACCCTAGAAGAAAACCTAGGCATTACCATTCAAGACATAGGCATGGGCAAGGACTTCATGTCTAAAACACCAAAAGCAATGGCAACAAAAGCCAAAATTGACAAATGGGATCTAATTAAACTAAAGAGCTTCTGCACAGCAAAAGAAACTACCATCAGAGTGAACAGGCGACCTTGTTTTTAAACTTCATGTAGGAGGACTTGTGCAGGCTGAATTCATTTAAAAGACTTATACACATTTTCAAACTTTCCAATTAATTACACTTTTAAGGGAAAAGCAAATGTATCTGGAAAGCAGAAAAAATATTCCCAAAGCTTTCCCCTAAACTTGCCTGACTCATTTGAATATGGTGGTGTTTTTTAACAATAGTTTTAAAAATAGAGGGCTGGGCACGGTGTCTCACACCTGTAATCTCAGCACTTTGGGAGGCCAAGGCGAGTGGATCACAAGGTCAGGAGTTTGACACCAGCCTTGCCAATATGGTGAAATCCCATTTCTACTAAAAATACAAAAATTAGCTGGGTGCGGCGGTGGGCACCAATAATAACAGCTACTCAGGAGGCTGAGGAAGGAGAATCGCTTGAAACTGGAAGATGGAGGTTGCAAAGAGCCAAGATTGTGCCACTGCACTCCAGCCTGGGCGACAGAGCAAGCCTCTGTCTGAAAAAAAAAAAAAAAAAGACAATATTTCAAAATAAAATTTTAATTAACTATCCTGAAGCACTTCCACAGAATACTGCTATACAGAATAATAATTCTGCAGAATAAATATAAAATTGATATCATGTTAAGCATACATATACATTTACATAGAGGTACAATATAGATAAACATGTGTATGGAGGAAAAGAACAAAAGACCATTATATTGGCAATTATTATGTTTTCATATTATTTAATATGAAAACGAGTGTTTCCATGTTTAGGTTTTTTTCATCTTTCAAGTTATCTATTATGAACATTTCTTTGTTACTAAAATTTAGCATGATGGTTTGAAAGGTTTTCCTCTCAAAACTATTTCATTTTATGTCATTGATGGGTTATCATATAATTTTTAAGAAAAATTTTTAAGTCAGTGATTTTCATAAATATTACTTTAGTAGAATTTTTTTTTAATTGCCATGAGGCTTGGATTTCATCTAATTATCATGATTTCATTTATTTATTAGTTTACTCAACAAATATCTTCCGAGAATCCAGTGCTTGCCAGGAACTAAGGTATCACTGAGTAAATCTTTTTATACAGACCTTTAAACTGGCAAATAACTTTGCAGCGCATTAATAGTGGTACTTGTTTTCTGTATTACTGTAGTCAGGAGATGCTCAAAAGCATTTTGCAGAGGAACCCATTCACTAAATCCCCTTTAAAAAAAGTATGATGTGTGTGAATGCATCCATGTGTGTGTGTAAGTATGAAGCAAATTACATTTATTAAAATGCTCCTATTTATTTGATAGAAGTTTTGAAAAGATATTTTAAATACTGGACTCTACCTTCAAAGTTGCTAATACATTTATTATTGTTGTTCCTTTTAATGCACCAGATGCTAAAGATTGCTGAACAATTATTTAATTTTACCTTTTTTTTTTCTTTTTTTTTTCAGACGGAGTCTAGCTCTGTTGCCCAGGCTGGAGTGCAGTTGCGCTATCTTGGCTCACTGCAAGCTCCGCCCCCTGGGTTCACGCCATTCTCTTGCCTCAGCCTTCCGAGTATCTGGGACCACAGGCACCCACCACCATGCCCGGCTAATTTTTTTTGTATTTTTTAGTAGAGACGGGGTTTCACCATGTTAGCTAGGATGGTCTCCATCTCCTGACCTCGTGATCTGCCTGCCTCGGCCTCCCAAAGTGCTGGGATTACAGGCGTAAGCCACCGTGCCCGGCCATTACCTTTTTAATAAAATAATATTTCCTATTTTCACATAGATAAAAATATAATTTTTGAAATGAAAAGGCAAATTAAGTAAAATTTTCATTGGAAGCCACGCATAAAATACTCACTTTCTGTTAGGGTCAAAATGTGCTGGAATGCAAAAGTAGAATTGGTAATAATAATATTAATATAATAATAATAATATAATAATAAAGGGAATTAAAAGTTTAAGAGAAAATGTTTATTGAACATCTTTGCTTGATACTCATGAAAATAAATATATATAGACCAAACCATAAAATATTTTGCATGTATTTATTTCTAAGACACTCAAAAACTTTCTGAGCTACAACTATGGTCTACAGCCATTCATTCCACCAGCAGATTGTAATAAGTCTCTAGATGCCCTATCATAGCCGAAGATAAGAATGAGCTCTAGAACTAATTCTGGGAAATATATGCCAGAAGCTATCAGTGTGCTGAATCTATAGTATAATTTGTCATTCACTGAAGCTCTAAGGCATCATTTTGTCCCCAAGAGCCCAATGAATGTATTCCGACTTCTTTCTGTATGTGTTAATTCCACCTTTGGGCCTTTCAAGGACATAAAATTTGGATTATATTTCAGCTGAGTACATGTACAATATATGTATATACATACATACTACATTTTTATTGTATTCATAGTTTTTTTTTCCAGCAGATATCCAATCTTCAACTGGTAACTATCTTTTACTGCTAAAATAATGTAGGTTCTTCATAAGAAAGAAATAATAATGTAACGTTGATTCCATTTATCTCTTTAGCTGTTTACAAGGCATTGCCAATACTATACTGATAATTTTCTTAAACACTTTTACATATTTTGATAAATGTATTTACAAGATATTGGTGTCTTTGGATGTGTTTTATTTTTAGAGTCATAAAGTGTGAATTAAAGACAAATCTGAGCATGCGACTCCTATATGAATACTGTTCAATGGCTCCTTATCATCTATAGAATAAATTCCAAAGTCCACCATTTAGCTCATTAGAAGGTCCGTAACGTGTGTCTCTCTACCTTTCTAGTTCATCCTCCAACTCTCTTCCATGTTCAACTATTCGCCCTTGACTTTGTACCCAACTGTCATGCTTTTCTCCATTATTCACTCTGTCTAGAATTCATTTTCCCTGTTCCAATCACCACACTCATACTCTTCCTATAGTGTATTTTTCAAGTATAATATCCTCTGGCCTTTCATAAACTCATAGTAAAGTTTCATTATTCCTCTTATATTAATTAAGACATTATTTTACTTGTGTTTTGCATATTTATTTTCTACACTGGAGTGAGTGGGAGTTCCTCAAGGTTAGGGATAATACTTTACTACTACCTAGTACAATGCCTAAAGAATAATGGCTATTAAATATTTAGTGTATATTTACAAAAACAAACAAATGAGTGTATAAATGCAAGAACAAAAAGGTGGCAATGCACTAATAAAACAAAACAAATTTGCCTAATCAAAGAACATTTCATTTTCAATTGCATAATGCAGAAGAGACAAGTGAATGAAAGTTGATCTGTGGATATTTGCAAGAGATATATCCCAAGAACTTTTCAATTTGGTGATACTATTATTTACCTATTAAAAAAAGTCTTTTTGTGTTTCTGTTCTTTACCTTGGGCAGAGCTACTCATTGAAACAGTATCTCAAATAACAGTTCTTATTTCTGTACAGAATATATGGTAAACTTCTTAACATCAAGGATCTGAGCCAATGCTGAGTTCAAAATTGCACTCTTAGGTATATAACATTTTCTGGCCATAAACAAATAATGTAGACTTTTAGTTTTCACTTGCAGTTTTTATAATAACCTTTCTTTTTTTGGGCTGTTTCTCAGGTTGAAGAGACAGGTATTTGTACTTTGTTTAGTTTTCAAACCCTGCATAAATAAGATAATAAGAACATAATTTAGGATAAACTTGGGGAAAAGGCCTTGTTTGGAAAGTAAACAGCAAAAGAAACTATCATTAGAGTGAACAGACAACCTACATAATGGGAAAAAAATTCTGTAATCTATCCATCTGACAAAGGGCTAATAGCCAGAATCTACAAGGAACTTGAACAAATTTACAAGAAAAAAAGCCCCATCAAAAAGTGGGCAAAGGATATGAACAGATACTTCTGAAAAGAAGACATTTATGCAGCCAACAAACGTGAAAAAAAAGCTCATCATCCCTGGGCATTAGAGAAATGTAAATCAAAACCACAATGAGATACCATCTTATGCCAGTTAGAATGGCGATCATTATAAAGGCAGGACACAACAGATGCTTGAGAGGATGTGGAGAAATAGGAACACTCTTACACTGTTGGTGGGAGTGTAAATTAGTTCAACCATTTTGGAAGACAGTATGGCAATTCTTCAAGGATCTAGAACTAGAAATACCATTTGACTCAGCCATCCCATTACTGGGCATATACCCAAAGATTATAAATCATGCTGCTATAAAGACACATGCACATATATGTTTATTACAGCACTGTTCACAACAGCAAAGACTTGGAACCAACCCAAATCCCCATCAACGATAGACTGGATAAAGAAAATGTGGCACATACATACCATGGAATACTATGCAGCCATAAAAAAGGATGAGTTCATGTTCTTTGCAGGGACATGGATGAAGCTGGAAACCATCATTCTCAGCTAACTAATACAAGAAGAGAAAACCAAATACCGCATGTTCTCACTCATAAGTGGGAGTTGATCAATGAGAACACATGGACACAGGGAGGGGAACATCATACACCAGGGTCTGTTGGTGGGCGGGGGGGGGGGGGACAGGGGAGGGATAGCATTAGGAGAAATACCTAATGTAGATGACGGGTTGATGGGTACAACAAACGACCATGGCACGTGTATACCTATGTAACCTGCACATTCTGCACATATACCCCAGAACTTAAAGTAAAATAATTAAAAAAAAAAAAAACAAGTAAACACTCAAAGGCCTACAGGTATCAGGATGATGAGAATGATAGAGTATGAATAACAGTAGGTAGCTTGAGGGTTTGTTTGAAGCTAACCCTGCCTCAGAGCAGACATTGGAGCCTAACAGACGCCTTGTAGAAAGCCCACCAGTGCAGTGTGTTCACAGAAGCACTACCTTGTCTCCTTTTTCTTCTTCCTCTTTCACCTGCTCAGGACAAAAGTCTAGATTTTTGTGGGAAAAAAAAAACCTTGTAATTCATTAAAGTTAGAAATGTTTAACATGAAGACAGTTGAAATTAAGCAGTTTTGTGGGTTGAGTTATATAGTTTTGTACTATTGTTACCAGAAAGGCATTTGGATCCAGGCCCCAAGTGAGGGTTCATGGATCTTGGACAATAAAGAATTCAGGGTAAGTCCATAAAGTGAAAGCAAGTTTATTAGGAAGACGAAGGAATAAACAAATGGCTACACCATAGACAGAGCAACCTGAGGGCTGCTGGTTGCTCATTTTTATGTTTTATTAGACCATATAGGGTAACTTCCTGACATTGCCATGGCATTTGTAAATTGTCATGGCGCTGTTGGGAGTGTAGCAGTGAGGACGACCAGAGGTCACGCTGGTGGCCATCTTGGTTTTGGTGGGTTTTAGCCGGCTTCTTTTCTGCAACCTGTTTTATCAGCAAGGTCTTTATGGCCTGTATTTTGTGCCGATTTCCTGTCTCATTCTGTGACTTGGAATGCCTAACCATCTGGGCATGCAGCCCAGTAGGTCTCAGCCTTATTTTACCAAGCCCCTATTCAAGATGGAGTTGCTCTGGTTCACATGCCTCTGACACTATCTGTTCTAGGCTCATTCACTAGCAAAGGAGTTAAGTCCTCACCTAACATCGCCAACAGGTTCTCGAAAACTGTAACTTTAAGCAAAAAGACGTGCAACAAAACTAATGATTATTTCTCATTAATTTTATAACAAATCGATGTTATTGGAGGTCCTGCTGTATGTTGTTTTGCTTAAAGTCACAGTTTCAAAGACCTTTTTGATGACATTAAGTGAGGACTTGCTGTACTGAGGCTTCACACTGGTTCATTCTCACATTGTAATTTCTTTCTCTGAGGAAAAGAAAAGTTCACATAACAAAATTTTGCTCTCTCTATCAGGTGGATGAATTTGACTGTATCACTCTGTAAATGCCAAGGTTTGTTGACTCTTTTCTCAGACATCTCATATATCCCTGTTGGTGGCTTTCCCTGGTGGGTTATGTTTTATCTCTTCCCTTCTACTCTGTTTACATATCTAAATTTTACCTATCTTTTAATAGCTAACTCGAATTCTTTCTTTTACTTTCTTTGACAGAATAAGAGTAAAACCTTTTTTTTGTCTTTCATGACTACTCAATCTGCACCTCTGTTATGTTTTTCTATCTCCTCAATGAAACTTATTCAAATTATATCATATATATATCACTAAATCATAAGCTGATTTCTTTGTTTCCTGTGAAGGACTAGACACAGTGTTTTCCAAGTATTTAGTCTTTGTGCTTGGGTTGCTATCATAGGTTTCATATTTGTTGAAGAGCTAATATTGAATGTTAATATGAAATGCAGAATTAATGTTCCCTGGTATGAAAATAACCTTTGAGTATAGCACCTAGAGGTAAAAACAATTGAGTTGTATTTAGTTTGCCCTATCATCCAGTTGGCTGTTGTCAGGTGAATAACTTTAACATACAAAGAAAGTTCAGAGAAGCCTGAAGATGTGAGTTAGCTCTGTGTGTGTGTATATATATGAAACTGGACCACAGAGTAGAAGCCTATAAAAGGTAATTTTTTCAAGGGATTTTTGAGAAATAATAGGCAGCATGTTCAGATAATCAAAATTATCTTCCCACTTTTCTAATTAAAATGTGAAATATTTCTGAACTAGATATAGACTCCAATAGAGAATGGGAAAATCCACAGATTTGTAGCCAAAACATGTGAGCTAAAGCCTGTCAAGTTGTGTAATCGAAGAACATTTACTTTCTCTCTTCATACTTATTTTTTTGCCACATAGAAACTTAGTATACTTAAGGGGCAAAGTGTTATTGAAAAAACTGACAGAAGAATACTGTAAAAGCAAACCAACATAGTTTTTTTGAGAATTAAATAAAATAATATGTAAATATGGTCAATTAGATCTGAAAAATAAATACACGAGTTGATTTTTATACACTATGTTCACCTTTCTAGTAGCAAATGAATTCTGGCATATTACTGCTAATATGCAATTTTTAGAGATATTTTTTAAAATAATTTAAAAATATAGATATTTGTTTAAAAAGTAAGAGCTTTCATGTTTTAAATGTTTCTGCAGAATCCAGTGTTTTAAAATCCTTTAAATACATTTTTACCACTCTAACTGGTTTCTTGACACTACTATTATACTTTTGTCTATAGAAAAATACCCAGAGTCATATTATCAACATCTCTTAGCAATATATGGATCATGTAATATTCACTAAGGAGAAATTGAAAGCTTTAATAATTCAAAGCAATTAATTTACCATGAAGTTATTATTCTCCTTTGGCTACTACAGTAAATGAGAAAATTTGCTTCTGAAGAAATCAGTGGATTTTTATCTTAAAAGTAGTAAGCAAGTTGTAAGGAGACAATGTTTGCTATTGATTAAAAAAACAAAAATTAAAATTAAACAAAACCAAGAAATGACTTAATGCTGTTCTTCTTTTTGTTTAAGGGAATACACTTATCTCATATATATAAAAGAAAGGAAAATACTTTGAAGTGGTAGAAAAGATGAAGCTGGAAATTCTGACATCCCCACACAAGAGAATTTGAGGGTGGTCTCACTAACATATTCCAAGTCTCTATCACACCTTGCTTATTCTGAACATCTGAAGTCTAAAGTGAACATTTCCTTGAGAATATGGTAGACAACTTTATTATTTATGTGATTATAAAATGTTTAATTTAGATTGCCTTCCAGGGCCCTGAGCAGACATCTCTCGCTCTGATGTTCAAAACTAAGATATTTAGACTGAAAAAACTGTGAATTACTAAATTGGATTTTATGAGGGCGACTGGGCAACTCCCTGGACTTGTGAAGAGTATCATGTGATCTTTGTTTTCTGGGCAGTTTTAAGACAAGGCTTTGATTTTACAAAAGCCTACAGTTTCAGCACTTACTGACCTTCGAAATAATTGCATCGAATGGAAAAGGAAGATTTTCAATGGCTGAAACAGTGACATTTTTTCCCCGGTCATAGTTCTGGCCGTGGAACAATACACCAAATTGAGGCTCCTGCATCTCTCTTTCCACTAGGCTTCATTAGTCATAATTTCCCTTCATGGTCTTAACACAAATATAAGAAATTACCTGGTGTGCCCATGTAACAATTCAGACCAAGTCAGGAACCCCTGAGCCATCAGCTGCTAGGATCTAAAATTAATCTTGCTTCTATCTACACATTTTTGATGACAGAAACACTTTGAGACCAGTTAAACTTCTCCTTCAACACAGTGTCTCTGTGTTGTCATATGTTGTACAGCAATAACAATACCAACAATGATAAAAAATTAAGACTTTTTACCTAGCCCATGGGAAATTTCAGGCACTCATCTGGCACTTTATATGCAAAGTCCATCATTCCTATTATTGATGTCAGGGTCTATGTTATTTTCACTTAATATAAGGGTAATAAATTGATTGATTAGAGGTTAAACAAGGTTAGGTAGCTTGCTAAAGTTACAGTATTAGGAATGAGGCTTATCTCTCAGTTTCTCTACTTAATCTCAATTTACTTTCTCAATCTCGGCACTCTTATGCAGACGCTGATCCAGCTCCTTTATTCTACTATTTGTATAAACTTAAGGGGTACAAGTAGTTTTGGTACATGGATATACTGAAATTTGCTACATGGATATATTGCATAGTAGTGGAGTCTGAGTTTTAGTGTGACCATCACCTGGATAAGGTACATTTTACCCATTAAGACCCAGCTCTGATAAACTGAGCTCTCCACAATAAATAAGAATAGAAAGACCCGATGATGCCATGATATCCTCACCTCATTTTTTCCTGAAAACATCCATATGATTTCTACTTCTGTGCCTAGTATTTTTATTGATCAGGCAGCCTCCAATGACAGAATTATTCTCCATTATTAAGAGCACAGTTCAAATTCATCCTATTCAAAAGGCATTCCTGTATTTCACTGGTTACAACTCTGTTCTAAGAACCTTGAAATCCTGGCTCTGCTGACTTTATTTTCGAGGATTCTTGACTTTTTATTTTGTGTTCCAGCAACACCAAGCTACTTTTTATTTCCTGGGCATAATATGTATTTCCTTACATTAGTGCTTATGTTTATGCTCTGCCTGAAATATTTTCCTCAAATTTTTTGATGAGTACCTATTAGCATGCTTTGAGAGTCACATTAGGTAGTACCTCTTCTAGGGAACCTTCTCTGATTCTCAAGTTTTATGTTTCTCAGTAATATTCAGTGCCTTCCCATTATACTATATTTATTCGTAGATGTGTGTTTCATCCTTCCAAACAGTATACTTTTGCATCCACAGCACCATGTCTAAAACTTAGCATATTTGCAAATAAATGAATGAAGAATCAGTCTTAGAACTTACCAAAATATGTGTTATACATTAGTCATTGGTGTTTGGTTATGTTTTCTCGACTTGTTTTTAATTTATTAATTGTTTGAATCATTTATCTATATGCCCTAGCACAGTGATCAAAAGCATAATTCTAAAAATTGTCTGGATCAAATCCCGGTTCACCCAAATGTAGTGGTGTGATGTGATCTCTGGTGGTATAGCCAGAGTCTCAATAAAGCCACACTTTCATAGACTAATGAAGGAGTGCTATTTGGAGTAGCAATAGGATGTATGGGGTACACTGTACTCATCTCCTCTGATACTGATGTACATTAGAAAATAAAACGTTCCTTTTGAAAGTGTTTTAGGATAAGTCAAATTCACAGGTAAAAAATAATGTTTATGTTGGGTTATGAAGTATGGAATTATTCAGTGCAAAGTTGGAGGATGTAGGGAATCATGGTAAACATATAACTGAATATCCACACAGCACTATAGAGGAATAGAAGTGTCAATTAACTATGGGAAGAGAGGTAAGTTAGTAAAAAATATGAAAACTAGAGATAAATATAAGGGCAAGCTTACAGTAGAGGACAGATGACCACAGGCACTCATCTCTTAAGTAGTGACCAGGGATAATAGGGTATAAGCTATGATAAGTATAAATGATCACAATATTTTTCTTAAGTATCAGTATTTAGGAGGCCCCTAATACTCTGGCACACAGAAGTCACTTATCTGTTTACTTTGAATCAAAGACTCCTGGATAGAAGAAGATTTGGAGGTTATTAAAGTATGCACAACAATTCCAACAACAGACATGAAAAAAATTACCACAGGGGACCTTGGTGAGAACAGCAAACTCAAAACCCACTAGGAAAAGGCAAGTACCATAAAATGGGTGTTTCTATAGGAGTAATATACTAGTGTGCATATTGGGGTGAAATGCAGTGGAGCCAACTTGACCTAAAGTTATTCAAACATTTGTTTTTATTTGCAAACATTAATATCGAAGAATGAAAAATGATAGACATAATGAAGAAAAATAACTCACTTCAATCATTCTGCACATATTTACTCCAAACTTCTCATTTGAGGACAGTGGTTTGAACCTGGAGCATCAGCACCAGCTAGGGCTTGTTAAAAATACTAATTATTGGCGGGGTGCAGTGACTCATGCCTGTAATCTCAGCACTTTGGGTGGGTGAGGTGGATAGATCATCTGAGATCAGGAGTTCCAGACCAGCCTAACCAACATGGAGAAACTCGGTCTCTACTAAAAGTACAAAGCCAGGCGTGGTGGTGCATGCCTATAATCCCAGCTACTTGGGAAGCTGAGGCAGGAGAATCGCTTGAAGCCAGGAGGCCAAGGTTGCAGTGAGCCAAGATTGTGCCACTGCACTCCAGCCTGGGCAACAGGAGCAAGACTCCATCTCAAAAAAAAAAAAAAAAAAAAACTGATTATTGAGCCTAATCTCAGAAATCAGGCAATCAGGCTGTGGCCGGGCCATTGACAATCAAACGTATGATTCAAATTTTGCCGTATACCTTGTCTAATAAGAAATCCTGTATATGGAGTCTACTCCTGTATATTAGATTCATGCTCCATTCCATTGGGAAAATATTTGAAAAGTGCCTTCTAGGAAAACCACTCCCTTTTCATCCCCACTCTGCTGCAGGAAAACATCTCCTCCATCTCTAACATGTGATGATTGTACTTTTAAAGACATTTAATTGATGCAGAGTTGACTCTTACATATGGATCATCCCATATGTAAATATTCTTAATTTTAGAAAGCTTCTCCATTTTTTGAACTGATATTGATTCTAAGAAACATCCGTATTTACACACTTCTAAATGTAACTTCATGTTTTATCTTCCCAATTTAGCTCATTTTAACACTTTAAAATGATTATGTAAAAGCTGTTTCTATGTATATATGCATTTATAAATACAGATTTACCCTAAAAAATGTTGCTCTTTCCCAATTATCTGCATTTAAAAATCTGTGCACCATGTCTCCTATTTATAGTCAGTTTACATGAAAACAACAGCTGCCCTAGAAAAATAATTGTTGGGAATGAACCAGGACACAACTAAGCAACTATGGGCATTTCCTGGTGAAATAAATATTTTTGACTGAAAGCAACTCCGCATGTTGAAATGAGGATAGAAAAACATCTATGGGCATGTCGCTCCTCTTTCAAGTGCAACCAGATTTCGGAATTAATTAGATAGCTGTATCTCCATCTGTACTTTTATTACTTGTTAACCACCAGGCTTCTGTGATTCTTGCAGTGCACATATAGAGCATTGATATATTAATGTGGAAAAAAGATAGGCTGAACCTAAAATGTGTATATTGTCGAGCTTGATAAAAGGAGCATTAAGCAGTCATTTATTCTTTTAAATTTCATTCAACTCTGTATGTGCTTTGTGTGTTTCATTGACTTTAAATCTGTCTTGGTAGGCCTGTTATTTGAAGTCTAGTGGACCAGAAAGAGATACATCCTGTTAATGTGTTAAATACAGGATTAAGCCTAATACTAAGACTGAATAGTATAATTTCAGTATGTGTTTGTGTTAAATTGGTCGACAGTAGGGTGGGTGTCTATGCTTGAAACAAACATTTCTGCTTGTTGAATCTTGCTTTGATTTGTTTAATTTGGTCTCTAAATGTTTTTAAATTATGTTATCTTTCAAAATGTACATGGTACAAAAATAAATTTCAAAGGATGTATGTGGAAATAATATTCTCCCCTCCAGCGTGAATCCGTGAGTTCTCTGCACCGATTTTCTAGTAAGAGACTTTAGTGCCCTTCAAAGTATTTTCTATTCCTGTTCTTTTCCCATGTGTAGCACACAATGGGTAATTAATATTTGAATAAACACATAAATGTGTATGTGTGCATATTATATAGGTGTATGATGTTTAAAAAATAGAATCTGTTCTGGCCTTATTTTTGTTTTTGTTGTGTGGGTGTGGGCATGGGTATGTATTTATGTTCACTTTACTTTAAAGATACTTCCAGAATATATACATCTACTTTTAAGGTATAAGAGCCCCCAAGCATTCCATAACTATGATATTGTTTAATCAGTCCCAATTATTGGGAATTTGATAGTTTCTGATTTTCTATTTTTACAAATAATGCTGCCACAAGCATCTTTTATGTGCATTTTTGGGGACATTATTGTGTCTACATCTGTAAGACAGAATCTCCAAAGTGATGTTGTTGGATTAATGGGTGTATGTATTTTAAAATTTTGATAGGAACTGACAACTTGTCCTCCAAATAAGTGAGTATTAAAACATGACTAGATTGCAGGTGGTCTGTTCAAATCAAAAATTTCCATCAACTCCATCAACTCTAGATACAGAATATCAGTTTATTAAAAAAATAAGTTTCCTATTCAAACAGTCACTAGGCAAGTGCTTCTTCTCCAGTGTCCTTCATGTCCTCAAAAATATAATCTAAGTAAAAATATTGCATCTGTCAGGCAGGCATGGCTTCAACACATAAGCCCTAGGCCCCCTTACAATCACATTGTCACACATTATTCCCCCTGCTCCAAAGGTGTTGAACCAAGTTGCAATCCCAACAACAATGATTCTGAGCACTCATTTACACACAACCTTGTCACAATTGCCTTTTCTCAGATGTGGTCATGCTTCCCAACGTGTCAAGAAAAGTAAAGGTGTCTCATTGTTACTTTCCTAGCTTTTGATTATAAAAGTGGCTGAGGATCCTTTCATTAAAACTCTGGATTACATTATCCATTATTCTTCAACAAGAACAATGCTAATAAATAAATCTAAGTAATTTTTAAAAAATCATGCCTATTTTCTAATTTTTCATCCAATATTACCACGCACATTTGAAGTAAGTACCCTAATGTGTCTGGAATCGGTGGGTTCTTGGTCTCACTGACTTCAAGAATGAAGCCGCGGACCCTTGCGGTGAGTGTTACAGTTCTTAAAAGATGGTATGTCTGGAGTTTTTTCCTTCAGATGTGTCCAGAGTTTCTTCCTTCTGGTGGGTTGCTGACTTCAGGAGTAAAGCCGCAGACTTTCGTGGTGAGTGCTACAGTTCTTAAAGGCAGTGCATCTGCAGTTGTTGGTCCCTCCTGGTAGGGTCTCGCTGGCTTCCGGAATGAAGCTGCAGACCTTCACTGTGAGAGTTACAGCTCATAAAAGCAGCGTGGACCCAAAGACTGAGCAGTAGCAAAATGTAGTGTAAAGACTGAAAGCACTAACCTTCCACAGTACACAAGCAGACCCCAGCGTGCTTCCACGTTGCCGCTGACTGCCTGACAGCCTGCTTTTATTACCTTATCTGGCCCCACCCACATCCTACTGATTGGTCCATTTTACAGAGAACTGATTGGCCCATTTTACAGAGAGCTGATTGGTCCGTTTTGACAGGGTGCTGATTGGTGCATTTACAAACCTTGAGCTAGACACAGAGTGCTGATTGGTGCATTTACAATCCTGTAACTACACAGAAAAGTTCTCCAAGTCCCCACCAGATTTGCTAGATACAGAGTGCTGATTGGTGTATCCACAAACCCTGAGCTAGACACAGAGAGCTGATTGGCGCATATACAATCCTCCAGCTAGACACAAAAGTTCTCCAAGTCCCCACCGGACTCAGGAGCCCAGCTGGCTTCCCTAGCGCGGGATCTCAGGTCGCCGGGCGGAGCTGCCCACCAGTCCTGCTCTGCGAGCCTGCACTTCTCAGCCGTTGGGTGGTCAATGGAACTGGGCACGGTGGAACAGGGGGGCGGCACCCGTCAGGGAGGCTCGGGGGGCACAGGAGCCCATGGTGGGTGGGTGGGTGGGGTGGGGTGGGTTGGGGTGTGGCTCAGGCATGGCAGACTGGACTAAGACAATTGATTTGTAGGCAAGGTTTATTTTAAAAGTCTTTAAACAGGTTCCTAAAAGTTGATGGAGAGGAGTCCCTACGGACAAGTGAAAAGGCAGAGAAGTCACTAAAGTGACAAGATGTTAAGATGAAAAGAGCCAAATACACGGAATGTTGATGGGACATACACAATTTAGTGAATAAGATATGGCCCATACCTTGAAGAAGTAGAAGAAAATGTCAGAAAATAAGATTTAATGAAATATTACACATTATTAGACACTGTGCTAGGTGATTTCCTTGCCTAGATACTTTAAGGTAAAAGTTAGTGTTACAGTTTTAGAGAACAGGAAATGGAGCTGAGAAGTATTACCCACCTAGTCAATGATGGAGGGAGAATTTAAATACAAAGTCTTTTTCAAACCTGAGATTCTTTTCACTAGTACCATACTAGTTCTTTTCAAACATGTAGATCTAATGAAAGTCAGAACAATGTTCTAAAATCGTAATGACTATGGAGATTGATAAGAACTCTAGGAGGGAAATGAGAGAAAAAGAGAGAGGTTAGTAGCTGTTTTGCATTTTGCATGAAGGAAATTGTAAATAGGCTCCTTTTACACAAAGAGTAAAGAAAATTGACTTTGGAATGGACACCTTGGTATCAACTATGTTCCAAACTTTCCCGCTTTAACAAATGTCAACATATATATCCCCATCCATTCCCAACAACTTGAGTGTATTTGGTCTTCGTGTACCCGTAGGTCTTGTCATAGTTTATATTCTCTCTGAATCTGAGTTCGTTGTAAGTGATTTAATGTGACAAGAGACAGAAAAAATTGCATTGGCAGACTGTTACTGAACTTAATTACTCACCAGATCCAACCCCAATCAATTAACCACAGCACTACACAACATAAATTCTGGATTATCGTCCATGAGAAAGGTTGCCACTCCTGTTTCTTCTCAATTAACAACTTCACTTCTTTCCATTTACTGTTCTGAGCCATGGCCCGTAAATCTGTGATAATTTACAATAATTGTGTTTTATATTTATATAGCAGTTGCCACTTTTTCAAAGCTCGTTCATATCTACTAACTGAATTCAGCTCCACGATCAGTAATTCATTAATCAAAGCAGGCAACATTATCTCCATTTTTCAGGTCAGTAAAATGAGACTTGCAGAGAAAAACAGCTTCCACAATGTAATGTGCTTAGGAAATTTCAGATATCAGACATGGCATGTAGTCCTTAGAGATCAGTAAACTCATGGATATTTTCCTAAAACCTTCTAAATATAACACACGAGGAATCAAAGGCTTAAAATTTCAGTGATAGGTCTAAAGCTACACACCCAGAAACTTGCAGAACTGAGAAGTAAATACAGGTCTTGTCCCCTAGCCCAATACAATGCTTAAACACCCTTAACTCCTAACATTTAGAAACAATATAAATCAAAGATATATTGTGAAAATTATGTTTTAACATTGTCTATTATGGTTTATTATCACTTGTATTACTATGATACCTTACATTTTTAGTTTGTATTGACAAAATATCAAGAATAATTGTAAAATAAAAATTTCATATAACCATTTGTTTCATCAACATAAAACAATACAGTAAACATTTTAGTTTGTTTTTCTCTACCCATATGCTCCTTAAATTTTTCTTTTCTTTTTTTTTTTTGAGACAGAGTCTTTCTCTGTCACCCAGGCTGTAGGGCAGTGGTGTGATCTTGGCTCAATGCAATCTCCACCTCCCGGGTTTAAGCAATTCTCCTGCTTTAGTCTCCTGAGTAGCTGGAACTACAGGTGCATGTCACCATGCCTGGCTAATTTTTATATTTTAATAGTGATGGGGTTTCACCATGTTGGCCAGGATGGTCTCGAACTCCTGACCTCAGGTGATCTGCCTGTGTTGGCCTCCCAGAGTGCTGGGATTATAGGCATGAGCCACTGTGCCTAGCCTTAAATCTCACCTATTTTAACATATCTTCTCAGAATGCCCAGTTTATTTTGATACTTCCCATTTTAGAAAACATAAAACATTTCCTTGCTAGAGAAAACTAAAAAGTGTAACCAAGAAAGAAGATAGCACCCACTATCTTCCAGGTATGCATTATCAGCCTTAGTCATCACAACAGCCCATTTTTGGTAGGTTTAGAAAAGTTAAGTGAGTTGGTTAGGTCCATTAAGTTATAAATCTAGTATTACAAACCAGACTAAAATACCGCAATTAATAGTAATAATGGTAATAATAACAACAAAATGAAAATTAAATTATTCCTATATATAAGATAGAGCTAAGTAATTTATACATATTTTGGAATTTCATGATTACAATAACAATCATAATAACAATAACCCTACTTTAGAGATAAGGGGAAAATGACACAAAGCAGTTATTCCACCCAAAGCTTTATAACTTATATGTCATGAAACTTGGACTTGCACCTAATCAGACGATTTTGTACTTATCCATGTTTCTATATATCAAAGGACATAATGATTTATTGTCAAATTTATTGTCTGATTGACTTACACATATTGTGTTACACTTTCCAGAAGTTAGAACAGTGGAGTCTTTATGCTTAAGAATTGTCTTGAAAGTCAGCATGTCTCCAAAATAATAATTTGTGGATAACTTAGGCCTTAGACATATTATGTCAAATCTACAACTATGTGATATAATAAGGTGTACCCACATTTTTTAAATAGAGAAACCGGCCCCAATAATTATATAAATGGTCAAACCAGAATATAAATCCTTTTCTGCTGCTTTCAAGGTGCTCACTTTTCACTATTCTGTAGTATCTCTCTTACATTAATCATGTACTTATGACATTCTAGGCAATCAGCACATATTTAATACAAGGGCTTGCGTCTGATTTTGTTGAAACTGAAGAATCCTGATTGTGTGATTACATTTTCCAAAGAAGAAAATAGAGGAGGTTGTGGGAAAGGCTCTCCCAAATGATTTATAATTCATGTTAATGAAAAATCTTACTGAATATAAAATGCAAATTATATGTAATTATATATTTACAGAGTTACTTATTTGGCAAATAATAAGTTATAAACATTAAGACTGTCTAATCAACATCAGGACATATGGCTATCTATGTTCAAGAGACTAGGTTTGATATTGTAGAAATAATTAATAAACACATTTGATAGTTTTATAGAAGTCAGGAAGCAACCTCTTAGTAAATAATTGCTAAATAAAGCGTTCAGAAATTCTTTTGTACTCCATTATCCATTCAGTATTGAAATGAGTTAGCATTCCTCCTATTGTCTTACTACCTTAAAAAAATCAAATTCTACAAGCTTCTTAATTATTTTCCAAGGGTATTCACCATTCTTCCTTTAGAAAATTTTAGCATAAATGGCCAGATGTGGTGGCTCACTTTCCAAGCAGATCCCACTTTGGGAGGCTAAGGCAGGTGGATCAGTTGAGGTCAGGAGTTCAAGACTAACCTGGCCAACGTGGTGAAACCCTGTCTGTAATAAAAATACAAAAATTAGCTGGGCATGTTGGTGCACACCTATAGTCTCAGCTACTCAGGTGGCTGAGGGAGGAAAATCGCTTGAACCCGGAAGGCAGAGGTTGCAGTGAGCCGACATTGCACCACTGCACTCCAGCCTGGGCGAAAGAGCGAGACTCTGTCTCAAAAATAAAATAAAATAATAAATAAATAATTATTAGCATGAAGTATATCAGGCAAGTCCAATTCCATCTATCGCTCTCAATATCAAGAAGCAAGTGCATTATGGAGAAGAAAATTAGATGGAAAGAGTGCAAGGTGCAGTAGACCCTGTATTGGTATATTGAATAAAATATTTTTATGAGGACCATTGAGGGGCCAGTAGGCCCTATATTGGTACACTGAATAAAATATTTTTATGAGGACTATTGAGGACCACTGGACTGCCAGCTTCAGAATCACTGGGGTACTTGCTAAAATACGCATTTTGGTGGCTAAATCTAGATCAAAATAATTTAAATTGTGGAGGTAGCCCAAAGTTTCCATTTTTAGCAAGCGTTTTAAGTGATCTTGGCTTACACTCTAATTTCAAAAACAGCAAGGTAGGATAGAAATGTTTTCCTCTTCTGGGGTAAATTGCATTCCTGATCATGAGTCTCCATCTTTTTCCACATCTATGCCATTTAGAAGTAATTTTGCAGTGCTCTCCAAAGTGAGTTCAGTGTAATGCTTGACTTTTGGTAGGGACAATGTGATTTGCTTTAGCCAAAGGGATGTTAGAAATATGGTGCAATGAAGTACCTATAAAATTGAACCTGCTCTTACATGTGCCTTTGTCTTCACCACACATGCCAGTGCTAGATGCTGGTCTCAGGACAAGAAAAGACTTGAGGACAGCCACCAGTGAAAAACTGAGCCCAGCACAGCTGACCCCCGGCACTCTAGAGATAGCTAAAGACAAATGATTGTGATTTTAAGCCACTGAATTTTGAGGATAATTTGTTATGCAGCAGTCTGTTGTCACGGTTAACTGATACACTTCATAACAAATGAGGAAGGAAACTAACAGTTTGTAAGCTCACAGTAAAAAATATAAAATAGGTGAATAGACAGTGTCTCCCAAATCAGATGACCTTGTGTTGCCTTCCCACTCTATCGCTGTTTTTTTTTTTTTTTTGTGGCAAGTTAGTACATTTCTAAGGTTTAATGTAATGGAATATTAGTGTATTAAAACAACAGCTTCTTTGCAAGATTTTTATAAATATTAAGTTGGTGCAAAGGTAATTGCAGTTTTTGCCATTTAAATTAATTTTAATGGCAAAAAAACTGCAATTACCTTTGCACCAACCTATACTAAATAAAATGAAACAGTGTGCATAACTCTATAACTAGTACATTGTAAGCAATCAGTAAAAGGTAGCTATCGCTATAATTATCTGAATTTATGTTACATACTGGACTAGGGAGTTTTCATATTTTTCACTGAAATGTTCCAGTACTCCTTATAGAATGTATAATTCTACCTCATTTCATACCACCAATGAAGAATTAGAGGAACAGAGATGTTAATTTGCTCACCATGACGTAGCTAATACGGTGTATTTTAATTCCTAAGTCCATGCTCTTATAAACAAAATGTTTCCAACTTTTTCTCCACAATGTCGCCCGAACCTACTACTCTACCAAACAAAATGAGAAGAACTTAATATATAAAGGTATTCTGTGTGCAATTCTGATATAAATTTTATACTGGAGAATTTATACTAGTACCTTTTATAAACCCTCTTCCATTCATTTAAGTCATGTCTGTGACTATGAAATCTGAAACTCAGCTCCCTATTTTGATGTAATTCCACTTGTCTGCTTTTGCTTCTGTTGCCTGGGATTTTGAGGTCATATCCAAGAAATCATTGTTAAGGTCAATACCAAGAAACATTTTCCCCTGTTTTTTTCTAAAAATGTTATGGTTTCAGGTCATTCCATTTTGAGTTTCTTTTTCTGTATGGTGTAGGATAAAAGTCCAATTTCCCTTCCTTCCCTCCTTCCTTCCTTCCTTTCCTTTTCTTTTCTCTTTTCTCTTTCTTTCTTTCTTCCTTTCTTTCTTTCTTCCTTCCTTCTTCCTTCCTTCCTTTTTTTCTTTTCCTTTCTTTCTTTCTTTTTTGTTTCTTTTCTTTTCCTTTTTTCTTTTCTTCCTTTCCTTTTCTCCCTTTTCTTTTCTCCTTCCTTCCTTTCTCTCTCACTTTCTTTTTCTTTTCTTTTATTTTCCCTTCCCTTTCTTCCTTCCTTTCTTTTTCTTTCTTTCTCTCTCTTTCTTTCTTTTTCATTAATGTGGATACCCATTTTTCCAACAGCATTTATTAAAAAGACTACTTTTCCCTATTGGGTCTTCTGGCACCCTTGAAGATCAACTGACCACATGTACAAGGATGTATTTTGGGCTTTCTGTTTAGTTCCATTAGTCTATATGTCAGTTTTTATGCCAGTGCTACACTGTTTTGATTACTATAGTTTTGTATAATATTTGAAATTACAGGAAGTGTGATGCCTCCAGCTTTGTTCTTGCTCAAAATTACTTTGGCTGTTTGGAATGTTTTGTGGTTCCATATAAATCGTACTGTTTCTTTACTATTTCTGTACAAAATGACACTGGGATTTTTTAAGATACTGCTTTGAATCCTTAGATTGCTTTGGGTAGTATGGGAATTTTAAAAATATGCATTATTTGAATACATGAACAAAGAAAGTCTTTTCATTTATTTGTGTCTTCTTTAATTTCTTTCAGTGTTTTATGGTTGTCAGTGTAAAAATATTTCACCTCCTGGGTTAAGTTTATTCTTAAGTATTTAATTTTTTTGACACTATTGTAAATGGGATAGTTTCTTAATTTTCTTTTTGGTTGGTTTATTGCTATTAGTGTATAGAAACACAAGTAAGTTTTGCATGATGATTTTTACACTGCAACTTTACTAAAAATGTTTATTAGTTGTAACAGTTTTATTTGTGAGGCCTTTAGAGTTTTCTGCACATAAAATTATGATATCTAAAGAGAGAATTTCCTTCTTTCTTCCAGTTAATATTTCATTCATGTGTGTGTGTTTGGGTGTGTGTGTGTGGGTGTGGGTGTACTTGTTGTGGCTAGGACTTCCATTTCTGTGTTAAACAAAAGTAGCCAGAATGGGCATCCTTGCCTCATTCCATATTTTAGAGCTCCTACAAAACAAAGAAAATAATCAATAAAATGAAAAGGTGATCTACGAAATGGAATACAATATTGATAAAGAATTAAAATAAAAAATATATAAGGATCTACTATAACTAAACAGTAAAACAAAACTAATAATTTGATTAAAAATCAGCAAAATACCAAAATAGACATTTCTCCAAAGAAGATAATATAAATAGCCAACAGGTATATAAAAAGGTGCTCAAGGTCACAGTCATCAAGAAAATACAAATCAAAAACATAATGAGATAATCCTTTGTACTGTTAGGATGGCTATTATCCTCCCCCCTCTCCCATAAAAAGGTAAATATTGGCAAGGATATGGAGAAAAAGGGACATGTACAATGTTTGGGGGAATGTTGATTGGTGTAGCCATTACAAAAGACACTTCAGAGGCTCCCTGAAAAATTAGAAATAGAACTACCATAGAATTATCCAGCAACCTCACTTTTGGGTATATATCCTACCATTTTTGATAACACGGAGGAAAGAGAAAGTCATTATGCTATGAAATAAGCCAGACACAGAATGACAAATGATACATGATTTTACTTATATGAGGAATATGGAATATTCAAAAACTCACAAAAGCATAGAGTAGTGTGGTAATTGCCAGGAGCTGGGAAGCGGGGGAAACAGGTATTGGTCAAAGCGTAGAGGGTTTCTGTTATATAAAATGAATATGTCCAATATAATGTCTATAGCTGACAGTAATGTATTATGTACCTGAAAATTTGCTAACAGGGCAGATCTTTTGTTAAGTGTTCTTATCACGAAATAAAAATAAAAAAGATAGGAGGAAACCTTGTTTTAGAGGTATGGATACGTTTATGGCATTGATTGTGATGATGGTTTCACAGATATACACTTATCTTTAAACTCATCAATTTGTATATATTAAATTTGTGTTAGCTTTTGTGTAAAAAAAGGAATAGCTTTCTGCCCTAGCTCCAGAGAAATTCCAGCATGAAAATATTTTAACAATAAATTTAATGTTAATATTTTAATGATACCTTGATACCATACCAGATAAACTGGCTGTTTGTGATATATTGCCAAAGCCATCAAAATTATCAAGTGCAACTCAACTTTGGAGCCTGTAAAACAAGATGCAAGGAAAATCTAAAATTAATGGCAATATAGTATAGCAGAAAATGCTTGGAGTTTGGTTCTAGGCGTATTTGGTTTTGAGTCTTTCATTTGCCACTTACGAGCTGTATAAAAATGAACAATTTGCTTTTCTGAGTTTCAATTTTCTCACCTTTAAATATATGGATATGTACTAGATGTGTACTTTAATGATTGTTGTCAGAATTACATAAAATATATATTAGTTCTTATATATAAGCATTCACTGTCATTTCACAAGTATTAAGTTAGTTTTCTTTCTCCTAGACCAAGAACATAAGCAAGAGTAATTTATTTCTTATTAATTCATAATTCATTTATAGATCATGTACAAATGAAAGGAAAATAATACAGTTTCCTAAGTCTCAATGAGGATATAAGCAGTGGAAGTAATGCAAGTAGGCTATAAACCTAGGTAACTGAAATAACCAACCAAAATATTTATGGTAGTTCACACAAATCCAAGTAGAGGAATTTCATCAGTTCATTCACAAGTGTAAGATGGATCGTAAAGTAGCCAGACCTTCCTAAGGTAGAAGACTACAACTATGCCATTGTAGTAAAGCTGAAGAGAAGTGAAAATTCCTGATTTTGTCATGTTACTAGAGAAAGCCTTTGTCATCTCTAGCATCCAATGGGCTTCAATATTTTATGTGGCCTTTTCCCTCTGTAACTAATCTTACAGTGTAATTGCATTGGATGATTGCTTTAAAATTATTCATCATCATCATCCCTTTTAATTTTTTGCTGTACTGTAAAAATTTGGATTAAAAAGTAGGTTTATAAAAATGAGGTACGTCTTTACTTTCTAAGGAATTAAAATGCTTAGGCAGGAACTGGTTATATATAAATTCCACCATAATTTTCATAAGTGCAGGGATTCAGTCTCTATTTTCATTGCTCTGTCTTCAACGCTTATAAGCATACCAGGTACCCATTGATATTTGCTGTGGTGGTTTTTCACTTTGTCAAATTGATAGACTTCAAAAACTGGAACCATATTTGCCATAACCCCCTTGCTTTTATGGTTCCAGCTGAGAGTAGGTCAAAAGAAAAAAATACATCAGTGTTTGAAGGCAGAAGTAGAACAGCTACCATTTTTCTATCAGGTAGTTGTGGCCACATTTGCAAGACCAATACATAGGTGGTGGAAGGTTCCAGCTTGACCTGGCTTTTTACAGTGGGGAGATAAACCTGGAGGTATTGGATTCCAGCTTGTCTTTGCTTTCTCCTGCTCCACATCTAGCATTTCTACCCAACTGGTAGGCCTGCCAAAGCCCATTACCAGACACAGAGGTGACACAGAGGCAACACAGATTTCCTCACCAGCTCCCTTTGGTGGTCACTCAGAGATGGATGCACCTGACTTCTCAGGTCCCCTCCCGCTTTGAAAAAATAATCAACCCTCCTGAATTATGGGCAAAAGCAGACAAATTAACTCACAAAAGCAGAGTAGTGTGGTAATTCTGAAACCTTCAACTCTCTTCTCTAGATCTTTTTCTTTAAGTCCTCCCACAATTATTAAGCTTTATGTACTTTAATAAATATTTTATTTCATAACACTCATAGTAGTTCTGCTTCTGTTATCAAACCCTGACTAATACAGCTGTTGGTATCAGGCCAAAATCAGTCTCAGAATAGGAAGGGAGCACTTCCTATTCTTGGAATGTTTTAGCCAATCTAAAATATCTTCAGACTCTCATTCTTAGAATGATAGTCTCAGACAAAATTACTTCTAAGTATTTTTAGAGTATTGACCCAGGGTATCCTGACATGTCACCCGAAGTAGACAGGAGACTGTTTTGAAAAGATTTGCGGGTAGACTTTCGTTTAATGTGGTAAACCCAACAAGATTCACCAAAAATCTCCAAAGTTATTAGGACTATGCACTAGAGGAAGCAAAACCAGTTTGGATTTTCAAAAGAAAATAATTAATTCAAACTGAAAAGGTGACTCCAAGCCTACAGATTTCCATGGGCAAGAAACAGGCTAAAAAAGCTTCTAGCTACAAATATGAAAAATTTCTTCTAGAAAAGGAAGGATGACTCCGAAAGCAGAGCTGGGAGTCCCATCGCTATAAAACTACTCTAGGGAGCAAACCAAGTTGCAAATAAATATACATTTCCTGCCCTTGGAAAAGTAGGATTTGTGGCATTTGCTTTTTTACCACTTTTTGAATAGAAGTGTCTATTAGTGTAATTCTGTAACTGTTTCCCAAATTATTTTTGTACTTTTGGGGCATATGACTTGTCTTCTAGTGCACACATGTCTTCATTTGAATAAAAACACCTGTGAAGACAACCTCAAGGAATCTCACCCACACCTGGATGAAATTTGAATACTAATACCTTATAATTTGATGCTGAACTGTGGTAAGATTTTCGTGTCTTCAAAGAAATTAGTATATCTTATATTCCTGGAGAAATGGGAAGATCTTATGACCACAGAGTAGACTGTGGTGGACTGAAGTTGGCCCAAATTTGTTGTCATTCTTTTCTCTTTCATCTGGGCTGGGCTGTGCCTTACTATGAGTGACAGAATGAGGCAAATGTGACTCTGTGTTACTTTGGAGAGTGGACTTTAAATGGACTTTTCAGAAAATTGCAACTTCCGTTTTTAACTGTCTCTTGGAATCCAGCTTCTAAGCTATAAAAAGCTTAGACGATGTAGGAAGGTCCCCTGGAAGATAATTATAGTGCTCTAGTTAATGGTCCCACCTAACAAGCAGCACCAACTGCCAGCCATGTAAGTGAGCCATCTTGGAGGACCCAGCCCTGGGAGCCTTCCAGACAACTGCAGCTCCAGCCAACACCACATTAAAAAGAACTTCCAGCTGAGCTCAGTCAACCCCAGTCATGAGAGATAATAAATGGCTGTTATTGTTTAAGCTACTGAGGTTTTGGGTAGTATACTGAAGTTATATAAAGACATAAATATATAGCCACAATACTTGTTAAATAAATTCCAAGGGTAGGGAAAACTACTTTTGAAATATCCTTATGTTGTTTCCTAATATCCATTCTCCCTATATGCATCCTATGAAGCTCTCTTTTGTAGACTATTTTCTGAAAACTCGTATATTTCAAAGTAGTATGCCTTGGTTAAGCAGAAATTCATTTCAAACAAAAAATGTCCAAGCTTGAAACTTGGCCAAACCATTTATTAGTTGGGATACTTAATTGAGCCTCTTAACATTTTTATCCTCACTTGCAAATTATTTTCTTTTAAAATGGAGATAATAGTACCTACTTCATGGAATGTGTATAAGGATCACATAAAATATAAAAAGGATTCATTAATACTTGTATAAGCAATAATATTAACTGCTACTATTATTATTTGACAAAGGAGACAGTGGTTTGTTGGGTTGGGTTCATGAAATCAGCATTTGTCTTTCACAGCAGAAGAAAGCAGTTGATATTGATTTATGTTACCTATTGTTTTGGTAATTTAATTAAAGAATTTTGAGTTGCTTTTCCCAGGAAAGACCTTTAATTTTCTACAACTAGTGAATATTCTGGAAAACATTTTCCAGGCACCTGGAATTGAGCACGTCATTTTATGAGGCAATGCACAATACCAGACACACGCACACACACACACCCCCACACATACACACACCCCTCATTACAGCATGGGATGTCTTGGTGGGGTAGCTGATGAAGCTAGATGCCTATACATTTGAGGCTAATCTCAATTCGGTTTCAACTATGTACACGCCATAGAAGAAGACATGGCCTACTAGTAATCAAAGTATTGGGCAATATATGGATTTTAATTGCTTTTCCCTCAAGCTAAATACAAATCACAATTTGGCACTAAAACTTTTCAGAGAAGGGAAATATCAAGAGCTAGAGTCTGATAGAATTTTGAAACATCACATGAATTCAGTTATTTATTTTGTTTTATTCAGTTTTGTTTATTTTGTTTATTCAGTTATTTATTTTGCTAAGTCTATTTGTTTCTTTAAGTAGAAAAAGTTAATAAAAATTACAAAACTACAAAAAGAAGCATGGGTTGCCTGCTGTGAGGGTGCTGGAGGGTTGTGAAGAATGGAGATGGTAAAACAAAAGTAGAAAAAAGGTAGGCATGGATGAGTTCCCTGATTTCTTATGCTCAGGATGCTTCTTCACAGGCTGTGAGGGAGAAGTAGTGATAGATTCAACTGCAGCAGTGAAACCTACATCTACATTTGCCTGAATTTAGGGCTTCATTCATTTGCAATTATTAAATGCCTATGAAGGGCCAGGAATAGTGCCAGTCAGTGAAGGTGAAATAGGTTATTCCAAAAGAGGCAGTATAAGACCATAATTAAGAAACTGGGCTTGGAGCCAACCCACATGATTTTGAATCCAGGCCTGTCATCGCCTTATTTACTGTGCAACCTCAGGAAAGTCACTTAACCTCCAGTGTCTCAGCTTTTTCATCTCTATTGTTCAAAGATGGTAATAATATCCAATCCCTTGTGGTATTGTGGGCAGAATAAAATGTATTTCTATAATAATACACGTTCAAAAATTAGATCAGCACCGTAACAGCCTAGGCCTTTAATAAATGTGGATTATGATAATCTCTTGCTGTGCTGGCTGACTTCACCCCTTCAAAGGCTCTTCCTGACATCCCACTGTCTGTGGGATCAAATCCAGAATTTTACTCTTGCCATCTTTGAATCAGAATGCAGATTCTGATTCCATTGGCCCAATGTAGGGTCTCAGTTTGTACATTTCTAAAAAGCTCCCAGGCGATGCCAATGTTGCTTGTTCACAGACCACAATTTGACAGCAAAACTACACATTAATTCAAACTTTAGAATGTAGTATAAGACTGGAATGTCATTTTTGCAGAGGCTCTTAAAATCTACTGTGGAAAAACAAAAAATAATGACTAATTTTGTCCCCTTGGAGATCAGGCAGACTTTTAAGTAGGTATTAGTGATAAGGGAAGACAAATATAGGGCAAAAGAAAAATGTAAGAGTATTGTGTCTTAACTTTAATGTCAAGGGCACAGGGTTTGAATCTGATATATACAGCAGACGGAGATCAGAGAAAAGACTAAGAAGCAGAATTGATAAAGTTGCAGGGCAGAGAAGAAGCTTTTGCTAACTGCTGTGCTGAGAGCTCCACCACAGAGATGGAGAAAATTCATAAGGTTATAGCATAGAGCATCAGGTTATAGCAGCAGGAAGTAAGTTCTAAAAATTTGTACACTTTTTATACTGAATTGAGGTAGAAAGTTATCACAAAGTACATTGGTTGAGCAGGATTCAATTTTTACAATTATTTTAATTTATTTTTAGTATTATTTGCCTCATAGTGATTATAAATATAAAATCAATTAAAAGAAATAGACAACATAACATCTTTAGAATAGAATTGTGCCCAACACACAGTGTTAATGTTAGCTATTATTATAAGAGAGGAATATATTCTTGGAGAAAATGATGATTTGAAAATGATGTATCGAAAATATAAGTAAAAGCTATGCTCTATGTGTCATTTCTTTTAACATTTACAGAAAACCTAACAAATTAAGATTGAAAAGGTAAAATAAAATATATTGTCCCAATCCACATAATTTGTATGATACATAGTTAGATTACCAACCAGTTTGTCTGGTCTGAAAGGCTACATTCTTTCATTCTTTCACGGCTGCATACTAAGTGTTTATGCCAAGGGTTAACACTAAGCTATAGTTTATTAACTATATAATGAAGACAATATATTTAAGCAGCCAGGTGATTATTTATGTAATCAAGGCATAAATGCAACACTAAAAATTTACAGATATAAATTAGGATTGAGAAAACAGATTACTTACACTGATATTCAGCTGCACACCCATTCATAACTGCTATGGTAGTTTTGTATAAATAAAAAATACTTATAAATTAATTTTGGTATATATTATATGAATATCAGGAAGCTAACATGAGATAAACATACGCTTATTTAACTTTTAGATTTTTTTGACATGCATAAACCCTTGAAAACTCACACAATTGTTATAACAATAAGAGCTTCCATAACCATAAACATGTTAGCCTTCCCTCGGTCTCGCCAAGATGCCATATGAATTTTCAATTTACGATCTTTTTTGGTGTTTCATTGGCTAGGGAGCTTTGTCCCCAGGTCTTGGCATAGCTAAATCCTTTTTGTCATACAGGTCTCAGCTCAGATTTCACCTCCTCAAAGAGGACTTTTTGACTGATAATCTAAATTAATTCTTCCCATCCCCACTCTTACATATTCATTAATGCTGTATCATACATACTATTTTCATCTTGTGAAATGGTCATTAATATCTAAAATCTTGTTTATGTATTTGTTTCTTTGCTTATTGAATATTTCTTTCCTTGAAAGCAAGGAAACATTTCACCTTGAGAGCCAGAACTTACCTTTCCTGCTAAGTTTGGGATGCAGTTACCGCACCTTGAACTGGCACATGGTAGACATTCAATTATCTCTTAAATAAGTAAATGAAGATAAGCGATGTTCACCATCATCATAAATCTCAAAACACTAACATGCTCTCAACTCATAGATATATTTAGAATAGTTTAAAATGTTATTCCTTGTAAGTTTAGGCAATGCCCTTGATCCCAAATTATTAGCAATTAAACATTTATTTTAGTATACTTTTAGATTTGTAATAATATTTCTGCTATACAATTTTTGACATGTAAAAATAAGGGAGGAAGCAAAGATCTACAATCAATAGCTACGGACAGGTTAACCTGTATAGGTTTTTTGAATGAGATTCCATCATTCTGAACACAGAAGCTCTGCACTTAATTCTACACTCCATCTCCCCTGCCAGCTACCAGCGAACTTAGGAGTAATGTTAAATCAGTAGTACATCACTGAAATAGTTAGTAAAACAGAATCAACCTTAAATTGAAGACAATGGATATACATTTTTATGTGTTAGTTTGTTAGTTCTTATTATATAATAGGCAATAGCACAGTGTGCTAAATTAGCTTTAGTTAATTACAGGATTTCTAAATGTTGCAAACAAATTATTTAGTTTGCCATATGCACAAACCTAATGCATTCTCTTATTATCAGAGAGAGGTCCATGTTAGGGATGAAGAAAATGACTCACTGGGAAAAATAAGTCACAATCTGTTATTGTGATGGTCTTGTGTACTGTTACTACAGTTGCTCATTTTTATGCCTAAAAAATATTCAAGATACAAAGGATGTACAGCATTTACTTTCAGTTTTGTACTTAAATGGGAAAAAATTGCATCAGAAGTCCAACTCGTAGTATTGCCTTTCTCATACCAAAGTATTTCATTTATTGAAAGCAATGCTCAGTTGTATTGGGCCTGCATATGTAACAAGGAGCTTAGAAGGTGAGGTGGCATAAAAATGGTGTTTCTACAAATGTTCTTTGAAAGTGAAGATATTAAAACAGGCTTAAATTTAAAACCTATATCACAGTACATAGTGAACAGTAATAACTGCCCATTAAATTAATATGTTGCATTTTTAGTGTTTTAGTGTTCATATTTAATTTAGTGTTTATTGTTGATATTGACATCTAAATCACACCCCTTCTTCCTCCAAAATGTTTGTTTGGTTGACTGTTTTATCTTTCCTTTTGAGTTCTATAATTTATACATTTGTCTCTTTGTTAGTTATCAGCAAAGAAATATGAAGCCTTTTGTATTATTCATCTCAGTTCCCAAATATTTACTGAATGCCTATTCAGATTTTGCCTAAGGTTCTAGGAAGGGTTACAAAATCAACAAAACGTGGTCCTATGCTATGAAAGACCTACATATTGCCAAAAGAATGTAAAGAGATAAAACAATAATTCACCAATGAAGTAACATTTTACATATTTCTTGAAGAGTGGGAGGAATTTTGATAGGTGGAGGGGAGTTTGGCAATAATGGCAGAATTAAAGATTAGCTAAATCAACAAAGGCATTCAAATTGGAAAAGAGAAAGTTTAATTATCTCTGTTTGCTGACAATATGATTTTATGTCTAGAAAACCCTAAAAATTCTTCCAAAAAAACTCTTAGATTTGATAAATTATTTCAGCAAAGTTTCAGGATACACAGTAATATACAAAAATAAGTAGTATTTTTATACAACAATAACAATAAAGCTGAGAACCAAATCAAACAGACAATTTCATTTACAATATTACAAAAAATTGAATACCTGGAAATATGTTTAACCAAGGAAGCGAAAGATTTTTACAAGGAAAACTGCAAAACACTAATGGAAGAAATTGCAGATGACAAAAATATCTGGAAAAATATCTCATGCTCATGAATCAGAAGAAGTAATATTGTTAAAATGACCATATCACCCAAAACTACATATAAAACTAATGCAATCCCTACCAAAATACCAACATCATTTTTCACAGAACTAGAAAAAGCAATTCTAAAATTCAGATGCAACCAATAAAGAGCCAGAATAGCCAAAACAATCCTAAACAAAAAGAACAAAGCTGGAGGCATCACATTACTTGACTTCAAATTATACTACAAAGCTCTAGTAACCAAAATATTATGGTATAAAAATAGACATATACATCAATAGAACAGAATAGAGAACCCAGAAGACACAAATCTGGGTCTTTAGCCAACTGATCTTTGACAAAGTTGAAAAAAACTTTGTCAACTTTGTCACTGGGGAAACGACACCCTTTTCAATAACTGGTGCTGGAAAAATTAAATTGGCATATGCCAAAAAATGAAACTTAATCCCTAGCTTTCACAATATATAAAAATCAACTCAAGATGGATTAAAGACTTACAAGTAAGACCTGAAACTATTAAAATTAGAAGAAAATCTAGTGAAAACTCTTCAGGACATTTGTCTAAGCAAAGAATTTTCTACCAAGACTTCAAAAGCAAAAGCAACAAAATAAAAAAAAAAAAAATAGGCAAATGGACTTAATTAAACTAAAAAGCTTCGGCACAGCAAAAGAAATAACCAACAGAATGAGCAGACGATCTGCAGAATGGGAGAAAATATTTGCAAACTATGCATCTGAAGGAGTACTGACATCCAGAATTTACAAGGAACTCAAACAACTCAACAACAACAAAAAACAAATAATCCCATTTAAAAGTGGGCAAAGGAGATGAATAGACATTTTTCAAAAGAAGACATACAAATGACCAGCAGGAATACAGAAAAGTGTTCAACATCATTAATTGTTAGAGAATTGAAAATCAAAACCACCATGTGATATTATCTTATACCAGTCAGAATGGCTATTATTAAAAAGTCAAAAAATAACAATTAATGGTAAAAATGCAGAGAAAAAGGAACACTTATTCACTGTTGGTGGGAATGTAAATTAGTGCAACCACTATGAAAAACAGTATAGACATTTCTTAAACGACTAAAAATAGAATTGTCATTCAACCCAGCAATACCATTACTGGGTATCCACCCAGATGAAAAGAAAGCTTTATATTATGAAAGATACCGTACTCTTATTTTTATCACAGCAATATTCACAATAGTAAAGCTATGGAATCAATCTAAGTGTCCATCAACAGATGAATGAATAAAGAATGTGATATATATCACATTTCACAATGAAACACACACACACACACACACACACACACTCCCCCATACAATGGAATACTATTCATCCATAAAAAATAATGACATGTCTTTTGCAGCAACATGAGTGGAACTGGAGGACTTTAAGTGAAACAACTCAGAATATCAAATACCACATATTGCCACTTATAAGTGGGAGCTAAATAATGTGGCACATGAACATAGAGTATGGAATAAGAGAAACCAGAGACTCAGAAGGGTAAGAGAGTGGGAAGAATGGGAGGGATGAGAAATTGTATTACTTAATGGATACAATAAACATTATTCAGGTGATGCTTACTCTAAAAGCCTAGTCTTCACCACTAGGCAATATATCCATGTAATAAAGCTGACTTGTGCCCCATACACTTATGCAAATAAAAGAAAATTATAGATTACAGACCAAAAAAAAAAAGGGATTTTTTTGAGAAAGAAATATGGAGATATGATGTAGAACATAGGGCTATATATAAAGATTGGAAAAATATAATGGATAACAATTAAAGTTTTCGTTTTTATTAGTTTTTAAGAAATAACCACTAAAATTTTGTTTTGTGGGAATGACAGGATTAAATGTTTTGATTTTTTTCTTCCTATCCATATAAACCAGTTTCCTCTAAATTGCCTTATCTTAATATTTCTTCTATTTTTGACAGCCTTAGTATATTTTGAATCCTCCCATTTCTCCATTACCTACCAGAATCTTTAACTGGATTTATGAATATGCCTCTTATAGCCATAGTCCTCCCATAGTCTTTCTTACTTCCAATCCTTTCTCTATACCACAGCCAGTAATCTTTGTGAAATATAAACATTCCAGGTCATTTCACTGGTTGGAAAATCTTCAGTAGTTTCCTAATGCTCTCAAGACTCCTGAGCATGGCCGGACGTGGTGGCTCACGCCTGTGGTCCCAGCACTTTGGGAGGCCAAGGTGGGCGGCTCACCTGAGGTCGAGAGTTCGAGACCAGCCTGACCAACATGGAGAAACCCCGACTCTACCAAAAATACAAAATTAGCCAGGCGTGGTGGCATATGCTTGTAATTCCACCTACTCGGGAGGCTGAGGCAGGAGAATCACTTGAACCCGGGACGCGGAGGTTGCCGTGAACTGAGGTCACGCCATTGCACTCCAGCCTGGACAACAAAAGTGAAACTCCATCTCAAAAAAAAAAAAAAATTCCTGAGCATAATTTATGAGTCTTTGTGGGCTCATAACCCTTTGTTCTTTTCAACATCTCTATATAGACGTTGCTGTCTCACATTTCTAACCTTTCACTTTTGCTCTTCTGCCAGAAACTTATTTCCCTCAGCCCACTTATCTTTGGAGCTCAGTCTTCCAGGAAGCATTTCTGACTCCATGTGAAACACCCCCTTCTCACTGCTCCCAGTACTCTCTATTTTTCACATTGAATTATATTGCATATTTACATGATTATATTACTCTCTTTAAGCTGTACACTCTGTGAAGATAAGGATCATAACTATCTTATCCACTCTTTTATATCCAGTACTCCTTACATTATCTGGCTAATAGTAAGTACTAAACATGTATGCATAGAGAAAAGAATAATGAATGTATAAACAAATTGAGTGAGTAATGAATAAAAAGACGAGGGTAAGCTTTTCTAATTAATATGGATTACTAAAATTAAAAGTTTTCAATCTTGCAAATGAATGGATTACATTAACAGTAATCATAACTGCTATTTATTGAGTCATAAACATGTGCCAAGTCAATGCATGTAGTGTTTTATCTAGTACTTGGCAAAGTGCTTGATATCAATGTATGTACATATGCCTTCATTGACTAAGCGTTATCTTCCTAACATCCCAGAAATGCAGTTACTATTACATGTTTCTACTTTTTAAACAAAGAAATTAATATTCAATGAAGACAAGTACTTTTTCTACGATCACACAATAGCGCTGCTTGAGTCTAAATGTTGTGAGTTTTCAAATGTGTCAAAGTTTTCTAACATTTTAAAATAGTAGACTCCTCTTCCCCTGACAATAAATCTTATAGAAGACATCTGAAAATGGACCCAGTCTGGCTGGGAGTGATCTCTCCGCCTCCATGCATACACAGGTTATATATATACAGGATATATATATCCTTAGGGTTATCTTAGAGGAAAGAATTAGTAGGATATATATATATGTAATATATTATATATACTCATATATATTATATATTTTGTATATGAATATATACATTATATACATATTTTATATATAATGTATATATATGAATATATACATAATATACATTTATATATAACGTATATATAAGAATATATACATAATATACATAAATATATATATAAATAAATAAAAGGGAGTTTATTAAGTATTAACTTACACAATCACAAGGTACCACAATAGGCTGTCTGTGAGCTGAAGAGCAAGGAGAGCCAGTCAGAGTCCCAAAACTGAATTTGAAATCCGATGTTGGAGGGCAGGAAGCATCCAGTACAGGAGAAAAATGTAGGCTGAGAACCCAGGCCAGTCTCATTACCTTTCACATTTTTCTGCCTGCTTTATGTTCACTGACAGCTGATTAGATTGTGCCCACCAGATTAAGGGTGGATCTGCCTTCCCCAGCCCACTGACTCAAATGTTAATCTCTTGTGACAACATTCTCACAGACACACCTAGGATCAATACTTTGTATTCTTCAGTCTAATCAAGTTGTCACTCAGTATTAACCATCACAGTCCTCAAGTAATTTTTTAGGGATGCCAGCAGCTCTACATGGTGCACTTAGTACCTCACTGGCCCACTCCTTGCTGCCTGTCATTATACGAATGCATTATTAAAGCAAAAACATTAAATACTTCAACTATTAATATATTTGGCTTTTCTGGCAGTATAGAGTTGACCCTTGAACAAGAAGGGTTTGAACTTCACAGGTCCACTTACATATAATTTTTTTTCCACCAAACTCAGATGGAAAATATTGTATTCATGGGATGCGTACCCCGTGTATACAGAAGTCTGATTTTTCGTATATGTGAGTTCTGCAGGGCCAGCTGCAGAACTTGAATGTAGATGGGTTGGAGGATATAGTCCTGAAATCAATTCCCTGAGTATATGAGGAGACAATTATTTTTGCAATATAATTAAATATATTTACCTTGTTCTACTAGGGGGATCTAGTTTACTATATCAAAAGGTGTATACAAGAAGATGTACTGACCAGGAATAGAGCCCAGCCATTCTGAAGTTTGATGTTTAAGACTCTGTAGGAATATGAAAGCTGAAATTTAGGAGCAGAAGAATTGAACCAGGCTTCTAGAAGAATCTCTGGAAGTTACCCATAAAGTAAAGCTGGGACTCTGCTTCCAGCTACCAGTTAAGGACTGTGCAGAAGGAGACTGAAGTTCTGAGGTGAACTTTTAGTTTCCTCCTGTTTTAGGCAGTACATTCCACATGATGCTATGGTTAAGAGAAAAGACTTTAAAAGCAGATAGATCGAAGTTTACATCTTAGTCTTGGTATTTCAAAAATATAGAGCTCATTTAAGACTCTAGATCTTATGTAGGTGTTTATTTTGGGCAGTGGCCCCAACAACAGGAGTGAGGGCTTCAAAAAATGAAAGAAAACATGAGAGAAAGTCAATCAAATGATGCATTGCTGCTGCAGGCAACTGGGGATCAAATTGCCTGGAGTCTTTCTTAGAGGCTAGGTAGCACCTATTTTTTTTTTCTGCATTTTTACTTGTGCCAGTGTTTTTTGTTTAAGACTTATTCTCTGAAAATGCACAGCCAGCAATCTTGAAGCTTCCTTAAAAATCCCAGGTCATAGTATCTAATGGGATTAATACTTGATTTAAAACTAAATAATAAGTGATATCCTCTTTTCATATCTGAGGGGAGAGACAGAGAGAGAAATTCCTTGGATTTATGTTCTTTTCTTTGCAGAACTTCACAGAACCTGAACTCAATCTTTTCTAAGAATTAAATCTAGTGAAAAATTCAATAGCAAATGTGGACCTGATTCTGACATTAGTCCACATGAGACTATTGTGAATAATCAAGTCTACTCACAGAATAATTTGTGCCCAGATATTCCAGTACCATATGTGGGAGTTGATTCCATTTTCCTCGACCAGAGGAAGCTACGCATAAAATAGAGTAGAAGGTTCAGACTACAGAAATGATCTTTTCCCTGTTTCTTCATCCGGCAAAAATGTAAAAAGTAGCAATTCTGTGTAATGTGTTGTAAACACTTAAGGCTGCCCTTTGGAAAACCATGGTTTAAATGGGCATTTGCAGGTTGCTGTTAAAACCAAAGAAATAAATTATATCCTGTGTTGTACATAATGAAACAAGCGGTTTGGTGTGAGGTGTTAGGACGATCTTCCGGTGAATTTAACGGTCTGGCCAATTTGAGAGAGATTTAGAAATGCGCCAGGTGTAACTTTGGTTGTTTGAATTGAATGAAGAATTACAAAGAAATGGGAAAATAAGGGGTGTTTGCTTCATGAAATCCAAATTTTTGGAGACAGATCCAGATTAATAGGCATGAGTCCTGGACTTAGAGCTTAGCCCAGTCTCACTCTCTTCTTAGACAAAACTGCCAATGTAACAGAACATTAAGATGCTCTAGCACTGAAAGGCTTTTTGAAAATCATGTAATCCAAGGGTTCCAAACTGAGATGTCTTTAGGGGACAAAGAGCTAGAGTAAACGAAAAAAGATCCTGGGATCTCTGGATGAGTTATTTTTACCTCGACTATTACATAGTTTGGGTCCTATAGTTCTAACAGTTTCCTGTAGTAATAAGAGGTACTTTAGAAAACAAACATAGCATGAGAGTCAATCTCATCTGGATTTTGATGCAGTTAAACAGTGGCTGAACCTGGAACAAATTGCTTAATATTTCTAAGTCTCGCCATGTTCAGCTGTTAAATAGGGAAAACAATACGTAATCTAGAGAGTTGTTTGGACAGTAATAATGTGTGTGTGTGTGTGTGTGTGTGTGTGTAGGCTCCAGCATCTGGCATGTGACACAGATGAGCCATGCTAATTTTAGGATCAACACTCCTTGTGGTTGTATCACAATGACTCTAGGCCATGAAAAAGATTCTTATTTGAAGCTGACTTGTGAATAACTCAGGCTTTGAACTCAAGAATGTTGGCTTTCCATACTATTCCTTCCCCTTTGTATCCAGGAAGCTTTTTAATATTTCTAAACACCAGTTTTTTTTTTTTAATTTATAAAATTGAGATCTAACTCACAGGACTATTGTAAAGGTTAAATGAAGCAATGCTTGTAAGGCATTTTGCACAGTCCTTGAAACTTAATGCTCAGTAAACAGCATCTGCTATCATCATCATCATCATCGTCGTCATCATCATCTATTACAATGGTATCATGAAGATCCAGATTTCTTCTCTAGGCACAATTATATCCTCCTTACTATTTGCTGTGTTTTAGGAGTGGAAGATACAGCAGTCAATGCAAATGATGTAAGCAGTTCAATTGAAAACTGTTTAATTTCATTTGATAAACACTATGTTTCCTTTGGAAAAATAATGCCATATTCAGTCATATGAGAAGTGGTGTTTAATGTGCAAATAGAAACCCCAAAAGCACATTCTGAAACTTTTATTTCATCTAGTCATTTCAGCTCAGTCCACTTTACAAGGTTTTTAGGCAACAGTTTCACAAATGGAATGATGGTTTGAAAACATATTGTACTTTTTAGTTTTCTCAGATGAGAACTAAGATGAATGAATATCCTCGTATTTGTTAAAATATCACCATTATTACTCCTGTTACTAAAAACCTCATTTTTATGTGCAACATAAAAGGTACATATATCATTTTAACTATAACAGCTATTCAAGTAGACGAAGTAGATGGGGAGGACTTATTGTTGTTATTAAACCAACATGGAAATTGAGCTCAGAAATATCAAGGGACATGTCCAAGGTATTAAAACTTGACAGCAATGAGGCTTCAATCTGGTATTATAATTCAAAATCAATAGTCTATCTGCTATTCATTAAAATTGGATTAATTGGTTTCTCTTTTCTCCTATGACAACATATGAAATATGATATCCCCTACATGGTTCCACAAAGTTTCTTATAATTGCCTATGGAAATGAGTCTGAATAATTGATTGGGATTTCAGTTTTTATTTCTACTGCTAAAATTGTGTTAAATAATTACTGAGGTGAAACATTATTGTTCTACTGTTAAATAAGAGAAATATGCATGTTTTAGATGGTTGATATACTTTGTGTGTGTGCAAATGTATATTTCTCAGTCAAAAATTCTTAACTGGTTTTTATATTAGAATAAAATGAAAATTTACCAGTGTGCAGATTCCCAGGCTGCAATCAAGAACTGCTGTATCTCCGTTTTCAAGAGAGAACTTGATCATGTTAAAGGTTATTGTTTTATCAATATCTGGTAAGATTTATTTCACTTGATTTTTTTTAACAGAAATGTTTATAAATTCCAAATGGATGATAAGAAAAATAAAATGATTAAGGCATATTAAGGGTAATTACTCAGCAGTTAGATAAGTTGATTCATCAGCTAGGTACTGTGACTTTCTACTCTTCTTGACAGTGTGGGCTATAAAAAGTTACAAATTATTGCCTGCTGTGAAATTGTGGCGTTATTCACAAATAGCTGAAACCCTAATTTATAAATCTGTGGCTTTTTTTTTTTTTGAGACAGATTCTCCCTCTGTCACCCAGGCTGGAGTGCAGTGGCGTGATCTTGGCTCACTGCAACCTCCGCCTCCCAGGTTCACGCCATTCTCCTGCCTCAGACTCCCGAGTAGCTGGGACTACAGGCGCCTGCCACCACACCCGGCTAATTTTTTATATTTTTAGTAGAGACAGGGTTTCACCATGTTAGCCAGGATGGTCTCAATCTCCTGACCTCGTGATCCGCCTGCCTCAGCCTCCCAAAGTGCTGAGATTACAGGCGTGAGCCACTGCGCCCGGCCTAAATCTATGGCTTTTAAGCAATGATATTTAATGCATATTCAAAGATTGGACAAAATGTAACATATTAAGGAATTATTGTCATGGGAATTCAAAACAGGAATGTTTAATCATAAATAGAAAGAAGAGTCCTGGTATTTACCTTGAATAACAAAATATCATTCCTTTTTCCATATTTACATCAGCATCTGCTTGAAGGGCTATGTTTCCACAATGCTGAATGGCACAATTGTGCAATGATTTTTGTTGTTGTTTGTATCTGAAGCAATGGTTTTCAAAAATTTTTTATCTCAGTACACTTTTGCAAACTTAAAATTATTGAAAATCTTAAAGGGTTTACATGGGTTATATTTATTATATTGTAATTTAAAACTGATTTATAAAATAAATGTTTTAAGATCATTTAAAATAACAGCAATTAACTTAATATGTATTTAGACAAAGGATATATTTCATGAAAAATAACTTTATATTTCAAAAATCAATTTAGTGTCATGAGTGGCATTGATTTTCATTTTTGAAAGCTTCTATAATATGTGGCTTCAGAAAAAGACAGCTGATTTCTCCTGTCTGCTTTTGTATGTAATCTGGGGCACCATCACATATCATATATCCCTTGGACAACTTCCACTATATTCTCATGAAAGAATGAGGGTTTTGAATAGTTTTGAAGCTCATGAATCTTCTAAAGGGTTCTTGAGACCCCCCCCTCCCCAGACTATACTTTGAGGAATGTTTTCCTAAGTCAGTAGCCTATCCTTGTCTTCTGTCAGGATTTTGGTATTCCATATCTGGTATCTAAAATGTAGTATAAGCGATTCAGAAAATGTAAAATGGAGAAAAGTAGACATGTCTGAAATTTGAATGATTTTGTGTTACATCTGAAAAAGTTTTAATAAGGCAAACATGATCTTATTTTAAATGGATTGTGGTATGTATCATGGGGACTGGAAAGGATAGATTTTGGAGATAAGACATGTTGAAACGTAGGGAAACACTGGTGAAAAGGATTTTTGTCTTTTTGATTTAGCATTAAGTTTTTGAATTGAATAGTCCATCTTGTGTGTCAATCAACACAATCAAAACATTTTTATAAGCTTTTTAAAACAGAAAATACTGCATCTTTAGGTAAAGAACCTAGAAAATTGAGAAGAGTTCTAGAATCTGTAAGAGTTACATATAGATTGCATATTGGACATTGGCCAAATTGCCAGCTAAAGTTGGATATAAGTATACATTCATGCATGTTTTTTCATTCTTTTTTCTCTAGTAGTTATAAGAGTATATGCTGATACAATACTGCCTGCTGGCATCACTACCATTAAAAAAATACAGTATCTAAGTAATAATACATTTGACCGCCTTGGTTAATATTCAAAGTGATGGTCAAGAAGGTTATAAGCAAACATCAGCTTTCTTTCACACCTCTTAGCTCATTCTGCAAATTAATAACATCATCTTGGGAGCATTCAAGACCCTGGATAATGAATGTTAACAGCAGTTTCTTTGGCTGCATCTGAGGATGCATTTATTTTTCTCATTATCTTACACACAATCTTTTAGCTATTGTCTGCCACTGCTGCTCACTCAAGAAGCCACAGAAAGTGCTAAAGATGTCAGGAAGCAAGAGGCCTCATTTATTTTTATGGCCTTCATCAGCATTTTTTTCTCTCTCTCAGTTTTTTTTTTTTAAACGTAAAGGCCTATAATAGAATATGCTGATTAGAATCAGAACTGTATCTAAGTATAGATATGAGAGACCTTTTCTGAAGGTGATGGGCAGTGGAAGGGCACTTTATCCATATGATACCTCTGGCAGATACTGAGGCTAATGTTAGTTAATGGGCATTTCTTCTTTCCATTCTGGCTATATTCTAGATATTTCACAATTGATAAAATCTAATAAATACTATATAAGAGAGTAAATAATAGAGTTGGATGAATGAAAGATAATAAGTGGATTAAAATACCATCAACAGATATATTCAAGTTAGTATGATGTGCAAGTAACTAGAAAGCAAAATATACTGTACCTCTTTAGTTATTAAAAGGTTACCCTAAATTTCTTTTCATGTATCATTAGAAAAATAAAATGAAAACAAATGATCACCATAAAAAAGATACAATGAGATAAAAGATGATTTCTCATTGGAGCGGGAACTTTTCTGAGTCTTTCTATGGACATGTCTGGCCATTTAGACTATGGGATTGGGATGGAATTATAGGTCAAGGAACCACTTCCCTATAATAACAGAACATGTGGACAGGGAGAAACAAAGGCAAATGCGGACAAAATGTTTGAAGCTTTTTATCAATCCAAGGAACTCAATGGACAATGAGAGGTAAGATACTATTAATAAGTTAAAAATAATGCCAGGATCATAAAACCAAATATTTGGATTACCAATATGGGTGGAGAAGTGACAAGGCTTAAGGAGTATCCCAGGCACATTGGAGGCTTAGGAGTTGCAGTCTCTCAGGAAGGAATATGGTGAGTGGGCTTGAAGCACTTAAATAGCACTTTTTAAAATGAGAAAACATCAATGCTGTATATCAAAGAAATTAGGTGCTAGTGGATATGATTAACTCTCAACTATATTCACTCTTCTCTAACTATCACTCTTCCTGTCATGCGCCAAGATTAACTCAGAAACTGAGCAGTAATCACGCTAATGGTTTGGGGAATTGGATACTTCCGATGTAGGTAGAGACACTGTGATAGATACATACGGTGGACAGAGGAGGCAGGCATTACTGAGAAATGACCCAAAAAGAGTACTGAATTTACATCAGGAGCATATACCTCCTCCTTTGTCTGTGAGCTTTTCAAAACTTGATCTATACCATCTGCCATCTTCCTCCCCTTCTGTTGTGTTCTGATTACCTGGTGTTTTCTCTAGTTAGCTGATTTCTAGCCATTATCAAATTATCCTAGGTTGTCCTCAATACCTAGGGCACAGAGGCTCAATTGTATTGCAGCCTGATCCTTCAGTGTTCTGAATTTTGCTATCCTGAGCTAAGTAAGAGTCCCAGGTGCCACTAATAATGAACAAGGCAGTGGGTACAAGAATGGAAGATCAACTCAGCAGTGTCCACAGCCTTCCAAAACCAAAAGGAAAATCTGAAAGCTGAAGGCTTCAAAAAGATACCTTTATAAATGCTCATGTCAAGCTACCAGTAATCATCCTAATAAGGATAAGACATATTGTTAATAAAAAAATTCTAAAAAGTCATGGAGAAAATTACACAAGTTTCTACAGTAAAAGAGCTTTCTTTTTAGCTAATTTTTGTACCTTTCCTTGTATTAGTTCAGTCAAAAATGTAACTTGTACATCACAATTCTAAGATCTTTGTGGCTGAAAGACAAACACAAAGGGTCAAAACAAAGAGTATGGGAAACGCGTGTCTTCAAAACAAAATTACACAACTCTTCAAGAACACTTTGCTTTTTAAGGTCTCAGTGTATACCATGAGGAGGTGCTTTAGGGAGGGATCACTGTCTAATAACCCATCCTCAAAGCACATTATTAGTCTTTATAAGCTTTAAAATGTATAGCAATTCAGAATTGTTTATGCTGATCTTTTCAATAAGATAGTAAAAGAGTAATGTGAAGAACTTTTAGTACAGTTTCAGAAGCATATTATTTGGTTATCATCTATTATTCAGTGAGGTAGAAAAATAAACTAAATGAAAAGAACTAACACATATTAGGGGCCTACTAGATCAATCACTCTAGTAATTTTATATAATGCACAACAGGCCTATGAGGGAATTATGGTTATTCAAAAAAACAGTGACATTGAAAACCCTAAAGTTTAAATGGAGATAAAGTCCTATTTGTAAAATGTAAAGAAATATATTTGGTATGAATTATAATTGAGGTCCTGGAAAATTTCTTTGACAGCATTAAATGGAAACTTTATGTAAAAGTGTCATTTAGTCATTTAACAAATATTCATTGAGTGACATCTGTGTGCCTGGCACTGAACTTAGTTCTGGTGATAGAGCAAGGTCTTGACAAGCAATCTCACTGATGCTATGTCTCACAAAAGAGTTTCCATGTCTATAGCATTTTCAAAAAAGGCAAACCACCCAGAACTGGGGTATGAAGTTCATAAACTTGAGGAAAGAATAATATTGAGCCACATACTAGTCGGTTTTGTAAATCCTGCTGAAGTGCAGTCAGCGGGAATCCATTAGGAATGTTTTAATGAAATGTTCCAATCATTTCTGAAATCCATGAAGAAACTCTTTTATCTCTATAGAACTTCTGCTGGAATTTATCATTAGCATTCACATACTATCAGAAGTAATAAATCTTAATACTGCTACCCCTAATATGCTACCTGTAACTGATCTGCAAGCTGCCTATCATCTCAGTGCTTAGAAGAAATAATTTCCTTGCACTTATTCATGTTATCAAAGGTCTGGAAACATGGCTTTATTAAGTCATATAAAATATTCTAAATCAATGTGTAAGATTATGCTGTAAAATAGAAATACCACTAGACAAGCAAAAGTTCTTGTTAAGGCTTTGATCCTAACTGTAACCCTGGTAAATCATTAGTAACTGTATCTCAGTTTTTGTTTTCGTTTGACACAAAATGAGGATAGTGTTACCTACTTTGCCTTCTTCCCAGGGTTAGTAACCATTTTAATGAGTCAACATATATGAACAGCCTTTGACAACTAAATAAAACAAAGCAAAAATTTATTCAAAGCAATGTGTCATAAATTATATTATTACATAATTAACAGCTCCCTAAATTGTAAAGAGTGCAATCTTATAAACAACCTCTAACTTATTATCCGCTCTCAACCAAAATAAGATGACATGCACTCTACCAAAGCCAAAGCTTGCATTATCAAGTACGCCAGAGCATGGCTCTATAGAGAAAAGCTGTGTCATCTTAAAAATATTAATGACCCTAGTTGGACAGAGAAGCCTTAAACGATTTCTTTATAAAGCAGTGTCCTCAGCATAAGAGGAATAGCTTTAATGGCTTACGTGAAAGGAGAGAAGGTGAAGAAAACTAAAAAAAGAATTTTATGGGTGGAAGGAACTATAGACAACTACTTGTACAATCTCTTAACATTACACTTGGGAAAAGCCAGTATTACAGAGGAGTTGAGCCACTTGCACTAAGTCAACCACCTAGGAATTACCTAAATTGGGACTAGAACTCACCTCTTCTGATACTCTATCAACTGCCTTTGCCATTTTTTTCCAGTTTAAATGTTTACTAGCTGATTATTGAAATAAAAGTTGTGTCTATTTTTCTTTCTGCTTATATTCAAATCTTTATTATATTTTAGTCAATTTCCTTCTCCTCAGTTTGCAATCTGCACACTTTGTAATCCTGTAAATTTAGTGTCATTTGGCATTTCTATTAATATGCCATTTACTTCCTCATTCCAGATTTTTAATAAAAATGTTAAATAAGACCAGATCCAGCATTTGTTACTTTTTGTTTATAACCCTTTCCTCAATTCTAATCTGACTGATTTTCTTGTTATCTAAGCTCATTTAAAACAAATTTGCAAGTAAAATATCATCAAACATAGTATCAGATGTTTTGCTAATGCCTAAATATATCACATTCTCCTTTCTACCCATTAATTTTGAGCATTTATCAAAGGAAGGAACTCAGCTTGTCTACCATGAATTTTCATTTATAAACTCCTGCTGCTTTAGGTCTGTAAGCCTCTTTCTTTTAGTTGTTCTAAATTATTCAACTATTTTATAAAATAACTTCATCCATTTTTAAAAATTTGTAGTTTCCCTCTTTATTATAGACAAAAAATTGGGGGTGAGAGTGAGGAGAACCACAAATAAGTATGTAAAATTACTAAATAAATCACCAGGCATGAGAAGGCCTGGCCTCAACCAAAAACAGTGCAAATTCTGGGTAGAACTCTGGTCTTCTCATCCAAGCTACTGAATCTATTATTAATAATTATGAGGCATTGTGAGCTAAGTAGATATTTACAAATCATCTCCTGTCAATTCTGTATTAATTGTCAATTCTGTCTTCCGGCCTGAGTTTTCTCTGTGTTACTGCGTCTGTTTAAGTGTAGACTCTTACCCTCTCTTATTCGGACTTTTTAGACAATTTCTAACCTATCTCTACTACTGTTTACTTTACCCTCTGATCACACCTCCTCAGCAACACCTCAGTATCTTACCAAAAATAATTGGTTATTTCATTATTATGTCCTATTCATTATTCCTCACGTTTTGTTGTATGAAGCTGAATTCCCTTATCCCTTAACAAGGCATAAAATGTACTTTATAATATGTTCCCAAGCTCTGTCTCCTTAAACAACAAACTCCTCATTTTTTCCTAAACCTGTTGTTCTCCTCCACCACTCAATGCCGTTATGGTGATCCAGAGCACCCTGTCCTTCCTTTTTCACTTGGTGAACTAATCTTCATCCTTCATAACCCTGCACTTTGGCTTCTAAGTGAAATCTTTCTCACACTCCCTAAGCAGTTAGGCACCTCTCCTTTGGATGTCTGTATGCCACATTATTTTGCTAGTTTTACTCTCATTTACTCCTCTCATTGTGTTATAATTGTTGCTAAGAGAATCCTGTGCTCTTTCAGTACAGATAGTTTCTTCTTAGTTATCCTGGCCTTGGTTGAACATAGAGTAAGCTTTAAACATTTGCTGAACTAGCACATGAATGCTTTAAAAAGTTTTGAACATAGTAGATTGTATTTGGAAAGTGAACACCTCCATCGTACGGATGCCTTTTATTCTTACAGGTTTTTTTTTTTTCCACATTTGCTTTCCAAAAGACACCAAAGTGCATTCTCTATTAACAGAATCCTACTTACTTTGAATAGTGAAAGTATTATTATGTAGCTTACAAAATCATCCCCTAAAACGTTTATGACAGAAATCCTATATTCTTGAAACCTTCTCTTCATTGCTAGAGGTGCTGGAATGAGTTACTCTTTTTATATTTACATTTGACATTATAATTTTCCTAAGAACATCTAGCATCAATTCCAAAGCCACTGGCTTTCCCTGACATATTACTGATCATTGCCAAGTTTTCAGAATATTTTATCCTCTGCTTGTTTTATGTAGTCTCCCTTTGCTGGGACCATAAATTGATTTGTGTGACCTTGTTTGTTCAGTATTGCCAGCTACTAATCCCTTGCAGAAACAGAAGATGTAGGATCAGCCTTACATGGTGTTTAAGTTATTCTTAAGCATGCCTTGCCCCACTAGGCATTGGTGTCTGAAACTGATTTTGCTGCTCATAACTCAATACTGATTAGGGCTGATATGAACTTTTCTAATATCCTCACACCCAGAAATCTACCAGCTGCAAGACAACTATCTCAAGTTCATGACATGTCTTGCCTAGAACTAGAGTCAAATCCTGAGCAGATTTTCATTTCTCTCCTATGGGGTGGAAGAATCAGTCTTTATATTTCTACTTACTATATGGTATCTGATCCAAAGGAAACAGATCTCCTCACCCCTGTCCCCCTTGAACAACTGTCATTGTATTTGGCAGTGGTATAGAGTCCTCAAGTCATTTCATATATACTATTACATTCAGTCTGAACAACTCAGTGAAAAAGGCAGGTTATCCAAAGGAAGAACCAAGTTGTTCAATCATTTCCTAACCCAGTGAAGAATTCTCTCTCTATAAACTCTGTGCATTAGTTGTGAGTTCTGGAATTAGTCTTACTGTCTAAATCTGATAACCAATGTGCTCTTTTTGCTCTAGTTAGATACCTGGGAGTCATCCTTGACATATCCTTCTCCTTCTATGTCCATTTAATCACTGGATCATCAATTCTACCTCCAAAATATTCATCATATATGTCCATCTTTTTTCATTGCAATCTAAGCCACCATTATCTCTTCCACACACTCTTCAAAATGTGCCTCACTTTTGACCCTTTCTAATTCTTTGTACACACAATAGCTAGAATAATTTTTCTTACATACAAATCTGATGATTCTACACCTCCTTTTAAAAATTGTTCACTGGGGCCCATTGTCTTTAGTATCAAATACAAACTCCTTAACTAAGTATGGTAGAATTTTCTCTTAATTTTACTTCTTGAACATGTCTTGAAACTACCTCTGTTACTCTTTCTCTCAATCCTATTCCAGGCATTCTGAACTTCTTTCAGTCTCTCAGCTGTGCTCACATTCTCTCATCATTGAGCCTTGACACATTCTTTTTTCTTTGTCTGGAACATGCCTCTCTACGTTCTTCTCCAAATCTCCTTCTGGATAAATAGTTACTTCTTGTTTTCAGGTATTAAAGAATCTCCTTTGTATGAAGCCTGCCCCGACTTCCTAGATTCAATGTGCTCACTGCAGCAATCTGTACACTCTCACATTTTATGGTATTCACCATAGAATGGCCTATTCCTCACTAGCTTATACAATCTGGGAAAACAGAGACCTTCTCTGTCTTATTCACCTTTTGTTTCCTAATGCCTACAGTAATTGGTGTTCCCTAAATACTGTTCTCTTTTTTTTTTTTTTTTTTTTTTAAGACTTCTGTCTTTATTTCTTTGGACGTCAGTCCCTACATGGCTCATGGCTACCACTGTACGTACTGTAAGTATCTCCCGTTCTTGCTGCTCTAGCTTCAAAGGGAAGCCCGGTCATTCTCTTTCTTGTTTTGTAAAAAAGGAGCAGAACTTGGAAAAATGTTTATAAAATGTTTCTAATGCTTTATTCTTACAAGAATGATGGTTCAATTTCTGGCTAGAAATTTTGGTCTGACATTTCTGAAAATTCTGAAATTTTGGTCTTCTTTTTTGTCTAAATTTTATAGAAAGTTCTGTAAATAATCCTGTCAAACCTAAATGCAAACGTTCTTACTTTATCAATGTATACATTTTTCTCCTTGTTTAAGTAATACTTTGTTTTATAATCTTGTAAGAGAAAAGAAGTGAAAGGCATTTCAGAATTCTACTTTTATTGTCTATGTGTTCATTTCTCTCTCTGTTGTTTGTTATGACCAAATCTGCTATCAAAGGTGGGTTATGAATATAACCCATAATGAATATAAATTATTTTAGGATTCTGAGTTACAATTAAAATTAAAATATCATTTCATCCCACTACGTAGTTATTGAAAGAGAACAAGGTATTTGAATTTGAGAAAAAAATGCAATGACATGAGTGACACCCAATTATCAGACACTTGGCCTTAGTTCTCTTCATAATTGTTTACACTTGCTAATCCTGACTCAGACCCTTGGAGCTGGAGTTTCAGCCGCCTCTTTACTTCTACAGACATATTATTTTTAAAAATTCCATGTGAAGTTGATGTTGGAAATTTCCTTAGTGGTCTTTTCCTTAGTAATCTAATTTTTTGTCACTCTGCAGTAGAAAGCTGGGAAATCATTTTTAAAGACAATGGTTCTTTGACACGTGATCTATAGAGGATCTACAAAGGCAGGCTTTTTTAAAAAAAAAAAAATCATGTCTTCTGCATACAGGTGTGGTCTAACACAAAACCAGAAAATACTTCAAGAGACATATAAAGCTCTAGAATGCAGTACAGCCTATAGTAGAGCTAGTATTTAGAAATGTTACACAGATTATCTAATTGAATCCTCTCAATAGCCTTGTGAATATTGTTAATCTTTAACTCAGTGGTCCTCAACCATGGCTACACATGGTAATCACTTTGGGATATTTAAAATACAAATACCTATTCCCTAATTCCAGGAATAATGATTTAACTGACTTTGGCTGAGGTCTGGGCATCTAGATATTTAAAAGCTCCTCAGGGGATTCTAATGTATGGTCAGGGTTGAGAAACAGTGGTTTAACTTCATTAACTTAGAGCAAGAGTCACTGATGCCTATAAGTGCAGGCGCAGTCCGATCAATCCATTGGGTTGAGCACACCTAGGGCAAGAAGTAAGTTGAAAGTCATAGCCCATCAGCTTATGTAGCCTAGAAGTAGTCTGTAGCCATATCAATTTACTTTGTTCAAAGATTAGAATCCAGACTTCTTACTAAGAACGTGAGGTCAGACAAAAGCTGGTTACATCTCCAAACATATCTCATCTCATACCATCTTTTCCATCACTCATATATGTCAGCCATCACTGCTTTCTGTTACTTAGAGAGTGAACTTTCTAACTCTTATCTTTTAGTCTAATGATGTGAATTGCACTGATTGATATTAAATTACTTATACTTACCTTGAATACTGGGTTATACTCATTTTGGTTTTGACGTGTTACTATTTGACACATCTCTAGATTGGGTTTGCTAATATTTTGTTTAAGATTTTTATTATTAGTCATGAGAGAGATCAGACTACATATTTCCTTAATTTAAGATCTGGTTAGGGTAGTTTTGGCCAGCTTCAGAAAATAAACAGCAAAATATTTCCTTTTTATTTTTCTGTTCCCTGGAAATTTTTGTGGAATTTGTATAATTTCTTCTTTAAATTTTAGTATAATTTGCAAATGAAGTCACCAGAATCTGGAGTTGTCACGGCGAAATACTTAAATTATGAAATACATTTGTTTAACTGGTATATGACTACTTAGCTATTATATTTCATTTTTGTCGGTTTTGACAAGTTGTATTTTTCTAGGAATTCTTCCATATTACCTTAAAATTTTAGTTTTATTTACTTAAAGATATTCATAATATTCTCTTACTGTAGTTACAGTATATGTTTATAATCTGAAGTGATGCTCCACTTTTTCATATCTGATAGTGACAATTTATGCCATCTGTTCTTTTCTTCCTCTTTTTTTTTTTACCTTTCTATGATTTACTAAACATACAACTTTTATTTATCTTGGTAAATAATTAACTTTTGGCTTTGTTAATATTACTCTTTTGCATATTTTTTCATTAATTTTTGTCCTTATATTTATTATTGCTCTTCCTTCTACTTTTTAATCCTCTTATTAATTTCAGTTTACTGACATGGATACTATAGCCATTGTTTTTTTTTTTGCATTATCATTTCTAACATACACACTGAAAATTGTACATTTCTCACTTTTTGACTATTTTGGCTTCATCTTGGGAATTTTGATATGTAGTATTTTCATTATGATTCATTAAAAATATTTTCTAATTTTACTCTTATTTTTTGTCCCATAATTAAGAAGAGCATTGTTACTGTGCAGATAGAAATTTTTCTGTTATATTTATGATATGGATATTTAGGTTAAATTTGCTGTGGTAAAAAAAACTATTCTATATGATTTTATTACTTTCATATTTGTTGAGGCTTGCCTTATAGCCCATTCTTTAGTTACTTTGGGCAAATATTCCAGTTGAATTTTGAAAAGAAATGTGTTCTGTATTATTAACTGAATTTTTATATAGGTAAATAAGGTCAAGTATGTTAATCATGATTTGAAATTTTTAAATTACCTTTTTATATATTCATTTTATTGTTACTGAGGGAGACACATTAAACTCTCCCACTGTGATTAGTAATTCTTTTTTTATACTTCTATTAGTTTTAATTTACATTTTCTTATCCTACAGTATTAAGCAAAAACACATTGAGAATTTGTTATACTTAATTTGTGGAATGATACCTTCAGCAATTAGAAATTTTCCTTTTTATGTCTAATCAGAATTTTCACTTTAAAATCTATATAGTCTGATAGTACTATAGGGAAAACAAGCTTTCTTTCATTAACGTTTTGATAATACATACATAACTTTCCCACTTTATTTTTTATCTTCCTTTGTCCTTATATTTAAGATCGTTTCTTATAAGCAATATAAAGTTGAATTTTGTAATTTTAATTGGTGTGACAATCCTAACCTTATGTGGAATATTTAGTTCATTTACATTAAATGTAATTACAGCTATAGATGAGTTTAAATAAATCATCTTATTGTTTTCTTTTTGTTTTTCACCTTTTTTCCTTCTTTTTATTTTTATTGACTTTTTGGAATTAGCTACTTTATTATAATTTTTTTCTTTTAATATATTGCTACTTACACAGATAATTTTTAACATTTTAGTGAGTGACTTAGGAAGTACAGAGTATATATATTTTTTCCTAACTACTTTTATTTAGAACCTTTATTGCTTCAAGGACAGAAGAAGAACTTTTTAGGTCACTTTATTTATTTCCTCAATCTTTCTGTGTCATTGTGGACACAATTTTAATTCTTATTATTTTTAAAACTAAGGAATAATTATCAGCATTTTTTAGAGTCATAAATGGTATAGATTTACTCACATGTTTACCTTTCCTTTTCTTCTCACATTCTTACTGCATTTTTTGACCTCCCCTTTAGAAAAATATGTATTTTGATAAATTCCCTTTAGAATGTTATTTCATTTGGTAATAAATTTTCTTTCTGAAAATTAAGTTGACCTCTAATTATGAAGAAGATTCTTTTCTCCGGATGTTATGATTTGAATGTATCCCCCAAAGTTAGCGTGTTGGAAACTTGATACCCAATGCAGCAATACTGGGAGATGGGCTTAAAGGAGAGATGTTTGGGTCATGGGGCCCTGCCCTTACGAATGTGTCAATGCTATTACCAGAGGTGAGGGTTCTGTATAAAAATATAAGTTTGACTCATCTTGTTCTGTCTCTCACAAATGTGATAACTTCTGGCATGTTATGACATATGAAGTTTCGCTTGAGCCAGGAGGATCGCTTGAGACAAGGAGTTGAGGCTGTAGTGAGCTATGATCGCACCACTGCACTCCAGCCTGGGCGACAGAGCGAGACCCTATCTCTAAAAAAAGAAATAAAAAGAATATACTCTTTTATTCACTCAACCCCTCCATACAATCTTTACACACTTTTCTCATATTTTCCTGTTGTATAATCCTAAAGTCTTTAAGCTTTTGAAAAGAGAGAGAGAAAACATACAGTATACATTTGACAATATAATTCCAAATAGTTAATATTAAATTTCTTTTTTGAATATGGGGAGATGAATTGCATTTAAAAGTGTTTAAAAATGTGTCTACCAGGAAGTGGTGGGAAAGTGATTTCCTCTATCTTAACCTCAGCTGAGATTAATCTCAATTTCCTCATATGGCAAAATGAGACAAAATAATGCTGCATATGTCAACTACACAAAAATATTGATGAGGCTATATTAAGAAAACAGAAGAAACATAATTTTAATTTTAAGCACAGTATAAATAAATGCACTATTTTTTCAAAAGCATTTGAACATGATTGCTGTGTGTGTGTGTGTGTGTGTGTGTGTGTGTGTGTTCTTAAATACACATTATCTGGCTTTAAGGTACAGTAAAATTTTGTCAGTCTTGGACTTCACCTAAGTAGGCCTCAATTAAGAATACTTTATTGGTAAATGTATCCTGTCAAAGTCATTGATTAACTTGGTTCTTTGGAGTAAAATATTTAAATGAAGTTCTCGTTTCTGTCCTTGGCTTTCTGGTGATCTTGACAAGTCATATTTACTAACTAATATAGAAGACTCCTAATCTGAAAACTTCAGAGCTATGGAAACCCATCGGAGGAAGGAATTCTCTGAACATAAAGCACATTTCCTTCTTTACTATTGTCACTCTGTGATGCCTGCCCAGTGGAGCACTCTGTGTTCCTTCTCATCCCTATCCCCCCTCCCTCTGTTTGTCTCTTCATATAGTGATATAAGAACAAGTTACTGTAACATTAAACATATTATCATATGTTACTTAATGGAGTATTTTAATATAGTTTTGCATTGTTTTCATAACACAACCCACAAGAATTTGGACTCAATTAAAGAGGCAAACAATACGAAGTTAAAAATAATTGGAACCACTTAACCTTTTAAAATTTCTGGAGACACACCTAAATTATCTGTCACAGAAGAAAGAAGCTTTAGAATATTATTAGAAAGATGTTGTTCTACTTAGTGAAAAAAATGGATTTGAATAGGGGAGCCCCAGAGTTAAATAAATCTACTACTTATGTTATCAATCAAGTAATATTTAATTTAATCCTAAATACATCCATCCGTAAAATAGATGTGCTAGATTTTTTTGGCAGAAAATGACTTCAGTTTTTCTACTTTCAATATCTATACCCGTTCACTTGCTGTTCTTCTTGTCAGAAATTGAAGTTTATTTTTATACCTCTTGAATCTGGGTTGACCTTGCTTTGACCAACAAAGAGACTACAGCAGAAGTGATCTTGTGCTAGTCCCTAGTAAAGGCCACAGAAGACCACTTCCACTTCTATGCTCTCTTGGTAACCAGCCTAGCCAGCATGTAAAACAAGCTGCTGGTAGCCTACAGAGGTTGGAAAACCATATGGAGGGGAAATTAGGTGTTCTAGCTGAGGCCATCGTAGAATAGTCAATACCTAGCCAACCCCCTTTGCTGTCCATAAATGCACGAGTGAGCCAGCTGGGACCAGAAGGGCCTTGCACTTTAGCCCAGTGAAGACTACCAACCTACAAAATAGTAAAATAAATGGTTGTTGTTCGAGGCATTACAATTAGTGGTAGTTTGTTACTTAGCAAATCCTAAGTGATTTAAGGATTATAATATTTGACTTTCCTCCATGGAAGAACTGAATTTAAATGAGTTACTGTGTGAAACAGAATGCTATTTTACTTAGCAAAGTGGTTATAATATAATCAATGCTTCATGGGATTTAATTAAAAAACATTGATGATCCAAGTCAATTATAGAGCACATTGTAGTTATTGAAGACACCTTGAAGCATTATTTATGCCCATTGCTATTTTGCAAGTATAGTCATTATTAAGTACATCAGTATATTTTGTTTTTAATGTTTAATAAAGGAGGGATTTTACTCAATATAATTGTTTTTTTAATTGTATTTTTTCCTTTTGTATGCATTATTCTTAGAAGGGAACCTGAAAAAGGTGATCTACTGGGATGCATAAAATCTGGTAAGGCAATAACGTATTCATTCATCTATTTAACAAACTTTTGTTGACTCCATCCATAGTATCAAGCACTATGTGAGGCCTTACTAATATTAAGCAAGGACTAACAAATCTATTTAGTAGTAAATGTTTATGTAATAACTGTTGTACTCTGCTCTGATGCTTTGAAGAAGTACGAAGATAAAATTCAAGATTCATTGAAGTGAGTCTGTCTAGGTTATCTCCAAATTTAATTAGAATAATAGATATAGTACACTGAAAACAAAAAAATTCAAATAAACATGTTATTTATTTTACTTTCAATCCAAGGAAAACTGATGCTTTTGGAATCTTTGATGCACTCACTCAATCAGTACTTTGAACTCAAGGTATTAAGCCAAATTTTGGAAATGCAAAGATGAAACTCATTTTCTGGGGACAGATTCAAATATAGTATGAAAAATTCTGGGATTTTAGCATGCACAAGATACAATAAAACTCAAAGAGGAAGCATCTCTTCCAGGAAGTTGGGGGAAAATCTTCTGAAGGAAAACATACCTGAGATGGGTCTTGAAGGGCTAGAAAGGGTTTTTATGTGAAGAAGGGATGGAGTTGATTGAGTGGGACCAGAAGATATTGTAAAATGTCATTAAAAAGCCAGGAAACAACAGATGCTGGAGAGGATGTGGAGAAATAGGAATGCTTTTACACTGTTGGTGGGAGTGTAAATTAGTTCAACCATTGGGAAAGACAGTGTGGCAATTCCTCAAGGATCTAGAACTAGAAATACCATTTGACCCAGCCATCCCATTACTGGGCATATACCCAAAGGATTATAAATCATTCTACTATAAAGACACATGCACATGTATGTTTACTGCAGCACTGTTCACAATAGCAAAGACTTGGAACCAACCCAAATACCCATCAATGATAGACTGGATAAAGAAAATGTGGCACGTATACACTATAGAACACTATGCAGCCATAAAAGAGGATGAGTTCATGTTCTTTGCAGGGACATGGATGAAGCTGGAAACCATCATTCTCAGCTAACTAACACAAGAAGAGAAAACCAAACACCGCATGTTCTCACTCATAAGTGGGAGGTGATCAATGAGAACACCTGGACACAGGGAGGGGAACATCACACACCAGGGCCTTTCGCGGGGTGGAGGACTAGGGGAGGGATAGCATTAGGAGAAATACCTAATGTAGATGATGGGTTGATGGGTGCAGCAAACCACCATGGCACATGTATATCTATGTAATAAACCTGCACATTCTGCACATTTTCCCCAGAAGTTAAAGTATAATTAAAAAAATGTAATAGAGTGTGCTAGCTACTTAGAAAGGCAACAACTGTTTACCCTTTTTTTTTTCCTGAGTCTACATTTATTCCCTAACTTGCTTTGTAGTTTATATGGTGATTTGACTGAATTCTTATCAATGACAGGGTAACAGAAGTAAGGCGTGCTACCTTTTAGACCTGGTTCACAAACCCTTCTACAAGCAAGCCAATAAGATGGCTTATAAAATTAATAAAATAATTATCTCAATAGTTTCAATGATTCATAATTGTAGTCAGTTTCTTGATACTCAAATATCTGGATTATGAATACTGAAGGAATCAATAAAATAGGAAATCTAAATAACTCTGTATAGACTGTCTCATTCAGGATTTCAAATTAACATAAGAAAAATCTGATGACTTTTTATGAGATTGCTCATGAATGACACTTTTTATAGGAAAGAAGTGTGAATGAGCAAGTAGGAAATCTGACTTGGGTCAACTGTGGAAGAGCTTCAACATTTGATTTAAACTCCTTGAATCCCATTTTTTTCTTCTATAAAAAGGAATACAAATATTAAAATTTTATGACATTTTGAGGATTTATTAAAATGTGGAAATCATCTAGCATACTTTGTAGTTCAGAATGGCCACTAAATAAAGTCAGTTCCCTCAGCTAAATATATGGCTTTCTCAGTATGAGGATGATAATTTAATGCGGATTTTTTTGATTGAGATGATTTAAACTGAATCATTCAAAGTCACCTTGATTTTTCTATTCCTATAGGCAAATACTTTCATAAATGACTATCTGGAATTAAAATTGCAGTCTATAAAATAGAAGTCCTCTTTATTGGAAGGAAATGGCTTTATTTGCAATATGCTTTAAAAAATCACACTAGAATGCTTTACTTGCTTTACTTTAAAGTGTAAGTACTTCTTTGGCTAGCACCATAAATAGAATTTTAAATGAAAAATTTTGGTGAAGTTGAAATGAATTACATTTTACACAGCATGCCTTTATTACAATGTGGGTTTAAAAACCCTTGGGTAAAAGTTATGTCTCCCGTGTCTTATCTAGTGCTAAGTACATTGTCAACAATCTCAACTGATGACAACAATAATTCAAAGGCATTTACAATTTAATCAAAATTCAAAGATTCTTTTATTCATTTTGCAGTTGTCAGATTGAATAAAATGTAGGTAAAGCTACAAGTTGGCAATTTTTTTCTACTTATTAAAACATATTTCATGCATAAAAAGATTCTTTCAATTACTTTTTTTATGGTTTAGATATGAGCTGTGTGAACTAAAGAATGAAAACTAACATTATTTTCCAATAGTTAAGGGAAATAAAACATATGCTACTTAAGATTCAATCCTTCCCACAGCTTTTTCTGTTTGTTTGTTTTGTTTTAACTGTAAGTTCTGGGATACATGTGCTGACGTGCAGGTTTGTAACATAGGTATACATGTGCCATGGTGGTTTGCTGCACCTATCAACCCATCATCTAGGTTTTAAGCTCCACATGCATTAGGTATTTGTCGTAATGCTCTCCCTTCCCTTTCCCCCAACCCCCTGACAGGCCCCAGTGTGTGATGCTCCCCTCTCTGTATCCATGTGTTCTCATTGTTCAATTCCCATTTATGAGTGAGAACAGGCAACCTACTTAATGGGAGAAAAATTTTGCAATCTATCTATCTGACAAAGGTCTAATAGCCACATCTTTTATACTGATGATCCCTCCAGCTTGTAACCAGGCATCCTGCCACTGAGAGTAGATTACATTAGCCTCAAATATCACAAACACCCTCCAAATGTGGTCTTCCTTTTATTTATCCATTCTGTACAAATCTGTCATTCATAATTTTATGAATATCTTTGGCAATCTCTATTTTTAATCAGGACAACACTGTTGCTTAATGTATTCTTGAAATTACTTCTCACTGTGCGAAATTCAAGTTTTATGCTCTCTAAACATATATCTCTCAAGTTTCTAGTTGTAGAAGGCAGAATTTTGTTTTCCTTCTTCCTCCATACCAAGTAATTTCTGTTCCTCCGTGTTACTTCCATGGTTGTGGGTTTTCTTCACATGGCAAAAAGGACTTTGCGTATGCAGTTAAAATTACTCATCAACTGACTTTAAAATAGGGAGATGATCTTGGATTATCTGGGCTACCTCATTGTATTCACATAAATCCTTAAAAGGCAAAAATGGGAAGTCAGAGAGGTTCAGTGCCCAAGAAAGACTCAACAGGACTATGTTGATTGGAAGATGGAGAGAGCCATATGAAAAGCATGAGAACTGAGATATGCCAATTACCAGAGAGCCTACAAGCCTACTCCCCAGATCAGAACTGCAGCCCAGCGGCACCTTTATTTCAGCCTTGTGGGATGCTGAGCAGAGAATCTAGCCACTCTGTTGCACTTCCGACATACAGAACCATGAGATAATAAATAGGTGCTATTTTATGCTGCTAAGTCTTTGGTAATAGGAATAAAAAACTAACACATTTGTGTTGTATGAGATAGTGGACATGCCTATACCTTATTAACATCCTTGATTCTAGTGTAGACTTTGGATACATAGTCTGTCTTTCAATCTGGCTGAAAATCTCATGGTGTCCTGAAGTGCCCTGCATGACCTTCTTTTGATGTTATCCATGGCCATTTTGATTATTTAATGAGATTTGTGTGCAACATTATACATGCATATGCACCACTAATATATACATTCACTCTGAGAGCTATTTTTCACCATAATACCATATTGGACTAGTTTCTGTATATAGGAAACAGACTACATCATAGGCTGCACTAATCTTCTAAAGGTAATACTTGCTCTTTAGGAGAATTTTTTTAAGGAATAAAAGAACAACACTAAGGCACATAAATCTACTGAGAATGTGGATCATAGTAACTGATGTCAGCCAACTAGTTTATATTCAATGTCATTAATCTCTTGGACATGACAAATCTTGGTAGCAGAAGGGAATAAGTTCCAGATAATACACTTTTGAAGTAATGAATAACCCTCCCTGTGAAGTACTTTAATGACTCTCCTTGTCAGATTTAAGATTTTATTATTAACATTAGACAATGGAAGCCCAAAAAGATACAGTTGCAAATCAGTTTCACTGTTCCTTCATAACGAGTCCCTAATTGACCTCAATTTCTGATATAGTTCCAAATTTCCTGGCATACTTAATTTTAATGACATGTACAGGAGAAGTTAGTAACTGGGCATAAAGAAATTTATTAAACTATCTATTTTTATGTATTTTAATAGATGAAATATAAATCATCACCACACTAATATCATGGTAAAGAGTGTATTTATGTCTTTTTACAGGTTAAAGGATGATCACTTTGTTAAATTAGTGTTTCACTTATCTCATTAAAAACACATGATAAGAATAACCTCAAATGCTAATATTCATTATGTAAGGACCCATGATAGAAAATTTACATTTAATTGTTTTTAATGGCTAATAAAATTATGTTGCTGTTTTTTATCTTAAATGGACTCTGCTTGCCATTAAGAAAGTCCATTAAGAAAGTATGAATTAAAAATATAGTTGACTCTAAAATGGCCAGATCCCTGACATATTACATTTGACATACAAGAAAGAAAGCATTTTTACCCCAAAGGATCACTGCATGTTAGCATATGTGTACTTACAATTAATGTTTTTAATTATAATATTCTGACAATATTGAAAATTGAGTATTGTTAGAATGATGGAGTACTGCATGTCCGAGGACCATATCTGTGCTTTACTCTTTCTGAAATAGATCTGCTTTGTTCAAATTCATTTATAACTTAAGACTATAAATAAATCATGTTTATAGTTAGGCTACAGCATCTTATTTTTTTTTTCTACAGTGATTTGGTGGCAATCGGGCAGTCATTGCTGTCAGACAAACCTAAACTCTAAACTTTGCTAGCTGTCAAACTTGAAAAGATAACTTGAACTTTCTGTATATCAGTTTCCTCATCTGAAAATGATCAGTTATTCTTACTTTGAAGAACTGTGAATACAATTTGAGATAATTTATGCAAACTGCATAGCGCAATGCTTGGTACCTACCACACAGATAAAATTCAATAAATATAGTTAATGTGATAATGAAGATGATGATGACAGCAATGGTGATGAGTATGATGATAACTACAATAAATTTTGTTTGCTTTCATTCCCATCTCTCTATTTTATTTCATTTGTTCTTTACACAATTTGAAAGTGGAAGCATTTCTCAAGCATGAATTTTATGTCAAGTATTATGTTAGGTGTTGGGCATATAATATCTAATAAAACATTATCTTTGCTAAGAAGAAATACTAGTAGCTTTCCATAAAAATATTACCAGATTTATATAAACCTATAATAAAATTTCCAAGCTCTGTTTTATATTTTACATTGTAATTACTGTTTTGTCATTTCCACATTAAATATTTTATATCCTTAACTGAAATACCAACCCTTGATGACCAGGATCTTTCACATGTAATGGGTAATAGATAAACGGTTAACGATTAAGAAAGTAAGTGAATTGGTGTAATAAATAAATGACTTCAGATGGATAAAATGAAACTTTGTTCCCCTTATTCTCTTTACCATATTAAATACTCAAGCTTCAGAAACAATAAGCCACTCAGTATTTTCAGAACTTTCTTTTTCACATCTTAGGGTACGTGTATATGAATTTCTGTGCTTAGAGATCTTTTCATTACTGATCTTTTTTTTTTTTTTATGTTCCCCACCTATGCTCCCATCCCATTCCACCTCTGTATTAACTTCTACATCCTCTGTACATTAGAACATCTTATTCATTTGGTATGTATTTCTCACCCTCTCTGTGGCAGGCACTGTAAAAGGAAAGCTGCCCACAGTAGTGAACAAAACAGACAGAATTTCTTCCTGCACTGCGGTCACCAACAGAATGTCAGAAGAGTTATCAGACAACAATTTACACAAATATTTAATGAAATGCAGTTGCCCAGTGAGCTACAAAGTACAGGGTGCTCTAAAAGTGGATGGTTGGAGGACTTAATCTTGTCTGATATATTAGCCAAGTTTCCAGAGGGAGTGACTCTAAGGCCGAGATCCCAGGAAGTAGCAATGGGCACATTTTGTAGGGCTTTGGGTCACGGGAAGCCCCTGAAAGGTTTCACATCAAAAGTTACACATTGGTTTCCTAAGGGTTTTCTTGGGAAATTTGTTCTAATTTGCTGGTAAACTCCTTAATCCACGCCTTAGCCTTATGTTTCTTCAGATTTATATTGTCCAACACAATGACCAATGGGTAGCTGGTCACTGGACATCCAAGAAATGTTTATTTTATGAGGAAGCAGAAACGTCTGACCACACAACTCGCTAGTTGTCAAACTTTGCATGTAAATTTTCAGGAATGCAAAGGCCACTGTGGTTCTTTCCTCAGCAACTTCAAACTTAGCTATAAGTACATAACTGGGAGTGGTGTGGATTGCCATAAATAATGAAGGATTCTCTCCTATATTATCCTACCTCAAACTCAAAATATTAGTTGTTTTGTATCTAGATTTGTCCACTAGCAACAGCCAGAAGAAGAATTAAAAGAGGAATGATAATTGAATTTCTACTCTTATAGCAGGCACTTTGTTATCCCCTCTGCCAATAAATATTGTCCAAAATGCAGAATTCAGGCAAAACAGAGTAAAATGTGCACTTTTTCATTGTTATTCTTGTGTATTATTAAACTAATTTTATTTAATTCTCTAAGACAGGAGATCAAAAACATTTTAGTCTCAGGACCCATTTATACTCTTAAAATGTTGACTATCCAAATATGTTTGCATTTGGTGGCTTATATCTAGTAATTTTTACTACACAAAAATTCTAAACAGATAATTTTAAAATTTATGTATTAATTGTAAAATAAAACCTATTTCATGCTAACATAAATTTTGTTTCTATAAGGGAAAGATATTTCCCAAACATATAAAAATTAATGAAAGAGTAGGATTGACTTAAGATTTTTGCAAGTCTCATTAATATCTGGCTTAAGAGAAGATACCTGGATTCTCCTCTGTGTTTCTATTCTAAATCTGTTATTACATCATACATCATGTAGTTTCTGGAAAACACTATTCATGGAAGAACCAAAGTGAAAAAGGCAAATAATATATTAGTATTATTAAGAAAATAGGGCCGGGCGCAGTGGCTCATGCCTGTAATCCCAGCACTTTGGGAGACTGAGGCAGATGGATCACGAGGCCAGGAGATTGAGACCATCCTGGCTAACAGGGTGAAACCCCATCTCTACTAAAAATACAAAAAATTATCCGGGCATGGTGGTGGGTGCCTGTAGTCCCAGCTACTCGGGAGGCTGAGGCAGGAGAATGGCGTGAACCTGGGAGGTGGAGCTTGCAGTGAACCCAGATGGCGCCACTGCACCACTCCAGCCTGGGCTACAGAGCTACACTCTGTCTCAAAAAAAAAAAAAAAGAAAATAGTTTTTATCGTGTAGATTTTCTGAAATGGTCTGAGGACTTTCAGGAGTCCCGGAACCACCCTTTGAGAAGCACAGATCTAGGATAATATATCTTCATCTTACTTTGCTATTTGATTGGAGCCCGGATACTCTGTAGCTACATGTTAACTTGCAAATTTGTGGTGTCAAATAGAAACATCTCTCTTCCTAAAAAAAAAAAAGGTAACTCAAGTGTGTTATACTTTTATTGTCCTGTATGATATTAACTAGTTTTGCATATAACCTGAAAATCTTATTGCAATATTAGTAATGATTGTTTATTAAGACAAAATTCTTGTAAATGCACAGCTCAACTGCTGTTGGTACTTTGGTACTAGTTTTATAATTTTTCTGGTGTTCGTGTTAATTATTTAATAAATTGGTGGCACTTGGTCATTCTCTATTTGTATGGGAGTCTTGTAAGAAAGTCTTTTATATGCTTTATTGAGGGTCTAATTGACAAAAAATAGATATATTCAAAGTGTATGATGTGATGTTTTAATATACATAAATACTGTGAAATGATTGCTACAATCAAGCTAATTGGCATACCTTTCACTTCACATAGTTAACTTCGTGTGTGTGTGTGACGAGAATATTTAAGATTTTGTCTCTTTGCGAATTTCAAGTATACATTATTAACTATAGTCACCATGCCATACATTAGTTCTCTAAAACTTACTCGTCATATAACTACAAGTTTGTATAAGTTGACCATCTCCCATTTTCCCTATCTCCAGCCCCTTCCAACCACCATTCTGCTCTCTGTCCACAAATTTTAGTTTCTTATATTTCACATTGTAAGTGAGATCATGTAGTATATGTCCTTCTGTGTTTGGCTTGTTTCACTGAGCATAATGTCTTGTAACTTCATTCACATTATCATAAATGACGGGACTTCCTTCTTTTTTAATGCTGAATAATATCCCTCTGTGTGTGTGTGTGTGTGTGTGTGTGTGTATTTGTGTTATATCTCACATTTTCTTTATCCATTCATCTGTCTATGAACACTTAGGTTGTTTCCATATCTTGGCTATTGTGATTAATGGTGCAATAAAACACAAGAGTGCAGATATCTCTTCAACGTACTGATTTTATTTACTGAAGATGTATATCTAGAAGTAGGAGTGCAGGAGAGCCTTGTTTTTAGCTATTTAAAAATTCTATTTTGGCCAGGTGTGGTGGTTCACAACTGTAATCCCAGAACTTTGGGAGACTGAAGCAGGTGGATTGCTTGAGCCCAGGAGTTTGAGACCAGCCTGGGCAACATGGTGAAACCCCATCTCTACAAAAGAATATGAGAATTAGCTGGGAGTGGTGGTATGCACCTGTAGTCCCAGCTGCTCTGGAGGCTGAGTTCGGAGGATGGCTTAAGCCCAGGAGGCAGAGGTTGCAGTGAGCTGAGATCATGCCACTGCACTCCAGCCTCAGCAATAGAGCCAGAACTTTCTCAAATTAAAAGATATATATATAATTTATACATATAAAATAATATATATTATTTTTAATATATAAAAATTATTTTAAAATAATTATATAAATAATATATATTATTTACCTCAGCAACTGCCATCAATAACTTAGCATATTATTATTTTCATTTTATAGATAAGGAAATTAAGATTCTGAAAGTGTAAGTGACTTTTCTAAGATCAGAGAACTCAGTGATGTTAGCGCTACATGATTTCTCTGGTCTTTTTCTGGTACCATCTTTCTAGCCTTTCCCTGTGCCGGACTCATGGAAATCTCCTAATTTGTATAAAACCTTTCCTATCTCACAGGCTGAGACATAGTGAGGAAAATACTGTAAACATTCTTTTCATAACAGTATCCCTAAAGGGGACATCCTGTAGATATGTTTCACCATGCATTCTATGATTTCAGCACAAACTGAGAAAAATCAATTTTGTGTTTTTGAGGGAGGTTCCCAGAATCAATCTTTTCCTTGTCATGAAACAGTTTATTGTGGTTTCTTAATATTAAACTATCTATTCTAGATGAAAAATGCAAAGACGAGATGACAAACTAGTAAACTAACACATTTAGAGATGCTTGAGGATGAAATCTGGACTAAATAGATTTAGCAAACCTTGATGAAACATGAGAAAATCAAATGTAGAAGCAGGAGAGGGGGTAAAAAAAAAAAAAAAAGGTCTAGGCATCTGTTATCTTCCTTAGGGGCCTTAGGCCTGAATTAATACTGACTGTCATGAATTAAAGTTGGCAATGGACTAGAGACATAAAAAGTCTTTTTTATTTTATTTTATTTTTGCAGTATTGTTATTAGGGGAACTAGAAGAAGTATGAATGTTCTTCTGCAGTCAAGAATCCTAAGAGAGCAAAGACCTGACACTTTAAAAATGATCGAGCCATTTTTATGTAACTGCTTTCATATTTTATAGAAGCAAGTATGAAATGAAGTTTCTAAGTATTGGAAGGCACTTGTTCTTATCCTTTGTTGTGTAATGGAAGAAGACACTGTTATATACATAGGAGGGAATGGTTGAAAGGAGACATTGGTGGAATTTTGTAGTGAAGAATAGTAACCTCTGTTTGGAGTTGGTTTCCAAATGTAGGACATTTCTACAAATACAAATTTTGGGACCTCACCCTGACTTACTAATCAGAGTCTCCTGAAAATAAGATCGGAACAAGTACTAAAATCAAAATAAATGTAGCCAGTCCATAGGAATAGCAAAGCAAATCAAAAGCAATCAGCCAACCAAACACAAACCAAGCCACTTATAACAGCAAACTTGCCAAGTCTGTATTAACTAGGTTCAGTTCTCAAAGCAGCCTAACACCCTGGTATGGCACAATTCTGAGGCAGATTGCAAGACATGTTATACTAAAGAGCAGTGCTTATAAATAAAAATAAATGACTCAATAAATTGAGGGATTCAGAACTATTTCCATAATAATGTCCAGAGCACCCTTTATCAGAAGGAAAAGGACTGGAGTTATGACAAGAGGTGTGATAAATGCACATCTATTGTAACTTGGCTCGTGTATGCCATGCCTTATGCTGGTAAGCTCAGAAGACTGTGTTATGTAAGCAGCATACACCTTTGTTGTTGAGGATAAAGAAAATGTGCATGGTTACTATTGGGTTTCAGGAAATAGTAGAAAAAAAAAAAAAAAAAAACACAAGAGGAAAAAAAGAAAATCTCCCACACCTCCCCGAACCTTAGAACTTTTAAAAAGTCTCTGATTTCTTCGGAGGCGGTGGAAAACTGTAAGAAGTGAGGGTAGAATCAGATCCTATATCTAACATTACCTGTGTGAGCTTGAGTAAGTTAGCCAAACTTTCAGAACTTCAATTTCTTTAGTTACAAAATGGAGAAAATATGATTGCTATAGTTATTAAATGAGGTCATGTAATAAAACATCTAAAATGGTGTCAATCATTTGTATACATTCAAAATCGGGAGCTATTATTTGCTGCTATTTGCACAGTTCAGTACTCATATCAGATGTATTATAAAGGAATAAGCTATTTTTAAGCTGTTTAGGCATTTTCACTGAAATATACATATAGATAGGTAGATGGACAGACAGACAGTCTCACCAATCAACGTATAGCTCGGGAAGTGCCAGCAAGCAAACTGGTCAGATAGTAGGCACTGCCCTATTTAGGCACTGATGTTCACATATAAACTTCCTTCTTTGAACTATATGTTTTTAGGTACACATTGTTTTTATTCTATGTCATTGAACTACCTGTGTTGGAAATCATCAATATTCTAATTTTTACATTTTTGGTAATGTTTCATTTTTAAATTCCCTTGGATCAAAATTATCTTCACACACAATTCATTTTGTAGCCATAGGTAAATATTTAAAAGTTTAACTAATTAATTTTGACTTCATCCTTTCAGTTGCTGCTCTAGTGTACATTAAATATTCTATGATCCTTTATATTGTATGTTGTAGACACAATGATAAATTTGAGCTCTGCAGCTATAAGTTCTTTGAAGGTGAAGTTTTACTCTCTTAATGTGCCAATCTAAATGAGACGACTCACCACACAGCTGTTAGAAGGAGGACCATTTCAGAGGAAAAACCCCAGGTTAACCTTAGCTCCAATTCCAGTTATACCACTTTTTGGTTGTGTGACCTTAGACTAATGATTTGTTCACTGAGTTCCCAATTCTTTACCTATAAAATGAGCCTGGCTATAGCCATAGTTCAAGTTTTCTGTAAAAAGTAATAAAATAATGACTGTAGAACTCAAAAACACGATAGGTTACTCAAATTATAATTTCATCTCTCTTTTAAAAATATTTAGAAAATACTATTACCATAATGCTTAATATGTATTGAGTATTTACTGTGTCAGGCATCCGGGTAATCACTTTGCAAAGTACTCTTATGTATTTAAAATGTCAAAATGTTAAGGGCATGAGGACCCAGACACAAATCATGTCTGTTTTATATTAAGCACACAGGCACTGGAACCAGACTGCTTGGATTTGTATCCCAGATCTGCCCCTTAAAAGCCTAGAGCCTTTGAACAAGTTATGTAACCTCAGTGATATGAATGCCTCACATATCAATTGAAAATTATAAATTGCCTCTCTCATAGTATTGCTGAAAGCATTTAATAAATTAATGCATAAAACATGATAAGAACATGTACCCTAAAACTTAAAGTATAATAAAAAAATAAATAAAAATAAAATAAAAGAATATTGCCTAACACATATGCAGTATTCAACAGTTCTGGCTATTAGAGTCATTAGCTATTGTTATTTTTTAACAAAGACAATAGTCAAAACATCTAATGACTCTCTTTAGATGATTTTCAAAGTGCTGGAGTCTCTTATTCTGAGCAACACCAAATATTACAGCCCCCATATTGTCAGATTGAAATTGTATGAAAAGCTCAATAAAGTAGTTAACAGCTCTAAAGTCAGGGATCTCAGAGTCAGCATTTTTAGATCCAGTTTCAAATCATGGCATTTTATGTATTTTTAAGCACCTGGTCACACCTAACTCATGAGGTAAACTCTTTAGAGGACAAGGGCTGTAGTTTTTATTTGTCTTGCAAAGTGCTACAAAATCTTGATTGTTGGCAAGAGCTCGTTCTCTAGAAATTGATGGGGTAGCTGAAGTAAGACTTTAAGTAATTTAGATGGAGCATTTTAAAATCCATTTAGAAGCTATTTAGGGAAGTATGAGTGTGAAGTCAAAGTTGAAGCTGAAACGTCCTGTGAGGCCTGCAGGGGGAGAGCCACAATCAATAAGGCCATTATCTTAAATAAGTTCAGAACATCCTGAGCCTGACTGAGTATTTTAATCCTTGTCTGGCAGGATTAAAAGGCACATAGCACAAGACAAAGGGCCCAGGGCTCATAGGGCTTCAGAAGCAGAGAGCAGCTTTAAAACTCTTCTGCCAAGAAGTCTCTCCATGCCCAGCAATTCTCTCCCTCCCCTTTTCTCACCCTTCCTACCCTCCCCTCTCCAGTCCTGATCCCATACTTATCCACTACCCTGCATTGTTATAGCCTGGCAAAGGTTTGGCCTGTCAAGATTGTCTCCTCTATAAAGCCTTCCAGACTTTTTCCTAGCTCTCACCATTGGTTCTCAATTGTGGCTATACATTAAAATCATCTGCGACAATTTCACATACCTAGAAGTTAGCCCCCAGTACTTGGATTTAATTGGTATAGAGTGGGACACTGGCGATGGATCATTTTTTTTAAAGGTTTCCAGTTGATTCTGATATGCAGCTAGTCAGGCACCACTTAGGAGTGATTAGTATCTCCTTTGCATCCTAGCTTTTCTTTGTAATACTGCTGGGCTGATGAGTCTTTGCCCTTTGTTTTGCAAAACAACTAAACAATGGGCACTCTGAGTTCGGAGGCCTCTCTCCTTTTTCTCTGCTCTGTATCTGACCTAAATTTCATGCTTAATAAAAAGAATTCCTTGAAAATGGGAATTAAGGCTTAGCGTGGTGGCTCAAGCCTGTAATCTCAGCACTTTGGGAGGCCGAGATGGGCGGATCACGAGGTCAGGAGTTCGAGACCATCCTGGCTAACACAGTGAAACCCCGTCTCTACTAAAAATATAAAGAATTAGCCCAGCGTGGTAGTGGGCGCCTGTGGTCCCAGCTACTCGGGAGGCTGAGGCAGGAGAATCCCTTGAACCCGGGAGGCGGAGCTTGCAGTGAGCGGAGATCGCGCCACTGCACTCCAGCCTGAGCGGCAAAACGGGACTCAGTCTCAAAAAAAAAAAGAAAGAAAATTGGAATTAACTTATTCAGTTACTATTCAGTTACTTTTTCATTACTTATATTTTTAATTCTTACATTCTAGCATCTATTGATCGATTAATCCTTTCAGCCATTAATTTACTGATGCATATATTCGCCAATAACATACATCACATATTATGCAAATAATGCATGAATGACTACATAGTTATTTATATTAATTAAAGTCAGATGGCACATTTAATAAAAGGTACTAATAAGCAGACATAAAGGAGGACTTATCAGAATAGTTTATGATTTATACACACCGACAGAAGTACACACATATATTGAAATGTACATAGCCTATATGTGTGCACATATATGCATTTACATATTTCAAGATACAGCTTACTGGTTAAAAACACAGACTCTTGAAACCAGACTGCCTGAGTTGATCCCCAGCTCCACCAGGTACCGTCTATTCCACTTACTTATCTGTGTTTCAGTTTCTTAATTTATAAAGTAAGGATAATAATAATAGTTACCTCATGGGAATATTGTAAAGATGAAATGTTTTGATTTATATAAAGCAAGAGTAAGCACTATACAAATGTTAGCCATCATCATCATCATCATTATTATTAACAGTTTCTCCTTGCTATTTTGTACATCCTTATACAATACTTCAGGAGTAGCTAAGACAGGCTGGGACAGATTGACTGCTCTCACATCTATTACATCACCAACATGTCAGAATCACAGAGAGAGTTCTAAATGATGGACCTGCCATTTTTCCACAGTGAATTGCTTGAATATTTCTGTGGAATACCTGCTGGCATGAAAAAATAAGAAGGTAAAAGAAAAATGTGTCTTGTCAACCTGAAATCTTCCAACCATTTGAAATAATTGCTATGAATTAATATGTTGTCTTCTCCAAATAGCCGTTAACATCTGTGCTTCAGACAGATGTTCACCATTTCTAATATAACTGTTCCCCAATTACCCACATATGTTTTATTCTATTTCTGTATTCTGTATAGCAAATTTTCACACAAGTGTGAGTTTTTTTTTCCCTGGTATGACTTCATAGTCAGGGAATCTACATAAAACTTACTGTTACTTAACAGAACAACAGCAACAAAAAAAATACTAAAAGAAAATATGCATTACATATTATATCATATGTTATGCAACCTTTTATATAATATAAAGTATACGTATTACATGTGAGTGGATACAAATCTTATCAGGATCATTAAGAAATAAATAATTTATATATAATGTATTTACACAATAGGAGCTCTTTCTTTTGCTTAATGGTCTGTTTTGACTCTCAAGAGCTGTTATTTCATGAAGCCCCCTTGACAATTAGTCAAAGACTCATTCCTCAAACATCAGGAAAATTTTCAAATTTGATACTAACTTTCATTATACAGTCTTGAAATTGTCTGTTAGATCTCATGTCAGTAGCAGAATGTCAACAAATCTCAGTAAATAAATATCTTTCTTCTTTCTTAGTATAATCCTAATCTTCACTGGAAAGTGTTCACACATACAATAAAAATTTTGCTTACTTATATTCTGCCTCTGGGTTGATGACATAATCATTTAGGAAAGAATATGATGCAACAAAATATGAGAATCCATTATTTCTTAATTTTGTACCTTAATTGATAGAAAATTCTCTGCTAAATTATCTTTATGCACTTACTTTGTGACCCAAGGTTAGGAAAATTATTTTTGTTAGATACAATGTTTTCATCCTTAAAATATGATTATATCTCAAAGAATATTCTCCAGTCTTCTGCTCCTGTGTCAACTGGGTTCAATATAATGCCTGGAATATGGTAGTTACTGAATAAGGATTTGCTAAAGAAACTGAAAATAAATCCTATAGGGAGGAAAAAAAAGACTCCTCACACTGCTTGCTTTCAAATGCTTTAGTCAGGGTCAGTGACAAGTTAAATAATGATTTTAGAGAAACCATTAAGTTCTTTGCCAATGTAATTGGCATTTCCACCACCAATGCATCACACCAACTCTACCACCACCACTACCAAATACTGTTGACACTATAAGACGTTTATGATTATCAGCGTAAAGACTTCATCATCAAATTGAATTTGGGCTAAATGATGTTTGGCGATACTCATACATAACTAACAAATAATAGTGAGCATATTTTTAAAAATGGTGTTCATTAGCTAACCATCCATTCATTCAACATTATTGAATGCTTGCCACATTCTAAATTCTGTGCCAGGAATAGGGAAATAAGAGAGTACAAAGATGATTTAAACACAGTCCTTCTTACTAAAATGTTTCACAATCTAGTTTGGGAAAATAAACATGTCTATAAATTGAGATACTGTGGGACACAATATATTATAAATGCAATAAAAAATTATGTGGGTACTCAGAGGAGGTAGAAAATTCTTCTGATGAATAAAAATAGGAGGGAGTTCGTGAAAGTTCAGTATGTGATCTAGATCACAACTTAGGAAATACATATTTGTAAATCCAACATATTGAAAAACATTGATCGTATGTCTTATTTGATGCCAGATATTACATTTAGCACTGAAAATTCTCATGTAAAATAATTATTGCATTCACAGAATTTAACATACGAGAAAAGGCAGGAAATTAAATAGTATAGAAGTTATTACAATGACATAAATATATCCGTTTACATCATGGAAAACCTGACCCTGCCATAGAGTTCTTAGAGAGTGATTTTCAGAAGAAACAACAGTTAAACTTAATTTTGAAGGAAAGAAAATTAATTAATGGGGTAAAATCTTTGTGAGAAGAGAAATACGGTAAAAAGATAAATGTTCTAGACTGAGACAAAGTCCAAGTACATCAGCATGGTGGGGTGGCATAAAAGAGCCTTCACTCATCCAATCACATACAAACAACACATAAAAAGCACATGATATCAAAGTTGGAAAGATAAGCACGGTTTTGCATATTGTATATTGTCAGGGAATGAGGAATGAGACAAGGGCAGAATAAAATCATATTGTATTTTATATACATGGAATTTATTCTTAAGGATTTTAGCAGGATTGTTCCACATTCAGAGTGTACTCTGTCTATTCAAATCCTTATAATCAGAGATGGAGATAATGACAAGAACATTCTAGCCAATGCACATAAAGGTGCATAAATAGGAATATGTGAATATGTGCAGCATAGAGGAAGTAGCTCACCCGTCCAGAAATGGGTGAATTACAGAGATTACTAGGTGGGATCAGACTAGATTATTGAGTACATTGTCACTATGCTAGGAAGTTGACACTTTATTCTGTGCTTTATTAATACTGATGTGGTAGTCCTGTGTTGGATGGAGTAAGAGACAGAAAGCCTGTCAGAGGAGACCAGTTAGGAATTGTAACACGAGGGTAAATTAGATTGTAAAAGGCCAAAACTAGGATAATTGAATAGAAAAGGGATATGAAAGATACTCAGGTAATAAAGTCCACAATTAGAACATTTGTTAGTCTGTTCTTGGCTGATATGCTGATTACCAAGGAGAGGTAAGCAAGGGTATCTATAAGCATTTATCACAATCATTACAGATTAGAACCAAAAAACAAATCACTTTTGAAAATCTAGTAAACCTATTGAGTTAATATACTTAGCATGGAAATATCCATGCTAATCCATACACAAATCAAATGTGTAAATCTTTTACTTATTTAATTAACCTTACTCTAGCAGAAATTTTTAGACAAAATAATAAGCTGCTTCCAGATTTCTGGGTGTGACTTCATCCGTGCTGAGAACATTTTACTTGTCATGTGTGGTTTTGGGTTCTTTAGGATGGAAAATGGTGAATTTAAGAATGTGGAACTCTAGAAAGGTCTAAAAAAAGTTGCTCCAGAGCATGAATTCATTGATTTTAGCTTAGGTTTTGCACGTATAGTTCAGAAGTCCAATAACTGGCTTCACTTATTGAAAGCTTTATTGAGTATTGGTGAAGCTTTTTGGAAGCTAAAACATATACTGAAGGCAAGCAATATTGCAAGCCTTGTAATATGCTACAGATACAGATCCTACTTTCCATGCCACTTTGCATTTTATTTCTCTTTAGGCTATCTTAGGAGACAGTTATAAAGAATTTTACACAATGATATAACTTCCTTGTCAATAAAACTTAAATTTTAGTGACATACATTCCAGTGTAATCTTGTTTCCTCTTATTAGAAAGAATCCAATTGTTTTTTCCTTGGCAAGAATGATATCACCCAAGACACATTATTTACCCAGATGAAAAAAATAGAAAAAAGAAGGGAAAAAAGCTGTTTTTTAATAATCTGCTTCTGTAGAAAACAATTCATAAAGGCAAAATGAAATATTTATATATATATATGTGTATATATATATACATCTACCTAGTATAATAAAACCAACCCTTAGACATAGAAAATGTCCTGTTTCTGTAATTCTAGTGACTCTGATCACCCTAGCAATCTTAGGCTTATTTGATGATACAAAATATATTATTCTGTTTCTCCTGAAGAATCTGAAAAGTACAGTCTATTAAAGTACTCCCTCTGATCCACTAGATAGAAGGCTACACACAAAGCCTTGATAGTGGTAAGCCCTCAGTAAATATTTGGTGGTGATGAGGATGATGATCAATTCTTTCTACTGAGTGGGAACAAGGAACAATGGTCCTTGCCACTGTATTATATTAGAGAGAAGTGTTATACTACTCTCATACAACAGTTTGTAATTTACTGGCATGTTTACATTTATGGGTCTAATTTAATCCTCCCAAAATCTCTGAGGAAGGAATAATGTTCTTTACCTCCTGCTTCTCGGAAAGGAGGAAAGCAAGCCTGAACAAAAGTGACTAGTGGTTATAGTCACTAGGTTGCATATTTTAAAACAGCAGGTGCAAGGCCCACAATAAGAGATTCAACTCTCATTAGTAAACAAGATGAGAGCTCCACATGAACTTCCATGGTAGATGCTGTGTTCGGCTGTTCTTGTTTTGCTGTAGATAGATACCTGAGGCTGAGTGATTTATAAAGAAAAGAGGTTTAATTGGCTCACAGTTCTGCAGGTTTTGCAGGAAGCATGGTGCTGGCTGTTTCCGGTGAGGATCTCAGGGAGCTTACAGTCATGGAGAAAACCAAAGTGGGAGCAGACATCTCACATGGTGAGAGTAGGAGCAAGTGAGATCAAGTAGGGAGGTGCCAAACACTTTTAAATAGTGAGTTCTTACATGAACTCAGAATGATAACTCATTTGTCACCAAGAGAATGGTGTTAAACTACTCATGGGAGATCCACCCTCATGATCTAATCACCTCGCATCAGGTCCACCTCCAACATTGGGATTCATATTTCAACAAGAGATTTGGAAGGGACAAACATCCAAACTATACCAGGTGACAAGATGGCTAAGGGTACAGCTTTGGTCTCTTCTCTGTATTGGATCTCGAGTGCCTCACTGGTTTCAGACATACCATAGGTGCTTAGTATACATGTCTTTCTTTTTTTTTTTAGAGATGCGGTCTCACTGCATTGTCCAGGCTGGTCTTGAACTCTTGGGATGAAGAGATCCTCCCGCCTCAGCCTCCTGACTAACACTACAGGGCACACCGTCACCCAGCTAATTTTTAATTTATTATTGTTATTATTATTATTTTTTTTTTTGGCAGAGGCAAGATCTTGTTATGTTGCCCAGCCTGGTCTGGAGCTCCTGGTCTCAAGCAATTCTCCCACATCAGCCTTCCAAAGTGCTGGGATTGTAACAATAGTGACTCCATTTTAGAGAAAAGCTTGCTTACTTGAATGTAATTATTGCTTTGCTTGAGTTTATAGATTATTCACTTCAAACAGCCTCAGGAAAATAGGACCTTCAACAGAGATAAAAGAAAACACCTCTACCAGTAACTCTGGGAATGGGCTGACCAGTCTGATAAGAATAGGCTAATAGCAACTGTGGAAGGTCACAGAACACTGACCAAGAAAGCAATAATTAACTGCCCACTTGAGACAGCTTATTTTTCACAATAATGTTTTGATCATCATTTTCCCTAATTTCCCTTAAAAATCCCTGATCCAGAGAAACAACTTAGAGAAGTGGTCTTTGAATGCTATTTCACTGCCTCTCCCAAGTTGATGACTTCTCCAATAATGCTAATTTTCCTTTCACTAAAGCTCATCTCTTGGGTTTTTGGCTTTCATGCAATGAGTAGCCCAGATCTGAGTTTGATTATAGGACTAAAGGTGTGAGCCATGAAACCTGGCCTTGTTTCTTGAATAGATGGACAAATGGAAAGATATTACAAAAAAGTAGACCTGCATTAAGCAATGGAATTTGTATCAAGAATTGTGTTATATTAGACTTAATGGACAAAACACAACACATTGAAAGGAATATTGTACCACAGAATTAATGGGTATAGTTTTTTGAATAAATATAGAAATTGACCCTCCCAGTCTTAAAATTTGAAACTTTCATTTGAGTTTATTTCCCAGGAAACTGATCCTCAGGTCAGGAACTGAAACCTACCAGCTCACGCATCCAGCCAATGAGACGTAAAACCCCTCATTCATCACGATTGCTTCCTTACCTCTCCGTAATTCCTGTTTTCCTGTACATAGCTAATACATTCCTTACCTGCTGTACAAATCTCCAATGTATTCAGTTGAGTTACACAGGTTTGAGGTTTGGCTCCCATCTCTACAGCTGACATCACCCAAATGAAAAGCCTGCTTCCCTGGCAATACTTGTTGTCTTGGTGATTGGTTTCCTGTGCTGCAAACATTTGAGACCTAGATGGAACCGCTGGCATTTCAGTAACAACATTTACAATTTTTATATTGGAACATAGTAACAATGTTAGTCATTTATCTATGACACATAGAAGAGAGCAGATAGAACTCCATGTCATGGTAATATGACAGAAGGAGGAAAAGATGGTTGCAGCAGTGTGCAAGTTTGCAGATTTTGTGTTAAGATAAAGACAAAGCTACCATCTGGGGACCTCTATATTATTCAGTCTGAGGAGAATAATAGAGGTTGTGTAATAAGTTTGAGGATATGAGAGTATGATACTATATAGCCAGCCTTTCCTCTCACATTTTAAGTTTCATCTTTCATGCCACCTCTTGCAATGCTATCTCCCACCAGAGGCCTTCCCTGGATATACTCTCCCATGTACTATGTAATCCCACTCCCAACTAGTCCACTGCTTGATTTATTTCCTTCACAACACTTTTCACTGTGTTAGTTTATTTACTTATTGTCTTTTTGCCCTAGTGTTTTGTTGGTTCAATGGACAAAGGATGCTGAACTTGTTCATATCTATTCCGATTATCTTAATTTCCATTAGAACTTAAGGTAATATGTGATTAAAAAAAAAAAAAAACTTAGTGATTATAGGCTGAAAGGTAAAAGAAGATGGGGGAACTTTCTTTCTTGATCAAATGATAGGTATCACAGCTGAGAAAAATTTCTTTGGGGAGGAAATAGGAAGTTTTTGTCTGAGTTGCTAAGAGTGGGAGTGGTGGGGGGGAAGGAGAGGGACAGTTCAGTGACAACAGCAACTGAAATTCAGCTGAATAGCCAGGGGAGTCATAGCCTGAGCAGCCTCTCTTGGAGCAAGCCACAACCACTCTGAGCCTTGGTTTACTCTGACATGAAAAGATTTTAGGTGGTCTCTAAGACCTCCAACCTCTTAAATAACATGATGATTCTTTTTACTCTGTTTTACCATTGCATCTTGTGTGTATCTGTATAATAAATTTTGCCACATTGCTTCACCCTTGCTTTGTGCATATACAGTACTTGTTTATTCTCTTCACAACTATAATTCAAACACATGTGAGAGGACAGCTGGTGTGGGTGGATGGCTACTGAATTTAAATATTTTTGTTTGTAAGCTGATTTGAATTAACATATTGTCCTCTGCAGTTGTGTGAACATAAAGTGCTAGGCAGATATTTCTATAGACCACTGGACAAAAGTTATTCTGGTTCATTTCTTCTAAAGCATCCAGCTCAAATTGTTTCCATACTCTTCTTTTTAGAGTAACTTATATGACTTTCTAAATCTTTTCACTTGGCTGCCACAGATTTGAGACAGATAATATATTTTTCTGTCTTTTTGTCTGTTCTAAATGTCCAGGCTGCAGGAGACAATAAAACAGGCTATGAATTCCTGAGCTGGTTTCCATTCATAGGAGACATTAAGCTCCACAAGACTGACCAAATTGCACATCACCAGGTCCCTGCAGCCCTGAGAGTGCCTCACATAATTATTTAATTTATAGTTGTAAATCACATTTGGATCATAAAATTCCAGTTAGATAAGTGTATGGAGCAAACGTGTAATTAAGATTAGAGTCCTCACAAAGAAGGTGACTATTATTTATGGTCGTTACCATCCTGATACTGTAAAATGAACTGAAGTTTTAGGATTCTTAAATTACTTAAGGGTCCTAAGGTAATTTCATATTCATTAATAAATCCAACTAAACTAGTACAAATTATTGACATTGACCATAGAGCTGCAAATTAAAAAAATCATTGTGCTTCCTTGCAAAATATTTGAAGTTTAAAGTGACAATCTGAATGGAAAAATTATATGACTGCTTACTAGTGAAGTACATTTACATTGTCATCCTAATTGATATGCTTAGAAGTTTAAACCATGGTATATTTTCTTCTCTACCTGTTTTGTTTGTTTGTTTGTTCCCACATAGTACTTTGAGGGAGTATATCTTAGTCTCATCTTTCTAACCCCAGCTCCAGCTCAATGCCACACAGCAAACTTCATCAGCTAAGAAAATAATTGCTAATTAAAATTACTGAAATAAAATATTTTCAATGGATATTAAGCAGTCATACAAAACATATTTTTAAGAGTTTTGAGAATATGAAGAAAATTATTGGGTTATGATATTATGTATTACACTGAAAGAGTGTGATCACAAATATGAAATGAACGTTTGTCATATGCGGTTCTCGCTCTCTGCTCTAGGTAATGGAATTATATTTAATTTTAGTTTCTTTCCTAGTGTTTATTTTTTATTGCAAATAATGCATTGAATGTTTCTCACTTTATAAGAATAAAAAGAAAAAAGTATTTTTAGAAAGATGCCCTTTTTTATCCTTTTTTATATATGAACCTGTGTATCTGGCTGTGTAAATATTGCAGGTTTAATATTATAAAAATTAATAGTATATCAATTGATTATTTCTTATTTCTTTGTTTTATACAGGCAAAATTCTTATGAATATGAATATAGTATGCATTTCTTTCCACATCTGTTCTGAGAAAATAAATAATACGCGGTAAAGTTCTAAATCTGACATAGTGTAGCTTTTTAGTGGAGGGGAAATAGTAAAGCAGAACAGCAATAACAACAGAAAAACAGGAATCATTTATACATCTCTCTAGGCTATTATCTTGGCAAATCTGAAAGGAAAGGAAATGAACCTCGGGTCACATACTTAGTTCTCAATGTGATGATTGCCATTGGTGAATTTTCATTTGGAATATCCACATCCAGTGGTCTATCTCAGAATGCTTCAATATCAAGTCATTGTGTTTGCTGCATATGTCCTTATATATTCAATAACCATAACAACTTTAATGTGTATAAATCTTACAAAATTTCAAAATGCTTTCTCCATGTTGAAATATGAAGATGTTATCTTTTAGATATCTAATGTAATTTAGGTAAACAGGAAAGAAAATAAAAATAAGTATTTATTGAGAAACTACTTGTGTTGATAAAATAAATAATTTTACACATGCTATCTCTTGATTCGTCGTGGCTCACTGTAAGGTAATTATTATTTCCTGCAGTTGGCAGAATCTTGTCCCAAAGACACTTATGTCTGAATCTGCAGGAAGTGTGAATATCATGTATTATATGGCAAAGGAACTCTGTATCTTTAATTAAGGTCATAGGCCTTGAAAGTGAGAGATTGCTCTGAAATATACAGCTAAATATAATATAAAAAAGCCCTTAAAGACAGAGAGCTTTCTACAGCTGAATGCAGAGAGGCAGTAATAGGGAAAGTCAGTGAGATTCCAAGCATGATAAGGATTCCATGTGTCTTTGCTGGTTCTGAGATGCAGGTGGCCATATGCAAGGACCAGAGAAAGGCCTCTAAACGTTAAGGGCAGCCCAGCATAAAAAATTAAAATAATTTTTTTTTTAAATGACTTCAATCCTACAACTTATGGAACTGAATTCTGCCAAAATCCTGAATGAATGTGGAAGCAGATACTTCTCCCAGCCGCCAGAAGACAGCTTAGCCAGGTCAACATTTTGACTTCAGACATAAAAGATCATAAGCAATGTAGCCACACCACACGGGACACCTGACCTACAGCAACTATGAGATAATAAACAGGTGGTGTTTTAAGCAGCTAAATTGGAGGTACAGTGATGCAAAGCTTAATCACAGGAATATATTCTGAAAAACAGCATCCTTAAGCAAGATTGTCCTTGTGTGAACATCATAGAATGTACTGACACAAACCTAGATGGTATAGCCTACCACACACCTAGGCTACAAACCTGTACAGTATGTACTGTACTGAATACTTTAGGCAACTGTAACACAACAGTAAGTCTAAATAGATCTAAACATAGAAAAGATATGATAAAAATAAAATATGAAAGATTTAAAAAATGGTACACGTATATAGAACACGTGACATGAATGAGCTTGTAGGACTGGAAGTTTCTCTGGGCAAGTCAGTGAATGGTGAGTGAATATGAAGGCCTAGGACATTACTGTGCACTACTGTAAACTTTATAAACACTGTACAATTAGTCTACATTACATTTATATTTTTTCTGTTTTTAATAATATGTTAACTTTAGCTTACTTTAATGTTTTATAGACTTTTTAATTTTTAAGTGTTTTGACTCTTGTAATAATACTTAGCTTAAAACATCAACACATTGTACAGCTATATAAAAATCATTTTTCTTTACATCCTTACTTTATAAACTTTTTTCTATTTTTAATACTTTTTACTTTTACTTTTTAAACATTTTTGTTAAAAATGAAGATAAACACACACGTTAGCTGAGGCGTACCCAGGGTCAGGATCATCAATATCACTGTCTTCCACCTTCACATCTTGTCCCACTGGAATGTCTTCAGGGATAGTAATGTGCATGGAGCTGGCATCGCCTGTGATAACAATCCCTTTTTCTAGAATACCTCCTGAAGGACCTGCCTGAGGCTGTTTTACAGTTAACTTTTTAAAAAAGGCATACAGAAAGGATACACTCCAAAATAACCATAAAAAGCATAGTATAGCAAGTGCACAAATCAGTGACAGAGACATTTATTATCATTGTCAAGTATTATGTACTGTATATAATTATATGTGCTATATTTTTATATCACTGGCAGCCCAGTAGGTTCATTTACACCAGCATTATCACATACACCCCAGTAATGTGTTGCATTACAATGTCACAACAGGTATGACATCACTAGGCCATAGAATTTTGTCAACTCCATTATAATCTTACAGGACCATCCTTATTGACTGAAATGTCACGATGGGATGCAGGACTAATTTGATACAGTGGTTTGAGAAAGCTAATACATTTTCTCACTTTATGGTTGAGGATGATTCTGAGGCTCAATAGATCATTTGCTTAAGATCAAACAGCCCTATACAGAAGAACTATTTTTCACTGTAGAACTTTGATTCTAAACTGATTTTTCTACCACACAATAGTTAAAAGGAATTGATAATTATGTGAGACAAATCACCTTCTTTGCCATATTTTGTCATACCACCTAATATGTGAAGATGACAATCATCAGCACAGATAATAACATAATAAAAACATTTTTAAATGTGCGCCATATGCCAGATATTCTGCCAAGCACTTTAAATTACCCATCGTATTGAATATCCGTAACAATAATATAAATTTGGTTCTGAAACCTTCTTCATCTCTTGATGAAGAAACAGATTTGTTTGTTTGTTTGTTTAGAGACACAGTCTTGCTCTGACGCCAAGACTGAAGTGCAGTGGCATGATCATGATTCACTGCAGCCTTGAACTCCTGGGCTCAACAATCCCTCCACCTCAGCCTCCCAAGTAGCTGGGACTACAGGCACGTGCCATGTTTCCCAGGCTGGTCTTAAACTCCTTGTCTTAAGCTATCCTCTCGCCTTGGCCTCTCAAAGTGCTTGGACTATAGGTGTGACACTGCACCTGGCCAGAAACGGAGTTTTTAAAAGGTTAAATTACTTAGCAAAGTAAGTGGTAGGTTTTCAGTCTTCCAAGCTGGGTGTTTAAACTTTAGTAAAGTTATACATGAAAGTGAGTTACACAATCTGTGGCCCATAGAAAGAGTCTAAACGTTAGTTTCTGGTTTTATAATTATTACTGACAACAATAGATACATATTTTTGAGCTCTGACTTCATATGTGTTCCTAGGCATTCATGTAGATATTTCGCAAATATGCAGTCACTTCTCTGCACAGCCATGTGAGATTAATCTTGTGTCAATGTAACAATTAGAGAATTAAGGTTTAAGGAGTATAAATTAATTCTCTGAATCTATAAAGCTAGTAAATGGCAGTGCCAAATTTAAACCCAGGTCTGTGTGACTCCAAAGCCTATGTTTCCAAATTTCAAAATCTTGAATTTAAAATATTAATCAGAATAAGTGGAGGAGCACATCTTCTCCTTAGGAATCCATGAAGGTTAATGTTGATCTATGGAAGTTAAAAAAGTCAACCACTTAACCCATCCAAATCTCTCAGGCATTAGATTCTGGCTGGAAGACTGCCTTTTCATTGTAAGGCACGTGTGAGCCCAGGGATGAGGTGAGGGCTCTTGGCCTTGCATGGAGACTCCTGGAAGAAGTATCCTCTATGTCAGAGACAGGACATCCTCTCTGATCCCTTCAAATAAATGATTATGTCTTGAAACTCAGGAATGTGGGAAGGAACCTTCAGGGCCAATACAGCTTTGATGTAAATCATTTCCTAGTGCTGGAGAAGTGTGCTTCCAACACTGATGCCACCTGAAAACAAATGATCATACTACATATTTAATCAGGGGCCCTCCTGAGAGCCTTCTGCTCTCACCTGGGCGCAAGATAGCCTATCTTCTTATGAATGCTCTAAAAGTTTTGTCACAGGGAACAAAAATGTGTTCTTTTTTTCTTTACAAAGGCATTGTAATTAGACCAATACTATGAGATTATTTTCTAAGGGCCAACGGAGATGTATACATATAGTGAGTTCTCACTGGCCATTGTTGATAGGTTCTTGGAAATTTTTACTTTAAATAAACTGATATCTATCAAAACCAATTTTTTCTCACTAATACTACAATAAAATGACATTGAAGTAAGCAATATTTTCGAGATTATAGGTTGATTTAATTAAATTCAGTGTTTCTAAAAACCCATCAACGATGTTAAGTGAAGACTTGCTGTATTTAACATGGCTTATCCAGCTGGTGCTGTGTGAATCTCATGTATATTATTATATACCATCCCCTTTCTCTTTGTTTCATGTTTTGTTTTGTTTTGGGACAGGCTCTCAATCTGTTGCCCAGGCTGGAGTGCAGTGGCATGATATTAGCTCCCTGCAACCTCTGCTTCCTGGGCTTAAGCAATCCCCCTGCCTCGCCCTCCCGAGTAGCTGGGACCACAGGCTCGCACCACCATGCCCAGTTAACCATCTTTTTTCTCTTCTGTGCCCTCTGTTTCTCTCTTAACTCTGCACACATATTGGCATACATGAAATAAGGGATACATTCTTATTTCCATTTTATTGATGAGGTAGCTAAGACTCTAAGTAGCTAAATACATTGTTCAGATTAAAAAACAAAAAACAAAGAGGCCGGGTGCAGTGGCTCATGCCCTTAATCCCAGCACTTTGGGAGCTGAGACAGGTGGATCACTTGAACTCAGGAGTCGAGACCAGACTGGCCAACGTGGTGACACCCATCTCTACTAAAAATTTGAAAATTAGCCAGGTGTGGTGGGTGCCTGTAGTCCTAGCTACTTGGGAGGCTGAGGCAGGAGAATCGTTTGAACCCAGGAGGCGGAGGTTGCAGTGAGCCAAGATTGTGCCCCTACACTCCAGCCTGGGTAACAGAGTCAGACTTCGTCTCTTTAGTTTGATGAGTAATAGGCTTAACACTAGTCCACAACATGTTCCTCATTGGTTTTAATTTGTGACATGACTTGCTTAGTGTCTGCTCTGGTTGTTGGCAGTGGCAGTGGTAATGTTATCTTTGTTATCATCATCATCATTTTTAAATATTATAAATGCACTTTAAGCTCTTTTGGTTATAGCAAGTATGGAACATACTTACACAGCAATTGCTTATTTTGATTAATATTAGGATATAGTCATTGGTGCCTTGGTAGATGGTATTTGTACTGCACTTTGATTCACCAAGTGTTAACCTATGGGTTTAACGTTCACAAATCTACAGCTCAGGTAAACATATCACCATCACTTCATAGATGAGAAACAGAGGCTGAGGGGGGTTAAGTAATAAATCTGAGATTTCACAGACAGTGAGGGGTTGCACCAGCCCCCATGTCCTGGTTTCCATGGTGCCAATCACATGCTGTTTTCACAATTCCACAAACAGTAATTAATAAACAACTGGGAAAGAGAATCACTTCATTGAATTCTTACATTTTCTATAGTGCCTCTCTTTCTAAATTTTAACTTTCCACCATGATGCTAGTATAGGTATTTTTGCATTAGACTCTTATCATTTCTTTACAGGGATTGTCTCCTTGCTCAACACATTGTGGAAAACCTACACAATTTCTGCACATCAACATGGAATCATTGAATAAAGAAAAACCAGAACAAAACCCTCCCCTTCTCCCAAATTACAAATCTTTCTCTGAGTATCTTAAAAATTCTTATGTGATAAGCCAAAAGAGTTTGACTTTCTCGGGTAATAAATCCCTTTTCTTGGGGAAAATACCCAAAATATGTTACTAATGGAAAGCTAATAATATCTAATTCCAAGATGATACTACTCTTATTCTTAGGTATGCTTTTATCATTGAAATAGCATATTTTAAAAACATATCTGACATTTCTAGACTAATCTCTCTAAAATGGCGATTCCTGGTTCTAGTCATTCAGAGCAATGGCACTTTTATTTATCTAGAATATCTATGTAATTATCACGGAAAATTTCTGTTCCACTCAAGTTTTACCTCCTCAAGACCTTTCCTGAGTCATTAGTCTAATTTAGTATTCCTTCACTCTATGTCTCCAAAGCAACTCTTTTATATCTGTAGCACAATATTTTGTTATTGTTATTTTACTGGAACATATCTCTTACTAGTCTTTTAGTTTAGTCTTCCTTTTCCTTTACTCATATTCCCAAGGCAGAGGAGAATAATAATATTCTATACTCAGTAAGTTCTCATTCAATACATAAATATAGTAAAAAAATTTTAGAAATGTGGCTAACTGGAATATAAACATATATTTCTATATATTTTGATATATGAGAATGATTTTCAACAGAGATGATAGCATATAATGTTTGTCCATAAAAGATTCTGTTAAGGGCAAAAAACTTAACCTTTACAGATAAAAATCTAGACTGATTAAGGAAAGACCTTAGCACCTTAGCAGTTGTCTATAGGAAGTGATTACTAACTATTATTGATAGAGGTACAGATGACTTAATTTGCAATTTAAGTGATATGTCTGTCATTGTTATGAATTGTCTACCTGGAATTGTAGCTGGTTCTTGGGGGGAGGGTATGCAACGTGGAGGTTAGCAAAACACTTCTGTTTAGTTTCCTTCTGACTTCACTTCAGGGTAACAGAATGTACAATGATAGGTTTTTAGCTAATATAGGTGGTTTTAGCTAACATAGGTGGATAAGCTCTTGAGGAACTCACAGCATATATTATAATGTTTCAAATAGCCAGGAGGAGAATATTGAATGTTCCCAACATAAAGAAATGATAAATGTCTGAGCTAATTACACTGATTTGATCACTATACATTATATACATCAAAATATCACAATGTACCTCATAAATATGTATCATTATTAAGTGTCAATTAAGAAATAAAAGAATGTGGAAAGACTGTCAGTTTAGGTTCAGCATAACAGGTGCTGCAATTGATGTATGCATGTAATGCTATGGTGACACAGGCGATGAGAACTTAGTACAACTTTTGTGGCAATTGTATAGGCGTAACTCATTCTCCATTTTTATTGACAGTTATATATAGCACAATGACTAATGCATTATAGATATTCAATACAGTTTAGTTTCCCACCTCTTCTCTTTTTCCCTCTCTTTCTTTATAGATTTTTAAATTACAATTAATAAATTGATCCTTTTACTTTTTTTTTTTTCATTGACCAGCATTGATTTGCTTATTCTCAGATAGACATTAGGGCAAAGAGTATGGCTTCGTGAAAACCCCAGGGTGAGGTCTCCTTAGATTGTACCCGTGTTTTCTTGTAATAATAAGTGAATATGTTTTGCAATAGATTTCGTCAAATTGAGGATTAAACGTATTATGTCAAAGAGGCATCTAAAGACAAATCCCTGTACATTCTTGGATATCTGGTCATTGGAGAGACACTGTAATAAATAGACTGAGGAAAACAGTTTCTGTTTTGGGAACAGCCCTGAACACTCTGGGAAGAAGACAAGAGTAAGAAAGGGCAGCCTGTACATTCATATTTGTAGATCTAGAAACCAGTTTGAAGATGTCTATGCTGTCTCCTTTGTTCAGGGCACAAAGGGCATCGAGAATTCTCCCTTTCTTCAGCCTGCAAAGAAATCCGTGAAGATCAAACATGAACAGTGGGGTACAGCTAGCTGGGATGCAGTATTCCTCCACAAAAAAATAGCTGGAGATTCAATTGCCAGAAACGTATTATTTTGCAGATCAAAGTACTCAGGGAAGTTAGATGTCTCCATGATTCAGTTGACTTGTGAGGTGTAAGGAACAAGCCAACATTCTACTATTAATATTATACTAGAAAGAGAAAGAAGATACTGTGAAGGTTTAGTTGAAGTTCTTACAATAAAAGAGAACAGCTACTAAAGAAAGAGGAAGAGTGGCTTAATAGTTTCTGTATTATACCCTAGCCCAAAAGACAACTACCTAGAAGTCTTTGCACCTATCATAGTGCAAGTTTTATATCTCAAATGTACCCTCAGGCAAGTTTCTTTTTATTATTTGTACTGCCTCTTTTCCACTTAAAAATCATTTCATTTTAGGATGCACAGTTCTAGAACAAAGACATTATTTAATTATCTAAAGTCATATGGCTATGTAAGCAAAGAACTCAAGAATTTGTGATCTGTTTCAGAGTACATATGATATGATAACCTCATCTTTAAACTATCCTCTACAGAACCCTCAGAAAAGCTACAGATGTGGATCAAGAGTCATGAGGAGGTGAGGGATGGGACTTGAGAGGGCAGCCCATCAGGATCCTCACCCCTGCACCAAACAGAGAAGCAGCACTTTTATCTGTCTTATAAATGTTTCTGTGAAATATTTTACTTGAAAAAGAGTTTGTAAGTTCAACATAAACTTGAAAACCATTAGAGTATTGTAAAGAATACAGCTATAGAATAAATGGACCAAGACTGTATACTGAAACTCTACCACTTACTAATGATATATCTCTGTGACTATGTCTTATTTTTTATCTTTATTTTACTCATCTCTAAGATGGGAATATTACCACTGATTTTATAGAGTGTAGTAGTCAATTTTCATACTGCTATGAAGAAATACCCAAGACTGGGTAATTTATAAAGTAAAAGAGGTTTAATGGACTCACAATTCCGCATGTCTGGAGAAGGTATCACAATAATGGCAGAAGGCAAAAGAGGAGCAAAGACACATCTTACATGGCAGCAGGTGGAAGGACATGTGCAGGGAAACTGCCGTTTATAAAAGCATCAGATCATGTGAGACCTATTCACTATCATGAGTACATCATGGGAAAGACTCACCCCCATTACCTGTCACTGGGTCCCTCCTACAACACGTGGGGATTATGGAGCTACAATTCAAGATGAGATTTGGGTGGGGACACAGCCAAACCATATCACAGAGTGATTCAGAGAATTAAGTAAAAGGGAATTAACATTGATAGAGAACACATTAATTACCAAGCTCTGAAGAAAACTCCTCAACAAATGCTGTATTTCTCCCTGCTTTTCCCACTCTTCATGTGTACGCTAATGATAATGTACTCACAGTGCAGTGTACTGTTTATCCAGATTAGAATTTATTTATATTATCATGTGTTCTACATTACAGACACATTGGATGTAAAGATGATACAGCATATTTTATGAGAACTTTCACAGTTCCAAGGAAAGGACTTCATTGCTAATCTCTTGCCATTTATTATCTTATTTGAGTACTTGCTGTTAAAGACACTGTGTAACGATCACTTCATTTCTTTCTGGAATTACCATTCTCTGTACTCCACAGCATGACCCTATAGACACATCATTACTCTCCAGTGTCTTCCAATCTCTGCAACTTTCACAAGTGGTCAGCTCTACCTTTCTATTAATCACCATGATACTGAGAAAAAAAACAAGCAAACAAATAAATTTAGCTAATCCTTCAAAGGATAGAAAATTGCAGTTATATGGGATAAATCAGTATAGAGAGCTAACATACATCATGAGGATTGTAGTCAATAATAATGTGTTGTATAATAGAAATTTGCTGAGAGATTTTAAGTGGCCTTACTACACACACACATGCACACAAACACACACACGGAGATAACGATGTGAGGTGATGGATATGTGAATTTGCTTGACTGTAGTAATAATTTCACTATATACATATATATCAAAATACCCTGTCATACATGTTAAAAATATACAACAAAATTAGTGATTCTTGTCTTTATTGGAAAACTGTTAAATCTCCAAAGCAAAAGCCCTCTAAGATCTCTTGAAGAATAAAACTGGTGGGTGAAGAGAACAGATAGTTAGATAGATAGATAGATAGATAGATAGATAGATAGATACATACATACATACATACATACACATACATATACATACATAGAAAGACAATTAATTGTTCAATTGCTTCTAACAAAATGAAGCTGTAACATTCCAAATGTAAAATAAAACTGATTTATAGACAGGAATTGGTAATGCCTGAATTAAAATACCTGTACTTAGTCATTTTAGGTTCTCAAGAAAGGCACCATTAAGAAAGTGATTTAAGAAGACAATCAAAGATACCATGTATTGAGAACTCTTGATTTGATAAGCCTTGGTAGTTGCTTTAGAAGCAGTAAGTTTCATTTTCACAATAAGTTTATAAAATGTATATTATCAAATTCATATAATACATGAAAATGTTGTCTTAGAAGTTTAAAGAAGTTGAGCTTAAAGGTAGTGTTGAAGAGAAATGAGAGAAGTAAGTTGATGGAGTTTCTTTTCTGTAGCCTATCAACACAAATTTCTATTTTTGTAGGTTAGTCCATCTTTCTAATACTTGTTTAAGGCAATGGTCATAACCTGATGGCAAATGCCTTCCTATATGGAACTATCTAAATTAATATAGGGAACTAGAATTGGAGTACTGGTTAACAGGAAAATCTTTGGTGTCAGACCCAAGAATAAATCCTGGTTCCAACAATTACTAATTGTGAAACCTTGGATTAATTACAGAACCTCTCTGAATCTTGGTTTGTTACATATAAATTGGAGTTAACCATCCCTAGTTCACACAGCTATGGTGAGGATGATTAAAAAGTGATGTTCAGATACTGATGATGTAGTAAGTATTCAGTAGTTAGTTGATGATACTTGAAGATGTTCCCCACTTTCCAAACAACCAAAATTTGGAAGCTTTCTATTTTATCATTGTGAAATTCACCTCTCCTCAGCCTCCATTGTGGACACAGATACAATTATAGCCAAATACAGTATTTACTAATCTTGATCTCCATGTGTTTGCCATGTGAAGCATGTCTGTTTGCTTCTGTGTCACTTTGTCTCCCTAAGGTGGGGTTATTTTGGACTGATAGATTCTCACTCCTTCAGGGTCTCAAACTCCTGAGATTTAAAGGAAAGAGAGAGAAATACATTTCAGCAACTTTTCTCATTTGATCACTCTTGAGTGAAACAATTATTTGAAAAGGTTAAGGAAAATATATATTTGATGATTAGCAATGTATTTATTATGTACCTCCTCCAAAAGTCTGGAAGCATATATTCAAAACTATAACAAAATCAATAAACAAATAATAAAAAAAAACTGTTTCTCAATTTTATGAGTTTTAATGCCTACAAAAGCACCTTTCTTGAGTTCCATTTTAATGTTATCCTTTTGATTCAGTATAAGCAAATGCCACTGGAAGAATATTCCTAGATTATTTCCTGTGGTGACCATCAGACACTCTTCCTTGCATAGTTTCCCAATATATAAATCCCCAGATTAAAATATTACTTACACATTTGAATTCTGTAGATGTTTACTTCTTTTGAAACTAGCATATATTTGCCTATGTCTAACAATAACAGCTGAGTATGGAATCTTTGCTTTTCATATTCACCAAATCTAACAGAAAGTACAGAATTATATTTAATTTTCAATCAAAAATTGTGCTAAATTAAATGTATACATTTCATACATATAGTACAACTTCTAGATCTTCTTTTCCATGTAACTAAAATACGTATGCCCTGTAATTTACATTTATAAATGATTACCATTAAAAAGGGATTAACAACAATAACAAAAATCAGAAGTCCCATTCTTCAAAATGGGTTCAGATATTGGGGGAACCAGCCCCCGATATTTCAATGTAGGTTCTTTTCTATTTTCCCTAAGTGTCAGCTGGTCTGAGAATTAAAGGGAAAGAGTACAAAAGAGAGAAATTTTAAAGCTGGGTGTCCAGGAGACATCGCATGTTGGCAGGTTCTGTGATGCCCCCTGAGCTGTAAAACCAGCAAGTTTTTATTAGCAATTTTCAAAGGGGAGGGAGTGCATGAATAGGGTGTGGGTCACAGAGATCACATGCTTCAAGGGCAACAAAAGTTCACAAGGCAGAAGGTCAGGGTGAGATCACAAGGTCAGGGTGAATCTAGAATTACTAATGAAGTTCCATGTCCCGCTGTGCACGCACTGTCATTGATAAACATCTTAATAGGGTTCAAGAGCAGATAACCGGTCTGACTAGAATTCACCAGGCTGGAATTTCCTAATCCTAGCAAGCCTGGGGGCGCTGCAGGAGGCCAGGACGTGTTTCATCCCTTATCTGCAACTGCATAAGGCAGACACCCCCAGAGCGGCCATTTTAGAGGGCCCCCTGGGAATGCATTCTTTTCCCAGGGCTGTTAATTATTAATATTCCTTACAGAGGAAAGAATTCAGTGATATTTCTCTTACTCGTTTTTGGCAATAAGAGAAATATGGCTCTGTCCTGCCTGGCTCCCAGGCAGTCAGACCTAATGGTTATCTCCCTTGTTCCCTGAACATCACTGTTATCCTGTTCTTTTTTCAAGGTGCCCACATTTCATATTGTTCAAACACACATGCTTTACAAACAATCTGTGCAGTTAACGCAATCATCACAGGGTCCTGCGGTGACATACATCCTCAGTTTACAAAGATGACAGGATTAAGAGATTAAAGTAAAGACAGGCATAGGAAATTATAAGAGTATTGATTGGGGAAGTGATAAATGTCCATGAAATCTTCACAGTTTATGTTCTTCTGTCATGGCTTCAGTAGGTCCCTCCATTTGGGGTCCCTGACTTCCCGCAACAGATAAGCAAACTAATAAAAATAATAGCCATTTAGCAGGAGAAAAGGCATCAAAGGTAGGGCCTTCTTTTTGATGCTGATGAAATAGCCTTAAAGGAGTAAATCTTATTTTCATGACATTAATCAACTCTGCATTGACCATTATGGCAACTTCAGGTTCCTCAAAGATAGGTGATATTTATCCACTGAGCTGTTCCTGAGTGGTTTTGTGCTCTGATTTAATTTTCCTCATGTACTTGTTATGGATTTAGAAGTATACTAGTGTCAGAAGTGAAGAGAGAAGCAAAGAAACCCTGGAGAATAAAAAGATCATCATTCATTTCATTCCCTTTTCCTCTCATTTCGGGTGGCTCTCTTAGTTGTTGATTTCGGATGGGCTTCTCAGCCCACAGTGACACTCAGTGGTGGTTGAGCAGACAACAGCAGATAATTTGGGGAACAGAACCTCAAATAAATCTTATCTAATGTGTTAGAATCTTAGACATCTGATTTGAATCAATCAATATGCAATTGTCTTTTCAAGACTCTTATTATTAATTAGTATAACTCTCTGAATGCTGGTTCATCATCACAATCACTTTCATTAGGCATTTTACCAAAGAAGAAAACTGGCCGTGTTACTGTAAGTGTGTAAAAGATAAACATCTTTTATTAGAATGTTACACTCTCTATAACTTCAGAAAAAAACGTACACACATGCATTTGCAGACTCCTACTTTCAATCTTGCCATCTGCTATGGTAGTAGTTACTCACATGTGGCTACTGAATACTTGAAAAGTGACTAGTGAGACTAAGAAAATGAATTTTTAATTTAATTTAATTTTAATTAATTTTAATTTAGCTGTAAAGACTGCTACCATATTAATTATGAGAAATCTTGTGAGTGCATTTGGAATAATTTTGACATGTGAACCTACTTTTTCAACTGTAAATTTTATAAAATTTTAATGCAGATAAAGTATTCGTGATGACAATTTAGCATACAAATTAAGATATATTATAAATGTATAATGCACACTGGATTTCAAAGATTTAATAAGAAAAACTATATATCTTAATAATTTTATACTAATTTTCATGTTAAAATATTATATATAATAAATTAAAATATGTTAATGTTGATTCTTCGTGTTTCTTTTTATTTTTGTTAATGTGACTACTAAAAACTTAATTTGTATATATTTCTGACATTATATTTCTATTAGGCAGGACTTCTCTAGGTGGCATATTATCTAGACTCTTCTCTAAATATATTTGATTTAAACCAAATTTTAAATTTCTTGGGTTCCTGGTTTTTCCTAAGGTTGAAAATAGGAATGAGAGAGCAAGAAACAAAGATGATGTAACAGGCAGAGTTCTATGTTTTCTTGTTTTGCAAAAAGGCACCTTCACTAAATGATGACTTCTTTACATAATCAATTTACAAGTTATTTATTAGTAACATCACATACCGGGGCCTGTTGTGGGGTGGGGGGAGGGGGGAGGGATAGCATTAGGAGATATACCTAATATTAAATGAGGAGTTAATGGGTGCAGCACACCAACATGGCACATGTATACATATGTAACAAACCTGCACGTTGTGCACATGTACCCTAAGACTTAAAGTATAATAAAAAAAAGAGTTATTTATTAAGTGCCTATGATTTTCCTGGGTAAAAACTAGGGAATGAAAGAGAAAATGCTCATATCTACTGAATCTTATAAACTAGTGGTGCAGACAAACACTGAAAACACAGACACACACATGTGTGAAGATAAACTGGGATGACTACATGTAAGAAGTGGCCTGAGTTCAATGACAGAATTAAGGAATAGGAGGTGGACCTATTAGTGTTAACCAAAGAAGAGTTCTCTGAGGCTATGACTTTGAACCCAAGCCTTGTTATATGAGTAGAACCTGGGCAAAGAACCAAGGAGACAGAGTTCAATGCAGAAAGAGAGCACCTACAAATAACTGGAGGTGGAAAAGAGCTTAATGTGGTTGAGAAATTACAGAGATGTCAGTGAGACTGTAGCTCAAGAAATGAGTATTGTAAGAGGCCAGAAATGTCTGGTGAAGTTCACAAGATCTGAATATTTTGAGGCCTTGCAAGCCAAGGCAAATGATTTAGATTTTACTGAAAGGATAATATAAAGCCATGGCAACATTTTGAAACACATGAGAAATATTTTAGTTTTATAACTTGAACTGTGTGGAAAGGCTGGTAAAGGGAAAGACTACAAGAAAATCCAACTATTCAGACCATCCAGCAAGAGGGTGTAACAGCTCTATGGATGTGGCATGATAGTTTTTTGGAATGTGGGGTTGGAGGGGCAGTACAGATAGAGGAAGATTGAAACTTTTGCTATGTATGTGTATATATACTATCTCCTGCCTCACCTGAGATTATGGGCTCAGTGAAGACCAGGGTCTTTTATAATTCATCTTATACAGACAGAGTCCAGCTTAGACATGACACATAATAGGTGATCAGTAAATAGACCTGCGTGTGTGTGTGTGTGTGTGTGTAAAACAGAATAAATATTTTTCTGTATCTCTATTGCAGAAGAAATAATTCTCTTTAGAATGGCATTTGAGATGAAATAAAGTATGGCTCAAAGCTATATTTTCAACCAACATTTCTCCCACCATTTTTTAAATACCAGATCAAGTGTATGCACCAACCACTTTACAGTAAGAGAAGAAGCCACAGTAGTGAGAGTTCATGTTTTGGTTTTGTACTCTAGCTATGGCAAGATGTGTGTTACATCTCAGGCCCTTGCTAAATATATGTTGGCTAAGCAGGTGCTTCTAAGACAAGATGGTGAACTGGGACTAAGTAAACTGATCGTTATAATCCTGCTTTTCCTTAGTTTCCTCTATTTCTCCATGATGAAATTCTGACAAAAATCACTTTACATTCCTCCACGGAAGAGAAAGAAGGCTATGTACTGGATGCAAGTTAAATTCTGCTTTTGTATACTCTTGAAAGGTTGGCATCCTTCCTATCGCCCTAGAAACATCAACCGAGTTTATGAACAGAACTTCATCTGGCACATCTGTCTGTGAGCATAGGAAATTAGAAACCAGTTTTGATTTAATTGGTATACCTCTCTGTTTATCTCATTGGACAGAGGGATTAGGTAAATAAAGGTCAGTTCTGAAAAGTATAGTCAAACAAATGTGAAAAAACATGCTTGTTTTCTCAATGGAATTAAGATCTATTCAGAGACCACAATCATATATTTGTTGGAACACTGCTTAGAATTTTATTTTCAATACTACATACCTGTTAGGTAAGTTTCCTTTTTCAGTATAAACAATGAATTGGATGGACAGTCAATAAAATGTTAAATCAAAACAAGTTTCTGAAAGTTAATTTGACAAAACAGTTAGTGTGTAGGGATTGGAAGATGGATGACCTACTTGTGAAAAATCAATTAGCATTTATAGTTAAATGGCAACAAATATACATATATGTATTTTTCCTATGATGCTATCAAGTAAATATTATCCCCTAAGAGCATTATGCTGCTTGGAATGCATTTTTAAAGTTATTTTAAAATCAATTTGCAATTCAACTTCACAACTTCTTGCAAAATTGCAATGCATCAATCCAGAACAAACAACTCATCAAAGCCCAGAAATACAGTGTCATCCAAATAATGAAAAATTATTTGCCACAGACAATAATTAAGACAGGAATGCCAATCGCACTCAAAATCTTTCTTAACATATGGGTAATTATTGAAGAATGATGACAGTAATGCATCAGCAAGCAAGGATGATCTCTGTTTTAAAGAATAAGATGATCTCTATTTTAAATAATAAGCTGTTTCTTACAGGAGGTAGATTTTGCTGGCTGATACTATACAAATATAACAACCAGGAGTCCTAACATACTAGATCAGATAATGGTTAAGAGACATACTGACCCAGAACACAGCTAAGGTAGAATGTGTCTATAGAAGCAAGAATATCAAAATGTCAGTCTATTTGGAAGTGGATTGTGTAGAAGCCAGAGAACTTCATTCACTGTGATCCTGGGTACTTGAGTCCATCCTTTGGCTAAGGCGCAAAGTCTCTCCATTGCCAACCTGCTACCCTTATGCTCAATGCCCTTCATTCCCTCTTGATGTTGCAACCACTGCAGACACCCTATACTCTGCTTGCCAACATAGTTTTCATCCTAAGATCACCTTGATTTTCAAGACCTCAGTGAAAACTACTTTGCGGACTCCAACTTTAAGACTCATTAATCCCTGATACCTTCTCCTTCCCTCTTAATTTTAAGAGCACTTATAGTCTAAATTATGTAATTTAGCAACTATTACCATAAAACACTTTGTATTTAACGTTACATTATGAATGTCCATTTCAACTACTGAAATATATCTGATTTTTTTTAAGTTAGGGTAAATACTGTCATCACCTCGCCCTATGTACTAATTCCCAATCTGACAAAACATGACTATGAATCCCAGGAGCTGTATGACCTAGGACAAATAACTTACCTGTTCTCAAAATGTTTGTTTCCTTATATTTAAAATAAGATAGAAATGCCTAGCTTGTGAGTCTTTGTGAGTTTTGAGGGCATAAGACACTGAATGCATTTAACACAGTTCTGTTATTTAATAGATATGTCTCTTTTGTTCTGTTTCATTACCTAGAACTATGCTGAGCCTATTGCAGAAACTCAATAATGAGCTGATTTTATACTTTATCTTCCTAATCCTTGCTATGACATTCTTCTTTTTCTATTTTCTTTCAGCTTCAGGACTGATGAAGGTGCATTTCTGAACTGGTATTAAAAGGGTGAGAGATATTTATGTGAAACAACTGAAACATTTCAGTGTCAAAATACTCCCAAATACAGAACAACAGAATAGATCTGTGTGCTCACTCCTGCAAGAAAGGGAGAAGGAGGATCTGGAGGAAATTGAACGATAAAGCTTCCTAGCTGGATCCAGTAAATTTTCCCAACCTCTCCAGAATATGAAAAAAAAAATGTTGCTTTTCTGTTTTGGTAATTTTTCACAGTTATGAAAGAATTGGTGAGAGCAGTTTAGGAGATGCAATGACACTGTATAACAGAAGAAAAATAAAAGGTAATAAGTATTTTTTCCTATGTTTTCATTGCCATTATCAAACACTGAAAGCCTCCTGCAAGGATTATATAAAACTACAATTAACCTACATATCCCTCAGTCTCTTTTAGACGTTATACTTCTTGCAGAATGCTGGAAAATAGACTACCTGGTTTGCCGTCATATCCCAAACACTGAGCACATTTTCTGATACATAAAAGATGTCCAGGACATTTTATTGGGTGGTGGAGCCCCTTTATCTGCTAAAAGGCATGTTAGCTAATCTTGCTCATGCTAAAGTTTTCTACTTCATCTCTTTTGCCATGTATAAGAGACAACAACATGCAATAGAAAAGGCAACGTGGTTAGGTGGGGCTGAGTTAAAATGAAACTTGGCACTTATTAGCTGAGTATCCTTGAGCAATTTACTAACCAAAACAAACACTGTGGCTATGAAATAACTTATGTGTCCCACTCCACCAAATTAATATATTTAAGCCCTAACTTCCAATGAGATAGTATTTGGAGATGGACGGGGCCTTTTGGAGTCAAGTAGGTTTAGATAAGTTCATGAGGCGCTCATAATGAAATTAACACCCTCAGAGGAAATACCAGAAATCTTCCTCTCTCTCTCTCTCTTTCTCTCTCTAAAAAGGCAACCATTAGCCATCTGCAGGCTAGAAACAGATTTCTTACCAGAGAATTGAATTGGTTGGCACCTTAATCTTGGACTTCCCAGCCTTCAGAACTGTGAGAAATAAATTCCTACTGTTTAAGTCACCCAATCGATGTCATTTTGTTATGGCAGCCTAAGCTGACTAATGCAATTGTCCTCTTCATTATTAGCATTAGACATATCAATGATTTCCTCTTTTGCAGAATTAGACAGTCACTTATCTTATATATACCTATTTCTAAAATAGCTAATAGTATTGTTATTAACTAATGTTCATGTTTAACTGTCTCTTAGGCGTTTAGTTGTCTGCCCCACAGACAACACAAATCCAATACATACAAAATTGAGCATGCTATTCCACTACTCACAGTTTATCCCAATGAAAGGTACCACCACCAATACAGTGCTTCAGCTAGAAACTTGAGAGTCTGTATTAGTCTTTCCTTGCACCGCTTTAAAGAAATACCTCAGACTGGGTAATTTATTTAAAAAAAAAGATGTCTAATTGTCTTATGGTTCTGCAGGCTATACAGAAAGCATGGCAGCATCTGCTTCGGGAGAGGCTTCATGGAGCTTTTACTCATGGCAGAAGGCAAAGTGGAAGCAGGCATCTTACATGGCAGGAGGACCAAGAGGGAGAGGGAGGAGGTGCCAAACACTTTTAAATGACCACATCTCATGAGAACTTACTATAATGATGACAGTTCCAAGGGGGAACGGGACGGTGTTAAACTATGAGAAACTGTCCCTATGATCCAATCACCTCCCACCAGTTCCCACCTCCAGCATTGGGGATTATATTTCCACATGAGATTTGGGTGGGGACACAGATCCAAACCATATCAGAGTCATACTAAACTCATTCATCTGAATGTTGCTAATTATTTCTGCTTCTACTTAGTAGTTAACCCAATCTGTGTTTCCATTTTGATTTCTATTGCTCCTAAATTTGTTGTGATTGTCATCAGTTTTTTCCTGGATTTCTCATGGTCTACAAACCATCCTTCTCCAAGTTACAGCTAAAATGATATTTCTAAAATGCTTTCTAGGTGTGAATATTACTCTGTTTAAATTTCTGTTATTGTTAATGTAATAATAATAATAATAGTAATACACAGGTATTGAGTATTGATAGTGTGCCAGGCACTTTTCAAAAGGTAGAAAGGGCACAAAACAATGGGAAGAACAGGTACTAAGCCACTAAAGAACTAATAAACATTACTTGATGCAGAAACTATAAAACACTTGGCTATGACTCTGTAACAATGGTATTTGAGAGAATGATAGGAACTGAACATGGAGAGGTAGCTGGAGTTAGATCGTGAAGAGTTTAAAATGCAAAGGCGTCTATGAGTGTATTTGCTATTACATTTCATTTTTTATATTTACTGGATGTTATAGACTTGAGTGCCATTTTTACCATCAAAGAATCTTGTCTCCCTATGAAACTTGTCACACAGTAGTCCCTAATGAGAAGGCAAATTCATAACAGAAAAAAGGAAAAAAATAAATTTCAGAAGCAGAGAGATTTAATGATTACCTACTCCTTCAGTCATATTGATTTTAATATAAATCACTCTATAACAATCACTATTACTGTACTAAATAATTCAGTCACATTTTCATCGAAACTGGGCCCATAAAATACTAGTCATATCAAGAGTAATAGGGGACATAGTAATAAATTTAATAGTCAGTAAGATACTTGTTACTATTAGGGTAGAAGGCTCAGAATAAGAAAAAGAGTGAACAGATCCCTTCCAAGCAATGAACAAGAAAGGCCCAGAACATAGAAATCTCTTGATAAAAAAGCACTAAAAACAGTAAAATGTTTATTTTCTGCTTGATCAAGAAAATAGGAATTAATATTCTTGGTAATCCTAAATACATTTACCAATTTGCTTCTTATATATCACAAAAATCCATCTCTTTTTTTCCCTTCCTTCCTTCCCTCCCTCCTTCCTCTCTCTTTCTTTCTTTTCTCTTTCTTTCTTTTCTTCCGCTCTTCTTTTTTTCTTTCTTTCTCTCTTTCTTTCTTTCTTTCTCCTTTCTTCATCATTAGTCCCCAATTCCAAACCACTACCACAATAAATCTGTTTTGTGAAGCCAGAGTGTTCTTTTCACAGCTTGATAAAGTTCAAGCAGCTTTCTACTGATGTAAGCACCAAATTCCCAACAGGACCTGCAGGCCCTGTCACCTCTGGCCTTTACCCCCTTGCAGGCCCATTGCCTCTGAACCTGCCTGCCTAGCTTTCCCAGCCTACCCTCTAGCCACCCCATCTCCCTGCACCTTCTTGCTCCTGCCCTCAGATCCTTGCAAGTATTGATCCCTCAGTGGAGATGACCCCAGTGTTCTTTTAATCTATTTCCACGTGTCTCTCAGTCTCAACATCAATTTCCAAGAAGCTCAATAAAAGCAATTATTACTTCTAAATCACCAATACCTTTATCTAATTTTTTTTCTTCAGCTATTGTGAAACATTTTAAAACTTTTTTCTTGAAGTATAAAACAAACAGAAGAAAGTATGCATAAGAAAATTGTATAGCTTGAACATTTTTTTACAAAGTGACACCATCATGCTTTATTTGATTTTCAATGCAATTAACTGTGACTTTTATTAAACATTTGCTCTGTGATTAGTGTTTAGGGCACTGTGAAGGGCACAAGCAAATCCTTAAATAATTGCTTCTAGCCTTCACAGAGATCACCCTTTGATGACATCTACACCGTCAATTGGAAGCAGGAATGGCTAGAAATGACTCAGTCATCCATTTATTCATCTAGTATTTATTAAATCATTACTGTGTGCAAAAGATGGCTCAAAGGACACACAGATTCTGTTCCTGCCCTCATTGAGCTCAACTAAGTGACTAAAGGTAAAATATATGAGAGGGAGATTGTGTTTGTTATGGAAGTTCATGCAAACAAATAGTAATCCTAGTTTTATCAGAATGGGGCTGAGGTTTCTTACATTTTCTAAAGAGAGGGAAAGATTTTTAAGAAAATGACAGGGAAACTAAGACCCGAAAGTTCAAGGAGAGCTAGCCAAGAAGGAAAGATAAAGGATAAAATCTCTTCCAGGCAGAAGCCAAAGCTTCTGAAAAGGCCCAGAGGAAAGAAAGAGCTAGGTGCATTTGCTAATTGCATTTGGGGAGCTGAGAGTATCTGAGTCTTGCTGGAGTATTAATACTCATGAGTTGGAGAAAGTCCCTGTCTGGTGACTAAATTAGAAAAAGGGAGCTGACAAAGCCTGCTCTTACAAACATGTTTATATCTATAGTCCAATACTACTTGTCTCTCAGGACATTTTTTTTTCCAAATCAAGTTATAAAATCTATATGAAAACTGCAAGGCAGATATTCTGAAAACTAAGCTGCCAAACTCAAGCACAAGTACTGTAAAGGCTGCTTGGACTAGTCTTTGGGGACGATATGCAATTATCTAAAGTGAGAGGTGAAATGGGAAGATATTGACAAAGCAGGACTTACTGAATCCAGGAGGACCAGGCAGGCTGTCATTATGACATCAATAAAGCTTGTGCCCAGGGCAGGATTTAATATGTACAGACAACTGTCTTAATATAGAGGAGTTTCCTTCAATTATGGACCAAACAGATAATTTCTAATAAAATGGTACATTATCATCTATTCACCCTGATTTACACATCAGCTTCCTGCTCCAGGTTTGCTCTATTATCTCAGCAGTGATGGTCAGAGAGGACAGGAAGCTTCTGTCATACATATAAGGATAGAATAGATATTGCGACCAATTGCTCTAACCACTCTGATACTTGCTACTCAATCATGTAGGAAATAGTGATTGAGTCCTTGCTGTGGATCTGGTGCAGGCACCAGAGGTATGAAGTTGATTGAGAGATATAGAAAGTCTTTTCTAATGGAGCTTGCCTTAAAGAGATAGACAATAGGTAAGTGAACAGGTGAATTAGGTGACTTCAAGTAGTAACATATGAAGGAGTGAAAATAAGAGAATTGCAACAGATAGGAGTCAGGGAATGCTCTCTGGATAAAAATATTTGACCTGAAACTTGACAAAAAAGAAAGAAATAGACCAGGACAAGAGCTGGATAGCAGAGGAAACATTAAGAAGAAAGACTTAAGTAGGAATGAGCTTTTGGCTCTTTGCAATCACAAAAAGGTAGCTTGTGTCAAGGGAGCATAGAGATGAAGAGAGAGGAATGTAAAAATCACATTCACAGAAGCAAGCAGGCGCAAGGTAATTCAGGTTTTGCATCTAGGTTAACAAGTTTGAAATTTTCTAAGACAGTGACTTGATTTATATTTGCAATAAGATAATTCTAGCAGTGTTATAGATACATTTTTGTAGAGAAAAATAAGTGTAGAAGAATGGAGACCAGTTGGGAGGCTGTTGCAGTAATTCAGGCTAGATATGCTCATGGGCTGAAATACGTTGGTAGCAGTGGAGACAGAGAGAAGGGGTCAAACTCAAAACATATTTTAGAGGTAGAGTTGAGAGGACATTGTGATAGATTGAGTGTGGGGTATAAGGGAAAGAGAAGCATCAAGGAAGATCCTTCATTTACTAGCTTCTGCAAATTGTAGGTGATGGTGTTAATTTCTTGAGAAAAAAGGCCTTTCTGACGGCTGTTAAAGCAATTACTAAGTGATGTTCAGCCTGCTATAGCATTATATTCTCCAGTTAATTGTGGAGAAAATTGCTTATCATTAGAAAGGAAAAAAAAATGAAGAGCAATGTGGGATAGTACAAGGAAAGATGAGTGTTGTGAATGAAACTATTCAAGTCTCTCAATGAACTCAGCTGGTACCTACTGTCCCCAGCAGCCACCAGAGGCTTCACCAGTGGATCCACCAACATAGCTCCCATCTGGGCTGGGGCAGTTTGCTTAAAAGTCAGGGGCCAGTTTTCTGGTGGGGCTTTTGTGACACAACCACAGTGTGAAAGTTTAAGAGTTTTTAGTAATTACAGACCTTAGAGGGTACACTGCACCTTGGAAGCCACACACATTAGGGTCAGGGAGAGAAGGCAGAGAGGCAGAGAGAGAGAGAGAGAGAGAGAGAGAGAGAGAGATTAGGGAACCATGGGCCAATGGCTTTATTGGGTCCAAGATATTATCCACACAGGTTTCTTGCAAGTAATTAATTGGTAGGTGTAAAGCAAGTAGGCACTAGTTTCAGAACATCATCTGTGACAAGGGCAGTCACTTTTAGTTTATAGGTTAATGTCTGCATGATCGTTTTAAAGGAAGTGGTAAAGGGTCCTTTTAAAGGGTGCCTAGCCTGCTAGGCAGGAGAGATGTCACTAAGTTTTACCTCCAGCCAGTGACTGCAGCCACTTGGGTGGGGTATAGTATTAGAAACTGTGTCAAGGGTGACAGAGCCCTGCTTTTGGTATGAGAAAGCTAAACTTATATTTAAAAATGGATATTGAAAGAACATACAATTATAAGCACTCACTACTATGGGAAATGTGTTCTATCTCATGGACTGATTTCATCTGCCTGGAACTGGCTGTCTGTATCACTGTGGCAGGAAAGATTGTGGAGCCCTTAAGACATATTAGGAAATAATGTAGAGACTTTGCTAAACCAATAATAAAAATAAGGAGGGAAAGGTTGGCATAGCTTTCAGGTATCCATGAAAGTAAAATGCGCATGTCTATTGACTAAAACACCAAAAGCAATGGCAACAAAAGCCCAAATTGACAAATGAGATCTAATTAAACTAAAGAGCTTCTGCACAGCAAAAGAAACTATCATCAGAGTGAACAGGCAACCTAGAGAATGGGAGAAAACCTTTGCAATCTACCTATCTGACAAAGGGCTAATAGCCAGAATCTACAAAGAACTCAAACAAATTTACAAGAAAAAAACAAACAACTCCATCAAAAAGTGGACAAAGGATATGAACAGACACTTCTCAAAAGAAGACATTTATGCAGCCAACAAACATGAAAAAATGCTCATCATCACTGACCATCAGAGAAATGCAAATCAAAACCACAATGAGATACCATCTCACACCAGTTAAAATAGCGATCATTAAAAAGTCAGGAAACAACAGATGCTGGAGAGGATGTGGAGAATTAGGAACGATTTTACACTATTGGTGGGAGTGTAAATTAGTTCAACCATTGTGGAAGATGTTCAAAGATCTAGTTCAAGGATCTAGAACTAGAAATACCATTTGACCCAGCGATCCCATTACTGGGTATATACCCAAAGGATTATAAATCATGCTACTATGAAGACACATATGTTTATTGCAGCACTATTCACAATAGCAAAGACTTGGAACCAACCCAAATGTCCATCAGTGATAGACTGGATTAACAAAATGTGGCACATATACACCATGGAATACTATGCAGCCATAAAAAAGGATGAATTCATCTCCTTTGCAGGGACATGGATGAAGCTGGAAGCCATCATTCTAAGCAAACTGTCACAAGGATCGAAAACCAAACACCTCATGTTCTCACTCATAGGTGGGAGTTGAACAATGAGAACACATGGACACAGGGTGGGGAACATCACACACTGGGGCCTGTCATGGGGTGGGAGGCTGGGGGAGGGATAGCATTAGGAGAAATACCTAATGTAAATGACGAGTTGATGGGTGTAGCAAACCAACATGGCACATGTATACCTTAAGTTCTAGAGTACATGTGCACAACAAACCTGCATGTTGTTTTTCATAATAATGAAAAAAAGAAAGTAAAATGAAAAGAAATATCATTGCATTTAGAGTCCACTAGAATATGGCTTAAAATCCTTTGGGTAAGTTCTTTCATTTCCGTGATCTTCTGTTTTCTCATATACATAATGGGGATATAAATCTAAATGTAACATATGTGAAGGGAAGACTGAATGTTCTAAGATATGTCAAGTGCCTGACATTTAAAAGACAATAAGTATTAACACTCTTTCTCGTTAAGAATTATCCATATATATATACACACACACACACATGCAGAAATACATATATACATTTACACACAAACACATAATTATCTGATGGATCAAACATTCTGAGTCACCCCAAACATGTTAAAAAAAATGTATCCAGCATATTTTCCCTGTCACTTCCAGATCTCTAATATCATTTCATGGGAAGAGGAATCATATTAAGGTTATAGTCCCAGTTATAGAATTTTAACTTCATTGTGTGAAAAACTCTGTTCTTCCCAAGTGGCTTCAAGCTCTTAGATAAATTGATTTAATGAGAATGATGATAATGATAAAAACCACCTTCAAAATAAATAGAAAGAGATAGGCATCTGGAAGAAGAGACCATTAGTGCCCTGAGGAGGTGACTTAGGATAGCCAGTATCTACACATCTGTTTTACAACAAAGACACTCTATCAGTGTAATACTCTTATCTTTTCTTTCTTTTCATTTATTTATTTTTTTCCTTTTTAGGTTGAAAGTGACAGAGTGGATGTAGAATTAGAGGACTAGTGCAATTAGAGGACTCATTACAGGGTAAACAAATGCTTTCATATTGAGCTTAAATTAGGTCTGCACCCCTGAAAGTCAGGTCATACCTCTGATCTGCTCAAAAATCTAACTTTAAGGGGCCCAAACCTGACTTAAGGTCAATACGGAAGCATTTGTTGACTCCCTTCAGAAACTTCCTGCCACAGTCACAGAAAATACTGATGTCCTTACTATGTTCCCAAGGTCCTCACTGCCCTTCGCCCCTCCTCCACCTACCTCATCTCCTCCTGCTGCCTTCTTGCTGCTGTCATGCTGTGCTGTGCTTGCTGATTACCCTCAACACACTGAGCATGCCCTCATGGTCTCCAGGCCCTTTTCACCTGCTAGTTCCTCTGCCTGAAATGGTCTTCCTCTAGATGTTCTCAAGGCACAACCCTCACTTCCTTCAGTTATTGACTTAAAAGGCCCTTTCTCAGTGACAGCTCAGCTACTCATTTAAAATGTCAATACCTCCATGATTTGTTACATCATTTTTTCTTCATATGACGATATATACTGTCTTACTGATATTCATTTTTTATCAAACATAATATATAGTACTTATGTACATTATTTACGTTCTATTTACTTTTTTAGAATGGAAGCTCCACCACATAACTTTTTTTTTTATATGTTTTGTTCACTGCTGTATCCCCAGTAATATAGTTTGGATTTGTGTCCCCCTTGTTGGACACAAATCTTGTGTAGAATTTTAATCCCCAGTATTGGAGGAGGGGCCTGTTGGGAGGTGATTAGATTATGGGGCAGATTTCCCCTTTGCTATTCTCATGATAGTGAGTTCTCACGAGATCTGGTTGTTTAAAAGTATACAGCACTTCACCCTTCTCTCTCTTGCTCCTTCTCCATCCATGTAGGAAAAGCAGGCTTCCCCTTTGCCTTCTGCCATGATTGTAAGTTCCCTGAGGTCTCCCTGCTATGCTTCCTGTACAGCCTACAGAACCGTAAGCCAATTAAACTATTTTTCTTTTTTTCTTTTTTTTTTTTTTTTTGAGATGGAGTTTTGCTCTTTCTGCCCAGGCTGGAGTGCAAAGCACGATCTCAGCTCACTGCAACCTCCGCCTCCAGGGTTCAAGCAATTCTCCTACCTCAACCTCCCAAGTGGCTGGGATTACAGGCATGCGCCCCCACACCTGGCTAGTTTTTTGTATTTTTAGTAGAGATAGGGTTTCTCCATGTTGATCAGCTGGTCTCGAACTCCAGACCTCAGGTGATCCACCCACCTCGGCCTCCCAAAGTGCTAGGATTCGAGGTGTGAGCCACCGCGCCCGGCTAAACTGTTTTTCTTTATAAATTACCTAGTCTCAGGTAGTTCTTTATAGCAATGTGAGAACGGACTAATACAACCAGTATATAGTGTAGTGTCTGGCAGTCAATAGGTACTCAGTAAATATTTGTTGAATGACTACAACACTATAAGACTTATGCATGGGTTCTCTGCATTTAATGCACTCAGTCACTATGGCTAAAATATGATATCCTCTTTATGATGCGGCCTCTTAATGAGCAGGATTTTCAGACTGACTGACTTTCCTGGTTGCCTTGGAATATGATTTTTATACATTTAATCCCATTTTTTGAAAACTATTCCAACATGATTTATTTTTTATCTTGTTTAATAACATCTGATAATTATAGTTGGATCTTTGATTAATAAATATTTGGGAACACTGTTCTGACATCCAGAAAAATAGTCATGTACTTAATGTGGCAACTTTGTATTGACCTCTGACTAAGAAATGGATACATAAATGGAACTACTGGTTAGGATCTGCATTCCATGGGGTCACGCTAACATTTCACTGTAAATTACAGGGAAGAAAGGAGGCACAGTATTTGTTAATTTAGATGCAAAATGTTGAATACTTCTGTGCCAACTGCTCTAGACTGTCCCTTAATATGATATGTCTTAATTTATTTAAAACCTCAGAAGAGATTTTAAAGAGTTTAACAGGAAAGAATGTAGCATGAGCTCTCTCTTATCATAAAGTTACAATGCATGCTGTTATTTTTTTTCAACACAACATACCACCATTATGAGAAAAATTGCTGTTGAAAATGTGATAAACACAAACATGATTTTACATAGGTTCAATTATGTAAATTGTGAAAAAATTTTCCTACAACAGTTTGATATTTGATGGTATAGACATTGAAAATAATGACATGCTATGAGCATTAATCTCATGGGAAGAAGCACTGCTAACATGTGTGGTAGTGCACCCCCTTCTAGCCATTGTCATGTGGCACCACACACCAAAAATATGCCCACTTCACAAAAGAAAGAGCTAAGAATCAAAGGGGTCAGAAGATTTGCCAATGGACACAGAGTTACCAAGCACAAATGTTAAAAGTAGAATTAAATCTCCTGGTCTCAAAGCTTCCATTCCTTCCACTCCACCCCAACAACTTCTATTACAGTCACATGTATTCTTACCCCATGCAAACTTAATTATGTGCTTCAGCGCTACCACAGTGAAGAAAAATTGAAACCAGTGAATTCTGATTGTATGTTCAGCTCTTGGCATATCATAGCCAATCAAATAAATGTTTGTTTTCCTTATCCATTGGATGCATAAGATTCCAACCAAAGGTTTCATAATTTTCAGCTCACAGAGAGCCTCTGTCCAGTTTGAACAGACTGTCCCTAACCAGCATAGTACAAATTGAAGGCTGTCTAAGCCATCTTTCACACTAAAGTGCTGATTAAATAATCCTCACCCTAGCCTTACAGGCCCAAACAGATATGACAAATTGTCACTCTTATTTTAAAAAATGAAAGGGCAGTGGATAGGCATTTTTGATATAAGCACAAAGAGAGAAAAAAGAAAAATTGTCTAAGTTCAGGCTGTAATTATTCTCCAAGTGCATATGAAATACAGAATAGAGGATGAGAAAATGATGAGCTTCATACACAGAGCAGTAAAGTATTTTGAAGCGATTTGTATTCTTTCACCTCTCTGAACTACATTCAAATAAGAAAAACCACAATTCCATAAGCTTGAAAAATACTAAATTAAATTAATTTCATGCACTGAATTTTTTTTTGCTTTTCTTCTTTATCACTAATATAGGACAAGGTAGATAATTCTATATTGGGTGTCAGAATACTTGGGTACCAGTTTTGGTTCGTCAGTTAATAATTATTTTGAACTTGGGTAAGTCTTTTCACCTCTTGCCACCCCCCATTACTGAATCGTTTGATATAAAAAAATACAATAGGGGTAGAATGTAAATGGTACGATGTTTGTTTTAAGTACAACATAGGGGTTTACTGAATCTACCTGAAGAAAGTTTTTTGATTTCAAAGAACATCTTTATTTCTGCCTTCGTTTCGTTATGTACCCAGTAGTCATTCAGGAGCAGGTTATTCAGTTTCCATGTAGTTGAGCGGTTTTGAGTGAGATTCTTAATCCTGAGTTCTAGCTTGACTGCACTGTGATCTGAGAGAGAGTTTGTTATAATTTCTGTTCTTTTACATTTATTGAGGAGAGCTTTACTTCCAAGTATGTGGTCAATAAAGATGTTCTTTGAAACCAACGAGAACCAAGACACAACATACCAGAATCTCTGGGATGCATTCAAAGCAGTGTGTAGAGGGAAATTTATAGCACTAAATGCCCACAAGAGAAAGCAGGAAAGATCCAAAATTGACACCCTAACATCACAATTAAAAGAACTAGAAAAGCAAGAGCAAACACATTCAAAAGCTAGCAGAAGGCAAGAAATAACTAAAATCAGAGCAGAACTGAAGGAAGTAGAGACACATAAAACCCTTCAAAAAATTAATGAATCCAGGAGCTGGTTTTTTGAAAGGATCAACAAAATTGATAGACCGCTAGCAAGACTAATAAAGAAAAAAAGAGAGAAGAATCAAATAGATGCAATAAAAAATGATAAAGGGGATATCACCACCGATCCCACAGAAATACAAACTACCATCAGAGAATATTACAAGCACTTCTACGCAAATAAACTAGAAAATCTAGAAGAAATGGATAAATTCCTCAACACATACACCCTCCCAAGACTAAACCAGGAAGAAGTTGAATCTCTGAATAGACCAATAACAGGAGCTGAAATTGTGGCAATAATCAATAGCTTACCAACCAAAAAAAGTCCAGGACCAGATGGGTTCACAGCCGAATTCTACCAGAGGTACAAGGAGGAGCTGGTACCATTCCTTCTGAAACTATTCCAATCAATAGAAAAAGAGGGAATCCTCCCTAACTCATTTTATGAGGCCAACATCATCCTGATACCAAAGCCTGGCAGAGACACAACAAAAAAAGAGAATTTTAGACCAATATCCTTGATGAACATTGATGCAAAAATCCTCAATAAAATACTGGCAAACAGAATCCAGCAGCACATCAAAAAGCTTATCCACCATGATCAAGTGGGCTTCATCCCTGGGATGCAAGGCTGGTTCAATATACGCAAATCAATAAATGTAATCCAGCATATAAACAGAACCAAAGACAAAAACCACATGATTATCTCAATAGATGCAGAAAAGGCCTTTGACAAAATTCAACAACCCTTCATGCTAAAAACTCTCAATAAATTAGGTATTGATGGGACATATCTCAAAATAATAAGAGCTATTTATGACAAACCCACAGCCAATATCATACTGAATGGGCAAAAACTGGAAGCATTCCCTTTGAAAACTGGCACAAGACAGGGATGCCCTCTCTCACCACTTCTATTCAACATAATGTTGGAAGTTCTGGCCAGGGCAATTAGGCAGGAGAAGGAAATCAAGGGTATTCAAGTAGGAAAAGAGGAAGTCAAATTGTCCCTCTTTGCAGATGACATGATAGTATATCTAGAAAACCCCATTGTCTCAGCCCAAAATCTCCTTAAGCTGATAAGCAACTTCAGCAAAGTCTCAGGATACAAAATCAATGTGCAAAAATCACAAGCATTCTTATACATCAATAACAGACAAACAGAGAGCCAAATCATGAGTGAACTTCCATTCACAATTGCTTCAAAGAGAATAAAATACCTAGGAATCCAACTTACAAGGGATGTGAAGGACCTCTTCAAGGAGAACTACAAACCACTGCTCAATGAAATAAAAGAGGATACAAACAAATGGAAGAACATTCCATGCTCATGGGTAGGAAGAATCAATATCATGAAAATGGCCATCCTTCCCAAGGTAATTTACAGATTCAATGCCATCCCCATCAAGTTACCAATGACTTTCTTCACAGAATCGGAAAAAACTACTTTAAAGTTCATATGGAACCAAAAAAGAGCCTGCATCGCCAAGTCAATCCTAAGCCAAAAGAACAAAGCTGGAGTCATCACACTACCTGACTTCAAACTATACTACAAGGCTACAGTAACCAAAACAGCATGGTACTGGTACCAAAACAGAGATATAGATCAATGGAACAGAACAGACCCGTCAGAAATAATGCCACATATCTACAACTATCTGATCTTTGACAAACCTGACAAAAACAAGAAATGGGGAAAGGATTCCCTATTTAATAAATGGTGCTGGGAAAACTGGCTAGCCATATGTAGAAAGCTGAAACTGGATCCCTTCCTTACACCTTATACAAAAATCAATTCAAGATGGATTAAAGACTTAAATGTTAGACCTAAAACCATAAAAACCCTAGAAGAAAACCTAGGCATTACCATTCAGGACATAGGCATGGGCAAGGACTTCATGTCTAAAACACCAAAAGCAATGGCAACAAAAGCCAAAATTGACAAATGGGATCTAATTAAACTCAAGAGCTTCTGCACAGCAAAGGAAACTACCATCAGAGTGAACAGGCAACCTACAAAATGGGAGAAAATTTTCGCAACCTACTCGTCTGACAAAGGGCTAATATCCAGAATCTACAATGAACTCCAACAAATTTACAAGAAAAAACAAACAACCCCAACAAAAGTGGGCGAAGGACCTGAACAGACACTTCTCAAAAGAAGACATTTATGCAGCCAAAAAACACATGAAAAAATGCTCACCATCACTGGCCATCAGAGAAATGCAAATCAAAACCGTAATGAGATACCATCTCACACCAGTTAGAATGGCAATCATTAAAAAGTCAGGAAACAACAGGTGCTGGAGAGGATGTGGAGAAATAGGAACACTTTTACACTGTTGGTGGGACTGTAAACTAGTTCAACCCTTGTGGAAGTCAGTGTGGCGATTCCTCAGGGATCTAGAACTAGAAATTCCATTTGACCCAGCCATCCCATTACTGGGTATATACCCAAAGGACGATAAATCATGCTGCTATAAAGACACATGCACACGTATGTTTATTGCAGCATTATTCACAATAGCAAAGACTTGGAACCAACCCAAATGTCCAACAATGATAGACTGGATTAAGAAAATGTGGCACATATACACCATGGAATACTATGCAGCCATAAAAAATGATGAGTTCGTGTCCTTTGTAGGGACATGGATGAAATTGGAAATCATCATTCTCAGTAAACTATCGCAAGAACAAAAAACCAAACACCGCATATTCTCACTCATAGGTGGGAACTGAACAATGAAAACACATGGACACAGGAAGGGGAACATCAGACTTCAGGGACTGTTGTGGGGTGGGGGGAGGGGGGAGGGATAGCATTGGGAGATATACCTAATGCTAGATGACGAGTTGGTGGGTGCAGCGCACCAGCATGGCACATGTATACATATGTAACTTACCTGCACGTTGCACACATGTACCATAGAGCCTAAAGTATAATAATAATAATAGTAATAATAATAAAAAATAAAAAATAAAATAAAATAAAAAAATAAAAAATAAAAAATAAAAAAGTAAAAAAAAAAAAAAAAGAAAGTTTGTTGATTGAGGGTGCAAGCTCTGGAATCAGAGTGTATGTATATGAATACACCCTGTTAATCACTGTTTGTAAGAGCTTGGGAATTGTTAGTTAAACCCTTATGGCTTCCATTTCTCATTTGTTAAAGGACAATAATAATAATAGCTTGTAACTTAAAGTAATTTTTGTAAATGAGTTAACTCATGTAGAGTATCTAAATTAAAATAAGGTGTTCAATACATGTTTTCTTTTTCATAGTATTATATTTTATTAGTATTGTTGTGCTCATTACTGAAATTAAAATAGTTTGTAGTTCTTTTCTGGGTTCTGCTACTTGCTAGCTATGTAACTTGGGACCCAATGATGAGTCTGAACTCCTTATTTTGGTTTCTTCACTGTGAGAAATAGTTAATGGCAACTGTGCCAGGTTACTGGGTGAATCGACCATCCTACAGGTTGAGTTCATAGAATACAACATATGTTAAATAACTGAAGGTTGATGTGATCACTTTTGCTCCCACCTCCTATGATTCCAATTTTCTCATGTAATGACCCCAGTGTGTAGGGCTTATTTAAATTGACCATCAATTCCAGAGCTTCTAGATGGCACTACCCCTTATTAAGCTTTGACTCCACTGACCAAAACTGTGCAACAAAAGCAGTAAAATTAAAGGGACACACTGTACCTTCCCTTCCCTCCACATGTGTCACTGACACTGCCGTAACAAAGGGACAGAGCTCCAGAGAAGCCAGCCTCATGCTAGCAAAGAGGAGGATGTCATTTAGGAAAGGTGAAGTTGGATACAGGCGCCAAGGAAGTTGCTGCATAGAGCCCTGAAGGTCAGGATAGTAATATGGTCGGCAATGCACTCCAGAGTCCCCTCTCCCTGGAAACCTCATTCTAGCCCTATTCTGTTTTTTTTTTTTTTGTTTTTTTTTTTTTTGGATCAAAAGATTCAGTAAAGCATGGTGGTAAAGATAGGGATGTTCATATATTTTCAGATGAAACTTGTCTGCTTCACTTCAACTTTTTAAAATTAGTCCACTAGGGTTGAAGAAGCAGATGCTGATTCCAGGCCAAAAATCTAAAACCCACCTTTGAGACTGCTCCAAACAACTAAGTATGTCCGATTCCAAAGCTTGTGTTCTTAACTACTGTGTTCTCGCTTTCTTCTGCAAGTTCTAACATCAAGGATTCTCCATTCCCTTGGTGACAGCACGCATCTGCTTGAAGCTGCCTGAGGGACGGAAGTCCCCTCTGACGGCCAGAACTCCAGCATATTTTCCACTTAGAGTTCTCTCAGTCCTCTTACCAAAGAAGAAGAGAGACCTGAAGAAGACTTTTAAGCCTTTTCAACTCTATTTTTCAGGCTAACTTCCAATTAAAGAATCACACAGTCTATGTAAGGTTATTCTATATGCGTTGAATTTTACACTTTCAAAAATTGATCTCTTGTCGACTAGCTCATTTAGTTTTCTAAAAACAATAATTTAGCAACCAGTGAAAAAACTAGGTCCAGAAATTCTCATTTATTTAATTTAAGCTTAATTAATAATATTTATGATGCTTTCCAGGAAACACGCAGACATCAAAATATTTTCTTGCCAATGCAACCATAAAATATGGAAGTATTTTAAATGTCTACCTTACATATATGTATATAGACAGTATTATTTGCTCCTGTGCCTATCTCATATCATCTAGATTCATCGTCTTACCTCTCTTTAAATTTAATCTTTGTTACATCTACCCTAAAACTTTGTACCAGTAATTATAAATTTTTATATTCTCCTAAGTAAGCCATGGTATTTTATCTCTCAGTACCTTTGGACAGACTGTTTCTTCTTTCTAAAATGCACGTTTTTATGACTCAGAAATAGTCTCTGTCTCTCTCTCTCTCTCCCCCCTCCCCCCAAACCCATCTGAATCATTTTCTCTCTCTCCCCCAAAAATTTGACCATCACATTCATTTTTGTTTTCACTGTACCTTGTGCTCATCTCTGTTGAAATAGTTATTACCATATTTTGTAGTTATTTACTTTAAAGTCTGTTTCTAACTGAAAGTTCTCTGAAGTTCATTTTCCCTATACAGTTGTTTTTTGTCTACATTTCTTTGGAGTTTTTCCTAATGTCTATCCGATAGCAGGTCCTTAATAATTATTGATTGAGAGAATAAATGATCGTGCACTATAAGGTTGGATGTAGAAGATGACTGTTTTTCTAACAGAAGAATATTGAGAAATGAAAAACTGTATAGGCCCAATCCCATAATATTTCATGTGATAGTTTTATGAATAGCTAATATCAATCTTAACAAACTTATTCCTATGGCGACGTGTGAATGAGCTATTAAGTGTGGTATTTAGATAATCATATATTTGCATTCGTATTTACCTGGATCAACTTTTATCAAGTTCTCTGTCCAAATTCAACAAATTATAGTATATTATTTTCCTTTAAGGGACTAGATGCATTTTAACTGAGACATAAATCCAGATTCAACAATTTGCTTGAAGAAGTCAGCTGGATAGAGTTGCATTGCTGGTGAGATTTGGATAATGATCCATGACAGTTATGCCATAATGAATTTTACTCTCTGGATAGTCTCTGGTGCTCCACTTACATCTGGTTATTGAAAAATTAATAAAAGTTAAAACCTAGGATAAGCCATCATGTGTTAAAGGCCTAAAACCTTGGCCTGACATTTTAGAACACCTGTGTTTTCAGGGAGCGGCTTGGTAGCAGAGCCATGTGCTGGCTTATGCTTGTATTGGGTAGCATGAGGTCCAATTTGTATTCTCTTTAAATTGGCAATTTTGGCCCCATCTTCCTGAGTTTGCCCTTCTGCCTGTACAGAACAATTTTGCTATTCTAAATAATTCAGCTCTACCAGTTTGAGTGAATAATGCCTCAACTACTGTTTCTACTTCCTCCAACCCACCCCACACCTCAACCCATTTTTCTAGAATGATGCCAGAGTGATCTTTTCTAAAAACAAATCAATCATGCCACACCTTGTATAAAAACCTGGTGTGACATCCCATTTCTCTTAGAATCAAGAAAGTATTATAACTTTTCCTTCAAGATCTCTGTAGTAATGCCTGTACCGAATTCTCCAGCCTCATCTCCTTCTGTTCTCTCCTGTTGCTCCTTCGCTATAGTCACATTAATTTATTTCTGTCACTCAGACTTGTGAAGCTCCCTCCAGAGGGCCTTTGAATATAAATTTCCTTTTTCCTGGAATGCCAGTCTCTCGCTTCTTTGTATAATTCCCAACTAAAAACACCTTCTGTAAGTTTTCATCTACCACATACAACTCCTTGGTAATGTTTACCACATTTGCAATTCAGCATTTGTTTATGGAATTATTTGATTAATCATACTCTCTTCAACTTGTTTATAAACCTTTAAAACCAGGGAATGTATATCTTATACTCACTATAGAATATGCAACATCTAGCACATAGTCAAAAATATTTAATAAATAGATATATCAAAATGAAAATAATGTCCATCTTCCATCATTGATGTGATGGCTTCGTTCAGTAATAAGTTAGGAAAAAACAACATAGAGCACCAAGCCTAAACTTCATGACACTGAAAAGTGTTGATTTCAGTACTTTCTGCAAATGTATCCTTTGTCAGGCCAAACAATAATAATAACAAAAGAAATAAAATGAACAGCAACAATAAAACAACAGCATCAAAAGCAACAGTGAGTTAGGAGTGGTAATAATGATGATGGCTACAGTGTGAGGTCCACTAGGTTCTAGAGCTGATTTCATAGAACATTCCAAATCCATGCCACGAACTTCCAAGCTTAGTTGTATTTCACTTAATAGAAGGAAAATTGAGTCTTGGGAAGGTGACTCAGTTACTGACTTACTATTAGAACCTACACCTATTTGACTATGAAATCTCACTTTATTCTACTACTCTTCAACATTTCGTCCATAAGCATTTCTAAGCTGGATGTAAATATTAAAAGGTATATATTAGTCATTCATCAGAAAAGCATCTGTAATGTTATGCCATGTATTTGTGAGCCATTTTATGTCCTGTTATATTGTATGATGCTTGAAGGGGAAGGGAGTGAATGTCTTATTAGGCAATTATTTTTTATAATTATACTGTAGTACACCTCTACTGATATGATGCTCAATAAATATTTGAGAAAGTGAAATTTAAATGTTTTGGCATCTCTTATAAAAATGGGTGGCATTCATTCAAGTAGAATATATTACTAACCTCACTTACAATCATTGCAAATGTAGAAAATTTTTTTCATCTGCTTCCAAAGTGCGTTTTTTTCACCATGTATCTACAAAGCTCTGAAGATAAAAAAAATCCAGCTTGGTAGTATTAACTAATGGATATTTAATTACACTATCCTATTAAAGGCAATCCTTATATAAACTTTATAATTCCAAAGTAGATGAATTAGTGAGTGATTATTTCTATTACATAAGTATAATTTTATTTGAAAATTATGGAGTTATTTGGGATTTTGGAAATATTGTTCAACATAAAAAATAAAGCCCTGCAAGAACTTTAATCTTCTAAAACATGAATATTTAACAAATGGAGAAAACCTATAGTCAATTGCTGAGATGAACATCTCAGTACTCTGAAATACCTTGATCATGCTTCCATTTCTAATCTGTTTCTCAGAAAGCATTCAAAACACTTAGAATGTGTATGTATGAGTGCATGTGTATTCGTGTATGACTGTGTGTGCACATGCTTAGGATGGAGAGGAGAGGGACCACTTAAGTTTTACTCATTCTTATGGCTACAGTGAGACACCACAATGAGGCAGATAAACATCAAGATCATAGTGTTAATTTCCACTCAAGTACTGGCTCTGTCACAGAATTGAACATTTTTGGAAAATAATTTATTTCCACCTGAAACTTTGTTTCTTCATTTATAAAAATGAGTTTCATAATAGAATTTACCTCGTAAACTTGTAAGGCACTTTTAATGAAGCAATGGCTATGAACATGCTTTGCAAATTATAAAATGTAATGTTTATAAGTTTGTATTTTGAAGTTAGGAAAGAGAGAAGAAAATTGCTAGGGTTTATCCAGTTAATTGACTACTGAATATTTTTAGATTCCAGTAAAAAGCAAGAAAGTGAAGCTGAATGTGGGTATCAGTTTACGGGCCTGAGCCCCATAGTCTGCGTCATACTGGCATGTGATGTTGGTAAGTTACTTCACCTTTATGATTTTCAATTTTATCATCTGCAAAATAGAAATAAAATTCTCCTTAGAGTATATTTGTGAGCATACAATAAAAAAAAAAGGTGAAGTTTCTGGCACAATGAATATGCACATCTCTTTTTATAAAGCACTCTTTTTGCTCTATGGTCCTAGTTTATACCATCTAAGTACTGTAGAAAGCTTAGTGGATGGATGATTTTTTTTTTAAAGAAAGATAAAATAAAAATCAAAAGTAGAATTAAAAAAAAGAAGAGAAGGAAAAAATTCTAAAGATGGTGAACACTATCTTTATAGTTTGTGTAGGAATAAATTGGACTTGAATTTAATGTGTTTCCATGACAATTGAACATTTCTTTCCCCTTCAATGAGGGCATTAAACAAAAAGTAGATGAAATACAGAGCACATACTGGCATTCCTCTGGGGGAATTTGTGGGCTAGTCTTGTCTTTTGTGTAGATGAAGGGCTGAGGAAGATAATTGGCTGATGCATTTCATATTTTCCAGAAGATGAGAAAAAACTAGCTTGTTCCTCCCTTTGGAAGAAAAATGTCAAACAAATAAATGGAAATGTGGCTCTGTACATTGTGCTATTGGCGATGATTCACTGCCTCAGAGCATCCTGAGTTTAGCACCAGAGCTAGGCAATTTTCTTCCTCAAACTACATTTAAGCAAGTGTGCTTTTAAAGATGACTGCAACAAAATCTAATGTTTTGGGTCACGAACTATTTACAGCAAGAACCATGGTTTTGCTGGTACCATCTCTGAAAGATTCTCCCTAAGACCTCCTCTCACAGGGTGGTCTCTGGCCCCACCTCACAGCAAAGGGCCCACTCCCAGGCAGATTTTGGTGTTCTCTTCTGCATGTCCCTCAAACATTCATCATGGCAGTAAACACAAAGTATTGATGTTCTATTGAATTCTCTGTTCTCCATCAGAATGTTATTTTTTTAGTATAGGCACTAAACTTGTTTTTATCTCTGTATTTCCAGAACCTAGCAAATAGCCAGGCACAGGAGCTCAGAATTTGCTAGATGAACAAATGCAGTGCTATACTTAGGCTTTATTCTTCTTGGACATGTTGTGGCTTCATCATTACCAGAGGCAAATTGTCAGAGAAAGCAACAAGCAAGCAATATTAGGAAATGTAATAATGATTTAAATAAATCTCCTTTGAACATTCTTATCTATAGAGAGCTTGGAGGTTCTTCTCAGTCCATTGGTTGTATGGTTTTTAAACATCAAAATTGTGATCATTAAGATGATGTACTTTTCAATCAGACTAACTTGAACTTACATTCTAGCTTCTATACACCAAACCAGGGAATGCAGTAAACAGCCTTGAGGTAGGAAAACGATGGCTTTTTATTAAGTCACTAGAAGGCAGCAAAACTTAAACTCACAAGATAATTTAAGAATACAGGCAACCCTCCATGTCTATGGGTTCTGCATCTGTCATGGTGATCTGTGATCTTTGATGTTACTATTGTAACTCTTTTAGTTTGCCACAAACCGTACCCATAGAGGACAGCAAACTTAATTGATAAATGTTGTGTTCTGACTTCTCCACCGACTGGCCTTTCTCCTGTCTCTCTCCCTCTCCTCGGACCTCCCTATTCCTTGAGACACAATGATATTGAAATTAGACCAATTAATAACTCTACAATCATTTCTGAGTTTTAAAGTGAAAGGATGTAAACATGTCTTTCACTTTAAATGAAAAGCCAAAAATGATTAAGTTTAGCAAGGAAGGCATATTGAAGCTCAGACAGAACAAAAGTTAGGTCTCCTGCACCAAAAAGTTACCCAAATTGTGAATGCAAAAAAAACGTTATTGAAGGGAATTAGAAGTGCTACTCCAGTGAACACACAAATGATAAAAAAGTGAAACAGCCTTATTGCTTATCTGAAGAAAGTTTTAGTGGTCTGGATAGAAGTCAAACCAGCCACAACATTCTCTTCATCCAAAGTCTAAACGAAAACAAAGCCGTAACATCCCTTCAGTTTTTTGAAGTCTGGGAGAGGTGAGGAAGCTGCCAAAGAAAAGTTTCAAGCTAGCAGAGGTGGCTGCATGTTTAAGTAAAGAAGCCATCATCATAGCATAAAAGTGCAAGGTGAAGCAGCAAGTGTTGATGTAGAAACTGAAGCAAGTTATCTAGAAGATATAGTTAAGATAATTGATTAAGGTGACTATAATAAGCAGCAGATTTGCAACGTAGACAGAAAAGCCTTCTACTGGAAGAAGATGCCATCTAGGACCTCCAAGCTACAGAAGAAAAGTCAATGCATGGCTTTAAATCTTCAAAGAACAGGTTGACTGTCTTGTTAGGAGCTAATATAGCTGGTGATTTTAAGTTGAAGCCAATGCTTATTTACCATTCCAGAAATCCAAGGGCCCTTAAAAATTATGCCAAATCTACTATTCCTGTGTTTTATAAATGGAAAAACAAAGACTTAATGATAGCACATCTGTTTACATCATGGTTTACTGAATATTTGAAGTCCACTGTTGAGGCCTACTGCTCAGAAAAAAAAAAATTATTTCAAAATGTTGCTGCTCATTGACAACATACTTGGTCATTCAAGCGCTCTAATGACAATGGATATGGAGAGTAATGTGTTTTTTTCATGTCTGCTAACACAATGTTCATTTAGCAGCCCATAATTAAAAAGTAATTTTTACTTTCAAGTTTTAAAAGACATGCATTTTGTAAGGCTATATCTGCAATAGAGAATAATTCCTCTGATGGATTTGGGCAACGTAAACTGAAAACTTTCTTAAAAGGATTCAAACACTAGATGTGATTAGAAACATTTGTGATTCATGGGAAAAGGTCAAAATATCAACAATAACAGGAGTGTTGAAGAAATTTTTTCTAACCCTCATGGATAGCATTTGGTTTAAGACTTTAGTGGAGGAAGTAACTGCAGATATAGTAGAAACAGCAAGAGAACTAGAATTATAAGGGGAGCCTGAAGATGTGTCTGAATTGTTGCAATCTAATGATACAACTTAACTAAAGAAGAAGTTGCTTCTAATAGATAAGTGGAGAAAATTTTTTCTTGAGATCAAATCTAGTTCTAGTGAAGATGCTGTGAACATTGTTGAAATGACAGCAATGAATTTAAAATATTACATAAACTCAGTTGATAAAGCAGCAACAGGTTTTGAGAGAATCATCTCAAATTTTGAAAGAAGTTCTGCTGTGGATTGTCAGCCTAAAATAACCAAAAAGATCAGAATCTAGTTCAAGGAGAGCTTACTGAAGTGCAAAAGTTGAGGGTAACCAACTGAGAGAATAGATTGAAACTGACCAAAATGGAATATACACTCAGATTAGCAGAGTTACATATAGGATTTTACAGAAACAAAGAAGAGGCAGTTTCTAAATTGTTTACCAGGAATTTGAATTAGAATAACATAAGCTATTGATTGGCTATGCACCGTTCTTTGTATCATAAAGTTCAGAAACATAAAGATAATGGATGAGGCAGCTAGCTAGGAACAAGATGCTTTTAAACAATTGTCCCCTGGCATGGGTGTGGAGGCATGAGTGAAGCCCATACTCATGTTTCTGGGCCTAATAAATTTTGCATACCTCACATAGTTCAGACAGCTCTATGCTATTTTTTTTCCCATGGTAAAATAATATCAAATAGCATTTTAAGCTACAGAGAAATCTTTTGTGGAAGGAAGAGTCAAGCGATGCAGCAAACTTCATTGTTGTTTTATTTTAAGAAATTGCCACAGCCACACAACTTCAGTAACCACCACCCTGATTATTTGCAGTCAACATCTAGGCAAGTCTCTTCACCAGCAAAAAGATTATGGACTTACTGAAGGTTTAGGTAATTATTAGAATTTATTAGCAATAAAGTATTTTAAATTAAGATATGTATATTGCCTTTTTAGACATAGTGCTATTGTAAACATCATAGAGTACAGCACAGTGGAAACATAACTTTTATATGCATTGAAAAACAAAAAAAAAAGTATGATTCACTATTGACACGTTTGCTTCAGTGGTGCTCAATAAATATTTCTAGAGTGGGCCGGGTGCAGTGGCTTATGTCTGTAATACCAGCACTTTGGGAGGCTGAGGTGGGTGGATCACTAGGTCAGGAGTTAGAGATCAGCCAGGTCAATATGGTGAAACCCCGTCTCTACTAAAAATACAAAAGTTAGCCAGGCGTGGTAGCGCGCACCTGTAGTCCCAGCTACTTGGGCAGCTGAGGCAGAAGGATCACTTGAACCGGGGAGGTGGAGTTTGCAATGAGCCTAGAGCATGCCACTGCACTCCAGCCTGGGTGACAGAGTGAGACTCCATCTAAAAAAACAAAATCTAGAGTGAATTAAGAAATAGGTTAAGAAATATGTTTGTTCATATGAGGTTATTTATGCCTAAACCAGCTCCGGTTGAATTTCTGTTGCTGGCAACCAAAAGTGTTCTTACTGACAGATACATTGCTTGAAATCAGATGAGGTTGATAAGTACGTTCCTCAGAATATTTCCTGTTGGCTTGATCACCCCTGTTGCCCTACTCATAAATTTACCTTAATTTTAGTGTCAATTCCATATCTGGCTTTAGATTCTTTCCCATGTTCCATGTCAATCTAAAACTTTATCTACTACCAGGAACTTTTTTTCTTTCTACCGTTTTTATGTGATATTTTCGTCTTTTGAATCTCTAAGTCCTCCTTATATTCTGTTTTGTAGAGTAGCTGAATTCCTTCTGCCCACTTGTATTAAATCAATCTCTCATTTGCCTCTCCACCAAAAGACAATCACTGAATTTGCTACTATATTTTATACAGAGTTCTGTTATCATCCAGCTTATACAATATCACAATTATGTGTTTGCTCACTTTTCTCACTCTATATTGTTTCATTTCTCAAATGGATGAGAATTTATTAATCCCAGTTGATATGGTCTGGATCTGTGTCCTCACCCAAATCTCATGTTGAATTGTAATCCCCAATGTTTGAGGTGGGGCCTGGTGGGAAGTGATTGGATCATGGGGATGGTTTCTAATGTTTTAGCATCATCTCCCTAATGCTGTCTAATTATAGAGTTCTTATGAGATTTGATGGTTTAAAAGTGTGTGGCACTTTCTCCCTCTCTCTTGTTTTCCTGCTCTAGCATGTAAAGACATGCCTGCTTCCTCTTCACCTTTCATCATGATTTTAATTTTCCTGGGGCCTCCCCAGCCATGTTGTTTGTAGAGTCTGTTGAACTATGAGCCAAATAAGCATCTTTTCTTTATAAATTACCCAGTCTCAGGTATTTCTTCACAGCAGTGCGAGAATGGCCTAATATACCTGTACTCTAGCCTTGCCCATAAATAGATGTTTAGTGACGGAAGTTTGCCCAGGAGACTAAAATCTTCTTCAAGACCAACTCCATGTGTTATTCATCCCCATAAACTTCCAAAATCAAAAACAAAGGACAGTCACTATGGCAGAGTCTCCTAACTGTCCTACAGTAACTATTCTCACTTTCTTCCACAGGAATAGAAAACTAATTTTGAGGAGGGCTATTGGCTAGCCAGACTAAAACTACATTTCCCACCCTCCATTGTGAAATAAGACCATGTGATTGAGTTCTGTCCAGTAGGTTAGCCCAATTGTCCTTTTGTAGATTTCAGGAAATTTTTAAAAGTCATCTCTGTGTATATTTTATTCTTCACCACTTCCTTATCCTGTTATCTGGAATATGAATGATATGGTTTGGGTATGTCACCCAAACCTTACACCCACACCCAAACCTTATGTCAAATTGTAATCCCCAGTGTTGGAGATGGGGCCTGGTGTGAAGTGATTGAACCATAGGTAGATTTTCCCTTTGGTCCTTTTCACGTGACAGTGAGTGAGTTATCGTGAGATCTGGTTGTTTAAAAATGTGTAGCATCTTCCCCCTCTCACTTCCTTCTGCTCTGGCCATATAAATTGTGACTGCTTCCCCTTTATTTTCTGCCTTGAATGTAAGTTTCCTAAGCCCTCCCCAGCCATGCTTCCTGTACAGGCTGTGGGACTGTGAGCCAATTAAACATATTTTCTTTATAAAATACCCAGTATCAGGCAGTTATTTATAGCAATGCGAGAACAGACTTATACATTGAATGTGATGGCTACTGACCCAGCTATCACTTCAGCCCATAAGGCAATCCCACAGTGGAATAGTGAGCTAGATAGAACTGTCATTTCATTCTAGAGTAGAGCTGCTGTATCATTTTGTACTGCATACACAAAATATTTTACATTGTGAAAGAGAAATAAGTGAGGTTATTTGTCTGTCTGTTTGAGCCACTCTTATTTTTATAACTCTTAAGCAAGCCCATAGTATATTCTCACAAATTATTTATTGGGTCCTATTAATCTTGAGTTATTCTTATCCATACATCTTTAGTAATTCACCTTACCTGAAAACATTTGGAAATATAATTGATTTGATTTGCAATAGTCCTTTAGAAGAATCTAGCAAGGGAAGCATAGTACAAGAAGGAATCATAATCTTAGAATTAACCAAAACAAAAACACTCTATTTTCTACTTGGTGAGCAACAGCATGTCATGGAGATAGACAGTAAAAAGTTCACTCAGTTTTATACTTTGCCTCCAAGGAACACACAGTCGATTGGGGGATAAAGATGTAGCAGACAGACACAAAACTATCTGTGAGATTTTGCTAGTTTGTGGGTACAGATTAAGTATACTGGGATAAAGAAAAGAAAACCAAAATTTAGGTCAGAAAAACCAATGACAAATCTTTGGCATTGAGGCAGAGGTCTCATTTTCCAAGAACTTTCTGATGACCATGGGCATAGTGCTGGCCCTACCTATGGTGGTTGGTCTGTCAGGATACCCTGTGGGTCATTATCCCCAGCTGTGGGACTTAGGATTTTGAATCTTGCTGGAGGAAAGAGCTCATTAGAGAGGGGGAATAAGTCAAGGTGAAACTGGTGTCCAGCTGAATTCAGGGGAAATTCATAAAGGTAGGAGGCATCATGAGGAGAGACTGATATCCCACTTGCAGCATCACTTGAAGGTGAAACTGCTGAATTCTAGAAGACATGATTTTGACAAGTAAGTTAATGATGGAAGGGCTGAAAAGAAAGAATAATAAAATACATGTAGCCTGGTCATAGTGATGCATGCCTGTAATCCCAATACATTGGTAGGCTGAAGCAGGTGGATCACTTGAATGCAGGAATTTGAGACCAGCCTGGACAACATGGTAAAACCCTGTCTCTACAAAAAATATCAAAATTTGCCAGGTGTAGTGGTGCATGCCTGTAGTCCCAGCTACTCAGGAAGCTGAGGCGGGAGGTTAGCTTGAGCCTTGGAGGCGGAAGTTGCAGTGAGCTGAGTTTGCCCTATTGCACTCCAGCCTGGACAACAGAGTGAGACCTCAATCTCAAGAAAAAAACAAAAACAAAAAATCTGTGGACCAAATGAAGGATTTTACCACATGAATGCAACAAGTGGTGAAAATAATATAAATGTCCTGTTAAGTGAGGTGGAAGGAAAAGGTAAGACCTTCAAATTTGTTCATAAAGTGAGAAGGGTCCTGACTGAAAGAGCTGAGCTTAGTCTCTATTTGGAAAGGTCAGACATTAGGAAAGGAATATGGACTCTGATGGTTCCTAAATCCCTATTTGCCACCTCCTGGAGTGGCAAAACATTTTCTGAGGCTGAAATGGGATTACAGGCATGAGGGGGAGAAGGGTCCCTGATAAGGAGGAGGCACTGGAAAATAACATCCAATGTTGGGATATCAGGGGGAAGGTGAGGGAGATGGAGCAGATGGAGTAGGCGTAATTGAAAGTGAAGGAGGTCTGTCAGGGGAAGAAGATGTGGCCTCAATCAATCCAGCAAGGTGAGGAGAACACGAGAGTAAAACAAATAAAAGAATGGTCATCTAAAATGTCAAAAGAGTCAGTGGGGCAAAAGAATTTGGCCAAGCACATTCAACGGGTTTGAAAGAGATTAGGATCCCAAGACAGAGTCAGGAATTCCTGGACATAAGGAACTTCAGATTAGTTCCTAAGGAACTAAGATTTAGAAGAGTTGCAACAGAAGGGGTCACACTGCAGAACAGTGTTGGGGGCAAAGGGCCCACCAGGAGGCCAGGATTGATGATCTGAAAGTTTATAAAGTGGCCATGCTGTATTCCACAAGAAAATTAGAAATTTCTTTTTGAGAGCCTGAAAGTCAAATTTATCCCAATGTTGTAGAACGCTGCTGAGGGATAAGTCTGAGGGAATGGAAGGGCTTTGTCCCATGGTGGGACTAAGGAAGAACATCTGCTGGGAACATGAACCTTATTTCTCTTGGGGCATCCCAGCAAGGAAAGGGAGTTTCACTTACTTCCTCTGAGAGACTCTGAGATCCACTTTCCAAAGGGGCATCCCACCTACTGGCATTAGGGCCTTACTGCTGGATGAATACTGGGTAATCAACCCCATGCAGCCCAGGTACGAATTACTCTGGGTGCTCAATCCAGGTACAAGGGGAAAAGGTTGAGGGAAGACTCACCATCCTGGTGCTGTTAGGGATCATCTGGCTTAAAACATCAGGCAATCCACTGGGCCCCTGGCGCACACCTGTAATCCCAGCACTTTGGGAGGCTGAGGCAGGCCAATCTCCTGAGGTCAGGAGTTTGAGACCAGTCTGGCCAAGAGGGTGAAAACCTGGTCTTTGCTAAAAATACAAATATTAGCTGGGCGTGGTGTCACGGGCCTGTAGTCCCACCTATTTGGGAAGCTGAGGCAGGAGTATCTCTTGAACCCAGGAGGCAGTTGTTGCAGTGAGCCAAGATTGAACCATTGCACTCTAACCTGGGTGACAGAGCGAGACTCCATCTCAAAAACAAACAAACAAACAGACAAACAGAAATCAGGTGATACTGCTAGGAGCAGGAAGGCTGCCTGCCTTCACAGGAAATTTTTAGAGTGAGAAAGAGGGAGGCTGAGGTCTCCAAAGCATGTGTGGGTTTGCACTGGTCTAGCTGCCTCTGCCAAGTATGCCACACATAGGGATTGGGGACTTTTGACCAGAAAGGATAGGAGAGAGTCTTCCTCCCTTCCGGGCAAGGAAACCAAACCTGTTCACCCTTTGGCCTTTAAGCTGCACCAGGCAGTGGCCCTGGCAAATTGCCATCAGTTGCCAGAGGGATACTAGAGACTGTCTGCCGGAAGACTGGAAGGAAAGTAAACTAAACTTTCACCTCATGTCGTGGTGGCAGTTAGATCTCTTTCCACCGGGACCTTCTGGTTCTCCGGAGAGTAGGCCCTGCCAGGGACCATTGGTTGTGTCTGGGCTTGGACGTTATCACAGAGATGTTGGAGTTGGAGGGAGGAAAGGGGGAGAGTAGAGAAGAGGTTTCCTGTACAGGCCATCAGAATGTGGGTGCAGCTGGCTGGGTATGATGTTGTAGAAGGTAAAAGAATTTACCAAGACAATCATGAGTGAAGAAAGGCAGGGATTAGAGAAAGTATAAATACTCATTGAAAGAGGGCAATGGGCAGTACAGCAGAGAGAAGGCTGTTTGCCCAGAGACAGGGACTGAAGGGAAGTTTTATAGGGTTGTCCTGGAGAGGCTACATGCAGATTGGTCATGCTACTTGGGCTACACTTGAAATGAGGTATTTGGGAATAAGATGTTGTACAAACAGGTTATTTGTGGTTAGCTGTTTCTCAGAACAATTGTTCTAACCCACCCTGTGGTCTCCTCCTGATTGTTGCTTACTTATCTTATCAGGACTCTGCCTTTAGATTTGGGTCTTTTTCTTAATCAAGAGAACATTGTATGGAGGGAACATTGGATAAGGAAAATGCAAGACATAGCATGGAGATCACTAATGTGGAGCAAATATGCAAAAAACTGTTGTTCTTTATGTAGATGCTTTTTGATAGAACATGGTGATCTTTAGCACATACAAAGTGATTTTTAATATAACACGCAGGTGTCTATAATCAACCATTTTAATATTCTATAAAGCCTATTTGTCATCTCTATGTAGAGTATTCTAGAGTAGTAAAAGAGCGAAGTAAAGTTTTTGATAAGAGTAAACAAAGCTCCCGAGCTAGACACAAAGAAGGCATGTTTAAGGAATCTGACTAGACATACATAGGGGATATATTCTACATAAGTATGTAATGGCACTGGCTCTCTGGATTGGGGTGCTATGTCCTTGGAATCTATGAAGCAATCCTGGAAAAACCTTTAATTTCTCCAATTTGACCATGAACACTTTCATCTTGTCTCTAAGGATTGTTAATAACCTTCTATTGATCCCCAAGGAACTGGGTGCTTATAATCTAGATGTAAAAACACATATAATATCTCAAATAAATTATAATAGAACTATAAAGAAATATATTCCAAACAGTGTCAATTAAAATATAAAAAAAAAGAGGACCACTGAATCTATCTGGATGCTGAGTTGCTAAGAGAAGTCAAAAACTGAGTGATTGGGCCTTGAAGAAAAAGTATCCCATAAAACAAAAAGGCATTCTAAGAAGAAGAAACTGTGGAAAAGACAAACACTCTTGAAAGTGTTTGGTATTTTTAAATATCAGGAAAGCAATTTCAGGTGGCCAAAGACTAGGTCATACACAATAGGATGAAGAATAGAATTAGAAAAAAATGGGAATGGTTTTTTGCCCAAACTTTCTCTCAATATAGAACTAGGCTCTTTGATCTACAGCTGACAATGCTTTGCTTTGAAAATTTTAGGGACAAAACACTCCACTTTGCTACTTTGTGGGAATGTCTGTGCCATTTTTTAATAATTCAAATCAATACATGATAATAATTATTACCACTAATACTGAACTTACATGAACCTACATATAGCTTGGTAGAGTGCAAATGTTTCGACTTTGGTGCTAAATAATTCTGGTTAACATCTCAACTCTGCTACTTTTGAGCTATATATTCCCTTTCCAGCTGCTTAACATCCCAGGACCTATTATATCCACTATTACATAAAAAAGATGTATAATTATATTGACCTACAGTGCTGCATCTATCTGTGTTACATAAGATGATATACGTAAAGAACCCAGAACATAGTAGGTTCTTCATAACAGTTGGTTTCTCCTTGTCCACCTTTTTTTTTTCAAGTCTTTTTGTAAATCTCTGGATTAGCTGCCCCTATTACTACTTCATCTTTCTTTTAAATTCACCACACAGTCACCAACACAAGGCTGATAGTATGCAAATGAATTTTCTTGGAGCTTCTGCATAGGGTTGTAAGAAGTTTAAATAAAGGCATCTTGTCATAGCCACTGTTCTCCAGACAATTAACCGATCAAGCCTCTGGCTCAGCTGGTGGCCATGCTTTTGGATAATTATTTTCTTCATTGGCACTGTTTTTAATAGCTTGTTACAGGCTACAAGGATAATACATTTCAATAATTTAAATGAAATACTTTATGAGAACACCAATAAATAGACAGCAGCATGCTGGTTCAAAATGTTAATTAATATATTATTGACTCACTCAGCAAGGGTTTGGCTTTTTGTCCTAAAGATACTATCTATCTGAATTCTCTGCTTGGAGTCCTAAGCATTTAATTAATTCCTTACATTTGCTATAGAAATAATACAGGTTTAAAAGCACAAATTTTATATTATTATAAGTGAAAGGGCACTGATTTGCAATATTAAGCTTTATATTTATTGCCACACTTTGTAGACTGGTGGCATAATGTAGGTTTTAGTTTAAAAAATTATATTCAATAATTATTAAAGTCAAGCTTGTATTTCTGCTCAAGACCAATTTGTCTTTTCAGATACAAATTAAACTTTGTCTCTGTTATAAAATGTTTCCTTAAGCCTCCTCAACTCCTGCCAGGTTAAAGCCCACACTCATCCTCCTTGGTTACCTCCACCCTACACCATTCATATCTCTCTCACAGTACCTATAATATTGTTTTTGTTTATATATTTCAGTTTACACCTTTGTCAACTACTACTAGACCCTGAAATCCATAAGGAAAGAACAGTTTTAAATTTGTTTATTTCTAATACCTAGAACAAGTCTGACAAAGAAAGCATCTGTATTTCACAGAAATTTCACATTTTTATATTTTCAAGTCAACTACTAATAACTCTTGATGCCTGCTCCACTATAAAACACTGCTTGATAATAGGGTTGCCAGATTAAATATAAAGAAGGGTCAAATTTGAATGTCAGATCAACAAACAATAATTGTTGAGTATAAGGATGTACCAAGCATTGCTTTCAAATGTAAGTGGACCGTTCTGTATTTTATTTACTACATTTGTCAAACCTATCTAGAGGCAAAGAGAATCTGTATGATTCAAGGGAGGGAAAACTTTTACATAAACTTTAATTACATATTAGCCCAATTTAACCAAAGAGAAATCTCCATATTTCATCTGGGATTTCCTAAATCCCTCTGCAATCGGAGGGAATGCTAAACATTGCTTTGCTCAGAAAAATCTCTCCCAGTGTACCACTTAACAGAAACTATACATATGTAAAATTTAGAACATATCTCTAATCTGTCTGACGTGTAATGACTTCAATATTCTTGTTCTAAATTTGATCAAACAGACAAAAATTAAGGTGCAAATTGTGATGTGTTTATCTCCCTCTTTCATAAGTCAAAATTGCAAGCTTCTTTTTGTTCTACCCAACTTTCCTTTTCTCCTTCCATGTTTCCTTTACTAAAAATTACTACTGCTAATAACAAGTTAAATTTTCACGAATACTTAGAAAAACACACAAGACACTTTAAAAATAATTTTATAACAACCACGTAGCTATAATTAATAATAGTTCACATATTCAAATGGATTATATTATTCAAATCAGCATTTGCTTTTTAGTATTTTTAGAGATGGTTACTCAAACATTCCAAAAATCATCTTTGAAACAGATCTCACTTTAGGAGCCAGAAACTTTCATTTCAGAGAAGAATAATTATTAAAAAGTTTTCTTATTAATAATAAGCAGACTGCTGCCTTCCTATAATTTCTATGAATTATATTTAATTATGATTTTTAGAACTATCAAGTGTGATTAGATGTTTCTCCCCATATGAGGTCATTTCAGATAGCTCAAGGTATTTATTTTTTTTTACCCACATATCCTAAAATACACTTCCCTATAGCCCAAAGAGCTCTCTTCCTCTTCTTCTAATATGGCTGGAGTTTAGAGACACTATTTCATCTGAATGTCCATAAGGTTATTAGCTCCATGACGAACAGATCTTATGTTGGCATCATTTTATCTCAAATATCTAGTAGAATATCTGACATATTTTAGAGGCTCAGTAAATATTTGTAACATAAATGAATAAAAGTCTGCCTCTCTTGTCTTAAACCCATAAAAATGGGGGAAAAAAAAAACCTCCATGAGCTCCCGAGTGACCTGATCAGTTTTAAATATAATTTACTCATTTACTCACTCATTTAACAAATATTTTTGAGTGCTTAAACTAGGATTCCAGGACACATTCTCTGTCCTGCTGAATATAGTGATGAATAAGAGAGACAAGTTTCCTGCCTCAAAGAGACCACATCTCCCATCATTTTGTCCTTATGGTTCTCTTAATGGAGTCAAAATTTATAGATATCTATTAATCCTACTTTATTACTCAAGTCAACCAAATCCATAACTATTTTTCTTGCCATTGCTTTTTTTTTTGAAACTTGCTCTGTTGCCTAAGCTGGACTATAGTGGCATGATCATAGCTCACAAGTGATCCTCCTGCCTTAGCCTCCCAAGACTACAGGAGCAAACCACCAAACCTAGCTAATGTGCTATTGCTATTAATCCAGGACTCCACACTCCTCACCCAACTACTTTTTTCTAATTTGTTAATTAGCTTTTCTAAAACTAAAATACTTTGTTTTGCTTTTATGCCTACAGAATATATAAATTTTAAATTTTTTTCTGAAATCTTGCCCATAAAATATGGAGTTTGAACATTTTAGCTATATCTATTATTTCTTAGTAAATATCATCTTTGTCCTCTACATTCTTCCACTGAGCTGAAGAAGAACCGAAACCAAAGAGAAGAAAAAACAATATATCCTCTCTCTTTTCCCTTTTCTTCCTGTGTTCTCTCTCTTCATCTGAAGCTTCCATTCTCAGACATTTCTTTCATGTTTTTTTCTGGCTTTTCTTTACGCTACAGCATCATGTTACACCTGAAAGCTTAAGTTAGACAAATGTGAATTCAAATTCAGTCTCAGACTCTCCCTGGGCATGTAACACTGAAGGTTGTATAATCTCTGTAGGTCTCTGTTTCTTCATATACATAAAACCGAGGATATTAACAAATATTAACAAATGCTATATGAAGGTTCATTAACAAATGTCACATGAAGGTTTAGTGAAATCTAGTATAGTATATGCCTGCCAGGGTTTCTAGCATTTAATAGCCATTACATATCTGCTAGGACTTTCTGTCTTCCTAAATTCTTTCTCTACAATCATCTGATTTCAACTAATTATCAAGTAGAATTTATTCATAGTGTGAGGTATTATTCAAGTAGATCTTCTCATAAGATGCCCTCCCTGATCCTCTTCCATCATAGCTGAAGTTTTATGATTTCTAGAAAATTGAAGTAAAATGTTAATCATGTCCAATTGTGTCTGGAACAGAGCCTTTTGAGAGAGTTCAATTTAACCTTGTTTGTTCATGGTATACAAGGTTTGTATTTGTACATAATTGAGTTTGAGATATAGTTTCAACATTTATTCACCACCCATGTGGAGTGAGCTTTTAAGTCTCTCTTCATTTTAGTTATTTTTCATTTTAGAGACTTGATGACGTCAACCTTGCAAAGCTAAATGAGAAGCCATGTGCAAAGTGTTTGACAGGTTTCTTGACCATCGTAAGTGCTTCATGAATGTCATTTTTCCCCTTAATCCTGTATTATCCAGTCATTTTAGTGCTTTTCTTCATCCTAGGCAAAGTTCAAATTTCCTCAGTCTCTCAAACAACACCCTGAATTCCTCCAGTGATAGTCATTGTCCATACCTCATGATTTTGTTGTTTGACTTATTCTTCTTCCTCACCTTCACTCCTTAGTTCTGGCGGTAGACACTTTTTGTTTTTTTTTTCTTTTTCTGAGATGGACTCTTGCTCTGTCACCCAGGCTGGAGTGCAATGGCATGATCTCAGCTCACTGCAACCTCTGGCTCCTGGGTTCAAGCGATTCTCCTGCCTCAGCCTCCTGAGTAGCTGGGATTACAGGTGTGAGCTACCACATCTGGCTAATTTTTTTTTGCATTTTTATTAGAGATGGGGTTTCACCCTGTTGGCCAGGTTGGTCTCAAACTCCTGAGCTTGTGATCTGCCCACCTCGGCCTCCCAAAGTGCTGGGATTACAGGCGTGAGCCACCACGCCTGGCCAACAATAGACTCTAGTTTTCTCTAGTTGTTCCATGCACATGAATATTCCCCAGAAGATACTAAGCAGACGCTATAAGGCAGCATGACACTCAACAATGCTTACTGCCCTTCCATGGTGTAGTTACTGTGGGGAAGTGACTCCTTAAACACGGGCTATGTTTCCTAGCACTCTGTATATCTAAATTGGGGCTATATGAGTAGTTCCAGCCAATAAAATATGACTTAAATTAAGTCTTGTCACTTCTGGCCAAAATGTTTAAAAAGCAAGTTTGCTTCTGCTGTGAGATCTTTCCTTATCTTCTGGCTGAATAGAGAGGGCTCCTAGCATCTACAAGAGGGTGGGATCATGAAGACACTAGGGTCCCTGAGTGTATACTGACTAGGCACAATGCATCAGACAGTGACATTAGTGAAAAACAAACTTGTATTGTTTTAAGCCACTAACAATTTAGAAGTTTCTGTTTATGCAGCCAGAATTACTTTTATTAATGCTGATGCCATTCCCCTTTCTTGTTATGAACACATGGTAGTTGCCCCAGAGATACTGCATGACTTTCCATCCTGTTCTGGAACATGCAGTTTTCTCCACCCACTAGAGCCATAATTTCATAATAGGAAGATAATCTGACAACTACATCATATTCTCCTCCTGCTGTGAACTCACCCATCTAAAGAGACTGGAAAATTTTCAACAAATTTGCTTTGTGTGTACTTGTCCCAGCCACAGTATTAGATTTTCTTCCAAGTTTTTTCCCTGTACCTCATACCTCAACATAGCACTTCATTGATTATGGCCTATGTCTGCAGAAGAGTATGAAAAGAAATCAGCTGGATGAATGAAAGGAGTTTCAAAATGTGTTCCAAGCATCCACTTATTCTGGAGTAACTCTTGCCTGCCTGGCAGCTGCCATATAAAGGTAGAAGCCTGAGACTTTGTATCAGAAGGCCTAAGTTTGATTCCTATATCTTTCACTTCAATCTGTGGGTCCTGGTACAAGTCACTAAGCTTCGGAGATTCAGTTGTATATTGAATAAATGTGGATTATTCATACCCCTTATGATTATTAAAATAACTAAATAGAATAATTTCTCTATGAATCCTAGAAAATAATAATTTTCCAATGCATCTTAACCCCTTTTTCCTTCTTATGGTTATTGAGGAATGAAATGAGAGTACATAGTATGAATGATCAGAGTAACAGGCATGCAGAATCCACTGAAATGCTTACTTCCTTCCTCTTCGTATCTAAAAGGTATTGATATAGAGAAAGCAGGTTTTGGGATTTATTCAACATGTATTTGGAAATTTCCAGAGACCACGTTTTGAATCCAATAATCAGGAGACAACAGAAATGTTTCATAGAATTTAGCCCCACAGTAAACATCAAAATGCATTGTAAAGCACAATTTGAGCTACTTATTTTTCCCCAAAAACCATCACCTTATAATGCCATGTCAATTTAAAAAATATATATATAATTACTGTTTGAAAAAAATCTCATGATTAAGTCAGTAGGCTAAAATTATTTTTTAAATGAGGTTTTTCCAATCTCATTTAGTAATCACATTCTTTTAACACTAAAGGACAAAAACTAGTAATTTTGTGTCTAGGTTCCATATACAAGTTAAATTAATTAAGTTCATGTCTTATAATTACACACAGTTGATTTGCTTGTTACCTATACTACACAATATGCTGAAAAGATTTAGAGGAAGCTGCCATGGTTAATTCTATTATTCTAATATATTAGATTCCAGAAACATCAATAGATTGTTGATAACCATTAATTATGCACTGATTTCATAGAAATTCTTAAAATTTTTATAGTGAGAAGCCTCTTCTCTCAAAAACACTAAGTAACCATAATCTCTGATTATCTTTTTTTTTCTACTTGGAGAGGGAAAAAAACAATAGGCATTGATATCACAATAAAGGGAGGCTTTTGTTAGTAGAATATTTTCTTTGTGCAAAGTATTCTGTTTACATGCATAAAAATTATTTAAAGATTTTCCCATTGGGTTTATCAAGACTATTGATTTCCATTTTGAATTTAAAAATGGCAATAATAGCTGCATGCATTTTAACTTCATTGACAAAAAGTAACACGTTTCCTGGAACCCAGGTAAAGAAGACAATCATTTAAAGGTAAGTAAAATATCTTAATGAAAGCATTATAAAAACTTGAACAGCTTTCTTTCCACAAAACTTAGAAGAGCTATCTTGTCTCTGTATTCTATGAAATGAGTAATGCTATTACAAACACTTGGTTGGTTTTGTTGCCCTTAAATACAAAATGAAAAATGAAACTTTCATTGTCCTCTTCTGAGTTTTCCCATGTCCTCAATTATAAAGTGAGGTTCTACCTCAAAGTAAGCTTTGATGATCCAATGAGACAATGTTACCTTTTAAACTTTGACATTGGAAACATACAGAATCTACTATGATCAACAGCATCATATAATACATGTGTACCTATATGTTAGACTCAATATTTTAAAATTATAAACACAGAATTCTCCTTGATCTCTTTCAGAAAATTCCTTGTATATGATCATTAATAAGTAATTCCTTTAAGAATAGAAATTTGTTAATCATATTGTAAGAAGTCATATTTGTAGTCTAGTTTAGAAATGAAACTGCTCATCATTCACTAAGTGAAAATAAATACTTAGCGTAAGAAGGTATTTTATACTTTATAAAGTGGTTTTATTTAAAATATTTCACTTTATTCTAAAAATAGCAATGTAAATTTATTATTATTACTAATTCCACTTTATTGATGAAGAATTAAAGATCAAAGATAATTGACTAGTTCAAATATACAGAAATAATAGATGGCATTGCCAAGGCTTCAACCTAAGTTGCCTGACTCCAAGACTCCAAAGTCCATGTGTGAACACTACTACGGGGAGTAGAAAAAGTCCCAGCACTACTGAGTTTCTAAAATGCTCTGTCTTACAAATGTCCTAATGTCTGGCCCATGTATAAGTGGATCAAGAAGAAAATTAGACATAAGGCAGGCTGAATCATCTCCTTGAAGTGGCCTGAGGTATGCTTTGTCAGATAGGTTAGTGCTAATGTAAGGTGGTGAAGAGTCCCAAGGAATTATATCCTAGGTATATACAGGTCTACTTCGGGCATTCATCTGGCAAATATTTGAGAATCTGTGGAGAAAGACCTAGGGAAGATAATTTTAAACAGAAACTGCTCTTACCTTCAAACTATTTGCAATCTTGTGAAAAGATAGACAAACAGAGTGGATAATTAACTTTGATCATGAAGTTCCAGAGACTGGAAATAGAGACAAGGCTACAACCTGGCTGTTTTCAAAAACAATCAAATGACACAGGGCTAGGGCGAACCCTGAGGGACCAATAAAATGATTACAAGTAGGACTGGTTGACCAGGGCCATTTTGGGGTGGCAGATTTTCTAGGAAATACTTTTCTCTTAAAAAGACAAACAAAGACAAAAACAGGCAAATTAAATGTTAAACAAACATACATTCACCCACACATGTGCATGCATGGCTACCCATCTTTACCCTTACTATATATGCTAAACAGTTGGCACTCTAAAAAATATCCTGAGTCATGAACATGTACAGCACTTTCCAAGTAAATAAAAATAACAATTGAATAGCAATAACAACAACAATAAAACTGGTCCCTGGTTTGCATACCCCTCACACACAGCACGTGCATACAGGAAAGATGTGAAAATACAAAGCGAAAGCAAAGTGATGTTTCTTGAACATTTTCCCCTGTTAAATGGCAAATAGCTTCAGCAAGCTGCTCTCCAATACATCTTCAGGTTATTAAGGACCCCTAAGTTCCAAAAAGACTAAACGATTCTCCAAAAGTAATACAACCTTAACCTATGACTTTTAGTCATGCCACATATTAGATTGTAGAAGCTGTGTTTACTGTTTGTCCTAAAGATACATTGAAGAAAAACACATGGTAGAAGTGCATAAACACTCACTCATTCAATCAACATTATTAAACACCTGCTATATACCATTCACTGTGAGAACCCTGGAGAGAAAACATACCTGGCCATTGTCTAGTGTGGTGAGGCAAACATTAATCAAAGAGTCATACATATAAATAGAAATGTAAAACATGTTATTATCAAGACATGCTAAATTGTATTACACAAGAGAAAGATCAGAGCAGCCTCCTCCAAAGAAACAATAAATAAACTGCAATTTGAAGAAAAGTTGGAGTGGATTAGGAGATTGGGGAGGTGAGTGAGAAAAAGCCAGCAAGAATGCACGTACACTCAAAAGAATTAATGAAGGACAGTGTGGCCAAAGCATAGGCAGTAATACGTAGAATAATGTGTGAAAACGTTGACAGTGTAGGCAGGAGATAAATCACACAGGGCCTTGGAGGCCAAGTTAAAGATTTGTTCTTTTTTCTAAGACAAATCAGAAGCCATGAAGAGCTTTATGGAAGGGGGGAAATGTGATCAGATTTACATTGGAAAACAATTACCTTGTTTGCAAGGGACAAGTGAGTAGATACAGTTAAATCAGACAAGTATGGGAGTTTGTATTAAGGTGATGATTTCAACAACAAATGTAAGTGGCTGGATTCAAGAGATATTTTAGAAGTAAAATCTAGGAGGCAAAACTGATGTAGATCAGATATGGGGGATGATGAGAGAGATACAAGTTTTGAGTGCAACTTTGAGTTTTTCGATTTTAAAATGGAATGAGATCATTGTGGCTTCTCAGAGAATAACCATACTGGAGGTAGTGGCAGAGTAGGGTGGCAGTAATCATAAGTATTATTTAGGCCATTTTCAGTTTGAGTTATTTCAGGCGTCCAAGTAAATATGTTAAGTAGATAAATAGATAGACAGATATAAAGGCTCCATGCTCAGAGAAGCCGCAGATGTATAGGTGTGTGTTCATGATGGGGACCACCCTTAGTCACATAAGAAAATATTTCTGCTAGTTTTGGCCTCATGGATATTACTTGTCTGACAGTCAGGACTAGCTGCATAATTTTTGAGGTTCAGTGCAAAATACAAATGTAGGGCTCTGGTTGAAGGCAGGAAATCAATCTCCCTCTCACAAGAGCCCACTTCTTCAATGTAGGGTAGACAGATGATGCCCAAGGGATTGAAACCTCCATATCTGGAAGTGTTCAGTACCTGGATTGGGGGAGGGTAGAAAAGGCATGATGAGACATCTGTTGAATGTGCAGGGGCATTGCCGGCCAAAGACAGGGGTGACTGCTGCCCTGCCCAGTCCACAAAGCTGCAGAGTATGTGTCCAACTATAAGCTTTTCCATACATGTGCCCATACTGAATCAGGCAGTGTAGTGCAATGGAAGAATACAGACCATCCCACTCATGTGATCAAACTGGCTCCCTGGGTGGGAGCTGGCAACAGTTACAGGGCATGGGATGTGTCCCCATCCAAATTTCACTTTGAATTGTAGCTCCCATAATCCCCATGTGTCATGGGAGGGACCTAGTGGGAGACAATTTAATCATGGGGGGTCATTACCCTCATGCTGTTCTTGTGATAGTGACTTCTCATGAGATCTGATGGTTTTACAAGAGGTTTTTCCCCGCTTTTGCTAGGCACTTCTTGCTGCTGCCATATGAAAAAGGACGTGTTTGCTTCCCCTTCAGCCATGATTGTAACTTTCCTGATGCCTCCCCAGCCATGCTGAATTGTGAGTCCATTAAACCTCTTTCCTTTATAAATTACCCAGTCTTGGGTATGTCTTTATTAGCAGTGTGAGAACGGACTAACACACTGGCCCGCTGCCAATGTACTGTTCACATGCTCATGAAGCCCTGCTAACCTTGTCAATAAAGCGTTCTAAGCAACTAGTAATAGAACCACAAAGATTTTCTCTGACTGTTGAGTGTTGTGTGTGTACTATGGTTTCCAAATTACTCCTATTTGCTTTAATCAACTTGACTTCCAAAAGTTTAGTTGATGCTAATTTTATGGGTCATAGTTAAAAATTCTAATATATTTCTAATAATCCTTCCACTAAATCAAAGGAAGGGAACATTTATTGAGCATCTACTATATGCCAATTATTGTTATACATGAGTATACATTAAGTCACTGTATATTCGCTCTGAGGTGACATGATTCTGATTAACTATTAATTTAGTGACTCTTGATGTATCCAGAAAATACACATTGAATGCCTACTACCTATTAGGTGTTATGGTAGACACTGAGGATAGATGAAGAGTAGTCTGTCTCTGCAGTATACTTGATATACAGTTTCATTTAATTCTCAAAACAAATCTGCAAAATCAGTATTTTTATATTTATTTTTTAGATTATAGCATTTGATGCTTAGAGAAACTAAATAACTTTTCCTAGCTCTCACAATTTATAAGTGAAAGAGGTAGGACTTGAACTTGTGTCTCTATGACTCTGAGCTCTAAGCTTTTCTTCTTAGCTAATGCTATTTTTATTAAAATAAAACAAAACAAACAAACAAAAAGCTCTGCCTTATGAGTGCTATAGATCTTTCTCAAAGCCATCTCTGCAACTCTGATCCAGGGTACTCTTCCATCTTAAGCTATCCCTGTAAGTGTTCATGCTCATCACATCTGATGTGGCTCATCAGTGTGGCCAGCAGGGAAAGTAGGGGATATGGGATTTCTGCCACGTTTCGCTTATTTATGTGTCCTTCTGTTGAGTGGCTACCTCAGTGGCATTTTGTTACTTGCAATTTTTGTTGTTTTTCATTGTGTTCATCTCCCAGTCAGAATTAATGCTCCTTTTCCTGATATAATTTATTATATAGATTATTTTACTTTTGAAGATGTGTTGATAAATGTCATCCATATTTCCCCCACACCAGAATTAAAAGTTGCAGGAAAGTTTGTGCAAAAGAAGGGAATGGACGTTTTTTGAGCATCCCTACCATGAAAAGGACTTTCTATTCTTATCCTATTTAATCCTCACAACTACTCTATAAATTCAGTGTTATTATTCCCATTTTATTTGAAGAAGCTCAGGCACAGAGAAAATACATAAAAATCCCAGGGCTGTTTATTTCATTAGTACATAATAAGCATCTACTTTTTGCCAGGTATAGTGTTAATCAGTGAACACAATGGCAAATAAAAGATAAAGCCCGTAAGCAACAGATGGGGCCCTGAACACAAAACTCTCTGGTATTAAAGTGCATACTCCTTCCAGAACAGAAGGGTGAGTACTATTAATTTTTTAATTTTACCATTGCAATAGTGTGCTATTATCCACATAGTAGATGTGCCGCAAAGCATGAGCTTAATTATTATTTCCCAAACTCTGATTATTAAACAAAGAGAGTATCCTTGAATTTTCAGAGGATGAGTTCAGACTAAGCTAGCATAGACAATCTAATTGAATATCCATCTTAATGTGAGAATAATGCCAGCTGCAATTGTCCCTGGATGTCACTGGATTCAGCACATTGCTAATGAGAGCCCTATCATCTGTTTGATGGCAGTGTGGTCTCCTTAGTTGTATTCTATTGTGTAGCCAGAGACTGTACCTCTAACCCCAGCCAGCTGTCTCTGCAATTTTTTCTGTTGATGATTAGGGAGTTTAAGCCAAAGAGAATGGTTGGATTCACTTAGAATCACAGACCTTCAACACAGGAAGTTGGGTGTTCAACATAGTCTTTTGATATTATCCAGTTCAGCCTAATACTGCAGAAGAAGAAACAGACAAAGGCTATGGAGATTTTTTAAAGATATGCAGCCAAGTAGTAGCAGAGCCAAGGCTAGAATTTGTGTCTCTTAGCTACAGTATAATCCCAAGCTGAGTATCTAACCATGAAATCCAGGGTAGTGTCCACTTTGCATCTATTATTGTATGATTTCACGATAATATTCCATGATTACATAAGGATTTGTAGTTTATAAGGCTCCTTGATTTTCATAGAAATTTTAGAATGTGGTAGGGAAGTCACTATCATCTCAATTTTATAGATATGAAAATTGAGATTAAATGACTTCCATCTGGTTAGAAGCATCGCTAAAATGTGTGCTAGGCCCATAATATTCACCTTCCAAATGTGTACCTATTGTTTATCTTGGCAAACCACGTTTCTACTCCAGGTAATATTTTTAAACAATCTACTTGATTTTAGGAAAGTATTTTGAGTCTTGTAAACTATTACTTTAGATGGTCACCATAGCATAGTTCGCAGAGAACAAGACAAGAGCTGAGAAGAGCTTCATTATAAAACTGATTCCATCAATTATTAGCTACATGGTCTTGGGCAAGTCACTTAACTTCTCTGAACCTCACTTTTATAATCTTTAAAATTAGAGTAGTAGTAAAATAACTGCATAAGTAGCTCACAAGAGTGTTGAGGGTTTCAAATGGGATAATCTGTTTGAACCCTGTAAACCACAGAGTGCTTTGTAAATGCCATAGGCTGAGGGATATTTAGAAATTCTCAGACATGAGAGATCTAAGTAGCTGATGGCAATTTTTAATGCTAACTTCCTCTTGAATGACATCCATATATCTTTTTCTCTCTGTGATTTTATTTACTGGCTTGGACTGACTTACTTCCAAACCATTTAATATCTGACTAGAAGCAAGAAAAAAAATGTGTGAGACAGATGAAATTTAGTATTGTTTATGATGCCGTATAGTTATAATTTCTTACAAATATGAAGTGCCCCTAATTGCAGAGTCACTTCAACACTGAAATGTTAACACTGTGAACATTTTAATAATGTTAAGAACACTATTTCAAATATTGTTTTAATAATGCTTTAAATTGATTTTTTCTCAAATAGTCAACTGGGTTAAACAAAGTGATAGAAGAACAGGAATAATATTTTACCCTCTTACTGACATGTGCTTCTGTACAACAAAAATAATACAAGAAATAATTCATCTAACGCTTATAGTTGACATACATTTATGTATGTAAACCCCATCATGTGTTAAATTCCCTAGATGATATAAAAATGATCTTGGATAATATGGGCTACCATTAAGAAACCAGTAATATAGTGGGGGTAAAATACTTCAATTCAATTAGAAGAAGAAGACATCCATTTATTTCTCCAACCAAGAAAGGTTTGAGGAGCTGCTATTTGTCAACCATTTATTTTGATGTACTCATTACCCCTGCACTGCTCCTGGCACATGTTGGTGCTTCAAATATTGATTAAATTGTGTGTGAAAAAAGTCAAGTGTAATAATATTTTTCTATTTTTCATAGATTAGAGGGTAGCATTTTTTATTTTTGAATTAAAAACTCCGTTTACATAATATTGATACAAAGTCCTCAGAAAAAAATTTCAGCTTCTGGGAGGGAATAGAAACAGTTTTTCCCTTAGGTTCTGGTTGTTTTTAACTAACTACAAGCATAACCCTGGAAAGAAAATAAAACATCCCAATGGGCTGCAGTTTTCCCAAAACAATTCTTAAGAATTCAGTATCCCTCACTTTTTATGCCCTGTAATCACTATTGCAGGTTTCTCCTGCCAAACTTATCTGACAATAATACCACGTCAATTTAAAAATTACTATTGTTATCTTTGAGTTTTACAGTTATCATAGCAATACCTTTTTTCTCATTTATATCATTTTACATTTCAATAAAACTGAATAGAATTATTTTTTTAAAGCCAGAGCTATAAAATTGGTTTCCATCAATACAAAAGCAGTAATCCTCTCCCTAAAATTTACAATTACTGATAAACACAACAAAACAATGTCTATAAACATCTCCATATCTTTATCAGAATAAAGTACCCTTTTTATTTATATCATGCTGAGATCCACATTCTTTGATATAGTAACAGGATAAATACAAAACTGAAAAGGTTAAGAATCACTGTTCTGAAGCAATGTTATGGAACCTCTTGTGATTAGTACGTGATAACACAGATACACTAGTCTTTAAGTCCTTAGGTAAATATTTATTGAGCATCCACTACTGAACCCATGGTGGGAAATAGAAAAAAATAATACAGTTTCAATTCTACAATGTTTCTGACTCTATTAAAAGGCAAAAAGACATTCAAAATTAGCTTTCATACCTTCAAATATTTGACAAGGAATAGGTATCATGATAGTGTATGTCTACTGAATGAGCATCTCCTCTGATCTAGGCTCATACATTATCTTATGTAATATTGAAACTACCCACAGGTGATAGCATGACCATTTTTCATTGGAACTCAGAAAGATTCAGAGAGCCTAAGAATGTTGTCTTATAGTAAGCAGCCGGTAAGGGTAAAGCAAGAATTAACTCCAATAACCAAACTCCTACCTGCTGTCTGTTTTTTCAAATAAAGGTTTTTGGAACACAGCCACACATGTCCATTTACTTATTGTCTATAGTTGCTTTTTCATTCAAACAGCCTATTTGCAGCGGTGATTATTTGGCCAGAAATGCCTAAAATATTTACTATCTGACCATATGCGAAACAAATGCTGAACTATGCTCTAGACCTTAAACAATGAACAGAAAAAAATATTTATTTATTTAACACTGTTCTGTTGTCATGTTTATGTATCGATTATTATAAATGTTCAAAATACAAAACCCTGAGTCCTTTCTTGAAGGAGCCTACAATTTATCCAACAGGAAACAGAGAGAGAGAGAGAGAGAGAGAGAGAGGAAGAAAGAAAGAAAGAAGGAAAGAAGGAAAGAAAGAAAGACATCATTCTGTATCAGTTATTCTCCATCTACTGGGAAAAAAAGCTAAATTCATAAAATATTTTACTTTTAATGACCAGGCTACCACAACAATAAAAATATTTTTCAAAGGGACCCATGGCAGACACAAACATTTACAAATATTTATTTTTTAAGCTTCATTGAGGTATAATGGCTATGGAAAAAAATGCACATAATGTATACTTTTGATGATTATGAATATATGTATATGCTCATAATGCCATTGTCACAATCAAGGTATTAACCATATTCATCAACCCAAAATATTTCCTTGTGTTCTCCTCTGTACATTTGTGTATGTTTTTTTCCATGGTGAGAACACTTAACATGAAATCTATCTACTTAACATATTTTAAAGTACATAATACCACGTTGTTAACTATAGGTACTATGTTGCACAGATTTCTAAAATGTATTCATCTTAACTGAAACTTTATAACCCATTTCCTCTTCTCCCCAGTCCCTGGCAACCACTATTGTATTCCCTGCTTCTATGAATTTTAGTACCTTATATAATTGGAGTCATGCAACATTTATTCTTCTGTGACTGGCTTATTTAATTTGGCATAATGTCCTCTAGGTTCATTCGTGTTGTCATGAATGAAAGACTTTCCCCCTCCTCATCATCTTCTTTTTCTCTTTTGTAAGACTTTATTCTTTTAAAAGAGTTTTAGGTTCACAGCAAAATAGAGAGAAAGGTATAGAGATTTTTCCATATCCCCCAGTCCCCATATATATATCACCCCCCTCTTTATTAACATCCCCCAACATAGTGGTACCGTTTTTACTGTTCATAAGCCTCCATTAACATATGTTATCACCCTAAGTCTCTATTTTACATTAGGATTTATTTTTGATACATCACACAATGGTAAAAACAAATAAGCTACCAAGCCATGAAAAGATAGAGGAAACTTGAAAGGATCTTTCGAATTTAAGGAAGCCATTCTGAAAAGGCTACATACTACATGAGTTCAACTATACGATGGTCTGGAAAAGGCAAAACTATAGACATGGTGAAAAAAATAATCAGTGGTTGCCACAGGTTAGAGAAAAGGGAGGATTGAGTAGGTGAAACTCAAAAGATTTTCAGAGAGTGAAAATAAATCTAATGTATGATGCTATAATGGTGGATACATTTGTACAAACCAGTAGAATGTATAACACCAAATCGTTTTCTGTTTAGGATTGACTAACATACCATTGCATATATACCACATTTTCTTTGTCATTCATCTACAGACAGACATCCCTAACAGACAGAATACATTTCACAATTTCTGTTGCAGTATGGTTTGATCATGTGCATGAGCTCTAGTCACTGGGATAAGAACATAAGTTATATGTAGCATTTTCAGGTCAAGGTTTTTGAGAGATGGATATGCTCCCTTCTACACACTATTTCTTCTGTTGGTAGGATGCAATGATGGAAAGACCATAGAGGATGGTGGAGCCAGATGAAATCAGGTCTCCGCAAAGAAAAGAACTGCCTACAGACCAGAAACATTCACCTCAGATTGTTGTTTGAGCCATTGGACATGTTACATCTATTTATTATTGCAGAGCATCCTCTGCTAAATAATATAGAAATTGGTACTTTGAAGCAAGGTGTTGCCATAGCAAACATATAAACTATGTGGCATTGGTAGGTTACAAGGAAGTGTGAGTGAGGTTACAAGGAGCCTGCAGAAATGAAGTCTCATTGAATTCAGAAGTAAAATACCTGGTAAAGCTTTTGCTTATAAGAATTTGAAAGACAGACCAAATTCCCATGAGCCTATAGCTCAAGGAGCAAAGGTATCAAAAAGCCAAAATATTACTGTGTAATAGCTATTATTTGCCATTTTAAGAAATACATTAAATGAAAAAGATGAGTTTTGTCAAGAATTCGCTGCTTTGAGAGCTTTAATAGAAGGAATTTAGAAAGAGTCTGGAAAATTGGGGGCTTTGTATAGTTGGAAAATTATTTCATTGCTTTTGTATTTAAAATGTTTTGAGGACTAGAGATGTAGTAACAATTCTTAATTGAACGACAGGCTTAAGTTATTGGCAAAAATCAGATTAAGAATGAAGGAGAAAGGACATGGAATTGAAACAGCAAAGAAATACACAGATTTGATGTCTGCGTTTAAGAAAGAATTCTGGTTGTGTTGATGGACTACATGTTAACATGATACCAATGAAAGCAAATGCGGATTAAATGCCTCAGAAGTTTTTTAGGGAATTTGCATTGCCCAAAAAACCCAAGAGTAGAAAACGGTCCTCAGATCTCCAAAAATTCACTGATAAGCAGCAGCTTGTGAATGCTACACATTCTCTTTCCAAAAATCAATTCAGGTCTCCATGGAGGATACTCAGTGAAGAAGAACTTTCCAGAATTCAGAACCAGAGGCCACATAGAATAATGACAAGATAATGATTTCAGAGAGAAGATTCCATTTCTATTTAAAACAATTTTTCAACTGTGGTTTTACTCAATGCCAGACAAGTTAGATTTCATCAGTAGTGTAAACCAGTGACTATGCGGTTTCCTCATTCTTTTCTTTTTTTTTTTTTTTGAGACAGGGTCTCACCATGTTGCCCAGACTGGAGTGCAGTGCTGTGATCTCGGCTCACTCCAACCTCCCTACCTGTCCTGCATGTACCATTGCATATTATGAGTGGAGTGTGTGTGCAAGTGTGTATTCATAGCTTTCTAGGTGACCAGAGATCTTATTTGAACTTAAATAATAAATTTGCACACTACCAAGAGCTCCTGGTCTTTGAGATAAAAATCTTAACCTCATGGGAAAGATGGCTAAGTTAGCACCAGTAAGATTCTGTTTAACACAGAGGGAAATGGCAAAGTCATTGTTTCTCAGCAACCGATTAGCAAAGATGTTACTGCCAGGAAAGGCCCTGATATAATTTGTATCAATTACCTAATTTATATTTAAATACTTTAAATGATAGTGACTATGTCTGTTTTGTGCATTTATTTAATAGAGATTACTGAATTCCTACCATGTTTAAATTCCCAGGAAAGGGAGAACTACTAATGTATGGCCACCTATGTGTAAGAAACTATAATGGAAATAAAACCTGTCTCGAAAAAATTGCCTGGCGTATCTTTCTTCCAAGTTATGCCTCCTTCCATTTCTTTTTGTGAAGTCAGTCCCTCTTATATATTTTGAAACATTTAAAATCTACTTCTCTCCCCTTTTCCAGATCCAAAACTCTTTTCTGGGATCCAAAACTCATTTGTGCTTTGATAAATATCTAATTTTTTAAAGATTTAGTTGGCAAGTCAGTATTGTAGTTAAATTATATTCAGTTGTTTTGCAATACTTAGTGGAAATGACACACTGAAACTTCAATTTGAGTCAAATTTCATTATAGTTTTGAAATGGAATGGATTGACGAGTACTAGTAATAAAACCAAAGTAGAAAAACAGGGTATGATGGCATGCACCTGCAGTCCCAGCTACTCAGGAGGCTGAGGTGGGAGGATAACTTGAGTCCAGGAGTTTGAGACTGCAGTGTACTATGGTTATGCCTACACTCCAGCCTGGCCAACATAGCAAGAATCCATCTCTAAAAAAGTTAAATAAAAAAATAAATTAAATTATTGCTTAAAAAAGTAAGCCTCTGTAGAATCATTTGTTATTTTGTAGTGTGAAAATTTTAAGTACTGTAATAAGGATTCTTTTAAAATTGATTGCAGGAAATTATTCAGAGCCGTTAAGTGCCAGGTTGTTAAATAGTGTTCAGAAGTGCTTCTACATGCATATGATTGATTAATTACCTTGCAAACAACCCTTGGGATCTCTTATAAGTCTTTTGTATTAAGGCTACTTATCCCTCCTACACACTGCTCTTAACTAGAGTATTAGTTTTATCATTTGAAAGCTTTGAATTGAGTGGCACAATTTTTTGGACTTCAAAAGCTACTTCAATTCAGGAATAGAGATTGTCAATATCTAGGATATCTAATATTGTATATAGAGACATTGGCAGACGTTAAACATAGATATATTATAGAGTTTGATTCTAATGAGTCACTAAAGGAAACTTCCAGAGCTAATACTCTTACTAGTAGATAGTGTTACTATTCTTCAGCCTCACAAACTTTTTTTTCCTGTCAGTATCATTATTTAGCATTCTTCATGTAAACTAGTGACTCAAGTCAGCACAATGAGTAATGCTGTTATAGTTAACACATATTATATATCAAGTAAATTATTCCATGCTTTTAAAATCCATAGATCTAAATTTCACCCACAGCAAATATAAATGCTCACAGGAGACATTTGCAAAATTAGATAAGTAGTGTTAGGAATAGATGATTATCATATTTATTTTAATAATTGATTAAAATTATAAATCAAGAAGCTAATAGTGTTCAGTTAAATTTTATTGAATCAAATTTCTTTATTCTTTTGGTGTGGAGTCATTTGCTTTTTATTGACAAGCAGATTGGTATTTTTTTATATTAATGTATTTTGAGGTCTCTGAATTTGTGACCTCGGTGAATTAATTTCACATCATATATCAGTTTCCTCATCTGTAAAATAAAGAAATTAAATTCTAAACTTTAAAATAAACCTTTTAGCTCAATGTTAATATATGGTAACATAGCATTTGAGTACTTAAAAATTGTAGATAATAAACAGTAATTCACCACCATTTAGTGAGCACCTTTGGAATTATATAGACTATCCTAGGGAAAAATGGTAGATTATATATTATCTGATCTAAATAGTCTTAGTCATGGACTTTGTATTAAAAGGGAATGGGAGCCATTTGTTTGTGATCAAATATATTAGGTGAATCCAGTCTCCTAAAGCCATCATGATAAAAGTCATCAAAGAGCCACTTCAGGCCCTATATTTCTGAATATTACTTTACTATCAAAATTATGTCATGACAATAACATTTAAAAATTTCATTTTGGCTTCAAGGGTGCATATGTAGTTTTGTTTTATTGGTAAAATCGTGTCAAAGATTTCATAACGAAGATGCCAAAAGCAATTGCAACAAAAGCAAAAATTGACAAATGGGATCTAATTAAAATTAAGAACTTCTGCACAGCAAAAGAAACTATCAACACAGTAAACAGGCAACCTACAGAATGGGAGAACGTATTTGCAAATTATGCATCTGACAAAGGTCTAATATCCAGCATCTGTAAGGAACTTAAACAAATTTACAAGTGAAAAATGAAAAACCCCATTAAAAGGGGGGAAAGGACATGAACAGACACTTTTCTAAAGAAGACATGCCTGAGGCCAACAAGCATATGAAAGCACATGCAACAAAGCTCAGTATAACTGAGCATTAGAGACAGTAGCATTGTTACTGATAAGGGCATATCTTATCAGAATACATGATATAAGTGACAAATGAATGGCTGTTAATCTAAATTAGATGGTTATTTCAGCTTTGACTGAAATCAAAGTATGACAGATTGCATGTGGTTTTATACATACACTTACATATATCTATATAGGCATGTGACAAGAATGTCATAAGATTGTCTATCATTCTGTAAAAACCCTAATTATACACTTTATGGAGAGAAAGGTAGAGGAGGAGAGAGAGAGAGACAGAGAGGGAGAGACTTATTATTAGTTTTTTTAACTTGAGTGAAAATAGCAAGCTATGAGTGAGAGAAGCTTGGTGTAGCATAAACTGAAAAGTCATAGGATTTCATTTCCACTGTACATACAAGAACATATACAGATATAATCCAAGATAAGCCACTTAAAATCCCTAAGCCTCAATTCCCTTAGGTATACACCAAATTGTAATGAATATGAAAATCAGAATGTAACAATAATTAAGAAAAATATAGTTATTAATATAAATTATGTTTGAAATTGCAAATATGTATAATAAACATACAGGCATGAAAAAAGTCTATTAATAGAAATCTAGTGCATATGATAAGGGACTAGCAGTCAACCCATTTACATACACACAGATACACACATATACACTCAGCATGCAAATGTACTATATACACAGCCATAAACGCATCAAACTATTTATGTTCATATGTGTAGTTATTGCTAATAGAAACTCCCAAATAAATATTAATAATTCTTGCAAAAAATAATTTGCTCCTCCATATACTCCTTTATTTTGCTAAGTTTGAACATTATTCAGTAAGGATTTCTTCTTTGGAAAGACATGAAAACAATAAGCAAAATTCTTCTGGTTAAAGATGCAATATATATATCCAATGCAAACATATGAGCAGTGTCAGAGATCTCTTCATTAGTGATGGCTTCTGATGGTATGAGGGGCTTAACCAGGCAGTGAGGATTCAAGCTGCCATCTAATGAGCAGGTGCCCTTACACAACCTTCTCCTCAACTCCTGCAATTCTCTGGGTTTGACTGATTCCTCATCCCCATTCAAGATGCAATAAGATTTCTGCTCTGATTAGATAATTTATGGTTTAACACAACTGACTCTAATATTTTCAGGCCTAGCATACTGTTACCAGACATCATTTACCCAATTTTTGTGGGATAATAGCCTCTGCTTAGTTACATCAAAGTTGTGTGGCCTAAGGCGGGTCACATTTCACATTAAGCAATAATAAGTAACATTTGTTCTTTGTGCATAGTGCTTTCTCTTTCATATGTTACTCAATATTATAACAAGTCTCCCAATGAGGCAGACACTATTATTTCCATTTAAAAGATGAAGGTGTTGAGGATTAGAGTGGGTCAAATTACCCAGAGTAATTTTTAGGTAATTTAGTGGAGCCAAAACTCAACTCTCTGAGAGCCTAAAAGATGAGCTATTCTACTAGAAGACTCTTCTAACAATCTAAGCTTCAATGTCTTTACCTGTAGGGCTCCTACAAGTGCTAACGAGATAACTCACCTAAGTAAAGTACCCAGCAATAGCCAGCATGTAGTATGAATTTAATAACGTGGAGAGTTAGCCGCAGTAGCAGCAGCAGCAGCAGCAGGAGTGAGTGGAAGCCCATGAATGCTTTATTAGAATGTCATAGAGTATTTTCTATCTTAAACATGTCTCATTTATAAGTTATCAAATAAAGAACAAAGATGTAACTAACTCTGACTTAAGATATGTAATTACCCATTTAAAACAAAACACTGGAATTGTCTACATAAAAGGAAAGGAAATTTAAACAATTTCTCACATCACTTTCTGCCCTAGGCATTTAATATGATTCTATTAATGGGAAACCAAAAAAAAAAAGTCTCTTTCTAGGAATTATATGTATATACCTCTCTGAAAGCTCTATTACCAATTTTAATGCTTTATGTAAACTTTTGATTTAATAATATCCCGAATAATCCTGAATATCTATGTGATATACATTCAGAGCAAAGCTTTGGCCCATATGGAAAACGGGAAGGTCCAAATGCTTTTGTTAAATAAAGCTGTCAGCTACAAACATACCTGTGAGATCTTTGTCCTATTGTATAATTCATTTTTACACCTTTATATTCCCTGGAGCTAGGAAGGAAGCAACCATGGCTTAATGGGGCCATTTTTAATTCCTTCCACCCCCACTCCTGCCATCATTTTGTGTACAGGAGTTTCAACCAGCCAGTTTCTTTAGAACCAGCACCAGGGAATGCCATAACAATGAAAGATGGAATAAATGTGTGTCTGAGACTAGTTTCCTCACAAGACCACCATCTGCTTTTTGAAGTCCATAAAAAGCTAAAATGCCTACTTTCTGGGAATTTTTCCAGCTGTGTGAAACAAAACAGAAGCTTTCATATATGATGGAGTAGTATTTAAATTCTTACCCCATTACTTTCTAGCTATGGAACCTTCATTTAGTTACTTCTCCTTTCTAAACTTCAGTTTTCTTATCTGCCAAATGGGGATGATACTGCCAGTGGTGTTTGAACCAGAGCAACTCCATCTTGAATAGGTGCTAGGTAAAATAAGGCTGAGACCTACTAGGCTATGTTCTCAGATGGTTAAGGCATTCTAAGTCACAGGATAAAATAGGAGGTCAGCACAAGATGAAGGTCATAAAGGCCTTGCTTATATAAAACAGGTTGCAGTAAAGAAGCCAGCCTAAACCCACCAAAATCAAGTTGGCCACAAGAGTGGCCTCTGGTCATCCTCACTGCTACACTCCCAACAGTGCCATGACAGTTTACAAATGCCATGGCAACAACAGGGAGTTACCCTACGTGGTCTAAAAAGGGGAGGCATGAGTAAACTACCCTTTGTTTAGCATATTATCAAGAAATAACCATAAAAATGGGCAACAAGCAGCCCTCTGGGTTTCTCTGTCTATGGAGTGGCCTTTCTTTCATTCCTTTACTGTCCTAATAAACTTGCTTTCACTATACTCTATGGACTTGCCCTGAATTCTTTCTTGTGTGAAATCCAAGAACCCTCTCTAGGGGTCTGGATTGGTACCCATTTCCAGTAACAATACTACCTACCTTTCTTGATGGTTATAAACACTAAATATGTTGGAACTAAACCTCTTAGCTGCTTCACACGTATTGGCCACTCGAGAAGAATGAGTTCCCTTTGGCTTGCTTTATATTCCCACTGCACAGGGACACATCATAAGAGGCTCCTGTTGACTAAATAACAAATAGAATAACAATAATAATATTAGCAACTAATACTTAGTTCTTATGTGTCAGATACTTTTCTATGTAATCTATTCAGCCCTCTCACGAACCAGACGAAGCATCATAGAAAGAGGAATACATTTCTTAAGACCACACAGGCAGTAAATTACAAAACTGGATTTAGACCTATGCAATCTGGCTTTAGAATCTATACTTTAAATATATTTTACTACCTAAATGTTTCTCCAGACAGATTCCTATGTCCAGGGCCTGCAATGGATGAGAAATAGAGCAATGGAAAAGTAATGAATGTAAGCTTTGTATATTGACCTCTAAATAAATCTTCTCTTTTTCTGTACACAAACCCTGTTACCAACATGTAAATGCCCTGTTGAGGTCTTTTGCCCACTGAAGTGTGAAATGATCTAAAACCCTTTGCAGGCCTTGCTTTCGATGTCTCTGTTTCTCTTTCCCAAATTTGAACCTGCACTTCTGCAAGCCGTTCTTGCCTCAGCATTTTCCCTTTGAAGAACTGTTTGGGGTCACATTTGCAGTCTGAACTCTGGTCCTGTCTTTGAGGTGGGAAGCTGCCTTCTCCCCTTGACTGCAAGTATTATGACAGCTGTGGTAAGAAGTGTGCTGGCTTTCTTCCCTAATCTCAAAGTACTCAGGCTGATTTTTTGGTTTTGGCATAATCAAAGTTTGACCTTTGATTGGGAAAGTGTCTAGAATTACTAGCTAAAAAAATACAAACTCTATACTTTTACTTTGACTGCCTCCTGGTCGACCCCATTGTAACTCGTACAGACATCTCTTTGGCTTTTTTTTTTTTTTTTTTTTTTTGGTTTCATAAAAGTGGACGTAGACATAGCTGAGAAAGGTTGGAGGAAGAACAAGACTGCTGAGACCAGGTTATCCCTGCTGACTAAGGTGGATCTTTCTAAACTTTCTAAATTTTCCTTCTAAACTGGAAGAAAACTAAACCAAAAAGGAGTTTAGATAGATCATTCTAAGTCAAAGAGAACAAGTGATCAGATGGTGAAATAAAGTCAGGCATAGTGCCACCTAGTGGACAGTCCTTGGTAATTAAAAAATTGAATAGGGAAGGATTTTACTGAGTCAAGAGTTTTGTTGTAGTTCTGCATGACATTTCCTGTCCACTATATTCTCCGGTGAGTGATTGTGGACACAGGAGGAGTCAGTTCTTGTCAAAAGGAACTAAAAATAACTGGAATTCAGAGACCAACACAAGTTAGTATAGGATCCAGAGGAAGTAATCCTTTGAAATATTTGTTTCAAAGGATCAAATAGTTGGACAAACATTTGAAAAAAGATGAATCCAAGTATTAAAGATAATATAACACTAGAAGGTAGTAGACTATGCAACTTGAAGAAAAGCCGACTGTAAATGTGTATCACATTGTCTCAGGATGCTGGTCTGTTTGGGTTGCCAGAGCAAATAAAAATACAGTGTCCAGTTAAATTTGATTTTCATATAAACATCATTTTTTTAAATATAACTTGTACAGACTAGGTAGCTAGTCAGACATGAGCAGAACAGCAGAGGACTCCCCCCACCCTGCCAGAAATGTCAGGTGACCATCAGGTGATGGTCTGGCAGTTGTTACAGTGTCTCTCTAAAATAATAATTGGTCGCAGCCTGAGCCAGGAAAACGCAGTCTCCCAATAGACAGAAACACCTGACGCTGGTGATCAGCAGCTTCCCAATAAGATCTCGGGAGTTGGGCGAGTGAGCTCAAGTATGTGCATTAAAAGGCAAAATGGTAGAGTTTAACTGGCATATGACCTTCCAGGGACATTTGACTAGTAATGGAAGAAGGCCTCAAGTCAGCAGGTGTACAACTCCAGTAAACACACTACACATGCTCACCCCCCAAGTGCCAGAAGGCCACTGCACATGCGGACAGCTCACCACAATGAAAGAATCAGGGGAGATGGGATACATCCTGCAAGTATGCCTGCTACAATAGGTAGCTAGTCAGAAATGAGCAGGGCAGGAGAGGGCCTCCCCGCACCCACCAGGAATGTCAGACAACCATCAGGTGACAATTTGGCATGACTGATTATCATTCTAAAAATGATAATCAGTCACAGGCTGCAGGGAGAGGCAGTTTCCCAATAGGTAAAAACACTTGAAATTGGCAATCAGCAGCTTCCAATAAAATCTTAGGAACTGGGAGAGTGAACTCAAGCATGCACATTAAGAGAAAAAAATAGCAGAGTATGACCTTCAGGGTGCATTCCACTGGAAAAGGGAAGAAAGTCTTAGGTAGGCACACACACACTTCTTAAACGTATTGTGCATGCTCACATCTCAGGTGTGAGTACGCCACTGCACATGCAGGCGGCCCACCCTAAGGGAAGAATCATGGGAAAAGGGACGCAAGACCTTGGAAGTATGTCAACATATAAAATTCCAAGTCAAAATGTCACAAGCCACACCTGATCTTCACATGCCTACTTGGCCCTTCTCCACTTGGAAAAGTGGGAAAAAGTATAATTTCCTTCCTTTTGTTTCTGCTCTAAAACTTTTTAGTAAACTTTCGTTCCTGCTCTAAAACTTGCCTCAGTCTCTCCTTCTGCCTTATGCCTCCTCAGTCGAATTCTTTCTTCTGAGGAGGCAAGAATTGAGGTTGCTATAGACCCATATGGATTTGCCACTGGTAACATAAGTATGTCTCAAATACTGCATGGTATGTACTTATACTAAAAAAAATATGTTTTTTTTAAAATCTGAAATTCAAATTTAACTGGGTGCTCTCTATATCTTCTGAAAAACCTGTGTTTGGGCTTGAAAAATAAAAATAAAATTTTAAGCCCCTTCGTGGCCAAGGAAACTCCAGAGAAACTCTGGAAGCTGAGTTCATGGCTATGGCAGGATGGGAGATTGGATTCCCCTCATTATACTTCCTCCATTGCTAACAACTATTAGGCTTTTCTTCCTTAAGGGCTAAGTAGAAATCAGCACATTCAAAAGACTACTAGCTTGTCTTGCTATGTACAGAACAAAGACGAGATGAGATTAATCATTCCTTCACCCTTCCCTCAGAAATCTGCTTTCTCCATTACCTTTTTCCTCAAATGTTCACCTTATCTTGTGTAAGATGTAAATTTCCTAGGCATTAGCTATAGACTCACAAGTATGTCACTTGTCTCGCTGCCACCCCCACCCCTCCCCTTTTTAAAGAAAATTTATAAATACTAAACCTCCTGAGAACTACTTTGGACAAAATAAACACAAGTGCCGCTGTGACTCCTGTTTTTCCCATGCACGCTGACAAGCTGGCTCAATAAACCTTGACAATGTGAGATTTATGCCTCAGTTTGAATAACTCAAACTGAGGTTGTCAGACTTAACTCAATAACTAACTGAGCAGTAGTGTTTCTATACAAGAATTCCTTCCCAGCATTTCTCAGGAAATGTGTACATTTTTTTCTGAATCCCTAGGAAGATTAAGTGAAGAAATTGAAAAAAAATGGCAAAAACCATTATAATTCTCTTGTAAGTATTAAAGAATAACAAATGACATTGAGATATTATAGGTTTGAAGAAATCCTTTTATGTCAGTAAAAAGTAAGAGCAGGAAATATTGGCATTAGGAATGTAAAGTCAAAGTCAATATTTCTAGGAGCAGAATAGGAGTATATAACTAGCTAATGTATTATAAATGAGTATCTGTGGTACCGTCTGCTGTTTAATGATGAATCATCCTTATAAATAAAACAAAATTAACAAATATAAACGCTTAATCTATCTCATACAAATCCTATGAATGCTATTCCAAAAAAAACAAGAGTCAAGGTTTTGGAAGCCAAATATGTCAGCATGGTGGCCTCTTTATTTACCATGTGAGTCTGTAGTGCCATTTATCTAGATGGGAGAACTAAATGTTATATTTTTCAAACACTACCTAATAATGCTTGCTGGTGTTTTTCAGTGTTTGAAAATTTGGCACAGGCTACAGTACCTCGTAAACACTACTATTAACATATCCATAATAATGACTAAAGAGTCTCCAAGATGGTTCCCAGTGATCCTTACCTTCCAGTATACATGTCTTTGCCTTGCTTCCCAGTGTACACATCTCCCAGTATACACAAGTGTAGTCCCTGCCTACCACCTACAAGAGTTGTTCTGTGTGGCCAAGATGATATGGCAGAAGTGGTGGTATGCAGCTTCTAAGATTAGTTATAAAAGTTACTGGAACTTCTCTCTCTCTCTCTCTCTCTCTCTCTCTCTCTCTGTCTTTTCTTTTTTCTCTCTTTCCATACTACTACTTCTGGGGAAAAGCCATATTGTAAACAACCCTAAGGAGATACCCATGTGGCCAGAAATTGAAGCCTCCTGTCAACAAATATGTAAATGATCTTGGGCACAAATCTTCCATATCCAGTTAAATTTTCAGAGGCTATAGCCTCAACAAATAGCTTGCATCAAACTTCATGAAAGACCCTGGGGCAGAACCACTTCCAGATTCCCGACTTTCAGAATCTGTGTGAGATTTAAAAAAAAAAAAATTGATTTTTTGCTGATAAATTTCAGGGCAGTTTGTTATACAGCAATAGACAATATAAAATATGAAAGAAATTGTAAGTATTTTAAGAATAATATGATTTTTAGAATTAAAAATTCCAAGCAATTCTGATTTTTCATTTGAAAATCCCAAAGATGACTATCTTTCAGGAAGTTCACCACTGGAATACGGAAGATGTGCATGGATAATATATCCTTTAACCTGGTGAGAACTGTATTAGGAACATATGCTCTGTGGGAAGTGTGAGTTCTTAACAGTGTTAGGTGGTTAGGCCAAAAAATGTGGAAAATAGATGTAAGGTTCTCAAAGTAAGCAAATAAACTCAATGGGTTATTTCTTTACTGACATTTGGTATCTTTTCACATCTCAACAAAATTCATTTTGTCCATGTTAAGATTTTTTTTTTTTTTTCTAGAGTGTAGTGGTGCGATCTCTGCTTACTGCAGCCTTGACCTCCCAGGCTCAAGCAGTCCTCCCACCTCAGCTTCCTGAGTAGATGGGACTACAGGTGTGCACCACCACACCCAGCTAATTTTCTTTATTTTTTGTAGAGATGAGTTCTCTCTATATTGCCCAGGCTGGTTTCGAACTCCTAGACTCAAGCGATCCTCCCACCTTGGCCTCTGAAACAGTTGAGATTATAGGCATTAGCCACTAAAATTCCTAATAATAAGTGAATTGGATTTGTTTTATGACTTGGACTTTCTTTGTGTTTTTATTGTCAAATAACACATCCAGATTTTCTGGTGCTTACTCTTAAATAGCCACATTTTAGGCTCCTTTCCAAGAATTCTACAGATGTAGCAGATTCTACTGGTCCACACATCATTGAAAGAAATTCAAGGGCTATGAAGTATGAAGGTTGGTTTAAATCAAGGCACTGATATTACTTGTGCTACTTAACACTTCTAATCATTAGCTCCTTCATTTGTTAAATGGGGCCAATAATGCTTATGTTATGGGCTATGTGAGAACGAAAAACCAGTAAAACATCTGGCAAACAGCATATGACAATAAAGAATTCTCAACATTATTATATCACTTGATTATTATTCTACTATACTGTGAAGTCAATAGGCAGTTTTTTAAATGTAATATTTAAATATACAACATAAAATTCTCACAAATTCAGCAAATGTAACCCGTGCCCAAGTAAAGGAACATATTAGTTTTTTCATCTCAGAAACTCCATGATTTCTTTGAAGCATAAGTCACACCCTCTCCAAGAGTAACCCTACCATGATTCCTAATGCATTGGTTAATTTTGCCTGTTTTTGAAATTTATGTCAATAGAATAATAAAGTATGTCCTCTTTTTGACCTAGGTTCATTTGATGTATAGTATTTCATTGTGTGAATATACCAGAATTTGTTTACCTATTTTAATGTTGATGAGCACTAGAAGTTTTAGGTGGGGAATATATATTATGAACATAGACGAACACTGCTACACATTTCTGTCGGGTACTCTGGTAGCTGAATAATGGTTCTCCCAGTATAACTACTTCTTAATTCCTAAAACCTCTGAATGTGTGACTTTACACAACCAAAGAAATATAAGGACTATGAGATTGAGAAAGTGTCCTTGATTGTTCAGGGGGGGCTAATCTAATCACGTAAGTCCTTAAAAGCAGGAAACCTTTCCCTTTCCCAGTTCTCTCTCTCTCTGTGTGTGTGTGTGTGTGCGCGCGTGTGTGTGCGCACGCGCGTGTGCGTGCGCACGCATATGCATGTATTGAGAGAGGGAGAGAGATATAGAAAGGGGACAGAAATTCCAACATTACTGGCTTAAAGATGGAGTTAGGAAGCCATGAGACAAGGAATACATGGAGCTTCTAGAAGTTGGAAAGGGCATAAAACCAGATTCTAACCCAAAGCCTCCAAAAGAAACACAAAATACTTTGATTTTAGCCCAGTGAGGCCTGTTCAGACATTTAACCTAAAACATTGTAAGACAATAAATTTGTGTTGCTTTAAACTACTAAGTTTGCAGTAATTTGTTATAGGAGCAACGGAAAACTAATGCAGGTGTATCTCTAGTGATGGAATTGCTGGGCCATGGGGAAAGCTTATGCTCGCTTTTATTAAGAACTGCCAAATAGTTTTTCCATAGTGATGGTTTTTACCAGATTATACTTAACACTATGGGGCTTTGCAATTTTAGTTCCTCCTCATCCTTCTCAGCATTTGGAATTTTCTTTTTTCATTTCAGCTCCTCTGGTGAATTCATATTATGCTTTTTCATTTCTTGATAATTAATAAAGTTGAACACCTTTTGGGCATATGGCATGCTATCTTGCAATGTTCACTGTTAAGACATCACCATTTTTGATGTCTTTTTATTACTCAATTATAAGATTTTTTTAATCCTCTGGACATAAGTCTTTTTTTTCCAGATTATTGCAAATATCTTCATGTATTCTTCTAGTTTGTCATGTTTTTCTTTTACTCTCTTACTGGTGTCTTTTGATGAAGCCAAAAAATAAGATTAAGAGCTTCTTAATCTCTTTGTAGTCTATTTAAGAAATCCTTATTCCAAAGTCATAACATTTTTTTCCTATGATTTCTTCTAAATCATTTTTTTCTGTCTTTTATATTTAGATCTGCAATTCATCTGTAAGACAAAAGTTATAAATCTCCTATTACAAATGGAAAAATCAAGTTACATATGGAGATTTCAATATCAGACAGGAGATGAGAGAACAGCTTGAATTCTGGTCATCTGCCTCGCTTTTTTATAAACAGTGCTGTATCCACTGACCTCCCAAAAGCCATCCTTGATGTTCCAGAATCACACTGATCTCTTCTTCCCATAGCCTCTGCAGTTCTCAACCCCATTTGTGAAATGCATCTTATAGTAATTGTAGATATCGTATGCATTTGCACACATCGCCTTCCCTGCTGGATGGTTTGGCCGCTTGTGATCAATGGCTGCCTTTCTATTCATCTTTATTGGGATCAGAGCATTATCCCAGCATAAAAATGGTGATGCTCACTACATGGTCTACTAGAATTTCTAGTTGTTAAAAGAAGGAATGAGTTACCATTTATTTCTCTGTTTTACATCAATATTTTAAATTACAACAATGACTTGCTATAAAACCGAAGAAAGTCACTAGAAAAAAAGAAAAACCTTGTTGTAAGTAACAGTTCTCTGGCATAAAAACTTTCTGAGAAAATAAAAATTCTTAAATTACAAATAGGTGTTTTAAGTGCTAGATAGCAATGAGAATATGTGTTAACAATTTATAGTTTTCTCTTCTCAGAAGGCTTATTCTTAGTTACTTATCCTTAAATTAAAAGGCATATCAAGTTAATGTAGCCTGATATCGTGAGCTGCATTTTATGTCATCAGCATCTTTAGCCTTCAATCATTTTGTATACTCAGGCTGCCTTCAGAGGGCCATTTGTGTTTTCTGAAAATCCCTTCCTATCAATCCTTTCTCAGTGATTCTTTTTAAAGTTAATTTTAAGATGTGTTTCCCTGGTTTTCTAGTACCTTTTTTTTTCTTCTCCCTATATTACTGCTTTTGTAACTACATAGTCTAATATTTCTAAAATATGTTTATAACAGCATCTTTCTCATATGCTATTCATGTGCATTGTCCTACATCATTAACTTGTTAAAGTCAACATGATAGCAATGGAACATGGTTAATTCAATTTAGCACTTAGAGTCATTAAATTCTCCTCGCACTCACGCACGCTTGGTGCTTTGAGGAATCCTGTCCCCATCACTCTTCCACTGGGAGAGTATAAAGAGAAAAAGATTTGAAGTGAGGTAGGCATGTGTTCAAGTTCCAGCTTTGCCACATTCCAACTTATATCCTTGGACAAACTGACTTAACCTATGTCTTTATTTTTTAAATGAGTGTGTGTGTGTGTGCGTGTGTGTATACATGTATGTATATGTAAAACAAAATATAGGATTGTTCTGAGAACCAAAAAAGTTTGTAATGCAAAGTGTTTAATGCAATGTCTATATGATCATAGTAGGTCCTTGATAATGTTAGTTCCCTTTTTCCCCCTGAGGAAACAAAGTTTAAAGGTAGATTAAATATTCTTATTGACATGTAAGCATATATACGAAACTAATTAGGAGTTAGTGAGCATTCTTGAGAAACAAATTAGACTGATCAAATTTGAAAACAACAAGATTACTCTGGTGAGAGTGTGGGATAAAGACAGCGAAATGAAATCTTTATGGACCAAACGGATACCATTAAATGGGCAAAGAAATGGGATTCTTGGGGCCATTGTGATGTGGAGAATGCACGCCCTGTTTGTGTGTGTTACAGTTCCAATGGTCACTATTAAAACTCCTTCCTGACCAAAAAAAAAAAAAAAAAAAAGCTTTTGGAGACTAGATATGGGCTGGTGGTGGGGACAGTTTCTTATCCCCAGAGTACAGGATCTATTAGAAACCAGATAAATTAAAGGCAGGAAATGGAGTTAGGTTCTTATCATACTACTGTAAGCAAGAAATCACAGTCTCCAAATAGAACAGCTACTGTGTGGAGAAAAAGACAAATCCCCACAGGGACAAAGGGGTGTACACCTGAAGAAATTAGCTGCTTCAAAATGGAAATATCATAAAAAATTTTCATTGCAAATGTTCACAGAGATGTAGCTCTCAAAGATATGTCTTTAAAATAATTCAAAATGTATCTTCTATTTAAATCATGATTCCCAAGTATTAGAGGCACCTAGGTAACCATAACTGTGTATACATAGTTTCAAATATGTATTTAAGTATATGTGCATATTTATGCATATATAAATTATATGTCATAAATTATTAAAAATCTACTTTTACTTTCATCATGTGATTTTTGAACTGTGAAGATTGTTTTCAGATTTTCCAAGGAGCATTTATAATATTCCCCTACTAACCCTTCAAAATAATAAGGCAAATGCATTAATGGATTTTCATGGAGGGTTGGATAATACTATAATTATGAAAAAAATTACTGTTAACTCATAAAAGCAAGTGTAAAATTGGCCAAAGGGATGAAGTTCAGTTACTGGTCACATAAGATCATTTAAGAGCTGGTTTCACCTGTTAAGGAGCTGTATTTATTTGGCTGAAATCCAATTCAGTTCATGGTAGTATTTTCTGAAATATATTCCTAGACTTTATAAACAAATACCATATACCTATTACCAACTTTGTATAAATCACTTTACATACATTATTTATAATCTTTATAACATTGCTCAAGATAATTATAACAACTCATCTCTTACAGATGGGAAAATAAACACAGTAGACACTAAAAAACTTGACCACATTCATAGTAAGTGTTAAATGCAATGTTTAAAGCCTATCCTTTTACCCTCCTATGCCATGGAGGCAGCCATTAAGTAAATTAAAATTAAGTAAAAACTTAATTTTACTACAAGCCTATAGTAACCAAAACAACATGGTACTGGTACCAAACAGATGTAGAGACTAATGGAACAGAACAGAGGCCTCAGAAATAGCACCACACATCTACAACCATCTGATCTTTGACAAACCTGACAAAAACAAGAAATGGGGAAAGGATTCCCTATTTAATAAATGGTGCTGGGAAAACTGGCTAGCCATATGTAGAAAGCTGAAACTGGATCCCTTCCTTACACCTTATACAAAAATTAATTCAAGGTGGATTAAAGACTTAAACATAAGACCTAAAACCATAAAAACCCTAGAAGAAATCCTGGGCAATACCATCCAGGACATAGGCATGGGCAAGGACTTCATGACTAAAATATAAAAAGCAATGGCAACAAAAGCCAAACTTGACAAATGGGATCTAAATAAACTAACGAGCTTCTGCACAGCAAAAGAAACTATCGTCAGAGTGGGCAACCTACAGAATGGGAGAAAATTTTTGCAATCTACCTATCTGACAAAGGGCTAATATCCAGAATCCACAAAGAACTTAAACAAATTTACAAGAAAAAAACAAAGAATCCCATCAAAAAGTGGGCAAAGGATATGAACAGACACTTCTCAAAAGAAGACATTTATGCAGCCAACAAACATACGAAAAAAAGCTCATCACTGATCATTAGAGAAATGCAAATCAAAACCACAATGAGATACCATCTCACACCACTTAGAATGGTGACCATTAAAAAGTCAGGAAACAGGTGCTGGAGAGGATGTGGAAAAATAGGAACATTTTACATTGTTGGTGGGAGTGTAAACTAGTTCAACCATTGTGGAAGACAGTGTAGCGATTCCTCAAGGATCTAGAACTAGAAATACCATTTGACCCAGTGATCCCATTACTGGGTATATATACCCAAAGGATTATAAATCATGTTACTATAAAGACACACGCACACGTATGTTTATTGAGGCACTATTCACAACAGCAAAGACTTGGAACCAAATATCCATCAATGGTAGACTGGATTAAGAAAATGTGGCACGTGTACACCATGGAATACTATGCAGCCATAAAAAAGGATGAGTTCTTGTCCTTTGCAAGGACATGGATGAAGCTGGAAACCATCATTCTAAGCAAACTATCACAAGGACAGAAAACCAAACACTGCACGTTCTCACTCATAGGTGGGAGTTGAACAATGAGAACACTTGGTCACACGGCAGGGAACGTCACACACTGGGGCCTGTCAAGGTGTGGGGAGCTGGGGGAGGGATACCATTAGGAGAAGTACCTAATGTAAATGACACGTTAATGGGTGCAGCAAACGAACACGGCACATGTATGCATATGTAACAAACCTGCACGTTGTGCACATGTACTCTAGAACTTAAAGTAAAATTAAAAAATGAAAATAAAAAGTTAATTTTAAGACATTATAATTAAATTGCTTATGTTAAGAACAAGAAATACTCAAAATTCATACTACTTAATTATTTAACTCCATTTATTCTTTTCTAGGCTTTTGAAATTATTTACATCTCTTGTATCTGTATTGTGGAAATAGTGTGTATTGGTGTGCTAACTGCAAATCTCTTTCCAGCGGCACTTGCAGAATGTCACATTGGTAGCTTGAAATCAGTAATGGTGGGAGTATTTACATTACAGAAATAAACTTGTGAAGGCTAAAACAGGACTTCCATTTTTACCACCTTCCCTGGAAATCTGATTGTGAATATTTACTAGCAGACCATTTAACATATTATCTTTTCATTACTTCCTCTTTTTTCCAGATGTTCCTAAATATCATATGCTATATTTGTCTATCATCCATTGTTTTTGCCATGCATCATGAAAATACAAAATAAAATAAATTGCAGTTTATTCTATGTAGTATTGGTTGATTGTCTGATAATACACTTAGTGCTATTTGGTAACAATGATGCTATGGAGGATATAAAGACAAAATATAGCTCTTGCCTTTACGGTGAGTTGGAGAGAGAATGGATAATTATATATTCAAGTAGGCGTTGCTTTGGTATGAACGATAATGTATACCTATATAATATTGTTTAATTTTCAAAGTGCTTCATAAACAGTCTCCCTCATTTAATTATCACAACAGTCCTGGAAAGTAAATAAGTAAGTTATTGTGCCCACTTGGCAGGGGAGAAATCCAAGACTTGCCAAAGGTCATAGAGCTAGGACATTGAGAGATAAAGTAAAATCCAATATCCAACTCTTTTAACTCGGAGTCCTGGGGTTATTTGTGTTTTCCTCTACGGTTAAAAAAGAAAAATGCGTCCAAATTCCATCTATAGGTTTCAGTGAAATTGTATTTTGAAACACTGAGTTTTTTAGGGAAACTTCAAATGCCTATTGTGGCAACCTTAAGATTATTAGTCTATTTTATGAAGTGAAATACAGTGACTCTCTACCTCAGGATTCTCATCCCACACATAAAGCACTATAATATTACACTTGAGATGGCTGCCAAAACGGGTAGATTGACCAAAGTCACACACACTGCCGCCCCTGAATCTGTGCTTCTAATGCCTGCAACATTGGTGGGCACAAGTAGTCTTCAGTTCAGAATGAAAGGCTGTAAAATGAAAAGCATTCTTTCAAAAGACAAGACTAAAGACAAGAGGCATCTAATGAAAGTGGAGGATCATACAGGCTGGAAGAGAATGAAGAGAATTGTAGGAAAAAATAATTTTTGAAAAATCAAAAATTTTGTTAGATGGTTTATTTGAAATTGGATAAGGAGAAAAAGTCACTTAAAATAAATCAATTTATGTTTTTATTTTTAAAAGTGTTCATGAGATTTCTACGGGAAATAGCATTTTCAAGGTGTGAAAAGGCATAGTTACCAAGTTAGCCTCAAACCAAATCTATCCAAAGAAATCCCAGAGAATGTGGTATGAATTAATAAATGCCACCACAGAAAAAAATGCAGCAAATAGAAAATCCATAATAAAGAAAAAGCAAAGTTGCTGTTGTTCTTGTTTTTACTATTTATCTTTTTATGTGATCATTATTTAAAATTGTGGAAGTTTTCTTTTTCTTTCTCATTAAAATCAATAAAAGAAGTGCAGTTTAAACCTTCAGCTCAAGTTTTAATTTAGATACTACCTGAGACAGAATATAACTTGTGAGAGTTAAAGAAATTAAAATGTAAGTGACCTGCGGAGACAAACGGAAAAGTCTGTTAACATAAACATTAATATGAGCTGATGCAAAATTTTCATCAAAAGTAAGAAGATACAATATTTCAGAAATGTAATTGGGCACAGTGGCTCACGTCTTTAATCCCAGCACTTTGGGAGGCACAGGTGGGCAGATTGTTTGAGCCCAGGAGATTAAGACCAGCCTGGACAACATAGCAAAACTTGTCTCTACAAAAAACACCAAAATTAACTGGGCTTGGTGGCCTGTGCCTGCAGTCTCAGGTGTTCAGGAGGCTGAGGTGGGAAATCACCTGAACCCAGAAGATGAAGAAGGCTACAATGAGCCGTGATCTCGCCACTGCACCCCAGCCTGGGTGATGGAGTGAGATCCTGCATCAAAAAAAATAAAAATAAAATAAAAAGGTATACCATGCAGAACCAATTTGTGCACTAAATACAGTACAAGTAACATTCTATTCCTCTCAAACATGTATAATGTCTGCTTCCATCGGTGTAGTCATTCTGCAAATGTAATACTTTATTATCCTGAAAAGTCTTTTGCATACATCACATTCCATTGATCAGAGGCTGTTAAGTAATTTATTGAAATATAATGGGGCTATCTTGTTGATGGCATGAGTGAAATTATATATTTATCATATATCATTATATTACAATAGGATATTCTATATCATTACATGTATCAATGTAAATCATATATACATGCAGTCATTTTCAATATCTACATTATATAGATATTACATTATTTATATTATATATTATATAAATGATATATATTATGTAATTTATATTATTTATGTAATACAAATTATATATTATATATAATGTAGATATTGAGAAATTATATTTATGTAATATAAATAATATATATGTATAATGTAGATATTGAGAATGACTGCATGTTCCTTCTTTCAAAAACCACACTGGAAAAATGAAATGCAAACATACCTTAGGAGAACTTAGTAACTGAGCTACTTATTTTGAAAATGATGCCAATTCTCCAGTTCTCCAATGCAGCTAGTAATACACATTGTGTTAGTGAAATTTTTAAAAAAGCCTCAGACAAGTTAGGTAGCATTAGTTTTATTTACTATAAAGATCAGACTCTCTGCCAAATATACCTTTTAAAATGTAGTCAATGAGACAAACAATAAATTTCTTAAGTTATCTGACATCATTCTTACAAGGATCTATCAAATCAGAAAGGGGAGAGAGGGAAGAGACAGTCATATTGCAGCTTTGCTGTTAAATTGACTCAAATTACTCTTCTCTTCTTGCAAAAAATATCACTAGCACATTTCAAATGGGAATCACTTTATAATTCTTTTTGAAATTACCTTTTTACTCCTCAAAATTCTAATAAAATAATTTGCATTTACATATACTTAATGATATTTCAATCATCTATTATGAATATAGGCAATTTGCAACTTTTATTCAACATATTCAAATGTGCACTGTTCATGAATTCTGATGTTTATTAGATAATTGACTAATTAAATCTGTTTTAGAGCAAAATTATTTAAGCATGCCCCATAGACTCCATTCTTGTTCCACTTCAATTCTAAAAGCCCTCCATGTTTCTCCCTATAAAACTCTGAATAAAAGGCCCCTATTCTTTAAGAGCTGAAAATTCCAACACAATTTGTAAATGCATTTCGTCTATTTTGCTAAAATCCTAGATATTTACAACACTAGTAAATTGTCACAGGATCCTTCAAACAACCTGGTTGTTATCAAGTATTGGTTCATGGGATTACAGTGGTCTGAGAATGATTAAATGTTGCTTTCTTTCAGGCTGTTTCTCTAGAATATTCTGACTCATTATTTAGAAACATGATAGCTAGATTTCTAAACACACAAAAGATTATGACAATCACTGTGGTTACGTAAGATATATAGAAAAGCAAGAACTGAAGATTCCTTGGAGAAATAACCAACTCTGAATATATTCTGGGTTTCTTTGCTCTTGTTTCTATGGTATTACAGCATTCCGTATTTCTGCAAGTGTTAATAGGAATTTGTAATGCTTGGATAACTAATTCCATATTCAAACAGATTTAATTACTTAATACACTGCTGACTTTCTAAACTGTCCACACTGAATTTGCTGAATAAATGTTATAAATGATCTATATTTATGAGAGAAGATTGAAATGTTTAAAATGCAAATACAAACCCTTTCTCATATGAGAAAGAAAAGTGAAACTGGAAACAACAATAGAATTTTTAAAGTTCTTCAGCTGGAATTTTAATGATTAGACTAATGACATCAAGGCACATCCCCAGCGCCTGTCTCTAGCTTCATACTAGTCTTTTATTGTAGACCAGTTGAAATAGCTTTTACATGGTAAAGACACATAGTGTTCTTTGATTACTGCAAGTAACTTCAATATTACATCAGAAATTCATCTGGGGCTTTGAATCCTCCTAAGATTAGATATATATCTACATTTTCAAATAGTATTAAGGTATAAATGTTATGACTTCTCATCTATAATCATACTTTTTCACCAAATACATCAGACCAAAATAAATTTATTCATTATAATCTCTTTAGACATATAAAATTTCTGTTATTTATAGCTGCTGGTAGATATTGGGATGAAATTATTTAAAGGACTCTGAGATTAGGTCATGGGAAAAGATAGGTTATACCCTCACTTCAGGTCATTTTTATGACAAAATTTGAAAAACAAATGTATGATAAACCATAGGTTTTGGATATTTTTTGACAATGCAATCGGTGGATTCAATCAGTATCTATTTTTAGTTTTTTTCCTTGTTTTTATTTTTAATTTTGTTTATAGTTAATATTATACTTTCAGTTACTCATTACTACCAGATCTGGACATTTTATAATTACTCAAATGTGTTTAACACTTTTATAATGCTTTACACAAGATAAGGAGTGCTAATTTTCTTCATTATCTATATTAATGAACTTACTTATATCAACTTTTTTTTTACTAAACAAGAATTCTAGTTCTAACTCTAGGATTTTGTAAGTGATATGTTATTAAATATTCTGTTTACAAGTATTTTATCAAACTACATGTTTATTTGAAAGGAATCTATTTTTATTGATACTTTAGCAATGTCTCTATTGAAGTTTAGTAAGTCAATAGAATTAAATTCTACCTTGCTTTGAAATGCATATTTCCCTTCCTCTTTTGGATAATTATAAAAAATATATATTGAGTAATTATTGTGTATTAGTCCTTTATGAAAATAAACTGAACATTTTACCTACTCTCAATCAGTTTATAGCACAAAATATAAAGGCAAGTATAATAATTTTTATATAAAATTGAAATGATTATGTCTTAAGAGGTGAATGTACAGTCAATAAGACCATGAGCCCTAAAAATTGTTTTCACTTGAGAAAATGAGGCAAGACTTCTGGAATAAGAAGCTTGTAAAATGGAATATCTTGACGTATACGGTGTAGACAAGCAATGTATTTAGAAGAAAGACATTTCAACCAGAATGAATATAAGTCATAAATAGGCATAAAGGCAGAAAAATCACACAAAAAAATAGCATACAAAATAATGACTTCAGTAATCGGATATTGCTGGGTTCAAAATGATTTCTTCTAAAAAAACTTAACCGTTTTGAATCCAAACTATCATCAACCATTCTTGACTGTGAACTACCATCTACTAAATCTGCCATGAAATATGTCAAGATATTGAGAGAAAAAGAATACATAAATATATATATCCATAAATATATTTATGTATATGAATATACACACCCCTATATATGATTTATAGCAAATTTTTGTAGTTCTGAAAAAGCAACTAAAGTTGACTCCTAAGTGCATACAAAATACATCTATAATGCTAAGGCATTGTAGACTTCCTTTTGAAACAGATTTAGAGGAAACATACCAGCTTGCTTTCCCTTTATAAAGATGGAATGACTCTTTTTACTTTATTTTATTATTATTATACTTTAAGTTTTAGGGTACATGTGCACAATGTGCAGGTTAGTTACATATGTATACATGTGCCATGCTGGTGTGCTGCACCCATTAACTCGTCATTTAGCATTGGGTATATGTCCTAAAGCTATCCCTCCCCTCTCCCCCCACCCCACAACAGTCCCCAGAGTGTGATGTTCCCCTTCCTGTGTCCATGTGTTCTCACTGTTCAATTCCCACCTATGAGTGAGAATATGCGGTGTTTGGTTTTTTGTTCTGGCGATAGTTTACTGAGAATGATGATTTCCAATTTATAGTGAGTTTATTTCTACCATTTGTAACGCTTTGTGCTCATTTCTGTATTTGTCCTACAAACTTTTCTTAGGTGTCTACAGTATGCATAGCACAATGGTTAACACAGTGATATAAAATAAAACAAAACAAAACAAAATAAAACAAAACCCTGGATACAAAATACAATGTTTATCTTTAAAATAGTTTGCAAAAAAAGCAATAACTAGGAGAGAGAAAGAGAGGAAATAAATATAGATAAAAGAACTAATTTTTATGAATGCTACCCAGAGTGCATATGAGAATTCTGTATAAAAAGCCATTCATTCTGCTCTGGGGAGAAGAACATGAAATCATGAATGAGGGGCTCTATAGACACAAGTTATCTGCAGGCTTCAAAAACACATATACTGAAACATATGAAACATGCGTATTATTTAAATATTTTTATTATCTAGATTTTTAAAAACGTTCCCAAAGTCTTTTCTCCCTTACACTTTCTTTTTCAACCCATAATTTCCATGCCACACAGCCAAAGCTTGCCGCTACAGTTAACTTTCCTAAGGGATCAACAACTGAATTAACTTGACAAAAATCAGAACAGATATTTGAATTTATTGAGACTAAATGAAAACATCTCTAAATTATTTCTCTCCTTCAAGCCGCCATGTATATACTAAGTTGCTGTAAGAAAATTCAATGAAACCCTCTTTCTTCAGACCAAAATTCCATTTAAAATCGAATAATACAGTTATACTTGAGTCCCTATTTATAACTCAATCCTCTACTCAGAAATTTCTGAATTCTAAATTCAAGTTGCCATGTCATAGATAAGCAGGTTAGCACATTCCTGGTTGAATTTTGTTTTTCTTTTTTTCATAGAGATAGGGCCTCAGTACGTTGCCCAAATTAGTCTCAAACTCCTGGGCTCAAGAAATCCTCCTGCCTCAGCCTCCTGAGTGCAGTGGAATTTTTTTTTAGACGGAGTCTCGCTCTGTTTCCAGGCTGGAGTGCAGCGGCGCGATCTCGGCTCATTGCAACCTCCGCCTCCCAGGTTCAAGCGTTTCTCCTGCCTCAGCGTCCCATGTAGCTGGGACTACAGGTGCAGTTAATTTTTGTATTTTTTTAGTAGAGATCGGGTTTCACCATGTTGACCAGGATGGTCTGAATCTCTTGACCTCGTGATCCGCCCACCTCGGCCTCCCAAAGTGCTGGGATTACAGGTGTGAGCAACAGCGCCCGGCCTGGAGTTCTTAATAAAGCATACAAGCCTTCTCTCTTTGAGGTGAGATATGTCATGTAGAAATAGGACTGAAGAACATCCTGTAAGAAAAATCTTTCCTCGGGAAAAACCCATCTTTTGGCGCTTTGTAATTCTTACAAAAATGGGTAAGCATACATTTGTTGACAACTAGTCAGCACTCTGGGAGTCTCTTCCTGCTGTCAATAGTATCTATAAAGCTCTAATTTATTAATAACCTACTAAGTGATGGGCACTATAGTGGAAGGCTTAAGTATCACTAGTCTCTAATTTGTAGAAAAGAAAGCAGACTTAGAGGCTTTAGAAGATTAAACCAAAATTTACAGCTGGCAGTGACCAGAGGACGGTATTCAGTACTGCAGTGCATTTTCATCTTGAGATCAATCAATTGCAGTCTCATGGCAACCCCCCACAGCATACATCCACTTGTTTTCTTCACTCTTTTTGGGGTGGGTTGTGACAAAAAAATTGATTTAAACTGACACTGTGTTATAAGAAAATTAAAGGGCCTTGGATTTACAATGAAAGCAAAAGGGTTTTAGCACAAACTCTGCAACTTAACACTCTTCGGGTTCAGTTTCCCCTTACTCTGAATGGAAGCAGTTCATGGGTCCTGCTTTTGTGTGATACATGCTTACTTTGTAACTGTTTGTTTTAGGAAACAAAGTGAAAGCTGAAGGCCTTTCAGAAAAGATTTTCTTTACATACAGCTTTATTCAGATTGCCCACAATAGTGTAGGAAAGGTTCCAGTTATTCCTCTGCATATGGAATGGCATAAGAACATTCCACGCAGAGAAAACCATATGTAAAAAGCCTGGAAGCATGAAAATCTTTGTTCTGTAGGTAAAGAAAGGGTTTATTTTCTGTAATGGAACTTGAGGAAGGAGTAGAAATCTGGCTGAAAACAAAAAGAGTTTTCTCCCTGTCTACAGGGGCATGAGTTTAAAGCTGTGCAGTGTGCGTGTGTTTGGGAGTGGGCATCACAGGTTTTTAAGACTAGCATGGTCACATCGGTTTCAGAGTGATAATTCTGTGAACAGAGCGGTAAATAAATTGGAAAGATGATGTATTTAATGCAGGAATTAGGAAGTGGGGAGTAAATATATGGGTTGAGTATTTTATAGATCTGCATAACTTGTACTTCAAACAATGAGCTTAGAGAGTTTGCTACTGCCAAAACATAATTAATAATATGTTTGCTGCCTTTCAGAAAAGCATGTTATTAGTAAACTTCGGTAGGACATTTATTTTCTTTTTTACCTCCTGGGAGTATTTTTATCCTTCCTGATTTGTATTTCTCCCTGAATGTGGCTCAACCACTAGCATTGAACTTCGGAGGTAAAACATTGCACTTACATAATGAATTCACCCAGCATACCGGAACTGACGCATGGAGGGTTTTCATCTTTTTGAGCTAATTATGCCTTGCTAATAATATTTAATTTGTAGAGAATCTTTAATTTACAGAAGAAAAATTCATATTATTATTATGAAGATTTAATCTCCTCACCTTTCTATTCCACAAAGAATTTCATTCAGTGTATAAATTCTCTTTGCCACATATCAAGCATATCTGGTTACAGAAAAAAAATTAAGATTTAACCATGAAATTGGAATGGGATTGGTAAAATCAATTTCTTGAATAATGTCACAGGAGGGTAAAAGTCTATCAGAGAAAAAAGAAGAAAGAGAAACAATTCAACAGTCAAAGTAGTCATGATATTTTTAAAGCAATAAAGCTTATAAATGGGGAGTTGGTATTTAATTAAAATAAATGAAAGAGTTGTCTTAGTTCTTCTTACCAATATAATACTATTCTTGTGGCAAACATTTATTTTTCTTATAAAGAGTCAATTTTACATCTTAGGTAAAGTATCTCTCAGAAATTAAATACTAGAATTAAATTGCCATACTACAGTTTACCACTTAACATATTTTATCTGAGGACAATAAAATATTCTATACTTTTTCCATACCATCTCCATATGGCAAAACAATATTTTATTATATTGAAATCAAGGCACGTGGGATAAAAATGGTGAGTCTAGCACTCAAGTCCTGCTTGTTGAGAATTATACTCGCCAGCTTCATCTTTCACTATTTTCCTCCCACCCTATGCTTCAGCCACTACAAACTATTTACTAGTGCAAAAGCATATTCACATTTGGTTTCATATCTTTGAACAAGCTGTTCCACATTCCTGATTCTATCCTTGCTTTAGTCTTTTCCCTGCTGAGCTAACTCCCACTTGAACTTTCAAGCTTTTATCAGCTATCAGCTGGGTTAGGTCCTCCATGTTACATTGAATGTGGCAATTATTGTTCAGCATTGCAATTCAGATCAGCTTGTTTATCTCCCCTATCAGATCAAAAGATTCCTGAAGGTAGAAAAAAAAAACTCTTCATTATAACCATCTATCAGTAGAATTTTACTTCACAGTAAGAGTCAGTTGAATAAATAAATATATAGATAAGTAACAGAAAGTAGTGGACAAATTAGTGGATGGCTAGATGGATGGGTGAATATTGACTTAGAAAAAGAATCACATAATTTTTAGCAACCTCATCTCACACATAACTTATGCTAACTACTGACAAAATATCTAAATATACTTTATTACCAGTCTACCCAAGTGTGAACATTTGTCCCTTGCTGAATTTAACATTTGCATTTTGTTGGTTAAATTGTACCTTGCTGGAATTAACAACTTTTTTTCCCTAGACTAGTGATACTAAAATTTAATATGCACAGAGATCACTTGAGTAAAAATGTTAAACTTCACACTTGTGATCCCACTATTATAGATCCTAATTCAATTGATCCAAGAAAAGGCCAAGAAATCTTAACAGACTCATTATTAAACCCTTCCTAAGACTTGTTAATAAACAATAAATTTATTTATAAACAGTTAATGAACATTTCAAAAGACTTCTTAATAAACACTTAAAGTAAATTTTGTAGAGGTGACCCACGAACAATATTTCCAAAAGGACTTTTCTGTATATTGTGCTAATTTTCTTATGTTATGCAATTATGATCTCATCTAAGTTTATTCCATCCTAAAATCTTATGATCATGTTCTCTATTTTCTCATACAAGTTACTAATTCACTGATTCTACACAAGATAACTCATGTTACATCCCAGAAAACAGCCACAGAGCTTCTTCCACTATAAAAAAACATTAGATCATCAACATAGATCATAATCAGTTACATTCAAGAGCTTATCTTTAAATCCATCCCTTAATTCTCCAATTCTTCACCAGTATATTTTGAGATACCATGTTAAATTATAGTACTAACTTTATAAACTCTATTTTCACTTCTTCTGTCTAATCAAACTATAACTTCATACCAAAGAAAAAAATGTGTTTGGTGGACATGCTCTATTTTCCATGAAAACATGTAAGTTGAACTACTGTTTATTCTTTGAGGTAAGTATAAGCAACCATTTAAAAAATAGTTCTAGATTATTCCTAAAGTCAAACATGAAAGCATATTTTCTTCCCTCTCTTAAAAATATGTGTATGTCATATAATCCTAACAGAAACAGGACAAATCTTCAGTTTTAAATTCTTATCTAAACCTAAGACACAAAGCACTAGTAGGGAGGGAAGAATGGTTTCTAGGGCCAGGGCCAAGGCTGCACAACCCTGCACAACCTCTAGACACAGGTTTCTGCATCCCAGCCACCCCTGCTCCAGCTGTGGCTAAAAGGGCCCCAGATACATTTTAGGACACTGATCCAAAAGGTGCAAGCCATAAGCCTTGACAACTTCCACATGATGGTAAACCTGTGGGTGCACAGAAGGTAAGAGCTGAGGCTTGGGAGCCTCTGCCTAGATTTCAGAGGATGTATGAAGACACCTGGAGGTCCAGGCAGTAGTTGCAGCAGGAATGGAGCCCTCATGGAGAACCTCTACTAGGACAATGCAGAGGGCAAATGTGGGGTTGGATCTTCCACACAGGAGTCCCTACTGGGGCACTGCCTAATGTAGCTGTGAGAAGAGGGCCACTGTTCTCTAGATCCCAGAATGGTAAATCTACCAACACCTTGTACTGTGTGTTTGGAAAAGGCACAGGCACTCAACACCAGCCCTTGTGTGTAGGCATGGGAGCTGAGCCCCAGGAGTGGAGCTGCCCAAAGCATTGGGATTCCACCCCTTGCATCAGTGTGGCCTGGATGTGAGACATGGAGTCAACGGAGATTACGTTGAGCTTTAAGACGTAACGACTGCCTTGCTGGATTTCAGATTTGCATGGAGCCTGTAGCCTTTTAGTTTTAGCTGATTTCTCCCTTTTGAAACAGGTGTATTTATCCAATTCCTGTGTCCCCATTGTATCTTGGAAGTAACTAACTTGTTTTTGGTTTTACAGGCTCATAGGCAGAAGGAACTTGCCTTGTCTCAGATGAGACTTTGGACTGTGGACTTTTGAGTTAATGTTGGAATGAGTTAAGAGTTAAGACTTGGGGGACTGTTGAGAGACATGACTGTATTTTGCAATGTGAGAAGGACATGAGATTTGGGAGAGGCCAGGGGTGGAATAATACAGTTTGGATTTGTCTCCTCACCCAAATCTCATGTTGAATTGTAATTCCCAGTGTTAGAGGAGGGGCCTGTTGGGAGGTGATTAGATCATGGGGGTAAACTTCCTTCACGCTGTTATCATGATGGTGAGTGTTTTCTCGTAAGAGCTGGTTGTTTAAAACAAAAAACAAAAAACAAACAAACAAACAAAAAACAAATAAAAGTGTGTAACACCTCACCCTTCCCTCTCTCCCTCCTTCTCTGGCCATGTCAGACATGCCTGCTTTCCCTGCAAATTCCATTATGATTTTAAGTTTCCTGAGGCCTCCCCAGCCATGTTTCCTGTACAGACTGAAAAACTGTGAGTTAATTAAACCTCTTTTCTTCATAAATTACCCAGTCTCAGGTCATTCTTAACAGCAATGTGAGAGTGAACTAATACACCATATGACCCAGCAATCCCACTTCTGGGTATGTATCCAAAGGAATTGAAATTGGTATGTCTAAGAGCTATGTGCACTCCCATGTTCATTTCAGCATTATTTGCAATAGCCATGATATGAAACCAACCGAAGTGTCCATCAGTGGATAAATGGACAAAAAAAAATGTGGTTTATATCAGCAATGGAATATTATACAGCCTTACAAAAGAAGGAAATTTTGTCATTTGAAACAGCATGGATGGAACTGGAGAACATTAAGTGAAATAAGCCAGGCACAGAAAGACAAATACTGTATGATCTTACTTAAAGGTAGAATCTAAAAAAGTCTATCTCATTGAAACAAGAGTAGAATGTTAGTTACCAGAGGCTGACGGGGTGAGGGGGAATGCAGAAAGAAAAGATGTTGATCAAAGAGTACAAAGTTTTAGTAAGACTAAAACTAGGAGACTAGTAGAATAGGTTTTAGTTATCTATTGTACTAGAAGACTAGGTTTTAGTGATCTGTTGTACTAAATGGTGACCACAATCAATCATAATATGTTGCATATTTTTAAAATACTAAAATAATATATATAAATTTATTATTTAAATTTTAAGAAGTGGCTCAAATAATTTAAATAACTTATCAAATTCAGGAAATAAATTTAAAACTGTGACCTGAAGTAGTCTAATTCCCGAGTGACTGTTCATTCTGCCATTCTGCCATACTATATCTCTGAGAAGCAAAATGTATTATGCATGGTGAATCTAAGTCTAATAGATCTATGTCTAATGATAGTAGCCCCTGGGAGCCCTGGAAATTATTTGTATTAGTCATATATGGACCAAAGGGAATCAAGTAATGATGAATCTGAAAAATGCCAGGCACTGCATATATGGTCTGTGGCAAATCAAGGCAAAAGTATTGTGTGTGTTCAGTGAGATAACACACTAAGTAACTGTTCACCACCTACCAGGCAAAAGTATTGTGTGTGTTCAGTGAGATAACACACTAAGTAACTGTTCACCACCTACCAGGCAAAAGTATTGTGTGTGTTCAGTGAGATAACACACTAAGTAACTGTTCACCACCTACCATGCATTGGATCTTGCACCTATCAACAATGACCTCACCATTGTAGAGATAAACATTAATAAGTAATTGTACTTCCCTCCAAGTTTATAAGCTACTAAAGAAGAGGGATAAGTAAACAAGATAGATTACCATGAGTACAAATATGGAGATAGGTAAAGAACCTTTAGAAAGTCTAGTGACTGATGCCAATCAGGTAAATCAGGGCAACTTTATGAAGAAGATAGTATATAAACACATTTGGGATGGTAATATAGCCCACTTCATTCAAGTCTCTACCTTGTGCAGCTGTGGGGCTTTCTCTTTGGCATACTCTTTCATCAGGATTAAACCGAGGTTTCAATTTCATTTTAATTGCTTTAAATCCCAGAAGACTAGGTAAATCGCAAATGAAGTTCCCAAGGTGACAATGCTGTGCCAGTATTGGCTTCGTGCTTAACTGAAGCAGATAAAAAAACTCACTAATTAGCAAAGGCATAAAGAACAATTTAAGATTTCATTTAACTGAAAACTTATAACTTAGAACACAACAATTACTTTAATTAGACTATTCTTATATTAATCTCTCTCCCACATGCTTAAAAATTCCATCAAGTTAGTTCAGCATGCTTAGGGATTTGGTAAAGTTTTCTTCACCTGTCTTTGTGTAGATAACTGCATACTCAGTAGATGGACTCTACAGGTTCTATCTTGAGCACCCATCATAAAAATGGAGAGGGAAGAAACAGCTTAAAGAGAGTTCTATGAAAGTAAGAGGCTGATTTCAATTATTCAACCCATATTTTCTCTTCCCAAACTTTATATCCACAATCTGTCAACTCTAATAGTGGAGTGAAAAAGTTATCTAGACTCTAATTATTGTAAAATGTGAAGGTCATTCCCAACAGAGGGACTACTCTTGGTCCATAAATCCTAGAAATACATATGAAGTTATCTCTAGTGACCTTTCGTGCAGTGATTGTGACTGCAGACCCAGTTCCAAAGATCAACAACTTCTATGTAACACATGTCACTAGAATTCTACTGTATACTTGGTGCTGATTTTTCTATTCTTTACTATTTATTATTGTGTGTTTGTGTCTAAACATGAGTAGACTTGCACATTTGTGGGTGTGTGTTTGTGTGTTGGATTGTGAAAGAATTGGTTAAGGAGTCTGTATTAGTCTGTTTTATGATGCTTAAAATAGAACACCTGAAACTGGGTAATTTATAAAGAAAAATATATTTTTTTCTTACAGTCATGGAGGCTAAGAAATTCAAGGTTGAGGGGCTTCAGTTGATGGAGACTCTGCAGAATCTTGACACAGCCCAAGGCAACACGTGGCAAGGGACTGAGTGTGCTAATATGCTAGCTCAGCTCTCGCTTCCTTTTCTTATAAACCTAGTAGTTCCACTTTCATGAAACCCATTAATTAGTTAATCTATTAACCTATTAACCCATTAATCCATTCATGAAGGTAGAGTCTTTATGACCCAATCACCTCTTAAAGGTCCCACTTCTTAATATTGCCACGTTGGGACTAAATTTCAATGTAAATTTTAGAAAGGACAAATAGTCAAATTATTGCAGATTACTTTTTAATTTTAAATGTATTATTAAGTTATGCTATATAATCCATATTACCAATTAATAGAACAGCATAATAAAAAACTTGAAAAGTGGAATAAAAAATACAAATAGTCTTACCACCTGAACCCAATCCTGGTTTGACTTTTCTGATGTTTACTTTTACATAGTCAGAATCATATTTTATCCCTTTTTTCCTCACCATTATCTTATCACTTTGTAGCATAAACATATCTCTGTTGCTCCTACAGAACTTTGTGTCTTCCTTTTACTTTTGTGCTTTCTCCTGCTCTTGTTCTCACTCTCGCTCTCTTTCTTTCCTTCTTCAGACTTTTCCTTGTCAATATCTACTTTCTTTGCCCATTCATTCTTCCTTGGTGTACTGTTATCTGGCCTTGACCTCACTTCTCTATTAAAATTGTTCTAAGGTCAAAAATGACTTCCTACCTTCATAGCTGCAGTGGATATTTTCAGTTCTTTTCTTTCATTTAATTTGTTTTGAGAATGTAACAAGAGAGGGCATGAGTAAGCAAAATTTTGCCAGAATTAGGGAGTGCGGGGCAATGGAAGATGTTAGAAATCTGGAAATAAGATAGTTTAAATATTGCTAAGTGTGTGCTTTTCTGCACTGAAAGAGTTAGAGATACAGCGAAAGAGTAAATGACCATGTGGATATGATAGAATAAATTTGGTTCATTCTTCATTCTTTTTCTTCATTTTTGTGGCTCAGATTGATGGCCACTGTGCTAATGCAGGCCCCATTAGCTTAATATTTTGACAATCATAACACCCTCTAACCGGTATCCAAGTCACCAGATAATTTCCTCACTAATCTAACCTCCACAGATATGCGATGACCTTTCATACCTGGAAAGTGCTTAGTCATAAAATATAATCAATATGGTAGCTGGGTGCAGCGGCTCACGCCTGTAATCCCAGCGCTTTGGGAGGCTGAGGCAGGAGGATCATTTGAGGTCCGGAGTTGGAGACTAACATGGCCAATATGGTGAAACCCCATCTCTACTAAAAATACATAAATTAGCCAGGTATGGTGGCACATGCCTGTAATCCCAGCTACTCTGGAGGCTGAGGCAGGAGAATGGCTTGACCCTGGGAGTCAGAGGTCACAGGTGAGCCTAGGTTGCACCACTGCATTCCAACCAGGGCAATAGAGCAAGACTCCATCTCAAAAAGTAAATAGATAAATAAATAAATAAATAAGGCTAAAGTTTCATCGCTTTAACCCAATTGTGGTTTTAATTTTGTGATATTTAGTTTCACATAATTATATTTATATTATATACATTAGTTTTTGTCCTACTATTATCTGTTGGTGTTAATATAAACATTTCACTATGCCTCCTGGGAATACAGGAAAAGGAAGGCTTTCCAGAGGTCTTGTGCTAAATGAGTATTATTTCAATGTTGTCAGAAGTCCTTATTTTATGAACAAAATAATTTTAAGTTACTGGTATTTAGTAGCAGCTAAGAGCACGCACTATGAGTGAAGCCAGACTGACAAGATTCAAATCTTTGCTCGAACTTTAACATGTTTGGGACTTTGAACAATTAGGTCTATGTTCCTGAGCCTCAATATCTCTAATTGGAGAAGATATAATAATACATACATCTTAGTGTTATTGTGAGAATTCAACAACATATTACATGTAAATATTTCAGTGTTTGGCACATAGTGACATAGGTAACATTATATCTATGTGTGTGTGTGTGTGTGTGTGTGTGTGTGCACGCATACGTGTGTGTGTGTGTGTGTGTGTGTGTGAGGTAACATTATTGCATCAGAAAAGCAGGAGGAGGAAAACATAAGCACACACATTGTTTTCCATGATTGTTTTATGGGTGGCCATTTCATGTACTGGGAAAAATAAGAACTAGATTTCAGAAAATCTCATGTCTAATCTAGCTCTAACAATAGCCAACCCTGGGCACATCTTCCCAACTAGCTAATTAAAATAACAGTTGTATTCCATAGATTTCATGGAAAAGGACACAGAGGTTTTAGAGAGACTCTTGACAAATGTTCTAAGAATGGGAAATAATAATATCGAGGACTGAAAGGCGATACACTACAACAATGCTGCCTCTGTAAAATACATGTCCCGAATCGAGTGATTTCCAAAATTCTTTGATGAGCTTCCATTACATGAACTATAAACTAATAACTACAAAAATAAGTAAATGAATGTGTATAGTTGACCTGCTCATTTAAAATTTATTAATTAAAAATCGTTTAACTCTTTTTAAGGTATACATTGCCAACAACAAAGTAAAATTGTGTGTACTGGTTAAAAAAAGAAAATACTATCTTATTCTTTATTTTGGGATTCATTTTCACCTTCCCTTTGTTAACACACTGCCAAAAGACATTTAAGGATTGTTCAATTTTTTTCTTCCTGCATGTTTGACTATGATGGAAAATCTATATTGAAAACTCCTTTGCTGTCAAGAACTGCTCCAGTGTATTTAAAAAGCTCTGCTAGTAACAATAGATGTCTTCAGGTCAAAATTACCTTTATCGAAATATTTTCTCCTTCTTTTATCCAAAAGTATGTTTTACAATAGCAGCACCACACCTACATTAAGTAAAAACTTCAGGATTTACAATTGAATAGCAGAATATGTTCAGTGCCAAAGTTCACACTTTCCTGAACCTTAGAAATGTCATCCACTCTTGCAGGTTTCAAAAAGTGTCTCTTTACTAGGAATATAACAAAGCTTCAAAGGTTATAGAGTCAGGCACCAGGCTTCTGTAATTGGAGGGTGGATGTCTTCTCACTCAAAATAGTCCCCAAAACAGAATAGAAATAAGCCAGATGATCCTGACCAGAAGCTCAATGAGAAGGCTTATATGTAAATAAGTCTCCAGTTATGAATTAGGAATAAAAATTATTTAATGTAGAAGTATCTTTATAGTCCTAGGAAGACCATGAGGACTATAAACAACTTTAGAAATAATTTAAGTCAAATGTTTCTTTTTTAATCAAGGAAACTGAAGGCCAGAGAGGTTAATCACTTGATGTCTTGCAAAGAGCTCAGGACTTTTGACTCTTACTGCAATTTAACTTAATATATGTTTTTCATAATATGCCACATAAAATGTAAAATGAACATCATGCCAATCTACCAGAGATGGCTATTCCATTGATATCAGGCATATCATTTTGCTTTTATTTTTAGTGGAACTAAAAGACAATTAATGAACTCCAGATGAAGTTGTTTAAAATGCATGCTCTGAAGTAAAAATGAAATGAGAGAAAGACTGTTAGTGACAACACAGAAAAAGTGTCATGTTATCGTAGGAAATAATTAACTTATTTTCAAATTTAAATGTAAGCAAAGAGCGTCTTTTTCTTCATATGGGTTTTACAGTCCCCTTTTTGGTGCAGATAGTAAGGATGCATCCCCTAGAGAGAACTGATTTCAGATGGGGACCACAAACTACTTGAATCAGAGACAGAGAGCTATGGCATCCTGAGTTACAGCCAAATTTTGTAGATCATGTTACAAGAAAGCAATGCAAAGCTTCTGTAAAAACCATGTTACAAACAGTGTATATCAATACTGTACATGGAACACATATCTAGAAAAAGACAAACTGAGTAATAAAGTTTTCACAATGAGAATTTAACAACTAACTACAAATCTGATGGAGTACAATAACAATAATATAACATAAAGAGGAGGAGTCATGTTGAACTAACTCAAATATTATTCCGCTGGCTAAACTGGCTACGAATTATTCCCAGCTTCTTAAATATTAGAAACCAGAGAATGATATTGGAATCCCTAGAGCCATCAAATATGATCAACATATGTTACATAGATACCTATAGATATGTGTAAGTTTTGTGGGATTATATTTCAAACTTCCGGTTTAGTTATTTTTAAAAAGTATTGTCTACATTAATATCTGAAGTTATAAATAACCACTTTACTTTATTGATGTTGTTAAAGGTATATGGATATCAAGACTGGGTAATCCCTACTTGGCTGAGATTCTAGATTTCTATACAGAGACACAAGAAATATAGTTAAGGTGCCAGAACACCTCTAGTATACATCAACATCTATACACACACATACAGACTGTTCCCTGACTTCCATCTGGGTGTGCTCCATATTACCGTGAAATTACAAAATCAAAGACTAAGAGGTAGCCCACTCACAATTCTAAAATCAGTGGTACATGGCTGCTTAGCATCTTTTTGACAATTGAAGAAATCTAGCCTTGTTTTTCCCTATCATGTAATTAACGTTAAAAATAGAGTGTGTTGAGTTTTATAGCTATATTACTAATTTTGGGGTTGATTTTTCAGTTTTCTTATAAACATTATCCCATGCCATGTGACTCATATTTTCTGAACAATCTTCTCTATTCAAATTCCTGAAGTTTTATTTGTATATCCAAATGTAATATTACTTGGCACATTTATCATTTATCTAGTTTATATAAGAAATTTACTTTTATTTATCTTTTTTATAATCAAAGTGGTCATCCAAGTAATCAATAATTAAGATATATTATTTTAGGTCATATAAAAATAAAAATTATTTATATGTGTATACATATATATATATGTAATCATAGAGAATTCTATATGTTATAGAGATCCCTAATTATCATAGAGTATGACCACTAACTCCTAGAGATGTGCCAGCTAGACATAATAGAAAACAAAAAATCTAATTTTTTGTCATTTTCTATTGAAGTTTTATGGAAAGATTAAGTGATAAGTTACATATTATTTCCATCTTCTACACAAACTCAATTAATTTTGATAAGAAACTTTGGCCAAGTGTCATAATTCATCTAGTCTCAGTAGGAAAAGATCCATTTGAAAAAAAAAATATGTATATCATGGTTGAACAAAGAGCAGGTCAGCCCATATGCCTCAGGTAATGGCATTTAAATTAAAGACAAATCATGATATGCTCAGAATTATGTTGGGTTAGGCATGAAATTTCTTGAAAATCACAAACCATGACTCCCATACCCATGGACCTTCTATTTTATAAAGTCCTATGTGCAAGAAGCAACTAAGACATATTGAGTTTCATGTAAGTAAAAACATTGCATTAGTTACTCTAAGTAATCTAGAGATAACTTAAAGTATACAGGAAGATGTGTATGGGTTATATAAAAATTCTATGTCATTTTAAATAAAGGACTTAAGTATCAGCAGATTTTGGCATCACTGGGGGTCCTGGAACTAATCTTTCAAGGATACCAAGAAATGACTGTGTGTGTGTATTTATGTGTGTATATATGTATATATCATGTTGTGTGTGTGTATATATACATAAATATATGTATATATGTGTTGTGTATGTATATGTGTGTATATGCATGTTGTGTGTATATGTATGTACATATACATATATCTATATATACATATGTATATATGTACATATACACACGATATATGTATCATGTATATATACATATACATCATGTATCGATATATATATAGCATGCGTGTGTGTGTATACATATATATATATGCACACATGAACCTTGTATTTTATAAAGTCCTATGTGCAAGAAGCAAAAAACAAACCCTCCATAATATAAAAATAGCCACTACAAATCAATTAAAAAAGGACATGGAAGATATGGACAAAAGACTAAGTAGGCACTTTAAAATACTAACTTTTCTAGTTTATAGGACACTTTCAAATGCTGGATTAGCATGTGAAAAGGTGTACAACATTAGTCATCAGAGAAATGAGAATTAAAACCACAATGAGCACTACTACCCAGCCATAAGAATGACAGAAGTAAAAACATTAAAAATACCAAGTTGGTAAGGATATATGTAAATTGAAAATCTTTTTAATGGAGTATTATATATATTACATCTTATATATCGGTACCTAATCTCTGTCTCTCTCTCTCTCTCTCTCTCTCTTTCTCTCTCACTCTAGTGGGGTTATAAGTTATTACAATCACTTTGAATAACTGTTTGACAGTACTTAGGAAAGCTAAACGTAGTCTACTGTATGGGCCCAGTAACCTCACTCATAGCTATATACCAATTAGAAATGAAGGTTTATAGGATTCAAAAGACATATGCGAGAATGCTCATAGCAGCTTTATTCATAACAGCTAATTAAAACCTTGGAGAAAAATAAAATATCTATCAACAGTTGAATATATTCATAAAATAAAATACTATATAAAGTTTTTTAAAAATACACTACTTATATTCACAAAACATGTTTGAATCTATATAGGCATTATGCTGAGTGAAAGAAATTACACACTAAAGAGTACACACTTTATGATTCCATTGATGTCACCTTTGAAAAACGTGATAGATGTCAGAATAATGATTACTTTGGGGTGAATGGGCAGTTGTATTGACTAGTGAGAGGCATAAAGAAGCACATGTATCTTAAAACTTAAAGTATAATAATAATAAAATAATAAAAAAAAGAAACTTTCAGAGATTCTGGAAATTCTCTGTATTTTGACCTAAGTGTTTATGAATTATACATTTGTAAATTTTATTAATCAGCACACTTAAAATTATTGCCCATTATTTTACATGTCATATCCCAATATAATTTAAAAACATTTTAAAGTTTCTCATATTATATTGATAATCACTGAAAATGTAATAATGTGAACTAATATCTTTAAAATATACATTTACACATTCACATCTTTTAGAACCAGAAGGGATCTTAGAGATAATTTAATCAAGTACTGGCCAAAGCATGATCTGTGGTCCACCTTTAGGAGAATTCTCCCCTGGAGAGCTTGCTAAAAGTGGACTCCCAGGACACACACTGGGCATACTGACTCAGAGCTCTGAGAATCAGACTTGGAAACCTGTATTTTAAATATGTCTCCCAATTTTTCTTTTTTCTCATATGTGCTAAAAGTTGAGGACCAAGATCTAATTCAGCCTCTTAAGTTTTCAGTTAAAACTTGAATCTTGATTAGTCCAGTGATATATAAGAACCACTGGCACAATCAGGCTGGGATGCAAACAACTTTTGGGAATCCTTATTTATGCCAAATATATCAGATTTCATTTTATCTTTCATAATAACACAACCTGTTAGCTGTTATTACCCTCAGATTTTACATAAGTAAATAAATATCCAGAAATGTTAACTCACCCAGCATCACAAAGTGAGTAAAAATTTGAGCTAGGGTTCATGTTCATACCTTCTGACTTAGAGTTTACTGCCATTCTATGCTTTCTACTATGTTGTAAATAATTACAACCTCTAGAGTTTGCACTCTGTGACTCTCAACGGGCTTTTGTTATGGGTGGTATGGCATGGCAATGCAATTGTAGCTGTATTTTTTTTAACTTCTATTTTAGGTTTGGGGGTACATGTGAAGGTTTTTTACATAGGTGAACTTGTGTCATGGGGGTTTGTTTTACAGATTATTTCATCATCCAACTATTAAGCCTAGTACCCAATAGTTATATTTTCTACTCCTCTCCTTCCTCCTACCCTCCCTCCTCAAGCAGATCCCAGTGTCTGTTGCTCCCTTCTTTGTGTTCATGAGTTCTCATCATTTAGCTTTCACTCATAAGTGAGAACTTGTAGTATTTGACTTTCATTCCTGCATCAGTTTACTAAGGATAACAGCCTCTAGCTCCATCTATGTTTCCAAAAAAGACTTAAGCTCCTTCTTTTTTATGGCTGCATAGTATTCCATGATGTATATGTATCACATTTTCTCTATTTAATCTGTCATTGATAGGCATTTAGGTTGATTTCACATCTTTGCTATTGTAAATAGCATTGCAGTGAACATCCATATGCATGTGTCTTTATGGTAGAATTATTTATATTCCTCGGGGTATATAACCAGTAATGTGATTGCTGGGTTGAGTGATAGTTCTACTTTTAGCTCTTTTAGGAATCGTCATACTGCTTTCCACAATGGTTGAACTAATTTACACTCCTGCCAACAGTGTATAAATGTTCTCTTTTCTCTGCAACCTCACCAGCGTCTGTTTTTTTTGTTGTTGTTGTTTGTTTGACTTTTAAATGATAGTCATTCTGACTGGTGTGAGATGGTATCTCATTGTTGTTTTGATTTGTGTTTCTCTAATAATCAGTGACATTGAGTTTATTTTCATATGCTTGTTGACTGCATGTATGTCTTCTTTTGAAAAGTATCTGTTCATGTCCTTTGCCCACTTTTTAATAGGGTTGTTTGATTTTCTCTTATAAACTTGTTTAAGTTCGTTATAGATGCTAGATATCAGACCTTTGCCAGATGCATAGTTTGCAAATATTTTTACCATTCTGTAGGCTGTTTACTCTGTTGATAGTTTATTTTGCTATGCTGATGCTTTTACATTTAATTAGATTCCATTTGTCAATCTTTGCTTTTGTTGTGATTGCTTTTGGTCTCTTTGTCATGAAATCTTTCCTGCTATGTCTAGAATGGTATTTCCTAGGTTATCTTCCAGGGTTTTTATAGTTTTTGGTTTTATATATAAGTCTTAATTCATCTTGAGTTGATTTTTGTATATTGTTTAAGAAAGGAATCCTGCTTAAATCTTCTGCATATGGCTAGACAGTAACCTCGGCACCATTTATTGAATAGGGAGTCTTTCCCCATTGCTTGTTTTTGTTAGCTTTGTCAAAGATCAGATGGTTGTAGATGTGTGGCCTTATTTCTGGGCTCTCTATTCTGTTCCATTGGTCTATGTGTCTGTTTTTGTGCCAGTATTATGCTATTGTTACTGTAGCCCTGTACTATAGTTTGAAGTTGGGTAAAATGATACCTCCAGCTTTGTTCTTTTTGCTTAGGATTCCTTTGGCTAGTTGGGCTCTTTTTTTGGCTACATATAAATTTTAAAGTAGTTTTTTCCAGTCCTCTGAAGAATGTCATTGGTAGTCTGATAGGAATAGCATTGAATTTGTAGATTGCTTTAGGCAGAATGGCCATTTTAATTACATTGATTCCTCCTATCCATGAGCATGGGATGTTTTTCCATTTGTTTGTGTCTATTCTGATTTCTTTGAGCAGTGTTTTGCAATTCTCATTGCAGAGATCTTTCACCTCCCTGGCTAGTTGTATTCCTGGCTATTTTCTTCTTTTTGTGGGAACTGTGAATGGGATTGCCTTCCTGATTTGGCTCTCTGCTTGGTTGTCGTTGGCATATAGAAATGCTAGTGATTTTTGTACATTGATTTTGTATGCTGAAACAGCTGTAACTGTTTATCAGCTGAAGGAGCTTTTGGGCCAAGATGAAGAGATTTTCTAGATATAGAATCATGTCATCTATGACAGAAGTAGTTTGACTTCCTTTCCTCTTATTTGGATGCCCTTTATTTATTTATCTCACCTGATTGCTCTTGTCAGGATTTCCAACACTAAGTGGAATAAAAGTGGTAAGAGAGGGTATCCTTGTCTTGTGCCAGTTTTCAAGGGGAATGCTTCCAGCTTTTGCCCATTCAGTATGATGTTTGACATAGATGGCTCTTATTATATTAGGTATGTTTCTTCAATACCTAGCTTGTGTATTTTTTAACATAATCGTATTTATATTTTAATGAAAGGTTTTTATGCATCATCTGTTGAGATAATAATGTGATTTTTGTCTTTACTTATGTTTATGCAATGAATCATGTTTGTTGACTTGCAAATGTTGAACCAACCTTGCATCCTGGGGATGAATTGATTGATTGTGGTGGATTAGATTTTTGATGTGCTGCTGGATTCAGTTTGCAAATATTTTGTGAATTTTTGCATGGATGTTCTTCAAGGATATTGGCTTGAAGTTTTCATTTTTTATTGTGTCTGCAAGATTTTGGTATCCAGATGATACTGGCCTCATAGAATACTGGCCTCAAAGAATAAGTTGGAGAAGAGACAATTCTCCTCAATTTTTTGTAATAATCTCAGTAGGAATGCTATCAGCTCTTCTTTGTAAATCTGGTAGAATTTGGCTGTGACTCCATCCATCCAAAAAGTCTTGGGCTTTTTTTGGTTGGTATGCTATTTATTACTGATTCAATTTTGGAGCTTATTATTGGTCTGTTCAGGGAATCAGTTTGTTCCTGGTTGTCTTAGGAGGGTGTATGTTTCCAGAATCTTATCCATCATTTTTAGGTTTTCTAGTTTCTGTGCAGAGATATGTACATCATAGTTTCTGATTGTTATTTTTATTTATGTGGGGTCAGTGGTAGCATACCCTTTGTAATTTCTAATTGTGTTTATTTGGGTCCTCTCTCTGTTCTTCATTGTTATTCTAGCCAACAGCATATCTAACTTATTAATTCTTTCAAAAAACCAACTTCTGGATTCATTGATCTTTCGAATGGTTTCTCATGTCTTGATTTCCTTCAGTTCAATACTGATTTTTGGTTATTTCTTGTCTTCTGCTGGCTTTGGGTTGACTTGCTCTTGCTTTTCTAATTTTTTCAGTTGTGATGTTAGGTTGTTAATTTGAGACCTTTCTTTTTTTATGTGGGCATTTAGTGATACAAATTTCCCTTTGAACACTACCTATGCTGTGTCCTAGGGATTCTGGTACTTTGTTTTGTTCTCATTCATTTCAAAGAACTTTTTGATTTCTGCTTTAATTTCATTATTTACTCAAAACTCATTCAGGAGCATGTTGTTTAATTTCCAAATAATTGTGTGGTTTTGAGCAATTTTATAGTCTTGACTTCTATTTATATTGTGCTGTATTCTGAGAGTGTGTTTCATATGATTTCTGTTCTTTTGCATTTGCTGAGGACTGTTATATGTTCAATTACGTGGTCAGTTTTAGAGTATATGCTATGTAGTGATTAGAAGAATGCATATTCTGTTGTTTTGGGGTGGAAAGTTCTGTAGAGTTTTATCAGATCCATTTGGACCAGTGTTGAGTTCAGATCTGAATTATCTTTGTTAATATTCTGCCTCAGTGATCGTTTTAATACTCTCAGTGGAGCATTGAAGTCTTCCACTATTATTGTGTGAGAGTCTATGTCTCTTTGTAAGTCTCTAAGAACTTGCTTTATGAATCTGAGTGCTCCTGTGTTGAATGCATATACATTTAGGATAGTTAGGTCTTCATGTTGAATTGAACCCTTTACCATTATGTAACATCCTTCTTTGATTAACATTTTTTTGTCTGAAATTAAGATTGTGACCCCTATTTTTTTCTGTTTTCCATTTGCTTGGTAGATTTTCCTCCATCCTTTTATTGGAGCCTATGGGTGTTATTACGTGTTAGATGTGTCTCTTGAAGACAGCATACCATTGGGTCTTGCTTTTTAATCCAGCAGTTATATTTTTTAAAAAATGAATTGAAAGTAGCAGCACTACAGAATATATAATCAAATAATTTGACTATATGAATAAATTTTATGTCATTATCCAAATGCTGCTTGCCATGAACTCTTAATCTGTCATATATTTAGCTTCAGTAATTATTAAAAGGGCATTTTTTTAATGTTTACAGAGGTGGAGTTCTCTGTATTTTACCCTGCCCAATTTTCCCTTTTGGAATCTCTATATGTAATGTTAATAAAGGTTCTGTTGTGTGAAGGTTTAGAATATTATAGCAGTTGGCTTTAAAATTTTAATTTTTGTTGAAGTAAAGGATGACTCCAGATGGGATGAGAGAATAGCTTATATGAAAGATAAGGCCAGGCTTACAGCCACAAAGGTGGCTCACATTTGTAATCCCAGCACTTTGGGAGCTGAGGAAGGTGGATCACCTGAGGTCAGGAATTTGAAACCACCTTGGCCAACGTGGTAAAACCCTATCTCTACTAAAAATACAAAAATTAGCTGGGCATGGTGGCGCCTGCCTGTTGTCCCAACTACTTGGGAGGCTGAGACAGGAGAATCCCTTAAACCTAGGAGGTGGAGGGTGCAGTGAGCCAAGATTGTGCCACTGCACTCCAGCCTGGGCAACAGAGCAAGACTCTGTCAAAAAAAAAAAAAAAAAAGGAGAGGAGAGAGAGGGAGAGGGAGAGGGAGAGAGAGAGAGAGAGAGGGAGAGAGAGGGAGAGAGAGAGAGAGAGAGAAGGAGAGGGAGAGAGAGGGAGAGAGAGAGAGAGAGAGAGAGAAAACAGAAAAGGAAAATAAAGATTAAATTTCTTTTAGTCTTATATTTTGAAGAAAGAGCCTCAAGTAGCATCTTCCATGAGACAAACTTAAGCAGCATCCACTACAGGTTACTATAATGAAGCCCAAACAACCCATGAGAAAATTCTTAGATTAAAAATAACTGTTAATTATTCAGCACTCACTAGGTAGCAATCACTTTTAAAAAAGATTTTATTTGCATTACCTCATTTCAGACATAAAACACTGAGAAGCAGATATTATTATCCTTATTTGATGAATCAAGGCACTTGTTTATAGTCCCTCAATTACTTGATATTTACATGTTAGCTCAACTCTAGCTGAATGTCTCACCTTTTCTTCTGTGCTCACACATCACTTCGTATGTTTCAATTATATCATTGTCACAGCCTGCCTTATACATGAAGTAGTAATTGTGAAAGAACCTCTCTCCTTGGCTAGGTTTTCAGATACTTCAGTACAAATAAATGCATCAAGGTGAGATCTCTGGGTGAGGAAAGTTGAGCCAACATCATCACTAACTACAAAAAGAATGGGTAAACAATTACTGGAAACCTGTGTACTGGGGGTTTCATCAAGTGCTTTACTCACATTATGTCATTAATTCAAAAAATGCTATTTAACCTTGATTCTAGATGAAGAAACTCAAGAAATGAGAGTTTCCTGTCGATTTGAACAAAGTAAATGAGGAAGCACACATTCAAACTGAAATCTGTCCCCCGAACCCACACACCTCTCCCTTATGCACAAAATGTAGAATGTTTCATATCCTGATTTTGTGATTGTTGTTTGTCTTTACTTAAATATTAGCTTAAATTCAGAATATTCTGAATATTGCAGAGAAAAGCAAATGGTTGTTTAAAAGTAGAATGTTAACATCAGAAGAATGATAAGATTCTTCTGATCTTATTACGCAGCTTCTACTGAGAAAGAGATAAAGCTATTCTTTATTTGAAAGCTGCCATTCTCAGTGGAATAAACAGGAAAAAATCAGGCACAATAGGAATTTTCTACACGCCTGGGTCCTCTCAATCTTTCTCCAAACAGTGCTATAAAGAGTAATGTCAATCACTTGTAACTTCAGAGATTTGGTATCATTTTTACAGGGAACATAGCAATTGGAAATAAAAGCTCTTTTAAGTACAGCTGCTTAGCCCTTGGCATGTTGATCTTAGAAAAGACAAAGTGGTGACACTAGCGTGCTAACCCTTAGGTACTTTGCATGCATACCTCCACTCAAAATAATTTATCTAGGTTTAATAGCAAATACATGGATTCAATGTGTTATGAATACTGCATAAAAGGGGGAAGATAGTTTGAAATTTGATGAGAGGAAGAAAGAATTTAATACAAACTCTACTAATAGTATTCATTAATTCAATAGATATTTTCCATGATGAGAAAGAACCATCTTGCAAACTAAAAACATTTGTCACATCGTTCACTCAGAGTTTCAATACCCTCCAACGTCTCTCCATGTCACTTGGAATAAAACACAAAGTTGTCATAATGTCCTATAAAATCCAGCACTCGCTCCCACAATTTTACCTCTTTGATATAACTTTCTTTTACTACCTCTCAACTACAATGCTCTAGTTCAACATGATAAACAAGCTTCTACCTCTGGCCTTTGCATTTCAGCCCCCTTTGCCAGAAATGTTCTTCTTGTAGATATGAACGTGTCTCCTTTGCTACTGTGTGGAGAGTTAATTGCAGGAGGGCAACAATGAACCATGCAGATGACAAGGTGGAAAAATAACTTATAACCAGGGCCACAGTGGAGAGATTCTGGTGGGTTGTTGGGAAGACTTGTTAACTGTTGCTGAAGAGTAAGGGAACCAGTTTGGCTGAGATCAGGCTCTGTTATAATCATTCACTCTTTCAACATATAATTGTCACATATCTAGAAAATTTTTCTAGTTATTATGGTGGATAAAAAGATGGCTTAAATTTAGTTTTTAATGTTACTTTATTGGATTAGTTTGAAAAAGTCATTTTCTCCTTGGTAATTTCATGATAATTAGGGTAAACTACCACCAGAAGGAAAAATAATTAATATTTGTGGACAACCCAAGAAATATCAGGTCCAGGAACAGATGCTTTGCATATGTTATCTTATTTAATCTTCCTACCAACCTTGACAGATGAGCTAACTTTTCTAACAGACAGAGGTGTAGTGGTAGGGCAGATTAATATGTTCTGGTTACAAATATCCTGCCTTTTCCTCCATGATACATTCAACATTGCAATGGCCTTGGTTTAATAAAGTAATATGGATGCTTGTTCACATTACCCTGTTTGGGACACACACACACACACACACACACATACACACACACACACATGCATGCACTCAAAAGGGATAAAATAGAAGAAAAAAACCAAACTTTTAATTAAAAATTTAGCTTTTAATTCTAATTAAAACAGGGTAGCCTTAAAAGGAGTGATAGATAGTTCACGAGAGTGTTTTTAAAGAGGAAAATGCTTTAGGCATAGTTTAATATTGTTCTCAGTTTTTAATTGTTCTCGGTCATTTAGTTTAACATCAGCTTTGACCTCAGGCATAAGTAGAATATTTCTTTCAACTTACCATGGCTAATCTTTGTACTTCAATTAAAAAAAAATTTCCTGTGGCATGCTTCTAATGAGGCAGCAGCCAAAATTTAAGTATCTGTTCTTTTAAAAATATCCTATGAAGAATGACTCTAAAACTTTACTTAAAAACACTCAAAGAACAGGGCTTTTTTTTTTTTTGCCTCTTTAGAACTCTGCTTTTCACCTGAAATATACTATGAAAATATTGTCCCCCAAAAGAAAAATAGTCATTAGTCTCCTCAGTCATCTATTCCGAACTGTTCTGGTTAACCTCCCATAAAACTATCAAAAGTAAGAAATCCTTTCCAATAATAAAACCATGCTATCTGTTGAATTGTGTTCCTCCCACCAAAAAAAAAAAAAAAGATACATTGAAATACAGTCATGCACCACATAACAACATTTCAATCAAAGACAGAATCCCATAAGATTATAATGGAGCTGAAAATTTCTTTGACCTAGTAACTTTCTGGCAAAATATAAAACATTATTTATGCATTTGTGATGATGCTGGTGTACACAAAGCTACTGTGCTGCCAGTCATATAAAAGTCTAGCACCTATGATTATGTAGAGAAGATAATATTTGATAATAATAATAAATGACTATGTTACTGGTTTATGCATTTACTATGCTATACTTTTGGTCATTTACTTAGGATTTATTCATTTTACTTATATAATAAAGTTAACTGTAAAGCAGCCTCAGGCAAGTCCTTCAAAAGGTATTCCAGAAGGAGGCCTTGTTACCATAGGAGATAACAGCTCTATGCATGTTTCTGCCCCTAAAGACCTTCTAATGGGACTAGATGCGGAGGTGGAAGAGAGTGATACTGATGATAATGATTCTATGAATGCCTAGACTAATATGTGTGTTTGTGTCTTAATCTAATTTGATGGGTATCCTTATAAGAAGAAGGCCATAGAAAGACAGACACACACAAGGCGAATGCCCTGTGCCAATGAAGAGAGAGATTAAAGTTATGCAGCTGCAAGGTGTGAAAAACCAAGGACTGCCTAGTTTATTTCTCACCATAAGCTAGGAAAAGGTAAAAAAATAAAAATGAAAATCTTCTCTAGGCTTCAGAGGGAATATGGGCATATTGACACCTTGATTTCAGATTCAAGCTTCCAGAATTATAAGATAATAAATTTCTGTTATTTTAAGCTACCCAGTTTGTCATCATTAGTTGTAGCAGCCTTAACAATCTAATATACATTATGATGAATTTGTATATTATTATGGACAATAACATTTTTTCATGCATTGGATTACATTTAATTATCAAAGTAATCCTTTTTTCCGTTTATTTTATGTATCTTAAATACTGTGCCATTTCCTTACCCAATACATTTGTTGATCAGAAATCTACTAAGCTCTTTGTTTCACTTTATTAAGTTCTCAGAATGTCTCCTCCCAAAAGGAGCCTCCCCTAACCACCCTATTTAAAATAGCTTCTCACATCATTCCTTTTACCTCTCACTATGCTTAATTATTTTCATATCACATAAAAATCCCTGACATTATATTTTATATTTATTTTGTATATGTTTATTTTGTTTCCCCAGACATCAGTATAGGCTCCAAAGGGATAATAATTCTTTCACCCATCTCTCTACTTCCTTTACATGTAACAGTGATGTAAAATGTAGAAATCATAATAAGCTTTCTAGTTGGACAAAACAGTGATCATCTGGTAATTGAGAAATGTCCTCATTATTTCATTATTAATTTAAAATTACAAAGAATCAATAAATTTATATGATTGAAATTGCATGTCTGAAAAAAAACACAGTCTTATCTGAAAGTCATATTTGAATGCTTATGAAAAGAGTAAAACAATTAAAGGACTGCTTTTTCAGATTGTTTTATACACTCCAGAAGTATATTTTCTTTTATCAAATTCTAAAGCTTTCCACTTTGAAAATTCATGGGGTTGCAATCCTAGTCTCTGATAAAACAGACTTTAAACCAACAAAGATCAAAAGAGACAAAGAAGGCCATTACATAATGGTAAAGGGATTAATTCAACAAGAAGAGCTAACTATCCTAAATATATATGCACCCAATACAGGAGCACCCAGATTCATAAAGCAAGTCCTGAGTGACCTACAAAGAGACTTAGACTCCCACACATTAATAATGGGAGACTTTAACACCCCACTGTCAACATTAGACAGATCAACGAGACAGAAAGTCAACAAGGATACCCAGGAATTGAACTCAGCTCTGCACCAAGCAGACCTAATAGACATCTACAGAACTCTCCACCCCAAATCAACAGAATATACATTTTTTTCAGCACCACACCACACCTATTCCAAAATTGACCATATACTTGGAAGTAAAGATCTCCTCAATAAATGTAAAAGAACAGAAATTGTAACAAACTGTCTCTCAGATCACAGTGCAATCAAGCTAGAACTCAGGATTAAGAATCTCACTCAAAACCGCTCAACTACGTGGAAACTGAACAACCTGCTCCTGAATGACTACTGGGTACATAACGAAATGAAGGCAGAAATAAAGATGTTCTTTGAAACCAACGAGAACAAAGACACAACATACCAGAATCTCTGGGATGCATTCAAAGCAGTGTGTAGAGGGAAATTTATAGCACTAAATGCCCACAAGAGAAAGCAGGAAAGATCCAAAATTGACACCCTAACATCACAATTAAAAGAACTAGAAAAGCAAGAGCAAACACATTCAAAAGCTAGCAGAAGGCAAGAAATAACTAAAATCAGAGCAGAACTGAAGGAAATAGAGACACAAAAAACCCTTCAAAAAATAAATGAATCCAGGAGCTGGTTTTTTGAAAGGATCAACAAAATTGATAGACCGCTAGCAAGATTAATAAAGAAAAAAAGAGAGAAGAATCAAATAGATGCAATAAAAAATGATAAAGGGGATATCACCACCGATCCCACAGAAATACAAACTACCATCAGAGAATATTACAAACACCTCTATGCAAATAAACTAGAAAATCTAGAAGAAATGGATAAATTCCTCAACACATACACCCTCCCAAGACTAAACCAGGAAGAAGTTGAATCTCTGAATAGACCAATAACAGGGGCTGAAATTGTGGCAATAATCAATAGCTTACCAACCAAAAAAAGTCCAGGACCAGATGGGTTCACAGCCGAATTCTACCAGAGGTACAAGGAGGAGCTGGTACCATTCCTTCTGAAACTATTCCAATCAATAGAAAAAGAGGGAATCCTCCCTAACTCATTTTATGAGGCCAGCATCATCCTGATACCAAAGCCTGGCAGAGACACAACAAAAAAAGAGAATTTTAGACCAATATCCTTGATGAACATTGATGCAAAAATCCTCAATAAAATACTGGCAAACAGAATCCAGCAGCACATCAAAAAGCTTATCCACCATGATCAAGCGGGCTTCATCCCTGGGATGCAAGGCTGGTTCAATATACGCAAATCAATAAATGTAATCCAGCATATAAACAGAACCAAAGACAAAAACCACATGATTATCTCAATAGATGCAGAAAAGGCCTTTGACAAAATTCAACAACCCTTCATGCTAAAAACTCTCAATAAATTAGGAATTGATGGGACGTATCTCAAAATAATAAGAGCTATTTATGACAAACCCACAGCCAATATCGTACTGAATGGGCAAAAACTGGAAGCATTACCTTTGAAAACTGGCACAAGACAGGGATGCCCTCTCTCGCCACTTCTATTCAACATAGTGTTGGAAGTTCTGGCCAGGGCAATTAGGCAGGAGAAGGAAATCAAGGGTATTCAATTAGGAAAAGAGGAAGTCAAATTGTCCTTGTTTGCAGATGACATGAGAGTATATCTAGAAAACCCCATTGTCTCAGCCCAAAATCTCCTTAAGCTGATAAGCAACTTCAGCAAAGTCTCAGGATACAAAATCAATGTGCAAAAATCACAAGCATTCTTATACATCAATAACAGACAAACAGAGAGCCAAATCATGAGTGAACTCCCATTCACAATTGCTTCAAAGAGAATAAAATACCTAGGAATCCAACTTACAAGGGATGTGAAAGACCTCTTCAAGGAGAACTACAAACCACTGCTCAAGGAAATAAAAGAGGATACAAACAAATGGAAGAACATTCCATGCTCATGGGTAGGAAGAATCAATATCATGAAAATGGCCATCCTTCCCAAGGTAATTTACAGATTCAATGCCATCCCCATCAAGCTACCAATGACTTTCTTCACAGAATTGGAAAAAACTACTTTAAAGTTCATATGGAACCAAAAAAGAGCCCGCATCGCCAAGTCAATCCTAAGCCAAAAGAACAAAGCTGGAGGCATCACACTACCTGACTTCAAACTATACTACAAGGCTACAGTAACCAAAACAGCATGGTACTGGTACCAAAACAGAGATATAGATCAATGGAACAGAACAGAGCCGTCAGAAATAACGCCACATATCTACAAGTATCTGATCTTTGACAAACCTGACAAAAACAAGAAATGGGGAAAGGATTCCCTATTTAATAAATGGTGCTGGGAAAACTGGCTAGCCATATGTAGAAAGCTGAAATTGGATCCCTTCCTTACACCTTATACAAAAATCAATTCAAGATGGATTAAAGACTTAAATGTTAGACCTAAAACCATAAAAACCCTAGAAGAAAACCTAGGCATTACCATTCAGGACATAGGCATGGGCAAGGACTTCATGTCTAAAACACCAAAAGCAATGGCAACAAAAGCCAAAATTGACAAATGGGATCTAATTAAACTAAAGAGCTTCTGCACAGCAAAGGAAACTACCATCAGAGTGAACAGGCAACCTACAAAATGGGAGAAAATTTTCGCAACCTACTCATCTGACAAAGGGCTAATATCCAGAATCTACAATGAACTCCAACAAATTTACAAGAAAAAAACAAACAACCCCATCAACAAGTGGGCGAAGGACATGAACAGACACTTCTCAAAAGAAGACATTTATGCAGCCAAAAAACACATGAAAAAATGCTCACCATCACTGGCCATCAGAGAAATGCAAATCAAAACCACAATGAGATACCATCTCACACCAGTTAGAATGGCAATCATGAAAAAGTCAGGAAACAACAGGTGCTGGAGAGGATGTGGAGAAATAGGAACACTTTTACACTGTTGGTGGGACTGTAAACTAGTTCAACCCTTGTGGAAGTCAGTGTGGCGATTCCTCAGGGATCTAGAACTAGAAATTCCATTCGACCCAGCCATCCCATTACTGGGTATATACCCAAAGGACTATAAATCATGCTGCTATAAAGACACATGCACACGTATGTTTATTGCCGCATTATTCACAATAGCAAAGACTTGGAACCAACCCAAATGTCCAACAATGATAGACTGGATTAAGAAAATGTGGCACATATACACCATGGAATACTATGCAGCCATAAAAAATGATGAGTTCACGTCCTTTGTAGGGACATGGATGAAATTGGAAATCATCATTCTCAGTAAACTATCGCAAGAACGAAAAACCAAACACCGCATATTCTCACTCATAGGTGGGAATTGAACAATGAGAACACATGGACACAGGAAGGGGAACATCACACTTTGGGGACTGTTGTGGGGTGGGGGGAGGGGGGAGGGATAGCATTGGGAGATATACCTAATGCTAGATGACAAGTTGGTGGGTGCAGCGCACCAGCATGGCACATGTATACATATGTAACTTACCTGCACATTGCGCACATGTACCATAAAACCTAAAGTATAATAATGATAATAATAATAATAATAATAAAAGAAAAAAAAAAAAAAAGTTACAAAAAAAAAAAAAAAAAGAAACACCGCTTCATTCATAACACATTTTTCTCTATAGAAGAGTGTCAGTAGAGATGACTATGCAAATTTTCTTATACTAGGAGCATTTAAATTATATCATAAAACTCTGGGAATTAAATAATTTATTAATTCTTCAGTTAAATATTATGCTTCTGCCATGGTACAAAACTCAGGCCAAGAGCTGTAAGGGATTTAAAAATAATATCCAGGAGTCCCTGTGCTGCAGCCTCATGAAAAAGATAGCAGAGATACATAAATCAATATAATTTTAGTTAAGAGATGATAAATCCATAAGATAGGCATCGTAATATAGTGAAGGAGGTTTGAAACTAGAGCTCAACTTTAGTGATTTCAACTCTCATAGAAGCGTAATACTCTATTTCTTTTTTTTTTTTTGGTCCCTCAAAACTGTTAAGAACTGTTAAGAACTGTCAAAATGTTAACATTAACAGTTAACATTAATTCTTAACATTAAGTTAATCAATTCTTAACATTAATAATTAATTCTTAACATTAATTCTTTTTTTTTTTTTTTTGAGACGGACTCTTGCTCTGTCACCAGGCTGGAGTGCAGTGGTACAATCTCGGCTCATTGCAACTTCCACCTCCCAGGTTCAAGCCATTCTCCTGCCTCAGTCTCACTGTAGCTGGGAGTACAGGCGCCCGCCACCACGCCCGGCTAATTTTTTGTATTTTTAGTAGAGATGGGGTTTCACCGTGTTAGCCAGGATGGTCTCGATCTCCTGACCTTGTGATCTGCCCACCTCGGCCTCCCAAAGTGCTGGGATTACAGGCATGAGCCACTGTGCCCGGCTAGTTAACATTAATCCTTAATGTTAATAGTTTCTTGGTGCCTAACCATTCCTTGTTTTTTCCACTTAACCATATGATCACTTCTATAAATTTATTAAAATCCATTCATTAAAGCTGCTTCATTTGAAACTCTTGGGAAGAATTATATTTCTGGTAACACAATTGCTGCCCTTAGCATATTTCCTAGTACATGGGAGGCAGCCACTGTTATTACAGATTGGGCCTTTTCTAATGATCACATATTGCTATTGCAGATACACAGGCTGGCATGAACTGCTATTGCATGATTGCTATTGCTAATGATAACATAATCATTAGTTCAAGACAATAAGATTAGTCTTGAACTAGATCCCTTTCGCCTTGTTTCTGACCCACATATAGTGCTCATAAGTAAATGCAATGAAAACATTCAGTATGAATGCGTGTAACATGATCTTTCTATTGTTAAATCATCCTGAATTGTCCATTTGAATCTTTTCCACAGGAACTATAACATTTTATTTCATCATTTGATATTAATATTGATACTAATTATATACATATTTTAACATGGGCAGTCTACCTTTAAAATGATGAAGTGAAAAATCTGATTTAAGTGATATTTCTAATTATGAAAAGTAAAGTTGGTATAAGAAATATACAAGCAGAAATTTTTCTCCCATTCTGTAGGTTGTCTGTTCACTCTGATGGTAGTTTCTTCTGCTGTGCAGAAGCTCTTTAGTTTAATTAGATCCCATTTGTCAATTTTGGCTTTTGTTGCCATTGCTTTTGGTGTTTTAGACATGAAGTCCTTGCCCATGCCTATGTCCTGAATGGTATTGCCTAGGTTTTCTTCTAGGGTTTTTATGGTTTCAGGTCTAACATTTAAGTCTTTAATCCATCTTGAATCTACTCCTCTGACAAAGGACTAATATCCAGAATTTACAATGAACTCAAACAAATTTACAAGAAAAAAACAACCTCATCAACAAATGGGCAAAGGATATGAACAGACACTTCTCAAAAGAAGACATTTATGCAGCCAAAAGACACATGAAAAAATGCTCATCATCACTGGCCATCAGAGAAATGCAAATCAAAACCACAATGAGATACCATCTCACACCAGTTAGAATGGCGATCATTAAAAAGTCAGGAAAAAACAGGTGCTGGAGAGGATGTGGAGAAACAGGAACACTTTTACACTGTTGGTGGGACTGTAAATTAGTTCAACCATTGTGGAAGACAGTGTGGCAATTCCTCAGGGATCTAGAACTAGAAATACCATTTCACCTAGCAATCCCATTACTGGGTATATACCCAAAGGATTATAAATCATGCTGCTATAAAGACACATGCACACGTATGTTTATTGTAGCACTATTCACAATAGCAAAGACTTGGAACCAAGCCAAATGTCCAACAATGATAGACTGAATTAAGAATATGTGGCACATATACACTATGGAATACTATGCAGCCATAAAAAATGATGAGTTCATGTCTTTTGTAGGGACATGGATGAAGCTGGAAACCATCATTCTCAGCAAACTATTGCAAGGACAAAAAACCAAACACTGCATGTTCTCACTCATAGGTGGGAATTGAACAATGAGAACACATGGACACAGGAAGGGGAACATCACACACCGGGGCCTGTTGTGGGGTAGGGGGAAGGGGGAGGGATTGCATTAGGAGATATGCCTAATGTTAAATGATGAGTTAATGGGTGCAGCACACCAACACGACACACGTATACATATGTAACTAACCTGCACGTTGTGCACATGTACCCTAAAACTTAGAGTATAATAAAAAAAATTTTGCTAAAGTGTAATTTGTTGATTCAAAAAAAAAAAAAAGAAAAGAAAAGAAAAGAAAAGAAATATACAAGCAGAGAAACCAAATCCAAAGCAAAACAAGAATCAGAAAGAGCTTGGGCACAACCCTGGCGAACATACTCTTAACATAAGAGGTTTTTGTTATTGCTGGCCTTCGTTTCTGTGTTGCTTGGGTCTTAGAAGGAGAGAGACACACTTTGGGCATAACTGTTTCCAAATTAAGTTAAGAATGTGGGTATAAATCTTCAGTATTAAGTGTGGTGCAACTATTGGCAGGAGATAAACTCACACTCCACTAAAATGTAGCACATATGTTATCCCTATTTCTCTGAAAATGACCAAAAGTTACAAAGAAGAAGAAAAATATAAAAGCAGAGTATCAGAAGTAACCAAGTCTTCCCTGTTTGCATCTCTTCAGAATTAGAAGCTGTCACTCACGTCTGAGCCTGAAGTTTCCATGATGAAATAGGTCAGATAAAGACTACCTGGGAAGAGTAAAGAAAGGGGCTGATTTAGATTTAAAAGGATCCAGGCACTGGAAAGAAGGAAAAGTGGAAGAGTGACCAAAAAAAGAAAAAAAAAAAAAAAAAAAAGCAGCACTCTCAGGTAGTTCGAGGGAAATAAATGACTGTCCTGTATTGCAGGGTCACGGAAGCCTTATCTTTGGGTATAGGTTGGTGTAAAAGTTATTGCAGTTTTTATGATTACTTTTTATGGCAAAAAATGTAACTACTTTTGCACCAACCTATACAATGGAACTACAGAATTAGCAAAGGTGTTTGCTGAGCCCTGCATCCACAGCATCCCGAAGACTCTGACTGTCCAACTATGTAAGGTTGAGATAAGAACATTGTGAAATAATGATGTTGAGAACTTAACATTACTTATTGAATAAACATCTTTTATGTTTCCATCATTTGATATTGATTCCAATTCTATATATTTTTAACTCGGGCTGTGTACTTTTAAAGTGATAAAGCAAAAATTCCATCTTTAAGTAATATTTTCAATTATAAAAATTAAAGTCAGTATAAGAAATATAAAAGGGACGAGACTAACTGCCTTTCTTCTATCCACCAGCAAACACACCAATTGATATGGGTGGCAATATGGTAAAAAAGATCGCCTCTCGGAATGATTTAAAGACACCATTGTGAGATGGAAGAAACAGATAGGGAGGCTAGTGTCTGGGTTTCATGGACAGGTGAAAATCCAGGCTGAGAGAGATTGAATAACTTGCTGAGGATCACTCAGCTAGGAAGTGGTGAAAGCACAATTCTCTCTCACTGCAAGTGGGATACTTTTCACATGGCCTTTCCTTTTAAAGACCAGAGCCATTAAAGATTTCAACACTAAGTGATTATTATTCTTCACATTAGCATATTATGAATTTAGTCATTTAGTTCTGGATACTGATAAAGTCATCCAGAGTTGTGCATTATAAGTTTAATCTTTAATGGTGCTTCTGTTTTACTTATCAAAATGTACCTTTTATTCTAAATTGTCATCAGGAAAAAAATGGGTACTGCTGCCATACAAAGCCAGTTTCCATTATTTCATAGGTTAAAACTTATCCTAAGGAAACAAATATTCAAATCAGAAGTACATTTAAAGAAATAAATACGCTGTAAAATTTTTAGCCTGAAGGATTAATTTTGATGACTATTATATTTTTATTATAGATCATAAAATGATTAACATTTTAAAGTCCTAATGAAAATTATAGGGCATTATGCTTTAAAATGCATGTTGAAAATAAAAGATTGGCCTTTGGCATTTTCCACTAATTTTCTGTGTTATAAAAAAATAAAGATGAGTGTTTTGCCTGAATCAAGCATCTCTTGTATCAGACTACACACTTAAAAAGAACATAATAGTTATAAAAATGATTTGATGCTCTCCACTTTCGTTTCTCAGAATACTCTTGAAGAATTCCTGTGAAAAACAGACACAGAAACAGAAGATTTGGAAGAATGGTGTTATGGGTGATACTGTGTCCTCCAAAATTCGTATGTTGAAGCCTCAATATCCAGTAGCTCAGAATGTGGTAATATTTGGAGATTGAGACTTTAAAGAGACAATTAAGGTAAAATGAGGCCATTAGGGTCAGCTCTTCATATATTCTGAATAATGGCCTTATAAGAAGAGATTAGGACACACAGAGAGGCACCAGGGGCACCTGTATTAAAGGAAGGACCTTGTACAGAGGCAGCAAGAAGGCAGCCATCTGCAAGCCAGCGAGAGATGTCTCAGAGGAAGCCAACCCTGCCAGCACCTTAATCCTGGTCTCCCAGCCTCCAGAACTGTGAGATAATAAATTTTTGTTGTTCAAGTCACCCAGTCTGTGTTATTTCATTATGGCAGCCCTAGCGAACTAATATACTCAGGATGCATTTATGTAATTACTTTTTAAAGAATGGTTAGAGAGTATGATATTCTGGCTAACTTAGGGGAAAAATGTATTACAATTCATAGAAAAACTATGTTAACAATTTTAAATTTTATTCTATTAATTTTTTAAATTTAACAATTAAAGAGTTAATTACAAATGTGAATAATATTATCCACAGGTAATATAAACAATGCCAAACATATTAAATGTATATTACAACACTTTAAAAGTTTAAAAAATCTATGTGCTCAGGAGGAATGTAAAATTTATAGAACTTTTTTAAGGCAAAATATGTTAGAACAGTAAAAATTATGATCTTGATTTCATTCAGCTCTATGAACAAAAATTTCAAAGGTATGCCTAATACAGAATCCAAAATCATGTATGAATGATGCGATAATCCTCTAAACTACTCGTATGCTTATTTGGCACACATTAATAAAGCAGCTGTGATGAAAAGTCATAATATAGAGGCGCATTGTCCAATATAGTAGCCACTAGCTACAGATGGCTATTTAAATTTAAATTAATTCAAGTAAAGTAAGTGTAAAATTCCATTCCTCAGTTTCACTACCCACATTTAATGTTCTCAGTGGCCATATGCGCTAGTGGCAACATTCTTAGATAATGAAGACAGAGCATTTCTCTCATTGACAAGCATTCTATTAGACAGGAGGTTAAGGATCCAGAAGTCCTGTGTTCACATCCTGGATTTTCCATTTACTACTAGTCATTCTATCTTTCTGTAACTTAAGTACCTTGTTTGCAAATAGGGAGTAATGAAGAAGCCTTTTCTCAAAACGTCATTATGAGGATTTAATGAGGTAACACCTGTGAAGGGCAATTGTAAATTAAGAAATTTTATGCATATGATGTCTTGTACTATGCTGAATGAATGCAGTGATGAATTAGATATGGACCCTACTCTGAAAGAGAGTATATAGTACATAAGAGAGGTAACTGTTACACAAAATAGAATATGATGAATACATAATTAATATGGGATGACAAAAAAAGATGTTGAGAGAGTTTCTTCATTGCTTGAGTATAAAGTCCAAACTCCTCACAAGATTAACAAGCATTTCCTGGATCTGGTTTTCCGATAGCTTGGGTGTTTTTTGTTTGTTTATTGGGTTTATTTGTTTGGTCTCTTGCTAGTTGTTACTTTTCCATATTCTACTTAGATTTGGAGATTTGGTTTGTTAATTACATTCTTCAAATAGGCCAAATCTCAATTTCTTCTGGACGGAGTCACAGTCCAGGATGTTTCTCCATTCTGACTCCTGACTCCTTCCATCCCTTTGCCTGGCTGAATCAGCCATAAAGTCTGATCTAAGACTACATATATTTTTTTTTTTTTTGGAGAACACTGTCCTAGTTCTCCATGATCATGTTTACCATATTTGGATGAAATGTCCTATAAACTGAAATCACCTATCTCCCTACTGACTGCAAACTCAGGGTGATTAGAAATCATTATTTACTTCATTGTTGTTAAATGCCCAACACCTCTACTGTTGCTAACTCATAGTAGGTGCCCAGTATGTTGACAAAATGAAAGATAAAGAAAAGAGAAAATGCTTTTAGTTGGCTGAGATTGTGTATGCAGGTAAATTATCAAGGAAATAATATTTGAATGGCCTTCACATGTGATTTTTTTTTTTTTTTTTTTTTTTTTTTTGCTTTCCCTAATCAGCAATGTTGTGTGCAATGCAAACATTCATGCTGGATCTTTCCTTCATGTCTAGTTTAGAAATTAGCCTATATTTTGGTTCTCAAACCGAATACTTGGCATATTTTATCTGCATTTTTAAATTTAATTTATTGTAGGATACCTAGGCAAAGTCAGTAGAAAAGATTATAAGAATATCCTCATCATTTCCTCTGTGCCTGGAAATATTCCAGTCCCATTACCTGGATTATTTCATGTAACACTTTCAACAACACTGAAAGTTAAGTATTATCTTCATTTGGTAGACATCCATATGTAAGTTAAGAGAGGGTAAATGGCTGGTCAAATGTCACATCACTAGTAAATGGTGAAGCTGGAAGTTGAACCAGGTCTGTCTGAATTTAGAAACTCCTTATTCCACTGGAAGATTTAGGTGAACATGAGATAATAACCTCAACTCTCAACTGTAAGTAAAATTTATATAAAAGTTGGGAGCCACGTTTCCCCTTGGGGCAGGGGGAAAGGGTTTCTAATTTATTTAGGTAATTAGTTCACCTATTTGTTACTTCTGTTGTCAAAATAACATGTTTTAAATATATACCTTATTTAAACTAATTCCATTTATAATCTCTTTGTGGATAGATGTCAGATTAATTCATACAGTTTGCTTCAGTTTCTCAGATTCTATCTACCCCAGATCTTTTAGTTGACAATTTATTGTACAGAACAAAAACAATATTTTCTAAATAAAGGAAAGTAAGTTTGTATCAATAAAGAGTGTTTACTATTCTTTTTCATTTATGTATGAGTATATATAAGTAAGAAAACTTAGATAAATGTATTTGATTAAAATCTCTGGAGAAGGATTATTTTTTTCTGAAAACTTTGTAATTTAAAAATTACCAATATTTAAATTGATCCATTTAGTTTATGTTAAACTGACACATTATTTATATTAACTGAGCACATAATGTTGATTTTTATCTCCAAAAGATATTTGTATACATTCATAAGGAAGTGAACTATATTTCATTTTCAAGGTATCATTAACTCATTAGAACAAGTGATTTAGAAGAATCTTTGGTAAGCCTAAGGGAGATAATGATATACCATTTTCTCCCAGGTGAGGGTGAATGCTGATCATCCCATAGACACATTAGCAAAGGGACAAATTATCATATACTCAATATTTTTAAAGGATAACTTTTGAAATCTTTGATAGGTGGTTGTCCCATTGGATTTTAACCCTCTGCAATTTTGGCCCTCATGTATGGCAACACTTAGTTTAGCTTGCAAAAGGTATCCTGTCAACTTGATGGGTGGAAAAAGTAGTTGTTTTACTAATATTTTCAATGGTATCTGTCCTGTTGAAGCCTTTCACTTTTCTTGTCCTATGTCTAAATTCTAGGTCTTTAATATTGTCTTTAAAAGGCCCACAAGTTAAAAATGTACATGAGAAAAGTATCTGCAGTTCATTGCTGTTCACTGTGTCCTTAAAGAATCCACTGTGGCCACCTTTATATATTAAACTGGTCATCTCCTGGGAGAATGAAAGGAATAAGACAGTTGGAGAACTGATGACATCAGACAAATATAAAACTCCAATCAACCATGCACCAATTTGTCAATCATTTATCTAAAGCTTTTTATGTGCTAAGCACTTCTTAGCTACTGAAGGTAAGGAGAGGAAGAGAACACAGTCCCTGTGGTCAAAAGACACTCCATGTATGTAATTATAAAATGCAATAAATGTGATTCTAGCAATACCTCAGATAATATTTATCAGTTGATTAACACAGTGCATGGCACTTGAAATGCCTTAAATAAATATCAAGACATCATTATATATACTATTAATATTATAAAATATTTATATTATATGTTCATCTATATTGTATAATCATATGCCATATATATGCTGTATGGCATATATGTGCTATTACTATTAAAAGCAGATTTTTTAAGTTCTGGAAAACAGTATTTTGTACCTTGCATGAGAAAGAAGAATCACCAAAATGTTTACAAAATGTTTAAGAAATTTGGTGGATTTTAAGAAATGAATTATATTAATATGAAAATGAGTAGAATCTTGAACTTGACAAATAAGCATTAGTTTGTGCACACCTGGGAAAGAGGAGCTTGTGGCCAAAGTCCTGAACTTTACAGGGTCTATCCCCATCCTTCCTCAGGTCATAACACTCCCCATACAGAGCTCACACTCAACCTGCAAGAACATGCTCCAGATATGAACACCAGAGTTTCTTGCACAGTCTTTTATCTGCCTCCAGAAAATGCCTCCAGAAAATGCACAGCCCTATTTTCCACCTCTGCTCTAGCAGTGCAGACTGCACCACCATTGTCATAACTGTACTACTACATAGTGAGCAAGGGGTGGCTGCTTGCAGGGCGTGTAACTGGACCTTGGACATATGATCTGGGTTGTTTAGATGTGTGAGCTGTAACACTTGAACAAGGGATTAGAGTTTGGGGTTATTTGTCCCTGTGCTGTCATATTCTCAAATAAAATTCTGATACAAAAAGAGAATTATAAATTTGGACTGGACCTTCAAAACCATGCTCAAGGTATATATGTCAGAGTGGGAAGATAGAACCTATTTAACAGTTTGATATATCTCATGGTGTTTAACTGTGTAGACATATGGTAAGTGGACTGCTATTTTGTTGCTTCCCTAGACCCTGAAAAGGTAAGGAGTAGACTTGTGACTTAGCCAAAAAGTAAAGTTGGATAGATCATGGCATAATGGTTTATGTGATAAGAAAGCAGAAATGCATAGTGAGGAGGAAAGGGTGAGTAGTAAAATGTCATTACAATCAGATCATAAATTACTGGTGCTAAGGAGTATAGGCTTCCTATACGGTGGTGTGGTAATGTCTTCCAAGGATGTTCACTTCCAAATCCTTGGAACCTGTAAATATTTTACTCTACATGGCAAAAGGGAATTTTTAGATATGATTAGATTTACAAGGCTTGAGATGGGGAGAGTGTCCTGGATTATTTGGAGAGAACTAATCTAACTATATGAGACCTGAAAAAACTAAAAACCTTTCCCAGCTGTGTTCAGAGAGATAGAGATATGTGGACAGAACAAGCCTGAAAGAGATTCACTTTTGGTGGCTTTGAAGATGGTGGAAGGGGCCATGAGTTAAGAAATGCCAGTTGCCTCTAGGAGAAAGGACAAGAGAACAAAATCCTTCTTTAGAGCCTCCAAAAAGCAACACAGCCCTGCTGATACCTTGGTTTTAGCCCAATGAGACCCATGCCAGACTTCTTACCTCTGGAGCTGTAAGATAATCCATTTTTGTTATTTTAAGCCTCTATGTTTTTGGTAATTTGTTATAGCTGCAATAGAGAACCAAAACAGACAGCATTGCTGAAAATGTTTCCAGAAAATCTTACTTGAGGTTAAAAAGTAATAAATTCCTGTTGTAACCATTAAAAATGTTTTTGTCACAAATAGAAGGACACCTGACAATTAGTGACTTTAATAAGTGGTCTACTTTTTCTGGCCTAAGAAGTAGTTCAGTGGTAGGAACTCTGGTCTAGACAGCTATGCAAGGATGTGGGGTCCTCTACCTTTCTGCTCTTCTATCACAACAATTCAGGTTGCATGTTCATGGTCACAAGATGACTATTCTAAGTGTTTTGTCTGTGTTCCAGATAAGAAGAAAGTATAAGGGAGCATGCTAGGATGAAAATACACTGTGGGATCCTCCTTTCCAAAGCATTTTTTTTTTTCCCCAAAAGCTCTACGCATCGACTATGCTTAAATCTTCTTGGCCAAGACAAGCTTACTTGGCCACTTACTAAAAAGAAGTCTATTATTTTATATGGAAACATTACCAGATTTCCAATAATAAGAAAGAAAAATAAGAAGTTTGGGGAAGACAAGACAAGTGCCTGAATTGCATGGCTTCTCACAGCCTCTAAGTTAGTGTGTATTGTGACTCTCTAAGGGAAAGTATCAAGTACAGCATTTCCCAAACTTATCTGAATGTGGAAAAATGGGTTTATTTTCATAAGGAAGGAAGTCTAACCAGACTAATGTATAGCACAGTTTGTAAAATGCTGTTAGGCAAGAGGATCCAACAAAGGATTCTGAGCAGGAGAATAGCTTGATCCTATATCATTCTAATAGTAGAGTGGCCATGGGTGATAGGCAAACATCTCTTTCTATAGCTTAGGCTCCTGCTGCATGCAAGGCATAGATTAAGCCCCAGGTACATCAGGGGGACTAAATATTCTCTAGTATTATGTTGGAACAGCTAAACGTTTTTAAATTCTCAGAATGTTCTCTCTCAAAACATGTACATTTTTTCAAATTCTATTTATTAATTAAATAACTGATTCAATTTCCAAGAGTCTAAAGAAACTAATTTACTTTTCTGTCTGAGTTATTTAGATACATTAAAAAGCCTTAAAGAGGATAATAACCTAATCATATTTTTTGTTTTAAAGTGGAAAATACTGCAGACATCACTGAATCTTTAATAGCAATGAGGAAAGAACTCACACCCAAAGGTTACAAATTCTGTCTATTACACAGCTGTCCAGTGGCAATCTTATGGTTAGAGCCCACTTCTCTCAATATTCAGATTGCTGGTTATACATTGTTCCAAAGCAACACCAGGAAGTAAGATTTTACCTGGTATAAGAATTATATTTCAAGGATAATATTACTCTGGAGAAAGGACACCCTATCCAACACATGGTGCTAGAAAAACTGGATAACCATATGCAGAAGAATCAAACTGGACCCATAAACCTCACCATATACAAAAATTTAACTCAATATGGATTAAAGACTTAAATGTAAGACCCAAAACTATAAAAATCATAGAAGAAATCCTAGGAAACACTCTTCTGGACATTGGCCTAGGGAAAGAATCTATGACTAAGACATCAAAAGCAAATGCAACAAAAACAAAAATAGACACATAAGACAATTAAATCAAAAAGTTCTACACAGTTAAAAAATCATAACAGAATAAACAGACAACCTATAAAATGGGAGAAAATATATGCAAAATATGCATCCAACAAAGGGCTAATATCCAGAATCTATAAGAAACTCAAATAGAAAGAAAAAAAACCCACAAATAACCCTATTAAAAAGTAGGCAAAGGACATGAACAGGCATTTCTCAAAAGAAGACATGCAAGTAGCCAACAAACGTGAAAAAATGTTCAGTATCACTAATCAGACAAACGCAAATCCAAACCACCAGTCAGAATGGCTATTATTAAAAGGTCAAAAAATAACAGATGTTGGTGAGGATGCAGAGAAAATGGAATGCTTATATACTGTTAGTGAGAATGTAAATTAGTTCAACCCCTATGGAAAAGAGTATGGAGATTTCTCAAAGATCTAAAATAGAACTACTATTCAATCCTGCAATCCCACTATTAGGTATCTATGCAAAGGAAAGTAAATTATATAAAGAAGACACCTGCACTGATACGTTTATCACATCGTTATTCATAATAGCAAAATCATAAAATCAACCTAAGAGTTCATCAACAGATAACTGGATAAAGAAAATGTGGCATGTGTATATACACACACCCAAACATATATATATATATATATATATATATATATATATACACACACACATACATAACTTCACATACACATGCATGACTTCACGTTATTATTGGATCAACATTTGTCGCCCTCTGCCTCCTCTGCCAATTAAAATTCCACGTTACATCCAACCACCACTTTGACTTTGAAGCCGCCACCTGATATTGGCACTTCGTAGATGTAGTATGACTATATTTATACATCTCTGTCTACTGATGAGGGTCCTACTCTTTTAGTGTAAACCGTACCATTGACTTCCAATCAATTAGTTTCAATTATATCCAAAAGAGAGTAATTAACCTGACACTAGCCCTAGTAATAGACCCCTTACTGGCCCTATTACTAATAATAGTTACATTTTGACTCCCACAACTTAACACTTATATGGAAAAATCAAGCACCTATGAATGCGGATTTGACTCAATAACCTCTGCCCTCCTCCTCTTCCTCATAAAATTATTCCTAGTAGCCATCATATTTCTCCTGTTCGACTTAGAAATCACTCTGCTACTACCCTTGCCATGAGCCCGTCAAACAAACAACCTGACACAATAATCAGCACAGCCCTTATTGCTAGTTCCCGTTTTAATCCTAGGCTTGACTTATGAATGAACCCTAAAAGGGTCAGATTGAATTGAATTGGTAAATAGTTTAAGTCAAAATAAATAAATGATTTTGACTCATTAGATTATGATAGACCATTTTTACCAAGTACCTTCTATGTACATCAATATTATATTAGCATACACCATGTCACTGCTGGGAATATTAGTCTATCGATGCCACCTAATATAATCCCTATTATGCCTAGAAGGCATAATACTATCATAAATTTATAAATAAATGTATAAATATTATTTATCATAAATACTCTTATAACTTTAAACATACATTTCACTCTAGCATCCATAATACCCATCATTCTCCTAGTATTTGCTGCCTGTGAAGCCGCAGTGGGCCTTGCCTTACTAGTTTCAATCTCCAATACATATGGTCTAGATTACATATAAAATCTAAATTTACTTCAGTGTTAAAAATCATTATTCCAACAAGTATACTGTTACCAATGACATCATTCTCTAAAGATTCTATAATCTGAATCAACATGACTACCCACAGCCTACTCATCAGTCTTATTACCCTACTATTTTTTATGCAATTCAACAATAACTCATCGGACTTCTCATTAATCTTCTCTTCTGACCAGGTGACCTCGCCCCTTCTAATCTTAACAACCTGACTACTACCTCTTATAATCCTAGCAAGCCAATATCACCTGTCCATTGAATTACCCCCCACGAAAAAAGCTCTATATTTCTATATTGATTTCCATGTAGATTTTTTAAATTATAGCATTCACAGCCACAGAACTAATTATATTTTATATCCTCTTTGAAGCTAAACTAATTCGTACCCTAATTATCATCACCTGCTGAGGTAACCGACCAGAAAGCCTCAATGCCAGCTCCTATTTCTTATTTTATACACTAGTAGCGTCCCTTCCTCTACTTATTACACTTGTTTATACTCAAAATACCTCAGGTTCACTAAATATGCTAGTAATGATTCTTACCACCCAAGAGCTATTGGTCTCCTAATCCAATAACCTTATAGGATTAGCATGTATTATGGCTTTTATCATAAAAACACCTCTATACGGACTTCACTTATGACTCCCCAAAGCCCAGACAGAAGCTCCTACTGCTGGCTCAGTAGTACTTGCAGCAGTACTCCTAAAACTAGGAGGCTGCAGTATAATATAGCTTACCCTTATCCTCAGCCCCCTAACAGAACATATAGCCTACCTCTTCCTCATACTATTCCTATGAGGGATAGTTATAACAAGCTCTACTTGTCTGCGACAAGCCGATCTAAAATCACTTATTGCTTACTCCTGCGTTAGCCACTTAGCACTTGTTATCATGGCTATCCTCATTCAAACCCCTTGAAGCTTTACAGGTGCAGTCACCCTTATAATTGCTCATGGACTCACTTCATCCTTACTGTTCTGCCTAGCAAATTCGAACTACAAACGAGTCCATAGCCGAATCATATTACTTACCTGAGTCCTTCGAACACTGCTTCCACTAATGGCCTCTTGATGACTCTTAGCAAATCTCACTAACCTTGCCTTACCCCCTACCATTAATCTAGTAGGAGAAATCTTTGTGACTATGGCTTCATTCTCCTGATCAAACATCACTTTTATGGTTATAGGACTTAATATACTAATTACAGCCCTTTACTTCCTATGTAGGCTAATCACAACACAATAAGGGACACTTGCATATTATATTAACAATATTAAACTTTCCTTTACATGAGAAAATATATTAATACTTATACATCTTGCACCTATCTTCCTATTATCCTTAAGGTCTAAAATTATTATGGAGTTTGCATGCTGTAGGTATCGTTTAACCAAAACATTAAATTGTGAACCTAATAATAGAAGCCTGCAACTTCTTATCTACCAAGAAAGTACGCAAGAACTGCTAACTCACGCCCCCATGCCTAACAACATGGCTTTCTCAACTTTTAAAGGATTAGAGGTATCCATTGGTCTTAGGAAGCAAAAACATTGGTGTAACTCCAAATAAAAGTAACAAACATGTATTTTTCCACTTCCATAATAGCCCTGATCCCCTTAATCTTACCGATTATTACTATCTTAACCAACCTCTACAAAAACGGTTCGTACCCAAATTATGTGAAAATTATCTATCGCATGCACATTCATCATTAGCCTCATCCCTACAACAATGTTTATATGTACGGGCCAATAAGTCATCTCAAACTGACACTGAATGACAATCCAAACTCTTAAACTCTCACTAAGCTTCAAACTACACTACTTCTCCCCCATGTTTATCCCAGTAGCAGTATTTGTTACCTGATCTATTGTAGAATTCTCAGTATGATACATAAACTCAGATGCTAATATTAATCAATTTTTCAGATACTTACTTTCCTCATCACAATACGAATTCTGGTAACTGGCAACAACCCCTTTCAACTCTTTATCAGATGAGAAGGTGTAGGAATTATGTCTTGCTTACTAATTGGCTGATGATACGGCCGAGCAGATGCTAATACAGCAGCCTTCCAAGCAATTCTGTACAACCGCATCGGCGACATTGACTTTATTTTAGCTATAGCATGATTCCTCTTATCCTCCAACACATGAGAGCTTCAACAAGCATATATTCTAAGCCTTACCCCCCATGCCCTTCCATTAATTAGTCTTCTCTTAGCAGCAGCAGGAAAGTCAGCTCAATTCAGCCTCCATCCCTGATTTCCATCAGCCATAGAAGGCCCAGCCCCGGTCTCAGCCCTACTCCACTCCAGCACTATAGTTGTAGCAGGAGTTTTCCTGTTCATCTGCTTCTACCCTTTATAGAAAATAATCTATCAATTCAAATGTTTACATTATGTCTAGGGGCTGTTACCACCTCATTTACAGCAATCTGCGCTCTAACACAAAATGATATCAAAAAAAAATCATAGCATTCTCCACCTCAAGCCAGCTGGGCCTCATAATAGTCACAATTGGCATGAATGAGCCACACCTAGCATTCCTTCACATCTGTACCCATGCCTTTTTTAAAGCTATATAATTTATATGTTCAGGGTCCATCATCCATAATCTCAATGATGAACAAGATATCTGAAAAATAGGAAGGCTATTCAAGACTTTACCGGGCACTTCCTCCTCCCTTATTTTTGGCAGCCTTGCACTTACAGGTATGCCTTTCCTCACAGGCTTTTAATCTAAAGACCTTATTATTGAAACCACAAACACGTCATACACCAATGCCTGATCCCTTTCTATTACTCTTGTTGCTACCTCCTTAACAGCTGTCTATAGGGCCCGTATTATTTTCTTCGCTCTAATAGGACAACCCCACTTCACAACTCTGATTATTATTAACGAAAACAATCCCTTCCTGATTAACTCAAGCGCCTAACAATTGGCAGTATCTTCTCCAGATTTCTCATCGCCAACAGTATTATTCCTGCTCCATCCCCCAAAACAACTATACCGCTTCACCTAAAGCTTACAGCCCTAGATGTGACCACCTCAGGCCTCTTACTAGCCATAGAGCTTAATCTCATAACTAATAACCTTAAACTAAAGTACCCATTACAGACATTCAACTTCTCCAATATACTAGGTTTCTACTTAGCCACAATACACCATAGAACCCCTTACTCAAGCCCATTCACAGGCCAAAATCTGGCTTCACTTCACTAGACCTAATTCGACTAGAAAAGTCTATACCAAAGACCATTTCACAAACTCAAGTCTCAGCCTCCATTACCACTATATCTACTCAAAAAGGCCTAATTAAACTCTACTTTCTTTTTTATTCCATCCTTTATAACCCTACTCTTAATTATCTAATCTATTACCCCGAGTAATTTCAATTGCAACATAAATACTAACAAATAATGATCAACCAGCAACTACCACTAATCAAAACCCAGAACTGTACAAGGCAGCCACACCCACAGAATCCTCACACAACAACCCCGCCCCCTCACCCTCAAAAATTATTCAACTGTCTATGCTATTTAAATCGATCGTGACCACCACCCCATTGTACTCAACTATTCACCTAACCAACACCACTCTATTAATAATCCTAATTAGTAAAGCCCCTCAAATGTCAATACTTGACCCCTTAGTTCAAGGTATTCCTCAATAGCCATCACTGCAGTATTACCAAAGACAACCATCATACCACCCAAATAAATTTAAAAAGACCATTAGCCCCACAAAAGCCCCACCAAAATTCAACACAATACCACAACACAGCCCCACTAATAATTAGCCCTAAACCCCCATAAATAGGAGAAGGTTTCTAAGAAAAATCTACAAATCCCATAATCAAAAGAACACTTAATAAAAATAAAGCATATGCCATTATTCCAACATGGACTATAACCATGACTAATGACATGAAAAATTATCATTGTACTTCAACTATAAGAACACTAATAACCAACACCTACAAAACACACCCACTAATAAAAAATATCAACTACTCATTCATTGATCTTCCCACACTATCTAACATTTCTACATGATGAAACTTTGGCTCACTTCTTGGTGCCTGCCTTATTCTCCAGATCATCACAAGGTTATTTTTAGCCATTCACTATACATTAGACACCTCAACTGCCTTCTCTTCAGTTGCTCACATCAGCCAAGATGTAAACTATGGCTGAACAGTCCACTATTTTCATGCTAACAGTGCTTCAATATTTTTCATCTGCTTCTTCTTACACGTTGTCTGAGGCTTATATTACGGGTCAATTATATAACTAGAAACTGGAAATATTGACATTAGCCTCCTCCTCACAACTATAGTAACAGCATTCATAGGCTATGTGCTCCGGTGAAGCCAAATATCATTCTGAGGTGCTACAGTAATTACAAACCTACCCTCACCCATCCCATATATTGGAACTGACCTCGTACAATGAATCTGAGGCGGATTCTCAGTTGACAAAGGCACCCTCACATGACTTTTCTCCTTCCATTTCATCTTACCCTTCATCATTACTGCTCTAGCAACTGTTCACTTTTTATTCTCATATGAAACAGGTTCTAACAACACTTCAGGGGTTTCATCAGACTTTAACAAAATCACTTTCCACCCCTACCATACAACCAAAGATATTCTAGGTTTAATTGTTCTCCTCCTCCTTCTAATAACTCTAATACTATCTTTGCCTGAACTCCTAAGTGACCCAGATAATTACACTTTGGCCAACCCTCTCAATATCCAACCCCACATTAAGCCAGGGTGATACTTTTTGTTTGCATATGCAATCTTACATTTTATATATATATAGCTTATAATATAAAATATTATATAATAATATATATACATACCTTTGCCATTTTTGCCATATATATATATATATATAAATATATAATATATCCTGAAATACTACTCAGCCACAAAAAAGAATAAGATCATGTCTTTTTTAACAACATAGATGAAACTGGAGGCCATTATCCTAAGTGAAATAACTCAAAAACAGAAAGTCTAATACTGCATGTTGTCACTTGTAAGTGGGAGTTAAACAATGTATACACATAAACATACAGAGTGGAATAATAGACACTGAAGACTACAAAAGGTTGGGGGTGGAAGAGAGTGAGGGATGAGAAATTACCTATTGGGTACAATGTACACTATTCAGGTGATGGGCACACTAAAAGCCCAAACATCACCACTATGCAATATATCCATGTAACAAAAATGCACTTGTACCCCTTAAATCCATAAAGATAAAAATAAAATTTAAACTGTAAAGTATAGTAAATACATAAACCAATAGCATCATCATTTATTATCACTGTCATAGTCAAGTATTATGTACTATACATATTTGGATGTGCTATATTTTCCTATGAATGTCAGTGCAGTAGGTCTGTTTATATACCGGCATCACTACAAACACTTGAAAAAAATAGCATTAGAATACAGAGAAGACATATTTTTAGGCTTTTTTTTTTTTTCCCCTCTATAAAATAAAACTACCTCCTCCTACCTGTTTCTGCCTCCAAGAAGCTTAAGTGAACATGATTTCCAAACTGTCTTTATGATGACAATAGGGTTCTACTTTATTTCAAACATTTTTCTGGTTGGAATTAACTAGAATATTACCTCCTTTCAGCAATTCAGTTAACAAGTGTGGACATAGTTGTAAATTCAGTAACACATTTTAATATACCATGCTACATTCATCCCGTTTATTTATTAAGCACTTTTAAAAGACAGAGAGCCTTGTGCTGGGCACTGAAGATACAGTGCATGTGACACATGATTCTTCTCTTCAGAGAAATTTTACTTTGGGTAGAGAGACAAAAGCAACTCAGAAACTAAGTAAACCTGCAGGCAATGCCACTTTAGGAAAAAGAATGAGATTTAAGTAGAGGGCAAACCATAAGAAAAACTCTGTTTACTATAGGTTTGGGAAGCATTTGAAGCCTAACTAGGCCTCAGAGCTACATCACTGGAACTCAAGGAGATCCACAGAGTATGAGCTTGGATTCCAAAAATATGGAAAAAATGAGACCTTTCCCATGGAAACATTCATTTGTCCCTCCCATGTATTCTCATAACACCCTCGGCATGTCTCTAACTTTGCCATTGTTTGAACATCCTGTAATACTCTGTTTCTCTGCATGTGTACTCAAAAGTATTTTGAGCTTCTATAGGTAAATAACCAATAACTTTCAATTATTGTCTTCTCAGTGCCAAACACAGTGCTACACATATGATAAGTACTGGATTAATGTATATTAGATGAGTTTTTTATATATAAAACATTTCAAGAGAAGAGATGGTTTCTTCCCATTATTTTTATTTCTACAAATAGAATACCAGTAGAAATTCAAATCCTTGTTAGCTTTCTAAAAAGCAGCCTTTAGTTGTAGGAAATATATTGGTCATATAGTCAGCACACATCAGTTCAAATTCTACTTTTACTACTTTGTATTCTTGGGCTTCTAAGCTCATAACCTTTCTAAACCTCAGTTTCTAAGATTAAACAAAAAGGTAATCCACAGAATAGATGCCCCTTTCCCTGGAAGGTGTTTAAAACATATTTGCTTTCTATAAAGATAAAAAGTAATGCATGTTGTATCAGACACCCATTGTATCTGCATCACATCTCCTGGCACCATGTGACTTCATCTACCAATGACATGGATGTGTCCATGCAAACTCAGGCTCATCTTGATTGTCACCCAACATAGCAGTCTTTTTTCTGCAGTTTCCTCCAGGAATGTCTCTGAACTTCCAGAAGCTACTATACAAGCAAAGCCTAGAATTATAGAGTTGAAATTCCCAAGAGAACACCTTCAACAAATGGAAGTAGCACACTAGTAATTAAAAGCTGCATTCTCTCATCAGCCATATGGGCAATTCTAGGAAGAATTCTGTGGACTTCTCAGAGATCCTGACAGACTGCCATTCGTTGGTTACAGAATGGATTTTTTTCTCACCCGTCCTGCTTCTTTACTTCTACTTTCTGAGATTTCCTTCCAAATGAACTACTTGTAAACAAATCCTTGTATCAGATTGTTTTGTGGGAAATTCATACTAGTACTTTGGGAGTTATTTTAAATTATATTACCTTTCAATGATGAAAACATTTAGTATAATTTAGAATGCCAGTATGTGCCAGCAAGTTCTTGCCTTGACTTACAAACCCACAGACATAGGCTTCTATGTATTCTCCACAAAGTTAAAGAATAAAGGAAGTACATGACAGAACCTTTCAGCATTGCTCCTAATACGTTTTTCAATGACTTTTCTATTTCAGTGTTAAATGATTCAAGAAATAAAGACCTATTCCTTGACCCTTAAGAGAACATGGCAGTTGGGGATCCAGCTATGATAGACTACATAGTCCTTCAGAGTTTGGAGGAATTGGGAAGATATTGCATTTTAAGGAGGCATTTTTCTCTCAGTAGATAAGAATTGATTGCTAAGACTGGTTGTCTTGCATTTATCTGCCTTGGTTAAGCCATTTCCATAATGGAGAATATACTTTGCCTCAGAAATTAATTTTAAGTAAAATAAAAAGGGGAAAAATATAGAATCTCTGAGGTGAAAATCATTCTTTAAAACTCAAGATTATTTTACGTTGACAGCATATTCTTTAACTTGGTTTAGAATGAGTTAAGTTCAATGCAGTAAATCAGAAGGGAGTTCCTAGCTTATACATAGCATTGTGCCAGGCTCTGGAGAGTCAATGATAAGTAAGATACACTCCCTCTCCTTCTAACTCATACTCCTGCAAAGGAAGAACAACTTTCAAAGGATAATTTTAAGAACACCATTTCAGTTCTAAATTTTAGGTATGCCCAGTGGGTTAAAGATCCCTGGAAGAAAGGCCATTCCCATAACCAGAAAGTTTAGAGAAGATTTCAGAGTTAAAACACGAACAAAATATTGGATGAGAAGTAAGCCAGGAAAATAAAGGTGGAAATGATGCTGTAGAACAGGGAATCACATGAGCAGAGTCTAAAATGGGGCAGTCTTGGGTCTATAAGATTCTATGTGAACTTATGGATCATTTCAGCTTGATATAAAATAAAATCCAACTCAACCCGTGGGCAAAATATCTGAGCAGACACTTCACCAATGAAGGCTGGCAAATAGTGAATATGCATATGAAAAGTAGCACAATATTATATGTCATCAGGGAATTTCAAATTAAAAAATGAGATATCATTACATTTAGTTTTGGACTAAAATCCAAAACACAGACAACATCAAATACTGACAAGGATGTGAAGCAACAAGAATTTTCATTAATTGCTGATGGGAATGGAAAACAATAGCAACTTTGGAAGACAATTGGGCAGCTTCTTACAGAGCTAAATTTAAATATAATCTTAATTTATGATTCAGCAATCATGCTACTAGGATTTTACCTAAATGTTTGAAAACTGTCTTAGTCAGTTCTGGTGGCTATAACAAAATAACATAGACTTAATGGCTTATAAATAATGACACTGATTTCTCACAGTTCTGAAGGCTGAATGTCTGAGATCAGCATGGCAGCATGGTGAGGAGCCTTGGCTGCATTGCAGGCTGCCGACTTGTATCCTCATGTGGTGGAACGAGAGCTAGAGAGCTTCTGGTGTCTCTTTTATAAGGGTATTCATCCACTCTTATGACCTAAATTACCTCCTGAAGTCATTACATTACATTGAGAGTGAGATTTCAACATATAAATGTTGAGGGGTGGGGGAATACAAACATTCAATCCATTGAAAAAAATTATATCCACACAAAAATTTACATCCACACAAAATATTCCACTCAAATATTTATAGTAGCTTTATTCAGAATAGCCAAAAATTGGAAATGACCAAGATATTCTTCAATTAGTAACGGATAAACTGTGGTGTGTCAATGAAATGGAATATCGTCTGGCAATAAAATGAGTGATCAAATGACAAAAAGACACGGGGGAAATTTGAGTGCATATTGTCTAGTAAAATAAGCCAATCTGAAAAGGTTACATGGTGTTTGATTCCAATCAGAAACATTCTGGAAAAGGGAAAACCATGGAAACAATTAAAAGATCAGGTAATGCCAGGGACAGCATGAGAGTGAAGAGGAGAAGAACAAACAGGTGAAACAGGGGACTTTTAGGACATTCAAACTATTGTGTATGAGTATGGCATTATGCATTTGGCAAAACCCAGAAACTGGCATAACAGAAAGATGGACCTTAATATACACTGAAGACTTTGGTTTAAAATAATATATCAGTATTTGTTTGCCAATTGTAACAAATGGGCTATACCAATGTGAAATGTTAATCATATGAGAAATTGGGGAGGAGAGAGTGAGTGAGAGAGACAGAGAATGAGAGAGAGAGAGAGAATGGAAACTCTGTATTTTTCTGCTCAATTTTCTGTAAACCTACACATGCTCTAAATATAATTTTCAAAAAGGAAAAAAAGACATAAAAACCAACTGAACATATGCTTATTTCTGATTTAAAACCTCGACATGTTGAACTCCGTGTTTGTGGTGAATTTCAAGTACATGTTTCCAAATCCAGGATTAGACATCTTAAAGTTTGACTATATAAAATATATTTTGTTGACAATGCTTCATTTTCACTGTAACTAGGATGGTTAAAAAACAAGTACAACTAGCAGCTAGTTCAAAATAATATATATTCTTACATTATCTTTACAGCTAATGTAGACACTGTTGTCCCCCTTTAAAAACTGAGGAGATAGGCTGAATACTGAGGTCAAATGTCAGACAAGCAGCAAACAAGTCCAGATCCAAACCTTGTCATTTTCCTTAACTTCCATGCTGCTTTTAATAATACAAACATAAATTAAACAGACATTGGATCAAATAAAATACATATCTTGACCATTTATAAGAAAACCCAAACCTAACTTTTTACTCAACAGACAGCATTACTTGTACCCATGATGTGCCAATGAACCGTGTTTATCTTCAAATTTTTACTCACTTATTGAGCAATATTCTGCCAAAAAGTTATCATTTACATAATGAAAGCAATAAAGCAATGGATAAATTTTGGGATCAAATACTGTTTGCTAATTCCCCTTGATTTATTTATAGGCATATTTACTATACTATATACTATAGGCATATACTAGAGAGAATTTCCTTCCCAAGCAAGCAGCTATGATTTCAGAATTAGCCAATTGATCACCCTCAGTGCAGCATAAAGCTTGAAATATAATATATAGGTGGATGCTCCAGTTGAGTCTGTGACTCTTCCAGAGGGTACAGGACTTTCTTCCTCCTAGCTTTGGATATACATGACATTTTTTGGTGGAATGAATTGTTCCCTATTCAGAGTGCTGCCCTGCATTACAAAATACCTAACCCTGGGTTTCATGTGTATTTGCTTTTGCACGTACACTTTTAGGAATTGGAAATGGCTTCTCCAGTACACAAATACAAACGTCTCATAAAAAGTGTTAAAAGAGTTTCACCACTGAACCAAAAATGTAAAAACAGCTGAAAGCAAATAAGAAAACAACACAATAAGGATAATGCTGAGATAGTCCCAAGATAATTAACATTATACTTTCAGGTAAATATGTTATCATACCCAATTTATGAACACTTAAACATTCGTTTATTTTATTTAGTTATTTTTACTAATTTCTTACCTTTTCATGATATTATAAATGTATTATATAAAACAATGTAACTATAGATATAATTTCCAGGTTACAGATCCTGATATGGACTATATATTTTTATGAATAATACTTAGGTAGTGTAATGTATGAGTCCTTCTTTCCCCTTTATTGAAGACGGTATAATGATCTATTGTTATTATTATCATACAAACTGACTCTACCCTATTGTGTAACCTGAGATCCACATTAAGAGTTCTGGGATCTACACTGTACAATCGCCCTCATTTCTTAATAAGAATTCATCAGGTAAATCATTTTACTCTTTGACAACTGAGTCAAACTCAGAGATATATCTTTTTGTTTGTTCGTTTGTTCGTTTTTAATACTTTAAGTTCTGGGATACATGTGCAGAACGTGGTGGTTTGTTAAATAGGTATACACACGCCATGATGGTTTGCTGCACCTACCAACCCATCATCTACGTTAGGTATTTCTCCTAATGCTATCCCTCCCCTAACCTCCCACCCCCCAACAGGCCCCAGTGTGTGTGATGTTCTCCCTGTGTCCAAGTGTTCTCACTGTTCAGCTCCCACTTATGAGGGAGAACATGTGGTGCTTGGTTTTCTGTTCCTGTGTTAGTTTGCTGAGAATGATGGTTTACAGCTTCATCCATGTCCTTCCAAAGGACGTGAACTCATGCGTTTTATGACTGCATAGTACTCCATGGTGTAGACATGCCACATTTTCTTTATTCAGTCTATCATTGATGGGCATTTGGGTTGGTTCCAACCCTTTGCTGTTGTAAATAATGCTCCAATAAACATATGTGTACATGTGTTTTTGGAGTAGAATGATTTATAATCCTTTGGGTATATACCCAGTAAAGGGATTGCTAGGTCAAATGGTATTTTTTGTTCTAGATCCTTGAGGAATCACCACACTGTCTTCCACAATGGTTGAACTAATTTGCACTCCCACCAACAGTGTAAAAGCGTTCCTATTTCTCCACATCCTCTCCAGCATCTGTTGTTTCCTCACTTTTTAATGATCGCCATTCTAACTGGCACGAGATGGTATCTCATTATGGTTTTGATTTGCATTTCTCTAATGACCAGTGATGATGAGCTTTTTTTCATATGTTCATTGGCTGCATAAATGTCTTCTTTTGAGAAGTGTCTGTTCATATCCATCGTCCTCTTTTTGATGGAGTTGTTTGGTTTTCTCTTGTAAATTTGTTTAAGTTCCTTGTAGATTCTGAATACTAGCTCTTTGTCAGCTGGATAGATTGCAAAAATGTTCTCCCATTCTGTAGGTTGCCTGTTCACTCTGATGTGCAGAAGCTCTTTAGTTAATTAGATCCCATTTGTCAATTTTGGCTTTTGTTGCCATTGCTTTTGGTGTTTTAGTCATGAAGTCTTTGCCCATGACTATGTCCTGAATGGTATTGCCTAGGTTTTCTTCTTGGGTTTTTATGGTTTTAGGTCTTATGTTTAAGTCTTTAATTTATCTTGAGTTAATTTTTGTATAAGGTATAAGGAAGGGGTCCAGTTTCAGTTTTCCGCATATGACTAGCCAGTTTTCACAACACCATTTATTAAATAGGGAATCCTTTCCCCATTGGTTGTTTGTGTCAGGTTTGTCAAAGATCAGATGGTTGCAGATGTGTGGCGCTATTTCTGAGGCCTCTGTTATGTGACATCGCCTAAAGAAAATGTCCAAACCTAGTGATATGGTTTGGCTGTGTCCCCATCCAAATCTCACCTTGAATTGTAATAATCCTCAAGTGTCCAGTGCAGGGCTAGGTGGAGATAATTGAATCATGGGGGTGGTTTTCCCATACCATTCTCATGGTAGCAAATAAGTCTTACGAGACCTGATAGTTTTAGAAATGGGATTTCCTCTGCACAAACTCTCTTGCCTACTGCCATGTAAGACTTGACTTTTTTCCTCATTCACCTTCTGCCATGACTGTGAGGCCTACCTAGCCTTGTAGAACTGAGTCAATTAAATCTCTTTCCTTTATAAATTACCCTGTCTCTGGTATGTCTTTATTAGCAGCATGAGAACAGACTAATACACCTAGTATTATAACACTCAAAACCCATTTCTAGTCATCTCCTTCCTCTACACCAACCACATTCCTTTAGGAGTCACCTGAGTCCCTAGTCTTCTGCAGGGCCAAGCAACAGCCAATTGCGCCACACTTTCTCACACCCAGGGCCCTGTCACTCAGCTTCCAATCGTCTCCTCTCACTCCTTGCATTCTTACCATAAATATTCTCCCTGCTACACACTATCAGTTCTTCTTGACCATTGACTGACTGAATCATCCCAAATCTTTCAACACTCCCTTAAGAAACACTTTCTCTGTTAACGTTCTCCAGTTTGAGATTTTCGTTCCTTCCTTCCCTCTTTCCTTCCTTCCTTCCTTCTTTCCTTCCTTTTCTTTCTTTTTCTTTCCTTCTTTCTTGACAGGGTCTTGCTCTGTTGCCCAGACTGGAGTGCAGTAGTCTGATCATGGCTCACTGCAGCCTAGACCTCCTGGGATTAATCAATCCTCCCACATCAGCCTCTCAAGTAGCTGGGACTATAGGCAAGCACCACTACCCCTAGATGATTTTATTCATTTTTTGTAGAGACAGGGTCACACTATGTTGTCCAGTCTGATCTCTAGCTCCAGGGCTCAAGTGATCCTCTCAGCCTCTCAAAGTGCTGGGATTACAGGTGTGAGCCATTGTGCCCAGTAAGATTTATTCTTATAATGTAGACACCTGGGTGCCTTCCCAGAATTCATTCTCTGCTTTTGCCTTCCGAACACCACACCAATTTTGTCCTCTTCAAATTCTGGTTTCTCTGACATTCTTTGTTGTTTCAGAGTGAAACTGCTTGGGGCAGAGGCAGAAAAGAAGAGATCTAAACTGGGAAGGTGGTATTCTACATGTGCTTTCTGTATGAGATATCATGAGGTGTGCTGGTCTGGATAGCTGGAGTCAGAGAGACCTGGATTCAAATTTCAATTCTTCTGTTTACTAGCTGCATAATCTTTGACAAGTTTACTTTTCTCAGCTCCAGTTTGCTAGTATTACAATGAAAATTACAATGCCACCTCTATAAGATTATCATAGGCTTAATTTAGGTTAAAGGCCTAGAACAGTCCTAGGCACATAGTAGGTACTTAAAAAAAGAGAAATCTTTATATGGAGATATAGATAGTTGTTTTTCTGTGCAGAAAACTGGTAGCATTTTCAGTGAAACCCCAGTGTCCTTCAGCTGTACTTAATCACAACAAATATATTGTGTAGATAGATAGGCAGACAGATATAGACAGAGTAGATGATGACTATCTGTCTATTTATGTTTCTATCTATGTATCTATCTATGTATCTATGCATCTGTCTATCTATCTATCTGTCTATCTCTCTCTCTCTCTCTCTCTATCTACCTACCTACCTACCTACCTACCTACCTATCTACATACCTCTCTATATATATCTATCACCAGAAGAAGGAGACAGTAGTAAGCAATGCACTGTAGTAAAAGAAGATCCAGCTCTGGAGTCAGATAGATGGGGTTTGAATCACCATTATCTATGGCACCTACTAGTGAGGTAACCTCAGGCAAGTTACTTAATACTTCTAAATCGCATTTACCCTTTTGTAAAATAAAGAAAATAAAATCTCCCAGGATGAGTTGTTTTAAGATTTAAGAGTATAATCTAGGTGAGATATATATTTTCCCTCTAGGAGCTTCTGTATTTACTAAGTCAGTGTCTGTGTGACCTTATAGAACATAACTACGATGAATAATGATAATAAACTCTGTGTATATTATACATATAAATTTATGTATGACATGTATCTCCTTGAGGATGTTACCTACCCCTGAATAGAATATATCACCGTATCATCGCTATGCCTATTATATACAAAGGTGGAGGAATGAAGGAAAGGTGAGAAGAGAGAAAGAAGGATAGCAGGGACTGAAGGAAGAATGATTGCATGAAAGATGGCTTTGAAACTCATCACAAAATTGACATATGGCCATGGCTAATGCCTGTTTTCCCCTCAAAATTTGACTGCCAGGTTTTCATAGAAATGTTACTCTAATGCCTTTCACGCTTGGCATCCTGACTCACTGTCAGTTCTCCCGAATGCCAAATGTACCTCCGCATGCTTTTCATTTTTCTTCTTAAAAGATTTGCCACCATTTATAGCATCAACTTCTTCATCTGGGTCATCCGCTTTTTCAGTTATGACAAGCTCTTGCTAAATGTGTAAATGAGCTCAGAGTATTCCTTCCCTTACCAGGGCTCTTTATCTTCCTCCCTCTGCCCTGCACTTCATGCTGGGATTGCTTGTGCCCTGTCTGCATGCCATTTTTCTTTTCAAGCCAGCTGAGCAAGAGACTGAAAGAGTAATTTAACAAGAAGCAGTAAAGTTATTTTTTGATCTATTGGAAACCTTTGACTAAAACTGATAGTAATAATGCTTCCATGAGTAAAGTGCCAAACACATACCAGGCTCCATATTGGGCCTTTTATTTATTTTTATTTATTTATTTATTTGGGGGGACAGGATCTCCTTCTGTTGCCTAGGCTGGAGTACAGTGGCGCAATCATCGCTCACTGCAGCCTTGACCTCCTGGGTTCAGGCAGTCCTTTCACTTCAGCCTCCCTAGTAGCTGGGACTACAGATGCTTGTCACCATGCCCAGGTAATTTTTTGTGTTGTTTTGTAATTTTTTTGTAGAGACAGGGTTTCGACATGTTGTCCAGACTGGTCTCAAACTCCTAGGCTCAAACAATCCGTGCGTCTCAGCTTCTTAGTGTTGGGATTGCAGGCATGAGCCACCAGGCCGGCCTGGACCTTTTATGTATTGTTATAGGCTGAATATATCTTCCTCTCCAATTCACATGTTGATGTCCTAAACCCCAATTCGGAATATGTCTGTATTTGGATAAGGCCTTTGTAAGGTAATTAAGGTAAAATAAATTCATATGGGTGGGCCCTAATCCAACATGACTCTTGTCATAAGAAGTGGAGATTAGGTCAGAGGAAACACCATGGGAAGAAAGTGGGAGAATATGACCATCTACAAGCCAAGGAGAGAGGCCTTAGAAGACATGTACATTGCTGACACCTTGATCTTGGATATGTAGCTGAAGAATTATGAGGAAATAAATTTATGTTGTTTGCTACCTAGCCTGTGGTGCTTTGTATAGCAGCCTTAGCAAATCAATACATATATTTCATTCCCTTGGTTTCCTATGATATCATATAAAGAACAAACAAGTGTCCCCCTTTTATAGGTGAAAATAAAGGCTCAGATATAATGTTTGACAGTGGGCCATCTGAAGTGGAAAAACAACTCACTGATCAATGAGATTCAATAGTTCAAAGAGCAAAAATAATCTGAGGCCAATGGGTTCATAGTTTAATCCTCATATATTAAATGTGTTTTCTATTTCCCTACAGTAGTTAATAAACTGATTTTAATCACCTGTTTTGTGCCAGGAATTGTGATCTGTGCCAAAGATACACAGAGAAATAAAATGTTATTCTTTCTTATAGAAGCTCTTGGTCTGTTAGAGAGGATGTAATCAAAATGTTTTTATTCAATAAGTTGTATTGGACATATTAATTACATATGTCTTCGCCTATTTAATTGTCTCTGTACTTGACAAGGACATGATTATTTTGTTGGAGATCAAGAAAGGTCTTAGAGATACAATGAAGACTAAACTGAGCCTTAAAACACGAGAATGAAGCAGTCAGAGCAATGGCTGAAAGCATCTCAAATGGAGAGAAGGACATATGTTATTGCTATGTTACTTATGAGCTGAGTAAATAAGCAGATCACCAGAAGCATGTGAACTGAGGTGCTCCAAGCCATTTCATCCAGACCAGCCCTGCTCCGACTTGTTGTTCACAGAACATAACATGGCTACTGCTTCCAGTACCTGCAAATAGTGGAAACTTTATCAATCCTGATGATAGACTGACTGAACAACTGGCCCATTTATTTTTAATCTGGGCTGATAATACTACTATGCTTTTCCCTTGGGAATGTATATGAAGATAAATGAGGTAATTTATGCCATAAGGTTCTGAACTCCTCAGAAGAAAAATGCTAAAATAAATTCACAGTCATGTTATATATTCTTTAATAAATATTTGATCAGATGTGCATAGAATATCCATGATTCCTTAAAAGATTTAGCAGAAGATAGCCAAGAAAAGACCTATAAGCCTTAAACTGCCAAAATCACAGAAGATGATTTAAGCAATGTAATAAGTAAGTAGGTTGACCTATTTTCCATTTTAAGGGCAGAAATAAAATTACCATTCATATGTAGGGAAAGGCTTCTTTCTGCAGTAACTATAAGCCATATTAACAGTGAGTTCTTTTTTTTTTTTCAGAAATACCTCTAAGTTGAGCTAAGTAAGTATGAAAGAAACTCAGAAAAATACAAAAATACATTCATAAAAAATAATCATAGTATCATGTCCTTGATTAACAAATTCAGTCCCTTTTATGCTGTCCCTGATAGGTTGGGGCACACTGTGGACAAAACAAAGGCTCTGAAGACAGAATGATCCAGATTTCACGCCTTTCTCTTCCAATTATAAGCCTTGTAACCTGGACAAGTTACTTAACCTGTCTCACTTATAAAATGAAGATATTAATAGTGGATATGCAGATTTATTATAAGTACTCAGTAAGATAATTTTTTAAAAAAACACCTAGTATTCCAGCCAAGGTATGACAGGTGGTTGCCGAAAGTAATATATTGTTCTTACCATAAAATGTGTAGTTTCTAAAAGACATGGCAATGGGTTAAATTTTAGCACGTGAATAATGACATATTAAAAGTTAATTAAGACTCGGTAACCTCCTATAGCATAGGTATTGGTACTATCACTATTTGTCAGGTGAGGAGACTGGGCTTTAGAGAAGTCAATTGACTTACCAGGGTCAGAATGTTAATAAATTACAGGCACAGGACTTACACCAAGATCAGTATAGAAGGATTGTGCACTTATAGTTACCACCAGGTGGCCTCTGTAGCAAAAGAAAAAAGTTATTAGAAAAAAATTAACTCAGGTAAAAAATGTAGCCTAGTTCCTGTTAGATGATTATAATGATTATTGATTACATCTCACATTGCACTCACATATTTATATTTTGTAAAGTTTTTATATACAAAACAACCTTGTGAAGCAGGACTGAAGAAATCAAGTATCCCCATTTTCAAGGTATAAAAGTGATTCTAAGAAAGTACAGGTTGAGTATCCCTAATCCTAAATGAATAGGACCAGAAGTGTGTCAGAGTTTGGAATATTTGCATTATAACAGTTGAGCATTCCTAGTGAATAAGCATTTCCTTCAAGCATCATGTTTGTGCTCAAAAAGCTTTGGATTTTGAAGCATTTTGGATTTCGGATTTTTTGACTAGGAATACTCAACCTGTATGGGTAAATCTATCTGATGTTTACATTTATACATACTCCAATAGTGTAGCTTTGCTTTTGACTAGCATATTTTTTGCTCCTGATTGCATTTATTTATATTTATTATTTTAATAAACAAATAATAAGTATGTTATCTAACATCTTTTAACTTCCAGATTTCTGTGATGAATTAGTTAAGCACCCATTGGGAGAGTATTATACTATCGGTCCCCCTAGAATTACATGTGGGGAAATGCAGCTGGATTCTGGAACAAAAGTCCTGGCCTATCACCTCACTTACGCTGCTTATTACTCTTATGGACTTAGTAAATTACTTATACATGCTTTGTCACCTGCTCAGCTAAAGATGGCAAAAAATTTCTTATAGGTTTATTACTTTATCAGAGTGAATAAAACTTAGTCCTATCACCACCAGCTATGACCCCACAGCTTAGAAGCTACCTTGGGCTTCTTCTATACTTACTCGGCTCTTTTTCTTTTTCATTCTAGTGCTTTGTATCTACATTTTAGTGTTCTGTCTATCTTTTTGAGTTGATTATCTAGTTGGACTATCTTCATAGTTAGTTTTTGTTTCTCCCCAACAACTCTCTCTCAGACCTTTCTTTATATGTTCATGCACTGGAGACTTAAGGCACTGCAAATTCCATTTGCAGCCAGTTCTGGCCCTAAGAGAGTGTATTGCAGCAAGTTCAGAAGTCTGGGCTCCTTCTGGTCTAGAAGAATGACCTGGACAGAGTATAAGAGACAAAGGAAGTGAAAGATGAAAAAAGACCAAAATTCAAAAGATAATAGGAGAAACTATGAGAAAAATATGGGTATAGGTTGGTTGTGTTCTCCCCTGGGGAGAAGAGTAAGAGAAAAATTTTCAGGAGGCAAATGTGCTTTCAAAATCTCATGTGACTCAGACACTTTTAACACAAACACCCTTAAAATCACTAACATACTTTGTGGGAACTCTGGAAATACAGATGCTTCGTGTCTTATTCTCAACCGTGCCTGTGGTAGCTGGCACAACAGGCTGATAGTAGAATGGGGAGATTTGTTGACAGGGAAACCCATCCCTCCCAAAAAGGTTTTATCACTTAAAAAGGAAATTAATTATTATTAAGATCTAAATATTAAAGCTCTAGGTGTCTCTATTTTTCACTTGTGTAGGTAGAATAGAAGCAGGTTCAAACAATTTAGATTCAGATAATCTACTAGTGAAATAAAAGGGTGGAAACATGAAGTCTTACTTAAAAACAAAAATAAGTGGAAATAAATGTAGGTTTTATCTAGTTGTGGGTCAAATTTTGATGAGAAATAAGCTCAGAAATGTGTTGATGTACCTGGGAAACATCTCTGTTTTTATTCAGAATAATTTATGGCAGTTAATACCAGATGTTTTATAAATTCTGTAAGATATACATTTTAATTTTAACACTTCTAAAACTGGGATTCATCTTAAATTGACATAAATTTGCTTAATTGGCAGCATTTTAACATGATAAATGAGATAGAAGTGCATCTTGAAATTCTCTTAATATCACAGCATCAATGAAACATGTTAACAACAGTATTGTGAATAAGCATATAAATGGCATAAAAAGAGAAACCTTTATAATTAATTAAAAACTTTCAATCAGTAGTTCTCAAACATTGGTGTACATCAGAATCATCTGGAGAGCTTGTTATAACACAAATTGCCACCCTTCCGACTGCTGTCTCCAAAGTTTCAGATTCTAAGTCTACATTTGATGATGATACATCTGGTTTGAAAACCACACTTCTAGAAAAACTACTCTAAAATATTTGAGAATGTGTTTTGTTTTGCTTTTCATTATGTGTTTTTGAATCTCAGTTTCTACTGCAACTAATTTTAAAACTTCACTTAGACTTTAAAGATATCACACCCAGAAAATTATAATTATCTTCTGAATTATTTTCATACTACCACTCTCATCTCATTCAGAACCATCCTGCATATAAATAGCAAAGTTATTATCTGTTAGTAACTCCCTCCTGAAACACAGGCACGCACAGGCAGACCCCCGCCCCGCCCCCACCCACACACACCTTAGACTATAATTGAAGGGTGTTCATAGTAATGCTGTAATCTTTCTCATCTAAGTCTAGTTTCCTAACCAATTTGATTCTAATTCAGCGCAAAATAATGTTATCAACTAGTTGCCCAATATTTCAACTTCTTTTACAGCTGCATGGCTTTCTACTTGCTCTTGCTCGCTTAGACAATGAAGGCCCACCTCAGTCCAGCACAGATAGTCTTGCAGATTCAGACATAATGTCATTTTCTGTTTCAATTTTTTTCTGATAATATAAAATAGTATTTATTTCTTGATTTGAGGTTTAATAACATTAGCTCATAGTGAATATTACATAATCATTTTGTGGGTTTGTTTAGTTCTTCCTTCCTCTAAACTACAATAATTTCATGCTGAGCAAATATCTTATTTTATTTCATTTAGTTTTTACTTTAATGATTAAAGAATTCCTGATACATGGTCGGGACTTAATAAATCGTGTTAAAGGGGAGGGTATATGGAATGAAACTGTGTTTTCAATTAAATTAGTACTTTCAGTCTAGCTTCTATGCATGTGGGATCAATTACACATGACATGTATTTGTTGAACACCTATAACATGTTAAGCGCCTCTAAGAACTTTGTAGACTCAAAGGCTAATAATATCTTACCAAAAGGCAAAATTCTGAAGGAGCCCATGGAAATATTCTATCAAGTTAGAACTTCAATATTACTTCCTGTAGTATTCTTCTGCAGTTTAAACAAAGAGCTATCCAAAAAAAAAAAAATTAAACCACACTCACTGGGGCCGGAGGAAAGATGGCTGCTTGCTGACGTGAAAGGAGGCAAGTGCAGTTCAGAAATAAATGACTTTACATAGATACAAGGGCCTCTTGAGGGTGGAGTAGACACTCCAGCTTGAAAGCTCTCAGGCTAAATCAGACAGCAAAAGGTCATGACTCACAAAAGGGAATCTCTTCTAATACCATTTTTCAATCTTAATAAGAAACTACTTCAAGCCTTTTAGTGACTTTCAAGTGTAAATTGAAGAAAGACAAAGATAATGTTATACTTTAGAAATTTCGCTAAACACATACTTGGTTTCAGTAACAGTACTCTTAATAAAAAAAATTTTAAAGTATTTTATTTGAAACATACCCAGGAAACAAAAAAGAAATATTCTCAGGCATGTTTTCTAATGTCTATCACAGTTCCTAGATACATTTTATATGGCAGAGGCTCCCAAGGAGCAATAGCAAAGGGGAAAGTTCATGGAGATGGAAAATTTGAGACATAGAGTTTTTCTAATTTATGTTTTGACCTGATTAACCTTTTAGAAAGTACTGCATGTCTAATTTGTCTCAGACAAAATCTTATTTACTAACGAAAAAATTGAGTTTATCAGCCATCGTCACACAGCTAACAAGTGGAAGTGTGCATACTCAAACCCACTTCCTCCTGCTACCAATTCCCTTCATCTACCTGCCTCCCCCAACCCCTCTGAATTGCTAAGCACCACTCTCCTGGATATCTCTAACACTGCTTTAATTATTTTTTAAAACTACGTTTCTGTGACTAGGCACATTCAACACTTCCATTGAAGAAATGTGTCTTTACCAGGTGATATGGTTTGGCTGTATCCCCCCACAAATCTCGTCTTAAATTGTAATCCCCATAACCCCCACGTGTGGTGGGTGGGTCCTAGTGAGAGCTAACTGAATCATGGGCTGGTTTCCCCCATGCTGTTCTCATAATAGCAAGTAACTTCTCACAAGATTGGATGGTTTTATAAATGTCTGGCATTTCCCCTGCTGGCATTCATTCTCTCTCCTGCCACCCTGTGAAGGGGTCCCTCCCATCATGATTATAAGTCTCCTGAGACCTCCTCAGCCATGTGGAATTGTGAGTCAATTAAACCTCTTTCCTTTATAAACTACCTAGTCTTGGGTAATCTTCATAGTAGTGTGAGAATGGACTAATTAATACACCAGGTTTTCAGAATGTAACTTTCTGAGAATGTTTGTATATATATTTAGAGGCTATACTAATTCTGCATTCAATCATTTAAATCACTGTTCCAAAATCTGTATACTTAGTAAATAAGTCTGTGCTAAAGAGAATTTTAAAGTCAAATAAATCTGAATATAAAATGGTATTGTTAAAGACTCCACATGGGAAACATATCAAAGTTAGAAAAAAATTAATATTTCTTCATCCTTTCAACATAGCCCTCCATGCAAAATTAAATGGAACTATAAGTTGTTCCAGGTAAAGCCAATGTTTTATTCTCTTCTAAAGTACAAAGTGAGAAGTGTGAAATAAAAATTAATTCAACTGAAAAGTCACCACTTCTCTTTGGCTTTCTCACTTAGAAATGATAGATTTTCAGTGGTAAAGTGAATTGCTCTATAATCTTCTGATTGAAAAAGCAATATCATTTGAATTTTAGACATGGTTACTAGAACCATTTAGATTTTCATGAAATTAATATTGTCTTTCATATTGCAAAATATGAAAAAAAGAACTTAAAAAGACCAATATTTTCTATTTATGTCAAGAACCAAATAAAATTCAATGAGTTTATTCCATGTGGGTGCTTTAATCTTCCACAGTAGGAGGACTTTTGCTGCACAGCTATGAATATAATGCAGAGTGGAGGTAAAGATCACTTTCTCTGGTCTCTGATAACCAGGGTTCAAATCCAGTTCTAACACTTCCTGGTTGTGTGGCCATTGCAGTAAGATACTAATCGCTCTGTGTCTCAGTTTCCCAATACGTAAAATAGAGATTGATGTAATAGTACCTATCATAGGATTTTAAAAGGTAATCAATTATTTTTAATATAATTTCAAAGTGTTATATACAAGGCAAAGTACTCAGAATTATCTGATTCAGTATAAGCCCTTAATAACTGTTTTCCATTTTTAGTAGAATTTGCATTTATCTGAAAGTCTGAGATTCTGGTATCACCCAGATCTCTACCTCTGTAACTGTGAAAAAGTTTCTTCATTCATTCAGCAAATGTGAATATATCCTTAACTAGGTAGTGATGATACAATGTTTGACAAAATGCAGCTCCTGACCTCAGAGAGTTTATAAATCTTTTGGAATGGCAGACTAGAATCAATAACTCAGTTTGTGAGCTCTTATTTCTCCATGTATAAAAGAAAGGACAGATCTATATTATTTTAATTTTCTTTCTTCTCTAAAACACTAAATCTTAAAAACACAGTTTATTTATGGAGAACAGTTAGTTGTAACTTTGTATAGCATCAATCTGATATCTGAGAAGAATTGGAAGCATGAGTGTCAAAATATTTTCAGATATTCCTTTGTATAATTAGTAGAGAATAATCACCACAAAGGAATTTTTCTCCTTTTATGGTTTTCATTTTAAATCCACAATAATTGTTGAAATTTAATTAGATCTATCACTAAGATAAAGTTAACAATGAAATGCATTTATACAAAAGATTAAATTTCACATTCTATAAATGAAGATATACTACAATATAAAACTATTATGTTGGTGACAATATTGAATGTGCATTGAAGTTGGACATAATTAATTTAACAAGACTAGTTATAAGACCATTCCAATAATAAAATGAAATTAACAAAAATTAATTATCAGCATGGCAATAGGGTTAGAATAAGGTAGATACATTTGAAATATATTAATTGGATTGTGTTGACCAGACTCAGAAGCTGACTGAACGAGAAGAGTTAAAATAAGGAGGCTTCATAGAATTAATCTCTACCATTTCAGCTTAAATAACTGCCTACAGGACAATGTAATTTAGGGATTCCAGAATTTTTTTAGGAATGGAAATTGCTCATTTTAGATACAAAAGATAGAAGTTTTGCATAAAGCAATATCCTATAACCATTTGTGTCTAAAATTCAGCAAGAATGTTGTACATTAGACATCAGTAGGAGGGCTCTTTTTTAGTTGTGGAAATTTGAATAGTTGATGACATAGCTAGACTGGTCTGATACCTATAGTGCATGCTAAGAGAGCCAAAATAACAAAAAGCTCATAAAGTTTATGTTCATCCTTTTAGAGGCTTCAAGGCTTGAACCCAAGTCAAGCAAGATATTGTACTGAGAGAGAGAGGCTGAATAGGAGGCTGGATAGGCTGGCTGGAGTCTCAAGTTGAACAGTCATAGTTAACCATTCTTAAATGTCCTTGGCACTCTGTTAATAACTAACATATAGATCATCCTAAACAACAAAAGATTTTCTTCATCCCCATTTTAGTCTCAAGTAGAAAAGAAATTCCTCCAATATGGTCATGCTTGGATTGTATTGATTGAGGGCTTGAAGTGGAAGGAGACTAATAGCAGGTCAATACTGTATCTGTGGTTAGGGGCTGAAGGAGACAGGTGCTGACACACACAGGAATCATATGTTCACTCTTTTCTAAAGGGCATTTTGAAGGGGAAAAATGCAATTTTCTCAAAGCTCTAGGGAAAAACTTTTCTATCGGAAAGGGAGAAGAAAAAAAGAATAGCTAATAAATACAAAACAAAGAACATTCCTTGGAAATCCTTATGAAAAAGTCAGGTTTCTTGAAGAATTGTGCCTTTCAGCCCTTATAAATGTTCCACAGTGTATGACTGACTGTATCAGATAGAATCTGTAAGGACTAAAGCAAATTACACAGCAGCAGCTGTTAAACTGGTGTGGGAGGGAAAGGTCTTCATTCATCATTTACTTCTCCAAAGTATTAATAAAAGCAGAGAAACAACCCAAGAAATAGAGCTTCTGCTTTAAGATGATAATTTCTGCAGGCATATGATTTGAGTAAAGCCTTTATATTGTATAACTCCCATCATCTTTCCCTTATTTACAAAGTAATATACATTCATCACAATATATAATTTAGAAAAAACAGACACAAAATATAAATAACCATGTAAATTAAATATTACTAGATAATCTCACCATATAGAAATAATAGCTGTTAAGATATTGATTTTCACCCTTCCAGTTATATCTTAGAAATAATATAAATTATAAGTGGAATTATATGGTGAATATAATTTCATATTTTTCCAAACTAAATATATCATGAATATATTTACATATTATTAGATATTTTATATATGTTTATTGTAGAACTTTGAATAATACATAATTTTATTCTATGAGCATGTAATCTATGAAACTAGTTCTTTGTCTTTGGACATTTAAGTTGACTTTCATTTTCCAATTAGCACTACAATATGCTAACATTATTATTTTTAAACTGTGCTCATATCCATGATTTTCCCTAAAAATAAATTGGTATAATTTAGGCTTTTTGTCTTACCATCCGTGGCTGTATGGCTATAATTTTTCATGAATTCAAATGCTATCTTTAATGCTATCTTTACCGTACACTAAACCAAAATCTCTACTTTTATCTGCATGTTTCCGCAGGAGGCCGTGGTGTTCTAGATCTTAAATAACATTTTACCTGTATGGTATAATTGTCCATACTTATTACATGTCTTCAAAATAAATCTTTCCAAATATAAATAATCCAAAATTGGTGATTTGAAATGGCGAAAACATAATTCTGAGAATCAATGATTCCGTTATAAAATTCATTCTTCACATTCATATTTTAATAGATTTTAGAAAAGGTTTATAATTTGTCCTCTTCATTGTATTTTACACATTTCCTTGTAAGTTAGTTTCTAAATATCTTTCTGATGCTATTGAGAATAGCATATTTTATTTTCTAATTGATTATTTCCAGTATTATTATAATTATTTAAGTGTTCTAATGACTTCAGTTGATTCTCAAGTTTTTTTAGGGGACTACTATCTGAAAAGGATAATTTTATCTCTTCTAGTAAGTATACTGTGATAGTAAACTTTAGGTGTCAAGTAGACTGGATTAATTAAGGGTTATCTAGATACCTGGTAAAACATTATTTCTGCCCATGTCTGTGAGGGTATTTCTGGAGGAGATTGGCTGGTAGTTGGTGGGCTGAGTGGGGAAGATCCACCCTCAACGTGGGCAGGCACAATCTAATGAGGCACAATTTCAGTTGGAAAGGAGAACAGGAGAAATAATAAAGTTGCATGTCATGGAAATGCTCTTTTTGGAAGAGAGTCGGGGAAGGACTGGAGGTGCTTCAAGACATTGCAGCACAGAGGCCAGTTGGAGTAGTCTCACTATCCAAGGAAGAAATGAGAAAGAACTGAGCCAGAGGCTTATAAGAATTATGGCAACACAACCTGAAAATTTGGGAACACTATGACTTCCAATCATACATAAAGAGAAGCTAGAGTTGGGTTTTGTTGTTTGCTTACTTCTGATTGCACATTTATTAGTTAATCTGCCCAAATCTATATCTGTGCAATATGAAGTGAGCAAAGTCATATTTTAGAATACCTTTACTGTAGAAGTTTTTAGGGAGTTTATTGTTTGTGTTTTGTTTTCATTATTTTTGCATTAAATATTAACTTAGAAGTTTTAGCAGAAAATAATTCAGAATGGCAAAAGTAGGTAAAAGCAATGAAAAGAAATTAATTGGGAGTATTTATTCCCTTAGACCCCTAACCAACCTGTTTTACAAAATACCTTCAAACATTAAAAGAAAAAAATACACAGTAATGTTCTTCTATACTCAAGTATTTATCTCTGAATGGATATTCTTCCACCTTCTCCATCCAGATAGCCATCTCCAAATCATCATGTATATATGTCTGTTTATAATTTTTCTAAAACACAGTTCTGCTAAGGTGAATGTATTTGCTCATAAATCTGCAAAATCCCCCCTTGGTCTATGCAGTCAAATCTAAACTACACAGCCTGTTTAATCTGTCTGTAATCCAATTTTTCAACCTCATTTCCTCATGAGACTTTTTACTGCCCCGGGACTTGACAAACAATCTTTAGTTCTCTCTGCCCTTCTTTGCCTTTCTCATTTCCACGCCTCTGTTCACACAAGAAATGTCTTTCTCTTTATTTTCCCAGCCAATAAAGTCCACTCAGCTGATGATTTTTCCATGAATTCTTTCTTGATTTAGTTGTTCAAAAGTAAACTCTCTCTCCACTGAGTTTACATATATTACTTTCTGCATATCACTTAAGTATTTTTTATATTTCAGCTTTAGTTTTCTTTTACACATGTTCTGCCTATCCTACAACATGGAAAGGAATAAAAAGAAAAAGAAAAAAGAAAACAAGGAAAATACATATGGCTGAGCTTCTTTAATTCTCAAAAATAAAAATAATATAAAGGTGTAAAATCATTACCCCAATTTACAGATAAGGAAACTTAAATATAAATCAGTGAAATAATCTGGCCAGGGTCTTGTAACTAAAAATTAATAAATTCAAACCTGAAATCAGCAATGCCCAAATCTATTATGCTACACTATTTTACCTCTGAAAAATGGGTATAAAATTGCTATACAGGCTTAAAGAGCTACCCAAACTGAATGATTACCAATCTTTTTATCTTTTCCATTTTCATCTCCATTGCTCTTCACCTCCATCCAGTTTACTTCCCCACCCTCCATTTCTCCCTTTACTCTTCTGTAGTTGAACATGGATCTTCTAAGACCATCATCTTTTCTTTCCCAACCATTATAGGCTGCCTTGAGTTTAAACTCTGAGGCATACATATGAAAATATTTTCTTTCTCCACCCCATTTACAGACTGACCATGTATTCTAATTCTATTGCAGACTTGGCAGGATTAGACATCCAACTGGAGCCTAAGTATTGCTGGAATTCTCAGAGGGACACATTGCTTAGGTCCCGTGAAGACTCTGATCAGAGTAGCACTCTGTGTGAGCAAGAGCCCCTTCCTTTTACAGGTGAGCAATGGTTCTTTAGTTCCCGGAATGTGTGTCCTTCACATTTCTTTTTATTGCTTGTAAGATCATTCTGTCACTTGATTGTTCCTTTTCTTTGTTTTTTCTTTATTCCTCTAACTTGTATGTCTCCTCTGCCACCTATTGTATCTGCCATTCATTCACCAACCAAATTTGTTGGTTCATCCCTATTCTTGTTCCTATTTGTTAATCTAAGTCAAGGACTGGAATTCAACTGATCTTCAATAACTTCCTAACATGTTCTTCTCGCTAAATTAATTTTCCAACACTTCTGATAATACAGAGAAGACTCTTGACATTTTCTGAAAGAATATATATTTATTTGTGTGTGTGTTTTTCTTCTACTGCTCACAGGAAGCATTGAATTTATCTGATGGAAACATTGTTGTAAATTTCTCTGATATTGTACATCTTGCCAGTATAAGTACTACTCTCTGCTCTATGATGTTCCTGTTGGGGCTTTAAGGTAGATGTATCCAGGCTAAATTTCCATTCCTTATTGTGAAGTTTGAAATAATAACTGATGGCAGTTTCCTTCTCTCTGTCTAAAATAACTTACTTTAATCAGATGGGTAAATGCCCAGGGTAATGTAAGAGGAGCAAGATCCATCACCAAATAACAAAGCCATAAGCTCACTGGTGTACTTGCTTTCATCCCCCACTAGAGAAAGAGATGCATAAAAGTGACATGCTTGAGAGCAAGGTCTCTGACGACATTACTAGATTTTAGTCTTGCACCTGCTGCTGGCTAGCTCTGTGAACTTGAACAAGATCCTGTATTGAATAGAGATAATAATGACTACCTTAAGCATTAAATGCAATAGAGTGGGTAAAATTCCTTGTGTATATAATGTTCAATCCATGTTTTCTTGGTGTAACATGAACTTTTAACAGATAGAGATGAGTTCCTTATTTATTTTGCTAGTGCCTGGCACATATAGATTTTCGATGATGTGATATGATGGAAAGGACAAAAAATAGAGTAGGAAAGGAAAGAGAATGAAATTATCAGATCAGATATCATAATAAATATACCGCAGAACTTAAACGCTAGGTTAAGAAATTGTAGCCTTATTCTGTAGATATATAATTCTTCCCATTGTAGTTACTAGGCTCTCATCCGCAGCACAGGAAAAGCTCACTTTATACCATGAGCTTTGGGAAGTTCACACTTTAGTCATACCGTCCTTACTTAAATAAATTAATGGGATGTAGAAGAGCCATAAGCAGGGGCAGATAATCAATTGTGACACATCCAAATCCATACCAATTAATTCGAACCATTATATGAGTTTCACTCACTACATTCTTAACAATATATATTTTTTTCTGCAGCCCACATTTACTGTCCCTGTTTTGTATCTACCTCCTATAATACTCACATAACTTTTACTCCATGTCCGTATGGTGGGCCTTCTATTGCTACATTAAGACACTGCTTAATCCTGCAGGCCTTCCTCAGAGCTCATGCTGCTCCCTTCAACTGGGTTGTTTCTTTTATTCTTGTGCATATAGACACCGAGTGAAAAATAAAAGTGAACACAGATGTTTGCTGAGTTATTTCTATGTGTCAGGCATGCAACTGAGCTTCTGATGCTTCATTTGGTTTTACACTTCACCACAACCTATGCAGCAGCTATAATTGTTATAATCATTTTACACTTGGAACAACCAAGGCAAAGAGATATGTACCAACTTTCTTAAAAACATAGAATTTGTTGTTATGATTGGAGTCACTGTTCTGCCTGACACTATTTAATGAAAATTAATAGATTAAATATTCAGGTTCTCATTATACTTCCACTCTTTATTCTTTGTGTCTATATCTCTCTTCATGTTTTAGATAGCTCTCCTGATGTTTTCACATGTCTCTCTTCATTTGTTTTGAAAATTTGTTTCAATGATATATAGCACTGAATCATAGTTCATACGGATGATACCAGGATGAGAATACCTCCCAAATATAATGTTCCTTTCAAATGCATCCTTTCAAGACATCTTAGTCTTTCTTTGGTTCCTAATCTGTGCTGAATCAGTTGCTGAAGATACAGCAGTGAACAAGTCACAAGAATACCCCATCTAGGAGGTGAGAAAGATAACAAACAGACAACTGCAATGCTATTAATATATAGAACATAGTATGGTGAAGATACACAGGATGTGATGGGGGCACACAGAGAAGGAAGTTGTTTACTGGGGCAAGGGTATCCAGGAAAGACTTTTCTAGGAAAATCAACATCTCAGCTTAGCTTTAAAAAACTATCCAGGCAAAAGAATGTAGAGGAACTTATAAGCCAATGAACAATCTCAGTAAGGGTCTAGAGATGATAGACCTTGACAGAAGCTACAAATGGTCTCTGATTTTTGAGGTGAATGATTTGAAGGAGACATTAATAAGAGGTAAAGCAAGATAGGCAGGCAAAGCCTTCTAAGAAGTAAATGGCCTTCAATAACAGGTTAAGAAAGCCACACTTTCTCTTGATTGCATTAAGGATTATTATTTGGGAACTAGTCATCAGAAATAAGTATGAAGTAAAATATATAATACAGGCAATAACTCACCAGTACAAGCATGAATATGCAAGCAACCTGAAATGGTCTATTGGTAATCTGAATTATGAAATATTTTAAATTTATTCCTTCTGGTTTATCTGAAAGTGAATCTAGTCTCACTAAGTTTTTTGAGAGCATTTCAAGTATTAAGATTTTTAGTATATTTTAGTTATATATAATAAGTAATATGATCAATAAATTGGAAGGTTAGAGGCCCGAGTTCTAGTTCTTGATTTAGCACTAACAAATTATGCATCCTTGCAAAGTCATATAACTTCTAGTGGTGTCAGTTTCTATAAAAGGAAGATATGTAACTAATTTAACACTAAAGTAATTTTCAACACTGTGATTATGAATACTTATACCTGAATAATATAATCTGTGGATTTGACCTCTTGTTTGTTTGTAACTGAATGCTTTCAAATTGCTCAAGGAATTGAGAACTTATTTTTAACTGACCTGGACCAGTCACCTTGATCAAATCACCAAAATCTCTTTACCTCATCATTTTATTTGCCAATTGGACTTAATGGCAATATACACTAATTAATAATGCTAATCAATTTCAACCTAAAATTCTGTGTACATATGACAATTTAAGGATTAAGACCATACTGTCTCTTCTCCCCTCTCAGTCTATTTGATTTTTTTCTGGCATCACCATTGTTAATAATATTTATTAGAACCTAAATATTATTTTTATACTCATATATTTATGTTATGTATTTCTCACCTTGGAAACATATTTTAACAAGAGATTGCTGAATCAAACCGGGGCTTGTAATTTCCATAAATGTCAACATTCATTCTCATGGCAAAAATAAATAATTAAGTCAAGATTCTACATACTGTACCAGAAAGAGAATAAGATGATTAGATCTTAAACCTATTAAACTTGGCCAGATAATTAAGTTAATTTTCCCAAACAAGATCCAATTTTATTTATATTCTCACAAACACCCACATTTTCCAAGAGTTTAGATTTAATTGAAAACCAACGTTTAGTGATTTAGAAGAGGACATCCATTTCAAGCACTTCTTAGGACATATTTTAAGGCCACTTTTTCACTGATGCACGATCCTGCCAACCTTTAGTCTTTGCAGTGAAAGTTATAATGTTATTTTTTTCTTCTCCATGAATTTAACATAGACAAAGTATTTTTAATATTCTTTTACCCAGTTTTGGTTTAAAAATCATTGATCTTATCTCATCGCTGATCAGTTTTATTTGCAAGGTAATTAATGCACCTGGGATATTGCCATTAAAAATAAATTCTTAACATGGAGATGAGTGAAACAAGAAAATAGATTCAGCAAAATCATTTAAGTAATTTTTAAAAAATATCAGTGTTAATAAAAATTTGAAATTGATGAAGTGCTTCTATACAATAACAACTCCCAGAGAAGAGTATAGAACATGTGCATAAATTGTTGTTATACAATAGAAACCATCCATTCAGGCAGTAGAACTAATTATTTCACATAGATACAAAGTTCATCTTAATAGGAACTATAATATTACTAAAAATAATAAATCAGTTTTTTTTTAAATTACTTATTTATTTTTGAGATAGATCTTGCTCTGTCGCCCAGGCTAGAGTGCAGTGGCATGATTTTGGCTCACTGCAATTTCTGCCTCCTGGGTTCAAGTGATTCTCCTGCTTCAGCCTCCCGAGTAGCTGGGATTACAGGCACTTACCACCATGCCCAGCTAATTTTTTGTATTTTTAGTAGAGACAGGGTTTCACCATGTTGGCCAGGCTGGTCTCCAACTCCTGACCTCAGGTGATCCACCTGCCTCAGCCTCCCAAAGTGCTGGGATTATAGGCATGAGCCACCGTGCCCAGCCAGTAAATCAGTTTTAAACATATATTGAGCACCTATACTATTTATACACTAGCTATTCAGGTGTATTATCTCTAATCATCATGCAGCCCTATATGATATGTATTTTCATGTTTGTACTATAGGTGAGTAAACTGAGATAAGATGTGATTAAAGTACTTGTTCAGAGCCACACAGTTAAGAAGTGAAATTGCCAAACTTAAAGCCCAATTCTACTTTTCTCCAAAGCCTATTACTTTTTATTACCATCTGGCCCCTCCCCTTTTATGGATTATCCTATAATGTCTAAAAATTAAAGCATCTTTATTATGTTGTCATTGTTACTTCAACTTCTCCACTCTAGCCATGATGCCCAAATTACCAGTATCAGGCCCAGCCTCTTCTATTAGAGATGATAATTTTTTTTCATGCTTGAATTCTCATAAATCTGACAACCTACCTAGGTTGGCCAGTCCAAAGATAGCCCCAGATTCAACAAACTATTAGTGTCTCTGTGACTTAAGATATTAGTGTGGCCACTCATGTTTCACTTTTATTTTGTGTTTGTAAGTTTTGGGCTTCTTTAGTACCTTTTGAGTGAAAAGTGACAAAGCAGAGCTCTTTAACAGAATCTCTAGGCTACAATAACTCCCTGCCCATATATATAACATTGTGAGAATTGGAATGGATACAAGAGCTTTGCGCAACATATGGCATATATTTTCCATAGAATGAAAGATATGCAGCATTCTGACTTCTCAGAAGTGGTTGTGGAGAGTCTCTGACATTTATGAAACTGGCTATTGCCTAAATTCATTGTTGCAATGTTAGTCATATCCTCATATTTGCACTTATATTTTGGGCATCACAAACATGACACACCGGTAGATACACTACATAGATTACACTCAGCAACCAATATCAGCAGCTTAATGTGCAAGGCAAAGTTAATTATATTAAAATGTGGTCCGTATCCAGTTCTGTATAAAGGTAAATGGGCCATTTAGCCCATTTTCTAGCTCTATCCTTAATAAGGTATTTCAATTTGGGCAAACAAAATATCATCCCTGAGCCTATCATGTTGTGTGTTACATGGGCATAATACTGCTGTCCATGGTATGTCTGGTGTGAAAACTAAGGAAGAATACATAGAAACAGCATATGGCACATATATAATACAGTCTAGTGACGAATACGCACCAGTGAATAAATGAGTAAAATGTGTGGTAGAATTAAGCTGTTGGGTGCCTGCCGCACCATGGCCTAGGCGGGGCACTGAAGACTGACACATCTTGTGATTAATACAGGCGGTGATTTTCATAAAATGATCATTACTGGAGAAGCTGACACCATGGACTTAAAAGCACATGTGTATGTGTACAGGGAGCAGAGACTAAAAATAACTTAAATTTTTAGAGTATGAAGAATAAGGTAAAACATATCAAGCAATAAATATAGAAAAAAGGCAAACCTCAGTTTCTGAGAGCATTTTAGTGTACGCTAAAACAAAGTCAACTTACCTGTTGTTTTCCTCTTTTATCCCTCACATGCCATAGTATGCTTATGTTCAGAAGTCACTTATAAATATTATTGAAATAATATAATTATCCAAACTCTAACTACAAATGTATTTTTGAACATGGTCAGAATATTTCTTCCTTATGACATTAAACACATTTAATTAAGAAATAGATATTAAAATCTACTATGTGCAGAATATTCCTTGAAATCCTCGAACAAATGATGGAGACTGAAAAAGACACTGGAAAGCTGACTGCTAAAAAGGAAACATTAAGTGTTTAGAACATTAAACAGGGAATCAAAAGAGGGAGGGTTTAGTTCTAGCTTGGTCCCATAAAGGGTGATATTAGCTACAAAATTGTGAATAAGTTGCTTTACTTTTGAGGCTACTTGTTCTTTTTTAAATAGAAATACAAATTCTTAATTTGTCAGGGTTATTTTAATTTGTAACTATGACAAGGATGTGAGAGTCCTTACCACAGATTAAAGCTCATATACTTAGAAAAACAATGTAGTTATCAATAGAAAAATGACATAAAACATTAACATTAAACACCTGCTCTGAGCTGTTGAAGCATTTTACATACCTCACCTCATTTAACTATCGCGTACACACACACACACACACACATACACACACAAACTCTAGGAAGTAGATATTATTAATATCATTATTATTATCCTAATTTTAAAGACGTGAGAAGGAGATGCTCAAAGAGTTTAAACAACATCTCCAAAATTCACATAGGTAAGATGTCATGGAGTTATGATTCAAGCCCAGAAAATATGATTTCATTACATTAAAATCATCTCATCTTAAATCTCACCGTCTGTCTCCTCTACTTTGTACGAAGTGAAAATGCTACAAGCCTACTTAGAAAACCAGGAGCAGTTGAAAGCAAGTAAGGTGAAATGACAAAAATATACTTCAATATCAGCATCATGGAGAATACAGTTGGGTAAGAAACAAAATATGCCAGAATTTTGTTAATGCTTGACACCACCAGGAAATGTTACCTGGACAGATGGTATCCCAGGCCTCCAAGGAGCATTGACATAATGAAATAGAGATGAAAGGGAAGAGCAGGCAGGCAAGCATTCATCAGCCAGAGTGGACTCTGAGACTCACTTGGCCTGCATGCATCAAGAACAGGTATGCAAGCAAAGAGAACCACCCTGTAAGGACAGAAAGGCCCAGCACACCTGTTGAGAAGAGAGGAAAGGGCCCAGGAAGCAAAGGCACCAAGAAAGGACACCAAAAGAGCCCCAGAGAGGGCTAAGGGAGGAAGAGGACTTTAATTATCCTATTACAGGCCATTGGAAAGGCCTCTGAAAATGAGGGCTCAGCTTGCTGCATGTGGCTATGGAAAAACTTCATGCATTGAAACTGTATGTCGCTCAGGAAGGGAGTTTTGTTCTCTACAGGGCTTTTTACTGTGGAGACTAAGAAAATACATTTTATCAAAATAGGTTTGTAGGACATATTTGATTTATTCTGTGACAGTTCCAAAACTAATTCTTGCAGGCCAAATGAAAAGAAAGTAGGGAAGGAAGGAAGAAAGGAAGGGAGGAGGGGAGAGAGGGAGGGAGGGAGAAAGGAAGAGAAGGAAGGAAGGAAGAAAGGGAGGGAGGGAGGGAGGAAGGGAAAAGACGAAAAACTGCAGGAGAAAATAATGTGACAGGAAAATAACTAAAAATATCCTCCTGTATGACAAATAATTGAAGCTAAAAATAGGTTTAAGAAACAAAGTAGAGCATTTAGCTCTAGGGTAGAAAAATCATGTCAAATCTAGATTATGATCTGAGTCAGTGTCAATGCCTGACATGCGTAAACCTCCACTTCCAACCCACTTCCCTGTGTAGGTCCTAGCGCCTCAGGAATTCCTCTGACTCTGCAATAACCCTTCCATTCTCAGTTATGTGGGCATGTAACAGTATGATAAAAGTCAAAAAGTCCTGGGGTTTTTCATTCAATTTCTTAAAAGATACTAGCAACACCCAGAAATGAATGACTCATTGGATTTAACAAAAGTGTTAAAAATACAAGTGTTTAAAGTACCATGCTCAGATAGACCAGGAAAAGAGGAGTATTTCTGTGACTATAAATATGGGCTAGGCACTACTGTGTATCTGAATTCAAATCCTTGCTTAGCTACTTTTTAGTTTTGTCAAAGATTGACACATTAATTATGCTCTCTGAGCTTCAGTTTATTTATCTGTGATGATATGCTACCCCATGTTTTTGTGCAGATTAAGTTACATTTTATGAGCTTTTTCCTTTTTTTTTTTTTTTCCTGTACCTGGTATAATAGATATCCAAGTATTGCTAGTTCTCTTTCTAGGAACAGGGCATGGTGGCTCATACCTGTAATCTCAGCCTCTTCTGAGGCTGGGGTGTGAGAATCATTTGATCCTGTCACTTTGAGGCTACAGTGAGCTATGACTGTGCCACTGCACTCCAGCCTAACTATAGAATACTAATTTTAGTTTTCTTTGCACTGAATTCCAATGCTGTTTTCTGACTGAAACCTTTCCTCATGGCTCTCTAATAAATTGTACTCAGAATTCTTTTTTTTTTTATTTTTAATTATTTTTTGAGACAAGGTCTCACTCTGTTGCCCAGGCTAGAGTGCAGTGGTATGAATGTGGTTCACTGTAGCCTCAATCTCCTGGGCTCTAGGGATCCTCCTGCCTCAGCTTCCAATGTAGCTGGGACCACCAGGCACATGCCACCATGCCAGCTAATTTATTTTTATTTTTTTATTTTTTGGAGAGATGAGGGGTCACTTTGTTGCCTAGGCTGGTCTTGAACTTCTGGGCTCAAGCAATCCTCCTGCCTCAGCCTCCCAAAGTGCCGGGCTTATAGGCATGAGCCACGCACCCAGCTTCATAATCCATTTTAAATAAATACGTGTTTTAAAGATAGATATGAAATATTGTTTTAAAAATACCAAATAATCCTTTTCAATTGTACAGAGTTGTGGTATATGTGTGTGTGTGCATGTGTGTGTGTGTGTCTTTTTGCCTCTTTTTTCACTACAGAACCACAAAATGAGATATTCCATAACTGTGACACTAAGGTAGAACCTGATTTGAGTAATAAAATAATCAAATATTACTGTCCATTGGAATATATTTACAGAGGCAAAGAAAGAGAAAACAGATATTTTAAGGGAGAAAAAAGACACAAGACATAAAACTTGTTTTGCCAGATTATTCAATTTCATACCAGTCCAGTTTATGAATTAATGTTTTATAGATTTTGCAAATGCTCTTGGCCTGCTTCTCTAAAACCATAGGTTTAGAGATTGGAAATGATCTGTAGCGATGCCTTTGTCATACATACAACATTTATTTCATTAATAGTAGATGTTATTATGGGGATTTATTGACTTTGTTTGGGTTCTTTAAACCTTTTTTATTAATCTTTTTTTTAAACGTGTTTATGAACCTGTAGAGAATCTACATCTCCCCTGAGATTATTTGCAAAATGGTCTGTGAAAATCCATGTTTGCATTTTCTAAGAAAAGGACCAGGGGGTTTTATAAGATTATTTAAGAAGCATGTGAACTTGTTAGAAAAACAATGGCTAATTCAACATAACAAATGCTAATTTATTTTCAAATATTTTTTGAAGTTTGGTGTTCGACATTTTTGTGTTCCTGCTATGTATTAGGTACAACTGTTTTGTTTGTCTTGTATTCATTGTTTTGGGATCCCTCAGTTAAACTGGGGTCTCAGTACCAGAGCAGCTAGGAAACCTTCCCTAAGGGCAAATGAAAGGGAGCTGTACATGGATATTTACAGTGCACCTTTGATATTTTATCTAGCAGATGGCTTAATGCCTTGTCATGCAACCCTCACATGGCAAATATCCTTAAAGTCTCCTCTCTGATCTGTGTCCAGTTTGTGCCTGTCTGACCATAGCTTAAGGCACTGGCAACTTGACTTTTTTTCCCCATGTCCCAGAAAGAACTTGGCCTGGGGAAGCCCCTGGATCATCAGATGGAAGGTGCAAATTCCATACACCGCAACAATAGGAAACAAATTCAAAGATTTTTACTTACAGATCCTAAGCAATGACTTCACAATGAGTTGGGAAGGTAGACCTCTGTCCTGGGTCAAACAAGGGAGGAATGAAGAATCGAGTAGAGAGACAAGAACACATGACTACTAACAGTATATTTAAGGAAATAGAGTAGACCCTTTAAAATTCATGGGCAAATGCCTAAATGATCCATGTAAAGCAGAGATCCTTGTCTGCTAGGCAGGAGAGTGCTTCTAAGTTCTTATTTATTTGGGGCCACTGGCTTGAGCCACTTGGGTATGGTGTAGAATTGGAAACTGAATCAAGGCTGACTGAGCCCTTCTTCTAGTATGAGAAAGTTAAACCTGTATTCAAAATGGATGCAATGTGTCTTAGTCTATTTTGTGTTGCTATATAGGAATACCCAAGGCTAGGTAGTTTATAAAGTAAAAAGGGTTATTTGGCTCATGATTCTGATAGTTGAAAAATCCAATGAACACCTATAGTTGGTGAGGGCTTCAGGTTGTTTCCACTCATGGTGGAAGGTGAAGGGATGCACCTGTGCACGGATCACATAGTGAAAGATGAAGTAAGAGAGAGGAGGGATGGGCCAGGCTCTTTTCAATAACCTACTCTTGGTTAAGGCTGTGGTGAGCTGTGACTGCACCACTGCACTCCAGCCCAAGTGATAGAGTGAGACCTTGTCTCAAAACAAACAGCAACAACAACAAAACAATAATAACAATAATTTAAAAACTGGCTCTGGCAGGAACGAATAGAATGAAAACTTTCTCCATAGGGAGGGCATTCACCTATATGCGATCCAAACACCTCCCATTAGACCCCGTCTCCAACAATGGGGATCAAATTTCAACGTGAGATTTGTAGGGGGCAGATATCCAAAACATAGCAAGGAGGCAATATGAAATTTTAAGAATTCAGTATATAACATAGTAAGTAAAAATATTGGCAATACGTATTTGAAAATTTGCCTATTTAGAAAATACCACAACATGAGATAGAAAGAAAAAAAACTGGATGGACACTGGTCTTTTCCCATTGAGGTAAGCTGAAATTTTATTTTATAATAATGAAATGATACAACGGATATAGCTTGATGTGTCACGTGGAGAGGTATCAAATTATGTTGCATCAGCTATGTAACCACTTTTGGCATAATATCCAGGAAACAGAAGAAAGAAAATGTTTATGAGTCTTCCTATACAACTTTAATAAAGCAACATCTAGCAAAGGTACATAATTTGACAACAGATACTAAAGCCTTTGCACTAAAATTCACAGGGTAAGTAAATCAAACATTCTGGATGTGATAAATATAAAATCAATTAAAGACAAACTGATGCCTTAATAGATTCTGCCATTGATATCAACCTATGAAAAAATGGTAGAACTCCTTACAGAGTTTCTCCAAAGTCCAATTGATGTCATCATATGTAAGTTTAGTTGACATCCAGCAGCATTTTAATTGGCTATATTCTTTATTTCTAAAGGGCAATTCTATGCACGATATCTAGGTGTTCTGTGTTTGCTATTGCATTGACCTTTAGAGATTCTTAGAAATAGTTTTTGAGGTTTTATTTCATTTTTTCCAGATTAAAAATAGCTTATTAAATTGCTTCCTTTGAGATAATAACCATTTATAGAGAAGTGTATATGGACCTACTAAGGCTGTTAATTATATCCAAAGCAATTACCAATACTATTGAACTTAGGTCATGGACTTTTAGTTTGTTCACTTAGTTTTAGCTTTTCATTGTGTTCCCTTGTCTTGCTTCATAAATATAAAATGACCAATTATGGTGGGGAATATTTAATTGGCAAACAATGTTTAAAATAGCAAATGAAATAAAATTATTTTTATAAAGGGTATGGAGATCTCATGGGAGTTTGTTTGGAATCTATGTTGTGCCAGGTCTTTATCTTATTTTCACCTTAAAAAAATCATTCATGATTGGGAGAAAATCAAGCCTTATTAAAGAGCGCAGCAACTTGGAAAGATCACACAAGTATTTAGCGATGAATCTGCTTTAAATCCAGTGCCATGGGTTCCATAAAGTGTTTTTTTGTTTGTTTTTTCTCTTATTTAGTAGTATCACCTCAGTAAAGTATCATTGCCTCTGTAATTACTATTATTTCCTACTACCAAACTATGAAATCAGATTGTCTTATGATTTGAAATAATCAGTGCATATTATTAACTAGCCTTGTAGTAAAATTTAGACAAAAATAATTAACTCATGAAGAGCCTTTAAAGATAAGGTCTCTGACCTTCAAAGTATAAGCATATTCCTCCCTGAATTGTCTCAGATACTAAAGGATAGTTGAAACTTTGCTGATACATGGCTGGAGAGTGTGTAAAGTCTGCATTGATGGCAAGATAGGAAAACAGGCTTCTGAGTCAGATAAAAAGGTTTGGTAGTACTGGTTCCTTCAGTACTAATTGTATGAAGCCGGGTAAATTTTTTAACTTATTTAAATTTTCTTATTTATACATTTAAGATAATAATATTACCTACATTTTCAAGGTTTTGTTCTAGTATGCATAAACCTTGTACCACAAGCTGGAATATGGTAATTACTAAAAACAAACAAACAAACAAAAAACTATTATGTGAAAGAACTTCTTCATTTTAAAAGGATAAAAATTCAAACCATCTTAATGTAAAAGTAAACCTGTGGCATGTATAACTAGGAATTCCAAAGAGCAGAACTAGCTTCAGGCATGGATGGATCCAGGGGTTTAAATAATATATTTAAACAGAATTCCGCTCTTCCCTCTCTCAGATCTGTGTGCATCTGCCTGGGCTTTGTAGACAAGCTCCTTCTATGGCTCTTTAACATGGCTGTTATGAGGCTGAATCTACCAATGGCCCTCTACTGCTTCACAATTCCAGAGAGAACATGAACAAGCCAACATAATGGAGACCTGACTGGTCTAGCTTAAGTTGCATGTTACGACTGCAATAATCACTGGCTAGAGAGATGAAGCTCTGATTATCCAGTCTGATCCATGCACCCCACCCATAAGCTCCTGCAGTCAAAGCTAGCAGAGTAATAGTATGAAAAAGAGAGAAAAGAATGCTAGGTAAACACATAGATACACACACACACACACACACACACACACACACACACACACACACACCACCAGCACCACCACAACAACAACAATAAATATCCAGCATAGTTGTCTACTATGCTATGCCTTTCCTTTTTTGGAACTAAATATAATTTGTAGCTAATTTTATTCTAGGCTGGCCAAATCTGTGCATAGACATTATTTACTTAATTCTTGTTCATTAATGGACTGTTCATTCCATGGGAAAATATTTGTCTAGTGTAAATTAATACCATTCTAATGTAAACATTAGTCTAAGGGAAAATTAATTCTTCTGGAAAGTAAAATAGCATTAGAAAATAATTTTAAAAATATATTTACTTTCTTTTAATTAATAGCTTTATTAACTATGAAAAAAATTCCTAACCTCTTTGTCCACTTTTGCCATCTATAAAATGGGTATAGTTTTGCATATAAAAGTATATAGAGTAATGTACCAAAAGAATTTAACAAATCCCCTGCCTTTAGTAAACTTTTCACAAACATCAGCTTAATTATTAATGACATGATGTGTTAAGAGATGCTAGATAAATGACAGAGCATCAATAAATTTTTCAAAGTTGTTTTAAAAGATATGTTTCAGCTACACATTATTAGTGTCTCTTAGAACCTTTATGAACCCTGGTTTCTTCATCTTTGTAACTTGTGGCAATGATAACACCTGTTTTATAATGAAATCAATAGAAAGTATATTTGTCTAGCTCTACACATAATTATTTGAGATCTTACAGATAATTATTGAGCTTCTACAAATGTACAACAAACTAGATTAGAAACTGAAAATGCAAATAAAAAATGGTCCTTGCTTTTGAGTAAATTAAAGGATGACAGGTAAGATGGTGAGAATAACTATTCATTTTTATTTGTTATTTTGGCTTCACAGATGCATACTTCCTGAGGGTACCACCTGTTGTTTAATCTTAATGACATGAAAATAAATTAGAAAACACAGGACATTATTCTTTTTGAATTAAAATATCAGCAAATATCTTCTTACTTAATGAAACTGATCATAAATTATGATATATTAAGTGCCTTGTATACATAAAGAAAAAGTTTACAGTTTAGACACATATAATGGATGAAAGTACACATTCCTGCATATATATCAGAGAATACACTTTGGATTTGTTGTTGTTGTTGTTAAAGAAAGGCCTTACTCACAATTGCTAGGTGGGTTGAAGGTAGGGAAAAAAATGAAACAACTAAGATAGGGTAAATGAGTAGCCATATTAGTGTTAACTCACAAGCAGGGGATGGAATTATTTATGTAATTGTGCAGATGAACTGGGTTAAACAAATAACTTTTGAATGTGGGGACCAATCCTGCTGCTTAATGAGGTGGAACAGAAGCAGTGAGTTATGGAAGCTCATCCAAAAAACCAAGACCAAGTGTGTAAAGGACAACTCTGGTTGAATTCTTAGAAGAATTTAAGATCCAAGGAGGAAAATATATACCAGACAATCAAATAATAACTGATGAAAACTGGTGTAGTAATATCAACACGAGCCAGAAAGGAATCTTAAATACAATTAAAAATAAGGAATAACAGAAGCAGGAATACTATATAATAAACAAAGTTAGATTTATCTAGGTAATTTCATTTAAAATAAAGATGGCCTGTCACAGAAACTGGAAATCATAAAGATAATGGTAATAGATAAGATTTTTTGAGGTACTGACTATGGACTGTACAAAGCAATAGGAGCATGTGGTAAGCATTATTTTGTTTCTATTTTATAATTTAGGAAATTGAGGCCCAGGAATCTTGAATAACTTGCTCCACATTTTCTATTAGTAAGAGATTAAAACAGGTCTTGAACTCAGGTATCTTTGCTCCAGAATCCTTACAGGTAACCACTGGGCTACAGAGTAGGAATGGGATGAAAATGCAGATCTTAGCTGGGTGTGGTGGCTCATGCCTGTAATCTCAACACTTTGGGAGGCTGAGGAGGGTGGATCAACTGAGGTCAGGAGTTCTAGACCAGCCTGATCACCATGGTGAAACCTTGTCTTTACTTAAAATACCAAAAAAAAAAAAAAAAAATTAGCTGGGTATGGTAGTGAACATCTGTAATCCCAGCTACTCAGGAGGCTGAGGCAGGAGAATCGTTTGAACCCAGGAGGCGGAGGTTGCAGTGAGCCAAGACCTGGCTATTGCACTCCAACCTGGGCAACAAGAGTGAAACTCCCTATCAAAGAACAAAAAAGAAAGAAAATGCAGATCTTAACCACTCTCTGGAGGACAGGGCAGCTCTCCATTGGAATCAAAGACCTAGAAAACAGGAAGTCTTAAAACCTCAAATGCATATGCGGAAAGAGACACGTAAAGGCATAAATCTGACCTGTCTTTTTGCTTGATCCCATGTGTAGCACATAGGAGGTTCTCAACACAAATGTTTAAATGTGAATTGATGCAGACTGTCCTCCCCAAAAAGGATGGAATGCTGTGTTGCCATCCAAAACCTTATTGAAGTATCTATGTGTCCCACTGGCCTCCGGTGGTTCCAGCCTCTAAATGAAAATGTTTAACATACTCCTTCTGAACCAAATAAAAGGAGCAGATATCCTATGAAAATTCTACTGGATTCGGGTAACTTGGCTCTTCTTCAAGGGCCAGAGGACCATTGTAAGAGAGTGACGTGATGGGACTAAGACCCCAGAGTTGTAGCAGGATTTAATTTCCACCACTGCTTACAATTTAATCTTAGTTATTCATTGAATTTATCATTTTGAGTAGTGTAGAGAAATAATGTATGCCTTTTGACTGAATGATCTTATTCTAAATATGACAAATGGAAAATTGAAATGTAAAAAAGTATTAAGATTCTTTCAGAATAAAAATACACTATTTTCTAATAGGACATTAGGCTACAAATATGCCATTTAGTGGGATTATAAGACTGAATTTATTATTTAAAAGCTTTATTTAATTACTAACATTTGTTGAAATTTGGTTTTTTCTTCTGTGAATTGAGGTTGGTAGATCTCATAAATTCCTTAATCCTGTGATTTTTAAGTTGGAGTCTACCATTTTATTGCAGCCTTTTTATGGGCAGATAGTCTTCTCTCTCTTATTCATTTATGTATTATTTTGTTCATTATCTAACCAACAATGAACAGTGTTGCTATATTTAGAAACTATGCTAACAAACAAGGATACAGGAAGGAATAAGAGTACTACTAAACTCACACTACTCTCCCTTTTTACATACCTCCAGACACTAAATAAAGCCAATTGCAAAAGGTATATGATGATAAAGCCGATCAATAGTGAGGAATAAATTAGAAACAGTAGACTCCTAGGAGAAGCATGCACTCAGAATCAGCCCATCATCTCCTAATATAAGGGAGAAAAAGACTACCGCATTTGAATGGTGGTTGGGCTTCAAGAGTATTGCTTACTTTTGCTGATATTCAGGCATGACCAGAAAACCTGTAAAAATATAGAGAGGACTGTTAAGACAAACATTAAAATAAATAAATTTAATGTTTTCATGTTCCTCATTGGATCTCTGGGAAATGAAAGAAAAGAGATATGTAAGTTGATGGGGGATCAATGAATAACTAAATGTTCCTTTCTGAAAGAGTAGTCAGTGGAAATATTTCTTCTTTGGTTGGATACCAGATGGAACAATGTGTCTCTAGGAGTTGAATCACTGATAGATTGAAAGATCTTTAAAGACACAGACTTGGACAGATGCGTCTTTGCATTTCTTCCACCCTAGCCCAGCGTATTGCAACATATTTCTGTTTACTAGAAGGGTACACTTTTATAAAATGTGTTATATTCAGATATTACTGATATTTGACTCCTGAAATGTTATTTCACCTTTCCTTTATGTCTGCTTTGCCTCCTCAACTGCTTCGCAACCTCCTTGATGATAGAAAATGCATTTTTGGTATCTTCTTGCTCTTGGTTGTGTGGATCATCAACGGATCACTGTCTATTATGAAATACACTAAGTTTATCTGTCACAGTCACCATCAGATTCAATAAAGCACTTTTCCCATTATATTAATATCTATTCTGATGTCTAAGCAAATGTTACTAAAGAGAAAAAATAATTCCGATACAGTTTGAAATCCCAACAATAATATGCCTGTTATGACAGCAATGTTTACAAATAATGAATTCTCTATTAGCAGAAAGATTTAATAATATTATGATATTTGGAATATAAGTGGAGAAAAGCAGGGATCATTAAGGCTATCATAAAACTGTAATAAGCATGGTACATGAGATGGAAAACAAAATTTACTTATAAGTATGTTTAAAAACTTTTACTCAAACTTATTTGAAGCTTTGATATTTTATTTTTAAAAAACAATGTTTGAGATCTGTAATGAGCATATTAAATATCTAATTTCGTAGTGTTAACAACTGAAGCCAGTAGCAGTGAATACAAATGTAGGACTATTTTCGGAAACATACGTTTGCTTTTAGTGGAGCTGTTTATGGATAAGTTCAACAAGTAGAATCATTAATTTTATTGGGTGCAATTTTAAATTAATTATGAGGATTAACAGCACATTTATAGTCAACTTTAAAATGAGTGGGAAGTCTCTCATATGTTGGAATTAAAACTCAAATTGATTTTATCAATTTCAAGTAAAGAAAATAAAATCTTATATTTGTGAGATAATTGTGAAGCCGCAATATAAAACTTCATCAGAATCATCTGTAAAGATCCACCCATGATGATAACAGTGTCGGTTCTACTAATCCTCAAGTTTAATATTATACACACACACATACTCTCTCTGTCTCTCTTTCCCTCTAACACACACACACACACATACACACACACACACACACAATAGTCAAAACTTAATCTATACTTTTTGCTTATTCTGTGATTATTTATTGGTTTATCTTAATTTCCTAGTATGTTAGTTTTTTTAAAAAACAACTATGTATATACATGTTTTTAAACCTTGGCTTTTCTCTTTATTCACTTTTATTTGCCTATTCATTTTTGATTCTTTTAAGAATTATGTCTTATTATAGAAGGACTTGCTATATTTAAATATTTAGTTCATATGTATTATCTTTTTAAAAGATATTTAAAAACATTTTAAAAAAACTATTGCAATCATTTTTTCTGTATGATTTAGGCTCTATGAATATTTAGAATTTTTTTTTGAAGTTGAACATTTCAAACATTTAATGGAAATTATTTACATAGTCATTTCACCGTTATTTAAAGGAAGTAGTAGGAATTCCATGAAAACTTGTGTTTATGACAAAAGTAAATTGCTAAATTAAATTGTAAGGGTATTTTTAAGTTAGAAGTATAATAAATAGGAGTTAGAAAGAAACAAATATATCTACTTATGAAACATTATTATTGTTAGCTTTAACCTTCTCTGACCCTCACGGACTAGGTAAGAGTCTGGAAAAGACAGAGTTATTAGTCTACCAAATGTTTATTCGCTTTTTCTTGTTTAAGAGACTGAATTCTTCTCAGTGCATCCATGGGCCCAGCTAAAGTACTTCTCCAGACTTGCTTGCAGTTAGGAGTAACTACATGACATTTTCAGCTGATAAAATAATTGAAAAAAAAAGTGAAGAAGAAAGTTTTTCTTCTCTGATTTTTTCCCCAAGTTCCTCTTGAATATTTTTAATAGCATTTTATTCAGGGAAACTTCATGGAGAAGAGGGCTACTGAATATCTGTATAGAGTGTTAAATATTAGGCAGTCAATAATTAACATTAAGACTTCTGTACTGTGGGAAGTAAAACTGTCAACATCCATTTATTCTGGACCTTAGCCATTATATTTTATTATTTTAAATAAGAAATGGGGAAGACCCTCACAATGTACTTAGAAATGGAAGCAAAAAGTTTTTAAAAAAATTAAATTCAGGGGTATATATGAAGGTTTATTACACAGGTAGACTTGTGTCATGGGGGTTTGCTGTACAGATTATTTTATTTAATCACCCAGGTATTAAGCCTAGTACCCATTAGTTATTTTTCCTGATTCTCTCCCTTCTCCCATCCTATACCCTCTAATAGGCCCCATTGTGTGTTGTTCCCCTCTATGTGTCCATTTTCTTTGCACATTATCATGTAAAACTTGCAACTATCTACTAAGGTTTTTATGATAACTGTAATAAGCAACCTACATAAATTCTTTAAGTTTGCTCAGACTCCCTGTAGATGGAGTCGTTGTGCACATTATATTTATTCTGAAAATCCTCTACTTGTTCTCTTCTCTGGGAAAAATTGAAGCACACAGTGACTAGCTCAGTTCTTTTTCACGCCCTACACTGCAGACAATGGTCTAATCCTATCCACTGTCTTCTATCCATCTTTTAATAGGAAAAACAAAAACTAAGAAAATCAGGCACTTAAGCTTTCTAGCTGTTGCAATGTCATTCTTTAAGAGTTCAGGTAAACCCTTACTCTTCTGAGGCTTAGTTTCTTCATCTATATATTGAGGTGGTAGGTTTAGCTGAAGTTAGTTTTTTCAACTTCAGCATTCTCCAATGCCATGGCTAATGTCACAGAAAGCACTCTGGTTACCCTAAATTTTCTTCTGCTGCCCTTTCCAATGAACAATGCTGTCTTCCATCAGAGGTACTTCTTATAGTGTTTCCTGGAGGGATTTTTTTTTTTTTTAGCATGATTTGCAGAGAATACAAAAGACGTTGTTATCTCATGCTTACTGTTTGGTGAGCAAATTTCACTCCATTGTATTGGCATTTCTCACATCCTGCAGAATCAACATGATACTCTGAACTTCATATATGAATAGGAGCAATCAAAGTATACTATTTTCTGTGAAAAGAATCACCGTGGGTTTGTGCTTTGTTTGGAACTTTGAGTTTAGTATCTCTCAGAAAATGTTTCCCTGTATTAAAATGTTAACAACAATTTTCTCCGGGAAGGGAAGGAAGAGGAGGATTGTGGGTGATCTTTTTTTTAATCACTATTATTATCTGTTATCCTGTACTTGTCTTCAGTCCACAGTGATTGCATTTCTGTTATAAATATATAAATTTTATTTTTTAAATTAAATTTCTCATGTAATCAGTAAAAAACAGATAAAATTACTTTCTCAGGAAGATAGCATTTGCATTTGTTTTAATATCTTTCATAATAGCTAATAATGCAATTTGTTTATATTTCTCTATACATGTTATTATAAAACGGCATTAACAACAGTCGTAATAGACCTAAAATGAGTTTAGGCCTATTGATTTCCTAAAACATATTTGCATCTTTTCTCACTTTCTGTCTTCACAGAATTTATGCCACGTGGTTAGGCTCATTATTATTCTGGATATATTAAAAATTTTAAAAAAAGGCAGAGAGAAAGAGATCCAAAATCATTACAAGCACTATATATTTCTACATTAAACAGTTGGTTCAAAATAAACAATGATAGCACAGTGATCAAAAAGGTATAGAAATACAACTTGAGCTAGTTTAGTTCTAGCATTCCATGTGACTACTTGGAGTTTCACTTTCTGTTTAAATTATCACAATTATAAGGCTATTTGAAAATTTCTGGATCTATCATAAAGAAACACACAGACAGTATTAAAATTGCTAGAATTTGTTTTAAAATGGGATTTGCTGTGACTCTCACACTCTATCTCAATCTCTGACTACATATAAATATACACGTAAAATAAACTTCTAAAAATAAAATTAATAAAAAGCATTTCTGATCATCTATAAGCAGAGGCAGATTGACAGTTAATGGATTTAATTACATTGGTTATTGTCCATGAATATTGGAGAAGATCAATTTTGATGCACCCATTGACAACTTTGCAGAAGTTGGGGCTTGATAACAGATATTGCAATGTTAATTCATTGCTATGAAAGTAATATGCTGGTATAAGATTTAATTTTTTAAAATATATTATTTTAATTTGAAAGTACAAATCAATTGTCTTTTTTTGAATTGTAAATTTTAATTTTTTGTTTGTTTATACTGGCAGGATTTTAATTTATGTAAAATTTCAATAAAAGAAAAATTTCACTAATCATCTTTTCTGTCCATCATTATTAGTTACTTAATTACTTGAAAATATATTCATTAAAAAATTATCAGCTCTGCGTCTAAATATACAAGGTGCAGCCTGGCAACAGATGTTTTCTTGATGTATTTGATATCAGTAATCAGAAAGAAACACTGTGCCCATTGAAAAGAAACCAACATCCATCAAGGAAACAACTGCAAATTGCAGTACCATTGCATCATCTCACTCTGCATCTTCAGGAACCTGCAATTCCCTTTCCTGGTCCTTGATATAAATTCAATATAATGGATTTGAATGTGTTTAAAAGTCAAATAAATACTACTCCCTTGTCCTATTTCAAAAGCATTCTCTATGTGATATCTTCATTAAATCATCCTGTCTGTTTTTCTTTTTCTTTTTCCTTGTCACCTAAATGAATTAATGCTGTGTCCCTGTGATACTGTTTTTGGGATACCTAGATGCCTTTGTTGAGCTTGCTATATTTTCTGTTAGGCATGTGCACACTTTCATCATTTTATATGGCGATAAAACAATTGGCAGCTAATGTTCATACTTGAGACGAAAATAATATTAAATTTATAAATTTTACCTCTGAGTAAATTTTCTTCTCAAAAGTACTTTAAAAAATTAAATCATACCACTTTGATTAGAACTACTTATCTGAAAAAACATATTTGTCATATCAGACTTTCTGATGTCAAACAGTGAACACCAAATAGAAAAACACAAATAATATCATACAGTTTCTTCATTTCAGTCTAAATTAAACAGAAAGTAATTAACTCACAATTACACATCTGGAGGGGCAAGGTATCTAAATAATTCAAATTGGCAAATTAAAAATAATTTAGATGATCAACACAGATTTTTGTATGTGGGTTTTAAGGTAGATGTTTCATAGTCTGTGCATATGCTTTATAACTAATAAAGACAAATTATCTAATTCAGAAACAAACATCTTAGGTCAAAATATAGAAATTCTTCGTGAGTCTAGAAGAAATCAATGATTACATAATAAAAATACACCAGAACAATAAAACTAACTTCAGAAATGTTTTATAAATCAAAACCCATCCTTCCTCCAAAACGTTTAAGAAGGATATTTTGAAATCTGAAAAGAATCTGTTTTGGTTTGTCTATGTATTTTTTCCTCTCAAAATTAACTTTGATATATAGAGCCCAGTGGATAGTAGACCGTATTCACTGCAGTGACACAATTATGTCTCCAGATTAGACGATAAGGTCATTGGATTCACCTCACTCCTGGGAGCTACCCCTACTCTGAAAGCCAAAGGGATAATTTTATTGCACTTACATACAGTATCATTCCCTCATCCATGTTCATTCATGCTTAGTACTTATTCCTAGATGAATCATTGAGGCCCAGATATGTGAAGTAAGTTACTTAAGGTCAAAATCAAAGTCAAGACAACACAGTAACAACTCCCCTCAATAGACCTTGTCTTTAGCACTTTCCATTACCGTTAATTTTTGCAGTCACCCAAAACCAAAGACAGAGGCCAAGTCAGTTCTTGTAGAACTATAGCCGCTGAGCAAACAACCTCCCTCTGTATACATTTGCTTTGATTGTACTGGAGAATAAATTGTCAGATTTTGAGAAATGCATATAGAAACTCTTCTGCTCAAAGCAGTCCCTGTGTGCTATGGCTTGAGAAGATGAGTCTTGAGGGCACTGTTGACAAACCATTGATTTCATGAGGTATGTTGCTGTAGGTTTTCTCAGAGTCTTTCTAACTTAGAAAGACTACAAGCTACATGCTTTATTCTCCTAGTTACCTGAATTTTCTTGACAGTGATGTCTTAAATAACCAAGTTGATTACTAGGGCTGACAGATGTTCTAAGGATGATGACAGAAAAATTACAAGGGAAAGTAACTACTAACGAACTAAACATTAGCTTCCTGAAGTTATAAGACATTTTAAAACATATATTAGTCCTTCTAACTTTCACAAGAATTCTGCAAGACATATATTCCCATTTTATCAAAAAGGAAACTAAAGTTCAGAGATAGGCCACAGCTTGCCCATTGTTAGGCAGTCACAAAAATAGAGTTAAGACCTAGTTGTGGCTGATTTGAAAAGCCATTCCCAATCTTTACATTGCACTGATTCATGTATTTTCATTTGAAGTATATGTTAAGTCCAAACACAACTGATGTAAAATCTTTGGGTAACAGAATAGTCACCAAACTAGCACTCATCTGGGACCTGCCTCAGCCTCATCAGCTTTCTTTGTAGTCCTTGAGTCAAAGCACTTCTATCTCAGAATGGTTAAGTTTGTAGCTTTGAGATCAAAATTGGTGATTAGCTCTGACTGACTTAACCTCACTCCTTTGCTTAGCACTTTCCCGAAGGGTATCGATTTCTAGAAATAAAACTCACTCTCAGCAAGATGCAGTACCTGTTATCTCTCATATTTTTCCTGAACAGCACATTGGAAAGGTTGGCCTCATGGGTGTGCAACCAGAGCAGTCAAACAAAGCTCCACACCCAGAAGGGTCTTATGCTTGGGCTTTAATGCTCTACAGTCATTGTTTTTAAATTCTTAATAAATTAGATTTTAATTTGCATTTTGGCAGTGAATTCCAATGGGTCAATGGAGCATGCTCTGGGAGCTTTGAGATTAAGCTCAAGGGAATCCCCTCTTTGGCAGCCTCACTATTTTCTCAGTTCCCTGAGATGAGTTTTCCACTGCATGCTTCACTGCCACCTGGCATTTTGGGTCCCAGTTGGCCTGCTCCTCCCATGCTATCAAGGAACCAATGCTGCCTTGCAACCCTGGAAGGGGCCTGGGCATGTTATAGAGTCAAAGTTAGGTAACTGAGGACTCCAGCTGGGATATGAGGCAGACTTCTCTGTCTTGGGCTGGCCATGTTGTTTAGCAAGTGAGCCCAGAGCACAGATTACAATCACTTGGATGTGGTCTATCCCTCATGGGTTCAGATAGGCCAACTCATGGGAAAGGAAGATGCCTCACTTTACTTCCGCATCCTGGCTGGTGGGAAGGAGAATCTTCCAGCTGGTGGGTCATGGTGCATACATGCAGATTTGCAGGGTAGGACTGGTGAGCCTGTGAGGGTCTGCATGTGCCTGGGAGTAACCCCTGTCTGAAAGATAAGACATTAAATAGCAAATAAAAAATACCGTGACAGGTCAAGAAAGAGACCTGAGAGAGATAAAAAGTTTTATATTTTTGAACAAAAGTAGGTCTCAATATTTTTATTATGCATCAGGCATTGTAAATAATGTAGGCAGCCCTGACACTGATATAAAGGGATTTGGGTTTCTCTGAATAGCAAGTAAATCAGTGAGCATACCTGATCCAGTTTGCTATCTTTTTCCTGTTCCCTTGCCTGATGAAATCTTGGGGGAAAAAATCTCACCCCTCTGTAGTTCTCTAGTGCATTTACTTTTTCAACTGTATGACAACATGTTTTGTATATTAAAAAGTTATGTTCTATATTATAATTCGGGTTCTTAAAAGGAAAGAGCCACACTTTCTTTCTTTTTTTATTTTTTGGATGAGTGTTCTCCCTGTTCTAAAAATGAAATGTAATAAAATGAATGTATAGTATATATTAGCATTCTGAAACCTGATTAAGGAAATGCTGTTTAGTTCCTCCTTTCCTTTATCTGACACACTCAAAATAAGTCTTCCAAAACTAAACTAAGCAAACGATAATACATTTTACAGAATGGACTCAGATGTAGAATTGTTCAGATTTGAGACCATTATTTCCCTTTTGAATGTAACTGTGTGATGGTCAGATGAGTCACTCACTCCAGAAGCAGTTACTGAGTATCTACTGTACACCTATCTCATACTAGTTGCAAGGAAAAGGAGAATGAATGAACTCATACTTACTGTGCCAGACACTGTGCACACTCAGTCATTTCCTCCTCACAACAAATTAAAAGGTAGATATGGTTGGCCTGGCTTTCTAAACAAAAACATCAAGGTTCAATTTGTTAAGGTAAAAAAGTCAATTTTCACCTAGAAAGTGGGAAGGTCATTCAATGGTGATGTTAATGAAAAACCTATCATTGACAGTGACTGATTTTTTTGTTTGGTATTAACATGAAGGCTCCACATTTAGGTTAACCTATCACACCCTCCCCTCTCATGTTTATTCTGTACTCCTGGCAGGAGAAGCAGAATACAGCACTTAGCACCTTTCTGTGGTTATCTTTAAAATAAATGATGATGTTGAATGTGCACATCGCAGTGTTATTCTCAGCAACTTGTAATCAAAGCCCCTCCTGTTTCTATTAGAATTTGTCAATTGAAAGGCATTGTTTCTAACACCCAGGAATAAAGAGCCATTGAGAACACACTTTCAGTTAGGAAAGAACTGGCTGCGTTTGTCCTAGAGAAGGAGAAAGATGTTTCTTACTAACCTAACATCTAGCCACTCCAGTGTTGGTCATGTTACGTCCTGCTTGGAAAAATAACATTCTGCCCATGTCCAAGTTCAAGCTCTTAAGGATGTCTCTTGTGCTCACTTCCTTAACAAGTGTGGCTGATGTGTTTTCCCCTAGAAATTACTTAGTATTTTACAGAGGCTTTGAGGAGAAATTATTGTAATGCTAATTAGCTAATTTACAAACATTAATTTACCAATTCTCAAAAGACATATGGATAAAAAGTAGGCTATTCTATGCTAGTCTAGCAATGAGAAAGTTCTAGTTAAATAATTCACCCTATCAAGGTCATATTCTGTGTCAAAGAACAAGGAAGGATAGCTGAAAGAGAAAAGACCAAACTGGCTGACTTCTTCATTGAGCAAAAATCTATTTCTTCTTTAACTCCAAGTAGAGGTCTTATTTTTCTGCTCACCTTTTCCTTGTTCCAATCCATGTAACTCCATCCCTGAAGTTGTCCCTTGTGCTCTAACTCATATGGATATCTCCTTTCTCCAGTACATTTTCATCTATATTACTCAAATCAGTTTGCAAGTGTGTTTAATAATATAATGCACATACTTATTATTTTCCCAGATTAATCTTTTGGAGGACAGAGAGAAAGGCCACGCTGGATTGGGAACTCCTTCATTCTCAGTACACAGTGGGAAAACTACTTAACAATTTCCAGTTTGATTTTACAGACTCCATATTGCTTTCACTAGACATGAGAACTAATTATTATTACTCCACCAAGCACATGTGAAAATTGAGGCTTTGTGTGGCTAAAATGTTTCCTGGGATCATGTAAATAATATGTGACAGAGTAGGGTTACATCTCCTACTATTCTTATGCAAAAAGAGATAATATTAGTATGCTTCCAAGTTTTTAAATGAGAAAACCTAGGCTCAGAAGAAGACATTGCTTGCTGAAGATGAAAAATCATGTTACAGAGAAGTAGTATGGTATTATAAGAAAGAGAAGACATGAGCAATTAACTACCAAAAGGAAGCCTGCATAAAATGGGTTGATATGCCAGGGGCAGTTGCCCTTGTATGAGTCTCAAAGCAGCTGAACAATAGCCTTTTTGGACCCTGTGTGCTGCTACCTTCAAAATAATCTTAGAGGCTGGAGCTGCAGTACAGATCTGTAGATTGTATGAACAGGTGGGGCAGATATGATGGGATGAAATACGTAGGAATAGTCACCATTGGTAACTCTTCCACTTTGCTACACCTGTGAAGTTAAATATTTCAATCTTATCATATGGACCTTATCCATTGGACAACCACCACCATTTTTTGAGAGCTCACCAAGTTCTAATTCCAGATAAGTGCTTTATGACCATTAACTTGATTCTTGAGTTATTATGCAGTAAGGGTTGTTTTCCCCATTTTACAGTTTGAGAAAAGAAGCTTGCACATGCATTTATTCATTAATTCATTAGACAGATAATTAATTTCCATTGTGTGCCAAAAACAGTTCTCAGTGCTGGCTAAGAGTTATGGACCTAGTAGACAAGACATCTTGTTTCCTCATGGAGCTTATAATACAATAGTTAAAGAAAAACAAGGAGGTAAATGTAGATATTTGTGATTTTTATTTGAGAAAGTAACAGATTGCTATTATGAAAGATAATTGGGATCATGACTGGAAAACTATGTGTGAATGCCTAGAAAAGGTGATCAGGAAAGGTCACATTCTAACTTGAAATCTGAAGCATGAGGAGACTTCTTTTCCAAGAGCTGATGGCAGGGCCATTTAAACTCACTTGACAGTAAAGATTAAAGTTCTGACATAGAAGAGATTTGGGTGTTTTTAAAAGTTGAATTGGCTTGGCTGGCTAGATCTGTTCGAACATAGAGAAGATGATGGCATAAGATGGCACTTTAGAACAGGTAAAGGAAGAGAAATGAGAAGCTATTTAAGAGACTTGGTAAGGTGAAGAGGAATGAAGGAAGAAGGGGGGTTGATAGTGTCCCATAGATACAAGAGAAGCAGCTAGAATTTGTGGCCAAATCTGACCTCAAATCCACGTGCTTGACCATTTAATTCCTACACCTTTAACACTAAATTCCCAGCTTGACAAAATTCCCACCTCGACAAAATTGATTGACATAGTCTTGTGATTGTATGGGAGTCAGAGAACATGATGTTTAACCCAGAGAAATTGAAGCCCAGAGATGTTGCGTTCCAGAGTCGCAAGACTAGTCTGGGTGTTAGGAAGTAGAGTGGGTAGAAAAAAGCTTGGCCCAACATAGTGGGGTTGGGAGTCCGAGAAACAGAAAGTGAAACAGAGACAACAGAAGAGAGAAGAGAGAGAACAGAGAAAAGAGAATGAACTAAATTATCACATCTTAAAGCTAAAACAGATCCTTGACTCCAATTAGACTAAACCATCCTGTTGCTGAATCTGAGAGGTTCAGTGATTGACTAAGATTTTACAAGAAATATGAGCATGACTACACTAGAATCCAGTTGCCCAGATACTTGAGAATGAATGTAAACAAGTGACAAACAACAAAATATAGCAAATGTTGAAAATACATATGTGTTTTGTAATGAGTCTGGTTAAAATATGACTACAGGCTAGGTGAGAACACAGAGAATGACTATGCTTGAAATTAAGGTAAAGATAGTTTTAATTATCTCCACTGTGAAATGATTTGCAGGTAATTTGTAAGAGCTTGAAGCAGAAAACAAACACTTCTCTCCCAATGCAGGTGATATGTTGTTGCATATGTTCGATTTTCACTGTACTCTATAATGTAATAGCTTTTGGACTTGAGAGTTTAGTCATTACAAAGTAATTGATCTAAAATTAATAAATCCATACTACAAGGGGGTAAAGGTAGAGAAAAGCAGTTTTAATCCCTATTTTTCCAACTTTTCTCCTGAAAAAATGACTGCTCTTATTATAAAATAGTTGTTTTATTTGATCAGTCATTATCTTTCCAAGCCTTTTCATCACCTTATCATTTAGTGGCCTATCAATCTCCTTTCTACCCTCTTTCTCTTTGGGGAAAGATTTATACACCACTCTCCAAACTACGGAAAAACCAGAAGCATCTTTAAAGGGAAATATAACAGATACCTCAAAAGATTTATGAAAGCATTTAAAATTGTTTAAAAATGTTACCGAAAAATGGTTGAAGAAACCCAGCATAGTAATTTACACAGAGTAAATGTCTTCCTATGAGTAAGCTCCACCCTCTGTGTTTTCATGCCTAATTCATCTCAGCATCAATTTCTCCTGTGTATGTTCCATTATAAACTAGTCTGTTTTTTTAGTAAGTTCAACTACCAAGTAATCTAGAATGCCCTGCAATTAACAGTCAAAGTTAAATGGCACATTTGTTTGAAAAGGCAGCCAGTTAATTTAGTACTTTTAAAATAATAACCTCTTTTGTTAAGTGCAAGGTAATAATGACTCCAAGTTAGTATTGAATCTGATTTCCAGGAATGATTATGCCTAATGCAACTTGCATCTAAAACACCATCGGCTATGTGTCTATAAGGAAAGCAACTTATCTAAAAGACTTGATATACTTACAGTTTGTCTGATTATTTTACATACAGTAGAATTACATTTAACAGGGCTCATTTACTAAAAAAAAAAAAAAAAAAAATCCTTTGGCCACTTATTGGTCCATCCTAGGTTTTCAGGGTGCAGAAAGAAATAAGGAAATGCTGTTGTCTTTTAATTGCTAATACTTTTTTGTTTTATGGATTTATTGGATGGATGGGGAATAAGGTGGATTATCATTTTGATATGGGCTGAAACATATCTCCATCAAAAACATCAAGCAGAATTCAAGATTGATATTATTCAGTCATATTAATATTATAAAAAATAATTAATAAAATTTAGAAGTATATATTGTTCCCATATTCACCATACATCATTTTATTTCTATTTCTTATCTAGTATATTTAGCAAATATTTAACTAGTTCCTGTAATTTTCATAGGTGTATCAAAAATGAATAAGAATAAATAAGTAAATACTTAGTATGAGTTAGGTCCTTCAAATATGGCATTTAATCCTTGTAACTCACAAGAAACAAAATAAGCTAAATGGAGAAAGTGGCAATTGAACTGATTCTTCAATACACAATAGCCTCTAGCTTACAGGAAAGAAGAGGGCATGTGTGTATGTCTGTGTGTGTGTGCATGCGTGAGTGGGTATGTGTGTGCATGTGTGTGTGTAGGTGACTGAGGCCAGGATACGGAGTACAAGTATTTAAGAATCTCAAACCAAAGGGTAAATAGAAACAAAAACCTTGACACAGAAAACTATTCAGAGCATGGCTATTTAAGAATAAGGCACACTGCGAAATGATTGGAGCATAAGGCATGTGTAAAGCAAGGCAAATATCCTGACCCCTTTGACTATTATACCTGAATAAAGAAGACTAAGATGGTGAAACAGAAGGTAACCCACTCATATTCCCCCCACCAAAATAAGAACTCTACACCCATCCATAGCCTCATGACTCAGGCAGGAGTTTGTGAAACCCAAGTGGAGCCAAAGACCTTGAAGGATCATTTCCAGAGTGCAGACTGACACTCAGGTAGCTTATCCACTATGCTTCCTCCCTAGTTCACATCTGGAAATGGCCCGGTCTTCCCAGAGGTTTGGTTACAGCTCAGTTTGTTCTCGAGCCTGCAACCAAAACCATCTGCCAAGGAATCCAGGAGTTATACAGTCCAGTGCGTTGGTGGACAGGCTTGTCTGCCCAGTAATATCACTCTAGGAAGTGAACCTGAGAGTGGCCCTGTGGCTTAACTCCAGTTCCACTCAGCAGAAGTCGCAGCTCAGAGCTATGTGCACAAGGATCCAGAGGGAGATTCACTTAGATTTTTCAGCCCAGGAGTCTGAGCCTCCTAGGTGAGTTCATTAATCTCCTTCTGATAGCAAATCTAGGGGACCCAGTTTCAGCTCCAGCCCCTTCTGCTGCAGTCAAGGAACTATCCCGTCTTTGCAGGGTCCTCCTGGAAGATGCATGCCCCTCTGAACCAATGAGATCGGGCTCTTCAGCTTCTGTCCCACAATAGGTGATGAAGGGGTATAGACCCAGCTCCAGTCCTTCTACTGCAGAGACCTATCCTGTCTGCACAGGGACTTGCTGGGAGACTCGTGCTCCTCTGAACCAAAGAGATGAGGATCTCCAGCTTCATCCCACAGCAGATCCTGAGGGGACCCACTCTCAGCTCCAGTCCCTGCCTGCTGCAATCAGGAAACTATGCTATCTGTTTAAGAATTTGCTAGGCAAAATGCACCCTTCTGAGTAGACATAATACTTTCCAGCTTCTATCCCATAGCAGATACCAAGGGGGCTCAGTCTCAGTTCTGGCCTTTCCTGTTAAAACAGAGGAAATATCCAACTTGTGCAGGGACCTGCTGGGTAATGTATGCCCATCAGGGCCAATTACACAGGCCCATCAGCCTCCTTCTCAAAGCAGATCCTGAAGGGGCCCAGTCTCAACTCCAGCACCTTTCACTACAGTCAGGGAACCACCCAACTCATGTGGAGACCTGTTGGGAAACATGCTTGCTTGGGTCACCAGGACAGTCTGCTGGTCTCTGATCCTCAGACAGCATTCTCACACAACTCAGGTCCTTGGTTGGTCTTCCCCAGGTCCATCTGGCCCCAAAAGATACATCAGTCTTGGAGTCCTCATGAGACTCACAGCCAGCCAGGGCTTATAAAATATCTGTTAGTGCTGAAACAGCTGCAGTGGTCACAAGTTCAGGAAACTTGCCAGTCTGCTTAGAATCCCTGGAAGGCCCTCTGAAGAAGGACAAACACAAAGTCAGAATACAAACACTAAAATAAATACCTAATCCCTCAATGCACAGATATCATTGCACGTCCAAAGCACCAAGAACATTCAGGGGCATATGACCTCACCAAATGAACTAAATGAGGTAATGAGGTGCCAGAGACTAAACCTAAAGGGGTGGAGATGTGTGATCTCTCAAATAAAGGCTTCAAAATAGTTGTTTTAAGGAAGTTCATTGAGCTTAAACAAAATGCAGAGGAATAATTCAGAAGTTTATCAGAGAAATTTAAGACAGATTGAAATAATTTTTTAAAAAATCAAACAGAAATCTTAGAGATGAAAAATACAATGGATGAATTAAAAAATACAATAGAGTATTATCAACAGAATTGACCAAACAGAAGAAAGAATCTGTGAGCTCCAAGACAGACTATTTGAAAATATACAGAGGAGAAAAACTTTAAAATAAAGGAATGAGCAAAGCTTTTGAGATCTACGAGATAACATAAAAAGGGCAAATATTTAGGTTATTAATGTGAAAAAGGGGAAATGAGAAAGACAAAGTAGTGGAAATAAATTAAATGTTATTCAAAGAAATATTTAAAGAAACAATAACAAAATTTTTCAAACCTGGGGAAAGAAATAAATATCCAGGTAATAGAAGGTCAAAGGCAACCAATCAAATTCATCCTAAATAAGAATATCCCAAGACCTATTACAATCAAATTCTCAAAGGACAAAACATTGAGAGATCCTGAAAGCAGCAAAAAGAAAGTAGGAAGCCGCATATAAGAAAGATCCAGTACACCTGGCAGCAGGCTTCACAGTAGAAATCTTATAGGCCAGGCAAAAGAGGGACAGTATATACAGAATGCTGAAAAAAAAAAATCCCAGCCCAGAAAATTGTACCCAGAAAAGCTATTCTTCAAAAATGAAGAAAGAGGCTGGTTCCAGAAAATAAAAGTTGAGTGACTTTATTGCTACCAGATCTGACCTACAGGAAATGCTAAGGGGAGTTCTTCAAACAAACAAACAAAAAAAAAGAATCCTAACATGATTGTTACACTAATATTGTAACCATGGCATGTAAACCACTAATGTCTTTACTAAGAAGGTTAGAAGACAAAACTATTAAATATAATAATAACAAAAACAATTTGTTAAGAGATAGGCAATGCTAAAAATGTGAACTGTGACATTAAAAACTCAAAATATAAAGAAAGAAGGGGGTTAATGCATACAGGTTTTGTTTTTGCTTCTTTTTTTCTTTTCATTTTAAATTTTGCAGTCAAAATTAAGTTTGTATCAGTTTTAAATAACTTGTTATAATGATAGAATTTTTTTGTAAGCCTTGTGGTATCCACAAAGCAAAAACTTACAATAGATACACTAAAAATAAAAAGGGACAAATTAAAATATATATTACCTGAGAAAATTGCTTAAGCACAAAGGAGGATATTAAGAAAAAAAAGAGAGGAAAAGAGAAGACATTAAGAAAGAAAGAGAAGAAGAGAGAAGCAAGAAAACAAGTAGAAAGCAAGTAACAAAATGGCAGTAGTTAGTCATTACCTATTAATAATAACATTGAATATAAATAGACTGAATTCCCCAATAAAACATATACAGTGGTTGAATGAATTAAAAAGCAAGACTCAACTATATGCTGCTAACAAAAACTCATTTTACCTATAAAGACACACATAAACTAAAAGTAAAGAGATGGAAAAACATATTCCATGCAAATGAAAACCAAAAAAGAGCAGAAGTGGTTATACTTATTTCAGATGAAGTAGACTTTAAGCTAAAAGCTATAAAAGGAGACAAAGAAGGTCATTGTATAATGATATTATATAATTATATAATGATTATATATAAATATTTATATATAAAAAATATAAAACAAATAATAAATCTAAAAAGAGAAATAGACTGCAATACAACAATCATAGGAGACTTCGACATCCCACTTTCAGCAATGGACAGATCATCCAAGCAAAAAATCACAAAGAAACACTGAAGTTAAATTATAGTCCTTAACAAATTTTAAAAAGTCAGAATCATATCAAATATCTTTTCTGACCACAAGAGAATAAACCTAGAAATCAATAACAAATGCATCTGTGGAAACTAAACGTATATGAAAAGTAAAAAACATGTTCCTGAATGACCAATGGATCAATGAAGAAATTAAGAAAGAAATTTTTTAAATTATTTTTAAAAATAAAAATAGAAACACATATGCCAGAACCGATAGAATACAGCAGAAGCAGTTCTAACAGGGAATTTTATAGCAATAAGATCCTACATCAAAATAGTAGAAAGATTTCAAATAAAAAATCCAATGATGAACCTCAGGGAACTAGAAAAGCAAGAACAAGCCAAACTTAAAATTAGTAGGAGGAAAGAAATAATAAAACTCAGAGCAGAAACAGTGAAATGAAGGCTAAAACAAACAAACAAACAAACCCAAAGATCGATAAAACAAAAAGTCATTTTTAAGATAAACAAAATCAATAAACTTTTTGCCAGATTAATTAAGAAAAAAGAGAGAAAGCCCAAATAAATAAAATCAGAGAAGAAAAAGAAAACATTATAACAGATACCACAGACATTGAAAGGATTATTAGAGACTACTATGAACAACTATACACCAAAAAATTGGAAAACCTAGAAGAAATGGATACATTTCTGGACACATGCAACTTACCAAGGTTGAACCATGAAGAAACAGAAAACCTGAACAGACCAATAGCTAGTATGAAATTGAAATAGTAAAAAAAATCTCACATCTAAGAAAAGCCCAGAACTTGGCATAGTCACTGCTGAATTCTTCCAAACCTTTAAAGAGAACTAATACCTATTCTACTCAAACTATTGTATAAAATCAAAGTGGAGGGAATACTTCCAAACTTATTCTAAGAGGCCAGCATCATCCTGATACCAAAACCAGACAAAGACATAAAGAGAAAACTACTGGTCAATAACCCTAATGAATATAGGTGCAAAATCTCTCAGCAAAATACTAGCAAATGAAATTCAACAAATTTTAAAAATCATTCACCATGCTCAAGTAAGATTCATACCAGGGAGGCAAGGGTGGTTTAGCACACTCAAATCAGTAAATGTGATACATCACAAAGGACAAATCAAAGACAAAAACCATACGATTTTTTTAAATGGATGCCAAAAAAGCATTCGATAAAATTTAACGTCTCTTCATGATAAAAATTTTCAGTAAATTGGGTATAGAATATACCCCAACACGATAAAGGCCATATATTAGAAACCCATGACTAGGCTGAGGCGGGTGGATCACTTGAGGTCAGGAGTTTGAGACCAGCCTGGCCAACATGGCAAAAACCCATCTCTACTAAAAACACAAAACTTAGATGGGCATGGTGGCATGGACCTGTAATTTCAACTACTTGGGAGGCTGAGACACGAGACTCTGTCTCAAAATAAATAAATAATAAATGAACAAACAAAAAACCCACGACTAATTTCATACTTAATAGGAAAAATAAAAAGCCTTTCCTCTAAAATCTAGGAGAAGACAAAGATGTCGACTTTCACTACTTCTGTTCACCATAATAATGGAAGTCGTAGCCAGAGCAATTAAGGAAGAGAAGGAAATAAAAGGCATCCAAACTAAAAAGACAAAAGTTGAATTATCCTTGTTTGCAGATGATATTATATTATACTAAGAAAAATCTAGACTCCACTAAAAAATGCTTAAAACTACTAAAGGAATTCAGTAAAGCTGCAGGATTCAAAATCAACATATGAAAATCAGCAGCATTTATATATACTAACAATGATCAATCTGAAAAATAAATCAAGAAAGTAGTTATGTTTACAATAGCTACAACAAGGAGAAATATCTAGGAATAAACTTAGCCAAAGAAGTGAAAGATTTCTACAAAGAAATCTATGAAGCACTGATGAAAGGAATCAAAGAGGGCACCAAAAAATGGAAAACTATCCTATGCCTATGGAGTGGAAGAATTAATATTGTCAATATACATATACTACTCAAAGTGATCTACAGATTCAGTGCAATCCCTATCAAAATTCCAATGACATTATCAACAGAAATTAAAACAAAAATTTCAATTTGTATGGAACCACAAATGACTTGAATAGCTAATAGAACCCTGAGCAAAAAGAACAAACAACGCATCACACTACCTAATCTCAAATTATACTACAAAGCTATAGTAGCCAAAACAGCATGCAACTGGCATGAAACCACATACATAGACCCATGGAACTCAATGGAGAACCCAGAAATAAATCAACACCCTTACAGCCAACTCATTTTTGATAAAATCACCAATAATATACATTGGGGAAAGAACAGTCTCTTTAATAAATGGTGCTGGGAAAACTAGATATCCATATATAAGAAGAATGAAACTAGATACCCACCTCTCACTATAAACAAACATCAACTCAAAATGTACTAGAGAATTAAATGTGTGACCTTAAATTATAAAACTATTAAAATAAAACTTTGAAGAAACACTTCAGTACATAGGCCTGGGCAAATTTTTTGGCATAAGAACTCAAAAGCACAAGCAACAAAAGCAAAAATAGACAGATAGGATTACATCAAGCTAAAAAGCTTCTGCACAGCAAAGGAAACAATAAATAAAGTGAAGAGACAACCTATACAATGGGAAAACACATTTGCAAACTATTCATTCAATTAAGGCACTCATGTCTGGAATACACAAGAAACTCAAACAAAGCCAGAAATAAATAATACAATTTAAAAATGGGCAAAGGATCTGAATAGATGTTTTTCCAAAGAAGATGTAAAAAAATGGACAGCAGGTATATAAAAATATGTTCAGCATCTCTAATCATAAGAAAAATGCAAATCAAAACGATAATTAGATATTATCTCTTTTCAGTTAGAATGGTTATAATTAAGAAGACAAAAAAAATAATGCGGGTGAGGATGCAGAGAAAAATAAACTTATATATTGTTGGTGGGAAGGTAAATTCATACAGCCATTATGGAAAACAGTATGAATGTTTCCTAAAAAAGCTAAAACTAGACCTACAATATGAACCAGCAATGCCATTACTGGATATATATCCAGTATGTTGAAGAGATATCTGCACTCCCATGTTTATTGCAGCATTATTCACAGTAGTCAATATATGAAATCAACCTACATGTCCATCACCAGATGAATAGAAAAATAAAGTGTGGTTTACATACACAATGAAGAACTATTCAGCCATAAAAAAGAATGAAATCTTGTCATTTGCAGTAACATGGATGAACATGAAGGACATTATATTACGTGAATGAAGTCAGGCACAGAAAGTTAAATACTCCATGTTCTCCCCCATATGTGGAAACTACAAAAGTTGATGTCTGAGAAGTAGAGTATAATAATGTTTACCAGTGGCTGAGGAAGGTAAAGGATGCAGGGGAGAAGTACAAAGTAGTTAACAAATACAAAATTATAGCTGGATAGGAGGAATAAGTTCAATTTTCCATAACATTGTAGGGAGACTATAGTAACAATAATTAATTGTATATTTTCAAATAAAAGAGAGGATTTTGTTATAGACCTGAAAAAAATGATAAAGATTTGAGTTGATAGATATGCTAATTACCATGATTTAATCATTGCACATAATATTCATAATTAGAAATATCACACTATATTTTAAAAATAATTTAGTATGTGTCAATTGATATATACACATACACACACACACACACACGCATATATAATTAAAACAAAACAAAACAGAGTATCCTCATCTTTGATGTTAAAACTGGAAATTTGCTTCTTCCATTGACCTGCTAATTGTAGAGCATAATTAATCCTTGACTCTTTGCACAAATCCTGGACACAGCTCTGAGTGGACCTACCAGCTTGCTGCCTGTATATGAGGATTCAAGGATTCTGCACAGTAACATTTAAGGATTTCAAAGTTAAGAACATTAGTGCTACATCCAAACTAAAAGAAAAAGAAGTATTGTAGTAAGGTGGAATAAATCTATTGATTGGAATCATGTCATTGAGGCCAGACAGCAGGGCTAAAGAAATCCCCTAACCCAGCACAATTACCACTATCCTGTTCTCACTAGGATTTTCTCTCTCAAAAATTGAATAGAAGAGGATAGGACAAACATATAGACCAGCTTGGCTACAAAACAATTGATTTTTCTTTTGAGCTCAGGAAAAGAAATTAAGAACCCATAGACAAGAATGTGAAAACAAAAATAACCTAACCAAAGTGCCAGTGGAAGGAATTGCTTCACAGCAGTCAACTATGCAACCATTACTAACCAAAAATGATGGCACATTCAGTTTATATAACACTCAGTCTTCTCAGAAATATTTGAGAAAATACAGAAAGAGCGTACACCTATCTTCCATCTCATTGAGTTCAACTTAAGATCACCAGAATCCACTTATATGAATGGAAAAAAAAAAAAAAGAAAAGAAAAGAAAAAAAAAAACCTTGTGAAGTTTATTTTCACCCTAGAAGTTTCCAGTTACAGAGCATCTATGTTCAATGAATAGCTCAGAAAGACTTTTCTTTTACTTTGAATAAATATTTAAAGAGAAAAAAAAACACACAATTCAAGCATTGAAAGTAGGCTAACTTAAAAACAAACAACAAAAACAATCAAATCAGAGTATTGAATTACTCTTCTCATGAGATTAGAGAAGCCCAATCATTTCTACAGATCAGAAGCTATAATTTTAGCCACAAATAAGTATTGTTAGTAGAAATGTAAAGTGGTACTACAACCAAGCATACAAAACTAATTGCAGCTCCTCCATGAAAATGGTAGAATCAGCATTTAAATAAGTGTTCACTTCTAAATAAGAGCAAACTATTAGCCTTATATAGTGTTAAACAGCTTAGAAATATTACCTTATTTGTGCTTCAAAACAGCTTCTAATACTAAGGCAATTGTATACATGTTACAGGTGAATAAAGTCCCTCAGAGAGCTTCCCAAATCCACATGGCTAATTTATAGTAAAGCTTGTGGTACCCAGCACACTTACCTCTCCAAGGCAAATCATTAGATGACAGATATGATATTAGATTCTAAACATCTGATGCTACTGATTTCACTGGATCTTACAAGGAAGACATATTTTGTGACTTTACATTGTAATCCTTTTTTTCTGTAACTTGTATTTCATAAGTCACACTATGCAGTAAATAAGTATAAAGTCACAGTAAGAACACAAAATAGCATTTCCTGAATTATCACTCATGTCATGGAAGTTTCAGGCACTCATATTTCTTTTAAATATTTATGATACCAAATAGGGTAGAGTCTTGTGTGCTCCAGAAATAATTATCCCTAAAAATCTTGGATCTTCTTTTTTTCCTAAGCCAAAGTTATCAATACCAATTGTACTAGAGCAAATGTTCATAAGAATACTAGTGGAACAGTTCTATCATTTTTACCATTACTTTATTTCCAGGTTTCATATGTCAATCCTTGGGACTGGGCTAGGAGAACCATCAAAGTGGCAGATATTTCAATATTTTTTTTGGTCATCCTCCTATCAGATCCATCTCTTAACAGATGCAGGGTGGAACTATTCTGTCTTCTAAGTGAGCCTGAGATATCAGAATGAATTTTAATTAAATCCATATAAATGTAGGTAAAGCACACCTAGATTGATAAAATATTTTTACAATCACTTATAGAAGACCTTTCAGCAGCAAATTACTCTCCTATGTTATGTAGACACAATGACAAAGAAGACAGGCCTAGTTTCTGATACTATGAATATTTCAGTATGGGTGAGAGAGAAACGTGAAACATTATCACATCAAGTAATGAAGTTACATTATAATCATGACCGCAAAATTACACAATATATTATTATAACTGGCATGAGCACTTGGAAACATATAATTAGGGGAATTAATCTAGTCTTGTAGAGCAAGGGGAGGATGGGGAGAAGGTTAGGTGGAGTTTATCTAAACAAGGAAATAGTTAAACAAAAAAAAAATCTAAAATTATTAAAAGCAGGCTAGAAAAGAGAGTAGTTAAAGATATGAAAATAATGTCTATATTATATTGGGTAAATAATGGCATCATATTAAATTGTATGTAAAGCATAGTATCAGTTAAGTGAAAATGCTTTTAAAAAGATTAAAAATAGATAAAACAAGATATAACTTGAATTTTTTTTTTTTTTTTTTTTGAGACAGAGTCTTACTCTATTTCCCGTGCTGGAGTACAGTGGCACGATCTTGGCTCACTGCAAACTCTGCTGCCTGGGTTCAAACAATTATCCTTCGTTAGCCTCCCAAGTAGCTGGGATTACAGGCACCTGCCACCGTGCCTGGCTAATTTTTGTATTTTCAGTAGAGACGGGGTTCACCATCTTGGCCAGGCTAGTCTTGAACTCCTGACCTCATGATCCACCTGCCTCGGCCTCCCAAAGTGCTGGGATCACAGGCATGAGCCACTGCACCTGCCCATAACTTGACTATTTCTGAAGGTTGCTATTATTATTTATTTTAAAAATAGATTTGTATTTAAATATTTGTATTATAATATTTAAATAAGAAAACACTTAGAAGCAGGAAAATGAACTAGGCTTCCTTGGAGAGAAGGGATATTTTTCAACTACAGTTGACCCTTGAACAATATGATTTTGAACTGCATGGATTCATTTATATGCTAATTTTCTTCCATCTCTGCCACCCCTGAAACAGCAAGACCAAGCCCTCCTCTTTTTTTCTCCTCCTCAGCCTGCTAAAGTGAAAGCAATGAGGATGAAGACCCTTATGATGATCTACTTCCACTTAATGAACAGTAAATAAATTTCCTTTTTCATAATTTTCTTAATAACATTTTCGTTTCTCTAGCTTACTTTAAGAAGGTAATATATAATACATTTTATGGAAAATGTGTGTTAACTGTTTATGTTATCAGTAAGGCTTCTGGTCAACAGTAGGCTAATAGTAGTTAAGATTTGAAGGAGTCGCAAGTTATACATGGGTTTTAATCTGCAAAAGGGTCAATACCCTTAACCCCAACATTGTTCAGGGGTCAAGTATACATGTTTCTCTTCATTATCTATACCAGTTCATTTAGGAAAGCAAACTTAGTAAAGAAGATATCCTAGATTAAAGTATACGAAAAAACCAATGCAAATTGTTAGTACTGTGTGTGTGTGTACATGGAAGTCATTCATTTAAACATGAGATTTCATGGTCACTATTTGATGTGTTTGAAATACACCTTCTCTAAATTCATTCATCTGGTCATCATTAAATACGAACTCAGAGAGAATATTGAGGAATGTGTGAAAGCCATCTTATTTTTATGACTAAAAATTTAATTTTCAGAAATAAAAGTGGAAGTAAATTGGACAGAAATCAATACTGGCACTTATAAAGTATCTAATATATGCCAGCAACTGCTCACTGTTTGCTCACACATATCATTTTATTGCTTTTCACAAAACCCCTGAGAGCAAGGTTTTATTATACTAATTTACTAAATAAGATCAAACTGAGCCATAGAAAGGCGAATTATTAGTTCAGCCTCATAAATTAGCAACATCAAAACTGTGTTAAGGCCACTAGATGCCAAGTCTTAAAATTACTATGGTGATTCTCTACTTCTATATATTAAACTATATTTTTACCCTCATATATAATTTCAAATGAAAGTAATATAAAACCATACTACATGTGTAAGCAAGTCAGCCAATATTCTAATTTTCCCCCAAACCTATTTTGTTGTTTATGTCTGAAATAACAGACATCATTTCCTTTTTTTTTTTTTTTTTTTTTTGAGATAGAGTCTCACTCTGTCACCCAGGCAATAGTGCAATGGCGCAATCTCGGCTCACTGCAGTCTCCGCCTCCTGGGCTCAAGCGATTCTCCTGCCTCAGCCTCTCGAGTAGCTGGGACTACAGGCACGCAACACCACACCTAGCTAATTTTTGTATTTTTAGTAGAGATGGGGATTCACCATGTTGCCCAGGCTGGTCTTAAACTCCTGACCTCAGGTGATCCACCAATCTCGGCCTCCCAAAGTGCTGGGATTACAGTTGTGAGCCACCGTGCCCAGCCAGATACCATTTCTTAAAAGAATAATAATGTTGGGGCCGGGGGCGGTGGCCACGCCTGTAAGCCCAGCACTTTGGGAGGCCGAGACAGGTGGATCACGAGGTCAGGACGTTAAGATCATCCTGGCTAACACGGTGAAACCCCGTCTCTACTAAAAATACAAAAAAATTACCCGGGCGTGGTGGCGGGCGCCTGTAGTCCCAGCTACTCGGGAGGCTGAGGCAGGAGAATGGCATGAACCCGGGAGGTGGAGCTTACAGTGAGCAGAGATCGTGCCACTGCACTCCAGCCTGGGCAACAGAGTGAGACTCCTTCTCAAAAAAAAAAAAAAAAAAAGAGTAATAATGTTGCTTGTGCCCAAGCATGTCCTTGGCATGCCTATTAGCCTAATGACAAAGCTAGATTTTAGCACTGGCCATACCTGTTCAATATGTCATTCTTAATATTGAGTGTGACTTGGGGTTTGGAATAATGATGTTAAGGGAGAGAAGAGTTTCCAAAAATAAAATGTTAGAAGGGATAAAAAGAAGAGTGGTCTAAAATAAGAAATCTTATTCACGCTGAATAATTGAAGGCATTTTCTCCTTTTGAACATTTATTGAGCATTTCCTGTTTGCAAAATAATATAATAGGCTCTGAGGACATGGAGATGAATGAGGTGTGAAATTTGCATACTATTGGAAAAGAATTACCGGTAAAGAGACAATGACAACGCGATGCTACACACTATGGAAGAAACAAGGAGAGATTAAGGTACCTAATCCAGGTAAATGTGGTTTTAAAAAAATGCTTCTACTAGGTGATGATACTTGAGCAAGTCTTTGCCAACTGAACTAGAGGTTCAGAGGCAAGAAACCATGGCCGTAGGAGAAAATGTTGGACACTCCCCATGGTTGGAGCTTAAGTGTTGATGGGAAAGTTGTCTTATATAAACCTGAAAGACAACAGAGCCCAAGTCATAAAGGAATTGGTAAAACCAAAAGAAATCAGGCTTCCTCCTAAAAACAATGGGATGTCACTGAAGGATTTCAGGTGAAAGAATCACATAATCCAATTTATATTATAGACATTTCACTTTGAGTCCATGGCCAGTTTAATTCTGGATTCAAAAAGCTCTTAGAAGGTTTTATAGCAATTATATTTTCCTCATTGTGACATTATTCCTATATCTTTTCCCTACGATGTTTAGACTTGAGTAATCTTAGAAATATGTAGGGACATGGTCTTTCTTTGTTAGTCCTGGAGCACGGTTTAGAGGAAGTGTGTGGGTGTGTAAGGAGGCCAAGATGCCAACACAGACGTCCATATTCTGGAGTCAAATAGTCCCCTTAGCAGGACTGAGACATCGGACACATGTCCTAGAGCCCTAGCACTCACATGGGCTAAGGAGCAGAGTCAAGGTTTCATCCTTTACAAAGAGAGTAAAAGTTTTGTGATAAACCCATGTGTAACTAAATCAATCATTTAATGCTAGTTCCTTTATTTTGCCATCTAGTGTACTGAAATGTAACTAGAGAATAATATAATAAAAGGCAAGAGAAAAAGAGAATGAAGATTAAAGAACATCTTACTTAAAACATAGGTTATTGAAAAGTTATGAAATTGAATAAAGATATCAAATTCTAAGAGGGCATTCCACATTTTCCTTTGATCTAAGATATTTAATGTATATTAGATCATCTACTTAACAGTTTGGGACAACCCAAATTTTGGATGGAAAAAATAAAAATATGTTTAAGTGACCAGGGGTTATATGACAGAAAAGGCATTATTTTCCTAAAATATGTGACATTTTCAGCTTTTGTAATCTATCATCAGATTCTTGATTTTTTTAAGTTCAGTGATTTATTTATTTATTTATTTTTTGAGTTGAGTTTCACTCTTGTCTCCCAGGTTCACTGCAAACTCTGCCTCCTGGGTTCAAGTGATCCTCCTGCCCCAGCCTCCTGAATAGCTGAGATTATAGGCACCCACCACCACGCCCAGCTAATTTTTGTATTTTTAATACAGGCAGAGTTTCACCATGTTGGCTAGGCTGGTCTCAAACTCCTGATCTCAGGTGATCCTCCCGCCTTGGACTCCCAAAGTGCTGGAATTACAGGCATGAGCCACCTCACCTGGCCAGTGATACCTTTTAAAGCATAAAGCAAAGCATCTATTAACATTTTACTGTATGTTTGCCATATTAAGGTGATGCTATTAACCCTGTGGAATAATGTTGAAGAATAGGTGGTTTAGTCTCCTACAGTCTTTGTCCTGTTTGGAGAGTTTGCAAGAAAACAAGAGCCAGATCTCCTTCTGAGTTCAGAAGAGCTATCCACACTACAGCTTGCAAAAAAAGTGTTACTCACATCCTTTTTCACAGATGAGAAAGTTGAGAGTCCAAGATATTCCACTATTTTGCCCAGGTATTAACCAAATAAATTTTGGAAACATCATTTGTGCATTGGTCCATCTGCCTGCAAAAGTTACATGTTTTCCATTATACAGCCCAGCCTTTATAAATTTATCAGAATGTTTTTCTCCCCGACTTGACCAAATCCTGGATGCTTTTCTTTCCTTTCCTATCTAGGAAAATGGAGCTAGTTGCCTCCCCTCCATCCAAATTTACATATTCAGAAAGAGTTATTGCATCCTTTACACATTATTTATAGTTTGTTTTTATTTTTGTTTTTTATCCCAGAACAAGGACTAGTTTACCAAAACATAAATAGGAAAACACTTTTCCTAGCCTTGCTTCACCTGGGTTCCAAATCATCTTATCTTTGGTATGACATACTAACCATTTTTCAATCCTTTGATATTCATGTAGCACCTTTCTTGACTGAAGGTATTAAGGCCCAGATACCAGATACAGAAAATCTTAAAAAAACAAAACTAATACCCAGTGTGAATTTCCTCCTGCCAAATGAAGCCCACCTATGGACAGTGATTTCATTCATTACCCAGACTTCAGGACCCTTGGAGGCAAATACATACTATTGTGTTGAAAACTGAGCATTCTTAGTTAGAAACAGATCAGCTTCAGCGGCTCACAATTGTGTTTTAACCTGACAGAAGTACTGGTAAGGAAAAAGGGCAATTAAAATCAATTTGAAAGCATATCAGCAGAATAGATTATAAAGCAACAAAAGAAAAAAGAAAATTACCTAAGGAAACATTCTTTTTTCAAATAGCAATGAAAGACTTGGTAAAGGCTTGCTAAATTATAAGATTTAGATATGAAGAAACAGGCATTCTGATCAAATGGAATTACAAACATGTATTTATCAATGATACCCGATAATAATTATTTATTTGAGTGTGTACTTTCCATCTAAGTAATGTTCCACAGAATATACCTTCAAAAGCATTAATTTAATGGAAGAGAACACTGGACAAGGCATCGTGTCAGAGCATGATTTTAAACCCCACTTGATATTAACTTGCTATGTTAATGTGGACCACCTACTACTCCTTCTTAGTAAGGAAGTTAACATAGAGAAATGGTTCTTAAAATATGGTCCCCTGACCAAGTGATGACCATAATCATTATCATCACTTGAGAACTTGTTACTAATGTCAGTTATGGGGTCTCTAGCCAGAACAATTGAATCAGAAAATTCAGGTGTGAGGTCCAATTATCTACATTTGAATAAAACCCACCACGTATTATATATCTGATGCGCACTAAAGTTTGAGAATTACTGACCTAGATTATCTGTAAATATTCTCTGGCTTTATAAATTATTTTTTAATAGTTTAACTCATGGTCAACTAACTTCAGCTCATATCCATTAACTATGTAACTCACAAAGAGTATAATGAGGAAACTAACATGTGAGAAACAATCAGGAACTGAATAAATTAAAAAATTGGATATAGTAAGGAGGCTACAAAGACTTTGGACCTTAGACTTAAACTTGTACTGATGAGGAAGCATAAAAGTAACAGATAAATAATGTTTCAAAGGATTCAAACTTACAAAAATTTAGAACAATAAAAACACATTATCAAAGCAATGAGAACAATCAGACTTTTAGGATTTGGGGACACAAGAAGTGAGAAGAGGCCTAACAATTCGTTTATTTCAACTGTCTCATTTTGTTCATAAGAACCTGAAACACAGATAAAAGAGGTACATAATCTCAAGAGCCAACTTGTGGAAAAATAAAAACATGAATCATTACGTAGTAGGTGATTTTAAAATACTTATTGAACTATATCAAGTGGATTTGTTGAGTGGAGGTAAGACAAATTAGTTTCTATATGCGGATGACTGTGTACTTCACTGAGCAATTTGGACATAGCTTTAAAAAATTCATGTAGGAATCCATTTACTATGTCACTATCTAGAGACATTTTTGGAACTTCTAGGATTAGCTTTCAATTTAAAATTATCTGGAAATGAGTCATGTTCAATCTATTTTATCATATCTTGATTTCTCATTATACTGTGAATCAGAAAGTCAGCCTCAGACCTCTATATAGGGCTGAATCTTATGTAGCCCTAGCTAGAGCTGACAGTAATCCTGGTCCCATGCCTGAAAACAATACAAAAAAAAATAAAACCATACAAAAACAATTTTCCAATGGTTAAGAAAGCATTTTCATATGAAATGCCACTGAATTTCTCATAAAACATTATTGAAAGAGATGATGTGATTTAACTGCATCACTTTAGTATGATGATGAAACATACTTAAACAATAAATTATCTTTTAAAATTTTTCAATCATTAAATTTAGCAGCTTAAATGTTTGATGTTTAGTAAAACTAAATGGTCGCTTCTATTGTATACCAATTTTCTTTTCATTTATTCAGCATATATTTTACACTTACTATATGTCTTGACAATCTGAAGACGGCTATAATATTCCTGTCCTAAGGAATTTATAGTCCAAGACACCAGGAAAACATAATCTAATCATTGTTATGAAATGATCTTTTTTAAGCCTAAGCACATACCGAATTCATCAATAATTTTAATGAACAAGTCCATTATACATTAATTCAGAATTTCCAAGGTAATCTACATTAAGTTACCAGAATCATTAGATATTTAAGCAACATAGGTAGGATTCAGAGTCAATTAATGTTTGAATATTACAGATAGAGAATTAATCATATTAACATATAATTTTATTATTTGGAGCAAACATAAGATAAATGTTACCTATAATTTGTAGGTAAGGAAACGGAAAAACAGGAATTTTTAGTGACTTGTCAAAGTCACACATCAAGTCGATGGGATTCAGGATTCCTAGTCAAATCAAATTCTGAGAGCAAAGTTTTCTTCTACTCAGTAAGAGCATTTTACTTTTTAGGGACAAGGAGAGGCACAAATAGGGAAAGTGTGATCAAGGGAGAAAGAGATAGACAAGGGGAAGAAAAGAGAAAGAGATTGTAAGTATAAAGTTTTTTATAGGTCTTCTTTACATATTCATATTCATTCATTTATATAAGAAGCAAGTTATTGACAATTTTATAAGCCACTAAACATTTACCAACCTAGACATCACCAATTTCCAAGGAACAGGAATTTTTAGCCAATCTAGAGGTGTAAAAAGTAAAATATTTTTTATTCCCTTCTATTACTTTTTCAGCCTCAAGTCATCTAGGTCTTCTAAGATATATTACATTTTTATATTTTATGTTATTTCATTTTAACATTAATAATATTTTTTTACAAAATCATGCCACAGAGAATAGGATAGCCATAGGAAGGAGTATGTGCCACTATTCACAGAACCAATTTTTAGAATCTGAATAAAGTTGGAATGTTATTAGTATAACTTGCCTTTGAGAAAGGATAGAATAATTTATTACTTGCACAAACTAGCTCCGAGTAACCCTAATGATGAATTCTGTAACACCTCCTTGGAGGAGTCTTGTTCTTTGTCAGTTTCAAAATTATTCTTCCCTTAATGTAGTTTTCCCTATAGAGAATCCCTGGGAGCATACACAGAGAATCACGACGTTATCCATAGGTAGAGAGAATAATAACATTTTTCTCTTTCCAATAAGAACAATTCCAATTACTTTTAATTGCAGGAAGATGGTATATTTTTGGAAGATTGTCATCTTTGCCAACCTTAAATTGTTGTCACCGTCCATTATTGCTCTGAGATACCTTTTGATCCCATGTCCCCCCCGGTGTGGAAACTCACTATGACTTCTTAATATAAGACAGAAATTTCTCCATATTTTGGCATTGTCCATCTCTTGAAATATCATACTTCATTACCCTTCCTATTTGTTCTGCATTCATTCTCTACCTAGTCTTAAAAAAGATCATTTGTTATCATGTCTCTCTACAAATGTGATACTCTTTTCAGGGCCTGGGATACCTCTCATATATCCTTTAAACCTTGCAGGTTTCTCCTACAAAATTAAGGTCAATAGTTGCGACCATTGTGAAACCTTTTTCTGGTAGAATGGGTACTTACTATCATGGTGTCTCATATTCATTATCTTGTTACAGCACCCACTATATACTTTTTCCAAGTGTTTTGTCAGTTGTGTCCAAGCTCTGAGCCCAGAGGCAATGCTGTAGTCTTCTTTGTAGCTCTAGCATCCCTTGCAGAGTTGGAATGCACATGTCAACACAGTGTGCTCTACAGAACAAAGAATTATATGATGCCCAAGAGGAAATAAAAAAAGATAAACTCTGGAAAATATGATTTTTTTTCAATTGTTCAGATGGAAACCATAAAATTCTATCTAACACTTAGAAAGTGATTGCTTTGTGTCAAGCACTGTTCTACATGCTTTATGTAAATGTGCACACAATTAATTCTTACTCCAACTTCATGGGGAAGACACTATCATTATCCCTGTTTTCCCAATCATAAAATAGACACACACATTGGTTAAGTAACTTAGTTAAGACCACCCAGTTTGGGCATAGAGATGATATAAACCAGGTAAATGAATTAAAATACCATACTCTACTATATCTTACCAGCCTTAGAAAAAATGTCTAGGAGTAGCTTAAATGTATGAAGTCACTTAGTTCCACTTTCTATAGAGTAAGCTTTAGTTTAGTTGCTAGCAAATAGTGTGCTGGGGATAGATGAAAGGACAAAGAGATATTTAAATTCTGGTTCTACATTGATTACTAGTTACCATTTAAGTTGTGTTATTCTGATCAGGATTTTTGCAACGTTTTCATAAATTCATAGGATTTCAATGTCCTCATCTCTGAAAGGAAAACAGCATAGACCCAATCTTCCTTGATTGGCTTGAAGATGAAATAGGTAATGCTCAGGAAGTGCTAAGCACAGAATCTACAGCAAAAAGAACCAAGTTAAAAAGATACAACTAAGAAGATCCACCTCTCAACATGATTTCTGTTAGAACTGCCACTTTCGGCTAGTCAGGAATTCACATGGCAACCATGATGATAATGAAAGAGGGGAGATGCAGTGAAATGGAAAGAAATGAAAGGTGAGGCACTACACTTTTTCTTCCTTTTTTTTAAATAAAAAGTGGTAATTCGAATATCAATATTCTGCAAGGCAGTCATATGAGTTACTTGCAGACTCTCTTCATTACCTCTCTATGAGACTATCTTTCATACGACATATTAATTCCACACTTCCTAGCTTACGACTCAGAATGTTCTGTGAACACTTTATTCTGACCATCTATAATACATCTGAATTCTGACCCTGTTCTCAGTTCCCGCTACCCCTGCAGACAGACAATTCCAGTGCTGAGTTCAGAATCAGAACTTAGATTCATTCCCTAAACTTCTGAGATTTTTAAAAATCTTGCCTATTTTATTCAATGTTTTCCTCTACAAAAGCTTAGCCAAGCAAGAGATTTAAATTATACACAACTGACAGATATAAAAATGAAAGGAAGCAAAAGAAATTTTTCTCACATGCTCACCCTCTGCTCCTGTGAAATAGGCCTTATGCTGAAACCATGCAGAACCTTTTGTGCCTTTTCTGTTTCCTTAAATTAAGGCTCCTAATTGGTGTTCTCTTAGAGGATTAAGGAAAATAAATACGTATGAGGCCATCAAAATCAGGATATTGGTGGTCTTTCAACATTCCCTAAAGAGTAGATTTAATGTAAATCAAACTGAACATATCCTTCCTACAGCTTATGAAAAGTCTTTGAGTTGACAGTTTTACTATGTTGCTTTGAGGTGTATTTTCCGAGAAGAAAACACTGAGCGTAAGAGACAGATTTAGAGAAAAAGATTTGTTTTCACACATTCATATAGTACTCAATCTCTCTAAGTTTATGTAATAGTTACTCAAACTCCCTTGATACTTCCCTAGCCCACATTCTGGGTCTTCTCTCCCTACAGCAAACTGAAGATACACTGAAAATAAATTAAATATTCATCAACCTAAAAAGATCTTTTCACGTGTTCCCAGGGAACAGCCACAGGGAGAAATGCAGTAATATAATATTTTTTACAAACAACCCAATATGTCAGTATTGACTATAATATCCACTTGTTATATGTTATCTTTATTTTTCTAGAATACTGTAATTCATAACTTTAGTGTTTCTAGTTTGCTGCCTTTTTTAATTAAAAAAAGAAACTAAGTAGCAGCTACCTCTAACTCAGATAATTTTTACTTAACAATATAGACTCATAAAACATTACTTTTACCTATTGGCAACATGCTATGATTTCTATTCTTTGGGGATGACAATTATTTCACTTTTCAATGCTTGTTTTGTTTTTCTTTTTCTGGCCTATTCTGTTTATGTCTCAAAATATGTTCTTAAAAGCTTACCAAAATGCCAAATATCAGAGGCAAATAAGTGTCAAGTTTATAACTTACTGTTCTAGCAGTGGTATGCTGTCCTCACATTTGCATAAAATAATATTATGTTTATGAAATATAGTACTTATACCAAGGCTTTCTGAAGCTATTTTTTAATTCTATGATCTTTACTGAATGTAAGTTGAAATACTTTATTTGGACTTATGATGGACAGTATAAGTTCAATTTTATAGTACAGACACAAATTTTAGAATAAAAATATTTAAACAAATAAAATTACATACATACACACACACAGATATGTGTGTGTGTGTTTATATATATATATATATATATATATATATATATATATAAAAAATCAAGGCTAAATTCCAGATTGAGCTGATACCATAAAACTGATAGAAGTAAAGAAGAAGCTAATTTAGACATGCCCACAATAAAAACAAGAATATGAAAGAGATGGATTCATGGTTTTGGGTCAACGACATAATTTTAATAAAAACTAAGAAAAGCCAAATTACACAACACACTGTCGTGTCCAAAAAAGTATTAATTTATACTGTAAATATAAACACAAATATAGGCCAGCCACACTGAAACCAATGAGAGATAAGAATATAGTTACAGCACACATACCTGAGCTAACAGTGTTTATCAGGTGTGATTCAGTAAAACTCCTCTCAGTAATTAAGAGAATAGAAAAGTCTCCTGAAGATTGATGATGAGAAAAAGTAAATTTGTAAGTTTATCACCCACTTTACAACAATATTTTAGAATGGATTAGCATTCATAGAATTTGTAAAGATTTCAAGAAAGTAGTGATTATAGAAGCCTACCTGTGTTTATAAGAAGTCATGCCAACAATATATTTTTCTTTCACACTGGGTCTCTTAATAAGGAATTATTTTAAAAGGTAGTGGTTTCAGTAAAGTTTTGACAAAGTCTCACATGAGGCAGATCCTTACTAATAGAATTAAAGCATATAGAATAAAGGATATATAGTTAAATGAATTTGTAGTTTAACCACTGCTGGCAAAGTGAATTATTGCAGCATTGTCAAGCCAGAGGGAGACTTTCTGTCAGGATGTTAGATGGCATCCTATTCAAAATCATAGGTGCGAGTGTAGGTGACATAGAAGGCTTACATACCGAATTGACTGATGCGAATGTGGCTGACTGGCTATGCTAATTAAGTTGGGTTACAGACTTAAGATTTAAAAAGGTCTTATTAGGTAGGGTAAAATAAGTTGAATTTTATTTGTTTTAAAAATCACGTGCCTACTTGTACATGGCACAGTGGAACACAGAAGATTGATTTCAGTACTTGCCAATCTTCTGTGAATGTGATAATTAGAAAAACTAGCTTAAAATACTAATTTTTGTGCACCATCTCACAAACGTTAACTCAATAATTTTCATGAGTGGTTATTGGAAAGTTATTATTTAAAAAATCATGTCAGTAATTTTTATCATTGTGAAGATCTTAAAAACTGATCTATATGAAAGAGCCCTGAAACTCAAGAAATTTACAGAGGAGATATAACATACAAAATGTCTGTAAAACTTCTTTGTAAATAGTAAGTGGCTATATGCATTGGAAGGTTATTATTATTATTTGCCTCTAAGTTATAGGACATATATGATGAATTTTAAACATTGAAAATTGATATTTTCTCAGAAATGTTGACTAAGTCAATACTGCCATGGTTACTTAAATCTCTGTCTTTTCTCTTATTCTCATATATTTTTAAAGGTAAATGAGACTGGTTAATGTGTCTCTCTACATTGGAGAGGTGTTTTAATGCTCTTTTCAATAGTTTTCTTTTTTTACCTAAGGCTATGGTTGGAGGATGTACCTAATTTGCTGACAAAAGAAAAAGTAGGGGGAATCCAGGAAATCTAAGGCACATCAGTCATGCTTGACTACAAATGTGAAATCTGTGATGAGCCTAAGGAAACCTAGATAACATGACCAAGGTGGTCAGTGAAATCAGAAAGAATAACACATGAGTTTCCCACTGTGCTCACGATGATGTTCCTCTAGAGTCTGAAGGAAAACAGACACACTTAAATTGACAGGTATATAAGCTAGTAATGGCATTTTCTGGTTTTCTGTTACTAACTAACTTTCTTTGTTCCTCAAGTCCTTAGCTAAACATTTTGTACTTCCTTAGTTATCCAACATCAGATCCCCTGAATCAAGAGGAATGTCTATTTTACCATTCTGCAGGCATGCCTGACCCTGCCAGGAAACATCCCACCAAATCCAGATTCTTATTTGCATTTGTCAAGCAGATACTTTACATCCAGTCACTGTAATGCAAAATATCAAAAACGTGAGAAAACATTGAGCATATTATTTTTCTTTTTGTATTGGAAATATTGTTTTGTTGTTATTGTTAATTTTAAGGAGAATAGTAAGGGATTTAAAAAAAATAACAGTGGAGGGTCAACCGAAAAAAAAAACACAACTCAGTCACAAGGAGGAACAAATAATGGATTGGAAACCATCAGCCTAAAATTAAAGAAAACCATGAATACATAATATAGTCATCATGTCAGAGGCATTTGAACCAAAGTAACTCCATCTTAAATAGGAGCTGAGTAAAATTAGGCTGAAACCTACTGGGCTGCGTTCCCAGATGGTTAAGGCATTCTAAGTTACAGGATGAGATAGGAGGTCGGCACAAAATACAGGTCATAAAGACCTTGCTGAAAAAACAGTTTGCAGTAAAGGAGTCTGCCAAAACCCATCAAAACCAAAATGGCGACAAGAGTGTTGGTCCTCACTGCTACACTCCAGCGAGCACCATGACAGTTACAAATGCCATGGCAATGTCAGGAAGTAACCCCATATGGTCTAAACAGCTGAGGCACGAATAATCCACCCCTTGTTTAGCATATCATCAAGAAATAACCATAAAAATGGGCAAGCAGCAGCCCTCAGGGCTGCTCTATGGAGTAGCCATTTTTTTATTCTTTTATTTTCTTAATAAACTTGCTTTCAGTTTGCACCGTGGACTCGCCCTAAATTCTTTCTCACACAAGATCCAAGAACCTTGGGGTCTGGATCGGGACTCCTTTCCTGTGACATATTGCTGGCGACCACGAAAGGACTGTAGTACAGTAACCCTGACTCAACATCTACCTTTGGGTAAGTGTTGGGGTCCTGTAACATATTTCTGGCAAACGACAGAAGGGAAGATACTGAGCAGACCCCTCAATGCAAAGGAAATAGACTGCAGCACTGATTGGCTGACTTTGGGTAAGTGGTGGGGTACCCAGGTAAAGGAAGGAATTGGGTTAAAGGCCCAATTTAGAGTAGTTAGAGTCTCTCCTAAGATAGAGTGGGTTAGAGGCCCCTCTTAATAAAAGGCAAGGACGCTTGATCGACCTTGGGTTAGAGACCCAACTTAGGAGGGTTAGAGTCCCTTCTAAGATTTAGGGGGTTAGAGGCCCCTCTTGGTAAAATCCCTCTTGGTTAAAAACAGGTTCAGCAGCGTGAGATGTTAACTGCTATTCTCTTTGAATTCACCTGCCTTGCACTCTTCGCTGATGGCTGTGGGTGACAGGGTTGGGCATGTACAAGATCCCGGGACATGGAGTTTTTCTTCCCTAAAAGCGGAAACTTGAGAGCTAATAGGATTGCTGGAAAAAAAATCCCTTCACAACAGCAGCTGCAGCCACCTGAGCTTTTCATTGTCGCTGCAATGGGTGGGTCTTTCTCTGGCCTCCCTGATCATTTTGCCTTCCCTACCCTGGCACAGGCAATACTTTCCTTCTCTAGTTTCCCTTTTTTATCTTTTCTGTTACTCAGGGCAACCATCTTGCCCAGAGACCACGTGTTGAAACTCCAAGTCTGAGGTTGGATTAAAGATGATGAGGCCCATCTGGGGGCAAATTTAAGCCTTGCCAGTTTGATATTGGGTGCTAAGCAGAGTGGCTAAGGTCTCTGCTTTATCACACGTATTTTGCTCTGGCTAGAATGAAAAAATAATAATTTTCCTTTATGATACGTGTTGGCCCCCAGGATAATGGTACGGCAAGCCAGATCACTAGGGCCTCTCAGGGAATGAGACCCCAGAAGCCTGGAATGCCAGCAAAAGGGTAAGAATTTCTTACCAGTCAGGTATAGGGCTTCTCTCTCTCTGTGCAAATGGTTGAATGAGTGGTAAAAATAATCAGTGTTTATCTCCTCTGTAAAGTTTGGATTAATGCGAAAAAGAATTCTGAGGCTAGTCTTAAGCTGGTGTATTTTGTGCTATGAATTCGTTTTTCTGTGTCGAGGGGTACTTTAGGATAAAACACAGGCTTAGAACACCTGTAAGCCCGCTTTTCAAGATGACCTAGCAAGCTGGTCAGTAATAAACTTGGCTACAGGTCTCTGAAACAAACAAACAAACTGGATTAAGTCTCCACATTGTTTTATGTCCTTGGAAGCATCAACCTTTAACCTTAACCTTTAAAAGCTATCAACCTTTTAACCACGTGGCGGTACATTCTCTTGGTCTCCGCCTTCCAGAAAACAGGAATTTTACGGTTCATGGGCGTAGTTAGCTCTAAAAATTCTATTAAATAGTTAAAAGCCTTTGCAAGCTCGAAATTAACTACTCTAGAATCTTTCTGGGAAAGAAAACAGAGGTTGCCCTGTGCTGTAGCTCAGTAGCTACCGATTTGCACTTTCACAGTGGTGGTCTAGGTTCAATTCCCTGCCTAGAAAGAAAGTCGTTTGTCATTTAATAACTGTGTGACCTTGTCTATTCTCTTCCCCTCTGCAGACTCTCTCAAATTTTCCTTTCTCTAAGAACCTAGGAGGATACCTTTGGTAAAGTTTAGAAGATAGAAATATTGGCTGCTTGGCATGACTAAAAAATCCAGTAATAAGAGATCTGAAAGAATTTCTTTTTTAAAAAGTGCTATGGTTAAAAGTCAGCTTAATTAAAAGTGGATAAACAAGCTATAGATATATTTAAAAAGCCTTTATGTTTTTCTCTTCTTAGAACTTGCTTTTCTGGAAAAAAAAATTTCTTCTCAATCAACTAAATTATTTCTCTCTCTCTCTCTCTCTTTTTTTGTCTTGCTACTCTTGATGCACACATGAGAGATCCTAAGATAACTTCTAATAGCCTGGAACTCCTTGGGAAAAACAGAGGAGGTGCCACAGACCCCATTTTGGGAAAAGAAAACCTCTGTTTTCCTCATGGAAATCCCAGGAGTTAAAAGTAAATAGATCCCTCTCAAAATCAAAGGCTCTGTTCTGTTTTGCATTATGTTATCTGATGGTTTTGAGTTTTGAGGATATCAGAAATTACTTTGCATTATAAAAGAGCTGTAGTGTGTAATAACTAGGTAGGAAATATACTTTAAGAGATGGCTAATAGTAGTTATGGAGGGATACTTGAATCTTTGCACACTTGGATCAAAGAAGCATGCTCTTGGCCTCCTGGAAATAAGAAAACCTCCCCACCTCCCACTGGGAGATGAGACTACCATGAATGATGGGCTGATTACAAAATGGGCTGATTGGCTTTGGGTTGCCTTGCAATGAAATGCAAAGTAAAATCACTGCACTGTGTTCTCCTGCAGTATTTACCTCCTTTGGGGATCTAAGAACTAGTATAAATGGCACCCTTAATTTTAGGGATCTGTCTTTGCCTTCAGATGCTTATTTGTTGCTTATTTGGCCCAGAAACACATGCTTTCTTGGTCCTGTTCCTCCATGAGCCCCAGCCTGAAGCCAGTAATTCAATCAATAAACTGGCAAATGAAAAATCTTAAAAGTGCCAAATCTTCTGTCTGTGTATTTATATGTGTTGTATGTTTATATATAAAAGAGGTCTAATTAATTGGCTTAAAGAAATAAGCACTTAAATAAAATATTTTGTCAGAAAAATAGAAACTTTACTAATGACTTTTTGTTCACATGACTTTAGTAATCTTTTGGAAATAAAGACAGTTTTAAAAACTATTGGTAAAATAAAATGTCTTAAAAATGTAGACATTTGGTCTAAATTAAGGTCAAATATCAAATTTGCAAAATGCTTTAAGATCGAACTGTTTCTTTGACTTTTAAAAATTGTTCAATTTACCTACCTTAAAGCCGTTAGATTCTAGATAAGACCTGGGGACATGTGGAATTAGCCATGCCCCCTAGCTATACAAAGAAAATTATAAAGAAAGAAATTTTATTTAAGAAAGAATTTTGTATGGTAAATTCTTGTCCTAAAATAAAATGACTGCTTGTTTAAAACGAGGGATGTTTAGGGCAAGCCAAGTAGTCCAAAAATGTCTCAGATGGTCTGTGTAAGTCATGAAAGGATTTGTGAAAGGGAATTTATGCAAGAAACGTACAATTCAAAGGTTCTTAGGCCTCCTAAATGCTTCATAAAATGCACTATGACTCGTACTGTACAACTTGCCTGCTTAAGTAAGGTAAGGCCTGGGGACACCTGAAGTTAGCCATGCCCCTAGCTATGCTGGAGAATCAGCCCTTATCTGCATTTCTACCTGGTGTGTCCTAGGCTAGGCCCCACACCTAGTACACAATTAAAATCCCTTACTTACCAAGATTTTCACCAAAAATAAAAGTCACTAAAAGTTAACATTGTAACATGTAACTAACATTATTAAAGAAACAGTTTTACATGCAAAGTGTGTAAGGAAAGTAGAATGTACTTTTGGTAAAAGATTATAAGAAGGCATGAGAATGTAATTTTTTTTGTCTAAAGGGTTAAAAAATTGTTTTAAGTTAAATAGACTAAAGCTAAAGGTTTAAACAGTTGTGGGAGGTTTGTAAAAAATCAATTGTAAAATAAATTCTATGTGTGGACATTGGCTAAATTTAAAGGGGTATTATTCAGTTTTTCCATAAATTAAACATTAGAATTAAAGCACAACAGGTGTCTCTTAAAGCACTAATCTGCTCTTTCACACACAAAAAAAGGAAAGGGCTATAGAAAGCTTATAAGAATCTTACCTTATGGTTAAACATTAAAATTGGGTAAATATGTCTATAAGGTTTTATTAAAAATTGGGTCTAACATTAATAATACATTAATGTAAAGGTAAAATGTGGCTTATTTGGTATAAAAACCATACTGGAAGCATTATAAAATGTGAAATGGTATTGTGCTTTCTTTGGGCTGTATTTATATCAATATGTTATTGTTATATGTTCCAAAGTTATGGGCAACTCCTATAATTCTATATAACTTAGTGTATGTTATTAGTAATTATAATTGTTATGTAAAATTTTGTGTGCCACGTAAGTAACCAAATTTCCTTATCAATTGTGGCTTTAATAGTGGCTGTCCTAAAACTTTTTATCATCCACAGACAATTGTTTTTTTGTTTTAATCCTTTTTAGAAGGTGGTTTAAAATCAATTATAGAACTCTAACAGGTGTTCTTAAATGCAAATTTTCTGATAACTTTGGAAATTGTGACATCAGAATAGAGGAAAAAAACTTTCAAAACTCTCATAAAGAACTGAAATGTTCATAACTGTCAAACAAAAGTTAACCTGCATGGACTAAACTGAAAAAGTCTAGTCTTTTTAACTTGCTTAAAACGTTTCTAATCCTTTGTTTTATTTTTCAGAGTCAAGAAAACTTTTCTTTCAAGGTATTTACAGCTTTTAAAAGTTAAATGTATTCCTATGAACAAAATTTAGAGCATATATTTATTTCTCTGTACCTGATTTCTCCAGAATTTGAAAACTAGTTGTGAGTATTCTTAACTTACAGCAATATAATTATTTGCATAAGCGCAGTAAGAATCTGTTTTTTTGTTTTGTTTTGTTTTGTAACAGTACACAATTGGAGAAATTGGTTATTTTACCAAGGCTTTGACTGGAATGTTGTGCTTTCCTTTGAGGAATCAAACTTGACTTGTAGAGCCAAGAAAAGCCCTTAGGGAAATTGGTCTTATATCTCGCCTACAACAGTCCTTCTTCAGAGTTTCTGACCTGTGGTAAGAAAAGAATGTCACTTTCTAACAGGTCCAGAAGCTGCAAGTTCTGGGACCTCAAGAGGAAAGAAATTTACCCAACTCATAAGTATTTAAGGGTACAAACCCATGGCTGGGCTCAGCTTTAAAAAGAGTTGTATCTAAAATTCCCTCTATGGAACAGAGTTCTGGGAAAGCCAATTTAAAAAGAGCCTGTATGAAAAATAGTTATTCTTGTTGCATTTTATACAAATAGTCCAAGTATAATAAAGTAAATCAGTCTTACCATTATTTGTCTTTAGTAAAAATGGGAAACCGGAAAAAGAAATATTATGTTTCAAGAACTATTGGTACACTTGTTATTAAATTCTAGTCTCATCAGTGGTTTTTAAGTTTGTTCCTGCAATTTAGCCTAACTCCACTTATTCCTGTGAATCAACCAGTGATCTCTGACTGCTGCTCAGAACAAGAGGGATGGGTAATATAAATATCTAAATCACTATTCTAATTCTAGGCACATTACAATCAGCTAACAACGCCATATCAGCTTAGTTCCAACAGTTGCTCATTTCATGAAAAGCCTTCTAATTTAGTCTACTTGGAATAACTTTACCTATTTTGCTTTACTCTTGTGGAATATATTGTTGTTATACTCTTTGTGTAGGAATACAGGACAATCTTACTGAGTGTTTTCTTAAATTATATACTTATTCATCTTCCAAATATCATCTTTTGTCAAAACTCAAGAGTTATAAATGGACTTTACCATACTATTGCTTTCTGACTGAGCTCCTCTCTACCCTGAATGCAAAAGACCCTCATAGTTACACAGAAATATCATCACCCCTATTCAGCCTGAAGAAGTTACAAAAGATGGATCTTCATCCTTCTGCAACCCTTAGAATTAAGGGTTCTCTTATAAAAGAGAGGGGAGAAATATCAGTGGCGTTGGAACCAAAGCTACTCCATCTTAAATAGGAGCTGGGTAAAATTAGGCTGAAACCTACTGGGCTACACTCCCAGAGAATTAAGGAATTCTAAGTCACAGGATGTGACAGGAGGGCAGCACAAAATACAGGTCATAAAGACCTTGCTGATAAAACAGATTTCAGTAAAGGAGTTAGCCAAACCCCACCAAAACCAAAATGGCGACAAGAGTGACCACTGGTGGTCCTCGCTGCTGGACTCCCATCAGTGCCATGACAGTTTACAAATGCCATGGCAACTTCAGGAGGTTACCCTATATGGTCTAAAAAGGGGCAGCATGAATAACCCACCTCTTGTTTAGCATATTGTCAGGAAATAACCATAAAAGTGGGCAACCAGCAGCCCTCAGAGCTGTTCTATGAAATAGCCATTATTTTATTCCCTTATTTTCTTAATATACTTGCTTTCACTTTGCACTGTGGACTTGCCCTCAATTCTTTCTTGTGCAAGATCCAAAAACCCTCTCTTGGGGTCTGGATAGGGACCCCTTTCCTGTAACAATTGTAGCTGGGTATGTGAAAAGATAATATATAAAAAGTATGCCAATCAAATCTTTATTGCTATAGAATGTAAGATTTCATCTAAATAAAAGAAAACCTTTTGAGTTGTTCTAAATGGCACATTATTTAGAATGATTAAACACTATCCAATTACCTGAGTATTCAGTAAGACAATTTATAATCACTTCAAGAATGCTTTATTTTGTAATATTGTATAGAGAAAAAGAGTGGAATAGTTTTCCAAATTATTGCTTCTATTTAAATAATCATGATGATAGTAATAAATATCATTATAAAAGCAAATGCATAAATCAATTCATAAATTAACATTACTTTGCAAAATGAGCCTAGAAAACAGAAGAGTTCATATTGCTACCCCTGCCCATTCACAGCTTCAATCAACACATTACTAGGCAGATATGCTTTCTTCAAAGCTAGAAATAAACTTAGAAATATGTCTTTCTGAAAAGTGTGCAGGCTGTCCCTGAAGGAATATACTTGAAGCCAGCAGCACTGAGATGTCCTCAGTCACTGTAGCAAATGAGGAAGGTCCAAAAATATTCTACTCCTTAAACAGGTTGATTTTTTTTTAACCATGTGTGATTTATGCAGAGAATCTGTAAAACATTCCAGTTCATTAAAAGTCTAATTTGCATACATTTAAAGGACATTGTGGAAAATAATTAACTACTGAATGCATCACAATTCAGAGTGAATGTTGACTGAGAATTTTTAGAGCCTTAAATGAAAAATGAGGAGGTTAAATAAGTATACTGAATTGGTAGGGGGAACAAAAAGAAAAAAAAGAGAAAAGGGGAGGGAAGAGAGGGGAGGAGGAAAAGAGACGAGCCGGGAGAAGTTGCTTTCCTTGCAATGCTTCGTATCCTAAACTCATGCGAAATAAAGAACTTTTTATTCCTTTCCCCTCTATTTTTTATGATTGAATAATTTTCTTGCTTTCTGGCCGTCAACTTGTAGTGTATTAAAATGATTACATATCTGTGTGCATGTAGCAAACCTATCTCACCAAGTTGTAGCTTAGAGACTTGCAAGGAAGGAGACATCGGCTTGTGAAAGTCAAACTAAATTCCAAGTTACGTTTGTACTTCCCATCACTGACATACATAGGTAAAATCTCAATTAAAAATTCATAGGCATTTTAATAATTTTGAAGAGCGTGTATTATTTTAGTGGTAATTTTCTAAATGTTTGTATATTCAAGGATATTACCTGATATATTAAAACTTATTTTATTATTTTCTTTACCTTTCCTCACAATGACATGGGAGCTGGCTCTTGAATAGCCAGTAGAACGGTTTTATTATACCTGATTCTACTCTAATGATAACAAACAGAACCAGACATTTGAGCTTATTTTCACTATTTTAATCTCAAACAAGTGGAATATAACATAATAGTTTCCTGAGGTTAAATCGGGAATTATTATTATTGATTTAATTATTTGTTTGTTTGTGTTTTCAGAGACCAGATCTGGCTTTCTCACCCAGGCTGGAGTGCAGTGGCACCATCATAGCTCACTGTAACCTCAAACCCCTGGGCACAGTGATCCTTCCTGCCACGGTCTGCTGACTAGCTAGGACTACATGCATGTGACACTACTCCTGGCTAATTATTTTTATTTTTATTTTTTTTGTAGAGTCGGGGGGTCTTACTATGTTGCCAAGCTGGTCTCAAACACCTGGCCTCAAGTGATGCTCCTGCCTGGGCCTCCCAAAGTGCTGGGATTACAGACATGAACCACCACACCCAGTCTGGAAATTATTAATATCTGTTTGTATTCATACTTCAAGCTATAGATAGCTGCTTACATGTAAACAATAATTTCAAAACAAAAACTTTCTGCTATTTTTTTAAAGAATGCACAGTGAATTACTAGTTTACACAGGGTGATCACCCAAATAAATAAATTTGAAGCTGAAGAACAACATGAATAAGATGAGGCTGTCTAGAGAGAGAACTAATTTAAGACCTAGAGAGTGACATTGCACATGTGATTCTAGCCAGTATTTTCTCTAAATGGTGTCATTAATTAATAGGTGAATTAAGGAATTAATGAACTATCTGCCATTTAACATCTCAACTTTGTCTTTTTTTTTTTTTTTCTTTTGAGGCAGAGTCTCACTCTGTCACCCAGGCTGGAGTGCAGTGGCATGATCTCAGCTCACTGCAACCTCTGCCTCCCAGGTTCAAGCAATTCTCCTGCCTCAGCCTCCTGAGTAGCTGGGGTTATAGTCACCTGCCACTAAGTCCAGCTAAGTTTTTTTTTATTATTCTTATTTATTTATTTTTACTTTTTAAGTAGATATGGGGTTCCACCACATTGGCCAGGCTGGTCTCAAACTCCTGACCTCAGGTGATCTGCCTGCCTCGGGCTCCCAAAGTACTGGGATTACAGACTTGAGCCACCACACTCAGCCTTGTCTTTCTATTTGATCCATGTAAAATTCAATTAAAACCAATTCTGGTTTAATGGGATCTACCCCATCTACACCCAAGTCTTCTAAACTGGAAAAAAAAAAAGACATCAGAAATAATGGTGTCCTTTATTTGCACAGTATTTTTACACTTACTATACATATTTAGAGAACTCCAGTTCCCAAAGACCGTTAACATCTGTACTTCCAAAGAGTTGTTTCCAGCCAAGAGACATGCCTCCTATATGAATGTCAGTTCTGACTCCCCACACAGAAAGATAGGTATAAGGAAAGATAATAAGGAAAGTAAAACAAGGGCTACTGTAGCCTTGGTAATTTGTTAGCTAGATTAGACTCTTAAAAATATATAGGAAATGATGCCTAATATGTATATTTTGATTTAGAACAAAGGCATACACACACATATAATTATATAATTTTGTTTTATTCTTTTTGTATGTTTTTTCAAGTATGACTATGCAAATACAGTAAACTATTTTTATATTTAAGCTATTCAAAATGTAATATTAATATCCAGTGGAAAACATGTAATTTCATTGCTTTCTTTTTGAAATGTTTTCTTCACTGAAGTATCTTGATACTTTAATATGTATAAAAATGTGTACAAATATTCATTATTAAATACATAGCAACATAAATGTGCTCCTCACAATGTGTACACACAAGAAACAAAAGAGGTGAAAGAGAGAAATCATATCAAATTAGAAAATGAAGCATAGAGTGAAGGAATTTGTACTTGTAACCTAACAATTGATTTGAAAAACAAAAAAAAAAACCATTAAAGTACATTTTAATAAAATCAAACACCCCTTCGCAATGTAACAGAAAATTAGCAATGTCCTTCCTTGCTGTTAACTTGGAAGGCTGTTAAGAATATAAGAATTACTCTTCTTTACCACCAGGTGGCTCACTTTCTATACCTATGCCTGATCAGAGATGCCACTGTGGCCCCCGAGACTGGAGATAATAAAATTCCCACTAGAGGGTGTTGAAAGAAGAAAAGTAATTCTTTCAGAGCAAACCTGAAGTCCTGAACAAGGAAATACCTGAGCTAGAGCTAAGATTTCCTCAGCAGCCTGGGGGACAGAGCGAGATCCTGTCTAAATGAAAAAAAGAGAACTATCCTACAGAGACAGAATAAATGAGGTGGTTTTAGACTAGGGACATTTAAAACCAGATGGAGACTTGTCTAATAACCATTCTGTGTCCAAGTCCAAACCGTTTCAGACTTCTCAAATGCATTCATAATGTGAGATGGGTATATGCGGGGGGTGGGGGGAAGGTACTGAGAGAGAGAGAAAAGAAGGCAACCTTGAAATAAAACAATAAATCACATTATATAATTTTGATTGAGTTTGGAATTAGAATGGAAAAAAATTAAGGAAAAGGGAAAAAAAAGCCAGCAAAGTTGAAAAATGTAATGTGGAAAGGAAATTCGCTTTTCTAGATTAGCAAGATTGCTCTTAGCAATGAACCCCTTCCCTAAACTGCATTTTACTAGAGAAAATATAATAGGCCAGTAGTCATAGAAGCTTGTAACATTATCCAATGTATTGCTATAAAAAGCCTTACCATCTGGATCCTAATTCTCCTCAATATTTAAACTGCAGAGCATTTTCTTCTCTTCATCCTAATTTACAGCTATCACTCAAAGCAGCCCTGAAGGGTGCATGCAAAATGTGCCATTGTTAGAGCTAATATATAATCCAAGGTAATTTGGGGAAAATCACCTTAAGAGTATAACTACATGGTTTCCTTAGTATTCAGCACCTGTTTGCATTTCACAAAAGCTTATAGGTTTTCTTCTTTTTTTTTTTTTCTTCCCTTCCTTTTGCGCTGGTCAGCATTGGTTTGCAACATCACCATGCACATGTAGAAATGCCTGTGGACGGCAACATCAATCCCACCCCATAGACTGGTAAGTACTGAAAGTTATGTGACCCAACAGCACTGAACATTGTTGATAACCCACTTCTTTGGCTTAATCCATAGTATTTATTCATTACCTTTATTTTAATAAAATTCTCAAAACACCAATTCACCAAGATGCCAAGGAATGGTTATCAGATGTAGGAGGAACAAAATTGTGTAAAAACTAAGAAGGCTGGTGATAGGAGCCAGAACAATGACAACAGTCATGGTCTCTGGCTGTAAGCAAAATGAAATTGATTCCCTCTCAGAAAAGATAGCTTTCAATAGTGATCTATAATGTGCAAGTAATTGGCTAACTCTTTAACCTACCTCACAAATCTGTTCACCTGGGGAGAAAGGTGAGTGAGGAAGACCAAGGAGAAAGCTCACCCAACAACTTAATTAAATTACATTTCACTTCCACAGCAGGCCTGCTTAAGATTACATCTTTGGATCTTTTAGGTTGCTGGCTGAGTTGGACATCTTTGGCAAAACGTAAACAAAAAGAGGGTATCTTCTCTCTCTCCAAGATTCCACTCAAAGTGCACACCATCCACCCAACATGAAAAAAAGAATTTTGTCCTCTATCTCCTTCGCTCCTTCTGATCTCTCTGTTTTACTAACAGCGATATCAGCTGAGCCATCAGCTGCCACAGCACCATGGAGAGAGTAATACAAGCAGGTCTATTGCAAGTTTGACTATGAATTAAAGCGTGAAGTAACAAAAAGTAAAGTGATGCTTTCTTTGTGTGTTTGTTGTTGTGTAGCAGACTAGACAATCTATTTTCTCAAATTACTTTATGAATATCCAATGTAGAAACTACAAATACTATGGGAGCTAAAGGCAATATCAGATAATATACATTAAATATTTGTTAGAGAGTGAAAGTCCCTATTGGATGCTGCAGAAGGATCGCTTGCATTAAACATTGATGACAGTGAAGAAGGTAACTGTTCTTTCTTTCTACTACTTTCTAAAGAGGCAGCGGACAACCCGTGTACATGATCTTTTTGCTCAAAGGGTAGGTCCCTGGAGTTATCAAAGAAAGTACCTGGATGTTTGAGCTTGAAAATTCCTGACCCCAGGTGATAACTTGTCTTTTAAGCATAAATCTACATCTGCCCCAAAGTTGTGTGTCACGCTCCTCCATCAGAACTGAGGTCATCCCCATCAAGACACCATGCCATAGCTTAGAGGCACTTCCCAGAAGAGTAATGAAAAGATGCTAATGTTCTTAAAAGTGTACTACACATACAAAGTGATGCTTGTAAAAACAGTCACAAAAACTGTGTCTTCTGATGCTCTGCTTACCACAAACTTCACTCTTGGTGCTAAATTGTGTGATAACCCAGAGGCACCATGAGCCTGCCTTGTGTTTGGGACTCATCCTCCAAAGAGCATTTTCTTTATGATCACTTCAACTCAACTAGATAAATTATGGTTATCAGTCTCTCATAAAACTCCTCGTGAAATTATGTCTATGAAACAATTAAAATGAATATTAAAGGGTACAGATATTAACAAGTTGTTGAAATTTTTCTTTATTAACTTTTTTACTCTGAAATTGGCTAAGAAAATATGTACAGTCAAGGAATATTAGGGGTGATAATTTATACAGATTAATATCACTTAAACAAGGAGACTCAAATCAATAAGCTACAGTTTTGTTTGGAGTTTTATAAATACAGATCTGTTAACTAAGAAACCTCTAAATTCACAACTAGATTCTAGCTCATTTTAGCAGAAGAAATCCTCCCCAGTTAATTATTTCTATGTCAATTAATCACTTTACCCACCTCTCCACAACAGAGTGAGTTATAGCAAACAAATACTTCCCCTCTTCAAATCCACATCATCCATATATGTATAAGAGCTCAAAAAGATGAAAAGACATTTGATTCCTAGGTTTCCTTGACAAATACAGCAATTTGCATGAATATTAAACTTCTGTGATTCAGCACTTTCACTCCTGTCTATATCACTGAATGTTAAACGCTAAAGAAGAGTTTGAATTCATAGCTCCCACCACTTGGCTTTTATTTTACAAGACTGAGGTATGTTTTTCCCAGCAGAAGAAGAGCATTTAAAGGTCTTTAAATTACACATGCTGAGTTGCATAACAATTGTCAACTAACTGAAAAGGTTAGAAGCACACGCTTATGCTAAATGTGAAGTTGCCTATGAATCACAAAATGAGGCTGTCTCATTATCTGCAGAATATTTCTAAGGGTTGGGAGAGAGAAGTAGAGTTACCGTCTGCACTAAAACTTCTTTAATCAGAAGAATCCTGCTAAACTATCAAGCCCTTACTGTTCTGGTTCTTTAGCGAAAAAAAAAAAAAGACTTTCTCAGTAAAAGTAAATGCTATGATTGAGCAGGTTTTCCCATACCTAAAACAAGAAATGGCAAGAGCCTACCTGAAAGTGGATTGTGAGGTAGCCGGCACATTAGAAAAGAAAGCGACTAGGAAGCAGTCTTACCTTCATTGTGGAGCAACCTCCTTCCCAGGCAGGCTGACTTTTGGAAGAGTGTGCCCTCTTGCCAGGGCTGGCGAAGCAGCTGGGAAGAAGTGGCTGTCTGCCACTAGCTGTGACAGCTGCGTGTTGCCGTGTCCCTCAGATACTGGACTCTAGCGCTCCTCCAACAAATCAGGCAGTGGCCGCTTGTACCTCAGCAGAGGAAGCTGGGACTGCAGTTGCTAACGCTTCCTCACTTGTGGGGAAAGCACTGGTGTGTGTGTGTGTGTGTGTGTGTGTGTGTGTGTGTGTGTGTGTGTGTGTGCCGCGCGTACACTAACTGCCAGCTCTAGGCTGTGCCGATGTGTTCTGCATACTCAAAATGCTCGTGCCAGGAGGAATCTCCTCCACACAGACCCCAGCCTCCCCGCTGAGGAATCACAGTCCACTGACCTTGCTGCTGGGGAATCTGGCTGAACAGGGCTCACTCATCAATAGATTCAACAATCAATCAAATAAAAGAGATTGGATCAGCATCAGATAGAGACAAGTGCTTCCCCCATGGGTCCGGAAATTTTTTTTTAAGATATCTCTATTCAACATTTTATATTTAGAATTGATTTTTTCTTCTCTTTAAGCCATGATGTCTTGAACACAAAGTCTAATTGATGAGCCCCTAAGTTAAAACTTTTCAAGTTGTTTTCCCAGGCAGGATGGAATCTTACCTAGAAGCCAGTTCAAAACATTTATTCCAGAGACCTGTCAGATGCAGACTTGAACTTATAACAATCAAATTATGATCAGTTAAGCTAATGAACTGCTTCTAAAACCAGGGATTTCGTGTCACCATACATAGCAGAAATGTCTGGGACCAGAGATAAAATCTATGTTTGAATCCAATCTCAGTTTTCTTTAACATTAATCCAACGAAAATTATTAGGAAATCCCTGTGCTGAGTGATGTGCTAATAATTCTATGAATTTCTTTATAAGACACACTACCATTATTAAGTGCATAATCTTGAGTCAGTCATTTAAATTTATTGATCTTTAACTTTTTCATCAGTAAAATTGTAGGTGTTTCTATGATAAGCCATTTAGTTAAAAGTACACGTGAAAATGATTTGTAAACTATAAAGGGTTAACTGTACATTACAGATTTTTCTAAATTGCCATAAAGAATGTGAAAGACTCTATGAGACATAAATGAAGCTCCTTAGGGTCTATACACTAAATGATATTTGAAAGTTTCATTGCTGAGCTCTCAGTTAATACCTGTGATTTCAAAGTCTAGAGCTGACCCATCTGAAAAGCCAGAAAAGAACTTATGCACCCACTTATCATGTTTGTTCTTTAAAAAACAAAAGAAAGAAAAGAAAAGAAAAAAAAGAAAGAAAGAAAGAAGAAAGAATCCTGGAAAACTAAGATGAAATTCTCTTGTCTCAAATTAGGTTCGCAATATTATACCAAACTCAAATCCCAGAAATACAATGTAGTGGGAAAGAGCAGAAATGGGAATCAAGACACTTGGTGTCAATCTGAGATCTCTCATGGGGTCCCTTAACATTGTCCATAATAGTGATGATGGTAATAACCACCACTGCCACCAAAACAAGCACACACTGGAAGCCAACATTTACAGAGTGCTTACTACCACCCAGGCATTGTCTTAGGCATCCTGCATGTATTAACATTTTTACTCCTCACAACAGCATCATGAGGTAGATAATATTATTATCTTCATTTTGCAGATTAGGGTAACAATGCATAGAGCAGGAAAGTTAATGTCTAACAAGCTTGCCAGGGCTCACTTTTATTAATTGAGGGAACCGTGGTAGCTATTTACATTTTTAAAACTTTTTACTTGGAAACCATTCCAAGCATACAAAAAATTGCAAGAATAAGAATAAAAATACCTTCTATGACCTTTAATCAGATTTATTTATTAGTAACATTTCCTCCATTTACTTGATCATTTGATATACAGAGTGAAAGTGAGAAACTTGAGCTATTTGAACATAATAGGCATATATTATGCCCCTTTACTAATTATTTCAGTGTACATTTCAGAAGAGTAAAGGTATTGCACTATGTAAACAAATAGTTTTATAAACATCAGTAAATTTAACAGTGATATAAGTTTAATTTATTGTCCATTTTCCAATGTGTCATTTAAACCAATAATGGGCTTCATAGCATTTTTTTCTTTAGGAGAGTTTCCAAAATATTGTGTGTAGTTATCATGTATTTTTGGTCCCCTTTAAAATATGAGAATTACAGTTTATCTTTTACTTTATGACATTTTTGAATGACATCATTGAGAATGCATTTATCCTTTTTTAATGAGCATTTCTAATTTTGCATTTGTATCATGTTTCTTAATGACTGGATTCAGGTTATGCATTTTCAGACAGAATACTACAAAATTGTTGTTGTGTTTTTCTCAGACTCTCATATATGAAGGCATACAAGGTCCGTCTATACTCATTGGTTCTGTAAGTTCTGATAACATAATCTTATGCTTTTGTTTTTATTTCTATACCCTATAAATACATTTTTTCCCTTTTAACTATTAAGTGACCTGTAGGAAAACACTTTAACGTCATGCAAATCTCCGTACCTATGATTTCAGAGTCTACAGGTGACCCATCTGAAAAGCCAAAGGAGAACATATGCACCCACCTATCATGCCCTATCTCTACAAAAAGCTGAAAATCTAAGATGACATTTCCTTCCCTCAAATTAAAGTCTTCCATTAGCAATATTAGACCAAACTCAAATCAAGAAATACAATGTGGTGGAAAAGAGCAGAAATTGGAATCATAGTTTCCCATTATACTTAAAATTAATTGGTAATATGATGCTTGCAAGATAATAATTTTCCAGCTCGAATTCTCTCCACATCCATAGGACACTACATATTACATTGTTAAGAAGATCCCTCCATTATCTGTTATCTATCTCCTCTCTCTCTTTCTCTTGCTTTCTCTTCTCTCTGCCTTTCTTCCTCTCTGTTTTTCTCTCTTTTATCAGAAAGGATTCATGGATTGCAAATGTTAAAATAATAATCAACGCCAATTCTACACAATCCCTTTCAGAAAAGAGAAGAGGGTAGAACACCTCCCAAACTATTTTGTAAGGTTAGAATTACCCTGACACAAAACCAGATAAAGAAAACACACACACACACACAAATCCCTATAGACTGTTGTCCCTCATAAAGATAGACACAAAAATAATATATATGTATGCCATTATATGTTCCCCAGAAATAAAAATACATTATTGATACATGCAACAGGTTAGATGACTACCCAAAAAATAATGATCAATTTGGAGCTTATTCTTGCACATGGTATGAGGAATATATCTAATTGCACATTTTTCCAAATAACTTTTCAGTTGTCTCAACAACAATTATTAAAAATACAGTCTTTGCCCAGTGATTTCAGATGAAGATTCATTATATACTGTATTTATAAATATGGTTGGGTCTATTTTTGGACTTTCTATTTTATTGCATCAGTCTCTTTCTATTCAAACACCAATACTATACTGTTTTTCTTATAAATATAATGTGTTTTAATATCTATGAGGTTTAATAACTCCTTATAGCTCTTTCTTTTCAACATTTCTACAGCAAATTTATGTGTTTATTTTTTCATATAAACTTTGAGATGCTTAGCTCTATAAAATTCTCATTACAATTTTTTTGTTAAGTCACATTAAATTTATAAGTATACTTAGGAAGACCTAAATCTTTATAATATAAAATCATTCTAACTATGAAGAAGAGATGTCTTTCTATTTCTCCAAGTCACATGTGTGATGTTCAGCGGTGTTTTACAGTGTTCTCCATTTAATATAATTTTTGTTAACTTAATTTATAAATGTTTTATATTTTTGTTGCTTTGGAATTATTTTATCAATTTTACTACCGAATTGGTTCTTATTTGTGAATAGGAATGCTATCAATTTTGGGGTGTTAATATAGTACTGCACTACCTTATTGAAGTCATTTTTGAGATAATTTTATTATTGATTCTCAAAACTTTTCCAGGTATACTATCATGCATAGTTAATTCTATTTATCTTTCTCAATTTTTATATTTTTATTTTTTTATTGCTTGTTTTATTTTTAAATCGTGGGTGTTTTTCGGGTTTTACATTCTAGCACAAGGCTGGCATTAAGACTCTCTCTTTGTGTATATATATATATTCTGCATTATTTACATATAATATGCATTATTTATTATTATTTGTTATACTGAATTATGTCAAAGCCTTTTCCATCAACCATATGGATATCATGTAAATTATGGTGAATTATATTAATAGATTTTCAATATAATAAACAATCATTGCATTCTTGGTATAATTTATAATGCATTATTTTCTCATATGGTTTGGATATTTGTCCCTTCCAGATCTCATATTGAAATGTAATCCTCACTGTTGGAGGTGGGGCCTGGTGTGAGGTGTTTGGCTCATGGGGTGAATCCCTCATGAATGGCTTAGTGCTATCCCCTGGCGATGAGTGAGTTCATGTGAGAGCAAGTTGTTTACAGGTTCATGGCACCTTTCCTCTACTCACTTATTCCTGCTCTCGCTATGTGATATGCTAGCTCCCTTTTGCCATCTGCCATGATCATGAGCTTCCCGAGGCCCTTACCAGGAGCCGAACAGATGTTGATGCCTTGCCTGTATGGCATGCAGAAATGTGAACCAAATTAAATCATTTTTTAAGATACATTACATAGCCTCAAGTATTTCTTCATAGCAATGCAAGAATTGCCTAACATATTTTTTACCATGTTCAAATGCGTCTGCTAATATTTTATTTAAGATTTTTAAATTTCTAAGGGACATTCTTCTATGTCTTAAAGGTTACTGTTATCAGGCTTGGGTATCAATGCAATATCTGCATCATAAAAAGAAACTGGAAGTTTCCTCTTATTTTCTGTGCTCTGAGATCATTTATGTAGCATTTGTATTGTCTGGGCTTGAAATGTTTTTAAGGTTTTCCTGTGAAAACTACATTGTTTTTTCCTCTGTGGAAACCTAGTGTTTTTTTAAGGAGTAGTTCCTTCATAATTTTATGTGTTTGTCATCTGAATATTGATCTGTTTATGCCTTACCACTACTGCAGTTAATTTTAATAAATAGCATTTTTCTAAGAAATAATCCATTTTCTAGGTTTTCAAATGTGTTTTTATGATGTGTGTGTATGTTCCCTTATTTTTTTCCAGTTCTTCTTTACCGAAAGTTAAGTCTACTTTTGTGTTTCCTACTTTTTCATGATTAGATTTGCATCCTGTGTGATCTTTTTTTAAAGAAACACAATTTTATCAATTTGTTTTATTTATTATGTCCTTTGCCTCATCAATTTTAGTTGTTATCTTCATTTTTTCTTCAGTGTACTTCTATTTGGTTCACTTTTTGTTACTAGTTTTGTGAGTTAAAATTTTAACATATTTATGCTTATTATTTTATTAGTGTAGGCATGTAAAATTAGATCTAATTGCTACTTTAAATATAGTCCATGTATTTTGATATGTAGCTCTTTCAATATTAATTATAAGAGTTCTTAATTTCTGTATTTTTTTAAATTTTAGATTCAGGAGATACAAGCATGTGCACATTTATTACAAGGGTATATTGTGTTATGCAGAGGCTTGGGCTTCTGTTCATCCAGTCGCTCAAACAGTGAACATGGTACCCAATAGACAGTTTTCGGCCCTTGCCTTTCTCCCTCCATCCCCCTGTTTGGAGTCCCCAGTGTCTATTGCACTCATCTTTATGTCCCTGTGTACTCAATGCTTAGCTCCCACTTATAAGTAAGAATATACGATATCTGGTTTTCTATTTCTGCACTGAATTTTTTAGGATAATGTCCTCCAGCTGCACCCACACTGCTGCAAAGGACATTATTTCATTCCTTGTTATGGCTGAGTTGTATTTCATATTGTATATGTACCACATTTTCTTTATGAAATCTGCCATTGATGAACACTTAGATTGATTCTATATACTTGTATTGCAAATAGTGCTACAACAGACATAAGAGTGTTGTGTTTTTTTGGTAGAATAATTTATTTTCCTTTGGGTCCATACACAGCAATGAGATTGCTGGGTCAAGTGGTAGTTCCATATTTGCTTATTTGAGAAATATTAAAATTGCTTTACACAGGGGCTGAACCAGTTTGCATCCCCATAAACAGTGTATCAGTGTTCCCTTTTCCTCACAACCTACCCAACATCTGTTATTTTTTGACTTTTTAATAATAGCCATTCTGACTGGTGTGAGATGGTATCTCTTTGTGGTTTTGATTTGTATTTCTCCAATGATTAGTGATGTTGACCATTTTTTCATATGTTTAATGGCAACTTGTGTGTCTTCTTTTGAGAAGTGTTTGTTCATGTCCTTTGCCCACTTTTAATGGAGTTATTTGTTTTTTCTTGTTGAATTGTTTAAGTTCCTTATAGATTCTGGATGTTAGTCTTTTGTGAGATGCACTGTTTACAAATATTTTTCCCCATTCTGTAGGTTGTCTGTTCACTTTGTTGATAGTTTCTTTTCCTGTGTAGAGTTATTTAATTTAATTTGGTCACACTTGTCAATTTTTGGTTTTGTTGCAATTGCTCTTGAGGTCTTAGTGATAAATTATTTGCCTTTGCTGATGTCCAAAAGAGTATTTTTTAAGATTTTCTTCTAGGATTTGTGTAGTTTCAGGCCTTACATCTAATCTGTAATCCATCTCGAGTTAATTTTTGTATAGGGTGAGAGGTAGGGGTCCAGTTTCATTCTTCTGCTTATGGCTAACTAAGTTTCCCAGCATCATTTATTGAATAGGGTGTTCCATCCCCATTGTTTATTTTTGTCAACTTCATCAAAGATTAGTTGGTTTTATGGGCATGGCTTTATTTCTGAATTCTCTATTCTGTTCCGTGGTTTATGTGTCTATTTCTGTGCCAGTACCATGCTGTTTTGGTAACTGTAGCTTTGTAGTATAGTTTTAAGTCAGATAATGTGATGCCTCCAGTTTTGTTCTTTTCGCCTAGGATTGCTTTGGCCATTTGGATTTTTTCCATATGAATTTCAGAAAAGTTTCTTCCTAATTCTGTAATGAATGACATCAGTAATTTGATAGGAATAGTGGTGAATCTGTAGATTGCTTTAGGTAATGTGGACATTTTAATAATATTGATTCTTTCAACTCACGAGCATGGAATGGTTTTCCATTTATTTATGTTGTCTACGATTTCTTTCAGCTGTGTTTTGTAGTTCTTTTCTTTTAGAGATCTTTCACCTCTTTGATCACATGTATTCTTAGTTATGTTATTTCTTTCATGGTTATTGTAAACGGGATTACATTCTTGATTTGGTTCTCAGCTTAAACATATGGATGTATAGAAATGCTACAGATTTTTTTCACATTTATTTTGTATCCTGTAACTTTATTGAAATCGTTTTTCAGGTCTATGAGTCTTTTGGTGGAGTCTTTAGGGTTTTCTAGGCATAGAATTATATCATCAGAGAAGAGAGATAATTTGATGCCCTCTTTTCCTATTTAGATGCCATTCATTTCTTTCTATTGCCTCATTGCTCTGGCTAGGACTTCTAGTACTATGTCGAGTAGGAATGGTGAGAGTAGACATTCTTGTCATGTTTTAGTTTTGTGGGGAATGCTTCAAGGCTTGGCTTATTCAGACTTATGATTTTTGTGTGTTTGCCATAGATGGCTCTTATTCTTTTGATATGTATTCCTTTGTTTCCTAGTTTGTTGAGAATTTTAATCATAAAGGAATTTTGAAATTTATTACTTTTTCTGCATCTATTAAAGTGATTATTGTTTTGTTATTTTTAATTCTTTTTATGGTGTAAATCACATTTATTGATTTGCATAGGTTGAAGCCACCTTGTATCCCAGGAATGATCAAGCATACTTGATCATTGTGAATTAATTTTTTGATGTGTTTCTGGATTTGATTTGCACGTAGTTTTTTTTGGGAGGGAGTGGTAGGGAGCAGGTTTGGATTTTTGTGTCTATGTTCATCAAGCATACTGGCTGTAGTTTTTAGTTGTTGTATGCCAGATTTTGGTGTCAGGACCATATTAGTTTTATAGAATAAGTTAGGGAGGAATTCCTCCACCTCAATATTTTGGAATAATTTCAGTGGCATTAGTACCAGCTCTTCTTTGTATGTCTGGATTCATTTGTGAATCCATGAGGCACAGGGCTTTTTTTGGTTGATAGGTATTTTATTACTGATTCAATTTCCAGAAATCTTATTGGGTCTCCATTTTTTCCTGATTCAGTCGCAGAAGTTTGTGTGTTTCTAGGAATTTATCCATTTCCTCTAGGTTTTCAAGTTTGTGTGCCTAGAAGAGTTTATATTAATCTCTGAGAGTCTTATGTATCTTTGTGGGATCAGTTGTAATGTCGTTTTTATTATTTCTGATTGTGCTTATTTAGATCTCCTATTTTTTGTTAATCTAGCTAGTAGTCTATTGATCTTGTTTATCCTTTTAAACAACCAATTTTTTGTTTTATTAATTTTTCGTATATATTTTGGTACAATTTCATTTTGTTCTGCTATGATGTTAGTTATTATCCTTTTCCTTCTGCTAACTTTGGGATTACTTTGTTCTTGCTTTTCTAGTTACTTTAGATGTGATGTTAGATTGCTACTTTGAGATGTTTTCGCGATGTAGGCATTTAGTGCAATAGACTTTCTCTTCACACTGTTTTTGCCGCATCCTAGAGGTTTTGGTATGTTGCATCTCTATTTTCATTTGTTTCAAGGATTTTTTTTTTAATTTCTGCCTTTATTTCATTGTTTACCCCAAAGTTAGTCATGAACAACTTTAGTTTCCATGTAAATGTGTGGTTTCAAGAGTTCCTCTTGGTATTGATTTCTATTTTTATTCCACTATTCCAGTATGCTTTGTATATTTTCAATTTTTTTGAATTTGTTGAGATTCACCTTATGACTGAATATGTGATCAATATTAAAGTATGTTCTGTGTGCAGAAGAGAATAATATATATTGTGTAGCTTTTGGGAAGATTATTATGTAGATGTCTATTAGGTCCAATTGTTTAAGCATCAAATTTAATTTCAGATTATTTTGTTAGTTCTCTGCCTTGACGATTTGCCTAATGTCGTCAGTGGTATGTTGAAGTGTTCCAACTATTAATGTGTGTCTGTCTTTCCCTAGGTCTAGAAGTAATTGTTTTAGAAATCTGGGTATCTCACTGTTCAGTGTATGTGTATTTAAGATAGTTAAATATTTTTGTTGAATTCAATCACATCATTATGGAATGCTCTTCCTTTTTAACTGTTGCTGATTTAAAGTATATTTTATACGATACACAAATAGCAACCCCTGCTCTTTGTGTTTTCCACTTGTATGATAGATCTTTCTCTTTTTTTTTTTTTACTTTTGCCTGTGAGTGGCATTACATGTGAGGTAGGTCTCTTGAAGACAGCAGAAGGTTAGATTTTTTTAAATCCAATTTGCCACTTCATGTCTTTTAATTAGAGCACATAGGCTGTTTTTTGTTCAAGGATAATATATGTCAGGTTTTTTTCCGTGTCATAGAATACTATATAGTAGTATTTTTTCATGTCATAGAATACTATATACTACTTTGTAGTCTTGATTGCATAGTTGCTTTATAGGTCCATGGGCTATGAGCTTAATGTGTGCTTTTATGGTAGCAAGTATTATTCTTTCATTTTCATGTTTAAAACTCCCTTAAGCATCTCTTGTAGATTCATTCTGATGGTGATAAATTCCCATAGTGATTGCTTGTCTGGGAAAAAATTTATTTATCCTTCATTTGTGAAGCTTAGTCTGGCAGGATATGAAATTCTTGGAAGGCATTTCTTTGATTTTAGAATGCTAACAATAAATCTCCAATTTCTTCTTGCTTGTAAGGTTTCTGCTGAGAAGTCCACTGTTAGTCTGATGAGTTTTCTTTTGTAGGTAACTTTTCCCTTTTCTCTAACTGCCTTCAAGATATTTTGTTTCTCACAGATACTCTGTGTCTATGTGCATTTCAGATGGTTGTCATGTATAGTATCTTGAAGAAGTTCTCTGGATTTCTTATACCTGCATGTTGACTTCTTTAATAAAAGTGGGGAAATTTTCCTGAATTGTATTCTCAGATATCTTTTTCAAGTTGCTTACTTTCTTTTCTTCTCATTCAAGAATGTCAATAAATCATAGATGTAATTGCTTCACATAATCTCACATTTCTTAAAGTTTTTTCAAATTCACTTTTTTCTTTTTATTTGGTCTGACTTGGTAGATTCAAAAGATTATTCCTCAGGCTTGAAACTTCTTTTTTTCTGCTTGCTCTAGTCCATTGTTAAGGCTTCCAAATGTAGTTTGAAATTCCTGTAGTAAATTTTTTAATACCAGAAGTTCACTTGGTTCTTTCTTAATATAGCTATGTTGTCTTTCAAATCCTGGATCATTTTTCTGTTTTCTTTGTGTTTGATTTCAACTTTGTCTTGGATTCCTTTGAGTTTTCTTTTCATCTATCTTGAATTCTTTTTCTGTCCTTTCAGATATGTCATTCTTTTTAGGATCCATTGAAAGGAAGCTAGTGCAATCCTTTGGAAGTGACAAAAAAAAACTCTGGCTTTCTGTATTTGGGAGTTATTTTTGCTGGTTCCTTCTCATCTGAGGGAACTTATACTTCTTTCTTTTTTTTTTTTTTTTTGAATTTGCTATTGTTTGGATGGGACTTTTTTTCCATGAGAGTATGACTGTGGGGTACGTTTTGTATAATTGATTGACTTTATTTCCGGATGTTTTCAGAGGGCCATTGTTAGGTGTAGATCCCTTTGTTGCAGATATACTCATATGGTGCCTTTCAAAGATGTTACTTGGTGTAGCAATCAATTTTTGTTTGGTGGTGTAATTCCAGCTGCATACCTGTAGATGGCACTTATCAGTAAGAGCTGGCAGAAGGTTCTGGCTGTGAGTGCTGGCTGTGGGTGGTGAAGGTGATGGAGAAGCATGAGAAGTGCCCTCCCCAAGCACTGTTTACTTTTGGCATGAGTGGAGCTACTGGAGAAACCCAAGAAGTTAACCCCTTTGGCCCACATACCCCAGGTGTATTAGTCTGTTCTTGCACTGCTATAAAGAAATACCTGAGACTGGGTAATTTATAAGGAAAAGAGATTTAATTGGCTCATAGTTCTGCAGGCTGTAGAGGCTTCTGTTTCTGGGGAGGCCTCAGGAAACTTACAATTATGATGGAAGGCAAAGGGAAAGATAGCACTACTTACATGGCCTGAACAAGAGGAAGAGAGGGAAGGGAAAGGTGCTACTCACTTTCAAACAACCAGATCTCATGAGAACTCACTCACTATTATGATAACAGCATGAGGGAAGTCGACCCCCATGATCTAATCACCTTCCACCAGGCTCCTCCTCCAAAATGGGAGATCACAATTCAACACGAGATTTGGGCTGGGACATAAATTCAAATCCTATCAGTCTGCCTCTGGCCCCTTCCAAATCTCATGTCTTTCTCACACTGCAAAATAGCATCATCCTTTCTCAACAGTCCCCCATCTTAACTCATTTCACCATTAATTCAAAAGTCCACAGTCCAAAGTCTTATCTGAGAAAAGGCAAGTCCCTTCTGCCTATTATTCTAAGAAATAAAAAACAAGTTAGTTACTTCAAAAATACAAAATACAGTAGGGATACAGACATTGGGTAAATACGCCCTTTCCGAAAGGGAAAAATCAGCCAAAGCAAAGGGGCTACAGGCCCCATGCAAGTCTGAAACCCAGCAGGGAAGTCACTAAATCTCAAAGCCCCAAAATAATATCCACTGGCTCCATGTCTAACATCCAGGCAACACTGATTCAAAGGGTGGGCTTCCAAGGCTTTGGGCAGCTATACCCCTGTGGCTCTCTAAGGTACAACTCCTGTGGTTGCTTTCATGAGCTGATGTTGAATGCCTGTGTGTTTTCTAGGTGCATAGTGCAAGCTGGCAGTGGGTCTACCATTCTGGGGTCTGGAGGACTGTGGCCCTCTTCTCACAGCATCACTAGGCAGTGTCCCATTGGTGACTCTGTGTGGGTGCTCTCACCCCACATTTCCCCTCTGCACTGCACTAGTAGAAGTTCTTCATGAGGGCTCCACTCCTGCAGTGGACTTCTGCCTGAACTGCCAGGCATTTCCATGCATCTGAAATCTAGTCAGAGGCTCCCAAGCCTCAATTCTTTTCCTCTGTGCACCTGGAGGCACCATGTGGAAGCCACCAAGGCTTATGGCTTGCACCCTCTGGAACAGCAGCCTAAGTAAGATGTATTGGGGGCCTTTTAGCCATGGCAGGAGGTGAAATAGCTGAGAGGCAGCAAGCAGTTTCCCAAGGTTGTGCAGGATAGCAGGGACCTGGGCAGCTTCCTGACCAGGAAACTATTCTTCCCTCCTAGGGCTTCAGGCTTGTGATGGGACGGGCTGCTGCAAACATCTCTGAAATCCCATTGAGGCCTTTTCCCCATTTTCTTGGCTATTAGCACTTTGTTCCTCTTTTGCAAATTTCTGCAGCTGACTTGAATTTCTCTCCAGAAAATGGATTTTTCTTTTCTACCACATGGCTTGGCTGCAAATTTTCCAAATTTTTATACTCTGCTTCCCTTTTAAATATAAGTTCCAGTTTCAGATCATCTCTTTGCTCATGCATATGAGATTATGCTGTTAGAAGCAGCCTGGCTATGTCTTGAACACTTTGCTGCTTACGAATTTCTTCTGCTTGGTACCCTAAATCAACTCTCTCAAGTTCAAAGTTCCATAGACCTCTAGGGCAGGGACAAATGCCTCCAACCTCTTTACTAATGCATAACAAAAGTGACCTTTGCTCCAGCTCCATAAGTTCCTCATCTCCATCTGACACCTCCTCAACCTGGACTTCATTTTACATATCACTATCAACATTTTGGTCACAACAATTTAAAAAGTTTCTAGAAAGTTCCAAACTTTCCTTCATCTTTTTGTCCTTTTCTGAGCCCTTCACACTCTTCCAACCTCTGCCCATTATCCAGTTCCAAAGTTGCTTCCACATTTACAGGTATCTTTATAGCAATATTCCATTCTCCTGGAACCAATTTTCTGTATTAGTCTATTCTTGGGCTGCTATAAAGAAATACCTGAGACTGGGTAATTTATAAAGAAAAGAGGTTTAATTGGCTTATGGTTCTGCAGGCTGTACAGGGTTCTGCTTTTGGGGAGACCTCAGGAAACTTACAATGATGGCAAAAGGTATAGAGAAATCTGGCATGTACTACATGAGCAGGAGGAAGAGAGAAAAAGAGGAAATATTATACACTTTTAAACAACCAGGTCTCATTAGAACTTAATATCAGAAGAACAGCATAGGGGAAGTCCACTCCCATGATCCGATCACCTCCCACTGGGCCCCTCAATGTTGGAGATTATAATTTGACATAAGATTTGGGCAGAGGCACAAATCCAAACCATGTTACCATGCCCCATCTGTGCATTGTGGAAGAGGCAGGGGAGAAAGAACTGACCCGTCTCCACGTCCATTTCTGGGCTTTGGTGTTGCCCCCTTCAGTGGCTAGCATTGTGTCTCCTTTGACCTAAAGAAGGCTTTGTAAGGCTGTGCTCTACCCCTTGGGGTAGCCCACACTGAGGGTTAGATCTAACAGGGATTGGGATCTGCCTCCCTCTCTCTTCTCAGAGCTAGTGGAGCACTGTCCCCAAACTGACCAAGGGAGCAGGCTGATGCACTCAGCATTGACACATGCAGACCAGTTCCAGGTGGCAAAACTGTCCCTAGTTGAAAGTCACACTGCCCATGTGAAACCTCATCTTCAGCAATACTACAATCCTATTGGGGGAGACACCCTAATTCTAATGCCTACTGTCAGGGTGTTCTCCACACTGACTACTAAGTTCTGGCTGTGAGCACCCTTCCTCTGCTCCAGAACAAGTGCTCCAATCTCTGGCCTAATATTTAAATGTCTACAGAGGCTGCCATTGCCCAGTCACCAAATAATGACTGACTTAGTGTGAGCCCAGATTAAAAATGGTATCCTCTCAATCCCAGTTCTGGGAAAATGCCTGCAGCTTTCCCCATTGTCTTTTCTTCTTTCCCTCTCTCAGCCTCTCTTCAAGCTAGCTCCTGTGCTTCCGAGAAACAGGATGCTCTCCCTTGGCCTGGACTGCATGGATTACGAGAGGAAAGGAGAGACACAGAGCAAGACTGGATGCCTTTCTCATGTGCTGGGGCTCTATTCACTTCATCAGCTGCACTGTCACAGGGCTGCTTATCCACCTTCTTCCTAGGGTCTTAGGTGTACTTCACTATTCCAGTGAATTCCTATTTTCCTTCTTGAACTAAAGCTCACAGAGTTTATCTTTACACACTATTTTGCTATTTCCAAGTGGCTGAAGGACACTAAAAGCCTCTAATCCTGTATCTTGTCTGGAAAGAAAACAAACTTTAATTTCTGTTTTGATTTTCCTTTTCTATCCAAAATTTGTTTAGAAAATGTTTTTAAAGTCCATAGTTTCTTTTTTTAAGACATGTAAACCTATATAAATTTGCAGTTGACTCATCATAAACATTAAAGTGTAAAATTTGAAATATGTTGACATCATAAGTGGAAACTGTCACTGCAATCAAAAAAATCTTTCATTCCCCCTACAATGTTTCTTGTGCCTTTTTGCATATCTTGCATCCTGCTTTTTCATATCCAGGGCTTCTTGCAGCACCAGGCAACCAAAAATCTGCTTTTTGTCACTGTAGATGAGTTTACATTTTCCAAAATATTATATAAATTAAATCATACTGTATGTATGTGCTTTTTCTGACTTCTTTCACTCACAAAAATGATATTGAAACTTAAGCACATTGTCGTGTTTACCAACAACTCATTTTTTTATTGCTGAGTGGTATTCTATTATGTGAATATATTATAAATTACTTTTCTATTTACTTATTGATGAACATTTGGGTTATTTTGGTTCTCTCTTACCCATTCTGTTTACAACTGCACTGAGGGCTAAAGGAAACAGAAAAAGAAATGAAAAGTACTAAGATGAGAATGGATGTGTTAAAACAGTTCCTGATCAAGGACATAATGGTTTATATAGAAAATCCTAAGGGATAACCACAGAAATTTCTAAATTAATAAGCAGTTAGCAAAGTTTCAGGATAAAATTTACTTTTAAAACGTCAATTTTAGTTATATATACTAGAAATGGTTGGAAATTATATTTTTAAATTCCATGTAAGATAGCTTTAGAATATAAAATGTACGGTGAAATAAATTTCACAAATGTTGATCAAAACCACCACAATGAAAAACACGAAATGCTGTTAAGTTAGACCTAAGTAAAAAAGGAAATATAAGGTGATCATGGATTGGGAAGCTAAATATCTATAATGTGAAATTATCCCCTAGTTAACCTATAGATTTTATGTAATCTCAATAATAATCACTACTGAGTTTTTAATAGGAATTGAAAAGCTAACTCTAAAATTTGTAAAAAAGAATGATGAAGTTGAAGTGCACACGCTACTTGACTTCAGCCCTATGCAGCTATAGTACATTGATTTTTAGAAAGCTATGGTAATCATAAAGCTACAGTATTACACTTTAAAGTACAGTAATAAAGATGGTTTTATATTTGCGTAGCAATTGAAAAATAGAAAAATTGAAACAAAAAGAGAATCCATATATAGACCAGCATTTATAATTTCCACAAAGCCACCAATGTATTCAATATTGATTCAATATATTTGATGCTGGAACAATTGGTTACTGGCATTTAAAAGCAGATTTCCACACATTTCTTACATTTTTACAAAATAGATTAAAGGCGGATCACACACATAAATGGAAAAGCTAGAATTATAAAATTTTAGTAGGAAACAGAGGAGAATATCTTCATAACCCAAAGATAAACAAAGATGTCCTAAGTGGAACAGAAAGCAATAACAACAGAAAGTAAATGATATTCTGTTTGATTTAAGCCCAGGTATATTTCTTAAGATAGAATCTCACAAGTGGAACTTGGGTCTGAACATGATGCATATTTTAAAGAAGTCTGTTATTTTAGACCATGGAAACTCTCCCCATAAATACTCATGAGGTTTGGAACTTGGACATTTCCCTTTACATGTTTGCCTCATGAGTGCCCCATGACTGTGACATGAGGGATTCAGAAAAGCACTGTTAATAAATTTGATCTTTGTCCAGAGAGATGGTGAGCATGACAACAGTGAATGGTGAAAGTGATTCCAAATACCAAATTTATCATCAAAATATATTGATCAGCTTATGTAAAATAATGAACTGGCATAGAATGGAAACGAGCTGCTTGTAGCATAAAAAAGGATTCAGCTAGTGAAATGCAAGACATTCTTCTCTTCTAACGTCAAATCAGTATTGTGTTTGCAAATAAATGTCCTACACACACACACACACACACACACACACACACACTCAAACACACAAATAGACACATTTAGAAAACACTACAAAAAAACCATAAGCATCGTAAGTTGACAGTAAGAGAAATCACTATAATTACTTTTTTCCTTTACCTCTTTCTCTCACACACACAAACACACACACACACATACACACACACACACATTTCTTCCCACAAAATTGGAACTTTGAAGTTCATACATCTTTGTAGTCAGCATTTAGTACATAATTTATTAAGAGTGTTCTTCCATAGCATTAACTATTAATGTAGAGTATTTTTATTAGTAGTATTGTATTCCATTTTATGGATGTGTCATAGTTTATTTAACCAATCTTCTACTTTTATATAGTCAGACCATTACCAATTTATTCTTTAATATAAATAACCCTGCAGTGAAAATCTTTACATGTGAATGATTATCCTCATCGTATTGTTTCTTAAGATATATTTGTGAAACTTGAATTACTGGGTCAAAGAATATGAACATATTTAGATTCCACATATCTGATGGACCTAAATTGATTTTCACTGTGATTATATCAATTTATATTTTAGGAGCAGCATTTACTACCACTTTTGATTCTCTTCTAACACAGCTGACTTTGGAAGGCCTGAATAAGATAGCAAAAATATTAGGTATGTGGAAAAACCTCTGTCTCTTTCTATAGTAACAGTGAAGAATACAAATTAAAAAATGGGAATTGCAAGCACAGATATTAGCATATTTTATTCTACACAAAGTATTTTTATTTCCTGTGCAAAAGCAGTAGGCAAAAGACTCACTGGGAATAATAAAAGCATAACAGAATTCCCTCTTACATGAAGAATGAGATTTTAAAATTTTAAAGAAATTTTTTTTAACTCACAAATGTGTTGTAGAGTGAGAGCTCCTGCATGATAACAAATGGGTTATTTTTTCCAGTAAGGTTTTCAAGCTCTCCTCCTGACCTTTTAAAATAAATATTTACGCTAAGTTTCTTGCCTAATAAAAAATTGAATTGTATAAATTGTAATTCTACTACTAATATGCAAATTATACAATGTTTTCTTTATCTTACAGTGGCATCTATAGTAGACATTGTTAATTCTACCCCTTAGCTATTTTCCCCGTGTTCCATTGTTCATAATGGGAACAAGTGAGTAACCGTCACTCTAAATGACTAGCCTGAGCCAATAATAATGTTCTTATTCACTTTTTTAGTGATTTGTTTAGAGCTTGGCATTATATATAACAGTGTCTTATCACTAGGCAAAGGGATGGCTTTTTCATGTACAAAGGAAAAGACATTTTAGAGGAAAACAATTATGATAAGCCAGCTTGTGTATTTAGAATACTAAATTGGTAGATGAATTTAGTGATGTAAGGGACAGTATATAGAAGCCTACTCTGCAATGCTAAAATAAGTTTGAATTGTCATTCTTCTAAAAATATTTAATGAGCATCTTTCATTTGCCAGGATTATTTCTTTAGAGTGCGTAGAGGAGGGTCAGGGGATACAAATAAAACTATAAGTATACAACAAAGTTGTACATAGTATTATGTGCCATGAAGCTACTATGACAGGGTAATATGAGGAATACTGACAATAGAATGGGAGTTTTCATGTTTTAGAATGGATGACCAAATTGAGTGTCTGTAAGGATAGTTGAGCAGAGGCTTTACCATTTAAAGAACCTAGCCATGAAAAGCTATGAAGGGTGGAAATTCAAGGAAAAAAAAGAATTGAAGTCTCAAAGCCTTGGGGATGTAAAAGAGTTTTGATGCTGGAACGAAGAGAACAACTCTTACATGCAGAGTCTGTTTCATGCAGGGATTTAGACTTCATGGTGAAAAGTTAAGATTTAATTCTAAGTGAAGTAAGAAACAATCAGAGAATTTTAAACAAGGGAGTGATAATGGTCTGATTTGTATTTTTAAACTATTCCTCTGTTTGCTGAGTGGAGATTACATTGCAGAGTAGGAAGGATATCTGAGACACCAAGGTGGGATATTACTACAATTGTCCACATTAGATATTATGGTGTCATCTAGGGTGGAAAGTGAATAAGTAGAAAAGCTAAAGTTACATTATGAAGGGCAGTTGGCAGGATTTACTCATGTTCTGAGTATAGGGTGAAGTAAAGGGAAAATAACTCCTTTTTTTTTAAGTTGAGTAACTGTGCGAGTTGTGGTACCATATATTGAAATGTAAGAGAATTGAAAAAAAAAACTGTTAGAGATGATAGTAAATCACTAATTCTTTGTTGGGCATGCTAACTTTGAGAGACATGCCTTTTTCAGTTTCTGGTGGCTGCTGTGAGGACATAAAAGGGGATAAAAGAAACTGGCATAGACCAGGTTAGAGTTGACGAAATCCTACAGAAAAGATGTGTCATAGTAAATGATCAAAATATAGCACAGTAATATCCTGATGTTTAAAGCAATTAGGGTTGGAGCTACTAAATTATATTTTAAATCTAATAACCATATTCATAGCAATCTATTCGAACACAGATCCTGATTTCATGTTGTTTCAATGTTGGAAACAACTACTCACTCCCTGCAATCTACACAATTATCTTTACTCAATTCAAAGTCTTGCCAATTTCAACATTTCTGTTCTCTTTCTAGGCTTTTCCATGTGTCAGTTCCCTAGTATTGCCTATCAGTTTCAGTTCCACTGAACTTTTATCGATAGAATTGTTGCTGCACCTTTGTATAAAACCAGTCAATCATGCATGCAAGAATTTAATTCTTGATTCTCCATTTTCCATTGATCTATGTTTCAATTTTGTCAATACCATGCTGTCTTGATAAGTGCAGATTTGTACTAAGTTTTGAAATTCTGAAGTATGAGTCTTTCATACTTTATTTTCTCTTTCAAGATTGCCTACTCTGGGTCCCTTATATTTCCATATGATTTTAGGACCATATTGTGAATTTTTGCCAAAATAGAACAAAACAACAAAACAAAAATAGAGCTGCTATTTAAAAGGGATTGCATAGATTATAGATCAATTTAGGGAATATTTACAAAGTATTGAAGTCTTAACAATATGAAGTCTTTCACCATGAATATGAGGTTTCTTTTTGTTTATTTAGGTCTTTTTGCATGTCTTTCAATGGTATTTATAGATTTCAGAGTAAAATGTTTTGCACATCTATTGTTAAATTTATAAGTATTTATAACATTAGGATAGTGGATATTTCCTTCTTTAATTGCATCAATCTTTAATATTTTCTCCCTAATCTGACCTTCAACTACTTTTTTTTTTTTTTTTTTTTTTTTTGTGAGACGGAGTCTCGCTCTGTCTCCCAGGATAGAGTGCAGTGGCATGATCTGGGCTCACTGCAAGCTCTGCCTCCCGGGTTCACGCCATTCTCCTGTCTCAGCCTCCCGAGTAGCTGGGACTAAAGGCGCCCACCACCACGCTCGGCTAATTTTTTTGTATTTTTAGTTGACACGGGTTTCACAGTGTTAGCCAGGATGGTCTCGATCTCCTGACCTCATGATCCACCCGTCTCGGCCTGACCTTCAACTACTTTTAAAGACAGTTATACATAAACTAGTACTACTTATTTCTTAATATGTTTTTACATATTGGTTTTATCTCTACAACTAGAATGTAAGCTTCTTGAGGGCAAAATCTATGAATTCATGTTTTACTTAAGAGTGGGTGGAACAGGATTTTATTTTTCATATTATATGTCTATATTCTATAATTTTCTATCTTTTTGTTATGATTTCAGGTTTAAAGTTTTTAATAGGTTCTGCTTTTTTTTAAGTATAGGGTATAAGGCTTAGGATCTAGTAACTGTTGATCTCTCCAAATTTATATCCTGCTATATTTTCCACTAAGATGATGATAAGTTTCATAGAATTCCTAAAACATGAAGCTGTTTTACATTATATAGCTTTGTATATGTTTTCCCATCTGTTTGAGTTTGCTTTGCTCTTACTTTTCTGGCAAATAAGTGTTTAATTATGAAATCCCTGCTTACACATCATGAAATTCACGGAACCTGACCTGGATACCCATATCCCATGTAGCTATCTATTCTCATAAGTATATTAACTTTGTACCTTTTGCACAATTTTATTGTCGTGTTTGTGGAAATACTATATAACTGTTTTTCTTAATGAATTGTGAGTTCGATGAAAGCAAGGCCAATGTTTTGCTCTTTTATACATCCCACTGCCTTGTGTAGTGCCATGTTCATGGTAGGTGTTCAATAACAATTTGGTAAAATGTATGAATAAACTAAATTTGTTTCTAGGTTTTAGATTAAATTTCCTATTTAACAGCAATGCACAAAATCTTTACTATTCAATTAATTTGTTATTTACCAGCTTAACTATTAATTTAAGTTGGGTAATTCATTAAGTATTCTGAGTATCCTTAGATTTGGATAATTTTTTAATTTGGATAAATTACCCTATCCTTACCTAAGCGAGATATTGATGGCAATATTTTTGTCTGAGAAAAGATGACAATTCTGGACAAGGGATGAGGACTTGGCTTGGATTAAGAAAGGAACCATTTTGGAAAAAAGAGAAACCAGTGCAATCTTTGAGAGTCACAAAGGCTGACATGAAATACTGGAATCTGGAGAATCCCCAAATATGTATCCAGATTATTCTACATTAAATATGCTGAAATCTAAAGCTTTATGCAGAAAATGGTGAGAGTGAAATCTCCTGAATTCTTACAGTGTTTGGGGAAATGATGCACAATGAGAGTAAGAGTACCTGCCTCAAAAACAAGCCCAGTTTTCTTCTTAAGACGCTTAACATATTTTGCAATACCTCTCATGAGAATAGACACAAATACCTTAAGCAAATAATAGCAAACCAAAACCAGTAATATATTAACAATAATACACCATGACCAAGTAGGGTTTATTCTAAAAATACGAGAACGTTTTAATATTCAAAACTTAATCAAAGCAATATTCATTACATTAAACAGAATAAAGAATAAAAACCATAGGATCATCTCAAGAGATACAGAAAAAACACATTTCATAATATCAATACATGCTCTTGATAAAAACTATCACCATAGTTGATAGTAAAGTAAATATTCCTAATCTAAAACAGTCTAAAATTTAGTTAATATCATATTTAATGGTAACTTGTAACACTTTCTTCTAGCTCAGAACTTTTAAAAAAGGATGACATTAAAACCTAATTTATTGAATATTAATGTATAGCCACTGCTATATGTTAGGAAACATTTAAAAATTTATATTCATCAGAAAGAAAAAGGTAAATAATGTTGTTACAGGTTGAACATCATTTATCTGAGAAGCTTGGAAACAGAATTGTTTTGAATTTCAAATGCTGTCAGATTCGGAATATTTGCATTACCCAGTTGAGCCCCCATAATTCCAAAATTTGAAATTCAGAATGTTCCAGTGAGCATTTCCTTTGAGCAACATGTCAGCTTTCAAAAAATTTCACATTTTGGAGTAATCTGGATTTGGGATTTTCAGATTAGGGATACTCAACCTGTATTTATAAATAAGCTGAATTTTCATATAGAAAATATAAAAGCCTCATAGTAGTTTCCTCCTTTCATAGGTTCTCAGGCTCAAGTGGATACTTAACAACCATGAATAGTACCAAACCCAATCTATACTATACACACTTTTTGTTTTTTACTTTTTCACATTTTCACAGATAGATTTCTTCTTCTAGAAGATTTTAGCAACCTCAGCATAAATTTTTTTATTTCTTTAATATGTAGAGAACTTTCACCTTTTCACTTAAAGGAAGCACTTTACAGTTTCTCTTTGGCATATCTGCATTGCAAGCATCACTACTCTTGCACTTTAGAGCCATTATAAAGTAAAATAAGGCTTACTTGAACACAAGCACAACAATACCATGACAGTCAATCTAACAACTAAGACAGCTACTAGGTGACTAACAAATGGATGATTTCAGAGAAGGATGGCGTAAGATTTCATGATGCTACTCAGAACAACACACAATCTAAAACTTAGGGATTGTTTATTTCTGGAATTTTCTATTTAGTATTTTTTGATCACGGTTGGCCACAGGTAACTGAAACCTCAGAAAGCAAAACCACAGGTAAGGGGACACTACTGTACCATTAACATATTAGAACAAATGAATAATTTTAGCTTTCCATTGAATATACAATCAATGTACAAAATATAAACTGAGTTTTTATATACTATCAAGAAACAGATAGAAGCAAACAGAAAAAAAAATTAAAAATATCTTTATATTAGTACCACAAAAATTTAAAAATATCTTTATATTAGTACAACAAAATACCATGTATCTATGAATGAATTTTTAAAAATGTTTTCCAGACCTCTGCATGATAAGTTCTCTAAAGTCTTCCTCAGATAAATTAAAGAACACTAAATAAATGAAGAGGTAACTCTACTACAAAGTTGTCAATTCTCTCCAAATTTATCTATACATTCAATGCAATTCCAATCAAATTTGTAGTTTGTATTTTTTAAATCAATAAGCTGAACTGAAAGTTTATGTGAAAAGCTAAATGAGTTGGAATGGTCTAGACTCTCTATCTTGAAAAATAATAAATCTGACATAGTTACAGCACCAACATTTAAGTTGTACCATAAAACTACAATTACTAAGACAGTGGAGTATTAGAGCGAAGACAGAAAAATGAACCAATTAAACTTAATAAAGAAACACACCCATAGTTAAATATTCACTTGAATCATGGCATAGATTTCACTGTAACTTAGTGGAGGATTAGATGATTTTAACAAATGTCTTATAAAAAGTGAATATGTGTAGTGAAAAATAATGAACCATGACTTTTACCTTGTACAATATACATAACTGAAGTTGACATGTATCATAAGTCTAAATGTGAAAGGTAGAATACTAAAACTTTTAGAAAAAAATATTTTCTGACTTTTCAGTACACATCAATTTCTGAAGCAGGATACAAAATTTACTACATATAAAAATGATTAATAAGGTAGCTTTCATTAAAATTAAGAACATCTGTCTACCATATAGCATCAGTTTAGTATAGTAAGTACTCACTTAACATTGTTGATAGCTTCTTGGAAACTGTGACTTTAAGTGAAAAATCATAAAACGAAATGAATTCTAACATAAGCTAATTGAAACAAATGAGAGTTAAGTTCCTATTGCATATTTTTGGACACACAAACATCACCAAACTTCTAAACAAGACCAAAATGCTTCTGATATGAAACACTGAAATAAATGTTAACAGTGCATACATTTAAGAAAGAGGAATTAAAAACAAATAATATAGCTATTAATCATTCCAGTTCAGGGTCATGGATGGCAGAAACTTATCAGCAGCTCAGGGTGCAAGGCAGAAACTAATCTTGGATAGGATGCTATTCTATGGTAGGGTCACTCACACACATCCACCCTTACTCAGTCTGGGACCATTTATACACACCAATTCACCTAACGTGCTCATTTTGGGGATAAGAGAAGAATTTAGTTACCTGGAGAAAACTCACGCAGACGTGGGGAGAATGTGCCAACTCCACACAGGCAGTAACCTTAGCTGGAAATCAATTTTATTTTCTCATTAGTGTTATAATAAAAGGACACTGAACAAAATGATGTTATTTGAGGACCTACTGTATATGAAAAGTCAAGCCCAAAACTATGAGAATATAACATCACTGCACATATCTGACAAATGACTAAAACTGATAACATACAAATAATTAGTAAGCATCAATTAAAATAAGACCAACAACATAATACAAATATTGGGCAAGATATATAAAAGAAGTTCCGCCTAAGAGAAGATATCTAGAGGCTCCTATATGAAAATGGGTACAACCAGAAAATGAATAACAAATAGAATTACGCAGTTCATACTAATGGGAAGGTTGTGTGATTTGTATATATGTGAAATTCTTAAACTCACTAAAAGCTATAGAAATGCAAATTAATGTAGTAATTTACAATTCTCCATACAGTATAGGGAAGTGTGTGAAGAATAAAGCATTCACATATTGCTATGGAAATATAAATGAATACAACTTCTTTAGAATATAACTTCGATCAAAATAATGATGTTTATATTCTGACTCAGAAATTCTACTTTTGGGCAATTTATTACTATAGAAACTTATTACTATAGAAACTTAAAAACTTGAAAATAAAGTTACCTGAAATTAAAAAGTTGTATTATTGCATTACTTATAATAATTATAGAATAGAAACAGTATCTGTGTACATCAAAAAAAATTTGTCTAACAAAATAGTGCTAATCCCATATTCTCAGTTATTTGTGGGATCTAAGAAATCAAAACAATTAAACTAATTAGATAGAGAGTAGAAGGATGGTTACCGGAGGTTGGGAAGAGTAATGGGGTTGGGGTTGCAGTGGGAAGGTGGGGATGGTTAACGGGTACCACAAAATAGAAGGAATGAATAAGATCTACTCTTTGATAGCACAACAGGGTGACTATAGTCAATAATAATTTAATTGTACTTTTAAAAATAACTAAAAGAATATACTTGGATTGTTTGTAACACAAAGAATAAATGTTTGAGGGGATGGATACACCACTCTCCATGATGTGATTATTATGCACTTCATGCCAGTATCAAAACATCTTATGTACCCCATAAAAATATACACCTAAGCACCCACAAAAATTAAAAATAAAATATAGTGCCAATTTCATACAGAACTGACATTCAGTTTGCTAAACATCAGCATTTGTTTACAAATGTTTCTTCACATTCTGCTCTTGCCCTGATGCCCCTGAGTCATACACTTTGCTTTAGCCAGTGATGTGTAAGCAGGCATAAAGCTCTAAATACAATGTGTGGTTAGGCAAACTCTCTTGCATTCCTAACATCCACAGTGAGAACATTTCCTCTTTAAGCCTAGTCACTAGAGTAAGAAACACTAAAGCTATATGAACTCAAAATCAGTGAATCTGTAAACCCAGGAATGAGAAATAAATGCTTGAAATTATAAGCTATTGAAATTGTTGTTTTGTGGCACTATTACACCCATGTTTGTTTTGAGTGTTCAGGCAGTCATTCTGATTGGACAGTGTTTGTACTGATTATTAATTATTTTAAATAAAAACCCTGCATATCTACAATGAAATACAATTTAATATTATGGGATAGAAAGATTTATATATGCTTAATAGAAATATATTCAGAATTTAATTTTAGGTGATAAAATACAATGTAGAAATGTGAATGTCTTTATATCTGAATGTGCATTTTAATGTGTGAGGGTGAGTCTTTGTAAAGAAATATTTTGGAAATGTATATAAGATAATACTTACAATGACTGATTCTAAAGTGTTCAAAAGAGATCTGTTATCTGATGCTCTTAATACTTTTCAAAACATTTCAAACACATAAATACATTATTTCTTCCATAAAATATGTAATATTTTAAAGTGAACAAAAAGCAGCAAAGCACTGAGATTGGTTAAGAACACTGAAGAATGTTAAAGTTTTAATTAGATAATTAAAAATAGACTGTGCCTGTTATTCTTAGCTGTATGAACTAAATTGCAATTTATAAAATACATTGTTGTAAAGGAACTCATTTGAGATATTGTCCTAATTTCCCTTTGTTATTATACATCCATAGTTGATATTTACTGAATAGCACAAACCAGGAAATTTGCAGAGTACTTAACATGCATTACCTTATTTAATACAATATCTTTTGAAGTAGGTGTATGAATAACCATGGTTTACAGATAATTTTTAATATCAAAATATTTTCTTGAGATATGCTTACTAAGTAACCACTTTTTTTCTGAGAGTCACTGCATCTTCTTTTAGTGATGTTTAAAATGTATAGAAAAGTATAAAAATAGCACAAAGAATGCAAAACAGTTTTCCTTCTTGGATATATGTTCACTATGTGAATCTCTAAACCCAATTTTTGCTATTTCCAAGTAAGTGAGGCATGCTAACAAAACCTCTAGTCCACCATCTTCAGCTTGATTTCATAGGGAGCCCGGAAGCCTGACTTTTACCACAAAATTGGTCTCACTTTGAATCAAAGGGCCTGACTTCTCTATGCCAGTGTCAGTCTGTCATTGTGTGCTTTCCCTGGGCAATGAAGAGAACTTCTCAGGCAAGTGGTTCTCATTTAGCTAGAAGAAATTAGATCTGTAGATCAGAAATCTGAACAGGTCTCACTGGCTAAAATCAACCTGCTGTCAAGGTGCTGCATTCTGGAGGTTCTAGGGGAGAATGTATTTCCTTGAACGTCACAGCTTCTAGAGGCTGGCCATGTCCAGTGGCTCACAGCCTCTCTTCCTTCTCAAAGCCAGCAATAATAGGTCAAGTTCTTCTCACATGATATCACTGACACTCTGACGATAGAAATCAATTCCAAGGGGAACTCTTGAAGCTATGCAAATCTATAAAAATTAAACAAAATGATCCAAAATAATCCGGAATGACTTGGAGTCAACAACAAAATTAAGGTGAAATTTTTTTAAAAAATTCAAAATGAATAAAAATGAAGACACGATATACCAAAGTCTCTGGGATACAAGAGATCAATGTTAAGAGGGAAGATTATAGCCTTAAATGCCTATGTCAAAAAATAGAAAGATTACAAATTAACAACCTAACATCACACCTTAAGGAACTAGAAAAACAAGAACAAGCCAAGCCTGAAGCTAGCAGAAGAAAAGAAATAACAAAAATCAGAGCAGAACTAAATGAAATTGAGACCAAAAAAAAAAAAAAATACAAAGGATAAATGAAATGAAGAAAATGGTTCTTTGAAAAAATATATAAAATTGAAATACCACTAGCTGGACTGAGGAAGATAAGAAGAGAGAAGATTCAAACAAGCACAACTGGAAATTTTGACCAAAAATTAGTACATTGCAACAGATACCATAAAAATACAAAAGATCATCAAAGACTATTATGAACTTTTCTATGCTTACAAACCAGAAAACCTATAAGAAATTGATAAATTCCTGAAAACATACAACTTAACAAGACTGAATGAGAAAGAAATAGAAATTCTGAACAGACCAATAGTAAGTAATAAGATTGAATCTGTAATATAAAATCTCCCCCCCCCCAAAAACAAAAGCCCAGGATGAGATGGATTTTCAGTTGAATTCTACCAGTTGTACAAGAAGAAGTAGTAACAATACTACTGAAAGTTTTCAAAAACACTAAAGAGAAGGGAATTCTCCTTAGCTAATTTTACAAGGCCAGTATCACTCTAATACCAACGCCAGGTAGGTACACAATAAGAAAAGGAAACTATTGCCAATATCCCTGATGAACATAGATGCAAAGATCCTCAATGAAACTAGCAAACAGAATACAACTGCACATCAAAAAGATAATGCACCCTGTTCCAGTGAGTTTTATTCCAGGGATGCAAAGGTTATTGCACATATATAAATTAATAAATTTGATTCATCACATAAAATTGTTTAAAAATATAATCTTCTCAAGATATGCAGGAAAAGCATTTGATTACATTCAAAATCCCTTCATGATAAAAACCCTCAACCAACTTGGAATAAAAGCAACATACTCAAAATAATAAAAGCCATATACAACAAACTCACAGCCAACATCATACTGAATGGGGATAAATGGAAAGCATTCCCCCTAAGAATGGGAATAAAACAAGGATGCCCATTTTTGCCACTCCTATTTAACATAATACTCAAAGTTCTAGGCAGACCAATCAGGCAATGGAAAGAAATAAAATGCATTCAAATTGGAAAGAGTAAATAAAATTATCTCTGTTTGCAGATAATATGATCTTATACATACAAAACCCTAAAGACTCCTCAATTTGATAAATAAATTCAGTAAAATTTCAGGAGACAAAATCGTGTGCAAAAATCAATAGAATTTCTATACACCAATAATGATGAAGCTGAAGAGATACCTGCACTCATCTGTTTATTGTGACACTATTCACAGTCCCATTTACAATAGCTAACACAAAACAATAAAACACCTAGGAACACATTTAGCCAAGAAAGTGAAAGATAGCTACAGAGAAAACTACAAAATGCTAATAAAAGAAATTGTCGATGACACAAACAAATGTAAAAACATACCATGCTCATGGATCAGAAGAAATATCATTGAAATAACCATACTTCCCAGAGCAATATGCAGATTCAGTGTAACCCCTACCAAAATACAATACATTCAATGCAATGTCATTTTCCACAAAATCATAAAAAAAATCTAAAATTCATATGGAACCCCCCAAAAAAGCCTGACTATCCAAAGCAATCCTAAGCAAAAAACAAATCTGGAGGCATCATATTACCTGACACCAGATTATACTTCAAGGTGATAGTAACCAAAACAGCATGGTACTGATATAAAATTAGACACATAGATTTATGTAACAGAATAGAGAACACAGAGATAAAGCCTCTTATCAACAGCCAACTGATTTTCAACAAAGTTGACAAAAACATACACTGGGAAAAGGCCACCCTATTCACTAAATTGTGCTGGGAAAATTAAATAACCATATGCAGAAGAATGTAACTGGACCCCTGTATCTTACTATATACCAAAGTCAACTCAAGATGAAAAAAAGGCTTAAATATAAGAACTAAAACTCCAAGAATTCTAAAAGAAAACCTAGAAAAACTCTTCTGAACATTGGCCTAGGCAAATAATTCACGACTAAGACCTCAGAAGCAAATTCAACAATAACATAACAGACAAATAGAATTTAATTAAACTAAAAAGCTTCTGAAAAGCAAAGAAATAATCAGCAGAGTGATCAAACAACCTATGAAATGGGGGAAAATACTAACAAATTATGCCTCTGACAAAGGACTAATATCAAGAATCTACAAGGAACTCAAACAACAACACAACCACAACAAAAACCTCATTAAAAAGTGGTAAAAAGAGCCAAGATGGCCGAATAGGAACAGCTCCGATCTACAGCTCCCAGCATGAGCGACGCAGAAGACGGGTGATTTCTGCATTTCCATCTGAGGTACCGTGTTCATCTCACTAGGGAGTGCCAGACAGTGGGCGCAGGTCAGTGGGTGAGTGCACCGTGCACCAGCCGAAGCAGGGGCGAGGCATTGCCTCACTTGGGAAGCACAAGGGGTCAGGGAGTTCCCTTTCCAGGGGTGACAGACGGCACCTGGAAAATCAGGCCACTCCCACCCAAATACTGTGCTTTTCCGACGGGCTTAGGAAACGGTGCCCCAGGAGAGTATAGCCCGCACCTGGCTCAGAGAGTCCTATGCCCACGGAGTCTCTGCTGATTGCTAGCACAGCAGTCTGAGATCAAACAGCAAGTCGGCAGCGAGGCTGGGGGAGGGGCGCCCGCCATTGCCCAGGCTCGCTTAGGTAAACAAAGCAGCCAGGAAGCTTGAACTGGGTGGAGCCCACCACAGCTCAAGGAGGCCTGCCTGCCTCTGTAGGCTCCACCTCTGGGGGCAGGGCACAGACAAACAAAAAGACAGCAGTAACCTCTGCAGACTTAAATGTCCCTGTCTGACAGCTTTGAGGAGAGCAGTGGTTCTCCCAGCACGCAGCTGGAAATCTGAGAATGGGCAGACTGCCTCCTCAAGTGGGTCCCTGACCCCTGACCCCCGAGCAGCCTAACTGGGAGGCACCCCCCAGCAGGAGCAGACTGACACCTCACACGGCCAGCCAGGTACTCCAACAGACCTGCAGCTGAGGGTCCTGTCTGTTAAAAGGAAAACTAACAGAAAGGACATCCACACCAAAAACCCATCTGTACATCACCAACATCAAAGACCAAAAGTAGATAAAACCACAAACATGGGGAAAAAACAGAGCAGAAAAACTGGAAACTCTAAAAAGCGGAGTGCCTCTCCTCCTCCAAAGGAACGCAGTTCCTCACCAGCAACGGAACAAAGCTGGATGGAGAATGACTTTGACGAGCTGAGAGAAGAAGGCTTCAGACGATCAAATTACTCCGAGCTATGGGAGGATATTGAAACCAAACGCAAAGAAGTTGAAAACTTTGAAAAAAATTTAGAAGAAAGTATAACTAGAATAACCAATACAGAGAAGTGCTTAAAGGAGCTGATGGAGCTGAAAACCAAGGCTCAAGAACTACGTGAAGAATGCAGAAGCCTCAGGAGCCGATGCAATCAAATGGAAGAAAGGGTATCAGCCCTGGAAGATGAAATGAATGGAATGAAGCAAGAAGGGAAGTTTAGAGAAAAAAGAATAAAAAGAAATGAGCAAAGCCTCCAAGAAATGTGGGACTATGTGAAAAGACCAAATCTACATCTGATTGGTGTACCTGAAAGTGATGGGGAGAATGGAACCAAGTTGGAAAACACTCTGCAGGATATTATCCAGGAGATCTTCCCCAATCTAGCAAGGCAGGCCAACATTCAGATTCAGGAAATACAGAGAATGCCACAAAGATACTCCTCGAGAAGAGCAACTCCAAGACACATAATTGTCAGATTCACCAAAGTTGAAATGAAGGAAAAAATGTTAAGGGCAGCCAGAGAGAAAGGTCGGGTTACCATCAAAGGGAAGCCCATCAGACTAACAGCGGATCTCTCGGCAGAAACCCTACAAGCCAGAAGAGAGTGGGGGCCAATATTCAACATTCTTAAAGAAAAGAATTTTCAACCCAGAATTTCATATCCAGCCAAACTAAGCTTCATAAGTGAAGGAGAAATAAAATCCTTTACAGACAAGCAAATGCTGAGAGATTTTGTCACCACCAGGCCTGCCCTAAAAGAGCTCCTGAAGGAAGCGCTAAACATGGAAAGGCACAACCGGTACCAGCCACTACAAAATCATACAAAAATGTAAAGACCATCGAGACTAGGAAGAGACTGCATCAACTAACGAGCAAAATAACCAGCTAACATCATAATGACAGGATCAAATTCACACATAACAATATTAACTTTAAATGTAAATGGACTAAATGCTCCAATTAAAAGACACAGACTGGCAAATTGGATAAAGACTCAAGACCCATCAGTGTGCTGTATTCAGGAAACCCATCTCACGTGCAGAGACACATATAGGCTCCAAATAAAAGGATGGAGGAAGATCTACCAAGCAAATGGAAAACAAAAAAAGGCAGGGGTTGCAATCCTAGTCTCTGATAAAACAGACTTTAAACCAACAAAGATCAAAAGAGACAAAGAAGGCCATTACATAATGGTAAAGGGATTAATTCAACAAGAAGAGCTAACTATCCTAAATATATATGCACCCAATACAGGAGCACCCAGATTCATAAAGCAAGTCCTCAGTGACCTACAAAGAGACTTAGACTCCCACACATTAATAATGGGAGACTTTAACACCCCACTGTCAACATTAGACAGATCAACGAGACAGAAAGTCAACAAGGATACCCAGGAATTGAACTCAGCTCTGCACCAAGCGGACCTAATAGACATCTACAGAACTCTCCACCCCAAATCAACAGAATATACATTTTTTTTCAGCACCACACCACACCTATTCCAAAATTGACCACATACTTGGAAGTAAAGCTCTCCTCAATAAACGTAAAAGAACAGAAATTATAACAAACTATCTCTCAGATCACAGTGCAATCAAGCTAGAACTCAGGATTAAGAATCTCACTCAAAACTGCTCAACTATGTGGAAACTGAACAACCTGCTCCTGAATGACTACTGGGTACATAACGAAATGAAGGCAGAAATAAAGATGTTCTTTGAAACCAACGAGAACGAAGACACAACATACTAGAATCTCTGGGATGCATTCAAAGCAGTGTGTAGAGGGAAATTTATAGCACTAAATGCCCACAAGAGAAAGCAGGAAAGATCCAAAATTGACACCCTAACATCACAATTAAAAGAACTAGAAAAGCAAGAGCAAACACATTCAAAAGCTAGCAGAAGGCAAGAAATAACTAAAATCAGAGCAGAACTGAAGGAAATAGAGACACAAAAAACCCTTCAAAAAATTAATGAATCCAGGAGCTGGTTTTTTGAAAGGATCAACAAAATTGATAGACCGCTAGCAAGATTAATAAAGAAAAAAAGAGAGAAGAATCAAATAGATGCAATAAAAAATGATAAAGGGGATATCACCACCGATCCCACAGAAATACAAGCTACCATCAGAGAATATTACAAACACCTCTACGCAAATAAACTAGAAAATCTAGAAGAAATGGATAAATTCCTCAACACATACACCCTCCCAAGACTAAACCAGGAAGAAGTTGAATCTCTGAATAGACCAATAACAGGAGCTGAAATTGTGGCAATAATCAATAGCTTACCAACCAAAAAAAGTCCAGGACCAGATGGGTTCACAGCTGAATTCTACCAGAGGTACAAGGAGGAACTGGTACCATTCCTTCTGAAACTATTCCAATCAATAGAAAAAGAGGGAATCCTCCCTAACTCATTTTATGAGGCCAGCATCATCCTGATACCAAAGCCTGGCAGAGACACAACAAAAAAAGAGAATTTTAGACCAATATCCTTGATGAACATTGATGCAAAAATCCTCAATAAAATACTGGCAAACAGAATCCAGCAGCACATCAAAAAGCTTATCCACCATGATCAAGTGGGCTTCATCCCTGGGATGCAAGGCTGGTTCAATATATGCAAATCAATAAACATAATCCAGCATATAAACAAAACCAAAGACAAAAACCACATGATTATCTCAATAGATGCAGAAAAGGCCTTTGACAAAATTCAACAACCCTTCATGCTAAAAACTCTCAATAAATTAGGAATTGATGGGACGTATCTCAAAATAATAAGAGCTATCTATGACAAACCCACAGCCAATATCATACTGAATGGGCAAAAACTGGAAGCATTCCCTTTGAAAACTGGCACAAGACAGGGATGCCCTCTCTCACCACTTCTATTCAACAAAGTGTTGGAAGTTCTGGCCAGGGCAATTAGGCAGGAGAAGGAAATCAAGGGTATTCAATTAGGAAAAGAGGAAGTCAAATTGTCCCTGTTTGCAGATGACATGATTGTATATCTAGAAAACCCCATTGTCTCAGCCCAAAATCTCCTTAAGCTGATAAGCAACTTCAGCAAAGTCTCAGGATACAAAATCAATGTTCAAAAATCACAAGCATTCTTATACATCAATAACAGACAAACAGAGAGCCAAATCATGAGTGAACTCCCATTCACAATTGCTTCAAAGAGAATAAAATACCTAGGAATCCAACTTACAAGGGATGTGAAGGACCTCTTCAAGGAGAACTACAAACCACTGCTCAAAGAAATAAAAGAGGATACAAACAAATGGAAGAACATTCCATGCTCATGGGTAGGAAGAATCAATATCATGAAAATGGCCATCCTTCCCAAGGTAATTTACAGATTCAATGCCATCCCCATCAAGCTACCAATGACTTTCTTCACAGAATTGGAAAAAACTACTTTAAAGTTCATATGGAACCAAAAAAGAGCCCGCATCACCAAGTCAATCCTAAGCCAAAAGAACAAAGCTGGAGGCATCACACTACCTGACTTCAAACTATACTACAAGTCTACAGTAACCAAAACAGCATGGTACTGGTACCAAACAGAGATACAGATCAATGGAACAGAACAGAGCCGTCAGAAATAATGCCACATATCTACAACTATGTGATCTTTGACAAACCTGACAAAAACAAGAAATGGGGAAAGGATTCCCTATTTAATAAATGGTGCTGGGAAAACTGGCTAGCCATATGTAGAAAGCTGAAACTGGATCCCTTCCTTACACCTTATACAAAAATCAATTCAAGATGGATTAAAGACTTAAATGTTAGACCTAAAACCATAAAAACCCTAGAAGAAAACCTAGGCATTACCATTCAGGACATAGGCATGGGCAAGGACTTCATGTCTAAAACACCAAAAGCAATGGCAACAAAGGCCAAAATTGACAAATGGGATCTAATTAAACTAAAGAGCTTCTGCACAGCAAAGGAAACTACCATCAGAGTGAACAGGCAACCTACAAAATGGGAGAAAATTTTTGCAACCTACTCATCTGACAAAGGGCTAATATCCAGAATCTACAATGAACTCCAACAAATTTACAAGAAAAAAACAAACAACCCCATCAAAAAGTGGGCGAAGGACATGAACAGACACTTCTCAAAAGAAGACATTTATGCAGCCAAAAAACACATGAAAAAATGCTCACCATCACTGGCCATCAGAGAAATGCAAATCAAAACCACAATGAGATACCATCTCATACCAGTTGGAATGGCAATCATTAAAAAGTCAGGAAACAACAGGTGCTGGAGAGGAAGTGGAGAAATAGGAACACTTTTACACTGTTGGTGGGACTGTAAACTAGTTCAACTCTTGTGGAAGTCAGTGTGGCGATGCCTCAGGGATCTAGAACTAGAAATTCCATTTGACCCAGCCATCCCATTACTGGGTATATACCCAAAGGACTATAAATCATGCTGCTATAAAGACACATGCACACATATGTTTATTGCCGCATTATTCACAGTAGCAAAGACTTAGAACCAACCCAAATATCCAACAATGATAGACTGGATTAAGAAAATGTGGCACATATACAGCATGGAATACTATGCAGCCATAAAAAAGGATGAGTTCATGTCCTTTGTAGGGACATGGATGAAATTGGAAATCATCATTCTCAGTAAACTATCACAAGAACAAAAAACCAAACACCGCATATTCTCACTCATAGGTGGGAATTGAACAATGAGAACACATGGACACAGGAAGGGGAACATCACACTTCGGGGACTGTTGTGGGGTGGGGGTAGGGGGGAAGGATCGCATTGGGAGATATACCTAATGCTAGATGACGAGTTAGTGGGTGCAGCGCACCAGCATGGCACATGTATACATATGTAACTTACCTGCACATTGCACACATGTACCATAAAACCTAAAGTATAATAATAATAATAAAAATAATAATAAAAAATAAAAAAATAAATAAAAATTAAAAAAAAATAAAAAATAAAAAGTGGTAAAAAGACATGAAGAGACATTTTGCCAAAGAAGGCATACAAACGGCCAAAAAAAATTTAAAAAATGCTTAACATGACTAATCACAGAAATGCATATCAAAACCACAATGAGACGCCTTTTTATACCAGAGAGAATGGCTTGTATTTATTTATTTATTTTATTTATTTATTTCTGAGACGGAGTCTCTTTCAGTTGCCCAGGCTGGAGTGCAGTGGCGTGATCTCGGCTCACTGTAAGCTCCGCTTCCTGGATTCATGCCATTCCCCTGCCTCAGCCTCCTGAGTAGCTAGGACTACAGGCGCCCCCTACCACTCCCAGCAAATTTTTTTTTTTTTTTTTTTTTTTTTTTGTATTTTTAGTAGAGACGGAGTTTCACTGTTAGCCAGGATGCTCTGGATCTCCCGACCTCGTGATCCGTCCACCTCGGCTTCCCAAAGTGCTGGGATTACAGGCGTGAGCCACCGTGCCCGGCCTATTATTTATTTTTATTTTTAATTGTTGTGGGTACATAGTAGGTGAATTTATTCACGGGTAACATAAAATATGTTGATACAAGCATACAATGCATAATAATCATATCAGGGAAAATGAGGTATTCATCATCTCCAGCATTTATCCTTTGTGTTACAACAATCCAAATACACTATTTTGGTTATTTTTAAATGTACAATTAATTATTATTGACTATTGTCACCCTTGTGCTAGCAAGCACTAGGTCTTATTTATTCTTTCCAACCCTCTTTTTCTATTTATCAAACATCCCCACTTCCCCCTATCATCTTACAACCCTTCCCTACCTCTGGTAACAGTCTTTCTACTCTCTATCTCCATGATTTCAATTATTTTCATTTTTAGCTCCTACAAATAAGTGAGAACAGGCAAAGTTTGTCTTTTTGTACCTGGCTTATTTCATTTAACATAATGACCTCCAGTTCCATCTATGCTGTTGCAAATTATAGGAACTCATTCCTCTTCATGGCTGAATAGTAGACCATTGTTTATATGTACCACATTTTCTTTATCCATTCATCTGTCACTCCCAAATCTTGGCTTTTGTGAATAGTGTCACAATAAACAGAGGAGTGCAGGTATCTCTTCAGTATTCTGATCTCTTTTCTTTTGGGTATACATCTAAAAGTAAGATTGTTAGATCATATGGCAGCTCTATTTTTAGTTTTTTGAGAAACTTCTAAACGATTCTCCATAGTGTTTGTACTAATTTACATTGCCACCAACAGCATAACAGGGTTCCCTTTTCTCCACATCCTTGCCAGCATTTGTTATAGCCTGACTTTCCAATAAAAGCTATTCTAACTGGAATGAGATGACATCTCATTTTAGCTTTATTTGCATTTCTCTGATGATATAAATGTTGAGCACTTTTTCATATATGTCTTTACCATGCTAACGTTCTTTTTAGAAATGTCTATTCAGACTTTTTGCCCATTTTTAAAATCAGATTGTTAGATATTTTTCCTATAGAGGTGTTTGAACTCCTTATATATTCTAGTTATTAATCCCTTGTCAGATGGGTAGTTTGCAAATATTTTCTCACATTCTGTTAGTCGTCTTTTCAATTTGTCAATTGTGTCCTTCTCGGTGCAGAAGCTATTAAACTTGATGTATCCCATTTGCCCATTTTTGCTTTGATTGTCTGTGCTTGTAGGGTATTATTCAAGAAATCTTTGTCCAGACCAATGTTCTGGAGAGTTTCCCCCAATGTTTTCTTTTAGTAGTTTCATAGTTCAAGGTCTTAGATTTCAGTTTTTCTTCCATTTTGATTTGATTTTTCTATATTGTGAGAGATAGGGGTCTAGTTTCATTCTTTTGTGTATCATTAACCAGTTTTCCCAGCACCATTTATTGAAGAGACTGCCCTTTCCCCAATTTATGTCCTTGACACTTTTGTCAAAAATGAGTCCACTCTAGAAGTGTAGATTTACATCTGGATTATCTAGTCTATTCCACTGATCTATGTGTCTGTTTTCATAAGAATGGCTTTTTTTTTTTTTTTTTTTGAGATGGAGTGTCATTCTGTCACCTAGGCTGGAGTGCAGTGGTGCGATCTCAGCTCACTGAAACCTTCAGTTTCCCAGTTCAAGTGATTATCCTGTCTCAGCCTCCCAAGTAGCTGGGATTACAGGTGCCCACCACCACGCCCAGCTAATTTTTGTATTTTTGGTAGAGAAAGTGTTTCACCTTATTGGCCAATCTGGTCTCAAACTCCTGACCTGAAGTGATCTGCTTGCCTCGGCCTCTCAAAGTGCTAGGACTACAGGCATGAGCCACCACGCCCGGTCAAGAATGGCTATTGCTATTATAAAAGGTAATAAGTAGATGTTGGTTAGAATGTGGAGAAGGAGGAATGTCTTTACACTGTTGGTAGAAATGTAAATCAATAAAACTTCTATAGAAAACAATGTAGAGATTTCTCAAAGAACTAAAAATAGAACTATCATTCAATCCAACAATACCACTAGTGAAAACAGTAATCATTATATAAAAGAGATATCAGCACGCATATATTTATCACAACACTATTCACAATAGCAAATGTATGGAACCAACCTAGGTGCCCATCAATGGATGCTAGGATAAAGAAAATCTATATATACACCATGGAATATTAGCCATAAAAATAATGAAATCATGTTTTGTGCAGCAACACAGATGGAACTGGAGGCCATTATCTTCGGTGAAATACCTCAGAAACGGAAGGTCAAATAACACATGTTCTCACTTAGAAGTGGGACCAAACAATGTATCCACATGGACATGCAGAGTGGAATAATAGACATCGGAGACTCAGAAAAGTGGAAGGTTGAGAGCAGGGTGAGGAATGAGAAATTACCTAATGAGGAAAATGTACACTACTTGGATGACATTTACACTAAAAGCCCAGGCGGGCTACACAATATATCCATGTAACAAAACTGTACTTATACCCAATATATCACCATTACCCATTATACCCATGTAACAAAACTGTACTTATTCCCACTAAAACTATAAAAATAAAAAATCAAATAAATGTGAAAAAAAGAAACCTGCATACTATTGCCAGGGATCCCACTGTTTTGTGCACCATCTCAAAAAGTTTTGAACATAAGGACCCAATCCAGTATTGAGCATTCCAGTCAGTTGTTACTTATTTCTGTTTACACACAGGCCATGCATTTGGGCCTGCAAATTACAGAGATGATACTGAGTCTTTCATTGTATCTTATTGAATAGCTTACCTGTAGAATTGTCCCATTAATGGTGCCTTCATCACATTGATGAAATCTCACCAAGATGATGTCTGTGAAGCTTCTCCAATGTAAAGTTACTGTTTTTATTCCTTTTAAATTAATACATATTTTGTGGGTATATACTTTGAGACTATGTAACATCGTATTCCTTATTCTACATTTACATACTAGTTTTAGTATCATTTAACATTATGTTGTGACTATGATGATTATCAAATGAGGACTTATTTAATGACAAGAAATTCACATAATGTAAAGTTAATTATTTTAATAAAAATTTTGTGTTATTTAGAATACTTAGGACAGTCACAATGTGGTGAAACCAACACTTCTATCTAGTTCTAAAACATTTTATCACCCCAGCATGAAATTTTATACTCATTAGTCAGTAACTCCCCATTCTCTACTTCTCCTAACCTTGGCAAACATCGACCTGATTTCTATGTTTATGGATTTGCTTATTCTGGATATTTTATAAAAGTAGAATCATACAATACAATATGTGACCTTTGGTGTCTGGGTTCATTCACTTAGCATAATGTTTTCAAAGTTCATTCACACTGTAGTATTTATCATTCTTTCATTCCTTTTCATTGCTGAATAATATTCCAAAGCATATGTATTTCACAATTCTATTGCATATGTATTTCACAATTTGTTTTGTACATTCAGCTGTTGATGCATAGTTGAGATATTTGGGTTGTTTCCCCCTTGGAACTATGGTGAATAATGCTGCTATAAACATTCATGTAACAGGGCCTTCTTCAATTTGTGTTCAGTCATTTGGGGCATATACCTAGAAGTAAAATTTTGAGATCATATGGGAATTTTGTTTTAATTTTTGAGGAATGACAAAACTATTTTCTGCAGTAGCTATACCACTCCTTCCATCAATGTATAGGGATTCCAATTTATCTGTATACTTACCAACATTTATTGTTTTTCTTTTCGATTCTAGTCATACTAGTCAGTGTTCAGCAGCATTTCATTGTGGTTTTCATTTGAATTTCCCCTGTGACTAATAATATTGAATATCTTTTCACATACTTATTAGTCATTTCTATATCTTCTGAGAAATGCCCATTCAAGTCCTTACTCTTCTTTTTAATTGATTATTTGTCTTCTTGGTGTTGACTTATAAAAGTTCTTTATATATTCTGATTATTAGACTCTTATCAGATACATGACATACAAATATTTTATCCTATTCTGTATGTTGTCTTGTTACTTTCTTGGTAGTTAACTTTGATGCACAAAAGTGTTTAATTCTGATAAAATCCAATTTTTCTTCTTTTTTTTGTTCATGCTTTCAGTGTCATTTCTGATAATCCATTGCAAAATCCAATGTCACAAACATTTATGCCTATTTTTTTCAGTGTTTTTTGGTTTTAGCTTTTATACTTAAATCATTGACCTATTTTAAATTAGTTGTTGAATATGCTTTAAGGTAAGGGTCCATTTAGAGTTAAAGTTTGTGTATGGTATGAAGTATGAGTCCAGTTTTATTATGTTATATGTAGACATCTAGTTTCCTCAACACCATTTGGTACAGACTTTTCCTTACTCGTTGAATGGTCTTAGAATCTTTGTTGAAAATCAGTTGGCTGGCAGTGTCTAGGTTTAATTCCTCCATTCTAGTTCATTGGTCTATATATCTATCTTTATGGCAGTATCACACTGTTTATCATCTTTTGTAGTAAGTTTTAAATTTTGGAAGTATGAATCTCTGAATTTGTTCTTCTTTTTAAATATCATTCTGGCTATTCAGTGCCCCTTAAAATACAAGCATTTGTAGCTCCTTTTAATACAGAATAATTTTTAGAAAACAAAAAGTAAGCTCTAATTGTGCTCATTTCTGCTGAATTGCTTTTGCTTTTCAGGCTCTTTCAGTAAACAGCTAAAAAGGATAAAAATTGAACCTCCTCCTTTAATCTAGTTTTCTTCTTTTCCATACCTGTACTTTTCTTCTTCAAGGGTGAAAAGGCTGTGTCTCATTATTCTCAATGCTATTGTCTTGTTCAAAATCCTGTATGTAGCCCGTCTGCAGACCTAAGCTTCCACCTTGGCTGGATGCACCATTTGCTCAGGCCCTGATTCCCAAAGGGCCTTCTCTCCGCTTGGACCCTGTGTTAGGTTGGTAGAGATGGCATGACAAAATACCACAGAGGGGTGGCTTAAATAACAGTAATTATTTTCTCACAGTTCTAGATGCTGAAGTCCGAGATCAGCTTGTCGGCAGGTTTGGTTTCTCCTGTGGCCTCTGTCCTTTAATTGGAGATAGCCTTTGCTGCGTGAGCGCACATCCTGGGTATTTCCTCCTCTTCATATAAGGACATAGTTACATTGGATTGGAGCCCATCCTAAGAGCCTCATTTTTAACTCAGTCCCCTCTTTAATGGCCCCACCTCCAAATTCAGTCACATTTTGGGATCTAAGGATTCAAAATATGAATTTGGGGGAGAAACAATTAGCCTAAAACAAGGACTCTTCTGGTGCATTCTTGCCCCTTGCCAGCTTGTCTTGCCACTCTGCTCTGATTCATTCCTCCATATGCTGCAGTCACTAATAGGTTGCCATGGAAAGCAGGACATTTCTTACAATTGTTATTTTTTAATATTGTCTACTGATTTATGTTGAGGAGATTTAAAGAAGTTTGAACCTTAAAGAAAGAAGGGAGAAATGTTGGTAGACCTGTGGATAGAGACAAGTTAGTAATAAGTTTATGAAGTAGGAAACATATTGGGAAGATTTACAAAATAGTCCATTTGAATGCCTTTGATTCTACGACATTTGTCTATCTCTTGATTTATTTTTCTTTTAATTTTTCTTTCATTTTTTCCTTCTTTCTCCCTAGTACTGATTGGCAGCCAGATATCTTAGTTATAAACACATGCTTTCAATTATTATTCCTGACAAGAGAAATTTTAAAATTCTGCTTACCCAGGGATTGACTGAAAACATTTTAAATCTCATTTAGGTATGGAGATATTGTATCATAGTCTACATTAGGTTGGTATATAAAGGGGTTTACATATTTTTTGAAGAAGACTTCCTTTGAAGAAAATGTGCAGTATAAATACAGACTATATTACTGTGGCAGAGGCCCTAGGTTTTTTATTTGGGTAAATGAATTATTTTAGAAATTCACTTATTACTAAAGTACTCAATGAAGACCTTTGTATTAATATTAGATGTAGTATCAGTGTCTCAACATGAAGAAATAAGGAATCTCGTGGAAAACACACAAAAGAACATTGACTTTAAAATACATAGTGACAAGAAAGGTAATGAATTGCACATGAGGCAAAGCACACAGAAGAGGCACTAAACCAACTCTACAGTAAAAGCAGTGAATAATCACATCGATCTTTCAGAAGAATGTGCATGTGAAACTGAGGCTCCAAGTACCAGGAAGAGTTAGATGGGTGTTGGAGAAAGAGCAATCTGGACAGAGAAAGGATAATATGAGAGTGCAGGGCACACTCAGCGAGCTATTAATATTGTGGGATCCTCATGGTAAACACTATGCATAAAATTTGGAAAAGAGGACACAAGTGCCAACACTGCAGCATTACATATAGCATACGAAGGTATTTAGATTTATCTTCAAGGTGGTGGAGGAGCACTGAATAACTTGAAAAAAAGGAGTAAAATCATCCAATTTACATTTTAGAAGATATCTCACAGAGTGTGGAGGCTGAATTAAAAGGGCAAGAGATTAAAGGCAGAAAGTTAATGTAGTTCCACAGATACAACAGAGGCAATCACAGTAATATCAGAGTGGTACATTTTTAAATCTTGTACCACATTTTATATAAATTTACAGCATGGGAAAATATAAGTTGTGAATATAGAAAAACATGACTTTTTAACAAAATAATAATGACTTGGATATGCAAATAAATATGTGCTTCCAGGTAGTTATCTGTAAATGTTCTTATTTTAACACTTATTTGCCACTCAAAATATATTTGTATCTCTTTTAAACTAGCTTTCAAAAGCCATTTGTAAGCCATACAAAAACTATGTTTTATTGCTTTTTAAAGTATTAAGTTGTTAATAGTAGATACTTGAACAAAAATTTTATTTCCTTTATTAATCTGACACCTTTTTAAAATAAATACCCTTGTCTCTTCCCTGAATTGAATGAAAGGAATGTGGTTACTTTCAGAGGAAAAAAAAAGAAGACATATGACCTAAAATGTAGCAGTTCCCTTTAGGTGATTTATTAGGTTGCCTTTTTAATAAAGAATACATACCATATTTTTTTTCTAGTTCAGCACATGTTCCATCACTACCTCATCTACTCAATCAATATACCTGCCTAAAACTTTACAGGTATTTGATTTTTTTTTAGTTACACTACTTATCACCTTAGATTCTCTTCTAATAAAATAATTATCACATCTACCTTTCATATTTGCTGTGAGAATTCATTTGAGGATTAAAGATGATATGCTAAGAGTATTTAGCTTTGTGTCATTTTAAACAGCATTTTAGAAAAGTCATTGGTCAACCCAAGTGAGAGATATAAATAATCAAATGTAATTACTCAGGTTTCTAGATGACTCAAGTTGGTAATTTAGAGAAAAGAGTATCATAGCAAATGTATATTATAACATTAGTATTATACTACACAGAACCATATTTGAATGGTTCCTTCACAGCATAACAGGACCTCCAGGTATTTAGTATGGGCATCATCATTATCTATTTTACTTTGATGAAAAATTAAAATACTAGAATGTAAGACTTAATGTATCTTTACTTCAGTTAATATATTCATACCAAAGAAAATTCCTCCTCATCCCTCAGAAATTGTACTAAAATATAGATTGATGAAATTTTCATTGTATCAGCTTACTTAGGATGAGCCTTTTTAATTTCAGCTTCTACTTTAGCAATGTTACATTTACCTTCACAACATGCGTTAAAAATATCTCGTGCATTATGTTGAGCAATATTCTAGCCTCATGACCTTTCCCATTATTCCTTACTTTTATCCTTCCTTTACAACTCTGAGTCTATTTTTTTACTTAACAGTTGTAACCTTTGAGAATTTTCTTGTTCCAAAGAAATTAACTCAATGTAACTCTCAGGATGACTTCAACCTAGGTATATTCTTTTGTCTTCATTAGAGCTACTTCATCAACTTACAACTTAACATCAATATGTGCAACAACTTACATTTAATGTTTTTTTTTTTTTTTTTTTGAGACGGGGTCTGGCTATGTCACCCAGGCTGGAGTGCAGTGGCTCTACCTCGGCTCACTGCAAGCTCCACCTCCCAGGTTCATGCCATTCTCCTGCCTCAGCCTCCTGAGTAGCTGGGACTACAGGCACCCGCCACCACGCCCGGCTAATTCTTTGTATTTTTAGTAGAGATGGGGTTTCACCGTGTTAGCCAGGATGGTCTCAATCTCCTGACCTTGTGATCCGCCCACCTCGGACTCCCAAAGTGCTGGGATTACAGGCGTGAGCCACAACGCCCCGCCAACTTACATTTAATTTGCATCGATATATTATGTTCATGGAACTAGCAAAACTTCAAATTAGAAGAGACCTTACAAGGACAGACATCAAATTCAACCCTTAGAACTACAAAGAAGTGGACACTTCTACATTTTACAAGTATGCCCCTTACACTTTTAAATAGCTTCGACTTTTAGAAACATTGTTTATATTTAGTGTTAACTTTCCTTCTCTGATTTATGACAATTAATAGTGGTTCAATTAATAATACATGTATTAAATTTTATTTTGTTAGGCTCTGAAGGTACTGAAATAAATGAGACATATTCATCATAGATAATACAAGGTAGAGAAAAAGAAAATCTACCAAATTTGTAAGGATAGAGGATACATGAAGGAAAAGTAACAGGGTGATTTTAGAACATGTAATTAACAGATTTAACCTAGTCTGAGTAATCATAAATTTATGTTTAATATTATGTCTTCTCCACTAGACTAAACATTATGTAAAGAGAAAGACTTTTTTTAATCTCTGTATTTCTAGCATCTGGAAAACATCTGACTTTATAGTTGTATTTTTATTTTGTTACTTCTATTGTTCCATTTTGTCTAGATATTTTAAGAACTTTTATAAGTTTATAATCTAATTCAACCTTGAATTATTTACAAATCTATCAGGTTTTTAAAAAATTCTAAGACAGCTATAAAAATTGCTTTTATTGTTCTAAATTTTTAAAAAAAATCTGATGTTGTGTGTGTGGTAGGTGGTTAGTGAGGAGGAAGAAAAGTTGAAAATTCTCTAGGTAAAATTGTGAAGCTGAGAGGATTCCCATATACCTCTTACCCAGTTTCTCCTATTATTAGCATCTTACATTAAGATGGTACATTTTTTACAACTAATGAACCAATATTGGTATACTATTATTAGCTAAATTTCCTTATTTATTCATTAAAATTTACTTATTCCCTTAGTTCTGCCTAATGTCCTTTTTACTTTCCAGGATTCCATGTGAATCACAGCATTACAATTAGTTATCTTGCTAAGATTTCTCTTGGCTGTGAGAGTTTCTCAGATTTGCTGATTCTTAAAGACCTTGAAAATTTTGAGAAATACTAGTTAAATATTCTGCAGAAAGTCTCTCAACTAAATTACATATTTAGGGTGTGTGTATTCTGTGATTACCATGGTGTCATGGTTTTCTGGGAGAAAGACCACAGAGGTAAAATACCACTGACATCACATTATATCATGGCTACATACTATCGCATGCATCGACATGACTCAGCACTTTGGATATTGACCTTGATCATCAGGTTGAAGTGATATTTCTCAGACTTCTCAACTGTAAAGTTGCTGTTTTAATCTCTTCCATATTTACTCTTTGGAAGAATGTCATTATCCGTAGACTGTACAGGGAGTGGGAAGTTACACTCCACTTCTTTGAAGGCAGAGTATCTACATTAAGTTATTTGGAATTCTTTTGCATTGGAGATCTTTCTCTTCCCTCATAGGTGGTGTTTTAATATATCCTCTTTCAAAAATAATATCAAAAGATGTAATATTACTAAATATACAGAATATGTAAACATTATGAACCCCTAGAATTAATTAATGTTTACAGAACACTATATCTTACAACTGCAGAAAGAACACTTTTAAAAAAATACACATAAAATACTCATTAAGATAGACTATAGACTGGGCTATAAAAAGAGTTTTTTCAAAATATTAAGTCATAGACAGATAGCATGTTCTCTTAAGAATAATAGGTAATAACTACAGTGTTTTTATTCAATATTTAAAACCTAATCAGTGTACTTTTAACAATGTGTGAAGGAACAATTGTAAAGTAAATTGGTACATATTTTCAACACAATAAAGATAACAGAACATATCAAGCATTTTGGACTGCAAGTAAGTACTGCTTAGAGGAAATCATATACCTTTAAATACATCCATTAGGAAAGAAGAAAAGTTTTAAATAAACTGTCTAAATACCAAGAAACTTGAAAAATAAAATCATGTTGAACCTAAAGTGAGTAGAAAGATGAAAATAATTAAAAGCAGAAATTAAAAAAATAGAAAACAAAAAATACAAGGAAAGTGAGCAAAACCAGTTGTTTTTTCAAAAAGACGAATAATATCAATAAAATCATTAAAAAGCCAATAAAAGAAAATATAAGTTACTGAGATCAGAGATGAGAGAAAATTATGACAGATTAAAAATAAATTAAAAGGAAAATAATGGAATATTATCATAAACTTGATGCCAATATACTTTTAAATGATGAAATAAGCAAATACCTTAAAATAAAGTATCAAAAGAAAAATAAAAACATTTAATAGCAAGTAGCTCTCTCTATATTAAATAGACAGAATTTGTAATTTGAAAAAATAAATCCAATGAGAAAACTCTTAAGCCCAGATGGCTTCAGTGGAGACTATTAACACATATTTAAGAAGAAACTAAAAAAAATTGATTAACTGACAGAGTCAGCATATTAAAAATGTATTTTTCTAAAGATGGTGCTAACAGACTAAAATGGAAATCACTGATGAGAAGAAAAATATTAGCAATATATATATGCCTGGCAAATAATTTATGTCTAAAATATACAATAAATGTTATGAATCAATAATAAGATAACAAATCATTCGTAAAATGGGCAAAAGATTTAAGCAGTACATCCTAAAGGGAACTGTAAGAATAACTAATAAAAAAAGTTAAAGATGCTGCATAATATTAGTCCTTAAAACTGAAACTTTAATCCAGAATTAGATGAAAATACATACTGCTAGAATGGCTAAAATTAAGTAGTGCATCAATGCCAAGTTTTTTCAAAGAAATGGGGCCATTATTGTTCTCATATATTGTTAGTTGGAATATAAAATGGTACAAAAACTTGGAAAACAGTAAATAACATTAAACATAGACTCATGTCTTGACCTGGTAATTACATTTCTTGGTATCGGTCAGGAGATATGAAAACATGTCCATACCAACATGTGCATGAAAGTTTCTAAAAGTTTTCTTCGTAATAATGCTAAACTAGAAATCACTCTAATGTTCATCAACAAGTGGCTAGATAAAAAATAAGATATATCCATACAATGGAACATTACCTATCAATAATAAAAACAAGCTACCAATACATACAATCTTATGGATTAGAACAACATTTCTACCCTGAGCAAAGGGAACTAAACCCAAAAGAGCATGTTATATATAATTCCATTCATGCAAATTCTATGAAAGAGAAATAAAATTTATAATAAGAAAACATTTTAATGTTTGCTTGGGACATGGGCAGGCAGTAGTGATTATAAATGTGCGTAATACAAAGTTTTTAATGATGGAAATATACTCTGTTGATTCTGGTTGTGATGAAATGGGCACAAGCATTTAACAAACTTGATTTGTACACTTAAAATTAGTGCATTTTGTTTTGTGTAAATTATACATCAATAAAGATATTCAAAATACATGTCATTACAAAGTTAAGAAGTAATTTTTATAGTTACTTCTTGTGTATATATCTTTAACATACATGGAAGTATTTTCTGAAGTAAATTACTAGAAGCGAAACTTATTTATCATATGGCAGATTTTTGCACATTTTAATAAAGTTGTAAATTTACTCTCCCTAAAGCATTATGGATATAGTTTGTTTTATAAAACTTAGCGTTTTAATCTTTGTCTCTTAATTGGAATATTTAATTTATTTGCATTTAATACAATATCTGCTATATTTAGACTTACTATTCTATATTAGCATTTGTTTTATATTTGCCCTGCATGTTTCATGTTTTCTTTCTTTTTTCTCCATTTGTTGGTTTTATTATATATTCATATTATGTATTATCTGAGACAAATTTCTGATATCACCTAGCTATTCTTTTAGTTGTTACTCTAAAGCTTATAGAATATATCTTTTAGTTATTAAATTTCAATATAGATTATTAATTTTATCATTTTCCAGAATCTCCAAAGATTTTAGTGCAGTCAATGTTTTAATTGGAAAATTTTCTACTGTTCTATATTCCAGTTCAATGATTCTTTACCTAGCCTTTTCTAATCCACTTTAAATCTATTCATTGATTTCTTAACATTTTATTTCATTTTAAAGTTTTAGGCTGGACACAGTGGCTCATGCCTGTAATCTCAGCACTTTAGGAGGCCAAGGCGGGCAGATTGCTTGAGCTCAGGAGTTTGAGACCAGCCTGGGCAACATGGCAAAACCTGTTCTCTATGAAAAATAGAAAAATTAGCCACGTGTGGTGGTCCCAGCTATTCAGGAAGCTGAGGTGAGAGGATCTTTTGAGCCCAGGAGGTGGAGATTGGAGTGAGTCAAAAAAATTTAATATGCCTATTATAACCCTTTCCATGTTTTAAAATTATAACAAGTTTTCACTGAGAAACTTTTCTATAGCAATTATGTTTCTAAACTCATCTCCTACAATTCTTCTAAACTACGTATAAAAGCTCATTCGACTTGCCATCGCCCAAAAATGCGTAGAGATTTTCCATGTCTTAACCTGTTTGGATATGTTTCTGTCCTCTGATTTATTAAAACATTTCCTATCTTTCAAGTTACAGGTGAAACTCGGCCTTCTGCACAAAACTGTCCTAATCTGAAGATATATATTTTGCAAGACTGAAGATATATTATTCGAGACTTTTTCTAGTACTGTTATTCATACACATTACATATTGTATTTTGGAGTGTGTGTATATTTGTGTGTGTATTATTTTATGTGTATCAAAAGCTTTGTCAAATCAGGGAAAGCTCATGTTCTTTGGCATTATCCAGTACAGATAGCACAGTGTCTTACCTTTAATATATTTACAATAAATATAAGCTATGAATAAGACTATGGAGAGACAGCATTAACTAGTAGAAAGACTATGAAAGCTAAATATCAATTGAAGAAATGCTTCAAATCTCAATTATTCTACTTAATAACTGTGTGATATTGAACAGCTTAAGCTGAGACTCAGTTTCTTATATATAATTTTGTAATATTAATATCTATTTTGCAAATTATTAAGAATATTTAATTGAAAAATGCACACAAAACACTCATGCCAGCATAATAAACATTAATATTAGTTTATACGTTCATAGATCTTTGCTTCCATAGTCAAATGTTCAAGTGTTTCTGACCAAAATTTGTAGATTGCTTTTTGGTGATATTATTCCAAGTTTAGGTTATACCAAGGCATGCTGGTAAGTACTCAGGTAAATATTGAAAAGAAAATACAGACATTAACAGCATTTGAAATTTCCCCTTTATTCTCAAAAAACACATAATATTGGTATTATATGAATGAATGGGATCGGGATGCACAGTAACATACCTTCACAACTTTCAGTAGTTTGACTAGGTAGTATTTTGGGGAAAGTATAGAACAAACCAGGTTATAGCCTACTACTCTGCCTCACTTTCCAAACAAATATCTTTCCTCTAGTCTTGGAAATTATTTCATGTGAAAAATAAAAAGACTCATAAAGATCTCATTCGGCGGCCATTTCTTTCTTGGCTAGAACATTTCTGACATTTCAATATTTTCTCACTTTCTATAATTTGAGAAAAAAATATTTTATATAAATTTTTGTTTGTCTGGCAACTTTCCTGCTACCACCTAAAGACTTTGCAAAACAACAATAACCATGGATGACAGTTTACACCATAACTCCACCAACCCATTTGGAATATTCTACCATGTGGTAGAAGCTTCTTTGCTTTTACCTTTAGGGGCCTGAGCTTTGTCAAATGGTTCCTTGTCTTTTCTTGAGAACAGGAACAGTGTTCAAGCACAAAGCCAGCCCCAGAAAACAGTTAGGCCAGCATAAATGTTGTTGATCCAAGGAAAAATAAATACATAAATGAGTGAACAAATGAGTGAATAGTAAGAGATTTCTGATCTCTAGAAAAATGTATTTAAAAAGTGAGACAGTTTGGATTTTTCTGAATTTATTAATTAAGAGAAAAATATTAACTTAATATGTGTATATTATGTAATATGCTACAAATGTATCCTTACCACTTATTTAATGTAAGCCCCTGAGCCACTCTTTGACATGAGACTTTGCTATTATTTAACTAACCTACAGATGAGAAAAATGTAACAAACAGAGATATAGCTAGTTAAGGGAAGCTTGTAAGTAAAGGAGGGGCTGCCCAGTGGATTGAGTCCCTTGAAATAACTTCCTGCACCACTCAATATAACATTATATAAATTAACTCCTCTTTATCATCTTGTTACTATGCTGACTCCATAGAACTAAGTCCCATGTCCTGGCTGATTAGCCTCTTCTCTTGTACTAGAGACCTTGGAGATCTATATGATTTAAAGGAATGTTTGACTGGGTTTCATCACCTACAGTCTTTGATTTTCAAATTTCATGTCTTTTCCCAAGAAGAGAGTGATTTCCTTAAGACAAGGACTGACATGCTTTTTCTAGTACAGACAATAAGGAAGTTTTAATAAGGATATGCATATATTCAAAAAAGTCAAATTCTACATCAAGAGTGTAAAAACAAAACTTAATTTAGTGAAGAGGAGTTGATGGAAAGTGCTCTGAATAGCATTCATTGATATCCCTAAATAAAACTGTATTAATGACTTTTTTGCAGAAATGTAGCTGGGTAAACACATATGCACATTTCTGAGATGTCTATATTTACAATATTTAATATAATGCAGTGTCAAAATATTTTGAGCACTTATTTTGTGGTTAACTCAATTACTCAAATGGTATTTTTTGACTATCTAGGATGAACATATTAGCCCTGATATTAAAGGGAAAAAACATAATATATATCTCAAGAATTTTGTGTTACTTTCACATAAATAATTTGTCTTCCCAAATTAGCAAATAAAAGGTAAAAATAAAGAAAATTAGTCCAAAATATAGAAGACTATGGAGAGTGGACATTCTTTGTGTTTATGGATTAGAGATTTATCATTTGGTAGAGAAAATAATTCTCAGAGCCTTCAAGTACTCTACATAAACCAGTAATTTTACCCTAATCACCTAGAATATTCCCTTTTCTCACTCTTTAAAAAGACCTTTTAAAGTCTTCCTTTCTTCTCAAGTATACCTTTTTCCAACCAGCAATAACTTTGCTTCACACGTAATTGAAAAATGTAGATGTAAGCAGAGGGGAATATTTTTTGTCTTCCTTTAATTAATTGTTAATCTTCTAGTGTCTATAAACTATCCACACATATTGCTTTTCTTCTAGTCGCCAGAAATTCTGCTTTTGTACTCTACCTGGGTTCCATAAACAATACAAAAATTTCTACTTGCCATTTCCACTATTAGAAACCCAGGTCAAGCTACCATCATTTCTTTCTTGGACTACTGCAAAAGATCTAACTGAGGACAGGCTTTAAGGTGGCTGACTAGATACATCTTGTGCATATCCACAAACAAGAACCTAAATAGTGAGTAGAAAATCACACTTTGAATATATCATCTAATTAAGGAAACTGGAATTCAACAAAGAAGTGACAAGACACACATAAAAGAGAGAAGGAAGCAAGAAAAGAGGAAAGTGAGGGAAGCAAGGTCACCTGACTCGCCATGATTGGCTGGGAGCCGGAGAGACTTCCCAATATGAGGAAAAGTTAAATGAGAGATACCCAACTAGTCCATATTTTCACCATAGATTCCTACAATGCTAGCCATAGGAGAGCCACTTGATCCTCACTGGCCCTGAAACTAACATAGAAAGCTGCATGGAGATGGTACAATGATTCTACTCCGGAGAGGAAGTTTACTCTGGATTCCACAGACCCTTCCAGTCCTAAGCAGCTATAGCAAGGTGCCATTTTGAGAACCAAGCCCCCAGTAGACTGCACCTTGCTAGAGGGCTTAACCACACCTGCATCTCCGTATCCCTGAAGCTCCACTGACAACCCCTGTCTACAACCACTGCTGTGGCTGGCTACTGTCACTGAAGCCAAAGCACAGGCCACTGGTGGTGACCCCACTACCTCCAGAAGAGGAGCCACTACACATATTCACAATCCCAGGGTCCCCTGCCCTCAGCTGCCTTCACTGTGGACTGCTGCTGCTAGAGCTAAACTGTGAGGAAAGCCTGAGCTACTGCTGCCTGGACTGAAGCACAAGTAAAGTGCATGTTTACACTCATTTGCATACTGTTACTGCATTGAAAGCAACCCCACCCTCCCCAGTGGTAGGACTGCAGCACAGGTACTGCAGTCCCCACTCAGGAATTCCACTGGGGGGCTGAGGATCACTTCACTTCTGCCTATTACAGCCAGCATGTGCACACATTATTGGAAGGCCTAAGGACAAGGTAATCTGGCCTGGCTTTGCCCCATACCCCCAATGCCAGAGCATGAGGTCCTGTGGCCTAAGGATTTCCCAGCCCAGTTTATCATTATAGGTACCTGAGCCCTTCTCCTGGGGTCCTGAGGTTGGGCTGGCCCACACTACTGCTACCACCACAGCTGGCACCTACCTGCACATGATGGAAACTGGTCCACCCAGACCATTACAGGCACTGCCAACAGCAGTGTGCAACACTTGGAACCCAGAGGGTTGTGCTGTCACTGCTACCACATTGCCCATACCACATCTGCTATCCAAATGCCCTGCCGACTGCTGTCAATAATGTCATCTGAGAAAGCCACTTGAAAGCCAAGAATAGACCCACCTGGACCCAATAACACTGGTGCCAGCATATGTAGCTCTAGGGCCAAAGGACTGTCATGCTCAGCAATTTGATGCCACCACAAGGCTATAAAACTGCCCCAACTGACATCCCAGTCCCAAGCAAAACTTTATTACTGACTCTACTAATAACTGCACCCTAAGCCATCAAGGATATCACAAACATTTCTGATGTTGTTTATAACTGAAGAAATTATATACAGAGATTACTCTACTGCAGGAACTCAGAATCAAAGTAAAAGTGCCCTACAGAACAAACATGATAGATCCATCTTTAGAAAAATGCCTTACAAAAGCAAATTTAAAAAGTTGGAAGAAGTAACTTTAACACCAAATATATATCAATGTAATGACAGAGAACCCATGGAAAAAAAAAAAAAAAATGACACCTCCACAGGAAAAGAGTAATTATCTAACAATAAATACCAATTAAAAATAAATTTACAAAATCTTGGAGAAATAATTTAAAATATTGATTTTAAAGAAGTTTAGTGAGTTATAAGACAATATTAGAAAACAATACAAAAAGTCAGAAAACAATTCACAATTTAAATGAGAAATTTACCAAAGAGATAGAGTTTTTTAAATAACCAAGTAGAAATTCTGGAACTAAATAACTCATGAACTATATACAAAATACATCTGCAAGCTTCAAAAACAGACTAGATCAAGCAGAAAAAAAAATCAGAAATTGAAGACAAGCCTCTTGAAATAACCCAGTCAGACAAAAGTAAATAGAATTTTTAAAAATAGGAGTATAGTTTATAAGACATATGGGACACCATAAAGTGAACAAATTTTCAAATTTTCAGGTTCCCATAAGACAGAGAACAAAAGGATTAGAAAATCCACTTTTAAAACAATAGATGAAAACTTCTGAGGTCTAGCAAGAGATTTAGACATCCATATACAGTAGGCTCAGATATTACCACATAGTAAAATGCAAAGAGGTCTTCTTTATGGTATGTTTTGACAAACTGCAAAAATCAAATAAGTCTAAAAACAGCAAGAGAACAGTGTCTAGTCACTTGTAAAGAAAGCTTTATCAGCCTAACAGTGGATTTCTCAGCAGAAATTATACAGACCAGGAGAGAATGGAATTATATGTGCAAAATGCTGAAAGAAAACCTGATAGCCAAGGATACTATAAAAAGAAAGATTATCGTTCATAAATGAGGGAGAAATAAAGTATTTTCCAGACAAGCAAAAGTTGAGGGCATTCATCACCACTAGATTGACCCAATAAGATATGTGTAAGGGAGGCCTACACTTGGAAACAAAGATTGTTATGTATCATTATGAAAATGTAAAAACCACTGGTAGAGCAAACACACAGACAAGGAAAAGATTTAAGTGCTCTCTGTACAGAAAACCAACAAATCAGAATGACAGACAAAAAGAGGGAAATAACAGAGAATAAATTAATAAAATGTTAAGAATAATCTTCCACATAACAGTAATAACCTTGAATGTAAATAAATTAAAATTTCTACTTAAAAGTTGTCGACTGGCTGAACGGAAAAAAACAAAAAACAAAACAAAAACATGATCCAACTGTATGCTGCCTACAAGAAACTCATATCACCTGTAAAGACACATACATTTACAGTAAAGTCATGTGAAAAGATTTCCCATGATAAAATAAACCAAAAGTGAGCAGGAATAATTATACTTGCATCACATAAAACAGACTTCAGTGTAGCCAGTGAAGAGGAAAAGATTCTCATTATATAACAAAAGAAGGATCAACTCAGTAGGAGGTATCACAATTCTTAACATATATCCACCAACATCAGATAATGTGTATATATATAACAAATATATTTAAAGGGAGAGATAGATAGACTCCAATACAACTATTGCTTGGAAATTCAAATCACCATCAGCACTATAAAAAGAAAATTAAACAAAAAAATTGACAAGAAACATTTGATTTCAACAGCCCATTAGACCAAATGGACCTAACAGACATTTACAGAACATTTCATTCAACAGTGACAAAATACGCCTTTTTCTCATTGGAATATGGAACATTCTCAAGGATAGACCATATGTTAGGACACAAATCAAGTGCCAAAAAATTTAAAAAATAAAAATTATAATCAAGTATATTCTCAGAAAACAATAGAATAAAACAAGATATCAAGTACAAAAGGAATTTTGGAAATTCTACAAATCCTTGAAAATTAAACAACATGTTCCTCAATGACCATTTGGTCAAGAAATAAAGAGGAAGTCAAGAAGCTTTTTGAAACCAATGAAAATAAAAACACATTGTACTAAAACCTGTGGGATTCAGCAAAAGCAATTTAAAGAGGGAAGTTTATGCCAGTAAGTGCCCGCATTGAAAAAGTCAAAAGATTTCAAATAAGCAATTTAATGATTTACCGTGAAGTACTAGAAAAGCAAGAATGATCCATATCCAATATTAGCTAATAAAATAGATAACGAAGATCAGAAGATAACTACATGAAATAGAGACTAAAATAACAATACAAAGAATCTACAAAATGAGAAGTTGATTTTTCAAAGTCAAACAAAATTAATAAACCACCAGCTAGAATAAGGAAAAAAGAGAGAAGATAAATAAATTTAGAAATAAAAAAGAAGACAATTGATACCACAAAAATGCAAGAGGGTATCAGAGATTACTGTGAACAACTATGCACTAAAATACTTGAAAACCCAGAGGAAATGAAAACATTCCGGAACACATACAATCTACTAAGACCAAATCAGGAAGAAATAGGAAGCCTGAAGGGACCAGTAACAAGGAAGATCAAAGCAGTAATAAAAGATCCGTTATCGAAGCAAAAAGTACAGCAGTGGATAGACTCTCTGCTGAATTCTACCAAACTTTGAAAAAATAACTAACACCAATGATTCTTACACTATTCAAAATAATTCAAGAGGAGAACATTCTCCTTAAATAATTCTATAAGGCTATAATTACCCTGATACAAAAATCAGACAGGTATGCAACAAAAAACTACAGGCCAATATTCCTGATGAACGTAGACATAAAAATACCTCAAGAAAACATTAGCAAACTGCATCTCATAGCACATAAAAATATACAAAATGATACAATGGAATTGATTTAAGGGGTGTAAAGATAACTCAACATATACAAATCAATAAATGTGATACATCAACAGAATGAAGTTTTAAATACAAAAATTATCTAATCATTTCAATAGATGTAAAAAAAGCATTTCATAAAATTCATAATCTCTTCATGATAAAAACTCTCGGCAAACTAGATTTAGAAGGAATATACCTAAACATAATAAAGGCCATATATAACAAACTAAGAACTATCATAATACTTAATGGGGGAAAAGCTGAAAGCCTTTTTTTCTAAGAACTGGAACATGACAAGGATTCCCATTTTAAACATTCCTATTCAACATTGTACTAGAAGGCCCAGCTAGAGCAAGCAAGTATGATAATCAAATAAAAGGCATCCAAATATGAAAAGAGGAAGTCAAATTGTCTGTTTTATCATTGTCTCATCTTATGTCTTGGAAAACCCAAAGATGACAATAAAAACTTTTAGACCTAGCAAATTTAGTAAAGTTGCAGGATACAATATTATTATACAAAAATCTATAGCATTTATATACACCAATAATAAGCCGAAAAAAATCAAGAATGCAATTCTATTGACAATGGTGACAAAAATTAAAATAACTGGAAATAAATTTAAGCAAGGAGGTACAATATTTCTACAGGGAAACCTAAAATGCACTGATGAAGTAAATTGAAGGTGACACAAACAAATGGAAAACATAGCATGCTTATGAATAGAAAGAACTAATATTGTTAAAATGACCATACTCCCCAAAGCAATCTGTAAATTCAGTGCAATCAACACCTGTCAAAATACCAATGTCATTTTTCAAAGAATTAGAAAAAAAATTCTAAAATTTTTATGGATCCAAAAAAGGAGCCCAAATAGTGAAAAGCTATTCTAAGCAAAAAGAACAAAGCTGGAGGAATCACACTATCTGAATTCAAAATATGAGAGCATGGTAGCAAAAACAGTATGGTATTGGTATAAAAACAGACACTTAGACCAATGGAACAGAATGGATCATCCAGAAATATATTTATGTATTTACAACCAACTGGATTCCAACAAAGGCAACAAGAACATACATTAAGGAAAAGACACCTTCTTCAATAAATGGTGCTAGGAAAATTGAATGTCTTTATGCAGAATGAAACTAGACGCCTATCTCTCACCATATACAAAAACCAACTCAGGATGGATTAAAGATTTAAATTTGAGACTCGAAAGAATGAAGCTACTAGAATAAAACATAGAGGAAACACTTCAGAACATTGATCTAGAAAAATATTTATGAGTAAGGCCTCAGAAACAGACAATAAAAACAAATATAGACAAATGAAACTATTTTAAAGTAAAAAGCTTCTGCACAGCAAAGGAAACAATCAAAAGAGTGAAGAGAACCTACAGAATGGGAGAAAATATTTGCAAACTCTTTATCTAATTATGGGATTTTAATTAGAATATACGAGAAACTTAACCAGCTCAGCAGTGAATAAACCAAATGATCGCATTAAAAGTGGGCAGAGACATGAATAAACATTTCTAGAAATAAGACATACAAATGACCAACAGGTACATGAAAAAATGCCCAACCTCACTACTCATCAGGTAAATACAGTTCAAACCACAATGAGATATCATTTTACCCCAGTTAGAATGGCTTTTATTAGAAAGAGAAAAAGTAGCAAATACTGGAGAAGACGTGGAGACATGAATTCTTTTTTCTTTTTCACTTTCTTTGCAGCATACCAACATGGCACATGTATACATATGTAACAAACCTGCACATTGTGCACATGTACCCTAGAACTTAAAGTATAATTTAAATAAAAGGAGAAAGGAGTTCTTATACATTGTCAGTTTGGAATGTAAATTAGCAAAGCCACTATGAAAATCAGTATGAATTCTCAGAAAACCAAAAATAGAACTACTATATGATTTAGTAATTCCACAACTGGATATCTATCTAAAAGAAAAGAAATTATTACATCAAAAGAATACCTGGACTCATATTTATTGCAGCACTATTCACAATAACCAAACTATGGAGTTAATCTAAGTGTCCATCAATGGATGAATGAATACAGAAAATGTGGTATATACACAAAATGAAGCATATGAGCCATGGTACTTAAGAAATGTTATATTCCTTAAAATAAGTTTCCCAAATTAATTTAAAATTTATTATTATGTTCTTGGTGAAGGTCACAAAATGAGACACTGAGTATTTTGTATATATAATTCAGTGTAATCCACTAAAGATTATACTTTTTTTGTAACTGCATTCTGGTCAATGCTGACTCCTGAATTCCTTTGCTCTGTGTTTAGCTATAATTAAATTGCTGAAGCATAGAGGCAGTTACTAAGCCAGAAAGCAACTTTTCCACATGACTCATTAAAGAGATCTGATGCTCAGCCTAAACACGTGATGAGATTAAATGTGATGAAAGCTGATTGTGTGCTCTCTAAATTGTTTTAGGAAATTGCTTAACAGAAATTATTCCAAAAATTCAACCTCAAAGATAACTGAGCTTTCACTGAGTTGCCAGATTTAGGTTGAGCAAAAGAAAAGATGAGCAAAAACATACTTAGATATAAGTCATCAAATGCAAAAATAAGACTACACTAAAAAGAGCGTTTCTGATGGTTTCATGTGTGAAACTCAAATTCTGTGCCCATAAATTCTATTTTGTTGAGACACTATATGTATATACCTTAGATTTACACACTTACCCCACAAATATTTCATTTTTATTTGTATATTTTTATATTATATTATTAAAAGAAATTATTGAAATAAATTGAGTATTATCCTAAGAAAACAAACATCAGAATGATAATCAACATAGCACCATTAATACTAATCTTGAATGTGTCCCTAAAAGATCAGAAAAATGCTTGAAACTCTACAATAAATTCTATGCAAAAGTAGGGTGCACAATCTAGAGAAGTAATATTTTTCTGCTATTAGAACAATTCCAGAGTAGGTTGGACAACCTGGGCTAGATTCTGCCAATCTGGTTGTATAATTTCGTGTGTGATTCTCTAAAGAATAATAAATTATCAGTGACAATGTCATATAGAGAACTGTATCTACATATAGAGTGAAATTTCCAGGTTTTTTTTTCTTTTATTTTAGGTTCTGGGATACATATGCATAACATGCAGGTTTGTTACATAGGTATATGTGTGCCATGGTGGTTTGCTGCCCCTATTGACCCGTTCTCTAAGTTTCCTCCCCTCACCCTCTATGCCCCAACAGGCCTGGTGTGTGTTGTTCCCCTCCCTGTGTCCATGTGTTCTCATTGTTCAACTCCCACTTTTGTGTGAGAACATGCGGTTTTTGGTTTTCTGTTCCTGTGTTAGTTTGCTGAGGTTGATGGCTTTCAGCTTCATCCATGTCCCTGAATCGGACATGATCTCATTCATTTTTTTTTTGGCTGCATAGTATTCCATGGTGTATATGTACCACATTTTCTTTATCCAGTCTATCATTGATTGGCATTTTGGTTGATTCCATGTCTTTGCTCTGCATATGTTCATTGCAGCAGTATTCACAATAGCAAAGACATGGAATAGACATAGTGCTGCAATGAACATATGCATGTATTGTTGTAATGGAATTATTATATTCCTTTGGGGATATACCCAGTAATAGGTCAAATGGTATTTCTGGTTCTAGACCTCTGAGGAATGACCACACTGTCTTCCACAATGGTTGAACTAATTTACATTCTCACCAACAGTGTAAAAGCATTTCTATTTATCTGCAACCTTGCCAGCATCCACTGTTTCTTGACTTTTTAATAATCATGATTCTGACTGGCATAAGATGGTATCTCATTGGGGTTTTGAGTTGCATTTCTCTAATGATCGGTGATGTTGAGCTTCTTTTCATATGTTTGTTGGTTGTGTAAATGTCTTCTTTCGGGAAGTGTCCATATTCTTTGCCCACTATTTGATGAGGTTGTTTTTTTTTTTTCTTGTAAATTTGTTTGATTTCCTTGTAAATTCTTGATATTAGACCTAACATTCCATCTTCATGGATATGAATAATCAATATCATGAAAATGGGCATACTGCCCAAAGTAATTGATAGATTCAATGCTATTCATGTCAAACTACTACATTCTTCACAGAATTAGAAGAAAAAAAAAACTACTTTAAATTTCATATGGAACCAAAGAAGAGCCTGTTAGCCAAGACAATCCTAAGCAAAAAGAACGCAGCTGGAGGCATCACACTACCTGACTTCAAACAATACTACAAGGCTACAGTAACCAAAACAGCATGGGACTGTTACCAAAACAGACATATAGACCAATGGAGCAGAACAGAGACCTCATAAATAATACCACACATCTACAACCATCTGATCTTTGACAAACCTGGCAAAAACAAGCAGTGGGAAAAGGATCTCCTATTCAATAAATGGTGTTTGGAAAACAGGCTAGCCAGATGCAGAATACTGAAACTGGGTCCCTTCCTTACACCTCACACGAAAATTAACTCAAGATGGATTAAAGACTTGAATGTAAACCCAAAACCATAAAAATCCTAGAAGAAAACCAAGGCAATACCATTCATGACATAGGTAAAACCTCATGACATGGGTAAAAACCTCATAACAAAAATGCCAAAAGCAATTGCAACAAAAGCCAAAATTGAAAAATGGGATCTAATTAAACTAAGGACCTTCTTCGCAGTAAAAGAAAATATGATCAGCGTGAACAAGCAACTTCCAGAATGGGAGAAAATGTCCTAAGGATTTAAATGAAGATCTCAAAGGAAAACAGAGTACAGCTCCAAAAGCTTATGCAATACTGGATACAGTTTTCTAACCCTCCTGAAAAAATATGTATGATGATTTTCTGGATAAATTTAAAATAAGACCATCTTATAAAATGCAATTATATCCAATTTACCAAGACCTTAAAACCAGAAGGAAATGAACGATGCAAAGGAAATGAAAAAATTGGGGGATGCTAATAGATGGTTATGTCACCTTGTGTATTTTTAATAGTGTCTATTCTGAGGTTACATTTGAACAAGACAGTTGAGTGAGATTTCACTCAATGACCATCATGTAATTACTACCGCGCTCTAAAATCATCTCTTAGTGGTTAAAGAGGGGTTACCTTATTAAGATGTGCACCTACCTAATCTTGCTGTTCTTGGATATAGTATTCTGTAACTGTCACTCAGACCAAGTTGAATAATAGTGCTGTTCAGGTAAATATGTAGTTAATCATTTTTTGCTTATGGGATTTGTTTACTACTGAATAAGAGAGGTTGAATTCTCCAACAATTATAGTGAATTTGTCTATTTCTCCTTGAGATCTATCAGGGTTTGCTTTACAATCTTGATGCTATGTTGCTAGGTACATATACATTAGGACATTTTTAAATCTTCTTGAATATTGACCTTTTTATTATTTGCTGTGTCTTTTTATTCCTATAATTTGTTTTGTTCTGAAGTCTGCTTTTTCTGAAAAAAATGACATGGACACTCTAGCTTTATTGGTTAGTATTAACATGTGATCCCTTCCATTTAGGTTATTTTTGTCTTTACATTGAAAGTGAGTTTATGTAGAATCATATAGCTATTTGATTTTTTCTTTTACCCATTACAGTAATAATCTTTGTCTTTTAATTAGCATATTTAGACAATTTATATTTAAGGTAATTATCGCTATAGTTGAGTTAGTATCTTTGCATCTTATATTCCTTCTTTGGTATTTATTGAACACTTTGCATAATTTAATTTTTTCTCTTCTCTTGAAATATCAGTCTTTCTTTAAAAGCATTACTGATTGTTCTAGAGTTGATTAAATGCATTTACAACTATTCCATATCCACCTAAAAATAACACTATTCTGCCTTCCCTGTCATGCAAGTAACTTATAAACTAGTCTTATAAAATGCTTATAAAATATTCTTATAAATGTATACTCAAATCTTCTTTGTTATCTGTTATGACATTCCTACAATTCATTTTACTTATCCTTATGTTATAATCACCTAATTCATTGTTACTGTTATTACTCTAACTAAACATTTACTTTTCCAGTCAATTAAAAATAAATAAGACAGAATATTTTATCTTTATTTATTATCTAATATCTTTTCATTCCTTATGCAGATTCAAGATTATTACCATTCTCTCTAAAGAACTTTTAAAAATATTTTTTGCAGGGCAAGTATGCTGGTAATCATTTTCCTGAAAGTCCTTATTTCTTGTTCACTTTTGAAATTTAATTTCACTGCATAGTGAATTCAAGGCTTTTTTTTCTTTCTTTCAACATCTTACATATTTTATTCATTCTCTTCTCGGTTACACAGTTTCTGTTAAATATTTGCTATAATCTTATCTGTATACATGTATAGGTAAGGTTTGTATTCCCCTTTTTCAATTTTTTACTCTTTCTGATACCATATTATGTGTTTTTATAGTTGTACCACTTCTTAGATGTTTTGTTATATTTTTCTTTGCTATTTTTTCGATTTGCATTTAGTTAAGCAAATATTTACTGACAAATATTCAAGCTCATGTATGGTTCCCTTGGCTGGGTCTAGTCTACTATAGACATTCTTGATTTCTGTCACAGTTGTTTGTATTTTTTTTTAATTTCTAGCCTTTTCTTTTGATACTTCTTAGTGTTTTCATCTCTGTGCTTATATTACCCATCTGTTCTTACATGTTGTTAATTTTTTAAAATAGAGTACTTAACATATTAATTATAGTTATTGTAAGTGGTTTGCTCAAAACTTCAAAATCTGTGATATCTGAGTCAGGTCTAATGCTTTCTTTGTTCTTTCAGGCTTTTTTTTTTTCCATCATTGAGCATATCTCAATTTCTTGTTGAAAGTAAAGCTTAATGTTCTAAGTAATAGAAACTGAGATAAACAGGCCTTTATTGTGAGGTTTTAAGTTAATCAGGCTAGAGCTGGGTTGTGTTTAATGCTTGCTATGGCTGCAGGTACTAGAGGCTTCCAATTTCTCTATTGCCATTGTTTTTGTTTTCTTTCCCAATGTCTTTGAACTTCCTGAAAACTCCTAAAATAGATTCTGCATCTTGCAGCTCTGCCAACTTTAATCTTCTGTCACAATACTGGAGCTCTATTTTTGGTGGAAAGGTATAAGGAAGGGCAAGTGTTCTATAATATTATGATTAAATTTTATCTTTTAGTTGGCCTGTGTTCCTATGCTGTGGTCTTAACAAGAGTATCTTAGCTTATTTTCTTTTTCCCTTAGAAGAAACATGAAGACTAGAGGTGTGTGGAAGCAGAGAAATGCCAGTCTCTTCGACTGGATTAGAATCTAGTAAAGTTGTTTGCTTGTTTGTTTGCTTGTTTAACATACAGAGCAGATCTTTATCATTAAAAATATTTAGAATATTTAGAGGATTTCACAGTGATTATTTTTCCTTTACTCTCACCGGAGCCCCAAGAGTATCATTTTGGTTCTTCACCCTTACATTCTGATGGAATTTCTGGAGGCAAAAAGCCATGAAATTAAGAGGAATTCCCTGGGACTGAGGCCTCAGGAGTTTCTTACTCTTATGCTAGTCCACACTCAGCCTCGCTCAGTTCATAGAAATTACCATTTAAGTGTTCTTACCACTTTACAACTCTGGCAGCTTTACTGCAGGTAAGCAGATCTCAGTTGTAGTTTCTCTATATTAGCTTGTTTTCCAGGTTTTGGGGGGAGGGGTTTCCCCGCAACCACAGTTCTCTGACAGGCCCCAAAAACGTCATTAATTTTCAATTTGTTCACCTTGTTTTCTGGTTGCAAGGACAGATGACAACTTCCAAGTTCTGAATTTTTTTGGAGCTGAAACCAGAAGTCCTAATTATATTTAGTTTTTTTAAATTTTACTATTATTATTATATTTGTTACCATTGTATCCTCTTAGGTGACACAGGAAAGTTAGAGTTGCTGGAATTGGGAGAAATTCTCTTTGCCTAGCTTGGGCCTCCATTCAGAATTGCGTTCTTCCACTACAGTGTAAATCTTCTTTATAAATAAGGCTCAGGTTGTATTTCATAATATTCACTCTTTTTCTTTCTCTTTCAGGGCAAGGAAATATTTCTCATATTTTCACTATGAGAAACTGATAGGTTTCGAATACTGTATTATTATTATTATTATTAGAAACTGTAGTATTATTAGAAACTGTAGTTTCTTATACAGATTCTAGATAGAATCAGTATTAGACTGTTCAGGCTGCCCTAAAAAAATACTGAGTGACTTAAACAACATAAATGTATTTTCTCCAAGTCCCGAAGGCTGGAAGCCAGAGATCAGTGTGCCAGCATGGTTGGTTTCTCATGAAGGCCCTCTTCTTGTCTTGCGGCCATCTCATATTGTGCTGTCCCATGGTACTTATCTCTCTCTCCCTCATCCTTTCTCTATTACATTTTCTTATAAAGCCACTAATCCTATCAGAAGGATATCACTCTTGTAATCTAATATATTTCTGATACCACCAAATCTTCCACCTCCAAATAGCATTACATTTGGGATTAGTTCTTCAACATATATATTTGGGGAGACACAAACATTTCATTCATAATAAATGCCAATGTTCATAGGGGACCCCATAAATTATGGCCCCAAGAGTTTCTCATTCTCATGCTAGTCTATAGTCAATCCCTAGACATTCTTTAATATGACCATGTATATTTCCCTTCATCATTTTCTGTTCTGGGTAAAGAGATGGCAAGTTGACCTGCACCCTATTATTTGATGTGTCTTTTAAAAAGTTACTGATAGTTGGTATTTTTTTCACTTTTGTTTTTGTTGTTGCTGTAAAGATGGGAATGTGGACTTCTTAGTGCTTTACATGCCAGAGCTAAGACCGGAATTCTAGCATGACTTTTTAGTTTAGTCTTGCTCACTTAGTATTCTAACACATGAGTGTTGCAGTGCTTTCCATATTGTTAACCTCATGCATGGCTTGCTGTTTTCTGTACTTTCCATGACATTTTTATGGAACTCAACATTGCTTTGTGGTTCTCAGCTCAATTATTTTAGCATTTATTTGCCCATTCTATCTTTTTCTAATAGATAGAAGACATGAATCTGACTTATAATTGATCATCTGATTTATTGAAAATCATGGGGCGAATTTTATACATGGGGAAATTTAAGACCTAGAAATATGTATTAATTTTTCAAGATCACCTAGCTAGTTTATGAATGAAAACAAACACCTGTACAACTTGTATTTTTAAATATCTCACTATGTTAATATAGATTATTTTAAGAATAAGCTATAAGTCAATTACTTCTAAATTACTGGAATCTTTCATAATGCATATAGCCATATTCATTAACATTTGGGTATTTTAAGGTTTGCAGTTAATAACTGAAAACTGACCAATGCAGCTTAAAGACATATCAGTTTGTTATCTTACAGAATAAGAAATCCGGATGTAGGCAGTCCAGAGTGGGTTCAGTAGTACAGAGGTGCTATTGGTGATAACAATTATCTAGATTTCACTCTGCTAATTTTAGCATTTAGTCTCATCATTGGGTTGATGAGTATGTAGTCCTCAGCTGACACTGGAGATTTACATCTGGGTTATAAAGGAAAAGGAAAAATGATGAAGAGTAAAAGGTAAGATTTTACCTTTATATACATGGTATTTTGTTCTCATTAGTCAGAAATAAGCAAAATGATATATTTGAGATGCAAGGGAGAGTGAGAATCAAATATTTTTATTTCTAGCCTTTATAGTAAAGGGAGAGAGGCAAGGGAGATGAGTGTTGAGTCAACAACTCCCAAACCCTACAAATCAATACCCAAGGAGTATTTCTTACATATATAAATAGACATGAGTCCTATAAGAACAAATGTTATGCTTTTTCTCTTAGCTTCAAACTCATCTCTATTCTTTGTTGTGCTAGAGCTGAGACTTTGCAAATCAAATTTCTATTTTTCCAGCTGGTTCCCTCTTAGGTTATGCCAGTAGAATGGTGCTAGAGAGAGAGACAGAGAGGCCAGAGAGGGGAAGGATTTGCTACCTTTGTTTTGCTTCCTATTAATATCAACCCAGTTGCCCTTCACTCTTTCAGCAACTGTTGTGTCCATTTTGCAGGTTTTAATTTTTTTAATATCCCGAAAGACTAGTATCATCATGCTTCCTCAAACACATCAGCAGCAGCTAGATGATCCCCAGCTGAACTGGGACCCTTGTCCATGACCCTATGGTCTCTCACCACTAGTGGGCAGTAACCCTCCTCTAAATTTCTAAATTATAGTAATCCTAATCTCTTCCCTCTGTTCTTTGTCCATGAAGACAAAAGCTGCTTTTGCATTTATTACCTCTATATCAAGTTAGTGCTTCCTTATTGCTTTTCCAATTCTCTCTCAAATGCTGATGTCTCCATGACACAGATACTCAAAGGTTCAAAGGTGTTTTTTTGTTTTGTTTTGTGATAAGCTTGAGTGTGTCCTTGAGCTGAATTGAAACTCTTGAAAATGGAAAATGAGATGATAAAAATCCATGTCATACTGTGGCAACATGATTAATCCAATTATCATCTGTGGTTGATTGTGATAATGTCCTTACTTAAAAAAAGTTCTTCGAAGAACCAAGTGGCTATTATGCCCTTAGCTATTGCAGCAATGACAATGACCATAAGGATCATAGAGTGAGATACTTTTCTTGATTACACTGAAATTCTTATAGAGAATAAAATAATAATAAACTCAAATTTTAAAATTATCAGCTTAAGTCTTGGTCTGGAAACTAGAGAACTTCTATGGTAACCGTAAAAGAACTTCTTATTTTTGTAGCTTCAAGGTTGATGTCACTGATATTGTAATTGTATGTTCTGTAGAATTGCTAACTAAGTTGATTTTCATGGTGGATGCTGCTATGTGCTGGCCAAATCCCCCTTGAATAATCAATACCTTAAGTCTTCCATCTGCTGGCAGTGTTAGATGATCAACCTTAGTTGTGTCATTATCTTTGGAAAATAATTGGACTGTATAAAAATATGTCTCCCAAGGTCATGCCTCATTCCAGAGGCATTCTACATCTCCAGTGACTGATTGATGCTGTTGGCTAAAACCCGGTCCTCTCAACACCACTTGGTGTAATGCTGAAGAGATGTCTTAGCTTCTAAGCTCCTCATAGGATTATCTAAGGCTTAATTGTGCTTCTTTTCCCTGCTTGCCACAAATGTTATTACAAGCATTTTCTAATAATTGTGCTGCTTAACTTTATCTGAAACTTTGCTTCTCAGGAAATCCAACCTGTGACCAATTCACAGCCTTACCAAGTCTCTAATGTAAAAGAAAGATGAGATAATGTCATTGGCTGGGAGAATACTGAGACTGTGAGATGTGAAATAATAACATCTATGTGGACATAGAAAAAATTGTGTATCTTGAACTTCCAGGCCACTCTGAACCTCCAATCACAGTAGAAGCATACTATCTTCTTCTGTCTGACTTTATTTGTCTTCTCTCCATAAATTATCCTGAAATAATCTACCCTTGTAAGTTAATAAGCAGATACCTATTTTCCTTGAGACACATCACAATTAATTCCTGCCATGACACCCACATTGGGAGTCAGATGTAAATATATACCAGGGAGGAAAATACAAAATCTGACCCTAAAAGAAATATTTTATATACTTCTTAAATAATTAAAATGTTTCTTCCAATTTATATGGTCATGAAATTTGTGATGCAGAAATGTGTTGCAAATTATATTTGGGGATGGATTATGTTTGGGGATGGACTCTAAGGTCAATAGTCCATGGAAAATGGAATATTTGCACTGAATTGGGTGAAATTTACTCATGAGCATATTTAGCAGAGATTCTGGATTTCTTTTGTTAGATTATGTAGCTGGAAGGTTAAAAAATTATGTGGCTGATTGGCTGAAATTGAAATTCATTAGTGGCCCACATTTAATGAAGCTGAGATGCCAGAATTTCTTGTCATAATGTAGAGGACAAAATCTAAAAGTTCTGGAAGACAGGAGCACTTGTTTTAATTTGTTGTGGATGTACTATACAACCATACTCCCCGCATTACATTTCTCAAGAAGGTCCAGGAGACACTCTCTTCATGAAGGCATTGAAAAGTAGTTAGTAAAGGGAGCACAAATATCTCAGAAAAGCTCTTTGAGAGCTGCCTCCATAGACTGTAACAGTAGGAAATGTCACTCTAGGGATGTTCTCCTTAATATCAATAATGGTGCTAAATTTGTGGACTAGCAGAGACCAAGTGGCAGTGAGTGTTTCACTGAGATGATTGAAATAGCTAACTGATTAAATTGCCCCTAGGACTGAAAAAAACAACAACAATTTGTTAGGTAGTATTTGTTTTATGCATTAGTTTCTGATTGCTGCTATAACAAATTATCTCAAACTTAATGACAATAAGCAAGACACATTTATTATATAACAGTCCTGCAGGTCAAAAGTCCTTAAATCAAATTCCATCAGGCATGGTTGCATTTCTTCTGGAGGATCTAAGGGATGATCTTTTTCCATTTTCAGTTTCTACAGGGTACCTTTATTTCTTGGCATATGACCCCTTCCTCCATCTTCAAGCTTCAAGTCCAACAACATAACATCTTCAAATCTCTCTTTCTCTGTCTGTCTGATCTCTGTTTCTATTATCACAACTTATCCCCCTCTGTTTCCATCGTTGTATGGCCCTCTTTAACTCAGTTCCTCCTACGACTTTATAAGAAACTTTGAAATTATATTGGATTTGCCTGGACAATCCCCCAATCTCAACAGTCTTAATTACATATACAAAGTTTTTTTTGTCACATAAGGTAACATACTTATAGGTTTCAAAGATATAATTTTATGTGTAAGTTCAAGCTGCAGTGAGGCTAGTAAATTCACATACCTATCCTATGATTATTTCCCTAGTTACTGAAAGTATAATTCAACTACCATATACCTTAGACTTTCACTACAAGATACAAATCTAATAAGAGGTTCTATCTCTAGTTGATTTAATGAAGTCATAAAAATTAGAGAGATACCCAATTGCAAGAATAATGATAAAGGAGAATTAATTTTATTTTCAATACCAACAATAATTTACTTTGGATATGAAACAAGAGTACTCAAAAAAATCACAATGAAAGCCGTGAATGCTGATTATGAGAAACACAGCTTCTTCATCAAGGACCTTTTCACTGACCTTCAGTAAAACCAAGAACATCACAGCAACAAAGGGCTATGTACTATACTCAGGAAAACCATTTATTTGCACTGGAGGCAACTGTTCTTGAGAGAGGAAAAGTAAATTGTCCAAGATGTAATATCTTATAAATAGCACAGCAAGGATGAAAAGTATTATATTTTACTAAATCAGTATGAGAATCCTGATTCCTCATTATTATATCCCCAACACTCTATCAGTTTGTTGAACAAATCAATAAATAAACTTGAATAAAGGATCCACATCTCAATTCTCCTCCACCATTCTATATTGCCCTTCATCCCTACATTAAAATGACTATTTCTGCTTTTTTTCTTTAACAATTTATCCCTAAAGTAACTAGAAAGGCCATGCAAGGCACATATTCATGCCAGGGTGGGAGAGGAGAGTCATAGTTTTGCAAAGCAGAGTGTTGGAGGCCAACTAAGTGAACAGCGTATCCAGAAGTAAAGATGGTGGCATGCTGCAGAATACTGATGCCCAGTGCATGGTGAGAAATGCTTCTGTGTGGGAAAAAGATCAGGCATGAGATTTTAAAGTACAAATGAAAAGTTTGATAAGTGTAATATTTAGCCACTCACATTTACTCCACTAAAAATACTAATTACAAAGAGAAATAATAATAAAGTGAAAAAGACTGGAAGAGCTCTCATTCATGAAGTGATCAAACTAAACATCAAAAGTAGGAGAAAAATAAAATCATGTGTAATCTGATAGGATGGAATGAGAACATAGAACATCACTTTAGAGTTCTTCCTATAAACAATGTATAAATTAAATATTATTGTGAGAAAACATCAGAAAAACAAATTAAGGAGCATTATATAAAATTAAATAAATAAATAATGAGAAGTAAAAGAAACATAACAACTAAATGCAATGTGTAATTTGGAACTGTATTATTTTTCTGTAAAGGACATGCATTGGACAACTGGTAAAATTTTGGTGCAGAGATTACATGGAACTTATTGAACAATATTGTAGTGAGGATTAAATGAGAAAATCAGCATTTAGGACAGGAACTAACCTACTTTACATCTTAAATACAAGCAGTCTAGTTTTATACTTGTGTATATGATTGTACGTTTTAAAAATTCTGTCAATATTCTTTTATTAAACATGGGTTTTCTCTTCCCACACCACTTACAAGACTGAGGAGCAGTCTTCTGCACCAGTTCAACTTCTTTCTTTTGCATTAGTCCCACCACTACTTCATGAAATGGAAAAAGGGCTGACTTATCTGATTGGTGAGATGGAGGCAAAGTTGAGCTTGTTTCCATGCTGTATCTAGATTTGTATTTCTGAAGACTGAGAAAGTATGAAGCAGAACTCCACATGGTGAACTGTATAGAGCATGGAAAGGTTTCGTGGAGTCAAAAGTCATAGCTACCAGCTCAAATACAGCTTTACTATTAACAAAGCAGTTATTAATACTCATCTTCATCAGACTCCAGTGCATATTTTTAGTGTGGTTCACAATTCAAAAGAAAAGAGGAATTTTACTAAAGGCCATTCTTGGGCCAGGTGTAGTGGCTCACACCTGTAATCTCAGCACTTTGGGAGGCCGAGGTGGATGGATTGCTTAAGTTCAGGAGTTTCAGGCCAGCTGGAACAATACGGTGAGATCCCCATTTCTACAAAAAAAAAAAAAAAAAAAAAAAAAAAAGTTGCCGGGCCTGGTGGTGCACGCATGTGGTCCCAGCTACTCAGGAGGCTGAGGTGAGAGGATCACTTGAGCCCCTGGGGCAGAGGTTGCAGTGCCACTGCACACCAGCCTGGGTGACACAGTGAAAGCCTCTCTCAAAATAATAATAATAATGGCCACTCTCAGAATGTCCAATTTATGGCTATCCTCAGAATGTCCAATTTATGCCACAAAAGATAAGTAGACTCTTGGAATTCAACAAACAACCAATAGAGATGAAAGTTTCTGTAGTAGCTCTGACTTTAGTTATCTTGCACCATGAAGGTCTTTGAACTTTATGCATTGCTGCCAGAATCGCTGTCCTTGATATTTGTTATAGCTTGGATGTGTGTCCCCTCAGACCTCATGTTGAAAGAGCAACAGAAGACAAGCTAAGACAGCATGTTAGTGGGATTGGTTCCTTCTGAGGGCTAGGAGAAAGAATTCGTTTCAAGCCTCCCCACGACTTCTCACAGGTCGCCCACAATACTTGGCTTATGAAAGTATCACCTTCATTTCTGTCTTCATATGATGTCCTCCCTGTGAGCATACCTGTGTCCAAATTCCTTTTTGTGATAAGACTAGTCATACAGTATTAGGGGCTCACCCCCCTCCTGTACGACTGCATTTCAGCTTAACTAATTACATCTGCAAAGTCCATATTTCCAAATAAGGTCACACTCTGAGATGTTGGGGGTCAATACTTCAGCAGAACAAACTGCAAGACATATGCCACTGTACTCAGCCTCTAGTTTTGATTGTATGTTTAATATAATTTGATTCTTTCACCTCTCAGTACATCAATTTTAATTCATTTCAATTTTGCTTTTGTTATTGCCCTAGAGTTTACAATCATATTTGCAACTACCGACACTGGCTTTTGAATAACCTTATATTGCTTCATGGATATTTCATGTACCTTTTATAATAAGAGGAGTATTTCCTATTCCTCCATCTAATCCCTTATTAAATTACTATAATCCATTTATTAATCAATAGGTTATAATCCCTGAATACATTGTGACTATCATTACTTTTAATAGTTTTCTATGAAATTAATTAAGAATATAAAAGTGAAAATAAAATATTTTATTTTAACTTTATTTCCTCCTTCTCCAACATTCCTCCCTGCTTACTTGCGACGTGAGCTTATGATCTCTCTATTTTTCTTCCATGTGAAGAACTTTTAAAAATATTTATTGGTGAGAGTCTAGTTTTGCTGTTTGTTTTGTCTCTATAAGCTGCATTTTTACTTGCCATTAGCATGCCTTCTAATTTCCTTTTGTTAAAAACTGGAAATGATGTAAAGTGTAGTAGGATCCAAGGTAGACTGACCTTTAGGGTGAGGTTGTATATTATTCTGCTAGAAGACAGGCTGTGTTTAATATTTGCTGTGGCTTCTAGAAGCTTCAAATTTCTCTAGTTTCCTCATTTTTGTCACCCCTGTTGTCTTTAGATTTCCATAAAAACTCCTTTTTAAAATATAGACTGTGCTGTGCAAGTCTTTCATCTGTAATCATGTTATCTCTTGGGGCCCTGTTGAGTGGTGGGAAAGTGTGGGAAATGAACACCATGCTATAAACTAACTATTAAATTTTAGTCCTTTAGTGGGCCTGTATCCTTGTGCTGTGACCTGCATAAGTGTCTCCTAGATATTTTTTACCCACTTAAGGTAAGGCAGGAGGGCTAGAGAATGCTGGAGTTAGGTAATTGTGTTTCCCCTTAGGTGAGGTAAGTCTCTGATAAAGTCTTTCCAAAGGAGAGTAGGCCTTTTTTAATGTAAATAGTTGGAGTATTTTAAAATAGTTACTTTTTCTTATACCTGCCAGAAGTGTAAGGGGCTTTTTCTGAGGTGTTTACCATGGGAAGCTGGTAGTGTTCCTGCTGGTAAAGCATATGAAATTGTGGGGCCCTCCTTATGACAGGAGCGTGTAGTAGTTTCTCTTTTTAAAACTAGTGCAGTCCACACCCAGCCTCCAACAGTCTTTGAAAATTACTGTTAATATATCATATTAGTTTTGTTCCAAAGCAGCTTATGCTTGGGTGCTTGGGGGTAAATCCAAGGCTATGATTCTCTGCATTTACCTATCTCTTCTGATTTTGAGGTTGTAATTTGCCCTACCATATCACTGCTCTGAGGAGTTCAAGTAAAGTCATTTATTTTTAGTTTCTTCTGCTTTTTTTTTTCAGTGTAAAGACATGAGTGATGCCCCCCAGCTCTTGACTCATCAGAGCTAAAACTGGAAGAAAATATACTTTTTTTTTTTTTTTTTTTGAGACAGAGTCTCATTGCCATCATACAGGCTGGACTGTAGTGGCATGATCATGGCTCACTGTGGCCTTGACTTCCCAGGATCAGGTGATTTTCCTACCCCAGCCTCCTCCTGAGTAGCTGGGACTACAGGCACATGCCACCAGGCCTGGCTAATTTTTTGTATTTTTAGTAGAGATGGGGTTTTGCCATATGGCCCAGGCTGGTCTCAAACTCATCAGTTCAAGTGATCCACCCACCTCCAACTCCCAAAGTGCTGGGATTACAGGCGTGAGCCACCATGCCCAACCTAGCAATACATTTTTTTGTCAAACATACTTGCTGTCACTGTGGGATGCTCTGTCAGAACAGTTAGGTAGGGTAGCATTGTTCTCTCAGAGACAGCTCAAGAAACACAGGCTTAAGTGAGAAATTAGCATTACATTGTAAATAAAGATGGATTCTCCCACTTACAAACAGCAAAACCATCTTTAATGAAACAATTTATTTAAAGAGAAAGAAAGTAATAAATCAATATATCTAGAAAAAATTATTTAAGGACAAAACGTTTTTTGAACATGTAGCAAAAGATGTAACAGTCCTTACTAATCCCATGAAGGTACAGGGTTTCAAAAAACATACACAGTAATAATACAAGGCAGAGGTGGGGGAAAAGAAAGAAGAGTAATCTAGGAAGCAGAGTTCATATTTCCAGGCAATTCTGTAGCAGGAAGCAGCAGTTTCAGCTAATCTATCATAGGAATATATATCCCTTTGGATCCTGCTGGGCATGGAGAGATAGAGAAAATTTTATGAATACGGAGTTGCAAAAGATAGAACACAGTATTTTGTTTTGTTTTGTTCTTGAATAGTCACTGGTCTTTCAGAAGGGAAATTGAGTCTCCGTCACTGGGCAGACGTCCAATCAATCTAGCTCTGAAGTTTCAAGACCATAAGACTCAGAAGGGTATGAAAATTACTAGATAAGTCATATGAAGAAGTAGAGTAAACACAGTCACATTCAATGCATTTTTCTGAAATTCAAATTTGATCAGGAGGTTAAGGAACAAATGATTCATTTGAAAAACAATAATTTTTTCAAATGATTGACAATGTGGCTCAAATCTGTATATCAGAGGAAGAAAGGTAAGATTGTTAATTGAGAATAAGACTGATTTCAGAAAAGAATACCAAGCAGATCAAAATAAAATTGTACAATAATTTCAAGGCAATGCAGTGCTTGAGGATGGTGAGGCTATTTGGTCCCATGAGCTGAGGAAAATACTCAAACACTGATAAGGTAAAGGATTGTAAGAGAAAGCACAGCAAAGATGATACATTTATATAAGAATGTAACAAGGAAGGTCATGGGTAAGAGAAAGGTCTGAATTATATGGGGTGCTAGCTATTATGGGGCTTTTATGTGTCTGTGAAATGGATGCCCTAGAAAAATGATGAATTTGGTAACAATATATACAAATCAGAGAGAGCCAACCTGTAGTGGAAAGTGTCATAAAATACATATGTGTACCGATACGTAGAGGAAAAATCTAGGTGAAAATAATATACTGCAGTCGGGCAAGGATGATAACCCTTCAGATGGCTGAGGATGGAAGATCCAGTTTAATATAGAAGCAATGTAGAAATCTAATGTCTCACCTAGGCCCTACTGAACATAGGAGGGAAAGAGACAACTAAGGAAACAGAATTATATCTTATTGCTCCAGAAAAGGAGCAAGAAGCACTTTCTCACAGCTATTAAAGTAGTATGAGTCCCTCAAGAACTAAAAAGTTCAAAAAGTTGAACAAAGGCAAGATTTGAGGATTCAGTTATAAAGAAGATATCAGTCCTTCTTTTACCAATATGTCATCCTGGGCAAAAACTCTAGGTTACTTAAAATTAATCAAGGTTTTGGAGAATCTTTAACATGTGATCCTGCAGCTAAGATAATTGGGTGAACAAAAGGAAAGACTGCCTTAGGAGGCAGGGTGCAACATTACAATACATCCCATAGAAGAAGCAGCAGTTGCAATTCATCTGTCACAGGTCTGAAATCATCTTGGGATTTTATTTGAGGTAAAATAAACATCTTAAGTAAGCGGTCCTAAAATATGCAATATATTGCTTCTTCCTTTATTTTTAGAATTACTGGCTACAGATTTGGGGTTCTGGGCTCAGAAAGAGTTGTGAAGGCCTTATTTGTCACTGGATAGAACCCACACTCACTTCAGCTCTGAAAAGCAAAAAGACAAAGATGAGTAAGGAAATGAAATCTACTGGGAGGCAGCATTAGTCACAGTCTGCCTAATGTTGACAGACTTGAGTTGCTTGCTTTTGGAACAAACTGTGTAGAAATCAAAGTTTACCAGATACTTGAAGATTAAATGCCTTGTTTTAAAAATCAAGGATAACTGATTGTCCAAAGGCTTATATCAAAGGAAAAAACTTTACAGGCAAAACAAAAAGGATACCTCAGAGAGCACAAATTCAGGGAACTACATTAATAATAATTATAAAAGTAGTGATTTATGAAACATATCTAAATTGATCAAGAAAATAATACATTGGGGAGGGGGCATAAGAAGATGGCTGAATAAAAAGCTCTACCAATCATCGTCCCTGCAGGAACACCAGATTTAACAATTATCTACACAAAAAATTACCTTCATAAGGTCCAAAACTCAGATGAGCAATCGCAGTGCTTGGTTTTAACTTCATAACGCGGAAAGAGACACTGAAGAAAGTAGAAAATAGAGTCCTGTATGACTGATGTCATCCCTCCTCCATTCCCATGGTAGCAGCTCCATGGCATAGAGAATCTGTGTGCCTAGGGAAGGAAAACTGCAGTGATTGTGGGACTTTGCATTGGAATTCAGGGCTGCCAACACCAGGCAGAACTCAGCAGGTTCTGCCTGGTGTTGGCAGCACTGAATTCAAATAAGAGGGATTATTTAGACCAGCTCTAGCCAGAGGGGAATTGACCATCCCAGTGGTCAGAATTTGAGTTTTGCAAGCCTTACTACCATGGGCTAAATCACTCTGGGGTCCTAAAGAAACCTGAAAGTTGTCTGGGTTACAAGGACTACATCTGCTAGGCAAGTCCTAGTGAGTTGATGGGCTTCAATAGACTTGAAGGCATGCAACCTAGTAAGACACCAGCTGGGGTGGCTAAGGGAGTGCTTGTACCACCCCTCCTTCAACCACAGGCAATGCAGCTCACTCCTCCAAAAACACTCCTCTTCCTTCCACCTGAGGAGAGGAGAGGGAAGAGTAAAGAGGACTTTCTCTTGCAACTTTAATACCAACTCAGCCATATTAGGATAAGGCAACACACAAAGTCTTAATTGCCCCCATCCCAGGCCCTAGTTCGCAGATAGCACTTTCAGACACCCCCTGGGCCAGAAAGAAACCCATTGCCTTGAAAGGAAGGGCTGAGTCCTGGCAAGATTCATCACATGCTGACTGAAGAGTCCTTGGACCCTTTACAGCAGTGGTAACCAGGTAGCACATGCTATGGGCCTTGGATGAAACTCTGAAACATGTGGGCTTCAGTTATGACCCAGCACATTAATAATCATGGTGGCTATGAGCACAGATACCTTCTGCTTGAAAAAAAACAGAGGAGTAAAGAAGAGTTTGTCTTGAACATAGGTACCAGCTCAGTCACAGTAGGGAAGAACATCAAGCAGGCATTTACGGTCCTTAGTACCAGGCTTTGGCTCTTGAGCAGCATCTCTGGACCTACCCAGGGCCAGAGGAGAGCCCCTGCCCTGAAAAGTGAGTACCAGGCCTGGCAGTATCCATCACAAGCTGACTGAAGAGCCCTTAGGTCTTAAGTAAACATCAGTAGTATCCTGGCAGTATTCCCTATGGGCCTATGGTGGTGGTAGACACAAGGAGAGACTAGTCTGACTGAGGAATGGAGGGGGGAAGAGTGAGAAAAACTTTGTTTCATGGTTTTAGCACCAGCTCAGCCTCAATGGAATAGAATACCAGGTAGATTTCTAAGGTTTTTGACTCCAGGCCTTGTCTCCTGGATAGCAACGCTGAACCTACCCAGGGTCTGGGGGAGTTTGACACCCTTAAGGGAAGGACACAAAACTGGCTGACTTCACCATCTCTGATTATAGAGCCCTAGGGCCTTGAGCAAACATAGGCAGTAGCCAGAGAGTAGTTAGAGTGGGCCTTGGGCAAGACTCAGTGCTGTGCTGGCTTCAGATCTGTCCAAGCGTGGTTTTAGTACTAGCCACAGGGGTGCTCATGTCACTCCTTCCTTAGCACCAGGAACCTCTGCACAGAGAAAGAGACTTCATTAATTTGGCAGAAAGTAAGGAAAAAGAACTAGAATTTCTGCCTGGTAATCCAGAGAATTCTTCTAGATCTCATCCAAGACCATCAAGGTGGACCTCTTCAAGTCTGTGAAAACCATAGAATTACTGAACCTGGGGTGCTGTCTAATGCAGATATAGCTGCAGTGACCAAAACAGATCATAACATCCAAGTCCCTTCAAATTCCTGGAAAGCCTTCCAAAGAAGGACAGGTACAAACAAGCCCAGATAATGAGTCTAAAATAAGTAGTAAAGTTTATTCAAAGAGATAATACCAGAGCACTTCTCAAACTTATAGAAAGGTACCAATTTCCAATAACAAGAAGGTTATAGAACACCAAGCAGATTTAACTCAAAGAAGACTACCTCAAGTCATTTAATAATCAAACTCCAAAGATCAAGGATGAAGAAAAGATTCTAAAAGCAGTAAAAGAAAAGAAATAAATAATATACAATGGAGCTTCAATACATCTGGTAGCAGACTTTTCAGTGGGAACCTCACAGGTCAGGAGAGAGTGACATGACATATTTAAAGTGCTAAAGGAAAAAAATAAAAGCAAAAACCTTATACCCTAGAACCATATATCTTGCAAAAATATCCCTCAAATGTGAAGCAGAAATAAAGACTTTCCCAGACAAACAAAAGCTGAGGGATTTCATTGACACCACACATTCTCTACAAGAAATGATAAAGAGAGTTCTTCAATCTGAAAGAAAAAAATATTACTGAGCAGTAAGAAATCATCTTAAGTTACAAAACTCACTGGTGGTAGTTAAGTACACTGAAAAACAAAGAATATTATAGCACAGTAACTATAATGTATAAACTATTTGTATTCTAAGTAGAAAGACAAAAGGATAGGCCAGGCACAGTGGCTCATGCCTATAATCCTAGCATTTTGGCAGGCCAAGGTGGGAGGATTGATTGAGCCCAGGAGTTTGAGAGCAGCATGAGAAACAAGGAAAGATCTTGTCTCCACACACAACAAAATTTAAAAATAGCCTGTATGATGACAAATGCCTGTGTTCCCAGCTACTTCGGAGGATTTGGTGGGAGGATCCCTTTAGACCACAAAGTCAAAGTTGTAGAAAGCTGTGATTGTGCCAATGCACTCTGGCCTGAGTGACAGAGCAAGACTCTGTCTCAAAAAAATAAATTAATTAATTAAAGGGTAAACTGATTAAAAACAACTACAGCAACTTTTCAAGACGTGAAAAGTACAATAAGATATGAATAGAAACAGCAAAAATTTTAAAACAGGGAGATGAAGTTAAACCATAGAGTTTTAATTGGTTTTCTTTTTGCTTGGTTGTTTGTTTATGAAATCACTGTTAAGTTGTCATTATCAGTTTAAAATATCATTTATGTGATACTTGAAAACCTCCTGGTCACCTAATTTCTAAAAACATACAGCAAATACATAAAAATTAAAAGCAAGAAATTAAAACATACCACCAGAGAAAATCACCTTTACTAAATGTAAGACAGGAAGGAAGGTAACAAGAAAGAGAAGAGCACAAAACAACCAGAATACAAATAATGAAGTCATCTGTTATTGTTACTTATCAATAATAATGTTGAAAGTAAATAACTTAAACTCTCCAATCAAAAGTTATAGAGTGACTGAATCAATACAAATCTAAGACCCCATGATCTGTTGCCAACAAGCACACTTCACCTATAAAGATACACAAAGACTGAAAACAAGGAAAGGAAAAAGATATTCCATACAAAACTAAACCAAAAAAGGGTAGGATTTAGCTATACTTATATCAGACAAAATAAATTTTTAAGAAAAAAATTATAAAAAAGAGACAAGTAAGGTCATTATATAAGGATGAAGGGTCAACTCAGCAAGAGCATACAACAATTGTAAATATATATGCAACCAGTACTGGAGAAAAAAGATACAGAAAGCAAATATTATTAAAGCTAATGAGAGAGATAGACCCCAACACAATAATAGCTGGAGGCTTTAATACCCTACTCTGAGCATTGGACAGATCATTTAGACAGAAATTGAATAAAGAAACATTGGACTTAATCTACATTAGAGATGAAACAGACCTAATAAATATTTGAAGAACATTTTATCCAACTGCTGCCAAATTCATATTATTCTCTTCGTCTTCAACACATGCATCAATTTTAAGAATTAATTATATGTCAACCCACAAAATAAGTCTTAAAGCATTCAAAACATTTAAATATTAAGTATCTTCTCTGACCACAATAGAATAAAACTAGAAATCAATAATAAAAGGAATTTGTAGAGTTATACAAACATATGGAAATTAAACAATATGCTCATGAATGACCAGTGGGTCAGTGAAGAGATTGGGAAGAAAATGGAAACAATTATTGAAATGAATAATGGCAGCAGAGCATACAAAAACATATGGGATACAGTGAAAACAGCAATAAGAAAGAAGTTTATAGCTATAAGTGGCTACATCAAAAAAGAAGAAATACTTCAAAATAAACAACCTAACAATGAATCTTAAAGAGCTTGAAAAGCAAAAGGAAACCAAACCCAAAGTTAGTAAAAAATAATAATAATAAAGATAAGAACAGAAAAAAATTGAAATAAAAATACAAAAACAATCAACAAAACAAAAAGCTGGATTTTTGAAAAGATAAACAAAGTTGACAAACTCTTTGGCAGACTTAAATAAGACTGAAATAAATAAAATCATAAATAAAAAAGGGGACATTACAACCAAAATCACAGAAATTCAAAGGATTATTGATACTACTATAGGCAACTATACGCCAATAAATTAAAACACCAAAAAAAGGATAAATTTCTAGACACATATGTCTATGAATACTTAACCAGGAAGAAATTCAAAAACATGAACGGACCAATAACAAGTAATGAGATTGAAGGTTCAATAAAAATTCTCCCAGCAAAGAAAATACTGGGACCCAATGACTTCACTGATGAATTTCCCAATCTTTTAAAGAGGAACTAACATCAATCGTACTCAAACTATTCTGAAAAGTAGAAGAGGAGGGAATTCTTTCAAATACACTCTACAAGGCCCATATTATCTTGATATCAAAACCAAAGATGCATCAAAAAAAGAAAACTACAGGCCATAACCTCTGATGAACACTGATGCAAAAATCCTCAACAAAATACAAGATCATCAAATTCAACAACACATTAAAAAGATTTATCATGACCAAGAGGGATTCATTCCAGGAATGCAAAGATGGTTCAACATATGCATATTAATTAATGTGATATAATATATCAATAGAATGAAGGATAAAAACCATATGATCACTTCAATTTATGTTGGGAAATGTATTTGATAAAATTCAATATACTTCCATGATTTTAAAAAACCTCAAAAAACTAGGTATAGAAGGAATATACCTTAACATAATAAAAGCCATATATGACAAACTCACAACTAGTATTATAATGAATGAGGAAATACTGAAATCCTTTTCTCTAAGATCTGGAGCACAATTAGGATGTCTACTCTCATGTAACACTTTATTAAACACAGTACTGGAAGTCCTGGCTAGAGAAATCAAACAAGAGAGAGAAATAAAGGATATCCAAATGGAAAAGGGAGAAGTTAAATTATTCTTGTTTGCAGACAATATGATCTTATATTTGGAAAAGACTAAAGTCTTCACTAAATAATTAGAACTGATAAATTCAGAAAAGTTGCAGGATACAAAATCAACATATTTCTATATGCCAAAAGCAAACAATCTGAAAAAAGTAATCTCATTTACATCTGCAAATAAAATTGAATACTTAGAAATGAATTTAACTAAAGAAATAAAAGATCTCTCAATGAAAACTATAAAACATTGATGAAAGAAACCGATGAGGACAAAAAAGTGGAAACATTCTACATTCATGGATTGAAAGACTCATTATTGTTAAAATGTCAATACTACTCAAAAGCAATCTATAGGTTCAATGCCATCCCTATCAAAATACCAATGACATTCTTCACAGAAATAAAAAAAAATCCTAAAATTCATAAGGAATCACAAAAGACAAGAATAGCCAAAGCTATCCTAAGCAAAAAAAACAAAACAAGAAGAATCACATCACCTGACTTTAAATTATGCTACAGAGTTATAGTAACCTAAACAGCTTGATACTGGCATAAAAACAGACATATAGACCAATGGAACAGAATAGAGAACCCAGAAACTAATTCAGACATCTACAGTGAACTTATTTTTGACAAAGTTGTCAAGAACATACAATGAGAAAAGAATTGTCTCTCCAATAAATGGTGCTGAGAAAACTGGATAGCCATGTGCAAAAGAATGAAACTAGACCCCTATCTCTCACCATATATAAAATCAAATCAAAGTGGATTGAAGATTTAAATCTAAGATCTCAAACTATCCAACTACTACAAGACAACATCAGGGAAACTCTCCAGAACATTGGACTGGACAAATATTTCTCAACTAATATCCCACGAACATAGGTAACCAAAGCAAAAAGACAAATGGGACCACAGTAGTTAAAAAGCTTCTTCCCAGCAAAGGAAACAATCAACAAAATGAAGAGACAACACACAGAATATGAGAAAATATTTTCAAAGTATCCCTAGAATATATAAGGAGCTCAAACAATTGTATAGGAAAAAATTATATAATAATCTGATTTTTTAAATGAGCAAAAGTTCTGAGTAGACATTTCCTAAAGAAGACATACAAATGGCTAATAGGTATATTAAAAGGGGCTCAACCTTACTGAGCATCAGAAAAATGCAAACCAAAATGGCAATGAGATATCCTCTAACCCACTTATAATAGCTTTTATCCAAAAGACAGGCAATAACTAACACTGGTGATGATGTGGAGAAAAGAGAACTCTCATACACTGTTGGCGGGAATGTAAATTAATACAACCATTATGGAGATCAGTTTGGAGGTTCCTCAAAAAGTTAAAGAAGGCCAGGAGCTGTGGCTCATGCCTGTAATCTGAACACTTTAGGAGGCCAAGATGGGAGGATCATGAGGTCAGGAGTTAGAGACCAGCCTGGCCAACATAGTGAAACCCTGTCTCTACTAAAAATACAAAAATTCACTGGGTGTTGTTGTGCATGCCTGTAATCTCAGCTACTCAGGAGGCTGAGGCAGGATAATTGCTTGAACCTGGGAGGCGGAGGTTGCAGTGAGCAGAGATCGTGCCACTGCACTCCCGGCTGGGCAACAGAGCAAGACTCTGTCTCAGAAAAAAGGAAAAAAAAAAGTTAAAAATAAAGCTACAATATGATTAAGCAATCCCACTGCTAAGCATACACCCAAAAGAAAGGAAATCAGTATATTGAAGAGATATGTGCATTCCCATATTTATTGCAGCAGTATTCACAATAGCAAAGATTTGAAAGCAACCCAGGTAGTTCTTTAACAGATTAATAGATTTAGAGTACTATTCAGCTATTTAAAAAAATGTGATCCTGTCATTTGCAACAACACAGATGGAACTGGAGGTGAGTGTATTAAGTAAAATAAGCCAGGTACAGAAAGAACGCAGAAAAAAAGATTATTGTGTTACATACTAAGGGACATATACATAATCTGTGTATATTTTGTTAAAAAAATGTCTTGGTCAGAAAGAAAAAGGAAAGAAAAAGAAAAGTTGACTTTGTAGTTTGCAAACATGAGAGTAATACATGTGGTAGTGATGCGGCAGGGACCACAGAACTGTACACTTAAATTGGTGAATTATATGATAGGTGAGTTATATTTCAGTAAAGAAGATATATACATACATACATATCAGCTTTATTCTATATTTTGAATGTTACTATTTATAGCTGAATTTTCTATAGTTTGCATGATAATGAAAAGTTTTACATGTTCATATATCTTAATAAAGTTGATATATATTATAACATATATCACATATTATATACTTTGATCATGAAATGTACAATTGAAATTTTTTTACTATATTCACAGACACATGTAACCATTAGCACTATAAATTTTAGAACATTTTTATACCTCAAAAGGAAACTTTTACCCTTTAGCTATCATGTCACAATCCCCACCCCTCCTCAGCCCTAACAAAACACGAATCTAATTTCTATCTCTATAGATTTGCCTGTATGGGATATATCACACAAATATCATAATAAAACATGTGGTCTTATGTGACTGGCTTCTTTCACAGAATAATGTTTTCAAGACCCATTCATGCTGCAGCATGTATCAGTACTTCATCAGTTTTTTTATGGCTGAATAATATTCCATTGTTTCTATATACAACATTTTGTTTACCCATTCATCGATTAATAAAGATTTCAGTTTTTTCCATCTCTTGGCTATTATAAAAACGGTGCTAGAGACTGCCTTATACACATTGTGTTTTGTTACGTATACATCTGTCTTACTTTTCTCAGTCATACACTTAAGAGTGGAATTTCTTGGTTTTGTGGTAATTCTGTTTAACCATACAAGGAGCTGCCAGTCTATTTCCTAATGACTGCATGATTTTACAGTCCCATCAGCAGTGTTTGAGGGTTCTAATTTCTCTGTATCTTTACCCACGTGTTTGTTATTATCTGCCTGTTTAATTCCCCCTTTGCTAGTGGGTAAAGAGTGGTATCTCATTGTGGTTTTGATTTGTCATTCCTTAGTGACTAATGATGCAAAGCATTTTATGTATGTATTAGCCATTTGTATATGTTTTCTGGAGAAGTGTCTATTTATATCCCTTGCAGATTTTAAATTGTAATTTCTAATTGGGTTGTAAGCCTTCTTTATATATTTCATACACAAGTATCTCTAGTATATGATTTACAAATATTTATCACATTCTATGTATTTTATTTTTATATTTTTTGACATTGGTCCTGAAGCACATGATTTGGTTTTGATTAAGTTCAATTTATGATTTTTTTCTTCTATTGCTTGTGTTATTTGTGTCATATTTAAGAATCCATTGCAAAACCCAAGGTAATATAAATTTAACCCTGTTTTTAAATCAGTTTTATAATCTTCACTCTTGTTTTTAGCTTTTCCTTGCATTTTGTGTTTTTTTTGGACATGGTATGAAGTAAGTTTCCAATTTCTTTTTTTTTTAATATGACTATTCAGCTATAGCACCATTTGTTGAAAAGACTGCACTTTCTCCATTCAGCGTTGGCATTCTCATCAAAAATCACTTGGCCATAGGCACATGTCTTTATATCTTTATCCTTGATTCTATTCCATTGATCTGTATGTCTATACTATTACAAAACAACATTATATTAATTACTTTTGCTTTACAGTAAGATGTGAAATCTGTAAGTGTGAGTCTTACTACATTGTCTTTTAAAAAAAAATGTTCTGGCTCTTCTGGGTCTCTTAAAATTCCATATAAATTTTAAGTTTGTCAATTCCTGACAGGGATTGCATTGAACCTGTAGATCTATTTAGGGAGTGTGGCCATTAAAACAATATTAAGTCTTCTGATTTATGATACATGAACATAGTATATTTTCCCACTTATTTATATCTTTAATTTGTTTCTAAAGTGCTTTGTAGTTTCCAGAGTATGTAGTTTTTACATTTATGTTAAATATATTTATAAACATTATCTTAAAAGTTACTATACACATATTTTTTTTTTCTCCCAGTCTGTTCACTACAATTTTATGGAACTACAATTGACTGATACATTGATCTTGTATACAGCAACCTTGCTGAAGTTGTTTATTAAATGCCATATGCTTTTAATTAGGTTCCTTAGTATCTTCTATATACATGATCATGGCATCTGCTGATATAGATTGTTTTACTTTTTATTTCCATTACGGATTAACTGTGTTTGTTTTCTTGCCTAATTGCTCTGGCTAGAACCTATAGTAATAGTTCACTAGAACATTGGTGAGAATAGACCTTGTTGTCTTGTTTCTGATCTTTCATCGTGAAGTATGGTATTAGCTGTGTACATTTATATAGATGGTCTTTATCAGGTTGAGGAAGTTACCTTCTATTCCTAATTATTGAAGTTTTTTCATGAAAGGGTATTGAGTTTTGCCCAATAATTTGTCCGTGTCTGTTGACACAAATATACTTTTTTGTTTTTTCTTTTATTGATATATTGTATTAGATAAATTGATTGTTGGATGTTAAAACAGTCTTGAATTCTTAGGATAAATCCTACTTGGGCAGTACATATAATTTTTGATATGTTAATAAATTAGATTTGCCATTATAGAATTCTATTAAGAGTTTTTACATTCATATTCATAAGATATTTTAGTCTGTAGTTTCATTTGCTTGTGTCTTTGCCACTGTTATCCAATTAATTCTGGCCTCATATAAAGAATTGAAAAAGGATTCCTTATCTTAATTTGTGGAAGCATTTGTGAAACAATTTTATATTTTTTTCTTTAAAAGTATGGTAAAATTTAGTAGTAAAGTCATCAGAGTCTGGGCTTTCCTTAATGGGAATATTTTTGATTACCGACTTAAACTCTTTTTTTGCTGTAGGTCTATTCAGGTTTTTCATTTTTCTTGAGTCAATTTCAGTATATATCTTCCTGGGAATTTTTCTACTTCATCTAAGTTAACTGTTTTACTGACATATGATAATTCATAGTATTCTCTTATAATCTTTTATATTTCTGTAAGGTTAGTAATATGAATCTAGTAATTTGAATCTTCACTTATTTTTATCTTGGTCAGTGTAGTTTAAAGTTTGCCAATTTTTAAAAAATCTTTTCAAATAACTAACTTTGGCTTCATTGATTTTCTCTATTCTTTTCTATCCTCAATTTAATTAATTTCAACTCTAATCTTTATTAGATCTTTCTTTGGCTTGATTTAGGTTTAGTCTTCTTTACCATTGTCTTAGAGTTGATGGTTAGATTATTTGTTTGAAATTTTTCTTCTTTTTAACATATGCATTTGCAGCTACAAATTTCCCTCAATGTACTGCTTTAGCTTTATTTTTTATTTTATTATTATTATGTTTTTGGAGGTGGGGACGGAGTCTCACTCTGTCACCCAGGCTGGAGTGCAGTGGTGCAATCTCGGCTCACTGCAAGCTCTGCCTCCCGGGTTCACACCATTCTCCTGCCTCAGCCTCCCAAGTAGCTGGGACTACAGGCACCCACCACCACACCCGGCTAATTTTTTATATATTTAGTAGACATGAGGTTTCACTGTGTTAGTCAGGATGGCCTTGATCTTCTGACCTCGTGATCCACCTGCCTCGGCCTCCCAAAGTGCTGGGATTACAGGCCTGAGCCACCACACGAGGCCTGCTTTAGCTTATTTTATAAGTTTTGTTATATTGTCTCTTCAGTTTCACTCATCTCAAAGTATTTTCTGATTTTCATATTTATTTCTCCTTTTTTCCATTATTTATATGCGGTTGTATTGTTTTATTTTCCCATACATGTGATTTTCCAAAATTTTTCTGTTACTAATGTCTAATTTTATTCTATACATTCAAAGAACATACATTTTAATTCCTATACTTTTAAAATAATTGAGTTTTGTTTTATGGTCTCATCTGTCATCTATCTGGAGAATATGTGTACTTTGAGAAGGCTGCATATCCTACTTTGTTTGGTGGAGTGTTCTATAGATGTCTATAAGGTCAAGTTGATTTACAATGTTGCTCAAGTCTTCTATTTCCTTTGATCACTGTCTACTTGTTCTATTTAGTATTCAGTAAAGCCATATGGTCCTAAGTATTGATATGTCTAACTATTACTGTTTAGTTGTTTATTTCTCCCTTCGTTTCTGTAGGTGCCAAACATTTAGCTACTGTTACTAGGTGCATACATGCTTATAATTATTACATATTTGTGTATTCACCTTTTACCATCATATAATATCTCCATTTATTTAATAAGTTTTATTTTTAAATCAATTTTGTTATTAAAATCTGTTTAGTATAGCCACTATAGCTTTCTGCTGTTTGCTATTTATATGATGTATTTTTCCCATCCTTTTATATTTGTATATTATGTGATAAAAGTAAATAACATAAATGTACCTTCTCAATAATTTTTATGTGTACATTACAGAATTGTGAACTACATGCACTGACATGGTTTGGCTCTCTGTCCCTACCCAAATCTCATCTCAAATTGTAATCTCCATATGTCGAAGGAGGGTCATAATGGGGATATAATTAAATCACATGGGCATATTTCCCTCTTGCTGTTCTCCTAATGAGTGAGTTCTCAAAAGATCTGATGGTTTAAAAGTGTGGCACTTTCCCCTACATTCTCTCTCTCCTGCCACCATGTAAGGCATGCCTTCTTTCCCTTTGTTTTCTGCCATGATTGTAAGTTTCCTGAGGCTTCCCCAGCCATGCAGAACTGTAAGTCAATTAAACCTATTTTCTTTTATAAATTACGTAGTCTCAGGTATGTCTTTATAGCAGTGTGAGAATGGACTAATGAAGAAAATTGGTACCAGCAGTGGAGTACTTCTACAAAGATACAGAAATTGTGAATCTGACATTGGAACTGGGAACTGGGTGTTGGGCAGAGGTTGGAACAGTTTGGAGGGCTCAGAAGAAGAGAGGAAGATGTTGGAAACTTGGCAATTTACTAGAAACTTGTTTTATTTTTTATTTATTTATTTACTGTTTGTTTATTTATTTATTTTGAGATGGAGTCTCACTCGGTCACCCAGGCTGGAGTGCAGTGGCATGATCTTGGCTCACTGCAATGTCTGCTCCTTACACCTCCTGGGTTCAAGTGATTCTTCCACCTCAGCCTCTTGAGTAGCTGGGGTTACAGGCACCTGCCATCATGCCCAGCTAATTTTTGTATTTTTGTAGAGATGGGGTTTCACCATGTTGGCCAGGCTGGTTTTGAACTTCTGACCTCAGATGACCCACCCGCCTTGGCCTCCCAAAGTGCTGGGATTACAGGCGTGAGCCACCACATACAGCCTGTCGAATGGTTTTGACTAAAATGTTGATAGTGATATGGACAGTGAAGTCCAGATAGAGATAAGAAACATATTGGAACAGGAGTAAATGTGATTCTTCCTATGGTTTAACAGAGAAACTGGTGGCATTGCCCCAGTTCTAGAGATACATGGAAGTTTGAACTTTAGAGAGATGATTTAGGGTACCTGGAGGAAGCAATTTCTAAGCATCAAAGCATTGAAGGTGTGACCTGGCTTTTTCTAAAAGTGTAAACATATATGCATGAAGAATTATATAGACTGAAATTGGAACTTATGTTAAAAGGAAGGCAGAGCATAAAAGTTTGGAAAATTTGCAGCCTTACCATGTGGTAGAAAAGAAAAACCCATTTTCTGAGGAGAAATTCAAGGTGCTGAATGTTAATAGGGAACATTCAGCATAAGTAACAAGGTGCTGAATGAGCCAATAGGGAAAACATCTCCAGGGCATGTCAGAGATCTTCATGGCAGCCCTCCTCATCACAGGCCTGGAAGCCTAGACAAGAAAAATAGTTTTTTGGGCCAGGCCCAGGGCCCTGCTTCTCTGTGCAGCCTCAAGACTTGGTTCCTGTGTCCCAGTCACTCCAGCTCCAGCCATGGCTAAAAAGAGCCAAGGTACACCTTGGGCCATGGCTTCAGCAGGTACAAGCTCCAATCCTTGGTGTCTTTCATGTGGTGTTGGGCCTGCAAGTGTGCAGAGGGCAAGAATTAAGGTTTGGTAACCTCTGTCTAGATTTCACAGGATGTATGGAAATGGCTGGATGTCCATACAGAAGTCTGTTCCAAGGGTGGAGCCCTCATGGATAACCTCTACTAAGGCACCACAGAAAGGAAATGTGAAAAATTGTTATAGTTATTGTTTTTGATTAGTTCGTTGTTTAATATTTCTATTTAGGATACATACCACAGTGCTATAATATTCTATGATTTCCTATGTACTATTACCACTGAGTTTTGTACCTTCAGATGATTACTTATTGCTCAGTAATGTCTTTTTCTTTCTGATTGAAGTATTCTCTTTAGCATTTCTTGTAGGACAAGTCTGGTATTGATAAAATCTAACTATTGTTTGTCTGGGAAAGTCTGTATTTCTTCTTCATGTTTGAAGTACATTTTTGACAGATATACCATTCTAGGGTAAAAGTGCTTTTCCTTCCATTAAATATGTCATCCCACTCTCCCCTGGCTTGTAAGATTTCCACTGAAAAGTCTGCGGCCAGATATGTTGAAGCACCATTGTATGTTATTTGTTTCTTTTATCTTGTTGCTTTTAGGATCCCGTCTTTATCCTTGATGCTTGAAAGTTTGATTATTAAATGGTATGAGGTACTATTTGGGTTAAATCTGCTTGGTGTTCTATAAATTTCTCATATTTGGATATTGATATCTTTCTCAAGGTTTGTGAAGTTTTGTTATCATCTTTTTTAGTAAATTTTCTATCTTTATCTCTTTCTCCACCTCCTCTTTAAGGCCAATAGATTTGCCCTTTTGAAGCTATTTTCTAGATCCTGTAGGTGTGCTTCATTTTTTTTTCTTTTGTCTCCTCTATCTTCAAATAATCTTTCTTCATGTTCACTAATTCTTTCTTCTGCTTGATCCATTCTGCTATTAAAAGACTGATGCATTCTGCAGTATGCTAAGTGCGTTTTTCAGCTCCACAATTTGTTTGATTATTATTATTTAACTCTCTTTGTTAAATTTATCTGATAGAATTATAAATTTCTTCTCTATGTTATCTTGAATTTCTTTGAGTATCTTCAACACAGCTATTTTCAATTATTTGTCTGAAAGATCACATATCTCTGCTCTCCAGGATTGGTCCCTCATGCCTTATTTCATTTGGTGAGGTCATTATTTTCTGCATGGTGTTGATGCCAGTAAATGTTCTTTAGTGTCTAAGCATTGAAAAGTTAGGTATTTATTGTAGCCTTTACTAGCTGTACTTATTTGTAGCTATCCTTCTTGAGAAGGCTTTCCAGATATTTGAAGTGATGAGAATGTTGTGATCTAAGCTGTTTCTGCTTTAGGGGGCACCTCAATCCTAGTAATACTGTAGTTCTTGCAGACACATAGATGTACCACCTTGATGGTCTTGGACAAGATACAGGAGAATTCTCTGGATTATCATGCAGAGACTTGTTATCTTCCCTTGGATTCTCCCAAACATACAGAGTCTCTCTCTGTTCTAAGCAACTCAAACTGGGGGTCGAGTGACACAAGCACTCCTGCGTCCACCACCACTATGACTACAGAGGGTCAGAACTGGAGCAAGCATAGCACTGGGTCTCACCCAAGGCCTGCTGTAACCACTCCCTGGTTACTTCCTTTGTTTTCTCAATTCCCTTGGGCTCCACAATCACCAAGTGGCAAAGCTAGTCAGGCCTGTGTTCTTCCCTTCAGGATGGTGGGGTTCTGAATCAGTCCCAAAGTGCCATCTGGAATCAGAGACTAGAGTCTTCCTTATAAGTTTACTTGGTATTCTATTGTATTATGGCTCAGCTGGCACTCAAACCACAATATGCAATCCTTCCCATTCTTCTCTCCCCATTCCAAAGGCAGAGGAGCCTCACCTTATAGCCACTGCCATCCCTGGATACAAAGAATACTGCCAGACTACCACTGATGTTCCCTTAATGCCCAAGGTCTCTTAAGTCAGTTTGTGATGAATACTGCCTGTCCTGGTACTCACACTTCAGGGCAATGGGCCCCCCTCTGGCCCACAGCAGGTTCAGAAATGCCATTCAAGAGTCAAGTCCTGGCATCAGGGACCTCAAGAGCCCACTTGGTGCTCTACCCCACTGTGGCCATGTTGGGACCCAAAGCCAGCAAGTCACAGAGGGTCACCTAGGCCATGTATATAGTAGATGGGTATCACTGCTAGTTATTCAGGGCCCAAGGACTCTTCATTTAGCAGGTGATGAATACTGGAAGAACCAAAGCTTTTCCTTCAAGGCAGTAGCTTTCCTTCTGACCCAGGGGGTATCTAGAAATGTTGTCTGGGATCTATGGCCTGCACATGGCCTCATGATTCTGACCAGTGCCCTATCCTTCTGTGGCTGAGCTGGTATCCAAGATGCAGACAAAGTCCTCCCACTCTTTCCTCTCCTCTCCTCAAGCAGAAGGAAGGGGTCTCTCTTAGAGCTGGAAGCTGTGCAGTCTGGAGTTAGGGGAGGAGTGATGCCAACACTCCACTGGGTGCCCCAGTGTGTCCTTAGTATGTCATGTACACATCCAGTCCACTGTCTCTGTGTCTAGTTCAGCCCTAGGACTCACCTATGAGTTGCAGTTCTTATGGCCTAGATCATCTTTCAACTTTGCTTAGAGACCAAGTGCACTTTGACTTTTGGTGGCAAGGTTTGCAGGCACTCAAGTTTAGACTGCTGGGATCAGTGATTCCCCTCTGGCTAGGGCTGGCTTAAAAGCTCCCTCTGTGGGTGGGCATCATCTGAGTTTGTTCCAGTTTTCCTTTTGACTCTAACAGGACAGCATTGAGTTCAATGCTTTACAATTGCTGTGTTCTCTCTCTCCTAGCACCCGAGTTGCTCTTTGCACCATGCAGCCACTGCTGGGGGTTGGGAAGGAGTAGCATTGGTGATTTAAGACTTCTTTTTTTTTTATCTTTTCAGTGTCTCTTTCAGAAATATGAAGTTAAAACCAGGTACTGTGAACGTTCACCTGATTTTTGGTTCTTATGAATATTTTTTTTCCTGTGTAGATAGTTGTTAACTTGGTATACTTATTGGGGGGTGTGGGGACAATTGGTGGAGCTTTCTATTCCACCATCTTGCTCTGCCTCTCATTACAGGAAGTTTCTTTTGCCTGCTTTTTTGTTAAAGTGTACCGGTCATGTTTTCTTGTTTCTTCTTATGTTTAGTATTTTTATTGTTGTTGTTGGAAACTGAAAATTTTACATAATACATTGTAGCAATTCTAGGCCCAAGTTTTCTCCTCTGGGTCTTGTTACTACTATTTGCTTGTTTACTTGTTTAGTGACTGGCAAGATTATTTCAGAGTAGTCTAATTCTGCCTTTCAGAATAAAGTCTATGATGTCGTTCCTTAGGTACACAGCTTTGGATATGCTCATATTTACCCTGGGATGCCAGTGGATTTGGAAGGAGTATTTTTTTTTCTTTCTCTCTTTCTTTTCCTGACTAAAACTAGCTTTTCCACTCCATTTATTCCTGGCTGATTGTTCTATTGTTTTAAAAGATGTTCAGAGGCATAAATTACCTCATAGACTTATCAAATTTGGGATCCTTTGTAGGGAAAGTTCCTTGAGGTCACTTTTGATAACTCTTTTGACCCCAGAGGGGCTCTTTCTGGCTATGTCTACCCAATTTCCACTTGGGTAAATACAGTTTAGCCTGTATGTCCAATGAATCTATCAATCTCCTACTGCTTTAGTCAGGGTTCTCCGGAGGGATAGAAATAATAGGATATATGTGTATATGAAAAGGAGTTTATATTAAGGAGAATTGATTAACATGATCACAAGGTGAAGCCCCATGTGAGGTGAAGTCCCATGACAGGCTGTCTCTAATCTGAGGAGCAAGGAAGCCAGTAGTGGCTCAGTCCAAGTCCCAAAGCCAAACAAGTAGGGAAGCTGACAGCGCAGCCTTCAGGCTATGGTTGAAGGCCTGAGATCCCCTGGCAAACCACTGGTGTAAGTCCGAGCCCAAAGGAAGAAGAACCTGAAGTCTGATGTTCAAGGACAGAAAGCATTCAACATGGGAGAAAGATGAAAACCAGAAGACTCAGCAAGCCAGCTTAGTCCACCTTCTTCTGCCTGCTTTTTCTAACCATGCTGGCAGCCAACTGGATGGTGCTCACACACACTGAGGGTGGGTCTTCCTTTACCAGTCCACTGACTTAAATGTTAATCTCCTCTAGTAACATCCTCACAGACATACCCAGAAACAAAACTTTGCATCCTTCAATCCAATTCTGAATCAGTCACCTGATTCAGCACCTTTATATTAACTATCATACCTACCAAATGCCTTTTAGAACAACTTGAACTTTTCCACATTTTGTTGTAAATGAAGTTAGGTCATTTGTGGAGGTATTGGGAACTCTATTTTATGTCCTGTTTCTCTTCCCAGCCCTGGTGCTCATGGCAAGACCACTAGGCTGATGATGCACTTTTCTCTGAGTGACACCCCCAATTTAGGAGCTGAAAGATTGGTATTTGGCACACATCTGATAGCCCTCTCTTCTGGTAGCCTCTCTGGGCTACTCCCATGAGCCTGGCTAAGTGTAATGAGGGCCCTAATATTCTCAGTCATGCTCTGCTCAAAACAGAACATTAATCTCATAATTGGGAATTAGCCAAATGAAGAGAATCCCCACTTCTTGGCTGAACTTGCCCAGCAGTTTGTCTCAGTAACTAAGAGCTGGACAGAGAGATAATCCTGCCTCTCCAAGGAAAATAGCATTTTGACTGCCAGCTGGTGGAGAGGGAGCCCTGTGTTCATGCCTGTATCACTCTAGGATGGTGTTTCTTTCTTACTGAAATGCAGAAGAAGGAAAAATAAGTGTTTTATTTCAACTACCAAAAACTTCATATTTCTCACAGTTTTACTATATTTTCTTAGAAAAATATTTATTTTTAATATACCCTTAGGGACATTTCCTGGAATTTTAAATGCTTGGTTTTTAACTTTGTGGTTTTTGTTCTTATTGTTTTCCATAATTTAATAATTTTGTTGTTTTAATAATAGCTCCACAGTGAAGTTCATCAGTAGAGCTCATCATGCTATCATGCTGGAAGTGGAACCCAGAGATCTCTTGATCCACCTTCCTTTTGGTGATCTTGGAGGATATTGCTCTGCAAGGGGTCTAAGTGGGGCAGCCCAAGATACTTGAAAGAATAGAACTGTGTAATCAGTCAGAGAGTTGGGGAATTAACCTAAGTTTCTTGAACCTCCCTCAATTCCTAGTGTCTACTATGTAGGATTTGCTGTGTCCTATATAGTGGACACTGGGTTGAAAGACTGTGGCTTGAGGGGGCTTTTTGGGGAAGTAAGCAGAGCGATGACAAAACAAACAAAAAAAAAACTTGATACGATTTTCCATGACCAAATCTAAAGGAAGACATTAATGACATAGCAACACTTATAGTACCTATGTAAGAAGATCTTGAAGGAAAACAGAAAGGGAGTGGTTCTGAGTCTAGACAATACAATAGACAAAATAAGAAAGAAATTATACGGTATTATGGAGGTTTCAGATACTAGCATAATATGCCAAAGGAATTCCAAGATGAGATTGAATTATATCTTAGCATCCACCATCCAGCATATATCCAAGGAACTGTTCAGAGCCAGGTACACCATTCTACAATATGCCATGTAATATAATTTATCACAGTTAATTAGCTTAAAAGATTTATTTCAGACTATGCTCTGATCAGGGTGTAAGGAAATGTAGAATTTACAAGTGATGAAATTATGATTCAAGACCCATAAATTTTGCTAGATTTTCAATTAGAGATTGATTATAAATGCTTCTCTGAGGATAATATAATCTTCTGAGATTTTCCCATCTGCAAAATCCAGCTCTCCTAAGCCAATTCCATCTTTAGTCTACCTTGTACAAATCTCACAAGGCATAGCCTAGGACCTATTGCCTTGCCAGGGATGTGTATACAAGTAAGACAACAATTTCTAAGAAATAAAAAAAACCTGAACTCATAGAAAATAAGTAATTCTCTTTTATTCCATTGCATGTTACATATTTTCTTTCTTTTTCATTTATTTATTTTTTTGAGACAGAGTCTCACTATTGTCTCCCAAGCTGGAGTGCATTGGCGTGATCTCATAGTCTCACGGTGTGGATTTCTAATTTTATTCTACAGCAGTCCATGAGTCATAGAGAGACCGGACTGGGAACTTACCAGTGGACTTGTCCACAGGTCCTCAGGGATGGTAGTAGGGTGGGGCAGGCTGATCTTCAGGTCACTCAGGTGAGGACAAGCAGAATACTTAGGCAGTTACAGAATGCTCAGGTAGCAGCAGCCACAGGGCAGATCCAAGGCCTCTCTGGGCTGAGCTTTCAGGAGGGCTCAGGGCCACAACTGAAATAATCAGATGGGACAGGGTGGCTGTGCTGCAGGTTTATCACTGGCGAAGAGAGGCCCCCATCAGCAGCAGTGGAGGCAGGCAGTTGTAAAATGTGTTGCTTGCTTGCATCTGGCTCCAATAGGAGCAGTGGTGGTATCCTTCACCGGGCCATATGAAGGTGCCTGGTCTTCCTGCTCCCTCCCTGAACCTGTGGTGTGGTTGGCAGTGCGGAGGAGGTGCAGTGACAAAGGTGGAAGCTTCAGGGTAGAACACAGGCTTCAGAGGGCTGGGTTACAATCAAAAGGTTAAGGTGGGGCAGGGTGGCCATTCTGTGGGTCTCTGGCCAGGGAAGGTAACACCCCTCAATGGAAGCAGAGGAAGCTGACAGCTGTGGGGCCCGTGGCCTCCTACAGAAGTAGAACCCACCACTGGTGCACGCAAAGATGAACAGTCTCCCCTTTCCCTCTCTAGCCAGGCCATGGCAACAGCAGCAGCCAGGAAAGATACAACTCTGAGGGTGAAGAGTGAAAACCTCGGAAGAGCTCTTTGTTTTAAATCCCTGGCCATAATATGTATTTATTTATTGGCGTTCATTTGGATGGGTTCTCAAATGACCCAATTAGGTAGAATGCCCAGGGCTTCCTATGAGAGACAGCCTTCCCCTATCTTCAAAAGCCCAGTAGGTGACCAGGTAGATAAGGATCAAAATAGTGTTCAGAAAGATAGAGCCATAATTATGCATGACCACTTAAGTCTCTTTAGGATATTGTAGAAGGCACTTGACCACTCAAAGATTTTTAGCCCCTAGACAAAAGAGTCTACATGAGGGTGAGAGACCAAACCCCTAAATGGTAATAAACTGGTTGTCTTCATAGTCTTTTTGTTAGTGCAGGGTTTTGGGCTTTGATACCCAAACTAAATGTTCTTTAGCCAGAAATATGCATTTAATAGAAAGATGTAAGGGAATAGCCTGGAAGGCAAGAGGAGTACTTTCAGTAGGGCAAAAGGTCAGAGATACATGATACATCTTTTCTGTGTCAGATATTATGTGACATAAGGAAATGCACATTAGAATCTACTGGATAGACTATAAAATTTTAAAATGCCTTCCAATAACATTTGCCACTTTTAGTGAAAAGTAGACGAGAGTTTCTATATAATATGTACAGAGAGATCATAAAGTTTTGACACATGCATAGTATTACGTTACCAGCTATTGTAATGTAATATAAACCAATATGCTATTCATTATTCATTTGTTTATGTTTCCACACTTCATTGCCTGTCTGTATATGTAAGACTTGAACTAGATATGTCAAATGTGACTATTACCAATTTCCTTAATCATCTATGAGAATCGAATATAGGATCTTATCTTGAAGAAGTCTAATCTCCCCTGAAATAGTTTTTGGCAAATTCTGCTTGTTAGGGTCACCATATATTGGTTAAACTGACTCAAAGAAATAATCTTGATATGGAAGTTTAAATATTTGAATAAATAAAAAATAGGATGCATGAACTCAGGTTATTGATCTGAATGATCTATAGTATCCCTATGATTTTTTACAATCATATAAGTTTGAGAGCACTAAACTCTAAAAAACTCTAAAATGTCCACGGTTGATGAGAATAGCTCTCATGCCAACCCATGTCCCAGTATATTCTTGCAATAAAATTTAGTCAACTAAGATAACCCATATGCTTTTTATTTTTCTTAAATGACTCAGAGTTATGAGGCAAAGGGGGTGGATTAGTTTGTTTCACACTGCTGATAAAGACATACCCAAGACTGAGTACTTTATAAAGAAAAGAGGTTTAATTGACTCACAGTTCCACATGGCTGGAGAGGCCTCACAATCATGGCAGAAGGCAAGAAGGAGCAAGTCACATCTTATATCCTACATGGCAGCAGGGAAAAGAGAACTTGTGCAAGGGAACTCTTCCTTATAAAACAATCAGATCTCATGAGCCGTATTCACTATCACCAGAACAGGATAAAACAGACCTGTCTCACGATTAAGTCACTTCCCACTGGGTCCCTCCCATGTCATGTGGGAATTGTGGGAGCTACAATTCAAGATGAGATTTTGGGTGGGGACACAGCCAAACCATATGAGGGGATGCCCATTAGTTTCTCAGGGAATGCATGATCTGCTTATATAAGACCAGAGTTTTAAACTATTTATTATGCCTTTCAAAGGTAAATGTTATTTGTAGTATCTGCCTTATTTTATCATCTTCTCCACTCTTCATGGATGGCAAATGAAACTTAGAACATCACTGCAGATTGCTCAACGGCATACAGACACACTATAGGAGGCCAAACTTAAATAATCAGTTTCTACCTGATATTTCAAAGCTCTTTTCAATTCTTCCTGACAGGAGATAGTTGGATGAAATTAGCTCAATCTTAGATGTCTAATCCATGCCATGATTCCATATCATCTAATTACTGATTCATAGAGAGAGCACAGAACATCTCAACCCAGCCCTGTTCCTAATGCCTCAGCTCAAGATATTTACTTTATATGAAGTAGCTTATTCATGACCTTATATTAGGAAGAATATCTCTTATTCATAGGTCTTCTTGAATCAGAACCTTGTACAGTTTCAGGCTCTTGGATGTACATAGACACAGATGTCTCTGGGGCATTAGGGCATGGCCACCCTAAACTTTTCTATCTGAAGTCAAAGTTTAATTTTTAAAAGCACTGCATTAAAACAAAAAGCAGACATTAAGAAGTGCTGTCCTTCATGGGAACTGCTCTCCAGTTTTGCTGGAATAAATATTCTTCACAAGAGAATTAGAGGAACACAAGGCTGGATAATGTCATTTGGGGTATTACTGTAGAGGGACATAAATGCCAGGTTTAGAAATTTTTAATACTGAAATTTAAAATTTGTGTGTTTCTTCCTGAGGACACAGAGCTCCTGTTCCTAATCTTTCCTTCGTCATCACACTCTCTACGTTCAGAGTCTGCACATGGTCCACAGCAAGATGGGGTTGGGAGGCAATGCCAAAAGACATTTTCTGAATAAACATCAATAAGCAGGATATGAACAAGTACCTTTCACAAGAGTGTACATTTGATAACTCTCTCTTGCTAAAATCTTCAAGTAATAAAGTATGACTATCTGAAAGCTTCTTTAAGCATCAGTTATACAGAAAGAAGGTTAAATTGTAGCCCAGAAGCTATGTCAAAGGAGACAAGATGAATGTACAATGGCCTCAAGATTAATGTGCTTTCAAAAGCAGCTTACACACCAAGAAACTATTAGCTCACACTACAATTTCCATTAAAATAACAACAATAACAATAACAATGATGAGCTGTAATGTCGTATCTTAAAAAAAAATAGGATATTTAGATAAAAGGGCATGGGGTACAATTTTAGCTAAAATCTCCTCGTATTTTGTTGTTTGGAGTTAATTGTGAAAGAGTAATCTATTTTTACTGAAAGGATATCTTTCTTATATTTTATTATCTTATTAACAATCTTAAAAATCTTTCTCAGTCATTAAAATTATTCACTTGACAAACTGGAGAAAGTTCTAGCTACTGTAAAATTATGCTCACTTCACGTAACAGATATTTTGTGTGCATATTATAATTTTAGGGGACTGCATTTTACTTATTTTTAATTTTAAAAGAAATTATGTTCTAATAATGGCTTAGGTAATAAGAAAACACATATTCTTACTTTGATTACATTACTATAAATCCCTAGTGTTGAACCAGTCATTTTAGAGATCCTGTGTGTCATTTTCTGTTTTGAAAATGGGAAAATAAATTAAGTACTAATGTATATGGCTTTACAAAACAGTGCACATTGAGAGACATAACGTATAGAAAGGTGATCTCCGTCTTTTGATTGCTCTTCCTACAGCTTTCTGGAACTGTACACAAGGAATAAAACTCACCCCAAAAGATTTGATGTGATACTGCATAATATGATTCTGATAAACTAAAAATAAATAATTTTAAATTTAAACGCATTCAGTTTTGTAGTGTGATCCTCACAACAAGTCAAATCCCGCAAACAAAAAGCAATAACAATATTTATAAATGACGTAATTGTATCAGTAGCAAAGCAACTAAAAGGGGACGGAGCTGGGAATATAGCCCCAGAGCCTTTTGCACACCTCGTCATCTTCCCCATTATTTTGTGTGCACTGGAATATCAGGTATGTTTGCCAGCCTGCTATTTGCTTCTGTGAATACAGTTTCACTTGGACACAGGCACATCAATTTGCTTATTGGCTATGGTTGCTTTTTCACTACAGAAGAATTGAGGAATTGTGACAGAGACCTTATGGCCTGCAAAATCTAAAATATTTACTCTTATTTCTTGGTTCTTTATGGAAAAGATTAACCCCTGTTTTATTCATCTGTAGCGTAGGGAACTTGACTTTTTTTTTTACTCATGTATGCCCACACCTTGCCTAGCATTAGCTGGTCTTCAGTACATGCTTACTGAAAGAAGGATAAAAGGAAGAAAGGAAAGAAAAAGAGAATTAGAAAGAAGAGTAACAACTGAGAATATGTCTAAATTGAACAAAACTAATCTCTTAACATGGGCTTTCTTATCAAAGTAATAACTCATCATGGCTTTACTGCTAGGAAGAAAGTAGGGAAATGAATGAATGAATGAATGAATGATCTGCCATTCTTTTGTCACTACTCAGATTTTATTTCATTTATTTTTTACTTCAAGGTTATATGAAAAGTGGCCTTAGTTAGAACACTTTTGGAGAAGAATACTAACTTCTAGAATGCACTGCTATCTCCTAAGTAAAAAGCTCCACAGCCCGGCTTCTACATTGGCGAGCCTTACATGAATACATCTTCTCAGTTCTCATGAACAACTTTAATTATTAAACTGCATTCACTTCATTTCTGTGGACTTTTCTGCAGATGAGCTAAGTTTTATTTATGGTAAAAGCTAGTCACACAAAAGTAGCACTTTACAAACACCCAGACATGTTCAAATTGGATTTCAAGATATCAATGAATAACTGCACTAAAGATTTTGGAGGATTTTTTAAAACTACCTGTATTTAAGTCTAAACTTCCTTCTCTGATTACTTTTCAGCCTAAAATACAAGATGTTATCTTTCTCAATATGCTGTGTACTCAAAACTGCAGCAATTATTTTGATCACTTCAGTATTGGCATATTAACATCTGAATTCAAAGCTGAAACAATGAATGTGTTAAGAAGGCAATTTGACACCTTCCAAGTTCTTCCTTCCTTCAGCTGCACATCTTAGAAAATCAGCAACATTTGTGCAAACATATGTTTCATTTGTCAAGCTTCAGTTCGTGGGGTCTTGCTTTGACCTGTGATTAACATTATGGGCCTTGGTCTCTGAAACCAGCCTTGAAAGGATAATATGGGCCAGCGGTCAGGGGCCAGTCAGAACAGCTTCAGTTACCGAACACTGTATTTTTTTTTTTAATAAAAGAGAAGAAAAGTCCAATTTCAAAAGATAAAGTTGTTGATTGACTATATTGGAATATGGGGTATGTATTGTAGTACTCTAAGTTCTGCCTTATACCTTAGACTAGAGAGTGTGAGCAGCTTATGCAACTAGGTCAAGATAATCAGTTATGAACCCCTAGGTTTTAACAGATTGGGAAATGATACCAACTTGTATTTCTATGAACTCTGCCTAATACCATGTGTCACTCTGTGCCACTCCTTGTATACAGCAAGCATGTGCATCATCCTGGTTCAAGGGGTCTTTATTCCTTCCAGGATGAAAACCAAACTAGGTAACAAAGCGTTCAAGGCCCCTCATGAGTTAGCCCTCACCTACCTGCTGATACTTGGTACATCTTTTTATGCATTTCAGCTAAACCGTTAGCTGTCTTTTACATGTGTGTCATCAATTTCAGCATCTGTTCCTTTAAACAATACAATCTATTTTTTAAAAATGAGAAGATTGGATTTCTTATTCTTTTCTGCCTCTGAAATCCATTGTTCTCAAAACCCAAAATCTCATGATTAAGAGGAAGGAAGCAGACATCTTCTATAAACACATACGGCCTTATTTTTCAAAATCTCCAAATTCTCCGTTCCATAAAGGCCAGCTTTAGCACCTCCAATCAACTGGAAAATTGTCTATCAAACATTGTTTTACTCTGTTGTACTTTCCAGCATATACCATATCCCGTCCGTATTTATTAAATCCACTCTTTTCTTCAAGATCCAGCTATCAGCACATGCTAAAGAACGCTCCTGTCTACAGGAAGCTCTACAGTAGTTTTGCCTAATGCAGAAACCATTTTGTTTGTATTCGCATCCTATCCCTTCAAAATGTGTCCACCCGCCAGCGATATTGTATCTGGAACTGGTGGGTTCTTGGTCTCACTGACTTCAAGAATGAAGCCGCGGACCCTCGCGATCATTGTTACAGTTCTTAAAGATGGTGTGTCCGGAGTTTGTTCCTTCTGATGTTCACACGTGTCTGGAGTTTCTTCTTTCTGGTGGGCTGGTGGTCTGGCTGACTTCAGGAGTGAAGCTGCAGACCTTCGCAGCGAGTGTTACAGCTCTTAAAGACAGTGCGTCTGGAGTTGTTCCTCCTTCCTGGCGGGATCGTGGTCTCCCTGGCACGGTGAGTATCACAGCTCATAAAGGCATTGCGGACTCAAAGAGTAAGCAGCAGCAAGATTTAACACAAACAGCAAAAGAACGAAACTTCCAGGGCATAGAAAGGGACCCACCTTGCCACAGCTGGATCCGCAGCCTGCCTTTATTCCCTTATCTGGCCCCACCCACATCCTGCTGATTGGTCCATTTTAAAGAGAGCTGAGTGGTCCATTTTACAGAGAGCTGATTGGTCCGTTTTGACAGGGTGCTGACTGGTGCATTTATAATCCTCTAGCTAGACGTAAAAGTTCTCCAAGTCCCCACTAGATTAGCTGGATACAGAGTGCTGATTGGTGCATCCACAAACCCAGAGCTAGACACAGAGTGCTGATTGGTGCATATACAATCCTCAGGCTAGACATAAAAGTTGTCTAAGACCCTACCCGACTCAGGAGCCCAGTGATCCCCAGCCTAGTAGATCCCGGACCAGGGCCGCAGGTGGAGCTGCCCGCCAGTTCCACCAGGAGCGCACCTGCACTCCTCAGTCTTGGGACTGGGCACAGTGCAGCAGGGGGTGGTGCCCGTCAGGGAGGCTTGGGCTGTGCAGGAGCCCAAGGGGGAGGGCGGGTGCAGGTGCGCTCTGGCATGGCTGGCTGCAGGTCCCCCGAGCCCTGCCTGGCAGGGAGACGGCTGAATCCCGGTGAGATTTCAAGCACCGTGCAGGCGGGCCGGCAGTCCTGGCAGACTCGGCACACCTTCCGCGGCTGCTGGCCCGGGTGCTAAGCTCCTTAGTGCCCGAGCCGGCGGCACCCACCGGGTGCTCCGAGTGCGGGGCCTGCTGAGCGTGTGCCCACCCGGAACTCGCGGTGCCCCAGAAGTGCCCAGCGCAGCCCCAGTTCCCACCCACAGCTCTCCTTCCACACCTCCCGGCAAGCAGAGGGAGGCCAGCTCCGGCCTCGGCCTTCCCAGAGAGGGGCTCCCACAGTACAGCAGCGGGCTAAAGGGCTCCTTAAGCGCGGCCAGAGTGGGTACGGAGGCCGAGGAGGCACAGAACAAGCAAGGGCTGCCAGCATGCTGTCACCTCTCAATATCAGTGCTTTACACTCGGTCGTTCTACAGTAAGTTTTAAGGTGTCTTTAACTTTGTCTTGCTTGAAATGTTCACCCAGCTTTTGCTCAAGCTTTAATAGCTGGGAAATTCTCAAGGCATCTTTAATTAATCGTTTCTACTAATTCATTTTTTACTGGTATTTATTGTAACTTTCACACTCTTCTGTTAGGCATAATATCTCCTAATATCCCAATGCATTTTAATACATTTATATTATTTTATTTGCATATGTATGTATATGTATATGTGTGTATATATGTATATATACATATATATGTGTGTATATATGTATATATACATATATATGTGTGTATATATGTATATATACATATATATGTGTGTATATGTGCATGTGTGTATACATATATATTTCCATATTTGCATTCCTTGGTAACATTTTATCTCCTTAAGGGAAAAATTTTTGTTTATTCATTTCTATATCCCCAGTCAGCTGTGTTGGTACAGGTCTTAGCACTGATAAGCATTAAATCTAAAGTTATTGATTAGATGAGTCTTTAACTTTTTTCATAAAGCCATAGCATAATCTAGTGTTGCACTGCATCTTGGAAAAAGATAATAAAAATTTTTCAGGTGAGGCAATATGGAGTCTTTTTACCAAAATTATTTAACTCATTCTTAAGTCCGTTTGCTTACCACAGCTACCTGTTTCTAACAACTTTATAACACCATTAAACAAATGTATAATACACTGGTAATCATTGCCTGAGTACTTTTTGGCCCTTTCACAGGCTAAGAGGTGATGCTAACAAAAATATGCTTAGAGCCTAGTAGTTATAAACAATGATATCTCTGAGATATTGTTGTAAATAATCCTGAATAATACATAGGTAAATACACACACACACATCTCTTGCCAAAAAAAAATTAAGGGAGAAAGAAGTGTAGGAAAATGGGAAGAGGAGAGAAAGACAATGTAAGGAGGAACAAAAGAAAGCAAGCCTCCCCCAAAGTTACATCTCTTCAGTTATTTGAACATCAATATCTAAGGTGACATGTTATTGCTAAAATTAGAAATATTAATAAAGATTTATTGAGTCCTTGCTATGTTCAAGGTAGTAAATTTGATGAATTAGACAAATTAGTCTGTGCTATGTTCATGGAATTATTGATTTTTGTTTTCCAAAAATAGAAGGCTTAAGTAAATGTAATTAGTTTGTATGGTTTGTATTGTTTTTAAAGTTCTAGAGCACATCCTAGAATTCTCTCATATTGTCAATGTATTTGTATTTTTTCAAAAAGTATAGGACTTGGTAACAGTGAATTTAAAAGTTTAGTGTTTATACCTAAGCAACAAATATCTTAGTGAGAAGAAACTACATCATAAACATTACTTGTATTGCCAAAGAAGACCACGAGTTGCGGTAGCTATAAGAAGAATGAAGCTGCACCTATGACATTATCTATGATAGACATGACAGTCCAACTTTGCCTCACCTGGATGAAATGCCTAGAGATTGAGTTCATTTTAAGAATCGCACTTTCAAAATGAAGTACTATGTAGGAAAATGCAATGCAGGCAATCTAGAAATGAGTAGCCAGAGAAAATGAGGGGCCTTTCCATCATGCCTTCTGAGGAACATTTGGCATCTCAGAGTTCCTTTACACTGAAGAGAGAAATATCTTGTGTTTCATGAAAACATTAGTTTTTTTAAAGATCCCAGGGGAGGTAGGAAAAGTAAGAATAATGGAGAAAGGCAATATATATTCTTAATTTGATTCTAATTTTAAATGAATTTTCCCACATTGAGTGAATTATCATGGGAAATACCAATTGTTGCCCTGTAACGGGGAGTAGTTTAGAGCAGAATTAGAATAGAGGACTTTTTTTTTTTTTTTAATTTTAAGTTCTGGGATACATGTGCAGAATGTGCAGGTTTGTTACAGAGGTATATATGTGCCATTGTCGTTTGCTGCACCTATCAACCCATCATCGAGGTTTTAAGCCCTGCATGCATTAGGTATTGTAATTTTTAAGCTGCAAGGGACCTCAGAAGTCATCTGATTATAATATACCAAACTTTTCTTGCCCTCACATCTGAATTAAAGTTAAACACTGTTTTAACAAATATCTTTCTGGTTTGGAGATAGGAGATTTTTAAAAAATGGTGTAGAAATTCAAGGCCCTAAAAGTAAACTGGTTAGTTCCTCCATATTAAAAATTGTTATACTCAGGAATCACTGTCCTCATATGTTTCCATTACCCAGCTCCTAGAACAAGCCCATAAAACATGGTTGCAACAAGCTGAACTCCTGGACTCATTCTGTTGTTCTTCCAGGATTGTAATTATACAGGCAATATTCTCCATGAAACTGGAAAATCTCACTCCCTACTCGAAATAATTGCAAGAGGTCTTTTTTAAGTTTTTTTGTTAGTTTGTTTTTACAGAATTGACCCATTTTAGCATTAGAAATCTCTGATGCTATTGATTAGCAAAGATCTTGCATGGATCTGAATCTACTGACCTGAATTCATTTCTTCTTTCTTTTTCTCGCTATCATTTTCTCTCATGACTAATCATCTTCTTCTTGGACAGTGACAACAATTCTTCAGTTGCCATCTCCAGTTTTTTCAGGTTAACTCCATGAGACTATACCATACTATGCTCTTATGTAAAAACCATCATTGTCTCCCCACTGTCTACCGGTAAAATCCAATCCCCTAAGCATGACACACACACACAAACATTTATCAAACAACTTAGCTTTTGCTACCCTGGTTACCTTTACTAGGACTTCTATCTTTAACTTGTGTTTCTGTGAACCATTCATACTTTATGGCATAGTGTATGTCATGCTTCTGTGAAAACTACCCTATCTCTCTTCTCAAAAGTAAAATTCATATCTCCCTCCATTACTTTTCCATGGAACTTTAAAATGTTTTCTTTCCTTAAATTTTGAATTCTTTGGTTTGTCTTTGTGTTTCCCTGAGATTTGAACATATAAATAGGTTATATTTATGGAATTAATAACTTTTTGAAAGTTTAAGATAAACCAACATGGTCACCAAAAATAAATGCTTTAAAAAAAGTCAGTCTTTCTCATTTCCCCTGCAATATTTACTTCTCTTATAGTAGTTTCTATTGCTGCATGCTTATCCATAAAGTTTCATTTTTTAAAAAAGCTTAAACTTTGTTTCCATATTCTGAGCGAGAATGAAGCATAAAACAGAGTCTGTAGACCCTTTATTATACTGAAACTGAAGCTAAACAATGCATGACAAAATGTTAGTTGGCAACCTTGGATATTTTGTAGTTATTTTATGTTCTAATTTTCAATCCTCTACATGCCCAAATTAATTTCTAATAAATTTGTAAATATTACTTCTACTGTCTGTATTACCACAGCACTGAAATTTTAAGCTAGTATATAAGATGATAATAAGGCATGGTAAGCCAACACAAAGTGTGAAATGCATATTATCAAGGCTATATAGCCTATAAAGTGCATTTCTTTTCCCAAATCTGGTTGATAGCATAGATGACCAACTGTCCACAATTTCTAACACTCTTTCTTTATTCAGATGGGTAAACATACTTCTCTCACATTGTCAGTTATTGCCTTTTATAATCTCTCTCTCCTCCTCCTCCTCCTCCTCCTCCACCTCTCCCTCTCTCCCTCCCTCTCCCCTTCCCCTTCTTCTTCTTCATTTTGGATAGAAACAGGGTCTCTCTGTGTTGCCCAGGCCGGTCTCAAACTCCAGGGCTCAATTGATTCTCCTGCCTCAGCCTCCCAAAGTGCTGGAATCACAGGTGTGATCCACCGTGCCTGCAAAATTGCTGTCTTCTATCTCCCTTTGATCCTAGTGAAAAATGGATTAGCTCTCATCCTATCATTGCCCCAGAGACAACATCATCCAGTTCTCCGTCAGTGATTACTAGGCATTAACTAGCATTCAAACAAGTTGCACCAAATGAAATAAAATTTCTATTAAAATCACTTTAAAAACAACTTAGAAAGCAACAAGAATATAATTAAAGGTACAGCGGGGAGGAGGAGATAAAGGGGCAGCTAGCAAAAAGATTGAAGTATTAACAGAGAAAAGCAGCAGAGATCATGTTGCTACCAAATAAGTAAAATCATGCATTCTGGCCTTCACTTCCTCCTTTAATACTCCTAAAGTAACTACCATACAACCATGTCATTTACTGTCCAGTAACATTTTCCAGTTGATCTCATTCTATCATGTGACCTTTTTCCCACACAGTTCTACAGTCACTGCCCCTTTTCTTAGAAACTTTCAGAAAGATCAGTCACCTTCATTCTGTTTCCAAGGTGCTCTCAGACAGGCCCAAAAGTTTTCTTCCTTCTGAATGGGAGTGTTAGGAGCTGAACTGAGACCACTTAAAATTCATAGGTTGGAATCCTAACCACCAGTTTCTGCGAATGTGACTATAGTTGGAGATAGAGTCTTTAAAGAAGTAAAGTTAAATGAAATCACTGGAGTGAAACCTAATCCCATATGATTGGTGCTCTTGTAAGAAGAGCATGTTTAGGACAGCCACATACAGAGGAAGGACAATGTGAAGACACAAGGAGAAGATGACCATCTGCAAGTCAAGGAAAGATGCTCTCAGGAGGAACTAACCCTGCAGACACGGACATTTTGATCTCAAACATCTAGCCTCCAGAATTGAAATAAAATTAATTTTTGTTGTCTAAACCACCAGGATATGGCAGTTTGCTATCAGCCTAGCCAACTAATATGTAGATAAATAGTTTTTTTGTTGTTGATCAAAAACTTTTAAAAATGGTTATGTAATGAGTTTTTAAATTTAATCTCAATGTTTATTGACACCATTAGTATGATTTTTGCAGCTCCTCTCTTATACTTTAAAATAAATTCAACCAACCACAAAGGTGCTGCTAATTTGCTAGGGCAATGTGAGAATAAAAGCATATCCTTCAGTCAGCAAATACTGAATACCTGCTTTGATCAGGAAAAGTACAAAGCAAAGAGATGCTGTAAGTACTTCCTGTCAGGATCAAAATCTAAAAGAGGAGGAAAAACTTAGCAATATAATGTAAAATTAAAATTGTGATATGGCTTCTATTTTGCTTTCAGAATCTGGGGTACGCTTATGAATAGAAGAGAGATCAAAGCATGTAATACTGAATTACAAACAACGAACAACTTCCCCAAATGTATTATTTCACAGCAGAAACAGAGTTGTGTTTAGAAAACAGCTTAATATCTTGTTGAAAAATTAAAGAAGGAAAAAGGTGGAAGGAGAGACAGAGAAATAAGAAAGTGAAAGGGATGGGTATAAAGAATACCGTGTCACCACATTGTATGTAAGGAAATTATATAATTAGCAGAAAATTCAAAAGATTCATGAAAGCCCCAGGCTGCCTTCCCTTAATGACATTTTGATATGGTTCCCTGAATGGAATGAATTTCCCACCAGTTTTCATTTGTTCAAATTCTTTTTCAACAGGTTCAGCTCACATGGCCTGTACTCTATGGAGCTTTCATTAATATATCAGCAAATTACTTTTCTCATTGTCATCTCCTTTTGCACAGTACTTTGGACATACCTATCCTAGAATTTACTAAACTACATTACAATTACTGATTTGCATGCCTTTTTCTTCCATTAGGCTGTAAGCCTAAGGTTACAACTTAAAGTCTGAAATAATAATTCAGAAAATAAATGCCTGGAATGACATGTAAGGAATAGGAAAGCAGCTATCTTTAGAGCTCAGGCAGGAGAAAAGAACAATTGTTTTTGAACACTTCATGATGGAAATACATTTCAGATGAATTTTGAAGTAATATGGATAGATCGAGTGGCACTTTGGGACATTCCTTCATTCAGCAAATATTCATTGGGAACATACATTTGGGTTAAGCACGGGGGATTGCTTAGAAGTAAATTTATAAGAGACTAGTAAGACAGCAAAAGTCATTAGAATAAAAATGGAAGGAAACATATAAAAATGAATGTAAAGATAAGTTCAGTTTTCATCATTGTCTTCGGTATATATGTACCATCTCATTGTTTTCATGTCAAGCTTCCAAACAGGCAAGTATTAAATCAATGCCAAACCTAACACTCAAGAAAGTTTATTGGAAGCTGTATGGCATTAAGTTTTAAACTCAAATATTGAACATCTTCAATACTACTAAATTAGTATCCTTTAAGGTTATTTTCAACCCTGATATGCATGTACACATTAAAATTTCACGATATGTGCACTTCTATCCATACATGTCTCATGGCTTATTAGAAGGAATGATTGTAATGAACTTGGTTTAATAAATTTGCTAGGAAAGTGTCATGTTATCATTATGTTCCTGTTTTTACATTTTGAGTATTATATTGAAGAGATACTGGATAAAAGAACAAAGTATAAAAATGTCTTTTTGTGGAGAACCTCTCATATCCAAAGCACAAACCTAAACTGACCCCCTACGGTGCCCCTGTCAAGTAGATATTCTCTTTCAGATTTGGAAAAATTAAGACAGATGTTTGGTGTCTTTGACAAATTCATAAAGCACATCACCATTGCACCTGTCAGGATATAGTATCCTGACCTTACATTGCCATTCATTTGATGATCTTGCAAAGATCATTCATCTTCCTTGATCTATCTGCACAATAAGTGTGTTATCCTAAAATCTAGTCATCAATGATCACTGAACACTTCCTAAAGCTGATACCACGGTTTATTTATGCATTTAATTATCTATCTGTCTATCTATCTATTTATCTATCTATCTCCCACTTTGTACTAGAAAATATTTTAGATGTCTGATTTATGTGTCACCTTGTCCTTTCAATTAAAATTAAGTCACAATCCCAGAGCTCAGAAATAGGAAACATTGAGACTAATGTGAATGACAAATATAATTGGTTTAAAAAAAATGCCAAAAGCATCTATACATGTAACAACACAATGATATATTTGGGTGCTTCTGCTTTATACATATGTATATTTGAGGGACCTTTATAAAACAATATATGGTAACTATCAACGTGTTTTACTGTATTTGTTAATTATTAGGTTGGCACAAAAGTAATTGCTGTTTTTGACATTATAATAGTTCAATTAGAGTAGAATGACAATAACGCCTCCACGTATTTATATAAAACATTATAGTTTTAAAATTGTTTTCATATGTTTATTTCTCTTGGGCCTAACATTTTTATCCCTGTAAAATAAAGATCACCTTTTTGTCTTATGCCTGATTTGTAGCAAGATAAAATAAATTCCAGTGAATGTAAATACAGTATCTAAATCCAAGACTTTCCTTGACCTTTCATTAATTCTTCTCTGTCTCTTTAGATCAATTCAGAAAATTAGAATGAAGGTGCAAATAATTTTTCAGAAATTATGTGTACCTCTGATATATTTTTATTTGTGACAGTATATTCATTGTTCAAAAATTTAAATGCACATGCTTCTTTCTTTTGAATTGAATATAAAGTCTTTGACACAGAATGCAAAGTCTAGATCATAAGATGCTACACTGAAACAGGAAGAAGGAAAGCTTGCTGTAAGGGAGGTTTGGCGGAAATGAAACATAGGGACTTGCAGTAACAGTGGTAAATGAATGCTTACTAAGCGAGGTAAATGTTACAGTGTAACTAATTCGGACAAGAGGGATGTCAGTCAGTAAACTGGTAGTGTCTCCCTAGTGCCTTCCTAGTCCTTCAAGAAGACTCGTCCTACATCAAGTCAGAGACTGAAGTCACAAGAGCAGGATCAGTGTTACACGAAGATAGACGGGCAGTAACTCTCACTCAGATGTTTCCTTTGCCAAATCAAAAGGCAACCTCAACAACATCTGAACCTCTGAGCCTGTATTTTCAACTTCCATGTATGTGCCCAGACAGATTTAAACTACAAGTTCTGGAAATCATTAATTAAAAAGCCTGGAAATTTCCAATTCCAGCATTATGGATACTACTTGAAATTTTTCTGAAAGTCATCCCAATTTTTAGCTGTTAATCTATTGTATGTGTGATTTATCTGGCAAATGGAGTAATGGGGTGTGACCACCACTTTTAGCCTACACCTAAAGCCTTTTTTTGTGACACCTATAATGAGAAGCAATGATATGTGACTATTATGTGCCACATTGTGCTGTGTTACAAATTATGAGCCTGCCTTTCTGATAGATTAGGGACAAAGACATAACCTCTTCTCTTCATTATTACCATGGTAGATGCCCTTTTTTATACCATGATCCAAATCAAGATTGGGTAATAATAATAAATCAATAATAATACAAACAGCATAATGATATAACAATGAATGACATAATAGCTAACTCATATGTGGTGTTTATTATATGCCAGCCATTGTTCCAAGTGATGTATTATATGTATAAAATATATATTATTATATTATATAGAATAACAATTATATAATTTTATATAGTATATGTAATATACTATATAAATGTAGTTAGTATATACTTTATATATAATAGACAAAATAGTATTATATATAAAATATAGTAACATATATAAAATATAGTCTTTTATATACACTATAGTATATATAAAACAAAACTATAGTTTATACAGTATATATAAAATATATACTAACTATATTATATGGTATATTACATATACCATATGAAATTATATAATTGATAATCTACATAATATATCACTTGGGACAGTGGCTGGCATATAATAAACACCACATATGGGTTTATATACACATATATATATATAAAAGGTATATATATATATGGTAATACCTTTTATATACATATATACCATATATATATATATACACATACACCTTTTATAATATGAATAGCAAGATATTTTGGCTTATATATTTTTAAATGAAGTGTCATTGCTAACAGTTTTATAAACTACTTTTTTATCTTAACAGTATATTAAATTTGTTTTTCCATATCATTAGTACACTACCCGAGAACAGTGGTTCTTTAAGGGCAAGAAATGAAGAGAATCTGCTACAATAACCTGTAGCCACATTGCTGAGCACAAGTAGTGTACTTGGTGAATAACTCTGGCTGGCAAGTATATTTTGAAAAATTTCCCCAGAAGATCTTATTATCCATTATACCCACCTCCCAACCCTCTCACCCCCTAAACTTCTATTTTATAATAATTTTAGTCAGTACATTTCATAGAATGGATATGAACTAATCATTTCTCTATTGTTGTGCATTCACATTTCTGCAAGTGTATTATTATTATAAGAGGACTGTGATAAATATCCTTGAAACTACAGTTTTAAATTGTTTAAAATTATTAGTATTGTTATGAGAATCAATTTAAAAATTTGAAGAATTCTATGCTTCTCATACACAATTCCCAAAGTCCTCCATTAGCAATTCTTTTTTTAAAATAATGGCTCTAATACCCCCAAATTACCTTTATTTTTGTAATAAAAATGCATCTTGGCATCTAATTTGAATTTATTAAATATTTGTCCAGTTTATTGACCCTCTATTTTTTCTTAAATGATATACTTGTATAAGTATTTTGGAAACTTGTTTCTTAGTATGTTTGGCTTTTTAAATTGTTTAGATTTTTCGTATACTTTATATATATGAAAATTATATGAAAAATAGCAAAAATATGTAGCATAAAATATATGCTATCATATATGTTACTTAAAATGGTTTCTTAAGAGTTAATATGGACTATTTCATAACGTCTTCGAGTAATGTAGTGAAGCTAAATTTATCCTACTTTTCTGCCTTCTTTAAAAACATATAAGAAAGATTTAATTAAAGGTCATTGCTAAAATTTAGAAGTATGGAAGCCAACACAGTATGGTGGAATGTGCCATTGGGTAATATTAGTTATTTTATTCTCCTCATTATAAAAAATAATTAAAATAAAAACCATATTAAAGGTGAAATTATTTGATATTATTATTTATATTTTCATTTTCTTTATTTACATTGCTAAGAGTTTTACATTTTAAAAAGTTTTTTTCTTGGTATTTCTTAGAATTCAAGCACATACTTTGGACTGACCTTTTCATTTATGGACTCACCTCAAAGTCCTCACTTCGTAAAATGAAAAATAATAGCACTGGTTGGAAGTGGTATTAAAAAGACAGAGAAAGTACAAGAGCTTTCTTACGGCTTTCTTAGCTCCAGAGGCTCTGCGTGCTCTATATTATTTATCCATTTATTTATGTATTTATTCAGCAAATATTTCTGGGAAGCTGTTTAGCATATACCTTTCTTGTTTTGTTTTTTTCATAAATGGTGCTAAAACAGATCTGTTGTGAGAAGTATTGATTTAATATACAGTGAGAACAATGACACACCTAAGACATAATACTTGGCTGTTGGCAGGTTTCTTTTTCTAGCTGAATTCCTCTTGCACTCTGGCCTAGCAGCTCATGGTGTATTTTCTTGTCCGGAACTGTAGCTCTTCCACATGCCTTTAGAAAAAGCTGAATACTGTGCCATTGCATGCCAAGATTCAGTGGTGTTCTAATTTGCAAAACTGAATGAAAGTTATGCTTACGACCTCATAAAAGTACTTCAATTCTAAAGTAAAATAAAATAATATAATTTGTCTCTAAGTATTTTCGACTACATTTCTTCCCTAGAGTAATTCCAATTGTAGAATGCATAACATGTTTTGTTTTTTGTTGTTGGTTTTGTTTTGTTTTTGAGAATAAGACCATTTTGTTACTAACAAAATACAAATCGATCATTAAATATTGAAACCAAGTTTGTTTTTAGCTACAGTGGGATGTTCATTCGTTGTGGCAGTTTAGTATTTAGCTTTGTCATGCTTTGAGCATTTAATAATTTTAGAAAAGCCATCCTGAGTTTAAGTAAAAGTTAAACTTTTCCACTTTTCTGTCAGGATTCTACTATGTCCAACAAAACCATTGAAACTAAGCAAGATTAGCCTAAAGGTTGAAACTATATGGCTATGCATAATATGACTTTATAGTCAAAGATGATTTTATCAATACAGAAAGCCATCCCTATGGGTATTATGTCAGGGACAATTCTGTGGTTAGGTCTGAGTCTCTCCTCAGTTCTCATCGTCTCCTTGGTGATGGCACAAACCATATTATATAGCTGCTTGACTTCAGCGTAGAGTTATGATGGCCAGTCATATCCAGACCCTTGGTGCTACTCCCTGATACTGTTCATTTCCTCTGGTTGTTTCTATTTACCATCCCCAGAGCCTCAGCTTCTGTGAACCTTTTCCATTTTCACAAGCACTAATGCCAAGCTGTCCTTGCTCACATGCCAGATTGCTTTGCTTCTTCTCTCTAGAAACTGAATTTCTTCAACACCTTTTGAGATACTATTTATATGAGACACGGGAGAAACCAAGATGAGTAAGATATCACTTTACCCTCTAGAAGTACTGGGTGGAAAAGAAAGGAAATGCTATTTATAAAACATGATGATGTACTAGACATGGTGCTCAGTGCTTTATATGCAGTATTTTATTATAAAAATCTATTAAATTGAGCTGAAGACCAACTCTTCTGATTTCCAGTTTCCTAATTTAGCTATTAATGAAATTAAATCTTTGTGATAATGTATGTACATGTTTATTTACTTGCAGATGATCTGTGGGAAGTGGTAGCCCTGAGGAAAAAAGAAGAGAAGGAAAGAAAGAGAAAGAGAGAAAGAAAGGAAGGAAGGAAGGAAGGAAGGAAGGAAGGGAGAAAGAGAGAGAAAAGAAAGAAAAAGAGAGAGAGAGAAAGAGAGATAAGAAAGAAGAAAGAGAGAAAAAAGAGAAGGAAGGAAGAAGAATGAAAAGGAAGGAAGGAGGAAGAAAGAAAAAGAAAAAGAAAAGGAAGGCAGGAAGAAGAAAGAAAGAAAAGGAAGGAAGGAGGAAGAAAGGAAGGAAGAAAGAAAGAGAGAAAGAAAAAGAAAACGAAGGAAGAAAGAAGAAAGAAAGAAAAGGAAGGAAGGAGGAAGAAAGAAAGAAAAGAGAAATAAAGAAAAACAGAAAGAGAGGGAAGGAAGGAAGGAGAAAAAGAGAGATAAGAAAGAAGAAAGAAAAGAGAGAAAAGAAAGAAAAGAGAAAGAAAAAGGAAAAGGAAGGAAGGAAAAAGAAAAGGAAGGAAGGAAGAAGAAAGAAAGAAAGGAAAGAAAGAAAGAAAAAAGAGAAAGGAAATAAAGAGAAAGAAAAAGAAAGAAGAGAAAGAAAAGAAAAGAAAGAAGAAGGGAGGGAGGGAGGAAGGAAGGAAGAGTGAGAGAGAGAGAAGGAGGAAGGGAGGGAGAGAGGGAGGAAGGAACGAAGCAGTGGGAAGGAGAGACAGAGGCAGGGAGGAAGGCAGGGAGGGAGAAAAGAAGGAAGAAAAGAAATAAGGGAAGAAAAACACAAAAAGCTATGCTGGAAGTATATAATGTGGCTGAAAGTTTGAATTAAACAGTCAGGGGTCTTAAGAAATTTAGTATTTATTGAACAACTGCTGTGCACCATCAATATTATATGTGTTATAAACATCTCACAGAAACTTTGTAACTAACCTATGACTTGGGTAATATTATTGTTATTTTACAGATGGTAAAACAACTGTAGAATTAATGGTTCTTAAGTTTCATATCCACCAACACATAGCTAGTGAAGGAAAAGCTGTGCCTACCAACTACAGATTTAATATTCTTTAGATAATTTTTAAATTGGAGAATTCATAAACCTTGAGAACTTAAGAGACTCTAAGGTACCAAAAGACAGTTGAAGCTGAAGAGCAATGATAAATTCCTTGAAGAACCTCACAGAATTTGAGGATGTAATCTGTAGCATAAATACTGAGATACAACACTGGAGAACTTTTCTTCCACTGTTGGGGAACAGCCTCCTACTTAAGCAGTTATATTTAATATTATATATAGTAATAAAATGTTATTTAATTGGATAATGTTGAATAATGTTTTCTGAGCCATTTCTTCTCAATATTCTTTCTCTCGCTCTCTCTCTCTCTCTTCCTTCCTAGATACTATTCTCTAAATTTAGAATTTGGGGTGCCTCCTCCAACCCTATGGCTTTAAGAGCATTTAGTAATTAAACATAGGAACAGATATAATTAGTTTGTCCTCTTTTTGTAGAGCTTGATAGCTCACAAAGTACTGCTATGTATATTACCTCCAGTTGGAGATCCTGGTATATTTCATTTGACTTCATCACTTGGAATTTTTAGATAAAGAAGATGAAAACTGGCTGGTAAATCACATAACAGTGGCTTTCTTTAACCAAATATTTCAAAACATTAGTATATATCTTCTCTAAAATGTGGTAACTCTGGGCTGTTTGAATCTTATGATACACTTTATCACCTAAACCTGCCATTTTCTCTTTGCTTTTCTTATAAATCAATTCAGAGCTTTTTCCAAACTGTGAAACAAAGGCACAGTAAAGGTTCTAAGGGGAAACCATTACACTTTTTTTAATCCATTAAAAACCCAAACCATAAATATTGGAGACTAAGAAATCTTTTAGGTCATTGATTCTGCAATTTCCCAAAGGTGGAGCAATAACTGAACCAACAGAATCAGTTGTTCAAGAACAGAATGCCTATTAATATCAATTTAATATCTTCTCTCTGAGAAGACAATTTGCTTTTGAGTGGACACTGTAGTTGTTTCTAGTGAAAAGTAAATAATATCTTCTTTTTGAAAACATGCATTTAATGAAGAAGAATCCCTCCTATGACTGAAATAATGTTCTTCCCACACATCTACAATTCTATGGCTAATAAAAGGGATTATCAGGCAAATAGAAATGTAGTTTACAATTTCAATAGCTCACAGCATTCCTTTTTACCTCAATAAGTAAATTAAGTTTTTATGCCTAAAAACTACTTAAAAGTCAACTTTTCAGATCTGTATTATTCTGATAGCGTATAATGAATACTTTGTCATAGCAAGTAACAAATTTTATTATAGCTTTAATGCTTAAAATTCCATCTGTTTCCACAAACAGAGCATGAATACAGGAAAGCAACCATTAATTTTAAATGCACTAAAAAAAATTCTCATAGTAAAGGGCTTCTAAAAGGCATTTGAAAATGTTCAGGCAGGGTCTCTTCATGGTGTGTGTCATGCCTCTGTTTTAAATGCATTAGTTACTCAGAGCCATCCATATCTATCTTATAGATATCTGTAAAAGAAAGACAATATTCTTTTAAAATGGGGAAATATGACTGATTTGGTAATAGGATAAGCAAGGATCGTTTGCCTATTCATCTATAGTCTTGCAATTACAAGGAAGTAAGCAAATAACTTGAGCCTTTGTTTTCATTATTGTGATGATATTTTTTCATCAAAATCACCATTCACTTATATATTCATATTTATTGAACACCCACTATGTGTTAAACACTCTGTTAGGCCATAAAAATTCAGAGATGAGAAGCACAGGCTCTGTCTTCAAGAAGCTCACAGTAAAGTAAATACAGACAATGCAGTAAATAGGCAGGATATAGAGTGGAAAGGTGTTTGCTTGTTAATCAGAGAGGAATCAGAGAATGTTTCTCCCGGAGGTAACCTATGAGGAGGGTTTAGGCATTAACTAGGTTAAAAAGAAGATAAGTATTATATTCAGGATTATCTTTCCAAATTGATATTATTCCCTGCCATTTTGTAAATAAGAATGCAAAATATCGAAAAAGTTAAGTAGTTTAAATAGGGTCACTCTGTGAATAAACCTACAACAGGCAAGAATTATTCCACTGAAAGCACCTTCTGTGTTTTTCACATGCAAATATGGGGAAATATCTCACTATTTAATAATAGTTAAGTATTATTAATAATTATAATCCATTGAGATTATTGGTTTGTGAGTTCTCTTTATCAAATAACGGATTGGATTTATAATTTCATATTTGAGGATTATTTTTATTTTTAATCCTAAACCACTGATCATCACATTTGGCTGAGGCAAAATATCTGTAAATGTTCTCACTGTCTTATAATTAAACAAATAAATAATTAACCTATGGAATGAGAGGGTATGAATTGTTTAAAAGTGTCCATTTGCACTATATATCCTGGTGAAATAGCACAGGCATGAAAAGGTAAACGCAAATGAAGAATATGGATTTTCCTAAGTCATAATCATCACAACTCTCCTATAACAGATGCATCCCTGAACTGCTTATATGTATCTAAATCTAGGTAAACAGTCCTCTGAGATGACACTAATATGCTGTTAACAGTGATGATGCAAGCGATATTAATGATGCATCCAAGGTGTATAGATATATGTTTAAAAACCAGCTTCCCAGAAGCAAAATGCTCTCATCTGTATGCAGCATTTCTCAATTTTGTGGTATAAATACTCTCACAATGGCTAAATTTAAGCTACTGATATTAAATCACTGAACTGAATTCAAAATTAAGAAGAAATGCTTACGATTACCTTTTGTATGCTCGTATGACTGAATTATAGCATGTCACTGGAAATGTACAACAGATCTTACTAGATTTACCCAAGGCAAAAGAAGCATCAAATTAAATTTTAGCAAAATTATAGGATGTCACAATTTAGAAAGGCTAAAGATATTGCTCTAAGAAAAAAGTTACCAATATGTGTTCCACTAAAATTTGCGAATTCCCATCTTCCTTTAAGAGATCAAGAAGGCCAAACTATTTTCTTAATAATATTTGCTTTTTGCTGTGTAAATATTTGTAGTGACAGTATGACAGTAGCAATGGGTAAAACTGTGGGTGCTCTAACACAGATCAAGGTAGTGGCACTAAGCTGTTTTATGCATCTTTGCATTCTTCAATGCCACTAATATGCAGTAAAAGTTTCACTTAACAGTGTCCTGGATGAAGCAGTAAAACATTAATTTTTTTAAAAGGTCAGCCTTTAAGTTCATATCTTTAATAGTGTGTGAGATGAAACAAAAAGCATGCATAAAATATGTCTGTTACCTTCAGAAATATGGCAGACAGCTTGAAAATTACTGGGCAATTGTTTGAGTCCTGAGCCAAAATAGCTGCTTTGGTTTACAGAAATCTTCTTTGCTTGAAAGAACAACTGACAAACTACAGTTATTTACTTTTGGGTAATTGGCAGAAACTTTCTAAAAAAAAGTATGATGTAAGTTTATCATTTCTATTAAGACAATTAGCATTATTTGATGCCAACAATAAAATTTTAACTTTCAAGAAAACTTAAAAATCTGGAAAATGTATGTGTTCCACCATGAACCTCACAGCTTCTCAATACTCAAAACGTCTGATGAGATTGGTGGTGAAATTGGTGAATGGAATTTTTTTGATGTATTATAATGAAATGTGTCAACGTTTGGGAGCTAAGCATTGCTCAATGAACCATTGTTTTCCAAATGACAAATGTTTGTGTTATAAAATAAAACATGGGTAAAAGATCCATTCAAAATGCAAGATATTTTAATGAATTTTAATATAAAAGAGAACAAAAACTTTATGATATGGAATCAGATTCCACATTGTAACTAACCCTTAAGAAATTTATAGTTGTTAAGTTTTGTTACAGTATTTAAGAAGAATAGCTACAACTATCTTAGAAAGCTATTAAATTTATTCTTCCCGTTCCAACTACGTATCTGTGTGAGGTCAAATGTTCTTCTCCACTAAAGCGACCTAGGCTAGAATTTGAATGTAGAACAACTATAGCAATTGAGCTGTTCTTCTATTAAGTCCCAAATTAGTACAATTTATAAAAATGTAAAACAATGCAATTATTTCTACTATATATTTTTGTTTTGGAAAATACAATTAATTTTATTAATAGTGAATTAATGAGTAGTGGATTTATTTTTGTTATTTCAAATAGAGTAATAAATATTTTAAAATTTGTTCACAGTTAATTTTGATTATATATGTGTGTGTATATATATATACACACACACACACTTTAGTAGATTTTCCATCTATACAAAGTACTTTGTAGTTTTCAATAATTTTTAGGAGCGTAAATGTGTACTGAGACCAAAATGATTGAGATCCACTGCTTTAACACACATTAAAACTATCTGCCAAACTTTAGAATCACACACACACACACACACACACACACACACACACACACACACTATAGAGAAAATTTGAGAAGCCTCTCTTGTAATTCTGATGACTCAAATGAACACTCTGGGTAAGAACAGTTTTTCTTGGGACATCCAGTGTTAAAATTATGTGAACATGAATTTAAATCTGAGTCCCCAAATCCAAAATAAACCCAGGTTTGCTACTTGGCAATAATTGCCTCCCTACCTATTAACTATGTCATATTTATAACTCATACAGGTTACTCATTATCACTACAGTTGGGGTTTCTCAATGTTCAAAGTTTTCTGAGGTAGGAGTTCCAATTAGTATCACCTCAGAGTGTTGGTATAATTATTAAATGAGAAAAGTACTTATTTAACATAAATTATTTGAACGATTTTTATGCCTTTTGCTTTTTTTATTATCTTGTTATTTTTACTTTGTTACAATTATTTTGTTAGTAAGTAGTCCCATAGCTTCATTTTTTCATTATCCATGATGGGAATCACCACCCCTTCTAAGACAACATATTTCCCTACTCTATGAAAAACTTTTCATTATTTCATCAATGTGCCTCTTAGCTTTCAATTTACCTTAAAGCCAACATTCTTCTTTGAACAGCCATTTTTGAGAATTATGTAGGTTTATTCAAAGGAGCCCTAGAAAAATAGATTTATTCTTGAATATTAGATTTATCACTATGGTTTGTGTTGCCATTGGCAAAAAACTGAACGTTAGTTGTTTCATCTATAAAATGGGGATAATAATTTTTTCAGGGATATTATGAAATCTGCAAAAACACAGCATATGTTAACCACATATGGTGCATGCTATTCATTCAATTTTATGTCTCATGTGGATTTTACGTAAAGAATTTGTTAGGAGTTAAATGTACAGTTATGAGACATATACATGCCCAACCCTTATGTACATTTAAATCCAGAGTGATCACTTAACATATTATATCAGTGACAAGAATTCTATGTATTTTTGCTTACAGCTTTTCAAGTGAGTGACAATACTGAGAAAAAAAGAATCCGCTCATTTTGCACTACTTTACTTACTGCTTCTAATATTATGGTAATGCACAATGATTGTCCATGTTTTCTTACTTTTCTTAGTCACTTCATTTACCATGATTCTTCTCTCCCTAGTATTCTTGCTATCAATCACCTATACTGTGCAAAGAGTATGACCAACAGAATACTCTTTCATTGTACAAAAGAGTTTTGTGTCTTGAAGAAGTATATATTTTTTTAATGCAGTTGTATTGTACAGGTCGAAGACATTGCAGCTAGTGGTGCCAATTGTCTTTCATTAGACATGCAAGCAATCAATCCAAAGACAGTTTTAAAATCCTAAGCCTATCCCCAAGAGTTTGCTGCTAGTGGCATAAACTGACACACAATGGCTTTAAAAGAGGTAATTAACAGATAATTAAATATTTATGTTATATATAGGAAAGGGCCTAAGTGCTTTGGTAGGAGGGTAGATACAGGACTTACTGACTGACTGACTTTGCGTAGAAATGCAATTGACACTTAGAGGTTAGGGGGTAACTAAAGGGCCCTGTCTCCAGATTTTGACCATATAATCTTAGAGAACTATATCTACACTTACTGTATTATTCTGCATTCAGAAAAAAATGGTTTTTTTGTCTGTTTTATGCCACTTTGTGGGACATAAAAATGAGTTAGCTTTCAAGAGCTTGCACGCCAGTGGGATAACAGAATATGTCTTGACACATATAAATTATATGAAATTCAAACTGAAGTATCCATACATAAAGTTTATTAATTCACAGCTAGGTTCATTTGGCATGAATTGTCTATGAGTGCATTCACGTTCCAACTACTGAGTTGAATAATTGCAATAGAGACCATATGGTGTGCAAATCCTAAGTGTCTAGCCTTTTACAGGAAACATTTATTGACCTCTGCTTTGAAGAGATTATGAAAGTGTTAAATTTTTCTTAAAACATTGAGATAATGATTGTGATGATGATGACATTGATAATGGTGAGCTGGAAGAGCACCATGATTATAATCATATTAATTTTTTTTTACTATATCTAGGGTTAGACTATTTCTTGCATGGACCATTTTAACAAATGACACACTCAATCAATTGTACAGCGATTCCCATTCATTTCATTACTATAAACAAAATGTAATTTTGTGTTTTTCTGCAACATTTCATCATTTATAGTCATTTCTATTGTGTTCAGATGCTATGTAATAGAAGTTGGGTGAGTCTGGAAAATATTGTTGCTTACCTACATTCTACACTCCCACTTTTCCTGTCCTTCTTACTATGAGAACACTGCTCTTGTTCAAGAATGGGCATTGTAAATCTTCAGGTATAGAATAGGCTGAATCCTTCTTTAAGCTAATCAAGCTGTTTCTAACCATCTTAACAAGTGATAGGCTTAGGTATGCACATGTGACTTAATTCTGGCAAAGTATATATGAAATAATGCCTGCTAGAGAGAAATCTCTCTCCATATCCATATTCTTGCCTAATGTGAAAAAAAAAGGTGACTGAATCTAAACACCATAACTGTTTACAAAATATGCCACTGCCTATATAAGGAATGGCCATACTCTGAGGTACAGGATAGAACTGAGTGGTGGGAGGAGAAAGATGTTTAAGTAAGAAAAATGGTAAATTGATTAAAGGTATACATCCTCCTCAAATAACATGAATATTATTTATTCTCCCTGACTGGACTGCTGACCTCTCCTTGTATCCCCACATGGCAGAAAGTGAGTTATGTAGCTCTTTGGCTTCTTCTATTTATTTTTTAATTTTATTTTTGAGACAGAGTTTCGCTCTTGTTACCCAGGCTGGGTAACAAGATCTCGGCTTGTTACTGGGTGTGATCTTGGCTCACTGCAACCTCCGCCTCCCGGGTTCAATTGATTCTCCTGCCTCAGCCTCCCAAGTAGCTGGGATTACAGGCACCTGCCGCCACACCCAGCTAATTTTTGTGTTTTCAGTAGAGAAGGGGTTTTACCATGTTTGGCAGGCTGGTCTCGAACTCCTGACTTCAAGTGATCCACCTGCCTCAGCCTCCCAAAGTGCTGGGATTCCACCACTCCCAGCTCTTTGGCTTCTTCTTACAAGGGCATTCATCCCATTCATGATGGTTTCACTCTCATGAACTAATTACCCTCAAAGGCCCTATCTCCAAATACCATTATGTTGGGATTAAAGTTTCAACAAATGAATTTTAGGGAAATCATAAACATTAGTTCATTGCAACCATTTATGATTATCCATCTAAATTTTTATATGTTGAATCAATTGCATTATATTTTATTCTTTTTTAGTTTACGATGGAGAAACGAAAGTATTATGAGTCCCATGTACTCATCAACTGGCCTTAAGAATCCTTCCTGATAAGCACCATCATCCACTCCCCTATATTACTTAGACACTAATCCAAACTATATCTTTTCATCTCTTAATCTTTTATAACCTTAAAATATCAGAATTATGTTTAACATTACGTATAAAATAAATTAATAATAGTTATCTAATATCAGGAAATATCCAGTCAGTTTAGAAATTTCAATGGCTTAATAAATGTTATAACTTCAATTTGTTTTACAGTTCTTTGAAATTGGGATACCAATGTTGCACAGATCACAATTGATGTATCTTATGAGTATTTACAAATTTGTTTATCTCATTTGCTTTTGTTGTTGTTCTCTCTCTTTCTCTTTCTTCACTATCTCATTGTTTTAGAAACCAATTGTCTTGTAGTGTTTTGTACAATTTAGATTAGGACTGTCCAACAGAACTTTCTGCAATTATAGAAATGTTCTGGGCTGTTGAATATGATCACCATCAGCCACATATGGCTATTGAGTGCTTGAAAGAAATGTGGAGAGTGTTTCCAAGGAACTAAAGTAAGGGCTTTTTTAATGTTAAATTTACATTTAAATAGCTGCATGTGGCAAGTAGCTACTACTACTACTTTTGAAAGCATGGTGGTAGATTTTATTAATTACATCTCTATGGTGTAGTTTAACGTATCTTTCTGTTATTTCCCGTAAATCTGTGGTTGAATATAAACTACAGGTTTGATCACATCCAACTGGTTATTTGTTTGTTTCAAAGAACCCTCCATTGGTGATTTTATCTTCTTCCTTCAAGACGCACATAAACCCTGGGAACCATTCTATTTATGGGATTAGCTGCAATGGATGTTCAAATCTAGTGGTCCTAGTTCATTAGAGGTTGCACAATGCTAATATTCTAATTCTGTTATTCTTCCTTCATTTAATATATCTTGGAGAAAATTTCACCCACTATTTGGTTAGCCTCTGATACTTTTTTTTTTTTTGGGAGACGGAGTCTCGCTCTGTCATCCAGGCTGGAGTGCAGTGGTGCGATCTTGGCTCACTACTGCAAGCTCCGCCTCCTGGGTTCATGCCATTCTCCTGCCTCAACCTCCCGAGTAGCTGGGAATATAGGCACCTGCCACCACGCCCGGCTAATTTTTTTTGTATTTTTAGTAGAGACGGGGTTTCACCGTGTTAGCCCGGGTGATCTCTATCTCCTGACCTCATGATCCGCCTGCCTTGGCCTCCCAAAGTGTTGGGATTACAGGCGTGAGCCACCACGCCAGGCCTGGTTAGCCTCTGATATATTTTATATATAGGTAAGGCAGGATTCATGGCAAGATAGATGGTAATTCTTTCCCTTTATTTACTAATTTTAAAATAATAATATAGATCCTTAGCACCTTTCAAAATCATGATTGTAAGAATCATTTTAACTTATGCATTTATTAATATTTAATATATTTTCATCTATTGAAGTTATTATTCTTAGTGATGGTCATAATTTTCCATATTTGGCCAGTGGCAGCCTTTTGAGGTTGAATCCTCAGTTCTTTTGAGATGGTGCTAGAAGTCTTCCATAATTTACGTATTATTTTAAAATTATTTATGATATAACTCTCAATATCACACAATTTACAGGAAATTTTGTATTGTAACAAACAAATGCAAATATCACTAGCCCCCAAAGACTGTCTGGGCATATGCAATAATTAACTACAGTTGTCCCTGATATTGAGTCAGTTTGGATCATGTAAGGACTGTAACATTGCACAAACATTTGATTTTATTATTTTGAAGTTAGATTTGTCAGAAAATACACGTTTTAGGTAACATTTGATGACTTTGTTGTACACCTCAATATTTAAGTATGTCAATTTCCATTTGTACTCTTGCTCCAGGTCAAGGAACAGAGGTGAGCCTTTTAATTGTATAATTTAAAACAAATTGCAAGTAAATTAATATTTGCTACATTTCATGGAAATGCTTTGTATTTATGACATGATTGTGCTTAATACTGTAATTTTTGATATAAATAAAAATTTTAATCCCAGTTTTTAAAGTAAACTGAGGCTCAGAGATGTTAAATGGTGTTTCCAAAACAAAAACCTCTTAAATGTTCAAGTCAAGACTAAAATTCAAGTTTTCAATTCAAGTATCTGTTTACTCTGTTGGGATTCTGTTTTTGAAGCCATCTTCACTGCAAATTACTTAAGTGAAGGTTCATATTTCACTGCAGATATATTTAAGCATAAATAAGTTATTTTTAAATGAAGGCATAAATGTACAAATTAAAATACTTTTCCAAAATAATAAATACATACATAAATTCCTACCATCTTCTTTTTAAACTATTTTACTGTCCCTAGAAATTTGTCTTTCTTTTTTTCTTGGCAAATGCATAGTACTATGTGACTACTTCAGAATAAAGGAGGCAAACTTCTTAGAGGTATTAATGGAAACCATAAATACTAAATATAAATACTAAATTTTAGACTTTTATGGATTCTGCAAAATCAATTTTTTGTCTCAAGATTTGCCTATACCCTCATCTCTTCCCTAATTCAGAGAACTCTTTTGTCTTCCTAGGAAGAGGTAAAACTGTAGACACTGAAACTATTTCAGAAATGTATATGAAGGCCCAGATGTAGTACTTGCATTACTCACAGTACTTCCTGCTAGGTGACAACAAAAGTTCAACTTGAAGCCCTATACTTTAGGACTTCCCTCCAGAAATCCAGAACTTAAGCTTAACAAGACATCATTCTATCCTGAGTCATGCATATAATCATAGTGAAGTGATATGAACCATTCTGAGTATCTTCTGTGTGTCAGGCTGTTTTTGTTTTTTTGTTTTGTTTTTGAGACAGGGTCTCCCACTGTCTCCCTCTGTCACCCAGGTTCTAGTGCAGTGGCACAAATATGGCTCACTGGAGCCTCGACCTCCCAGGATCAAGCAGTCCTCCCACTTCAGCCTCCCAAGTACCTGGGACCACAGGCACATGCCACCATGCCCAGCTAATTTTTAAAAAAAATTTTGTAGAGATGGTGTATCACCATGTTGCCCAGGCTGGTCTTCAACTCCTGGGCTCAGGTGATCTTCCCGCCTCAGCCTCCCAAAGTGCTGGAATTACAAATGCGAGCCAACACACCCAGCAGCCTTTTTTCATATATGGCAGGACAGCTAATTAAATGAAGGTTTGGTGTGTGTCTGTCTTTTTTGCTGTCTAAAAATAAGGAAGAATAACTGAACGAAATGTCTTTCTCTGTTAATTCTTATTCTGCTTCTCCCTCTCCAATTCAGAAAGGTTTAAGTTCTGCAGTGCCATCTTTGTCTTTCGTCCAGTGAAGAATAAATATTTCTTAACACTGAAAGATGCAATGCTTTTGTTGAAGGGATTGCTAATGATGGTGTGGGAATGAGAGAGGCAGGATCTCTGACATTGTGAGTAAGGAAGCAGAACTGCCTGAACTAGAGAAAGTTATCTTACATCAAAAAGTCACATTTTTTTTGAGGGAAATTGCAGAAGTAACACTGACCCATATCCCACATTCACTCTGCATCGTTAAGTAGTGAACAGACCTTCTGATGTGTGATATATGCAGATAAAGAATTCTGTCCCTTCTAGTTGCAGACTTCCAAGCTGCAATCATTGCTTTTCCATGCTCAGCTTCATCAGTTGCTGCGATAATCCCATTTTTTAAGAGAGATTTTACCTTAATCACACACCCATTGAAGAGGCTTAACCCTCTTATTCTCCCTTTTTTGTTTCTGAGCTGCCCCTAGGAAAGAGGTTTTGTGGAATCTCCAGGTCCTCTTCGTCAATGTGGAGATACTTCAACATACAGAGCCATGGCCTAAGGCCAGGTCTTCTAACTTGTTTTTTTTGTTTGTTTGTTTGCTTTTCCAGTAATAAAGATAATGTTACAGTTTCATCTTTCATTTTTTAAATGTTACTGTTCAAATTGTTCAGAAATTTTGGCAAATAGAGGTACAATTCATTAGCCTCCTGTGCAGACTGCCAACAATATTTATTCATTTATAACCTTTTTTTTTAAGCTACTACTACGTATAATGAATTGTTCTAAGTACTGATCCTAATGTTGCAGACATGCACCTAAATAGAACCCTATGGTGGGTTTCTTATCATGATGACCACAGTAACATTGAAAAGATAGATAAGGGCTGATATATATATACACACACATACACTTTTATGATTTTATTCCTCACTCAATATTTTAGTTATTGTATTTACCATTAGTTGGAGAAGGCATTTAATAAATATGTATGGAATGAACATACGAATTAATACAAGTTTTGGGTGGAGCACATATGATTTTTATACAGTCAGTCCTCCATATGTGCAGGCTCCAAGTCTGGGTATTCAACAAACTCTGGGTCAAAAATATTTTTTAAAATAATGGCAACAATAAAAAGTAATAGAAATACAGTGTAACAACTATGTGTCAGGCCTCTGAGCCCAAGCTAAGCCATCACATCCCCTGTGACCTGCACCTATATGCCCAGATGGCCTCAAGTAACTGAAGAATCACAAAAGAAGTGAAAATGACCTGTTCCTGCCTTAACTGATGACATTCCACCACAAAAGAAGTGAAAATGGCCAGTCCTTGCCTTAACTGATGACATTACCTTGTGAAATTCCTTTTCCTGGCTCATCCTGGCTCAAAAAATCTCCCCCACTGAGCACCTTGTGACCCCCACTCCTGCCCACCAGAGAACAACCACCCTTTGACTGTAATTTTCCTTTACTTACCCAAATCTTATAAAACGTCCCCACCCCATCTCCCTTCGCTGACTCTCTTGGGACTCAGCCTGCCTGCATCCAGGTGATTAAAAAGCTTTATTGCTCACACAAAGCCTGTTTGGTGGTCTCTTCACACGGATGCGAGTGAAACAATGTAAGCAGCATTTAGATTGTTTTAGGTATGTGAAAGTTGGTTATACAGATTGTGTCATTCTTGACATATCCAACTAAATCAGATTCAAGGGACCAGTGGGCAAAAACACTCAGGGCACATTTACCTACTCCAAGAATTAAACTTTGTACAAGCCGAGCTGCTGAAACAGCCTTCAGTAACCCTAAGACTAGTTTTAACTAGTAGCCAGTGAAAGGACCTGTCATGGCTCTAAGGCTGGTTTTACATACCACCATCACTCACTAATCAGTTATTCCCCCACTCAAAATGAGCTTTTTTTTTTTTTTCAAAACCGTATGTGACATTTTCCTTTCTAATATAACTCCCAACATTCTCTTTGCTCTTTGAACATGCCAAAGACCACCTATATGTGCATTCCTTAAATTGCAATTGTTGCTTCCCAAATAAAACATTTTAAATTTAGAGAGTCATCTCTATATATTATTTGACTTCAGCAGGTATTATAAGTAACTTAGAGATAACTTAAAATATATAGGAGAATGTGCATTGATTATATGCAAATACTACACTATATTATATAAGTGATTTGAGCATGTATGGATTTTGGTATCCATGGAGTCCTGGAACCAACTTCCCATGGACACTGAGGGATGACTGTACTTGAGTAGGAGAGGATTCGGTCCTTTCCGTGAAGACAGGCAAACACAAAATCCAAAACTTGAGGTCTGTCACTTACCAGCAGTTGGACCTCCTTGGCAAAAACTTTAACTTTTCTAAGCCTCAGTTGCAATACCTGTAAAATAGGAAAAAGTAGTATGTAGCTTATAGCATATGAAGCTCTTGGCACAAAGATCTTGGGCACCAAAATCTAGCTATTATTTAATGACTTGTTTTTGAGTTACAATCAAAACAAATGTATTCATTGGCCATATATCTCTTATATGTCTCTTATATGTCCACATGTCTCTTATATGAAATCTCATGCTGTAAAGACACAAGGGAAAGAAACAGTAAATGTAATATTTATCACTCACGTCAGCAGAGTCTTGAACCGATCAAAGGAAATGCATTTGCCAGTTGATTAAGAAGCAGAATTTCATCTTGGTTGCTTGAGTATACAAGAGAAAAGGAAGAACACATCTAAACCTGAGTCCAATCAGAACTCATTAATTTTGTGACAATGGAACTGTTTACTTTGAAACCAGTGAAAATGAAAATATTAACACAGGGAGACATATAGGTGTTTGATCAACTTATCTTAGAAAAGAATAAGGGTGATTGAGTGATTAGCCCTTCATAAAAATTCAGCAGTCTTTATATAACGACACCACTGCAATGAATTTCATTCTCATCTTACTCTTCTATAGTAAAAAGCAGTTACGTGAAACTAATATCCATAGGCAAAAAAAAAGAAAGGGTCCCTCACTTGATGATACAATGCACCAGAAAAAAAAATACCTTTCCTGGAATGGCTGCATTTTCTGGGTTAATTTAGTTTTCTGGGATGAATTCAAAGAAGGGTGGGTTTGTGACACACCAAGCAACCCTATTCAGAGAGAAGGATCCCAGAACTGTCATGTCTATGAAAATGGGAAGTGAACTTCTCTAAAACAGGAGAAAACATATAGACATTAAACTAAACAGAATAGTAAATCGCCTAAAGAGATGTAGGATTTACCAAATAGAGTGACATAACAGTTTGGAAACCAGACAAAAAATAGACAAAGCTGATATACAGAAAATGAAAGGCAAGAAATAATATTTCAAGAAGTAATTTCCCTAACTCATCCTATCTCTCTCTGTTCTTTTTCTCGAATTAGGCTTTTGAAAGGGCTCACTGAGCCAGGGATATGTCCCTAAAGCAGCAGAATCACTCCCAGAACATGGAATCTAAACTGGATCTGTTGATTTCAAAAGGGCCTGTAGGGAGAGTGGGTGGCTGGACTCAATTGCCATCTGCTATTTGTTTTGTTTCCTCCCCATCCCCTCCCCTACTTTTTTTGGCTCTTTCCTGGTGCTACAGAGACTGACTCATTTCTAGTCAGCACCGAGTATTGTTTTAAATTTAAAAAATAATAATAAGTTTCCACAAAAGGTGTTGGCTTCAGCATTTTATTATCCAACCTCTTTTTAATGAAATATATATTTTCCCACCGGGGTTTGTGGCAAATCCCCTATAATCCTAATTCAATTCTACCAATGTTGATTGAGTTTATTCATTATATCAATTTAATATTATTCCTGTGCTTGAGGCTGTGAATAAGATAAGATTCCCGTTCTCATGAAAACTTTAACAGTCCAGTGGGAAGGATCCTGTGCATAAATGTAATCACTGACTTAACTACAAGGATGTGGGAGAGGAGATTCAAGTATCAGACGCATCCGTCTAGATTGATTGCCTCACACTGGACACATTCATGCTGATGGTTCACTGAGGTGTTCCAAGGAACCTGATTTCCACATCCTCAGTTGATCTACCTGAAAACTCTACCCATGGTTCTCCTTTCCCATCTTCCTTTTTACCCAATATTGCCATCTTTCACTTTCACACTACACAGAAAAGTATATAACACTAAAAACATCTAGAGCTTATCATAATGCATTGACCCGAAATGACAAAAACAGATTGAAAAAAAAAAACAAAAAAAAACTCTAGGATGCCAAATACACAGAAAGTAAAAAATGTTAAAATATTGGTGTCAGAGAAGTCTAGTTTAATCAAAGCTCTATAATTCACCCACCATATCAATATAAGATACATGTTCAAACATTTAAAATTTTTTGTTAATAATTGCCAAAATTTATGTTATTTGTCTCAACTGTGCACTGCTAATTGTAACTATAATGCAGTCTAAAATACTTTTTTAAGTTATAAAATTTTGCAGAAAATTAAAAAACTATACACTTCTGTTGTAGAAATATGATAGCATGATTGTAACAATGACATTCAAGTATAAAAATATATTACAGTGTGATAAAATTCTGTGGGAGAAGTAGAATAACAATTTCAAGGAGAAAAAGAAGTAAAGAACATATTCATATTTTTAAATGGATTTTTATAATTAACAATTTACTGTCATACTTGGAATTTGTTAGGTTCATTTAAAACATTCCATGATTACACTTATTCAATGATCTTATTTATCTCTTGTGCTTTTTCTTATAAAATCTGCTTTAACCATTCTGACAGGGCTATACTGCACTTCTCTTATTTGTATATCTTGGCATATCTTTCTCCATTATTTTACTTTTACCCTTATATATACTTTTGTATGTGTCTTTTTAAATAAAATGCTGTAAAACACTGTCACATGCTACAGACAAATCTTTCATGAAAGGATAAGTCCATTGATGTGGCAAACTTCATTGTTGTCTTATTTTAAGAAATTGCCACAACCTTCAGCAGTCACCACCCTGGTCAGCAGCTATCAATATTAAGGCAAAAAAGATTACTAGCAAAAAGATGACTATTTGCTGAAGGCTCAGGTGATTATTAGCATTTTTAGCAATAAATTATTTTTAAACTGAAAAAAAACAGTCGATTTGTCAATTTTAATCACTACATTGGAGTGGACATGTAGGTGCTTATATTTAATATGATAATTGATATTTTAAAGCTACTATTCCATTTTTTCTCTCTCTGTTTAAAAGATAAAGGCCCGGCCAGGTGCGGTGACTCAGGCCTGTAAGCCCAGCACTTTGGAAAACCAAGGCAGGTGGATCACGAGGTCAGGAGTTCAAGACCAGCCTGGCCAAAATAGTGAAACCATGTCTCTACTAAAAATTCAAAAAATTAGCCAGGCATGGTAGCAGGCACCTGTAATCCCAGCTACTCAGGAGGCTGAGACAGGAGAATCGCTTGAACCTGGGAGGTGGAGGTTGCAGTGAGCCGAGATTGCACCATTACACTCCAGTCCAGGCAGCAGTACGAGACTCCATTTCCAAAAAAAAAAAAAAAAAAAAGGTAAAGGGCCATTTACTAATCCTTTAGTGGTTAACCTGAAAACTTCAGCATACTTTTTTTCTTCATACAAGATACTTATTTTTACCTTCTACCTAGGCAATATCAAATAATTTAAAAATCCTTTAATACCACTTAGCCCCTTCTTGATATATATGATGATGCACTGTCATCTGTTTTAATTATAGATACATTTTAAATTTAAGTATTTATTCTTGTTCTATAAGGTTAATATCCACTTAGATTTACAATAGAGTTACTATTTTCTTTATATTTCTTTCTGCATTTGAAACTCTGCACTTGGTATCCCTTTCTTTTTCTAGCCCCCAAAATTTTGGTATTTCCTTTCATATGAATCTCCTGATGCCAAATTCTCTCCATTTTTTCTTACAAAAAAAAATTTCATTAGACTTCATCTTTGAAGGGTATAGAATCTGCTGAGTTGAATTTTGGATAGAAAGTCTTTTGTTTCAGACCTCTTATAATATTACTCCATAATTTGTGTACACACAAACACACACACAGTAACAGCCATACTGGTTCTACCAGGTACATGATATACCAAATTTTTTTAAACGTCATTTTTTGGAAAAGAGTAAGAAAATGCTAGGCTTCGGATTATTTCTAGAAACACATTTTCAGTAATTTCTAGTATACAGTAAAACACAACAAAGTATATGAGGCAGTAAGACAGCATGATTAAGTATAAATAATGATACCATATATAACTTCTAGTTTTTCTCAATGAGAAACAGTTTATTTAAATTACCCATACTGCCATTAGTGGAAAAGAGTCTATGACTTCTTTTCCTGCAGTATAAATTATGGCCATTTACACTTTTTCACTAGTTCATTCAGCAAAAAATTTTGAGCCTAATATGTGAGAGAAAAATGCTTATTTCAGCAAATTCTAATTTATTACTCTGTGAACTTTGTAACTTCATGGAAATAACACAGGCCTACCAAAAAATATAATGCATCAAGTATAGTAATATAGAAAATAATTAGTGGATTATATTTAATCAGAGTCATAACTCAAGGAGCCTTCAGAATATCTTTTTTTCATATGTCAGAATTTGTGTTTAAGTAATCGTTTTTCAATGTTTTTATCTTTGTAGGTCTTTTCTTTTTCACACTACTTTTCACTACCACTCCCCAGTCACACAGAAGTACTCAATTTTCCCAGATTATGCCAATTACTTCCATATCTTTATTAATTTGTACATGTTGTGTCTTCTCTTTTTAACTTCATTCTTCTTGAGTTCTCCTTTCTTTTTCAAGAAATGGGGCAAGTAGTAGAAACAAATTTACTAGGTAACCTATTAATTATGTGACTCCTAGCCAATTATGTGACTCAGTTACCTGAATGTCATTATCATCGACAGTAATAAGAGAGTAATAAATCCCTACAATGGCAATGATATTGTGAAATTTGACTTTGATTATTTATACAACATGCATGTCATATAATAAGGTTCAATATGTGTTAACACTATTGATGTTGCTAGAACTGACTGCATTTGCTTGTAATAGTCTTCTTTTGCATTTTTGTCCCTGTTGAATGTATGACTTATGTTTTATTAATCTATTCAGTAGAATAAAGTAGATATAACTGAACTTCATTCCTATGCTCCTTGCTACTAGGAAAATCTTAGAAGATATTGAACACAGATATTTATTCTATCCTTTAACTTTTTAGTTTTTAGCAGATCACTTAGAGCTCATCTTATTTAACTTCTCAAGAGCACTTGACCATTGAGCATGGTCTCAAAACATATTTTCTTTGTATTTTGTGTCCTGTGTGCTAAGTTTTCTGGGCGTGTGGTCCTAGAAGTTCTTCTCTTCTATCGCTAAACACCTTCCCTGGGTAATTATATGCATTTGTGCACAGCTGCAAATGCCGTATCTATACCAGTGAATCTCAAATGTGTATCTCTTAAAGAAAGAAATCACTATCTCTTGAACTCAAATTGGTATGCCCATTTGCCAATCTGCCTACTTAAACATTTCTCCCAGGTATGCCATATTCAACATGATCATATTAATAATAAAGACATTTTTAAGCATTCTTCTAAGTCTTTTACTCTTCTACTTCCCTAGCTCGGTAAATAATACCTATGTTATTTAGCCATGTTCTCAAGTCAGAAACCTAAGGGTCATTTTTGTTCCTTTACATCTCTATGATCTAATTAAGCACTGCTTTTTGTCAATCTAACCCCTAATACATGTCTTGAGTGCAAACAGTCATTATTCCCTAGCATCACCACCAACTTTACATTATCATCTCCATCCTGAGTCACTGGCGTAACTATGACAGCTTCTGAACTTTGTTTCTTGCCACTTCTTTTGCCCCAGCAACTAGAGACATCTCTTTAAACTGCAGATATGATTTTATCTATACCCCACTTAAAATTCTTCAATAACTTCTTTATTGTATGTCATTCAAGTAAATAAAAATTATGGCCAAAACTACCCTAATTGATGTGGTCTTCCCTTATGTCTCTGATATTATCTCACAATCACACTTTTTCTTTTATATTGGTTTTCCTTCAGTCCCATAGAGGCTCAATATTCTTTCCTGCCCCAGCATCTTTACATAGGATCTCACTTAGCCCAGGACTCATCAAACTAGCTCTTGTTCATCATGCCAGTCTTAGTGTTAACTCCATTTTCTCAGAGTAGTCTGTCATAACATTAATTCCCCAAACTAAACGTGAAGAAGAAGAAGGAGAAGGGGAAGAAGAAGAATCAATCCTTTAATCATTTTCTTTTTTTTTCTTTTTTTTCTTTTTGAGGCAGAGTCTAGCTCTGTCCCCTGGCTGGAGTGCTGTGGTGCGATCTCCGCTCACTGCAAGCTCCGCCTCCTGGTTTCACGCCATTCTCCTGCCTCAGCCTCCCTAGTAGCTGGGACTACAGGCGCCCGCCACCACACCCTAATTTTTTTTTTTTTTTGTATTTTTTAGTACATACGGGGTTTCACCATGTTAGCCAAGATGATCTCCATCCCCTGACCCCATGATCTGCCTGCCTCGGCTTCCCAACGTGCTGGGATTACAGGCAGTGAGCCACTGCACCTGGCCCTTTTAATCATTTTCAATTGTACTATATGCTCTTTCTTAAAATATCTTTTTATAAATTAGTAATGTATTTTATCTGGAGGACTTATTTAAGGCCTAGTTTCTCTCTTAGAAGGTAAGCTTTATGAATCAAAGGCATTTCAACGTGTATGCTGTTGTGTTTTTTCACCTGGACCTCTGTAGGTGATGAGGTGCTGCTTTTCAATATGGTGCAAATGCTCCTACCGTGGCCCATTTCAAGCTACCAACTAGGTATCACTGAATATGAATTCAGGAAGACATGCACACAAGCGGCTTTAGCCCAGCCCTGAGAACAGGATGATTGTCACCTGTATCACAGATTGTTAGAAAACTACTAAACTAGATCCAAAGTTATCCTCTTTCTTTATGGTCTAAATATATATTTTTCAAAAAATGTGTGACTCATGAACTATTTGAGGAGAAATTATGTTGGAGAATATTTGAGTTATTATTCTATGTTTATTTTACCACAAACCATTTCAACCTTTTGTTACAGAAACAGCTGTACTTTTGATAAATTCAGGTATATAAAATAGATGATTAGTTTCATGATACATTTGAATAAAAGCTAATTTTACTGAGAACCTCAGCATATTAAGGTTCACCAAATGAATAAAATGCACTATGTATAAATATATAAAAATTCATAAATAGCATGTATAAATATATGTACATATACATATTTAAATTAGCTTTTTAACCTTGGGTAAGGGAGTTGATCTGAATACGTTTAGTTAACTATATAGCTCACTTCTCCCCAACACACCAAGCACAGACCTATCTAGTGTATTTCTGTAAGTGGAACCCTTTGCAAACTTCCCTTTTAAAATAAGACAGGGAGAAATGAAAAATAAATACAAACCATTGATACATTACTAATCTAAAGAACTTCCTGCTAAGAAAGACAAGGATTGATCTACATAAAAAATGTGATTTACTCTGGAAAGAGATTAAGCATTAGTCAATAGCTAAGACATTTTAATAATATCTTTCTAACAGACTAAAATCTAGACCTGAGAAATGCCTCATTAATTAAACAAAAATCCTTTTTCTTCACACTGGGAAACTGTCAAAATGTTTTCTAAAGTGGTTATCAGATGAAGCAGATACACAGTTACACACAGAAATACTTGTAGTTTATATGTGTCCTAGAATCTGGAAGTGTTAGCCATTTGGTGAGTTCAAACTGAGACAATAATTCAGATTATATCAGTATTTTACATATCATAAAAATAAATCAATAAAGCATAGAACATGTGCAGGGCTCCCTCCGTACCCAGCTAAGTCTTGTGAGAAGTATCTAGAGGCTTGAAAAATGTTCCTTATCCTTGAAGGGCTTTGACCTGGACTTACAGATCAGAATAGGAAAAGACAAGTGAAATGATAAAAATGTAAATATATCCTCTTTGGATAATACCATGTAACTAACATTTAGAGGAAGGATAAATGAATGTGGGCTTCCTGGAAAAACTGTGTGTGTGTGTGTACGTGTGCATGTGTGTGTGTGTTTGTATGTGCACGTGTGAGTTTTGGGCACGGGTAGAATTCGAATGAATGGGAGGGGTATAGTTCTTTTAGAGGAAAATAGCCTGTCCAAGAATTAGGATAAAGTATTATCAATGCATGCTAGGACTAGTGAGATATTTGGAAAACCAGCCTGATTTCCTTGAATCATGTGGGCAAAACAGGCTTTGCATATCACTGTCTGATCACCCTGTAATCAGACTAACTGCAAAATAATAACAATAATAAAAAATAGGCAGTATCATGTCTAAGTTATTTAGATTAATATTTACAACTTTATGTGTTATTTCACTTTACAGATGAGAAACTGATTCTTAGGAAGAATAGATGGCCATCCCAAATTATATGCTAAAACATGGGAGAGGTAGGCTTTGACTGACTCTAGAGCTGATACCCCACTCTGCCTCTGCCTGCACAGACAAGTTAAGGGCAGTTTACAAAATTGCCTTAATCTCTGCTCTCTAGCAGAGAGAAAGGAACTAACATTTATTGTACATTTATAAACAGCTTAAGCACACAAAGAAGGAAACAGACCCTGAGCCATACAATTTCCTATGTTTCTCTAATTCTTTCATGAATATTTGTCTCCTGTATTCAACAAAGTCCTAAGTAAGCCATATGATGTAGTGAAACGAGCACGGATACTGGAATCGGTAAGTCTTTTTTATTCCAGTCCTGCTTTGTATTTTATGACTTTGGCCATTTCACTTTCCAGTCTCAGCTTCTTGATACTCCTTTCCCTCACAGACTTGGGGTATAAAACCAAACTTGCCTGATTGTTAAAATGTGATAATGTAGACTGTTTATCAAGCACAGTATGTCTGGTTTTAATTATTATGATTCCTTTGTTTCCCTCGTAGAGAAAAGCCGAGCTCATATTTTACTGCAGACCATTAATTAATGGAATCCCAGCCACTGAGGCATTATAACAGGATGAGTTGCTTTCTATTTGTTTTGTTTTATAGTCACACATATACACATCAGTTTCACCAAAGAACTGTGACTCAGGAGCAAAGACTATGGTTAATTTGGTTGCATACTTCCTCTGCCACCTGGTGAAACATAAAGTGTTCAGAATTTTTTAGACACAATTAGGCAGTGTGCTCTTTAAAAAATTGAGAAAAGCACGTTTAGGGAAGGTTGACATGGCATGTTTAAGAAGGCAACCATGGATAGAAATCCTCATTCAAATCATTTTGTAGTATAGGGTTTAGAGTTTGCTTTCTTGGCAACAGCTTATCTATTCTATTCTCCTATCATTGTTCTTAGGATGTTATAATGTAACTCATGTATTTTCATGCCTGGCTTATATTCAGATTAATATCCGTGGTTTTTTTAACCTTGTTTTCTACAATAACATTCAATTTTTTTCTCATTTTGATTGTAGTTCTACCTTGAGTACTTTGAATATAGGGATTAGTTATTCTTTGCGTCTTCATCTCCAAGTATATAGTTGACATATATGGAGTTCAAGAAATAAACATACCTAACATCTGTTGCATGCTTACAATGTGTCAGAATGTGTCAACTATGTTTTTGAACTTATTAACTTATGTAATTCTCACAACAACAACATACAAAAGGAGATGCCAATCACACCTTATTTTTTGAGTCATGGTGATTAAATGAGTCAATATGCAGTAAATACTTAGAATAGCACATAGTAAATACCGAGAGGATTTGGTCATCATTATCCTTAATGGAAACCGAAATACACAGAGGTTACCAGGCCATCTTTCACAAGTAGAGTTGGGGTTTAAAACAGATGATATAGTCCTAGAGTTTGCACTCTTAATTGTTTTACTGTAACAAATATATTGAACTCAAATTTCTTTTTTTTTTTTTTTTTTTGAGATGGAGTCTGGCTCTGTCACCCAGGCTGGAGTGCAGTGGTGTGATCTTGGCTCACTGCAACCTCTGCCACTTGGGTTCAAGCAATTCTCCTGCCTCAGCCTCCCGAGTAGCTGGGATTACAGGTGCCTGCCACCATGCCCGGCTAATTTTTTGTATTTTAGTAGAGATGGGGTTTCACTGTGTTGCCCAGGCTGGTCGCAAACTCCTGAGCTCAGGCAGTCTGACCGCCTTGGCTTCCCAAAGTGCTGGGATTAGAGATGTGAGCCACCACTCCTGGCCGAATTCAAATTTCCATCCACCCACCCTATTGCATGTACCCCACATACACACACGTTCACACACACATACATACTTCTCATTGATACGTTAAAAAAATCTTAGTATTCTATGACAGGCCAATGCTTGGAAACGAGGAAACAAAGATATAATAAATAAGGCTATAAACATTGATAAATGTAAATAAAAGAGTAATCAATTATTATAGGAGATACAGTCATATATTATATTGGATATAATGGGATTGCAGAGTAGGGAATGCCCTGCTTTTTCAAGAGCATCAGTAGAACTTTCATAGAGAAGACTAGAGTCTTAATTTTAAAAGATGATCAACCACTCACTGAAGACAGGTATTGACAGGTACTTAGTAGATAATAATTGAATGTAAAATAAGACTGCTGATGTAAAATTTTGCAAAGTGTGTTTGTCAGAACATTAGATTCACAGGATTTTTTTTTAAAGACCTGTCTAAATAAGCTAGGCAAACAACCTAAATAGGTTAAACAAAGAAATACAATTTGGATTTCTTCTCAACTGTCTTACTACATAGCTCACTGCAGAATATCTCAAAGTTTTCTCTTTGCTGATGAGACATAACTTTCCAAGCTGGTGGGACTATAGAGCTTGTTTGGAAAATTATTAAAATGCCTTTACCTAGCTAGAATTTCTTAGGACATGGTTCTCCAAAAGAGCCCCTTTTGCAGATGCTGTTTTTGGGTCTTTCCTCTTCTGATACATGTGTAATGTGAATTTCAAGATGTTAATCATTTTTCACAATTGTCACTTCAGTGTGTTTATTACATCTTATTATAGAATACTTCCTTTTGATAATTCCCCAAACTGGATGACCACATTGTTCTGTACAGCTCCTTCTAAGGCTTGTCTCATTTCAGGTAATTATGCACTTAGATAATCAGTCACTGTCCAGTCTCCAAACAAATATGTTTCTAGGAATTTGTGCTCTCAAGAGTCAAATGGACATTCCTTCATTAATGAAAATGTGGTATTAGCTTTAAGTGGCCTTTCTTCTATTATTGAAGATAAGTATAAGAAATAAGTATAGGAAAATTTAAAAAGGAGCTAGCATCATTGTTAGTTTTCAAAGCTTTTTGACTGAGTCAAATAGCTCTAGCTGTAGAAGAAGGGACTTTAGGGAAAACAACAACAAAATAATACAATGAAAAATACAAAGGGAATATAATTAAGAACAATCAAAATCCTAGTGACTCTTTTCCCACCTGCCCATGTAGAATCTCAGCTTTTTCATAGTTTTCATTGTTTTCCTGGGAGTTCCCAGTGGATTTGTCACATGAACTTGAGAAAAATCTCATCTTTAAGGTGGTACTGCTGCTATGTTGCTAGGCATCTGCTGTGTGCCACTTTTTTGAGGCCCAACTTATACTTAAAGCACCAAATCCATTTACACTCCAAAACTGTGCAATGTGCAGTTGTAACACGTGGGTGAATACGCCATCCTATTAGCGCTACTTCCAATGATAGAGTTTCCAAATCAGCAATAATGATGTCCCAGTTTCTCACAGTTCTTGGTGAAAACAATAGCAGACAAACAAAACCTATTTTAGTTTCCAGTGCTCTCTCAAATACATTATCACAATTTATCTCCACCACAAGGGGGTAAAACAGGTATCATTATTCTCATTTTATACATGAGGAATGTGAGGCAAAATGGGTATCAAAACAAGAGTCCTTTTGTTGTGTTCAAATGTTCTCTGAAGCACCATTTCCCAGGATGGAAACCATTTCCAAATAGGCTAGGAATAGATCTTAGCAGAATCCAAAATATTGGTATCTATGACCAGGAAAAATAGTTACAGCTGTCTTTCCATATCCTTGGCTTCCTCTTTGCAGATTCCACAATAAAAATGTGAAAAATAAAAAATAGCAATACATCAATAAAAAATAACATAAAAGCAATGCAGTATAACAACTATTTACATAGTATTTACATTTTATTAGGTATTAAAAGTAAACTAGAGATGATTTAAAGTATACAGGATGATGTGTGTAGGTTATGTGCAAGTATTACAAAATTTTATCTCAGAGACACAAGCATCTGTGGATTTTGGTATCTGTGGGATTCCTGAAACCCATCCCTTATGACTATTGAGAGAATACTGTACTCTTCAAGCTGTTACTATACTAGTAAAATCATTTATTGCTTTATGATATTAACATGGAATCTGCTGAGCACTTGCTAGTACTTCTCAGGGTTTCTGCTGTGGCGCTTGTCCAACATCATAGGATCCCTCCTTCTGAGGACTATGATGTTTCCTGTAATCCTAAAGCACATTTTTATAGTCTTTATTTGCTCCACATCTCAATTAATATATACACTCCTATAGATCTCATGCTATATTTAAAATAGAACTTATAAAACAATTACTTAGTATACCTGTCCTGAACTGGCCACACGATAACAAGATAGATATTTTAAAATAGATATATCCACACGAATCATGAACATTGAAATTGTGACAATAAGTTTACATGCCATCATGTCGAAACATCTGTGTATATAGGGCACTGCCTTGGATTTCCCATCTAAACAAGAATCATACATTTCAAAAAAAAAAAAAAAACAATAGTTACCATCGATTCACATTAATTATTAATCTTTACTGATTTTGAATAAAAGAATATTGTCTTCATTTTCCAAATGTGGAAAAGAAAGTTCATGAAATGATATATACCGGAAATGAAGCTGGAGTCATGATTCAGACCTTTGCATGCCAAAACTTATGCTTTCTTTACTGTAGCTGAATGATCTCTACAGCTTTTATGGCCCTCTTGTTCTCTAAGTCTATTCCTTCAATCAACAAGTATGTGTTGAGCATCATCTGTGTGACAAGCATTGTGCTAGGTGCTTGAGATAGAATTTCTTGCTCTCAGGGAGTTTAACTTGAAACTGATGAGTGGGGAATTACAAGGTGGGAGATATAACAGCAAACAATACATAGATAAATAAATAAATTCAGATACATTTTTAAAGTGCAAAATTATTAAAGATGGTGGAGGATGTGGAACGATGGGTACACAACTGCCTATAACTTAGTGGTTAAAGAGAACAGTAGAAGATGAGGCCTGAGCGTTAACCTGGACCACCTCATATAAGATCTTACAGGTCATGGTAAAAAGCTTTAAAATATTTTTCTTAAAGCAACTGGGGTGTTTTAGGGAAATGGTATCATCCGATTTACATTTTAATAGACTACTTTGGCTATTGTGTAGAAATAAATTGGCTGGGGCAAAAGCAAAAGTAGATAAACCAGTTAGAAATATATTCCATGATTCAGACAAAAAAATGTAGTGTTTTGGGCTATGGTAATACCCGTGGCGATAATTCTTTACAATCCCAGAAGTTTCTGTATTATTCTTGCTTTTCTAAAACATTTAAGTACACAGAAGTTGGGCACTTTCTGGCTCTAATGAAATCATTTCTTCAAAAACTGTTGCCAACTTCGATTCATTCGCTGAGCATGAAGGGACACATGGGTGCCCTGGGCAGCTTTTCTTCAATCCGTTCCCTCCTGACAACACTCTTCAGCCCATCACATATAGGGAAGATGGTTTCTTTCTCTGTCCCCCAAGGAAATTCCTTTGCTTTTTTATATATTTTATTGTCCTAATTTCTGAGGCACTTATTTTTAAACACTGACAGATTTAGAAGAGAAAGATGAGAGTCATGTGTTGCAATGGTTAAAAAAAAAAAAAAATGAAAGGAAGGTGAAAATACACGACATAGTCATAGATCAGAGGAGAGGCTGGCAGCGTGGTGAAGACTACTCAGGCATTCCTGCTGCCTTTTGTTTGCTTTGATTCAAATAGAGTTTTCTGGGATTCATTTGCAGCTGGCCAGGGCACAAGGGACCATGCCACAAGTAGGTGATCTCAACAGGAACCAATGTTTGACCATGGGACTACAGTGGATAACAGAGCCTCATGACCTCAAATGGCAGATGAAAACAAAGCACGGCTACAGGACAGGAGGGGCTGGAGTGTCTGGAAGGTTACTGGAACAAATACTCAACGTGTAGCTTGGCCTCATACAGTGGGCCTACGAGCCCATTAATACAAGATTCCAAAATCCAGTGTTTATTTCTATCATCCTATACCCACCTAACTTTCTTCAGATCTGCTTCTGCATTTAATTTCTCTATCCTTTTCATATTACTCCTGTTAGTCCTTTAACTCAAGCCCCTTTCAAAGACTCTGAATTTAACTTATCACTCCTTTCCCTGCATTGGAGAGTCTCAGCTCATATACTTTCCATGGCAAGAGTTTCTTGGATTGGACCAAACTCCCCTTATCTGTGACTGGTCGGCACTTTCGTTTTCCCACCTTATTCCCTATTCAGGGACAGAGTGGGAATTCAGATACTGAAACACTGGTAGAAAAAAGAAAAAAAAAAAAGACAGCGTATTTTTTGAACTGGCATCAGGAAGGGTACTTCTCAAGAAGCATATCACGAGTCATCTCTGAAGGTGAGGAAGAAGATCTGAAAATATTCTTCAGGCAATATCAGTAATAAATTATCTGCTGCAATAACAGAATCAGGAACGGTCATAACGCTGAAACTGGGCTAAGCTTGTGTTGGAAATCCTGTGGCAAAAGCTGGGGAGAGTTGTATAATTTAAAAGCCTGGACAAAAATAAGTTAGTTTACCTATACTTCTGTGTAGCTGCCTCATGCTCCTCCACAGGAGGGGATATTGTTTTGAAAAGACAGATAACACATTTCCTCATCAAAGGTACTGGTTTAAAAAAATCATTATTTTTCTATTTTATTTTCTGGTATTGTGTCGTTCTATATAAACTTGTAATAATGGGATGATGCAATAATAATGTATTAATAATTGTGAATAATAATTTAAAATATCCCTAGTACTAGAATTCAAACACATTGCTTTTTGATATTTTATCTAATCACAGAATGGTCTGTATATAGCTTTGTGTTTTGCTCTGTCCTTGTTTGTGTGTGTGCATGGATGTGAGTGTGTGTGTTAGTATTCTGCCTTTTTACTAAAGATATTGGCCTGAATACTTCACTCTTTTTGTACACAATCTTCATACATGTTAGTTTTCTATCATTTCCATAGCAAACTACCACAAATTTAGGGTTTAATACACACAAATTTATCATGTCAAAGTTCTCTAGGTAAGAAGTCTTGTGTTGGGTTCGCTCTTCAGATCAGAGTCTCACAGAGCTGAAATCGAAGTGATGACAGGGCTGTATTCCTTAAAGGAGGCTCTGCAGAAGAGTCCACTTCCAAACTCATTCAGATTATTTGTTGAATTTAGTACCTTGTCATTTAAGATTAAATCCTGCATGTCTGTGCTGACTGTCAAAGTAGTGGAAGCGGGGACATCCTGATTTTCCAGAGACTTCTCCCTGGTTTTTGCATGAAGCCACCTGTATCTCAGTACTAGCAATGCCACATCAAATCCTTCTCACCCTTGATATGTTTCTGGATTCATCTTCTGCCTCACGTCTTCTACTCCTTCTGCTGGTCTCTCTCATTTTCGCTGGGTAAAGTTCTCTGATTTTATAGGTTCATGTGGTTATATTGTTCGATCCAGTTAATGCAAGATTGTCTCCTTATGTTAAGTTCTGTGACCTTATTTGCACTTGTAAAATCTCTTTGGCAATGTAAGGTAACGTTCATAAGTTCCACTGATTAGGAAGTGGACATCTTTAGTGGGAAGGTCATTATTTAGCCTATCACAATATGTGTCATCTTGAATCACTTTATTATTTTGATATACCACAATATTAAAGAATATTTTTGAAAATAGGATATATATTATATATATTTGAATTTTTGTTTTGCAATTATAAATGATATATCTATTATTATCTAGAGCTCTTGAATTATTTCTTTTAATTGAATATCAAGGACGCACACAGTTTATTGCTATATTGATTTATAATAGTTTTATACCAATTTCTAAAGCTCAGCCCTAAAAGATCAAATAATTTCATAACTACCTTACCAGCATTGGGTTTAAAAATTCTTAGAGGTTTATTTCTAGCTCATAATTGTTATGGAACGTTAACATTTTGTCACATACGTATTACAATTTATATGCCTTCCTGTGTGAAGTGTCTTCAATATTATTTTTATATTTATTTTTTGGCATTTGGTGTTTTGTGTAAGCTTCTTAAAATTACAGAAATTACCCCTTTATCTGTCACATGTGGAGACAACACTTTTCCATATAGGTTGTTACTCTATTTTAGCTTAGTATTTTTTCAATGTAGATAGTTTATCTTTTTAACCATTTAAACATACCATAGTTTCTTTGATATTGTTCTTCTTAAGTCTAAGAAAGTTATCATTATTTCACAACTCTTACCAATTGTTTTATTTCTTCAAACCTTCTTATACTGGTGTAAATATAGTATTTCATCTACCTTTCAAGAACTGATTTGTGTACTTGGCATTTTTCAACAGAGGGCAGCATTTTACATTTGTTCTGCTTTGTGGGTGCATATTTCAACCACAGAACACCAAATGTTATTCTGAAATCTGTTCAGCACATACAGCAAACCAGGAGAACAACCTGTACAAGTATATTTCTGTGGAAACAAAGGATGCATTTTCTTATTACAGAGCTTCTGGTAGATTCTTAAATCTTCTTTGGAATGCTATAAGTGGTTTTCAAATGAATATTTGTGGTGAAAACACTTTTTAAAAAGAATGTATGTTTGAAAAACATGAGTCAGTTTTAGAAAGCAGCTATGACAGATGCTCTATACAGATATACAGAGCTTTATTAGAAATGAGTATGACTGAACAACTAAGACAATAAAGCTTGAATTTGCTGCAAACAATGTAACCAATTTGGGACAAGAATTGCTGTTAAAACTCTGTTCTCTATATGACTTAATTTTTTTAAGAAGTCTGTATTGTGGTTTTAATTGTCTTCATGATAAATTTTGAATATTTTCTGTAACTTGTGATGACTTTTATATTCTAGCCCCAGGATTCTAAATACAGTCAAGTGTTCTTTCTCTAGTTTACTTTCCAGGCAGGATCAGTATTTCTCACCTTGGCCCTCATCTTGTTTTGCTTTTTTTTTTTTTTTTTTTTTTTGAGACGGAGTCTCACTCTGTCGCCCAGGCTGGAGTGCAGTGGCGCCATCTTGGCTCACTGCAACCTCACCCTCCCAGGTTCAAGTGATTCTCCTGCCTCAGCCTCCTGAGTAGCTTGGATTACAGGAACCTGCCACCACACCTGGCTAATTTTTGTATTTTTAGTAGAGATGAGTTTTTACCATGTTGGTCAGGCTGTTCTCAAACTCTTGATCTCGTGATCTGCTCTCCTCAGCCTCCCAAAGTGTTGGTAATACAGGCGTGAGCCACCGCGCCCGGACTGCTGTCTATTTTTTACTTTCTTGTTAGACCCTAGACTGTTCTAGGACCAATCATTGTCTTATTATCTGTATATACCAGAATTTGATCATACTGGAGAGCACATAATAAGTGTTAATTAAATATCAAATGGAATGATACTTAGGTTAATAATTTTCTGCTTATTGGAGTAGTGATACTTCTTTTTTTTTTTTTTGAGTTTCTAGTATTTCTCTAATATATGTAGTCCCTGGATTTGGTCCCATATCAATAAAAAATATTTTGGTAAACAAGGTGCCTTTTTGTTTGGGGGATTTTGTAGAACATAACCTGATGTTTTTGTAAAACATTTTGAAATTATTGATAGAAACTTACAAATGGACGTGTAAGTTCATAAGGAAAGTAAGTTTCAAGGTATATCCACTCTTGATTTCTAAACACATTAGGGTGTTAGGGCTGTGGAGGTAGAAAGCAAAGAAAGAGCTTAGGAATTTTATATTTTAAGAGGTCTGAATTGTCTGAACTGAAATGAAAACAAGAAATAAGGTTGTCTACCACACATTTTTGCAAGATAGCATAAGTGAGTGGAAATTCATAATTCTTTGAAATGGCATGGAATTGACAAAGGGCCTGACATTTCATAAGACTTTAAGTGCAAATTTAAAAAATAATATATATATATAATTATTTCTTCATGTCCTCAGCCCACTTTTTGATGGGATTCTTTGTTTTTTTCTTGCTAATTTGTTTGAGCTCCTTGTACACAAATGATGAACAAACATATGGAAAAATGCTGAACATCACTGATGATCAGAAAAATTCAAATCAAGAATGCAAGAATGGCCACACAAAAAAATTAAAATATACTAGATATTGGCATGGTTTCAGTGAAAAAGGAACACTCCTACACTGTTGGTGGGAATGTAAACTAGTACAATTACTATGGAAAGCAGTGTAGAGATTCCTTAAAGAACTAAAACTACCATTTGATCCTGTAATCCCACTAGTGGGTGTCTACCCAGAGGAAAATAAGTGATCATACACAAAAGATACTTGCACACATATGTTTAAAGGGGCACAATTTGCAATTGCAAAAATATAGAACCAGCACAAATGCCCATCAATCAATGAGTAGATAAAGAAATTGTGGTATATATATGATGGAATACTACTCAGTCACAAAAAGAAATGAATTAATGGCATTCGCAGCAACCTGGATGAAACTGGAGATTATTATTCTAAGTGAAGTAACTCAGGAATGGAAAACCAAACATTGTATGTTCTTACTTATAAGGGGAGCTAAGCTATGAGAATGCAAAGGCATAAGAATGATACAATGGACTTTGGGCATTCAGGGGAAAGGGTGAGAAGTGGGTGAGGGATAAAAGACTACGTATTGGGTTCAGTGTATACTGCTCAAGTGATGGGTGCACCAAAATCTCACTGATCACCACTAAACAACTTACTCGTGTAACCAAATACCACTTGTTCTTCCAAAACCTATGGAAATAAATAATTTTTTAAAATATAAATAAAAAATAAATCTCATCTGCTCTCGAAATAAAATAAAATTAAATAAATGATAGAATTCTTCTTGGAGCTCCCGTAGAGTAAATACTCCAACTGTGGCTGCTCAGTGTTGAAGCACTTCATGAGTGAGTCCAAAGTGCTTGCACTCAATTAATTGAATAGTTACTGAATGTTTCCCATGAGCCAAAGACTCTGTCATATACACAGGATACCATAATAGAGAAGATAGGATATCTGTATAGTGTTACCAAAGTCCTAGAATAACATTGCTCATTAAATGTTCCTTTCTTTCAGATGATTGAAGATCCAGCACATTGACTGCAAATGCTCTTTTCTCATCTCCATTTGTCAAAATTCTTCAAAACTCTTCACCAGGATCAACTGTCTTAACTCAATTATCTCTAGTACATCCCATATTTAAAATATTTCTTTTGGAACACAGTGTGAACTTGGGATATTATTGTGCTGTGACTTACCTAGAGAGGGGACTCCTTAGGAGAAATGTACTGTCCCTTACACATTATTTCTGCCTGACACTTAGCCTAATACAAAGTGTAGGATTGTAGAATGAATAAATCAATGGATATCTGGATAATAAATGAAGAGTAATTTGCAAATACATATTGGCTTTTTTATCATAAAGTATTCCAAATAGTAGGAGAATAAAATTATATTCCTACCTCCCAGACTGAAAAATGAAGATATTTTCCACATCAATTTTAGGTATTTTTACAAATAATTTTTTAAAGATGGAACGCCATTAGTATCTCTCATTATTTACCCTTTTCCATCCTTTGAGGTAAAAATATTCTTAAAATTTGTGTTTATTTTTATCTTTCATGTTTTATCTTAACTTTGAATATATAGCTCCATAAAGATATATAGTGTTATTTACACTTATTAACCACAAATGGTAACACTGCCAATAATGTTTTTGCAACTTGGTTCTTTTACTCTGTATCATGCTTCCAAAATTTATTTTAACAAATAGATAAATTATTTTTATATAAAGGCTATGCAATATTTATGAATAAAACACAGGTATCCACTTTACTACAGAGGAATATTTTGAAAGAATATAATTTATCGATATTATTAAAATGCTAATTAGTCTTTCTGTGCATACCCTCAACTTCTGTAGTGGTATTACTTGGATTGTTGTCGCCTATAAATCTCATGTTGAAATGTGATTCTCAATATAGGAGGTGTGGCCTAGTGGGAGTTATTGGATCATGGAGGCAGGTTCCTCATTAATGGCTTAGTGCTTATATTAGGCTATTCTCACACTGCTATGAAGAAACACCTGAGACTGGGTTATTTATACATGAAAGAGGTTTAATTCACTCACAGCTCCACATTGCTTGGGAGGCCACAGGAAACTTACAATCATGGCAGAAGGCAAAGGAGAAGCAGGCACCTTCTTCACAGCATCACAAGACAGAATGAGTGCCAGCAGGGGAAATGTCAGATGCTTATAAAACCATGAGATCTTGTGAGACTCACTCACTATCAAGAGAAAGCATGGGGGAACCACACCCATAATCCAACTACTTCCATCTGGTCCCACCCTTGACACATGGGGATTATGAGAATACAATTCAAGGTGAGATTTGGGTGGAGACACAGAGCCAAACTATATTCCGCCTCTGACCCTTCCAAATACCATGTCCCTTTAACATTTCAAAACCAATTATCCCTTCCCAACAGTACCACAAAGTCTTAACTAATTTCAGCATTAACTCAAAAGTCCATAGTTGAAAATCTCGTCTTAGACAAGGCAAATCCCTTCCACCTATGATCCGGTAAAATCAAAATGGGGGAAACTGGACAAATTGAAGGGGCTACAGGCCCCATGAAATTCCAAAATTAAATAGAGCAGTAGTTAAACCTTAAAATTCCAAAATGATCTCCTTTGACTCCATGTCTCTCATACAGGTCACGCTGATTCAAGTGGTGGGCTCCCATGGCCTTGGGCAACTCCACCCCTGAGCTTCTGAAGGGTACAGCCCCCCTCCTAGCTGCTCTCAGAGGCTGGCATTGAGTGTCTGTGGATTTTCCAGGTGCACAGTGCAAGCTGTCAGTGGATATACAATTCTGGAGTCTGGAGAACAGTGTCCCTCTTCCCACAGCTCGTCTAGGCAGTGCCCCAGTGGGGACTCTGTGTGGGGGCTCCAACCCTACATTTTCCTTCTGCATGGCCCTAGCAAAGTTTCTCCATGAGGACTGCACTTCTGCAGCAAACTTCTGCCTGGACATACAGGCATTTACATAAATCCTCTGAAATCTAAGCAGAGATTCTCAAACCTCAATTCTTGTCTTCTGCGCACACACAGGACCAACACCACATGGAAGCTGCCAAGGCTTGGGGCTTGCACCCTGTGAAGCAACAGCCCAAGCTGTATGTTAGCCCCTTGTAACCACAGCTGGGATACAGGGCACCAAGTCCAGAGGCTGAACAGAGTAGAAGTGGGGCTCTGGGTCTGGCTGACCAAATAGTTTTTCTTTTCTGGGCCTCCAGGCCTGTGATAGGAGAAGCTGCCAGAAAAGTCTCTGACATGCCATGGAGATGTTTTCCCCATTGTCATGGTGATTAACATTTGGCTCCTTGTTCCTTGTGCAAATTTCTGCAGCCAGCTTGAATTTCTCCTCAAGAAATGAGATTTTTTTTATTGCATCATCAGACTGCAAATTTTCTAAACTGTTATGCTCTGCTTCCCTTTTTAAACATAAGCTTCAATTCCCAACCACGTCTTTGTGAATGCATAAAACTGAATCCTTTTAAGAGCACCCAAGTCACCTCTTGAACCCTTTGCTGCTTAGAAATTTCTTCTGCCAGATACCCTCAATCATCTCTCTCATGTTGGTAGTTCCACAGATCTCTACGGCAGGGGGAAAATGCCATCAGTCTCTTTGCTAAAGCATAGCAAGAGTCACCTTTATTTATTCCAGTTACCAAACAGTTTTTCATCTCCATCTGAGACCACCTCAGCCTGGACTTTATTGTCCATATCACTATCAGCATTTTGGTCAAAGCCATTCAACAAGTCTCTAGGAAGTTCCAAACTTTCCCACATCTTCCTATCTTATTCTGAGCCCTCTAAACTGTTCCAACCTCTGCCCTTTACTCAGTTCTGAAGTTGCCTCCACATTTTCAGTTATCTTTGTAGCAGTGCTCCACTACCTTGGTACCAATTTACTGTATTTGTCCATTCTCACACTACTATCAAGAAATGCCCCAGACTGGGTAATTTATAAATGAATGAGGTTTAGTCTACTCACAGTTCTGCATTGCTGGGGGAGCTGCAGGAACTTTACAATCATGACAGAAGGCAAAGGAGAAGCAGTCACCTTCCTCAGAGAGTGGCAGGACAGAGGGCGTTCAAGCAGGGAAAATGCCAGACACTTTTAAAACCATCATATCTGGGGAGACTCACTCAATATCATGAGAACAGCATGGGGGAAACACGCCACCATTATCCAATTACCTCCACCTGGTCCCACCCTTGATACATGGGGATTATGCGGACTACAATTTGAGGTGAGATTTGGGTGAGGACACAGAATCAAACCATATCAACACCATTCCTTTGGTGATATGTGAGTTGTCACTCAGTAAGTTCACACAAGATTTGGTTGTTTAAAAGTCTGGGGCCAGGCATGGTGGCTAATGCCTGTAATCCCAGCATTTTGGGAGGCCGAGACAGGTGGATCACCTGAGCTTGGGAGTTCAAGACCAGCCTGGGCAACATGGCAAAACCCTATCTATACTAAAAATACAAAAATTAGCTGGGCATGGTGGCACGAAATGTGTAATCCCAGCTACCTGGGAAGCTGAGACAGGAGAATCACTTGAATCCAGGAGACAGAGATTGCAGTGAGCCAAGATCACGCCATTGCTCTCCAGCCTGGGTGACAGAGGGAGACTCCATTTAAAAAAAAAAAAAAAAAAAAAAATCTGAGACCTCCTCATTCTCCCTCTTGCTCCTGCTTTCACCATGTGATACCACCTACTCTCCCTTTGCCTTCCATTGTGGTTGCAGGCTTCCTGGGACCCTGTGTCCTCAGCAGAAGCAGATACTAGTGCCATGCTTTTACAGCCTACAGAACCATAAGCCAATTAAGCCTCTCTTCTTTAAAAATTACTCAGCCCTAGATGTTTCTTAATAGTGATGCAAGAACAGACTAATATATATAGATGCTTATCTTACTCCACAAAGTGTTTGTAAAACTTTGCATATTCATAAACAGTGTATTTTTCTGATTACTTAAATCTTCACCAAACTTCAATTCTATTCCATTTATCCTTTTAAAACCTTATGGCACTTCTTCATTCCTTTAATTATTCTAGATCGATACTACATTAACGTTATGTTAGTACATCTCTTGCTGCTTTTTTTTTTTTTTTTTTTGAGAAGGAGTCTCATCTTGTTGGCCAAGACGGTCTCGATCTCCTGACCTCGTGATCCAACCACCTCAGCCTCTGTCCTTGCAATAGTTTGCTAAGAATGATGGTTTCCAGCTTCATCCATGTCCCTACAAAGGACATGAACTCATCCTTTTTTACGGCTGCATAGTATTCCATGGTGTATATGTGCCACATTTTCTGAATCCAGTCTATCATTGTTGGACATTTGGGTTGGTTCCAAGTCTTTGCTATTGTCAATAGTGCCACAATAAACATACGTGTGCATGTGTCTTTATAGCAGCATGATTTATAATCCTTTGGATATATACCCAGTAATGGGATCACTGGGTCAAATGGTATTTCTGCTTCTAGATTCTTAATGAATCACCACACTATCTTCCACAATGTTTGAACTAGTTTACAGTCGCACAAACAGTGTAAAAGAGTTCCTATTTCTCCACATCCTCTCTAGCACCTATTATTTCCTGACTTTTTAATGATCACCATTCTAACTGGTGTGAGATGGTATCTCATTGTGGTTTTGATTTGCATTCCTCTGATGACCAGTGACGATGAGCATTTTTTCATGTGTCTGTTGGCTGCATAAAGGTCTTCTTTTGAAAGTGTCTGTTCATATCCTTCACCCACTTTTTGATATGAGGATCATATTGAATTTTCAATGTTACTTCTGGTGTCCTTTTTCTCTGATTTAGCTATCAAGTTTTCTTAATCTAAAATTAGGAGGGAAGAAGTTTCTATTTTCTGAATTTCTTGTTAATCACAAAGACTATATTTTGAGAGTAGTAGACACATTACTTATTCAATTCATTAAAGGATCATTGACCCAGTTTTTTATTCATTATATTGTATTAATAATTATAGTGTTTTATGTTTTTATGGAAATTATAAAACTCAACTAAGTTTTAAAACATGTGGTTTTATCATTTAAAGTCTCTTTTAGATATAATTATTTTTCCTTAAAAGTTTGGCATTATTATTGCCTTTTCTTATGTTCTTTTTAGTTTGTTTTTTCTAGAAATTACTAATATTACCTTTTATGGACTTTTATTTTGTATCTTACATTTTCTTTTGTATTTCTGTATTTGATCTATTTTATTAATTTATTCAATTTAATATATCAAGACTCATGCTTCTATTTTTCTCTTCTTCACTTTATTTGTCCAGAGACATCTCCTGTCTACCTTTTCACTTTTGAAAAATTTGCTCATAGCAGGGTTTGCAAATTTAATAGAGAAAAAGGAGAGATGGAAGAAGTAGCTCATATGTATATATTATATATATAATTTTGACTTTTGTTAAAAATGGGTCCTGCCATTAAAATATTCTGTTCAAAGACACCTAGCCACTCCCTTGTACGGAAATCCATAGGATCCCTGCCATAGCAAATGTGTCTTTCATGCATCATTGCATCTTGGGCCTTTCCTGCCCTCCACCCAACCAGCACAGCCTTGCAGCCCACAACACCCACACCAACCAGCCTCTTTCTTCCAAAAACCACTGCCTTCCACGGCAGACACAGGCCTCCTCCTTTCAGAGGCAGGCTGGACTTCCAGAAAACTGGCTTTTTCACCCTATCCTCATCCTTCTGTGCCTTTGGATTGTCCATCTTCCCTAAAGTCAGTCCTATGAGATTAGACAATGTCTAATGAAGTTTCTTCAAGGACAGCAAAGCAACAAGAACACACCCATATATGTTCTTAAGGGGATAAGCCCCTTGAGAAGAGCTCAGTCTATTACTTTTACCAAAACATACCTTTTACCAAAACATAAATGCCTGGGGAAATAAGGGCAAATTGACTCCATTGCTGCTTCTTTTCAAGCCTCACAGGAATCTCTGGGCTGATGGCTAGCCTGTCTGTTAACCTAATGCTTATTTTATTTCCAGCCCAATCATAACTTAGTTTTGTTTCAAATGTTTGAATATATAGTAATTTTATTATTTCTATAACACTAAAATAATTTTTTATTTAAATGTGTCTTTTCTGTTATAAATGAGTTACATAAAGGTGACTTTTTCCTGAAGGATGTCTTTATTAATACATATTTTTATTAATAATTTAAAATTTCATTGTCATAGGGTCACAGAACTCTGTATTATATTGATTTTTTGCAGTGTACTAAATTACCTTGCATGCCTAGTGCATGGAATATTAGCTAAAATATTCTAGATGTCTTTGAAGAATGTTTTATATTTATTTTTTGATTTAGATATTTACCTGTCAACTTAGGAGCTAATTTTCCATTCACATTTTTACAACTACTCTAATTTTTAAAAATTTTATCCAGCTTTATTGGGGTAGAGTTGACAAATAAAATTGTATGTATTTAAGATACACAAGGAAATGATTTGAGATATATATGTATACATGTATATGATCACTACAATTAACTTAGTTAATACATCTATCACGTTACATAGTTACTGTTTCTAGTTTTTTGACTAATACATTTATCTTTTTTGATTTTGATATATCAAAATTCCCAGTATAATTGTGAATTTGTTATTTTTCCTTTACTTATTTGATTATTTACCACTATTTATTGTCAAACTATATCAAAACCTAAGTCCTATATTAGTCAAGGTTCTCTAGTGGTACAGAACTAATGGGATAGATGTATATATAAAGGGCAGTTTATTAAGGAGTGTTTACTCAACAATCACAAGGTGAGGTGCCATAATAGGCCCTCTGCAAGCTGAGAAGCAAGGAAGCCAGTCTGAGTCCCACAGCTGAAGAACTTGGAGTCTGATGTTTGAGAGCAGGGAGCTTCCAATATGGGAGAAAGATGTAAACTGGGAGGCTAAGTCAGTCTAGTCTTTCCACGTTCTTTTGCCCAGTTTTATTATAGCTGCACTGGTAGCTGACTAGATTGTGCCCACCCAGACTGAGAATGGGTTTGCCTTTCTCAGTCCACTGACTCAAATGTTAATCTCCTTTGGCAACAATACTTTGCAAACTTCAATCCAATCAAGTTGACACTAAATATTAACCATAAGTCCATTATTTTTATTTATTGATATTTTTGGTTGATCCCTTTTGTATAATTTGTCACATCTTAATAATTTTTTTAATTGTATTTGTTTGACATTAGTATTACAAAACTAGTTACCATATGTTTTCTTTTAACTGGTAGTACCTTGATATATCTTTTGATACTTCTTTAATCTTTCTCTCTTTTTTCTCTTTCCCTCTTTATGCTTGTGTTTAAATATGTCCATTATAGACTGAATAAAGCTGGCTTTTAAATATATACTCCTAATTCTTTTTCATAAATTCATTTAATGATATCTTGTTAACTCATATACCTTAACTTTTTAAAAAACTCTCTATTTGCAATATCTTTTCTTTATCTTGTAGGCAGGTATAGATGTTAATTCTTTTTCTTGTGATTTCCTCTAAATTTGAAGATATAAACTGATCTAAAATCTTTGCTAAAAAATGTAGAGAAAGTCAGTATTTAACCACACTACCAAATATGTGAGGTTTTCACATGTTTTAATTACACATTTAATAACATATCGTCTTCTACTATTATTAGTGTGAAATAAAGTTTCACTTTTCATTTTTTTCCATTAAAATAGTCACTATTACCTTTTATGCAGCCAACAGTTGACTACTAGCATATTATCAACATCTGTTTTCACCATTTTCCCCTAAAACTTATTTCTGGATTTCCTTTTTCTGTTGTCAATCTGAATTCTTCAGTAACTCTTTTTTAATGAAGAACTGTGTGTGCTAAATTCCACTGCTCTTAGTAAGTAGGAAAACATTTTCATTTCCTTTTCACTCCTGTTGGACATCTTATAGAATTCTAAGTTGAGTTTGATCCTTAGAATCATGGACATTTCCCTGTGCTTATTTCTATTGTGTTTGTATGTTTACTTCCCTGTCCTCTTTTATAACTTTTTCTACTGCAAATCATCAACTTGCATGTCAAGAGAACGGAGTAGAGAACATGGATTGCTTCATATTTGGGTGCTTTCAGGATGATGTGACAGAAGGGCAAGGTAAGTAGTGAGCTGAAGATTCTGCTGGCAAAAATTTAGATGACCAGGGACAAAAAAAAAAAAAAGAAAGAAAATGAGTGATTTTACTAATTATTTTACTTATTACACCTTTTGGTGGATGCCACATTAAGAAAATTCAATGCATAGGAAATCCAAAACTTCCCAATCACTTGGAAACTTTCATTCTCATCCTCAGCCCTGGCTCATACTTGTATCCCATGAAGACACCTCACTGTAGGGATGCAGTGACTGTTCTATCTAGGTTGTGTTCACTCCTTACCACGCCAGTCTAAATTTCAAACACAGCCCTTTTTATTTATTTCCTCAAAGAATCCTGATGCCAGGTACCCTATTGTGAAATATATTTAACTGGTGATATACTTTGGATGTATGTCCCCACCCAAATCTCATCTTGAAATGGAATCCCCATTGTTGAAGGTGGGACCTGGTAGGATGTTATTGTACCATGTGATTGAACCATGGGAACGGACTTCTCATCAGTGATTTATCACCATCCCCCTGGTGCTGTCCTCATGATAGTGAGTAAGTTCTTGGGATATCTGATTGTTTAAAAATGTGTGGCACCTCCCGCCTCCCTCTTGCTCATGCTTTTGCTTTCTGAGTTGCCTGCTCTTGTTTTGCCTCCTGCCATGATTTTAAGTTTCCTGAGACCTGTCCAGAAGCCAGGCAGATACCAGCATCAGCCTTCCTGTACACCCTACAGAACCTTGACCCAATTAAACCTTTTTTCTTTATAAAATACCCAGTCTCAGGTATTTATTTATAGCAATAGGAGAATGGTCAAATACAACTGGATTTGGAGAAGTAGAGGGTTCTCCATCTTAACAATAGAAATTTAATTTTAAATATTAGATATATCTATCTCTGTTTTTTAACACAAATGAACATATAATACTGTAAAAAATAAGAAACTTTTAAACCATTTCTTCAACTAAGGTATCTCCAGTATCTAGAGAGCTGGTATTTATTGAGTCATTCTTTCTCACTCTGCTCTTCTCTCTACCAGTCTCTCAGGTTTTATCTCCTCTCCATTACTTTTTTTTGGAAATTGAATGATCTTCAGACCCTACTGTAAAATAATTAAATCCCTCCCTTTGGTTAACCAAGAATGCAACCAAAGTTTTGCTATAAAAATTGTGAGATACCACTAATAGGATTAGGTTTTTTGTGTTCCCAGATCTTATCTTGAATTATAATCCCCATAATCCTCATAATCCAATGTGTCAAGGGAGAGGCCAGGTAGAGATAATTGGTTCCTGGGGGTGGTTTCCTTCATGCTGTTTTTATGATAGTGAATGAGATCTCACAAGATATGTTTTTATAAAGGGCTCTTCCCCGTTCCCTGGGCACTTTTCCTTCCCTCAGCCTTGTGAAGAAGGTGCCTTGCTTCCCCCTTCACCTTCTGCCAAGACCATAAGTTCCCTAAGCCCTTCGCAGCAATGGTGAAACCTCATTTTTTATAAATTACCCAGTCTTGAGTATTTCCTTGTAGAAAAGAGAGAACAGACTCGAAATGAGGCATTTCTGTAAGATACTAAAAATGTGGAAGCAACTTTGGAATTGGGTAACAGGCAGAGGTTGGGACAGTTTAGAGAGCTCAGAAAAGGACAGGAAGATGTGGGAAAGTATGGAACTTCCCAGAGACTTGTTGAATTGCTTTGACCAAATTCTGATAGTGATATGGACAATGAAGTCCAGGTTGACGTGGTCTCAGATGGAGATGAGGACCTGGTTGGTAACTGGAATAAATAAAGGTGACTCTTGCTATGCTTTAGCAAAGAGACTTACGGCATTTTGCCCTTGCCCTAGAGATCTGTGGAACTATGGACTTGAGAGAGATGATTTACGATATCTGGCAGAAGAAATTTCTAAGCAGCAAAGGATTCAAGAGATGACTTGGGTGCTCTTAGAAGCATTCAGTTTTATGCATTCACAAAGAGGTGGTTTAGAAATGGAACTTATATTTAAAGTGGATGGAGAGCATAAAAGATTGGAAAATTTGCAGCCTGAGGATGTTATAGAAAAGAAAAACCCATTTCCTGAGGAGAAATTTGAGCCAGCTGCAGAAATATGCATAAGTAACAAGCAGTCAAATGTTAAATCACAAAGACAATGGGAAAAATATCTCCAGGGCATGTGAGAGACCTTTCTGGGAGCCTCCCCCATCACAGGCCAAGAGGCCTAGGAGAAAAAAAATGGTTTTGTGGGCCGGGTCCAGGTCCTTGCTGCTTTGTGCAGTCTCAGGACTTGGTGCCCTGCATCCCAGCCATTGGTAAAAGGGGCCAACATACATCCTAGGCAATTGTTTTAGAAGGTAAAAGCCCCAAACCTTGGTGGCTTACACATGGTGTTGAACCTGGAGGGGCACAGAAGTCAAGAATTGAGGTTTTGGAATCTCTGCCTAGATTTCAGAGAATGTATGACAATGCCTGGATGTTTAGGCAGAAGTTGGCTGCAGGGGCAGAACCCTCATGGAGAACCTCTGCTACAGCAGCACAGAAGGGAAATGTGGAGTTGGAACCACTATTCAGAGTACCCAGTGGGGCAATGCATAGTGGAGCTGAGAAGAGGGCCATGATCCTCCAGACCCCAGAATGGTAGACCCACTGACACCCTGCACCATGCACTTCAAAATGCCATAGACACTCAATGCCAGTCCATGAAAGCAGCCAGGAGCAGGGCTATACCTGGCAAAGCCACAGAGACACAGCTGCCCAAGCCCATGGGAGCCCACCTCTTGAATCAACATGATAAGCCTGTGAGACACGGAGTCAAGGGAGTTCATTTTGGAGCTTTAAGATTTGACTGCCCCACTGGATTCTGAACTTGCATGGGGCCTGTAGCCCCTTCATTTTGGCAAATTTCTCCCATTTCTACTGGGTGTCTTTACCCAATGCCTGTACCTCCATTGTCTCTGGGAAGTAACTTACTTGCTTTTGATTTTACAGACTAATAGACAGAAGGGACTTGGCTTGTCTCAGATGAGACTTTGGACTTGGACTTTTGGGTTAATGCTGGAATGAATTAAGACTTTAGGGGACTATTGAGAAGGTATGATTGGTTTTAAAATGTGAAAGGAACATGAGGCCTGGGAGGGGCCAGGGGCAGAATCATATGGTTAGGCTTTCTGTCCCCACCCAAATTTCACCTTGAACTATAATCCCCATAATACCCATGAGTCAAAGGAGAGATGAGGTGGAAGTGACTGGATCATGGGGGCAGTTTCCCCTATGCTGTTCTCATAAGAGTGAGTGAGTTCTCACAGGATATGATGGTTTTATTAGGGGCTCTTCCCTCTTCTCTCACCACTTCTTCCTGCTGCTTTTTGAAGAAGGTGCGTTGCTTCCCCTTCACCTTCTGCCATGATTGTAAGTGACCTGAGGCTTCCGTAGCAATACTGAACAATGAGTCAATGAAAACTCTATCCTTTATAAATTACCCAGTCTCAGTTGTATTCTTATTGCAATGTCAGAATGGACTAATACATATTACCATATATTGTTCCACTGAGTTTCCTTTCTGTCTATTATTTTGTGAATGCAGAACATCTGAGACAGGTCTCAGTTAATTTAGAAAGTTTATTTTGCCAAGGTTGAGAATGTGCCTGTGACACAGCCTCAGGAGGTCCTCACGACACATGCCCAAGGTGGTCGGGACACAGCTTGGTCATATACATTTTTCTGAGTTGTCAGGCCACTGAGCCCAAGCTAAGCCATCATATCCCCTGTGACCTGCATGTACACATGCAGATGGCTGGTTCCTGCCTTAACTGATGACATTCTACCACAAAAGTGAAAATGGCCTATTCCTGTCTTAACTGATGATATTATCTTGTGAAATTCCTTCTCCTGGCTCATCCTGGCTCAAAAGCTCTCCTACTGAGCACCTTGTGACCCCCACTCCTGCCCACCAGAGAACCCCCACTTTGACTATAATTTTCCCTTACCTACCCAAATCTTATATAACAGCCCTACCCCTATCTCCCTTCGCTGACTCTCTTTTTGGACTCAGCCCACCTGCACCCAGGTGAAATAAACAGCCTTGTTGCTCACATAAAGCCTGTTTGGGGGTCTCTTCACACTGACACAAGTGAAATCTGGTGCCATGACTCGGATCAGGGGACCTCCTTTGGGAGATCAATCCCCTGACCTCCTGCTCTGTGTTCCATGAGAAAGATCCACCTATGACCTCTAGTCCTCAGACCAACCAGCCCAAGGAACATCTCACCAATTTTAAATCCAGTAAGCAGCTTCTTTTTACTCTCTTCTCCAACCTCTCTCACTATCCCTTAACCTCTTTCTCCTTTCAATCTTGGCACCACACTTCAATCTCTCCCTTCTCTTAATTTCAGTTCCTTTCCTTTTCTGGTAGAGACAAAGGAAACACGTTTTATCCATGGACCCAAAACTCCAGCAGTGGTCACTGACTCAGGAAGACAGTCTTCCCTTGGTGTTTAATCACATGGGGACACCTGCCTGATTATTCACCCACGTTTCAGAGGTGTCTGACCACGTGGGGACACCTACCTTGCTCCTTCACCCTTAGCAGCAATACTGCTTTTCTGGGGGGCAAGAACCCCCCAACCCCTTCTCTCTGTGTCTCTGCCCCTTCTCCATTTTTCTGGAGAGAACCCCCTGACCACTTTTGTCCATGTCTCTACCCCTTCTCCACTTTTCTGGGGGGCAAGAACCCCTCAACCCCTTCTCCTTCACCCTTAGCAGTAAGTACTGCATTTCTAGGGGGCAAGAACCCCCCGACCCCTTCTCTCCATGTCTCTACCCCTTCTCTGCTTTTCTGGGGAGCAAGAACTCCCCACCCCTTCTCTCTGTGTCTTTACCCTCTCTTTTCTCTGGGCTTGCCTCCTTCACTATGGGCAAACTTCCACCATCCATTCCCCCTTCTTCTACCTTAGCCTGTGTTCTTAAAAACCTAAAACCTCTTCAACTCACAACTGACCTAAAACCTAAATGCCTTATTTTCTTCTGCCATGCTACTTGATCCTGATACAAACTTGACAGTGGTTCCAAATAGCCAGAAAATGGTACTTTCAATTTTTCCATCCTACAAGATCTAAATAATCCTTGTCATAAAATAGGCAAATGGTTTGAGATGCCTGACATCCAGGCATTCTTTTACACATCAGTCCCTCCCTAGTCGGTGTTCCCAATGCAACTCACCCCAAATCTTCCTTCTTTCCCTCCCACCTGTCCCCTCAGTCCCAACCCAAAGCGTCGCTGAGTCTTTCTAATCTTCCTTTTCTACAGACCCATCTGACATCTCCCCTCCTCAGCAGGCCGAACTAGGTCCCAATTTTTCCTCAGCCTCTGCTCCTCCACCCCATAATCTTTTTATCACCTCCCCTCCTCACACCCCGTCCAGCTTACAGTTTTGTTCCATGACTAGCCTTCCCCCACCTGCCCAGCAATTTCCTCTTTAAAAGGTGGCTGGAGCTAAAGGCATAGTCAAGGTTAGTGCTCCCTTTTCTTTATTCGACCTCTCCCAAATCAGTTAGCATTTAGGCTCTTTTTCATCAAATATGAAAAACCCAGCCCAGTTCATGGCTTGTTTGGCAGCAACCCTGAGATGCTTTACAGCCCTAGACCCTAAAAGGTCAAAAGCCCGTCTTATTCTCAACATTTTATTACCCAATCCATGTCCAACTTTAAATAAAGCTCCAAAAATTAAATTCTGGCCCTCAAACCCCACAACAGGACTTAATTAACCTCACCTTCAAGGTGTACAATAATAGGGAACAGTTGCAATTCCTTGCCTCCACTGTGAGACAAACCCCAGCCAAATCCCCAGCACACAAGAACTTCCAAACACCTGAACTGCAGCAGCCAGGCATTCCTCCAGAACCTCCTCCCCCAGGAGCTTGCTACAAGTGCTGGAAATCTGGCCACTGGGACAAAGAATGCCCACAGCCTGGGATTCCTCCTAAGCCATGTCCCATCTGTGCAGGACCACATTGAAAATCATACTGTTCAACTCACCTGGCAGCCACTCCCAGAGACCCTGGAACTCTGGCCCAAGGCTCTTTGACTGACTCCTTCCCAGATCTTCTCGCCTTAGCAGCTGAAGACTGACAATGTCCAATCGCCTTGGAAGCCCCCTAAACTATCACGGACTCCAAGCTTCGGGTAACTCTCACAGTGGATGGTGAGTCCATCCCCTTCTTAATCGATACAGAGGCTACCCACTCCACATTACCTTCTTTTCAAGGGCTTGTTTCCCTTGCCTCCATAACTGTTGTGGGTATTGACGGCCAGGCTTCTAAACCTCTTAAAACTCCCCAACTCTGGTACCAACTTACACTCTTTTAAGCACTCCTTTTTAGTTATCCCCACCTGCCCAGTCCCCTTATTAGGCTGAGACACTTTAACTAAATTATCTGCTTCCCTGACTATTCCTGGGCTACAGCCACACCTCATTGCTGCCTTTTCCTACAGTTCAAAGCCTCCTTCACATCCTCCCCTTGTATCTCCCCAACTTAACCCACAAGTATAAGACAACACTACTCCCTCCCTGGCAACTGATCATGCACCCCTTACCATCCCATCAAAACCTAATCACCCTTACTCGCTCAATGCCTATATCCCATCCCACAGCACGTTTTAAAAGGATTAAAGCCTGTTATCACTGGCCTGCTACAGCATGGTCTTTTAAAGCCTATAAACTCTTACAATTCCCCCATTTCACCTGTCCTACAACCAGACATGCCTTACAGGTTAGTTCAGGATCTGCACCTTATCAACCAAATTGTTTTGCCTATCCACCCCATGGTGCGAAACCCATATACTCTCCTATCCTCAATACCTCCCTCCACAACCCATTATTCTGTTCTGGATCTCAAACATGCTTTCTTTACTATTCCTTTGCACCCTTCATCCCAGCCTCTCTTCCCTTTCACTTAGACTGACCCTGACACCCATCAGGCTCAGCAAATTACGTGGGCTGTACTGCCGCAAGGCTTCACAGGCAGCCCCTGTTACTTCAGTCAAGCCCAAATTTCTTCTTCATCTGGTACCTATGCTCTCCCTGCTGATCATGTCTGACTGATCTCTCAAACCCCAGCACCTTCTGCAAAACAATTCTTTTCCTTTGTAGGCATGGTTAGATACTTTCGACTTTAGACACCTGGTTTTGCCATCCTAACAAAATCATTATATAAACTCACAAAAGGAAACCTAGCTGACCCCATAGATCCTAAATCCTTTCCCCCCTCCTCTTTCTGTTCCTTGAAGACAGCTTTAGAGACTGCCCCCACCCTAGCTCCCCCTGACTCATCCCAACCCTTTTCATTACCAACAGCCAAAGTGCAGGGCTGTACAGTCATAATTCTTACACAAGAACTGGGACCGTACCCTGAAGACTTTTTATCCAAACAACTTGACCTTACTGTTCTGCCTAGCCCTCAAGTCTGTGTGTGGCTGCCACCACTGCCCTAATACTTTTAGAGGCCCTTAAAATCACAAACTATAATCAACTCACTCTCTACAGTTGTCATAACTTCCAAAATCTATTTTCTTCCTCACACCTGACACATATACTTTCTGCTCCCCAGCTCCTTCAGCTGTACTTACTCTTTGTTGAGTCTCCCACAATTACCATTGTTCCTGGCTGGGACTTCAATCCGGCCTCCCACATTATTCCTGATACCAAAACTGACCCCCATGACTGCACCTCTCTGATCCACCTGATATTCACCCCATTTCCCCATATTTCCTTCTTTCCTGTTCCTCACCCTGATCACACCTGGTTTACTGATGGCAGTTCCACCAGACCTAATCACCACACAACAGAAAAGGCAAGCTATGCTATAGTACAAGCAACTAGCCTGCCTCTTAGAACCTCTCATTTCCTTTCCATCGTGGAAATCTATCTTTAAGGAAATCACTTCTCAGTGTTCCATCTGCTATTCTACTACTTCTCAGGGATTGTTCAGGCCCCCTCCCTTCCCTACACATCAAGCTCAGGGATTTGCCCCTGCCCAGGACTGGCAAATTGGCTTTACTCAACATGCCCCGAGTCAGGAAACTAAAATACCTCTTGGTCTGGGTAGACACTTTCACTGGATATGTAGAGACCTTTCCCAGAGGGTCTAAGAAGGCCACCATGGTAATTTCTTCCCTTCTGTCAGACATAATTCCTCAGTTTGGTCTTCCCACCTCTATACAGTCCTATAATGGACCAGCTTTTATTAGTCAAATCATCCACGCAGTTTCTCAGACCCTTAGTATTCAGTGAACTAGTGGTCTTTTAAAAACACACCTCACAAAGCTCAGCCACCAACTTAAAAAGGAATGGACAATACTTTTACCACTCGCCCTTCTCAGAATTCAGGCCTGTCCTCAGAATGCTACAAGGTACAGCTCATTTAAGCTCCTGTATAGACGCTCCTTTTTATTAGGCCCCAGTCTCATTCCAGACACCAGACCAACTTGGACTGTGCCCCAAAAAACTTGTCATCCCTACTACCTTCTGTCTAGTCATACTCCTTTTCACCATTCAACTACTCATAAATGCCCTGCTCTTGTTTACACTGCCGGTTTAAACTGTTTCTCCAAGCCATCACAGCTTATATCTCCTGGTGCTATCCCCAAACAGCCATTCTTAACTCTTAAAGTAAATAAATAATCTTTGCTGGCAGGACTATGCTGAATTTCCTTAGGCACTCTCTAATTAGATGTCCTAGGTCCTCCCTATTCTTAGTCCTTTAATACCTGTTTTTCTCCTTCTCTTATTCCATTTAGTTTTTCAATTCATACAAAACCGTATCCAGGCCATCACCAATAATTCCATATGACAAATGCTTCTTCTAACAACCCCACAATATCACCCCTTACCACAAAATCTTCCTTCAGCTTAATCTCTCCCACTCTAGGTTCCCACTTCACCCCTAATCCCACTCAAAGCAGCCCTGAGAAACATCGCGCATTATGTCTCCATACCACCCCCAAAAATTTTCCCTGCCCCAACACTTTACCACTATTTCATTTTATTTTTCTTATTCATATAAGAAGACAGGAATGTCAGGCCTCTGAGCCCAAGCTAAGCCATCATATCCCCTGTGGACCTGCATGTACACATCCAGATGGCCAGTTCCTGCCTTAACTGATGACATTCTACCACAAAAGAAGTGAAAATGGCCTGTTCCTGCCTTAACTGATGACATTTTCTTGTGAAATTCCTTCTCCTGGCTCATCCTGGCTCAAAAGCTCCCCTACTGAGCACCTTGTGACCCCCACACCTGCCCAGAAGAGAACAACCCCTCTTTGACTGTAACTTTCCTTTACCTACCCAAATCTTATAAAACAGCCCCACCCCATCTCCCTTCGCTGACTCTCTTTTTGGACTCAGCCCGCCTGCACCCAGGTGATTAAAAAGCTTTATCACTCACAAAAGCCTGTTTGGTGGTCTCTTCACAGGGACGCCAGTGAAATTCTTAATCCTTCTTAAAGTGGGTAGATGATCTCTGCTGGCAGGGGACCCTCAAATACTTGCACCCTGATGAAGTTCTCTTCTTTACTCTTATACTCACTCTTATTCTCATTCCCATTCTTAGGCCACCCTCTACCTCTCCCCGGCTCTCTCCACCACACTATCAACCTTACCCATTCTCTCCTAGCCATTTTTAATACTTCCTTAGTGAACAACTGCTGGCTTTTCATTTCCCTTTCTTCCAGCACCTACACAGCTGTCCCTGCCTTACATGCAGACTAGGCAACATCTCCTATCTCCTACACCTCTGAACTTCCTTTAACAGCCCTCACCTTTACCCTCCTGAAGAACTCATTTACTTCTAGACAGGTCCAGCAAGACCTCCCCAGACATTTCACATCAGCAAGCTGCTGCCCTCCTCCATACTTACTTAAAAAACCTTTCTCCTTATATCAACTCTACTCCCCTCATATTTGGTCCTCTCACAACACAAACTACTATTCCTGTGGCCACTCCTTTATGTATCTCTCAGCAAAGACCCACTGGAATTCCCCTAGGCAACCTTTCACCCTCTCCATGTTCCTTTACTCTTCATCTCCAAAGCCCTCTTCTTGTTTACTTATACCCAGCCCCATAAATAACAGTGAAAGTTTGCTTGTAGATACTCAACATTTTCTCCTCCACCATGAAAATCGAACCTCCCCCTCTATGCAGTTACCTCATCAGTCCCCATTACAACCTCTGACGGCTGCCACCCTAGCTGCATCCCTAGAAGTCTAGGTACAAGACACCCCTTTCAGCACTCCTTCTCATCTTTTTACTTTTCATTTCCAGTTTTGCCTCACACAAGGTCTCTTCTTCCTCTGTGGATCCTCTACCTACATGCTAATTAGACAGGCACATGCACACGAGTTTTCCTTACTCCCATAATTCAATTTGCAAATAGGACCGAAGAGCTCCCTGTTCCCCTCATGACACCGACATGACAAAAAAGAGTTATTCCACTAATTCCCTTGCTTGTCAGTTTAAGACTTTCTGCCTCCACTATTGCTCTCGGTACTGGAATAGCAGGAATTTCAACCTCTGTCACGACCTTCCATAGCCTCTCTAATAACTTCTCTGCTAGCATCACAGACATATCACAAACTTTATCAGTCCTCCAGGCCCAAGTTGACTCTTTAGCTGCAGTTGTCTTCCAAAACCGCTGAGGCCTTGACTTACTCACTGCTGAAAAAGAAGGACTCTGTGTATTCTTAAATGAAGAGTGTTGTTTTTACCTAAATCAATCTGGCCTGGTGTATGACATCATAAAAAACTAAAGGATAGAGCCCAAAAACTTGCCAACCAAGCAAGTAATTATGCTGAACCTCCTTGAACACTCTCTAATGAGATGTCCTACGTCCTCCCTATTCTTAGTCCTTTCATACCTGTTTTTCTCCTTCTCTTATTCCGTTTATTTTTTCAATTCATACAAAACCGTATCAAGGCCATCACCAATATTTCTACACAACAAATGTTTCTTCTAACAACCCCACAATACCATCCCTTACCATAAAATCTTCCTTCAGCTTAATCTCTCCCACTCTAGGTTCCCATGCCTCCCCTAATCCCGCTCGAAGCAGCCCTGAGAAACATCGCCCATTATCTTTCCATACCACCCCCACAAATTTTCACCGCCCCAACACTTTATCACTATTTCATTTTATTTTTCTTATTCATATAAGAAAACAGGAATGTCAGGCCTCTGAGCCCAAGCTAAGCCATCATATCCCCTGTGACCTGCAGGTACACATCCAGATGGCCAGTTCCTGCCTTAATTGATGACATTCCACCACAAAAGAAGTGAAAATGGCCTGTTCCTGCCTTAACTGATGATATTATCTCGTGAAATTCCTTCTCCTGGCTCATCCTGGCTCAAAAGCTCCCCTACTGAGCACCTTGTGACCCCCACTCCTGCCCACCAGAGAACAAACCCCCTTTGACTGTAACTTTCCTTTACCTACCCAAATCTTATAAAATGGCCCTACCCCTATCTCCCTTCACTGACTCTCTTTTTGGACTCAGCCCGCCTGCACCCAGGTGAAATAAACAGCCTTGTTGCTCACACAAAGCCTGTTTGGTGGTCTCTTCACACGGACATGAGTCAAAAGAGTCATGAGGCTTCAACCAATATATGTAAGAAGTACATTAGTTTCATCCAGGAAGAGACAACTCAAAGCATCTGCCACCAACCTCCTTCCCCACAATGAGGGGCTTCCAGGTCACAGTATGTGAGAGACAAATGGTTGTATTCTTTTGATTTTCTGATAAGCCTTCCCAAACGAGGCAATCAGAATATGGATCTATTTCTGTGAGCAGAGGGATGACTTTGAGGAGAATGTGAGGCATATTTGCCCTGAGCACTTCCCAACCTGAAAAGGCCCAAGATATTTTCCTTTCACACTCTCTATTCACCAGGGCAGAGAACAGTATTAATAAAAATTTAATTAAAACTCTATCTATATCTGATTTTAAAAATAAACTACCAGAGCCACTAGAATGTCATGAAGTCAATATATTTTATAGTCAGAGTACTGATTGTTTCATAAGTATAAGAAAAGCATCTGTGAAATGCAACTAAAATCAAGGAATCAATCTGCACAAATAATGAATTTCAATTAATTTATGGACAGAAAAATAAGACACATATTTACCATGTCCACTAACACAATAATATACTCTACATAATTGATCCTAGAAAAATTTAACTTTCTAATGCATCTATAATGAGGTCATAATGATATCAGCTGTCTTACAGGTTTGCTTTAGATAGCTGAAGGAATTCAGATTGTATCATTTAATGACTCTGACTTTATAAATGATTAAAACTTTTTCAAATCTCATATCTTTATGTGAAATGGAAACCTTAATATCTTATGTCTGAGATTATTGTAGAAATGTAGGAAAAATATATTGTAAGGCTGTTCCTATAAAGTATTAAATTAATGCTCGCTCTTAAAGTATTTTCCTTTTTTAAAAGAGCAGCTCCTAAAATGTAATTTATAAGTATGAAAACAAAAAGTTAAAACACAACTAGAACTTGCAAATTTCAAGAAAGTAGTTACAGAAGATTATAATATGTTTTCCCTAAGCCAGTTTTTGATTTCAGATTTTCTTTCCTAAATTTCTTACTGTTTTCATTCAACTGCTTTTGGCTCTCAACAAACACGTTTAAAATGAGGTAAAGCAATCTGACATGGAAATTACTAGAAAGCAAAAGGAATTAAGCACACATAAGACCAGGAACTATCTATATTCCTTTGGGAGAAGCGATTGCATAACTACACATGAAAATTGTAAGAAGTCTTATTTATCAAGGCATTTCCCCTGTTCTTTCAATATTGGATATAAAATCGACATAAAGAGAGCTGCCAGACCCTATACATTTCAAATGACCCAATCAATCTCATTTTCTGTCTTCTTGCTCAAATGTAATGCATTTTCTACTGTTATTTTTACTAATAAGAGGAAAGATATGAAAATTAATGCCTGTTATACAAAATAATAAACCTATTCAGGCCAGACATGAGCTGGATAAAAAAATAATTCAAAGAATTTTCAGAAGATTTAAAGGTCTTCATCTATAAAGTGGTGTAGAGATAACATCAGCTGGTTTAGTTTGGAGGGAGAATTAAATGAAATACATGCTTATATCATAAGGAATTAATTCAAGTAATGTTGCATAGAGTGCTTCTCATTTTAAGTTGTTGTTTTATAGTCCATGGTTAGAGGACTGTAGGCAAGCATGAAGTTTAGTTCTTCGTGAGATAGTCATATACTGGTCTTATGTATTAGTTTCACAGGAATGTAAAGGGAATGGCTCACATTGTCTCTCCAGCTAATGAGAATGACAGAGACAGAAAACCTAGTGATTAGGAGCTCAGGCTCTAGAGCCAAATTTCCTGAGTTCAATCTCTGTGATGCTGGGCAAGACATTTACTATATATTGAAATAGGAAAAACAATGTCTCCTTATTTTGCAGGTTTTTGTAAAGATTCAACAAGATATACATATAAATAACTTTCAAAATATGTGGTACATAATAAGTGCTTAATAAATGTTAGATGTGTACATTCCCAGGCCATGATAGTTTTGTGGTTTAATATCTCTCGTTTATAGCTTGCATCTGGCTATGACAGACCAGCAGGAGATTTCATGGACATAATGATTGTGATGGAAACAGGAGACAGACAGATACCTGAGTAGGTAGGGTGTGTCCCTGGTGGAACCTCACTTTTTGGCGTTGAGTAGCCTGGGGGCTGAGGGACTGGACTGCTGGTACCAGATGGGGCCTGTGACCCAGGAGGAAAGCTTCTGCCCCTGTTTGCTGGTCTTTTCCCAACTGATTCTTTCTGTATAATGTCTTTTAACCAAACTAATATTGCCTTTTCCAATACTACTTATGGACAGACATGAGCTGAATAAAAAAATAATTCAAAGAATTTTCAGAAGAAAATTCTTTGCCTGGGCATGCCTGCCTGTGCACTGTGGGAATGGGGAGAAGTGACAGGAATTTGTACCTCATGCAGGGGAGGAGCCTGGCCTCTTCAGCTCATAGGTGGTAGCCCTGGTATTCAATTCTGAGGGGGAAACCTGCTTGGAGAACTCCTCTCTTTGCTGAGAGCTTTCCTTTTGCTTAATAAATTCTGCCATCCTCATTTTTCAATGTGTCTCCATGTGTAATTTTTCTGGTCATGAGACAAGAACTCAGATTTAGCTGAACTAAGGAGCAAAAATCCTGCATTAATTATGTCTTTTAGAACATGACAAGGGCCCTGAACTTCCTGTAGGAATTGACAGGAACTTCCTCCATTCAACACCTGGTTGCAATTTATATAGCTCTCTGTACACAATTAAGTTGTCATAAACTTTACAAACAAAAGGAACCTGCATTTTGTAATCATCGCTATTTTTCCATTAAACACAATCAAACTGGTAGTTACAATGTAGGGAATATTAGTCTTCTATTGGGGATTGAATGCATTAAAACATGAATACAGGATTAATGGTATAAAATTATCCAAATCATTCCTGTTTTCCATAAGGTTTTTAGTAGTAGAAACATCTATTTTGACCCTTAATATATTAAAAAAGACATTTAATCTGACCATATTGTGTTTCTACATAAAACCCTATGGCTCTTCATTGCCCTAGGGTTAAGGACTCTAGATCATTTTTACCACGTGTATCTTCCTAGCTCCTGCCTTATTGTGTACCAGCGTTTTCTACCTATATGCACATCACCCTTTTTTAGGTTTCCCAATGTGCCATGAATTCATGTAACATCAATCAGTAAAATATTCCATAGGATATACAAGCATCACCTTATAGTGAGTTATAAACTCAACTTAAACAATAAATGGGAACTCATCAGATCCCATAAAAGACACAACTGGGTTAGGGTTCAAATGATGTCACCTGGACTCTTGAACTTTTTCTCTAGGCTGTTTTTGCTCTGGGTTGGTTTCACCCTCCAGGAGGCTCAGGCAAAGGTGTGCAAGAACGACCATGGTGTTACATCTTCCTCATAGCTAGGGATCCCAAATCTTCTCTTTCTCTCCTATTATCCAGTGTATTAAAGATTTGAGTAGCTCTGTATGAGAATACATGCTCTTCCAGAAACTATCTAAGGGAAATGCCCCAGAAAATGGTATCTCTTTATTGCCAAAGGTCATACTGTCAGGCCTCTGAGCCTAAGCTAAGCCATCATATCCCCTGTGACCTGCACTTACACATCTAGATGGCCGGTTCCTGCCTTAACTGATGACATTCCACCACAAAAGAAATGAAAATGGCCCATTCCTGCCTTAACTGATGACATTGTCTTGTGAAAATTCCTTCTCCTGGCTCATCCTGGCTCAAAAGCTCCCCTACTGAGCACCTTGTGACCTCCCCACTCCTGCCCATCAGAGAAAAACCCCCTTTGATTGTAACTTTCCTTTACCTACCCAAATCCTATAAAATGGCCCCACCCCTTTCTCCCTTTGCTGACTCTCTTTTCAGACTCAGTCCGCCTGCACCCAGGTGAAATAAACAGCCTTGTTGCTCACACAAAGCCTGTTTGGCGGTCTCTTCACACAGACACCCATGAAATTTGGTGCCATGACTTGGATCGGGGGACCTCCCTTGGGAGATCAATACCCTGTCCTCCTGCTCTTTGCTCAGTGAAAAAGATCCACTTATGACCTTGGGTCCTCAGACCCACCAGCCCAAGGAACATCTCACCAATTTTAAATCAGGTAAGTGGTATCTTCTTACTCTCTTCTCCAACCTCTCTCACTATCCCACAGCCATTTTCTCCTTTCAATCTTGGCACCACCTTTCAATCTCTCCCTTCTCTTAATTTCAATTCCTTTCACTTTCTGGTAGAGATGAAGGAGACACTTTTTATCCATGGACCCAAAACTCCGGCGCTGGTCACAGACTCAGGAAGCCAGCCTTCCCTTGGTGTTGAATCATTGCAGGGACGCCTCTCTGATCATTCACCCATGTTTCAGAGGTGTCTGACCACGTGGGGACACCTGCCTGGGTCCTTCACCCTCAGTGGCAAGTCCTGCTTTTCTGGAGGGCAAGAACCCCCCAACTCCTTCTCTCCATGTCTCTACACTTTCTCCACTTTTCTGGGGGGCAAGAACCCCCCAACCCCTTCTCCTTCACTCTTAGCACCAAGTACTGCTTTTCTAGGGGGGCAAGAACCCCCCAATCCCTAATTTCCATGCCCCAACCTCTTATCTCTGTGCCCCATCCCTTATTTCCACACCCCAACCCCTTATCTCTGTGCCCCAATCCCTTATTTCCATGCCCCGACCTCTTATCTCTGTGCCGCATCCCTTATTTCCATGCCCTGACCTCTTATCTCTGTGCCCCAACCCCTTATTTCTGTGCCCCGACCCCTTTCTGGCTTTTCTGGAAGGTAAGAACCCCTGAACCCCTTCCCTCCATGTCTCTACTCTCCCTTTTCTCTGGGCTTGCCTCCTTCACTATAGGCAACCCCTCACCCTCCACTCCCCCGTCTTCTCCCTTACCCTGTGTTCTTAAGAACCTACAACCTCTTCAACTCACACCTGACCTAAAACCTAAATGCCTTATTTTCTTCTACAATGCCACTGGACCCCAATACAAACTCAACAGTGGTTCCAAATAGCCAGAAAATGGCATTTTCATTTTTTCCATCCTACAAGATCTAAATAATTCTTGTCATAAAATAGGCAAATAGTCTGAGGTGACTGACATCCAGGCATTCTTTTACACATCATTTCCTTCCATAGTCTCAGTTCCTAATGCAACTCATCCCAAATCTTCCTTCTTTCCCTCCCGCCTGTCCCCTCAGTCCCAACCCCAAGTGTTGCTGAGTCTTTCTAATCTTCTGTTTCTACAGACCCATCTGACCTCTCCCCTCCTCGCCAGGCTGAGCTAGGTCCCAAGTCTTCCTCAGCCTCCTCTCCTCCACCCTATAATCCTTTTTTCACCTCCCCTTCTCACACTGGGTCCAGCTTACAGTTTCATTCCATGACTAGACCTCCCCCACCTGCCCAGCAATTTCCTCTTAAAAAGGTGGCTAGAGATAAAGGCATAGTCGAGGTTAATGCTCCTTTTTCTTTATCCCAAATCAGAGAGCATTTAGGTTCTTTTCCATCAAATATAAAAACCCAGCCCAGTTCATGGCTCATTTGGCAGCAACCCTGAGAGGCTTTACAGCCCTAGACCCTAAAATGTTAAAAGGCCGTCTTATTCTCAATATACATTTTATTACCCAATCTGCTCCCGACATTAAATAAAACTCCAAAAATTAAATTCCGGCCCTCAGACCCCACAGCAGGACTTAATTAACCTCACCTTCAAGGTGTACAATAATAGAGTGGAGGCAGCCAAGTAGCAACATATTTCTGAGTTTCAATTCTTTGCCTCCACTGTGAGACAAACCGCAGCCACATCTCCAGTACACAAGAACTTCCAAACGCCTGAACCACAGCTTCCAGGCATTCCTCCAGAACCTCCAACCCCAGGAGCTTGCTACAAGTGCCAAAAATCTGACCACCAGGCCAAGGAATGCCCGCAGCCCAAGATTCCTCCTAAGCCACGTCCCATCTGTGCAGGACCCCACTGAAAATTGGACTGTTCAACTCACCTGGCAGCCACTCCCAGAGCCCCTGGAACTCTGGCCCAAGGCTCTTTGGCTGACTCCTTCCCAGATCTTCTCAGCTTAGCGGCTGAAGACTGATGCTGCCCGATTGTCTCAGAAGCCCCTAGACCATCACAGACGCCAAGCTTCAAGTAACTCTCACAGTGGAAGATAAGTCCATCCCCTTCTTCATCAATATGGAAGCTACTCACACCACATTACCTTCTTTTCAAGGGCCTGTTTCCCTTGCCTCCATAACTGTTGTGGGTATTGACGGCGAGGCTTCTAAACCTCTTAAAACTCCCCAACTCTGGTGCCAACTTAGACAATACTCTTTTAAGCACTCCTTTTTAGTTATCCCCACCTGCCCAGTCCCCTTATTAGGCTGAGACACTTTAACTAAATTATCTGCTTCCCTGACTATTCCTGGGCTACAGCCACACCTCATTGCTGCCTTTTCCTACAGTTCAAAGCCTCCTTCACATCCTCCCCTTTGTCTCCCCACCTTAACCCACAAGTATAAGATACCTCTACTCCCTCCTTAGCAACCGATCATGCACCCCTTACCATCCCTTTAAAAACTAATCACTCTTACCCCGCTCAATGCCTATATCCCATCCCACAGCATGCTTTAAAAGGATTAAAGCCTGTTACCACTCACCTGATACAGCATGGTCTTTTAAAGCCTATAAACTCTCCTTACCATTCCCCCAATTTACCTGTCCTACAACCAGACATGCCTTACAGGTTAGTTCAGGATCTGTGCCTTATGAACCAAATTGTTCTGCCTATCCACCCCATGGTGCCAAATCCATATACTCTCCTATCCTCAATACCTCCCTCCACAACCCATTATTCTGTTCTGGATCTCAAACATGCTTTCTTTACTATTCCTTTGCACCCTTCATCACAGCCTCTCTTCACTTTCACTTGGACTGACCCTCACACCCATCAGGCTCAGCAAATTACCTAGGCTTTACTGCCACAAAGCTTCACAGACAGCCCCCATTACTTCAGTTAAGCCCAAATTTCTTCCTCATCTGTTACCTATCTCAGAGTAATTCTCATAAAAACACACGTGCTCTCCCTGCCGATCATGCCCAGCTGATCTCAAACCCCAACACCTTCTACAAAACAACAACTCCCTTACTTCCTAGGCATGGTTAGGTACTTTCAACTTCAGATACCTGGTTTTGCCATCCTAACAAAACCGTTATATAAACTCACAAAAAGAAACCTACCTAACCCTATAGATCCTAAATCCTTTCCCCACTCCTCTTTCCATTACTTGAAGACAGCTTTAAAGACTGCCTCCATCCTCCCTCTCCCTGACTCATCCCAACCCTTTTCATTACCCACAGCTGAAGTGCAGGGCTGTGCAGTCAGAATTCTTACACAAGGACCAGGATCACGTCCTGTAGCCTTTTTGTCCAAACAACTTTACCTTACTGTTTTAGGCTGGCCATCACATCTCCGTGCAGTGGCTGCTGCTGCCCTAATACCTTAGAGGCTCTTAAAATCACAAACTATGCTCAACTCACTCTCTACAGTTCTCATAACTTCCAAAATCTATTTTCTTCCTCACACCTGATGCATATACTTTTTACTTCCCGGCTCCTTCAGCTGTACTCACTCTTTGTTGAGTCTCCCACAATTACCATTGTTCCTGGCACAGACTTCAATCCAGCCTCCCACATTATTCTGGATACCACACCTGACCCTCATGACTGTATCTCTCTGATCCACCTGACATTCACCCCATTTCCCCATATTTCCTTCTTTCCTGTTCCTCACCTTGATCACATTTAGTTTATTGATGGCAGTTCCACCAGGCCTAATCGCCACTCACCAGCAAAGGCAGGCTATGCTATAGTATCTTCCACATCTGTCATTGAGGCTACCGCTCTGCTCCCCTCCACTACCTCTCAGCAAGGTGAATTAGTTGCCTTAACTCAAGCCCTCACTCTTGCAAAAAGACTACGCATCAATATTTATACTGACTGTAAATATGCCTTTCATATTCTGCACCACCATGCTGTTATATAGGCTGAAAGAAGTTTCCTCACTACGCAAGGGTCCTCCATCATTAATCCCTCTTTAATAAAAAACCCTACTCAAGGCCACTGTACTTCCAAAGGAAGCTGGAGTCATTCATTGCAAAGGCCATCAAAAGGCATCAGATCCCATTGCTCTAGGCAACACTTATGCTGATAAGGTGGCGAGACAAGCAGCTAGCTTTCCAACTTTTGTCCCTCACGGTCAGTTTTTCTCCTTCACATCAGTCACTCCCACCTACTTCCCCGCTGAAACGTCCACCTGTCAATCTCTTCCCACACAAGGCAAATAGTTCTTAGACCAAGGAAAATATCTCCTTCCAGCCTCACAGGCCCATCCTATTCTGTCATCATTTCATAACCTCTTCCATGTAGGTTACAAGCCTCTAGCCCGTCTCTTAGAACCTCTCATTTCCTTTCCATCCTGGAAATCTATCCTCAAGGAGATCACTTCTCAGTGTTCCATTTGCTATTCTACTACTCCTTAGAGATTGTTCAGGCCTCCTCCCTTTCCTACACATCAAGCTTGAGGATTTGCCCCTGCCCAGGACTGGCAAATTGACTTTACTCACATGCTCCAAGTCAGAAAACTAAAATACCTCTTAGTCTAAGTAGACACTTTCACTGGATAGGTAGAGGCCTTTCCTACAGGGTCTGAGAAGGCCACTGCAGTCATTTCTTCCCTTCTGTCAGACATAATTCCTCAGTTTGGCCTTTCCACCTCTATACAGTCTGATAGCAGACCGGCCTTTATTAGCCAAATCAGCCAAGCATTTTTTCAGGCTCTTGGTATTCAGTGAAACCTTTATATCCCTTACAGTCCTCAGTCTTCAGGAAAGGTAGAATGGACTAATGGTCTTTTAAAAACACACCTTGCCAAGCTCAGCCACCAACTTAAAAAGGACTAGACAATACTTTTACCACTTTCCCTTCTAAGAATTCAGGCCTGTCCTTAGAATGCTGCAGGGTACAGCCCATTTAAGCTCCTGTATAGACTCTCCTTTTTATTAAGCCCCAGTCTCATTCCAGACACCAGACTAACTTGGACTGTGCCCCAAAAAACTTGTCATCCCTACTATCTTCTGTCTAGTCATACTCCTATTCACCATGCTCAACTACTCATACATGCCCTGCTCTTGTTTACACTGCCAGTTTACACTGTTTCTCCAAGCCATTACAGCTATCTCCTGGTGCTATCCCCAAACTGCCACTCTTAACTCTTGAAGTAAATAAGTAATCTTTGCTGGCAGGACTATGCTGAATCTCCTTAGGCACTTTCTAATTAGATGTCCTGGGTCCTCCCAATTCTTAGACCTTTAATACCTGTTTTTCTCCTTCTCTTATTCCATTTAGTTTTTCAATTCATACAAAACTGTATCCAGGCCATCACCAATAATTCTAAATGACAAATGTTTCTTCTAACAACCCCATAATATCAGCCCTTACCACAAAATCTTCCTTCAGCTTAATCTCTCCCACTCTAGATTACCACTCCATCCCTAATCCTGCTCGAAGAAGCCCTGAGAAACATCGCCCATTATGTCTCCATACCACCCCCAATAATTTTTGCCGTCCCCACACTTTACCACTATTTCATTTTATTTTTCTTAGTCATATAAGAAGGCAGGAATGTCAGGCCTCTGGGCCCAAGCTAAGCCATTATATACCCTGTGACCTGCACGTACACATCCAGATGTCTGGTTCCTGCCTTATCTGATGACATTCTACCACAAAAGAAATGAAAATGGCCTGTTCCTGCCTTAACTGATGACATTATCTTGTGAAATTCCTTCTCCTGCTTCATCCTGGCTCAAAAGCTCCCCTACTGAGCACCTTGTGACCCCCACTCCTGCCTGCCAGAGAACAACTGCCCTTTGACTGTAATTTTCCTTTACCTACCCAAATCCTATAAAACTGCCCCACACCATCTCCCTTTGCTGACTCTCTTTTCAGACTCAGCCTGCCAACACCCAGGTGAAATAAACAGACTTGTTGCTCACACAAAGCCTGTTTGGTGGTCTCTTCACACGGATGTGCATGATACATACTACTGTAAACCAAAAATAAATCTAAGGCCCCTGAACTAGCTGAATGGACTTTCTCCTCAGCCAGGGCTGTTTTACAATTTAACCTGAGAGACTGTTTCAGGCCTTGAAGGGAAGTGAGGGTTGAACACATTATACCTCTCCACCATTAACATGAACATAGACTTTGAGTCTGATAAAAAACATTTTACAACCTATTCTTTCTGAAGCCTGGTAGCTAAAAGCTTCATCTGCATGATAAAACTTTGGTCTCTACAACGGATTACCCCTTCAAACAGACTTTTACTTTCCCTGTGATCCCAGGCCTTTAAACAAACTCAACCAATTGTCAACCAAAAAATGTTTAGATTTACCTATAGCCTAGAAGCTATCCCCACCCTCCCAATCCCACCCCTTCTTGGAGTTGTCCCTCCATTCTGGACCAAGCCAATGTATATCTTAAATGTATTTGATTGATGTCTCATGCCTCCCTAAAATGTATAAAACCAATTGTACCCCAACCACCTTGGGCACATGTTCTCAGGACCTCCTGACAGCTGTGTCACAGGCCATGGTCACTCATATTTGGCTCAAAATAAATCTCTTCAAATGTTTTGCAGAGTTTGAGTCAATTGTGACAAGCAATGGCATGGTTCAGCTCCATCCAAGCCATATGGAAACAAAGGCTGTTTTGCCACAGTAAAATAAAAAGATGTTGGATAGGAAAAAGGAGCATATCTACAACATGTCTCCTTTTTCTTGCTAACTTCTTGCAATTGTACTGACTCATCAAACATGGTTTCCCTGAATTTTGGCCTAACATAATTTTATCTTTTATCTTTTTTTTTTTTTTTTTTTTTTGAGACGGAGTCTCACTCTGTCACCCAGGCTGGGGTGCAGTTGCATGATCTCAGCTCATTGCAACGTCCACCTCCCAGGTTCAAGAAATTTTCCTGCTTCCATCACCTGAGTGTCTGGGACTACAGGCACGTACTACCACACTTGGCTAATTTTTTGTATTTTTTAGTAGAGACAGGTTTCACTATGTTAGTCATCATGGTCTCCATCTCCTGACCTCGTGATCCACCCACCTTGGCCTCCCAAGGTGTTGGGTTTACAGGTGTGAGCCACCATGCCCGGCCAACTTTTATCAATTTTTTAAAAATATTTTTGTCTGCATTTGTCCAAATTGAACTGATAATATTGTTAAATATAGAGTTATATTTCTGAATTCATTAATTTTAATTTTCCACAAAATTCCTTTTTTGATAATATAGATCACTCTGTTACAAAGATACATGCATATGTATGTTCATGCAGCACATTCCACAATAGCAAAGACATGGAATCAACCCAAATGCCCATCAGTGATAGATTGGATAAAGAAAATGTGGTGCATATACACCATGGAATTCTATGCAGCCATAAAAAGGAATGAGATCATGTCCTTTGACAGGACACGGATGATGGGAACAACACATATCGGGGCCTATCAGGGGGTGAGTTGAAGGGAGGGAGAGCATTAGGAAAAATAGCTAATGCATGCTGGGCTTAATACTTAGGTGATAGGTTGACGGGTGCAGCAAACCATCATGGCACACACTTACCAAATGTGGTACATATACACCATGGAATACTATGTAGCCATAGAAAACATGAGATCATGTCTTTTGCAGCAATATAGATGGAGCTGGAGGACATAATCCTAAGCACACTGAAATGGGAACAGACAATCAGGTACCATATATTCTCAGTTACATGTGATAGCTAAACATTGAGTACATGTGCACACAAAGAAGGGACCAACAGACATTGGGGCCTAGTTGACAGCGGGAGGTGGAAGGAGGGAGAGAATTGAAAAAAAAAAAAAAAAACTGCCTATTGAGTACTATGCTTATTACCTGTGTGACAAAATAATCTGTACATCAAACATCAAATCATGCAATTTACCTCTATAACAAACCTGCACATGTCCCCTTGACCCTAAAATAAAAGTTAAAAAATATCTTTTGGGGAAAGGAAGACATTAGAGAAAAGAGCAGTTCATAAAGACATGTAGTAAAGATAACAAAGTTTGGTACACACATACACACACTTGCACCTGCTGAACATTAGAGTCTTTTTATTTTGTCTATTATAGTTTGCAAATGAGAACTCTCAAACATATTTTTACATTTAGATATTCCAATAAATGTAAAAATTGTACAGACAGACTATCCTCATTTTACATATTTTTTTGAGGAAAAAATATTTGGGAATTAGAATGGTAAGTGCTTTTCTGAAGTTTGTATAGTTAGTAAGTCATGGAGACTAGACACAAACTCAGCCTTGAGATTCAACCTCCACATTACTGTCCACGGCACCAAGTTCTCAAATTGAACAGGAAGAAAGTTTATGCAATCTAGAAGAGAACATTTTCTTAGACCCAAACGATATTAAAGAAGGCTTGTTCTTCTCCTAAACTGTGAAAAGACATTGATATTATATTGAAAACTTTTACCTGGAGAAAATATCCACAGCTTTTTAGTTTATGCAGAATATAACAACTGATCTGATGTTTATAAGTTCTACCACAGTAGAGCATACTACTCTCAAGTTATCACTTTTGGCTTCAGTTTCTAATTAACAAAATTTAATTAGCTCTAGTAAGAAAAAAAATGGGGTAATTAATTACAAGATTAGTGTCCAGGAAAGGGAGGTTACACATGGTCTATTTTAATTTCTACTGAAGTCGATCAAAATGATCAACTCTGGGTGTGTATGTATTTATACATGTTATTGTCTATTGCAAGAAGGTAATTTGGGAAAAAATTAACTAAGTATTGTAAACGGGGTGCAATATTGCCCTTTTTGTGTTCTCATCAATTCCCCCAGACTTCTCTCTTTTATTACTGTTATTTTTTTGCTACTTCTCATCTTCAGTAAAATGGAGCATTTCAGATATTAGAAATAAAGAATTAAATACTTTTTTGGAAAGAGGAAGGTGTTTGGTGGCAACTATATCTGAATTCAAAGTTAGACCCATTACTTCACTAGATGTATCAATCTGAGCATGTTATTTAACTTCCCAGAAACCTGTTTCCTTACATGAGAGCAATAGTTATTGTTGCATTCTAAAATATATGACCTTAATTGCTTCTAAAGTCTTTTTGTAATATTCTTATTAGGACTTTTTAAAACTAGTAGTTTAGGTTCAGTGGTAAATGTGCAAGTTTCTTATATAGGTAACTTGCATGACACAGGGGTTCGATGTACAGGTTATTTTATCACACAGGTAATAAGCATTATACCCAATAGGCAGTTTTTTGATCCTCTCCCTCCTTCCACCTTTCACTGTCAAGTAGGCCTCAGTGTCTGTTGGTCCCTTCTTTGTGTCCACGTGTACTCAATGTTTAGCTAAGTGAGACCATTCGGTATTTGGTTTCCTGTTCCTGTGTAGTGTGCATAGGATGGATTATGGCCTCCAGCTGCATCTATGTTGCTGCAAAGGACATGATCTCCTGCTTTTCTATGGCTGTGTAGTGTTCCATGGTGTATACATACCACATTTTCTTTATTCAGTCTACCATTGATGGGCATTTAGTTTGATTCAATGACTTTGCTGTTGTGAATAGTGCAATGATGAGCATATGCATACATGTGTCTTTATGGTAAAATAATTTGTATTCTTTTGGGTATATTCCCAATAATGGGATTGCTTGGTCAAATGGTAAATCTGTTTTGGGGTCTTTGAGAAATCGCCAAACTCCTTTCTACAATGGCTGAACTAATTTACATTCCAACCAACAGTACATAAGCATTCCCTTTTCTCCACAACCTTGCTGGCATCAGGTACTTTTTGACTTTGTAGTAATAGCCATTCTGACTGGTGTGAGATGATAGTTCACTGTGGTTTTGATTTGCATTTCTCTAATGATTAATGATGTTGAACATGTTTTCATATGCTTGCTGGCCTGTGTATGCATTCTTTTGAAGTGTCTGTTCATGTCCTTTGCCCATATTTTAATGGGGTTGTTTTTTGCTTATTAATTTGAGTTTCTTATAGATTCTGGATATTAGACCTTAGTTGGATGAATAGTTTGCAAACATGTTCTCTCATTCTGTAAGTGGTCTGTTTATTCTGTTGATAGCTTCTTTTGCTGTGAAGAAGCTTTTTAATTTAATGGGACCTAAAAGGATTTGCCTTACTTTTCTTTCAGTGAATTGGTGAATGTTCTCCTCCCTGGAGTTCTTCCCTCCTTCCTCCCCTTCTTCCTCAATCTCGCTCTCTCCCCCTTTCTTCTTTCCTTTCTACTTTCCCTCCTTTCTTCCTTATTTTCCCCATTTTGTCTTATATACATAACTTTCCATATAATATTATCAATGTAAATAGCCTTAACAAGTTTAACAATCACTCAAACTCTGCAATTGTCACTTTGTCATCACCATCATTGTGAAATAGTAATTGTCATGTACGCACCATTTTATAGGTTAAACATGCTTTCTCGTGTCAGCTTATTTTATTCTGACTTAGCCAATTTGAAAATCTAGACAGACATCTTTGATCGCATATTATGATGCATTTATATGTTTTTATTTCTGTGGACTGAAAATACGAAGTGTAATATTTTATGATATTGAACTACAATAGAGCTTAGTGAGAAATAGAAAAAAAAAAAAAAAAAAAAGGAAACTAAAATTGTGCTTCTGATTTGGTCCAGACAAAGTTCTAGGTACTTCATATGCAGATCAACATCAAAAAGTTCATTTTTTCAATTAGGTTATTGAGTCAGGGTTAGTAAGGTTTAGGAGTCTGTCCCTGGGTCAAGGGCATAGTCTGAGGTAAAAGCAAGACTGTTGGTTTTCAAGGCCAACGTGCTTTCTGCTATACTTCATTACTTAACTTCCTTCTGAGAAGGAAGTATATTTAAGCTTATGTTCTTAATATTAACAGGCAATTAATTGGACAGTGTGGGGCAGAGTTTTGACTCTTGTGACAGTGAATTCTTCAACATTTAGAATACCATAAGATAATTTATTAAGCTGCATCTTTGTTGCTCCAAAGTTAATTTAACTTTAAAAATTTTTCTGAGTTTTAAACAGAGAATGATTTTAGCCCCTGGGAAAATATGATTCAATAATAACAATTGAAGTGGTAATAAAATATGTAATTTCAGCATCTTAGATTTGAAAGACATTAATGGGACTTTTTGATTGATCTGGGCCTTTTCTCAAAATTTGGGTGCTGTGAAAACATTCCTTAAATCAATTGAGCCATTTATTTCCTGGTGTTCTCAGCTTTCTCTTACACTTGATGATTCTGCTTCTCTTGAATAACTGCAGATTGCAAATCATTTTAATGTTTATTTCCCCAATTGGCTTTCCTTTCAGATGTGAATAATTCATTTGCACTTCTTTCTGTGAGTCTCAAGTGCCAAATCCTATTGTATGAAATGCTAATGTAATCTTGATGATTTTTGTGAAAGAAAAATGGGAGAACAAAGTAAATATGTATATACACACACACCTACACACATATCACATATATATTTTATATATCTACACATCTATATTTTATACACATCTACACATCTATATATATATGTATATATATAGCCTTCATTGAATTTTATGTGGAGAAGAAAAAATAAATTGGTTGGAATAAAACATTTTTGCTGATTAAGTACCACCTATTAAACTTCTGTGAGATGTTTGGTATTTATGTTATGTTGTGGGCCATAAATGTAAAAAAATGATGACTTTCATATTATAGAAAAAGAGAGTATCTTTCAAAATCCCACAATCAAAATTTTATATCATGAAATAAAATAGTTTGAGTTAGAAGACATAGCATAATAATATAATGTGGCTTGGTTTAATAAACTTTAAAAGATAATAAAAATGTTATTTTTTTCTCTTCAAATGAGTCCCAATATTCTGATGTTTCTGCAAACTTTGAAAGAAATTTGATTTGTAGACATAAACATTTTGGGAATGTCAGCAGGAAAGAATACTAGAATACTAGAAGAATACTAGAATACAGGCAAGAATATAGCACAAAACATTTTTAAAATGATGTATTTCTGAATGGCTGTATATCATGACTTATAAAGATGGGAGAAGTTTCTTCCCAAGGCCTAACATATTCTTTCTTTACAACTAATAAAACAGAGGAACTTAGAGGCATTGGGTAACTGTACATCAGCAAGATCATTGAAGTAGCCTCTTTTGACCACTCTGTAGAAGAGATAAACACATAAACAGAAGCTAGAAATGTTAAATCTAATTAGCAACTAATTGGATAATCAAAATAAGGTTTTATTAGCTAGAATGAGCTTTCTAGGGATTTAACCCAAAACTTTGTCTATGGATCCCTGTACTCCAATTTTAAAGCTACATCTATGGCTTAGTAATGATAACAAAGAAAAACATACAAATTGGCAGTGGCTTTGAAGCTGGGACAAACTAAGAAGGCATAGTCTAGGTATACAAAAAAGAACTAACAGATATTTTGCACTGTGCTTCAGGCTTTTTATTGTCTCTCTCTCTTTTTTTTTTCTTTGAGACAGTGTCTCACTCTGTCGCCTAGGCTGGAGTGCTGTGGCATGATCTCAGCTCACTGAAAGCTCCGCCTCTTGGTTCACACCATTCTCCTGCCTCAGTCTCCGGAGTAGCTGGGACTACAGGTGCTCACCACCACGCCCGGCTAATTTTTTTTGTATTTTTAGTAGAGACGGGGTTTCATCATTTTAGCCAGGATGGTCTCGATCTCCTGACTTCATGATCCACCCGCCTCGGCCTCCCAAAGTGCTGGGATTACAGGCGTGAGCCACCGCACCAGGCCTTTCATTGTCTCTCTTAAACTTCACAACAACAAAATAGGTGACATTACTCTTCATTTTTCATAAGGAAATTAAGCCTTAGATGTAGGACACAATCATAAACAGTGAGACTAGGGTTCAAATGATAGACCTACATTTCTTGTAGCACACTTTTAAAATGTCTGACCTCAGCATTTTCTATACACTTAACATCAAACTACAGTAAAAAGATAAGGGAAAGTTGAGATAATACATGAAACCTATTAAGCTGCAATGATTAAAAAATAACATCTTCCAAACACATTTAAGGTTATTCTCTGTATCTAGAATAATCTCCCTTTCAATAATCTATCTTTAATATCCCTACTTATTTTTCTGGACTTGGCTAAGTGGTCACCTCCTCTATGAAGTCCTCTCTGTCAGCCTTCCACATAGATTTGATCATTATTTTTCCCTTTTGTTTTCCATAATGATTTGAGCATTTGATATACTTTTCCATACCTTCTCTTTTTTAATTATTATAATAATTTATAATATTTATTTATAAAAGCTCTGTTTTATTTAAATAAATGTTAAGCTCCTTGAAAGTACAATGTCTACTTTATTTTTAATTTTCATGGACTATACAACATAATATGCATTCAGCAAATACTTGAATAAAAATATGAAAACACCTGAAGAACTAAAATAAATAATTTATGTGAATATTCAACATTTATCTATGTTGTTTGGATATCCAATATGTCTAAAGCTACTAGGAGGAATTACCTGTAGAGAAACATATTTCAAATAATTATATTAAATAAATATTAATATGCATGAGTTTAATTTCAACTCCTTGATAGTTCCCATCCATAAACTGCTGTCAAATCATATCAAATTGTCACTATCAGGATTTTCTCCATGATATTTTGAAAATGCCATCTGTGTTATGCCACTTTTATATTGTTATAAATAAATATCTGAGGCAAGATAATTTATAAAGAAAAGAGGTTTAACTGGCTCAAGGTTCTGCAGGCTCTACAAGCACGGCTCCAGCATCTGCTACCAGTAAGGGCCTCAAGAAGCTTACAATCATGGCAGAAGGCCAAGGGGGGAGCTGTTGTATTACATGGTAAAAGAAGGAGCAAGAGAGAAAAGGGAGAGGTGCCATACACTTTTAAATAATCACATCTTGCCTGAATCGAGAGAGAACTCACTTATCACCAAAGGGATGGTGCTAAACCATTCATGAGAAATTCACCTTGATGATCCAATCGCCTCCCACCAGCCTCCCTTCTAACATTGAGAAACACATTTTGGCAAGAGATTTGGAGAGGACACACATCCAAACCATATTACCATCTCTGTCTAAAATGAATGACCCCATTCTTTTTTCTACTCATGCTTACAAGGCCTTCCCCAAGCAACTTTTCGGAATGCTCTCCTAACCCTTTGTCCCCCTTTCTGGATTAGATGCCAGTTTTTACAGAAGTATTCTGGGAATGCCAGCTGCCAATCATCTGGAAGCTGACTCTGTGGGAAGCTGAGTTCAAGGTTACACCCCACCTAGATTAAGTAAGAAAGTCCCATGTACCGGCTTCTGTTTTTCCAGGAAACGCAGAGATAAAGATATTCATAGTGAAATTTGAATAATTCTTCTGTTGCGCTACTATACTTAACTGATTGTAAAGTGTACAAATCAAATCAATGTGTAAATTAGATTCTGAATGAGTGAGCTCTGAGTACATTTTTACCAGGAAGTACTATGCATTGGGTAAGATATAGTGAATAAAACGTATTAGACAACTTCAACTCAATAATATAAAAACACAAATTGCATTTTATTCTCTTTATACTCATTCTAGTTGTTACATTTCCTGAATGTTCAATGCCAAACTCTTTACCATAGTCTTGTCTTAATTTAAAGTTTTGAATTCTTGTTTCCTTCATGCTTCCTAGGTTTCAATCCATATTTCAAAGGGAATGCTACCAATTCCAAGAATGCATCATGGTTCTTCACAGCTCATGTAGTTCCTTCTCCCTGAACTTTCCTTAACCCCTCTACTTTAACTTGAAGACTCTGTCTTCAAGACTCAGCTTAAAGCTCAACATCTTGAAGCCTTTACTTTTTTCTCTGAGCTCCACAATACCTGGCAATAGAAACTTCTGCTAAAGTACCACTGTAGCAATTGCACTTTTTTCCCTTTACTTGGATTTCAAGGTATCCCTCAGTCCTACCACACCATTCAGATTTGAGTGATAATTAACAGAAACAATCCATCTGTATGTAAAAGAAGGAATGGAATGCTTCTTTATGACCAACTATAAAGCAGATACATTCAATATTTTAAAATATTTGCAGATATGGAAATACAGTGTTATAGTGTGGAATTTCACATTTTAAAATATAATGCATTCATGCTAGGCAGCTTTACTCCAGCTATGAAGCAGAGAACATCCAACTTAAGATATCTTGGCATACATCTTATAAAAGGCTTACTGTAAAAACTAAATGCACATATGAGTGTGTATTTGTTCAGTTGTTTGTATTACAACCTTCTGATAACTAAATAGAAATGCTTGCATGTGCCCAATCGAAGAGATAGAAGTAATTGTTATGTTGAGCCGAGACAGATTAGAATAAGATTCAGTCATAGGGAAATACTTTTGTACCTTCAATGCTGTCAACTGAACTAAGGGCAAATGTCTTCATTCTGATGGGAGGACTCATGAAGGGTAATAAACAAGCTCTGCTGTTTTCATGCAGCTGAGTCTTAAGAAAGGATTCCCAGACTCAAAAGCAGATTAAAAACTTGAGGAGAAGGAAAGAAAAAATGAAGAGAGAGATAGAGGAGCTAGAAAAAGACAGATAAAGTAAATGTAATGCCATTGCCAGACACTGTAATTGGTTCCTGAAAACTGGACAGACAAGTTGGGGTAGTAGCAAAGGCAGTGGCTTAAATCATGGCTGTGTCCCTTAGTAACCATGTGACCTTAAATTAAGCTACCTCAACTTCTGATTACTCATGTGCAAAATTAGATTGATAATATCTCTTTTGTGGTGGCTTTGAGGATTAAAGGAAATACTACATGTAAAGTGATTTAAAACATTGACATTTCAATAAATATCATATTTTTTGTCATTGTTATTTTTAATGAGACTGATTCCACAATTCACCTGCTAAAACCTCTCTTCTGGATTCCTGTTTTGGTCAAAAGGGAATCTAAACTCACCCTGGGTGCTCTGGCCTCCTCATAGGCCACCTCTCCTGTAATCTCTCTATGCTTATGTTCTCCTAGACTACCGTGTGTCACACTGACTTACTTTCAGACCCTCAAACAGCATATTTCAGAACCTTGTAATTTTTATCTGACGGGGACATTCTCCAGTAAAGTCTACATATAGCTAACTTCTCCTAGTTCTCAGGTCTTTTATTAAATGTTACCTCCACAAAGGGCCTTTGCTGGCCACACACTAAAGTGGTATCTGCCCTGGTAAACACATATTTACTCATCATTCATTATGCTTGCAATATGATACTTTTTATCTTGGTACTTTCAAGCTTTAACTATGTTTGTTTGTTTACTTGCATATTCTCTGCCTCCAAGCTACATTTTAATCACCTTGATAACAGAGAACACGTTTCTTTCCTTAGGTGCTCAAGAAATATTTGTTGCATGTAGTTAGGAGGAAGAGACATGAAGAACAGTCTCAGTTAGGTAGTTACATCCTACTCCTTTTTCGAAGACCTGCTGAGAAAGACCTTAGACTTGCAATAGGAACTTTGGGAAATCAGAGCAAAGACAACCAGCATCATTTTATCTTACCAGAGAGAAAGAAAAATTGAATGAAGAACTGTGTGACATATACACAAAGGAAAGGTAATGGCAAATTAAGTACACCAGAGAGCATCAATTCAAGGAAAGTATTTTTACAGGAACTTTGATAAGACATCTGCCAATTTAATAGTAAAGACAGAATGAAATTCATAACAGAACTCTACGCTATTTGCAAATGCTGTCAGCTCTTAAGGAGAACTAGCTACCTTGGGTGGGCATGTAATTATTTTAGGCAAGATCTCAATCTTCTCTCATGCATTGTTGGTGGGAATAAAAAGATTACAGTCCTTTCAAAACTATTATTTAGTGAAAGACACAAAATGCAGGTGCCATTTAACCTAATAATTCTACCCCTGGGGTTGTATCCTTACATAATAGTACAAAATACAAAATGAGCTCTGTGCACAAATATGTTTTCTATAAGGTTATTTATAGCAATGAAATAGAATAACCATCATAAATACATTCACAGTTACTATCATGTAGTAAATAAAATTTGTTTCCGGTGAGTTTATGTTATAGGAAATGCATATAATTTTAGTGAAAACAGATTAATTTAAATATTTACAATAATAACATCTCTCCTATTTTGAATTTTTAAAAATAAAAATATATTACTGTATCAGGGTTCAACTACAGAAGTAACACCAGTAGTATGTGTGTATGTGTGAGTGTGCATGGCATAAACCAATTCTTTTTATTAAGTATGTTTGATATGATCCATTAGTTTATGTAATTTTACTGGCTAGCTAAGCAAGCCTGAAGTTCACATAAAAGGAAGAGGAAAGAGAAGATTATGAACAGGCTATAATCCCAACAGCATGGGTTGAAGCTTGTTGTCCACAGAAAGGCAGTCAGGAAGAGGATTCATAAGGAAGGAAGAGCAATTGCAGATCCATCTGCTGTTTGGAGCTTCTCAGCTGAGAGAAGGCTGAAATGCTCTTCGAAAGGGCTGCCAACTGATTGAATCAGGCCCACTCAAGATAGTCTTCATTTTGATTAACTTGAAGTATATCAATTATGGGTTTTAATCATATCTGCAAAATCCCTTCACAGCCATACCTAACAATGTTTGACTGAATACCTAGAGAAGGTGTGTGTTGGCTGCAAATGCCTGCTGCCTGCCTTCCACCTTCCAAATTTCTTGAGAAAATACCCTTGTAGCTAACCCTAACTAGAAACATGCTAGAAAAGGAACTTGGGGACTGTAACTCAGACCAGCCTAGTTGACACATTACAAAGCCTTCCCAATTGCCTTTATAAACAGAAAAGGAAAAATAATTATTAAATATTATTACCTGTAACAGTGATAGAAGTAAAAAAAAAAGAAGACTACTTATTGAGACACGCTATGTGGCAGTTACTTGACACGTGTGATGCAATTTACCTAATATTGTAAAATATTCATAATTATTTTGTTGGACTCGATTTTTTTATTTGTATATACTTATGGGTTAAAAGTGAATTTTGTTACATGCATAGATTGTGTAGTGGTAAAATCAGGGATTTCAGGGTATCCATCACCCAAAACATACATTGTACCTATTAAGTAATTTCTTAACTTGACTGAAACTTACACAAGAAAGGAACTTGGCTGTCTGGTCAGTGTTATATTTCCAGTGCCTGGAAAAGGACCTGTTACAGAATAAATACTTGGTAAATAAATAAATAAGCAAAACCAACAAACAAATAAATGTTTACATCAAGACTATGAGCTAAATACTGTTATCCTTTACAAGTAAGAAAATAGAAATTCAAATAACCTTCCCCAGAAATAAAACAAGTAAATATATAAACAAGTTTTACATCCTTAAGACATTTGGTTTCAAAATCTGAGTACAATACTACTATATTTTGCAAATAAATGTGTTTATTAGCAGTAAATTATTTATAAACACTACATTATTTTAATAAATATAATATGTTGTGTAAATTAAAAATCATAATCACTAGCTGCACTGGTTTTATCTGAAATAAGGTGAGGGGGAAGGAAGGAAGAAGGCATGAGTGTGATGAAGATGCCTGCTTCCATGGAGGCAAGGCTGGGAGGCAGAGATCATGGGCTATGGCAGGTGAGGTCAGTGAGAGGCCATTTAGTCTGGAAGTAGTCCCCTCAGGCAAAGCCAGGTTTTAAGATGGACAAGATCAATATGAAAATCAAATGCATTATCTTTGTTTACATCCCAGGTTCTGGAGTGTGAGAGTCTTTGGCAAGCAAGGGAGCAGGACTGCAAGTGATGGATATACCACTTAAATGATGCTTTGCAAAGCCTTCATCATGTTCTGGCAGAAGAGTCACAAGAGAATAAATGACTTTCTTTTAAGTTCCAAGAGCAGGAAGGAGGAGACAGACAGTGTGAATGTCACAGTCCCCATTCAATTGATTTCTCAGCCATCAATGCTAAAGAACAATCTCCAGAGGGAAGAGAGGCTCAAATACACAGACCCATGGAAGTTTGAGTTATCTTTAATGAAATCTAAAGAATTTCATTGCTTTTATTTATTTGGGAAGAAAATTATTTACTCATCATTAAAAAATGTAAAAAAGAAGACTGCGAAAAGATGGAAAATAGAGAAGAAAAAATAACATTATGTTTTCCACCACTCATACAGCTTTACTTTTCAAGTTTCCCTTTTTAATTTAATAGAGCTGAGTTTCAGGCTTAAAGTTACAAAGTGGCGAGAATACTCATAGATCATTTAGTTAAGTTTCACATTAATAAAATCAAATATGTTAAATAGTAAATTAATAAATTACTAAATATAATTATAAATTATTTGGAATTTGCAGTTATTATTCACTTGCTCATTTTAAACTCTTCTATAAAAGAAGTGTGTTTTTCTAATGTATATTGGATTCACTTATTGACTACAAAGTTTATAGAGACATAAAAGATGTGTGAGAGCAACAGCAACATTTCAACCAAAATACAAAAAAAAATTAGTGATTTTTAACAATATGAAATATATTGTTAAAATATATCTAGGGTAAACTAGAATTCAAATTACAAAAACATTAAAATACACCTTATCAGGAACACATTCAGTCTATAAAATAAGCAATGCCTTCCTCTGACAATTAACTATTCATTTGAAAGTGGGTAACCCCTGGATAGGGAGCGGATGAAGTAATTACACTAACTAGGGAAAGTCAGTTACATGAAATAGCACTTCTTCTCTTCTGGGTTTTAATCTTTAATACGTTCACTCATCTCTCCAAATATTTCAGCGTTTGTTGAACATCCATTCTAAGCTAGGTCCTGTCTTAGATTTGGAAATCCATTAATTAAAAGTTCAGACTTCTGGTTTTAAGGAGGTCAACTGGAGAAATATCATGTAATAAGGAATCTCAATTCTCCATAAATAACTGATGCAATAAAATAACTGATGATGTGGTTCTGGGGACCCATAGGAGAGACACCTCAACTCTTCTCAAGATTTTAAATATATATATATATATTTTTTTTTCAAAAACATGATGTTTAAGCTGAGGCTTGAACAAAGCAGAAGGTATGAGCAAGATGAAGAGGTAGAGGTGGGGGTGGAAAAGAGGAAACAGCAAACACAAGGCTTGCACTCAGAAGGGCATGGCTCACTATGGGAAATTAAAAATAGTTTACTGTGATTAGAGCATATAGATAAGGAGGAAATTGGTTTTAAGAGAGGCTGAAGAGATAAGCAGGGACCAGATTATAAAGAAATTTGTAATTCAAGGTAAGCCATTTTGTTTTTATCCCAAAAGCAATGGGAAAACCACTGAATTATTTTAATCAGGGGAGTTTGATCTCTCGATTCTGGAAGATTCACAGTGTCAGTCCATCAGCTTAGATATCATCAGGATGGAAGAAAGGGGATGGGACGCTTTCCCACATATATTCATCCCCCACCCTGCCCCTAGCGTTTTCCTGAGGGAACCTGCATAAAGCTGAAGTGAGCTCTGATTCACCATATAGGGGAAGCCCAAGGTAATGTTTGCTAAGAAGCCTCCAGAATATACTCCCACTTTAAGAGTACACAATTCCAGATGTAGCATGAGCCTGGCAAAAGAAAATTATAGCCATGTATCAGTGTCCTATGGTTTAGTAAAGACAGTTATAACACCTCTACCCAACTGGCTGTGGAATTCTAATCCAACATACTCCAATTTTTAAACTGGGAACTAAAAAGAATGGACATCATCAGAACAATTGTCTGTATTTATATTGCATTAGGACTCTACTCAGCCACATGTAAAGCCACATTCTCTTAACAGTACCTCTGTTATGTGATGTCTATATTGAGATGGCTGTGCAAAACCTAAGTCCTTGAGCTTCATTTTTTTTATTATTATTATTATACTTTATGTTCTGGGGCATATGGGCAGAACGTGCAGGTTTATTACATAGGTATACATGTGCCATGGTGGTTTCCTGCACCCATCAACCCATCATCTACATTAGGTATTTCTCCTAATGCTATCCCTCACTCTTGTTGCCCAGGCTGGAGTGCAGTGGCGCGATCTCAGCTCACTGCAACCTCCTCCTCCCAGATTCAAGCAGTTCTCCTGCCTCAGCCTCCTGAGTAGCTGGGATTACAGGTGCCATGCCTGGCTAATTTCTCTGTATTTTTAGTAGAGACAGGGTTTCACCATGTCGGACAGGCTGGTCTTGAACTCCTGACCTCAGGTGATCCACCAGCCTCTGCCTCCCAAAGTGCTGGGATTACAGGCATGAGCCACCGCGCCCGGCGAGCTTCACTTTTAAACTAAGTGTTCCTTGTCACTTACAATAGCTGCCCTTTTATATCCCTTTCCTCAATTGATACTGCCTAAGCCATCCTTCCTCTTTACATCTGTTTAGACTGTACTAGAGTTCATTCCACACTGCATTAGAATCCTCATCTCTTTTGATATTTCCCACCCACACTGGAACCCAAGCTACTAAAGGGCAAAGAACAGCATGGGGGAAATCGCCCCCATAATCCAATCACCTCCCCCCAGGTTCCTCCCTCAACACTTGGGGATTACAATTTAAGATGAGATTTGGGTGGGCACACAGAGCCAAACCATATCACCACCCAAAGGGGTAGGGGTGAAAGACTAAAAGAAGAAACCATTTTGGGTTGCTGGTAATTTTCTACTTCTTCATCTGTGGGCTTGGTATATGGGTATGTTTCCTTTATGAAAATTCATCGAACTGTACATTCCTAATCTGTACATTTTCAGTTTATATGTTTAACTTTGACAAGATTTTATAAAAGAAGGTGAAGTTAAAATGTTTTCAGATAAAAAGTTGCCAGCTGGGCGTGGTGGCTCCTGCCTGTAATCCCAGCACTTTGGCAGGCCCAGGTGGGTGGATCACAAGGTTAGGAGTTCGAGACCAGCCTGGCCAACATGGTGAAACCCTGTCTCTGCTAAAAATACAGAAATTAGCTGGGCACGGTGGTGGGTGCCTGTAATCCCAGCTACTCGGGAGGCTGAGGCAGGAGAATTGCTTGAACCCGGGAAGCATAGGTTGCAGTGAGCCGAGATGGCACCACTGCACTCCAGTCTGGGCCACAGAACAAGACTCCAGAAAAAAAAAAAAAGTGCCTAGCAGAGTTTCTGGCCTACAATAGACATTTAAACACTATTTTTAGACTGAACAATCCATATAATTAACAAATAATAAGTACTTAATAAACTCTCTCTAAAGATCCAAAGATATACTCATAGAAGTCACACCTATGTCACCAAGAGTTGCATTCCAGTTACTCTTTTTCTAAGGAAAAAGCATACAAATATGAGAGAGGACATTTATTTATTTCTACTTGGTTCATTTAATTTACAACAGTTTCTTAAAAATTATTTGTTTTAAGATGGCACTTGAATTGATTGTTTTTATAAAGTTGTTGGGATTCATCTTCAAAATCAGCAATTATGAGCATCGATAATCTGCTAAGGATTTTTCTAAATGCTTAATTCAATTTGATTCTAACAGAAAAATTTTAAAATGTTATTTCTTATCCTTTCAGAATGAGAAAATGGAATCCAGTGGCATTTAAGTGACTCACTCTTAAATTCAAGTCCTCCAATTCTAGTAACAGTGACTATACTTCTACTTAAAAAAAATGGGAGTGGGAGTGTTAGTAGAAGACATTCATATATCTGCTTCAGCTGGTTTTTGTGTCAGTATTTTTTTTTTTAGGGCACAAAACAAGGGCTTGTGACCTTTTGCATTGATTTGCAAGGCATTCTTGGGCTGATAACATCTGAAGTAGCTTGCCTAAATTGCCAGGAGAGCTGTTGAGACCTCTTTTGGGTTCAGAAAAGGACATGTGAGACTTTCTTGACAACAACCCAGCAACAATCTTTATTGCTTTTTTTTTTTTTTCTTTTTTTGGTAAAATATGTACTCTGTAACATGGCAAAGAGGACAATTTAGAGCCTAACCTAATTGTATTTTTCCCTCCAGCACTAAATCTCAAATGAAACATTATTGGGACATCTGTGGATCTATGTACTGTGGTATAGAGATTTGTTTATGCAAAGTTGACAATAGGTACAGGGTTTATGTAAACAGGGAGCATAATGTGTTAGAAGAAGCACACATTTAGAAAAAAATATAATTAAAGACATATTATTTAGGGAGTTTTTGCCAAGTGTCAGGTACTTAACATACATTATCTTATTTCCACACTATGTTAAGTATCTCAATCTCAAATTATGGCAACTAATCTTGAGTCAAAAATGTCACCAATCCATGGAATTAAGCCATTCATATCAAGTCAAACTATTTCAGAAAGATTCTTCTGGCATGTCATTTTTCATATGAAATCTTCCCCAATGACAATTTTTTTCAATCATTCTTCTTACATTCCTTTCCTATTAAGGGACCCTGTAACTAGCTTAAGCCTGGGAAATATTTGAAGACTGAGAGAACATTCTGGCTTATACACAAAGAAGATTCTCTCTTCCTTCACTCAACCACCTTCCCCTCTTTTTTTTTTTTCCTGAATTAGAGCTGGCTGTTTCCACTTTTCTCAAATCTGAGTCACAGATTGTTCAGCCTTGGCTTACTGCTTTATTCATTATACATTATAACTACCCTGTTCTAACTAGGAAGGCCATCCAGAAGTTATATATTTCAGAAAACAGAACATCTAATTTACTGTGAACTCTTCCGCACACCTCAGTCCAACTCTTCTTGTTACTTCTTATGTTTATCTATCAGCACTGACACTAATGGGTCCTTCTTATTCTAGCTGGAGTATTTATTTCTTTCAGCCTCATTAATAGTTTTCTGTATTTATTTTTCTACTTAAACACATATATACAGAATACATTTCTCTACTGTTAGTAAAACTCTACTTAGCAACAACCAAACAATAGTGAAGCTTGACAGAAAACTACAAACTAAATTTTATATTTCCCACTTAATGTGTATGGTAACTAAATATGGGGAAGGTAAGCACCACCAACATCCGCACCCAAATACACCACCTAAAAACATCAGAACTGGTCTGCCCAGCCCACTGAAGATACCACTGACATTAACATGTACCAACTGGGAGCTTGAGAATTATCCTGCCACCACTACTACCATCACCTATGCCAAACACACTGTGAAGGGGTCTGAGGACCTGCCCAACTGTCTGGTTCACCACTGCCACTGCTAGTACTCAGCCAACCTGCCTGGAGGCCCAATAATTGGCCTACCTGGACCTGCTAACACTGGTGCTTACATATGTCACCCAGTGACCCAAAGTTACCCATGCTCAGCCTGCCATTGCCATCACAGGGGCCTGTAAACTGGCCAACCTTGCATCCCCATACTCAGAAAAACCTCTCTGCAGCTTCCAATAGTAAAATAATTCAAGCCACTGAGGAAATTACAGATACCACTGATGCTGTTAACAGACAAAGAAATCATATGGTGACATTGCTGGATTCATCCAGAATCCAAACTAAAGTACCCTTGCCACCTATCTCCATAGACACATCCTCAGGAAAAACCTTCCTGTACAAAAGCTAATATAAAAATTGAAAGGAGTAATTGTTGTACCAGATATGCAAATATTAATGTAAGGACACCAGAAACATAAAAAAGCAAAAAAAAAAAAAAAAAAAAAAAAAGAACCCTCACACCAAAAAAAAAAAAGAAAAATCACAGTAAATCTCAAGCAACAGTTCCAATCTAAGGAAATTTATAAAATTTCAGAAAAATAATTCAAAAAGTGCTTAAGAATTCAATGAGATACAAGATAATACTAAAAAATAACACAAATCAGAAAAATAATTCAGGATATGAATAAGAAATTCACAAAAGAGATATTATAAAAAATAAACGCTGAAACTAAATAATTATTGAACAAAGTAGAAAAAAAAACCAATAAACTGCTTCCTATACTAACCAAGAGAAAAAAAAGAATATTCAAATAAACAAAATCAGAAACAAAAAAGGAGACATGACAGCTGATACAACAGGAATTTTAAAAAGATCATCAGAGACTATGATGAGCCACTATACAATAACAAACTAAAAGAAATGAAGAATACAGGCAAATTTCTAGACACATACAACCTACTGAGATGGAATCAGGGAGAAACAGAAAGCTCGAACGTATCAATTGTGAGTGATGAGATTAACACTGCAATAAAACGTTTTTAAACCAGGAAAAGTTCAAGCTGGATAGCTTCACTGCCAGATTCTACCAAACCTTTGAAGAGCTAATACTAATTATCTTCAAACTATTCCAAAAAATGAAGAATAGAGAATTATCCTTAAATCATTCTGTGAAGCCCCATTACCCTGATAACCAAAACCAGAAAAAAACATAACAATAAAAGAAAACAACAGGCCCAAATCCCTGAGGAATATAGAAGTAAAAATCCTCAACAAAATATTAGTAAACTGAATCCGGCACCACCTCAAAAAGATAATACATCATGAGCAAGCAGGATTTATACCAGGAATTCAAGGATGGTTCAACATATGCAAATTAATGAATGCAATATATCACATCAACAGAATAAAAGACCATATGATTATCTCAATGGATGCAGACAAAGCATTTGATAAAACACAACATTCCTTTATAAGAAAAACTCCCAACAAACTATACGTAGCAAGAACATACCCCAAGATAATAAAGACCATATACAACAAACACACAAAGAACATCATAATAAATGAAGAAAAGTTGAAAGCTTTTCCTGTAAGAACTGATGCAAGACAATGATATCTACTTTCAGCATTCCTATTCAACATAGTACTGGAAGTTCTATTCGGAGCAATCAGACAAGTGAAAGACATAAAAGGCATCAAATTGGCAAAGAAGAAGTTGAGTTGTCCCTTTTTGCTGATGATATGCTCATATCCAGAAAAAACTGAAAGACTCCAGCAAAAAAAACTGTTAGTCCTAGTAAATAAATTCAGTAAAGTGGCAAGACACAAAATAAATATACAAAAATCTGTAGCGTTTCTATTCACCAGTAAAACAACTGAGAAAGAAATTAAGAAGGCAGTCCCATTCACAATAGCTACAAAAAATACCCAGGAATTTTAAGCAAGGAGGTGAAATACCTCTACAAGGAAATATAAAAAACACTAATGAAAGGAATTGAAGAGGATACAAATGAGTGGAAAGAATTAATCCCTTGCTTATGAAAAGAAAGAATTAATATTGTTAAAATAATCATAATGCCCAAAGCAATATACAGATTCAATGCAATTCCTATAAAAATATCACCTTTTTATAGAAATGGAAAAAAAATCATAAATTTTATATGAAATAAAAATGAGCCCAAATAGACAAAGTAATCGTGAGTAAAAGGAACAAAGCCAGAGGCATCACATTGCCTGCTTCAAATTATACTACGAGGCTGTAGTAACCAAAACAGCATAATATTGGCATAAAAACAGAAACACAGACTAACAGCATAGACTATAGAACCCTCCAAAACATCCACATACTTATAGACAACTGATTTTTTTGAGAAAGACATCAAGAACATACAATGAAAAAAGGACATCATCTTCAATAACTAGTGCTGTAAAATTAGATATCCACTTGCAGAAGAATGAAACTGGACTTTTATCTCTCACTATATGCAACACTCAACTCAAGATAGATTAAAGACTTAAACATAATACCAAAAGTTATAAAGCTACTGGAAGAAATTATAGGGAAACTCTTCAGGACATTGGTGTATGCAAATAATTTATGGCTAAGACTTCTAAAACACAGACAACAAAAACATAAATAGACAAATAGTACTGTTTTAAACTAAAAACCTTCTGCACAGCAAAGGAAACAATCACCAGAGTAAAAAGACAACCTGCTGAATGGGAGAAAATATTTACAATCTAGCCATCCAACAAGGGACTAATATCCAGAATACACAAAGAACTCATAAAACTAGCTCAATAATTAAAAACACAAATAATTCCATTAAAATGTGGGAAAAGGAAATAAACACACATTTCTCAAAAAAGACATACAAAAGGCCAACAGATACATGAAAAATGCTTAACACCATAATCATCAGGAAACACAAATTAAAACCACAAGGTATCATTTTACCCCAGTTAGAATGGTTTGGCTATTACTAAAAAGATGAAAAATAACAGATGCTGGCAAGGATGCAGAGAAAAAAGAACCCATACACTGCTGGTGGAAATGTAAATTAATGTAGTCACTGTGGAAAACAGTAAGGGGATTTCTCAAAAAGCTTAAATTAGAACTACAATATGATCCAGTATTCCCACTACTGGATATTTATCCAAAGGAAAATAAATCAGTATATTAAAGAGATACCTGCACTCACCTATTTATTGCAGCACTGTTCAAAAGAGCAAATACATGAAGTCAACCTAAGCATCCATTAGTGAATGAATGAACAAAGAAAATGTGGTATATATACACAGTGGAATACTATTTGGCCATAAAAAAGAATAAAGTCATGTCACTTGCAGCAACATGTTTAGAACTGGAGGTCATTATGTTCAGTGAAATAAAACCAACACAAAAAGACAAATATCTCATGTCCTCACTCATATGTAGGAGGTAAAATAGTTGATCTCATAAAGGTGGAAAGCAGAATGATACACACTAGAGGATGTAAAGTGTATGTCAGTGGCAAGGGTGAATGAAGAGAGGTAGGTTCATGGGTAAAAACAAAAGTTATATAAAAGGTGTAAGTTTTATTGTTAAACAGCAGAGTAGAATGACTCTGCAAGTAGTTAACAACAATATATTGTATATATCAAAGTAGCTGGAGGAGAGGACTTGATTTATTCCCAACACATAGAAATGATAAACACTGAAAGTGATAGTGATATGGTTTGGCTCTGTCCCCACCAAAATCTCATCTTGAATTTTAGTTCTCATAATCCCCATGTATCCTGGGAGGGACCTGGTGCGAGGCAATTGAATCATGGGGGTGGTTACCGCCCCCCATGCTGTTCTCGTGATTGTGAGTCAGTTCTCATGAGAGCTGATGGTTTTATAAGGTGCTTTTCCCTGCTTTGGTCAGCACTTCTCCTTCCTGCCACCATGTGAAGAAGGACATGTTTTCTTCTCCTACCACCATGATTGTAAGTTTTCCTGAGGTTTCCACAGCCCTGTGGAACAGTGGGTCAATTAAACCTCTTTCCTTTATAAATTACCCAGTCTCTGATAGGTCCTTATAGTAGCATGAGAATGGACTAATACAGATGAATATCTCAAATACTTTGACTTGACCATTACATATTCCATGTGTGTAACTAAATATCACATGTACCCTCATAAATGTGTTAATGTATCAATAAAAATTTTACAAAAATATGGAGAAGTTAAGCAAACTGATTAAAGTTACACAATTAGTAAATAGCAGACTTGTGATTCAAATTCAGGTCTCTATAAAGAATCCAAAATCTGGGATTTCTAACCTGTGACTTTACATAAAGAAGCCCTGCCATTGTATCTAGACTAAGCCTTCTTATTAGTTTTGCTAAGCTTAGATTTCCTCATCTTAAAATTGAACATCTTAACATTTTCTTTAAACAATTTACTTTATGATTATTAAAATTAAAGACTTGTATGTTTTATGATGGCTTAACAGGTAAAACTATTCAAATATTATCTAATATCATTATTCTAACTATGTGAACACTCTACTGTATGGGTTAATTCTTGGTTTTTTTTTGCCAGGTTTTCTTTGTAAACTATCCCAGAGTTTCTGTGCTAAAAGTCTGGACTGTTAGATACATTTCCAGTGACAAGCATTTAAAACATATGAAAAGGAGTAACTAGACTTAGTGTCCATCAGGATTTTGTAATTTTTTTATTCTTCTGAAGGATTTTTCCTCAGTTCTGTCATGTTAAATGATGAATAGATGGCTGATTAGTTGATATGACTTTCTTCTAAAAACTCTTTTAAAAATGAGATCCTAAAAAATCAATCCCTGAATATTTGTCAGTTATGTATAATATTAAGCAGTGGGTAGCCAGACCAACTGAAGAAATTATGCATTGCTTTCTGTGTCTGTTAGTAATCCATGCTAGATACGTTGGAGTTGAAAGAGGCTGAATCTGAAATTATCAGCAATAGGCTTTTGTGAGTGAAAGAAATTTTGTTTTCTCTATACCTTGATAGTATTTTGTCATATTTATGCCTGGTAGAATAAGTTATAATATTTTAATGTCTTACTGAAATAAAAAAACACAGAAGTACAGAAAATACATATCAGAAAATCATTTTAAAATGGGCATTTGTATTTATTATGTGAAAAATTTAATATTACTCTCTAATTCAGTTTTTAATTTTTAAAATTTTTTATGAGCACACAACAGGTATATACATTTATGGTGTATGTGAGATATTTTGATACTGGGATACGATGTACAATAATTGCATCAGGGTAAATGGGGTATATATCACCTCACATATTTATCATTTCTTTGTGGTAAACATTCCAATTATACTCTTTATTTTCAAATGTACAATAAATTATCATTGACTAATTACTCTGTTGTGCTATCAAATACTAGATCTTATTCATTCTATCTCAGTGTATATTTGTACCTACCATCTCACTGTCCCTGCACCACTAACCTTCCCACCTCTGGTAACCATCATTCTACTCTCTATCTCCATGAGTACAATTACTTTGTTAGCTCCCACAATTGAGTAAGAACATGCAAAGTTTGCCTTTCTGTGCCTGTTTTATTTCACTTAACATAATGACCTCCAGTTCCATCCACGTTGTTGCAAATTACAGAATCTCATTCTTTCATACATCCGAATAGTACTTCATTGTGTATATGTGCCACCTTTTGTTTGTCCATTCTTCTGTTGGACATATAGGTTGATTCCAAATCTTTGCTATTGTGAATAGTAATGCAATAAACATGACAGTGTAGATATCACTTCAGTGTACTGATTTCTTTTCTAGCAGGGGTATATATCTTGCAGCAGAACTACTAGGTTATATGGTAGTTCTATTTTTAGTTGGAGAAAACTGCACACTGTTCTCTGTAGTAGCTGTACTATTACACATTACCACCAACATTGTATGAATTCAGATTCCCATTTCTCCACATCCTTGGCAGCATTTGTTCTTGCCTGTCATTGAATAAGAGCCATTTTAACTGGGGTGAGATGATATCTCATTGCAGTTTCTATTTGCATTTCTTCAATGATCAGTGATATTGAGCTCCTTTTCATATACCTGTTTACCATTTGTATGTCTTCTTTTGAGAAACATCTATTTACATCTTTTGCCTATTTCAAAATCATATTATCAGGTTTCTTTTCTTGTTGAATTGTCTGTGCTTCTTATATATTCTGGTTATTAATCTCTTGTCAGATATATAGTTTGCAAATATTTCCTCCCATTCTGCAGGTGTGTCTCTTCACCTAGTTCATTGTTTCCTTTGCTGTGCAGAAATGTTTTAACTTAATGTGATCCCATTTGTTTATTTTTGCTTTGGTTACCTATGTCTTTTGGATATTCCTCAAGAAATCTTTGCCCAGACCAATGATCCCGAGAGTTTCCCCAATGTTTTCTTGTACTAGTTTCATAGTTTGAGGTATCAGATTTAAGTCTTTAACCTATTTTAGTTTTTATATATGGTAAGAGATAGTAGTCTAGTTTCATTCTTCTACATGTGGATATACAGTTTTCCTGGCACCATTTAGTAAAGAGACTGTACTTTCCCCAGTGTATGTGCTTGGCATCTTTGTTGAAAATGAGTTCACTGTAGATGTATAAATTTATTTTTGGGTCTCTTTGTTTCATTCATCTCTGTGTCTGTTTTTCTGCCAGTACCATGCTGTTTTGGTTCTATAGCTCTATAGTATAATTTAAAGTCAGGTAATGTGATTCCTATCACATCTAACTCGGTTTTTACAGTTATTTGATAAATACTATATAAGGATATCTGAGATGTTTGCTCACTGAGACATGGATTTTGCATACCTCTTTTCTTGTCCAAATTATATGTATCCATCAAGGCTTAGCATAGGTGTCACTTCCTCCAGAAAGTTTCCTAGATTCTATCAAATGGATATAAATGAACTATTATAGCATTTTTTCTTTTACTTTCTTACACCCTCATTTTCCAATTTGCATTAGTAAGTAGTGTTCATGTTTATTCTTGCTTGTTAGGCATAATATTATTGAGAGCTGAATTGATTTTTTATTTATCTTTGTGTTTCCCCAACCTACTGTTACCATTTAATGATTACCTACAGTGTTCCAGGTCTTGTACTAAATGCTTTGCTTATATTACCTCATTTAATTCTTGCAATGACATGGAGTTAAGTATTACTTTCTTTTGCATTTTATAAGTGAGAAAACTTAAGTTAAAAGGCTTTAACCCAGATAATAATATATTTATCAAATAGCAAAGAAGTGAACTCCATATTTTTATTAAATCCTTTAAATTTATTAAATTCTTAATCACTTTAATGTATGCCTATTTTTACTATGACTATAACAGTTGCCTAATATGCTATAAAAAAATGAAAGACAGCCTCTGCTCTGGGGAAAACTGACATATATTAGGCTGAAAAATTTGACATTTGCAATTATAAAAGTATAAAAAATTTGCCTGAGTACAGGGAAGCAGATAATTTTTCTTATTGGGACCTTTTGACATTTTAGTAATATATATTTTTAACTCATTAGTTCCATGCCCAATTATGTAATATTAGCTTTGGGGATGTGGGGTGGGAAAAGAATTATACAAATAATACATGATTTCCAAAACTTCTTTAAAAGAAATTATAGAACTAAAAGTTCCATGAAAAACATACTAACAGTATTCAACCAAAATTTATTGAACACGAATGTTCCAGGTAGCATGATTAATGTAGAGATGATAAGATACGGGGGTGAGGTGCAGTGGCTCACGCCTGTAATCTCAGCACTTTGGGAGGCCGAGGCGGGGCGGATCACAAGGTCAGAAGTTCAAGAGCAGCCTGGCCAACATAGTGAAACCCCGTCTCTACAAAAAATAAAAAAATTAGCTGGGCATGGTGATGCATACCTGCAGTCCCAGCTTCTCAGGAGGCAGAGGCAGGAGAATCGCTTGAACCCAGGAGGTGGAGGTTGCAGTGAACCGAGATCGCGCCACTGTACTCCAGCTTTGGCAACAGAGTGAGACTTCTTAAAAAAAAAAAAAAAAGACCTTGCATTCCTGGAGGAGGTCAGAATCTAGTAAAGGATATAAATATTCAACACATGAATGCCCACAGTCTTAGGTTGCACTCCCCCAAACCTGACCCAGGAAAAAATTTAATTCAAGGGGTTCCTTTAGGTTGTGAGTCCAGATAAGGGAGTGAGAGAAATTAGAAAATGAAAGAAAACAAATGTAGGTGTGTGTCAGTGAGCAGGTTACCACTTTAGGCAATTGGGGCACAAATTGATTGTTGTGTCCTGGTGAATGTGCAGTACGAGCCTCTAGGTTGCTAGTGTTGAGGGCTGTGCTGACAGTTGTTAACTTTTCTGAAAGCAAAGAGAATATCTGGGGGCAGATTAATAGGCGCTTGCAGTAGTTCTTATTAGGCATGATATCTGATAGGATTTGAGAGGGGCACAAAATAATGAAACACATGAAATACCACAATTGAATAAAAAGTGCCATAGAGCCTGCACAAATCAACTTCACTTGGGCAGGTAGTATCAGGAAACATTGCAAGCAGAATAGTTAGGAAAGGTCCTCCAGGTAAGATAATATTTTATCTGAGGTTTGAAAGAGGATTGGACGCTAACTGAACTCAAGAAGTAAAAGTACGGTATTTGAGGCAGAGAGTATTCTATGTGCCGAGATACAGAGGCATGGATTAGGATAGGTCTTCATCTGCGCAGTGTTACTAAAATTGTTTTCACGTGAGAAGGGACTATTTGAATGAGGTAGTGGTTGGTGACATTCATAGCTAATAGTCACTGTAATTCCACCACTTTTCTATAACTAATTTGGTCTATTTATTTTAGTTCTAAAATGTATATATTTTTATATAGTTAAATTTCTCTTGAAAGAGTTGTTACTATAAGATCTTAGAAAACAGAGGTTGAAATATATCAAGAGTATTAGTCCGTTTTCACGCTGCTGATAAAGACATATCCAAGACTGGGAAGAAAAAGAAGTTTAATTGGACTTACAGTTCCACATGGCTGTGGAGGCCTCAGAATCATTGCAGGAGGTGAAAGGTACTCCTTACATAGCAGTGGCAAGAGAAAACGAGGATGAAGCAAAAGTGGAAATCCCTGATAAACCCATCAAATCTTGTGAGACTTATTCACTATCACGAGAAAAGCGTGGGAAATACCAGTCCCATGATTCAATTACCTCTCCCTGGATTCCTCCCATAACACATGGGAATTCTGGGAAATACATTTCAAGCTGGGATTTGAGTGGGGACACAGCCAAACCATATCATTAAGACAAAAACTCTACAAGCAGTCTGAGTGAAAAAATTATGAATAGAGAACGTATTTTGCAGAATTCAGAAGAACATTATATTAGAAGAAGTATATCAAGCAGTGATTGGAAAGATACAATGTTTGCAATATTAATTATTCTATTGCTATGAAACAAATTACCTTAAAATTGTGTCTTAATGCAACTACCATATATTTAACTTAACAACTTAGCTTGGCCATTTTTCTGGCCTGGGTCATTGTTGGCTGATCTTAGCTGGGCTTGCTCATAAGTGTGTAAATTGGCAGGGGACTGGCTGCTCATGGATGTCCTCACTCACGTGTATGGCAGTCGGCTGGCTATCTATTGGAGCATTATCTGGGATTGGACCAAATGTATCTCATCATCTAACACAGAAGTCTTGAGCTGTTTCCACAATGGCAAATTTCCAAGAGCCGCAAAAAATAGAATAAAAAAAGTCTCTTGAGGCCTAGACTGAGGAATTTACTTTCACTGGATTTTCCTGGTCAAAATATATCACACAAAGTGCATACACACACACACACACACACACACACAGACACACACATACACACACAAAAAAACAAAAACAAAAACAAACAAAAAACCAGTCCGGAATCCAGATATCTTCAACACAGGAAAAGCAACAAATTATTGTGGCCCTTTTTGGAATATACCACTTTCAATGGCTAATGTAAGTTTTAAGTAATTTCGTATTTATTTAATAAATTATTTTACTCTTATTAATAACTTCCTTTTTACTACATATGTCTTATTTCATTTGAAGAGAGAAAATATATTTTTTCCTAATTATAGAATGAAGTGATTTTATTTTTTCAAAGGAAAAAAATTAAGGTTTTCAGGACTGAGTTTTATTTTTCTCTTTCAGATTCTAGATGATTTTTATAAAAGTTCACAAAATGAAACCCCTATTTTTAGGTTGCATCCACAGGAAATCTACAAAAAAGTACTTCAAATGCCTTCAAATATAAAATAATAGTAACATCACAACTTTTTAAAAGTAAATTTCCCAATATATCCTTAGCAATACAAAAATATTTTCTTCAGTCATCCTGTGTCTTTACTCCTTGAAATCAAAACAAACAAACAAAATCTACACTAAGACTGATCCTTTAGCATGGCTTGAATTAGCTGGGAGAATCAAAATCACTCATTGTCATGAAGGTTATGTTAACAAGGTATTATGGAAATGGCACATGGGAATGCCAAGATTTAATGGAGCAGAAAGGAATCCAAAATCTTGACACATAATCAAATCCAAAGCCACAGAAAAATAGATCCATTAAAGTGAGAGTGTTTTTAGACTTATCTATTTATGGCTATAATCTAAAGGATAGTTGCTACAAAATTATGAAAAGAGTTTACTTTAAAAAATCAGAAATAAATGATATCCAGCTCTCTAGTTTCCTTTCTTAAAATAGTCTGATACGATAGTTCATGAATGTAGCCATGCACTCTGTGTTTTTAAAATGACCTCCAGGTTATAATTTATGCATAACACATTACAGGAATCTTTCACCTCATTCAATCTCCCAGGGTCTGAATCCCCACAAAACAATTTTAACAATGGTCAAGTCTCTGGTTTTACAATAGTAGTGACAAGAAACTCACTATATTCTCAATTGTCTTATTTTTGATGAATTTGTGGTTAATTTTTGTAAAGAGAAAAAGGGCTTATCATGAGAAGAAAGGATAAAAACCTCAAATGTGTCCAAAAAACCCCTTTATTTTGTCATCCAAACTATGTTTGACAGATTGTCTCTTCCAATTTTAAAAAAAATCAAAGTATATGCCACTTTTAGCTGAATATTATGATCACTATAGGTACCATATCATATGCAGGGTTTATGCCAAATTTATACAAGATAGTCACAGTGATGTTCATGCTGTATCTGTGAACATGGAGCTGTCTTTATTAAGAAGGCAATCTCCTTAAGTTTCAGTAAGGCTAGCAAGATTTTGACACTGGGTGTGTTCCTGATAGCTTCTCTTTTCTGATTCTGTTTCTCTCTACTTTTGTTAAGTCACTTTTGCTCTCAGTAGAAACATATTTTTTAAGTAAATTCATTGTGGAAAGTCATGGAATGTAAATAAAATATAAATCTTATCTTCTAGATAGTAAACTCCCAGGCAATTTTTACTTAGGGAAAATGTATGAATTGTCTGCCTGGTGATGCATTTCCTTTAATCACTTACATCTCAAAAATTTTTTTATGACACTGAATTTTATTTATTCACATCTTGCATTTGAAGTACTCTTTAATGAAATCCATATCCTCAGATTACCACAGTCCTTAAATACTACAAAACTGCACTCAATCACTTTATAGGATTTTATCCTTCAGTTTCACAGAGGCCTGCCCATTCCCCTAGTTTCTTGTCATCAATCTTAATCAGGTCAGTTTAGTGTTAAACATAAAGGACCTCTACTAACTAGACATACATAGGCTTATCACAATTGGACGCAAGCACACAAAGAAAAGTTCAAGACCAAAGTTAAAGAAATAAAGAAAACATACCAACTCTAGATTCCAGTGACGAATATATCAATGTGAACTGATTAGAAAAAGCAAAGTTTTTCCACAGTGGTTGCACTAATTTTACATCCCTACCAACAGTGTATGAGCATTCCCCTTTTCCTGCATCTTCATCAGCATTTGTTATTTTCTGTCTTTTGGATAAAAAACATTTTAACTGGGGTGAGATGATTTTTCATTTTTATTTTGATTTGCATTTCCCTGATGATGTTGAACATTTTCTCATATACCTCTTGGCTATGTATATGTCTTCTTTTAAAAAAATGTCAGTTCAGAGCATTTGCCTAATTTTCTACTGGGTTATTATTATTACTATTTGCTATCCACTTTTTTGAGCTCCTTATATGTTAAGGTTATTAATTGTCAGATGAATAGTTTTGCACATATTTTCTCCCATTCTGTACATTGTCTCTTCACTTTTTTAATTTTTTCCCTTGCATTGCAGAAGCTTTTTAGCTTGAAGTGATCCGATTTGTCTAATATTGCTTTGATTTCCTTTTATTTTCAGGTCTTACTCAACAAATCTTTGCCAAGACCAATGTCCTGCAGCATTTCCTCAATGTTTTCTTCTAGTATTTCTAAAGTTTCAGTTCTTGCATTTGAGTTTTTAATTCATTTTTATTTAATTTATATAAATCTTGAGAGAAAGGGGTCTAGTTTAATTCTTTTACACATGAATATTGTTTTCAGAGCACCATTTGTTGAAGAGACTTTCCTTTCTCCAATGTGGAGATTGGTCAAAAAACTACAAATAGAATTACCTTGTGATCCAGCAATTCCACTACTGGGTATGTATTCAAAAGAAAGGGAATAAATATATCAAATAAATATCTGAATTCCCATATATATTGTAGCACTGTTCACAATAACCAAGATATGGAATCAACCTAGTTGTCCATCAGTGGATAAATGATTAAATAAAAGGTAGTATATATACTCAATGGACTTTTATTCCACTATAAAAATAATGAAATCCTGTCATTTGTGACAATATGGATGGAACCGGAGCCCATTATGGCCCATTATGTTAAGTAAGCCAGGCACTAAAAGACAAATGTCACATATTCTGACTCGTATGTGATAGCAAAAAAACTTGATCTCATGGAGGTATTGAATAGAATGGTGGTTACTAGAGGCTTGGAAGAGTAGTGTGGAAGGGGAATAGATGGCTGTGGTTAGTTGATACAAAAATACAGTTAGAGAGAAGGAATAAAGATCAACTGTTTGGTAATACAATAGGGTGAGTATAATAAAAATTAATTTAATGTATATTTCAAAATAGAAGGATTTGGAATATTCCCAACACAAAGAAATGATAAATGTTTGAAATGATGGATATCCTATTTACGAAGATTTGATCATTATGTATTGTAGGCTTCCATTAAAATATCACATGTACCCCTTAAATATGTACAAATATTATCTATCAAATTGATTTAAAACATTAAAGTGAAAAAAGGGCTCTGAGCTCATCACAAAAGGGAAACTAGAGCAGTCACATGACATTTATTTATAGACATAAGAAGGGAGACTGATTTCTTAAGGTGAGGGACTAAAAACTTTACTGGTGTAAAATACTAGGTGTATTTTATACAAATAAATGTTGTGTAGTAGATATAATTGCTGTGGCTTTATTTAAACCAAAACAGAGCTTAGATTAATTTGATTGGTGGAAGGCTGGTATGGCTGTTGGACAAACTTTCACTGATACACCTTCCCTTGGTTATTTGTTAGCACATTTTCTAATTATTCTCTTGAACAAGCAAGGGTGGGGACAGTTCTTTGAAGCCAGGCTTGTAAGGTCTCCAGAGATACTACTCAAATAATGGTTCTATAGCAAAAGAAGCAACAAAGACTGCACCCACGAACAAAAGCCATTTTGAGAATTAGAGAAAATATGGAAACTAAAAGTTGAACCTAACCTTTACAGAGAAGTAAATAATAATTGATTAACAACAACAACAACAAAAAGGGACTGTAATACACAGAAAAATAGGCTTAGGAACTTGAAAAAGAGTTGTGGCCTAGAGTTTTTCTGAAATGCTGGTATACAGAGTTTTATGGAAACAGTTCTGTTTTAAGGATGTATTCTGCTTCACCCTTGGTAGTAAATGATATGACAAACTTATAAAAGCTATTAAACTATTTGGAGATGAATAGTGCATGGGGCCAAGATGCTAAAAATAATTTGTGTGCCTTTAGCTTGGTGTTACCTATAGATGTGAGGGATTCTTGCTAATTCACAGAAATAGATTCAGAGAATGGGAAATTTAAAATATTTCCTTCTCTGTAAAACATTTACAGCATACTGGTTAGATTAGATACAAAGAAAATTAGCTTAATTGGCTACTATGCCAATGATGATTATGGAAATGTCATGTTTACTACATTTAGGTTCATATATTTTTGATCTACCTATGCTAGATATGGTTTTACATTGGCTCATGACACAGTTTGACAGTAAGCCACTATAATTCAAATCGCTTTTTCATGTACATTAAACTTGCAATAAACTTTTTGTCTATCTGCCATCAGTGCTAACTGGAAAAAATGAGATGCCATTGAATATTACTGGGATTTTTAATTGAATACATATTCAATCTATATCTGTAGCTGGGACTCTACACTTAGCTGATTTGAATATGTTAAGGGACCAAAAATTATTAGTCAAATCAATAAGACTGAAGTACGTACATACACACCAATTACTGATAATTTTTGTCCATGCATTTATTCTCCACTTTCATCTACATTTAAGAATGATTGTAAATGTAAATATATTATAAAATAATAATCTTATTTATTGCAGCATTATTCACAACAGCCAAGATATGGAATCAACTTAGTTGTCCAGTTAACGGATGAATGAATAAAGAAAATATGGTACGTATACACATAAAATATTATTCAGCTGTAAAATGAGTGAAATCTTGTCATTTGCAACAACATGGATGGAACTGCAGGACATTATGTTAAGTTAAATATGTTATGTCAAGTTCATTGTGTTACGTGAAATAAGCCTGGCACAAAAAGATAAATATCACATATTCTCATTCATATGTGTGAGCTTAAAAAAATGAACTCATGGATATAGAAGATATAATGGTGGCTACCAGAGGCTGTGAAGGGTAGTGGGAGGTGGTGGGGATAAAGAGCTGATGGTTAATAGATACAAAAATACAGCTAGATAGAATGAATAAAATCTATCATTCAATAGCATAATAGGATGACTATAGTTAACAATAATGTATATTAAAAAATGACCATTATAAAAGGATAGAATTGGAATGTTCAAAACACAAAAAAATGATAAGTTTGAGATGATGGGTACCACAATTACCCTGATTTGGCCATTACACATTGTATGTCTGTAATAAAACATCACATGTACCCCATAAATATGTACATTATTAAGAATCCATCATAAATTACAAATTTAAAAATAAAAGACTTAAAAAGATGAAATTCTTCTGGTTAAAATAAGTCACAAAGACTGAATGGGATGGGTGATTGAATTTAAGACCTCTTGCAATATAAATATGATTTCATCGAGGGTGGTAACTCCGATAGGTGAAGTAGGGAAGCTTTCCTCTTATGGAAGGAGATATAAAGAAACATGCCTGTTAAGAACTTCACTAGGGTAGGGAAGATTGAAAAATCCTCCCAAGAATCTTTAAAAATTAACTCACCTGCAAACGTTTTTGAAATGCATAATTCCTGTTAAACCTAAAAGAATATAAATAAAAAGTTCAGTTTAAAGACATACCAGCATGGTAATGTCCTCATGTATCTGGGGAGGGGAAACACAAATCTTCCATGGAGCAATATACATTAAACTTGGGACTCAAATTTTCTGAAACACAAATTCCTATCATATCAGTTTAAATTAAAACCACAAAGCAAAATAGCCATAAATAGCATGAGTGGAAAAAACAAGCTATTGTTGCTGCCAATAATTAGTGCTTGTAGGATTTGAAATAAATGTATTAAAGATTGAAAGAAATAAAAAATAGTAAAAGAATAACAAAATAATAAGATATTTTCAAAAATGAAAAAGTATACTAAAAAGTTTAATAGGACTTAAGAGATATAGAGAATAACGTAAGAACATTTAGTGTATAACATATTGAAGTTTTAGAAAGACTAAGTAGTGATTGATATTGTGGCCCAAAAATATCTAGAAAGTTATTCATTGAAAATATTTTATATTTTATGAGATCATAACTATTGAATCCAGTAAGACAAGGAATTCTAAGAAGAATAAATTATATCAATGTCTAAGCACATTATAGAAATGACTTCACAGCACCAAAGGCAAAATAGAAAAAACGTAAAAACAGCCAGAGTATCCAATCACTTACAAAGCAAATAAAAATAGTTTGACAGATAAAAATGTCAGATTTCCAGATGACTACACCACTACAACCTAGAAGATCATGGAAGAAAACCTTCGCTATACTAAAATAAAATAAATTCTCACCTTAGAAATCCATATTCAGTAATACAACCAAATTAAAGACTCGCTAGCAAAAATTAAATATAATAAAAAATTACTATTAACAGATTTTTGCTCTTTTTACTTTTCACTAAAGGTACTTCTAAGACATATTTCCTGGTAGCAAGAAATACATCTTCAGAGGAATGTCGAACAAGAAGAAAAGTAAACATTGAGAAGAACACGATCAACATGTAAATAAAAAGCTAAATACTATTGAGGGTTTAAGAATAAAAGTAACGTCTTAGTTGTTCAGTAAAAGAAAAATCATACTAGAACTAAAATACAGGTCATGTAGGTTAGCAGAAGTGACAACTAAATTGTGATGAAAAGACTAGAAGTATTGAGTAAGTTTAGGCTTCAATAAATTAAATATGCATGTTAAAATATTAAAGTACCTTAAATTATTTGACTAGGTTATGTAATTTGTAGATTGGTAGAAGAGAAACATGCAATTAAAAAACACAAACAAGCAAAAAAGCCCCACCAAATTTAACTAAAACAAAACAAAACAAAACAAAATAATGGGAATTGGGTAGGTGGAGGCTGGAGCTTGAGTAGTAAATGAAAAAGGGAGAATAAAAAATAACATCAAATAGAATGTTCAAAATGAGTCAAAATATAAAATTATTCTAGCAAACTCATCAGTGAAGAGGTAAATATATTATTTGTGTTTGTGTGTGTGTGTGTCGCAAATTTGTATTTGTTTTTCTTAAATGCAATTCCGGTATTTAAAAGAGATACCTAAAAACATTAGGTCACAAAAGTTTGAAAGGAAAAGACAGGAAAACTATAATCAAAATAAACCTGGTGTACCTGTATTATTATCAATAAAATGGACTTTGATACAGAAAAAAAAAAGAGATATATTTATAAGAGTTTTAATTTACCTGACAAAGGTAAACTCAAGTGAACTAATCATATAATTAACATATATAGATGAAACTGACCAAAAAACCAGGTTAAAAGAGTAAATCTATTATCATAATGGGACAATAAAGCATATTTCAAAAATCAATCCTTGAATAATAAATCTCAAAAAATGAATTTTTTTTTAAAAAAAGAAATATATTTGTTTTAAAATATATAATTAACAAACTTGACCTACTAGAATTATATAGAGAGCTATGCTCAACAACTGAGGAACATACATATCTTTTCAAGTACACACAAAACATTCATAAAACAGCAGTGTTGCCTGTGTTCCTCCACCAAATCATATGGAATATTTTGTCTGCAGAGTTATTGAACATTGTTGCTCACAGCTTTTCACTCTGCCTATCAACACTTTAGGGAAGCACTTCTTAAAAGGTCATCTTCATAAATATCTTTTCTACTTAGAGATTCCTCTTGGCATCTTTCAAAAAGCTTCCATCCTTGTCTTCATATAAACTGCCACTACTACTATTATCATTATCTCTATTATTTTATTTTAAAGTAACATTTTTAAATAACTGAAGTATTCCAGGCATTAAATGAAACCATGGAGGCAAAATATGAATAGATGTAACATGTGTTACCAAAGATGTGTTATCAAAGAGTAATTGAGCACCTGTGACATTTACTGGTTTCATTTAGCCATGACAGTAGTTCTTTGAGGTAGGCATTATTCTCATATCTCATTTTAAGGAATAGGAAAACAAGGCTCAAAGAGATTAAGCATTTTTCCATGTCACACTGGTAAAAGGAGCAAGAGCGGCAATTCAAATCCCAGTCTCTCATATATATATACTATATATATAGAAGCTTGTGTTTTGGAACATTACTATGCTTTCCTTTTATATGTCAAGCATTATGCTAGAGGCTTTCAGCAGTTGTAGAGTGTTTAATGGTTCTAAAGCTTGAAGTGAAATAATATATCTGGGCAATAAAGGAGGAAACGGGCATTGCAAGCACAAGAAAAAAAAAATCCTATAAAAACATACGCAGTTATGATATGGACAGATATACCGGCCCAGGCAAACATTAATTGTTCATAGTGACTGAAATAGAGGGTCAAATTGGACTTGTGGCTGGAGAGGAGGAGAGGGACAAATTACAGTGTAGAATGTGATTTTTATTCTAAACTGAAAAACCTATTGAATGTTCTTAAGTGAGAAGCATGATCCAGTTTGTATTCAGGAAACTTTATCTGACCTTCCTAGTAACAACGATACTGGAAAGAAAGTTTAGTGGTTCGGTCTTTGAATCTGAAACTAAACAAAATTGTATATCCCTATCAAGTGGCTCCAGTGCTGTCAGCATCAGTAAACTTCCCAGTGGAAAAATAAATGTTAATAAAACTTGGCTTTTTATCTTTCAGCAATACCTTGTTTGAAATTTGAGAAACGTGTCATATTCTAAAACTTAAATGATTTTTAACAATATATGTTTGCTTTGGGCATTTCATCATTAGTCAGTGTTCTTGACTTTGAACAGAAATATATTACTAGAATGACCTATAGCACTTATTTTATGATTACTTCTAGTGCCACTATAAATTAATAGAATATCGATGCCTGCAGCATGGATTCTATATTCAGAAGAGCAAATGGAAGACACTGTATGACTTCTCTGAGGACAAGGTTTACCAAAGTTTACTCTGTGTTATGTGAGATATTAGTAGTTTTTATGTAAATGTATCAAATAATATCTCAATACTTTAATATGCCTATATTCCTCATAAATAATTGTATGTGCTATACTTGTATATGACTAGCAGTGTGGTAGGTTTATATACACCAGCATCACTCCAAACACATGAGTAACATGTTGCGTTACGATGTTACAGTAGCTACAACATTACTAGGCCATAGGAATTTTTCTGCTCCATTATAAGCTTTTGTGACCATTGTCATATATGCAATCCATCATCAACTGAAATATGGTTACATAGTGCCTGACTGTAATTATGGGCTATCTCAAAAATCAAGAGAAACTTCAAGTCTTAAATAATTATAAGGGAAATGTAAAAACTTGGTAAGAGGTCCAATAGGACAAATCAATAAACACATTTTTTAAAATCTCAGGAAAAGAAAGCCTTATGTTGATATTGTATATTACTATAATCCTGAATTATTAGAGACTTTCTCTTACTATTTTCACGTGTATGTGTCGATGTGACTGTGTCTATGTGAGTGTGTTTGCCTTGACAACAAACTTTAATACGGAATTTTATTATCTCTGCTGTGTCTATCTCTTGCAATGTCTCCTGGATTTGTTTCTGACATTATCACAGCACTTCTTCAAACATTGTTTTCAGTGTGGGCAACTGAGTGGTAAATACTTCTTAGGACTTCTTCTTAAGAGAATAACTTTATTATGTCTTAAAATTTGATTGGAAATCAAATTATACAACACGTATCATTTTCATTCAATAACTAAGAAATATATATTATCTTCCTGTCTTTTTATATCTAACATTTCTTTTGAAGAGCTAATGTCTCCAACTTCTGGCCTCAAGTGACCCTCCTGCCTTTTCCTCCCAAAGTGCTGGGATTATAGGCATGAGCCACTGTGCCTGGCCATAGAGAGGCTAATGTCCATACCAAACTCAATAAAATTGTTTTAGTAATTTTTTGTTCTTTTCTGAAAGCTTTTAGAATACTATCTTTGTCTTTGATGCTCATTATCATTCTATTATCACTGTAATTATCACTATATTGTGATAATTATATGTAATTTGAAGATTAACAAAGAGAAGCAAGGGAACCGGAACCCAGGTGCCCTGCCTCCTAGTTCTGTGCCTTTCTACCTCCCTAGAGACACTGGCTTTAGTCCTCTAAATTTTGGCCATAATATTAGTATTATTCTATCATATGAGAAAAAATAATTTTCTCCCCAGTAGTTCCCAAATACAAACATTTTTCATATTATCAGCTGCCCAACACCACAGAAATGAAACCCACAGCCAATGTGTATAATTGGCTTTATATTACCTTTTAAAATGCATATAAGCAAGCAAGGAATCTTCTCAAAAACTGAAGCTATCTTCACTACTCAGCCCTGTTTATCATAATGACAGGTTGTAAGATATTTTAAGGGAGGTAATAATGGATTGAAAACAAGTCTGCAAACCATAACTTTCATGATAATAAATTAAGAAGCCATAACTGCCAAGCTGTGAAACCTAACTGAGGGGCAGGTAGCCCTGGAACAAAAAAAATCACAACAACTCTTAGAAACCATTAAAACTGATGTGATAATAAATCTGTCCCTTAAAACCCAGGAAGTTGGTAACACTGTATTCCAACAGGCCAACTTTGTGAAAGTGTCTGTTAATGATATTTAAAATAAACACTGGAAGGTAAAGTAAGACGTTTCTCTGCTACACTTAGGAGAACAGACAAACTGAGTTAGACTTTATCAAACACCATTAATGAATAGTGTGCATTTTGTATATCATAACACTGTGTTAGGGTATATCTGAAGAACTTACATCTCTGCTAGAAATGAAAGAGGTAGAATTTCTTTTATGATGGAAAGGAGCCCAACACCTGTGTCTTCATTTCTCTGTGTCTGTGGGGGTTGATTTATTGGCGAGGGTGGCAGGGGAAGGAGGAAAGAGTACCTGGGCTAGAATGTCAGATTGATTTCTTTCTTTGAAGGTCAGAGATGGATGAGCAAGATCAAATATAGGGACTTAAAATTATTTTTTGTGGCATATGTGATGGAAAATAAAAAGCACACATCTTAGGTGTGAATTTCCATGAGTTTTGGCAATTGTAATATGCCTGTATAACAACCACCCACAGAAGATATAGAACATTTACATCACCACAAAATAATTGCTTGTTCTCTTTCAGTCAATGCTCTCCCACAGGCAGACTTGTTCAATTTGTATCAGATAGATTAGTTTTTTTCCTCCGCAAGCAAATAGAATCATTCAGACTTCTGCTTCAAGCAAGATGAATTAACTGTGATTGGACCTACCCTCCTATTTAAAACAACTAAAAACATTAGATGAAATATATTTAACAACAGTTGTATGTCATTGGACATCAGACAATGAAGATCAGTGACCCTGGTGTTGAGATTTCTATTGTAATTTGGTCTTGATGTCTCTCTCTTGAAAATGTCAATAAACCAGACACCCATTCTCTAGGAGAGCCCTGATTGGTGGGAAAATTAGGTTCAGGTAGACACATTAGGGAGTGAAAGCAAAATGTATAACACAGAAGAAATTTATTACTCACAGGTCCAGAGAAGTTAGGGGTGCCAATAGGAGGCCAAGGAGAAGTTTGGAGGAGTAAGGAAACTCAACCAGCACGTAGGGAGTGATAGAGAAAGGAAACCTTTGGGACTATGTCTTTATTAAGGTTTATAGGTATTTTCCTTTAGGCTTTTCCTTAGGGGTTGTGAATTGCCTATTTTAAAGAAAACGCACAGGAAGCTGGGAATTTATTTGCATGACTATGATGTTTAACATTAAGCTTTATTACAGTTGGCAGCTGTGCAATACGTTGCGTTTTGGTTCAGTGAAATGAAGAACAAGCAGGCTATATGGCAAACAACCATATTAGGGAGGGAGGTTTTAACTAAGCCAAAGATGGTGGGTTTCATGTATTATGCCTAGAAACAGCTGCCTAGGCAGCAACTATATTAAGCAAATTTATGACATCTGAGAAAGAGAAAAAAAAAAGTGAATCTTATGATTGCACCAGCTTATTTTCAGGTAGCAGCATAGATTTTGAGAATTCTGGCAGAGCTAGAAAGATTCAATGAATAAAGGATAAAGTCATGAGTCCAGAGAGAACAAATTGGCTAGAGTTTGCACAGCAAAGCACCAGAAAGAAAAGAGCCGCTCAGAGACAGGATTCAGATCTACACAGGCCTCCTCTAAGCATTCAGCAGAGTAGTAATCAGAGGATTTGTGGAAGAGAAAAATGTGCAACAGAAAGTAAGCAATCACTATAAATAATTATAAGAAAGAGTACCCAGCACTCTCACAGAACCAAACATAGTATCAGGCATTAGCCAGAGTAGAAAATCACATAGTTTATAGGGCATTGGATAGAGTATTCAAAAATGTTTGCCTCACTAGTAGGGGATAATTATCCCTAGATTAATGATTGCCTTTGTCCCATATAACATGTTTTAAAAGCAATACCTGACAAGATTAAATTATTTCCAAGTAACTTAATGGCATCCTAGAAAGAAATAAAAGATATCTATATATTTATAGCAACAGAAAAATATCAAGTAGTTAATAATGTAAATTCCACAATGTTTGGCATCCAGTAAAATAGCTCATCAGGCATGCAAAAACACGGAGGAATATGATCCAAAATTAAGAGAAATATCAATCAATCTAAATCTACCAATAACTAATAAGATGTTTGACATTTTAGATAAGATTATTAAAGCAGTAATTTATAATTGCACTTAATACGTTTAAAATGTTAGAAAAATATTAAACATTTAGAGCATAAAATATATAAAACCTGGGGATGAAAACTATAATGCCTAGGCAGAAAAATATCCTGGTTTGGATTAATGGGGCAGATTAAACATTGCAGAATAAAACATTATCAAATTTGAGGACATAATAGTAGAAATTATCCAAACTGAAACAGGTAGGTTTTTTAAAAACTGAAAAAAAAAATCAGTGAGAAGTTGCCTAAGATATATGTAATTGATGTCATTAACAGAGGACAGGGAAGGAAAATTATTTGAAAAAATAGTGGCCCGTCCCCTCAGATTTCCAAATAGAATAAAAACTATAAATTACAGATCAGAAAAGCATATATAAATTTACACAGAAAAAAATGAAGAAAATTACACCAAGGCATATTATAACCAAATTGTTCCAAACAGAAGGTAAAGATAAAACGTTAAAAGTAGAAATAAAAGAAAGATTCATTACATACAGAGGAACAAAGAAATAAATAGCAGATTCTTGTCAGAAACAATGCAAGAGACAATACAGAAAACATTTATTTTATATATTAAAAAGATAAAATGTCAAATTTGAATTCTATATTCACAAAAATAAAAACGAAGGTGACATAATGACTTTTTTGGACATACAAATCCTGAAGACGTTTATCACCAATGGTTTCTCACAACAAGAAATATTAAATAAACTTCATCAGTGAGAAGGAAAATGATACAAGAATTGTGAATGTACCCAAATAAATGAAGAGCACCAAAAAATGTTAACCACTTAGGTGAATCCATAAGAGTTTTCCCTACACTTTCATAAGACTAACTCAAAAGGGCATAGCATAATTTTTGTTACTATTGCCAAAAATGTATAAACTCAGTCCAATCATGAGAATACAAAAGATTGAGGAACATTTAACAAAATAATTGACCAATATTCTTCAAGAGTTTTAGATCACAAAAATAGGACAGAATGAAGATCTTGCATTTTGACTCAGTCTGATAATTTTTGCATTTATGTTAGAAGTTCAGTTGATTTATAGTTAGTGCAATTATTGACATGGTTAAGTCTCTCATATTGGGGATTGTTTTCTATTCATCCTATGGGATTGTATTTTTTTTCTTTTCCTCCTTTTCTCTTTTCTACTAGGTAAATCTCATAGTTTTTGCTTTTCCATTGTATCTTCTATATTTTAACTCTACTGTTGTGTATGTGTACTTGTGTATGCCTGTACGTGCATATATTTGCTTGTGTGTTGTTTTTTAGAATACAATGTGAATCTTCATTATCACTGCCTACTTTCAAGTTATACGCTATTTAACAAAGAACAGAACAATTTTAAAACAATACAATTCCACTTATCAACCCATCCCCATACTTTATGTTCTTTTTGCCTTATAGGATTTTTCTACAAAGGTTATCTCCAAAATACAGTGTTATTAATTTGCATAAGCAGTCCAATATTTTTACAGTCAAATCTTATAATGACACAAACTAAAGATAGATATGAAATTTAAATAAGAGGTCTCTTACATATACCCATATAATTACCATTTATAGATATCTTCCCCTTTGCACATGTGAGATTCAAAATATCATCATTTCTTTTTGCCTATAAAACTTCTATGAGGACTTAGAATTTATTTTTCCTGGAAATAAATTATCTCAACTTAAAAAAAATCTGCTAATGCCTTTGTTTCACTTTAATTATAAAACAAATTGGAATAATTTCAAACTTGTTTTAAAGAGTTTACAAATAATTAAAAACATAAAAATTGTACAAAATAATAAGTATACCTTTTGCACATACTCCCCCTTTTTAATATTTTACCCCATTTGCCATGTCATTTACTATCTGTCTATTTATCAGTTATCTATCATTTTTAATCAACTATAAATAAAAAATAAATAAATACTGTTTTATATAACCACAGGACAGTTGTCAATTGTAGTAAATCTAACTTTGATTAAATAGTTTTATGTAATGTACGATTTGCATTCTAATTTTGTTAATTGATGCAATAATCTTCTTTATGATATTACCCCCTTCTAATACAGGCTATAGTATAGGGTGAGTTATTGAATTTAATCAAAATGTATCTTCAGACTCCATAAATCTGGAATATTTACACAATCTTTCTTTTTCTTTTATAATATTGACTGAGATAAACAAAATGTACCCCCCGTTCCCATTCCCACACACAGACTTTCACGCTTTAATCTCTGGAATATTTAAGTATCTTATGTTAAATGGCAAGAAAAAACTTTGCAGATGTACAGTTGATTCTTGAACAACACGAGTATAAACTGTGTAGGTCCATTTGTGCATGTTTTTTTAAAAATAGATTGAAAAATTGGGGGAGATTGATAATAATTTGAGAAAACTTTCAGATCAACTGTATAGCCTAGAAATATTGAAAAATTAGGAAAAATATGTCATGAATGCATAAAATATATAAAGTTATAGTCTTGTTTAATCATTTGCTGTCATAAATATACACGAATCTATTATAAAAAGTAAAAATTTAACAGAATTTCTACACACAAACACAGACTCTACATGCTACCACTCCCAGTTGAGAGAACTGTAAATATATGTGGTAAGGTGTTAAATCATAACTGCATAAAATTAACTGCAGTGCATACGGTACTACTGTAATAATTTTGTTGTCACCTTCTGTTGTTATTGTGGTGAGCTCAAGGGTGGCGAATATCTACTTAAAACCCCATGTGAGAGTAATCATCTCTGTGTGAGCGGTTCATCTGTCCAGTAAATTGTGTATCGCAGTAAAAGGTGATCCCTCTCGGTTCTCACGTATTTTTCACTGTGTTTAGTGCAATATTGCAAACCTTGAATAACACCATGGGACCCATACAATGTGCCAATAGTGGTGCTGAAAGTGCCCCTAAGAATCAGAGAAAAGTCATGACATACAAGAGAAAGCTGAGTTGCTTGATATGTACTGTAGATTAAGGTCTGTAGCTGCTGTTGCCCGCCATTTTAGACAGACGATTCATCTTGTAAAGAGATGACATAAATTTTGAGTATTGATAAATACAGAACAGTACTCTCTTTCTTATGATTTTCTTAATAATATTTTCTTTTCTCTAGTCTTCTTTATTGTAATAATATAATACATAATACATGTAACACATAAAATATGTATAAGTCAGCTGCTTGTTATTGATAAAGCTCCTGGTTAACAGTAGGCTACTAGTAGCTAGGTTTTGGGAGAATCAGAAGTTAAATACGGATTATTGACTGTGTGGGGGAGGTTGGTGCTCCTAATTGCCTGTGTTGTTGAAGACTCAACTGTAATTAAAAGGAAAGAACTTTTCATAGGGAGATTACCTTGGATTATGAAGGTGAGTCCAATCTAATCACACATGATCTCTTTAAAACGGGGAACTGTCACTGGTTGGAGTCAGCGAGATGTGATAGTAGAAATCTGAGACATTAGAAATGTGTGAGGGGCTAGAAATGCTATTATTGGAGAAGGGCCATATGGAGAGTATGAGAAGGAATTTAGGACAACTCTAGGAGCGAAGACGCATTCCCAGCTGACAGCCAGCAAGAAGACACGGTTCTCAGTTCTGTTTCCAAGGAACTGATTCTGGCAAACAACCTCGTTGTGACTTTCTCTCTCTAATTTAGTCTGAAGGTTTCTCTCTGGAGAGTGGCTGTAAGTTACAGCTCTGCACTAGTGGGGCTCCAAGGAAAATGATTGTGGATGTTTACAATGTGACTTACATGGGATACTACTTTGCCCTTGCAAACAGCCTGAAGCCTAAGGGTCCAACCCATGACCACTGTCCTTCTCACAGGAAATGTCTTTATACTGGCAGACACTCTGGTGGTTCTTGTGTGATCTGTATCCACTTTATTCCTACTAATATAGTCAACCTCTAGGAGAGCCCTGACTGGGAGGAGAGTGAGACACTGAGGAAGCAGCACAACAAAACACATGAAATAACAGAAGCAATTTATTATTCAAAGATCCATGAGAGAAGAAGGGTGCCTACAAAGGCCTATGGGAAATCTGGAGACAGCAGGCTGCACAACCAGCAGGTTGGGAGAGGGAAACTTTGTGGGACCACACCTTTATTAATGTCTATGGGTTTTATCCCTTAACCTGAGAGACAGCCTAATGAAATTATCCAATCAAAGACATTCTGTGGGAGCTACCCTACATGCCCACTTTTAGCTTTCAAAATGTTATCCGTGTATAGAGACACATCTAAAGCTATTTGATTCTCCTAGTTGGATGAGATTATTTTAGCCACTGAATATCTATATGACTTTTGTTTTCAATTTTAAAATAAAATTATAAGGTAATATATATAAGAACACTTCTTTTCCTGTAAAGCACTCTGCTGATAGGTACTGTCATTGTGGCTATTTTATCCTGAGTCTCCTCCCCAAGCACTAATCCCAATTTTTCTAGTAGAATTATTACTTTATCACTATTTTTCTCAATGTTTTCTTCCTCCCTTACCACAATGTCGTAATCCGTAAAGGCATATAGTTATGCATTATATATTTTTGTATTTATATTTTCAAACTTTTTTCCTCTTATATAATGAGAAATCAAATGATGTTAAACATTGATTGAATATGATTTTACTGAGTGGTCAATCCAAGATAATGCCTGTACCCAAAATGAGAAGAACAAATTAAGCAATATGGGTTACATATGAATAATAAATTTTTACATTTTCCAAATAAAGTTCCCCAATCAGGTAACTACCACAGGGAAATTAACAAAAATTGAGGAGTTTTTCTTGAAAGTAGCATATCATAGTAGAAAATGCATTCATTGATTCTATAGTGAGACAACTAGATTTCTAATATTTTCTTAGCTATGCTTAGTTCACTTAGTATAATTTTATCATTAAGTTTGTCATCAGTGACATATCTTTACAGTCCTCATACTGACTCTCTGAACTTTTAGTGCTTTTTCCTCCCATTATTAAATAGTATCTCCCTCATGAGGCTTTTTCATTGTTGATCTTAAAAAGTTATTTGTTATTTGTAAGTGCATGGATTGATATCTGGACTCTGTAGTGTTCCACTGGGCTGTGTGTCTATTTTTTTCTATTTTTTAAATTTTACTTTAAGTTCTAGGATACATGTGCAGAACGTACAGGTTTGTTACATAGGTATACATGTGCCATGGTGGTTTGCTGCACCTATCAACCCATCATCTAGGTTTTATGCCCCACATGCATTATGTGTCTATTTTTATGCCAATGCTGTGCTATTTTTGTTACTATAGCTTTTTAGTATATTTAAAAGTCACATAGTGTGATACCTCCAGCTTTGTTATTTTTGGTCAAGATTGCTTTGGTTGTTTGAATTCCACATAAATTTTATAATTTTTTTCTCTTTATTTGAACAATTTAATTGGTATTTTGTTAGGAATTGCATTAAATCTGTAGCTTGCTTGCAGTAGTATAAACATATTACCAATATTAATTATTTCAATAAATGAACATGGAATATGTTTCCATTTGTTTGTGTGATTTTTTCAATTTCTTTCAATGCTTTATAGTCTTTATTGTAGAAGTCTTTCACCTTCTTTGTAAAATTTATTCCAAAATTTTGTATTTTGTGTAGCTATTGTAAATAGGATTGCATTTTTATTTCTTTTTCAGACAGTTCACCATTGACATGTAAAAACGATGCATTTTTGTATGTTGATTTTTGTATCCTACAACTTTACTGAATTTGCTTATTAGTTCTAAGAATTTTTTGTCAAATATTTAGAATTTGCTGTACATACAATGATGTCTTCTGCAAACATGGACAATTTGATCTCTTTCTTTCCAATTTGGATGCCCTTTATTTTTTTCTCTTGCCTGATTGCTCTGGCTAGGACTTCCATTACTATGCTGAATAAAAGTGGTGACAGTGGGCATTCTTTTCTTATTTCAGATCTTAGAAGAAAAGCTTTCAATTTTTTCCCATTTAATATGATATTAACTATGGGTTTATCATATATGGCCTTTATTATATCAGGTACATTTCTTCTATACATATTTTAAGAGCTTTTAGTCATGAAGAGATGTTGAATTTAATCAAATACTTTTACTGTGTCTATTGAAATAACCACCTTTTAAAAATTCTATTAATGTGATGTGTCATGTTTATTGATTTGGCTTACATTGAGCCTTATTTGTGTCCCTGGGAGGAATCCAACTCGGTCATGGCGAATGACCTTTTTAGTGTGCTGTTGAATTTAGTTTTGTTGAGAATCTTTGCATTTATGTCCCTCAGGGGCATTGGCTTGTAGTTTTCTTTTTTTGTTGTGTCCTTCTCTGGTTTTGGTATTAAAGTGATGCAGGCCTGGTAGGATGAATTTGAAAAAATTATCTCCTCTTCAATTTTTTTCTTAAATTGTTCGAGTGGAATTGGTATTAGTTCTTCCTTAAATGTTTTGTAGAATTAAGCAGTAAAGCTATCAGGTCCTGGCTTTTTTTTTGAAAGACATTTTATTTCTGATACAATCTCGTTACTTGGTATTGGTCTGTTCAGATTTTCTAGTTTTTATTCATGATTTAATTTTAGTAAGTTGTATGTGTCCAGAAATTTGTCCATTTCTGCTAGGTTTTCCAATTTGTTGGCATATACTTCTTCATAATATTCTCTTATGATCCTTTATATTTCTTTGGCATCAGTTATAATGTGCCCTTTTTCATCTCTGATTGTATTTATTTGAATCTTCCCTATATCTCTTTCTCCCTCTTTAGTTAGAATGCACAGGATTAGCTTGGGAAAGGAAAAGTCTCTTCAATAAATGGTTCTGGGGAAACTGGATATCTATATGCAGAGAAATGAAACTAGAGCACTATCTCTCACCATAGCCAAATATCAAATCATAATGGATTAAAGACTTAAATATAAGATACAAAACTATCAGGAAAAAACATAGGAGAGCACTTTATGTCACTGTTGCAAGCGTAGATATTTTGGATAACACCTCAAAAACTTAGGAAGCAAAAGCAAAAATAACACAAATAAGATTACATCAAAGTGAAATACTTCTGCATGACAAAGGAAATAATCAACAGAGTGAAAGAACACCTTAGTCAATGGGAGAAATATTTGCAAGCTATGCATCTGACAAGACATTACTGTAAAAGTATATAAAGAACTTGAACAAGTGAAGAGCTAAAAACAAATAATCTGAATTTAAAATGGGCAAAGGACTTGAAAAGACAATTCTCAAAAGAAGACATACAAATTGCCAAAAGTATATAGAAAAATGTACATCAACATTACTCAACATCAGTAATCATCAGAAAAATGCAAATCAAAACCACAATGAGATATAACTCACCTTAATTAGAATGGCTATTTTCCAAAACACAAAAAAATAACAAATGCGAGCATTGAGGTGGAAAAAAGGAAAACTCTTGTACACTGTTGGTGAGAATGTAAATTGCATAGCCAGTGGAAACACTCGAGAGTTTCCCCAAAAAATTTTAAAATAGATATACTATGTGAACCTGCAGTCCTACTTCTGGGTATTTATCTAAAGGAAATGAAATCAATATGTTTAAGAGATATCTGCACCCCCATCTTTATTGTAGCACTATTCAAAATCGACAAGATATAGAATCAACCCAAGTGTCTATCAACAGATGAACAAAGAAAATGTAGTATATATACACAATAAAGTACTATTTAGTAATAAGAAAAAGAATGAAGTCTTGTTATTTATGGTAACATGAATGAACCTGAAATATTCAGGTGTTTAATAATATTCATGAATAATATTAATGATCGAACCATGAATAGTAAGTTAAATGAAATAAGCCAGGTACAGAAAGAAAAATACTACATGGTCTCAATCATTAGTAAACTCTAAAAAAAGCTGATCTTGTAGAAATAGAGTAGAATAATGGTTACTAGAGGCTGAGGGGGGCAGAGGAGAGGGGATGATGAGATTTTCATTGTTATCACTGGCACTGTTATCATAGGAGATCACAATTCCATGTTGTTTTGTCCCTGAAGTGGAATAAAATGTGGAGGTATAAGACAGTGATACTGATGATCCTGATGTTTACGTAGGCCCATGGTGATGTGTGTGTCTTTGTCTTTGTTTTTAACAAAAAGTTGAAAAAGTAAAAAAAAATAATAATAAAATGTAACAAAAGAAAAAAGCTTATAGCATAAGTATATAAAGAAAGAAAATATTCTTGTACAGCTATAAAATGTGTTTGTGTTTTATGCTAAGTGTTACTATAGAAGTCAAACATCTAAAAACAATTTAAGTTTATAATGAAAAAAGTTACAGTAAACTGAGGTTAATTTATTATTAAAGAAATAATTATTAAAATAAATTTAGTGTACCCTAAGTGTACTGTATTTATAAAGTCTACAGTACTGTACAATAATGTTCTATGCTTTCTCATTGACTCACCACTTACTCATTGACTTACCTGGAGCAACTTCCAATCTTGCAAGCTCCATTTGTGATAAATGCACTCTACAGGTGTATTTTTAAAAATATTCTATGCTACATTTTCCTGGAGCTTTTCCATGTTTAGATATTTTTAGATGCACAAATACTTGCCATTGTGTCACAATTGCTTATAGTATTCAGTATAGTACAACATTCAGTATAGTAACACGCTGTACAGCAAGCTTTTCCAACCCATGGACCATGGGTCACATGAAGCCCAAGATGCCTTTGAACATGACCAAACACAAATTCGTAAACTTCGCAAAACATTAAGAAAATTTTATGCAATTTTTTTTAGCTCTTCAGCTATCGTTAGTTTTAGCGTATTTTATGTAGTGCCAAGACAATACTCCTTTCAGTGTGGCCCAGGGAAGCCAAAAGAGTGGACACCCTGCCAGGTTCACAGCTTAGGAGCAATAGGCTGTACCACATAGCCTAGATATGTTGTAGTACGGTATATGATCTATGTTTGTGAAAGTACACTCTACGATGGTCATAAAAGGTGAAATTACCTAACAACACATTTCTTTGAACGTATCCCAGTTGTCTTGGCATGGTGGCTCATGCCTGTAATCCCAGCAATTTGGAAGGCTGAGGCAGGTGGAACACTTGAGGTCAGGAGTTCGAGAACAGACCTGCTACCATGGTGAAATCCCATCTCTAACAAAAAATACAAAAACTATCCAGGTGCGGTGGGGCACGCCTGTAGTCCCAGCTACTCGGGAGGCTGAGGCAGGAGAATCTCTTGAACCCAGCAGGTGGAGGTTGCAGTGAGCTGAGATCATGCCACTGCACTCCAGCCTGGGTGACAGAGCAAGACTCTATCGAAAGAAAGAAAGAAAAGAAAGAGAGAAAGAGGGGAAGAAGGGAAGGAAGGAAGGAAGGAAGAAAGGAAGGAAGGTAGGAAGGAAGGGAAAGAAACCCAGTTGTTAAAAAATGCATGAATTTTATGTGTTTGTATATCTATATATATAATACACATCTTTTTCAAAATAATTTTGTTTTTATTAATCTGCTACTTTCTTGCTATTATTTCCAAGCCTCTCTTTCATTAATATAAATATATTAAAAATAGTTATTTCATATTTTGTAATGTTTGAAGTCTTGCAAGTTTGGAATTTGGTACCTGTTTTGTTTTCCCCATACTCTTCATCTGGCTCTCATTCAAAAGTCCTTTTCTTCTTAGGTGTTTTGTGATTTTTAGATTGCTTGGAATTTTACCTGTGTCTACTTTTTAAGGTCTGGGTTGAAAGTGCTTTCTCCAGAGAGAATGTGTTTAATTTTGCAATATGTTTGGAATATTAGCAACCTAAGGCCACCTTAAATTGAATCCTTACTGAGGGTTTATTTTGTACTATACAGGACGATCTTAAATGTATTTGTAAAGCTTTGTGAAAGCTGGCTGGCTATTGTAAGATCTCTGGAAAGATTTTGTTTAGCTTTTGTCCAGTGACCAAAATAATACATAGAACTTTTCTTGATTTATTCTGTGTGATGGGATTTCTGTTTGGCATTATTCTGATGGTAGGATCCCATAATGATGGGTTCCAACTTTACAAAGGTCTTTTTATAAGACAGTCAATCTTGGGTAGGCAGTTCAGCTATAAAAATTATCTTTCATGGTATATATATACCACATTTTCTTTATCCAGTCTATTATTGATAGGCATTTAGGTTGATTCCTTGTCTTTGCTATTGTGAATAGTGCTGCAATGAACATACATGTGCATGTATCTTTGTAATAGAATGATTTATATTTCTTAGGGGTATATACCCAGTAATGGAATTGCTGGGTCATATGGTGTTTGTGGTTCTAGATCCTTGAGGAATCGTCACACCGTCTTCCACAATTGTTGAACTAATTTACATTCCCACCAAAAGTGTAAAAGCATTCCTATTTCTCCACAACCTCGCCAGCGTCTGTTGTTCCTTGACATGGAATACTATGCAGCCATAAAAATGAACGAGATCATGCCCTTTGCAGGGACATTGATGAAGCAGGAAGACATCATCCTCAGCAAACTAACGCAGGAACAGAAAACCAAACACCACATGTTCTCACATGTAAGTGAGAGCTGAACAATGAGATCACACGGACACAGGGAGAGGAACATCACATGTTGGAGGGGTGGGGTTGGGGGAGGGATAGTGTTAGGAAAAATAGCTAATGCATGCTGGGCTTAATACCTAGATGATGGGTTGATAGGTGCAGTAAACTACCATGGCACACTTTTACCTGTGTAGCAAACCTGCACATCCTGCACATGTACAGGATGTGTAAAATTAAAAGTCAAAGTAAAAATTAAAATTAAAATTAAAAATTAAAAAAATACACACTTCAAAAACTTATGTTTCAAATGAAGGCAAAATAATAATAAACTGAAACACAATTTTCAGTTGTTATATTGGAGATAGAACATTACTAGCCAGGTAACAATATATACATCCGATATGTCTTTGATCCTGCATTTCTAATTTATAGAATTTATAATGTAGATATACCTTAACACATACAAAATGGCAAATAAACAATGTTATTCTTTGCAAAAATGTAACAAAATAGTCAAATATTGGAGGATTGTTAAATCATGTGATTCCATACACACGATGAAAAACCATGCATGAAAAGAATGGAGAAGGATTTTATGTAGCAATATGGAAAGCCCCCAGAATTTATTAGGGATGAAAATGAAGTTTATAACAGTATATATAGAATGATATATTTTGTCTAAATATGCAGGAAAATTAAAAGGTAGATTTAATTTTTTTGTATTTGTATAAATAAATGACAAGAAGGATGCACATGCACACAAAAAAAATCCAAAAGCTATGTATGTGGGGAGTGAAAATTATTTCAATGTGGTCAAAAAACCATGGAAGAGTTTCCACGGTTCACATTTTGAGTAAAATTTATATTTTTTAACCTGTAAATATGTAAGAAATTTAAATAATTGAAAAATGTATGCTTTAGGTTTTATGTACTTTCACTTCTTTTCCATCAGCATCTAATCCACCAGACTGTCAGAAATAGAAATCACCTAAAAATCATTTAAAGTAATGCAGACTTATAAAAATAGAAACCTATAAATTGACCCTCTCTGAAAAGAAGAATATAGATTTATATTTGTTTATATTTACATGTAGAAATAGTTGGAAGGATACACAAAAATAAAAAATATTTACATATGGTAACTAATTATATCAATTGTTTCCCCCGAGTCATAAATATTATCACAAAAACAGCTGTTATTTCTTTTCTGTGTGTGTTTATGTGCATACATATAATGCATGTTTATATGTGTATATGTGGAGAGAGATTATACATATACATATACAATCTAAATAATTATATGCATAATATTTTTCCTGAAAAAGATTTATATTAGGTATTGTTTTTCTCTTAATTATATTATGAAAATAATTCCATGAAAATACTTCCAAGACAGTGCAGAATATTTTAATATCTAGATGTATTTTTTATTATTAATTCAAATTATTCCCTTTGCTAGGAATTTAAGTTGTTAATATTTTTAAGTTACTGAATTGTTACAGTGAACATAACTGCATGTTGTTCCATTTTCAGGTCATATTATTATTATTATTAATTTTCTTATATTCTTTCTGGAACAGTGGGAAACACAAATAAAATATTTGGTACAATAGTCTTTCTAGAAAGACTATTAGAATTTTTTATTTTCTTCCATATATTCTTTGTTAGGCCATAAGCTCATGAGGAAAGAGGTTATGAGAAATCTTCATTTCTGTATTCTTAAAAAACAGTGTCTGCTTTATAAAGGTATTTAGTGGATGTTTAATGAATAAGCGGCCACATTCTTTCTAACTTCTATAAGCAAAATAAACAGCCACTTGTGCTCTCTGCCCTAGGAACATAGGTGCATGTGTGAATATTTTTGTGTAATGTACACATTATGTGTGTATATATATATGTAAAAAATTATACATATGTATGTGTGTGGGTGTATATATATATAATCTTACTCTATTCTGGTATAGAACAAGGAACAGGTACAAGATTATTTACTGTTTCTTTGGATTTCATTAATTTTTGACTCATAACCTTAAATGCTTTGAGCTTTATGAGTATTAAGTCAAACACTAATAAAAGTAATTATTCAAACATTATACACATGCTATGTTTCACTTTAACCCCCGTCCAAAAAAAAAAACAAGTTTTTCCCTTGAAATATTTTTTTCCTTATACTGAAAATTGCATTAACTTTCACTTATAAGTTTTAACATCTCTCTTTTTTCAGATATCTTTGCTTAACTTTCAAACAATTGCTTTAACTAAATTTCTCTCAGTACAACTACAAAATCTAAGTAGCCTAGCCAGGGCATAGTTATGTGGCTAATAACCAATGTCTGAGCAAAAACAACCATTCATCTTTCAAAGTCTAACACTGTACTTTCTTAGGACAAAAGGGGAATTCGTTTTAAATTCAAACTAAATTATTGTTTGTCAGAGAAATTTATTACATTTTGAAGTACCATAAGATAAGCGTATTTCAATATAGGCTGCAATTTCTTTTTTGCAAGCCAGTATTTATTTAACACTATTTTGCTTTCTCTGTGCATATTTCTGGCTTCTCCTCCCAAGCTGTTTGCTGTTTTATAACAAATGAAAATATGTTTATGGAAATTGCATATAAAACTGTTTATTGAGACTTAAATCTTCTGTGGCTGTTGTTTTTCCCTCAAAGCTCCCAGTTCTAGTTCTCTCTCTCTCTTTCTCTGTCTCTCTCCCTCTCTTTGTCTCTCTCTCTTTTTGTGTGTGTGCATGTTTAATATAATTAAATTTCTATATCTTATACACCCTTGGTCTATCATTCATTCCGAGTTGGGTTACGACAATGGGAGGTAAGTCAGTTTTTTAATGCACCTAATGCACCTGAACATATAAGTAAAGAAAGAAGAATTTTGTGCTGATCTGAGAGCATTTATATTTAACTATATGTAAGAATAAAGATAATTTTTGACGCTATATTGTTCATAATTTAAGTTTGGTTGCACATGAAGACTTAACGGTCTTTAAAATATTTGCCATTATTTTAATGGCAAAAACTGCAATTACTTTTGCACTAACCTAATGGAATGTTACTATTTTCTGAAGGTAAGTCCAGGTATAAGCAAAGTAGGGCTGTACAGCATTGAAGAATAGTCAGTCAGATTGCTGAGCAATCTGATCCTGAGTAGAGTCTTTGTCCAGTACTCGCTATTTGTATTAGCCAGTTCTCACACTCCTATAAAGAACTACCTGAGACTGGGTAATTTAGGAAGGAAAGAGGTTTAATTGACTCACAGTTCTGCAGGCTGTACAGCAGGCATGGCTGGACAGGCCTCAGAAAACTTACAATCATGGCAGAAGGGTGAAGGGGAAGCAAGCACGTCTCCATATGGAGGAAGGAGAGAGAGAAAGAGCAAATGGGGAAGTGCTACACACTTTCAAACAAACAGATCTTCAGAGAACTCACTATCACGAGAACAGGAAGGGGGAAATCTACCCCCGTGATCCAAGCACCTCCCACTAGGTCCCTCTCCCAACATTAGGGATTACAATTCAACATGAGATTTGAGTGGGGACATGGAGCCAAACCATATCACTATTGTTCACTCATTCATTCTCTACAAACCACCTATCAAAATCCCCATTTTTAGCTGTGTAGTATTTTATGTAAATATCTATAATATAACTACAGATACATGTATAAATTTTAGAATAGTATTAGATTTATAGAAAAATTGTGAAGATAGTAGAGTCCGTGTATTCCTCACCTCCAGTTTCTCCTATTATTATCTTATATTACTATGGTGCACTTGTCATAAATAATGATCTAATATTGATAAATTGTTATTAACCAAACTCTATAATGTATTTGAAATTTATTAGTTTTTTTCTCCTTCCTCTGTTTCAGGGTTCCATCCAGAATACCACATTTAACTGTTATTTTTCCTTAGGCTCCTCTGGTTTGTACAGGTTTCCTAAACTTTCTTTGCTCTTGATTACCTTAACCGTTTTGAAGATCAGATATTTTATGGAATAATCCTATTTTCAGAAGCCCTCAATTTAGTTTCCCTAATGTTTTTCCCATAATAAAACTAAGGCTATGAGTTTTGGGAAGAAAGACCACAGATATAGAGTGCCATTCTCCACACATCCTGTCAATTATACATAATATCAACATAACTGATCCCTGACAATATCAATCTTAATCACCAACCTGAGGGTTGTCACGTTTCTCCACTGTAAAGTTACGTTTTTTCCCTTTCTATCCTGTCCTCTTGGGAGAGAAGTCACCATGTACAGCCCGTACTAAAGGAGTGGAGAGTCATGCTCCATTTCTTGAGAGTGGAGTATCTAATTTATTTGGAATTCTTTTGCATTGGATATTTGTCTGTTTGCTCCTATTTATTTAATATAAATTTAAATCAAATGTAATTAAATTCAGTATACTTTAATCAAATCTATTTAATATAAATGAACTGTTTAATACATAGTTAAATATAACTGTTTGGACTAATTTATATTTATTTTATACTTTGTGTTATAACACTGAATTTTTACTTAGTCTGTTGCACAAACTGCTCCAGCTTTGGCCATTGAGAACACTTATGTCCCTTTTTGATACACCCATCATTATGGGATTTTTAAAATCATTTCTTACTTTCTGGAGCTATAAGATACTCTAGTATTATCTTGTCTATTACATTCTCCACACCAGAAATTTGATATTTTACCAAGTTGCCTCAGTTCCTTTTTTTTTTTTTAGCAATTAATATTAGAATCAAATATCTGGGCACTGAGTTTGCTTGTTGTTAGAATATTAGCATGTTATTGCTTCAGTGAGCAGAGCTAGGAAATACGTGTGTGTGGGGAGGGAGAGAGAGAAAGAGATAGGTGTGAAGGGACTCAGCAGAATGGGCGAGGGGCATATGCCAGTCTGAGCAAATGAAGGTTTATGCCACACTTCATCTTTGCAGTTAATCTGTGAGGCTGCTGAGAAACCAGCCTGTGATTCTCCTGTCGCTTCAGCAGGAGACATATGCTGCATATCACTAAATATTACACCCCAAATGGCAAGACATTGTGAAACAATGGCTCTTATTTTTCCTCTTAACCCACAGAGCAGTTCATGTGAAAGAGTTTTGGTGATTTGATATGAAAAGGAGTTCCATGTTGTGTGAAGAGGGATATAAAATTCAGAGGAATAGAAAATATCTTCTCATGCTGCTCTGTGGTGCTTGTATGGAATCTAGTACACATGTGACATTAAGGTAGGTTAGATAGCGTGGTTATAGGCTCTCTTAAAGAGGAACAAACTTACCAACTAGATGGAGAGAACAAACCACTCAACAGTGGCCAAACCACATCCTGGGCTTGTGGTTAGAGCATCCTGCAGCAAGGAGGTAAAAGAACAGAAGGGAAAATCCCCAAATTCATGCGAGTGCAGAAACCTATGATTAGTATACTTGGGCTGACCTATGCTCATTATAATAACGAAAACCACATCATTAGGTGGAGAATTAAAATGCTAATAAGACATATGAGGTATATACTAGCATGTACAACAATAGCACATGGGCATTCAGGAGACCACCCACAATACGCTTAACAACAATGCATATTTCCACCCCTTCACAAGTAATCATGTAAGACTCCTGTAAAAGGAGTTTCTCCAGTGTCAGTTGGTGTTGTCTCATTGTGGAGCAGCCTACTGTGACCCAGCAGAGTGTAGTTTCACTTTGCAATGAAGTTTCCTTGCCTACCTTTACTTTAGACTCTCTCTCAAATTCTTTGGTGCAGCGAAGTCAAGAAACTGAACCAGCCCACTAACAACTTTAAGCACATTCTTTTACTCTATATATATTAAGAACATTCAGTGGTCCAACCACTGTGGATACAGGGATGAAAATGGAGAGCTCTTGTACCCAAAACTCTCTGGTAAAGGATAAAGAGTGAAGGTCCATGTAAAAAATAATAACAATTGCAATGCAGTCCCTCTAATAGACTTATGAGCAAAAAACCATGAGAACTTGGTAAAAGAAGCTTAACTTTAACATTTTAGTTGTGTTTTGAGACAAAAAGAAACATTATAGTGACGATGTTCTAGACATTAAAGTAGACAATTTGCATATGCTAAATAGCAAGCTCCTGGTAAAACAGCTATCAACTGAAGTAGGATTTCAAACACAGACTTAAACAGTGCTATGTCATTGTACCACACTGCTTCCAATAACTATTGTGTGCTGAGTTATAGTATTCCAAATGGAAAGAGGTTACCCTGGATAAGAAAATCCCAAAGCACTCACTTAGATGTTCTCCTGGCCTTTGAAGGGACTTCCTGAAGGTACAGTTGGTGTAAGATCAACCATTGGTCCTAGGTTTCCTATAATAAAATACTTTCTAATATTCATAACTAGCAACAAATTGAAACCTCTTTCTCATAAAGGAATGACTTCCTACTGCTGAAAATTTTCAAGTGGAGATGTGATGACTGGTGAGTCAACGATGCAAATAGCCTAGACTCCTTTCAAATTCTATTATACTGCTCATCAATGAAAAAAAAAGTCCATGTGAGAAACATTAAGACAAGCTCAAAAGTGGTATCATACATGCACAGTGACATTTAAATAAAAGAAAGCTTAGAAATCACCAAGTTCAACTCCATCTCTTATTACAAACTTGAAGAAGCAAGGTAAATAGGCTAAAAAATATGCCCATGACCAACTCTATTCTGTTAGCACTATCACAACCAAATCCTGGATATAGGGGCGTAAGTCAGTCAGTATTTTAAGAGAATAAGAAAAGGTTCAAGGCTAGGAATATTTGGTGTAGAAAGACCTGGTATGTGGATGTCACAGTAAGGAGTTATGGAGAGACAGAAGGTTCTGGTTTAGTGGGAAGGCACTTGGTACATAAGAATTAATTTTTAAAAAGAAGAAAAGGGTGATCAAAGGGATACCATGTTTTAAAACTAGCATTTTAAAAAATTAGCTAACCTTTACCACTCATTCTGACCACGTCATGTTTGTATTTAGAACTCAGCTTGTCAATATAGAGGCAGAAAAGCAATGCCTTAATTTACGTGCTATAAAGCTCTCTATTGAAATGGTCATGAGGTGTTCATATATTAAACACATGCATGAGAAACTCTGCCAAAGACTGAGAAATGTCATGGATTTTCTTTAATGTGAAAATGCTCCAGTCCAAAGCCAAAGCTATCCATAGGTATTATAGATCATGTGTAGTATCTCATGTAAACTCAAGGTATTAATTTTGGATGCAAAACAGGACTAGCATATTTCCATAAATTTTATACACAATTGAATGATGCATTGATTAGAAAAATATTACTATAAGTAGAAAAGTATACCATATCAAAACAACTTAATATCTTGGCAAACAATTTACTCAATTAATTTGATATAATAAATACTTTCTCACTGAGAACTACCTCTGTAATCTTGAGCACGTTGTTTTACCTCTCAGAATTTTTGTTTTCCTCTTAGTAACTTAAAATATATTTTACTTGTCTATTATTAATTGCTGAAATCAATTAACAAAACACATTTTTATTATTCTTTAATATTTCTATTTTCTAACAAATAATCGAGCATCTGAATAAATAACACATGCTGTAATCAATATTTGGAATATAAATATAAATAATGTACATATAACCCAAGTAAATGACCCCAGAACAGTGAAAAGCACCTAGTGAGCACTCAAATGATTTTGACTATATGGTTCATATAATAGTTTCTAAGTAAATGTTTTTCAGTTGAATTATGAATTTACAATGATAATCATTACAATAATAATTCTACATTCTTCTATGTTTCTTCTATAATAAAACACTGGAGATTAGACAAGTGGGAAGTCAGTAACTGATGATTAAATTTTATATACTGCTTTACCATTCACTGACTACTGTCCCTTACATTATTACATTTGCTATTCACAAACATCTGTGGTGTTAATGTTTGTCATACTTTCTATAGTTTAGACAAAGATATTTAAGCTCAGAGAAGTTAACTGGGTGTTTCAACAGCACCTAGTTAACAAGTTGCAGACTTCAGGTTATCTGAATCTCAAAGCTGATTGTTTCTTTCTAACCCAGGGTGTCCCCCCGATAAACTGCATTATACTCAAAGAGGACTTCATGTAGAAAGTGGGACTTAAGTGATGTCTATAATTTTGCAAGGGATAGCGGAGAGGATAAAAGGATGATTCCAGTTTATATAATAATTAGATATAATAACTGAGTGGTAACTACATCTGGTCTAAAGTTATTATAGTTGTGCATTGTTCATTTGTCTCTAGAACTAAGTAAAGATTGCCATTGGTGCCTTCTACTCACTTGTCTTAATTATCCCCAGGAGAGAAAATGTAATTGGAGATGATAAAATGTTTACTTTAATTTCACTTGTTTGAGGTAATCAAATCTGGCACCGAATGCATTTGTGTGTCTTTCTTTAATGATTCCCACCTCAAAAGATCTCTATTTCTCTCTATCTTTTTGTGTTAAGACTATTAACATGTTAAGTGCACAGTTACTGCTTGATGGAACAAGGCTCCAGACAGTCTGAGTTGAGAAAAAACAGCACAGTGAATTAGTTGCCACAAGATACTGTTGATCAAATGGTAGGTAACTGGGGATAGTATTAAATTAAAGGGGAAAAAAGTCAATAAAGGAAGAGGAGGGAGTACTTCAGAAAGGATTTCATAGTACAAAGTTTCAATAGAGGTGTGGACGATTTCTTTAAGGTCTTAGACTGACATAATTTTGAAATAGGTAATAACTTACAGAAAAAAAAGAAAAGAGAGAAGAAACATTTTCTTAGGTCATATAAATGACACAGTTTATACTATTTGTATTCCCTTATAGAAAGCAGAAGTCTCACTTAAAAGTGCACATTTAAAGAGAAGTATTTATACATGTCAACACATTGATTTAGTTTTAAAATCTTAATCTGTCACTAAAATCCTCAAAATGGTCATAGAATAATATCTTATTATAACAGTATTTAACATTAAATATAAATTGTTATTTTAAAAAAGTTCTCATTTAATACATTTTGTGTTCTATAAGTCTCCTTTTGGAATTCAGAATTCTCCATGTTTCAGTAAGGTAAACCTCTTTTACTTATTTTGTAGTTTTCAAAGAAAAGTAGGTTTACCTGCTTCCTTATTATTTACAGTTCAGAGGAAAGACTTTTACTCTACTTGGAAAGTTATTTGAGGGCTCTATTTGGGGTTTTTTCTCAGATAATAAGACTTCAGGCTTTTCACACCCTTAGGCGATACACCCAAGAGATAAGATATCCTAGACAAGAACTCTGAAGAGAATTTTGAGCTATTATACCAAATGAGCGTGAGATGAGCTGGACAGGGAGACTTCTAAATCCCTCCCAGAGGTTTTGCTTTCATAAGAAAATCTTGCAATTTAAAAAGACAAGCCTTTTACACTTAGAGAGCTCCTTGTGACTGGAAACAATATTGGTATCAAGATCTTGTTATTACACAAAAAAAGACTAAATCATTTGGGGAATAGATTAACTGCTATAATAAAGTTAAGCCTTTTTCCTTGGGCTCAGCTCTAAACGCCAAGTTAAACAAGCAAACAAACAAAAGAAAACAAGACAGGAAGAGAAGTACAACTTAGGTCTAGGTCAACTAATATTGAATTTCTGATTCTATAATCTGTGAAAGTCTAAAGCTCTGTGATTTCTTCAGATCTCTCATATTTAAATTCCCCATAGCTCTTCTTCAGAACTCTCTTTGCCAAGTGTTAATCATGTTCCTTAGCAATAGCCCTGCTCAAAATTAAGCCTATTGTCCAATGTTAACATAATGCTTTCACACCATGCAGCATATGCTTTCTTACATCTTATGCAAGTTTAAGAGTTTCATAGAGAAGCACCAAATCAAGATTATACAGTTTCTGTGACCTTTCTGTCTTTCCCTCTCTTATCAGAATTCCTTTCTCTTTCTTCGGTTTGTCTCCACTAAACAAAGTGTTTTCCTTTTCTACTTAATCCAGGAATTCAGGCCCTTTCCAATTTAGGACCCAGACAAGGAAAGCATATTAAAGAACGAAGAACTTTCAACTAAATAGCCTTTGCAGTGCTTCCCAAATGTCTGACCATATTGGAGCATGTGGAAAACTATATATGTTCACTACTATGTGATCAATCAACAAGACTCTGGGAACCTAATTTGAATGACTTGAAACCTCCAACCACCAGAGCACTGAGAGAACCAGCACTCCAGCACATCTGTCAATCTTTTGAGACTCAGCCACAGGCTCAATCAGATATAGTGTCTACTCAGATTTCGGCTACAGCCTCCACAGGAAACTGATGTAATTAAAAAAGACAAAAGAGAAAGAGAAAGAGAATGGCTACATACTTGATGGAAGGACATGTTAGGAATTATTAAGGCATATCACCAGATACCATTTATGCAGAAGAAAATCAACTATTACAGAATTTTGGAGCTGAAAATGAGAACATTTAAATATTTCAATTATACATAAATTTTCATCTCCAATCCAGCCTTCTCTTTTAAGCTCCAACTTCTTACCAAATGGCTCCACTTAGTTTTTCCTCATATTTTTTAAACTTTATTTGTACCAAACTTATATTATCATTTTTCTCACAAAAGTGCTTTTTCTGCAAGTATTTCCAACCTCAGAGAATGGTGACATCAATCACCCAGGTGCACAGACCAGCAGGCTGACCTGCTATTTTTGCCATCACTCTAAAACATCCAGTAAGTATTAAGTTACTCTGTTCTTCTACGTGCTTCTTTAATTCCTCCTCTTCTTTCCATTTCTTTTCTAGATACCAGTACAAGCTATAATTGGCTCTCATCCCAACTACTACCACATCCTCTTATTTGGTCTTTCTACATTTACTCTCTTTATACCATTTTCCACAATACAACCAGAGTTATTATAAGAAGGAAACATGATCATGCCATTCACAGTTTGAAATTTTTCAATGACTTCCCATTGCTCTAAGATAAAGTCCAAAACCTTTTGAGTGGCTTCTGCAGTCTTCCACAATCTTGTTGCTTTCTAACCTTTCAGCAAATTTTCCCTACATTTACCTCCATCTAGCTCTGCTAGACTTTTATTCAACTCCTCAAGTATACTACATTTACCCCTGACAAAGGATGATGAGGCTAATATTCAGCATCTGAGGAAATTAAAAAGCTGAATGTTTGCTTCTTCTAGTAAGGCATTGATATGCTGCTTAGGCACAGATTTTCTGAGAAGACCAGAACGCTGATGTTATGTAGGGTTGTAGGAATGTGTAAAATTCAGGGATTTGTGGATTTTCAGGGGCCAACATTGGTTGATATTATCTGTAAATATTTAATAGTTGGGTGGAGCTAGTTTTGATTAGTTGGCAGCCAAAAGAGTTTTAATTGAAATGTGTTTATGACTGATTTCTGACTTTTAATTGTGAGGAACTGACATTGATTTGTCAGCTTGTGAGAATGTATTCACTGAGCTGAGTTGTCCTCAATGATTGATTGAAAGAGTTTACATCATATTTCTGATGGCTACTTGATACCAGGGCTATAGATAAATAGGTGGTTTTTTTTAAGGGTGCGGGGATTTATTTTATTTTGATTTTCCCTATTCTTGTCCTTATTTGCTTAGCACCTGTTTATGTTTTAAGATTCAGCTTATGCGTTACTTCTTCAGGAGTGGCTGTCCTCACTAACTGATTATGTCACCCTGCTAAATGTCCCTATTTCATTCTTTCCTCCTGTTCCTAAGAAATATAATATTGTAAACTACTGTTTCTCTTTCTCTCTTGCCTGCTAGGAATATAATCTCCCTTATGAGAGAAGCCATATCTTTCTTGTTTACCAATGTACATTTATTCTTATCTGTAGGAAATGTGGGTTAGAAAAAGGCTGCAATTAGCCAACAGTTATGCCCCAGATCACACAGATTTATTTCAATTCCATATCTTCTGACACTAAAACCAATGCTTCTTCCACTATATGCCAATTGCCGCTTACAAGTAATGTTAAGAAGAAAATGACAAGAGCCTCTGAAATCTTGATTAAAATGCATTCTCATTTTTCTACTGAAGCTTGGATAATTTCTCTTAATACCGTTACCAACCTTCTTCAAAGCAGAAGAAAAGTACCCTTTGTAAAACTTTAAGCAGTGAGTAGCCACTATATATCTCTAATATATTGTGCTGTTAAATTATTACATTATTATAGCAACAATGAGATATGCCAGGGAATGATGGAATGCCAACCAGCTTCTACAAACAAGAAATATATACTTATATTCTGTGAAGGAAGTCAGTCAAGCAGAGACTTGTCAAATAACTGACAGTATAACAACTTTCACTGAAAGCTGATGGCCTTGTGACATTATTTAGAGGATGCTCTATAGATATTTTCACTTTTATTATTTTCCTTATTGTGGGGAAAATTTGAATCCCAAATATGTAGTCCCGTTGTGTGTTATTTGAACATTCACTGAGCATCCCCATCTATTATGGCCAATGCTGATAAATAAGTAAAGGTTATGTCAAGTGTGGGCTTATTTTTATTATGTAGAACTTTGTTTTCCTTTTTTTTACTAATTTATGTGGTACAATTTTATTTCACTTGTTAGGAATGGCCGTGATTAAATACTTCATCCAGAATTTCCCAAAAACACTTTTCTGAGTATTTCTGGTTTCAAGATGGAAGCTTAAGCCTGTACACATGCAGGTTTTGATATATTAAGGCTCAAGTCGAAGTACATAATATATAAACTCGCAAAAGAGGCCAAGATGTTTTACCAAAAGGAACTGATCCTTGTGGAATAGAGAATCAAAAAGATATACTAAAAGCACTTTTTGCTATTCAAAGGGAAAGAGATTTTTTCAAATGAGCTTTATTGGTGAGTGTGCAGAAATGTCAAAATTATATGATAAACATGGTTTGTGTTCTTGAAGGCTCGATTTTATCCAATGATAGGTGATTTAAGGAAATTATTATTTATATTCAAACAAAATAAATAAAGAACAGGCAATATCTTACAAATGTTTGCTTCAGGACATGTCTTTACACTTCTCTGCTGTGTTTCTGGACTAGAGCACTTTGAGAAGCATTGCAGTAGAGTTGATGTTTATCCTTTTTTTTCTTCAGCCTATATTCTTCAAGAACTTGAATTTTAAGCAGAAATATCTGTATTTATGAAGTCTGTAAGAGTCAGGGAAACAAGAAAATTATATTTTGTTATACTGCATATGGGTTTGAAAACCTTTGATGCTGAACATTGAAAAAGATACTACCACAGACATTAGAAATGAAAGGGGCAGTTTCCCAATGCTTGCTAAAATAATAACAGATATCAATAATAGCCAGATACATTTTTTATCACAGCGAATAAGATACCCCATAAGAATTTTCTGAACTGATTATGGAGATGTCTTGAGCTTCTCCAACTCTGTAGTTGAGGATAAAGTCATAGCAAAACTTTTTTTTAAGGTTTGCTTTTTTTATATATCAAAAATTTTATTAAAATATTAAAGTAAAATTTTTGACTTCACTGAGTATTTCATGAGTATGCATTTTCTAATTTGAGTATATTTCAATAAAAGACACTGTCTGTTGAAGACATTGCAGAGCAGGTAGGTTTCAAATTAACCTGCTGAGGGAAAAGGAGTTAATCTCTGCTGACAGTTTCCTAATACTTTATACTTATAATTTAGAAGTTAAAACAATTCGAGAAAATATCCAAAAGATTGCAACAGCTCCACTCTAATGCAATGCTCCACTTACTGTATCTAATGTGTAATATGCCCACCCAAATAAGTGATCTAACCCTTTGTTGCCTATGATATAAAGCCATATAAATAATTAATACTTTAATAAAATGAACCTTTTACATCACTGGGGTAACAATCATTACATAATCTCCCCAAACTCTCCAAACTCTCTCTTTTTTTTTTTTTTGAGATGGAGTTTCACTCTTGCTGGGATTACAGGTGCCCACCACCATGCCCAGCTCATTTTTGTATTTTTAGTAGAGATGGGGTTTCAGCATGTTGGCCAGGCTGGTCTTCAACTCCTGACTTCAGGTGATTTGCCCGCCTTGGCCTCCCAAAGTGCTGGTATTACAGGAGTGAGCCACCATGCCCAGTCATCCCCAAACTCTCAAATGTAATCTTTGCTGACCTTGGCAATTTCAACTGTCTATAGATCTGTACCATTACTTTATGAGGCCAGTAACATTTTCTGAATTGGCAAAGTTAGTTTTCCAGAAGTTTTTGTCACCAACACACTTTAGTCATGTCCCGGAATTTAGGTGTTTTATTCTGAGTTTAATATGTAATGACTTCCTCCTTAGGTACTTCAAGCTCCCTGGTAAAGAACAGGCTAAATCCGAAGAAATGCTTTATCTTTGCAACTATAATGCTAAAACCTTCTTTCTCCTCTAATTCAGAACTATGAGCCACATATTGTGTCCCAGAGAAAGGCCAAGAGCAAATCATAATGCTGGATGAAGAGGACAAGATGCTCCATGATGAAACAAAGACAGCCCTGTTCAGAAAGAGATCCACTTACTAGGCTTCTTTCCATGACCCTAAGGATTCACAAGTTATCCTGGAGGTGGAGCTTCAAAATGGAGGCTACAACATAGTCCAGGAAATGTGACACAACTGTCTTGCAGTTCGAATTTATATTGTTCATATCTCTTTATTCTTTTGAAAAAAATAGTATGTCTGTAGGGCTGGAGGGAGCATTATACATTTAGATTGAAAAACATGAAATTTCTCTTTTGTAGGAAACTAATGACCACACATCAATATATAATCTGAACTAACATATTTATTTAGTGGTGTTTAACCATTCATTCTGTTAGTATTTAATTTTAAAAAACAATAATTAAGCAAGTTCTTTTTTGTTAGGCAATGTATCTGACATTATGTAAAATTAATAAGACTAAGGTCCCAATCTTAGTAGCTTACAATCTTGTGAACATAACAGTGTGACTAGTGCTAAGTTAGACATGGGCATCTGCTTCTATGAAACCAGGAACGGTGATGGTGCTTAATTCAGATTGGTGAGGTCATAAAATTCTCTAGAAAGGACACCAGCCAAATTTGAAAGAGAAAATATTACATTAGATATTTGAGGAAGAAATATCTACACACAAAAATCTGTGAACTTACAGAGGCTTAAAGGATTGATAAATATTTTAGGGACTACAGATAGTTTAATGACTAGTGCTTATGAAATATTGTAAAGAATGAGAATAGTCAGCACGGTGTATTAGCTATTTATTACTATGTAACAAATTACTTAAGAGTTTAAAACCACATTTATTATTTTACAGGTTTTGAGGGTCAGGATTTGGAAGCATGTTAGCTGGATGGCTCAAGGTCTCTCATAAGTTGCAATGTTGCTGGATAATTTGAATATTGGACTGGGGCTGGAAGATTTACCTTCAAGAATGATCATTCACATGGCTGTTCTTTGAGAGAGAGAGACCAAGATGGAAGCATGGAAGCCTCGGTCTTTTATACCCTAATCTCATAAGTGACTTAACATCACTTCTGCCATACTTACACAGACAAATCCTATGTGGAAGAAGACAAAACAAGGGTATGAATTGCAGGAAGTGATGATAATTGAAAGTCATATTGAGGCTGCCTATCATAGAAGGTAACATGTAGTAAAAGAAAGACATAAAGTGAAAATTACAAAGTAAGGCATATATAAATTACTAGATTGAAAACAAACAGCTTTCAGCAAATGTACACATTTGCTTTTGCATTTTCAACTTATTCAAAATATATATCCTTGACTTTTGTATCTCAAATTTACACCTAGACCAGTTTTATAAGAATGAAGAAAAGTGTGGAAAATTAGCCATTTTCTCCAACAAGATCTTATTCAGTTGAACTGTGACAATCACTTCTATAGAAACAGAAGCTTAAATGGATAGTCATGATTATTCAGCCAATCACTTCATAGTACAAGTGAGAGAACTTACGTTTATGTGCAAATTCATATTTACAGCTCATTAATTATCTGTGCTGAAATAAAGTTCCATCCTGAGCCCCTGCCCTACTTTATATCTTCTGCCCTGCACTGCCTTCTTTATAGCCATACATTGCAGGATTGTCCAACTGAGTCTGCATATTTTTCACTGTCTATAGAGTTGTGCTGTTCAACAAGGTAGCCACTAGGGTACATGTGATTATTTAAATTTCAGTTTAAATTTATATGTATTAAATACAATTTTAAAAATATCAAGAATTCATGTCCCCCATTGTACTAGGCACATTTTAAGTGCTCAATAGCCACATATGGCTAGAACTGCCATATTGGACAGTAACAACATAGAACACCTCCATCATCACCAATAGTTTTATTGAATAGCACTGATCTGTAGTACATCTCAAATTACCTTTCGTTTTCCCTATGAGATATGATAGACTGAATACTATGATTCAGTCAAATCCAAACATTTTTCCTCTTATGCTTAAATATCTGTGATATAGGTTAGACTGTGGCATTTAAGGGATAATCAATTTTGAAAGGCCACGATGAAAATTTTAATTGGTTGTTCCACATCCTTTATAAAAATATCCATGACTATTTAATTAAACTTCAGGAACAATTAATTAATTAGACCACAACTGAAGGGAAACACTTTATAAGAACAGAGCTCTATTCTTTGCAATGATTTTGTTTTGGTTTGGTTTATGTTGAAAAGCCTAATGACTAAGAGAAATTAAGTGCAGTACTACATTTTCCTTAGTCTGGGCTTTTCTATCTGTTTCCTAAGCTTTTATAAAAGCCACCTATTTGGTTGTCCTGCTTTCATCCTACCCCACTATAGTTCACCCTCATGACTAGCAAATTAATTTTTCTAAAACAGTAATCTAATCAAGTCCTTCCTCTTAATAAGGTATTGAATCATTGATAAAATATAACTCCTTAACACGCTACAGAAAGGTCTGCATAAGCAGAAATCAATCCACCTCTCTATACCTGTTTCCCACCATACTTTCAAACTCATCATCCTTTTCTTTTCCTTATTTCCAAAACTCATAAAGCCCTTCCTTCCTTTTAAGGCCTTGCATATGCTATTGTTTTTCTTCCTTTAAAAAATCCATATATATTCTCTAAGACTCAGCTCAAATTTTACTACTACATACACTTTATTGGACAAAGTTAATAAGCTGTTCTTTGTGCTGTCTCAGTTATAACACATAAACCAAGAAATAATTATAGTACTTTCTAACTTACATCAAACTGTCTCCACCTTCTGCCATTCTATACGCTTTTAAATAATAACTATCGATTAATGACTGTGAATAGCATTTATCACAGTGCCAGCCCTAAAACTTAGTTTGAAAATGAATAAATAGACGGACAGATAGATAGCTGGATGGATGAGTGAACAAATGAATGAATGAATACACAAGTACAGATAAGCAATCCAAGAGAAAAAATCTAGGGTATATTATGCTTTAATGAACACTAATTAGTAGTGAGCATCAGTTGGAATCTCTTCTATGTTGCGGTGAACAGTACTACCTCAAACTTCATGGTTATAGCCACAAGTTTCAGGAAATAATATAATAAAAGCATGATTGAATCTTGCTGCTCCTGCTGAATGAATGACAACTGGACATCTGGTCTATGCTTGTCAAACTGGCTGTTCCCAATAAAATTTAGATCTGAAATTAGAAAATCTCACGTTTGGTTTCACTCTTCTTTTGAAAAATGAAGGTAGATACATTACCAAATGAAGCAAGGACTGATTTCTTTTATAAGTAATTAAAACAGCCCCAAATAATATAGCATCCATTTAAATAGATTCATTTAAAGAAATGAAACAGTATCATAAAAAGCTTCTGCTAGTTCTTTAATTAAAAGATTCTTAAGAAGAGCCTTTTAGACATCTGCATTGTCTCACTTCACCAATCTCAGACTCAATCTCTTATCTTACATTTTCTTCTTTTAATGCTACATTATTTCTGTAATTATTTCTCTATTTATTTTTGTCCAATCTTATATTTCTTGGTGCTTTCTTTATTCCCAGGTGTTTCTATGAGAAGCCTACAACTCTATTCAAGAACCTTATCTACTCACTCCTGTTTTAATGCAACAAGTCATGTTCTTTCTTTAAATCTCTGTATATATTTAACATACTGTTGGAATTTTAATTACACAAAAGCAATGAACTACTATAATGTCATATATTTAACAATCATCATACGTTGCCTGCTGGAATGTGGCTTGCAACTAATTTTTTTTTTTTTTTTTTTTTAACAGAGTCTTGCTCTTTCGCCAAACTGGAGTGCAGTGGCATGATCTCAGCTCACTGCAACCTCCGCCTCCTGGGTTCAAGCGATTCTCCTCCCTCAGCCTCCCGAGTAGCTGGGACTACAGGCGCATGCCACCATGCCCAGCTAATTTTTGTATTTTTAGTAGAGACGGGGTTTCACCATGTTGGCCAAGAGGGTCTCGAACTCCTGAGCTCATGATCCGCCCGCCTCAGCCTCCCAAAGTGCTGGGATTACAGGCGTGAGCCACCGTGCCCAGCCACAACTAATTCTCTAAATTTGCTGCTGGTCAAGATTCAGCTTATATTATAATGTTGCTTAGAATATTTGTGTGTGTGTGAGCTCACACTGGCCTGCGAAACTCCCAAAATATTAGTACAGTTCATTTTAGTTTTATAAGCATTTACTGAGGATCTATCATTTGTTAGTCACTCTTAGTTCTCTTTTATCAAGTGGATCAAAATATATAATGAGAGATAGATATAGGAAAAGACAATTGCAATAGAGTCTCTCACAGAGATATGCATGAGAAGTAGGGAAAACAAGAATGAGCAAAATACTCAAGTTATCTGACAATATATTAATAGGAACTATGATTTTTCTCTATAACTTGGGAATATGTGGCAAGGTGGATAATAGGAGAAGATATTGGGCAGTCAGGCAGTGTTACAGTTTATGAAGGTTCTGAGCTTTATCCTATAGGCAATGGGTATTAATTAAAGGATGTTAACTAGAAATATTATATTATTACATAGGTATTTATTAATAATTTTGATAAATAACTTTTTTGTTTACAAAATTACAAAAATCTGATACTTGGCAAATGAAAATTTACTCCAATCCCACTCTGTAGATATAATCACTGGTTAATAGTTTAGTATCAATATTCAACATTTCCCTACATACTTAATATATATTGAAAACATTGAATCTTGGTATATATACACTTCTGGAATTTGTTTTTGTCAATATATTATATAATATATAGAATGTCAATACAGACCATTTTGCATTTTGCATTCTTTCATAACAGCTGCAGAGCATGTATTTCATTATTTATATGCAACATAATTCACTTACACAGATCTCTTTTGGTGAACATTTAAATTATTCCTGCTTATTTATTCAAATGGTACTGTGGCACACAATTTTCTACATATATCTGCTCTGTTTGCTCCTTTTTCTTTGAGATAAATTCTAAGAGTCTGTGGGTCAAAGGCAGGGCTACCACATTTAATTATTCCAGAAGACATCATTATTGTCGTAATCTAAGGGAATAGTATCTCTAAAATTATACAGTGCATAGCCTCCAACTTTAACACTCTTAAACATTATGTTATACTGCTTCTTGGTATGTGCTATACATTGTTCTGAGTGTTTCACATGCAAAAACTCACTTTTAAACAACATCATGAAATGGGTATTTTATGCCCATTTTACAGATGAGATATGTAATGCTTACAGGGTTAAATGATGTGTACATATTCATATTAAACTTTCAATGAGTGATATGTGAATTTTGGTAGATAAATACAATGGAATGTCAATTGTAGAAAATCAGGAACTACAAAATATGCTTCAAAACCTGGTGCCAGAGCACCTCTTCGGAGACAAATAAGTTAATATTGAGTCTGCAAAAATGTATTGTAAAGAAACAAAGAAAAAAAACCTACTAATGAAATTCCCTTCCACAAATCCACTGAATTCACTGTATCAGAGGGAAGTGGAATGAAACTCTCAGGCCAGCAGTGGAAACTGTAAATCTGGGGCTTGTGTCATGGCATTAAATTATAGTGTCAGAAATAAGGATCTAAAGCCCGTCAGTGATATAAATAACTGAAAAGAGATTACAGTCTAAAACGGGCTGCATACATATTTAAAAACTGCTGTGTATACCGCTTGGAAAAAATATATGATGCTAAATCTAATAGCCCCATCTTGCTTCCTAGCTCTTGAGCAGTAATTTAAAGGCCCAGCATCTTGAAAGGGGACAAAAAGGACCATGAATATCCTGAAGACATGTAAAGTTAAGATATACTAATGATTGCTATGGTATAAATGAAGGGCCATCTCTTAGAGCCATGCTATTCTTTATTCTGTAATAAATGATGTTTATTATATTAAATAAACAAGATAGTGCTGCAGGTCTCATGTTTTAAGAATAAGCCCTTGTGTGTCTTTCTACCCTCTTGTCTTTTTTATAGGGTGCAAGGACAGAGCTCTTAAAGTTCATTTCAGGCTCAAATGGATTATATGAATACATATCCAGATAGACTTTTTATTTTTATCTTAAAGACACAACAGTAGATTCATTTTATTGCTGTTATATTTGCCTACAATATCACTATATTTTATTACGGAGAAAAAATACAATTTTTATTGTTGTCTTTGGCATAAAGAAAAATAAAAATGCCCTTTCAAAAAATAATTCAAAATTGTGAAGTATTAGTTTCATTCCTATTTAATGATATTCACTAAAGATCTCTCTGAAAAAAAGCATATTTTCAAGAGAAATTGGGAGAGAAAGCAACCTGATCAGGAAAGAACATTTATTTTAAAAGTTTTTTATTTCTCATATGAAATGACATTTCTATGTCATTGAAGTGTAGATGCTCTTAGTTGGTAAGTTAAAGTTAGCTTCTAAATGTCACCTTTAAACATTCAAAAATTGGTTATTTAGTTATTTGATCATAAATAGGTTTATTGCTGAGTACTTTGGGAAAAAATATGTTAGGTAAGAGGGTTCTGAATCTTCCTGAAACATCATTGCCCTTTGTATCTTTCCATTGTGAAGAATTTAAAATATTTATGCAACTATGCTCAGAATCTTCACTGAATTACTGGAAGACTCCCACACAAATTTACAGTTTATAAAAATGCTGGAAGAAATTGAAATGTTGGCATATATTAGATTTCAGCAAGTAAAGCGAAGTGGCTAATTCATGTCAGTCAGGCCAGAGGATAGTTATATGTGTAGAACTCTTTTCACTTGAAATGCGGTATTAATGGTTAAGAAGGGATACATATTGGGAACCCAAATCCCATCCCAGGCCTTTTCTTCTAATACACTATGCTTGCCTCCTCTACTGCCAGTTCTGATGGCATTTCCAAGCACTTCTCTAGAAATCAACTCCTGTTTAATAGGATTCTGGATGGAAATAGATGGTACACCCCAAAAGAAAGAAAGACAGAGAGAGAGAGAGAGAGAGAGAGAGAGAACTCTTTACAAATTTGTGCAAAGAGATAAAGAAATCAACAAGAGATAGCTAAGCACTCATGCATGAACTATTTTAGGGAGTCTTTGTCACTCAACTGGATGACCAAAAGGACAGTGGAAGGGAGAAGACTTTCTGGAAGTTGTGGCCAGGGGAGTTTAATCATCTGATAGAAACCATGGTCACTGGTAGAGGAACACAGCCACTGTCCCTATCAAGGCACTACTGTCCCATGATCTGTCAGGGAGAGGGTGAGGGAAATCAATAGCCTAAAATCTCTGTTCTTACCTCTCCTGAGCCTACAAAAGTAAAAGCAGTCTTTTGAATGGCAAAGAATAGATCTGGTATCAATTTTGCCACCCACCACTACCAATATATTTCTTTAAGTGAGAAACATACATACAATCTATGTTACCACAAAGAGAAAACAGTCATGTTAGTCACTGCGCCACTGCAGGGTGTTTACTTCAGTGATATTCAGTGATATTATTGAAATCTCATTATGAAACTAGCCACCGTCTGTGCTCTACATATAAGAAAACTGAGCCAAGCATGGTGGCTGACACCTGTAATCCCAGCACCTTCAGAGGCCAAGGCAGGAGGACTGCTTTAAGCCAGGAAATTCAGGCTGCAGTGAGCTATGATTGAATCACTGCACTCAAGTCTGGGTGAAAGGTGAGAAGAAAGAAAGAGAGAAAGAGAGAAAGAAAGAAAGAAGAAAAAAGAAAGGAAAGGAAAGGAAGAGTGAAAGAGAGAGAGAGAGAAAGAGAGAAAGGAGTCAGAGAGAAGGTTGTGTGTGAGGATATGGTTAGAGTAGAGAAAATGGTTTAAGTCAATAACCCACTGTGATTGTCCCTGCCTCTGTAGCTGGTCACAAAAATTAGGCTGATAATCATAGATCATCATTCCACTTACTTTTTTCCATTCCTTTGGCCTTCTGTCAGAATTTAGCTGCCAGAGCTATTTAATCTGGTGGGACAACCTTAGTTGTCTCAAGCTTACAGTCCCTTGTGGCATTCTTCATAGGACTGCAGTTTTTCATGTGTCATTATTTGTGGATATGGAAATACTAAGATATGTATCAATGATCTAATGGACTCCAAGCATGGTTCTCATTCCTTCTTTGTGGAACTGCCATCAACTTATATTCTTCCCTTGAGTTCTAATACCTAAATCTAAATCTAAGATTTTAAGAATGTAGGAATGAAAAGCAAAATATCTTTAAATGTGTGTTTAGATATTACAATTGAATGCATTCTTGAATGGCCTCTGAATCTCAGCAGTTCTGGATAGCATCGCAGTGTGGACCGTGACTAGCTGAGTGATATTGTTGAAATATAATGACATTGTCTGGAACTTACTTTTTCATCTATAAACTAGAATATAAATTTGAAGATCTCTTCTATCTCTAATATTCTTTCATTATATGATTATAATACCAATTGATTGCAACCAAAGACATCTAGATATTTTATGACTTTCAGGGGAAAGATGCAGAAGCGTAGAATAGCAAAAATAGTAATGATATCAGCTAATATTTGTAGAGCATTTATTTTGTGCACAATACAATGCTAAATCCTTTGCATGTGTTATTTCACTTAATCCTCAAACAACCTGTCTGCAAAAGTACTGCTTTTTTCAGACTTTACTTCAGTAACCCAGATTAATAATTTAAATTCAGGCAATTTAATCTAGTAATTAACCACAGAATGTTTGAGAACTAAAATAAATTGCCTGCTGTAGGCCAGAGGGTCAGAATGAATTGATGGCTCAGCAGTTTCTGTCTCCATTAAGATATCTAAAATGTTATTATAAATAATATACTATTCAACCACATTATGGAAGAATCAAATAAAAAATGAGTTTGGCTTTTTAAAAAAAAACTTGCATGGGCTACTGTTTTCTAAGCTACCTATTGTAAAACCCTTAACATGCTAGGGACTTCCGCTATAGTGTATTTATTATCATATATAGAAATTCTATGGAATATTGATCACGAGCTCCATTTCACTTGCAAAGAGACTTATAGAAGAAAAATAACTTGCCTGAGTTTATACATCTAGTAAATGCTGAGTTTAGGGTTTCTCCTGAAGTCTAACCTAACCTCAAAACTGTATTCCTTACAGCTGGTCTTTCTTTTCCTCTTAGACAATATCTACAATGGAGTAAGTATTGATGGGAATAGGTTATGCTGTACTCAGGGCTTAGCCTCAAGCAAGATCGGAGTGAAATTTGCAAGCAAACAACCCCATTCTGGACTTGTGAAACCGGCCCAATTTTCCCGTAAAGCTGATGTTGTTTCTTTGAATAAGCATAGAAATTGATCCTCTCAGTCTCAAAACTTGAGAACATTTCCTTTGTCTTACCTGAGTTCCTTTCTCAGGGAACCAACCATCAGGTCTCTCAGATAATATCACAGAGCAGAGACACAGCAGGTCACTGCTGTTGGACAGTGAGACATGAAACTCCTCAACTGTTGTGATTACCTAACCAACCATCTGCTTCCTGTTGACCAATTCCTCTTCCTTACCCTTTTCTAATTCCTGTTTTCCCACTCATGGTTACATTTTTTCCTTGCTATACAAGTCCCTAACTTTAGTCGGTCAGGGAGATGGATTTGAGACTGATCTCCCATCTCCTTTCCTGCAGCACCCAATTAAAGCCTTCTTCCTTCCAATACTCATTGTCACAGTGATTGGCTTTCTGTTTGGCAAGTAGCAGAACTTAGACCAAACTCCTGGTGTTTTGGTAACACTTACAATGTCAGTCCTCTTTCTTATCCACATCCAGGCTTAACTGTTCAACATAGTCATGGTAATGATTTGACCACTACCTCTAAAATATCTCAAATGCCCTTATTTTCAGGTGATTTAAAAGGATGATAAAGACTGGAGGTTGCACAAATGTTCTGCATACAGCTGGCACTAAACTACAAGAAGGGGCATCTTGTAGATTTACTCATTCATAGGACTCACAGGTGACACAAAGTCTTCTCAGACTTCAGGATGTACAGCGAACTGCAAAAAACTAGCTGTTGACACCCTTTGTTTCCTAGTTAAAAGAGCTAAGCATCTCATCTCCAAACCTTTGGATATGGTAATACATCAGGGTACACTTCCAATAAAATTATCATAGATTTCACAATTATCTGCTAACAAAGGTGATATACTTTCAGCTTTCCTATTTGATATATAAATCAAAGATCTAGCTCAGCTTGGATATCAAAGACCCAGCTCAACTTGGATATCAAAGACCCAATTAACTTTTCAAATGTAACACATGGGCCTACTCATCTACCTAACCCATCTCTCAACTTATTTCTATGGAAATGGCCAAAGAATTATAAGTACCAAGGACAATTTGAATTTACTTGAGAAATGATAGTTTATTCAATAAATGGTGCTATGACAGTTGGTTAACCAGTATTCAAATAAAAAGCATTTAATCCCCACCTCATACCATAAAACAACAAATTCCAAATAAACTTAAAATAAGATCATTTAATAGAAGTTTAAAGAAAAGTTAATATGTATTAATGTAGCCTAAAGGGAAGCTTTTCTAGGCTTTTAAGGAAAAGAAAAAATTATAAATAAAAATTGAAAAGTAAATTATGAAAAGAATATAAGGGTGAGCCAAAAATAATATAAGTAAATTTTAAGCCAAATACTAGCTTAAACCAACCTAATAACCAACCTATAACAATAACACATACACACACACACACACACACACACACAGTGAGAGAGAGAGAGAAATGTTTCCTAATATATGACAAAATTGAATATCTGCTAACACAAAAAAAATATGTCCCCAATAAAAGCATATAAGACAGCAAGAAAAGTTGAGCAAAGGTAAAAAAAATACAAGTGGTCAATAAGTACATCAAGATGTCCAAATCTATTGTTACTAAATGAAGGCAATTTAAAGTAGCACTGAAAATATTTTTATTTATCATATTAACATGACATTAAGTGGAATAAATGCAGCATAAAAGTGAAACTACTCTGTGTTATTATATTTTTAAAATGTTAAGATTATGATCTCAAAGTAATAATAATGGTCATTTAAAATTTTAACACAGGTTTGCATTTTTAAATTAACAGGTATTTTAATAATAAAGCATATGTTATAATACAAGTTTTCATACAGGTCATAATCTGTTTTCACAAGACACACTGCATGATTTTTGGTGATCTTGACAGTCACTAAAACTCAGATCCATATCAAATTGATAATTTGATAAGCCACTAATCAGCACATGCTCTGTGTAGGGCCCTGAGGTAAGAAAAGCCTTAATCTATGTGTACACAGAGCTGATGCTTTCTGTCACAGAATATTGAGGTATTTTATGTATCATTACAATTTTAATATATTATCTTATTTAATAAATCAACAGCTCTGCTAGAAAGGTGTTATTGATAGCACCATATAGAAGATAACTAGAAATGAAATGTACTTCACTTACAGAAACCCAAAAGAAATGAGTACACTAAGTCTTTGACACTACCTCTAGCTAGAAAATGCTTTTATTTGGCTTCCAACAGCTTACTTAGTAGTCCTGAGCCCCTCTGGGTGAATTTAGGTCTAGTATTTATGTTTGAGCCAGGTGGTTATCTTTAAGTTATATTAGCATAGGCCATATTGGTTCAGAAGTAGTACGGGTCCCACTGCTTTGAAAAAAGGTTTTTGGTCACCTCATGTCTCTGCTGATTTAGCTGGCCCTCTTCTGAACTCATAGAAAACACCGGGTTTTTTTTTGGTACCCCAGCATATATGACATCATCTTATTATTTTTGGAATTTTTTGGGGGTTTTTGTATTAATAAAATTTACTTAATTGTGATTTTATAGAATGTAATTTGTGACCTGGTTGTTGAACAAACTTATAACAAAATTTCCTGAAATTTTAAAAAGCAGCTCTAATGAGTCAGTACAAAATCAGCTCTGTCACAAAACTTTGTAACTCGTATAACCAAAAGCTCTTTAGGGTTCCCTCAATTATTATTTTTAGTTGCATTTTTGAAAGATATATATAGTATTTGTACACATTTATGGGGTACATGTGATATTCTGATACATGCATGGAATGTGTAATGATCAAGTCAGGTATTCAGGATATCCATAATCTCAAACATTTATTATTTCTTTACATTCTAAACATTTCAAATCTTCTCTTCTACTTTAAAACAGAATATATATTGCTGTTAACTGTAGTCATTCTATTGTTCTATCAAACACCAGAACTGCTTCTTCTATCTAACTCTACATAAATAACCATTAACCAACCTCTCTGCATACTTCACTTTCTACATTCTTTCCGTTCTTTGGTAAGTATCATTCTACTCTATCTCATTTGTGTGTGTGCTTTACTACTAAGTATTACACTTTAATGTGTTTTCATGATGGTAGGTATCACCCTTTTATTTTCAGATGTATGACTCTCTTGAGCATTGTTTTGTGGGGCCAGTCTAGAGGTGATAAATTCTTTCAATTTTTCCTAGTCTTGAAAAGATTCCATTTCTCCATGATTTTTGAAATGTAGTTTTTCTGGGTATGGTATTCTTGCTTGACATTTCCCTTTCAGGATTTTGAATATATTATCCCATTCTCACCTCCGCTGTGAGGTTTCTGCTGAGAAATCTGCCATTGGTTTGATGGGGATTCCTTCATATGTGACTTCATGCCTTTCATTTGCTGTCTTTAGATTGCTCTCTTTGTCTCTGACTTTTGAAAATTTGATGATAATGTGCCTGGGAGAAGACCTTTTTTGGTTGTATTTACTTGGGGATCCTTGAGCTCTTTGCATCTGGATATCTAACTCTCTTGTAAGGGTTGCGAAGTTTTCAGGGCTTTTTATTATTATTATTATTATTATCATTATTATTATTAAATAGGCTTTCTATGACGTCTCCCATCTGTACTCCTTTTAGCACAATCCCAAAAATTGCGTTACTTGACCATGTTCCTTTGTCACTTATGCTTTCTTCATTATTTTTTATTCTTTTTTTTCTTTTTGTTTGACTTTAAGTTCAGAAATTTTTTTCCCTGCTTGATTTGATCTATTGTTGAAGCTCTGGATTGCATTTTTTATTTCATTTATGAATTAGTTCAAGTATTTCTGTTTGGTTCTTTTTTATGTTATGTAACTTGTTGAATTTATATTTCAGATCCTAAATTGTTTTTAAATTTTCTTTTGTTGTTTATCTGTATTCTCTTGTATCTCACTAAGCTTCTTTAATATCATTATTTGAATTCTTTTTCAGCCATTTCATAGAGTCTGATTTTTTCAGGTATTTCATAAACCTGTGTTGGAATCTGTTGCTGAAGAACTATTGTGGTCATTTGGAGGCCTCACATTTTCTTCCTTTTTCATGTTTTTCATGCCCTCAGTTTATATGTGCACATTTGGCATAACAGTTGCTTCTTTCCAATTATTTTGTATAAGCTTTTGTAGGAAAAGCCTTTTTCCTGAAGATATATCTATAGTATTGCTTGATTAAAGTATTTTAGCTTTGATTTTGGGTGAGTACAGCAGTGTAGCGTTTTTGTATGAGTTCTTTTGCTGTAATCAGCATCAGTGGTGTCTGTGAGTTCCTCAGTGGCTTAGGCTGTAGTTGTTAGTGGAGTATGTGGTGAGGCTTTGCTGGGGATGGGTAAAACCCAGTGGTGATGGTGGCGGGCAAAACATGCCTGTCCTTGGGTCCACAGGTGGCATACATGAGTACCAGTGATAGTGGGTCCAGACAGGCCAATTCTTGGGTTTTCAGGTGGCTTCCTTGGGTGCTGGTAGTAGCAGTGTTAAGCCAAACAGGTAGCCAGGTAACTGAGCCACCGGAAAGCATGTGAGGTATTAGCAAATACAATAGCAGTGGCAGGCCAACACTTGGGCTCCCAGGTGGCATGCACTAGTGCTTGCAATAATAGTGACAGCCTGGATAGGCCAGTCACCAGACCCCCAAGTGGCCTGTGTAAGTGAGTACCCGCAGTGGTGGTAGTATAAGGATGTGTGAGTCTATCCTCAGGCCCCCAGGAGGAGTATGTACGTGGACACTAGCAGTGGTAGGTGGGGCAAGGCAATCACCAGGCCCTCACTCAGTGTGCTCTGGCACTGACGATGAATGGGCTTGACTTATTGTCAGGCCTACCGATAGTGAATCTGCATGCCCACAGCAACAAATGGGGCAGTTGGATTCCCAGGCCCATGGATGGTACACTCAGGCACTGCAGGGGTGGTGTGGCAGGCAGTGTAGGCCTGTCCTCAGACCCACAGTGTTGGACTATGGTTGGCAGGGCAGGGTGATCTCCAGGGCCTGGTGTATTCAGGTGCCAGTGGTAGGCAGGCTGGGTCTTTCGTCAAGTCTCCTGATGGGGTTGGTCTCCAGGCCTACTGATGGTGCATGCTAGTGTCTGACATCCCTGCTGCTGGGAGGCAGCATTGCTCTCAGTAGTAGGAACCCCTGCTGGCAGCTCTCAGGCTTTCGGAAGAGCACATTTTAGCTCTCTTTGTTTTGAGGGCATCCTCCTCAGTGCACTTTACCACATGTTCCCTGAGGTGTACGATACTATGGTCCAGAGTTCTGGGGACCTGGACACACTGCTGGGTACAGCCAGCATCGCACTGCTGCAGCCCTCTGGGTCGATATGGGGGTATATCAGTGGGGGTCCAGAATGGGTAAAATAGGGTATATTGGGCCCCAGGATAAAATGCAGTATAGTGAGGGCTGGCCTCTCCAAATGGTGCCATGCCGCAGCTCTTTAGGTCCAGGTGGTGTGTAGGATCCAGCATGAACTCCCTCTTTGGAAAAATGCTGTTACACAGACTCCAGGCAGCTCCCTATACAAGTCTAAGGGCACTAGAGGACCAAGGAGCTCTCCTGTGGCTAGGATTACAGGAGTCTGTGATGGAACTGTAGACCACTGGGTATCTCTCACTTACCCTTTCCCCACATTGTGAGGCCTCTCTGAGCTCCCAGTGAATCTTGGCCAGTTGGCTGCCTCACTTCTCCCTCCTTTCATACCTTACAAGTTCATTATCACTTCCTTGCTAAATTCCAGTGTTCTTTGTTAAATGTTCTATTTGCTGTGTGATTATCTACTTGCTCTTTTGGTCCTTTTCATGGTGACTACTGGATGCCTCTACTCAGCCATCTTGAAGCCTCTCCCCTCAAAAATGTTAAAAGCATAAACTTGTTCTGAGATCCAAAGTTTGAGAGCCACTGTTCTAAGAACGATCTGTAAACCGAAAGCTGGTGAAAGGTAATCAAGACTGGCGATTGGATGAAAGAAGAAATTTAAGAGGGAAAAGCATGCTGAGCAATGAGAAGGGAATCAGGAGCCACAGAAAGGGGATTTTGTTAGCCTTGGTAAGTATTTCTTTTTTTTCCTACAAAATGGCTATCACTTTGAGTGTAAAGTTATATTTTATTTTCTTATTTATCTTTATATCCATAATATATATAATACAATCAAGTCTGTTGTTGCTGAATTACTATTTCTTATGTAGAATCAATCTACAACATCAGAGAAATTTCAAAAAGTTTTTGCCTAGAAACCGGGCTGCTTCAAAAGTGAATAATGTATATTTAAGTAAATATTCAGTCAAAGTGTCTCCTCAGAGAAGAGTGTATTTGTCTAAACCGACATTGTTGAATTAAGTTTAAAGTTCAAAGACTTTATTTCAAATTTATGGATTATGACTAATATATTGTCAATCATAGTGTAGTCTAACCAAGAGCATTGTGCACAGAGAGAACTCATAACTGTGTGTATAAGGGGATTGGGAGGCTTGGGTGATGAGAGCACTATGCTATGAAAGTGATCGCCACTTAAATATCTATCTATCTATCTATCCATCTATCTATCCATCTACACACACACACACACACACACACACACCCCTATACTATTTTAAATAGGAATATAGTCTGAGAGAAAACTAAAAAAGGAAAGGTGGATAGCAAGTATGAGAGGTGGAAGGTCTCATGTTTATTTAGGTTTATTAGATTTTTTATTTGATTTACCGTTATTAGGTTTACCAGAGAAGGCCATACTGATACATTCACATTTGAATAGAAGCTTAAGGGAGTGAAAGAGCTGTCACAGACATATCAGGTCCACATTCCAGAACAAAGATCTTTGCGCCTGGTGTACTTGAAAAGTCTCCTGTCATTTTAAGAATAAGAATCTCATAACCTCAAAAAGGTTTCTAGCAGTAAAAAGTTATTTTTGCTTATTTCATTAAGATTTAGATCTCTGATACGCCCTCTGTCAGTAATGGGCTTCAACTCTCAGTTCATTCATGGTCTTAGTTACCTACTTTTGGTTCTGAGCTACATGTACTAATTTCCTAACATATCAGTCATAAGTGTCATCTCTGAAACTACATGCAGAGCAAGGCCCAGGGCACACGAGAGTCAGAGAGCCCTTTGTGGGAAACAGCACCTCAAATTCTAGTCTGTTCTTCAATTCTTGGTCTGGACATGGCTCGATCTGGTTGGCCTATTTCTAGACTTTGCCTCTTTTTGCCTGTGAAGGCAGACTCAAGAGTGGAAATATTGTGAACTGTGGAGTCAGACAGACCTGAGACTGAATCCTATTGTCGTCATTGACTGTATGTGGTTTCAGGCAATGACTAAACCTGTCAGGACCTTGACTTTCTGCAGCTGATAATAATGGTTACGATATTCACTTTTAAAGTTTCAAAATCATCTGAAGTTCTAGTAAAAATACAGATTGCTTGGCCCATTCCCCAGAATTAATAATAGATCCCAGTAATTTGTATTTATAGCAATCTGCTAGATTATGCTGATGCTCCTGCTCTAGAGACCACATTTTGAAAACTACTGATAAAAATTGAAAATATTAAAGAAGATGATTATATTTATGCCTGCTATATGCCATTCACCATTCTACAGGCTTTATACAGGTAAAATACCTATAATCATGTCTGGCTTTCCTCCTACTACCAGTACTAGCTGTGATAATTCAGCATCAAAGTATTTGACCTCTGCTAGGGCTCAGTATACAACTTCTCTAGTCATTTATTAGTGCTTACTGCACACAGAGACCACTAAAAACAAAATTGGGAGGTGGGTTGGTTACATGAGCTTCTGAGCCATAAAAGGTTGGCTCCTAGGATTCTTGTTAATTATTTTATATTCTCTGGCCCTCGTTTGTCATATTTGTTTTTCTTATAATACAGATATTTTTATAAATAGACTTAGTGACTAATGGAATTACCTTTCTAAAGGACAGCAAGCCACACACCTATGCCCATTTATCTATTGTTTCCAAGGAGTTGGCATCATTTTATATTAAATTGCTAATTGTTATTAATTACCTTGGCATTTCTGGGAAGCACATTAATCTTAGCAGAGTCATTCTGTATTTCAGTGGGAGTATCACTTGCCTCCCATCAGAAGAAATTTCTTTCTTGACGGCTATTCATAAATGTGTCATTTATTGTAAATCACCACTTACAGAAATGAAATCTAACATCTGGTGGAACACTGGTAAGGTCAAATATGTCAGGGCCAGTTTCAGCCCCTTAATATTTAGATCAATCACTCAGTTCTCATGCAGCACCACTATAAAAATGAGAGTTTTAGAAGAAGGAATAAAGTATCCCACTACTGAATACATAAACAGATATTGATGCTACCAATAATAATATTAGTACTAATTGCTAAGAGGCATTGTCTCTTGTTATGTGCCTGACAATATAATTAGTGCTTTACATGCACAATCACTTTTAATATTTACTGTATTTTAATGGAGTGGATGTTGTATTGATCCCATTTTACAGATGAGGAAATTGAGGCTTATTATTATTATTATTAGCTTGCAAATAAAAATACTGTGACTTGAATCCATGTCAGCTTGATAACAAAATCTGAATTAACCACAGATAAGACATGGACCTTGCCACTGAAAAATGTAGAAACTTAATAAAGGAGGTGGTAGACATGTAGACAAAGTGGAAGACCAATTGCAAAATTGTATTCAAAAAAATAAGGAACCAATAAAGAATATGGGAATATCTGGGATTTGAGCGAGATTTAGGCATTCCACTTGTTTTGGATTCAAAGCTGAAGCCATAACTCAGTTTAGTCCTCGTTTGCTAATTACCTTAGAAATGGTATTGAAATGTGCCTTGATTTCATTGCCTAAAATGTGCATGGATAATATTATGTATATGTACCTCATAGTGAGGATGAGATCAGATAAAATAACGTGCTTAGAACAATGGCTGCTATGTAATGGGTGTTGTACACATGGTAGCTCTTATTTGTGCAGGCTAACAATGATGAAAAAAAATTGACCAATATGAAACTAAGAAAATTCCAGGAGGGTATAGTGTGAATAACTTGGTCAAAGTGTAGTCTATTATGCATGTTTGAGGAGGATCTCCAAGAGTGAATTGATTCTAGCATGCATTAGGATATGTAGAGAGACGTAAGTAGGAAGAAAACTAGTGACTATCTTGGATGGAATCTGTGTGTTAGGTGAGGCAACCTCAATTATATTTAATATTTAGAAGTGAACAACTTAAGATTCGCTAGGGTTAATGTGTCATGAACAGTGCTATACTATCAGAATGTGAGACCAAATGTAATGCATAGATTGGTGCAGAAAAATCTTATGGAGAGAAATTAGTTAGGACACTGCTCCAATAATTCCTAGGAGAGAAGAATCTGAGTCATCAGTGAGATTGAAATGAAGGCAGTGTTGGGAGGAGCAGAAAGCCTGGAAGAGGTGTTCAAACATTTGGTAAGCTGATTGGATGTGTAGCAATGGAGACAGAAAGGAGTCAAAGATGACTGAGGTTTAGTATATGAGTGCTGACTTTGCCTAGAGAAGAACACAATCCTTTACACTGAAACCGTGTTCACTTAGCCTTTTTAAAGGAGCAGTGATAACATTTAGAATAACGTTCATTGAATGCTTACAAGGTACTAGTTCTTCAGACATGTTATCCTATTTTCTTCCTTCAAAATCATAAAAAGTGATATCTTCTAATTTTAGAAAGGAGAAAACCCTATGGTACAATAATTTCCTGAAGAACACACAATAGTAAGGCCTGGGTATAGTCTAGAATTACTTGACTTTAGCACCTAATGCATATATCAGTTACTCCACTGTGAATCTCAAAGAAGTGTAGTATTTTAGAGGTGACTCCCTACATGTTTCAGTGAGAGTCCAGGAAGTAATCCTGAGGACAAAAAATTTTAAAATGAGCTGAAACTTAAAATGACCTTTCCAGTTTAAGTTCCCCAAAAACATAATTGGCATAATTTTAATAATAACTTCTATATTGATATACAACTTTACAATTAAAAATATTATTTATAAGCTCAATGCATTCTTATACTAGTCATGTAAAGTCAACAAGGCAGGTGCTATTATCAACATTTTATAGGTGATGACAATCGGGTTTGTAGACAGATGACAAATGATATCCAAGGTCATGCATTCAGAAAGTGGTAATACTGGACTCACAGGCCAGTCTCCAAACCACAACAGTGTTGTGTCATGTATTTCAAATAGTTGTAAATAAAAGAGTGTAACTTACTCTGCCATAAAAAATGGCTAAAAAAATTAAACTAATGCCAGAGATCATTGATATGTTTGTAAATAGCATTTTAGCAGGAGGCATAAGATGGCAGCAAGCTTTAAGACTTTTTTTCTTTTTATATTACATTAGTCAGACTCCTATACAAAACATTCTTGGTACCATTGTTCATTTTCCTTATATAAATACTGTACCTACCTTGGGGAAATTTCCACTTCTCAATCAACAATCACAATATTTTCAAAACATTGGGCATTCGAAAAGAAGGATAATAATATCTGGTAAGCAGAAAAGAAATGAGATGAAGCTTATTACTGTCCCAGCTTTATGCCTTAAGAGAGTTGTCAGGCTGCAGGGTAGAAACAGGAAACTCAAACATAGCCTGGAATACTCCCTGAGTTGAGGAGATGGAAATAAAAATATATGTTTATAGGATAGAATATGGAAGAGGAGAAAGATGAACAGAAAGAGAAACCCAAATGTCTTAGAAAGTAAGCCTCTAAGAACCCTCTAGAATTCAGTTGAGTACTGATTAGTGCATAAGTATGAAAAAAATACACAAATCTGGACAAAAATTACCCAAAAGCTTAACAGAAGCAGTATCTGACACTGACAGAGGGCCAGGAATAGTGCCAGCTCCCACAAGTCAGAATGGAAAAACCTCAAGATTTATGGGCATTGAATAGAGTACATAAAAGAGACTTGGCTCAGTAGTAGGGAGTAATTAGCCATATAATTATTACTATTCCAGTCCCATCTAAAAATAATAACTGCAAGATGTAAAAGGATAAAACTATTTACAAATTAATCAATCTTGTTCTAGAACAAAGCTCAAGAGTATTTATGTGAATATGAAAAGTATCAAGCACCAAAAAGGTAAAATACCTGGCATCCAATTAAAAATTACCAGTCACGCAAAGAAGCAGGAAAATAAAACCCTTCATGAGTAACTAAATCAATCAGAACTGACACAGATATTAGAATTAAGAGACAAGGGCAGTCGAAGAGCTTTTATAATTATATTCCATATGTTCAAAAACTTAAGAGATATGAATGATTAAAGTAAGCAAAATTAAACTTCAAGTGATGAAAACTACGGTGTCTAAGATGGAATGTTGTATAGATAAGATTAATGGCAAATTATACATTGCAGAAGAAAAGATTTGTAAACTTGAAGATGCAGCAATAAAACTATTCAAAATAAAACTGAAAGTAAAGGGAATAATTAAAGCATATCAGCAGAGTATCAGTTAGCTGTGGGACAAATCAAGTAGCCTAATATATATAATTAGAGGCTAGAGTGGGGAGGCTGAAGAGGATAAATATTGGAAGACAAAACGGCCCCAAGTTATAAACACATAAGTGCAAAAACTAAATGAACCCTACATATTTAGGCAGAAAATAAAAATGATGCCACATGAAAATATAAAGCTGTGAAAATGAAAATGTACACTGGTTAAGGTAACTACATGGGTAAATTGATAAGACTTATTTCTTACTTAAACTTTTTAAAGGATATATCTTTATTTTAATAAAATAATAACAAGGCAATGTTGCATTTGTTACATATATGGAAGTGAAATGTATGACAATACTAAAACAAAGGTCAAGAGCTAAGTATTTGAATAATGTGATTGTAAAGCTTTTATGCTGTATGTGAAGTGGTATAATTTTACTTGAAAATAGTCTTTGGTAAGTTAAAGATGTGTACTATAAATCCTAAAATAGCCAATAAAATAATAAATAAGTATAGCTAATATACCAATATCTTAAACATCAATACATGTAATAACAGAGCTTCAAAGTCCATGAAGTGAAAATGAATAGAATTGCAAAGTAATTCAGAAATATCTACAATTATAGACAGGTGTATAAGTCTCTGTCTATAATTGTGGATATTTCTGAATTACTTTGCAGTTCTATTCTTTTCAATATTTGGTGTACAAATACAGATAATTATCAGTTTACAAATAGAGACAATTATCAGTTAGGATATTAAAGATTATAACATTATCAACCAACTTGGCCTAATTGACATTAATAGAACATAACACTCAAAAGCCACAGAATATACATTGTTTGTAGGTTCACATGGGCATGTAGAATATTTCCCAAGATATATCATATTCTAGGCCATAAAACAAGACTAAATACATTTAAAATGATTATGTAACAAAAAGTATGTTACCTGATCACCGTAGAATTAAATTAAAACTCAATAATAGCACCCCCCAGTAGAGGCAGACTGACACCTCACACAGGTGGGTACTCCTCTGAGACAAAACTTCCAGAGGAATGATCAGGCAGCAACATTTGCTGATCACCAGTATCCGCTGTTCTGCAGCCTCCACTGCTGATATCCAGGCAAACAGGGTCTGGAGTGGACCTCTAGCAAACTCCAACAGACATGCAGCTGAGGGTCCTGACTGTTAGAAGGAAAATGAACAAACAGAAAGGACATCCACACCAAAACCGCATATGTACATCACCATCATCAAAGACCAAAGGAAGATAAAACCACAAAGATGGGGAAAAAACAGAGCAGAAAAACTGAAAATTCTGAAAATCGAGCACCTCTCCTCCTCCAAAGGAACGCAGCTCCTCACCAGCAACGGAACAAAGCTGGACGGAGAATGACTTTGACAAGTTGAGAGAAGAAGGCTTCAGATGATCTAACTACTCCGAGCTAAAGGAGGAAGTCCAAACCCATTGCAAAGAAGTTAAAAACCTTGAAAAAATATTAGATGAATGGCTAACTAGAATAACCAATGCAGAGAAGTCCTTAAAGGACCTCATAGAGCCGAAAACCATGGCACAAGAACTACGTGATGAATGCACAAGCCTCAATAGCCCATTCGATCAACTGGAAGAAAGGGTATCAGTGATGGAAGATCAAATAAATGAAATGAAGGCGAGAAGAGAAGTTTGGAGAAAAAAGAATAAGAAGAAATGAACAAAGCCTCCAAGAAATATGGGACTATGTGAAAAGACCAAATCTATATCTGATTGGTGTACCTGAAAGTGACGGAGAGAATGGAACCAAGTAGGAAAACACTCTGCAGGTTATTATCCAGAAGAACTTCCCCAATCTAGCAAGGCAGGCCAACATTCAAATTCTGGAAATACAGAGAACGCCACAAAGATACTCCTTGAGAAGACCAACTCCAAGACACATAATTTTCAGATTCACCAAAGTTGAAATGAAGGAAAAAATGTTAAGGGCAGCCAGAGAGAAAGGTCGGGTTACCCACAAAGGGAAGCCCATCAGAATAACAGCTGATCTCTTGGCAGAAACTCTACATGCCAGAAGAGAGTAGGGGCCAACATTAAACATTCTTAAAGAAAAGAATTTTCAACCCAGAATTTCATATCCAGCCAAACTAAGCTTCATAAGTGAAGGAGAAATAAAATACTTTACAGACAAGCAAATGCCGAGAGATTTTGTCACCACCAGGCCTGCCCTAAAAGAGCTCCTGAAGGAAGCACTAAACATGGAATGGAACAACCGGTACCAGCCACTGCAAATACATGCCAAATTGTAAAGACCATCGAGGCTAGGAAGAAACTGCATCAACTAATGAGCAAAATAACCAGCTAACATCATAATGACAGGATCAAATTCACACATAACAATATTAACCTTAAATGAAAATGGGCTAAATGCTCCAATTAAAAGACACAGGCTGGCAAATTGGATAAAGAGTTAAGACCCATCAGTGTGCTGTATTTAGGAAACCCATCTCATGTGCAGAGACACACATAGGCTCAAAACAAAGGGATGGAGGAACATCTACCAAGCAAATGGAAAACAAAAAAAGGCAGGGGCTGCAATCCTGGTCTCTGATAAAACAGACTTTAAACCAACAAAGATCAAAAGACACAAGGCCATTACATAATGGTAAAGGGATCAATTCAACAAGAAGAGCTAACTATCCTAAATATATATGCACCCAAAACAGGAGCACCCAGGTTCATAAAGAAAGTCCTGAGTGACCTACAAAGAGACTTAGACTCCCACATAATAATAATGGGAGACTTTAACACCCCACTGTCAACATTAGACAGATCAACAAGAAAGAAAGTTAACAAGGATATCCAAGAATTGAACTCAGCTCTGCACCAAGCAGACCTAATAGACATCTACAGATCTCTCCACCCCAAATCAACAGAATATACATTCTTTTCAGCACCACACCACACCTATTCCAAAATTGACCACATACTTGGAAGTAAAGCAAATGTAAAAGAACAGAAATTATACATTCTGAGAAGAAAGTATACATTCTTCTCAGCACCACACTGCACTTATTCCAAAATTGACCACATACTTGGAAGTAAAGCACTCCTCAGCAAATGTAAATGAACAGAAATTATAACAAACTCTGTCTCAGACCACAGTGCAATCAAACTAGAACTCAGGATTAAGAAACTCACTCAAAACCACTCAACTACATGGAAACTGAACAACCTGCTCCTGAATGACTACTGGGTACATAATGAAATGAAGGCAGAAACAAAGATGTTCTTTGAAACCGACGAGAACAAAGACACAACATACCAGAATCTCTGGGACACATTCAAAGCAGTGTGTAGAGGGAAATTTATAGCACTAAATTCCCACAAGAGAAAGCAGGAAAGATCTAAAATTGACACCCTAACATCACAATTAAAAGAACTAGAGAAGCAAGAGGAAAAACATTCAAAAGCTAGCAGAAGGCAAGAAATAACTAAGATCAGAACAGAAATGAAGGAAATAGAGACATAAAAACCCCTTCAAAAAATCAATGAATCCAGGAGCTGGTTTTTTGAAAAGATCAACAAAATTGATAGACCGCTAGCAAGACTAATAAAGAAGAAAAGAGAGAAGAATCAAATGGACGCAATAAAAAATGATAAAGGGGATATCACCACCGATCCCACAGAAATACAAACTACCATCAGAGAATACTATAAACGCCTCATGCAAATAAACTAGAAAATCTGGAAGAAATGGATAAATTCCTTGACACATGCACTCTCCCAAGACTAAACAAGAAAGAAGTGGAATCTCTGAATAGACCAATAACAGGCTCTGAAATTGAGGCAATAATTAATAGCTTACCAACCAAAAAAAGTCCAGGACCAGATGGATTCACAGCCGAATTCTACTAGAGGTACAAAGAGGAGCTGGTACCACTCCTTCTGAAACTATTCCAATCAATAGAAAAAGAGGGAATCCTCTATAACTCATTTTATGAGGCCAGCATCATCCTGATACTAAAGCCTGGCAGACAGACAACAAAAAAAGAGAATTTTAGACCAATATCCCTGATGAACATCGATAAAAAATCCCCAATAGAATACTGGCAAACCCAATCCAGCAGCATATCAAAAAGTTTATCCACCATGATCAAGTGGGCTTCATCCCTGGGATGCAAAGCTGGTTCAACAAACACAAATCAATAAATGTAATCCAGCATATAAGCAGAACCAAAGACAAAAACCACATGATTATCTCAATAGATGCAGAAAAGGCCTTTGACAAAATTCAACAACCTTCATGCTAAAAACTCTCAATAAATTAGGTATTGATGGGATGTATCTCAAAATAATAAGAGCTATTTATGACAAACCCACAGCCAATATCATACCGAATGGGCAAAAACTGGAAGCATTCCCTTTGAAAACTGGCACAAGACAGGGATGCCGTCTCTCACCACTCCTATTCAACATAGTTTTAAAAGTTCTGGCCAGGGCAATCAAGCAGGAGAAAGAAATAAAGGGTATTCAGTTAGAAAAGAGGAAGTCAAATTGTCCCTGTTTGCAGATGACATGATTGTATATCTAGAAAACCCCATTGTCTCAGCCCAAAATCTCCTTAAGCTGATAAGCAACTTCAGCAAAGTCTCAGGATGCAAAATCAATGTGCAAAAAACACAAGCATTCTTATACACCAATAACAGGCAAACAGAGAGTCAAATCATGAGTGAACTCCCATTCACAATTGCTTCAAAGAGAATAAAATACCTAGGAATCCAACTTAGAAGGGATGTGAAGAAACTCTTCAAGGAGAACTACAAACCACTGCTCAATGAAACAAAAGAGGATACAAACAAATGGAAGAACATTCCGTGCTCATGAGTAGGAAGAATCAATATTGTGAAAATGGTCATACTGCCCAAGGTAATTTATACATTCAATGCCATCCCCATCAAGCTACCAATGACTTTCTTCACAGAATTGGAAAAAACTACTTTAAAGTTCATATGGAACCAAAAAAGAGCCTGCATCACCAAGTCAATGATAAGCCAAAAGAACAAAGCCAGAGGCATCACGCTACCTGACTTCAAACTATACTACAAGGCTACAGTAACCAAAACAGCATGATACTGGTACCAAAACAGAGATATAGATCAATGGAACAGAACAGAGCCCTCAGAAATAATGTCGCATATCTACAACCATCTGATCTTTGACAAACCTGGCAAAAACAAGAAATGGGGAAACGATTCCATATTTAACAAATGGTGCTGGGAAAACTGGCTAGCCATATGTAGAAAGCTGAAACTGGATCCCTTCCTTACACCATATACAAAAATTAATTCAAGATGGATTAAAGACTTAAACATTAGACCTAAAACCATAAAAACCCTAGAAGAAAACCTAGGCAATACCATTCAGGACATAGGCATGGGCAAGGACTTCATGTCTAAAACACCAAAAGCAATGGCAACAAAAGCCAAAATTGACAAATGGGATCTAATTAAACTAAAGAGCTTCTGCGCAGCAAAATAAACTACCATCAGAGTGAACAGGCAACCTACAGAATGGGAGAAAATTTTTGCAATCTACTCATCTGACAAAGGGCTAATATCCAGAATCTACAAAGAACTCAAACAAATTTACAAGAAAAAAACCAACAACCCCATCAAAAAGTGGGTGAAGGATATGAACAGACATTTCTCAAAAGAAGACATGTATGCAGCCAAAAGACACATGAAAAAATGCTCATCATCACTGGCCATCAGAGAAATGCAAATCAAAACCACAATGAGATACCATCTCACACCACTTAGAATGGCGATCATTAAAAGTCAGGAAACAACAGGTGCTGGAGAGGATGTGGAGAAATAGGAACACTTTTACACTGTTGGTGGGACTGTAAACTAGTTCAACCATTGTGGAAGTCAGTGTGGCGATTCCTCAGGGATCTAGAACTAGAAATACCGTTTGACCCAGCCATCCCATTACTGGGTATATACCCAAAGGATTGTAAATCATGCTGCTATAAAGACACATGCATACGTATGTTTATTGCGGCACTATTCACAATAGCAAAGACTTGGAACCAACCCAAATGTCCACCAATGATAGACTGGATTAAGAAAATGTGGCACATATACACCATGGAATACTATGCAGTCATAAAAAATGATATGTTCATGTCCTTTGTAGGGACATGGATGAAGCTGGAAACCATCATTCTCAGCAAAGTATCACAAGGACAAAAAACCAAACACAACATGTTCTCACTTGTAGGTGGGAATTGAACAATGAGAACACATGGACACAGGAAGGGAACATCACACGTCAAGGCCTGTTGTGGGGTCGGGGGAGCGGGGAGGGATAGCATTAGGAGATATACCTAATGTTAAATGACTAGGTAATGGGTGCAGCACATCAACATGGCACATGTATAGATATGTAACAAACCTGCACATTGTGCACATGTACCCTAAAACTTAAGTATAGTAAAAAAAGAAATAGGCAGCTCTCTGGAAAATCCTCTTGTATTTGGGAACTAAATAATACATGTTTATATACCCCATGGGCCATAGAGGACATTAGAAGAAAATGGGAAAGTGTTTTGAATTAATGAAAAATTAAAACATTGATATCACAATTTGTAGGAGGAGCTAAGGCAGTGTCAGAGCAGTATACACCTATATCAGAAAAGAATCAAAGTTTTCAAACAAATTACTTCAGTCTTAAGAAACTAGGAAGGAAGATACAAAGTAAGTCATAGAAAAAAAATAAAGTTCATAGAAGAAATCAATAAAATAGAAGACACAAAAGTATTAATTAAGAGCTTATTTTAGGAAATAAAATTATTTAAACTCTAGTCAGAATGACAAAGCAAAAAGGTGAAATAAATTACCAAAACAAAGAAATAAAGAAGAAATCATTACATATAACATATATCAATGGGTAGTAAGAAAAAACTATTCACAATTCTATGTCAATAATCTAAACAACTTATAATGAAATAGAAAAGTTCCTTGAAAGATACAACATACGAAAGCTCACTGAAGAAAATTTTAACATCCATTAAGGATATTTAATTTATAGTTAAAATATTCCTACAAAGGGAACTCCAGTCCAGGATATCTTCACTGGTGAATTCTAGTAAAGCTTTCAGAAAGACATTTATACCAAGTGTACGTGATTTCCTACAGAAAATTTGAGAGGAGTAGAATTTTTCCAAAACATTCCCTGACACTTTCATTAATCCATTACCCAAACCAGAGATGTCACATAAAACTATAGATTCGGTACAAAATTTCAGAAAATTGATTCCAGCAACATAAAAAAAGATGTTACATTATGACAAAGTAGGCTTGTCTCACAAATTCAAAGTTGTTTTAACATTTGAAAATAAAATAATTTAATTCACAATATTAACACTCAATATTTTGAGATGGCAATGCTACTCAAATTGATCTAAAAGTTCTATGTAATCTCAATCAAAATTCTGCTAGTTTTGTTTTTGTTTTATAAATGTATAAACTTATTCCAAAATTCATGTCGTATGGAGATACAGAGGATCTAGACTAGCCTAAACAAAAGAAATAAAACTACTTAATTTCAATACTAACCTAAAAACTACATTAGTAAGACACCATGATACTGGTGCAAAGACAGTCTCAAATAACAAAACAGAGATTCCAATAACGGACCCTTACCTATATGGATAACTTTTTTTCAAGGAAATTTCTGAGGATGATAATATGTGCATTACATTGATTGTGATGATGTTCTTTGGTGTAAAATTTATCAAATGGTACACATTAGTTATGCACAGCTTATTTTATGTCAATCATAACTCAGTAAAGCTCTTAAAAATATATCATCCACCTTCAGTCTTTCACCCTCCACATATTTCTTCCTTCCTTCCTGAAGTTTCTCTTTTTAATTCCAAAGAATAGCTTCTGAAAAGTTGGAGAAAAGCCAAATTTTTGTTTCATTCTCTCTCTATTGTTACTTCAGGTAGTCATACTCAGAACTAGTGTGGCTAAATGTAGTAAGGATAATATAAGTCTTCGAAGTTAGATGGCAATAGGTTCAAGTCCCTGCATTCTCTCTTTGCACGTGTGTGACTTGGAGAAAGTCACTTACTCTCTCTTAACCTCAATTTTCTCATCTGCAAAACCATGGCAATTATAGCTTTTCAGTAAATGTAACTATGGATTGTAGTTAAATAGTACACAATTTGAAGTAAGAGTCTTTATCTGTTTGAGCCTCAATTCCCTAATTTAAAAAATACAGGGAGAATTGTAGATAACGTCTTAAGATAATATAAGGATTAAATTTAGATAATGCATGCTAACATTTCTCGTCCTCAATACTATACATGATAAATTTTCTTCCCCTTTTTTAGAAAGGGTATTTCTGTTTCTTCTTTGTACAGGAGGTGGAAGTTTACTTCTAACAATGTTAGAATTGAAAATCATCTTAGAGATAATACAATTTCAAAGCCTTATTTCCATGAAGATAGAATGCTGAGGTGCAAAACCCCAAAATGTAAATGGTATGATTCAAGACTGCCTGGAAGTTTGTGTGCCTCTCAAACCACTGTATTTTTCTGCCACGAACTGTATAAGATTGAGTAGAAATCTCCTTAGGCCTCTAACAGTGCAACTACCCTATCTGACTCTTCAGGAAAGCTGGCGATCACTAATTCTAGGCTCACTTCATTACTGCTGCTTGCTATGAGAAGCCAGTACTGTCTTCCCTGCTGCTCTCTTGCAGCCTAACTGTTCAGAGTAATGAGGTCTAACTGGAAGCCCCAAGTTTTTCCTCAGTCATTGTAACTTTTTATCCTTCCTTTGCCTGAACTGCCTTCTGTCAATAGAAATAAAGTTGAGAGCCATCCTTTCCAAGCAGCCCAGCCAAGCTCTGCATTTTTAACATCATTTCACCAGACATTGAACGGATCTCTACTTGGGCTGAATAAATTGTCAGAATAGAGTTCAAATATGTCAGCTGGGGCTCTCACAGGAGGAGAACAATGAGTTGACTTTCTACAAGTATCTAGGCTGGGTCTGTAAAGGGCAGGCATTGGCCTTATTTCTCCTTGAGGTGGGATTTGCATGGCCCATAAGGGCCCTTTACTATTTAGAGTTATACAGCCATCTTCAACTCTGCACAACCCAAAGGAAGCAAATCATCTTTTCCTTCAAACGTATTCTTCCTGGATGTCTCAGTACCATCATCTCACCATCCTGTGAACACGGAAAGAAGTGTCAAAGTCTGATAGGCAAATGTGAGGGAAGAAACTTTGGAAGGGAAAGCTAAAGTAAAGTGTGTTCTGTGAACTAACACTGATCTAAGCGTTGATCTCTTTTAACAATCAAACAGAAATTTGAGATATTATTCCTGTTTCACAGATGAGAAAACTGAGGCACAGAGAATTGTGAAAACTTGCTGAAAGGCACAGGTCTGCTAAGAATGGAATTAATTGACTTTACATCTCATGAATAATCATATAAATCTGTATTTATTGCCAAATATATATTCATTAATATGTATATTAGAAAAAATAATTAAATACTGTGAAGGACAAATATTAGCATAAAGCTACTTTTGTATTTAAATTATGTCTTTATAAATATGATCATTATAATATATTTACCACATTAACAACGTGACTTACTAACTTTTACCAACTTAATATTCTACAAACTTGTTTAAGTTTTCTCATCTCCCTTCATTTTTCCCAATTTTAGATTTCTGATTACTTAAAACATTCAAAATGATATCAAATAAAGCTCAATACAGACACTAGTAGGGAGGACTATAATACATGATTCAAAATGAAAATTCCTAGTAATTGAGGTAACCACTATTCATATAATGCTTTATAGGTTATCAAGCCTATTTTTCAGATAACTTCACTTATCCTGACAAAAAATGTTATCAGAACATATTTAGTCCTTTTTTAAAAAAATAGCTAACATTGAAGCATGAAAATAAGAAATGTGCATTGCCATAGATGCCAACTCTTACCTTTAAAATTGGGAATGGAGGCTTAGAGAAGTTAAGCAATCTTGGATACTCAGCCAATAGTGTTGGGATTGAGATACCTACTTGGTTTAGTCTTACTCTGATTCATGTCCCTTCTGCTAAAGCATTTTGCCTCCCTCAAAGTAATCAATGACTCATCCCCACTATTACTCTCTCATCACAAAACATGGCTACATTCAGTGTGGAATCCCTTCATCCTTGGAATTGCTCTTTCCTCTAAAATTTAGCTAATATTGGTGGCTGATGCATTTCAATTAGGATCAACATTTGTGATAAGGGTATGATAAGACTGCAAAAATGACCACAAATTGTTCCTCCCCATCTATAGCCTTTGTAAATGTCCTCCCATACTGACACTGAGAATGAACTTGTTACTTCCTTGTCTAGTGAGACATTAGTAAATGGTTAAAGGAGACAAAGTCTTGAAAAGTGCTTATTCCTGAGGACATGCTACTCATGGGACCCCTATCACTGCCGCAATGTGAAGAAGACTCGTTAGCCTGGTTAAAAATTAAACACAATATGTTCCTGGAGCCTTTCATCCTGGCTGAGTATCTCACTGCCAGATTGCGGGGAGGTCATTCCAGATAGTTTAGCCACCAGCTTACTGTCAGTTAACTTGAAATAGATGAGAAAGCCTAGAAGAGATCTGCGAAGCCTAGCCAGACCAGAAAAAGTTCCCAGATGTCCCACAGAATCATGAGCTGCTTTTAGTGGGAGTTTCTTTAAGCCACGAAATTGCAGTGTGTTTGTGACACATAAAAAGTTATCTAATGCCAAAGGTCTATATTTTCCCCCCAGCAGGCATTTGCTGTTAAAGAGTAGCTGTATTTTCAAGATTTCTTAAGCTTGATGCACAGGCTAAATGGGCCTGCTGGTCTCCTCTCTCTAAGATTCTTAGAATTCCTCAAATATAATATAATTTTTTAATTCTAGTCCTTGTGTATTTTCGATTTTCTGCAACTTAGAATATTCTATGTTTCATCAAACCTTGGTACAGCACCCTTAGTTGTTTATTTTACAGTTGTGCAATGTGTTTCTTTTTATGTTTCCTTAAAGCCTGTGACTTCAGAGTAGAGCATAAATAGTATATATTTGTACGGCTCCATAAACAAATTGCTTTTGTCTACTTATGTTTTAATGTAGAAATTTATGAACATGTTTTGATTATGTATAAGAGTTTGTTTGAGATGATGTCTCAAAAAAAATTTTTTTTGGTCTGTTTATTTGCATGAGTAGTGATATGGTTTGGCTGTGTCCCCACCCAAATCTCATCTTGAATTGTAGCTCCCACAACTCCAACGTGTTGTGGAAGGGACTCAATGGGAGGTAATTGAATCATGGGGGCAGGTTTTTCCTGTGCTGTTCTTTTGATAGTGAATAAGTCTCATGAGATTTGATGGTGTTATAAAAGAGAGTTCTCCTGCACAAGCTCTCTCTTGCCGGCCACCATGTAAGACGTCCCTTGCTCTTCCGCCATGATTGTGAGGCCACCCCAGCCATGTGGAACTGTGAGTCAAACCTCTTTCCTTTATAAATTACCCAGTTTGGGGCATGTCTTTATTAGTAGCGTGAGAACAGACTAATACAGGTAGTGAGAGGTAACTTAAAAAAACAAAATGTCATGACTTAGAAAAGTTGCTGTTGAGCTGCTTCTTACTTGGGCAACTCTATGTAGCTTTCCTTGGGATAAGTGTAACCAGTTACCTATGTTTTACTCAGCCACATAGAGGATACTAGCTAAGATGCTTTGCATTTACACTCAACTCCAGACTAAGATTTTGTTTCTCAGAGTTCAGGATAAAACACATCATTGGTAGCCTAGCACTGTGGTTAAGAATGTGCAACTGCCTAGGGCCAAGGTACTACGCCTACCTCCCTGGATATTTAGTTAACATTTGTAACGGTACTTGGTATGCATCTAGTATAAATTCTTAGTAATGCATTAGTTACATTAATTTATTTATTTCAGTGAAAGATGTTTGGGGAAAGTAAATCAGTGGGTATGATTATCTGAAGCACTCTATCAACAGTAATCTCAATTCTCTTTTATGTCCCCCATCAGACACAACTCCAATTTTGACTCATTTTTATAGTCTGTAATTCCAGCCCAATACCTTGCTCTTGATGTGGACTGAGTGTCATGTAGAGACTAAGACCGTGGGCTCTGAAGTCAGATACTTGGATTTAAATATTCATGGAAGCACTGTTTTGTTACAAAACTCTAGGAAACTTAAATAACTGAGGCATAGTATCTTCATCCATAATATGGGGGAAATAATCACATGTTTTTCATGTTGTTGTTTTAAAAGGTAAATAAAAATATAAACGCTAACTGCTAAAATCAGTGTTTGCAATATAGTAAGCACTGGTAAGTTACTGTGAATATGATTATACCCAGATTCCCAAGTGTTGTTAATAAAGTCAACTAAAATATAGCCATGTACCACACAACAATGTTATGTTCAAAAACAGACCAAATATAGGACAGTGGTCCCATAATATTATAATACTCTTTTTTATGCATCTTTTCTATGTTTAAATATATTTAGATGCACAATACTTACAACTGTGTTATAGTTGCCTACAGTACATGCTATATAGTGTACAAACTTGTACATGCTGTATAAGTTTGGAGCCTAGAAACAACAGGCTATAACATGTAGCCTAAGTGTGTAGCAGGCTACACTGTCAAGGTTTGTGTAGGTACACTGTATGATGTTCACACAGGTACAAAATCACTTAATAATGCTTTTCTCAGAACATATCCCAGTGTTAAGTGACTCATGTCTGCATATACTGGAGTTACCACAAAGCCATGCCTTCCCAATTCAGCTGGATTGTATGATTATTTTCATTTTACTTAACTATTTGTTTTTTCAAAGGTTAATTCAAATAGCATTGTATTTAAAAAAGGCATGGATTTAATGAAAAATATATAGATTCATATCTAAGCTCTATTTTTTGCTGAATGAATAAACTTGAACAATGTAACTCCTTTGTGTCTTAGTTTATTAATCTATAAAGATGAGTAACAAGATATAACTCCTACAATTGTCATTAAAGATTAAATGAAAAATCATATATAAAATGTCTGACACAGATACTCTCAACAGTTATAAGGGCGAGTGCAGTGGCTTACACCTATTATTTCAGCACATTGAGTGGCTGAGGCGGGAGTATTGCTGGAGCACAGCTTGAGCAACATAGCAAGACCCCATCTCCACATATTAAAAAAATTTTAAATTAGCCAGGCACGATGGCATATGTTTGTGGTCTCAACTACTCTGGCAGCTGAGGTGGGACGATCACTTGAGCCCAGGAGGTAGAGGCTGCAGTGAGCCATGATTGCTCCACTGCACTTTAGCTTGGGTGACAGAGTGAAACCTTGTCTCAAAAAAAAAATTATATATATATATATATATGTGAGATAAACATTAATTTTTTATTTATGTCTTTTTTTGACACTCAACAATTAAATATCTTTTTAGAAAGTGGTAGAAAATTGGTAAAGCTTTATTTTAATGATGAGATTTCACAAGTAAGTGGAATATGGCTTCCCATTAGTGGAAATCAAATTGGTAGTATTAGTTGCTATTGCCATAGTAACCATAACTTAGCAACAAGAAAAAGAGAGAATACCTGTTGTACCAATGTGATGCTGCTCTGCTCACATTTTCATTCAATAATATTTCAAGAATTCTATTATTGATAGATCAAAGTGATGATCGGAATTAAGACAATACTGCCTATCAGTTACATTGAATTGTTCTATTTATTATAACACCCAGATTGCCCTAATTTTATCTGAGTAATAGCTGCACTACAGTACTTTTCTAGTAATGGTGCATAGCAGCCCCTTTCCAGCAACAACCAAATATTCTATATTACATAAAAGTGCAGACCTCAAAAAACAAGTAGCAATTTCTGTAAATGTAAATAAATATCAAGGCAATGAGGGCCAAAGGTAACTGAAAATTCTATGAAGTCATTTGATTTGCAAGAGAAGAAAAAAGAAAAGATTACTATCTAAAGATTATAAAGAGACATAAAAGACACACTTTTCCTGCTTTGGAATGTATCCATTTTTACCTTCGTCACCCTTGGTTAAATGGGCTCCAGTATTATACAAAGTCTTTGATGTGAAATATTCATTTCATCATTCTACTCAGAATCCACTGTATTTAAGGCATTTCGCTGGGTTTTTGTTAAGCAATAATTGACAAAAATATTCAAATTTTAATTCTATCATTCCTTTAAAAATCAAATATGCAAGTACCTGCAGAAAACTATTATTTTTCAACTATAAAAATGATTTTTATCACTCTGGAGATTCAAAGACATACACAAACAAGTGTGTATGTGTGTGTGTGTGTGTGTGTGTGTGTGTGTAACTGCTAATATTTATTGAATGTGCCTCATATATAAAGCATGCTTTTAAGCTCCTCACATTTATTAGGACATTTAATCTTTCTAATGACATTATGAGATGGGTACTCATTATCCCCACTTTATAGAATAATTAGGTATTATAACTATCTCCATTTATAGGTGAGAAACCCAAATGACAAATGAATTAGGTAACTTGCCTAGAGTCATATATCTCATAAAGTAGTGAAAAATTGATAGAGAACCCTGACAGTCTGACCACATGCTCACATATTGCTTGATAGTTAATGAAATATATAATGCAGGATCTTGAATTTGGAGATATTCAATGAACAGTTCTCTCCACTGGTTCAGTGCCCAATGATCCACTTGGTTTTCAAGCTGAACAAAAGCCCAGAGAACTCCTGGCCCTACCTTCTTATTATTATACAGTTGAAACATCTGAGTCACTTTGAGATTTGCTCAAAGTTACAACATGGCAGAGCTGTAACCCAAACTCTGGTCTTCAGACCTCTTGAGCTATACTGAAGTTTTATGGTACTCTACTGCTACTGTCAATTACACACATTAATTTGTTATATAAATATCAGCAAAAATGAGCACAGAAGTTGGGATAGAATATCAGAGTTCTTATTTTTAGCATATGTTTATTCTTACAACTGCATCAAATAATCTTGATTGCAAAGTAAATTGGTTTTGAGTGCTGACAACTTCAGTCTAAATCAGATTTCAATGGTAATATTTTCAATCCAAGAAAATAAATCATATGAAAGAGAATGACCACTGTATCCTTTACTAGCCGTTAAGTATCCTGCCATGACGGCCTTCTGAGCTCACCCTGAATTTAACTTCTTCATCAGTGGGAAGCAAATTCATCATAAGTGACATCCTGTGTTTTTTTAATTACACAACTGTTTTTTGTTTTGTTTTTGTTTTCATTTTTATTTGATTGGGTGCTTTATTTCTTCTCTTATTCTGCCTTTGTAAAATCTTCACCTGCTGTGCACCAAGCTGAAAACTGGAAAGTCCTATAGTTTTTTCCCCGCTCCTTTGTAGAATACCAATAAAATCTCCATCTGTGTTAAAAAATTAATATTGCTGTGCAGATTGAATATAAAAACGTTCCTAGGCAAGCTTCAAATAAATTTTGGTGATTCCATTAAATCTTTTTAATAGCCCTTGTCAAGCCAAACCCCATGTTCTCAGAGAAAATGACTTGCAGTATTTCTTCCACATAAGTATTTGACTTTTTTCAGGAAACAGCCTAAAGCTAAAATAATAAACAATTAGTTTGGTTAAGACCAAATTAATTAAAACTCACTGGCTAACTTTCTTTGTGTAGCATTTAACAGATGTGCATGTTTTAACACAGAACAAGAAATCTAACTTCATAGATTCATTCTGTAACTTATTGGACCACATATGAATTCTGTGTTTTCTGGATCAAGAGTGATTTTCAAATTACAAATCTGGAAAGAAATTGTGACATGGAGTTGGAATTCTGCTGTCCTGTGATTGTAATCAGAGTCCTCTAACAGAACTGTCAATAATCTATTGTTCTCTGGGTGGCTCAGAGTGTTCAGGGATTATTTATGGTTTCCCCATGAGGGGTAAAGCTAATCAATGCTTGAATTAAACCTTCCTTATCTAGGTTTTAGTGTATGGAATATTTTCATATACACTGGCAGAAAAGTTATCAATATTGCATCCAAATGAGGGTATGTAGTAAATGCTCAGAGGATATTACAGACTAAAACGTGAAGATGGATCCAAGAGAAAATTTGTAGTCCCAGGGGAAAGAAAGATTTCAAATTAGCTCTTAGCATTTGTGACCATCCTTCCACAAGACCACAAAGGATTTTTTTTAATAGAAGCAAAATTAAAAGAAAGCATGCAAAAGATGAAAAAAATTAAAAGCAAAATAAAATAGAGGATAGAATAGAGAGGGTTGAGCATAGATCACTTCAAAAAAAGTTTACGTGGCATTATTCTGCATCAGGCACCATATTCTGTGCTAGGCATACAGACTGTGCAGGTAGTAAGGGCAGCAGACACATGAATAATCAGTTAAAGTTCAATGCGATAAGTACTACCATAAAAAGATGTATATACAGTGTTGAGGAGAGACATTAAAAATGAAACTAGCAATGGTAGGGCCCATGAGAAGAGGTGATAGTTTCTTTTTAAAATTCTATTTTCATTTTTAGCAAAGTCCCTCATTTCCACAGTTGTCATCTCTAGTTTGAAGTTTTATTTCCTAGAGGACTTCAAATCTTTTGTTTTCTTTTTTTTAGATGGAGTCTGGCTCTGTCGCCAGGCCAGAGTGCAGTGGCACGATCTCGGCTCACTGCAACCTCCACCTCCCAGGTTCAAGTGATTCTCCTGCCTCAGCCTCCCGAGTAGCTAGGACTACAGGCCATGCCACCATGCCCAGGTAATTTTTGTATTTTTAGTAGAGATGGGGTTTCACCATGTTGGTCAGGATGGTCTTGATCTCTTGACCTCGTGATCCACCCACCTCAGCCTCCCAAAGTGCTGGGATTACAGGCATGAGCCACCTTGCCCGGCCCAAGGACTTCAAATCTTTCAATTGTTTCCTCTGTTTCTGGCTTCATTGTTCTAAATTCTATTAATACCGTTTTCATCTGCTTTTGATTTTTGACATTATCTATTGAAAGTTTCTTGCTAACACATTTTCCACCATTTTTTTTTTCAGTATATAGTTACCACTTTTTATGACTGAAAATACTGATGAATCAAGTTGAAAACTGTAATTATATTTATTTTTTTCCTTTCTTTGTTTTCCTTCGACAAAAAATATTCTAGATTCTAATTTTTTTTTAGTTTGTATTTATGAACTTATTGTTAAATTATTTGAAATGCCCATAAGAACTATAAAGCATATACTAATATTATCTTCTGAATGTTTGAATTCCTCAAATATACTATCAGCTAATTTTCTGGTTGTTGTTTTTGTTAGGTTGTGTTTTTTCCTTTGTTGCCTAGCACCACATGTCCCAGAATTCTCCACTCTCCTACCCCAACATGGACTTTTGGCTCCGTATCCCTTCTACACAACCAGTCTTCTGGTTTTTTTTTCTTTGACTTCACCCTAGGGTTTTCTTCTCTGTTTTCTGATATTAGTTCCCCTGTGTAGCTGACATTTGTGATTCTATTTGGCGTATGAAGACATATGAGGCCTTTATATGCAAGTGAAATACCATACTTTGTAAAACAGACTCACAAAATAGAAGCTGAAATGGCCAAATAAAGAATTTCCTGGCCTCCCTTACAACAATGGCATGCACATGACCTGGTTTCCATAAACAAGATCCATCGACTTTGGACTTTGAATTAGGAGCTATTGACACAATTAAACAGGAACCAGGCAGCTCAATCCTGTTGCAGCAGTTGCAGCAGCAGTGGGAGGAGTTGCAATTTTAACAAACCGTATCTGCTGCTGGAGGTTTTGGCAATAGGCTATGTGGTGTCTACGCCAACAACAGCAGTGCCTGTGTTTTCACAGATCAGCTTGGAAAATTACTGATATTCTTAGTTTTGGCTTCTGTTTATCTTTCTGAAACTTCTATTAGTTGAATGATGGATCATTTTCATATTCTTTGTGTTCCTCTTTTTCATTTTGTTTTTTAATGAAATGTGTGTGGGGTGAGGTGGGGGAGCTTACTTCCAGAGAGAATCTCTCCACTTCATCTTCCACCTCCTCTATGATTTCTTCTCTAAAAAATTTACCATTTATATTTTTAATTTTAAACAATGCTTTCTTGATTTTCCATTGTTCTATCATTATTTTGGTGTTTGTAATGTATTGGTTTATGAATATGACATATTTTTAATTCTTTATGCATAGTATTTATAGATTTTATTTATTTACATTTATTCTGGCCCCCATATATTTTCTTTGCTTTTTATGAGTACTTATCTTCTGTGCTTTCTTCCTCCTTTCATGTGGAGGCTTTATTTATATATAGGCTTATTTTTGTATTTCTCTTCATAATTAAGAGTAAAGTGCTAAAAAGCTGATGTAGAGTCAACATATGTAGACAGAGCTATTGACTGCTATCCTTGTCTATATGGTGATAAGGTAAAGATCTGTATTTTGGTTCAGTTGCTCCAAAAACAATCTAATATTATACCAGGAAAAGCATTCCTGACTACTGATGTTTTAGGTCCAGAAGAGAGAGCTGCACACCCTGCCTTTCACTATATGGCCCTACTCTCAGTTTTTGTCCTTATGACTCACACTGACCTCTGCTGTGCTATTTGCTACAAGTTGGGTGATTACATAATTTAATAAGCTAGGTAATTAATCTTGCACCTGATGATGTCAGTTCAGGGAGAGGACACGGGGGCTCTCAAATCACTTTTTAAGAAGGCTGATAAACTATCTTCTATTCTTATCAAAAAACATCTTCCAGCTTTTAAAACTACTCAGTGCCTCAGAGTTCCAATCCTCTTAGGGGTTCTGTGTGTAAGTCCATTACTTCTGTCTCTGCAGGCCCTTGGGTTGCTTCTGCAGGTATTACTATGTCATAAATATTTCACCTTCAAAAATGTATTGAACTCCACTGTTTTCTCTGCAGCCACTCTTTGTTCTGTGAGAATCTAACTTTTCTCTATTTTGCTATTATTTTATGTGTAGTCTTGAGAATGAGCTCAGATAAATGCATGTGAAAAATCTGCTATATTATTGGGAGTGCCTATATAAATTTTAAAAGATGAGTAAGATCCCATTAAGTAGGCAAGAATGATAAAGTAATGGGAATGGCATTCCATATTGTTAAAGGGATAAACTAGAGTAAACAGTTTAGTTGAAAAAACATAAGTAATTAAATGTGGTTAGAACAGAATACCTAGCCATCCCATTACTGGGTATATAACCAAAGGATTATAAATCATGCCGCTATAAAGACACATGCACACGTATGTTTATTGCAGCACTATTCACAATAGCAAAGACTTGGAACCAACCCAAATGTCCATCAATGATAGACTGGATTAAGAAAATGTGGCACATATATACCATGGAATACTATGCAGCCGTGAAAAAGGATTAGTTCATATCCTTTGTAGGGACATGGATGAAGCTGGAAACCATCATTCTTAGCAAACTATTGCAAGGACAGAAAACCAAACACCACCTGTTCTCACTCATAGGTGGGAATTGAACACTGAGAACACTTGGACACAGGGTGGGGAACATCACACACTGGGGCCTGTTGTGGGGTGGAAGCAGTGGGGAGGGATAGCATTAGGAGACATACCTAATGTAAATGATGAGTTAGTGGGTGCAGCATGACAACATGGCACATGTATACATATGTAACAAACCTGTACGTTGTGCACATATACCCTAGAGCTTAAAGTATATATAAAGAAATAGAAAAAAAAAGAATAAAATATACCTAAGTTCAAGATTGAAGTTTGTGGGGAGGAAGGGTTGTAAATCCGGGTAGACATGAAAAATTGAGCCAGATGATGAAGGGCCTTTTTTCTCGTAACACATTTGACTATCAGCCTATAGGCAACCAGAAGAGGAATTCAATGCACTTGAAGGAGTAAAGACTTAACTAGGCAGAGTAGTGTACTGACCAAAAGTTAAAGCTTTGTAACCATACAGGTGAGAATATAAACCTTCCTACAGGGCCATCTTAAGGTAAGTTGGCTAATATCCCTGGATCTGTTTCTTCATCTATAAAGTGAAGATTAGAATATAAAAATTAAATATTTGTCCTGAGGAACAGACAAGGTAACACTTATAAAGCATTTTTAGCGCAGTGGCTGGCCTGTGGTAAATTTATAGTTAATTATAGGTGGTTCTCGATTACTCTGCGAAAAATGTGGAGGATGGATAGAGACAGTGTAATGCTGAAGAAAGAAGAGAAGCTATAGTTATTTCAAGAATCTGAGAAAAAGACAAGACATTTTGGAAAGGGTGAAGGAAGAGAAAAAGTCTATAATGGTACTGAGGTTTGTGGCTTAAGGATCTGAATGAATGACAATTATATATTTCTAAATAAGTGAGGTGGAAATGTTTGATGATGTGTTAATCCATGGGTAATAAACAAGTATCAGGGAAACTCAAAAATGGGAGAGTAAATATTTTAGTGTAAGGCGAAAGTTTCAGTGTAGCAACCTACCCTTGAACATTTGGAGTGATTCAATAGATGGAGAAGGATGGGAACTCATAGCTAGTGACCCGTGAAACCTAATCTCACCAAGAATGTCAATCAATTTCCTTTTTCATTTTCCATTAGTAACCTCTTGTCTTCATTTTATTTAAATAATAATCAACACTTCCTTGACTCCATCTCTAATCTCATCTATCTGACTGAAAAATCTTATTCTTGAACCCAGACAAAAAAAATTCATGGCTTTGCACAAAGCAGACTGTAATTTGGAGAAAATCATACCATTATGGAAGGTAGATCTTACTTTAAAATCCTGATCAGAAATCAAAAGTCCTTCAGGGTTTCCTGGAAATTCTAACATATTTCTATATTGCTGTCTTATCTTTCTAAGAAAATATTTTATGCCTTCTCATTAAATTATCTTTATAATTTTCTCATTTTCAGATCAAATCTCATCTTATTATTTGTTACAATGTACATAAAACATAAATATATGTACATGTGTTTACATGCATGTGTCCATTTTCATGTGTGTATGTATATATGTTTTTCTTTAATTTTTTTCTATCCCTTCCTCAATTACAGACCCTTTAAATACCTAATTTCTAAAAGCTAATTCTTTTCCATCTTTTCTTTCCTGCACAATCTAGATCTTCTCTCTTCAATATTATAGCCATTTGCTGCATGTGGCTGTTCAAATTAAAAATTTTTTAAATTAAAATTCCAGTTCCTTAGTCACATGAGGTTTATTTCAGATGCTCAATAGTCACATGTAGCCAATGGCTACCATATTAAACAGCACAGATATAGAACAATTTAATCATAAGTTATATTCAATAGCACTGATCTAGATTAATGGATTGCATTGCCATAATTTTAAATAACTTATGCTGAAGACTCCTGAATCAATTTCTCTATCTATAGTAGACACCATAGGCAAGCTCACTCAACTCCAAATCTCATTTCCTTTCTCTCTTGTCTGCTTCTACTTTAGAGGCTGTTAAAAGTAAATACCCACTTCCAAGATCTCATGTGGATAGAGATAGGAGAAAGTCATTTGGTCATGGTTTTAGTGCAAATCTGCTTACCAGGTTCCCTTTTGCTTCCTGCTTTGACAGTAAGTCATGGCTGAAGCTGGAGCCACCACCTTTCATTCATAAGGGAATACAAAAGTATCACAGTGATGCAAACCCTAAACCATTGCCAACAGTTAGCTGACATTTGTTATATGACAAGTAAGTTACTATTTAAGACTCATCACTTTGTCATTCTGTTGCTTGAAATGAAAGAGCTTTTCCAGTGGACACTCCAGGTAAATCTGTTGGGAAGAACAGATGCTTCCATAAAAAATGATTACTAAACACATTTCCTACACTATCACAGTGATTACCAACCCCAAAACAGGTCCACTGTCTCTGTCCTTTGTGGAATATAAGCTCAATGAGGTCTCAAACCTGGCCTGTCTTCTCCATCATTTTATATCCAATGTTGAGGGAAAAAAATTCTCATATAGTTAGTATTCAATAAATACATGTTGAACAAAAACTAAATAACATGTGTATTTCACCTAATGGGCAGAATGAATACAGAATTGAAGACCCTGAGATTCGCAGACTGTGAAATGTACTGAGATAATAGGTCACCCAGCTAAAACCCTTTGAAATAAAATAGAAAAGTCCAATATCATTTAGTGTGGGGGGCGGAAATTATGCCTGTGAAGGGAAGCAGTGAGACAGAGATTTCTGCTATGTCTTTGTAAATCCCCAAAGATTTTGTTTTTGTTTTGTTTCACTTTGACTTCATTTTACCTAACTGTCCAGTGGAAATAATAGAAGCTATTCTAAATAATAGTAATCTCTAATAGAACCCTGAACATAAGTGTCCCAACTCTACCTGCCATAACATATTGGCTATGATTAAAACACTAATTTTCCTCATTTCAAACTGAAGTGCTGAGAATTTGCACTATTCATGTAATATATGCAGTCCTTTAGAGGCTGTGCCAATCCTGGGACAAATCATTGCCCGTCAGATGCAGTTTTATTAGTCTCATGACATCAAAATATGCATTATAAATGTCTCTTTATGACAATAGTAAATTCACATCTTCCCACAGATGCCAGAATCTTTTTAAGATCAGTATTAGAAAGATACACAGTTGGAGATGTTTGTCATGTTGTACTCTGATTTATAATAAATTATTAGAGTGTGCTAGGTAGCCATAATTTTACAATTTGTATGATATACTGAAATTATTTAGTTCTCTGTGATAGAAAACTGATATATTGCTAAATGTTAGCTGTCACTTGAGTTTCCCAGCTTACTGGGCATTATTAATCATTCTATTTGTGCTGGCATGTGGCTCAAAACAATCTAGTACACACAAAAATTCATTCAAAATATTTCTTAAGTAACAGTCTTATTATGTATTGTATTTGAATGCCTTGTTTTCACTTAGCATGAGGCCTACCCTTAGTTTCTCACTTAGCATGATAACTACCCTTTTAACACATTTTTAAGTGTACAATATAATACTGTTATCTATAAGCACAATGTTGTACGGCAGATATCAAGAACTTAGGCATATTATATAACTGAAAAATGTATATCCCTTAAAATATAACTGGCTGTTTCTCAGCCCTTGAACCCCGGGGAACCACCATTTTACCCTCCATTTCTCTGACTTTGACTATTTCAGATACATTCTGTATGTAGAGTCATGCAGTATTTGTCCTTCTGCAACTAGCTTCTTTCACTTAGCCTAAATCCTCAGGGTCCATCCACGTTCTTCCATATGGCAGAATTTCCTACTTCTTAAAGTCTGAATAATGTTCCATTTTTTAAATATATATACACACATATGTATACATATATGTGCATACATATATATGCATAAATATATGTTATATGTAAACATGTTATATATACCTATGTCATACATACATATACATATGTCATAAACATAAGTTTTATATATATGTCTACATACATATAACATTTTCTTTATCCATTCATCTATTTATGGCCACTGGATCAATAACTTTGGCCAATTTTGTTAGTATAAAATATGATCATATTTAGTTTTTATTTTTATTTTCTTGATTACAATTAAGTCAGAAATGCATTCATGTATTTATTGGGTATTATGACTTCTTCTTTGGAAAAAAACGGTGTATGCCCTTTGGTCATTCTCTCTGTGAGATGGTTTGCTTGTTTTTACATTGACATTTAGAAGATAGTTATATATCTAGATAATAATCCTTTGATAGTTATGTTTATTGCAGATATCTAATGAGAAAGTAAACTCCGTAGGGGCAAGATTTTTGTTTTCTTCACTGATGTATCCCTGTAGAACAATGTCTGCCACACAGCATGCTTTAGGAAAATTTGTTGAGTTAATAAACTAAATTTTTATATTTAATGCATTCCTTTATGAATTGCACATTTGAAATATTTTAATGAGAAGTCCTTCATTAGCCTGAAGTCATAAAGATAATTTTCTATATTCTCTTCTAAAATATTTTGTTTTCCTATTCATAGGTAAGTTTACTTTTCTAGTCCACCTAGATTTTCATATTGCATATGATGTGAGGTAAGGATCCATTTGCAAAGTTTTTCAAGTGTCTGAGCATTATTAATTCATAAGCCTATCTTTCCCCAGTGATTGGCAAAACAGTCTTTTTATATATCAACTTTACATATGACAATGAAAATATTCCTGTGTTCTTTACTATTTTATTTGTCTATTTTCTATTTTTAATCCAATTATTTCCACATTATGAGTAAATGTTTTAGTTACTATAAATTTAGAAAATTATTGATACCACATAGAATATATACTTCCATTCTGTTCTTCATTTCCTTCAGAAGTGGTTTGGTCCTTTGTGTCTTATTGCTATCATAAAATTTAAAACATCAAGTTCATTTAAACAAAGAAACTATTGGGTTATTAATGGGATTTTATTAACACTAAAAATCTTAAATTTACAGAAAAAAGTCTATAATATTGAGAGGTTTTTATTGAAGTCCAAATTATATTTTTCCCCTAATTTAATCTTCATATCCTTCAATATTTATTTCTCAACTTTACAGTGAGATCTTATACTTCTTTGATTAATTATATTTCTACAAATTCTACATTTTGTTATTATGTAAATTGTAACATTTTACAAATTACATTTTGCATTCTGTAACTACTGTATAAAATTGCCATGGATTTTATATATCTGTTTTATATTTGGTCATCTTGGAAATTATTTCTATTAATTGTAACAATTTTCAGGTTCTTTGGAGTTTTTCTTATCCTGGATAATTTTTTCTGCAAATATTGGTGGTTTTGTTTCTTGCTTTATAATCTTTAAATTTTAATTATGTTGTATTTTTTCTTTTGGTTAAACACAATGGCAAGAATTTTCTGATATATTGAATCAGAAACAGAGTTTATAAGCATTTCAATCTCCTCCCTTACTTTACGAACCGCTTTGCCGTAGGTTTTTGGTACATAATCTCCATAAGGTTAAGGAACTCCTTTCTATTTGCTACTAGTTAAGATATCTTAATGGATATTTTCTATTATCAAATGCTTTTCTCTACATTTATGTAGATAATCACATTTTTAGCTTTCTCTTTTAATCAGGTAATATGATGGATTTCATCATTAGATTTCCTAATGTTAAACCCACCTTGCTTGCACAGTAATCTCAGTTTGCTCATGAATTATAATCTCTTTAATGCATTGCTGGATTTCATCAGATAAGATTTTGTTGAGGGCTTTTTAAATTCATTCGTGAGAGAAATTTACCTGTAACTTTCCTCTTAATCAATCCCTGGCAAGGTTTGGTTGTCAAGATTATATTAGATTCACAGACTTAACTGAAAAGAGCCCTTCTTTGTGAATATGCATATTCACAAAGATTTTTTGCTTAGCCAAATTTTAGTCAGGCATTTGAACCTTCTCCTAACCCCATCTGTGTAACCACTTGTAAAATCCAGTTTCAGCAAAGAACTCTGCTAAAGTCAGTTTAGCAAGAACTGCCCACCTTCCATATCTAATCGCCCTTGAGATCTGATATTGTTCCTTATCCTCCATCATGCCTTAGGTGACGGCTTATCATCCTGGTCTGATCACCCTGTCTTATTAGCAAGAATTTTATTAGGGTGGTTTAGCCAGAATCCTCCTTACATCTGATCTTTCTTTTCTTTCTTTTTTTTTTCATCTGATCTTTCATGTTAGCAATTTTCCCTCCACTGACACCCACTGCAAGACCACCTAAGTGTAGCGGTACCTATGCTTATAGTGATGGTCTGAATAAAGTCTACCTTACCCTGTTTTAACCAGTATCATTTAATAATTTTTTCATCAATTTTACACACACACACACACACGTTTATTAAAGTTATGCTCTTATTATGCTTTCAAAATTTCTGTTGTAGGTATGGTAATGCCATTACCATTTTCATTCCTATTGTGGTTTTATTTGTGTCTCTTCATTTTACTCATTTTATTTTGCTAAATATTGTTTATTTCACTCTTTTTTAAAGAAAAACTTCCATTCTTTTGTTTGTTTTGATTTCCACTCTAAAGTCTATTGTTTCATGTTTTATTTATTCTTAAATTGTATTCTTGGCTCATTAATTTTCAGTATTTTATTTCTGTCCTAATATAACCAATTAAAGCTCTACATTTCACTTAAATTTCCAGCCTCATATTCTTAATAGAAAAAATGAAACAAACAAATAAGTTTATTAGTCAACTCAATACTAAGCATTAGAAAAACTGTTATTTATCTTATAATCTATAGCTTAGTTAGAAACATTTTTGGTAATTTTCAGATTGATTAGGGGCAAGGATATCTCATATTTGCTGATTTCTAATTTAACTGCATTTTTTAAAAAAAAGTGGAACATACGATAAAAATGTTGCATCATTTTGAGATATTGCTTTATGGCCAGGAACACAAAGTATTTTGTAAATGTGTTATGTGCATTTAATTAAAATGAATTTTCCTTAATTTTGATGTACAGCATTCTGTATATTTCCATTAAATCAGGCACTTTGTGTTAAATTTTCTATGTCTTTACTAGGATTTTGTCTCCTTTCTGTATAAGTGATTAAGCAAATTATGTTTTTCATGTTTTATATAATTTTCCCTCTGATATATACATATATACACACACACATACACACACCCCACACATATGATAGATATCATATACGCATTATATGTAGTGTTATATTTAGTACCTATGTAATAATAATTTATATATAATATACATGTATCAGTAGTTCTATTATAAACATGTATGTATGTATAATTTAAGATTATTTTGTCAGGTTTGTGAAATGTATATTTGTTCATTCCTTATTGCAATTGAATGTACTATTATTTCATGTTAAATTTCATGTTAAATTTCTTAGTTTCTAATTATTTTTTAAAATAAACTTTATTTTAGAACAATGTAAAATGTACTGAAAAATTGTAAAGATATTATAAGAGCTCCTATACCCAGTTTTCCCAATTACTAACATCTTATATTAGTATGATGATTTTTTTACAATTAGTGAACCAGTATTACTACATTATTACTACCTGAAGTCCATACTTTATTGAGACGTCCTTAGTATTTACCTAATGTCTTTTTTTTTTCTTCTTTTCCAGGATCCCATCCGCTATACTGATTACGTTGTGATGGCATGTCCCCTTAGGCTGCTCTCGGCTTTGGTAATTTCTCAGCTTTTCCTTGTTTAGGACAACCTTGACAGTTTTGAGGAGTACTGGTCCATTGTTTTTGTCTTTCTATTGGGATAAGTTCGATGTTTTCCTGATAATTAGACTGGGTTATAGGTGTTTGGGAGGAAGACCACAGAGGTAAAGTGACATTCTCATCAGATCATATAATGGGTACATTCTATCAAAATTATGTATCAATGTTGATATTGACCTTGATCACCTACCTCAGACAGTATTTGTCAGTAAATACATGAGGTTATCAATATCCTGAATACCTTGACTTGATCATTACACATTCTATTCATGGAAGAAAATATTATATGTACCCCATAAATAGGTACAAATATTATATATCAATACAAAAAATAAAATTTTTTAAAATAATGTTACTTCCCTTCCCCTTTCCATGCTGTACTCTTTGAAAGTAAGTTATTATGTGTAGCCCATGTTAAAGAAGTGAGGAGTTATGTTTTGCTTTCCGAAAGTGGAATATCTACATAAATTATTTGGAATATTTCATAAATTATTTGGAATATTTACAAGAGATTTGTCTTTACTTTCCCATTGATTTATTCAATTATTTGCTTATATTTATTCAAATATTTGCTTATATTTCTATGTAGTCTCAATAGTTATTTTACACATTTATTTCTACATTGAGTTATAATCCAATAGTGCTTTAATATTCTTCACAAAGTTTTCCAGCTTTGGCCTTTGGAAACTCTTTTAGTTGACTCCTGTGTCTTTTTTTATACCTCCATTTTTGTGCTTACTTTTGTTGATTTTATTTTTCAACATTTATCAAATTTTATTGCATTACAAGATGCCTCAGTACTATCTTCTGTATCTCCTGCCCCAGTCCTAGAAGCAGCCATTTCTATAAGCAGCCATAACTCCTTCTATTGAAGAGTTATATTAGAAACTATGTTGTAGTTGTCCTCATTGCTTCTTGGCTTTCTGAACTGCCAGAGCAAGGAAATGTGTGTGTGTGTGTGTGTGTGTGTGTGTGTGTGTGTGTGTGCATTAACCAATGAATATGCATATATCTACAAATTTTTCTATATATATAACCATCTGTCTCTACATGAAGCCAAACATATGTTTATACTGATGTCTTTAACTCTAATACTAATAATTAGTATGTTTTATTCACTAGTACTTTTTTTTTCTTTTTTCTTCTTTTTAAACTTTAAGTTCTGGGATACATGTGTAGAATGTGCAGGTTTGTTACATAGGTATACATGTGCCATGCTGGACACAGGAAAGGGAACATCACACACCAGGGCCTGTCTGCTAGTTGGAGGCAAGGGGAGGGAAAGGATTAGGACAAATACCTAATGCATGTGGGGTTTAAAACCTAGATGATGGGTTGATAGGTGCAGCAAATCACTAACACTTTTTAACTGTAATTCACTATATGGACCATAGTCACTTCTTCCCCTTGCTAATTTGAATCCTCCCACTCCAACAGTGAAAATCCTGGGTGACACCATTGGTTATCTGTTTACGTGATTGTTCAATTTCAGAATATATGGTTAATGATATTAAAATTGTTAATTCATAACGCCACAGTAAACAACTTTATAAACTACAATGCTATGTACACAGTTACTTTGGCCTTTAGTTTTACACACTCACTCGTTAGTTATTCAGTTAGTTAGCCTAAGTTATTTAGTTCAGCATCTTTTCCCCAAATCCTTCTGTAAAATGCTAACTATGTTTGTAATACAGGCAGATTCTTTTGTCACAGTCTGCATTCCATGCCAGTAATCCCTGACCTCCTAAATATTTATAAAATTGCATATCTAAGGTTCAAACATTTTACTTCAGAGTTCTATGGATTGTGGTAAATATATAGTGTCATATATCTGCCATTAGAATATCATATATAATAGTTTCACTGCCCTAAAAAAAATTCCTATGAATCATCTATTCAACTTTTCCTCCAAAGACAGGAGAACAAGAAAGCTTAAGGTGTGTGCAAGTGAGTGACTAAAATGACTATAAATGGAATCTGAACCCATCTAGTTTCTCACTTACATTTTTAATGTTATTTATTTAATTTTATACATTTTGGATGTAGTTATTTTGTATTCTGTGTCTGATAATTTCAATATCTGAAATCTTTGGTGATCCAAAATTTTTGTTATTTCTGCTTACTTCTACTCATAGTAGTTTATTTCCTCTTGAATATAGTAAGTAATATTGTTTTGTATTGTTAGTTTATATTTCACTGAAGTTAATCTGTCAAATTCTGGAAAACCTGAGTTGCAGGTTCTTGCCTTATAAGAAAATCTGCCTTGTTTGTGTTGGTTGCCAACAGATGCCATATAATTGGGATCATTTTAATTTAATGTATTTGTTGGAGATTTCCCTGACTGCTTAGATCAGGCCAATGATTGCAATTAGCAAGAGAAGGCAATTATTTTTGTGTCATGTTACTGCCCATTGGTCTCATTTCATTAAGTATTTTTGGAGGGATCCCTTAGAGTTTTCCTTACTTTTATAATCACAGAGACATGCTTTTAGGGGTACGCTTTTTTTTTTCATTTACCTAGGATCTAATTACACTAAATTAGGAGGCATCTTTAGAATACCTAGAATGCCATATTTTCAGATGAAATCCCATTAGTTCTGTTTTAAACATGTGGACTGTGAGAACTCCATGGAACATCTAAGTAGTCATACGTAGCAGGCCCCTAGAAATAGGAATCAGCTGCAAGCTTTAGTTTTGGGAGTCATCTGCACAAAAATGAGAATTGCAAATATAAAAAAATGATGATTCAAGGGATATCGATAACACATACATGTATTGAATATCCTCTCGGAGGGGCTCATAGAATTAGGCAGAGTCTATTACAATTTGGTGACACACATACCAAGATAAACATATGCACTAGGTTAGATGGGAGATAAAGAAGGTTCATGTGATCATTTTTGACAGGCAAAGTTTTTGTAGATGACAGCAAAGCTGTTGTCAGTCAATGTATATGTCAATTAGCAATGCACATTTTCAAAAGAATAGGCTGATAGTAGTTCTTAAATTGTGATAAAGCTACATGCATCTATATTATTTTGTACAACTTCTAAGCTTACTTCTTAGTAAATATTAATATTAAGCTGAAAAGGATCCACATTTTCTCCCATGCCAAGACCTTTGTGATTTGGTCCTTTATTATGGTTCCATCATTATTTCGTACAAGATTTTCTTTCACCAGAATGTTTCATGCACTCATCAGAATATTTATCTGAATATTCAAACTCATTTTCCAGAAATAAATATTTCAAAATCCCCTCAGGTAGTGAGAAGCAACATTTTCTTTGCTTACTTATATTATAGTTACTTTGAGTATATTCTACTTCTATTCTGTTTGTCTATTTTCTAGTCTGTAGACCTAAAAAAAAGTGAACAATAGTGTTTTCTTTACTAACAGATTGAAATTAAGAATATTATGTTGTTGTCCTGAAAAATCTCATCCTGGGAAACAAATCTAAAATATACGTAATTCTCAACATACAATTATGAGATTGTTATAATTACCCCCTTCTTTTGGTTAGAAAATAAGTCTCAGAGAGTTTAGGTAATATGTCCAAGGATACACAGCTTTCAAGTAACTTAAATAAGCATCTATTCTAGTCATTTTTTCCAAAGCCCATAATTCCTATAGATGCTGTCAAAGCCAGTTGCTGTGGGAGGAAAAAAAAAGATAACTAACAATATCAATAAATTCAGTGATCAGAAATCCTCTAGTCACCTTAGAGAGCCTAATTACAATAGAGAAGAAAGATTAGTAAAACATATTTCAAAATATTGTAAACTCTTTTACAGAAAAAAAATTGTTCTTGGTCCCAAATATATAAGACCAATGAATTAGTTCCCCAGTATTTGAACTCTTTTCCTTTTTTAAAAAATACTGCTGTTTTTCAAACCACTGAAGCATGACCCCAAAACTAAGTGTCCTTTTTACATATTGAAACATCCAGTAGAAATATAGAGATGTGAAAAATATCCAGTAGAGGACTCCTGCTTCCTAAATTTGGCTATGGCCTTAAGTCTGAGATTTGAACTCTGAAAGCATTAAACACAAAACAAGTGAGTCTGATGAGTGGTAAGAAAGATTGTGTGTATTATAAGGACAACACAGATCTAGAAAGGCTCGCAAAACCAAAAATGAGCAAAGACTTCAAGGGAGATTGTCTACAGAAGGAGCAAGTCAGCAAATTAGAAAAATAGTCATAGGCCAGTACGTTAAAGTTGGTAGTCCTAGAGAACACATGGGAAAGGATTCAGGCATCACCCCTGAAGAGTCATCTCGATCAAGTGTGACAAGTGGAAAGCAGAGATCTGATGCTTTTATTCATCCTTAGAAGTCTGAGCTCGGCTTGCTTTCACCTGCTAAGCCAGAGCACTCTAGCCTGCCAGGTCACCCTTAACTCCTCCTTAGACATCTCATGCAGAATTAAAATACTTGGATCTACCTGTAAACTGGCTTTTCAACATCTCTTATGAGTCTTATTTCTACCATTGCTGACCAGGATGAGTGGAACCTGAAAAGGCTATTGTTAGGTCCTTCAAGTTTTGTGACACTTGGCGTGTCAATTTGTTGGTTCATTCCTTCGTTCCTTTCTTGCTTCCTTCCTTCCCTCTGTCTCTCTTTCCTTCTGCCTCCCTTTCTTTCTCTCTCTCTCCTTTCTTTTTTCCCTTTCTCCTCCCCTCCTTTCCTTCCTCCCTTTCTTTCTTCTTTTATTCCAAGAAGCTTGGTTCCTTTATTGGATATTAGGATTAGAAACCAATATCTGGGTGCTAAGCATGCTCATTGCTGCTAGGTGTTGTTTCTTTTGGACCCTCCTAGCTGACAGGGTAAAAAATATGTGCATTCATACTAACCTGTGTCATGTATTTAACCAACTATATATATATGTTATATATATGTATATTATATATTATATATAACCAATAATATATATGTCAGATAGTTACATATAGAAACAGTTATATATAATATATAGTTATGTATAACTATATATATGAAACTATTTCTATACGTAACTATATGAATCTATATTTAGCTAAGCATGAGCTCATAGTGATTAATCCATAATCATATCAATCCATATAGTTTCCTCCTTGTCACATACTCAAAACTCTCACTCCAACAATGAGAAGTGTAGATCCTACTATGTGCCATACATTTACTCAATAGTTCTAATCTAGCATATATGTACGGTAGGATCAGAATTGATAGCTTGTACTCCCATGGCAAACAAAATTTTGCCTTTTGCCTTTAGTCTTATAGATGTCCATTGTCTGGATGTCTCACAGTTTATCCATTCACTTACTGAATGAAATCTTGATTACTTCTAAGTTTGGGCAATTGTGAATAAAGCTGCTATAGATATTCTGCTTACAGGTTTTGGTGTGAACATACATTCTCAACTCCTTTGAGTAGATACCAAGGTATGTCATTGCTGAATTGCATGATAAGAGTATATTATGTTTTTAATAAACTGTAAAACCATCTTTTAGAAGAAGATAGAATGTATGTTTTGCTGTTTTGGGATGAAGTATTCTATAAATATCCATTAGATTCAACTGTTTTTGCATTTCTCTGAAAAATAAATCCTTCACAAGTGGAAAGTGCATCTTGCAGTTCTTTCAGCTGTAATCCACTCTTACACTGATGTGGTAGTTGGGTATGGGGAGAAAGGAAGCTTTCTATAACCCTACAATTAAGCCCGAGTCTTTTTCTTAGTGACTTGTTTTATGAACAGCTTTTTTGAGGTATAATTGATATATAAAACACTACATGTATTTAATGTATGCAATTTGATGAGTTGAACATATGAATACATCCATGAAGCATCGCCATAATCATCGCCTCCAAAAGTTTTCTTGTGTCCCTTTGTGTGTATTTGTGTGTGTGTGTGTGTGTGTGTATGTACTATAAGAACACTTAACATAAGCTCTTAAGAAATTTTCCAGTGAACAATATAATATTATTAACCATCAGAACTATGCTATATAGGAAACCTTTGTAACTCATCTATACCACATAACTGAAGTTTTGGCAAGTTCTTAACTTCCCATTCTGTCATCTGTCTAACAGGGATTATGGGAAATACAGTGTCTAGCACATAATAGATTCATGATAAGTTTTAATGGATAAGTTCATAAATTCTCAGTGAAACTCTATGTAAAGCAAATAGTACAATTGCTTAAGAAATTATAGTTGCTAGTGTTAATATTATCTTACATATCATAATACTACAAAAATGGCATTTTTGACAGTAGTTAGAAAGGTGAGCATATCTCAGTTCAGCAGTTTCAAAAATTATTTTAAAATTTAATATATATATTTGTAAATAGAAAGAAAGGAGTTATACCAAGGTATGATTTTCCATCTTTAATATCCCATTTCTCATTATCTAATGTATATAGATCTGACAGTAGCTGCCTACTCTTCCCTAATTCTCCCATGGGTAACAGAAACATAGAGAGAAGGAAACTAGGGGATGGATAATCAAGTATTATCCCTTCATATCACCCTAGAAGAAATTGAGGCTCAAAGATGCTGAATAATTTCCTCATGTTCCATAGCTAGTTAGATTTTTCTTCTAAATAAGCCTATTGCACTTTACAGCTGCTCCCTAGGCCTGCAAAGTTGATAACATCTTGCAGCTTTCAAATATCCTCATCTAATGCAACAGTCATTAATTAAGCAGTTCTAAAATCAACTGAAAATATCTCTGGCTATGCTTTGATGAATACAGCCTGCAGCATTTTCAACTTGATTTTTTTCCTTGATTATGTTCTTGGAGATTATTTTGGATACATAAAGCCATTTTCTCAAAGATAGATAGGGAGATTGTATTGTCCATTTGGCTGACAAGAAATGATTTTAAATTGTTTCATAACAATCAATTTAAAAGGAGTATTTTGAATCCAAAGTATTTTCAATAAAGGCTCAGTGATATAGAATGAAAAGAGAAGCAGTGATATTACATGTAGGATAAAGAAAAATCAAGTAAGAAAAATATACCTGAGATTCTTGAAAAAATAATCTTGTTTAAAATAATCACTGTTTTGTTGTGAGTTTTAATATGAAAATTACTCAAATATATGTCATTTTAGTGTTCTACATTAACAACTCATATGGGTACCTTGCTAATATTTTCACTGTCATCTCTCTCACCAATCCCCACCATCAAGTCTGTAATATCTATTTTTTCCTGCATGTCTTACCAAATACAACATAGATCAATGGCTAGAGTCTTGTATATAATAAATAGAAAAAAATAGTCATGGATTTTAAATTGAGATAAGCTGAGACTGTGTCCCAGTACCATCATTTACTATACAACTATGAGTAGGTTACTCAAGTGCCATGAGGTTCACTTATTTTATTGGTAAAAGCTGAAAATAATAAATAATAAATAATTATGATAAATTATTTTATCATAATTAATTATATTTATAATTAATAATTATGGTAAATTATTTATCATAATTAATTATATTTATAATTAATAATTATGATAAATTATTTATCATAGTTAATTATATTTATAATTAATAATTATGATAAATAAAAATGAAATAAAATCTGGTGAAATAATAAAATCTTGCTTACTGCAAGAGTGAGTGAAAACATATATGCAATACCTCAGTGTAATTCTTGATATGTAATTGATATGTAAGATGACAGGAATTGTACCTGCAAGTATTATTATTGTCTATGAATCTGAACAGCCATTATGAGGTTAAACCTCCTCTTCCTAAGTTGCTCTGCCTTGTACAGCCTTCTACCTTGTGCTGGTGCTTCCAACAGCAATAAAACAGAGGACATATTTAATCAAATGTAGTACTTATATCTGAGATTGGAGCAGAACTTTGGTCCAGTCTTTCATTTCGTTCCTGCTTATTGAACAGCATCAACCTATTGGTAAAGAAGTAAATATTCTTTTCTTTATTCTGTAAAACTGAGAGGTTGGGGAGGTCTTAATGTATTACATAAATACTTACTGAAGATTGAGTTTGCATTGAACATTTGTTGAAAACTGGGTGTGCATTGATAAAAGACAGATTCTTGTCTTAGAGATCTTATTGTTCCTGTGAGATTTAGTAGGTAGTATTTATACTGATTGTAAGGACAAAATCAGTAAGAACTTAAATGAGGGAGCTTCAAATATATCAGGGACATCATGAAGTGTTTACAAAAAAGGTGAAACTGAAGGTTTTATCAGAGTTTACAGACAAAAATGGGAGCATGTTCTAGATAAAGATGAACAAAGCCATGTAGCTGTGCTATTATGTAATACACAGGAAAATACAATAAATAGGTGTCCTTGGATTATAAAATATTAAAGGGAAAATGTCAGAGGTTTAGGTCAGAATGGCATCTAACATCAGATTATCAAGGTTTATGCTAAAGGTGCTGGGTTTTAGTTTGTGGGCAGAGAAAAGCCATTGAAGGTTAATGAGTAGGGGAATCACAGAATCATATCATCATATTATATAAGTCACCTATCAAGCCTTGTATAAGGAGAACTAGAATTGAAGGAAGCTGGTGAGAGAGTGACCAGTGAAGAGGCCTCTGTAGCTGTCCAGGCAAAGCTAACACAGGCTTGGATAGAAGTTGCAATGGTAGATGGTGATTTAACAAGTATTGCCTAGATTTAGTAATTTTTGGGAAAAGTGAAAGAAAATGAAGAGTTTAATGATAGAAGAACTTCCTAGATTGAGAAACTAAGTGGTTAGAGTTGCTTTTAACTAAAGTCAGAAACTGAAAAGTAAAGCAAAAATGGGAAAAATGAATTAATTTGTAAATATTCTTAACTTGAGGAAGCTATGGGACATCCAGAGTGACTTATAAAATGATTTACTTAAAAATATGGGTTTAGCAGACATTTGTGACCACTAAAAGTCACTGAACACAGGGAATCCATAATGAGATTTGCATTTTAATTCCTGTATTCATGGAAGCAAATTAATTGGTAGCAGAATTCTGGAAGGAATATGGGTAGAGTCATCCAGATGACAGTTAGAAGTGGCTTTATTGTGATCATGACAGAGAAGATGGATAAAATTGAAAGAATTGTGAGTTATTAAGATGTCAGAAGAGTAGCTTACAGTCACTATTTGTTAACAAAGGTGAAACAGAGAGACCCTGATGACTACCTCCAAATTGCTACTTTAGAAGGCTGAGCAGAGGATGATACCATAGAAGGACACAATGTAAGAGAGGAAGAATCTATTAGTCAAAATATAAAGTTGCAAGTGACAAAAATTACTTCTTCAAATTAGCTTACACAAATAAACAAAATAATTCTATTGGAAATGTACAGTAGTTGTTCACAAAATCAAAGAAATAGCTAAAGGAAGCATGACAGCTTGGGATACTTTGGAGATCAGAATGAAAGACATTGTCATCTGATATTGACTTCTGTTTTTCTCTTTATCTCTCCTACTGTGTATGGTTTTTAAATTATGCTTAGAAATATGGCTCCTAGCACCTCCAGTTTAAATATATCTACTTCAATAATTCAGGAATCAAGAAATTTGCCTCTCTTAGCTTCTGAGTGAACCAGCCTCAGTCATAGGCATACCCCATGAACACATTTCTGGGACCAAAGACCAACAATGAATAGGCCTGCCTGGGTTGAATGAGGATGCAGGGTACACTGTGGGTGCTGAGCAGACAAAAACAAAGAATGTCAACTTTAAGAAGAATTGTAGAATACAAATCATGAGTTCTGATTGGGAAATACTGAGACCAAAGTTACCAGTGATTTATTTGAGTACAGTTGCCCAGTGATAAGTTGAATCAAGTAGAAATAAATTCTGGACTTGTGTTCAGAAAAGAAATTGGCTTAAGGTACAGTACCTTGAATGCACTAATATGATCCTTGGTGGTTTCTGTGTAGTGAACGACCTGACTGAACTTTGCATCTACCAGGTGAATTTCCCAGTTGGGTGTTAGAAGGATTATATAAGACAGCATGAATGGAAGCAATTGAGAAATAATTAGGAGTCTGTACATGGTACATTTTAGCAATCAGTGTGTTGGTCTTATAAATTCCTATGTTCAAAGTATATCATCAAATATCCTGTCTCCAAATGGAAAGTAATATGTAGATTTCTTCTGCAGTCTGCTAGCAAGAAACTTCCATTGTTTTCACATCACATGAAGCCAGGAACAGTAGACATATTCTTTGTGAGGATACTCTAAAGAAGTGTATGAAGTGCTAAATTTTGCTTGATATTTGTCAAGTTTCTTTTCTTCTACTCTCATTTTCAAAACCCTCAATTCATCATTTTGACAGGTATCTTTTGCTGTTTCTTTCATCCCAACTTAAAAAAAAAATAAAGCTCTAAACTAAGGTTATAAATTCACTGTTTCACACTTTGCTCAGAATGTTATTTCTACATAACTTTTTGCTTTGCAATAGCGTCTTCTTCAAGGTATCATTTAACCAATTTGTTCAAACACAGTAGAATTTCTGGCTCCATCACTGACCTCTTTAATAATGACTTCTTCTCTGTGCAAAAGGGATTTCCAGGTAAGGCATTGCTGGACTGGAGGACATATCAACTGTCTCTTCCTGTCTAGTGTGGATAAGACGTCTATTTTTCTTGCAGATATTGTGTGTACTAAAAATCTGTGAGAAAATTAATGACTTGACCTATGAGTAAGTCCTCCTAATAATGTATTTGCCTGCCAACCAAATTCTATATAACTTCTCATTGAAGACAAGTCTCTTGGCCCTCAATATGCAAGAAAAAATTATCATAGCAATATTTTCCTGCACTTCTACACACTCCATGTATCAGTCAGCCGGAAGTTTCTGGAGACCAGCACATAGTAGTTCATGTGAAGAATGAGGTGCATAGTTTGAAATTTGAAGTAAGACTCACATCAAAATAACCTAAACAATAAAGGATGATAGGAAGGAGGGGAATCATAGCCAAATAATTACTCATACATAAAAGAAGAAGTAAAGAATGAAGGAGTAATACTAACCAGAAAGTAAATGGATGCATTCTTCATTATATACAAAGTAATATTATTATTCAAAAGTATAGATCATTGATCTGTCCATGTCTCATCAGTAGTGTCTCCAATTGGCCCATATAAAATGAAGAGAAGTATGTGATGAGACCCATAGATTAAAACATACTTAAGAAATTTACAGTGATGCTTGAATTTTTCAAATTTTTACAAAACTGGAGTTTCAGAGTAAAGAGTTATTCTGAGAAAGCTGATGAGTTTGTCTTCTAGGACCAAAGACCAATTATGAATATACCTGCATGGGATGAATGAGGATGAAGGGTAAGCTGTGGGTATATGTAATTCTAAGAAACACGTTAATGTCTAAATGTCCATTCTAGCAGGCAGTTGGCAATGTGGATCTGCATTTGCAAATCATTCACACTATTATAACATCGGGTTGATTCCAAAAAAACCTCAATATATTAAATACCTTATCTATATAATTCTAAGAACTGAAATTTAAATGAAATGGATTGAAAAACATTACTTAGATATTCTCTATAATTTCCTGGCCAGAATGGATGCTTTCAGCCAATGTTCATTTGATTTATAGGTTTCACATAGTCAGAGGCAAAATTTCCATAGATGTGATGGTCAAAAGCAAAACATTCTAAAGCAAAGAAAGAAGATGGTGAAGGCTTCTGAAGGCCATCATTGAAAAACAACTGACTTCCTTCTAAACAGGATAGTAAATGGAAGATACAACAGTAATTTTCCAAATGCTGATTATAATCTAAAACGTGAAAAAGTTATTTTACCAAACTGGTATATATTATTGTATGTAGGTGTAATTAATCAAATCAGTGGTTAATATCACATTTATAATTAAAAGTAATACAAAATGTAGACTTATTTTAAGAAGACAACATTATATGAGAGAAGACTTACTTTAGGGCCTCCAGATATTATATGACTCTATGTATTTCCAATAAAAAGTTAAATAAACAATGTTATAATTTCCAAGCATATTAATTATATGTTACTAAAAGTATTTGTTTCAGTTTAAACTTAAAAAATGAATGAATGAATGTATCTGCATATCTTAATCCACGTATTACTAACTTATGTTCTTTACTAAATATTGACTTCAAAGCATATTAGTTTATTTAAATTGATGGCAACTTTTTAGCCTTATATTTTGACCTAAACAGAAAAGATTGAAAAAGGGTTGTATCAGAAATCCGAATGTCCAAATCATCTTGGATTTTAAAAAAATCTCTAAAATGTATTTAAAAATCAGAAAACTTTTTTATGTGAACATTTATTTCTCAAGATAAACTTATTTTAACACGTGCATATATTAAAATAATTTTAAAGAAATGACCATCACACCACATTTTAAAAGAGTGAAGAAAGTTTTTCAAAGGCTTCAAAAATGTTAGTTCTTTACAAACATTCTTCAATTCTGTAGGAATTCATATTTCTCAGGTTAGAAAACAGCTCATGTTGGTTAGATGACAAATTATAGATGCTAACAAGTTCTACAACTCTGATCAGCATCTTTTCTACTGTATGCTATAGTTCTGCTATGCCATATAGCTCCTGATTTTTTTTAAGTTTTATCCGGATAGTATTTCTACTAAAGATATACAAACTTTTTTCTTATTCCTGAAGACTCTCCTTTTAAAAAAGAAAGTTAAATACTTGGGTATTTTATCCATTGTTTCCCACAAAAAATCTATGCATTACTCTGGTGACAGTATCAAGCTGGATTACAATTAGTTGTTAACAAATTATCTGCTGTGGTGTGAATGTTTGGTCACTCCGCCCCTCCGCTAATTCATATGTTGATACCTAATCCCCAGTGCAATAGTATTAAAAGGTGATGTTCTTGGGAGGTGATTAGGTCATCGGGGATATCCCTCATGGATGAGATTACTGCCCTTATAAAACAGGCCTAAAGGAGCTTGTTTGGCCCTTCTGCCATCTATAAAACAGAGAGTGAGCCCCCACCACACAGAATCTGCTCGGGTCTTGATCTTGGACTTCTCAGACTCCAAACTGTGAGAAATAAGTATCCGTTGTTTAGAAGTCACCCAGTCTAAGGTATTTTGTTACAGTAGTCCAAGTGGACTAGGATACTTTCTCCCTAAAAAGTGACATATAAGAAACAGGGAGGTCGGACGCGGTAGTGCACTCCTGTAATCTCAGCACTGTGGGAGGCTGACGGTGATGGATCACGAAGTCAAGAGATCCAGACTATCCTGGACAACATGGTGAAACCCCGTCTCTACTAAAAATATAAAAAAATAGCTGAGCATGGTGGCGCGCGCCTGTAGTCCCTGCTATTCGGTAGGCTCAGGCAGGAGACACAGGAGACACGGTTGAGCCCAGGAGGTGGAGGTTGTGGTGAGCCGAGATCGCGCCACTGCCCTCCAGCCTGGTGACAGAGTGAAACAGACAGGCAGAAAGAGAGAAAGAGAGAGAGAGGGAGGGAGGGAGGGAGGGAGGAAGGAAGGAAGGAAGGAAGGCAGGCAGGAAGAAAGGAAGGAAAGATTTTTTCCCTTGGCATAAAGGCTGTTTCAATCATGATAAATGACTAAAAATATTTGATGACCCCCCCCTCAGGAAAAATTAGTAATATAATAAGCATATCTATTTGAATATTAACTATGTGTCAAATGTACAGAAAAAGCATTATATTAATAATCTCACTTTATTTCTCATAAAATTTCAAATGATAATTATTATAATTATTCTCAATTTCAAAAGATTTAGAATCTGTTTTTGTCATTCCAGTAATTCTGGAATAGCTTGGATAGGCTAATCTTCCCACATATAACAATTATAAAATTCAAAGAATTATTAAAAGTATGTATGTAGAAACTCGAATGTGACCAAAATCAGGCAGAAATTTTAAGAGATCCTGTTTTGAAAGGTACACTGCAGCATGTGTGATTTGTGATTTTTCAGTCTATTGCCCCAGGGTACTTTACAGTCCTCAAAATTTGGGTGGCAAAAATCCAGGTTTTCTGGCTTGAGATGTCAGATAAAAGACTTCAGGGATGTTAAAATAGCAATATGCTTAATGAAGTGGGGAGAAGAATGTTCTTGGAAAGTTATAAGCTTTCATATGTGTATAAAAAATTTATCCAAATAGTTGGCTGATTATATTACATATATTCAAACCAGATCTCAGAGGTTACAGCAAGAATGTACCAACTGAAAGTGGAGAAAAACATATCTCAGATGCTGCCTTCTACAAAGGAGAATGAGTTCCAAGTTTGACACTGAAGTTAACTCTCATTAAAACAGAAAACACTTTTTTGAAATAATGAGAAAATCCAGATCCTCTGCAAAACACCATTCACAGATATCATTATCTCATCAAGATTATTAGACATGTAAAAAACAGAAAAATGTGACGTATACTCAAGAAAACAAATAGCCAACATTACAATATTAAAGCAGATATAATAAATATGCTTATGAACTGAAGGAAAATATAAACATAATGAGTGAACTGGTATGGAATTACAACATAGAAATTGAAAGTACAAAAAGAACCAAATGGAAAATCTAGAACTGAAAGGAACAACAACTGAAAAATAAATCACTGGATTGGGATTAATAGAAAACATAGTAAGATAAAAAAGAGTCAGTATACTTAAAGAGAGACCCATGGAAATTAATAAACCTGAAGAGTGCAAAGAGAAGAAAGACTAAGGAAACAATACAATCTCAGAGGCTCTTATCATCTGTGGAATAATCTCGAGTAGGTTAAATAAATGTAATTAGATTCTCAGAAAGAGAGAAGAAAAATAATAGAACAGGAAAAAAAATAGAAAAATAATAAAATCCCTAAATCTCCTGAATTTTACAGGACATAAAATTCTAGATCTAAGAAACTCATTGAAACCCAAGCAGGAAAAGCAGAGAAACAGAGAATAAAACACACACTCAGGCACATCATACTCAAATAGAGGTCTGGATGGAGTACTTAATCTGATATCTGCGTCAGGTCATTAAAGAACTTCAAGACAATAAAATTATGCTTCAACATATCTTATCGGCTGCACTTAATGCTGATATAAGCTCAGGGGTAGACCTTGGAAATAAGTATATTAAAGAGATAGAATAGTGGGGGCGATATATCAGAAACCTCTATTTTAAGGAGGAAAGAATGTAACATGGGAATTAGCCCCTTAAAAAGACTTACAAAGGACTAAAGGAGCAGAAAGAGGCAACAATAGTGGAAACAGTTTTCTCCTGCCGTCAGCTCTAAAGAGAAGCCTAGGTGAAACATTACACATGTCTAACTCAGAATATTCAGCTCTTTCCCATCTTAGAAGGCTATTTCACTTTTAGAACACCTTATTTGACCCTCTTGCTTCTGTGATGGAGAAATAAATTCAGCTTCATTAATCACTATTTTAATTGATACCTACAAGACCATGCTGACTTTCAAAGATGTACAGTGTTGGATTAAAGTATAACTTTTGGTGACAGACATAGATTTAAACCTCTGCAATATCATTTTCCAGTCCAGTGACTTAATACAACAAGACACCATATTATAGAAAATTATAGCAAATTATGTACTGAATAATTACTATGAGTCAGACACTGTTCTAAGAGTTTAGGTATATTAGTATATTTTGTTTTCATAAAAACCTGATAAGATTTTATTTTGTTCTCATTATTCCTGTCACTCTTATTTTGAAGTTGAGAAACAGAGAAATTTAAAATCAGTTCTGATAAATTTGGGCCTTTTTCCATCATTTCTACAACAGGGTTATTATTAGGGAAACATGAGGTGTTACTACCAACACACCAGTATTATTACCACCATCCTGTCTACCTCCTCTGCTAATTATCACTACCACTATGACAACTATAAAATCACTATGTGCCAGGCATGTTGATACACACTTTTATAACAATTATAATAATTTCAATAATCTAATCCATATAAAAACGGCATGATGTAAGTACTATTGTTGTTCTCATTTTATAATTGAGGACCTCATATTGTAACTCATCAGGTTATACAGTTAAAAAGAGGTAAAGTCATGTCTAAAATCTAGATATGAAATCAATCTAGCAACTTATTAATGAAGAAAAACCATGATAATAATGACAATGAGGATAATAATGATGATGGAGATTATGGCAGATCTTTACTGATAAATTTTTCCTACAACAATCACTACTTACCTTACTAATGTTAACATTCTCACCCATCCAGGAAAGAATCAGCAATTGAGATATTAAACTTAAAAACTGTATCAAAGAGTACATGCTATAGCTTTTTAAACATTTTTCTCAATTAATCGTAATGTTTTCCAATGCATAGTGGATTGAAGTAGTGCTTTGATATAAGTGTTTTGGATTGAAATAATTATTCTAATAACAGAAAATAAAAGATGACAGTGTTTCAGGAAGAAAAAATACATAGTTGCAAAAATTTGAAAATCACTACAATGTGTAGAGCAAATATCTCCATTTAATTCAATCATGAATGCAGTCATCAAAATAAACTAATGAACATGCATGCTGTTCATGCTGAGTCTTGAAAAATAGTGAAAAATCTATTTTGAACACTATTTTTAAAGCAAGAATTCATGTAAAACAATCAGAAATTATTTTAACATTGAATCTTAACACAATATGTATTGCCACAGGCAGTCATAGAAATAATGAAAAATTGAGTCTTGGGTGTTATTTCCATCATTTTAGGTGCATATCAGACTAGCTTCAAAGTCCCTTTCACCTCTACCATTCTATAATTCAGTTAAACATTTTTGAAAATGTGCTGAGATAGAGGTCTTTATTAAAAGCTTGTCAGATAAGTTAGGGATTAATGTCATAGACAGCAAGATAATGTTTATATTCTAATTCATTGGAACAGTGAATTTTTTATGTCCCCCCAATGATCACATCTATAAAAATTTATGAATTCTAATATAACAATTTACTAACCACCTAGAAGAAGGGATTAAAAAGACATTTTTAATGTTAGTTGTGTTATAAAATTACATTTTGGTTTCATAACTATTAAGGCTATTATGTATCTCTCTAATATATATATTTTTATATATAAATATATATATATATACGTACCTATTTTCTTTTCTGTTGTTTTCTTTGTAAATAGGGCATATTGCATAGTCTCTATACTCATTTATAGAAAAGATTAAAACTATAAATCATTGCAACCCATACGCTGCCTACTTGAAGCTGAACATCCAGCACAGCGTAAGAAATGATGGAGATTTATGATGCTCAGACAATTCCTCTTACCCAACTTCAAGAAGATAAAGGGAAGGAGAAGATATCCAGTTAACTCAGTGTCCATAGACAATACTTATATAAACAGATGGGATCAGCTACCTGGAGGATAAAACCTCTGGGACTGGAAGAAGAGTGCATGAGAAGAGGTAGGAATGTACCGACTTTTGTATCTTCTAAATGTTGAGATCTCAGCTTTGCATGAGGTCTAACTGAAGATGCCTACTTTTATGACGCTCCGTCCAACCAATAATTATTCACATTAATTTTCTACTGTTCTAATCTCTAGTACATATTATGTCTTATACCATATTCAACTACATATAACTCTTTTTGCAGACATGTCACGTCTTATTTAATTCTGTAAATATAATTTTAAAGCTATTTTGAAATAATCGTGATATTTACCTTATTAGTACAACACACAACTTATTTTTTCTGTTTGCTAGTTTTGTTGTTTCTTGCTGAGATTAGGTACTGCTAATGTAACCCTTTATTCCCCGAGTTCAATATTAGACTACACTTTTCTTGCAGGTACCTGTGGGCTTATGGTTACCCTCTGCCAATGGAATAGAGAAGGAAGTGATTCAGCATAGAGGTTTCACTGCAGTACACTATCTTTAATCAACACTACATAGTTATTTTCTCATATTTCCTCATTCCTAGGACTTAAATACATTTTGTCTTTGATAATTTTCTCTTTCTCTCTCCATCTTTTTCTTCCTCTGTCCCTTTCTCTATCTTAGCATTATCTACCTCAGGCACTATGAATTTTAAAAATTTCTGTATATACTGGTATCTAATTAGGAACATATGTCATTGGTGTAGACACAAAGGAGAAATTTCCCTTTTGCACTTTGAAGGTTTACTGAAAATCAACTGGCAAAAGGCAGATTGATGGACATACACATGTAACAATGTGCATGGGGGGTGAATCACCCCAATGCCCAGTGTGGTACAGATGCTTATATACCATTGTTCTTAGAGGGAAGGGAGATAAGGAAGTGTGGATGATTTTAGCAGGGTAGTAATAATGTTTAGGGGGTTCAATGGGCTTGAATAACATTCAGTGGCCTGGGACGAAATCTGTTGGGTATGTAGAGCAGACAATAGTTTGTGACAAAATATATCCAGGTGTGTTTACAGACTTCAGGCTTTTCACAGGGATATGAGTGTAGTTAACAAAAACTCAGGGAAGGGAATGGAAGTAATTGTTTTCTTTTTTGTTGGGTCCAGACATTAGGCAGATAAAAGAACTGCAGAGAAAAGCTTCATCTTGTGCTTTGGGAGAGACAGAGAATTGAGAGGCAAAGGTGGTCCAGAATGAAGGTCAGAGGGAATTTGAGGCTTTTCCTTCAGTTCAGCATCTTAAGGTGTCATTGGTTGGGGGTTTATTAGTTTCTGAGCCCCAACACTGGAAAATTAAAGATTAAGTTCTTTTATAAGAATATAAGAGAATTTGACCAAAAAGGACTGGTCAAGAGGAGTGCTACAAACTTTGGTGCAACTAAGCACATAAGTCATAGTAAACTGTACTACATGAACACAAAGACAAGAAAGAGAACATTTTGATGACAACCATGTCCTCTTAATATCCCTATAAATACTTGTAATTTCCCGGCATGCCTTTGTCAGTTTTTGGTATACATATATATTCTTCTTGAACAATATAATCTGCTTATATGGCTTTGAGATTTGTATCTTTCAACCACATCTCTCCTTAGATTCAAACTTACATCTTAAATTGCCTACCTGGAATGTCTAATTAGATGTCACCTTATCTCAATAAACTTAACAATTCTCAAAATGAAACTCATTGTTCTTTCCTGAAAATGTGAATTTTTTTAAATTATCAATATTATATAAAATAATTATATACATTTTTCAAAACAGATTTGTGATTTCTTTCTATGTCTTACTCCCCACTTATCTAGTTATTGACCAAAAAAGTAAAGTTTATACCTCCTTAACCTCTATTTTAACTTTTGCCCTAATTGTGCAACTTAGCATATCTTCCTTGATTATTGCTATAACTTCTAAAATGATACAATGCATCAGAAAATCAACACCCAACAGCTAAAATTACATTTTTATAATGTAAGTTCAACTATGTTTCCCTAGTTAAAAACCATTCATTCAACACTTCTCCATTGCAACAGTGGTTTATAAAATTTGCCGTAAGTAGGATTTTTTATTTGTTTGTTTGATTACCAAAGAAGCCTTAGAAAACAGGCATTATATAAAGCAGATAAAATGATATTAAGACAAATGAACTTTAGGTTTCAAAACACTCAATACTGAGCTGAGTATGGTGGCTCATGACTATAATCCTAGTGCTTAGGGAGGCCAAGGTAGGGGGATGGCCTGTGTTCAGGAGTTCAAGACCAGCCAGGGTAACATAACAAGAGACAGTTTCCATAAAAAATAAGAAAATTAGCCAGGCACAGTGGCACGTGCCTGTAGTATGTGGTATGTGCCTGTAGTCCTACTAGAGAGGCTGAGGGGAAGGATCATCTGAGCTCAGGAGTTTAAGGTTATACAGACCCACAATCGCATCACTGCACACCAGCCTGGGCAACAGAGCCAGACCCTGTCTCTGATAACTAAGTAAATAAATAAATCACTCAATAGCCACAATTTATATTCAAGTATGTTGTAAGCTAAGAGATTGCAACAGTCTCCACCGTAAGTTGATGATAACTTCTTTAGTTTATGTCAAACAGAATTTAGTTCAAGGAAAGAAAAAAGAAAAATAAATTAATTTGATTTAAATTCAGTAAGATATGAAGTCACAAAATAGGCATAAATTATGAGCTATTACCATTTACCACATTTTAAAATGTTTATTGCACTCCACAATAGTCTATAACATACTTTTCAAACCTAGATGCTTGTACTAACATATAGTTTTTCATTTCAAAGTGGAAAACAGACGTTCAGTTTTATTACAACTTGACAATTGGAGAGTTATTATGACTTTACACAGATGTCAGGAAAAGAAAATATAAGACCTGTTAGTGAGTATAGAGTACACTTATTATAATTTGGTCATTTTGCTTCAGGCTGATAAACCATATTATTCATCTATTGTGTTAGGTTGCAAATATTCTGGATTGTTTCAGCATTGTTAATAACTTAGAAAATAAATATAAAGTATTTGAATAAACAAAGTTATTCTAAGGTCCATATCATTTGTTTTGAAATTTCCCATTTATTAAGGCAGTTTTCTCTCTGACAGTTTGATATTTCTGAGGTTTCTCTAGCAACCATATATATATACATATGTCTCTCTCTCTATATATATGTCTATATGTATATAGATATAGTTCTATAGGGCTTAAGGACCACACATACAGGAAAACATCTATTGCTTAATATAAAGTTGGGAATCTGTCTCTTGTGAGAGATAGGCGATCAGAGAGGGAACACACAATCAAGTATCATTTTACTCTCTTAAAAACAGAGTGTAATTAACCGTTATTTAGGTTCAGTAAAAATAACTTATTTAAAAATTCAACAATTAGTTTGGCATCTTGTCTTTATTGTGATATAGTTATTGAAAATTTCATCAACCCTAGTAATATAATTGACTCATCACTGATTATAAGAAGTAGCCTAGAGCAGAAAGCAGAGTAAGGAGTCCTAGGTCTTCAATCTGGTTCTACTTTTTCTTTGTTGTTTTATAATATGTGAAAAGCCTACATCTCTGAAACTCAATTTAATTCTCTGAAAATAGAGATAATCGTATCTGCTTCAGGGGAAGTGGTTAGGAGTAGCATTAATTCAGGTAGTATCTATCATATCTGTAGGTAAAGTAAGTACACAATAATTTGTAAATATTTTTACTTTATGATTTTACAAATTTAGCCATCATGGAATAACTGAAATTGAAAGAACATAAATTTATATATGATGTCAATATGAGAGAGATAATATTTCAGATGTAGAGTAAAAGTCAAATCATCTCTTTATACAGCCTTATGATGTCAGGTCATAGATATTTAGATAAATTTTCCACACCATACATTACAAGAAAATATGAAGAAAGATCTATCAAATGACTCATAATAGTTTCCACTCATGGCATATTATAGATGTGATTGAATTTCTTAAATAAAAATTATGACATCTGGTCATCCTGATTTTAAAAAATGTGGAAAGATAAACTGCTTATTGTAAATATAGGAGCACAACATTTTTTTTGTTGTTGTTGTTGTTGTTGAAAGTGACATTTGAAGGCAGGTACATTTTGGTGAAAACAGGATTAGGAAAGTAAAGTTTCTTCCCAGGCCCGAGTAAGAGAATGCCACAGATTCCAACTCTTAATGACATGCTTTCTAAGGTATAAAGTATAAGATAAACCTTCATAGGAGACTCTGGGTATTATATGATCTAAAATGTCATACTGTAAAATGTGAACTTTAGAAAAATGTTAATCCATATTACAGAGTTTCTCTCATGTCATAGCCACAACATTGTTCAATTATCACTCATTCCTAAATCCCCATATTGGAAGTTGTCAGCTGTATGTACCAACACTTCAAAGAGATTGAGAAGTGGCCAGGATCTAGAATATGCAGTGATGATAAGTAAAATTAACATGTATAGACTAATTGTGAGAAGAATGAAAGCCGTTTAAGGCTTACCCTTTGGTGACTATGCCCATCTCAAGCTGGAGTTGCTGTCTGTTCCAGTTTACAGTCACAACGGAGCAAAGAGTAACAAGAGACACACACATGACTGACCAGATCCCATATGCATATCCCTGCCTGTGATGGCTCATACTTGATTGGATTGAAATATGCAAAGCATTGTTCCTGGGTGTGCCTGTGAGGGTGCTGCCAAAGGAGATTAACATTTGAATCACTGCAGTGAGAGAGGCAGACCCATCCTCAATCTGGATTTGCACCATCTAATCAGCTGCCAGTATGGCTAGAATAAAGCAGGCAGAAGAATGTGGAAAGAGCAGACTTGCTGAGTCTTCCATCCTTCATCTTTCTTGCGTGCTGGATGCTTCCTGCCCTCGGACGTCAGATCATCAGACTCCAAGTTCTTCAGCTTTTGGAATCTTGGATTTACACCTGTGATTTGCCAGGGGCTCTCGGGCCTTTGGCCACAGACTGAAGGCTGCACTGTCAGCTTCCCTAATTTTGAGGTTTTGGGACTGGGACTGGGACTGGCTTCCTTGCCCTTCAGCTTGCAGACGGCCTATTGTGGAACTTCACCTTGTGATCAATCTGGTGAATCAATATTCCTTAATAAACTCCCCTTCACATATATATATATATATATATATATATATATATATATCTCCCATTAGTTTTGTCCCTCTACAGAACCCTCATACACTGCCTTAATTGTGTAATAACAACACTCCTCCTGATAACCAAGCTCAGAAACTGACCAATGAGATGACTTCTTGTATTGTTTATCTATTACTGCATAGCAAATTACCATAAAACCTTGTGGCTTAAAATAACAAACACTATTTCACACAGGTTCTGAGCTTCAGAAACCCAGAAGCAACCTATTTGGTGGTTCTGGCTAATGTTACCTGTGAGGTTGTGGCAAGATACAGACCAGGTCTGCGGGAATTTGAAAGTATGACTAGGCAGGAGGGTCTGCTTTCAAACTCACTCCTGTAGCTATTAGCAAGAAGCTTCAGTTCCTTCGAATGGCTCCTCATGATAGGATGTTTGTATTCCCTCAGAATGAATAATCTGAGAGGGAGGGAGGGAAGTGGGGGGTGGGGGGAGAGAGAGAGAGATAGAGAACTAAAGTTGTAGTGCCTTTTTAAAATAAACCAGACTGAATTTTCACACTACTGCTTTCTCTTTAAAATGAAAAGATATAGTGGTTAAAGATTTTACTACATTATCATAATTCTTATCAGCAATAGTGTTTCCTTATATAGTGTAATAAGAAATAAAAACAATCACCTACATAGCATTCTTGCCAAAATATTTATGTGGATCTCTTCGTAGGTAAGTATTAGACAAATCCAAAATATGAGACATGTGCCAAGATAACTGATATGACTTCTTAAACATAATAAGGTCATTAGAATTTAGAGACTTAATATAGCCCAATGCAGTATGCAAACATAGACTAGATTCTGGTTTGGAAAAAGAGGGCTATAGAAGACATTATTGGGAAAACTGACAAAATGTGAAGGTTTTGAAAATGGATTGAATATTTACATAACTTTATAAAATTAGTATTGATTTTCTAAGATTTAATGATGGTATTGTAGCTATATTGGAGAACATCTTTATCGTTAGAAGATACATGATGAAGTATTTGATGATAATGTGTAATGAAGCCTGAAGCTTTAAAAAAATTAGAGACATGGATGAAGCTGGAAGCCATCATTCTCAGCAAACTATGGCAAGGACTAAAAACCAAACACAGCATGTTCTCACTCATAGGTGGGAATTGAACAATGAGAACACTTGGACACAGGAAGGGGAACATCACACACCGGGGCCTGTCGTGGGGTTGGGGAATGGGGGAGGGATAGCATTAGGAGATATACCTAATGTAAATGATGAGTTAATGGGTACAGCACACCAACATGTCACATATATACACATGTAACTAACCTGCACACTGTGCACATGTACCCTAGAACTTAAAATATAATAAAAAATAAATAAAAGAGTTAGAGAAAATAATGAAAGAGAGAGAGAGAGAAAGGGGAAGGAAGGGAGGGAGAGAGAGAAGGAAATTCAGAGAGGGAGAGAGAGAGAACAAATGTGGTAAATGTGGAATTATATTACTTGGTAAATCTAGGTAAAGAACAACAATATAGTGATGTTCATTGAACTTTTCTTCCTAAGATTCTCCATGTTCTTATTGCAGTCCTCTTCCAGCTTCCTTTAATGTTAACATCTTACATAATCATTGGGTATTTGTCAAAGCTAAGAAATTAAAAATTGGTATAATACTATTACTAAATCATAGCTTTAATGTGAGTTTCACCATATTTTTCACCAATGTTCTCCTATTCTAGGATTTAATCCAGAATATCATATATCATTTAGTTGTCATGTCTTTTTAGTTTCCTCCAATCTGTGACCATTTTTCAGCCTTTCCTTGTTTGTTGTAACCTTAACATATTAAAAGCATCACAGTACTCCTCAAACTACTACAATAATATCTCATTGTGTGTCTCTAGCATATTGTATTTTCCATATTTATATGTCATGTTTGCCAAGTTATGGGATTGACACCAGCTACTCTCAATCAAATACTGTACTCCAAACATAGCCTTATTCATGTCCACTCCTGGGCTCACGTACACCAAAGAGATAAATTATTGAATCACAAAGCTTAAGTGTACATTTCTATTTTTTAAATATTTGTTTTATTTCAATAGCTATTGGGGTACAAATGGTTTTTAGTTACAGAAATGAATTGCAAAGTGGTAGAAGTCTGAGGTTTTAGTGCACCCATCACCTGAATAGTGTACATTGTACCTGATAGGTAGATTTTTATCCCTCATCACCCTCCCACCCTTCCCCTTCCGAGTCCCCAAAGTCCATCATATCACTCTGCATGCCTTTGTGTTTTTGTAGCTTAGTTCTCACTTATAAACGAGAACATATGGTATTCTGTTTTTCCTTCCTGAGGTACCTTACCTAGAATAATGGCCTCCAACTCCATTCAAGTTGATGCAAAATACATTATTTTGTTCTTTGTTATGGCTGAATAGTATTCCATATTCCATATTGGAATGTGTATTGGAATGTGTATTGGAATACACATATTCCAAATGTGTATATATACCACATTTTCTTTATTCACTCATTGGTTCATGAGCACGTAGATGGGTTCCATATATTTGCAACTGTAAAGTGTGCCACAGTAAATATATGCATGCAGGTGTCTTTTTATATAATCACTTCTTTTCCTATGGGTAAGTACCTAGTAGTGGGATTGCTGTATTGAATGATAGATCAAAGTTTTAGTTCTTTAAGAAATCTCCATACTATTTTTCATGAAGGCTGTATTAATATACATTCCCACCATCAGGATATAAACACTGCCTTTTCACCACATTCATGCCAGCATCTATTGTTTTTTTACTTTTTAATAATGGACATTCTTTCAGGAATAAGTGTTATCTCAATGTGGTTATAATTTGCATTTCCCTGATGATTAGTGATGTTGAGCTTTTTTTTTTTCATATTTTTTGGCCATTTTTATATTTTCTTTTGAGAAATTATATTCATGTCATTTGCCCTCTTTTGGTTGGGATTCCTGTTTTTTTCTTGCTGATTTGTTCGTGATCCTTATAGATTCTGAGGATATTAGTCCTTTGTTAGATGTATATTTTGCAAATATTTTCTCCCATTCTGTGGGTTATCTGTTTACTCTGATGATTTTTTCTTTTGTTAGAGAAACTTTTTAGTTTAATTAGGTCCCATTTATTTATTTTTGTTTTATTTGCATCTGCTTTTGGGGTCCTAGTAATAAATTCTTTGCCTAGGTCAATGTCCAGAAGAGTTTATCCTAGGTTATCTTTTAGAATTTTTATGGCTTCAGGTCTTAGATTTAAATGTTTGATCCATCTTGAGTTGATTTTAATATAAGATGTGGCTTTCAGGCCACAACCCTCCCAATTTACCAGCAAAGCTGAGGCACACAAGTCCTGTGCTAGTCACTGCAGCACACTTCCCACTAGCTTCACCTTTTTGCCACAATATCTTGATTCAGGTCTATGATAAACTAGATGCAAATTCTGGCAATTTTGCTTATTTCCATGAAAAGTTTTACTTAGGAATTAAAGAGGACTTGGCAAGGCCACAGACAGAGAAAACAGCCTGTCTACAACTTTTCCTTTTTCTTTCCTCAAATTTCTTTCCATTTGTTTCTTATTCTCTTCCTCTCCACTTGATCTTAGGAACTACAGAAATAAAATATCTATAATTGAAGATGGATTCTCCTTTCCCTAAAAACTTTGGCATCAATGTCCTCCCAGGAACTGGTGAGAGAAGAGAGACAGACCCTCTTATATTGTTTTATATTGTTTTATACTCAGAAAAGAAAAGAAAAGCGAAACAAAAGGCAGGTAGCCCGGCGCCTAGGAACCAGACCCGAAACCAAGGAACCAGACCCGAAACCAGGCCTGGGCCTGCCTGACCTAAGCCTGGTAGATAAAGATCGACCCCTGACCTAATCAGTTATGTTATCTATAGATTACACACATTGTATAGATAAGCACTGTGAAAATCCCTATCCTGTTTTGTTTGGATGTAATTACTTGTGCCTGCAGGCCCCAGTCATGTATCCCCTGCTTACTCAATCAATCATGACCCTCTCACGTGCACCCCCTTAGAGCTGTGAGCCCTTAAAGGGGACAGGAATTGCTCACTCAGGGAGCTCAGCTCTTGAGACAGGAGTCTTGCCAATGCCCCCGGCCAAATAAACCCCTTCCTTCTTTAACTCGGTGTCTGAGGAGTTTTGTCTGTGGCTCATCCTGCTACATTTCTTGGTTCCCTGACCGGGAAGCGAGGTGATTAATGGACAGTCGAGGCAGCTCCTTAGGCGGCTTTAGCCTGCCCTGTGGAACATCCCTGCGGGGGACTCCAATCAACCTGAGCGACGCGGATCCTGAGGGCGGTTCCGGGTAGGCATTTGCCCCAGTGGGACACCTCGCCAGAGCAGTGTGTGGCAGGCCCCTGTGGAGGATCAATGCAGTGGCTGAACACCGGGAACGAATGGGAGCTTGGAGTCAGGACATGTAAATCTTGGTAAGACTAGTCTTTAAAACTTGCCCACTCCATTTGAGTGGAAGCGTGGCCTGATCACTCATGGCGTGCCTTTATCGGCACTTTGGTTTTGGTTTTGACTTGGTTTGAATTGCTTGACAAGATTGGTCTTGGGAACTTGCCCACTCCATTTGAGTGGAAGCGTGGTCTGATCACCCACGATGTGCCTGTACTGGCACTTTGGTTTTTGTTTTTGACTTGACTTGGATTGCTGGATACTTTGGTTTTGGTTTTGACCTGGCTTGGATTTCTGGATACTCTGATTTTGGTTTTGATTTTAGTTTGGTGCAAACTGCAATAGTGTGTGTGCTCTTTTTACCCATTCTTTGTTTTGTGGTGTGCGTGTGGTATGAACGTGGTGTTTTATCTCAAAGAAGCATAGATCAGGCACAAATAAGTCCACTCTACTAGGAACTATGTGGAGAAATTTCAAAAAATAATTTAAAGGAGACTACGGAGTACTATGACACTAGGAAAACTTAAAACTTTGTGTAAGATAGACTGGCCAGCATTAGAGGTAGGTTGGCCATTAGAAGGAAGCCTGGACAGGTCCCTTGTTTCAAAGGTATGGCACAAGGTAACCCATAAGCCAGGGAACCCAGACCAGTTCCCTGGTCTGACACTTGGTTACAGCTGGTTTAGACCCCCCGCCCCTAACACACAGTGGTTGAGAGAACAGCAGCATAAGCGGTTGGCAGAGGCAAGGAAAGACCAGCAGAGAGACAGAAAGGAAAGAGACAGAGAGGAAAAGAGGCAAAGAGAGAGAGGAAGAGACAGACAGAGAGGGAGTCAAGGGGAGAGAGAGAAAGAAAGAGAGAGGCAGAGAGAGAGAAGAGACAGAGGCAAAAGGAAAGTCAAAGAGAGAGACAAAGTCAGAGAGAAAAAGAGAGGGAGATACAAGTAGTTAAAAAAAAAAGTGTACCCTATTCCTTTAAAAGCCAAGGTAAATTTAAAACCTATAATTGATCATTGAAGGTATTCTCCGTAACCCTATAACACTCCAATACCAATTTGTTGTCAGTGTAAACAAGGGCGTATCCCGAAAGCACTGAGGCCTTCCTATGAAAAATCCTTAATCCAGTAACATTTGGATGGCCCAAATGCATTCAATCTGTAGCAGCAACTGCTTTGCTAACAAACAAACAAAAAAAAAGGTTAAAAAAATAACTTTTAGAGGAAACTTCATTGTGAGCACACCTCACCAGTTCAGAAGTATCCCAAGGAAAAAAAAAAGGAAAAAAAAGTGGGGGGGTGGAATTTATATAAAAAGAGTATTATATGGTAAATTCTTGTCCTGAAATAAATTAACTGGTTGTTTAAAGAAAGAAATATTTGTAATAAGTCAGAAAGTTGAGGCATGTCGAAGAATTTTCTGTGAAAGTCATAAAAGAGAAAAATGTTATAAAAAATAATTTATGCAAAAAATGTTGCATAATTTAAAAGTAACTAGGCCTCTTGAATAGTTTGAAAAAACAGTTTATGTGCAAGGTGTATAAGAAAAGTAAAATATACCTTTGGTAAAAGGATTATAAGGAGGCATAAGAATATACATTTTTACCTACATTAAAAAGTTAAAAAAATTATTGTTTTGAAGGTTTAAGCAAGTTTTAAAATGTTAATTGTAAAGAAAATTCTGTGTGTAAACATATTAGCTAAAGTTAAAAAGGTATCATCCAGTTTTTCTGTGAACTGGACATTAAAGTAAAAACACAACAGGTTTTTCTTAAAGCACCAACCTGCTCTTTAACAAAAATTATAAAAGGTTAAAAAGAGTCTATAAAAACTTACCTTATGGTCAAATATGAAAAATTGGATAAATATGTCTACAAGGTTTTATTAAAATTAAGTTTAACATTAATAACACACTAATATAAAGGTAAAATTTAGCCTATCTGGTATAAAAATCATACAAGAAGCATTATTAAATATAAGATGGTGTTTAGCTTTATTTGGTCTAAAAACTAATAAAAATAGGTCCTAAAGAAAACATTCATTTTACTAGAGGATCATAGAAGTTAAAGACTTAAAACAAACTTTGGCAATTAAGGCAGCATACCAAGATGCAAATGCCTGGTTGAAATGGATCGAATATTCCATCTGCACGCTAAACAAAAGCAATTATTATGCTTGCGCACATGGCAGGCCAGAGGCCCAGATTGTCCCCTTTCCACTAAGGTGGTCCTCCAGTTGACCACGCGTAGGCTGCATGATAGCTCTTTTCTGGGATTCTATAGCCTGGAGTAATAAGTCATGCCAAGCTCTCTCTGCTATATCCCGAAGTCCCTGTGAGTCAGCCCCTGAGGGCCATCCAGCCTCTGTCTCCCAACACTAAGTTCACTTCGTGTCTCTCATGACAAGGAGGAAACTTAGCATGCCTTGCAGAGCTGAAGGGATGCGATGAGCTTAAGAATTTTCAAGAGCTTATCAATCATTCAGCCCTTGTTCATCCCCAAGCGGAATGTGGTGGTATTGTGGCAGACCTTTACTGGGCACTCTGCCAAATAACTAGAGTGGCACTTATACTTTAGTCCAGTTGGCTATCCCTTTCACCCTGGCATTTCATCAACCAGAAGGAGGAAAAATAAGACATCATAAAGCCAGAAAAGCCCCCTTATAGGTCTTTCAACTGTCACGTTCATTTAGACGCAATTGGAGTCCCACGAGGAATACAAGATCAATTTAAAGCTTGAAATCAAATAGCTACAGAATTTAAGTCAATATTTTAGTAGGTGACAGTTAATAAAAATGTAAATTAAATAAACTACATCTATTACAACCAACAGCAACAAGCTTTTCATGACTTAAAAGAAAAACTCAGCTCGGCCCCAGCCCTGGGGCTACCTGACTTGACAAAACTTTTTACACTCTGTGTGTCAAAAAAAAAAAAAATGACAGTTGGAGTTTTAACCCAGACTGTAGGGCCCTGGCCAAAGCCAGTGGCCTATCTCTCAAAACAAAGGCTGGCCCTCATGTTTAAGGGCCCTGGCAGCAACGGCCCTGTTAGCACAAGAAGCAGATAAGCTAATTCTTAGGCAAAACCTAAACATAAAGTCCCCCCCATGCTGTGGTGACTTTAATAAATACCAAAGGACATCATTAGCTAATGAATGCTAGACTAACTAGATACCAAACTTGCTCTGTGAAAATCCCCACATAACCATTGAAGTTTGCAACACCCTAAACCCCGCCACCTTGCTCCTGGTATCAGAGAGCCCAGTTAAACATAACTGTGTAGAAGCATTAGACTCAGCTTATTCTAGTAGGCCCAACCTCCAAGACCATCCTTAAACATCAGTAGACTGGGAGCTGTACATGGATGGAAGCAGCTTTGCCAACCCCTGCAAAGTGACTCTGAAAAAGACAAGCCCTGCTCCAGTCACACCTGGAAGCTGACTGGTCCATGCATGGCCAAAGCATGAGAAAACTCATCACGGGACTCATTTTCCTTAAAATTTGGACTTGTACAGTAAGGACTTCAACTGACCTTCCTCAGACTGAGGGCTGTTCCCAGTGTATACATCAAGTCACTGAGGTAGGACAAAAGGTTGCTATGGTCCTATTATTTTACAGTTATTATAAGGATATTAGAACTCTAAAAAAAACTTGTTTATATAATGTTATTCTATCCAAGGTATGTAGCCCAGGAAATAACCAACCTGATGCGTGTTATGACTGATTTTAAGGCTCCCATGATCACAGTTTTTTACAAATAAAATTAAGGACTGGTCCTTTTCTAGGTGACACAAGTAAAATAATAGCCAGAACAGAAGAAAGAAGGGTCCCCAAGCATATAACCCTAAAATTTAATGCTTGTGCCAGTATCAATAGCAATCGGCATAGAATAAGATGTGGTTCTTTAAATTGAAAAAGAAAAAATGAAAAAAATCCTGTCCACCTTCAGCAAGGGAAAAGTGGCCATTCCTATACCAGTGGTCAGTGTAATCCCTTAGAACTAGTAATAACCAACCCCCTTAATCCTCGCTAGAAAAAAGAGAATGTATAACCCTAAAAATTGATGGAGCTGGACTGGATCTTCAAGTAAATATCGTGGTTTGAGAAAAAGTTTATAAATGCTCTCCTGAGCCAGTATTTCAAACCTTCTATGATGAACTGAACGTGCCAGTACCAGAAATTCCAGGAAAAACAAGAAATTTGTTTTTGCAATTAGCCAAGCATACAGCCCAGTCTCTCAATGTCACTTTATGTTATGTATCAGCACAAGTGTACTATATGAATCATTATCAATCTATTGCACAGAAAGACATAAGTAGCAAAAATAAGAGAACTCCCACTAATAAAAAGTAAAAGTCTCAAAGGGGGGAAATGAGAGAAGACAGACAGACCCTCTCATATTGTTTTATATTGTTTTATACTCAGAAAAGAAAAGAAAAGCAAAACAAAAGGCTGGTAGCCCAGTGCCTAGGAACCAGACCTGAAACCAAGGAACCAGACCCAAACTAGGCCTGGGCCTGCCTGACCTAAGCCTGGTAGATAAAGATTGACCCCTGACCTAATTGGTTATGTTATCTATAGATTACAGACATTGTATAGAAAAGCACTGTGAAAATCCCTATCCTGTTTTGTTTTGATGTAATTACTGGTGCATGCAGCCCCCAGTCACGTACCCCCTGCTTGCTCAATCAATCATGACCCTCTTGCGTGCACCCCCTTAGAGTTGTGAGCCCTTAAAAGGGACAGGAATTGCTCACTTGGGGAGCTCGGCTCTTGAGACAGGAGTCTTGCCGATACCCCCGGCCAAATAAACCCCTTCCTTCTTTAACTCGGTGTCTGAGGAGTTTTGTCTGCAGCTTGTCCTGCTACACTGGAAGTGTCACTTTCCAGCAAAAATACCATTTAGTAAAAGCAGCTTTGCCCCTAAAAGGATTTCTGCTGCTAGGGGTTAATGAGATAATAGCATTGGCAACCCATAACTCTTTTTAAAATGTATTAATACAAACCATTGCCATTATGTTAATAGACAGCCTCATATTTACCATTTATTATTTGCTGGGAAAAGTTTTTTTTTCATACTAGTCTTTCAACATAGAGCAGAACTATATAAATTGTTGTTTACTTGAAGATTTTTTGTGTTATATTTCTTGGGTTTTGGTGTCAATTTCATAAAATAAATTGGATAGCTATCTTCAGTTCTCCGTGTTGTGCAAGAGTTTATATAGTATCTTCTCTTCAAGAGGTTAAAGTATCCTAATGTTACTGCTGGAAGATAGAGTGACTGTTTTATACATATCTAAGATAAACATCATGTAACTATATTACTATATAAATATAATTTCAATATCAAATTTAGTTTATATTCAGATTTACTGTTCCTTCCCAGATAAAATAGATTTTCCTCAGGAAATGACTCATTTCACCTAGATTTAATAAGTTATTTACATGAAATTATATAGTGTGTTTTTTTAAAAAATTTCTTCTTATGTATTATTAAGCTTTTCATATTTGATTTACATATCTCCTTTAAAAATGTTGTTATTTTTTAAAAATGAATAATTTAATGCATTTAAACATTTACTTACAAATACACACAATTTGACACAAATGCAAAATGTGATCCTATACATACAATTTTCCATTCCCTTTTTGTACTTGTGTGTTTCTCTCTCCTATTCTGTTAACTACTTTGACCAATGTCTCACAAAGAAAATAAAGACAATTAATCTACTTTTTAAAATTATCAGAATAATAGTATGTATATGTGAGAAATACATATACACATCTACAGAGTTATATATCATATAGCTCAAATTAATTACTTTATTGGCTAAATAATATTTATTATGTACCATAATTTCATTATCACCCTATTGATAAGGCAACATGAAATCAGCACCATTTTACAGATGTTTTATTTATCTTTTCTTCTAGGTGGTTACTTTTGTAGTAGGAAAAGCTATTTATCCGTATATATAATGAATTCTGTATTAATAAGTTCAACTTTTATTTCTAGTCACTCTCTCTACTTTTTAAACTTTATTTCTGTGGTTCATTTTCTAATTTCTTAAGATGCCTACTTAGGTATTTTATTTTTACAATGAAGGCATCTGGTGTTAAGCATTTTCTTCCAAGAACAGATTTTTTTTTTCTCCATACTGATTTTTTTTAATCAACACCCTAATTTTTGTTATCACTAATATATGATATTTTCTTTGAATCAGGCATTATCAAGATTTACTTATATAACTTTAAGAAGTTATCTTATTTTGTTCTCTTTTTATAAAAGCAGTTTCTCATTTTATTGAATACGAATGTGTTTTTACCATTGTAGATTGCTTGTCCCCTTTGCCTGAGCTCAAAAATATTCCCTAGATATGCTAGATTTATATCTTTATCCCTTTGTTCTGCCTAGAAATAAGTGAACGGTTTCAATATGCAAAATTTTATTTCTTCAGTTCATGAATATATTCCTCCCTCATAAGTTTTTTATTGCCTTTCTTTCATGTATTACTATGATTCACAATATAGCCTCAGAATCTCATATGTTTGGCCTCATGATTTCAATTTTTATTTCTTTGCATATTTGTTCTGTGTATTCAAATATGCCTTTTATCTGATTTTCTGGCCACTCACTTGGCTTTCAATAGTGATCATTCTGTTCTTCAATTTGTCTTCTGAATTTAGTAATTAATGTGACAGAAAATTCTAAAGGCTCATTCAATGTATATTTTCTCCTTTCTTACAGAATAAATATCTCATATAATTTGGTAATATAGCCAACTAAAATGTTCACCTTCCTAGATACTCTTGCATTTGGTGGTGGTCAAAGAGCTCAGCTCTAGCCAATAAACTTGAGGTAGAGATTGCTGGATTTGGGAGGTGTCCAGGAACTTTTTAAAAGAGGGTCAAACTTGTCTGCCATGCTCCTTTCATTCTTTGCCCTTCCTATCTTGTACCCAGGGGACAATGGATGGGATGCTTGCTTATTAGTGCAGGAATTATGTTAGGACAGTGAAGACAAAAGTTATAAATTAAAGAGTATGGGTCAGACAAAAAGGATAAGCTGGTGACATTTATGATATTCCATAATCACTGCACCATTTTTTGTTTATCTAATTCATGACTTTTCATTGTGTAAAAAAAAATCCTTTTTTGTTAAACCACTGTAAACCAAATATTCTATTAATTTCAGCTGATTACATTTCTAACTTATACAATTATAAATATTGTTTTGGTTTTGGTTTCTGTATCAGAAAAGTGTGTATGTGTGTGCAAAGCGTATCCCAATTTATTTTATTAATCACTTTTATCTTTTTAAGTTTTACATGTGTACCCAGAGTATTTCTATTATTTTGAGCATATATTCTGATTGATATCTGCTGTTTTCCTCCCTCTGTACTCTGGACACCTTTCAATGGCTGTGTTTTTTCTCTTCTGGTTCACTGCTGGTAGGCTCGAGTGATAGGAGTGCCCTTAAGGACTAGGATATCTCAGGAAATAGCAGCTGGTGCAGTGGAATGCCATGCATTCGTGTGCTGGAGCAGCAAAGTCTCCAGGCCCCTGCTGCAGATCCTCTGATTTCTGCTGTCCAGGCTCTGCATTCTCTTTCCCTCAAGGGCAGTGAGACTCAAAGTGCTCCTTTAGCTCTTTCTTTTCTTTTGGGTTTCAGAATGACCTGGCAAAGTCATGCAAGTCTGATGATGAATTTTCATCCTTTGGGAGTTCACAGGTTTTTGAAGTACAATTTCTTTTCATCATTTGCTGCCTGATGCTAATTTTCTATCACTTGCCTGTTTGCAAGGAATAGAAATCTTGGACCACCTATTTTTACAAAAAGCACAGCAAAACCTCATATAAACTGCATATAAGCTGTATTATTTGTCATGGTTGCCAGTGGCCTCTTTGCAAATGCAGAGACAAATGACTTGAAGTTGGAGTGGAAGGGAAGAAAGGCACTGAATTTATTTTTTGTTTTGGTTTTGGTTATTAATGTCTTTAGAATACATTTTTGGATTTTTAAGACAACCTCACTTTTTTCCTTTTTACAAACTTTTTGCTTTGTTTCATCTTTATCTGAACTATTTAATTATTCATACTTTCCCTAGTGCTTCTTTTTTAAAGACAATCTTTTTGAGCATTATGCTTAGTTCATTTCTTTACACTATTTCTCATCAAAAATCAAACCTTTTACTTATTAAACTACTGGCATAATCTGTCATAATATTTTGCTCATCTTTAACTTTTTATTGTTATTCAAAATTTCATTTAAAAATTTTACTGTGGAGATATTTCAGTATAAACATCATAAATGATTCCTAGTTTTTTATTATCAAAAATATGGCCAACATAATTTTCACATTTTAGAATTAGTGAGTCTTTTCAGCCAAGGGTAATTTTTCCCCCGCATATAACATGGACATTTATAATAAAGTGATAACCCCTCTAAAAGCTTTAATGCATATTAATACAAATATTAATGTATTTACAATACAATACATATGTTTTTCACATATTTTATGGGTGTAACTTTTCACCAATTTATTTTTCTACTTCTTGGCTTTTATTTGGTACACTTTGATGCTACATTAAGCAATGCATAAGAATTTAAAACTATTTGGCTTGCAACACTGAGTGACAATTTTACAATTGTAATATGATCCAATTCATTTTGCCTAATGCTTCTTGCTTTAAATTTTTCCTTGTTTGCTAATAGCATCTCCGTGGTCAGTTGCTTTCTGTTTTTTCATGCACAATAAACTTTTACCCATTCTTTGATTTGAAATGTTTCTATGTCATTTTTCTAGGTGTTTTAAAATTTGATGTAGTTTTGTAATTCTTCCTGACAATATTTGTTTCAGAATAAACAGAATAGTTTAAAGCAATTTCCTTCACTGTTATCACTGTTATGTGTAGCTTTAATTCTGTCACTTTATGTTCTCAGTTTTGTTTTTTCTATTTCTTTTTGGTTGCCTTTGTTTCCCGTCATTTGCAATGCAAGATATATATGTTTGTTTTTAGTCTTCTACTGTAATGTACAAAGTCATCATTCTTTCTAATTCTACCAGTGGGTTTCTATAATTTTCACAATAATATTTCATTATTATTTTTTGAAATAAAAATCAAAACCAATAACTTTTTTTTTCTTTTTCAAGTCCAACCTATGTTGTCTTTGCAAAATTAACCGTCTTTAAGGACATCTGTTTCTTGTTAGAATCAATATGGTATTTCTGCTATTAGCATTTATGTTAAATTTTATGACATTCACAATATTGATTTCACTTAATGTTTTATGTTTGTTGTCTGATATTCTTTCATACAGAGATATCTTCATTGTTTTTAATTTATTTTGATTAATATCTTCTATTGCTTATGTATTCAATGTGTTTTTCCTCAAAAGTGTATATTAGTAATACATTTTCTAAAACTTTCAGAAAGTTTAGAACTATAGAGAAAGCTATAGAGCTAAAGAAAATTTAGTTATATGTAGAATTTTTAAGAAATAATATTTTCATTTCAGAATTTACTAGAAATTACTCTATGGTTTTTCTGATGCCTAACATTGCAGAGAAGTTGCAGTTTTATTTTTAAATATATGTATGTGTGTATATATACACAAATTATATATGTTTTTATGTATATATATACTATATATAAATATATGTTTGTATTATTTTAATACAAACATAACTTCTATTCAATATTTTCATATATATAATACTTTCTATTTTATATATTCATATATATGTATGTTTGTATTATTCTTTATTTTTAAAAATTTGTCAAGGCATATGTGGTGGTTTTTTCCTTTATGTCATTTACTTAAAATATGATCAGTTCTTTTAAATTTAGATAATTTTTTTCTTTATCACCCATTGTTTTGGTTGACATTTTAATGTGTTAATGTACCTATATTTATTCCTGATCTATTTGATCTACTTTGATTTTCTTTCAGTGTACTTTTTAATCAGCAATTTTGACCAATAATGAATATACAATAAAATTATCAATTATAATTGTATTATTTGATGTGTTTTGACAACTGTATCCAGTTTTGGAGTCCAACTACAATTATAACCTATAACAAGAGTGTACAGTTTATTTGCTGCTGAACCTCTAGCTTACTTTATTCATATCAGCTATTTATCTGTCATAGTTAATGGCTTTAAACTTTTATTTTCATTATGGCATAATTTCACACACATTTTTGGGGCATGAAGTTTTTTATAGTATATTTTTTACTTTCCATCTCCCCCAATATTAATGGTAAATCTCTGCTATAGATTTAATTTCCTTGCAACTTTTACTTACAGACTTTTGTAATTTCTGATAGTCTTCTGTCTTTCCCTGTTCAACTTGGGACTATTTCTTTTCTTGCAGGCTAACCTCTGCTTACTATAAATCTGTCATTGTTTAGAAATCTGTCTTTATTTATGTCTCTGAGTAGCAGAAGCAGGTAGTTCCTAAAATTATTTTTGCTCTGCATTTTAAATGTTTTTCAGAGATAGATTTTATTTCTTCTCAAATTATATGGATCCTTTTTCTTGGGCTACAAAATTTGTAAATTATCTAAATTTAAAAGAACTGATCATATTTTAAGTAAATGACATAAAGGAAAAAACCACCACATATGCCTTGACAAATTTTTAAAAATAAAGAATAATACAAACATACATATATATGAATATATAAAATAGAAAGTATTATATATATGAAAATATTGAATAGAAGTTATGTTTGTATTAAAATAATACAAACATATATTTATATATAGTATATATATACATAAAAACATATATAATTTGTGTATATATACACACATACATATATTTAAAAATAAAACTGCAACTTCTCTGCAATGTTAGGCATCAGAAAAACCATAGAGTTTTTTTGTAAACCTTGCTTACCCTTATCAATTGATTGTCTTTTTTTAGTCGTTGAATAATAGTAGATGTATCGGGACATAATGTCTGCCAGTGAAGAGGATGCTTTTTGTATCTCCTCCTTAGCCTTGTTTCAGTTAAAGAGTTGGAAACTTTTTGGGCACCCCACTTATACACTTCTGTTGCCAGAAGAGTGAAATTTGACTACCCTATGCCTAATTCTCTGCAGTGAGAAATTGCATAGAAAATTCCCCAAATTCTTGACTATGAAATCCTATCTAAACGAAGAATAGAAATTTCCAAATATATGCCTTAAAATAGTTTCTAATAACCAAGAAACAAAAATAAAATAATCGTGCAGAAGTGAGGAAAGGAAATGACTATTTAATTTCTTATTACTGTAGATTTCTTCACAAACTGGGGTGTTTACCTTCCCACTTGAGTATATTTGTCAGGGATGTGATATTTGTTAACTCATTGCTACTGTTACAGACTTTGATTCAGTTACGTAAAAAACCATACTTTAGTTTTCAGTGTTGTTAAAAAAAAGTGTCCTTTCCTCCCCCTCATCATTGGAGATATTCATGAATATTTTAGTGAATGAGAGAAACAGGCAATGTTAAATGTTATCTTGATCTTTAATTCCTGGAAATGCTTTATGACGTCATTATTTCCTTTTATTGCCAACTGCTGGTAATTCCTGGTCTCTGTTTTGCTCTAAATATTTGCCATTATGATAACTTTTCTCTATCTATCCCTTTCCTGTTAATTTATTTCCAAATTTAATCTCCATTCAAATATGATGTTTTATGAAAGATAATGTCTTTTTGTCACATTGTGCACTAAGAGTATTACTTTTCTGACTATTTTGTGTGGGGAAGGTTGTAATATCTGTTCAGCTCTATCAAGAACAAATGTAGAGAGCGTCCCACCTATTGAGACACTGCCTTATTTCAGGTGAGCTCTGTAAGGCATCACAGATTGGATCATTTTCCAAAGGGTAAATGAGTATGGATAGCAGAGGCCAATTTTTATTTGGATGAATAAATGTGAGGATGCAGCACTAGAGGCATAGTTGTGGTGTTGGGGTGTCCAACTGAGGACTCGAAGAACGCAGTTTTGTTGTTTGAATGTCTGCGATCCTTTCGCGTGACTATTTGTTTCTTAGTATTGGCAGCGCATATGATAACGGAGACACAATCTGCAGCATAACGGTTGATTCCATGTACCATAAAGAAAAGCTAAGTATACCTTACAAGAAGTATTAAGCATGTGCGTGCGAGTGTGTGTGTGTGTGTGTATGTGTGTAAATTTTCTTAGAAGTCTTGAATTGATCTTGAATTCTAGGATCTTGAATATGAGGAACAATTTAGCTTACCTCCTAGTGTGGTTCTCATTTGTGAGTTTTCTGTTGTTTAACAATAATAATTAATATCAAGGATCTACGAACTATGCATTGTGTGTATGTTTGTGTACATGTGATTTTGCAGGAAGAATACTGGTCGGGAACTGAGATAGAAATGGAGAGACTATCAATTATGATTGACAGAGCATCATGACTGATTATCAGAAATGAGAAAATATAAAAGTCACAGGTAGTTCTTATATTTCTGATTTGGGTTCCTCAAAGGATTGGAGGGGCCACTATTAAATATAATATAATGAGTCTTATGTTGATTAATGAAAGAAATCAGATTTAGGGAAAATGAAAGAGCCTAGCTTGTGGCATTACTAGTCATCATGTGTAATTATGTTGATTGTTACTTCTGTGCAAATTTTCTTAATCAACCTCTCATTAACAAAACATCAGAATTACCATTCTCCCCATAAAGCATGTTAGCAGATGTCCACATTCCACTGAATGTGTGTGAGTAATAGGTTACTTTCCTGGACAACCCTATACTTTTCCCACCAGGTAAGCTGAACAAAAGTATTTTCAGGTGAGAGTAAGCTGTATTTGTTCCCCCAACCATTCTGCCACTTGTACTCACTATTAATGAGTAGTACTTTAAAATATGGGAGCAGAAATGGAAATATTGTTTTGATTCAAATGAATGATTTGGAGAAATGAAATAAAATTAAATAATACTGGAGAATAGTTGTGGGGATATTTATTTTAAAAATCTACAAAGATGATGCATGTCGATTTATTTATATTCTAGTATAACTTTAAAGAACAAAATAAAATTTTAGTTAAGATTTACAGAAGAAAAACAAACCAAACTCTAATTTTATGACCCATGTTCAATGAAAAGTCCTTGTTCTAATAGAAAAAATGGGTAAATAAGTGTGTATTTATATATTTTAAATTAAAATGTTGTGTTGCATATAATACTATATGATTCCTCAGTTATCCAGTCTTTTCAATTAATGGACCTAGTACTGTCCTTGATTGAACTGAATAAGAGGTATTCTAATATAATTGATTAGTTTTCTTTGAAAAAATTGCTGTCCAGACTCATTATGTCTCAGAGAATACTCAGTCTTTTCCTGCTAGCTCCAATGTGTTTTTCATGTGGAGAAGGTTTCTAACCTGTAAATTCTCTTTTTCTAAGTCATATTGCACTGTGGTAAATGTTTGCAAAAAAAAGCTACATCCCTATTCCTAACTTTCTTCCCTCCCCCAAATCATTACAGCATTCTGCTGTGTTGTTTTCAACAGCTTTGGAACAGGAATATATGGAATAACATTTAAAAAAATCTGAATTATATCACTGTTGAGATGGGCTAGCAATATTGAAAGCTGTTGGTGAATTGTCATCTGTGGGATGAAATGTAATTTCTTGATACGAACTGTTTTGATATTAAATTTCTCATATTAAAACGAGTATTTTTCTGTTCAAAAACATTCACTAATTATCATTTTGGCTATTAAAATGACACAACTAAAGAAGAAAAGCCCAGAAATTATTGTTTATACTGTTTGGATATGGAATTAAAAATTTGCAGGTCTTCTTGCTTGAAAAATATAATACTTTCTAAACATGTCATAAAACTGAGAAACTAAATATATTTCGTTTTTAAAATCTCTATTTCATGTTTAAAAAGGACAAGTGGAAGAATAGGTTATCCTCTGCAGGGTCATAATATCTTAAATTTGAAAGATTTTAAGTTATAATGTATATAGAATGAAATACTAACATCTTAAGTGTACCATTTAATCAGTTTTGATGAATCATATGTTGAAGGTACATTCGACTCATTTTGATGAATAATAGGAAGAAACGTAACATTTCTCATGCCTCTTCCTATACAATTCCCCTCCTAGATAATTTCACCATAGGCTGATTTTGCCTATTCTTCAATTTCATATCCATAGGATAAGAGAACCTGTATATTTCTGTGTTATATTTCTTTCACTCAACATACATCATGAATGTTTTTTCATTTATCAGATGTCTGTTTCTTTTTATTGAGGCATATTTAAATACTACACATGTTTTCTCCATTCTCATGTTGATGGACATTTGGGATCTTTCAAGTTTTGGACCAGTATAAATAAAGTTTTTTTGAACATTTTTGTATAAGGTTTCTAGTGGACATGTGTCTTTCTTTCCTTGGTTACACACTTAACAGCAGAATTTCTGGATTGGTTTTAACTTATTAAGATAGTGACAGTGAGCTTTCCAAGATGATTGTTCATTTTGTGGTCACAATAAAGCCTTCTCAACAGTGTCCAGAACCTCGTCCCTGGAACTGTGAATAAGCACTTGATACGGAAAATAGGACATTACAAGTATTAGTAACGTTTTATATCTTGAGATATATTATTTAGTGTTATTTAAGTGGACACAGTCTATTTATAAGAGTCCTTAAGAGTGGAAGAGAAAAGCAGAGAGTGGGTAAGAAATATAACTATGTAAGGAGAGGCAGGACAGGTTAGAAACATGAGAGGAACTTTTATCATTGTTGCTGAACTTGAAGATGGAAGAAGGGAGCCACAGGCAAGGAATGTGGACGGCTTCCAGAAGCTAAGAAAAGCTCTTAGCCCATACCCAACAACAACAAAAAATGGTGACCTCAGTCTTAAGCCACATAGAATTGAATTCTACCAACAATGTGAATAAAAAATGAAATAGATTTTCCCCTAAGTCCTCCAGAAAGTAACACAGCCCTGACAAAACATTGATTTTAGTTCAGTGAGACCCATGTCAGGCCTCTGACCTGACTATAAGATTAATCCGTGTTATTTTAAGTCACCAAAGTACTAATTTATTGTAGCAGCAATAGAAAATAATAATTAATTTTACCACCCCACCAATGATGTATAAGAGATCCAGTTGCTACAGTCTCTCCAACATTTGATGGTGTCCTTCTGTGCAATTGTAGTTGTTCAAGTAGATGTATAGTAGTATCTCATTTTAACTTAAATTTGCATTTTCCTCATGCATAATGATGTTAATGTTATTTGCCATTTCTCTTTTTGGGAGGTGTCTATTCAAACTTTTAATCTTTTTATTAGATGGTTAGTATTTGTTTTACCGCTTTATATTAATTCTGTAAATTTTGTGAATTCAAGTTATTTATTAAGTATGTGTTTTGAAAATATTTTCCCCAGGCTGTGGATTTTCTTTCATTTTTCATGACAGAACTTTTAGGGGAGTTGTATCAAATAAAAGTAAATCCAGATTTAGATAAGGATAAACTATTCACAAAAAAGACATGTAATAGGGAGAATACTCTGATCTCAGAAATCTGCAAGGATCTCAAAGTCTGACAGAAAATAGCTTTTTTTTTTTTTTAGGGAGGAAAGCAGTAAGAAAGGAGAAGTTAGGCAAATTAGACAAAATGGCCAGCCATGTATGAAAAAAAATGTGTTGTTTGTGTTTAGCAAATTCTTGAGATAAGTTAATAAGGGGCCATGTTTCCCTTAGTGTTTTCTTAGGCTGGAGGCAAGCAGTGTTCAGAGGCCCATAGGGAGGAGAAAGCCTGACAAAACAGAGTCATGACAAAACAGAGAGTAAGAAGTGGGCAGTTGTGAGTGCTTGACCAGTAGAAGATTTTTAATATGATGAACTCCAATTTATTCATTTTTCTTTTGTCTATAGTGTGTATTTTGTCTTCTCTCACAAAACTTTACTCCAATTTAATAGGATTTCCTCATAAATTTTCTTCTTGTAACTATTGTTTTATTCATGTTTAATGTTTAGGTCTATGATCCATATTATATCGATGACATGACTGTTAGTTAGGGATCAAGTTTTTTGTTTATTTGTTTTTTCTGGGGGAACATTGTCAAAATGGACTGATCCATACTTGTGTGGATTAATTCTGGACTCCTCATTCTGACTTTCTTCTTTCTTCTATAACACAATATCTTGATTATTACAGCTTTAAAATAGGTCTTGACCTCAATTACTGTAAGTACTGCAAACATTTTTTATTTGTAAGATTATTTTAGCTAATATAGGTTGTTTGCTTCTCCAAATAAATTTTCTAACAAACTTCTAAATTTCTACAAAATACCTGCTACTTGAATTGAGATTGCACTGAATCTAGAGATAAACTTGAGGAAAATTGACATTTTAACTCTACTAAATATTCCAGTCAATGGTCTATTGCACATTTCACAATTTATTTAAATCTTGTTTTGATCTTATTCATAGTGTTGAGAAGTAAACATTCAATATTTCATGATAGTCTATGATATCAACTTTAGGTTTTTCATAAATAAAATTTGTCAGATTAGGGAAGTTTATTTTCATTCAGGTTTACTGAAAGTTTTATATTACAAATGTATGTTGCATTTTGCCAAAAACTTTATCTGAAAAATTAAGATTATATGTGTTTTCTTCCTTTATCTCTTAATGTGGTTTATAAAATGGATTTCCTTTCATATATAAACCAACCTTGATCCTGCAATAAAACTTATTTGATTATAATGTATTATTCTTTTTTAAATATTGCTAGATTTAATTTGCTGATATTCTATCTTCATGAGAGATATTTGCTTGTAAATTTTTTAATTGCAAAATCTTTGTTTATTTTTGCACCAAGATAAGTGACCCAATAAAACAAGTTGGGATTTGTTCTCCTTCTCAATTTGTATTATGTTCCCATTACATGTTTGATGGAATTAACCATTTTTGCCATCCGTGCCTGGAGTTACCTTTGTGAGAACTTGTTAAACTAAAACTTCATTTTCTATAATGTCTCTATTTCTATTGAATACTTTATCTTTTGATGGTAGATCACATTTTCTCACTTTCTTGTATGTATTATATATACATACATACACACACATATATACACACACAGTTATGTGTGTGTGTTTGTGTGTGTATGTAAATGAATGCCAGACATAGAATACAAGTATAATACAAATAGATATTCTGCTGCTTCTCTCACTGCTCATGGTCAACGTATTGTATAAATTCAGTGTTCTGACTATAGCCAGGTTTCTATTGATTTTCCCTGCTCTCTCTCAAACTTCGGAATTGCCAGTCATTAGCAACAGAAGAGGTTTCTCATGTCCAATGACCTGGCCTAATGTTCCTCATGGTAGGTAGGTGCAGATTTCTATTGTGTTTGGGCCTCCAAGGAATTCTAAGTTATCACACCAGCTATACTTGGACTTTAAGTTAATTTCTTAAAATTGTATCTATTTTTAAAATCCACTTCCATGGCTACCATATGCTCCTACTGTTCTTTCAAAGAGGAAATAGTTCATGTGTACTACTCTACTGGAAGAGGGTAAAACCCTTTGGATGTATATAATTAGATTACCTTGCCATCTAAGGTCTCTGATGGACTCTAAAAAATATGATTTTGTATGCCATTTGGGCTGCTGCTTCTTGTTAGAATGGGAGCAATGTTTTTCTGAGACACTTAATATTCTAACCTAAAACCTCTTGAGGATCGTAACATTTTATGTAGTTCAAATCTATTTTATAGTGGACAACATGAAGCCAATAGAGTATATGACCTGTTTCTGGTGGAACAGCATGTTCTGTAACAGCATGCTTCACAACCCAGGTCTTCAAATTTCAACTGAGCATTCTTATTCTTAACTAAGATTCATGTAATGAGGTGGTTTATTCTGTTCTTTTCCACAACATATTTGCCTTAATATGAAAAACCCATTTTACTTCCTGGACATTCATAGCTACACAGAAATTACAGTACAAAAACCTAGGTTTTAACTTTTCACTTCGACCATGCCACCTTGTGTCCTTATGGGAAAAAGATTGAACTAACAAGTAACAAAGAAGTTGTTCTTTAAAGTCATGTTTTCTTCATAAATCTAGAAAGTATTTGCATTCTTCAAAGAAGGTTGCTTTAAATCCAAAACATCTGGTAATAAATTGCTTATACAATCATGTTTTCTCAAGTGATATTGTGGATCTTTTTTGTGCAAAATATAATTAAGCCAGTCCAAAAGCTGATAGTACTACTTAAATACTGTAGAAAAGGTATTTCAGTTTGCCTTTTAATAAATATTGCCTTAGAATGTGAAAATAGAATGTGTAATATGTAAATGAATTATTAATGTCCAAAAAAGACTTAAATTTCATTTGAAACAAAGATCTATATACATAGGTAATATTTTGTGTGTCAGATAGAATAACATGTGTATTTACTATACATTTAAATAGCTTTAATTTTTGCTTTAATTCTCTAAATCTTCTCTAATCTTCCTCATGGGCTTGCCACCCACTGGATAGCAGAGACAACTTAGACTTGCCAAATTAATATATTTGGTTCCAATGTAATCACTCTCCCTATTAGTTTAATATTTTGTCACTCCAAATTTCATCTGCCTATTAGTTTTGGCTTAACTCTTTTATATGACTCAGTTTTTTAATTAAATTATATGACTTTCAGATTTTCCTTATCCTTTATTTCTCTTCTTTAAGTTTGCTTCAGTATAGAAGAGGGAGAATTGCCATGTTCCTGTGACCCTGGGGAAAAAGGAATTCCTAGATTCACCTTCAGGAGAAAGACTGACCTGGTAGAAAATGAAATTGAGGAAAGAAGAAGATATGCACAACAGAGGGGAACACATTGGCTGAGCCTCACAAACATTGCAGATATCCCTATGTGACTCAGAATCAACACAAGATCCTGCCTTTAAATATTGATGTTGAAAATCAAGAACATCCTTTAAACTGAAACCATCAGAACAAACATGTTTAAAAAACACAAATGTTATTATTAATGTAAAGCATTTCTAAAATGCTTTTCTAAAAGTGAAAAAGCAATGAAAGTTTTAGTTCTGATGCCACCATACAAATAGCTAGGAAACAGACACTTCTATCTTCAAAACAGTAAAAACAAAACAAACTGAAAATCAATATGTTTTGTGGACCTATCAGAAAACTGAGATTGCAGGAAGAGCTGTCACACCCAAATATGAAGAAATAGAAGACTTCAGAGAGACAAAACCAAGTTCTGCTTATCAGAAGTAGAAGACACTGGAGACATATAAACTGATAAGAACACTTAGAACACTTACAAGGCAATGTTAACAGATTGCTGGAATCTGAGTATGGACTATCTTGAGAGTGATAATCCCTTAAGACCTTCAGTATTAGAGGGGCCTGCCACATTCACAGCCTTTATCTACAGTTATCTCACCAGATACTCACAGTGAAGATGCCCTAGTAGCTCTGGCTGGGGCGGAGGAAGAGCAATCCTTGTGAATTACCTCCAGAGTATGCTCTGTAAAACAGGTTTATTTTTCCAGGAGAAAAGACACTAACAGCATCTTCTAATGTCCATGAGATGATGAATGATGACCCTTATTTCATTTCTCTTTTCTCTTTTATCCTTGGTTAGCCTGGTTAGATGTTTATAAAATTTCTTAAATTTTTCAAAGATGTGGCTTTTGGTTTGTTAATCTTCTGTATTATTTTTTTATTTTCAAATTTATTGATATCTATTTCAATTTTTATCATTTCTTTTCACCTGGTTGCTTTAAGCTTAAATTGTTCTCTTTTTCCTGTAGTTTATTATGGTGGAACATTATATTAATGATTTTAGAATCTTTCTTCTTCTCTAAGATATGCATCTAAAGTTATAGATTTCCTTCCAAGCTCTACTAAATTTGCATTGCTCAGATTTTGATAAGTTGTATTATATTTTAAATTATTTTCAAGTTATTTTGAAGCTTCTTTTTTTAATCATGTTGCTTATAGTATGTTTTTTAATCTCCAAATATTTGCATTTTCCAAATCTCTTTATTGATTTCTAGTTAAATTTCATTGTGTTCCAAGAACATAATCTGTAAGTTTTCTGTTCTTATAAATATGTTAAGAAGTGTTTTATTTATTTATTTATTTATTTATTTTTTTAGATGGAGTCTCACTTTGTCGCCCAGGCTGGAGTGCGCTGGCGCAATCTCGGCTCACTGCAAGCTCCGCCTCCCAGGTTCACGCCATTCTCCTGCCTCAGCCTCCCCAGTAGCTGGGACTACAGGCGCCCGCCACCATGCCCAGCTAATTTTTTGTATTTTTAGTAGAGATGGGTTTTCACCGTGTTAGCCAGGATGGTCTCGATCTCCTGACCTCATGATCCGCCCGCCTTGGCCTCCCAAAGTGATGGGATTACAGGCGAGAGCCACCGCGCTCGGCCAAGAAGTGTTTTAAAGCCCTGCATATGATCTTTTAGTGAATGTTTCATTGGAGAGTAAGAAGAATATATATTCTGCCTTTTTTAGGTAGATTATTCTATAAATGTCAGTTAGTCAAGTTGATTGATAAGACTGTTCAGGTCTACTATGAACTACATGATCTATCAATCAATGACAAAGAAATGTTGAGGTTTCTGACTATGACAGTGGATTTGTCTATTTCTCCTTTCAGTCCTCTTGGTTATTGCATTTAGAATTGTTATGCTTTCATAAAAATTGCATTTAGGATTGTTAGCCTTTCATAAAAAATTGGCCCGTTTATCATTAAATAATACAAAATTGTATCCCTTACAATTTTCCTTGTTATAAAGTCTGGCTTGTCTAAATGCAATATAACTACCGTAGCTTTCTTTTGATTATTATTGACATGGTTTATCTTTATCAGTTTACTATAACCTATGAATTTTTATATTTAAACTGTCTTTTGTAGTGAATGTATACTTGGGTCCTGCTCTTTCATATTTGAATATCTCTGTCTTTTCATTGTTTGTATACCAAGCACCTTTAAGGTAATTATTAATGCAGTTGGATAAATATCTACCTTTTTTTTCTTTTACACTTTCACTGGTTTCAATTGAGTGTTTTATATTCATTCCACTTTATCTGATCTCTTAACATATCAATTATACTAAGTACCTTTAGAAATGAGTAGACACTATAAGAGTAAAGGCAAAAAGTATTATCAATAATCAATATACTCTAGTTGAAAAAGTTATTTTCCATACACATATGTATTAACAGCTCTGATATCACTAGACATGTATAAGCAATTAAATTGACAGAAAGTAGCAGCTGGACACAGTGGCTCACACCTGTAATACCAGCACTTTGGGAGGGTGAGGTGGGCAGATCATGAGGTCAGAAGTTCGAGACCAGCCTGGACAAAAAACTGCAACTCCATCTGTAATAAAAATACAAAAAATTAGCCAGGCATGGTGGCAGGTGCCTGTAATCCCAGCTACTTGGGAGGCTGAGGTAGGAGAATCAATTGAACCTGGGAGGCAGAGGTTGCAGTAAGCCAAGATCCCACCATTGCACTGCAGCCTGGGCGACAGTGTGAGACTCCATCCCCACCCCGCCACACACACACACACACACAAAATGTGTGAGCCTGGTTTTTCACTGTTGAAATTGAAGATTATAGTAAACAAGGAGAGGAGGCCAGAACAAACCATGTGGTTACAGAGTAGAACTGGATATTTCAGTATGAGCACTTAGCTCAATATTGATGCAGATAGTTACATACAGAAATATTTACAGATAAATGAAGATACATGGGTTAACATATGCACATATATTCACTGTCTGCTCTTGGTCTGTCAGCTAAGAGGGACTAGAAACAATGACACCCAGTAGCAATGAGCACATGGAGTGTTCAGATTTTGGTTTCTACTATAAATCTACATTATGGGGATCTTTAGAGGAATGCTGATTCTAGGACTATAGCAGTAAATATGCAAGATGGACATGGAGAATTTTTTTTTTGGCAAAAAGTTTGAAAGTACAAACACACATAAACACACACACAATAACAGAGTAAGTCAAATAAATCTAAAGTACAGAATAAGTATTACTGTATTAATATTCACAGAAATAAATGGAGGAGTCCAGTCTTCTATGAAGAATTCCAAATAATTTAGGAAGACATTCCATCTTCCAGGAGGTGAAGCATCACTCCCAACTCTTTGAGTGTGGACTACATATAGTGACTTTCTTTTAAAGTAGGAAAACTAGGAAAAAATTAACTTTAGAGTCAAAAAAATTGACAAACACCACCTCTATCAGGTATTAAAGTCAACATCAACAGTAATAAGACATGTTGATAGTATGTACCATTGATATGACATGATGAAAATGGAAATATACCTCTGTGATCTTTTTCCCAAAACCCAAAACTCCTTTCCAATCATCAGACATACAGCAGAAAAATCTCAACTGAGGATTCAAACGATGATGAACTTCTGGTTCATCAAGTCACATTTCATTTTTATCTATCAAGTACTTCTTTCTCCAATAGTTTTTTCTTACATAACAGTAGGAGAGATGTTCAACCAGTGATTATATTTAACCTCTTCAAAATGACCTTCTCTGAATGATTAGAAGCCATGCAGTACTTTTTTCTTTTTGAGATGGAGTCTGGCGCCATCTCGGCTCACTGCAAGCTCCGCCTCCCAGGTTCACGCCATTCTCATGCCTCAGCCTCCCGAGTAGTTGGGACTACAGGCACCCACCACCACGCCCAGCTAATTTTTTGTATTTTTAGTTGAGACGGGGTTTAACCGTGTTAGCCAGGCTAGTCTCCATCTCCTGACCTCGTGATCCGCTCGCCTCGGCCTCCCAAAGTGCTGGGATTACAGGCATGAGCCACCGTGCCCGACCGCATGCAATGCTTTTAAATTATCCTGTAGATTTCCAGAGCCTTAAAAATTGCCTTAGAAAACTGCAAACCTTTTGGAATACTCTAGCAGATTCAGGGAGAGAAGTCTCTCATCAGCTCCTAATATAGGACAATGGCCATTGATGGGGTTCAGGACATCCCCAAAATATGGTTCCTTAGCATTTGAGACAATAGCAGAAGTAAGAAGGTCAGTCTCACCTCCCTCTTGCTCTTTTCTCTTGAAACAGGCCATGGAAGTAAGCTGACCTTCCCTTAAAGTAGATCATAAGACCCTCATTCTATACCTGGAAGAAGGGAATTTCCTTAACTCTGAAAACACAGGAAACAGAGAAAAATCTGAACAAATAGGCCATGCTAAGTTCCCCCACCCCAGTTTTTCTCCATCAGATCATATCCCCTTTGTCTAATCATACTTCTGCATAAGTCTCCACTCTCCTTAAAACCTAAGCATAAAAATATACAAGCTTCCCTATTTCTTTAGGTCTTCATTTCTGAAGACTGTGGTGTCATATAAAACATATTAAATACATTTGTATGCTGTATTTAAAAAGAAAAATCTCAGTATTTGGCAGAATCTCACATTCTGCCAAATTTCTGAGAATTCCTCCTCAAAATTATGACAGTCATCAAAAAAGGAAAGTCTATGAAATTGTCACAGCCAAAGGAGACCTAAGAAGACATGACAACTAAGTAAAATATGGTGTCCTGAATGGGATCCTAACACAGAAAAAGGACTAGGGTAAGATGTTAATAATTTGTGAAACTAGGTATGGCATTTATTCCCTCTACTATCTTTGAAATTTTTCTATAAAACTAAAACATTTCCAGAAATAAAAGTTCAATTAAATATAGGTTGTGAAACATGTATTAATGCAGAAAGACAACAATGTCATGTAATGGCAAGTTCACAGGAGTAGACGTCAGGAGACTTGTAGAATCATCTCCATGATGCAGCAATTTCTCTGTGAAACCTTGAACATATCACTTATCTTCTCTGGGCTTTTCATTTTTTACATGTAAAAAGACAAGTTTTGTAGTAAAAAGCCTCTTCTTTTTTTGGAATTATGTTTCTAATCTAACAGTTCAGTTCAATAAATCCTTATTCAACTTGCTTTGATATTTTCAAGAGGATTTGTGCCAGAAGGAAAATTCCATTACCTTTGTTTCATATATGGAGTCCTTCTTCCTTCTGTGCCCAATGTATGAATAATACACAATGACAGGGCAATTTCACCCCAATTTCACTGTTTCTGAAGGTATTTATAGGAATCTAAAATATAAAGCTTGTTACCAACTGGAGATATTTCAAAATAATTTATATTTCTTTACTACTGTTAATACCTTTTTTGTTGATGTTATTCTAGGGTTGCAGTGATGAGACATCTTGTCAGTTCATGGAGACTTAAATTAGATTGAAAAGCAGCATTACAAATATAGTTTTATTATATTTCCAAATTAAGAGATGTTTAACATACAAGTTTATATATGCATGTCCCATTTTTATGTTTACAACAAAGTAAGCATTGTTTTATAAAGAAGGAAATGAAAGAACAGAGTGGTTTTATAACTTGCTAAGATTCAACACACAGCAAGTAAGATGCAGAGTTGAAATCAGGCCTCAGGCTTCTAACACAAAGCAGAGTTCATTCTAATTGGACCGCAAAATCCCACTAAACACAGCACCTAGCACATGGTTGAATAATAAATATGCTTCATTTGTACATTTGTAGCATACATACTTGATTTCAGTTCTCCTTTCATGCTCAAACATACAATCACACACACACACACACATACACACATACACACATCAAAAACAAACAAAAACAAACAAACAAAAAAAACAGATAATCGACAGAATCATTGCATTTTATTTAGGTCACCAGAGGTGCCAAGACAGCCAAGTGAATTGAATTCCAAAATGTGACAAGCTTTTCTGAAGAGACCAGAAAGGCAAATTGATTTTGCCTTTTGTGGAACATGAGAAAAGAATGTGACAGCTATAAAAGGATTAAAAAGAAAACTGGAATTTTCACAAATTCTAGCAATTGTTTGCTGATTCCTAGAGCCTGAGACACAGCTCTTTTTCCTGAATTTCAATAAAATTCTCACTAGAAAGATTGGTGGTGGAGCCAGGGACCTAAGAAATCTCCTTTCAGGGTGCACAGGTACAAAACACTGACAATTTATGTGGGCCTTCTCTTATATGGCACACAAGTTTCCTCAACCTGATAAAGAACATCTCGAAAAATCTTACATATTCTATCACACTGAATGAAGAAAGACTGAATGCTTCCTTCCATGATTAGAGATGAAGCAAGGATATCCAACTCAAGCTTTCTGTTCAACACCAAACTGGAGCCCCAGAAATGAAATACAATACACGCAGATTGAAAAGAAAGGAGTAAAACTGTCTTCATTTGCAGATGGTACAACCATCTACACAAAACCCACAAAACATTTTCAAAGATGTAGTAGAACAAATGGGCACTTTTACCAAGGATGTGGAATACCATTTTGTTCCTTTATACTAATATTCAATAGTTAGAAGTGGAAATTAAGAAAAAAAAATTACCATTTACCTGGGTGCAGGTAAAGGCTTTCTAAGATTCAAAATTTAGATTCACTAAAATAATATATTGATACATTTGATATAATAGCAACTTAAAAAATAAAACTTTTTGTTGGAAAAACAAGGTTGTAAAACATAAGATAATTGACAGGGAGAAAATATTCTAACATATATTACATATATTTAATAACATATACATTGAGGGAAATGATAGAAATAAAAGAAAAATGGGCAAACTTACATGAACAGACATCAGAACGGAGGTATAATATGGATTTTAATACTTTACAGTTCAATCTTCCTAGTAATTGTTCAAATGTAAATAAAATTACACTAAACTACCATTTATCAATTATTAGACTGACAAAATTTTAAAGTATGACACTAATATCTGTTTTTGATGCTGTGGTGAAAGGAACATCCTCACACATTGCTAATAAAAATGCAAATTCCACCATGGATATATAGGAACATTGATAAACTTACATAATGTGTCTACTTTGTAAAAGAATATTTTTTATTTTACAATAGTTTTAGAATGATGGAAAAATTGTGAGGACAGTACTGTCTTCATATACTCAAATGCAGTATTCAAATTTTTAACATCTTACATTAATATGGTACATTTGTCATAAATAATGAACCAATATTGATATATCATGAAGTAAAGTCAAGACTTCACTAAAATTTCCATAATTTTAAACTGATTTTTTTTTTCTGTTCCACGATTCCATTTAGGATATCACATTACATTTAGTTAGCATGTCTTTTTAGGATGTGCTTGGCTCTGACAATTTCACATACTTTCCTTGTTTTTGATTATCTTGGAAATGTTTAGGATATTAGGTAATTTGCAGAATGTCCCTCAGTTGAGATTTTTCTGCTGTATGTCTCATGATTAGAATGAGGTTATGCGTTTTGAAATCACAGGGACAAAGTGTCATTCTTATCACATAACGTCAAAGATATATACTAACAAAATGATTTATGATCTTTGATATTAAGCTGGATCACCTGCCTGAAGTAGTATTATTCAGATTTCCCTGCTGTGAAGTTACTCTTTTCCCCTCTCCTTAGTGCGCGCTTTGGAAGGAACCACAATGTGCAACACACACATATGGAGTAGTGAGTTAATGCTCCGACTCCAGAACAGCAGAGTATCTTTCTAGACTATTAGAATATTTTTCAGTCATTTATTTATGTCAGCATAGACTTAATGCAAATCTATTTTTTTGGGGGGTAATAATCCAATGCTACTTTCTTTCTTTGCTTAAGAATTTCCACCTATGGCCTTTGGGAACTCTCTCAGTTGGCTTCTGCTTTCCTTTGAATACCCCACCATTGTTTCTGTTTTCTTCTTAGTACTTCTTTATGTTGGCATCACAATATGTTCCATAATTATTTTGTATATTCCCTATCTCAGTCCTAGAATTAGCCATTCCTCCAACGGGCACTGGTTCCTTTTATTGGAGAATAGTATTAGAAACGAAGATCTGGGACAGGTCTGGTGGCTCACGCCTGTAATCCTAGCTCTTTGGGAGGCTGAGGAGGATGGACTGCCTGAGGTCAGGGGTTTGAGACCATCCTGGCTAAGATGGTGAAATCCTGCCTTTACTAAAAATACAAAAATTAGCTGGGCATGCTGGCGTGTGCCTGTAGTCTCAACTACTAGGGAGACTGAGGCAGGAGAATCGCTTGAGCCCAGGAGGTGGAGGTTGCAGTGAGCCAAGATCACACCACTGCACTCAAGCCTAGGTGACAGAGCAAGAAAAGAAAAAAAAGAAAAGAAGAAAAGAAAAAAAGAAACCAAGATCCGGGCACTGTATGTGCTCATTCATTCTAGGGTGTCATTGTTTCTAGGTGTCCTCAGCTGACAGAACAAGGAAATGTATATGTGTATACTCAATCCACTTATATTCACATATCTATATTTTATGTAATTATCTGTATTGGTGCTGACTTAAACATAAGTTCATACTGATGCCTCCAATTCTAATTCATTATTACATGGCTTATTCTAGCCTCCTCCCATGCTTAGTTGTAATACTCTCACTCCAAAAATGCGAAATCTGGCTCTTAATATCCACAGTTATCTTATTTAACTGTTGAGTTTCTGTATACATGTATAGTGGTTACAGATTGTTACAGAGACCCCTATGAGGAACAATCTTATCAACTAGACTACAGTACTGATATGTAGTTTCCTTTGTCTTTAGTTTTACAGATGCCACTCACTTCCAAAATTACTTCTCAGCATCTTTCCCCACCTCCATTCAGTTCAGTTAAGTTTTTTTTTTTTATGGATTTGTTATTCATTTAAATTGTTTTGTCGCATTTTATATCCCATCATGTGATACTTTAATATCCTACCTTTTAAAAATTGGCATTTATTTCACTCCACACTTTGTTTAGGAAAGTTCTATGAGTTTTTTAAACGTACAATGTTTTGTATCCACCATTACAGTATCAACATACACCACCCTAAAAAAAAATCCACTGTGCTTCCCCTATTCAGCACTTCCTCCTCACAATGTCATCGCAACAACTGATATGTTTACTGTCTCTGTGTTTTTGCCTGTTCCAGAATGTCATGTAAATGGAACAATACAGTATGTAGCCCTTTCAGACATGCTTTTTCAAACTTAGCTACCTGAATTTACAGTTCATCTATTTAAGTGTGCCTTGATAGCTCATTTCTTTATTCACTGAAGATCATGATATTGAATAGACCTACCAGACATTGTTTATTCATTCAATTATGGATAAAGATGGTGTACACTTTGGATTGCACATTTTTGTGCAAACATGTTTTCACAGCTGGGCAAATACTCGGGAGGGTGATTGCTGAATCATTTGGTAAGACTGTCTCTAGCTTTGCAGGAAGCTACCAAACCATTTCTCAAAGTGGGAGTTCTCATCAGCAATCAATGAGAGATATTCCTATCTCACATTCTGGCTAGCAGTTGGCATAATCAGATTTTTAACAAATTTTAACCACTCTAATAAGTGTGTGATGGCATCTCATTATTGTTTTAACTTTCATTTCCATATTGGCAAATTACAGTTTTTCATATTTTCAAATGCTTATTTAACATTTGTATATCTTTTTTGGCTAGGTGCCTATTCAAATTTTCTGTTCATTTTTTAAATCGGATTGCTTGTTTTCTTATTGTTTAATGTTGTGTACCTTTCGTATTTTGGTTGCAAATACTTTATCAGATGTGTTTTATAAATATTTTCTCCCTTTTGAACTTTGTTTTTTCCTTCTCTTGTACTGTTTTTTATGTAGCAGAAATTTTTAATAATAATAAATTCTTTGTTAATTATTTATTTCATGAATAGTGCTATTGAAATTGTGTCACTAACACAATATCATATGATTGTTCTCTTATGTTTTATTTAAGGCATTTTATAGTTTGACATTTTACATTTAGGTGTATGTTCCACTTTGGGTTAGTTTTATTAAAAGCATAAGTTCTGTAGTTTGGTTCATTTTTTTCTTTATGGAACATTAATTGTTCCAGAATCCTTTGTTAAAAAAACGTTTTTCCCATTACAGTATCTTTACTCTTTTTCATAGATTAGTTGACTATATTTCTGTGGTTCTATGTCTGAGCTCTCTATTCTGTTTCATTGGCCTATGCATTTATTCTTTCACCAATACTCTATAGTCTTGATTTCTATAGCCTTTTAGTAAGTCTAGATACTGGGTAGTATGAGCTCTCCAGCTTTGTTTTTATTCTTCAGTATTGTATTTTCTATTCTAGGTCTTTTGTTTTCCACATAAATTTTAAAATCAATTAGTTAATATCTATAACATAGCTGAATTTTTACTGTAATTGTGTTGAATCTATAGATCAATTTTGGAAGAATTAACATCTTAAATACATTGATTCTTACAATCCATGAACGTGTAACATGTCTTAATTATTTAGACCTTTGGATTTTTCATCAGTGTTTTGGGTTTCTCTCACATAAAGATCCTGTACTTATTTGTTTGATTTATATATCAATATTTAATTCCATTTTTGCTCCTATAGTAAATGGTATTTTGTAAAGCCCAACTGTAAATTTCTGGCATATAGGAAAGCAATTGACTTTTGCATATGGACCATGTATCATTTGACTTTGCTTTATGTAGTTGTTTATTAGTCCCAGAAGACATTTCTTGTCAACTCTTTGGTATTTTATACATAACCAATATGTCATTTGGACATAAAAACACTTAAAGTTCCTCCTTCCCAATATTGTGACCTTTCTTTCTTTGTCTGTGTGTGTTTCTACTAGCTAGGAGTTTGAACACAGCATTGTGTTGAAATAGTTAAAGAGAACATGATTGTCTTTTCATCAATTATAGTGGGAAAGTACTTCATCTCTTAATACTAAGTATGATGGTAGACATACATTTTTAATACACTATTTACCCTTTGTTTGGTTCCCTCCTAGACCTAGTTTTGAGAGTTTTTTTTTCTTTTTCATAAGTAGGTCTTTCAGGTTTAAAAATGCTACTTCTACATCTGTTGATATGTGGTTTTTCACATTCGATCTCTTAATAGGATGTATTACACTGATTGACTTAAGAATATTGAACTAGTCTTTCATTCCTAAAATCAACAGCATTTCGTCATTACACATTATCCTTCTTATACATTATTTTATTTTCTAGTATTTTGTAAGGAGTATTTTGTCTCTTTTCACAAGGAATATTGGTCTGTATCTTATCATGTCTTTATCTGGTTTTGGTATGAGGGTAATGAATGAGTTAGGGATTAACCACTCACCTTTTATTTTCTTGAAGAGATTGTTATGGTGAAGCTATCTGTGACTGTAGATTTTTTTTTTTTTTTGCCAGGTGATTAGTTTTTCTTTCAGTTTAAAAAATAGATATAGGACTATTCAGGTTAGCTATATTTCCCTGTGTAAATTCCAGTGGTTTATGTCTTTAAAGAATTTGGTATTTTTTATTCTAAGTTACAAAATTTGTTGCTTTAAAGTTGTTAATATTATTTCTTTATTTTTCTGTTACTGTTCATGAAATCATATAAATGCCCTCTCCTTCATTTGTGATATTGATATTTTGAGTCTTTTCTATTTCTTAATCTAACTAATTATTAATTTTATTAATTTGTTCAACAACCACTTTTGCTTTTGATGGTTTTGTCCATTATTTCCTATTTTCAACTTCATTAATTTCTGCTATAAATTGTATTATTTTTCTTATGTTTGCTTTAGGCTTACATACATTCTCTTCTTCTAGTTTCCTAAGGTATAAGATAAGGCTATTGATTTTAGAATTTTTTTTCCCAATTTATGCATTTAATTCTATATATTTCCTTCTAATTACTACTTTTACTACATTTTTACATTATGATGAGTTGTATTTTAATTGTTAATTACAAGTGTGTTGTTTAATTTCAAACTAATTGAAGATTTTTATACTATGTATATATTACCTATGTTACTTTAATTCCACTTTTTGTCTGAGAACATATTTGTATCACTTTTATTTTTTAAAGTGTCTTAAGGTGTGTTTCTTGATGCAGAATGTGTTTTATCTAGGTGAAAGTTCCTGGCAAGCTAGAGAAAAATGTGTATTCTGCTTTTATTGAATGAACTATTCTATAAATATCAATTAAATCAAATGGATAAGTAATATTGTTCAGACAAACTGTGTCTTTAGTGGTTTTTTGCCTACTTCATCTATTACTAACTAAAAGATGTCGAATTATCTGACTGTAATAGTGAAATAGTCTCCTTTAAGCTCTATCAATTTTTGCTTAATGTATGTTGACATTCTGTTGTTAGTTCCATATTCATGTAGGACTATTATGTCTTCTTGAAGAATAGACTACATTCTTATGTGCTGTCTTTTATCCCTGATGATTTTTCTTGTTTCAAATTCTGCTTTGTCTGAAATTCATACAGCTACTCCAGCTTTCTTTTGATATTTGTTACCATAGTGTATCTCTACTTCTTTACTTTTTACTTATATGACACTTTACATATAAGTTGGATTTCTTATATATAGAGAATGTATAGTAGTATTATTCCTTGCTCCCCACCCCATTCTGACAATATCTATCTTGTAATGATATGAGTAGACCATTTATATTTAATTAACATTGATATAGTGGGATTAATATCTACCATGAACACAATTTTTTTTCTATTCATAAAATTTTTTCACTTCTTTAGCCTCCTTTTTTCTGTCTTCTCTAGTGTTATTGAGCTTTTCTCATGATTCCATTTTGTCTCCTTTCTTCTTAGCATTTTAATTATACTGCTTTTTAGATTTTTGTGTTAGTACTTGCCCTGGAGTTTACATTTTAATGAATCTAAGTCTACTGATTTAGTTAGTTCAGGTTGCTATAACAAATTACACAAACTGTGTGACTGAAGCAACAGAAATTTATTTCTCACAGTTCTGGAAGCTGGGAAGTCCAAGATGAAAGCACAGCAAATCTGGTGTCCGGTGAGGGCAGTGTTTCTGGTTTGCAGATGGATGTCTTTTTCTTTTGTGCTTACATGGCAAACAACAGAGAGAAAGGAAATAAGCTGTCTTGTGTCTCTCCTTACAAGGTCACTAATCTCATCTTGAAGGACCCAATCTCATGATCTGATTAGCTTCCAATGGTCTCAATTCCTAAACCATATCATTGGGGTTATGGCTTCAACATACAAATTTTGGGGGAACCAAAATGTGCAGTTTATAGCATTGATCCTCTAATACTCCTGTGTAAATTACAAATAGTGAAGGTTCCTTGGAATAGAGTACTGCTAATTCCTTCCTCCAATCCCTTGTAACATTTTACCGTTCATTTTACTTATCTACATTATATCATCAGCCAGTATCTTTTTACTCTTATTGTTAAAAGAAACACCTATTTTCTTAGATCAACTGAGAAAAAAGTAAGCACATTTATCTTACCTTCAGTTACTCCTTTTTTAATGAAGATCCGATTTTTTTGACCTGTATTATTTTTCTTGTTCCTGAAGCACTTCTTTTAACATTTTTTTTGCAGTATTAGTCTTCTGGAAATGAATTCTTTCAACTTTAGCTTTCCCAAGGAATTTTTATTTCTCTTTCATTTTTGAAGAAGAATTTTGTTGACTGTACCATTATAAATTGGTTTTTGTTTATTTCACCTCAACACATTTAACATTTTACACATCTTATTTACATGGTTTCTAATGAAATATCCAATTTAATTAGTATTCTTACCTATTTGCAGCTAAGGTGTATTTTTTCAAGATTCTTTCAAATTTTTGCTGTGTGTTTGATTTTCTGTAGTTTGAAATAATATGCTTGGGGTGTGTGTGTGTGTGTGTGTGTGCTTGGTATTTTTCCTGACTGGTGTTTTCTAACTGTCTTGGATGTGTGATTTAATTTTTATCACTGATTTAGAAACATTCTTAGCCATTATTTTATTATTACTTCAAATGTTTATTTTTTGTTCTCTTTTTCTTCTCCTGGTATTCCCACTAGATATTGGTGACATGTTTTTATATTTTGTCACAATTTTGATGTTGCTTTTGTCATTTCTTTTTTTGCTTTGCCTTTCCATTGACCTACGTTAAAGCTTATTGACCTATCTTCAAGATCATGGAATATTTCTTTTGCTATGTCCAATCTACTGATTAACCCATCAAAAGCATTTTTTATTTCTCTTACAGTGCTTTTGATTTCTAGCATTTCCCTGTCTTTCTTAGGGTTTCCATCTCTCTGCTTGAATTACCCTTCCCTTCTTGCATGCTGTCTACTTTTACCATTAAAGTTCTCAACTTCTTAATCATAATAATTTTAAATTTCCTGTCCGATAAGTCTATCATCTGTGTCATATCATAACCTGGTTCTGATATGTTTCATCTCTTAAGACTATTTTTTCCTCTTGCATTTGGCTTGCCTTGTAAATTTTAGTTAAAAGAAACAAACAATGTATCAAGTAAGAGGATCTGACATAGATAGGCCTCTAGTGTGAAAACTGACTAAACTGACTACGAATGGGACTTCTTAAAATGTTTGCTGTTTTTATGAATGCAAAAGGCTTCCAATTCCTCTAGTTTCTTTTTTTTTTTTTTTTTTTTTTGCCTCTTTCCTTGACTTTGGATTTTCTTAAATACCTCTCAAAGATATCCCGTATGTTTCAACTCTTTCAGCTGTAATCCACTGTTATTGTATGGGAGCCCTATTACTATGATAGTAAGGTATGTCAGGGGTGAGGGAAGCATTCTACAATGTTTTGATTCAATTTCAGTCTTAGTAGATCTTTGTCTTGGGACCCTAACTTTCACAAGTGTTTCTCTAGTGGTATAACATTTTCTTTTTGTGTCCAGAATTGGTGGGTTCTTGGTCTCGCTAACTTCAAGAATGAAGCCTCAGACCCTCGCAGTGAGCATTACAGTTCTTAAAGATGGTGTATCCGGAGTTTGTTCTTTCTGATGTTCAGATGTGTCTGGAGTTTCTTCCTTCTGGAGGGTTCGTGGTCTCGCTGACTTCAGAAGTGAAGCTGCAGACCTTCACGGTGAGTGTTACAGCTTTTAAGGCAGCATGTCTGGAGTCGTTCGTTCCTCCCATCCAGAGTTGTTCATTCCTGCTGGTAGGTTTGTAGTCTCGCTGGCTTCAGGAGTGAAGCTGCAGACCTTCGTTATGAGTGTCACAGCTCATACGGACCCAAAGAGTGAGCAGCAGCAAGATTTATTGCGAAGAGTGAAAGAACAAAGTTTCCACACTGCGGAAGGGGACCCCAGCAGGTTGCCACTGCCGGCTCTGGCAGCCTGCTTTTATTCCCTTATCTGACCCCACCCACATCCTGCTAATTGGTCCATTTTACAGAGAGCTGACTGGTCCATTTTACAGAGAGCTGATTGATCCATTTTGACACGGTCCTGACTGGTGCGTTTACAAACGTTTAGCTAGACACAGAGTGCTGATTGGTGCGTTTACAATCCTCTAGCTAGACACAGTGCCAGACAGAAAAGTTCTCCAAGTCTCCACTAGATTAGCTAGACACAGAGCACTGATTGGTGCATTGACAAACCTTTAGCTAGACAGAAAAGTTCTCCAAATCCCCACTAGATTAGCTAGACACAGAGCACTGACTGGTGCATTTACAAACCTTGAACTAGACACAGAGTGCTGATTGGTGTATTTACAAAGCTTGAGCTAGACACAGAGTGCTGATTGGTGCATATACAATCTTCCAGCTAGACATAAAATTTCTCCAAGTCCCCACCCAACTCAGGAGCCCAGCTGGCTTCGCCTAGTGGATCCTGTGCAGGGGCTGCGGATGGAGCTGCCTGCCAGTCCCACACCGTGCGCCCGCAGTCCTCAGGCCTTGGGTGGTCGATGGGACCAGGCGCCCTGGAGTGGGGGGGCAGCACACATCAGGGAGGCTCGGGCTGCATGGGAGCCCACTGGGGGGTGGGGGGTGCGGAGGGCTCGGGCATGGTGGGCTGCAGGTCCCAAGCCCTGCCCTGCGAGGAGGCAGCAGAGGCCCAGCGAGAATTCAAGCATGGTGTGGGTGGGCCAGCAGTGCTGGGGGACTCGACGTACCCTCCGCAGCTGCTGGCCTGGGTGCTAAGCCCCTCACTGCCCGGGGCCAGTGGTGCCGGCCAGCTGCTCCAAGTGCAGGGCCCACTGAGCCCATGCCCACCTGGAACTTGTGCTGGCCCATGAGCACTGCATGCAGCCCCAGTTCCCGCCCACGCCTCTCCCTCCACACCTCTCCACAAGCAGAGGGAGCTGGCTCTGACCTTAGCCAGCCCAGAGAGGGGCTCCCACAGTGCAGTGGTGGGCTGAAGGGCTCCTCAAGCATGGCCAGAATGGACACCAAGGCTGAGGAGGTGCTGAGAGCGAGGGCTGCCAGCACGTTGTCACCTCTCACCTTCCTGCCTCTTCTTAACTTCCTTTTCTGTTTGCAATTGTAACCACACAACCAGTCTAATGCTCAAGTTTGCAGTTTAGGAAACCTGGGCATACACAGGTGAAGCAATCATGCAAGGATGACCATAACCTAAGTTCTTGGTACAAAGAATAAGGACAGAATTAAGAAGTGAACACCTCTTGGCATAATCCACGATTCAATCACATAGAGCCCTGGCATCACCTCATTGCAAGATCCAGTCAGATTACAACTCATTATCCTCTACCTATGAAAACTGCCCCTGCTCTTTGTTCAGGGAGATGAATCCAAGTATTGCCTCCTGTGTCCCTAGCAGTCTATTTGCAATAAACCTTTCTCTCTATAAAAACTCAGTGCTTCAGAGTTTGGCTTTCTATTGTGCATGGACAGAGAGACCCAGTTTGGTTCAGTAATCCAATGCTCCCAACTGTCTCCTTGAAGTGCTTCCCCTGTTGATTATGTTTTTTTTTTTTTTTTTACCCCTTAGGTAAAAGAACTGATGGCTGGAGAGAACTGAAACAGAGGGGTGAAAATTAAAGAAGAAATAAAAATAAAATTAAAAAGGGAAAAACAAGTTTAGAAAAAAATTTTTTCTTCTTATTTTCCTTTTTCCTTTGATATGAGTAAACTTATGAGTTTATAGATTCCTGTTTTCTGTAACTAGTAACTTCAAGTATTCTTTTATCTGAGCAGCACAGTGAAGGTCATGAGGCATGCCTGAGCAGGCCTGGACTGCAGCCATTTAGGCACCGTAGTGAAAGTTATGAGATAAGCCCGTGCAAGGCTCTTGAGCAAGCCTAGATGATGGCCATGTAGGCCACATAGCAAGAGAATCACAGTAAGCCTGAGTTATGAACCTGTCACAGATTGATTGACTCTTTTGTTCTGCTTCTGTACACTCACTTTCGTGCCACTATGCTTCTTGCCATTGTGAGCTCATTTCAAACTAGCCAACCCCTTTTCAGAAGTGTGTATAAAAGCCAAGAACTGTATTTGTTCAGGGCTCATGCTTTCAGATACAAATCTGCTGAGCCAGTGCACCTCCTGTTCCACCTATCGGTCTCTCCAGTCTCCTGACTTCTGCAACAATCGGAGAAATTCCTTTTCACAAGCTGGAATAAGGCTCTGGAATATTCCTTTTCCTTGGCTAAGTAGGCCATTGTTATGGAGAAGTTTCTGTGCTTAAACAATAATTAATATTTCTTTCCCCTGTCCAGAGATATGAGGGGATCTTTCTCAGATAATCACAGTGAGAATCATGTGAGTGGGGTCTTTGAGGTAAGGACCACAAAAATACATAACCCTCATCCCTGAGACTGCAACCCAGGCCTTTAAATGTCTCCTCCCAGTACACTTTCAATCTCCAACAATTTGTCAACATTTCCCTTGTTAGCTTAAAAATCATGAGAGCTATAAGTTTTGATAGGAGACTGTATTTCCTGTAAAGAGTTGCAGACTGCAAGGTGACCATTCTGCTAGGCTACAAAGCATCCCTCTTGCAAAAGCCTGAAAGGCAGGTACTTCAAGGGAGGAAAGGACAAGACAGTAATTTAAACTGAAGGGGTTGGCCAAACATACATATTCAACAGGTTATAGGAGGAGCTATGATTACTCATAAAGTGGGTTCTGACACGTGCATGTTGAACAAACATGCATGTTACCTATGACCTGTGTTCACCTTGGGGTGGAGACCTAAATTAACATTTAAATGTATTACAATTACACCCCATATGTCAAAAAGTAAAGAAGGTACACAAAGACACTGAAATGATCAACCTCTGTAAAACCAGTCAGAACTAGTGCATGGTATGTAGTCTCTTATCAGAAAAAAAAGTTACAGAAATCAACCTCTTTTAACAATGCTGTACTTAGGGCTTGTGGAACAGGAGGCTCAGTTAGTGAGCATCTATCTAGTGGAGCTGCAAATTGTTTTAATGTTGCCTATGGCAAGGCTTGTGCTTATTTAGCTGCTAGAGAAAAAGAAAAAACCTTGTGGCAGTTAGAACATAGTTTATTCTTAAGTGTTGTGGTGCATGACTCAACCAGTGCCTGGCATGGCCTTAGGTCTTGTTTATAGTTTGGTATTGACACAAAAAGTCCACTCTTTCAGTATTATGATCTCTATTTTAACATTACTGCTAGTTAGTTGTTGTGTTTAAACCACAAAATGTATGTGGTATAAGGAGGTTTGCCTGACCTCTGGTCCCATCATGGCCAGGAACACAATTTTTAAAGTTGCCCTGGGGTCACCTTTGCCAAAAGGAGGTCCTTTCAGTTGGTTTGGGCCTTTGGATTTTATTTTTAGTTTACACCCTTTAATATTACTTAACATATTACTTACTTAATATTACTTATCATCTTACTTATGGCTTCAATAGCTTCTGATCTGGGTAAGCAGATCTCGTTATTCCGGATGTTCCTGTCCCTCCAAATTCAGGGTTGCATTTAGCCATTTGACATATTTTCTATGGGTCCAAGAAAAATCATTGTTTCCAGTTTTCCAGCTATTTCTTCTAAGAATAGTTGTGACAATTTTTAGTCTTTTTATATGTCGAAACTGAAATCCTTTATGTATTTATATTTTAAGCCAGCAATCTCACTTCTGCAATTTACCCAGAAGATACAGGAACAACAAAACAAAAGTCCTCATGTACAGTGTTATTTATTGTAGCATTGTTTGTGAATTCAAAATGTGTCCAGAATTGGTGGGTTCTTGGTCTCACTGACTTCAAGAATGAAGCCACAGAAGCTCGCAGCGAGTGTTACAGTTCTTAAAGATGGTGTGTCCGGAGTTTCTTCCTTCTGGTGGGTTCATGGCCTCACTGACTTCAGAGGTGAAGCTGCAGACCTTCACGGTGAGTGTTACAGCTCTTAAAGGCGGCATGTCTGGAGTTGTTTGTTCCTTCCAGTGGGTTTGTGGTCTTGCTGGCCTCAGGAATGAAGCTGCAGACCTTCACGGTGAGTGTTACAGTTCATAGAGGTGGCACTTCCAGAGTTGCTCATTCCTCCTGTCCCGAGTTGTTCATTCCTGCTGGTGGGTTTGTAGTCTTGCTGGTTTCAGCTGCAGACCTTTGTGGTGAGTGTTACAGCTCATAAAGGCGGCACGGACCCAAAGAGTGAGCAGCATCAAGATTTATTGCAAAGAACGAAAGAACAAAGCTTCCACGGTGTGGAAGGAAACATGAGCATGTTGCCAATGCTGGCACTGGCAGCCTGCTTTTATTCTCTTATGTGACCCCACCCACATCCTGCTGATTGGTCCATTTTACAGAGAGCTGATTCGTCCATCTTGACAGGGTGCTGATTGGTGTGTTTACAAACCTTTAGCTAGACACAGAGTGCTGATTGGTACATTTACAATCCTTTAGCTAGACAGAAAGGTTCTCCAAGTCCCCACCAGATTAGCTAGATACAGAGAGCTGATTGGTGCATCCACAAGCCCCAAGCTAGACAAAGAGTGCTGATTGGTGCATATACAATCCTCCAGCTAGACATAGACATTCTCCAGGTCCCCACCAGACTCAGGAGCCCAACTGGCTTTTCCTAGTGGATCCTGCCCCGGGGATGCAGGCAGCACTCCTCAGCCCTTGAGCGGTTGATGGGACCTGGTGCCGTGGAGCAGGGGGCGGTGCCTGTCAGGGAGGCTAGGGCTGTGAGGGAGCCCACAGCTGGGCAGGGGAGGGGCAGGAGGAGGTAGGGGTGAGGTTGGGGAGATGGGGGGTGAGGGGATGGGGGTTGGCAGGGGATGGGGGGGTTGGGAGGGGATGGGGGGGGTTGGGCTCTAGCATGGTGGGCTGCAGGTCCTGAGCCCTGCCCTACGGGGAAGCGGCTGAAGCCCAATGAGAATTTGAGCACAGCGTGGGCGGCCCGGCAGTGCTGAGGAAACTGGCCCACCCTCCGCAGCTGCTGGCCTCTGGTGCTAAGCCCCTCACTACCCCGGGCCAGCGGCACTGGCCGGCTGCTCCAAGTGCGGGGCCTGCCGAGCCCGTGCCCACCTGGAACTCACGCTGGCACAAAAGCGCTGCATGCAGCCCCAGTTGCCACCCGGGCCTCTCTCTCCACACCTCCCTGCATGCAGAGGGAGCTGGCTTCAGCCTTGGCCAGCCCAGAGAGGGGCTCCCACAGTGCAGCAGCAGGCTGAAGGGCTCCTCAAGCGTGGCCAGAGTAGACACGGAGGCCAAGGAGGTGCCGAGCGTGAGCAAGGGCTGCTAGCACATTGTCACCTCTCAAAAATACAGGAAACAATCTGCATGGCTATATGTAGATTATTTGAAAAAAAAAAAAGATATAATGCACAATACAATGGGGACCTTGTAAAATAGATTAAGGATGTTATCCATAAACTTTTAGAGAGTTATTTTAGAGATATATTGTAAAGCAAAAATAACAAATTATAAAAGAGAAAATATTGTATGCTACTTTTTTTGTAAGAAAAAAGAGATACTATACTCCTTATGCAACAAGAAAGTAACACAATTTTGACTTGCAGGAGATGAGTAAGAACATGTTAGAATAGATAAAAGATAAAAATAAGGTGACAAATGGGGGAGGAGGTAATACTTCTCTGAATGCATGCTTATTATACAGTTCTGACTTTTGAGATGTTGTTAATATTTCACATATTCATGAAATTTAAAAATTGATTGTACATACCATAGAAGAAGAAACAAACTGTACTTACTGCAAATGACAAATATAAACACAATGAAGCATGGGAGGATATCTAATCCTAGTAATGTTAGACACAGTATACAATATTAGAAATATTGACCTTCAAGTAAAGACAAAAGTTCTATGAGCAGTAATGATCCCTACTTAGTAAGTTTATTTTTCATAGAGGTATAGGATAGCACTTCTGAAACTACTTTCTCTTATTCTGTAATTAAATAAATAAGTAAATATTTTGTGGATATGGGGAGTTAGATATTTCAAACTTGGGGAAGAGAATTACAAAAATGAAAAAGGGAAAACGTTGAATAAACGTTGTATGGGTGTATTGTAATATAAAGTATTTGAGTAAATGCTTGGTGATAGATAGATAGATAGATACATAGATAGATACATAGATAGACAATTAAAGAGACAGATGGTATATAGACATGCCCATGTACCATATCTATATCCTAACATTGTCTAGTTGATATGGAAGGGGGACAGGGAAGTGCTGGGAATGGAAGGGTGGGTCCCTGGCAAGGGCTTCACCCCCGGACCTGTGCCCACGGACCTAGACCTAAGTCAGGACAGGCACTCCTGCCTTTGTGCCCAAATGTTGCATTTCCTAAGACCGCCCTGGCCTGCCACACCCCCATCTGGTGCCTATAAAATACCCTAAGAGGGCTGGGCATGGTGGCTTACGCCTGTAATCCCAGCACTTTGGGATGCCAAGGTGGGCGGATCACAAGGTCAGGAGCTCGAGACCAGCCTGACCAACATGGTGAAAACCCATCTCTACTGAAAATACAAAAATTAGTTAGGCATGGTGGTGCACATCTGTAATCCCAGCTACTTAGGAGACTGAGGCAGGAGAATCGCTTGAACCCAGGAGGTGGAGTTTGCAGTGAGCCAAGATTGTGCCACTGCATTCCAGCCTAGATGACAGAGCAAGACTCTGTCTCAAACAAACAAAAAGACAAACAAAAAAAACAAACAAAAAACAAAAAAACCCTGAGACTCTAGCAGGCAGCCACACAATCAGCTGGACGTCGAGAGGAGTGAATCGGCAAAAGAAGACACAAGCAGCTGGATGTTGAGAAGACATCGAGGGGAGCACACCAGCGGAAGAGCATGCTGACAGGTGCCATCAGGCCAGCAGGCCAGAGACCGGCAGAACGATGTGGAGTTTGGCTGGGACAATCAGAGGAAAGCCCAGACCACTAAGCACCCCGACTCCAGAGGAAAGCCATCTCCCTTCTGGCTCCCCTATCTTCTGAGAGCTACTTCCATTCAATAAAGCCTTGTACTCATTCTCCAGCCCACGTGTGATGTGACTCTTCCAATACACCAAGGCAAGAACCCAGGATACAGAAAGCCCTCTGTCCTTGCTAGTACTTGGGGGTGTAATTGAACTGGTTGACACAAGCCACCTATAGACGGCAAAACTAAAAGAGCACACCATAGCACATACCCACTGGGGCTTCATGAGCTGTAAACATCCACCCCTAGACACTGCCATGGGGTCGGAGCCCCATAGCCTGCCCACCTTTATGCTCCCCTAGAGGTTTGAGCAGCAGGGCACTGAAGAAGTGAGCCACTCCCCATGTTGCATGCCGTGTAAGGGGGACAAGGGAACTTTTCTTCTTTCATAGTGAGAAGGCTTAAAGCAACGCCACTCAATAGCATTGAGCAACCATAGTGCCCATATATTTTTAGTCTAAATATTTTTTTTTCTATGTATAGAAACCAAGGCTCTTTGAGTAAAGAGCTGCTTTTGGGTCTGAATCAGGAAAAATTCAGGTTGATCTTATAATATGTTTCTATGCCAGAAGTCAAGAAAGCATTGAAACCATGATGTAAATGTATCAAGAGGACACAGTAGCCAGTTTGAAAGGGCTCTCACTGGCCAAATATGGTGCATTTGAGCATAACAATAAGTAATGATGGTATTGAACTCTCACCCACAGAATGAAGTAAAATTTCATGAGACTGTACAGATAAATAGTAAAAGAAAGATTTTCATTATAGAAGCTGAAAGAATGATGAAATTAGAACTCACTATTTGGCAATCATCAAACAGTAATAATTAACTCAGGGAAAAATCATCATTGCATGTTAACTCTAATGGATAAATATCTGAGGAATAATAGGATATTTACATAATCTTTAACTAAGCTCCCACAAAGTAACTGTTTATTACAAAGCAAAAAATAGTAACCTGACATTCATCTCTTTAACTAAAGTGACCAATGTTAAATCTGCAGTTATGGAACAAATTAACATCAGATCATTTACTTCCTGCTATGATGCACTAGGAATAAATAGAGTATTAATTTTATAGTATCACTACCAAAAATACATTAGTTGAATATATTAATAAGGAAACATGAGGTAAACCCAAATTGAGAGAAGCAGTACTACTGGTTTCTACTCTTCAAAATGTCAATGTCAGATAAAATAAACTGTGAGGAACTTTCTCAAATTAAACTAGATAAAGAAGGACAACAACTGAAAGCAATACATTATTTTGAGAGAAATGATGAGTTCATAATTAGGTATGTAGCTTAAATAATATTTTTATCAATACTAATTTCTCAATTATGATCATTTTACTGTATTTATGTGAGAAAAATTATTTTTCCTTTTTTTGTTTTTTTTTCTTTTGCTTAGAAAGTAAGAAGTATTTAGGGGTAAAGAAGCAAACTATCTGCAACTGAAATGGTTCAGAAAATAACTAGATGTATGTATGCATATATGTGTCTATATGTTTATCTATCTATTTAAAATCTAGTAAAGAGTAAAGAGGGATTCCTTGTACTATGCTTGTACATTTTCCATGTCTACACATTATTTCAAAATAAATACTTAGAAGAAATCTAATCAAAATATAAATTAAAATGTAAATTGCTATCAATATTTTTATAACTACTGTGTGTGTCTATGTAGTCACTGTATCTCAGAGCACCATGCCATTCAAAAATATGGATATATATAAATGTATACACATTTTTCTGAAGTTTAGAACAATAATGTGCACAATCCTTAGAGTTACAGTTTACTGAACATTTATAAGGCAAGCACTAAAATACATAATTTACGTGTAAAATTTTGCCAAAATTTCCAAATGCCTTTAATTATCATCCACATTTCACTATTGAATAAATTAGTACTCAGAGAAGTTATTAACTCTGCCAGTTCACAAAGCAAATAAATGGCAGAGCCAGCATTTGAATACAGTTTTTAATGTTTTCAAAGGCATTGCTTTTAAATATTATACTATTTTCCTCATTAAATATTTAAATTTATAGAGCTACTTAAGCTTGTGCACAGGTTTTTTATTCTTCAAAGTCTTTAATACTTGGAATACAAAATAGCAACACTTGCTTCTATACTTCGATGAAAAGCACTTTAGGAATATAAAACAAGAAAAGAAAAATAAGATTTAATTTTTATAAATACCTCTGAACATGTATTAGGAGGCAAGTTGCAATGGACATATACACTTGTCAAAGACTATGTTTTCCTCTTTTTTTTTTTTTTTTTAGGTTTTCAATTCTGTCTCTTATTTACTAATTTGGCACATCATTCATGCAACTTTAGTTTATTTTCTGAAAAATAGGGATAATACCAACAACCTATCTTTGCTGTTGAGAACATTCAAATGATGTATGGACCCAGAAATGAGCTGCAAATTATACAGAACTCTACACAGTATCAGAGTTGCTTTTTTTCCTGTTAAGAAGAGTTATTTCTATTTCAGCAAAGTGACACATAAATGTTGTTAGCATTTTAAAATGTTATCCCCATTTTTACTTTAGAAGTGTTTAGTTTCAGGACTGTGGGACTCACTAGAAAAAACTAGCAAAGCATTTATTTTATAGCATAAAGAAATAACTTAGACACAAAATGAATTAAATCAGACAATTTGAGATTTCTTATATTTCAATGATTGAATAATGATGAATAGTATTAGCAAATAAAACAAAAATTCTATTTTATTCCATTCTAATTTTCTGTGTTTCCCTTGATGCAGGATGTTTTCTTGATCCCTTCACAGAACTCCCACCAGTGGTACCCCACTTACTCAGTCTACCGTGTTCATCCCCTTGCAGGAGGGAGCACACAAGCGAAGCTGGCTACTTTGGCACCTGCATGAGCAAACTCTGTTTACTTGGTCATGCTGCACCCCACCCCTCGTGGGAGGGAGTGCATAGGTGAGCAAGTGCGGGAATGAGTTGGCCACTTTTGCACTGGCAGGAGCAAACTCCATGCAGGCCCTACAGCAGTGTCCAGGTGGGAGTACCTGCCACCCCAAGGCCCCAGAGGATGTGTAACAATGCTCTCAGCTCCACCATCCACAGACAGCAATGTGTTATCAGATAAGTGGGCGCTTTGCCTGGTCATGTGGGGCTGCTGACCTCCACCAGTAGGGGCAAAGGGTCAGTGTGACAGCCTTTTTTGCTACCCACACTTGGTGGGTCCTGAGTTCTTATCCCTGCCCAATAAGAATGAGGTCATGCAGATGAATTGAAGGATGGTGAATGCAAGGAATTTTATTGAGTGGTGAAAGTGGCTCTCAGTGGAGAAGGGAGCTGGAAAGGAGACAGGAAGGGCTGGTCACTCTCCCCTGGTGTCACTCTGCCTCTTTCCTGCAAAATCAAATAGCCTCTCACTGATGTCCAGCCATTGCCTCTGAAGTCAAGTCGCCTCTGCCCAACATCCAGGTGCTTCTCTGAAGTCAAGTTGCATCTCCCTGTTATCTTTTCTTTCTACCAGCCACTTATCTTTCTAGCAGCACAGTCTGGGGTCTTTATAAGCACAGGATTCGGGACAGGGTGAGTTGTAGATAGTTTCAGAAAATGCAACATTTGATTAGTAAAAATACATTATTCAGAAAGTACCAATTGGGAGAAAGTGGGCAAACAGCGATAGAAGTTCTCACTTTGAGCTGTGGGTTTCGGGCTTTTCAGTTTGAGGGTGGGGCTTCAACAAGGACCTGTTCCTGTCTGCCTAGAGTTTCTCTGCCTCCTGCCTCTATCATTTCCCCCCGTTGAAGAGGCACATCTAATTGCTATTAGAATATGGATGATGACAGATCTTAGCTGCTTTCTGCTGACAATGGGCATTGTTTAGGGAAAATGGCAATCAGATTTTCCTCAGAGGGCTACCTAAGGGTCCCCAGCAAAAGAGAGCCATCACTTGAGGCTCTGGTTGCATGACTGTTTGGAGTTTGATTACCTCTAGGTGGAAAAAGAAAGTTGATAAGTATACATGAATCAAATATGTGTATCATACAAAGAGGAGTTAAAAGGAAATAATCTAGTGCCAAAGATTACAGAAATAAGTTAAATATACTAATCTTTCTGAAAACAACATTGTACTCTGAGCTGTTTTGCCCTGGTGGCAGAAATAAAACCTTGTATGAGAGCAGTTAAACTTTAGAAAGAGAGAGAACTGCTTAGGGGAGTACATATTTCCATGGGCATTCACGATTATAAAGGTGCCCCATGGTATAGAAAAGAACCAAGATAAGAGTAGCAAGCATAGGCAAGACTATAAAGGGAATACCTATGGAAGGTTAATTATTGAAACTATCTTTTGCGATTTTTAGCTTGAGGTCCCCGATCTCTTCATATTGTTGTTTTGGGTGCTCTTCTGGGTCGACGGAGGTAACTTCATCAGCTTCACAGGCCTTTACCCAAGTATAATGAATCAAGAATCTACTACAATGACCTTTATTGCCACAGGAGTAGAAAGGAGTACGGTGTAAACATTCCTCCCAATCTGGGCTTATATAAGGAGAAAGGGAACAAAGTACCTTTACCAGTACCAGATCCCCTCGGTTGAATAGAGATGGCCCTAGTTCAGGGGATTAGGCCTCCAACAGTCGTTTGAGTTCCCATTGGAAATTGACCAAAGAAGTTATATGTTTAATCAAATCAGAGGTTTCTTGGTCTAGCAAAAAAATCACTGATGAAAAAGGCTGTCCATACATCATTTCAAAGGGACTCAAACCCAGCTTTAAAGGGGTTTCCAACACATAATAGGGCTATGGCAAGAAGGGTAGTCTGGGAGATGAGTCCCCAGAGACAGTTTCCTGAGGTGCCTTTTGATGATATCGTTTGTCTTTTATACTTTTCCTAAGGATTGTGATCTCCAAGCACAATGAAGATGATATTCCATAAATAGTGCCCTTGAGACCCCCTTGGTGACAGCCACCTTGAACAAGGGGCCATTATCACTCTGGAGGTACTTAGGGAGTCTAAAGAGAGGAAGTATCATATTAATTAGTACTTTTATCACATCAGAGCCTTTCTCTGTCTGACATGCAAATGCTTCTATCCAGTTAATGAAGGTATCTATCCATACTTGGAGGTACAGGATGCCCTTTGCCTTTGGCATATGGGTGAAATCCATTTCCCAACCTTTCCACAGGTAGCATCCCATTCTTTGGGTCCTGGGGGAGAGAAGCCAGCAATTGAGGGGATTAGTTTTAAGACAAGTCTTGCAAGCATTAATGACCTGTTTAACCATTTGTATCAGGTTTTTACCTGAGAATGACCTCTGGCTAATTGATAGGTTTTATCCTTACCCAGGTGGAAGGTCTAGTGAAGCCTTTTTAAAAGCTTTCCATTGATTGGCAGCTGGTAGATGAAGCTTGTCATCCTCCAATTGTAGCCATGCTGAGGACTGAGAGATGTATCCCCAAGAGATGGCCCATTCTATTTCCGCAGGAGAATATTGAGGTTTTATTTCTCTTATGGAGCCGTCCCAAATCAGAGAGGCTTCAAGTGGAACCAAAATCTGGGGCCCTCTTTATCCTTATTTAGCTGCTTGGTTTGCCAACCTGTCTCCCTCAGCTATTTTATCCATCCCTTTTTTGGTGGCCTTTACAATGTATTACTGCCACTTCCCATAGGAGGAAAACTGAGGATAATAATCTACTAATTTCTTGATGGTATTTAATGGGAGACCCATTAGCTGTGAAGAAGCTCCTCTCTTTCCAGATAGTGACATGCATATGAAGAACTAGGAAAATGTACTTAGAATCTTTATAAATGTTAACTGCTTTCCTTTTGCTTAACTCGAGTTAAGCAAATTAGCTTGGCTAGTTGAACACTTGTACCTGAGGAGAGGGACACATTCTCAACAACATCATTTAGGGTAACTATTACATATACTCTGCTTTATGGATCACTTATTCTACAAAAGAATTTCCATCCATAGATAATCCAGTCTAGCTTCTCTAAAGGGGTTTCTTTGAGGTCCCCTCTGGTCACATACGTTTATACTACTATCTGTTTTCAATCATGTTTGAGTTCCCTACCTTCCTTGAGGAGGAAGGTGGCTGGATTTAGGGAGGGATGAATTCTTAATGGTACTGCAGATCCCTCTAATAACAAAGCTTGATATCTGAGGAGGCAGTTGTCTGCTAACAAGAGATTCTCCCTTAGAAGACAGTAGTCCTGCCACATTATGTGGGGTGTAAACAGTTAAGTTATTCCTCATGGTTAACTTAGTAGACTCTGGTACTAGCAAGGATATCACTGTGACTGCCTGGAGGCAGGCTGGTCATCGATTGGCTACCAAATCAAGCTCTCTACTTAGGTAGCCCACAGGCTGCTAGGATGGACCCTGGGCCTGGGTTAGAACTCCCAGGGTCATTTCCTTCCTTTCTGACACATAAAGATTAAACATCTTTCTATGGGAAGATTAAGGGCTGGTGCCTTAAGCAAGGACAAAGGCCTGTCTAGTCTCCGGTTTCCAAATTAGAGAGTGAGTTTTAGCTGCCTCAGTCTCGTTAACTAGGTGAAATAAAGAACGAGCTATTTCACTGTACCCAGGTATCCATAGTCTGCAGAATCCTGTAATCCCCAAGAATCCTCTCAGTTGCTTGAGGACTTAGGGGATGGGAAAGGAGGAGATGGGCTTAATTCTTTATTCACCTAATGCCCTGGTCCCCTCTGACAAGACCAGACCTAGGTACTTCACTGAAGTCTGACAGAGCCGAGCTTTAGATTTTGAAACCTTACTTCCTCTGTTATCCAGAAAATTAATAAGAGCCTTACTGTCCTCCTGAGAGTTTTTCTCAGTTGGGGCACAGAGGAGAATGTCATCTATGTATTACAAAACTTTAACCTGAAGATAAAGGAACTCAGAGAGGTCTTTTGACAACGCCTGCTCAAACAAGTGGGGGCTGCCTCAGAATCCCTGAGGTAGCACTGTCCAGGTTAGCTGGGTAGTCTGGTTGGAGGGATCCTCAAATGCAAGCAAATACTGGGAGTTGAGGTATAATGGTATGCAAAGGAAGGCATCCTTTAGATCCAGGACTGTGAACTATTTAGTGCCTTCAGGTATTTGAGCTAGCAGAGCATATGGATTGGGAACCACTGGGTGAACTGCAACCACAGCCTCATTAATGAAGTGGAGGTCCTGGACCAGTCTCCACTCCTTCTTGGGCTTTTATACTCCCAATATCTGGGTATTACAAGGACTATAGCAGGGTTTGAGGAGGCCCTGCAACCTTAAGTATCGATGATGGCTTCCACTCCTTTCCTAAGTTCTGGTTTCAGGAGATACTGTCTCTGGTTAGGAAAGGAGGTGGAATCGTTATGGTGGATCCAGACCACTACAGCACTTGTGTGTGGCTGGGCCAATTTTCTCTTGAATTGCCCAAATATCTGGGTTAATAATGGTCTTCACTATGGGGAGACAAAGAGTTTTTCCTGGGGCCATCAGGATGGTGGTCCCCATGTGAGCCAGAATATCCCTGCCCAATAGAGGAGTTAGGCTTTCAGGCAAAATTAGAAAGGCATGGGTGAACAAGTGGTCTCCCCAACTACAACTAAGGGAGTGGGAAAAAGATCGAGTTAAAGGCCTTCCTGAGACACTCCTCACTGTTGTGCTAAGAAAGGAAGGGGGCCTGGATTGGTGAGGAGAACCAAAAGACCCACCCCAGAGTCCCTTTGATTTCCAGAATTACCCGAGGTTCTTGTATGGTAATGGTGGTCTGGACCACTGGAGCCAGGGGGAGGAGGCCTGGAACCCAGCAGTCCTGCTGGACCACTTGAGAGATTGGCTCTGGACCCAGTGACCAGGGTTCCCTGGAACAGTCTGCCTTCCAGTGGTTCCCATTGCAGATTGGACAGGGTCAAGGTGGCTTCCTCATGCTGCCTGGGCAATCATTCCTAAAGTGCCCTGGCTTGCCACATTTGTAGCAGTTAACAGGGGCACTTCAGGGATTCTGGGGTTTGTGGGCTTCATAGTAGCCATTGAAGCCTCTGACACTTTCCTGTGTCTCCTTTCTGTCCCCTGGGCCTCCTGTCTCTATTGGAAAAGACCAAGGTGACCACTTTCAGGAGGTTCTCTAAACTACTATCTGGTCCCAGGGCCTGTTTCTATAGCTTCCTCCTGATATCAGAGGCTGTCGGAGTAACAAATTTATCCTTTAGGATTAGTTGTTCCTCTGCTGAATCAGGAGATATAGACGTGTGCTTTACCAGGGCCCCTCTTAGCCTTTCCAGAAAGGTAGTGGGATTCTCATCAAATACCCGGTCTATCATAGATAGCTTGGTACAATTGAGAGGCTTAGTTCTAGCCCCACATAAGCCCTCCATTATGCACACTGAAAGTGTTTCCTCTTCTATTCTTCCATCTCATCACTGGGATCCCATTTAGAGCCCTCTGATGGTACTGCTTCTCTTCCAGTTAAATAAAGTTTGTCCCCTTCCCTGACACTATATGAGATACAAAGCTCATCCTCAAATCTCTCTGCTGCTTGCAGAGCAGCCTGCCTCTCAGTTTTAGGCAGGGTTTGATTCAAAAGTAACAACATCTTTCAGGGAGAGTTCAAATACTAGAGTTAAATTCTAGAAAGCCTCTATATATCTGTCAGGATCATCTGAAAACTTGCCAAGACCCCCTTAATTTTTCTTAAGTCCTGTAGAGTGAAGGGGATCTGGACCTTACCGGGGCCAAATTCACCAGGCATCTGTTGGAGGGTCAAGAGTGAGGTTGGGGCTTGTCTAGGGTGAGGATTTCTAGAAGGCGGCAAGCAAGAGAGAGAAACTGGATAGGGAGGACATCGTGGACCCAGAGGAGCAGGGCCAGAGGCAGCTGGCTCCTCTGTTAGAGGTGCCTCTGGGGCTTGTTTCTTTAGTTCCCTGGGATTTCCCCTTTCAGCCTCTCCTGAGATGGCAAACAGGAGGGTTCAATCAATCCTACATTGGTGGAAAAGGCCTGGATTACCTGGCAAGGTAAGAAAGGCCTGCACATATGGGGCCTCAGACCATTTGCCCTCATGTTTACAGAAAAGATCCAACTACCGGATGGTATCAAAATGAATAGTTCCTTCCTGAGGGAGATCATAATTTCCTGCAGATCATAACTTGGCCAAACATTTGTGCAAAAGGCTATGAAGCATATTTCCTCCAGAGTCTGAGGGTCAAACAGTCCCAGTGATTCAGGACACACTCCAGAGGAGTATAAACTGAGGATAGTCAAGATGGTTGGTTGCTTGTTCTGAAAGAAAGAGAAATAGGCATCTCTCATTTCCTTCCCCCTTTCAGCAAAAACCCAGTGTGTGTGAAGAAGAGAAAAAAGGGTGTCCCCTTTTTTGTCTTTCATCTTTTTATCCCCTTTTTAACCCCAAATTGCACATGGGTGCCACTGCAACCTGCATCCATGAGGCAAGGGGGCGGCTAGAGGATAGGAATTATTTGCACTCACCTACGCCTCCATTCCCCCTACTGTTGGAAACTTTTGGGTTCCCTGGGCCTCATCTATGCCATGCAGCATGGCCTTCTTACATGAAGCAGGGACTTAATAGGCAGGAATTAGTCCTGCCCATCTATGCTTTGCCTTTTGCCTGCCTTTGCATCCCTTAGATCTAGTTTTCCTTTCTAGGGCTTCAACCTGAAGCTTGGAATCAAGTTGAGAACTAAAAGGTGTCTTGGGGAATACATGAATTCATTTAGATTAAGTCCCAGGGGGCCTTGCCACATTTTCAGTCATCAGCCAGCAGGGTCGCTCCTCCACTGCTTCCCTATCATAAGCAGAGTTCTAAGGTAGGAAAAAACATCCCCTTGAATAGAAAAGGAAAAAGAAAAAACAGCTTAAGCACAAGTGGAGGACACTGGGGGAAGAACCTCTTGCAAATGGATTCTTTTAATCACTGTATCCTTCCTCTGATTGGGAAGGAGCTAGACCCCTTGGCCAAGGGAGGAAAGACTCTGTGGGCACGTGGCAGGAGGGTTTGGCAAATGGTAAACACTGGTCAACTAACTGTGTGGGGCCCCCGAGACTGGTCTGTGGCTCCTGCGGTGGCCATAGATCCTTGCCACCCCTCATGGCCGTTAGCTGCGCCATGTGCATGCTGTGTACGCACCCAAGCACTCAAGCTGGGAGAGGGAGCGAAGGGGAGCCTCCATGTGCTGTGCATGCCTGCAGCTGATGGAGTGGATGTTGGAATAGCATCTCTAAGAAAAGATGGAAATCGCATTGTTCTGAATTGCATATCTGATGGCTTAGCCAAATGCTCATTCTACTGAGTAATATTTCTGCAGGTTGTAGCAATATAACCTTAACATTATAAAAGGAGAGAAAGGAGCCATTTCAAACTGTGAAAGAAGAAAGGAAAAATATCATAGAAGACTCTGGGAGTATTGGCTGACACTCTAATAGGTGGTCGGGGATTAAGCCAAATCTAGGGTTCTTCCTGCAACACTGGGGAGTGTTGCTCAGCCAGATGCCTTCAATTGCCCGAGGACTTTATTTCAGTCCCACATGACAGCTAGACCTCTGTGAAGGAAAACAGAGCCAACATTCCTTTCACCCAAAAGAAAGAGAGAGGTGGCAGGGTCACATCCTGTCCTCCATAGCTGTGTCATTCACCCTTAAGTGACGACTCAGAGTTTCGATGTGTCATTTGCCTTCAGAGGAAAGTCTGAGGACAAGAACTTTTGGAAAAAAAAAAGCAGTCAGATCTGTATTTACTCACTCTTCTGAGGAATCCTACATGAGCCCCCAAATGATGCAGGATATTTTCTTGACCCCTTCACAGGACTAGCGACAGGGGTGTCCTGATTACTCAGCCTGAAGTGTTCAACTCTTCATGGGAGGGAGCACATGAGCAAACAATTGTGGGAACCAGCAGGCTGCTTTGGTGCCAGCAGGAGCAAACTTTGTTTACTGGAGCCCGCCATGCGCCACCCCTCATGGGAGTCCTTTGCCTTCCAGCTGTATTCATTTAAGAACATGATTTTCTTTCTGGATATTGTTACCAATACCTTCCACTTCTTACATTAGGCCTAGAGATGGTAATCCTTTGTTACTATTTTGTCTTTGCAGTTCCCCAGCACTCAAATTCTATAGTTGACCACCTTTAAAATAAACCCTTCTCAAATAATCCAATTTCAAGTGTGCCATCTGTTTCCTATTGGAACCCTTCCTGATACAGATGGTTTCCTGGAAAAGACATCCAAAATGAAGAAAATGAGGAAAGTGCAAGGTTTAATAATTGGTGTAGGAAGAGGAAAGCTCATGTATGAATGCATGCCAGGGGGCCAGAATAAATGTGACTTATGTGAAAGAAAACTGAAAACTAAGATTTCTATGCAATCAATGGATAATGAATATGATTATGACAACAACAATGATAAAAGCTGTCTTGAGTTAGCAGAGGCTTTGACTAGGGCAAGGAGTGGAGAAAGTAAAATCAAGTTTGGAACCGGGAAAGGAGCAAGTATTGAGTCAGCAACATTGGCAAAGGTAAGATACTAGGCTTTGTATAGAAAGGTGGCCTCGCACCATGGGTGGATGTCAGTTTGTGGTACAAGGGAAACATTTCTGGGGAGGAAGCCAATATTTCAAACTAGTTTTTCATAAATATAGTCTGTGCCTGGGCTTTCTGATAAATCATGCTTTCTGCCACATTAGTCATGCACCTATTTATCGCACATAATGGTGGTGGTGAAAGCTGAATTACTCTAAATGTGATAAAGATGATACTGGGGAGATGATGGGGTGATAGTGGTGGCACAATTCAGAGTAATGGTGAAGAAAGTGCTAGTGTGGGGAATGATATGTCACCAAGACTGAACAGGAAGGTTAGTGAGGAAGACTTAAGATTGGTGTTCTATCTTAAGATGAGTGAGGTGGAACCAGGTTATAGAATCAAAGAAAGTGCTTGAGTCATTTCTGTTTCTCTATAGTTATATTAAGAGCAATGACAAACGAAGATGATCAAGACAACAACAGTGAAAAAGACTCTCCTGAGTTAGCAGAGGCTGTGACTAGGGTAGGGAGTGGTGAAATTAAAATCAAATTTGGAAAGAGGAAAGGAGCAAGTATTGAGTATTATTCATATTAAAAGCAATGGCAAAAACTATAGTTACTTTTGCACCAACCTAATAGAATGATAGCAGTACAGACTGAGCACTCAGTTGAGAAAATACAACTGATGAGCCCAGTGTCACTGAACTAAGACATTGTTGAAGTGAATAAGCAACTTTGATAAAATTTCCAACACCCCATCATTTTATATGGGTCTGTAATTTCCTGCCTGTTCATTCAATAGTGATGAGACATATCACATACTGCATAATGCTACTGAATGTGCACTCTTTCTTTTTGCTGATTCAGTAGCTCAGAAAACTATTTCTCCACCTATAACTTGTTCAGAGAAACTAAGCCCGCTTTAAAAGCATTGATTTTAAATAAGAAATTCACCATCGTATGCAAGAACAGTAAGAGTTCTAAATAGGTTTAATCTATTTAGGTTAAATAGTTTAGAGGTTGAAACATGATATTCTCCAAAAAAGAAAAATAAAATTAGAAACGATTGTTTACAATATGCCTTGGCTTGTGCCATGTGTATTAATTGTATTATTTTAATCTTTGTAGTATTTTAATTACTTAATATTTATCAATAGGGTAGCCATCTAAATTGGATGATGCTCATAGTATAATGGTCATTAAATAACTTGACTGTTAACTCAGTATATAAAAGCCCTTGAAGATAAATATCTAATATTCTTCTGATGTTATTTGAGAAGCAAAATTTAAAAATATATCCTAGTCATGGAGAGAGAAGTCAATAATTGAAGGAATCATTAGACTTCCTGGTCAGTTCAAAAAAGTTCATGTACCTCAAATGGTGGCTGAAATGCTTTCTTATTTGATAAACATTTATTAAGTATCTACTGTGTTTCAGACAGTATACTAGGTGGGATAAAGACATGTAAACTTCAAAAAATATTAAGTCATTAAAGTCTAAATCAATCATATTATTTTCAGCAATAGAATGGAGTAAATAGGCTTTGGAGACTAGCCTGGAAATGCTGCTCAAAATCTTGGATTTCATTACCTTCGAAACTCAGGCAGCTTTTCAAAAGCAAAGAAAATGACTATGAAAATAATGTTTATTAACTGTGGCAAGTAGTTTAACTCTCATATTTTATTTTATGATCATAAGAATTGAAAGGAGGGATAGTTTAGGTCAGTGCTTCCCAAATATTTTCACATTGTGGTACATAAAAAATTATATTTGTACAGTATATTTGAGAAAACTAGGAGTTTGGGTTTATGTTTATCTTTTTGCCTTATACAAACACTATCATGCAGGAGATTCCCTGTAATTATTTCCTGTGTTCAGTTACTTGTTTCTTTCTTTCTAGGTATCATGTCTGTTTCTTTTTTCTCTTTATCCCTTCTCTTTTTGTGTTAACACAGATGAAGCAAATATTTATTTCAGTGTTTTGTTGATGATTTTTGCAACTATATGAAACTTGGCTTTTTAAATATTAGGTTTATATGGAAAAAAAAGTATTATTGGGAGGCCAAGGTGGGCGGATCAACTGATGGCAGGAGTTCAAGACCAGCTTGGCCAACATGGTGAAACCATGTCTCTACTAAAAAATGCAAAAATTTGCTGGGCATGGTGGCGTGCACCTGTAATCCCAGCTACTCAGGAGACTGAGGCAGGAGAATCGCTTGAACCCAGGAGGTGGAGGTTGCAGTGAGCTGAGATGATGCCATTGCAGTCCAGCCTGGGTGACAGAGCAAGACCCTGTCTCCAAAATAAATAAATAAACAAAATAAAAAATATTAAATATTCTAACCTTAATTTTTTTCACATTTTGACAAGAAATTTGAGTTTATTACTATAAACATAATTTTGGCAAATAATATTTATATTTACAAAATTTTATAGCACTTTTATAAGTCATTCTTCAAATGACATAAATTCCAGGTCAAACTATTTAAAATTAACATTATTTTAACAAACTAATATGGTTTATTTATTATAAAATTATATTTATGTATTGTAATACTTGTTTTATCAAATCAAAGTATACACAAGATTTACAAAAATGCTGTTGCATTCCAACCCCATACCTTCCTACTCTCCTGGTTACCCCTCCCAAAGATGACCTCTTTCAAGTCTTTTAAAATAATGTATGATTTATTTTCATTAATCAAATTCAGAAATTATCTTTTGAATTGCTGTGAAAGTGCCTGTGAACTTTTTTTTAAAAAGACTGTATATTTATTTATTTATTTATTTTTAATTTTATTATTATTATACTTTAAGTTTTAGGGTACATGTGCACAATGTGCAGGTTTGTTACATATGTATACATGTGCCATGTTGATGTACTGCACCCATTAACTCATCATTTAGCATTAGGTATATCACCTAATGCTATCCCTCCCCCTTCCCCCAACCCCACAACAGTCCCCGGAGCGTGATGTTCCCCTTCCTGTGTCCATGTGTTCTTGTTGTTCAATTCCCACCTATGAGTGAGAACATGTGATGTTTGGTTTTTTGTCCTTGCAATAGTTTGCTGAGAATGATGATTTCCAGTTTCACCCATGTCCCTACAAAGGACATGAACTCATCATTTTTTATGGCTGCATAGTATTCCATGGTGTATATGTGCCACATCTTCTTAATCCAGTCTATCATTGGTGGACATTTGGGTTGGTTCCAAGTCTTTGCTATTGTGAATAGTGCCGCAATAAACATACGTGTGCATGTGTCTTTATAGCAGCATGATTTATAGTCCTTTGGGTATATACCCAGTAATGGGATGGCTGGGTCAAATGGTATTTCTAGTTCTAGATCCCTGAGGAATCGCCACACTGACTTCCACAAGGGTTGAACTAGTTTACAGTGCCACCAACAGTGTAAAAGTGTTTCTGATTCTCCACATCCTCTCCAGCACCTGTTGTTTCCTGACTTTTTAATGATTGCCATTCTAACTGGTATGAGATGGTATCTCATTGTGGTTTTGATTTGCATTTCTCTGATGGCCAGTGATGATGAGCATTTTTTCATGTGTTTTTTGGCTGCATAAATATCTTCTTTTGAGAAGTGTCTGTTCATATCCTTCACCCACTTTTTGATGGGGTTGTTTTTTTCTTGTAAATTTGTTTGAGTTCATTGTAGATTCTGGATATTAGCCCTTTGTCAGATGAGTAAGTTGCGAAAATTTTCTCCCATTTTGTAGGTTGCCTGTTCACTCTGATGGTAGTTTCTTTTGCTGTGCAGAAGCTCTTGAGTTTAATTAGATCCCATTTGTCAATTTTGGATTTTGTTGCCATTGCTTTTGGTGTTTTAGACATGAAGTCCTCGCCCATGCCTATGTCCTGAATGGTATTGTCTAGGTTTTCTTCTAGGGTTTTTATGGTTTTAGGTCTAACATGTAAGTCTTTAATCCATCTTGAATTAATTTTTGTATAAGGTGTAAGGAAGGGATCCAGTTTCAGCTTTCTATATATGGCTAGCCACTTTTCCCAGCACCATTTATTAAATAGGGAATCCTTTCCCCATTGCTTTTTTTTGTCAGGTTTGTCAAAGATCAGATAGTTGTGGCTATGTGGCATTATTTCTGATGGCTCTGTTCTGTTCCATTGATCTATATCTCTGTTTTGGTACCAGTACCATGCTGTTTTGGTTACTGTAGCTGTGTAGTACAGTTTGAAGTCAGGTAGCGTGATGCCTCCGGCTTTGTTCTTTTGGCTTAGGATTGACTTGGTGATGCGGGCTCTTTTTTGGTTCCATATGAACTTTAAAGTAGTTTTTTCCAATTCTGTGAAGAAAGTCATTGGTAGCTTGATGGGGATGGCATTGAATCTATAAATTACCCTGGGCAGTATGGCCATTTCCACGATATTGATTCTTCCTATCCGTGAGCATGGAATGTTCTTCCATTTCTTTGTATCCTCTTTTATTTCATTGAGCAGTGGTTTGTAGTTCTCCTTGAAGAGGTCCTTCACGTCCATTGTAAGTTGGATTCCTAGGTATTTTATTCTCTTTGAAGCAATTGTGAATGGGAGTTCACTCATGATTTGGCTCTCTGTTTGTGTTATTGGTGTATAAGTATGCTTGTGATTTTTGTACATTGATTTTGTATCCTGAGACTTTGCTGAAGTTGCTTATCAGCTTAAGGAGATTTTGGGCTGAGACGATGGGGTTTTCTAGATATACCATCATGTCATCTGGGAACAGGGACAATTTGACTTCCTCTTTTCCTAATTGAATACCCTTTATTTCCTTCTCCTGCCTGATTGCCCTGGCCAGAACTTCCAACACTATGTTGAATAGGAGTGGTGAGAGAGGGCATCCCTGTCTTGTGCCAGTTTTCAAAGGGAATGCTTCCAGTTTTTGCCCATTCAGTATGATATTGGCTGTGGGTTTGTCATAGATAGCTCTTATTATTTTGAGATACGTCCCATCAATACCTAATTTATTGAGAGTTTTTAGCATGAAGCATTGTTGAATTTTGTCAAAGGCCTTTTCTGCATGTATTGAGATAATCATGTGGTTTTTGTTTTTGGTTCTGTTCATATGCTGGATTACATTTATTGATTTGTGTATGTTGAACCAGCCTTGCATCTCAGGGATGAAGCCAACTTGATCATGGTGAATACGCTTTTCGATGTGCTGCTGGATTCGGTTTGCCAGTATTGTATTGAGGATTTTTGCATCAATGTTCATCAAGGATATTGGTCTAAAATTCTCTTTTTTGGTTGTGTCTCTGCCCAGCTTTGGTATCAGGATGATGCTGGCCTCATAAAATGAGTTAGGGAGGATTCCCTCTTTTTCTATTGATTGGAATAGTTTCAGAAGGAATAGTACCAGCTCCTCGTTGTACCTCTGGTAGAATTCAGCTGTGAATCTGTCTGGTCCTGGACTCTTTTTGGTTGGTAAGCTATTGATTATTGTCACAAATACAAAAATTAATAATGACATTGAGACAATGGGAGAGGGGAGACTGAAGGGGTGGCATTTTTCAATTAGAAAAGTTCACAGGGAAATTGTGGCCTGTGAACTTTTCTAATTGAAAAATGCCACCCCTTCTGCCTCCCGTCTCCGATGGTCTCAATATCATTATTAATTTTTGTATTTATATTATGTAGACTCTGTTTACATGATTATATGAAATGATTATATGAAAGATAATTTATAAACTGAGAGTTGAAGTATATTTTATTTCCTTTTCTACTTTTTGTTTTTCCTGAACAAATACTTGTCATTCTTGTTATTTGCTTATTTTGTTTGTACTCTTCCTGTATATTCTAAAATCCCCTCAAAACAAGTTTTCAACAACTTCAGTCTCACTGTGTAATCTGTCATTTCCTATTTTTTCTTGGAGACTTTCCTGTTAGTGATGGCCATTCTCCTTGCTGGGCCAAGGGTTCACTAGCCTTGTTGCAGTTTGACTTTCTTTTGACCACACTGAGCCTGTCCAAAATGGCCACATTGGACACTGGGTTTATGCTTATCTTCTTGCCTTAAATAATTGTTCTAATGGAGGTGATTCGCTATGATTATTTTCTGTGTTCAGTTACTTGTTTCCTTCTTTGTATGTATCATGTCTTTTTTGTTATTATTTATATATGCCACCTTCTGTTTCTCTTTTAACACAGAATAACCAAATATTTATTTTAGTGTTTTGTTGAGGATGTCTGCAACTATGTTCCTTAGAGACATCACCCAGAAATGTATTTTTTTCTTCTACTGCCTTTTACCGGCTTTGGTATCAGAGTATTACTGGTCTCATAAGATGAGTTTGGAAGTACTCCCTCATCCTCAGGCTTTTGGAAGATTTGTGAAGGATTGTTGTTACTTCTTTAAATGTTCGGTAGGATTCACCAGTGAAACTCTCTGGCCCTGGACTCTTTACTTTTGGGAGGATTTTGATTACTGATTAAATATACATACTTATTTTCCCGCTCAAATTTTCAACTTCTTCATGATTCAGTTTTAATAGATTGTATGTTTTTGGCATGTATTCAATTATCCTAGGTTATTCAATTTGTTGGTGTAGAATAGTTCAGTTTGTTCTGACCCATTTTATTTCTATGGCATTAGTTATAATGGCTTCTCTTTCACTTCTTTGCATTCTGTCTCTTTGCATTTATTTTTGATTCACATAATAATTGTAAAAACTCTTTTTCTGTCAGTTCTCTCTTCCTTGACATTATGGGCACACAAAGAAAAATTCTGAATTCTTTATAGAGTTTGATGAAAGCTACTAATGTCCCATTATGGATCTTGTTTTACAAAATAGTCCAATGAATCTATATAGTAATTGAATTGAATTATATACAATAAATTTTATTCGATTAAAATTAAGTTAAATGTTCCCTTTATTCTTAGCAATATTTGTAAGGAAATACAAAAATATATGTAATGTCATTCCTTAAAATATTTAAGAGTCAAAGCACTAAAATTAGGTACAATGAATGCTGACGGTGTAAAGAGGATTAATTTTATATTTTCCACATGGGGAAATCTGTTTCATAAGCTTTTCAAAAGCTCCAGTTTTTCTAATATTTCAAAGACAAAAGAATTCCCCATTTTCTCTATTTTTTTTCATTCGTGCTTGCAAGCTGATGAAGTCTTTCCTGAACTCACATCTGTCTCTTCATTCATTGTTATAAACTGCCCAGAATAATCAACAAACTGTAGCATTCTAGTTCTTTTTAAGTTCTTCTCATAGAGATATGGGTTCAGTAGGTATATAATCTACTTTCCCAGTTAATGCAGGAGGTATTATTACTAAATATTTTTCCATTGTGTGCACAAGTCTTCAACTTTCTAGTTTTTGGTACAATTCTCCTAGCTGTTTTTCAGTCAATCAACTAAGCCAGTAGCAGGTAGTTTACCTAATCTTACAGCAGCACCCCCTTTAGATAAAACTAACAGATGTAATTATTATTAATTAAATTTTCTGTTTTTGTACATAGCTTATTTTCTTGCCAATGTAGCAATTCCAAAGAGGTATTTTTCATGTGACCTTTTTCATGGTGATTGGGAACAAAGCCACTTACATTTTGTGGCTCTGCCATTGCTTAAAAAAGGGATTAGAGGCCAAAACCTGTTTTTATATAACTCGTGAGCTGGGAATGAATTTTATGTTTTTTAATAGTTGAAAAAATCAAAAGAAGAGTAATACTTTGAGAAAAATGTAACAGTACATTTTAGTGTCCATCAATAACATTTTATTAGAATGTTAATTTGTTTACATATTGTCTAAGGTTGCTGCTTTTATTCTAAAATGAGAGTTGAGTAGTTCTGACAGAGACTGGTAACTGTCTGGTCCTCAAATCCTAAAACATTTATTACCTGGTCCTTTACAGAAAATGTCTGTCATTCTCTGCCTTTGAGATTCAAAGGAGTGTGTCTGCATGTGTGTGATGTGATTCCTGCTTCCCAGCAACGTTACTCTATAGAAAAAATGTACACCATTTTGTTGGGTAACTAGCTGCCTTTGCAGTGGTCTGATTCAAAACCCTACTCCACAAACCTTTAAACTGACAATACCCTTTTCCCCTTGTCTCTTACTTCACCATGGTAATCAATTTAATTGGATTAATATCCTGCCTCATAATAAAATATCAAATATAAACGACTCATAGATGCAGGAGCATACTATGGCCTTAAAATGAATGTAACCAGTGGTTTATATAAAAACAGCTCATAGATTCTAGCCTGGAGCTGGTTTTTCATGGGGGTAAATGTGAACTACCATGAGCCAGAGACTTTTATGTGAGTTACCTTATTTACTCAGGACAACAAATAAAATAGATGTAACCATTCTCTTTTATAATTGTGGGATATGGGGTTCAAAGAATTTAACCAAATTCCTCAAAAGGGTATAGGTGGAAAGCGATAAGATCAAAATTCAATATTAAATTTTGAATATTACCTCAGCCTATGTTTTCACCATTTCCCCAATTTGTGATACCTGTTCAAATTCAAGAAGGAGGACGGGCTTAAAATAGAGGATCTTGAGAAAGGAAATGGCCGTCTGCAAATGAAGACCTGAAATCATTTAGAGGTTTATCATTATCACAAGAAAAATGAAATGCAAAATGTTTTCATTCTTTGGAAAGTGTGATGGGTTTTATTAGATTTATGTATTCAGTTGAAATCATCTTTGACAAGCTGTCTCTGGAGTATGAAGTCTGTATGACAAAACCGTCATTAAAATAACCAACTGGAGTAGTTAATAATAGTTAAACTAGTCTCTATGCAAGTTTTTATCTGCCAGATTTAAAATATTCAACACAGAGAAAAGGTGCTTAAACAATGGTTACCTTTGGAAGATAGGAGTTGGCACTGGGAAGGGGCACAAAAAAAATAAGTCTGGGGTGCTGACAGTATTTTATGTTTTCATGAGGGTAGTGATGACAGAAGTGTATCTACTTTATAGAAATTCATCCGTCATCTAAAATTTGTGCACCTTAGTGTGTGCATTTCATGTCAAAATGGTTGATAAAAGATTTCAACTCTTAGAAGGATATAATATGTCATATCAGGCCAAACATTCTCTAACAACTAGAAAACAAACACTTTAGTATTTTAGTTTTAAAAACATCAGAAATCTTAACAAACAGTCGAGAATTAACAAATTAAAATTTCAGAGCAGAGAACCTTTGTTAGGTGAACTGATAATCTCTAGCAGAACCCTTCCTTGCCTTCCTCTTCTCCCTTCTGCCCCATCCCAACAATTTCCCATTGCCTGTGTAGGCTAAGGATTGAGTCTTCCCTTTGCAAGGGAAAAGGAAATCAGCAAGGCCAGGCGCTGTGGCTCATGCCTGTAATCCCAGCACTTTGGGAGGCCGAAGCAGGTGGATCACCTGCAGTTGGGAGTTCGAGACCAGCCTGACCAACATGTAGAAACCCCATCTCTACTAAAAATACTAAATTAGCTGGGCATGGTGGCGCATGCCTGTAATGCTAGCTACACAGGAGGCTGAGGCAGGAGAATCACTTGATCCCGGGAAGTGGAGGTTGCAGTGAGTCAAGATCTGCCATTGCACTCCAGCCTGGGCAACAAGAGTGAAACTTCGTCTCAAAAAAAAAAAAAAATCAGCAATGCATTCAGTGGCCACATAAGTCTGGAGAAACAAATTAAATACTTGGGAACCTCAAACTCAAAGATGGTTTACAAATGCTGAATTCTAGGGTTGCCCAGAGGCTGGGGAATTATAGAGCTTTCAACAGGAAAAGGAAATGAAATCTTCTACAGTGTGTGTATGTGTGTGTGTGCGCGCACACGTGCATGCACCTAGGAAGCAATATTCTTCATGGGAAGAGATCAACTTCAATCATATAGCAGATATTTTCCTCATGATATTTATCAGAATATAAAGTTTCTTGGAGCACAAAGTTGGAGACTTGGAAACCTCTCAAGGTTAGAGATACGTCACCTAAAGTCTTTGTAAGCTGAGGGGGTAGATACTGACCAGTTTTCCAAAAAAAAAAAAAAAAAAAAGAAAAAGAAAAAAGGGAAAAAAAATCAAGTTAGCCAGAAAATGCTCAATTCCTGATTTAATTGAGGCAATCAATCCCCTACCCAATCTGCCTAACTGATGAAGGGGGAAACCTTCCTGGGAGTAGATAGCTCGTCTTTTACTTCTCAAAAAACCTTGACCTCTTCATGCAAATTGATACATTTCTTTCTAAGTGACTGTCTTTTCATAACAATGTTTTAGTTTGTCTTCTATGGCACTTGAGCCATAGGAGATATTTTACTCTTAATCCCAAGTCAAGGCACTTTACTTCCAAAGTGTCATATATTCTGAAGAATAAGATCTGCATTAGCAAGAAACATGTTTTATGGAAATCAGTCACTCCTCCTTGGGCAAGCTGAGTTGACTGATAGAATTTGATGAATGTATGTTGGATTGAATTGAGCAATCTTTTCAAGAATTTAGGGCAGTTTTTAAAAACCTTTTACTAAGTATAAAAATGCTTACAAAGACTAAACGATTGTTTCTAATCAAATAGCAAATTATTAACTGAGCTGAGAGACTACAAGACTCATTCCAGTGGTTTCTGGGTATTGTTGGTATGCATCAAACTTACTTGGGAAGGTTACAAAGCAGATACCAGGTCCCATAAGAATTGAGAAAAACTGCTTCATTGAAAGCGTTCAGACTTTGGATTCAGATGGGTCTGAATTCCAGCTTTGCCTCTGATTAACTTTAGAACAATTATTTAAAATCTCTAAACCCAATTTCTTCAGTTGTCAAAAGAACTAAACAATCCTTGGCTTATTCCTGAAGCTGCTGTAAAGGTTAAGTGACATACATAAGTACTGTTAATCCCAAAGTATCTGAGACAGGTCTCAATCAATTTAGAAAGTTTATTTTTCCAAGGTTAAGGATGAACCTGTGACACACCTTCAGGAGGTCCTGATGATGACATGTGCCTAAGCTTGCTTTTATACATTTTGGAGAGACATAATACATCAATCAATACATGCAAGACTTACACTGGTTCCATCTAAAAGGGTGGGACAACACATAGCAGGGGCTTCCAGGTCATAGGTAGATCTAAAATTTTTCTGCTTAGCAACTGGTTGAAAGAGTTATTTTCAATATAAAAGAATGTCTGGGTTACAATAAGGGGTTGTGGAGACCAACGTTTGATCATGCAGTTGAAGTCTCCAGGTAGCAGGCTTCAGAGAGAATAGATTGTAAATATTTCTTATCAGACTTAAGGTCTGTGTTAATGTTAATGTTAGTTGGCTTTTCCTGAATTCCAAAATGGAGGAGCATATAATGAGGCATGCCTGACATCCCCTTCCCATCACAGCCTGAACTAATTTATCAAGTTAATTTTGGAATGCCCTCGGTTGAGAGAAGGTGTCCATTCAGAGGGTTGGGGGGCCTTATAATTTTATTTTTGTTATAATATATAAGATAGCATGCAGCACATAATACATGCTCAATAAATATTTATTTACTCTCACTTCCTTGGGCTAGAACCCATTCCCACCTACCTTTTAGCCCTGTGATCATTTTGGTAAATTTAAGTAGAAATATTTTGAATTGGTCAAGTCTGTTGAATAGCCACACAGTAGGCAGATGATAGAAACTCACCAAATGGATCTTAGATACTAGAAAGAACCTTTCTGGATTCTGACTCACCCAGAAGGTATAAAGGTCCAAGACACATGGATAATAGTAGCCAGCAAACACACAGAACATCGGGGCCAAGACAAGACCAGTAGTTTGGCTTACAAGTTCCAAAAGTTTAAATAACTGCCTTGAGGAAACAGGGTAATTGGAAGTAAATTTGACAGAGAGCTTGTGAAGCAAGCTTTTCTTAGGCAGGTGTGCTAAAGAATCCTCTGTGAGAAGCAAATGCCTGCAAACTTAGTGAATTTCAGAATTCAACCACCATCTCTGACAGGTTCTGTGACAAGCAAAATCTACTCAGGCCAAGAAAAATGGATGGTCTTTTTCCTTCTTTTAATTGCACATTCTCATTTCTCTTACTCTTTAATAATAGATTGTTATAAAATTTAGCCAAATATCCTAGCACCCTAGGAAAATCATGCAAAATAAAAAAAATCAGCAATTAAAATATAAAAATACTATTGATTAATCTTGTGCAGATCAATACAATTTACAAAGCACTTTACATATGCAGTATCCTCTAGAAAGTATATGATAGCTACATTATGTAGATATTATAATCGTAATTGACTTACAAGTGAGGATAGTGAAACTTAGAAAGGGTAAGCAAATTGCAAAACTGGCAAGTAACAATGCAAGGATTTAATTCTGTATTTGTACTCTTTTTATTTGTCCATTTAATTGTCTATTTATTTAATTACTGCAGAAATATTTATTGATATCTTACTGTCTGCTAAGGTGCTGAGTGCTTGGTATTTAAAAGCCAAAAATCATAGTGCTGATTTTCAAAGAAGTCATAGATCAATATGGGGATAGAGTTTTAAAGAAGTAATTCCAATTACGTATGATGAATTTAAAAGAGTAGGTAATTGAGAAATTAGATGAGATACATGAAAAAATAATCAACTTTGCTTAGATTACCAGCCAAAAATTAGAGTTTTTATTCAATGGGTAGTTACTATGGTATTAAGTCCTTTAAAGGTATTATTTCATGTAATCCTAAATATACTGTATGTATTAGGGATTTTTATCTCATTTTCTAAATGATTAACCTAAGGGGCAGAGCAATGATAACAAGTCATGGTTGCACAGCTAGTAAGCAATGAGAACTACGTCTGTTTGCTTCCAAAGCTCCAGCCCACAACCATTATATATATTGTACCTGAGACAGTCTTCCAGGAGGAGATGCTTTGGCTTGGTGCTGAAGACTGCCGGTGTTTATTCACTAGATATGTTGGGAATGATGCTTCAGGAGAAGAGAGCAGCATGCACAAATTCTAGAGGTTGGAGACAAGTCCCTGGGTCTGTGGAGCCCCATGGAGTTCAGTATTGTTGATTTATTACCACCCTTGGAGAGTGTTGAGCTGTGAGGCTGAAGAGATAGCCCTTAACCATATCACAGGCTGTCCTAGAACGCCTATGAGATGAGTGGGTGTGGTTCAGAATCACTAAAAGATCTAGGCCTCCAAAGTACATAGTAGGATTACTACTTTGGAGTAATTAAACTGTAACATTGTGATTCAGTCTACCATTCTGTAGCTAACCAGTAATTCACCCAATTAAGACATATTCTTACATTTCTTAAAACATGTCCTTAAGGAGTACAGAAATGAACAGAATAGGAAGTTTGGTGGAAATAACACAACACAGATGCTGTTCAGTTAGTCAAGCCTTCTTGCTTCCTCTAATTTTTTTTCTGTAATGAGAAATGCTAGTAATGAATATAATCTGCACTGGTCACCAAAATTTGTGAACATCCCATACAGCTTAATATCAAACTGTGTAGTACATTGTGAAAGGCAAGAAACATACTTATTTATTATACCCACCCCTAATCACCCTTTGAGGACCTAACCCTCCCGGTGTGTTGGCATAGTAGTAGCAGGTTTTTTTGTAGTGCAGACATCAGTCTGATACTGACTGCTTCCTCACAACAATTTAGGGAAGGGAAGGAAGGCCTTGGGCTTGGACTTGCTTACTGAAAACAGGACTGGTGATGGGGGAGCTGACTGACCTGCAGATCTTGAAGGAAGGTTGAGTCTGACAGATGGTTATGGTCATAACAAGGTGTGGTCCAGGAAAACAATGGGTGTCCAGGATGAAAACAATGGGCGTCCAGGGTAGTTATTCTCCACAGGGCAAAGAGCACAGAGGCCTGGAAGAGGAGGAGAAAGACTAGGTATCTAAGTGTTCAGGCAATCAACTGTTGGAAGGCTGGTCACAACAGGGCTGGAATTTCATGCCTAAATATTGTCCTCTGCCTCCAGCCTAATGTTCTTACTTTTCTTTTTCTTTTTTTCAGAGATAGGGTTTTGCTCTGTCACCCAGGCTGGAGAGAAATGGTGTGATCGATGCATGCTCTAACCTCAAATTCCTGGCTGTGATTGATTTCTCTGCCTCAGCTTCCTGAGTAGCTGGGACTACAGGTGCATGCCACCACACTTGGCTAAATTTATTTTTTACAGAGATAAGGTCTCACTACATTGCCCAGGCACCGGTCTTAAACCCCCAGCCTCAAGTGATCCTCCCACTTTGGTCTGCTAAAATGCTAAGATTACAGCTGTGAGCCGCAGAGCCTGGCTCCTCCAGTCTAATTTCTGACTGACAGGAAGCAGTCTCATATTCCATTTCCAGTGAGAAGACAGTTACCACTCTGACCAAAACAATGCTTTTTTTGTTTGTGTTTTACATGCCTAAAAAAAATGGCCACACGTAAATTCCACATGGTTCATTAATTATTCTCCAATCCATGTTTCTCACATGTTTTGCTACATTAAGTTTCCTAAGGAAATTCCAGTTATCATTTTTCTGCTCCAAATCTTCTCATGTATTCACTGCCTTCCACAATATGGCTGCAGTTTTAGTCTAATCTCTATTATTTTCCCACAGACAGGTATCATATATAGTATGTTATCATCAAAGTAGATCATTTTCACCACCACCTCATGTTTATCTCAGGCTTTGCTCTTGTTGTGACTTTGCTTATATTTTCCCTAGATCTCTAGATGTGCTAATTCTACTCATTAATTCTTCAAGGAGCTCTTTTCATGAAGCATCTCCTTATCTATATCTGATTATCTCTTCTTTTGAAATTTATTTTATTTACACTTACTACTTCCACAGAACCAAAATTTCTCATAAATAATCAAGAAAAGTATACTCCATGAAGAAAAATGCATAAAGGCTCGTTTTTAAGATAAAATGTATTTTGGTTTTAATATTATCTACAGACCCGATACTCCATAAGATGCATTGGTAGAGAAAATAGTACTTTTTCAATAACTTCTCAAAAGCATATACTGTGGTTTTATTTTGCAAACTTTCTCCAAAAATTGTGTTGTCCTGCTTTGCTGAAAGGGTTAATGAAGCTAAGTCCAGGCTCAATGAAGAGGAAACCCATCATTTATTAGTTATGTCTGCCATGGACAGTATGACCTGGGGAAACAAACTGGAAGCCAGAAGGCCAAGTACTTATTGTCACTTAATAAAATAGTAAAATAATAGGTTATGGGCTGGGGTCATGACGTAAGGGAACCAAGAAGGGAGCATAAGTTGGTGGAAAGAATGCACTCTAGAGTCCCTTGACAGCCTCTATTTCTGGCTCACTCCCTGATCCTGGGGAAATGAAATAACCTTGCTTTGAAGCTGTGGAGTGAGTAGTTCTATCCAGCAATCTCTAAGGTACCTTCTATCTCTAACCATGATTTAAGGTTCTTTTCCTAATTAGTGTGTTCAGTGACAAGATATATTGGTGATCATTGATTATTTGTTTCTAGATATCACACTATTCATTGACCTGTCATTGTCTAAACATATCAAAAGCATCCCAAATCGTAATCATCTCATCTGCAGTTAAATATCACCTCCTATGAAAGATGAAATGTTAATATTGTGCTTTAAGTAGTATGAATGATTAGGTTAAAAAGGCGTTAGACTCAAGATCTGAAATACATGTTCACATGCATACGTACATTTGCAAAATTTAGATGCTTATGAGAGCTGACCTCATAGAAACTATAACTTCAAATTTTTCAAATATATATGAGAACTGGAAAAACTGTGAATTAGAAGCAGCAGCATTAAACAAATATTTTGTGCTTTTAATTTGGAAAATGTTACGATAGTTACTATAAGAGGTGTAAAGGAGAGTTCTGAATTACTAGTTAGCTAACAGCCTAATCATACAGACATGACATTTTCATCAAATTCAATTCATGAAAAAAACACACAAATACTATATGCCAAACATTGTATAAGCTATTCAGGACATAGTCGTGAACAGATAAATATTGTTCCTGTACTCACAGAGACTACAAATAAAGGGCTATTACAAATATTATTTAAAACCCTTAAATGAAGAAACAGAGATACAGAAGAATTAATTACTTTCTAAGATCAAAATTGTAGTTAAGTGACAGAGTCAAGACATATGTCTTGGAGTTCTGGTCCAATACTGCTTCTATGGTTCACATGGTAATATGATTATTTAAATTAAAGTATACTTTATGTACAGTGAAAGGCACAGGTCATAATTTTAAAAGCTACTGTTTTGGAAAATGTATATGCGTGTGTATCCAACAACCTAAAGAAGTTATAGAGCACTTATATTACCTTAGAAAGTTTTTTCATGCCCTCTTTCAACTAATCTTCACCCTCTCCACAGGCAACTATTTCTCTAATTTGTATCACCATAAATTACTTTTGCTTCTTGAGTATTTTATAAATTATACACATATAAGTATGTCTATTATCCATGTGATGGATGTTGGAAGGTTCTGATATTTTTGTGCTGTTTTTGTTAATACAATTAGAGCTGCTATAAACATTTTTGTATGAGTTGTTTTATGGCCATACATTTTCATTCCTCCTTAGTAAAGAACTAGGAGTATAATTGGGTGATTGGAGTAGGCTTATTTTTAATTTTCAAAAAAAAAAAAAAAAAACAGTTTTCCAAAGTAGCTACTCTATTTGACAGTCCTACCAGCAGTAACAAGTTTCAGCTATTCTTGCCAATTTTTGTTTACAGTCTTTTATTTTAGCTATTTTCCTAAGTGTGAAATGGGATCTCATTGTGGTTTTAATTTGCATTTTTCCTGATAATTAATCATGTTGAGCATCATTTCATGAGCTTATTCTTTCTTCATATGCCTTCTTTTGTGAAGTTTCTATATTCAAATGTTTTTCTCATTTAAGCATTGAATTCATTTTCTTTGTCTTTTTGACTTGTAGGATTTGTTTAAATATTCTAAATATAATTATATATCTTATATATAATGATTGTGTATATAAATATGTATACAGATATAGATATTCCCAGTTAGCAAGCTTCACACACACACACACACACATGCACACACACAGCCTTATTTTTCTAAATCTACTGTTTATCATTATTTTTATTATTTTTTTATTTCTGATAAAGTCCAAAATCCTATTTCTAATCATTTTATTAGTCAGCATTTCCCTTTCTAAACAACTTTTGCCATCCCAAGATTGTAAAGATATTTTCCTATGTTTTCTTTTAGTTTTTCTAATTTTATTTTTATGTTTTAGGTTACAGCCTCAGCAACAGAAAGTCAAAAAATGCCAGTACTTTACATAAACTCTGCCTCATAGGTGGAAGAAGCATGGCTGGAACTGACATACTTCAGTGCCCACTGCTATGGGAAATGGAGTGAATGGAGCATTAACTAAAAGACATGGCATCACTTAGACAAAGTACCTTATTGGGAGGTCAAGATGGTGATAGTCAAAGAGGACATTTGATTTTAATATGCCTCCTTCTTACAACCTCTCTTAATGGTAAGCTAAAAATGATAAACATAACCATAATATTACATTATATCAATAAAGTGAAAGCTACTATTGTTTATGTATTTGCTTTTGTTTTATTTAATGTTTATATATAATTATATACACAATCTCATAATGTTATATATAGTGTTTTCATATAATGTCAAATGACTAGATTGTTTTGATTTTTAAATAAAACAATCAAAACAGCCTGTTTTATTAAAATTGACCATTACTTGTTTGAACTACTACTGTCCATTAGGCAGTTTAGAGACCATCATCAATGATAACAGCACTAAAACACACACACACACACTTGGAATAAATCTCTCTAGTGACAGAGTATGAATTCTAGTAAACTTTGTGTCTTCAAAATTTTGCCCTAGTATGGGAATGCACTAATAAGTCCCATATTATTTATTGATTGCTAAATGGGTATTAATAAAACTAGGGATCACACATTTGCACAATGCCTTAAGTTTCCACAGTTCATGTTTATTTGACTCCCATAAAGGCAGAATTACTTTGTAGAAGGTAGCAGACTACATTTGTAGTCTTTGTAGAAGACTTGGTAGAATGACCATTTATTTTAATTATTTTATCAAAAAGGCAAAATCCAAAAGAGTTAGATGACTTACATAAGTCCAGAAAACATTCAGTAGTAGAGCCAGAATTTAATTATAGATCTTCATAATCTATATGGATGTGAAATTCTGAATGTGATTGACTTGTGGAAATTATCTTAAATTCACCTTCAGACTGTTTTGAAGAGGGATGTGTCATTCATATCATTTACAGTCACTAATTTATAGTAAATCCATTTTATCATATATGGAACTCCTATTGAACACTCAATCCTTGAGCCCTTTGTTGCAATGGATTAAAAGGCTATATCTGGGCTTGGCAGAAACGAGCAGTAAAATTATAGTCATGCATCACCTAATGACGGGGATACCTTCTGAGAATGCATCTTCATTATGCGACTTTGTCATCATGCAAACACTATAGAGTGCACTTATGCAAACCTGGATGGTATAGCCTAATACACACCTAGGCTATATGGCAAACTCTATTGCTTCCAAGCTACGAATCTGTACAGCATGTTACTGTACTGAACACTATAGGCAATTACAACACAATGCTAAGTAATTTGTATATCTAAACATAGAAAAGGTATAGTAAAAATATGGTATTATTATCTTATGGGGCTACGGTCATATATGCATTTCATCATTAACTGAAATGTTATTATGCAATGCATGACTATAGTGATATTGTTTGCGGGTGTGAGAAAAATAACTCAGTTCAGGCTCTAACATATACTTGTCATCCCTATGATAAGGCATTGTCTTTTTAAGAAGACACACATTAAAAAGGATGTTGTTTAATCTATATAGTATGGTATCACCCATTTGCATATAGAATGTGGCATTTGATGGATGATTAAAATATAATAGTATAATAGTTGTTGGCTTTTTAGGAAGGCATAGGGTGCACACTATAAACAATCCAGAAGAAATGTTTCATGCCATTAAACTTACTCATTCAAAAGATACTGATTAAGCATAGACTATGTATTCAAGCTGTTTTTTTTTCTAATTTCAATGATCATAAATAACACTTCACTGAACATTTTTATATATAGACTTTTTGTTAGCATTTTAGAATTTTTCTTTAGGATAGATTGTTATATAATAGCAACTTGATATATTCTACCAATATGATTTTCAAGAAGCTTTCATGTTAAAACATAGACGTCATTAAAAATGATGATGTAATTGAAAGGACTAAATTGAAAGAATAACTGAAAGATATACAGTTTCTCTGTGGCAAAGGATGTAGAAACTAACTGTATAAAAGGGCTGTACAAAGTGGAAAGCATTGCAACATGCTCTTGAATGAAGGTCTGTGTTTTCCACATGTGCCAATGCTACCTGTTGGGGCATCCAGGTAACACTGATGTCATCTATCTGGAGTAAAGATTCAGCAATGTACGAGAAGCTCATATTCACTATCTCAGCTTCCTTGCTGGTCTCAGCTGTTTTTGGAGAGTCAATGTGATTGCTGTGCCAGCTTAATCACTAGGTTTAAATAACTGGGGAAAAAAATGTTCAGAAAATTCTTGTGTTATCTATGAGAATGGTTGCTCACTTAGGGTCCATTTCTAAAGTACAGTACACTTGCACTATTTCAAAGCTATATAATACACAAAGTTAAGTGATATACAACTAGTTGTTTTATAAGTTTCAGGTGATTAAAATACACAATAAATGCTACAGATGCAGGAGTGCAAGACAGAGGAAGACATAATCCTAGAACATTACAACTGGACAATTGATGGTAGTAAAAGACAATAGGCACCACTAAGAACAAAGTTTATCTATAAGTCGGCAAACTCTAGGATCTGCAATAACTGTCTCTAAAACCTCAAAAGCCTACAGAGGGTAGTGGTATGTGTATTAGTAGCAAAATGGTGGCAATACTAGGACCTAATGACAGATAATATGGATAATTTTCATGGGTCATCCTATTACTGTATGAAATTGAATACCTCACTTGGAATCTCTGAGTGACAGTTGCCTTGTCATATGAAAAAGTAACAATTGTCTACCTTTTCCTAATTTATGGACATTTTATAAGGATTAGAAACTTAAGCTATGTTAAAATGCTTTGTTGGCTGGGCACGGTGACTCACGCCTGTAATCCCAGCATTTGGGAGGCGGAGGCATGTGGATCACCTGAGGTCAGGAGTTCAAGACCAGCCTGACCAACATGGTGAAACTCCATCTCTACTAAAAATACAAAATTAGCCAGGCATGGTAGCATATGTCTGTAATCCCAGCTACTCGGGAGGCTGGGGCAGGTGAATCACTTGAACTTGGGAGGCGGAGTTTGCAGTGAGCCGAGATCATGCCACTGTACTCCAGCCTGGGCAACAAGGGCAAAATTTCATCTCAAAAAAAAAAAAAATGCTCTGTCAACTGTCAACACTATATAAATATTTAGCACTCTCGTTTTGGCTCTGCAGTCTATATCATTAGAGAGTTTTGAAGTTTGGGTGATTTTTACTTTAACTGTTGATCATCAGTATACTTTGCTAGGCCTTCAAACTCTTACTACTGTCTTCTCCAGCTTCATCTCTTTTATCCCCTACATAGACAGAACTATCCACACATATTTCATGACTTGTATATACTCAACCATGCCATATTTTATGTTTCCATCCTGAAATTCCTTTCTTTTTCCATACTAGCTAACTTCTATCTTTCTTTCATGCTACAATTTAAATATACACTTTTCTTTGAATCTTCTCTGACTCATTCAACTAACTGTAATTACTTATCCTCTGTGCCTCTATCCAACTTGGTATATACATATTTCTATTATCCAACCTATCATTTAATATTCATTAATGAATAAACCATTCTTCTTATATTGTAAACTAATTAAAGAAATGCCTCATGCCTTATTTATTCAAGTAGGTCAATGCAAAATGAATGAATGATTAATTATTTAATTATTGAATAAACAAGCTAAAAATCATGTTAAACTCAGGCCTATGTATCTTCTTGGTCACAGATTAGCAATCATTTACACTTCCTAGTTATTTCCTATGACTATATTTTATAGTTCTAATAAACAGATGCATCTGAAATGAATTTAAAGCAAGACCAACAATGGGACTTTGTTGCAAACGATGCTTGCCCAAACATGTCTGCTTTCATTCTCACTGGATGGTTAAAGTTTTGTGACATACATTCAGCCAAATATAATACGCTACAAGATCTTTAAGACTTTAGCCACGTGTATTCCAGAATGAGAAACTTTACCCTTGATGCTAAAATTGATACTGGTAACATATTCGAGAATTTTTAAGTGCTGAGTTAAAATTATTTCTCATATCTGAGCCATACTGCAGAAGAAATATTGAATCACCTTTTCTTGCCCTCCTATCTGTCTACCATATTCAGTTGTACTGTTTTACTTTTTTTTCTTCTTGTTGCACATTTCTCATTATTGATTCAAGCTTATATGGGGTTTTCTTGGTTATTGACTCTCAATACCTATGCTAATTTTGACAGTGACCGTTCTAGAGCTGTCCAAAAGATTGTGGTCTTATGTCTATTAACTTGTCTATATTAGTCCTATTGGAAAGACCAATTCTGTTGTGGGTTAATATTTATGAATATATGCCAGCCTGAAAGATTTATCTAATCTAACTATTCTCATTTTGATTCCACATTCACTGAACTGCCTTCTGGTTTGGATTTGGTTTCTATCATATATCTATCTGCATGGGAAAGTGCCCTAATCATGTAAATGTGAATATTCCCATTCCTGCAACCTCTCTATTTTATTTTAATACTAGAATTATGAACATAGTGACTGGGAATCATTCACAGTGAGATGGCTCTGTGCACAATGTGCTGGCAAATGCAGCATTCTGAGCCTGGAAGATAACAGAGACAACATGTTAGATTTTCACCAAGCACATTGATGAGGAGCTGTATATTCATATCAGGATATGTTTTAAAATAATACTAACTTGTGGTTAAACTGGAAAATTCATATGAACTCACGACCTTAATGATCTGTCTTCCTAGGTGTCTTGCTAATTTCTGGCATCGTGGAAATTTCACCCATAAAAGCTTTCACGTAGAACAATCTGGTACATGCTTGCAGCATCCTGAAATTAGTATTTTAATCTATTTTACATTCAATGGAATTAAACCTTTTTGGAGATGATCCCATGCTTTGGAATAGAAAAAAAAAGGCAAGATGAACTCAGAATATCTTCTTGTTGCCAGAAATCAAAAATGATTTTACACTTTTCTGAGCAGTATCTTAAAAGACAGGATTTAGTTAAATGTAGTTCCCAAAAGATAAGTTGTAATAATGTATGCATCAATAAATGAATTTTAATTATAAATAATAAAACTGAGTTGAACCTATAAAAAACATGAGTTTATGATTATATAAAAAATGAAAAATTTCAAATAAACTTTACAATATGAAAATTCAATACAAAAGCAGAGCAAATACATTAAACCATAATAAGTAATTAATTTAGTAAGTAGGTGGACACTTAGATCATTTAAATACATACAATATTCTTAAATTATGATATACTTATTTTTCTATTTGTTTCAGAAAAAAGGGTTATTTCAAGAAATAGTGAGTAAGTCATATAGTATCAACAACATGCAGTAAAATTATAGATTACCTGTGTAACCTCAGAAGAAAGCTGTCTACATAAATTCAGTCACTAATCACAAGTATAAAACTTCTGCATATCCCTAATAATTATAAAATAATAATAGTCAATTAAATGGTTAACTGAGGTGGACCACTCTCTAACCAATATTTTATTGATATGGAAGCAAAGATGAGTCAACCCCAGATCCTGAAACAAGGCATAAACTTGGAAAGTACCATTTATCTAGTAAGTAAACTTTTATTTAAGAAGAATCCAAGACCAATAAACACTGACTCAGGTTTCAATCTACTTAGAAGATGTAAACAGATCCCTTGACACAACAAAGAATGAATACGTCAATGAAATAGAAACTGCAATATCAGCTAGTTTGAGATTATATTCTGTTTGATCTGAGGATTGATAAAATTAGTAGACATAAATGAATAAAACCGTAACCTCAGGGATATATAAAATCATATTAGTATAGAGAAAATAATGAAACAAACAACCCACAGTATTGATATTTTGAAGCAGTCACCCTAAAAATTTTTGTATTAACTATTATATTTTTTGTGGTTTAAGGCATTTGGAGTATACAAAATAATTTGGTACATTAGACTATGACTTCATTGAACTGCTTTGAGATTTGACTAATTTTGTGTTCAATATCTAAATATTTAAGGGCTCTTAATTCACACAATTGATATTTAAGTACATTAATTATACTAACAAAGTTAATATTGCTCACTAGATGCATGATGTAAACAAAGGATGCACAGAAGGAAATATTCTTCTTCCTCTTAGTCTCCTAAGACTCTATACTGAGGGCTCTGTCAGGCCTCTGAGCTGAAGCTAAGCCATCACATCGCCTGTGACCTGCATGTATATGCCCAGGTGGCCTGAAGTAACTGAAGAATCACAAAAGAAGTGAAAATGGCCTGTTCCTGCCTTAACTGATGACATTCCACCACAAAAGAAGTGAAAATGGCTGGTCCTTGCCTTAACTGATGACGTTACCTTGTAAAATTCCTTTTCCTGGCTCATCCTGGCTTAAAAAGCTCCCCCACTGAGCACCTTGTGACCCCCACTCCTGCCCACCAGAGAACAACCCCCCTTTGACTGTAATTTTCCTTTACCTACCCAAATCCTATAAAACGGCCCCACCCCATCTCCCTTCGCTGATTCTCTTTTCGGACTCAGCCCGCCTGCACCCAGGTGAAATAAACAGCCTTGTTGCTCACATAAAGCCTGTTTGGTGGTCTCTTCACACAGACACATGTAAAATTTGATGCCGTGACTCGGATTAGGGGACATCCCTTGGGAAATCAATACTCTGTCCTCCTTCTCTTTGCTCCGTGAGAAAGATCCACATACAACCTTGGGTCCTCAGACTGACCAGCCCAAAGAACATCTCACCAATTTCAAATCCGGTAAGCGACCTCTTTTTACTCTCTTCTCCAACCTCCCTCACTATCCCTCAACCTCTTTTTCCTTTCAATCTTGGCTCCACACTTCAATCTCTCCATTCTCTTAATTTCAATTCCTTTCATTTTCTGGTAGAGACAAAGGAGACACATTTTATCCATGGACCCAAAACTCTGGCGCCATTCACTGACCTGGGAAGGCAGCCTTCCCTTGGTGTTTAATCATTGCAGGGACACCTCTCTGATTATTCACCCACATTCCACTGGTGTCTGATCTCCGTGGGGATGCCTGCCTTCATCATTCATCCACGTTCCCTTAGTGGCAAGTCAATTGTGGGGATGCCTTCTTCGGCTGCTCACCTACATTGCAGCCCAGGGCTGCTCCCCCCCGCCTTCTCCATGTCTCTACCCTTCTCTTTAAACTTGCCTCCTTCAATAAGGGCAAACTTCCACCCTCCATTCCTCCTTCTACTCCCTTAGCCTGTGTTCATAAGAACTTAAAACCTCTTCAACTCTCCCCTAACCTAAAATCTAAGCATTTTATTTTCTTCTGCAACACCGCTTGGCCCCAGTACAAACTTGACAATGGCTCGAAATGGCCAGAAAATGGCACTTTCAATTTCTCCATCCCACAAGATCTAAATAATTCTTGTCATAAAATAGGCAAACGGTCTGAGGTGCCTGACATCCAGGCATTCTTTTACACATCGGTTCCCCCCTAGTCTCTGCTCCCAATGCAACTCGTCCCAAATCTTCCTTCTTTCCCTCCTGCCTGTCCCCTCAGTCCCAACCCCAAGTGTCACTCAGTCTTTCTTCTTTCCAATCTTCCTTTTCTACAGACCCATCTGATCTCTCCCCTCCTCCCCAGGCTGCTCCTTGCCAGGCTGAGCTAGGTCCCAATTCTTCCTCAGCCTCCGCTCCTCTACCCTATAATCCTTTTATCACCTCCCCTCCTCACACCCCGTCCAGCTTACAGTTTCGTTCCGTGACTGGCCCTCCCCCACCTGCCCAGCAATTTCCTCTTAAAAAGGTGGCTGGAGCTAAAGGCATAGTCAAGGCTAATGCTCCTTTTTCTTTAACTGACCTCTCCCAAATCAGTTACCATTTAGGCTCTTTCATCAAATACAAAAACCCAGCTCAGTTCATGGCTCATTTGGCAGGAACCCTGAGACGCTTTGCAGCCCTAGACCCTAACAGGTCAAAAGGTCGTCTTATTCTCAATATACACTTTGTTACCCAATCCACTCCCAACATTAAATAAAACTCCAAAAATTAAATTCCAGCCTTCAAACCCCACAACAGGACTCAACTAACCTTGCCTTCAAGGTGTACAATAATAAAGTAGAGGCAGCCAAGTAGCAATGTATTTCTGAGTTACAATTCCTTGCCTCCACTGTGAGACAAACCCCAGCCTTATCTCCAGCACACAAGAACTTCCAAATGCCTGAAGTGCAGCTGCCAGGCATTCCTCCAGGCCCACCTCCCCCAGGAGCTTGCTACAAGTGCCGGAAATCTGGCCACTGGGCCAAGGAATGCCCGCAGCTCAGGATTCGTCCTAAGCCATGTCCCATCTGTGCGGGACCCCACTGAAAATTGGACTGTTCAACTCACCTGGCAGCCACTCCCAGAGCCCCTGGAACACTGGCCCAAGGCTCTCTAACTGACTCCTTCCCAGATCTCCTCAGCTTAGCAGCTGAAGACTGATACTGCCTGATTGCCTCAGAAGCCCCCTAGACTACCACAGATGCTGATCTTCAGGTAACTCTCACAGTGGTAGGTAAGTCCGTCCCCTTCTTAATCAATATGGAGGCTACCCACTCCATATTACCTTCTTTTCAAGGGCCTGTTTCCCTTGCCTCCATAACTGTTGTGGGTATTGACGGCCAGGCTTCTAAACCCCTTAAAACTCCCCAATTCTGGTGCCAACTTAGACAATACTCTTTTAAGCACTCCTTTTTAGTTATCCCCACCTGCCCAGTCCCCTTATTAGGCCGAGACACTTTCAGTTACCTGCTTCCCTGACTATTCCTGGGCTACAGCCACACCTCATTGCTGCCTTTTCCCCAGTTCAAAGCCTCCTTCACATCCTCCCCTTGTATCTCCCCACCTTAGCCCACAAGTATAGAACACCTCTACTCCCTCCTTGGTGACCGATCATGCAACCCTTACCATCTCATTAAAACCTAATCACCCTTACCCCGATCAACGCCAATATCCCACCCCACAGCATGCTTTAAAAGGATTAAAGCCTGTTATCACTTGCCTGGTACAGCATGGTCTTTTAAAGCCTATAAACTCTCCTTACAATTCCCCCATTTTACCTGTCCTAAAACCAGACAAGCCTTACAGGTTAGTTCAGGATCTGAGCCTTATCAACCAAATTGTTTTGCCTATCCATCCCATGATGCCAAACCCATATACTCTCCTATCCTCAATACCTCCCTCCACAACCCATTATTCTGTTCTGGATCTCAAACATGCTTTCTTTACTATTCCTTTGCACCCTTCATCCCAGCCTCTCTTCACTGTCACTTAGAGTGACCCTGACACCCATCAGGCTCAGCAAATTACCTGAGCTGTACCGCTGCAAGGCTTCACAGACAGCTCCCATTAACTTCAGTCAAGCCTAAATTTCTTCCTTATCTGTTACCTATCTCAGCATAATTCTCTTGAAAACACACGTGCTCTCCCTGCTGATCGTGTCCGACTACTCTCCCAAACCCCAATCCCTTCTACAAAACAACAACTCCTTTCCTTCCTAGGCATGGTTAGTGTGGTCAGAATTCTTACACAAGAGCCAGGACCACTCCCTGTACCCTTTCTGTCCAAACAAGTTGACCTTACTGTTTTAGCCTAGCCCTCATGTCTGCGTGCAGCGGCTGCCACTGCCTTAATAGCTTTAGAGGCCCTCAAAATCACAAACTATGCTCAACTCACTCTCTGCAGTTCTCATAATTTCCAAAATCTATTTTCTTCCTCTTACCTGACGCATATACTTTCTGCTCCCCAGCTCTTTCAGCTGTGCTCACTCTTTGTTGAGTCTCCCACAATTACCGCTGTTCCTGGCCCAGACTTCAGTCCGGCCTCCCACATTATTCTGGATACCACACCTGACCCTCATGACTGTATCTCTCTGATCCACCTGACATTCACCCCATTTCCCCATATTTCCTTCTTCCCTCTTTCTCACCTTGATCACATTTAGTTTATTGATGGCAGTTCTACCAGGCCTAATCACCACACACCAGCAAAGGCAGGCTATGCTATAGTACAAGCCAGCAGCCCACCTGTTAGAACCTCTCATTTCCTTTCCATCGTGGAAATCTATCCTCAAGGAAATCACTTCTCAGTGTTCCATCTATTCTACTGCTCTCAGGGATTATTCAGGCCCCCTCCTTTCCCTACACATCAAGCTCAGGGATTTGCCCCCACCCAGGACTGGCAACTCTTAACTCCCTCTTAGAGTGGATAAATAATCTTTGCTGGCAGGGAACCCTTCAATACTTCCACCTTGATGAAGTTCTCTTCTTTACTCTTATACTCACTCTTATTCTCATTCCCATTCTTATGCCACCCTTTACCTCTCCCCAGCTATCTCCACCACACTATCAACCTTACTCATTCTCTCCTAGCCACTTCTAATCCTTCCTTAGCGAACAACCACTGGCTTTGCATTTCCCTTTCTTCCAGCTCCTACACAGCTGTCCCCACCTTACTTGCAGACTAGGCAACATCTCCTGTCTCCCTACACCTCCGAACTTCCTTTAACAGCCCTCACCTTTACCCTCCTGAAGAACTCATTTACTTTCTAGACAGGTCTAGAAAGACCTCCCCAGACATTTCACATCAGCAAGCTGCCACCCCCCTCCTCGCTTACCTAAAAACCGTTTCTCCTTATATCAACTCTACTTCCCCAATATTTGGACCTTTCACAACACAAACTACTATTCCTGTGGCTGCTCCTTTACGTATCTCTCAGCAAAGACCCAATGGAATTCCCCTAGGTAACTTTTCACCTTCTCAATGTTCATTTACTCTTCATCTCTAAAGCCTACACACATCACTGAAACAATTGGAGCCTTCCAGCTCCGTATTACAGACAAGCCCTCTATCAATACTGGCAAACTTAAAAACATTAGCAGTAATTATTGCTTAGGAAGACACTTACCCTATATTTCACTCCATCCTTGGCTACCTTCCCCTTACTCATCAGACTCTCCTCCCAGGCCCTCTTCTTGTTTACTTATACCCAGCCCTGAAAATAACAGTGAAAGGTTGCTCACAGACACTCGAACAAAACCGTATCCAGGCCATTACCAACAACTCTGCATGACAAATATTTGTTTCTTCTAACAACCCCACAATATCACTCCTTACCACAAAATCTTCCTTCAGCTTAATCTCTCCCACTCTATGTTCCCATGCTGCCCCAATCCCGCTCGAAGCAACCCTGAGAAATATCACACATTATCTCTCCATACCAGCCCCCCCAAATTTTTTTTCACTGCCCCAACACTTCAATACTATTTTATGTTATTTTTCTTATTAATATAAGAAGGCAGGAATATCAGGCCTCTGAGCCAAAGCTAAGCCATCGCATCGCCTGTGACCTGCAGGTATATGCATAGATGGCCTGAAGTAACTGAAGAATCACAAAAGTAGTGAAAATGGCCTGTTCCTGCCTTAACTGATGACATTCCACCATAAAAGAAGTGAAAATGGCCAGTCCTTGCCTTAACTGATGACATTACCTTGTAAAATTCCTTCTCCTGACTCATTCTGGCTCAAAAAGCTCCCCCACTGAGCACCTTGTGACCCCCACCCCTGCCCGCCAGAGAACAACCTCTTTTGACTGTAATTTTCCTTTACCTACCCAAATCCTATAAAACGGCCCCACCCCTATCTCCCTTCACTGACTCTCTTTTCAGACTCAGCCCGCTTGCACCCAGGTGAAATAAACAGCCGAGTTGCTCACACAAAGCCTGTTTGGTGGTGTCTTCACACAGACGCACATGAAACTAACCCTGATAAATCAATACCTAAGTGGTCTTCATAAAACATGAAGCTCCTTTTGGACCACTCAACTGTCTAAATCATGAGGTAGTTGGGATGAGGAATGATAATTTAGTCCTATAGTTAAATAAATTTATCTCTTGAACATAAGGATTTTCCTTACAACATTCTTTCAAGTAAAGTTTTATTTGTATTTTTATCTAACTCAGTGTGATTACCATTTAATTCCTAACCAAAGAGAGACTAGAAAACTATAAGCTTTTATTCTTCTCTACTCAGTGACCTAGAAAGACCAAGCAAAATTTGAAATGAAAACCCCCTAAATTCCTTATGCTACACTCCCTGTGCCTCCCAGAGAATGGTAAATCCAGTCTTTTTTTTTTTTTTTCTTGGTCCCTTAGGACAATTTTCTGTGACCCTGTGTACACTAGAAACAAAATTGGTTAGTTATTGTTAGATAAATTTGTTGGGTAAATTCAGTAAAAATAAACCACGTGTATTATCTGGAACACATATTACCTCCACTCTTGTTTCTCTCCTCATCGTATAAGCTTTGCCACTTGAAGTTCTTCATCCTTCATGAAATCTTTCATGCATAACTCAACTCTTCCTCTTGATTTAATCTCTCAAAAGTAGTACAGGAGCTTTTAGAAATACATTCTGTTGAGGGCAAGTACTATATCTCCTGCTTCTCCAGTTCATTCTGTACCCCACTCACCCAAGATAGTGTGCTGGTTAGTAAGCCACTGAAGCCCCACTCAAGGCTCACCCTTCTGTATTCTGCCTAACCATAAAAGAGCAGGAACTGTACCAACCACACTTCTTTCCCTGCTGTTTTTCTGCAGATAGGCCTGCCATTTGCCCGCAGATAGACTCTGCAGAGACGGATGATAGGGTGAAAAATGTAAGTCTTGAGAAGGGAGAAGGAACTTGCACTGGCTGGTTTTGTTTGCTGTTTCTGTTAGTGTCGCCAACAAAACTTCTTCACCCTGGCTGCAGCAATGTATTCCACTTCCAATTTTCTTCCCATGCCCCAAGGATCAGCTTCATTTTGCTATCTCAGAGATGCAAGTTCTAGCTGTCAGTGACCTCAAATATTTGAAGTATCAGAATCAGCTGGGAAAAGTCTGTTCTTAGAGTTCTGCTGGCCCCTCTTCAAGTTCCTAAAGGCTAGCAGCTAGAAAGGACCGCTTCTTCAGAAATCTGTATCACAGGTTGTTAGGTGCGAGTAACTCCAACATTTTCCCATTTTGTCTCTACCCTTAGAGCTGGTAGATGCTTTCTTCAATAGTTATCTCTATGTTATCTTTATGAAAAAGACACTTAAGAAAATTTAAAAAAAAAAGTGGAAGGTGATCCAAAAAAGTAATGAATATAGGCTGAGATTTTACAGCCTGCTCAAAGGGCTATTCACGGTGTGGTCTCCCCTGAACCTAAATACAAGGTTCAGAAACTTAATAAACAGGGAGCCAATAGGCAATGACCTGGCATCAACCCCATGGACACAAAACAGCTAATACTATTTTCTTTTTAAAGATAACTGGGGCGTGGACAGCCTTAATTTCCATAGACAGGATTCCTTTTCTACCTTTTCAGTTTTCCAGTACTTGTTTATACAGTTGCCTACATTAAATTTTATATCTTAAAATAACTAGTGTGGTTTCTATAGCCTGCTCGTACCCTAATTGATATACTCAGTGTCTGGAATGTTGTAGGGAACCAAAACATGTGTTGCTCCAGTCTTCTCAACTTCAAGGGGCTTCATGATTTGTTGAATCAAAGTTTTACTTAATTCTGGAGACTTTAATCATGCAAAGTCCTGAGGAAAAATGAAAGTTTACCAGGAATTGTTGCCACATAAAATCTATGTGCATTTCAAGGAATAAAAAAGAAAGTTTTAAAGTTTTGGAATTTGAGCTCACAACTTAAGCGCAAGACTGAAATAATACAAAATATCAAATACATACTCATTGATAAGGGATCTGAATATATGCTTGCTCAATCTGCCATGAGGTAAGCAGCATTCCTGCGTGTAGCCACCCAAAAACTTTTCAGGGTCAAGTGATTCAGTTCTGGTAGAAAGGAATCCACAATCCAGGAACCTTTCTTTATTAATGTGAATATAATATTTGGGCATGTTCCCATTTGGGCATGTTCCCACCACAACTAATATGGATTTTTATGTAAATGTGCAGGCAATTTATGTATATTATCTGACTTAATATTGGTGAAAACTCTTTCAAGCTTAAGTATTATATGCATCTTATAGATAAGGAAATCATATTTCTGATTGATTCAGCAAAGTGACCCGAAATCCCCAACTTGGAAGTGCCAGAACCAGAAGTTCAACTCAGGTCTATCTTATTCCCACTTTTTTACTTTGCACCATTCTGATAACCCATAGGTTTGGGAGTAGAAATTATAGAGGAATGGTCGTCTATCCCCATCTAGAGAAGAGACTAGCTGTTTGGTAAACTCTGCCCTGAGGAATGAAAGAGCACAAAGTAATTTGGATTAAGAAAAGAAGTTATGAAGAGCGAATATTATAATTTCAAAAGTTTCCCTAATTGTTCTTCTCATTAGGCAAAATAGTATAATAATAAGCAATGTCTTTGCCTTTAGAACAGCTGGAATTCAAATTCCATCCTTCTACTGAATATTCTTATCTTAGACAAGTCACCTAATATCTGTAAGCCTTTGTTTTACTAACACCACACTATATTTTTTTATTTTTAAGGAATAAAGATGATAGATGATCAATAAATGTTAAATTCATTGACTTTATTAGCTCTTTTGTATTTCTATTTTCCACATTTATTCCTGCAGTGACTAATAAGAAAATTAATATATCTAAAATTAAAAGAACGTTTGAATCTATCTAAAACAAGACTAAACGAGAGGTTTTGAGCATATTTTGTAAAATTCCCTGAAGAACTGGGTGAAGAAACACTGGGTAAAGAATGATTTTAAAAAAAAAATTCAAGAGCAGATTCAAAATGGCAATAGATGTTGGCTGAGTATCTAGGCCTATCTAAAAGAAGAGGTGTTCTTAGTCTTTGATCCTAAAGATATCAGGGTCTTAATATACAAGAATTAATGAACAATGATCTGGCAACCCTTTGACTGGATACAACCTGGCTATTACTTTTTTTTTTTTGTAGATGACAAAACATAGTCAAGCAGGCCTTCTCCCATAGCTACTGAAGGTTAGAATACTCATTTGGGCCCAATTTTTCTGCTTCCAAATCAAATGTTCTTTCCAATATGATGCAGCTTTATAAATCAACTTCTTTCCCTATTATTCCACTATTGAGTTTTCCTATTTTAATAAGATGAAAATATCTGTCTTTTATTATAGAAATTAAGAAGCAGTAACACACTACCATTACATCTCTTCTACATCTCTGCTAGAGCTTACAATTTAAAGAGAAAACTGTCAGGGCATTCTTGCTTGCCTAGAGTGAAAGTGATCTCCAAATGCAAACTCCATATAATATGCACTTTAGATGTTCTTTGTCAAGCAATCTTATTTTCAGGAACATAATTGCTTTGTTCAATCAAAGTGTCTCCAACTGCTGTGGGTTGGAGGCCTCATGTTTTAGTTTCTATCAAAGAAATTCTACCCCAAGTGGAGAAACTTGTCTGATTTAAATGAATATCAACAAAAATCATGATTTTACACTCTTCAGGGAAGCAATAGCCCCAACAGCTCTTGTGTGTTTCCAGGGACCTTAAGGGAGGCTAACAGATTTATGGTCTCATTATTGCCTGAAGCAATAACTCTTCCAATAGGTAATTTTTATGATGTGGGACCACAAAACATATGGGAATAAATGTTCTTGAATGAAGGAACTGGCTGTCAGGGTTTTCAAATACAGCAGTTACTAAAACAATAGATGATTTTCACAAAAAAATGAATTTCGTTCTCCTTACCTTTTCTCTTATCATCTACCATTAACCCCATCAGAAACACTCATCTCTTTTAATAGTAGAAAGTGTCATACAACCAACTGGTAAACATGAATACAAGCATAAAATACCACATTCAATTAATATTCTAATAATAACACTAGATAAGAGTTTGATATTTACAATATAATATTAGATACTATTTTAATAGTCTGTTTTGTTGCTATAGAGGAATACTAATATTGGGTAATTTATAAAGAAAAGAGATTTATTGGTTCTCAGTTCTGCAGGCTATACAAGAATGGAACCCACATGTGTTCCTGGTAAAGACTTCAGGAAATTTACAATCATAGTGGAAGACAAAATGGGAGCCAGTGTATCACATGGCGAGAAAGCAAGTACGGGGGGATGTGCCACTTTTTTAAACAACCAGATCTCACGTGAACTAACGGAGCCAGAACTCATTCTTTACCATGGGGGAAGATAGCAGTCTATTCCTGAGGGATCCCCCACCGTGACCAAAACACCTCCCACTTGGCCCACTTTCAAGATTGGAGGTCACATTTCAACATGAGATTTGGAGGGAATAAAACACTTTTTGATGTGGTTTAACATATCAAAAATAATATATAATGGTAATAATAATAAACTATCTTCAATTAGTAATAATTGCCATACATTTTACTCCTATTCTGAATATCAGACAGAACTCAATGGACCACTAAGAAGTTTTAGGAGATGTGTCTTCTTATCGGTAGATATGTCTTCTTATTGGTAGATGTATTTAAACAGAAATGAAATGTCCATGAGTGGGAGTGATTTTGGAATCAAAATAACTTAAACGTTTCGGAATGGACTTATGTATCACATAGGGACAATACTAAAAATTATAGAATATTAACCATTCATGGAAACTAAAGGAATAAAAAGACTTTAGGGACCCATGAAAATTAAATACATAAAAAGAAGAAAACAAACTTTTGTCAGATTATCTGTTCTTAGATAGGTGTTTTGCCAGTTGCTTTACTGCTTCCTCCAGTTCATAAATTTAAAACCTGACAGTTTGAATAGGAATAGATTAGAATTTGGCATTGAAAAAATATCTACCTGATTTTATAGAAGTTTTTATTTCAAGTGCATATTCCTAACCATATATAATAAGCCTCAATAAGCCAAAACAATTTTATGCTTTGCCTGTAATAGATTTTAATAAGACTAAATACAAGTGTTTAATTTAGTTCTGAAAACAGCACCAATTATTCATGGATTTATTGCAATTTTCTGACACAATCATCAATATATAAAAGCAGTTTCCCCAGCCCTGCTTCCTTCCAGATCTTCTCAATCACATCACCTATTTCATGACCCTATACCAGTTATCACTACATGAAATTATGTGTCTTTATTTCATTGCATATTCAATGCTGTCTCCCCACCTCTAATACATAATCTCTGAGAGATACATACTTCTCTTTTTGCTCACTATTACATCTCTAACACTTTGAATACTACCAGGCAAAGAGTAGAACCCCAATAAATATTTGCCGAATTGAATTTAGTCTTACCACAACAGCAATAACAATGTAGGCTTCCAACATAAAAGTATAATTGTTTATAAATGAGGCAGCATTTCACAGTGGAAAGAGGGTATTTTTGAAGTCAAATAGTGTACTCAGCACCTCCAAATCTATTGCTCCTTTAGTGTGAGGTGGATGGTGTTATCATTCTGAGTTTATGGAGGACCACCAGACAACTAGAGAACACAGTGAATTTTACAAAATACATAAAAATCACAGATAAAACCAAATCTCCTATTTTGAGTTTGAGTAATATGACAGCAATTTTATTTTTTCTATTATTGACCCACATGTTGCATAGGAAGTGGACTAAAAAATAATACACAGACAAACAAAGAGGTTATAAAGGAAATGATGAGAGTAGTCAAATTGTAGTAGAGAGTACATTTTAGAAAGTATTGAAAAATAAGGTTGAATAGTAAAGTAGATACAGTTAACAAAGGGACTACAAATATAGGGATAAAATAATTAAATAGGGTATTATGCAAAGAAATATTTCATTCTATTAAGAGTTTTTGACTTGGGAATCTTGGCATTTATTTTACCATGTAATTTTACAGGGCAAATATGATCTGCTGAAAAATGGAAGCAGAGGCAATCTAGTAATTTTTTCTTTATTAAACCTAGTATAGTTGTGTGTGTGTGTGTGTTTCTCTGTCTGTCTGTGCACGTATTACGTGTCCCCAAGAAGGGTATAAGAAAAATAACATGTTGCAGGTGCCATGACAAAAGACTGTGTAAACATAGTCATGGCACAAAAGCAGGAGTTATTTATTTTTTACTTTTTGCCAGTATGAAAACAAACAATTAATGATATCATTATATCAACTTTGGAGAACAGAATGATGATTATACTTTGATACTGATATTTATAATGTATATTCAAGTATAGTCCAGGTCAGAGTTTTTCAGCTGTGTGCCAAGTACAGAATGTTTTTTCTTCAGCAATTCAAACAAAAGAGTCCCAAACCTGTCGTATCAGTAACTCTCTGGAAGCAAAATTCGAATTACAATGCTGATAGAATCTGTGAGGAAGCTAATGGCTAAAAATTAATTCCAATATACACAGACACATTTGAAATTGCATCACTGTAACCTAATTATTTTAATAGAAGCTAAACCAATTAAACATAATTACTTACAACCTTCAGGTTAAAAATATTGATGCAAAAACTGCAGCTATGTAAAGGCATAGTATAATATTTTAATTATATCCACAAATGCATTTAAATTAGATATTCCATTTTATCCACAAAGCTGTTTCCTTTGTTTCTGAGCCCAATTAATATGATTTGGTTTGTTAAAAAAAATAAAACTAAAGTATTTATTGACAAAATAAAGTGGTGATTGAAAACCGCCCAAATTTATACAGATTTATTCTAACCCAATTTATTCAACTCAATGGGGAAGAAAAGTCAAGCTGCTTGAGTGATGTCTTGAAAAAAAACAAAAAGGAAACCTGTTGATTGACAGAATTATTTTTGAGATCTACTAATAGCTATGGTTTGGTGAAAACATGTAAATATTCTTGTTTTCATATTTAAGGATACCTTAGTAAATGGAAAGAGCATTGACTATATTGGGCATCTAGTTTCAAAGGATAACAAAGTACAACAAATACACTAGTTCCTTCTGAAAGTATGAATAGTTATCTGATAATCCAAATATTTTAAAATGTATTAAAAAGGTGTAGTTAATACACATTAGGCTTGGGCTTGGGTTAAAGTAAAAGACATGTCCTCAGTCTTATTTTTCAAATTTATGGGATTATGCATGGATCCCGCTCTGTATATTATAAAGCACTTTATACTGTATATTATTGCAGTAATTTGTTGCCACCATGTGGCAGTTTCTAGATGGGGTCATGCCACCTCCACTCAACATTCTGAGTCTTGGCTTCGTCACCCTCCTGGCCAGGTATTCCAGGAACTTTTCCACAAATCTTTCAGGGACTCAGTACGTGTTTAATTCACCTATTTCAGAGATATTAGTCCAGGGTAGTATAAGGAATTTTAGGACGTACCCTTTGCCTTCTAGCTTAATGGAAAGAAGTCATCTCTCTTTCCTTGTCTGGGTGTCAAAGTAGCCTCCCTTTCCCTGACCCCAAGTTAGGAATGACTCCAAACATTTGAAAAAATGTCAGGAGCCAGATGCCAAAACAATATATCCAAATTTTCATCTTGTGCAAGGGAATACTATAGTACTGGGCAGATTACTGTGTGATATATGATGTTTTTTTCCTCCTGCTCTTTTCATTTCTACCAACAAGCATAAGATTATAGGACAGATTCCACATGAAATAATATTAATTGTAGGTTTACTGCAAAATGGGTACAGACCAGAATATCTAATTTGTGAGTACAACAACTAATGTTTAGTAAGAAATGAGGAAGAAGTTTACGAAATAAGACTAAAAGAATAAATTTTTAAACACTTATTTTTGCCACAGTCCAAAATAGCAAATTCTTAGAAAGTATGAAATTTTCAACTCAAATATACTTGAAACTATCATAAAACACCTCAGTATATGCTGCATCCTCCTTTGCCTAAATTCCTAAGCACCTTGTATTTTCAATAGTTAGCATAATCATGTAACATACTTCTGAAACCAGCATATTATGTAAAGAAGAGGGTGATAAAATGTATTTTATTATAAACTATTTTCACTATTAAATTTTTCTTTAAAAAGCATGTAAATTAAAGCAAAATATATATTTAAAAATACATTATATTGCTTATCTAATAATAAGATTATTTTAAAAGTATATTTATACATTCCAATTTCTTGGCTATATCTGGTATTAATATCAATATATTTTTGGGGGGTAAAAAAGATGCCTTTTAATAAGAAAGTTTTATTAATTAAAATTTTGTCATAAACTTTCTTGCAATCTTTATTAAAATTGCATTTTATAGTTATAATCTTTCAACTTATTGTTCTAGGATATATGTTTAAATATTAATATTATATTTATGTGCTATAAATATAATTTTTAATTGAGAAATATTTTTTCATTTGGTGCTGATCTACATAGTCAAGGAAAAGCAAATTCTCCTAAATAGATATTCTAATTTTAACATTTTTCTAATGGAAATGTATTAATACATCAGCTAAAATATATTCACACTATGGTCTTTTTGCCTTTATTTTAAAACACTTTTCATACTATTATATTTACAAGAAAAAGCCATCACACATGTTTTTTGTTTGTAATTTTTTTATGACCTGCCAAATTTAAGTGCTATAAAATTGTAGAAATGCTTATCTTTATTTCAGTAACAAATATAAACATTCAATTAAAAGAGGCTCTCCAGCTAAAAAAATTTTCTCTCATTTATATATTTCAAAATTCAATTATAAAACTACAATAAGTGTGTTATAATTATTCAATAACTCATTCATATTTTCAGTTTATCCTTTGCTTTTGTACAGACTAACTTATTTTTTTTCTTTGCAAACTTTGTCTTCAATAAATGCAATTCACTGAAACTTGAAAAGCTGGAGCTTTTGGGTCTCCATTCATTGAATATTTTGATTAAAAACCTCCAGTTGATTTTGTTCAAAATACAAACAAAATTACAACCTATCCTTTAAAGAATATATTTGTATAAATTGAAAAGTGAAGCAAAGAAATATAATGCCCACCACCACAATGAAGTATGTTTTTTCTAGTCAACATCAGTTTTGTTATTAAAATTTTGAAGTCCCTGTTTATTTGAAGAATATTTTAATAATATCTTGGCATCCTTAAATATCTTTAAGTTCATACTGTTGCAAATATGGCAGCTTGGCTGAGTAAATTAATAAATTATTTGTGCATCACCACCAATTATGAGTACATATCTATTCATTGCATTTCTCATTTTAATAATTTAGTTACCCATGGAATCTAATTCCTCAGTGTTGAAGTCAAATAAAATATTGAGACACATCTCTGAAAATAAAATGTTTTATTTAAGAAGAAAGAATTGTAATTCAGGGCATACATGAAGTCAGGGTGGTCTTTGATACATCCAAAGAAAAAAGCAAAGGTTAAAGATTTCATTAAAAAGAGAAAGGTTATGTATTGCTCTTTGAGAAAGTTCATTGGCACTACTAAGGTTCTGGAGAGCAGGAAAGTTTTGATTGGTGGGCGATAGTTGGCTAAAATTAATATTAGAGTTGCAGCAGATCATATCAGTAGCCATTAGATAAAACTGGTTTCAGGTAACAGCAGGTAGGTATAGCAGACAGACTTGCTGAAAATTACATTTTTCGGAGCAGTGTTATGTGCTTTGAGAACTTCTACCCCGGATCTCTTGAATGTGTTTTAGTAGGATATGACAAGAGTGACACAATTCATTTGATCAACCTTCTCACCAGGTTTTCTGATATAGTAGTTTACTAATGCTCAAATAAATTTTATATGAAATATCACTGTAAAAAATTATTTATTCTCTTGTTTAACTTTTTAACTAAATTTCTGAAATAACTCAAGATAATCGGATGTTTAATTTTGGATAGAATAAACTTCCAAAACCTTAATCTATAACTGGATGAAAATTTGAACCATTATTGGAAACAAATCAGTTGTTTTTCTATTTGAAGCCTCAGATGCCACTGATATAAAACTGACATTATTTAACTATTTGTTCTTCTGCAAGTAGAACTAATGCATTACCAGATATTACCACAATTTACATATACCCACAAGAATACTGGAAACAAAAGTGAGCAAAATTAATTTTGAAAAACAATCATCTGAAGTAATCAAAAGCCATGCTTCACAGAGTGAGATGTAAATCACCTTCTGACATAGCCTGTATTAAATTGATGCCTTTAGGCTTAATCTTCTAAAATAAAAACAAACTGCAGAAGTAGATGTTAATGCTTCTTGTGTAGTGATATGTCTTCTGGCTTTCATGTAGTTGTTGACACTACTACAGCCCCCACACTATATATTCAGGGCCAGAAATATTTTGTTCAAGTTCTATTTTATTAACAGTTCTGTGGAGAAATTAAAAGCTTCACAAATTCTTACACAAGTTCATTTTTCCTTTTATTGAGCTCACTGCTGCTGAAATGAGTTATATTAAAACATCACAATATTATTAAATAATAAAATAGTTGTAGGCATATGTCATTCAATAAATGACAAAACCATCATAACAAGAACATTTAGACAAATCTCCATTCTCTATAAAGCAGGATACCTCAGTCTCAATTTCCTGCACATATTTAACACTTATTAATTTGTATTTCTCCACATTCCTCACTGAAGCTACCATTGGCAGTCTGACATCCTTGTGATTTTCACAATCCATTACCCAGTCCACCATGCAGCCATCAAAGGCAGCACTGTTAAATACCACTAACTGAGAACCAAAAAAAGGAATTAGCTATGTCTGGTGGCTGGTTTTCTAGTGTGTGTCCTTTTTATCAGCGATCGCTCTGCATATCATCCTTCTCTGAGTCTAGATAGCATCAGGAAAAGATAACCAGATTAGTTTGGACTATCTTTCAAATTTAATTATGTAATGCATGAGAATTCTGGATGCTTCCCATGCATCTCATATGCCAGATCGTGGCAGAGCTCTGAACTATCAAGTAAAGACTACTACATTTAATTATTTCAATGTGTCATTAATAACGATATTTCAGTGAAATAAATGAAGAATCTAAGAAACGTACTAAGTCGGACATGACATCTGATAACAGGCAGAAGCTGGAGCTGTCTTGTGCACCTCAAACTTTTATGACTTTACCTAAAGAATATTATTCCAATTATTCCAAGTCTTAAGTCTTTTCCAGTTATTTCATGTGTGTTAGGCTTATATCAATCAGAGCTTAACTTTTCCCAAGAGGTCCTCAAGGCAATTTGGCACAGAATTAATATTGTAGACTCCCGGATCAGAACTTTTGAATTTAAATTCCAGCCCTACCGCTGTCTAGCTGGATAACCTTGAACACGCTATTCTAACCACTTTCTGCTCCACTAACCATGTCTGAATACTATGAAGAAAAATAGAGTTCCCCTTAAAGTTGTGTTTTGAGGATTGAATACTATATGCAAAGTTACAATAGGAACTAACAAGTATAAGCACTAAAATATTTGGCTATTATTATTATTACCAAACTATTGAGATGATTCATTCATAGTAGCCTCTCACAGTAGATCATAATCGCCTCAAGGACAGAGACACTATCTTTTTAACATTTGTTAATGACAGCATCTAGCTTTGGGTAAGTGCACAGTGAGCATTTAATAAATATGTCTTGAACAAATATGAATAAGTACATGCTACTTATTTTGTAGCATTTAAACTATTGTGCTATAGTTGAGTATTTAAACAGCACTGTTTGTGTTAAATTTATTTTATATAACATATGCTATGTATATACCAGGTGCTCAACTAATGTTTAGTTAAAGTTGAGTTCCAGTTTCCCTACTTCCAACTAAGTTCTATTTGGAAAGTCATTTTTTTTTTTTTTTTTTTTGTGAGATGGAGTCTCACTCTGTCACCCAGGCTGGAGTGCAGTGGTGCGATCTCAGCTCACTGCAGGCTCTGCCTCCCGGGTTCAGGCCATTGTCCTGCCTCAGCCTCCCGAGTAGCTGGGACTACAGGCACCCGCCACCATGCCCAGCTAATTTTTTGTATTTTTAGTAGAGACGGGGTTTCACCGTGTTAGCCAGGATGGTCTCGATCTCCTGACCTGGTGATTCACCTGCCTCGGCCTCCCAAAGTGCTGGAATTACAGGCGTGAGCCATCGTGCCAGGCCTTGGTTTTGTTTTTGAATCTCAGTTTCTTCACTTTCAAAACATTGGTTCTGTGAGGGATGGTTTGGGATAGAGAAAGAAGGGAAGAAAGAAAACTGCTCTAGTTTATTTTTATAGAGTGGGACAGTGTATTCCTAAGTGTGTTTCACAGAACTGTGACTCTTCTGAATGAATCCATGGGCTTTCTGGAATGATGAAAAGCTAAAGACAGAGATATTGTTCAAAACATTTGTTCCTAGCATTGCTTTATTCCCCTGGAGGAGAATATGATCTTGCTAATACAGAGATTACTTAAGAACTAGAAATGCCCGAGGTTTGTCCACATTCTCATAAACTGAAGTTTATAAATTACTGGTTAAATTCTTAAAGAATGGTAACAGTGATTCAGGGAATTAAAAATTATGGCCCAGTAAGAAGTGAGCTTTCAGATCTGAGAGGACTCTGCATTGCTTGGACAGTGTCACAGGCAGCAGTTCCACAATCACAGGCAATACATTTTCTTTTTCCTTCCTAGCTTCTAAAGACTAAGGGAAGTTATGCCGAGATACGCAAATAGGTTTGTGTTATGTGTGCACATAATGATCCTGATAAAATTTCTTAGTTTTGGTGACATTCAGGAGGTTGAGTAAAGAATATTCATATGTAATTTTTTTTAAATTTTTCTTCATCAAACACATTTTGGAAGCCTAGGCTCAGCAAGGTTAAATGTACGTGTGTGTATTTAACTGTAAGAAAATGCAAAACCTTGATTTTGCTAATATGTGAAGTGAATCTCCAATAAGGAAATAGGATTTGCAGCATTTGCCAAACTTATCGGATCACAGAAATGTCTGTGGACCTAGTGTAATATGAAATTTAGTCTGAGGAAAACTAAGCTATAACCAGATAAAATCAGGGCCTGAACCATAGTGTTGGCTTCATTGAAATTATGTTAAGAAAATTTAGAGTTAAATTTACTCCAGTGTCATGGTACTTCATATCGTCCAAAGCTAGATTTAGATAGTTTTGAATAAATTTAGTTGCTTATACAGTTTCTTTCTATACAAGCAGATACTCACACAGACACACATAATATACATACATGTATATAAATGTATATATACATACACTATATATATATTCACATATATAAATGGTTATAGGAAACTTAGAAAAAATAGATTGCCATAGACTAAATCTGTGTCCTGCCCAAATTCATATGTTGAAACCTAATGTCCAAATACAGTCATATCTCATTTTGTTTTGCTTTATTGCACATTGCAAACATTGCATTTTTTATTAGTTGAAGGTTTTTGGCAACCCTGTATCAAGTAAGTTTGTTGGTGCCATTCTTCCAACAGCATGTGCTCATTTCACATTTCTGTGTCACATTTTCACCATTCTCACTGTATTTTAAACTTTATTATTATTATATCTTTTACAGTGACCTGTGATTAGTGATTTTTGATGTTTCTACTGTAGTTGTTTGGGATCACTATGAACCGTGCCCACATAAGATAGAGAATTTAATCTATAAATAATGTGTGTGTTCTGACTGCTCCACTGGCCAGGTATTCCCTCATCTTAAGCCGCTGTAGTCCCTAAAACACAACAATATTGAAATTAAGCCAATTAAAAACCCTACAATCTCCTCTAAGGGTTCAAATGAAAGAAAAAGTCCTTCACTTTAAATCAAAAGCTACAAATGACTAAGTTTAGTGAGTAAAGCATGTTGAATGCTGAGATATGCTGAAAGTTAAGACACTTTCACTTTATCAGTTGGCCAAGCCATGAATACAAACAAAGGATAAGTCTTGAAGGAAATGAAAACTGCTACTCCAGTGAGCACATAAATGATAAGAAAGTAAAACAGCTTTATTATTGATATGGATAAAGTTTTAGTGGTCTAGATTAAAGACCAAATCTTCCATAACATTTCCTTATGCCAAAGCCAATGCAGACCAAAATTCTGACTCTCTTCAATTCTATGAAGGCTGAGAAAGGTGAGGACATTGCAAAAGAAAAGTTTGAAACTATCAGAGGTTCACTCATGAGGTTTAAGCGAAGACGCCATCTCCAAAACATAAAAGTGCAAGGTGAAGAAATCAGTGCTCATGTAGATGCTGCAGCAAGTTATCCAGAAGATCTAGCTAAGATTGAAACTGTCCCTACAAATTTTATAAAATAAATCAAGAATGAGGGGAGGGGAGAAACAAAAATAAACCAAACTTGTCCACATTCGATTAGGTTATTAGGTCAGCTTGCTCTCTGACTTGCTTTCTCCTAGTTGTTTGGACCCTATGGACCTACAATCACGTAGACTCTCACTGCTCAACTCCTCTATAGATAACAACTTAAATGTTCTAAGATTGAGGGTGGAAAAAGATGGCAGAATTGAAGGTTCCATGAGTCATTACCCCCAACTCCCAGCAAAGGACACCAGATTAGCAACTATCTACAAAGAAAAAACATTTTTCTAAGACCCCCAAATCAAGTGAGCACTCATAATACCTGGTTTTAACTCCATATTGCTGAAAGAGGACTGAAAATATAAAAAAAGAGATAGAGAAAACAGTCCCCCAACCCCTAGCAGTGGTGGTGTGGTGGAAAGGAACTTTCTGAGTGCTGTGGGAGGGAGAACATAGTAATTGTGAGCCACTGAACTCAGTGCTGTCCTTTTAGATTATAAAGAAAAATTGAGCCAAACTCAGCTGATGGCCACCCATGGAGGAAGCATTTAAACTAGCCCTAGGCAGAGGAGAATTGCCAAGCCCAAAAGTCTGAATTTGAGTACCTGCAAACCTCACCACAGAGGCTACAGTGCTCTCTGTGCCTCCAGGTAAATTTGAAAGGCAGTCTAGGCCATAAGGACTGCAATTCTTAGGAGATTACTTGATATGGTCTGGCTCTGTGTTCCCACCCACATCTCATTTGGAGTTATAGTCCAAATTGTAATCCCCATGTGTTGGTGGAGGAACCTCGTGGGAGGTGAATGAATCATGGAGGTGGTTCCCCCATGCTGTTCTCATGATAGTGAGTGAGTTCTCATGAGATATGATGGTTTTTTGAGGGGCTTTCCCCTCCATTTGTTCTGCACTTCTCTCATTCTTTTCCTTCCTGCCACCATGTGAAGAAGAACATGCTTACTTCACCTTCCACCATAACTGTAAGTTTACTGAGGCCTCCCCAGTCATGCTGAACTGTGAGTCAATGAAACCTCTTTCCTTTATAAATTATCCAGTCTCAGGTATGTCTTTATTAGTAGTGTGAGAATGGAGTAATACAGTAAAATTGGTACTGGTAGAGTAGGGTGCTGCTGTAAGGATACCCAAAATGTGGAAGTGACTTTGGAACTTGGTAACAGGCAGAGGTTGGAATAGCTTAGAGGACCCAGAAGACAGGAAAATTTGGGAAAGTTTGGAACTTCCTAGAGACATGTTGAATGGCTTTGACATAAATGCTGATAGTGATACGAACAATAAAGTTCAGGCTGAGATGGAGATGGGGAACTTGTTGGAAATTGAAGCAAAGGTGACTCTTGCTGTGCTTTAGCAAAGAGACTTGTGGCTTTTTGCCCCCACCCTAGAGATCTGTGGAACTTTGAACTTGAGATAAATGATTTGGGGTATCTGGTGGAAGAAAACTCTAAGTGACAAAGTGTTCAAGAGAAAGCAGAGCATAAAAGCTTGGCAAATTTGCAGCATGATGATGCAATAGAAAAGAAAACCTCATTTTCTGGGGAGAAATCCAAGCCTGCTGCAGAAACTTGCATAAGTAAAAAGGAGCTGAATGTTAATTACCAAGGAAATGGGGAAAATGTCCCCAGGACTTGTCAGAAACCTTTGCAGTAGCCCCTTTCATCACAGTCCTGGAGGCCTAGGAGGAAGAAATGGTTTCATAGGCCAGACCCAGAGTCCCCCTGTTGTGTGCAGCCTAGACACTTGGAGCCCCGCATCACAGCCACTCCAGCTGTGGCTAAAAGGGGCCTCAGGATGCTGTTTCACAGGGCACAAGCCCCCAGCCTTGGCAGCTTCCACCTGGTGTTGGTCTTACAGGTGCAAAGAAGACAATAATTTAGGTTTGGGAACCTGCACCTAGATTTCAGGGGATGTATGGAAATGCCTGGATGTCTAGCAGAAGTCTGCTGCAGGGGGGTGTGGGGGGCAGGCAGGGGCAGGGAGCCTCCATTGAGAACGTCTGCTATGGCAGTTCAGAAGGGAAATGTGGGATCAAAGCCCCCCACACAGAGTCCCCACTGGGGCACTGCCTAGTGGAGCTGTAAGAGCAGGGTCACTCTTCTCCAGGCCCCAGAAAGGTAGATCCACTGACAGCTTGCATCACACTCCTGGAAGACCCACAGACACTCAGTGCCAGCCATGAAAACAGCTAAGAGGGAGGCTGTACTCTGCAAAGCCACAGGGGCAGAGCTGTCCAATGCTGTGAGAGCCCACCTCTTACATCAGGGTGACGTGGATATAAGACATGGAGTCAAAGGAGATCATTTTGGAACTTTAAGATTTAATGACTATCCTACTGGATTTCAGATTTGTATGGGGCCTGTAGCCCCTTTGTTTTGACCAATTTCTCCCATTTGGAATGAGTGTATTTACCAAATTCCTGTACCCCCATTATATCAAGGAAGTAACTAACTTGCTTTTGATTTTTCAGGCTCATAGGCAGAAGGGACTCAAAATAGGATTTTGGGCTAATGCTGGAATGAGTTAAGACTTTGGGAATCAGTTAGGAAGGCATGACTGTGTTTTGAAATGTTAGGAGATGAGATTTGGGAGTCAACAGGGGTGAAATGATATGGTCTGACTTTGCAGCCTCACCCAACTCTCATCTTGAATTTTAATCTGAACTGTAATCCCCACCTGTTGGGCGATGGACGTTGTGGGAGGTGATTGAAGCATGGTTTTATTTCCTCCATGCTTTCTCACGATAGTGAGTGAGTTCCCATGAGATATCATGGTTTTGTGAGGGGCTTTTCCCCTTTGCTCTGCACTTCTCTCATTCTTCTCTTCCATACCACCATGTAAAGAATATGTTTGCTTCCCCTTCTGCCATAATTGTATGTTTCCTGAGGCCTCCCCAGCCATGCTGAACTGTGGGTCAATTAAACCTCTTTCCTTTATAAATTACCCAGTCTCAGGTATGTCTTTATTAGCAGTGTAAGAACAGACTAATACAGTCCTAGAGCTGAGCCAGGCCCAAAGATAGTAGACTAGGGAGTATGAGGGGGACATGTGACATGCTGGGACAACCAAGGGAGTCCTGGCAGCACCAGTTCCTTAAACCCAGGCTGCACAGCTTATGGATCCAAAATAGACCCCTTCCTTCTAACAAAGGAGAGGAAATGGAAGAGTGGGGAGGACTTTGACTTGCATCTTGGATATCAGATCAGCCATAGCAGGATAGGGCATGAGGCAGAGGCATGAGACTCCCATTCCAGGGCCTAGCTCCCAGATGACATTTCTAGACACATCCTGGGCCAGAAGGGAAACTGCTGCCTTTAAGAAAAGGACCCAGTCCTGACAGGATTCATCACCTGTTAACTGAAGAGCCCTTTGGCCCTGAATAATGAGCAGTAATGCCCAGGTATTACACTGAGGGCCTTGGGTGAGCCTCTAGATGTGCTGGCTTCAGATATCAGCTGGGCCACATCAGAGCAGAGCACCAAGTCAGCTCTTGGGGTCCCCAATTTCAGGACTAGACTCTTGTCCAACATTTCTGGACCTGTTCTTGGCCAGAAGACAGCCCACTGTCCTGAAGGGTGAGGCCCAGGCCAGGCAGCATTCACCACAAGCTGACATAAAAGCCCTTGGGCCATAAGGAAAAATTCGTTGGTACTGACAGTACTCCTCATGCACTGGGGTTGCAGTGGCTCCAGGGTAAGGCTCCTCTGCCTTTGGAAAGAGGAAGGAAGAGTGGGAAGGACTATGTATTGTGCTTTGAGTAGCCAGCTCAGCTACAATACAAGAAAACACTGGGTATAGACTTCTAAGGTTTTTGACTCTAGTTTATGACTCCTCGATAGCACCTCTGGACCCACTGGAGCCTGAGTGATCTTGCTGCTCTGAGGGGAAGAACACAGGCCTCGCTGGCTTTGCCACCCACTGATTGTAGAGCCCCAGGACTTTAAGTGAACATAAGCAGTAACTAGTGAGTGGTTACAGAAGGCCTTGGGCAAGACCCCTCACTGTGCTGGCATCAGGTCTGACCCAACACAGTCATAGGGGTAGGGGCCACAGGGGTACTTGTGTTACTCCACTCTCAGTTTTACATGGCTCAGAACAGAGAGAGACACTCTGTTTGTTTGGGAGAAACTAAGAAAAGAGAGTAAGAGACTCTACATAGTGATAGAGATAATTCTCCTGGATTTTGTCCAAGACCATCAAGGCAGTACCTCTGTGGGTCTGCAGGAACCACAGCGTTACAGGGCTTGGGATGCCCCCTAAAGTAGAAACAGTTTAGATCTCAACACTCAAGTCCTTTCAAATATCTGGAATGCCTTCCCAAGAAAGAAGGCTACAAATAAGCACAGACAGTGAAGACTGAAATAAATAGTAGCTCTTCAATTCCCAGATACTGAAGAGCAACACCACTCAGGAAAACATGAATTCACCAGATTAACTAAATAATGCACCAGGGGCCAATTTTGGAGAAGCAGAGATATGTAATCTTCAGACAGAGAATCAAAAATAGCTGTGTTGAGGCACCTCCAAGAAATTTGAGATAACACAGAGAAAGAATTCAGACTTCTATCAGACAAATGTAACAAAGACAGTGAAATAATTAAAAAGAGTCAAGTAGAAATACTGGAATTTAAAAATGCAATTGTCTTACTGAAAAATCCACCAGCGTCCTTTAATAGCAGAATTGATCAAGCCGAGGAAAGAATTAGTGACCGTGAAGAAAGATTATTTGAAAATGCACACTCAGTAGGGACAAAAGAAAAAATAGTCAAAAACAATAAAGCACATCTACAGGATCTAGGAAAGAGCTTCAAAAGGGCAAATCTAAGAGTTATTGGCCTTAAAAAGCAGATAGAAAAAGAGATGGGGTAGAAAGTTTATTCAAAAGGATAATAACAGCAAACTTCCCAAACCTAGAGAAAGATGTCAATATAAAAGTACAAGAAGGTTATAGAACACCAAGCAGATTTGACCCAAAGAAGACTACCTCAAGCCATTTAATGATCAAACTCTCAAAGGTCAAGGATAAAAAAAGGATTCTAGAAGCAGCAAGAGAAAGAAACAAATAACATACAATAGAGCTCCAGTACATCTGGCAGCAGGCATTTCAGTGGAAAACTTACAGGCCAGAAGTTAGTGGTGTAACATATTTCAAGTGCTGAAGGAAAATAACTTTTACCCTAGAATAGTATATCCAGTGAAAATAATCTTCAAACATGAAGGAAAAAGGACCTTCCCAAACAAAAGCTGGGGAATTACATCGTTGCCAGACCTGACCTATAAGAAATACTAAACGGAGTACTTAAATAAGGAAGAAAAGGACATTAATGAGCAGTAAATAATCACATGGACCATTCTTAAAAATAGACCATATGTTAGGCCACAAAACAAGACTTAAAACATTCAAAAAATAGAAATAATATCAAGCAACTTATCTGATCACAATGGAATAAAACTAGAAATTAATAACAAGAGAAATTTTGGAAACTATACAGATAATGGAAATTAAACAATCTGCTCCTGAATGACCAGTGGGTCAATGAAGAAATTAAGAAGAAAACTGAAAAATTTCTTGAAACAAATGGCAATAAAAACACAACATACCAGGATATATGGGATACAGCAAAAGCAGTACTAAGAGGGAAGTTTATAGCTGTACATGCCTACATCAAAAAGGGGAAAAACTTCAAATAAACAATATAATGATGCATCTTAAGGAACTAGAAAAGCAAGAGCAAACCAAACCCTAAATTAGTAGAAAAAAGAAATAATAAAGATCAGAGTAGAAATAAATGAAATTGATATTTAAAACAATACAAAAATCAATGAAACAAAAAGTTGTTTTCTGAAAGTTAAACAAAATTGACAAACCTTTAGCCAGACTAAGAAAAAAAAAAGATAGAATATCCAAATAAAATAAGAAATGTAAAAGGAGACATTACAACTGATAATGAAAAAAATTCAGATTACTAGTAGCTACTATGAACAACTATATGCCAATAAATTTGAAAATCTAGAAGAAATTGACCAATTCCTAAATACAAACAAACTACCAAGATTGAACTAGGAAGAAATCCAAACCTGAATATACCTGTAACAAGTAACAAAATTGAAATGATAATCAGAATTCTCGCAGAAATAAAAAGGCGAAGACCTGATGGCTTCACTGCTGAATTCTACCAAACATTTAAAAAGGAACTAATACTAATTCTACCCAAACTATTCCAAAAAAAATAGAGGAGGAGGGAATTATTCTAAACTCATTCTACAAGGTCGGTATTACCATGGTACCAAAAGTAGACAAAGACACATTAAGAAAAAGGCCACTATTTCTGATGAATATTGATGCAAAAATCCTCAAGAAAATACTAGCAAACCAAAATCAACAATATATGAGAAAGATTATTCATCATAACCTAGTGGAATTTATCCCTGGGGATACAAGGATGGTTCAACATAATGCAAATCAATCAATATGATACATAGTTTCAACAGAATTAATGATAAAAACTGTATGATAATTTCACTAGATGCTGAAAAATCATTTGATAAAGTTCAACATTGCTTTATGATAAAAACCCTAAAAAAACTGAGGATAGAATACACCACAACATAATAAAATCTATATACAACAGACACACAACTAATATCATACTGAATGGGGAAAAACTGAAAGCCTTTCTTCTAAGATCTGGAAGACATTATCATTACTGTTATTAAACATAGTACTGGAAGTCCTATCCACAGCAATCAGACAAGAGAAAGTTGTAAAGAACATCCACGTTGGAAAGGAAAAAGTCATAAGTTCCTTGTTTGCAGATGATATGATCTTTTGTTTTGAAAAACCTAAAGACTCCACAAGAAAACTATTGGAACTGATTAAAAAAAAGAGTTGAGTAAAGTTGAAGGATACAAAATCAATATACAAAAATCAGTAATAATTTTCTTTGCAGTGAACCGTGTGAAAAAGAAGTTAAAAAAGTAATTCCATTTATAGTAGCCACACAGAAAATTAAATACCTAGAAATTAACCAAAGAAGTGAAAGATCTCTATAATAAAAACTATAAAATAGTCATGAAATAAATTGAAAAGGACACAAAAAAATGGAAAAATATTCCATGTTCATGGATTGGAAGACTCAATATTGTTAAAATCTTCATACTACACAAAGTAATCTACAGATTAAATGCAATCCCTATCAAAATACCAATGACATTCTCCACAGAAATAGAAAAAACAATCCCACAATTTATATGAAACCATAAAAGACCCAGAATAACCAAAGCTATCCTAAGCAAAAACAACAAAACCGGAGTAATCGTATCACCTGAATTCATATTATACTACAGAGCTTTATCAACCAAAATAGCATGGTACTGGCATACAAATAGATGTAGACATTTGGACCAATGAAACAGAATGGAGACCCCAGAAACAAATCTATCCACCTAAAATGAACTCATTTTCAGCAAAGGTGTGAAGAACATGCACTGGGGAAGAGACAGTCTCTTCAATAAATGGTGCTGGAAAAACTGAATATCCACGTGCAGAAGAATGAAACTAGACCCTTATATCTTGCCATATACAAATATCAAATTAAAATGAATTAAAGACTTAAGTCTAAGACCTCAAACCATGAATGTACTATGTGAAAACATTGGTGAAAATCCCCAGGACATTGGTCTGTGAAAACATTTCTTGAACAATACCCCACAGCACAGGAAACTAAAGCAAACATTAACAAACTGGATCATATTAAGTTAAAATGTTTCTGTATAGCAAAGGATAAACAACAAAGTGAAGAGGCAGCCCAAAGAATGGAAGAAAATATTTGCAAACTACCCACCTGACAAGGCATTAATAACTACAATATATAAGGAGCTCCAACAACTCTATAAAAAATCTAATAATCTGATAAAAAGTGGGCAAATGATTTGAGTAGGCATTTATCAAAATAATAGACAAATGGAAACAGGCATATGAAAACGTAATCAACATCATTTATCATCAGAGAAACACAAATAAAACTACAATGAGATATTATCTCACCCCAGTTAAAATGGCTTATATCCAAAAGACAGGCAATAACAAATGCTGGTGAGGAAGTGGAAAAAAGGGAACCCTTGTACACTGTTGGTGGGAATGTAAATTAGTACAATTGCTATGGAGAACTGTTTGGAGGTTCTGCAAAAAAGTAAAAATTAAGCTCTCATATGATCAAGCAATCTCGCTGCTGGGTGTATACCCAAAAGAAAGAAAATCAGTATATTGAAGAAATACCTGCACTCCTGTTTGTTGCAGCATTGTTTAAAACTGATAACATTTGGAAACAACCCAAGTATCCATGAACAGATGAATGGATAAAGAAAACGTGGTACATAGACACAATGCAGCCATGAAAAAGAATGATATCCATTAATTCGCAACAACACGGGTGGAATTGGAGATCATTATGCTAAATGAAATAAGCCAGGTACAGAAAGACAAACATTGCCTGTTCTCACTCATCTGTGGGACCTAAAAAATCAAAACAATTGAACTTACGGACATAGAAATTAGAAGGATCGTTACCAGAGGCTGGGAAGGGTAGTGGGGCACTGAAGGGGAGGAGAAGATCATTAATTGGTACAAAAATAATTAGAAAGAATGAATGAGAGCTACTATTTGATAGCACAATAGGGTGACTACACTCAATAATATCTGAATTTCATATTTTAAAATGACTTAGTGTGTAATTGGATTGTTTGTTACTCAAGGTATAAATGCTTGAGAAAATGAAAACTCCATTCTCCATGATGTGTTTATCTCACATTGCATGCCTGTATCAAAACATCTTATAAATATATACACATACTATGTACCCACAAAAATTTTTAAAATAATAATAATAAAATAAAAAGAAGGAAAGGTATAGGCCTGCAAGCTCAAAAAAGAATCTGAAATGTTAATTTTTCATTTGAAGTATTATTTTAGGTCTTGTATACCAATAAAACTACTAACATCAGTTGGTCTTAAGGAACCTATAAGGACTTGACTCATCAAATAATGCTACATCCTGATGATTTTATCACCTTTACCCAGACCAAGAAATGACTCCCATTCTCCAGCTCTTCACTCTCTGCAATCTTTTTAAAAACTCCCATCCAGAATTCCTCTGGGAGATGGATTTGAGGACCTCTTCACTCAGTAAATGCGTCATTAAACTCTTTATCTGTTGCAAAACCTGTTATCTCAGTGTATTAATCTGTTACTATAAAGCAGGCATACAAACCTGTTGGCCCTATAACAAGATCACTGATAAGGGTGTCTACACTAAATAATCGATTTTCAATGTACATGAAATGGCTTTCTCTTGGAAGAAGGTGACACCTAGGACTTTTATAGCTAGAGAAGACAAGTTCATGCCTGACTTTAAACCTTCAAAAGACAGGCTGACTCTCCTGTAGGAGTTAGTGCTGATTGTGACTTTAAGTGGAAGCCAATGCTCATCTACCAATTTGAAAATACTAGGGCCCTTAAGAATTATCTAAATTTACTCTGTGTGTGTTCTACAAATGAAACAATAAAGTCTGAATGATAGCACATCTGCTTACAGTATGATTTACTCAATATTTTAATCCCACTGTTGAGACCTACTGCTCAAAAGAAAAGATTCCTTTCAAAATATTACCCCACTGAGAATCACTCAGGAGCTCTGATGGAGATGTACAAGGTTATTAATGTTGCTTTCATGCCTGCTAACACAAGATCTGTTCTGCAGCCCATGGACCAAGAAGTAATTTTTACTTTCAAGTTTTATTATTTCAGAAATAACTTTTGTAAGGCTATAACTGCCTTAGATAGGGATTCCTCTGATGGACGTAAACAAAGTAAACTGAAAATCTTCTGGAAAGAATTTACCAGTCTAGATGTCATTAAGAACATTTGTGATTCATGGGAGGAAGTCAAATTATCAACACTAGTAGAAGTTTGGAAGAAGTTGATTCCAAACCTCATGCATGATTTTGAGGGGTTTCAGACTTCAATGGAGGAAGTCACACTGATGTGGTGGAAATAGGAAGAGAACTAGAATTAAATGTTGAACCTAAAGATGTGACTGAACTGCTACCATCTCATGATAAAATTTTAATGGATGAGGAGTTGCTTCTTATGGATAGACAAAGTGTTTTCTTGAGATTGAGTCTACTCCTGATAAAGATGCTGTGAACATCGTTGAAATAAGAGCAAAGAATTTAGACTATTACATAAACTTAGTTGTTAAAGTAGTGGCAGGGTTTCAGATAATTGACTCCAATTTTGAAAGAAGTTCTACTGTGGGAAATATGTTATCAAACAGCCTCACATGCTATAGAAACATATTGTGTTAAGAGAAGTGTCAATGGATGTGACAAACTTCACTGTTGTCTTATTTTAAGAAATTGCCACAGCCACCCCAGCCTTCAGCAACTATCAGCCTGATGCATCAGCAGCCATCAACATAGAGGCAAGATCCTCCACCAGCAAAATGATTACAAATCACTGAAGGCTCAGACTACTGTTAGAATATTTTAGCAAAAAAGTATTTTAATTAAGGCATATATTTTTTATACATGTCATTGAACACATAATAGACTAGAGTATAATGTAAATATAACATTTATATGCACTGAGAAACCAAAAATGTTAAGTGACTCACTTTACTGTAATATTCACTTTCTTGAGGTGATTCGGAAGCAGTCACAAATGCTCAGAGGTATTCCCTCCCTTTCCACCACGTGAAGACACAGCAAAAAGACAGCAATTTATGGACCAACAAGTGGGCCCTCACAACACATCAAATCTTATGACACCTTGATTTGGGGCTTCCCCACCTCCAAAACTGTGAGAAAAAAAAAAATGTCTATTGTTTATAGGTACCCAGTCTGCAGTATTTGGTTACAATAGCCTGAAAGGACTAACAGTTGATTCAGAAAAAAGTACTTCATATACTCTCTTTTAAATATAACTTGTTACACACTTCTGTTATACATCTTTATACTTCATTACCATGCCTTAAAAACTTATTGTAACATGTTGGAGGATTTAGATGTTTGATTTGATTGATTATAAACTGGAATTCTGTAATTAACAACTTTGAGAAAAGAGCTCCAATATATTTCAGCTTATTTACTTTGGATACATTTTCAAGAATGAAATTGCTGAGTCAGAAGTTTTGAAAGTTGGCTTTTCATACATGTAATGTCATTATTTTCCCTAAGGATAAAAAGGTGAGAAGAAGGAAGTACTTGCAAAGGAAATCAACTTGGAACATTCTTAGCTGCAAAGACTTTCATTGATGAAGAATGGCTTTTTTTATGTGAAATAATAATAATGGATTAATGTAGTAGTATTACTATACTATTATTATTAATTATTATATAGTAACACTGAGTTGTGAGCATGAGCTAGAAATTATTTTAAGTGTTTTACTTTTATCTCTTTAATCTTCACAAACCTCTGAGATAATTATTATTATTACCCTCATTTTATAGTTTAGGATTTGAGGGACAGAGATGTTAAGTAATTTATTCAAAGTAACTCAGTAAGTCAGGAGTAGAGTCCATATACAAATCTATACAGTCCAACTTCAGAGTCCCTGGTCTTAATCACTACTCCTCAGCAATCAAGAGAAAAATACAGTAGTCTTTCTTACACATGGGGAATACGTTCTAAGATACCCAGTAGATGCCTGAAACATAGTATATATAGTATTGAACCTTACATATTACCATGTTTTTTCTTATACATACATAGCTATAATAAAGATTAATTCATAAATTAGGCACAGGAAGAAATTAACAATAACTAATAATAAAACAGAACAATTATACTGTAATAAATATACTGTAATAAAGTTTATGTGAATGTGGTCTCTCTTTCTCAAAATATATTAATATTTTTGGACCAGAGTTGACTGTGAATAACTGAAACCATAGAAATTGAACCTGTTGATAAAGGGGGACTATTGTATATACAAATATACACCTCAAACATTATGTAGATTCCTATAAATATAATTCTGGACTTCACCATTTATCTTCCCTTACAGAGCATTGAAGAGACTCAGAATTGCTGAGGATAGCTCTTACATGCCCTTGTCTGTTTCTTCTTCTGTTTTATTTATTCTGGTCATCCAGTCTTCACTCTGGATCATTTATTTTACCATTAAATTATTGACCATGTAGGCATTGATTCTTCCTGGTCTCTATGTTAATATAGTCAAATTTAATGCTAAAATTATTTCTATAAATATGAGATTTCAGGATAGACATCTCAGGTAAAATAAAAATTACTAGAAAATAACATTTGTAATGCACATATTAATTATGAAGCACACACAGAATCATGTGCACATACATGCCTGCCTTCCTGTTCATAACTATCATGATTCAATCAAAGTGGCAAGTAACATTCACAATAATGCAGGAAATTTCATGATTATTTGAATGCATAATCTCTCAAAAGTTCCAATTCTGTATCTCTTTGATCTAACATCCTAGAAGCTTACTTAACTAACAATTATATTTTCTAGACCTAGAAAATCCATTTTACCAATCAATATTTCATTAGGATCTGGATATATTTCATTCTAGTAGGAAGATGTCACTTTGAAATTTTAATTTGGACCTATTCAAATGTTCTGTCTTATTTTCATCAGATTTACTTTCTAGTAAACACATGAAAATTTAGGTTTTCTTATACATGTATTTTTTTCCTTTCTTTATTTTTCTTTCCATTCTAATACATTAGAATTGACTCAGCATTCCATGAAGCACCAAATATGTACTGCTTTTTTACTCCTGGCAATATAATTATTGCTACTTTTGTCTTAAAAGAACTAACCAATATAGCATAGGATCTGGCACACTGTAGGTACTTGTATTTATGAAATAAATTAATAAAATTAAAAGTATACATATTACATTTATGCCCACAAAGATTTATAATTCATGAACTGAAGAGCTCTCACTTTCCTGAGATTGTGACATACGCACCTTCCTTGACTATGCAAAACTTCCCTTTTGCTTGTTTCGGTATTTTCTCCTAAGTTTTCACAAATAAAGAATATTTTTAAAAAATATTATCACCCATGTTGTTACAGAATGTATTTTAATGTATGTATGACATATATTTGATAGTCCTATGTAAATATAAACAAGATAAAAAGCAACAACAAGGTGAAGCGATCTAAAATGACTTTGCTCTTATCCTATTAAAGTAAATCTCTCATTTGAAAATGATTATAATAATAATTTTGATGAAAATAATAACTACCACCAGTCAGATGCACAAAGTTTCTAATGGAAAATATCATTTCAATATAGATCAGAGATATCATACTTCATTCTTGATTACTGAGAAAAAAAAAACTGTCTTTAAGTATTTTATTTAACTATTACTGCTTCTACCATGTTGTAATTAGGAAAGAGAGAAACGTTCTCTTTAGTTTCCTTCTTCCAGTATAAAGAACTTGTTCCTGTGATTCTAGGATGGTATTTCAGGAAGTCCACAAAAAATGAAACACTTTCTGCCAATAAAGAATCAAACAGACTAAAGGCATTCACAGCTTTTCATCTGCATTTTGTTTGGAATATCACTCTTTAGAAAGCTTCTAAACGAATGTCACAAGTGTTGTTGGCTGAAGATAAAGATGTATGTTAAGTTCATTATATAATTCCTCACAGCACTTAGGATAGTAACCCAGTGCATGGCAGTTGGTAGTACTTCAGTAATTTTACACTAAGATACTGAATCAATAAATGAAGGAGTTACACATTATGTAGCAGAATTATTTATGATCCTGAAAAAGACATCAACTGTTGTCACTTTTTGTGTCATATTTGAATACTTCCCTAAATTAATCCATCCCCAGTTTCACTTCTGGTCAGTCACTGGAGTAACAACTTTACTACAAACATGATCCTTTCACTTTGATCCACTTACTTATTCAAAGGGCTAGCAGAGCAAAGCTGAGTCTTAGTAAGGTAATTTAAAATAGACAGAATAAACACTCAAGTGCCAGCCTCATGTTACCACCTAAATTAGATAATTTATTTAAACTCAGAGCCTTAGTTCTCTCATCTGTTCAATCAAACAAATAGTATGATCTATTTCTGATCAAAGATTGCTGTGAGATACCTAAGAAAATAAGTTGAATGAAAATGTTATAATTTTTTGTAAGGTGTGAGGAAAATGTAAATATTTTGTATCACAGAACGCTGAAACTGAATGCTCAGCATTTTTGCCTGGATCTTTCCTAGTTTATCCTACTCTGAAGCTGTTGATTTTGTGGCACTTAGAACTAATAATTCAAATTTCTAATAGCAAAACAATGACAATACTGGAGGACATAAAGCGCTTACCATTTAACAAGCATTGGTTTAAGTACTTACATTTAAATCTTACAAGAATTATGTGAGGTCATACTTTCTGCATAATACAGATGAAATAATTGAAGCGTAGAGAGACTCAGCAACTTGTCCAAAGACAAACTATTATTAAGTGAAGGAGCCCATATTCATAAAGAGGGATGACTGACCCCAAAGCCTATATGCTTAACTCATTAGCTACCATGCCAGCTCCCATCACATCTGAATGCACATCTTCCTTTACCCTTGACTCTGCACCTGTCAATATGAAAGTATGAAGTGTGAAGGATCTGCAGCTTCTTCATTTGAGGAATTTAGAACCTAGAGAGAAATGAAAATTAGGCCATAAATTTAATGTAAAACAGAGGTCAGACTTGAAAGGCCTTATCTGTTTAATGGCAGCAATTTAAGTAGCTGAAAGTCCCTTCTTACACGGAATAATCTCTGCAAATTCAATTCAGTTACATCAATGTGATTATGAACTATGTAATGACTTACAGAAATTTAAAGTTAGGATCAAACAAATTGATTTGTGCTATGATGACAAGAGCCTATTCTGTAAGGATGGGCACAAATTTTATTTTTATGTAAATTACCTCAAATGCAGTTCTTTCTCCTAAATTATATAAAACTGGCATTTGCCCATGTGCATTATTTCCTGGGCATCAAGAACCTTGGCAAGCCTAATGCAAATCCAAAAGTGGATATGAGAAAATGAGGGGAAAGTATTAGGGACAGAAGTGATTTCCATTTTTAATCTCAGAAATTGAAAAATGCATTGAAGTTGATGTCTATTTAGTATAAGTTAAAAGAAAAGTTTGGAATTAGAACCCGAAAATGTTGAGTTCAAATTTCATGTAGCTGATTTTTGCTCTGGGGGAAGTTGGCCACTCTTACTACCAGTGTCCATATTGTTTTCATTCTTGCAACAAGTATTGATTGAGAGTCTTCTATATGCCAGTCATTCAAATAAGACCCCAGGAGATTAAAAAAATACAATCTCTCATTGAAACAGTTCAATCTACACACAGGATATATAAAAAGTCAAATAAAGAACAATACTGGATTAAGATAACAGTGGAGGCAAGGGAAGGTGGAGCATTATAAAGAGAATTATCACTTCACTTCAGTAGAGTAGGCTTCTGAGGAAACACAATGTTTCAGAAATTCAACTTTATAGTAAATCAGGATGATTATATACATTTAGCAGGGCCATTACTGGGAAAAATGCAACAACATACATAATAACTCATCTTGGTGATTTACATTATTATGTTATTTTTATATGAGTATTGTACAAGTATAAAAACCAAGAATTAACTCTTACTTTTCAAAACCTATTCTGTTGCTGTCTTTAAACAAACATTTTGTTAATATCAGTCATTCTGATTTTGTGCCCATAATTGCTGCTCACCAGACTATGAGGATCAAAGCCTGGAACTCCCAGGAATGGCAGAGGAACATTCAGTGCACTACATCTCAAATAAAAACATGGTTTTCATTCCTGATATATAAATACAATTAACCTATTTATATTTCACCTACCACATACACAAAAAAAGGTACCTGAGTTAAATAAGGGCATAAGAACCTGCCATATACTCTTGGCTCAATTACATTCGCCCTCATTTCTCCACTCTCACCCTAACCCACAGGCTCTTGCTTATGTACTAAGTTGTTCGGAGTTGTTTTGGTTTTTGTTCTTTTGTTTTCCTAGACTTATTGTTTTGTAAAATTTTTGTGTTGTTGCACCTAAAGCTGTTTGTCCTGAGCTCCCTAGAACATGAATAATTTAGGAGAAGTGTTTTTATTTTAAAAGAAATCTGAATATTGCTAAAGTTAAAAAGAAATAGTTCCAGATTGTGCTTCTGACTTTAAATGTTCTCTTCCCATCCATTTCCCAGGAATGAGAGCCCTTCCACTTTTTAACAATATAATTTAATACCAAAAAAGCCAAAAAAATTATAAATGTAAAACTTGATGAGTTTTCAGAAAGTGAAGAAAGCCATATAAAGATCCAATATGGAGTACTGATGGCACTTTAGAAGTGCCTTATCCTTTTCCAAAAAGTAATCACTACCTGGATGTCTAACACCACAGAAAATGCACTTGTATTTAAATATATAAAGAATGAGATTGTGCAGTGTATATACTCTTTTGTTTTTGGTATTTTTACTCAATATTATGTTTATGAGATTTATCCATTTTGTTAATGAAGTATAATCACTTCTTCTCTCCAATTACTGCATGTCATTCCATTGTAAGAACGTATCAATAATTTAGTAGTTTTACTGTTACTGGATATTTGTTATTTCCAGATTTTGTCTATTACACATAATGCCATCATGAATATTTTGTGCATATGTTTTGGTGCATATTTATGCACTATTGGGAATGTACCTAGAATTTGAATGAATGGGCTCTTTGTTATACAGATGCTCCTTGATTTATGATGATATTACATACAATAAACCCACATAAATTGAAAAAGTCGTAAGTCAGAAATGCATTTAATATACTGATAAACCCATCATAAAGTCAAACAGTTGCAAGTTCAACTATCATCAGCCCAGATTTTCCTTGACTTATGATAGGTAACATCTCAATAAAACCATCATAAAGTCAAAAAACCATAAGTTGAACAGTCATTAAGTTAGGGACCAGCTGTACATATATCCAGCTTTAGTAGGTACTGCCAAATGTTGTTCCAAAAGGGTTTGGCATTACCATTAAGAGTGGATGAGAATTTCAGTTTTTTCTTATCCTCATCAACACTCAGTATTTTCAGTCTTTCTAATTAGCCATTTTGGTGGGTATAGAGTAGCACTGACTTATAGTTTTAATTTGCATTTCTAACTAACAAATGAAAATAATTCATTTTTCAGATGTTAACTTGCCACTGGGGTATCCTAATTTGTGATCATCCTGTTATGTCACTTGCTTATTTTCTAATTTGGTTGATTGCTGTAAATAGGCAGAACAGTGTGCCCTCAAAATGTCCATACCCTTATCCCTGGAACCTGTAAGTACGTGAATATGATACCTTATATAGAAAAGGGGGGCTTTATAGATATGGTTAAAGTTAAAAACCTTGAGAAGGGGAAATTATCCTAAGTAACTGAGTTGGATTTATCACATGAGATATTAAAAGTAGAACTGAAAGGCAGAAAAGTTAGTCAAAGAAATGTCACTGTGAGAGGGATCTGACCCTGCATTATTCATTCTGAGATATGCCCCTAAAAAGAACTGGAGAGACGCCTGTAGGAGGTAAGGGCAGTCCCCAGCTGATACCAATGGAATGGAGACCTTGGCCCTACAACTGCATGGAACTGAATTCTACCAACATCTGAATGAGCAAGGAAATAGATTCATTCTTGGCACCTACAGAAAGAAATGCAGGCTTGCTTACACCTTGATTTTAGCACGGTCAGGTTTGTACTAGACTTCTGACATGAAGAACTGCAGGATTATAAATTTACACTGTTTTAAGCTACTAAGATTATGGTAAGTTGTTATGTCAAGAAACACCACACAATTATCTTTTTATTATTGATTTATACAAGTTATTTACTTATAGTGAATATGAATTAAATATTGTAATGACCATGTCCTAACTGTGATTTTTATTTTCTTCTCTTAATGAAGTCTTTTGGAAGGAGAATCAATTAATTTTAATGTAGTACCATGTATTAATCTTTTCTGTATAGTTAATTAATTATGTGGATTGTTTAAGATATATTTGGCTACTCCAAGCTCATTAAGATATTATCCTTTTTTTCTTCCAACTTTTATTTATGTTCAGGGTTACATGTGGATGTTTGTTACATGAGTAAATTGCCTATTCCAGCGGTTTGGTGTGCAAATGATTTTATCATCCAGGTAGTGGGTATAGTACATAATAGGTAGTTTTGATCCTCACCTTCTTCCCACCCTCCATCATCAAATAGGCCCTGGTGTCAATTATTCCCCTCTTTGTGCCCATGTGTACTCAATGTTTAACTCCCACCTATAAGTGAAAACATGCAATATTTGACACTTTGTTTCTGTTTTAATTTGCTTAGGATAATGGCCTCCAGCTGCCTCCATGTTGCTGCAAATGATATGATTTCATTTTTTTGTGTGTGTGTGGCTGTGTAGTAATTCATGGCGTATATACACTACATTTTCTTTATCCAGTCCACCCTGGGCATCTAGGTGGATTCCATGACATTGCTGTCGTGAAATGTGCTGCAATATGCATACATGTGCCTTTATGGTAGAATGATTTATATTCCTTTACCTAATATACCCAATAATAGGATTGCTGGGTTGAAGGTAGTTCTGTTTTAAGTTCTTTAAGAAATCTCCCAAATACTTTCCACAGCAGCTGAACTAATTTACTTTCCCACCAGCAGTGTATAAGCATTCCTTTTACTCCATAACTTTGCCAGCATCTGTTATTCTTTGACTTTTTAACAATAGCCATTGTGATTGGTATAAGATGGTGTCTCACTGTGGTTTTTATTTTAATTTATCTTATAATAAGTGATGCCGAGCATGTTTTCACATGCTTGTCAGCCATGTGTATGTCTTCTATTGAGAAGTGTCTGTTCATGTCCTTTGCCCAATTTTTTAATGGGATTGGTTTTTTTTCCTTGTTGATTGATTAACTTCCTTATAGAGTCTTGGTTGATTAACTTCCTTATAGAGTCTTGGTATTAGACCTTTGTAAGACACACAGTTTGTAAATATTTTCTCCCATTCTCTGGGTTGTCTGTTTAATCTGTTGGAAGTTTCTTTTGCTGTGCAGAAACTCTTTAGTTTAATTAGGTCTCACTTGTCAGTTTTTGTTTTTGTTGCAATTGCTTTTGGAGTCTTTGTCATGAAACCTTTGGCAAGGCCTATGTCCAGAACAGTATTTCCAAGGTTTTTGGCTAAGGTTTTTTTAATAGTTTTAGGTTTTACATTTAAGTCTTTAATCTGTCTTGAGTTAATTGTTATATAGTGAAAGAAAGGGGTCCAATTTCAATCTTCTTCATATGGCTAGCCAGTTTTTCCAGCATCATTTACAGTGAGTCCTTTTCCCATTGCTGGTTTTTGTTAACTTTGTCGAAGGTCAGATGGTGGTAGATGTGCAACTTTATTCCTGGATTCTCTAACCTGTTCCATTGGTCTATGTGTCTGTTTTTGTACCATGCTGTTATGGTTACTGTAACCTTGTAGTATAGTTTGAAGTCGAGTAATGTGATGCCTCCAGGTTTGTTCTTTGTGCTTAAGGTTGCTTTTACCATTCAGACTCTTTTTTTGTTCCATATGAATTTATAATAGTTTTTTTTTCTAATTCTATAAACATAACATTGGTACTTTGATGGGAATAGCATCAAATTTGTAAATTGCTTTGGGCAGTATGGCTATTTTAACAATACTGGTTCCTTCTATCCATGAACATGGAATGTTTTTCCCTTTGTTTTTGTCATTTCTGATTTCTTTCAGCAGTGTTTTGTAGTTCTCCTTGTAGAAATCTTTCACCTCCCTAATTAGTTGTATTCCTAGGTATTTTATTCCTTTTGTGGCTGTTGTGAATAGGATTGCATTATTTATTTGGCTTTCAGCTTGAACCTTATTAATGGATAGAAATGCTACTGATTTTGTACCCTGAAACTTTACTGAAGTTGTTTATTGGTTCTAGGAGAATTTGGGAAAAGACTATGGGGTTTTCTTGGATGGGATTATCACCTGTGAAGCGATATCATTTGAATTTCTCTCTTCCTATTTGGATGCATTTCTTTTTTTTTTCTCTTGCCTGATTGCACTGGCTAAGTCTTCCAGTACTATCTGAATAGGAGTGTTAAGAGTGGATATTTTTGTCTTGTTCCAGTTCTCAAGAGGAATGCTTCCAGCTTTTGCTCATTCTGTTTGATATTGACCATGGGCTTGTCATACATAGCTATTATTATTTTTAGGTATGTTCTTTTGATGCCTAGTTTAGCGAGGGTTTTTTTTTTAACATGAAAGGATGCTGAATTTTATCAAAAGCCTTTTCTGCATCTGTTGAGATGATCATGTGGTTTTTATTTCTAGATCTGTTTATGTGATGAATCACATTTACTAATTTGCATGTTTTGAACCAACCTTGCATCTGAGAAATAGAGTCTACTTGGGCATTGTGCATTAGCTTTTTGATGGGATGCTGGATTCAGTTTGCTAGCATTTTTGCAACTATGTTTATCACGGGTATTCACCTGAAGTTTTCTTGTTTCATTGTTTCTCTGCCCAGTTTTTGTATCTCAATGATGCTGACCTCACAGAATGAATTAGGGAGGATCCCTTCCTTCTTTACTTTTTGAGAATAATTTCAGTAGAATTGGTACCAACTCTTCCTTATACAACTGGTGAAATTTGGCTGCAAATCCATCTGGTCCAGGGCTTTCTCTGGTTGGTAGCTTTTTTATTACTGATTCAATTTTCAAACTTGTTATTGGTCTGTTCAAGGTTTCAATTTCTTCCTGGTGCAGTCTGGGGAGGTTATATGTTTCCAGGAATTTATACATTTATTCTAGGCTTTCTAGTTTGTGAGCTTCTCTATCTCATTCAGTTCAGCTCTCATTTTGGTAATTTCTTTTTTTTTCTACCTTTGGGGTCAGTTTTTTCTTGTTTTACTAGTTTCTGAACATATGATGTTAAGTTATTAATTTGAGATTTTTATAACTTTTTGATGTAGGTGCTTAGCACTATAAACTTTCCTCTTAACACTGTTTTAGCTGTGTCCCACTTCTGTGTCCCAGAGCTGTGTCTGTTATTTTTAATTAGTTTCAAAGAATTTATTGATTTCTACCTTAATTTCATTTTTAAATCAAAAGTCAAAAGTAAAGGGATGGGGAAACATCTATCAAGTACATGCAAAAGAGAAGAGGGTAGAGGTTGCTATTCTTATTTTTGACAAAACATATTTTAAACCAAAAACAATCCAAAAGGACAAAGAATGGCATTACATTATAATAAAGTGTTCAATTCACAAGAAGACTTAATTATTCTAAGTATATATTCACCTAACACTGGATATCAGATTCATAAAGTTCTTAGAGACTAACAAAGAAACTTAGATAACCACACAATAATTGTGGGAGACTTCCTGGTTGATAATTTCCATGTAACTGTATGGTTTTGAGAGATCTTCTTCGAACTTATTTCTATTTTTACTGTACTGTGGTCTAAGAGTGTGGTTGGTATGACTTCCATTTTTGTGATTTTTTTGAGAATGACTTTATGGCAGAGCATGTGGTTGATCTTAGAGTATGTGCCATGTGCAGATGAGAAGAATATATATTCTGTTGTTGTTGGGTGGAGTGTTCGTAGATGTCTGTTAGGTTAATTTGGTCAAATGTCAAGTATACGTCTCAAATATCTTTGTTAGCATTCTGCCTCAATTATCTGTTTAACACTGTCAGTGGGGTGTTGAAGTCCTCCACAATTATTGCATGGTTATCTAAGTTTCTTTGTAGATCTCTAAGAACTTATTTTATGAATCCTATACTCCAGTGTTGGGTGAATATATATTTAGGATAATTAAATCTTCTTGTGAATTGAAAACTTTATCATAATGAAATGCCATTCTTTGTCCTTTTGGATTGTTTTTGGTTTAAAGTCTGCTTTGTCTGAAATAAGAGTACCAACTTCTATCATCTTGTTTTTTTCCATTTGCTTGATAGATATTTCCTCATCCCTTTTCTTTGGGCCTGTGGGTGTCATTGCATTTGAGATGGCTCTCTTGAAAATGGCGTACTATTAGAGCTTACTTCTTTATCCAACTTGTCACTTTGTACCTTTTAAGGGAGGCATTTACCCCATTTACATTCAAGGTTAATATTGATATGTGAATGTTTGATTATGGCGTTGTGTTGTTAGCTCATTGGTATGTAGACTTGATTGTATAATTGCTTTATAGTGACAGTGGGATATGTTGTTAAGTGTGTTTTAATGGTGGCAGGTAGTAGTCTTTTATTTTCATGTTTAGCACTGTCTTAAGAACCTTTTGTTTGAGAGATCTGGTAGTAATGAATACCCTTAGCATTTTGCTCATCTGAAAAGGATTTTATTTCTCCTTCACTTATGTGGCTTAACCTGACTAGATATGAAGCTCTTGGTTGGAATTATTTTCTTTAAGGATGCTGAATATAGGCCCCCAATATCTTCTGGCTTGCAAGGTTTTTGCTAAAAGGTCTGTTGTTAGCCTAATGTGATTCCCTTTGTGCATGACCTGACCCTTCTCTCTAGCTGTCTTTAACATTTTTTTCTTGTGTATTACCTTGGAGAATCTGAGGACTACACATCTTGGGAATGGTCCTCTTGTAGAGTATCTCATAAGGGTTCTTGGAACTTCCTGAATTTGCATTTCAACCTCTCTATAACAGTTGGAGAAATTTTCATGGACAATATTCTCAAATATGTTTTCCAATTTGCCTGCTGTCTCTCCATCCCTTTCTAGGATTGCAGACATATGGTCTCTACGTAATTCCATGATTCTTGGAGATTTCATTGAATTTTTTAAATTCTTATTTTTTTGACTGGTTGTATCGATTCAAAGAATCCATCTTCAAGCTTTGAGACTCCTTCTGTAGCTTAATCTATTCTACTGTTAATACTTTGGATTGTATTAATATTATGAAATTCTTATAGTGTTTCAGTTCTATCAGATCAGTTTGGCTCTTTCTTAAAATGGCTATTTCATCTCTCAGCTCTTGTATAATTTTATTGGATTCCTTGGATTGGGTTTTAACTTTCTCGTGAATCTTTGCCATCCAGATTCTGAATTCTATTTCTTTCATTTCAACAATTTCAGTCTGCTTAAGAACCATTGCTGGGGAGTTAGTACAGTCAATTGGAGGTAAGAGACACTCTGGCTTTTAGAGTTGCCAGTTTTTGCACTGGGTCTTTCTTGTCTGTGTTGGCTGATATTCCTTCAATGTTTGAAACGGCTGTTCATTAAATAAGGCTTTTTGCTTTTATATTCTTTGGTGCCCTTGAGGGCTTGACTGTGGTATAAATTTGGTTTAGTTAATAGACCTTATTTCTTGGACGATTTCAGAAGGCCAAGGCTCAGGTCAGCACTCCTGGGCTGCATATTCTATCCCTGTGAGGCTAGGCCTAGGCCTACAGCTATTTTTCTCTGGCCCCTTAAAGTTAAGAACCTGCTGTGCTGGAGGGGTTGTAGTGTTCCCAGTCCAGTGGCAACAATAGTCCAATTGTGGGTACCAGTAAAAGCACTTTGGCAAGGTGTTGGCAGAATGGTGTTAGGTCTCACAAACATACAGGTGGCAGGTCAGTGGTAGATCCTGTCTGCATGCATGCACCAACAAAGCAATGGGGGGAGGTTGCAGGTGAGCGTGCACTGGTGGGAGAAGGCTGTGTGCTGGTGTGCACTGGGAGGTGTCCATTTTCAACAGCTCTCCAACTGGTAGGTGGGGTCTGCTGGCAGAAAGCTATGATAGTGGCAACTGGCAGGTGTCTCTGCTGTGCAGCTGCAGCTGTGCTGCAAGAAGGTCTTGCCAGGCAGGCACCCTGGGAGAGGCTGGTAAATGAGGAGTTGCTCAGATCAGACTATTTCCATACCACAAGCAAAATAGCCCTGCTCTGTCCAGATCTGTTGGCCAACAAAGGCTGAAGGCATCTACAGTAATTACGAACCTTGGGGGATGGGTATGCATGGCCCTACTCCACTACAGCTATTCCTACACAAAACCCCCTGGGCTCTTTCAGGCTGGAGTTCTGTGTCTGCCAACTCTCCTGGCAGACCTCCTTGCCAACTCAAATGTCCATGGGAGTCATGGGCATCACAGAGGTCTGTGATGAGAGTAGGCCACTCCACACCTCTTTTACTCACCCCTTGCCTAGAAGCCACTCAGGGCCAGGAACAATTCCTGGTGCTTAACAACTATTGAATGGTTCCTAGCCTCCTCCCCATTCATCCTGGGTGTGAGTCCTCCCTCCAACCACTGTCAATGCTTTCTTTCTGAAGATCTGTTTGGAGTGTACTGGTCTTCTTGACAATCTGTTCTCTCGGTAGGAGAACCTCTTTCTGGTTGTGTCTAGTTTGCCATCTTGGCCCTTCCATATCTCTCCAAGATATTATCTTAGTTATATTTCATATTTAAGTTTATAATCCGCTTGAACATATTCTTGTATATTGCATGACAAGGGTCCAGCTTCATTTATTTCCACATGGATATCCAGTGGACACTTCACCACTTATTTAAAAGACTACTTTTTCCCACGTTTTTCAGTTCTAACTTTGTCATATATTAAAAGTTCATTATGTGTGTCTTTCTGTTCTTTTTTATTCTCCATGTCTTTCTTTTCTTGTGTCAATAATTAACTTTTTGTTAATTATTGACACAAGAAAAGTGTACCTTTTTAAGTGTTGATAATTGATAATGCAAATCTTCTAAATTTATACTTCTTTAAGACTGTATGGGTTTTTGGTCTTTTTCCTTTCCATATACATTTTATAATTAACTTCTATGACCCACCCCACACACATACTCCTACTGGGATTTTAATTAGAATCTCAACAAATCTAAAAATCAATTTGCTTAGGATTAACATGTTTACAATATTGTATTTGTCAATTCAAACACGTGAAACTCCCTGTTCTTTATTTAGGTCTTCTGCTATTTTCTCCCAATAATGTGTTGTAATTCTCTGTGAAAATATCTTACACATCATTTGTTAGATTCATTGCAATACATTTAATATTTTCTCTTACTAAAAATTATGTCTTCGCAATTAAATTTCTAATTGCTGATTGCATAAAGAAATTGAAATTTCATATGAAACTTGTAAGTAAATTACTCTCTAATTCAAAGAGATTCAATTAAATATAATTTAATAATTATATTTTTTATATATAGACTAATGGCATTTTTGAATATTAAAAAGTTTTTATTTATTTCTTCTTTTACAATTATTTTGCCTTTTAGCTATTGATTTTTTAAATCTTAGTCATGGCTAGAATATGCTGTATCATAATACATAGAAATGACAACAGTGAGCTTCTATGTTTTGTTGCTGACTCAAGGCAGGACATTTTAGAATTTTATTAAGAATGACACTGGTTTTTATTGGTACCCAAAATAAAAATTATAAAGTTTCCATCTATTGTTAGTTTCCCAATAGTTTCTATTATAAGTGAGAGTTAAATTTTAACAGTCTCATTTTTTAGCATCTGTTTAGATAATCATAGCCTTTTTCTCCTTTATTCTGATAGTAGGATGAAGTACTTTATCTAGTTTTTAGCTGTTATAAACAAATCTAGATTCCTAGAATAGGAATAAACTTCATCTTTTTTTTTTTTTTTTTTTTGAGATGGAGTCTCACTCTGTTGCCCAGGCTGGCGTGCAGTGGCACAATCTTGGTTCACTGCAACATCCTCCTCCTGGGTTCAAGCGATTCTCCTGCCTCAGCCTCCTGAGTAGCTGGGATTACAGGCACGCACCACCACGCCCGGCTAATTTTTGTATTTTTAGTAGAGAAGGAGTTTCACCCGTTGGTCAGGCTGGTTTCAAACTCCCGACCTTGTGATCTGCCCACTTCAGCCCCACAAAGTGCTGGGATTACAGGCGTGAGCCACTGCACCTGGCCAAACTTCATCATTATTTTGGGGCATTCTCCTTTTACCTATGGACAAACTTAGCTATTACTAATTCATTTAGACTTTTTGCATATACGTTAATGGGATAGATTGCACACCTAACAACACAGACTAGTCATACAAGAAACAAACACTGATGAAACTAAAAGAAGAAACAGGATAATAATTTCTTAATAAATGCAAAGTATTCACAAAATTCATCATTCATTCCTGAGAAGCCTCAACAAACTATAAATAGAATGCAACATCCTCAACCTCATAAAGGGAATCTGTGAAAAATCTACAGATAACTTACCTAATGGTGAAAGTCCAAATTACCCTCCTCTATCAAGGTCAGTGATGTCTGCCCTCACCACTTCTATATAACTTTGTACTGAAGGTTAGTTAATGCCAAAATTCAAGGAAATAAAAATAAATAGTATCCAGATTGTAAAGAAAGATATAAAGCTGATTTTATTCCCTGATGACTAAATCATCTATGTAGATAATTATAATAAATTTATTTAAAAAGCTTTTACAAAGTTGCAAGATAGGAGAACAATACACAGTGATTATACTTATGTATACAGCAATAAAAATCTGAAATTACAATTTAAAAACCATATATTTTATAATATCATCAAATCATTATGTAAAGGTAATTATATTAAAATATACAAGATATATAATACTTTGTATGCTAACTAATAATGTGTCTTGCCCAATTCCTGTTTATTAAACACTGGATATGTTCCATATGAGTTTATATCAGAAAACATGGAGTTAATTTTTTTCTCACTCTCAGTGATAACATGAAGATTGAGATATTGCACGTGAAAGTTACTAGTATGATATCACATAGTAGGAATTCAATATATGAAAATTGCTGCTTTAGATTTAATCTCAGCAGGCCACAGAATTTCACTTAAAATAATTTATTTGGAAAAAAAAATCAGTGAAGAAACAATTTGCAGAGTTGAGTGCAGGGTTTAGAGAGGTCAATCTGGTGGTAAAAAAGGGTATGGCTTTGAAGGGGCAAGGGGAGGAACAGTGTTTCTGGAGCTCAGTGACTTCTGTTACCATACAGGAGGAGATGGCCAACAAGAGGAACAGTTATGAAGTGATTTAGCACTGCTGGAACTGTGGTACTGATTCAAGCAAGGAGGCTCTGACATTTGTTTCCTCTTGTCTTCTGATAATTTGCTGGAGTTCTATTGGGTGAATCTGATCTGAAGCCAGAAGACAGGGAGGTATGGGTGATGCAGTTCTATAAGTCAACCCCTCAAAATATACAGCAGAAAAGAAAAGGACAGAGAGGACAGAAGATGAATCAATCAGGAGCATTAAAAGAGGATAACCTGTAAAATTTCTTTCTTTTCTTTCCAGAAAGAAAGAGATACTATGGGTGCCAATGTTCTCAGCTTCATTTGTCTTCAAGCCACCTGGCTCTGTCAAAGTTCAGTACCCTTCAATAATTTGGCCATTTTTGTTAGACAAATGAGGTTGCAAGCTTATTTCATGATACCAGTGGTATATTACCACTTAGAATGCATGCTAATTTTTCAACATTTGACATGAAGTAATTAAAATACTATGGAGTAACAGGACCTGTCCTAATTTTCTCATTTGTTATGAAATATTATTGAACAAAAGCAAGTATTTCATAGCAACCCGTCAATACAGGTAAGTTGTTTAACAGAAAATTCCAGATGAATAAAATAACCCATTGTGCATGTTGTAAACTGATTGGTTGGTGCATTTGGCTAAACTACACGAACAATATTTCACATTATTCTTTCCTGCGTGTGCATGGTCAAATAGGGGACTTTGCACAGGCAAGGCCCCTTTATCTAAAGGTGACTATTTGTCACCATTACTGATTATTAACACCTTATCTATCCTTCTCAGGTTGGCTCCAATAAAACCCCAATGTCGACTTTTCTGATTTCCCACCTAGAAAAAATAGTTGTTACTTATAGGTAAGCTTAATATTTTATTCCTCTTTTACATTATTTTTGTTCCTATCAGTAATCAAGTCTTGTCAACCACACTCCTCTACTTTATGAACCCTTTCATTTCCTTCCCTTCACCTTTGCCTTAGTTTCTGTCAACACTATCTCTTTTCTGAACTCTGTAGTATATTCCTAACTCATCTTGAGTTTCCCATTCACATCCACCCAGCAGAGTGACTTTTCTAAAACAGCAATAGTAACAATAAACTCCTGTCATAAAACTTTCCTACTTAAAATCCTTTAGTTACTTTTTATTGACTTAAAGGCCTATCTCACTAGAACGAGACCAAGAGCCTTTCAGGAGTCATCCCTTAACTTCCCAGCCTCATCTGCCACTTCTCAGAAGCTCTTGAATGCCACAATAGCATTTAGTTTCCTCAATTGGCCCAGTTCTTTGACAGCTCCATGCCTTTGTATATGGTGTTAACTGTACCTGGAAATCTCAACCCACAACCACGCCAACACCTAGGTCATTATCCTCACCATTTCCTTTGCATTATTCTAGCTCAGTTCAAGCATTATCCAGTTCACGAGTCTTCCTGAATGCTCCTTTCTCACTCCATATTTTCCCAATCTGTGCATTAAAAGCATATGATTTTCTGTCCCAGATTATAGATAGATGCCAGATATTGAGCATCTTTGAAGGTCAAAATTATGTCTATTCTCCTTTCTATCTCCAGCACTCATCACATTGTCTGTCATCTGTGGATGCTCAGTAAATGCCTCCTGGAACAAAAATAGAATTGAATTCATGGATTCAGTCTATCTGATAATTGAATTTTATTTGCTCTGCCAAGGGTATGGCATAACAAAGGCCCTCTCCTTGAACAAACTTTAGTCAGTCCCATCTATGCCCTTTTCTCAACTAGGCTTCTTCCTTGGGCCTTGTTCTCAGGCTCGTATAGCCCAGTTCTAGTAAGACTCCTGTTAAGTCAGTTTATTGGGAATCCCCACCCTTGATATTTTAGGCCTGCCTTCAGGAAGAACCTCAAGTGAAGTCAGTTTATCAAGACTTCCTCCTATCATTGATGTTTCCTGCTAGTAATTTTCCATCTACCAAACTCTTCCACCTCTCAAATCAACTCCTTGGTTATAAATACCTACTTGTCCTTGCTATATTTAAAATTGATTTCAGTCTTATATAGGGAGGTCTCTTTTCCTCTGTTGCAATAGTTTTTGAATAAAATTTGTGTTATTACTTTCCAGTTCCTGTTTTCTTTAACACTTACAATTTTGAGTCTCTAAAATGATATTGTTTGATTATATAAGCTTCTTCAATCTGGCTTAACTCATTTTATGGCATAATCTATGAGCATTAAAATAATTTAAGTTAGTAAGCATTACTCTGGTTCGTTAGTATATCCATGTAACTCCAAACTGTACTTTTGTGAGTGGTATTTCCTCTTGATGAATCATCTAATTATGTTATAGTCAAGAAACCAGTATGGCATGATAACAAAGAACGGCTAAGTTGTCTGGGACTGACATGAAAATGATATCTATGGGTCACTTCTTGGCCTCCTGTGTGCTGGGCACCAGGTTAAAAATTTAGGATACAATATTAAACTACACAGACAAATTTCACAGCTTTAATGAGAGAGATGAAGGCATAGATAATATAACCAAAAATGATAAACTCAGACTACAACTTGTCTATGGAAAAACTAAGCAGGGTAATAGGATAGAAAATATTGGGAGAGGGCTATGTTAGTGGGGCTTATCAAAAGAGATGGCTAGTGTATTTAACTAGCAATAAAAAAGGCCTAGTAATTGTCCTGAAATTCATGGTGAATTCAGTTGAAATGTTTTATTGCTGAATGTATATTGCCCAGTACAGTGTGCTAAAATGGTTGAATTGATTTTAAGATACAACTCAAAGTAGAATTCCTTGATTCATTCAGACATTTTTGAATATTTGAGTAAATGAGTTATGGTTTTCGTCCCGTGAAACTTAAAATCTACTAGAAGAGATATGATACAAATAATTGTACAAATAATAATTTATTTACAAATAAAAATTGAAAAGCTTTATCGTGTCCCAGTGTTTAAAATTAATGAGTCCTATACTGCTATCTTCAATTTAAAAGCTAATAATCACAGCTTTACTAAAATAAGAAAAAAGAAAACATGATGGGAACATGGTATATATCAGACACTGTATATAGATGCTTTAACACATGCTATTTCATTTGTTTTCACAATAATACTGTGGATTTGGTGGTATCATCCAAACAATTTTTATTTAAAGTAATCATTGCTCAGAAAGAATAAGGAACATGACCTGGATCACATAACTGTGTGTCAGAGGCAATATTCAAACTCAATTCTGTCTAATCCAAGACTCTTCTCACTTCTTACTTGAAGTACATTCTACTCCAAATAGCAGAAAAACAAGACAATAAAAAATTTCAAAAGAAAACCCCTAATTTACTTATTTGTGTGAATAAATGAGGCATTTGAAATTCAAAACTTCCATTTTAGTTTTATCTAGCTTCCACTGAGGGATTCAGATAGATTAGAATTTACAGTTTCTTATACAACAACAAAAACTACAACCTACAAATTATTTAGGTACAACCTAAATTTTCCTGGTAAAACCAAAGATAAGTAGATATTATTGTTATTATTTCCATTTAATTGAAAAAGAATCAAGCCCAGGAATGATTAAATGACTTGTCCAGAATCACACGGCTAATATATGCTGACACCTACACAGACATCTAGAATCTAAAGGCACTGTACTTTATCCAATATGTTCTATAATTTTTCATTGTGTAATGTCTAAATTTCTAACATTTTAAATTTTTATTTATCAGCAAAATGCATGTTTTAAGAATATATTTTGTTTCATTATTAGGTATAAAGTAGTTTTTGGTTTTTAAAAAATTTCTACTGTAAAGCAAGAGATCCTGAAGCTCATATAACAGTTGTTATCCTTAAAATATGCAATGACTTCCAAGTTATCTTGCCAAATGAGTTCAGCAACAAATGTCCTGATGGTCATAACATTAATATAATCATAAAAGTACCATTACATTAATTAGAACTTTGTAAGTGCTGTAATTAAGATAGTCTGTGACAGCTGTCTTTCCTGTCCCTGAGCGTTCCTAAGAAATCTCCTAACACCACTTATTTCTGAACCATCATCTGCCTAGAGCTGGGAGAAGCCATCTGTTAGTATATTTGAAATGTTAAGTGACAAAGGGGTTTTAAACTATTATATCCCTCAGAATCCTTTTTTAGGGAGAAAAAGAAGCTGCACTTGGAAACCATTTCTCAGTGATTTTTTAGCTAGACCTAGCAGGGAAAAAAACTAGATTTATTTTTAATTTTGCATCAGTGTTAAGTGGTGGAAAAAGTCTGGGATTTGGAGTGAGGTAGATCTGACCTGATTGTTAACAGTATGACCAAAGACAAGTTACTCAGCCTTTCTGAGCCTCAGTTTCTTCATCTTTATGATGGGGAAATATCATAAATGATGACGTCATGCCTACTTTTCATTATTGTTGAGAAAATAAAAGGATATATTTCAGGTGTAATGTCTTATAAAGTTTCTACCAAAGGCTAATTTTATTTTAAAGTATCATCAGAATGACCTTAAAGAAGATACAGTGCTTGACTTTTTCCAGCTATTTTATGCAGCTTTGGAAAATGTGTTTGTCTTCAAAACTACTTCTCAGGTCCTCAGGTCACATTATACTTATCTTTATTAAACCCAAGAGGTAGCAGAGAGAGTTTTACTTAATATGCAATAAAGAGGAATTCAGTATCTACTATAATCCACAATTTCTGATTTTAAGCAAATCACTTTACTCTGATACTGGTGGGCTGGGGAAGGTCTCCAAAAATGCCAGTAGGACATTGACATTGTAGCGAGAAGGAGTTCAAAAATGAGACAGGAAATAGTGAAAGTAAGGAGATTTATTGCAAAGTGAAAAGTACTCACTCGGTGTACTCAAAATAAAGTCACATGCAAGGGGATTTGGGGCTGCTACCTTTATGAGTTTCTTTAACTAAGGGGTGGAATACTCATGTAGACTCCCGGGAAAAGGTAGAGATTTCTCAGAACTGTGATGCCACCCATTTTTACACCAAATATGGCTGTTCTTGGAACTGTCATGGCACCAGTAGGTGTGTAATTAATATGTTAATGACCATATAAAGGGGTTCAAGATAAAAACAAAGTCAAATCTAGTACTATGTTGGGCCCAGTAGTTCTTAACCAGCTTGGTCCACACCAAGTTTTTGAGGGTCTTTTCAGCCCCTACCTTCTGCAGCTTTTCAAAGTTTCTTTTTGCTAGTCATGTGAAACTGCTGACTGGAATTTTTTATTCTCCTGTGACCACCCTGTTTCAATTGGACTTCAACTAGAAAATGATGGAAAAATTACGGATAATGTATAGTTTTACTGTTAGAAAAATAAACTGAAATAGCAATACTATTTAGATCACATTTTTTAAGTAGCTCATTTTTTAATTATTTAATCTCATCTTGGATTTTTTTATTATTCATGTTGTTATTATGAGTTTTGATGAGTCAGTACTGTTCACACTCAGTTAATTTCTATTAAACTTTAATTTTCCTAGCAGTTCTATGGAGTAGATATTATTATCGAAACCATTTTTGGAGATAAGGAGGCTAAGTCGTGGGCTAAGTGACTTGCTCAGTATCACACAATTCTAAGTGACAGAGCCTAGACAAAATTATAAAACTAACTCACACCAAAGTGCATGATTTTAATATTTTCTGCTAGTGCTTTGCAACTTGCAAAATTCTATGGAAGTGGAAAACATTTGTTTTACAAGAGAAAGGACCAATGAGCTCACTGGCACTTTTTACCTCTGCATGGCATAGAAAAGCAATTCTTATTGTTAAGGAAAACAGTAAACATTTAAATGAGACTTACTATGTGCTTTACATAATTAACTCACTTAATCCTGCCAACACTATGAGATAGTGACTTATTTTTCTTATTATATAGAAGAGTAAACTAAGGCAGGGAAAGGCTACCTCCTGGAGATTGTGTTAGAGTAGGTAGCTAGGCAGACATAATCAAGGAAAGCAGGGAAGGAGAGGCCCCCTGCCCCAAAAATGTCAGGCAACCATCAGGTAATTGTCAGGCAATTATTAAACTGTCTCTATAAAATAATAATTGTCACAGCTGGCACCAGGAAAAGCAGTCTCCCAATAGAAGAAACCTGAAGTTGGTGATCAGCACTTCCCAGTAAGATCTCAGGAGTTTGGCAAGTGGGCTCCAGCATGCACACTAAGAGGCAAAATGGTGGAGTTTAACCAATATATGAAATTCCTCTAGGAATACTTGACTGGTAATGGAAAAACACCTCAAATGAGCATGCATACAACTTCAGTAAACAGTAGCCTAATATTAATCTGTCTACTTGAGAAAATGAGACTTGATCAGCACAAAAATAAGGTAAGGACAATCTACACAATTTATATTCTACCAAAGCTAGATCCATAGGGATTTCTCTGGGGATTGTAAGCACTTGTTTTTTCTTGAATAATATGAAATTAATGGGAAAAATGGAGAAATAAGGTAAAATTAAATATTATCTTACAGGTTAGGAAGGGAAAGCAAGCCATTGTAAATTCTGGATTACAACTAGAGAAACACATAGAAATCCATAATGAAATAAGCGGCTGAGGAGAAAATTCAACAATTTAAGATGAAAGGAAAGAAGAATGAGATGAAAAAGATGAATGAAAAAGTTTTAAAAAGTCAAAATCAAATAACAAAATTAAAAATGGTATTAAAGGTAGTAAATATCACAGGAAACTTGGTGGGGAATTGAATCAGAATGTAGAGGACAAATTTAATAAGTTTCTGAGTTAAATATTAAAATACAAAAATAATAAGAGAATAATTTGAAACACTGAAAATTGAAATCCAATGTAAGATTTATTACTTATTCTGTGGTAGAAATCAGACTAATTACAATAGAAACAATAGTTTAAAATAGAATAAAATAATACTTTCTTGAACTTAACAAAGATTCATGGATATAAAATGAAAGGGCTTCCCAAATTTTAAATAAACCTAAGTGTTCTTTGTATTAATTATAGACATTACAGGCAGCTGTATTGCTCAAGTTCAATGGGGTGTAAGTATTTCAGGACCATATTGACATAATTTCTAATCTAAAATGAGTGAACGTGGGGGAGGGGAAGAAGAAAAAATGGTATGATCCAGAAAATTAGACCCCTTGATTTTAACCAGACCTAGGTGATAATTATGTGTTTATCTTTGAAAAAAAAATATATGTATACCCTGAACACAATCTCACAGAGATCCTGAGTCTGTGATCAGGCTCTCATTCAGGCAGGTGGTCCATCAACACAGGTGAGTTTTTGATACACACCCTTGGTTAAGAACTACCAATTAAGACAATGCTAATAATGATTCTAATTGGAGGTCTGTGTCAGGTGTTCTGTGTTGATTATCTTTTATAAAATTTATGACTGCCCATTACATAATAATTACTGTTATTTTACGGATAAAAAAGCCACCCCTCAGTGAGGTTAAATATTTTTGATAGTATATACAAAGACTTTTCCTTGTGCAATGCACTCAATACCCATTCAAAGTAGATATTATCCCTTCCCCTTTGCAAATAAGAGATGAAGTGAAATGTCCAACGTCATAAAGCCAACAGATATTGGATCCAGTACTCAGAGTTTTTGACATTTAATTACATCCACAATATCAAAACCAGAATTTAAACTGATGTCCATCTGACTCCACAAATGTTATCCTATTTAACTAACTATTCAGGAAGTGAGGAGTGTATCTTGAAGTTTGATTAAGTATGGGCAGCCCAAAGGACTGTGTAAATTTTTTCAGTATGCCAAAGAATGGAGTTGCAGACTAACTTTTTATGTTTCCTTGTTTTTTATACTTATCGGTGTATGTACCTTATTTTGTCCCCTAGTCCTCAAACTTCAAATTACTTTCTATAATTCTATTTATCTCCTTATTGCATACCAACCAGAGAACTAGATGTAGGAAATATTATTCTAAAGATTCTTGTTAGATTATAAAGTAACTGTAAGGAATGGTTTTTATTTATAATTCAGTGAACTGAGTGGTTCCCAATGAGTCATTAAGTCTGAATGTGGTGAGAATGTGCCAGAAAGCTCCTTAAATATTTAAATGATAATAGAAACAGTAGATGGTGGTACAGCATAGTATATTGGAAAAATGTGCTGGAGTTGGTTTCAGAAGACTCTGAGTTTTTGTCTCAGGACTTACTAGCTGCATAAATTTAGCTGAGCATCTTTGCTCTTTGAGTTTCCTCGTTTATAAAGTGGTATAATAATAACTAGCTCACATGTTTGGTTTCACCGAGACTAACAGTGAGCTACAAGACCATCTAATTCTCTTTTTCAATCGATTGTTTGGGGAATATCCACACTGAGCCACAATGTCATATATAATTAACTGACTTAATTCACCATTCATTTGCCTGGCTCAATTTGCCTTTGGCTTCATTATCCCTTTCCTGTCATGAGGATGCCCCTTATGTATAATACGTTTAGCTAAACAATTTATCTGTAAATTGTTCCTAAGTTTTAAAAAGTGGTCTTTGTTAAGAAGATCTACTTAACATTGAGCTCAATCCTATACTGGGCACCATAAAATGTGTTTTCTCTGGAAACAGGAATTGGAAGTTTGTCTCTAGCATTTCTACTAGACTTATGAGAATTTCAGTTTTCACTGCTGTAAGATCTTAAAGATGATCCAGACAATATATTTATTTTTCAAAAATGACAATAGTACCAATAAAAGTAAAGTCACTTAACCTAAGTCATATACTTATTGGTAGATCATGAAATTCAACTAATATCTCCTCTTAGACTATTGCTCATTGTGTTTATCCATGCTGCTAGAGCTGAATTCAATCAGTAAAAAATGACAAGGCATAATGCAGCTTATCTGAAAGTCCTGCTCTTCTTCAATTTTGTTACTGATTTTAGAGTTTCTGAATCACTCAAGTACAAAAAATGCAAATTTCTTGAATCCACTCCAGAATGTCTCTGAGAGTCATCAAACTCACAGGCTTGCAAGTTTTTATAGGCTTACCATAATCTTAAATTATATCATTTATCAACCTTCCCAGGGACTTAGGGAATTGTGTTGAGTCAATACAATTGCATTTATAATTCAGACATCTTGAGCATCAATTATATTTTCTCTTGCTTCCACCAATCATTGCTCAATTTTTAATAACTCATTGGACATTAAGCAATTTCGAGGCCATTTACCTTGAGTAATTGGGCAGCTGCCATCAGATTTCTGAATTCTATAAACAAAAAATGGCTTATGTTTTAGCACGTAAAATGTTTTTGAAAGAAAGGGCAAATGGGGTTCTGCTTCCAAACATTCAAACATAAATAAATATGCAAGGTGTTTTCTACTTTGATTTTTTGGGTTCTGAGTACATGCTCTCATCAAGAGTTTTAGCGTTTTTGATAGGACCAATCTAAAACCCCATAATCTCTGATTTCAGCCCAATGCTTTTTATAACAATATCAATGTTTAACCATGAATTTAAGCAGTTAATGATGTCAGTTTTAATAGGAATATGGATTTTTACTCAAAAGTCATAAGTAGTAGGTTATGGATAATGAGAAAATCAGATGGTCCCTATTTCTTGCTCAGCAGCTGCAAATGTATGTTTATTATATTGGTCATCATGTATTGAAAGTCTACAATATGGTTTAACCACATCATATGTTGGTTAGAGCTATTGGTTGTGAAGTCACTTGGCCCTAGGCTCCCAACCTGATTCTACTGATCATTTGCTGTGTACATCCGGTTAAGTCTGTTAACCATTGCGAATATCTATTTTTTAAACTCTATAAAACCTGATTAATATCAATTTCATGGGGCTGTTGTGAAGAATCAAGTATGTAAGACACTATGCTCAGGTTTTGACAAATTGTAAGATCATAATACATGTTAGATATTAGTTTTCTTATTGTTAAATATTCATAACTGCAAACTGTCCTGAAAATTATTATTATCACCACTTCAGTAAGATTAATTTATTTCCCCCAGGCTGCACAGTGAGTAGGTGGCAGAATTGGGATTCAAAATCAGATGCCTCATTTTAGAAGTTATAATCCAGATCTGTGAGAATCTGTAGCCTCTGGTCTTGCTGATACATGATAGCATCCCCCTACTTTTTGTATTAAATTGTTGTGTTGACATGGTGTTTAACTTCGCTACACCTTTTAATTCAATTTGCAGACAAATCAATAGTGTTACTGGAAGTTTACTATGAAGTCTAAAAACATCTGTTTTTGTCTATTGATATCTTATTGACAAAACCACCAGTATACCACAAAATGTAAATATCTTCTTGAAAGTATTAGTGTCAATTTAGAAAGATAATTAACTCTGAATTGGACTGACTTTTATAATCTATGCATCATTTACATGTCCAATAATTTTGATATGAGGTAGAAATTTGATGTGTTTTGTTTTGATTTTTGTAGTATACTTTTACTAATAATTAGTTTCTATCTCAATCCCCATTCTCCAAATCTTACAATGACTTTTATTGAACAACATCTCAAATTTATTATGCATGAATAATCAAAATTGAAAAAAATATGTATTTGCTACCCTCAATGAATTCATATTTTAGTGATAAAGACTGGCAACTAAACAATTTCAGTACATACAGCATGTCTTATAATTACAAAAAGCACAGGGTAAATGAAGGGACAGAGAAAGGCTTCTAAGCCAGCCTTAGGTGGCAAGGTTACAAGAAAGCTGCCATGAGAAGATCCTAAGAAGAGGTATTGACTTTAAAAAAGTAGAAAAAGGGAAAGAAAATGTAAAAGATTCCCTCATATGTATTCCTCTGTTAGTGAAAGGAATGCTTAAGCACTTGGAATGATTTACAATCACTGACTGCCAGAAAGTTTCAATGCCAGAACATTGAAAAGAGCTGCAGCTCTTTTAATGCCAGCTGAATAACAGTTTAGTAATATTGTCCTTATATATTTTAGCAGTTTAATCATTTTACTAAATTGTATTAGCTTGATCTTTGTTGGTGTAGGGCAGCTGGCTTAGCATGTGGTGGTAGGTACTATTAATTTTTAAAACACATTACACAGCAACTGCTTAAAACAATCAATAAGTTATTGTATGTCCTGACTCATCATGTTCTTGTTTAGGTTAGCAATGCATATTTTTACATATTTTAAAGGATGATCAGGGGATTTACAATAATCAGAATGAAGAAACAAAATTGACAAATAGTAGTGTAAAATCAACAGTGATAACTACATGAACAAACTTTATAAGTCACATTTTAGCCACATTTCTAAGATATGTCATGAGAAAAGTATGCAGTAAAAATCAGTAACAATAATTCAACAATGCCTTAACATTTTAGAGCACTTGAATTTTAATTCATTTTTATAAATTTATATTCCTTAAGCTCCTCACTATCATGTGAGATATATAAAAATATAAATCATGTCTGCTTTGCTGTTAGTATGATAGCGATATGTAGACTAACTACCTAATGGTATCAGGTATTTAAAAATAAAATATAATTGAATAATGGTTATTCATTTTATAGGCTGAATTTCAATCATCAGCAGATATAGAAATGGTGGCAGTAGCCCAGGAAATCACTTTAGTTCAACACACCTTACGAATGCTTCTGGAAGAAAAAAAAAATAGAGGGAGATACATTTGTGCAACAAGGATTAATTGAATACCACAACAAGACAAGAGCCATTCTAACTGCTGGAAATACAACAATTAAAATACAAGCGTGATCCTTCAGAAAGTTTGCATATTATTTGAAGAAAATAGCCAGGAAAATACATGGAAAAATATTGGGTACTTTGAGAGAAGAAAGACAACAGATCATAAAAAGAATTTTAATCCCTGTTAAGAAGCTTAGATTTTACTCTAAAACCAAAGTAAAGCTTTTTGAAGGATTTTAGAAGGGAAGTGACAAAATCATATTTGTTTCTAGAAATATCTTCCAGGCTTCACAAGGAAAATGAATTAGTGAGAATAGACAGAAAGCAGGTCGGTCAACGAAGAGAATTTTGTACTAATCCAGGTGAGAGTTATCACCAGTAGTGTAGAAGGGGGATAAAGATAAACATATTTTTTAAAATATTAAAGAGGAAGAATCAATAGGACTCCCTATTTTTACAAAGTGGATGATTAGAAAAAGGGGAGAGTCAGATGCCCGTCAACTTCCCAGCTTATAGTACCGAATGAATAGTGATGTCATTTTGTTCCCTAAAAGAAGCGGCAATTTATATTTCTTTGTCACTTAAATTAAGAGTGCTCTTACACAGATGATGATCCAAACTGTTGTTATATTACTGTGACTTTTTTTTCTCCCTCTCTTTGCGATGAGGAGCTTTTTAAGTGAATTTTAGTAACCTCAGAACTTAGCAAGTGTTCAATACATGTGTACCATATGAATGAAATAATGAATGAATGAATAGATAAATTGCTGTATATTACTTTATTTGAAATTTACATCATCGCTGAGGGGAAGGAAAGGTAGATATAATTATATCAACTTTAGAAATGAGAATTCTGATACAAGGATGGGTTGAAGCACTTGGCCAAGATTACCCAGTAAGTAAACACTCACACGCCAGTACTCTTTTCACTGTATCAGCCTACTTCTTACTACCTGCTTTTTCATTGTCCCACTCCTCATGAAAAATTTCCTATGAGTTATGGGGACTTCATGTCCAAATTAACCAAGAAGATGTGCACTGAATTTCCCCATAATAAATTATGTGATATCATGGGGCATCTTATAATCTACAAAATTACTATAATTAATGAAGGCATGTCGTTGGTGACTGGACCCATCAAGCTGTTCCTAAGTTTTGCACAGAAGATAAGAGATCAGATGCAAAGGGTGATGATCAGCACTCCACAGTCAGTTTGACACACATACACAGTCTCACACACACACACGCACAAGCGCACACACATACACCTCAGAGAGCAAAAAATGCTCTCCTTCAGTCTAAAAAATAATCACTTAGGATCATTATGTGATGTGAACATGATTGGCAGAGAGAATAAAGGTGGTGCTCTCACGTAATCAATCCCAGGAAGCCAATTAAGAGTTGTAGGGACTTTGTGTAGCATTCCTGATATCTCTGTAAGTTTTCTCATGGCACTTGGAGAAACGAATGAAAGAAAAACAAGTAAATCTAACATAAAAATAACATGCTAAACAGGAAAACAATGGTTTCTAAAACCCTTCTTCTGCACACCTCAGATTTCTAGGAGCTTCAGAAACATTGTTCATTTTTAAAAGTTATTAAAATCAACTATGTGTCAAATAGCGTGCTAGCTGGCTACAGAGGCAAATGAAACACAGTTGTCAGGGGTCCTCAACCCCCAGGGCCTCTGATGGTCCCTGGCCTGTTAAGAACCAGCACAGCAGGAGGTAAGTAGTCATCAAGCCTTATGGCTGACGTCTGCCTACCGTCAGAACAGCCAGAGCTTTAGATACCCATAGGAACATGAATCCTTTTGTGAACTGTCCATGCAAGGGATCTAGGCTGCACACTCCTTATGAGAATCTAACTAATACCTGATGATCTGAGGTCAAACAGTTTCATCACCAAACCATCTCCCCACCTCAGTCTATGGAAAAATTGTCTTCCATGAAACTGACCCCTGGTGCCAAAAAGGCTGGGGACCACTGAAGTTTTTGACTATCTGAGAGACTACAAAATAACACAGGAGTTGGAAGTAAAAATCACACAATTGAAATATAATGTGTTTCATGCAGTAATAGAACTGTCCTAGATGGTGCAATAAAGTCAGAAAGGTGAAATTATAATGGTGACAGTGTTACTCTAGATAAGCATTATATAATTTTGTAGACTGAACAAATCTAACATAAACCTTTCTGAGTAACACTGTCCACATCTCAGAAAAGAGGAGAGTAATAGTTGTTATTTGATAGGTTATCAAAGGAGTTATTTACTATTTTGAATGAATCTGAGACAGCTTCAGATGGTAGATGTCTTTGCAAATCTGGGGGACATACAATTTCTCAGGCAGCTGCAGGAAGAAAACATTCTGGGCTAAGGGAGCAGTATGTACAAATTGGTGACAGTGTAACACAGCATAGTGCAATGTGACATAGCAGATGCTTTCCCAGTACTCACCCTCAGCTTGACCCTCTCTCTTTTTTTCCTGCTCTGTCCTCTTCATGCTTCCTATTTGGATGCCAAGATGCATGCCATTTTTAAGTCTACAGTTAAGGGCAATTAGCAAACAAAGATAAACATACTACAAGAAATATACCTCCTGTCTGAGCCTCAGTTCAATCATTTTAAAAGGCCCACAGAAGCTTTAAAATATTCTTGAGAAATAAACTCTGATCAAAAAGCCTAAAGCTCTGGTTGTCAGTTCATTCTCTGTCCATTCCATTCTGCCCAAAAGTAGGCATTTTGCAGAAGACAATCAAAGCCAGGCATTGAAGAAATGTACAGAAATTAGCCTCTCCTGAATATTGTGCATTTTTCAGATGAGTGTAATTCCAAATGAGAACAGAAAAAAAGTACAATAGAAATACAAATCTAATTGACACATATGTCCTCTCAACTTTAGAGCGATGTTGAAAAATGGCAGTCAGTAAGTCTAGAATCACTCTACAATTAATATATATAAGCTCTAATGTCAATCACTTCAGATGTGAAACAAAGCAGATTAGAAAATCATGCAGAATCAATGAAATAAATGACAGGAAAGATACAAATAAGCTATGGTAATCATGAGCTTGGCCATTCCTGGTTAATGACTTCACCAACACCACTACCTGGCAAGAAATGGTACTTATACTTATGAACTCTGTGTAGATGCATGTATATTTACTTTTAAAAAATATAAACATATTAAGTGAATCTATGCAACAAGTATATTATATATTATATATAGCATATATATTATCTATAATAATATAGCATGTATATACATATATGCTGTTATGTTTTAAATTTGCTTATTTTATGCATTAATTCTATATTAAATAAAATCTTATATTTCAAGTATGTTATATATAGGTCACAGTGAAATTTATGTATGAATAAAATCTCATATTCATTCTATAGAATCACAAGCCTGTGGAGAAGAAAGACATGAAAATATAATATTAAATATGCAATTAAAATGACTTCTTCATGTATCTGCTTACTTATGCCAAAAATAAATATAGGAAGAATGAACTAGAAACTAAAGAGATTAGGTACTTACAGGAAGTATGTTAGAAACAGGATGAGAAGGGTAAGGGGTATGGAGGAGTGAGCGAGATTTCTCTGAGTATAACTCGTTGTACAGTTCTGACTGTTGAAACTACGCTGAAGTTTTACACAATCAAATAGATAAACAGAATCAACAATGATAAGGGAAATTTTTAAATGGCATGCAAACACAAACAAATGAACCTAATTTATTTGAAATCAATAATAACCACATTGAAGGAGGTAAAAGGGGAAAAAAGAAAGAAAAATTATTACTTTTATGAACCCAATAGTTTGATATTATACCCTAAGTCTGAAGGCAAAAAGCTGTAAATAAATAAATAAAATAGATAATGAACTCTAGTTAGTAGAGCTATTTATTTCAGTGGCATGTGTGTGTAGGCAATTCTGAAACCACTTTCTGTATATTCTAGGATTCAGCAAATAAATAATTATTTTGTAGTAAGTATAGTTGAAAGTTTCTCACTGCTGGAAAAAGGAGTTACAATATGCAAGGGGAAAGACTAGAATGAATCTGCATAAATAAGTAGATACAGATAATATTTTAAGTAGATAAGACACATAGAGAGATTCCTAGAAATATGTGTGTATGTATATACATATGCCCTATCTCTATTTGTTGAGAGAAACTGGGAACAAGGACATCATAATAAAAATGGGCCCATCACACACCAAAATGTGGTTTCTAATTTAAAATTTCCACTAAATAAATTAATTTAGAAAATGCAGACAGAAACAATTCTCCTGAAGAAATAGCTAATTCTAGGGCTGAAATTGAAAAAGTATGAGATGAGTCTGGTTCATTTTATTGTAGGAAAAGAAAAGGTTTTCAAAGTATGTTTGAGACATATTCAAAAAACAGAGATACTAGATTGAAGGAGCTCTAATGAGCCAATCCGGGGCTGTTTGAGCTTCCAAAATCTCAGTTTATAATCAATGGAATAGAATAAAAATGCAATAGCACAAACTAATATAAATGAATGAATAGATAAATGAGAAAGAAGGGATTTATTTGTAGTAGAATGCCAACTGCTGAGGAAAGAATGATGGAATTAGAAATGATCAATTGGCAGCCATAATAGTAATAACTGATTTCATCATAAATCATCATTGGGTGTTAAAACTAGTAAATTAAAATTTGAGGGGTAACAGGATATTTATATAGTCTCAAAGTATCTCCCTATAATGTACCTATTAATTTCAAACAGAAAAATAGAACATTATAGTGGAGAAATCTAACACCACCTTAAACAAATGATCAAAGTTAATATTACAGGACATGAGACAAATCAACAGTGGATGTGCTACTATAATGCACTAACAAGTCAGTTCTGTGACTTTCCTGCCAAAAAAGTGTTATCAACAGCCAACATAAGGAAACATCAGACAAACACGAATTGAGGGTCATTCTACAAAATAAGTATCTGCACTCTTCAAAAATGTCACAGTCATAAAAGACCAAAAAAAAACTCATTTCAGATTAAAGGAGATTAAAAATTTCTGATAGCTAATTGCAATGTGTGATCTCAGATTAAACATTAAACAAAGACAAAAATGAACACACATAAACACGGCATACATGCATAAACACAGAATATTATTGGAATAATTGCTGAAATTTGTATAAGGCCTATGGCATCAATTTTAAGTTTTTGACTGTATGATGGATATGTGAGACAATTATTTTATTTTTAATAAACATACTTTGAATATTTTAGGGGTTAAGGGTCTTCATGCATATAAGTTACTCTCAAACATTGAGAAAAAATAGGTGTATGTATATTATCAATATTTGTGTACTTATATATGAATATATGTATAGAAAAGTAACATGTGTAAGAGAGAGAATATGAAAAAACAACTGTAGTGAATTATTAATACTTGGAAAATCTGGGTTAAGGGTATATTTTATTCTTTAAAAGATTTTAAAAATTTTCCATAAGTCACATTATTCCAAAATGAAAATTTGAAATCATGAAACAATACTTAATGTAATTTGTCATTACAAAAGTGCAAATTTAACCCCAGCTTCTCATGAGGCTGAGGCATGATAATCGCTTGAAGCCAGGAAACGGAGGTTGCAGTGAGCCGGAGATTGCACCACTGCACTCCAGCCTGGGCAATGGAGTGAGATGCTGTCAAAAAAAAAGATAGATAGATGGAAAGTGCAAATTAAATCACAATCAGATAACACCAGACACATATCCAAATGACTAAAATTTTAAAAGCAAATGACAGTACCAAATGACGGTGATTATGCAGAGCACCTAGAACTTTAACACCTCACTAGTGAGAGTGCACAATAGTATTTCCACTTTGGAAGACAGTTTGGCAGTTTTTTATACAAACATGCACTTAAACATATACCCAAGAAATTCCACTTTTAGGTAGTGAAATGAAAATAATGTCTACACACAAAAATGTATGTGAATGTTCAAAATTACTTTATTTTTAACTGCCAAACTGGAAACATTTCAAATGTCTCTGAACTAGAGACTGGATAAACACATCATGGTACTAATATAAAGTACAATATTATTCAGCAATAAAAGGGAATTAACCATAGATACTTGCTAAAACATGGATGAATCTCAAATGCATTACACTAAGGAAAAAAGTCATATCCAAAAAGCTACATCCTGTATGTACACATTTTTACTACAGTTTTGCAAAGTAAAAACTGTAGGAACAGAAAATAGATCAGTAATTGCCAGAATCTGGGGTGGAGAAAATAGCTGACTGCAAAGGGTCACCAGAGATTTTTGGAGACTGATGGATGGAGCTGTTCTTTATCTTCATCATGGAGGTGGTGTGCGATTGTCAAAACTCAGAGAATTGTGTTATAAAAAGGATAATTCTCCTGTATATTATACCTTAGTACAAAGAAAGGGCAGAACGCAATAAATTTAAAAACATAAATTATTGACTCAAATGTGCAAGCACCGAGATTATTTTTTGAGGGCCTGTTGCTGATCATTCAACTTCTGAGACAAGGAAGTTATTTCCACTACCTCCTAATGATTTATCACTAATAATACTAATAATAATAGCGTTGAATGCAGGAAGATCAGGGGTTGCCAGGGAAGGCTACCTGAGCTGAGTGATAAGGAATAGGCAGTAGAAAAGGAATATTTGGGAAAGGGACAGTGGTGACATTACAAGGAAGTTATTTCCACTATCTACTAATGATTTCCACTATCTACTAATGATTTATCTCGCCTTGCAGTTTAGCAGGCTTCTGGAGGCACTGAGGCCTGATATGACACAAGGCTGAGACACCACTCTCTTGTGTAATGCAGTGCATGGAGCCCAAGGAGAAAAAGCGAAGAGAAAATTAACACAACAAAGTTACTAGTTAGGTCAATCATCCAAATACATTGTCCATTTAAAGGAACTAGACCATTAGAGAATGCACCCAAATACTAAATAAGTCAGTGTCTGGGAGACAGCTGCTAAAAAAAATCCTCAGAATGGGGAGAGAGGATGCATCAGGTATTTATGGAGTTCTCTCTTTAAAAAAAAATCTTTATTTATTTGTTTGGCTGAGGAAGAATAAGCCATTTAAAGTATTTATCCTTGAAATGAAAAAAAAAAAAAAAAAGAAAGAAACTTTCTCTGTGAAAGATACCAATCTCACTATGGAGTGTTCTGAGAACACATGATTCCACATCTCTTTCTCCAGCTTTTACTTTTTCTGGTGGATCAGATACTAGAGCTCCCTGAGGAACAATGTCATATTCAGCACTGCTTTACCATCCAGAATTATCCAGGCAGATCACAGAGATGCAGGATGAAAAAGAAAAATTTCCCTTGAATTCGTTTAAGCCAAAAGTGTGGAAAGGAAAGGTAGAAAATAGACAGCTGGATTTTGAGGAGGTCCCCTAACCACTTTGATCATCTTGAAGGATGCCACATGGGAGTTCTCCAGCAGCCTACATTCTCAGTAATGGCAGTGGTATTGGAAGGTTCACAGCAGTGTATGAAACATCTGCATATAAGGGCAATGCTTCCATATGTGGTATGCAGTTACAATTGTAGCCATCAAACCAAGAAAAATAGACAAAGTTTCTATAACTTGGAAGTAGAAAAATTATTTTCTTTCTGAGACAAGCAAAAGCAAAGTCTGATACACTGACTGTTTAGGATTTGGCCTTGCGAGAAAACATCTGTTATAAATTGTATATAGAATTGAAAGCCTGCTGTAGCTCTTTCACTGAATTTTGTGGCATCAGGTATTGGCAGATAAGGAGACATGGCATAGAATTGTGCTAACAATATTTGACAATTTTCTGGCCTCACCTTTTAACATGGCTTTCAGCCTGTTTGGGGTTCTATCAAACTCTGATCCTTCTTTCCATGTTGAGTTGATTTTTTTTTTCACACACTACACTGCCTTATAATAAATGGGACAGAATAACGGGTCGGTCACCTTGCCAAAGAAAAGATTGCAGAGTAATGCGACTTTCTGAAATTTAGCAATTCTGATGTAGCATTGATTCATTGATTATTTTTGTCAGTAAAATAGTCAATAAGTGTTATTACTAGGTTATTAATGGCCCTGCAATAGTATTGTAAAATTTGTTAAACTGTGGTATAGGAACTTATTAAATGTATTTATTATTGAATGTATTTTTGAATTTATTTACTATTATAAGTATATAATTCTTAAAAATTTGTAGAAAGCAGTTAAAATTATTTTCCAATTGAGATAGTTATCATTGCTGAAACAAAAGCCTAAGTGTGCTAGAATAAACACTTATATCTTTCTTCAATTTTCAGTATTTTAGAATTAAAAGAGAAAGTGGGGAGAGAGAGAAACACATCAAAATTTCCTGATATGCATAACAGTACCTTACATTAGCAGATGGGAGAGCGAGAAACACATCAAAATTTTCTGATATGCATAAAAGTACCTTACATTAGCAGAGAGGTAAAGCAGTTCGCTTACTATTACAGAACAAATCATTGACGTAACTAGGAAGAGAGCACACTCTCCTGACTTTAATTCAAATAATTTAAAACATCCTGCCTTACCCTATATTCATAAAGCAAATACTAAAACATTACAAGAAATAATAGCTTTGAATTTAATTAGAAGTATTTTTGTCGCCTAATATTTTCTTCAAACAAAAAACTAGTAAAACAACAAAGAACCTTATCTATTTTCAGAATGGCTGACAAATTCCTGTATATTTTCTGATGAATATGCTTATAGAAGTCTCAGAGAAGGGATGAAATTAACAAAAGACATATTTACAAAAGATTAACTTTTGCAAATCATGTTACTTCCTAAGAATAGAGCTTTCCTGCCAGACTTTAGCATCATACATTGGTACATGTCTTTTTTGTTTTGGATTCACAATGATTTTCCTCACACAGAATTAAAGCAATAAAGAGCTTAAGAAAAAGTTTTCATTCCATACCAACTCTCAATTTACTGAACCATCCACTAAGACACTGCCCTGGGTACTTATATATGTATTATCTGATAAAAACTTCATAATACTTCTATGCATTCATTCAATAAATCATCAACAGTTGATTAAGAACTACCCTGGCACTGTCCAAGTTACTATGGGCACAGAGATTAAGTTCTTTTAGCTTTCAGGAAATAGTATTCTTGAGAGGGAGTCAGACAAGGCAACTAGCCATTTCAAAAGAGTAAGATAATACTCTGTAGGAGAAGAAAGCTGAGGATTGTGCCAGGGTAAGCAAGAATAGCACTGAAGCAAGATGCAGGAAGATCAGGGGTTGCCAGGGAAGGCGTCCTGAGCTGAGTGAAAAGGAATAGGCAGTAGAAAAGGAATATTTGGGAAAGGGACAGTGGTGACATTACTAAAGTCAAAGAATCCAGAAAGGTATTTTTATACTCACTTTTCATTTACGTGAGCTGAAGCTCAGGGGAGTGAGTAACTTTCTCAAGGTTACACAGTGGCTATGTGTTAAACGCTAGTAAATTTATATACTATCTTAAGTCTGAAATTTGCTGCCATTAATCAGTAATTCCGGCTGTTTTTGTTTCAGTATGTTTATCTTACATCTACTAAATTTCTGAGTAGAGACATATTTTTCAATATTCTCCTTATAACATTTCATCATCCCTACTATCTTCTTCCCTTCTGCCTTCTATGGACCAGTGAGAAGAGAAATAAAGACTGGAGCAGTGCATTATCTCAGTGTTTGAATTCTAAATGAAGGAGTGGAACATCACGTTCCCAGGGGAGGCTGTACGTATAGCCAAGAGCAAGACCTGCATTAAACATTTCCAAAAATAATTGGAAGCACACATGTTTTTAGGAGTAAATATCCAAAAGTGTTGGTTAAAGTGCTTCCTTTCAAAGCAGAAGTTTCATATTGTCTTCCCAAACACCTACTCTACCTTTTCTGAATTATCTTTCACAGAAAACATCAACATCTTCCTTCTGGTCTTCCTAATTCGGCCATGACACTAGCCAGTGTAACTTTAGAGGGTCACTAAGACTCATTCTTCCCTGGTATCAATGCATGTGAATGTGCATACACACACACTCTCTCTCTCTCTCTCAGACACACACACACACACACACACACACTCACACGCACACCTTTTCTGTAGGTTTTTACCCTGCATGGCATAAAAATGAAATTGGTGCTTCGGACTACAAAGATCTGTATGATCTGGTCCCTGCCTCCTACTCCAACCTCACGTCAGGCTCACTTCTTAGTTTCTCAGCTGTGCCAAGCTTTTATCTGCCTCGGGGCTTTTTGAAATGTTGCTTCTTTTAGTTCCTGACATAGCTGACTCCTACTCATTCTTTAAGCATCAGCTCATATCCTCAGAGAAGTCTTACCCAACTGCTCCGGTCTTAATTAGGTTATCTCTCTTATTCTATCTCAAATAATACTTCTTTTTTCTTAGAACCTTATACATTATACATTTTTTGGTGGCTTATTATTTTAAATGCATATGTTTCACATAAACTCATTGAGGACAAGAAGTGTGACTTTTGGATTCAGCACCCAGGCCAGGCTATATAATCTGTGACGTCCAGTGGAAAGCAAGGTATGAATCCCTTATGCAAAGTTATAATAATTTCAAGATGGAGATGGCAGAGTATTGAACCAAGCAAAGCTGGCTTCTGGGAACAGGACTGCACAGGTCATGCAAACACATGAAGCTGGCCCTGTTACCATTTGATACTCAATATCTATCTTAACATCTAGGAAAGGAGTACTTAATAAATACTTATTTACCATAATGAATAAATTACTAGGAAATGAATTATAGTGATATGGATTCATACTTGCATGTGAATAACTAATTCAGCATATTCCTGAGGAACACATTTTGGGAAGAATGGAGAAAGAATATAAGGCATGGTGAAACAATAGGAAAAGAGAATAAAATAGAGAAAGCCAGAGGCAGAAATTTTTACCTTCAAAATTTTGCTTAGGGGTATTTTTCATATATTAAAATACTTTCAAAAAAACTTTTGAAAAGTGAAGAATTTGACCCTTTAGGAAGAAAGAAAATTAACATTTTGAATATATAAAATATTCTATACACAGGATGCTTTCAAATACATTATTTCATTTTAACCTTCCCAACAATTGTGAGAAACATGTTTTATTCTCATGACCTATATTTAAGAAAACTGTAGCTCAGAGAGGGAAGAAAATATACTTAGTTTCCCAAAGTGAGTTATTTTGTGAGCTGGAATGAATTTTTGTACATCGGACAATACCTTCCTGACCTATGCCTAAGGGCAGTTCACATTATGAAATGCCTTCCTTGAAATTTTCCAGGTCTGGCTTTGGTACCTTGGAATGGCTGAGGCCAGCAGTGCCATCTGGGTAGAACATCATGAGCCTGGGACACATATGGACCTCCAGACCCAGTCTCTCCCATTTGAGGTTCCCTCTGATCTTCTATGTCCACCTATATCGGCAGGATGAATCAGCTATGAGAAGTCAAAATTTTAAAAATGACAAAGTGATCAAGATCCAACACAATGCTGAAGGCTTTTGATCCAGAAATCATTTCCCTTGGAATATAATCTAAGAAAATGATTCAATAATGGAAAATAAAGCAAGATGTTCTGTTCATTGTAACATAACCTATAAATGTAAGGGGAAACATTTTATCAATTTCATTGTCCATTATGATTCTGCAGGACTTTGAATATAAATTGACTTTGAGTGAGAAATTCAGGTGAATAAAACTTATAGAAAGAAAATTTTGAAAATATATTAAGCTCTAAAAGAACAATACTTCCCAAATTGTAGTCTAAAATCTTCCTATTTCGAAAGCACCTGCTGGTTACATGTGCAGGCCCGTACCCAACTGTCAACCTCTAGTCCCTGAATTTGCTTAAGACTCCCGTGTTGTAAAGGGTTCTTCCTCACCAGTATGCATTTTGACTGCAGTGTTTCCTCTGGTTTATAGCGACAAAGATGAGAGGAATGGTGGTAAACATTCCGTTACCCTGTTCATCCTCTGCCACAGGAATTCAAGGTGATCACCTCACCCACTCTGTAGGCTCCAAGCCACATATCTGTCAGCATTGTTGGAACAGCCACACTTGCCTTTCCTACAATGCCAACTAGTTCTTTTATACTATATAACAAGTATTCTCTTGTTAGTATTCTCTATTGCCTCTAATCAATACTATCAGGAGTGCTCTTCTCGGTTAGTCTTATGTTGTGTCAAATGCACATCAGACAATCCTTGTGCAAATAAGGCAACTCTTCCTACTCTTCCAGGGGACTCTTGCCTATCTTCCCAACTGGTGTTAGTTTGTGAAAGGCAGGGATAAGACAAACATTTAAAAAGACCACATTCTATATAGGAAAACAGTAAATAAAGAGCTCAAGAAAAGATACAACTGAAGGATTTCTCTATGTTCACACTAGTATGAATGATATGTTTAATAAGATGAGAAAACTAATTATTATTCACATGTACTACATACTCTCAGTATGACTTGCATTTGTGGTCAATATCAGTGAGGCCCAGTAGCAATTCTTGAAAGAGTCAATGGAAGCCAGTATTCACAGGTGGCATTGTGAATGATAAATAGGTTGGATGATGGTTGGATGGTGCAGCATTATAAATAAACCCTGCATCAAATAAGTGGAACTAGGGAACTAGATAGGCAAGTTGTTCTACGTTTTTTTAGACAAGCAGATTTTGAAGAGCTATGACATTGTGAGTAATAATAGCATTATGTTTTCCTCACAGTACAAAATATAAAATCAGCAAGAGATGGCACATTTAACAGTAAAATACACAGAGAGATGGCTTCTAGTCCTGAAGAGGAAAAGAAGGTGCCTGGACACTAAGAGTAATCTTAAAGTGCATTGATCAGACAATAAAACAATATATGAGTACCCTTTCTCTACACGTTCATGATTTGATCTTCATTGATAAAACATTGTATCTTAACTGGGCCCACACATTGTGTATTATAATTTAAAATCAAATTGTTTGTATTGACAGAAAGAGTCCCCCACTACACACACACACACACACACACAGACACACACACACACACAAAAAATGATTCAGGAGGTTTAAATCCACCTTTTCTCTATAGGCAACCATACTCATATTCAAAATACTTGGAAAAAGCAACCAATGCAGCAAAAGAGAGGATAATGCATCTGATTTTTGCATGCCCAGGGAAGCATATGTTCTCATTGTAAAAGGAGAAAATCAAGCACAATATTTATTGACCAATAAAGGTAAGCTTTTTTTGTGAGGGAAACTGAATTATCTTTTACCAGCAAACTGTGTTTAACATCACAGAAGATAAATCTTAGGCTTAAAAATAGGAGGCAGGCTGCATAGACGCACCCAACCATGTGGATAATTACAACAGAGAGTTATACCTGTTAACCTGGTAGTTTGGACCAATGCTTCACAGAAAGTTAAAAGAAGCACAGTTTCTGCTTGGAGGTTTGTTCTCTGGGTCAAGTGATATTTGATTATTAGGTCTCACTAACTGTTGAATAGCGTTACAGAAGCCACTATTTAGTGATGTGGTGTTAAATTTATTCTTCCAGTATCGTTATATGGCTATGCACAAGTTACGTATCACCTTTCACCTTTGAGCTTCGATGAAGTGATGAGTGAGCTGATGCCTGGAGAATTGCGGAGTAATTATCCAGGCAGAGAATGAGGGTGTGGTTGGCCTAGAGAAAAACTTTAACTTTCTCAAGAGAAGAAAGCATATGCTCTTTTGGAAGGAATGAAAGCATGTATATTTGTTTCAATGTACTTGAGGGTATGATAAGAGAGAAGCTAGGGCTCATCTGCCAAATGCAGATAGTAGCAGTGCTAGTAGATCTGAATCATGGCATATAGTCTTGTGCTAGTGCTTATTAGGCACTGAAGACTTTTATATCCAGACACTTAAAAAAATCTTTAAAGTCATACTTCTTAAGTGCTCTGAATATAGGAGCATAAGAAAACCCAGGTGGTAAAATACTTAGTCACAGATAATATTTTGGATTCTTCCCCCATTCTAAAATCCCAGAGAAATCGAGAGGCTTATTTGATGCCTGAAAATCTGGTGCAGAATTGATCAAAATAATATTTAAAAGGTTTCCTTTAATTCCAATAGTATCTGTTTATAGTTCTGAGCCAAACTGAGACTAGATATCTTTGGATATCTTTCAGAGACTCCCAAGTTCTCCATAGTCCATCCATCTGAATTCCTGTGGGAAAAGGGCACTGATAGACAACTGTAGCTATCTTTCTAACACCTATCCTCTTCCCCCTTAAAGTGGGAGCCTTTTTACTCCTCAGAACACCTAGGCCTTCATATTTCTGAGCCTCAGAGCTCCTTCTCTGACACTTCTACTCTTTTTGAAAGAAGGTATTATGATCCAATCCACAAGACCCAACGCTTTAATTGCCCTCAAAGGTGGAAAGTAAGGGGACAGAGAAAAAAAATGTAGCTTAATTTATCTTATGTTTCTAAAGCAGGAAAAACAAAGCACAGGATAGAATTGGAGATCATTATGTTAAGTGAAATAGGCCAGGCATAGAAAGACAAACATCATGTGCTCTCACATATTTATGGGATTTATAAACAAAAACAATTGTACTCCTGGAGATAGAGAGTAGAAGGATGGTTACCACAGGCTGGGAAGGGGAGTGGAGAGTTGTGAGGGAGGGGGAAATGGCTAATGGGTACAAAAAACAGAAATAATGAATAAGATCTAGTATTTGATAGCACAACAGGATAACTATAATCAGCAATAAATTAATTGTACATTTCTAAATAACTAAAAGAGTACGAGTTAACATCTGTTCTTAAAGTACTCAAAAACTATCAGATAATTGCCATCTCCAGGTGCCTCATCCCTAATATTCATTCAAATACCAGCTCTTGCAGAATCCACTCCCTCAGTGTGTTCCACCTTGTCCCACCTCCTTCCAGCTTCCTTGCCAACATCCAAGGCCAGGTTGTCATCTGCCCTCAGGTGAATAATTTCCACAGCCTGGCAAATGGTCTCCTCCTCCACTGCTGCTCTTCTGGGATCCTGTCTCCATATCACAATGAAAGCTATTTTTCCAGAATGGGAATCTGCACATGTTGACCCCACTGCTAAAAATCACCTGCCCCTTATCCTTCAGATGAAGTCTAATTGCCTTTTCTTGATGCAAGTCTACAATTCTCCCCCTGGCTTCTCTCCTGTCATTCCCTCAAGTACATTCAAACAAATATACATGCTTTCATTCCTTCCAAAAGAGCATATCCTTTCTTCTCTTGAGAAAAAGTTATTCTCTAGGCCAACCACTCCCTCATTCTCTGCCTGGAAAATTACTCCCCAGTTCTCCAGGCATCAGCTCACCCATCACTTCATCGAAGAGAATTTTTCTGGAATGGTCAGTGGGATGTGTGTCATGCCAGTCGTTCTGTAATGCTACATATTCTTTTCATACTTCATAATTATTTGTTTGTTGCCAATCTTCATTAGAGTGTAAATGTTATAAAGAAAGGGACCATTCTGTCTTGTTTGCTTAATCTGATGCCTAATGTCATGAGTGTTGAATGAATATCCGTTAGATGAATGCATGAAGGAACAAGTAATGGAATGCCTAATAGCCTAATTATGACCTTGCAGGTGTTATGAGCAATATTCAAATTTAAATCTATTTTAACTTGCTTATTTCTTTCAATTGTGCTCAATTTCTGAGCTAAAGTACCCCATAAAGGCTTCAATTTTCAGTCAAGAAAAAACAAAACACACTTACATATGTTCCATAGTATTTTAAAATTTATTTTGAATTAATTGTGGAGTAAGTATTTCTTCAACCAGTGACCCTATTTGAACCTACGACTCTCTGTGTCAAAAAAATTGAATATAAAACGGGAGACCTATAAGCAGCCTGTTTGTATGGAAATAATGCCATTGATCAGACAATGCAAACAGTGGAAAAAAATCTGGAATAAGTTTGTTATCAGCAGCCTGAGAAACCAAATTCAAAAAAGTGACTTACGATTATGGAGTTAACACAGTGCCCAAGCGTGTTGTTGTTGTTGAGACGTAGTTTCTCTCTTGTCACCAGGCAGGAGTCAATGGCGCTGTCTCAGCTCACTGCAACCTCTGCCTCCCGGGTACAAGCGATTCTCCTGCCTCAGCCTCCCAAACAGCTGGGATTACAGGTATCTGCCACCACGCCTGGTTAAGTGCAAGACTTTTGATCCAGCAATCCTTCTCCTTGAGATGTAACCTAAAGTAATTATTCAATTGTGAAAAATAAAGCAGTATTTCCTGTTCATTGCAACATTAGCTATAAGTATAAGGGAAATATTTTATCAATTTAATTTTCCACCATGATTGTGCAGGACTTTTAATATGAATTGACTGATTTAGCAAGAACTTCAAGTGAATTAAAATTATGAAATTAAATTAATAAATTATAACAAAGTAAGCAGTAAGAGTGCTTCCCAAAATGTCATCTGCAGACCTCTTATTTCAGAAGCACTTGTTTGTTAAATTGTAATAAAGTAAGCATTAAAATAAGAATGCTTCACAGAATGTCATCTGCAGACCTCCTATTTCAGAAGTGCCTGTTTGTTAAATATGCAAATTCTTGGATCCTAATCCACAACTATTGAAACAGAATCTCTAGAGGTGGAAATTTAGAAATATGCTTTTCTAAATGTGTAACACATTATCCTTAATATGTAATTTTATGTAAAAAATAAAACAACTATTTTAGAATAATGTGAACACAAATACCATAGAAAACAAATAAAATAAAATAAAGACTTTTGGCTCTAGTCTTCACAAATGTATGAATGGAATTAACAATCTTTATATTTTTAATCTAATCTGTAGCAAGCCTAGACCAAAATATCCTGAAATTGCGAATCAGAAAATATGGGTCCTACTCAACACTTAATCACTTACATTTAAAGTGTTTACTTAATCTCTGAGACCCAGGAGCCACAGGTGCAAAATAGAGGAAATAAACTCACCTCACCTGTCATGAGATGATGTATAACAAATTTATAGATTGTGATAGGACGGAGGAACCACAGGCTCTCAGGTCAGATAGACCTGTGCTTGGGTACTAGTTCTGTCATTTAATAGCTATGTGATTTTGGGTAAATTACTACATATTTTCTCACTCTGTTTATTCACCTATAAGATAGATTCAATAATATCTACTTTACAAACCTATATGAATAATTATATGAGACAATGTGAGTAAAGCTACTTGTTGGATACTAGTTATCATCTCTCTGAAAACAAAAGGAACTTTATCCTCAGCCTTGCCACTACCTAGGTTAGATTCAAACATAAAAACAAAAGGTTCAGATTTATTTTACACTAATGATCCTAGGCTTCCCAATTATATAATATTAGACATTCATTTTGATTACCTATCTCCCAAATTTTAAAGCCTGCAAAGAAGAAAATGATCAGCCCAGCACAGTGACTCATGCCTATAATCCCAGCACTTTGGGAGGCTGAGGCGGGCGGATCACGAGGTCAGGAGTTTGAGACCAGCCTGACCAACATGGTGAAACCCCGTCTCTACTAAAAATACAAAAAATTAGCTGGACCTGGTGGCAGGTGCCTGTAATCCCAGCTACTCAGGAGGCTGAGGCAGAAGAATCGTTGTTTGGACCCGGGAGGCGGGAGTTGCAGTAAGCTGAGATTGCGCCATTGCACTCCAGCCTGGGCGACAAGAACAAAACTGTGTCTCAAAAAGAAAACAAAAAAAGAAGAAAATGATCGTTATTTTTTCCCTTGATGTTCACTTATTTTCAAATTCTTTCTATAGTGACTTTCCCTTTGAAAAGCCTGCATCATGACTTTCTTTAAAAAATGTATGTCATGAACAAAATATGTCTTTCATAGGATATTCTTAAGCTAAATTTATTTTAACTACTCTACCTGGCAGGAAGTTGTGCTCTAATTTGTAAATAAGATGACAAACAGCAAAGGCATAGCACCTGTGGGCATGCCTTCCAAATAATAATTGTGAATCCTAACTGATCAAAAGCAAAGCAACAGAGAGTATGGCCATAATATCACCTACCTACACTTTCCTTCCTTCATGCAAAAACTCTTGGTTTGTCCACTGTTCAGGCGGAGCATGACTAAAACCCTATCACACAGTTAATAAGACATTCATTGCAGAACTCTTCAGTAGACTGCTTCTCATACCCACTGTTTTCATTTTATTTTATTTTATTTTATTTTATTTTTGAGGCAGAGTCTCGCTCTGTCACCCAGTCTGGAGTGCAGTGGTGCAATCTCTGCTCACTGCAAGCTCCACCTCCCGGGTTCACACCATTCTCCTGCCTCAGCCTCCTGAGTAGCTGGGACTACAGGCGCCCACCACCACGCCTGGCTAATTTTTTGTATTTTTTAGTAGAGATGGGATTTCACTGTGTTACCCAGGATGGTCTCGATCTCCTGACCTCGTGATCTGCCCGCCTTGGCCTCCCAAAGTGGTGGGATTACAGGCGTGAGCTACCGCGCCCAGCCCGTACCCACTGTTTTTAAACAAACCATATAAGAAAAGGCTTTACATCCTCAAGGTGATTCCCCAAGAGGCTACAATGAGAAGGACCACCTTTTGTTCAAATGGACTTTGAAATGTCACTTAGAAACTGAAAATGTTCAGAGAGGGGACAAAATCTACCCAAGATCAAACAAATCTTTTCAAAAGACTTGCAGCTCATATGTTTCATTCCCTTAATGTGTCGATTTAACAAATACTTATCCAGTGTCCATATGTCTACATTGAGCAAGACAGAGTCCCTCTTGTAAAACATATACTCTAAAGAATTCTTTTTTGTGCACTGATCTCTACTTTGAAGAAAATATATAGGATGTCGTCACAGAGAGTAAAATGAACAGGTAGGATAATATCTCAGAATGGTTGATCAGGAAAAGTTTGTTGGAAAAAAACTCTGCTTGAGCTAAAACCCAAATTTTGAGGAAAGAAAAATAGCTATGTAAGGATCTAAAGAAGAAAACATCCCGAGCAGCAGGGAACTCAACTGCAAAGGTTCTGAGGCAGGAATAGAATGGAGACTAATGTGAAGGGGGAGTGGGGTAACAGAGATCACAAAAATATCACTGCTTCAAAAGAATATAAGCCTTCGTTCATCGCTGGTGGAAATGCAAAATAATGCAGCCACTTTGGAACACAGTTTGCCACTTTCTTTAAAAACTAAACAGACTCTTACCATATGATTCATCAATCATACTGCTTGATGCTTACCCAAAAGACATAAAAAGTATGTCTACACAAAAACTTGCTCATGGATGTGTATAGCAACTTAATTCATAATTGCCAAACTCAGAAGCAATCAAGAGGTCTTTCAGTAGGTGAATGGATAAATAAACTGGCGTGGGTGAAATATTATTCAGCACTAAAAAAGAAATAAGCTATCAAGCCATGACAAGACATGAAGAAAATTTAAGTGCATATATTATTAAGTGAAAGAAGCCAATATGAAAAGGCTGCATGCCATATAATTCCCACTATATGACATTCCAGAAAATGAAAAACTATGGAGACAATAGAAACGTCAGTTGTTGCCAAAGGTTGGAGGAGAGGGAGGAATAAATAGGCAGAGCATAGAAGATTTTGAGGGCAATGAAATCATTCGTATGATACTACAGTGGTGGATACATGTCATTTATACATTTGTCAAAACCCATAGAATGTGCAGCACCAAGACTGAACTTTAATGTAAGCTATGGACTTTGGAAGTAATGATGTGTCAATGTAGGTTCATCAGTTGTAACCAACGTACCACTCTGGTGCAGGATGTTGGTGGTAGGAGGACTGTGTCTATGTGGTAGAAGTTTGAGAGGCATGTGTGTCAGGAGATACATAAGAATTAATTGTACTTTTCACTTAACTTTCCTTTGAAACCAAAAATGCTCTAAAAATAAAGGCTACTAAAAGGGAAAATATTTAAGAGCACCCTGTTGATAATGCTAGTGTTGTTATCCCCACCTAGGGTGATATGAGCTGCCTAAATCACACAGTTGGGAAGTGTTTAGCTGGAATTAGAGCTAAAGGCCTTTGACTTCTGAACCATTTCTGTTTCTAAAAATAAAACAATCTATGCCAGAAAATTAATGGTATTTTCTAGTTAGGGGAAGATTCTCATTCCCTACTGAACTATTCAAGAGGTCACTGCTGAACTATTCAAGAGGTCATGAGTGGTAATAGATTAATAACATTCTTGTTGTCACAGAAACATGGAAAATCTGGAAGCTAGAGTTAATTTTAAAAAGAGGGAAGACAATGGGATTATTGCAGAGATTTAAAATCCTATGTCATTTTGTTTTCATATAAAAAAGGAGAGCTATGTTTCCCATCCTGCTTTGTAGTTTAGTGGGACCATGTGACTAACAGCATGAAATAAGGAAGTCAGACATGCTACTTACAGATCATGGTGCTTAAAGCTTATTTTGTAAAATATCAGGCTCTTTCTCTTCTTTTGACTATTGCAAAATGGATTTATCTCTGAGACATTTTTAAACACTACGTTAACATCTGCCTTAATTTTGCAGATAAGATCACTAGCTTTCATTATATATAATCAATATTTAATCCTGTGGAAATCTCTGAAGCCCTAGTAGATTAGCAAAGCCATTATATGGAAGATACCTGGACCTCTAAATCACAATGAGAAAATCCACCCACTAAACCCCTCATCAGACTATGATATGAATGAATATTAAAACTTAATGGCCATCTGGGCGCGGTAGCTCACACCTGTAATCCCAGCACTTTGGGAGGCCGAGGCAGGTGGATCACAAGGTCAGGAGATCGACACCAGCCTAGCTAACACGGTGAAACCCTGTCTCTACTAAAAATACAAAAAGTTAGCTGAGTGTGGTGGTGGGCACCTGTAGTCCCAGCTACTTCGGAGGCTGAGGCAGGAGAACGGCATGAAACCGGGAGGCAGAGCTTGCAGTGAGCCAAGATCAGGCCACTGTACTCCAGAGTGGGCGACAGAGCAAGACTCCATCTCAAAAAAAAACAAAAAAACACTTAATAAGGTAAACCGTGGAGATCTTGGGTTTTGTTAGAGCATTAGAGCAGTTAGCTTATCACAAAAGGATGTTGGTTTACTGTATATCTTGCTGACTGCAAATTAAAAGATGCCGATTTGGGTTTTCTGCTGGACGGTCAACCGTGTATTTATTTTTCATTTGAATTATTAGGCTAGCTAAGGTGACACATAGATTTCTTTAAATGGATTATATAATTCAGTGCTTACTACTGAGCTTTCACATAAATATGCAAGACATGTATTCACTGTCCTTGCTTTGCTATAAAGAAATACCTAAGACTGGGTAATTTATTTAAAAAAAAAAAGAGGTTTAATTGGCTCACAGTTCTGCAGCCTGTACAGGAAGCATAGCACCAGAATCTGCTCTGGGGAGGCCTCAGAAAGCTTCCAATGATGGTAGAATGCAGAGAGGGAGCAGGTGTCTCAGATGGCAGGAGCAGGAGGAAGAAAGATTGGAGCGGGGAGGTGTCACACACTTAAAGAACCAGATCTTGCTAGTAGTACCCACTCACTCCTGCAAGTACAGCACCATGTGATGAGAGATTCGCCCCCACAACCAAAATACCTCCTTTCTGGCCCCACCTCCAACACTGGGGGATTACATTTCAACATGAGATTTCGGCAGGGACATCCAAATATGTCAACTTAACATTGAACTAAATAGAACTCATTGAATTAAATATATGAGAAATTTGCCCAAGCTCTTGAGGGCCATGTGGAAAGTGAAAGCACAGACGTAGGATTTAGTTTCAACATTGCCCTGTTTGACTTTGTATGAATTAGTAACTTCACAGGGTAGAACTGGACTAATGCGGCAATGAGACTTGTAGCTCTAAAACAAATATATGATGGAAATCCAAGCATCCTTTGTTCTGCTCTAAATACCTTCATTTCCTTCAGTTTGCCAATACTTCTAAAAATATGTTGCATTCAAATTTTAAAGCACTCTAAGTAACTATTATTTCCACCTTGTGTGTGAGCCAAATCATATGCCATAGACATCAATTTGGCTCTTCAGGTCATGGTTACTTCATTATCATAGTAAATGCAGAAGGCTCTGACTTTCTCTCACTAGCTTCTCCTGAGATTTATTACAGGAGGTATTTTTTAGAATAAGTCCCTTAACATCTGCCTAAATTTAGTAGATGTGATCATTAGCAGTCATTATATCTAATCAACATCTCATCCTCATTAAAATAATACATTAATAGGATAAAATGGAAGTAAAAACATAAAAATGTGAAATATTCATTTGCCTTGAATAAACATTCAGCAGCAGAAAATTTGCGGACTTTTAAAACCTGACTCTAAAAAAAATATATACCCTGTCAATTTTAAGCCCTGCCCTGAGTTTTTCATTAGTAGCCTTTACCTTCCACGACAAATGGGTGCATTGAGTCCCAACTAAAACACAATCACACAGTATGCATCCAGCTATTCATGTGTGGAATTAAATTGCATTAAACTGTTTGTTCTAGGTCAAGCAAATTAATATTATGTGAAGGATAAAATTAATTATTTCAGCCTTAAAAGAACTGCTTATACTTTATTCCTGGTGACTTCTATATGGGGAAATTAGCTAATTTATTGCTGTTCAGTCAATATTTTCAAGAGGGTAATTCACCCCAGTTCCTAGGATCTATGTATTGCTTTGTTTGTGTAATGCTTTGTTATACGTAGATAACAACTCCCAGTATCTCAACAACTTGAATACCCTGAAATTTTCAATTGACACTGAGATTGTCTTACTGATGTTTATGACATTTCTTCATCAATGCCATAGGTGGAAACAAACATATTACATAAATACTTGCAGAAATCATCACTTTGTCCCATTTCTTTCCAATATTATGTAACATCTGACTTATAAGCTCAAAAAAAGTATATCTCATCCTCATCACCACTGCTTGTGGGTGTCCCTTTTCCCCATTCTTCTTTCTCAGAATCTTTCTTCAAGTTCCTTCTACACAGCCCCCATTCTACTTACATTTTATTTTACAAACCATACTTATTTTCTCAGGTCTTCTATAAATGCCTCTGCCTTTCATCTTTTAAAGGAGGGCGCTATCATACATGGTATTTTTCCAGTTATAGAAAGGTTAAGAAAAGATCAGACTTCTATGAGGTTGTAAAATGCAGCCTCCTCTGCCCACATTCCACTAAAAATTATGTATTAACTACAAGGGAAGTGGTCTTAATTTTGGCAATTAAAAAGTACAATTTAAAAGTACTTTATTCACCTACACTTTCACATAACTGAAACTTTCATTTAAATTTAATGATTTTAGTGCCATTAAATAATTGTTTTAAACATTCAGTGGAAAATATTTCTGAAATGAACTTCAAAAATCTTGATATTACTATGCAGGGATGTGGGATACAGTAAGAATCAAACACATTGACACTTATGACCAGAAATTAATACCCAATCTCCTAAACATGCTAAGCATCAATCTTTTCATCAATTAAATAAAGAAATTGGAGTAAAATGCTCTTTAGAGCCTCTTAAGATTTAAAATTAGCAAATGCTGACCATGCGTTTACCTTTCATCAATGTCACAGACACATTATAAAGACAAATTTTTGGAATCGTACTTGCTGCATGTTAAACATCTGCATATGAAACTTGAATTCTATATTCAACAATCCTATAAGGTAACATTATCATTCTTGATTATAAGCCTAATGGATTATTTGTTCTATATACCTCATTGACCACTGGTTTTAGTTGGACCTCCAAAATATTGCCTCTACCTTTGCATCTCCCTGGTTGTAACACTGGGTGGATGGAAGAAGCATCTGGTCCCGCAGCCATAAGTAAACAAGCCTTTCAGAATTATGTTGAAGGTAAGAACAGATAAACTGTGAATTTAGGAAATTAATGTGTGAATTTTAGGGTCTTTGTAACCCATTTGGAACTTGTTTTGCAATAGTTATTTGGTAACAAGGCAGAGCCCATTAGCTTTTGCTCTTAAAAGTCACCCCCAAACTTAGTGGCTAAAGCAACAATAAATTCTTATTTTTCACAAGTCTGAGAATTTGCTGAAAGGTTATTCTGATCTGGACTAGTTCATTTGGTGCTGTTTGGTCCTGCATGACTTCATTCACAAGTCTGGGACCTCAGCCAGTAAAGTCTGTTTGGCTGGTATGGCTGAGGTTACTTTCTCCACACAGCCTCTTCTCCTCTAGCTTAAGTTTCCCTACATGAAGATGGGATAGTTATAAGAAAGATAAGGCTAATCCATAAAATACTTCTTAGACCTCTGGTTGTTTCACTTTCGCTTCTGATCCATTGCACCAGATCAGGCCATGTGAACAGGAGCAGATTCAAGGAGTGGAGAAAGTGATTTGATCTAATTTTTTATGTGTATAAATTTATGGGACCCAGTGTAATTTTGTTACATGCATAGATTATGTAGCAGTAAAGTCAAGGCAATTAGAGTATCCATCACCCTAATTATATATATTGTACTCATTAAGTAATTTATCATCACCAATCCCCTTCCTACCCCCTCAACCACCTGAGTTTTCATTGCCTATCATCCCATACTCTGTGTCTATATGTACACATTATTCAGCTCCCAGAACATGCAGTACTTATCTTTGCATCCGACTTGTTTAAATAATGGCCAATGTTGCAGATAATGGCCCATGTTACATTAAGATAAGAGTCATTGTTCCACCCATGTTGCAGCAAAAGACATGATTTCATTCATTTTATGACTGAATGGTATTTCATTTTGCATATATCATACATTTTCTTTATATAATCATCCAAAAAGGTACACAAAGATAATCCAAATCTTTGCAATTGTGGATAGTGCTGCAATGAACATACACGTGCAGGTGTCTTTTTGGTAGAATGATTTATTTTTTTGGATATATACCCAGTACTGGGATTGCTGAGTCAAATGGTAGTTTTGTTTTAAGTTGAGAAATCTCCAAACTGCTTTCCACGGTGGCTGAACTAATTTGCATTCCCAACACATAAGCATTTCCTTTTCTTTGCAGCCTCGCCAGCATCTGTTATTTTTTGACTTTTTAACAATGGCCACTCTGTCTGGGGTAAGATGACATCTCATTGAAGTTTTAATTTGTATTTCTCTGATTATTAGGGATGTTGAACATTTTTTCATATACTTGCCAGCTATTTATATGTCTTCTTATGAGAAACATCTATTTATACCCCATGCCCACTTTTTCCCAAAAAGATATGTAGGCATTAAAAAAACCTAGCTCCAAATATCACCTGGCCAGAATTTGTTCACATTCCTCTCACATGCGAAATGTGCTTTTTCCCATTCTAAGACATAAAAAAGACTTTTCTCATACTTCATCAGATTGAAATCCAAGGCCTAATGAAAATTAAGTCCAAATGTGGATAAGTCTCCATATTTGCTACCCTTTGAGTATAATTCCTCTCATCCAGAGAATTTAAACTATGAAAGATGAGTTCTATAACACAAACTGAATGAGCATACTATGGTGAGGCGGTGATAGACAACTGACAATAGATACAGTCATTTAAAAAGAAATACATAACATGCCTATATCAATCACTGGTCTATAGAATTTCTGAAATCCACCTGGGCACACATTATGAGATCACTCTGTTCTGTGAGCAGAAAATAATACTTGAGCTGGGCCCAGTTCTGCTTTGTGGCAGTGTCAGTCTAGCCCATTGGTCTCCAAGGATTTCGGCTACAGCTTCTAACATTGTATTCCTTCACATAAGAAATGCCCCATGCTTGATGCCAAGTAGCTTTCTTGGCCTGAGTCATTCCATTAGCAACTAAGAGTCCAGAGGCCTTCTTTTAATTTGAGATATCTCAGTCCCTTTAAGTCTAAACTACTACAACCCCCTTAAAACTTCATGGGTTTTCTATCTATCAGATCATATTCCACTCCATTAAATGAAAACTAAGCCTAAAATACTTTATGAGACACTTGTTAGACTCACTCATACTTTTATTGGGGATTAGGCTTGAAATCTTTAGAAATCTTTTTTCACTGAAGAATTTCCTATCATTATAAAGTTCTCAAAGCCTTATAGCCACTCTTAATCTGATATCCTGAGATTATGTCATCTACAAAAGGATGAAGAAACTGTAAAAGCTACAAGAGAAGCAAGAATGACCATTTTTCTCATGGGCTTAGGTATAAGACAAGCTGAGATATCATGATTACAGGGGAAAGTAATGACTCTGGAACTGAGAAATCTTCTATGAGGGAGAAGTAATTATGCATAATACACAAAATATGCAGTTTCCTCTGATTAAGAACAATTTTTATATGTACATAATGTTAAGTAGACCTTGGCTTGTGTTAGAGAGTACGTAGAAATAACCGATTTATTTTGTCATTCATAAGATATTACCTTGGCCAGGTGTGGTGGCTCATGCCTATAATCCTAGCAATTTTGGAGGCTGAAGTGAGAGGACTGCTTGAGCCCAGGAGATTGAGGCTGTTCAGGTTGCACCACAGCACTCCAGCCTGAGAAACAGAGCAGGATTCTGCCTTAAAAAAAAATTACCATGGCAAGTAGTCTCCTTTTTCATCTAGAAGGATGTCTTTAAATATGACAGACTAAGAGAATGTTATATTTTGTGACTTGAGGACACTAGGAGACAAGGCTGTATTTACCTCCTTCACATGCGCACCAATACATTTATCCACATTCTTATTAAATATTTAATTGCCTTACCACGGTTTCAATATTTGTATTTAAATTTACGTAACACATCTTAAAAAGTAACGTATCTTAAAATATAATACTAGCATGAGTGGTGACATGACAAATGATGGTACCCTATTTTTTTGTAATATTTAGAAAATGCAGCTTGATCTTTTTGCCTCAAATTGTGATCTACAAACCAAAAGCATTAGTAAATTAGTAAATTAGTAAAAACATGCTCTCTGACTGAAACCCAGATCTACTGAATCAGATTCAGTTAAAATACTGAATCAGCATTTTAACAAAATCCTCAGGAGTTTTATGTACATAAAAATTTGAGATACACTATCCTGAATATTGAAAAAAGTAATACCAGATACCTAATGTGTAGTACCTGCTTCAGAGGAGTTTATTTTTCAAAGGAGAGAATATGCAAGTAAACCATAGTTATCTTATTGTGTGATTTGTGAAGGATCAATATTAATTCCTTTATTGAACCCAGGTTTTGGCGGAAGGAAAGTGTGAGAGAAAATAGGGGGAAAATATTATTTAAATTGTTACTCATGCTTATTATGCAGCAAAAGAGAAAGTATGATTACAGGGCTCCCTCTGGGTGTTATGAAAATGTTCTAAAGTTGACTGTTGGGATAACTGCACATCTACGAATACACTAAAAACCACTGAATTGTAACCTTTGGGTGAATTGTATGGTATATGAATTATATTGTAATAAAACCCATTTTAAAAATGAAAAAAAAATTATGAGAAAGAAAGAATACAGACACAAGTATGTGGATAAGAAAAAGACAGAGAGCTACAAAATCACACAGCTATTTCCATTAACAAGAGGGAGATTTCATATTGGGGGGAGATATTTATGCATTAAAAACCCTAACAAACTAACGATAAGTCTACTGATCTGCTCCAACTGACCATGAGATGTATGAGGAAAAAAAATGTTTATCTTTGAAATCCAATGAGATCTGTTTTCTTAGCGGCAACTGCTGACAGATAAAGCACATAGGTGAAGATGGAACTAAGGACCTTGAAAGAAACAAACAAAAAATGACATTCCAGCATTCACTTCACAGAACAAGAAGGCACGAAGTGACCAGAAAAAGAAATAGAATGCACTCTGCACAAAGACTTTCTTCCTACTCACCCCTAGTTAAGAATTCTTAGCTCTTCACAGAGAAACTAGGGATTCAAATCAGAATTGACTATCTTGTAGTTCATTGGATGAACACAGGTGTAATACATAAAATGAATAAACTGTAATAATTTCTTCATTCACAGGGAAGATTCAGTCACTCTTAGTATATCCATGATAGATAGATAGATAGATAGATAGATAGATAGATAGATAGACAGATAGATAGATAGATAGATAGACAGACATATAATATTCATGCAGCCTACAGCTAATACATATCACTATACACCGAAGCACACTTCTTGAATACTAGAGGCAAGATTCTAATATACATATTAATAGAGAGAAGATTGGTTATACAGTCTCTCTGAAAGATAGAAACTTAGCCAGGATTATTTCATGTAACACCAGATCTTACTGAATTTTCTGAGCAATTTTATGTCGTCTGAACCTAGTACTACTCTCATGGGTATCATATTCACAATTCCCAAACAGTTGCTTATCATTTACAAAAATTATGCTCATCATGATTCTTAGGTCATTTTGCCAGTGTTATGTAACTCTCTTACTGAAGCATCTTGTTTTTCTTCTCCCTATATCTCCCTGCATCAGTGGGTGCACTTGTAGGAAACACAAGCATATGCTTGGAGCACATAATTCAGTACACCACCTACCAACACTGATTCTTTAGAGAGGAAATCAGAATGCATTAAAATGTAGGTTGGCCTATTGCCCAAGACATGTTTTTTTGTGCTGTATAAATTCTTTTAAGCACTGGCCATGTGCCAGAACCTATTTCCTTGGCTGGGAAATCTGAGTTTGAAACTCTGTGTGTGTGTGTGTGTGTGTGTGTGTGTGTGAGAGAGAGAGAGAGAGAGAGAGAAAGGGAGAATACATTCATGTAAATAGAAATCTTTTATTCTCCTACTTGTCTTAGCATGACTTTTAGTATAAGTATTTATCTTGACTCTTATGTAAGAAGTCTTATTTATTGTGAGAATGACAGCATCTGCTTTTCCCCCTTTCCCAAAACAGATTCCTAAAATAGCCTAAGAAAATCATGCATCAGTATATGATATGGATAATATATAGGGTAATGGAGATCTACTCTTTTATCTACTTTGTATTTCTGGTATTCAGCTCTTTACATTTGTAATAGAAACTACTGCATTTATCTTACAGGACTGTCCTAAAACTAAATGAAATTACATATATGAAGAATGGAGCATCATGTCTTTCTCAGAATCTGCATTGAAAAAAATGTTGGTTCCTTCTACTGCTCCTTCCTTGCCCAGAGAATGAGGGATTTAAGAGGTACAGGGAAGCTGAAAGAGGGTCTGGAATTTCTTCTGCTGCTGTAGACATAGTGCCCCATGCAACTCAGGAGATCCAAGTTCTATCTATTCATTTGCTTAAGGTAAAGGTTTTGTGTGCCATGTACCACTCTGAGTACTAAAGACACAAGTGTGGAGCAATTCTTTCTTTCTTAGTATATGGTTAAGGTTTCTAAAACCATCATTATTTTGTTGGAGTGTGATACACATCCTTTCACATACCTCACCAAGCATGCTGGGCATGAGTTTCTTGCTAGAATTAAACTGTCCCACACCTCAATGTGCTCAGTAGAGACCATGAAATTGCAATCTGATTTTTGTAAGCCTCTTCTTTTAATATCTGCACACTGACTACTATATTACAATACACTGAACATTACAGCTTTAACAATAATAAAATTGAAAATTATATGACAGAATTTGAATTAATCTCAGGAAGATTCTTTTTAAGACTGTCAGTCTTTCCTTGATTCCTTCATGATCTCATCAAGGAAAGATGGTTTTGAGTGACCAGATACCTCCAAAATGATTTCCCTCTGATGTTCTCTTCCTAAACCTCTGATTTAAAATATATTAAGTAAATTTTCTGAACTTGGATTTATGGTAGCAAATAAAACTATCAATATAAAAATTAGAGAAGTATATTTTCTCCAAACTGAAATATATATACTTTAGATTTTTGAGGTTTCATATTTAAAAACAATAACTTATAAATTTCCATTGTATATATTAGAAGAAAAAGTTATATATCTCAGGACAAATAATAAAGGATATAGTACTGCACCTACTTCAAATAATACATAACTATACAAAAATTACAATTATATTCAAAAGAAAATTGTTCTAGTGGGAAAAATAAGAATTTATTAAAATTTTAAAACTCCATTATTAAGAAGTTTTGGGCCATGTGGTAGATAACTACTGTTGGTGTTCCACAGTATTTACACACCTGCAACTGAAGAAGTTTCCGCTCACACCTGCAAGTTCCCCAGAGCACTATCCTTGAACTAAACATGATCCAGGTAATGTCTTGCTTGATGTGCCTGGAAAGTTATGCCTCACAGTCCTCAACCGATAACCAGTGATTGATCAGGTATGGATACCAAAAAAAAAAATTTTTTTTTCTTCTTTTTTCTAAGTATAACATAACACAAAAACAAACAAACGAACTATTCTGTGGTGTACTTATTGCATCACAATTTAGACCACATTGTTTTGTTTCCCCTACCTCATCTCCCTTTAAGAGTTCTACAGAGAACACTCCCTTAATCAATTACTTGCACAAGAAAACCATCTCAGATTCTGCCTGTAAGTAATCCAATTTAGGATCCTTTGGTATTGGGAAGCAGACTCTGAAGAAGAGAACATCAAATTGGAGCATTCACTGGCTGGACAGCAATGAGGCTCCATTGTTGGGGGTAAGGAAAGTATTGATAAGTCCTGACATGTTCTAGATGTGCCACATTGAGATTTTTATCTCAGGTAAACTGGAAAGAAATACTGGTGAAGGACATGCTATGCTTTATGAACCATAAAATTGCACTTAAAGGTGATGGAAAATAGTGTTTATAAGGACTTTGGAAGTAGGCAGCTGTTGCTGGGTACCACTGATGCATTCAGGAAAGAATTTCACAAGCAAAGGTAGAATATTAATCAAAGGACCCAGAAGATAGAGGAAAGAAACATAGAGAATTATTCTGAGGCCTTGTGACCTAATCAAGGCCCTTCCAACATTTGCATGGCTGAATATTTAAATCGCTTTGAGCCAGCAACTGCTTTCAATTTTCTCTTTTTTGAGCAGGAATATCTTTAGTGATTATTCAGTGTCTTCTCTACTATTTTATGTGGGATGTGCAGGGGTGAGGGACTGATCATTTGTCTCTTTAGTTTCACAGATCTACAGTTTGAGATAAACTGTATTTGAAGAGCTGTGCTCAAGGAACTGTATCTGAGGAGCCTTATCCCTACCTGGACCTTTAGGGATTCTGGACCTTGAGTTGCTTCTATAACGGTACCATTAGGAAGGAGTGAGTACATTTTTGTTTCAAAGTGAGAGAGATACAAATCATATGGAGTACACGGGCTAGTCTTTAAGATGAACTTCAATGACCCTGACATTCTGGTATTCGTGTCTTAATGCAACATCCTCCTGTTAAAGAAGGGAATAGGGAGGGAGGTGGACCTATTGACTTATGTGGAATTGTTGATTGTATGTTACTTATGAGATCAAGTTATAAAAGGAATATAGCCTCCATCTTTCCATTTTTCTATGTCATAAGGCATCTTTGTGAAGAGGTACATGAGGCAAAAACACAACATATGCCAACAACCACACGCATGAGCTTGGAAGTAGAAACCTCTTTCTCAGTTGAACCTTTGGAAAAGAACATAATCCTAGCAAAATAAGAACTTCACTGGACCTCACTAAAGACCTTGACATAGAAGAATCAGGCTAAGCCACACGTAGATCATCCATTCACAGAAACTGTGAGATAATAAATGGTTGTTGTTTTATGTGACTACATCCTGGAGTAAATTGTTATGAACAAGCAGAAAGTAATACAATTGCAACTCTAGTGATTACAATTCAGTTCTAATTTTGTTGGACTTCTAATTGGTACTGTTTAGCATTTTATTCTTCATAGTCTCAGCTCTTTGGAGATTCATGGCCCACCTTTCTGTTAGTTGCCTTCCTCATTTTCCCCCATCACTTAAATGTTGACAGTTTCCAGAATTCTGTCCATGGTTCACTCTTCTCATTCTTCCCACTCTCCTCAACTTCCTCTCCATTCTTTAACAATCTACTGAATGCTAATGCAGGAAAATCTCAGCCCACACAGTGATTCTGAGTTTCAGACTCAATTATCCAACTCACAAATAAAAACAAACAAGCAAATGAAACATGTGTTACAGGCACTAAAAAGCACCACATCCCAAACTAAATGTATTATCTTCCTTAAAACCAACTGCTGATCATACATGTTGATTGCAGTTAATACCACACAGCATATCTCATCTCACAAACCTTGAAGTAATGATAGAATTCTCAAGCTTGAATATTAATTTCTTCTAATTGAACACCATGTTATGTTGAATTTACCTCAAATATATTTCTCAAAACCATCCTGTTTCACTGACCTAACATCCTAACCACAACCATTTCACCTATGAAGGTGAGTTTAGCAGAGTTATCCTCACAGTTAAATAGATTATACTCCCAGTTATGCATATAGGAGTAATTACGGTCACCCACTGATGCCCTTTCTGTCATATTTCTTATTTGTTTCTGGAGCACTTTCATTTTTCTAAATTTGGGAAGTTTTATGAAAATATTTTTGCTTTTTTAAGGTGTGCTTAAGTCAGAACCAAAATTAAGTTCTACTCTTCTCTTTTTGTTCTACATTCCTTCACAATTCTCAATGTTTCCTAGGGCAAATCGATCAGCTGTCTTGTTTAAGCCACCCATTAAGAAGGATGTCTTAATAACAAAAGTGTATTCATTGTGACATGTTCCCAATGATTTCTCAATAATCATCTTGCAATATTAACCCAATCTGATGCCCAAACATATAATGCATTTGTCTGTTAATATTTCCTCTTCAGGCACATTTTCTTGTTAAACTTGATAACACTTAAATGTATTTCTCACATGAATTCTCCAGGTAATAAATTTCATGAAATATCAGGTCACAATATTCACATCTTTCTTCACTAGAACTTCTGGGAATATCTGAAGTTTACAATAAGCAATTTTTACATAGTTACGTTTCAAAATTTTAGATAAATATATAAGTGCATATGAGTACATACATCAAATACTAGTTTGGTTAATATCATAAATGCCATACAGAAATTTAAAATATTTGAAGTATACTTTATTCATAAGCCCATGAACTACATCTCTAAATTCTAATTATTTTTCTGCACAGGAAAAAGTTGCATGTTTAACATACAGCCAGTACGAAAGCTGGCTATTAAATTCTTTCAGGTTCATCCCATACAATTATAGTCTCTCAACCACCTTCTAGGAATCCATAGACAATGTATCCTCATCAGCTGCCTACTCTAGTCACTTGACTTCATTACATCTCCCAGTAACTTTACTAAGTACAATAGAGTTTAACAGTTTATTTCATTTGCAATTACCTTATTATTTTTCTTTCTCACCTTTTCAATATTTTTCCCCTCTTTTTTTTTTTTCATTTTAAGAGGCACTTTAACTTTTTCTTGGGCCAGACTTCCTAGGTATTTCTCCTAGTAGCTTTTCTTATTGTAACAGAACTATGTTGCAGAGTTGTTTTGTAGGCCAAGATAGAGCAGTCTACATAGAGGTAACAATCAACTTTATAATTTCAGAGGCTTACTGCAACAAAATCTGATCACTCACTCCTGCTACCTATCTATCATGAGCCACTGTAGTCACTGAAAAGCTCCAGTCGAAAGAAGATTAATTTTAAGCTCTGTTTTCAAGATCACTGTGAAAATGAAATGGGCATGCCGCAAAGCACTCACCCAGTTGACGTTTTCACCCTGAAATGACACATTACAGCTTCGTATATTTCCTCAACTAAAGCAGGTTTCATGGCATGCCTAATTTAAATGGGTCAAGTAAATGCAATTCTGTGCTCTGGATGAGGATATCTAATTCTTTGTGAATGTCTAATACTTTTACAGTGATGAAATGATGGACTCCGAAATCAGATAATATGGACTCAAAACTTCTTACAATACTTTTTAGCTTTGTGATCTTATATTACCAAAATCTTCCATGCCTCAATTTCTCAATACACAAAGAAAGACTAAATAAGAATATCTACCTAAAAAGTAATTGTGAGAATTCAGTTATATAACACAATATCTGACTTAAAATGGGTTTGATAAGTATCAGCTATTCCTGTTAATACATTCCCAGACCGTAGCCATGGAATACTTACGTGTCTCATAACCCCATAAATATATACATCTGCTCTATACCCACAAAAATTTGTTTTAAAAAGTGAAAAAACATTAATTCTAAAATATTGTAAAATATTTACTAATATAATTTTGTTCTTTAATTAAAGATAACTACAAAATTAATGAAAGAAATTCATCCTATAGCCTGGTCATTTGCTTGTCATTAGTGAGTATGAATTTTTAAAAAGGTAAATAATTTGGGACTGTTTCTCATTTTACTTTGAATTCAAAGGAAATTTCATAGATAATATATCCTTTGTCTGCAATTATATTTCCTAGAGAAGAAAATATTGAGAGAATGGATTATTACCATTCCAAACTCAAATTAATCTTGGCATTCATTATAACAATTGAATATGATGCCATTATAGTTCATATTTGACAGGAAAGTGTAGAAGACAATACACTTTTGTCCAGAGTAGACAAAAGTGCTGTCAAAGTTATCAGTTTGAAACTAAGAGCAAAAGGCCTTGACAAGATTATCTCCTAATTAAATATTCCTGTCTGTTGAGTACTAGAATAAAGTACACAGTTGGAGGTCTGAGGCCACAGCCAATGGCCATGTCCCATACAGATAGCAATGTCATTCTCTCTTGCATTTTAAAAACCAGCTTTAGATACCTTTCTTACTTGTGAAAATATTAGATCTTTCTCCAAATACCTCTAAGACCAATTAGTAACAAAGAACTCAGTTATGAGAGTTACTTGAAAGTCTAGTGCATAAACTTTTTGAACTATAAGTCTTCTTACTTAAAATTGAATCAAGAAACAAAATGCTACAGTTCTTGTCTATTAAAGAAAAAAAAATCACATAAACATTGCCATGCAAGTAACTCTAAGTTGACTTATGTTCCACCTCTGCCTGGTAGGACACAAAACAATGGTGCTTGAATAGATAGAACTCTGTTTTACTTAGAGCTCCAACAAGAGAACGCTGCCAGGCAGTGCCACACAAGGAGGTTGTACCTGGGGTCAGAGTCTTACCAACCCAGAGATATAGAGGACACCTTATATGTGGCAATTGGAATGGGCTTAGCTCGCTTTCACAGGTCGCCTGTAGTTTGGATAGTTAGAATAATTTTGCAGTCTCCTGAACACAGAGCCTGCTGTCTCTAGTTGTCTGGTTCCTGGCTCCAGGGAGATTTAGGCTGGTGCACAGTGACCTTGAATTGTGAGATCCTGGATACAGGAAGTGTTTAGAGTGTGAACCTAAACAACTACTCACGAAGGAGAACTGATCAACCTCTTTACAAGGCCCCAAAACTAGATCAGGAAAGTATTTTAAAAATACTTATTTATAATGTCGCTAACCGCCCTAACAAAGGATTTCACATATTCCTAGAAATGAATGAGTTGAATTAAAGTTAGAACCATCCTATGTTTACATCCTTGTTTACAATAGATATCTGATGTTGACTTCACCTGTATGTTTATAATTCAGTAAATTTGTCATTGCTTGCTTACTCCAACCTCCGATACTCTTACAAAATTATTTCTGAAACTATCATAATTCATTGATTTTTTTGTATCTAGTCAAGTTCCACTTGATTACTTTACTTTTTCAACTCCTAGAAAAGAATCCTATTGGATGTGATTAATGATGTGCCTCTGAAAAAAGTTAACCTCAAGTGAAAACTGCAATTAAAATTTTGTTGCCAGGGTGTTATGTCAGTACTCCAAACCTGTTTCATTATTTATCAAAATAAAATAATAATAGCTAATGAGATCTCCATGTAAGGTGTTTTGTGTGTTCTTTTGCATACTAATGTTACTTGATATTTTAACAAATATATGTGTGTATATATATGTGTGTGTATGTGTATGCACACACATTGCCTTTAATGAAAGTTGTGATAAAGAAGACAAATAAAAAAAAATTCCTATTGTACATGTTACTGACAAGGTTAGGCAGACCACAAAACTAAGCATTATATGTAACTTTAAAGTATAATATAAAATCGAAGATAGCCGAATAGGAACAGCTCGAGTCTACAACTCCCAGCATGAGCGACACAGAAGGTGGGTAATTTCTGCATTTCCAACTGAGGTACCGGGTTCATCTCACTGGGGTGTGTCAGAAAGTGGGTGCAGGACAGTGGATGCAGCGCATCAAGTGTGAGCCGAAGCAGGGCGAGGAATCGCCTCACCTGGGAAGCGCAAGGGGTCAGGGAATTCCCTTTCCTAGTCAAAGAAAGGGGTGACAGACGGCACCTGGAAAATCGGGTCACTCCCACCCTAATACTGTGCTTTTCCAACGGTCTTAGCAAACGGCACACCAGGAGATTATATCCCGCACCTGGCTTGGAGGGTCCTACGCCCACGGAGCCTCGCTCATTGCTAGCACAGCAGTCTGAGATCAAACTGCAAGGCGGCAGTGAGGCTGGGGGAGGGGCGCCCCCCATTGCCAAGGCTTGAGTAGGTAAATGAAGCAGCCCGGAAGCTCGAAATGGGTGGAGCCCACTGCAGCTCAAGGAGGCCTGCATGCCTCTGTAGACTCCACAGCTGGGGGCAGGGCATTGCCAAACAAAAGGCAGCAGAATCTTCTGCAGACTAAAATGTCCCTGTCTGACAGCTCTGAAGAGAGTAGTGGTTAAAGGACAGACTGCCTCCTCAAGTGGGTCCCTGACCCACGAGTAGCCTAACTGGGAGGCACCCCCCATTAGGGGCAGACTGACACCTCACACGGCCGGGTACTCATCTGAGACAAAATTTCCAGAGGAACGATCAGGCAGCAACATTTGCTGTTCACCAATATCCGCTGTTCTGCAGCTTCCACTGCTGATATCCAGGCAAAACAGGGTCTGGAGTGCACCTCCAGTAAACTCCAACAGACCTGCAGCTGAGGGACCTGACTGTTAGAAGGAAAACTAACAAACAGAAAGGACATCCACACCAAAACCCCATCTGTACGTCACCATCATCAAAGACCAAAGGTAGATAAACCACAATGATGGGGAAAAAACAGAGCAGAAAAACTGGAAACCCTAAAAATCAGAGTGCCTCTCTTCCTCCAAAGGAACGCAGCTCCTCACCAGCAATGGAACAAAGTTGGATGGAGAATGACTTTGACGGGTTCAGAGAAGAAGGCTTCAGATGATCAAACTACTCCAAGCTAAAGGAGGAAGTTCGAACCCATGGCAAAGAAGTTAAAAACCTTGAAAAAAGATTAGACGAGTAGCTAACTAGAATAACCAATGCAGAGAAGTCCTTAAAGGACCTGATGGAGCTGAAAATCATGGCACGAGAATGACGTGATGAATGCACAAGCCTCAGTAGCTGATTCAATCAACTGGAAGAAAGGGTATCAGTGACGGAAGGTCAAGTGAATGAAATGAAGCAAGAAGAGAAGTTTAGAGAAAAAAGAATAAAAAGAAATGAACAAAGCCTCCAAGAAATATGGGACTATGTGAAAAGACCAAATCTACATCTGACTGGTGTACCTGAAAGTGACTGGGAGAATGGAAGCAAGTTGGAAAACACTCTGCAGGATATTACCCAGGAGAACTTCCCCAATCTAGCAAGGCAGGCCAACATTCACATTCAGGAAATACAGAGAATGCCACAAAGATACTACTCGAGAAAAGCAACTCCAAGACACATAAATGTCAGATTCACCAAAGTTGAAATGACAGAAAAAATGTTAAGGGCAGCCAGAGAGAAAGGTCGGGTTACCCACAAAGGGAAGCCCATGAGAATAACAGCTGATCCCTTGGCAGAAACTCTACAAGCCAGAAGAGAGTGGGGGCCAATATTCAGCTTCTTAAAGAAAAGAATTTTCAACCCAGAATTTCATATCCAGTCAAACTAACCTTCATAAGTGAAGGAGAAATAAAATACTTTACAGACAAGCAGATGCTGAGAGATTTTATCACCACCAGGCCTGCCCTAAAAGAACTCCTGAAGGAAGCACTAAACATGGAAAGGAACAACCAGTACCAGCCACTGCAAAAACATGTCAAATTGTAAAGACCATCGAGGCTAGGAAGAAACTGCATCAACTAATGAGCAAAATAACCAGCTAACATCATAATGACAGGATCAAATTCACACATAACAATATTAACCTTAAATGTCAATGGGCTAAATGCTCCAATTAAAAGACAGAGACTGGCAAACTGGATAAAGAGTCAAGACCCATCAGTGTGCTGTATTCAGGAAACCCATCTCATGTGCAGAGACACACATAGGCTCAAAATAAAGGGATGGAGGAAGATCTACCAAGCAAATGGAAAACAAAAAACAGCAGGGGTTGCAATCCTAGTCTCTGATAAAACAGACTTTAAACCAACAAAGATCAAAAGAGACAAAGAAGACCATTACATAATGGTAAAGGGATTAATTCAACAAGAAGAGCTAACTATCCTAAATATATATGCGCCCAATACAGGGGCACCCAAATTCATAAAGCAAGTCCTTAGAGACCTACAAAGAGACTTAGACTCCCACACAATAATAATGGGAGACTTTAATACCCCACTGCCAATATTAGACAGATCAATGGGACAGAAAGTTAGCAAGGATATCCAGGAATTGAACTCAGCTCTGCACCAAGCAGACCTAATAGACATCTACAGAACTCTCCACCCCAAGTCAACAAAGTATACATTCTTCTCAGCACCACACCACACTTATTCCAAAATTGACCACATACTTGGAAGTAAAGCACTCCTCAGCAACAGTAAAAGAACAGAAATTATAACAAACTGTGTCTCAGACCACAGTGCAATCAAACTAGAACTCAGGATTAAGAAACTCACTCAAAACCGCTCAACTACATGGAAACTGAACAACCTGCTCCTGAATGACTACTGGGTACATAATGAAATGAAGGCAGAAATAAAGATGTTCTTTGAAACCAATGAGAACAAAGACACAACATACCAGAATCTCTGGGACACATTCAAAGCAGTGTGTAGATGGAAATTTATAGCACTAAATTCCCACAAGAGAAAGCAGGAAAGATCTAAAATTGACACCCTAACATCACAATTAAAAGAACTAGAGAAGCAAGAGGAAACACATTCAAAAGCTAGCAGAAGGCAAGAAATAACTAAGATCAGAGCAGAACTGAAGGACATAGAGACACAAAAAACCCTTCAAAAAATCAATGAATCCAGGTGCTAGTTTTTTGAAGAAATCAATAAAATTGATAGACTGCTAACAAGACTAATAAAGAAGAAAAGAGAGAAGAATCAAATAGATGCAATAAAAAATGATAAAGGGGATATCACCACCAATCCCACAGACAAAAAAAACTACCATCAGAGAATACTACAAATACCTCTATGCAAATAAACTAGAAAATCTAGAAGAAATGGATAAATTCCTTGACACATACACCCTCCCAAGACTAAACCAGGAAGAAGTTGAATCTCTGAATAGACCAATAACAGGCTCTGAAATTAAGGCAATAATTAATAGCTTACCAACCAAAAAGAGTCCAGGACCAGATGGATTCACAGCCGAATTCTACCAGAGGTACAAGGAGGAGCTGGTACCACTCCTTCTGAAACTAATTCCAATCAACAGAAAAAGAGGGAATCCTCCCTAACTCATTTTATGAGGCCAGCATCATCCTCATACCAAAGCCTGGCTGAGACAGAACAAGAAAAGAGAATTTTAGACCAATATCCCTAATGAACATCGATGCAAAAATCCTCAATAAAATACTGGCAAACAGAATCCAACAGCACATTAAAAAGCTTATCCAGCATGATCAAGTGGGCTTCACCCCTGGGATGCAAGGCTGGTTCAACATACACAAATCAATAAACATAATGCAGCGTATACACAGAACCAAAGACAAAAACCACATGATTATCTCAATAGATGCAGAAAAGGCCTTTGACAAAATTCAACAGCCCTTCATGCTAAAAACTCTCAATAAATTAGGTATTGATGGATCGTATCTCAAAATAATAAGAGCTATCTATGACAAACCCACAGCCAATATCATATTGAATGGGCAAAAACTGGAAGCATTCCCTTTGAAAACTGGCACAAGACAGGGATGCCCTCTCTCACCACTCCTATTCAACAGAGTGTTGGAAGTTCTGGCCAGGGCAATCAGACAGGAGAAGGAAATAAAGGGCATTCACTTAGGAGAAGAGGAAGTCAAATTGTCCCTGTTTGCAGATGACATGATTGTATATCTAGAAAACCCCATCGTCTCAGCCCAAAATCTCCTTAAGCTGATAAGCAACTTCAGCAAAGTCTCAGGATACAAAATCGATGTGCAAAAATCACAAACATTCTTATACATCAATAACAGACAAACAGAGAGCCAAATCATGAGTGAACTCCCATTCACAATTGCTTCAAAGAGAATAAAATACCTAGGAATCCAACTTACAAGGGATGTGAAGGACCTCTTCAAAGAGAACTACAAACCACTGCTCAATGAAATAAAAGAGGATACAAACAAATGGAAGAACATTCCATGCTCATGGGTAGGAAGAATCAATATCATGAAAATGGCCATACTGCCCAAGGTAATTTATAGATTCAATGCCTTCCCCAGCAAGCTGCCAATGACTTTCTTCACAGAATTGGAAAAAACTACTTTAAAGTTCATATGGAACCAAAAAGGAGCCCGCATTGCCAAGTCAATCCTAAGCCAAAAGAACAAAGCTGGAGGCATCACGCTACCTGACTTCAAACTATACTACAAGGCTACAGTAACCAAAACAGCATGGTACTGGTACCAAAACAGAGATATAGACCAATGGAACAGAACAGAGCCCTCAGAAATAATGCCACATATCTACAACTATCTGATCTTTGACAAACCTGACAAAAACAATAAATGGGGAAAGGATTCCCTATTTAATAAATGGTGCTGGGAAAACTGGCTAGCCACATGTAGAAAGCTGAAACTGGATCCCTTCCTTACACCTTATACAAAAATTAATTCAAGATGGATTAAAGACTTACAGGTTAGACCTAAAACCATAAAAACCCTAGAAGAAAACCTAGGCAATACCATTCAGGACATAGGCATGGGCAAGGACTTCATGTCTAAAACACCAAAAGCAATGGCAACAAAAGCTAAAATTGACAAATGGGATCTAATTAAACTAAAGAGCTTCTGCACAGCAAAAGAAACTGCCATCAGAGTGAACAGGCAACCTACAGAATGGGGAGAAAATTTTTGCAATCTACTCATCTGACAAAGGGCTAATATCCAGAATCTACAATGAACTCCAACAAATTTACAAGAAAAAAACAAACAACCCCATCAAAAAGTGGGCCAAGAATATGAACAGACACTTCTCAAAAGAAGACATTTATGCAGCAAAAAAACACATGAAAAAATGCTCATCATCGCTGGCCATCAGAGAAATGCAAATCAAAACCACAATGAGATACCATCTCACACCACTTAGAATGGCGATCATTAAGAAGTCAGGAAACAACAGGTGCTGGAGAGGATGTGGAGAAATAGGAACACTTTTACACTGTTGGTGGGACTGTAAACCAGTTCAACCATTGTGGAAGTCAGTGTGGTGATTCCTCAGGGATCTAGAACTAGAAATACCATTTGACCCAGCCATCCCATTACTGGGTATATACCCAAAGGATTATAAATCATGCTGCTATAAAGACACATGCACCTGTATGTTTATTGCGGCACTACTCACAATAGCAAAGACTTGGAACCAACCCAAATGTCTAACAATGATAGACTGGATTAAGAAAATGTGGCACATATACACCATGGAATACTATGCAGCCATAAAAAAGGATGAGTTCATGTCCTTTGTAGGGACATGGATGAAGCTGGAAACCATCATTCTCAGCAAACTATCACAAGGACAAAAAACCAAACACGGCATGTTCTCACTCATAGGTGGGAATTGAACAGTGAGAACACATGGACACAGGATGGGGTGGGGGGAGGGGGGAGGGATAGCATTAGGAGATATACCTAATGTTAAATGACGAGTTACTGGGTGCAGCACACCAACATGGCACATGTATACATATGTAACTCTCCTGCCCGTTGTGCACATGTACCCTAAAACTTAAAGTAAAAAAAAATTAAAAAAAGAAATAAAGTACAAGATAAAATCAAGAGAAGAAAATGATGAGTCCCCTGAATTTGCAAATATTTATTAACCCATGGCAAGTAGAACACATTTGTATATTTCTTAAAATAAAATGTTGGTTATGATATAAGAATTGAAGAAACACACAATGCCATTGACTTTCCTTCGGGACTTTATTTTCTTAACTACGAAATTGAGAATGTTGTTGTCTCTCCAGTTCCAGCTCTAAAAAACTGTATCATTTTGTGAAATCAGAATAGACTTTTAACTTCTTTTACCTTTCATCTTTGATTTTTTATCAGCCAGTTTGAGTAGACTTAATTCACATTTGGTACCAGCTTTTATTGTGTGTGCATTCTTCCATTCAGAAATTATCCTTTCCTCGTTACATTTTGGAAATCCTCATTTGGTGAAACTCATTTCAGAGCACCCTCATTCTCCTATAGGAATGGGCAAGGAATCCAGAAAGTGGCATAAAGACTCATGCTCAAGGTGCTGGATCAGGAAATGCTCTGATTTGAATGTGTCCCCCAACATTCATGTGTTGGAAACTTAATCCCCCAGTGCAACATTGTTGAGAACTAGGGCCTCTAAGACCTATAATTAAATCATGAGAGCTCTTCAGTGAATAATGCTGTATTCACTGGAGCGATACTAGTCAGCTATTGTGAAAGTGCATTTGTATTTCTCTCAATCGCTCTCTCTCTTTCTTGCCTTTCCACCTTCCACCATGGAATGAGGCAGTGAGAAGACCTGGATCAGATGTAGGCCCCTCAGCCTTGAATTTCCTAGCCTCCAGAACTGTAAGAAATAGATCTCTGCTCTTTATAAATTACCTAATCCCAGGTATTATGTTTTAGCAGCATAAAATGGTGTAACATGGGAAATAATAAAATAAAAACAAGCTCTTTGGACCATTGGTTATATAAAACATCGTCTAAGCGGGACGATAAGAAGCAAAGAACAGGTTACCAATCAGAAGACCCAACCCCAACTATGTGACCTTGCTATGTGACCTTGAAATGTTGGACCTTTCTGTCAGTTTCCTCAAGTATAAAATTAAATGCTGGGAACTAAGTTCTCAGATTACTCAGAAACTCTTTCCAGGGTTTTATCCACTTGACAAAGATAAGAAGCCAGGAAAAATAATGGCTGAATTTAAAGACATTTAGTGATTAAAGGCTTCTATTCTGTATTCCATTTTAATTTATTTTTTTGCTACTCTATCTGGTGGTAAATTGTTTCAGTGGTTGACCTCAAAATTGATATATACATGTTTAACATTTCGTTGTCTACTTAGAATCAATTGTGAACATTTTAAGTGGACTATAAAAGCCTTACCACTGTATAGGTCACTCCTCTTTATGCTATGTAGTTGTCTTACATATTACATTTATATGCATAGAAAATTTTATCAGACATACACATATACACTTTTTTGCTTTTAACAGTCACATGTATTTTAAAAAACATAAAGGAAAAAGAATTATTCTATTATCCGTATTTTTTTTCCATTTCTGTTGCCCTCCCTTCATTCCTGATGTTCTAAGTTTCTTTCTAGTATTTTCTGCCTTCTTTTTTAAAGAAATTCCATCAGCAATTCTTTTAGAACAGGCCTGCTTGGCAATAAATGCTCTTAGTTTTCTGTGAATGTCTTTGTTTAACATTTATTCCCGAAATATTGTTTTTTCTTTCTGTTTAAGATTTAAAAATTCTTGTTGATCTATGTTCAATTCACCAGTTTTCTGCTTTCTCTGCCATCTCCATTCCACTACTGAGGTGTGTGTTTGTGTGTGTATGTATTTGCTGTTTTTTTTCTCCTAGAATTTCCATTTAGTTTTTGCTTACATGTTTTATTTCTTTGTTAAGACTTATTATATTCCAACTTGTTTCAACAGTGTTCATGGTTGCTTACTGAAACATTCGTATAGTAACTAAAATTTTATCAGATATTTCCAACATCAATGACTTCTTTGTTTTGGCATCTGTTAATTGTATTTTCCCATGAAATTTAGATTTTTCTTTGTCTTTTGTACTGAATAATTTTGGATTATATCCTAAATATTTGGATTATTTTGTTTTAAGTCTGGGCTTTATTTAATTTCTATGGAGGATTATATTTTTGTTTAGCAGGCAATCAACCTGGTTAGATTCAGGCAAGAGTTTAAATCTCACTTCCTGTGGGCAGTTCACTTTCGAAAGCTTTTGCAAACTACTCAGATCTGTCCTGTAATGGTCACTCTGTTCATTCAGTTTTCAAAGTCTTTGATATGCTGTGTAGAATCAGATCCACATATATGCAGCTAGAGCACTAAGGCATTTATAAATAATTTAAGGGAGTTGTTTTCTTGGGTTTTTCCCTTGTTGCATTTTCCTCAATCTTTTTTGAGCGGTTTTCTTCTCACTCTTTATCTAGAATGCTTGAGTTTTGCTTATCTCACTCTGCCATGTACTTCCACAATGGCTCCCACGTCCAAGTGGAATAACAAAGAGAGAGAGAAAAAACTAAAGCAAAACAGAATAGAGGTTGGATTCACCATCTTGGAACCACATTTCTGTAAAATTGACAGGGAAAGGTTTTCCTTCCACAAATTTTTTCTTTCCGTCTCTCACTGCCATCAGTTGCAATCACCAACACAGGGCACGAAAGAATGGAGAAAATAAGAGAAAAAAGTGGGTATATTCCAAACCTCCCCTGAGCTTTGGTGTTCCTTCATTCACTCACTGAGCCAATAATAGAGTAAGTCTCTTGGGATATTCTCTGTGCTCTTATACTTACTTCCAGGTTTCCAATGCATGGCCAGGGGATACCTAATAACATATATGTGTATATATGTAATATATGTCAATATATTATACACACACACACATATATATGAAGTGTGCTTAAACCTAGACCACTTCTATTTTATTTAATAATAAATATGCTCAGAGTTAGGCTGGTTATTTTATTATTTATTTTCTATTTATCCAATCAGTTTCATATTATTCTTATTCCCCTTATCTGCCTCATTTTGTATTATTTAAATATATTTAAGCATTTCATTTTACTTTATCTGTTGATTTTTGGACTATATAATTTTGTATTATTTGTAGTGGTCTCTAAGGATTAAAATATACATAGCTAATTATTCACTATCTTTTTAGAGTTAATATTTTATCACTCTTAGTAAAACAGGAGCCCTACAAACGTACAGGACCTTGTTCTCTCCCACTTTATCCCTTAGTTGTCATTTATTACTTCTACATATATTCAAAGTCCCAGAAAATAATTTTTTTTGCTTTAAAAAGTCACTCATTTTTAAAAACATAAAAGGAGAAAAATTGTGTCCTATATTTACTTATTTACAATTGTTTTTATTCCTGCCATTCCAAGTTTCTGATGTAACTTCTTTTCAGTCTGAAAAACATAATTTAACATTTCTTTTTGCACTTGTCTGTTGGTGATGAAATATATTTGTATTCTTCATCCAAGTATATCTTCATTTCTCCACCACTCCAGAAGAATATTTTGGCTACACATAGAATTGTGGGTCGACTTTTCTTTCCTATGGTATTTTAAAGATATAGTTCCAAGGTCTTATCACCTTCATGGTTTCTCATGTGAAAGCGATACTCATCCAAGTTGTTTTCCTATAAATAATAAATCAATTTTATCTGGTTTCTTTCATTTTTTTCTTTTCTTGCATTTTCAGCAGTTTGGTTATGATTTGTATTGGCATGAATTTCCTTGAGTTTACCTGTTTTTCTATTGTTGAACTTTGTAAATCTGCAAATTCATGTCTTCCAACAAATATGGTATTTGTTTAGCCATTATTTCTTCAAACATTTTTATTCACTATGCTATTCATTTCTTCTGCTAAAATTTTAGTAGCAAAAATCTTAGATAGCTTGACAATATCTCACAGACTGTGGAAACCATATTCAGGATTTTTGTTTTTTCTATTCTTGTGCTCTCTGCTTTTCAAACTGGATCACTTTTATTGACTTATCTCCATGTAAAGTAATTCATTTTCTCTGTCATTTCCATTATGTTATTAAGCCCAAGAAGTAAATTATTTTTTCTTCAGGTATTTTACTTTTCAGTTCTAAAATTCCTATTGATTCCTTTGTGGTTTTTATTTTTGGCTGAAAGCTTCTGTTTGTATTCATTTCAATATTTGTTTCTTCTGTCTCATGAAGCACGATAAAAATATCTGCTTTCAAGTATTCGTCTGATAAGTCTTTCACTTGTATTATCTCAAGGATAATTACCTCTTCCCTTGAGGATTGGTTCCATTTTCCTTGCTCTTTCTACGTGGAGAATGATTAGTGGTAACCTGGACCTTTTGAATAATATGTTGTAAGACATTGGGTCCTATTAATATACTATGGAAAGTGTTTAATATTTTGCTGTAGCAAACAACCAACCCACTTACGTTCATAACACAAGGTCTATGTAATTTTCTGTGGGTGGTGATTCTAATTGCAGTTTGGTTTTTAAAACTTTTGCTATGTGGCTTTGTAGCCACACATGAGGTTCTCAGGGTTTAATCTTGGCCTTGAGAAGTTTTTTATACCTTATTTCAGTTCTCAATGATTTCTAGGGCTTCTTTGGGTCCTTTTTGCACATGAATAGCTTAGGTTTGAGCCTGATCTTGTGTTGGTTCATACTCTGAGAGAATCTACTGACCCTCCTGCTCTCATGTTTTTTCACAGGTGGGCCATCAATCAGTCAAAGCCCAGAGATGAGAGTTTTATAAAAATAAGGGAGCTCACATCCATAATGGGTCATTCTTCCAGTTTTGGCTTTCTTCCTCAATCTGGATTCTATTGTTAACTTCTCGGAGTCTTCGGGTCTCTTATGGCTTCTACAGAGATAGGCTGTCATGGGCTTACCCCACCTACTTAACTGTCCAACATCAGAAGTTGAAAGTACTACATTTCACTGGGTAGTATACTGCATATTCTTTGGAAGAAGGTTTTTGTTTTTTTTTTTTTCCAAGTTTATGTATACCACTTTCATATCAATGATAAAAGTCATCTAAGATACAGTTAAACATACTGGCCTTTCTCCCTGTGCCTATTACATTTCTGGTAGAAAGAAAAATGAATTATTTCAGATGCCTCTCTGGAGACAGAAAGCAGGACATTATGAGTAGGTGTTTTTCTTCCTAAGATATTGGAAATTTAGTCGCACCTGTCACAACTTTCTCTGATGGGATAAATTTCTGGGTAAAGTCAAAGTTCCCAGCTGGTAGGCTCCAGCCTTGACAGTTGGTATGAATTGATTGGTATTCAAATTAGGACAAAATCTTAATGTTTTCCCTGTTTTCTCTGTTTGAAAAATGGGGCGGGAGGAGGAGTTCACTTTGTAAAAATAATATTTTCTCTGTAGGTATCAAACTGATGGTTAAGAGAGGGAAACAATTATTAAATTTTCAGAGAAGGGGAAATATGGCATTATTTTATATTGCTCTGTTATTATTACTTGAACTGCATTACCAGATATGCATTGAATAACCATATATAATAAACTGATCAGATAGCATATCTGGGTATAAATGAGGACAATAAATATAAAAGCAGTGATTTTTTAAAACATTTTATTGGACTAGGATTTAAGGCCAAACTTGGGTAAAACATCTCTTTATTCCAATTCAGTCGAATCTGGTGGCAATATTAAAATGGCTTCAGGGTTTGACTTGCCCCCGTCCATTAGCAGCAAATGAATACAGAGTAGCTAGTTACAGACAAGAGAAACAGCCTCCGACACAGATAAGATGTTCCCAATTTTTCACTTATCTTTTTAGTGGAAAGCACACTTATCTTTTGTTCCTTCTCTTGTTAGTGTATTTGTTTTAACAAGACAAGGAACAAATTTAAGGGAATATAAGTAGCACAGAAACCTTTAGTAGATGCTCAATTTCTTCTATCCAGAAGTTCACCCTGCACCCTGCTTCATGCCCATATTTATGGGGAACTTGCAGTGGCAGCAGAAACTGATTGAGACTTGCAAGTATCTAGATCTTTTCATCTTTGCCTTCAGGTTAGACTTATACATCTCTCCTAAAGAATGCTTCTTTCTCCTTAACCATTCTCCTCTCCTTTTATCTCTTCTTCTCCTTTTCCCTTCCCTCCTTTCTTTTTCCTCTTTTTCTGGATTACCTTTCTTCTGTTGTTGCATTATTGTCATTTTTCTTCCTTACTCCATCCCCTCATCCCTTCCACCCTTCGTGTCAAAGCCATGTGCGTAAAGTTAAATTTGTAAGTAGATTGTCATGGATAATTTTTTAATTTAAAATTTTAACAGAATATAATATAAGGGATACATCTAATTATAATTATTTGCAATAAAGAAAATGCTCAAATACATAACATATTTGAAAAGCAGTAAAAATAAATAAGCAAGATTAAGCTGAGAACTCAGTTAAATTGAGCCAAAGCATGGTTGTGCTAAATTCAAGATACTCAAATTTGGCTTAGTCTTTTCTCGCTGTTAATTAATTAATTAGGAATGCAGTTGTTACATAAAATCTTACAATAATGAAATATATACAAATGCTGAAGAGCTCTATTGGCCATACATTATTGTATATATGTTTAATGTTTACTCTAACATTATGAGATATTTTAAATTAAGCTATTCAGGCATGCCTTTATTCAACATTTATAATGTGAGGTTCTGGCACAGGCACCAAAAAACTGCAATGAAAATCATAAATCATAGTTTTGCAAAATGTTTTTTACTAGAAGTAATACCTAAGAGATCTTCTAGCCAAACTCTTCATTTTAGGGTCAATGATTTGAGATCTCGTGAGGATAGGGGCATCACTGATGCCAGTATAGGAAATAGAGGTAGACTTGGCCTTTTCCTGTGAGAATTTGTAATGTCATGAAATGGTAAGATATATGCTCATCACTAATATCTTTTTAGGAAAAAATAAAGAGTTTCGAGGAGAAAAGTGAGATAAGATGGGTCTCATAACAGGAGTATGCTGGAAAATGTTGATTTATAGTGTTATCTCTATACTTCTAAGCTTTCTTCTGTATTCAGAGGCATACAATCTGTAAACTACATTTCCCAAACCCTCTTGTTGATATTCCAATTATGTCACCCATGAGAGATGCTTTGGACGGATCTAGAAGGTCAAGGAAAGGAGAAATCTTTATTCTATTGTGAGGGCTATAGACTGGCATGTGGGCATTGATAGATGGGAACTGCAGGGTTTGTCATTGAGACTTCCCTTGGTGTTGCAGTCAAGGGGAGTTTCTGTTTCCTGAAATTATGGATTTCCTGAGAATAGCCTGTCTGATCTTTGCCCTCTACCCATCTCACATCAGTTATGTAAGGCTCTATTTGCTTTTATTAAGCATCCTTCCCCTCTAAGTAACTAGAATGGCTTCCTGACCAAACCATAGTTAATACAAGCATCATTAATAATGCAGTCACAAGCTTTAGAAAGGTAAATAAAATTGATGCCAAATATTTCATAACCTTAAAACTGCCTAGTGGAGAAGAGGAGGCTAAGATGAGAATGAGTGCATTCTACTTTGAAGGGCCCGCTGTGCTATGGCAAGTTTTTATCCTGAAAACTAGTAGAAATATCACTTCATGGATGGCTTTTGCTGGGTGTTGAAGAAGTGAAAATGTGCACAAGGACAACTGAGTGCTCCAAGGTTTAGATAGAGATTCCTACATTAGCAGTTGGCACTATAGATCTAAATACTGATGACGAGTTGATCAAATATGTATATGTGTGTGTGTGTGTGTGTGTGTGTGTACATACAATCTTCCAATATTTTTTGTGTCTCTGAAGTTAGAAGGTGGCCAGAAGAAAGAGGCCAGTAATCTATATGGGCATGCAAACACAAACACTCACAGATACATCTGCCAAGTCTATCTGGAAACTTATTTTTATGAAGTCATAGTATAATTAGCTGTTAAAATAGATATAACAACAATTGTATACTTATTACCTTTGGACTAATTCTTCATTATAACATCTCCCAATCTATACTCCCTATATCTAATCTGTTTGGAAATTTTGTTTTTATTGTTGTCTGTTTTGTTTTGGCCTTATATCATGTATCTTTTCTTTTTTAATATGCCTAAGCAGGCCATAGGAAAAAGCATTTCTTTGTTTGTTTGTTTCCATAAATGTACCCAATTGCTCTCCTTCATTCAGCTTTCTTCTCATCTTAAGATATCCAAATCAAAACACACTTCAGAAATAATGGAACCTTGGTGCTTTCTGTTTGTACACGAGGGCAGTGAGGTTCAGAAACAGGAAAAAGAATAATTTTTCAAGAAATAGGACTAGAAATGACATAATTGAGACTAGGACTTGGGTCTTCCAATTCTAAATTCAATGTTTTTCTTGTGACACACCAAGGCTTTTCTATAAATGAGTAAGAATCCTGGGGTTGGCTGAAAAAGCATGCTATAATCAAAGTCAGGATATTTCTGTTGCTGTCATGATTTAGTCTCTTCATAAAGTCACGTTGTATCAGTACAAGATAAAGAGAGAGATAATGAAAGCTAGTAAAACAAAGTTTTTCTTAATTTTTCAAGAAGTCAAAGAAAAAGGACACTAAAATTATTACTTTAATAAGAATAATATGTTGAAAACCTTAAAATGCTTTATCTAGTTCTGAACAATCGTCTATGTGAGTTAGAACACTGTTTTTCATAAAAAGATTGGTTTTCCCAATTGTGTTAGATGAATACTAATATTTGCCACGAAATGTCCAAGCTCTTCATTGACAATAGCATAGTTAGCTGTGGAAAAAGTGATGTGTTCACTTAAAACATTATTTAAATGAATCACCTAATCTTATGATGAGATTTATCATTTTGTTTACCCTCAAAAAAAGTAGAGTGAGCAATAGAAGACCTTGGCTTTGAATAAATCTGAATTTGAATTACAGAGCTACTGATAATCTTTGTGACCTTGGGCAAGCTACCTAATTTCTCTAAGGCTTAGTTTTCTTATCTGTAAACTGAAGATGATAATGCCTACCTTCTAAACTCAGGTGAGAGCGTGTATGGAAAGCATTAGAACAAAATAAACGCTTGCCCTTGCCCTTCTGAATGAAAGCTTTTGCTCTTTTCTCTATAAGCATATCTGTAAGACATATTACAGAAAGAATCTATTACTGTATAATATGGCTGCTTAATAGGCACACAATAAAAGCCACTGTTTTATAAAGCATGACATGCCTTGAAATAAGCAACTTGTTTCTTTAACCATTCCTTGTATCTCTCTCATAGTCTTTTTGTCCTTCCATACTTTGATAGGCTCCTATTTTGCTAAAGATTTTGCCACTTTCTTAAGTCACTTTTTCAGCAGAAACTTTCTTGTCACCATGGCTACATCTAAAGCCTACCCTGAAGAGATTAAATCTAGATTCGTTAGCCAGCCACGTAACTTGATTCATTCCTTATCCCTAGAATAATTTTTATTACTAAAAAATTACTAATTTCTAATAGTCATTCTTTAGAAAGCACACACAAATATGATAAAATTTAATTAAGCTGAGTAAATAGAAGGCAGATTTTCAATAAAGGAGAATTAGCTATTTCTCTATTAATTTATTTAAGAGGAGAGAAGAATATTTGCAAAAGAGCCCTTTTAATTGTGTGTATTTTAGAATTAACCTAATACAGAGATCTAAATGCAGTAAAGAAAAGTATGCAATTGTATTGAATCACCTTCTCCCTCTATCTGCTCCTGTGTTAGATAGGGTACAGTTATTGTGTGAGACTGTGTGTGTGTGGATGTGTACATCCACAGTATGTATATATGGGTTTATGTTAATTAATAAGTACGGCAATAAAAATAATCCTTCACATTTTACTAAACTTTACAGTTTTTAAATAACTCTTAGCTGAATTATCACATTTCAAATTTCTTTCTGACTCCCTAAATTTTACAGCATACTGGACATTGCATGGTAAACAACAATTTACTTTTTTCAGCTCCCTACTAGAACCTGAGCTTCCAGGGACAGACATCAGTTCCATATTGAATTCTCTAAGCCTAGTGCCTAGTATAATGCCTCACACATAGTAAGCACTCAGTAATTTATTCTGAATATCTACTTGTAGCTCTAGCTCTCACTTATTTGGTTAATCCAGTTACCAAGACTCTCCAAACCTCAGTTTCCTTATCTGTTAAATCAAGGGGTTAGACACTGTAATCTCTGAGACTGGTGCCAGTTCAAATAGCTCATTATTCTCTATCTCAGAGGTGAAGTAGCATTTTTCTCAGAACAGAAGACAACATTTCTACAGTACAGTCAGCAGAGTTCAGCAAGTCCTGTTTTCAGGAATCACTGAAAGACCTTTCTATTATGTCTTACTATAGTAGAGACTGCATTCTTGTCAAGGTTCTGCTGCCATCTAACTCCTACAAAAATCAAGAAAAATGTTTTACAAGTTAGAGAAGTAAAGATAATAAAGAGAGAGACAAAATGAAGCCAGATATTTCCTTTACATATAAAAAATTTAATCCAGACAGAAGAGGCATTGATAGAAGGAAGCACTTCATTTGAGATGGTCAGCTAGCTAGACATAAGATCATTTATTTGAACCTAATTAGTTTGGTCATGTCAAAGTTTGTCTTTGAAAACCATGGATCATACATATTATTTTCATCTCCTTATTTCTAGTGTATTGTTGCATTTTTTTCCTTATAAAGAGTTCCATCAAAGGGTTCAGCTATCTTGAGATTAGTCAAATAGAATGTCTATGGAGAGAGGGTAGTAAATGCTAAGTATGCTGATTTTTCATGAGAAAATTCAGCAGACAAAAATTCTTATCTAGTCCATCCAGGGTCATTTAGCATCATCTGAGTTGGCAGCTAGAATCCTAAAGAGAATTGTACATATGACCTTTGACAAGTCGCATATCCTTTCTGAGCTCTTGTGAGACAGCAAACTCACTAATAATTCGCATGTACTGAGCTCCTCTCCTTAATGATCAATGTTCTCCTTATCTCACTGGGTTATTGTTAATAATAGATGCTATCCTCACAGTCATAAAAATGCTCAAAAACTGTAAAGAGTCATCACAAAAACTGAATCCACATGGCAAACCACTGTAGCAAAATTCAGAGAGAAAGATGCACCCGGAAAGATAAGGCACCTGAGATCTGCTTACCTGAGGAAGCAGAAGCTACAGCTATAAACTGTGCAGGAAACAGGAAAAGTCCCCATTTTGAGCACACCCAGACCTTCCTGTATAACAAAGGCATATCTCTAAATGAAAGTACTCTATTAAAGTGTCTTTTTTTCTCCTTTATCAATAAGAAACCGTTTCCACCTAAGGAAATGGAATTCCTCCCCACTACAGCCCTTACACTCTGTTTGTTTCATGTAAGAAAAAACAAAATAGTCAGCAATGAACAGGCTTTCAAGGAGGTAGATAGAAAATGCTGGAGCCAAAGGGTTGGGGAAGGGATAAATTTATACATTGCAGAGAGGCAGAAACAACTGTGAAGGCCAAGACTCCAAGACACAGGTCCATTAAAAGCCTAAGAGTTAAGAAGAAGGCCAGGCATGGTGGCTCATGGCTCATGGCTGTAATCACAGCACTTTAGGAAGCTGAATGCAGGAGGATCATTTGAGGTTAGGAGTTTGAGGCCAGCCTAGGTAACATAGGGTGACCTCATATCTACTTTAAAAAAAAAGAAAATAGTAGGATGTCATAGGCCACACCTGTAGCTGCTAGGCAGGCAAAAGAGGGAGAAATGCTTGAGCCCAGGAGAGCAAGGCGGCAGTAGTGAGCTGTGATTTTACCACTGCACTCCAACCCAGATAACAGAGAAAGACTTTATTTTTAAAAAAATACAAAATATTCTCCCCGCTCCCCATAACCCACCACCACCACACCAATAAGTCTAAAGTCTAGTAACCATAAGTGGAAAGAGCTTCAAGACACACACTGTTTCTGAGGATCCCTAAATAAGAGCATTCTTGTCTGAGTCCATTTGGAATGACATAACAGAATACCATAGATTGAGTGGCTTAAACAACAAATATTAATTCCTACAGCTCTGGAAGCTAGAAAATTGAAGATCAAGGCACCAGGATATTCAGTATCTGGTGAGGTTTAACTTCCTGGTTTACAGACAGCCTTTTTTTCTATGTATCGTCCCATGGCGGAAGAGGATGAGGAGCTCTCCCGTATCTCTTTTTGAAAGGCACCAATCCCGTTTATGAGAGCTCCACCCTCATGACCTGATCACCTCCCAAAGGCCCCACCTCCAAACAATATCATTTTGAGGATTAAGTTTCAATGTATAAATTTTAGGGAGCACAAATATTCAAAGAGTAAGTGCAGTGAATACAAAACAATTAAAAAATGGTATACATTAATTCAATTATATTGTTCCTCAGTTTAAAAGTGAATGGCATAAACACACCAATTAACAGAAATTGTCAGAGAGGATGTTTTTAAAAGATCCAATTATACGTTGTCTATAAGAATCTAGTTTAACATAAAAACTCAGATTAGTTAAAAGTAGATATGAAGAAAGACATAACATGAGAATATTAATCAGAAGAAAGCTCACATAGCTATACGAATTTTAGACAAACTTGACTTAGAACAAGGAATTTTTAAATTTCCATTTTCATTTTAGATTCAGGAGGTGAATGTGCAGGTTTGTTGCAAGGATATATGGCAAGTTGCTGAGTTTTGAGCATCTATTGATCCTGTCACTCAAATAATGAACATAGTACTCAACAGGAAGTTTTTCAGCCCTTCCCCCCCTTCCCTCTCTTCTTTTTTTTTTTTATTTTTTTTTATTTTATTTTTTTTTAATTTTTTTTCTTTTTATTATTATTATTATTATTATTATCATACTTTAGGCTCTATGGTACATGTGCGCAACGTGCAGGTAAGTTACATATGTATACATGTGCCATGCTGGTGCGCTGCACCCACCAACTCGTCATCTAGCATTAGGTATATCTCCCAATGCTATCCCACCCCCCTCCCCCCCACCCCACAACATTCCCCGAAGTGTGATGTTCCCCTTCCTGGGTCCATGTGTTCTCATTGTTCAATTCCCACCTATGAGTGAGAATATGCGGTGTTTGGTTTTTTGTTCTTGTGATAGTTTACTGAGAATGATGATTTCCAATTTCATCCATGTCCCTACAAAGTACGTGAACTCATCATTTTTTATGGCTGCATAGTATTCCATGGTGTATATGTGCCACATTTTCTTAATCCAGTCTATCATTGTTGGACATTTGGGTTGGTTCCAAGTCTTTGCTATTGTGAATAATGCCGCAATAAACATACGTGTGCATGTGTCTTTATAGCAGCATGATTTATAGTCCTTTGGGTATATACCCAGTAATGGGATGGCTGGGTCAAATGGAATTTCTAGTTCTAGATCCCTGAGGAATTGCCACACTGACTTCCACAAGGGTTGAACTAGTTTACAGTCCCACCAACAGTGTAAAAGTGTTCCTATTTCTCCACATCCTCTCCAGCACCTGTTGTTTCCTGACTTTTTAATGATTGCCATTCTAACTGGTGTGAGATGGTATCTCATTGTGGTTTTGATTTGCATTTCTCTGATGGCCAGTGATGGTGAGCATTTTCTCATGTGTTTTTTGGCTGCATAAATGTCTTCTTTTGAGAAGTGTCTGTTCATGTCCTTCGCCCACTTTTTGATGGGGTTGTTTGTTTTTTTCTTGTAAATTTGTTGGAGTTCATTGTAGATTCTGGATATTAGCCCTTTGTCAGATGAGTAGGTTGCGAAAATTTTCTCCCATTTTGTAGGCTGCCTGTTCACTCTGATGGTAGTTTCCTTTGCTGTGCAGAAGCTCTTTAGTTTAATTAGATCCCATTTGTCAATTTTGGCTTTTGTTGCCATTGCTTTTGGTGTTTTAGACATGAAGTCCTTGCCCATGCCTGTGTCCTGAATGGTATTGCCTAGGTTTTCTTCTAGGGTTTCTATGGTTTTAGGTCTAACATTTAAGTCTTTAATCCATCTTGAATTGATTTTTGTATAAGGTGTAAGGAAGGGATCCAGTTTCAGCTTTCTACATATGGCTAGCCAGTTTTCCCAGCACCATTTATTAAATAGGGAATCCTTTCCCCATTTCTTGTTTTTGTCAGGTTTGTCAAAGATCAGATAGTTGTAGATATGTGGCATTATTTGTGACGGCTCTGTTCTGTTCCATTGATCTATATCTCTGTTTTGGTACCAGTACCATGCTGTTTTGGTTACTGTAGCCTTGTAGTATAGTTTGAAGTCAGGTAGCGTGATGCCTCCAGCTTTGTTCTTTTGGCTTACGATTGACTTGGCGATGCGGGCTCTTTTTTGGTTCCATATGAACTTTAAAGTAGTTTTTTCCAATTCTGTGAAGAAAGTCATTGGTAACTTGATGGGGATGGCATTGAATCTGTAAATTACCCTGGGAAGGATGGCCATTTTCATGATATTGATTCTTCCTACCCATGAGCATGGAATGTTCTTCCATTTGTTTGTATCCTCTTTTATTTCATTGAGCAGTGGTTTGTAGTTCTCCTTGAAGAGGTCCTTCACATCCCTTGTAAGTTGGATTCCTAGGTATTTTATTCTCTTTGAAGCAATTGTGAATGGGAGTTCACTCATGATTTGGCTCTCTGTTTGTCTGTTATTGATGTATAAGAATGCTTGTGATTTTTGTACATTGATTTTGTATCCTGAGACTTTGCTGAAGTTGCTTATCAGCTGAAGGAGATTTTGGGCTGAGACAATGGGGTTTTCTAGATATACAATCATGTCATCTGCAAACAGGGACAATTTGACTTCCTCTTTTCCTCATTGAATACCCTTGATTTCCTTCTCTTGCCTAATTGCCCTGGCCAGAACTTCCAACATTATGTTGAATAGAAGTGGTGAGAGAGGGCATCCCTGTCTTGTGCCAGTTTTCAAAGGGAATGCTTCCGGTGTTTGCCCATTCAGTATGATATTGGCTGTGGGTTTGTCATAAATAGCTCTTATTATTTTGAGATACGATCCATCAATACCTAATTTTTTGAGAGTTTTTAGCATGAAGGGTTGTTGAATTTTGTCAAAGGCCTTTTCTGCATCTGTTGAGATAATCATGTGGTTTTTGACTTTGGTTCTGTTTATATGCTGGATTACATTTATTGATTTGCGTATATTGAACCAGCCTTGCATCCCAGGGATGAAGCCCACTTGATCATGGTGGATAAGCTTTTTGATGTGCTGCTGGATTCTGTTTGCCAGTATTTTATTGAGGATTTTTGCATCAATGTTCATCAAGGATATTGGTCTAAAATTCTCTTTTTTTGTTGTGTCTCTGCCAGGCTTTGGTATCAGGATGATGCTGGCCTCATAAAATGAGTTAGGGAGGATTCCCTCTTTTTCTATTGATTGGAATAGTTTCAGAAGAAATGGTACCAGCTCCTCCTTGTACCTCTGGTAGAATTCGGCTGTGAACCCATCTGGTCCTGGACTTTTTTTGGTTGGTAAGCTATTGATTATTGCCACAATTTCAGCTCCTGTTATTGGTCTATTCAGAGATTCAACTTCTTCCTGGTTTAGTCTTGGGAGGGTGTATGTGTTGAGGAATTTATCCATTTCTTCTAGATTTTCTAGTTTATTTGCATAGAGGTGTTTATAGTATTCTCTGATGGTAGTTTGTATTTCTGTTGGATCGGTGGTGATATCCCCTTTATCATTTTTTATTGCATCTATTTGATTCTTCTCTCTTTTTTTCTTTATTAATCTTGCTAGTGGTCTATCAATTTTGTTGATCCTTTCAAAAAACCAGCTCCTGGATTCATTTATTTTTTGAAGGGTTTTTTGTGTCTCTATTTCCTTCAGTTCTGCTCTGATTTTAGTTATTTCTTGCCTTCTGCTAGCTTTTGAATGTGTTTGCTCTTGCTTTTCTAGTTCTTTTAATTGTGATGTTAGGGTGTCAATTTTGGATCTTTCCTGCTTTCTCTTGTGGGCATTTAGTGCTATAAATTTCCCTCTACACACTGTTTTGAATGCATCCCGGAGATTCTGGTATGTTGTGTCTTGGTTCTCGTTGGTTTCAAAGAACATCTTTATTTCTGCCTTCATTTTGTTATGTACCCAGTAGTCATTCAGGAGCAGGTTGTTCAGTTTCCATGTAGTTGAGCGGTTTTGAGTGAGATTCTTAATCCTGAGTTCTAGCTTGATTGCACTGTGATCTGAGGGATAGTTTGTTATAATTTCTGTTCCTTTACATTTATTAAGGAGAGCTTTACTTCCAAGTATATGGTCAATTTTGGAATAGGTGTGGTGTGGTGCTGAAAAGAATGTATATTCTGTTGATTTGTGGTGGAGAGTTCTGTAGATGTCTATTAGGTCTGCTTGGTGCAGAGCTGAGTTCAATTCCTGGGTATCCTTGTTGATTTTCTGTTTCGTTGATCTGTCTAATGTTGACAGTGGGGTGTTAAAGTCTCCCATTATTAATGTGTGGGAGTCTAAGTCTCTTTGTAGGTCACTCAGGACTTGCTTTATGAATCTGGGTGCTCCTGTATTGGGTGCATATATATTTAGGATAGTTAGCTCTTCTTGTTGAATTAATCCCTTTACCATTATGTAATGGCCTTCTTTGTCTCTTTTGATCTTTGTTGGTTTAAAGTCTGTTTTATCAGAGACTAGGATTGCAACCCCTGCCTTTTTTTGTTTTCCATTTGCTTGCTAGATCTTCCTCCATCCTTTTATTTTGAGCCTATGTGTGTCTCTGCACGTGAGATGGGTTTCCTGAATACAGCACACTGATGGGTCTTGAGTCTTTATCCAATTTGCCAGTCTGTGTCTTTTAATTGGACCATTTAGTCCATTTACATTTAAAGTTAATATTGTTATGTGTGAATCTGATCCTGTCATTATGATGTTAGCTGGTTATTTTGCTCGTTAGTTGATGCAGTCTCTTCCTAGTCTCGATGGTCTTTACATTTCGGTATGATTTTGCAGTGGCTGGTACCGGTTGTGCCTTTCCATGTTTAGCGCTTCCTTCAGGAGCTCTTTTAGGGCAGGCCTGGTGGTGACAAAATCTCTCAGCATTTGCTTGTCTGTAAAGTATTTTATTTCTCCTTCACTTATGAAGCTTAGTTTGGCAGGATATGAAATTCTGGGTTGAAAATTCTTTTCTTTAAGAATGTTGAATATTGGCCCCCACTCTCTTCTGGCTTGTAGGGTTTCTGCCGAGAGATCTGCTGTTAGTCTGATGGGCTTCCCTTTGATGGTAACCCGACCTTTCTCTCTGGCTGCCCTTAACATTTTTTCCTTCATTTCAACTTTGGTGAATCTGACAATTATGTGTCTTGGAGTTGCTCTTCTCGAGGAGTATCTTTGTGGCATTCTCTGTATTTCCTGAATCTGAATGTTGGCCTGCCTTGCTAGATTGGGGAAGTTCTCCTGGGTAATATCCTGCAGAGTGTTTTCCAACTTGGTTCCATTCTCCCCATCACTTTCAGGTACACCAATCAGACGTGGATTTGGTCTTTTCACATAGTCCCACATTTCTTGGAGGCTTTGCTCGTTTCTTTTTATTCTTTTTTCTCTAAACTTCCCTTCTCGCTTCATTTCATTCATTTCATCTTCCAGGGCTGATACCCTTTCTTCCATTTGATCGCATCGGCTCCTGAGGCTTCTGCATTCTTCACGTAGTTCTCGAGCCTTGGTTTTCAGCTCCATCAGCTCCTTTAAGCACTTCTCTGTATTGGTTATTCTAGTATACATTCTTCTAAATTTTTTTCAAAGTTTTCAACTTCTTTGCCTTTGGTTTGAATATCCTCCCGTAGCTCGGAGTAATTTGATCGTCTGAAGCCTTCTTCTCTCAGCTCATCAAAGTCATTCTCCGTCCAGCTTTGTTCCGTGGCTGGTGAGGAACTGCGTTCCTTTGGAGGAGGAGAGGTACTCTGCTTTTTAGAGTTCCCAGTTTTTCTGCTCTGTTTTTTCCCCATCTTTGTGGTTTTATCTACTTTTGGTCTTCGATGATGGTGATGTACAGATGGGTTTTTGGTTTGGATGTCCTTTCTGTTAGTTTTCCTTCTAACAGACAGAACCCTCAGCTGCAGGTCTGTTGGAGTACCTGGCCGGCCGTGTGAGGTATCAGTCTGCCCCTGCTGGGGGGTGCCTCCCAGTTAGGCTGCTCGGGGGTCAGGGGTCAGGGACCCACTTGAGGAGGCAGTCAGCCCGTTCTCAGATCTCCAGTTGTGTGCTGGGAGAACCACTGCTCTCCTCAAAGCTGTCAGACAGGGACATTTAAGTCTGCAGAGGTTACTGCTGTCTTTTTGTTTGTCTGTGCCCTGCCCCCAGAGGTGGAGCCTACAGAGGCAGGCGGGCCTCCTTGAGCTGTGGTGGGCTCCACCCAGTTCAAGCTTCCTGGCTGCTTTGTTTACCTAAGAGAGCCTGGGCAATGACGGGCGCCCCTCCCCCAGCCTCGCTGCCGACTTGCTGTTTGATCTCAGACTGCTGTGCTAGCAATCAGCGAGACTCCATGGGCATAGGACCCTCTGAGCCAGGTGCGGGCTATACTCTCCTGGGGCACCGTTTCCTAAGCCCGTCAGAAAAGCACAGTATTCGGGTGGGAGTGGCCCGATTTTCCAGGTGCCGTCTGTCACCCCTGGAAAGGGAACTCCCTGACCCCTTGCGCTTCCCGAGTGAGGCAATGCCTCGCCCCTGCTTTGGCTGGTGCACAGTGCACTCACCCACTGACCTGCGCCCACTGTCTGGCACTCCCTAGTGAGATGAACACGGTACCTCAGATGGAAATGCAGAAATCACCCGTCTTCTGCGTTGCTCGCGCTGGGAGCTGTAGACCGGAGCTGTTCCTATTCAGCCATCTTGGCTCCTCAATCCCCTCTCTTCTTTTGGAGTTTTCAGTGCCTGTTGTCCATGTGAACCCAAGATTTAGCTCCCCCTTAGAAGTGAACATGTAATATTTGATTTTCTGTTTCTGCATTAGTTTGCCTAGGATAATGGTCCCCAGCTGCATCGATGCTGCTGCAAAGAACATATTTTTATGGCTGTGTAGTATTTCATGGTGTATATGTAGCACTTTTTTTAAAATTCAGTCCATCATTGATGTTCTCTTTGGTTTGATTCCATGTCTTTGCTATTGAGAATAGCATTGTGATGAACATACAGGTGCACGTGTCTTTTTGGTAGAACAATTTATTTTCCTTTGGATATACCCAGTAATGAGATGTGTGGGTCCAATGTTAGCTCTATTTTTGGTTTTTTGAGAAATCCCCAAACTGCCTTCTACAGGGGCTGAACTAATTTTCATTCCAACCAGCAGTGTGTAAGCATTCTCTTTTCTCTGAAGTGTCACCAACATCTTTTTTTTTCTTTTTAATAATAACCATCCTGGCTAGTGTGAAATGGTATCTCATTGTGGTTTTGATTTTCATTGCTCTGATGATTAATGATGTGGAAGATTTTTTTATATGTCTGTTGGCCACTTGTATGTCTTATTTTGAGAAGTATCTGTTCATGCCTTTGCCCACTTTTTAAGGGGATTTTTTTTCTTATTAATTCATTTATGTTCCTTATAGATTCTGGATGTCCTTTGTTGGACGCACAGTTTGCAAATATTTTCTCCCACTCTGTAGGTTGTCTGTTTACTCTGCTGATTACTTCTTTTGTTGTTTAGAGACTCTTTAGTTAAATTAAGTCCCATTTGTCTATTTTTTTTATTTCATTGCATTTGCTTCTTGAGTCTTCATCATAAATTAATTGTCCAGAACAATGTCTAGAAGAATATTCCTAGGAATAGATATATTGACCAATGAAACAGAATAGAGACCAATGAAGTAAAGCTACACACCTAAAATCAACTCATCTTTGACAAAGTTGACAAAAATAAACAGTGGCAAAAGAACACCCTATCAATAAATGGTGCTGGGAAAACTGGCTGACCATACGCAGAGGATTGAAACTGGACCCCTAGCTCTCACCATATACAAAAATTAACTCAAGATGGATTAAAGCCTTAAATATAAGACCTCAAACTGTAAAAATTCTAGAGAAAAACAAAATATTATCAAGAATAAATTGAGGCATTGCATAACAATGGAGTCAATTTTGCAAAAAGACCTAATAATCCTCAATGTGTGTGTAGGCCCCTAACAATAGACTGTCAAAATACTTCAGGTAAAAAAATGATTGCATTGAAAGGAGAAGCAGACAGATATGAGTTTCATTAAATATAAACCCATTAAAGGCAGAAATTTTTTCCTGTTTTATTCACTACCATAGTCTCATGCCTATACAACTGGTTCATACACTGTAGGTTCTTAATAAGTACTTCTATTTGGTAAATATTGTAAATGGCCCCTAGCACATTGTCCCATTTGAATAAATATGAGTTACATCCAAGAGTTGAGTGAACAGCTATTATCCTTGGAAGGAGAAACACTAAGTGCTGTTGTACTGGGAATAGCGTAAGACATCTGTTATACCAAGGACCTTAAAGACAGAACACTAAAGAGTGCATAACTCCGTTCTTTCCATGTATACTTTGAGCTCATATGAGCTAAAATCCCGACTTTTTCTTCCATTCGGAATAATAATGCATAGAAGGCTTCAATAAGGAAGGTGACTATGCTGTTGGCTTCTATAACAAAATGAATCTCATAGTACTACAGCATGTCCTGAGATGTATAATGGCTGGCCCTTATATACATTTTATAGTTTTTTCTCATAAATAATAATTGTATAGTTATTTAAGTAGCATAACAAATCATAAATCTCCACCACAGTAGGTCTGTTTTTGTAAGCCTTCCAAATAAAAGGTTTCCATTGTTTGTGATTGTTTCCAATTCAGTAAAGGGATATTTTTGCTCTAAAGAAACTTTTGAAAACTAATGATAAAGAAGAAACAAACTGAAATGAAGTTCTACATTCCTCAGAGATGTCTAGTGAATGACACTTAAGAATATGATCTCATTTTATATGTATCAGTCACAGCATTTTTAAAAACCCAAAATTTTTAATGAAGTAGTAAGTTTGACTCAATGATATTCTCTCAAAACCATGCCAGTTCTAAAGTAGATGTGATAATAATGATATGCTTGATGGAGTTGGGACCAACCTCTGAAACCTATTTTGAAAAGCATTCTAAATGCTAGTTCCATATGAGAAACACTAGAATGTATAATCTTGTTAAACTTTGAATTACAATGTGAAATTAGAGACTCTCAAGAGTATTGTGTTAATTAAATAAACCACACTATTCCTTAAATGAAACAAAACAGTATTTCTTGTGTCCAGTATTCCTTTAAAACCTAATACTATCCTTTATTAATCAGCTTAATAGTTCCATAACACAATTCCAAAAGGACTAACACTTTCTCCACTTAAAATAGGCATTTTTCTAGGTATATATACTTTTATAGTCCTGAAAATGAGCATTATCTGGAACAGATAACTAAAATGACCCTTTATGACGTTTACTTGTCCTTTCAATTCAATCATTTTTTTACTTTAAGTATTTTGACAGTCTGTTCTGGGCCTACGCACATATTGAGGATTATTAGGTCTTTTTACAAAATTGACTCCACTGTTATGCAATGCCTCAATTTATTCTTGATAATCTTTCGTGCGACTCTAGAATTTTTACATTTCAAAATTGTTTTGAAAATTGCATTTAAAAGTATTGACTTGCTTTTTAATAAATTATTAACCAAGTCAAGAAGATAAACAATAGATTTAATTGTTCCTCTGTGAACTGACAAATAATCATAGTAATTTTAGAAATATATAACTCTTTCATAATTTTTAATTCAGTGTTGATGACAGTATAATTTCTAAAATATGGTCTCTAAAATTGTCTATGTTCATCTCACAAAGACATATACCTCTTAAGTGCCTAGGCATCACTCATTGTACAAAGAGGGCTACAGTAAGATTTTCTTCCATAAGTGTGATACAAAGTGGGATATAGAATGCCAGTATGCAAAATATGAAACATGCAAAATATAAAAATAAACCAAAATCAGATATATTTCTTAAAAGAAGCAGACATAAATCTTGTAGGACCCTCAGGGATTATTTTCTACTGCCATTTTTGTTAAAAAGATGGAAGAGAGAAGAGTCTTTTCAAGGGAAGGGAAACATATCTGCAGTAAATATTTCGGTCTGATTGTTTAAAATGGTGGCATAACATAAAATGTGGGACAAGAACACAAAGTTAAGAGGTGGTCAGATTGGAGAATATTAAAAGTTTATGCGGAATGATTTGGTCTTCAGGTCTCCCAATTAAAAAAATAATGGTGGGAGAGCATCAGCAAGAACAGCTAATGGATTCTGGGCTTTATACGTGAGTGATGGGCTGATCTGTGCAACAAACCACCATGACATATGTTTACCTATGTAACAAACCTTCACATCCTGCACATGTACCCCAGAATTTAAAATAAAATTTGAAGAAAAGAAATAATAAAGATGAAGAAGTTTGAAGACCAATAAGAAAACCATTGCAGTAATCTAGACAAGAGATGATGGAAGTCCAAATTCAGGTAGCAATAGTGAGGAGGTAAAGGATATAACTTTATAAGCATAAGAGAAATAAATGACAAGGAATCAACAAGATTTCCCAAAAAATTAACTTTAAAAAGATGAGATATAGGAAAAAGTCAAAATCAGTTCTGAAATTCTGGACCTGGATGAGTATTTTGATGATGATACCATTAACCAAGTTATAGAATACAACAGGGAACCAGAAATCATTTAAAGGCAGAAAGAAAGAAATTAAGAAGTATTTATTCTTGAAGAACTATGGAGCTTCAGGTAAGTGGGAGTCCATGACCGTTTTCACCCGGGGCTATTCCTATCCTGACTCTTTCTCCCTACTCCATATTCCTACCCTTCATCCCACTTCCACTGAACTCAGCCAATAACTGTATTTTTATCACGAGTTTAGAAACAAAAACCAGCTTCTTCTGCTAGTGAGCACAAACTTGATTTTCACAGAAAGAGGGTAAGAAAGCCCATTGTTTTCCAAGTAAAACAAATTAATTCAGTCAGAAACAAACGGGGAGCCCCTAAACTTTGTTACTCTTGTCTTTCAGTTTTTGTAAGGGCAATCAGTGGAACAGCCAGAAAGTTCACAGAGAAATACTGGAACAGAGAGAGAGAGAGAAAGAGAGGAAGGAAGGAAGGAAGGGAGGAAGGAAGGAAGGAAGGGAGAAAGGGAGGGGGGAGGGGAGGGGAGGGGAGGGGAGGGGAGGCTATAAACTCTCCACAAATACTGGCCTGGCTGATGTGTTTTGTAGGAGCATCCCAAAAAGCCCATTGAGCAGTGAAAGCCAAGTCATACCTGAGAACTGGCTCCAACTTTGGCATAAGGTGGAAGCCTTAAAATCTTGAGGTGTTTGAATGTACTGCCTCTGCTCACATCATTGTCTTAGTGTTATGTTACATAGACACAGGGTTAATCCATAGGAAGTCAGGCTAAAAATAATAATAATAACCGTGCATAGACATCAGGAGCCACAGCAGCTTCTGCAGTTTATGTCTGGACAACATTTTAAAAATAATATAAAATAAAAATAATTCATATAAATGAAATAGAATCTAATGTTCCAAGAATACATCTGATTGCTGTTCAGTTTTCAACAAAAATTATGAAACCTGCAAAAAGCAAAACAAAAACCTAAAAAAAAGATCAGGAGGATAGTGTGACCTATACTCCGGGTAAAAAAGCAGTCAGTAATAAATGTGAGCCAGCCCAGAGGTTGGCTTTAGCAAAGACTTAAAATTAGCTAGTTTAAGTATTTTCCAAGAATTTAAAGAAAAATATGACAATGACTCAAGAAGAGATTAATGTCAATGAAGAAAAACAAATCATAAAAAAAATCAAGAAAAGATTAATGTCAATGAAGAAAAACAAACCATAAAAAATAATGAAAATTTTACATTAAAATTCAATAACAAATATGAAAAACTTTCTGAATGAATTCAACAGAAGATCTCTAATGGCAGAAGAAAAAAATCAGTCAACTTGAAGATAATCCAATAGAAATCATTCAATCTGAAGAACAAGAAAAAATATTGTAGAAAAATGAACATAGCTACGGGGATTCATGGGACAATATATACTATAAAAATGTATACATAAAAATTACCAATAGGAATGGAGGAAGAGAAATTTGATGAAAAACATTAATCTATACATTAAAGGAGCTCAAAAAAAAATTAAGATAAACAGGAGATTTATAATTAAAATCATGACAGTTAAACTGCCAAAAACCAAAGAAGACAGAAATCTTGAAAATAGCAAAAGAAAATGATTCATTACGTAAAACAGGAACATTACACTTAAGTTTTTTAAAAAATTGAACTAAATGAAAATAAAAGCACAACATTCAAAATGCGTAGCATGCTGCTAAAGCTCTAAGCAGTATTTAGAAGGGATTATACATTTAAACCCATATAAGAAAGGAAGACAGATCTAGACAAATATTCTCAGCTTTGACTTCAAGAAGCTAGAAAAACAGAGCAAATCAAATTCAAATTAGGGAGAGGAGAAGAAATAGCAATAAAAGTGGAAATCAATAAAATATAAACCAGAAAAAAAATTAGAGAAAATCCCTGAAGCCAAAAGTTTATAAGATTTAGGTAATCTAATAAAAATAAAAAGAAGACAAAAATTACCAAAATCAGGAAGGGATAAGTGGCCAATACTAAAGACTCAAGACATTAAAAAGAACTGTAACTGAATATTAAGAAAAATCGTGAAATGAGTTAGGGAGGATTCCCTCTTTTTCTATTGACTGGAATAATTTCAGAAGGAATGATACCAGCTCCTCTTTGTACCTCTGGTAGAATTCGGCTGTGAATCCATCTGGTCCTGGACTTTTCTTAGTTGGTAATCTATTGACTATTGCCTCAATTTCAAAGCCTGTTATTGGTCTATTGAGAGATTCAGGTTCTTCCTTGTCTGGTCTTGGGAGGATGTATGTGTCGAGGAATTTATCCATATCTTCTAGATTTTCTAGTTTATTTGCGTAGAGGTGTTTATAGTATTCTCTGATGGTAGTTTGTATTTCTGTGGAATCAGTGGTGATATCCCCTTTATCATTTTTTATTGCACCTATTTGATTCTTCTCTCTTTTCTTCTTTATTAGTCTTGTTAGCAGTCTATCAATTTTGTTGATCTTTTCCAAAAACCAGCTCCTGGATTCATTGATTTTTTGAAGGGTTTTTTGTGTCTCTATTTCCTTCAGTTCTGCTCTGATTTTAGTTATTTCTTGCCTTCTGCTAGCTTTTGAATGTGTTTGCTCTTGCTTTTCTAGTTCTTTTAATTGTGATGTTAGGGTGTCAATTTTGGATCTTTCCTGCTTTCTCTTGTGGGCATTTAGTGCTATAAATTTCCATCTACACACTGCTTTGAATGCATCCCGGAGATTCTGGTATGTTGTGTCTTTGTTCTCGTTGGTTTCAAAGAACATCTTTATTTCTGCCTTCATTTCATTATTTACCCAGTAGTCATTCAGGAGCAGGTTGTTCAGTTTCCATGTAGATGAGCAGTTTTGAGTGAGTTTCTTAATCCTGAGTTCTAGTTTGATTGCACTGTGGTCTGAGAGACAGTTTGTTATAATTTCTGTTCTTTTACTGTTGCTGAGGAGTGCTTTACTTCCAACTATGTGGTCAGTTTTGGAGTACGTGTGGTGTGGTGCTGAAAAGAATGTATATTCTGTTGATTTGGGGTGGAGAGTTATGTAGATGTCTATTAGGTCCACTTGGTGCAGAGCTGAGTTCAATTCCTGGGTATGCTTGTTAACTTTCTGTCTCGTTGATCTGTCTAATATTGACAGTATGGTGTTAAAGTCTCCCATTATTATTGTGTGGGAGTCTAAGTCTCTTTATAGGTCACTAAGGACAAGCCTGGCAGAGACACAACCAAAAAAGAGAATTTTAGACCAATATCCTTGATGAACATTGATGCAAAAATCCTCAATAAAATACTGGCAAACCGAATCCAGCAGCACATCAAAAAGCTTATCCACCATGATCAAGTGGGCTTCATCCTAGTGATGCAAGGTTGGTTCAACATATGCAAATCAATAAATGTAATCCAGCATATAAACAGAACCAAAAACAAAAACCACATGATTATCTCAATAGATGCAGAAAAGGCCTTTGACAAAATTCAACAACCCTTCATGCGAAAAACTCTCAATAAATTAGGTATTGATGGATCGTATCTCAAAATAATAAGAGCAATCTATGACAAACCCACAGCCAATATCATACTGAATGGGCAAAAACTAGAAGCATTCCCTTTGAAAACTGGCACAAGACAGGGATGCCCCCTCTCACCACTCCTATTCAACATAGTGTTGGAAGTTCTGGCCAGGGCAATCAGGCAGGAGAAGGAAATAAAGGGTATTCAATGAGGAAAAGAGGAAGTCAAATTGTCCCTGTTTGCAGATGACATGATTGTATATCTAGAAAACCCCATCGTCTCAGCCCAAAATCTCCTTAAGCTGATAAGCAACTTCAGCAAAGTCTCAGGATACAAAATCGATGTGCAAAAATCACAAGCATTCTTATACACCAATAACAGACAAACAGAGAGCCAAATCATGAGTGAACTCCCATTCACAATTGCTTCAAAGAGAATAAAATACCTAGGAATCCAACTTACAAGGGATGTGAAGGACCTCTTCAAGGAGAACTACAGACCACTGCTCAATGAAATAAAAGAGGATACAAACAAATGGAAGAACATTCCATGCTCATGGGTAGGAAGAATCAATATCATGAAAATGGCCATACTGCCCAAGGTAATTTATAGATTCAATGCCATCCGCAGCAAGCTACCAATGACTTTCTTCACAGAATTGGAAAAAACTACTTTAAAGTTCATATGGAACCAAAAAAGAGCCCGCATCACCAAGTCAATCGTTAGCCAAAAGAACAAAGCTGGAGGCATCACGCTACCTGACTTCAAACTATACTACAAGGCTACAGTAACCAAAACAGCATGGTACTGGTACCAAAACAGAGATATAGACCAATGGAACAGAACAGAGCCCTCAGAAATAATGCTGCATATCTACAACCATCTGATCTTTGACAAACCTGACAAAAACAATAAATGGGGAAAGGATTCCCTATTTAATAAATGGTACTGGGAAAACTGGCTAGCCATATGTAGAAAGCTGAAACTGGATCGCTTCCTTACACCTTATACAAAAATTAATTCAAGATGGATTAAAGACTTACATGTTAGACCTAAAACTGTAAAAACCCTAGAAGAAAACCTAGGCAATACCATTCAGGACACAGGCATGGGCAAGGACTTCATGTCTAAAACACCAAAAGCAATGGCAACAAAAGCCAAAATTGACAAATGGGATCTAACTAAACTAAAGAGCAAAAGAAACCACCATCAGAGTGAACAGGCAACCTACAGAATGGGAGAAAATTTTTGCAACCTACCCATCTGACAAAGGGCTAATATCCAGAATCTACAATGAACTCAAACAAATTTACAAGAAAAAGAAAAAAAAACCCCATCAACAAGTGGGTGAAGGATATGAACAGACACTTCTCAAAAGAAGACATTTATGCAGCCAAAAAACACATGAAAAAATGCTCATCATCACTGGCCATCAGAGAAATACAAATCAAAACCACAATGAGATACCATCTCACACCAGTTAGAATGGCAATCATTAAAAAGTCAGGGAACAACAGGTGCTGGAGAGGATGTGGAGAAATAGGAACACTTTTACACTGTTGGTGGGACTTTAAACCAGTTCAACCATTGTGGAAGTCGGTGTGGCGATTCCTCAGGGATCTAGAACTAGAAATACCATTTAACCCAGCCATCCCATTACTGGGTATATACCCAAAGATTATAAATCATGCTGCTATAAAGACACATGCACAAGTATGTTTATAGCGGCACTATTCACAATAGCAAAGACTTGGAACCAATCCAAATGTCCATCAATGATAGACTGGATTAAGAAAATGTGGCACATATACACCATGGAATACTACACAGCCATAAAAAATGATGAGTTCATGTCCTTTGTAGGGACATGGATGAAACTGGACACCGTCATTCTCAGTAAACTATCACAAGGACAAAAAACCAAACACCGCATGTTCTCACTTTTAGGTGGGAATTGAACAATGAGAACACATGGACACAGGAAGGGGAACATTACACAGGGGGGACTGTTGTGGGGTGGGGGGCGGGGGGAAGGATAGCATTAGGAGATATACCTAATGCTAAATGAAGAGTTAATGGGTGCAGCACACCAACGTGGCACATGTATACATATATAAGAAACCTGCACGTTGTGCACATGTACCCTAAAACTTAAAATATAATAATAATAAAATTAAAAAAAATAAATGTTCCTGAGCAACTCTAAAAAAAAAGAAAAATCATACATTAGAAAATTTAAATGAAATGTACAAATTCCTATAGATACTAAAATTATGAAAACTGACTCAAATGAAAAATATACATTTGATGAAATAAATCTATATAAGTACAAATACAGAGAGTAATTAAAACTTTTCTAGCAAGAAAACTTCAAGATTAGATGGCTTCAGAATGAATTTTATACAACATTTTAAGGAGAAATAATATCAGTTCTACACATACTATTTCATAGCATTGAGAAAGAAAAAATATACCCCAGTTATCTTAAAAGTCCTGTATTACTTAGGCATGAAAGCCAGACATAGATTCACAAGAAAAGAAAATGAATAGAATTCTACACGTTAACCAAGTGGAGTTTATCCCAGAAATGCAAGGTCATTGTAATAACAGAGAGACATTTACTACATATTATATTTATAAAGTAAGGGACAGAAACTGTATATTTATCTCAGTAGAATCAGGAAAAGTATTTTATGCAATTCAACATCCATTTATGTTGAAAACTCACAACAAACACAAAAGTGAGGAAAACATGATCTCTGATACAAAGTGTTTATGAAAAACTTACAGCTACAATAATGACTAATGGAGAATGCCTGAATGTTTTCTCCCTAAAATCAGTTACAGATATGTCTTGTTTTTCACCATTTCTATTCAACATTTTTCTAGAGGTTCTAACCAGTGCAAAAATCAATCAATCATTCAACAACACTCAGATTGGAAATAAAGTACCTCTATCCACTGATGAATTAATTTCATATGCAAACCAAAGAATCTACTAGAAACCTACTCTAATAAGTAAGCTCAGCAAGGTTGCTAGATATGTGATCAATATTTTTAAAATTACAGCTTTATTTCAGTATGCTACCACCTAAAAATCAAAAAATTAAATGAATAAAAATACTTAGAATAGATTTAACAAAAGAAGTGAAAGACCTCCACACAAAAAATACAAAACATGTTCATCCATATTCTTGCAAAGGACATGAACTCATTCTTTTTTATGGAAACCATCATTCTCAGCAAACTAACACAGGAACAGAAAACCAAACGCCACATGTTCTCACTCATAAGTGGGAGTTGAACAAAGAGAATACATGGACACAGGGAGGGGAATATCACTGGGGCCTGTCAGGGGGTGGGCAGCAAATGGACGGAGAGCATTAGGACAAATATGTAATGCACGTGAGACTTAAAACCTAGACGACGAGTTGATAGTTGCAGCAAACCACCATGGCACATGCATACCTATGTAACAAATTGCATGTTCTACACATGTGTCCCAGAACTTAAAGTAAAATGTTAAGAAATGCAAAACATTACTTAGAGACATTTAAAGGGACATTAAAAAGTGGAGGAAAATACTATATATGGGGATAAGCACACTGCATAATTTTTATATGGCACTTGTCTCCAAATAGATATGTAGATTCAGTGTAATCCCTGTCAAAATTCCTGTAGCATTTTTGTTCAAAGTGATAAGCTGTTTCTAAAGTTTGTGTCTCAAAGGAAAAACAATTTTGAAAAAGGCAGCTATAATTAGAGGAAACATACTACTTTAAGAGTTAATATCTTCAATTAAAGCTTCATACATTATACAAAAATTAACTTATATTGCATCTTAGATTGAATGCAAAATGTAAAACTATTAACCTTTCAGAACACAATATAGGAGAAAATCTCCATTGCTTATAGTTAGATAAAGAAGTTTGAGACACAACACCAAAAGAAAATTATGTTAAAGAAAACATAGCTAAATTGGACTTTATTAAAAGTGAAATATTTATTGGACAAAATATAATTTAAGAGAAGGGAAGAACAAGAGATGAACTGGTAGAAAATATTTGCAAATCAAAAAACCCAACAAACTTTAAAAAATATATACTCTGGATACATATCAAGAATATATTTTAAAATCTATGAACTCAGTAGTAAGAAAATACATAATTTAATTAGAAAGTGGGCAAAATACTTGAACAGACATTTCACCAAAAGGCACAGATAGATAGTAAATTATACACAAAAATATAATCAACATCATTAGGCACTAGAGAAATTCAAATTAAAATCTCATTGAGATGCCACTATATTAGTATTAGAATTCTTGCAACAACAATTCTGACTAAGTACTGATGAGGATGTGAAGCAACTGCATGTTTTATAGACTGCTGATGGAAATGCAAATTTTAACGGCCACTCTAGAAAACAGTTTGCTTGTTTCTTATCAAGTCAGAAATGCAATTCTACATAATCCAACAATCTTTCTCCAGTGTTTACCCTGGAGCAGAGATTGGCTAACTTTATCTGTTAAGTGCCAGAAAGCGAATATTTTAGGTTTTCTGAGCCAAATACTATCTCTGTTGCATATTATTCTTTATTTCTTCAACCATTTAAAAACATTTTAAAAATTATATGTGTGTGAACACATTTTCATTTAACTTACATGAATATCTAGAAATGAAATTGGTAAGCCACATGGCTAACACATATCATTTTATATTCCCATCACTAAGTAATATATGTAATTTACGAGGATTCCAGTTTCTTCCAGCCCTCTCTACTATTTCTACACTTAAATTTTAAAAATAATATGTATAATCAACAAGAATGACAATGCCAACTATTGGAGAGGGTTAGGAAAAATTAGAACCCTCATAAATTACTTGTTTTGCTGAAGAGAATTTAAATGGGACAACTAATTTGGAATCAATGTTCCATTTTCTTAAATAAACATACATTTACTATGCAACTTACCAATTTCCTTTCTATATATTTACTCTATATAAATAAAAACATATGCTCACACAAGTAATAGAAATAATAGACATGAATACACATAGCAACTAAAACATAACAGTTCAAATGGAATCAATTAGTGAATTTATAAACAATATGACATACATCTATATAATGAAATACTGCTTGATATAATGAAACAAATTACAAACTCATGCAAAAATGTAAATGAATATCAAATCATTATTCTTTCCAGTGAAAGAAACCAGACACACATTTTCTATAAATCCTTTCAAATAAAATTTCTAAAAAAGCAAAAACTGTAGAACAGAAAGTGCTGGGAAAAGAGAATTTTCTACAAATGAAAACCTGAAAATTTTGTCGTGTTGGAAGTTTTTAAAAATTGGATTATGGGGATGGTTGTACAGATGTATAAATTTACTAAAATTCATCAGATTTTACACTTTCAATGGGCGCATTTTATAGTATGTAAAATTTACATTTTATAGTATGTAAGTTATATACAAATAAAGCCATTTAAAACAGTGGTCAATACTATTCACCATATTTATAAATTAAAAGAAAATATGTCAAGAGACACAGAGAAAACATAATATTCCCTACTATTCATAAATTTTATAAAGCAGTTTTAATAAACTAGAAATAGAACTTTCTTAAAATACTTGATGATATCTACAAAATATTATGAAAAACATTAGAAGCATTCTCTTCAAAATAAGGACATGCCACCACCTACATAAGCATCACGCTTGAAGGTCTTAAGCGAATATTTATGAGTAAGGCATCAGTAGAGCTGGCTTTTAATCCATAGGCCCAGTTACTCAGGCAGTATCCATCTTGTAACATTTTCTTCGGTTTCTTTTTTTTGTCCTGGTTGTCAGTCTTTGTCTCTGTATTAGTCAGGATCTTTGGTTGCAAGTGACAGAAATCCAATTTCAATTAAATTAAACCAAAATGTACATAAATTTACATACAGTATATAAATATATGTGCAGTATGTGCACATATATAGTATATATAATATTATATATATACCTGTATGTTGTAATAATACATATATAGTATTTATAATAGTGTATTCATATCTATAATTAGTGCAAATATATATACCTAGCTGTACTTTCAATATGTGAATCTCAATTTTGTATGTTTGAAACTCAATTCTATGAACCAATCTAGTTGATTACATTTACACCTTTGTTATTATTCAGCAAAAAGCTTTTGAAAGCAACCTCAAGTGAAATCAACTGAAAAATTTCAATGTAAAATGTAAACAGTCCTAACTAGGTGTTTTCATCCCTATTTTACATATAAGAAAACCAAGGGTAGAGATGGACTTCAAATAATTTTCCAAGGCCACTTGCTATATTTTCAAGATCATCCAGGTAGAAATGATCAGGATGAGACCCAAGACTGCTCATCCCCAGCAACTTAGTTCTTCCCAGTAGAACCAGGCATATCCTTAAAGTACCTACTTGGTGTCAAAGCTGGATTCAATCTATCCATATAGATATAACTTAACTATACTATACTGGTCATAGAAAGACAAACTTAGGCTGGGTGCAGTGGCTCATGCCTGTAATCTCAGCACTTTGAGAGGCAGAGATGGGTAAATCACGAAGTCAGGAGTTCAAGACCAGCCCGGCCAAGATGGTGAAACCCCATCTCTACTAAAAATACAGAAATTAGCCAGGCACGGTGGCAGGTGCCTGTAATCGCAGCTACTCAGGAAGCTGAGGCACGCAAATCACTTGAACCTGGGAGACAGAGTTTGCAGTGAGCAGAGATCACACCACTGCACTCCAGCCTGGGCAAGAGTGAGACTCCACCAAAAAAAACCCGACAAACTTAATCAACATTGTTTTCATGAACTTTGCTGCCTGTTTGGACATCATTCCAACCTTTAGAAGGACTAGAGAGTCAATCAACAACATTCCACTAATTGAGAATCACCATAAATAATGAGAGCATAAAATGTCAGAATTTAAATGTACCAAGAGGAAGTGGTCTAATTTGCAATTTCTTCATCTCAGATATCATGATGAATCAGTACATCCATAATTGGTTTGACATTGAGTTTCATAACACAAAGCATCTGGGCTCATTCCCATGGTGCCCAATGAGAGCAATTTCTGAAGCTGGGACAAATTATCCTCTTTAAGAACAACAACAGCTGTCTCAGTGATCTATAAATGTGTCTTCCCCTTTAGCCTGGGAGAATATTCATGTCGCAGAGAAGCAGGGACAAGGGTATTATGGGAGACATGGCCCTCATGGAAAACCAACTGTTCCCCATCTATCTTTTTGGTGGCCAATGAGCCTTTATTCACCATACAGCTGTGCCTTCCCATCCTCCTGATTAGACGCACCTGCCTGCTGCACGCATGTCTGATCATTAGATACATTTATCAGTATGTGGAAAGTTCCCTTTTCACATTATTTCTCTGTAACCTCAAGGGTAAATCCTTTTCAGAGACTCAACATCTGAAAAAAACACATCGGTAGCTGTATTAAGAGTCAAAAAGAAAAATCCCTAGATCTGGACCTCCTATGAGTCTGATATGTGTTCCAGGACTAAGAGTTTAAAATGAGAGGGTTATTCAGGTGACCCTACTACTCTAAATTCTTATTCTGTTTTTTTTTTTGTCCCTCCTAATTTCATACTGATGGAAGCAAAGATAATAAGGTATAATTATTTAAAATATCTCCATTATATTTAGTTAAGAAATATAAAAAAGAAACTTGCCATGTAAATGGCTCTGAAATATGACTCTGGCTCATATTTCTCCTGGAAAATTCACAGCAATTTTTCAAATTGAGTATGAGAGTTATGCCACTGTGTTCTATGACCCCACGAGTATATCATAAAATAATAACGGCCAATGCACTTTATGCATTTCTTTTTTTGCTAAATTTAACAAATCACTAAAGACTAATAAAACCACTACTATTTTTCCAGCAATAAGATGGTTATTGTGGTGGGTAAGGAATAACTGATCATCACTTTCTGCTGTCTTCCTAAAGGTACCTGTGAAAAATTGAGTTTCTGGTAATAAATGACACTGGAAATCTTGCCACCCCTGTGCCCCACAAATCCTTTCATGAACTCTATGGCTCTACTCACTTGAATGGACAAACATGATAAAAATAACGCTTTTTCTCATTTCTATGTCCAACAAATTGTTGAGGAATTTAACGTATATTTTAAAGTCAGAGTTTAATCTAAAATATTATAAAAAGTAGAAGCTTGCCATTTGACTCTCAAAAGACTACTTTTGTAATTAGCTTATTGAGATAAATTTTCAACAAAATTCTCATTAAAATCCCCTTGGTACAATCTTCTGTACGATTTGATAAATTTGGACAAATGTAAACAATAGCTCCCACAACAATGAAGACACAGAATATTTGCATAACCACAAAAAGTTTTCTAGTGACACTTTGTAGTGAATTCCCTGCCTCTAACATCAACCCTACTAATTACTGATCATCCTTTTTTCTCTGTAGTTCTAGTTTTATAGAATGGCATATAAATGCAGGTGATTTGTTGTTGTAGTTGTTATTGTTGTTTTTGAGACGGAGTTTCACTCTTGTTTCCCAGGCTGGAGTGCAATGGCGCTATCTCGGCTCACTGCAATCTCTGCCTCCTGGGTTCAAGTGACTCTCCTGCCTCATCCTCCTGAGTAGCTGGGATTACAGGCGTATGCCACCACGTCTGGTTGATTTTTTGTATTTTTAGTAGAGACAAGGTTTCACCATGTTGGCCAGGCTGGCCTCAAACTCCTGACTTCAAGGTGATCCACCTGCCTCGGCCTCCCAAAGCGCTGGAATTACAGGTGTGAGCCACTGTGCCTGGCCTATAAATGCAGTTTTGATGTCCAGTATTAAGCTTTTGAGATTTATTTACATTGCTGCATATGTCAGTAATTTATTCCATTATATTGCTAATTAGTGTTCCATTTTCTGATATCCCAGACTTTGTTTATCCATCTGCCACTTAATGAATATTTGTATTGACCAGTTTGAGGATATTATGAGTGAAGTTGTTATTAACAATTGAATGCAAATCTTTGTATTAAGATATGTTTTCATTTATCTTCAGTAAATAACTAGGAGTGAAATTGCAGGTTATAATGTAGGTACAGGTTTCACTTTATAGGAAACTGCCAGACTGTTTTCCAAAGTGGCTATACACTTTTTCATACTCACCAACAAAGTATGAGATTCAAATGCTTTGTATATTTGCCAACATTTGGTTTAGTCAGTCTTTTTAGTTGTAGCTATTGTAGTGATATTAAAATATCACATTGTCTGTTTTCATTTCATTTCCCTGATAACTAATAATTTTGAACATCTTTTAATATGCTTATTTGCCATTCCTGTGTCTTCTCTGATAAAGTATATACTCAGATCTTTCGCCCATTAAAAAATGATTATTTGTCTTCTTTTTTAAGTTTTATTTTGTTTTTAATGGAAAAATAACAATTCTATATATTTATGGGTTACAATGTGATGTTTCAATACATGTGTACATTGTGGAATATTTAAATCATTGTAATTAGCATATCTATTGCCTCAAATATCTGTCTTCTTGTTATTTCCCTCAGTGTTTGAAAAACACATTCTATAGTTATACACAAAAAGTGGCATTATTGCAGAATAGGTATGTGTTCTTCATTTTATAAGATATTGCCAAATTATCTTATTTGCTTGTGTTAACTTAATAAATACACAATTGACTGAAAATAAATTTCACATATTACAACCATCTAATCAGTTTTGAAATATGTATACACTCTCAAATCATCAACACAATAAAGATAACGAACACGTCTATCTCTCCAAAAGTTCCCTTGTGTCCCTTTGTAATCTCTTCTCCAGTCTTCCGCACCATCCTCAGACAACCATTAATTTTCTCTGTGTCACTATGGACTGGTTTGCTTATTACAAAATTTTATATAAATGGAAGAATATATTATGTATTATTTTGGGTTATTTTCCCACTAAGCCTAATTATTTTGAGATTTATCTATGGTACTATTTATATCAATAGTTAATTTCTTTATACTTCCAAGTAGTATTACATGGCATCGATATACCAGAATTTGTTTACCTCTTAGTGGACATTTGGATTGTTTCCAGTTTTTTCTATAATATCTAAAACTGCTGAAAGCACCTGTGTACAAGTCACTGAATGAGCATATGCTTTCATTTCTTTAATTTATTTTTCTATAAGGTCAATACCTAAGGCTAGTCTAACAGGTCAATAATGATAAGGTCAATACCTAGAAGAATATCTGGGTCATATGGTAGGTATTCCCTTATCTTTTCAAGAAAATGCCAAAATATTTTCCATGTTTGTTATATTATTTTAAATTCCACCATGTACATATATGGCATCCAGTTCTTCTACACCTTCATTAACACTGTATAGTCATTTTTACTTAATTTTAGACCTTCTAATATGTGTACAGCTGTATTTTTTGTAGTTAATTGGCATTTCCCTAATAATTAATGTTGCTGAAAATTTTATCATGTGCTTATTTCTCATTTAGGTATCTTCTTTGGAAGAGTGTTCCACTGAAATATTTTGTCCATATTATTGTGTACTATCTTGTATTTTCCACTGGATTTTCTACATAGGCAATCATCTTTTCTGTAAAGATGTTATTTATTTATTTATTTATTTCCAATCTCAATGCCTTTTATTTGTTTCTCTTGCTTTATTCCACTAGCTAGATCCTCCACTAGAATGTTCAACAGAAATGGTGAGAGACGGCATCCTTGCCTTATTCCTCATCTTATGGATAAAAGCATTCAGTTGTTTACAATTAGATGACAGTCACTGGAGGTTTTCCATAGATTTCTTCTTTATCAGGAAAATAAAGTTTCCCTCTATTCCTAGTCTCAAACACTTATTATTTGCCCTTTGAAGTGGCCATACGGATTTTTCTTTTTTTAATATGTTAATATGGTGAGTTGAAGTGATTATTTTCTGAGTGTTTAACTAACTTTGCATTCCTGTCATAAATCTCCACCAATCACCATATATTATTCAGGTTTCATATCGTTGGGGTTAATTGGCTAAGGGTTTGGTTAATAATTTTTGTGTCTATATTAATGGGGAATATTGGTCTGTGGTTTTCTTTTCTTGTATCATGCCTTTTGTCCAGGAAAAAGGCAAATTATCTTCCTGTAACTCCACTTCCAGATCCATTGTCAGATGAACGTATCCTTCCTTGACTCAAGAGAAATTCTATAAATTCCTGAGTCCTTAAACATTCACATAAAGCACTGCTGTTAGCTACTCTATATCAATGAACATTTAGAAATCTCTTTAAATGGACACATATAGAACATAACTCATTGAATATTACCATACACAAAATCTCTCAGGATATTGAGTGGAAAACATTAGAAACAGCAATGGACAAAGTAATAGAGTAGATGAATAAGAACGAAATCAAAAGCACGGATGGAAAATTAGTTTATGGAATAAAGACATGTTGTATTTTGCTACTAGAGTAGATGAATATAAATTTTCTTAAGATGTAGATAGAATGACAATAATGGAAAACATATGAAGAAATAAAGCAGTGTAGCTACCAAGATATATGACGATGAAATACTGTGAGGGCTCCAGTACAGAGCTAGGTATAGGAGAGGAAGAAAAATAAATGAAAAGATTATATAAGTGGTTTGGAAATTATGCTATATTGATAAAGGATAAAGGACTGGCAATCTATAGTGAAGGATGGCTAAGAATCAGTGGCACACAAAGTAATTAAACTGAGTGTATGTGTTTGAATCAACGATATTTAGCACTTATTGTTGATTTTTTTTTTTTTTTTTTGAGACGGAGTCTCACTCTGTCGCCCAGGCTGGAGTACAGTGGCGTGATCTCAGCTCACTGCAAGCTCCGCGTCCTGGGGTCACGCCATTCTCCTGCCTCAGCCTCCCGAGTAGCTGGGACTACAGGCTCCCACCACTACGCCCATCTAATTTTTTTTGTATTTTTAGTAGAGATGGGGTTTCACCGTGTTAGCCAGGATGGTCTCGATCTCCTGACCTCGTGATACGCTAGTCTCGGCCTCCCCAAGTGCTGGCATTACAGGCGTGAGCCACCGCGCCCAGCCTATTGTTGACTTTTAATGTCAGAAACCTAGGAGAGGACTTCAGCTTCCACTTCTGACATACTGGCTTCTATTATAGCCCAATCTTCTCACTGAGAAAAAAAAAATTTTAAACAATATAACATATACAAGGAGGCAGTGGTTTACCTGCAATGGGAAGCAACTAAGGTAGCCAATACTTGAGAGACTGAGGTCCCAGATAATTGAAACACATTCAATCACGCTAGCCACCTCCGTTCCTTTATTCTCAAGAGGCATTTGTAGATTGTCAATGTGGAACATAAAGACAAAGTGGCAACCTAGATATTTCAACAGTAATGTCCTAAGGTAAGGGAGATAAAAACAGAAGTTCAGGGTAACAAGGAAAGCTAGAATCTGAGGATCTAAGACCCCAGAGAAAATTGAGATGACAGTCCACAGACTGTCTTTTAACATTGTCTGTTAATGTCTTTTAAACATTGTCTGAATTTTAACTGATGCACATGTGAGAGGGCAAGAAATCAAGTAGTATATAACAACTAGGAATATAGGAAATTAAGGAGAAATGTCAGCATTCTTGAGGAATTGGAGGTGGGGATTAGTTTCAACGGCTGCCAAAGAAAAGAAGCCCATGTAAATCTGCCATTTTTTAAAAATGAAAACTCTGAAAGTCTACACTCTAGGAATAAAGACATAAGAAGGGAGACCAGTGTTCACAATACCGAAAACCCAGGATCAAATCATATCAATCCAGACCGAAACAAATTAATCCACCCCTAATCTAACTGCTAGTGACAAGAAAATAAATCCTCTCAAGAGGAATGTAATATACAGAAGCTCTACAAATTTTTGTATAATTATTCAGCATTAGGTAATATTTCCAGAAGGCACAGAGACAAATCCAAATTAAGAAAACCAATTTAAAAAAACACACATAATAACATGCCCATAGGTAAATCAATATGTTGGAATTATAGCTATGGTCTTAAAGACAGACACATTTGATATATTCAAGAAAAAACATAGCGAAATGAAGACATTCATGGTTTTTTAAATCAATGAAAATTATGAAACTAAAATATATTTGCTAAAATTAAAAACTCAAGAAATGGGTTTAATAACAGAGTGAATACAGAAAATAAGCAGTAAAGGAAGTAAAGTAGAAAACGCAGTTTGAAAATACAGAAAAGAGGAATGTAGAGCAAAGATAAGACTGACAGGCTGCATTTTGAATAAAAACGAAGAAAAATAGAAGACAATGGAATGGCATGCTTCAAATGCTGGAAGAAAGAAAAAAACTTATAGTCTAGAATTTTATATCTGGAGGAAAATACTCTTTATTAAATAGTATAAACTTGTTGTTAGTAAATCCACACAAAACAAAACAACACTAAAGGGAAACTTTCAGGAGAATGAAAGCTATTCCATATAGAGGTCTATTAATGTAGAAAAGAATAAATGCCAGAAAAGGAAAATATGTAGGTACAGATAAACACTGACTATATAAAACAATAATATTAATGTCTTCCAGGCTTAAAATACACAGCAATAGCACAACAGGCTTGAGGAAAATGTGAATTAAGTCCCACGAGAGCTTTGTATTATCTGAAAAATGGTACCAAATTATAATTTGGAGTAGTCTGAATAATTCAATTATGAATGCATAAATTTATAAGGTAATTACTAAACTGAAAGAAGAAAATATAAATAGCAATATCAGGGAATTTTTTTTAATTCTCAAGTAATACAAAAGAAGGCAAGAAAAAGGTAAAACTAACAAAGAATAGATGAAATTCATTAGAAAACTAGAAAACACATAGCAAGATATTAGGTTTAAATCTATAGCAAGATATTAGGTTAAATACATAAATTTATGTATTTGAACTGTAAATGTGTATGTATATATATTTATGTATATATACACTATGTATTTCAAATGAATTATTATAATGTTCATGGAAGTATTATTTACAATAGCAAAAGATAAAAAAAAACTAAAATATCCAAAAGAGTAGAATGTTTGAATCAGTGATCACAAATAAATTTATGATACACCCAATGACACAGATGAATCTCACAACCATAAATCTGTGCAAGTCATACACAAATCTCTAAATATTGTGACTGAATTTACATAAAGTTCAAATATAAGCAAAACTAACCTAAGGTGATAGAAGTCAGCATATTGGTTATATTTGTGGGTGAAGGCACACTTGTTCTTCTGATGTTTAGGTTACACTCTTTACCCTGATGAGGGTAAAATTATCAAGATTTACACTTATGATTTGTTAACTGTAATGTGTGTGTATGAAAAATCAATAAAAAATGAAATGTTATTTTACATTTTAGAAAAAAGCAGATGAAATGGAGAAACTTGACAATAGAGGTTACCTAGGAGATTGTCATGGCGGGCTGAGGAGAAAGTAAGTAGCATAAATGATAGTAGCCAGGTGAAAGAGACTGCTTTGAAATGACTGCTGAGTTCTGTCTGATCCTCAAATTTATTCATTAACATAAGTATTAGAGGTTTTATTAGCAATGTTGAAGAGTGGGCAAAACACAAACTGTAGATGCAGACCTAGGATCCTCTTCCATCTTTACAAACTTATGTGTGAGCAAGTCTGTTTATGTCCTTTGTCCAGTTTTTAATAGGATTGTTTGTTTTTTTTCTTGTTGAGTTGTTTGAATTCATTCTAGATTTTAGGTATTAGTCCTTTATTTTGGAGGCATAATTGCAAATAGTTTCTCCCATTCTATAAGTTGTCTGTTAACTCTGTTGATCATTTCTTTTGCTGTGCAGAAGCTTTTTACTTTAAATATCATGTGTCTATTGTTTTCATGGCATTTGCTTTTGGGGTCCTTATCATAAATTGTCTGCCTGGGCCAATGTGCAGAAGAGTTTTTCTTATGTTGTCTTCTAAATTTTTTATAGTTTCAGGTCTTATGTTTAAGTCTCTATCTTGGGTTAATTTTTGTATATGGTGAGAGATAAGGGTCCAGTTTGACTCTTCTGCATATGGCCAGCCAGTTTTCCCAGCATCATTTATTGAATAGGGTGTCCTTTCCCCATTGTTTATTTTTGTCGACTTTGTTGAGGATCAGATGGTTGTAGGTATGTAGCTTTATCCTTGGGTTCTCTATTCTGTTCTATTTATCTATATGTCTATTTTTGTATCAGTACCATGCTTTTTTAGTTACTATATATTGCCTTGTAGTAGAATTTAGAATAAGATAATGTAATTGCTCTAAGATTTGTTCTTTTTGTTTAGAACTGTTTTTGGCTACTTGGACTATTTCTTGGTTCCATAAAAGCTTTAGGATTGTTTTCTAATGCTGTGAAAAATTATGCTGATAATTTGATAGAGATTATGTTAAATCTGTAGATTGCTTTGGGTGGTATGGTCATTTTTACAGTATCGATTCTTCTAACCCATGACCATGGGATGTTTTTCCATTTGTGTCATCTATGATTTCTTTTAATCAGTTGATCCCTGTCATCCTTGTAGAGAGCAGAACTAAATGAGATTGAGCCAAAAAAAAAGATACAAAAGATCAACAAAACAAAAAGTTGTTTCTTTGAAAGGATAAACAAAATTGACAGATTGCTAGCTATAGTAACCCAGAAAAGATTCAAATAAGTATAGTAAGAAATTATAAAGGTGACATTACAACTGATACTATGGAAATACAAAAGATTATTAGAGACTACTATGAGCACCTCTGTCCATACTAACTAGAAAACACAGATGAACTGGATAAATTCCTAGAAACATACAACCTCCCAAGACTGAACCGGCAAGAAATAGAAATTCTGAACAGACCAATAACAAGTAATAAAATTGAATCAGTAATTAAAAGAAACTTCTAATTAAAAAAATTCAGGACCAGGTGACTTACAACTGAATTTCACCAGATGTACAAAGAAGAGATGCTACCTATCTTACTGAAACTATTCCATAAACTTGAGGAGGAGGGATTCTTCTCTACCTCATTCTACAAAACCAGTATCACCTTGATACAAAAATCAGGCAAGGACACAACAACAAAACTACAGGCCAATATCCCTGATGAAAATAGATTTTAAAATCCTTTACAAAATACTAGCTGAATACAACAGCAGATCATGAGATAACACGTTACGATCAAGTGGGTTTTATTCCAGTGAGGCAAGGATGATGCAACATATACAACTCAAAAAATGTGATTTACCATATAAACAGAATTAAAAACAAAAGCCATATGATTTTTACAATAGATGAAGAAAAGGCATTCAATAAAATTCAGCATTACTTTATGAAAAAAATCCTCAATAAACTAGGCACTGAAGAAACATACATCAAAATAGTAAGTGCCATATATGACAAGCCGACAACCAACATCACGCCGAATGGGAAAAAGTTGAAAATACGCCCCCAAAGAACTGAGACAAGAAAAGGATATCCACCTTCACCACTCCTAATCAACATAGTACTGGAAGTCCTACTTAGAGCAATTGAGCAAGAGAAAGAATAAAAAGCATACTATTTGGAAAAGAGGAAGTCAAATAATCTCCGTTTGCTGATGAAATGATTGTACAGCTAAAAACCCTAAAGAATTATCTAAAAGCTTCCTAGACATCATAAATGACTTCAGTCAAGTTTCAGAATACAAAATCAACAACAAAAATCACTAGCATTTCTATATATCAATAACATTCAAGCTGAGAACCAAATCAAGAACTCACTATCATTTACAGTATCCACACACAAAAATAAAATAACTAGGAATACATTTCGCCAAGGAAGAGATCTAACATATTTTACCCTCATCTAGATATTACCTTGTGAGTATTTACAGGTAGAGATCTTTTACTGTGGCACTCTAGATACATGGAATTGCCTTCCTTATAATTTTGAGTCTCTCACATAGTCATCTCCTCTGAGAAGCCACTACTGAAATGCTGTATTCCAAGCTATGACTTGTCATTTTGGTATTATAGCTGTAACCTGTTGTTGAAAGTAAATTATCGAATTGCCTTTACATAGAAAATAAGTCACTAAAGTAGAATTCCAATAATAGGGTCCTAATGAATTGAGGGGGATGACTAATGAGCTTAGTTCCAATTTTATAATCTCTAATCATTTTTCACTGGTTGATTTCTGGAATGGTTTCCTGCTTGAACAGTAGAGACAATACCTGCATTTATTCATTGTTAACCAGTCAAGGCTTTAAGGAGAATACATACTGCACAGTGGTTTGCAGAGGCAGCTGGACCACTGTTAGTTTGTGCATGCAGAAATATTTGAAGCATTATCACTACCATGTGGATGTGGATATTCCAGGAGTAAAAACCGCCCTTTTCTGTTTGGGTTTGCCTTGTCTCTGAATTAAGTGATTCTTTAACAGGTATTTAGGTTGATAAGATCCATGCTTTAGGATTACTCAGTCAACAAATATGAAGGTTAAACTAGGGATAAAATAGTGGACTTGTAAGATTAGTACTGGCAGGAACTGATTGGGTACCTGGATAAAGGCAATACAGAGAAAATGGAAAAGGTGTGACATATTCAGGAAAAGACAGGATATACACACATAAGAAATTCAAATTATTTGGGGCTGCTACTAAGAGCCACTAATGTCAGAAAGATTCCCATTTTACAGGTGAGAAAACTAGAAATCAATCAAATGTGTTTTTCCCCAATGTCACACAGCTTGCTTTTGTTAAGCGGTAGGATCTCGGCCTCCTTATCTTGCCCTTTTTACCTATAAGTTCTGAGGAATCCTGAGACCAAACTCACCTACCCCAAACATATTAACAAAAACATATTCATGTATTCTAGTGATTCCCAGAAGCTTTATTGCATTTGGGTAAATCACTTAACCCTCAGAAAGAGGAGTGAGGTATCAGAAAGAACATAAACTGACTTCAAACAGACCTGTTTATCTCAGGTGCCCCACCTTCTGGTAGTGGGAACTTACTTAATATCGCTAAGCCTCAAAGTAATCAACAAGGAAAAGTAATCAGGCTTATTCCAAGGGCTAAGTAAAATCTTAAACACATATAAATAACTAGGTCCCATGTCTCACATAAAGTTAAGATCTGCCATGCCATATTGAAATGCTTTATCAGAACACTGTGAAGCAGTGTCCTCACTAAAAAATAACTTAAAAATGAGGTCTATTCTGGAAGTCCATGTTCCCTGCTTAACAAACCAAGCAATGAGTTGTTTCCTCACATAGGGGACATTATCATGTCATTGGACAGAAGCTGGCAACAGAACCCTAACTGCTTGCTGGACCCTTTTGTGGAAAGCAGGTCTAAGTCTCTAGAACTTAAATAGTCCCCAGTACTGCCCAAGCAGCAGGGATATGTGGGAAACAAAACTGTATTATCCATAAAGACAAGAATTGGTTATAAATTTTTGAGGAACTGTAGCTGCATTGGAGGATACTTGGAACAGATACAGATATACAGCGACAAACAAAAAAAAAACTATTATTTTATTGAAGTGGCTTGTTTCAGCACAGGGAGGGGAAGGAAACATACAATTTTTGGAGCACATGTTTAGACATCTCACACATGTTATCTTATTTCACCCCTTTAACAACTCAGGAAGTGAGAAATGATAATCCTCATTTTTAAGGTAAAAAATGAGCCTCAAGTAACTTTGCAGTGCATATAGCAAGGAAGTTACTAAACTCAGATTTGAACTAATATAGTTTGTTCTAAAGCTCATGTTCTTTAGATTCCATGTTAGGTCAGGGGGGAATTTTGCCTCTTATTTTCTGTGAGAAGAAAGCATGCATGCATAGACATGAAAATTGAAGTTAAGAGATGAGCTTATGCCTGTAATCCCAGAGTGTTGAGAGACCAAGGTAGGAGGATCTATTGAGGCCAGGTGTTGGAGATCACCCTGGACAACACGGCAAGACCCTGTCTCTACAAAACACACACACAAACACACACAAAATTAGCTGGGCATGATGTCACACACCTATAGTCCCAGCTATGTGGGAGCCCGAGGTAGGAGGATCACTTGAGCCCAGTTTGAGGCTGTAGTGAACTATGATCATAACACTGTGCTCCAGCTTGCGTGACATAATGAGACCCTGACTCTTTAAAAAAAAATTAAAAGAAGGTATACCAGCAAAGGCCCTAACAGGAAACAGATGACTTACTCACATAGATTAGTTTTAGGAGAGTTCAGTAACTATAAAACTGTACAAAGATTATGTACAAAGGTATGGGCAGGATTAACCAAGAAACGCAAAAGCATCATCAAATTCACAGTAAAAGGAGCAGCTAGCATCTCTACGTCTGAAAGGGCAGAGAAAGAAAGCAAATACCAAAATCTCTAGAGATGTAGCTAACAGAAGAGAATCCTAAAGGTGAAAAAGCCTTCAGTAGAGGAATACAGTCACTGTCAACCCATGGCCTAAGAGGAAAGAAGTCAGACGGATCATATACACCAACCTTAGTTTCCTCCCATCTTCTAGTGCTTCCCATTAGTCAAATCACCTGGAAGCAAAACTAAGGGAGTCCTTTGTTGTAGTCCAAAATTTCTACTTCCAGGAACAGAAAAGAGATGCAGAGTAGTGGATCCAGATGGGCAAATAGGGAATATCCAATAATTAGTGAGAATTAAACTCAAGGTGACAGGGGAAACTGAGCACATTTACATGCCCAGCCCAACGGGATGTTAAACAAGCAGCAGCCTGAGCCCTCAAGAAAATCCTAATCGGCAGGAATGGATAAACCGTGTGTGGGCTGAGTTATTATCAGCATCTGTGGGTCTGATTTAAAAGAGTGAAGAAAATTTTCAGAGAGACAGTGACTTTTGGTGTCAGGTGAAGGGTTCATTTAGTATTAGAGAGTTCTAACAGAGTCAATGCAAAGAACACTAAAGCAAGCACTTACTAGTCACTTAAGTCCACGCCAGATTTCATTATCCTCTCCTCAGAGAAAACTAGTATCTCCCTTTATCGTGTACTTATTGCACTTTGGTTTTGTGTGTGTTTTTATTATTATTATTAAGTTCTGGGTTACATGTGCAGAACATGCAGGTTTGTTACACAGGTATACACTTGCCATGGTGGTTTGCTGCACCCGTCAACCTGTCATCTACATTAGGTATTTCTTCGAACGCTATCCCTCCCCTACCTCCCCACCTCCTGACAGGCCCCAGTGTGTGATATTCCCCTCCCTGTGACCATGTCCTCATCGTTCAATTCTCACTTATGAGTGAGAACGTGTGGTTTTTGGTTTTCTGTTCCTGTGTTAGTTTGCTGAGAATGATGGCTTCCAGCTTCATCCATGCCCCTGCAAAGGACATGAACTCATCCTTTTTTATGGCTGCATAGTATTCCATGGTGTATATGTGCCACATTTTCTTTATCCAGTCTATCATTGATGGGCATCTGGGTTGATTCCAAGTCTTTGCTATTGTGAACAGTGCTTCAATAAACATACGTGTGCATGTGTCTTTATAGTAGAATGATTTATAATCCTTTGGGTATATACCCAGTAATGGGATTACTGGGTCAAATGGTATTTCTGGTTCTAGATCCTTGACGATCTAGATCCCCACACTGTCTTTAAGTTTAAATTGCTCGGACATTTTTTATTTTCCATTTTAAAGTAATAGATTACCACAAAGACAATAAACAAAGGCAGAAAGAAAAAAACTGTAAGTCATGATCCCACCTCCCCAAAGACATTCACTGTTCACACTGTATGCTCAACACATTTTCCAAGAATAAATTTTATTTGCTCAACACTTTTTTCAGATATATTTGTGTTTGCCTGTTTTACATACTAGCAATCATCCTTTCAATGAATAGTTCTTAAAATGTGGTTTTTAAGATAAGTGGCATGGACATCATGTGAGAACTTGCTAGAAATACAAATTGTTGGGTCTCATTCCCGACCTACTGAAACAGAGACTGGGTTTGAGACTTAGCAATCGGTGTTTCAACAAGCCTTCTAGGTAATACAATGTACATTGACATTTAAGAACTATTTCTCCAGACACTATTTTATATTCTGATTTCTGCACTCAGCATTATAAATATTCACATTTTCCCTATTATGATTAGCACAATTGCTTCAATAGCTGTTTAAGAGTTTCTGGACTAGGTAATTCATATCAACATTTAATCATTCATTCATCCGTTTTATAATACCCTGTGTACCTTCTATATAACAGATACAGTTCTAGATGATATGGATACAGGATAGGAATGGAGAATATTCTCCTTAATAATTACTGCGTTAGTTATTACCTATTATTCACCATTATAATTAATGGTAAAGCTAAACATCTTTTTTAATGTAAAGACTTTTCCCTCTTGTATTTCAGAAGGAAGGAAGGAAAGAATACATAAATCAGCATGACTTGGAGTACCTTATATTGTCTTCAAAAGAGTATCTTTCATTTTTCCTGTGATTACTTTCTCTTGCATTAAGGTTTTAAAATTTGAGGAAACTCAATCACCAAAATAGTTCAATCTTGGCTTTTTCTTTTCCTTACAAAGAAACATGAGAAATTCCAGTTAAACTCCAAAAGGAATGTAGTATCTGCTATTAGTGCTGAAAATATGTGGCCTCAACTGTTTGATGTAATTCTTGTCCAATTTAGTGGCTGTTAAAGCATTTCCATCATTGCAAGTGCAGTAATCTTTTATTTCTTACTTTAAGGGAGACAAATATGTGATTTTTTTTCTCCAGTGCTATTACAATATTTGCTGTGATTCCCAGTGTGGGTCTAGCATCCCACTGTGCTTATTAACGTCAATACCTTCGCACAAACATGGCCAATAGGCCAGAGAAGATGCGTTTGAAGACATCTCCTAAGCTTCAAGCTGTTTCAGGAGATAATGCTCCTCTCAGATCCCTGAGACATGTGTTTAAGCATATCTGACTCTTTGTCCCTTTTCATGAATTTGTACCCCTTGTCCTTCAGCCTGTTGACGTAAAACAAGACTATCTTGGCTATTACAGATACTTAATAATATTAAATTTCCATAGGGGAGAGCTCAGGTCTAGTTTACTCTCTTCCCGAAAGATTTGTTGGGCCATTTACCATGGAATAAGAGAAAGGGCACAACCTGTTACACAAAAACAAATAAATGCATGTCCTTTTCCTCCAAAAGTGGGGGTTTTGTTCAATTATAGCCACATAACTGAAAAGAAACCCTCCAGAACAAACTGTATTTGATCCAAGATTATTGGATATGTTCTCCCATAGATATAATAGAGATTACAAGTTTCTTAAGTAGACGCCTATCTGCACAATAATCTTAATATTAATTCCACTGGATACTCATATATTTTCTCATTTTCAATAAGTAGTAATTTTTATTTAGCATTTTATCAATAAGAAAGTTAAGGTTGTGACAGTTTCCAGAAATTAGATAAAGTCAACCCACTAAAATACAACAAATATATCTGATTAAAGAGTCGTATTTCTACTTTTTATGTTTCATTTATTTTAGCTGCTTATTTTTATCTCCACTATTATTTTCTAAAGTTTGTACTAATTAATATTTGCTGCCAGCAATACTCAAAACTTAATCCTTTATCCCAACTTCACTAACAATGTTATATTTTATTTTTAATTTTGAAATAATTACATACTCATAGGCAATGGGCAAAAATAGTATAGAGAGATGCTATGTATTCTTCACTTAGTTTCCCCTGATGGTTTTGTAAGTATAGCATAATAACAAAACCAGGAAACTGACATTGGTACATTGTGTGTATGTGTTCAGTTCAATGCCGTTTTATCACATGTCAATTCATATAACCACTACAGCAATCAAGATATTGAACTAGTCCATCACCACAAAGATCTCACTTGCATTACACTTGGCATACACATCCCTTCCTCCCAACCCTAAACCCTGTAAACCATTAATATAACCTTGGGGTGGCATGAACTAATATAATTTAGTTTTGATTATGTGTTTGCTTGAGTTTTTTTTTGTTAATATACAGTCAATTTAATTTTTATTTAGTCATATGCATTGATTTTTTTTTCCTTTGAGAGGTCTTCTGCTGCTTTGACCATTAGAAAGCCTTTGTCTCTCCAGAGGTTGGATGAACATACTCTTTTATTTTCTTAATGCCATGTTATGGTTATTTATTTCATGTATCTCTTTAAACAGTTTGGAACCTAGTTGTTATGTGATTTTTTTTCCATCAAGCAAACCAATTGTCTTGATAATTTATGTTAAAAACAACTTCTGTCACTTATTTGTTTTTCATGCTTCTTAAAATATTGAAAGTGCTCACTAAATGCCTTTCCCATCATTTGGGTTCAGTTCTGGAAACAGGAAATTGACCATGTGGAGATGGAAATTAAGGATCCTTAAAAGGAACTGCACTATGTTCTTCATGCCACAACAAGTGCCACCACTAGGTGTACCTCTTTTTGTAATCTGGCTAGCCATGAATCCAGAGTACTGAATGCAGTACAAAGCAACCCTGGGTCACAATCTGGGACAACAACAGAAACTAAGGTACAAAATAACTGAAAGCTGAGCCAGAGACAATGTCAAAAAGTCTTGCAAATTCTGGGTGAATCTTCTTATTGACCATTGTGGGGCAGAATGAAGCAGTAAGGCAGTATGTCGGAAGTGTGATGGGTAATCTGTACCTGGTGGGACTAGATTTTCCTCCCATCTGAAGCATTTAAGATTTTAATTATTGAAATACATATTTATGGAAAAACATGAAAACTAGTAGTCCATCTTGTAAGACCTAATTCAACAAAATCTCCTCTGTAAATTATCAGATCAGTCTTTCCTATCTCTAAACTCTTAAAGTCTTTGATTGGCTGCCTATGTTATTAGACAAAAGGACATATCAATGGCTAATGTGGGGAAACTTACTAAGTGAAAGGGGCAAGTTTAGATGACCTAAGGACCTAGGATATCTGAGGCGATAGCTCCCAACATTGCTTGTGGCTTATGCATAAACTTCTTTGATCCAGCAACTCTGAAATTATGAAAATGCTTTGGCCCAAAGGAAAGAAAAAGAAGAATGTGTGATGTGTGATTATGGGGAAAGGTGAGCATAATTCTATAGACCTATAAATAGGGGATTTTATGTGGACTAGATAATTCCTAAGGTTTCGCCCAATGTTTTGTTCCATGTATGCTATTATTTTTCCTGGCATGTTGACTGTCCTTGTGAATATTCTATGAATTCTACATTTGGGTCTTTAGAGTAACAACCACTAATTGGTCCACTAGTGAAATCAAGAGGTGAAAGTTTATCACAAAGTAATTCCCATGCTTGCCTGGATGAGGAATTATGAGACCAACATATTTCACAGTGGTATAGTAGAATTGACCCATTAAAACAGCAATAACACAAATTCTGCCTCCTCTAATACACTCTTAAAAGCAATACGACTAACAGCTCATTGGAATTTTTCTTTCACCCCCATATTCCAAAGCAATTTGTTGATATTTGTATGGTAACATTTATCACACTATTTTCCTTAAAATTTGTATGCATCTATCCCTCTCTCCATCCTATTAATATAACTAAACCATTCTCCTAAGGGTAGGAGAAATAGTTTACTCTCTTTATTCTTCAATGTCTATCACAGTGTCTAGGCCTCAAAAATGTTTAGTGAACATTGGGTTGTACTAAAGAAACCATAAATATAAAAGTTTTTTCAGGGAACGTGCATGTTGTTACCTAAATACTGTCAGCTACAGTGATTAAGAATGGGGGCTTTCGAATTGCAAAGACCTGGGTCTTAAGTGCTATCTGCTACTATTTATCTGTGTAGATCTAAACATTTTTCTAAACTCTTTAAGCCTTAATTTCCTCATCTGTAAAAAGTATATAATGGGATTTATACAACAAGGATGATGGAAGTAATTATCAATATAATATATAAAATGTTTAAACAGTGTCTAACATACAGTATGTATTTAATAAATATTAATAATTATTTAGTTAGTAAAAGGAAAAAGTGACAGAAACACCTGTTAGAAAGTCCAGTTCTTAAGTGGAGATTCTATTTAATTAAAGGAATTGGACAACTATTACTATAATCTTAATCAAACATAGAGAACAACTGAGCAGTTATTCACTAGGAGAAGGCACAGCAGTATTTAGGTGTATTCTAAAGTCAACCTCTGGAGAATTGATTGTGAACTTCACTCTTGACATGATGGCTAAATAAACAATTACTTATTAACTGCTGCCTGGAGGTTCACTTTTTAATCTTCTGAACTAGTGATAAAGTAAAGATTTAAAAATCAGGCTATAGTCAATTTGCAGCTAAGGTGAGAAAGTAACAGGAAACGGGGAGGCTTGTGTCAAATGGAAAAAACACAATTTAGTTGTTGACCAAGAAGATGGGCTAAGGAGACATTTTTTAAGGCTAAATATACTTGGAACAATTTACCTTCCACTAACGGGTGACTAGGACACTCCTCAATACCATTTAATGACTTTCTCCTGAAGGGCACCAGAGCACCGCCTTACCCTAATTTGCTCTTTTCTTTCCATTGTGAGAGCAGCACCTCAATTACCTGTGTATTTAATGTTGACAATGTGTTATTTATATGATGGATACTTCTCTGAGGGTTGTAGAAAATTGGATGTTTAAATGATCACAATCACTAGACATTCTGATGAAGAGAAATCCTGAGAGTCAAAAAAGTCTCAAGAATCACAACAGACCTGGACAGCTCTCATAGGTAAAGTCGGACAGTCAAAGGTCTGAATTCTGGCTTGCCACCAACAAATAGTGTGACTGTGGACAAGTGCATGCACATCTATGACTCCCAATTTCTTTATTTGTAAAATGAAAATAAAAGTATCAATCTCACGAGGGTATAAGTAGGCAGGTCAGAGCCAGAGAATGAGTTTTTTCCCCTTGCATCTGTGTTTACTCCATATTTAGAATTCATAGCCCTCTAATCTCAAAGAATTGACAATGTAATCAATCTTTAGCAAGGAACAGTTTTAATATGGACTTTTAAGGTTGTCTAATGCTTTAAAGAACGACTTCTCACCAAGTCTTCTTTGTGATACTCTCCCAATGTCCTTCAGAATACAATTGTATTATTTAAGTTAAATTGTGTTCCTGTCTTTCCAAGGAGTTCATACCCCAACTATCCTTCCTGTTAAGAACTGGTAGAGATCTCAGAGATACAATAAAGCACTTTCTCACTCTGCCTTATCTTCCCCAGCTATGAGCTTCTGATGATTTACTTTCATTAAATCTAAATCTGACAATGTAATTAATTTTGTACATTGCTGCCAGTAGGGGGCAGCTACCCTAAGGGGATTAGTGATAACTGTTAAATAAAATTTCTTGCATTTAAAACAAAAGAAAGTTTTAGAACATATTACTGAAAATCAATTTCTTCCTGTCAGATAGTCCAGAACATTTTAAATCTTTTCTCATTTGCTCAATGTCTGATAAGCCTCACACATCCTAGGTATCTTGTGTAATGCCATACGAAGTGATGCATGTGGAATATAAGATTCAAACATAGTACAATGACATAAATTAAGATTTCTTCAATATTCCTTAGTTTTTCTATTTCTGGAAAAGTGATCCTCCTAAGATGCTCATGAAGAGTGGCCATGTAAATGAGGGAGGGTCTGTAATTTTTTTTCAGCGCTACCTCACTTTTACACAAACACATCATCATGGAGAAAGAATGCTTTACTACATATCTCACTAAATGAATAAGCTTTGTTTTAAAGGAAAGACTCCAGACTGCAACTCAAGAAGCTGGACCATTTGTCTCTATGATCCAGAAGATCCCATAACATTACAAATATCTCTGGAAATGTAAAATAATCTGTGAATTCTGTGTCATATATCCTCATAAGATTTACAGAAGAGGTCTTTGGGAGTTTGGGAGTAAAACTAAGTTATTTTCAGATAGTATTTGTACTTCTTTAGAGAAAAATAGATTAATACTTATTCCTGGAGGCTAAGTTCCTGATAACACACCAAGTGACTATGCTAAGCTGTCATAAGTTGCGTAGTACTTGGTCTACAAAACCATAAATATGGTAATTCCTAAGTATACTCTATCACCAAGTGGAATTATATAGTGTATTGGGAGCTGTGCTAGTCTTAAACTCAGGTCTCAGTTTAGGAACAAATGCACACATTTCCATCATACTTCCTCCTCCTCTGCTGCCACTTCCCCTCAATATAGACCCATGGGTTATGGGTCATTTTCTATTATCTTTTATCTGAGAAAAGAAATGATCAGATACACAGATGACTCTGCATAATGTCTTAGCATAAATCAAAATCATGATGATGTACCATAAATCAAATATAGACTTCTACATTATGGGCATTCTACCCTAGGGGCCCCTGAAAGAGAGTGAAACAAAGAAATACTTCCAGCTTGCAAATCTTTAAGTAATACCCCTCTTCATCAATTGATACTCAAAGAAGATGTGGCACAAAGTAAAGATACACATAATTTTTGGCCAGTAGCTGATGACTAGTTAAGTGATTAGGGTCTTTGAAGACTGGACAAAAATGTTTAGAACTTAAGTGTGTGTGAGAGCCCCTCAGTATAGACACAAATGCGATAAGTTTTGAGTTTTTTGTCAATGTTCTTCAAAGGGTGGCCATTATGAAGGTTATAGGATTATTTTTCTTTTTGTTTTTAATAATCTGGTAGACAAAATGATCAATTAATAAATTTCACTCATTTTTCTTTCCTAATCACCTCAGTGATTGGGCAAAGTGTTCTTGAACAAAATGCTTTTGTTAAATGGAGGGTAAGTTTTAGATCAATATAGTATGTTCTACACTGCAAGAATGACTTGTTACCTGTGCTACTGAGGATCCAGTTTGCCAAAAGCCAATATCCCCATGCCCATAGACAGCCTTTGCTATACAACAATTAACTATGAATCTCAATGGCACACAACAATAGCATTTATCTCTTATTCATTTGCATGTTGGCCGAGGTTCAGCTGTTTAGGCTGACTAAGGTTTGGTCTTGTCTCAAAGGTAAAATTTGAGTTTATGTTGGCTTTCTCATTTTTCTTGGACCAGCGTTTAACCAACGTACATTCATATCACGATGAAAGACAAAACAACAAAAAGACCAAGCTGAACTTTGCAGACAAAATTTATTGCATGCTCACAGCATGACTGCTTACATATTATTGCCCAAAGAAAGTAGCATGGCTAAAACCAAAGTGAAGAGGTAGGAAAATATAACTCTCCCTCCTAAAGGCCATGGCAAGAGTATGTATACATAATATTACTAGAGGGGAATGAAGAATTAGAATTGACAATTATATCCTTCACAAGTATCAGACCTTGGTAAAGAAGCCCCCTACATGTGGTGAACTGAATTATGTTTAATCCCTTTCTTCTTAGAGAGGGAACTGATTTGAACTAGCTGGAATGTCACTTATTTTGGATTCATGTTTGATTCTTCTGTCACTGAGGGTTCTGCTGATATCATTTATGGATGTGTTAAATTTCTCATACATTGTTTTGCTACCTGTATAGCTAATTTTACATTTGGGTGTATAACAATAACAATAAAAAATGGCCCCACAAGGTTTGAAGAAAGAAGATGTTACTTGTATCACGCAATAAGAAATTAAAAGTAGATCAGCACTTCAGCACTCTAGTGCTGATACGATCACTCCACAATTCCCATAATAGGCCAATACTATCAACATTTCAATTCCATGACCTTATCACATTAGCTTTAATTCTTATACTTGTACGATACTTAAAGTAAAACATTAGGAATCAGGCAGGAACATCAGGGATGGGGAGTGAAGGGGAAAAGGTTTCTTTTAGCAAGAATTTGTGTTTGTTTGTTTGTTTGTTTGTTTGTTTTAAGAGAAATGGATATGTTCCTCAGGCCTTCTGCCTAGATTTTATGGGTTATAAATTTTCTACAGGATCACATCTAGACTGAAGGTACTTAGAGAAAAAGCAGAGGAATATTAGAGCTGGTTTGCACTGATTCGCCAGAGCTGATTGTGTGTATGTCTTCCTGTCACGGTTTGAATGTCTATCTGCTCCTAAACTCATGCTGAAATTTAATTGCTATTGTAATGATACTATAGTCCTCTTTTATCCACCAGACCCTCGGCAGATGCTCAAAACTACAGATAGTATCAAACCCTATTATAATTTTCTTTTTGCATATATATCTATGATAAAATTTAATTTGTATATCAGGCATAGTAAGAGATTAACAATAAATAATAATAAAATAGAACAATTATGTTATATTATATACATTTAAATGTATTCTCTCTCTCTCTCTCTCTCTCTCTCTCTCTCTTTCTCTCCCTCTCTCTGGGTAACTGGTTGTTAAATATTTACCTGCATACCACTAGAGAAAATGGTTAGGGTTGGGGGATTGGGACAGCCAATCAAGATGACCTTTTATGGAATTTCATGCAAAATTTCTAATCAAGATCACCTTTTATGGAATTTCATGCAAAATTTCTTTTTGCCAATTAACTCATTTTATTGCTTGAGAAGTGAAGCACTAATCTCCATGAAATTCAATAATCTTAACTATATATCCCTTAGGAGCAATTGGCTTTATCACGTGATTAAAGGACCTTTTGAAGTTTTGTCATGAAATTATCCATAAGCTTGTAGCCTTTCTTACAGGATATATAGATCTATATGTATGGGCCAGAAAACCAAAGACTAGAAATGAAAGAGACTCTTTACAAGCTATAGATCACAGTGGTGTAAAAATGATACACATTCAATATCGTTATCAATTTAAAATGGGGTTACATTAGGATAAACCTATCTTAAGTTGAAAATATCATAAGTCAAATGTTTCCTTGAGGAAAACACCTAAATGAGTACTTTGAATAGGAAGCTGAGATTGCCATTTAATTATTTCAGTATCTTCCTTCTCTTAGACTAAAATACAAACATGTTATAATGTTAGCTCAATTGACTGGTTCTAACCATCAGGAGAGAAATTAGTTGCTACACAAATGAAACAGAAAAATAAGGGTGAATTCTAAGTGATTTCTTGGGGTTCTTCCTAGGTTCTGTGTTAATAGACTACAACTAGTTGAATATACTGGCAGGACTACCTCAGAGACAAAAATGCCTAGTTCTTAACAGAGGAATGGGTTTCATGATTAATAATAATAAATATCAAGACACATCTAAATAGTATGCACCTCACACTCACACATCAGGCTTGCAGGACATGGTTTCCAGCTAATGATTCAGGATGTCAACAAGTAGAGGGCAGTTGGTGGGAACACCATGTCATGGCTATCCCGGTTACTCCATAGGAGACATACTCAGTTGATGTATCTTTCCAAGGCTGAGACCCTGTCCTAGTGTCAAGAGCCACAAAACAGATGCTTAGCTCATTTCCTGTATTTACAGATGCATCACTGACATAGTCAACATAATTAGCTTATAGAGTTGCAAAAACTGCCTTTGGCAAGATGTAGCATCTGATTCCAACATCTGGTTTCTGGGTATAATTTCTTGCTAAAATATTGATGTCATATTTCAGCACAATCTGCAGGCCTGTAATAATGACCAGCCACACACAAATGCAGTCACACCAAAACTATTAGATTGGTGCAAAGGTCGTTGCAGTTTTTGCTGCTGAAAATAACGGAAAATAATGGCAAAAACACAATGACTTTTGCACCAACCTAATAACTAATAACTATTTTGGGGACATGGGTTATACCATGGCACAGGACCTAGAAGGGACCAAGCATAACAAGCCTGACTGTAGCCACCAAGTAAAGCATCCAGAATTGAGGCAACAGAATATGGAGTAGGAAAACGATTACAAAAAAAAATGTTAGCTGTGGCTTTGAAGTAAGGTGCAGACACAAGATTTACAAATGCCCAGGTTTTTCTGAAGTGTGGGTGTGTGCACGTGTGTGTGTGTGTGTGTATTTTTGTTTTCTTTATTCTCACATTCCACACTATTTAGAAAGGGTGTAAAGGAATTTAATCCATTAATTGTAGCACATTTAGTGAGGATCAGGACATATCAAAAGCGAAGTAGACATTATTCAAAAGTCTGATAAAGTAAAAGGAAGTACCTATTACATTACATTGTCTTCCTTTAAAATATATGAGTTTATTTTGGCTTGTAGGAGAGATAATTATATAATATTTGGTGAGAGATTTTTTATTGTGGGTGCATTGTGCTTGTTTTGTTTTGTGGTTGTAGTGATAGTGTTCTCTCTGTCTCTCACTCATCTCATCTCACTTGCTCCTACCTTTCTCCCTGCCTTGTCTCTTTCTTTCTCTTTTTCTGTCTCTCTTTCTTCCTCTGACTTTTTTTCTTTTTCTTCCTTTATTGAAAATGGGAAAAATATACATGTTGTACTGAGCAAACAGAGTAATAAATATGGTGGACATTTAGCAACTTTTGACCAGTCTGCCTCCAAACATACTCAGTCTTTGGGGAAATTTCCAACTGTGGGTCATAACACAGAGGCACAGTCCCTGTCTCCCAATTATAACAATTAAGGTATGAACTCATAATTCAGTATTAGCTAAGATGCTTCCACCTGAGACCTTGAATACACATGTAGTAATACACTTATTCATACTCAAAACTGGGGTCAGATTGATAGAAAAAGTTAACACAAAAGAGATGGCAAAATCAGAACAAGTGTGAAGATAAATATTAGTGAGAAAACCCCAAAAGTTTAATAACGTGTGCAGGAGTTTAAGAAGGAGACAAGGAATGGGACCTATAGCATGTAGTTGCCAGGCTAGGCAAATATTTGTCGCCAGCGGATTCTTCCATACACTTAAAAAATTTTTTCTCACACATTTTCCTATACCCAGTGCCCTCTGAGCATCTGCAAGCCTTTTCCATAGCACCATGACACGGCATTCATCTCAGTCATTTTAATTGAAAAGACCTTTTAAAGTTTAACAGCTTTGCAGAGAATAGGCGTTTTTACAATCTGCATATTTTGTGGCATTTGATTTAATTTACAGCACAATGAACTTGTCTTTGACTGTCTGAAACTGACACTTTATATTTACTTATTTTTTCCCCACTGCTTTCCATTAATGATCTTGAACACTAATAAAGTTTTACAAGAGTTGTGACTTCCTGACCAAGCATAATGTTGTTCACCAGTGATAAAACAGAAGGGCAGAGCTCTTCATCTTAAGGCCACACTGAATTTTGCAGAAACGTGTACTTTAGCTTTAACTTTCTTTTCTTATTCTAAATCAATTATTAAAATTTAACAAATACTAATAAATAATTTCAACTATGTATTCATAAGTCTAACCTGTAGATTCAAGTTCCAAAATCAAGTTGTCATCTTAAGATGAACCTGATTGTACAAGCTTCTGTGAATCAAATAGCAACAGAAGACAGATGTTGAGCAGAACTATTTCCTAGATGAATTTTGTGTCACAAATTTCATAAGAAAAGAGAGACGGAGAGAGAAAGAAGGAGAGAAAACACAGAATCATCAGATCACTAAATTTTGTTTTGCTGGGCCCCTTGACAAGTTCTCTGTGTAAGCAGTCCAGAGAGAACACTCTAGTTAGATGGATGCTTTTTCATGCTCTTTAACATCTTTCCAGGATTGTGGTTTCCAGCATCAATGTAATTTCCACATGAGTTAAATTAAGCTATTGATTACCTACAAAGATACATTGTATATCCTGTCCTGAGGTCAATATTAAAATCAGGCATAGTCATTGGCTCTTTTTCTGTAAGCCATCTCATTTTTTTCTCTTGGCATCTTGTCACACAGCAGGAATGAATGAGAAAAACACACTGTTTAGGCCATACAAGAGGGGGCTAATTCTAAGATAGCCAAATCCTTTAATCCTTTCCCTCATCAACTAGGGCTTTAGTTCTAGCACCAAGTATAATAAAATTTTTGTCCTTCAATATGACCCATTTTGAAGGAAAGGTGTAAGGTGTGTGTGTGTGTCTGTGTGTTCACGCGTGCACGTGCATATGTGCACACAAGTGTGTGTTTGCATGTGCACATGCGTGTGTGTGTAGTCTTAAGTTTTCATCATTGTACTGTTGTTATTATACTCAACGTTATTAGAAAGAAACATTATGTAAAATCATTGAGCTACATGTCTTTCCTTCCACACTTTTTATTTCTAAAGTAAAAATGCAATGTCACATGAAGGAAGGAAGGAAAAGAAAAACAATGAACATTCTTCAAATATTTATTTAAGATCTACAAATGCCAGATCTTGTATTAGACTGAGAATGCAATAGTGAACAAGGTACAGTTCATACTTATTATTAAGAGTTCCTATTACCATATGAGAAAACTGAGTCTCAGGCAAGAAAAAGGACTTGTACAAATAAAATATCTTCGTGGAGAGCAGGGATTTGAATCTACATCTGTTTGACTCTAAACCCTGCTCTTTCCATTACCCCGTTAAACAGTCCCCACCTGTTGATGGCGTCAGAGACAGTTTGTTTATGCACAGATAGGTGTTCATAATTCAGGGACTGATAATAATAATGGTATTATTATTGTTATTGTTTTATTAATATATAGCAATTTCTGAAACCTGTATAGTGTTTACCAAGTGTTAGGCACTGTTCTAAGCATTTTGCTTGCATTAACTCATTTAACCTTGACCTTAATCCTATGAGAAAGAGAATATATTCTTTTTTTACAGAAGCAATAGTTGAAGAATGGGGAGGTTAAATATCACTAAAGTAAGTGACAGAGCCCAAATCTGATATTCAACTGTCCTTATTCTATCATCTTCAACAAATGTCAGTGAAGATCTATGAACCAATATTTGAGCCTATATATTATTAACTATATATTGCCATATAGTTACTTGTGGTAAATTGATTATAATTAACAACTCCAATCCTCTTACTGTATCTACACACATTGCTACAGAAGCTTGGAAAGCCTCTCCAGTTTGACAGGCCATGTGACTTGCTTTGACCATTGAGTTTTAGGCATGAAAAGTGCTTGTGTGATTAGGCTTGCCATAGTATACCCGGGCTAGCTGTGGAGAATTAGACACAAAAGCTAATTTACCCAGTGACCCAAGCCAACGCCCAGCCACTCCCCACATATGTGAGCGTATTTTTTAAAAAACTAGATCTTCCAAGCTGAGACCAGTCTAAATCAATGACTTACAGACTTGTGAGCTAACAAAGATTACTTATTTTTTGATCTTTTATTTTAAGTTCAAGGGTTCAAGTGCAGGTTTGTTACACAGTAAACTTGTGACATGAAGATTTGTTGTACAGATTATTTCATCACCCAGGGATTAAGCTTAGTATTCATTAGTTATTTTTCCTAATCCTCTCCCTCCTCCCACCCTCCACCCTCTGAAAGGCCCCAGTGTGTGTTGTTACCCTCTATTTGTCCATGTGTTATCACTTAGCTCCCACTTATAAGTGAGAACTTATAAGTGGTATTTGGTTTTCTGTTTCTGCATTAGATGGCTAAGGATAATGGCCTTCAGCTTCATTCATATCCCTGAAAAGAACATGATCTCATTCTTTATTATGGCTGTATAGTACTCCATGGTATATATGTACCACATTTTCTTTATCCAGTATACCACTGATAAGCATTTAGGGTGATTTCATGTTTTTGATATTTTTAATGGTGCTGCAATGAATATGCGTGTACAATGTGTCTTTACAACATAACAATTTATATTCCTTTGGAAATATACTGAGTTTTGTGATATTTTCTCATGTGGCATTATTGTGGCAATAGATAAGTGATACATTACCCAAAATGGTACTCACTGGCCTGTAAATGAAGGTAAACCCATTCGAGTCCCTGGGTCTGTGGGATAATAAGAACATTAACTATGAGTAAATCCTTGTGCTGTATTTCTTCTGAACAATCTAAGGAAAAGCTCTACCCATTCTGAGTAATATTGTAAAATGATTACCCTCCTCCAATTCCTACTCCCAAACACATATGAGCATCTGTTTTAATCTGTTTTCTAGTCTTTCTAAAACTTGGTTAAAGATAAAATTCATTTAATCATAGGAATAACACAGAGACTGTAGGCTGACACACACACACACACGGTTATGTATGGTTTGGAAATTGTATTCCTTGGAACTTCAGGGCTCTATAGAGATGTCTGAGGGTCAATAGTCACAGCAGAGAAGGGAAGTATAGTATGAGAAGGGAAGAGATGATGGTGATAAGTAGGTAAGGTGATCAGCTCCTTCTTTCTGAAGTTCAGTCAGAGCAAAACCATTTTATCTATTGTGTACATTGGTGCTCTAGATATGAGAAAAGGGTTTTCTGGCAAATACATTACAGACATATAGATAGATTATAAATAGACATATGGAAGGCCACTATCTGAGTTTAATCCCATCGGTTCCCAGCTGAAGAAGAGGCTCAGGGTTCAGGTAGTAGAGAAAGAAGATAATATTGCTTAAGCATATATTCTATGTGCTGGCCATTTTTAACATACTATTTCTATTAAACTCACAACCCTGGGAAATATAAGCTATTCATTTTAATTTTTTTTTACGTCATAAGTTAGGTGATTTATTCATGTTCACATTGTCACAGGAGATAGAACCAGAATTGCTCACTTTTTTTGCCTAATATTGCTACTACAACCAAAAGTAGGGAACTGAAGTGTTATGGTTCAATATCTAGAGGCTGTTCTATTTCCTAGGAGCAAATGTAATCAAGAAATGAATGTCCCACCTGCAAAAGCACCAAAACATATAACAAACAATTGGAAACCAACTAAAACACCCTATAGTGAATATGAAGATAAATAACATCATGAGTACTAATGTATTGCCAGCATCTCTTTGGTAGCTTGCCATAACTATTAGTGAATTGCGCTTTAAAATATTTTATAGCCATTAATTCAACGACTCACTTGCCCTAGATCACAAGAAGCTATAGTCTGGACTAGTTCCAACTGGTAAACACAGATGCAGAAACACAATATGAATAATAACTACAAAAGTATCTCGAATATGTACCATATACCAGGCACTGGGCTAAGTTATTTTACACATAATTTTATTTGAGCTTCACCACAACCCTTTAAAATAAGTTCATTAACCCCATTTTGTATATATGACCAACTTGATCAAGGTACAAAACTATTCAGTGTAAATTCATAATTTGGCTCTAGAACCTCTAGAATCTTTCATTTATTAGCCCTGAAACTAGTAAAACCACATAATGCTTTGAGCCAAATTCCAGTTTTTAAAAAATGGTATATCACCTACCCCAAGCGTTTCTTTGGAGGATTCAGTTACATATGCCAAGTATGTATCACAGTGCTCAACAAATAAAAAGAACACAAAGTAATAGTAATAGTCACATTATCATCATTAAGAACATCACTTTTATTATTAATAAAATCATGTGAATCCCTGATTAATTTATATAACTCTTCTAAATTTGGCTTTTTAAATCTATTTGACAGCACTTGTTTACCTGCTACTCTTACTTCTGTCTCTTTGAATCTATCTATGTGCTGGTTCTGTTTCTGTCTGGACCCTGGTTTGGGGCACCTCTCTCACTTTGACACCACCTGCCCCATTCCCGGGGCCATCATGTTTTCATTAACTCAGTGCTCCGTAACCAAGAGCATCTGTCCAGGCTGCATTTGTCATTAAAGATCAACACCAATAGAAAACTCTAGGCCCTGGAATCATGAGGTCCAGTGTGCTGATTAGCAAGCACACTAGCAGAGTTCCTACTTCTCAAGATTATCTGGCAAAGACTCAAACACAAGGAACAAGAATCAGATACTAGTACTAATATACAAATCAAGAACTAGAACTTCAACTGAAAGGAAAAAAGTGCCTGATTGTTAGAACTAGTGCTCAGTATTGAGGCAGACTAAGATCAAAGCCATTTGATATTCATTCCAAGAATATTTCCTTGGAACTATTTAAATATCTATCATTAGAATTGACTGTAGGTTTTTAGTTGTCTAAGCCAACAGATGGTTTCAAATACTTCTTGTATGAGGAAGGACCTAGGACCAGGAGCCTGACAGTATATTGCTATTTTACCTCTATTTGTTCATCTGTAAAATAAAAATAATATGTCCCCTGCATACCTCAAGATATGTGGAAGTATCAAATGATATATATATGAAAGGGCTATGTAAAACATACACATTTGTATTCTAATTGGCTTCATTCATAGCACTTATTGCCCTTCTAATATTCTTTGCACTCTGCTTATTGATTATGTTCACTCATTAGTATTTATGTCTCCTTACTAGATTCTGGAGGGCAGGAGTCTTTATTTGTTTTGTTCACTGGTTGATACCAAACACTTACTAATAAGAGTGCTTCCTTTACATTAGGAAAGAAAAATGTGTTAAGTAAACATATATGTTAATGTTTATTATAATCTTATACTGGTTAAGATAAATTGATAATATCAATTTCTATTGGCAATGTTGTCTTTACACAGAAAACTTCTAATGATACAACTTTAATTTAAGGATTGGTTAAATGATATGAATTTCAGATCTGATCTCAGGCTGGAGAGAGACTTGTTTCTGGATAGGTAAGACACATAGAGTTCTTCAAATTCCAGAAACTAAATGATAACTTGTCTGCCTAAGAGACTTGCTGGCCACACCTACAGCAAACATTGCAGAATTTCCAAGGCCAAATAGCTTAATTTTTATCCTTAAATTCAGTTACAGCATGTACACACAATTCCACTTAACTAAAATTATTTTAAATATGGTTGGATTCAGCCAAACAAATGTCTGTATTAAATCAATAACACCAATTCCCTGAATATAGCTATTTCCAGCTGGTCATTGTGGCTGTACGTAATCACCAAGTACAGAAGATTGGGATGCATAAGTAGCATGTGATTGTTGCACTCACCTTCTCTAGGATTGGGCTCTCAATTTCCTCCCTTGTGGGCCACAATCTGCATATAAACATGAACAAATAGATTTTTTGGAAGAAGACAGTAAGGCACTTAATTTGACTGTGTGATGATTCATCAAATGGGAGAAATAGAGATCACATGCCTAAGAACCGAATCCCTCCACCCATACAATATTAGAATATATGAGCTTAGACAGGTATGGCAATACATAGCCTGAAGGTTTTCTGAAGGATGAATTGCAGGAAATAGTGACATCTGAAAAGTGTCTTAAATAATAGGGAATTTCCTTGATAAAGAGAGAACAAGAAGGCACCAGCAGAAAGAATATCATGTGCAAAGGCTCTGAGGTTTCAGGAAGCATTAAAAATTGAGGGAAATACTGATATTCAGCATAGCTAGAGCATAGGGTGAGTGCCAATTGGAGTAGGACTCCTAAGAGTCATTGACGGACATTGAACCAAAATCCTTGGTAGCCTCAAAGCACATGATAAACTCCAAATGTTGTCTAAAAATAAACATAGCTAACATTTACTGAGGAAGGACTCAGTGCTAGACACAGGTAACTTGCCCCAAAGTCAAGGTCACATAGTAAAGGGAGGGAGCCAGGATGGGAACCCAGTCAGTCTGGCTACAAAGGCAATGTTCTCATCAAGTACATTCTAAATTTCTTGAAAGGGACCTTAAACCTGAAGACTATGAAGGATCACTGCCACAACGGAAAGACAGCTTCTCTGAGTTACTCTCACTGTGCATCTCGTGCATGGGTGGAAATGCAATGTGTTCTCCTCCCCCAAAGGTCAGAGTGCAATATCTTCTCTGTGGGCATGTTGCTGCATCCAAAGCTCTCCCAGTGGCTGAGCAGATGCCCTGTCAGATGGTAGCCACTTGGACCTGGGCCCCACTGTGGCAGGTGGCCAGGACAATTGCCTTGTAACAGTTGTAAATGTCACCATCTCTCACAGACTGGACAGCTGGACAGAATGCTCAGAGCAAAGCAGGTGCTGACCATACAGCACATGGTTTTCCTGCCCAGAGGGAAGAAAATCAGTGTTTCAGAGCACATCCAGCACTGTGCCTATGGAATAGTTCTTACTGCACTGAACAACACGCTCCATTACACTTGGGAAGCAGAAGAAATATCAAGGAAAAATGTGATTATTTATTCAAAAACGTTTCTGTTTTCATCACCCTTCTGGCTACCCTGGCTTTCCTGATCTGCATTCTGCCTACCTGTTCTCCTTCATCCTTCTATGTTCAAATTAAGTATGTCTTCCTCTGTAAAAGCTTCCCTCATCTTGCCCAGAGTCAACTAACAGACAATCCTGCCATTTTGGTGCTCAGGCTTATGGGGGGAAAAGACATGTGATAAGGTGGAAATGCAACTTAGTGTGTGAAAAGTGCTACATGGCCCAAGGGAGAAAATGACAACTTTCTTGGAAGGTCCATAGAAAGCTTCACTGAGAAATAAATGCTTGGTTTGCATCTCAAAGTATAAGTCAGAATTCACTAGGTAGGCAGACAAGAATTTGAAGGGAATCAAAGTAAAGAATCACAAGAGCAGAAGCTGAGAAGTTGGTGGCGTTGGGTAGTACTGAGCAGTTAAATAGGGCCACAGTGCAGAAAGCTTCATGTAAAAAATGTATCAGTTTGCTTTTGCTGTGTAACAAACTACAGCAAAACTCAGAGGTGTGCAACTATAAGCTATGGGACTCTAGTTATGTCATCTGGACTTGCTCATTCAAGTGTAGGGGGCTCTGCTCTAGACAAGGTTCAGCTGGAGCAACACTGTCTCGCTTGTTCATCTTCCTCCTCTCACGACCAGCAGGATAGACTAGGCATATACTTCTGGTGGCGATGGCAGAAGCACAAGAGTAAATCAGGCCAGTAATCCAAATAGTTTTCAAGATATTGCTTGTGTCACATATGCTAATATCTCTTTAACTAAAACATGTCATGTAGTTGAACATAGAGTCAAGGAGTGAAGGAGTGAAGTGAGCCCCACCCTCAGTGAGAGAGCACTGTGCTACATGGATACCAGAAACATTATATCATTGGAGATATCAGTATACATGATAAGTAACTAAGAGGTGAGTCTGGGGATGAGGTGTGAACAAGATCATGAGATGCACTGTAAACCATACTAATGAAATTTTCACTTCATTTCCCATCTTACAGGAAATATGATACTAAAGTATTTTAAATGAAGAAATGACATGCTTGTATATGCATTTTAGGAAGATCTATCTGGCCTCTGTAGAAGACACTTTGGAGGATACCAAAAGTAGAGACTGTCAAAGCAGCTAAGAAGCTAAGAGTCTTAAAGAAATGATTTTAAGTCAGGCAGTAGCTGTCACAGAAGACATAGAGATAAAGAAGTTTGAGTAGAATATATAAATTTTGCACAATACGTTTATCTGCAAACAGTTATAAAGGCAGTGGTGAGGGAAAGAAGGAAGCTCAAGATGTCTGTCTTAACTGACTTGGCTAAGGATAGCCTTATCCAAATAAAAAAAAAATTCATAGAAAGCAAGAAGCAAAAGAGTTATCGCAGGAAAACAATAGGTCAAGCTTGGACATGAGTAGCCTGAGAGGAAGATGTCCTGTAGGTGTTTGCAGTTGGAGAGAATTTTAATCTGGAGATAGGATTTAAGAGTAACTGGACACAGACAATGGAAGTCTGGAGACTCAGAAAGGTAAGAGAGTTAAAGGGGGTGTAGGATAAGAAATTACCCAATGGGTAAAATGCACACTATTCAGATGATGGTTATACTGAAAGCCCAGACTGCACTCCCATGTAACAAAACTATACTTGTACTTCCTAAATCTATAAGAAGTATTTTTTTAATTTGCACAGATATTGTTTTTAAAAAAAGAGTGGCTGGCATTTATATAATAGTGAATGCTGTAACTGTGAAGGTGACTACTCAGAGAAAGACTAAAATGTATATTGAAAACCGTAGAAGCTAAAATTTGTTATTAGAATATATTTTGGGATCACTTTGAGAATCAGGAGCAAGCCATGGACTCACTCCTAGAAACATGAGTGGGCACATGCGAAACCATTTTCAGACACAATTTCAGACAGCCTGTGCCTTCCATAAAGTCTCTCCAATAGACCCTTTAAGGATTGGAGAGATTAGAAAGCCCTGATTCAAAGGATAAACAGAGAGAAAAATAACAAATCAAAGATAGGAAAAGGAAGAGAAGAGTGGATAGAGACAAAATCTGAAGGCCAGGGTCCTGAGCTAGAGCTCACTAGGTGCTAAAGTCCTACGTAAGTTGGAACGTTTAGAATAGACCTTCAGTACCAAAACAGTGTTGAGGGCAAAGACCTGGAGACAAAAGAAAAGAGACAGTGAAAGACAAACAGTAGTCCCCAATTAACTGCAGGGGATATGATACAAGACCTTGAGTAGGTGCCTGAAACATAGTACATATAACCCTGAACCCTATATATACTGTTGTTTCTATCCATTCATACCTATGATACAGTTTAATTTATAAATTAAGCACAGTAATAACATATTAACAATAACTAATAAAATGGAGCAACAATAACATACTTTAATAAAAACTCTTTCAAAATATCTTAATATTCTCAGACCCTGATTGCTCATAGGAATTGAAACTGCAGAAAATGAAATTATGGATAAAGGGGGACACCTGTATGACTTTCAGGCAGCAACCGTGTCTCAGGCCATCGCAGGCATGCACGCTCTCATCTCGCCTCACTGGAATGTGGGTGTGAGTGACTTTACCGCCTGATTTCTCAGCACAGGCTCAGGACCCAGATGTGAAACCAACCCGCAGAAGCCACATGTCAGTAACTGTGGGTCCCTTTAGGGGAAGGCAGAAGCTAGGAGCAGGGATTTGGTGAAGGTTATGCAAAATTATCATCAACAGTCACAATTACCAAGGATTCCTGTGAAATGCTGAAAGTGTGACAGAGAAGCTGGCAAAACTTATTATATTAGTACCCAAAGAGTAATGCAATCTCCTACTTTCTTAGAGGGCTTCTTGTTCACTAGCACTAGTGCTCAGTGCCTCGAATAGCATCTGGCAAACAATTACAATAAATATGTGTCACAGGAATTAATAAAAGCAACTCTGTGAAGCACCCAAGAATTTCTTCTCTTCAGGCTTATAAATATTATCCTGCTCTAAAACATGTCAGCTGCTCCAGTGATCAGTCTTGTGCCTTTCTAAGAAAGTACTGAGTCTTTATTTCTAATTAATTCATTTTATTATTTTTAGTTCACCCCAAATGTGAGACATTTGGAAAACTCAGATATAATGTAAAGTATTTTATTATCATTTTCTAGTTCTCTCTGGCGCCAGGCAAATTTGGCTATAAACAAAAGCTAATAAACCCTGATTTAAGGGCCATAATGCCTCTAGTGTGTGTACTAGGAGTACAACAAGATGATGCAATACCACAAGGCCCTGTTTTAGTTAAAAGTCACATTAATGACTTCATCCTTCATAGTTGCCCAAAGAACCCTGAGAAAGAAACCTTCAACTCTTACATCGTTTTCTGTCTTAAGGGTAATGAACCATATGTGTAGACAGCTGCACTGTCTGTAAACTATGGTCATTAATTAGACAGGAGACAGGACACTTCCAGGGAGAGGCGGGTGGAAAGAGAAGGGTGAGACTTTGAAAAGTCATGGCGATTATTAATAACAGAAAGGGCAACGAAAAGGGTAAGATGCCTGTCCTCCATATTTCAAATACATTACATTGCCCACAGCAGTGAAGTAGCAGAAAGGTCTGGATAGCATGGAGAATGTTTTGGACCTGCATCTGAGGCCAGAGTTAAACAAAACAGGGTACCATAGGCAAGGATACATGTAGATTCACATACAGAATTTTGAAGACTATGCCAAGTTGGTGAACCATTTTCCTAAGGAATAAGAAGTCAATTTAGTCTAAAGGAGATACTGAATTACAGTACAGAATGTAAATCAAAGAACACAAGGAGAGAACATCAGATTTGAGCTTTCCCCCGAGTTTCAGGTATGAATATCTAAGATATCAGATGCTTGGATAATTCAGGCTAAAATTATGGAACAAGAGTCCAAGTTGGGTTAGAGCAAGCAAGAATAAAGGCTATGACTAACACAGATTTTCACAGCTTAAAGGCCAGATCCAGGTAGAGAGGTGGCTCCACCCCATAGAGGCATGCTGTGCCTCCTGATATCCTTCTTCACTTTATGGGCCACATGTGGGACACATCTCTAAAAACATAAATGTAGACACAGAGAATACCAGAAACAAATGTAAGCACTCCCATTTCTTAAACATTTTGCAATCATTATCAATTATTCACTATACTAAGGCCAACAAAGGCCAGTGTCTGTACCAGCATATACGTACCCATAGACAGGAACTCTACTCAACACTGTACTTTCAGTACCTCACATACTGGCCAAAACAGGCTCAATGGGAATTTCTCAAATAAATTAAATCATATATTTATTGAAAAATGGGAGTAACCTCTCTACAAAAGAATCCAGAAACGTACTGAACAGAGAACAACAAACTGAAAAGTCTGACTGATAAAAGCGTGATCTTTGTTTCTGCTGTGTGAAATGGTGATCACAACTAAGTGTAAGTATAAAGAAAATCTGGGACTGAAAGGCCAGATATATTGACAAAAGGGAAGGAGAGTTAAAGAACCATTGAACAGTTATGTACAGCAGAGTGATATGATCAAGTTGACATATGATAAAGTCCCTCTGGAAGTTAAATGGCAAGTGGGTTAGTGGGTAGAGTGAATTACAGCGGAAAGACCAGGAAGACACTATTGTTTTCATCTAGACAGAATATAATAAGCACGTGAATTAGGACTGTGAAAATAGAGGGGATGGGACAGATATTAATAGGGTAGTACTGATGTGACTTTGTGACTCTTGGATATTAGGACGGAAAAAAATAAAAAAAAATCTGGGATTGCCTCCAAAGCACTAACTTCAGAGCTACAAAAGTTATTACATTATCAATAAATCTTTCATGGATTAATAAATAAAACATGTGTAATCTTTAAATTCTTATTATTTATAAAAACTGTGCTGATAACATTTATATGCTCATTTTTCAAAATTCAGAGAACATTTGTTGAGAGCCACATAACTACTGAGTTAAATATTGAATGTGGCTGAAAAATGAATGAAAGAAGGAAGAGAAAGCACCATGTGGATTATAAGCATGTGAGGATTGCCCTGTTCTCAATTTTTCTGCCCCAGTTTTCATAAGGGAAGATTAGAGCTTGTCAGATTCAGACTTAATTTTGGATCATGAAACATGGACACTATGATAGTGGCCAGCACCTCTCAATTGTGTGATTGTAAAGGCCTAGAGAGGTGACTGCCAACAAGTCTGGACCACGGCCCTTTCTGAAGCCATGTGTTAGTAAAGGGAATTTTCAGCATTGCTAATCCACATAGCAACAGGCTGGCCATGTGGATTAGCAATGCCGGAAATTCCCTTCACGAACACATGGCACACTGCCCCTTACACTTATCTCCAAATTAAACCCTCTTCTGAGCTCCCATAGCATATTGTATTTTTCCCTTTTGTTTTATCTACTATTATCTATAGTAGTATATATTTATTAAGCACCTATTATGTGTCAGGCACTACCCTGGACGATGTGGGTATACCAGTGAACAAAACAAACTAGACTATGTAAATAATAAAAACAACCACTATGATGTGGTTTTATTATTTTTTGTTTAGGTTTATGTCTTATACCCAATAATAAAGGATAAACTCTCAGATAACCTTCAGAATAGTTGTATTCACACTTACTTCCCTTCTCCTTTCAGTGAATAAACTCCTTATACCTCATTTTTTAATGTTAACTAAGTTTCAGACATGTAAGATAATTTTGCACTCTTGAAAACAAGAGTTGCCACAGTATTAAAATTGCCTAGTAGAATCTTCTACAATTCTGTTATTACATTTCACCTTAATTAAAGAGTTTGCACATCAGCAACTTTTATTATCATTAATGGAATCTAATATTGAAAATACAGTTTAATTCAATAAGCATTAATTGAGCACTTACTGTACATGAGTTCATATGCTATGTACTGTGGATATGGGATTGATTAAAGCATAAGCTATCAAATTTTGCCAGAGAAAACAGATGTGTAAGTACACACTGCATAAATACTGATAATGTATTAAGTTAAATACATGCAACTTACATACAAGTTATAGGTAAGACACAAAAATGGAGGGATGTTCTTAATAGTCTAGAATAATGGCATCTCCTTGGATTTTGATAATGAAATGGAATCCAGTGGCAAGACTTTCCAAAAGGAGAGAACTCACCCATCCAAAAAAATCAATGTGGTAAACACAAAGTAATATCAAAAACAGGACCTACATAAAGGAAAAATACTGATAAAAGTACAATCTCTTAAACATGTGGGAATTCATCCATATTAATCAGATCAGCATTCAAGGTATCAAATACTTTCTGTGCACTCCGATACACCAAGATCTCAACATCTGGGTTTGCAGAGGCAGGATTACTCTTTATGTGGTGTTTCTGTAATGAGAAGCTATAAAATGTAGTAGTCAGATGTTAAAGACCTATATGAGTGCTAAACCCATATATAATCAGCTAGGATTTTAATTAGGCCTGAGAGAACAGATTAGGTTTCAACAACATTAACAATAATAATAATAATATTAGGTAAAACTTACTGAGCATTTACTGGAGACTAAGCCTTGTTTCAAGCATCTTATTACATAAGTGGATTCACAAAATAGAGAAACCACAGAAAATGCAGTCTGTTTCTATTGTTATTCCCACTTTACAGACAAGAAAATGGATGCACAGAGAGAACTGAGTAATTTGCCCAAGGTCACAAAAGAGGTAGAAAAATTAAAGTCTTATAGATAATTAAAGTATAGAGTGGGGAATTGGTGTTGGTAAATTCTACATCATTAAATAGCATAGGAACTATAGGAAACGGGATAAGACAGTGTTTGGAAGTGGTGGCTTATGAGGAGATCATAAGCTCGTACAGCAAGTTTCCTGAGTGTCTACTGGAAATGAACCATTGGATGCCAAAGAGAGAGGTTTGTATGTGGAAGGTGCTGGGGCAATAGGGATGAGTATGATGGCCCCGGTAACTTTTAGAGGGTTGCTTAACCACAGGAAGAAATACTCCACAGGGCAGAATGTACGTGTGTTGAAGAGTTAATATTTAAGTATCCATCCAGGACAAACAGTCAATGAGTGAAAGAACAATGAGTGAAACTTTGAGCAGTCAATCCTGAGTGAAATAACTCAGAAACATAAAGTTAATTACTGCATATTCCCACTTAAAAGTGGGAGCTTAATAGTGTGTACACATGGACAAAGAAAGTGGAATAATAGACACGGAGACTCTGAGAGGTGAGAGGATGGGAGGGGGGTGAGGGACGAGAAATTACCTAATGGCTACAATGTACACTATTCAGGTGACGGGTACACTAAAAGCCCAAACTTCGCCACTATGAAATTCACCCATGTAACAAAACTGCACTTGTATCCCCTAAACCTATTTTTTTTTTAAGTCTGAACAGTCAGATATTAATGACACCAAAGGCTTGCACAGTGTTCATGATGTGGCCTGTACTGCACTAAGTGCTTTGCAAGTATTAACTCCTTAATCCCCACAACCCTATGAAACAGGGACCACTATTATCACCAACATTTTACAGACGTGGAAAATGAGTCACAAAGAGGTGGAGAAACTTGCTCGTGGTCTTACAACCAGTAAGTGCCAGGCCTGAGATTCCAGGACAGGCGGACTTGCTCTGAAGCACTACATTAGGCACACTTCCTAGGAGAGGTGAAAGGTAGGAAATGATGTGGAGATTGCAATTGGAGATTGTTCATCTATTTTCTTCTTTAACTCTACAATATATTTACTAAGCATCTATTTTATGCCAAACACTATTCCAAGCAATGTGGGAAGATTAGTAAACAAAACAAACAAGGCTCTTTCTTGCTCTCAAGGCAATTACATTGATGAATAAACTCTATAGTAAACTAAGAAATAGAATTCTTGGACCAGACACAGTGGCTCACACCTGTAATTCCAACAGTTTGGGAGGGTGAGATGGGTGGATCACCTGAGGTTAGGAGTTCAAGACCAGCCTGGCCAACCTGATGAAACCCTGTCCCTACTAAAAATACAAAAATTATCCAGGTGTGCTGGTGCACACCTGTAATCCCAGCTACTCAGGAGGCTGAGGCAGGATAATCGCTTGAACCTGGGAGGGGGAGGTGGCAGTGAGCCAAGATCGTGCCACTGCACTCCAGCCTGGGCAACTGAGTGAGATTCCACCAAAAAAAAAAAAAAAAAGGAAAGAAAGAAACAAAGAGAAAGAAAGAAAGACGGAAAGAGAGAGAGAAAGAAAGAAGGAAAGAAAGAAAGAGAGAAAGAAGGAAAGAAAGAAAGGAAGGAAGGAAGGAAGGAAAGAAAAAAAAAGAAAAGAAAAAAGAAATAGAATCCTTAAGTGTGACAGGCACTTTACCTAACCTTCTATATACCATATCAAGTTTAACCCTCACAAATGTACTACCATCATCCTCATTTTACAGACAAGGAAACTAAATCTTAGGGGCATTAACTACATTTAAATAGATTGCAAATGTGGATGTAGTGACTCTAAACTAGATCTGCTGGACTCTAAAGCTCATATTTAAACTTACTCTAGCACTTAAAAGAGAAACAGGATCAAAGGAAGTACTTTTATGATACAGAATATCAGAATCATTTTTAGTCTTAACAGAGGGCTTAAGGAGCAGGCAGGAATCAGAGCAATGGTTTAAACGGGAATATTGGAGAGCAAAAAAAAATACTGTTTGGTGATATGGATGACATTTTAACCAAAGGGCAAGAGAGTTAGAAAAGAATATTATCTGCATGTTTTTAACTGGACTCTCTCAAATTCTTGATCATGAAGTATACTATAGAGCCAATAAAAGCCACAGTCACATGTATTTTTTTCTTCAAACAAAAATTTAAAAATACCCATGTTCCCCCGAAGCCTTACAGCCCCGTAGCCAAGGATTGAAATTGTACAGAATGGATTTTTCCCCATGAAACAACAGTATACCTCTGGTGACTGATCATATGGAAAATAAACATTTTTATTTTTGCTGAAAGAAATGGAGCCAAGTTTTGTCTCAGCTGAGCTATCTTTGAAGGGATCTGCCCTTCTTCCTTTCTGGTGTTGCTCTCTATCTAGCCACCTCTCCCTTTAGGAGGGATGCCTTTATATCATCTGTTATCAAGTAGGACCACGCTGTTCCAAAGGCAAGCAATGTGTCAAAAATACCTGCTGGATGCTCTGACTTGGCTCTGCATTCCAGCTGCTGCATTGCCTTTGTCCCAGGCAGAGCGAGTTCTCAGCGCCAGATTAATGGTAACATGTGATTATTTAAAAATATTATCCACTCTTGTGATAATGCTTGTTGGCTGTCACTCTGTCAAAGCGAAAGGTCAGTGCTATCTGAAGAGTGCTGCCCCCCAACTCAAATAAAGGATCTAACTGGGCATTTCAAAATAAGCTGACAAGCTCTGTGAATCTATAGTGTATTGCTATGATGTGGTTTTTTCTTTACGAGATGGTTTAAAGTTTTTCCTGCTATCTCTTCATATCCAGTAAGTGTACAGTTGTTTCTAGTAAGTCAGATCTTATCTGTTACAGCACAGTAAACTACTATTTACCCAAGGAATAGAGTTTCTGAGTAACTAAAGAAAAATAAAATTATTATTTTCAAGCTTCTTAATGCTTTTAATTTTTGAAATTCTTTTTGTATCTATGTCACATTTAATCATCAAAGCAATCATGAAGAAAGGCAAAGAAAATGTCATTATCTTCATTTTACTATATGAAAACTGAGGCTTAGAGAAAAAATGGCAATCAACTTAATCACAACAAGTTTAGAAAATTACAGAGCTAAAGTTCAAATCTAATTTTCCCTTCTTTAAAACAAAAAGTCTTTTTTTCTGTTGACACTATAGAAAAATTATAGTAAAACATGAAAACTTAGAGGAAAGTTTAAGAAAATTTACCAACAGTTATAGATTACATATATATTGCACACATTTAATACATAATATAGTCATGCATCTCTAACGACAGTGATAAATAAGTTCTGAGAAATGCATCTTTAGGCTATTTCATTGTTGTGCAAACATAGTGTGCACTTACACAAACCTATATGGTATAGCCTATTACACACCTAGGCTATATGGTATAGCCTACTGTTCTAGGCTACGAACATGGACAGCAAGTTACTGTACTGAATTCCACAGGCAATTGTAACACCAGGATAAGTATATCTAAGCATATCTAAGCATGGAAATGGTACAGTAAAAATTCAATATTATAATCTTATGGAAATACTGTCATATACACAGACCAATGTTGGCCAAAATGTCATTATATGGGCCATGATTGTACATACAAGCCTAACTCCCTGCAGACTCACACTCATATTTTAGACCTGTGGGTTAAATCTTAGATAATCTAGATCTTCAGAGTAGTGACCAGGTCACCTTGATCAGCTTGAGGTAGAGGTCTTTTTGACAGAGACAGCTTCATTTCTGTGCCTAGGCAACCTCGAACACAGCCTTTTCTTGGAGTCCCTTATGAAACCATTCTTACTGGTATTTATTCCCATTTATTTCCAGAAAATTCTATTTTCCTGTGTACATGGATTTTGAATCAAGTCCTGAATTAATGCTTGTTGGCCTCTAATGTTTTTAAAGTGACAGGATGGTCTTATGGAAGACAATTTGGTCTATAAAAAATTCAGTGGCCCTTTTCATCTCTCTAATCACTACGTTCAGGGACTGAGGCATATAATAAAGACTACTCCAAGATCCCATTGTCAATTAAGTCTTCCTGAATGGAGCACCAATTATATTTCATAATCTATTCACTATCCATATCAATAATATTCACTGTGAAACATAAAGTTACAAATTATTTTACCAGGCCAAAACATAGCAAACTATTTCATGTGTAGTCAAAATAATGAATATTCAAACATGACATATTATTTTCATCCACTCAATTAGCAATTTTAAAAAAGAATTAATTTTTTCAACTATGCCATAAAACTGGCATTATCATTAACTGTTGGAGAGACTGTAAATCTTTACAATCAATAGAAGAAGTATTTCGGGATATGTATTTAGATTCTTTAACAAGCTCATGTAATAATTAGCTTGCAATTCCTCCCCTATAAATAATTCCACACTAATAAAACAGATAAAAAGTGCACAAGGGTTTCTGTATCAATATAGTTATTATATGTTACAGAATAAATAGGAAACACTGTAAATATCCACAAAATAGAAGAATGATTAAAGTAAAATATGGTATATTTACATCAGAAACTATTTTGCAGAATTTATATGTTTTCAAATGATATTTCATGGCATAAGAAAAAAGTTACAATAAAATAAACAGGTGAAAAAACAGCAAGATATACATTTGTATGTGCAATGTGATGTCTATCATAGTAAAGTGTAGGTAGGAGTGAGAGTATGGCTTGGGTAAAGAAATAATGAAAGGGTCTCAGTTCTGTAACTAGAGAGCATGTTGAGATGGTGAGATGATGCATAAAGTGGATTGGTTCAAAGGAGGCAGGAATTCAACTTTAGAGTTTGGTTATATAATAACCTCTAGAATTTCTCAGAAATTTTAAGGTGACCTTTAGCCTTCCAACAGTATATAAAATCAGAGACTGAGACAGTTATACGTGGATTAAAAGGGAAAGGTAAAGATATTCAGGATCCAAATATATTTATATGACTTGGTTTACTTGTTGCTTTTTCTTTTCCTTTTGTTTTTTATTTTGAGACAAGGTCTTTCTCTGTGTACAGTGGTAACATCATGATTTACTGCAGCCTTGACCTCCTGAGTTCAAGTAATCCTCCTGCCTCAGCCTCCAGAGGAGCTGGGGTTACAGGCATGAGCCACCACACTCAGGTACTTGTCTCTTTTTCTAATAAAAGTAGAAGAATACTTCTACTACCTGCTATAATCCAGTTTTCTATGTTGATGGATGGTGAAGTTTCATAATTCAGATATGATCTAAGAAATTGCATTCACCAATTTGCTCTTTCATTCAATTCATTTATCGAGTATCTACTAGGTGTTGTGCAACTCATGAAAGTTATTATGGGGAATTCAAGTAATGAACTGCCTGCCGTTCAGGGATTTATAATCTAGTTGAAGAAAAAAAAAAACTAAGCTATAAAAAAATCAGAAAGTAAAAGTATCTGCAAAGGTTCTTGTTTTGTACTGTTATGAAATCTTAATGAAAGTTTTGAAGATTTTGTAATGGAAAGAAAATTGAGACTTCTGCCTCAGGTAATTGCAGGCTACATAATTTGGAACAGATCTTCTACTGAAGATATTATTCAAAGGTGAATGAAATAAAAATTACATCTTCCATAAAAGTATCAAGAAGGCAACATAACAGTAAACAATTACTAACATCAAAATCCAGGGAATGCTAGAATCCCAAAAACAAGAGCGGAGAACTGAGGACTGTGTCAGTCCTAGGAGCATTTGCTTATCATTAAGAGATGTCTGTGAGGTTGCTCTGTTTGGAGACTGCCTGGAGTATCCAAGTAGATAAAAGCTGGAATCTTGGTCCCGAGGAAAATGTAGAGTTCAGTAAATATTATGCTTTTAGATGGGACAACAAAGGGCCCTGTCCCTTGGGTAAAAAGCACCCCACCAAAAAATACAAAAAAAAAAAAAATCCTCTTTTTTTTTTTGCTTCTTTGTTTATATCTTCTTAATAATGCAGAAAATTTCAAGCCTGGAACTTGGAAATATTATTTCCAGATTACCATTTTTCTCAGGCATCTTGCAGACATAAACATGATATTCTTCTTTTTCAGAGAAGGAAAACATTATCCTGTGCTTCAAATTATTATTTTTTTAATACATTTTCAAATTCAAGATCAAAGTATACCAGGCATGCCAGGCAACAAGTAACAAGAGGTAAAACTAGCAAGGCAAAAGTAAACAAATAACAGAAAGAGACCCAATTAGAAGATACATTTTGTAAAACTATTATGATGTTATGCTCAAGGAGTAAAAGACAAGCATAAACATTTCAGAAAGTAACTGGAAATTATAAGAAGTGACAGTAAACCTGAAAAGAATAAAAATGAAAAATATAATAACCAAAATAAAGAGCTCTATGGGTAGATTTAAAAGCAGATCGAATGCAGCAGAAAAAATATTTGTGTCTTTTCACATTGTTTTCCTTCTATGTACGTCTGTCTATATACAAATTTTCTTTTTATTTATTTATTTATTTATTATTATTATACTTTAGGTTTTAGGGTACATGTGCGTGATGTGCAGGTTAGTTATATATGTATACATGTACCATGCTGGTGCGCTGCACCCACTAACTCATCATCCAGCATTAGGTATATCTCCCAATGCTATCCCTACCCCCTCCCCCAACCCCACAACAGTCCCCAGTGTGTGATGTTCCCCTTCCTGTGTCCATGTGTTCTCATTGTTCAATTCCCACCTATGAGTGAGAACATGCAGAGTTTGGTTTTTTGTTCTTGTGATAGTTTACTGAGAATAATGATTTCCAATTTCATCCATGTCCCTACAAAGGAGACGAACTCATCATTTTTTATGGCTGCATAGTATTCCATGGTGTATATGTGCCACATTTTCTTAATCCAGTCTATCATTGTCGGACATTTGGGTTGGTTCCAAGTCTTTGCTATTGTGAATAATGCTGCAATAAACATGTGTGTGCATGTGTCTTTATAGCAGCATGATTTATAGTCCTTTGGGTATATACCCAGTAATGGGATGGCTGGGTCAAATGGTATTTCTAGTTCTAGATCCCTGAGGAATCGCCACACTGACTTCCACAAGGGTTGAACTAGTTTACAGTCCCACCAACAGTGTAAAAGTGTTCCTATTTTTCCACATCCTCTCCAGCACCTGTTGTTTCCTGACTTTTTAATGATTGTCATTCTAACTGGTGTGAGATGGTATCTCATTGTGGTTTTGATTTGCATTTCTCTGATGGCCATTGATGGTGAGCATTTTTTCATGTGTTTTTTTGGCTGCATAAATGTCTTCTTTTGAGAAGTGTCTGTTCATGTCCTTCGCCCACTTTTTGAAGGGGCTGTTTGTTTTTTTTCTTGTAAATTTGTTTGAGTTCATTGTAAATTCTGGATATTAGCCCTTTGTCAGATGAGTAGGTTGCAAAAATTTTCTCCCATTTTGTAGGTTGCCTCTTCACTCTGATGGTAGTTTCTTTTGCTGTGCAGAAGCTCTTTAGTTTAATTAGATCCCATTTGTCAATTTTGGCTTTTGTTGCCATTGCTTTTGCTGTTTTAGACATGAAGTCCTTGCCCATGCCTATGTCCTGAATGGTAATGCCTAGGTTTTCTTCTAGGGTTTTGATGGTTTTAGGTCTAACGTTTAAGTTTTTAATCCATCTTGAACTGATTTTTGTATAAGGTGTAAGGAGGGGATCCATTTTCAGCTTTCTACATATGGCTAGCCAGTTTTCCCAGCACCATTTATTAAATAGGGAATCCTTTCCCCATTGCTTGTTTTTGTCAGGTTTGTCAAAGATCAGACAGTTGTAGATATGTGGCATTATTTCTGAGGGCTCTGTTCTGTTCCATTGATCTATATCTCTGTTTTGGTCCCAGTACCATGCTGTTTTGATTACTGTACCCTTGTAGTATAGTTTGAAGTCAGGTAGTGTGATGCCTCCTGCTTTGTTCCTTTGGCTTAGGATTGACTTGGCGATGCGGGCTCTTTTTTGGTTCCATATGAACTTTAAAGTAGTTTCTTCCAATTCTGTGAAGAAAGTCGTTGGTAGCTTGATGGGGATGGCATTCAATCTGTAAATTACCTTGGGCAGTATGGCCATTTTCACGATATTGATTCTTCCTACCCATGAGCATGGAATGTTCTTCCATTTGTTTATATCCTCTTTTATTTCCTTGAGCAGTGGTTTGTAGTTCTCCTTGAAGAGGTCATTCATGTCCCTTGTAAGCTGTATTCCTAGGGTAAAGGGATCAATTCAACAGGAAGAGCCAACTATCTTAAATATATATGCACCCAATACAGGAGCACCCAGATTCATAAAGCAAGTCCTGAGTGACCTACAAAGAGACTTAGACTCCCACACATTAATAATGGGAGACTTTAACACCCCACTGTCAACATTAGACAGATCAACGAGACAGAAAGTCAACAAGGATACCCAGGAATTGAACTCAGCTCTGCACCAAGCAGACCTAATAGACATCTACAGAACTCTCAACTCCAAATCAACAGAATATACATTTTTTTCAGCACCACACCACACCACACCTATTCCAAAATTGACCACATACTTGGAAGTAAAGCTCTCCTCAGCAAATGTAAAAGAACAGAAATTATAACAAACTATCTCTCAGATCACAGTGCAATCAAGCTAGAACTCAGGATTAAGAATCTCACTCAAAACTGCTCAACTACATGGAAACTGAACAACCTGCTCCTGAATGACTACTGGGTACATAACAAAATGAAGGCAGAAATAAAGATGTTCTTTGAAACCAACGAGAACCAAGACACAACATACCACAATCTCTGGGATGCATTCAAAGCAGTGTGTAGAGGGAAATTTACAGCACTAAATGCCCAGAAGAGAAAGCAGGAAAGATCCAAAATTGACACCCTAACAGCACAATTAAAAGAACTAGAAAAGCAAGAGCAAACACATTCAAAAGCTAGCAGAAGGCAAGAAATAACTAAAATCAGAGCAGAACTGAAGGAAATAGAGACACAAAAAACCCTTCAAAAAATTAATGAATCCAGGAGCTGGTTTTTTGAAAGGATCAACAAAATTGATAGACCGCTAGCAAGACTAATACAGAAAAAAAGAGAGAAGAATCAAATAGATGCAATAAAAAATGATAAAGGGGATATCACAACCGATCCCACAGAAATACAAACTACCATCAGAGAATACTACAAACACCTCTACGCAAATAAACTAGAAAATCTAGAAGAAATGGATAAATTCCTTGACACATACACTCTCCCAAGACTAAACAAGGAAGAAGTTGAATCTCTGAATAGACCAATAACAGGAGCTGAAATTGTGGCAATAATCAATAGCTTACCAACCAAAAAGAGTCCAGGACCAGATGGATTCACAGCCGAATTCTACCAGAGGTACAAAGAGGAACTGGTACCATTCCTTCTGAAACTATTCCAATAAATAGAAAAAGAGGGAATCCTCCCTAACTCATTTTATGAGGCCAGCATCATCCTGATACCAAAGCCAGGCAGAGACACAACCAAAAAAGAGAATTTTAGACCAACATCCTTGATGAACATTGATGCAAAAATCCTCAATAAAATACTGGCAAACCGAATCCAGCAGCACATCAAAAAGCTTATCCACCATGATCAAGTGGGCTTCATCCCTGGGATGCAAGGCTGGTTCAATACAGTCAAATCAATAAATGTAATCCAGCATATAAACAGAACCAAAGACAAAAACCACATGATTATCTCAATAGATGCAGAAAAGGCCTTTGACAAAATTCAACAACTCTTCACGCTAAAAACTCTCAATAAATTAGGTATTGACGGGATGTAGCTCAAAATAATAAGAGCTACCTATGACAAACCCACAGCCAATATCATACTGAATCGGCAAAAACTGGAAGCATTTCCTTTGAAAACTGGCACAAGACAGGGATGCCCTCTCTCACCACTCCTATTCAACATAGTGTTGGAAGTTCTGGCCAGGGCAATTAGGCAGGAGAAGGAAATAATGGGTATTGAATTAGGAAAAGAGGAAGTCAAATTGTCCCTGTTTGCAGATGACATGATTGTATATCTAGAAAACCCCATTGTCTCAGCCCAAAATCTCCTTAAGCTGATAAGCAACTTCAGCAAAGTCTCAGGATACAAAATCAATGTTCAAAAATCACAAGCATTCTTATACACCAACAACAGACAAACAGAGAGCCAAATCATGAGTGAACTCCCATTCACAATTGCTTCAAAGAGAACAAATTTTCTTTTTATAAGAACATCATGCATATTGGATTAGGACCCACCTGAATTCTCATTATCTCAAAAAATTATATTTGCAACTCCCATTTCCAAATAAGGTCATATACTTGGGTACGTCTATACGTGGATTCTGTGGAGACAAAATTCAACTAATAGCAATGACCCTAACTAATTTCCTATATCTATCTTAAAAACCTAGAAAAACACTGTTTTTAAGTGTCTTCTATCTTTAACATTATCCTTTTATACAGCTGTCATTCAACTCTAGCCTAAATGTTTTGTAAAAGTAATGCTTCAGGAACATTATTTTTTATGCTTAAAGAACTACAGAGAGAACATTTCACTAATGTTTGACTCCTCTTTCATTTCCTTTTCATATCGCTTACCTCTCATTTTTTCCCTCTACTGCCTCATAAGTTCATTCACCTTCCTTAGTATTTTCATCCTAAAGATTCATGTGAATTTGTACCATAGTTGCCATAATTAAGTCCATTTTTATTTGTTCCTGTAATCTTCCCTGCTGAATATTCCCCAAATACACTTTATTTTTATTTATTTATTTATTTATTTATTTATTTATTTTTGAAACAGAATCTCACTGTCTCACCCAGGCTGGAGTGCAGTGATGCAACCTCAGCTCACTGCAGCCTCTGCCTCACAGGTTCAAGCAATTCTCCTGCCTCAGCCTCCCAAGTAGCTGGCACTACAGGCAAGTGCCACCATACCCTGCTAATTTTGTATTTTTAGTAGAGACGAGGTTTCACCATGTTAGCAAAGCTGGTCTGGAACTCCTTACCTCAGGTGATCCATCCACGTTGGCCTCCCAAAATGCTGGGATTAGAGGTGTGAGTCGCTGTGCCCGGTCTCCCCAATATACTTTGGTATATGTGTCAATGAATTTCTTTCCATCTTAGTTTGCCCATAGTTATAGCAAAGACTCAACTTTAATTTATTTTCAAGATGATGAAGAAAATCTGTTTTGAAAAGTTAGATCACCCATAGACAGAAATGTGCCAGTTACATTATAGTTTTCCACAACCCCAGAGAAAATATTTCCAAAGACAAGCCCAGAACTTAAGTCATATTGTCTTATAGCACAGTAGGAAGAGTTTGGTCTTTGGAGTCAGACACTCTTTTTTTTTTTTTCATCTAACATTCCTTTATTCATCTTCTTATGCACACATACACACATAGCTTTCAGTATATAATTTTACATAAAGAGGTTTGTGTATACATGCGGATGCATAACCAACATTTTTTCTCTCAATAATATGTTCTGGGCATTTTTCCATGTGAATGAAAATAGACATGTATCAACATGTTAGGAGTTTATGTTCCAGCTGTCTTTCACTAGCCCTTAGCAAAGGTGCTTAACATCTTTTCCTTTCTACAAAATGAAAACAATGAGAGCTACATCATAAAAATTTGTCAGCATTAAATGAAATAGCATAAGTGAATGATCTGACAAATAGTAGATATTCCATAGGTGATATTTCCTTCTTTCACATTTGTTACCTGGTCACAGTTTGAGACAATTTCTAGTTTGCGTGGGGGTGGGGGACTAAGCTCAAAGTCCATAGAAATGATAGTTCACAGAAATGACCATATCTGTTTTGGCATATCCTCCTGCTCCTAGAGTCTTATAGTCCACCGCAAAAACAGACTCTGATCACAAGCCCTTGTCTGTCTTCCCAGTTGTAGTTTTTCTCAATATTGATAGATCTTTAAGTATGCAATTATCATAATTATGTAATTTACAAGGATGACGTCTATGCACACTCTTTAATCACCCTTTATTGGATATGAATATTTGAAAATCAAAGTTAGTAGATCTATTTTATTATATTTTTCATTTAAACATGAGTTAAGTAATTGGATATATTTGTCAGCATTATTTATGACAGTTAGGGTCAACACTGTTTTCTCCCTTCAGGAGAAGATAACCACAAATTCATCATAATATCCTGGGTGACAAACCAGGATTGCCTGTACAACAAGCATTGGTCTCATTTTCCTTCCCAACAGAACTCTCAGTTTGCTTATTTTCTTCTACATAGGGCATATCTGTCATAGGAATTAAGACCCCTTCTAGCCCAGGGTATGAATCTTTGTAGAGTCAAGCCAAAAGGCTGAACTCACTCTCCTTGTTAGCAGATCTGTTCAGGTATAAAGGACAACCTCACGGGCATAGTTAGAAGGGTTCCATTCTTGGCTTAGTGTTCTGCTGCTTTTATTTTGAAATTCTTAATTTTGAACAAGGAGCTATGCACTTCCATTTTGCCTTAGGCCCTGCAAATTATGTAGCTAGTCCTGTAGACATGAACATGGGACACCCTGCTGGGCAATAAGGCAAGATGGAAGGAATGCAGGGAAGCTGCAAGAAAGCTTTTGTTTGTTTGCTTGTATTATCTTTTAAGGCTATAAATAAAGGGAGCATCTCCTTTTCTGCCTGTGCACATGGCAGTCTACAAGGGAAGTCTGGAACTTGGACCCTGAGGAAACTGCCCAAGAGGATATGCCAACATTGAGGATGACACAACCATGCTGAACCCTAAAACTTCCATACTGTTATTTACTGTTATCTAAGGTTTTAGATGACAGTAATCTAAGACAGTTGTTATCTAAGATTGGAGTCATTTTTATTTAGATTACCTGCTCTTTGCAAGCAAAAGTATCAATTTATACTAAAATTTGCCATTTTCCATGCAAAATCCACTTTTCCCTTTCTTGTTAGTAAGGAACTCTATTTTATTTGAGTCTGTGACACACCTAGATATGAAATTTACCATCCTCTCTTGCCATTGTTATTTACATGTGACAAGTTCCAGCCAATGAGAGAAGAATAAATGAGTTGAATGAGATTTCTAGGAAGATGGTTTTAAGACAACTGATTCAGCTCAGGAAATCGTATTTTGCCTTTCCCTCTTTCTCCTTCATACTGCCTAAAATAATGATGAGAAGTCTGGGCCTCCAGCAGCCTTACTGATACATGAAGTATTCCTAAATTTGAAAGTCAGCATTAGGGCAGTTGAACAGATAGAAAAAGAAGCCCATGGCACAGGTGACAGCAGCTGCTGTATCAGCTTTCACCCACATGCCTCTGACTTATTTATATAAGAGAGAATAAATTCCTATTTTTATTATATTTGGTTTTCTGTTCTGTGTTGCCAGAACTAATCCTAGTTGATACACTATATACATACTCAAAATGCAGAAATTGACATTACTGTCAAAACTTACCCACATATGCATGAAGCATAAATTCAATTTACAGGATTTTTAGGAATGTTTTTATTTTAATAGTATATACATGAAAAAAGCATAATACTGCTTTCTTCATATCCTCATTAAAATGTTCCTCAATGCACACACATACACACATTAGACCATCTTAGCTCCTTAACCTTGGATTAAGGATAGAATTTGGCTTCTGTATAAAGTGGGACAGATAAATGCCCATCAATGAATGAATGAAGAAAATGCAGTGTATATATACACAATTGAATACTATTCAGGCTTAAAAAGAAAGAAATCCTGTCATTTGTGACAACATAGATGGACCTGGAGGACATTATGTTGCATGAAATAAGCCAGCCACAGAAAGATAAATACTACATGATCTCACTGATATGTGGAATCTAAAAGAGTTGAACAAATACAAGTAGAGAGTAGAATGGTAATTTCCACCAGCTGGGATGATGGGTTAGAGAGATGTTAGTCAAAGGATACAAAATCTCAGTTAGATAGGAGAAATAAGTTAAAGATCTATTGTACAACATGGTGACTTTGTGACAACTATAGTGACACGTTTAACAGCTATAGTGACAATTATATTTTGAAAATCTTTAAGCGAGTAAATTTACCTGCTCTCACCACAAAAAAAAAAAAAGATAAATATGTGAGGTAATGCATACGTTAATTAGTTCAATTGAGCCATTCTACAACATATGCATATTTCAAATTTTATAGTGTACACAATAGATATATACAATTTTTATTTGTCAATTAAAAACAAAATAGGCCTGGCACAGTGGCCTATACCTATAAACCCAGCACTTAGGAACACCAAGACAAGAGGATCACCTGAGCCCAGGAGTTTGGGACCAGCCTGGGCAAGATGGCAAAACCCTGTTTCTACAAAAAATTAAAAAATTATCCAGGCACACTGGCGGGCACCCGTAGTCCTAGATACTCAGGAGGCTGATGAGAGAGGACCTCTTGAGCCCAGAATATTCAAGCTGCAGTAAGCCATGATTGCACCACTGTACTCACTCCAGCCTGTACGACAAAGAGACCTTAACCCTAACAAAATAAAATAAAATAAAATAAAATTATTTTAAGTATGCCAATCTAAACACCAAATGGGAAGTAATCTCTACTAGCAATTGTAGTGAATTTGTTTTGGTAAAAATAAATGGACACAACTTTTAAAAAATGGGTCAGAGTAAGAAGGAATATGATTCAGAAAGCTAGTTTGCTACAGAGGCAGCCAAAGCTCTTTGGATTTCAGTCCTCATCTAGCACTGTGTGAAAGACTGTACTCCTCATTTTCACACATAGATTTTTCTTCTTGAGTGATCTTTATGGTGCTTTCACAGTAAATTGAAAGGTTCTAAGTGAGCATGCACAAAATGGGGCACATGTTTGAAGAAAGGAAAACAGATTGACATCCATTCCACTGCATAACAGTAGATCAAAAAGCACTTTGAAACTGGTCCAGTGGTTAACTTACCAATCCAACCACTATCTTAAAAAAACAGATCTAACAGCTAACTTTTTTAAAGCTTAATGGGACACCCACTAACATCCATCCTTTAACAAAATATGGAATAGAATGTCATGACAGTTTTATATAATAAATTACTCCAGCAAATTATGGATTGGTCTACATTACATATAAATTGGCCCCATGTAACCTGTCTGATCTCATCCCTTACTAGTTCCTACATCTCCCTTCTTTCTCACCTGGAGGGGAGCATTCCTCTATATTCTTGTAGCTTTTAGTGCTGATACCAGAGCACTTATGACTCAACAAAGAATTGTTGATTTACAAGATTTTCTCGACAATTACTGTCTACAGGGGTAAGGAGTGTGTTTTTTCCCACATTTATCTGGCTAAAGTGTAGCATAGTATCTGGTAGAAAATAGGGAATGTTTGCTGATGGAAAAACAATTTAAAGAATAGAGTAACACAATCCAATGCATCATTACAGTTTCATTAGATTGTTGCATTACAGTTGGTTGTGTACTACCTCCATTCAACCGTAAATCTGTCAACACAGTGCTTTATACATTTTAGGAGGCTGATAGTGTAAAATCTTGAGATAATACTCAAGAAATACTATAAATAAAGACAAGATATGATTGGAAATTTGGCTCTTCTGCCCAGCTCCCATATTTTAATAGTGGTAGGCTAATGTTTTAATCTTCAGATATATGCATGAGGACATGGATTGGCGGAAAACGCTGGGCAGAGAAGTGGGTCTCTATATTCCCAACTTTTCCTTGCCTTAAGATTTCTAGGTCAGGAAGGAGAAACAGGTGCCAACCACCTGTAAGATTCCTGGATTTTGCTGCCTGCATTCTGCAAATATCAACGGCCAGCAGACCCAGAATCTCTCCAATCGATATTTAAGTTTGAGTGAGCAATTATCACCAGGCTGACCATACTATAGCAAAACCAGGGTAAATTTGGATTATGTGAGAGAAGACTATCAAACTCTTGGTCTAATATTAGCATAGGCCAGGTGTGGTAGCTCATGCCTGTAATCCCAGTACTTTGGGAGGCCAAGGTAGACAGATCAGGTGAGGCCAGAAGTTTGAGACCAGCTGGCCAACATGGTGAAACCCCATCTATACTAAAATTACAATAATTGGCTGGGTGTGGTGACTTGCACTTGTAATCCCAGCTACTAGGGAAGCTGAGACAGTTGGATCACTTGAACCCAAAAGGTGGAGGTTGCAGTGAGCCAAGATCGCACCACTGCGATCATGACAGAACAAGACCCTATCTCAAAAAAAAAAAAAAAGAAAGAAAGAAATTGCGTAGACCCAGTTTAGTCATGTTACTAATTCTGCAATACTATGAGTTCACATTTATCAAATTTAACTATTTTGACCCTGATTATCATGTTAAGATATGTTTATATATCTTTTAACTTAAAATGCATAAAAATAGAATCAGCAAGTAACATAATTAATTAAACTCATAAATCCACAACTGGTTCGGAAAATATGCTTGTAGTCCTTGATATAGTTGAAACTATGGGAACACATTTAGAGATACATAAACCGTGCTCACAGGACTAGATTTTAGAAGACACATGTCTTAGTTTCTACTACCAGGAAAATAGAAAAATCTGCCTGGTCTGGGAACATAATTTTTTTAGGTATTTACTCAACAATTTGGTTTCTGAATAAAAAATAATAGTTGTTCATTAAAACATGGAGGAATTGGAACAATAATACTCACTAACCAGCCATTAAATTATAGTCCACGAATCTAAGTAAATCTATCTGTATTCAAAATATTTGGTTTATTCAATGAGTCATAAATTAATTACGTTAAAGGTAATTTTGCATAGTATAAATTTGGAAATATTTTTAAATGTTTTTTAGTTTTAAATACAGTTTTATATTTCAACAATGTTATTATAAATTTTATATTATGACCACAAAACGAAGATAGATACTACATGATTCTGGGTTTCTATAAAGAACAGATGATGAAAGAATATTTGAACAATCCCCTCGGAGATATTACTGAACAAAATCTAGAATTTGATAAGTCTCTACATAAAATGCAAACTACCCTATAAATGTAATTAAAATATAATACACATAAAAGTCTGGACAAACACATGCAGAAAATAAATTGATTAAAAGACTAGTTTTCATTATAAAAATAATAAAACCTACTTTAAGATGTTCAAAAATCCTAAAAAAAAATAAGGAATATGAAAACACTTGTAAGTTTCAAAATAAAATACAATTACATTTTGTTATATATTTGTCTTTTCTCACTACGCATTTATTCACATAGGTGAAAATGTTTTCAAACAACTTTTAACTTTTTCTTTTAATAGGATATTAATTAATTTCCATGCCTTTGAACTCTCCTTCAACAAATTCACTTTTCTAAGGTTCCTCATTAAATGCAACATTCTTGCAACCAAAGGTTATGCTTTATTTATCTTTCCATCTTCAGAATCTCTGTCTGATCCATGTTGGGAGACACTATATGTTTATCAATTTATTGACTAGACTCACATTCTGTTTTTCCCTCAGCTTTATTGAGCTATTCTTGACAAGTAAAAATTGTATATTTTAAGGTACACAATGTGATTTTTTGATATAGTAAACATTGTAAAATGATTACCACAAACAAGCTAAGTAATGTACCTATCACCTTACATAATTATGAGTTTTTGTATGTATGCTGAGAACACTTAAAATCAACTTCCTTTACTAATTCCAATTATACAATACATTATTAATAACTAGTTACCAGGCTGAATATTAAACCTCCAGAACTTTCTCATCGTGCATAACTGAATCTTTATAGCTTTGGCCAACATCCCCTCATTTGTCCTACCCCTCAACCCCTGGAAACCACTATCCTACTCTCTGCTTTTATAAATTTGACTTTATTTAGATTCCACATATATGAGCAGTCTTCAAAATGTTCCAAGAAAATGTGTGTTATGAAAAAACTATGCATGGATTTCAAAATATTTTGCACCAAAACAGCCTCAAACTAATTTATTCCAACGTGTCTGAACAGAATCTAGCTTGAGGCACTAAGAAAAATAGAACTTCAGTCTGAAAAGAGTTATATTGCAACAACATGAATTTTGCTAACATTGAAGTCAAGATCAAGCATCAAATTTATGGTAAAGCTTGAGTGGAAGAATGATGAAATCATTGATGCTTTACGAAAAGTTGATGGGGACAATACCTCAAATAAATTGGCAGTTTACAAATGGATAACTCATTGTATAAAGAGGCAAGATAATGTAGATGATTGTCTTACCCCTTCATATAATTATCATTAGGAAATAAATTAGATTATCATTAGGTATCCACCTTACAGTGCTGATTTGACTCCTTCTGACTTCTTTTTCTTTAATAATCTTAAAAAAATCTGAAACGTGCAGTGGTAGACCATCTGCATCAATTTGCAAGGAAAAAAATTCATCTCATTCATGCCCTAATTGAAAAAGACTGTAGATTAACAGAAGAAACAACAACCAACACCAAAGACATCTCAATTTGTTCAGCTTATACAATTCTGTCTAAGCATTTAAACTTGAGCAAATTTTCCACTCTATGGGGGTCAGAACTGTCACGTCCAGATCAGATGCAGATAAGAGCAAAACTTTCAATGGAAATTTTGAACAAGTGGGATCAAGGTCTGGAAGCATTTCTTTGATGAATTGTAATGTGAAGTGAAGCACGGCTTTATCAGTATTATCCTGAGGACAAAGCACAATTGAAGCATTGGCTACCTAAGGGTAAAAGTGGTCCAGTTGAAGCAAAAATGGACTAGTCAAGAGCAAAGGTCACGGCAACAATATTTTTGGGAAGCTCAAGGTCGCTTGTTGGCTTTCTGGAGGGCTAAAGAATGAAAATATTTCATTATGAGGGTGTTTTGAGAAAGTTAGTTAGAGGTTTGGCAGAAAAAAAAAATGCCCAGGAAAGCTTCACCAGAGTCCTTGTCCACAATGACAATGGTCTTGCTCATTTCTTCCGTCAAACAAGGGCAATTTTGCAAGAGTTTCAATGGGAAATCATTAGATACCCATATTATAGTCCTGACTTGGCTACTTCTGGCTTCTTCCTGTTTCTTAATCTTAAAAATTCTGTAGAAAGCACCCATTTTTCTTTAGTTAATAATGTAAAAAGACTGCATCGACATGGTTAAATTCCCAGGAACCTCAGTTCTTCAGAGAGGAGCTAAATGGCTATTATAATCACTTACAAAAGTGTCTTGAACTTGATAAGGCTTATGTTAAGAAATAAAGTTTATATTTGCTTTTAATCTTTATTTTATGTTATTTTTAAGGATCTCAGTCTCTCACCAAGGCTGGAGTGCAGTTGTAGAATCATAACTCACTGCCTCCTTGCCTTCCCAGGCTCAAGAGATCCTCCTGACTCAGCCTCTCAGGTAGCTGGGAATACAGGCATGTGCCACCAGAATCAGCTAATTTTTTAATTTTTTTTGTAGAGAGGAGGTCTCACTATGTTGCCCAGGCTGGTCTCAAACTCCTGGCCTCAAGGTATTCTCCAATCTCAGCTTTCCAAAGAACTTGGATTACAGGCATGTGTCATGACTGGCCTCATTTTATATTTTAATTCGATTTTTCCATAAACTTTTGGGAATTAAAATCATGTAGTATTTGCCTCTCTGTGTCTGACTTATTTCAGTTATTAGACTCATTTTTTAATGAAAATATTCATTTGATAAATATCACTTTTAGATCAGGTGCTTTATCCTAATAGTAATAGTATATAGTAATAATCACAACTATTATTATACACTGATCTTTTACTATGCTCCAGATACTAGACTAGAGGCTTCACTTTCATTCATATTTTTACTTATGTATTCATTCAACATACATTTGTTTAGTGCTTACTCCTGCAGAGATGTTTGTGAGTAAAAACAATGCTGTTGTTGCTGCTGTAGCATTTAGAAAGATTTTGGGGATGAATCCTTGGGATCAATACCTATGGAGGGGAAGAAAGTAGGACTGGGCAGAGCAAGGAGCTGAACTACAATTGCAGTTCAGTTACAATAAAGTTCTCAGCTGATCTATAAGGAACTTGGGGGCTAGCATTGCCCTTTAGAGTGGCCCAGCATTGAACCAAAGTGACCAAGAATTTATACTCTTATGCCAAACAGTCATTGTGATATAGGCTACTCTTGGAAAGGAATTGGTCAAACCTACTCTATTCAGCTAAGAGCAATTCATGCAGAGGGAATCTGCTAAGAGCTGGTAGACACCATACTCCCTCCAGCACAGAGAAATCAGTGTCTCTGTCCTGAAGGAAAGTTGTTGGTGAAACAACACAGCAACCCCTATAGTCTACTCCCTGTGCCACTTGGATACACTTGCTTTATATAACAAATTTTTAGAATAATTATTCCAGGAAAAAAGTTTGGTTCGTTTTCCTAGGAAAATGCCTAAGAGGAGTATTAGTGAGACAAACTGCAGTCTCCACTATTGCAACTGGTCTTGAGGCTATAACTGAAAGAAACTCAACATCTCCTCCATCTATTACTCATTCTCGACTTCTCATACCCTAATCATATACCTCTGCAGGTCAAGATGACTTACCTGGTACATAGATCCTTCATCCTGGAGGGGTCTTAGTCCCTGATCACTATTTCCTCCTTTCACTATAAATGCTACTCTTGATTACTTATGATCAAAATTGTGCAAGAGATTTCCACAAGATGCCTCGGTGGATTATCTGGACGCCAGATATATTATTTTCTGTCTCTATTGTATATCAGCAGCCCTAACCTTTCCTAATAGGGAAATTCTTATGAGGTACTTAAGCTGCATTGTTGCAGGATCCTTTATCCTGGAGTCAGGGACTCTCACATCTGAAAACTGGATCATGTTCAAAAACTAAGCAAGGAATTATGACTTTTTGATGATTCATCTTCCCTCAACCTTCTGATCATTCATCCTTGATATATTTTATTACATAATTTGCACATAACTGTTTTGACTTTTGATCTATCTAGCTCCTAGGGGTGTTGTGTTCTATTAGCTATCTCCATCTCTTTCTAACAGTCAGTATTCTGCCATCTCCAAGTGCCATTATAACCTTGGCATTCATTACAGTAACTGTACCCACTTTGCTCCTGTCAGTTAAACCCTGCCACTGAGCCCATTATTTCAGCATTCTGTCATTGTCATGCTTATCAATGATCCCTAGTAGTTCCTACTATCAGCAATGGCCTACAGTGAACAGCCACCCTTGACTTCTCAGTGATACTCGTGCCCCTGTTGGAAGTGCATTTGCTTTAGTGAACACCGTCCTTCTAGGCACTCTCAAAGAACATAGAAAACTACTGGGTTATATCTATTTAACACACTCACTCCTCTGTGCCTTTTGATCCTTTTTACTACCATCTGACATAGGGGTCATTTTACTTCTATGGGCCATCACTTTTTCCAAATTTCCAAGAGCCATCATTCCAGCAGCAAATAAATATCATATCCCTAGGTTTTTCTCAGTGTTTTGAATTGTGTATCATGGAAAAGTGCTTTTAACAGCAATTTTTAAATAACTCTCTCTTATCCAAATTTATTATTTGACCCTCTTAACCCATTACTCTCAGAGTACAATTCCATACATATTCTCAGATCCTTCTGGTACAAAGTAGGCTCTGCAGCTCCTTCAATATATTGCCTTTTTCCTCCCTTTGTAGATCTAGAACCTGCTCTATAAACCTACTCCTTCATTATGTTCCATTTTGTGCTTAAAAGCATACATGCGTCATTTTATTTCATTTTTCCCATTCTGTCAGGAGTGTTATTCTTTAGTTTATTTTCAGTCTTGCTTTGACTGATAATATTTTTTGATCAATGAAAATGCTGATGTTTCCAAAAGTAATGGTATGTAATAAAACTGTTCTACTCTCACAATTAAGAGCATTTTATTATGTAATAAAATCAGTTTCTTTTTTCTAGCTCTAGCCACACTACATTAATTCAGACACTAATTTGCACATGATATATTATTGATAGCATTGCATAAGCATTTATTACTAATATGTATACACACATTAGATTATATGTTATATTTAGATCACATAAATATCCAGTCTCAGCAGGCTTTTATTATATTTCAATCTAATGAGAATGTTCTCTTTTTGCATACAAAACCCTGCAAAGCTAAGTCAAAAAATTTTTTTAAAATTTTATGTACAGTGGAAAAATTTTGGAAAGTATATAAATCAAAATTAAATGGGACAATCTGGACAACATCTAACCCACAGCACTTAGTGCTCAAAGTTTTTATTGTCAGTTGAAATATAAATTAAAGGATTATAGGATTTATTTACTTATTTATTTTTGAGACAGAGTCTCACTCTGTCGCCCAGGCTGGAGTGCCGTGGCACAATCTCAGCTCACTGCAACCTCCACCTCCCGAATTCAAGTGATTCTCCTGCCTCAGCCTCCTGAGTAGCTGAGATTACAGGCACATGCCACCATGCCAGGCTAATTTTTGTATTTTTAGTAGAGATGGGGTTTCACCATGTTGGTCAAGCTGGTCTTGATCTCCTGTCCTCGTGATCTGCCCTTCTGGGCCTCCCAAAGTGCTGGGATTACAGGCGTGAGCCTCTGCACCGGCCTAAGGATTTATGCGCAATTCAAAGCCCTGGACCAGAAGCTAAGAGACCTGGGTTGAATCCCAGTTCTGCAAAAATGTAAACATTGTTCAATCTTTAAAAAGTCATGTCTCTTGAGAAAATTTCCTCCACTCTTAAATGAGGAATTTGGGTTCAAATGTTTCTTCTCGCAAGGAGATTCTGAATCATAAGCGTCAGTTGAATTACTCTTTATTTGAGTTCTTCCTGGCCATGTGTTTGAACGGTCAGCATTGAAAGCCAGTCTTTCTGCCACTTGGTTGCCAGACTGAAATATTTTGTACTTTTCTATGAAATCCACAGGTTGAAATTTAAATACTTTCTCATGACATTCCAAGTGTTTGTGGCCTGGAGAATGTCTAAATTCCTCAGCTTCATCTCATGCCCTGCTTCATCTTTGTGGTCCACTGTAGATTCAGCTCTGTGTTGCAGTTTACCAAAAATGTCAAATTAGTTCCTGTTGCTGTGCCTTTTTGCTCATTAATTCTATCCTGAATGTCTTCCCTGCCCTACCCATTTTCTGTCTACCTAGTGTTTATTCCTCAGTCAAGACTTCTGAAATATTATTTTGATCATCTATGGTAATATGAATGCATGCAGTATAGGGAAATTGAAGGGAAAAAATCACACAAGGCATTGTTTAAAATGCAGATTCATGAACCTTTCCTGAATTACCAAAACAAACTCTTAGGACAGGGCCTAGAAATCTATACTTTACCAGTATCCCATTAATCTTATCACAACTATTCAATAGACGACCCTTTAAGAAACATCACCTGTGAAGAGCACTCACTTGTTCACTCTGTGGTCCATGGGAGTCTGGGAGAATGAAGCCATTTCTCCACTAGAAGCAAATTTTCTATAGATATTTGGGGTCATTTTCATATATGTTTATTCATTCATTTTGATACTCCGCTAAAATATACCAACCTCCATGCTGGATTTGGGGAATATAGAAAAGATAAGATCAACTCAGTCTCTGCTGTTAATTAGGTACTTTCCTATCAGGTGAGAGAGACATCACAAATTAGTTATATAACTATTCATTTACTTACACTTGTAATTAATATCATTGAGTATCCCCTGCTTGTATCTGAGAGTGACTATCAGTAATATCTGACTTAGAATTCTGGACTAGGGAAAGTTTCCTTAGAATTTTGACAGAAATTAGTGCAGTGATGAGCAAAGATGAAATAGTCCATAGAAATATAGATGGATACATTTAAAACAAGGTAAATGAAAATTAGAAAAAAATTGGCAAAAGAGTCAGAGAGACCCAAGAAGTTGATATTAGCAGTCACTCCAGCTTTACTATAGTTACTGTTAGCAGAGTGGATCTGCGTTCGTTCACTTTGAACTATTTATAATATGAATCCAAGGTATTTCTCATGTAAACAGCATATAATTAGATCATTATTTTAAAAACTTCAGTCTGACAATCTGTGTCATTTTCATGGGCTGTTTAAGTCATTCACATTAAATGTTATCATTAATATGTTTGGATTTACATCTGCCATTGTGGGTTTTCTTCATATATATCTCATTATTATTTAGTAACTCTGTCCCTCCTTTGCAACTTTCTTCTGTATCGAGTGAATATACCACTTTAATTCCTTTAATAAAGTTTAACTATTTTTTAAAATTTTATTTTATCATTCTAAGAATACCTAACATGAAATCTACACTGCTAGCAAATTTTCAAGTATACAATATGGGATTGTTGACTATAGATACAATATTGTACAGTGGATCACTAAAACTTACTCATTTTACTTAGCTAAAATTTTATGACTGTTGATTAGTAACTCCCCACTTTCCCCTACCACCAGCCCCTGCCAACCACCATTCCACTCTTTGAGTCTATAAATTGGACTATTTTAATACCTCCTATAACAGCAGTCATACAGTATTTATTCTTCTGTGACTGTCTTATTTAAATCCTTAAGGTTGATCCATGTTGACTCATACTGCAGAAATTCTCTGTTTTTAAGGTTGGCTAATAATCTATAGTGTGTATGTATATGCTACATTTTCTTTATCTGTACATATTGATAGAAATTTAGGTTGTTTGCACATCTTAGCTATTGTGAATTATATTGCAAAGAACATGGGAGTACTAATATAGCTTCTAGATCCTGATTTTAATTATTTTGGATAATTATGCAAAAGTGGGATTGCTGGATCATATAGTAGTTCTATTTAAAAAATGTTTAGAAACCTCTATACTGTTTCCATAGCAGCTAACCATTTTCATTGCCAGTGCAATGGTTACAATTTCTTCACATCATGACATTTTCTCCTACATTTGTCATATATACATATATATATACACACACACACACACACACACACATATATGTATATATAGTACGTGTATATATACAGGCACATGTATATATGTGTGTATGTGTGTGTGTATATATATATATATATATATATATATATATATGGTGTGTTTGTGTGTGCGCATCAGATAGCTGCCCTGACAGCAAGCGTGAAGTGATATCTCATTGTGGCTTTGATTTGCATTTCCCTTATTAGTGACATTGAGCATTTTCCATACATCTGTTGGCCATTTGTATGTCTTCTTTGAAGAAATGTATGTTTAGGTCCTTAGGCCATTTTTTAAATCAGGTTATTCATTTTTTGGCTAAGTGAAGGAGTCCTTTCTATATTTTGAATATTAACCCCTTTTCACACATGTGGTTTGCAAATATTTTTTTCCATTCTATAGACTGCCTTTTCACTCTGTTTATTGTTTCATTTGCTGTGAAGAAACTCTTTACTTGGACATCATCCAGCTTTTTAAATTTTGGTTTCGTTGCTTGTGTTCTTGGTGACATATCCATGAAATCACTGTCAAGACCAATATCATGAAGCTTTTCCAACTGTGGTCAGTAAAGATACTTGGCATGACTTCAATTCTTTTAAATTTGTTTAAGGTTTGTTTTGTGATCTATCCTGGAAAAAGTTCATGTGTACTTGAGAAGAACACGTATTGGGCTCCTGTTAGGTGGAATGTTGAACAAGTGTCTATTAGCTCCATTTGGCATATAGTGCTGTTCAAGTCTCTGTTTCCTGATAGATCTTTTGTCTGGATGTTCTATTCGTTACTGAAACTGGAACACTGAATTCTACTGTTAGTTTATTGTTGCCTATTTCTCCCTTCAGATTTGTCAATATTTATGTATTTAGGTGCTCTGATGTTGGGTGCATACATAATTATAACTATTAAGTCTTCCTGGAGAACCGGCCCTTTTATCATTATATACTGTTCTTTGTCATTTGTGAGAATTTATTACTTAAACTCTATTTTCTGTTATATGAGTATAGCCTACTCTGCTTTCTTTTGGTTACTATTTTCATGGAATATATAGCTCCATCTATTCATTTTCAGCTGATGTGTCTCCTTAAATCTATAGTGAGTTTCTCGTAAACAGTAGATAGTTGGGTCTTTTTGTTTCTTTTTATTCCTTTTTATTTTTTTTTAAATCCAATCAGCCATTCTATGACTTTTGACTGGGTTGTTTGATCCATTGGCTGTTTCTTGGGGGGGTTGTTATTGTTTTTATTTTGTGTGTGTGTGTGTGGTTTTTGTTTATTGCTTATCGATTTCCTTTTTGTAAATTTTTTTCTTTTTAATTTCTGCATGTACATAGTGCATTTAAAATAATTATCAATAGGAAATGATTTACTATTGCTATTTTTTAGTTGTTTTCTGTTAGTCTTCTAGTTTTTTAATCTGTCTTTTCCTCTCTTGCTAACTTCCTTTGTGTTGTGTTGATTTTTTGCATTGATATGCTTTGATTCCTTTCCTTTTTCTTTTATTTAACTTTTATACATATTTCATGTGTATGTGTGTCTGTGTGCTTACTTTAAGCTTGCCTACAATATCTTATAGTTATAACAGTTTATTTTAAGCTAATAATAAATTCAGCTCAACTGCATACAAAAAGTTTACACTATAACTTCTCCTTACACATTGTACACTTTATGTTATTGTCACAATTTATGTCTATGTATATTATATAACTTTTAACATATTTTAGTTAGAGATATTTTTAATAGTACTGTCTTTTAACTTCTATAATACAGTGATTCAACCAGCACCATTACAGTAATGTAGTATACTGCATTTGTCTATTTATTTACCTTTACCTATCTATATATTTGAGTTTCATACTTTCTTAAGCTATCATGTTGCAGTTCAGCATACTTCTCTGAACCTTTTTTTGGGAGAACCACTTTAACATTTCTTGTGAGGTAGTTCTAGTGGTGATGAATGCTCCCCTACCCTCACCAGCAATTGTTTGCCTGATGAAGTATTCATCTTGCTTTCATTTTTTAATCAGTTTTGCAAGATGTAATATCTTGGTTGACAGTTTGGGATTTTTTTTGTTTCCTTTTTTTAACTTGTATTTTAAATCCAGGGGTACAAGTGCAGGTTTGTTACACAGGTAAACTCATGTCATGGGGGTTTGTTGTACAGATTATTTCATCACCCAGGTATTGAGCCTAGTACCCATTAGTTATTTTTCCTGATCTTCTCCCTCCTCCCACTCTTCACCCTCCAAAAGGCCCCAGTGTGGGTTGTTTCCTTCTACGTGTCCATGTGTTCTCATCATTTAGCTCCACTTATAAGTGAGAAAATGCAGTATTTGGTTTGCTGTTCCTGCATTAGGTGGCTAAGGATAAGGGTCTCCAGCTCCATCCAGCTCCATATATTCAGCACTTTGAATATATAGTCCAACTCTCCCCTGGCCTGCAAAGCTTCTGCTGAGAAATCCACTGATAGTCCAAAGGAGTTTCCCTTTTATATGATGCGTCACTTTTCTCTTGCTGCTTTCAAAATTCTTTGTCTTAACTTTTGAGAATTTTTAATGTGTCTCAGCGTAAATCACTTTAGGTTCATCTGATTTAGTGCTCTTTTGGCTTCTTGGATCTGTATGCCCTTTTCCTTCCTCTGATTTGAGAAGTTTTCAGTCATGATTTCTTTGAATAAGTTTTCTGGTCCTTTTTCAATTTCTCTTTTCCTTTTGGGACTCCCATTATGTATGCATTAGTCCACTTGGTGACTTGGTGGGGCCACATAATTCCCTTCAGCTTTCTGTATCTTTTTTTATTCTTTTATTTATTTTTATTTTTATTTATTTATTTTTGCTCCTCTCACTGATTTATTTCAAAAAACTATCATCAAGTCTACTGATTCTTTCTTCTGCCTGACCTAACCTGTGTTAAATTTCTCTAATTACTTTTTTAGTTCAGTTAATGTGTTCTTCAGCTTCATGATTTCTGTTTGGTATTTTATTTTAATATTTTCTGGTTTTTTGCTGACATTCTCCCTTTGTTCATACATTGTTCTCTCAGACTCATTGAGCCTCTTTATGATAATTATTTTTAATTTACATGACAGAAAATTAATGTTTTTGATAAATATAAATGAATATTTATAGGTTTCTTTTTAAAAATAATATCTTTATGTATCATTTGTAGTTTTCTTCATTTGTTTTTGTGGATTACATTACTGTTTGCTCTTATTTTCCTACTTCAAGGTAGCTTTATTTCACTTATCATTCCTTTGTGTTGTTACTATCAAATATATTACATTCCTATATTTTAAATGTCTAACAATGCAATTTTATATATACTGTCTTATGTGATTGCTTTTAAAATCAGTTAAAAGAAGAAAGGAAAATACTGAATTGTATTGTTTTTAAAATCATTATTTCGTTATCATTATATTTAATGAAACTCTTTGTTTTGTCATGTGGATTCGAATAGCTGTCTATCGTCACTTCAGATTTTTCTCTTGATTTTATCTTTTTGCATGGTTTCCTAGGTTATGTTGACCTGTGGGTCAACATAAGCCATTTATGCTTACAAAAAAAGCTGTGCTTAAGCCACCTGAGTCAATACAATTTTCATCTTTTACCACTGAATCTCTGTGTGACTTGAAGACTGCTTTCACAGCTCAGGAAATTTACAGTTTTGTCCTGCATTCAGCTAGACAATAATCATTCAGAAGTTTCCTCTCTGATTGCACCTGAAAGGGTACAGCCTTGGGCATGTGCATGGCCTTTCAGTACACCCACAATCACTGTGGTTTATTTTTGAGCCTCACTTCCTTGAAGTTGCACTTGGTCAGAGTATCTTATTATTCAGCCAGTGATTGGTCAGAGGTTGTGCTTAGATCCCTTGAGACACTAAGATTTCTACCTTTCACTCTTAAATTGACATGTGACTTAGAGAATGCATTCAACTCTTCCTGCTCTGATTGCCCCTTAAGGGATAAACCTAGGGAATATGCACAGACTTTCAGAACATGAAATTGAGTATGATCTCAAGAGAGTTTTTGTATTTCTCTTTCAATCATTTAGGTATGAAATTCTTCATTCCGTGTCTCAAATAAATTTTATCTCCTGAGGTATAACTGGGGAGTTACCAATAGTTAAGGCCTGTCTCTTAATGTGGTCATAGTATCAACCCATTTCATTCACACTAGGGATGGGCACAGTGACCTACTCTCACTAGAGTGACAGCTCCACCTATGAGTGGGTATTGGAATTAATAGTGGCTCCTGATCTTAGCTTGCCCTTTCTGGCATGAAATCTCAACCCTAAAAGCAATCAGGGGAAGGAGAAGTCAGAGCAGCAGTATTCTTGGCCTGTTGTACCTACGCTAGAACGCTTACCCTAAGACTAGCAGCTGCGTAGGAAAAGGGAATCCTAATTATCTCAGCCACTTCCACCTAGACCACAGCATCTACAACAGGGAGATGGAGGTGGGAATGAGATATGACTATGACTTGCACCTTCTTAAATAAAACCATAGCCCTAGACTGACAGCTGGGAGAGAGGAGCCTCCATTTTCTTACTATACCCATCTGGAGTAAAACATCTGTAATACAAAGCAAAGGGCTGTAGACAGTGGAGAAGGTCGTAGCTCAAATGCCACAGATCCTCACTCTTCTACTAAGATTTAGTTGGTTTTATTATATTAATGTCCTTTTTATTTGATGTAAGCTTTTGGGCCAATTTCCGGAGACTTAAAACAAATATTTAAAAATAATTTTCACCAGTAAAATGGTTGTGATGGCAAGAGGGTTTGCCAAGCTACTCACAGAGCCATTGTGGTAGTCTCACTCACCAAGGAATTGGGGGTAAAAAAGACAATCAAAAAGAAAATGAAAGAAAGAACTAGTCAGAAATATCAGGAAAGTGTAGGGTCTTAAAAGCCATGGGGAAAGAAAATTTAATGGAAGGTGTGGCAAATAGTGTTAATGACGTCCATAAAATCATGTGAGCTGAGTATTTGAATACATGCATTAGATTTAATAGCAAGAATAGTGGTGATTTTCATGTGTAGTGATGGGTATGAAAGTCACATTCAGGAAAGTGAGGACTATGAGATTGGTGAGGAAAGGGAAAATGGGAGACACAAATGTAACTGTAATGGGCAGTAGCTACATGGAGGAGTGGGTCTAGCAGAGTGTGCATTTTTTAAATAGATGCTTGTAATAAATAGGAGAAATGTGGGTGTGTTTAAGTGTAGCTGGGGAAGACCCCTGCAAAAATGGTATGGATGAAGGTAAATATCAAAAAATGAAGTTTAAGGTTTCTGAGAAAGCAGGAGAGAATGGGAGTAGAGCCTGGATGGAGAGCTAGCCTTGTAAACTAGGAAGATGTCTCTGCTATAGCAGGAAGGAAGGACAAACAAATGGTTGTGCAAATAGGGTGTTAGGTGGCAGAAGGTTAATGGAATTCACTGGATCTTCACTGTGGAAGGGACTTCAACCAGGCCTCTAGTCTAACCCTATGTATTCAGGCAGCTATGGTATTACCATCTCCTTTTCTAAAACTAATGCTCATTGACTTTTCCAAAGGTCAAAGATTGAAGCATGTAACAAAGGTAGAGAAAATAATATAGAATAAAAGAGTTGCCTCTCAGTGCTTTTGAATATTCTTTACTTTCCTGACATACTGGGCTCAGAGGTAGAAACACCAATGGGGGGCTGCGAATTTGAAAGGCGGGACAGAAGCACAAAATAGTACATCTGAAAGCAAGTTATGAGCCTCCATAGGATTAAAAACTCATAAATATAGGTATTAAAATTCCTTGACTAGCTAATCTAGTTGTATATTTTGGTATCTCATGATTCTTTTAGCTGAGGAAACTGATTAAGTTCATTGCTTAAGATAACACAGTCACTTAGAGGCAAAACTCAAGTAATCTCACTGAACTCAAGTTCAAATCTCTGGACTGCAGGAAAAAAAAAAAGAGCAGAAGAATGTCAGAATACGTAGGTCTAATCTCAGCTCTGTAACTGTCTGAATGACTTTGGGAAAACCACATCTCTCTGGGCTTCAATTTCTCATATGAAAATGAATAAATTCATTGAACTTAAATTCTCTTAAATCCAGTGATGGTTTTACTATGGCTATGTATACGGTTTTATTTTGTAAAAGAAAGTCACCCAAAATCTGCTAATTATTAGGTTGGTGCAAAAGTAATTGGGGTTTTGGCCACTGAATGTAATGGCAAAGTAAAAGTAATGGAAAGTAATCTTTTGGAGCTTATGAATTTGATATGCTGTGTGGTCCTGCACAGAGTCCTTTTTTTGCTTTTGAAACAGGGTCTCACCCTGTCACCCATGCAGTGGCATGATCACAGCTCACTAGTCTCAAGATCCCCCAGCTCAGGTGATCCTTTCACCTCAGCATCCCAATTAGTTGGGACTACAGGCACGCACCACCATGCCCTGCTATTTTCTTGTTCTTTTTTGGAGATGGAGTTTTGCCATGCTGCTCAGGTTGTTCTTGAACTCCTGAGCTCAAGAGATCCAGCCTCTTCGGCCTCCCAAAGTGCTAGGATTACAGGTGTGAGCCACCACACCCAGCCTCTGCACAGAGCCTTAAAGATGAATTATATAATTGCCAACAGATAAAATTTTGGTTTTCACAAAAATTCAGATTTGAAGGTCTCCTGAAAAACTGAAGGATCTGGCAAAACCAGGTTCTTGTAGCATTAATTATCATAAACTGAGTAGCAACTGTTCTCTTAATCAAGGCTAGATATCTTCCAATTCACCACTATTAACATTGGTTGCAATTTTTTTAATACTAGACAGACTTCACCCACTTAAAGTTACATGTCTAGTCCCAGGATGGGCATTTGAGTTTGTGCCCTTTGGTGTTTTCTATATTTTTTTAAACAACTATGATTTTAAAAAGGGGTAGACAGTCTTGCTCAAAGGCACAGTCTTACTGCTGCTGTTTCAGCCAGCCTGAAATAATGGTCTTTCCTTTCATCCACCCTTCCTTCAGAATCTCTCCATCTTCTCTGCCTGGATAAACCCTGCTATTCTTTCTGTCATCGCAGGAATTACCTACCCAGGAAAACATCTCTGAATACCTAGCAAAGTGTTTGGTCAGGCCAGTTGCCCTTCTTATGCTTTCATAGTGCCCTGTATTTCTTAACGGGCAAGTACCTGTATATTATCACTTGACTTCTTTAGAATTATCTGTGTATATGTCCATGTTTTCACTAGGTTAGGGACCATAATTTATTTCAGCATTGCTCATCAAAGCATATGGCTGGCATGTGTTAGACTTTGGGTAAAATCTAATTAAACCAAATTATGCTAAACTCAGAGTTCAAATCTCTGGACTACAGGAAAAAAAATGAGCAGAAGAATGTCAGAATACGTAGGTCTAATCTCAGCTCTGTAACTGTCTGAATGACTTTGGGAAAATCACATCTCTCTGGGCTTCAATTTCTCACATGAAAATGAATAAATTCATTGAACTTAAATTCTCTCAAGTGTCCCAGAGCCTGGTTCATAAAATGATGCTCAGGAGGTGTTTAAGACAATATATTGATGGAGATTTCTCTGGCCTAGAGATCATTCTAGCTATGAAGTTATTTTGTCAATGGTTCCATCAGAAACAACATTATACTGAAGTGGCTCATAAGTATCTATCGGTAGTTAAAATACTGGAGGAGAGTCAAGGGAGATTTCTTGTTTCCAACAGTTTTACTGTCTACACATAACACCTTATAATCACTAATTCTAAGCAAAGAGTAACCACAAAGAAACCACCTCTTAAATTAGCCCATTGGTGACCTCTAGGGGCTGTTTGACTTTTTACAACTATATGAGAAATGAAAACATTTAAAATGTATACATTAATTCTAGTAGAATGTTTCTTATTAGGCTTTCCCGTTTAGAGGGATTGCAGTTGGTAGTCCATACTTGCAAAAATAGTGGGTTGAAGGGAAAGAAGATTTTTATTTTGCTTGTTTATATATTTGTTTTTTAGATTAGATTTTTGTTTAAACCCCATATAGGTTTAAAGCAGGGTTACATGTAAAAGTTTGCTCCATTGGAGTAGTAAAAAAATCTAAGTGATACAGGCAGTCTTTTTTTGAGAAATCTAAAATCATTCACCTATCACCCCTAACCTCACATTCTATAGGACTGTCCTTCTTGTATCATAGTTTTGTAAATACTGCTTGTCATTCCTAAAAGTAGACTTTTAACTACTGTACAATAAGTATTATCTCCATATCTCCAGGGCCTGGCATACTGCTTGTCCTAGAGAAGCTTTTTAAAAGGGAATGACAATCATCCCTGATACAGAAATTGTCATGAGGATAATGTTGAGGCAGTGCATGTGAAGCAGCTTTGTAAGGTGCCATACAAATGCCTTCTTATGTCATCATCTTTTCAACTAGGTACACTCTAAGGAAGAGCAGCTCCTTATGCAAGGCATCTGCAGTAGCCAAGGGAGCAGCTGCTCACATCTTGTAGAACTAAGAAGAGTTTTATGTGATAACAGCAATTTCTTGAGGGATCTAAATGTTTTCCTGGCTGTAATCAGAACTTTGATCAGGCAGATAAGACACCAGTAGTATTAGAAGAAAAATGGAGTGTAGGAAGCTACAAAATTAATTATAAAAGATGTGTTCACTCTTTCGGTACCTGTAATACTATAAAAGATGAATTTCCCCATACTATCATAAGTATTGATTAATTTTAAATGTATATTTGAAATTTTGTTGGAACATTCTGTTTGTAGTTGTGAAACTCAAGTAGCTCTGCATTGAATACCTGGATGGAGCTTTAAGAATCCTCTAATGGGCTGCAGTACAATTAGAATTGTTTTGGAAAAAAAAAAACAGTATAGGCTCAAATGTAGAGCAATGAGGATACCAACATTTATTGGTATGCATACTCTTGGCCTATGCCTTAAATGAACTCTAGATTTAAAAGACTTCTGAACATGTCAACTTGAATTTGCTACACGCATTCCAAACTAGTCAACTCCAGTACTGAGATAACTTTGACCCAAATCAGGTTTTGTTATTTAATTTTCTACCTAGTAATGATACTCGTCATCCAAGTCAGAATTAGGAGAGTCATCTTTGCTCCCCCTTTACACATACCAATACAAATTCTCTCACTCCTTCTCAATTTACTATTATAGTCTTAGTTCAGTAATCACTTATCTTCTAGATTATTAAAATAGTCTTTAAATTGTTTATCTTGTCTCTAGAATGTAGCCATTCTCCTTTTTTTATATACCTACCAAATTATTGCCAAAGTAATTATCCCAGAACCCAAATTTGATCATTCTTGCTTCCTCCTTAAAAATGCTTCAAAGTTTCCTAATAGCTTATAGACCACTCATACATGCCTTAGTTTAGCACATAAGCTCTTTGCAACTTGAACCTTTTCTCATATGCCACTCTGTCAATACAAATGCACTTTCGCTTCAACCTTTCAAAAAAACTATTCCATTTCCTTTTGCTAGTCCACGACTCCTTGCTTTCAAGCTTGTTGGATCCATTGTTGAAATGTCCTTTACCCTTACTTTTTCTTCCTAATTTTATGTTTCCTTTAGCTCATAGCTTGTGTCACTGACTCTCCAAAATCATACCCCTGACACCATGGGAGTGTTACAGATATCTCATTTATGTATTCCTTCGGTGTGTTATGAAAACCTCTAACGCATTACAATATCATACTGTCTTGCAGCTAGTTAATTGTCTGCCACGTATTGTGTCTCAAAAGAGGTCAATTATTTCCAGATGTTTTACAGATGGCTACACATTGTTCTCTGGATAAATGTTTTTTTTTTTTAATTCTTAAGCATGGCATACCAATTTTTTTATACTAGTTCCCCTAACTTTATGGCATTATTTCCTTATGAACTTCTCACCTTACACCTTGTTTTCCAAGTCCAGTGAATCATTTTCAGTTCCCCAGTGTATATCTTAATACACTCTATGAACTGTGCCTGAGACACCATTTTCTGGCTTTCTTCACCCAATATTCAAGATTGTGTTCAAAAGCCTGGCAAGATCATTTTCCTCCCAGTATCCCAAACTGACCTTCCACCCCACTATGGTCTCCATTCCTCTGTACAGAAATCATCAATTTCACTTTCTAGCCCACTGAACTTGATGAAGCTCCAGAGGGGATCTGGCTGTTTCAAGTTCAATATTCCCAGGTCCTATTCCTAACACATATTGGCCATAGAGCCCAGGCATTAATGGCATAGACTTTGGAGACAACAAAAGTGTTCAAGTCCTTCCCTGCCACTTTCTAATAATGTGATCTTGAGCATTTCTTAATTCTATAGACCTTAGTACATTCATGCATACAACTGGGATAAAAATATGTATCTTATAATGCCATTGTTAGAATACACAAAATATGATGTGTTAAGGAGTACTTTCTGCACCTGGCACATAACAAGCACTGGCTGGTGGACTTAGTTACATGATGACATTCAGTTACATTGTTGAATGAATGAAAGATTGAATGAGCTTCAGGAACCAGCAGTGGCTGAATAACTTGATGTCAGTTTCCAGAAAAGAAGTGAGAAAAGTAGCCCGGGTGACACAGAGAGAGACATATGAAAAATGGTGTGAAGGGGTGTCACACCGAGAGGCAGGTATGCCTAGAGTGGAGGGTGAATTGAATGTAGAATAAGAGATGACTGTGAATGCTTGATACTGTGGAAAGCTTCGTCTTACTCTTAAATGTAAGGTGTTGTATAGACCACACTAGGACCCTGAATTGCATCCTGAAATTTAATACTGAGAGTACAAATGCTGCTTCACAATTCTACCAGATTATTTTCTTCTGATAGTTCCTGAATTAGCTGTTCCTCGATCTTTCATCTCATTTTTACCCTCATTTTAGTCCAAGAAGGATAATCTAATGGGTCCACTAGACCTCCATTGTTATAATTACTCCTTTTCCACTCCCGTGACTGCAGTGCCACCTTTCACACTCCCTATGAGACGGATGGGCAGACACAAAGTTATTAAAAGAAAGATATGTTTTTGCTGAGGAGTTGTCTAAGAAAGAAGTGCTCTTAGCCCAGAAACATCTACTATTTGTGTCTTGGATGGCATTTTTTCCTACTTTTCTTTTTCAAATGAAGAAGAAATAAAAAAAATCAGCAAGCTCTGAAGGATCTTATTCAGCTCCTGGATATGTCCAGGGCCCATTATTTGGGTATATTTTTCTCTTCCTCCTCCTCCTCCTCCACCATCTTCTTTTTCTGTCCCTTATGTAGTTTTATCCTTCATAAATTAAAAGAATTTGCTTTGCTATTGATCATCTGCTGTTTTTAGAGTTCTGTAAATCTCTCTTCTATTTTTCCTGGTTATATCAGCAGTATAGAAGTTAGAAATAAAGCACAATATAACAGCTACACACATACACACACACACACACACACACACACAAGAACTTGTACAGATGTCCAGAATCTATTGTTAGTTTGAAATATTGATCTTACAGAAGACTGGAAATGGCCTAAAATAAAGCATTAGAGACTCCAGCCCGCAAAAAAGAGTACATGCAGGAACTATGAAAAATGAATTGTCTTTTTCCCATTTCTAATACACTAGATTTTGTAGAGGATGACAAAGAACTCATTTCATGATTTCATCCACCTCTACTACTTGGGAGATGATGAGTCAGCTCCTGCCTCACAGTGGTTTGGAAGATACTTTTCTGAGAAAAATGCGTGAAATTTCCATGTTTCCAGGAAAACATACTTTGCATCATCCTTGGTATTCTAGACTCCAAATTGTATGAATGTTAAGATCAAATATTTGTCATACTCTACATAATTTCTTTTATTTGTATATTACTGTACCCCAGACTATGAAGCCTTTGCAGACAAGACAAGCTGACTTTATTAGTATTTTCTTTAATGTATCAAACAATTGCACTGCATTGTAAGAACTAAGAGCCAGGCACCTTTTCTGAGGGTTTTTCAAATATTATAACTCAATTAATTTTCTTAACCGCCCTATGATTTAGAGACTATTATTATCCCTATTTTCCACATTGGTAACCTGGTGCTCACAGGTATTAAGCAACTTTCCCAGGGTCATGGACTAACAAATGAAGATGAGAATGACTGTCAGGCTTTGGGGCCTGTGCTTGGAAAAACTTCTCTTTGCTGCCTTTAATGATTATCAGTTGCACTCTAAAGTTAGCACATAATCTGCCACATGTAAAACCCTCAATAAATGTTCAAAGAATTAATAATGTATTCGTTTGGGCTTTTAATTTCTGCTGATATAAGTGTTGATATGTTTATTTTCTGTTTCCCACTAATCTACGAGCTCTCAGAGGACAGAAATCTTGTCTGACTTATAGTTGTCTCTCCTAAAAATTGTGCTTGGAAAAATACTCAACAACCATTTGTTCTATGAGTGAATGATTGAGTGAGTAATCTTAATCTCAAAAATATAAAATTCCAGAGAAAGTGTCACCATCCCCTTTTTATATTAGTTGCCTATTGCTGCTGTAACAAATTACCAAAAACTGAGTGGCTTAAGAAAACAATGTTATCTTACAATTCTGTATGTTAGGAGTCTGACATGCATCTCACTGGGCTAAAATCAAGGTGTCAGCAGGACTGTATACCTTTTTCAAGTTCTAAGGAGAATGTGCTTCCATGTCCTTTGCTACTTCTAAATGACACCCACATTGCTTGGATCATGGCCCACTTCCATCATCAAATCTGAGAACATTGCATCCTTTCATGCCTCTCTTCTGTAGTCACATCTTCCTGACAGATTCTCTTCTGCCTCCCTCTTATGCTTCTAAGGAGACTTGTGATTACACTGGGCCCTTTCAGTAATCCAGGATAATCTATTTTAAGGTCAACTGGTTAGTAACTTTAACTCCATCTGCAACCTTAATTCCTTTTTGCCATTCAACCTAACATTTTCACAGGTTCCAGGGATTAGGAAGTGAAACTTTGATGAGTCATTATTCTGCCTACCATAACTTTCCTCCTTTACAAATTTATCTGATCTGCCCATGCCTATTTTTTTACTTCAGCTATAGAAAAATTCCCTCTCCTTATTTTTTAGTTTCAGTGTGGTACCAGTCTCTTTCCAATTTGTATTATAATTGTATGCATATATGTTTTAGCACCTAAGAACGCAATAGGACTTTCAATTGCAGGGAGATGCAGACAACTTTGTACCTCACAGAATTTAACACACTGAAGACTCTGTATATAGACTTACCAATATTTGTCTATAGAGGAGCATCACAGAGTTTAATTCTTTAAGCTACAATTTCTGAAAAAAAAAAAAAAAAGCCGAGTATGTACTAAGCACTAAATGGAAAAAAGAACAGTTGACAGCAGAGGGACAAAGAGATAAAGACAGGATAACAGGGATGTGTATAAGAGATAAATTATGTTGTGACAACAACAGTAATATAAAACTCACATTTATTGTGTTACGGTCTGTACTGATGTATTTACAATAGCTAATTTAAACTGCATTAATCGACTGGGAGGCAGATTAGCCTCATTATGTAGATTAGAAAACTGAAGCTCAGAAAACCTAAGGGAAGGCCCAAGAAGAGCACTTTGTATACATATATAATCCCTGAAAAAAATATTTATTTTATATCTGAATTTAACAAATTTCAGAAAAGTTGGTAATTTTCACATGATTACACCTGTTTCAAGTGTCCAAGCTAGACTTAGAAGAAAAGTATTTCTGGCCCCAAAGAGTACTCAAACTCGTTCAAATTTAAGAGACTGCGCAAAAAGATATTATACCCTTGACATAAAGATGCAGAAAAAGAGAGAGACCTTACGTGACCACACCTATTTAGTTTATAAATTACAAGTTTATGATAAAAATAAATAACAACAATAGTTATGTCCTACCTCTATTGGAAAATTTTGTGGTTTTTTATTAACACCCTATGAAGAAAATTATGATTATGTTCCACATGATCCACAACTAAATGGGTTTATAAAAAAATTAAACAACGTATCCCTAAATTAGTGTATATATGTATACACACATATAGTGTGTTTTTAATAATAGCTTTAAGATACAATTTATGTATCATAAAATTTTTTATTTTTAAAGTATATGATTCTGTACTTTTTAGTATACTCACAGAGTTCCACAACCATCATCAGTATCTAATTTTAAAACACTTTTATTACTCAAAAATAAACCTCATACCCATTAGCAATTATTCCTTGTCCCCTGCTCAAACCACAGCCTCACCCAAGCCCTGTGCAATCACTATTCTAATTTCTGTCTAGATATTCTATAATGTACATTTCCAATAAATGGATCATAAAATATGTTGTCATTTGTGATTGTCTTTTTTCAATTACAATAATGCTTCCAAGGTTCATTCATGTTGTTGCATGTATTAGTACTTTATTACTTTTTAGGGCCAAAAATATTTTATTGTACAAATATTTAATTGTATGAAAGAGAGATTAAAAAAAGAGAAAAAGAAAAAAGGAAGGTGAGGAAAAAGAGGGGAAGATAAGAACAGACAGGTGAGAGGAGGGGCAGATAGAGAGGGAAGAAGGGCAAAAGAAGGAAACAAGTAAGGAAAGAAGTTAGTTAATGCGAAAGGCAAAAGAGGATGAGGCTTTAGTTATATGTGAGTGAAGAAAATTGAAAGCATGAGATTAGTCTTGAATAGGTGGAGAGAGAGCTCATCCAACTTAAGCAAAGTAAATGAGAATTGCAGTAGAAATAAGAAAAGTTTGGCAGCAGAGGAAATTGAGTAGAAAGTCAATTGTTTCGTTGTCTTAATTTTCTTAATGAGATACATATAATCTAAGTGATTTGAAGTTTATTCAATTTTAACAAATGTGTATTGTTGATTGATGCTGTGTCTGGCTCTATTTGAAGCACAGTGAAGGGTTCAGGAGAAGTTAAAGCCATTGCTCAGGACATTCAACAGAATGCAAAATCATTAATCTTAGTATTTTTTTCTGAAGAATTCATATTTTAAGAATTTTATAGAATTGGAAACTTAGAGTCTAACTTCCCCTTATACATACTTGATCTCCCTTTTAACAACATGCCTAGCAAGTGGGTTTTTAATTGCTACTTACATACTTTCAGAGGTGAGTAGCTCTTTTCCTCCTAGAGCAACTCTTACCGAACGCTAAAGGAATAGGTTTTAAAGTTACATACTATCTAGGTTCAAATACTATTTCCACCACTTAAAAGATGTGTGACCTTGCGAACCCCTTTTAAATTAAGGTTAGCCTAGAGCTGCTTTCTTACATATTTTACATTCAGCCTAAAGGTTTCTCTGTACTTACTGAGCTATAACTTAACTGGATATGTAAACAAGACTGTAACCTGCTGTTAAAACAATAAGCCAAGTCTCAGCTAATCACAGCCACCATACTTCAAACACATATCACTCACAGGCAGCCAATTGTTATTCAAACCATGTTCAAATAAGGCAAACATGGAGTAGTAACCAATCTGACTTGTTTCTGGACCTCACTTTCATTTTTTTTGTACACCACTCTCCTTTTTCTGTTCATAAATACTCTCCAACCATGCCAATGTGCCTAAGTCACTGAATCTATTCTTGTTCAGGGGCTGCCCAATTCTTGAATTGTTCTGTGTTCAATTAAATTGTTTAATTTGTCTAAAATTTGTATTTTAACCTCCTCCATGTGAGGTTTCTTACCTATCAAGTGGGAATAATGAAAATACTTAACACAAAGGACTGTTGTAAGGATTCAATGAGTTAATACGTGTAGAGAACTTGGAGCAGCCTAGTGTAAGGGATCAAATATCTCACTCCAGAATACACCACTTTGGCATAAGAACTATTTTGAACTGAAAACAATTGAGGAACAGCAGATGCCAAAAGAAGCTCTCTGCTCTCTCCTTACACCATTTGCCTAACAGCAATCTTAGACTCAGCCCAGAGACAGAACAAGATAAATTTACATAATAAACCTTACTAAAATAACACTCATCTCCCATTAGTTTCCCATATTTACATACCTTCCTGCAGTTTGCCACCCTTGGAAGCCTAAAACCCTTTTTCTTTGTCTTGTCACTTCTCTACAAATGTATTACTCCTATAAAGACACTATGGAGTCTATTGCCATATCAGCCTAAATGCTTTCAAAAAGATATTATTTCTCCTTTGCTTATGAAGTTTAGTTTGGCCAGATATTAAATTCCAGGTTGGAAATTCTTTTCTCTTTTTTTTTTAGAGTCACTAATCCTTTGAGATTCAAAAATTTTTTTTATTTTTCTTTTTTTGTTTATTATATTTCAATGATAGACTGGATTAAGAAAATGTGGCACATATACACCATGGAATACTATGCAGCCATAAAAAAGGATGAGTTCATGTCCTTTGTAGGGACATGAATGAAGCTGGAAACCACCATTCTCAGCAAACTATCACAAGGAAACTCTTTTCTTTAAGAATATTGAATATTGGCTCCCATTCTCTTCTGATTTCTAGGGTTTCCACTGAGAGTTTCACTGTTAATCTGATGGGATTCCCTTTGTAGGTGCCCTGACCTTTCTCTGGCTGCCCTTAACATTTTTTCTTTCATTTGACCTTGAAGAATCTGATGATTATGTGTCTTGGAGTTGACCTTCTCATGGAGTATCTTACTGGGATTCTTTGCATTTCCTGAATTTGAATGTTGGACTATCTTGCTAGGTTGGGGAAATTATCTTAGATGATATCCTGAAGTATGTTTTACAACTTGTTTCCATTTCCCCATCTCTTTCAGTTACCCCAATCAGTTGTAAGTTTGGTATCTTCACATAATCCCATATTTCTTGGAGGTTTTGTTCATTCCTTTTCATTCTTTATTTTCTATTATCATCTGTCTGTCTTATTTCAGAAAGACAGTCTTCAAGCTCTGAGATTCTTTCCTCTGCTTGGTCTATTCTTCTATTGATACTTGTGATTAGATTGTGAAGTTCTCTTATTGTGTTTTTCAGCTCCATCAGGTCAGTTATATTCCTCTCTAAACTGGCTATTCTGGTTATCAGCTCCTGTATTGTTTTATCACGATTCTTTGCTTTTTTGCATTGGGTTACTATACAACACGCTCCTTTAGCTTAGTAAAGTTCATTATTACCCATCTTCTGAAACCTGCTTCTGTCAATTCAGCCATCTCGGCCTCAGCCCAGTTCTGTGCCCTTGATGGAGAAAGATTGCAGTCATTTGGAGGAGAAGAGGCACTCTGGCTTTTTGAGTCTTCAGCATTTTGGCATTTTTTTTTTCTCATCCTTGTGGCCTTATCTACCTTTGATCTTTGAGGTTGCTGATCTTTGAATGGGGTTTTTATGTAGTCTTTTTTGTTGATGTTGTTGTTGTTTTCTGTTTGTTTGTTTGTTTGTCATTTAACAGTCATTCTACCCTTCCATAGGGCTGGTGTGGTTTGCTGAGGGGCTGCTCCGTGCCCTAGTTGCCTTGGTTTTTCCCCTTCCTGGGGTATCACCAGTGAAGACTGCAAAACAGCCAAGATGTCAGCCTACTCTTTCCTCTGGAAGCTCCGTCCTAGGACTGAGTACTAACCTGTTGCTGGCCCAAACACATCTGTAGGAGGTGAATGGAGACCCCTTTTGGGGGGTCCCACCCTGTCAGGAAGAATGGGATTAGGAACCTACTTAAAGAAGCAGTCTGGCTGCTTTTTGGTAGAGTAAGTGTTATGCTTTTGGGGGGACCCTTCCTCATCCAGACTATCTGGACTCTCCAAAGCCAGCAGATAGTCAACTAAGCTATCTGGAATGGCTGAGTCAACTAAACTACAGAGTTGGTTGCTGCCCCTCCTCCTGGGAGCTCCATCCCAGGCACAGATCAGAGCTCTGTGGGTATAACCCTGAGTGGAGTGGCTGAAGACCCCAAAGGGAGGTCCCGCCCAGTGAGGAGGAATGGATCAGGGTCCCACTTAAAGAAGCAGTCTGACCATGATCTGGCAAAGCAGCAGTGCTGCGTTGTGGAAGGCCCTTCGTAGTCCGGACCATGTGAACTCTCCAATGCTGGCAGGCTAAAATGACTGAGTCAATTGAACTGCAGAGATGGTGGCTGTCCCTTCCCTCAAGGACTTGGTCTTGTCTCAGGCGACTCCAGCCTGTTGCCATTGGCTGGCTGGAATTCCAAGCCAGTGGGTTTTAACTTGTGAAGTGCTGTGGAAATGGGGCTCACAGAATGATGCTAATGACTCCTTGGATTCAGCCCCCTTCCTAGGGTTATGTACAGATGGATCTCTCACCTTTCCAGGGACCCCCAAGGCCAGAGTATGTAAAACTCCTGGGTCTCTGTATGCGCCTGAGTGGCTGCTCTGCTGAGACTCCACACAGCTCTCTGTATCAGACCCTGGGCCCTGATCCACGGGTGGCAAAGATCAATAGGAGGAAGCATGGCTTCCCGGGCAGGGTTGCACAATCACTCACCACTTTCTTTGGCTGGGAGAGTGGGTTCGGGTTCCTTTGGCTCTGTTCTTTGGCTCTTTTCATTCCTTTGGCTCTGTTCCTCTGGCTCTGTTCATTCCTTTGGCTCTGTTCACTCTGTTTGGCTCCCAGGTGGACCACTGCCTCACCCTGCTTTTCTTCATTCTCCATGGGTCAAGTTGTTTGCCTAGTCAGTCCCAGTGCAAGAACCTGGATGTTTCAGTTGAAGGTGCTGAATTCACTTGCCCCTTTCATTCCTCTCCATGAGTGCCATGAACCGCAGCTGCTTCTAATCAGCCATCTTGACCCCCCACCTTCTTCATTTTTATTACAAATAAGGTAATTACATAAAGGTTTGGCTGTATTACTAATAATTTTCTCAGATCCAATTACTAGAACAAAATTATTACCTATAAAGTATGTAAAATGATTTTCTGTTCTGCCATCACATTCTCAACAAGTTTTGTTATTTTTATCTTTACTGATTTGAGGAGATATTTAAATAATATTTTAGTTCATACGTTTTTTAGATTATGGATTTTAAAAGTAGAGTTCTTCTCAGAGCTTCAAAATGTGCATTAGAAATTTTAAAAAGGAAGGGATTGCATTCAGTGTAGTTCAAGGTAGTTGTCCATGAAACTCTTTTCTATTATGTGGAACATGTTTTGGGGAACTCAGTATTGGAGCATTGAAATTGCTCTAGTTTTAATTGTCAGTTGTAAACAGCAGAAAACGTAGGCATTTTTACAAATGAAGGATCCTTTTTAAAAGATGATGCTTCCTGCAGAATAATGAAGAAAGACAATTTAACACTTCCAGCAACAAGAAAAAAAGAAAAGGTAATTCAACTGAGGATCTACACTAATAAAACACCTCAGAAAGTAAAAATTATCATAGGCCAGAACAATTATCTCTTAATTAAATGTTTTCAGGAGGCCCCATGGGAACCAACCAGCCTAAAAGCATTAGGAACTGCTAGAAAACATGAGTATATTTTGACTAGAATATAAAAAAAAATTAATAAAGACGTTAAGATTACTGTAATTAAATGGTCTTTTAATGTAATCATCTCTCTAGAGTTGAGAAAAATACCACATATAAAGCTATATTCTGAACAATCACAGATAAATAGAAAAGAATTTGTGAAAAAAATAGAAAGAAGAAACCTAATTTAAGTTTAGCCTGTAATATTGTTGCTATAACGTTAATGGGTGCAGCACACCAACATGGCACATGTATACATATGTAACACACCTGCACGTTGTGCACATGTACCCTAAAACTTAAAGTATAATAATAATAATAAAAAAATATATACAAGCAGGACAAATAAAGAAAAACTATATATATAACGTTGGACAAAACTTTACAGGCCATCTGTCTGTTTTGTCTCTTACAAGATGAAGACGATAATGCTACCAGCATTAGTGTTTCTGTAGCATGAAAGAAGAGATTTAGTCGCATACTAACAACTGAAAATTTGACACATCATAGCTATTTTCTGATCATACAGGGACAAAATTGATAGAAAGTACATATTTTATAAGGCATAGTCACAAAGGGTAGAATTTGAAAGGTAACAATTCCTTTGGGCATAGAAGTTATTATCTCCTTACTGAACCAAAACAATATTTGCTAGTCTATATAAATTCAACTATGGAAGTATTTGTTAAGCACTTTTCATGTGTTTAAGTTTAGATTAGTAACTGTCAAATAATATAAAAGCTCCCTGTCTAATTACAGAAGATACACATTAGACTCCTAGCCTGATTCTTTTTTTTTTTTTAACTTTTACATTCAGGGGTATATGTGCAGTTTGCTATATAGGTAAACTCATGTCATGGGGGTTAGTTGAACAGATTATTTTGTAACCCAGGTATTAAGCCTAATAGCCATTAGTTATTTTCCCTGATCTTCTCCTCCTCACACCCTCCATCCTCCAAAAGACCCCAGTATCTCTTGTTCTCCTCTATATGTCCATGTGTTCTCATCATTTACCTCCCTCTTATAAGAGAGAACATGTGGCATTTGGTGTTATGTTTCTGCATTAGTTTGCAAAGGATAATGGCCTCTAGCTCCCTCCATGTTCCCACAAAGGACATAATCTCATTATTTTTTATGGCTGCATAGTATTCCATGGTGTACATGTACCACATTTTCTTCATTCAGTCTACCTTTGATGGATATTTGGGTTGATTCCATGTCTTTGCTATTGTGAATAGTGCTGCAGTGAACACACATGTACCTGTGTCTTTTTGAGAGAATGATTTATATTCCTTTAGGTATATACCCAGTAATGGGATTGTTGGATTGAATGGTGATTCTGTTATTAGCTCTTTGAGGAATCGCCACACAGCTTTCCACAGTGGTTGATCTAATTTACACTGCCACCAACGGTATATAAGCATGACCTTTTCTCTTCAACCTCACCAGCATCTGTTATTTTTTTCACTTTTTAATAATTGCCATTCTGACTGGTGAGAGATGGTATCTCACTGTGGTTTTGGTTTGCATTTATGTAATGATCAATGTTGTTGGGCTGTTCATCATATGCTTGACGGACACATGTATGTCACTATTCATGTCCTTTGTCCACTTTTTAATGGGGTTGCCTGGTTTTTTTTTTTGTAAATTTGTTTAAGTTCCTTATAAATGTTAGATATTAGACTTTGGCAGATGCATAGTTTGCAAATATTTTCTCCCATTCTGTAGGTTGTCTGTTTATTGACAATTTCTTTTGTTGTGCAGAAGCTGTTTAATTAGATCCTGTGTGTCAATTTTTTCATTTGTTGCTATTGCTTTTAGTGTCTTCATCATTAAATCTTTGCCCATTCCTATGTCCAGAATGGTATTGCCTTTTTGTTTTCCAGCATTTTTATAGTTTGGGGGGTTTTACATTTAAGTCTGTAATGAATCTTGAGTTAATTTTGTATATGGTGTAAGGAAGGGGTTTAGTTTCAATATTCTGCATATGCTAGCCTGATCTTTTTATGGCCTTGTGAATTGGGACAAGTCACTTCCCTTCTCTGATTCTTTCATTTTACACAGTAATATATTCTACTTTTCCAGGTCTTTGAGGGGATAAAATTAGGTAGTATACAAGAAAATATTTTATAAGCAATAAGGTATTTGCAAATGTCAGTAATTTTTCAAGGGAAATTGAAAAATAAGAACTGAACTTTATTGCTATCATTGTCACAAGCTCCCTTTATGTCTAGACACTAAAATCATGAAAATCTAGTTGGAAAACATTTATCTTTCTCTTCTCTTATAAAATGCTCAACAAGCAATCATCCATGCATAAGCACTCAGAGACTCTTTTCAGGTCTGACCTAAATCTGCTTTTTCTCCTCTTCTCTCATTTCCATTAATCAAAACTGTGCCATCTCTTACCCTGTTTCTTCACTAAATAGTGATCTTAATAGTTGTAGTATTATAATACAATCTACCTGTGATAGATAAAATTTTTCTCATTGTCCCTGTAGTAGTATGAATATCTCCATTGCTTTCCATGTGACGTTTAAATACTACTCACACAAGGTGTGGAATGTATTTCCTCAACCTGTTAATGTTGAACTTAACCATATGACTTGCTTATGCCAATGCACTGTGGAAGGAAATTTTCATGTGCCAATTCTGGCCAAGGCCTCAAAAGATAGCATATATTCTTATTGTTTTTCTTGGGATCACGTTATCCGAGAAGAACATACCCCAAAAAGCACCTATTGCAGAGAATATGGAAACATATGGAGCATATTAGTTGAAGGTTTAAACTTTAAGGAATTTCCAAACCTCTTTTCAAAACAATCTTTTCATTTTACATTCCCATCAGCAATGTATGAACATTTCCGTTGCTGCACATCCTACACTTTCGTCTGTCTTTTCAATCTTAGCCATCCTGATGGATGTGTATTAACATATTTGTGATTTCTATTTGTATTGTCCTGATGACTAAAGATGTTAAGCAGCTTCTTAAATGCTTACTGGGCCTGTATATATCTGCTTTTGTAAATGTCTTTCCAAATCTTTTTATTGTTTTTTGCTTGTTTGTCTTCTTATTATTGAGTTGTGTTTTCCATGTATTCTGGATAAAAGTGTAGATATACAGTACAGATGCATTGATATGTGTGTGTGTGTGTGTGTGTGTTTATGATCTATAAACTGAACTATTATGTACTGTCCCACAGATCTCTGAAACAGTTCATTCTTCATCAATTTGCTTTCTTTCTTTTCTTCATGTTGCTTAATTTCAATTGATTTATCTTCAAGTTCACTAATTCTTCTTTCATCAATGTTTTTTGGGCTATCTCAACTAATTTTTTATTTAAGTTTTGTATTTAGATCTAGAATTTCCCTTTTTATAGTGTTCCTATCTGTTGAGATTTCCTATATGCTTACTCATTAAAATATTCCTTTAATTCTTTGAATATAGGTACTTTTGATCATATAAACATATTTATAATCAATGACTTGATGTTTGTCTGCTAATGCAACATCTGTGGGATTTCAGAGGTATTTCAGAAAGTAGCAAACTCAAGTCTTAACTTACGCAGCTCTGTCTTTCCAGGTTAGAGTCTTCTCTGATTCCTGTCTATGTTACCTTGGGTTCCTAGGGTTTCCACCTCGCTAACAGAACAGAGTACAGACAGAGAGTAAGGCAAAGTTTTGAACAGATTTGGGGTTTCTTTCCCTTCTACATTTCTCTCATTTCCATAATTTCATCCAGCCCTGATCTTTAAATTTGTTACCACAAGTTGATCTGGCTGTGGTTTTCTGCTGTCATTACCAGGACATTGAGTAATATCCTCAGGGGGAAGAAAATTAGCCAAAAACTCAGAACGCTTGGTATTGCGGTTGAAGTTTTTCTGAAGTAAACTCTTTTCTAAATTCCATTTGCTTTTGGATGTTCTGGTTCCTTTAAATATATTTTTTAAAAATTTTCTCTGATATATAACCTTTGACAAGGTTAAATTATGACTCATTCCACCAACATTACCAAAATTCACTCTAATATTTCATTTTAACTTAAAATACTTAAAAGATATTTATTTAGGCCAAAGATTTTTACTTGTTTCTAGCCTGCTGATTAGATTCTGGTTAGTATTCTTGCATAAATCATAGCCATAAATGGTCTTTGTTAATGTCTAGTTTTTGTTACTTTGAAGTGGAATGATAATTTAAAATATTTCTGAAGCTATTTGGGTGCCAAATCCTAGCTGTTAATGATATTTCCAATCATTTACCATTGTCTTACCCACCCAAAGTTGTATAATTTTTGTGCTTCATATGTATAGTCTTTCCAAAACACTCAGAATTATTTGCATGTTCATATTTTATCAAGCTCTTTTAAATTTAATTAAATCCTATAATTACAGTAAACATCCTATAATTACAATACCAAGTACAACCAGATAGTTTTTGATAACAGCACCTGAATTTTGGCTTGCAAAAAATTATTTTTGAAGGATTAAGCATGTGGTCATCCTAAATACAAGTACCAAGAGCTCAGAGTGTTTGGTCATCAAGCAGTAGGTTTTACAGAAGAGATAGAGACAGATGCTTAATTGAATGAGTTAGTTAAATGGAAGTCCACTAAGAGAGCTTCTACTCTATCACTCTCCACATTTTGAATCTAAAGAATATGAGGTTCAGAAAGTGTGGTAATTTTTCCAAAGTCATACAACTGGTGGGTGACAAATAGGCATTGCAAGTGAGGTCCTCTTTCTGATCTTGGGCTTTCCCTATATATTTCATTTTATTGAAAACCAATTTTGTACTCTGTGCATCATTTGGGTGACAAAATGCACTTCATAAGTCACCAATAAAAACATGCCTGAGGAAAAAAAAAGATGTCTTTTTTTTTCTAATCTATGGTGTTCGATAATTCAGCAAGTTGTTGACATTCAATCTATTGTAGATTAGATAAAAAATGCACCAGGGACTCTTGCAACACAGCTGAAAATTGCCATCTACCTACATGAAGCAATTGACTGAATGACAACATTTTCAACATAATCTAGTTAAACTGAAATTAAACCTTACAGATATTGGTCTTTCTATTTCTTTTCTATACTGAAATCCAGCCAAGCCACTCATTTCCTTTTGACTACTTATTTAAACATGTTTCCAAATTGCTAAACACACACTGCATTTGGCTGAATGATTGTACAAATTTTACGGTGGAAAATGTAATGCCAGCAAGGTCATTCTCCTGAGCTATAAAATGTTGCTTTGCATTCATCCCTAAGATATACAGTATTTTTAAAGTATATATTTCTGTATCTGTATTTATCTAAATATATGTAATATATCTATGTATATTAAAACCTTTGTCTTGCTTTTTTATAATGACTATGGAGACGTGACATGACATAAATGTTCTTAGCTCTCTTCAGTCACAAATCTTGCATCCTGTAAATGGTCGCTTATAAAAAAGACAATAAGATTCTTAAATACTTAAAATTAGGAGCTATTTTAGGTACCATTTAATCCAATGGTTTTCAGTTTTGTATTTCTGTATTCCTAGTAATTCTTTAGTTAAAGTATTCTAAAATCTATTTTCAAATTTTCTAAAAACAATTATAAAAATTATACATTTACCTTGGTTAAGGTCCATAAGGTAGAAAAAAACACCAAGGCAAAGTTAACTTAGAGCAGCAACATGTAAAAAATATATGCTACAATTGATATAAATTTAAATAACCACTAATTAATAAATTCATTCTTATGGAAACAGTCTTCCAAAATACAGGATTGAAAGAGTAGTAAAAAATTGATAGCAAGATGGCAGTCTTCCCCCGATAGAAACATCAATTTGAATAACCATCCACATTTGAAAATACCTTCACAAGAGCTAAGAGTTCAAGGGGAGAGATTATTGCACCTGGGTAGAGCACAGAAATGAGAGAAGACACATTGAAGAGGATAGAAAGAAATCGAAAGGACAGTTTCACATTAACCACATCACTCCTCCCCCACCCCCATAGAGAGCACACAGAGAGATATCCTCCATGTGGGGAAAGAAGAATGAAGTAATACCTGACTTTTCCTCAGACCTCAACACCAGGCCTTTCCTCATTGAACCCTGGTACCAGCCAGCCCCCATGTCCCCCGGTTCCAGGATGGTACCCATGGACCCAGGCTCTAGGCCAACCCCAAAGACCCACAGTCCAGAACCGCTCCAGAACCAGGCCAGCCTGTGTGGCCATAAGCCATAAGCCAGGTCTTATATTCCCCACTAGGCCAACACTCAGGCTCCAGGCAAGCCTCTAAAAATCCAGGCCCCAAACTTTTCCCAGTTCCAGGATGACCCCCATCCACCCAGATTTCAGTCCAGCACCCATCAGCCCAAATTTCATGCCTGCACCAGTGGACCCAGTCTCCAGGCCCAGTCTCATGAACCCAGGAACTAGGCTGCCCCTGTGGGCTACAGGTACCAGCACCTTTAAAATATACCACATACAAAATTAACACAAAATGGATCAAAGATCTAAATGTAAGACCCAAAACTATAAAACTCCTAGAAGAAAACACACCGAGAAAAGCTTCATGACACTGGGTTTGGTAATGATTTCTTAGATATGATACCAAAGTCACAAACAAGAAAAGCAAAAGTAGACAAATGGGTCTTCAAAGAGTTTAAAACTTCTGCCGAGCAAAGGAAACAATCACCAGAGCCAAAAGTCAATCTATGGAATGGGAGAATATATTTGCAAAGCATGTATCTGACAAGGGATTAATATCAAGAATATATAAAAAATCTCACACAACTCAACAACAAAATAACTAATATTAACAGATGAAGAATTAACAGATGAAGAATTCCAATAGAATTGAAGAGATACAAACAGTCAACCAGGCTATGAAAAGATGCTCAACACCACTAATCATCAGGGAAATGAAAATCAAAACTATGACATAATCCCTCACAACTGTTAGGGTGACAACTATCAAAAGAATAAAAAATAATAAGTTTTGATAAAGATGAAAAAATTGGAAGTCTTATGCAATGTACAGCATGATGACTACGGTAAATAATAAATGTATTGCATACTCGAAATTTGCTAAAAGTAGATTTCAGGTGTTCTCACTACACATACACACACAGTGGTAACTATGTGAGAGATAGATTAGTTAATTTGCTGGGCTGTTGTAATCATTTTACTATGCTTCATTTCATTAGTAATCATTTCATTAACATGTTTCAATATATAAAAATATCATGTTGTCCACCTGAGATATATAAAAGTTTCATTTAAATATAAAATAAAACTAGTGCTGGCGAGGATGTGTAGAAATTAGAACACTTGAATACTTCTGGTGGGAATGCAAAATGATGCATCCATTATGGAAAGTAGTATGGAAATATCTTTAAAAATTAAAAACAGAACTACCATATAATCTAGCAATCCCACACCTGTGTATATATCCAAAATAATTTTTTTAAAAAGTTTTTGTAAAGATATTTGCACACCCATGTTCATCACAGCATTTTTCACAATAGCTAAGAGATGGAGGTGACCCAAATGCTGATCAACAGATGAATAGGTAAAGGAAATGTGGTTTATATGAATATTTGAATATTATTCGGCCTTAAAAAAAAGAAATTATGTCATATGCTATAACATGGCTGAAACTTGAGGGCATATGCTAACTAAAACAAGCCAGTCACAAGAAAACAAATGCCACATGATTCCACCTAGAGGAGGTATTTCATAAGTAATGAAAATCATAGAAACAGAAAGTAGAAGGCTGGTTACCAGGAGCTGGGGGGAACAGGAAAAGGAAAATTGTTGTTCAATGAGTATAGAAGTTCTGTTTTGCCTGATAAAGAACTTCTGGAGATTTTCTATACAACATTGTGCTTATAGTTAATACTAATGTACTATACACTCAAAAATGGTTAAGATGATAAATTTTATGTTTTTAGCACACATACACACACAACCATAAACACACACACACACACACACACATACACACAAGGAGAAATCAGTACTTGCCTAGTGATGCAGATGGCTAGGAAAGAAGAGAAAAAGGGACTACAGGAGGACATGTGGAAATATCCAATATAATACTTCCAACTACACAGCAGAATTTTCTTTAAAAGTATCAGTTTTAAAAGATAGAACTATCAAATTACTAGAAGAAAACCTGGACAAATTCTTGTATATCCATACAACTAGGAGTCCTTTGTATGTGTCTCTGAATAAAGAAACTATAAAGGAAGACTGATAATTAAACTCCCTGAGTTTTTAAAAGTTTTTTTTTTAATTATATGAACAGAAACACTGCAGGCAAAATCAAAAAACAATTCATAAACTGGGAAAAGTATTTGAAATTCATATCATAGGAAAAAGCAATTCTAACAAATAAACAACTTCCTTAAATTTAGATGAGGACAAACAACCCGATGAAAAACAGCTCAAAAGACATGGAGAGTTTATATAAAAATAAATATCAATGGTCATTAGACACATGCAAAGGTGCTCAGCTTTAGTCAGAATAAGAGATGCGAAACAGAGACACTGTTTTTCACCTATCAAATTAGCAAAAATTCAAATATGCCAACACATTGTTAGCAAGGGCTACAGGACAAAGCAATCAAGGTCTTACTCGCTATGGGGAATATAAAAATGGAGTAAATCCTACGTAGGACAAATAAACAATAGTTTTAAAAATAACATACACATTTACCCTTTGCCTGGCAACTGCACTTCTTGAAATTTTTTCTAAAGATATGCCTATTCACAAACAAAATAATACATTTATAAGGTTGCACATTACAGCATTGTTTATACTAGCAAAGAATTTATCATAAGCCAATGTCCAAGATAAGATTAAATAAGTGTGTGTGTATGTGTACATGTGAGGAAAGGGAGGAACACATATACACACACACATTCATGCATCACCTATACTCCACAATCTTGAATCCTATGCATTGGCCTTATAAACCTAGTTGTGGTTTCTGAGCACTTTCTGCTTAATCACATTTTGAGCCTTTATACTTATTGTTTCCTTCACCTTTCCTTCTAAACTTTCTGTTTCTGTTTTGTTAACCGTTCTCTTTTTAAACCCTCTATAAAACTCCTATTTACCCTGATGAGATATCATCTCTCTTGGGACAACTTTCATGACTTTGCAAACAGATCACTTACCTTTCCACAAATGACTGTTGAAAACAAACGTAAGGTAAGACTTTTTTCAGCTTAGCTTCAACCCGATGATTCATTCAAATGAATATAGAATAAAAAGGTAGTATAAAAGTAGTTCACATATTTACTCTCATCTCTTAGAGAATATAAAAGGAACCCACTCACATTCTAGTATTACTTATTAAAATTTATTAAGGTTATGAAGAATAGTAGAGTAAGTTCAGAGGACAGAAAGTAACCAGGGTGGTAGGCTGCAAGCTTTATTTAGGCAAGTTGACTACCAAGATTTATTTTGATATTTCTCTTTCAGAAGTAAAACATATGTGGAATATGCTAGAAATTCTTCCCAACACTTTATATATTCCTTAAGCTCCCCATCCAAATATCTCTGATTTCCCTATATTTTGTTCCTGTCACAGATGCCATTGGAATTTCTATTTCCATCTATGCCGAAGCAATTCACCTTCTAGGGCAATTAGAAGAAACAAACTGAATGCTTTCTAGTCATCTCTGCACCACGTGAAAGGAAACATCTAGCTATCTCTCACCGTTAGATAATAAAAGTGCTTATTTCATTATCTTTACCCCTGATTACACCACATGGCACTTCAGTTATCTGTTCCATGTCAGCCACCGCTGACGCAGTATGTTCTCCTAGAACACAGACATCCTGTCTCATTGATCTCTACAGCCTACTGTTAGTACAGCCCGTGCTACCAAGTAGACACTTTAAAAAATTTCAATAAAAGACAAAGCTAATCATCTTTTGTCCTCTGTGTCAAAATCATAAGAATTTTGATTCTTATGATTCAGAGGAGGTAGACAAAATCATAAGAATTTTTGTGTGTAGCGGAGGCAGGTATCTTTCAGCGCTGGCAGCACAGAGAAAGGGGACAAGCCCTCAAGTTGTAAAAAATCAGCTTACCTGACATCGTGGTCCAGGAGAGATATTCCCTGGGTACTGTTTAGGGGTAGGGAAGATGAGGGTAGCTATCTTAGAACACAGATACTTGAAGTAAATAAAATAATCTAAAAATGGTTTTGAAAAGAACCATCTTACTCCAAAGAACAAGTGGTGCTGGTTTAGACCTCTGCTAACTTCCTCATTTGGTCTAATGGTAAACGTGGGAGGTCGTTCTTGCAGTTTTAGCTCCTGGGCATGTGGGAACCTCAAAGGCACAGACTTCTGGGAAAAAGAAAGTAATAGAGACAAATTGCAAACAAGGCTGGGAAATCTGACAAGGCTTCAGAGTTAGTACTGGAGAAAGGCGTATAATCATTGTATATTCAGTTTCTCAAAACACTGTATCTGTTAAACAATTGATTGTAAGTTCTAAGATTATTTAAAAAAAAAAACAAGGGAAAAACATAGAAAGGTCAATTGATATTAGTCACATTCAAATATTTTCTTCTTAAAAAATTTATTAAGCCTGCTATTTAAAAATTTTTTACTGACTAGCGTGGCCTACTGAAAATTAGTTTGTTTTACCCTTATAAACTCTGGGAAATCTTTTTTCCATGTTAATTGCACCAAAAGAAAGTAAGAAACAAGTCACATTCCATTATGAGACATATAACAACCCAGAAAACTTAACATCCTGTATATTTAAGATAATTCAAGAATGTATTAATGCCTATTGATTATTAAAGATGAATAAAAACAAAATAGGAGTAATCTGAAGGGAAAAGGGCCAGAACAATGCAATCAAAAAGAATATTATCCCTGTAACTAGATATGACAATTTATGCCTTTTTTTAACACAAATATTTCAGGATAAAATGTACTGACATAATTATTCTGAGGAATGCAGTGCTGATTCAATAAAGGCAAAATAGAAAAAGAAAACAGCCCAATTTTCAGTGATGATTCCTGCTATGCTTGTATTTCAAAATTGTGTGCATTATATCTTATATTATTTCAGCAACACTGCATGGTAGTTATTGTAAGCCTCCTTGTTTCCCTTGGATCATCCTAAGTCTTGTAGAGGGGAAAATAACTAAAAGTTGGCAAGTGCTGCCATTCAAAAAGTAAAATATATCAGGCTGGGCACGGTGGCTCACGTCTGTAATCCCCACACTTTGGGAGGCCAAGTTGGGAGGATCACTTGAGGTCAGGAGTTGGAGACCAGCCTGGCCAACATGGTGAAACCCCATCTCTACTAAAAATACAAAAATTAGCAGAGCGTGGTGGCAGGTGCCTGTAATGCCAGCTACTCAGGAGACTGAGGTGGAAGAAACCTTTGAACCCTGAAGGCAGAGGTTGCAGTGAGCCGAGATGGCACCACTGTACTCCAGCCTGGGCAACAGAGTAAGACTCCCTCTCAAAATAAATAAATAATAAAATAAAATACGTCAGATAATAAAGCTTTTTCAGCACACTGTGCTCCTGCTATTTTTCACTAGAGTAAAGTAACTTTGAGGCAAGAACTTACTAGAAGATTCTTATTTCTTACCATATTCTCCCCATTCCATTATTCTTTCACAAATAAAGTTTCTTTTTACAGAAAAATTAAGGGTTGTTCAGAACTAACTAGATGCTACTATGTGTCTACTCTGCTTTTAAGCATGTGTAGAAGACTAAATCTATAAACTACACCAATATGCCTTGCCCTTATTACTATGAGCATTTATATTTGCATTTACCACATTGTACATATATCTGTGTATGCGTCTATTTCTCTCTCTAAAGCGTGACTCAAAAGATGGCAGAGACCACGACTCCCCAAAGTTTATCTACCTCACAAAATTGGTCTTTGCCATCATGGTAAAATCACCACCCTTGCCAGTGATTGGTGTAGAAATGGACTTGTGATCTAAATCTTGTGTATGATTGCTGGGGCACTCTTCTTTTTTCCCAGAAAGGAGACCCAGCAAAGGAGAGTTTATTTGTTCCTCAGGATAATGGTTCTGAAAACAGTGACTGGAACTTCTGGAGTCAGCTTATGACCTACTTCAACATATCAAGAAAAAAGAAACACAGAAAAGTGGAGTCAGAATCCTGACAGGATCTTCCTCTAAACAACTCTGCTTTCTCCATTATGCAAAACAAAGTTATTTACTCGTTGGGATGAGTTCAGTCAGAATCTTTGGTTATCTATCCCAAATTACATGTTTTTTTTTTAAATAATGATAATAATTTTAATCCTGGAATGGTGCATATTCAATATTAACTCAAACCCAAACAATTTTCCTGTGTCTATTACATACAGTGTTTAAGCCTAAATCCATATTTTCAGTCCCCTAATAAAATGGAATGTCCAACATCTTTTTATAGCTTATTTGACATCTGTCTATATCCTTTGATGTGGTGTCTGTTAAGATCTTTTGCCCATTTTTCAATCGGGTTATTTTTCTTATTATTAAGATTTAAAAGATTTTTTATATTGTGGCCAAGAGTTCTCTTAGCTGTATCTTTTGCAAATATTTTCTTTCATTCTGTGACTTGTCTTCTAATTCTCTTGAGTTTAATAAGTTTTTGTCTTTTAATAAATAATTTTAGACCGACAGAAATTTGCAAAGATAGTATATAGATTCCCATGTATGCCATTCCCACTTTCCTTATTTTTAGTATCTTAAGTTCATATAGAACATTTGTCATAATTAATAAACCAATGTTATCATTAACTAAAGTTTAGCTTTATTCAGATTTCCTTGTTTTTTACCTAATGTCTTTTTTCTGTTCCAGGATCTCATTCAGGATACCACATTATATTTAGTGGTCATGTCTCCTTAGACTTCTCTACACTGTGACAGTTTTTCAGACTTCCTTTTTTTTTTTTTTGTATGATCTTGAAAGTCTTAAAGAATATTGATCATGTGTTTTGTAAAATGTTCAATTGATTGGGAGAGCAGGTTTACTGATGATTAGCTTGGAGTTATGGTTTTTTGTTTGTTCATTTGTTTGTTTTTACAAGAATACCATGGAGGTAAATAAACTATAAAGATACTTTCCCCTCAAGTAGGTGACACATAGCTTTCTACCACTTAAGTGTAGCTGTTCATAGAAATTTCCTGCCAAAGAATACAATATGGACATCAGAATAAAAGAGTACCTTTACAGTAGGAAACTCTGACAAACTTTACCTCAGCCAGGTAATCAAGGTTAACATCTTCCGATTCATTCAGATACTAATGTCATGATGATAGTGGATATGAAATGATGAAAATGACATACTTCTATTTTTAATAAGATATAAAGATGATTACTGTTATTTCCATAATTTTAGAACAGATAACTCAAGCTAGTTTTTTTTTCAATCTTTCAATTATTTTGCAAAATTACTGAGCATCTAATATTTGCCTAATGCATCTAAGGTGGTTCTACAAAAAGATGAAAATAAAATACAATCTTGCCTTCTTGGAGCTAAAAACATAAGGGAGGGAAACAGATCCCAGGTTAAATGTGTCAAAGCAGAATGGAGATGGGGTGAAGAAAAGGAAGAGATCCATTCTATCTGGAGGTATCAGAAAAAAAAAGTGACCAATGAAGTGTCATCTGAAAGACCACCAGGACAGTTAACTAGTAAAAAGGAGAGCCTTATTGGCGATATTGATTTGCAAGCTGGGAAGAGAAACTCTCCTGCATGGACCAAGGTGCTCTTTCTTCAAAGAGGGGAAGGATAGGTTGGGTTTTATGCCCCACGGAGCCAATATCAGACCTATTTAGTAGTTCTGGGGAGAAAGCTATACACATTTATGAGGGAAGCCAAGCACATCCAAGTTGGGTAAACATGTATGTAACACACATTTTGTGTTCACTTTGGGGTGGGGTTTTAGCATTAAAATAAAGGGAATTTGACTCTTTAAACCAAAAAGGTAAAATATAGGACACAAAGACTGTATGCAGCCTCAGTAAACTGGCTGATACTGGCTTAAGGTCTGCAGTAACTTATCAGAAAAGAACATCTGTAAGGCTGATCTTCTGTCCAATCAGAGTTGTAGTCTGGGTTATAAATCAGAGCTGATAGCCCCCATTGTTAGGGAATTTAGCCATAGGAATTTAGAAATTTGCCATGTCAGCCAAGCTCTGAACCCTGACCCTTAGGTAGCTCGGTTTCCTTAACCTTAGGGCCTATATTAGTTCATACAGTGGTGTCTATTTTGGTCTCTCAGGTCACAGGAAAATGAGCAAAATTTCAACAGGATAATAAACTCAAGGTCATTTTAGGCAGAAGAAGAAGGTATTGAGCAGAATCAAGGCTTAAGATTAATAGTTTTTGTGTTTATGACATAAATGGTACAGAGGCCATATTAAAACTATAATTGTTATTTCTCATATTATTTCTCAGGACTTGTCTTTTTATAACTGTTAATTCTACTCTCAAATTTCCAAAGTTAGTCATTTAAAAATCTGGGCTGGAATTTCTTTAACATATATGAAAAGTCAAACTGTTAAAACAGGTGTATAGCATGAAACGTGATTCTTTGAAGAGGGAAATACTACATGTTATAAATTTCAGTCTATGGCCTTATAATCAGAGTTCATTTAACCCTTACCCGAAACTATCATACGTTTTAAGGCACTTCTATAAGAGTGCCCCCAAACACAAAAGGTAATGGGAAAAACATGGACTGTCAAACAACCATTCAAATGTTGGTCTTCTTTATTCATAAAAATTAATTGTGAACGCATTTTTTCAGTTGATCCTTAAACCAATCCTATGAGAAGCAAAGTCTGTCCATCAATCTAAATGACCAAAAAGAAAAATTGACAAACTTTAAGGATATATGTATACAAATATGGAGATGTGCACTTTTGAAATAATCCTTCAGGAAGATTACAAGAAGTTCAAGGATTTCTGAAGAAAACACCTTTTCCTTTATAGAGCAGGACCAAGACCCACCAGTCTGGTATTTTTTCATTATCTGATATTCTTTCAACATTGGCACAATTCATTGCCTACTACTCTCATCCAGCATGAAACCAAATCAATGCTCACAATTCTCAGGTCAATTTCCAGTATGTTGAAGTCATCCTTGTATAGTGATTTGCTATTGTATCCTAAAAAATTACCATAAATGTAGTGACCTAAAACAATACCCACTTATTATTTCACATTTCTGTGTTTCAGAAATCTAGGCCCAGCATGATCAGATCTCTCTGTCTGAGGTCTTACCAGGCTAAAATTAAGCTGAAGTTTTCATCTGGGCATGGGACCCTCTTCTAGCCGCACTGGTTGTTGACAAAACTCATTTCCTTACAGCTGTTGGACTGAGGTCCCCGTTTTCCATCTATTGGTGGGTTGAACCACTCTCAGCTCCTAGAGGCTGCTCACAACTCTCTCTCATGTGGCCTCCATGAGCAGTTTTCAACATGAACCTTTCATTTCTTCCAGGCTAGCTGGTGCAAATCTCATCTCTCTGACTTTCACTTCTGCAACCAACCATAAAAACTCTCTGATTTTAAGGGGCTCATGTGGTTAAGTCAGACCCACCTGAATAATCCCCATATTTCAAACTAAACTTTGATTTATGAATTTTTTCTGCAAAATTCCTTCATAGAATTACCTACATTAATGTTTCTTTGAATAATGGGAAGAAAGTGTGTAAATGTGAGGCAGTAGAATATTTGTGGAACCATCTTAGAATTCTACATTCCATACCCTTTTTGGACTTGTTGCAAAGAAAAGAGACCTTCACTTAATCCCACTACGTGATTATCTAACGAAGTTAATGAATATGTTTCCAACCTTGACTGGCATGCTGACTCCACAGATCTGATTTCAAATCTCAATTCTTTTGCATACAGAAGCAACCTAATGAAGAAAATTTTTAAAGCCATAAATGAGATATTTATTTCCTCTTCTATAGGATACTGTGAAAAAATGAATAAGATAATAAAAAAAAGAACACTTAATTTGGTTCCCATATTACTCTAAGTAAAGAGTTATTTAATACACTTCAGCAAATATTAGAGTATGCTCATTCCTTGACTAGCAATGTGTTATGTGCTACAGATGCACTTGGGAACAAGATAGCCACATACATGACTTCATGGAACTCTACATTTTGCCAGATGTTAAACAATTCAAACAAACAATAATAATTTTGATCTGTGCTACTAAAAGAAAAAAAAATGTGTGGATAACTAAGGACAAAATCAAGAGCCCAGATCCCTGGTTTCTATTCTAGTTCCCTTTCTACTGAGCCATCATGAATCATGCAACACCTCAAAAATCTTTAGTCAAAACCCTGCTCCAAATTATCTGCCATATGAACAGAATCATATTAATCTGGCTGAAATCTAGTTTAACAAGAACTATTTTTTAATGATTAGTCTGAGCAAAAGTCTTGATTAAAGGTGGAAAAATAGCAGTAGTAGCTCTTTTCTAAAAAGCTTTCATTCATGACCTTTTGTTCCTGTCAGATGTTGGTATTCAGTTATCCACTAAGCCCTGAATTGAGAAGTAGAAGTTAAATAACTCAGAGAAATAAGTTAAAAGCTTATTCATTTAATCTATATACTTGAGGCACGCATTTTGGATTCTCGCTTAAAATCCATTTGTCTGTATTCCAATTTCCACGAACAAAATGCTTGGTTAGTTTAATGAATGCAAGTGTTGAAACACTTCTAAATTTGCCCTAGATTTTTTAAAGCACCCTTAAGTACAGAGAAATAGAAGAGAGAGACCTGTGAAATTAGATCTCTGTGCTAGTAGTAAGTAAACGAGCTTCAACATTGTGAATAAATAGCTTTATAGAGCTTGGAAAACTAATATAAAACAACATACTTTTGTTGAAAGTCTAGAGGAATTAATTACAACGTCTTTCTTGGGATGAGAATCAAATTAAACATCTACATAGGATATAGAGTGGCTGGGGACAAGGACACAATGATTTGGAAATCTGGAATTTTGAATCTGTGGAGACTGAGATTAATCACATGATGGACCACTTTGCTTCCTTCTCCACAGACATACCAAGCAGGGTTTACAACATATATCACACTGTCAGAGAGATCAAGTTGAAAGAAAAAGTCCAAATGATCTGTAGGTGAAAACTATCAAATAAATTTCAGCAAAAGGAGGATGATAAATAACTAGTGTGCATTAGTTTTCTATTGCTATGTAATAAATTATCACAAAACTAGTGGCTTCAAACAACACTCTATTATTTCACTGTTTTTGTAGGTCTGAAGTCCAGCACAATGCAAATGAGTTCTCTGCTTAAAGTCTCTCAAGACTGGCATCTGGGGCTCTGTTTGCATCTGGAGTTTGGATCCTCCTTCAAGCTCATTCAGGTTGTTGGCCAAATTTGGCTCCTTGAATTAGTTGGACTAAAGTCTCCATTTTCTCTCTGGCTTCACCAGGGGTTGCTCTAAGTGCCTAGAGAATGTGAGAGCTTCCAAAGGTCCTAATCATGTGACCAACTCACCACACAACAGCTAAAATCTTTAAAGCAAGCAGAAGAATCTCACTCTAGTCTGTTAAGTCAGAGTTTTGAATATTGCATCCTAATCAAGGAAGTGACTATTCCACACATTCACAGGTCCCAATCACATACACAGAACAGAGTTTCTATATAACATGTACACCAGGCATAGTAATCTTGGGAGCATTCTCTATGTTTGGCTTCGTAAGAAACAAGCCCAAACATTTTCAAGGGGTATACCATATTATGCTCCCATAAGTAATGCATGAAAGTTCCAATTGCTCTACGACCTTGACTACATTTAGTGTTGACAAGTGTTTTGTTTTGTTTTGGATTTCTTTTGGTTAATTTTAACTATTAAAATGTGGGCAAAGCAGTACTGTACTATATCTTTAACTTGTGTTGCCCTAATGAGTCATAGTAAAACATTTTAAAAGGACTATTGGCCATTTATTTTTCAAGAACAGACATAATTGTGACGAGGACCGCTTTTTAAATTTCATCTTTTATGTTTACTGGAATTCCTCTAATTTCTTAGAAATACTTAATTAACCACAGTTTATAAAATCATCTTCCTATTTTCCTCTAAAAGCCTAAAGTTTTCGCTCTTAGGCTCAATTTTTGTTCATAGTAGGGGGAAATGATTAAAGTTCATTTTTTCTTCATACAAATTCCATCTTTTAAAAAGAGTTTTCTTTGACTTACTTAACTGCTTTTGTGGATTTGTTAAGGATCAGCTGAACACATTGCATGTGTTCTATAAACTCATATCTGTTCCAGTAATATAGATGTCTATCTTTATGCCAAAAAGATATTGTCTTGATGACTATAGCTTTACACAATGTCTTAAAATTAGATAATGTAACTTCTTCCGTGTTGTTATTCTTTTTCATGATTATTCTGGCTTTTTTCCATTTAGGTTCTTTTCTGGCATTTCCATATGAATATGAGAATAATAAGAATGATGGCAGCCTGCTTTAGGTTGTTTTTCAATGCCTCCAAATAGTATATTTTAGAGTAATTACTATGCAGAATTATAATTGCAGTTTGCAGGTACATTCATTCACTACAAGCTGCTTGACCATTACCATAACAGAAAGTCCTTCCTTAATTTTGTTTATTTCTGTAACTAGGCCTCTGAGACAAGCCTAGTTCTACCTAGCTCACCCTCCAGCAAACCAACAAGTAAATTATTTCTGCTCCTTCTCAAGCATTATTTCCCCTCAAAACTCCTGTTTAAATAGCAACATATGCAGGATCTAGCACATCTTTTCTGTTCTTTTTGCAACTGCACAAACTAATCATTTTTTTCCAGCTCCTGCATATCCTTGTCCTGCATGGGAATTCTTTCCAATATTCCTCATAATCAACCTTACCCATGTTATGAAGGCAGTCAGCAAGAAGTCATCCAGTTTACGGGTGACTGGTTAAATCATTGTAACCTCATGCTTAGCAAATTTTGGTCATTGGTGATGATAGCAACATTTTTATTCTCAATTACCAAATTATTTCCTGAAATACGCAACTCAGAATCTCACAATCTACTAGTTTTCTCAATATTTCCCGGCATTCCCTCGCAGCTCTTTCCTTTCTTATTCTTGCTCTACAGACGTGGCATATGCCATTTTCTTTCCAGGTGTAATCTGGCTCCTTTTTCCCAATATCTACCTCCACGTTGGTAACTCTTCCTCAAATTACCTTGCATAGGATGCTTTTGGTTCCACTCAGTGCCTGGCCTCACTTTATGTACTGTCTCCACACACGGGCCTTCCCCCTGGAACACCACATCCTTAGAAGAATAATCTGGGATCTGGGCAGGAGCCCCATTTATATTTTCCCTCCCTACTTCTGCATTGGGAAAACAGGTGTGTTTTTGGCACACCAGTAGTTTTGAAACTAGTTGAAATTCAGATTCCTAGGCTCACTCTTGAAATTCAGTAAGTGTGAAGTGAAATGCAACACTCTTTTGAGGCAAGGTCTGTGTCATTTTCACCCCAGGAACACCAAAACAAACTGGAAGCATCTAGTACAGACTACATCTTCAGGCACTATTTGTTAAATTAAACCATATTAATTTGGCTCATGATTTAGAAAATACACTTCTTTTTGTTCCAGTCATCAGCAAGCAATGTCAGCTCTATATCTAAAATGCTAGATTCTTTCCATTTGGTATTTCTTTTTCCATTTGTTTTTGTTTGTTTGTTTGCTTGCTGGTTTCTGCTGTTGTTGTTGTTGTTATGAGATGGAGTTTCACCCTTGTTGCCCAGGCTGGAGTGCAATGGTGCAATCTCTGCTCACCGCAACCTCTGCCTTCCAAGTTCAAGCGATTCTCCTGCCTCAGACTCCTGAGTAGCTGGGATTATAGGCATGTGCCACCATGTCCGGCTAATTTTGTACTTTTAGTAGAGACGGGGTTTCTCCATGTTGTTCAGGCTGGTCTCAAACTCCCATCCTCAGGTGATCCACCTGCCTCGGCCTCCCAAAGTGCTGGGATTACAGGCAAAGCCACCGCTCCTGGACTCCATTTGGTATTTCTAAAACATTAGCCAAAGATACCACTATTTTCTACATGGATTATATCAATATCCTCTTAATTAGTCTCTTATGCTCCTTAACAACTAGAAGAATTGTTTTAAATAAGCTAATCAGATAATGTTATTATCCACAAGCTTAAAACATGCCAATATTTCTAAGCAATGATTTGCATGTTTCCAGTATTCCTGATTTTACTTATTATCAGTTTCCCCCCTCTCAACATGGCCCAGTCACATTAGCCTTGAAAGGATTTCTCCACCCATCCACTCCTACCACAAGGCTTTTGCATTTGTTTGTTTCTTGAGTGTAGACTGTTCTTCCCCACATCTCTGTACCACTGATCTCACTCACCACTCAGGTTTCAGTTCAAGTTGTGCTTCCTCAGAAAGGCCTGTTCACCTAATTTAAGGAAGCTACTGCTCATCCCATCCCTTCACTATGTTGCCATGTATAGGTTTTTTAATAGAACTTATCAGAAGCAGAAATCTTGTCCATTTATTTGTTTATTTGGTTATTTTCTGTCTGCCCTTGATAGAATGCAAGCTCTATGAGAGCGCAGGTCTTGTCTGTTTTCTTCATCACTGAAGTCCCAGTGCTGGAACAATGCCTGTCACAGTGTCAGCACTCAAAAAAGCTTTGTTCAATAAACAAACAGACTGCAGCAAAATGAGCAGAGAGAGACAGAGAAATCACGGTTCATCAAAGTAAAAATTTATTCTTATACCACAGCAGAGTAATCAAAGAAAATATCACATCTATCTGTGTCTTGTAATTCATGCCCACTCCACCAATATGTAAGATCAGACTTATTTCACAAATATGACTGGCTAAGCATCACGTCTGTGCCATGCTGTCATGTTTTCTAATAACAAAAAAGAAATATCACAGTTTATAAACACCGCCTACACAAAATAAAATATGAAGAAAGTTCAGTGGAGAGAAAAGGGGATAAGATTTCACATATTGATAGAATTGAGTTTCAGTAAAACCTTCTTTAGGTTATAGTAAATAGTTCAGGCCAGGCATCATGGCTCACACCTGTAACCCTAACACTTTGAGAAACTGAGGCAGGAAGATTGCTTGAGGCCAGGAGTTCCAGACCAGTTTGGGTAATATAACATGACCCCGTCTCTACAAAAAACAAAAGTAAATTAGCCAGACATGTGACATACACCTGTAATCCCAGCTACATGGGTGGCTGGGTGGCTGAGGTGGGAGGATACCTTGAGCCCAAGAGTCTGAGGCTGAAGTGAGTTGTGATCACACTACAGCCTGGGCAACACAGCAAGAACCTGTCTAAAAAAAAAAAAAAGAAATTCAAAGGCTCTTGTGTCTGCCTTAAATTAAATTAAATTTATTAAAGGCAACTTCCATTTCTCAAAGTGGTGACAGAATGGATGTAGATGAAACAAGTTAATTTGAGAACAATACCTCAAAATCTGGCCTACATAGGACTAACAAACAATAGTTGCTTTCCTCCCTTACTTAGTCCTACATACACTGAGAAATACTCTGCTGAGTGGAAAAGTTCCTCTCCTGCTCACAACATATAATTCAATTCATGTATTAGCATGACTTCACCAATGGGGGAAGACACAATCAAAGATCTTGGAGGCAGTGTGAGTTCATAAAAATAATCATACTTAAAGAGTGTATCTGTAAATTCAGTATCCTCTATTTTGTCTAATTCTTAATATCTGACCCATTCTCACTCCTAGAGACCATATGGCTCTAGATACCAAAGCAAAATTTGTAGTTCTAACTACGTGTACTTGAAACCAGTGGGAATTTATTAATATTCTTGCTATAACTGAAAACAATGCTATAAATAGAAATATCATGCAGACATCAGGTAAGACAGGCTTCTGCTCACCATGGCCTTTGCACATTGGCAGTGCCTTACTTCTATGGCCTCCTTCTTATCAATTCTGTACAAATACAAAGGAAGCATCAAGGAAAAAGAGTTCAGAGACTGTTGCTCCAATGGTACAGTTAGACAGACATATCTGTAGTCTAGTACTTCCTATGGTTGCTTACAATTCCTTCTTTTTTCCTTTCATTTGAGGTTGCATACTATTAAATGTACAAATCTTAAGTGTACTATTCAATGGATTATTACAAATACATAATAAAGCCTTGTAACCACTGAATTATCATATATAGAAATTTTTGCCATCACAGAAAGTCCCCTGTAGTTCTTTCTCTAGATGCTATGACTTTTGTAAAAATTTCTAACTGTATCTTAGTTTTGCTTATTCCAGAACTCCACATAAATGGAATCACTGTGCTTGATGTCATTCCCTCACTACAGTCGCCTATGATAGTCATTCATCATCCATCTTCTTATGTAATTTTTTTCTTTTTAATTGCTAAGTTCCAGTCCATGAAGTAAATCTACCATAATGTGTTTTTCAATTTTCCTGTTGTTGGACATGTTGCCAGTTTGAGGTTATTATAAATAAAGTTGTTATGAATATAGTTGTAAACATCTTTCGGTGGACATATATTTTTCCTTCCCTTGGTTAACACCTAGAAATAAAAATTGCTAGGTGCAAGGGTAGGTGTATGTTTAATTTTTCTTTAAACTGACAAACATTTATTGTGAGCAGTTATGCAATTTTAGAGTCCCAGCAACAGAGAGGAGAGTTTTCGTTACTCTTCCACGGCATTTGGTGTTGAAGTGGTATCTTTTTGTGGTTTTTATTTGCATTTTCTGGGTGACTAAAGATGTTAAGCACTTTTTAATGAAATCATTGGTGTTTTGTAAATCATCCTCTGTGAATTGTGAAGTCTTGTGCTCTACTTCATCCCCCATTTTCTTATCTGGTAACTGGGCTGTCTGTGTTTTTAGTATTGAATTATAGCAGTTTGTTGTACAATCTTGATCAAAGTACTTTTGAGAGTTATGTTTTCTATCCCAGTCTATAGTAATTATTCTATACCAGCTTATAGGTTTTCTATTCATTCTCTTCAGGGTATATAAATAACTGGAAGCTTTTATATCTGATAAAATCTAATTCATCATTTTAATAGTTATTATTTCTTTATTCTTAGGTCTCAAAGATATATACATATGTTTTCTTCTGGAAGTTTTATAGTTTTAGTTTGTATTATTTGGTCCTGATTTAATTTTTGTTTGATGTGAAGTAGGGTTTGCGGTCCATATTCTTTCCATTTAGCAATCTAGGTATTCCTGCATTAATTGTTGGGATTTTTTTTTCCATTGAATTACTTCAAATCTTTCATTTAAAATCAATCAAGTATAAATATCAGTCTATTTTGATGTCCTCATTCCATGCCATTGATTTATTTATTGTGTTATGCTAACACAATACTTGATTCCTCTGGCTTTGATTCAATGAGTCTTAAAATCAGTAGTATAAGTACTACAGTTTTGTTATTCTTTCTAGAGAGTTTTGGGGTTTATATAGTTTTTTATATTTTCTATACAAATTTTAAAATCAACTTTTCAATTTTGATGGCAAATTCTGCTAGAATGATGAATAAGATTGCACTGAAACTATAGATGGGAGAAAATTAATGACTTAAATATATTGCTTCTGAATCCATGAACAAGGTATATCACTTTAATTATTTATGTATCCTTTATTTTAGCCAGAAATATTTACTTTTCAGCGTGCAGGACTTTTGTAAAATGGTTTACATTTTTTGTGCTCTGTTAAATGGATTTTTAAATGTTATAGTTATTGTTGCAAGTATACAGAAATACATTTTTATATTAAACATGAAGCTTGAAACTTATTAAATTTACTTTTTAATACTGATATATGTTTTGCATTCCCTCAGGGTTTTCTACATAAAAATTATGTCACTTGTGAATAGATAATTTTCCTAATTCCTTTTCAATATTTAAGTTTTATTTTGCCTTAGTGTAATGACAAGGCCTCCCAGTACAATATTGAATAGGACTGATGAAAGCAAATATACTTGCCTTAAAATGATCTCTGGGAAAAATGTTCAATATTTCACTATTAAGTATGATGAATAGTTTTGTTTATAGATGTTCCTTATCAGATTGAGAAAGTTATCTGATATTTCTGTATTGTTTAGAGTTTTCATCATGATGGTCATTGAATTGCGCTACTCTTTCTGTATTTATCATCATTTTTTCTCCCTTTTATAGTTAATACGGTGAATTATTCTGAATAATTTCCAAACAATAAACCAGACTTGCACTCCTAAGTTTCCCTTTGCTATTCTAGGTTATTGAATTCAAGTTATTAACATTCTACTACGAGATTTTGCATCTATGATCATAAAAGCTATTCTTTATGAATTTCTTTTTTTAATGTCTTATTTAGGTTTTGGTATCAAGATTATGATTACTTTATAAAAGTGACTGGGAAGTTTTTCTTCCGTCTTTACTTCTTGAAGAGTATGTGTCATATTGGTGATTTTTCTTCCTTGTATGTTTGATAGAATTTTCCAGTGAAGACATTTGCACCTAGAGCTTTCTTTATGTGATGGGGTTTTGACAAGTAATTAGTTTAATAAATACAGATCTATTCCTATTTTCCATTTTCTATTTCTATTATCTTGTATCAATTTTAGTAAGTTGTGTTTTTCAGGATGTGAACATTTCATCTAAGTGACCATTTGTTATCTTTTAAACTCAATAGGACCTCCAATATAACTCCCCTTTTCATTATTGATATTGCTAATTTATGACATTTCTCCTTTGTTCCTGATGCTATTGTAAAAAGTTTTTATTGATTTTTTTATCTTTTCAATGATAAAAAGGATTTGTTGATCTTTGTGTTTCTCTATTTTTGTTTCATAGATACCTGCTCTTCTTTTTATTTTGTTTTCTTTACTTTGGGCTAATTTTTTCCCCATCTTCTTAGGCGAAAAATTATATTATTGCTATTTAAAACAGTTCTTGTTTTCCTGGGCATGACAATTCTCTTGAACTGACCTAGTTCTCCATGCTTTTTTGCCTGTAATTTTGAGAATAATTTGTTGAATGTGCTGGGAATGCATATGCTGAGATAGGAGGAACTGGCTGAACAGCCCAGGCCTTGTCCCTGACCCTACTAGAAAACATAGCATCTTAAATCAGGGACAAACTTCGTAGGACAGCCTGGGTTTGTTGTTCTCTCCTCTGGAAGCAGGATGTCCTTCTAAGCTTCTCCCAGTAAATCACACAGCCCCTAATATACATAATCCAGCACAGGTTGCCTTTTGGGGTCTCTCATCCATGGAGCAAATGAGTCACACAGAGTCAATGTTCCGTCTACCCAGGCAACTTTCTTGAACCTTAGGGACTGGCTCACCATGAATCTTAGGGTTCATTTGTTCCTTGTTGCCTATCTGTAAGTAATACATTTACTTCATGTAACTCGTGTATGAGTGCATCTGTCTCACTGATGCAAGTTGGTAACCAGTGCCCAGTAAATCTGATTCACATCCTATCAGCACAAATTAAGCTGTACTCCATAAATTTTTACATTTTCTTCATCATTCGCATGAAAATATCTTCTAATTTTTCTTCTGATTTTTAAATTAACCTGTAAGTTATTTATGTATGTTGCTAACTTTAAATATCTAGAACTTCTATAAGTATCTTATTTTATGAATGTCTAACAATTCAGTTGTGCTCAAGGAACATACTCCGTATGCTTTCAATACTTTTACACTTACTAAAACGTATTTTATGGCCTTTTATATGGTTTAATTTGTGAAGATTTTGTGTGAACTTGAAAAGTTTAGGATGCAGAATGTACTCTAAATCAATATTTACTATATGGTGCTATATCCCTATTAGATAGAATACAAAGAATAGGTAGACTATAAAAGTCCAGGTTCCAAAGAGTAGAATCAGAAGTGGTACCACTTACTATCATTCCCAATACATTACTAAATATAGATGATTGTATACGTACAAGCCTGCATTTCCAGGATCTGTGGATCTATAGGTATTTGTTCTTAGAAGGGGAATATGTGTCATTAAACTTTATCTACAGTTACCACCCAATCATTTTGAATTCTTGTTCCAAGAGACCAAGAAATAAGAAAAAGAAATTACCATCCTGGCAGGGGTAATTAACACTGGCATTCAGAATGAAGTAAGGCTACTGTTACACAATGTGGTCAGAAAAAATGCACTTCACACCCACATGATCAATAGAATCTCTCTTGGTAATCATCCAGTTTACACAGTGAATCAACAAGCAAAGGAGCTACGATCTGAGTAAGACATAGTAAGCAGGTTCTGAAATCCCCCAAGGATAAAGGCTTGTGAAACCCCACCAGCAGAAATGCTGAGGGGCAGCGGGAATCTCTTCTGCAATAAAATAAGTATAACGTAGGAAAACGATGAATATCAGTAGTCACCTGAAGTGTGTCTTCAGCAGAAGGGGCTACATTTCATCCCACCAACCTTCCTCCATTAAGTGTCTCTAGGAAGTGATCAAACAGAATCCACCAAAAAACTGTTTTGGTTTAGCATGAACTTATTATATGAAGCAATGGATCCAAGCAGTGCAAAGGGTAGGCTATTTAGAATCAAGGCACTCATCCCTTAGCTGTCAAGAATGTTGTCTTCTTAAAACTCATAATTGATACCTCATCTGGAAATTGCACTTGTCCCAAGGCAGCTGTCTTGACCAAAGTTACATTCTCAAAAGCAGCCAGCATTCACTGCCTTTCCTCTCCTTTCTAACTGAAGGTTACCTTATCAATAAAAGAAACTGCAGCATTTTCTGTTTGCTTTAAAGTAAGCTTTCTCAAGCTGACAGGTCTATCAGAACTTGTCACTTACAATCTAATGCCATGCAGCTGGTTGGGGCTTGTCAAACTTACAGTAAAGCCCAAATAGCTACTATGCCATTATGCATTTGATGTACTGGCTTCATGGAGCCAACCACAAAATTAAATACTTAATGCCAGTCAAATTTACTTGCTATATCAATCCTCTCCCATCTAGATATTTCCTTTTATCTGTAAGGCTAAAGCTTCCAGGGCTCTTTGTGAGCCACTTGGCATGTTGTCCATCTGCGGTATTTAATCATAGCCCATGGTGACATTTTTCAGCCTAGAGTGAGAACAATTAATGAAAGGAAACAGGCCCTGAAGAAAAAAAAAAGATGTAAAATATATTAAAAATAATATTATAGTATAGTATTATACTTGCAGAAAGAGCTCTTTTGTTCTGTCTCTTTTTATCCTACATCAAAATGTTATGTATATTGGCCAGTTACTTGAAGACTGATTCCAAATCCATAAGCTTTTCTTCTTTTATAACTTTTAAAACATTGAGGGGAGAAGTAGAGAAGTTTAGAGGATAGCACCTCCCTTGAAAGCCCAACAGGGTCTTTGTGGTTACTCCTGTAAATCTTGGCTAGTCTGGGTTTTTTTGTTTTTGTTTTGGTTTTGGTTTTAGTTTTTTGGGGGGACTTCGGTTTTAACTTCTCCCATCCCCAGTTTGGGATTCAGAAGGGTTGATTTTACGACTGACATACCCACATGACTTGTGTGCTGTTGTTAAGAACACATGCCAAGGAGACAAAGCCAAGCTAGAGCACGGCCAAGGCAAAACAAAAACAGAGGTGAGAGGTCTGGAGCTCACATCATATGAGGAAAGAATGAAGCATACAAAGATGTATAGACTGAAAAGATTTAAGAGAGAATCACCTGTCATGGGGAACACGTGGTTACCCTTGTCCTAATCCTGCAAATGTCTTACCCAATTCAAACTCTTCTCATAATTCTCTGTCTAGGAGGGCTTTTCCCTGTCCCTACTCCCAACTCTTGCTTTGTTAGCTTATTCTTCAGATTTCAACTTAAAGGCCATTCCTCAGGAAGTGTTTGGTGCACCAGCACCACCTCTATGACTACTGCTATTATAGAATTGGTCAGTTTGTTCTATGAAATGTCTCATAAAACCCCTGCAGTTTTACTTCATAGCACTTATTAAAATTTGAAACTTTATATTTATTATGTAATTTTCCAAATAGTATTGCTTTCCCCCGATATATTGTAAGTCACACTATATCACAAACCAAAACTATTTTATTTATTATTGCATCCTTAGGGCTTAGATTGGTGCTTTGCAGTAAATAGTCACTCAACAAAATACTTTTTTAAAAGAAAAAAACACAAGATGCACAAATGAACAAAGGAATGACTTGGTATAAAGAAACATCTAGGGACAGAAAGTAGAGACAGCTACATAATATTTCAGTAAAAGGAAAACTTGGTATAATCAGAGTTACTCATGAGTCAATCTGCCTGCATATGTGAGACTGAGCTTCCTGTTAGGAGAGCAGAGACAATAACATTTGTTTTTAAAACATATATATATATGTGTGTGTGTGTGTGTGTGTGTGTGTATGTTAATTAACTTGGACCCAAATAATTGCCACTTAATGTTAAAGTCTAGTATTCTAAGATTCTACAAAGTCTGTCCTCTTTCATTTATGTCTCTAAAAGGGTCATCCATTTGTACTGGATTTTGACTGAGAGGTTCAGTGACCGTCTAACAAATTCCTTAGCTCTATTAGTCATAGTAAAACAAATTTGCTAGGTCTTATCAGGAATCAGTAGCTAAGCTAATTTGATCATTGGAAGTCTACCATTTGGGGATTCATTTATGAAAGAGTAATCCCCATGTCTTGTCCATCTATCCTGTCTCTTCCAGGTATTGCAGATGGCTTTAGATATTAAATGTTTAAAACATAGCTTTTGGTTATTTTTTTCCACTCCCCTGAGAATGGCACACATAGTTATTAAATTGATGAATAATAACAAATTACACAGCTGATAAAGTGTCGTTTCTGGAAAGAATTCTATTCTGATTTAGGTTTGTATAACAGACAAATAAATATATATTTATAATGTATATTTACATTACATTATATATTTACACTACATTATATATTTAATATATAATGTAATTTACACTACATTATATATAATACATTACATTATATATTTACATTACATTATATATTTAATTATATAAAAATGTATAAATTATTTTATTTATACATTTACATTAATGTATAAATAAAAGAAGTGAATAACTAAGTTGAAAGGAGTTCTAAGTTTCCATACATATACTTAAGTGCTTATAGAAAGCCAGGACTGATGATGGAAGCCAAGTAGGTAGCATTGCCTTATTTTCAGGGTGTCAGGCATTTACAGCAAGGACTAGAGAGAGAAAGGAGTGATTTGAGAGCAGGATACAAGGTTCTGAAAGAGGGAGACTTTAAGAGGAAGACAGGTGTCCTAGACTTTGGGGATCAGTAGAAGGGTCCTTGTATGACTAATCCTTTTTCTTGGTGATGTTGTTTGGATATTTGTCCCTCCAAATCTCATGTTGAAGTGTGATCCCCAAACATTGGAAGTGAGGCCTGGTGGGAGGTGTTTTGGTCATGGGGGTGGATCCCTCACAAATGGCTTGCTGCCCTCCCCATGGCAATAAGTGAGTTCTCGTTCTGTTGTTTCACAAGACAGCTGGGTGTTTAAAGGAGCCTGGTACCTCTACCCTTCTCTCTGGCTTCCTCTCTCACCACATGACATGCAAGCTCCTCCTTCACCTTCTGCCATAAGTAATAGCACCCTGAGGCTTCACCAGAAGCCAAGCAGATGCTGGTGCCATGCTTGTACATTCTGCAGAACTGTAAAGCAAATTTTTCCTTATAAATTACCCAGCCTCAGGTACTCCTTTGCAGTGATGCAAAATGGACTAACACACTTAGAAATCAGAGAGTAAGGCTTAGAAGACCTAGCCATGTGGTGTCTAAGACTGAGCAATGTGCTCAGAGGAAATACGAGAATCAAGAGACAATCACCACTTCCAAGGGTGACTGAAATTGAATCATCATCCCACATAGGGAAGACAAACAGTAGCAGTAAAGACCCAGAGCCAAATGAGAGGAGGTTCAAAGCAGATGGTGGGGACAAAGCCAGGGTTGATTCTGGAGGCAAAGCACAGGCAGCTTCGAGGATTTGGCACTGGTTCCCGAAGCCGTAGATATGCATATGTGGGAAAGGCAAGAGATGCTCCTGAGTAGTGTTAGGCAGAGGAGTTAAGGCAGAAGGTAATTTGCATGGGGTAGGTGAGGCAGGACAATTCATCAGTGGTTTAGGAAAACCAACTTTTCCTATTGCTCTGATCTTGTCCCTGGGAACCAATGACACAAAAAATATGGGCAATATTATTAATTGCATATTTCACCATAAGAAAAGCCCAAGTCTGCTGAGCAACAAGAAGATTACTTTCTGTGCTGGTCAGGACCAGCTCAAGAGCAAAATAATCCGAATCTGCTGGGAGAGTTACCAGTGATTCCAGATGGGAACCACTGGGAAAGGCAGCCACCTTTCTCGAATTTGGCAAAAGAATGATTTATATATATATTAATTATAATGATCATTATCAGTTTAATGAATAATACATATGCTTGAAATTATTCTAGACTGGGAAATGTCATTGTTCGAGACTGTTTGTTTGGTTTTCACTCCTGCTGTTGCTATTGTGGTTTTTTAATAAAACTATATAAGAGAAGACAATATCAATCCATCCAAACTAGGGGAAAAATATTTTCTTCAAATCCTGGTACACGTATAGCATTATTTTTGTTTGTTTGCTTGTCTGTTTGGATTTATTTTGTGACACTGTATGTAAATTGCTTACTTTATTAACTTTGTTGTGATTCTCCTGAAGCTGGAATAGAGGTTCTGATGCCATATAACATCCCCCAAATCAGAAAAGAAACAAACAATGAACAAGCAAATAAACTCTGCTCAGAATCTGAAAGGAGGCATTATTAGTCACAAAAGATTGCCTGCTTCATTTGTTCTCATTTGTATGGGCAATAACACTGTGTGTCCAGATAGAGATCCCAAAGTGTTGTCTCTAAATCAGTACTGGCTTTGCTTTTCCACCAGAATGCAAATTATGTTATTTGCTGCCATTGTGCGTCAATTAAAGATAAAATGTGAATTCCTACTGCAATATGCTCCTACTGGCATAGCATCGTGATTTTCCTAAAATTCACGGACCAGTTCCCAAAGATGGTGGCTGCTTGGATGCAAAAGGTAAGAAACCTTGGCTTCTCAGCAAAACTGTGTAATATCTCTGGCAGTCATTGAATCATGGCTACCTATGTGTATTCCAAATCTATTATCTATAAAGGAACTTATCTTTACTTTTTCCTTGCTCTTCCTTTTGAAACAATACTAACACTACTACTATTGCCTCAGTCACTAAGATTCACAGCTTAAAATAGATTACAATCTCTCTCCCTCTCCCTTTTGCATCACCCTACAATCTGATATCAAATCCCATAGAATCCACTTTGCTTTATCTCTATTTCCAGTCCCTGCCTGGATTCATATTCTCTACTCCCATTGGCCTAAAATATTGTAATATGTTCTTGGTTTCTCTTCTTCTGCCCTCTTCTCCCTGTAACTGTTTTTCTATATTACAGCTGTTTGCCTTTGTCAGTCACCTCCTGATCTTGGCACTCTCCTTTTCCCAAATTTCAATGGCTTCCAAGTTAAAGATATGGCACCATGATCAGGTTGACTGTCACCCCCTGGCTCTCTGCTTGCAGTCCACTCTGCCCTAAAGCTGTTTTCCCTCTGTAAGCTCCTTCTTTCTGGTAGTTTGCTACTCATTTTGCAAGACAAAACTCAGTTGTTCATCCTCTCTGAAGAATCTCCTTAAATAGTCAAACAATCATTTCTCATTGTGCCATTTCTGTCATATGCTATAGCTACCTCCACTATTGCATTTACATCCTACTTTTTCACGGTTACATGTTTGGATTTACAACTCCTATCAGAGCATGTTCTCTAAAATAATTTGTTTTTTGAATCTTAACTCCATCCTCAGAATCTATTCCATAATTAGGTGGCCAATAAATGTTTTTGCAATAAATGAATAAATGATTGAAATGTGATTCATTAGGTATATATTTCAGTAAATATTTGGTGGCTGAGAAATATTTAGCTGTATATAGTAATTCTTACAAGTTCTATTGGATTTTGGATATAGCAAATTCTACTGAGCTGCCTTATCTTATTCATACAGCTGCATCTCTCTGATAAAGAAAATAGTGTACATTTGGAATTATGCTTTGCCCTTTATAGGTTTATGCCAGCAAATAAATGACATTATTGTCAATGTGTCCCTTAATGTAAAGAGTAAAACATAAAGAAACTTATAAAGTCTCATCTTGCTTTAATAAGGTAATTTTGTGATGTTGTGACTCACCCTGACATCGCTCAGAGTGATATTACTTAGATAGCTAGGGTAATTGCTATATGAATATGCTATTCATCATTTAAAATACTATAGTGGGCCGGGTGTGGTGGCTCACGCCTGTAATCCCAACACTTTGGGAGGCCAAGGCGGGCAGATCACAAGGTCAAGAGTTCGAGACCAGCCTGACCACATAGTGAAACCCTGTCTCTACTAAAAATACAAAAATTAGCCGGGGCGTGGTGGTGCATGCATGTAATCTCAGCTACTCAGGAGGCTGAGGCAGGAGAATCACTTGAACCCAGGAGACGGAGTTTGCAGTAAGCTGAGATCGTGCCACTGCACTCCAGCCTGGGTGTCAGAGCGAGACTCCGTCTCAAAATAAAATAAAATAAAATACTATAGTGGAAGCTTGACCTGATAGTATTTATTCATCATCTTTTAACAGTTATTACCTAGATGATGTCTAGTCTCTGAAGAAAAAAAAAACACACAGTTTTCTCCTCAACACTTGAGATTAACTGTTAGAGTATATTGACCTCTATTGTTGGAGTAGATTGACCTCTACTGTTGGAGTAGATTGACCTCTACTGTTGGAGTATATTGACCTCTATTGTTGGAGTAGATTGACCTCTTATCCAATATCCACAATATCAGGGAATGAAACCAAATCTTCACAGTAGCCTAGTTTTCATTCAATAAGGAGAAAAAGAATTTAAAGCCACCACACATCTCAAGTGATTAATTTCACACCAAATAAGACTTTTAAAGTTGTCTGAAATGTATCAGTAATGGAAATTAATAAAAAATAGAGTCCCTAGAGAATTAGTAAATAGTCTGTGTTGATTATAAGGCAGCTTAGCGGCCAGGCGCGGTGGCTCACACCTGTAATCCCAGCACTTTGGGAGGCTGAGGCAGGCAGATCATCTGAGGTCAGGAGTTCAAGACCAGCCTGGACAACATGGTGAAACCTCATCTCTACTAAAAATACAAAAATTAGCCAGGTGCAATGGCAGGCGCCTGTAATCCCAGCTACTCGGGAGGCTGACACAGGAGAATTGCTTTAGCAGAGGTTGCAGTGAGCAGAGATCGCGCCACTGTGCTCCAGCCTGGGAGACAGAGCGAGACTCTGTCTCAAAAAAAAAAAAAAAAAAAAAAAAAAAAAACTTAGCTATCTATGTCTTATAATCAACATAGAAGATTTACAGTTTTCTAGGGAAGCTATTTTTAGCTGGGTTCCAGGGAGTTGACAAACCTGGTACCTACCCTCAGATATCTTCCATTTTTAGCAAAAAGTCGGTTGGGGTTGAAAAGTGTCTTTACATCATTTATGGTACTTAATTCTCAACAAAGGGAGAAAGTTACTATTATCCCATTCTAAAAAACAGGAAAGTAAGACTTGGATGATGAACCAACATTCACATCAATGTCATTAATAAGAAGGTAAACTGGGATGAATTAATATTTGGAATTAAACAAATAAATGTAGAATGTTTCATCCAACATTTTAGAAAAGAGACACATAGTTTTGTAAAGTAGAAAAAAATCAGAGAGGTTTGTCATTAGTTCACCTGACTTTACGGTGCAATTACAGTGTATAAAATCTTCCTTTCCACTTTCTGTCCTTTATCTCTCTTTCTCCTGTTTGAATGCAAAGCATGTGCTTCTTTTCCAAACTTACTTCTCTACGTTGAACAGATCAATATACACTGTGGCAGGCATTGTGTTAAATATTCTTATGTGTGTTGTCTCATATAATACTGCTAAAGCCCTGCAGGTAGACTGCTTTTATTGTCTATGTTTGACATTTGAGGAAATTAACATTCCAGGAGGATAGATGATTTGCTGATGATTGCACAGCTAGTAAATAGCAAAACTAGAATTCAAATACAAGCCTTCTGACTCTTTGGTGCTCTCTCTTCTATACTGCCTACCAAATGAACTAAACAATGTTTATCATTGAGTTTAAGAGTATAGCAGAGTAGTTAGAGCTCATATTACCAAATTACCTAAACTTGGGTTAGAATCTCTACTCTGCTACACACTACTTGAGTAACCATACTGCTATTCCGGACCTCAGCATTCTTATTTATAAAATGAAGTTAATAATAGTGTTTGCCCCACCTCACAGGATTATTATGAAAGGTAAATGAGTTAATGTAATATCCCTGGCAGATAATAAGCACTCAATAAATTATAACCATTATTAACATATTACTATAAGTTTTAGCCTTTATAACTGTATCAACCTTGTCTCTAGCTCATTTTCCACAACTATGGCATCAAAGAAGGTAAAGGCTTTCATGTCTAAATGAAATCAAATGTTTCCTTTGTTCCTTGGACACACCATTAGCTATATCTCTCAGCCAAAAATAGGAACCTGACTATAGTGAAATCTGCCAACGTAACACAAATTGCAAGAGACTGGAAATTTATCTAGATAACACAAAACCAATGTTCATTATAGCTTTAATTAAATTCTGTTTGGATGCTTTATCTCCCCACTTATCTGTCTTTGAAGTCTCCTGTAAGGTCAGAAACTTTATCTAGCCATAAAAACTAAATAGATTTTGATGACTCTATATCAGAAAACACTAATGCCATTTCCTTATCTCTGAGAAGTAGTCTTTTCTCTATATGCACCTCCAATAACTAAAGGAAGAAACCTTGGTTTTATTTTCCTCAGTTTGCTTTTGAGTCATATTTTTCTTCTAGGTTTTCTGCTAAAAACTAAATTTTATCCTCACAAACACATATGATTTTTAAAAACAATAAAGTGTTACATCTCTTCATCCTTTTGGATACTACATGAAATGGTATTTCTAATATTTGTAGTACCCCCTCTACTTGTAATATTTAATATTACTATCTAAAAATTGTTTTGACAACTAAATCAAGGCCATCTCTGTATATTTAAGGATATATCATCATTCATATGTCTAAGAGAAAACAGAGTAACAATGATCTCTCCATCCATTACTTCTTTCAGCCACGGCAGCTAGAAAGCATCATTGTCCATGCTTGGAACCATGATAATGTAACACCCACCTCATGTTTCCTTAAAACAATATTTCCACCTAGAGTGCCCTACCTCCCCTTTTAAAATATCCTACTTGTGTCCATTCCCTAAGGCATACTAGAGAGCTACCATTGCTGAGATCTTTCTTTTGAGCTGTAGCAACACTGTTATATGCAGCACTCACTGCACAATTTTTTGCTACTTTGGGAGAACATTTGGCTTCATTTTTGCAAAAAATCAAACTTTTAAGCATGTTCCACAATAGTATATGAGTACAAAGTGATTGCTTCTTAGAATTGTTAAAATTTGTTTATTTAAAAAGTGGGAAGCACAATGTCATGGTGAAAAGAATAGGGACTTTGGTGTTACCTAGAACTTAAGCTCAAAGCTATCACTAAAAATTGTGTAAACTGGAGGAACTTAATTAGCTTCCTTGTCCCTCTGATAATGCATCTGTATAATGCTGTGAATAATACAATTACTGAGACGTTTCCAGGAGATAAGTTGTATAATATGTATGGTACATAGTAATTGCCCAATAATAGGTGTTACTCTTTCTTTTGTCCTACTATTTCACTAAGAGAAAGATGCAGCATTCAAGTGCATATTATTTACTGAACATAGTTATTTTCTGTGCAATAACAAATGACCATCACACATATCACTATTAATGGTGATCTTCAGAACCTTAATATAGCATATCCTGAAGTAGGTTGTTCTTTAATACACAGTGCAATTCTAGCCTATTCCTTTAAAGAAACACTTAGACATTATCTCTCTGCCCCCTTATAATTACATTTGGAAAGCAATAAACAGGAATTTATTGAAAAATAGATAAAGAATTAGAATCAGCAAACCACAGATAAAATAAATGGAAAATGCCAATAAACAGGCAGAGGCCCAACCTAACTGATAACTTAAAAATATGCATTGAAATTACATCTGAATAACTTTTTGCTCACCACCTTGGCTGTTTTAAATGAATGTGTTGACAAGAAAGGAAAAAACTGGGCATATTTTACATGATTGAGGAGGGAGGATTTATATTATCATTTTAAAATGTGATCGTAGATTCTGGATATTAGCCCTTTGTCAGAGGAGTAGGTTGTGAAAATTTTCTCCCATTCTGTAGGGTGCCTGTTCACTCTCATGGTGGTTTCTTTTGCTGTGCAGAAGCTCTTTAGTTTAATTAGATCCCATTTGTCAATTTTGGCTTTTGTTGCCATTGCTTTTGGTGTTTTAGACATGAAGTCCTTGCCCATGCCTATGTCCTGAATGGTATTGCCTAGGTTTTTTCTAGGGCTTTTATGGTTTTAGGTCTAACATTTAAGTCTTTAATCCATCTTGAATTAATTTTTGTATAAGGTGTAAGAAAGGGATCCAGTTTCAGCTTTCTACATATGGCTAGCCAGTTTTCTCAGCACCATTTATTGAATAGGGAATCCTTTCCCCATTTCTTGTTTTTGTCAGGTTTGTCAAAGATCAGATAGTTGTAGATATGCGGCATTATTTCTGAGGGCTCTGTTCTGTTCCATTGGTCTATATCTCTGTTTTGGTAGTAGTACTATGCTGTTTTGGTCACTATAGCCTTGTAGTATAGTTTGAAGTCAGGTAGCGTGATGCCTCCAGCTTTGTTCTTTTGGCTTAGGATTGACTTGGCAATGCGGGCTCTTTTTTGGTTCCATATGAACTTTAAAGTAGTTTTCTCCAATTCTGTGAAGAAAGTCATTGGTAGCTTGATGGGGATGGCATTGAATCTGTAAATTACCTTGGGCAGTGTGGCCATTTTCACGATATTGATTCTTCGTAACCATGAGCATGGAATGTTCTTCCATTTGTTTGTATCCTCTTTTATTTCATTGAGCAGTGGTTTGTAGTTCTCCTTGAAGAGGTCCTTCACATCCCTTTTAAGTTGGATTCCTACATATTTTATTCTCTTTGAAGCAATTGTGAATGGGAGTTCATTCATGATTTGGCTCTCTGTTTGTCTGTTATTGGTGTATAAGAATGCTTGTGATTTTTGCACATTGATTTTGTATCCTGAGACTTTGCTGAAGTTGCTTCTCAGCTTAAGGAGATAACAAATTTACAAGAAAAAAAACAAACAACCCTATCAAAAAGTGGGCAAAGGATATGAACAGACACTTCTCAAAAGAAGACATTTATGCAGCCAAAAAACACATGAAAAAATGCTCACCATCACTGGCCATCAGAGAAATGCAAATCAAAACCACAATGAGATACCATCTCACACCAGTTAGAATGGCGATCATTAAAAAGTCAGGAAACAACAGGTGCTGGAGAGGATGTGGAAAAATAGGAACACTTTTACACTGTTGGTGGGACTGCAAACTAGTTCAACCATTGTGGAAGTCGGTGTGGCGATTCCCAGGGATCTAGAACTAGAAATATCATTTGACCCAGCCATCCCATTACTAGGTATATAACCAAAGGATTGTAAATCATGCTGCTATAAAGAAACATGCACACGTATGTTTATTGCGGCACTATTCACAATAGCAAAGACTTGGAACCAACCCAAATGTCCAACAATGATAGACTGGATTAAGAAAATGTGGCACATATACACCAGGGAATACTCTGCAGCCATAAAAAAGGATGAGTTCATGTCCTTTGTAGGGACATGGATGAAGCTGGAAACCATCATTCTCAACAAACTATCGCAAGGACAAAAAACCAAACACCACATGTTCTCACTCATAGGTGGGAATTGAACAATGAGAACACATGGACACAGGAAGGGGAACATCACACTTCGGGGACTGTTGTGGGGTGGGGGGAGGGGGGAGGGATAGCATTGGGAGATATACCTAATGCTAAATGACGAGTTGATGGGTGCAGCACACCAACATGGCACATGTATACATATGTAACAAACCTGCACATTGTGCACATGTACCCTAAAACTTAAAGTACAATAAAAATAATAAAAAATAAAATTAAAAAAAAGTGATCGGTATCTATTAAAATAAATCATATGCATACTCTATGTTCAAGTAATTCCAGTTTTATATAAATAGAAGTTTTATATAAATATACATACAGAAACACTCTATAAAATATTAACAAAAATGTATGAAGCATAGGGAAAATATACTTAAGAATGCATATTGCAACATGCCAGAGAGTTCTCTGGGTGGCCTTACAGCAACCCAGTCACACCCTCTCACACACACTTCTGGCTTGTAGTTGTCAAAAATCACTGTAGAATGTGCTAGGAATGCAACATCCTACAATAAGGGGGAACTGCCTGGAATAGCCCTGGATCTGTTCCAGTGTCCCCAAGAAACAGGATGTCCTTCAGTACTTTAGCCCAGTGTATCATCTTCACTTCAGGGAATAAAACCCAGGATGAGTTGCATTCTGGGGTACCTAATCTGCAGGACAAGTGGGGTATCCACAGATGAGATTCCCTCTGCCCTGGGCAGCTTTCCTGAGCTTTGGGGGCCCAACTTGCAATGAAGCTTAAGCTTCGTTGTCCCTTGCTGCCTCTCTGTAAATAATAAATCTCCCTCATGTAACTTTTATTTTTATGGGTATTCTGACTTACCTGACTCTGGCAAGTTGGCAACCCATGAAAGTAAACCTCCTTCACACAACATTGTTTATAATAGCAAAAAGTGAGAAATGATGCAGATGTTCATCAGAAGAGGAATGGTTAAATTAATGATACATATTCATAACTTGAAATACATTCAGCCAGTAAAAAGAATGGCACATATACTTGCATTATATGTATCATACATGTATTGTTAACTGACAAAAACACACTGCAAGACAGTATGTAATATGACATCATTTTACTAATGTAAGTATCCATTATGTATTAATATATGCAGAGAAAAAATCTGCACTAAACTTTTGACAATTTTCAGCTATAGGATCTGGTATTGAAGACAATGAAACTTTCCATTTTTATTTTTATAATTAAAATTTTAATTATTTTTGTGAACATGATTTTTCTTTTTTTTTTTTTTTTTTTTTAAATGGCTTTATTGAGATATTATTAATGTATACATATCAAATGCACTATTTAAAGCAAACAATTCAATTGCTATGCATATATTCACAGAGTTGTGCAACCATCCCACAATAAATTTTAGAACATCTTCATCAGCCGCAAAAGAAACACCGTGCCTGTGTTCACTTCCCATTCTCCCCTTCACTCAGCTCCTGGCAACACATATTCTTTATATCTCTGTAAATTTGCCTATTCTGGTATTTCATATAAATAGAATTGTACAGTATGTGCCTGACATCTTTCACTTTGCATAATATTTTCAAGATTCATCCACATTGTAGCGCCTATCAGTACTACATTCCTATTTATGGCCAGATATTCTATTTTATAGAAGTATATTTTAGTTTTTCATTCATCAGTTGATGGAAATCTAGGTTGTTTCTACTTTTGGGCTATTATGAATAATGCTGCTATGAACATTCAGATTTTTGCATGGACAGACATGTTTTTATTAATGTTGGGTATATACTATGTTTAACCACTTGAATAATTAGCATACTTTTTCTTTTTTTTTTTTTTTTTTAAGACTAAATCATTATAATTTAATAATTGATTACATGTAATTTCTTCCAGAGATTTGCATGTTTCAAGGTTTTTCTTTTTTTTTTTTTTCTTATATTATTATTATTATTATACTTTAGGTTTTATGGTACATGTGCACAATGTGCAGGTAAGTTACATATGTATACATGTGCCATGCTGGTGCGCTGCACCCACCAACTCGTCATCTAGCATTAGGTATATCTCCCAGTGCTATCCCTCCCCCCTCCCCCCACCCCACAACAGTCCCCAGAGTGTGATGTTCCCCTTCCTGTGTCCATGTGTTCTCATTGTTTAATTCCCACCTATGAGTGAGAATATGCGGTGTTTGGTTTTTTGTTCTTGCGATAGTTTACTGAGAATGATGATTTCCAATTTCATCCATGTCCCTACAAAGGACGTGAACTCATCATTTTAAAAACATTTTAAATAATCAACTAAACTCAAATAATTTTTATTGAGCATCTGCAGTGTATTTTTATCTAATGTTAGTTAAATACAAACCCCATTATCAAGAACTTCTACATTAAATAAAAGAAAGAGGTAGAAAAAGGCAGGTTGGAAAAAGAAGAAAACAAGTATTGCTAAGTATACAATATACTTTAAGTATTTCATGCAAATTATATACTTTAATTTTTAAAATTATTTGAGATAGATACTGTTTTACTTACTCCCCAGATAAGAAAGTGCATGTGATTTGCCTATGCTTATTCTAGGAATGAGTGGTAGTCCCAAGATCCAAGTTCAAGTTTCTGTAATTGCAAGGACTATTCACCTTCTACTTACATCCAAGGAATCTGAAGACAATCACATCTGAGATTTTTACATCAATATTCCTAGGTTTAATCTCTTTCCTGAAATCCAGCTACCTGTTTCATGTTTTACCTGCATGTCTTGCTGTCAAACTCAGTATCTCCAACAGTAATTTTCATTGATCCTGCAAACTGTTCTTCCTTCTTGGAGTATCACATATTATAGTACCAATATCTACCCAGCTATCCCAACTCAGAACATTTCTAACATCTCCATTTCTCTCAAACTTCACCTACCCAAACCCCATCAGCCATTAATCCAACTACCATGTTTACTGCTAAAAGGCCTTGCAAAAACTATTTCAACCTTGTCATTGCTCCAGTTCAGCCCTTATCACACTGAGTTCTGCCTATGGTGACAGCCTCCTAATCATCTTCTGGCCTCCACCTAATGCATCCTCCATATAGTGGTCAGTGATAGCTTTGTAAAATAATACTCTGTGTCACTCTTACTGCTGCAATACTCATTCTATACTATATAAGAGTATTCAATACTCTTCCTTTAGAATAAAATGCCAATTATGCAAACGATATTTAAGCTTACAAAGCTCTCTTCTAGTGTATTTTCCCCTCATACACATACCTACACACCACTTTGAAAAACTAGCCCTTTCCCAGAGAAATCTTGAGATTTCACATCTTTGTGCCTTTACAAATGTTATTCCTTCTACCCAGAAGTCCCTGCTACTCCATGAAAACCACGCAATTGTCCTTCAGAATTGATCTCATGTGTCACTTCCATTAAGCAACTTTGCAGAACTGTTCTCTTCTGAAGAGAAAAGAAATATAACGCCCTATTCTGTATACACAACATTTTTTTTCAAGGTTCTACTCACATCGCTCACCACATTGTATCATAAAGTATCCATCTCCCTTCCTACATTGTGTCATGCCTTAATCAGCATTCTGACTCCAGAACCCAGTAAACTGCAATAGTTGGTACACAAGGAGTAGACAATAAATATATGTTGAATTATATCAAAATTAGAAGAAGGTGTTCATGTATTCATGCACTCAATCAGCATTTTTTTGAGCATCTGCCACATGCTATGCACAATACCAGGGCTGCAGATCTAGTCATTTATAAAAGAGACAAAGGATAGATAGAGACATGAATAGATAAAGTGCTCTGGGAGTTCATGGATGTTTCAAAAATATATATCAATTTGATTTAAATGATAATTCAGCATTGATAGAGTTATCTTTTCTGCTGTAACTATCACAGACTTACTGATGTAAAAGAACACACATAAAGAATCTTACAGTTCTGGAAATAAGAAGTCCACACTGGGTCTCACTGAGCTAAGATCAAGTTTTTGGCAAAACTCTATTCATTTGGGAGCTTGAGAGAAGAGTCCTTCTTTTTTTATTTCCCCTTTTCCTTTTTCAACTTCTGCCCCCATTTTTTGGTTTGTGGCCCCTTCACCCACCCAGCAATATAACATCTTCAAATCTCTCTCTGACTCTGCCTCCCTTTTCCACTTGTGATTACATTTGGCACACTTGGATAGCCCTAGCTAATCACTTTATCTCAAGGTCATCTGATTACCAACCTTAATGCCCTCCTGCCATGTAATGCAATATATTTGTAGGTTTCTGGGATTAGGATGTAGATATCTTTGGGTTTGGGGTATTATTCTGCCTACCACAAACACCCAAGTAATAGGAATTACACTTCATCTATTTTCATTTTATTTTTAATTGTGGGGAGATCTAAGCAAACATTCAGTAATTAATCTGCTTTCCCGACATGACACTTAAGGAAACTGCCAGATCAAGATAGAAAAGTTTTTCAAATAAAAATCTACTTGTTTTCAGATATACATAGCCAGATATTAGGGAGGCTGAGAAACATAGTTTTCCACAATATGGAATGACTGACATGTACACAACATATTATCTCAATAAAGAGAACCTACAGATGTCATTAAACGTTAGGGAAATGCAAATAAAAAGCACAATGAGAAGCTACTATGCAAGTATCAAAAGAGCTAAAACAAGAAATAATGAGAATGCAAAATACTGGTGAGAATACTGAGAAACTGGATTATTCAGATATTCTGATGAGAATATGAAATGATAAGCTACTTTAGAAAACAGCCTGATAGTATTTTAAACAGTAAACATACAACTACCATACAATACAGAAATTATACTCCTGGACTATCATCCCATAGGAATTAAGACTTATCTTCACACAAAACTTATACATATTTATAATTGCTTTATTCATAATAGCCAAAAACTGGAAAAAGCTCACATGTCCTTCAATGGGTGAATGGTTAAACAAACTGTGGTATATTCACACTATGGAATATTACTCAGCAATAAAAAGAAACTAACTTGATACACAACCTGGATGAATCTCTAGTGAATTATGCTGAGTGAAAAAAGTCAATCCCCAATGTTTATGTACTGTATGACTCTATTTATATAATTCTTAAAATGTCAAAATTTAAAAATGATAAGCAGTGGTTAACAGTGCTTAAGAGGGGAAAGGAGGGATGAATGTAATATTAAAAAGCAACATAAGAAATCCTTGTCGTGGTGAAAATATTCCACTGCTTATCCTGGTTGTGACACTAGTATAGTTTTGAAACTTATCACCATTGGGGAAAACTAGGTAGAGGGCACTTGGAACGTCTCTGTAGTATTTCACACAACTGCTTGTGAATCTACACTTAGCTCAAAATGAAAAGTTTAGTTTAAAAAAAAGCCTGAAACATATGGTAGTTCCATTTTTAAGAAAGCCCCATATTGTTTCCATAGCAGCTGCACCATTTTGCTTTCCCAACAGTGTACAAGTATTCCAAATTTCTCCACATACATCTTTGCCAACGCTTGCTTTTTTTGTTTTTGTTTTTGTTCTTGATAATAACCAACATAACAGGTGTGAAGTGATAGTTTTCATTTGCATTTGCCTGATGATTGCTACATTAAGCATCTTTTCACATGCTTTTTGGCCGTTTGGCTGTCTTCTTTGGACAAATGTCTATTCAATTTTTTGGCCCATTTTTTAAATTGGGTTATTTGTTGTGGGATTTTTTCCATTGAAGTGTAGGAATTCTTTATATATTTTGGAAATTAACACTTTGTCAGATATATGGTTTTCAAGTATTTTCTCCCGTTCTATTGGTTGCCTTTTCATTCTGTTGTTTCCCTTGTCGTGCAGAAGCTTCTTAGTTTGATGTTGCCACAGTTGTCTGTTTTTTCTTTCATTTCCTGAGCTCTTGATATCATATTTATTATATCATTTCTAAGACCAGTGTCATGGGCGGGAGAGAGGAATAGAGAATTGCTAAAAAATAAGCACAAAGTTTCAATTATACAAGATGCATAAGTTCTAGAGATTTATTGTACAACACTGTTCCCATAATTAAACATTACTGTATTGTACACTTAAAGTTTTGTTAAAAGGGTAGTTCTCCTTTAAGTGTTCTTATTACAATAAAACAAAAAGCTCTAAAAGCTTGTAGTCACATACATGTCACTGTTTTTACTTTTCCTCAATGTCCCCAAGTTATACAACATAACCATGTTCTAATACAGTTGAAGTCTTCCCTTGATGAAAATGAAAACTGATTATTTTGTGATGAGTAGCTTTCTGGAAAATGAAAAAGTGATAATGAAAATTGTTACAAATGACTGTTCCATGGATACATCATCTTAAAAAGTAGGAAGATATTACTGTCTGAAACTTACTACAGTCTATATTTTTCAATTACAAAGAAATGAATTTGAATCAAATTATATTCTTTTTTAATAATTAGTGACTTAGACATCTTGGACTCATGTAATTTTGATTACCTTTGGAGAGTCCATTTCCCAGAATATCTTTCCATTGAACATTTCTTGGTAAAAATAGAAATGTCACATCTGCTGTTAAATTATACCAACCACTGTTAATGCATTAGGAGAGAACAGAAGACTGAAGTTTTAATCCCATGATCAGTTAAAGTCACACACACAGACACACACACACAGACTGACTCCTTCTCAGGCCCATGACTTTGACCTTATTCCTTTCACCCAGGATGACATATCCAAAAGGAGAATTTGGGAAAAACAGCCCTATATGTATTTATGGTTACCATCTAGCTGGTCACTGAGAAGTGAGTAATGTCTATGTGCCTCACAATGCCCTAGAGAAGGAAGAAATCGAAAATTTCAAAACGTGATCCCTGTTTTTCCGGAATTCGTAACAGATTGTGACTCAAATGCCTGCCCTCTGGATGAGTGTGTCTGTTCCTACTCAGCCCTATTCCTGCCCTTTTTTGTTTGTTTGTTTGAGACGGAGTCTTGCTCTGTCGCCCAGGCTGGAGTGCAGTGGCGCGATCTCCGCTCACTGCAAGCTCCTCCTCCCGGGTTCACGCTATTCTCCTGCCTCAGCCTTCCGAGTAGCTGGGACTACAGGCGCCCACCACCGGGCCCGGCTAATTTTTTTTGTATTTTTAGTAGAGACGGGGTTTCACCGTGTTAGCCAGGATGGTCTCGATCTGACCTCGTGATCCGCCCGCCTCGGCCTCCCAAAGTGCTGAGATTACAGGCGTGAGCCACAGCGGCGCCTGGCCCTACTCCTGCCCTTCTAAGCTCTTCTTTATTTACAAATTCTGCGAGCCTGGAAAGCTTCTCTTCCAGTGTCAGCATGATTACATGGTAAAGTGCTAACAATAAATGGCAAAAGCAGAAGAGTCAATGTGCTAATTTCATCAATTTTGTTTATTTTATATTTCAATAATTTCTTTTTTATACTTATTTTCTTCTTTCTGCTTATTTTAAATTTACTTTGCTTTTTTCCGTTTTTAAGCTTCTTAAGGTGAAACCTTATTGGAGAATTGTTTAATTTTCATATAAGCATTTAAAGCTATAGATTTATTTGAAAATATTTTTATTTTATTAATTGGAAATAATGATATATATTTATAGGGCACAATGTGCTGTTTATACATGTTTACAATGTAGAATGATTAAATCAGGCAAATTAACGAATCTATCAGCACACTTACTTATTTTTCTGGGTGAAAACATTTAAAAATCTTCTCAGCAATTTTGGAATATACAATGCATTATTATTTAATATAGTCACCACTCTGTGCAATAGATCACTAGATCTTTCTCCTCCTGTCTGAAATTTTTTACCTTTTCATCAACACATCTATGTTTTTCCCATTCACTGCCCATGCCTCTAACATGTCTCTGATAAACATGACTCTACTCTCTATTTGAGATCAACTTTATCAGATTCCACATGCAAGTGATATCATGTGATATTTGTCTTTCTATGCCCAGCTTATTTCTCTTACCATACTGTTCTCCAGATTCATCCATGGTGTCACAAATGACAGGATTTCCTCCTCTTATAAAGCTGAACAGCATTCCATTGTATGTATATATACCACATTTTCTTTATTTCTCTGATGATGAACACCTAGGTTGCTTTAGTATCTTAGCTATTGTGTATAATACTGTGACCAAGGGAGTACTGATATTTCTTCAGCATACTGATTTCAATTCCTTTGAATTAATACTCACAAGTGGGATTACTGGATCATATAGTAATTCTATTTTTAGTTTTCTGAGGAACCTCCATACTATTTCCCATATTGGCTATATTAATTTAGATTCCCACCAATAGTGTATAAGAGTTCCTTTACTCCACACCCTCGTCAACACTTATTATCTTCCATATTTGGGATGATAGCCATTCTACAGATATAAGTTGATAGCTCATTGTGGTCACAATTTGAATTTCCCTGATGATCAGTGATAGTGAGCATTTTTTATTATACCTGTTGGCTATTTGAATGGCGTTTATTGAAAAGTGTCTATTTAGGTCCTTTGCCCAGTTTTGACTGAGTTATTGTTTTTATGCTGTTGAGTTGTTTGTCTGTATATTTTGAATATTAGCCCTGTATTAGATGGAGGAGTTTACAATATTTTCTCCCAATCCATAAATTGTGTATTCACTCTATTAATTGTTCCTTTGCTGTAAAGAGCCTTTTTAGTTTTATGAAATCCCATTTGTTTATTTTTGTTTTTGTTGCCTGAGCTTTTCAGATTATATCAAAATAATAATTGTGCAGACCAATGTCATGGGGCATTCCCCCTATTTTTCCTTCTAGTGGTTTTACAATTTCAGGTCTTACATTTAAGTTTTTAATCCATTTTGAATTGTTTTTTGTATATAATGTGACATAACAGTCTAATTTCATTCTTTTTATAGATACCTAGTTTTCCTAGCACCATTGTTTGAAGAGACTATTCTTTCTCCATTGTGTGTTCTTGGTACTTTTGTGAAAAATCAATTGACCATAAATGTGTGAGTTTATATCTGTACTAGCTATTCTGTTCAATAGGTCCACGTGTCTGTTTTTATTAGCGTATCATGCTGTTTGGATTACTATAGCTTTGCAATAGATTTCGAAGTCAGGCAGTGTAATGCTTCCAGCTCTGTTCTTCTTGCTCAAGATTGCTTTGGCTATTCAAGGTCTTTTGTGGTATTATAGAAATTCTGGGATTTTTTGCTTAATTTCCATAACAAATGACATTGAAATTTTAATAGGGATTGCATTGAATCTGTAGATCACTTTGGTTAGTATAGACATTTTAACAGTAGTAATTATTCCAATTCAGGGACCCATTTATTTGTGTCATCTATAATTTCTTTCATCAATGTTTTATAGAAGACCTTTGATCTTCTTGGTTACATTTATAACTATTTTATTTTTTGATACAACTATGAAGGCATTGATTTTATAATTTCTTTTTTAGATAGTTTATTGTTGGCATAAAAAAATGTTATTGGCATTCCTTAAGGAACCAAAAGTAGAACTACCATTTAATCCAGCAATCCCACTAGTAGGTATCTACCCAAAGGAAAAGAAGTCATTATATAAAAAAGACATATGCACCTGCATATTTATAGCAGCATAATTCATAATTGCAAAGATATGGAACCAATCAAAGTGCCCATAGACCAACAAGTGGATAAAGAAAATGTGGTATATATACACCATGGAATACTACTCAACTATAAAAATGAATGAAATAATGTCTGTTGCAAAAACTTGGATGGACCTCAAGGCCATTATTCTAAGTGAAGTAACTCAGGAATGGAAAACCAAATATCATATGTTTTCACTTCTAAGTGGGAGCGAAGCTATGAGGATGCAAACGCATAAGTGTTATATAATGGACTTTGGGGGCTCTAGAAGGAAGGTTGAGAGAGGGGTGAGGGATAAAAGACTACATCCTAGGTACAGTGGACACTGCTCAGATAAGGGTACACTAATCTCAGAAATCACCAATAAAGAATTTATTCATGTAATCAAAAACCACCTGTACCCCAAAAACTATTGAAATAAAAAAAGCATTTGCATTGTTAAAAAAAAGAAAGAGGAAAAGAAAGAAAGAAAGAAAGAGAGAGAGAGAGAAAGAAAGAAAGAAAGAAAGAAAGAAAGAAAGAAAGAAAGAAAGAAAGAAAGAAAGAAAGAGAGAGAGAAAGAAAGAAAGAGAGAGAGAGAGAAAGAAAGAAAGAAAAGAAAGAAAGGAAAGAAAGAAAGAAATGCTACTGGCATGGAGCAGTGGCTTATGTCTGTAATCCTAGCATTTTGTGAAGCCAAGGCAGGAGGATCGCTTGAAGCCAAGAGTTACAGATCAGCCTGGGTAACGTAGTGAGACCCAATCTCTACCAAAAATTTAAAAATTAGCCAAGCGTGTTGGCACATGCCTGTAGTTCCAGAGACTCAGGAGGATGAGGTAGGAGAACTGCTTGAACCCAGGAGTCAAGGCTATGGTGAGCTATGATCACACCACTGCACTTCAGCCTAGGTTACAGAAAAAGATCCTTTTTCTCAAAAACAAACAAACAAAATAAAATGAAAATAAATTTTAAAAAAGAAATACTACCAATTTGGGGGTGCTAATTTTGTATCCTGCAGCTTTACTGAATTCATTTATGATGTCTGATAGTTTTTTGGTTGAGTCTTAGCAGTTTTCTATGTATAAGGCCATGTCATCAGTAAACACAAACAATTTTACTTCTTCCTTTCCTATTATGATGCCTTCTATTTTTATTTTCTTGTATAATTGCTCTAAAGATAACTTCCAGTACTATACTGAATAGAAGTGGTGAGAGTAGGCATCCTTGTCTTATTCCTAGTTTCAAATGAAAACTTTCAACTTTTCACCATTGAATGTGTTAACTCTTGGCTTTTCATATGTGGCCTTTATTATGTTGAAGTGCATTTATTCAATGCCTAGTTTATTGGGAGTTTTTATCATGAGAGAATGTTGAATTTTGTCATATACTTTTTCTGCGTCTATTTAGATGATCATATGAGTTTTGACCTTCATTCTGTTAATATGGTGTCACATTTATTGATTTTCCTGTATTGATCCATCCTTTCATTTCTTTTAATCATGGTAAGTGATCCTTTAATATGGTGTTGAATTAGGTTTGTTAGTATTTTGTTGAGGATTTTTGCATCTACGTTCATTGGTGATATTGGCCTGTTTTTTTTTTTTCCTTTAGTGTTCTTGTCTGCCTTTGTTATCAGGTAATGCTCACCTTGTATAATGAGTTTGGAAGTATTTCCTCCTCTTTGACTTTTTGGAAGAGTTTAAAAAGAATGTTTTATTTATTTATTTATTTATTTATTTATTTATTTATTTATTTATTTATGGAGATGGCGTCTCACTCTATCACCAAGGCTAGAGTGCAGTGGCACAATCTCTATCACTGCAACCTCCATTTCCCAGGTTCAAGTAATTCTCTTGCCTCAGCCTCCCAAGTAGCTGAAATTACAGGCATGCACCACCAAGCCTGGCTAATTTTTTTGTACTTCTTTTAGTAGGCATGGGGTTTTACCATGCTGGCCATGCTGGTCTCAAGCTCCTGACCTCAAGTGATCTGCCTGCCTCAGCCTCCCAAAGTGCTAAGATTACAGGCGTGAGCCACTGTGCCCGATCTTAAATGTTTGGTAGAAGTATGCAGTAAAGTCATCTGATCATGGGCTTTTCTTTGATGGAAGATTTCTTTTTATTGTTGGTTCAATCTCCCTACTCACTATTGGCCTGCTCAGTTTTTCAATTTGTTCTTGATTTAGCCTTGATAAATTTGTATGTTCCAGGAATTTATCCATTTCTTCTAGATTATCTAATTTGTGGGTGTATAATTGTTCATAGTAGTCTTTTCTGATTCTTTGTATTTCAGTGATACCTATTTTAATATCTTCTCTTATGTGTATTATTTTATTTATTTGAGTCCTCTCTTTATTAGTCTGGCTAAAGTTTGTTGATTTTGTTATCTTTTAAGAGAACTGACTCATAGTTTTACTGATCTTCTGTATTGTGTTTCTATTTTTTTCATTTATTTCTTGTTGATTTGTATTGTTTCCTTCCTTCTACTGATTTCAGACTTCCTTTGTTCTTCTTTTTCTATTTCCTTGAGGTGTAAACCTAAGTTGTTCATTTCAGATGTTTCTCTTTATTTAATATGGGCATGCATTGCTATAAACTTCCCTATTAGAACTATTTTTGCTGTATTCCATAGGTTTTGGTATGTTGTGTTTTTATTTACATTTATCTCAAAATATTTTCTAATTTTTCCTTTTAATTTCTCCTTTGACCCACTGGTTGTTCAGGAGCTTATTGTGTAATTTCTATGTATTTGCAAATTTTTCAAAATTCCTCCTGTTACTGACTTTTAGTTTTATTCCATTATAATCAGTAAAAATACTTTATATGATTTCAATCTGCTTAAATGTGTTAAAACTTGTTTTGTGGACTAATGTATGACAATCCTAGAGAATGTTCTGGGTGCACTTGAAAAGAACGTGTATTCTGCTGCTGTTGGGCAGAATGTTCTATATATGTCTGTTAGATCCGTATGTTTTAAATGTTGTTCATTTCCCTATTGATTTTCTGTCTAGATGATCTATCCATTTTTGCTTGTGGAGTATTGATGTCCTCCACCATTATTATACTGCAGTCTATTTCTTTCTTTAATCTAATAATATTTGCTTTATATGTTTAGGTGCTCCAATGTTGGGTGCATATATATTTTAAATTGCTATATTCTCTTGATGATTTAACCTCTTTATTATAATGATCTTCTTTGTCTCTTTTACAGTTTTTAACTTACTGCCTATTCCGTCTAATACAAGTGTAGACACCCCTCCTCTCTTTTGGTTACTATTTGCCTGAGAAATCTTTTAATATCCCTATCCTCTCAGGCTTCAAATGTTCTTAGAGCTAAAGTGAATCTTTTGTCAGCAGCATATTCTTGAATCTTTTTAAAATCTGTTCAGCCACTGTCTTTTAACTGAAGAATTTAATCCATTTAAATTTAAAGCAATTAATAGTTAAAGAGGAATTGCTACTAGCATTTTAATTTTTTACTGCTTTGTAAGTCTTTAATTCCTCTCTCTCTCAATACTGCTGTCTTTTTGGTGAAGTGTAGTATTTTTATAGTTGTATGTTTTGATTCTTTTCTCTTTATATTTTTGTGCGTCTCCTAGAGGTATTCTCTTTGTGGTTATCATGAGGTTTACATAAAATATCTTATAGTTATGATGTCTGAATTTAAGCTAATAGTACCTTAACTTCAATTTCACAATAAAATTCTATTATTTTTCTCCCTTTCCCCACATTTTATGATATTGATATTATAATTTACATTTCTTTATATTGTGTATCTGCTAATTAAAGTGTACAGCTACCGTTGTATTCAGCACATTTGTCTTTTGACTCTTATACTAGAGTTGTTACTATATAACATCTTTGCAATATTAGAATATTCTGAATTGACTATAGGTCTGCCTTTACCAGTGACTTTTTACTTTCACACGTTTTCAAATTGCTACCTCTGATCCTTTTGTTTTCAATTCAAACATCTCCCTTTAGTACTTCTTGTTAGGGTGCTTTGCCTAGGTGTTTTCTCAGAAAGGGTGATTTCAAGACTGTGGAAAAGTGGGCTGGAACCAAGACAGGCCCCTTCAGAATCTGATGTAAGATGATGGTCAGCACACCTATCCAGTTGGGACAGATGGGTGCATCTCACAGCAGTTCCCTGTATCACTGGGACCGCTTCCAGACTGCACTCTAGCGAGGCTAAAGTCAAGCTTTAGGGCCCCTTCAGAATCTGCCATGGAATAAAGGCTAGCAAGTCTGCCATGGTGACACAAACAGGGGAGACTCCCAGCTACTCTCTGCATAGGCAGGATAGCTTCATGTCTGTGGCGGAAGGAGGCTGGAGCTGAGACAGGGCCACTTTACTATCTGCTATGGGATGGAGCCCAGCAAGTCTGTCCTGGTGGTTCAGACAGGCACATTTCCTAGCATTTCTCTCTGTGTGTGAAATAACTTCCAGGCTGTGACAGAGAAAGACTGATACCAAGACGGGTTCCCCCATAGAGTGTGCTATGGGGCAGAAGCTGAGAAGCCTATCCGGGTGGCACAAATGGACAAATCTCCCTATAGGTCTTTGTGCAAGGAGTACTGAACTAAGCAGTACTAAGCCAAGACCACAGCTGAGGGAGGCTGGAGCCAAGTTACAGACAGCTCTCCAGTCCATCGCTAAGACCAATGTTGGTGGGCAGAGCAGCCTTTCTGCAGAGGCACTAGTGTGTTTAGATTCTCCTGGAACCCTTAGAAGACAATTTTGATAGCAGGCCTAAGGCCAAATAAAGCTGTAGCCAAACACTTTAGGGGATGAGGCGGTTTCCGGGTTTGAACCAAGGAGTATGATTGGCAGATCTTTCACCTGAGTTCAGGTATATACCCTCAAAAGTATCCAGCCAGGTCTTGGGCTCCACCAAGGTTTCACAACCTCCTAATTAAACCTAAAGGCTACCACAAAGATACTTCTGTACATGGATGGGTACAGAATTCTTATTGAAGTGTGGGGATACAAGGGGTGACTTCCTGTTTTGCCATCTTGCTGATGTTGCTCTTTACTCTCCACATTTTTAATATTGACATTTAAGACTGAAAATTTCATTTAAAGCCTCCTTAGCTGCATACCAAAGAATTTGATATATTGTATTTTATAATGATTCTGTGCAATCACGAATGAAGACAGCAAGTAAATAAGAAAGGAACAAAGAATCTACAAAACAACCAAAACACAGTTAATAAACTTGTAGTAGTGAGTCCTCAGCTATCAATAATTACCTGGAATGTAAATGTATTAAATTATCCAATCAAATGACACAGAGTGGCCAAATAGATCTAAAAAGCAAGACCTAACCATATGCTGCCTAAAAGAGACTCACTTCAAACTAAAAGTTAAAAGATAGAAAAAAAAAAATCTTCCATGTAAATGAAAATCAAAATAAAGAAGGGTAGCTATACTCATAACAGGCAAAATAGGGCTTTAAAACAAAAACTCTAAAAAGAGACAAAGTCATTATACAAAGATAAAGCTGTTAATTCATCAAAATATTTTCTAATTTCTCTCATTTCTTCTCTAATCCATGAATTATTTACAAAAACATTGTTTATTGTGCCAAATATTTGTGGTTTTCTAACTATACTATTGTTATTAATGGTAATTTAATTATTATGTGGCATTTGTATGCTTCCAATATTTTTTAATGGATTGAAACTTGTTTTATGGTTCACGATAACGTCTGTCTTGGTATACGGATTACTGACTATTTTGATACAATTATTCTATCAGCTGTTGAGACGGGGTTTTAATATCTCTAATAGTGACTGTGAAATCATGGATATTTTTATAATTCTGATGATGTTTGCTTCTTATATTTCAAAGGTTTTTTGTAAGACGAATGCATTTTTACCATTCTTGTGTCTTTCTGATGAATTCTTTCATCTCTTCTCTTTTGTGTCTCTGCTTCAGCTTGCTCACAAGTTTCCTCAAATATTTCATTTTTTGGTATTTTTCTAGAGTTTATAGTTCTTATTTGTAGAAGGGGTAGTTTTGGTGTTATACACTGGCCATAGCAGAAGCTTGCATAATTTTTTAACAGCAGAACAGGAGAATGAGTCATTATTTGAGCTTTAACAAGTATTTCACTTTATTGTTGTTTCATAACAAAATTCTCTAAAACCACATAACTAAAATCAAAAGTGACCTACATCCACTTCTTTGGGTAAATACCCACATATCTGGCAAGACCCAGAAAATAAATGTTCATGTGGTATATTTAGGCTCATAGTCCTTAGTTAGACAACCTCAAAAGTAAAATTCATCATTTGTTATTATGTTATTTCCACTACCATCTCATGTGCACCTTGCTTTTAGAAGACCAAAAAGAGCAGCTTAGGATATTTGCCTTCCTCACAGTAAACCCTTGGCACTATCCTGAGAATCATATTTCCTTATACTCTGGAACTTTTGTGAACGCCTTAATTCATAAATAGATAATTTTTCAGGCTCTTTCCTTTACCTCAAATTATATTTGAGAGCAATAAGCTGCCTGGAATAGCCTCAAATTTTAACCACAGTTTTCAACATTTACTAAAGTTTTATCTCTCCCTCGTCAGAAATATTTCATAAATAAAATATTTTTAAAACCTTAGGAGAATTTATAAGTATACAAGAAGAAGGAAAGAACAACCCAGCTGCATTAAGAAATGATAGACTAGCATCATTCACTATCTTAGTAATTCATAGCTCAGCACTCAGGTTTGTGCTTCAGCAAGGGAATAAATTGTCATTGTAGCATTTATTGAGTACTGTGATTGTATGATTTTTTTTTCTGTATCCTCTACCAGATCATAAACTACATTGACAATGCACCTCTAGTGCCTAGCATGGTCAGCCTACAGCAATATTTGTTGAGTTAATTAATGAAAAGTTAAAATTAAAATGCTAAAGTTTAACTTACCATGTTAATAAAACCTCTGCTTTTCAACATTAATGATGTGTGCATATGTGTAGTCATAAAAATATACAAATATATAATTTCATAACTCATAAATGTATTAGCTGAGTACATTTTCTGAAACATGATTTGTCTATACCCTACAAAAATATTTCTGCTTACCTAGTCAGCTACAATATTTTTATGGTACTCCTACTCCCAAGCTTTTCCTTTGGTATTACCTAGACAAAAGTTTTTCGGATAGCTCAATGAACTCCAAAATTCTGGGCTCTGATCTCATATATTTGATAAAGATTTCTGCACTGACCAGACATGCCATCAACCTTTCCATCATCAAAAAATGTTTTTCCTCCAGTGCAGATTATGGTATATCATGTTTTTGCTTAGAATATTCATTTGTTCCCCAGTATCTAATATTTACAATCCAATCATCTTAGACCTCCATTTACTTTGGGTCCAATCTCTGCTTCAATCCATTAACTAGCTAAGTGACTCTGGAAAAGGTACTTCCTGTCTCTGAACTTCAGTCTTCATTTTGATAAGTGAAAATAATACCTTTGAGTATGAAATATAAGGAATATGAAATACACTAGGTGTTTAGTCAATGTCAGCTATTAGTTGAATTACTAGAATTTATCTTATTTTCTTTCCTACAAGCAGACTAACTGATGAGCCATTCTCCGGAAATGTTCCCTATACCCCTGGCACAATTATTAGAATTTAGACCAGTGCTATTTTACATAATTTTATCTGATATAGGAATGTTCTGTATCTATGCTTTTCAACAAGCATGTGGCTATTGAGTATTGAAATGTGGCTGGTGTGACTGAAAAGCCAAATTTTTACTTCTAGTTAATGTTAATTCACTTAAATTTAAATACCAATGTGTGGTTATTGATCACCATATCAGACAGCACAGATCTATGCCTCCCTTTAAAGGTTTCATGATTTTCTGTATAGAAATATGATTCCTTCTGGAGATATTCTATTTTTTCAGTTTCAGTGAACTACTATTTGATCACTTCTAAGAAGTCTTTTATTGTTTGTTTGTTTGTATTTTTCGGGTGGTGGAGAGACATCAGCCATCTCTTTTCTTCTCAGATGAATTTTTCATTTTTATCAGACTTTTTAAACTTTATTGATTTTTTTTTCACTTCATGAATACTCATTAAACATTTTTGAAGACATAATTTGAGTTTGATATTTTTCTGCCTCCAGTGTTAAGGGAAAGGCCTTACATATAATAGGAACTCAACAGAGGTGGATTGAAGGGAAGAATAAAAGGAGAGAAGAAGAGAGGGAGGGAGGAAGGGAGGAAGCTTCAGGTAGGCTAGCACAGAAAGTGTGTCATGGAGGAGATGGCCTTATAGATCCATTCACTTTACAATCATATTGAAGCAACATTGCTATTTGGGTTTGCACTATCTAACAACCACTAACTAATATTTTCCCTGAAGATCTTCTCTGAACAGTAACCAGTAGGCACCTGAATGTAATGGTGTCTTGGTTGTGTTGTCTAGTGGGAAGCTTTATTGTAAGGAAATTGGTGAACAATAAAAAATAAGAACCAATCATTGTTCTTTAAAATCTTCTACTTATAACACTAGTGACATGTGACACTTCTCAAGCAGCTCTTAAGTCAGGCTGTCACCAGAAAAATTATTGATGCATGTCTTAGTCTGTTTAGGCTGCTACAACAAAGTGCTATAGAGCAGGTGGCTCATAAACAACAGACATCTATTTCTCACAGTTCTAGAGGCTAGAAGTCAGAGATGCAAACATGGTGGGGTTCTGATGAGGGACTTCTTCCAGTTTGCAGACCATGGACTTCTCACTGTGTCCTCACGTAGTGAAAAGAAGGCAAGAGAGCTCTCTGGGGTGCCATTTATAAGGGTATTGATCCCATTCAGGAGAGTTCTATTTTTATAACCTAATTACCTTCCAAAGCCCCACTTAATAATGTCATTACCTTGTGGGGTAGGATTTTAACATATAAGATGGAGGAGATACAAACATTCAGTCCATAACAACATAGTAGACACAATCTGTGGCATTGTGTTGTATAATCATATCTTTTGTACTTACACCTTTGGGACTAAATCTTCTTTCATTAATACTTCTGTGAGCTTACTCATCCTCCCACAGAAAGATCAATCTGTAAAGCAGCTCTTCCTTCATAGGAAATGCTAGATCAGTGGCTTTTCCTTTGAAACCCACTTAATAGCAGTCATGTAACATGTAACTGTTATGTTTCTATGATTACTCACTGAATCTTAACTCCAAACAATAGATACACAATTTATCCAGAAATCATCATAGCAAGGAGCCCATTTAATATAGTTATGGGTATAGATATGAGAAAAAGACTACATGCAATCCTGGCTTGAGCATTAACTCCTTGAACAATAATTGCCTGTATACATACCCAGAAGAATGGTAGAGTGGTGTATTTATTTTTAAAACATTTTTATCCATCATCTATTATGCACAGGCTTAATTAGGCACAGGAGATACAAACAACAAGACACAGTTCTTGACTATAAGGAATTTACAGGCTGATGAGGAAAATAAAGAGACCAATTTAAATACAATATAATAAATATAACCAGAGCACACAAAATCAGATTATTGAATTTGAATTCCATGTTTTTAAAGATTCATAAAAGGAATCTTTTATGGGGTGAGGTGTAGGGAGTGATTATAGGACATTTCTGAAAATAGGTAACAGCTGGAACTAAAAGGATATTTAGTTCACCCAGTGAAGTATGTGTGTTTGTATTGGTAATGGAATTAAAGAAAAAGGTAGTAAATGGTAGGGAGCTTTGAGTAAAGAGCTCTATTCAGAGTGAACAATATGTTCAAAGTCTTAGAAGACAATATTCGGTCAGGCAAAATGAACACAAAAATGAATCAGAAACAGACATTGTTCTTAAGGAGCTCCCAGTCTGTGTCTGTTCTGTAAATGGATGAATTATACCACGAGAGGTTGAGTTCTATAAGAAAGAATGAATGAAGCTCTAGGGGGTCTAACATTCTCTGGGGACTCAAGAAAAGTTTTATAGAAGAAAAAGGTAATATTTTATCCGAATCTTCAATCTTCAGATATCCTGAATTCTATTAGAAGTTGAAGAAACTCCCCAATATTTTTAGTACACAAATATTCTAAAATGGTTTCAGAGTAACATGAAAATGAACATATATTTCCAAAGTTTGTTCTAAACAAAACAAAACAAAACCATAGCCATTTTGAAATGAGAGAGTGAGGGGTGAATAATCGCTGTTATGGTATGTGTCAAAAATGGGAATGTGTGAAATCAGAAATATCAAATATCATAGAATCAGAAGTCAAATGATAAAAACTTTCATTCAATGAGTCATTCAACTGATATTTAATGCATGCTGACTCTGTGACAAGTATTACAGCAGGCATTAAGGATATAGATGCATAGATTAAAAAGGTAACATTTGCCCTCAACTTTGACATAACTACTGGAGGGGACAGTCATGGAAACATATGAGGCACAGTAGGATGAATAAGTGCTGTGGTGTGGTGTACACAGGAGACTCAGAAGTGCAAAGGAGGCACTTAAGCACTCTGAAGGGGAGAGGGGCAGTGTTAAGTGAAGATGTTAGAGAAGACTTTCTGTAAGAGATACTAGTATAAAAGAACCTGCAGTCCTGAAGGTAGCAGAGCATGACAGCTTAGGTTGTAAAATAAATGAAAAAAAAAATCATTAACTGCAGTCAACATTCTGGTATCTGGCATGAAAATGGAGTCAGGAAGTCAGTGATGCATTAATATAGTCAAAGTTCTGCTTGAAGCAGGTCTATATTGAGGTTGCTTATTTTGAAGCAGATGATCAAGAAGTTTACTCTAATAGCCAGTGCCAGACATGACAGATGGTAAAATCAAAGCCTGGGGCAATGGAAGTCAAATCATATTTATTTGCCTGAATGATCCCCTTCCATCCACTGCTTCTCCTGAACCTTGGAGAAATGACAGTTCAAAGACATTTCAATTTCTAGTATTCAATGTTTTCAATAAACTAACTAACCATGGAAGAAGAGACTACTTAATTTGGGAGAGTACCAGGTGTCCATGTAAGAGTAATTGTAAAAAAGAAATTTTATCTGTGACATTCCCCTACAGATAAGGTTCAAAATGGTAAGATGACCTTGTGTTGGTATTTATCCAAGATGATGTTTTAGTACAGGAACTGCTCTGGGTTAATTTAAGACTATTAGTAAGACACTGACCTTTTCTAGAGCCATAAGGCTGAACCTCGTCTTTCATCTAGAGAAAATTCATCTGTTCAAAAGTAATCTCACTTGAATTAAATGTAATTAAATATATGTTTGCAATGCAAAAATGGACTAATATTTTCAGGTTTGCATTTATTTGAACGTATTTCTTCAGAGCCAGTCTACAAAATATATATAATTAGAACTATTTTATAGATGTACAAATGAAAAATTAAGCCTTAAATTAAATGATTGGTCCAAGAGCATGCAGATATGAAATGAGAGAACTGAGATTTAATTTAAGACTTGTTTCTATCAAAAACCCAAATCATCTCCCTAGTTTAAAAGTCATCCTCATAAAAATGAGGATTTGGGCCTTAGAAAAACTAGGCTGTACGTCAATGAAAATAAATAAAGAAAATCAAAGTAAAGTTATTGATTTTTGTGAAGATAGTACAAAATAATATTCTATAAATGGAAATAACAATATACAATACAAAGAACCTTTTACACTCCAATTTTACTTAATCTCAACAGCATCTAACTTTATTGACTAATTCCTTCTACGTCTCTTAACTCTGCTTCTGTAACACCAAATAACTTATTCCCCTCATATCTAATGGGCCATTCTTTCTTAAACTCCTTAATCCGTCCCCATGCCTGATCTTTAAGTGCAGTTATCCTGCACTTAAGATTCTTTTTTGGTCTATTGCTTACTTTCCTATGCATGCTTTTTATTAATTAACCCCTTCTAATGACAAAGTTTTAACTTAAAATGACATGATACTATAATCCAAATTTATATCTCCAACCCATGGCTAAAATTTCAATTCCTCTTTCTGATTCATCAGTCTGCTCTTTCCGGGATAACATTCTGGTCTAGGGAGAAATAAAGCAGATTGAGAAATACAAATGGGGTTCCTAAAATTACATTGTTAGGTAACTGGAAAGTCAAGAAATCATACAAGACTAAATATGAGTTCCTGGGATAAGGGCCTGAACATGACTTCAAGGGGCCTGGACAGAGTAATGGAGTGAATCTGTGCTTCCTTCAGCTGCTCTCCTCTTAGTCATCTATCCATCCTCAGCTGTGGTTTACCTACTTCAAAACAGGGGCTATGGTTTCTATTCTAAGTGATTTCTTATCTCCCCTTAGATCTATAAAGACCAAAGCAAGATGCAGCTGTTGAACAAATTTCCCTTTGCTTAGCCTATGTCTCTAATTCCCTGGTCTCATTTTTCAGTGAACCAGTTTTCTTTTTTCCCGTCTGTCTCTTACAAATATATTTGAGAAATCCTTTCTTGCTGATTGAATTAGGCCCTGGAAACTAATACTCTGTGGGGTTTTTCTTTCTCACTTTCACTTACCTTTTAAAAATTTGTTTAGATTTTTTGCCTTTGAATCGTCCCAATTTTTCCCACTGCTAAAGAGTCGTGATTGTCTTTTAAGGCATCCTATTTTCTAAGGCTTCTTTGTGGGTAGTGGCAGAGAAAATGATCTGTTTATCAGAAAGCATTAATGGCTTTTTCACTAAAGTTTATTAATTATATACTATAATTTTAGTGCCTTCAGCTCTATCATAACTTAAGATACATTGTACTGATAATTGTTCACTCACCTATTCATTCAAAAATCATTCATTGAACTTATAATGTGCTATAAACGATTTTAGACCTCAGAAATGTTAAGATAAATTATACATGAAAAGTTTCTGAAGAGGCATAAGATCTTGAAAAAATGTCAAAAATACTATATGATAAATAATAAAAATAATTTTTCAATAATAAAATTATGTGGTTGATCAGATGAGAATGTAACTAAGAGAAGGGGTGGGGATAGAGATGATGTCCTAAAAAAACAATCCCTGATCTGGAGCTTTCTGTGTAGGCAAAAGGCAAAAGTGCATTTAAAGTAGAGGAAGCAGCATTCTTCAGCCACAGATATTTATAGTGGATCTTTTAGGGATGTATGGCAAACTCAGAACAATCCAGCCTTCTCTGAGAAACGTCTCCCTAATCTATGATGTTGACATAGGTGAGTACTGTGTAGTCAACACCACATCCCTGGACATAGCTTCATGGAGAACTAAGGCAAATACAATTTCTTTTCCAAATAATTTTGATACAGGACCTTAAGAGAGTCATATCCCTCTGCTTGTACAGCTGTAACTCTTTTCTTTTCTTTTTTTTTTTTTTTTTTTTTTTTTTTTGAGATGGAGTCTCACTCTGTCCCCCAGGCTGGAGTGCAGTGGCGCAATCTTGGCTCACTGCAACCTCTGCCTCCTGGGTTCAAGCAATTCTCCTGCCTCATTCTCCCGAGTAGCTGGGACTACAGGCGCATGCTGCCACGCCCAGCTAATTTTTTGTATTTTGGTAGAGACGGGGTTTCACCATATTGCCCAGGCTGGTCGAGAACTCCTGAGCTCAGACAATGCGCCTGCCTTGGCCTCCCAAAGTGCTGGGATTACAGGCGTGAGCCACCATGCCCAGCCCGCTGTAACTCTTAACACTTAAATTCAGTCACTCTGAGATAGCAGCTATGTCTCATGTGACCTGAGGTTACAAAAGGAGAAAAAGAAATGAGACATAGAGAGAAAAATAGAAGAGCTCAGTGAGGGAGGCTGATCACCTTCCACATATCAATTTCAGTCCTATTGGTACCCAGCCATAATTTAGCTCAAAGGTTCTGGGAGATGCTTCTATGTTCTTATAATAAATTTCCACTTTTTGACTTAAGCAGAGCTGAACTGGTTTCATTAGTCGTGGCTAATGAGTTCTTACTAAGCCAGGTATTATAAAGCTTGAGCCAAACACTTCAAGCTCCCAAAGGCCAAAGCTGGAATAAATTGAGTGATAAAATAAACAACATAGTATTGAACTATAATCCAAAGTATAAAATAAATATTCATAAGATCATAGTGAGATAGATGATAGATGATAGATAGATGGATGATAGATAGATAGATAGATAGATAGATAGATAGATAGATAAAAGGAAATAAACAGTCCTTACAGAGATAAATAGTCCTATAGTCCCAAACAACCTATCTAAATAGTCTTCCCTTTAGGAGGTGTGGCTTGATCCCCCCATCACCCTTGAGTTGACTTACTAATTCAATTCCAAAGAATAGATTACAGAAAGAGAAAACTAGTAACTTTACAGTGGAGAAACCTGGTAAACACTACCTTAATGAAGTGGTTGAGGTTAATATCACCAGTGAGAAGTAATTTTCATAGCATATTCCTCTTGATATGATATGATGACAAGGGCATTTCACTTCTGTGGCATTCTTCGCCAAACCCCATAATACTAGTCTAATCATGAGGAAAAACATAAAGCACACACAGATTGAGACACAGTCTGCAAATGTCTGACCAGTACTTCTTAAAAACTAGAAAAATCTGAAAAATTGTTATGTATTAGAGGAGACAAATGATACATGATGACTAAATGCAATGTAATATCCTAGATAGAATTTTGGAACAGAAAAAAAAAAAAGTTAAGAGAAAAATGCAGGTGAAATCTGCATGAAGTGTAGAGTTTAATTACCAGTAATATACCCATATCTGCTTCTTGGTTTTGATAGATATGCCATGGTAATGTAAGATGTTAAGTGTAGGGAGAAATGAGTGAGGAATATATGCAAACTCTATATTCTGTCTTTTCAAATTTCCTGTAAATCTAGTATTATTCCAAAATAAAAAATGTATGGCTGGAATGAATGATACATACAAGGGCAGCAAATACTGAGATCAAGGAATTAAGTGAAGACCAAATTTCAGAGACTAGTCTTTGCCATACATAATAACGGGAAACCATCGAAGAAGTGAAACTGTCAAATCTGTCTCTTAGAAACAGGTTTTTGCAGAAGATATACTGGAAAATAAGCAAGGCTTGAAGAAGAGACCATAGTTGCAAAGGCATTACAAGGTCCACATGAAAGATTTCAAGGATCTAAATTTAAGGATCTTTACTAATCTGATATTACTCACTAAAACCAAGATCCAAATAAAAGTCCATTTACCCAACCAAACATGTGTAACCAAATCACAAAAGCAATTTTTCAAAGGCCAGAGAGATACCTGATATACTGGGGCAGATTCTAGCTCTAAGACTGTATTACTGGCCTGAGATCATTAAGGAGGTTTAATTTTCTTTATTGATTTTGAAGAAGCACTTCAATTCACCTTTAAATATTCTTCCTCTCTTCCCCTTTACATTATAACATTTCCATCAAAAGTCCTTAGGGCTTTCTATACATTCCTTCAAAATCAACTTTCTTTAATGTTTCTTCCACTTAGCATTTAAAGTCTAATAATATTGTGGTCACTGACATTCCCCAAAGTCTCACCCATTATCATAGTTGGCGTTTATCCTGGGATGCACTTAGAATAACAACTGACCACAGTCTAAGAGCAGTCAGATCTCCCAGTGTGAATCTAAAAATCCAGCTCTGTTCTCAAACACGTCTTCTGTAGTTGGTTCCTAGGTGTTCTGATCAATATCTGAGTAATTAAAATTTCTCATGATCAAAGTTCTGACCTTTGCTTTGGCCTTCCTTATCAGTGAAAACATGTCTTGATCTCTTTGTCAGTAGCCACCCGGAGGTTTGTGCAGCAATATCTCTAAACCCCTGCCTCCCTCCCCTGCCCTTGACTTTGGTTCATGCTGTGTCTGCTGTGTCAGCCAAAATCATGCTGTAAATGCCCTTGGCTGCCTCAGCTAATTCCCAACCAGCAACACTTCCCTTCCCTCTTCCATGTTGCTCCTCTAACACTTTCTCAACTACCATTTTAAATCCTCTGAAACTTTGCTGGTTAGGCCCTGTGTCAGACTGGTTTTCTTTTTATGAATCTTTAAAAACGTGGAATTCAAATTCAATAATCTGATTTTGTGTGCTCTGGGAATTTGTTAAAAAAAAAAATTGTCATTTGCTTTGCCAACACAGACCGTGACAGTCCTTTCGTCTTTGGTGAGCCTCATCACCACTCTGAGCTTTCACCTTCCCATTCATACTTAAATAAATAAAGGCACCCTTCAATGCTAAAATCTTTTTGACCTCTGACTACAGTTATTATATGTTCTTATTTTACACTTATCCAACAAAAGCCTACTGAGTGACTCCTACTTCCAGGTACTGTGGACAGTGCCATAAAAAGCAGCAACCGAGAGACATGGTTTACTGCTATCATAGGTCTTAAATTTTACTGGTGGCAAAACAAGTAAATGGGCATTTGTAATAAAAATTGCAGTTAAGCAAAGGCTTGTTCACAGTTATAGAGTGACATGTACCTTAAGCAGATAATTAGAGTCTACAGAAAGGCATAGATTGATCCAAATTTGTATCTACGCTGAAATTGAGGAAAGCCACTGCTATCCTGGGGCCAAACAAAAATAGCCAGTCACTCAGCAGGTGTCTAAGGGTCCTCTGCCCCAGATCTCAGGAACATTGAGATCATATCTACATTCCGGTCTACTTTCTACACTGGAGTTTTGTGATCAAAGTTCAAAAATACTTCTCTGAACAACTCAAAGTTTCTTAGAGAACTAAATTCACCATGTGCATTGAATTCCATCAACCTTCTTCACTTATAAGTATCAAGTGCTAGGGTGAGTATTCATCCAGTTTCAACCCCAGTTTTCCAAGATGGACTGACAAGAGCTGCTTCAGGAAACACTGAATCTTCTCCAATCATCAACTCGTTCTGTCTTCCAAAATACTCTTACTGACCACTTGTTAAATACTAAGAGCAATGAAGATAGTTAAAGATTTCAGAAACTATCCATAGAACATGGTCAACCTAAAAATTCAGGCCAACTCAAATGTTCAGTCAAAACAAGATCTGATAAGTGCAGTTCTTAAGTAAGTGTGGTTTACTTCACAGAATACAGTAAATAACAAAGCAAACCTTAAAGTTTACTGAACCCCAATCTAACTTACAGAAGAGAGAGCTGACAACAGCAACAACAAAAAAAAAACCCTAACCAACTAACTCAGTGTCACATGGTTAATAAGAGAGCCCAAACTAGAATCATTATTTCCTTTAATCTCAGTTTTAAATAACAATAAAAATGTTTAAGAATAGTCCATAGAAAACATTGATTAGATGCTTACTAGGTTCAAGGTAATGTCCTAAGGCTCCCTACCTCATTGCATTGTGATAGATATAAAATATAATAATGGAAGAGAAGAGTATTGTGAATTGTTCAGCACTTAACAATTTTAAAAATTAAAATGGTAATTGGAATATTTGAATCATTAGGCCTTTCCCCACTTCTGTCAAAAGGAGATAACACAAAGTCTGACAAAAATATTTACTAAATAATGAACTAATACAGTAATTAAAAGCACAACTTCAATTATTATAGAAGTAATTTTCTGAACTGCTTGTTTATATCTTCTTGTTTTGTTTGCTTTCTTTTTTCAGTGTAGTTGAGAAGGCATTTTATTCACCTGTACTTTTCACTCAGCATGAAGTAGCATATAGGAGTATAATAAATAATATATAGCAATGTAGTCATATCAAAGTGGACTATGCATCAAAGCCTAAAGAAAGAACTGTTTAGAATTTTGCATAATCATATGCATCAAAGTTAAAGAATATGGGATAACTATGTTTGGAAATGAAGGCAGAAATCTGTTCATGCAATGTTATATTCTATTTTACCAATTGTATATTTTTACCTTTTAACCCAATAGACTTAAACATGAAATAAAATCATAGCATGTTAGATTTAGAAACAAGATGAGAAATCATATAAACCAACCCCAACAGTTTTGATGATGAGTTTTGCAGAAGTTAAATATATTCCCTATTTTCAAATAGATACCAAATCATTTATCCAAGGGTGAAGATAACTCAAACAAGCTCTAAACACAGTGCTCCAGGATGCTATCAGAATACAGTTGTGTTTATATCTTTGCAGTTCTGTATGTGTCAGGAGTATTTTTCTATGGCCTCAAACCCTTACAGGCTAGATTGGGAAATCTATCATAAAAAGGCAAAAATAAATATAAACTTAAAAATATAGTACATTATAACTACAGCAAACATTATGCTTCCTCTAAGAAGATACTTGTCCAAGTATTCATATTTAATAAAGTAATAAGTTATTCTGCACAATAACCCAATGAGATGGGTAACATTAATAGCACCATGTTATAGATGAGAAAATTACACAACAATCAAATAACTTGCCAATCATCAAACACTTAGTAAGAGGCTACAGACTCTATATTTAGTTTATGAATTTCAGTGGCCTTGACCCCTGCTGCCTGACTCCAAAGCTATGCTTACACTAATAAGCTCTACTATCTATTCACACTTAGCTCATGCTATTATTTTCTTCTTTCTGCCTTTTACAATTGAAGAGAAGAGCCTCTTTATAAAACAGACCAGCCTCTCCTTCTGTATCCAATTCCAACCAATTCTACCTCTGCAAGCATGTTATTCAACTCATCACCTTCTCCTTCTATTGCTTCTATATCCTCTCTCATACTAGTCCTTGAAATCAACATTATACATATTCAGTACATTCCCAAAACCTTCCTTCAGCCCACATCCTTTTCCAAACTCCACCACATCTCTCATATCCTTCAAAGCCAATTATTTAAATCAGTTCTGTTTGTACAGAATGTCTCCCCTTGCTGCAGCTCACTGAAATTCACTTTAGTTATATTTATACATTGATCATTCCCAAAACTATAACCCTATACCTATAAACTCTTTTCTGAGGTATCTATCTATATATCTAATTCATTCAACTGCGTGTTCCAACAGAATGACCTCAGGTGCCTCAAACTCAGCATTTGTCAAACTAAACTACTTGCATCACAAATCACAGTGAATAACACCACCATCAAGGTAATCTAGTTTTCAAATATGTGCCTCAAAACTCTCCCAGCCTCTACTCATTACCCAAGTTCCAAAGTCACATCCATATTTGTAGGTACTCGTTACAGTACTATCTCACTTCTCAGTACCAAAATATTGCTCAAGCCAAAAATATAATAAAAACCTTGGAATCCTCCCACTACTCACTGCCCTCTCTCCACCTCTTGCACATTTTCTATCACCAAGTCCCATCAATTCTACCTCCCAAATATCTTTTACGTTGGTCTGCTTTTCCCCATTTGAGTGCGAATAGACTTGTTCAGTTCACTATCAATGTACATTTATACACAGTTTTCTATTGCTACCATAACAAATTACTATCAATTTAGTGGCATAAAACAACACAAATTTATCTTCTCACAATTTTGTAGGTCAGAAGCCTAACAGGTTTTTATTGAGCTAGAATCAAGGAATCAGAAGGGATGTGTTTCTTTCTGTAGGTTCTAGGAGTGAATCTGGGTATGGGGTTTTTTTGTTGTTGTTGTTGTTGTTTTGTTTTTGTTTTGTTTTGTCTTGTTTTGTTTTGTTTGCCTCTTCCACTAGAGACTACCTGCATTTTTTGGCTCATGGTCCCCTTCATCAGTCTTCAAAGCCACCAATATAGCATCTGGCCCAGATTTGTATTCCTGTATCTTTCTCTGACCACAGCTAACAAAGATTCTCTATTTTTAAGGGCTCATATGATTAGATTGTGCCACGAAAATAATCCAAGTTAATCTCCACATTCCAAAGTCCTTAATTTAATCACACCTACAATGTCCCTTTCGCTATGTAAAATAGTCACAATTTCCAGGGATTAGGACTTGGATATCTTTGAGGGGCATTATACTGTGTATCACCGTCTAGATTACACTAATAGCCTGCTACCTGATTCTTCCACATCTACGTTTTCTCTCTCCATGTATCCTCCCACATGCCAACAAAATACTCTTTCATAGTACCAATGCACTGACTAAAATCTTTTAATAGTTTCCACTAGTCTCCAGATACAGCACTCAATTATGTTAGATGGACCAAGCACAGCAAGAGAGAGTCCAGGTGAGAAAGCTATTTGGCCAAACAAACATATGGAAAAAAAGCTCATCATCACTGATCATTAGAGAAATGAAAATCAAAACCACAAGGATATACCATCTCATGCCAATTAGAATGGCAATTATTTAAAGTCAGAAAACAACAGATGCTGGTGAGGCTGTGGAGAAATAGGAACGCTTTTACACTGTTGGTGGGAGTGTAAATCAGTTTAACCATTGTGGAAGACCAAGTGGTGAATCCTCGAGGATCTAGAACCAGAAATACCACTTGACACAGCAATCTCATTACTGAGTATATACTCGAAGGATTATAAATCCATTCTACTATGAAGATATATGCACACATATGTTTATTGCAGCACTATTTACAATAGCAAAGACTTGGAACCAACCCAAATGCCCATCAATGATAGACTGGATAAAGAAAATGTGACATATATATACCATGGAATACTATGCAGCCATAAAAAAGGATGAGTTCATGTCCTTTGCAGGGACATGGATGAAGCTGGAAGCCATCATTCTCAGCAAACTAACACACGACCAGAAAACCAAACACTGCATGTTTTGCTTTTATGTTTTTTTTTTATGTTATTGTTTTTTATGCTATGGTTCCAACTCATAAGTGGGAGTTGAACAATGAGAACACATGGACACAGGCAGGGAAACATCACACACCAAGACCTGTCGGGGGTGAGGGGCAAAGGAAAGCAGAACATTAGGACAAATACCTAATGCATGGAGGGCTTAAAACCTAGATGATGGGTTGATAGGTTCAGCAAACCACCATGGCACATGTATACCAATGTAACAAAACTGCACACTCTGCACATGTATCCCTGAACTTAAAATTAAAAAAAAGAAAGCTATTTGGCCCACTGTGCACATTTGTATAAGGTCTCATATTTCCTAAAATCATCACATGAGACTATTGCTATTTGTTTTTTTACCATAAGATCACCACTTTGCCAGTAAAAATAATTTAAAATACAACATAACTGTAAACTTTTTTTTGAATTTTTAAAAATATTCTAGGAGACTCAAAACCAAGAGCCACATCTAAGAAGCCCTATTCCTTATAGTTTATAAGTCTCTACCCAGGTTGCTAACTGCCTCTCAGCCTTACCTCTTGACCCTGGACTCTCTGTGCTGTCTATTCTTCCTACTATGAACCCCAACCTTCTTAAACTCCTTCCAATAGCACATATCAAAGGAAATAGGAGGTTTGGTCCATGCAAAATGGAAAACGCACATTTGCGAAGTTTTCCTCCAGAGTTATCTGGCCTGAATTTAACACAGCTTCAAACCCTGAAGTAAGGACTGCACTACAGAAAGAGCTCTAGGGATTTCTAGAGAAATCCCTCCTGTTCTGGAAGGAGGACCTAGAAGGAAATTCTCATACACACAGAAAGAGTGCAGAAATTACCCTATTTTCTTCTTTTCTCCCCCCATTTCTCATACTCCAACTCCCAAGTAATCCCATGGGGATGCGGGTAAAAGTGGAAGACAGCCACCCATAATGGAAGGCCACAGGAGCCAAAACTCTGAGACAGTCTAGTTTTCCTCTCCCTTTAGTGAGGAAGCAGTTCCAACAGGATGGGACCACGCTGTAAAAGAGAGTACCTGGGAATCACAGTACTAGGGAGATTACAAAGAGAGAGGAGCTTGGGCAAGAGGCCTCATAAAGTTGTTTATGGGCTCTGGGCTCACCCATGCCATGATGGGAACCTAACTAACACACCTAAAAGTTTGAGAACTAAACTATAGGTAAACTACTGCCCAGGACCCAGACTGTCCACTGAGTGGTGCACTTGAAACAGATGTGAAGCACTCCATAAAGGCTTCGCAGTTTGACTTTGGAATCCCAGCACACAGAAGCAGGTTTGGAACATGCAGCATGAACCTAACTGGATAAATTGCCTGCTAAAACAAAAACATCAACATTTTCCACAGCATTTAAATTAAGACCCAGACTCTTGACATAATATTTAAAATGTCCAGGATTCAATTAAAAATTACTCAACCTTGAAAGGTTAAACTCTCATGGGAAAAGACACTCAGCAGATGCCAAAGTCAAGATGACTCAAATATGGCAATTATCATCAAAAGATTTTAAAGGAGCCCTTATAAAAACCAAATGAGCGATTTCAAATATTTTTGAAACAAACGTTAAAAGAGAACGTTTCAGCAACTAAAACCATATGAAGACAAAAATTAAAATACAAGAGCTGAAAAATCCAATAACTGAAATCAAAGAAAAAAAACTCACTAAATGTACTCCATAGCATAATGTAATTGACAGTAAAAAGAGCCAGTAAACTTGGTTATAAATCAGTAAGAATTATGTAATCTAATCAACAGAGAAAAAAGTATGAACAGATTCTGAGGAATTGAGGAGACAATAACAAAAGATCTAATATTCATTTCATTGGAGTTAAAGAAGAGAAAGAATACTAAAAAAGTATTTGAAGGAATTACGACTGAAACTTCCCCAAGAAGTTGAATACAGGAGAAACCCATAAGCCTACACTGAAAGAAAAGGAAGGAAAAAGGAAAGGCTCATATTGTAGAAGGGGAAACACTGTATGTAAAAAAAAAAAAATATGATTTTCAAAAATTATCAATGACTGCTAAAACTCATTGAAAGTTTACTGAGGAATGGTTATTTACATAATGTCAAAGTATCTCCTCACAAACTACTTTTTTAGTTACAAAGAAAATAATGCTAACTTTATAGTGCAGAAATCTGATAGACAACACTTTAGTCAAGTAATTCATGTTAACATAAATGTGATTGGGATAAACTAACATCATCTAGTCTTCTGAGATGATGTACTGAGAATCATACAACATCATATCTTGTCATTTCTACCAAAAGTTTATAACATGAATCTAAACATTGGAAAATATTATATAAATGCAAATTGAAAACATTTTAAAGAAAAACTTTCACATGTTCTTCACAACTGTCAAGGTGAAGAAAGACAAAGAAAGTTTGTGGAACTGTTTCAGAATAAAGCAGACAAAGAAGACATGACAACTAAATGGAATCTACATTACAAGATTGTATCTTGAACTTGGTAAAAATAAAAACAAAAAAGAATGCTGTTGAGACAATTGGTGGAATTTGAATTTGTACTATGGATTATGTAATAGTGTTGTATCATTGTTACATCTTCTTAATTAAATAAGTATATTATGGTTTTTACTTGTACTTAGGATACACATGCTAAAGTATTTAGAAATAAAGAACCATGATGTCTCTCCAATTTACTCTCAAATCATTCAGAAAATTAGAATATGTATATGTTCATGTCCATGTGTGTCCATGTGTGCATGATAGAAAGTACATTTCTTCAGGGAACATCAAACAGATCTATCATGTCCAAATAGATCTTAGATACAAAGAAAAAATGTGGGGAAAGGGCCTATTGGAGGGTAGAGGATGGGAGGAGGGAGAGGATCAGGAAAAATAACTAATGGGTACTACTAGGCTTAATACCTGGATGATGAAATAATCTGAACAACAAACCCTCACGACACAAATTTACCTATGAAACAAAGCAGCACACGGACCCCTAAAAATAAAATAAACATTTAAAAAAAACTGAGTGAAAAGAATTGGAATTAGAAAGACTAGCTTTGTATTTAGCTCAGTTACTCGATAGCTTTGTAGTTTGGGGAAAGTAACAACCTCTCAGAGTTTCAATGTTTGCATTATGAAATAACATATAGCATTGGTTTTGAGGAAAAAAATGAAATAAAGTATGTAAAATTGCCAAGCACATTACTGTCAAAAAGTAGAAAATAATACATTTAATTGAATTAGTTGCATAATAATACTCTGAAATATTTCCTCTGTGGGGATGAGCAAAAACTTCCCTTTTTTAGAGCTTGGGCAAGTTTCCCACCAGTCATGGAGGAGATCTTACCTTGGTCAGGCTAATATTAACAAATTAAAGAGAAATGTACAGAGAAGAAAGATTTCTGATACTTCAAGAATGGAGTCATTTCTGGATAAGATTCCTGGTTGAAAACATGCATTTATCTCTGCTCCCTTCTAAAACTATACCAAAATGTGGTAAACAATATTTTTAAAGGCATAAATTCATGAGGATAAAGAAGACATGAGAAGATACAAGAGCAATCAACTTTGAAATGTGAAAATTATATAAACCAGATAGTACTGACATTAAACCTGAGAAAACTAGAACCTAAGTTGAAAGGAGGCTAAACTTAGAAATGACCCAATTTACTTTGGAGGATTCCCAGAAGGATCGACCATTGGTGGCTCTATTATCCCTGGAAATTGAGATAAAAATGGGGCTAAAATCAGGAGAATTGTCTGAAAATATGTTGAGAAGTCCAGTTCCTTATCCTCTCTTTTGTTTGGCAAAAGAGTTGTTTTGGTGGACAACTGTCTATTCCTATCCCCCAAAATCACCAGGTTGTTTTCTGAAAATGTAAAACAGAAGGTCTCCCAACTGGGAGAAACCAAGCAGAGTTGAGGCTTCATTTCAATCAACAAAAATACTAAGTGAAAATCCCCATGCTAGATTTTGATAACTAGGCCTTCTTTCCTCATTCAGTGCCCAGAGTTCTGGAAACTGTGATGATGTTCTACTGGCAAGAATGCATCTGACTCATGGGATACCACCTGAAAATATGAACTTCAGAGTTTCCCCCAACCAATTAGGACACACAGGTCACTTCACTGTGAAGCTCAGAGTTGTCAAGCCTCACCTTCTCAAGTAGAGCTTTCAATCCCTTTTTGGCATTCTAATCTTAAATGAAAGAACACCATGGAGAAGACAGTTAATTGAGTTTAGCTAGGGTTTGTATTTCAAGTGGGTTGAAGAGAAGAGCAAAGGAAACAAAAATATTTGTAAGGAAGAACTTACTATGTTGGACCATGAAATCTAAATTGCTCAGAATGGAGCTTTGAAAGTGAGAGGGTGATTAGGATTGTTTGCAATCTATCCATCTGGCAAAGGGCTAATATCCAGAATCTACAAGGAACTTAAAGAAATTTACAGGAAAAAAACAAACAACCTCATCAAAAAATGGGTGAAGGATATGAGCAGACACTTCTCAAAAGAAGACATTTATGTGGCCAACAAACATATTAAAAAAGCTCATCATCACTGATCATAAGAGAAATGCAAATCAAAACCACAATGAGATACCATCTCACACCAGTTAGAATGGCGATCATTAAAAAGTCAGGAAACAACAGATGCTAGAGAGAATGTGGAGAAATAGGAATGCCTTTACACTGTTGGTGGGAGTGTAAATTAGTTCAACCATTGTGGAAGACAGTATGGCAATTCCTCAAGGATCTAAACTAGAAATACCATTTGACCCAGTAATCCCATTACTGGGTATATACCCAAAGGATTATAAATCATTCTCCTATAAAGACACATGCACACGTATGTTTACTGCAGCACTATTCACAATAACAAAGACTTGGAACCAAACCAAATGCCTATTAGTGACAGACTGGATAAAGAAAATATAACACATATACACCATGGAATACTCTGCAGCCATAAAAAAGAATGAGTTCATGTCCTTTGCAGGGATATGGATGAAGCTGGAAACCATCGTTCTCAGCAAACTAACACAGGTACAGAAAACCAAACACCACATGTTCTCACTCATAAGTGGGAGTTTAACAATGAGAACATATGGGCACAGGGAGGAGAACACCATAAACAGGGGTCTGTCGGGGGGTGGGGGGCAAGTGGAGGGATCGCATTAGGAGAAATACCTAATGTAGATGACAGGTTGATGGGTGCAGCAAACCACCATGGTACAATTGTATCTATGTAACAAACCTGCACATTCTGCACATGTATCCCAGAACTTAAAGTATTAAAAAAAAAGTGAGAGGGTAGTACATAAAGGTGGTATATAAAGGAAATGGACTGTACTCAACAAGATGGAAATCTCTGGACAGTAAGATTATATTAGAGTGAGGGCAACGGAAGAATTAATCTTGAGAGACAGAAGATACTAAAGGATGGAAACCTTAGAATTTTGGTTTGAGAAGTATTCTTTGAGGCTGTAGTGTATAACATGGCTACGGCCATAGGTAAAATTAGGTTATTAGAAAGGAGACAACTGTGGTTGCGGTAGAGGAGGTCATGTTGCAAGCTACTGACATCCAACCCAAACTATCTTAAGCAAACTATAGGATGCCTTGTCTTATAACTGGGAAGCCCACAAGGGAAGCTAACATCCAGAAATTATCCAATAAATGTCATTGAACTCAGGCACTCTCTCTTTCTTTGCTCTGCTTCCTCTTTGCTGGCTTCATTCTCAGGCAGCTGACTCATAATAACTATTCATTCAAAACTTCAATGTATAATACAATAATTTTATTATTACTATCAGTACTCTTCACTTTCACTTCAAAAGGTATTTTCCTTAACCTCCATTGCTTCTTCTATTTATCAAAAAAAGGCATGTACCACTCCTTCTTTCTAAACTTCAGTTCTACATGTGTCGTCTAAATTCTCATTTTCTCCCACAACCTCTAAAATCACTTTCTAGAAATCACCCTCTCACAATTTAAGCATCGCCCTCTTCTTGATCTTTCTTTGATTGGATGACATAAAAATTTTTATTCTCCTATCCCGAAAACAAAACAATAGAAAATTTATTTTAAGGTTGCTATTCCTCATACTCATATTCCCTTTTTCTTTCCTTGCCAAATTTCTCTAAAATGCAGCCTGTACTTACTGCCTTTTACCCCTTTCTGATAAACCTTTCCCACATAGCCACTTGCAATCCAACTCCACCTCCCAACACAGTCATGAAACAGTATTTTTTGTTTGATTAATATTGAAATCAGTCATGATTTGCCATCTATAGACCTTGGTCCAGGTCTTACCTCAGTTTCTATCTCGTTATCCCAACCAGCCTTCTTCAGCTCATTTAAAATTCCTGTCGTTAATATCCTATCAAACCTACTTCTCTTTGACTCACCTATTTCAATAGTGCTTTCAATCTCCCAGGAAACAAAGATGGAAACCTCAGAGTTAGATGGCAAGAATTCTTTGTTTTCCTCTCTCCGCATTACTAACAACTTACTAAGGATTCTCACTTCTGCCTCTGGCATCTGTCCTTTGTTTCTCTTTCTCACTTCCAATAATCTACTTAAATCTCCTTGTGTAGTAACTAAACAATTACATGTACTACACTTTCCTAAATCTAGTTGTTTTTCCTTTTCCAAGTCATCCTCCACCATACTGTCAGTTTGCATCCTTGAGGACAACTAAAATCGTACTTCTCTCCACAAGTTATTTTTTTTTTGTCTCCTTGTTTCCTACAGAAGAAAAAATTTCAAATTCTAAAGAGTAATATTTACTTTGTCGTGGATCCTCTTTAGCTATAATATGATTATAGAAATTGTAACAAAATGCAACAAAATAACAGGAAATTGGAGTCAGAAGACCCAGTTTCAAATCCAGCTCTAAAGCTTTCCTTGAAATAATATATTTTATCAACATTGTGTAGATAGAATATCTATAAAATATGCACAAAGCTTCAAGAAATACAATTGAGAGGTAAGAATTAACTTGTCGAAGATTGATCACTTGAAGGCCAACTTACCAGAAAAGAAGTATGTCTCCAGCAAAATGCCACAGAAACTGACATGACCAAGTACATAAAATAATCGGCCTTGGTCAACAAGTCTTGATTGCAATTGCACCACTAATTACGCCAGGTGAGATGCCAGTGCTTTCCCAAACATGAACACTTAGATAAAGCTACAACCCAGGTTCCACAACATCACATTCCTACTGTATCTTGGCTTCTATTCTCCCCCAGGAAAAGACAAGGACTTTCCTCAGATTCAGCTTCCATGCATCATAGCCAAGTGCCAGGGTCTCTTTTCAGCAAGCTGACATCTGGTCCTGCCAGATGGCTGTGCACTGCCTACAGTGTAATGGGAAACTTGGGACTGGTACGTTTTCTACATCTCTGTCTGCAAGTGTTCCCGAATAAAAACTGCTCCAGCAAGTCTACGATACGTTGCTTGAGTATTTTCCCTCGTAATTTGATAGCCATGACAGGAACACTTATATATTCCCTCTGCTGTTCTAATGCTCTCCAGCTGGGATCCTTTTGAAAGTCACATAATATCTTGGGACTTCAATAATTTACCAACGTAAAATCAAAATATGTAATGTTTTTGTGACTAAAAAATATATCATGTATGAAAGTGCCAAGTTCAGTGCCTAATACAAAATTGAGCTCAAAACAGTTGTTAAATCTGAATCTATAAAATCTAATTCCACAAAATATTTCAGGTCATGAATAAAGGACAGAGAGTTTAGTTAAGAAATTTACTGGACTTCTTAAATACAAGAGATCAGAGCTTATTGAACTAATTAGAGGCAATGAACTTTGTGTGTCAATATACTTGCTTCTACTGCCATAAAAAGAATACAGAAGAAAAACAAGAAATTACTTGCATTTATGCATAAGAGGCATAATAATGAGAAGGCTTTAAATTAGACTAGATGGCTATAAATTGACATCTATTATTACATTTATTGCTCCATGTTCACAGTGCTTGTATCCTCTAAACACTGTCTAACTAAAACATCAAAATCACATGCTATCTGAATTAAAGGGCTAATCTTTAATAATATAATACTAAACAATATTTTCATAAAAAGCCTACTATTTGCATTGCCTAAGCAAGGAGTTATGAGGAATGCAAATACGTATGAAATGTAAAATGGGTCACACTCAGAAAAAAATATATAACAACGTGGTATAGGACTTATTCTACAATATAAGTTGGCAATGGAAAGCAGGTCTCACATGGACTTTCTGCTCTCGGTACCAGAAATTTGTCTGCTGTAATCATTTTTGCCCACTCAGTAAAAAAAAATATACTCTAATTCTCATATAACCAATTCATTGAACATTGTGAATTCAATGGGTTACGAAAAGGAAATTTTTCTTCTAATATTGCCTTAAAACATTGTTGAATCTCTCTTCACTTTACCATGGTGATGCCAAAGGTGAATTCCTTCACTCTAGTATCATTATCAGTTATAAGAACAGTGATATTGTAACAATTAAGACTGACTCACTGATTTTCAAAGTTCAAACCTATCTAAATCAAAATTAAATCTACCAAGAAACTCAAAGTTTGTCCCCTGCGATGCCCTGTTATAACCTAAAGTTTGGGCAAGTGGTATATTCTATTCTTTCATTCCTTCTCATTGCCCTTTGTGACTGAAGGAGGAGGGGAAAGGATTTTTTTTGTTTATTATTCCCTAATTATCTCACTCTACTAGTTAACACTGATTGGATGTCAATGCCTTTGTCTGGTAGATATTCAAGTTCTGATTTTCACATGGTCACTTATGTAGGTTCTTCAGAGGCTTTATAGGCTTTGGAGGCTGACATAATTATTCACTTCTCAGTGGAGCACTTTACTCCTCATCTATATTTCTTGAAAGTACATGTAGCATGGCTCTAGCTTGTCTTCTTTTCCTGGTATTCACTTGTCCCAGAGGAAAAAAAATTCCCCTCTCCTTACCATGCCAAGCAGTAGTGGCACAGGTTGACTCACTATTGCTCTGCTATTGTGGGCTACTCCCAATAGTCTATGACTTCCAGAATTCTCTAGCTGTGAATTCTTTAGATATTCTTGTGTGTCCCTTAATTCAGAAAGCATGTGTCTGAGAAGCAGGTTTGCTAATTTCCAATCCCAAAGGAGGACTCCCACTTTGTCAGAAATAGCAAAGATCATAAATATGCTAACCACCAGGAACATGGGTTCAAATACTCCTACCTACTGTACCCTGGGCTACTGTTTAGGTTCACTAAGCACTTGTTACCTATTTGTCTGAGCCTAGTGAGAAAGAACACACACACACACACCAAGTTACATAAAGGGGGTTTATTACTTACAGATAGGCAGCAAGGGACAGATGAATTCTTGGATCCATTGTAGGCTGTGTTATAGGACTTATTCTAAAGTATAAGTTGGGAATGGAAGGCAGGTTGCTCAAGCTGCCCAAGATGGATGGAGTCTTGATTGCATGTGATTCACTTTACACCACAGCTGAGGGACCCTATAAGGGACCTGCCCAGGTTCAGATACCTTGAGGGCTACATGACACACTGGGCAAAACTTTGAAGAACATCCTGCTTCTAGGGGAGAGAGGAACAAAGCCTGGCTTGCCTGGGAAGTTCCACCCTAACTCAAGATACTACAAGCCATAGGAGGGACAGAAACAAGGCCTAGGCTGTTGCAAGCAGTACCTCCCTATATCAGGATATTGCATTCCCATCACATTCTAGTCATTCTAGATAACTACATGCAAAAAAAGAGGGAGAGAACTAGGTCAGTCCAAAGCCACCTGGAGAAATGTCTTGCAGTATCAAGCTCTTGTAAGACAGTTTTCCAATGCTGCCACCAAGAGAAGACTTACAGAATCATACACGTTAGCATCCAGCTATATAGTGAAAGGCCAGTTATCCGTTGTTCAGCCATTCCCAATTTCTCTGAGTGGTACTTTTCAAAGATCCATCATTTAGCTTTAGAGAAGGGGTGGGACAATAAATATATAGGAAATTCTATATCCATTAAATTTATTCAAATTTCTAGTCTCTTATATAACCCAATTAGAGTGCCACGGGTAAAAGTTACAAAACCCTCATGTTAAAACTAGTAAATTGTTGATATAAAATATTTTTTATATTTTGTAAGTGTTATCTTTATAATATGGAGGTACACATTATCTTGTTATTTTAATTGTGCATAAAGTATACAACAAAACATATTGATATAATTATAAATAGTAGAATAGTTACTGCAGTCAAGCAGATTAATATATCCAGCATCCATAACTCACATATTACCTTTCTTTTTGTGGTTAGAGCACCCAATATTATAACTATTGCCCTCATGCTGTACACTAGACCTCCAGATTTGTTCACCCGGCATAACTGCAACTTTGTACCTTTTGATTTACATCTCCCCATTCTCCCCACTACTACCCCTAGGTAGCTGAATTGATTTTTTTTTAAGTAAAAAACAAATAAAAATAGTCAAGATACAACTACCTGCTGCTTACAAAAGACTCACTCTAATTTTAAAAATAGGCTGAAAGTGAAGGAACGAAAAAATATATATAATTCAAATGGTAAGTAAAATAAAGCAAATGTGGCTATACTTAGATAAAACAGACCTTATGTCAAAAACTGTCATAAGAGTCAAAGAAGGTAATTATATAGTGATAAAAGAGTCAATTGATTCAGAGGATACAAAAATTGTAAATATATATGCACCTAACATTAGAGCACCTAAATGTATAAAGCAAGTATTAATACATCTGAAGGAAGAAATAGACAGCATTGTAATAATAACAGGGGACTTCAGTATTCTTCTTTAGACAGTGGATAGATTAACTAGAAAGAAAATCAATAAGAATACAATGGACTTGAACTAAACTTTAGACCAAACAGACCTCACAGATATATACCAGAACATTTCATCCAAAAACAGCAAAACACACATTCTTATCAAGCACAAATGAAACATTCCCCAGAATATATCATAAGTTAGGATACAAGTCAACAAATTTAATAAAATAGAAATTAAATCAAGCATCTTTTCTGACACTAATTGTATGAAACTAGAAATCAATAACCAGAGAAAAGATGGACAATTCACAAAATATGTGAAAATTAAACAATACATTCCAAAGCAATCAATGGTTCAAATAAGAAATCAAAAGGGAAATTTAAAAATATCTTGAGACAAACAAAAATGAAAACTCAACATAACAAAATCCACAGCAAAAGAATTTTAAATGGGAAGTTTATACCTATGAGTATGTATTTTAAAAAAGAAAAAGGATCTTAAATAAACAACCTAACATTATACCTAAGGTAACTAGAACATGAAGAAGAGACTAAACCCAAAGTTAGCAAAATAAAGAAAATAATAAGGATCTGAGCAAAAATAAATCAAATAGAAAATACAAAAATATACGAAAAAATCAACAAAACAAAGAGTTGTCTTCTTAGAAAAAAATAAAATTGACAAATTCTTGGCTATACTAAGAAAAAAAGATATAAGATTCAAATAAAATTAGAGATGAAAGTGGAGCCATTCCAACAAACACCTCAGAAATAAAAAGGATCATAAGAGCTTATTATGAACTGTTATATGCCAACAAACTGGATAACTTAGAGGAAATGGGTGAATTCCTAAAAACATACAACTACTAAAATTGAACCAGGAAGAAACAGAAAGCCTATATAGACCAGTAACAAATAAAAGAGGTTGAAGTAGTAATTTGAAATCTCCCAAGAAATCAAGATGTGCATGTTCCCATAACAGAAACATCAATTCAGACAAATACCCACACACAAGAATACCTTCCTAAGAGTTAAGCAAATCAGGCGAGAGATGGCAGTACCTAGTTTTAGCAAAGAAATAAGAAAAGATGCATTAAAGAGAGTAGGAAGGATGGGTTTACATTAACTGCCTCACTGTCTCCCCAACCCCAGGCAGCCCAGCATGGAGACAGATACCCTCCACTTAGGCGAAGGAGAAGGAAGTGAGAACTGGACTTTGCCTCAGACTCCAAAACTGGCCCACTCTAGTTAAACCCAGCACCAGGCAAACCCCAACCAGACTTCAGACTGGTACTTGTGAACTGAGCCCCGAGATCCACTCCAGTGCCTGAATAAATCCTGCAGCCCCAGGCTCCAGGCCTGAATGATGTACTCCATCTCCAGGCCTGCTCCAGTGCCAAGCTGATACCAGAGGCCCCAGGCTCCAGACTGCCCCCAGCACCAGGCATCCCCAAGGCTACAGACTTCAGGCCCACTACAGCAAAAGACTAGCTCCCACAACCCTAGATATCAGTGTCTAGCTGCCCTGTATTTAAACTGTGTCTATAATAAAAGTAGCTTAAAGTATGTTGTTCTTTTCTAGTGAACCTTAATACATTCCATATTCAATTTTTTAAAAAAAGGGGGGGCGGGGGTTGGGCGCAGTGGCTTACGCCTGTAATCCCAGCACTTTGGGAGGCCAAGGCGGGCAGATCATGAGGTCATGAGATTGAGACCATCCTGGCCAACATGGTGAAACCCCGTCTCTACTAAAAATACAAAAAATTTAGCTGGGCGTGGTGGTGCACTCCTGTAGTCCCAGCTACTCGGGAGGCTGAGGCAGGAGAATCACTTGAACTCGGGAGGCAGAGGTTGCAGTGAGCCGAGATCACGCCACTGCACTCCAGCCTGGTGACAGAGAGAGACTCTGTGTCAAAAAACAAAAACAAAAAAAACCCACTGCCAATTTGTCTTTCTTCTTTCCCTGATCTAAGAGTGGTGTGGTCTTTCTTGACTCCTTTCTTTTTTTATCTTTTAATATTTACTACAGATATGCTCAGACAACATATTTTGAATCTTTTCATTGAGGCATATTCCACTCTGTTTTTTGCTGGGAAAATAACTTCCTCTTAGATCTTACATTAAACTTTTCTCTGGTAGAAATTATTTTCTTTCTAGTATACCCCAAGGATTTCTTTAAATATAGACTCCTCATTTCATCCACTTAAATTTTCCTACTTAATAATACCATGATGAATGTTCTTTAAACTACTCAAGGGTTTTATAGTATAAGTGAATGTATAAGATATAAAAACATGTGGATCCTATGATTGGTATAAATTGCCATAATTTGTGATTCATTCCTACATGCAAATTCTTTTAAAATGTGACTTTACAACTTCTTCCATCAAGAGATGGTATTTGTTTCTCCACCTCTTGAATCTAAGTAGGCTTGTGCCTTGTTCTGGCCAGTAGAAACTTTCAGAAGTGCCAGTTCGGAATCTAGGCACCAGGAGACTGTGCATGCTTCTGCACTCTCTCTTAAAAACCTGCTGATCAACCATGTTAACAAGTACAGATTACCCTGCTACATGATGAGAGATGGTGGTCCATTTACCAGCACAGCCCCAGGAAAGTGCAAGCCAATCATCAGACATGGGAATGATGCCATCTAAAAACACTGAGCCACTAGTCAGCCCACCAGTAGCAGTTTACTGTGGATAAAAAAATTTAGCCCAGCTGAAACCAGAAGAGCCCAGATCAGTAGAGCTTAGGCCAAACTGCCAAACCATTGAATCACGAGCTAAATAAATTATTGCTGTTTTAAGATTGGTGGGTGTAACACTGTTCCAATAACCCATGGGAAGGCAGAAAAAAGAAAACAGAGAAAGCAAAAATGGAGATAACAAATAAGAAAAATAAAATGGTGGAAATAAGCTTTAACTTATAGTGATTTTATTAAATGTGAATTGTCTATACCAATCAAAAAAGAGGGTTTGGCAGAGTAGATTAAAGAATGTGACCCAACTATATGCTTTCCACAGGAAATGCACTTAAAAATATAAAAATGTAGGCTTCACATAGTTTGCAGTTCTGTTTATTAGAGCATACACATTTAGGATTATTAGGTCCTCTTGGTGGATTGACCCTGTTATCATTATAGAATATCTGTCTCTCTCTCTGGTAATTTTCTTTGTTTTGAAGTCTATTTTGTCTGATATTAATACAGAGATTCTTGCTTTCCTTTGATTAATGTTTGCATGATACATCATTTTCATCCCTTTACTTTCACCTGAAAAATATGTAAAACAAAACATGGTAGAGTTGAAAAAATAAATAAACTCACTATTTTATGGTTGGAAACTTTCTCAGGCATGGTAGCATGCACTTATAGTCCCAGCTACTTAGAAAGATGAGGTGGGAGGATCACTTGAGGCCAGGAGGTGAAGGCTGCAGTGAGTCTTAATTATGCCACTGCATTCCAGCCTGGTTGCAGAGTGAGACCCCATCTCCAAAAATACATGCATGCATACATTAAAAAAAATAAATAAAATATTTATAATATAATATTAGTTGGGGACTTTAACACCCTTTCTCAATAATTAATAAAAACAACTAGATAGAAAATCAGCAAAGATGTAGAAAACCTCAGTAATATCGTCAACCAACAGGATCTAATCAACACTTAAATAACACTCCACCCAACAACAACAGAATACACCTCCTTTTAAAGTGCCCACAGATCATATACTGAGATAGGCCATATACTGGATCACAAAACAGTCTTCAAAAGAAATTTTAAAAATTACACGTATTGTGCTACCCTATCTCAATGTAATCAAGTAACAAATCAACAAGAGAAAGATATCAGGAAAATCTACAAACAGGTGGAAACTAAAAACCATATTTCTAAATAAATCATGGGTAAAGGATGAAATCTCAGGGTAAAGAAAAAAATACATAAAAATGAAGATAATAAAAATACAAAAAAAAATGCATGAAACACAACTAAAGTAGTACTGAGGGAAATTTATAGCACTGAATATATATGCATTAGAAAAGGTGGAACATCTCCAATCAATAATCTGAGCTCCCACCTGAGGAATCTAGAAAAAGAAGAGTAAATAAACCCAAAGCAGGCAGAAGAAAGTAAATATTAAAGATAAAAGTAGAAATCAATGACATTAGGAACCAAAAAACAGTAGAAAAGAACAATTAATCAAAGACCTGTTTCTTCAAAAGATCAATAAAATTGACAAACCTCTAGCAACGCTGATAAAGTAAAAGGAGAAACGACGCCAATTACCAATATCAGAATTAAACAGAGGATATCTTTACTGACACAACAGACATCAAAGTAATAACAAGGAAATATTATGAACAAATCTATATGCATAAATTTGACAAATTAGAAAAAATGGATCAATTCTTCAAAAAACAAAAACTACTACAGCCAACCCAATATGAAATAAATTACTTGAATACCATGTGCTAACATAAGAACTTGAATGAATAATTTTAAAACTCCCCAAAACTGAAATTTCATGGCTCAGATGATTTCACTGGATGATTCTCACAAACATTTTAAAAATAATTTGCATTAACTCTACACAATATCTTCCAGAAAATAAAAAGTGAAGGAATAATTTCCAGTTTGTTTTATGAATTTAGTATTATTCTGATACCAAAACTAGACAAAAACAGCACCAAAAAAAATACTACAGACCAATAGCCCTCATGAATATACACCCATTTATCCTTAACAAATATTCGCAAATTCTATTTGTGAATAGTACAGTACATAAGAAGAATTATACCCTATGACAAAGCCACACAATTACAGTTAGTGAAATAAGTCAATAAAGGGAAATAAGAGACATACAGGTCAGAAGAAAAAAAATAAAACTGTTATTCTTTGCAAATAATATAATTGCTTGTTTTGGGAATGCAAGGTTAGTTCAGTATTTGAAAATCAATTAATGTAAGACACCATATTAAGCAGTTAAAAAAAAGAACAACCACATGATTACATCAATCAATGCAGACAAAAAACTGTTTGACAAATTATAACACCCATTCATAATGGAAACTCTCAGAAAAACAGGAATAGTGATAAATTCTTTAACTTGATTTAAAAAAAAAAACTATGTAGAAAAACCTGTAGCTAAAATTATAATTACTCAATGGTGAAAAACTGAATGCCTTCTCCGTTAGACGTAAACAAGGCAAGGGTGTCCATTCTCACCACTCCTATTCAACACAGTGCTTGAAAATTCTAGCCAGTGCATTAGGGCACAAAAGAGAAATAAAAGATAAAGAGATTGGAAAGAAAAAAATAAAACTGTCTTTAATTGAAGATGATACAGTTTTTAAAATAGAAGATCTCTGGGAATCTATAAGAAAAGCTTCTAGAACTAATATCTGAAATCAGCAAATTCACAAGATGTAAGACACAAGATAAAATATCAATTATATTTTTATACACTACTAATGAACACATAGATATTTAAAATTTTAAATGCAGTGCCATTTACAATCACTCAAAAATGAAATTCTACGGTGTCAATCTTACAAAACATATATAAGTCTTGTATGTTACAACTACACAACACTGATTTTAAAAATTAAAGATCTAAGTAAATGGAGAGAAAAACCTCATTTGAGAGTCAGCACAGTAATTATGTCAAGCTTCCCCAAATTGATATATAGGTTATATAGGTTTAATGCAATTTTATCAAAGTTTCAGCATTTTTTATAAATATAGGCAAGATTATGCTAAAAGTTATGTGTGATGACAAAGGAACTATATTAGCTAAAACAATTTTGAAAAGGAAGAATAAAGTAAAGAAATAAGTCTATTGAATTTCAAGACAGTATAAAGTACTAGTATTTGCACTGTGTGGTACTGGCAGAAGGACACAAACATGAATCAATGGAACAGAATAGAGAAACCAGAAATAGACCCTCATACATATGCCCAACTGATTTTTTACAAAGGTATAATTAGATACCCATGGAGAGGATAAAAGAACTGTAAACTAAGTCTCATATATTATATAATAATTAACTTAAAATGGATCATGGGCTTAAACATAAAATGTATAACCACAATGTTTAAGAAAAAAAAATCATAGGAGAAAATCTTTGGTACCTAACGGTAGGCAAGGAATTCTTAGACTCAATAGCAAAAATACAAATTTTAAAAGTGAAAAATGTTCAACTGGACTTTATCAAAACTAAAATACTTTTGTCTGTGAAAGACCAAATGTTTGGAGGATAAAAACGCTAACACTGACAGAAAATAATTGCAAACCACATATCTGACAAAGAACTAGTATTCTAAAATACACAAAACTCAACAGTAAAAATAAAAAACAAAACAATCCAATTAAAACCTGGGCTATAGAAATGAACAAGACATTTCTTCAAGAAAGATATATAGACAGAAACTAAGCATAAGATATTCAACACCATTAGCCATTTAAAAAATGTAAATTAAAACTACAATGAAATGCCACTGGAGGAAATGGGGTAAAGGGTATCTTTACCATGGGATCGCTCTATACTACTACTTACAACTGCATGTGAATCTCCAGTTATCTCAAAATAAAAGATTCAATTTTTAAAAAGTTATGTATACTTTGGAAATTATAATGTTAATATACAACAAAAACTGTTCCAGGAAAATTCATTGTTATGCCAACGAACTGTCACCATGTCCCACAGATGTGCATAGAAAAGAAAAGAGATAAAGTTAGGGAAGGCCTTGGAGATAAGAGGAATTTGATCTGCTCCTTGAAGAAAGAGAATGCTTTGGAAACCTGTGAGAAGAATTGCCATAGTCAACATGAGGTGTCAATCTTGTTAGAGTAGGGAATTTGTATAGGAAGGTAGATTAGGGAACAGGGAATTCTTTAAGGCAACAAAATATTGCACTTCTGCTTCCTGTCCCTTTATCTCTTCTATATTTAAAGCTTGATCTTTATCACGTTATTGTTTTGGTCTTCTCTTGAGAATATTGTTTTCAGGAGCAAATCTTCTTCCAGAAATTCAAGAGCAAAAAAGGTGAAATAGGCCTCCTAAAGCTCACTGTCCATTTTCTATGCACTCAACCTAAAAATTGTACTTATGTGGATAAGTAAATATATACTGTAACCCAATCAGTTGGGAGATAGGTCAATTTGATGAAAAACCATGTATTTTTAGAAGGAAGAATTAAGATGTTCTTCCATTTACCAGTTTTGGGTTCTCACTCAATCACATAATTACTGACCTCCAGTATTCTAATCTACAATATGGGGCTAACTCTTTCATATGGTTGCAGGGGAAAATAAATATAATGGGTATATAAAGTTGCTAGTGTAGGCCGGGCGTGGTGGCTCATGCCTGTAATCCCAGAACTTTGGGAGGCCGAGGTGGGCAGATCACCTGAGGTCACGAGTTAAAGACCAGCCTGACCAACATGAAGAAACCCCATCTCTACTAAAAATACAAAATTATCTGGGCATGGTGGTGCATGCCTGTAATTCCAGCTACTTGGGAGGCTGAGGCAGGAGAATCGCTTGAACCCGGGAGGTGGAGGTTGCCATGAGCTGAGATCATGCCACTGCACTCTAGCCTGGGCAACAAGAGTGAAACTCCTTCTCAAAAAAAAAAAAAAAAAAAAAGTTGCTAGTGTAGAAATAGCTCAATAAATAAGTTTCCTTTCCTCTAGAGTACCCTATAGTTGCATTGCATATCTAACTTACCTCAACAGATATTTATTTGACCACTATTATGTGCAAGGCAATGTATTCCAGTGTGTTTCAGTTTATAAGCATTAAACTGCTATGGATTATGCCTTCAATATTTTGCACTAAGGAAAAGATAGCATGCTTCCATTTCTATAATTCCATATAAAAATGGTGACAAGTACTGTAAATTGGCTCATTCAGCTCTTATTTCAACCTCTTTGTTTCTAGCTTCCATTCTTGTGTTATGAAGACAAGTAAAACTACATTTCTCAGATGGTTGCAGCTGTAGTGCAGCACATGAGTTAACTTCTACCAAGTAGACACAGACCTGTGATTTGGATGCAAAAGTGACCATGGCAAGAGAATTGTTATTTGATTATAGTCATAGTGCAGACTCTTTGGGCAAGTGAATGGTGAAGAAACATTTGGTATATCTGGGGTGAGTGGAGTTAAATTCTAGAATCTAATCCTCTCATAGATGTGTAAAGGCAGGCAGTGGTAGCAGTGTTTTTTTTTTAAGAATAGTTCCATTGTGTAGTTGTGTGCCTTTCCTGACTGTGTTGTGTTTGACTTCATGGGTCCTGGCTGAACCCACTACTTCTCTGATCCATTTAAAGATTTTGTAAGCAATTTAATGTTATTTTATGCTAGATCTAGTGGTTTCTGTCACCCACAGGCAAAAACCCTAACAGATGCAAAACTGGTATGTTCTGTTTCAGATTTTGTTGTTGTTGTTTCTCATTTTTGTTTAAAGCTTTTAGGTCATCACAACTGTGATACAGGTATTCAGTGGAAGACAACATGAATTCCTGTGCAATTCTGCTTTCCCTTTTTCCTAGATCCAGGTATTGTCAATGATATGGAACATAAAGAGATTTAATAATGCACCAAGGTACATCCGCCAGGCAATGCTCAGTGGTGAAAAGTAGAAAATGTTCCTGTGGAGTGTATTTAGAATGCAAGCAAAAAGTGATTATTATCACCAAAAGAGGTTTAAAATATACCCCTCTGAATGCTCTAAAGCACAGAACCAGGTTATAACCAAGAAATTGATATCTAAACAGAATTAGAGGGAGAGGAAATAGAAAAACATGATCAGCTCTGCCATACTTACTAGTTGGTTAGCCTTGGGAAAGAAATGTTGTTGGCCTTTCTGGTTCTCAGTTTTATCATCTATAAAACTCAGATAATAGTGATAATAGGTAGTCCTACCTTCTATTAAATGTAATAATATATATAAAGTAATTTTAACAAAGCCTGACAAATTATATCATTATCATCATCATTAATATTATTATCCTTATTATGATCACCAATATAGCTTCTTTCTTAACTATTGTTCACCACACATAAGTATATTTAGTAAACCAAAACTATTTTTTGTCATAGTTTTAATAAGCCTCAAAAATCCTTCATTATCTTTTTAGCATCCCCCTTAATAAATCTGTGAGGTATTTTAATACATTGACAGATGAGCATGAATTTTGTTTGGGTTTCCAGCACACAAAGTAGGAAAACAGATAAACAGCATTTCTTTAGAATACTTCTTACACATGCTAATTTTTGCCTGTGGGGGCTTATGTATTATACATTCTTATGAAGGCAGTATGCAGTAGAATAATGGTTCTTAACAACTTGGGTTGATTTTGCTCCTCTGAGTACATGTGGCAAGGTCTGAGAAATTTTTGGTTATTATGTTTGGGAGTGAGGGTTCCACAGGCGTCTCATGGATAGAGGTCAGAGATGCTACTTAACTTCACACAATGCAAAGACAGCCCTCACAACAAAGAATTATTCAGCCCAAAATGCCAGTAGTGCTGTGGACAAACCTTGCCATATAGAGTAATGATCAATAGCAAATGTGCTCTTAATCATAACCCACGTTTGCTACTTATTAGCTCTGTGAATTGGGGCAAGTTATTTAACTTCTATGGTTTAATTTAATTATCTGTAAAATGGGGCTAATAATAATAGCTACCTAAAAAATTGTCATGAGAAAGAAGAGACTACTTATGAAAGTGACAGCATGTAGTTACCACTCAATAGGCTTAGCTATTAATATTATTTTATATACATTATTTGTTAAGCTCTGTTAACCAGTGAAGTGGGTATTGCCTCTGTTTTATTAATTAGAAATAGATTCTAAGAAAGTTTAAATCATTTGTGCAAGTTTACCTAGTCAGTAAGAGGGAATACTGGATTTAAATTCAAGTCTCTAAATCTTTGCACTCTAACCCAATGCAAACAATTACAACATTTTGGGGTATGTTAGATTTAAACTGCATTTTCTGTTTAGGACTTAAAGTTAAGAGAACAGAAGGAACTTATTATCTTTTTAAAAATTGGCTTATTTATGGGTTGTCCATACCAAAGAATCTCACCATACTGCCTCTACCCCACATTTCCCTTGAAACTGTTGAAGGAAATGATCAACAATTATTGATCAAATATCTAGTAAGAAATTATTAAGCACCTCCAGGAAGTACAACAATGACACAAATGGTCAAATAAATTCTGTTTGACTTAATTACCCATTTAACCAAATGAATGAAAAGTAGAATACATTAAAATTTAGATAGCAGTGATAATTGTGCAAAAGTAAAAATACATAGGCATGTCAAAAATGTAAATGCTTGGACATAATTGTGAAGAAAGAGAAAAATTGAAAGTATATACCAAATGCTGTAAATTAATTTCTGAAGAAATGAGCAATGCAGAAGTGGGGAAAATGTACAATGTGATTTGCTCCACATATTCAGAATACAAACAATGCAAATGTGGTCCATGAGGGCAGGGATCTTTGGCTGTTTTGTTCACTGCTTTATCGCAAGTGCCCATACAGTGCCTTCAAGGTAGTGGGAGTTAAATAAACCTTCGCTGAATTGGTGGATTAATGAATACAGTCATATCTTTTTTAATTTCCCAAATTAATTACTCCCTGGCCTAGAATCAGAAAGTCCAGCAACTCACTCCCAAGAATATGTTTTCCCAAATCGCCCAGACTCAGGAAGGCAGGCTTGATTCCAAAGGTGAGATGGAAAATGAACAGAAGCGGGATTGATCTTGTCCACCTCTCCAGTCTCACTTCTGTCATGCATTTTGTGCCCCACCTAACGACTTACACAAGTCCTCTGCCACTGGCAAACCATTGCTAATCCAACTCCCTGTCCACACAGAGGCTCCAAAATCACACTCTCCTGATCCCCTGCAATGGTTTGATTCTCAGCAATTATTCCTTAGGCACAGCCAGTTGCCACTTCTCAATTGCCATGGTGGCCAGGATGGGAGCTACTACCAACAGCAGCAGCAAGAGGTGCGAAAACAAGGCTTATCCCACAGACCCTGACTTTTATATTAAACCCAATTCACTTGCTCAGACTCCTTTTGAATTCATTATAATTTTAATAAACCGGGCACATTCACCTCCCTTTTCATTGAGTCATAAATGCAAACAATTTGGTCCACACTAAATGATTTCCCTTTTAGAAAATATGGGCAGTAGTAGCTGGGTCTTGATCTCTTCTCTCTCTGGAAAGCCTTGTACAAATAACTGACTTTGTACCCTGTGAAAGTAAAGGATACAAAGGTACCCAAACGTGATTAAGCTTTGTTCAGCAAGCAAAGAAAGCAAAGAGCTTGTCGCCCTCTTCTCTCTTAGTTAATGTTGCCTCCTGAACCCACATAAATAAAGATGATCACTCAAGAGATTCTTTGTAGAACATATAATTTCAAGTGTAATCTGATGACTCTTGAGCATAAGCAGAAATAACAAGGGTTGAGATGATAGGGTAAGGGTCAAACTTCAACAACCAGCTCTCAAAAAATAGTCTGGGCATGGTAGCTCACACCTATAATCCAAGCACTTTGGAAGGCCAAGGTGGGCAGAGGCTTGAGGCCAGGAGTTCAAGACCAGCCTGGGCCACATGGCAAAATCCTGTCTCTACAAAAAAATACAAAAATTAGCCGGGTGTGGTAGCATGTGCCTGTGGTCCCAGCTACTCAGGAGGCTGAGGTGAGAGGATGGCTTGAGCCTTGAAGGTCAACAGTACAGTGAGTGTGATTGCACCAATGCACTCTAGCTTGGGAGACAAAGCTAGACTCTGTCTCAAAAATAAAATAAAATAAAATAAAACAAATATTCTTAATTTGTAGCATTTATAGATTTCCATGGTGCAAATATTCCCATCATGGCCTGCCAATGTGACACCATGGTAACATAGATAGTTGGAAAGAAATGCAATCAGTTCTCCTCTCTGATGCAAGCCAACTTCAGCACACCTCTGTTTGAAGGAATGAGCATTATAGAAGGAAGGAATGCAGGCAGCTTCTCTTAAAAAAAATTACCAATGATACTTAAAATTATAATTTTATAAGGAACATTATAAAAGCATCTCAGTAATCCAAATGCAACAAAAGTTTTTATCTACCTAAAGTAGAACAGATTTCTTTATAAAGAGAAACAGGCTAGTGATTCATACTACCTTTACAAAATTTTTTCAAAGTTGCAAAATACCTTGCAAAATGATGAACAGTATGCCTTTATGCGTAATTTTAAAATTGTTTTTTATTGTCTTTCAAATAAGCTGAGCAAAACAGTTTGAAGAAAAAAATTGTTTAACTCTATTTTCTTATTTGTAGTTGATATTTAATCTGTATTTTAAATAATTACATATACATTGTATTATATGTAACAGTAAAATGGAATATTTACATCATAATTTGGGGAATATCTACTTGATGCCTTGGAATGGAACTCTTAAAATATTTAAATCAATTCATTTCTTTTGCATCTATGACTGTCATACAAGTTTCTAGAGTACATTATATATGAAAGTACTAGACTGCCTACCTAGGAACACACAGGCAGGCTTGCAGTGAGAGCAGGCTTGACATTGTGGAGATCTATAAGCACACAGCTAAGTTTGGCATATACATGAAGTGTAGGAGAATTGTATAGTTTCTAAGATAGATGGATAAGAGAAATAGAAAGGAAAATAAAAAGAAATTAATATTTTTTGAGTTTAAAAAACTTTAAGCACAAGTTGCTAGAATCTCATTTGATTTTCATTACAGCTCGTTGAGCTGGGTATAATTGATCCTGTTTTATAGATTAGATAACTCAATTTTGTAAAAAACTATCTACAATTACATAGCAGGGAATGATGAAGTCAGGATTTAAACTTGGACCTGTGTGATTCCAAAGCCAGTGTTCTCTCCAATTCACAGTGCTGTCTCAGGTAAGTAGGCAATACCCTTGTAGAGAGGGAATGGAGTAATCAAAGGTTATCAAAACGGGAATCCAGGAACCGATAAGATCCTATATGGGACTTTATTTGGTAATAAGGGAGAAGCTCAAAGAGTTTTACCTGGATCAAAAGTCAAAACTAGCCCGGAAATATGGGTTCGTATTACTGAGGCACTTGACTTTTAAATGTGATAGAGTTTCCCCAAATCCCTCTCTTCCTAAGAACAGAATTGTCCCTAAAACTTTGGTGGAACTGTAGGTAGAGTTTTAGATAAAGGTCAAGTGGTCCAGGGGGTCTAGACAGGCAAACTGCCAAATCGGGGCATAGGCAGGTCCTATGTTACCTTACAGTTTCTTTCAATTCTTTGATTTCAGGTTTTTTAATTCTTCCTGATTCCCCCATGCATTAGCAGAGTGGACTACACTATATGTAGCACTCTATCAAGTGGTGCCCAGCAAAAGTACACAGAATTTTTTTAAAAATTGTAAAATAAAATATAGTCTTTGCTCCACAGAATGCATAAAACAATTCTGGGGAAAAGACTCACACATATTAAGCAAATGTGAACAATATTTGTCCATATCCTTATCATAATTAACAAAAATTAAAAGAAAGTAAACAATAAAACACTATATCTAACTCAAGTGGAAATAATAAGGTACTAAAGAAACAGACTCTTAGTTTTTGGGCAGCCAGATCAATACCCAGCCAGATCACTCTGGATTTGGACACAGGTAAAGGATTTAAACGAGTGATTGGGGAAATCATATTAATATTCCAAATTACGGAAAACAAATCTAATAAAAATTATGTAGCTTGCTTAAAGCTGATTTCAAATATCCATACCACCATTTTGGCTTTGATGTCCAATGTCATTTTAAAATACAAAAGAAATGTAAACGTTTAAAATAGTCTTCAAAATTTCTTCTTATTTTTTACTATTGAGAATTTTAGGTGCACACACCATTAACTTCTTTTGTTTGCAACTTTTAGCATTTAATATTGCTCAAATAGGTTGTTCTATTTTGTAATAATAATAATAATAATGGCATTTAATTACTTTTCAAAGCCCTTTCATGTATATAACTCGCATGATTTTCACAAAGACCCTGAATTTGGGAAAGATAGCTAATCCCTCAGTCTTATTTCTCTCCTTTGCTCGGGGGGGGTACAACAATAAGCAGAGATTACTGTGAAAATTAACTATCTGATATAAAGTTATCACCTCTCACACTTATTAATCAATAGTAAACTGGCTCTAAATCTGAATTCTCGTGACCCCATTGTTGGAGCCGAGGTGTCAATTGACTCAGTCTTCTGATTTCTTTACAGACCTCCTTTCTCCTCACCTCACTCGCTTGGTAGTCATGCTTAGAGAAATCACTGCTCTTCAAATAGCTGCTCAATATTAAGGAGGATCCCCAAATGCAAATGTGAACAGAGAGCAGGTTTTTAAAAAAAAGCTTAAAAATTGTTTATAATTTTCAAAGTAACATGGGATATTAAATTGTTTCCATTTGTACTTATTTGAATTCTAAGATAGTTGATTGTTTTTCAAGTGTTCACTAACCATTTGTACTTCCTGTTTGGGGAATTATGAGAGTTAGATTTTTAAAGATTGTTAATTAAGACCAGGAATTTAATAATAATGCTGAATATAAATGATTAATGGAGTGTCAGAGGGAAAGGTTTTTGAAGGACGCTTGGCATGTGAACAGGCAGAGAAAAAGATAGTGAAATACAGTTTTGTTTTTTCTTTTCTATTCTGTTTTCAAAATATCTACCTTGGAAACTCTTTATTTCCACTTCTGTTTTCTTCCACGGGTAACTACTTAGTCTCCTATTCGTAGTCTAATATTTTTTGTACTTTATTAAGATGCATTGTTATTGCAATCTTCTTAATTGCTTCCTAATTGGTTCTTTCCTCCCCTTGGTGTATTTTTCATGCATTATTAAATTCCAACTGGCTTTCTGAAACTCAATTTGAATTCTTTCCAGACAGCCCTTCCAAAGTTAAATTGTGTGTCTCCTGGTCCCTTGGTCACACAGGAAAAAGCAATGGGGAATTGAAAGGGTCACTCTTTTGAACCTATGTGCTTCCTTATATAACTACAAGGCTATCAGCAACATCAACCATTCTGATTATTGTCATTCACAAGCACCTTCACATAAAGCAATTCATTTGATAACAGTTTCTTAAATAAAGCAAGTATTATTATACTCATTCAACATGGGAGGCTTCTATGGATTAGAATATCTTTCTTTCCTAAACTCAAAAAGCTGATCCGGGACTTAAACCTAAATCTTGTTAAGTCCTCTGCTCATTCCAGCATCACTGATTGTTTGTATATTAAAACAAATGGCAAGCTTACCAATTAACCTCATTAACTGTTTCACATATTGCTCAATAAATTATTTTTCTCTTCCATTCTTGAAGTCCATTAATAGGAAAAACGTGATAAAATGATTAAATCATCTGGAGTCAGAAGATCTGATTTCAAGTCCCAGGCTGCAATTGAAGAATTGCTTCGCCTGTCTGATCTTCAGTTTCTTCATCTGTAAAAATTAATTATCGTTATTCTACCTACTTTAAAGAGTTGCTGTAAGTCTCCAATATATGTAACTTATTTTTATAAGGACACAATTGCTAAGAGGTAAGAGATCATTGGGCTATGTGAATTTTAAGGTTCATTTTCAATCCAATATTTTGTTAATCTCTGAATATCTTAAAATGGCATGTGAGTAGAAGCTTGACAGTATTAACACTTGGAAGAGTTTCTGGACAAAAACAGAATTAAAAAAAAACAATAATCTCAAGTCATCCAACCAATCAACAAGTTCCACTCTGGAACTCTAGATTCCTTTTATTTCTTTCTCTTGTCTGATTGGTCTGGCTAAGAGTTCCAATACTATGTTGAATAGGAATGGTGAGAGTGGGCATACTTCTCTTGTTCCAGTTCTCAGGGGACTAGTTCCAATGAAAATACCAATGTCATTCTTTACAGAATTAGAAAAAAAATTCTAAAATTTATATGGAACCAAAAAAGAGCCCAAATAGCCCATATAAACAAAAAGAACAAAGCTGGAGGCATCACATTTTCTGACTTCAAACTATGCTATAAAGTGCACATGTACCCTACAACTTAAAGTATCATAATAATAAAATAAAATAAAAAGTCACAGGAAACAAAATAGCTTGGTACTTGTCCAAAAATAGACACACATACCAATGGAACAGAATAGAAAACTCAGAAACAAGGCCTCACACCTACAACCATCTGATATTTGACAAGGCCAACAAAAACAAGCAATGGACAAAGCACTCTCTACTCAATTAATAGTGTGGGGACAACTATCTAGTCATATGCAAAAGATTGAAGCTGGACCCCTACCTTTCACCACATACAAAAGTTAACTCAAAATGGATTAAAGATTCTAATGTAAGACCTCAAACTATAAAAATCTTGGAAGACAATCTGAGAAATCTTCTTGACATCAGCCTTGGCAAATAATTATTGCCTAAGTTCCCAAAAGCAATTGCAACAAAAACAAAACAAATATAGACAAGTGGAACCTAATTAAACTAAAGAGCTTCTGCATAGCAAAAGAAACTATCAACAGAGCAAACATACAACCTACAGAATGGGAGAAGATATTCCCAAACTATGCATATGACAAAGGCAGAAGAAAACTTCCCCAATCTAGCAAGGCAGGCCAACATTCAAATTCAGGAAATACAGAGAACGCCACAAAGATACTCCTTGAGAGGAGCAACTCCAAGACACATAGTTGTCAGATTCACCAAAGTTGAAATGAAGGAAAAAATGTTAAGGGCAGCCAGAGAGAAAGGTCGGGTTACCATCAAAGGGAAGCTCATCAGACTAACAGCTGATCTCTCAGCAGAAACTCTACAAGCCAGAAGAGAGTGGGGGCCAACATTAAACATTCTTAAAGAAAAGAATTTTCCACCCAGAATTTCATATCCAGCCAAACTAAGCTTCATAAGTGAAGGAGAAATAAAATACTTTATAGACAAGCAAATGCTGAGAGACTTTGTCACCACCAGGCCTGCCTTACAAGAGCTCCTGAAGGAAGCCCTAAACATGGAAAGGAACAACCAGTACCAGCCACTGCAAAATCATGCCAAAATGTAAAGACCATCGAGACTAGGAAGAGACTGCATCAACTAATGAGCAAAATAACCAGCTAACGTCATAATGACAGGATCAAATTCGCACATAACAACATTAACTTTAAATGTAAATGGACTAAATGCTCCAATTAAAAGACACAGACTGGCAAATTGGATAAAGAGTCAAGACCCATCAGTGTGCTGTATTCAGGAAACCCATCTCATGTGCAGAGACACACATAGGCCCAAAATAAAGGGATGGAGGAAGATCTACCAAGCAAATAGAAAACAAAAAAAGGCAGGGGCTGCAATCCTAGTCTCTGATAAAACAGACTTTAAACCAACAAAGATCAAAAGAGACAAAGAAGGCCATTACATAATGGTAAAGGGATCAATGCAACAAGAAGAGCTAACTATCCTAAATATATATGCACCCAATACAGGAGCACCCAGATTCATAAAGAAAGTCCTTAGAGACTTACAAAGAGACTTAGACTCCCACACAATAATAATGGGAGACTTTAACAACCCACTGTCAATATTAGACAGATCAACAACACAGAAAGTTAACAAGGATATCCAGGAAATGAACTCAGCTCTGCACCAAGCGGACCTAAAAGACATCTACAGAACTCTCCACCCCAGATGAACAGAATATACATTCTTCTCAGCACCACACCACACTTATTCCAAAATTGACTACATAGTTGGAAGTAAAGCACTCCTTAGCAAATGTAAAAGAACAGAAATGATAACAAACTGTCTCTTAGACCACAGTGTAATCAAACTAGAACTCAGGATTAAGAAACTCACTCAAAACTGTTCAACTACATGGAAACTGAACAACCTGCTCCTGAATGACTACTGGGTACATAACGAAATGAAGGCAGAAATAAAGATGTTCTTTGAAACCAACGAGAACAAAGATACAACATACCAGAATCTCTGGGACACATTCAAAGCAGTGTGTAGAGGGAAAATTATAGCACTAAATGCCCACAAGAGAAAGCAGGAAAGATCTAAAATTGACACCCTAACATCACAATTAAAAGAACTAGAGAAGCAAGAGGAAACACATTCAAAAGCTAGCAGAAGGCAAGAAATAACTAAGATCAGAGGAGAACTGAAGGAGATAGACACACAAAAAAGCCTTCAAAAAATCAATGAATCCAGGAGCTGGTTTTTTGAAAAGATCAACAAAATAGATAGACCACTAGCAAGACTAATAAAGAAAAGAGAGAAGAATCAAATAGACGCAATAAAAAGTGATAAAGGGGATATCACCACCGATCCCACAGAAATACAAACTACCATCAGAGAATACTATAAACACCTCTACGCAAATAAACTAGAAAATCTAGAAGAAATGGATAAATTCTTCGACACATACACCCTACCAAGACTAAAACAGGAAGAAGTTGAATCTCTGAATAGACCAATAACAGGCTCTGAAATTGTGGCAATAATTAATAGCTTACCAACCAAAAAAAGTCCAGGACCAGACGGATTCACAGCCAAATTCTACCAGAGGTACAAAGAGGAGCTGGTACCATTCCTTCTGAAACTATTCCTATCAATAGAAAAAGAAGGAATCCTCCCTAACTCATTTTATGAGGCCAGCATCATCCTGATACCAAAGCCTGGCAGAGACACAACAACAAAAGAGAATTTTAGACCAATATCCCTGATGAACACTGATGCAAAAATCCTCAATAAAATACTGGCAAACTGAATCCAGCAACACATCAAAAAGCTTATCCACCATGATCAAGTGGGCTTCATCCCTGGGATGCAAGGCTGGTTCAACATACGCAAATCAATAAACATAACCCAGCATATAAACAGAATCAACGAGAAAAACCACATGATTATCTCAATAGATGCAGAAAAGGCCTTTGACAAAATTCAACAGCCCTTCATGCTAAAAACTCTCAATAAATTAGGTATTGATGGATCATATCTCAAAATAATAAGAGCTATTTATGACAAACCAACAGCCAGTATCATACTCAATGGGCAAAAACTGGAAGCATTCCCTTTGAAAACGGGCACAAGACAAGGATGTCCTCTCTCACCACTCCGATTCAACATAGTGTTGGAAGTTCTGGCCAGGGCAATCAGACAGGAGAAGGAAATAAAGGGCATTCACTTAGGAGAAGAGGAAGTCAAATTGTCCCTGTTCCCAGATGACATGATTGTGTATCTAGAAAACCCCATCGTCTCAGCCAAAAATCTCCTTAAGCTGATAAGCAACTTCAGCAAAGTCTCACGATACAAAATCATTGTGCAAAAATCACAAGCATTCTTATACACCAATAACAGACAGAGAGCCAAATCATGAGTGAAGTCCCATTCACAACTGCTTCAAAGAGAATAAAATACCTAGGAATCCAACTTACAAGAGATGTGAAGGACCTCTTCAAGGAGAACTACAAACCACTGCTCAATGAAATAAAAGAGGATACAAACAAATGGAAGAACATTCCATGCTCATGGATAGGAAGAGTCAATATTGTGAAAATGGCCATACTGCCCAAGGTAATTTATACATTCAATGCCATCCCCATCAAGCTACTGATGACTTTCTTCACAGAATTGGAAAAAGCTACTTTAAAGTTCATATGGAACCAAAAAAGAGCCTGCATCGCCAAGTCAATCCTAAGCCAAAAGAACAAAGCTGGAGGCATCACGCTACCTGACTTCAAACTATACTACAAGGCTACAGTAACCAAAACAGCATGGTACTGGTACCAACACAGAGATATAGAAAAATGGAACAGAACAGAACCCTCAAAAATAATGCCACACATCTACAACTCTCTGATCTTTGATAAACCTGAAAAAACAAGAAATGGGGAAAGAATTCCCTGTTTAATAAATGGTGCTGGGAAAACTGGCCAGCCATATGTAGAAAGCTGAAACTGGATCCCTTCTTTACACCTTTTACAAAAATTAATTCAAGATGGATTAAAGACTTAAATGTTAGACCTAAAACCATAAAAACCCTAGAAGAAAACCTAGGGAATACCATTCAGGACATAGGCATGGGCAAGGACTTCATGTCTAAAACAACAAAAGCAATGGCAACACAAGCCAAAATTGACAAATGGGATCTAATTAAACTAGAGAGCTTCTGCACAGCAAAAGAAACTACCATCAGTGTGAACAGGCAACCTACACAATGGGAGAAAATTTTTGCAGTCTACTCATGTGACAAAGGGCTAATATCCAGAATCTACAAAGAACTCAAACAAATTTACAAGAAAAAAACAAACAACCCCATCAAAAAGTGGGCCAAGGATATGAACAGACACTTCTCAAAAGAAGACATTTATGCAGCCAAAAGACACATGAAAAAATGCTCATCCTCACTGGCCATCAGAGACATGCAAATCAAAACCACAATGAGATACCATCTCACACCACTTAGAATGGCGATCATTAAAAAGTCAGGAAACGACAGGTGCTGGAGGGGATGAGGAGAAATAGGAACACTTTTACGCTGTTGGTGGGACTGTAAACTAGTTCAACCACTGAGGAAGTCAGTGTGGTGATTCCTCAGGGATCTAGAACTAGAAATACCATTTGACCCAGCCATCCCATTACTGGGTATATACCCAAAGGATTATAAATCATGCTGCTATAAAGACACATGCACACGTATGTTTATTGTGGCACTATTCACAATAGCAAAGACTTGGAACCAACCCAAATGTCCAACAATGATAGACTGGATTAAGAAAATGTGGCACATATACACCATGGAATACTATGCAGCCATAAGAAATGATGAGTTCATGTCCTTTGTAGGGACATGGATGAAGCTGGAAACCAGCATTCTCAGCAAACTATCACAAGGACTAAAAACCAAACACCGCATGTTCTCACTCATAGGTGGGAAATGAACAATGAGAACACTTAGACACAGGAAGGGGAACATCACACCCCAGGGCCTGTTGTGGGGTGGGGGGAGGGGGGAGGGATAGCATTAGGAGATATACCTAATGTAAATGATGAGTTAATGGGAGCAGCACACCAACATGGCACATGTATACAGTTGTAACAAACCTGCATTGTGCACATGTACCCTAAAACTTAAAGTATAATTTTAAAAAAATCATATAGAAACACCTAATACACTTATTCGGAAAACTTTATATTTTACTGAACCTCTTCCTCTTGAGATGCAGAACCACAGTAATGCAAAATAAAAAATTTGGAGAGCCTTACCAGTAAAATGTAAACGACAAAAAACCCATTATTTTTCAATAAGAAAATATGTAATTGATATTATTTCCAGAAGATGTGTTTGTACACATAGAAAATCCGAAAAAAATTTAAAAGAAAAAGAAAATAAGTCAAGCTATCTCTCTTCACTGACAATGTGATTCTATACCTAGAAAATCCTAACGACTCTGTGAAGACTCCTAGAACTGATAGATGACGTTAGCAAAGTTTCATGATACAAAATAAATGTACAAAAATCAGTAGCATTTATATAAACCAACAATGTCCAAGCTGAGAGTGAAATCAAGAACACAATCCCACTTAGAATAGCCGCAAAGAAAAAAATATCTAGGAATACAGCTAACCAAAGAGGTTAAAAAATCTCTACAAGGAGAGCTACAAAACAACACTGAAAGAAATCAGAGGCAAAACAAAAAGATTTTTTAAAAATCCATGCTCATTAGTTGGAAGAACCAATATTATAAAAATGGCCATATTGCCCAAAGCAATTTACAGACTTAAAACACTTTGACTTCTATTCTGTTCTGCGGTGAGAAGGTCTATGCAAACCTACCACCCTGAAATGCTGAGGGAGCTGAGAGGCCAAAGAAAGAGGATGACAAATGCCTTTTTGTAAAGAGAAATGTATAATAGGGAATTATAAACAGAAGCAATGTCTCAGGTGGTTGTGAGATGGTGAATCACCACAACTCTCCTCAAAAAGTATTCTTTATATAGCAAGCTTTTCGAGTAAAACCCGTGCAGCCGATCACATCTTCAGGCTTTCTTGCCAAGACTCATGACCACTGAGGAGGACAGGTATGCATATTGATGAAAGGTTATCTATGCTTCAGGCAATGTTTAAAGAACTAACTCCAGAACACTTTGGTGTGTGAAGGTCAAACATCAGTAATCATGGCATCTTTGCTTCAAAATGATGTCACTCTTGCCATGTAACATGCTGTTTTCCTACATACTCCCTCCCCTGCCTTTCTACCTGTTGATTTCTTCCCAGACCTTATTTCTTTGCTGTTGATCCTGGTCTGCATAAAGTTTATTTCTACTGTCTTCATATACGCACCTACATTTTCTTATACTCCTAGACTTTTCCACTGTGGATCCCTACTAAAATCTATCCCTGTGCTGCCATTTTTTTTTAAAGGAAATGTGTCATTTGTCCTGTATAATGTCTCACATTTTTTATTTAACTGATCATTTTCCCATGGTATTTAGCTTTTTTCTTTTACCTCCCACATTTCTAGAACATTAGTAGTTAGATCTATGTGCTTGACTGCACTCGGGGCTTTGTTTGTTTGTTCATTTTTGTCTTGTTTTGTTTTTGCAAGAATACCTTATACCTCAATGATGAAACTGTATACCTATACACCTTCTATTATATCTTATTAGGAAACACATCATGGTTGATTGCCCTACTTTTAGTTTAGAAGTGTTTAGATTGATTATTAGGCTCAAGTGTTTTCAGTGTAATCCACATTTTCTTCACCTATTAGTTTTAATACCCCTTGATAATCTTTGCATAAACTATTTTTCCCCATTAGGGATCTCAAATAGTAATTTTCTAAATCCATCATTCCTTCTGTGTTTATTAACTACAATTCTTCTACAAATAAGAACATTGCCTTCTCACCATTTCATTGCCCTGAAATAAAATTCATGAAGTTAAGCACAAATGCCTGATTCATTATTTTATTGATTTTCAGACTAATAAGTTGGTGCCAAAATAACCTCCAAAAATAACAAAATATTTTGTGGGTTTTTTTGTGAGTTTTGTTACTCATAGATTTATCTACGTTGTTATGTTTCAATCCATTGTCATTATTCTCTTTCTTGTTCAAATTATTCCATTTTAGCTAGTAGAAGCCCTTTATATGAATCCTAGATCATTTTCAAAAATCCTTGAGACTTTCCGAGAGCTTCTCTGCTTTCTGAAACAATAAGATATTCCAGGCTCATTACATACATTTCCTGTCCCAGACTGAAGTCCTAGCTTCTAGTTTCCTTGCATGGAAAATAACATTCAGAGATCACAAACATACACAAGACGTAACTATTGCTACTGAATTTTCCATTGCTTATAAGTCAATTTTAGCAGACAAAGTTACGAAATAAGCATTTTTAAGAGAAAAGTAAACAACAAATTTGTGCTGATATTTCCAATTCAAATATCAAATCATAGTAAGTGTTTAATTATCTGATTTTCTATGTTTGTATTTTTTCTCTTATGCTGAAAACCTTGGTTGCTAAGATAGGAACAAAATTACTTAGCACTTATTGTGTTATTGCCAATAATAAAACTGCAAAAAAGCCAGTTTGATGTCTTAGTGATTTTTTCTAATCCTTAGCACGTATCAACATATTTAAAGTTATTTAACTTTTTTTGTATATGGTTGTGCAACCAACCTGATATTTAAGTTCAGTTTTGCAGCTTTGAGGATTGCTTCAATGCTTCTAACTTAATTTTGTTTCAATTATGTAAAATATTTGCATGGTTTTAATCTCTACATCCATTTGATTTCTATATCCATGGTTTTGTTCTCTACAACCACCACCATCCTCATCTCCTTCTTTTCAGTCAATGAGATATTTCTTCTTCAAAAGCAAAATCTGTTCACTGCTGCCTTCTTCTAGAATAATGCTTTACTGGCTTCTACCTCTATGTAGTCCCCTTTCTATTGGGTTCATTCTCTCTGGTTACAAAGGTGATCAAGTCAATTCCAGTAAAAATGAATACTGTACTCACTCCACCCTGAAACACACTTGGCACATGACAAACTTTATTACACAATGTATACAATGACTTCTGATGGGTCATTTATTTTATAGAGAGCCTGGAGGTGCCCTGTATGGTGATAGAAACTTTATAAAATTGCCAGGAATGAATTGAGTGCATCAAACAAAGTTCCGCACCCTTTCCTATAATCCTAAGCACCGACCTACTCCTGCCAACATAGGACACCTGCTTCAGGTACTTAAGATAACTGAACACACAGACTCTGGCATCCCCTGCTTTCCTAGCCTAGTTCTGTAGATGATTTTTGAACAGGCTCCAGAAAGCAAAGGCTGCCATTCAAAACTGCCTTTTTCTAGGAGAACCTCAGGGTCATTTATCTCCTGGTTACATGAACCAGTATTATGTGTCAGTCCCTTAATTGCTGCTTCTGCCTCATCTCAGGTATCCAGCCCTCCATATGGCCTTAGTCCAGGGATACACAGATCATGCCTCGGATTGCAGATTAGGGAATGAACCTAACAACACATACCTTCCAGGCAGAGTTTAAAAACAAACAAAAAACCATTTTAGCTGTTCAAATGAATCAAGGATTTCAAAAAGAAAACGAAGTTGTTTCACATCTCATCAGAAAGAGTTTCTGCCTCTATTAGATAAGAACGTGCTAAACATCTCTAGGGCTTCTTTATGAGAACCACTACCTGGACCACTGAAGTATTCTTTCTATTCCATCAATTCAAAAATCATGCTTGTGCTGAAAGGTAAAAACAAGACTCAAAGGACTCACAGTCAGTGTCCCACTCTTTGTCTTTGCTCATGCAGCGACCCCTTCCACTGCTCTTTCTGTGTCCAGGCATCGGAAGATCCTATCAAAATGTGAACATGTTCCCTCAGAAGGGGAGTATGGTAATTTGTTATCACTATCAATGATTAATGTTTTATCTTTAATGAGCTAGTAAACAGCAAGGCCTAGTTGACTGAAGTATATACAATGGGAAAATTTTGATCCAGAAGGAAAGAGATTGTTGTAAATGAGTAGAGATGTAGTCAGGATAATAATCATGTATTATGCATAATATTACATTTATCAAACTATTTGTATGTGCCAGACTTTGGTATAAGCATTTTACTCACATCAATTTATTTCATCGCAAAAACTCTATGAAGTGCATTTTATTGTAATCCACACTGAAATATGAAGAAACAAGGTCACATAGAAAGTGAGTGGTAGGGCTGGAAAGGTGCAGACAATGGGGCCTTTTGAGCACCCAGTTATAGCATAATGAATGAATGATGCATCAGAAGTCTAATATGATTTTAAAAAATAACCTCTCACAGCAAAATTTAACTTTTTATTACCAACCTAAAAAATTACCATCAAAGCCTAGACTCCCTCAGCTAAAAAAATTTTCGCATTTTTTCTTATCCAAATACCTCGTTTAAACTGAGGCCCAGAGAGGGGGGAATAATGTATTACTGTCTCTGGGTCAATGACAGAACCAGGAACAGAATGCTATTATACTGAATTCTCAGGCCACTTCTACATTATTATACCCACTGTCCCCACTCTGAACGTGCATTTTCCTGTCATCTGTCTGAATTTCTTTTAATTAAGATCTATAATTTCAGTGGACAGTGTAGCTAAGCAGACTCACATTTATGTGCCGGCAATGAACCTCAAACCAGGCACTCAACCATTCTGGATGTCCCTTTTTTTCCATCAGGATATAACTAGTTCCATAGGATGATCATGAGGTTTTACCCAAAGTATGCAAATGTTATATGTTTAGCATCTGGTTGGTACTGAATTCATGCTTTATTCCTCCTACCTTCAAAACTCAAGTTCTTCAGCCGTATGAAATTTACCAGCATATCCTCCTGACAATTCCTAAGGAGAGAAGGACAGAGTCTTTATGCATGCAACTTATTCTCTCCTGATCCCTGCTTAATATCTTTTGCATCTGGGAAGGCATACGTTCCTGTCATTACCTGTCTCTTATTATCCAAGATCACTCTTTGAATCAGCTTGATGTTTATCTACCAGGGGAACTTCTTAGCACATGACACATTAATTGATGTCAGACCTGGCATCCTAGTTTTGATTTATAAATCATTTCCTTGTTTTCTTTTGAAGAGTTCAAGAGCAGAAATAAAAAGTATTCTTCCTTTATCTGATTCTACTTGTCATAAAACACCCCTGTCCCAACTCTGAGCCAAGCACTCGTGACAGGGACCACCCAACAGCCTCACATCTGAACCACTTGGTCAGACTTGTACCAATCACTTCATCCATATCTCTAAGATTCAAGTCTGTTTGCTCGCCTTACATTCAGCACTGTTTCCCCAACTACATACAGCCTTATTTTTCTCGTGGCCACAATTCACATTCTACCCTGGATGGGAGCCTTGACTCACTACTATAGTGCCCTTGCCTGGGACATTCATGCTTCACAACAAGTATTGATAAAGAAATGTTAAATTTATGAAAAATTCAAAGTACAGGAACTTAATTTCTTAGAGGTTTTTGATTATAACACCAACTTTCATGCCTCCATTATTTTTTTTATGGTGCTCTCTCTTTAGAATGCTCACTCGTACTCTTTCTCTACTTAACCAAACCTACTTATCTTTTAAGACTCAGAAAAGGCATAATATCTAAGAAAGAAACCTGTCCAAACTTTCCCTACCCCTAGAGGTTATATTAGGTGTCCCATCTTTGCCCTTTATTAACTTCTTGGGCATATTTCTATTATAGGATATAACATTATTTATGGTAGTAATAGTTTCATCCTGCTAACTTAATAGTCACTACATTTCGTCTATCATTGATGGGTATTTGGGTTGGTTCCAAGTCTTTGCTATTGTGAATAGTGCTGCAATAAACTTACGTGTGCATGTGTCTTTATAGTAGAATGACTTATAATCCTTTGGGTATATACCCAGTAATGGGATTGCCGAGTCAAATGATATTTCTAGATCTAGATCCTTGAGGAATCACCACACTGTTTTCCACAATGGTTGAACTAATTTACACTCCCACCAACAGTGTAAAAGTATTCCTGTTTCTCTATATCCTCTCCAGTATCTGTTGTTTCCTGACTTTTTAATGATCGCCATTCTAACTGGTGTGAGATGGTATCTCATTGTGGTTTTGATTTCCATTTCTCTAATGACCAGTGATGATGAGCTTATTTTCATATGTTTGTTGGCCACATAAACGTCTTCTTTTGAGAAGTGTCTGTTCATATCCTTTGCCCACTTTTTGATGGGGTTGTTTGTGTTTTTCTTGTAAATTTGTTTGAGTTCTTTGTAGATTCTGGATATTAGCCCTTTGTCAGATGGATAGATTCCAAAATTTTTCTCCCATTCTGTAGGTTGCTTGTTCATTCTGATGATCGTTTCTTTGGCTGTGTGGAAGCTCTTTAGTTTAATTAGATCCCATTTGTCAATTTTGGCTTTTGTTGCCATTGCTTTTGGTGTTTTAGTCATAAAGTCTTTGCCCATGCCTATGTCCTGAATGGTATTGCCTAGGTTTTCTTCTAGAGTTTTTACGGTTTTAGGTCTTAAGTTTAAGTATTTATTCCATCTTGAGTTAATTTTTGTATAAAGTGTAAGGAAGGGGTCCAGTTTCAGTTTTCTGCATATGACTAGCCAGTTTTCTCAACACCGTTTATTAAATAGGGAATCCTTTCCCCATTTCTTGTTTTTGTCAGGTTTGTCAAAGATCAGATGGTTGAAGATGTGTGGTGTTATTTCTGAGGCCTCTGTTCTGTTCCATTGGTCTATATATCTATTTTGGTACCAGTACCATGCTGTTTTGGTTACTGTAGCCTTGTAGTATAGTTTGAAGTCAGGTAGCATGATGCCTCCAGCTTTGTTCCTTTTGCTTAGAGAGAGATTTTTTAAAATGTGGCACATATACACCATGGAATACTATGCAGCCATAAAAAAGGATGAGTTCATGTCCTTTGCAGGGACATGGATGAAAGTGGAAACCATCATTCTCAGCAAACTAACAGAGGAACAGAAAAGCAAACACCACATGTTCTCACTCATTAGTGGGAGTTGAACACTGAGAACACATGGACACAGAGAGGGGAACATCACACACCAAGGCCTGTCAGAGGGTTGGGGGATAGAGGAGGGATAGCATTAGGAGAAACACCTAATGTAGATGATGGGTTGATGGGTGCAGCAAACCACCATGGCACGTGTATACCTATGTAACAAACCTGCATGTTCTGCACGTGTATCCCAGAACTTAAAGTATAATTTTAAAAAAAGACTTATTCAGACATAACAAAAAAGAGTTATGAACACATCCTCTTTTACTGAGGAAAGCTCAATGCTTTCCACAGTATTCTAGCTATGGAATATATATATATATTCCACATATATATATATATTCCACATATATACATATATATATATTCCACATATATACACACACATATATATATATTCCACATATATATATATTCCACATATATATACATATATGAATATATATGGAATATATATATAATGACCATATATTCCATATATATGGAATATATATATATAAGTCACTACATATGGAATATATGGAATAACTATATATGGAATACATATGGAATATGGAACATATGGAATACATATGGAATAACTATATATGGAATACATATGGAATATATATATATATATAAAAAAGTCATTACTTTTATACATAAAAGTCACAACATCTCTTGCACTAGACTATGAACTCACTGAGGATAGGGACATGGTCTTTTTCATACCCATACTATTTCTACTACATTGCCTAGCACAAAGCAACTACTCAATGCTTATCAAACTTAACTAAACTCTAATAAAAGGTCAATATGAAGAACTAAAAGAGCAAAGACGACCATTGGAGGAATTAGGGATCCTTGCTATAAAGTGGAAACACAACTTAGAAGAATTGTGTCCTACAATTATATGGAAAGTAGAGCTTATAAGCAATAAATTTGAATATTTATCTGAGATTTCTAAGTAAAATATCGAAGGTGCAGCGTAGAGTTGCAGTCTGATTTCTTCTTGCTGCTTATAGTAAAATGTGACAAGAAAGAAATAAATTGAGGGAAGAAGTATTGAACAAAAAAGAACCAGCACCTATTGATTTGGGAAATTCTCAAAAGACTGCAAAAGACACTAAATTCAGGAGATTCACTGTCAGGGAAACATGCTGTAGGAGACAATCAAGGATGGGGCTGGACCACCTATTGTTAGTGCCTCAGAAGGATCAAAGGTCAGAGATTCAATCACACAGAAGGCCCTGTGACGAGATTAGGCATGTAACTCATGGATTCTCTCAGCCATCTAATCATAAACCAAAAATAGAGTTGGAATTTTCCAGAAGATTTGTGAAGGAGCTCCTTGTCTAATGGAGTAAACTCCTGAGACATACGTGAGAAACTTGTGAGGTTTCGAGAATGTCATGCTAGCAAAAATATTGCCATCTTGGACTGAAAGGGACAAAGAAAAGATGAAATAAAAGAAAAGTGTTGGACTCCTACAATTCTACAGGCATAAAACAGGCTGATAAGACTACTCATATGCAAACATTTCTTACCCTTCATCAAAAAGAAAGTACTATTCAGAAGTCAGAGCCATGATCCCTAAGGGCAAATCCACAAAGTTCAGAGAGTAGAGCTGTGGGCACAGAGTTTGTAATAATTTGTTACAGCAGCAATGGGAAACTCATACCATATAAATAACTGAAATTGTTTTTTTTTTTTTTTTGTCTTTTCAAGGCCAGATTCCTTCTTCTAGAAAGTAAGCTTCATAAAAATCAAAGATCTTGTGTCTTGTTCACCATTGTATGCCCAGCACCAAGAATACTGTCCAATTTACTGCAGGTACTCAATAAATATTTGTCATATAATTGAATCAATGTATTAATGAGCATAATATATATTAATAGCACAACTATGGATATAGTTAACCTAGACTGATAGAGTCATGCAATTCTCAGATCTAATTTCAAGCATTTCTCCTCATCTCTAAAAAGTATAGCAAAATGTACCACCAGTATAGGAACGCATTTAACATTATCCTTAAATAATTTAAGACAAGTAAGTTATGTGCGGATGTTAGTATTTAACTGTGATGGAGGACAAGTGTACTTGTAATATACCTAAAAATGGCCTAGACACGTCATTTTATCATAACACTGAATTTTGGTGACCTTAGAGCTAGGATGCTGTCAAAAGTCATGAGCTTCCTGGATATTAGTAACCATAATTGGACCACTTCTCCCAATAGATAGAAAACAATATTTTATATAATCTTTGAATTTGCTAAAAAAATCCTGAGGCCATTTGTTATTTAGCCGCTGCAGATTTTATCATAGGAAAGTTTACAAGTTGGTTTGTCCTATTATAAGGAAACCGGAGATAATCTGGAAGTTGGATCATTTGTAAACTTTGCATACTTTTACACAAATGCAGAATGTCCCAAGGCCAATTTAATTTTCCAAATCCAGTAGCTCCATCTGTGGGCCATTGCTGAAAGCTACTGCTGCAGTTCTGTGCATTCAAGTTTTACCAGCTGATTGCCAAAATCAAGCCCAAGAACCATGCATATATATTTTTCATAAATTTTGCTCATATAAATGGGCTCAGAGTACACCTGAGACAAGGGTAGAGTCTCAAATGGCATGTTCACCTCTTGATCAAATCATTTCGTTGTGAAAAGTAATCTAACTAAAATATTCTCCAATTAAGTTACGGCATGCGTGGGAGAATTTTTAAAGTGTATGTTAAAAAAGCTGTTTTTTAATAAGGAACTGATTTTGATTTCTGATTGTATTTTGGAGCATGCAGATTGCTTCAACAGGAGCAAAAAAAAATGAACAGAAAAAATTGTGAGTAGGTATTTAGAAAAGGTGTTTATTGGGGTTCTCATGTATTTTCTTACTAACTCTGGTTGACTCTTGTTTCAACTCTTTAAAAAATGCTTGTTGAGTACCTATCAAGTGCCCTGGACTTAATCTCTGGTTAAAACCCAACAAGGCAAGACACTTTATCATCTATTTCTCAATGACATCTCTATATTCAGCGACAACTCCTCATCAAAATTTCAGTGGAAGGAAAGAATTCATCTCAGACATGTGTCTAGTTTAAAGGCCAGATAATAATGGCTCTAGTGTTGATTATCTGTGGCTAAGTGACAAATCACCCCCAAATTTAGTAATTTTAAAACAGTGAAAATATATTATCTCATTGTTCCTGTGGTTTAGGGATTCAGGTGTGGCTTAGAAGACTGCCTTTGATGCAGAGTCTCTCTCAAGACTGCAGTCAAATTTTACATCAGGGATGTGTCAACCCAAGGCCTGAATAAGGGAAGACTCACTCCCAAGCTCACTCACATGACTGTTGGCAGGTCTCAGGGCCTCAGTGCTGTTGGCTGGAGACATCAGTTTTCTGCCACAACAGACTATCCATTGGGTACTCACAACACGGCTGTTGGCTTCCTTAGAATCAACATGCAAGAGAAGAGAGAACACACAAGATGGAAGCCACATCTTGTGTAAACTAATGTCTGAAGTGCCATTCCATTACTTTTATAGATTTTTATTGATTATAAGTTAGTAAGTAGGTCCAGCCCACACAAAAGGGAAGGGGATTACACTGGGGCATGAAGAGCAGGAGGCAGCAATCTTTGGAGGTCATCTTAGAGGCTGCCTACAATAGCTTCCTACTAAAAAATTTGAGATTCTCATATTGTGATGGTTAATTTTATATATCAACTTGGCTAGGTTATGGTAACCAGTTATTTGATGAAACACTAGACTAGGTGTTTCTGTAAAAGTACTTTTTCAATGTTATTAAAATCTGTGATCAGTGGACTTTAAGTAAAGCCAATTATCCTTCATAATGTGGGTGGGCTTCAACAATTAAAGACCTTAAAGAGCAAAAACTGGGGTTTCCAGAAAAAGAAAGAATTTTGCTCCCAGACTGCAGCATAAAAATTCTGCCTGAGTTTCAAGCCTTCAAATTCAAAACTACATTACTGTTACCTGAATCTCCAGCCTGATGCTTACCCTACAGATTCCAGTCTGCCTCACAGTCATACGAGTCAATTCAATAAATTAATAAACTGTCTTTCTCTTTTGGTGTCAGATAGGTAGGTAGATAGATAGATGGATATACATACATTCTGTTGGTTGTGTTTCTCTGGATGACCCTGTCTAATAAATATAAAATATGAAAATAATAGTAATATCTGACCTAATTACCACTCAGGATTAGTGTAAGGCTAAAATATAGTTGCATATTAAACAAACATTGTTTTTAGAGTCACAGAGACCTGTGTTCAAAACCCAGCACCGTCCCTTACATAGTGTTTTTCTTACCTTCAGCAAACTTCTTACCTTCCTGGATTTGTATGAATATTTGAGAAAAAGGTATGGTATGAAATCATGAGAGAAAAATATAGCTTGAATATGGTAGTCACTAGATCAAAGTTTGCTTAAAGAATATATATATATATGTTACCAAATATAAACTACATAATTATTATTTTTCATATACTAATTGTTGCTACTACTACTAGCATAGTTTGCTATCCCCAAATAGTACAGATTTTATGTGGATAAAAGAAATTAGCACCAGTTCTCTTTCACTGTTTAAAATGTTTTTCCTACCAACTGGAAACACAAAAATAAACAGCAAATTGGGCATTTAGAGGTAGAATAAATAAATCACAGTTAAAAGCAGTCAATTAATCAAACTTTTGTTTTTAAATCAATGTGTTCTCACATTTGTTACCACGTTAATTATTGTGGCAAGGTTTTTCAAAGTTGCTTAGAAGATTCAGCCACATTTCAGTCCAGATGTGTTTTAGCCTTAATATGTTTTATATGTAAATATTGACAATGTTTCTTTGGGGGCATTTTAGCTATCTCATGTTTCTATTCAGCTTAACAGAACATTCATTCACTTTTTCTCACTTAGACAGTGAAAGCAAACATTAGCTTGTAAATCATGTCATTATATGAAAAAAAAAAAACAATAGAATCAACAGAGAATTGGGATTGTGCAAAACTCTTTGTTTAATCTGTCTGGCAGGGGTGAACACTCTACTGGGAGAATATATGTATAATCCTGCCTTAATGAGCTCTATTTACTAACTGTTATTTATGAATATATATGATTTATTCAAAATTGTTATCAGTATTTCTCAGTGGGTACATTTATGGAAGATCAATGTAATATTGTGTGGTGCACATATCAATATACTGAGGTTCAAACAATGATTCCACTAACCATGCTTGTATCCATGTGGTGTTAAGTTATTTCACCTCTCTCTGAGCCTTAGTTTTCTCATTTTAGAGTGAATGAGTCAGAATAAAATACTTCTGTGAGCCTGAGAATATTGAAAACTTCAAATTCTTCATGTGGAAAAAAATAGGTAATAAAATGTTCTAGGCCAAATTATATTACCCCTTGCTTAATTTATCTGTAAGTCATTAATAACTACATGTTGAACAATTAATGGCTTCTTATTTACCAAAGTGTCAAGTGAGTCCTCTAGAAAAGCTCCAAGAAAATGAAAAACTAGATAGTTAAATGCAAATCTAAAGGATGAATCACAAAATCACCAGGACCAAATAAATTGTGTAAGAATATAATTTAAGCATAAAGTACACAATTTTTCAAGTAATTGTTTTTATTATTATTACTAATAGTTGATTCAAGACTTAAGTAGTTCTAGTAAGCCCTCATTATCTGCCCTTTCATCTTTACTTCTGGTAAGGAGTTTTCAGATCTGAAGTGATTTGATGAAAACAAATGGGAGAAGAGACTATTTAGTTCCCAACTAAAGAATTGGAACTGTGAATCTGTTTTGAAATTATCTCTCTTCTTCATCAGCTGTCAGGGAGATGAGAGCACAGATAGAATGCATCTGTTTCAGCAACACTCAAAACTGCAGGATGATACTAAGGGACCAAGCACAACCATGCAGCCTTGAAGTGCAAATCTTATGTGAAGCACTGGATAATAATCTATAAATCTATTAACACAGAGTTACTTTGCAATGAATTCTAAAACATGTTTCATAACCTCTAACTCTAGTTTTAAGAACTAAAAAAAGGATAAAATTTATTAGAATTTCTCAATCCTGTAGAATCGCTTATAACATTTTCTCACTCTAGCAATTACTCACAGTCTACAGCAGCTTAAGATGGAAGATCTTGAACCACTGGGGTTATTTCTGTCTCCTTACACACCACCACGAGATGTTGTCCTTTGAGGATGTACCATATCTGTCTCCCTTTCCTTAAAAATGTAACTAACCATCTTCAATATTCTGATGTACATTAACCATCACGAATAAAAGCAATAGTTAATCAAAAGTGTGGTGCATTGACTTCCATGGGTATATCCAGGAACACAGGTACCATTATTGAATAGAATCTAATCATTTGCTGGGCCACTTTAGGGTTACTGTGCACCTTAAGATTAGACCAAACAAATGCAAGTTGCATTTTCTGTCTTTCTTGCCTCCACGGAATAAGCACGTCTAGGGAGTACGCCCGTAGGACCTTGAACATTCATTTTCTCTGTTTTGGATTTCAGTCTGTGTCACTAAGTCAAGTCAGTGCTCTCCTTGGCATTCAATCTCATATATCCGGGTCAAAAAATAAAGAGGAATAGCCTTCATTTATGTCTCTAGCCATAGATGTGTTCTCTAGTAGAGTTCACCAGAGTACTCTGAATTTGGCTTGTGTTTGCTTAGTCATTAACAAAGTGAAAGTTTGTTCTCTATTTGGCTCTTGTTTCCTGGCATATAATCCTTTGTCAGGAAACCCAAAATGGGAGGAAATAAGAAGCAAAGAATTCGGGCACCAAATCTTCCTCCTGTGTGTCTAACATGCCCCTTCCTCAAACTTCCATTCTACTTTTATACGATACTTCTTAAACCTATTTTTTTAAAAATTTGGTATTATAAATGTTTATAAAAGAAGCTTTATATAAATACTAAAATTATTTCTTGTAACTAATAGGTAACAATGAGCCTTACATACGGATTTTGATAGTTAGAACTAAGTTGATTATGATTATGTACAATTTAATTTTTGGAATGTTCCCAATCCTCTGTGCAACTCATACAAATTATTTATAGTCAACAGTGTTTCTGAGATAAGTTATTCAACATTATAGGCAGAATGGATGATACTTCTAACTCAATCCTTTTTCTTACACCCTTCAAAATAATTGGCAAATTATTTATTGCCTCTTAATTTTAAAATGTAAAATATAAGCAATAATAATAATACCATAAATTTGTTTAATACTTTAGTGTAGTCATTTCCAGTCAAAAGGCAAAAGATGAATGTTTGCAATGAATTTTCAACTCTACAATTAAATGAGGAAAAAAAATAACAAAAATAGGACAAGCAGGTTTCAATTTTGGATCACAAAAGGCCATTTCTCAAATCAAAATAATAAGAAAACAGTGAATAAGGTCAAAAAAAAAAAAAGAAACTTTAATCTCATCGGAGGGTTGATGTTGATGATGTTAAAAAGGAAAATTTAACTAAATTCCAAAAATTTATGAACCCTTTCAAGGTGAATCCTGAAAGCTAAGGAGCAAACCCATCATATGTAAGGAGCTTTGCTGGTGTTATGAAAAAGAACCAAAATATAATGGCCATACATAAATAACATATTGGATATGATTCTTAAGATTCTCAGATTCAGAGCAAATTCCATATATGCTGCCAATTATTTCCAAAAGTGTGCTCACCAATTCCATAGTGGCACATCAAAGACCTGAAGTAGGAAGGCAGATACTGCCATGGCTCAGAAAGCCATGAGCAAAATTAAAGAGCAGAGAGAGAGCTATTCAATAGCCCACAAAGCTAACAGGTTAACTGTAAAACAGAGATAACCAGAATCTCACTGAGGTTTATATCTCAACCCTTGCTGAATGGGAGTCTTGAAAATACATACAAAACGTTTAATTTCAAATTCCATTTTGTTCATTGCTGGCATATGGGAACATGACCAACTTTTGGATACTAAACTTGTATCCCGCAACCTTGCTTTATTTCTTATTAGTTACAAGAATTTTTTGGTCAATTATTTCATATTTTTTATGAACACAGTTATGTTATGCACAAAGACATTTTGTGTTTTTTTCCCAATCTTTCTTTTATATTCTTCTCTAGTCTAATCGTATTGGTGAGTACTTCCAGTATGACGTTGAAAAGCAACAGTGAGATGAGATATACTTTCCTTGAGATAAGACATTCTTTCCTTGTTCCTTATCTCAGCAGAAAAATTCTGACTTTCTCACCATTAAGTATAATGGTGACTATAGGGTTTTTGTACCTGCTCATTTTCAAGTTGAAAAGGTTATTTTCTATTCCTTGTTTGCTGAGACTTTTATCAAGAATGGATGTCAGATTTTGTCAAATATTTTCCCGTCTATTCATATAATCATGAATGGATTTTGATAGAACTAAGTTGATTATGATCAAGTACAATTTAACTTTTGGAATGTGCCCAATCCTCTGTGCAACCCATGTAATTTTTTTTTCTTTTCAGCCTATGTGAGGAATTACTTAATTGATTCATTGATTTTTAAAACTTTTTAAAAATTAATTTTTAAAATTAATTGATTTTTGAATGTTAAACCAGCCTTGCATACCTGAGGTAAATACAACTTTGTCATGATATATTATCCTTTTTATACATTCTAGAATTTAATTTGCTAAGATTTTATTGAGGCTTTTTGCATTTACGTTTCTTAGGTTTCAGTCTATAGTTATCTTATAATGTGTTTGTTAGGTTTTGGTATTAGGGTAATGCTGGCCACATAAAATGAGTTAGGAAGTATTCCCTCTACTACCTTCTGGAAGAGATTGTAGAGGGTTGGTATAATTTCATCCTTACATGCTGGATACAATTCACCACTGAACCCATTTGGGCCTAGTGTTTTCTATTTTGGAAGGTTATTAATTATTGATTCAATTTGTTTAATACATATAAATTTATTCATATTTTCTATTTAATTGGTGTGAGTTTTGGTAGACTGTGTCTTTCAAGGATTATATATAGTAATATATAATTATATATTATAAATTATATATAGTAATATATAACTATATATTATAAATTATATATAGTAATATATAACTATATATTATAAATTATATATAGTAATATATAACTATATATTATAAATTATATATAGTAATATATAACTATATATTATAAATTATATATAGTAATATATAACTATATATTATAAATTATATATAGTAATATATAACTATATATTATAAATTATATATAGTAATATATAATTATATATTATAAATTGTATAGTAATATATAATTATACATTATAAATTATATATTTAATATTATATTATGTATTATAATGTATTATATAATATTCCTTTAAACTGACAAAAATATTTCTTGAAATATTAAGCAAATATAGCAATATAATATGTAACTATATTCTATTATAATGTATTTTATAATATACAATACATTAAAACAATCAATAAATATATATTATAAATTATATATTTAATATTAATTATGTTCTGTATTATAATTATATAATATTCCTTTAAAGTGACAAAAATATTTCTTGAACTATTAAGCAAATATACCAATATAATATATAACTATATTCTATTATAATGTATTTTATAATATACAATACATTAAATCAATTATTAATGACTCTCCAAAATAGAAAGCACTAGCCCTAGATGGTTCCACCAGTAAATTTTCCCCAACATTTAAACAAGAAATGATACCAATTCTCTACAATATCTTCCAAAAAATAGAAACTGAGCAAATACTTCCTAACTCATTCTACAAGGCTAGCATAACCCTAATGCCAACATCAGGTAAAGACATTAAGGAAAGAAAAAGTACAGACTAATATCTCTTGTAAATATAGATTTAAAAGCACACAATACAATATTAACAAATCAATTAGAATATGTATAAGAGCAACTATACACTAGAAACAAGTGAGATTTACTCTAGATATGCAAGACTGTTCAACATTCAAAAACTGATCCACTGTAATCCATCCCATCAATCTGCTAATGAAGAGGAAAAGCATACAATCATATCGATTAATGCAAAAAAAAAAACAAAAAAAAAACAGCATGTGACAGAGTCCAGCATCCATTACTGATAAAAACTTTTAAACTAGGAATAGAGGAGAAATTCCTCACTCAATAAAGAACGTTTGCCAAAAACAAATAAAAAAAAACACACACACAAAACCTACAACTAACATTATACTTAATAGCAAGAAAATTTACACTTTCTTACTAAGAACAGAAACAAAACAAGGTTGCGTTCTCTCACCACTCCTAATTGTAATAGAGGTCCTAACTAATGCAGTAAGGCAGAAAAGAGAGTAAACATATACAAATTGGGAAGGAAGAAAAATAACTGTCTTGATTCACAGATGACATGATTGCCTATATAAAAATTTCTTTAAAAATGACCAAAAAAATTCTGGAACTAATAAGTGAGTATAGCAAGTTTCCAAGATACAAGGTTAATATACAAAATTAAATTGCCTTTCCATATGCCAGCACTGAACGATTAAAATTTGAAACTTAAAAAGCAGTAACATTATAACATCACCAAAAAATAAAATACTTAGATATACATATAATAAAATACATACAGTTCTATATGTGAAAAACCATAATACTCTAATGAAAGAACTCAAAGATTTCAATAAGTAGAGAAATATACCATGATCATGGATTTAAACATAATATTGTTAAGATGTCGATTCTTCACAATATGATCCATAAAGACAAGGTAATCCCAGTCAAAATCTCAACAAACTATTTTGTAGGTCTCTACACACTAATTCTAAAGTTCATGTGGAAAAGCAAAATACCTAGAATGCCAATACAATGCTAAAGAACAAATTTGTAAGACTCACACTATCCAATTTTAAGACTTACTGTAAAGCTGCAGTAAGCAAAATAGAACTACCTTGGTGAAACAATAGACACATAGACCAATGGAACAGAATAGAGAGCCCAGAAGTAGATCCAGACAAATATGATTAAGTGATCTTTGACAAAGGAGCAAAGGCAGCTCAATGGAGGTAGTCTTTTCAACAAATTGTGCTGAAACAATTGAACAACAACAAACAAATAGAGACCCCACAAGAACAGAACAAAACAAAACAAAAACAACTATAACAAAATCCTATAGCTTTCACAAAAAAATGTTAAGATAGATCATAGCCTAAATGTAAAACTCAACAATATAAAACTTCTAGAAGGAAACACAGGTGAAAAATCTAAGTGACTTGGGGTTTAGCTATGAGTCTTTACACACAACACCAAATGTTGAAAAAAGTTAACGAGTTAAAATGTATTAAAATTTAAAACTTCTCTGCAAAATAAACTGTTAAGAAAATATTTTTAAAGCCACAGGTAAGAATAAAGTACTTGCAAAATATCATATCCGGTTTTTAAAAACTTGTTTTTTAAAGTTCTACTCTTACCTTGATTAAAAAAAAAAGAAAGAAAAGAAAAAACTGGTTTCTAAAATACATAACAACCCTTAGAACTCAGCAATAAGTAGACAGCTTAACTTTAAAACATGCAAACAACCTGAACAGACACCTCAATATAGTAAATATATAGATGGAGAATAGCAAATGAAAAGATCATTAGCATAATTCGTCATTAAAAATTGACAATACTAATTGCTGGTGAATACTCAGAGGAGCAGGATCTCACACTCACTGCTGGTGGAAATGCAAAATATTAATAGTTCAGTCACTTTGAAAGACATTTTTCTAGTTTCTTACAAGGCTATTCATAATCTTACCCTTTGATCCAGCCATCATACTCATAAATATTTAACCAATTGATTTGAAAACTATGTCTACAGAAAATCCTTTATGCAAATCTTTATAGTAGTTTTAATAACCCCAAACTGGAAGCAATTTAAATGTTCTTCAACAGGTGAATGAATAAACAAACTAGTATATCTGCACAAGTGAATATTACTCAGCCATGAGAAGAAATGAGCTACTAAGTAACAAAAAGAGATGGAAGAAAGTGAAACACATATTGCTAAATTAAACAAGCCATTATGAAAAAGCTACATACTGGACTGTGTCATTTATATGGCATTCCAGAATTGACAAAATTCTAAAAAGATCAGCAGTCTTTAAGGGTTCCATGAGAGAGGAGAGAGGGTTAAACTGGTGAAGCGCAGTGGAGTTTTAAGGGTGGTGAACATATACTACATGATACTTTAATATAGGATACATGACACTGCATTTATCAAAACCCATTAAACTTTACAGCATAGAGAATAAACATTAATATATGAAACCTTTTTAATCATTCAGGAGGTCAGAAGTCCCAGAACGGAATGCAAAAATGTGACAAAACAACCTCACTATATGTATAAAATATATGATGTATGAAACAAACATGTGAAGTAACAACATTGAGGGAGTTGGGGAAAGAAACACAGGCATAAATAACTGGAAATGAATAGAATCTACAAGACTAAAGTAAAAGACACTGTATATAAGTACCATAGTCTAGTTGATAGCTTTTTCCCATAAGAGTATACATTAACAATTCTGATGCCACTACGCATGTATAATGAATTGAGCAATTAAGTAAATGAGTGGCAGATGGTGGGAGCCAGGTTCCTTTCTGATGGAGTAGGAGTTCACAGATAAGTAAGGAAAGAGGCTAAAATGATCCATGTGGTAATAGATTAGAACTGGAGATATGAACTCATGCTTAGTTTCTTATAGATATATATGCTTCTGTATATAAATATCTAAAGGTACATGTATATAAATGACTTATTAGACACACTTATATTCCCTTGCTGTGCCAGCTTAAGAGAGCTTGAATCAATGACACACTCATAGCAGAAGCACAACTGGCACTGAGAATTTGGTTTGTAATACCACTCACCAACAAAAGGAACCAGGGACCCTTAGACAAATGGCTGAATCTACAACTGGGGTAGGAAATGATGGTACGAAATGGGGTACAAGATGAGCCTGGAGCATGTTGTGCCAGGAAGTAAGTGCTCAAAAAAATTATTTCTAAAATTACATGGATATATCAAAGGGACACAGAAGCCAACTAAAAGAACAGCTAATGGCCAAAACATAAACAATTTGAGTAATAAAATCAAGTAGAAATGAATTATAATTCAAAGTATAAAAATAAATATTCACAAGTCTATACTGATATAATTAAATTATTGAAGAAATAAAGATACGGGGAAGAAAAGATAAATTTTCCATGCAGAAGAATTCTAAATCACTTATATGCATAACTCTCCACTCCTAAAGTGTGTGATATGCATAGTGACTTTCTTCCAAAGAATATGGTCTGGAAATGGGGGAGGTGGGAGAGTAACTTTATGACTTTATTATGGAGAAGAGTGGCAAACACTAGCTCAGTCAGTAATAAAGCTTAACATTAAAAAGGATGTTATGTTGATCACGTGTACCCTTGATAGGAAGTGAAGAAAATGACATTTTACCTGTGTAATCTTCCTCCCCAAAACTCTTAACTCCAGTCTAATCATAAAACAATTAGACAAATTTCAATTCTATTACTGGCATTTTAGAAAATACCAGTACTCCTCAAAACTATCAATGTCATCAAAGGCAAAGAAAGTCTGAGAAACTATTATAGTGAAGGGGAGCTGACAGAGACACAATAAATAAATATAATGTGGTACTCTGGATAAGATCCAGATTATAAAAAGAACATTAGGGAAAAAATAAGGAAATCTGAATAAAGTGCAGACTTTTTAATTAATAACAATAAATCAATATTGGTTCATTAATTATAATAAATGTACCAGTTTGATGTAGGATGTTATTAATAGGGCAAACTGGTTATGGAATATATGGGAATTTTCTGTACAATATTCAAACTTTTTCTGTTAATCTGCCACTGTTATAAATTAAAAGTATTTTAAAAGGTAAATGAATAAACCATTAACACTATGTAATTTCCTTAAATTTTTAAAATGTTTATCTGATGATGATATCCCAAAACTGAAAATGCCTGTTTTGGACCTTCTGAAGCCTTTCTAGAAGAATTGCCCTGTTTGATATTCATTATAACTCTCTGGTCTATCTAAATCACTATTACTGTGAGGCCCATTTTATGGAATAGGAGAATAAAGTCAAAAGACATTATATGCCTCTCTTGAGGGCATTCAGCAAGGAAGTCACAAAGACAAATTTCTGACTCTCTTTCCAGTCCTTCTTTAATTACACCATTCTGTTACACACTTGACATCACAACAAATTATTGACCTGTTTATCCTTGTATCATCAGTAGTTTATGCAAGGTATAATTAATAATAGATTCAGAAAATAACGTGTACAATAATCAACATTTCATGGTTAAAATTTTAAAAATTTATGACTGGGAGAAGATTTAGAGATAATCTTTTCAGCTCAAGTCCTTCTACTTGGAATTGAGAAAAATGAAACTCAGAAAGCTGAGCTAATTTTCCCAATGTCATTGCATGAGTAGTATCTGTGCCAGGGATGAAACCCAGTTCTATCTGATGGCAGAACTTTGGTTCTTTCTTGAATAGTATGCTAGCTGACAGGTTGTGGTACTGGAGAAATTCCCTCATCTATGGCTGAAGAGTTATGACACAAATTGCTATAATAATTATAATATTTTTTAAAGTTTATGTAAGCTTCTAAACAGATGTTGCCTAAAGAGCAAAAATAAAATAAAAATTAATGTAAACAAAGAAGAACAGTTGTAGACAAGTACTCTAGGGCTTTAGGTAATAGTACATAAAATCTGTAATTTTAAACTATTTTTTATTTATAAAAATGGCAATTTTGTATGGCTCAACTAAATAGTAAAACCTCAGGATAAACCTGCTTATCATATTGGCATGTATATTAAAATGCTACCAATGGCATGAACCCTTATTAATATATTAAAAATGCAACAAAAACAAAACAATTGACAAATGGGACTTAATCAAACTAAATAGCTTCCGCATAGCAAAAGAAACAATCAACAGAGTAAAAAGACAACCTACAGAACGGCAGAAAATATTTGCAAACTATGCATCTGACAAAGAGCTAATATCCAGAATCTATAAGGAGCTTAAACAAATATACAAATAAACCCCAAGTAACCCCATTAAAAAGTAGGCAAAGGCCATAAACAGATACTTCTCAAAAGAAGACATATGAATGACCAATAAACATAAAAAATGCTCAATATTACTAATCATCAGAGAAAAACGAATGAAAACCGCAGTGAGATACCATCTCACACAAGTCAGATTAGCTATTGCCGAAGTCAAAAAATAACAAATGTTGACAAGGAGGTGGGAAAAAGGGAATGCTTTTGCACTGATGGTGGGAACATAAATTAGTTCAGCCCCTATGGAAAGTAGTTTGAAGATTTCTCAAAGAAATAACAGTGGAAATATTCAACTCAGCAATCCCACTACTGGGTATACATCCAAAGAAACAGAAATCATTCTACCAAAAATACACATACACTCATGTTTATTGCAGCCCTATTTTCAATAGCAAAGACATAGAATCAACCTAGGTGCCTGTCAATGGTAGAGTGAATAAACAAAATGTGGTACATATGCATCATGGAATACTATGCAGCCATGAAAAAGAATCACAACCTTTCTAGCAACATGGATGCAGCTGGATGCCATTATCCTAAGTGAATTAACTCAGAAAATCAAATATTGCATGTTCTCACTTATAAGTGAAAGCTTTTAAAAAGCTGCATATGGACACAAAGATGGAAACAATAAACACTGGGGTCTCCAAAAGGGAGGAGGGATAGAAGAAGGAGGGTAAGTGTTGAAAAATCACCTATTGAGTACTATGTTCACTATTTTGGTGATGGGTTCAATGGAAGTCCAAACCCCAGCATTATGCAATATATTCATGCAACAAACCTGCACATATACCCCCTTAAACTAAATTAAATAAAAATAGTATCCATTTATTCATTTATTAAATATTTATTGACCAATTTCTATGTATAACATTGAGTTTCATGTTTATAGAATAAAAGATGAATATAATCCAAACCCTGCACTGATGGAGAATGTTAATTTAGTACTAGGACAAAATATGGATAGCATTATTATAAAACAATAGCACCTCTTCATTCATCAGAATGTGAATGGAATCAGAAGTATAGTACAGTCATGTGCTGCATAATGACATGTGAGCTAACAATACACCACATATACACCAATGCTGGTACCATAAGATTATAATGCCATATTTTTGTTGTATCTTTTCTATGTTTGCATATGTTTAGATAAACAAATACTTACCATTGTGTTACAATTTCCTACAGTATTCAGTACAGTAACATGCTATACAAGTTTGTAGCCTAGGAGCAATAGGCTATATAACATATAGCCTAGTTGTGTATTAGGCTATACCATCTGGGTTTGTACAAGTACACTCTATGATGTTCACACAAGGACAAAATCGCCTAATGATGCATTTCTTAGAAAGTATCCCCATCATTAAGCAACACATGATTGTATATCCTTACATGCATATCTCATTTTAATTCTCTAATAATCGTCAAGGTTAGAAAAATATTCTTATTTCCCAAATGAGGAAACTGAGTTTCAGAAAAGTAAAAATTCTTCAGACAAGTTACAAGGTTTATAAGTGCCAAAGCCAGTATCTGAACTCAGGCCTACCTGTCTCCAAAACCTGTATTAATTCTAGTTAATAATGTTGATAAAATCTTATGTATGGTGAGGTTGTTGAGCAAATAAAATGATTACACTCTACTGCTGAGAAGATAAATTGGGAGACTGTTGGCCAGTATCTACCAAAGCTGAATATATGCATACTTCAACACCCAGAAATTCCAAGGTATATTTTTTATGATCAATTTTGCCATAGGTTAGTCTATTTTTTTTAACCGTTTAAGAAACCAGTTTTTGGCTTTGCTTATTTTCTTCAGTTTATCTTTGTCACTTTTTGTTATATTAACTATTGTTTTTGTTTTCATTACTTTTTTCTTTCCTTTGAGTTTAATCTGTCATGCTTTTATCAGTGTGCTGTTGAACACTTTCTAAAATTTCTGTTTTTCTTGCCAGCTAATTTAAGTATTTACTATTAAACTTTTTTCTTACAATAACATTTTGATTACATTCACAGGTAGTATGTACTATGTTTTATTAATATTCAGTTCTAAGTACTTTCTAATTTCTCTAGGATATCTTCGTTGACTTCAGATCAATGCAGAATGTGTTTTTAAACTTCCAATTGTTTGGGGGTGTATTTTTAGTTAAGTTGTTATTGATTTCTAATTAAATTTTGTTATGGTCAAAAAATATAGTCTAAGTAAAAAAGTCAGATACTAAAACAGTACAAAAATTTATGTCAGTGACCATCTATGGCTCCTTAATATTGGGAGAAAAGATTGCAAAAACCCTAGAAATTATTTGCTACAGTAGTCAATTTCTGATTTCAAAGTTGGGATGAAGCTTCAGTCTTAGCTGGAGCTAGCTCTCTTGAAAGTCAGAGCCTGAGATTTAAGCATACATGCTTGTAGTTTGGGAATATGATCCCAAGGAGCAAGAATACAGGATAGGGAATGTGAAAAAGGAAAAGAAGAAAAGGCAATACAAAAATATGCACTGATTGGCCATCCCCAGGACTTTTATAAGGCTCTTGTAGGGACCTTCATAAGAATCTTTCACTGGAAATTTGTCTCAGAATCATGTGCCTTAGGAGACTAATGGCAAGGAATTTATCTATTGCCTATGCCCCTCTTGGTCAACTGGCATTATCTCCCTGCACTTTCAGCTTGCACATACATAAATGCAGAAGAGATCCTATGATACTAGAAAGCCCCAAGACAGAATGTGAAAGATGCAAGGTGCAGGTCTGAGCCATGCACTGTCCTATTGCACCTGCAAAAGTCTTGTCAAAAACCTCAACAAAACAAAAGCATTGCTAGAATAAGAGGTATGGTCAAGGACATGGAAGTGCCAACAAAAAGATGTGCCTAATATTGCTCCTAAAGCTAACAAAATTTCATTTTGCTTTCCTTTGCCTTATTTGTGCTTCTGGTCTCCATAGTCTCTTATAAGGAGAAAGGCCAATAAGGCCAAAGGAGTCAAGTATTCCTACATCCTCTGCCTAGAGTTACCTTCTGGAAATTCAGATGAAATCTTGTCATCTCTTTCCACCCATTTTAAATCACGTAATAATTTTTCATTCTCTTGGAATAAACACAAGACACTTTTGGTGCCTTTCTACATAAGTCAAACCTCATTTTTCACCAATCTCCCCTTGTCTCCCTGTGCTCCAGTCACACTGGTCTTTTTTCTTTTTTTTTTTTTTTTTGATATGTATTTTTTTTAAATTATACTTTAAGTTCTAGGGTACATGTGCACAACGTGCAGGTTTGTTACATATGTATACATGTGCCATGTTGGTGTGCCGCACCCATTAACTCGTCATTCACATTAGGTATATCTCCTTTTTCTCACCCTACAGAGCTGTTTTTTTCTTTTTCTCAGTACCTTCATACATTCTATTTTGTCTTCTCTCTTTACTCGTCTTTCAAATCATATCTCAAATGTCTTAGAATCATCGTCTAAGAATCTGTGTCTGCTTCCACAGACTTCCTCGTGTCCCCCTGTTGTTACATGTCTACAATTTTTAATACCATTTAAAACTATGCATTTATTTGCATGACCCATGGCTATCATATCTATTAAACTGTTAAGCATGTGAGAGCAGAAAGTGGGAATGTAATTCACCATAAGAAACTTAGTACCTGGAATTGACTATTGTGCTCATAAGGAACATAAATATTTGTAGACTCAAACGTTTATCAGAAAATCATCAATGTTCTCCCTACCCCTATTGAGTGTAATTTGAAGTTCTTGGCCCTTACCATTCGGTAACTCTTTCTCAGAAACTTCATGCTTTCAGACTGCTTTTGGTTTTGTCCCCTTAAGCATACTTTGTTAATTTGTTTCTCCCTTTAAACCTTTGCTCTCACTGTGTTGTCTCCATACTTGAAATGTCTCTCTATTTTTCTACCCATCATAATTCTTTCATGCATTGAAGTCCAGCCCACGTTGCTCCTTTCACATTCGTAGTAATATTTCTACAGAGCTCCTGAGGCCATTTGTGTTTCGTGTGTGTGTACCTCCGGATTATCAGTTCCAAGGTCTAACAGGCACATCTTATTTCAAAACCTGGAGCAAGAGGTCTTTAGTACGCAGATGAGAGCAAGGCCATAGTTGTCTTTTTTAAAACCCTACACAACCACTCTATTGACAAATGCCAATAATAGATAATAATTGGCAGAAATACTTGATATAGAACAATTGGATAAGTCAAACAGAGTTTATATGATGGTTAATACTGAGTGGTGACTTGATTGGAATGAAGGATGCAAAGTATTAATCCTTGGTGTGTCTGTGAGGGTGTTGCCAAAGGAGATTAATATTTGAGTCAATGGGTTGGGGAAGGCAGACCCACCCTTAATCTGGTGGGCACCATTTAATCAGCTTCCAGGGAATATAAAACAGGCATAAAAACATGAAACGGAGACACTGGCCTAGCCTCCCAGCCTATATCTTTCTCCTATGCTGGATGCTTCCTGTCCTCAAGCATTGGACTCCAATTTCTTCAGTTTTGGGACTTGGACTGGCTCTCCCTGCTCCTCAGCTTGTAGACAGTCTATTGTGGGACCTTGTGATGGTCTAAGTTTATACTTAATAACTCCTATTCATTATATGTATATAATAATATATATACTCAATATAATACTTAATAAATTCCATTTATATATAATACATATAATAAATATTTGTTACAGATATATATAATACATATTATATATGTATATATAAACAGCCACATTTATATATACATATATATTGTATTATATATAATGCATTATATTTTTATAATATATAATTATTATAATATATAATATATTGTATTATATATTATATATACAAGTAATATATATAATGTATATATTTATAATACCTATATAATACATTATATATACATATATGTATATATATAATATATATAATGTTTATATTTATATATACATATATGTATATATGTATAATATATATAATGTTTATATTTATATATACATATATGTATATATACATATATCTATATATAAATTTGAGTTATTAAATATAAATATATGTTCTCTAGAAGGACAGAATAGGATATATATATTCTGACTAATACAGTTTACTTACCTGAATTATATAATATAAAATCAGCATATCAGGATACCCAGCAGAGAAATAGCCAGTGTCTCCAAGGCACAGAGATGTGTAGATTTCAAGACCAAAGGCTTGCAGTTTCAGATGACAACATGTGTATGAGCAATAATCCCATCAGAACTCTTAGGAGCATAATGGCCACCTTTTTTCACTTAAACTCATCTGTATATGTGCAAGGACCACCTCATCTTGGCCTGGAGCATCTATCAATCTTTAAGCTCTATAGTTCACCATATCAACATGAGCTACACGTCACATAGTCAAGCTCTCACACACCACCCTCACACACTCCAGGCTGTATCAGGCTAGAATAAGAACATTCCAGTGCTGCAGAACCAGAAAAAAACTATTTTGACAGACATCTCTGGAGAATAATGAGCTCCACTATTAAGCTCATTCTATAGATCTGTGTATTGTTACTGCTATTATTATTATTTTGGATTTTAGTTTCCAATATCTAAAAGTAAGAAGATACACACAAAAATCCATATTTCTTGTTTCTCTTAAAAATTCAGAGGGCAAGAGTGAACATATCTTCCTCAATGGCTACAAATAGTTGAATAGTAACTGTCCTTTTTAGAAGAGAAATGCATGCTCAAATTTCTCCCGTTTCCCACCTTCTACGGTTGCATTTCCATGGACAACTGCATTCATTTCTAATACCTACCAGAGTGCTATGCACCTGGGCCCACTTGAATCCCCATCTAAACTGCAAGCTCTTTATGCACAGGGGCCTTCTCTTACTTAGATCAGCTTTCTCTAAGATTGCCTCATGCGTGGTGCTGCCTATAAGGATTGGAAAGAACAGAGTTGTGTAAAGAGCAGTAGACACAGAGTTCAATTTTCAGTCCTTCCCCTTGGTAGTTTTATGATCCTGGGGATGTTTCCTCATTTATCAAGTAGAATAGCTACAACACCCATTTGATAGAATTACTGTGAATTAGATAACATTATGCAAAGTATAAGAAATATAGTAGGCCCTCAATAGATGCCCATTTATCATTTTTATTTGTACTTGATTGATTGCATAAAACCTGCAAAGAAAAATGAAGCCTAGATCAGGCCAGCAAGAGACACATTAAACAGATGGCAAGGCAACAAGGAGATGAGGCATGAGAGAGCAATTTGAAGAAGCCAGGAATGGTGAGGTTTAATCAATATGGAAATGTGGGCACAAAAGGACCTGGATGATGCTGAATACATTTTCATCTCTAATAATGAGGACACAGAGCCACCCTAGCAGGCTGTGCAGATCTCCCAGTCTATTATACTAGAGTTGTTATTGCCCTGTGCTATTCTGTAATTTGCATGGTAAATGAAAGTCGGGTCTGAGACAGGGACACAGAGCCCACTGAGGCTGGTGCACTCTCACAGGCCAGGTGGGCAGGCCCATCTGCACGATAAAATGATAGACTCATATCCTTCACAGTTGCTTTCCATAAGAACAAAAATGGCAAACACACAGTAATTAGTATTGCATTTGTTCAGATATTATCATTCTTATTGTAATTTGTATTGCTTATGCGAAGGTATATTGAGCATTTGCTATGATTAGGTTCTATGCTAAATGCTTTATGTATTTTTTCTACAATTAATCCTCTGCACAATTCTATATAGCAAGCTGGAATATGTACTATTATTGTCCTTTAAAAAGAGAAACTAAAATTCATAGGAACTAACTAACTTGGAGTTTCTGATGTAGCTGGCAAGTAGTGGAGCCATGATTTGAACTAACATCTGTCTGATTTCAGAGCCCTTACTCTTAATCTACTTAAAAGATAAATCTTGTCATCACTGCATCATTAGCATAAGTATCATAACCAACATTATTGTCCGGGGTTATCAAATGCACTCACTGACCTTGATTGGTTCATAGTCTACCAAAGGTGAAAAATCACGAATATCAATAAAAAGCTATGGCTTTCTTGCCTTCCATGAATATTAATAAGTATATTGCTTTTAGTATATTTTCTGTCCTCCTATCCCTATAAAGGCTGGTAAAAGAATCAGTTAGCCTAAGGACATCAAAAATTCAGATCCAGTGTTTATGTTCCCCACTGCAACACTCCCACCAGTCGTCCTCCAACCTTAACATTAATACTGACAGATAATATATTACTTGGTAACTCAGGTTAGCTACAGAGTATTTCCCCCATATCCTCATCCACTGGCCCAACTTCTGTTTTCTAGGGTCTCATGGATCAAATCTATCTGTGCTGAAATAGGAAAAAAAGATAAAATAAATAAGCAGAATAAACAAAGGAGAAAAAGATTATATAGGTACAAAAACTAGAGCAATCCCTATTAAACCATTATCTTTTGCAAATCAGACAAAAGCACTGCATTATTAGTGGCCTCCTGTAGGCATTGCTTAGGGCAAGCAAATAGCTGTTTGGATAATTACTTTGAATTGTTCAATTTTGAAGATTTATTTAGCTTGTCAAAATTGAGTCTGCAATTCAATGTCATTCACTGGTTTTTGCAGTTCTCCCCAAGTACAAGAACTAATGTGCCTGATACTAAGACTACGCCCCCTTCTTGAGCCAATCTTGGCCAAGACAGTGAATCCATCAGTACACATTAATTCATTTACCAACAAATTTATTGATTATTGAGCATGTCCTAGGCACTGTGATAGGTACTGGGAATAAAGTCAACTTTATTAAACAAAGCAAGGTTGAAAGAACAACATTCTTGCCAATGCAGGAGTTTACATTTTAGGGGGATAGAATTACAAAAAAAAAAAATCAATATTTAATTTGATAAATGCTAGAAAGAAAAATGAAGCATTTAAGAGGACTGAGGCTGACTAGGATGGAATGCCGTTTTACATGATGTCCTTGGGATCTTTCCTCTGATGAGTCGACATTTGAGCAAAGACTTGCAGAAAGTAAGAGAGAAAGTACTGTGTATCTCCAGACAGAGGGGCCAGTAATACACAGTTCCTGAGTTGGGTGTATGCTTGGTAGGGTATTCACAGAATAGGAAGAAGGAAGGAGTGAGCCAAGGGGAGGGTGGTGAGAGATAAGAGAAAAGCAGCTGTTAAGGGACAGGGTCCTTATAGTCCAGGGTATTATTATTTTTTTAATTTTATTCTGGAAGCCATGGAAAGATTTTGGGCATAGGACAACTGCTCTGGCTGCTGAATACAAATGATTAAAAATGTGAAGGATAGGGGCAGGAATTTCAGTGGAGAAGATTTAGAGCCAAATAAAAGGTGTGGTGACTTGATTATAGCAATGTGGGAAGTGATGGGAAATGGTCATATTTGAGATACACAAGAGAATATGCTGATAGGTTGAATATTGTATTAATTTTCTAGGACTACCATAACAAAATACCACAGACCAGCTGTCTTTAAACAACAGAAACTTATTTTCTCACAGTTCTGGAGGCTGAAGTTCCAGAGCAAGGTGTCAGCAGGTTTAGTTTCTTCTAAGGCCTCTCTGCCTTATAATGTCTGACTTCTCATTGTGTGTTTACATGGTCATGCCTCTGTGCACAAAATGTTTGTGTCCTAATCTTCTCTCGTAAGGACACCAGTCAAGTTGTATTAGAACCCACCCACAGGATAAAGGCCCTGTCTCCAAGTATAGTCACATTCTGAGGTACTGGAGGTTAGAAATGCAACATATGAATTTGCAGGGGAGCACAGTTCAGTCCATAACAGATAAAGAACATCAGAGGAAGACAGGACATCAAAAGACTCTAACATTTTTTTCTTTCCTAAACACTAAGAAGATGGGTGTTGCCATTTACTGAGAAAGGAAGAATAGGGGAATACCAAGTTTGAAGATAAAAATCAGTGGGCGGTCATATTGAGTAGGCAGTTGGATTTGATACTGGAATTCAAGGAAAGGCCAGGGATAGAGATACATTAGGGTGTTTGACAGAAAATATGTGGTATTTAAAATGTGAGACAGTTGAAATTGCCTAGAATGTGTTCAGATAGAGAACAAAATAAGCATGTAGACTGAGACCTAAGCCACTCCAATATAGGAAAGTTCTAGAGTAAAGGAGAATGAGGATCAACCACAGAGGTAGGAGGAGGACCCAGAAAGTGTGTATGTGAGAAGCATAGCTAACAAAATGTTTCAAGATGAAAGGAAGTCTCAAATGTATTACAATTTGCCAATAAGACGAGTAAAATGATGACCAAGAGGCCACTGGATTTTTCTACCTGAAAGTTGTTGTTGACAAATCAATATTGGTGAAGTGGTAAATATGAATTCTTAATCCCTCACATATGGCAAATCAATTCTCCAATCCATTTTGTGATCTCACTCCTGGTATTCAGAGCATGTAGGTGGACAGAAATTCTCTGCATATTCACCTGGATTCAGTTTTTCTTCTGCCTCCCCTGTGATCTCAAGTTCCTGTGTACTTGAGTACACAAGGACTCTGTGTATTCAAGTTCCTCAACTTGATTAGCGAACTGATAGTTCACCTAGCTCTTGCCACCTTATTCCTTCCATGTGATGAAATCAACTGCTCCTTGAGGTTTTGCTCTGAGTCAAATGAATCAGCTAAAACCACCATTTTTCCCTGACCTCAAACTAAGAATCCCAGTTGCTTGACTAGAACTACCTGTTGCCATTTTAAACACTCTGTATCTGACTATAGATACAATAGAAGATTATTTATCTAGAAAGCCAAGTACAGGAAACATTCAACCACAAATTCTTCTAAAAAAATCTTATTTTCACAATTATCCATCTGATAAATTAAGTCATTTAAAAAATTAAGTCATTACTTGCTATAATGGATAGCACCTGAAGGTGGTTACATCTACCAGGCCATGAATAACTCACTGGTGATGGTGTGGTGGTCCAGTATCTATTACATGGATATGGTGGTATGTTTCATAACAGATCACTGAGATGATTGCATACTGATAACATACAAATTGTGGTTGTTGTTAGTCATTTTATGTTTTGAGCAGTAAAATCTATTTTGGAAAATAAATTGCAATCAGGCAAGTGTACAGAAGTTATATTAATTTTAAACAAGCTGGGCTTAGGAAATGCAATCAGAAAAAAAATTATTTTTTCCTTCCCCACTGTCCATTCAGACACGCCCTGTAGGCCTATTTCAAAACTGCTCTTTTGTTTCTAAATCACAAAACAATAATCACTTAGTAGCTATATGTACAACTAAGTATAAGAATAAAAGAAAAATCTAGACTTTTTAAGATTTAAAATGTTTGCCCTCCTCCAGATGAGGCCTGCTTCAGAGATATGTGTTTGACTTAACTTCCAACTTATGTAATTTTATTCTCTTTCTCTATTTAATACATTGCTTCTGGTATCATCAGGGTTAAGAACAGAGGAGGGAGAAGAGATGTGGAGGCAGAAAAGTTCTAAAAGGTGGAAAGGTGGCAATGGCATGTCATATGCTTATGCCTGGGCTCTCTGGGTTTAAGAGAGATTTCACCTGGCTCTTTCTTTCATAGGATGCTTTAGAAGGCTCATCAGAGAAGCCCCATTCAATGGATTGCTTCAGTCTCCTCCTACAGTGCCTGAACATGGATAATACACTTCTCTTTCAAACCCTGGTTGTATGTGGAAATTCCTATATATACTCTTTCCTGTTCCCTTGAACAATGTCCCTTTAATATTGCCTCAAGTGCTCACACTTGTGTTTGCCAACTCTTATTCTCTCTCTATCCCCCTTACAAAGACACACCTTTGTTCCTCAGTAAATACACCCTGACTTGTCATTGGTAGAAGCACAGCACAGGTACTTCTAAAATGTAGCTACTATCTTTCTTTCTGCTGTCAGCTAGGCAACTCCAGCCACAGGTGTTCACTTTCAGACCTCCCAGGCACAGATCCAGTAACAGGCTCTGCATCTTGACAGACTCCAGGAACATGGAATCAACTTCTTCAGTGGCCACCTTGAAGCCCCTCTCACTTGGCATAAAGAGAAGATTGCTAACACTGCTGCCCCATGAGTGCCCCATCTGTGTCCACGTATCATATTAACAATGTTCTTTTAAAAATGCAGCTCTAATTGCCAACAACACTTTGGCCACTATAATGCCTTTGGAAAACTGAGCCTAGAGGTGAACTAAAAGTTGAAAAACTAGTTCTTGATTGCCTGCTAGGTAAGCTCTATTCAGGTAGATTCGTACCTCACTTTGGAATGTGGGAGTATTTGCCACCTATTTCACTTATTTTCTTGAGGTTTTAGCAAATAATGACAGAAAATGTCTCACTTTTTATTTTTTTATTTCTTTATTTTTAATTTTTGTGGGTACATATAGTAGTTGTATATATTTATAGGACACATGAGATGCTCTGATACAAAAAAAGTTAGAAAGAATGAAGACCTATTGTTTGATAGCAACTGGTAACTATAGTCAATAATAACTTAATTGTACATTTTTAAGTAACTAAAAGAGTATAATTGGAATGTTCGTAACATAAAGGGGACCCATTCTCCATGATGTGATTATTTCACATGGCCTGCCTGTAGAAAAGGTCCCATTTTGATGTCTTGTTAATTTAGCATATAAATATATTGCATAAAGAAAATTTTGGGGGGAGGAGGATGTATTAATCCATTTTCACACTGCTATAAAGAACTGAGAGTGGGTAATTTATAAAGAAAAGAGGTTTAATTGACTCACAGATCCACATGGCTGGGGAGGCCTCAGGAAACTTACAATCATGGCAAAAGGTGAAGGAGAAGCAAGTATCATATTTACAAGGCAGCAGGAAAGAGAGGTTGCGGGGACTGCCAGACACTTTTAAACCATCAGATCTTGTGAGAACTCACTCACTATCACAAGAACAACATGGGGGAATCCATGGAAGATCCCATGATCCAATAACATCCCACAAGATCCCTCCCCTGACACATGGGGATTACAATTTCAGATGAGATTTGACTGGGGTCCAGAGCCAAACCATATCAAAGGACTAATTAATATATTTAAACTCTAGAAAAATGTTCAGCCAACACTGATCATTGACATTCTAGATAAAGAAAATTCTACTGGCCTTTAAAATATGGCCCAGTTATATAATAGAATACTGCTCAGCAAAAAAGTAAATAACTAGAGATGCATGCAACAACCTTGATCGATCTCAAAAAAAAAAAACACACACACACACTACGCAGAGCAAAAGAAGCCAGCCACAAAATAGGACATATTACCATACCATTTACATGAAACTCTCAAAAAGAAAAATCTAAATCATTACTGACAAACAGAAAATCAGTGATTGCTTATAAATGCGAGGGAGTTTCACTGAGTTGAGGTACAAGAATTTTCTTGGTGACAGAAATGCTTATGGTGGTGAATATATATGTATATGAGTATATAAAGTTATCAAAACTCATCAAACTGTAAACATTTAATGGCTATTTTTTATTTCATGTAAATTATACTTCAATAAAGTTCATTTTTAAATATATATAATATACACACGCCCACAAATATGTACATATATTTAGAAATTTCTAAATATTAGAAATCAGAAATACTAGAAATTTATATTTCTAAATTACATGTATACATATCTATATATGCATATTCCTAAATTCAATGTGAGAAATATATACTCAGAATGTATCATATTTGCCTTTATAGAATTGCTTTCCCTGAATTGTACTATATCTTTATGCTTTGTCATAAAGCTTCCAAAGAACATGGTAAAAATTAGCCTCATCAACTCAAACTGCATTTTCTGGAGGGATGCTTTCCAGTTAGTTGTTCACCATGTAATACAATATTCTTTCCATGAGGACAAACAAGAGAAATTTCAGCAATATGTGAGCTACTTGCAAACAATGTGTTTGTTTGTACCCTATGGACACTGAATCACATAAACGATTATTTTTTTCTCTCCCTGGTTACTTTTTCAAGTTGAGAGGTTTGCAACCTATGGGTTTCATGGCATGAACTCTATATATTAACAAAATTTTTTGTTTCTCTTATTTCCCCCATTAACATTAAAGTCTCTTGTATTTGCAGTGATTTATTATTGTAGAAAGGAATAAATAATGTATAGTAAAAAAGATATTCTCAAAAATATCTGTCAAACAAAGAGAAAGACTATAAAGGATGATAAATGCAAACACTCCAATAATTCAACTCTAAATGCTAAAGAACTGCCTAATTGCTTTTGATACATACAAGACAAAATTTTGTCACAGAATACAGGCATCCATAAAGAGAAACCTGTTTTATGCCATGACTGGAAAGACTCTGTGTCTTGTCTTGCAAATCAAAGGAAATAATTATATAAAAGTCATTTCAATGTTATTAACTAGAGAAATTGGGATTTAAAAAATGCTCATCTCACTGTGTTGATTTAAGCATTAATTAAGATAATGTGTGTACAAGAGCCTGGCAATGTTGGTGTTTTTAAAATAAATTAATGAAATTAAATTATACAAACAACATCTAAGAATACAACAGCTGGTGACATTTATGAAGAAAGAGTAAGGCAAGTAGAGTGTGCATACTACATATTAGATGCTTCTAAGACAATCAGAGCTTGAGATGAAAAAAATGCATAACTATATTAGTATTTTCTTCTTCTGGCAATTTTCTGATTGTTATTGTTTTATATTCATTTCTTTTGCAGCTGTTCTCAAGTTCACTAACCATCTTGTTTGTGTTTTATCTTGTCAACACATTTCTCACATCCTCATGCAACTACCCTTCTCAAGCATCCCCAGTAGAAGCTCATATATACAAGCAACATTCTCTTCACATTTTCCTTTTATTTCTAGTTTACTCCCAGCATGGCTTCACAAGGAAGGGAGCAGCACTGCCAAGACTTTCTCCAGCTTTAGTGAAAAAAGCTGTCAAACATGCTCCAATTTATCTTTCTAGGTCCACAGGAGGTAAAGCCTTTATGTTCATTTACTAGTTCACTTGACAAGGAATAATTGAGCATTTTCTATGTGCTAACTGATGTATAACCAAGGATTGCAAAGTGAGTTCACAAACACTGCCTCAGCAAGCCTAAACATCATCTTCAGGTGGACTTATTAGTGTCTCCATTTCACACATGGAAAACTAACTGAAGAGTACCTGAGGTGGAGTGACTTTTCTAGCCTAGAGATTAGTCTCTTGACTTCCACTTTCTGCAGTATGGCAGTGTAGAAGGACCCTACCATGAAAATATAACTAATTCTTACATGTATTTCAACAAGTTTTATAATAAATTGCAAAAAAAAGCAAGTAAGGAAAATAAAGGGGGGGAAAGAAAAGAAAGAAGGAAGGAAGAAAGAAGAACAGCAACAAAAACAAAGAGCTAAAATAAAAGTTGAGAGTGGTAAGCTGTAAGAGAATATGGAAGTCAGGTTACCCTAGGGTAAATGCCTACATCAGTGCGAGGCTGTTTTGAGCCAACATGAAGTTAGAAAAGATAAACCTGGGCAGTCCCCCACTTTAAGCTCAGCACCTCAGAGAGAACTAATGCAGTACTAAATCAAAAGTGCCCACCAGCTCTCAACGGAAACAATAAAACCCTCCAAAGGAAGGCATCATCAATTTATACCTCAGGTTGCACACAGATTAAGTTGAACCAATAAAATATTAACAAAAGCAAAAGGAAACAAACCACCATATGATACAGCAGAAATAACAAAAAATGGATTTATTTAGATGACTGAAGTTCTCAGACATAAAGTGTAATGGTATAAAAAATATATATATTTAATGTGTAAGGGAAAATATATAATGGGTATTTAAGAATCCAAAAAGTAAAACTAAACTATTTCAAGGAAGGAGAAAAAGTGGCAGCAAAGATGGTACCAAAAGGCCAAGAAGAGAAAGGGGCAGAGAAAGATGGCCAAACAAGAGCCTCCACCAATTGTCCCTTCTGCAGGAACATCAAATTTGAAATCTACACAAAAAAATACACCTTCATAAGAACCAAAAATCAGCAGGAAATCACAGTTTAACTTCCTATCACTGAAAGAGGCATTGAAGAGGATAGGAAAGACAGTCTTCAATCACCAACATCACTCCTACCCATTCACTGGCAGCAGCTCCATGGTGGGGAGAATCTGTGCACTTGAAGGAGGGAGAGCACAGAAATTGAGGGACTTTTCATTGAACTCAGCGCTGCCTTCTCATAGAAGAAAGAAACACCCAGGTGAACTCAGTCAATATGCACCCATAGAGGGATAATTTAGACCAGTTATAGCCAGAGAGAAATACCCATCCCAGCAATCAGAACATGAGTTTCAGCAAACCTCACCACCCCACATGGGCTAAAGTGTTTGGGGTCCTAAATAAACTTGAAAGGCAGTCTAGCCCACAAGGAATGCAATTCCCAGGCAAGTCCTAGTGCTGGGCTCAGAGTCAGTGGATGTGGGGGACACACGACCTAGTGAGTCACCTTGTGCCACTCTCCCCAACATCAGGCAATGCAGTTTGCAGAAACAAAAGTGATCTCGTTCTTCTTCATAAGAAGAGGAGAGGGAAGAGTAAAGAGGACTTTGTCTTGCATCTTGGATGCCAGCTCAGCCACAGAAGACTAGGGCACCAGGCAATGTCATGAGGCCCTCATTTTAGGCCCTAGTTCCTGGACAACATTTTTAGACACACCGTGGACCAGCAGAGAACCTGCAGCCTTGAAGGGAAGGACGCAGACTTGGCAGAATTCATCTCCTGCTGACTAAAGAGCTCTAGGGCCCTGAATAACCAGCAGCAACACCCATATGCCATGGGCTGTGGGTAAGACTTACTGGCTTCAGGTGAGACTTGGCACATTCCTAGCTATGGTGGTTATGCTGAAAGACTCCTCTGCTTGAGAAAAGCAGAGGGAAAAGTAAAAATTTTGTCTTGTACCTTAAGTACCAACTCAGCCACAGTGGGGTAGAGCGCCAGGCAGGCTTTTGGGGTCCCTAATTCTAAGCCTTGCCTCTTAGACAGCATTTCTGGACCTGCCCTCGGCCAGAAAGGAGCTCTTTGCCCTGAAGGGTGAGTCCCAGGGCTGGTATCATTCACAACCAAGCTGATGAACCCTTTGGCCTTAAGTGAATATTGGCAGAACCCTGGAAGTACTCCCCATGGGCCTGTCTTGGTGGTGGCTATTGGGAGAGGCTCCTCTGCCTGTGGAAAGAAGAAGGAACAAAAGGAAAGGCAAGAGAACAAAAGGAAAGATGAGGAACAAAAGGAAAGACTTTGTCTTGTAGTTTGAGTGCCAGCTTAGCCACAGTAATATAGAGCACCAGGTAGATTTCTAAGGTTTTTGACTCTAGCCTCTGGCTCCCAGATGGCATCTTTGACCCACCTGGGGCCTAGGGGAACTCGTTACTCTGAAGAGAAAGACAAAAGCCTGACTGGCTTTGCCACCTGCTGGTTGTAGAGCCCTAGGGCCTTGAGTAAAAATAGGCAGTAGTCAGGTAGTGGTTTCAGTGGGCCTTAGGCAAGACTAAGTGCTGTGCTGGCCTCTCATCTGACTCAGCACAGTCTCAGTGGTGGTGGCCACAGGGGGGTTTGTGTCACCCCACTCCCAGCTCTAGGTGGCTCCACACATAGAGATAAACTCCATTTGTTTGGGAGAAAGTAAAGGAGGAGAACAAGATTCTCTGCTTTGTGATCAGGAGAATTCTTCCAGATCTTATCCCAGACCACCAAGGAGCTACAGCATTACAGGGCTGGGGGTGCTCCCTAACACAGATACAGCTTAGATCACAACACCTAAGTCCCTTCAAATACCTGGAAGGTCTTCCCAAAAAAGACAGGTACAAAGAAGCCTAGACTGTGAAGACTACAATAAATATCTACCTCTGAGACTTACTGGCTTCAGGTGAGACTCAGAACATTCCTAGCTATGGTGGCCCAAGAGCCCAAGGGCTCTTCAGGATAACACAAAGAAGAAATTCAGAATTCTATTAGACAAATTTAACAAAGAGATTGAAATAACATAAAAGAATCAATTAGAAATTCTGGAGCTGAAAAAATGCAATTGATATACTGAAGAATACATCAGAGACCCTTAATAGCAGACTTGACCAAGGTGAAGAAAGAATTAGTAAACTTGAAGACAGTATTTGAAAATACACAAAGGAGACAGAAGAAAAAAGAATAAAAAACAATGAAACACACCTATAGGGTCTAGAAAACAGCCTCAAAAGGGCAAAATTGGCCTTAAAGAGCAGGTAGAGAAAGAGACAGGAGTATAAAGTTTATTCAAAAGGATAATAATAGAGAACTTCCTAAACCTAGAGAAAAATATCAATATCCTAATACAGGAAGGTTATAGAACACCAAGCAGATTTAACTCAAAGAAGACTACCTAAAGGCATTTAATAATTAAACTCTCAAAGATGAAGGATAAAGAAAGGATCACTAAAAGCAGTAAAAGAAAACAAATAAGTAACATACAATGGCTCTCCAATACATCTAGCAGGATTTTCAGTGGAAACCTTACAGGCCAGGAGAGAGTGACATGACATTTTTAAAGCATTGAAGAGAAAAAATCTTTACCCTAGAATAGTAAATTCTGCAAAAATATCCTTCAAATGTGAAGGAGAAATAAACGCCTTCCACACAAACAAAAGCTGAGGAATTTCATCAGCACCAGACCTACCCTACAAGAAACAGTAAGGGCAGTACTTCAGTCAAACAGAAAAGGATGTTAATGAGCAATAAGTAATCACCCGAAGGTACAAAACTCACTGGTAAGAGTAAGTACACAGGAAAACACAGAAATTATAAGACTGTAACTGTGGTGTGTAAACTACCTATATCTCATGTAGAAAAAGGAAATGATGAACCAATCAAAAATAATAACTATGACAACTTTTCAAGACATAGACCGTACAGTAAGATACAGATAGGGAAAACAAAAAGTTAAAATGTGTGGAGATGAAGTTAAAGAGTAAAGTGTGTATTAGTTTTATTTTTGCTTGTTTGTTTATGCAATCGGCATTAAATTGTCAAAGTTTAAGATAATGGGTTGTAAGATATCTCTGCAAGACTCACGGTAACCTCAAATCTAAAAACATACAAGAGATGCATGAAAAATAAAACGCAAAAAATTGCAGCATACCAACAGACAAAATCAGCTTCAATAACAGGAAGGCAGAAAGTAAAGAAAGAAGAAAGAGAAGATCAAAACAACCACAAAACCAGTAACAAAATGGCAGGAGTAAGTCCTTACTTATTAATAATAACATTGAATGTAAATGGATTAAACTCTTTTCTTTTTTTTTTTTTTTTGAGACAAAATCTCACTCTGTCGCCCAGGCTGGAGTGCAGTGGCACAATCTCGGCTCACTGCAAGCTCCACCTCCTGGGTTCATGCCATTCTCCTGCCTCAGACTCCCAAGTAGCTGGGACTACAGGTGCCCGCCACCACACCCGGCTAATTTTTTGTATTTTTAGTAGAGATGGAGTTTCACCATGTTAGCCAGCATGATCTCGATCTCCTGACCATGTGATCTGCCTGCCTCAGCCTCCCAAAGTGCTGGGATTACAGGGGTGAGCCACTGCTCCAAGCCTTAAACTCTTCAATTAAAAAAAAGCAAGCAGAAAGAGAAGACCACAAAACAACCACAAAACAAATAACAAAATGACAAAAGTAAGTCCTTACTTATCAATAATAACACTGAATGTAAATTGACTAAATTCTTCCATCAAAACACACAGAGTGGCTGAATGTATTTTAAAAAAAAAAACAAATGTAATGATCTATTGCCTACGAAAAACACACTTATTAGAGATACACACAGACTGAAAATAAAGGGACAGAAAAAGATATCCTATGTCAGTGAAAACCACAAAGAACAGGAGTAGCTATACCTATACCAGACAAAATAGATTTCAAGACAAAAACTGTAATAAGAGACAAAGAAGGTCATTATGCAATGGTAAAGGAATTAATTCAGCAAGCGGATATAACTACTATAAGTATAAATGCCCCCAACACTGAAGCACTCAGCTAGTTAAAACAACTATTATTAGAGCTAAAGAAGGAGACAAACTCCAAAGCAATAATAACTAGAGAGTTCAACAACCCTCTTTCTGCCTTGGACAGATTATCCATAAGAAAAATCAATAAAAAGATATTGGACTTAATCTGCATCATAGAACAAATGGACCTAATAGATATTTACAGAACATTTCATCCAACAGCTGCAGAATACACATTCTTCTCCTAATCACATGGGCCATTCTCAAGGATAGATCATATGTTGGGTCACAAAACAAATCTCAAAACGTTCAAAAAAACTGAAATAATATCAAGCATCTTCTCTGACCACAATGGAATAAAACTGGAAATCAATAACAAGAGGAATTTTGGAAACTATACAAACACATAGAAATTAAACAATATGTTCCCAAATGACCAGCGGGTTAATGAAGAAATTAAGAAAATTGAAACGTTTCTTGAAACAAATGACAATGGAAACACACATACCAAAACCTACTCGATAGAGCAAAAGCAATACTAAGAGGAAAGTTTATAGCCATAAGTGCCTACATCAAAAAAGAAGAAAAACTTCAACTAAATGGACAAATGGGATTGTGTCAAGTTCAAGAGATTCTGCAAAGCAAATAAAAAATCAATGAAGTGAAGAGACAACCCACAGAATGGGAGAAAATACTTGTGAACCACCAATCTGACAAGGAATTAATAACCAGAATATATAAGTAGCTCAAACAACTCTATAGGAAATAAATATAATAAAAGAATTTTAAAATGAGCAAAATATCTTAATAGACAGTTATCACAAGAAAACATAAAAATGGCAAATAGGTACATGAAAAGATGCTCAATAACACTAACCAAGAGAGAAATGCAACTCAACACTGCAAAATATATCTCAACCCAGTTAAAATGGCTTTTATCCAAAAAACAGGCAAGAACAAATGCTGGTAAGGATGCAGAGAAAAGAGAACCCTCCCACATTGTTGGTGGGAAAGTAAATTAGTAGAACCACTATGGAGAAGTTTGGAGGTTCCTCAAAAAAACTAAAAGTAGAGTTACTATACAATCCAGCAATCCTCTCCTAGGTGTATACACAAAAGAAACAAAATCAGTTGATACATTTGGCTGTGTCCCCACCCAAATCTCATCTTGAATTCCCTCATTTCAGGAGGGACCCAGCAGGAAGTAATTGAATCATGGGGGCAGGTCTTTCCCGTGCTGTTCTTATGATAGTGAATAAGTCTTATGAGATCTGATGGTTTTAAAAAGAGGAGTTCCCCTGCACAAGCTCTCTTCTCGTCTGCTGCCATGTGAGACATGTCTTTCACCTTCTGCCATGTTTATGAGGCCTCCCCAGCCACGTGGAGCTGTAAGTCCAATTAACCTCTTTCTTTTGTGAATTGCCCAGTCTGAGGTATGTCTTTATCAGTAGTGTGAAAAGAAACTAATACATCAGTATATTGAAGAGGTATCTGCATTCTCATGTTTATTGGAGCACTGCTCACAACAGCCAAGATTTTGAAGCAACCCAAGTATCCATCAACAAACTAAATGAATAAAGAAAATGTGGTACATTTACACAATGTATTGCTATTCAGCCCTAAAAAGATTGAGATTCTGTTGTTCGCAACAACATGGATGGAACTGGAGATTATTATATTAAGTGAAATAATCCAGGAACAGAGAGACAGACTTTGGATGTTCTCATTAATTTGTGAGAGCTAAAAATTCAAACAATTGAACCCATAGAGACAGAGAGTAGAAGGATGGTTAATAGAGGCTGGGAAGGATAGCGGGAGTTTGGGGAGTGGGAAAGTGGGGATGGTTAATGGGTAAAAAAAATAGAAAGAATGAGTAAGAACTAGTATTTAATAGCACAACAGGGCAACTATAGTCAATAGTAATTTAACTGTACATTTTAAATAACAGAGAACTTATTTAAAAATAAATAATATGATTGGATTGGATTGTTTGTATCCAAAGTATAAACACTTAAGGTGAAGGATACCCCATTTACCCTGATGTGATTATTAAGCATTGCACGCCTGTACCAAAATATATCATGTACTCCATAAATATCTACACCTACTATCACCCACAAGAATTAAAAATAAATAAATTTTAAAAATATAAAAAGTTTACAAAGGCCAAGAGGTGGCAAGGGAAGAAATACTCATGGAGGTAATGGCATGCCCAGGGCTGAGGCAACCAGGCAGGTGGTGGTGAGTGGCAAGGAAGGAGGAATTACTGCAGAGGCTGCACCAAGCCCACTAGACTTTAGCATATATTGTAGTGCAGGTTTCCTGTTAACAAGTTCTTTCAACTCTTGTACAGTTGAAAATGTCTATATATCACCTTCATTTTTTCAAATATATTTTCATTGGACTAAAATTTTTACCTGAAAAATTGCTTTCTTTCAGCATTATAATTATGTCATCCCACTGTCTTCTGGCACTATTTTTGTCTCAGGAGAAATCAGATATCATTAAGATTGTTTTACCATTGTGTAAAATTTATTTTTTCTCTGGCTACCTTTAAGATATGTTCTTTGTCTTTGATTTTTAAACCGTTTGATTATGATGTAGTTTTATTTGCCTTTACTTAATTTTCAGACTTTCTTCACACTGTGTCTGTTTTTGTTTTGAAAAAAAAATGTTGACTAATGGTTTTTCAGATAGATAGACCCAAAAATTCTACTTTTAGGTAACAACCCTAGAGAATTTTTTTAAAAAATTCTGCATGTTTTATACACACATATGCACAAAAAATAAGAAATATTATAATAGCCAAGATATGGAAACAATCCAGATGTCCATTATCAGATGAATGAATTAACACATTGTGGCATATTCAAACAATGAAATGCTACTCAAAAATTTAAAGCAATGAAGTACTGATGAACACAGCACCATGGATAAATATGAAAAACATGATGCTGAGTGAAAACCAGACAAAAATAACATACTCCATAGGAATATGTACAATTTTAGAGCGGAACAGACAAAGCTTTAGTTGTAGATATGAGCACAGTGTGGCCTGGTGAGGAAATAGTTGACTGAAAAGAGGCACACCAGAATTTAGAATATACTGGGTTATGACAATAGTTTAGACACTAATTGGAGTGATGATTATACAAGTGTGTGTGTGTGTGTGTGTGTGTGTGTGTAAACTCAGCAAACTATATACTTAATATCTTTGGATTATGTAACAACGTACTTATGTGCCCCCTAAAATTTCACTGGAAGCCTAAACAAACAACTGATTAAACATATCTAACTGGATACATTCAGAAATGGAAACTAGATCAGAAGATATGGCACAAACTGAGGCACAGAAAGATCAAGAAAGAAAATGATAAAAGGAAAGTTAAGATACAAAGAAGACATTTTCTCCTTCTGTTAACTTGATAGGTCAAGTATGTGTATCAAACTTCGATAACAAATAATAAAAAATTCAGGTTAAAACATTATAAGAATCTTTCCAAAATAATGTAGAGTTGACAACAGACTTATGAATCATGACCCTAAAATCTAAGCAAAGGCAGAAATCCAAGGAGGTGAGCAGACCACTGAAACCACTTTAATTCTGAGGGATTTTGCCATACCTAGGAAGAGCTTAGACTTTGAGAGTTTCCCAGGACTTTCGGTAGAGCAATAAAACCTCAGGAGTAATAAAGTCTGTGTCTCAAAGGGCAATTCATTTAGGTAAGAATGGCTTAAATAAACACATCTAACCCTGTCCTAATCCAAGGCTAATGCAAGGAAAGTTGCCTTGGCTCTGATGAGAAAGAGGGATGGGATATGAAAATAATTCCACAAAGTCTTCAGGATTGCAGGTAAATCTCAAGCTTATTTGTGGCTGACATTCATAGCATTTTATAGTTCTAAAAGCCTCAAATTAAAAGTGGTCCGTGACAAGAGGTGCCCTTTGGTGCCTGGAAGTAGCAAACACAAAGGCTGTAAACTCAAAAATGCCCACAAATAATTTTATGTGGACACTAAATATTTCATAATCAAAAATGATCCCAGAAGGAAACAAGACACACTAGGGGAGAATCATCCAAAAGCTGAATAAAAACCAGCAGAAACAAATTCACACAAATTTCAGAAATTCTTTATAACTTTGCAATTATCAAATATGAAGTATTTTAAACATATATTTAAAATGTTTAAGAAAATAAAAGAAAAGAAAGCCTTATAATAACTGCAGGAAAAAACTGAATTTAACCTCTGGAATTAAAACATAGAATAGTCCAAAGTAAAAATTTAATGTGCAGTTTTAATAATATATTAGACACAATTGAAAATAGAACTGAAAATCATTTTTAAAAAATTATTCAGAAGGCCTCACAAAGATTAAGGAAGTGGCAGAAAATGTGAAAGAGTGGGTAAGAGAGACAGAAAAAAGGAAGTGAAGGTATAATGTATGTGTCTATTCCAAGTTACATAATGAAAATATAGATAGAATATAGAATAGCAGATGTTGGAATGATGACATAGTCAATGTCTCAGATTCATGAAGTCCAAGAAGTATAAAAGAAAATGAACAGAAATGTATTCATATACACATAATAGTAACATTGAAATACTAAAGATGAAGGAAATACATTAATAGCATCTTTGGAGGGAAGGAAGACAGATTACCCTTAGAGAATCATTGATTAGACTGACAGCTGACTTTTTAACAAACACATTCAAAGCCAGATGACAGTGTACTTACCTCTTCAACATGTTGAAAGACCATATTTTCAACCTGGAATTCTATACTCAACAAAAATATATTTCAAGAGCGACAGACAATTAAAGACATTTTCAAACAAACAAGTACATTTAGAAAGTTTGGCACCATATGATTCTCACAAAAGGAAGTTCTATGACATATCATCCCAGGTGAAAGGTCTGAAATACAAGAAAAAAAGAGTAAAATAAAGGTGAAATATATGTAAATAAATCTGAAAGAAGACTGACTATATAAATAATTATAATAATATTTTATAGAATAAAATAATTAAATTAAATTCACAAATATAATACAAAAGTTGGGAATAGATAAAGTATTCTAAGGTCCTATGTTTTCTAAAAGGAGGGTAACAGTTTTGATTACCTTCAGGTATTATAAGTGAAGATATGCATGTTGTAATTTTTTGGGTGACCAATGGAGCATTCTCCATTGGAACAAATTGTGTAAATTTTATGCTAGTATGGTCCTGAATAGTGGCTACCAAAAATATATATGTTCTAAGCTTTGGAACCTGTGATAGTTACTTTATATGACAAGAGGAAACTTGCAGATTGATTAAATTAAGGATCTTGAAATGGAGAGCTTATTCTGTATTATGCAGGCAGTCCCTAAATATAATCACAAGTGCCCTTGTAAGAGGGAAGCATTGGGGGATTTGAAGAGGAGACTACAGACATATAGAAGAGGAAAAGAGGCAGGGCGTGGGGGCTCACGCCTGTAATCCCAGCCCTTTGGGAGGCCGAGGAGGGTGGATCACGAGGTCAGGAGATCGAGACCATCCTGGCTAACACAGTGAAACCCTGTCTCTACTAAAAATACAAAAAATTAGCCAGGCATGGTGGCAGTTGCCTGTAGCCCAGCTACTCTGGAGGCTGAGGCAGGAGAATGGCGTGAACCCGGGAGGTGGAGCTTGCAGTGAACCGAGATTGTGCCACTGCACTCCAGCCCAGGCAACAGAGCTGGACTTCATCTAAAAAAAAAAAAAAAACAGGAAAAGATACATGATGATAAAAGCAGATGTTGGAATTATGAGCTTTGAAGATGAAGTAGAGTCCTAAAGCAAAAAATACAGGTGTCCAGTAGAAACTGACAGGGGCAAGGAAACAGACTCTCCCTTCTATACCTCCAGAGGAATTAGTCCTCTTGACATCTTGACTTTAGCCCAGTGAAACTGATTTTGGACCCTGCCTTTCATAAATGTAAGAGAATATATTTGTGTTGTTGTAATCCACTAAATTTGTGTCATTTCTTATAGCAGCAAGAAGAAAGTAATACATATGAAAAACATGGATGATAAAAGTTATTGAGCCAATCCAAAAGGAAGCTGTCTTAGCTATACCAAGATACCATAGACTGGGTGACTTAAACAACAGACATGTATTTCTCACTGGAGGCTGAGAAGCCCAGCAGATTCTGTTTTTGACTTGCAAATGGCTGCCTACTTGCTATATCTCCACATAGCTGAAAAGAGAGGTCTGATATCTCTTCCCCTTCTTACAAGGGCACTAATCTACATAGAGGATCCACCCTCATGACCTCATCTAAGCCTAATTACTTCCCAAAAGCCATACCTCCCAATACCATCACATTGGAGGATAAGGCTTCAACATATAGCTTTTGGGGAGCACATTCAGTCTATAACAAAAGCAAATGGCATAGAGAAAAAAATCATAGAAATGGAAGAACAAAAAGAAAGCATAAAAAATGTAGATACAAGCCCATATATATGTTATTCTATTAAATATTAATGAGCTATTTTTCTATAGATAAAAGATAAAGATTGCCAAGAGATTTTAAAAAATAGATCCACAACTAAAATGCAATAGAAAAATATCAAAAATTAAAGAACGAAGGAAAATATGGTATGCAAATACGAACAAAGGAAAGATGACTTAGCTATGCACCAAAGAGGAAAAAAACACTCACTAAAGATGACCACTTCACAAGATAAAATATTCAATTCATCAGAGAAAAGCACATGAAAAATGCTTATCATTGTTAGTCAATAGGGATATTTAAGTCAAAACTACAGTGAGATACCACATCACACCCACTGGGATGGCTATAATAATTTTTTGGGGAAAAAAGCAAATTATTGGTGAGGATATGGAGAAACTGGAACCTTTGTACATTGCTGGCAGTAATGTACAATTGTGCAGTCACTATGGAAAACAATTTGGCTGTTTCTTAAAAAGTTAAACATGGAATTACTATATAACCCAGAAACTCCTCTCCTAGGAGTTCACACAAAAGAAATGAAAACAGGGACACAAACAGATACAACAAAAAGGTATGAATAACTTAAGTATACATCAATTTTAAAATGGATAAACAAAAATTAATATATGCATGCGACTGAATATTATTCAGGCATAAAGAGCAATGAAGTTCTGATACATGCTACAACATGGATGAATCTTACAAACATTCTAAGTAAAACAAGTCAAAAACAAAAGGGTGAATGTTATGATTTATCTTACATAAAAAATTCAGAATAAGCAAATATATAGTGACAGAAAGTAAATTAGGGATCAACAGAGGCTACAGAGAGGGGAGAATGGGGGAAGTATTGCTTAATATATACCAACTTTCTGTTTGGAGTGATGGAAAAGTTTTGGAAATAGACAGCTGTGATGGTTGCACAATATTGTGAATACAATGAATGGCCACCGAATCGGATACTTAAAATGATTACATTGCAAATATAGTTCATATATGCAGACATATAATGCACACAATTTTGTATACACATGTATTGTGTGTGCGTATCTGTTTTAAAAAAAATTAGAATTAGAAGCCCAGGAAATACAATCAAGAAATACAGTGTCATGGAATCCAAAGACAGTATGCAGGGTTCCCAGAAGAAAGATGTGGTAAACATTGCCTAAGATTGACAGGTATTTAAACAAACACACTCTGGATTCAATCTCAGATCTGTCACTTCTTAAGTTTGTAATAGTGGCTGATATGGTTTGGATGTGTGTCTCCTCCAAAACTCATGTTAAAATGTCACTCCCAGTTTTGGAGGTAGGACCTAGTGGGAGGTGTTGGATCATGAGGATGGATCCGTTAAGGATGGTTTAGCATTAAACCCTTGGTAATGAGTGGGTTCTCTCTCTGTTAGTTCAAGAGCAGGTTGCTTGAAAGAGCCTGGCATGTCTCTTGCTCTCTCTCTCACCATGTGACACACCTGCTCACCTTTCACCTTCTGCCATGAGTTATAAACTTCCTGAGGCCTCACTAGAAGTTGAGCAGATGCTGGTGTCACACTTGTACATCCTGCACAACTGTGAGAGAAATAAATCTCTCTTCTTTATAAGTTACCTAGTCTCTGGTATTTCTTCATAGCATCATAAAAACGACTAACACACTGGCTCAATCAACTAACTTTTCTTAGGTTCAGTTTTTTGTTTCTGTTTTGTTTTGTTTTGCTTTGTTTTTTTGGAGACAGGGTCTCTGTCACCCAGGCTGGAGTGCAGTGACATGATTTCAGCTCACTGTAGCTTGACCTCCCAGGCCCAAGCAATCCTTCCACCTCAGCCTCCCAAGTAGCTGGGTCTGCAGGCACATGCCACCAGGCTTGGCTAATTTTCGTACTATTTGTAGTGATGGGGTTTCACATATTTTCCAAGCTGGCCTCAAACTTCTAGGCTTAAGCAATCCGTCTGCCTCAGCCACCCAATGTGCTGGGATTACAGGCATGAGCCACCACACCCAACCAGGTTCAGTTTTTTAATCTATTAAATAGGAATAATAATAATAATAAATAGGAATAATCTATTAAATAGAAATAATATAACAACTATAGAGATGGGTAAAGATCCAAGGGCCAAGCCTAAAATAGTATAGTCATTTAATAAATGATAACATCTGATATTCTATTTTATTTGCCTACATGTCTATTTTCCTGGAGATCACAGACTCTCTCTATAATTCTATTTCCAGTTTCCAACACAGTATCTGGATATATTAGGCTTAACTCTAATCTGCAGCTGTCAGGGAGATCTTCATATGTACAACTAAAATTCTGACTCACACACTACCATAGGCATCAGTAGAATATAGAACAGAATCCACTGGCCAGTAGGGTGGCATCAAACATTCCTCATCATCAAGAATCCTTGCAGTGATCCAGCACATCAGTGTTGGTCCAGCACAGCTCTCTGGGAAATACATGTTTCCCAGATGACTGCTCAGATGCAAGGAGATGAAACTTGCATCATATAGGGTATTAGTTATCTATTGATGCATAACAAATCGGCCCCAAAATTGCTGGCTTAAAACAACAAACCTTCTTTTTTTTAATCTTGCAGTTTCTATAGAACAGGAATCTGGGTGCAATTTACCTGAGTCTTCTGGCTCAAGGTATCTCACAAGGCTGTAATCAAGGCATCAGCCAGGGATGCGGTAATCTCAATACTTCACTAGGGGAAGATTCACTTACAAGCTCATTGCCTGATTGTTGGCAGAGTTCAGTTCCTTACAGGTTATTGGACTGAAGGCCTCAGTTCTGTTCTTGCTGTTGGCCAGATGCTTCCTTCAGTTTCTTGTCACGTAGGTTTTCTCCATAGGAGAGTAGCACACAACGTACTAACAGGTTTACATCAGAGCGATCAAACAAGAGCACAAGAGAGGATGAACAAGAAGGAACCTAGGGCCATTTGTAACCTTATCTTGGAATTGGCCATGACTTTTGTTATATCCTAGTTGTTAGAGATGAGTCACTAAGTCCAGCCTACACTTAAGGGAATGAAATTACATAAGGGCATGAATACCAGGAGTCAGGGATTTTTTGGATCCATTTTGGAGATTGCCTACCACAGGCATTGTGGTAAACAACCTAGCTTAGAAGCCTCACTTTCCACAGAAATCAATAGCTCTTGTACAACTCCACAAGCTTAGCTTCCAGGCTCCCCTCAAAAGACATGGCATTATAAGAGTTAACATACTAAGAAAGTCTAAGATATTGCCTTCACATAAGGTATTTATAATTCATATATAGTTTCTTCTATCTTGGTTGCTCAATCTTTTTTTTTTTTTTTTTTAGATGGAGTTTTGCTCTGTCACTAGGCTGGAGTGCAGTGGCGCAATCTCGGCTCACTGCAACCTCCGCCTCCCTGGTTCAAGCAATTCTCCTGCCTCAGCTGCCTGAGTAGCCACCTGAGTAGCTAAGAGTTCAGGCATGTACCACCATGCCCAGCTAACTTTTGTATTTTTAGTAGAGACAGGGTTTCACCATGTTGGCCAGGATGGTCCTGATCGCTTGACCTCGTGATCCACCCACCTCAGCCTCACAAAGTGCTGGGATTACAGGCCTGAGCCACCATGCCTGGCCACTCAATCATTTTTATCACAAGCAATGTCGCTTAGCAATATATTAATAGTTGTCATTCTACCCTTATCAGATCACCAGGAAAATAGGTAGAAAGATTAAGAAAAATCAAACTATCTTTGCCCACCACATAAAGTAAATATTTTTGTAAGTCAAGGATATTCAAATATTTGCAAATTAATATGGTGCAAACTAACATTATACTTTAATTAATATATATGGCTATCAAATTTGATTTAACTGAATTGGACTTGCAAACTCAAGTTTGAAAACAATCAAACAATATAAAGCCAGGAAACAGTATACGATGCAAATATTGACTTTTCTGGAGAGAAAACTGGGAAAAATGAGGCCTACAGTAGCTGATAGCTAGCAGAGTGAATTTGTCACACACTAAGAATAATTGGATAGATACACCTAATGTAAATGACGAGTTAATGAGTGCAGCACACTAACATGACGCATGTATACATATGTAACAAACCTACATGTTGTGCACACGTACCCTAGAACTTAAAGTATAATTTAAAAAAAAAGAATAATTGGAGAAAATCTGCTGTACTGTAGTTGTACTGTAGTACAGGTGCCATATTCATAAAAAATTAATTATTTAACAAACGTTTATTGCTGTGGAGGCCCAATTTCAGTTTAGGTGACTTAAACAAAATTGTTTGAACACCACTATATAATAGGGAGTGTGGTAAGAGCTAGAAATAGAAATGTATAAGGCATGGTCCCTGACCTCAATAAACCGATGTGCTTATATTTAGTGAACTTCTATTGTATTGCAGACATTATGCTAGTAGCTAAGGAGAAAAAAGATAAATGAAATACAGGCTCTGCACTCAAAGTATTTATGAACAAACAGAGCTAGACATAAAAAGTTATCACTTTATAAACAAGGCAGAGAGTGCCAGAGATGTGGCTGAAGAGGTGGGAAGAGCCCGAATGACAGGGAGCTTTGTAAGCTAAGCTAAGGCAGTCAGTGGGAAGTCATTGAAGGCTTTTATCAAGATAATAATGTGATCAAAAATATAATGTTTGCTGCTGTAAGCATGATGGATATAAGGGAGATCAGTGTGAATTCAGAAATATACATCTTTGTAGAGAGGAAAAGGATCTAAATTAAGGCAATGGGAGAGGAATGGAAACTTTCTTTCTTCAGCTTCTGCTCACAGAGATATACAAATCAATCCAGAAATTCACCTCTCCCTTAATCAGCCACCATACACAAGCATTGCTGCCTTAGCTCTCCCCACTCTGCCCCCATCATTACTTCCACCGATGGCAAAGTCCCATCACATGACTCATTCAGGTAGACTTTTGCCCAGTGTCTAGTAAATAGTAGATACCCAAGACAATTGTTTTGGCTTGACCACATGAATCAGGGAAGTGCTTCAGAGTGGACACATGCCTTGCCTCCTGTTTTGTTGACTTCCTCACAACCTGGCAAAAGTCCATGGCCTTGAAATGAAGGAATTTGGGGGAAAAAAAAAAAAGCATCTGCATTCTGTGTGTGGAGCACTGTTTTGAAATCTCCTGTCCCTGCTTCAAAAAGCTAGACAGCAGCCAGAACCAACTGTTTGGTTAATGAAAGCTCAAAGTCTAAAGGAGAAAAAAAGGAAAAAAAAAAAAAAAAGTCTCGCTCTCGTCCCCCAGGCTGGAGTGCAATGGTGTGATCTCCGCTCACTGCAACCTCCGCCTCCCAGGTTCAAGCAATTCTCCTGCCTCAGCCTCCTGAGTAGCTGGGATTACAGGTTCTTGCCACCACGCCCAGCTAATTTTTGTATTTTAAGTAGGGACGTGGTTTCACCATGTTGGCCAGGCTGGTCTCGAACTCCCGACCTCAGGTGATCTGTCCACCTCGGCTTCCCAAAGTGCTGGGATTACAGGTGTGAGCCACTGAGCCCAGCCAAAAAAAAAAAAGCTTTTAACTTCCTTCAAGATTCAGCGTTTACAACAACTTCACTGCTCAGAATGTTTGCTTTATTATTCAGTTGTTTGGCCACCTACTGTCAGTAGAGATATTGCAGGTTCAGTTTCATACAACTGCAGTACTGTAAGTCATACACATTATTTGGTTTCCCAGTGCATACAAAAGTTATACCATGTTGCAGTCTTTGAAGTGTGCAATAGCATTATGTCCAAATATAATGTACAGACCTTAATTTTAAAATATTTCATTGATTTAAAATATGCTAAAGATCATCTAAGCCTTCAGCAAGTCATCATATTTTTGCTGGTGGAGAGTCTTTTGTAGATGTTGACGGCTGCTGTCAGATCAGGGAGGTGGTTGCTAAAGGTAGGAGTGGCTATGGAAATTTCTGAAAATAAGAAAGCAGTGTAGATTGATGCATCGAGTGACTTTTTTTTCATTAAAGATTTATCTGTGGCGTGCAGTGCTGTTTGATAGCATTTTACCCACAGTAGAACTTCTTTCAAATTTGGAGTCAATCCTCTCAAACTCTGCCACTGCTTTATGAACTAAGTTTATGGACTATGCTAAATCCTTTGCTGTCATTTCAATGTTCACAGCATCTTCACCAGGAATAGCTTCCATATCAAGAAACCACTTTTTGGCCAGACACGGTGGCTCATGCCTGTAATCCCAGCACTTTGGGAGGCCGAGGTGGGCAGATACCTGAGGTCAGGAGTTCAAGACCAGCCTGGCCAACATGATGAAATCCCATCTCTACTAAAAATACAAAAATTAGCCAGGCATGGTGGCACATGCCTGCAATCCCAGCTACTCAGGAGGCTGAGGCAGGAGAATCACTTGAACTCAGGAGGCAAAGGTTGCAGTGAGCCGAGATCGTGCCACTGCACTCCAGCCTGGGTGACAGAGTGAGACTTCATCTCGAAAAAAAAAAGATACCACTTACTTTACTTATCCATAAGAAGCAACTCCTCATCTGCTCTGCTCAAGTTTTATCATGGGAATGCAGCAATTCAGTCATATCTTTAGGCTCCACTTTTGGAACAGTAAATGAGCATTGGCTTCAACTTAAAGTCACAAGCTGCATTATCCCCTAATAAGAAAGTCAGTCTGCCTTTTGAAGCTTTGAAGCCAGGCATGAACTTCTCTGTAGCTGTCAAAGTCCTAAATGGCATTTTCTTTCAATAGAAAGCTGTTTTGTCCACATTGAAAAACCTTGTATTTAGTGCAACTATCTTCATCAACAATCTTGGCTGGATCTTCCAGATAAATTGCCACAGCATCTACATCAGCCCTGCTGCTTCGCCTTGCACATTTATGTTATAGAGATGGCTTCTTTCCTTAAACCTCATGAATCAACTTCTGCTAGCTTCCAACTTTTCTTCTGCAGCTTTCTCAACTCTGTTAGCCTTCACAGAATTAAAGAGAGTTAAGTCCTTGCTCTGGATTAGTCTTTGGCTTAAAGGAATGTTGTGGCTGGTTTGATCTTCTATCCAGACTACTAAAACGTTCTCCATATCAGCAATAAGGCTGTTTTACTTTCTTATCAATTGTGTGTTCACTGGAGTAGCACTTCTAATTTCCTTCAAGAAATTTTCCTTTACATTCACAACTTGGCTAACCGTTTAGCAAAAGCGGCCTAGATTTTTACCTGTCTTGACTTTTGACATGCCTTCCTCACTAAGCTTAATCATTTTTAGCTTCGATTTAAAGTGAGAGATGTGCAACTCTTCCTTTCACTTCAATATTTAGAAGCCATTGTAAGGTTGTTAACCGGTCTAGCTTTAATATTGTTGTGTCTCAGGGAATAGAGAGGCCTAAGGCGGGGGGCACGGAGGGAGAGAGAGAGAGAAGAGAGAGAGAGAGAGAGAGAGAGATGACAGAGAGAGAGAAAGAGAGAGAGAGAGATGGAGGAACAGCCAGTCAGAGAGAGAGAGAGAGATGGAGGAATAGCCAGTCAGTGGAGCAGTCAGAAGACCCACAACATTTATCTGCTAAGTTTCTTATCTTCATAGGTGTGGTTCATGGAACCCCAAAAAATTACCGTAGTAACATCAGAGATCACTGATCACAGATCACCATAATAGATATAATAATAATGAAACATTTGAAATATTGCAAGAGTTACCAAAATGTGACACAGAGACATGAAATGTGACACAGAGACATTTTTCCACATGCTGTTGGAAAAATGGTGCCAATAGGCTTGGTCAACACAGGGTCACCACAGATTTTCAGTTTGTAAAAGACGTGCAATACAATTGAATCATGTGGCTGTGGTGGTTCGTGCCTGTAATCCCAGTTTCTCAGGAGGCTAAGGCAGGAAGATTGCCTGGGCCCAGCAGGTTGAGGCTGTAGTGATCTGTGATCACACCACTGCACTCCAGCCTGGGCAACAGAGCAACCTCAACCCCCCCCCCCAAAAAAAAAAGGTATGCCTATATGTGCTAAGAACTGTAGGACAGGAAATTGAATCATACACAGGACTTATCTTATTAGATTAGTTTGCATTTTAATAGATAGGAAAGATATGATGAATAAAATATATAAATAGATGATAATGAATGATTAGATAGAACAGATAGAGGATAGATTATAGATTGATTACTGGTCAAACATAGCAGGTTTTAAAATATAAGAACAAAAAGAGTTTTGTCAGGGCATAGAGGGAAGACAGATTATCATCTCTGCCAAGGGTAGACGAGTCAATTTCACAGAAGGGCCCTGTCAGAGCTGGATATTGAAAGATGAAGAGTAGTTTAACAATTAGAGAAGAGAATGGGACAAAATCCAAACTTGTTCAAAAAGAAGCAACACACTAAACAAGAACACACAATTATGATTAAGAAAACTGCTAGCCGGGTGCGGTGACTCGCACCTGTAATCCCAGCACTTTGAGAGGCCGAGGCAGGCGGATCACGAGGTCAGGAGATCGAGACAATCCTGGCCAACATGGTGAAACCCCATCTCTACTAAAAATATGGAAATTAGCTGGGCATGGTGGTGCGTGCCTGTAATTCCAGCTACTCAGGAGGCTGAGGCAGGAGAATCGCTTGAACCCAGGAGTCGGAGGTTGCAGTGAGCCAGGATCGTGCCACTGCACTCCAGCCTGGCAACAGAAAGAGACTCCCCTAAAAACGAAAGAAAGAAAGAAAGAGGGAATGAAGGGAGGGAGGGAGGGAGGAAGGAAGGAAAAAAAAAGAAAGCAAGAAAAAGAAAAAGAAAATTACTGGCCAGATTGTGGGCAATGATGAATTCACCAAATTTTTTTTTTTCTTCTAAAATCTCAGAGGCTTCCTTCTCCACAATTTTTTTATATAAAAAATATAGTTAATTCATTCCTCTCATTTATAATCATTGTGTACCTAAACTGTGAAGTCCCATGGTCTTTATCTTAGTTATTTCTATATTTTCATCCCGTTTCTAAATCTCCGTACTATTTTTTGACTACTTAGGTTTCCCAGGAAGGAAGAATATAAAAAGTATGCCCTTCTCCCTCTATCAAATGGTGGCTAGGAAACACCATGTCTTTTTCAGAGACAATGGAACATTGTTCTAGGTAGAACAATTATTAAATGTATATTAAATGGCAAGGTTATACAAGAAGATTTCATCATAAACTCAGTAAAAACTTTTGGTTTTTCTGCTTGCAATTATCAACGTTTCTTAATCCCCAATGTAGATGTTTAATAAAATCTCTGGCTCAAATTTGGCAAACACAGAAAGACCCCTACTGTGTGAGCAGTACAGGATCTGCAACATAAATCTCCAAATGGGTCCTTGAGTCAAGCCACAGATAACAGGATGGCCCCAGAGTTGTCTGCTGACCAGCCATGTGCTGAACATTAAATGTAAATAACTGTCTCCGTGATGAACACAGAGTTCTCCTTTGTCGTCCAAATGTACTGCAGCCCACTTAGCAATACGGTCATCCAGTTCTTCATGAACATAATATAAAAATTTTGTTATTAAAACTTTCCAAAACAATGATTGTTAGTTGACTACTCTGAAAACAGTTGAGAATTGCTTCAGCCACTTGGAAAGTTAAAAAAAAAAAAAAAAAAATCAAGAATGCCAAGTAACTCACGCTGTCAGTGATGTGGTAGGACGCACGAAGAGTTAATAAAATCAGCCTGCCAGCATTTGCCCCTCACCCACATATAAGATACATGAGGGAAGGTTAGGGAAATTGTCCCAGAGGCTTCAAAGTTAATCTGTACTTTGGGCATTTACCCAAATAGTAGCTGGGGGAAATTGGCCCTAACCAATTGACAGAAATTACCCTATGTAGTCTGGGTAATTACTGATCATGTTCTCTGATGTACCTGTGGTTACTGCCTACTGGGAGAATCAAATGGGTAGTGATTGCTTCCCTCAAGGAAAAAGTTTAAGGAAAAAAAAAACGGAGCTTGTAGTGTCATGAAGAAAAAATTGCAAGGTACAATCACTCCTAAAAATGTAAAGGAAATGTACAAGTATTAGACTTGATAAGATAACGGGTCCATCTGGAAATCTGTGAGGAGAAAACAAAAATTTAGACTTTCAACTACAGACACATGGAGGTGAGAAGAGAGATGAGGAAAGCATGTGGAAATGATATCCTTTATCGAGTTTTTCTTTCATTCCATTATTGTCTGAGGTCCCAAAGGCAGGAAAGAAACTCAAGAATGCCAATAACTTGCACTCACCTGTTAGGGAGGGGCTAGATCCCATATACAAAACTGCTATTGAGAGGTGACAGCCTGCAAGCAGCCCTCGCAGCCCTCGCTCGCTCTGGGCACCTCCTCAGCCTTGGCGCCAACTCTGGCCGCGCTTGAGGTGCCCTTCAGCCCGCCCCTGCACTGTGGGAGCCCCTTTCTGGGCTGGCCGAGGCGGGAGCCGGCTCCCTCAGTTGCGGGGAAGTGTGCAGGGACAGGCGCGGGCGGGAACCAGGGCTGCGCGCCCTGCTTGCGGTACGGCGCCAGTTCCGGATGGGCGTGGGCTCTGCGGCCTAGCACTCAGAGCGGCCGGCGGCGCCGCCTGACCGGGGCAGTGAGGTAAGGCTTAGCACCCGGACCAGCAGCTGCGAGGGTGCGCCGGGTCCCCCAGCAGTGCCTGCGGGCGCTCAAATTCTCACGTGGCCTCAGCTGCCTCCCCGCCTGGCAGGGCTCGGGACCTGCAGCCCGGCATGCCTGAGCCTCCCCCGAGCCGTGAGCTCCTGCGCCAGCCGAGCCTCCCCGACAAGCGCCGCCCCCTGTTCCAAGGCACCCAATCCCATCGACCACCCAAGGGCTGAGGAGTGCCTGCGCACCTCACGGGACTGGCGGGCAGCTCCACCAGCACCCCGGTGCGGGATCCACTGGGTGAAGCCAGCTGGGCTCCTAAGTCTAGTGGGGACTTGGAAAACCTTTATGTCTAGCTAAGGGATTGTGAATGCACCAATCAGCACTCTGTGTCTAGCTCAAGGTTTGTAAATGCACCAATCAGCACCCTGTGGCTAGCTCAGGGTTTGTGAATGCACCAATCAGTGCTCTGTGTCTAGCTAATCTAGTGGGGTGGTGGAGAACTTTTGTGTCTAGCTCAGAGATTGTAAATGCACCAATCAGCACCCTGTCAAAACAGACCAATCAGCTCTCTGTAAAATGGACCAATCAGCAGGTTGTGGGTGGGGCCAGATAAGGGAATAAGAGCAGAATGCCCGCGCCAGCAGTGCCAACCCACTGGGGTCCCCTACCACAATGTGGAAGCTTTATTCTTTAACTCTTTGCAATAAATCTTGCTGCTGCTCTCTCTTTGGGTCCACACTGCCTTTATGAGCTGTAAAACTCACGGCGACAGTCTGCAGCTTCTCTCCTGAGGCCAGCGAGACTGCGAACCCACCAGGAGGAATGAACAACTCCAGACGGGCCACCTTAAGAGCTGTAATGCTCAACACAAAGGTCTGCAGCTTCACTCCTGAAACCAGAGAGACCACGAACCCCCCAGAAGGAAGAAACTCCGAACACATCTGAGCATCAGAAGGATCAAACTCCGGATACGCCACCTTTAAGAACTGTAATACTCACCACGAGGGTCCGCGGCTTCATTCTTGAAGTCAGTGAGACCAAGAACCCACCAATTCCAGACACACTATGAGATCATGAAGTCAGTTTTGTCAGCACTCACACCTCATCCGCATCTAAGCAGCAAATCATGAGGAAAAAAAATCACTGTTTAACATCTTCCACATCTCACAATCACTGTTAGTTATCACTATATTATGTCTTATCTCAGAATACACTTTTCAATATATGCTCTGTGATGGTAAAATTTCCTTAAGCATTTATCCTTTAAAGTGAGCACAGTATGAAGCTATCTCAGTACAGGAATGTAGGAATATTGCAGGAGGAAAAGGCCGCCCTGTAGTTTTCATCATGGGTCAGGGGTGAGTGGCATGAGTGTGAGGTCATCCAGTGAAGCACTGCCCCAGCTATTGGCTGAGAATGTAGTTCCTCTGTGACCTTTCCAGTCTCGCCTGGTGATAACCCTTCCACAGCCTGGAAACCAGAGCCCCACTCAGACCTGTGCTCTAAAGGCCTCCTGCCAGGGCCTGTCCCAGGCCCCACTGTGAGCCCACATCCCTAGCTGCTGATCCCCTGCTAATCCCACTGGCACTGTGGAAAGTTGTCTATCACTTGCCGGCAACTCCTGCCAGCTCCAGGCTAACCAAATGAGGGAACGTCCCTGCTATCTAGTGGGCTGAACCATTCCTTCTCTTACAAGAAGGCCTGAATCCTTTCCAAGTTTGTTGTTGGTTATGCACATTCCCTCAGCTCTAGCATGCTGTATAATTTCCTTACATCTCACAGTTACTCTTTTATCATCCTTAATTCTTTATATGAAACATCCCTTGTTTAGTCTACTGTGTTGTTTCTATCTCCTGATTAGACCCAGAATGCTACAGTCACCAATGTACTTTTATAGCTATACAAATCAGGTAAAAATCTCTGCCCCTTACCTCTCTTCCTCCTAATCCCTTCCAACTCTGGGGGCACTAGATCAGCTCTATGAGTGGAAGGTGAAGGAAAAGCAGAAGAGAAAGTTGATAAAATAAAGAAATCACAAACTCCGTGCCCCATGGTAGTTTTCTTCAATCACCGCAGGCTTGATTCAAGAGAGATTAAGGGGAGAATAGAAGCTTCAATTAAATAAGCCTTGGGAATTATTATATATGATTGTGAATTTCTTAGTACTTAAAGCTAACCGGAAAAGCAACTGGATCTTCCTGAGACCTTATCCAGGGATAAGGAAGAAGAAGGCAAGAGAGAAGGACCAAAGAGGCTATGGTAAGAAAGAGAAACATCACTTTGTACTTGCACCTTGCCATACAAGCTTATTCAACATATTTGTTAAATTATTCTATTCTGAGATAAAGATTTCACAGAACTATTAAAATTGGACTCTGCTACTCTATAGACTACATGACTCTGCCAGTCATTTTCACCACTGTATCATTCAGCTACTGACAGATAAGATTGTCAATTCCAAATAATACCCTTTTTAATATTGTTGAAAGAATTGTTATAGCCAAAGGTCAAAGAAGATATGAAGAAAATATAACTAATAGTTAGTCAGAGGAAAACAACCACATTAAGTAGAAGTAGGAGTCTTAAAGTGAACCAGATTCCAATAATTTTTTTAAAAAAAATTAAGTCCTAGAGTGAAAGAACCCACTGGATATTTTTATCAGACTACAAAATTTATTAAGTAAAGGGCATCCCCTGACAAAGAATCACAAAATGTTTTTTAGACATAGGATATCTTCTTGTCCTTACCCCTTTCCCTGAAGTTTCTATTCCTCCCACAACAAACCTGGACTACTGCTGAACAGCCAGAAACAAGGAACTCTTTCTCTCCCAAAAAGAGCTCATCCCAGTTTCAGATAGAACAACTATTCAGAAAATGCTTTCTCTAATTAAGTTAAAAATATAACTACATTTCTAGTCATGCTTTCAGGAGAAACACAAAGATGAAACATCTACTTTCCTTATGACAGCCCTTCAAGTACCTTACTTGTTATATCCTTGGAGATTTTCTTTTCTCTAGGCAAATGAGCCACTATTTTATTTTTCATATGGCTTAGAATAGAGTTTTCTTACTCTTCTCTAAACACACACCAGTTATAAATGTCTTTTATGTATTTCCTTTAGATATCTTTTTTATTTATATATAATGAGAACTCTACAGTTGGCACAATATACAGACTACATGGCAGAACAGAGCAAGGCTGTCATCTCTTATGCTCAATATAGTCTACTTCTATAAGAGTAACCCAATCAATATTCTCACTCTACACATGCTTCCTGGGCAAGCTCATTCGTTTTTGGTGGTTTTAACCACCACAAATATGATCCCCTAGTGCCTAGTGCATATCAACAACTCATGCCTATTCTCACATTCTTGATGCATTACCCTAGCATCTACTCATTATCATTTCTGGATATCCCAGAGATACCTCAACCTCAACCTGTCCCAAATTATTCATCTCAATTAAAATCACTAATATTATTCCAGCCACACTAGCTAAAATGCACCATGCAGGGGCAAATATTAATCAAATATTTTCTCTTTGTCACTCTCTACATATCTATGATAAATATTTATTTTCACCCTCATGCTATTTAATTATTTACAATATTCTTCATATTGTTTCCTATGTCTCTACTATTTTACCCCCAACCCCACTTTTTCTGCTTCTCATTCAATACTTAACCCAGGCATCATCTCCTCCAGGAAGTGTGGATGGGAACAAAGTCAAGATCTTGGCTGGATCCTAGATAGAAATATAGCATACTTGGTGGTTTATGTCTACCACATCTCTCTCCAAACCATTCTCCTCTGATATAAATACACAACACACATTCCTCCCACCTCACTCTAAAATGCACTTAATTTCTTTTTTGATCTTGCACTGATTCTTTGTTCTTTTTATGCATTTTCTAAGACTTATTTTACTTACTTTTTACTTTCTTCATCCAAAATGAGATATACCTTTCACTAAACTTGTCTTTTACCTATTTTCTTGGATCAAGAAACTGGAAACCTTCGATTATTACGTCTTTACCACATATCAAGCAGCAAAAGAATCCCTTTCTAACATCATGGGGACTGAAGTCCCGTATTTCAAAGATTCCACAATACCTATCAAATGCATCAATTTACCCAGAAAGATATAAAAAGAATTCAGAGACACATAGCAAGTAGATAAAAGGGCCCTTAGAGATCACTGATTCCAAAACAGGCCCTCACTTGAGATCTCAGGGTCGGAACATAAACTCCATAATGAGGTGAACTGTGTTGGAGTCCTGGAGTCATTATTCATAACTGTTTCTAGACAAGTGCTTTAACTTCCCTAAGTTTCAGTTTCCTCATCTACAAAATTAGGATAATAATTCATAGTACCTAGCTCATAGGCTTTTAATGAGGATTAAATGAGATATAAAGTACTAGCACAAAGCTCAAAAGTGTTAACTATCAGATATATTCAAAATTGGCAGACTAGCTGGGGATTTAACTGGGACTCAGTCTCATATCTCCTTGTCTAATATTCATGACATTTTTAGAAATATGTGGTCTATTTTAGAAACAAGATATATGACAAAAAATGACGCTAACTCTTTGTTTTTCCTTTGCATGACTGCTTCAGCTACAATTTAGACTCATCGAAATTGCCAAGGGAAATTACTCAGTTAGAAGCATGATACTGGGCTGTGAAATATAGCACATACAGTTCATAGTACATCAAACTCCTGAATGCAATGAATTTTTAATTAACATAAACCTCCTTCATGAGCCTTCCTTTCTCCAATGTGGTCTCTGTAGGTTGTAACTGCTAAAAGAAAAATAGCAAAGCATTTCTTAGTTTTATCTGGCCTTGTCAACATTTTTATTTGTCTTATCCTCTCACAGTTTGTCAGTTTATGAAAGAATTTATTTAACACCTATTATATGTCAGGTACTCTCTTAGGTAATAGTTTAGGTATAACCACTGCTCTAGAAGAGTCCCAGCTAAATGGTGAGGAGGATGATGGGTGATATCATGAAAGAGTGGTGAAGGCATTAATTACTAATCTCACTTATTTGGCCATTGTGACCAAATTAGCTATATTATCATTAAGAAACAGCATCTCTCTTGTTGTAAAATATCCCTAGGAAACCCTAAATTAAAATGTTGCACTCTACAAAAGACTACTGTACTATAGTTTTAATATAAAATCTACATATAGGCACAGTGACATCAGTTAGAGTTGCCTGGTGCTCATTCTCCTCCACTCCCCAACAAAAAAGGACCAAACAACAAACTATGTTTTTGCCTCGAGTGATGGAGGAAGTAAACTACAGAGCACCAGGGGGAGGCTAAATCCCTGTGCAGCACAGAAGCCCAGGCCAGCACCACAGAAAGGGGAGCAAGGCATCCTCACTCTACCACACTGTCTACCCTGCCAGGATCAGCTCGGAGCCAGGGAAGACTTCTAAAATAGGAAAGGTAGCCAGGTGCAGTGGCTCACGCCTGTAATCCCAGCACTTTGAGAGGCCAAGGCGGGTGGATCACTTGAGGTCAGGAGTTCGAGACCAGCCTGGCCAACATGGTGAAACCCTATCTCTAATAAAAATACAAAATTAGCCAGGCATAGTGGCACACGCCTGTAGTGCCAGCTACTCAGGAGGCTGAGGCAAGAGAATCGCCTGAATCCGGGAGGCAGAGGTTGCAGTGAGCCGAAATCATGCCAAAGCACCCCAACCTGGGTGACAAGAGTGAAACTCTGTCTCAAAATAAGTAAATACATAAAATAAAGTAGGTAGGGGTAACCTGGAGACCATCAGCAGCCTCAATCACCACTGCAGATGCCAGAAGTCACTGCTACAAAAGAGTTACCCAGTCCCTGCAGGCCCCAAATCCAGTCTGGAGAGTTGCTAGGAGTCTGGACAGCTAGGCTTCCCCAGAGCAAGAACCCCACAGGAGCCCCACAGCTTGAGTTCATACTGCCCTGAAGGCCAGTAGCCACCAGCCCTCTCTAATCCTGAGGACCTGTCATCATTCCACTACATTTACTTCAGTATCTTGAGCACCAATACCCCAGCTGCCTGGTGTCTAGGCTTGAAGAAATGACCAAGACCCTGATGTCTTAATTCACGAGACATCCTATCCCGCAGAGAAGCAGGAGCAATTCCACAACCAGGAATTCCCTGCAGTCACCAAGTTTGAGTGCTCTGGCCCCCTAAATGACAGCAGGCATGGAGGTGGCCCTGTCTTCCGAGAGAGATTCCTGCACAGCTCCCCAACACACTGCACTTTCACCTGAACTAACAAGTAGTCCGGTGGTGCTTCCACCTGCCCAGAGAACCCATCACTCAGCATGCCAGCCTGCTGCACCCAAATGCACCTAGACTGACAACTAACCCAGTGCCCCCACTCACAGTACATGACCATACCACTGCCATCACAAACCTCTGCAGCATAGGGGACTGAGACAATTGCAGGCATCACATACAAAGATTATAGCTGAAGAATCTGGTTAAAGACCATGCTACTGAATCCACACAAAGCCAAAGCCAACTCCCAAATGAATGCACCATTCCCAAATGAAACTCTTGGACGCATCTACAGGAAAACAAAACAAAACAAAAAACCCTTTTCTATGAAAGTTACTCCACAAAATGTGAAATAAGAGGGTGTTCTACTAGATGCACAGACATCAATGTAGGGGCACAAGAAACATGAAAAAGCAAGGAAACTGATACTAATAAAAGGAACACAAGTCTCCAGTAATAGACTCCAAAAAAAGGAATATTTACAAAATGTCTCAAAATAAATTCAAAATAATGATCTTAAGGTAACTCAAAGATATACAATACAGACAAATAATTCCAGGAAATCAGGAAAACAACTTATGATCTGAATGAAAAATCCAATAGGTATCATTAAAAAGAGAACCAAACAGAAATCTGGCATCCAAAAAATTCAATGAATAAATTTTAAAGATACAGTGGAGAGTTTCGGCAACAGGCTAGACCAAGAAGTAAAAGAATTTCTGAACTTTAAGACAGGTCTTTTGAAATAACCTAGTCAGAGGAAAAAAATAAATAATTAAAAAGACTGAAGAAAGCCTATGACACTTGTGTGATAGCATTAAGCAAACAAAGTCACATTATAGGAATGTCAAAATAATGAAGAAAGGCACACAAAACCTGTTTAGCAAAATAATATCTGAAAACTTTCAAGGTCTTGAGAGAGATATGGACATCCAGATTCAGGAAGCTCAAAGTTGTCCAAAAAGATTCAATCGAAAAAAATCCTCACTAACATACATTATAATCAAACCATCAAAAGTCAAAAGCAAAAGAGAGGATTCTAAAAACTGCAAGAGAAAAATGTCAAGTCACCTACAAGGGAATACCCATTAGAATATCAGATTTCTCAGCAGAAACCTTCAGGCCAGGAAGACAGAATGGGATGATATATTCAAAGTGCTGAGAGAAAAACCAAAATAGTCAGCCAAGAGTTCTGTATCTGGAAAAGCTATCCTGCAGAAAGGAAGGAGAAATAAAGATCTTCATAGACAAGTAAAAACAGGGAATTCATCACCACACACTGGCCTTATAGCGAGTGCTTAAGAGAGTGCTACAAGTAGAAATGAAAGAACAATAATTATTACCATAAAATGCATGAAACTATAAAACTCACCAATATAGAGAAATCTATAATCATACTCAGAATAACTCAATGCTATAATGGTGCCATGTAAATCCTTCAATCCTCTCATGTGAAGATTTAAAGTCAAAAAGATCCAAAACATCAACAGCAACAATTAGTGGCTAAGGGACACACAAAAAATAAAGATGTAAATTAAGGCAATGAAAATACAAATTATGGGGAGAGGAAAAAAGTCTAGAGTATTTTTATGTAACCAAAGTTAAGTTGTGGGGGGAGGAGCCAAGATGGCCAAATAGGAACAGCTCCCATCTACAGCTCCCAGCGTGAGCATCGCAGAAGACTGGTGATTTCTGCATTTCCATCTGAGGTAATGTGTTCATCTCACTAGGGAGTGCCAGACAGTGGGTGCAGGTCAGTGAGTGAGTGCACCGTGCCCCAGCCGAAGCAGGGGCGAGGCATTGCCTCACTCGGGAAGCGCAAGGAGTCAGGGAGTTCCCTTTCCAGGGGTGACAGATGGCACCTGGAAAATCGGGCCACAACCACCCGAATACTGTACTTTTCCGACGGGCTTAGGAAATGGTGCCCCAGGAGATTATAGCCCGCACCTGGCTCAGAGGGTCCTATGCCCACGGAGTCTTGCTGATTGCTAGCACTGCAGTCTGAGATCAAACAGCAAGGCGGCAGCGAGGCTGGGGGAGGGGCGCCCACCATTGCCCAGGCTCGCTTCCGTAAACAAAGCAGCTGGGAAGCTTGAACTGGGTGGAGCCCACCACAGCTCAAGGAGGCCTGCCTGCCTCTGTAGGCTCCACCTCTGGGGGCAGGGCACAGGCAAACAAAAAGACAGCAGTAACCTCTGCAGACTTAAATGTCCCTGTCTGACAGCTTTGAGGAGAGCAGTGGTTCTCCCAGCACGCAGCTGGAGATATGAGAACTGGCAGACTGCCTCCTCAAGTGGGTCCCTGACCCCTGACCCCCGAGCAGCCTAACTGGGAGGCACCCCCCAGCAGGGGCAGACTGACACCTCACACGGCCGGCCAGGTACTCCAACAGACCTGCAGCTGAGGGTCCTGTCTGTTAGAAGGAAAACTAACAGAAAGGACATCTACACCAAAAACCCATCTGTACAGCACCATCATCAAAGACCAAAAGTAGATAAAACCACAAAGATGGGGAAAAAACAGAGCAGAAAAACTGGAAACTCTAAAAAGCAGAGTACCTCTCCTCCTCCAAAGGAATGCAGTTCCTCACCAGCAACGGAACAAAGCTGGACGGAGAATGACTTTGACGAGCTGAGAGAAGAAGGCTTCAGACGATCAAATTACTCCGAGCTATGGGAGGATATTCAAACCAAAGGCAAAGAAGTTGAAAACTTTGAAAAAAAATTAGAAGAATGTATAACTAGAATAACCAATACAGAGAAGTGCTTAAAGGAGCTGATGGAGCTGAAAACCAAGGCTCGAGAACTACGTGAAGAATGCAGAAGCCTCAGGAGCCAATGCAATCAAATGGAAGAAAGGGTATCAGCCCTGGAAGATGAAATGAATGAAATGAAGCGAGAAGGGAAGTTTAGAGAAAAAAGAATAAAAAGAAACAAGCAAAGCCTCCAAGAAATGTGGGACTATGTGAAAAGACCAAATCTACGTCTGATTGGTGTACCTGAAAGTGACGGGGAGAATGGAACCAAGTTGGAAAACACTCTGCAGGATATTATCCAGGAGAACTTCCCCAATCTAGCAAGGCAGGCCAACATTCAGATTCAGGAAATAAAGAGAACGCCACAAAGATACTCCTCGAGAAGAGCAACTCGAAGACACATAATTGTCAGATTCACCAAAGTTGAAATGAAGGAAAAAATGTTAAGGGCAGCCAGAGAGAAAGGTCGGGTTACCATCAAAGGGAAGCCCATCAGACTAACAGCGGATTTCTCCGCAGAAACCCTACAAGCCAGAAGAGAGTGGGGGCCAATATTCAACATTCTTAAAGAAAAGAATTTTCAACCCAGAATTTCATATCCAGCCAAACTAAGCTTCATAAGTGAAGGAGAAATAAAATACTTTACACACAAGCAAATGCTGAGAGATTTTGTCACCACCAGGCCTGCCCAAAAAGAGCTCCTGAAGGAAGCGCTAAACATGGAAAGGCACAACCAGTACCAGCCACTGCAAAGTCATGCCAAAATGTAAAGACCATTGAGACTAGGAAGAGACTGCATCAACTAACGAGCAAAATAACCAGCTAACATCATAATGACAGGATCAAATTCACACATAACAATATTAACTTTAAATGTAAATGTACTAAATGCTCCAATTAAAAGACACAGACTAGCAAATTGGATAAAGACTCAAGACCCATCAGTGTGCTGTATTCAGGAAACCCATCTCATGTGCAGAGACACACATAGGCTCAAAATAAAAGGATGGAGGAAGATCTACCAAACAAATGGAAAACAAAAAAAGGCAGGGGTTGCACTCCTAGTCTCTGATAAAACAGACTTTAAACCAACAAATATCAAAGAGACAAAGAAGGCCATTACATAATGGTAAAGGGATTAATTCAACAAGAAGAGCTAACTATCCTAAATATATATGCACCCAATACAGGAGCACCCAGATTCATAAAGCAAGTCCTGAGTGACCTAGAAAGAGACTTAGACTCCCACACATTAATAATGGGAGACTTTAACACCCCACTGTCAACATTAGACAGATCAACGAGACAGAAAGTCAACAAGGATACCCAGGAATTGAACTCAGCTCTGCATCAAGCAGACCTAATAGACATCTACAGAACTCTCCACCCCAAATCAACAGAATGTACATTTTTTTCAGCACCACACCACACCTATTCCAAAATTGACCACATAGTTGGAAGTAAAGCTCTCCTCAGCAAATGTAAAAGAACAGAAATTATAACAAACTATCTCTCAGATCACAGTGCAATCAAGCTAGAACTCAGGATTAAGAATCTCACTCAAAACCGCTCAACTACATGGAAACTGAACAACCTGCTCCTGAATGACTACTGGGTACATAACAAAATGAAGGCAGAAATAAAGATGTTCTTTGAAACCAACGAGAACCAAGACACAACATACCAGAATCTCTGGGATGCATTCAAAGCAGTGTGTAGAGGGAAATTTATAGCACTAAATGCCCAGAAGAGAAAGCAGGAAAGATACAAAATTGACACCCTAACAGCACAATTAAAAGAACTAGAAAAGCAACAGCAAACACATTCAAAAGCTAGCAGAAGGCAAGAAATAACTAAAATCAGAGCAGAACTGAAGGAAATAGAGACACAAAAAACCCTTCAAAAAATTAATGAATCCAGGAGCTGGTTTTTTGAAAGGATCAACAAAATTGATAGACCGCTAGCAAGATTAATAAAGAAAAAAAGAGAGAAGAATCAAATAGATGCAATAAAAAATGATAAAGGGGATATCACCACCGATCCCACAGAAATACAAACTACCACTAGAGAATACTACAAACACCTCTACGCAAATAAACTAAAAAATCTAGAAGAAATGGACAAATTCTTCAACACATACACCCTCCCAAGACTAAACCAGGAAGAAGTTGAATCTCTGAATAGACCAATAACAGGAGCTGAAATTGTGGCAATAATCAATAGCTTACCAACCAAAAAAAGTCCAGGACCAGACGGGTTCACAGCCGAATTCTACCAGAGGTACAAGGAGGAGCTGGTACCATTCCTTCTGAAACTATTCCAATCAATAGAAAAAGAAGGAATCCTCCCTAACTCATTTTATGAGGCCAGCATCATCCTGATACCAAAGCCTGGCAGAGACAACCAAAAAAGAGAATTGTAGACCAATATCCTTGATGAACATTGATGCAAAAATCCTCAATAAAATACTGGCAAACAGAATCCAGCAGCACATCAAAAAGCTTATCCACCATGATCAAGTGGGCTTCATCCCTGGGATGCAAGGCTGGTTCAATATACGCAAATCAATAAATGTCATCCAGCATATAAACAGAACCAAAGACAAAAACCACATGATTATCTCAATAGATGCAGAAAAGGCCTTTGACAAAATTCAACAACGCTTCATGCTAAAAACTCTCAATAAATTAGGTATTGATGGGACGTATCTCAAAATAATAAGAGCTATCTATGACAAACCCACAGCCAATATCATACTGAATGGGCAAAAACTGGAAGCATTCCCTTTGAAAACTGGCACAAGACAGGAATGCCCTCTCTCACCACTCCTATTCAACATAGTGTTGGAAGTTCTGGCCAGGGCAATTAGGCAGGAGAAGGAAATCAAGGGTATTCAATTAGGAAAAGAGGAAGTCAAATTGTCCCTGTTTGCAGATGACATGATTGTATATCTAGAAAACCCCATTGTCTCAGCCCAAAATCTCCTTAAGCTGATAAGCAACTTCAGCAAAGTCTCAGGATACAAAATCAATGTACAAAAATCACAAGCATTCTTATACATCAATAACAGACAAACAGAGAGCCAAATCATGAGTGAACTCCCATTCACAATTGCTTCAAAGAGAATAAAATACCTAGGAATCCAAAGTTAAGTTGTTATCAGCTTAAGATAGTCAATTTTAACTACAACATTCTTTATGTGAGCTTTGTGGTAACCACAAAGAATGAACATACACCAGATATGCAAATGAGAAAAACAAAGAAAACAAAGATTAGCACTAGAGGAAACCACCCAACCACAGAAGTAAACAAGAAAAAAGGTAAAAGGAAACAAAAGATTAAAAGAAAATGCCAGGAATAAGTCCTTACTTACCAGTAACAACTTTGCATGAAAATAGATTAAATTATCCAATTAAAAGACGTAGAGTGGCTGAATGGACAAAAGCAGCAAGACCCAAGTACATGATAACTACAAGAGATTCACCACACTGTTAAAGAAAAATATAAAATGAAAGGGAAAAAATGGAAAAAAACTATTCCATACAAACAAAATCAAAAGTGAGTAGGAGTAGCCACACTTATGTAAGATATAATAAACTTTAACCCAAAATCTACAAAAACAGACAAAGAAAGTCATTATATAATAGTAAGGGGATAAATCAATAAGAGGATATAGCTATTGTAAATAAATATGTACCCAACACCAGAGCTTCCAAATATATAAAGCAAATATAATTAGATCATAAAAGAGAGATAGAGTTAAATACTATAATAGTAGGGGACTTCAACATTCCGTTTTCAACAATCATGCCATCGAGACAAAAGATTAAAATAGAAATAGCAAATCTAAACTATACCAGAGGTCAAATAGACCTAACATACACTTATTAAGACAGAAACAGATTTAAACTATACCAGAGTCCAAATGGAGGTAAATACATTTACAGAACATTGCCTCCAATAGCTGAATATACATTCTTCTCAACTGCACATGGAACATTCTCCAGGATGAATCATATGTTAAGCCACAAAACAAATCTTAGCAAATTTCAGAAGAGAGACATCATAACAAGTATCTTTAAAGACCACAATGGTATAAAACTAGAAATTAACAACAAGAAAAACTTCAGAAATCTTACAAATACATGGAAGTTATACAACATGCTCCTAAATAACCAACACATCAATGAAGAAATGTAAAAGTTCCTTGAGATAAATAAGAACGGAAACACATCATACCAAAACCTAGGAGATATAGCAAAAGCAATTCTGAGAGAAAAGTTCATAGCAATAAATGGCTACATCAAAAAAGTAGAAAATAACTTCCAATTGCAAAACGGTAGCATATAAGCAAGCTGGTTTCACTTCTCCCACAGAAAACCAAAACTTAATATGCAATACTGAGATTATCACCAGCAATATCCAGAATTCAAATATGAGGATGAGTAAGTTCCAGGGGTCACAGAGAACTGAAAAAACTTCAAGCATATGGTAAGGAAACCAAATTTCTTTCAATACCCTTCTCCACAATCCACCTAGCACCAAAAGCACAGAAAACTTCCCCGACTCAGTTTCTACACTAAAAAAAAAAAAAACTTAGATTGAGGTAGACAACAAACTTCTCCACCATCTTGTGTTCCCTGGCAGAAGACATGTCCCTGCCTCAACCCACAGGAAGCCTTGTGAGTGCATGAAGAGGAAATATCCCTGAGGACAGCCAGAAACAAAGGTGGGAGGCAGGACTACCATCCCCAGCCCTGCAAACTCTGCTGTGTAACTCAGCCAAAGAAGAGGCCAAATCAGACTTGCTTTTTAGCAGCACCATGCTGTAGGAGGTACATTCTTCAAGTTTCCTGGGCACGAATCCCACACTGCCAGGGTAGCCCCTGTGGGACCTCTCCCATTTGGGCCAGCAGTGCTTCAGTTGTTTGCTAGAGCCAAAGCAAACCTGCGCTTAAGGTGTCATCAAGTGCCAAAAAGGAGGAAGCAACCTAGCAGGAAAAATAAATAAATAAGAAATTCAACATGTAAATTACAAAGAATATCTCATCAAATATACCCAATTAAAAAAACAAAACAAGCTAGACAGAGAAGACTTAAATAAATAGTACTTCAATGCAAAGACATAGATGTACATCTACAAGATACAACAGCAAACAGGGAAACATGTCCTCCCCAGACAAAGCAATGAACCAGCAACTGACCCTAACAAGATGGCAATATGTGAGCTCTCTGACCAAGAATTCAAAATAGCTGTTTTAAGGAAACTCAGTGGTGTTCAAGATAACATAGAAAAATAATTCAGAGGTTTATGAGAAATTTAACAAATATCAAAATAATTTTTAAAAATTAAACAGAAACATTGCAACCGAGAAATATACATTTGCTGAACTGAACTGCTAGAAGAAAACATTGGAGAAACTCTCCAGAACATTGGTCTGGGCAAATATATTTTGTGCAAGACCTCAAAAGTACAGGCAATACACTTTGGGAGGCCAAGATGGGCAGATCACTTGAGCTCAGGAATTCTAGACCAGCCTGGCCATTATGGTGAAATCCCATCTCTTCCAAAACTACAAAAATTAGCCGGGCATGGTGATGCATGCCTATAGTCCCAGCTACTCAGAAGACCAGGGCAGGAGTATCCTTGGAACCAAGGAGGTAGAGGTTGCAGTGCATGCCACTCCACTCCAGCCTGGGCAACAGAGTGAGACTCCATCTCAAAAAAGAAAAAAAAAAAAAGGTATAGGCAATAAAATCAAAAAATGGACAAATGGAATTACATCAAGCTAAAAGGTTCCTGCACAGCAAAGGAAACAATCAACAAAGTGAAGAGACAACCCACAGAATGAGAGAAAATATTTGCAAACTATCCATATGACAAGGGATTAATAGGATTAATAACCAGAACATATAAGAAACTCAAACAACTCTATAGCACAAAAACAAATAATTCGATTTAAAGATGGGCAAAAGATCTGAACAGACATTTTCTAAAAAGAAGACATACAAATAGCCAACAGGTATGTAAAAAAATCTTCAACATAATTAATCATCAGAGAAATGCAAATCCAAGCCACAATAAGATATCTCACTCCAGTTGGAATGGCTTTCATCAAAAAGGGAATAATTGACACTGGCAAAGATATGGAGAAAGGGGAACCTTCATATAAAGTTGAAGAAATGTAAATTAGTACAGCCACTGTGGAAAACTGCATGGAGTTTCCTTAAAAAAATTACAAATAGAACTACCACGTGATCCAAAAATTCCACCACTGGGTATATATCCATAGGAAATGAAATCAGTACATCGGAGAGATATCTGGACTCTAATATTTATTGCAGCACTATTCACTATATTCAAAATACAGAATCAACCTCAATGTCTAACAGATGAATGTATAAAGAAAACGTGGTGAATGTGTGTACATTGTGTGTATGTGTATATACACACACATATATTGTGTATTCATATGCATATATATACACACACACAATATGTATATATATGAATGTGTGTAGATACCATATATGGTATATATGCATGTGTGTATATATACATATATGTGTATATATATACACATATACATACATGTATACAGTATTTATATATACATACACATATATGTACACACCACATATGGTATACACACACGTATATATATACAGATTGTGTGTATGCATATATATACACACAATGTATAGTATTCCATTCTATATTTATATACACACACCATGGAATACTATTTAGCCATAAAACAGAATAAAATCCTGTCATTTTCAACAACATGGATGAACCTGGAAGACATTATTCTTTTTTTTTTTTTTTTTTGAGACAGATTCTCGCTCTGTTGCCCAGGCTGGAGTGCAGTGGCGTGATCTCGGCTCACTGCAAGCTCCACTTCCCGGGTTCATGCCATTCTCCTGCCTCACCCTCCTGAGTAGCTGGGACTACAGGAGCCCACCACTACGCCCGGCTAATTTTTTGTATTTTTAGTAGAGACGGGGTTTCACCGTGTTAGCCAGAATGGTCTCGATCTCCTGACCTCATGATCCGCCCGTCTCGGCCTCCCAAAGTGTTGGGATTACAGGCGTAAGCCACCGTGCCTGGCCCTGGAAGACATTATTCTTAAGTAAAGTAAACTAGATATAGAAAGACAAACACTGCGTTATATCACTCGTATTTGGTATCTAAAAAAAAAATTGGTTTCATAGAAATACAGGGTATAATAGTGGTTACCAGAGGTTGTGGAGAGTAGGAAAAAAGGAGGCACTGGAAGAGGTTGGTCAATGATACAAAGTTACAGTTAGACAGTAAGAATAACTTCTGGTGTTCTTTACACAGTAGGGTGGCTGTAGAAAATAACAACACAGTAAATATTTCAAGCTAGTTAGAAGAAAGGATTTTGAATGTTATCACCACAAAGAAATGATAAATTTTTAAAGTGAGGTATATGGTAATTACTCTGATTTGATCATGTATACATGTATTGAAATACCACAGTGGGCCAGGCAGCGTGGCTCATGCCTGTAATCCCAGCACTTTGAGAGGCTGAGGCAGGAGGTTCACTTTAGCCCAGCCTGCACAACATATCAAGATCCTGTCTCTTCAAAATATCAAAAAACTAGCCAGGCATGGTGGCCAGCACCTCTGGTTCCAGCTACTTGGGCGGCTGAGGTAGGAGGGTCACTTGAGCCTGGGAGTTTAAGGCTGCAATGAGTCATGATTGTACCACTGCACCCCAGCCTGGGCAACACAGTGAGACCCTGTCTCCAAAATAAACAGATAAATAAAAAAATTAAAAGATAAAAACTAAAAAAAATCACACTGTAACCCATAAATATATAATTATTATATGTCAGTTATAAATAAAAAATAAATAATGAAAAAATATTAGATGTGAGAGAGATGAGGATACAAAAATAGCAGTAAAATGAGACAAACGTATACAAATGCTAAATTATGGCATATATAAGTGGCCTTGAGAAAGAAAATAGATACATTTTGTTTGGATAATCAAGAAAGTCTCCCTAAAGCCCTTACATTTGGAATAGGTCTCAAAGTTTGCAAAGGATAGGCCAAGGTAGGTAAAAGTTTCTAGACAAAAACAATAGAATAAATATAAGCCTATAATCTTGAAAGTACTATGTTTGCGACTAGTGAATGGACGAGTGGGTGAAGATACTCTTACAGTAACCCAGAATTCAGGGCTTAATGCGATGCACCTATGTTATATTCATCTTTGAACACCTAGATTCTCTCACATACTGGCACCTGCCCCACAGTAAATAATTGAGGGAAGGAGGAAAGGAGGGATGGAAGAAGGGAAAGAAGGAAGATATCAGACATAAGCACCAATCTGAACAGACGTCTCAGAAGTGTCAACTTTGAATCCAAGTTCAAATAAATCAACTTGAAAATGAAGAAGAAAATTATATATACATATATACGTAGCGAAGAAATAAGAACACTGACTATGTATAATGATTTTAAGGAATTGTTCATTTTTATTCATGGTAGTGGCACTGTGGTTATATTTTTAAACTCCTTACGTTATATAGATTGATGCTAAAGCTATCCATAAATAAAATGATATAATGTTGGTAGTACTTCAAAATAATTTCATGGTGAAGGGCAAATAGTGGGTTAGAATACAAATAAAAACTGTATTAGCCATGTATTGATAGCTGTTAAAAACAGTTGATGGATACATGGAGGTTCACAATATATTTTCTTTACTTGTGTATAAGCTTGAAATGCTATATGACAAATATTAGCAAGAAAGAATAAACGCCTTTAGAAAACTTTCGATAAAATATTCTGCAGAATTCTACAGTAAAATTAATGTTCTACGATAATTTTTACCATGGAAAACTGCTTCATGTAAATTATGCCAGCAGATTTTACCCTCACTTGTAGTATTTAATTTTTATAAGAATAATTTCATGTATTTTTCTATAATAAAAATAAAATTTAGAAAATAAAATATTCAATTTGAAATTAATTGTCATGTCACCTTTTACTCCAAAATATTCCTCTACCTTCTTTACATGTATATTAAATTTTTGATTGTTTATATTTTGGCTATAAGCAAGAATATTCACTCAATATATATGTGTGAATATATACTCAATATATTGAGTATATATTCAATATATATTCAGTATATACCCAATATACATATTGAGAATATTCACTCAATATATATATTCACTCAATAACTATGTGCACAATACATGAATAAGGCATAGCGCCTACTCTTAAGGAATGCGTTAGTCAGTGAAAGAGTCTAGTGTCATTGGCCAGTTATAGATTTATTCATTTTAATGGCTGGGTTGAGCATGCCCCCAGATTCTTACAACTTTAAGCTGAAAAGATAATATTCAAAGGATTTAGTTATCAGAATCAAATGAATGTCATTTTTTAGTGAAACCCATGGAGAGCAACAGTCTAGAGAAATACATCAAGAGAAACTTCTGAAAGCGTATGTATGGTAATTTCAAACTATGACCATTACAGATAAACTTTTGGAAACATTTAGAATATTTCTCGGGTTACCTTTACATAAAAGGTGATGTTTCAGGTCTGGCCAACTCAAATAGACATCCATGCAAATACCAAAAATTAAACACTGAAGATTTCTACTTTCCTAATTTAATTTTGAGAGATTTGGAAAAGTTCATTGTTTTTGTTCAATTATATCGAGGAAATTTTTTCAAAAAATTTTTAAAAGAATTTTTTAAAGTTTATCAAAACTCATTTGTTCCATTTGTTCCAAACTCTATACACAGAATTCAGAATTACAGAATTTAACAATATCTCTCTGGGTCCCTGTCTACTTTTTTTTTCCACCGCGAAGGTGAAAATAATCTGAGATATTTTAGGTTAAAAAAATATATCCTTCAGCTTGTTAATTTTGAGCCACCACAATTCAGAGTGATTCATTGAAGCCGTGAATAAAGAATGTCACTGAAATAGTGAGATGGCCTGAACCACTTTAGAAATTAATGGACTGACTGTGATATACTGGTGTCTCTTTCATGCATCTATAATTGGAGTGCCAATTTATTTCCAATCATTTCAAGCACTGTAATTATAAAGCATCATCGTTGCCTGTTTTAACATTCATATGGGAAGCTGCTACATGAATGCTAGCCAGGGACCAATATTTTGCAACTGAGATACATGAACAAAATATGAGAAAATACAAGGCCTGTTTTGTTTTTCAAAGCATGAACCTTGGTCAAGGTGGGCAGCGTTTAAGGAGGCAGTAGAGCTGCTCATGAATTTTTCTTTTTTTTTTTTTTGAGACGGAGTCTCACTCTGTCGCCCAGGCTGGAGTGCAGTGGCGTGATCTCGGCTCACTGCAAGCTCCGCCTCCCGGATTCACGCCATTCTCCTGCCTCAGCCTCCCGAGTAGCTAGAACTACAACCGCCCACCACCACGCCTGGCTAATTTTTTGTATTTTTAGTAGAGACGGGTTTCACTGTGTTAGCCATGATGGTCGCCATCTCCTGACCCCGTGACCCGCCCGCCTCGGCCTCCCAAAGTGCTGGGATTACAGGCATGAGCCACTGCGGCCGGCCTGAAATTCACTTTTATAACACCATTCACATTCATCAGTTTCTTCCGATCTCACTTCTACCAGGTAGACAACATCTTCAGCCTAACTGACCTCTGTTCTCTACCTATGCAAGGAGGAATTAAATCTTGCCAAAACACCTTTAAGTATGCCACAAAACCTTCTCCAAAGCTTTCAATTATTCTTCATTGTTTGAAAAATAATAAACCACCTCCTTTACCTGGTATTTAGAAACCTACACAATTCATTTGTAATGTACCCTTGTGAACTTATTTCTACTAATGTGAAATAAATGTTGTTCTGTAAAAAGCAATTAATAATTAGTGTGATTTTTGAGTTGTAATATTTGCAGAATTTGAATTTCAATTCATCAAATATTTAGTACCAATTTAAGTGCCATATTTTCATACTCATTATGAAAATTACAATAATGGGAGTTTTATGGGTACATAAAATTGTAATAATGATAACTACTTTAACAGTGAGTAAGTAAAAAATTATGTGTCATTAAATCAATAAGAAAATTGAAAGCTTATGTGAGAGGCTATGAAATAGAAAAGGTTCTATAGGATAGGCAGAAGGGAAGGGGGAGACTTTTAACCAAAATGCATATTCAAAGCTCACATTCCTCCCTAGGAACAGCAAAATTGACAAAGCACTCTGGTCCCAATTATAGCAACTAAGAAGATAGTAATACAATCTTTCTTTTGATCTTGGCTGGTAAACAGCAATCCATGTGAACTATACAGAGCTGGGGTCATAACAGTGACTAAGTAGTGGTAAATTTATATGGATAATTAGAATAGTGTTTGCTGATATCAGTTTATATGAGGAATCTTATTATTAGTGGTAAAGCACAATGGAAATTATGAATAGTGATTAATATAAGTAAATCTATAATTGAATTTATACTGATGGTCTAATTAGAAAGATAATCTAAAACCATAAATTTGCTGTGAAAAGGAAAGACAGACGGAAATAAAATATTTAGTCCCTGTATGTGCTCCCAACTCTGCCAGCTCTTCATATTCAGTATTTCACTTTAACCTCACAGAAGCCTTAAATTGTCAGAGGTGACTAAAAAAGCTCATCAAAAATAAACAACTTTCTCAAGGTCAATCAGCTAGTAGATTGAGAACTGCCATTTGAACACAGGTCTTCCAGACTCAAAAGTTCTGTCTTTCATTTCACTAAACTTTGAAAGGAAATGATAAACAACTGACTAAAGAAGATATAAACTGAAATTTGGACATTTCATATTCTCATGCAATAATAAGCTGAGGAGAAAGTATTTTATAGAGAGGAATCTTGAAAAGAGTAGTGGCTCCTTTCTTGTGGACCAAGCAACCGTTAATCCATTGATCCATGTATCCATTCATCCACTGAAACTTCCAACCATCCACTGTGACACTAACCGGACACTCTGGATGCATTTTGGTAAAGATAATTATCAGTGCAGAAGGGGCAATTTTGTTATTGGACATTAATGTGGCTGTGAGTGTGCCTATGGATAAATAAGAAAGCAACTGCTGAAAATCAGAATTCTAAATACTTTTGCCTTTTACTATAAGTCTTCTTTATTGCATTACTAAAATATATGTATATTACATTTTTACTTTACATGTGTTCACCATATTTTCTAATTTTCCAAGGAGTAAACAAACTAATATAGTGTAGATCATCTCGGGGCACAAAAATAGACTGTGTACAACAAGGAAAAAAAATAGTAGTTACTTGTGTGTGTGTGTGTGTGTGTGTGTGTGTTTTTAAGTTTTTAAAACTAGTAGTTCCGTCCGGGCATAATGGCTCACATCTGCAATCCCACCACTTTGGGAGGCTGAGGCAGGTGGATCACTTGAGGCCAGAAGTTTGAGACCAGGCCAGCCAACATGGCAAAACCACATCTCTACTAAAAATACAAAAAAAAAAAAAAATAGCTGTATGAGGTGGCACATGCCTGTAATCACAGCTACTCAGGAGGCTAAGGCAGGAGAATTGCTTGAACCTGGAAGACAGAGGCTACAGCGAGCTAAGATCGCACCACTGTACTCCAGCCTGGGTGACAGAGCGAGATTCTGTCTCAAAAAAGAAACAAAAAAGCTAGTTCTTTTGTTCGTAGAAAAATAAACCCTACTTTAAAAAATCGTTAATTTCAAAGGCCCATGAGCTTGCGAAATAGGGAATACCCTTATTAATACCCTTGGTACTTAGTATTCCACTAAGATGTCAATTATGTCTCTCATGCTATGTTGTTAACATAATATGACAATGTTGGAGGATGAATAAATAAATGACCACATTGATAGTTCTAATTAATGTATTTATAATCAGGTGAGTTACAAAATATATCTGTTCAGTTTTTGCTGGTCAATTTTTAAATTTTTTTAATCAATCACTGGAAAAAAATTCAGAAGACAAAATTATCAACTCAAATTAGGGAGATGCTACTGAGGACAATAGACTGAAACATCTCGACATCCTTGTAAAGCAAGCCAAATTACCATAATGAAATTTAATGAAGATAAATGTAAACAATTCACTAAGCCTCTAAAAATCAAATACACACATACATTATGATTAAGACATTAAGTAATTGCCAGTTGTGTATAAAAGGCCTAGACAAAAGCTGACAGTAAGCTCAATAAGAGCCGATATTATGATATCAAAACAGCTCATTTAATCTTAGACTGCAGTATTAGAAATGCAATACACAAATAGAAGAAGTACATTCCCACTGTATTTTGTGCTGACCACGTACATAAAGTATTACTTTCATGTATGGGCAAAATATTAAGTGAGGCACATTAAAAACAATATATAGAAACAAGGTCAAAGGACAAATAATTATGATGACCTTAAAAAAAAAAAAAAAACTAAAGCTGTGCTCACATATTAGGAAAACGGCAATATGAAAGCTGAGCTACCCAGAGGCAGAGAGCAGACCTAGGACAAATGCAAGTGAAGGGAATGCATTTCAGTGACCTTTTTGGAGAGGCAGTGAATTCCTAGGTATTGACATAGCTGAAAACAATCAGGTTTCTATCAAATGGTTTGTGCTACATCTATTGAGGTGATTGTAAAGCTTTTTCACCTGAATAGAAACATATTATATTACATTAATTGATTTTTAAAATGTTAAGCCAGTGATATACTCTTGAAATAAATCTGGCTGGTCATGCTATATCATCTTTTTTATGTATTACTAATCTTAATTTATTATTTAGGATTTTTGCTTCTGTATTTATTTTTTCTTAATTCTCACAATAGCAACCTCAGTCTGGTTTTGTTCATAGATGAGGAATCTGAAGCTCACAAAACTTATTAGGCATTTACTCAAGGTCACATAGTGAGCAAATACAGTAGTTGGACTTTAACCCGGATTTGTCTTGTTCCAAGACTTGGATTCTTCCCATTATATTACACATAAACCAGCATCTTTCTGGTTCTAGAAATGTCAAGGATAAATCAAGTGCAAATTATTCACACAAGACACACACAGCATGTCCCAATCCTATTTTACTTGCGTATTCTCACAATATGACAGTACATGTCAAATTAATAGGAAGGCAAAATGGTTAATGCAAAGGGCAAAGACACTAGACTTTTAAATTCTGGCTCTCTCACTAATGAGCCATGCGATTTTAGCTTCCCTGGGCCTTCAATTTTTTAATCTAAGAAATGAAGCTAAGACTTCCAGTTTCTGGTTTGACATGTTAAAATCTTGGAAATCATCACCCCATCCTACCAAGTAGAAAGCTGAACAAACTAAAAATACAGCTCTTCTTAGATTTATTAGAAAAAATAGGTCACACAGGCCGGGTGCGGTGGCTCAGGCCTGTAATCCTAGCACTTTGGAAGTCTGAGGAGGGCAGATTGCCTGAGATCAGGAGTTCGAGACCAGCCTGGGCAACATGGTGAAAGAAACCCCATCTCTCCTAAAATACAAAAAATTACCCGGGCATGGCAGCGTGCACCTGTAGTCCCAGCTACTCTGGAGGCTGAGGCAGGAGAATTGCTTGAACCCGGGAGGCAGAGGTTGCAGTGAGCCGAGATCGCGCCGCTGCACTCCAGCCTGGGCGACAGAGCAAGACCCAGTCTCCAAAAAAAAACAAAAAAAAAAAATAAAAAGCAAGAAAAAGAAAAGAAAGGAAAAATTAGATCACAGAACAAAAATTAGATCACAGAACAAACTGCTGCCCCCAAAATTGGAGAGACAAATGGGCCCCTACAGGGCAAAACAGCTTGACACAGCAGAAACCCATAAGCAGAAACCTCCATGGGAACCAATAGCAGGTAGAAAAACCTGAGCTGTAATTGATAAATTATCGAAGTCTTAGTGTGGACAAACCAGAGAGATAAAAGAAAAAATATAAGAGGACCAAGTCACATGGGAAACCTACATTTTGAGAGTTTTACCTCCATTTCGAAAATCTACCAGGTTCTCACAAGAAATATTGTAGAAAAATTTCTTCAAGCTTCCTGCATAGGGAGGGTAAAAGTAACCTTTTGAAATATGCCAGACCATCTACTCTTCTTAACAAGGCCATCACACACAAACACACACAAAAAACTATTCCCATTTTACTAGAGTCTAAAGTACTAAAGTATTGGGAGTTTTATGAGAGCCTAACTAAATTAGTGGAAGAGAACTATCCAACTCTAGCCTGCTCTAGCCTCCCGTGTGAGAGAACTGAAAAACTCAACCCCAGCCCTCTCTAGACTTTTATGTGGAGGAAGGGACACATCCAATAGCAGCCAACTCTAGCCATTTTGTTTCACCTAGGGAAGTGAAAAATAATTGAGGATCACTTGTGAAATTCACAATGCAGCGCAGAGGCTCACCCAAAGATTACGACCTAATCATAGAACTATAGAATGCTATCCTTTGCCCCACACCTTACCACATCACTAAAGGCTTATTTATTACAGTTTTTTTCATCCAGTACATCATGTCTAGCTTTCAACAAATAATTATAAAAAGACAAAACCACATTTTGAAGAAACAGAAAGCAACAGACTCCAAATCAGATATGGCAGGGATGTTAAAATTATCAGACTGTAAATTTAAAACAACTACCATTAATATACTAAGGGCTCTAATGGATAAACTAGGCAACATGTTAGAATAGATGGGCAATGTAAGCACAGAGATGAAAATTCTAAACAAATCAAAAAGAAATGCTGGGGATTAAAAATACTACATCAGAAATAAAGAATGTATCTGATGGGCTCATTAGTAGACTGTACATAGCTGAAGAAAGAACCTCATCAGCTTGAAACTCATCAACAGAAACTCAGACAGAAAAGAAAAGAGAAAAAAACTGAAAAAATTTCCCAGAATATCTAAGAACTGTAGGACCAAAAATAATGTAATGTATCCATAAGGGGAATACCAGAGGAGAAAGAGAAAAGAAAAGTAAAGAAAAAAAGGAAGGGAGAGAAGAAAGGGAAGGAAGCAAGGAAGGAAGGGAGGGAGGGAAGAAAGAAAGAAGGGAAATATGTGAAGCAATAATGACTAAGAATTGCTCAAAACTTTAAGTTAGGAAGCTCAGAGAATGACAACAGGGGTAAATGCTGAAAAAAATTGTTAAGGAATATTCTACTTAAATTAGAAATAAAGATAAAGAAAATTCTTAAAAGAAACCAAAGGAAAAATATCTTATTTTTTGAAAAGCAAAGATATGAATTACATCCAGCTTCTCCTCAGAAACCACGCAAACAAGGCAAGTGGAGTGTAATGTTTAAAGTGTTTAAAGTAAAAATCACCAATCTAGAATTCTCTGTCTTGAAAATTATCCTTTAAAAGTGAAGGACAAATAAGTCTTTCTCAGACAAACATAAGAGAATTTGTTGACAGTAGACCGTTCTTACAAGAAATGTTAAAAGAAGTTGTCAGAGAAAAGAAAAATAATTTGCTCAGAAACTTGGGTGTATATAAATGAAGACGACTAGAGAAGAAATAAGTGAAGGTGAAATAAGAACTTTTTTTTAATTGATTTGACAGATAACAGTTTATTCAAAATAATAGCAACAATATAACTGACTATGCATATATGTGTGTGTATACATATATGTATATGCATGCTTAGGTGTGAGTAAAATAAATGACAGCCATGAGAAAAAAAAAAGGAATTGGTATTATTTCACTATTATAAGTTATGTGCACTATCCAAGAAGTGGTATAGAGTTATTTCAAAGGGGACATGCATTCATTATAAATGTGTATCACAAACCCTAAGGCAACCACAAAAATGTATTTTACAAAGTATAATTAATATGCTAATAAAGGAGATAGAATGTAATTATATAAAATGTTCAATTAAAACCACAAAAAGAGGCTGGGTGCGGTGGCTTACACCTGTTATCCAGGACTTTGGGAGGCTGAGACAGGCGGATCACAAGGTCAGGAATTTGAGACCAGCCTGGCCAATATGGTGAAACCCGTCTCTACTAAAAATACAAAAATTAGCAGGGCTTGGCAGCAGGTGCCTGTAGTCTCAGCTACTCAGGAGGCAGATGCAGGAGAATAGCTTGAACCCGGGAGGCAGAGGTTGCAGTGAGCCGAGCTCACGCCACTGCACTCCAGCCTGGGCAACAGAGTGGGACTTCATCAAAAAAAAAAAAAAAAAAAAAAAAAAAATAGAGAATAAATATAGTAACAAAGGTAAAGGGCAGAAAACAAAAAAGCAGTAATGAAATGATGTATATTAATCCAACTATATAAATAATTACGTTAAACATCAATTATCTAAATAAATTAATTAAAATAAATTGAGGATCAAAAAACAACAGCCAGTTATATATTGCCTAAAAGGAAGCTGCTTTAAATATAAAGACACATTATAGATGAAAAGTAAAAGATGGAGAACAATATACCATGCTAACACTAAACAAAAGAAAGCTGGAGTGGCTATATTAATTTCAGACAGAACAGACTTTGGAATAAGGAAAGTTTATCAGAGATAAGGAGGATCATTACATAATGATAAAGGAGTCAGTTCTCCAGAAGACTTAATCTTTAATCTTATGTGCCTAATGACAGCGTGTCAAAATATGTGGGGCAAAAATGACTAAAACTGTAAGGAGACATAGATAAATCTGCAATTACAGTTGGAGGTGTCATCACCCCTCTACTAAAAAAAAATACACAGCTACAACAAGCAGAAAATCATTAAGGACATAGTTTATACAGCACAATCAAACCACTAGATACAATTTCATCTATAGACGACTACATTAACCAACAGCAAACTACAGGTTCTTCTTACTTTCACATAGAACATGAACCAAGATAGACCACATTCTCAGCCATGAAACACACTTTAACAGATTTAAAGAATAGAAACCATTTAATATCTTGCTTTCAGACTACAATGGAATTAAACTAGAAATTAATAACAGAAAGATAGCTGAAAAATCTCAAAGTACTTTAATATTAACATACTTCTAAAGGGTCAAAGAAGAAATCACAAGAGAAATTTGAAAGTATTTTGAATTAAATAAAGATGAAAGTAAAACATATCAAAATTTGTGGGAATATAGCTAAAGCAGTGCTTAGAGGGATATTTGTAGCACTGAATTTATATATTAGAAAAGAATAAAAATCTAAAATCAATAATCTAAGCTTTTACCTTAGAAAAACAGAAAAAAAAGAGAGAAAATTAAATCCATTTTTGACAAAGTGTCACTCTGTTACTCTGTTGCCCAAGCTGGAGTGCAGTGGTGCAATCTCGGCTCACTGCAACCTCCAACTCCCGATTCAAGCGATTCTCCTGCCTCAGCCTCTGGAGTAGCTGGGACTATAAGTACATGCCACCATGCCTGGCTAATTTTGTATTTTTAGTAGAGACGGGATTTCACTATGTTGGCCAGGCTGGTCTTGAACTTCTGACCTCATGATCCGCCCACCTCAAATAAATATTAATGCAGAAATCAGTGAATTTGAAATAAGGAAACTAATAGATAAAATCAACAAAACCAAAAATTTATTCTTTAAAAATATAAATAACATCATAAGCCTCTAGCCAGGCTAACAAAGAAAAACGAGAGAACATAAAGCACTAAGATTATAAACTAAAGAGAGAGCATTAATACAGATATTGTGCACATTAAAAAATATAATAAATACAATGAACAACACGAATTGCCTACAAATTTAATAACCTAAACAAAAAAGACCAATTCCTTGAAAGATACCATCTACAAAGGCTCATGGAAGAAGAAAGAGACAATATGAATAGGCTTCTGCCTATTAAATAAATTAAAATAATAATTAATAACTTCCAAAAGAGAAAAACCAGACCCAAATAAGTTCACTGGTGAACACTTAAGGCTGAAATTATACCAGCTCACTACAAGTTTGTCAAAAAGATAGAAGCAGGCGGAATACTTTCTAACTCATTTTATGTGGCCATTATTACACTAATATAAAAACCAAAGACATTATAAGAAAACTACAGACCAATATCTCTCATGAATACAGTTGCAAAAATCCTTAACAAAAGTTTAGCAAATAAAACCTGAATATGAATAAAAAGAATTATATACTGTGAGCAAGTGGGATTTAACTCAAGTATGCAAGGTTGGTCCAACATTCAAAAACCAATTTAATGTAATCAATCACATCAACAGGCTAAAAATGATTATATCAATAGGTGAAAAAAAGCATTGGATTGGCCGGGCACAGTGGCTCATGCCTGTAATCCCAGCACTTTGGGAGGCCAAGCTGGGTGGATCACGAGGTCAGGAGATCGAGACCATCCTGGCTAACACGGTCTCTACTAAAAATACAAAACAAAAAATTAGTCAGGTGTGGTGGTGGGCGCCTGTAGTCCCAGCTAGTTGGGAGGCTGAGACAGGAGAATGGCATGAACCTGGGAGGCGGAGCTTACAGTGAGCCAAGATCGCGCCACTGCACTCCAGCCTGGGCAACAGAGCAAGATTCCGTCTCAAATAATAATAATAATAATAATAATAAGCATTTGATTAAATTCATTATATATATTCATGATAAAATCTCTTAGCAAACCAGGAATAGAGCCAAATTTCCAAATTTGATGATGAACATCTACTGGAAACCTATAGCTAACATTATATTTAGACTCAAAGCTTTCCCACTAAGATCAGGAACATGGCAAGGATTTCCCTCTCACCACTTTTCTTCAGTATTACCCTAGAAGCCTTAGCTAATGCAATTAGACAAGAAAATATATATTGATTTGAAAGGAAGAATTAAAAATTTATATGTTCACAGATGATGCAATCACCTATGTAAAAAAAATCTGAGACAATCAATATGCTGGAACTAATAAGCAATCACAGCAAGGTTGCAGGACACAAGGTTAATATTCAAAAATCAATTGCTTTCAAATATGCCAACAATGGACAAGAGGAATTTAAAATTAAAAACACAATACCATTTAAATTACCACACAAAAAATAAAATACTTGGGTATAACTCTAACTGAATATATATATAATCTACATGAGGAAAACTACAAAACTCTGATGAAATAAATTAAAGAAGAATTAATTCCATATTCACCGGTAGAGTGACTCAATATTGTTAAGTCAGTTCTTCCCAACTTTATCTATAAATTCAATGTAATCCCAATCAAGATATCAACAAATTATTATGTTAATATCAAAACTAATTCTAAAGATTTTTGTGAAATAGCACAAGACCCATGTAGCCAATGAGATATTGGAAGAGAAGAACAAAGTCACAGAACTAATTCTACATGACTTAAAAGTCTTACTATAAAGCTAGAGTAGTCAATACAGTGAAATATTTGTGAAATAATAGACAAATAAATCAATGAAACAGAATAGTGGACCCAGAAAATGACTCACACAAATATAGCTAACAATATTTGGCAAAGGAGCAAAAGCAATACAATTGAGTAAAGATAATCTTTTCAACAAATGATGTTGGTACAATGATATCCACATGCAAAAAAAAAAAAAAGAATCTAGACAGACTCTGCACCTTGCACAAAAAATAATACAAAATGGATCATAAACCTAAATCTAAAACACAAAACTTTATATCTTCTAGAAGATAACAGAGCAGAATATCTAGATGACCTTGGATATGGTGATTAAGCTGGACTTCATTAAAATTAAAAACTTCTGTTCTATGAATAACGGTGTCAGGAGAATAAGAAAATAAGCCATAGATTAGGAAAAAATAATTGTAAAAAATTATCTCTGATAAAGAAATGATATCTAAACTATACAAAGAAATCTTAAAACTCAACAATAGGGGCTGCTCTGCCTATGGAGTAGCCATTTGTTTATTCCTTTAAAAAAAAAAAAACTCAACAATAGGGAAATGAACAACCCAAATAAAATTGGTCAAAAGATCTGAACAGGTACCTCATCAAAGAAGATACACAGAGTCAAATACATTTATGAAAAGATGCTTAACATCGTATGTCATTAGGGAGTTGCAAATTTTCAAAAAATGATAAGCTATCACTATATATCTATTAGAATGCCCCAAATCCAAAACATTGACAAAACTAAACGTTTGCAAGAATATGGAGCAAAAGAAACTCTCATTCATTGCCAATGGAACTGCAAAATTGTACAACCTCTTTAGAAGATGGTTGGCAATTTCTTACAAAACTAAACATACTCTTACCATGTAATCCAGTAATTGTGCTTCTTGGTATTTACCCATATGAGATGAAAATTATGTCCACGCAAAAACTGCCACATGAATGTTCAAAGCAGCTTTATTCATGATTACCAAAATGTAGAAGCGACCAAGATGTCCTTCAGTAGGTTAATGAATAAACTGTGGTATATCCAGACAATGAGCTATTATTTAGTACTAAAAATAAATGAAAATACTGGAGGTAACTTAAATACATATTACTAAGTGAAAGATACCTATCTGAAAACATTATATACTGTATAATTCCAACTCTATGACACTCTGCAAAAGGTGAAATGATGGAGACAGTAAAATGATCAGAATTTAGAGGGACTAGGAGATAAATAACCTGAGCACAGAGGATTTTTAGGGCAGTGAATCTACTCTGTATGATACTAGGATGATAGACACATGTCATTATATATTTGTTAAAACCTATAGAACGTACAACACCACAAAAGAATCCTAATATAAACATTTACTTAGGTGATAATGATATGTCAGTATTATGCCACTATAGTGCAGGATGTCCACAGTTGGAAAGCCTATGCATTCATGGGGGCAGAGGGTGTATAGGAATCTCCAACTTCTGCTCAATTTTGCTGTGAACCTAAAACTGCTATAAAAATAAAGTTTATTTTTAAAATGAAGCTAAGAGTACTTACACTTTATGTGGTTGTGAGAATTAGAACTAACATATAGTAAGTATGGAGTGCAGAGTCTAGCTGACACGTCATAGCTGCCCACTAAATGTGGGCATGTAAGGTATTCTGTATTAAATTGATCTGTATATACCTCTCCATTCCCCTTGACTTATATTGTACAGATAATGTCAAATCCCATTGAAAGAAAACATCCTCTAGGATCCAGATTTCCCCATAGCTAAGGTGTATCTTGTGGAAATTCTCTCATCAAAACAAAATATTAATTTATTTCCCTCTTCATTAATGTATCACAATGGTAGTAAAAGCTAATGGCTTGATACCTAACTGTGGAAGTTATTCTTGCCTGTACTCCCTGCCTGAGAATTAGAAACCTGTTATTTTAAAGTAAAAATAAAATAAAATAAAATAAAATAAAATGCCTTGACTATTAGTTGGCATTAATTTTAAAAACTAGATGCATTTTCTGGCAGTCTCTCTGTGACCCTGGGCAAGTTATTAAACCTCTCTTTACCTTTGTTTCCTCCCTTTTATAATGAAGTCATGATACTACCCTCAGGAATAACAGAAGAAACCAATAAGACACTAACTGCCTATGGGGACTTGGCAAGAGAGACTGAGAAACTATCAGCCAGGCATGGTAACCCCAAGAGCTTTACAATTTCTCCAGAACTGTCATAACTTTCTCTACATGTAGCATTCTAAACTGTCTGCCTCCCTGCAATGTTTAACAGTACTGCAGTAAAAAGATAACATGCTTTTGAGTTTGACAGACCTGTCACTTCCTGTATGACCTTGGGTACATAACTTCTATGAGCCTTGGTTTCCTTATTTGCAAGATGGTAAGAATAATACCTATTCTATTAAATTTCCATGAGCAGTAAAGAAGGAATACAGTGGTTGAGTTATACTCAATATTTATTATTTGTTTCTATACAATCACAATAGAAGGCCTGCATGTATTTGGGTTTTTTCCCCCTTTGGTTGTTTGGTTGGTTGGTTGGTTTTCAGACAGATGATAAAGAGTTGATGATTATCACCAAGATCGCAGCCAAGAGGACAGTTATTAAAAAAAAAAAAAAAAAAAAGGTGGTGATCAGGCTTGGTTCCTGAGATTAGAATCTCAGAACAACAGGATTTAGGTAAAGACATGCTCAAACAGTAAGTGGCCTACAATATGGTCTTCAAACATAATGGTAGTAATCATCTCTGAGAAAATTTCTAATTCAAAAGCTTGGTGATTCTGGGTCTCCTTCTATGGAAGGCTGAATAATGCATGCCAAGTATATTCCGTTCCTAATCCCCGGAATCTGTTAACATTATGTCATATACAAGAAGGAGTCTGTACGTGCAATTACAGTAAGGAGCTTGAGATGGAAAGATTAACCTGTATTAACTGGGTGGGCCCTAAATGTAATCATAGGTGTCCTTATAAGAGAAAGGCAGAGGGAGATTTGACTACAAGAGGAGAGAGTGATATGATGGCATAAGCAGGTGTGGAAGACATGTGCCTTGAGCATGGAGCAAGGAGGCACAAGACAAAGAGTAAAGGCGGCCCCAAGATGCTATGAAAAGGCAAGGATACACATTCTCCCTTCAGAGCTCCAGAAGCAACCATCCTTGCCTATACCTGACCTTTAGGTGAAACTGATTTTAAACTTCTGACTTCCAGAACTGCCAGAGAATAAATTTGTTGTTTTAAGCTACTAAGTATTTGTTACAGTGGCAACAGGAAACTAATATGCTTCCCATTTTGGAAGATGGTTCTTACACAATGAAACATAAAGTCCAACAAGGAAAGTAAAGCAATGATGACTGGGGCCTTTAGAGAGCATGTATTCTGGGGTGATCATGCAGATGTCTCAGGACAGGAGGAATGCCCCCAGCTGGCAATCAGGTACTGAGATGAGAGGCCCTGGTAGGTCCTTCCTTACCAAAAGACAGGAGGGGATGCTCTGAAAAGTAAGCCTGCGATACATAATTGATTGCATTTGTTTTAGCTGGAGCTTAATATGAATTGTCTATATCAGTAGAAGAGCTCATATTGATTTATTTAAAATTTAAAGGCATCTCCTTTTGTACCCTCCAGATTTTTCAAACCTGAGATGAATATTATTCCTTCATTTGTTTGCAGTGAAAGGACCAAATAATAAATTTGGGATTTTATAGCTTGAGGCTAAAATATTGTTTGCATATACAAATATTCAAAGTCAGTTAAATCTGTTCACATTTTCCTCAATTGACTGCTCATCTTCTAAGTTCTAGCTACTTTGCACCAATATTCAAAGCCTTTCATGATTTGAAACATATCTCATTTCACTCTACCTGGCAACCCATACTGTAGACTGTCCAAATAGTTGCAGTTTCTTAAATGCACCCTGCATTTCTTGCTTCCTTATTTTTGCAAATACTATGCCAATTCCTCGAAAGGTTCTCTCTTCCCTCCATCAACCCCCTCCACTAGTAGACCAGAAAAATGTCTAATCATACTCATTCTTTAAGGCCCAAATGCGAAGTATCATCAATTCAATGAGGCTTCTCTGAACTAGAGTTCTATACTCCCTCCTTTGTGTTCCTATGTATCATGCATACATTGTTGACTACTGATTCTCCTCTATTTAGTATAATGAATTGTCTCAACATACTGCCCAAAAGAAAGTCTAAGAAGAAGGTTGCCGCCTGTCAGGATGGTACATGTACCTATTTGGCTTTATGTAAAAATGTATATAATGAGGGATAATGCTGCTTGATCCAACTGCGTATGTCCTTGTTCCCTTCATTCACAGAGTCCACTGTTCTGCCAATAGATATCCTTATTTGGTCTCTTTTTTCTACAAGGTTTTGTTCATATCTACATTTTTTCAGCTTTACTAACAAATTATTTTATTTCTGCTAAGTAACATTGACAGCTTCCCCCTCTTCCTATAAAATGGATTTCTCCACTGGATTCTTCCTTCGATCAATACCTCACACTCATTCTTCTATCTTCTACCTTTTGAATAGGTTTTTCTAAACTTCTCACCTTCCTTTAACAAAAGTTTGCCTCAATATTTTTCATATCCTTTTGATCTGATCAACACTCTTCTCATTTCCCATTTGCCCATAATTTGTGGTTGATAACCTAATTGTTAGTCTAACTCCAATGTTGAACTCACAAAATTTAGGTTGGACTATGTCTAGCATATATAGCCTTTTAAATGCGTGATACTAGAAATGCTCCTATGTATTATAATCATGTTTATCCCATCCTCTGTTACCTTTCCTATTTTGTGTTATTAATTCAGGGATTATTCAAAAGATTTCATTTAATTCTGTTGACTGTAATAATTGTATCTTATTTTCAAATTATTATTATTTGGCAACTGGGAATCCTGTTTCCAGGCTGATTTTGTTGTTGTTTTTTCCAAAAACATGATGACTCGAACTCAACATTTTCTGCTTGAAGCTGTGAAATTAATTGATCTCCCCAAAAGATGTAATCCTTTTTAGTTAAAAATGGTATCACTGAACAAAATACAGGCCAGTGGTGTACATTATATTGTTACACAACATTACCGGCAGACAGCTGTAATAACAGAGGAGAAGCTGCCGAAATGTCTTTCTGACAGAAGAGAGATTCCTTAGAGGTGGAAGGGACAGTTTATAACTTTATGTTTATGACTAACATTGATCACTGTTTCTTTTTGCTTTACTCCAAAATAAGAGTGTGTAAAATTCACTGTATTCTTTTATAAGCCTCTAGTTTTGTCCTCTAGAATAGGGATTCTGTTCTGTGGAGCAGGGCTATCCAAAAAACTTTCTGTGATGATAGGAAGGTTCTATAACACAAAATATTGTCATCCAAGGCAGTAACCACTAATCACATGTGGCTACAGAGCACATGAAATGTAGCTAGTGCAAAGAAATAAGTGAATGTTTTAAATTCTTAGGTAATTTTAATTAATTCAAATTTAACTTTAATTAACTTACGGTTAGTAGCTACTGTATTGAACAACACAGCTATAGAGGATTGTCAAATAATATTAGGGTTAAACAGTTTTCCTTTCCTTTTACATCTTCCTTTTTGACCCCAGCCTATATGAAAATTGGATAGAGCTGCATTGCTTGTGCACAGCACCATTGTCTGAAATAGAAGTGCAGCTTCGATAGCACTCTCCCCTAGAGAAAAACCAGGTGACAGAAACACATAGTTCATTTAGCACTTTAAATAATGTTGCTGTGCACTTAATAAAGAATAACAATAAACTTTGTACTTTGAGGTTTAACCTAAATTTATCCTCTAGCTCCATTTCATATGAAGTATATTAGCCAGATATATTTTATTATGCTATATATTATATCATATATAATATCATTTTCCATTCCTTTGTTACACTAATTTTTAACATTGGTTCTTAACATTTTAGAGTCATTGAGAATCACGATATCTAATGTCCACAATGTCACAACATAATAAGTTTCTTATTGGAAAGTGAATTGTCAACAAAACTAGGATCACAAAACAAGGAAAAATTTACAAATGCCAACAGTTTAAAGTTGGTGGTAGGTTAAGAAAGGCTCTGACTTAATTCCTTCCCCCTCCAAAAAAAAAATGTTCTTAAAAGGTTGCAAGTCAAGACTCATAATTGGGAGTATTTTGTTATAAATGTGTCTTTGTTGGGAGGGGAACATCACACATCGGGGCCTGTCAGGGGGTGGGGGGGCAAGGGGAGGGAGAGCATTAAGACAAATACCTTATGCATGCCAGGCTTAAAACCTTGATGACGGGTTGATAGGTGCAGCAAACCACCAAGGCTCATGCATACCTATGTAACAAACCTGCACGTTCTGCACATGGATCCCAGAACTTAAAGTAAAATTTAAAAAAAAAATGTGTCTGTGTTAACACTCTGTCCTTGCAGGCAACAAGGAGTCTTGCAATTCTCATTTAAGCAAACAGTTGAAATTAGTTGGATTTTTAAGCTTGTTTAGTGGTTTCACAGTTGATTTAAGTGGGAACACAGCATTTTCACTGATAACTTTTTAAACATCTAACTGAATTTTATTTATGAATGTGTGTGTTTGTGTGTGTGTGTGTGTATTAATGTGGCCCAGCTACATGTTTGTATGTGTGAGAACTTAAAAATTGAGACACTTGTCATTTTCAAGAAGGCTCATAGATCCCTGAATACTAAATTGAAATGATCTTAATACAACTTAATGAGAATATTATCATATATTAATCTCTATTTAATAACACAGTATCTTGTGTTTCAGGCACACATTTGTACTGTAAAAGACTACTCTGCTGAATTAGAACTAATAAAGATTAGGGGTGGTATGGACAAGAAGACAATCTATCCAGAACAATAATTATCAGTCTTTTCCCAAAAGCTACATTTTAGAAGGGGAAAAAAAGTCCAAAAGTCCTTTGGGTCATTTCAGAGTTTAGCTGTGAGGCTGTGACTCTGTCTGCCCTTGAGCCTATTAGTCTCTTCCTCCACTCTGACCTCCTCCATGAGCACCACTTATCTTGAGTCTTGTAGGCAGTACTCAAGGAATCTTTAGGAATATCTATTTTATGGTTTATAATTTACCTTCCTGTTCTTATGGGTGCTGCCTAGGACACTACCCCACCTGGTTTTCCACTCTGGTTGATGACTATGCACTTGAGAGGAGGTCCAGACATAATAACAGGAATGTATACTTCCTGGCCATCAGAGCGTTCATAAAACTTGTGGTCTTTCTCCTCCCAAAATGGGAAATTCTTTTCTCAATTGGTCCTCCTAGGCTTTCTCTGATTCAGCACAGAACTTGAAACTGGTTAGTCAGCTGTTGGACTTACAAAAATGTTTAGGGCCGGGTGCGATGGCTCATGCCTGTAATCCCAGCACTTTGGGAGGCAGAGGTGGGCAGATCACTTGAGGTCAGAAGTTTGAGACCAGCCTGGCCAAAATGGTGAAACCATGTCTGTACTAAAAATACAAAAATTAGCCGGGTGTGGTGGTGCACACCTGTAATCCCAGCTACTCAGGAGGCTGAAGCAGGAGAATCGCTTGAACTTGGGAGGCGGGGGTTGCAGTGAGGCAAGATCGCCCCACTGCACTCTAGCCTGAGTGATAGAGCAAAACTCAGTCTCAAAAAATAAAATAAAAATGTTTGCTACCAGTGTAGTCATCCCTGGCTTTCTTGTTAAATTGACTTTTCAGTTATTCCAGTTATCATCTTATCCAAATTTTGCAGACTTGCTGCCCCCACAATCCACACCCCATCCATGTATAAAAAACTTGTTCCACTGCTCAAAGATCATGCCAAATCTATTCATTGAACACTAACTCCTTGCAGGTTTCTTTATGAATGTGAAAAGCTACACCCATTTCTAAACCAAATAAGTATTAAATCAAATATATGTGGCTGACAGATGGTATTTCAGTGAGAATTCCAGACGGATTGATTCCTGAAGTATCTGCATTCAATTCAGTTGCATCTGCTGAAGCTCAGGTTAGTTGAGCTGGATAACAGGGTCCTCAAAATGATTGGCTCACATCCTACTAAACACCAAATCATTGTTTGTTCAGATTCTAATCATACATCCCCATCTGGGTGATTTTTATCTTCCAAGACCAAAGTAGGAGATAAAAGGAACAATATAAACAGCATATGCTAAAATTGATGATTTCCCAAAAAATTATACAGAAGTAACATCCTAGAACTTTTGAGCACTTTTGTGTTCCAAAGTCCATTGCAGATATCAACCTCAATGGGGAGAATGGGCAATAGCACATAAATACATCTGGTACCTGACTTACTGATACTTCATGTAACAAAACCAGAGGGAGAAATAACAAGGAGGCATCATTCACAGAACCCCTCCCGATGGTCCAGAAAAATTTAACCTTTTAATATATAATTTGAATTTTTCTCTGTCAATATTATATGACTTAAATCTCTCCTAAATCTTCCTCAGATTTTTCCCAAAGGACAACTACCTTTGGCACATGTAACTCCACTATCTTATATACTCCATTTGTATCTCATTTGTCTAATTACAACATTGTAATTATAAGTTGGAGGACCTAACCAGAACAATCAGAAATGGTATATGGCAGTTCATGGATTATGGAATTCTTAACTCTAACTGGAGAAGCTTAGTGATCTTGTTCCCCTTATTCATACAGTCAAAAGAATGCAAGATATCCTGCCAACTTTATTTTGGTCTGGTTTATCTGTCTTTCTACTAGGTCTTGTTAACCTGTTCTTTTTTTTTCTGAACTACTAAATTTATTTTTTTACTAGATAAATTTATTGCCCTTCCATCCTACTACAAAAAAATAATTTTGTCTCTGAATTTCCTCACTGATCAATACAATACAGTCAATTTCTAAAGGCCAATTAAGCATCCTTTACAACATATGTGTGTTTGCATGTTACTGGCCTAGCAACAACATAAAAGAAGCATCAGACATTATCCTTTTAAATGTAAATATAATAACGTTTAAGATAGATGCTAGAGTATGTTTTTAATGTATTAGTTAATTAAATCACCTTTTTTCAGCACTGTGAGCGTCAGCATAGCAGGGGTGGAAGATCCTAATGTGAAATTCATAGTAATTACAATATTTTCACAAGCCACAAACTCAGGGCTACAAAAATTAAACTTTATTTTTCCATTTCTAAACTTGATTTTTATGTCATGTTTCCATTTGACTGAAGGTGAAGGGTGACTTCTGGTCCAGTTCTTGTTTTTCTTCCTGCAGTGAATTCAGGATTTGAATGGAAGTTCAAGGTCAAGTTGCTCTGAGTTGCATCTAAGCTATGGGAGGAATGCGTGAGCCACTTTCATATATCAAGGTACTGGGGAAGAACAGCGTCCGAGCCTAGACATAGTCTGTCCACGTGGGTATTCCTTGAGACATGATCATCTAATCTGGTTTTCAGCTATCCTCATCTGCTCACTCTGGTATATACAGAGATGCTTGCATTTGCATCCGGTCACGGTCATAAAGTCCACCCTGACATTGAACTCCTCCACTTGTCCTGACTGACAGCTCTCTCAGGCCCAGCAAATCATGGCAGCCCATGTCTGTCCTGCCTGAGGCTGCACAAGGTGGGGAGGGGGTGGCAGGAACAGTAGTGTACAGGGCCCCTTCATAGAGACAGACAATGTCATCAAAAGATATTCCTTTCTTCTTCAGTAGAAGAGAAAGAACTACTCTGGACAATACTAGATGCTTCAAGGGGAAAAATGTCTTCTCGGCACAAATAAATTTGTCAATTTAACTTTTAAACACAATTAAACAAATTTTATTTGTGGTGGCATTGCTTAGGAGCTTTAAGATGGCAACATACCTTGTGAATCTCCAACAATGGGAATGTATCAAGGCAGCAAATCTACCTTACTTGAGCCTACTGCCTGGAACAAATGTTTCCTGGAATACTATTTGGAAAACGTTGTTAAAATATGCTTTGTAATTGTTGTTGTTACATCCAGTTGTTGCTACCATTCACCTAATCGCCAGCACAGCCCAGGGGACAGTCCAGGGTGTGAGGACAGTTTGACTCTATGAGAATTTGGTATTTCATTTTAATTCAGTCAAATTCTCCTTTACATCACCTCCAACATGGAAAAGGGAACTTCCAGATATAAGTGGGAATAGAACAGGTGGAGCAAACTTCCAGCCTTCTCCAGCTTCTCCTTTTCTAATTGCTCACGTCAAGCCACAGCACTATTATTCATTTAATAAGGTTAGAAGCAGGGTTGTTTTGGAAATAATATTGGGCAGGAAACGGAGAACTGAGTCCTAGACTTCCCCTAACTAGCTATGTGATTTTCATCAATTTGCTTTACTTCCCTGGGACTCAGTTTCTTCATTTTATAACGGGGAATGTAAAGGGAGAAGTTGGGCTTAACTTTCCATTCTAATGACATAATGACATTCCACCTAGTGACCATCTTCATTGGTTGGTGGGTCTATTGTCTGGCAGACTCTTAGGTAAGAAATCACTTCTCATAGTGCATCAGCACAGCAGGCATTAATATTGATAACCATCTATATTTACATTGTACATTAGAGTCGTTCAACCATTTCACAACCATTACTTCATTTGATCCTTAAAAGAGCCAACAATATAATTCAGGCATTACTATTCTTTTTAAAAATGAGAAAACCAAGTTTCAGATACTTTTCCAAGGTGACCCTGCTGTTAAATGACAGAACTGGGCTTGAACTCTGGCCCTGAGACTTAAGAGTCCCATGTGTATTTAGTGATACAATGTTTTCTTTCCATTCTGAAACCCCAGCAAGGAGTAATTTTGCTACATTTTCCTTTGCTGCCAAACAATCACCCTAGGAAAGGCAGTACTCATTATTTTTCTGAAAGGAAAACACAATGTTAACTCAGGCAACATAATAATTTTATGGTTTGAGTGAAAAAAAAAAAAGGTTTGCTCCTGTCAAATTCAATTTATATCACCAGACTAAATAAAAATTTTATGTACTGGGTGAAGGAAAACTAGAAAGAAAATGTCCTGAGTGGACAATCTTAAATTCTCTCTCATTTGAATGAGTTCATTTCCCAGAGTTTCATCAGGCTTTTTAATTAAAAGCAAATTGTTCATCTAGAATCAGTAATTTGCCATTGACCTCTTCTTAACACTCTCGTCTAAGGTGACAGAAATGACAATGGGACTTTCAAATTAAAAACATCAAGTTCACAAAGATACTGGGCCCTTCACTTAGTAACTGAGTCACGAAAAGGCGGTGACTTGGTAAAACAATTCCATTTTTCACCCAACATTAAAGCTCAGAGATGTTTACAAGATCTTAAATTTCACAGGAGTTGACACTAGAGATTAGAGGTATCCAGTTATATGTGTAAATAAAGTATGTAAATATATAAATAGATATACATCCATGTTTATATAACATTATATGAACATGGAAAAAAGTAAAAAAGATACTTCCTAAGGTGTTAATATGATGTTATTACAGCAGTGGATGGAAGTGAGGTGAAGGGAGAGTAAGGTGAGAAAAGGGAGGAGAGAGAAAAAGAAAGGGAAAAAAAATTGGAGTAAAAATAGAAAGCATGAATGCTATGATAGCTTTTACTCCTGTTTTGTTTTTATTTGTACAAATTTATGGGGTACATACGCAATTTTTTTACATGCATAGATTGTGTCGTGGTCAAGTCAGAGCTTTTAGCGCATTCATCACCTGAATAACGTACTCTACCCATTAACCAATTTCCCTTCTCCTATCCTCTCACCCTTCTGAATCTCCATTATCTATCATTCCATTTTCTACATCCATCTGAACACACTTTTAGCACCTACTTATGAGTGAGAGCATGCAATATTTGTCTTTCTGTGCCTGGCTTGTTTCGCTTAAGATAATGACCTACAGTTCTATCTGTGTTGTTGCAGAAGACATCATTTCATTCTTTTTCATGGCTGAATAGCATGCTATTGTGTATATATACCACATTTTCTTTATTCAGTCATCCATTGGTGGATACTTAGATTGATTCCATGTCTTTTCTATCATGAATAGTGCTGTGATAAAGATACAAGTGAGGATATCTTTTTGATATAATAATTTTATTTTCTTTTGGGTATACCTAGTAGTGGGATTGCTGGATTGAATGATAGTTCTATTTTTGTTCTTTAATAAATCTCCAGAATATTTTCTTATGTACAAATCAACGTTTTAAGGAAAACAATACAGCATGAGATATAAGAGGTACTAAAGCATTTGGAAGCTCTGAGGAATAATACATACTGTTGTTGGAAAGTTGTTGGAGATAAAGCTGAAGACAGGCAGAAGCCTGAATAAAGATGACTTAGTGCAGAGTGTTAAGGAGCTTAGACTTTCTCCTGAGGGCAAAAGAGAGCCACTGGGGGCTTGGTGGAGGAATTACTAAGGAGAGTGACAGGCTCAGATTTGGGTTTTAGGCAGGTCATCCTGCCAGTGGTGTTTTAGTTGGATAGGGTAGAGGAGGAGGGAACTAATAATCTAAACAAGGAAGATGCATTCCTACATGAGGGCAGTGGTTACGGAATTGGTTGGAAGTACAGAGCTCCAAAACAATAGCTACTGCTACAGCCGTCACTATCCCCACAATCACTACTTTACATATTCACTACTAGTACTACACTATTAGAATCACTCAACCGCTACTATTTAATCAGCATTTATTATGTACTAGGTGTTAGGGTAGGCATATAGCCAGATGAGCAGGCAAGGGAGCCTCTGGGAAAATAAATCCTGGAGATGCCGCCCACTGACAGCAAAAAAGACAATGGCTACACTGGCTGCTTCTGGCCTTGTTATTGGATGCCTCAGGCCCAGGCCCTAGCAGGAGACAACTATGGTAAGGACTTTCCCCACTGAGGACCATATGCACCCCTCCAATAACTCACCCTAGAGTAGCTTTTTGCTCATTATAATAGTAAAAAACACACCTTGGGTGGAGATTTAAAATGCTAATGAGACATGTGATGTGTATACTAGCATTACACAGATAAGACCTCTAACTTCCAGAAACTCACCTAGTTTACAAACTGTAACCCTGCTTAAAACATAGGTGTTAATTTATACCCTAAAACCACTCCATGACTAACACCAGCTGCTAAGATCCTCTAATTCCCATCACTAATCATTAGAGAAATGCAAGTCAAAACCACAATGAGATATCACCCCACATCCATGACTACAACTACTATTAAAAAATAGAAAATAGGCCGGGCGCAGTGGCTCACACCTGTAATCCTAGCACTTTGGGAGGCCAAAGAAGGCGGAACACAAGGTCAGGAGTTCAAGACCAGCCTGGCCAACATAGTGAAACCCCATCTCTACTAAAAAATACAAAAATTAGCTGGGCATGGAGGCGCACACCTATAGTTCCAGTTACTCGGGAGGCTGAGGCAGGAGAATCGCTTGAACCCAGGAGGCAGAGGTTGTGGTGAGCTCAGATCGCACCACTGCACTCCGGCCTGGGCAACAGAGCGAGACTCCATCTCAAAAAAATAACAAAAATAGGAAATAACAAGTATTGGTGAGGATGAGGAGAAATTGGAACGCTTGCACACTGTTGGTGGCACTATATAGTGGTGCAACCCGTTATGGAAAATAGTACAGTATTTTCTCAAACAATTAAAAACAGTACTACCATATGATGCAGGAATTTTACTCCTGCATATATTTTCAAAACGATTGGTAGCAGGACCTCAAAGAGACATTTGCACATTCATGTTCATTGTAACACTATTCACAATAGCTAAGAGGTAGAAGCAACCCATGTCAATTGACAGATGAACGGATAAGCCAAATGTGGTTTATGTGTACAATGGAATATTAGCCTTAAAAAGGAAGGATATCCTGTCATATGTTACAACATGGATGAACCTTGTGGACATTAGGCTAAGTGAAATAAGGCAGTCACAAAAGTACAAAAACTGTATATTCCACTTACATAATATATTTAAAGTAATTAAATTCATAAAAACACAAAGTAGAATCCTAAGGCTGGGAAGAAGGAGAAAAAATGAAAGTTGTTGTCTAGTGGGTATAGAGTTTCAGTTTCACAAAATGAAAAAGTTATAGAGATATATTTCACAACAATGTAAATGTACTTAACACTACTGAATTACACACTTAAAAGTGGTTAATATGGCAAATTTTGTCATGTGGTCCTTACTGAAATTAAAAGTATTTGTTTTAGAAAAAAACCTTGATGAATGTATAAACCCAGCTCTGAATGATCAGGAGGCTTCCCTAATGGTCTCTGTGGAGACTTGGACCCCATGCCACTCACACCCTGCAGGTCACAAGCCTTCCAGAGCAGTGTCAAGAACATGGGCTTTGAAGCCAGACACATTAGAGGCCTTTTGAGTCCTACCTCTTCCGTTCATTAGATGTGAAATTTGGGGAAACTGGTGAAACCTCTTTCATCCTCATTTCTTCACCCATGGACTGGGAATAACAGTATTTCATAGTATTTCTTAGGCATTCCAATGCCTAAGACTAGGCATTAGAAGTGTGATGCAGAGGTGGTCCATCATAATGGGGTTTCACTTCTGGTAGAAAAGGTGAATGTGAACCCAAATAATACACAAAAGTGAATTAGAAGTGTGGGTAGGAGAAGCATTCAGAGGACCATTCAATGTCCAGGTTCCAGATTAAAATACCACTGTTATAGGACTGTTCTTAAATCCCTTCTACAGGAAAGTTAATAATAATAATAATAGTAATAGCAATTGGCTTCATTTTGGGAGACTGAAAGTAAGCTGGATAAAGGAGCCAAAGATAGAATCCATCAGCTTTGTTTTTTTCTTCACCACACACTTATTTTTTTAAAAATAATTTCACAAGCTTAAATTGTTGTCAGAAAGAGAATCCAGGAACAGAGTGTGATTAGTCTAGGGACTTTTCCTCTTTCTTCTTCCAAAAAAGGGAAGAAGAAAAACAAAATCAATGTATTGTATGCACAGTGCTAATTATATTTATATATGATATCAAATTCTTCCTCATAGCATCTCTGGGAATCATAATTAATATTCTAATTATACAGATTACAGAAATGAGACTCAGATGTTCTACCTCTTGCCCTTTATCTCACAACTGGCAAGTGTGAGAACTCCAGTCTGCATGACCTGGAATCCTGTGTTAGTTCCAATCTCCCAACCTGGAAGGAGCTGTAACAGCCCTTCAGTTGGAGCTGTCTTATTTCTTTCAAATTCTTTAGAAAGAAAACAGATCCAAGAAAAATGTTTACTGGAGACACTTTGTATAAATAAGAAATTTATCCAAAGAATCTTACATTTTCAAGCTTCTTAAGTTCTTGTGACTAAACAGATGACAAAAGAAAACTGCATTAAATATTGCAGCTAGTTAAACTTTCTTTCAAGACAATTTTTGAATTCTATGCCCATGCATGTCGAAGAAGTTGAAACTGCAAATGGGTATCCATATAATCCTGTGTTAACATTCACTGCTCATTCTCTCTCCTGCTTCATTGGCGGAAAAGATTAATATATCATTCAGTTAATACAAAGTGTAATTTATTTCCAAAGTGGTATGTTTCCTTTACAGCATCAAATCTGGCAACTCTATGAGAGTACTGTTCTGTCAACTGGAATAACGCCTTTAATGAACTTGTCTGTAGAATATCAAATGTGTAATCTGCTGCACAACCTGCACCCCTACTGCCCAGGCCTTCATCATCTAGCCTACCAACTTCCACATCAGCTGCAATTTTAAAAAAGAATCCATCCTTGACCTCAATAAGTTACAAACCATCCACCAGAATCTGCAAAATTAGTTCTAGCTTTCTCTTATCCTATTCAGCAATTCTGCTACTCTAACCACGCAGCATGCAGAGGGTGGAAATAATCCCTGCCAATATTTTCACCAGTCCTTAAGCGTTCTTTCCCTCAACAGACGATACCCTCCAGGTCTATGTGATTCAGCTTGCCTCCCCTAATAAGTTGAATAGGGTCACAAGGGATCCTAACAGCTCCTCCTCTGGCTCTCCCTGAGAAAGGCTTAGAGATGCTCCAAAGCCAATGCACGGCTAGCAACTAGAATTTACCATCCTTCCATGTTGCCTCAGTCCTTTAAGAGAAGTTTATCTATCAGGTTTCTAAGAACCAACAAAGGGAAGCCAAAAATAACCACTCCTCCCATAGCAATAAAACTGGACCCTCTTCTACCAATTATTTATTACTGAGCTGCTCTCTCTTCTTTTTTTTTTTTTTTTCTGAGACGGAGTCTCAGTCTCTCACCCAGGCTAGAGTACAGTGGCACTATCTCGGCTCAGTGCAACCTCCGCCTCCTGGGTTTAAGCAATTCTCCTGCCTCAGCCTCCCAAGTAGCTGGGATTACAGGCACCCATCACCACACCAGTCTAATTTTCCTTTTATTATTATTATTATTATTATACTTTAAGTTTTAGGTTACATGTGCACAATGTGCAGGTTAGTTACATATGTATACATGTGCCATGCTGGTGTGCTGCACCCATTAACTCATCCTTTAGCATTAGGTATATCTCCTAATGCTATCCCTCCCCCTTCCCCCCACCCCACAACAGTCCCCAGAGTGTGATGTTTCCCTTCCTGTGTCCATGTGTTCTCATTGTTCAATTCCCATCTATGAATGAGAATATGCGGTGTTTGGTTTTTTGTCCTTGTGATAGTTTACTGAGAATGATGATTTCCAATTTCATCCATGTCCCTACAAAGGACATCAACTCATCATTTTTTATGGCTGCATAGTATTCCATGGCATATATGTGCCACATCTTCTTAATCCAGTCTATCATTGGTGGACATTTGGGTTGGTTCCAAGTCTTTGCTATTGTGAATAGTGCCGCAATAAACATACGTGTGCATGTGTCTTTATAGCAGCATGATTTATAGTCCTTTGGGTATATACCCAGTAATGGGATGGCTGGGTCAAATGGTATTTCTAGTTCTAGATCCCTGAGGAATCGCCACACTGACTTCCACAATCATTGAACTAGTTTACAGTCCCACCAACTGTGTAAAAGTGTTCCTATTTCTCCACATCCTCTCCAGCACCTGTTGTTTCCTGACTTTTTAATGATTGCCATTCTAACTGGTGTGAGATGGTATCTCATTGTGGTTTTGATTTGCATTTCTCTGATGGCCAGTGATGGTTAGCATTTTTTCATGTGTCTTTTGGCTGCATAAATGTCTTCTTTTGAGAAGTGTCTGTTCATATCCTTTGCCCACTTTTTGATAGGGTTGTTTGTTTTTTTCTTGTAAATTTGTTTGTGTTCATTGTAGATTCTGGATATTAGTCCTTTCTCAGATGAGTAGGTTGCGAAAATTTTCTCCCATTTTGTAGGTTGCCTGTTCACTCTGATGGTAGTTTCTTTTGCTGTGCAGAAGCTCTTCAGTTAAATTAGATCCCATTTGTCAATTTTGGCTTTTGTTGCCATTGCTTTTGGTGTTTTAGACATGAAGTCCTTCCCCATGCCTATGTCCTGAATGGTAATGCCTAGGTTTTCTTCTAGGGTTTTTATGGTTTTAGGTCTAACGTTTAAGTCCTTAATCCATCTTGAATTAATTTTTGTATAAGGTGTAAGGAGGGGATCCAGTTTCAGCTTTCTACATATGGCTAGCCAGTTTTCCCAGCACCATTTATTAAATAGGGAATCCTTTCCCCATTGCTTGTTTTTCTCAAGTTTGTCAAAGATCAGATAGTTGTAGATATGCGGCATTATATCTGAGGGCTCTGTTCTGTTCCATTGATCTATATCTCTGTTTTGGTACCAGTACCATGCTGTTTTGGTCACTGTAGCCTTGTAGTATAGTTTGAAGTCAGGTAGTGTGATGCCTCCAGCTTTGTTCTTTTGGCTTAGGATTGACTTGGTGATGCGGGCTCTTTTTTGGTTCCATATGAAGTTTAAAGTAGTTTTTTCCAATTCTGTGAAGAAAGTCATTGGTAGCTTGATGGGGATGGCATTGAATCTACAGATTACCTTGGGCAGTATGGCCATTTTCATGATATTGATTCTTCCTACACATGAGCATGGAATGTTCTTCCATTTGTTTGTATCCTCTTTTATTTCATTGAGCAGTGGTTTGTAGTTCTCCTTGAAGAGATCCTTCACATCCCTTGTAAGCTGGATTCCTAGGTATTTTATTCTCTTTGAAGCAATTGTGAATGGGAGTTCACTCATGATTTGGCTCTCTGTTTGTCTTTGTTGGTGTATAAGAATGCTTGTGATTTTTGTACGTTGATTTTGTATCCTGAGACTTTGCTGAAGTTGCTTATCAGCCTAAGGAGATTTTGGGCTGAGACGATGGGGTTTTCTAGATATACAATCATGTCATCTGCAAACAGGGATAATTTGACTTCCTCTTTTCCTAATTGAATACCCTTTATTTCCTTCTCCTGCCTAATTGTCCTGGCCAGAACTTCCAACACTATGTTGAATAGGAGTCGTGAGAGAGGGCATCCTTGTCTTGTGCCAGTTTTCAAAGGAAATGCTTCCAGTTTTTGCCCATTCAGTATGATATTGGCTGTGGGTTTATCATAGATAGCTCTTATTATTTTGAGCTACATCCCATCAATACCTAATTTATTGAGAGTTTTTGGCATGAAGGTTGTTGAATTTTGTCAAAGGCCTTTTCTGCATCTATTGAGATAATCATGTGGTTTTTGTCTTTGGTTCTGTTTATATGCTGGATTACATTTATTGATTTGCATATGTTGAACCAGCCTTGGATCCCAGGGATGAAGCCCACTTGATCATGGTGGATAAGCTTTTTGATGTGCTGCTGGATTCGGTTTGCCAGTATTTTATTGAGGATTTTTGTGTCAATGTTCATCAAGGATATTGGTCTAAAATTCTCTTTTTTGGTTGTGTCTCTGCCCAGCTTTGGTATCAGGATGATGCTGGCCTCATAAAATGAGTTAGGGAGGATTCCCTCTTTTTCTATTGATTGGAATAGTTTCAGAAGGAATGGTACCAGTTCTTCCTTGTACCTCTGGTAGAATTCAGCTGTGAATCCATCTGGTCCTGGACTCTTTTTGGTTGGTAAGCTATTGATTATTGCCACAATTTCAGCTCCTGTTTTTGGTGTATTCAGTGATTCAACTTCTTCCTGGTTTTAATTTTCTTTATTTGAGTGGAGACGGGGTTTCACCGTCTTGGCCAGGCTGGTCTCGAACTCCTGACCTCGTGATCCACCCACCTCAGCCTCCCAAAGTGCTGGGATTACAGGCGTGAGCCACCGCACCTGGCCGAGCTTCTCTCATTTTTATCCTTTTCCTACTCAGCTACCACTGAACATCAAGATTTACCTCTGGTTTCCAGAATTTGAACACTGTATTGCTTTCTGATCTTTTCTGATGGAACCTCATGTTCACCTAAGTACTGTGTAAATTTGGCTCAGTTGGTTCATTTAACAAAAGTGTATTAAATATTTACATGTGCCAGGCATTGTTCTAGGTGCAAGGGACAGCAAAGATCAGGGCAAAAAAAAATTATCTTGTAGAGTGTACATTCTGTGGGATGAAAGAAATAAACCAAATGAATTACTCAATTATATAAAGTGATGGATGCTAAAGTGAAAAAATCTGTAGAAGGAAAGTGGATGGGGGAGTATAACTGAACTGCAAAAAGGGTCCTCAAGGAAGGTTACACTTTGGAGGTGATTTTGAGCAAAGACTTGAATGAAGTGAAGGAGAAGGTTGTTAGTGTCTTGAACTGCCTCAGGTAGGAACAACCTGTTAAATCAAAGAGCCATAGACAGCATGTTCTTTGGAGTATAGTAGCTTTACCTCTTGCTAGTTAGAGAGAATTCACATATTATTTATCTTCTCTGAGCCTCAATACTCTCAACTGTAAAGTAGAGGCAACAGTACCTTTCTCAAAGAATTTGCAAATAAATTTCAGTGAGATAATATACATAAAACACCTCACTTCATAGCATCTCAATCAATGTGATTTACATAGATAGATGACATATAAGTAGAGAAATAGGTAGATAGACAATAGAATATAATAAATTAGGATAAGATTAGATAAAAATAGGATAAGATAGGAGAGGAGAGTACAGGACAGAACAGGATAGCTATAGATGGAAAATAGTAGCTACGGAGACAACAGATATGCAGGCCCACAGAATCCAACCTCATTACTTGCCCACCCCTCAGCTGGTCACCTACCTATTGTATCTATAAGTTAGGTAGATTTCTGTGGTTCTGTCCTAGACCTACCTCTAATACTGAAAATCATCATGAGCTTGGTCAGGTCACTTCATGTTTCTGGATTTTATTACCCTCTTCTAAATTGAGCAATGTATACTAAAGAATTACTATGCCTTTTCCAGTTCTATCTATTTATGCACTAATAAGCCCCCAAGTTTAATTTTGTGTTTTACCACTTCTAAATAAAAGAATCATAATTATTGATTCAAAAGGATGAAGTTTGTTTTCTTAAAAACAGTGAGTTATTGAACAACCTTCCTGTATTATAATAGAATCAAAGCAAAGAAACACATCCATGAAAGCAACAATTTAAAAAATTTAAAATCAGTAAAACATAGTCCACAGCCTGAAGACATGGGTATTTAAAATATATACTAGTCTTGACTTCTTGCATTTGTAAAATTCAGCATTTGGGAGAATCTTCCATATCAATTTTCTATTTTCCTACAATCTGTATTCTTACAAATGTAAGATTATCTTAATTTTAAGTTTTTAAAGTTTATTTCAGGCAATAAAAAATAATTTCATTTGATTCCAATTAAATGCAATAATCACAAGTCCTTTTTGAATGAATAAATGAATAAAACGTATGCAAGCCCATTTTCCTGACTTCCATGAGATTACATACTACAATTTATAAATTGATGAACATTCATTCACTCATTCGTTCATTCATTCTTGAGCAAATATTGAGAACCTGACATGTGCTAAACACTGTATCTACATGCAGGAAACACATAAACATCAAGGCCTTTGCTTTGGAAAGGCACAACTGAGAAGAAGATACAAAGAAAAGAAAATAGCTAGAATATTGAATGATAAACATAATAATCAGTGTGAATAGATAATATAGGTATATTTTAATAGAGAAGCAGACCTATCGCTGTGGAGTATTCGAGATTTCACAGAAGAAATATAGTCAATGAGTCTTAAAGGATTAGTTTGTCAGGAGGACAATTTTTCAACAAATGTGTATCATATAATCAGGAAATAGTGATAGTCATTATTTCTAGATAATCGGATTGTGGATGATTATTTTTCTCTTCATCCTTTGTATTGAGTCCAAATCATGTTTTGTTTTTACAATGCAATGATAATATCGCAGAATGAACTATATGCTATTTATGATTAAGGTCGAGTTTTATACCGCTAGACATAACTTTTCTCTAATTCATAGAAACTGACATATGATTTAAAGAGCCAAACATGTAATCTGTAGTTTCCTGGGAGAGAGCTAATGTAGTCAACATTGACTACCTAGCAAGCATTCCAGATAATTGCGAGTTCCAGAAAGCAAGACCACTTGAAGAATTCCCATATTTTATGCACAGGTCTAAGTCACTTCTGCCTCTACATCTCTTTTCTTGCATCTCAGGGGGTCCACACACTTCACACCCCTTGCAGACTCTGAATACATCAGGCTGATTGGTACTGTCTCCTTTACTTGCCGGCCTTTCCTTAACTGTTTGCCGTGTGTCTACGTATGATTCAAGATTTATCATGTGGCATTTGTTCTGTAATGCCTTCTGAGATATAAAAATATATAAGAGATGTATCTGTTAGTTTTCATTCCAAATAGAGTATCACAGGGTCTTAACAAAGGGTGTTGCTAGTTTTAAGGCCTCAGCTCAGCCCTCCTTGCCTTGGTGACTCCTTTGGACATGAATCTTCCATAGTCAAACCTTCAATGATCCTTACTGAATATATTGTGTTATTGACCTTCTGGTCCCTCTCACTTTGACTGTGGGTAAGCTACACTCATTCACCCTCTGGTCTGACCTCATGGATTTCTTACATGCCTGGATACCCCATGGGAACAGAGGCACTGGACAGCTTTAACCTAAGAATCAATTCTGTGCTGTGATATTCATTCTGTTATACTGACCAGAAGCTTTATCTGGCTAGGGAATGATTTTAATGTATGTCTTGGTATATCAGCTTTTGATAAAAATGGAACCATAGTTATTATCCAGTAAATACAGTTTGTGAAACAAAATGTCTTTAAGACATTCAATAAATTTTATTGAATTTTTACTATATGCCAGACATTATACTTATACTTCATGGAGTATGTGTTGTAGTGCAGGAGACAGAGTAAGTACTTCCAAATAAAAAGATGATAAACTACTGGAAAGACAACTGCCTTTGGCATGAAAAATAAGTGTTCAATGTATTCCAGAGAAACTTTTCAAAAAGTTTAATTTGTAGCTGCCATCCTGCCAATACCAGAATGGGTTGAGCACCACTCCACTGTATTCCTAAGGTTCTCTTTGCATTTCTCCTAAGAATGCATGTCTTATTACTTTGAAATTGTCTATATTTCTCTCTCCTATTACTGTGAGCTTCTCAAGGGCAGATGTCACATCATTTTTTAAAATTTAGCATAAATTAATCTTCCTGTAATATGTCATAAAAGCAAATATACAATGACTATAAACCATGAAAATCACTTACAATAGTAGAATCATGTTCCAGGGTCTACAGAATATCCATAAACTACACATATTGATTGAATATGTAACCCCAACAGGCTGTGAAGAAAGCACACAACCCACACAAAGAATTGACAACATGACCTAAATTGTCAGAGCTGGCTAGAGAGAAAAACTCTCTGATCTATTTTCTTTAGGCTTCTTCTCCCACAAAAATCTACACGAATATGCACAAGGAGTAAAAAACCACAGGATAAATAGGGTGATTCATCCTGTCAATAGAAAGGAAGAAATTAATGTTAATTTCAAAATAGATTTATTATTGAGTAGAACTCAAAGTCTGCATGTCTTTTGAAGATAAACCAGAGACTTCAAAATAAAGCCATGCTTTCAGGGGATCGTACTGAACCACATGCTCGGAAGAGCCACACTATACCATTGAGGGAACTTCAGTGAAAAAGATTACGATGCTCTGGTTGGAACCAAACCCTCATTTGAAAAAACAGTCCCGCTGGCTCACGCCTGTAATCCCAGCACTTTGGGAGGCCCAGGTGGGCTGATCACCTGAGGTCAGGAATTCGAGGTCAGCCTGAACAATGTGGAGAAACCCGTCTCTACCAAAAATACAAAATTAGCCGGGCATGGCGGCACATGCCTGTAATCCCAGCTACGAGGAAAGCTGAGGCAGGAGAATTGCTTGAACCTGGGAGGTGGAGGTTGAGGTGAGCCGAGATCAAGCCATTGCACTCCAGCCTGGGCAACAAGAGTGAAACTCCATGTCGGGGGAAAAAAAAAAAAAAAAAGAAAGAAAGAAAAAGAAAAAGCAGGTTTACCATTTCACTATACCATAAATGGAAATTGTTTAATAAAATATACTAGCTCTGAGTAACATGAATTAAGCCCTTCAATAGCATCTTCCTTTTTTTGAATGTGGAGAAAACTTTCAACAGATGTTTTGGGATAGACCAGTTCTATACAAAGAGAAGTGAAAATAAACACTAAAGTCAATTGGTTCCTTCTTTTTTGTCTTGATAAATTTAAAAGGAAATAGCATTCAGAGTCATGTCACTGGTCCTAAGCTAGTTCTTAACGTTTAAATTTTTTTGACAAATTTTTAAATAATTGATGGCCTTATGAAAAAATAAATATGTCAAAGTCTTGTAAAAAAAAATCTTAAATCTTTTTGTCTTCAACACATATAGTTTTCTTTCCTATTTTACCTTACTTCACGAAAATATAAAAGAAAACTGACTGAGTAAAAAAGTCCCCAAAAAAGCATGTGGAGGAATGTGTGAAAAATGGGAAGAACAATCTCATTGCATTTTGTCTCAGCGACAAATGTAGAATAGGCATGAATTGAATGTGCAAGATTAAACCAGCCATTCTTATAATATTTTACCTGAAACTCTACATCACTTCAAGCCTACTTATTCTCCTTTTGTGATTGAAAAAGAACGTAGCATTAAGAAGGGATGTAAGGGAAACCAAATAAAAACTCAAATGACATAAAAACAGCAACCAAACCACCGTTAACCTAAAACAACACTGATCATGCTCTAATAACAAAGTTTTAGAGATTCTAACTGTCTCTCTGGGTGTATATTATCAGTCAAGTCTGAGAACTTAACATAACAGTCAAATTCTGAGTTGACTACTGCTTTAGGTTCGTCAGTACAGCCTGAAAGCACACCAATTAAAGGATACTGAAAGTTAGCCCTTAGTCATACAGAAAAATGAAAGTCATTTGTCCAGCAGGATTTGTAAAGGATTTTATTTTTATCAATTTGAAAGCAGTTAAAAGTATACAGCTGGCCAAATGACCATGAAAAACATCTCAAGCCTCTCTAATGTAATCAGAAAAGGTCTTTTTAGAATAATCTTGTCAAACTCATTTCCTCACTAGTGCTTCTTCCCTAAATCATTGTCTGCCTGGAAAACTCGGGAAATCTTGTTTATCTGTTCAGTCACATTCAACATCATCTGTATCATTTGTGAAGACTACTGAGTAATTTGGGGATTGTGAGTTAAATAAGCCCACAGTACTGTAAGGAACTGTAGGATGAATTATATTTCTCAAGAGACTTATTGTGCGATAGCATTTTATATTTTTACTAACAATTCAGACTGTAGAGAAGAGAAGCCTATGGGTGAGGCTTCTTTAAGACAAACACAGGGTGGCCAAAAAAAAAAAAACAGAAAACCGGGACTTAGTTATCAAAAACATACTAATGTGACCAACAGATTAGGTAACTAGTCCTTAGGAAACTAGTCCTTGGGGTTAATTGCATAACCCAGATACCTGTACAACGGTGTTGAGATTATTGAGAATTTAAGATGAAGATTGAGAGGGAGCCATTTGATAGAACAACCTAAAGATTGTTTGTGAGTTTAGTAAGAGCTGTGTAAGTGAAATGGTGAAGCTACAAGAAAATCAGAGTGGGTTAAGGAGGCAGTAGGAGATAAGGAAATAAAAATCACAAATACAAAAGAAGAGGAGGATAAAAAGAAGGAGGAAGATAAAAGGAGAAGCGAGTAAAGGGGAGGAGTAGGAAAAGGAGAAAAAGCACTCTCCTAGTGAAATGGAGAGATGAGGCAAAGCTGAAGGAGACTAAGGGATCAATGACAAATAAAGACGAGATATTTGTAAATATTTAAAATGGAGCATATAATGGTAATTAGAAATAAAATCTGGAGCCAAAATGCCAAGTATCAAATCTCTGCTCCACCATTTACCAGCTGTGTGACCTTGGGCAAAATAGTTAATCTCTCTGTACCCAATTGCTTTATCTGTAAAATGGGAACAACAACAATACTTACTCCACAGAGTGGCTATGAGCATGCAAAGAGTTAATACTTACAAATTGCTAAGACAGTGTTTGGCAAGAAGGAAAAGCCATGTAAGTGGTGGTGGTTGTTATTTCTTTCCCTTTTTTTTTTTTTTTTTTTTCAAGGTCTCATTCTGTCACTCCATCTAGAATGCAGTGGTGCAATCACGGCTCACTATAGCCTCGACCTCCCTAGGCTTAGATAAGCCTCTCATCTCAGCCTCACAGCTGGAACTACAGGTGCAGGCATGCACCACTATGCCCAGTTAATTTCTGTATTTTTTGTGCAGATGGGGTTTCACCATGTTGCCCAGGCTGCTCTCACACTCCTGGGCTCAAGCGATCCACCCACCTCAGCCTTCCAAAGTGCTGGGATTACAGGTATGAGCCACTGTGCCCGGCTATTATTGTTATTTCTAATGGGAAGAAACTAGTTCAGAAAGTGAGATAGAAGTTAAAGAAAAAATAAATAAATAAGGTTTTTGAGAGTAAGAAGGAGCAGAACACAAAGCAGAGATGGAATGATCAACTTAAACTAGGAGTAATGTTAGTTTGTCTATTGTAAAAGAAAGAAAAAGAATGGAATACTTGCAGATATACAAAGGTCTGTACTTGATATTGGCAAATAAGACAGCTCCAGTCTGGTAACTTGAATTTTTTCTATTATAAATGGGAGCTAAGGACATCAAAAGTGTTCTTGAAATAATGACATCATAGAATCAAGATGTAATGAGGAAAATGAATAAAGGAAAGGTTTCACAGTGGAATAAATGCAGAAGGGTCAATGAAATGGGGGATCTTTCTTAAGGTGAGGAATGATCATTGGGTGAGTAGTTGAAACTGGAAGAAGATAAGTTTATGGTGATTAGAAATAAAGTCTGGAGCCAAAATGCCAGGTATTAAATCTCTGCTCCATCATCTACCAGCTGTGTGACCTTTGGGCAAAACAATTAATCTCTCTGTACCCAATTGCTTTATCTGTAAAATGGGAATAACAACAACACTTACTCCACAGAGTGGCTGTGAGCACGCACAGAGTTAATACGTAGAAATTACCTAATCAGTATTTAGCAGGCAGTAAAAGCAGTGAAAAATGAGAAATTTGAATTAAGGACAGTTTTAAGCAAACAATTACAGGTGTTAGCAAGGCCCAGATTATCACCTTGTTCTCGTGGAAGTTGTGAAAATTGTCAGTATTAAAATGGAGTCACTTGTGTCAACCCTGACAAAATAGACCAGGGAAGGCCATGAAGTCAGTGTTCTCACACATGTATGCCTGAGAACAAGAACTATCGCAAAAGACTGCAAAAACCAAAAACTTGCCAAAGGCCATCATAACCTTTCACATACAAAAAAAGACTTCTGCAAAGATATCTGCCCAGCAACTACTTGTTCAACCTTGGACTGACACCACCCTTGCTATTGATTTTTGTTGCCAAGAATAATTGTTTCAAAACAACTTATGTAATCATCCTCATTTTTTCTTTAAAGTCCCTTGTCTTCCTTTACTTCTGTGAATATCTCCATTGTTTACTACATTGCAATGCCCACTCCTGAATAAACTTATTATCCTTGGAGCATCTCTTCTTGCCTGTTATTTAGGTTGACAAAGTGAAAGGCAAAATAGTAGCTCATTGAAGGATGAGGTGAGGACAGGTTACCTGCACATATAATGAAGTCATGGAAAATGTTGGTGGGCTTGTGTCAATGATTTGATAAATAGGAAGTAACTATGGCCAGGTTTATATCTGTGGGATGAACACCTATGCTTCTCCTAAATTTTACTAACATTTGAAAGATGAACTAAACAATTATTTTAACACTGAAAAACGTGAGAATGTAATTTTTAAATTTCTAGCACTTCATGTGCATATACTCTACTACAATAATATAATTTTAAATATCATCATTAACCTACTTTAAAGATGAAAGTATTGAAGGTTGAGTAACTTGCCCAAGTCACAAATATTCCCAGAGGCTGAACTGTTAGTCAAACACAAATCTCTTGACTCTAGTTCCTGCAACTCCAAACCTAATCTAAACTAGATGCCCTCTACAAACTGAATTGCACATGTCTAGCTCATTTGGTTCAACATCAGACTCACCTTGAATGGTTGATGAATATGGCCACCACATGAGGAGTGATACTTATAAAAATCATACAGAGCAGGAATATGAAGTCCCTTCTAAATTTGATGTTCCATCATTTGAATGTCCTAACATGACTTTTGTGATGAATAAGTTTAATAACCTTGACCGTTTTCTATGGTCCTAAGAAAAATCTAGGCCCAGATATTTCCTGAGGCCCTTAATAATACAATCGATAATATCTCAGTGAAACATCCTCAGAAACAGAATAAATGTAATAGAAACGTGTATATCACTAAATTTATAGGTTATTTTTTGTCATCACACACTAGAGTTTAATTTTTTCTTGGACTATTTTCAAAATCATATGTTGAAAGAGAAGAAATGTGATCTTGGTCCATTGAGGAAAATGATTCTACACTCAGAATTAGATTCCTTACTTTGCATAAATCCTATTTTGTAAGAGTGAATTAATTATCCATAAAAAGAAATGAGTAGCTTTAGTTCTATTTTAAAGCTTGATATACCCTCACCCGCACTGGAAATTGAAAAGATCAATCTTGCAATGAATGAGAAGTTGCCTTCAAGCCATAAAAGATGTTTTCAGAATGACTATCTCAAGGAGGCATGAGAGAAAAAAAGATGATGAATGGAATGTCAAAGCAAACTGGCATTTGTCCCATACTTTCTTGGGTCATGTTCTTATGGAAAGAAAGAATTTTTAGTCTTTTTCCATCAATCTGTAGATTTTAAAGGCTTGAAGGTTATCATAGTCCATTTCACTCAAAAGCCTTTATACTCAGAGAATATAGGAGATACTGGTGGGTTTTTGTTTTATTTTGTTTTTTTGTTTTGGCCACCAGTAATCCATTCAATTATCCATTATTAGACCAGGTGATTTAGATGAATCCTCCAACTAAAGGGTCTAGGATCAGATTATGGGACTTAGTCAACTATCCTGTCCCTAGTCAATATCTTAGGGGTAGATGTGTGGCTCTTGAGTCAAGTGAATCAACATGAGTCAGAGGTGATCCTGGGGAATTTGCTTAAGTAACAGAAAAGGCATTTTACTGTTTTCCTCTAGACTTGGATTTGGAAAGATATAGGTTGGAGCAATCTTGAAAACTTGAGGTAGACCCTCTCTGAAAATAGAGCCAATGTGGAGGAAAACAGAGTCAAAGAACAGAAAAATAAACAAAGAGAAAAAAGTTAAAAAAAGTCATGGTGGCAACTTACATATGTTCAACACAGGCCTACCCAAACTCTTCCTCTGGAGTTTGATATTGTATAAACCATTATGTTCCTTCATTGCATAAGCAAATTTAGTTAATATTTTCTGTCACAAGCAAATGAGTTCTACCTGAGAAAATGACTCAGCATCTACAGTCTAACAAAATATCAAGATTCTGGAGATCCATGCTAGAGGTGAGAAACCCAAGAGTATGATTTCTGAGGCTATGTTATTCTAGAATTCTGGCTTCAAGTTGCTAAATTATCTTTAAACTTTAACCAGGGGTATAATATAATTTTGAAGGCCCGCTCTCCTATTTAATCAAGTTGAGTAAGTGATTTAAGTTCAGTGTTATCATCTGTGAAGTGGGGATAATAGTGATGTTTTACGGAATTATTTAACACAAAGCAGGATAGTGTATGTTCAACTTCTAACAGAGTACCTGGAACATATGCATATTCAATACCTGGTGGCTTTTATTCTTTGCTGGTCTGTTCATCTCCCATCTGTTGATTAAGTTGATCAAAGTTATCTCTGTCTCTACACTGGTCCAGAGCCTTGCACAGAGTAGGCAATAAATAATTGTTTGCTAAATGAATAAATGAGCTAGTGAATAGTCCATACTTATGGTTATCATATTGTCCCAAAGGGCTTGAAATAGTCCTGTTACCTCTTATATTATCAGTTCCTTTATTCTCAAAGTGTTCTTGTTTGGATAATAAATTACATAGTAACCCTATTTATATAATTCTTATTCCATGTGTCTAAGCCAGTCTCTCTAGCTTTAATCTAAGCAGGCTTTTTCTTAATCAGCTCTCCAAAAGTACAAAAAAAAAAAACAAAAACAAAAAAAAACTTGATTAGGATTATCCCACAAATATTTTTTGTCAAACACAAGCTAGTTTTTAATCACTTTGTATACAGAGGAAGACTTTGTGGTAGAGAACAGAGCACTGGAGTCAGACTCCAAAAGACTTGTGAAGTCCCAGTCCTGTAGTTTATCTACTGTGAGACCTTGGCCAGGTCACGTAACTTCATTTTCCTCATTTATAGTAAAATGAGATTAATAATTTCTACTACATAAGAATGTTGGGACAATTAAATTAAATAATATAATAGAAATAATGCTTCGAAAACTCCTTAGCACTATGTCAGTAACTACAATTAATGTTTTGAATTAATGAGGAAAGGGCTCATTCTTCTCTTTTTCTACCTTGGATATAATTGATCAAAATCTTTAATCTTCAAATTTATTGTTGCTCTTCAACAATTGAAAAGGGGCTTGATGGTGCTTTAGATTTTAATGAGAGTTTCATTATAAAGCAGGAGAAAAAAATGGAAGAGAGGTGCATTTCACAAATGCTCTTCCCTTAGCCTGAATTTTCCTTCTCTCAAACTGCTTCTCCAATCCACTAACCACACTCCACACCCCCAGATCCATCTGTTTTCCTATGTACCATTTAAGTTTCATATCCCCTATCATCCACTATAGAGAAATGTTTTCCTCAGATAGAACTACCTACCAGTTCTTCTAGGTCCCCATTGTATGGGTGCTCCATTTTTCTACCTGTCATGCAGAATAACACTTACCTGTTTACATGTTTGTTTTCCTTTCTAAACTATGGTCTCCTTGAAATACAAGTCTATGTATTACTTATATTTGTATCACCTACACTTAGCATAGACAATGACACATAAAAGTCCAGCATGCATGTCTTTTCAATTGAATGGAAGTGAGAATTTATTAATCACATATTATGAATCAAAAAAATATGCTAGGTGCTTTACATATGTTATCTCATTTAATCCTGAAAACAACCTAGTAAAATGGAAATTACGTTACCATTTTAAAATGTAAAAAAAACTGACGCTGAAAACCATGCAAAGTCCATTCCATAATCTTCTGGATGAACTAAGTTTCCAACCTGTGCTCATTAATAAGAATATGAATTATAGAAAAGTAATAGCTGTATATTTCTCCTTTTTATAACTATGGCCTACAAATAACCATTGTAATTGATAAATACCATTCTCAATTCTGTGAGCATGCCTAGACTTGTTGATTAGCCAGAAAAGGGAACAATCATTCAACAGATTTTGTGACACAAAAAGTCTGATCATTCCAAACTGCATTGGAGGAGCTGTTCCTGAGACATTAGAGAAAATAAATGTAAGTATAGAAGCTCTATCTGAGAAATCTAAAAGCTAGTCATGTCCTTTATCTATTGGAGAAGAGCAGTAGTTAATCAATTTGAGCTAGGAGCTACAGGACCAAGGCTTACCAATAAAATAATGGTACCCCTGGTAGTTAAGAATAAACCATGGGGTAGTAAAAGATAAGGAAGACATATTCAGATAACTAAAATTATAAATGACTTTTAGCCTCAGCAAAATTAATTGGGAATCTCTTGATAGATGGTTAAGACTGAGCCCTAAATGACATTGACTGTGAGATAACGACTTTCTGGTACAAACTCTGAGAGAATTTCCCTGAAGTGAATCAAAGCTAGATCTATTCCGATGACAATGCATGAGACGGAGAGAAAATGTGTCCAGTGATTGATCAGATGCTTGACCACAGGGTTGCTGAGTATAAATTTTAGAAATTGAAAAGAAGTTTTTACGAGAAATTGGGCTTTAAACTACATCATCTAGGGAGGAAAAAGGAAGGTCACAGAGAATAGACTGCCTCAGTGGGAGGCAATAGATTAGTCTCTGACTTAGTCTTTAAATTCCTGCATGATGGCCTATCATCACCACCTTCTGATCATCTAATCCAAACTCCGCAGTGCCATTAGCATTATCATTTTCAAACACAGAACAGCTCAAAATATTTTAGGGCTCCCAGTTTTCCACAGAATGAAGTCCCTTCCTCCTCATATGGCATGTATTGCCCTTTACGATGTGGACCAGACTTACATTTACAGGACTAGCTTCTTCCTACCTAAAGCATAACTCTTTCAAATATATCATACTTTTTACATGCTAAAAACTGTCTAAGATGCTCTTTCCCCTTCCTGCCATTTGGTGGATTCTATGCCAGTATTGCCTTTTCTGTGAATCCTGTCTCAGTTCTCCTAGGCAGGATAGTGATATTATCTGAACACTCATCTTACAGCATTATCCTGTCACCTTATAATTATCTATCTCCTCCTCCAAACAGCAAGCAGAGACCAGGACATGTCAGCCTTTGCATATACTCCAGGGACTAATGTCTGATCTCGAGCACTCACTATATTCCTTAGGTCCTGAAATACAGTAGTAAACAAAACAAATCTTTGCTTTATATTATGGTGGTGGAGAAAAAAAGAAAATTATAAAATCAGCAAATATATGACAGGTAATAATAATTGCTAGGAAGAAAAATCGAACAGGGTAAGAGAATAAAAGAATAGGAGATGGGTGTTAATTTAACTTGTGCGATCAGCAAAGATCATCTGAAAAGGTGATATTTGGTATCTAAACAGAAAAATTTAGTGGAGACATTGAGAAAGTAAGCCAAAGTATGCCATCATCTGGGTGGCACCCAGATAGGGGAGCATCATAGGAGAGTCATCCAGTGTTCAAGAGCAAGAAAAGCTGAATGTAGAAAATAAGCCACATCCTAGAAAAGACTGAAAGTCAAAGCTGAAGAATCCATACAGACAGCCCTAACTCTGATGTCCAACCAACCCAAGTTGATATCTTAGCAACACCAACTGTCAGCTCTGTGTGTGTGCGTGTGTGTGTGTGTGTTTGTGTGTGTGAGAGAGAGAGAAAGAGAACGCGCATGTGTATATGTGTTTATGAGAAAGTAAGGTAGGGTGGGTAGATTGCAGATTTGCCTAGAATCTTGAACCTCCAGTGGCCAAACTCGCAATGCAAGTAGCTTTAAACAACATCAGACACTTGCATTTCATTTCCATGTGCAGTGCCACAGTTAACAGCCCATGGGGAGCTCAGAGGTAGGAATAGTTTAGGAGATCAGAATCCTTGCAATCAAGGGTTTCTCAATAGCAGTGTATTCACAATTCAGACCAGACAATTCTTTGTTGTCAGGAGCTGTCCTGTGCATTGTAAGATGTTTAGTACCATCCCTGGCCTCTATCCAGTCTCCAACATTGCCAAATGAGCCCTGTGGTTAAGAGAGACAAAATCTCCCCCGGTTAAAAAACACTTTTATAGACAGAGGGACAGAGCAGAGAAGCCATGAAGACATCCCACAGACAATTAAAGCCAATAGGCCTGAGGAGTCTAAGACAATTTTTATTTTAGTTTGCATTTATAAGTTAGCAACAATTAGCCAGAAATGTCTTCATAATCCTGTTTCTGAACTCTTGAAAATCTTTAATTATCTGAATCATTTATGCTAATTTGACCAAACCAAACAAATTAAAATAATTTATTTTAGAAGGGTTTTTAACAAGGTTTGAAAAGATAGCAAGAGTTCATTAAATCCTCCTTTCTGACATACTACAATTAATCTATGTTTTGTTGGCTTGTAACAAATGTCAAGTTTATTTTTGTGTTCCCTAAGGATTGGATTTTTTTGAGGTGTCACTTTTATTCCTTTATTATAGACAAGCATACATTAAATGATTACAGTGTGTTTGTATATAGGTACTTAATAGAAATAAGATACAGTCTCCAGCCTTCAGGATACACAATGAAAAAGACATATATATCCTACTTCTGATCAGTTCATAACTTGGTGCAATAGCATGTGCTGCTCCTGAATACTGAATTAGAGATGCCACAGAAGTGTTAGGAAGAAAGTTGGTGGATCCCAGATACTGACCTAAAAATCTATGAAAAATTCCTGGATAGACAGAGTGACTGGGTCCTGGGGTGTCAGGGGGAAGATTGGGGAAAAGTGGAGAGAGAAATGACAGTCCAGAGCAAAAGAGGGCTATGCCATAAGATCCCATTTGTCTCTGCAAATAGGCATTACCTACCAAATTAGCTGATATCTTCAGGAGACTATTCACTTGCAAAAAGAAAGATATACAAAATACAAATATTAGAAAAAGCTATACAATCTACATTATTTGAAACAGTCTTAATGAACTAATCAAATAATAACTCAAAATAGCCATATTAAATATTACCAAACAGGCTGGGCATGGTGGCTCATGCCTGCAATCCCAGCACTTTGGAAGGCCGAGGCGGGTGGACTGCCTGAGCTCAGAAGTTCGAGACCAGCCTGGGCAAAATGGTGAAACGCCGTCTCTACTAAAATACAAAAAAAAAAAAAAATTAGCTGGGCGTGGTGGCGTGTACTTGTAATCCCAGTTACTTGGGAGGCTGAGGCAAGAGAATTGCTTGAACCCAGGAGGCGGAGGTTGCAGTGAGCCAAGATCGCACCACTGCACTCCAGCCTGGGTGACAGAGTGAGACTCCATCTCAAAAAAAAAATAATAAAATAATATTACCAAACAAATAAAGGAGGATATCAGGGGAAATGAGCAGGAACAAGAGCAGTGGGCATCAAGAAAATTATAATAGTTATAATAAAGAGTTCAATTATTGGTTAAATTAGCAGAATGGATCTATTCAAAGAATAAATTAGTGAGTTTGGATATCAGGATAATGGACTCTTCCAAAAGCCATCAGGAATAACAGAGATAGACAGATTTTTAAAAATCATTAGTACCAGAGGAAAGAAAAATAATAATAGATGAAAAATATTTTTAAATTATAACTGAGAATATCACAAAATTATAACTGAAAATTTCATAGATGTTAAACTACTTCGCAAATAATAGTTTAAATTTAACATTAATTATGGTACTATAGGCCAGGCATGGTGGCTCACACCTGTAATCCCAGCACTTTGGGAGGCTGAGGCGGGTGGATAATTTGAGGTCAGGAGTTTGAGACTAGCCTGGCCAACATGGTGAGATCCTGTCTCTACTAAACAACAACAAAAAAATACAAAAATGAGCTGGGTATAGTGGCGCACTCCTGTAATCCCAGCTACTCAGGAGGCTGAGGCAGGAGAATTGCTTGAACCCTGGGAGATGGAGGCTGCAGTAAGATGAGATTGTGCCACTGCACTCCAGCCCAGGTGACAGAGTAAGACTCCGTCTGAAAAAAAAAAATATATATATATATATATATATATATGTATGTATATATATGGCACTATAAATGAGTTAAACTTATATCAAAAGACAGAGACTCTCAAATTAGCTAAAAAAGCAAAATCCAGAAATATATTAGCTGTGTAAGATAATTTTAAAACAAAATAATATACCAAGTTAGTAAATACACAAATAAATAAAGATAATCCAAACAAAAGTCATGGTTAGCAATTTTATATCAGTCAAACTATAATTTAAGCTGGAAAACATCAGAACTATAAGAAGAGCTGCTACATATTGGTATAATGAGCAATAAATTGTGTAAAAAAATTATACTTTTTATATAAATTTAACACTATTGTTCCAATCTATATAAGAAACAGTTGACATATATAGGTAAAGATTAAATAAAATTATAGTTGGAGATGTTAATATACACCCACTCAGAATCTGATAGAGTAATTCGGCCAAAAAAAAGACAAAACGACAAAAGATATAAATAATTCACTTTCTGTGAATTATTTACCCAAATGGCTGTAAGTATATAAAGACATGCTAAAACTCATTAGTAATGAGAGAAATGCTTGTGTTTTTTCTATCTTCTCCATACTTCTTTTAGGATCAATGGATTAAGTATATGGTATATATAATATGGATACATATTAAAACCTAATTCTACAGTAAAAAAGAAGAAAATACATTTTAGCATACATATGAAAACTTAAAACATACAAACAAAATGAAACTATATAATTTTTAAAAATTTATGCATAGCTAAGAACATAAATAACATTCATCAGAGGGACTACCCATTGGGTAGAAATTAGAAGTAAAAAGATGACATGGAGAACAGAATAATAATGTGAAATAAAGGAGCAGTCTTTTGCATACAAATAATTATTATAACCCTGTGAAATGATGAATATGATTTAATCAACTCTATGAACTGATAAAAAATAAATTACATTATTTTGGAAGCAGAAAAGGAGGAGAAACTTGTTGTATGTAAGAAAAATGGGTTGTAAATGCCTCACGGAGGCAAGAACAAACAACTAAGCTGAGTATTCAAAGAGAAGTAGGATTGTTTATACTGGGTGGAGAATGTGGGAAGAAAATTGTTTCAAGGTTATGAAACCTTGTATTCAAGGGCATGGCCAAGAAGGAGATCATCATGTGCAGGGAACCGCAGGTAGAGTGGTGAGTATAGACTGTACGATTTGGTGGATTGGCTGGGGAGAAAGGAGTCACAAGGCTGGTGTCAAGGCCAGAGTGATAGATTGGGTCCAAACTGTGAAGCTCTTGCATGCCCTTTTAGAAAGCTACTAGAAACCTATAGAGGTGGGAATGAAGGGTAGACTGACCCTTGGTGGCTTGTGAAAGCCACATGAAGAATTTCCCGGCTGTCACAAAGTAGCCAAGCTATCAAGATTCCAGAACTGGAGCAGAGTAAAGCAGTTAACTAAAATGAGGCTTCTGTGAAGAATGTCCCTGTCACTCTGTCTGGGGTGGCATCTGCTGTAACTAGAGACTAGCAAGTCAGCAGACACTTTGATTGTCAAATGATTTATGTCAGCCATCATGTGTTGGAGTGGCAGCCACACATCTGTCATCAGGACCATGTTGTACAAAAGCGATTTTAATTGCCTCTGGATTATAAATAAAATGAGCACAGCATCACAGAGATAAATTATGGGATCACTGCTAATTTGCAGATTGTGTTATGAAGGACAAAGTAAACCCCCAATGGGCTTAGGGGGGAAAAGTTATTTTACTGATGGGAGGTGCAGGCAGGAGTGTTTTAATAACAAAAGGCAACATTCGTCCTATGACAAGAGCCTCGATTCTGAAAATGTCAGGCTGATGTATTCCATTTTCTGTCCTGTATTTAATCAACTGTAGAAGATATTGATGGAAGAAGCAGGCTGTAAGAAAAGGACTTGTGAATGTCAAACGTTAAAAGAAATATTTGCATCTAGGTAATCTTTTCAAATTTGCTATGCCTAATGGCCAGAATTTAATGTCTTCATACCTACTTTTCACTTGCCTTTCTCTAACATTTCCCTCCCCTCCATTCCCTACCGCCTATGCCCTCATGTAAATGCTTACATTTCTCTTCCTCACTTGTGTCTCTCACCTGTCACTGCAGAATGAATCCTCCTGAAGCACAACTAGGGTTATTCCAGCCCCTTGCTTAGAAACTCCTCTAGGCTGACCACTGCCTGCAAAATCCAGTTCTTATTCTTTTTGTGGTCAGAGTCCTTCATGATACCCATTCATTGATTCAGTAGTTATTGAATACCTTCCACATGCCAGACACTGTTCTGGACACTTTTAGAGCATATCAGTGAACAAAACCTTACAAATACCCCTGCCTTCATGAATTTTACATTCTAAGGAACCCCTAAACTTAACACTTCAAACGAAATTTCCATCAGACATCTAAGCAAACACAAACTAGGTTACTCATAGACCGACAAGCTCAATCTCTACTTTGGCTTGACTTTTTAATTTACATATTTAATAAGTACTATTTTTCTATTAAATGTCTTTTACATTGATGTGTATAAGCCATCCAATTCCTTTGGCTCTCAGTTCCTCAATCTTTTCTTCAAAGATCCCTTCCTTCTCTTCACCTCAGCCACCATGGTCATTCATTTGACATCCCACAAAAAACAGCGCGAACTCTTAACTCTTTATTCCAAGTTTCCTGCCTCTGATGACCACCTCCTGATCTTCCAGCTCTCCTCTGTCAGTGCTCAGCTGCCATAATTCCCTGACACCATCAACACTTCTAAGAGACACTTTCTCACTCACTATCAGTCCCCATTACCATGTCCTTGCTGAACTCCTTACTCAGATTTAAGGCCAAATTATTACATTTTTAACATCATATGTCCATGTAACTATCTCCCCATGCATATATTTTTGTCATTATATCCTTGAGACCCAGGGCAGTAACCCACGCAATAATCACAACTCATATTTATTGAGTACTCACACGATACCAGGTTCTGGTCTAAAATGCTTTAATATGTGAGCCAATTTAATCCTTACAGCAACTTTATTTTCTTCCCTTTTAAGGATGTGAAAACTACTATTTTGCAAGTTTCAATTATTTTATTTTTGATTATTTCAAATTTTATTTTAGATACGGGGTACAGGTGCATGTTGGTTACATGGGGATGTTACATAATGCTAAGATTTGGAGTATGGATTTCAACACCCAGGTAGTGAACATAGTACCCAATATGTCATTTTTAAACCCATTCTCCCACCCTCTAGTAGTCTACAGTGTCTATTGTTCCCATCTTTATGTCCGTGTGTGCTCAGTGTTTAGCTCCCACTTATAAGTAAGAACATGCAATATTTGGTTTTCTGTTTCTGTGTTCATTTGCTTAGGATTATGACCTTCAGCTCCATCCATGTTGCTGCAAAGGACACGATTTCTTTCTATTTTATGGCTGCATGGTATTCCACGGTGTATATGTACCACGTTTTCTTTGTCTGATCTACCATTGACAGGCACCTAGGTTGATTCCATGTCTTTGCTATCAGGAATAGCACAGCCATAAAAATACAAGGGCATGTGTCTTTTTGTAGAATGATTTTGGGGGGGGGTATATATCCAGTAATAGGATTGCTGGTTTTAATGGTAGTTCTGTTTTAAGTTATTTGAGAAATCTCCAAACTGCTTTCCACAGAGGCTGAACTAATTTACATTCCAACCAACAGTGTATAAGCATTCTCTTTTCTCTGCAGCCTTGCCAGCATCTGTTGTTTTTTGACTTTTAAATAATAGCCATTATAACCCCTGTGAGGTCGTATCTCACTGTGGTTCTGATTTGCATTTTTCTGATGATTAGTAATGTTGAGCATTTTTTCATGTGTGTTGGCCACTTGTATGTCTTCTTTTGAAAAGTGTCTGTTCATGTCCTTTGCCGATTTTTAATGGAGTTATTTATTTTTTGCTTGTTGATTTCAGTTCCTTATAGATTCTAGATATTAGGTTTTCGTCAGATGCATAGTTTGCAAATATGCTCTTCCATTCCGTAGGTTGCCTGTTTGCTCTGTTGATAGTTTCTCTTGCTGTGCAGAAGTTCTTCAGTTTAATTAGTTCCCACTAATCTATCAAACTATAAAAATCCTGGAAGACAACCTAGGAAATACTCTTCTTGAACTCAGCCTTGTCAAAGGATTTTTGGCTAAGTCCTCAAAAGCAACTGCAACAAAATCAATTCTTTTAAAAGCTAACATATAATTATAATAAATACCCTTGATTTATGAAATCTAACATTAATAAGAGGCCCTAAGAGCTTAAGTAAGCTACTCAAGTTCACACACCTTCCACGTAATAGAACAACTATTCAAAATTCAAACACAGAAGTCCTGGTTCTAGATCTTATTTACTTAACCACTACACTATCCTGGAACATAGTAAGTACTCAATAAATATTTGTAAAATGAAAGAACAAATGGTTCCTCTACTTATAAGTCATGCATTCCATGTGATTCTTGAAACTCTTCCACTCTACTATGACTCGGCTTGACTATTACTTCCTTCTGGAAAACTTCTTGCTAAGTCCTTCTCCTTCCCCAATTCAACTAGAAGCAAAAAGAAAATCTGCTAGCTGCCCCATATAAATCTTGAAAACAACCTTATGAGGTAGAAATTATGTTTACTTTACAGATGATAATAACAATAATTGTAATAATAGGCATTTTTGAGACCCTACTATATTCCAGGACGTGTAAAAGAGGTACAGATCTACTGTCTCATTTAATACTCATAACATCCTCATGAAATAGATTATATTATTATCCTCATTTTATACATGAGGAAACAGAAAATTAAGTAGTTTCAGAATATGGTGATAGGTAAACAAGTAAGTTCTTTTGTTTTTTCTTTTTCTTTTTTTTTTTTTTTTTTTGAGACTGAGTCTCGCCCTGTCACCCAGGCTGGAGTACAGTGGCGTGACCTCAGCTCACTGCAAACTCCACCTCCCCAGCTCACAACATTCTCCTGCCTCAGCCTCCCAAGTAGCTGGGACTACAGGTGCATGCCACCACACCCAGCTAATTTTTTTTTATTTTTTTTTATTTTTAGTAGAGACGGGGTTTCACTGTGTTATCCAGGATGGTCTCAATCTCCTGACCTCGTGATCTGCCTGCCTTGGCCTCCCAAAGTGCTGGGATTACAGGCGTGAGCCACCACGCCCAGCCTAAACACGTAAGTTACAAATAAAATTATAGCTTCTCAGTAAATGTACAGTGAATATAACTCAATCCCAATGTAACTAGAAACCACATACTTTTAGGAACAATCTTACTCACTATTATTGTGTTAGTAAATATCAATGTGTTTTGTCCACAACACAATTATCCTTTAACTTCTGCCTAAATGCAATAGGGTTGTCACCAAAATCAACATGAGATGAAATTATCTCTTTTGAGTTTACTCTGGTTCTTTCTGTGTCTAGCCCAGGCCACAGACATACTGGCTGGAATGTGACTAGATCACAACTCACAGCCAAAAAGCATAGCCAAGGACTGATTCAAAGGAGACTCATCTTTCTGTGAGTGGACTGCAATGGCAAACACCATACTGATTTGGCAAACGGATTCTTAGAATTTTAGGATTCCTATAGGATGGTATACTAGGCAGAACAGTGCCCATGGAGTCAGAAACCTAGGATTCAAATTCTAGCTCTGTTATATCTCCTCAGACAAATTCAGTAACCTCATTCTTTTTCCTCATCTGAAAAATGAAACAAATTATGTCCACTAGATAGAGTTATTTTTAGGGCTACTTGAGCTTAATATCCATGGCAGCAACTTTATAAACTATGAAACACAATAACTATTAGACTACTTCATATTGGCTTCAAAATTCCAGCCCACCCAAAAACATGCTTGGTCACCAATCCACCAAAGCCTAAAATTTCATTCTTGAATCTATCTAGTTATCAGGGAACCAGGTTTCTTCTTTACTTCTGTTTTACCATCTTTACCAAATGGATTCCATCCTCAAAGTCATGATATGGCCGTAAAAGGTATGCCAACATGTCTGCATTCCAGCCAATAAGAATAATAAAAAAAAAAAGGGGGGGGAGGATATTTCTCCCTGCTAAATCAATCTTATTTAAAGTACTTCCTGAAAAACCCTCAAAACAATAGAGTCATCTGTTGTGCCCACTGCTACCATGGAAACGCTGAAGTTTTATAACTAGGGTAGAAAAAAAATTGGTTACTGATAATCAAGTGACATTCTTTGTTACAACTTATATTAAGTTTTAATTTTACAAAATAATCTAAATTTACCAATTTTATTTTCCTAAAAATTTTACCAAGTAATCAGAATAAGAATTATTGTTCACATTTTATAGATAGAAAAACTAAGGGCTGTGCAATACAGTGTTTCAGAATATGCTTTTAAAAAACACGTTATTGTAAAATATGACACATACAAATAAAAGTCCACTTAAAAACTAAAGCTCAATGATTTACTGAATGAAAAAAAAATGTAATGACCATCCTAAGTTAAAAACAAACAAACGAACCTTGCCAGTACTCCAGAAAATCTCTATGTTCTCTCATCTCCCCAAAGGCAATAATTAGTCATTTTAATTTTAATTACTTCCTTGGTTTCATAGCTATTTTTCCCACTAAATATAGAACGTTTAAAAGTATAAATGTTATCCACCAGAATGACTGAGGATCCTAGGATGGAATGTAGACTGTGAAGAAGAATTTTACTGTACTAACAATGTAAAACTGAAGTAAGAGGGGGAGGGGTGGAGGAATTAAGTAACTTTTGAAAACAATGTTTTCACTAGAAAGAATAAGGCTAAATAAAACTATACATAAACACCCTACTTTCACTGATAAATGTGTTTCTCATCAGGGTGTGGGTTAGCAGTTCTGAAACTACATGTGTTCTAGGATTTAACACATAAGTAAGTCATTTCTCAATAAGACCAAAGTTTTTCACTGTCAGAGAAAGAAGTTATAAATAAACAAGTGGGGAAGGCTAGAAAGGACTCTGGTGTGCTGGAGTAAAGGCCGAGATATCAGCATGAACACATATTCATTTAGATAGATAGGAGGCTAGATAGGAAGACAGATAGGAAAGTGATATAGATGGATAGATAGTGATAAATATGTATGTATACATGAGTTAGTATACAGACATACATTGACTGTCTTTGTCCACTAAGAGAGCTGAGAATCAGTAACACCCCAGTTGCAAAAAATACACATAGTACCCAGATCTTTACATCTGAATACTATTATTCAATGAAAGAAACCAGAGATCCTTGGAGAAATGACTGATTATAGGGCTGGGATAAGTAGTGAAAAAAGATGAGCCTGGAGCATTGTGTAATGTCAGAAAATAAGGTAGTGCTCAAAATGAGAGAGAAAAAAAAAGACTCCTCAAAAAGATTGAGGAGCCAACCTGAAAGTTCCCAGTGACCACATCTGGAACAATTTTGTCAACAAGGTAAATAATGATAGTATTGGATTATAAGCTAAAAATAAAATAAATATCCATGAGCCTATATTAATATAAATAAATTATTGAATAAATAAATGGAGGAGAAACAAATCTTCCTCACAAAAGAATTACAAATAATAAATCTAGAAAAGAATAAGTGAAATAAAAATTACCAATAAAACACCACCACAATAATAATTGTTGCATAAAAGATACGCTAATGAATGTTAAAATTAGTGGGCAAAACTTTTTAAGGAGCAACAGGATATTTCCATAGCCTCAAAATATCTCTTCCAAAATATTTTGGTTACTGTGGTAGTTTTAACTCATGTCCACAAACTCCTTCTAGGAAGTAAAGTTTAATTTTTCTGTCCTTGAATATGGGCTGGACTTAGTGATTTGCTTCTAAAGAATGACTTATAGTAATTAGCTGGGCATGGTGGTGGGTGCCTGTAGTCCCAGCTACTCGGGAGGCTGAGGCAGGAGAATCGCTTGAACCTGGGGGGCGGAGCTTGCAGTGAGCCGAGATCACGCCACTACACTCCAACCTGTGTGACAGAGAAGACTCTGTCTCCGAAAAAAAAAAAAAGAATGGCTTATAGTAAAGGAAAAGTAGCAACTTTGCAGTGGAGAAACCTGGCAGACACCACCTTAACCAAGTAATCAAGGATAACATCACCAGTAATAAGTCTTGTTAATATTATCCCCCTCATCCCCTGCTATGATTCAATGAGTGTTCCCCAGCTATGACACTCTACCTCTGTGGTGTTCTTCCCAAAAGTCGATAACACAAGTCTAATTAAGAAAAAGTAGACAAACTCAATTTTAGGCAAATTCTACAGTATAACAGTCCAATTCTCTTCAAAAATACCAGTCATAATAAACACAGACAGACTGAGGAAACATGATGACTAAATGTATCCTGGAACAGAAAATGAACATTAGTTCAAAAACACAGGTGAAACAGAGTAGAATGGTGTTTAGCCCAAGTTAGGGAGTGGGAGGCGGGAATAGGGAGGTGTTGATTAAAGGATATAGAGTTTCCATTAGACCGAAGGAATAAATGAAAAGTATTTGAGGTGATATGCTAATTACCTTGATTTCAATCATTCCACATTGTGTACATATATGGTAATACCACTTTGTACCCCGTAAATATATGCAATTATAATTTGTCAACATTAAATAAAATTTTTAAAACACAGGTGAAATCTGAAGAGAGTCTATAGTTCAGTTTATGGTATTAGACCAATGTTAATTTCCTAGTTTTGATAAATATACTATGGCTATATAACATGTTAACATGAAGGGAACCTAGAAGAAGGGAACCTTTGCCACTCCTCTGAAAATCTAAAATTATTTCAAAATAATTTTTTAAATTATAGGCAATTTGTTTTCTAAACTTTGTGTAAGTGGAATGAAATCATATATATTATTGGTTCCCTGAGTTCTTTCAACACATAATTATTTTTGTGAAATATACTCATATTGTTCACTAACTTTTGATGTTGCAGAGCATTACATAATGTCAATATATCATAATTATTTTTAATGGAAATTTGGGTTATTCCCAGTTTGTTATTAAGAATACTCATATAAATATTTATGTAGATGTCTTTCAGTTCCCAAATGCACACATTTCTGCTTATTATACACCTGAGAGAATTGTTTGATTACAGATAAGGCCTATGTCCAGCTTATCAGACACTGCCAAATAGTTTTCCAAACTTGCTTTACCAAATTACATTCTCACCAGCAGTGTATGTGAATTTCAACTGAGTTTCACATCTCAAACAACACTTGATATTGCCAGTATTTTAACTGTAGTTCATTTTCATCGTGTCAATTTTAATATGTATGATTATTGGCCATTTGTATAGCCTCTTTGCTAAAATGTCTGTTCAGGGCTCTTGCCAATTTTTCTACTGAATTTGTTTTTACCTTTTTACTTATTAAGTTGCAGATTTTTTTATGTACTCTGAATATGAATCTTTTACTATAATATGTATTGCAAAAAGTTCCCTCCATTTTGTGCCTTGTATTTTCATTCTCTTGATGACACTTTTTAAAATATCTTTGTGGATACATAGCAGTAGATCTTAATTTTAATACAGTCCAACCTAACAATCATTGCTTTTGTAATCAGTGATTTTTTAAATAAATTTTTTATCTAACCTAAGATCGTAAAGGTATTTTCTTATATTATGTTCCAGAAGTTTTATTGTTTTCATATTTAGATCTACAATCTACCTAAATCTTTTTATGTCATTAGATAGGTTTCAAATTTCCTTTGTTTAATATGAATATTCACTTGATAATCAACTTTCATTATTATACCACTCTGCAATATTATTTTTATGCAAAACCAAGTGTCCATGTAAGTATGGATTTGTTCCTGGGGTTCTTAATACTATCCTCTTGGTCTTGTTCTCTGTTTCTAGGCCTACACCAAACTGTAGCTCTGTAACAAGGCTCAACGTTTGGTAGAAAAAGTCTTCCTACCTCGTTCTTCCATAAGAGTGTCTCAATTCTTCTTGATCCTTTGCATTTATATATAAATTTTAGGTTTAGTTTTCCAAATTACACCAAAAAATTTTTTAGAATTTTGATTCAGATTGTATCAAATCTATATAGATCAATTCAAGGATAACTGGCAATATTTAGACTGGTTTCATTTATTAATATTAATGTCATTTTAGTTTAACTTGTTAATATTTGGCAGTTTTTATGAAAAGGTGTTGTAAATCATTTTTAAATATATTCTTATATACATATTTTTGATAGTACTCTAAGTTGAATCTTTTTATAAATTTTGTTTTCTAACATTTTATCAGTAGCACATACAAACAAAATAGTCATATTTTGTTTATCTTTTCATATTAGTCATATTACCAGCAAGGCTAATCATTTAATTCCAGTAATTTATCTGTATTTTTTATTTCCTATTTACTCAATCTAATCATCTGAAAATAAAGGCAATTCTTTATTATTTAACAATGATTTTTCTGTCTTTCCAAACTTCATAACTTTTATTCATCTTGTCTTACTGCGATGGCCAGGATCTCCAATACAATATCAAATAGAAGTAGTGATTGGGTTACTAGGTCTGTTCCTGTTTCTATGACAGAATACCACAGATTGAGTAATTTACATAAGACAATATTTCTCACAGTTCTGGAGATTGAAAGTTCAAGATCAAGGTGCCAGCAGGTTTGGTGTTTGGTGAGGACCCAGTCTTCTAGGACCCAAGAAGGTGCCTTGTTGTTGTGTCCTCTAGAGGGAAAAAACACTGTGTCCTCACATGACGGAAGGGCAAAAATGTCACATCTAATCCCCCCCTGGCCCTTTTATAAGGTCATGAATCCCATTCATGAGGGTAGAGCCCTTATGACCTAATCCTTTCCAGAAAGCCACATCTCAGTACTGTTGCTTTGGGGATTCCATTTCTACATTAATTTTGGAGGGGATACAAACATTCAAGCCACAGCAGTGAGTATCTTGTATTGTTTAAAAGAAAAGCTTTCAATATTTCACCACTTAGCATGTTTTCTATAAGCTTTTTTAAAGGTACGCCTTGTTAGATTTAAGGAAGTTCCTTTTTTTTTTTTTTTTTTTTTTGAGACAGAGTCTCACTCTGTCGCCCAGGCTTTAGTGCAGCGGCGCGATCTCGGCTCACTGCAAGCTCTGCCTCCCGGGTTCATGCCATTCTCTTGCCTCAGCCTCCCAAGTAGCTGGGACTACAGGCCCCCGCCACCATGCCCGGCTAATTTTTTGTATTTTTAGTAGAGACGGGGTTTCACTGTGTTAGCCAGGATGGTCTCCATCTCCTGACCTCGTGATCCGCCTGCCTCAGCCTGCCAAAGTGCTGGGATTACAGGCGCGACCCACCGCGCCCGGCCGGAAGTTCTCTCTATTAATAGTTACCTAATAATTTTCTTTTTAAATATAACTTCCTGTTGAATCTATTTAAACTTTTTCTCCATCTTCTGAGATGATCACACAAACTTCATGTTTTATTTTGTTAATGGGATTAATTACATAGATTTTTAAACTTTCTATTTTGAATAATTATAGATTCTAATTATAGATTCACAGAAGGTTGCAAGGAAATACCCAGAGATGTCCTGTATATGCTTGATCCAGGCTTCCCCAATGTTAACATCTTATACAAATCTAGTACATTTCAAAACCAAGAAATTTACATTACGATAAGCTATAGAGCTTATTCAGATTTCACCAATCATACTTGCACTCATTCATGTGTGAACAATTGCAGTTTTATCACACAGATATCCTCCTGTATCCACCATCACAATACTAATACTCAACTGATACTCATCAACACAGGACTCTCTCACATTATCTCTCTGTAGCCCTCCCTATTCCCTCCCCAATACTTAACTCCTAGAAAACATGAATCTGTTCTCCATACCCATAATTATTCTATTTCATCAATGTTACATTATTTAAAATCATCCAATTTGTATCCTTTTGGGATTGAACTTTTTCTGTTAGGTGAAATTCCTTGAGGTTGATCCAAGTTGTTGCATGTATTAATATCAAGTTTGTTTCTTTATAATTGCTGAGTAGAGTTTCATGGCATGGATACATCACAATTTGTTTAACCATTCACCCATTACAGGACTTTCGGAGTATTTCCAATTTGAAGCTATTAGGAATAGTGTTTCTGTGAAGAATAATTTATAATTTCTTGTGTGAAAAATAAGTCTTCATTTCTCTAAGATAAATGCCCAAATAAAGCTGCTAGGTCATTTTATAAGTCCATTTTTAGTTATGAAATGAACTGCCAAACTAGTTTTCAGATGGGTCGCACCATTTTCATTTCTAACAGGGATGTGTGAGTGATCCAGTTTCTCACATTTTTGCCAGAATTTGGTATTATCACTATTTTTTTTTCAGTAACACTAGTAGGTGGATATCACGTTGTAATCTTAATTTGCATTTCTCTAATGGCTAATAATATTGGATATTTTTCTCATATTTATCATCTATACATCATTTTCAGTGAAATCTCCATACATTTTTTGCACATAACTTGATTGTTTAATGTTGAGTTTTGAGAGTTCTTTTTGTATTCTAGATTCAAGGCTTTTTTTCAGATACGTAATTTGCAAATATTTCTTCAACTCTATAATTTGTTTTTTCATCGTTTTAACAATCAATCTATTTTTCCTCTTATAGATTGCACTTTTGATGTTAACCTAAGAACCCTTTACCTACTTCTAGTTCCTGAAAATTTTTTCCTATGGTCTTTTCTAATAGTTTTATAGGTTTACATTTTATATTTAAGTCTATAATTCATTTTTAGTTAATTTCTGTATAATGTGTGAGGTTTAATTTAAGGTTCTCTTTTTCTTTTCCTTTTTTTTTTTTTTTTGTCGTTTTTGTTTTTGCAGGGGAGGGGTTTGGGTAGTGGCTGATGGATGCCCAATTACCACAGCATTGTATGTTGAAAGTCTTATCCTTTCTCCATTGAACTGTGTGTGTTCATTTGTCAAAAACTAATTGAGAACATTTGTATAGATCTATCTTTGAGTTTTCTATTGTGTCCCATTGATCAATGTGTTTATTTCTGTGACAGTACCACAATGTCTTAATTACTAAAACTATAGAGCAAGACTTATTATTAGGCAAAGTAATTCTTCCCACTTTATTCTTCTTTTCAAAATTGTTTGAGCTACTCTAGGGCCTTTCCATTTACACATAAATTTTAGAATAAGCTGTCTACATCTACAAAAACACTTGAAATTCTGACAATGTATATTAAAACTAAATATCAATTTAAGAAAAATTGTCATATATACTATGTTGAGCCTTTCAATTCATGATTCCCAAATATGTAGGTAATTTTTTTTATTTCTTTTATCACTGTTTCATAATTTTTATCAGATTTTGATCATGTTTTATAAGAGTTATACCTAAATATTTCATTTTTTAGAGTAATTGTAAATGCTATTTTTTTGGATTCCACTTGTTTGTTGTCAGTGTGTAGAAATGCAATTGATTTTTATGTATTGGTCTTGTATCCTGTAGTTTTACCGAATTCACTTGCTTGTTACAGGATTTTGTGTGTGTGTATATTCCTTGAAATTTTGTACCTTCACAAGCATTAGTGTCTGAAAATAAGGACAGTCATATTTTTTCTTTCCAATTATTTAATTTTTTTAACCACATTGCAGTGGCTAGACCTTCCAGCACTGTTAAATATGTGTATAGTGAGAGAGCAACTATTCTTGAGTTGAAGAAGAATGCCTTATTCTTGAGTTTAAGAAGAAAACATTCAGTTTTTGTCATGTTTAAGTATGATGTTAGCTCTAGGTAGGTGTCTTCACCAGATTAAATAAGTTCCTCTTTATTTCTAGTGTACTGAGAGTTTTTATCTTGAAAGGATGTTATATTTTGTCAAATGCTTTTTCTGTGTCAATTGATGTATTCATATAATTATTTTATTTAGTCTGTTGATAAAATAGACACGTAGATTTTTGAATATTCAAATAAGTTTGCACTTATAAAGTAAGTTCAACTTAATTATGATACATTATCTTTTTAATATAATGCATAATTCAGTTCCTTACACTTTTTTACAGTTTGAGATTCTATGTCTTCTCTCTCTTAACTGTCCTGTAGGCTTTCATGTCAACATTATATTGCCTTTATAAACTGAGCTTCAGTGTCATTCTTCTTTTTCTATCTTCTGTGGAAAAAAAAGTTCAAACTGTTATTTATTCTTAAATATATTACATATTTTATAGATGAAGGTATCTTCTGTCCAGGATGGTTTTTAAATTATGGATTCAATGTCTTCAGTAATTCTAAGATGATTCAGATTTTCTACTTTTTGTGTCAAAATTTGTAAGATGTATTTTTTTAGGGATTTCTCCATTTTATATAAATTTATTAGCATAAAAATTTTTATTTTGAAAGTCTGTTCAAATGGAAATTATACTCTCCTTCCTGGTATTGTTGTGTGTCTTGTTCTTTCATTTTTTTTTTTTTTTTTTTTGAGACAGAGTCTCACTCTGTCACGAGGCTGGAGTGCAGTGGTGCAATCTCTGCTCATTGCAACATCTGCCTCCCGGGTTCAAGTGATTCTCCTGCCTCAGCCTCCCGAATAGCTGGGACTATAGGCACCTGCCACCATGCCTGGCTAATTTTTGTATTATTAGTAGAGACAGGGTTTCACCGTGTTGGTCAGGATGGTCTCAATCTCTTGACCTCATGATCCGCCCGCCTCAGCCTCCCAAAGTGCTGGAATTACAGGTGTGAGCCACCCCACCTGGCCTGTTCTTTTATTCTTATCAGTATCACCAGCAGCTTGTCAATTTTATTGGTCTTATTAAAGGATAATTTTAGGTTCATTGATCTCTCATATGTTCTTTTTCTTTTTCTTTAATTTTTGCTCATCCCTTTCTAATTTATCACACTCTGCTTTTGAAGTTTAATTTGTTATCATTTTTCTACATTTTATTTTATTTTTTATTTTTGTAGGTACATAAGTGTGTATATCTATGAGGTGCATCAGACACCCCAATACAGGCATGCAATGCATAATAATCACATAGACATAGAATTTAATGGCAACAACAGGGTGACTATAGTCATTTTTCTACTTTTTGAAATGAATACCTATTTTACTGATTTTTGTCTTTTTCTTTGTGTAATAGATTATTTAAGCTATAAATTTCTCTCTAGTCATGGTATTATTGGCATCCCAGAACTATCTTAAAAAAGCTTGTGTTGAATTATTGCATACCTACGGAGAACTGTACAAGCACATTTGTCAGTTCTATTCATTTACCAGAGTACATGCAGTCACATTGCCACTTCTCCCCAGTAGATTTCTAAAATAATAGTTTACTTTCATGTACATCTGGAATTGGTATAAATAAAACCATATCAATTATTTTGTGTCTAAATTCTTTAACACCACGTTAAGAATATAAAATTCATCTATATAGTGGTATGTAGCAGTAGTTTATTCTCATTGCTGTACAGTACGTTATTAGGGAAATATACTACAATTTATTTTTTCATTTTGCTGTTGATGAATACTACTTATTCTCAAGTTTTTGCTATTTAAAAAAAAACTATTATAAACACTCCTGGTTAGGCCTTTTGATGCCTATGTGTACAAATTTTTGATAGGCATATTTGCAAAACAATGTATTTTTTTCCTGTTTTCTGAAAATAGATATTAACGTCATAAATTTTCAGTCTTCTTTTCAATTGTATGCATTTAAAGCCATTAATTTCCCAGTTCATGGCTTTACCTGAAGTGTACAAGTTTTAAGATACCGTATTTTATTATTATTTAGTTCAAAATATTTTCTTCTTTATCTCATAAATTATTCTTTGACCATGAGTAGTTTAGAAAAAGAGGACTTGATCTGTACTACATACAGTTATTAATATTTTCTAGATATATTTCTATTATTGATTTCTGAATTTTTTCTATTACAGTGGACAAAAATTATGCTCTATGTAATTTCAATCTTTTAAAATATGTTAAAAAATATTTTACTATTCTAAAATTAATATGGAACTGTGAAAGGAAAATAAATCTTGGGGCCCCCAAAATCACTAAGCTAAAGGGAAAAGTCAAGCTGGGAACTGCTTAGAGCAAACCTGCCTCCCATTCTATTCAGAGTCATCCCTCTGCTCACTGAGATAAATGCATATTGGATTGCCTCCTTTGGAAAGGCTAATCAGAAACTCAAAATAATGTAAACTTTGGCTCTCACATACCTGTGACCTTGAAGGCCCTCCCTGCTTCAAGTTTTCCCACATTTCCAGATGGAACCAATGTACATCTGCATATATTGATTGATATCTCATGCCTCTCTAAAATGTATAAAACCAAAAAAGAGCTTGTATAGCCAAGGCATCATGCTACCCAACTTCAAACTATAGCACTACAGTAACCAAAACAGCATGATACTGGTACAAAGACAGACAAATAAACCAATGGAACAGAATAGAGAACACTGAAACAAGACTGCACATCTACAACTATCTGATCTTTGACAAAACTGACATAAGCAATGGGGAAAGGATTCCCTATTCAAGAAATGGTGCTGGAATAACTGGTGAGCCATATGCAGAAGATTGAAACTGGACCCTTCTTTACACCATATGCAAAAATTAACTCAAGATGGATTAAAGACTTAAATGTAATATACAAAACTATAAAAACTATAAAAAGACAACCTAAGCAATGCCACTCAGGACATAGGCACCGGCAAAGATTTCATGACAAAGATGCCAAAAGCAATTGCAACAAAAACGAATATTGACAAATGGGATATAATTAAACTAAAGAGCTTCTGCACAGCAAAAGAAATGATCAACAAACAATCTACAGAATGGGAGGAACTTTTTGCAAACTATGCATCTAAAAAAGGTCTAATATCCAGCATCTATAAGGAATTTAAACAAATGTACAAGAAAAAGACAACCCCATAAGAAAGCAGGAAAAGGACATGAATAGACACTTTTCAAAAGAAGACATACATGCAACCAGCAATCATATGAAAAAATGCTCAGCATCACTGATCATTAGAGAAATGTAACTCAAAACCACAATGAGATACCATCTCACACCAGTCAGAATGGCTATTATTAAAAGGCCAAAAAATAACAGATGCTGGTGAAGTTTTGGAGAAAAAGGAACGCATATACACTGTTGATAGGAGTGTAAATTAGTTTAGCTATTGTAGAAGACAGTTTGGCAATTCCTAAAAGACTTGAAGACAGAAATACCATTCAACCCAGCAATCCCATTGCTGGATATATACCCCAAAGGAATATAAATCATTCTATTAGAAAGACACATGCACACATATGTTTATTGCAGCACTGTTCAGAATAGCAAAGACAGAGGATCAACCCAAATGCCCATCAATGATAGAATGGAAAAAGAAAATGTGGTACATATACACCATGGCATACTATGCAGCCATAAAACAGAAGGAGATCATGTCATTTGCAGAGACATGGATGGAGCTGGAGGCCATTATCCTTAGCAAACTAACACAGGAACAGAAAACCAAATACCACATGTTCTCACTTATAAATGGGAGCAAACTGATGAGAACACGTGGACACATAGAGGGAAACAACACACAGTGAGGCCTTTTGGAGAATGGAGGGTGGGAGGAGGGAGAAGATCAGGGAAAATAACTAACGGGTATTAGGTTTAATACTTGGGTGATGAAATAATCTGTATAATAAACCCCCTTCATGCAAGTTTACCTATGTAACAAATCTGCACTTGTACCCCTAAACTTAAAATAAAAGTTTAAAAAAAGAGAGAAAAAATGTTTTACAACACAAGGCAAAGTCAATTTTGGTAAAGTTCTATGGGTATTTGAAAAATACACATGCATTCTTCAGTGTGCTATATAAGTCAACCAGGTCACTTTTGTTAAGGTGTTCAAATAATCTCTGTCTTTAATGATTTTTATCTATCTGCTCTGTCAATTACAGAGAAAATAATTTGGAAATCTTCCCATATGATTATGACTTTATTTGTTTTTCCTTTTAGTTTTGTTAAATTTTTCTTTATATATTCTAGGATTATTTTGTTGGGTGCATACAAATTTAGAATTGTTATATTGCCATCATAAATTGAACCTTTTCTAATTGAGAAAAGCATTCCCAGTTATGTTATAATTTCTTAAAGTCTTTGATATTGATATGGCTACGAAAACACTCTCACTTAGTGTCTGCATAATGCACGCTTTTTCATCATTTTACTTCTAAACTTTTTGCCACCTTGTGTTTCTTACAAGATTTCTAAAATTGAATATGTTAAGTGTAGTTTAGTTGAGTCTAAAAATATCAATCTTTTGATAAGAACACTTAGACCATTTACATTGAAAGTAATTATTGATATATGCAGGTCTAAGCTTACAGTGTTACTCAGTGATTTGTATTTTTCCAGCTAATTCCATGTTCCTATTGGTCTGTTTTTATTTATCCTGTCAGATTACTAATTTTATTATTTCATTTCCCCTTCACATGTTTGCAATTGTCAATAATTTTAGTGTTTACATAAATTATAAATTCTTAATTTACAAAGTGCAATGATAATCAGTGCATTATCTTTTTAAATTTCTTATTAATATATAATATTTGTACATATTTGTAGGATATATGTCATATCTTGTTACAAACATAGAATGATGATCATGATCAAGTCAGTGTATTTATTTCTTTATTTTTATTCTTTTATTTATTTTTAATTGTTTTTTTGTTTTTTTGTTTTTAGATGGAGTCTCGCTCTGTCGCCCAGGCTGGAGTGCAGTGGCATGATCTCAGCTCACTGCAACCTCCAGCTCCTGGGTTCAAGCAATTCTACTGTCTCATCATCCTGAGTAGCTGGGACTACAGGCTCATGTTGCCACACCTGGCTAACTTTTGTATTTTTAGTAGAGGCAGGGTGTCATCATATTGGTCAGGCTTGTCTCCAACTCCTGACCTCAGGTGATCCACCCACTTCAGCCTCCCAAAGTGCTGGGATTACAGGTTTGAGCCACTGTGCCTGGCCTCAAGTCAGTGTATTTAGAATATGCATCACCTCAAGTATATATCATTTCTCTGTGAATGCATTATCTTTAAACTGGAAGTTTGTGAATAAATCATTCTAATGACTTTTACTGAATTCTTGGTTATAGTTTTGAATTGATTAACTACATGTTTTCCTATGTTGCTTTCTAAACATTTAAACTGAAAAAGCAAAAAATAAATTATTTAATGTGTCAGGCATCAGACCATGAATTTTCACATATATTGAATTATTTAAAAGCTTCCAGCACTATGTATTATATATCCTGATATTCTGATTTTGGAGATGAGGAAACTAAAACAAAAAGAAGCTCTTATGTATTAGAGTGCTGGTTTTACCAGCTTGGTTTTACTTTTACTGCTGTATAGTTACTGCACAAAGAAAGGGCAGTGTGACCTGCAAGGACACAAAAAACTGTTTGGCTCTCTAACTGTCGGGACCTTTCTAGAAAAAACAAACTCCCCATGAAGAAATGGTCCCAAATGATAGGCTGAACTATCTGGGTATCAGTCCTCTGCACTGTCCAACTGTTAATTTGGCACTGTCTTGTTAGGTCTTCAATATCCTTAAGCAGATTTATGCTTATATTTTATCTAGATCTTCCAAGTATCTTCAGTTGTAGTATTGGCCCAAATTACTCATTCTACCATTACTGGGAGAAGTCATAATCAACTTTTTTCACCCAATATTTGATCTCAAATATAGTCTCATATCAACAGCCCATAGTTTATTTTTTTTCCTTATTTATTCTAAAAAGAAATGGGATACATGGGAAGAACATGCAGGTTTTTTACATAGGTATAAATCTGCCTTGCTGGTCTGCTGCACCTATTGACCCATCCTCTAAGTTCCCTCCCCTCAACTCCCAACCCCCAACAGGCCCTGGTGTGTGCTGTTCCCCTCTCTGTATCCATGTGTTCTCAATGCTCAACTCCCACTTATAAGTGAGAACATGCAGTGTTTGGTTTTCTGTTCCTGCATTTTGCTGAGGATGATGGCTTCCAGCTTCATCCGTGTCCCTGCAAAGGACATGATCTCATTCCTTTTTATGGCTGCACAGTATTCCATGGTGTATATGTACCACATTTTCTTTATCCAGTCTATCATTGATGGTCATTTAGGTTGGTTCCATTGTAAATAGTGCTGCAATAAACATATGTGTGCATGTGTCTTTATAGTAGAATGAGTTGTAATCCTTTGAGTATATACCCAGTAATGGGTTTGCTGGGTCAAATGGTATTTCTGGTTCTAGATCATTGAGGAATCACCATACTGTCTTCCACGATGATTGAACTAATTTACATTCCCACCAACAGTGTAAAGGCATTCCTATTTCTCTACAGCCTTTCCAGCATATATTGTTTCCTGACTTGTTAATAATCACCATTATGACTGGTGTGAGATGGTATCTCACTGTGGTTTTGATTTGCGTTTCTCTGATGATCAGTGATATTGAGCTTTTTTTCATATGTTTGTTGGCCACATAAATGTCTTATTTTGAGAAGTGGCCATTCCTATCCTTTGCCCACTTTTTAATGAGGTTTTTTTTTTCTTGTAAATATATTTAAGTTCCTTGTAGATTCTAGATATTAGACCTTTGTCAGATGGATAGATTGCAAAAATTTTCTTCCATTCTGTAGATTGTCTGTTCACTCTGATGATAGTTTCTTTTGTTGTGCAGAAGATCTTTAGTTTAATTAGATCCCATTTGTCAAATTTGGCTTTTTTTTTTTTGCCACTGCTTTTGGTGTTTTAGTCATCAAGTCTTTGCCAGTGCCTATGTCCTGAATGGTATTGCCTAGGTTTTCTTCTAGGATTTTTATGGTTTGGGGTTTTACATTTAAGTCTTTAATCCATCTTGAGTTAATTTTTGTATAAGGTGTAAGGAAGGGGTCCAGTTCCAGTTTTCTGCATATGGCTAGCCAGTTATCCCAGCACCTTTTACTGAATAGGAGATCCTTTCCCCATTGCTTATTTTGTCTGGTTTGTCGAAGCTCAGAGGGTTCTAGATGTGTGGTGTTATTTCTGAGGTCTCTGTTCTGTTCCATTGGTCTATATGTCTGTTTTGGTACAAGTACCATGCTGTTTTGGTCCTTGTACAGTGATGTATGGAAAATGGAAGTGAAGTATAGAAATAGCTGTATTATTTACAGCTTGTTGTTTGCCTAATTTGAACACAATTTGAACAGACGGCCTTCTTTGATTGGCCAAAACTCAGTGATTGACACAGGAGTTTATACCTCCATTTAGGTTATAGTTCGCCATGTTACACATTTATACAGCTTCTTAATTTTTACTATTGTAAATCTCCCCATAATATTAGTAACATTAATAAGAACAATAAAAATTGCAAATAAATGTTGTGATTAAAATAATCCATAAACTATACTAAATTATTATCTAGTGCTTTATTGACCTTATAACAACCTTATTCTAAAGATAAAATACTGAGAAACTTAGATGGGTTAAGTGGCTTGCCCAAGATCACAGAAGTGGAAGGTCATGGGGCTAGATTACTTAGTTGCCATTAGATGAGGTACCTGATAGAAGGAAATGGAGGGACCCCATGGCAAAACAGCCATCCTTCCTCACATGGTGGCAACAATGAGAAGTGCTGAGTAAAAGGGGGAAAAGCCCCTTATAAAACCATCAGATCTCTTGAGAACTCACTCACCATCACAAGAACAGCATGGGGGAACCACCCCCATGATCCAGTCACCTATCTCCTTCAACACGTGGGGATTACAGGTCCTCCCCTCAACAGGTATGGACTACAAATCAAGATGAGATTTGGGTGGGGACACAGACCTAAATCATATCACCTTCCCTGGTCACCATATAAAATCACTTCCTTCCTGCCCTGCTCCCCCATTTCTTTTGCTGCTTTAATTTCCCCTTTTAGTCTTCTTTATCATCTAACACACTATGTTTGTTTTCGTGTGTGTGTGTGTGTGTGTGTGTGTGTGTGTGTGTTTTGTTATGGTCTGTATTTCCCTCGCGAATGTAAATTATTTTTAAGGGTAAATTTTTGCCCATTGTATTTTGTTCAGTGTTGCATTCGCAGTGCTTGGAATAAAGCATGGATTATAGTATGCGAAACATAAATATTTGTTGAACAAATAAAATTAACATTTCTCTTCAATTTTTCTCTCAGACTTTCCATCAATTCAAATGCTTCTAAAACAGTCCATACGTCCTACTAGAGTATTGAGATGCTTTTCCCATGTTCTCTGAATGCCTGCCTTGGACTAATCCCTAAAGGTCAGGAGTCAGTGACTTCCAGAAAGCAGAGCAAAGGGCCTAAATCTTGAAATCAGAGCTCATTTCCAGCATCTCCTATTCGCAACTTTCACTTTTATTGATTCTGTCTGAGCTCCCAGACTCTGTATTCCACATTTGTAGTCCTAAGGTAGGTTCATATTCAGTAACAAACTTCCCTCGGCTGATTGACTCACTCCTGGCTGAATGTTCTTACTCCTGCTTCTGGTTTGCTTCTCTCCTACCATCTGTCCAACAGCAACATCTCAACAGACTCAGCCCTAGATAAGACGTCAAGTTCAGGTCCCTCTTATTCCCCGTGTCAGATACTGAGGAATTTCTTTAAGAAAATCTACAGCTCCAGAAGGATACAACTCTTTGTTCAAAAAATTATGAATCACGTTACATTCTATCTGCCAGGCCTAAGCTATATTAGTGGTTTTGTGTATATTTGGGGAGGAATGACTGCTAATGGGTATGAAGTTTTTGTGGGGAGGTAGAGAAAATGTTCTAAATTAGATTGTATTAATGGTTGAATATGCTTAAAATCAGTAAATTATATACTTTAAATGTATGAATCTTATGAAATGTGAATTATATCTCAATAAAAAGGTTTTTTAACTAACTTATATACACTCTGTTTTGCCTCCTTAAGTATCCATCTACTGTTGTTCTGATCTTTATATCTCAAACGCTTCTTCTTTCATTCACTACATAGTTATTGAGTGCCTGTTACTTATCAGATACTGTACTGGGGATATAGGAAACAAGGAAGCCACAGCCCCTGCTTCTGGAGATATACAAAGAAGTGATAAATGTTTGAGGTGATGGTTATTTCAATACCCTGATCATTACACACTGTATGGAAAATATCAAAATACCACTTGTACCCATAAATATGTACTGTCATGTATCAATTTAAAAAGAGATTGGATAAGTGATAATAAAATGAAATGGGTGTTTTGAGAGATGACATACAGGGTGCCATGCCTAACACAATAGTAACTATAGCCCAGCCATCATAGTTACCATAATAGTTATTTGATAAACATTGGGAGAATATTGTCACTCATATCCACAATTCTGATTGTGTGTTTTTTTCTTTCACTCTTCAGGTTTTAGCAATTTCCACACAGGTACCAAAATATCTGCCACTATCACAGACCTCGTGTGTGTTCTCTGTGTGTCCAGAAAAGACTCAGACACAGTCTTTCCCATGACAGACACATAACTCCTGGAATTCTATGAAGTCTTAGGTTTTTTTCATGCAAACTCCCATTGTTTGAGAAGAACATGTTTTCAGGAGATAATTTCCCTTCAAATTTACTTTAAAAAATCAATAGATTCCTCTTTGTTGTACAACTTGAATCCCAATGATTTGGCATGAGCTATTTCCTCCTGGCACTCTGCTTCAAAACATAACATTGACTTCTTGTTAAAGTGCTGAAAAGATATGTTCATAACACAATCATCTATGAAACAGCATCTTTCACTTCAAAGTGGAATGAGAGACCAGTGGATTCAGGGATTATATTATTCCAGAACAAGTGTTACACTTATGAAATTTGAAGTATTAATAGTTTTCAAACACCAGCATCAGGGTGCCCCTAAGTTATTTCGTTGCACTCCAATCTATGAGGAAAACCATAGTGAAGTCTTGTATTGCCTCTCTAGATGTGTTCAGCAGTGTGCCTTAATTTGTGAACCTTTATAGCAGCAGTTTGTGGCACGTCTTGTTTGTTTTGATTTTTTTGGCTTTTTCTCAGCTGCAGGACAAAAGTCAATAAAGAGATGTTTAAGAAGATCCTCAAGAAACTAATTACAATCCATCTGAGCCACCTTTGTAGTCTGATCTACGCCAAAAGAGTCTATGATTGTTTAGACATTAAAAGATATTAAAAAAGGCAGCCATGTTTTAGTGGGAAAACTGGGGTCAAAACACCTATATCCAAGATCTGCCTTGTCAAAGCCCTGCTCCTCTCTGGGACTCAGTGAAAATGTTTAGTAATCTGTAAGGCACTGTGGAAATGTAAGGTTTAATTCTGAAGATATTTTAATAACTCAAAGTGTTTTGATATTATTTCATGCTGATTTTCCAGTCATGATGTTATATATACAGAATTATCAGTAAATATTCACACTTAAAATTATACTACTGCATCAGAAGATAAAAGCTGCACCCTCCAAGACCCCAGAACTATAGCCTACTCTGGCCCACCCTCTATTCTTATCAGTCCAGTTTCTTCCCTGCCACCCTCTTTCCTGCCCCCTTCCTTCCACATCTCCAGTCTCTGTGTTTGTACTCATGCTGTTACCCCACCAGATATGCCTTCCTTCTCCTTGTCACCTACCTTTTCCCTATTTATACCACAAAACCCAAGATAGGTCCTATTTTATCCTTGATGCCTTTTTTAGTTTCTCAAATAAGTATGGTTCTTTTCTTTCTCTAACTTCTTTTGACAAAAGCACCATACATACACATTTGTTTTCCAAGTTACATCATGTTTCTTGAAACTATGACAGATTAGGCTCCTGCTTAGAGGGAATGGTAGAAAATCAGCTTGGAAACATCAGTTGGGATGAGATTGTGTAAGACCTTGAATTCCAGGCCTCTAGAAGCACCTCGGAGATATAAAATGCTTTAAGTGTAAGGGTGACACATCAGAGCTGTGTTTAAGGAAAGTTAAAGAGTTTACACACCAGCCATAAGCCTGCTGCAATGGTCTGGGCATGAGGTGATAGAGAATAATGAGAACACTGACAGTCAAAGTATTGAGAGGCTAATGGTAAGAAGACCAGGTAGGAGGCCCATGGCAATGTCCCACGTGGTCCTCATCTTCTCACCAAATCTGCTCCTGCTGTGTGCTCCCTGTCTCATAAACTGTGGCCATCCTTGCAATCGTGAGGACAGAAATCCAGGAGGCCTTCTGGACACCTTTTTGTCCTTCAGTCCACATTCTACCAAGTTACTAAGTTATACCAATTCAGCCTTTTCAATTTCATCTACCGCTTCGCTCTAATAACCTGCTATCCTCTAGGACCAGGCCTGTGGCATCTCCAACCTAGGTGATTTATACCTGGTATCTTTCCTCCAGGCCTAACCCTCCAATCTATCTTCCAACTTTCTATCAGATGAATCTGTCTCAACTGCTACTCTTATCCTTTCATTTTCATGCTTAAAACATATCAGTGTTCGCTTCTTGCCTATAATGTTAACTCCAATTTGATATGACTTATAATGTCCACTGTGATGTGACCCTGCGCCAATCCCCTCAGACTCTCCTCTTGCCTCTCTATGTTCTAGCCATCCTCCCACCCTAAACGTCTCACATTTCTGAACGGGCTGTAATGTTGAATACCTTCATGTCTTTGTTTACTCATTCTGTTCCCCCTTCCCTCTTTCCTCCTCTTAAAATCACCCTATTCTTCAAGTCTTCAAGGAAATGTTCATCCTTGCTTGAAAATCTTCCGTGGCCCTTCCTTCCACTCCCAGAACACCATCATAATCCCTGCTCACTTCACAAAACATAATAATTTGTAATTATATATACTTTGCTCTATTTTATTTAGCGTTCCATGAGGAAAAAGACTGAGATTTTTATCCTATTATCCTCAGAAAATTTCAAGGCACAGACATGATGTTATAAATTTTTTAAAATATAATTTCAACTTTTATTTCAGATTCAGGGGGTATATACACAGGTTTGTCACATGGGCATATTGTATGAAGCTGAGGTTTGGGGTACTATTGATCCCATTGCCCAGTGGTGTGCATATTACCCAATAGTAAATTTTTCAAACTTGTTTCCATCATTATATCCATGAGTACCCAATGTTTGGCTCCTACTTATAAGTGAGAATATGTGGTATTTAGTTTCCTATTCCTGTGTTAATATGCTTAGGATAATGGTCTCCAGATGCATCCTTGTTGCTGCAAAGGAAATGAATTCATTCTTTTTTATGGCTTCATAGTATTCCATTGTGTATGTGTACCACATTTTTAAAAATCTAATCCATTGCTGATGGGCGCTTAGGTTGATTCATTGTCTTTGCTATTGTGGGTATTGCTGCAATGAACATATGAGTATACGTGTCTTTTGGATTAATAATTTATTTTCTTTTGGATATATACCAAGTAATGAGATTGCTAGGTCAAATGGTAGTCCTAATTTCTTTCAGCATACCAAACTGCTGTCCACAGTGGGTGAACTAGTTTACACTGCCACCAACAGTGTGTAAGTATTCCTTTTACTCCACAGTCTCACCAGCACCTGTTACATTTTGACTTTTTAACAATAGCCAGTCTGACCAGTGTGAGACGGTATCTCATTGTGGTTTTGTTTTGTTTTGTTTTGTTTTTGAGACAAAGTCTCGCTCTGTTGACCAGGCAGGAGTGCAGTGGCGCAATCTCGGCTCACTGCAAGCTCCGCCTCCCAGGTTCATGCCATTCTCTTGCCTCAGCCCCCCAGTAGCTGGGACTACAGGCGCACACCGCCACGCCCAGCTAATGTTTTCGTATTTTTTTGAGACGGGGTTTCACTGTGTTAGCAAGGATGGTCTCCATCTCCTGACCTCATGATCCACCCGCCTCGGCCTCCCAAAGTGCTGGGATTACAGGCGTGAGTCACTGCGACAGGCCTCATTGTGGGTTTTTAAATTATTTTTTAAAGCTACTTTATTCCAGAGCCCAGGAATCCATCTTAGGTATTGCGAAAAATGAGAAATTACAAGGAAAGTAAAGAGCCAGTCCATTCTTCATGAATTCAAAATAAAAATATGAGGGAGAGGCAGATGATACAAAAAATTACAAAAAACAAATTAACATTCTGAAGTTGTTTTTTTTTTGCCACCAATCACTGGTATAATTTTTAAACATGCACCATTCAGGGTGGAAAGGTCAAGACCAGTTGTTTTAAGTCAAATGTGTATAATGTCACACTAATTTTACTATTTAGCAAATTAACAGATAGTAATTTTTAAAAAGCAAAAAAAACTATTAGTGTTTTGTTACAAATGTATCAAAATATCACTTCACCCTTAGTTTTAGATTTGGATTCTTGTGGGCTTGTAGACATGCGTGTTCACACTCAAGCAGAGATAATACTTTTGGATGGCAATGACAAAGTCTCTCAGATTACACACTTTTTCCAAAATAATGTATCTCCCACTGCCCAACTAAACTCCTAGACCATTATAGATCCTTGTAAAATAGAATACATGTTCAACAAAATGCTAAACCTGTGCAAGGAACTACAATGAATATCAAACAAACCATGCTTCTTTTACAAAATAGTTTTCTCACAAAATGTCAATGCAAACCTAGCAAGATGCTATTGTGTAATATGTTTCTATGTATACTCACATGGAATATTTTCTCTTTTTTTTTTGGATGACTTTTTATTTTTTTATTTTATTTTTATTTTTTTAATTAATGAATTAATTTATTTATTATTATTATACTTTAGGTTTTAGGGTACATGTGCGCAATGTGCAGGTTAGTTACATATGTATACATGTGCCATGCTGGTGCCCTGCACCCACTAACTTGTCATCTAGCATTAGGTATATCTCCCAATGCTATCCCTCCCCCCTCCCCCCACCCCACAACAGTCCCCAAAGTGTGATGTTCCCCTTCCTGTGTCCAAGTGTTCTCATTGTTCAGTTCCCACCTATGAGTGACAATATGCGGTGTTTGGTTTTTTGTTCTTGCGATAGTTTACTGAGAAGGATGATTTCCAATTTCATCCATGTCCCTACGAAGGACATCAACTCATCATTTTTTACGGCTGCATAGTATTCCATGGTGTATATGTGCCACATTTTCTTAATCCAGTCTATCATTGTTGGACATTTGGGTTGGTTCCAAGTCTTTGCTATTGTGAATAGTGCCCCAGTAAACATACGTGTGCATGTGTCTTTATAGCAGCATGATTTATAGTCCTTTGGGTATATACCCAGTAATGGGATGGCTGGGTCAAATGGTATTTCTAGTTCTAGATCCCTGAGGAATCGCCACACTGACTTCCACAATCATTGAACTAGTTTACAGTCCCACCAACAGTGTAAAAGTGTTCCTATTTCTCCACATCCTCTCCACAACCTGTTGTTTCCTGACTTTTTAATGATTGCCATTCTAACTGGTGTGAGATGGTATCCCATTGTGGTTTTGATTTGCATTTCTCTGATGGCCAGTGATGGTGAGCATTTTTTCATGTGTCTTTTGGCTGCATAAATGTCTTCTTTTCAGAAGTGTCTGTTCATGTCCTTTGCCCACCTTTTGATGGGGTTGTTTGTTTTTTTCTTGTAAATTTGTTTGAGTTCATTGCAGATTCTGAATATTAGCCCTTTGTCAGATAAGTAGATTGCAAAAATTTTCTCCCATTCTGTAGGTTGCTAGTTCACTCTCATTGTAGTTTCTTTTGCTGTGCAGAAGCTCTTTAGTTTAATTAGATCCCATTTGTCAATTTTGGCTTTTGTTGCCATTGCTTTTGGTGTTTTAGACATGAAGTCCTTGCCCATGCCTATGTCCTGAATGGTAATGCCTAGGTTTTCTTATAGGGTTTTTATGGTTTTAGGTCTAACATTTAAGTCTTTAATCCATCTAGAATTAATTTTTGTATAAGGTGTAAGGAGGGGATCCAGTTTCAGCTTTCTACATATGGCTAGCCAGTTTTCCCAGCACCATTTATTACATAGGGAATCCTTTCCCCATTGCTTGTTTTTCTCAGGTTTGTCAAAGATCAGATAGTTGTAGATATGTGGCATTATTTCTGAGGGCTCTGTTCTGTTCCATTGATCTATATCTCTATTTTGGTACCAGTACCATGCTGTTTTGGTTACTGTAGCCTTGTAGTATAGTTTGAAGTCAGGTAGTGTGATGCCTCCAGCTTTGTTCTTCTGGCTTAGGATTGACTTGGGGATGCGGGCTCTTTTTTGGCTCCATATGAACTTTAAAGTAGTTTTTTCCAACTCTGTGAAGAAAGTCATTGGTAGCTTGATGTGGATGGCATTGAATCTCTAAATTACCTTGGGCAGTATGGCCATTTTCACGATATTGATTCTTCCTACCCATGAGCATGGAATGTTCTTCCATTTGTTTGTATCCTCTTTTATTTCATTGAGCAGTGGTTTGTAGTTCTCCTTGAAGAGGTCCTTCACATCCCTTGTAAGTTGGATTCCTAGGTATTTTATTCTCTTTGAAGTGATTGTGAATGGGAGTTCACTCATGATTTGGCTCTCTGTTTGTCTGTTGTTGGTGTATAAGAATGCTTGTGATTTTTGTACATTGATTTTGTATCCTGAGACTTTGCTGAAGCTGCTTATCAGCTTAATGACATTTTGGGCTGAGACAATGGGGTTTTCTACATATACAATCATGTCATCTGCAAACAGGGGCAATTTGACTTCCTCTTTTCCTACTTGAATACCCTTTATTTCTTTCTCCTGCCTAATTGCCCCGGCCAGAACTTACAACACTATGTTGAATAGGAGTGGTGAGAGAGGGCATTCCTGTCCTGTGCCAGTTTTCAAAGGGAATGCTTCCAGTTTTTGCCCATTCAGTATGATATTGGCTGTGGGTTTGTCATAGATAGCTCTTATTATTTTGAGATACGTCCCATCAATACCTAATTTATTGAGAGTTTTTAGCATGAAGGGCTGTTGAATTTTGTCAAAGGCCTTTTCTGCATCTATTGAGATAATCAAGTGGTTTTTGTCTTTGGTTCTGTTGATATGCTGGATTACATTTATTGATTTGCGTATATTGAACCAGCCTTGCATCCCAGGGATGAAGCCCACTTGATCATGATGGATAAGCTTTTCGATGTGCTGCTGGATTTGGTTTGCCAGTATTTTATTGAGGATTTTTGCATCAATGTTCATCAAGGATGTTGGTCTAAAATTCTCTTTTTTGGTTGTGTCTCTGCCAGGCTTTGGTATCAGGATGATGCTGGCCTCATAAAATGAGTTAGGGAGGATTCCCTCTTTTTCTATTGATTGGAATAGTTTCAGAAGGAATGGTACCAGTTCCTCCTTGTACCTCTGGTAGAATTCGGCTGTGAATCCATCTGGTCCTGGACTTTTTTTGGTTGGTAAGTTATTGATTATTGCCACAATTTCAGCTCCTGTTATTGGTCTATTCAGAGATTCAACTTCTTCCTGGTTTAGTCTTGGGAGAGTGTATGTGTCGAGGAATTTATCCATTTCTTCTAGATTTTCTAGTTTATTTGCGTAGAGGTGTTTATAGTATTCTCTGATGGTAGTTTGTATTTCTGTGGGATCGGTGGTGATATCCCCTTTATCATTTTTTATTGCATCTATTTCATTCTTCTCCCTTTTCTTCTTTATTAGTCTTGCTAGCGGTCTATCAATTTTGTTGATCCTTTCAAAAAACCAGCTCCTGGATTCATTAATTTTTTGAAGGGTTTTTTGTGTCTCTATTTCCTTCAGTTCTGCTCTGATTTTAGTTATTTCTTGCCTTCTGCTAGCTTTTGAATGTGTTTGCTCTTGCTTTTCTAGTTCTTTTAATTGTGCTGTTAGGGTGTCAATTTTGGATCTTTCCTGCTTTCTCTTGTGGGCATTCAGTGCTGTAAATTTCCCTCTACACACTGCTTTGAATGCATCCCAGAGATTCTGGTATGTTGTGTCTTGGTTCTTGTTGGTTTCAAAGAACATCTTTATTTCTGCCTTCATTTCATTATGTATCCAGTAGTCATTCAGGAGCAGGTTGTTCAGTTTCCATGTAGTTGAGCAGTTTTGAGTGAGATTCTTAATCCTGAGTTCTAGCTTGATTGCACTGTGATCTGAGAGATAGTTTGTTATAATTTCTGTTCTTTTACATTTGCTGAGGAGAGCTTTACTTCCAACTATGTGGTCAATTTTGGAATAGGTGTGGTGTGGTGCTGAAAAAAATGTACATTCTGTTGATCTGGGGTGAAGAGTTCTGTAGATATCTATTAGGTCCGCTTGGTGCAGAGCTGAGTTCAATTCCTGGGTATCCTTGTTGACTTTCTGTCTCGTTGATCTGTCTAATGTTGACAGTGGGGTGTTAAAGTCTCCCATTATTATTGTGTGGGAGTCTAAGTCTCTTTGTAGGTCACTCAGGACTTGCTTTATGAATCTGGGTTCTCCTGTTTTGGGTGCATATATATTTAAGAGAGTTAGCTCTTCTTGTTGAATTGATCCCTTTACCATTATGTAATGGCCTTCTTTGTCTCTTTTGATCTTTGTTGGTTTAAAGTCTGTTTTATCAGAGACTAGGATTGCAACCCCTGCCTTTTTTTGCTTTCCATTTGCTTGGTAGATCTTCCTCCATCCTTTTATTTTGAGCCTATATGTGTCTCTGCACGTGAGATAGGTTTCCTGAATACAGCACACTGATGGGTCTTGACTCTTTATCCAATTTGCCAGTCTGTGTCTTTTAATTGGAGGATTTAGTCCATTTACATTTAAAGTTAATATTGTTATGTGTGAATTTGATCCTGTCATTATGATGTTAGCTGGTTCTTTTGCTCGTTTGCTGATGCAGTCTCTTCCTAGTCTCGATGGTCTTTACGTTTTGGCATGATTTTGCAGCGGCTGGTACCGGTTGTTCCTTTCCATGTTTAGTGCTTCCTTCAGGAGCTCTTTTAGGGCAGGCCTGGTGGTGACAAAATCTCTCAGCATTTGCTTGTCTGTAAAGTATTTTATTTCTCCTTCACTTATGAAGCTTAGTTTGGCTGGATATGAAATTCTGGGTTGAAAATTCTTTTCTTTAAGAATGTTGAATATTGGCCCCCACTCTCTTCTGGCTTGTAGAGTTTCTGCCGAGAGATCCGCTGTTAGTCTGATGGGCTTCCCTTTGAGGGTAACTCGACCTTTCTCTCTGGCTGCCCTTAACATTTTTTCCTTCATTTCAACTTTGGTGAATCTGACAATTATGTGTCTTGGAGTTGCTCTTCTCGAGGAGTATCTTTGTGGCGTTCTCTGTATTTCCTGAATCTGAATGTTGGCCTGCCTTGCTAGATTGGGGAAGTTCTTCTGGATAATATCCTGCAGAGTGTTTTCCAACTTGGTTCCATTCTCCCCGTCACTTTCAGGTACACCAATCAAACGTCAATTTGGTCTTTTCACATAGTCCCACGTTTCTTGGAGGCTTTGCTTGTTTCTTTTTATTCTTTTTTCTCTAAACTTCCCTTCTCGCTTCATTTCATTCATTTCATCTTCCATTGCTGATACCCTTTCTTCCAGTTGATTGCATCGGCTCCTGATGCTTCTGCATTCTTCACGTAGTTCTCGAGCCTTGGTTTTCAGCTCCAGCAGCTCCTTTAAGCACTTCTCTGCATTGGGTATTCTAGTTATACATTCTTCCAAAATTTTTTCAAAGTTTTCAACTTCTTTGCCTTTGGTTTGAATATCCTCCCGTAGCTCAGAGTAATTTGATCATCTGAAGCCTTCTTCTCTCAGCTCGTGAAAGTCATTCTCCATCCAGCTTTGTTCTGTTGCTGGTGAGGAACTGCGTTCCTTTGGAGGAGGAGAGGTGCTCTGCTTTTTAGAGTTTCCAGTTTTTCTGCTCTGTTTTTTCCCCATCTTTGTGGTTTTATCTACTTCTAGTCTTTGATATGGTGATGTACAGATGGGTTTTTTGTGTGGATGTCCTTTCTGTTTGTTAGTTTTCCTTCTAACAGACAGGACCCTCAGCTGCAGGTCTGTTGGAGTACCCGGCCCTGTGTGGTGTCAGTCTGCTGCTGCTGGGGGGTGCCTCCCAGTTAGGCTGCTCAGGGGTCAGGGGTCAGGGACCCACTTGAGGAGGCAGTCTGCCCTTTCTCAGATCTCCAGCTGCATGCTGGGAGAACCACTGCTCTCTTCAAAGCTGTCAGACAGGGACATTTAAGTCTGCAGAGGTTACTGCTGCCTTTTTGTTTGTCCGTGCCCTGCCCCCAGAGGTGGGGCCTACAGAGGCAGTCAGGCCTCCTTGAGTTGTGGTGGGCTCCACCCAGTTGGAGCTTCCCGGCTGCTTTGTTTACCTAAGCAAGCCTGGGCAATGGCAGGCACCCCTCCCCCAGCCTGGCTGCCACCTTGCAGTTTGATCTCAGACTGCTGTGCTAGCAATCAGTGAGACTTTGTGGGCGTAGGACCCTCTGAGCCAGGTGCGGGCTATAATCTCCTGGTGCGCCATTTTTTAAGCCTGTCAGAAAAGTGCAGTATTTGGGTGGGAGTGACCCGATTTTCCAGGTGCCATCTGTCACCCCTTTCTTTGACTAGGAAAGGGAACTCCCTGACCCCTTGCACTTCTCGAGTGAGGCAATGCCTCGCCCTTCTTCGGCTCGCGCATGGTGCGTGCACCCACTGACCTGTGCCCACTGTCTGGCACTCCCTAGTGAGATGAACCCGGTACCTCAGATGGAAATGCAGAAATCACCCATCTTCTGCGTGGCTCACGCTGGGAGCTGTAGAGCGGAGTTGTTCCTATTCGGCCATCTTGGCTCCTGAAAGTCATTCTGAAGTTTTATATTTACCATCAAGTCAACACATTATGGTAAAATGCCTTCAAGCTTTATGAACTCCTTTGTATATTCCCAAGGTATTACTTCAAAGGAATAACTTATGTTTTATTATGCTTTAAACCTACTTCAGTTTAGCTATAAATTTTTAATACTGTAAAAATAAACAATACAAAATTCTGGATTAAATTTTATATTTGCTAATATTTGGGTTTGAGCTCAAATTCCCGCTAACTGTAGAAAGAATTTTATAAAAACACTGTTCGTTTTTTTCTTTTCTCAAGCTATATATTTATCATTATTATCATTAATTATTATTTCAATAGTTTTTGGGAAACAGGTAGTTTTTGGTTACATGGATAAGTTCTTTAGTGGTCATCACTGAGATTTTGGTGGACCCTTCACCCAAGCAGTGTACAATGTACACAATATTTGTGTTTTATTCCTCAACTCCCTCTCACTCTTCCTCCTGAGTACCCAATGTCCATTACATTATTCTTATACCTTTGCATTTTCATAACTTAGCTCCCACTTATAAGTGAGAATATATGATATTTGGTTTTTTCATTCTTGAGTTACTTCATTTAGAGTAATGGCCTTCAACTCCATCTAAGTTTCTGTAAAGGTCATTACTTCATTTCTTCTTATGGCTGAGTAGTATTCCATAGTGTATATATATATACCACGTTTTATTTATCCACTCATTGGTTGATGGGTATTTATGTTGGTTCCATATTTTTGCAATTGCCAATTGTACTGCTATAAACATATGTGCACACGTGTTCTTTTCATATTTTCATATTTATTTTCCTTTGGATAGTTACCTAGTAGTGGGATTGCTGGATCGAATGGTAGTTTTACTTGATTTGCATTTCTCTAAGGATTAGTGATGTTGAGCATTTTTCCATGTATTTGTTGGCCACTTGTTTGCCTTATTTTGGGAAGGTCCACTCATGTCTTTTACTCCCTTTTTAATGAAGTTATTTGTTTTTGGTTTGTTGAATTAAGTTCATTATAGTTTCTGGATATTACTGGGTATTACACCTTTGTTGGATGCACAGTTTTTAAATATTTTCTCCCATTCTGTAGGTTGTCTGTTTACTCTTTTGATAGTTTCTTTTGCTATGCAGAAGCTCTTTAGTTTAATTAAGTCCCAGCCGTCAATTTTTGGTTTCGTTGCAATTGCTTTTGAGGACTTAATCATACATTTTTTTTTTTGCCAAGGTTGATGTCCAGAATGGTGTTTCCTAGGTTTACTTCTAGCATTCTTATAGCTTGAGATCTTACCTTTAAATCTTTAATCCATCTTGAGTTAGTTTCTGTATATGGTGATATGTAGTGGTCCAGTTTCATTTTTGTGCATATGGCTAGCCAGCTTTCTCAGAACCATTTATTGAATAGGGAGTCTTTTCTCCATTGCTGGGTTTTGTCAACTCTGTCAAAGATCAGATGGCTATAGGTGTGTAGCTTTATTTCAGGGTTCACTATTCTGATCTATTGGTATAGATGTCTGTTTTTGTACCACTACCATGCTGTTTTGGTAACTATAGCTTCATAGTATAGTTCCAAGTTAGGTAATGTGATGCCTCTGGCTTTGTTCTTTTTGCTTAGGATTGCTTTGGCTATTTGGGCCCTTTTGGGTTACATATGAATTTTAGGAATTTTTTTCTAATTCTATGAAAAATGATGTTAGTAGTTTCATAGAAATAGCATTGAATCTGTAGATTTCTTTGGGCAATATGGCTATTTTAATGATATTGATTCTTCCAAGCCCTGAGCATGGAATATTTTTCCAATTGTTTCCATCATCTCTGATTTCCTTCAACAGTATTTTGTAGTTTGCCTTTTAAAGATCTTTCATCTCCTTGGTTAGATGTATTCCTAGGTCTTTTTTTTTTTTGTAGCTGTTCTAGGTGGGATTATGTTTTTGATTGGGCTCTCAGCTCGAATGTTATTGGTGTATAGAAATGATACTGAGTTTTATACATTGATTGTGTATTCTGAAACTTTACCAAAGTCATTTATCAGTTTCAGGAGCTTTTGATAGAGTCTTTAAGATTTTCTAGTCTAGCATCTATCATTGGTGAAGAGAGGTAGTTATTTTCTTATTTGAATATTTTATTTACTTATTTGAATATCTTTTATTTCTTTCTTTTGCCTGATTGCTCTGGCTAGGACTTCCAGTAATGTTTTGAATAGGAGTTATGAGAGTAGGCATCCTTCTCTTATTCCAGTTCTCAAGAGCAATGCTTCCAGCTTGTGACCATTCAGTATGATGTTGGCTGTGGGTATGTCATAGACAGTTGTTACTATTTTGATGTATTTTCCTTCAATGCCTAATTTTTTGAGCGTTTTTATCATGTAGAGATGTTGGATTTTATCAAAAGCTTTTTCTGAATCAATTGAGATTATCATATGATTTTTGTTTTTAATTCTGTTTATGTGGTGAATCACATTTATTGATTTGCCTATGTTGACACGACCTTGCCTCCCATAAATGAAGCTCACTTGGTCATGGTGAATAACTTTTTGTTGTGCTGCTGGATTCAGTTTGCTAGTATTTTGTTGAGGTTATTTTTGTGTCTATAGGCATCAGAAATATTGGCCTGTAGTTGTCTTTTTTCATTGTGTCCTTGCCAGGTTTTTGTATTAGGGTGATGCAAGCTTCATAGAAATAGTTAGAGAGGAGTCCCTCCTCCTAGATTTTTTGGAATGGTTTCGGTAGAATTGGTACCAGCTCCTCTTTGTACATGTTGTAGAATTTGGCTGTGAATCCATCTGGTTCAGGGCTTTTTGGTTGGTAGGTTGTTTTATTACTGATTCAATTTTAAAATTTGATATTGGTCTGTTTAGGGTTTCAATTTCTTCCTGATTCAGTCTTGGGAGGTTATGTCTTCCTAGGAATTTATGCATTTCCTATGGATTTGTATGGATAGAGATGTTTGTATGGATAGAGATGTTCATAAAAGTCTCTGAGGATCTTCTGTACTTCTGAGGGTTTGGTTGCAATGTCGTCTTTGTCATTTCTGATATTGCTTATTGGGATCTTCTCTTTTTTCCTTTGTTAATGTAGCTAGCACTCTTTTGGTCGTGTTTATCCTTTCAAAGAACCAACCTTTGGTTTTGTTGATTCTTTCTATGGATTTTGGCTTCACAGTTTCATTCAGTTCTGCTCTTATTTATTTCTTTTTTCCTGCTAGCTTTGGGGTTGGTTTGTTCTTGTTTTTCTAGCTTCACTAGCCGATATTAATTTGAGATCCTTCTAATTTTTTGAGGTAAGCATTTAGCACTATAAATTTTTCTTGTATCACTGATTTTGCTGCATCCAAAGATCTTGGTATGTTGTGTCTTTGTTCTCATTCGTTTCAAAAAAATTTTTTAATTTCTGTCTTAATTTCATTGCTTACCCAAAAGTCATTCAGGAGCAAGTTATTCAATTTCCATGTAATTATATGGTTTTGAGGGATCTTTGTATTAATTCCTATTTTTATTCTACTGTGGTCTAAGAGTATGGTTGGTATTATTTTGATTTTTTAAATTTTTATTGAGACTCACTTTATGGCCAAGCACGTGGTTTGATTTTGGAGTATATCTAATGTGCATATGAGAAGAATGTATATTCTGTGATTGATAGGTAGAGTATTCTATAGATCAGTTATTTTCAACCCCGGGGCTATAGACCACTACCCATCCTTGGCCTGTTAGGAACTAGGCTGCACAGCAGAAAGTGAGTGGCAGATGAGAGATCATTATGACCTGTGCTCCACCTCCTGTCAGATCAGTGGTGCCATTAGATTCCCATAGGTGCGCAAACCTTACTGCAATCTCCGCATGCGAGGGATCTAAGTTGTGTGCGAACTCCACATGTGAAGGATCTAAGTTGTGCTCCACCTCCTGTCAGATCAGTGGTGGCATTAGATTCTCATAGGTGTGCAAACCCTATTGTGAACTCCACATGCGAGGCATCTAAATTGTGCTTTCCTTATGAGAATCTGATGCCTGATGATCTAAGGTGGAACAGTTTCATCCTGAAACCATCCCACACAGGTCCATGGAAAAATTGTCTTCCATAAAATTGATCCCTGGTGCCAAAAAGTTTGGGGATCACTGCTATAGATGACTACTAGGTCCAATTTGTTAAGTGTCAAATTTAAATCCAGAATACCTTTGCTAGTTTTCTGCCTCAGTGATCTGTGTAACTCTGTCAGTGGGGTGTTGAAGTCTTCCACTACCATTGTGTGGCTGTCTAAGCCTTCTCATAGGTCTAGAAGTACTTATTTTATGAATCTAGGTGCTCCATTATTGGGTGCATATATATTTAGGATAGTTAAGTCTTCTGGTTAGATTAAACCCTTTATCATTATGCAATGCCCCCGTTTTTGTTCTTTTTTACTGTTGTTGGTTTAAAGTCTGTTTCATCTGTCATAAGAATAGTGACCCCTGCTCTTTGTCTATTTGTATTGTAAATCTTTCTTCGACCCTTTACATTGAGCCTATAGGTGTTATTATATGTGAGATGCATTTCTTGAAGACAGTAGATAGATGGGTTTAGTTTTTTTTTAATCCAACTAACCACTCTGTGCCTTTCAAGTGGGATGGTTAGACTATTTACATTCAAAGATAATATTGATATGTGAGATTTTTATCCTATCCTGAAGTTGTTAGCTGGTTTCTATTGTGTGGTTGCTTTATGGGATTTTGGGCTATGTACTTAACAGTGTTTTTGTGGTAGCAGGTATTGTTTCTTTGTTTCCATGTTTAGAACTCCCTTAAGGATCTATTGTAAGGCTGGTTTAGAGGTAACAAATTCCTTTAGTGCTTGCTTGTCTCAAAAAAAAACACATATTTTTGCTTCGTGTATGAAGCTTAGTTTGGCAGGATATTAGATTCCTGGTTGGAATTTCTTTTCTTTTTTTTTCTTCAAGAATGCTGAAAATAAGCTGCTGATCTCTCTTGGTTTGTAGATATCTGCTAAGAAGTCCACTGTTAGCCTGTTGGGGGTTAGCTTTGCATTAGTTGATCCTTTCTCTTTAGCTGTCTTTAAAATTTTTCTGTAGTGTTGACCTTGGTTAAATTAGGTTTAGCCTAAAGCTGCCTTTTTATGCATTTTAAGTTCAGCCAACTACTTTTTCTGTATATAGTGAACTGTAACCTAAATGGAGGTATAAACAGACTAACCTACTCTTGTGCCAATCACTGAGTTTTGGCCAATCGAAGGAGGCCATCTGTTCAAATTGTGTTCAAATAAGGCAAACAAGAAGCTGTAACTAATAGACTGTTTCTATACTTCACTTCCATTTTCCATACATCACTTTTCTTTTTCTGTCTATAAATCTTCTTTCACCATGTGGCTGTGCTGGAGTCTCTCTGAGCCTACTCTGGCTTGGGAGGCTGCCCAATTCATAAGTCATTCCTTGTTCAACTAAACCCTGTTAAATTTAATTTGGCTAAGGTTTTTATTTTAACACCTTGGACAATCTGGTGGCAATATGCCTTGGTGACGTTTGTTTTGTATATCTTGCAGATGTCCTCTGGATCTCTTGTATCTGAATATCTACCTCTCTAGCAAGATTAGGAAAATTTTCTTGAGTTATTCCCTGAAGGATGTTTTCCATAGTGTTTACTATTCCTCCTTCTATCTCAAGAATGCCAATAATTTGTAGGCTTGGTCACTTTACATAATTCCATATTTCTCAATGACTGTTCATTTTTTAATATTCATTTTAAAATTCTTTATTTTTGTCCAACTATGTTAGTTTGAAAGACCAGTCTTCAAGTTTTGAAATTGTTTCTTCTGCTTGGTCCAGTCTATTGGTAAAGCTCTCAATTGTATTTTAAAATTCCTAAAATGAGTTTTCCAATTCTAGAAGTTCTGTTCTGACTGATTTCTTTTTAAGATGTTTATCTCTTCCTTCATTTCCTGGATTGCTTTAGAAGTTCTTCCTTGATTTTAAACCTGTCTTGGATCTCATTGAGCTTCTTTGCAACTATGCTTTGTATTCTTTGCCTGTTATTTCTGCATTTGCATTTTGTTTAAGAACCATTGTTGGAGAGCTAGTATGGTCCTTTAGTGTTATTACTACACTCAGATTTTTCATGGTGTCATAATTCTTTCTTTCTTTTTTTTTTTTTTTTTTTAAGATGGAGTCTCCCTCTGTGGCCCAGGCTGGAGTGCAGTGGCATGATCTCGGCTCACTGGAAGCTCCGCCTCCCGGGTTCACACCATTCTCCTGCCTCAGCCTCCCGAGTAGCTGGGACTACAGGTGCCCGCCACTGTGCCCGGCTAATTTTTTTGTATTTTTAGTAGAGACAGGGTTTCACTGTGTTAGCCAGGATGGTCTCGATCTCCTGACCTCGTGATCTGCCCGCCTCAGCCTCCCAAAGGGCTGGGATTACAGGTGTGAGCCATGGTGCCCAGCCTAGGGTGTCATAATTCTTATACTGGTTCCTTCTCATCTGGAAATGCTGACACCTCCAACTTTTGCAATTATTTTTTATTTTGATTTTTTCTTTTTTTTTCCTATGTTTCCTTTTACCTTCCCCCAATTCCTTAGGGGGTGTAACTGTAGAGAATGCTGAGTAGAATCTTTTGGCTTTGCTTCTATAGCTAACACTATGCAATTTTGTTGGCAAATTTTATATTAGGCTGTGTGGTTCAACCTATGAGTCAATAGGTGGCACTCGTGGGTAAAAGCTAGGTGTATACTGGATCCTTGTTTACTAGGAGGAGCTCTCTGTTGCCTCAGGCAATGGGCTGATTCTTGGCATGAACAGTAGTCAGAGCTCCCTGCTCAGCTCTGCGGGCTGGGGACAAGAAGGGTGAAGTCAGACTGGGCATGCCCACCTGAAGTTCCCCCATTGACAGGCACAAGCACCAGCACCAAGGGAAAATCCAGTGGCTAGCCACCTAGCACCCAGAGTAGTGCATACGCAAGGAGATGGGAAACCACTTTGGCCCCAAGTCCTCTGCACAGGGAAGAGGGTTGCCTAAAATCCTAATCCAGGACAGTGGGTGCTCCAGATGCCCAGACATCTGCCTAGACACGGGGCAGAGAGGGCCCTGCTGCATCAAGATCTCTTCATAGAAGGGGTGAGACAGCTCAGGCTGCTGATTCAGGTGAACAGGCACTCCAAATGCCTGGAGAGCTACCTGAACATGGGGCTGAGAGGACCCCACTGCACCATGATCTCTCTGCAGGAAGGGTAGGGCAGCTCAGGCTGCCAAGCAAGGTGAGCAGGTGTCTGAAAATTTGCCTGATTGTGGAGCAGAGAGGACCTGGTGCACCAGCCTCTGCCCAGAATAGTGGGATGGGTCAGGATTTGGAACCAGGCAAGTGTGTGCTTCAACTGCCTGGAAATCTGCCTAGTCATGAAGCAGAGAGGGTCCCCTTGCACCCAAATTGCTACATAGGAAGGGTGGGGCAGCTCAAGCTGCTGATCCAGGTAAGTGTGTGCTCCAAATGCCTGGAGATCTGCCTGTGTGTAAAGCAGAGAAGGCCCCATTACACCTGGGTCTCTGCACAGGAAGGATGGGAAGGCTCAAGCTACTAATCTGGGTAAGAAAATATTCCAAATGCCCAGAGAGTTGGGACTAAATCAAAGGTAAGGACTCCTGCTAAGATCAGTGACAGAAGCAAATTAAAGCTGGTATTTTGTCAAGCTGCCTTTTTAACTCATAAATGCTGTTGATTTTGAAGGAGTAGCCAAAAGTGCTAGAGTGAGCTTGACCTATTTGTCATTGTTGTGTGGGCAGAAAACAAACAAACCAACCAACACTGGGCATATTATCAGAAACCCTCAGTTAATTTTTTATTCTTGCCTCTTACTTGCCTGTAACTGAGGCTTATCCTTTCTGTGAGTTTCTAAGTTTCACCATCTGTAAATGGACAGGATAATATCCCCACCTCTCAGAATTTATGTGAAGTTTAAACAAAATAAGGTATATAAAGTGGCTATGATAGTGGCTGGATCTGAGTAATAAGCAGAAACTATAATAATGACTGCTATCATGTGAGAGTTCCAGGCAAAGTATACTTTACATGTGTTTGTACTTAAGGAGTGTGGACAGTCCAGCTCCAGGCTGAATTCTAGGTGAGCCTGATTCTGCAGAGGATACTAGCTCAGGGTTAACACATACTAGAGATTCATCTCAGTTGGTTGTTGATCATGCTACAGGGCATAAAAGATGTATAGAGGATAGAGGATTTCAAAAACTGAATGCTGTTCTCACCTATGCAGTTATAGAGCAATGATTATATGTCAGATGCCTTAAATGCATTGCTGCATTTAATCTCCACAATTGTAGGAGGTAGATGTTATTGTCCCCATTTTACAGATTGAGGAAATATGTTCAAAGAAGTTAAGTAATGTGCGCAAAAGCACATGAATATGGCAAAACAAAGACTTTAAACTGGTCTGTTGACTGCCAGCCCCATGCTCTTCCTATCCTTGCTGTTTTTTCACAGAGTGTTGCCCCACAATTTATGGGATGCACAGCCCTTTATATACATGATGCTCTTTGATTCTGCCAAATTTCCTATGAAATAACCAAATAAAGGAACAGAGACTCTGGACATCTAAGTAGCTTTCTTAAGGTCACAAAACCAGTAAACAGCAGTTCAGGAACCCAAGCTTCTTTCTTCTGACTCATATTCACTATGCTTTCCTACAAAGGAGTAACCACCCTCTGGCCAGACTAAACAGAATAGAAATATTAAGGAAAACACTACTTCTCGAACTTAGTGTTATCAATTTATATGAAACTTCCTTCCGGTGCAGTAGTTATAGGAGCTATTCTTATGTGAGGAAAAGATTATTACATATTATATATTAATTTCTTCCCAACTTTCTCTTAGGATTAGAAGAACCTAAATAATATATGCAAAACCATGCATTTGCCAAAGAGCACACCTGTGATTGAAGGAATCTGCTCATAAATCATGAAGCTGTAATATTTTAAGGTGATATTTTATTTATTCAGAAGATGAAACTTTGTTAAAACTGTAGAGATTTGTATAAAAATGTAAATATGTGTTAAATGTAATGTTAGCCAGCTGTATTATGTCAAGTAAATTGTAAATGTCTGTTATTCAAAAACAGCACCTATTCCATTTGTTTGAAAAGTCTATTGAGCATTTATTGAGATGGTCATTGTCTTAGGCAGTGGGATACAAGGGTGAATAAGTCATGGTTGCCCCTTCAAGGAGTTTCTGGCCCAGTGAGGAAAAATGACTTATAAATAAATGAGAGTAATAAAGTATGTGTTTCATTTGCCTTCATTATCATACTAGAAAGAGGTACACAATGTATGAAACAGCCAGTTTTATGCAAAGATAAAAGTAGACTTCAGAAAATAAGCTATGCTCAAGTGAATCTTGAAAAGGGAATAGGTATCGCCAGGTGGACAAGGAACTACAAGTGGCTATGGGTGGGTCAAAGAGCATTATATCCTCTTTTGTCCTGAGTACTGCAAATGGTGTCATGAGAATGCAGTTTAGGAACAAAGGGAAGCATGTGCGGTAAGGTGATATAAAGTTATATTAAAAAAACTATAGCAATAGCAATAAAGTTAAACAGATGAGCATGTGTCTGTGAGAGGAAGGGGACATAAAGTTTGAGGCCTGACTACATGTGAAGGACAAAAGGGAAAGCTTTCTGCTTTGGTGGCTTGAGGATGTCAATAACTGTGATAGGGAATAAAGGAGGAATATATTTATGGGATAGGGCATCAAGTTCTCTCCAGGATGATGGGCTTCAGAGGCTATATGAAATCCATATGAGGAAGGGAAGTAGGCAGCCAGATAAATGTAACAGGATCTCAGAAGATAGGTCCATACTGGAGATACAGCATCATATTTGATAGTTGATAAAATCTCATGAATAGATAACTTTGCCCAGAGAGGGTAGAGAGAGTGAAAAGGGAAAAAGAGCTGAGGACTGAGTACTAAGTACTAATACTGAAGAAATGGCATAGGAATCAGAAAGATGAAAAGAAACCCTGTAAGAAGATGAAAAGGAAAGGTCATATAGGTAAAAGAAAACCAAAAGAAAGCTGTGTCTTAAAAGCCAACAGAGAAAAGAGTTTTAAGAAAAAAGAAGGAGCAGTCACCAGTTCCAAATTTCACAGCAAGCTTAAAGAAGAAAGGAACTAGGAAGAGGAAACAAGATGTGCACAGAATACAATTTAAAATTCCATGTAATAGACAAAAGATTATCAGAATCTTCACTAGGACAAGAATAAAGGAATGATGAAGATGTAAGAAATGGAAGGGAAGTTAAGCAGTAATAACATGCCTTGAATTCTTATTGGATATGAGGGTTATGTAAAGGTACAGCCAAGGATGATCTTACCAACATTTGTAGGTTATGTGACACAACTCACCAAAATAAGAAATACTGAAGGACCTGGTTTGGTCACAAACATGAGTTGAGTGTTGGACGCTTTTTGTTTTAAGTTCCTGGGGTACACCCAGGATAGCTTCTATAGAAATAAAAAGTGGAAGGGTATTGAAAAGAAAGGAAGTAGCTGTAATGATGTACCACTGGTCTAAGGTAACTAAAGAAATAACTGAAGTCACGAAAGAAAATACCGGGGAAAAAAAGGCAAAAGAAAGAAACTGAACCCTCAAAGAGAGAATAAAGACCTAGAGTGATAAGGTAGCATCATTGCAGTTTAACATTTCAAGAGTTGTAGTTATACCTGCAATAACTGCCATATGACTTTGGGAGTGAAATAGCTGGAATAAAGGAAAAATTTATTGGGGTCCATAAGGACAGGAAGATTTGAGGCTAAAATGGATCACCCACTTGGGTATGGAAATTATGGAGGATGACAACAGGAATTGGAATAATGCCCAGGAGCAAATGTTCCTGATGAATATGAGGGAGTGACTGGAATTTCAGGAAATAGGAGCCACCCAGAGAGAGAGAGAGAGATAAGACAGATAGATAGATAGATAGATGATAGATAGATAGATATAGATAGATAGATAGATAGATAGATAGATAGATAGATAGATAGATAGATCGATAGAGATAGATAGATAGATAGATAGATAGACAGACAGGCAGACAGACAGACAGGCAACAACTATCATGAGCTTCATATATGGAGGTGTTTTATGAAAGGTGGGAAGTAAGAGTGGTGGTTTGTATGTGACAATGAGGAAAAGGATAATGTTGACAGAGGCTCCAAGAATTTTAGGCACATGACTTAAGAGAACAGTCTCTGCTTAAGGGAATTGAAACAAAAAATTGTATCCATGCAGAAACACCAGAGTTCTAATCATAGTTTGAGAGTAAAGGTCCTATGGAAAGGACAGAGGAATAGAACCAGAAGAGAACAAACACTAAGCAGAATAAGGATGGCAGTACTTTTAAAAGTAAGCTGAAGATGGAGGCCCTTACCTTTCACTCACATGTCTATGATGATAGGATGAAAGTCACCTTTGAAATTGTTGGTGTCAGACTTCAGAATGGGAATGGAATGTCAGAGGTCGGATGAGGCTGAATCTTTAACTTACATGAGGTATTGTTTAGATACTTCTAAAAGGAATCTGTGGTGACAGGGAGCACACATTCTCTGGTCTCTGCCTTTAAGGAGCTTCCGATGTAGGAGGAAAGGCCATCTCAGAAGCAAATACTCATTTACATGGTAGAAAGATGTAATTTCTCTGATAGATTTAGAAATCCTGTCCTGATCTAGTTTCTGCTAGAAATGTTCTCTAGTGCAGCTTTTATAGTCCTTTCCTTTTAAAGTTGTTTATGTGAGTGCTACCTTGCCTGAGCAACAAGGTAAGAAGTGGGGTGGATAAAGTAGCAAGGGGCAGAGCCCTGGTGGTAAAACACAATTGCTAACTCACCAGAAGACATTCACTGTCTCAGGTATGAAGTTTATCCAGAATGACAGCAAAAATTGGTACAGAGATAAAAAATATGACCAGGTGCAAAAGTCTTTGATGACCTAAAGTTCAAGGACTTTTTATTGTCTTTCCTTGGAAAACAGTAATATCACTTAGGGTTACTTTCATGGTAGTAGAGTGGGAGGTTGCAGTTTTCTTGTTTTTATATGAATTATCTCATCTAATCTTCAAACCAGCCCTGCAATGTACATTGGCAATAATTTTTGGAATATCAGGTTCCACAAAAACTATTTCAAGTCATTAGCCGTCTCTAGGATTAAGGTGAAGTATAGAGAGAACACATATAAAAATAACTGTTCCACATTGTTAGAATCAGGTATCTACCATGTACATTACAGGGCTGCTTTGAAGATTCGATAGATAATTCATATAAAAATTCTTAGCATGATGCTAGACACATGGTAGATACCTGAATCTAACAATGTGGAACATTTATTTTTATATGTGTTCTCTCTATATGTCATCTTAATCCTACAGATGGCTAATGACTTGAAATGGCTTTTGTGGAACTTGATATTCCAAAAATTATCACCTATTCAGTTGTCTTTTAACTGGTCCCAATTAATCCTCATCTCTCTATATATTAATTTTGAAACTTTCATTCTCTCTAGCTAAGAATTGCATCATTCATTCCAAAAATTAGCATATAAATGCTAGCATATATAACACAGCCCATACATATATATTGAAGTATGCATGCATATCATAGTAGGAAATTAATTTCCCCTCTATTCCCCAAAACTTATTTTGTTGCTTGTTTTCAATTTGCTTTGTTCATTGGATTTTTAAACCAATTTGCTGATGTGTCACTATCATTCTTGAAAGTGAAAACTTCTTTCAACTATCTTTCTTTATAATGAGAATAAAACTTACATCAAGAGAGGTTCTGTGAAGATTCAAAGGTCTCATGTAACTGCCTAATTCAATGTCTATCACAAGGTTGGAACTCAATTTATTATAAAAATAGCTATTTTTTCCTTGACATAGAGGCAGCATAGGGCGGAAGGAAGAGAATGAGCTTTGATCTCTAAAAAACATGAGTTAAGGCCGGGCGCAGTGGCTCACGCCTGTAATCCCAGCACTTTGGGAGGCCGAGGCAGGCGGATCACAAGGTCAAGAGATTGAGACCATCCTGGCTAACACAGTGAAACCCCGTCTCTACTAAAAAATACAAAAAATTAGCCGGGCGTCGTGGCAGGCACCTGTAGTCCCAGCTGCTCGGGAGGCTGAGGCAGTAGAATGGCATGAGCCCAGCAGGCGGAGCTTGCAGTGAGCCGAGATCGCGCCACTGCACTCCAGCCTGGGCGACAGAGCGAGACTCCGTCTCCAAAAAAAAAAAAAAAAAACATGAGTTAAAATCAGGTCTCTACCTTTTACCAGTCATACGACCTTGGTCGGTTATTCAAATTCTTTATGTTTTAATGCTATGTCGTAACATGCGAAAAATTATATTGACTTCAAAGCCTCATTGTAGAAATGAATGAGACAAGATTTGCAAAGAGTTTGGCACAGCAAATAATACATTATAGTTGCTCCATAAAGTTTTTTTTAACAAAAACCACGTAGTTTTCTAACTGTATGTTTTTTCAAGCATTTTGAAGATTTTTATTTCTTATTTCAACCCTTTATAGCAGCAAGGTAATCTTTTTGTGATTAGAAGAAACTTGCATTTCTGAGAAGTCCTTTCCCCAATATCAGAGAAATGACAACCTTGTCAGGGTTCATATTGGTTTGGAGACTTGGACCATCTTCCCAAAACAGTCTAAAGAGGCTTTATTTTTCCTCCTACTTCACTCCTTTTAATCAATATTGATAACTTACATCAGTATAGTCATTTTTACTCCTATAAAGTGCTTTCAAAAATTTCATTCCACGATATTCATACAAATACTCCCTCAATATAAAGTAGGACATACATTCTCATCTCCATTCTAGAGATGAGAACTGAGGAATCAAAAATGAGCTCATCAAGGTTGAACAGCTGATAAGTGACAGACTGGGATTTGAACCTGGTCTTTTCAACTCCAAAGCCTATATTCTGCACACAAAGAGTTAGAGTGGAAAGGCCAAATTGAAATTATAACTGCAAATTCTAATTTCACTGATTGTTTTATTAGATTATAGCTGCCTGTCCCATCAGCTAATAGTATCTTCAGAGTGCCATCTTTCCCTATGTGACACCACTAAAATAATCAATCTAATACATTTCTATAACATAGTCATAAAGTCACAGAATGTTAAAAGTAAAAAATCCCATAAAAACATCTAATTCAATCTTTGGGCAAGAAATTAAGACCAAGAAAATATTGGAGACTTATTCAAGATTATACTTATTAATGGCAAGCCAGAGCCCACCATAGATAGGTCTCTGACTTCTGATCCAGTGGCCCTTTCAAACACTCCACATTGATCTTCCAGACAAGGATAACAAGAACGACATTGAATTTCTTTTGTTTCTTCATTGAAATACTTGTTTGCTCAGAATTCCTGAGACAATTCTGTATTCTATTAACTTAAAATCAATTCTGTATTCTATTAACTTAAAACCAGAGAGGTTTCTCTAAACCAGAAGTTTCACTTAAATTTGTTCAGCACTCCTTTTAAGAATTGTTCAATCTATAAAAGAAGGAGTATTGTTCATTCAAATGTTTTCACTTTTATCCCATAAACCTAGATTTAAGTAAATATCCTATTTTAATTAGAAAGAAAAAAAGAGCAACTTTTTTGTCATTCTTGAGGTTTCCGTTTATTTGCTTAAATCAAAACTCACTTTAGAAGTGAAATCTGGAGTATTCTGCTTTGATTCCACAATTAATATAAATTTTTCTCAATTATTCTGCCACCGTCATGAATGTATTAATGAGACACATTTTACACTGTTATGATATAGGATGTAACTACAACTATTAATACATCAGAACCTGTTGCAACATTCCCAGCATAGTAGTCAGTTTCTTTTCTTTTCACCTTTCTATCAAAGTAGTAGAGCATTAGCTCAGGCATAAAAACTCATTTTTTACCTTTATCTTTGAAACACTAGTTCATAGAATTGTACTTTCTTACAACAGCTATTTTCTTGTGCTTGCAGAAAGCTTCTGGGAACTGACATATACCACCTCTTTTTCTTTTGGGCAATTTAAACTTTAGAATTGGATTAAGACAAAGCTAAAAGTTACAGATTGTAAATTTATTACTTGCCTAGACTACAAAAAATATGGGGAAAAGTGTGGACTTTCAAGTTACACATACTGTGGTTTAAGCCCTAAGTTTATATCTTCCACACATAAACTTTATGAACTTGTATAAGCCTTACTTTTGGCGTTTTCAGACTATAAATAATAAAACCTACCTTACAGAGAAGTTGCAATTATTAAAGGATGTAAGGTATGTAAATAGCCTAACACAATATTTAGGACACATTCATAGCACACATTAAAGAAATATCGAAATAAAGTAATAACAATAAAAAAAACTAACATGCTAAAGTTTACATTCGTTAAATTGGAAACAGAGTCAGATTATGCTGCCAGGTTTTATGGTCTTTTCCTAAGCTTGGAGCAAATCATCCAAAAGAAGTGAGTGAGTAATTGGGGCTTTAGTCCCTATTCTTTAATCATTCATTCAACAATGATTTAATGAGAGCCCACTGTGAGCCAGGCACTTTGCAAGTCACAGAAGATACAGCAGTGAGTAAAACATTGTTACTGAAACACCAGGGGTTCAGTCTATGTCTTGCTGCCTGCTGCAGGGAAAGCCAATGACTGAGACAAGTATTGTCAAGGAAGAAGGCTTAATCGGGGGCTGCAGTCAAGGAGATGGGAGCTCAGTCTCAAATCCATCTCCCTGACTGACTACAATTCCTATATAGAAAGGAAGAAAAGTAACTATGAAGGAGAAAATAGGAATTCGGGAGGGGTAAGGAAGCAATCATGATGAATGAGGGGCCTAGAATTCATTGTCTGGATGCAATGATCTGATGAATTTCAGTTCTTTGATACTTTTCTAGAAGGCTGGAGGTCCTTTCCTGAGGAAGGAACTCAGATAAAACAAATGTAAGTTTCAAGCTTTAAGACCAGAAATGTCCATTTCTATGTTTATCCAAAAAAAAAAAAAATCTGTCCATGGGAATACTGGGTCAGTTTCAGCATTGTCCCCATGAAGCTCATAAGTATGTAAGAAAAACAAGGAATAGAAAACGACAAGTGAAGGCACCTAGTTGGGGGTTCTACCAAAAAGATACCCTAAGACAAGGATTTGAGCACATATAATTATTTGGTAGATAGTCCCAGTAAACAAAGAAGGGAATAGGGAAGTGAGAAAAACTAATAAAGAATTCCTTGATGAGTAAGTTACCATGTGGGAAAATGGAGGTAAATCTCACTGTAGATTTTTGGAGACACTGTGTAGCACATACCTAAGAATTGTTCCATCAAGAGGTTAAGGAAGTTGAAGTGTGTATCCACCAAATACTGTCCCTAATTGGTTGGCAGTTGCTCCTCAGGGAATTAATTCTTTTTTAATTTTTTTTTTAATTGACAGATAACATTTTAGGTATTTATCATGTACAATGTGACGTACTGAAATATATATACATTGTGAAGTGACTAAATCTAGCTAATTAACACATGCATGAGTAAGCCTGGTCTCAGTGTCCCCACTTCAAGGAGAGAATGGTCATCCTCGCTCTTGGTGGTTAATGAGTATGTTGTATGAAGTGACGCCAACTTTGCTTCTTTGTGAGAAATAGAAACTAAAACTATGAGGACTCCCAAAGAAGACAACTCCTTATGTTATTCACAAAAACAAAAGGAAATTGAAAGTTTATCAGAAAATTGAAGTTTTCACTAGGTTAAAGAGTGTATGTTGCTGCTAGTAGTGTTCATATTTAGAGCAGGAATAATTGCAGCTGCCCCTCTGAACTTTACAGATGAGAGGTAACTTTGCAAGGCTATAAAGCTGTTGAGAGATGAAGCTAATACACTCTGCTGTGTTGCTTATTGTTGTTGCTGCTGCTACTATTTCAGAAGAAACAATGAGAGGAGTTAAATAGGTATATAGGCAGCCCTCCCTCTGCAAACTGTAGATGCATCTTACCATCCCCTTCCAGATTCCCATATGCCATATTTCTTGTAGCTTCCTCTCCATGGGTGAAGTTGCTGATATCTTTGTTCAAAGTTCTAGAAACCACTAAAGATCACTGTATATTGATAGAGTAGCAGTCTGGCACTGGGCTGCTTTCTACATCTGTATAATACGGAAACACAGGCAAAGTTTGGCCTCTCAGGGGATTCTGGTTCTCTCTCACCTTCTTCATTCTTCACTAAAGTGGACAAGTTTAGCCAGTCTGCAATATACACAGGTTTAACTAGCTCCTCCCTCTTTGCTTCTCCCATGCAGCCAGAGGGGTGAAGAGAGCCTGTTTAAGACCTAAGCCTGAGCCAAAACTCCCTACCTAATCTTTACTAGGTGTTTATATTAGGAAATCAGGTACTTGTACAGCTTGTGACAAAGTGATGCTTTGTTTCCCAATCTGCTATTGTGCCCTGTGTGTATGGCTCCCATAGGAGCCCTGCGGGAGAAGGAACAATTGGCAGGGCATGATTCATGACATAATGCCATCAACACCCACCCCAAATTACAAAGCCAAAGTGACAGGATGTTTTCCAAGTCACTACCAAATGCCATATGTTAGTTTGTGATAATTACTGCTATGATAACACCAATGGAAACAATAATAATTACATGGTGAAGCAACCGTGTTATCACTCAGACACCCGGAGTATAACACTTGTCATCATGGTATTGACAAGAGGGATTAGGATTTCCTCTGCTCCAGTGCTTTTACAGAGATGTCTTCATCTACCAAATAAGAAGGTTCCCTTTCATTTTAATAATAATACAGCTTTACAGGTTTTAAGAATTCCAAAGGCTGATGCTGGGCATTTTTAATATCATCTTTTTAAAGGGATGGGATGTGTTTTCCCCAAGTCAAGCATATGGATACAAAAGCTGATGACATAAGAGGATGTTTTCTGTACAGTCTCAGTTAGTGGGTAGACTGGTTATGCATGTGGGCTCTGCCCTTCAGTGAATTAGTTCAAATATGTTCTCTGCTACCAGCTTACAGCTGTTCAACTTTGGACATCCAGCTAGTGGGCCTTCTTATCTCGCCTTTCTAAGTCTCATTCCTCAGTTATAAAATGGACATGATTATAACTACTTTATAGGATTGCTGTGAAGATTAAATAAGATTATGCTTCACACAGAGCCAGACACAGAGTAGTTGCTTAGAAATATTAGTGTGTTCTTATAGTGGCTTTGTTCCAGATTTCGGGGGCATTGCTTATTTCCCTTTCTGTTTCTTGATTCAGTTTTTGTTAAATGTACACAAAACCTAAGAAGTCAAGAGGGGAAAGGGGACTGGACAGCCACTCTTCCTGCTTCTAGAATAGAACTTTGGTCTGCTTCAGCTGAAATGAAAGGATTCCACATGGTTCAATGTTGTTCAGCTCAGCTCACCAGGAGAAGTGTATTGGGACTTGTAATCAAACTCCAGCTAGTGATTAAAAACACCACTCCCACCATGAAGCATTCACTTGACCTTGTCCTCTATGTGCCCCCACATAGGCCTGATCGAGGGATTTGGGATCTCTAGCAGTAGGTGTCTTAAATAACCAACTACCAATACAGTCCTTTCATTGAAACTATTACAACACTGACAGTTGAACATTATTATCCTCTTTTCACGGGATGAGGAATCTGAGACTTAGAAAAGTTATAAACTACCAAGGGTCATCACACCATAAGGAAGCTGAGATTTAAGCTCAGGTCTCTGTCTACCAATGCAGGAGTCCTTTCATGGCGGTTTATCTGTACAAGATTCATAACAGAGAGGCTGATACACTAACCAAGACAATAGGTTTAGATGATTTTCAGTCAAAGCAATTCTGTTGTCACCTGGAAATCACTTTAATTCAGCATGTTTGTTTTTAATGACCATAAGCAAGCCCCCCACAAAAAAGCTAAGGGTTTTTTTTTTAGTTTAAATAAAGCAGTTTTTAACACCCTTGAATTAAAACATAAAAATACCATTTAACTCAAATGTTTACATCTACACTGGTTCTACAGAGTCTATTTATGAGCCAAATCAGAGCAACAGGGCTCAGTGACAGGAGCAGCAGTATTGGCCCCCTGTTCCCTTTTTATAGGTTTTCACTTTCCCATTATCCAGCCAGAGTCCATTTCTCCCCATCCCCAGAGAAGAAGTGAATGGTGAGGATTTCAACAAAGACCTTTCACATTTTTGCTGTGAAAAAAAATTTGCTTTGGACATTTTCAGCCACTTTTGTAGGATGTGCACCATTGAACTCATTAGACCCATAGGTCAAGAGAATATGTTATTTGTTCAAAAGTAGACCTGATTTATCAGGCTACTATGTATAGATGGAATTATACAATTCTGGAAATGCGTTTAGTTATAATCTGAATGGTTTTAAAAAGCAATATTATTTTCATTCCCAACTCTTTTCTAAGTGTCTCTCCTCAAGAGCCAGCTCCCTGACACCTGCTTTGTAAAGCCCCCACAGACCAGCTAGTCAAAGGAACCACTATTCTTCTGGTATACAGTTTTCCTCCTGTCAATTTTACCAAGAGCTGGCCCCTCAGAGTTTGCCTGCACACAGTAGTTACTCAATAAATATACACTTAAAAAATCAAATTGGTGAGTGCATATCTGGTAAATTTATTAAAATGCCAAGACTGAGTAGCTGCGGTTCAAGCTCTGACCTTGCACTCATTGACCTATGCTTGCAAGTTTGTTTGCTTTAATGAAGTCTCACTCTGTCGCCCAGGCTGGAGTGCAGAGGGGCAATTTTGGCTCACTACAAACTCCATCTCCTGGGTTCAAGTAATCCTCCTGCCTCAGGCTCCAAGTAGCTGGAATTACAAGCATGAGCCACAACATCCAGCTAATTTTTGTATTTTTAGTAGAGACTGGTTTTCACCAGTTAACCAGGCTGATCTCGAATACCCGACCTCAAGTGATCTGCTAGCCTAGGTCTCCCAAAGTGCTGGGATTACAGACGTGAGCCATTGCGCCCAGCCTCTTGTACGTTTCTATACTATTTCACTCACCCACCATTTCAGCAAACATGTATTAATATGCAGTTTTTAACATGCTCTGTGGCAAAGCTAAAGAACACAAAGACAAAGCAATCACAAGAACACAGTTCCTAACTTTGGTATTCACAGTTTATGGATGGTCAGTGGTAGGGGCACAATGGTGAAAAATAAATATGCACTGCAATGTGGTAAATGATATGCAGAATGATCTGGAAAGTGCAATGGGATTACAAAGAAGGAAGCATTTCATACTCCTTGGGGAGGCCAAAGAGCGCCTTCACAGAGGAAGAAAACCAGGACCTAAAGGATAAATAGTGTTTTCAAAGCAGATAACAGAAGGCACTCCAGGTATAGGTCCCACATTGGCAAAAGAGTGGTACTTCAGGCAAACAAAGGTACTGTACTTCTGTATGACTTGAGCATAATACATCGACAGAAAGGCCAAGAGAAAAAGCTACAGAAAAAGGTTGGGAGCAAATCACAAGAGGGCTTGTACACCATCCAGAAGTTAAAACCTAATAAAGAGCCCTGACAGAGGTTAAATGGTGTTTACTAACTGCTGGGTGAGATGGTTGTGGTGTGTGGATGAATGGGTACCAGATTTTCTTCAGAAGAGAGAGCCATTTACACAAAGTCAGTGGGTGAAGATAAGGAAGTGTCATTGATTGGGCTTCAGGCAGCTCAAAGGAGAGCCTGGCTTTTGAGGCACGGAGTGGGTTTGGAGTCAGACCATGGAAATGAAAGAACAACTGAAGAGAACTAGAGCACTGACACCCTGGAGGTCAAGAAGAGAATCTATGTCTGAGGATGGAAACAGAGGAGGCACTGGAGCCAAGGATTAAAGTAACAAGTTAGTCTTCCTCTTCAAGGGCCCACCTTTGAGGGTGTCTCAGCCAAGGAACAATCATGACCCACAAGAAGGCACTGATATCCACCACCCAGTAATTGCATATGAAACAAGAAAAAGATGTCAGAAACTGGAAAGGGACCCTTGGAGCCCATGTCCAGGATCTCTGGAGCACAGCTCAGAAGGATGGAGATTTCTCTCTAGAGCCTCGAGAGCCCCTCTACACTCTCCTGCACCTACGGCATGGCATTGTTCTCCCCCAGGACCCTCAATGACACTTATCATATGTTGCCTTCCATTGAAGGCATCCAACATTCAGTGTCCTCAAGCACTTACTGAATGTCAGGTTCTTGGCACATGAGAATAGATAAAACTCTCCCAGCCTTCAGTAGAAGGAGACATAAAAGAATGCCATTATGATGCAATGCAACACATTGGGAATGTACAAAGTATACTTGGCACAAAGGAATGGAAGATACCCCTCTCTAGACTATAAGGTAACATTTGAACAAAACTTGAAATATGATAGAGATTTAACAGGATGGAGCAGGTAGAAACCTGCAGGCATTTCAGTAATACTGAAACATTAAGTGGGAGAAATGGACCTGTACTAAGTAAGGCTGGTCAAGAAGGGAATGGCTAAATCATAAGGTCCGTATATGCCATGCCAAGAGGTTCAGATCTAATTCTATAGGCAAAGGAAGTTTCTAGCTTTCATTTTACCCCACCCCCACTTTTAAGTTGACAGTTTGCACAAGGCTGAAGCCTTATTGTTTCACCTATCTTTCTCCCAAACTATCTAATTTACCAAGTTCTTTCTCTCCCTCCATCTCTCTCTCTCTCTCTCCATTTTCAAATGTTATAGAAAGTACAAAATAGTAGATAAATGCATCAACATTAACCCATAGACTAGTATCATATTGAAAAAAAAAAAACCATGTCTCAACATTTTACAAAACAAAACCATCACATTCAGATCTCTCTAAGCCTGAATCTTGTTTCGTAATTCATATCTCATTTCAAATGTCATCTCCTCACTGACACCCCAACATCTAAATTAGCCCTCCTTCTCCTACTTGAATCACTCTCTGGGGATTTGTCATTGCAGTATCTGATGTTATTTTGTGTGTTTGTTTGTTTATTTACTTCTATATTTTCTGTCTCTTTCCACTAGAGTGGTAACCACAACTGTTTAAGATCCCCAGGACCTAGAAACTTCCTGGCATGTGAAGAGCAGTCAATTAATTAATTGTTAACTAAGAGTTCAGTAGCACCTTCATTCTGCAGTTATGCTTCCAATGAAGCAAACCCATGGACAGGCACTTGGCAATATCCAATTTTTTGTTCTTTTTGAAGAAAAATTACTTCCATTGGATTTCTCAAGTTGTAGATACAACACTTTCTACTTCTACAACCTCTATTGCTTTTTAAATTAAGCATCAGTTAAGGAGAACTGCAGCTTTGGAAAATCTGTTGAAACTCTAAGGGCACTGAGTTTCTACAAAATACTTAGCAAGATTCATTCATTCATTAACTTCAGAAATGATGAGCACCTAGTATGTGCTAGCCTCTGGTATGCACTAGCACCTTTGTCCACAGAGAACAAGGATGAGTAAATAACTACTATGCAAGAACAAAATATGACAAGTGCCAAGGGGATATGGAGATGAGGGAAGTCACTTCCAGCCACTGGGAAGAACACTCAAAAAGGTGACATTCAAGCTTGACATTGAAAAATAAGAAAGATTTCAGCAGATACAGATACAGACTTTTTTTTTTTTTGAGACAGAGTCTTACTCTGTTGCCAAGGCTGGAGTGCAGTGGGGTGATCTTGGCTCACTGCAACCTCCGCCTCCCCGGTTCAAGTGATTCTCCTACCTCAGCCTCCCAAGTAACTGGGACTACAGGCGCATGCCACCACGCCCAACTAATTTTTGTATTTTTAGTAGAGACAGGATTTCACCATGTTGTTCAGGCTGGTCTGGAACTCCTGACCTCAGGTGATCCACCCACCTCAGCCTCCCAAAGTGCTGGGATTACAGAAATGAGCCACTTTGCCCAGCCATATTTTCTTTCTTTAAATGAGTATTTATTAACACCTTTCTGTATGTCAGACAATGGTTAGATACTGAAAATAAAATCAGTTCAAATTTAATGAAGGAAGAGAAACAGGAAAAAAAAAATTTAAATAGAATAAGACCAAAACTAAAGTAATGAGAAACATAGTATATCATGGAAACACACACACACACACACAAAACAGGGTAAATGAGGAGATGATGCTTGATTTTCTTAAGTGACTTTCTATATGACTGCAAGAGTGAGAAGGAGTTCACCTTACAGAGATCTGATCACGAGAATCTCAAGCAGAAGATGAAGGCTGCATCAAGAACTGTGACATGGCTCTGTGCATTCAGGGTGCTGTAGGGGTTCAGAGTATCTGGAACCAAATTCACAAGATGTACGAAAGGGTGAGGCTGGAGAGGTAGGCGGGCCAGATTAGAAAGGATATTTATGTTATAAAGTAGTTCCCCGTTTATCCACAGTTTTGTTTTCCATGGTTTCAGTTACCTGCAGTATAGTACAAATAAGACATTTTGAGAGAGAGATAGAAAGACCACAGTCACATAGCTTTTATTGGATTATTATATTGTTCTATTTCATTATTATTGTTGTTAATCTCTTTGTGTGCCTAACTTATAAGTTAAACTTTATCATAGGCATGTATAGGAAAAAAACATGGTATATGTAAGGTTTGGTACTATCCGTAGTTTCAGGCAACCACTGGGGGTTTTGGAATATATCTCCCATGAATAAGTGGGGACTGGAGTGTGAAGAAGAGAGAACAGCAAGAGCAAAAATGCAGAATCAGGAAAAGGCCATGAGACTTCAGCAGGAAGAGTGGAATCCAGCCTAGTGGAAGCAACCTGCTGTTACAGAGGTTATGCATTTGGAAGAAAGGTGGAGGCTGAATCATGCAGGATCCCAGGCTGCAGAGGGCAGAGCTTCTCTAAGTAATGTCAGGGAAGCTAGTGCAATGGTTTTCTGCTTTCTTTTTGCCCCTGTAGCTACATGATAGTATATGTTTGACATTTTAATGACATTAGACATCTGAATCATTTTGCTTTTGATGTTAGTGTGAGGAAAAACATAGTTACGACATTTTCATACCCATTAATTTTTGTCCATTAAAACTATTCTCCTTGAGTATTTTTTCCAGAGGTGGAAAAAGTTTAAATAATTTTATGGCCAGGCAAGGTGGCTCATGCCTGTAATCCCAGCACTTGGTGAGGCCAAGGCAGGCAGATCACTTGAGGTCAGGAGTTCGAGACCAGATGGGCCAACATGGTGAAACACCATGTCTACTAAAAATACAAAAATTAGCTGGGCATGGTGACATGTGCCTGTAGTCCCAGCTACTCCAGGAGGCTGAGGCACAAGAATTGCTTGAACCTGGGAGGTGTAGGTTGCAGCGAGCAGAGATCGCACCACTGCACTCCAGCTTGAGTGACAGAGTGAAACTCCCTCTAAAAAATGTTAGTAGTCTTATGGCTCTTCTGACATATAATTGTCTTGTGCTCCAGACGAAAAAGACAACATTTTTGTGCCCTTAGCAAAAGTGTACTTATTTTCTATACCTTGATAGAATTGAGATTCACCATTTATATTTATCTTGTTAAATTGAAATACCTACTTTAAAGATATTTAACTATGATGATAAGAAAGTAGATTGTTAAATGTTATGGTATTTTCTACTATTTGAACTGAAGCATCTTAGTGCTAAGGAAAGATCATGACCAGTATTTCAGGAAAGGGTCTGTGAAGATCAGGCATACAGGGCACTACTGTACACAACTCTGGTCAGTGCCCATACATAGGCATTCATTTAACACATGTCAAATTAATAAATGAATAAGTGAACAAAAGGAATTTGTAGTTAAAAGACCTAGAAATCTAATTCCACTCTTTTCTGTGACTCTGACATCTTTAACAAATTACTAAACCTTCTTATGCCTCAGTTTCCTCAATGGGTAATTTAGAACAGAGTTTCTCACACTTAAATGTGTATATGAATCACCTGGAGATCTTGTTACAATTCAGATCTTGACTCAGTAGTTCTGAGGCTGGGCCTGGGATTCTGCATGTCTAGTAAGATCCAGGTGACGCCAGCACTGATGAACTGAGGACCACCCTTGGAGCAGAAAAATTTTAGAAAATCGAATGAAGTATATAAACACTTCATAAGTTGTTAGATATTACTGAAAAGTTAGTCCTTGTTAGATATTCAGTTTGCAAGTTTTTATCAGTTATGATTGCCATATATTCAGCCTCTTATCTTTTAGTTTCTTTTAAGTATTTCTTCAATTACATCTCAGCTTGTAAAAATATATCTTGCATCCAAAGAGCATAAATTTACTGTATGATTTCATTTCATTCTAGATTTCTACAGATTCTAGAGGAAATGTTTAACTCTTTGATCCCTCTGAAAATTGTCAGAGCATAGAATACGGAATAAGGAATGAATAGTGCATACCATAAGAAATTAATTCAAGTTAACATATTTTATACTGGTATTCAGCTGCCCCCATAGGACATTCAATATTCATTAATTTTCTCATTATTATAATACTTTTGTTAAATTTTGAGGCCTGAGATATATTGAATCTCTCTTTAACAAATATTTTTAGATATCTACTTTAGTAATTTAAATGTATTTCTGAATTTATCCAGTTTTCAGCTCCATAGCATGTAGTTTTGATTTTCATTTCAAAAATCTTATATAGCAATGACACTGTTATTGCCTTTAAAAAAAACTTCCGTCACTCTTGCCCACTCTTCCATAAAGATTTCTATTTCAAAAAATTTAATGTCTGAGAAATATTTGCAAAGACTCCAATATTGTACCAGATATAAATATGAACTAGGGAATATTACTATCTTCATATCAATTAGTATTTCCTCCCAGGAATAAGACATAGGTATCCTATTATTTGTATCTTCCTTTGCTTTTCCCATTGAGTCTATGTAATTTGTTTCCATGAGAACAAAAAAGCCTTTGTGTTTAGGAAAAAAACATAAAGTATACATGTAGAAATATCAGGTGATGTACAGGCTAGGGGCATTGGCCAGTCTCATGAAATATATTTTTTGGCAATTTCCAAGCTCTATATTAATAGGATATGAGTAAGAATTCAATTGATTTTTATAGATTTGTATATACATATAAATAGCCTGTCTTATTGCTATCAATAATTTTTGTTATATATTTAGTTGTACAGCCAAGATATATGCAAAAATGACTCATTTATTACCTATAGTCATTTCTTTTTTGAGACAGAATCTTGCTCTTTCCTTGCAACCTCTGCCTCCTGGGTTCAAGCGATTCTCCTGCCTCAGCCTCCCAAGTACCTGGGACTACAGGTGCGTGCCACCACGCCTGGCGAATTTTTGTATTTTATGTAGAGATGGGGTTTCACCATGTTGGTCAGGCTGGCCTTGAACTCCTCCTCGGCTTCCCAAAGTGATGGGATTACAGGTGTGAGCCACTGATCCTGGCCCAGTCATTTCTTTTAATCACTGAAAACACTTTACTGAGTGCCAAATGTAAGCTGAGCACATTGGACATACACTATGTTCTACTAAACACAAAAGATTCAGAAACAAACAACAAAACAACAACAAAAAGCAACCCTTCAAATGGCCCAGAACCTGAAAAGAAAAACACACAAGCAAGGCAGGGATTGAAAACACAGAATGGTAAGGAGAGTTTATTAAGTATAAAATACTGTGCATTTTCTGAAGGAAAGAGTCTACCAGCACCTTGGACCAGTACATATGGGAAAGAGACCACCAGTTCTAATATGGGTTAGCTTACTACACAAAGCAAGTGGCTCTGAGGGGCTCCATGAGGCAGGGATTTTTTTTTTAAATTATACTTTCAGTTCTAGGGTACATGTGCACAACATGCAGGTTTGTTACAAATGTACACATGAGCCATGTTGGTGTGCTACACCCATTAACTCCTCATTTACATTAGGTATATCTCCTAATGCTATCCTTCCCCTCTGCCCCCACCCCACGACAGGCCCCGCTGCATGATGTTCCCCTTCCTGTGTCCAAGTGTTCTCATTGCTCAATTCCCACCTGTGAGTGAGAACATGTGGTGTTTGGTTTTCTGTCCTTGCGATAGTTTGCTCAGAATGATGGTTTCCAGCTTCATCCATGTCCCTACAAAGGACATCAACTCATCATTTTTTATGGCTGTATAGTATTCCATGGTATATATGTGCCACATTTTCTTAATCCAGTCTATCATTGATGGACATTTGGATTGGTTCCAAGTCTTTGCTATTGTGAATAGTGCCCCAGTAAACATACGTGTGCATGTGTCTTTATAGCAGCATGATTTATAGTCCTTTGGGTATATACCCAGTAATGGGATGGCTGGGTCAAATGGTATTTCTAGTTCTAGATCCCTGAGGAATCGCCACACTGACTTCCACAATGGTTGAACTAGTTTATGGTCCCACCAACAGTGTAAAAGTGTTCCTATTTCTCCACATCCTCTCCAGCACCTGTTGTTTCCTGACTTTTTAATGATCACCATTCTAACTGGTGTGAGATGGTATCTCATTGTGGTTTTGATTTGCATTTCTCTGATGGCCAGTGATGATGAGCATTTTTTCATGTGTCTTTTGGCTGCATAAATGTCTTCTTTGAGAAGTGTCTGTTCATATCCTTTGCCCACTTTTTGATGGGGTTCTTTGTTTTTTTCTTGTAAATTTGTTGGAGTTCTTTGTAGATTCTGGATATTAGCCCTTTGTCAGATAAGTAGATTGCAAAAATTTTCTCCCATTGTGTAAGTTGCCTGTTCACTCTGATGGTAGTTTCTTTTGCTGTGCAGAAGCTCTTTAGTTTAATTAGATCCCATTTGTCAATTTTGGCCTTCGTTGCCATTGCTTTTGGTGTTTTAGACATGAAGTCCTTGCCCATGCCTATGTCCTGAATGGTATTCCCTAGGTTTTCTTCTAGGGTTTTTATGGTTTTAGGTCTAACATTTAAGTCTTTAATCCATCTTGAATTAATTTTTGTATAAGGTGGAAGGAAGGGATCCAGTTTCAGCTTTCTACATATGTCTAGCCAGTTTTCCCAGCACCATTTATTAAATAGGGAATTGTTTTCCCATTTCTTGTCTTTGTCAGGTTTGTCAAAGATCAGATGGTTGTAGATGTGTGGTATTATTTCTGAGGGCTCTGTTCTGTTCCATTGGTCTATATCTCTGTTTTGGTACCAGTACCATGCCGTTTTGGTTACTGTAGCCTTGTAGTATAGTTTGAAGTCAGGTAGCGTGATGCCTCCAGCTTTGTTCTTTTGGCTTAGGATTGTCTTGGCAATGCAGGCTCTTTGTTGGTTCCATACGAACTTTAAAGTAGTTTTTTCCAATTCTGTGAATAAAGCCATCGGTAGCTTGATGGGAATGGCATTGAATCTATAAATTACCTTGGGCAGTATGGCCATTTTCACAATGTTGATTCTTCCTATCCATGAGCATGGAATATTCTTCCATTTGTTTGTGTTCTCTTTTATTTTGTTGAGCAGTGCTTTGTAGTTCTCCTTGAAGAGGTCCTTCATGTCCCTTGTAAGTTGGATTCCTAGGTATTTTATTCTCTTTGAAGCAATTGTGAATGGGAGTTCACTCATGATTTGGCTCTCTGTTTGTCTGTCATTGGTGTGTAAAAATGCTTGTGATTTTTGTACATTGATTTTGTATCCTGAGACTTTGCTGAAGTTGCTTATCAGCTTAAGGAAATTTTGGGCTGAGATGATGGGGTTTTCTAAATATACAATCATGTCATCTGCAAACAGGGACAATTTGACTTCCTCTTTTCCTAATTGAATACCCTTTATTTCTTTCTCCTGCCTGATTGTCCTGGCCAGAACTTCCACACGATGTTGAATAGGAGTGGTGAGAGAGGGCATTCCTGTCTTGTGCCAGTTTTCAAAGGGAATGCTTCCAGCTTTTGCCCATTCGGTATGATATTGGCTGTGGGTTTGTCATAAATAGCTCTTATTATTTTGAGATACATCCCATCAATACCTAATTTATTGAGAGTTTTTAGCATGAAGGGCTGTTGAATTTTGTCAAAGGCCTTTTCTGCATCTATTGAGATAATCATGTGGTTTTTGTCTTTGGTTCTGTTTATATGCTGGATTACATTTATTGATTTGTGTATGTTGAACCAGCCTTGCATTCCAGGGATGAAGCCCACTTGATCATGGTGGATAAGCTTTTTGATGTGCTGCTGGATTCAGTTTGCCAGTATTTTATTGAGGATTTTTCCATCGATGTTCATCAGGGATATTGGTCTAAAATTCTATTTTTTTGTTGTGTCTCTGCCCAGCTTTGGTATCAGGATGATGCTGGCCTCATAAAATGAGTTAGGGAGGATTCCCTCTTTTTCTATTGATTGGAATACTTTCAGAAGGAATGGTACCAGCTCCTCTTTGTACCTCTGATAGAATTCAGCTGTGAACCTGTCTGGTCCTAGACTTTTTTTGCTTGGTAGGCTATTAATTATTGCCTCAATTTCACCAGCCTGTTATTGGTCTATTCAGGGATTCAACTTCTTCCTGGTTTAGTCTTGGGAGGGTGTATGTGTCAAGGAATTTATCCATTTCTTCTAGATTTTCTACTTTATTTGCATAGAGGTGTTTATAGTATTCTCTGATGGTAGTTTGTATTTCTGTGGTATTGGTGGTGATATCCCCTTTATCATTTTTTATTGCGTCTATTTGATTCTTCTCTCTTTTCTTCTTTATTAATCTTGCTAGCGGTTATCAGTTCTGTTGATCTTTTCAAAAAATCCGTTTCTGGATTCATTGATTTTTTGAAGGGTTTTTTGTGTCTCTATCTCCTTCATTTCTGCTCTGATCTTAGTTATTTCTTGCCTTCTGCTAGCTTTTGAATATGCTTGCTCTTGCTTCTCTAGTTCTTTTAATTGTTATGTTAGAGTGTCAATTTTAGATCTTTCCTGCTTTCTCTTGTGGGCATTTAGTGCTATAAATTTCCCTCTACACACTGTTTTAAATGTGTCCCAGAGATTCTGGTATGTTGTGTCTTTGTTCTCATTGGTTTCAAAGAACATCTTTATTTCTGCCTTCATTTCGTTATGTACCCAGTAGTCATTCAGGAGCAGGTTGTTCAGTTTCCATGTAGTTGAGTGGCTTTGAGTGAGTTTCTTAATCCTGAGTTCTAGTTTGATTGCACTGTGGTCTGAGAGACATTTTGTTATCATTTCTGTTCTTTTACAATTTGCTGAGGAGTGCTTTACTTCCAAGTATGTGGTCAATTTTGGAATAAGTGCGATGTGGTGCTGAGAAGAATGTATATTCTGTTGATTTGGGGTGAAGAGTTCTGTAGATGTCTATTAGGTCCACTTGGTGCAGAGCTGAGTTCAATTCCTGGATATCCTTGTTAACTTTCTGTCTTGTTGATCTGTCCAATGTTGACAGTGGGGTGTTAAAGTCTCCCAGTATTATTGTGTGGAAGTCTAAGTCTCTTTATAAGTCTCTAAGGACTTGCTTTATGAAACTGGGTGCTCCTGTATTGGGTGCATATATATTTAGGATAGTTAGCTCTTCTTGTTGAATTCATCCCTTTACCATTATGTAATAGCCTTCTTTGTGTCTTTTGTTCTTTGTTGGTTTTAAGTCTGTTTTATCAGAGACTAGGACTGCAACCCCGAGGCAGGGATCTTTGCTGTCACTATACTTCTGTATCCCCAACAACTAAAATAGTACTTGCCATGAAAGTGATGCTCAATAAACACTTCCCCAGTAAACAAATAGAATTGAGACCCTCCTTGTCTTTCTAATTACAGCAAAGGCTGGAGCCCTGCTACAGAACCTCAGAAGGCAGCTAAGAGTCGCTACCTGCCAAACCTACTGGATCTAACTGACTATCTCCCTGTGCAGGTCTCTGAACTGGTCCTGGATTCCCATGGTTTGAGACATCCCTTTGCTTGAAAAACCTTCATTACTTCCTGTTTGACCTCCCTGCTGCTGATATATACCTGTTCCTGAAATTGGTGCCCTTCCCTTTAATTTTCTCTTTTTCTTCTTACTTATATGTTGCCCCATCACCTAGAATTTATTTTCTCCCAAATTACACCTACCACCAGGGAGTGGCTGAGACAAGATTCAGACCCGAAAATAGCTGATTTCAAAATTATGTTCCATCTACTTTATCATGCTGCCATTCAAGATGTAGTAATCACAGCTATGCTTATGACAAATATTTGAATGCCCCTTTTACAGTTTACAAAGCATGTTGATATCTTATAGCCAGGCCAATGCTTAGGAACATTAATTGCATAGTATATGACCTTTGTTGTGGATGTCACCACCTTTACCCCTCCTGGAAATACCTGAAATGTCAGAAATATCCTCTAACCACAAATTTACCTCAAGACAAATGTAAAATTCAGAAATCATATATAACAATAGTCAAGTTGGTAGTGTTGCACAGATTCCCAAAATTCCCCAAGCTGCCTAAACTTCCATCTATGTCCTTCACTTCACTCAGAAGGCTGAGGAAAGAGGCAGCTTCCTGTGTCATTTTTCCCAGAGCCTCAGTTTTAGGCACTGTCTGGATTTCTCCTCCCACAGCTCTCCCTGATTACTGTCTGTGGCATGGTGTCAGTTGTGCACATGATTCCCTGGGGCATTTTAGAAGATGTTGTTCTTCTTTCATTTCCTCCTTGTGAAAGGAACACAGAGTAATCACAGGTTTTTTCCCCCTTCTGGATGCTATCTGGTTGTTCTTAGCTCTTAAGCGTCTTTTTCCTGTGCAGCTGTTCCTCTTTTTAAGACAGTCACCTCAGGCTTCCTTTGACATGGCTTCTCCTAATAAGATTTTCAGCGCATCCATCCACATCTCTGAATTACAGCTACATTAGGCTATAGCCAATGCTCAGGAAAATCCTCTGAGGGGGCCAGTGTAGGGATTATTACCATGATGATAAGCATTTTATCAAAGAGAAAACTAAGTCAATGATTTGCCCAGATTCACATTGTCATTAAGTGACCAGAACAAAAACAATCTGTTTCTAGCAACAGATCTTTTGGCTTATCCACTGCAACATCCTCATGTATAACAGCAAAAACGTCAACAAGAACTGCTTACCATTTGCTTAACACTGGCCTAAGTTACTATTACATACTAGCTTGTTTAACCCTCAAGACAATCCTTTTCTCATGGAATAGGAAAATAATGATGCCATCTACATTTTACATATGTGGAAACTGAGGTTCAGAGAGGTTATGTGCAACCTGCCTCAGGTTGCATAATTAGGAACTATTGGAGCTGAGATATGACTCAGTCATAGGTGATTGCTCTACCATGTTGCGAAATTAACTGTTATTCTAAGACATTCCAAGTCCTTGGTCTTATTTGTGATATTATGTTGGCAGAATGTACTTTTCAGAGCCACATGACTCATATGGCACTTGTCTTCCATGTTCATCTGCCATTGTATAAAATTTTAATTACCTTCTGGAAACATAGTTACTTCTCTATCCTTTTCTTCTCAAGTAATATCCAAACATTTATTTCAGGCAAATTCTCACTTGAAAACTCTCTCACAGATATTATGAATATAGGTAATCTGCAATATCTTCAGGCCAGCAACATGTTTATAAAAAGGAATAGACTTAGTATCTATTGAATGTTCACCCTGCACCATCTAGTTTACATGACTCACATGGTGTGCACAACCACTCTATAAACTAGGTATCATAAACCCATTTTGCACATGAAGAAACTAAGTTTCAGGAAATTTAAGGAACTCACCTAGAATCACACAACTTCCAAATGGCAAAAAAAAAAAAAAAAAAAAAATTCAGATTCAGATTTGCCTGACTCTAAAGCAGAATACTCTTTCTGCCACACTGCATATGAACTGACTATAACAATGAACGTGAAAAGAGCTGAAAATTAGCTTTTAAGCAACAATACAGAATTTCCAGACTGAGTCTTTTGCATTTCATCAGGATTTTGATTTTTTGTCCCTCTCCTCCCAAGACTTCACAAGTCCACTGGACATTCTTCTCTGTTAAGCAGGGGTATTTTTAATATTAATAACAAAAAAGAAGCCAAATACCCATAACTACAAAGTACCAGAAAACAGACATAAGAATTCATCTAATTTGTTAGAAAGACTATTTATTACCTTGTACTGAGAAAATCCGGTTTCCTGTGTATATTGCTGGGGGCAAACTAAGAAGATTTCAAAGTTAATTTCCCTTCATAAATAATACACTGCCAAGCCTGAAAGATACAGGCTTTTGCCTCCAGACTTCATCTTTGGGCTACTGACGCCATCTATGGGGCCCTGTGCTGCCTACAGCAGCGACTGGAGTTGTGAAAGTTGCATCCTGCACACACCCAGCCTGTGTGATTGTGGCTCTCTAGACCAGAAAGGAATGAAGCTTAATGTCACACCAGATGTCCTTTAAAGGGATTCATTTCAAAAGACTGCTCTTGTTTTTCTTCAAAATGATGACTTGTTCCTAACAGAGTGTGCATAAGGCAGGGAGATCTCCCTGTGGAGAAGTCAGTGAAGAAAATGTGTTGCTACCACAAAAATAAGGCAGGAGAAAACCAAGAGCCAGAAAAGAATACTTTGTCCGAGAGAGTCTGTGAAATTAATGAGAAAGAGAATGTAGCATTCTGCAACGCAGCCAGTACAAACTCAGTACATCCCAGTTGAAAGCCTCATCTCTCAGGCAATATGGGAGGCATTTTCACTTCTTCAGGGCTTTCAACCTGGTTCATAGATAGGCTTCAGGGGCTCTGTATTAGTCTGTTCTGGCAATGGGTAATACTATAAAGAAATAGCTGAGACTTGGTAATTAATAAAGACAAAACGTTTAATTGGCTCATGATTCTGCATGCTGCACAGGAAGCATGGCTGGGGAGGCCTCAGGAAACTTACAATAATGGTGGAAGTCAAAGGGGAATCTGGGGCTTTACATGGCCTGAGAAGGAGGAAGAGAGAAGAAGGGGAAGGTGCTACACACTTTTAAGCAAACAGATCTCAAAATAACTCACTCACTGTCGTGAGAATAGCACCAAAGGTGGAAATCCACCCCCATGATCCAATCACTTCCCACCAGGCCCCACTTCCAACACCGGGGATTGTAATTTGACATCAGATTTGGGCAGAGACGCAGACCCAAACCATATCAGCTCTGTAAACCCCCTGAAATTTTATGCAAAATGGCTTTCCACGTGCTTTATTATTCTTCATGGCAGATTTGTGGAGGTCACTAACTTGTCAAAGTCTCAACACACTAAAGGGTTAATAACCACTGACATTATTGCCTAAGAAGACAAAATCATATAGGCAAATAGTATGGATCTTGGAGTTATACAGGGTAAGGATGAACCTCTCTGCCAGTGTTTAGTTGTGTGACCTTGAACTTACACACACAGACACACTTAGATTTTCTGCCTTAGATTCCCCATTTTAGAGATGCAGATTAACTGTACCAGGAGAGGAGAAATGGCTTGTCAGAGGTTAGATACCAGGAGATGAGGGAGCCAGAGCTCTAACCAGGTGTTCTTCCCAAAGCCTAACAACTGCTTCTCTAGCTTCCACATTCCCCTGCTGAAAACTCCATGCTGCCTGGTTCATCAGCAACAACGAATAGTTCTTTAAACAGAGTCTGTTTCTTGAGCTTGCAACCTGTGCAGTCATGCAGGGCTCCACGCTCATAAGGGCCCATGCACTTGGGGTTTAATGCTCTACAGCAATTGTCTTGAAATTTTTAATAATTTTGTCTTTGAATTGGCTTTTTAAAGTAAAGCATGATGGGACAATGGAGCATGGGCTGGTGGGAGCTTGATGCATCAGCTCACACAGGGTCCTCCCTCCTGCCACTTCCTCACCTCCTCAACATATTCTCAGGCTTCCTCTTCAGGCCCTTTGTCTCTATCCCACATCATCTCTGATCCTTGTTTTCCCACCCCAGCCTGCTGCTGACCTGCAACAAAAGGTCTCAAGGCCCAGTTCTCTCCACCCTGCTCCACCTCCTTCAGGGGCCTTGGTACAGGCAAGGTGAAGGTCTGCATTGAGGGGTGGTGTCTGGGAGTAGAGTAAGTCAGCAACCATCTCTGCCCTGGGCTAGCAACACCACAGGGAGTTTAACAGCAATTTGGAGATGGTCCCTCACCCATCCCCAATCCTGGTACCAGGCAAGTTCCTGAAAGGAGGTTGAAAACCTTTAGGGGTTGCCCTTCACTATTGATTAGGGCAGAAGACACAGGAGAAGAAGAAATTGACTACTATGCCTTGCTAGGGCTTCACATGTTTATTTTGCATTGGGCCCCAAAAATTACATAGCTGTCACTGTCCTTAAAGGAGTGTATATTTTTTGACATTGAAAAATAAATGCTAATAAGCTGCTATTACCTGAACTAATGCTTTAAACTTCTTCCAGATAAATTCTCTATCTGCTGGCATTACATTCTGGCCTCACATTCATACATCATTAACCATTTGGGGATGAAAGTGTAAACAAATAAAAAAATCAGTCATATCAACAAAGAGACTATATATAACACTACACTAAAGATATTCTATCATATGGAACCATACGGTATTTCTATTTTAAAAATTGAGGGAGGGAAATGGGCCAGTTGGAATAATTCTAATATTTTCCTTGTCCTTACTTTCTCTTCTATGCTAAAGCTCTGTTCTGGTAGTTAGCATTGACAGGAAAGCCTGTTGGAGATTAGTTTATTTTACAGACTAAACAGCCTAAAGTTTTCTTTCTTTCCACTATTATTCCTTGAGGAAATAGGCTGCAAGCTGTATTTTCTGGTCTCAGCAACAGTGCTCAATCCACGATATTTAAGAAATAGCATACATCCTTTCATATCTCAGAGGAAACTCAAAGATTCACCTGCTTTCTCTCTTCTTTCTTCCTTTTCCTCAATGCTTAGCTGGATGGACTTGTTCAGACAAAATTAGAAGTAGTAGGGGAAGTTGTTTTGATGACCCCGTTCATCTAGTTCCCAAATCTGTCATTTCTACCTCAACTTCTCATCCACAGTACTACCTGGGTGACAATTTTAAAGACAAATATAATCCTCTCACTCCTGTAATTATAAATCTAGTGAGTCCCTAATGCTTATAAGAATCTGTTACTGCTAACAGAATCCATCCTTCCCCTGCATTTGGGAGTCCTGGAACAACTTGCTATAAAGCAAGCAGAGCATAGAGGATTGTATTCATTGCATTATCTCTCTCTCTCTCTCTCTCACACACACACACACACACAAACACACACACACACACACACTGCATAGGAGTTAGGCAAGGTCGCAGTTCAAACCTAACTCAAAGAGAAAAGCTTTCACAAAAACTTTACAAACAATCTACCCAATTTTGTACTCCTCCAAAATCCATGGAACAAAAGGGTCAAAGGAGAGATTTCTAACTATCCTTTCAATACCAGGGAACTTTAAACTTTAAGCATATACTTTAGTGGAACCCAGTCCCTTAGTAGGAATACTAGAAATAACATAGGCCAATTAGCTGGAGACAGGAGACAGGACAAAGAGAAGCTTCTGGGTAAGGGTCTGGAAGTCAGGTATCCAGCCTGTAGTAGGACATAGAGAGTATAAGATGCAGAGAGGACAGTAAGGGTATCAGCAGCCATCATAGTCTGCTAGGGACACACCAAGGGAAATCTCCTTGGTAGCTCCATCATAACAGCCATCACACTGCATTATACTCACAAGGTTAATTGTCTTTCCTCCTTACTAGGCTCTGAATGCCTTCAGGGCAAGGACCCGCTTTACCTCTTTCTGCCCTAATGCCTGCCTGTGATAAGTATAAAGCCTCCACCCCCAACCATAGTAGAGGGGCTTGAGAACATGCATCTTCAACTGAAATCCGGACCATTGCCTTTTTTAAAGACTGGTCCCCAACCCAGAGAATCAAAATCATATTAACAGTGCTCTTTCCTTTTCAGTTTCTCAACTGCCAGTCCTAAAAGCGGACAGTTTATCCCTGGTACCTAGAACAAGGCCTGGGCATGAGCATCATCCATACAGGTTAGCCCTACTCCCCTTCTCCGAAGGGAATCACCCAGCAGGTGGAAGAAACATTAACTTCTCTTAATTAGGACTACCCCTCTAAATTACCAAATTGTAGCACCCTCCAGTCAGGAGAGATGGAGGCTTGTGGTCTCTAAGTGGAACTCAGTAGCCTCAGCCAATTCGATAGCCCCACTGCCATGCATGATCTCTCACCTGGAGCCTTGTCAGTCCCTGATGAACGAGCTGACATATTTCATTGTCAGTCAGTCTCCAACTGCCTCACCCCACCTGAGACAGCTGACTCTGAAGACTAAGATGAATGGGGCTTCAGTGTGTAACTCCCACTTCCTCATGATTTCTGCCAGAAATACCCATATAGACCAACTGTCCAATTTTCCATGATCCACATCACAACTGGGGAACATTCTAGCTGCCATCTGTCACCTCCTTTCTGTCAGATTTCTCACAAGGTGAAGGGAACTGATTGTGTTTTTACATATAAATTACAGTGATATCGGCAATAAAACACCTGACTGAGTGGCGTGACTTAATAAATGCTGCCTGTTCACGATAACCATGTTGCACAAGATAGAGTGGCAGTAATCTATCAGGAATAGTGGGCCCTGCCTGCCTGTCTGACTGCCTGCTCCCAACATGGATCCTATCTCAGTGGCCCTTGCAGTAGTGACTTTTGTTTCTATCCCACACACCTGTTTCCTTGGGAGTATGAATGTCATGGGGGTGGCAAAGGCTAAGCCATGATATGCAGTGGGAAGTACATCTACTATGGAGCCAGGTAGACTTGGATAAAGATCCCCACTCTGATTCCCGATTGCAGGGTGCACTTAGGCAATTCACTGGCCCTTTCTAAGCCTCAGTGTCTTCAATGTGTAATATGAATTTTACAGTAACTACCTTTGATGTTTCTTATGGGGTTAGAAATGAGGTATGCTAAGCATTGGGCTTGCTACTGATCATCCATAAGAAGCAGTCAGTAGAACATGAGTAGTCATGTATACCAACCCTCTTTCCACTTCCTCCAACAAAAGACTACAACTGTATTATTATTGTTGTTGCTGGTGTTTTTTAAATAATTTTAGTGGATTATTTGGGAGTGTAGCAGGTTTTCCCAGAGTGAGTTAACAAGGATTAAAATGGAGGGGTAATATCTACTTGTGGAATAAAATTCCCTTTACTTTGGCTCATTCAGATTACCTTTTCTACAAATAGAAATAAGGAAAATGGGAACTTTAACAGTAGAATGCAGTTCTCACATAGATAAGGATACTGCTAAAAGCCTGGAAGATCATTAAGATTTAACAGAACCTTAGCAACCAAGTTTTCCTGTCACTCTCTCAGTAGTCAGCTTCATTGGCTCTAGTACACTGCCATTAGTGACTCAACACTGTCCTTCTCCACTTCATCTGCTCTTGTTGTTATAATTGCCACTGTTATGATGTCCCTCTCCTAGACATCTCGAGCTTTCTGCCTATACTGAGCTTCTGCTTACTCAAGGCTCATACAGCTTCGTGACTTCTACTGTTTCATGAAACCCGTTTACATCTCTCATGATGTCCTCTTTGTGTTCTCTGCCTCCACTGACAATTGTTGACTCTACATTTCTTATTCAAACACCCAGTGGAGAAAGACTTTATAGTTCACTTTATCAGTGTCAAAACTGATCAGAGTTAGGAATAGCTCTTACACCAGACCACCACATAGGCTGCTGACCAGCCTCAATTCAGATACCGACCCCTTTTCCAATCAATTATGGCCAGGACCTCAGAACCAAAATTCTACATATGCTGTGCATAGGAACCCCCTAGGGCTGCTTCCATCCATAGCAGCCTGCAGGCTTGGTGAGCAGTCAACACAACAGATTCCTCTTCAAAACATCTCTTTCCTCGGGCATTTTCATTCCAGAATGAAACAGAGAATTAATTACTGCTCCAGAGATGGTACTTATTATACAGGATGTCTTGTTTCAGAAATTTCAGAGTAATCAGAATAACAAAACACCATACCTAAACCACGTCCTTTGGAACAGAAAGATTTTCTATCAAAGAAAACTTTGTATTTATTTCCAAATGCAACCAAGCTAATACAGAATTCATTTTGAGAGTTTGGATAGAATGTTAATAATATTCACAAGTTAACTGGGAAAATTTCAAGACACCCTTGAAAGAATAGTTTGGTTATAAAAGCAGGGTGTGGCATCTCCCTTACTCTGATTTTTGATCCTGTATTTGGTAGCTTCTCCATTTAATAAGTACTTATGGGTCATAAACTAACAAAGAGCGACTGCTTGCTGGTTGTTTTAATACCCATGGATGATAAAAGACAGTCTCAAAATAGCTTTGGTGAGTACCAGGTGGTGATCCCTGTGAAAATTGGTAAAACAATCTCATGTCTGAAATTCACACCTCTAATTGTGATGTTCCACTGTTTTGTTTCTTGGCAACATACCCTTAACTCATTCCCTTGTAGCAGTAAAGACTAACAATTCAATAAAGCCAACTCTCCTTGCTTGTACGGATGAATTTCTCTTCTATACTATTAAGAAAGAGGTGTTGAGGGGAAAAATGTGTGGCTAAATCAGGAGTCTCTTTTTTAAATGTTTGGGAGCATAATGCCACACTTTATGGCAGTTTAAGGCAATTTGTATGACTTATTAAATGACAAAAAGCAAAGTAATATTGCTTCATGAATGATCATGAGGTCAGAGGACTCAAGGGTGGTATAGCAGCGCTAACAATCTCGCCTATGAAATGCTGCTGTGGGCAGTTACCCAGATGTCATTCCTGCAAAGGAATCGGTCCAACAATTTCATGTCTCACACCAACTGGACCACCTACATCTGAGCAGCACCAGTGTAGCACTTTTGTAATGTATAATGTGTTGAGTCGAAGGAGTTGTTTTTTTAAAGCAACATTTAGTGAAGAGGCTTAGTAGGTACCACCATGATTCCTCAGGCCAAAAAAAAAAAATTCTTTTGTTTAGAAGAACATGCTGAAATGATCTACTTAAGGGGCTGTCTCTCCAGTTAAAAGGAGATGACCTTTCATTTTTATTGCCTCAGCACTTAGCATAAAGTAGATGGTCAGTGACAGCTTGTTGAATTAAACAGGGTGGGGTTCACCCAGCTTAGATATTTCTTATGAAGGTTTGTTGATGATATTTTGAAAACAAACAGTGGGGGTTAGCTACGTATGACTTACTGAGATGAAAGTGTACAACTTTTTTATCATTAATATATACTCCGTGTGTGTTTATTTGAGTGTGTGTGTGTGTACGTGTAGCATGCTGACTGAGAACCACTTCAACTAAATGCTTAGGATTGGTAGGCTGTTCAAACTATGTTCATGCATCTTTGCTCCCAATGGTTAGGATGCAAATTTGCCAAGCATCAGTGATGTTTGTTCCAAAATCTCTTTTTGCTTGTTATATGTGTTATTGTAATCATGTCATTTAATTAACCATGATTATAAATCCATTAAATATGGGAGCAAAAAGATGCCATACACACACAAAAAAATAAAATACCTAGGAATACATCTAACCAAAGCAGTAAAAGATCCCTACAAGGACAAATACAAAACACTGCTGAAAGAAATTAGAGATGACACAGGTGGAAAAAACATTCCAGGCTCATGGATTAGAAAAATTATTATTATTAAAATGACCATACTGCCCAAAGCAATCTACAGATTAAACACTATTTCTATCAAACTACCAACATCATTTTGCACAGAATTACAAAAGAAATCTAAAATTCATCTGTAACCAAAAAGAGCATGAATAGCCAAAACAATCCTAAGCAAAAAGAACAAAGCCAAAGGTAGCACATTACCTGACTTCAAACTACACTATAAGGCTATAGTAACCCAAACAGCACAGTACTGGTACAAAAACAGGTACATAAATCAGTGGAAGAGAACAGAGGACCCAGAAATAAAGCTGCACACCTATAACCATCTGATCTTCTACAAAGCAGACAAAAATAAATAATGTGGCAAGGACTCCCTATGTGCTAAATGACACGGGAATAACTGGCTAACCATATGCAGAAGAATGAACTAGACCCCTGCCTTTTACCATATACAAAAATTAACTCAAATGAACACTTAACACTTAAATGTAAGACCTCAAGCTATAAAAAAATCCTAGAAGAAAACCTAGGGAATACCATTTTGGACACTAGCCTTGGCAGAGAATTTATGACTAAGTCCTCAAAAGCAATTGCAACAAAAGCAAAAATTGATGAGTGTGACCTAATGAAACTAAAGAGCTTCTGCACAACAAAAGAAACTATCAACAGAATAAATACCCCACAGAATCTATTTGCAATATTGTGGAGAAAGTATTTGCAAATCATGCATCTGACAAAGGACTAATATCTAGAATCTATAAGGAACTTAACCCAACAAACAAAAAACAAATAACCTTATTAAAAAGTGGCCAAAGGACCTGAACATACACTTCACAAAATCAGACATACAAGCAGCCAACAAATATAGGAAAAAATGCTCGACATCACAAATCATCAGAAAAACACAAATCAAAACCACAATGAAATGCCATCTCACACTAATCAGAATGGTTATTGTTATAAAGTCAAAGAACGTCAGATGCTGGCAAGACTGCGAAGAAAAGGGAACACTTATATATTGTTGATGGCAGTGTAAATTAGTTCAGCCACTGTGGAAAGCAATTTGGAGATTTCTCAAAGAACTAAAATAGAACTATTATTTGACCCAGCATCTCATTACCAGGTATATACCCAAAGGAATATAAAGCATTCTATCATAAAGACACATGCACTCATATGTTCATTGCAGCACTATTCACAACAGCAAATACATGGATTCAACCTAGGTGTCCATCAACAATTGACAAGATTTTTTAAAAATATGGTACATATACACCATGGAATACCATGCAGCCATAAAAAGTGAATGGAATGAAATCATGTTGTTTGCAGCAACACTGATGCAGCTAAAGACCATCATCCTAAGAATATTAGCAAAGAAACAAAACCAAATACTGCATGTTCTCACTTATAAGCGGGAGCTAAACATTGGATACATGTGGACATAAATATGGGAACAATAGAGACTGAGGACTACTCATGGGGGGAGGACTGAAAAACTAATTATTGGGTACTATGCTCACCACCCGGGTAATGGGATCATTATGCCATATGCCTATGGTGCATCATGCCATATGCCCATGCAACACACCTGCACATGTACCCCCGAATCTAAAATAAAAGTGGAAATTATTTTAAAAATAAGTGTGTTAGTGGGTTTAAAAAAAGAAAAAATATTGTAGCATTATTTATATTTTATTAATAAAAAATAAGAGAAAGGGAATTGGACATGGTGCAAGGATAAAAAATGTAATCGGTCAAGGCAATTGTGCTGCTCCCATATGGAAAATTTTTGCAACTATTAAAAATTACTTCTAAAAAAAGAGCTGCTATACCAGTAAAAAGAAATGGAATGCCTTGGAAAAACTCAGTGAAGGTAAGCTATTTTTAAAAGGCTACTAAATTAGCAACGAGAAAAAAATGGTTTCAAAAGATTGAGAAGAAAAAAATAAAAATTGCAAAAGATTTTATGTTTAGTTTTCTTGTCATGTACCTAAGTTTTAGCTCCACTTTAAAGAAATGGAAACTGGGAATTATAAACAATGTGATGTGGGTGGGGTTTATTCAAGTAGGATAACTGCAACCTCCTATCAGCAGACTCATAATCAAAGAAAAAAAGCATAACTTTGCATTAAAAGATTAATGATTAAATATGCCCTTCTCTGTTATAAGTTAAAATAAAATGTTTAATGTATGTATTCATCATTTTGATGATATTTTGAAAAATGTCGTTAATTAACCAAACAACCAATATAAATAACATGGTCTCACATTGCATTGGTTATACAATGTATCCAGGTTTAACATAGTGATTAAAACATAGCACACCATTAGTAAAGGCTTGCAGAATGAAAAAAAAGAATGTGGGGTGGGAGAAAATAAGGCACAAATTACTGCGTATTAAATGAGTTGCTTTGAGGGGTTCAAGTGAAAATACTGTTCTTAGGCTGCCAAGGTTGCAGTTCAGGAAGTTGCAACACCTTAAAATTGCAACGCAAGGTATGAAGAATGGTATAATTTGCTCCCTACACCACCTCCCTATAAAAAGGTTTCAAGTCAAAACTTTGTTTTTCCTACCACCAGTAGGTTCGTTATCTAAAACCAAACTCCTAAGAAATGTGAGAAGATTCACTTAGCCTACTGCTTCTGCTGCATTTAATATTTATGCTCTTCCTCCAAATTTTTGCAAATTAGTCCATTGACTATGCAGGGAGAGTTGGATTGTTACACATTTCCACAGCCAGCAGAAGAGAGAACAATGTAATAACTAGCAGGAGAAGGTTATTCAGACTTGACAACTTACAGCTCCAGGTGTGTCTAAGGTTAGGAAGTTTCTATTTTATGCATAATTTTTTGGGATGACTATCCTACAAGAGAATAGGAAACCAAGGAAAAATAACACTGATTAAGCCCTACTGTGCCCCAAGAGCTGTTCTAGTCCTTTACCTATTTAATCCTCACGGCAATCCCATGAGGTAGGCATTGTTATCTTCATTTGACAGATGCGAAAACAGTCTCACAGAAGTTAAGCCATTTGCTCAGGATCACACAGCTAGTAAAAGGAAGGAAGTCCCTACACCTTACCCCGCCCCACCTTGCTCTCCGACCTTATCCCTTGTATATTTGTGCAAGTTGGAATTGGTTTGCATAATTAAGTGCTAAGCCCACAGGAAAGTCCAGAGGTTTAGAGTTTCACCTAGTCATAACTGAGAGTAGAAACCTAAAGAAAGATAATATTAACTATACCCACTGTCTCTATTCTCATCATAATGCAAGCAGCATAACTGTCTGCCACTCCAAATTATGCGAGGCACGGAGGAGCACTTGAGTATACTGGAGGGTCCTTGTACACATTTGGGTAATTAGGACTGGGATTCTTCTAACCACTCATTGACCAAAGCAATTCCTCTCACAGACGTTTCTGCTCACTTTTATTTTTTTAAGGCTGCATGAAAATCATTTCCCAGGGTAAGAGTTCCACCTGGAGGATGATAAAGAATCTAGGCCACCCTCCACACAATTATAAAGGAGATAAACTATACATGGCTGAATGCAGAACAAATGCTCAGAAAAAATGCAGAAATATAAAGATATTAAAGCATATAACAACCATTTTTAATCAAAATGGTTATAAAAATGATAACCATATTTAACAATTTTTAACCATTTTTATCAAAATGGTTATAAAAATGATAACCATATTTAACCATTTTTAACCATTTAAACCATTTTTAACCATTGTTAAATGGTTATCATTTTTTAGTACTTACTAGGCATTAGAAACTGCTAGGTACAAACTTTATAGAATTATATTTAATCCCCAATAACTCTTTGAAAGGGATGCTACTATTCCCATTTTGGCAATAAGGTAACTGAGGATTCAAAGCCAATAATTTTTCTGAATTCATCCAGCTATTAAATATTGAAGGGGTGATTAAAACTCAGGTTTTTTTGTTTGTTTGTTTTTTGTTTTCTTAAGACAGTCTTGCTCTGTCACCCAGGCTGGAGTGCAGTAGCACGATGTTGGCGAACTGCAAACTCCACCTCCCAGGTTCAAGCAATTCTCCTGCCTCAGACTCCCAAGTAGCTGGGATTACAGGCACCCGCCACCACGCCCAGCTAATTTTGTATTTTTAGTAGAGACGGGGTTTCGCCATGTTGGCCAGGCTGGTCTCAAACTCCTGACCTCAAGTGATCTGCCCGCCTCAGCCTCCCAAAGTGCTGGTATTATAGGCGTGAGCCACGGCACGTAGCCTAAAACTCAGGTTTCTATGAACACATTTTAGACTCTTAAACAGTGTTATATATTGCATGTCTAAGCAATGAGAATATTAAAAGACTGACTAATAGGCTCAGAAACCAAAACATTATCTTTTTCCTCTTGCCCCAATTCCAGAAAACTCCCCAGCTTGGATTCTTCCTTCACCCCTTTGTGCTACTATGCTCTACCTAGAAACTATCACGTTCCTGTCACAAGAAATCTGACATAACCCCATTCACATTCACGTGTAAATAAAGCTTAATCAATAAGGCTTAAGCTTTATTTATTTATTCAAATTGATTATTTAAGCTTAACAAACAAGACCTAAGCAAAAATTCATTATGTCTTTACCGTGCAATTAATTATTTACATCTAAATTGAGATAAACAAGGCTTAGTATAACAATCATTGATAGAAAACTCCCATCAGATCTGAACTGGTTCTGGGTTCTCCTTCCTTCTCTGTGCCCCACACCTCAGTACTCAACTTTCTTTTTCTTTCCTCTATGCTCTCACCACCTATTCCATCCTTCACGAGTCTTCTCCCCTAAACCCATCTTCAGAATAAAACACAATCTCCCTGGCAACCCCAGTTCTCACAAACTTTGAAAACAAACTCATGGATGGTTTGTGTTTTAAGGGTTTCCTTATGGAGTACGGTGGACAAGTAAACAGAAGGTAACGGGTAGAACAGTAGTTTGTATTTTCCAGGATGGCCACAGTAATATCTCTCATCCACGTGCTCTTGTTCAAATGTGACCTTGGCATTGGCACTCTTTTCATTAAGTGATGGGGACTAGGTCTACTTATCTAAACCTGAGTGGATTTTATGAATGTGTGCCAATAGGGAATGGTGGAAGGGATATTCTGTGACTTTGCACGAAAAGGAAATGCCATAACCTTTCTCCTTGCCTTCTTAGGACAAGAAGAACCCAGCCACCATGCCTCAAATAATCTCAAACTACCCATGGGGGAAGATCATATTGGAGAAGCCACAGACCAACTACGCTTTGGCTTTCTTCACACTCCTGTAGCACTTTATCTAAATACAGTAACAGTTAACAGTATATTATTTGTTCCTTTCTTGTCTCCCAATAGAACTGAGCTTATTGAGAATAATCCATTTTGGACCTCAGCTCATTGCCTGGTACAGAGTGGCACTTTTAAAAGATGTGTTTTATCATTCAAATAAAATGTCATTATTTAAAATGTGCTTATTTATTCAAAACTAAATGAAATATCAATTTGTATTGATTGGATTAAGGAAGGCTACCTGGAAAAGGTAACATTTGAACTGAGTATAGAAGAATGGGTTGAACTGGAACATTCTAAGCAGGGATTCTGTTTCAGTAAATATTCAGGGATAGTAAAGTGATGGGAATTATAGGTCAGCAAAATACATGGAGAAGTAGAAGTATAGAGCACATACAAAATAATGAGAGACGACTTTGGTAAGGTAGGGTATGATGACTCATGTAGAAATTTAAACAAGTCTTTGGAATTTTGACTTTATTTACTGGCTGGAAAATACTGAAAGTTTCTAAGAAGGAGAATGTTGATATGTTTTCTGTAAGCCAGACTTCCTTTTAAATCCCTGGTTCATAACATATTTATTTTACATAAATGTTAGGACATTCTTCTTCCATATCTAATATTCAGTGATGTTAAGATTCCTGGTCAAAATCAGGTTCTCAGGTAGAGAAGTGCTAACTCCTTGACCTTCTTCTCCGGGTGGTGCATGGAGATAACTGGCAGCTTATGACAAGTTCCCCATGTCCCAGTGCAATGGAGCTCCAAATGCAGTCACCAGCCAGCCCTCGTGTAGCTCTCTCAGCAAAACTAATGTGATGAAAGAATCATTATCCAGAGAGAAGTAGGAGAATTATTAATTCCAGCAGCACCTCAAACAGTGCTTTACAAAGAATCCTTGCCAAACAGCCTGAAGCTGATGTTTCTTTGACAAGTGCACGTTTGGATCTGCTTCCTTTACTTGTGGCTCTAAAGGTAAACATTGTGTAACATTTAGCAAAATTTCTAAACAATATAATAGGATAACTACTAAAAACATATCCCTCTACTAGGTCAATTCATGCATAATTCATCAAACATGTAGTGAAGACCTATGTGCCACCCATTTCATAAACATTATTTCATTTAATTATATCTTTATAATCAGGAGAAATGAGTCAATTATACTAACTGTTTTATAGAAGATGAAGCTTAAGAACATTTAGTAATTAGGCCAAAGCTAGTTTCAAACACTGTCTGACTAATTTTTTTTCTCCATTACCCAGTTCTCTCTATATATAAATGATAGAAACTGGCTTGGTATTGGGAGTAAAAAATTGAGTAAGATGCCATCCCTGCTCTCAAGGGTCTTATAAAATATGTGGGAGATGATATATAAACCAAAAAGAATGAATTAAAGGCCAAATAGAAATACCTATAAAATAGAATAGAAACATAAAAAGGAAGCAATTACTTCTAGTCACAGGAATCTGGGAAGGCCTTACAAAGGAGAAAAACTAGAATAGATTTTCATGAATGAACAAGATTTTGATTGATGGTAACAAGAGACACTAAGAACACCGTCACAGGAATTACTAGCTGGGACTGGGATGTCAGACAGACCTGAGTCCAACAAAAATCTAAGAATCAATTCTAGATATTGATGTTATTGGATAGATAGCTAAAGAGATATATTTACTATATATAAAATATAGAGTGAAACATTAAATTAAAACTAAGAAAAAGGTACCATTGGCATGGAGTAGCAAATTAAAAAAATCAAACTTAGCAAACCCAAAGCATCAACTTATAATAACAAGTTTTAAAGAAAATGACATGACTAAGTTTCCTTTGTTCTGGGAATGCAAAAATCTCTTAATGTAATTCACCAGGTAAAATATTCCAGGAGAAAAACCTAAGCCATCTAAATATATACAGAAAATTTTAATTAAATTCAATATTCCTTCTTGAGTATAACTCTCAGCAAATTAGGATTTTCCCTAAGGTGATAAAGAATGCTATCAAAAAAGATAAAAATAAAAAAATAAAAAGCCCACAGCAAACAAACTCAATGTTAAAGTAAATTAAAATGGAGACTGGGCCTGAAGAAGCCCTGAGCCAGACAAAGTCAGTTAGGCCTCACAAATACCTGAACCTTGCTTAAATTGCAAATATAAGTGAAAGCTAACTTGGGCCATTGCTTATAAATGCCTTTGTTAGAGAAAAAACAAATTTAAGCTCATTCAGTCAGAAGCATCCAACAAACTTATAATTACATAAGTAAGGACTTTCCAATGGGATAGACCAAATAAGGCAACTGTATAACTGTAGCCTAACCAATCAAATATTTGCTTTGCTTTACTTCCGTTTTTGTTCTATAAAAGCCTCCCCCCTTGTATTCCTTAGAGGAGCTACCAAACCACTTCTGGTTTGGAGCTGCCAGATTCATGAATAACTATTTGATTAAATAAACTCTTTAAAATGGTATTGTCCCTCAGTTTATTTTTAACAATGGTAAAATGTTAAACGCATACCCATTTAATATTAAGGATATAACAAGGATGCCCATTATTTCTGCTTCTGTTTTGCATTGCACTTGAAGTACTATTCAGCACAATGAAACAAGAAAAAATAAATAAATAAAATGTGTTCAGAATTGCATTGAAATGAAAGAAACAAAACTATCATGTTTTTGTAGTGGATATGATTACCCACTTAGAAAACCCAAAAGAATCTTCAGACAGATTAGCAGATTAAATATTCTACTAATTCTAGAAAAACGGAACTATGCCAAACTCTTTTAATTAAAATCAATATTGTAAACTCAATTTTCTCCAAAATTAAAAGCCAAATTTCAATCAAGTCTCAACAGATTTTTTATGTAATTTTGACAATGTAATTCTTAAAAGTACTTGGAAAAACAAAGGCAGAGAATTCTTATTCAAGAATACTATATGAAAACATATAACAGAGTTAATATTGCAGACCAGTGAGAAAGTGTGGGCACTAGTTCCTTAAACAAGGCATATGAACTACAAATCATATAGGGTATTATTAATAAATTTGATTACATTATAATTTAAAATTTTTTTATCAAAAATTATATGAAGAGAATAGAAGAAAAACCATAATCTGGAAGAAAAATTTATAAAAACAAAAAATAAAAAAGAGACATTTATTCAGAATATATTAGGTTGAACCATACAAAACAGTCATTCTTATAGGTCAACAAAATATCAAATATTGATAATTCATTTGGTCTAAACTGATCTAAATAATTTTATAGATCACTAAGAAAAAGCTAAGCAGCTCCATAGAAAAATGAATAACAGGCATAAACTAACATTTCATAGAAGTGGAAAAACTGGCCAATCAAAATTGTACAAGCAATAAGCATTAGAATCAGGAAAGTATAAATTAAACTCAGAATAATACGCAGTTTCATATCCATTAGATTGGCAGAAATTATAAATTCTGACAATACCCAGAAAGCCAGGGTAGTCCATGAATTGCTGAAGACATGGAGCAAAGAAACCTTTTATTCAGAATTTTATACCATCTTGGAATCAATTGCCATTAGTGCTCCTTACCCATCTTAATACCTGCTATATCAAGGCAATAGCAAGAAGAGAAGGCATTCCTGGGCATTATTCTGCAGAGCTGGACTCCTGCAACCTATGCAATGTTCAGATTTGCTTATAGACCCTAGGAATAACAGAAGCAAATTTGTTGGGACACTAGTTTAAACAGGAAGCCTACATTTTAGGGCAGTGGTCCTCAAACTTTAGCATGAACCAGAACCACCTGCAGGACTTCACATATTACTCAGCCCCACCCTCAGAATTTCTGATACAGGAAGTCTGTGGTGGGGCCAAGAATTTGCATTTCTAACAAGTCCCCAGGTGATGATGATGTGACTGGTCTGGAACCACCCTTTGAGAGCTATTGCTTTAGATAATAAACTTTTATCTATTGTATGCTCAGAAGAAAGGAAGGAGTGATGTGATGGAACGGAAGTTGGCATTTATTTAAGGTTCACCATATACCAGGTAGTATGCTTTTAAATATATTACTTCTGTTAATAATTACAACACTACAGCCAGGACATGGAATCAATCTAAGCATTCCTTAACAGAGGAATGAATAAAGAAAATGATAAATGATATGTATACACATATATATACATACAATGTGTGTGTATATATATACACACACTATATATATAGTGTGTGTATGTATATACTATTTGGCCTTTAAAAAGAAAGAAACCCTGTCATTTTTGAAAACTTTCCTGAACCTGAAGGACATTATGTTGTTAAGTGAAATGAGCCAGGCACAGAAAAACAAATACGTGATTTCACTTATGTGTGGAATCTTTAAAAGTGGAGCTCACAGAAGTACAGAATAGAATGGTGGTTACCAAGGGCTGGTGGGGACCTGGGCAGGGTTGGAGAGATGATGGTCAAAGAATACAGAAGTTCAGTTAGATAGAAGGAATATGTTTAAGAGACCTGTAGTACAACATGATGACCAGAGTTAATAACAACGTATTGTATTTTCAAAATCAGTAAAAGAGTAGATTCTAAGCATTCTTGCTACAAAAAATAAGTGAGATAATGCATACATTAATTAGCTCTATGGAGCCATGCCACAATGTATACATATTTAAAAACATCATGTTGTACATAATAAATACATAAATTTTATCAATAAAAATAATAAAATATTAAAGAAAATAGTCACAGCAAATCCATGAAGTAGGTGTTATTATTCCCATTTCACAGATAAGAGAACTAAGGCTCTCAAAATTAAGAATTTTGCCCAGTATTCCCCAGGTAATATATGACAGAGGGGAGATTAAAATACAGTTCAATCTAATTACAATCTTGATACTCTTCAATTAGATAAAACATCTTCTGCTATTGGTTTCATTGATATAAGACCTGAGTGGACCATAGTTGCCTGGCAGTCAACACGCATATAAGTTGGATGTGTACAACAAATATAAGAAAGATGGAGGTGCCATACCAGGCCTAAAAAGCCTTCTTAATATCCTAATGAAGAGTGAGAAGGAATACTGTAGATACTCGTATATTTTTTCAGTTTTATAGACAACTATTAACATACAAGTATGCTTACTTAAGCTATACACATATTGAGTACAATTCATTTCAGTATATGTTAACTTCTTTGCAAATTTTTATGCTGTTCCTGTAATATTAAAAATAAGGAATTGTAACAGAAGTTATTAAGAAGATATCCTCAGCAGAGTAGACTGAGCATCTTTACCCAGTCCCTCTCCAGTTGGACCACTGTCTCATCAGAAAGTTAAAACAACAGGCTGGGTGTGGTGTCTCATGCCTGTAATCCCAGCACTTTGGGAGGCCGAGGCAGGTGAATCACTTGAGGTCAGGAGTTTGAGACCAGCCTGGCCAACATGGTGAAACCCCGTCTCTACTAAAAATACAAAAATTAGCTGGGCATGGTGGCGCATGCCTGTAGTCCTAGCTATTCCAGAGGCTGAGGCAGGAGAATCGCTTGAACCCAGGAGGCAGAGGTTGCAGTGAGCTGAGATTGTCACTGCACTCCAGCCTGGGTGGGCAGAGCGAGACTCCATCTCAAAAAAAAGAAAAATTAAAACAACACTTGCTTTTAATCTCTAATGTTTCTATGACCATAGGTGCTATAGAATACAACAAGAAGTGGCTGCTTTGCTATATTCCTCAGACTCTTAAAGCTCAAGAAGAAAAACCTTCCTGGATTTTTGAAGTTATAACTGACCACCAAAGCTCTTTAAGGTGCCTACCATTTCTAAATAGGATTATCAGTATGCACTGTAGTGTGACTATCATATCAGAACAGGCAAGGCATGAAACAATGTAAACATTTATTGCTATTTAAGCTTTATGTTAACATTGCTTACATCTCTGTAACTCTACAAAGCCTCAAAGGACGACAAAAGCTCTGCTGAGTTTGGCCTGCTGGCAAGCATGAATAACTGTCTACCTCTATTACTCTTTAAAGTAGCAAAAAAAGGCCGGGCACGGTGGCTCATGCCTGTAATCCCAGCACTTTGGGAGGCCGAGGCGGGCGGATCACGAGGTCAGGAGATCGAGACCATCCTGGTTAACATGGTGAAACCCTGTCTGTACTAAAAATACAAAAAATTAGCCGGGGGAGGTGGTGGGCACCTGTAGTCCCAGCTACTCGGGAGACTGAGGCAGGAGAATGGCGTGAACCCGGGAGGCGGAGCTTGCGGTGAGCCGAGATCACGCCACTGTACTCCAGCCTGGGCGACAGAGTGAGACTCCGTCTCAAAAAAAAAAAAAATACCACACCTTCCTCTGTGGACAAAACCCAGACTTATAATGAAGCACAAATCAACAAATTGCCACTCTGTGCAATTTGCCTACAATGCCATAAGAGTTCAAGTATAGATGCTAATATAATTAGCCAATTACACTGCCACCTTTCTTTTTAGGTCATAATATATTGTCCATCATAAGCCACATCAGTTTATTACAGCTTTGTTGGGGGAAGAAGTGGAGAATCACATATTCACATTTTAGATTTAGCAATCATCTACATTTATCCATACTTCTTTCTTCAGTGGCCTAATCAAGTTTGGAGCATAAGGTGTAGACTTGGCATAACCTATGCTTAAGATAGTGGGCTTTTCATACCTTTAGGATTAACAGTATTGTTTTCAGGCATACAGAAGACTATTGGTGTTTCATCTACATAGCCTCACAGCTTTATTCTTTCTCTTTACTAAAGGAAGTATCCTGAAAGTTAGCCAACTTCTTTTGAAAGTCAGCCAACAGCTTTTGAGAAAGAGCTATTTGGTAGCTAAATGACAACTCTTTTTTTTTTTTCTTTTTCTTTTTTTAGACAGAGCCTCGCTCTGTCATCAGGCTGCAGTGCAGTGGCGTGATCTCGGCTCACTGCAACCTTCGCCTCCCAGGTTGAAGCAATTATCCTGCCTCAGCCTCCCGAGTAGCTGGGACTACAGGCATGTGCCACCACGCCCAGCTAATTTTTGTATTTTTAATAGAGACAGGGTTTCACCATGTTGGCCAGGATGGTCTTGATCTCTTGACCTCATGATCCACCTGCCTCGGCCTCCCAAAGTGCTGGGATTATAGGCGTGAGCCACCACACCCGGCCCCTTAAATGACAACTCATTAAACACATAAATTTGTCACTGCTAATTCCCACTTTATGATTTCTATTATCTATTTTAGCAGTTTCTATTTCCTTTCATTGCATTGCCTGGTATGTGTCAATCATTCTTCTGGAAACATGATTTTTTTAATTTCAATTAAATAAATTATTATTTTATTTAAGTGCCTAATTATTTATTTAGATGCCTTCAAAATACTGGATGGCAATGCAGTATTCTAAAGGCATCTAAATAAATAATTAGGATCCTAATTTAAATAATTAGGAATTCAAAAGTAAGCTAAAATTCAACCACCCAGTAGTGATATTGATACAAATAATTCAACAGAGTTAACAATAAAGTGATTAAATAACCACTATATGGACAAGTTTATACATCTTCAGGCAATATAACAGTCCAGTAACTAACTATCCTGCTTGGCAGCTGACATAATTGTTTATCTTAATTTTGAGATGCATCTCAACCACAGAGACATTAATGAGTAGGAAGAAGCATCTTGGTGTCAAGAGAATACTATAATAATAACAGCTGTCATTTATTGATCACTACATGAAAGACAATTTATAACCTTATAATAGAAGTATTATACCTTTATTGAAGATGATAAACCTGAGGTCCAGAAAGGTTAGGGAATTTTTCTGAGTTCAACAAAGAAATAACAGGGCTTTAAAACATGGTGTGAACAAAATATCTATGATTCTTTTTTCACTACATCTGTGTTTCACTAATCTGAGAGCCTGCACATGAGGATTACTTAAGAGTATGGGTGTTTTCCAGATGGGAAGGCCTGGTCATCCTTCCTACTCAGTTAGCCAACAGCAAATCAGGGTTTAGGATCCACTAGATTGAATTATACTGATAGTCGTCTGCTTATACTTTCTCATACATTTGCTATAATCCAGAAGTCTCATTGCACTAACTTTGAAAGGTTGGTTATTTAAAACATAGGATAACAAAGAAAAATGTTATCACAATCTTGAGTATGGTATGGATGTACATGAATTTACAATAACTTTGGCCCATGCAATGAGTCCTTCAAATTACCTTTCAGATTTTGAATATAATATTCAAATTACCTTTCAGAATTGAATGCTTAATCATAGGTAAACACCATATCCCTTGAGTGCTGTTTTCAAAATATATGACCAAATAAAAATAAAATAAAATAACATATAAAAAGGAAGCCTAAGTTATTTGTTCCAGGTCATGTACCAAGAAGTGGAGGATCCAAAAACAGATCTGTCTAACAAAGCAGCCATGAGCTTTCAAGGAGAACAGGCTGCCTTGTTATATCTGCTTAAGTCAATCATACTGATGAACATAGAGATAAAGTTGTAGCAATTGTAGAACATAAAATTGTAGCAATGAAATTTAGAATACATTAGAATGAAGTACACTCTATATGAGAAATGCAAGGATGGTTTAAAATCAGGAAATTCATTAAAGTAATTCACTGTAATACAAGATTAAAAGAAATACGCCAGTAGAGAGATGTCAAAGACTTGATGAAATGTAACAATATTCCCAGCAACAAGCTAAATACTCAATGGTAGGAAAAAGGTTGTAAATTATAATCTATTCACTTAACAAGTATAGGATATCATGAAAAATTACCTTTATGTAAACCATATCTAGAAAACGCTTATTATATATATAATTGTACATAAAATTACAATTATACAAGAGGTCCAGCATAGAAGAGATTGAAAAATGCAAACCAAAATGATAAAAGTGATATAATGTGCAAGAATTGTGGGTATTTTTTCATCTTTTCAAGTTTTTGTTTCCAATATTTCTTTTTCTTTTTTTCTTTTGAGATGGAGTCTTGCTCTGTCACCCAGGCTGGAGTGCAGTGCTGCTCTTGGCTCACTGCAACCTCCGCCTCTCAGGTTCAAGCAATTCTCCTGTCTCAGCCTCCCGAGTAGCTGGGATTACAGGCATGCACCATCACGCCCCACTAACTTTTTTTTTTTTTTTTACTGTTTTATTTTTAGTAGGGATGGGGTTTTACCATGTTGGCCAGGCTGGTCTCAAACTCCTGACCTAAAGTGATCCACCTGCCTTGGCCTCTCAAAGTGCTGGGATTACAGGCATCAGCCACCACTCCTGGCCCAGTATTTCAAAATGAAAAATATAGTCTAATATAAACAAAAGTTTTTTCATCATAACACAAATAATGTGTTGAAGCTACTTTCATCTTTTTTTCTAACTACTTGTTTTTATTTTCTTCTTCATCATCAGGACAATTTGGCATATCAAGGATCTATGTTTCCCAAGAATTGTAAATATTTCATTTTGCACATTGCCTGTTTCATACCTCATCAAGGGATGGCATGAAGTGTACCAATTGTTTACACATACTCAGTTTTTAATAGTGGTCATATAGAGAACAGCATTTTATCTACCATCATACTAAATCTATTCTAGAAATAAAATTACATTCTGAATGTAAGATTTGCCAACTTTCTCTTGGATGGGAAAAGATTTTAATTAGAAGAGATTAAATTGATTTCCTTTTCTCGTTTTAAAGCTCAAACCTTCCATGACCTCATGACCTATAGAATACACGCTAACATATTATATGTTTCTACATGCATCACTCAGCCTGTCTTTCCTCTTGCAAAAACTAGAGAAATTTTTTTTCAATTTTTTTCTAATTTAAACTTGAAACAAAGGATATCGCCCATGGATTATACATTTATGCCCTCACACTAAGGAATCCCAGTTACTTAATCCATCTGGCTGGCAGGGACTCCAAGGGCCATTTGCAGTCATCACGTCCCAGCCTTCATTATTTTACTTTATTCCAGCCTTCTACTGTCTAGCCCCATCTAGTTTCTCTCCTTTCTCTCTAATTTTTATCCATAATCCTAACTGACACCAAAAACCAACTTTCAGAGGTAGCATCACATCTTGGAAAGCATGAGAATTCTCTAGCCACACAGACAGAAGTTTGGCTGCTTACTAGCTGTGTGAGCTGGGCAAGTTGTGTAATCTCTCACAATACCATCAAGGATACCAATGTCTGCTCATACAACTGTTGTAAGAATTATAGAAATTGGTCTGCATGAGCCTGGCACATAATGAGACTCAAATTATATACACTGAATAGTAAAATATTACTTAAACAAATAACTGCACAACAGAAAAAGAACTCAAATGGAAAGGGAACCAGATAGAAGGGGACGATGGAAAAAAATATTTGCCTATTTGTCTAGATTTTTATTCTAAATCCTTCCTGCCACTAACTAGCTGTGTGACTTTGGAGCAAAACATTTTTCTCTATGGGCACCAGTCTGGTTGTAAATTGAGGAACCAGATTACATGATGTCTTTGGCTGCTTCCTGCCTTAATTTGCTCTATTCTTTTGTTTTCTTTTTTAATCATACCAAGTGCACAGCTTTCAAATCTTGCTCAATTCTTTGAGAGAAATCCTTGGCTTTTATCTTTTCACCTGATATTTCTCAACAGCTGTCACTTCCTACACAGAGCTACAGAAAGGGCTTGTCATAGCCTCGAGCAAGCACAGGTGTTTGGCAGCCAAAGTGCAGAGCTGAGGGAACAGGGCAGATTCTCCAACCTTCCCCCCTTGAATGGGGCAGCAAAACAAGATGTTTGATCAGACATGGCTTTCTACAGCCTTTCTGTCTGGACTCTCCCTCTGTGTTCAGCCAGTCACTCACATTCTTATTACAATTTCCCCATGAGCCAGCTGCAAATTGGAGCCAAAGGGTCTGAGTGCTTTGTGCATGTGGGAGCCTTAGCTGCCTGGCAATCCCCAGCTGTCCTGCCACATTTCATCTAAAGCAATAAATGTGCCTCGTCAGTGCTCACTTGGGAAGCTGCAGCCAGCAGTTAATCTGGAAAAGAGAGAAGAGAGACCTCTGCTCACTGAAGCAAAGGCCATTTCCACAAATGGTCCAAAAGGCTCTTCCAAAAGGACGGTCCCTGGCAAAGACAGCCCATAGGCACAACCCCAGGAGGAGGCAGCCACTGCTGCACTGTGGACATTTCCTGAGTTTGCACACTGTGACTGTGAGGATGCAGACAGGAATGAGACATGCTGGAGGAACTTGCAGACCCTGGAGGGGATTCCTTATGTTTGCACAGCTGCAACCATCACCAAAGCACTTGGGTACTCCCTTTGATCCTGAAAGTGGTCATATGCAGTAGTTGGGCAAGCAACATTATCCTCATTGCACAGCTAAGAAAACTGAGTCTGGAAAAGTTACACAATAAAGAGTAGAGGAAGTAGGAGTTATACAATAAAGAGTAAATGAGCTAAAGGAGGAAGCCCTTCATTGTCTTCCCCATCTTGAAATCTGGCCTATCTATGAAATTCCAGGGTGCAGTGTAATATCACTCGGTTTTTCCGGTTCAGAATTCTTTATTCATCTCTTGATAACAGCACCCAATTTCTCTTTGACAAAAATCGCTCTCCCACTACATACAATCTTAATGAGAGGGGGCCATTAGTCGGGGAGGCACTTTCACCGCCACAACATTGGGCTTCTGACCCTGACTGCCAGGTCAGAGTACCCTGGTTAAATAAAAAGGCATATGACCAAGCAGGACCAATCAATGTTTTGGAGATAATTGATACAGATGCTGAGAGGGAGGATTTCTTTACTACTGGGATTGCAAATACTAAGATCCATGTATATTTCGACATCCCAAAGTTATCCTTAAAACCATCAGGAGAGACTACCTGAAAATGAAGCAAATACAAAAAAAAAAAAAAAAAAAGTAGATAAAGAAATGAGGGATGGAACGACAGAAGGATAAAAGAACAGTAGGGTGGAGGGAAAAGAGAAAAAAGAAAGAGGAGGGAGGGAGAAAGAGACAGAGAAAGAGAAAGAGAGGGAGAGAGAAAATTCTTCAAACCCCCAATCTAGCTAAGGCTAAAGGAAAACACTAACCACCTTAGATTTCCTAGTTACATAAAACATTGTATTATCTTGGTTTTTCACAAATTTAGTTTCAGTTCCTGTCACTTTCAACCAAAAGAGTTCTTATAAATACTATACTATGTAACTTTCAGACATATGTAGATATATCATCTACATAGTAATAAATTCCAAGAAATGTTTTTTAGAAAACTGCTTTTTTTTTCTTTTTTTTTTTAAGTTCCATGATACATGTGCAGAATGTGCAGGTTTATTACATAGGTATACATGTGCCATGGTGGTTTGCTGCACCTATCAACCCATCATCTAGGATTTAAGCCCCATATGCATTAGGTATTTGTCCTAGTGCTCTCCCTCCCCTTGCCCCCAACCACCTGTGTTGTTCCCCTCCCTGTGTCCACATGTTCTCATTGAAGAACTGCTTCTTTGAACCGCATGATGAATAGTGATTCTGAGAAACTACTGACCGAATGCAATTGTAAAAGTGCTAGACATGAACTCCAAAAACAGAATCCCAATTTCAACTCCCTAAACAGAGAACTTTGTTCCAAGAGCCAGCACAATCACATACAATTTCTGCCACACTGAACAAATCTTTTAATTTCTATGAGAGTCGATCTCCTTGACTGCAAAATAAGAACATCTGTTTGCCTCTCTTACACACTAGTTGTGAGAATTATTAGGGAAAAATGTGAAGTGCTACATGAACTAAAATATTCTGTACAGATATAAGGGACTTATTACTAAATGATATGGTTTTCTATGTCCCCACCCAAATCTCATCTTGAACTGTAGGTCCCATAATCCCCAAGTGTCATAGGAGGCACCCGGTGGGAGGTAATTGAATCATAGGCACAGTTACCCCCTGTATTAGTCCATTTTCACACTGCTGATAAAGACATACCCAAGACTGGGCAAATTTACAAAAGAAAGAGGTTTATTGGACTTACAGCTCCATGTGGCTGGGGAGGCCTCACAATCATGGTGGAAGGTGAAAGCATGTCTCACATGGTGGCAGACAAGAGAAGAGAGTTTGTGCAGGGAATCTCCCCTTTTTAAAACTGTCAGATCCCATGTGACTTATTCACCATGACGAGAACAGCATAGGAAAGACCCGCTCCCATGATTCAGTCTCCTCCCACCAGGTCCCTCCCACAACATGTGGAAATTCAAGATGAGATTTGAGTGTGGACAAAGCCAAGCCATATTACCCTTTTGCTGTTTCTTGCTGTTCTCATGATAGTGAGTGAGTTCTCACGAGATCTGATGGTTTTATAAGGGGCTTTTCCCTCTTTTGCTCAGCACTTCTCCTTGCTGCCACCATGCGAAGAAGGACGTGTTTGCTTCCTCTTATGCCATGATTGTAAGTTTTCTGAGGCCTCCCCAGCCATGCTGAACTGTAAATCAATTAAAGCTCCTTCATTTATAAATTACCTAGTCTCAGGTGTGTCTTTATTAGCAGCATGAGAACGTACTGATACAGCAAATTGCAAATTGATACCAGGGATGGGGTTCAGAACAGAAGTGCAAGACCATGGACCCTGCTGAGCTACTAACACTTTGCTAAAGTGAGTGTGTGTGGATGCACACACACACACACACACATATGTGTATTGTGTGGTTGTAAATACAGAATGAAATAATATTTCAATGACTGATCACTCTTTAGCTTTGATGGGGTAAGTATTTTGAGGTGTTTGTTGGTTTGCAGTGTGCTTCCTAGATGATTTCTGCCACCAAATATCATAGCAGTAAAACAATAATGAACTTTGACAGACTGAGTTGAAGCTGTCTGGACTGTTCAATACAAAATTCAGTTCTATATGTACTGTTTCATCCTCAAATGCAAATGCTCCTGACAGCATGTCCTAGTGGCTTTTAAAGTTTCTGTAAAATGCATGAGGTCTGTTAAACTCTGCCTCTTTGAAATTCAGATTACTGAGATCAGCAACCCAGGAGTCATCCTCTCTTCCTCAACTTCACATCCTATCCATCCATCCGCCTTCCCAGACCCCCTTCATCCCTTCTGACCCACTGATGTTGCCATTTAAGTCCCTCATCACCTCAGAGCCCAAACACCAGAATGATTTGTTTGTTTCTAAAACAAACACCTGACTGTGATACTCCCCAGCTAAAACTTTAATAACTCCCTATGATCTACCAAATCACATATTAATTCCTTTAGTAAATAAACAACCATTCATGAGTTTACCGCCACTATTATCCCTTCATCCTTTCCTCTTGCTTCCACACCATGTGCACCTTATTTTCTAGCCACACCAAAATATTACTGAAAATTTCCCAAACTGCCAAGCTCTCTCACATTTTTCCACCCTTGTATTTGCTGTGTCTTCTGCCTAGAATCCTTACACCCTTCTCAAGTATACCTTCTTTGCCTGGAAAAATTCAAATCATCCAAAGAGGACGAACTTCAGTATCAGCTCCTTTGTGAAGCTTTTCCTGAACACAATTTCTCTACTCCAGCCTTTTGGAGCTTAACTCCCTGCATTATAATCACCATAGCTAACATTAATGGAAGGCTTACAATGCTCCAGCTACAATACTAAGCACTTTACATAAACTAACTCATTTGATCTTTTCAACAACACTAGGAAGTATCTATTATTTTCATTTTCATTTTACAAATGGAGAGAATAAAGCTTGAACATTGTTTAATTACTCCAAAATCACAAAGGTAATTAGTGATAAAACCAGGATAGGAATTCAAGCAGTCAGACTCCAGAACTCTTGTGCATAATGCCCAACATATCACATTGCACTGTCTTTATATTTCTATGCTAGTGTTTATCACATTATGCTAAATTATTTTTTGGTTTTTTTCCCCAAAAGGAGATATTTTTAGGAGAAGATTCCCTAGCATTTTAGGAGAAATTGCTAGCATGTCTATTTAACTTGGAAAGAGCCTTGAGCTGACTATGAATCCTAAAGGTCAAGATGTATCTTCATTTAATCAATCACTCAGGTGTTGAGGGCAAAACCTGAAAGTGACAAATACAATACCAAATGGTAAGGATGGTGTGATGAATGGGGGTAAGAAGAGGATGCTGTGAGGACACAAAACAGCAGGATCTAAGAAGAAAGGGAAATAAGTTTGATGGAAAAATGACATGAGCAAAGGCTTGGAGTCTGGGAAATTATAGAAATTTTCAGAAGTCCTTTCCTGAATTTGCCCTGTAGTTTGGCCTGTAGCCTTCCATTCCCAGGAATAGGAACCACACTCTCTGTGGAAAGAGAAGAAAGCTCTCTGAAATGCATAAGCATGGAAGGACGTTTGCTGTTAGAGCTCCTCCTCAAGCTAGACTGTGCTTCCCAGTGTGTTTATTTCCCCCAAATAGATGTAAGTCCAATGAGACCAGCGACCGTGTTTGCTGATGCTTCACTCTATGTTCAGCATCTTGAACTGTATCTAGAACTGTAGCTGGCATATAGTAGATGCTCATAAGTAATCATGGGGAGAAGGCATGAATCTTCAAACTGAGCTTTGATATGAGATACTTCATCTACCAGCTCCTGACAACTTCCAAACGACAGAGACCTTTTGCCATCACTTTGCTAAGAGACCTTTTGCCATCACTTTGCTATCTTTTTTTAAAAAAACTGACTTCACCCTCCATCCTCATAGTAACCTGACTATTTTGTCTGGTTTAACCAGATGTGCCTACAGGCAGTTATCAGGAGCTCAGTATCTCTTTTCTCTCAGGCTTTAATGTGATTCACATCGATAAAAGTCTTGTCTTTAATTCTATTTATTTCAACAATGAAGGAAGAAGCTACCCTTGCACTCAAGAAACTCACATTCAATTTACGGAGACAGACACACACCTAGAAAACCCTTACATAGGGCAGTGTAAGTTATATGGCCTGATAGAGGTAAAAAAAAAAATCATGATCTTCATAGGAATGTGAGTGCAAGTATTAATAGTAACTTAAGAGAAAGTGGGAATATAAAAGGAAAATGGCACGGAGTTGGATGTAGGGTGGTAGACAGAGGGGACAGTATTATAAGCACAGTTACAGATTAAAACAAGCCACTTTGATGAAGGAATATCTGGAGGCTTCAAGGGCAGGGAGTAGTGGTCTATGGCTAGAGCTCTGAGTACACCGGATGGAGGGAGGTCAAGAGATAGGTGGATTACAGAGCGGCATACTTTCTGCACCAAAAGTCAAGATGCATGGGAACTGATAAAGCCTAATAGACAAAAGCATGAACGTGGCCATCAGAAAACCTGGGTTCCCGTTCTAGCTCTATCATGTCCTAACTCTTGTTACCTTAAAAAGTAAATCAACCTAATTAAACTAAGTTATATCCAAAATAAAAATGATAATAGTATCTGTCTCAAAGAACCATTTGGAAGGACTGAATGAAATAATAAATATAAGGCTTCTGGAACATGTAAAGTCTTTTTTAAAGGGTTGGATACTTTTTAATGTTATTATTGTCTAGAAAAATTATTTCTCCAGGTTTTAAATTTGCTTAATACCTTTGGAAGACTATAGAAATTAAATTCTTTCTGTAGCTTGTTTAATAAACCATCTTTATGGAAAGTATAAGTTGAAATTAAATCCAAATTCATGTAGAAAATACTATATTTAATGTGCAAGAAAGGAGTGTCAAATGCATTGAAAGGCAAGAATAGTGAAAAGCTGACAGCAACCAAAATTTACTGAGCACTTATGATGGCTTGAATTGTATGCCAAGCACAAGTACTTCTAGTTCTTAGTTGTTCCATGTCCTCAAGTCAAGAATCAAGCCGAATAAACTCAGATCATAATTTTTTTCATAATGTGAAGAATATATCTTCCCACTTATAAAACCCAGGGTAAAAGGAAGCCAGAACCTCAAAGGAGTTTCCTCCAGCATAAAACCAAAATGAAAAGCTTTCTCCTTCTAGTATAGAAGAATAGTGGGGAATGTCTATTTAAAATGAATTTTTACTTAAAAAGAAGAGAAGCAAGTAGATACACCAAAAAGTCAAACTCTCAGGGTCAGGAGATATGAGTTGTACTCTACTCTCCATTTGGAACTAGAGACCAGCAATGAGAGACAACTAGCAAAGTAGTCCCTTAGCAGCATGGAGTAAAAATAATCACAGAGTCATTTTAGGAGAGTCTGAATTAGCATTTCACATGCTCCTCAACACCAGTGTTGCAAGGAATCCAGAAGTCCCCCTTGGACTATGGAGTATGCTGTATCTGGAGTAAAGTGACCTTATAAATAAAGGCTACAGGAAGGGCTGTTTCAACAAAGACCTAACAAGGACCATTCTCAGCATGAGTAAAATAGGGTAGGGTTAGCAATGGGGGTAAAAGAATCCCACCAGACCCCGTTGGAGGCCAGAGAATAAACCATGGGTTCACTAATCATAAACTTCAGCCACTAAGCCAATGTCAATGACCAGGTGAAAAAAGACATTGCCATGGAGACTCAAGGAGCCAGAGGGAGGTAAAAGGGCCTGCATGTGGGGAGCCAGGCCCCCTCCTCCCTGCTGCCATAGGCGGCATCAGCCGTCAGCCGTAATGTCATACACTTAGAGATGAGCAAGGAAGAAGTGGGATTTAAAAGAGAAGCATTACCCAAAGGGATTGAAACTCCCAAAAGTTATTATCTAAACTGGAAAGGACTGAGATAGCAGTAATTGGAAACTTTGGGTCCCCCACCCTCAACCTTCTTTCTAACTTCCAAATGACGTGGAACTTTTGAGCATGATTAAATCCACTACAAAAAATAAAATTGGCCAGGCACGGTGGCTCACACCTGTAATTCCAGCACTTTGGGAGGCCAAGGCAGGCAGATCACCTGAGGTCAGGAGTTCGAGACCAGCCTGACAAACATGGAGAAACCCCGTCTCTACTAAAAGCACAAAATTAGCCAGGTGTGGTGGCAGACGCCTGCAATCCCAGCTATTCAGGAGGCTGAGGCAGGAGAATCTCTTGAACCACTCGAGCCTGGGCAACAAGATGGAGCGGAACTCCATCTCAAAAAAATAAAGATAAAAATAAAATAATAAAATCATATGTTCTTTGAGTAATAGTGAGAATACAATCTTGACCCAAGAATATATGTAATGTAACATCTGTTCTTTACAGATCTGTGAGCTGGACGCTATTACTATCTCTATTTTACAGGTGAGGAAATTGAAGCATAATGAGGTTAAATAAGTTTCCCAAGTCAACAGCTAGGATTCCAACCCATATCTGATTGAGGCCAAAGCCACTCTTGTAACCACTACATCTAACCGAAGTTTAAAGTCAAATCATGGAAGATATTAAATGTCAGCATGTAAACTTCAAGATTCACTTTATAGAAATTGGAATAAATAAAAAGTTTTCAACAGGGAGAAAGATTATTATTATACTTGAAGTTTAGAAGAATCACTGTCATGATGATGTGTGGAACAGACCAAACAGGTCAGGACTGATACACTGAGTTCATGTAAAAGATTTACCAAAAAAAAAAAAAAAAATAGAGTGAAGATTCAAACTCAGGTCTATTTCATATAAATGTCAGCGAATTTTCCTCTGGGCAAACTGTCTCCCCCAGATGACCTCCAAATTTGAAGACAGAAGGAATGTAAGTATGGTTGTACCATCCACTGAGTGATGAGAGTTGTGTCAGTATAGAAAAAAATATCAAAATTGGTTTTGGATATATGCCTTCCTTAAATATGAATCTTCTTGAAAATAAATGGAACTCCATAAAATTTCAAGAAACCATTTCCAAAACTCTTGATATGGAAAAAGAGCATCATCATTATTATGATACATGTCTTAATTAATATTTTCTCAGAATGACTCAGTGTTGATATTGCCTCAATTACTTTTAAATTTTAACACATGAAAGTCCTATTTAATACAACCCATAAATTAAACTGAAAGTTTTTGAAAAATTCTTGTAATCACTTTGGAAAGGTAGATAAATATTTTTAACAGATACATGACCTGATTTCAGATATGTCCTGGGAAATTAGCATTTGTAGTTATTAATGAAGTCGAGGCATATACAACTGGAATTATAAACAGAAAAGCAAAGGATAGTGATGAAATAATCATTTGGTTCAATTCAAACCAATTAAATAAACTGTTATTGAACATCTGCTTCATGCGGGGCACTTTGCTAGGTAATGGGATTACAAGAAGGCTTGAGATAAAGTTTCTGTCCCCAAGGACTCGGAATCTGTGTTGCTGCAGAAAGAGCATGGCTTTTATAGCCACACTAACCTGGCTTTGAATCCTGACTCTGTCCTATAGCAGTGCATGTCCAAGGGCAAATCACTCAAACTCCAAGCCCCCATTTCTTCCCTGTAAAGCAGTGAAAGTAATATACTACACCTAACTTGCAAGGTCACTATGAGAATTAGTAATGAAGTAGGTAAATCCTAAAAACTGTGAACTATCAGCCTCAGTAAGAAACACTAGTTTACAAACAGCTATAACAAATGACACTCTAGTGTAAAAGCTATATTATTGAGACAGAGTCATGCTGCTTTTGTTCTTTCTAAGAGGTGGTCTGAGGTTCCAGGTTTTTTGTTTGTTTGTGTTTTACAGAGATGTATTTCTACAAGAAGAAAGAGGGCAGACATTGAAAACAGTTTTCTTCAATCATCTAATAAATGTTGTTAGATAGCAGACAGTCCAACTAGGAAAGGCAACTAGCCATTTATCCAATCAACCACATTCAACCACATTCTCATGTTATATTACTTAATCCTAACCACATCCCTGTGATGATGTATTGTCTTGTTTTGTTTATCTTAAAGATAAGGAAACAGACTTGTTGGAGAGATTAAATTATCTCCAAGATCACACAACTAGCAAGTAGCAGGACTAGAATCCAAACCACTATGTACCCTGTGCCTTGCATCCCATGTGCTACCTCTCAGCCTATCTGGAGACATCTATACAAAGAATCTTGTAGAAGGTGTTCCATGAACATGAATCAGTGAAGTTGAAGGACCAGGTTGGATGTATCTGGAGTATGGAGAAGCTGTCTCACTGGAGGGACTGGGAATTTAGCAGGATTTGGAGATCTTTGGGATAAGGAAGGCAGAAAGTTGCAAGGAACTGAGATGGATATGAATGGAACCCACCCACCTGCAAGCTCATTTTGGAATGCTGGAGGATTGATGCCTCTGCAAAGCATCTTTCAAAGGCAGGAAAGAGAGTAAGTTTTTTAGTATACAAGTCTAGTATCTTCAAGAGTTTCCAGATGGCCTTCTGAGCCTTCCCACTATCCTGATCTGCCTCTGAAGCTATATCCTTCTTGAAATCATAGTTCCCAGAGATCAATGCAATGATCCAAGTTGTTTTCATATTTAAATGAATCAAAAGCACTATCACCTCCTTCACTTTGAACACTATCAAAATTAATGCAACCTAAGATGACAGTGGTGTTCTGTTTTCTCTTATTTTTATCAGTCATGCACCATTTAGTGACCCATGTGGCCTGCACAGGTTTTATTTACGAGACACATGTTTTTAATTGACAAAACAATGCAATCCTGGTGTTTTCCAAAGCCTTTAAGAGATGCCCATAAAGAAGACTTTATATTTCAGACTGTGACCAGGTTAAGGAGGTTTTAGAATCACAGCATTGTTTCCTAAACAGGAATGACAGCTAAAATGTTTTCTTTTAAATGATTTAAGAGGTATTGAGCCACTGTCTGAAGAACAAATCCATCCTCAGTGTGGCAGCTTTTTTCTCCCTCATTTGTTTTCATTCTGTCTGCATCACAAATTGTACACAACTTTTAGGGGCAAGTTTCTCTAGGAAAGAAAACTGATTAAAATGGAAAGGCCTCCCAAGAAAGAAATACTTATTTTGGGATCACAATTTTTTAAATGAATAAATCATGCCATGGGGCTGTGCTTCTAGCTTTATATTTCTAAACTGAAGTTTTCTGAGAAGATTTTGCCAAGGTTTGTTAAAAAAGGCTTTGATATATGAGAAAGATTCAACCCAATTGGACTGTGGCTCCTTCTCAGAATATTGCCTTAGTAACAGAGTGAAGAGGGTGGTCTTTGTCTGTTGCTGAAGTCTCGGCAAGAAAAACACTATGAACCAGTACTGCACAGAACAATAGCCTCATGACTAAATAGTTGTGTGAGATAATTAGTTGCAAATCATTAATAATAGGCAGGGGTATGAATAAGAAAAAAAACAATACTTAGAACCAAAATATCTTTTCCATTTATATTCAGAATTAAAATATAGGTTAGGAATATTCTTTAACTAGACCAATCATGTGCTAATTTTTCCTCAAACCCAGTTTTCAAGAATTAAGCATTTATTGAGCACCTACTCATGGCCAGGAAAAGCCAAGTATTGGGAATACAAAGAAAAATAAGACCAGTTTTTTGCTCTCTAGTAGCTCTAGTTCAAGAGTGATATAAATTGACAAATTATAATGTAGCATATAAGAGTAATGGTAAGGAAGTAGGCACTGTGTTGTTAAACACAGAGGAGGGAGCCCAAAACCCTGGGCTGCCAGCCAAAGGAAAGCCTCACGAGGAAATGAAACTGAAGTAGTCTTTACAGTTGGGTGACAGCTATTCTGAGAATGGAGGCAAGGCATTGTAGGTAAGATAAACAATGTGTATACAAGGAGTTATGAAAGTTTGATATAGTTTGCATAATTAACAAATGAGGACAAATTCAATGTCCAGACTGTAGGGTAGCTGGAAGTAATGTAGGTGGTAGACAAGAATACAAAGAAATCTTGGGGCCAGAGGACAGAAGTCCTCTCTGGCCAACACAAGATGGCAAGTTATGCATCTGTCCATGGTGGTCTTTTGGCAATGACTGTAATGATTCCTGCTGTATTAGAGTCCTTCTGAATTGGAATTTCTTGCATGGCTTTTTTCTCTTCCACCCTATTGAGAGATATCTGGAAACATTTCAGTTTTTGTAAAAGTCCTATAAGAGTATCTTAAGTTCTGTGCATGGCTTCCTCAAAAATCTCAAGACATAAGGTAGGGCCAGTCCTGAACAAAAACATGAAGCAGGGAAAAGAATAAGCATTTATTGATCACATTCTCTTTCTCAGACGTTTTTTACATCCTATATCATTTAATCTTTACAATAATCCTAAAAGGGTAAATATCATTGTGCTACAAAACAGATAAAAAAGCTCAATATATATTTGCTTCATTAATGAGTGTGCTCAAAAAGAGAAAGCATTTTGTCAAAAGCCACACAGCCAATAGGTGTGTCTGGCTTCAAAGCCTCTTTCCATGACATTAACCTGTGCAGTTTAGCTTCAGGGTCGTCCACCTTTCCATTTCTGTAATATTTGCCTCTTCTCAAACATCACCATTACTATAGACTTCCAAGTATCTTATTGCTGATGTGAATGAATTTGAACCCCATGTGACAAGTAGATCTAAAACGTGCAGTCACAATTCCCAGCATGTAAGCCTGGATTTGCCATTAGTAAGCTGTGTGACTCTGAGTGAGTAATTTTGTCTCCCAGTTTTCTCACTTTTAAAATAGAGAGATCTGAAGAGTCTTCAGGGGCCCTTTAAGGTCTAACATTCTGTGGTACACTCTATACCTATGAGGAGCATTTGAAGAGAAATAGCAATGCTTGACCAAAAGGAATCAACTCTCTAATGATGGAATTTCAGATATTGTGCCATAACTTGGGGAAATAGACATCTGAGGCTGAAGAAGGTATGTCTACCTGATACCAATCAATTCAACAGGCATTTAAAGAGAGCCTACTATAGGCCAGATAAATAAAATAGCTTCTGATTTCAAGGAGTTTTTGTTTCAGCGGCAAAAATAAACTTGTAAGAAAACAATGACTGTATGGGAGAATGAGGCACTGCAAGAGAAGAAAACACAGGCAGTGAGTGAATACAGAGAAGAGGCACCTGAAACACTTTAGAGTTTCATGGAAGGTTTCCCAAAGGGGGTGAAAATTAGACTGAAGCATGAAGGACAAGTACTTCTTAAAGGCCTCATAGGAGAAAAAGGGTAAATGTGAATGTCTTCCATACAGAAGAAGCAGTAGGTGAAATGCTAAGAGGTGTGAATTAGCAGGATGCCTGTAGAAATTATAAGTTGCGCAATGTTGTGAAAGCCAAAACTCTATATTGCAAAGAAGCAGGATATAAGCTGAAGATGGGAAAGTAAGCAGGAGCCAGAAAACTGAGGGCCTTGCATTCCATGCTAAGGAGTTTTGACATTATCTCGTGGATCTCAAGAGATAGTGAAAAGCTTTAAGCAGAGATAGTTATTCAAAAGTAACTTCCCTCTTCATCCACACCTTGGACCAGCTTGCCTCTTTCAAATAAGCCTACAAGTTGGGGTCAAACTGCGTGGCCTTTCCAGTCCTTTCTTGAAAATCTTCTAAGTTGAACCTTCCATAACCATATACCTATGATCTTATGCTCTGAAGACCCCAGAAGAATTAATTCTGTACATGCTAAGCATTTCTGCATGGGCTGCTTCCCAAGCAAGACAGCCAAAACCCGCAGCACAAGCTCTGAACAAACTCTGCAGCTCCTGAATTATTCAGGGTACTATTAAAATGAGGCTCATGACTCACAGGGCAAATTAATTTTAATTTTTAAACAGGCAACATTTTAAACTGTTCATTTCCTTGAAATGTATCTGTCCTGGCATTTTTTATCATCAGAAGAGTAAGTAAAGCTCACAATGGAAAGAGAAAAAACAGCTGGCATGTCCCTAAACTGGGACTCTTTAGTGTCTGGGAAGAGTCTGTCTAGAATGAGCAAGAGTCACATCATATATTCTTGCAGGGTATGTATCTTGAAACTCTAGTGTGAGTCCGAGAAATTCAGGGCTAGAAAATTCATTTTCCTTCTGCTTTTGTCATAGTTACATGTGGTCAGCAGCCTGAAACTCCAGCACTTCAGCCAGAGTGCTTTAACTCTGCAGCCTATTTCCACACAAAGGCAAGAGCACAGTCAATGGCCTATGCTATGGAAGCCTAAGAACATCTCTCTGAACTGTAAACTTCTCTCTAGGACAGGGACACGTTTTTCCTTTCCTTTTATACTATCTCAGCATTCTATGGCTAGCAACTGAAGTGTCCTTGCCATGCCCATTAGCCCCAGGAACAAAATAAGATGTCACCACTGCTGCCTAAACTTTGCCTCCAAATGACTCCAGATTCTAACTCTCTTGTCACTCAGACATTCAGATCAAGGTGGCTTCCATGAATGAACTGAAAGTGAGGACATTAAGTTTAGGGTGGAGCCAGACCGGTACTCAGGCTTTCTCCCTTCCTATCCAGGCTTCAACCACTACACTTGTTGGCACATTAGAATCAGGAAATCTCTCAGATGCTCACCTGACTTCCCTCCCTACTCCTTGCCTTCGTGATCACTGGCAGTCACACACACACACAAAGAAAATAAGTAAATATTTTTGAAGACCACCCCCCCCCCCACTGTAGAGCCATCACTCTGATAGTCAATTTATAGACATCACAATGCAATTTAATCCTTTCAATAAGTCTGTGAGGAAGAATGCTTTAGGCCGGGTGTGGTGGCTCACTCCAGTCATCCCAGCACTTTGGGAGGCTGAGGTGGGCAGATCACTAGGTCAGGAGATCGAGACCATCCTGGCTAACACAGTGAATCCCTGTCTCTACTAAAAATACAAAAAAAAATTAGCTGGTCCTGGTGGCGGGCGTCTGTAGTCCCAGCTACTCAGGAGGCTGAGGCAGGAGAATGGCGTGAACTCGGGAGGCAGAGCTTGCAGTGAGCCAAGATCGTGCCACTGCACTCCAGCCTGGGCAACAGAGTGAGACTCCATCTCAAAAAAAAAAAAAAAAAGAATGCTTTAGACCTATTTTGTATTTGAAAAAAACTGAGGCACACAGATTACACAGAAAACCAGTCATAGTACTAACATTTAACCCATGTCTGTCTGACTGTAAAGTTTTTGGTCTTTCTATTTCACTGAGAATTTGAGGGGGTTAGGGTGAACCCTCTGATTGAGTAAAGAGTCTTCTATTTCACAGCTTGACTCAGGCCTTCAGCCCGTGTGATATTTAACCCTTGTGGTTCCCTCATCCCTACACAGACAGGAGTTCGCATTTCCTGCCCATCTGTGTCTCATCACAACTTCTCAGACTCACCAAAGGTCCTCCCTGTGTCACCATGGGACTAATATTCACGGCCATTTTGGAAAAAGCCCCAGTGGCCAGAAAGGCAGCTTTGTTCATTTACAGTCTACCCACTCTTGCTTAGCTATGCTCCAATTTCCAGACACAAAGCACAGTCTTAACTCAGGTCCATCCGCTCTCTTGCTTGACACCTTCCTGTCCAAAGTGGTCTCTTTGCTTCCAGTCTTTCCCTCATCCAATCCACACTCCACACTAATGTCAAAAATGCAGCTCCAAAAGGTATATATAAACATGGCTCTATTTGCTGAAAACTCCTTGCCTAATTTAATAAGGGTGTGTGAGGCCCTTCATGTTCTAGCCTCTGACTTCAGCCTTATTCCTTGCCATTCTTCCTGTCCCCATTCTTAAACCCTATGCTTCAACCATATCAAAATACTGCCATTGCCCAGGCTACAGCACTTTTGTGAGTTTTGCATATACTGCAACACACATACGTGTCCAGTTGGTGAACTCCTAATCATTCTTCAAAGCCCAGATCAAGTGTAGCACTTTCATGAAGCCTCCACGTCCATTGCAGAAGAAATTTATCACTCATTTTGGGGCTCCCACTGTTTTTTGAACATTCTTAAGTTACAACACCTATCTTATATCAGTCTGTCATTTTAGAACTCTCTTAATTTTTCTTTATTATACCGTGTGTTCCTTAAGGAAAGAGAAACCATATCTGATTCATCTTGGAAGCCCAGTTTGCATAAAACAAGCATTCAACAAACTTTTGAGGAATGAATTACGGTCATTTCTCAATATACATTGGGGAATGGTTTCAGGATCCTCTCATATACCAAAATCCCAGTATACTCAAGTAATTCACAGTCATCCTTGCAGTACCTGCCTATAGGAAAAGTCAGTTTTCCAATGCATGAGTTTCACATCCCTTAAATATTGTATTTTCCATCCACATTTGTTTTTTTAAAAATCTGCATAAAAGTGGACCCACACAGTTCAAATCCTTGCTGTTCAAAGGTCAACTATAGTTGAAAATAAATAGTTTAATAATTCATATATCAAGAAATTAAATCAGAGTAGCTCAGTTTTACTCGGGTCTCTCAATAGCGTCTTGTTAGAAATCAGTCTTCTAAATATTATTTTCACGTCTCATGTAAACAGTTTTCTGTATGGAAAAACATTCTAATCAGCTAATAATACTTAGTTTCAAACATGCAGCAGTTATATTTCTCATAAATTAATAAATGAGCATTCTAATTTATACATAAGTCATCTATAAATTTGGTTAGTGCAAGTCAGTCCTCTTGAGACTGATAACCTCCAGCTACATTGGGAAAATTGTCTTTCAGATCAGATTGTAGTAACCTAAGAACCAGCTTGCAGAGTTCTATGAAAGTAGCCAGTCAACTTCTATCTTTATGGAATTGCTCTTTAAAATTAAATTGTGAGGCCTTAACCACTGAGCCTTAATTTTTTAATTGCAAAATAGGGAGTTGGATTTGGTCTTGAGTCACAAACTCAAATGCTTGCTGTTAACCTGGTGAGAGAATTCAACTGGGTGTCAGACCAAAAGAGCTTGATTGCATGTATAACAATCATAATCAGTCACAATTTCTACCTAGTTGCATTGTTCATCAACGTATAAGACATCAAATGCATCACAGACATAGGCCTTGTATGCCCATCAGTCACCTGATGTGGAAGCTCTCCTTACTCACAGAACTCGAATACACTTTAAGAGTGTGATATTGTGACTGCCATTTCTATGACCTCCATGCTTGCTTTATTTATTCATTCAATAATAAGTATTGCAGGCACTCAAGTAGTGGCTGACAGTACTAGGGTAAATAAACATGACCCTACCTTCAATGGACACTAGGGTCTGGTGGAAAAGACGGATAATTAATTAAAGACGTGCGGTATTAAAGAGAGTTTACAAAGAGCTGTGGGAGTACAGGAAAAAATATTGTCTATGCAAAGAGTTGTTGCCCTGGAAAGGTCAGAAAGGTTTCACAGAGAAAGTGATATGTGAGCTGAGCCTAGAAACATAAATAAGAGGTTTTCAGACAGTGAAGAACATTCAGGTAAGGTGAATAGTATGGGTAAAGGCATAAAAATAGGAGTGCAAAATGGAAAGGGGAAGGGTATAAAACGTAGTTATATCTTCTTCATCCAAAAACTGCAGAAGGTGAGAGAGCATAAAAGAAAAGAAAAACACAACTTTCTAGTTCCACTGAGACTTGTCCCCACTTAAACACAGCAACCCCACCACAAGCATTAAGCCATTCATTCAACATTTGCACTGCTAACCTAGCCCAGGTTTTTGAGCAAAGATGTGAGCAAGACATCTCTCATACCCAATGTACCGTATTCAATGCAGTCAGCTTCCTTTCTTATGAGGAATTTCTCAACCCGGTAAACAAGACCCTCCTTCTCAGAGGCCCCAGCAGCCCAGAGGAACTCTTCACTGAAAAACAATTTGAATAATGCTAATTCTTTAGAGTGATGGATAGACACTAAACAGTTGATTTAACATATTACTTAAATTGCCTCTGTACAGAGTAGAGGGAACAACCACTTAAGATACAAGTTGTTAAACTTTTTATTAATGCTTCATATAAAATAGGGAGCAGAGGAAGGAATTAACAACAATAAGAACCACTACTTATGTAGCACTCACTATGCTCTGATTATCACTGTAACTGCCTCACAAACATTAATTTACTTAATCCTCACTACAGCCCAATGAAGAAAGCCCTATTATCATCTTATTTTACAAAAGGAGAAACTGAGGCTCAAGGAGACTGTTTCTCACTCTTTGCTGATAAGTGGTAAAAAACTGACATTTGAACTCTGGCAGAAGACCCCTCAGACGTTGCTCTTAAGAATTATAATACGGCCTCATAATATAGAAGATACAAACCCTCTGTCATATTATATGCCAAATGCTCTGGATAAACTGTATCATTTAATCTTCATGACATCCAATATTATGAATTAAGAGCTGAGGCCTGGAGAGGGTAACTGGCCCAATATTACACAGCTGGTAAGTGAAACAGGCTGAATTTGATTTCAAGTTTATCTGATTTAAAGCTTACGTCACAGTGTCTGTCTCTGTAAGTGACACATAAGGAAGACAAGTGGCTAGCAAGGCAGAAGTTCTGACTTCCCTGGATGACATTATTTTAACTTTAATGCCAATATCTGGTAGATTTGAAAATACCTGTAACTGAGGATCTTCATTAAACAGTGAAGAGTTTTGCCGGGTCATTAGTTTTCAGACAGTGTTCCTTGAAGCCCCAGGGGATTCTTCAAAGGGGAAAGTCCAAGTTCAAGCTTTTGTTGGGTTTTTAATAAGAAAGGTTTATATCTCACTCACCTTACATATAGTCAGGACCATGACATTGCCAGAAACAGCATCACCTCTAGAATTAACTCAATCTCCTACTAAGCAATCACAGACTCCTATTCTTTCAGCTTATTTTCTCTAGTACTCTCATGTCAATAATTATCCAAACTCATTGAAATCCCTGACCCCCTCCACTTCCCCTGACCCCCTCCAATTTCTCTCTAATTGCCAGCCTTCTATCATTCAGACCCTAGCCCAGATTCATGGCCCATGATACTATCATAGTAATATCCCTAAGTTTCTTGCCAGTATGTGCTTCAATTGTGCTCATCTCAACCCTGAATGAATCTAAGCCTTTGCCTTCTCATTTCGTCATTCACACAGCTTAATTTGCTGAAGACCATCACATAACTGGAAAAATTGCTTTCACCATATAGCCATGATCACCAACCCCAAACTCAATACTGTCTAGCTCCTTTGGTCTGATACCCAGTTGAGTTCACTCACTAGGTTATTAACAGCAGGCATTATTCTAATAAGCTCAGTCTCCCACTCTTTGCAGAATTCTCCAGTTTCTCAAAGATCCCAAACTGCAGCTCTATTTATAGTAGTTTGGCTTACCTTGTATCTTGTTAAAGAAAGAGGAGGAGGGGGGACAGGAGGAAGGGAAGAAGGAGGAGGAGGAACAAGGAAAGGAGAAGAAGGAAAAGGAGATAGAGAAGAAAAAGTGGAAGCAACCTAATAGTATCTCCCATACCTTCCTACCTTCAAATGTACAAAAATACCTAATCTGCAGTCATTTCTCTTTCTTTCCAATTATAACCATGAAACATACCTTGCTAGCAATGATCACACCCTCTACCCTTTCCATATGCTTTGGATTTCATTCTTTCTCATATTCTCAGTTATCCTACTCTCCCTTGCATCTTCTGTCTCTCCTTCTATAACAGATTTTTACATCATCATTAAATATTATCACAATTCCCATATTGTTTTTTTAAATCCTCATTTAGTCTCATGTTCCCCTCTAGCTACTTCCCCATTTTTCTGTACAGCAAAACTCCACCAAAAAGTTAAAAATAATATCTGACATACTTAAATGAAGAGGCATAAACCAACATATTTAATATACCTCTCACCAGGTCTGATCTATGCCAGATGCTCAATAAATGATAGCACTGGTAGTAAAAACAGGAATAAAAATAATAATTGCAACAAACATAGAAATTTTCTTATATGCCAGCACAACCCTTAGCATTATGAGTAGATTGTCGAAGGTTGCCCCTTCAACAACCCTATGAAGCAGGTATTAATTTTATCCTAGTTTTATAGATGATGTATTTGAAGCTTAGAAAGCTTAATTTGCCCAAGGTCACACATCTAGTAGAAGACATGACCAGGATTTCCTTCCAAATCTCTCTGACTGCATAGACAATGATTGTCACCCTCTAAGTCACCTCTTCCTCTGTTGATCCAGTGCTCTTTTTATACTTCTACCTCACAAGACCAGAGTAGCACAGTAACAATTAGGAAGGATTTCTGTGAAGTTGGATAATGCTGGCTTAAACTCCAGCCCCCTTAGGGTGTCAGTCCATAGGCAGATCCACTAGGAAAATTCAAGGAAAGTGTTTTTATGGAGGGGAAACAAGTTTTACTCACAACAAATGATTGAAGAAATATTCTGTGAATAAAGATGATAAAAGAAGTTCTAATAAGGATAACACGAAGTTTGGGAGAGAGGTGATCTCTGTGGGTTTAGACAGCATAGGAGTGGACAGATGATGATGATCTTTTGGTGAATATACCAAATATAAACTAACTATGGAAACACTTTTTGGTAACCAGTTACAGAAGGAATGGTGGACTCAAATTTATAGGACCTCAGACATTAAGTGATTTCTACTCAGCCAACTGTGTCCTTGATTCAGAGTCTTACACAGCTCATACAGGTTCATTTAGGTAATGCGCCTAGCACAGCCTCTGGTATATAACAGGAGATGAGCAATGGTAGCTATTATTATTCAGGTTCTGTGGTTATTGAATAAATGGCAACTCCTCTTTTCATAGCATATTTTGAAATTGCATATTAATATAATTCTACATGCACCAGAGATGCATAAAAACAGATAATGCTTTTTAGGCATTCAATTTGCCAGCCTACTAAATTAACTCTTTTAATCTTTTCATTTTTTATTTTATTTTATTATTATTATACTTTAAGTTTTAGGGTACATGTGCACAATGTACAGGTTAGTTACATATGTATACATGTGCCATGCTGGTGTGCTGCACCCATTAACTCGTCATTTAGAATGAGGTATATCTCCTAAAGCTATCTCTCCCCCCTCTCCCAAACCCACAACAGTCCCCAGAGTGTGATGTTCCCCTTCCTGTGTCCAAGTGTTCTCATTGTTCAATTCCCACCTATGAGTGAGAATATGCAGTGTTTGTTTTTTTGTTCTTGTGATAGTTTATTGAGAATGATGATTTCCAATTTTATCCATGTCCCTACAAAGGACATGAACTCATCATTTTTTATGGCTGCATAGTATTCCATGGTGTATATGTGCCACATTTTCTTAATCCAGTCTATCATTGTTGGATAGACTATCATTGGGTTGGTTCCAAGTCTTTGCTATTGTGAATAGTGCCCCAGTAAACATACGTGTGCATGTGTCTTTATAGCAGCATGATTTATAATCCTTTGGGTATATACCCAGTAATGGGATGGCTGGGTCAAATGGTATTTCTAGTTCTAGATCCCTGAGGAATTGCCACACTGACTTCCACAAGGGTTGAACTAGTTTACAGTCCCACCAACAGTGTAAAAGTGTTCCTATTTCTCCACATCCTCTCCAGCACCTGTTGTTTCCTGACCTTTTAATGATTGCCATTCTAACTGGTGTGAGATGGTATCTCATTGTGGTTTTGATTTGCATTTCTCTGATGGCCAGCGATGATGAGCATTTTTTCATGTGTTTTTTGGCTGCATAAATGTCTTCTTTCGAGAAGTGTCTGTTCATGTCCTTCACCCACTTTTTGATGGGGTTGTTTGTTTTTTTCTTGTAAATTTGTTTGAGTTCATTGTAGATTCTGGATATTAGCCCTTTGTCAGATGAGTAGGTTGCAAAAATTTTCTCCCATTTTGTAGGTTGCCTGTTCACTCTAATGGTGGTTTCTTTTGCTGTGCAGAAGCTCTTTAGTTTAATTAGATCCCATTTGTCAATTTTGGCTTTTGTTGCTATTGCTTTTGGTGTTTTAGACATGAAGCCCTTGCCCATGCCTATGTCCTGAATGGTAATGCCTAGGTTTTCTTCTAGGGTTTTTATGGTTTTAGGTCTAATGTTTAAGTCTTTAATCCATCTAGAATTAATTTTTGTATAAAGTGTAAGGAAGGGATCCAGTTTCAGCTTTCTCCATATGGCTAGCCAGTTTTCCCAGCACCATTTATTAAATAGGGAATCCTTTCCCCATTGCTTGTTTTTCTCAGGTTTGTCAAAGATCAGATAGTTGTAGATATGTGGTGTTATTTCTGAGGGCTCTGTTCTGTTCCATTGATCTATATCTCTGTTTTGGTACCAGTACCATGCTGTTTTGGTTACTGTAGCCTTGTAGTATAGTTTGAAGTCAGGTAGCGTGATGCCTCCAGCTTTGTTCTTTTGGCTTAGGATTGACTTGGCGATGCGGTCTCTTTTTTGGTTCCATATGAACTTTAAAGTAGTTTTTTCCAATTCTGTGAAGAAAGTCATTGGTAGCTTGATGGGGATGGCATTGAATCTATAAATTACCTTGGGCAGTATGGCCATTTTCATGATATTGATTCTTCCTACCCATGAGCATGGAATGTTCTTCCATTTGTTTGTATCCTCTTTTATTTCATTGAGCAGTGGTTTGCAGTTCTCCTTGAAGAGGTCCTTCACATCTCTTGTAAGGTGGATTCCTAGGTATTTTATTCTCTTTGAAGCAATTGTGAATGGGAGTTCACTCATGGTTTGGCTCTCTGTTTGTCTGTTGTTGGTGTATAAGAAAGCTTGTGATTTTTGTACATTGATTTTGTATCCTGAGACTTTGCTGAAGTTGCTTATCAGCTTAAGGAGATTTTGGGCTGAGACAATGGGATTTTCTAGATATACAATCATGTCTTCTGCAAACAGAGACAATTTGACTTCCTCTTTTCCTAATTGAATACCCTTTATTTCCTTCTCCTGCCTAATTGCCCTGGCCAGAACTTCCAACACTATGTTGAATAGGAGTGGTGAGAGAGGGCATTCCTGTCCTGTGCCAGTTTTCAAAGGGAATGCTTCCAGTTTTTGCCCATTCAGTATGATATTGGCTGTGGGTTTGTCATAGATAGTGCTTATTATTTTGAGATATGTCCCATCAATACCTAATTTATTGAGAGATTTTAGCATGAAGGTTTTTGAATTTTGTCAAAGGCCTTTTCTGCATCTATTGAGATAATCATGTGGTTTTTGTCTTTGGTTCTGTTTATATGCTGGATTACATTTATTGATTTGCGTATATTGAACCAGCCTTGCATCCCAGGGACGAAGCCCACTTGATCATGGTGGATAAGCTTTTTGGTGGATTCTGTTTGCCAGTATTTTATTGAGGATTTTTGCATCAATGTTCATCAAGGATATTGGTCTAAAATTCTCTTTTTTGGTTCTGTCTCTGCCTGGCTTTGGTATCAGGATGATGCTGGCCTCATAAAATGAGTTAGGGAGGATTCCTTCTTTTTCTGTTGATTGGAATAGTTTCAGAAGGAATGGTACCAGTTCCTCCTTGTACCTCTGGTAGAATTTGGCTGTGAATCCATCTGGTCCTGGACTCTTTTTGGTTGGTAAGCTATTGATTATTGCCACAATTTCAGAGCCTGTTATTGGTCTATTCAGAGATTCAACTTCTTCCTGGTTTAGTCTTGGGAGGGTGTATGTGTCGAGGAATTTATCCATTTCTTCTAGATTTTCTAGTTTATTTGCATAGAGGTGTTTGTAGTATTCTCTGATGGTAGATTGTATTTCTGTGGGATCGGTGGTGATATCCCCTTTATCTTTTTTTATTGCATCTATTTGATTCTTCTCTCTTTTCTTCTTTATTAGTCTTGCTAGCGGTCTATCAATTTTGTTGATCCTTTCAAAAAACCAGCTCCTGGATTCATTAATTTTTTGAAGGGTTTTTTGTGTCTCTATTTCCTTCAGTTCTGCTCTGATTTTAGTTATTTCTTGCCTTCTGCTAACTTTTGAATGTGTTTGCTCTTGCTTTTCCAGTTCTTTTAATCGTGATGTTAGGGTGTCAGTTTTGGATCTTTAATGACAGGATCAAATTCACACATAACAATATTAACTTTAAGTGTAAATGGACTAAATGCTCCAATTAAAAGACACAGACTGGCAAATTGGATAAAGACTCAAGACCCATCAGTGTGCCATATTCAGGAAACCCACCTCATGTGCAGAGACACACATAGGCTCAAAATAAAAGGATGGAGGAAGATCTACCAAACAAATGGAAAACAAAAGGCAGGGGTTGCAATCCTATTCTCTGATAAAACAGACTTTAAACCAACAAAGATCAAAAGAGACAAAGAAGGCCATTACATAATGGTAAAGGGATCAATTCAACAAGAAGAGCTAACTATCCTAAATATATATGCACCCAATACAGGAGCACCCAGATTCATAAAGCAAGTCCTGAGTGACCTACAAAGAGACTTAGACTCCCACACAATAATAATGGGAGACTTTAACACCCCACTGTCAACATTAGACAGATCAATGAGACAGAAAGTTAACAAGGATACCAAGGAATTGAACTCAGCTCTGCACCAAGTGGACCTAATAGACATCTACAGAACTCTCCACCCCAAATCAACAGAATATACATTTTTTCCAGCACCACGCCACACCTATTCCAAAACTGACCACATAGTTGGAAGTAAAGCTCTCCTCAGCAAATGTAAAAGATCAGAAATGATAACAAACTGTCTCTCAGACCACAGTGCAATCAAACTAGAACTCAGGATTAAGAAACTCACTCAAAACCGCTCAACTACATGGAAACTGAACAACCTGCTCCGGAATGACTACTGGGTACATAACGAAATGAAGGCAGAAATAAAGTTGTTATTTGAAACCAACAAGAACAAAGACACAACATACCAGAATCTCTGGGACACATTCAAAGCAGTGTGTAGAGGGAAATTTATAGCACTAAATGCCCACAAGAGAAACCAGGAAAGATCTTTTTATCTTTTCAATAACCCATTGGAGAAGATACTATTATTATCCCCATTTTACAGAGAAGCTAAGCAGGTTATATAACACTTGCGGTAAATAGGAGTTAGAGGCAGAATGGAACACATGCCTTTAACCAACACTTTAAAATGATCAATATAGGTATTAGGTATTATGCAACTGATTTCTCCAATGCATATAATACTGGCTTAGAGACATAAAGGGTGTGTGTGTATGTTTCAAATGAATCATCATCTATTTCCAACAAATAGAATTGTTGGTTAACATAAGGTACGAGAGAGAAGAAATGAAAGAGAAAGGAAAGAAAGAAGGAAAAGAGGAAGGGAGGAAAGATGAAAGAGAGGGAGGGAGGAAGGGACGGAGGGAGGGAGGAAGGAAGGGAGGAAGGAAGGAAGGAAGGAAGGAAGGAAGGAAGGAAGGAAGGAAGGAAGGAAGGAAGGAAGGAAAGAAGGAAGGAAGGGAGAGAGGGAGGAAGAGAGGGAAAGAGCAAGAGAAAGAGCCAGGTATGGTGTCTCATGCCTGTAATCCCGACACTTTGGGAGGCTGAAGCAGGTGAATTACTTGAGGTTAGGAGTTCGAAACTAGCCTGGGCAACATGGCAAACCCCATCTCTACTAAAAATACAAAAATTAGCTGGGTATGGTGTTGCATGCCTGTAGTCCCAGCTATGCAGGAGGCTGAGGCATGAGAATTGGTTGAACCCAGGAAGTGGAGGTTGAAATGAGCCAAGATGACACTCCATCCTAGGAGAGTGAGAGAGAGAGAGAGAGAAGCCTGTATTAAATACAGTTTAACACAAATGGAAGGAACCCTAAGAAGCAGAAAGTATTCAATGAATCAGGTGATGACCCACTCTATATATTAAATGTGAGGGATGACTGGCAAAGTTGGAATGTCCTCAAAGATGTTCTCAATCAATAGGAAAATGTCAAGACCAGAGGGAAAAGCTGAATGTAAACAGATGCATCAAAAGTGCTTACAATTAGATAACAAAAAGTCAGGTAGGAAACATTGGAGGTTAAAACACATTGATTGCAAAATCAGTCACAATATGAAAAGTGTACCCTTGAATAGAGGCCAGATACAATTAAAGAAAGTGTGGAAACTAAGTATACCTAGAGAAGGAAAAAGGAAAAATAAATTGTAATGGTTGAAGGGAGCGTTGCCTAAACTGCTATATACCAAACAGTTAATTTTTATATGCACCCGTTGAAATATGTTGAATATTTGTATTTTACATGAGAATATTGAGGCTTAAAGAGGCAAAGTGAATTTTCCAGGGTCACTTAACTGTTATGGTGAATTTCAAGCACAGCCACTAAGAATCAGAATTTGCACTATATTGACTTATAAATTCACGATTTTTTTCATTCCCAGAAATTGCCTCTGAAGAAATAACTATATAGCTATTAGCAAGCATGTCCAAGAGGTTTAACTAAGAGAAGAAAATGGCATGGAATCCCAAGCCTTTTCTTTCCAAACAGCCACTTGGGATTTCTCATGCTTCAGAAGCACCGTTGCATTTTGACAGCACCAGTTATGGGTTGCTCAGCCTATTATAGCTTTGCATTAGTTTCTTGTGGATCCTTCTCATGTTCTCTTTTTTCTTTTTTTTTTTTTTTTAATTTTTCATGGCACCAAGTATAAGACAGATGAGCTAGGTATTGGTGGAAAATAAAATCCATAGGCCAGGTGCAGTGGCTCATGCCTGTAATCCCAGCACTTTGGGAGGCCAAGGTGGGTGGATCACAAGGTCAGGAGTTCAAGACCAGCCCGGCCGAGATAGTGAAACCTCATTTCCACTAAAAATACAAAAATTAGCCAGGCATGGTGGTGGGTGCCTGTAATACCAGTTACTCGGGAGGCTGAGGCAGAGAATTGCTTGAACCCAGGAGGTGGAGGTTGCAGTGAGCCAAGATCACACCACTGCACTCTAGCCTAGGTGACAGAGTAAGACTCCGTCTCAAAAAAAAGAAAAAAAGAAAAGAAAGGAAAAATCTGTGAACATGCAAGCACACACCTCTCTCTCTCTCTCTCTCTCTCTCTCTCTCATTTAACAAAGGATGCCAAATAAGGCCACATAGGGCATGAGCAACTAGAGCTTGCCTTACCATAACTTGTATCTTTTTTTTGGTGTTTTTAGGGCGTTGTTTTGTTTTGTTTTGTTTTTATTTCAATAGCTTTAGGGGTACAAGTAGTTTTTGGTTACATGGATGGGTTCTATAGTGGTTAAGTCTGAAATTTCAGTTTGCCTGTCACACAGTGTATTAGTCAGGGTTCCCTAGAGGGGCAGAACTAATAGGATAGATATATGTATATATAAAGGGGAGTTTATTAAGCATTAACTAACATAATCACAAGGTCCCACAATAGGCTGTCTGTAAACTGAGGAGCAAGGAGAGCCAGTGCATGTCTGAAAACTGAAGAACTTGGAGTCTGATGTTTGAGGGCAGGAAGCATCCAGCATGAGAGAAAGATGTAGGCTGGGAGGCTAGGCCAGTCTCTCCTTTTCACATTGTTCTGCCTGCTTATATTCTACCCATGCTGGCAGCTGATTAGACTGTGCCCACCCAAATTAAGGGTGGGTCTCCCTCTCCCATCCCATTGACTCAAATGTTAATCTCCTTTGGCAACACCCTCACAGACACACCCAGGATCAATACTTTATATCCTTCAATCCAATCAAATTGACACTCAGTATTAACCACCACACCTAACTAACGTACTTTGTACCAACTATATAGTTTTTCATCCTCCATCCCACTTCTGACCTTCCATAGCCCATTATAGTACTCTGCATGCCTTTGTGTACCCATAGATTAGGTCCCACTTATAAGTGAGAACATACGGTATTTGGTTGTCCATTCCTGAGTTTCTTCACTTAGAATAATGGCCTCTAGCTCCATCCAAGTTGCTGCAAAATACACTATTTTGTTCTTTTTTATGGCTGAGTAGTATTCCATTGTGTATATATACTGCACTTCACTCACTCATGGGTTGATGGGCACTTAGATTGGTTCCATATCTTTACAACTGTGAATTGTGCTGAGATGAACATATGCATGTAGATGTCTTTTTGATATAATAACTTCTTTTCCTTTGGGTAGATATTCAATAGTGGGATTGCTGGGTCAAATGGTAGATCTACTTTTAGTTTTTGAAAAAACTCCATACTGTTTTCCACAAAGGTTTTACTAATTTACTTTCCCACCGGCAGTGTGTAAGAATTCCCTTTTCACCACATCTACACCAACATCTGTTATTTTTTGATTTTTTAGTAATGGCCATTCTGGCTGGCGTAAAGTGGTATCTCACTGCAGTTTTAATTTGCATTTCCTAGTGATTAGCAATGTTGAACATTTTTTCATGTATTTGTTGGCCATATATTTACATATATTTGTGTATCTTCCTTCAAGAAGTGTCTATTCATGACATTTGCCTATTTTGATGAGATTATTTTTTCTTGCTGATTTGTTTGGTTCCTTGAAGATTCTGGATATTATTCCTTTGTCTGATGCATAGTTTGCAAATATTTTCTCCCATTCTGTGGGTTTCTGCTGTTTCTCCCATTCTGTCTGTTTATGTCTTTTGCTGATTATTACGTCTTTTCCTGTGTGGAAGCTTTGTAGTTTAATTAGGTCACATTTATTTTAGTTTTTGTTGTGTTTCCCATTTAGGTCTTAGTCATAAATTCTTTGCCTTGGTCAACATCCAGAAGAGTTTTTCCTAGGTTTTCTTCTAGAATTTTTATGATTTCAGGTCTTAGATTTAAGTCATTAATCCATTTGAATTGATTTTGTATATGGTGAGAGAGAGGGATCCAGTTTCATTCTTCTACATATGGCTATTCAGTTTTCCCAACACCATTTGTTGAATAGGGTGTCCTTTCCCCAATTTATGTTTTTGTATGCTTTGTCAAAGATCAACTGGTTGTAAGTATTTGGCTTTATTTCTAGATTCTCTATTCTGTTCCATTGGTCTATGTCTCTACTTTTATACTAATACCATGTTGTTTCAGTTACTATAGGCTTGTAGCATAATTTGAAATTTGGTAATTTGATGCCTCCAGATTTGTTCTTTTTGTTTAGGATTGCATTAGCTATTTGAGCTTTTTTGGTTCCATATGAACTTTAGGATTATTTTTTCTATTCTGTGAAAAATGATGTTGGTATGTTGATGAATTGCATTGAATCTGTAGATTGCTTTGGGCAGTATGGTCATTTTCATGATATTGATTCTTCCAGTCCGTGAGCACGGAAAGTATTTCTATTTGTTTGTGTCATCTATGATTTATTTCAGCAGTGTTTTATAGTTCTCCTTGTAGAGATCTTTCACTTCCTTGGTTAAATATATTCCTAGGTATTTCAATTTTTTTTCATCTATTTTAAAAAGGATTGAGTTCTTTATTTGATTCTCAGTTTGGTCATTGTTGGTGTACAGCAGTGCTATTGATTTGTGTACATTGATTTTGTAACCTGATATTTTACTGAATTCATTTATCAAATCTAGAAATCTTTTGGAGGAGTCTTTAGGGTTTTCTAGGTATATAATTATATCATCAGCAAACAGAAATAGTTTTACTTCATCTTTTCCAATTTGGATGCCCTTTCTTTCTTTCTCTTGCCTGATTGCTTTTGCTAGGACTTCCTACCATAACTTTTGTAACATGGATCTATGGTTGCCAATTATATTGTCCATGCAAAGCAGGGTCTTTGTACTTGAAGTTTATATCACTATTCAGGAAGAACTTACTTAATTCTTTTAAGGGAATATGATAGAATTGGAAATGTCATGATTCTCTCGCTCTCTCTGACAATTTCAAAACTTTAGGGTATGTTTCTTGCAATATTTCACTTCTGGTACCAAATTATTTTTCATCTAGGCTTCTTTGGATTGAAAGTAAAACAAAGTCCAACAAAGGAAAATTTACCATCTCCTGGAACCATTAATGTAAATCCTAAATAATGTGGCTCCAGGATTGGTTAATTCAGTTACTTCACATTATTAAGGACCCAGGTTCTTTCAACCACTGATGTGTCACCTTTGTCCAATTGAAAGATGCTGCCACATTTTCTAACTTCCTATATAAACACAACAATATCCCTCTTGTGTGTTATTTTTAAAAGGAAAAAAAGCTTTTCCAGAATCTCCTTATTAGGCATCTTGTTTTGTCTCAGTGGCTAGGATTGCATTACATGCAATTCAAAAAATCTAAGCTCAATGAGAGAATAAATGTTGCCCATCTTGTTCACTTTTGTCTCCCTAGAATTCAGAACAATATCTGGTACTTATATTTAAATAAACTATAACAACCTATTTCATTTTATAATATACTAATGATAATAAAAACAATAATAGAAATAATATAGCACATCTGTTACAACCTGTATTCTGGAGCCAAATAGCCTGGTATTATTTTCTCTCTCTTTTTGGGTCTCAAATCAACAAAAGTTGATTAATCATGATCTTTCATTCATGATACACTCTGGTCATTCCTCCATATATAGATCAGTTGTTTATTTACTTATTTACTAACAGTGCAAGACATATTCATGAACTCATCACTCAAAACAAAAATCAGGACCTTGACAATAACCTACATCTAACTTTATGATTACCATTCTGATTCCCTGCCTGACCCCACCAAAGATAACAGTTCTAATGAACTAGTCTAGTGAATCATGTTTCAATATTCCCTAGATTTTCTTGATTTGTCTTTTATAGTTTATTAAATCTACATGTATCATAAAAATATTTTATTTTATTGTTTTCAACTTTACAAAAAGATTATAAACTTATACATAATATTTTGGGATTTTTTCACTTAATATTATATTTGCTGATTTTCACTCATATCTTTGCATGTCATTATAGTCTATTCACTTTAACTGCTATATAATAGTCCATTCTGTGAATATTCTGCCATGTGTTCTCCTACTTTCCTGTTGATTATCACTTGATTTATTTCATATATTTACTATTTTTTAAAGAGCTGCTGTAAATGTGCTGGCATAGCTCCCCACTGTATGCATACAAGAGCTTCTCTTTGATATTTACAGATCCATGTGGATTTGCTGGATTGTGAGGTACATGAATATTCAAACCTAGTGGGTAAAAAAAAAAAACTGTTTTCCAAAATGGTTGAACCAATTTACAAATCCAGTAGCAACGTCTGTGATAGCCTGTGGCTCCACTTCCACTTTGACATGTGATATTGTCCTTTCCCTGATTCCACTTTTTTCTATTGAGTTATTTGTGCTTTCTTTATAGACTTGTAGATCACACACACACACACACACACACACACACACCCCTCGTATTTTTGATCCAACCCCTTTCTTGTTTTCTGCTATATTTGGGGTAATCAATTTATCTGTGCCTTTGTTTTTCACCTATAAAATGAGGGGAAAGATGCTACCTACCTCATAGAGTTGTCTTGAGGAATAAATTAGTTAATATAGAGATGGCAATTCAAAGCATACCTGAAGTGCCACTAAAGTGTTAATTTTTATTTATTACATGGAAATTGCTATCTACTAGGCATTATTATACTGGAGCTCATTCAATCTCACAAAATCCTAGGAGATATCAAGTTTATCATTCCCACTTTACAAATAAACAAGTTAAGTCTTTAAAAAGTTAAATAACTGGCCCCAGATCACACAGCTAGAATATGGTAGGGCTAGAATGTGCCCCCAGATAGTCTCATACTGAACTTCAGAGTGCTTTTTAATCACTCTACCTTACTGCCTCTTTTTTCATCATGAAAAATGAAAAACTCTTGTGAAATTTTGCAAAGAGGAAAATACCACAGAAAGTAACATTTTGATTACCATGCTTATTACATATATGGAAAATATAGTTTCTACCTTGCAGAATTGTTATTTAAATTGATCTGAATTTTTGAATAGGAGTAAAAATTTACAGTAAAATGTTCTAGATAGATCAATTTACCTAAAATTGATCAATATAATATATATGGTATACAAGTAGCACATGATAGGTGGTCAGTTAGCAAATGCTAGTTATGATTATTATTTTCTCATATCTCACAAATCCAATGAGACAGAACTGCTACCCATCTTATCAATGGGAAAATGAAGCTCCAAGAAGATAAATAACTTGCTCAAAGTTATGCGTTATCAGAGTAGTTGTAGACCCATAAGCGTGACTTATTGCCTACACACATCTGCAAAATGCTATATTTTACTATAGAAATTGCTAAATTTCTCTAGTCCAAAGAACAATAATTACATAGCCTAGATGGGAAAAAACAAATATGAACAACCGTCATTATTAACAAATGGCCTAACAATGACAGAAAATGATTAATTCAAATTTTAGGCAAATTGATCTACCTAGAACATTTTACTGTAAATTTTTACTCCTATTCAAAACTCAGATCATTGTTTTTATGATGCACACAATAAAGAAATTAACATATTTGTAGGGCTCTTTAATAAATATATATACACTCTAATGACTGATAAATATCGAGAATGGGAAATATGGTGTTAGAATATCAAATCCCATGGTGTAACATTCATTTTTTTAACCATTTAAGGGCAATTTACATATATTATAGTTATTTATCCTTAAATAGTTCAGAGCATATTCTTAGTACAAGATATTTTCTTATGTAATCACAGTGCAACTATTAGCCTCAGGAAATTTAACACTGACACAGTACTTTTTGTCTAGGTTAGTGTCCATATTTTAATTCTGTTAATTGGCTCAATAGAGACCTTTATAACATTTTGCCCCTTCAATACAAGATCTAGTCTAGGGCCAGGTATTGCAATTAGTTATGTCTCTTTAGCCTCCTTTATTTACTCTGGAGATGGTTTATAGGTCTTTTAAAATTTTTTATTGATACATAGTATTGTACATTTTTATAGGGTACATATTTGAGATCTAAAGAAGTTAATCTCATGGAGGTAGACATTAGAATGACAGTTATCTTCTTTTTAGTGATCTACTTTATCTTCTTTACCTCTCTGTCTACTTAAATTATGTGATAATCATCTTCAAATATTTAAAAGGCTTTGTATTGAAAAACGAATTAGGTTTGTTCCATATGGCTCTGTAAAAGAGATCTAAGACCAATGGCAGACTGTATAGGGAGATAATAACATTATTAGCAATAATAATAAGCTAATATTTATTAAGCATTTATTATCCATTAAGCACTGTGACAAGTACTTCATTTGAATCATCTCATTTAATTCCAACAATGATGCAAGTGGTAGGTTTCACTCTGTAAGAGAGAAAACAGGAGGCTGGAGAAGTTAAATAATTTGTTAAATAATTTATGACTGACAAGCAGTGGATAGTAACCCAGGACTGCTGAAGTCTAAAATGCATATTCTCTACCATAGTGGAATATGCTTTAAAAGAAGAAAAGCTTTGAAACTGAACTGTCCAAAGAGCCATTTCCCCATCATTAGTGACATAAAAGAAAGGGCGACCTAAAAGAAACCATTTGACTGGGATCTTACTGAAAAGGTTTACATATTTATTAATTTAAGCCAGATTTATTAAGTGACTATAGGAGTCACATAATTTTACAAGTTAATGATTAAATGAAAGTCAACATTGTTTCAAGAAAGTAAATTTAAATGTAAGGTAGAAAATTGAACTGAATGATTTTTTTAGTTTCTCTAGCCTTGTAATTCTGTGACTCATTATTTCCCTATGCCAAATAATGCCAGTAGTTACTAAAACAATAAAACTAAAGGAAATTGTCAATTCAGCTAGCCAATTTCCCTCTTTCCCAATATATTACCAACTCTCCTAGTCAATATGCTGATTAATTATGTTCAACACCACCCAAAATTGAGAAGTGAAATCCAGGCATTCCTACTGAGTTTGAAACTGATGCTGAAACTTCAAGCTGTGATGTAGCTGTGAACTGCCTATCTCCTAAATATTTCATATACTTTCCCTGCCATTTTGTCAGGGATGGAAGATAATCCATTTTTCTGCATGAAATCATCATTTCATTTCCTGTTGTCAGGCTAGATAGCTTATCTATTTTGATAACAAAAGATGTAGATACCACTTTTGTTTCCTCCATTTACCAAACATTATGAGACATTTCCCTACTAATTACTGAACAAATTGAAAAGAGTAAGACAAGTGCCAACCTTCCCTGATTTGTTCATAAAAAACCTTTTGAATGCTTTGTACACTTTGGGAAGATTTTATAACAAAAGTAGTTTTGAGAAAAAATCATTTGTGGTCATTTTTGTATTTTGTAGTTTCTGACAAGAATACATCCACAATGGAGGATGGTTCCATAGTAATCAGATTCTATTTGTTCTTTGCATTTGATTGGAAAGTGGCAATCGATTATTACAAGGTTGAGTAGTAAACATTATGACCAACTTGTGCTTTATGAGATGGCTGTAGGTCACACCACAACAATAGAAAAGCAAGAAAACACTTTGTGTGCCATTGAAAAAAAGGTGTGAAACTTACAATGGTTCCACCATTGCCTACAGTGGTTTTGCATCAGATTGGTCCATAAAGCTTTGAAAATAACATACACTGCAAGCTCGCCTTTGTGCTTTCTAATTCAAGAGGGTTGGGGTGAGCCAAGTCCTCAGAAATGTATTTGAAGTCTTCAGATGAGTCTGATGTACTCTCCTAGTGGAGAATTGTTGATTTGCCTGATAAAGTACAAAATCCTGCATGCCTACATCAAAACATCTGATGTATCCCATAAATATATATACTTACCACGTACACACCAAAATTAAAAATTAAATAAATAAAAAACAAAAACAAAATTCTTAGCATGGTCACTAGACTCATGATGCTTAGCATCACATACCAGCCCCATTTCCAAACTACTTCAAGACTTATGCTTAAGTCATACTCAATTACTTGTGGTTTCTTGAAAGCATCGTGCTGTTTTTCATGATGCTCCTTTCCCTGGATTAAACTTTTCCCCTTGCATTCTATTCTGGTTTTTTTTCCCCATTGTATACTTGGAGCTTTCTTTCTTTCTTCTTTCTTTCTTTCTTTCCTTCTCTCTTTCACTCTCTCTCTTTCTCCCTCTCTCTCTCTCTTTCTCTCTTTCCTTCTTCTCTCACTCTGTCACCCAGGCTGGAGCACAGCTCACTTGCTGCCTCAACCTCCCAGGCTCAAATGATGTTCCCATCTCAAGCTCCCCGAGCATTCTATTCTTATTTTAAGACCTAGTCCAGGGGGAGGGACGAGACGGCTGATTAGAAGCAGCTGAGGTCCACAGCACTCACAGAGTGAAATGAAAAGGGGCAAGTGAATTCAACACCTTTAACTGAAATATCCAGGTTCTCGCATTGTAACTGAATAGGCAAGCAGCTTGGACCCACCGAGGCAACAGCCCACCCAGGAGTAGTCTGGAGCCAAAGGAACCCGCACCCCCAGCCAGGGGATGCTGTGAGTGATTCTGTGACCCACCAGCAAAGCCACGCTTCTCTTATGGATCTTTGCAACCTGAAGAACAGGATGCATGAGCCCACACTACCAGGGTCCGATACACAGAGCTGAGTCTCTGCAAAACAACGGCTCAAGCGCACACAGGGACCAAGGAGCTTTGCGTACTGAGGACCTGGATTCCTGCCAAAGCGGAAAATCCATCCATACACATCCCTAGGAAGGGGGTTGAATACAGGGAGCCAAGTAGTGTTGTTCTACGGACCCCACTTCCACGGCAGCTCACAAGTTAAGACCCACTGGCTTGGAATCCCAGTGAGCCAAGGCAGAGGGCTGAAGTCCACCCGAGTCAGGGACTGTGTTCCCGGAAGGAGGGGCAGCTGCCATCTCTGTGGTTTGGGGGAAACAGTCATTCTAGCTTGCCTGCTGTGGAGAGTCCAGATGGCCCAGAAAAGGAGGGGCACCCCATGGAACAGTGCAGTGGCCTTGCCAGATTGGGGCCAGACTGCTTCTTTAACTGGGCCCAACTCACTCCTCCTTACTGGGGAATCGGGGCCAGAGGGGAGGGGGTTAGGGGGAGGGCTGGGAGGGTCTTCAGTTCAGCAGACAAGAGATCTGACCTCTCCCTGGGAGGGAGCTCCCAAGGGGAGGGATGGTCGCTATCTCTGCAGTTTCCTAACCTCAGCCATTCCATCCTGCTGGCTGTGAAGAAAACAGGCAGTCCAGATGAAGAACGGTCACTCCCAGCTCAACACACCTGCTCTATTAAGAAGCAACCGGACTGCTTCATTGGGTGGGTTCCTGAACTCATCCCTCCTGACAGGGTGAGATCTTCCAGCAGGGGATCCCAACCACCTCTACAGGAGAAGCCAAGGAGACTGGAGGCTGGAGCGGACCCCCAGAAAACAGCAGCATTCCTACAGTAGAGTGGTCTGACTATTCAAACAAACAAACAGAAAACAGTATCAACAAGTGAAAGACCCCACAAAAACCCCACTCAAAGATCAGCAACTTCAAAGATCAAAGGTAGATAAGCCCACAAAGAGAGAAAGAATAAACACAAAAATGCTGAAAACTCAAAAAGCCAGAGTGCCCCTCCTCCTACAAATGACCACAACACCTCTCCAGCAAGGGCACAGAACTGGGATGGGGCTGAGATAGATGAATTGACAGAAATGGGCTTCAGAAGGTAGGTAATAACAAGTTTTACCGAGCTCAAGGAACATGTTTTAACCCAAAATTGATCAGTTAGTAGAAAGTAAAATACTCCTCAGCAAATGCAAAATAACTGAAATCATAACAGTCTCTCAGACCACAATGCAATCAAATTGGAACCAAGATTAAGAAATTTATTCAAAACCACACAATTACCTAGAAATTGAACAACCTGCTTCTGAATGACTCTTGGGTAAATAATGAAATTAAGGCAGAAATCAAGAAGTTCTTTGAAACTAATGAGAACAAAAAGACAACATACAAGAATCTCTGGGATGAAGACAAAGCAGTGTTAAGAGGGAAGTTTATAGCACTAAATGCCCACATCAAAAAGCTAGAAAGATCTCAAGTTGACAAACTAACATCTCAACTAAAAGAAACTAGAGAACCAAGAGCAAACAAACCCCAAAGCTAGCCTGCTTTGACAAGATGTAACCAAGATCAGAGCCGAGCTGAATGAGACAGTGACACAGAAAACCCTTCCAAAAATCAATGAATCCAGGAGCTAGTTTTTTGGAAAAATAAAATAAAATAAAATAGAAGACTGCTAGCTAGGCTAAGAGAGAAGAATCAAATAAACACAATTGGAAACGATAAGAGGGATATCACCACTGACCCCACAGAAATACAAACAAATATCAGAGAATACTATAAACACCTCTATGCACCTAAACTAGAAAAATCTAGAAGAAACCAACAATTTCCTAGACAAAGGCACCCTCCATAAACCAGGAAAAAATTAAATTCCTGAATAGACAAATAATGTGTTCTGAAATTGAGGCAGTAATAAATAGCCTACCAACCAAAAAAAGCCCAGGACCAGACAGAATCACAGCTGAATTCTACCAGAGGTACAAGGAAGAGTTGGTACGATTTCTACGAAACTATTCCAAAAAATCGAAGAAGAATGACTCCTCCTTAACTTGTTATATGAGACCAGCATCATCCTGATACCAAAACCTGGAAGAGATACAACAAAAAAAGAAAACTTTCTCAATAAAATACTGGCAAACCAAATCCAGCAGCACATCAAAAGTTTATCCATCGTGATCAAGTTGGCTTCATCCCCAGGATGCAAGTTTGGTTTGACATATGCGGATCAATAAATGTGATTCATCACATAAACAGAACTAAAGACAAAAAACGCATAATTATCTCAATAGAGGCAGAAAAGGCCTTCAGTAAAATTCAACATCTCTTCATGTTTAAAAACTCTCAATAAACTAGATATTGAAGGGACATACCTCAAAATAATAAGAGCTATATATGACAAACCCACAATCAATATCATATTGAATGGGAAAAAGCTGGAAGCATTCACCTTGAAAGCCAGCACAAGAGAAGGATGCCCTGTCTCACCACTCCTATTCAACATAATAATGGAAGTCCTGGCCAGGGCAATCAGATAAGAGGTAGAGAAAACGTATTCCAATAGGAAGAGAGGAAGCCAAATTATCTTTGTTTGCAGATGACATGATCCTATATCCAGAAAACCCCATCATCTCAGCCCAAAAGCTTAAGCTGATAAGCAAGTTCATCACAGTCTTGGGATATATAATCAATGTGCAAAAATTGCTAGCATTCCTATAAACCAACAACAGGCAAGCAGAGAGCCAAATCATGAATGAACTCCTATTCACAATTACCACAAGAAGAATAAAATACCTAGGAATATGACTAACAAGGGAAGTGAAGGACCTCTTCAAGGAGAACCACAAACCACTGCTCAAAGAAATCAGACATTACAAACGAATGGAAAAACATTCCATACTCACGGATAGGAAGAATTAATATTTTGAAAATGGGCATACTGCCCAAAGCAATTTACAGATTCAATGCTATTCCCATTAAACTACCATTGACCTTCTTCACAGAATTAGAAAAACCTATTTTAAAATTCATATGGAACGAAAAAAGAGCTTGAGTACCCAAGGCAATCCTAAGAAAAAGGAACAAAGCTGGAGGCATCACACTACCCAACTTCAAACTACACTACAAGGCTACAGGAACCAAAACAGCATTGTACTTATACAAGAACATACACATAGACCAGTGGAACACAATACGGAACCCAGAAATAAGACTGCACACCTACAACCATCTGATCTTAGACACACCTGACAGAAACAAGCAATGGGAAAAGGATTCCTTCTTTAATAAATGGTGCTGGGAGAACTGGCTAGAACTGGCTGCCTTCCTTATGCCATATACAAAAATGAAATCAAGATGGATTAAAGACTTAAACATATACCCAAAACAATAAAAACTCTAGAAGAAAATCTAGGCAGTACCATTCAGAACATAGGCATGGGCAGCACTTTCATGACAAAGACTCCAACAGCAATAGCAACAAAAGCAAAAATTGACAAATGGGATCTAAAGAGCTTCTGCACAGCAAAAGAAACTATCATCAGAGTAAACAAACTATCTACAAAATAGAGGAAAATTTTTGCAATCTACACATATGACAATGGTCTAATATCCAGCATCTACAAGGAACTTAAACATATTTACAGGAAAACAACAAACAACCCCATTTAAAAAGTGAGCAAAAGACATGAAGAGACACTTCTCAAAAGAAGACATACATGTGACCAAAAAACATATGAAAAAAAGTTCAACATCACTGATCATTAGAGAAATGCAAATGAAAACCACAATGAGATACCACCTCATACCAATCAGAATTGCTATTATTAAACTAACAAATTATTAAATGTTGGTGGGAGTGTACATTAGTTCAACCATTGTGGAAGACAGTGTAGTGATTCCTCAAAGACCTAGAGGCATAAATACTATTTGACCCAGCAATCCCATTACTGGTTATATACTCAGAGGAATATAAATCATTCTATTATAAAGATACAGCCAGGTGTGGTGGCTCACACCTGTAATCCCAGCACTTTGGGAGGCCGAGGTGGGTGGATCACCTGACGTCAGGAGTTCGAGATCAGCCTGGCCAACATGGAGAAACCTTGTCTCTACTAAAAATACACAAGAATTAACTGGGTGTGGTGGCAAGCACCTGTAATCCCAGCTACTCAGGAGGCTGAGACAGGAGAATCGCTTGAACCTGGCAGGCGGAGGTTGCAGTGAGCCTAGTTCCCACCACTGCACTCCAGCCTAGGGCATGGAGCGAGACTGTGTCTCAAAAAAAAAAAAAAATCTTTTTTTTTAATGTTTGTTTGGCTGCATAAATGTCTTCTTTTGAGAAGTGTTGAGTTCATATCCTTTGTAGGGACATGGATGAAGCTTGAAACCATCACTTCAGCAAACTAACACAATAATAGAAAACCAAACAGTGCATATTATCCCTCATAAGTGGAGTTGAACAATGAGAACACATGGACACAGGGAGGGGAATATCACACACCGCGGCCTGCCGGGGGTGTGGGAGGTTAGGGGAAGGATAGCATTAGGAAAAACACCTAATGTAGTTGACGGGTTGATGGGTGCAGCAAACCACCATGGCATGTGTATACCTATGTAACAAACCTGCACGATCTGCATATGTATCCCAGAACTTAAAGTATAATAAAAGAAAAAAAAAGATACATGCACACATATGTTCCTTGCGGCACTATTTACAGTAGGAAACTCATGGAATCAACCTAAATGCCCATCAACGATAGACTGGATAAAGAAAATGTGGTACATGTAATACTATGTAGCCATAAAAAGGAATGAGATCACATCCTTTGCAGGGACATGGATGGAGTTGGAAGCCACTATTCCCAGCAAACTAACGCAGGAACAGAAAACCAAACACCACATGTTCTCACTTATAAGTAGGATCTGATTAATGAGAACACATGCACACAGGGAAGAGAATAACACACACTGTGGCTTGTTGGGGGTTGGGGGTGGCAAGGGTAGGGAGAGCATAAGGAAGAATAGCTAATGGATACTGGGCTTAATACCTGGGTGATGGGTTGATCTGTGCAGTAAACCACCATGGCACACGTTTGCCTATGTAACAAACCTGCACATCCTGCATAGGTACCCCGGAACTTAAAATAAAAGTTGAGAAAAAGAAAAGGAAATTCAAGCTGAAAAAAAAATGTCTAGGGAAAGCAAAACAGCCAACTAAGGTAGTAAATGCCTCAGCAAAGCTTGATAATAGTAATATGAAAAATCTTGCATGTGTGATTTCATTTCATAAACCCCATCAGTAATGGGATGAATAAAGATTTCTTACCTGGAAAGAAAAAAAAAGACCTAGCCCAAGAATCATCACCTCTCTCACACTTTCCTAGTCACCCCCAAGAAAAATTTATACCCTGTTCTAAATCTTTATTCTACCTTATAACTTTAAAACATCATTGTAATTAACACACTGTATTGTCACTATTTATCTACATCTCTGCCTTCTCCACTAGGCTGTGAGCTCCTAGAAATCAAAGCCCATAACCTGTTCATCTTTTTCTTCATTGTAAATAAAACAATTCTCTGCTAATGGTAGGTATTAAATAATATTTAATGAATGAACAAATGAATGAATGAGTGAATGGAATTAGCATTCATCTAGTCTTTCAAGACAGAAATATGAATCTTAGATTCCTCTCTCCTATTCAGTTGCCACAGTAATAAAGTTCTACAGATTCCACCACTGTAGTATTTGTTTTAATAGTTGATTCCTCTCCTTCCCCATTGCAAATGCATAAATTGTCTTCCACAGACTAGTGCCACCTTAACACCTTTCTATGATACCACACAGTCTTCAGCAAAAAGGCTTAACACTCTATGATGCTACACAAAGCCGTTTCCACTCTTATCCACATGTTTCTAGGCCTCAGTTCTTATCATCACTACAAATACAGCCTAGAGTACACCTACACGGAACTGCCTCCAAAATGGGTCATTACCTCTATCTTACCTCTGTGCTTTTGGATATATTTCTTCTTCCCTTCTTAGATATTTTTTCTTCTTCTCTGCCTAAATAGGTTCTACCTGCCATTTAAAAAAAAAAAAATCAGCTCAACTGTTTAGAGTCCCTGGAAAGGCTCAGCAAATTGTCAACCTTCTGGGTTGGGCTAGGAGCATGGTCTTCTTCTGGCTTCCTATAACTCCCAGTGCATCCTTCTAGGCTCAGGCCATTACATCAATGATTTATCTGTCTGTCTTTCCCAGAAGACTAAGGAATTTTCTAAAGAAGAGATTCTAGAAGAGGTATACTAGCACCTAGTACAAGCACACTGCATGCGATTCAACAACTCTACCAGTTGTATTGGTAATGTAACTTAAGACTTATCTTACATCAATTTTTTAAAATTGTATTTAGTTTGAAGGATGTAAATACAGTTTTTCTTAATATTACCTGGAAAACATTTTAATGAAGGATACTTACATTGTAATGAAAGATGAAATTTGAGAATTAAAAATCAAGAGCCATTTTATCATGAAAACATCTTGCAAGGGGATTTTTGCAGAACATACCTACAGAACTGAAGGCCTTTCACAATCAAAACACAGTGCCAGACACAGGGGATCCAAAGATTATTTCTACCCTCAAGCAGTTGGCAGCTGAGTTTAATAATTAATTAAGAAATGAAATCATCAGTATTAATCAATAGTATTTAGGCACAAACATCATCAGTAGCAATTTTGCACTGCGACGCAGAAGTTCAAACTCATGTGTTCTCCCTGCTTTTTTTCTAATTGTGAATTTTGCTCGATTAAAAAGATGACTCTGTAAGAGTCTTCAATTCACTTATTTATTCATTCATTTAATAAATATTTCCTGACCATGTTCTACATAAGGCACTTTGCCAAGCACAGATGGTACAAAAGAGAAATAAGACAAATACTTTTCCTTGGAGGCACTTTTAAGGAGAACAGATAAATATAATAAATGTAGTAAGCCTAAAAACAACATTAACTCTCCATGAAAATTATGAAAAGCTTCTCAGCTTCTCAGCATAACATTTAACTTGAGTTTTGAGGAAGAAGTTAGAGTTTACCAGAAATTTTATTATTAGAGGAAATGATAGTGTTTAACATGGAATTTGTTTTTACTGCGCACACTAATCAATATAAGCCTCTAGCCATGCAGGCACAATTAACAACCAATTAAAGTGACAACTTTCCTAGAGATGGGTGTTCTGGCATTTTTCTGAGTAGTATCTCTCAGATTATTTTCCCAGGCACTTGGATTTCTTTTAGTTTTCTTTTTTTTTTTTCAGTTGACAAATAATAATTGTATATATTTATAGGGAACAATGTGATGTTTTGATATATGTATACATTGTAGGAAGATTAAATGAAGTTAATTAACATCCATAACCTCACCTACTTGCCTTTTTAATTTATTTTAATTGACAAAAATCATATATATTTATCATGTATGTTTTGAGATGTGTATACATAGAGGAAAGGCTAAATCAAGCTAATTAATGTGTGCATTACCTATTTTCAAGAATACAATATGTTATTAACTATATTCACCATGTTGTGCAATAGATCTCTTAAACTGATTCCTTTGATTTCACTGAAATTTTGTATCCTTTAACCGACATCTCCTCAACCACCCTCTCATTCCCCCAGTAAGCACCAATCTACTCTCTACTCCTATGAGTTCAAATTTTTTAGATTTCACACACAAGCAAAATCATGCAGTATTTGTCATTCTGTAAGACACTTGAATTTAAAGAAAAGTTCTCTCAATATAGACTCCTCAGGAGTTCTAAATGCCAAATTATTCATTTTCTATATTTTACATATATTAACTAAAGGAGTTTTAACAAACCATTTATAAGTACATGTGTAGGAAACACTCAACAAACTATATTTTTCTATGCCATAAAGTCTTTGACTTGAGAACAATTCTACTGTCACTAGATTTTGCAAACATGGGCTTTCCAATGCCTTTAAAATATTCATGAAGGAGAAAAACTTTTGCAACACTTTCAAAAAGTAGAAGACGTTTTGGTGAACAGTTGGTCAATGCATTTTAAATTCCCAGCTAGGATGAAGGAGGAAGACTCATGCAATATACCAATTTTGGTTATTTTTTTTCTTTTTAAATTTGATTTTTCTAATTATAAATATAACAGAGTCACATTGTGGAAAATTGGGAAAATACAGAAAAATAATGATCATAATGGCTGTAATTTACTGAATACTTTCTCTGTGCCCAGCATTATGCTTTACATACTTTATCTCATATAATATTCATCACCACCCAGTGAGATGTGTATTATAATTATCTTCATTTTTACAGAAAAGGAAAAAGGACTTAAAGTGACTTAGAGACACCAGTGAAGGATGGAGCATCTTAATGGCAGAACTGATCAAGTTGAAGAAATAACCAGTAAGCTCAAAAACATTACTAAAAAATACACAGAGGAGAAAAAAGAAAATGAAAAGGAGCAAAGGACAATTTGTTCTTTGGTACAGCATCAAAAGAGCAAATGAAAGAGTTATTGGCCTTCAAGAGGGAGTAAAGAAAAAGAGAGGAATACAAAGGCTATTCAAAGAAATAATAACAGACCACTTTCGAAACATAGAGAAAGACATAAATATCCAGATACAAGAAGGTCAAAGATCACCAAGAAGATTTAACCCAAGTAAGACTACCTTAAGGCATATAATAACCAAAATCTCAAAGGTGAAGGGCAAAGAGAGTGTCTAAAAACAGCAAGAGAAAAGAAGCAAATAACATATAAAGCAGCTCCAATACATCTAGCAGCAGACTTCTCAGTGGAAACCTTACAGGACAGAAGGGAGTGGGATGACATATTCAAAGTGCTGAAGAAAAAACTGCTCGCCAAGAATACTGTGTACAACAAATCTATCCTTTAATAATCAAAGAGAAATACAGACAAATAAAAGCTGAGGACACTTATCACCATTTTACAAAATGGGTCACCAGACCCATCTTACAAGAAATGCTGAAGGGAGTTCTTCCATCTGAAAGAAAAGGATGTTTACATGCAACAAGAAAACTTCCGAAGATACAAAACTCACGGATTAAAGTATATAGTATAAAGCATATAGACAAATTCAGAATACTCTAATACTGTAACTGTGGTGTGCAAACTGCTTATATCTTTAGTATGCAGACTAGAAGACAAAACTATTTAAAATAGTAATAACTACAACAATTTGTTAAGAGATAGGCAATATAAAAATATACAAATTGAGACATCCAAAAGTAAAAATGTAGGGAATCTGGAGTTAAAGTGTAGGGTTTTTTAGAGTTTGTTTCTTTCTTTCTTTTATTCTTTGTGGTCAAAGTTAAGTTGTCCTTGGTTTAAAATAACTTGTAACTATAAAAAGTTTTTGTAAGCTTCATGACACAACAGAGAAGGATAACACAAGATTTCGAACAGAATGTCTGATTCCAAAGGCTTCAAACTTAATCATCTTCCACAAGGCTACCACCACTCCATCTAATTGCGTATTTTCTTTCTTTGCTTAATCAATTTATTAGCTTAATTATTTAAATGTTTCACTGTGAATTTGTGCTAGGCACTATACTAGGTGCTGGAGAATACAGGGTTAAGTAAAACGACCCAGTCTCTGCCATCCCATCTGCATTCTAATGGAAATAGTAGACTTCGCACAACTAATTACGAATGTGATGAGTATAACAAAGGAAAAGTGTGAAGTGGTTTGGGAGCTTATAATAAAGGGGCCAAATCTAATCTGGTGGATTACAGGCTTCCCCAAGCCACCTATATATGCACTTGTTTACACATAATTAAGTCACACTGTTTTTGCAATTTTATATGTTGCTTTGGTCATATAACTCTATATCCTGAGCACTTACTGAGTAATTAAATATTATTTGTTTCAACTGCCTACATAATATTTAGACATGGGAATGCATTCATTTATTTCACCATTTTATATTATTAGATATTTTACTACTTTCCCATTTTTCTTTATTATAGACAACAATACAGTCAATATTACTGTGCATAAATCTCTTTATATATGTTAAATAATTTTTCATGGGGAAAGTATCCCCAAATTTGAAGGTTTTGGATACTTAGAGTATTGAAGAATTTTAAATGTACATTTGCTAGATGGATGAATGTATAAACAAATGGGGGAAAAAAGCATATTATCACCATTTCAATTTGAAAGAGATTTGTGGCCATTCTGAGGAAGGGAAATGTATCACTATATAGTTCTTGTTATGACTGAAATCCGAAGTGTCATTTTTGACAGCAAAAAATTAAAAAGCATTGGCACCTTCATCAATCACACTTCTGTGTGTGGTTTTGTACAGAACCACATTTCATCATTAGCATAAAACAAGACCCTCTTCCTCAATGCCTAGCACCAAAACTCTGGGTGCCACCCAATCACCAATAGGGAATTCTACTTGTGAATTTCATGCATGCTGTCTATTATCCCCACTAAGGGATAAGAGCTCTGGAGACCAGCTATGTGACCACGGACACTTTTCTTAACTCCTTAGGTTCTAACTTCCTTATTTAGAAAATTAGGAATAAAATCTCTGGCTTTGTGACTATTAAGAATATTAAAAGATAAAAGAGGGATAATATACATGTGCTGCACACCAACAGTGTATGAACTGTGTAAGGGCCTTCATTATATATAATGCCTACCAGTGGTGACTCAAGTAGCATTCAGACTATTTGTTAAGAAAGAAAAAAATGTGGGAAGAAGGGATCAGGGAATAAGTGGATAATAGCTAAAGAAAATAAGTCTTCTTTTTGAGGTGATAAGAATGTTATGAAATTGACTATGGTGATGGTTGCACATATCTATGAATACACTAAAAACCTAGTAATTGTGCGGTTTAAATGAGTAAATTTGATGGTACATGAAATATATCTCAATAAAGCTACTCTGTAAAAGTAAGTTATTAAGCAGCAATGTAGCCCTAGTCAGACAGATTCTGACCCAAGCAAAACTATGTTTTAATTAAGTTGATAAATATTTATTAAGCATCTGCTGTGTGTCAGGAACTATACTAGATGGCAAGAAGATAGTGACAGATAAGCCAAATAAATCAAAGCCCTAAGGGAGCTAAAAAAGGGAGTATATATATGAATATATAATATTCAAGCATGATGATAAGTACTATAAAAATAAAGAAAAAGATTAAAGACTATTTTAAGGAAGGTGATTTGGGAAGATAGCTCTTCAGAGCTACCATGTAAACAGAAAACTGAATTAAATAAAAAAGGAGTTGAGGCAAAGGAAGTGGAAAATATACTGGCCCTGGGATTTTAAAATGAGCATGGCTCATTCAAGAAATAAAAATGCTGGCCGGGCGTAGTGGCTCACGCCTGTAATCCCAGCACTTTGGGAGGCCGAGGTGGGCGGATCACGAGGTCAGGAAATCGAGACCATGCTGGCTAACACGGTGAAACCCCGTCTCTACTAAAAATACAAAAAATTAGCAGTTGCGAGGACGGGCGCCTGTAGTCCCAGCTACTCGAGAGGCTGAGGCAGGAGAATGGCGTGAACCCGGGAGGCCGAGTTTGCAGCGAGCCGAGATCGCGCCACTGCACTCCAGCTTCGGCGACAGAGCAAGACTCCGTCTCAAAAAAAAAAAAAAAAAAAAAAAAAAAAAACAGAAAAAAATAAATAATGCTGATGTGACTGGAGCATACTGAGTCAATCATCTCCAAGTTTGTGCCTCTACCAGACTCAATACCTGCTTCTTAAATATATTCCCATTATAAACCAAATTCTTTGCCTATGGCACAATTTCACCGAAAATAATTTAGAATTACAGTACCACTTAGGAGAATTTTTGATATAACCAGGATTCTCCATCTTGGAGGTTTTATTTTTTTATTTTATTTTATTATTTAATTATTTAGAGACGGAGTCTCCCTTTGTTGCTAGGCTGGAGTGCAGTGGGGCGATCTTGGCTCACTGCAACCTCCGCCTCCCGGGTTGAAGAGATTCTCCCGCCTGAGCCTCCCGAGTAGCTGGGACTACAGGCACATGCCACCATGTCCAGCTAATTTTTGTATTTTTAGTAGAGACGGGGTTTCACCATGTTGGCCAGGATGGTCTGGATCTCTTGACCTCATGATACGCACATCTTGGAGGTATCTTACAGCAAAAGGCAGCAAAATCTCTAATGATTAATGGTCTTCCTTTTTCTATTGGAATAAAGAAATCTCTAAACAAAATTCTTCACTGAAGTTTATTATTATGTTCATGAGAAACCTCTTTGCCCAAAGCTAATAAAATTTGTGAACATTTTAGAAAATTTCACTTCTGAATCATCAAAAACTTGTTTCTCTTGTCATTGCCTATACCCAACAGTACCATTTCTTACTTCTGATAGCCCTCCAACTGTTCCTTTTAATCCTTTTCTAAAGCGAGAAGGATTATCTTTCAGATCCTCTTCCCTTTTCCTCCAATTCTCCTAGTCTTAAACCATCTTTCCCCCAACTGATTTCATCCTAAAAGTCACAATTCCATTAAAGACAAGATTACTACCAGCCTGAGCAACATAGCAAGACCCTGTCTCTACAAAAAATAAAAATAATTAACTAGGCATGGTGGTGTGCACCTGTAGTCCCAGCTACTTGAGAGAAGAAACAGGAGGGTCATTTGTGCCCAGGAATTGGAGGCTGTAGTGAGCTATGACTGTGCTACTGTGCTCCAGCCTGGGCAACAGAATCAGACCCTGTCTCTAACTAATGATAACAATAACGTCACCAAAACAGGAATAAATACTTAGAAAGCAGATTTTAAACTCTACCTTCAGTCTTACTCATAGGCAATCACCACATATTTTCCCAAATCCTCAGAGGAAAGAAACATTTACTGAAGAACTTTAATAATATTGGGAACTCACCATCCCAACCTCCCTGATCTATATATATATTATATATATAAAATAAATATATATGTAATATATATAATATATAATATATATTATATTATATATAATAAAATATATTATATATTATATAATATATAATATAATATATTATATATTATATTATATATTATATAATATATAATATAATATATTATATATTATATAATATATAATATATTATATAATATATATAATAACTAATATTTTTCTTAGTATACCTATTCAATATTCAATGCTAAGTCAGGCGCGTGCACACACACACACACACACACACCCCTTACTGGAAATACTTTTAAATGTGAAGTTATTCTTGATGTCTAGCAAAGAGAACAGGGATGGAGAAAAGGCACAAAATGTGAGACAGCCCTTACCTAGGATTATACTTGCTGTAACTCCAGCAAAGAATGAGTGGATAATAATATAGTCCTGCAAGCAAAGAAAGGGCAAACTCAACAGAGGTTTTAGAAATCACCTTTTCAATAACTTCAGTCAATATTCAGGTAGGTCCACAGTCCAGTGTTTTGCAGGACTATCATTATTTTGTTTAAATTTTATTTTTTTATTATTTTTATTGATATATAACTGGTGAACATATTTTCAAGGTGCAAGTAATAATTTGATATATTCATATAATGTGTAAAGGTCAAATCACGATAATTAGGATTTCCATCACCTTAAATATTTATCTTTAATTTAGAAACATTCAAATTATTTTTTCTAGCTACTTTAAAATGTAAAATGGGTTACTGTTAACTATAGTCACCCTACTTATCTATAGATCACTAGGATCACTAGGTCTTAGTTCTTCTATCTAACTTTATATTGCAACCATTAATAGACCTCTTTTCATAACCCCCTCTCCTACCGCTATCCTCATTTTTTATGAATGGTCTTAAGCCAGAAATATAGGACTTGGTGTATAAACAAATACTAAGTGGAAAATAATTCTAACAGACCTTTAGCAGTTGCCCAAACCTATTGAGAGGATCTTAGAGCAAAATAGAATATGGCCCAAAACAGGTTAATGGCTGTGCAAAATAAAGTAAGTGAATGGCTCCACACCGTCTTGGATTCTCCCAAACGGTGAGCCCATATGCAGATAGAATCATAGACTTTTGGGATTGTTCATGATTTGTGGTGCTTTGAAAAGAGTAATTGTTTCTTTTTTATACATATTTTTATAGATTTAGGGACTACAAGTATAGTTTTGCTACGGGGATATATTGTGTAGTGGTGAAGTCTGGGCTTTTAGTTTTACCATCGCCCAAATAGTGTACAATGTACCCATCAAGTAATTTATCATACCTTACACCCCTCCCACCCTCCCACCATTCTGAATCTCCAGTGTCTATCATTCTACTCTTTACGTCCATATGTACACATTATTTAGCTTCTACTTATAAGTGAGAGCATGTGGTATTCAATTTTCTGTTTCTGAGTTATTTTACTTCAGATAATAGCCTCCAGTTCCCTCTATGTTGTTGAAAATACATTATTTTATTTTTTATGGCTAAGTAGTATTCCATGGTGTCTGTGTGTGTGTGTGGGTGTGGGTGTGTGTGCGTGCACAACACACTACATTTTCCTTATCCAGTTATCCATTGGTAGGCACTTAAGTTGATTCTATATCTGAGCTACTGTGAATAGTGCTGTGATAAACATACAAGTACAGGTATCTTTTTGATATAATGATGTCTAGAAAAGAGTAATTGTTTCTAAATAGAAAATGGAAACTTATCAAAACTGTTTAAGTGGTCAAGGAACTTCCAGATGCCCTAATGCTGACAAAGAAAGTAGCTACTCTAAAAGCAAAAATGCTTTTATATATAAATGTTCTGGAGGCTAAAGGACACAATCTAGCCCATTATTATGCCAAGCAAATCGTCCTTATAAAGGTATTGACTTGTGATACTCCCCCAAATATGTGGATTTGGGAAGTGTTCAAATAAGCCATCATAGAAGGTCAAAATTCAGCCCCAACATCAAAAAACAAATACTGAAAACTATATAACTTGTATGCTAAGATCCTACATGAAATAAACATCACAGCAAGAACAAACTGGCCACCATTATAAACCAGCACTGTTAGGGGAATTTGGGAAAAGTCATCAGGATTTCTCGACCATATGTCTTACCTGTCAAAACATAATCCTGGCAAAATTGTAAGGAAGAGCCATAAATGGAGAAAAACTTCAGGTGTATTTGACCCTTGAGATGGAATTTTATTTTCTTATTCTCATTATTTGTCCTTGTTTTCGGGGTTGTTAAAGCTTTTCCCTGCCAAAGAACAACACCTTCAAAATCATCGCAATGCTGTTTAATTTTGTGTTTCTTACTTGAGGAATCTCTACTACCTTTCCAGTAATAACTGTGCTCATTATACTGGGACAGTCATCAAAGAGCTTTGCAAGCCATTACACTCACTTGAGACATTATCTCTACTTTTCAGGTAAAATAAAAAGGGCCAATGAAATTCTCAAATTAAAGTTAGACAGACTTTGAGAAATACTTGAACTTTATTAGCCAAGGTCCTGTCCCTGGTCTAAAGAAAATAATATCAACACTCTTTAAAGTTCATCAATCTCTTTTTTTGTAATTTAACAACAAGCCACCATGCATCTAACAATATAACTTACAATCTTAGACTTTGTCCTAATGCAAGTAAATATGGTCAAAATACAATAAGGGAATCATACAGTACACTCAATCTTATCAACAGACATGGGCAGCCCTCCTCAGAGTTCATTTAGAAATCCTTGCACAATCTAAAACCTAAAAAATTGGCCTGCTGAAAGAGATATCACAGAAAGATATCCTTTGAATGCAATGGAAAGGGATTTATATCAGTTAACAATTAGCAAATCATTAAAATTCCAAGGGGTAGATCTTTAGATTCATGCCTCACTGTTTAAAAGTTACAAGTGATCCTCAGAACACAGGTAGACCATTCCAACTATAGATCTCAGGCTAAGAATTCTTAAGAATTGATGATCTTCAGAAGGAGAATGCTAACCTAAGATATTCAGCTCAAGCAAACAGCAACATAACGGAGATAGCGACCACCCAAGATCTTTAGAACTAGACCACCCAGCTGCCCAGAAGCACAGAGTAACACACTATCATTTGTTTAGCACCCTTGCTTTAATGTTTGCCTACTTCTTGCCACTTTGCTGATTTTCACTCATACGTTGCTGATAAAAGAGTGCTGCATCATAACCAGGTTGAAGAAATTATCTTTAACCATACTCTTACCCACTTTGTTCTAAATAGAATTATCCAACGCTATTGTAAGATTTTTACAGACTTTGGCTATACCCTAAATGATACTGACTCAAGTTTGCCATACACCATCCAGCACTTCAGATAAAAATCTAATCATCATTCATCTAAACATCCAGGGAGTCATTCCACTACACTCTTCTAGTACCTGAAATATAACCACAGTATTAACTATAACATCCAGTCATATAAAAATTGAACTTGACTGTGTAACAGCAAAATATTTCTATAAAAACGATTATAGTGTTGTCAATAGAAATGCGAAACACATTAAGAACAAGTATTGAGGCTACATTTTCTGTACTAGGTCACTTGTTCTCCTCAGAGATTCTCCAATATCCTTATAGCAGTTATTCAACTCCAGTTAGAGAACTTTTTCCCAAAGGAAAGAAGATAACTGGCATATTTCTATTATGATAAACATCTACTCCTCAACAAAATTTGTGTTCCAATGGGTTACTATCTTTCATGTTGACAAGTCCTCACTTGTTTAATATAAATAAATTTTACTTGTATATATTGAGTAATTGATAGAGACTTTCAATATTCATGATCTTTTTACCTCTGTGCTTTGTATTTCATTGAAGTGCATTTCCAAGAATTTCTGCAGCCACTATAGGCTACTCTGGAGAACTGCTCATAGTAATCACTGATTCACTTTTTCTATGCGCCATCAATAATTTCTACAACAAAGGTTTTGCAAATCGAAAAAGTAGTCAGAAATTTGTTATTAAACTTAGCCAAAGTTATAAATTATATTCTTCCAGTGCTTAAGCCTTAGCAGACAGGTCTAAACTCTTCAGCCCAAGTAAAATAAACAATTAAATAGCTTTCATTTTCTATTTGTTAGCCATGGCACTACCTGTGCCATTTCTAATATTTCATGTTGAATTTGGATGAACACAGTTCTTCAAGTAGAGTAATTTATCTCCAAACTGAAGGTCATGGCCACCTGCTTCTTCCAGGTAGACCAAAAGGGACTCTAAGGCATGCTTTCCTTCTGGGTTTGGCATGTGAGGGCAATGGCTTTAAAGCATTCAGGCTCTTATTCTTCATGAGTGTTACAGGTGGCAATTGTTGTTTCTCCTGAGTCTTACATAATGCTGCACAGTCACTGTTATGTCAGGTGATCCAACCACTCATCATTTGACAAGAGAAGCTAGAAGGCCAGATCCAGGTCTGACTGCAAACATTTTTTACTGGGATGAATATGTCACCTAGTGAATAAGACAGTGGTGTAGATCTGCAATGTGACTGATTTTGTGGCTGACCTTCTGGCCTAGACAGGGGATTATCTAAAGTCAGAATTCTGAAAATCTGTAAAATGAACCTCATCAGTTAGGTAATAATGAGAACCAGAAAAAATATCCCATCAATTATTCAACTATGCTTTATTCAGAAACTTATGTCACTTAGATTGGCCCTAAACTTAAAATTTCAAGAAATTCAAAGACCTCCCCACTCCTTCTGATATCCTGGCCTAGGAATTCTCAGTTCCAACACATAAGTAATAAAAAGCACACACTCATTTTCTTAAAGATGTTATTTAAGATTGTATGTGTGGTACTCTCACTTACTATGTAGTAAGTCAATAAAACTTAGTTTGTCTATAAAGGTAAAGCATCCCTAATCTGAAAATCCAAAATCCAAAATGCTCCAAAATCTGAAGCTTTTTGAGCAGCAACATGACACCACATGTGGAAAATCCCACATGAAAGTACTTAACACAAACTTTGTTTCATGCACAAAATTATTAAAAATATTGTATAAATTACCCTCAGGCCACATGTATAAGGTGCATATGAAACATAAATGAATTTTGTGGTTAGACTTCGGTCCTATCCTCAAGATATCTTACTATGTATATGCAATTATTCTAAAAATTGAAAAAATCTGGAATCCAAAACACTTCTCATCCCAAGTATTTCAAATAAGGGATACTCAACCTGTATTATAATAGGTATTTTTATTTGAGAATAAAAATGTACCACAAATAGGCAACAGAGGAAACTAGTAGACAAGTAGAGGATTTGTTGACTTAGTGTAGAATCACTTCTTCGAAGATAAAAGGAAAGAAGATAGATTGTACAGCCCAGACACACTGCCATATCATTTCTATGATTAGCCTCAAGAAGATTGGTACATGCCCCATGCCAGATCAGCCTTCCCCTTTACTGCTCTGATACAGTATTGACTCATCTGGCCTAAACTTAGCTAGTATGGAATCAAATCAAATGGTAATTATATAGACATGTGGATCAAAGTAGACGGGATAAAGAATAGGTCTATAGTCAGCCTTGATATTCTAAGAAAACTACCTGGTTCAAAATAATAGGAGACAAGTAAATGAGTGACACACATATTTTTATTTAGATGCAATAGCAAAATCACTGACTTGACAAAGTGATTGGAGAGCTTATCTCATAGGATAAATAAGTGAGATTAACCCAAAAACTACTTGATGTAGATTAGTAATAAGTAATCAGCACATAAGTTAATTTTTTCAAAATAGCCTAAAAAATAATCTCTATTATTTACATTACAAGGAAGGCAACATAAATAAATGAAGAAATTAAAGACTATTCAATAAGCAGTACCAAGACAACCAATTTAAAGAATAATGAAGTTAGATCTTTATCTATTACCATATGCCAAAGTAAATTCTTGGTGGATTAAAAGGTCAAATGTAAAATAAGAAATTATTTTAAATTGTAAAACAAAATTTAAAATCTATTTGAATTGATTTTTAAAAGAACATTAAAGCATTAAGAAAAGGAAGAAACCACAATGTTAATGAACAATAGATAGTATTAACCACACACATTTTTAGACTTTTAACATCACAAATTGTAACACACCAAAATAAGAGGCAAACAATGAACTAAGAAAATACATATGGAAGATGGCCGAATAGGAACAGCTCCGGTCTACAGCTCCCAGCGCGAGCGACGCAGAAGACGGGTGATTTCTGCATTTCCATCTGAGGTACCGTGTTCATCTCACTAGGGAGTGCCAGACAGTGGGCGCAGGTCAGTGGGTGAGCGCACTGTGCGCCAGCCGAAGCAGGGGCGAGGCATTGCCTCACTCGGGAAGCGCAAGGGGTCAGGGAGTTCCCCTTCCAGGGGTGACAGACGGCACCTGGAAAATCGGGCCACTCCCACCCGAATACTGTGCTTTTCCGACGGGCTTAGGAAACGGTGCCCCAGGAGAGTATAGCCCGCACCTGGCTCAGAGGGTCCTACGCCCACGGAGTCTCGCTGATTGCTAGCACAGCAGTCTGAGATCAAACAGCAAGTCGGCAGCGAGGCTGGGGGAGGGGCGCCCGCCATTGCCCAGGCTCGCTTAGGTAAACAAAGCAGCCTGGAAGCTTGAACTGGGTGGAGCCCACCACAGCTCAAGGAGGCCTGCCTGCCTCTGTAGGCTCCACCTCTGGGGGCAGGACACAGACAAACAAAAAGACAGCAGTAACCTCTGCAGACTTAAATGTCCCTGTCTGACAGCTGTGAGGAGAGCAGTGGTTCTCCCAGCACGCAGCTGGAGATCTGAGAACGGGCTGACTGCCTCCTCAAGTGGGTCCCTGACCCCTGACCCCCGAGCAGCCTAACTGGGAGGCACCCCCCAGCAGGGGCAGACTGACACCTCACACGGCCGGCCAGGTACTCCAACAGACCTGCAGCTGAGGGTCCTGTCTGTTAGAAGGAAAACTAACAGAAAGGACATCCACACCAAAAACCCATCTGTACATCACCATCATCAAAGACCAAAAGTAGTTAAAACCACAAAGATGGGGAAAAAACAGAGCAGAAAAACTGGAAACTCTAAAAACCAGAGTACCTCTCCTCCTCCAAAGGAACGCAGTTCCTCACCAGCAACGGAACAAAGCTGGTCAGAGAATGACTTTGACGAGCTGAGAGAAGAAGGCTTCAGACGATCAAATTACTCTGAGCTGCGGGAGGATATTCAAACCAAAGGCAAAGAAGTTGAAAACTTTGAAAAAAATTTAGAAGAATGTATAACTAGAATAACCAATACAGAGAAGTGCTTAAAGGAGCTGATGGAGCTGAAAACCAAGGCTCGAGAACTACGTGAAGAATGCAGAAGCCTCAGGAGCCGATGCGATCAAATGGAAGAAAGGGTATCAGCCCTGGAAGATGAAATGAATGAAATGAAGCGAGAAGGGAAGTTTAGAGAAAAAAGAATAAAAAGAAACGAGCAAAGCCTCCAAGAAATGTGGGACTATGTGAAAAGACCAAATCTACGTCTGATTGGTGTACCTGAAAGTGACGGGGAGAGTGGAAACAAGTTGGAAAACACTCTGCAGGATATTATCCAGGAGAACTTCCCCAATCTAGCAAGGCAGGCCAATATTCAGATTCAGGAAATACAGAGAACGCCACAAAGATACTCCTCGAGAAGAGCAACTCCAAGACACATAATTGTCAGATTCACCAAAGTTGAAATGAAGGAAAAAATGTTAAGGGCAGCCAGAGAGAAAGGTCGGGTTACCATCAAAGGGAAGCCCATCAGACTAACAGCGGATCTCTCGGCAGAAACCCTACAAGCCAGAAGAGAGTGGGGGCCAATATTCAACATTCTTAAAGAAAAGAATTTTCAACCCAGAATTTCATATCCTGCCAAACTAAGCTTCATAAGTGAAGGAGAAATAAAATACTTTACAGACAAGCAAATGCTGAGAGATTTTGTCACCACCAGGCCTGCCCTAAAAGAGCTCCTGAAGGAAGCGCTAAACATGGAAAGGCACAACCGGTACCAGCCACTGCAAAATCATACCGAAATGTAAAGAACATCGAGACTAGGAAGAGACTGCATCAACTAACGAGCAAAATATCCAGCTAACATCATAATGACAGGATCAGATTCACACATAACAATATTAACTTTAAATGTAAATGGACTAAATGCTCCAATTAAAAGACACAGACTGGCAAACTGGATAAAGACTCAAGACCCATCAGTGTGCTGTATTCAGGAAACCCATCTCACGTGCAGAGACACACATAGGCTCAAAATAAAAGGATGGAGGAAGATCTACCAAGCAAATGGAAAACAAAAAAAGGCAGGGGTTGCAATCCTAGTCTCTGATAAAACAGACTTTAAACCAACAAAGATCAAAAGAGACAAAGAAGGCCATTACATAATGGTAAAGGGATTAATTCAACAAGAAGAGCTAACTATCCTAAATATATATGCACCCAATACAGGAGCACCCAGATTCATAAAGCAAGTCCTGAGTGACCTACAAAGAGACTTAGACTCCCACACATTAATAATGGGAGACTTTAACACCCCACTATCAACATTAGACAGATCAACGAGACAGAAAGTCAACAAGGATACCCAGGAATTGAACTCAGCTCTGCACCAAGCGGACCTAATAGACATCTACAGAACTCTCCACCCCAAATCAACAGAATATACATTTTTTTCAGCACCACACCACACCTATTCCAAAATTGACCATATACTTGGAAGTAAAGCTCTCCTCAATAAATGTAAAAGAACAGAAATTGTAACAAACTGTCTCTCAGATCACAGTGCAATCAAGCTAGAACTCAGGATTAAGAATCTCACTCAAAACCGCTCAACTACGTGGAAACTGAACAACCTGCTCCTGAATGACTACTGGGTACATAACGAAATGAAGGCAGAAATAAAGATGTTCTTTGAAACCAACGAGAACCAAGACACAACATACCAGAATCTCTGGGATGCATTCAAAGCAGTGTGTAGAGGGAAATTTATAGCACTAAATGCCCACAAGAGAAAGCAGGAAAGATCCAAAATTGACACCCTAACATCACAATTAAAAGAACTAGAAAAGCAAGAGCAAACACATTCAAAAGCTAGCAGAAGGGAAGAAATAACTAAAATCAGAGCAGAACTGAAGGAAATAGAGACACAAAAAACCCTTCAAAAAATAAATGAATCCAGGAGCTGGTTTTTTGAAAGGATCAACAAAATTGATAGACCGCTAGCAAGATTAATAAAGAAAAAAAGAGAGAAGAATCAAATAGATGCAATAAAAAATGATAAAGGGGATATCACCACCGATCCCACAGAAATACAAACTACCATCAGAGAATATTACAAACACCTCTATGCAAATAAACTAGAAAATCTAGAAGAAATGGATAAATTCCTCAACACATACACCCTCCCAAGACTAAACCAGGAAGAAGTTGAATCTCTGAATAGACCAATAACAGGAGCTGAAATTGTGGCAATAATCAATAGCTTACCAACCAAAAAAAGTCCAGGTCCAGATGGATTCACAGCCGAATTCTACCAGAGGTACAAGGAGGAGCTGGTACCATTCCTTCTGAAACTATTCCAATCAATAGAAAAAGAGGGAATCCTCCCTAACTCATTTTATGAGGCCAGCATCATCCTGATACCAAAGCCTGGCAGAGACACAACAAAAAAAGAGAATTTTAGACCAATATCCTTGATGAACATTGATGCAAAAATCCTCAATAAAATACTGGCAAACAGAATCCAGCAGCACATCAAAAAGCTTATCCACCATGATCAAGTGGGCTTCATCCCTGGGATGCAAGGCTGGTTCAATATACGCAAATCAATAAATGTAATCCAGCATATAAACAGAACCAAAGACAAAAACCACATGATTATCTCAATAGATGCAGAAAAGGCCTTTGACAAAATTCAACAACCCTTCATGCTAAAAACTCTCAATAAATTAGGAATTGATGGGACGTATCTCAAAATAATAAGAGCTATTTATGACAAACCCACAGCCAATATCATACTGAATGGGCAAAAACTGGAAGCATTCCCTTTGAAAACTGGCACAAGACAGGGATGCCCTCTCTCACCACTTCTATTCAACATAGTGTTGGAAGTTCTGGCCAGGGCAATTAGGCAGGAGAAGGAAATAAAGGGTATTCAATTAGGAAAAGAGGAAGTCAAATTGTCCCTGTTTGCAGATGACATGATAGTATATCTAGAAAACCCCATTGTCTCAGCCCAAAATCTCCTTAAGCTGATAAGCAACTTCAGCAAAGTCTCAGGATACAAAATCAATGTGCAAAAATCACAAGCATTCTTATACACCAATAACAGACAAACAGAGAGCCAAATCATCAGTGAACTCCCATTCACAATTGCTTCAAAGAGAATAAAATACCTAGGAATCCAACTTACAAGGGATGTGAAAGACCTCTTCAAGGAGAACTACAAACCACTGCTCAAGGAAATAAAAGAGGATACAAACAAATGGAAGAACATTCCATGCTCATGGGTAGGAAGAATCAATATCATGAAAATGGCCATCCTTCCCAAGGTAATTTACAGATTCAATGCCATCCCCATCAAGCTACCAATGACTTTCTTCACAGAATTGGAAAAAACTACTTTAAAGTTCATATGGAACCAAAAAAGAGCCCGCATCACCAAGTCAATCCTAAGCCAAAAGAACAAAGCTGGAGGCATCACACTACCTGACTTCAAACTATACTACAAGGCTACAGTAACCAAAACAGCATGGTACTGGTACCAAAACAGAGATATAGATCAATGGAACAGAACAGAGCCGTCAGAAATAATGCCACATATCTACAAGTATTTGATCTTTGACAAACCTGACAAAAACAAGCAATGGGGAAAGGATTCCCTATTTAATAAATGGTGCTGGGAAAACTGGCTAGCCATATGCAGAAAGCTGAAACTGGATCCCTTCCTTACACCTTATACAAAAATCAATTCAAGATGGATTAAAGACTTAAATGTTAGACCTAAAACCATAAAAACCCTAGAAGAAAACCTAGGCATTACCATTCAGGACATAGGCATGGGCAAGGACTTCATGTCTAAAACACCAAAAGCAATGGCAACAAAAGCCAAAATTGACAAATGGGATCTAATTAAACTAAAGAGCTTCTGCACAGCAAAAGAAACTACCATCAGAGTGAACAGGCAACCTACAAAATGGGAGAAAATTTTCGCAACCTACTCATCTGACAAAGGGCTAATATCCAGAATCTACAATGAACTCCAACAAATTTACAAGAAAAAAACAAACAACCCCATCAAAAAGTGGGCGAAGGACATGAACAGACACTTCTCAAAAGAAGACATTTATGCAGCCAAAAAACACATGAAAAAATGCTCACCATCACTGGCCATCAGAGAAATGCAAATCAAAACCACAATGAGATACCATCTCACACCAGTTAGAATGGCAATCATTAAAAAGTCAGGAAACAACAGGTGCTGGAGAGGATGTGGAGAAATAGGAACACTTTTACACTGTTGGTGGGACTGTAAACTAATTCAACCCTTGTGGAAGTCAGTGTGGCGATTCCTCAGGGATCTAGAACTAGAAATTCCATTCGACCCAGCCATCCCATTACTGGGTATATACCCAAAGGACTATAAATCATGCTGCTATAAAGACACATGCACACGTATGTTTATTGCGGCATTATTCACAATAGCAAAGTCTTGGAACCAACCCAAATGTCCAACAATGATAGACTGGATTAAGAAAATGTGGCACATATACACCATGGAATACTATGCAGCCATAAAAAATGATGAGTTCACGTCCTTTGTAGGGACATGGATGAAATTGGAAATCATCATTCTCAGTAAACTATCGCAAGAACAAAAAACCAAACACCGCATATTCTCACTCATAGGTGGGAATTGAACAATGAGAACACATGGACACAGGAAGGGAACATCACACTCTGGGGACTGTTGTGGGGTGGGGGGAGGGGGGAGGGATAGCACTGGGAGATATACCTAATGCTAGATGACGAGTTGGTGGGTGCAGCGCACCAGCATGGCACATGTATACATATGTAACTTACCTGCACATTGCGCACATGTACCATAAAACCTAAAGTTTAATAATAATAAATAATAATAAAAGAAAAAAAAAAAAAAAGAAAATACATATGAATATGTATAACCTTGGAACACAAAAGTTTATACAACTTAATATGAAACTGAAACTCCAATACAGTTATGAACATAGAATATAGACAAATAATTCACACAAAATAAAAAATGTAAAAGGAATAAAAATGACCTAATAATTAAATGAAAGTATGTCATTATTCCTAGTCATCATGGAAATGCAAGTTAATTATAAAGTTAGCAACCTCTAAAAAGCATTTTAACTGATAATACTCAAGACTGTGGTGAAACAACACTAATATCTATTACTGGTGGGAGTGTTACCAAACATTTATGGAAATATTCTACAGTGCTACAGAAAGCTTTTAACTCAACTCCTTTTGTATAAATCTACTCCCAAGGAATATTTTTAAAGCCAATATATAACAATCTTTAGCACAGCATCATTTAAGAGAGCAAAGAATTGAAAACAATGTTAGTAACAGTCATAGGAGAACAGATACATTAGTTATAGAAGATTGAACACCTGTCCTTTGTGTGTGCCCAACATTTTTTTAGCACTTTCCTAAATTTTGGCAATTTTTTACATTAGGAATTCTACCTCCTAATGTAGAAATAGGAAAACTAACATTCTTAATATCTCTGTAACTAAGATGCAGACATGTGACTTCACACTCAGGAAGACTTGAAATAGAAAAATGTGTAACAAGAGTAGGCTGCAGTATATAGGGAAATCAATCTTGCAGGAAGCTCAGTGACAGAGATACTTAATTCTTCAGCAGTGGCAGTTGATGGGATATACAGAAGCAAAAGAAGTGGTTTTGAATTAAGAAGTTTAATACAGTTAGACTTCTCTAAACATCAAATTTCAGGTAATCTGATTAAAAACTAGCTGAAAATAAACCCTGAATTGTTTTGAAATGATTATAACCACTTAGCATAAATACAAAAAATGGCCCATTCACTTCTTTTTAATTTCCTAGAATTTTCATAACTCTTACTCACTCAAATATATTGCTCCCTATATAAATTTTGTGCCCATTAATGCATTATTGATGGGTACAAAAACTGGAATATTTCATGAAACACTTTTACCAGAGGACATCTAGCCAACTGAAGAACTTTGACTTAATGTCAGTAATGGGAGAGAGTGGAAGGAAGTCAAATGTTTGAGCACCTACTAATTGGAATTAATAAGCACTGGGCCTATTACCTACATTTTCTCATTGAAGTATCACAATCACCCAAAAAAGTGGTTACTAATATCTCCATTTAATAAATAAGAAAGCTGAGGGAGGCTAAATAATCCACGAACACTCACTTTCCTAGTGGAAAAGATTTTCTTACTTTATCTTTACAACAACAATTGTACCCATTTTGTAGATGAAAAAGTGGAGCCCAAATCACAAAGGTAGGATATGGTATGGCCAGGATTTCATTCCTGGTTTGGCTGATTCTAAGCAGGGACTTTTAACATTAGTGCTACCTTGTTATCACTTAGTACAATGATACATACATAGTGAACTATCAATTCCTGGTAGTTTTTATTACTATTAAGATTTAAACTAATATCTGTCTGGCTCTAAAAGCCAACCTATGTTAGACTCTACCATACTGCTTCCCAAATTTTACTGAGGTTGGTGTATATATATATGCATATACTCAGAAATAAAAAATATACAGTGGATTTGATGCCCTGCGGGTATTGGCATAGCTTCAGTTCTAGAATGAAGTCATATTTACTCAAGATTACATTGAAATTACACAGGAATGGCAAAATGATACATTGCAAAGGATCTACTCTAAACTACTCTTCACCCTCCGTGCTAAGTGAAATGCAAATGATTTGTAGCTGATAATTTATTATTAATTTAACTTACCAATATTTTATAAATATGTATTGAATAATCCTAAGTCAACAGTTTGCTATAAATAAAAGGATGATTGATATTCAACAAGCCACACAATCGATTTTTGATCTCCCGCCTCAAACACAATGTTACAATTAGGCTTCTCCAAACATCAGATTTCACATAATCTGATTATGTGACAAATTGATTTGAATTGATGTTCAGTTTCAGTTTTATGAAGTTCCACAATAAGGCACACAGGATAGACACCTGACTGAATAGCCCACACTTCAGTCTAATGAGAGTCAGGCATGCCTGGAAATGTCCTAAAAAAGCCTCCACTGACACCACTTGAGAGGCAGTAAAGCATGATGATGATGAACCTGGAGCTAGACTACTTGAGTTCAAATCTCAGTTTCATAACATTTATTAGCTGAGTGACCTTGGACAAGTTACATAATCTCTCATCTTTAAGATAGGGTAATAATATCTTCTGCACAGGTTTATGAGGCTTGAAGAGCTAAAATTTCTTTATTATTATCATTATCATTATTATTATTATTATTATTATTATTATGTTGAGAGAGAGTTTCGCTCTTGCCCAAGCTGGCGTGCAACGGCGTGCCCTCGGCTCACCACAACCTCTGCCTCCCAGGTTCAAGCCTCCTGCCTCAGCCTCCTGAGTAGCTGGGATTACAGGCATGCACCACCATACCCAGCTAACTTTTTTGTATTTTTAGTAGAGACGGGGTTTCTCTGTGTTGGTCAGGCTGGTCTCAAACTCCTGACCTCAGGTGATCTGCCCGCCTCGGCCTCCCAAAGTGCTGGGATTACAGACTTGAGCCACTGCTCCCAGTCTTGAAGAGCTAACATTTCTAAAGCACTCAGAAAAGAGGCTTGTAGAAAACACTATGCAAATATTACAAAATACAGCTATCATTTGCCATCAAAGGACTTTGGGAAAGTGGAATTTGTACTGTTGCACATACACACATGTATTATTATTTAAGAATGTTATTAAGTTAGAATGTGTGTTAGAATGTTTATTTTAATTGCTATGAACCTTGATGCACAGAAATATTAATTTTTACAGCTGCTGGGAGTGGCAATTGCTGGCAAGCAGATTAGAACAGTGGAGAAAGTAAGCAAACATGGGTTTGAATTTCCATTCTACTGAAAAATTTTATGTGGCTTCGTGCAAATTATTTAACCTCCCTAAGTCTCATTTTTCCCATATTTAAAACATGGATGATAATACTTAAGGTTTCAAGTAATGAGTATTAGAGAAAATGTACTCAAACCAATTAACCTAACACAAAGTGTGCATTCAATAAATGTTGATTTTCTTCATAATGAATTCATTGATTAAACATCTGTTCAGTGTTTTTGATATGCCAGATGCTGGAAATAGAAAAATAAACAAAACTGTACTCTGCCTTAAGAAGTTTACAGTGTATTGAGAAAGAAAGCTGGTCTAGTATGTACTATGATAGAGGTAAGAGCATGATATTATGGGATCACAGTTCAAAAGCACCAAAATTAGCCATGGATTCACTTACTTTATCTCATTGTATCCTCACATTACCCACTATATAGATGAGTAACCAAGACTTAAAGGTGAACTAGCTTGTTCAAGGTGACAAAACTTTGAAATAAAAAAGCACGACTTGAAATCCTGGTCTTCTAATTTCAGGTTCAAGTCTTTTTCCACTGTGCCAAACTACCTGCAACTTTGCTACATCCCTTGCTTTGGGTAGAAAAATCAATGTTATATCTCATGGTTAGAATAAGATAAAAGGGTAGGAAATAGTGAAGAAGTAAAAGAACTTGCTAAAATCACTGCAAAAGCTTCACAGCTGGTAGCAATCATGTTACACATCTCTACCCACACTAGACTGTGAATTTCTTGGGGACCAAAAAAAATGCCTAGTTTATATTGTATCCTTAATGTGTATTACAGAGCCTGGCACAATAATTTATCTACTTACACCCTGTCATATTTCTGGATAGGATTTCATACTTACAAGGTACCAGAATATGACAAAGTAAAATAACTTAAAAGTAGAGTGAAAAAGGAAAAAGAAACAAAGCTGGGGATGGCATTTCAAAAAAACCTGACCACAACATGCTGGTGAGCCATACATTTTGCTCTAGGCTATCCAAAATTAAATAGGGAAATCTTATATAATTCAAGATTTCCAGGAAATTCATAGCTATTTTAGTACTAAGCTCAGATAAAACTTTCTTTGGCAAAGGGAAGGGTAGAAATTGTCTTTAAAAAATACTGTTTGTGTTATAGAGATTTACATGGTAAATATCTTACAACAGATACACAAATTGTAAGGTGTTTGTTTACAGAGTTCACCAACCTAGGCTGATGGCAAAACTCTCAAGTGTACTTCAATAAAAGCAATTCTTCAGGGAATTAATATTGTGCCACCTAGTTACATAGTTCTCTGTTAAACCAGTATGATGTAGAGATAGATTTTGTGATATCTGGATGTAATACAGTTTCTCAGGACTGAATTTGTTATGCATGTCCCATAGTAGGTCTTCAAAAAATATTGGATGGCTGGATGGGTGGATAGATGAATGACAAATACCAGACTTAGGTTAATGTAAAATTGTAATTCAGAAGTGTCTCTGCTTGAGACCATTTTTCCTGAACTTGAACTGCCAGAAATTTCTGCTTAAGAAGAGCTCTCTCTACTCCCAAATTTCTGGACTTTTCAGTATCCTCATGGCCTTCACACAACAGACTCTGCCATTCTCTTGGGGCTGTCATGCCTGCAACTTTTTCTCTTATTTCTGTGTGTGTGTTTGTGTGTGTGTGTGTGTGTTGTATATTATATTATTTACATATTTTAGATTGCCTGATATTTCTTATGTTTGAATTTCTTTTCAGATCATTTTAGCTTATTATCTTAGTCTCCTCAGGCTGCTATAACAAAACATCATAGACCAGCCAGCTTATAAATATAAATTTATTTCCCCTAGTCCTGGAATCTGGAGTCCAAGGTCAAGGCACTCTTACATTTGGTGTCTAGTGGGGGCCCGCTTCCTCAAAGACAGCTGTCTTCTCCCTGTAACCTCACATGGGAAGTGGCGAGGGATCTCTCTCTCTGGGGTATCTTGTATAAGGGCACTAACGGCCTAACCCTCCAAAGGTTCCATCTCCTAATACCACCACCTTGGAGTTAGGATTTCAACATATGGATTTAGGGAGGACAGAAATCTCAGTCCATTGCATTTTTCTAATGATGTTACTTCTCTATGGAAGGCTTTTCTGACCTCAAACACCTTGGCAAGATATTCCAGCTCATGCTTCATTTGAATCATGTGCTCATCTTTAAAGTGCACTCATTTAGCATTCAGTTTTTTAAGTGTTGTTTATTGGTCTCCCCAGGCAAGGTTATCTTTGCTCACTACTGTATTCAGGCACATAGCAAGTGCCTGGAACATAAATGATAATAAATGACAAATGAATGCCCCTTATCTTTTCTTGCCTTATTCTAACTTAACTACTTTAGACATCACTTTATCTTACTATTTTAAACTTTTTATTCCAACTTTAACTTTGTGTTTATTTTTTAAGTCATTTTATAATTTAAATGTTTATTTTAGCATTCCTAATCCTCATTTAGGAATTCATCAAATTTCATCAAACTTGTTTCTACACTCAGGCCTTTGTTCCAGCTGTTTCCACTCCTGGAAACCCTTCCTTTGATTTTATGTGACTGATTGCGTCTTGTCATTTAGATCTTGGCTTAACCTCTTATTTATAGTAGCATGTTTATTAGTTGGTTAGAATGTTTGTTGTTTTTGTTGTTTTTGCAACTCTTACTATGTTTCCCATTATGCATTTAATTTCTTTATTGTTTAATGTCTGCTTTTCATACTGGACTATGAGTCCCCTACAGACAGGAAACATCTTTTTGTTCACTAATCACTGCCCAGAAGAGAGCTGGACATGAAGTTAACATTCAATAAATATTGTTGAAAAGTTGAATTTGTAACCTCCTTGACTGCTTTGTTTTCTACCCCCTGCAGTTTTATATTTTACATATTTGTTCTTATGTTTTGTTTACTTTTGACAAAAGCTTTAAAACTTTTTTAACCTTTGAATTATAGCGAGTTTTTATGTCTCACTGCTTTCATTTTGCTACCATATCAGCCATTCGTTTTTTTCATTGATTCATTTCATTAAATTCATATGGTCAATTTTCTTGCCCTTTCATTTTTTTCTCAGAGAATCTTCCTGTAGCTCCTGCTTAATATAAATGGGATCATAATGACCTTCCTTCTCCCTGAGCTACAGTTGATCAAACAAGTGTGGTGGCTGGCTCAAAACTAGCCAATCCATAAACTAGCCAGCAAACTATAATACTCTCCCCATCTTGAGAATCTTAACAGAACCTATAGCTGGTCAAATGGCAGAAGACCATGCAGACTCAGCATTGACGGCCATTTTTTGCCTTGCACATGCTAGTTCCTAAGAAATGTGAGCTCCTCTTGAGAAACAAGCACAGAGACCAGGCATGGTGGCTTACGCCTGTAATCCCAACATTTTGGGAAGCCGAGGCAGGCAGATAATTTGAAGTCAGGAGTTCAAGACCAGCCCTGCCAACATGGTGAAACACCGTCTCTATTAAAAAATACAAAAATTAGCCGGGTATGGTGGTAGGCACATGTAATCCCAGCTACTCAGGATGCTAAGGCAGGAGAATCGCTTTAACCCAGGAGGTGGAGGTTGCAATGAGGTGAGATTGCACCACTGCACCCCAGCCAGGATGACAGAGTGAAACTCTGTCTTGAAAAAAGAGAAGAGAAGAGAAGAGAAGAGAAGAGAAGAGAAGAGAGGAGAAGAGGAAGAGAAGAGAAGAGAAGAGAAGAGAAGAGAAGAGGAGAAGAGAAAAGAAAATAAAGAAAAGAAGAGAAAAGAAAAGAAGAGAAAAGAAAAAAAAGACAGAAAAAAAGAAAAACTGGAGCAGGACAGACATACAAAACGAAGTAGAGATTAGAAAGCGGGGAGTTCCCCATCTGCCTTTCCACAGTTGACTTCTGTGAGGTTTCCCTGAATCCTTCCAATAGCTTCTCTTTTTCTTGATCTACTTTGAGTAGGTTTGGGTTTCATGCATCCCAAACTGAGACAGTCACCTTGTTAGAGAACAGAGGGGGCTGTGAAGGAAGCCCTGGCCCAAACCAGTGAGGAAGGGCTCATCCATGTCTTTGACTGCCCCAAAACAGTTCCTTCCACATACCACCTCTCTCCCCCAATGGATTCCCTCCATTTCCCTCAGCATTGCCATTTGAAACATCACCCCAAGTGATTCAGGAAACTCTGAGATCATAGCCCCTGTTGATGTGTAAACATCTTCAGGAGAATATGAAATAGAAGCTTGAGCTAACATGTACATTAAAGTTTTTATTAATAATTAATCAAAGGTTAGGAGAAAGTGAGAAGCTATATTCCCACTTTATTCAGTTTATTGGAAAGCAAAAGTTTGTTGAGAAAATATATTAGGCAGAATCTTTATCTGTCTAACAAGAAGAGCTGAAAGATACAGCAAGTCAGTCTCCCAGGCACCAAAGAAGTAATGAATTTCAAAAGTCCATGAATGTTTGTCTGTTCAAAGACATATCTTCTGAAGATTTTTAATTTTTTGGATTTCTTCCCTCAGCACCAAGATTTTGTATTATAGCGAAAGATTTTTTTTCAGTCATACTTCTTTAAAATCCATTTCTCCCTGCCACAATATTTTCTATGGGCTTCCTCATTTAGAAAGAGAAGGAGGAAGAAGAATAAGAGGAGAAGGAGGAGGAGGAAGAGAGGGAGAAAAGGGAGGAGGAGGAGAAGAAGAAGAAGACAATGACCAAGGGAAGGTTTCAGGAGTTACCACATCCTTCCCTGGTATATAATACAATTTTTCCAAATGTAAACTCCGGAACAGCAGAGCACTTGTCTGATTGCATCACCAGCACCTGGAAGAGCATATACATAGCACATCATAGGCTCTCAATACATTTTCACAGTTATCGAATTCAGATTACTACTAACAATGCTAATAAAACAGTTTTCTGATCACCAAAGCATAAAAGTAGCGAGGAAGCTTTTCAAGGTTTGCAACCAGATAGATCACATAGCTGTTTTCTCAGCTATTGTAAACATTAGCAATAAACATGGCTACACCATTTGTGAACCACAGCAACCTTTTCATTTATGTTTATATGAAAGTATCTTGAATTATGCATTGAATTTTTGCCATTGTTTTGGAATTTTTAGTTGTGTTTCTTAGCATTTGAATTTACTATAAAATTTAAATTTTGTGTATTTGCTAAGAAATTTGTGTTCTGAAATATGAAACAAATAAAACAGTAGAGCCCACTAGGACACACCATCTTAAAGTAGAAAGAAAAAAATGTATAAGCTGATTCTGTGTGATAAAATCAAGAGCCCAAAGAATTACAAAATCAGAAGTAACTGGAGTTACTTCTAGCTTCTAGAGTAAGAGAAAGGATCTACAGATTTGATGATATGAAGATTGAAAATCTCTTAAATGTCAATGGAAAATTTTAAAAATATTAAAAGGTAAAATAAAATTGTGGGGAATATTTGCAAGAAATGTTAGTGAAATAACTATTATATCTAAGGGCCTTATAAAGCAAAATAAACACAAAGACTATAACAGATTGAACAATTAGAGGACACATATTAATCAAGTTACAAAAAAGTAAAAGCAATTAATAACTGAATATATAAAATTTTAATAACTCCAATTATAGCAATGTAGTAATTCATTCTTTGTAGCAATAATGAAGTAATATCTTTCATATCATATGTCTTAATGATTTTACACATTGCTAACTGGTGAGTAATAAAACAGTAACTCTTCAATATAGTTGGTAGTATTATATACTGCTTCCAATCTTTGGGAAACTGGAAATCAAGAGCTCAAAAATAATTTTATTGACATTCATTAATCATATGTCTAGGAATTCAAAATATAAAAAACGTCAAATCCAAGCAGAAGTTAATCACAGAATTACTTATACTGATTTAAAAAATGGATATAAAGAACTTAATTACTCAGCCCTGGGAAAACAGTGAAGCAAACTCTGATATAAATTTAATGAAGTATTATACAATCATTAAAAAGTTTGGTTTTAAACACTGTTCAAAGTGCACATCAAACATTAGCTGAACAAAGCTAGATATAAAATATCATGTGGATGTGGATGTTTATTACAATGATCTACAATAAATATACATAAAACTTTTCTGGAATGAAATACACCAAATAATAATAACAACTACAAGAACAAAAACAAGCTAAGTGGATAGAGATCCATTCCATTCAAATTAACACAAGTCTATATCCAAAGAGCCAGGAAAATATTAGCCTCAACATACAAATAAGCTAAGTAAACAAATCTATCTTTAAACATTTAAATATTCAAAATATAATGAAATGATGGCTCAGTACTACCACAGGCCACAGAAACTTTCTGTGGTCAAAATAAAGAATGGGAGGGTCCTATGAAGAAGTTGATTTATGCTTAAAAAAAAGTGTAACATAGGTTGTCTTTTAAAAAGTTTTTACAAATGGTATTTTATTACAAATAACTTAAGCTCTGGCACAGTAAACCCACCCACATTTTAGAAAACCCCAGTGTCTTACAATAAAGCTAAATCCATCTTTCTACAATCTCTTACCTTTTGTTATAGGCCATCAGTAAAGATGAAGTTATAATCCTTTATAAAGCTATTAATGCTATATAAATATACAGTATCATATTAGAATAGAATGTTTTATATTACCAAATCTGATTATAGATACTTTTGCCTTCTAAAAGTTTGAATGAAGTGCATAAATTATATTCATGAGAAAAAGAAAATCTCCACCCTGAGTCCTTCTACTTACTGTGAAGAATAAAATGAAACAAAAAATTTCCAAGATTTTACCACTTCTACAGTGTTAGAGAATATGACCCAGGGTAGACAGTACTTTTTTAGAAGAGTACTTAAATTAGTTATTGGTTTTGGAAAATATTGTTGGAAGTAAACAAGGAAATAAAAAATTAAATTGTTCTGAATGTATATTATAAGAAATTATTATGTGATTGTGTCTTGAAGAAGCAAAGAAAGGAATCAGCCTGGCAGCATGCTGGAAGATATTGAGGAATGTGGCCAATTCTCTGTGGTGGGATGGTAGAAAAACTTTTTTAAAAAGAGCTGTCTAATCTTGAATTGTATAATATGTTCAATGTCTGCAATGTAAAAACCCTTCTGTAAATAAAGCCTACTTCGATGTAAAGGCTTTGTGAGTGGTTTGAGGAAAAAATAAGGAAAAGATGGCTGTATTCCTCATCTGAGCTGACAGTAAAAACTGGTAAATAAGAAGACACAATAATGTGGAATGTTTGCAGAGCTGTGAGTTCTGGGAAGGCAGAGGGCATCTGTCATATTCATCAATGCCTAGAAATTGAGCCCATAACTGAGCAGATCTCTAATAAACCTGTGCCGAAAGAATTAACAAATTCTGCCATCAACCTACAAACACCAAACACAGGAGTGTAAGAACACAGAGAAAAAAGTGCTGAATGCTTCCCAAAAATGTGGGAGAAATATTTCTAAAGAAGTTTAATTGAACAAGGTGTCATTTGTGCAAAATTTTGAGTTCCAGAAAAAAAGTAGGATGAAGGAATTCTAGCCAGTGGGGACAATATGTACAGGAGCACAGAGGCACGAAATGAACTGGTGTGTCTGGGGATCTGAAGATTGTTTGGTGTGGCTGAATCTCAGGGTATATGTGAAGGAGTGCCAGAAGAGAAACTGAAAAGCAAACAGAGGACAAATCCTACAGGCTTCGTGTGATACATCGTGCTATAGGGTTTCAACATTTTCCTATAGGAAGATGACTCTGTAAATATATTTTTAAATAGGATTATTATCTTTTGTTCAGGATGCCACACTCTGATAAATACAAATTACTAAAATAGCCTGTGTGGTAATTTGGGTTGGGATACACTTTTTTTTCCATGCTAATCGAGAAAAGCAGCAGTTTTCACCATCCTAGGCATGTCCGTTTAGATGTCCAGAGGTATGGGGGCATTCCAGCTCACACAACTTCAGAACATTGAGACTAAGAGACGTCCCTGCCTGTCATTGCTGTACCAACAGAGATCAGATGATCCATGAGATAAGACTGCATTTCTTTCTATTTATAAATTGATACATATACCATCATAATTGAAATCCTAATGCATATGGGAGAAAAAACTAATTAGGAACATCAGAATGTAGCACTGAAACATAAGGATAGCAGGGAAAGAACCTCCAGGTCTTTTGATTATCATATGCCTAAAATCTGCATATTCATGCTCATCTGGATAGCTACCATGAGCTATGTGGTCCTTATGCTCCATCTGCAGTTGCCATCTTTCTTCCCCCACCTCTTGATTCTCCCACTAAATAATTCCTTTAAAAAAAAAAAAAAAAAAAAGCAAGGAATGACAAGGGAAGGAAAGAAAAATTGTATTACTGTATTTTGCAGCCTGAAGCAAAATTGACAGCTCAAGCTTTCTTACTCTCACAGATGCTATTAACTTATCCTGATATTAGTGACATTCTAAGATATTTATACAAAACTGTGACAATGAGGAAGATCTGGGAAGCAGGTCACAGCGACCTAGTAAAGAGGACAGGGAAAGAGGACAACTGACAGGAAGTCCTAGCATAGGATCTTGATCTGGGATCCACAGACCACCAACAGGATTATAAAGAGATTTCTGGGATCCATGAAGTTGGATAGGAAAACATATCTGATCTAATTTTTACTTGTCTCTAACTGAAATTTAGCATTACCTTAAACTATAAATGTAAATAACAAATACACTACTGTGTGCAATACATTTCACTTTATCAGCAAGAGAAATGACAGATATTTTAATATGGCATTATAGTTATTGCAAATGTCTTAGAATATAGCTTATACTAATCAATAATTTGAAGTTATAGTAGTATTTAGATGTAATCACTATCTCCATGTATACAGATGTTGACCCAACTGGTCATTGCTTTCCAGTATACTCTGTCTAAAATTGCTTATTGCTTAATACATGGAAAAGTATGAGTTATGTTAATGCTTTGATTATTTTAGTATACTTGTTATCTTCTGAAATTTTACATATTTTATTTTATGCATTTAAAAACATTCTGAGAAGTGATCTGTAAGCTTCATTAGACTTCCAAAAGGTCCATAAAACAAAAATTTATTCCCTTCATCTAAATCATATCATCTTCTGGAAATTAGGAGGCATCAATTCTTATCCTCTTTCCTTCAGTATTCAACTTGATGTCATTAAAAGGTGGAGTCTAGGAAAGGGGAGAAGTTTGGTGGCAACCACTACTTAGAACAAAAGCAGTAGGACTTCTAGCTCTCATGTCAGAAAGAAGTCAGGTCTGGAAGCCAAACTCTCTGAGATCTTTTCAACATTCTAAAAGCTTGTTCCTTTACTTATATAATTGCTTAAAATGATTTGCCTTCTGTAGTAATCAGCAAGCCCCTAAAGCCTATAGCACCTGTAGATCTTCCTTTAGAAATAAATAGGAAGGATAGTACAAAAACAAGACCCAAGCAACAGAGTACAGGGTGGAGAATATGGAAGTAGAGATAAGCACACTGGCAACCTCGGGCTTGTCATGGGAAAGGAAGAGGGCACACACCAAGAACCATTCTGTGATTAGAGAAAGGGATGCTTAAGGCTAGGGACTACTTGTTCCTCTCTCAACCTTTCTCAAGAAATTTTAAGGACATATAAAATATTCAGAGGACCTACTGTATATAATTGTTAAGAATATTTCCTTATTCTGATGCCAGCATCTGTTAAAGACTCCTGCATAAGATAACCACTGTGGTCTACTTCTTATTGTGGAGTACGGCCATTGATTTTAGAGGTCCAAAGCCCCTGCATCACCCCCACCTCCACATTACTCACTTCCCACTAAGTCCTATAAAACATACAAAGCATTTCCACCCTGGTATAAAAATGTTGATTCCCCAGAAGATTAGTAGAAACTTAGTAAGTCACATTCTCAAGAATACTGGGTTTTTGGAGAGAAAGGAATAAGGGAAGAAGGCAGCATTTCTTTAGTGCCAGGCATGTAATGGATGTTTATTTTATTTAATCCTTAAGGCAATAATTTAAAGTAAATGTTACTATCCTAATTTCCCCTCAAACTAAAACTCAGAGGTATTAATTTATTTACTCAAATTATAAAATAGTCAAGGCTACTTGACTGCAAACCTAATATCCTATATCTACTACACTGTGCTATGCAGAATCATAAACAAGAGCTCAAACTATAGAACTAGATCCAAGCTTCTTCAGCTTTATTGCATCATGATTTTGATCAGATCTTTTTATCTCTCTGGGTGTCAATTTCTTCATCTGTAAAACTTGGGTAACAATATTTACTTCACTTAGCACCATTCACATGACACATAATAAGCCGACAATAACGGTTAGTTATTTTCATCACAACACAAGAGAAAAAACAAAACTCAGTAAGGGTGGGCAGCAGAAACCAAAGACAGCAAGGCATGACCAAGTGTCTCATAGCATTTGCACAGCACTTTGACCCACCCAGTTTCAACTCAGGAAACATTTATTTCACATCCAATATACACAAGGGACTTTGAAAAATATAAAAATGCCTTGGAATCAGATTCTAATTTTAAATACTTATCCTCGAGAAATTTTTGAGATGTCATCTTGGGCTAGATGGAAGAGAACTGTAAAATTAAATATAAAGCAGAAGCAGATCCTCCATCATACGGTATTGTAAATTTGGCTTCACATACCTGTCTCCATTCAGACTGTGAGTCCCTTAAAAGCAGAAACTCTTAATCCTCATTGTCTTCCCAGTGCCTGTCCCAGTGCCCTGAATACAGAAGTTACTTAATAAATGTTCCAGAAAGAAAGGAGGGAAAGAGGGAAGCGGGGAAGAAGAGTGAGTGGAGGAGAAAGATGGAAGAGCAGGAGTAGATAAGAAAGGAGATGGTCTACAAAGGAGGACAAAATTAACTGGGTAAAAACACTGTGGCATTTAAGATAACAGTTACCTTGAGGGATGGATTGGGACTTGGGCTTTACTCATTGTGCTTGATATGTAGTACGAGTCAATGAGTGTTTGTGACTGAATAAGTGAATGAATAAATAGCACAGGGGTAGGGATGAATCTTAAGAAGCAATGGTAGGGTTACTATGGGCATGCCATTTATCTTTCCTATTCTCAGACTGCTCACCAGACAAAATAAAGGATGAAACTGTGCCTTTTAAGGTCTCTTATTAACATTTCCATTCCCAAACTAATTTTGTCGGTTTATCTTTTGAAAAATATAAAACAGAGAAACTTTATAGTCTGCTAGATGATGGCTAACCCTCATTTTATAATCCTATGCTACCCTCTGGCTCCATATAGATAATTTGCAACACTGAGGCCATAAGAGTTATAGGCTCCACAACTTTTTACAATGTCTGAGACTCATTAAACATGTTAAACCAGAGAAATGTATCTAATGCCTTTTAAATGACACACTTTTATGTCCCAGGGAACTAGAAAGACCTATACAGTAAAAATCAAGAGGCTGACATGAACAACCTTCTATATCTTTTCTGAACTAGCAGCTCAAATGTTCTGCCTCATTAAGTAAACTACTTTCCTCTCCCTGTACTTTTGAAGAGACAGGACATAATACCTTTGAACTGAAAGACATTGAGAGATCACTCTCTCCCCTACAAATGTTGAGCTGTTGGATCACAGTCTGAAACAAATATGGTGAGCAGAGGGAGAAGAAAATATAAGACAGGAATTATTTAAACACAGCCCTGGCAGAACATCAAGCTAATCTAACAAATGTTAAAGTTCCCTGGGAGAAAAGAAAGGAAAAAGACAGGGAGGAATTGAGGCAGGGAAGAAGAAAAGAATGAAATAATAAGTCAGGCAATAACTTGCAATTTTTGAAAAGGAGATATTTACATTTATTGAGATTCTGTGTGAAACACTGTGCCAGGCATTGTGGATACTGAGATGAATGGGTCACAGTCCTTGTTCATGAGCACCTCACAGTATAATGTGAACATAGATAGCTTTGTACGCAAATGTTTTCAGTGAAATACAAGGGACATATTAGATGCACATCCACCACATGCCAAGACCCTCTGGGAGCTTTCAGTGAGTCAAAAATATAAAGAACAGAAATCTTGTGAATTCCAACACTGCCACTTATTGCCCATGTGATTTTTGCACAAATTACACAATTTTACTTAGTCTCAACTTCCTACTTGATAGTAGTACCTACTTCCAAAGACTGTTGAGGATGTTAAATAAGATAACATACGTGGAATTTTTATCTCAGTGCATGTGCCATAGAGGTTGTCGTGTGTTTGCTCTATTATTTGAGAATATTCAGTTCTATTCTAGAAGGCAAGAAAAAAATGGAACAGATAAAATCCATTAGAAGTGTTAAGTTTAGACAGAAAGTTAGCAAATAGTTTGTATATCTTAGGCAGAATTCACAGAGTAAGTAAAACATCAATGATAAGTCAGTTACTCACAAGACATGGTAAAGATGAATCAAATAAACAGAATATAGGAGAGAATAAATGAGAGTGCAACTAATAAATAAAAAGGGATGAAAGACAAATACATAAGATATGATCATGTCACCTCTAGACTAGCTATGTTATCCAAAAATCAGACACTCAATATGGACCCATTAGAGCTCAGGGTATCCTCTGCCCAAGAAACACAAATAAAAGTTATAACTGCTTGTGAAGCTAATTAGTAAGTTATAGCTATGCCATGCGTACTTATTCCTGCATCTCTATAAAAAAATCAACTGTGACTTTAGGCCCCTGGGTACTTTCTGTCTATTGGTCCTCTTTGCTCAAATCTCAATTCTATTATTATTTGATTTTTTAGGTATGATAGTGACATTATGTTGTATATGAGACTGCCCTTATTTTAGGAGATGCATGCTAAAGTATTTAGGATTTTTGTGGTGATATCAACTTAATTTTAAATAATTCAACCAAAAAATTGGTTAATTAATTAAAATAAAATTACACACATATAGAAAAAAAATCTCAATTCTAGTCCTTGTATACGCATCAGTGCAAATGGCTAATGCAGCAGAAAGACAAAATATATATCACAGCATATTTTAGGTAGTGTGGTCTGTACATCCCAGTTGCATTTTAGCATAAGTGTATTAATTCACCTGATCTCTTTCCCCTTGCTTTTCTTTTCCTTGCTTCTCACTATATGTTTTACATTGAATTAATAAGCTCTGAGGCAGGCAGATCCCTTGAGGTCAGGAGTTCGAGACCAGCCTGGCCAACACAATGAAACCCCGTCTCTACTAAAAATACAAAAATTAGCCGGGCATGATGGTGGATGCCTGTAATCCCAGCTACTCTGGAGGCTGAGGCACAAGAATCGCTTGAACCCAGGAGGTGGAGGAGGTTGCAATGAGCCGAGACTGCACCACTGCACTCCAGCCTGGGCAACAGAGCAAGGCTCTGTCTCAAAAAAAAAAAAAAGAAAGAAAGAAAGAAAAAGAAAAGAAAAAAAAAGAAAAAGGAAAAAAAGAATTAAGAAGCTAAGCAATTCGAGCATCTTGTGAGCTGAGATCGCGCCACTGCACTCCAACCTGGGCAACAGAGTGACACTCTGTCTCAAAAAAAAAAAAAAAAAAAAAGAAGCTATGCAATTCAAGCATCTTAATTTAGTCTACAAAACCTTCTGTTCCATGACCTCTCCTGAGATAGCTTGCCTGGTTGTATCATTGGAGGTTGCCATTGCTTCAAGGTGATTTCCTACACGTCAGAAGTTGTACATGTTAGTTCCCTTCCTTCTTCTGTCTTACTGAAGACAAATGAATCATAGTACATTTTGTAATTTATATGGGTTGATTATGTTTTTTCTATTTGACTCTATTTGTAAAAAAAAAAAAATCTATCATTACATGCTCCCCTCCCAACTCATACTGATACAGTAGTTAAAAAGAAATTATTTAGGCAGATAATGAGGATAAGGAAGTCCTCGGTAAGGTTTTCCTTTTAATGAAAAGCAGCCCCAAAATTGTTTCTTTTCTAACAAAGAGCAGCTTGTAAAATCAAGCTGCAGACATAGACAAGTAAACTGGAAGCTTGCACAGGTGAATGCGGGCAGCTGTGCCAATAGGAAAAGGCTACCCAGGGCTAGGCATGTTCAACATGGCGGCTCCATCTTCCCTTTTCCTTGCCAACCACATGTACCCTAAGGAGCAGTCAACATTGTGCTGGCCAAGTAGAAAATCCATTTGCATAATAATAAGATTAGTGGGGTGGCCAGCTTCTTTACACACCATGTAAACGTCACACCTGGTCCAACCAATCTTAGAGCCCTATGTAAATCAGACACCGCTTTCTCAAGCCAGTCTAGAAAGCCCCCTGCACTTCACCACAGGACTGGAAGACCCACTCGGCAGCCTCTCTCTCTCTGCAGGAGAGAGAGTTATTTTCTTTTCTCTTTCTTTCACCTATTAAACCTCCTCTCTTAAACTCACTCCTTGTGTGTGTCTGTGTCCTCAATATTCTTGGCATGAGGCAACAAATGTCGGGTATTACTCCAGACAACCATGCTGCTTCATTTCTGCATAAACATCAGCCCACACAATGCCACTGCTATGGCTGTAGTACGCTGAACTATATGGGTGGATTGATCCAACCAGCACCAACAAACCATTGGCTGGCCAGTAACCTGAGACTTGTGAGACCTGGCTCACAAGAAAAATCAGCTGATCAGTCATATACATAATAATGTGGAGAATATGGATCTAAGAAGTTAATGCCAATTACAAAGAGGAATTAATTAAAGTGGGTAGGCCATGCTATAGCTAAGGGCTAGAGTAGAATGCAGATGAAGAGATGAGTGAATACTGCTCTGCAGAGAGAGGCAACTGAAAAGATGCACAGAAAGAAACAGAGACATCACTGAAGAGTGATCACAGATTTCCCCAGGACCAAAAGAGATGGGGAAATGTGCCTTAGTTGCAAGGTTTCATTTCCAGCTTTAGTGGGGCATAGCCATTTAGAAGTTCCCATTCTGTGTCCCCCACACAAACACAGATTATGAGAAAATTTCATTTATATCATAGTACTTGTTTCTGTTTCTATTTCTTGCAGCCAAATAAAGCTTCCATTGAAATATTACTTGTTCATTTTAATGTTTCTAAATCTCATTTAGAAGTCACTTACACATCTTATTTTAAGAGTGCATATTGATGGTAAAAATATATAAATCAATTGGTAGGGTGTCACTCATATATTTAAGTGTCACATTCAGTTAATATGTTATAAAAGACACCAGCTGTGCAGACTGTAGTAAATTAGAGTACTTGCTGATGACATTGAAGCAGCCAAGAGAACCTTGGGGCTCTTATACATTTTCTACCTTGAAAAATAAATCCCAACAGCTTTTCCAGTCTCATGAACTGGATGAGTTAATCATAGGGCGGAATATCCCCAAATTCAAATGCTGGCAGAAATTGTCATCAATTAGCAAACTAAGAGAGACAAGGAATGTTGCTCCTCCAGAAAACATATTCCATTTGATTGTTCAAACACATTTGGTTGAGCTATGATTATTTTTTATAAAAAAATTAATTAGCAAAAAAAATGAATCTGCTTATCTCTTGATTTTGTGGGAAATGGACTGTTGAAGTTTGACGAGGTCACATAAAAATGTAAGTATTCACAATCAGAAAACCTAAAAATTGATTCCCCAAGCGGAGCACCGTGGCTCACACCTGTAATCCCAGCACTTTGGGAAGCCAGTGTGGGCAGATCACTTAAGGTAAGGAGTTTGGGACCAGTCTGGGCAACATGGTAAAACCCTATCTCTATTAAAAATAAATGAATAAATAAATAAATACAAAAAGTACCTGTAGTTTCAGCTACTCAGGAGGCTGAGGTGAGAGGATGGCTTGAGCCTGGGAGGCAAAGGTTGCAGTGAGCCAACATGGTGCCACTACACTCCAGCCTGGGCAACACAGCGAAATTTTGTCTAAAAAAAAGAAAATAATAATTCCCAGCCAAAGTGTTAGTATACATACATCTTTCAACCACTGAACTGATTTCCAACACTAAAAATTATTTCTAACTTAAAAAATTATTTAAGTGGGGCTTTTAAAATGTTATTTAACCCCATCGTACCTCCACTACATTCTCAGCACTTTATCTGTGACTTTTAATACATAAATTGTTATTCCCATGTACAAAATAGTAAACTGAGATTGAGAGAAATTGTATTACTTATATTGTTTGCCCAAAGATGCAGAACAAGTAAATCACATAGCTCATATTCTAATTAAATTGTGTCTGGCTCCAAACGTAGTTTTCTCCATTTCAACAAGCTACTTCAACTCAATATGATGTGTTAAATTGATGCTATTTAAGCAATAAAATGTCTTTCAGTTTAATCATTTTTATGGAAACATGTTTGACTGGCTCTTGCCTTATTTAAACACAATAAGCAATTTAGACTCTTTCATTGACTTGGAGAAACCATTAGGATGTCTTCAGCATGCATTGTGAATATAAATTACATTTTTTAGACCTGCCCAAAGGCTCAGTCACCCTGACACAGTCTTCAGTTCTACACCTCCTCCCAGTTTTTCAACGCAATTGATGTAGATACCTGCATTATACAGCTTCCTCCTGGTGACCACCTCCCTATGGGACAGCTAGATATAGCATACTTGACTGGTCCTCTTGACCATCACACCCCACATGGACCATGCAGATATGCCACAATGACTGCCTCAGTCACATTGTGGCATCCTGAAACTCAATGCCTTCTTGCTTTCTTTTTTTTTTTTTTAATTATACTTTAAGTTTTAGGGTACATGTGCACAATGTACAGGTTAGTTACATATGTATACATGTGCCATGCTGGTGTGCTGCACCCATTAACTCATCATTTAGCATTAGGTATATCTCCTAAAGCTATCCCTCCCCTTTCCCCCACTCCACAACAGTCCCCAGAGTGTGATGTTCCCCTTCCTGTGTCCATGTGTTCTCATTGCTCAATTCCCACCTATGAGTGAGAACATGCGGTGTTTGGTTTTTTGCCCTTGCGATAGTTTACTGAGAATGATGACTTCCATATTCATCCATGTCCCTACAAAGGACATGAACTCATCATTTTTTATGGCTGCATAGTATTTCATGGTGTATATGTGCCACATTTTCTTAATTCAGTCTATCATTGTTGGACATTTGGGTTGGTTCCAAGTCTTTGCTATTGTGAATAGTGCCACAATAAACATATGTGTGCATGTGTCTTTATAGTAGCATGATTTATACTCCTTTGGGTATATACCCAGTAATGGGATGGCTGGGTCAAATGGTATTTCTAGTTCTAGATCCCTGAGGAATCGCCACACTGACTTCCACAATGGTTGAACTAGTTTACAGTCCCACCAACAGTGTAAAAGTGTTCCTATTTCTCCTCATCCTCTCCAGCACCTGTTGTTTCCTGACTTTTTAATGATCGCCATTCTAACTGGTGTGAGATGGTATCTCATTGTGGTTTTGATTTGCATTTCTCTGATGGCCAGTGATGATGAGCATTTTTTCATGTGTCTTTTGGCTGCATAAATGTCTTCTTTTGAGAAGTGTCTGTTCATATCCTTGGCCCACTTTTTGATGGGGTTGTTTGTTTTTTTCTTGTAAATTTGTTTGAGTTCATTGTAGATTCTGGATATTAGCCCTTTCTCAGATGAGAAGGTTGCGAAAATTTCCTCCCATTTTGTAGGTTGCCTGTTCACTCTGATGGTAGTTTCTTTTGCTGTGCAGAAGCTCTTTAGTTTAATTAGATCCCATTTGTCAATTTTGGCTTTTGTTGCCATTGCTTTTGGTGTTTTAGACATGAAGTCCTTCCCCATGCCTATGTCCTGAATGGTAATGCCTAGGTTTTCTTCTAGGGTTTTTATGGTTTTAGGTCTAACGGTTAAGTCTTAATCTATCTTGAATTAATTTTTGTATAAGGTGTAAGGAAGGGATCCAGTTTCAGCTTTCTCCATATGGCTAGCCAGTTTTCCCAGCACCATTTATTAAATAGGGAATCCTTTCACCATTGCTTGTTTTTCTCAGGTTTGTCAAAGATCAGATAGTTGTAGATATGTGGCGTTATTTCTGAGGGCTCTGTTCTGTTCCATTGATCTATATCTCTGTTTTGGTACCAGTACCATGCTGTTTTGGTTACTGTAGCCTTGTAGTATAGTTTGAAGTCAGGTAGCGTGATGCCTCCAGCTTTGTTCTTTTGGCTTAGGATTGACTTGGCGATGCGGGCTTTTTTTTGGTTCCATATGAACTTTAAAGTAGTTTTTTCCAATTCTGTGAAGAAAGTCATTGGTAGCTTGATGGGGATGGCATTGAATCTATAAATTACCTTGGGCAGTATGGCCATTTTCGTGATATTGATTCTTCCTACCCATGAGCATGGAATGTTCTTCCATTTGTTTGTATCCTCTTTTATTTCATTGAGCAGTGGTTTGTAGTTCTCCTTGAAGAGGTCCTTCACATCCCTTGTAAGTTGGATTCCTAGGTATTTTATTCTCTTTGAAGCAATTGTGAATGGGAGTTCACTCATGATTTGGCTCTCTGTTTGTCTGTTGTTGGTGTATAAGAATGCTTGTGATTTTTGTACATTGATTTTGTATCCCAAGACTTTGCTGAAGTTGCTTATCAGCTTAAGGAGATTTTGCGCTGAGACAATGGGATTTTCTAGATATACAATCATGTCTTCTGCAAACAGGGACAATTTGATTTCTTAATTGAATACCCTTTATTTCCTTCTCCTGCCTGATTGCCCTGGCCAGAACTTCCAACACTATGTTGAATAGGAGTGGTGAGAGAGGGCATTCCTGTCTTGTGCCAGTTTTCAAAGGGAATGCTTCCAGTTTTTGCCCATTCAGTATGATATTGGCTGTGGGTTTGTCATAGATAGCTCTTATTATTTTGAGATACATCCCATCAATACCTAATTTATTGAGAGTTTTTAGCATGAAGCATTGTTGAATTTTGTCAAAGGCCTTTTCTGCATCTATTGAGATAATCATGTGGTTTTTGTCTTTGGTTCTGTTTATATGCTGGATTACATTTATTGATTTGCGTATATTGAACCAGCCTTGCATCCCAGGGATGAAGCCCACTTGATCATGGTGGATAAGCTTTTTGATGTGCTGCTGGATTTGGTTTGCCAGTATTTTATTGAGGATTTTTGCATCAATGTTCATCAAGGATATTGGTCTAAAATTCTCTTTTTTGGTTGTGTCTCTGCCTGGCTTTGGTATCAGGATGATGATGGCCTCATAAAATGAGTTAGGGAGGATTCCCTCTTTTTCTATTGATTGGAATAGTTTCAGAAGGAATGGTACCAGTTCCTCCTTGTACCTCTGGTAGAATTCGGCTGTGAATCCATCTGGTCCTGGACTGTTTTTGGTTGGTAAGCTATTGATTATTGCCACAATTTCAGAGCCTGTTATTGATCTATTCAGAGATTCAACTTCTTCCTGGTTTAGTCTTGGGAGAGTGTATGTGTCGAGGAATTTGTCCATTTCTTCTAGATTTTCTAGTTTATTTGCGTAGAGGTGTTTGTAGTATTCTCTGATGGTAGTTTGTATTTCTGTGGGATCGGTAGTGATATCCCTTTATCATTTTTTATTGCGTCTATTTGATTCTTCTCTCTTTTTTTCTTTATTAGTCTTGCTAGTGGTCTATCAATTAAGACTTAGACTCCCACACAATAATAATGGGAGACTTTAACACACCACTGTCAACATTAGACAGATCAACGAGACAGAAAGTTAACAAGGATACCCAGGAATTGAACTCAGCTCTGCACCAAGTGGACCTAATAGACATCTACAGAACTCTCCACCCCAAATCAACAGAATATACATTCTTTTCAGCACCACACCACACCTATTCCAAAATTGACCACATACTTGGAAGTAAAGCTCTCCCCAGCAAATGCAAAAGAACAGAAATTATAACAAACTCTCTCTCAGACCACAGTGCAATCAAACTAGAACTCAGGATTAAGAAACTCACTCAAAACCGCTCAACTACATGGAAACTGAACAACCTGCTCCTGAGTGACTACTGGGTACATAACGAAATGAAGGCAGAAATAAAGATGTTCTTTGAAACCAACGAGAACAAAGACACAACATACCAGAATCTCTGGGACGCATTCAAAACAGTGTGTAGAGGGAAATTTATAGCACTAAATGCCCACAAGAGAAAGCAGGAAAGATCCAAAATTGACACCCTAACATCACAATTAAAAGAACTAGAAAAGCAAGAGCAAACACATTCAAAAGCTAGCAGAAGGCAAGAAATAACTAAAATCAGAGCAGAACTGAAGGAAATAGAGACACAAAAAACCCTTCAAAAAATTAATGAGTCCAGGAGCTGGTTTTTTGAAAGACCTTCTTGCTTTCAACCTGCCAATTAAAACTTCCTGCAGGAAACCTGCCTGGACAATGCTCTGGACTCCAATAAAGGAATTGGTCCAGGGTCCCTCTCTCTTCCCACACTTTCTCTAAACTTCCTGTATGGTCTTTGGGCACACTGTGTACCAGCCCTACCAGGAACTATAAGTAAAAGAACTTTACTTTCATCTTGTGTCTCTTATAATCATTGAAGGGTTGCCTCTCCATCTTAAAGATCGTAAATATAAAGGCTCCTTCTGCTTCTGATCTACTGCATTCAATGTGTTATTGTAATGGATATCTTCCATTGGCCTCTGCAGATTCACTCTCTTCCTGTCTCTGCCTTGCTCTGTGTCCCTAGAAGCTGGCCCTCTATGAAGGGCACCAGTGGCCCTACATGCAGCCAATGCTGAGCCCCAGAAAGACATCAAAGACAGGGGAGAGAGAAGTTGGAGTAGTCATGCCCATCACTCCATCTCTACTAGGACCCCATAAGTTAGCTGTGAACCTTGAACAAACATCACAGACCTTGCCAGGCTTTCCACACTGCACTTTCTCACCAGATTCCAGTAGTTACTCTCTCTTCTTGCTATTTAAGCCCAGGGAAAGGAAATAGCTTCCCATTGGGTCGGTCTTGTTTATTGTTTTTCTACATTCTGCCCTCACCGTTTTAAATAGTGACTGTATTAAAATTCACCTCAAAATAACTAGTTTGAATGTGTCCTCTATTTTCTATATTCTGGTTAATACTGTAACTGAAGCTACTTATTCTACATTTTCTTGAGTCCTCCCACTTCTCTTCAACCTCAAAGCCTTTGCTTTGGATCTTCATCCTTTATTTCCTAGATTCTGCCTTTTTGACCAGCCTGTAATCCATGCTCTGTATTCTAACTAGTGACACCTTCTAAAAAATAAATCTTATCAATTCACCAGATCATGATCATGTTTAAAACCTCTCCTGACTGACTCCTCATTGCACCTTGTTAGTTCCAAACTCCTCAGGCTATCCTATGAGTTCCTTTGTCATCTGGACCATGTTCACTCATCTGACACATTGCTCAACATTCTTCCTCCCTACACCCTTGAACTCTATGTTTTAGTCATGTTAGTTAGTAGCTCACCAGGCCTCCATAATGCTTGACCCCCAAGCCCAGTCTGCTCTTGCACAATTCATTTCCTTGGTTCAGTCAGCTTTCACACTCAACCTCAATTAGCTAATTCCTTCTCCCACTTCAGGATGGGCTTTAGCTTCATTGCCTCTGGGAAGCCTGCACTAAGACTGTCTCCCATTCTGGATTAGTGTTCTTTCTCTGTGGTCCCAGATGCACATCTTTATCATCATACTGATTACACTGCTTGCCCCCACTAGACAACAATTTCCCTCAAGGCCAAACCAAGCCTACTAGCTCTGTATCCATAGCTCCAGAAAAGTACTTGATGTAAAATAAATTTAAAAACAGTTTGTTGACTAAATTAAGAAAGCCCCCTGAACATTTCCCACAGCAAAACACAAACCCTACAAAACATATTTTATTCCATATTCTCCTTATCAATGTGTCTTTGGTACAGATGTGTTTGTGATGTGCATGTTTATCTGAAATATGAGGTGATATTGATTTGTATGCATATTTATATGGCAGGCAGTCACATTCTGCCATGCTTTGGTAATAGCTGCATAATTCTCCCACTGGGAGAGCAGTTTCTATAATAGCAGTTGATGATTTCTTTTTATAGACTTTATATTTTATGTGTTTTTTTATTGTCAGAAATCAAATTAAGAAAGAGAATTCTTCTGAAATAAGAATTCTGGCCCTGAAAACTGTAAATCCAAAGGTAGGGACTTATCTATCCCGATGAAACATGAGGTAAATTACCACCAAAGATTGCAAGCTGCTTGACAAAATAAAATTTTCAATTCACTGACATAGAATAGGATGTAAAATTGGAACAAAAATGATGCAGAGGGGAAGTCTCACAGAACCTAGGATCTTGAACTTTGTGAATTTAATTACTGAGATACTACAAAGAAATAGCACCCTCACCTACTATGGATACCAGTGTTACAGTTAATTATTTTTCCTTCTCAGCCTTTTTTGTCCATGGGCAGATTCCACTGTTGTAGATTGCAGAAAATAAGGTATGGGATTTAGTTTTCTTTGTCTATAATAAAATACTACTTGTTATAGTATCTCTGACATATTCCCATTGCCCCTCTGTCAGGGAAACCATAAACCTCTGATATGGTTTGGCTCTGTGTCCCACCCAAATCTCATAATGAATTTTAATTCCCAATGTTGGGGCAGGGACCTGATGGGAGGTGATTGGATCATGGGGGTGGATTTCCTTCTTGCTGTTCTTGTGATAATGAATGAGTTCTCACAAGATCTGATGGTTTAAAATGTGTGACACTTCCCCCTTCACTTTCTCTCTCTCTCTCCTGCTGACCATGAGAAGATGTGCTTGTTTCCTTTTCACCTTCTGCCATGATTGTGAATTTCCTGAAGCCTCCCAGCCATGCTTCCTGTACAGTCTGTAGAAATGTGAGCCATTTAAACCTCTTTTCTTTATAAATTGCCTAGTCTCAGGTAGTTCTTTATAGCAATGTGAGACTGGACTAATACAAACTCCTATTTCGTGGGAATATATCTTCCCCATTTGTCAGTTATCTACTTCTGCCTAACATACTCACACAACTAAGTGGCTTAAAACTACCATTTATTTCTGTCAAAATTCTTTGGGTTTGTAAGTGGGTTAAGTTCAGCTGGGTGATTTTTGCCAGACTTCCCCATGTGATCTCTGGTAAACTAGTAGGTCAGCCCCACTGGGACTTGTTAGATTATGATAGTCTCATCTGAGGCAGCTGAGATGACTGGGACCTCTCTCCATGTAGTGCCTCACCCTCCAGCAGACTGCCTGCTCTTATTCACTTGGATGTCATAACATTCCAAGAGCAAAAAGACCGGACAAACTCCAGTGTGCAAGCACTTTTTAAGCCACAGGTTTGGTGTTTGCTACTTTTCCTAGAGCCAAAACAAGGCACATATCCAAACGCAGAGTCAATGCAAAAGAAAACTAGCAAAAGTTACCAATACAGGAAGGCATGAACAAATTGGGACCTTTACTAAAATAATTGACCATACCAATTTCAATGGTATTCTTGCATACCTTGGACAAATTTTGATTTAAACTAAAACTAAGTTTGAATTCTGATTCACCACTTTTTGGCTACATATAGATATTCTACATATTTCCATCTATGTAGTAGAAGCTCAATTAAAAGATACTCCTGGCTTCTCTCCACTCCTTTACTCACTCATCCCCCAGCAGAGTAGGAGTGATTTTTTTTTGTCTTAGAAATTTGCTGAAGGGCCAGACACAGTGGCTCACACTTGTAATCTCAGAACTTTGGGAGGTTCAGGAAAGCGGATCACTTGAGGTCAGGAATTTGACACCAGCCTAGCCAACATGGTGAAACCTGTCTCTACTAAAAATAAAAAAAATTAGCCAGGTGTGTTGGCACCTGCCTGTAATTCCATCTACTCAGGATACTGAGGCAGAAGAATTGCTTGAATCCGGGAGGCGGAGGTTGCAGTGATCCAAGATTGCACCACGGTACTCCAGCCTCAGTGACAGAGGGAGACTCAGTCCCCCCACCATAAAAAAAGCAAATTCTGGCCTGGCTGGGTGTGGTGGCTCAGGCCTCTAATCCCAGCACTTTGGGAGGCTGAGGCGGATAGATCACTTGAGGCCAGGAGTTCAAGACCAGCCTAGCCTACATGGCAAAACCCCATTTATACTAAAAATACAAAAAACTAGCCCAGCATGGTGGTACATACCTGTAGTCCCAGCTACTCAGAAGGTTGAGGTGGGAGAATCACCTGAGCCTGGGAAGTCCAGGCTATAGTGAGCTGAGATCACACCAGTGAACTCACTCCAGCCTTGCTGACACAGTGAAACTCTGTGTCAAGAAAAAAAAAAAAACTTGTGAAGAATAAAGCAAGCATGCTCAGCTAGTTCTTCTCTTTTATCCCATTTGAAGTGGGTCTACCTATAGAGAGCACACATTCTCCCTGCACCATAAAAGCTGCCTGTATTTGTTGAATTCATAGGTTCAGTAATAGAAAATCCATTTATCTGGACATAAAAGCCACATTCCCTAATTCCTAGATTTTGCCAATAAAGAAATTTTAGGCCCCATTTACTTACTTTCCTGTCTCATTTCTCAGCTGGTTCAGAAATCATTCAAAAAGGACCCTACACCTTCCGTTCTAATCCTCTCCAAGCACGAAAGAATACCAGCCCTTGAATGAGAAACTTCAGCTACTGAGCCAAAATAACAGTTCTCTTGACTTCAAAAAAAAAAAAAGGAAATTGATAAGAGGAGAACTCCTTGGAATGACTATAGAATAATGATAATAGAAACTCCATTACTGGCAGTGAGAAAGTTAATGAGAAACGTCTTTGAGAAAGGTCTTCAAGCATAAGGAGAAAAGAACAAAACTCAAAGAGGTCTAATGCTATTATAGAACCCTGATAAAGATAATAAACCAGTGCACTGAGGTAGGAGAAAAGACAAACCTAAGAACTCAGTGATCGTGACTGAAACTATGTGTCAAAAGAATTGGAGTTGGAAACGAAGACAAAATTAACAAGACTGTGCTGGCAGAACCCACATGTATACATGAAGAGAGTAGTAAACTAAAGAAAGAATAGTGACTTTTTTTTTTTTACTTTCTACTCCTATAATCTTAAGTTTGCATACTTTATAATTAACCAGAATATAACCCTAACTGTCACATATAATTTGTTTCATTCCATATGTGAGAGAACAGTGATAGAAGAAAATTAAGGGACTTTCCCAAGGGTGCAGTAAAGAATTTAGTCTCACCTAAAATGAGATCTGGACTTTGTCCTGGCCTTCCGGAAGGTAAAGTATCTGTGTTTGCTTGGGGATCTTGAGCTAGTCCAATAGTAACAATGTGATTTACAGTAGGTGCTTTGACTCACACCAATTATGTGATTTAGGGTGGGGGCATGCCTATGTAATAGAAGTCCAATGTAAACACCAAGGTATGGGTGAGTTACCCTGATTAGTAATACTCCATGAATATTGTCACACATCAATCCCAGGAGAGTAACACAACCTGACTTCACAGGGAGAAGATGATAGAAGCCTCATGTTTGGAACCCTCCTAGTCTCTGCTCTATCTAGCTCTTCCTTTGATGGATCTTAATCCCTTTAATAAACCATAATCATTGAGTATTATAGCAGCTTTCAATTAGTTCTAGCAATTATCTAACCTGAGGGTTGTTTTAGGAACTCCCACTTAAACTTACAGTTAGTGTCAGAAGTGAGAGCAATCTTGTGGAGCAATGTGCTCTCTAAATGTGTAGTTGGCCTCTCTAAATGTGTAGTTGGTTACCAAGGTAACCAAGTATAGCTCTGCAATTTGCATACTGTACAACTCTAAGATGTACAACTTACACAGAGTACAACTAGTATCACCAAGTGAGATGGATGGAAATACTACTCAGCCAATCTTTTAAGTAACATATCTTCACTATTCTCACTAGAGTTGAAAAAAGTAATGAAAAATTCAGTATTGTGTTGGCCACGTACAAAACTTATTGACAATAAGCACTAAGCTCAGTGATATCCAAACCTATACAACCAAAACTTGTTACCACAAGATAAGTATCTTGGAGCAACTGTGCAATAAGTGACAATTTCTAGAGTTGTATGCATATCCACATGTAGCCAAAAAGTGGTGAATCAGAATTCAAACTCAGTTTTAATTTAGCATCAAAATTTGTCCCTAGAAACCAAGGCAGAAATAAGTCTATATAAGGGGATTAAGCAAAATAAAACAAACAGGTGAGAGGATAGTTAAGATTCAGACACTTGGAACTTTGTAGGGCTTACCTCTAAATATTAAAACATCCTATTTTTACCAATGGTGGAAAGGACTCTGTTTCCAAGAAGAAATAATGATCTACCATTGAGACTATGACTGGAAGTTTCTTGGGGCACCTGCGTCACTGCCTAAGCAAATGTCTGGAGTGTATCTACCACTGCACAGAAAAATTAGTAAAAGCCAACATGTTAGGCATATAACAAATAAAAATAAATTCTTTTTTTGTGTGTGACAGAGTTTTGCTCTTGTCGTCCAGGCTAGAGTGCAATGGCACAATCTCTGCTCACTGCAACTTCTGCCTCCTAGGTTCAAGTGATTCTCTTGCCTCAGCCTCCCAAGTAGCTGGGATTATAGGCACCTGCCTGGCTAATTTTTGGATTTTTAGTAGAGACAGGGTTTCACCATGCTGGCCAGGCTGGTCTCAAACTCCTGACCTCAGGTGATCTGCCCACCTCAGCCTCCCAAAATGCTGGGATTACAGGCATGAGCCAGTGTGCCTGGCCAAAAGTAAAGTCTAATATGTTTAGTTATTGATACTCAGAGGAAGTTTAAAGTATTATTCAAAACAGAAGCATGGTCATGCTGCACAGAAAGTATCCATTTTAAATTCCAACATTAAGAAAAGAGTAGATTTCTCTGCCAAGAGGATCTTAAATGGCAGAAGCTATCTGATTATTTGTTGTGTGTCCAACTTCTAGCATAGGAATAGGTCAAAGCACTCAGTAAAAGATTGTCAGATTTTTAAAATTAATGAAAACAAGTGGGAAGGAATACTCTAAGCAGAGGCCTGCTGCCTGGACAATTTTTCTTCTTCTTTGTTCTCTACTTTTCACTGGCCAACTCTCAGTAGGGAAATGAATGGAATGGAAAGTAATAGTAATCTCTAATATTTATTCAGCTCTAGAAACACAGTCATTCTAGTTCTCTGTCTTCTTTAGCTTATGTTACCAAGTAAAAAAGATAGAAAATATGTAAAATAGACATCTTAGTGATGAGGATTTAGATCCTCATTATTTTCATTATAGATGATAATTTGGAAAACAGTGATTATGCGACATTGGCTAAAAACCACCTTAAACTGTTCAATATTAAAATCCAATATTAGTTGTTCTGATTACATAATAATCTTATTGGTAATAAGCACTTAAATTAAATACAATCCAGAGCAAGGAAAAGCAAAACTTTGTGCCCCATGATCAAGTCTCTTGATGCAGCCATGCAAAACTTGACATTTAATTTAAAAAGCATGGAGGCATGATGGAAAAGCATCTCTATGTGGAGAGTGGAGAGCAGTGGCGCATTTTATTTGACATGGTGGATTTGCTTTCCTTTATTTTCATATTTTAATAAGTTCAACTCATGAAAGCATAATGAAAATAGAAAGATCAGCTATAATCAGGATGCATGGACATTTGGGGATCTTGATTTAAAAAGCATTTGCCTTCCTAAGTCTTTCAACAAAATGTAAATTAAACAGATGAAATTGCCTAAAACATCACTGATTCCCAAGGGAATGTAATCATGCTTAAATGCCAACACTAAATTAATCAGAGGAACAGAATGTGGAGATGAGAAATTTCATTTTAAGCAGCTTCATGTTTCATTAAAGTAAGTGGACATGGCAGGTCAGGTTAAGACTTTGCAAAGAATGATTTGAAAAGCAAAAGGCAAAGATTTCCATCTCAAAACTATGCAGCAACAAAGCCTATTCAAATAAAGCTGAATGGTAATTCATGTGCCTAGTATGCTCCATAGTTGATCATTTTCTTTTTCCTCAGTTCAGAATTCCAGAATAATATGTATTAATATTTGTGTAACTATGTTCTTTTATCCCAAATAGCTTAGTTATAGTTTTATATACTGTACTTGCATTGTTTGTAAACAGTCACATTCTTCTACATTAAACTGGTCCACAAAAATAAATTAAATTGCCAATTAAAACATGGTATGTATTTAACTTAGAATGAGCAGAGAAAAGGACTTAGACAGGACGGTGAATAGGCAAAAACTTTTTCAGAGTTCACTTATTTGTTCAACAAATGCTTTTTGACTGCCTATTCTTTACCACACACTGTTTGAGATGCTTGGCACATAGAGTAAACACACACACACACACACACATACACATATACACAAGGAGACAAAGAGCCTCAGATTTTAAAAAGTAAATTATGCGATACAGCAGAATATAACAAATATAATGGAAAACATGTAGTAAAAAGGAAAAGAAGTACATGAGAGAAGGAGACAAGTTATAATATAAAAGAGGGCTAGGGGGCCTCATTATGAAGAGGACTTTAAAGAGGTGAATTATCCATAGAGAAGACTGTGAAATCATTCAAGACAGAGGGAATAGTCAATTCAACGGCCCTCAGCCAGGGGCATGCTGTGTGGGTTTGAGAAGGCAAAGGGGGCAATGTGTCTGAACACACTGGTTAATTTGATGGCTAATACTGAGTGTCAACTTGATTGGATTGAAGGATACAAAGTATTGATCCTCAGTGTGTCTGTGAGGGTGTTGCCAAAGGAGATTAACTTTTCAGTCAGTGGGCTGGGAAAGGCAAGCCCATCCTTAATCTGGGTGGGCACCATCTAATCAGCTGCCAGCATGGCTAGAATATAAAGCAGGCAGAAAAATGTGAAAAGAAAGACTGGCCTAGCCTCCCAGCCTACATCTTTCTCTTGTGCTGGATGCTTCCTGCCCTCGAACATCAGATTCCAAGTTCTTCAGTTTTGGGACTCAGACTGGCTCTCCTTGCTCCTCAGCTTGCAGATGGCCTATTCTGGGACCTTGTGATCATGTGAGTTAATACTTAATAACTCTCCTTTATATATATATACACAGATATATATATACAGATATATACAGATCTGGGGTACTAAGACAGTTGTGGGGGTTCCTTGGGATCATCACCAGCTTTTGCCAACTATGCATCCCTGGATACAGCGAGATGGCCAGGCCACTCTATATTCTAATCAAGGAGACCCAGAGGGCAAACACTTATCTAGTAGAATGGGAACCAGAGGCAGAAACAGCCTTTAAAACCTTAAAGCAGGCCCTATTACAAGCTCCAGCCTTAAGCCTTCCCACAGGACAAAACTCCTCTTTATATGCCACAGAGAAAGCGGGAACAGCTCTTGGAGTTCTTACTGAGACTCATAGGACAACCCTACAACCAGTGGCATACCTAAGTAAGGAAATTGATATAGTAGCAAAAGGCTGGCCTCACTGTTTACAGGTAGTTGCAGTGGTGGCCATCTTAGTATCAGAGGCCATCAAAATAATACAAGAAAAGGATCTCACTGTCTGGACTACTCATGATGTAAATGGCATACTAGGTGCCAAAGGAAGTTTATGGCTATCAGACAGCCGCCTGCCTAGATACCAGGCGCTACTCCTTGAGTGACCAGTGCTTCAGATACACACGTGTGCAGCCCTCAACCCTGCCATTTTTCTCCCAGAGGATGGGGAACCAATCGAGCATGACTGCCATCAAATTGTAGCCCAGATTTATGCTTCCCGAGAGGACCTCTTAGAAGTCCCCTTAGCTAATCCTGACCTTCACCTATAAACCATGGGAAGTTCATTTGTGGAAAATGGGATGAGAAGGGCAGGTTATGCCATAGTTAGTGATGTAACCGTACTTGAAAGTAAGCCTCTTCCCCCAGGGACCAATGCCCAGTTAGCAGAACAAGTGGTGCTTACCCGAGCCTTAGAACTGGGAAAGGAAAAAAGAATAAATGTGTATACAGATAGCAAGTATGCTTATCTAATCCTACATGCCCATGCTGCAATATGGGAAGAAAGAGAGTTCCTAACCTCTGGGGGAACCCCCATTAAATACCGCAAGGAAATCATGGAGTTATTGCATGCAGTGCAAACACCCAAGGAGGTGGCAGTCTTACACTGCCGAAACCATCAAAAAGGTGAAGGAGAAAAGGCAGAAGGAAACCGTCGGACAGACGCTGAGAGCAAAATTGCTGCCAGGCAGAACCTCCCGTTAGAAATACCTATGGAAGGATACTTGGTATGCAACAACCCTCTCCTAGAGATTAAGCCCCACTATTCCCTGACCGAAACAGAATGGGGACTTTCACGGGGACATAGTTTTCTCCCCTCAGGGTGGTTAACGACAGAAGAGGGAAAGGTACTCATACCTGAAGCCAGCCAGTGGAAAATACTTAAGACTCTTCACCAAACTTTTCATATGGGTATTGAGAACACTCATCAAATGACCAAATCCCTATTTACAGGGCCAAATCTCCTCTGGACCAGCCAACAAGTTGTCAAAGCCTGTGAGATGTGCCAAAAGAATAATCTCTTGGTCCATCATAAGGCCCCTCTGAGGGAACAAAGAATAGGGCACTATCCCAGAGAGGACTAGCAGTTAGACTTCCTTCCCCGTCTCTGATAGGACCAAAAATACCCTAACAGGATGTGCAATCCAGCTTTTACGCTCTTACATTTCCAACCTCACCTATTACATGAGCAATGGAAAGCCTATACATGGCCCTGTAACCAATACCATCTTAACTTTCCAAGCCCCTTTATGTATCCAACGCAACTTGTTATCAGGCCTGCCCGAGGGCAGCTACTATCCCATCAGTGTAATTACACCCTGCAACTTCAAGCCCCAACTGATCATAGTGACTTCCATATCACCCAAACAGCTCCATTCAGATGGCTTGTCCACTTCTCAGGGCCTCCAAAAATCATCAACTCCTCCCTGCTTAACAAACAGTCTGGGTTTTGTAATGGAAAACATACTCCCTGGATGACCATTCACCCCTGGACCCCCTGCAACAGCGCCCCCACCACTAGTGAATGCCTTCTCATCCCCTCTTTCAGTTATTCTCTTGAATGGTTCCTAGTAGATACAAAACGTTTTTTCTCCAATGGGAAAATAGAACACAGGGAGCCACTCACTTTGCTCCCAACACCCCTTTCCAGCCACTCACCGGAGCTACCTTGGCAAGTATTCTAGGAGTATGGGAAAATGAAAACAAGCTCACACGCTTTTTAATATACACAACAAGTTCTGTCTACCCAGCCAAGGCATATTCTTCTTATGTGGAACTTCAACGTGTATCTACCTCCCCACCAACTGGACGGGCACCTGCACCTTAGTCTTCCTAAGTCCCAAAATTGACATTGACCCAGGAAATCATACCCTATCAGTGCCCCTCAAAGCTCAAGTCCATCAGTGCAGGACCATACAACTAGTACCCCTACTTATAGGGTTAGGAATGGCCACTGCTACAGGAACTGGAATAGCAGGTTTGTCCACTTCACTGTCCTACTACCACACACTCTCAAAGGATTTTTCAGTTTGCAAGAAATAACAAAATCTATCCTTACTCTACAATCCCAAATAGACTCTTTGGCAGCAGTGACTCTCCAAAACCACCGAGGCCTAGACTTCCTCACTGTTGAGAATGGAGGACTTTGCACCTTCTTAAGGGAGGAATGTTGTTTTTACACTAACCAGTCAGGGATAGTAGGAGATGCTGCCCAGCATTTACAGGAAAAGGCTTCTGAAATCAGACAACGCCTTTCAAACTCTTATACCAACCTCTAGAGTTGGGCAACATGACTTCTCCCCTTCCTATGTCCCATGACAGCCATCTTGCTATTACTTAACTTCAGGACCTGTATTTTTAACCTCCTTGTCAAATTTGTTTCCTCCAGGATCAAGGCCATCAAGCTACAGATGGTCTTACAAATGGAACCCCAAATGAGCTCAACTCACAATGGCTACCAAGGACCCCTGGACCAACCCACTGGCCCTTTGATGGGCCTAGAGAGTTCCCCTCTGGAGGACACTACAACTGCAGGGCCACTTCTTTGCCCCTATCCAGCAGGAAGTAGCTAGAGTGGTCATCACCCAATTCCCAACAGCAGATGGAGTGTCCTGCTTAGAGGGGGATTTGACAGGTGAAGCCAGCTGGACTTCCTGGGTTGAGCTGGGACTTGGAGAACTTCTCTGTCTTACAAGAGGATTGTAAAATGCACCAATCAGCACTCTGTAGCTAGGATTGTAAAATGCACCAATAGGCGCTCTGTAGCTAGCAAGAGGACTGTAAAATGCACCATCGGCGCTCTGTAAAAATGCACCAATCGGTGCTCTGAAGCTAGCAAGAGGATTGTAAAATGCACCAATCAGTGCTCTATAAAAATGCACCAATCAGTGCTCTGTAGCTAGCAAGAAGATTGTAAAATGCACCAATCAGCACTCTGTAAAAAAGCACCAATGAGCACTCTGTAAAACACACCAATCAGCAGGAGTCTAAAAGTAACCAATTGTGGGAGGATTGAAAACAGGGCACTCTGATAGGAAAAAAATGGAACATGGGAGGGGACAAATAAGGGAATAAAACCTTGCCACACCAGCCAGCAGTGGCAACCACTTGGGTCCCCTTCCACGCTGTGGAATCTTTGTTCTTTCGCTCTTCACAATAAATCTTGCTGCTGCTCATATTTTGGGTTCGTTCCATCTTTAAGAGCTGTAACACTCACCGTGAAGGTCCATGGCTTGACTTCATTCTTGAAGTCAGTGAGACCACAAACCCACCAGAAGGAACCACCTTTGGACACAACAGTCTATCCTATAATACGGCCCTTTTGTTCACATCTCTTCTCCTTGACTGTGAGAAGCTTGAAGCCTAGGGACAAAGATGTATCTTAGTCATTTTGCTATGTTTCTACTAAGTGCCTAGTGCCTAACACAATGCCTGATGTTGTAGGTGTGTTATTGAATATATTGGGTCAAATTGAATTTATTACATCTTCAGGTTAAAATAGAAAATCAGTTAAGTAAACAAAGAAGAGAAAACCCATGTTTTCAACTAGTTCGTGTGCAGCTTGAGCTAGAATTGAAAGAATTATAAAGGTCTATCACATATGAATGCATCCCTCAATTAAGGAGCATACAAAATTATTTAACATCTACTCTACATGATGTCCTTTAAATACATTATCTCATTTTATTTATTAAATAAGTTGATATAGTAGATATAACCGGTGCCATTTTACAAATGAGGAAACTGAGCAGTAAATGGAGGAATAGGAATTTTAGCTCATGTTTCTGACCAACAAGCTCATGTTCCTCCACTGCCCTAATGCTGTGCCTGAAGTTATCAGAGCTCTGAGAGTTACAGAAAGACTCCACAGGCACCAGGTGACATCTTTAGATTTTTGCCAATATAAAACTAAAGCAGTTGCCTTCAATTGTTTTCAAGTTGTGTATCACCATGCTCCCCCACCTCCTACCCTCACTATTCACCTTGAAAGCTTTATAGTTTAGGAGGATGAAGGAAAATTAAAGTCAAGAAAGGATGAAGAGGCCAGGCACAGTGGCTCACACCTGTAATCCCAGCACTGTAATCCCTATCTGCCCAAGGAGTGCAGATCTCTTAGGCCCAGGAGAATGAAGGGGAAACTCAGAGATCTGGACTGGCTCTTGAATATCCCCATGCTTTATGATGTCCTTTGTTCATGCCTCTGTGGCCAGGCCATTGCTATCCCTTATCACCTAGGGCCCAAAGTTCTAGTTTAAGAAATGCTATACTAGATTATTTATGCCCAAGAGAGGAAGGAAAGTTGGTCTAACATCAGCTTGAAGCCAGCCAACCAGCTAGAGACAATGTGCACAATAAATTAAGAGATGGATTTACCTTCAGATAACCTAGGTTCAAATCCCACACCTATCACTCATTTAGTCATGGGGACTCACAGAAATTATTTAAACTCTCTGAGCCTCAGTTTCTGCATCAGGACAAACAGTGAAGTAGTATCTTCCCTGCCTAGATAACAGGACTGTCGTGAGAACAGAAGAGGAAATAAAAGACGAAGTGCTTCAGAATCTAAGGATGCTATTCTAGCTTAATTTACCTATCTGGGTTCGTACTGATTATTTCTGAGATCCAGTTTATATAAGTCCTCTGTACAGTGTATGAGAAACATAAAGAGGAATCAGGGGTTGTTCCCAAGGCATCTAGGTATCTGAGAGAGGACCCAGGAATGAATAAGAAGCTTAATACAATTACTCCATAGGAGAGTTCCTTTAAGCACAGAATAATATAATAGATTTTAAATGGTTAGAAGCAAATCCTTAAAGCAAATAAAACCACAAAGAACACCTATCATAGGTTACAAAAACTGCCTCAATCATTTGCAGCTTCTTCCATTAACTTGTAGAATATATTTCTTCACCTTTAAATTTGCCTAGGCAGCTGGGTGCCATAGCTCATACCTGTAATCCCAGCACTTTCGGAGGCTGAGGCGGGAGAATCACTTGAGGTCAGGAGTTCAAGACCAGCCTGGCCAACATGGTGAAACCCTGTCTCTACTAAAAATATAAAAATTAGCCGGGCTTGGTGGTGGGTGCCTGTAATCCAAGCTACCCAGGAGGCTGAGGCAGGAGAATTGCTTGAACTTGGGAGGCAGAGGTTGCAGTGAGCCAAGATGGTGCCATTGCACTCCAGCCTAGGTGACAAGAGTGAAACTGCATCAAAAAAAAAAAAAAGAAAGAAAGAAAGAAAGAAACCTGCCTGGGCTAGTGACTTGCCCTGGGTTATAGTACAAAATGAACATGACATTATGCAAGTTCTGAGCTTGAATGACAAATGACTTTACAGTTTCACCTGCTCTCTTGGACCCTTTCCACAGCCGCCATGTATACATCTAGGCCTGTCTGATGGATAATGAGAGACCACGCAAAGCTAGCACAAGCTGTCTCATTCAGTTATCTTGAAAAAGCCAAAGCTGCTAACCACATTTGCATGACAGAGTACAGACAAGATCAGCCAAGCCTGGCCCTACCCAACCAATCCTAGACCAAACTGCTGACATACAAACTCAGGAGTTCAATAGATCGTTATTTTTAAGTTACTGATGTTGGGAGTGATTTGTTACATAGCAACTAATGACTGATCCAACAACTGGCCATATAGGAATGGAAATTTACAGCAGTGTCTGGGTTTTTCCCACACTACCATGTTCTGTCTGGAAAGTTTAGATTTGCTAGTCATGAAAGCTGACTAGAGATGGACAAAAGAGCAGAAGTCACCTTTGCCTTTAAACAAGTAAAGTTGACTTGGTATTTTGAGTAAATCTGAAATGTCCATTTACTTAGTCACAATTGAATTTCTAAGGAGGAAAAGAAATAAACAAGTGAGGAAAGAAATGGGAAGTATGAGCAGTATACTCCATGTAAACTGAAAGCCAGTGACTTCCTGGAAAGACACCCAATAATTCAGCCTTCTATGACTTACTTTGTTCACTTGGCTGGGGATTCAGCACAAACACTAATCTTACAATGTAATGAGGCAGAGCCCATTTTCTGCCTATCCAGTGGAAAGTGAAATTGCAAACCGCCTTTGTTGTAAATCAAAATGCCTTTCTAACCTCAGTTGTTAATAACAAATGTGTATTTCCCATTTCACCACCATCTCTTTAGAATTCACACATTAAGAGATTTATTTATACAATATTCTGCTTTGCTGAAATTCATTTTCAAGGCTTTCCCAGAGGCCACTGAGCCTCTTGTATAAATAGATTTTTTATAAGTTATGAAGTTTAGATTATTAAAAAACAATCTAGAAATCTGATCCTTAAAGTACCTGACAAATCCATTTTAGTTTTTAAATATATAACATTAGTTCAAAGAACAAATGCCTAGTTTTTATTTTCCAGCAACTGTGATTCTGGTAATGGCATTTGTTTGGAGGCAGAAAAAACAATAGAAAAGAAAATCAAAATAGCAACTGAAAATATCTGTACAAGAGGGTTGTCTTATTTCAGTTTACAGATATGTTGACCTCGTTCTATTGGTTAATCTTGAGGTTTAACATAATTGATCTTCAACTTGGAAGGTGATATCCATCTTCCACCCCAAAATGTATTAGAAGTAACTTGACCTGTCAGTATCTCTTCATCCCCACTGCCAGGGATTTTCCCAGGATTCAGAAAAAACATCAAAGAAGTTTCCCCTCAAGAGAAGTATGGAGGCCACTATCATAAGCCCTAGTAAGTGTCATTTGATATAGCGAAGTAATTGAAGATATTGCTTCTATACTAAAGGAGCTTAGAATCTTGTTGTGGAGACAATAATAACACACATGAAAGCTCTTACAGAATAACCAAGCGCTAAGCTGTAAGGTGCAGATAGAAATGCCATTAGGATGAGAAGTCACTTATTAATCTCCCCCTACTTGGTAGTATGTTACAAATATTATCTCATCTACTCCTTCCAATAACTCCAAATGTAAAGTATTATAACCATTTAATAATAGAAAAGTTGAGGAGGGGAAAAGTAGGGAAATTCTCCAAGGCGACCCAACTAATACAGAGCAGAACCAGAATTCATACCCAAGTTTGTCTGCCCAAAGAGCCAGTGCCTTTCTTTCTACACCAAATTGCCTCTCAGAAGGTTATAGTAGAAAGAAAGCTACTTTATGCCTCTTCAAGTATTCCCTAACACTATACCTTTATGCTTCTTATGACACCTTACACTTTCTACTTTATTTATAATAGTTACTGATGAGGAGGAAGTTGGTATGTTGAAACCAGCATAAGATTTGAAGTCAAAAAGATCTGATTTCAAAATCTCTCCTATTCTAATTAGCTGAAAGAATGTAAGCAAGTCACTTAACCTTAAATAATACCTATCTCACAGCATTAATATGAGTAATAAATAGAATTAATTCATTCACTCAACAAATATTGATTGAATACCTACTATGTTGTTAGCATTAGTCTAGATTTTATTCACAACAGTGAACAAAAAGAGACAAAAATTCCTGCCATCATGGTGCTTACATTGTCGATGAAGGTGACAGATAATAAGTAAACAAATAAATATATACATTTAAACAGTGGTTTTAACATAGAGAGGACTGAACCTCTGAGGGTTAGGTAAGTTGCCAGTTTTCACACAGCCTCGATATTGGTATTCAAATCCAACTCTGGAGCGAAGTTCTTGATTGTTCCTCAAGACCATTTGGTTTGCCCTTCACAAAAGTTAGTATAAAAATATCCAGAGGATTTTGTGTGGTGAAAACTGCCCTCAGAATCAGTTTCCACATGACCTCATTGATGTATGGAGTAATCTCATGTTTGTTCTCAAGCATTCCATCACTCTTTTTGTTCCCTGGGGCCATGGTATTCTGTAATCTTTTCCTAACGCACTTTCCCTCAATCTTCAGGAGGAACAGAGTGTTTTCAAAATCACAAAATACTTTCATACCCTTTAGAGCATCTGGTTTTTATCATAACTCTGCAAGGTAGGCAGGAAGGTGCCACCATACCCATTCAACAGACAAGGAAAGAGAGGCTAATGCCAGTAGGTTACTGCCTGAGAACGCACAGCTAGCAAGTGGGTTTAACAAGGCTTTAAATATAAGCTGTTGGATTCACATCCATTACCCTATTTATTACACTTCACTCACATGAGGAAAGACGAGGAGGCCAAATTCAGTTAAAGGAAATTTCTAATGCTCCCTCTTAAATAGACAGAAAACAAAAACAAAAAAAGAAACATTGACACACAAAAAGAAATAGTACAAGATAGAAAAGGAATGTGCTGAAAGACCTCCCTATACTTCTTAGAACTTTACCAAAATCTTTCTGCTTGGTTTTCCAGAACCATTTATCCCATCACTACCCATTGGCATGGTCTAGTCCCAAAATCCTGGGTATACGGGAAACATCCACTTGGGCAGAGATTCCACCCATAGTGGTTAATACTGAGTGTCAACTTGATTGGTTTGAAGGATGCAAAGTATTGTTGCTGGGTGTGTCTGTGAGGGTATTGCCAAAGGAGATTAATACTTGAGTCAGTGGACTAGGAAAGGCAGACCCACCCTCAATCTGAGTGGGCACAATCTAATTAGCTGCCAGCACTGTCAGAATAAAAGCAGGCAGAAGAACATGAAAAGACTAGACTGGCTTAGCCTCCCAGCCTACATCTTTCTCCCATGCTAGATGCTTCCTGCCCAAGAACATCAGACTCCAAGTTCTTCACCTTTGGGAGTTGGACTGGCTTCCTTGCTCCTCAGCCTACAGACTGCCTATTGTGGGACCTTGTGATCATGTGAGTTAATGCTCCTTAATAAACTCCCATTTATATACATATATATGTATATACATATATGTGTATATACACATATATGTATATACATATATGTGTATATACATATATGTGTATATACACACATATATGTATATACATATATACACATATATGTATATACATATATACACATATATGTATATACATATATACACATATATGTATATACATATATACACATATATGTATACATATATACACATATATGTATACATATATACACACATATATACATATATACACACATATATACATATATACACACATATATGTATACATATATACACACATATATATGTATATTATATATACATATAAACTCCCATATATATGTGTGTATATATATGCATTTATATATATTTATATATAATAGGAGATATATATATAGATATATCTCCTATTATTTCTGCCCATCCAGAGAACGCTAATACACCTAATTCAGAGTAAACCTTGAGGTAAGAATAGAGTAAAAATATTGAAACATATAGAGCATGTATACAGAACTCTGTGCTGGGCTCTGGGGACAATATAAGATTTAGAGAGAGTCTCTCTGTCTGAGTAAATGAGAAGTACACTGGAAGAAGAATAACAAGCACTGTACCAGCAATAATATAAAAAAGAATGAGGTGAGGATTTGGGGAGGATATCATCCAAGATTTTTCAGTATACATAGCCTGGAGCCGTCCATTCTGCTAAGTAAGACCAGTGAAAACTTGATCCCTGGATAAGAGCTTGACATGGAGGGACCTCATATGCACACCCATTTAGTATAAAAATCTAGTTGGCATCCCAACTCTGCCACTTTATTGTTTTTATTCTTTCTATTTTTGAGAGGGAGTTTTGCTCTTGTTGCCCAAGCTGGAGTGCAATGGTGCAATCTCGGCTCACCGCAACCTCCACCTCCCAGGTTCAAGTGATTCTCCTGCCTCAGCCTCCTGAGTAGCTGGGATTATAAGCATGCACCACCACACCCGGCTAATTTTGTATTTTTAGTAGAGATGGGGTTTCTCCATGTTGGTCAGGCTGGTCTCGAACTCCTGACCTCAGGTGATCTGCCCGCTTCAGCCTCCCAAAGTGCTGGGATTACAGGGATGAGCCACCGCACCCCGCCTCTGCCACTTTGTAATTGTTTGAACACGAGCAAGTTCCTTGAAGTCTTCTTTTCTCAATTTTTTACTCATAAAATGGGTATAATAATACCTAATACATGCAGATGTTCAGAAGATTAAATGAAAAGTAAATGATCTTATATTTAAGTAGTGTTTTAGCATGGCGTCTGGCTATGTTATATCCTCAGTAAATGAAAGCCTCTTTTTTAAGATCATTCATACAACAGTAGAGAAATTTAAGGAAAATATTCCAAAGACAGAAAAGCTGGCTACGAAACTGAAGAAAGAGACCAATGGAAAATAGCAGGACACCAAACAAGATGGTAATTACTTCTTAACTAGCTCTACAAGGAGACCTAGGAGAGCTATAAAGACAGTATATCCTACACTGAATTCATTGCCTCTCCCTCAAAACCTGCACTCCCTCTTGCAGTCCTTATCTTGGTGAATGGCACCCCCATGCCCCAATCATCTAAACCAGAAACCTGGGAGTCAACTCAGACTCTGCTTGCTCATTCCCTTCCAGTCACCAAGTCTTATAGAATCCACCTACTTAACATCTTCCCCTCCTTTCTAGCCCAGCCAGTGAGAATGTGTCTTTACTATGTTGGTTTAGTCTTCCATCCAAACTGGTCATCCTGCCTTCCTCCAATTCTCAGTCCTTCAAATATAATCTCTGCACCAAAGCCAGAGTAATTTTTCTAAAGCATAAAATTTGGTCATCGTTTCACTCTTCTTAAATATTCCAGTTGCTCTCATTGTCTAGGATAAAGGCCAGACTATTAACAGTGGTATCTGTTATCTGATCCCTGCTTTATCCCTCTCCACACACCACAGCCATGGTGAACTACTGATTGGTCCCCAGGCATTACAGGCAATTTCATGCCTCTGTGCATTTGCCATGCCTTTTCCTCCACATTTCCCAAAGGGTGGTTTGTGAAATACCGGTTCCCCAAGATGCTCTATGAAGCTAGTGACCATTAGCCAATACGTTTTAGAAAAACTGCACGTCTTTTTTCCTCCTGGAGAGTCTTTTTTGATTATATCCTATAATCAAATATCTATTTGTTTAATCCTTTCTTAAAATATTTGTGAAACATATATGTTAGAAACTTTATCACTATACATAAGTGATTTCATTTGTGATATTTAGTCAGTTCTTTATTGTTGGTTTCTGAGCCTGATAAATATTTAAAACTTCTATTTCCTGGAAAAATAGTTCTAATTGTTTTAATTCTCCTTGTCATAGAGTTAGACAGATTTTCAAAAACTTAGCCAAGATAAAGCACTTCAGGTTTAAGCATTGCTTGCCATAACCTTATGTTCTTAAGATTGATGTATTGATAATTCTTTACATCAGAGAAGCAGAAAAATGTGGAGAAACATCCCTTGCTAAGTATGTACTCAAATCCTCTACTCCAAATTGAAAATTTACCTACTGTGTCATTTGTTTGAATAACACCATTAACTTCAATAAGATATTCAAACTCAAATCAAATTAGCTATTACCTGCTGCTGTTCTTTCCATCAACCATTTCAGCTTTTTCTTTGAAGAGTGGACAGGACTTTAAGAAGTACAATTGCTAACATTAGCAGAACTAAGAGAAGGCAAATGCTGAATGTTACAGCTGAATTTGAGTCCAAAAAAATGGATTGAAATATAGAACCTCTCCAATTCAGCCTAGTTCACATAGTCAGCACATCTTACTCTTGTGGAAACTCAAAAAGAACAAATGGGGAATAAGTAAGACAGCCATTCTTTCCCCCAGTGTGAAAAGTGAAAACATGAAACTATGCAGATTTCAGTTCAAAACATAGCTTATTAGTGTGTGAACCTAAATGTTTTACTCTCTGAAATCAGTTTGCTCTTCTGTAAAAATCAGAGTAATAATATAAACTCTATCATGTTATTTCAAGATCTGGATAAGAAAATACTAACAAAACACCAAGAATGATAGTGGTAACCAAATAGATGCTCAGTAAATACTAGTTTTTTTCCCTAGTTTCTTCTCCAATATACCTACAAAATTCTCATTGTTATTTGCCCTGATCTTCATTCTGTTATCACAGGCATCCTTATCTTCGTCCACAAAATAAACTTCATTTTGCTTAAATCATAAATCAAAGTTTGGAAAACTATATTTCACATGCCAAATCTGCCTGACCACCCTGTTTTTGTAAATAGTTCAATAGTTTCATTTGAACACAGACACTCCTGTGTCTTTACATATTGCCTATGGCTGCTTTCATCCTGCAGCAAGATGTGAGCAATTGTAACAGAGACTGTAGGTATGTAGTTGTCTATTGCCGCTGTAACAATTTGCCACAAACTTAGTGGCATAAAACAACATGTTTATCATCTTACAATTCTTCAGGCTTAAAGTTTGACACAGGTTCCACTGGGCTAAAATCAATGTATCAGAAGGTCTGCATTTCTTTCTGGATGATACAGGGAAAGCTCAATCTCCTTGCCTTCTCCCATTTTGACAGACTACATTCGCTGATTCATGACTACTTCTCCCATCTTCAAAGCCAGCAAAAGCAGGTTGAGGCTTTCCTCACATCTCACAAAATCACATCACTCTGATCTTCTGCCACCTTCTTTGACTTTTAAGGACCTTTGTGATTAAATTGATATAATCCAGATAATCCACAATAACCTCCCTATGGTAAAGTCAGCTGATGAGCAGCCTTAATTCCACATGAAATCTTAGTTTCCTTTTACCATGTAACATAACATATTACCAGGTTCTAGTAATTAGAACATGGATATCTTTGGAGGAGGTGGAGGGCAATTATTCTACCTATAATAGCATATAATAATTCACAAAACCTAAAATGTTTGCCATCAACCCTTTAGGGAAAATGTTTCCCAACGCATGTCTTAAACTTTGATTCATGCTTATGAACTAAGTAAGCAAATACAGACCAGATGGAATTTTAGGGATGTTCATTTAATACATTACGTATAAAAACAAGAATAATTTTCATAAGCATGTATTACCAGGTGCCTGAAATAAAAAGATAAGCAAGACTTATCCTGACTCCACTGGCAGATAAATCAATACACAAGAACCTCTCCTAAGAGGCAGAAGTATATAATGGTTAAGAGTAAGCACTTGGGAGTGAGACAAACCTGTATTCCAATCATAGCTCTTCTACTTACTAACTGGGTGACCTTTTATAAGTTAACCTGTTTGTGCTTCAGTTTCTTTATCTGTTCAATATAGTACCTACTTCATATGGTTGCTGTAAAAATTAAATGCATATAATGTGCTTAGTATACTCTCTGACAGATAGTAAATTCTTAATAAATCTTAGTTGTAAATTTGATAAAATAGAGGTTCCAAGTGGAATGGGAAAATTGCCTGATTGCTCAACTTAAAGAGATATTTGAAGAGATATCTCAGCAAGCTGTCTAATCAAGATCAAAGAATATGGCTGAATTGTTTTCTTAAACTTAGCATTCTTAACTCCCTACTGGAGATGTCAAGCAACGTTGCCAGTGGCAACAACTAATTCTCCTTCTCAATGCTGCCTGAAGTCCAGCCGGCAACTGACTTTGCCACCCCATTTGTAGCTGCTTACAATTAAAGAGGCATTTGAATTACTTGCTTGGACTGACCAATGATTAAGGTACTAAGGGCTTATGAGTTATTTACATGCTCTAAACTGAAGTCACCGAAGGGGCTAGTATCAGGATCTGGAGATCCATACAAATAACTACCTTTGGATCCAGGCAAGAGGAGCCCTTGCTCTGGGTCCCAGGCATTGCAAATACCAAAACATAAATTTCTTTTCTTTTTGATACCATAAAGAGGACATTTCTTTACACTTTACAAACCCCTTGAGCAAACAGGAATTACAGATGACGATCATACAAGCCAAATCCCTTCTCCCAACACCCATGAAGACCAGAAGATGTGGAGTTGAGAGTATATGCAGAAGAAAGAGAAAATCACCACCTCTTGTTTGAGAAACAAAAGAAAGAATAGCTGCTTTTGTTTAAATTTGACCACCCCAAATTCACCTAAACTAAGTATCTAGGCAGGCCAGATACCTCTGATAACTGCCCTCCCACATCCCTTCTGCTCAGATTGTATAGTTTGGGGAAGGTTTAGAACTGCCTGTACTTCCCAGGTAGGAAAAGTAATGTGTTGAGGATAAACTGCCCACTCAATCCCTGGAGAGCTTGACCAAGTCAGTCCCCATCCTGGCTTCAAGTTGATCCAGGCACTATCCAGGAGTCCTGAGCTCTGGGTCATGTTCACCCTGCTAGTGCAGCAGATCTGAGGCTTACAGGGGACAGGGGTTGCCTGAGGGAGAATGTAGGAATTTTAGTCTGCAGGTCTCATGAACAATACCCAGACACATGCTGTAGGGCCCTGGGTAGCAACCTGAGCCAGGTTGCAGGTGTAAATTGATTAATAGCTTTTAAATGTGTAGACATATGGTATGAGGGCCTCCATTTGTACCCTTGCCCTGCAAATGTTAAAGAAGGGTCTGTTTGCATGCCCTATCCCAGTCAGAGCATCCACCTCTGAGTTCCCTTTCTTGGCTGCACTTCTAGGAATGAATTCTGGACCACCAATGACTAAATTTCTGAAACAAGGACGAAGCAATGTCTGCGAGGTGCTGATGGTTTTCCAAGACCAATATGAGCCATCTTTGCTGACATATATGCCCTTTGTTATGAGCATCCTATTGTTTAAGAGCAATAAATCTCTTCTTAGGTGACAGATTAGGATTATTACTTTTGCTTTTAGCAAGCCTATAAAATGAAATATGAATTCATATCATCTGGAGAGGGGAGAATAAGTCAAAAACTAAGAGAAAAATCTAATTTGATACAGTCAGGCCATGAATGAATACTGAAAAAATATAAATAGCTGAATTCCTACTACCAAAAATCTATTATTTTCTTTCTGAATTCAAGCAAGTTTTAGGAGGACTAAAGGATATGCATGGCAAGCGTTAAAAAAATATTTATCTATATTGAAGGTGGAGAGTGGGGGAAAGGTAACAAAAATCAATATGTTTAAAATAAAAAGCTGCCTTGCAGTTTCAGGTAAGTCTTCAACTATCAATTAATTGCTTGATCAATGCAGCAAGATGCAGGCAGCTTAACTGAAGAAAATTAGTCCTTAAGAAGCTCTTATCTGCAAAGGGATCCTGCTGACAGTAAGGTTAACAAACTTTCGAGCTGCAACTGCTTCAGAGGGTTCAGGAAGAAGATCAGAATGAAACCACATATGAGTATGTCACAGAAAGTTGACATCCAGAAGATTCCAGACAGAGATAAAATAGCTCACTCATTGGTCCTAATGATGGGTCTGCCAACAGAGATAGAGCACTTTTAGGAGGGAATGGAAACTTAAGAAATATTTTTCAAAATGCTTTCACATTACTGAGATGCATTTAATTGACCTGTTCAAGAGATGTTTCAAAAGATTATTTTGGATCATGCTATCTATTTTGCTTTCTTTCTGTTCTATTCCACAAATATTTGTTTGGAATTCCAACCCAGTAGCTGGTAAAGTGCTGAACTCCATGATTTCAAACATGAATAACATAAACCCCTGCCTGCAAGGAATTCATAGCCTATTTGGAAGTGAACAAGACAAGTCCATGGAGAACTAGAGAGAAGGAACTGTTATATTCCAAAGTAAAGTCATCTAACCTAGTCTAGATTCTTGTTCAATATTATTTGCACAGCAGGATGAACTGACCAACCTTACTCTCTTCCTCCCATCCACCAGCTTTTATCACAAAAGACTTAGAATAAAAAATGTAATCAGATACAGCAAACCCAAGCTGATATACCCCCTCTCCCTTTAGTTAGCAAAAATAACATCTGCTAGCAATCAGCAGAGGGGAAAAAAGCCAAGTGACTCTCAGTCCAGTAACCAGGGAATCTATACATTATAAAGTCAAGGACAAAACCCTGCTAAGAGGAGAAATATTTTTCTTCAATAGGGAATTACACTGCAAAATATCTAGGAAAGAATAATGCTTATATTTACAAGGCCTGCTTACTTCTCAGGTGACTTCGTAAAGAAAATATTATCAAAGTATTATCCTTATTTGGGAGATCAGACCTCACATCCTTTCTGTAGCCTTTTTTTGATCATAAATATCAATATGCATTCAGCTGTAGCCTGTGGTGTTGCTCAAGTTTGCAAGCCACAAGAAAATAAAAGTTTGCAAGAGCCAAGAGATTACACCTCATCCTTTGTATGGTGATATGGTTTGGGTCTGTGTCCCTGCCCAATTCTCATGTTGAATTGAAATCCCCAATGTTGAAGATGAGGCCTGGAAGGTAATTGGATCATGGGGGCGGATTTCCCCTTTGGTGTCGTTCTGCTGATAGTGAGTGAGTTGTCTTGAGATCTGATTGTTTAAAAGTGTGTAGCACCTCCCCTGCTCTCTCTTCTTCCTGCTTTGGCTATGTGAAGACATGCCTGCTTCCCCTTTGCTTTCCACCATGATTGTAAGTTTCCTGGGGCCTCTCCAGCCATGCTTCCTGTACAGCCTGTGGAAATATGAGCCAATTAAATCCCTTTTCTTTATAAATCACCCACTCTCAGCTGTTTTTTATAGCAGTGCAAAAATAGACTAATATGTGTGGCATAAACAGAGGTTTCTGCGGAAGAAGAGTGAGTTCATGAGACTGAGAAACTTGAAAGGGGTCTGCATAAAAAAAGGGTGCCTTGAGAAGCAAGGCAGTTCAGGAGTATCCAGTGGGAACATGCTTACCAAGGTTCACACCAAGAAGGGGTTCCCTCGGGCAGTAGAATTGATGATTGTGTTATCAGGAATTCCAATCTTTATCCCCACTCCCTTCACTGTGATACACTTCTGAGATCTGCTTTATTCGTTACTCAAGAACTTTGTATGCCTTTAAGCTCTGGGTGTTTGGCATGGTGAAGATAGATAGGGCAAGTTAAGCTGTGAAGGAGATGGGGCCCAATGTTCCCCAGTGTCTTGAGAGTTTGGTGGAGCAGGAGCTTGAGGGACATTAACCCCTTTGGCTGGATTAGGGATTGGGGTTATTTGGGTCATCACAGCAGCAAACAGACATTGATAGAATGGAAAAACTCAAGAAGTTCAAGACAGAAAGACAAGAATTTTTCTGAAGAATCCCCACGCCAAACACTGAAAAAGTGAGAAAGTTTTCACTTACCACTGCTGCATTTTGTTTTATGCAAAAGTATAAATTTAGCAAATACTAATGAAAATCTTTTTTTACATACTTCACTTGCCCAAAGTCACTGAATCCTGGAACATGAACAAGGTAGCTCAGGATGCACTGGATTTTATCTCAGCAGGTTGGGTCATAATCAGAGACCAGCTGAGGGCTGGCCAATTATATCGATATATTTGTTTAGCTCATTCGAGACTCAGTCTACCCTTCACTATTTTATGAGGTCTTCCCACCCAATCCCAAACTAGGATCAATGGGCCAGTCTCTCTGTTCCCACAGAAACTTGTAACATTCTCAATTATAACATACTTCACATTGTGCTGTGGCTATTTTCTGATCCGCCCTGGACTTATGACTGATCGACTTTGGGAAATGATTTGATCTAAACTTCAGTCAGTCATACTGGTTCCAATGAATTTCAGCCAGTTTTGTTATCTTTCTAGCAGAGGGATTTTCAGTGTTGTTTCTTTTCTTGCCTGCTATCCTGCAAACTCAATAATTTCTGTTAGTCATTGGTTTCTTTAACTCTTTGGGGCACAGTTTCACTCCTGAGGAAAACGATTTGTTTATCTTTTCATCCCCAAATCTGCCAAATTGTAGGCATTCAATAAATACTTGCTGACTGAATAGCACCCTTGCTGATGTTCTAGCTTATGTTTTGTTATATTTCTATATCTCTCATGGAATTTACCATTTCAGAGAAGTAAACTAACTTGCCCGTGGTCATCCAGCTAGTAAGTTGCAATGCAGTAATACAATCCTGTGCCTATATGAGCCAGACTATTTCATAGAAGTAAACTAAGTTCCCTGTGGTCATCCAGCCAGTAAATTGCACTGCAGGAATATGATCCTATGCCGGAGACCATGCTTCCTCCACTGTGTCATAATGCTTCTCACATAACACTTACATTAACCAGACAGACCCTTTCACATTTGACCCCAAATGAATGATTAAAAAATTGGAATTTCAGGCTTAATAAACAAGGCAGTGAGGAAGAAAATCATTGGCTAGAAGAACTTTACCCAGTATTTATCCCATAATAAAAGGCTTACTACATTCTATAATGAACTTACCCTATTCCAGACACCATGCTTCAGTATTCCATCTATCGATTCATTTAATACTCACAGGAGTGAAACTAGTACTATTATTTTGTTCTTCCACAGATATGAAAACAGAGGTTCAGAAAGACAAATTGCCAAAAGCACAAGGCTGTCAGAGATAAAGAAACTATGATTGAAAACCAGGTTTCTCTGGCTCTTTATAGTCCTCCAACAAGTCTAAGTAGATACCTAATTCACTTCTCTGGGACAAATATAAAGTTTTATGTTATTTATAATCTACACTAATGTTCAAAAAGAATCAGTAACTTAACACATAGATTATTTTTAATTAGGAAGAATGGCAACTGCCACTTAAATGCCATTTAAAATGCTAGATTTTTCCCTAACTGATAAAATGCCAGCAAACTCACTGGCTCAGAAATAATTAAACCACTTAGACTTTAAAAGGTGTGGTAGGTCAGGGGGTAACAAAATGAGATCTGCATATCAAAAATATTGCCATGGATGCTACATGGAGAACAACTTGGAAAGGGGTAAGAATAAATGCAGATAGTCCAGGTGGAAGGACATTGCAGTAATCCCAGTAAAAGTTGACAGCATTCTGGACTAGAGCATTAAGTTTGGATTTGGTATTTCAGCCTACATATTTTAGAGGCCATCCCTGCCCCATCCTGGGAAATGACTTACAGAAGATCCTATATAAAAAAACAAATGTTTTGTCTTTCCAATATTTTCTTGAAAAAAGACTGAATAAACAGATCATTCAAGGCTCTGTAGCATCAGGACATGTTCAGGAACTCCATTTAGAAAGAAGTTTTCCAAATCATCAATTCATGGCAGCACAGAAGGACTTTGAAAAGAAACCTGCTGGGGAGGTCCTAATGGGACAATGGAAGGCAAGCAGGAGGTATCCATGGCATTAATATGCTACACCAAGGGCTAATTCTGAGGACCCAGGGAAGGAATGCAGACATTGTAACACAAAAAATGGCAGGCCCTTGCCAATTGCACATGTGAGAGCAAAGCTAATGAAACCATACACCTGGGAGCAATTCAGAGTCAGCGAGAATGAGCCTGGACAAGTGAAAACAAATAAAGTTAATGAAGAGAAGAAAAAATAATGTACTTCTAATTCCGTTTTTTCAATTAATAGCTAAGAAGCAGTAATCATCGGTCCCATTCATCTTATCCCAAGCTTTTTCACCATAAAATGCTGTGGTAATAGTTAAGAGGAATTCCAGTTTTAAAGTTCCTTTTAAATTAAACCCCCAAATTTATGGAGAACCTACTATGTTCTAGGAAAGAAAACAAAGGCAGAAAAAATAAGTAATAAGGTCAGTAAAAAAAATCTGACCCTCCAAGCTCTCACAAAAGGGAAAGCAAAGATTTAAACTGTTAATTATGAAAATAGAAACTATAACTTTGGAGGCAACTAACATGTTGGACACTGTGTCATTTGAATCCACATATTATTAACTCATTTAATCCTTAAGCAACTAAAGAGGCAAATATAATTGCTCCCATTTTTTTATGATGATTGAGAAAATTTAGACTCGAAGAGATTAAATAGATTGCCCAACATCACACACTCATATGACAATCAAATCTCACTGGCTATAAAGTTTATGTTCTTTCCATTCTACCACATAGTCTTTATAAAAATTTAGGCTAAGGAATGATATAGGCTACATACAGCAACAAGACATTCAATGGTAACTTGAGGATGTCTGGGACGCCAGCTAGCTTGGCCAAAAAACAGAATATAGATAGATAACACCTATTCCACAGCTAACAGAGACAGTATTGCCTGATGAATATAAGTAGGTACTTTGTTGCCTTACAAAATTATATAACCTGTCTTCATTGATGGAGATTCTTTTTGCATTATGAGAATATCTCCTATTTTATTTGTGTAACTATCAATGAGGTTGAAATAATTTAATATTCCTATTTTACGAATGAATTGCTCATGTTCTCTGCTCAGTCTTCATCTTTCTCCTGATATTCCTTAAAAGTTTTTATTTCTTTCTTTCATTCTGTTTTTTCTTTTACTACCCTGTTTGTTGAGGTATAACTGACAAATAAAATTGTATAAGTTTGAGACATACACTATAACTTGATATACATATATATTATAAAATAATTACCACAATAAAGTTAGTTAACTTATGTATCACCTTACATAGTTACCATTTTGTGTGTGTGTGTGGTGAGAACATTTAAGATCTACTATCTTAGCAAATCTCAATTATATAATACAGCAATGTTAACTTTAGCCACCAAGTTGTTCATTAGATTCCCAGAACTTATTAATCTTATACATGAAAGTTTATACACTTTGACCAACATCTCTGATGGGTATTTTATAAAAATATCAAATTATTTTAGCCTTTTTTATCCAATCTACCATTGATAGGCACGTGGGTTGATTCTATGTCATTGCTGTTGTGAATAACACAGAGATGAATGTATGAGTGCATGTGTCTTTGGGGTAGAATGGTTTATTTTCCTTTGGATATCTACACAGTAATGGGATTGCTGGGTCAACCATGGAATACTTTGCAGCTGGAAAGGAAATCATGTCCTTTGCAGTAACAAAGATACAGTTGGAGTCCATAATCCTAAGCAAATTAATGAAAGAACAGAAAACCAAATGCTGCATGTTCCCACTTCTAAGTGGGAGCTAAACCTTGAGCACACATAGACATAAATATGGGAACAATAGACAATTCAGACTACTAGAGAGGTGAGAGATAGAGTGGGTATGGGTTGAAAAACTACCTTGGGTTGTTGAGAGAGGGAGGGGATATGGGTTGAAAAACTATCCACACCCTAAACCTCAGCATCATGCAATATTTCCATGTAACAAACCTGCACCCCTGTATATAAAATAAAAGTTGAAATTAAAAAAATATATCTTAGCCCTTTATATCATCATTAAGATAAAGGTCTCCAGTGGTTAGTGAAACATGGTATATGTTACATCCATTGAAATTGGGAAACCAGGCCGGGCGCGGTGGTTCACGCCTGTAATCCCAGCACTTTGGGAGGCCGAGGCAGGTGGATCACAAGGTCAGGAGATCGAGACCATCCTGGATAACACGGTGAAACCCCGTCTTTACTAAAACTACAAAAAATTAGCCAGGCGTGGTGGCGGGCACCTGTAGTCCCAGCTACTCGGGAGGCTGAGGCAGTAGAATTGCGTGAACCCCGGGGGGCGGAGCCTGCAGTGAGCCGAGATCATGCCACTGCACTCCAGCCCGGGCGACAGGGAGACTCCGTCTCAAAAAAAAAAAAAAAAAAAAGAAATTGAGAAATCAATGCAACAGAAATAAAAATAGCTTCTGGAATGTGGGTGGAAAAGGGAAAAGGTAGAGTCCTGAGGCTGGTTCCCAGTTCCCAAGTCTAAAAAGCAACTATGACACCAAGATTGGAAAGCAAAGCAAAAGAAGGAAGCATCTGTTAGATACCAAGACTGGAACAGAAATACAAATATTAAATATCTTCTATGCTTAGTCCTTACTTATAAAATGGAGATGACACCTCCTAATGGAGCTGTTGTGACACTCAAACAAATTAGTGAACGTGAGCAGTCATCATAAAAAGTAAAGTTCTGCATAAACATTAGAAATCATTATTTTCATCAGGTACTTGGTAATAGGCAGAATTCTAATGATGTGCTCCTTTCACACCCCAGTATTCCCATCCTCTGGTTATTCAATCAAACACTAATCTAGGTACTTCTGTGAATGGACTTTGCAGTTGGAATTAAGGTTACTAATCAGCTGACAATAAGATAGCAACATTATTTTGATCATCCAGTGGGCCCAGTGTAATCACACGAGCCCTTAAAAGCAGAAAAAGGCAGAAGTGAATTGGAAAGATGCTATGGAAGAAGAAAACAGGGGAGATGAGGAAGAACAGGAGGGCATCAGAGAGATTCAAAGTTTGAGAAACACCTAATCTACCATTTCTGGCTTTGAAGATGGAGGAAGGAGACCAAAAGCCAAAGAATACAGGTAGCTTCTAGAAGTATAGAACAACCCCTGGTCAACAGTCAGTAAGAAAATGAGGGCCTCAGTTTCCGTAAAACTACATAGACCCCAATTCTACCAACAATCTGAATGAGGTTGGTAGTAGATTCAGTCTCAGAGCCTTCAGAAAGAATGGAGCCCTATTAACACCTAGATTTTGGCCTTATGACACTAAAGAAAGAAGCAGCTAAGCTCCTTTGTACCTGAGTTTTTGACCTACAGAAACTGAGATATAAATTTATGTTTTTTAAACTGCTATGTTTGTATCATTTTGTTATAGAAAACCAATACACCAATAACGCAACAGAAATAAAAATTTCTGGTTTTTATTATTATTTAGTATTTATCCATCTAGCTATCTCCTTATCTAGACAATGTCCTGTGATCATTTTTACCCAGATTTTTTCCCTAATTAATTCTACCTTTAGGAGCCCTGAAATTGACCCTCAAAGACACGCAAAATTTATCTATCAATTTGTGCAGATGTAGGTCTAGACATAAACTAGTGAAGTGTGAAATTGATTCTTCATATTGGCAAATAGGTAGACATTGAACACTAGAATTACAAACAGTCCTACTTTTTAAATATTAATAATTGTATTTTCAAAAAGTTAGATTAAAATTTTCATCTTTATGTAAACAATTTTGATTAATATCCCCAAATGCTGCTCAATATTCCTGTCCAGTTCTTGTAAATAGTATGCTGATTCATGAGAACCTTTGGACACATATATTTAGAAAAAAAGAAACATTTCCTAATGATTGCTGGGCAATACTATAAAACAGTGCGTTTTAGGCAAAAAAAACATTGCATTCATGCTACCTAACAGGAAAGACTTGACAAAATAGTTATTTTGCCTTGCTCTTTACTTAAAGCTTCTGCTACTCAAATCCTCTCTCCATTCAAAAGAGGCATTTATTTTGACATGAATTGAGGCAAACTCACAAAACTTCAAGCACTCATATTCAGTTGCCTTTTGAGAATATGGGGCAAGAGATATGGAGATGCACTTCCCTGAGACTTAAATGGTGGTAATCATAAGAGCTGATCTTTAGGATAATGGGTCACAATGTGCCAGGGTGATCACTGGATTCTAAGTGAAAGAGATATCCATGTGCTCTTTAATAAATTTTATTTCGGTGGTGTTTTATCTTCTATAGAAACCTCTCTTGCCCCAGTTGAAGGATGATACTTTCTAAGGATATTATTTTGATACTAAAGACACTATTTCCTTTCACCATCTTCCTGAGGAGCATACCATTGTCAAGGTAGATAAGCATCTATGCAATGTGACACAATAAAAATTTAAATTTGTATGGTTAAGCCACACATATGTACACATATACACACACATACTTCTATGTAAATTCTGAAATCTGTATAAGTCTTTCTTACAATCAAAGTATGTTAATTATTCTTCTCCTAATTTAATCAAAGTTTGCATTACTTTGTGGGGTCAAGAGGTGCATGTTCTATTGATCAACAAAGGCCAATTACAATATTACTTCTAGTGCCATCACTAAGTTATTGGAATCATCCTAATTATAAATGGAAGTTGGAAGAATTGTATGGCTAGAAAATAATCTTAAATTCACAACAGAAACATAAAACATGAATAAAAAATCCATTAGAAAAATGTGCCTTCAGATTAATGATAAATGCTTCACTTATCACTTTTATTGCCAGATTCAAATGATTTCCAGATGGTTTTAGCAATTAATTTGCATTCAGCACTCAAGTATTGAGCAGTTAACATGGATTCCGTGCATATTTCTGATAGTTTCTCAATAAAACAAATGTGGATTTAAATAATCTATGTTCTGTTTTTCTTCCTAAAGATTATATCCCCAAAGACTTACTCTGTAAATTAATATTTCTATTCATCATATCCTCCTCCTCCTCCTTTCTTCTCCTCCTTCTTCTCCTCCTTCTCCTCCTTCTCTTTTGAAATAATGTTTGAGATTATTTCAAAATAATCCTTCCATTCAAAATCCCTTTGCCATGTCCTCCAGCACAGAAGAATAAGGAATGAATAATTACAGCATAGTTTTTTATACATGGCATATCAAAGTCTATGTATATACGTATATAAGTAACAATAATGCTCCTTGGATACAGACATTCAGGTTCACACTCAACTTCAAACAGCAGAAAGCATTGCACTATGAAACGAACACGAAATTTAGATCCCGGCAACCAAGCAATGGAACCCCAGTTCTTCCACTGGCTAGTTATGTCACACTGAAAAGTCTAATTAGATTTTCTGAAACTTAAGGCTTCATTGGTAAGATGTGGATAATTGACATTTGCTTTAGGTTAAAGGATTAAAGAAGACAAAGACTATAAATCTCATGCACATTGCCTTACCCATTGTGATGGTTAATTTTATGTGTCAACTTCACTGGTCTAAGGGATGCCCAGATAGCTGGTAAAGCATTATTGCTGGGTGAGTCTGTGATGATGTTTCTGGAAAAGATTAGCATTTGAATTAGTAGACTGAGTAAAGAAAGTTCACCCTCACCAATGTTGGGGGGCATCATCCAATACATTGAGGGTCCAAACAGAGCAAAAAGGCAGGGCTCTCTTCTTGAGGTGTAACATCCATTTTCTCCTGCCTTCAGACATCAGGGCTTCTGATTCCCAGGTCTCTTCAGACTCTAGAACTTATACCAGCAGCCCCTCTGGTTCTCAGGTCTTTGGCTTCAGATTGAATTATACCACAGGCTTTTCTGGTTCTCCAACTTGCAGATGGCATATCATGGGACTTCTCAGCCTCAGTAATTTTGTGAGCCATTTCCCAGAAGAAATCTTCTCATATATATAATTCTTCTCATACATATGTATTAGTCAGGGTTCTCTAGAGGGACAGGACTAATAGGATAAGTATATATATGAAGAAGAGTTTATTAAGGAGTATTAACTCACACAATCACAAGGTGAAGTCCCACAATAGGCCGTCTGCAAGCTGAGGAATAAGGAATGGCTTCATATATATATATATATATATATATATATATATATATATATATATATATGCACACACACACACATATATATATATAAAACAGATATAGGATATATACCTATATACCAACAGGACATATTGGAAATATATATATATGTGTGTGTGTGTGTGTGTGTGTGTGTGTGTGTGTGTGTGTATGTATATATACTATTTGTTCTGTTTGTCTGGAGAACTCTGACTAATACACCTATGGTGAATATTTAAAAATTATTGATCTTTCCCCTAATAGTTATTAAACTGCTATCACATATCAGACATTATGCTACACACATTCATGCATATAGTTGATTGAATGCATGTTTCATAGATCCTGTGTGGAGAGCCTTCCAGAAGGTGCTTAATGTAGCCATCTATTATGGCAACGGGAAGCTGATGGGGATGTCAGTTCAGGGTGTCAGTTCAGGAATCTGCTTGGTAGGTGTTGGTATATATTTAAACTCAGCCTTAAGACTGGCACTCACAATCAAAGATAGGGAACAACGCCCTCCCCCTGCCTCTCAGAGAAAATCTCAGGCAGGCAACAGATTTGCCCTGAAGTAGGAAATAGCTAAAGTAGTTAAGGTCAGTACAAGGATATTGGCTAACCATAATTGGAAGGGGACAGTTTAGAGAAACAGGCCATATTGTGTCACTAACATTCTCCCATCACTCCTCCTAGAGAGAATATTTTTTTCATTTCTGATATAAAAAACTCAAAAAACTACAAAAACAGAACACACTCAACCAAATAAAAGTTGGTTGATAAATAAAAGTTGAAACAGTAGAAGCACTATAGGAAACATAGATCAAAGCTTCTCTGTTTAAGAAACAAAGAAACGACTAGCACAGAGGGGGCCATTTCCTAGTCCCAGTGAGAGCAATTGTTAGAGCAAGGAAGTGGGGAGGATTGCAGGCCCAGGGGGAATGATGACAGGTTGGCAGCTGTAGGAGTGAAGGGACAGCCCAGGCCTCACAGGGAGAGCAGGAGCAAAGTCAGCTCAGCATTGCAGCCATCCAAAAGCAGCAATGGAAGCCCAGCCAAGACCAAGAAGTGATCTTACCAGCAAGTGCACCTAAAAGACCACCAAGGAGGGGACACAAGACAACCCAGGAGAGGACACCAGCCATCCCAGGAGAGTAGGAGGAGAAAAGGGCCTCAGTTAAGCTAAGGGTCCAGGGAGCTCACGAACAGATTTTACCAGCTCCTCCTCTCTCCATTGATTATTTCACCAAGTTGTTCGGCTGGAAGATGGTGAGAAAGCATCAGTTTCAGAAGAATACTGAATATTAATTGAATATTAACTTCATATTAATTCAATACATATATTGCTGTAATAAGCAATTCCTAATAAACAAAACATTAATTGGGCAACTACTGTGTACCAAGGACTCTGCCAGGTGGAAGGGATGCAAAAATAGATAGTTATAAGCTCTAATAATATAAAATAGTAAATAAAAAATATCAGAAAAAGAAAAAATAGGGAATAGTGGGCCCCAACTTTCCAATTAGAGAACTCTGTTGTTATCCTCTGCATAGATCTTAAGAATAATAAAATATTCACATTTCCATTTAAAAATTCCTTAAATTTTTCTCGTGATCTGGGAACTCTGTACACATACTAAATATTAAGACTGCCTGGCTTGCAGAACTCTAGAATCCAGGCTAATACCATTGCATTGGATGATGTGGTACGCCACCTAGATCTCCCTTCATGACTAAAAAACTTCTCTCCCAGGTGCCAGAAGTTGTGTCAGCAGACAATCCTCAGCTGTCAGCCCTGCTCAAGAATGTCTCAGCTGAAGAATCCCCAAGTTCAAAGCAATTGTCTGAGCTACTACTTGTCAAAGCCCAGTGACTGATCAATGTGAAAATATAAAGGCCCAGCCCTCTTCATCTCAATGCAGACAATTTAGAAAGCCCATTCCAGCTTCAAAACTCCCATAGGGTCAGCAGAGGTCTTCATTGACAATGCTTCATAGTCCAAATTCTCTTTGTCCAATTCTGCTTTTTCCCCTTCCTTTCTGTAAGTGTCTATCCCAAGGGTTCCCTAATAAATTTCTTATCTGCTAATCTCTACTTCCCAGAGAATCCAAACTGCAACACATCTCAGGCAGCAAATGAGAAGATTCTCTTCGGGGAAATCCTACCAGCCTAAGGAAAAACCCTAAAGATAGCAGTATCAGGGACTTCCCAATGAAACTGTTTAGCCAGATCTCTCTTTGGTAAAGCCCACAGTTGACAAGAAACCCTACCAATGTACACAGAGCTCATAATTAGTTTTTTATTTTCTACTCTTATATACAAATTGTCAATAGTAATCACCAGCCATTTGAGAAAAACACTTTAAAATGAAAGACATGGGCTAAGGCAAACAGAAATTAGCAACTTGAGAAGATAAAACTATAAAGGAAGATAAAGCCAGTAAAAAAAATGCAGTCAAAATTTTTGAAAAGATGAGAGAAGGCACTGCATCTATAAGCCAAAAATAAAATTTTATTAAAAAATCAAAAGAAATGTTCAGAAATCATAGGAATTGGAAATTTCAGACTATGGTAATAGTAACGAAATATTCAGTAGAGAATGGTATCACAATGTTGAGGAGCTATCCTAGAAAGCAGAATTTTTTAAAGAGAGAGAGGAAGAGAGGGGGAGGAAAATAATGTAAATTTAAAAGATTGGTTCTTTTTGTTTCACATCCAAATATTAGAAGTGCTGGAATGAAAAAACAAAGAAAACTTTTTAAAAAGAAATCACCTTAGACATAGAGAATTTTCCTGAAAAAAAAAAATAGAAGTTTTTATATGTTTAAGGGCTCACTGAAGGCCCAGAAGGATGGATAATAACAGACTATACCAAAGTATATCAACAAAAAATTTCAGAGCTATAAGAATAAGAATAAGGAAAAAAGTGCTAAAAGTTCTACACAAGTTTTATACAAGAAGATTTTAAAAGCTATATACTGGTTCTTTACAAGGGAGAATGAAACTTCTGATTCATTGGACCTCTCAGTGGAAACTAGAAAAGAGTAACGACTTTTTTTTTGAGACAGAGTCTCACTCTGTTGCCCAGGCTGGAGTGCAGTGTCATGATCTTGGCTCACTACAAGCTACACCTCCCAGGTTCAAGCAATTTTCCAGCCTCAGCTTCCCGAGTAGCTGGGATTAGAGGTGTGCACCACCACATTGGGCTAATTTTTGTATCTGTAGTAGAGACAGGGTATCACCATGTTGGCCAGGCTGATCTCGAACTCCTGACTTCAAGTGATCCACCCACCTCAGCCTCCCAAAGTGCTGGGATTATAGGTGTGAGCCATGCACCTGACAGGCTTCAAAATTTAATGGGAAATTTATTTTTAACTGATTAATCTATACCCAACCAAGATATCAATAATCTGTGAGGGTAGGATAAAGATATTATCTAACATGCCAGGTTTTAAAATATTTACCTCTAATGCACTTTTCTTTAAAAAGTTTTTAGAGGATATGTGAGTGTTAAACAATAAAAGAACAAGAAACAGAATCAATATATAATGACGTGCCTCCCACATTAGCAAAAGGCAAAGGGAATGATGATATAGGAGATTCTGGGGTGACAGCTCAAAAATACAGACTTCATTTAAAAAAAAAAAAAGGACTCTGAACTAAACTTCCATAAGAAGATAAAATTAGTAAAATATCTGATGTGTTTCAATATGTTATGAGGATATTTACTCAACTTTGGGTGTGTTGATAGATGAATTTATTTTAAATACCTAAAAATCTAAGCAAATAAAAATCAAAACTTTTATTAACTACATGCAAAATAATCAGTTGAACAGGAAAAAAAATTTACCTTATTGCTTAGCTCTGAAGAGAATTGACATAGTCATAATAATGTAAACTCTGAATATTTACCTAAAATTATGATATATTTGGGAAGTTGGAGGATAGGGATATGGTTTGGCTGTGTCCCCACCCAAATCTCACCTTGAATTATACTCCTATAATTCCCATATGTTGTGGGAGGGACCTGGTGAGAGATAATTTGAATCATGGTGGCAGTTTCCCCCATACTGTTCTCAAGGTAGTGATTAAGTCTCATGAGATCTGATGGTTTTATCAGGGGTTTCCGCTTTTGCGTCTTCCTCATTTTCTCTTGCTGCCACCATGTAAGTACTTTTCACCTCCTGCCATGATTCTGAGGCCTCCCAGCTATGTGGAACTATAAGTCCAATTGAACCTCTTTTTTTTCCCAGTCTCAGGTATATCTTTATCAGCAGCATGAAAATGGACTAATAGAGTAAATTGGTACCAGTAGCATGGGGCATTGCTGAAAAGATACCCAAAAATGTGGAAGCAACTTTGGAACTGGGTAACAGGCAGAGGTTGGAACAGTTTGGAGGGCTCAGGGGAAGGCAGAAAAATATAGGAAAGTTTAGAACTTCCTAGAGACCTGTTGACTGCTGTTGCCCAAAATGCCGATAGCAATATAGACAATGAGGTCCAGGTTAAGGTGGTCTCAGATGGAGATGAGGAACTTTTTAGGAACTGCAGCAAAGGTGATTCTTGTTATGTTTTAGCAAAAAGACTGGTGGCATTTTGCCCTAGAGATTTGTGAAACTTTGAACTTGAGAGAGATGATTTAGGGTATCTAGCAGAAGAAATTTCTAAGCAGCAAAGCATTCAAAATGTGACCTGGGTGCTATTAAATCATTCAGTTTTAAAAGGGAAACAAAGCATAAAAGTTTGGAAAATTTGCAGCCTAACAATGTGATAGAAAAGAAAAACTCATTTTCTGAGAAGAAATTCAAGCCGGCTGCAGAAATTTGCATAAGTAATGAGGAGCCAAATGTTATTCCCCAAGACAATGGGGAAAATGTCTCCAGGGCATGTCAGAGGTCTTCATGGCAGCCCCTCTCATCACAGACCCAGAGGCCTAGGAGAAAACGGTTTTGTGGGCCAAGCCCAGGGTCCCCGGTGCTGTGTGCAACCTTAGGGACTTAGTGCCCTGCATCCCAGCTGTTCCAGCTGTGGCTGAAATGGGCAAACATAGAGCTCAGGCAGTGGCTTTAGAGGGTGGAAGCCCCAAACCTTTGCAGCTTCCATATGGCATTGAGCCTGCCAGTGCACAGAAGTCAAGAATTGGGAACCTCTGCCTAGATTTCTGAAGATGTATGGAAACGCCTGAATGCCCAGGCAAAAGCTTGCTGCAGGGGTGAGGCCCTCCTGGAGAACCTCTGCTAGAACAGTGAGGAAGGGAATGTGAGGTCAGAGCCCCCACACAGAGTCCTTTACTGGGGCACTGCCTAGTGGAGCTGTGAGAAGAGGGCCACCATCCTCCAGACCCCACAATGGTAGATCCACCAACAGCTTGCACCATGCACCCAGAAAAGCCACAGACACTCAATGCCAGCCCAAGAAAACAGCTGAGAGGGAGGCTGTACCCTGCAAAGCCACAGGGGTGGAGCTGCCCAAGACCATGAGAACCTACCTCTTACATCAGTGTAACCTGGATGTTAGACCTGGAGTCAAAGGAGATTATTTTGGAGCTTTAAAATTTGGCTGCCCCACTGGGTTTTGGACTTCATGGGCCCTGTCACCCCTTTGTTTTGGCCAATTTCTCCCATTGGAAAGGCTGTATTTACCCAATACCTGTATCCCCCATTGTTTCTAGGAAGTAACTAGCTTGCTTTTTATTTTACAGGCTCATAGGCGGAAGGGACTTTCCTGGTCTCAGATGAGACTTTGGACTGTGGACTTTTGGGTTAATGCTGAAATGAGTTAAGATTTTGGGAGACTGCTGGGAAGCCATGATTGGTTTTGAAACATGAGGACATGAGATTTGGAGGGGCCAGGAGGGGAATGATATGGTTTGGCAGTGTCCCCACCCAAATCTCATCTCAAATTGTACTCCTATAATTCCCACATGTTGTGGGAGGGACCTGGTGGGAGATAATTTGAATCATGAGGGAAGTTCCCCCATACTGGTCTTATGGTACTGAATAAGTCTCGTAAGATCTGATGGTTTTATTAGGAGTTTCCACTTTTGCATCTTCCTCATTTTCTCTTGCTGCCACCATGTAAGAAGTGCCTTTCACCTGAGTGCCTGAGGCCTGTCCAGCCATGTGGAACTATAAGTCCAATTAAACCTCTTTATTTCCCCCAGTCTTTCATATGTCTTTATCAGCAGCAAGAAAATGGACTAATACAGATGGTAAGTGTGTATGTCTATGATGGGGCCAGGAAAGAGATGAAAAGTGAAAGAGAGCTAAATTTTCATCTTCTGTGGTGGGAAGTTGACAGAAAAATGCCCAAAACTAAACAATCAATGAGTAGCAATATAGGCATGTGATTTAGAAAATTGAAGGTAAATATGTAAAATTAGGCATAATTTAATCAAAACTGTTAAAAGTGTGTATATCTCTCTAAACTGGGAAAATGGGGTAGGGCACAGAGCTGAAGACTGCCTTTTTTAAATAAAACCAGGGTAGAAAAAATTGAGTCTTTATGTGCATACACAACTGGATAAAAATAAAAGCTAAATAAAAATTATTTAATTACTCTCTCTTTCTCTTAAATTACATTCTAAACATAGGAAAATTATTTATAAGTCTTTCTAATGTACTCTTTGGTCTCTTTTCTCATTTCCCTTCACCCTTATGTTCTGTTTTAAATAAACTTAATGACTCGCAGTTTCTTTCAGGTGAAGAAATGGTTTACATGCCATGAAAGGACTCTTAACTTTAAGCTTTAATCAAAAAGTGGGAGTTACTGAGGGTTTTAGACAGAGTAGTGTATAAGCATGGAGGATAAATTAAAAGGAGACCAGTCTATACACATAGAGTTAATTTAGAAGGCTGCTGTGAGTCAGTGAGGAGGAAGAAGAGAAACTGAACAATGAGGAGTCCAAAAATCTAAATATTGGTCAACACTAAGTTGTTATGTAACCTGAAGCAACTCACCTAACTCCTTTAATCCTTGGGTTCCTCAGGTGAAATGTACAAATGGCAGATAGTTTGCACCTAAATCTGGTTCTTTTTCAAGATAAATATCTTAAGGAATGTCCCCATCATTCACTCAACAGTTCAGGTCACAAATCTGTGACTGATCTTTGATATCTTCCTCTCTGTATCCATATCTCATTAGTCACCAAGTCCTTTTGGTTTAGCCAGTAATATTTCTTGAGTATATTTATCTCCACACACACTAGGATAATCCTAGTTCAAGCCACCTTTACCTCACATTAGAACTATCACAACTAGTTTATTTTATCTACTTTTATCTTCCTCCAATCTATTGTCAGTATATTTGGAGTGATTTTCAAAAAGCAAAGGTGATCATCTTACTACCTCCCTGAATAACACCTGTCAATGGTTTTCTTTTGCTCTTAAGAAAAAGATCAAAATCCCAAACATGGATTCCCATTGATTTCAAAAAATTGAAGAGAATAAAATTCTTCCAAACTCGTTTTCTAGCCAGCATTATCCTGATACCAAACCAGACAAGGATATTACAGAAAAAGAAAATTACAGGCAACTATTCCTAATGAACCTACATGCAAAATTTCTCCACAAAATACTAGAAAACCAAGCACAACAGCACATTAAAAGAACCATACACCACCATGATCAAGTATGATTTATCTCTGGGAAGTAAAGATGATTCAACCTACTCAAGTCAATAAATATGATACACAACATTAACAGAACGAACAACAAAAATCATATAGGCTTTTTGAAAGGAGGAGCCAAGATGGCCGAATAGGAACAGCTCCAGTCTACAGCTCCCAGCGTGAGCGACGCAGAAGATGGGTGATTTCTGCATTTCCATCTGAGGTACCGTGTTCATCTCACTAGGGAGTGCCAGACAGTGGGCACAGGACAGTGGGTGAGTGCACCCTGTGCCAGCCGAAGTAGGGGTGGGGCATTGCCTCACTCAGGAAGCGCAAGGGGTCAGGGAGTTCCCTTTCCAGGGGTGACAGACGGCACCTGGAAAATCGGGTCACTCCCACCCGAATACTGTGCTTTTCCAATGGGCTTAGGAAACAGTGCCCCAGGAGATTATAGCCCGCACCTGGCTCAGAGGGTCCTACGCCCACAGAGTCTCGCTGATTGCTAGCACAGCAGTCTGAGATCAAACAGCAAGTCGGCAGCGAGGCTGGGGGAGGGGTGCCTGCCTTTGCCCAGGCTCGCTTAGGTAAACAAAGCAGCTGGGAAGCTTGAACTGGGTGGAGCCCACCACAGCTCAAGGAGGCCTGCCTGCCTCTGTAGGTTCCACCTCTGGGGGTAGGGCACAGACAAACAAAAAGACAGCAGTAACCTCTGCAGACTTAAATGTCCCTGTCTGACAGCTTTGAGGAGAGCAGTGGTTCTCCCAGCACGCAGCTGGAGATCTGAGAACGGGCAGACTGCCTCCTCAAGTGGGTCCCTGACCCCTGACCCCTGAGCAGCCTAACTGGGAGGCACCCCCCAGCAGGGGCAGACTGACACCTCACACGGCCGGCCAGGTACTCCAACAGACCTGAAGCTGAGGGTCTTGTCTGTTAGAAGGAAAACTAACAGAAAGGACATCCACACCAAAAACCCATCTGTACAGCACCATCATCAAAGACTAAAAGTAGATAAAATCACAAAGATGGGGAAAAAACAGAGCAGAAAAACTGGAAACTCTAAAAAGCAGAGTACCTTTCCTCCTCCAAAGGAACGCAGTTCCTCACCAGCAATGGAACAAAGCTGGACGGAGAATGACTTTGACGAGCTGAGAGAAGAAGGCTTCAGACGATCAAATTACTCCGAGCTATGGGAGGATATTCAAACCAAAGGCAAAGAAGTTAAAAACTTTGAAAAAAATTTAGAAGAATGTATAACTAGAATAACCAATACAGAGAAGTGCTTAAAGGAGCTGATGGAGCTGAAAACCAAGGCTTGACAACTATGTGAAGAATGCAGAAGCCTCAGGAGCTGATGAGATCAAATGGAAGAAAGGGTATCACCCCTGGAATATGAAATGAATGAAATGAAGCGAGAAGGGAAGGTTAGAGAAAAAAGAAGAAAAAGAAATGCGCAAAGCCTCCAAGAAATGTGGGACTATGTGAAAAGACCAAATCTACGTCTGATTGGTGTCCTGAAAGTGACGGGAAGAATGGAACCAAGTTGGAAAACACTCTGCAGGATATTATCCAGGAGAACTTCCCCAATCTAGCAAGGCAGGCCAACATTCAGATTCAGGAAATACAGAGAATGCCACAAAGATACTCCTCGAGAAGAGCAACTCCAAGACACATAATTGTCAGATTCACCAAAGTTGAAATGAAGGAAAAAATGTTAAGGGCAGCCAGAGAGAAAGGTCGGGTTACTATCAAAGGGAAGCCCATCAGACTAACAGCAGATCTCTCGGCAGAAACCCTACAAGCCAGAAGAGAGTAAGGGCCAATTTTCAACATTCTTAAAGAAAAGAATCTTCAACCCAGAATTTCATATCCAGCCAAAATAAGCTTCACAAATGAAGGAGAAATAAAATACTTTACACACAAGCAAATGCTGAGAGATTTTGTCACCACCAGGCCTGTCTTAAAAGAGCTCCTGAAGGAAGCGCTAAACATGGAAAGGCACAACTGGTACCAGCCACTGAAAAATCATGCCAAAATGTAAAGACCATTGAGACTAGGAAGAGACTGCATCAACTAATGAGCAAAATAACCAGCTAACATCATAATGACAGGATCAAATTCACACATAACAATATTAACTTTAAATGTAAATGGACTAAATCCTCCAATTAAAAGACACAGACTGGCAAATTGGATAAAGACTCAAGACCCATCAGTGTGCTGTATTCAGGAAATCCATCTCACGTGCAGAGACACACATAGGCTCAAAATAAAAGGATGGAGGAAGATCTACCAAGCAAATGGAAAACAAAAAAAGGCAGGGGTTGCAATCCTAGTCTCTGATAAAACAGACTTCAAACCAACAAAGATCAAAAGAGACAAAGAAGGCCATTACATAATGGTAAAGGGATTAATTCAACAAGAAGAGCTAACTATCCTAAATATATATGCACCCAATACAGGAGCACCCAGACTCATAAAGCAAGTCCTGAGTGACCTACAAAGAGACTTAGACTCCCACACGTTAATAATGGGAGATTTTAACACCCCACTGTCAACATTAGACAGATCAATGAGACAGAAAGTCAACAAGGATACCCAGGAATTGAACTCAGCTCTGCACCAAGCAGACCTAATAGACATCTACAGAACTCTCCACCCCAAATCAACAGAATATACATTCTTTTCAGCACCACACCACACCTATTCCAAAATTGACCACATACGTGGAAGTAAAGCACTCCTCAATAAATGTAAAAGAACAGAAATTATAACAAACTATCTCTCAGATCACAGTGCAATCAAGCTGGAATTCAGGATTAAGAATCTCACTCAAAACCACTCAACCACATGGAAACTGAACAACCTGCTCCTGAATGACTACTGGGTACATAACGAAATGAAGGCAGAAATAAAGGTGTTCTTTGAAACCAATGAGAACCAAGACACAACATACCAGAATCTCTGGGATGCATTCAAAACAGTGTGTAGAGGGAAATTTATAGCACTAAATGCCCACAAGAGAAAGCAGGAAAGATCCAAAATTGACACCCTAACATCACAATTAAAAGAACTAGAAAAGCAAGAGCAAACACATTCAAAAGCTAGCAGAAGGCAAGAAATAACTAAAATCAGAGCAGAACTGAAGGAAATAGAGACACAAAAAACCCTTCAAAAAATTAATGAATCCAGGAGCTGGTTTTTTAAAAGGATCAACAAAATTGATAGATCGCTAGCAAGATTAATAAAGAAAAAAAGAGAGAAGAATCAAATAGATGCAATAAAAAATGATAAAGGGGATATCACCACCAATCCCACAGAAATACAAACTACCATCAGAGAATATTACAAACACCTATACGCAAATAAACTAGAAAATCTAGAAGAAATGGACAAATTCCTCAACACATACACCCTCCCAAGACTAAACCAGGAAGAAGTTGACTCTCTGAATAGACCAATAACAGGAGCTGAAATTGTGGCAATAATCAATAGCTTACCAACCAAAAAAAGTCCAGGACCAGATGGGTTCACAGCCAAATTCTACCAGAAGTACAAGGAGGAACTGGTACCATTCCTTCTGAAACTATTCCAATCAATAGAAAAAGAGGGAATCCTCCCTAACTCATTTTATGAGGCCAGCATCATCCTGATACCAAAGCCTGGAAGAGACACAACCAAAAAAGAGAATTTTAGACCAATATCCTTGATGAACGTTGATGCAAAAATCCTCAATAAAATAGTGGCAAACAGAATCCAGCAGCACATCAAAAAGCTTATCCACCATGATCAAGTGGGCTTCATCCCTGGGATGCAAAGCTGGTTCAATATACGCAAATCAATAAATGTAATCCAGCATATAAACAGAACCAAAGACAAAAACCACATGATTATCTCAATAGATGCAGAAAAGGCCTTTGACAAAATTCAACAACGCTTCATGCTAAAAACTCTCAATAAATTAGGTATTGATGGGATGTAGCTCAAAATAATAAGAGCTATCTATGACAAACCCACAGCCAATATCATACTGAATGGGCAAAAACTGGAAGCATTCCCTTTGAAAACTGGCACAAGACAGGGATGCCCTCTCTCACCACTTCTATTCAACATAGTGTTGGAAGTTCTGGCCAGGGCAATTAGGCAGGAGAAGGAAATAATGGGTATTCAGTTAGGAAAAGAGGAAGTCAAATTGTCCCTGTTTGCAGGTGACATGATTGTATATCTAGAAAACCCCATTGTCTCAGCCCAAAATCTCCTTAAGCTGATAAGCAACTTCAGCAAAGTCTCAGGATACAAAATCAATATACAAAAATCACAAGCATTCTTATACACCAATAACAGACAAACAGAGAGCCAAATCATGAGTGAACTCCCATTCACAATTGCTTCAAAGAGAATAAAATACCTAGGAATCCAACTTACAAGGGATGTGAAGGACCTCTTCAAGGAGAACTACAAACCACTGCTCAATGAAATAAAAGAGGATACAAACAAATGGAAGAACATTCCATGCTCATGGGTAGGAAGAATCAATATCGTGAAAATGGCCATCCTTCCCAAGGTAATTTACAGATTCAATGCCATCCCCATCAAGCTACCAATGACTTTCTTCACAGAATTGGAAAAAACTACTTTAAAGTTCATATGGAACCAAAAAAGAGCCTGCATCACCAAGTCAATCCTAAGCCAAAAGAACAAAGCTGGAGGCATCACACTACCTGACTTCAAACTATACTACAAGGCTACAGTAACCAAAACAGCATGGTACTGGTACCAAAACAGAGATATAGATCAATGGAACAGAACAGAGCCCTCAAAAATAATGCCACATATCTACAACTATCTGATCTTTGACAAACCTGACAAAAACAAGAAATGGGGAAAGGATTCCCTATTTAATAAATGGTGTTGGGAAAACTGGCTAGCCATATGGAGAAAGCTGAAACTGGATCCCTTCTTTACACCTTATACAAAAATCAATTCAAGATGGATGAAAGACTTAAATGTTAGACCTAAAACCATAAAAACCCTATAAGAAAACCTAGGCATTACCATTCAGGACATAGGCATGGGCAAGGACTTCATGTCTAAAACACCAAAAGCAATGGCAACAAAAGCCAAAATTGACAAATGGGATCTAATTAAACTAAAGAGCTTCTGCACAGCAAAGGAAACTACCATCAGAGTGAACAGGCAACCTACAAAATGGGAGAAAATTTTTGCAACCTACTCATCTGACAAATGGCTAATATCCAGAATCTACAATGTACTCCAACAAATTTACAAGAAAAAAACAAACAACCCCATCAAAAAGTGGGCAAAGGACATGAACAGACACTTCTCAAAAGAAGACATTTATGCAGCCAAAAAACAAATGAAAAAATGCTCACCATCACTGGCCATCAGAGAAATGCAAATCAAAACCACAATGAGATACCATCTCACACCAGTTAGAATGGCAATCATTAAAAGGTCAGGAAACAACAGGTGCTGGAGAGGATGTGGAGAAATAGGAACACTTTTACACTGTTGGTGGGACTGTAAACTAGTTCAACCCTTGTGGAAGTCAGTGTGGCGATTCCTCAGAGATCTAGAACTAGAAATTCCATTCGACCCAGCCATCCCATTACTGGGTATATACCCAAAGGACTATAAATCATGCTGCTATAAAGACATATGCACATGTATGTTTATTGTGGCATTATTCACAATAGCAAAGACTTGGAACCAACCCAAATGTTCACCAATGATAGACTGGATTAAGAAAATGTGGCACATATACACCGTGGAATACTATGCAGCCATCAAAAATGATGAGTTCATGTCCTTTGTAGGGACATTGATGAAATTGGAAATCATCATTCTCAGTAAACTATCGCAAGAACAAAAAACCAAACACCACATATTCTCACTCATAGGTGGGAATTGAACAATGAGAACACATGGACACAGGAAGGGGAACATCACACTTCGGGGACTGTTGTGGGGTGGGGGGAGGGTGGAGGGATAGCATTGGGAGATATACCTAATGCTAGATGACGAGTTAGTGGGTGCAGCGCACCAGCATGGCACATGTATACATATGTAACTTACCTGCACATTGCGCACATGTACCATAAAACCTAAAGTATAATAATAATAATAATAAAATAAATAAAAATAAAAAGGACAAGAAAAAAAGAAACCAAAAAAAAAAAAAAAAAGAAAATTGTAGGAGGAAAAGGAATGTAAAATAGTGAAGGGAAATGTTGGAAAAATGTAGCGCTGTTGCCAGATGATTTTGTCTCTCTTTGCATACCTATTACAGATTTTGATGAAAGGTTGGCTTTTTTGAAAATGTACTGTGTACTCATACTTAAACCATAAATCTCTTGAATTTGGAGTTCAGTTTAAAAAAAAAAATCATATAATCATCTCAATAGGTACAAAAAAGGCATTCAACAAAATTTAACATCTTTTTATAATAAAAATGCCAAACAAGTTAGTGTAAAATGAATGTACCTCAACAGAATAAAGGCCATATATGACAAACCCACAACTAACAGTGTAAAGTTCAAAGCTTTTCCTGTAGGACCAGAAATAAGACAAGATTTCCCACTCTCATCACTTCTCTTTAACAGTATTGAAAGTCCTAGCCAGAGAAATTAGGCAAGAAAAAGAACTAAAAGGCATCCAAACAGAAAAGGAGTAAGTGAAATTGTCTCTGTTTGCAGATAACGTATAGAGAAAAAACTCTAAAGGTACCACAAAAAAAAAAAAAAAAAACTTTTAGAACTAATAAAGAAATTCAGTAAAGTCACAGGATCTAAAATTAACATTCAAAAAGCAGATGCCTTTCTATGCACTAAACACAACCTATCCAAAAAAAGACATAAGGAAATTAAGAAAACAATCATGTTTACAATAATGTCAAAAAGAATAAGATGCTTAGGAATAAATTTAACCAAGAAGGTGAAAAACCTGTACACTAAAACCTATAAAACATTGATGATATAAATTGAAGATAAATGGAAAGATATCTTGTGTCATGGATTGAAAGAACCAGTATTGTTAAAATGCCCACACAGTCCAAAGTAAGCTACATATTCAATGTAATCCCTATCAAAATTCCAGTAACATTTTTCACAGAAGTAGAAAAACAATCCTGAAGTTTATATAGAACCAAGAAAGACCATGCACAGCTACAGCAATCTTGAGCAAGAACAAAGCTAGGGGTGGCACACTTACTGATTTGAAATTATATTACAAAGCTATAGTAATCAAACAGTATGCACTGGTGTAAAAACAGCCACACTGACCAATGGAACAGAATAGAAAGCCCAGAAATAAACCCATGCTTATACTTCCAACTAATCTCTGACAAAAACACCAAGAATACACAATGGGGAAAGGACGGTCTTATCAATAAACGGTGTTGGGAAACTGGATATCTACATGCAAAAATATATAATTGAATCCTTTTCTTACACCACACACAAAAATAAACACAAAATGGATTAAAGATTTAATGTAAGATCTGAGACCATAAAAGTCCTAGAAAATAACACTAGGAAAAAAGCTCCATGACATTGGTCTTGGCAATGATTATTTTCAACATGACACCAAAAGCACAGACAACAAAACCAAAAATAAGCAAGTAGAACATCAAACTAAAAGTTTCTGCACAATAAAGGAATAATTATCAAAATGAAAAGGAAACACATAGAATGAGAGAAAACATTGGAAAACCATATATCCAATAAGTGGTTAATATCCAAAATATACAAGAAATGTATACAACTCAATAGCAATAACAAACAAACAAAATTACTCTACAAAAAAATGGGCAAAGGACCTGTTTATTAGTTCATTCTCATGCTGCTATAAAGACTGGGTAATTTGGCCGGGCGCGGTGGCTTATGCCTGTAATCCCAGCACTTTGGGAAGCTGAGGTGGGTGGATCGCGAGGTCAGGAGATCGAGACCATCCTGGCTAACATGGTGAAACCCCATCTCTACTAAAAATACAAAAAATTAGCCAGGCCTGGCGGCGGGCGCCTGTAGTCCCAGCTGCTCAGGAGGCTGAGGCAGGAGAATGGCGTGAATCCAGGAGGCAGAGCTTGCAGTGAGCCAAGATCGTGCCACTGCACTCCAGCCTGGGCGACACAGCGAGACTCCGTCTCAAAAAAAAAAAAAAAAAAAAAAAAAAAGACTGGGTAATTTATAAAGGAAAGAGGTTTAATTGACTCACAGTTCTGCATGACTGAGGAGGCCTCAGTGAACTTACAATTATGGTGGAAAGGGAAGCAAACATGTCCTTCTTCACATGAGAGAGCAGGAGAGAGAAGAAAGAGAGCTGCCAAGCGAAGGGGGAAACCCTTTATAAAACCATCAGATCTCATGAGAACTCACTACCATGAGAACTCACTCACTATCACCAGAACAGTGTAGGGAAAACTGCCCCTCATTATTCAATTATCTCCACCTGGTCCTGCCCTAGACACGTGGGGATTATTACAATTCAAGGTGAGATTTAGGTAAGGACAAGAGCCAAATCAAATCAACCTGAATTTTTTCAAAAAAGACATACAAATGGCCAAAAGGTTTATGAAAATGCACTCAACATTACTAAACTGATTTCAGAGAAATGCAAACCAAAACCACAATGACGTATCACTTCATACTCCTTAGAATGGCTATTATCAAAAAGTCAGATTGTAACAAGTGTTGATGAGGATGTGAAGAAAAAGGAGTCCTTATATGTTGTTGTGTGGGAGGTAAATTGGTACAGCAGTTATTGAAAACAGTTTGGAGGTTTCCCAAAAAAAAAATAAAAATAGAACCACCATGTAATTCAGCAATCCTACTTCTGGATATATATCCAAAGAAAACAAAATCAATATGTTAAAGAGATATCTTCAGTTTCATGTTTATTGCAGCATTATTCACAAAGCTACTATATGGAAACAGCCTAAATGTCTGTTGATGGATGAATCAATAAATAAAATGTGAAATAGGCTGGGCGCAGTGGCTCACAGCTGTAATCCCAACACTTTGGGAGGCTGACGCGGGCAGATCACTTCAAGTCAGGAGTTCCAGACCAGCCTGGCCAACATGGTGAAACCCCTATCTCTACCAAAAATACAAAAAAAAAAAAAAGATTTAGCCAGGCATGGCGACAGTCACCTGTAATCCCAACTACTTGGGAGGCTGAGGCAGGAGAATCCCTTGAACCTGCGAGGCAGATGTTTCAGTGAGCCGAGATCACAACACTGCACTCCAGCCTGGGCAACAGAGTGAGACTTTGTCAGGAAGAAAGGAAGGAAGGAAGGAATGAAGGAAGGAAGGAAGGAAATGTGAAATAAATAAATACGTGGATATGAATACACACAATGTAATATTAGTCAACCTTTGTTTAAAGGAAATCTTGAAATGAAATGGGTGTATTTGGAAGACATTATGCTAAGTAAAACAAGCCAGACACAGAATGAAAAATATTACATAATCTCACTTATATGTAGAATCTAAAATATTTAAACTCATAGAAACAGAGAGTAAAATAATGGTTAGCAGGGGTCAGGAATGGGAAAATGAGGAGATGTTGGTCAAAGGGTAAAACTTGCATTTGTGAAATTTGTAAGGTGGTGAATAAGTTCTGGACACAATGCACAGCATGGTGACAATAGTTAATAATAATGTGCTGTATACTTGAAATTTCTTGAGAAAATTCTATTAGTCAGGGTTCTCTAGGGGGACAGAACTAATAGGATGGATATATATATATCTTTATAAACTTCATATATATAGATATGTATTCAATCCAATAAAGCTGACACTCAGTATTAACCATCATAAGAATAGATCTTAAGTTTTGTTGCAATGAAAAGATAACCATGTAAGATGTTGTATATGTTAACTACCTTAATTTTGGCAATTATTTCACAATGTATACGTATATCAAAACATCATGTTGTACACCTTCAATATATACAATTTTATTCATCAATTATATATATATGGGAAGTTTAAGATATACATAAAGATATATATATTAAGTTTATTAAAGTTTATTTATATAACAGAAGTTTATTAAGTATTAACTTACATGATCACAAGGTCCCACAATAGGCTGTCTGCAAGCTGAGGAACAAGGAGAGCCAGTCTGAGTCCCAAAACTGAAGAAGCTGAAGTCCAGTGTTTGAGGGCAGGAAGCATCCAACACAGGAGAAAGATGTAGGCTGAGAGGCCAGGCCAATTTCTCTTTTTACATTTTTCAGCCTGCTTATATTATAGCGGCGCTGGCAGCTGATTAGATTGTGCCCACCCAAATTAAGGGTGGGTCTGCCTTTCCCAGCCCACTGACTCAAATGTTAATCTCCTATGGCAACACCCTCACAGACACACCCAGGATCAATACTTGTATCCTTCAATCCAATCAAGTTGACACTCAGTATTAACCATCGCAGGAAGAGATCTTAAGTTTTGTTGCAATGAAAAGATAACCAGGTAAGATGATGGATATGTTAATTATCTTGATTTTGGCAATTATTTCACAATGTGTACATATATCAAAACATCATGTTGTACACCTTCAATATATATAATTTTTATTCATCAATTATACCTCAATAATGGTGAATAAAGAGAATGTAAAGCAAACGTGTGTGTGTGTATATATATATACACATATATATACACACATATATATATATGCATATATATATATGTATATTCAGTTATCCCTTGTATCCCTTGGTATCTGTGAGGGATTGGTTCCAGGATCTCCCTTGGATACCAAAATCTGCAGGTGCTCAAGTCCCTGATATAAAATAGCAGAGTATTTGCATATAACCTATGTACATGCTCCCATATACTTTAAATCATCTCTAGATCACTTGTAATACCTAATACAATGTAAATGCTATGTAAATAGTCATTATACTGTATTTTTAGGTAACAATTACAAGAAAAAAAGTTTGTACATGTTCAGGACAGACACACTTTTTTTCCCCAAATATTTTTGATATGTGATTATTTGAATCCATGGATGCAGAAACGACGGAGGCCGACTGCACACTTGAAATATCATTCTGAGTTTTCCATGACCCTTTCCCTATCCCCCCATGGAGTGGATTATATCCTCCTTTGTTTCTCTGCATGTTTTATCTTAGTCTCCATTATACTTACTAACCCATACTGCAAGGCTTGGCTAACATATCTCTCTCCCACACTCACTGGACTTTAAGCTCCTTAATAACAAGGACCTTAACTTATGCCAGAACATATTATGTGCCCAAGAAATTTCTGTACTGAACTGAATTAAGAAGAAGGCTAAATATTTATCATCAGCAACCAGTATGGACTGACTCCCTCACCCAGGATAGAGCCTTCTGAAAGCCCTTTTATCCTCCCAAATTTAGAACTACGCAGAATAATTGACCTAGAGCTTTCATCTGGCAAGCCAGTTCTGATTAGCTGAAAGTGGTTACTTGGTACGCCATCTTGAGAAGGATTCTGGGGCTGGATCCAGGCTCATAAGAAACCAAGTCATATTTAATTAGTTATGTCTGAAAAAGCAGCAAGAGCAGGAAGTAAGAGAACATGTGCCTGTATTTTCCATCCCTGACATTGAGTTACCTCCTGTTACAACAGCTTAGGACTATCTATATGTTTTCACTGAGAGAGAGAAAGAGAGAGAGAGAGAGAGAGCCTGTTTTCCCAGCATCCTCAAATCAAAACTCTCAAAAATGTTACAACATTCAGAAGCCCTTAAATACAACAAGGGAAGGAATTTTTTGTTTTGTTTTGTTCATTGCTATATCACTTGGCTGGTATACAGCTAGAACAAGGTTGGATGCTCAATAAATATTTTTTGAATTAAAGAATACAGTTGAAATTGTAATTTAATATTTTGGGTGCATGATTCCAAAAATAGCATTTTTGGCTACTCTGGAAACCTAAGCAGCATTTCTCATACTGACTCCAGGACCAAAAAAATATATATATCTACATATATATATGTATATATACATATATATGTACACATATATGTATATATACATATATATATAGCCAGTGATGATGAGCATTTTCTCATGTGTCTGTTGGCTGCATAAATGTCTTCTTTTGATTGCAAATCAAAACCACAATGAGATACCATCTCACACCAGTTAGAATGGCAATCATTAAAAAGTCAGGAAACAACAGATGCTGGAGAGGATGTGGAGAAATAGGAACACTTTTACACTGTTGGTGGGACTGTAAACTAGTTCAACCATTGTGGAAGACAGTGTGGTGATTCCTCAAGGATCTAGAACTAGAAATATCATTTGACCCAGCCATCCCATTACTGGGTATATACCCAAAGGATTATAAATCATGCTGCTATAAAGACACATGTACACGTATGTTTATTGTGGCACTATTCACAATAGCAAAGACTTGGAACCAACCCAAATGTCCACCAATGATAGACTGGATTAAGAAAATATGGCACATATACACCATGGAATACTATGCAGCCATAAAAAGGATGAGTTCATGTCCTTTGAAGGGACATGGATGAAGCTGGAAACCATAATTCTGAGCAAACTATCGCAAGGACAGAAAACCAAACACCACATGTTCTCACTCATAGGTGGCAATGGAATAATGAGAACACCTGGACACAGGGTGGGGAACATCACACACCGGGACCTGTCATGGGGTCGGGGGAGAGGGGAGGGATAGCACTAGGAGATATACCTAATGTAAATGACGAGTTAATGGGTGCAGCACACCAACATGGTTCATGTATACATATGTAACAAACCTGCACGTTGTGCACATGTACCCTAGAACTTAAAGTATAATTAAATAAATAAAAAATAAAATAAAATAATAAAAATATATGTAGAGATTTTTGGAAATGCTTTTTGTGTGTGCCTTTGCACATGGTTTTTTCCTTGTTTGGGAGGTGCTTCCCTTTTGTTTTCATCTGGAAAACTCCTATATGCTCTTTAAGGACAAGCTCAAACATTACCTCTCTGTGAAACATTCCCAAACTCCCAAAAAGAATTTCTACTAACTCTTCTATGTTCCTATAGCACAGTGTTGACTTGTATACATTATAAGGAGCCCATGTCCCCAACTCTCATTAGATAAAATCTTTTTAAATGAAGGCATTCTTCTTTAAAATGGTTCTTCTTTTTTCTTTCAAAGGCACACAATGCATTAGATGCATTCCTGAACATGATTAGGAGAAGAGAAAATCAACTAAAAGCTTTTACCAGATGCCTTTTCATCACTGTATGGCAGGGAGTACAATCAGTTCTTGTTACTCCTTAGACAGACAGCCCTTTTCTGCCTCCTGAGTTCTATAGCTTTCAGTTCCTCTTGTTGTTATAAACCATGACACAGCATGTTATTCACAAAAGAAAATTACTTTTTCAAAGAAGACACTGAACCTGCCCTTGCAAAGGTGATGCTTCCAGTTTGTGAAGGTCAGCCTGCTGAGGGCAAATTCATAAGGCAATCTTCTCAGCATCTCAGGGACCATCTATCACCTATGTGTTCATGCCATGCATAAAAACCTGCACATATGCTTAAGAAACTGCATATGACCAAACTCTCATCAATGACAAAGAAACGAGAGAGGAAATGCTGCAGTCTGATTAAAGCCAGTCCAGTGAATGAGTTCTCAGATTTCTAAAATTCCCATAAAAGGCATGACCCTGTCCAAAATAACAATGAGAATGGCTGACTTACTCAAAAATACTGTGTATCTCCATTTCTCAAATGGTTCCATTTCTTCTTCACTATTGTGTTGAAATATCTATCTCCCTAAAGTGCATAAAGCATTACACTTATGATCAGAATTTTTCTTTGTTTTGTTTTCATCTAGATGGAGCTATTCAGGCCCTGAAAATTCACAGAAAACCTCTTCTACTTTCTTTCTGTTCCTGTATCATAACTAAAAGACTGCGGTCACAACATATGCTTGACCTCAATGTGATCCAGAAACAGGAATGAAGTAAGCCTTAAATAAAGAAGTCCAAGGAACTCTGTTCAAATGAACTTGGAAAATTCAGATGAGATCCAGGCTAGCATCAGCAGGAAAAGGGTCTGATTTCATGGGATGGAACACAGCAGCAGGAGCTTGTGGCCACTCATTATATTCATTGTCTCTACTTATGTGGTATATATCTAGATTAAAGCTGGAGAGCAGTCAGTTTTATAAGCAGAGAATTTGAATCCAACCTCAGACCATAGGAGTCGTCAAGGGTTAGAGATCCAAGGATTTACTTTCTTGAAGGTTCAAGGAACAGCATGGACAATAACGATCTCCAAAGAAAGTTTCATGGCATAGACAGTCATAAAGCATAAGTGCACATACATGGTCTTCAGGAAAAGGCAAGTTCACAATAGACATGCCCATCTCTAAGTCTTATTCTAAACACAACATATAACAGGATAAGGAAAATGAAAGCAAGTTCAAATTCTGCTTGCATTTAGTAGAAAAATTTCAACACTTCACCACAGTGCTCATTACCTTACACTCAAGAGGGACCGAGCCTGGAGGCTGACCACCTTCAGTACATGCATTCTAGCTGTGCCAGAGAAGCAAGAGCCTGTTCCTGAGCCCCACCCTCACTTCAATCCTCTGTGGCAGGAGAACCTATTAATCCACCAGCTGAGTCTATCAAAATAGTATCATAAATTAAGTGAATATATGTCAGTATCTTTTATTCAATCGGCAAGTATACACCAAGTATTTACAAAGTGGTAGATGCTCTGATAAGCCCTCAAGTTACAAAGACATAAACCTTCCTTGGAAAAGTTCATAGACTAGTTAAAAACAGAAGAAATAAATAATTATAATGTGATAAATTCAACATTAGCATATTACAGTTGTGTCTCAAGGGTCCCTAATACAACTTGGGGAATTCAAATAAATCTACATGAATTAAGCAGTTCAAGAAACTCTTTTAATTTCATTTGAAAATTTTATTTGAGTATGTTGGTTGAGTACTAACCAGTGAGTAGAAGTGGGAGATAGAAAACCATTTGATTCCTAGTTATTAGCATAGCTAGTCAGACTGACACTCAAATTTAAAAAAAAAAAATAGAATACATATTCTTATTTCTCTAGAATCAGCTTTTGATACTAAATAGCTCCACCATGTAGTGTGAGATTTTAGAAAATTCAATTAACCTTTCTAACACTCATTTTCCCCATCTCTAAAATGAGGGGTCACAATACCTTACAAAGTTTTTTTTTAGGATTAAATGAAATAAAATATTTAAATGTGGTGGAGTCAGAACTCAACCCAGTCTAAAATCAAGACTCTTGGCAATAATGACTGCTGCCTACTCCATGAGTCTTACTACGTAATGAAATAATCTTGATTTAAAAAATAAAAAGGTCATTAATGGAGAACCTCTTCTTCATCAATATAACAATATAATTCTTGTTATATTGAATTTAAAAAATAAGGTGAGATCATCATCCCCTATAGTTTCATCAGCAGGTCATCTTTACCTCCTATAGCAGGGCATTCATAAGTTGCAGTATATGGAGACTGAATGAGAGGTTATATTTGATTGGGAAATCAATAACTAGGAAGAGGGCACCAAGGTCACAGAGACTGTATTACCCTGACCAATCTTGCTCCCTTGGAAAACCTGAGTCTTCCATCATATCACACCTGCCAATTCCTCAGCAGTCTTAATTATGGACACACCTATTTGTCTTCAAATATCACAGCTCTGTGAAATCCATGCATCAATAAATACAGCTCAAAGGCTGTTTTCCACACTATTGGAGAGTTGTTTCTGTGGTTAAAGCAAATGTGGTCATTCTTTACCTTTGAAGGAACTTTCAAGGTCCTCAAGTGACTGGAGGTTTCCCATAAAGTCAGAGTGAAGAACACCATAGTTTTAGGACTTACAGTTGTGCCTAAAAAAAAGATCCACACATTCTGATTAGCTCTCCATGGCCAAAGAATAGAAACAAGGCTTCTAGGGTCAGAGTCAGACAACCAATTCTATTTCAAAATAGACATCTTAGTTTCGGCCATTGTTCCTTTATCCATTTTCATAAAAAAATAACAAACAAATATATGTATTTGATTTGACATACATGTCAGATATTTGGCAAGGGGGAGGATAGAAAAAAATAAGACATGGCATCCACCCTCCAGAATACCAGAAGAGTGTATTTGGGCAAATACACTCAAATTTTCCAAGATAATGTGAGGACATTATGGAGAAATTTGCCTTTAGAGTCCAAGGGGTCTCAAAAAATTTTGGTGGATTAATTCAGCTACAAGATGGAGGTCAGGAGAAGTATTATAGAAGTGAAACTTGAACCAAATCTCCAGATGAGTACATATTTGTCTGGGAGTCAGCAATAGAAATTAAGGAGGAAAATAGCTTGCCCTACAAATGCAGCAGAATAAACAAAGGGACAGAAACATGTTAAAAACACATGACCATTCAAGGTACCATCCACACATTTTGTATGGATGGCACATACGGTGGAAATGGAGGTGGGGGGAAAGGGAGACTCAGGAGGTAGGAAGAAGCTGGATCATAGAGTGTCTTGTATGGTTTAGAATAGCTATGGGGGTCAATGATATAACTCAAACAAGAAAATAACATACTCAAACCTATTTTAGAAAAGTCATCCTGACTGCCAATGTGGATAATAAATTAGAGGGGAGAGAGACTGGAAAAAGGAAGACCAATTAGGGGACAGTTGCAATTATTTAAGAAAGAAACCATGAGCACTAAACTGAGGTAGTAGCAGTAAAGTTCTAGATGAGTGAACAGGCACAAAATGAGAATGACAATTCTGAAGGCATGGCTGTGGGCAGGCAAATAATGGAATTCTTGGTTACTTCCTTCCAACAACACATGAGTACAGCCTCAGAAATCAATAAGATGGAAACTAACCAGAGCATAAAACTTGATACTGATAAAGATGGTAAAGAAATTAATTCCAATAAATTCATTTGATTTTATAGGCTATCCAGACGTTGTTGGGAACCATAATAGACCATGCTTCATGATGTGCAGGGATGAAAAAGACCAATGTCTCACTCAACAAACAGCAAAAACATATTAATGGAGGGGCTGTGTACTTACCAGAGGATCAGAAGGTAAATACAATACTCCACTTCCCTTCTTAACTTTTCTTGTCTATTTTGTTTATTTTCCATTTCTCCTTACCTTCAATTAGAATGTAAGGTCTATAAGGGTAAAAGTTTTTGGCACAACAGCGTTTGGCATGTAAGTGCTCAGTAGGTATTTTCTGACAGTTAATTAACTTATTCTGATCAGGACTTCTGTGCTCTTTCAGTTTGTAAATTCACATATTTTATTCTGGAAAATTCTCAGCCATTATTTCTTTCAATATTGTATCTTATTCTCTCTATTATCTTCATCTGTTACTTCTATTATTTATGTTAGAATCTCTGGTTTCCATTCTCAATCTTTTTTATATTTTCCATATATTTGCTTCTCTGTGCTACATTCTGGATAATAAGGTATATCTTTTTAATTTTTTATTTTTGTAGACTCAGTGGGTACAAGTAAATTTTTGTTATCTGGATATATTGCATAGTGGCAAAGTCTGGGATTTTAGTGTAACCATCACCCGAATAGTGAACGTTTTCCCAGTAGGTACTTTGCATCCTTCATTCCCCTCCCGCCTTCCCACCTTTTAAAGTCTCCAATGCCTATTATTCCACTTTATGTGTGTGTGTACCCATTGTTTAGCTCCCACTTATAAGTGAGAACGTGAGTTTTTTTTACTTTCTGTTTTTGAATTATTTTACTTAAGATAATGGCCTCTAGTTCCATCCATTTGCTGAAAAAGACATGATTTCATTCTTTTTGTGGCTGAATAGTATTCCATGGTGTGTACATATACACATATACGTCACTTTTTTATCCTATCATCCACTGATGACTGATGGATACAATGACTTTGCTATTGTGAATAGTGCTACAATAAACATATGAGTACAGGTGTCTTTTTGATATAATGATTTCTTCTACTTTGGGTAGATACCAGTAGTGGGATTGCTGGGTAAACTGGTGGTTCTGTTTTTAGTTCTTTGAGCAATATCCATACTGTTTTCCATGAAGTTTTCACTAATTTACATTCTCACCAACAGTGTATAAGCATTTCGTTTTCTCTGCATCCTTGCTAACATCTGTTGTTTTTGACTTTTAATAATATCCATTCTGTGACCATCCAGAATGTAAGATGGTATTTTACATTCAGGTGTAAAATGGTATCTTATTGTGGCTTTAATGTGCATTTCTCTGATGATTAGTGACCTTAAGCATTTTTTTTTTCATGTTTGTTGGCCGCTTATATGTCTTTTTTTTGTAAAATTTCTGTTCATGTCCTTGGCCCACTTTTTAATGAAGTTATTTGTTTTGTATTTTGAGTTCTTTGTAGATTCTGGATATTAGTCCACTGTTGGATGCATAATTTGCAAGTATTTTCTCCCATTCTGTAAGTTGTCTGTTTACTCTGTTGATTATTGCTTTTGCTGTGCAGAAGCTTTTTAGTTTAGTTAAGTTTCATTCGTCTATTTTTGTTTTTGTTGTATTTGCTTTTGAGGTCTTGGTCATGAATTCCTTGTCTAGGCCAGCGTCCAGAAGAGTTTTTCCTCATTTTTTTCTAGGATATTCATTTAGCGTCAGTGTTCCATTTAGGTCTCCAGCCCATCTTAAGTTAATTTGTGTATGTGATGAGAGATATGGGTCCAGTTTCATTTTTCTGCATATGACTATCCAATTTTCCCAGCACCATTTATTGAATAGGGTGTTCTTTCCCCAGTGTATATTTTTGTTGGCTTTGTCAAAGATCAGCTGGTTTTAGGCATGTGGCTTTATTTCTGGATTCTCTATTCGGTTCCATTGATCTATGCATCTATTTTTATACCCATACCATGCTGTTTTGGTTACTGTGGCCTTGTAACATAATTTAAAGTCAAGTAATATGATACCACTAGCTTTGTTCTTTTTTCTTAGGATTGCTTTGGCTATTTGAGTCTTTTTGGGTTCCATATGAATTTTAGGCTTTTCTAATTCTGTGGAAAATACACAAACCAATAAATGTGATTCACCACATAAACAATACAAAATGAAAGTCATATGATCATCTCAAAAGATGCAGAAATAAGTATTCAATAAAATTCAGTATCCTTTTATGTTAAAAAAAATCTTCAACAAACTAGGCATAGAAGGAACATATAATAATAATAAAATTATATTTTATTATTATAAAATAATAAAAGCCATATATGACAAGCCCACAACCATCATCATATTGAATGGGGAAAAGTGGAAAACATTCTCCCTGTGAACTGCAGTAAGACAAGGATGCCAACTTTCACCACTTTTAATCAACTTAGAAAGGAAGTCCTAGCTAGAGCAATCAGGCAAGAGAAAGAAATAAAAGGCATCCAAATTGGAAAATAGGAATTTAAATTATTTCTGTTTGCTTGTGATGTGATTTTATACTTAGAATATCCTAAAGACTCCTCCTAAAGACTCCTAGATTTGATTCATGACCTAAAGAAAGCTTCAAGATACAAATACCAGTAACATTTCTATACACCAATAACAAGATGAGAACCAAATCAAGAATTCAAACTCATTTACAATAGCCATGTACAAATAAAATATCTAGGAATACATTTAACCAAGGAGGTGGAAGATTTCTACAGAACTACAAAATACTAATAAAAGAAATCTTACACAAACAAATGGCAAAACATTTCATGCTCATAGATTGAAAGAATCAATATCATTAAAATGACCATACTGCCCAAAGCAATTTACAGATTCAGTACAATACCTATCAAATTACCAATGTTATTTTTCACAGGTCTATCTTTAAAATCATTATTTCTTTATCTATCAATTGAGTGACACTTTATTGACCTTTTCATTCATTTTTAGAATTCTACTTTAATTGTGTTTCAAATTTACATATTTTTAATTATTCTTTTTGTGCCTTAGTTTCTATTATTCTTTCTTTTTTTATCTCTTTGATCAGTTTAATCTGTTTATTTTAGTATCTCTTTTAGATTGTTCTATTATTTATATTTCTGGAGGTGATATTTAGTTCATTTACTAATGTTTGTTTCATTTGCTGATTTACCTTGTGCAAATTAATTATATTTATTTGCATGATTTTTAATATTTGATTGTGAGGTTATCTTCAACAGCACTTTGGGAGTCTTGCTGCTCTGGAAGTGTCTCTACAGAACATATTGTATCTGACTCTGTTATTCTCTATGGTCTGCGCTAGTACTAGACTAGTTTTTACATTAACTTTTTGTTTTGATATTCATATTCCATGGGTATTTGAAGTCATATTTCACAAGTATGTGTGGTGCAGATCTAGGGTTCTGATTTTGCATTGGTGATTTATTTATTGACGCAACCCCAGGTGGACTGCAAACTTCTTTGCTGTCTCCCAGGAAAGGCAGGCCAGGTTCTTCTATTCCTTATTCCAGAAATGAACAGATCTTCATGGCTTCTATTATTGGGCAGGTAATTTATCTATAGTATGAGCTTGAGCTCTGATGCTTTAAATATCTTCCTGATGCCAGTATCAGAGAATCCTAGTTCCTAGTTCCCAGGCTTTAAGCTCTACGTGATGTTACAGTAACTATGTAAGCATTTTCAGCTTTTGGTCCACTAACTACTCTAACTTTGTGCTACCTCTGCAGCACCAGGGAATTTCTGTTCTTAGTTTCTTTTTCAGCTATGGATGCAAATCAAATTTGTCATATTCTATCTGATATTTTTATAAGTTTGAAATAGGAAAACCAATTGTTGATTTCACTCAATTTGCCATATTCATGATTCCATAATTCTGAAACCAATGAAAATAGCACGAAATTTTCTTTATAACACTGAACTATTTACAAAACTCAATCTGAATTGTGAAAGTTGCAAGAATGTATATCCACTTTCCTTAATTAAGTTATTTATTGATATAACCTGGGGCAGTGCATTCATTTCTGGATACCAAAGTTTGACAGGGAAATTGACAATATGAGGCACTTTTGTAAAACATTGAAGTAATGAAGAGTCTAGAAACTCTACCATGATGGGAATGCTTAAACAATGAAAGTTGCTAAACCTGAAAAACAGGAGACCCAGAGGGCACATGAGCACTGTTACCAAATATTTGAAAGACTTTCATGTGGAAAGAGCATTAGTCTTTTCTCATGTAGTTCCAGATAATAGACCCAGGAATATGATACAGAAAGCTAGGACTTCTGTGAGTGATCTCTGACACTGATTCATCACATAACAACTTTGGACAAACTACCTCCCCATTATGGATCCCAGGATTCACATCTGTAAATTGAGGAGGTTGAATCATACAACTGCCAGGTTCCTTTAGCTCTAACAGATTTTGGTTCACTTTTTACCAAAGTTAATGAGCACAATTTTTCCAACAATGAATCATTGGGCACAGTTGATGAATGATCTTGACTTCCCTTATTTCATTCCCACTCAAAATAATCTATTGCTTGTTTCATTCCACCATGACAGTAGACCTCAAGCCAAGTCTCCATAGTCTTCTTTGATCCAGAAATTATAGTTTAAGAATGCCAGAATTGGGGCTGGGAATGGTGGCTTATGCCTGTAATCCCAGCACTTTGGGAGGCCTAGGCTGGATGGATTACTTGAGCCCAGGGGTTCAAGACCAGCCTGGGCAGCATAATGAGACCCATTCTCTACAAATAATACAAAAATTAGGCCAGGCATAATGGCATGTGCCTGTAATCCCAGCTACTCAGGAGGCTGAGGTGGGAAGAACACTTGAGCCCTGTACGTGGAGGTTGCAGTGAGCTGAGATTGCACCACTGCACTCTAGCCTGAATGACAGAAAGTAAGATCTTGTCTCCAAAAAAAAAAAATTATATCAGGAAAAGATCATGGATTTTGATGTCATACAGACATACAGACCACAGTATGAAGTCCAACTTTTACCTTACTAACTCTGTGTCTTTGAGCACCATTTAACTTATCTGAATATCAGTTTTCTTATCTAAAAAATGAAATAATATGTATTTAATGGATTTAGTAATCATTAAAAATTTTAAAACCAATATAAAAGTGTCCAACAAATGATAGGCACTCAATAAACATTAGTAAAATCCAAAATCAAAACCAAATGTTCTGTACTGACAAGAGATAGAATCATGTCTATGACACCAGGACATATTTTAATCATTTGAACATGTTACATCATCATGTATTAACATTGCAAAATTTCTTCTACTCCCATCACAATTTGTATGCATTCCAAATTCTAGTGATTATTTTCATACAAGGTACAGTTATCCGAATTACTCCAACACCTTAAGTATCTCTCAAAAATTAGCTTTCCCTTGAATTGTTAAACCATGGGGAAATCAAAGCCCAGTCTCATAAATATTTGATTTAACAATAAAAAAATTGCTATCCCTCTTGGTAGCTGGTTTTTCTTCCAAGTTATCTCAGGCCTCCTTCATTATCTCTTGGCATGGAGGGATTCAAGCCTCTTATATTTCTGCTATCACACCAGATCTACATTTTATAAGCTGACATCTACACATCTATCTCCTGACATCTGAGAGGATCTTAACTTGGTAAACAATAACAACCGGATTCATTAAAAGTTTCTAACTCATAGCAACTCCATGAAAACTTCCTCTAATTTTCTGATGAATTTTGCTTCTGGGCTCCTTTGTCTTGAGTGTTTCAATCTGGTAAAGTTGTTTTAGTCTCTGGGAAAAATAAAAAGAAAAAAAAATTATCTACACTCTCCAGATATATAGCAGTGGCTATAATAGAATCATGATCAATGGACTGGAAATGTTGAAGACAATCCAATTGAGCTAATATAGTGAATGAAAACAAATTTGAACTTGGGTTCTGAAATCAGTCAGTTCAATCTGAGAGTCTACCACTCACTAGTTGCATGACTTTCAACAAGTTGTGAAAGCATCTAAGCTTCAATTTCCACATTTGCAAAATGGATGGAAAACATCGTCTTAAATATGCAGCGGGAAAAAAATGCCAGACTCCCTCCAGTAGCAGAAAACGCATGAAAGCCTGCTTCAGAAGACATCAAGAACAACTTGGAGAAAATAAAAGGAGTAAAGCTGGAAGTCCCTTGATAGTGGGTGGAATGAATCCCAAGAAATGTTTTATTATATTTTTTAACACTATACTAAAACGGCCTGGAAAACAAAAAGCACATTACTATATGTATCACTTCATTCTCATGCTGCTATGAAGAAACACCTGAGACAGGGTAATTTATAAAGGAAAGGGATTTGACTGACTCACAGTTCTGCAGAACTGAGGAGGTCTTAGGAAACTTAAAATCATGGTGGAAGGGGAAGCAAACACATCCTTCTTCACATGGCGGCAGCAAAGAGAAGTGCAGAGTAAAGTTGGGGAAAGCCCCTTATAAAACCATCAGATCTCCTGAGAACTCACTCACTATCATGAGAACAGCATGGAGGTAACCATACCCATGATTCAATTACCTCCCCAACAGGTCCCTCCCATGACATGTGGGAATTATGGAAACTACAATTCAAGATGAGATTTGAATGGAGACACATCCTAGCCATATCACTATACTAAAATTCAGCCTATAATTTCACAAATAAGATATGTGATATAGACACCAGAATTGATCATGTAAGCCCACGGTCAGAAGCAGTAGCCACATCATAATACATAATGCTTCTTGAGCACTAATTCTGTGCTAAGGACCATGCTGTGTGTTTCATGTGTACATTTATGTGCATATCTCATTGATCTTTTTTATGTTGTGTGCATACATACCTCACTTAACAACACACAAGGAAAGTATTGTTATTTTGACCCCCATTTAACAGATGCTGCCTTAGACTGGCTTCCACCTGAAAGCAGAACCTGAGCCAAGGGCTTGTGTGCAGTAATTTGAGAACCAATGGCAGGCAACAGAAGTGATGGATGGAGGAAAGAGAAAAAGCCAGTTCAAGAAGGCATTATCCACTGGCCTCCATTGTAGTTCTCATCCCCTCCCCTTTCTCTGAGGACTCCCCATTTCCATTTCCCTCTGGCTGAGGAATCCTCCTTGGGGCACTAACTATCTTGTACATTCAGGTTGCCCATGTGTGAGTGTCGAGTAGGCTCCTGCAGGCACACTGGGACAGAAAGCAGCACACACACTTAACTGAGGTGCCGTCAAGAGTAAAACTGGTAGAAACTTGGGCAGAACAGTTTACACTACTGGCTGTACATTTTACAAGTGGCTGGAATACAGAGGAGGTCAAGAGAACGTGAGGCAATGAGTGTACAAAAAGGATCCCACAGAGGTCAAACAACTAAGATTTATAGAGATTGTCTTGCCCAAAGTAACACAAATTGAAAAATAATGTAGGCAATACTCAAATCTGGTCTTCCATTTTAAATACTCTTCTCTTTCCATTCCCCAAATATGAAAAAGGTAAATATATAGAAAGCTGATTGTCTAGATATAACATCCATGAATAAAAATTCCTCCCTGGTGTATCTCCTGCTTGCCTGTTCAGTCTCACCTACCACCACTCTCTTCCTATGATCCAATTGTACTACAATACTTGCATGTCTTCAAAGCAAGTAAGTGGCTTGCCCAAGTGCACAAGCTGGTAACCCCAGCCTGGGTAACTCCAAAGCCCATGTTCTTAGCAGTACCCTACACAGTATTTCTACTGCTTTCATTAAAGAAATCTAAGATTGTATCAGTCAGCCCACAACTTTATGTGCTTGCTGGCTAGCATGCATCTAAAAATAAGCATTGCTCCAGCTTCCCAGTTATTGGGTATAAGTGCACTGACCTAGGAGCCAGGAGCCCTGGGTTCTAGTCTGCCTCTAACTCCCACTGTGACTTGGACCTTCCTGCACTCCCTTGCTCTGGGCTTCAGTTTCCTAGTATTTTAAACTATTCAGTTGAAACAAATCCTCTCCAAGTTCCCTTCTAGCAGTAATGGTCTCTGCATTGAAGGCTATTATAAAAAGAGATCACAATTCTTCTTTCCATTTTCTCTTATCATTGATTTCCTTAGGAATAAGAGAGAAAAACTTCTGTCTGTGTTAAACAGAGAGACAGGATCAGATCAAGCTCCAAATTTTCGGTTTACCCTGGACAGCCTCTCTGTGGGTTTGAAAGCAAAGACTGCCAGGATGAGGCCTGTAGAGTCAGGTTACCAGATCATTCCAAACTTGAAGTTCATAAACTTCTTTCCAATATGGACAGGTGTCCTATGAAAGCACATCCTCAGAATCTTCCTGATATGTCTTTGATAACTAGAGAAACACCAGAGTCCTTTGTCTTGCACCAGTTAGATAAAGGATGGATACACCTGGAGTGGTTTAAAAGACGGGAAAGTTTAATAGGCAAGAAAGAAGAAAAAAGTCCCCCATATAGACAGGGAGGTGAGTTCCAAACAGAGAAAAACCCCATGTGTGGCAGAAAAGTAGCTAGTTATACTGGGAGGCTGGAGGAGGCGGTGTCTGATTTGCATGGGGCCCAGGGGATTGGTTTGGCCAGGTGTGTCATTCACATAGCCCATGAAAAACCTGGCCCTCCCACCCCAACCTTTTAATATGCAAATGCAGGTAGCCATGATGTCCTGCACATGTGGAGTCATCTGGAGGTGGCCATGACACCTGGCACATATGGTGACAAAGAGAAGAGGGTGAGAATCACTATGTTGGATGGACCCAGTTTCTAACTGCTGGCATTCACATATCAAAGCTTGTCAGCCTGGCTTTTCAAGACACTTTTCTATCAGAAAAGAAATGTTTCAGGAGCTGATTCTTTTCAAAGGAAATGCCTTTCTGAGGACTCCTTACCCTCTCTATCTCCCTAAAATAATTTCTTAGTAACTCCTGTATTATTCCCCCCTCAAGAGAAGTAAACCTAACTGCTGTTAGGAGGTGTTGGATGACAATTATTTCTGACTACTTCCTGCTGAAAAGGGGTGTCATCTGGGGGGACAGCAGTTGGGCCTTCTCCTGAGGTTGATCTAAGGGTTCTTGGAAGAATGGCATGTCCATGTGTGGCTCTGCTCACAGCACCGTTTGGGGTTTGATTGCTTCTAGGTGAAAAGAGATAAGTTTTACAAGAAGGTTTAAAATATAGGGTCAGAATATGAGCATTAAGATTACCACTGTTAGTGGGGGTCCTACAGACTGTAACTGACAGTAGAGTTTGATACCTGTCAGTTACACCAATGGATTGTAATGCCGGCTTCCTTCCACTAGATGTCGTTGTACATTACTAGAAACATTAATATAAAAGTAACATTCCTTTTAGGATTAGTGACATTGGATTTGGGTGGCTAGAGTAACTTTAGTGTTAGCCTTGGCTAGATTTTTCCTGAAACTTCTTTTCATAGCCAGGGTGTGACATATTACCAAACTCAATAAGAAGTTCTAGCAAACTCAGTGATAGTAAAACTCTCATGCTTCTTTTTTGTTGGTGGCTATTATCCCTGCTATAAGGATAATAATTAAGCAAAATATTACAACAATGGAAACTCTGTCCAATATTTCGGTTAGAAGGTGCTACCATGTATAGCTTTACTACAAATAGTAGAGAGACTATAGCAATTCCTGCAAGTGTGGTGTGGTAGATAATTTGCATCTAAAATTATACTTGCTAAGATATAGAATTTCCTTTTTGGGGGTCCAGGAAGTTTCTTCATTCTATTTCCCTCAACAAAGAAACCTCCAGGTTATGGGCACCCTACTCACTTTAATTACCTTGCAGAATTTACAGGATAATTGCCCAGAACTAGCATACTGATCCAGATTTCTATATTACCCATTCCTTTTTGTTTCTTCCAAGCTGCAGAAGTTCACCACTTGCTTCACAGGAATAAGCAGGGTTAGTCTAAAATGTAGGCAAAAAGCTTAAAAACAATTAATAAGACTAGGATTTAATGTATGCATAATTTCTCTCTCTAGTCCTCATTGTTGGTAAAAACAAGTTATGATAGGACTGTGTTGTTTGTACAATAAACTTTAGTCTTATACTTGGCCTGATTATTTTCATAAAGCACAGCAAGAATAATTATTTCTACATAGCCCTTTTGGGTTGGCTTTGATGGAACTCTCTTCCACAAGGAATCTCAGAAAAGACCTGTTAAAGCTGAGTCCAGCCATGGGTTTGTATCCTCAAATACCTGTGAGTTGGGTGATCCTTTTCTCTTGAGGTCCTAAGATAAACTTGGAGCTCCTGGACCTCTTAGAAAGTGACACTCTTTACTGACCACAGGTTAGGAACCCTTTGCAGGGACTGTGTAGATAAGATATGAGGCCAGTTCTCCCCCAAGGGGCTTTTACTGGCTCTGCCTGTCAGGCTTTAATTCCTTAAAGGGAAACACACCCTTCCAGTCAAAGCCTTGGTAAAATAACCAGTTTTTCCAATTGTGTCCTCTTGAAAAAGAAAAATGGATTCTTACTGCACTCATGCAAACAACTGTATTGTCATAGGTTAAGAGTACTTACAGAAAGTTTCCAAATTCTAGAGGAACCAGGCAGAGAGAAACAAACATGCTCCAAATTTTGTTTGCAGGAGTATATCTTACTTAATTATTAAAGGCCATAAATAGTTCAAAATAAGTTTCCTCAACTTTAAAAACAAAACAAGGATCAGCAATGTTTTAAGCAAAAGTCCAGAAGGTTGCTCTAACTTTCTGAGTGCAGTCCATTTAGTTAACTCTTGTTTTGCTTGATATTCATGAACATGCCAGTTCTTTGTGAGTCCTGTATGTTTTTTCTTTATTCCAATGTTATAATCTTCAAAGCTATTGGAAACCTGCATTTGAGAACACCTGTTAAAGTCCTTAATATAGCTTCATTATAAACCATCTTTTGAGAAGGAACAAACCAAGACAAAAATTATCTGCAAATAACAAAATTTCCAGGGTAATTACACTCAAAAACATGACTGACAAAGAAGTTTAGTTATCTCCATAGCTTACAATAACTTTACCCTCAATTATGATTGATAGCATATATTCAGACAATGGAATTTTAGAAATCCCTTACAATTAAAAAATATATATTAGTAGTATTCACCAAAATATAACTTAAAGAAGATTGGACATTATTTTGGCAATCTCATGTGATTAAAAATGTTAAATAATTCAGTTCACCTCTTTTCTGAATATTGCAGGGGCCCTCTGAACCATCCAGAAATCCAGGCATCAGGAAAGACAATTTTGAAACTTGGAGTTTGATTTTGAGATGTCTGTTAAACGTTAGAGGTTTAAAACACTTGATGTTATGAAATAGAATTCCAAATTGCCACAAATTATTTATTTTGCCAAAATAATGATTTTTTAAAAACCCTTTTATTAGCCTTTACTATTATATGAAAATCCTGTTTAAAGCCAAATTTTACCCTGGCATTAGTTTATTAATGTTAACCCCAATTTGTTTAAATAAAACCTTATAGACAGTTCCATCTAATCTTAACCTATTTGACCATGCGGTGAAATCTTTACAAACTCTATAACCTCTTTTGCTAAAGGCAGATTACCATCTTAGAACAACATTTTTTGTGCTTTTATTTTAATGCTTAATTTATGAAAAGACCTTATAAATACTCCTTTGAATTTAGTTAGAGTTTATATATTTTTTGTGAGATTAATTTTTACAATCTTTCCACAACTTACTTAAATGTTTAGCTTTATCTTATTAAATTTAAGATAATCCCTTATCCCTAGGCAAAATTTACATTTCCATGTTTCTTATAATCTTTTACTAAAAAACACATTTTACTGTTTTTACATGCCTTGCATGTAAAACTGTTTAACGATCTCAAATACACGCTGCGCTCTTAACTCTTAGCAACTTTTACTTTTGGTGAAAAACCTGGTTAGTAAGCAATTTTAATTATGTACCAGCTTAAAAATTAAAGTCATGTGAACTAAAAAATATTTAATTTAAGTGCTTATTTTTCTTTAAGCCAATTAATTTGAGCTCTTTCTATATACATTACACATAACACATACATAGCACATATATAGCAACACAAACTGAAGATTCAGCACTTGTAAGATTTTTAATCTGCCACTTTTTTAATTGGATTACTGGCTTCAGGGTGGAGCCCTTGGAGGAACAGGGGCAAGATAGTATGCAATTTTAGGGCCTAATAAGCAAGGACTGCTAAAGGCAAAGACAGATCCCTAAATTTAAGAACAGAGCCTTTGATTTCGAGACGGAACTATCTGCTTTTAATTCCTGGGGTTTCACGAGAAAAACAGAGGTTTTTTTCCCAAAACAGGGTCTGTGGCAGCTCCTGTTTTCCCATGGAGTCCCATGCTACCAGAAGTTATCTTAGGGCCTCTCATGCATTAAGAGTGACAAAACAAAAAACAGAGAAAAACAATTTAGTCAACTGAGACCAAAAAAAAACCTTTTTCCAGAAAAACAAGGTCCAAGAAGAGAAAAACATAAAGACCTTTTAAATATACCTATAACTTGAATATTCACTTTTAATTAAGCTGAGTGCTCTTTAAGTCCCTTATTATTCAACTTTAGCCATGCCAAGCAGTTAAGAGTTTTCAGCTTTTGAACTTTATGAAAAGTAACCTCACAGGTGAAACCAACAAGCCTTAATTAGGTTATGACTTAACCATGAGTGTACAAGATGTTTTCAAAGGAGGTGATAGGCAGCTTTTGAAACAATCATTGCAAAATTGTGACTGAGATAGTGAAAGACTTCCAACTCAACCAACTCCATTTTGTTTCCAGCCCCCAAGCTGTCCTTGCCTATCCCTGGACACAGGCCAAACCAACTTTGGGAGGTTCCTGGTTTACAGTTTATAGTCTAAAACAAACATGATAACAGCCCTTTCTTAAGATATACTTCCCTCTTGCCTGGGGACTAGACCAAGAAACTAGCCACAAGATTAGAGACCACGACCGTGAGTCACACAGCCGGAGGCTACAAGATTCTGACCCTCCCTTAACTGCTCTCAAGATCAGTGCTTAAGATATTTTGTAAACCTGCCCTTGATGGATTAACTGGCACCACCCAGATCAATAAATGGCTTATCTGATTTTGTGGTCCTCATCCAGGAACTGACTTAGTACAAGAAGACAACCACCATTGCAAAATGATGGAGACTAAAACAAAGTATTGCCACATAGTTACAGGTCATGTTCTCAAAGATGTGAAATAAGATAGAGGCTTGTAGCCATGTTTGTTACTGACCATTTTGTTTGACTGGCTTCAACAGTAGGCTTATGGGGTCCTGGGCCTGCATTCTAATTTAAGGTATCCTTTATTTTGACAGAACCATACAGAAAGACATACAAAGCACACCAGATTAGCTACAGCTTAAGATCAACCTCACAAATCCTTTTTCATTAATTAAAACTTTACAGAGAATACAAACAATAATACTTATTATCCCTTTTACCGGTTTGCACAGGAAGAGAGAAGCCAAAAGCCCGACTGGTAAAAAATTTTTCCCCTTTTGCCAGCATGTCAGGCTTCTGGTTTCCCTTCCCCCTAGCTCAACCCTAAGCCAAGCATTTTAATGTTTGGAAAATTAACTTTTCTCAGGTTGGAAGAACATTATAAAAGAGACATTTTAAACTATGAAAGAACGAAAAACACCAAAGACCTGAGTTAAATTGTGGAAAGCTTCTACATACATATCAGGGACTTCAGAAAATTGGCCTAAGTCTCCCTTTATTTGCTTAAGGTCCTGTAATGAGAAGGGAACTTGAACCCTCATGGCACCATTCCCATCAGGCATTTCCTGCAGAGGTAAGAGTGAAGAGGGGAGAGTAGGTAATACTGGAGATGCTGGAGCTGATGGTATGATTGGAGGGGTACTGGAAGGGTTGGGACATTCAATAGCAGTCTCAAATTGCACCTCTGGAATCTGCTTTAGCTCTGTGGGCTTGCCTGCCATGGCTACTAAAAGAACTGAGTTGACTGTACAGAACTTGTAAAGGTCTGGGTTGTCTCGCAGGGCAAAGAAAGTCTGTACATAGGGGACCTCAGTCCATTTGCCCCTCCGTCTGCAGAAAAGATCTAACTGTTTGATAATGTTAAAAATCAAGGTTTCCCCCAGCCTTGGTAAGCCATGGTAAGAAGGCCATGCCCTTCTGCAATAGAATATGAGGTACTTTTTCTTCAAAAGCTCAGGGTCAAAAGAGTGCCAGTGCTTTAAAATACGCTCCAGGGGAGTGTATGCTGAAGACAATCTGTTACCCATCTAGAAAGATAAGTGGGAGAAGGTGTCCCTTTAGTCTCCTTCCCTTCCATATGTGACCCAGGGTGGAGAAGAAAACAGTGGGAGCATCCCCTCAACTATTTTCCCTCTCTGGTTCCTGGGTCCCAGCACCGTGATAAATGTGCCACCCATGACTACAGGCATGACCCTCCAAGCCATGACACCAAACGAACTAGACTTTTGAGGCCTAGACACGCTTACCCAAGTAGTCCTAGTTCTCTGCCTATTATTTCCCTTTGACCTCCTAGACTTATGTGACCTGTGTGCCTCCACCCAAAAAAATGGATCTTGGGAAAGACTATATAAAAGGCAAGGCTCCTTTAATGGAGAAAATTTGCTAGATTGCCTGCTATTATGGCCCATGCTAAAGCATCTACCCTTAGAAAAATGGTTCTGGTTAACTTCCAGACTTAAAATCCTCTTACTAATTAAGTACTCTCTTAATTGGAGACAGAATAGGTGCCTTAAAAGAACATAGGAACCAAATGGCTGTTTTTCTGCTGATGGGACAATATTAAGACTAAAATTTGGCTATGGAAAACATTTTACTCCTAACTGTTGAAGGCAGAAATCTCCCATTCACAGAAGCAGCATAAAGCCTAGTTTCCAGTAGAAAAGTGCAACGAGGAAAAGTTGGGAAACTACAATGTACTGCAGAGAACCAGCAATGTGTCTCATGAAGAGGATTTCTATTTCCACTAGGTGGAACTGTTGGGTTAGAAATACCATGTGCTTGCCAGACGAAGAAGAGAGGAGAGAGAGAGGAGACTGACAGAGAGGAGAGAGAGAGAGGAGAGAGAGAGAGAGATGTTTATACTGCCTGCCACATTTGCTGATCTTTCCTGACAGACCTGTTTCCCTGGACTGTAAAAATTCCTGAGACAGAGAGAGAGAGAAGGAAGAGAGAGGGAGACGTTTATACTGCCTGCCACATTTGCTGATCTTTCCTGACAGACCCGTTTCCCTGAACTGTAAAAATTCCTGCACATGGCATACACAGAGAGAATAGACATAGTGGCCACAGGTAGAAAAGAAATGAAAATTTGGTGACAGCATAGCTGGAAGAGAGTCTTCAGATTAAAAGACAGATTTGAGGCTGAGGTTTGCTCGATAGTCACTACTCCAGTGAATGTTATACCTTGGATTCCCAGCCAATGCACCAAAATGATATGGCTCCAGTTAATGGAGAAACACGAGGGTCCTTTGTCTTGTGCCAGTTAGATAAACAACATGGACACACACGGAGTGGTTTTTAAGGAGCAGAAAGTTTAATGGGCAAGAAAGAAGAAGAAAGTCTCCCCCTATATGGGGGGCAGGGGGTGGGCTCCGAATGCAGAAAAACGCTGTGGCTGTGTGTGGTGGAAAAAGTAGTCACTTATATTGGGAGGCTGGAGGAGGCAGTGTCTGATTTGCATAGGGCCCAGGGGATTGGTTTGACAAGATGTGTCATTCAGTAGCCTGCGAAAAACCTGGCCCTCCCACTCTGGCCTTTTAACAGGCCAATGCAGGTCGCCATGATGTCATGCACACATGGAGTCATCTGGAGGTGGCCATGACACCTGGCACACATAGTGACAAGGAGAAGAGGGTGGGAATCACCATGTTGGATGAACCCAGTTTCTAATTGCTGGGATTTGCATATCAAAGCTTGCTGGCCTGGCTTTTCAAGCTGCTTTTCTATTAGAAATGTTTCAGGAGCTGTTTCTTTTAAAAGCAAAAGTCTTACAAAGGATTCCTTACCCTCCCTATCTGCCTAAAATAATTTATTAATATTCCCTGTATTATTCCCATTATAAGAGTATGTTCCATAGACACATGAACTGTCAGGGCACAGAGAGACCAAAGAGGTCATCATGCCTCATTAGCTCCAAGAGGGTGCATGACTCCCAAAAGCCCACCATGAACCATTCACTGAAATTAGAACCCCAATCCCCTGATGCAAGCTGGTGCTCTTTCTATAGCATCACATCTCTTTGAGGAACAAGATTATGGGAAAAAAGGCACGAACTCAACTGAGAATTTAAGATCTGGGTTTGAGTACCAGTTCTCAAAAGTTCTGCTTTCCAATTACTTTTCCTTCATTAAGTGCTGAAAGTGAAGACTACATAAAAAAGTTGTGTGAAAGTGCCTCATAACCAAATCTAACACATAGTGGGTGTTTAATAATAAATGCTTTTTGAATGTGAATCCCTCAGGGGAGTAAGATTTGGCCAAGGTAATCCATGTGAACATGTTATATAAAAGTGTAGTGTGATACAGAAATGGAAAGAATTGTTATATTTTTCAATAGTAAAACAAAGATTTTTTTAGATAGGATTGCACTGGATGAGAGAAGTTATTACTTTCCATCTCATGGACAAGTTGTGGCAGTACTTATGTTCTTAAACTACCAATGCCTACACTTCTGCATCCAAACTCTGAACCCTGGACTTAAGCATTCATCTTGACTTGAAAATAAATCCATTCTATCTGGACCAACAGGAAAGACACAGCATATAGCAAATATACTGAAATAAATAGCTTAAATGTCGGTTATCACTTGCCGAAAATAGCCAACCAAGTCAGCCTATCTCCAGAAATAATTCAAAATGCCCTTGAAATAAGAAAATTCTGCTTAAAATACCAAAATATTTTATAGAAACCAAATCAAAACACATTGATGCAATGATAAAATCTTACTGCCTTGAATCTTCCGTGAAAATACCTATTAACATCCCATAAAGGCTTGAGGTGGAACAGACAGAAGAACTAACACTACTGGTGCCCAAATGCCCAGCACTCTACTAGATATTTGACATATACTGTCTCATTTATTTCCTCCCTTAATCCTGTTATTATCCCCATTTCATAGAGGTGGGCAAATTTCCCCTCCCTTTCATCCAGTTTGTAAATAATGGAGCTAGAGTCAAATCCAGGTCTATTTTTTTCCACTGCATACAATCAACTCAATAGAAGACACACAATCTCACATACACCACAAGATACACCTTTCTAATGAGTTAGGCACAAAAGCCAAAGCAGAGATTTAAACACTTGGAAGACACTTAGGGAATCTGAGAGCCAATTTTGGAGCATTCGATTTTTGCTTCTTTCTCTACAGTAAAAAGATAATAACACCTTTTGATATGGTTTGGCTCTGTGTCCCCACCCAAATCTCCTCTCCAATTGCAATCCCTGTGTGTGGAGGGAGGGACCTGGTGGGGGGTGATTGGATCATGAGGGTGAATTTCTCCCTTGCTATTCTCATGATAAATGAGTTCTCATAAGATGTGATCGTTTGATAAGTGTCTGGAGCTTCCCCCTTCTCTCTCTCTCTCTCTCCCTCTTTCTCCTGCCACAATGTAAGACATGTCTTGCTTCCCCTCCACCTTCCACCATGATTGTAAGTTTCCTGAGACCTCCCAGCCATGCATAACTGTGAGTCAATTAAACTTCTTTTCTTTATAAATTACCCAATCTCTAGGTAATATCTTTATAGCAGTATGAGAATGAACTAATACATCTTGGTACATGAAGAATTTTACAAAATGTTTTTAATAAACAGCATAGCTAAGATTTAAATCCAAGTTTTCTGACTCCAAGTCTAGCCCTCTTCCCAAGCAAAGACTGACTAAAGGGACTCTGAACCAAACTTTGGATGTCTGAAGGAAGACAACATAGTATTTTTGTTTATTTATTTATTTATTTATTTATTTTTGAGACAGAGTCTCACTCTGTCACCCAAACTGGAGTATAGTGGCATGATCTCTGCTCACTGCAACCTCTGCCTCCTAGGTTCAAGCAATTCTCCTGCCTCAGCCTCCAGAGTAGCTGGGACTACAGGCACACACCACCATATCTGGCTAATTTTTGTATTTTCAGTAGAGATGGGGTTTCACCATGATGGCCAGGTTGGTCTTGAACTCCTGACTGCATGTGATCTGCTCACCTCAGCCTCCCAAAGTGCTGGGATTACAAGCATGAGCCACTGTGCCCTGCCTAACAGAGTATTTTTGTAGTCTGGGCCATTATAACAAAATATCATAGAGTGGTTAGCTTATAAACAAAGGAAATTTATTTCTTATAGTTCTGGGGATTAGAAAGTCCCAGGTCAAGGCACCAGCAATTTGCTGTCTGACGAGAGCCATCTCTAGTTTCATAGACAGCAAAGCCTTCTCACTTTATTCTCATATGGTTGAAGGGCCTAGCTAGCTCTCTGGCAAATCTTTTATAAGGGTATTAATCCCAGTCATGAGGACTTCTCCCTCATGACCTAATTACCTCCCAAAGGCCTCCTAACACCATCTCCTTGGACATCGGGATTTCAACATCTGAATTTTGATAGGACACAAACATTCAGACAATAGTATCTCTGAAAAAAGAAACCTCCTTATTTACTGAGTAAATTCCCACTGAATAAAACAATTCCAACGGTATCATCTCAGGAATGTAGGTATCATAGATCGATGTCTTGATAAGAAAATTAACAAGCAAGGAATAGTGATCAATTGTTTTCTAATTTCCCATCTATAAAATATATATTAGCTACTTGATAAAATCACCTAAGGCCATAAAGAGGAGCAAAAAAGGAACCATATTTATTGAGTCATAAAAGGCCTTTTTTGAATCTAGTAGTATCACTCTTGAGAATTGTTATAGGAAGAGGGGAAATGCCTAAAGGAAAAGCTACATATACAAAGACATTCATTACAATGCCATTTAAACAGTGAAACATTGAAAATAACCTACAAATCCAACAATAGGGGAATTGTTAAATGAATAGTGGTATATCAACCAGATGGTATGTTACGTAACTTGTAAAATATAATATTTCTAAACACTAGATAAAGATAAAAAGTTCACAGTATACTAAATTTAAAAAGAAAAATGTCTATGCCATGCAAAAATACCATATGCATATAAGCAAAGTGTGGAAGGGAGCATTAAAATAACAGCTATTGATTTGTAAGGGTGACGGGGTTATAGGTGGGTTTTTCTATTCATTTTTTAAATTTCCAGTACATTTTTTATAATATAACTTATTTTAAGTAGAGCTTGGCATTACTCTAAACTGACTGTCTTTTATCCAAACAACAGCAAAAGACAAGACATTTACAAACTCTGGGAAATCAGTATTTTTTTATCCATTGTGTGAAAGTTCTTGTAATTGATCTTGTCATTCAATTCAATGTCTCCCACATTTACAGATCTCTTTTGTTTCAAGGTAATGTAGATAAATGAGGCTCATGTTAGACTATTGACATTATCTTGGCACCTGTGCACATCAGCACTTTGGATGTTTGATTAACACATAAGTTGGGCTTGAGGACATTAGGAACTTGGTGTTAAGAAGTCATCTCTCCTTTCTAATTTCCGTGGCAGCATAGAAAGAGCACTGGGCTCAGAATTGAGAGACTGGAATCTATTCAGTCCTGGTTCTATAACACACCAGTTGTATGAATCACTTAGCATCTGTGAGCTTTGTTGCTTATCCTTGACAGAATACAGAGGGATCTCAGCCTCACTCACCTCACAGGGCTATGGTGAGGCATAGATTCACTGAGAGGTAAATATGTGCTATACAGAGCTTTAGGGTGGGATACCCAAGACAGAAATAGCTTTTCAGATGTTTGAAAAATAATATAAACTACCACTAACTTAATACTGTCTATGTGCCAGGCACTGTGATTAGTACTTTACATGCATAATCCACTTACTTTTAAAAGATGTGTATTAAGCATCCTATGTAACAAATGCTGGTGCATGCTAAGTACATGGATTATATCAGCAGAGAAAACAATTCCCTGCCCTTGTGGAGCCGACATTCTTCTGGGGCAAGACAATGAAAAGCAAACATAATTATAGTGTGTAAGAAAATTATGGGGAAAAAATAAAAGTAGAGTAAAGGAAGTTCTGAGGACAGGAATGGGACAGGAAAAATTTTAAATAGGGTGGTCTGGGGGAGCAAAGTCTTAGAGGAGAAAGGAATTGGTCTTGCAGATATCTGGGGGAAGAACGCCTCAGGCAGAGGGAATGAGTCCAAGGCAAACAACTAAAAGTTGGAGTTTTCTTGAAATGTTTGTCAAAAACTTGGACACAGGAAGGGGAACATCACACACCAGGGCCTGTTGTGGGGTGGGGGGATGGGGGAGGGATAGCATAAGGAGATATACCTAATGTAAATGATGAGTTAATGGATGCAGCACACCAACATGACATATGTATACATATGTAACACACCTGCAGGTTGTGCACATGTACCCTAGAACTTAAAGTATAATAAAAAAATTTTTTTTTAATTGATGATGTTTTTGTTTCTGGAATAGGGTGAAGAAGAAAGAGAGTAGACCAGGCGCAGTGGCTCATGCCTGTAATCCCAGCACTTTGGGAGGCCGAGGTGGGCGGATCACGAGGTCAGGAGATCAAGACCTCCCTGGCTGACATGGTGAAACCCAGTCTCTGCCAAAAATAAAAAAAAAAATTAGCCGGGTGTGGTGGTGGGTGCCTGTAGTCCCAGCTACTCAGGAGGCTGAGGCAGGAGAATGGCATGAACCTAGCAGGAAGAGCTTGCAGTGAGCCAAGATCGCACCACTGCACTCCAGCCTGGGCAACAGAGCAAGACTCCATCTCAAAAAAAAAAAAAAAAAAAAAAAAAAAAAGAAGAGAGAATAATCAGGAATGAGGTCAGAGATATAACAGGAAATCTCATTGTACAGGACTTTGTAAACACCATATTGGTTTTTATTCTGAGAAAAATGGGGAGCTGTTGGAGAGTTTGATCACAGAGGTGACATGATCTCACCTGCTTTTTAATACAATCACTCTGGTTAATGTGTTGAGAACAAACCATGGTGGGGCAAGGGTAGAAACAGGGAAATCAGTTTGGAAGCCATGACAAAAATAACAACAATGGCTTGAACCAAGAGGGCAGCAAAGGAGTTGTAAGAAGTGGTTGGATTCTGTGTTTATTTTGAAAGTAAAGTCAACAGTATTTGCCAATGGGTTAAATGTGGGACATAAGGGGAAAAGAGGAGTCAAAGATGATTGTAAGACTTCTGGCCAGAGAAGGTGGAAAGATAGAGTTGCTGTCACTTGATGTGAGAAAGACTGAGAACAGAATTGTCTGTCTTGATAATCCTCACCATAAGCCTATGAAACAGGTAATGTTATCGCATTTCACAGATGAGGAAACTGTTGCTTGCACGGTTAAGTGACTTATCCAAAGGCACACCTTTTCAGATATTGAGCCAGGATGTAGCCCTGGTCTATCTGACACCAAAGTCTAAGCACTTAAACACTGCACATTGCTGATCTATAAAGTGAAAGTCAGGAGCAGCCAAGTTTTCCTATTAGTGGCCCTATGATCAAAATTTCATATATGTGTAGGCATATGAATATTTTGCACCTTCATGGTACCCATTTCGTGATGTAACTCTCAGGATTATACATGAGTCATGTTCAGCTTCAAATACTGTATAATGACAAATGGATCTCAACATGCTGGCCTGACACCTGGCCATAGTTGTTATACAGCTAGTTCCCATCAGGATCATCTAGGGTGCCTTTTTAAAATGTAGATTCTAAGCCACAGCCCTCACCTACAGAAATAGAATCTCCTCAGGTGGATTCAGGAATCTGTATTTTTAGAATTGATTCAGACAGATTTAAACAACTAGTGATTGCAAACTTCTGAATTAAGCAAAAACAGTAGAAAACAGGTGGTTGGGGCCTCTTGGCCAGCTGGGCTAGACATTCTAGATACACTTAAAGAGTGTCACTACTCAAAGTATGTCCCCTGAGTGGTGGCAGCAGCAGCACCTGGGAGCTTGTTAGAAATGCTGAATCTCAAGCCCCACCCCAGACCTACTGGATCTGGACCTGCATTTTAGCAAGGACTCCAGCTGCTTTGTAGGCACATTGAAGATTGAAAAGCACTAGAACATGCTTAACAACAAATCACAAGGGGATCCAAATGGGGTCAGGTGGGTTGCAAATTGCTCATTGGCCATTTGTTAGACAGTTGACACATATGTACAACTCAGTTGGTACTAGACCGGGTGCTTATATACATTATCTTACTTAATCATCCTAAAAACCCTACATGGTACCTGTTATCCTCATTTTGTAGGTGAGAAATCCAAGGCTCAAAGAGTTATAGTAATTCACCAAAGGCCATTCAGCGTTTAATAATCAGAGCTAGGATTTGAACCTGAAATTGTCTCTCCAAAGCACACGCTCATTCCACTGCAGCATATTGCTTAAAATGAAGAGCAAATCAAAGGCGCAGCCAAATTTAGGAAAACTCATATGGGCAATCAGGTGAAAAATGGAGTTTGCTGTCCAAGAATATCTGTAGTGGGATTCAGAACAACATGTCACTGAATCAGGTTTGTTCTTCCAAGCCTTAATCACATTAGATACCTGCCATTACATTTTTACAAGACAGCAGGTTCGGCTACTCTCTACTGCACACATAGTGTGGCATCTGGCATCTGACTGGCTCTTGGGATGGCGTAGCCTGTGTTCTACATTAGGTGGGAGGCACCCTGTGCTATTTGTAGCAGTTACAACTCTGTAATGAGTAAAATATTCCCTTGGAGTAAACTGTTCACCCATGTGCAGTAAACAGAACCAGAGCAGCTGCTGCAGGGTATGCCAAGCAGTGCCATTTATGTACCATCAGATTCCCTAGAATTTCGCAGGTAGCAATAATAATCACAGCAAACTTTTGTAAAGTGCCTTGGGGTCTGCAAAGAACATTGACATTTGTTGTTTTATTTGATCTTTACAGAAGCCCCAAGAGTGAGATATTTTACTGATGAGAAAACAGATTCAGAAAGATTGATGGTTTATCCAAGACCACACAGCTAGCAAGTGGCCAAGCATGTACCCAAACCCAAAATCTGATTTTTAAATCCTGTGTTGTATAGCCCAAGACAGTGAAAATGAAATGATTTAAGAGTTGAGCTCCAGGCCGGGCGTGGTGGCTGATGCCTGTAATCTCAGCACTTTGGGGAGCCGAGGCGGGCATATCACGAGGTCAGGAGATCGAGACCATCCTAGCTAACACAGTGAAACCCTGTCTCTACTAAAAATACAAAAAATTAGCCAGGTGTGGTGGCGGACACCTGTAGTCCTAGCTACTCGGGAGGCTGAGACTGGAGAATGGCATGAACCTGGGAAGCAGAGCTTGCAGTGAGCCAAGATTGTGCCACTGCTCTCCAGCCTGGGTGACAGAGTGAGACTCTGTCTCAAAAAACAAAACAAAACAAAAAGTGGAGCTCCAAAGCTGTAAGAATCAGGGATAATTTGTGGCCCAATGGAGGGAATTTAGTACTTCTGAACCAGAATATGCGTATGATTTTTTGAGAGAAGACAAACCATTGGTTTCCAATGGCCAGGGACAACCCTTTCCTCCTCATTCCTTGAAGTCTTTACAATAAACTAGTTCAACTAGAAAGAAGAATAATAAAGTTTCCACTGACAACAAAGTTGGTTCACAAATCCCCTAACTAAACTTAGAAGGATTCTCAGGGTTATTTCTTCAACCAAAAGCTTCTTTGTTACATAGAAAACCAGGTTTCTCCCTCCCCCAGTCCTCTGGCTTTACCTATAAATGTGTAAAGCAGTTAACAACGTCTTTCTACCGGGGCACTTTTTACTGCACTATTCAGCTCTGCAGCCCAAACACATCTCACTGTACAACTGTACAGGCTCCATGGTACTCCTATGCTTTTACATCATTCTCAGCAAATCTTTTCATAGTTAACACCATATGCCATTAGCAGTGTGAGTTACCATGCACTATGGGAAAGTGGCATTCACTCATGAATGAAAGAGTGGTGTGGGTTCACTCATTCCAGTCTGTTTTGTGCTACCATTACAGAATACCTGAGACTGGATAATTTATCAAAAACAAAAATTGACTTTCTCACAGTTCTAGAGGCTGGGAAGCCCAGGATCAAGGCACTGGCATCTTGTGAGGGCCTTCTTGTTGTGTCTTCACATTGCAGAAGGGACAGATGTGTTAAAGAGGGATGAATGCTGTATCCTTTCATGGCAGAAGAGCAGAAGAGAGCAAACCCGTTCCTGTAAAGCCTTTTTATAACAGCATGAATCCATTCATGACAGCCCTCATGATCTAAATACCTCCCATTATGTGCCACCTCCCAAGACAGTTGGAGATTCAGTGCCCAACACATGAATTTGGGGAAACATATAAAGGCCATAGCATGTGGCATATCTAACAGGGGCCTGAAGAAAACATCAGCAGGAGCAATTGTATGAGTGCACAAAACTAGAACTGGACTGCCTCCAGGGTGGCTGTCATATGTCTCCAAGCCAGAGAAATCTTTAGATGTTTGAATGGTTAGTTTGCATTAAAGGGTATGCCACCAGCACTGTCAAATGAACTTGAATGGCCTGTTATGGGGGGACTATCAAATGATTGCCACTACAAAATGAGTTCTTTGGGTTGACTAAAGATAAAAAGGAAAGGCTTACTGTATTGAACTGGATACTTGGTGGAATTGTGTATACATACCCAATCAAGGAGAGTTCCCAGAAGCAGTGGAGATAACTGGAAATGCAAGGCTGTAGTCACTCAAAGGTAGCTTGCTCTCCTGGCATGGTTATGCAAGAAATGAGGGCATCAGGAAAGAACTTCAGGCAATATGCTTTGGTCCAAAGAATGTTGAATGACTGGGCAAGCCCCTCCAATTGGGCAAGTGGATCATGGCCTTGAATTTGCTCTTGTGTAGTAAAGGGATAAAGAGCCTGTTTCATCCTCAAAGAAGGATAATAGACCTATCTCCACTGGTCATTCAGGGAGTAAATAACTTCTTTCATTCTCACTGTGGTTGTTTTGGTCTGCCTGTGCTGCTATAACAAAATCTAAGACTGGGTAATTTTTAAAGAATAGAAATATATTTCTCACAGTTCTAGAAGCTGGAAAGTTCAAGATTAAGTCTCTGGCAGGTACTGTGTCTTATAATAGCCTTGTCTCTGCTTCCAAAGGTGCTTTTAACGCTGAGTTTTCACACAGTAGAAGAGACAAAAGGGACAAAAGGGACCTAGCCAGTTCCCTCCAGCCCTTTTATTAGGTTGCTAATCCCATTTACGAGGGCTTTGTCCTCATGAATTAATCATCTCCTAAAGTTTCTACCTCTTAAGACTATCACATTGGCCATTAAGTTTCAACATACGAATTTAGGGAAGGGGGCACATTTGGACCATAGCAATGAACAAAGAGCCCCAAAAGAGTTCTTCTTGATAGTCCTAGACAGTGGCTTGAAATTCAAACTCATCACTATGTTTGATATACAACTCCTTACCAAACCCAGCCACAGGAAGCCTCATTAACAGCCACCTGCTAAGCACTGCCATAGAATCTGCTGGAGGCAATGGAGAAAATGTTGTAAGCCCCCAAGGGCAGAGAATAGATAGGCCCTTTATAACCTATTAATACATCCACATACCTCTTCCCATACTGTCTCACTCCTCTCCAACATGTACCTTCTTCAGAGTGTTCATGTCCTCTGAGCTTGTCCTACACATTTCACACCTTGCTGCAGTGACTTCCTCACCTTGAAATGCTCTCCGTCCTCACTTCTGCCTAATTAAACCCTACCTATCCTACAAAGTCTAGCTCAAGCCCATCTCTTGCCCTCACCCCTGCCAATTAGGAAGATCATTCCCTGGCTATAAAATTAGAATAATTGAATTTGCTTTACCTACTTCAAAGCACAGTTTTCCTTTTTTAAATATTCACTGAGCACATACTATGTGCCAGGCCTTCTGTCAGGGACTAAAAATATCACCCTAAATACTTACTGTGCCCTCAAGGAGCTTATGTTGGTCATAATCCAATAAGATGAGGAACGCATCTTACAAAAAAGGAAACAGATGTTTATAAATGTTATGTTGCCTATTCAGGTTCACACAGCTAGTTAACAGGATAAACAAACTTCGAATGCCTCTTTCTTTTTCTAAACATAATGCTTCCCATAGCCTAAATTTTCAGCTTTTCCTCGTCTACCTTCCAGCAGTATGGGGCTCATAGGCTCCTGCCTTTACTTTAGACTTTAATGTAGCTTTATATTTCAGTATACAATCTGATTTGGGCAATAGGCTGGGTGGTGTGGCCAAAATTAGCTAAGTAATAAAGGAACAAAATGGCAGGCACTCAACAAGTGCTGGCCATATTGAATTAAATCAAATGGTTTCAATAATTTGGTTTCAGGGGACTTGGAAAGGCAAATTCAAAGAGCTGGACCGCTTCAAGTCTCCAGCTGTATCTAATCAGTTCAATTCAATTTAATTCAATTCAGTAAGCCTTTATTGGCCATCTATGATGGCAGGGCACTGTGCTAGGATGGATGATACAAGTATGAACCTGAAGGACTAAAGAATATTTAGATAGAACTAATCTTAAGTAAAAGTAGCTGCTTCCATACCTGGTGGTTAGATATTGCCTGGTTACATGAATGAATGAATGAATGAATGAATGAATGAATGAAATGAATAAATAAATAAGTATTTATGTTCCAATTACTACATTTGCTTTTTTGTTTGTTTGTTTTGGAGACAGTCTCAGTCTGTCACCCAGGCTGGAGTGCAGTGGCATGATCTTGGCTCACTTCCACCTCTGCCTCCCAGGTTCAAGCAATTCTCGGGCCTCAGCCTCCTAAGCAGCTGGGATTACAGGCATGAACCACCATTCCCTAGCTAATTTTTTGTATGTTTAGTAGAGATGGGGTTTCACCATGTTGTCCAGGCTCATCTCGATCTCCTGACCTCAAGTGATTCATCCGCCTTGGCCTCCCAAAGTGTTGGAATTACAGGCGTGAGCCACCACGCCTGGCCTTCATTTGCATTTTTAAAAGAACAAGTGTTCTGATCACATAGATTGTTATTTGAATTCTGGCTGCCACTTACCACTGAGTGTGACCTTGAGCAAGTTGTGTAACCCCTCTGAGTCTGTTTCCTAATCTATAACAAGCTGATAATACTGCCTACGCCTCTTTTACAAAGAGTCTCTCAAACACTTTAAAGAACCAAAGTTTTGAGAAAGTAAGGGAAAGGTTCGTGCTAGCTGCAGAATTAAATGACAGATTTTAAACCTCTACTTACCCCTTCTTTCCAGGTCTTTGAGATCTGGTCCTGGGATCTTGGACTGGGACAGAATACTGTCTCCAAAGCTAACTTGCTTTGTGACTTTGGTCAAATCCTTTCATCTCTCTAAGGCTTAGTTTTTCATCTCTAAAATGGGGAAAGTAATAGTAGCTAACTCACAGAATTATTGTGAGGACTAAATAAGATAATATGGGGAAAGCTCCCCTCTCAGTGCCCAGCACAGAGTAGGCACTCAATGAATGATACTTCCCTTCTCTCATACTGTCTCCTCTTTGCTGCTCAACCCTAACACAGTAGTCTCTTAGTTTAAACTCACTCTGGCCTTTCCAGTAGGACCTTCCAATCCACATTTAGTAAATGCTCCTGTCTGCACCACAGCAAAAGCAGTGGCAGAAGGCTCTCCCTGCAACTTGAAGTCCACCACCTTTTATAACTGGAGGTGCAACCACCCAATAGCACAGGAGCCCCATCCTGGGCCACCTAATTGCCAGGGAGACAGATCCTGTACCAGCTGCAGGCCGTAAAAGAAGAGGGCCTACCCAGGGCCCTCTTTAACCCAAAGAGAACTAACACAGCTGTGCCCCGCCTGGCGGAGTTCAGAGTAAACACACAGGCAAACTCCATCTGCTGGGAGAGGGTGAATCTACAGCCAGGTCCCCAGAGGTGTCTGTGGGCTCCGGGTGGATGCTGAGAGGGAAGGTTGACTCCATTGCTGAGCTCACAGTGCCACCTGATGGGAACTGTGTGCCAACACAGCTACTCTAATCCCAGCACCAAAGCCATAATAGTCTGGGGTTGGCGGGGGGAGCATTACCCCTTTTTTAAAATTATTCAAGAATATATTCCAGTCAGATTTACCCCACTGGTGAGTTGGAATTTGGGAAGTACAGGGCAAAAGCTTTGCGGTGCAGACCTGAATTTAAATCCTAGAGTTTAAAACCTACTGACATTAGCCGGGCGTGGTGGCGGGCGCCTGCAGTCCCAGCTGCTCGGGAGGCTGAGGCAGGAGAATGGCGGGTGAACCCAGGAGGCGGAGCTTGCAGTGAGCCGAGATCGCGCCACTGCACTCCAGCCTGGGCGACAGAGCGAGACTCCGTCTCTAAAAAAATAATAATAATAAAATAAAACCTACTGACCCGGGTAGCCTAGGGCAAGTTACTACTTACACCTTCAGAATGGAGATAACTGTACTGATCTGGCAAGGTCTGGGACAAAATTAAATCAGTGACTGTATATAGAACATCCGAAACTCAGCAAATATTTGTTCGCTTCTTCCCTGACCAGCATAAACTATCAGTGTGAGCTCTTTGTGTAGATAGACTTCTGACTCAAAGCAAAGATGGCAATGTTGAAATTAGTCGGTGGGTCCCAATTTTCATAAAGCTTTTCAAGTGTTAAAAGAACATCTTCCATTACTGTCTTCATAATACGCCATCCGCTCAGAGGTCCCAGAGATCCAAGTTAAGAACCACTTATTAAGACCCTTTTCGTGCCTTCTAGCTCACTGTGACACACCACACAAGAATTCATGTAGCTCATAAGAGAGGGCTTAAGTGTCAAGGTTTCAGCATAATGATTTTGTGAAGACAAAGATAATTTTAAAAAGTGATGCAGACACAGCCCTGGAAACTGCCCCCAGGCACTGGGTGCTGGGTGAGCCCATCGTGACAATGGGTTGAAAACAACCCAAGAGGGAGAAGGATCTGAAATCACAGTGGAGTTTTGGTATCAATACACAGCGTGAAGGCTAGAAGGAAACTTCAACACCAACTCTCCCAAATCCTTCATTTTACACAGGAGTAAACTAAAGCCCAGAGAGGATAGAGCTTTTCAAAGATCACATTGAAATTTGTGGCAGAGCTAGAGACAATAACCAGATCTCCCAAGAGAGTGAAACCTTTTAATACATAAAAAAAGAAGACATTTCAAGTCAACAGGGAAAAGACGAACTTAATAAATAGCGTTGGAATTACGGCTGGCCACTTTACAAAAGGAAATTAAGCTAGATCCCTACCTCACTTTCTGTGCCAAAATAAACTCCAGATAAATTAAAAGGTGTAACTACTAATTGTTTAATGATTATTAATTTTATTTTTAATAATTATTAGTTTTATTGTTAATCATTATTAATTTTACTTTTAAGGAAAGATGTAGAGTAACAGTATAGTGTATACATTTTTTCAAAGTATGTATGCCATAAATTTAAATTTTTTTCTTTGAAAAAATATGAGAAATTGGTGATAGGTAAACCTCTTGAGAGAGGGATAGGAGAATACTGTGTGGGTGAGAAAGAGACATCGTTTAATATTTACATTCTATATTGTTTACTTTTTAAAATCTTATGCATGTATAATATTTTCTTAATTGTGTTAACCTCTGCTAACATAGAGATTCTCTGGGTGTTAGTCGGGTTTTGCTTGTTTGTTTTCTTCCTTATTCTTTTCTGTTTTAAACAAATAAATATTATTTCAGGAATTTTTTTTAATTTGCTTAAAAAAATTAAAGAAATAAAATCACAGAAATACAAGAAAAGAATGGGTTAATAATTTTATAGTATTGGAGTGGAAAACACCTTTCTAAGCATGGTATAAACCCCGGAAGTCCTAAAGGAAATGACCAATAAATCTGACCACACAAAATGTTTATACTCCCACACAAGAAAACAAGTTAAAAGACACAAAGGACTTAAGGGAATATTGGCTATACATCTGCTAGACAAAGGGCTAATTTTCTTGCTTATCAAATGAGCTTTTCTAAATCATAAGGAAAAGCCATCCCACCCAATAGAAATGCTAATGTCTCATACATAGATTTTAATATGTTTGATTACGTTCACAATTGAGAAAATACAAATTAAATAAAAATTGGGATAGCACTTTACATCCCTATCAGTTTGGCAAAATATTTAAAGTTTAATAAAATTCACTGTTGTCAAAGATAAGGGGAAATAGGCACTTGCATACACTGTGGGAGTAAAAATTGGTCCAAGTTTTAAAAGAAGAATTTGGGAACATCTACTCCCCCAATTCAAAGTGCAAATACCAGCATCTTTTTTGTTTTTATATATACATACTGCTATGGTCTAAATGTGTTCCCCAAAATTCATATGTTGAAACTTAATCACCATTGTGATAGTATTAACAGGTAAAGCCTTTAGGAAGTGATTAAGTCATGAGAGCAGAGCCCTTGTGATGACATTAGTCCCTTTATAAAAGGGCTTGGGGGGAATAGGTTTACTCTCTCCTGTCCTTCTACCATATGAAGATGCAGCTTTCAAGGTGACATCTTGGAAGCAGAGACCGGGGCCCCCACTAGACACCAAACCTGCTGGTGCCTTGATCCTGGACTTCCTAGCCTCTAGAACTGTCAGGGAAATAAATTTCTGTTTTTACCAAATGACCTAGTCACAGGTATGTTGTTACAGTGTTATAGAAACACAAACGAGCTAAGACACATGGTCTCATGTGGAGGTCCAGAATCTCTTTCCTGAAGCCCTGCCCCAACTTTCTAAAAGACCAAAGGCTCCACAGTCAGAAGGTGAGGGTGGGCGCCAGCCCTGCTCACAGCTTCCAGCAAAAAGAGAAAATGGGATGTGTCTGTTCCTCCGGTGCTTCTCATTCACTACAGCTCCAGTCACTGTTGAAGGCTAGTTCTGAAGTGTTCCTCAGATGAATCTTGCCCCACTGCTCCTGTTGCCCTTATGATCCCTATTTCAGTCGTTGGCATTCTTTGAGAGCATGAAATGTCCGTATCCAATAGTCAGCACAATGAAGAGGGCTTCTCATCACACTGGGTCTTTGAGGTCAAAACTTACATTTCTTCACACAGCCACTTCACTTCCACACACAGGTCTGCAGGCTGCTTCACAGTGGCAGAGGTGCAGGCCCAGAGTCTGCCCTTCACAGGCTGGGAGTGGTGGGGTGGTGGGGCTTCTGGTACTTGTGGAAACATGACCCAGGAAGGCTCAGAGGTAGGGAAGGCAGTGTCCCAAATGTGGTAATAGACCTGGTCCCTACCAGAGTGGCTGGTGTGGGACCCTTTCCAGTGACCTGTGGTTCTTTGAAAATCTGTGAGTGTTACAGCCAAACCAGAGGCGTTCATCCTACTATCACAGACTCTGCTGTTCTCTCAGCTCTCTCAGAGCTACTTCCCCAGAGAGCAAGAGTGTTGTAAGAGAGCTGGGTTCCGGAAATTCATTAGGCCATAGATAAGATAGACAAGGCCATCAACATCCCCCTCAAAACCTCTCCTTAACTCTGAATCTCAGGGAGAAAATGAGTGCAGGAAGGAAAGGTGGGAGAGGTAGAACTCCCTGCCTCCAGATGAGCTTCTTACATCCATTGGCCTAACCCCTCCCCTGAACTTCCCAGTGACTCCATTACACCTTTTATCCAGGATAGGATCACAGCCTGGTACACATGTGCAGATTTAAGATGTGTCCCTCAAGATGTGCCTGTTCAGGGTAGTATCAGTTGGCAGCTGCTTCCACTGAAGAAGAAAAAAATAGATACCCTATGGTAGGGCTCCCTTATATCAGCGATGTGATTTGTACTTGAACAAGTGCACAAAGATAGCCATTGTAGCATTGTTTGTAAGAGTGAAAAATGGAAACAACCTAAGTGTCCATAAATATGAGACTGATTAAATAAATTACAGTATATGCATCCCATACAATGCCTTGCAGCATTAAAAGCAATGAGGTAAATTTATGTTTACTGATGTGGAAAGATGTGTAAGATTCTTTAGTGTGTGAGAAAAAGCACACTGCAAAGCACTATTAAAATATGTTCCTTTATCATTTTAAGAGATTATCTATATTTTTTATTTTGACTCCCTTGTGTTATCCTAGAAAAGAGATTATCTATAAAAGTAACAAAGACTATGTGCCAGGTGCTGTAAATCCTTTATACATAACTCATCTAATCCTCATAACAACCCTGTGGGGTAGGTGTTCACTTTACATATAGAAAAACCATGGTGTAGGGAGGTTATGTAACTAGGGTAAGCTCATAAAGCTATAATAGCAGGGACTAAGAGTTATCATTGGAAACCAGGCAGGCTGGCTCCAGATCCTTGCATCTAAGCATCATACTGTTCTGCGTTTTTCTGTGCAGGTGTGTATGCCTACATCTGTCTGGAAAGATACCTAAGAAAACTCTTAATACTAGTTACCTCCAAGGAACTGAAGGAATGAATGCAAAGAAAACGTTTACCTTCTCACTGTATGGCTTTCTGTACTACTTGACTATTTTTATAATGAGCATACGTTACCTTTACAATATACATTTTGTGTGTGTGTGTGTGTGTGTGTGTGTGTGTGTGCTTAGAGCGAGTCAGTAGACTTGGACTCATGCAATCATCCACCTTAGGCCTAATCTCACCGATACTCCCTACACTCATATGCTAAAATTCTACTCAGGTTTTATTCATTCATCCATTAACATTTAAGCCCCACTGGGTACCAGGCATGGTCATTGGATGCACTACCCTGTTTAAAACCTTCAGTGACTTCCTACCAGCCATGACTGTCTGTGATCCAGGCCCTCCCCACCCCAAACCCTTGCTACTTCACACTCGAACTGTATACTTTGGCAATGCCGAACGGTTAGTCATTCCCTGCTCACCAGTGTCTGGTACTAGCTTCCTTTCTGCACCTTCTTCATGGATTACTCTCATCCAGCCATCCTCTCCCACCCTCCGATGCTGAACCCCTACTCATCATGTAGTGACTCAGTTGAAGAAGCACCTCAGACAGGAAGCTTTCCCCAAGCTCGTCACCAACACCCCTCCCCATTGAAGGTGACTTTGGTGCCCCTCCACCTGCTCCCATAAACCCTGCCTGGGTCTCAGTCCTAGGGCTTCACACCTTGTTTTAATTGTCTACTCTGCACTTGTCCTCTTTGACTCCATGAGGGTGCTGTGTTCATCTTTGTTTTTCAGGCAACTAGCACAGGACCTAGCATAATGTATATGCCCAAATATGTTTTGAAACTAATAATAGAGAATATTAAAAATAACAGCTAGGACTTATTAAACCCTACCATATGCAATATACTAATCTTAACCCTTTATATTTATTAGCTCTCAATTAATCCTCACAACAGCCCTGTAATTAGGAATTAGAAGATCCTCTTTTCCAGCTGAAGCCATTTTAAAGCACAGAGTGATTAAGTCATTTGCCTAAGTGCACACAGCTGAATAGTAGGAGTCAGAAATAGGCCCAGGGACGTGACCCCAAACCCTGGACCCAGCCCCTGTGCAACAGTCGCCTCTTGAATGGAGAGCTCAGTACCACCATTCAAAGCTTGGTTTTTAACTTCTCTCCAGCCTCCCCTGATCACTCTCTAATCTTTGATTTAGAAATGAAGCACCCATGAAACTTTTATTGTATGAGGCACATACAGGTGCCATTTCCTTGTTCCACCAAAGCTTCCTAAAGAGGAGTCCAGATATTGCTCATTTCTGTTACCCTGGTGATCAGCCCAGAGCTAAAAACCTAAGAGCTAGCACTAAGGTATTTTCTGAAGGAAAGAAGAAGTGAGAAGGAGCAAACAATAAGTTTTCCATCCTCCACCCCCTTTGTCACTGCCAACATGTACTCACATGTGTACATGCATGTGTCTGCACGCACACACACACAGCCCTTGGATCTCACCTCTTCCAAGTATTTCAGTGTCGGGGAAAAAAACACCTTGAAAATAGCGTCTCATCTTCTTTCCTATGGTTTTCTTTGTAAAGAAAATCAAATGGTACTACTCTCATTCTGCCACAATTCCTAGCTGCAGCAAAGCACCTCAAAACTGACACTACAGCGCCACCTTTTGTTCAAAGGCCATTATGCCATCCAAATTGAACCATGCAAACAGGGTGGAGTAAGTCTCCTTTGTCCAGTCTAATGAGTATTAATAATCACACAAACACAAACATTGTTTTAAGAACCCCACCCCCTTACAATACCAAGGCATGGCAAGCACAGTGTGCATTGCTTGCAATTCACTTCAGTGAATGGCTTGTTTCCTGCTGCTGGGACTGTTCATGTGGAAAGACTTCGGCTGTTAACAAGTTGCCTCTACTACAGAGAGCTGCCTCTCCCAAGGTCACGCCCTCCCCAGAGTGACCCACATAACAATGACTGACTGAGGCGGTAGTGTAGATGCTTGACCATCTTACCCCTACTCGAGATCTCTGAAGGGCTATTCTCGCTCCAGATCCCCCCACAGGGTGGGCTGGGGCTGATATTGGGCCCATGTTGTTGCTCAGCTTCTCTCTCTGGCTAATCCTGCTTCCAGTCTCTCTCTTCATTAGGTGTCAATCCTGAAGGCAGAGCTGAATAACCATCTCGGAATCTACTTCTGCAACACCACCTCTGCTAGGGAAAGCATCCCTGTCCATTCTGTTGAAGGAGCATTTATTGAGCCTGCATGTATTAAAGAAGCAGACATGTAACGGACACGCACGTGTACCCTCTGAATCTAAAATAAATTTTTTTAAAAAAGAGAAAAAGAAACAAAAGACCAAATTCTCTATTTCTGTAATCTAAAGCCCAAACTAGTCCATATGTAACTCTTAATCCTGTCAGATCAAGACAAGTGTGACTACAAATAAAAAAGGTAAATCAGCTAATATCGCAAAACCCTATTTGAGTAACAACTGAACCACATAATCTTAGACTGTATCCATGTCATATGACCTACCATTCATGGGAAAAAGAGGTATGGAAGTTTCCCACTGGATTCAAAGGGTACATTTTGAACACATTTACTTAAGGTAGAGAGGGAGAAAACTTTTCTCAAGGCAACATTTCATAACCCCTTCTTGGTTTTAGCTCCTTTTCATCACCACAGCAACTAAGGGCACTTTCAGGTAGGAATCAGCCACTGTCAGCACCACCGTTTGGGAGAGACCCCAACTTACAAAAGAAGTGTGGCTTTGCCAAGCCCCCACAGAACAACCATAGCAGAGTGCACTCTAATAAGAAACATAAGTAAAGTAGTGGAGCTGGTTTTGTTACACTCTAAACAGGTCACTCGCCTCTCTGGGTCTTCTTCATTCGCACCAGGAGATACAATAGTAGCCATTTGATGGCCTGTGTGTCTCAGGTGCTGTGCTTGGGCTTTACTTTGCACTTCACCTTACTTCTCTCAACTACTTAACAAGGCAGTTATCATTTATTCTCATTTTACAAATGAGAAAGTGGAGGCTCAGAGAGGTTAAGTGACCTGCCCAAGGTCCCCCTGCTAGGAAGTGGCAGAGCTTATATTTGATCCTAGGCTTATGGAACTCCATAGGCCAGCCTCTTCACACATTGCCATCTCTTAATTCCACCACACAAGTTTCCTGAAAGGGCACATGTGAAAGCCCCTCCTAGCTCAGTGCCTGCACATCGGAGACACTCAATAAATGGAAGAAGAGACTGAAGGTAAATTGGAGTCATAACTGCTCAATGCAAACTTGCCCAATGAAAACTTGAACAACCCAGCCCACTGCCATCACATAGTCATCAGTAAGAATGGTTACCCTAAACTGAATATGGAAGAGGCAGTGCATGCTCCCTTACCCAGGACACCTCTCAAAAAGATTTTATCCAGGAGGCAGTTTCAGGTGCTATATAGACCCGAGCATGGCTGGGAATTTTCCCCTGTGTCTCCAACTCTTCAATTCAATGCCTTCACCCCAGGCAAGAGGTTTATAGGTCTTCATGCATTTTGTCACACCCTTTCGCTCCCGTGATTGGTGCTTTTAGAATAAATGATCTGTCTTTCAGCCATTAATTGTCTGAGTTTCAGGAATCTTTTCTGTGGTCTCAGGAAAGTCAATGAGTCATGCTTCATCCCCATGTCAATCTTTTTCCAAGGCAAAACTGAAGCAGTGAAGCCCAGAACAACAGTATTTTATTGACAAGTTTATCTAACAAAGACAATGAAGCTTCTCTTAACTGACCTATGAAATAAGAATAGTGAATGGAATAATATTAATAGACCATATCTAGCATATTTGATACCTGGTGGGGATCATTCTTAATACCTCCCTCCTCAATAAAATAAATTTATTTTCAGTAATAACCACGAAATAAAGCAAATAATAAATTAAATTCTGGAGGGTATTTAATGGATAATCAGACAACGTAAGCAAGCAGTGAAATTTTTTATACTGTGAGTATTATTCATGATAATAAAAATAAAAACTGAAAAAATGTTAAAGTAGAAAAGGAAAGAAATAATAGGTTAACATTTTATGATTACATTAACTATTTTTTAAGGAGGGGGTAGTAAACAAATTAAGAAATACTTCCAAGAGAGTAAACTCTGCAGTGTTCTAAGAATGATTTGCATAGAGAATGACAGCATTGAAGTAACTCAAGTTCTGTTTCTTCATCTTTAAATCATTGTGCTATCAGTATTTATTTTGAAACTACTGTTTAAATGCATAAACATATAGTCCCACAAGGACTGGGGACACAGGGAACTGTGCCCAAAAGGAGCCGGAACAATTTGACATGATTATGAATGTACCCTTCAAACACACATATGTAGCTGAGTGTATGTGTGTCAGAGGCTGCCTCAATACCTGGGAGGTCTCCAGCTTAACTTCCACATAAATTCCAATTTTTAATAAAAGATAAATAACAAAAACATGTTAGTATAAAACAGATATGTCTGCATATATTAATGCACTAGGATGTTTATTGCAGCTCACATGTTTGTTGCACTCACAAGTTATTGCTATTCACAATAGCAAAGATATAGAATCAACCTGTGTCCCTCAATGGATGTTTAGATAAAGAAAATGTAGTATAGATGCACAATGGAATACTGTTCGGCCATATAAAAAGAATGAAATCATGTCCACATGGGTGGAATTAGATGCCATTATCTTCAGTGAAACAAGTCATACACAGAAAGACAAAAACCACATCTACTTACTTATAAGTGGGCACTAAATAATGTGTACTCATGGATGTAGAGTGTGCAATGATAGACATTGGAGACCCAAAAGGCTGAGAGAGTAGAAGGGGAATGGAAGATGAGAAATTAATTGATAAGTGCAATGTGTGTTATTGATGTTATTATGGTGATGGAGACACTAAAAACCCAGACTTCACCACTACATGACATATCCATTTAACAAAATTACACCTGTATCTCATAAATTCACACAAGTCAAAAAAATTATTCAAATGCCACAGTACCTACAGCAAGTCTTTTTTTTTTTTTCAGAGATAGGTACTTGTAATTGACATTGCACAGAATTGCTAGTTTATGGTGATAATAAAAGACAGATCAATTTCTAGACAGCTTTATTACTGTTTCTAAATTCCATACAGAAAACCCCTCCTTTATTGCTTACACATGCAGCAGACCACTTCCAACATGCACCCTTGGTGCATCACTGTTATGCTGCTATTTTCAGACTCCTGCTTTGTGCCATAGACTGTGCTGCAAACTTGAAATACATTATCTGATTTAACCCTCACAGCAATCCTGTTAAATGAGTGCATATACTCAGGACATTGCTGAGCACACACTAAGGCCTCAATAAATGTTAGTTATCATTATCATCATTGTGAGGCAGGTTCTTTGTGCATTGGTTACCACTTCAGCCCACTTCATCTTGGGCTGCACTTCTACTACTTGCCTGAGTCCAATGAGACAGAACACTTACATCTACAAGTTACATGAGGGGACAGCAAGGGACCATAGAAGCCTAGGATTCATTTCCTAACCTTTGTCTCCCAAGGCTGCCTGGGGTGGACGGAGTCTCATCTGCACTTGCTCCACATCCACCACAGCTGAGGAAGCCCAGAAAGCAGTCTGCCCTGGATTTTATAACCCAGGCATAACTAGATTCTCTGGGCTAATGTGTTGAAGGACAGCCTGTTGTAGGCAGGACTGGAACATAGCCTGGGCTTTTCCAGCCAGTTCCTCCTTATTTTAGGATGTTGTATCCCCTGCACATCCACAGTTATTTTTGAGAACTTTATGCAAGAAAGGGGGTTAAACTAGGTCCGTTCAAAGCCAACCAGAGAAATGCCCTACAGGCATCATCAACATCATCAATCCCACTTAACCATTTAACACTGAGGCAGAGAGAGGGTAAGTTACTTACCCAATGTGATCCAGCTAGTGAGAAACAGAATCAAAATTTCAATCCCAATCTACCTGACTTCAAAAGTGAGTTCCATCCGCAATGCCATTTGTCTAAACATTTGCACACTGAATATTGTGTAGCAAAAAGAGAAGTTGCCTACTTGGAAGTGATTCAATAGGTCCCAAAAGCTTCTGTCTGCAATTAACTCTCTCAAGCTAACCTTTCATAATAGCTGAAATTCAGTCATTCACCTCTCTTCAGTGTTAAGTAACATTCACAGCATTTATTACAGATCAAAATTAAATATTTCTGTGATCATTGGATTAATCAGTGTGTCCCCCATAGGCTGACAGCTGCATGAGAGGGGGCCAGGACCACACCCGATGCTCCCAGAGCATCCCTGGGACCTTGCATAGGTGCCAGAACATCACAACATCAAAAATGCATATGTGTACAAATAAAAGAGTGGTGACTGAAGCAGTTACCCAGCTCCCTGCCTCCTTGGCCCCTGTGAATTTAGCTGTCTTCTTTCTGCCTATATTCCCACCATCTAAGCTGTAAGCTCTATAAAAATAGGGACTATGTTTTGAAGACTGTTGTATCCCCTAGCAAGTGGCACAATTTTGGACACATTGTAGGTATATAATAAATACTTGGATGATAAGTACAAGTATATGTATAAGAAATAAAATATTCTGAACTTGAGTCTCAATTCTTTCTTATCTAGGAGTCCTTAGACAAGTGACTTAAACTTTTTGAACCCAGTTTACTCATCCATACAATAGTGATAGTAATACTTTATTGTAAAGTCGCTTTAAGAATTAATGATACAAGAATTCCTAGAATTGGCTGGATGTGGTGGCTCATGCCTGTAATCCCAGCACTTTGGGAGGCCCAGGTGGGCAGATCATTTGAGCCCAGGAGTTTGAGACCAGCCTGAGCAACATAGCGAAACCTCATCTCCACAAAAAATATAAAAATTAGTCGGGCATTGTGGCATGTACCTGTAGTCCCAGCAACTTGGGAAGCTGACATGGGAGAATCACTTGTGCCCCGGAGGTCGAAGCTGCAGTGAGCTGCAGCTGTTAGACCCTGTCTTTAAAAAAAAAAAATCCTAGCACCTAGTAAGAGCCCAACAAATGACAAATGCTTATTTTTCTCTGCCCTGTTCAGCTGTAGTCATAGAGGCCCCTCAAACAACAGGTTTAAACACTACCAGCTCCTAAGTTAAACCTGAGAAACTCGGCAGCATGTGACGACCCTCTTCTCTCCTGCAAGTAGGCTCTGAAATTGCTCTTGCCTCCTTATGCCTGGCACCTGGTGTGCTAGGTGAGTCCTGGACCTAGACCACTAAGGTGACAACCACCCTATGCCGTACCTCAAATCCACATTTTGTCTTGTTTTATGCGACCTTGCTGATTCCTGGTTTCTGCTGATTCTGACTAAAGTTTCTGCTCTACTCAGCCCTGTATGTTTCCTGACACACCCGCTAAAATAAGAATCCATTTAACAAACTGTGTTCAAGTTGCCAGAGCAGGATAGAAAGATGGACAGAGCACACACCTGTCGTTGGGGAGCTCACAACCCAGTGGAGTCGCCCACGTACACAGAAAAATTACAATTCAGAATGCTAAGGACAACGGCACAGTGATGCAAAGAATCCTGAGAAACCCAAGCACGGGGTGACCATAGCCTTCTTACGCTCTCTACCCTGTGAACTCTGTGTTGTAGGCACACTCAAGCCTTGGGAGGGGCCTTGAATTGATTATTTTGATGAAAAAAGAAATTTTTAAATGGGGGTCCAAGCTAAAAAGGGGCCTCCTAATCCCATCATGTGGAACATGGCACGATGGTTAACATACTGGCACAGCTCAAGACTTTCTTTCTGCCCACAATCCCTGCCTGTTACCCTCTCAAAGAGGAAGAGCTCCCAAATGGGCACAAGGGCAGAATGGAGACTTTAGAACATAAAATTAGGCCATCAGGCTAAGAGATTGTGTCTGAAGGGACTGCATAAGTCCTTTCTTGGCCTCTTCTGCACGTCTTTACGTTCTGAGTTTTATCTATCTATCCATCTACCTCTAGTTCTATCTCTATCAGTTTCCCAGGCAGCTGGTATGATATGAAGGCCCTGTGCCTGATATAGCTTAGGTCCTTCCAAGACGGCAACATGGCAGGGCTAAGAAGGAAGGAAGCACAAGGAAAGCTGCTCAGACTGGCCTCTAGTCTGGGCTAAAAAATTGACTTCAACACTTATATGTGTTTCAGCCCAACTACAGTAAGACCCACAAAGGAATTTAGGGACAACAGCCCATGTGGTAACTAAGACTGTCTTTTCACCATCCAGAACACAGGAGTGAATACAGTCACAGCAAGCACTGGTCTGAGATTCAAATGCTGGTCACCTTCTCCTCAGAGGAAGAGAAATTATCTAGATCTACCAGCCCTTGGAGATCTAAGCCAATTAGTTCAATGCCAAGAGCTGCAAAAGCACAAAGCCCTTGAGTATTAGGAAGTGACAGCTGGGTTTTTTTTTTCTCTTTATCTCCTCTGTGTTCCAGATACCTGCTTTTGCACATCTCTCTCTAGTTTCCACCATTTTCTCCAGATGTGAACCTTTTCTCTCCTTTAAGCTCTACAAGAATGCCTCCCATCACATGTGCATATGTAAGCTGATTATCTCAGCGGAGGATTTCACACACAGAAGCAGCTTCCAGTAGGAATTCTCTCTCACCCCTTCCTCAGGCTCTACACCAGGGGCCTTCCTGACCCTTCACCTGCGTGCTTCCAGCTTCTCCAGTTCAAACCTCTCCGTCTTGCTTTCTTTGCTCCTTACCTCACCCTGCCAGTTGTTCCCATCTCCCCAATCCCAGAACTCCACATTTTTCTGCCCCAGGTGTTAAGCCATTTTTGCATTGCTATAAAGAAATACTTAAGGCTGAGTAATTTACAGAGAAAAGGGTTTTAATTGGGTCACGGTTCTGCAGGCTATTCAAGCATGGCACCAACATCTGCTTCAGGAAGCTTTTACTCACGGCTGATGCAGAAACAGATACATCACATGGCAAGAGCAGGAGTCAGAGAGGAGACACAGGAGGTCCCAGACTCTTTTAAACAACCCGATCTTGGGTGAAGTAACTGAGTGAGAACTCATTTATCATCAAGGAGATGGTGCTAAGCCATTCATGAGGGATCCACCACTATGATCCAATCACCCCCCACCAGGCCCCACTTCCAACATTGGGAATCACATTTCAACATGAGATTTGGAGAGGACAAACATCCAAACCATATCACCCTATATTCAAAACTATAGCACCAAAGTCAACAAGCCACTAAAAGAACAAAGGTCTTGCCATTTAATGTGACCTGCCCTCTTTAGAGGTATATACGAATATATATGTAGCAAAATAATTTCTATGGGCACACTTAATAAAGAGCACTCCTCCTTGGATGCAGCACTCTGAAATTCTACTTTGACACATTTCACATCACCAGCCTTGAGGCTATTGAGGCTACCCCTCCCTACTTGCAGTGTCCAGACACTGCCATTTAAGTCTCCAATATTTATATATGATATATTCCTCATTCCTCATTCAAAGGATACTAGAGTCTCAATTAACTTCAATTCAACATTTATAGTGTCAGGTACTATAAAGGAAGAGGCAGGAAATATTAAGCAAAATCTTTGCTCTCAAAGAACTTGCTTTCTAACAAAAGAGACAAGCAAATGCCCAAATGGACAGGAAATGATTTGCTTTCATTTCCATGTGCCAGTTACTACAATCTAGTATCTTTGCTAGACACAGTACTGAAGTCTGTTTTATGTCTTTCCTTACTGGTCCCTGTGATTCATTCTCTCTCTGTCTCTCTCTCTCTCTCTCTGTCTCTCAACATGAGAGTAGCTACCTTGAGGCCATCTGAAATAAAAGACTCGAGTGGGAAAATAACATCCTAATTTGGTATTTGCTTAATTCCCTTTGTTTATTGAAGAAATCTTTATGTGCCTTATAATATTAACTTTCTCAGCCATATCTTATTTTGTCGCACAGAACAGATACTCTTCCATGGACCTCTGGACTGCTATAAGGGCAAAAAATAAACTTCTATCTATGTTGAAGCATTAGATGCATGAATCCTTTTGTTACCATAATCTAGCCTATGCAAACTAATTTTAAAATTGACTGTAATACAAAACAGAATGAAGTAAATGCTCGGAGGAGGTTTAGGTCATGTGCTTAGAAGAGCACAGATGAAAATATTACATTTTCTGCAATTAATATCTGATATTCATTATCTACATATCAGAATTTATCCTCACAATAACACTATTTAGAATATTTTATCTCTCTTTTTTTTTTGAGATGCGGCCTCACTCTGTCACCCAGGCTGGAGTGCAGTGGCACGATCTCGGCTCACTGCAATCTCCACCTCCCGGGTTCAAGTGTTTCTCCTGCCTCAGCCTCCCAAGTAGCTGGGACTACAGCTACAGTACAGTAGCTGGGACTACAGGGCTTACACACCTGGCTAATTTTTGTATTTTTAGTAGAGATGGGGTTTCACCATGTTGGCCAGGCTGGTCTCAAACTCCTGACCTCAGGTGATCCACCAGCCTCGGCCTCCCAAAGTGCTGGGATTACAGGTGTGAGCCACTGCACCTGGGCTGTTTTATCTCTTTTATATAGCTCAGGAGACTGAGGTTCAGAAAAGCTAAGGAACTTTCACAACACAAAGCTAACTATTGGTGGAAATGGGATATAAATTTAAGTGCCATTTTAAAACCCAGAATCTTTTCACTACACCATATTACCTCTTATAGCACACCGTATAGTAGAGGTCAAAGATGATTTGACAGGGAACTGCTATATGAATGGGGCCTGGGCATAAGTACACTTGGTGTCCCACAGCCTAAGATGTCCCACAGACACCCACACTTTCATGCAAATTAAGCTTTGCATGAGTGACCCCAAGTTATATCATGATGGCTACAAATATGGTAACAAAACTCATTTAATTCATAAAGTCACTTTCTGGAGAGCTAATTAATATTCTTGCTTTTAGCAAGAATGAGGTGAATGCCAGGTAGAGCTTTAGGTCATTCTTTGAACAAGCATATTGATTCTTCCTCTTCTTCTAATTACACAAGTTATTGAGATAATGGGTCCATCCACCATCTGTCTGGGTAAATAAAAACTGCCAAAAACCAGGGACTGAAGCTCTTAACAGAGTAAGGAAGCTCTAGTATCAGCAGTTGGCTTGAGCCTCCTCACATAGAACATGCCACTTAAAGAGGCTAATTAGGCTTCAGTTAGATCGCAGTGGGATTTATTAAAGGAAAATCTCATAAAACATTTTATCCTAGAACATGTATTTGTATAATCCAGAAGAGTGATTTAATTAGGGAATTAAAAGCCCATTGAAGTATATTCCAGAATGGAATTGTTTCTCTGAAAACTACATGGAGATCACAGTCCTGGGGCAACAATAAAGACAAACTAAGCATCCTCTGCCCTACTTTTTAATGGGCAGATGGCTGCAATGATTCATTTCTTAATCATTCTAGCCCAGGCACATAGAGCAACTTTTATTGGGTCTTTTCTGCCATGATTAAGCCATATTGATAAATATAGATCTCAATTTATCCTCCCAGTGTTGCAAAACTATATCATTGGGGACTGAATCCCCTAATATAATCCATGTTCAAGGTCAGCCTTGCACTAGAGTTCTGTGTATCCCCTTCCAGATTGTGAGAGAAGCACAAGGTCTGCCACATAATATTAACACCAACTCAGTGTCTGGTATATTGTGTGATAACCTAGAGTTTACAACTGTTCCAGCCTTCTGGTTCTTTGCATGGATCTTGCATTGTCCGAACCTTCAAACCCTGTTTGTGAGTGAGGATGGGGTCACAGTGACTGTCAAAATCCAAATTCCACACTTTCTCTCTTCCATCTATATATGCAAACTCAATTCCTGCAAAGTAACTGCAGAGTCTTTCTAAGAATCCCCAGAACATATCTCACCTGTGCTCAGGAACGAAGCCGGGCAACTAGTATGTGAGGTCCACACCCTTTCCCCTCTTCCCACCCACTTCTTTCTTTCCAAGGAACATAGACCCAGAACCAGTGGGAACTACATGAGGAGACAAACTGAAAAAGAAGACACTACCAAGTCCTCCTTGCTGGGTCAAGTTTATTCAGCTTGGCATCTTTTTCCCTTGGGATAGAAGCTTTTTAGGAGGTTCCTCAGACCCCCTGAGCAAACAGACTTCTGTTGAGTGAGACCCTCTATGTTAGCAGATAGCTGTGCCTCCTCAGACTAGTTTAGGCTGCTGTTCCTCGGGCTGGAAGTTCATCACAGCATTATTTGTGGAGACAGGGAGTTGGAGGCAATCTGGGTGTCCACTGGGTAAAACATAGTAGGTGTCTACCTTGGAGTAGAGCAGTCAGAGGTAGCAGATAAGATGAGCACAGAGCAACTCAAATGAGTCTTTAAAATACAGTTATGAGTGGCGGAAAGAATGGATGAAACAAGATATATAACACAGGACCACTTATGTGAACAAAAATACACGTACACAAAACAATATGCATTTTACAAGAGTACATACCAAGAAGATACATATTAAACACAAACGGTGGGGTGGAGAATGAGGAATGAAAATGGAATTAACAAATGAATGAACAGATGAATATATGTATACATATATAAAAGAAAAGAGACTTGCAGAGACCAGTGATGATAATGTAGCTTCAACTGAAGAATATTACTTCAACCCTCTGCATTGAAGTTCCAACCTAAAAAAAGAAAAGAAGGTTTTGTGAATGGAGTATTTGAAGGAGAGGGTAAGAGTGGCCAGATGGGTAAGGTGGACAGGTTATAGCATTTGATTTTTCCCAAGGGCAAGGTAGTTTAATATATTGAAGCAAGGCTGAATCCTGTGTCAATGCTGGGGTTCGCAGACTCTGAGTTCATCTGAATCACCTGGAGGGCTTGCTAGATGACAAATTGCTGGGTCCACTCTCATAATTTCTATGTTAGATCTGGGGCGGGCTCTAAAATTTGCATTTTTATCAAATTCCTTGGTGATACTGATGCTGCCAGTCAGGGATTCTAAAGGCTTCTATTAGTCTTAGACTGGCAAAACTACTCACTTAGTGGGAACTCTCCTCATAGAGTGGGGGCTTCTCTGAATCATAAATTAGGAAAAGCAAGGGAGGTAGTAAGCTTCGTTTGTAATCTTTGAGTATTTTCTCTTCCTATCGTAATTTGCTTTAAAAGATGTACAAATATCCAGGGTGGGCCCCACCGCAGATTGCACTGGATTTAAGTAAATAAGTGTTTCTATATCCTCAAAAATAAGTAAAAACAGAAGAGTGAAAGAAATACAAAATATCTCTTTGTTATAGCAGTATTTCAGAATCTCTATATAATGATCAGAACACAGAGCAAGAACGAGGAAGACAAACAGCTTAAAGATGAAACAGGCTAATTTTGTTTTAACCCAGCCTGGTACTGGCAAATCAGTGAGAGAGCAACTCTTCATCAAAGTAGCCCTCAATATCAAATAATACCAATAACAACAACATCATTGACTATGTGCCTGCTATGCACCAGTCACTGCGAAGTGCTTTGCATGGATTTAGTCCACCAATAAGGGAGATAACCTTAATATCCCTCTTTTTCAGATGAGGAAACTAAAACTCATAGAGGTTAAGCATCTTGTCCAAGTCCACACAGCTGATAAATGAAGGAGTCAGGTTTTGAACATAAGAAATCTGAGCCCACATCCAGTGCTGTCTGAATCACGCTGTCTGATATAATTACCAGATTCCGTTCTCAGCACCTTTGAAACAATACATTCGCACTCTCACAGGCCATGGATGCGAAATTCCTTATTTTCCCTTGTGAGTGCCTCAGGCCTAAGATCTAACATCTTCTCAAGGGATAAAGAGAACACAAAATTATAGCTTCTCACCAAAATATATTTTCCCAGCTCTATCAGTCACAGTCTTAGCCAAAAACTGATGACATGCTCCAAGGGAGAAACCAAAGACAGTTTCACAAAAAAAATACTACTTACAGATTTGTGGATGGAGGTAAGGGAGCCAATGAGGGATGGTGAAGACCCAGCGCCTAGAAACAGCAAGACGCCTTTACCACGCCCAGGCATGAGGAAGCCAGGGAAGAAGCAGTGTTAGAGACCCTGGACGGAGCTGGAACCGCTAAGCTACCAAACAGGAAACGCAGCCTGCTGCAGGTAGAATTCCTGAGAATGTCCCCAGGAGTCCAAACCCTGTCCCCACCCTTTGAGTGTTATGAGGAATCCTTCCATCATTGTGTTATGTTATATCTCACTAATGGCCTTTACCAATAAGGGAGATTATCCAAGTACATCACTCAAATTACACGAGCACTTAAAAGCAAATAACATTCTCCAGCTGGTAACAGAAGAGGAAAGTGGGAGGAGATGACAGAAAGATTCAAATTGCGACACAGGCTTGATGTGACGTTTCTGGTCCATTGAAGATAAAGAGAGGACCATGTGGGAAGGAATAGAGGCAGCTTCCAGGAGCAGTGTGGAGCTTCCTTGCAGCTGACAGCCAGCCAAGAAATGCAAATCTCAGTCCGACAACCACAAGAACTGCATTCCTCCAGCCTGAATGAACTTGGAAGTAGATCCTCACCTCCACGTGAGCCTCCAGATAAGAACCAGCTCTACAAACACCTTGATTTCAGCCCTCTGAGGCCCAGAGCAGAGAAGCCAGTTGAGCCCACCAGGGCTTCTAACCTACAGAACTGTGAACTAATAAATGAGTGTTGTTTTAGGCCACTAAACGTGGTGATTTGTTAGGCAGCAATAAAACACCATTGTACAGCCAAAGAGGACACAACTGTTGACAGAATTAGAAGCCAGTGCCGGGGAGGCAGGGAAATGGGCAAATCGAATTATTTTCTCCTGTCCTCCATCCTCCTGCCAGGACCACCCGTCGATCAGGCCACTGAAGTTAGTCTCCCAAGAAACTTCAGCCTCACTGCGAGCCATGGATATGTTCCAGTCCCAAGAGCAAACTTGGATTTTGTGAACATGAAGTTTACACAATTTTAGGGGTACACTCAAGAAATGACTACAAAAAGAGCACAAAATTAATTACAAAACTAAATATTAGTTTAAAATGAAAAAAGTAACAAATTATAAAATCTATCAGGTGCCATAAACATCACAAAATTCAAAATACTGAAAAGTAAATACGGTCACGTGTCACTTAACACAGGGATACATTTTGAGAAATGTGTCTTTAGGTGATTTTGTCATTCTGCAAACATAGAGTGTACTACATAAACCTAGTTGGTACATCCTACCACATTCCTACACCATGTGGTCCAACCTTTTGCTCCTAGGCTACAAATCTGTACAACATGTTACTATACTGAACACTGTAGGCAACTGTAATACCATGGCATTTGTATATCTAAACACAGAAAAGTACAGTAAAAATATGATATTATAATCTTATGGGACCACTGTCCTAGATGCAGTCTGACACTAACTGAAATGTTATGCAGTGCACAATTGTATTTTTATTAATCGCTTTTTCTCCTGGACTTTTGGCTATGTTGCCTGCAACTGCCCCTTCATATGATGACAATGGTTGTATAACATTTTCAATAGAGAGAATATAAAATTGTCTTACCTTTAGCATGAGTGATTGATTTTTTAAATTATTTGTCTTTCCTTTAGCATGGGTGATTAATAGTTTAAGAAAGTGTTTCTCACCTTCACAATTTGTAATTGGCTGTGCCATATAAATTTTTAGAATTGTTGTTATATGTGGGAAGAGCTCTATCAATTCTTTCATATTTGAATGGTAAGGTTTCAGTGTATTTCAAATTTTCTTATGTAGTGGCTAGTCTTAAATCATTCTTGAGGTGATTATACTCATTAACCAGTTTGTTGTTGATGTTCTTGCCATAGTGGCGTATTGTGAGCTTTATCGGTCCGAATTTTGCACCAAATCAGCAAGAAATTGAAACCATTTCTGATGTGTGCATATGATTTACTCCTGTTCAGTAAATAGATTACCAAGTAATCCAAGAGCCTACTAACTATTTCTATTTGCAATTTATCTTTTCCTCTAATGAATTACTGTGCTGGGTACTATCTGAAGAATTTTTTGTTACAACTCAATTCTTAAAGTCAGATCTTTTCTTATTTTTATCTCTTATGAATTGCTTTTCTTTAATATTCCATTACTTTTATCTGAATTTTCTCTCTATTCTTTAATAGCTAAATTTAAAGTGTCAAAGAAGGTCCAAATCAAAGATCCATAATTTCTCCTTTTTCTATTGAAACATTCCAGAATATCTTTTGGAAATTCAATTTAAATGCTGTATTCAAGCTTTATCAACTAAGCTATTCCCATGAAAAAAGGAGATAAAATATAAAGTATATTTAAAATTGTATATGGTTTTAAAAATTATCAAGTGTGTCCTGACAGGAATGAAATTCAATTTTGACAAAGCATCAAGAAGAACTAAATTCTCTGCTTACAATTTTACACATCAGAATGGATTAGAAGAAATTTCTATAGACTAGTTTCTGACTCCATACATTTCAAGCCTTGTTTCTCCCCTCTGCTCACATTTTCCCTGAACCAGGCACCCTGAACAGACTCTATTATAGTACAACCTCTGACCTTGCGTTGTGTTTTCACAGGTGCACAGTGGGCATAGTACTATCCCTGGAAACCATTCTTATACCAGAACAGCTAGCAATAACTCTACATGAAAAAGATAGAAAACCATGACAATGCAACAACTACACTCAGACTAAATGTATCCCCACTCAACTTCCCCAAGCTGGGTCCCCAAAATGTCCATGCTTCCCCAACGCCATCCAACACAGAGTAAAATGTGATGGAGGGGAAGTTGACAAAGAAAGAGGCAGCACTCTTAACCAATTGCATGCAGTTGAAAATATCTTACTTTTGCAAATTTCACAAAACATAACCATGAGAACACATTGCCAGGGGACCCCCCTCCACCCACTTCCTCACATGCACACTTTGGACCTTGGAAAGGGCCTACGCAAATGAAGATCCCTGAAGCTAGAGCTTCATTGGCTTCACGGTAAATCTGTCTCTGATTTTCATAGTTAACTTGACTAACCACTACTATATTCGTTAAGGTAACCCTAAATGCTATAACAAACAAACAAACACAAAGATGCCTAATAGCTCAAAGACACTTAGAGGTTTACTTCTTGCTATGGAAAGTCCAAAAGAGGTGTTCTTCATGGACATGTAGCTCTCCTCCCATTGGTGACTTGAAGACCCAGATTCCTTGTATCTTGTGATTCCATCTTCAACACATGAATCCCAAAACTGCCATGCTCATCTGCATCACACCACAAAAGGAGAAATGACTTGGACATTTCTATGTAGAGAGTTCTATGGACCAGACTCACAAGTGATGTGTATCACTTCCACTCACATTCCATCACCTAAGACTCAGTCACAGGCCAGGCATGGTAATCCCAGCACTTTGGGAGGCAGAGGCTGGAGAATCACTTGAGGTCAGGAGTTTGAGACCAGCCTGGCCAACGCAGTGAAACCCTGTCTCTACTAAAAATACAAAAATTAGCCAGGCATGGTGGCGGGCGCCTCTAATCCCAGCTACTCAGGGGGCTAAGGCAGGAGAATCGCTGGAAGCTGGGAGATGGAGGTTGCAGTGAGCTGAGATCACAGCACTGCACACCAGCCTGGGCGACAAGAGTGAGACTCCATCTCAAAAAAAAAAAAAAAAAGACTCAGTCACATGGACACAACTAACTGCAAGCCAGGAGCTGAGAAAGGAAACCAAGTCTTTGTAGCAGCTCAAGTCTGTAGAGGTTCCCAGTTTTCCTCCAACATCACAGTGAAGTCCAGGGTTACAAGCAGGGACAGTGGACACTTACACCAATCCTTTTCTGTGGTTGCCAGGGCAGGCACAAATTTAGGAGAGGAAAAAACTAAAATCCGTTTCCATTATCTCTGTTCCAGTGAAGCTACTGGCAAAAGCCGGCGTCGTTTGTATGTGCAACCACTAGATGGCTCTTTAGGCCTTTGGATTCCGCAAGTTTTTGTTCTGAGATGCTTTTCAGCCAAGCAGTTTGAAAGGATTTTCCAGCCATCTGAGCAGAAATATAAATGGCCCTATTCTTTCCAGCCTCACCCAAAGAATGGACCTGGGCCTGCCTCCACCTCGGGAAGATTGGCAACCAAGATAAAAGAGAAGTCGGTGCTGTTAAGCAGAGCATGGGGAAGTCCATTGGAAGCAGAGACACTGAGCCCAGAAGGCTTGGCCAGAGGCGCAGCTCTGCTCAGAATGCTCAGTGGAATGTGGCCTCACAGTACCTGTTTCATCGTCTGTTAAATAGAAAATACACTGCTACTTTAATTTAATACAAGCGTCCTGCCTTTCCAAGTGCCTTTACAAACACCGTCTACTTTTGTCCCCATAACATCCCAGTGAGGCCAGCATTAGGCATTATGGGTCCCACTTTGCAGATGGTGAAACTAAGGGACTAAGATGTCAAATAACTTGCCCAATGAGGTCACGAGGCAAGTTATCCTTTTCATGGTTTCGTGCTTTGCATTTTATAAAACACTGCCAGTGCTTTGGCTTCCTCGTTTCTCACTATAGCATATGAAAGAAAGACAAGCATTGCCATCACTATCTTCATTCTATAGAGGGGGGAAAAAAAAAAGCTAAAATCCAGTGAGGTTGAAGCAATCTGTTCATCTTGGCAGCATTCATGCTATAACTCTCCTTTCCAGATCTCCCCGTTAAAATTAGATTTTCAGGCTTAACACTAATTACTTTTCTGGAACAAAAGGGCCAATTCTCTCCACTTATGGTCACATACAAAGTATAAATATTTAAATTCTTTTTAAATTTAGAAAAGACTTCTTTTCTCTCTTCTATAGTTTCTTTAAACATGAAACCATCATTTTAGCCAATGTCAAGATTAGCTCTGTCTTTTGCATGCTTTCGTTGTACATTTTGTCAACTATGTAAATATAGAGAATAGAAACATAAAAGCATTGATGGAGACTGAGGAGCAAGCAGGTAAGAGAATATGTGGCCAGTCCTTGGCGCCTCTGTGAGAAGCATCTGGACAGAGCAGTAGCTTCCAACTGTGCTCACCCCAGGCCCAGCTGCATCAGTCACATCCGTGAGTCTGGGGCAGAATTGGGCTGTTTTTCAAGTCCTCCTCTTGTTCCAGGAGATTCAGATGCACAGGCAGGACTGAGGACAATTCTGTTCTCCAAAATAAGATCCAGCACTAGAAGTCCACGGTTTGCTCTTCTGTTTGAAACTTGCCTCTTAGCCAAAGGAAGATGAAAATCTCACTCAGAAGAAATATCAAAGTGACCTAAAAGTCAGCTACAAGTATTAAACACAGTCAAATACAGTTAAATAAATGACAGAACTTGGATCTTCCTCAGACTCCAGATGAAATGGAAATAAATTCATAGCTAAAGGGGAGATTTTATTCTCCAGCCATTGGATTTTCAGATCCTACTGACATTTACTAAGGCCTTGCATTTGGCAAATGCTATGCTGGAGGCTGTTTATATTTCAGTTCATCTTCACAACCACCATGTGGAAACATCACATGTCCCCATTCTAGAGATGAGAACGAACACTGATACTCAGAAATGATGATGTGACTGTCCTATCCAGCACTAGTGAGCATCAGCATTGGTTACATCCAGGTCTTAGAAATAACAGTATCTACCGGTACCTGGGAACCTGCTATATGCCTGTCCCTCAGCAGTAGCTACCTACCTGATTTCTAATTCTCACACTAACCCTGAAAAGCAGGGAATATTGTTATTCCCACTTTCCAGATGAGAAAACTGATGCTTAGAAAGGTTCAGTAAGTTTACAAAATGGCATCAGTAAGAAAAGGCAGAAGTGAAACTTAAACCAGTTCAGTCTGGGCCGGTGACCACTGCAGTGTGCCAATTCCAGGTCCAAGGCGGCTCTTGTAGCTGCTGCTGTTGTGTTGTTGTTTCACCACCTTTTACTGTCAGTCTACTTGCTCTCAGCAGTTGGTGTGTAACCTGTAGAAACCTGTAGGAACAAAGGTAAGGTCCTCCCAGCTGAACGGTGGCCCTGCTCAGAGAAAGGATAATAAAGTCATGCTGCAGCGCTTCCTGTTTCCTCATGCCATTGTGTGGACAAGATTGGCTTTTCTTACGATGTTCTGGCAACAACCCATGACCCAGACCTGTGCCAATGTGATTCAGATTCCGTCCAAGTTCTGGGCTACTGTTCAAATATGTCCTGAGTTCCTCTGGGCCACTTTATCCCCTGCCATGCACTGAAATCCTGTTGCTATGGGCAAAATTGATTAAGAGATCGGATTCTGAGCAGCACTCTGCATCCAGATCTTGGGGGCCCTGGTACTCGCATAGCACAAAGCTGACCACCCACCACTGGGCCCTCGGAGGGAGGCCCGCTCCCCTCCAGGAGAAGAACCAGACACTCCAAACACGCTGGGAAGATGCACCATTCCTGCCAGGCTGCTGCGAGTCCTTTGTGTGGGGTATTGTTTTGTCTTCTGGAGTAAAGGCTCACTCTGCCATTGCTCCTTTACAAACCAGCTCATATGAAGGGGCCAGTTAGTCACGGATTCCGGGACATTGTGGAGGGGTAGGATGTTTTCAATGCCAGTGGTTCCAGTACCTTTTAAATCCTGAGATGAAAATCCCAGGGCACCCAGAGCTCTTCCTCATTGGATGCAAAAGAGGGACGAGGAAGTTCAAGGCTCTTTTTCAGCTCTCTCCTGAGGCTTCTTATTCAAAGAGGGTCTTTGTATAATGCTGGGGGCTTTACATATGACACCTAACACAGCCACAACCCTGTGCCCTATCATTATTGCCATCTGACAGGAGAGGAAGTTAAAGCTCTGGTTTAGGGCATGCAGCTAAAAGGGAAAAGCAGCAATTAACAGCAAGCTCTGTCTGACTCCAATGACGCCGAAGATACCCCCAACCTTCAAACCTCTTTTCCAACGTAGCCAGGACCCACCAACAGCAGCCACTACTAGACAGTAGGGAGCTCTTGTTTAGTAAGAAAATTTGCCAGCTAGAATCATATAGGCAGGAACAGGAAATAAATTGTGAACACTGACAGGGCCTCCCTTAGAATCAAGGAGCCCCATAGTCAAGGGAAAGGATTTAAAAGGAAAAAACTGATGACCCAAGTATATTGCAGAAAAAGAAGAGACGTGCTGATGGTGCTGGGTCCCAGAGGCACAGGTGCCAAAACCAGCCCTGACCCAGTGCTCCTAAGGCCTAGCCCCAAAGGAGGAGATCATCTTCCCACAATGCACATGGGGCCGCTGCAGCAAATGGGAGCTGCTGGCACCACCAAGTCCGTTCTGGGTAGCACCAGTTTTCAGTGGTGACTCAGGGCCACCACCAGCTTTATAGTGTCTTTGTGCAAATTTGTTTTCAAAAAGCCTTCCCCTTCCTTGGATGCACGGCTTGGTGACACTAGAGTAAGCATGAGCTGGACTTCAGTTTCCACTCATCTCCTTGGCCATGCTCGCTTGCACAGTGATGATCTGTACAATCCTCTGGTGCATGACAAACAATGATAGTAGTAGATTTATCGACCCCAGTCCTAGACTCACTTGAAGAACAAAGCCAGCCTGAGTCCCCTGTTTTGACTTATCTGTTGGACTGGATAAACCTCCAGGGTTATGGCGCACCCTGGGGAGAGGGGAAGACTGTAGGGAGAGATACTAAGGCTCTATACGAAAAAGGCAGGTAGGTGCTTGAGCCGTTGTGTGAACGTAAAAGAAACCTAATCATTGCTGCCCCCAAATTGTTGAGTTTTTTGCACAAGTTATACTACCTCTCCTGTTCCAAGTCCCTGCTCACTGCATGCTATTCTCATTTGCATGCCATCTGTATAGGTAGATCCTAAGGTCTTTCCTGGTCAGGAGTAAACTGATTATGTTTCTCACCAAATGTTAGCAAGAGGACTTACAGTTTATAAACTGTAATCTCTTCTGAATTTGGACAGTGTGAGTCAATCCTCAAGCATTGGATCTGTTTTGTGGCACTGACTAAATAAATGCCAGATGGAAAATGGGTTTTAACCTAGGCATATGGTAGTAAATAGAACTGAATTCATGCTCTGAAGGCAAGAGTGCCCTGTTGAATTAACAATGTCTGGCATGACTACAGGAGTAAGGAGTGGTTCCTGCCACACATTTGCCAACCCTGGACCACATCAAATTTCTGCAAATGCCTATTAGTCCTTTCCCCATAGCACATATGCCCACTGTCTTGTACTTTTATCACACACCATGTCCATTTCCTTGCCCATCTTTCCAGTCATGATATCCCCAGCACTTAGCACCATACCTGCCCTAAGTGGGTGGCTTAATAAAAAAGTGTGAAATCAAAGAAAGATAACGTCACTCATTGGAGCATCTCACAGAGTTATGAGCTTCTCCTTGTTCCCCTAGGACCTCATTTATGCCCTGGGTCCAGCACCTATCACACAGTGCTATAATTATATGTTGATTGTCTCTCTGTCCCACAAAGTTAGGTACCACTCGAAGTTAGGACCTGTATTATGTTCATTTCTGCATATTCACACCTTATGCATGATGGGCACAAAAGAGAAGCTCTATAAAGTTGTTTGAATAAACAATTAAATTAATGTTTTATAAATGAATCCCCTCACCCAGGCAGTTTCCCTCACCAGAAATGCCTCCTCTGTCCAAGTTGTTCACCAAATTCTATGCATTCTTCCAGTCCTGCTCCCACCAGAGAATGCACTCTGACTTTGCATGCCATAAACCAGCAGCCTTGGCCACACAAGCGTGATGGAAATGGCATGTGAGCACATAAATTATTTAGTTTTGTTGAGAGGTCTTTCCGTTAAGATAGGCTGACATTTCTTTATTACTATTTTCTATCTTGAGAAAAATAAAGTTATTTTTATACTGTTGCCAAACAAATAGAACCATGACTCATGTAGCTAATTTTGTGTGTTTTTAACAATTCCAGCAATTTCTGACTTTAACAAATACTCCCTCTGAGAAATGAAAGATGGGATCTTTTGTGAGGTGGATGTTATAAAGAAACCCAAACAAGACTAAAGATATGATTAAGGCTGGGAGCCTGAAAAGCTAATTAGTCATGAGGTCCTAGAGGCAAGTGGGACTTGGGCCTGTTTTAAGCTGGACTGGAACATGCATTTGCAAAGAGGAGGGGAAGGGGAGGCGCTCAGAGTTGTTGGACTCCATGAAAGGGAGTCACATGAGAGGCAGTACTCTAGTTCCAAGACATGTTTGATTCCCTTGAAGCAGTATCCTGAGCTCACAGTGAATTTGCCAGCAAGAAAGGATAGGATCTTGCCGATAGCAAAGACAACTGTCCATTCATATGACAAATATTTTAGTTCCTGTATGTCAGACACAAGTAGTCTCTGGGGGTACAATAGTAAACAGGAGGCACACAGTGACTGCACTCACAAGCTTGAACCCTAGGGAAGAAGAAGGGTTCCAGGCCCCAGCTAAGTGAGCCCAGCATCCCAGGAGAGCTCCAGACTCAGCCGAACCTCAGTGGAAACCAGGGCAGCAGCCGTGTCATACACAGCACACATAAAGGGGACGGGGAAAATTGCACCATCTCGAGCACACAGTTGCTTGCCAGCTTCCCCCCCGCCTGCCCACCCTCCACTGCTGGATACCAAAGTGGCCTTTAGACCCACCTCTTAATGAGAAACAGATTCCCCATGCACTGTTAGGACAGGCTTTTACTGGCCAGGTGCTGAGTATTTGCAGCTGAGTGGAGTTGGATGTGATAAGGTTCGACAGTAGCCTCAGAGAGCTTAACAAGTAGCTACACTCAAACTCTGCCAGATGTGCCTCATTATTACCTAAGCCTGGGCAGGAATGGAATTGCTCATTTGGCTCTTCAGCATTGTTGCTGCCAAGAGCCCACCCCTCAATTTGCAGGCAGCTTTTAGAGGTTTTGTTACATCTGTACCGAGCCCCTTTCCTAGTATTCACTAAAATAAAATAAATGTGGTTAAGGTTACATAGGTCTTTTTAAGCACAAGAAGCCTTGTGTGGCACAAAAAATAGGATTAATTTGTATTTGTATAGATCTTCATTATTTGCTGCATTTTTAATTGCTTAGGACTGCTATAAGAACACAAATACTGAGTGGCTTAAAATACTATAAATTTGTTGTCTCACAGGTCTAGAGACAGGAAGTCCAAACTCAAGGTGTCAGCAGGACCAACAGTTCTCTGAGAGCTCTAGAGGGGATTCCTTCCTTGGCTTTTCCAGCATCAGGTGGTTGCCAGCAATCCTGGCCATACCTTGGCTTGTAGATGCATTGCCCTAGTCACATGGCTGTCTTCTCCCTGTGTGTCCTCACACTGTCTTCCCTTTGTGTATGTGTCTAAATTTTCCCTTTTTATAAGGATGCCAATCATATTGGATTATCCCCCACCCTAGTGACTTCATTTTAACTTGATTACCTCTGTAAAGACCCCATTTCCAAATAAGGTCATATTCTGAGATACTAGGAGTTAAGACCTCAACTATCTTTTGAGGGGGACCACAGTTCAACCCACAAAATTCATTAGAGGTAAGAAATGGATCTTGAGCCCTGTGCCAGGAATCTAACCACATATTCATTCATTCATTCTCTCTGTCATCACATTCTATGGAAAAATAAATATGATTTTTTTCAACTTAGAATGTTTCTAGGATCATCACCTTTTGAAAATGGAAATAAAGCTGTCCATGCCATTCATTTAGCAATTAAACTGTCTAGACTCTCTAGTGTTTTGTGACATCTCTTAGATTATTTTCCTACAGTTTCTTTTTTTTTTTTTTTTTTGAGACAGAGTCTCACTCTGTCACCCAGGCTGGAGTGCAGTGGCGTTCACTGCAACCTCCGCCTCCCAGGTTCAAGTGATTCTCATGCCTCAGCCTCCCAAGTAGCTGGAATTACAGGTACGTTCCACCATGCCCAGCTAATTTTTGTGTTTTTAGTAGAGATAGGGTTTTGCCATGTTGGCCAGGCTGGTCTCAAACTCCTCATCTCAAGTGATCTGCCTGCCTCAGCCTCCCAAAGTGCATTATATTGTTTCTTTACTCCCATATTGATTGACACTGAACATTTCATATACCTGTATCTTAACTGCCCAACTCAATTTTAGACTCACTGAGGGAAGGGCTTCTAGTGGTTCATCTCACAGAGGAACATTCTGGTCACACTTTATGGGCAGAACAAATGATCAAAGCATGTCACCAATATCATCTATGCTTTCCATAACATGCACTGCTTCAAGAAAAATAACTGCCCTTTGGCTTGATAAAAATACTGGTATGGTTATTTTTGCCATATACATAATTCCTGCTGCAATTAAGGTTCCCACACAAAAGGGGGTCTCTTTGTATAATAGGTCCTTAACAAATGGGAGCATATGATTATATGACCATTTGACATTTGGGGTGAAGCTCAAGTGACAAGGTGAGTGGAAAGTTCCTTATTTAATTCTAAAGTTCCGTAAAATTCATCCAGTCATCATGGGTTACACATTACTATTGCCAGATTCCAAAAAGTGATAAGAAAGCAGAGGCAAGTACCTGCCTCCAGTAAAGGAGGCAGAAGAATAACAAATGACTACTATAACAGTGTGATTAACTGCTCTCAGAGCCTGGGGTCTTTTAGCATGATAGAAGATTCCAAAGTAAAGGTGCTTAATTGATTCAGGGAGCTTAAAAAAGAAGGTGACGCTTGGGCTAAGAATGAGAGGCTCAGTAAAAATTAGCAAGCAGAGAAAGTCAAGGAGTGCATTCCAGGCATAAGTAGAACAGGAGTGAATTTATGAAGGTAACATGGATATTGAGCATTAAAGCACCTACAATTAGTACAAAATTTCTGAAACACAGGTACTATTAGGAGAGTGGTAAATGAGAAAAGAGAGGCTGGCCGAAGCCACATTTCTAAGCAAAGTCTTTACCCTAGAAGTAACAGGGAGCCATTGAAGGATTTTAAGCAAAGAAGTGAAGACACCAGAATTGCTTTTTAGAAATATTACCTCAGCGAGCAATGGGAAGGATGGTTGAGAGGATTGTGAGCCCAGAGACAAAGAGGTCATTAGGCGATCATGGTACTAGATTACGTGAGGGGTAACGAAGGCCCAAACTAAGGAAGTGGCATTGTAAAGGAGTAGAGGAGACAGATGAGAGTTGCTTAGAATAGTGTCTTTCAAACTGCAAACCCAACCTATCAGTGACCCATGAAATCAGCTTAATGAATAATAGCCAGGTTTTATTAATAAATGGAAAAGAAACTATCAGTGTAACATATAGCTTCTTAGAAAGAATCTGGGTTCTGTAAAAAATTTTCAATTATATATGAAAACATAATTGAGTATTAATATAGATTATAATATAATAATATTTCCACTATTCAATATGGGGATGTTTGTCTGAATATGGATTTATATAAACATGGTTATGAATATACTGACACATAATGTCCAGTGAAGTTTTTCTGAAGGTCATGGACAAAAGTATTTAAAACACACTGGCATAGAAGGTAATATGAAATAGGTCTTGGTAACTATTTGAACAGGATGGGACAGGCTAAAAGAGTATGGCGAGGTTGACTGTGGCTAGTCAGTTTCTGCATGTGTTCGATTTTGGGCACAAAGTTTGAGGAGTTTATGAGCCCCCAAGAGACTCTATCTAGGAAAGAGGCAAGTAATGGGTCTGGGACAGAAGAAAGAAGCCAAGGTTGCAGGTATAGATTTGAGGGTCACTGAAACATTAAGAATAACTAATCCCTTGGGAAAAGACACTAACACCCAGAAAGAATGTACGGAGGGCAAAGAATACAGGACAGAAGTGAGGGAACCCTAGGTCACACCAATGTATAAGGACACACCAATGAGGAAGAAGGCATGGCCAGGAAGTTATGAGGAAAACCAAAAGCAAATGAGATACCAAAAACCCAAAGAGGATAGTTTTAGGGAGACAGAGCCCAACTGTTTAAACGTGGCACAGAAGTCAAAAAAACTGAAGTCTGGCCGGGCGCGGTGGTTCACGCCTGTAATCCCAGCACTTTGGGATCACAAGGTCAGGAGATCGTAGCCATCCTGGCTTACACAGTGAAACCCCCTCTCTACTAAAAATACAAAAAGAAATTAGCCGGGCATGGTGGCGGGCGCCTGTAGTCCCAGCTACTCAGGAGGCTGAGGCAGGAGAATGGCGTGAACCCAACAGGCAGAGCTTGTAGTGAGTCGAGATCGCACCACTGCACTCCAGCCTGGGCGAGAGAGCGAGACTCTGTCTCAAAACAACAACAACAACAAGAAAAACCTGAAGTCTGAAGACCCCGTGTTTGGTAATTGAAGCTTCCATGAGAGAAATTCCTGGGAAATGGTAGGGCAGAAATGGCATTTGCCTAGAACTAAGGGATTTCTTGTTATGTAGAACTTCAACGCTAAAACTGAAACAGTCTCAAGCAAACTGGAATGGTTGGTCACCCTAAGACTCAAAATAGTTAAGGTTTATATAGCAGGTGAGGTAGAAGCAAAAAGTGTAGCTTCTTTTTCAGAGAGTTGACTCTTACGAGAAGATGACGGAGAAATATCTAGGGAGGGATACAGGGCTGAGAGAGCTTTTCACTTACTTATTCCTCTTTGTTCTTTCTTTTAAAAATCATGCTAAAAGTTTATTTCTAGCATGAGAAAAAAAGTGGGGAGCAAGGATGAGGCTGAAGATATGGCTAATAAGGAGAAGATGGAGCAACAGCTTGTCCTCATGAGGCAGGAGGGGCAGGATCCTGAACCACGAGGGCAAGAGAAGGTCCTGCTTGCTGAAGAGAGAAATTGTGTGGAAAAGTGGGATGGGAAATGGAAGGGTGTCACAACACATGGTCTCCAACTTGTCAGGACCTGGGAGTAAGAGAAGGGATAGGGTGGAGGCTTGAATGGAGATGTGCAAAGGTTTGGGACATGAGGAGGATATAGGAAGACACTAAAACACATTCCAGGTACCAATGAACACTCAGCTGAGATGGAGGATCATGACTATGAGGCATGCAAGCATAATTATTATTACCAGGTTAGGATACCCAGCCTGTCCAAAGCCATACAACTACACGCATATTATAGCATATTTCTAGTCTTGAAAAATACCTACCATTGCACTTAGAAAGAATTCTTGGCCAGGCATGGTGGCTCATGCCTGCAATCCCAGCACTTTGGGAGGCTGAGGCGGGCAGATCACTTGAAGTCAGGAGTTCAAGACCAGCCAGGCCAACATGGTGAAACCCCGTCTCTACTAAAAATACAAAAATTAGCCAGGTGTGGCAGTGGGTGCCTGTAATCCCAGCTACTCAGGAGGCTGAGGCAGGAGAATTGCTTGAACCTGGGAGGCGGAGGTTGCACTGAGCCGAGATCACGCCATTGCACTCCAGCCTGGGTGACAGAGTGAGACACTGTCTTAAAAAAAAAAAAAAAAGAATTCTCTATGGGCAGGGATGTGGCTAAGCAAGAGATTTTTTTAAAAAAAAAGATTCTAACAGGTGTCAGCAGAAACTGATATAACAGAGGGAATAATAAGTTCAGTCCTTGGCAAAACGATTACTAATGGGCACTACTTACTGTACTACATTAAGTGGCATGGTCAGACACATTATGTGCCCAGACTGGAAGGCAAAGTGGAGAGCAATAGGGCTACATAGGGACCTGAGTAACAGGATGGATTGGAACCTTGACATAATGCCAAGCCTTGGCTGTCTGCTACTAAGTACTGCCTCCTTCCTCTTAGAGGATATTTATACATACCCTATGCCAAATCACAATAACGCTTTGTGATCGATCGTTATCCAATTTTTCCAATGCATAAATCATGCTTCAATTTGGTTAAGTTACTCGTTCACTGCTGGTAAATCAGCAGAGATGAGATGCACCTAAGTTGATTTAGCCCCTCCCCTTGGCCTTTCTTATTTGTCACCTGTAACAATGAAGATAATAACACCGAAGCACAGGCCTCTGTAGGAAACAAAGGAAATAATGTATATGAAAGCACCAAACACCCAACAGACACTTTCTATATACATTTCTCTAGCATAGTGGTTCTCAAATGGCAGTAATTTTGCCTCCCAGGGAGACATGAGGTAATGGGGATATTTTTCTATTGTCACAACTAAGGCAGTGCTACTGGCTTCTAGTGGGTAGAGGCCAGGCATGCTACTAAACACTCTAGAATGCACAGGATAGCTCCCACAGCAAAGAATTATGACACCCAAAATGTCAATAGTGCTGAAGTTGAAAAAACCTGCTAGTAGCATAATACAGGGAACTGGAGACCATACACATGTACAAAGCACAGGAGAGCCTGGCAAGTAACAGGCAGGTCTTGGTATTAGGACACTTGTATATCTGTATCTTGGATCCACCACCTGCTGTTGACAAGCTATTTGTCTTACCCGAGCCTCAGTTTCCAAATAGGGATAATAACAGTACTGTATTACTCTGTTCTCACACTGCTATAAAGATACTACCTGAGACTGGGTAATTTATAAATGAAAGAGGTTTAATTGACTCACAGTTCCACATGGCTGGGAGGCCTCATGAAACTTACAATCATGGCAGAAGGTGAAGCAGCAGGAAGGCACGTCTTACATGGTGGCAGGAAAGAGAGATAGCAAGGAAGTGCCACACTTTATAACCATCAGATCTCATGAGAACTCCCTCACTATCACAAGAACGGCATGGAGGAAACTGCCCCCATGATCCAATCACCTTCCACCAGGACCTCCCTCGACATGTGGGGATTACAATTAGAGATGATATTTGGCTAGGGACACAGAGCCAAACCATATCAAGCACCTACCTCATGGCAATATTAAGAGGCTCAGTGAGTTAGTGTTTAGCTTAAATGCCTGGGATGTGGAAACACACAATGTTGATATTATTATTAATTAAAGGTATAGCAAGCAAAACAGTAGGAGAGAGATAACCTGTTTTACTACACTAGGTAAGAAAAGAGAGGAGAATTAAGAAAGAAACATTACAATGACACTATAGTCTTAGTAACAGTCACAGGGTTATTAATGTTTTCCTACCGTGCAAGTGTATCCTGGATTGTATTCACAATAGTTCAGACAAATTAAATCGTTATTAAGTAATATTCTGTTAGCACAATGGAATTAATCACCTTTAACCACTTTGGAAGAAATTCAATAGACATTAGCTTTCTGGAGTTGCAAAAGTTCATCATTAACAGTACTCGTTGTTCTATTTCCTGTGGTGCTTTCTTAAGAAAGGCTTTATTCAGAAGAAAATGACTTAGTGATAGCATTTAAAGTTGCATCTACCACTGGTTAATACTCATTTTTTCCAGAAATTCTTTTATGAAAATATCACAATACTTTTGATGTGTGCAAACATGAATCTGGATTTTTACACCTATTGCGGTAACACTCGGTTTTCAACTAACTCACATCCAGATATTCCTGCAATCAATCCTGGGTGCCTTGAAGCCAAGCAGCTCTCCTTTGCAGCATCATCAGAAGGCAGCCTCTCGCTCAGATTTTCTGGGCGTTGCTCTCTTCATGCCTTTCTCCCCGCAGGTCTGCAGCACCAAGGGCTCCTCTTTTCCCTCCAGCTGCTCACTTCCCACCAGTCTTTCCTCCCCTGCCCCTTAACCATCCTGATGGTGCCATGTGTCCTCTCTGCCACATTCATGGCTGGTAAAAATATTTTTTTCCCCAAATCTCCCTCGGACAACAGATCATACTCCTCCCTGCAGAGCCCCTTCAGATTCCATTCATCAGACCTGCTATTCAGGGAACAGAGACTCCTTTGGAAACTTCACACCTTTCTTCATGCCCTTCCGTGGGGAGGGTGTGGGCATAAGGACTGAGGAAACACAGGGAGGCAGAAACCAACAGAGGTGGAGGGGGAGCTGTGGAAGGAGAGACGGAGGGATGGTAAAGAAGATGTACAGCTTGTAAGGGAAAGGGCAATCATCAGGCAAGTAGATAGCCCCCCACAAAAAAAAAAAAAAAAAAAAAAAAAAAAAAAGCATGGGACTCACAACTCTGTTTCCGTGTGTAGAAACCATTTATGTACACACAGCAGAACCAATCAAGCACTGCCACAGCCTCAAGACATTTTATTTATTTCCCTCTGAGCTACCCAACCAGTTGTGAAGTGAGTAGAAGAACATTACCGTCTTCACCCTCTCAGATCAGGAAACTTGATACAAAGAGGTTACAGTTTGCCCACTCTCTCCCTCCCAAAGTGGCTGGAAAATGGGGAAAAGACAGGAGAGAAACGGAACCCAGGTTTGCCAAATTTAAGTCTCCTACAAAAGAGATGTGCAAGAAAAGCCAGCCGAAAGAAATAGAGTAATGAGAGGCCAGACAAAGAAGTAAAGTAAGCACTGGGACTGTGATAAGGGTGGACGGAGATGGAAGCAGGAAGCGGGCAGGAAAAAAGAGTTAAACGGTGACAGAAGAGAACCCTACCCAAGGACCAGCACAGGAGGTCAGCAGTGGACCACCGGCCTCCTCCCTCAGCCACAGGCTCACCTAACAAAGCTAAGCGACCAGACGGAAAACCGTCCTGTAAGAATACACTCAAAACAGTAAGTCTCACCTCCATTCTTTTCAATATAGGCTTTAATTCAAAATGCACTCAAGGAGAGGGAAGGGAGGGACTAGGACACTGTTTAGAAGGGGTAATTACACTAAATACACTGACCTTCGCTGAAAAATAGAACGGACAGGTGGCTACAGAAGCCAGCTCTTACCCCTCTTGCCGTCCCCACCCCATACCTTGCCGTTCCCCACCCCATACCCCAAACCGTCTTGGTTTCTTGACTCCTCTGGTCCAGTAAGAACCTACCAACGTGTTTGTTTGTTTTTCTTTTAACACTTGAGGTTGTGATTAAACAATCCCCAACTCGTCTTCATCTCTTTTTTCTGAAGTTGCTTTTATTAATTGAATTTTTAAAACTCCGGTTTCATCTCCACGTGTATTTTCCCATCGTTCTTTAGATTTAGGAGAAACCCACGGAGGCGCGGCGCTCTCCACAGCCGTCTCTAATGGAGGGAAGCGTGCCTTGAAGTCAGTCCCGGTGCGCCCCCTCCTCCCCCGGCGCCCCTTCCCAAACCCCGTCGGATCTCCAAAGGCTGGAATAGGCGGTGCGGCTGTAGCCCGCGCTGTAATCGTAGGACACCTGATGGGGCGGCGGCGGCGGGGGCAGGGCGCAGTCTGGAAAGAAGGGGGCGAAAGAGGCCAAATGGCCCGGCCCGTCCTCCCCGCCGGGAGAATCCGCAGCGGCGGGGTACAGGGGGCGCAAGGGCTCGTTCAAGGTCAAGCCGCCGCGGGGGGCAGTCAGGGGGGACTTTTTGGTCGGGGGGCAGCCCGGGACGCTCCAGGGCTCGGGGTACAGTAGGTTTCCCACCACTGCCGGCGGCGGCTCAAAGAGGCCGGGCTCCAGCTCCGGGGGTCCCCGCAGTACGGAGGCTCCGGCGGGGAACACGTCGAGAGGCTCGGCGGCCAGCAAGACGGCCGCCTCGGTGCCGGCGCCATAGTCGGGCCCCAGCAGCTCAAAGAACTCCACGGCCTCCGCGCCCTTCTCCAGGTCGCCCAAGCTCACGTCCGGCCCCGACGGGACACACCCGCCGCCGCCTGCCCGGGACGGCTCCGTGAAGAAGGACGGAGGCAGGTTGCGTGCCCGCAGCGGGACCTTCCTGGCCCCTGGGATCGCCGTGGCCCCCGCAGGGCCTGCCACGTCCCCTCCGGCGCCCCCAGTGCCCGCACCTCCTAGCCCGGCCGCCGGCGCAGCCACCGCACCCCCCGCCGGCTCGGCACCCCCGGGGACGTGGCGCAGGGAGTCGAAGAGCGCGGCCAGACTTCGGCTTTGCAAGCTGGCTGCCGCCGCGGCCTGCGACGCCTCCCGCCTGGGGGCAGCCTTGCCGTGGGCCGGGGCCGCGACTGTCGGGGCGCTAGGGGCGGCCAGCGGCCGTTTGGCTGGCGTGTCGGCGGCGCTCGGGGAGGGCGGGCCGGGGGGCGCGGCGCCCATGAGGCCGCTGCAGCGCTTGATCTGCTTCTGCAGGTACTTGCGGTGGTTCACCTTCCGCTTCGACTTGCCCGGCTTGTCCAGCGCCAGCTTGATGTTGCTGGACGCCGAGTCAATGAAGCTGAGTAGATCGCGGGTGGCCTCGCGCACGTCCCCTCCTTCGGCTCCCGACAGCAGCGCACCCGCCGGAGCCCCGGTCTCATCGTCCTCGAAACAGCAGCCCTTGTCCAGGGCTCCGAAGGCGCCCCCTAGCCCGTCCGGGGAGCCCCCGAAACCGAAGGGCACGAAAGGGTGCGTGCTGAGGAGCGCCGCCTGCACCGCCATCGCCGCGGCTCCTGGGCTGCCCGCAGCGCTGCCCGTGCGCCCCCGCCAGCTCTTGCCCGCCGCCCAGGCCCGGCTACCGCCCCGGCGCGGCGCGCGCGGCGCAGCCTACTAGCTCCGGGCCTGGCTCGCTGCGCGGCCTCCCGGGGGAGCTCATTAGGTCTTGTAAGCAAGGGGCGGAGGGAGGGAGCGCGCGGCGACCGCCCCGGTGGTGGAAGGGAGGGGCTTACTTAGCATGGCTTGGAGGAGTGGGGGGTCGCTTTAGTTTTCTGAGCTTTCTGAAGCTCAACGCCTTAACCCCTTCGTTTGCCTTTGCCCCACGGCGTTTCTCTTGACTCCTCCAACCGCAAGGGGTGAGGAAGAGATGGCTGGTCCTCAAACTCCAGCTCACGCCCATGAGGCCGCTGCAGCGCTTGATAGGCTTCTGCAGGTACTTGCGGTGGTGCCTCTCCTGAGGCAAGAAGGCAGGAGTCTAGAGACGTGGGTTTCAGTCCAGCTGTATAACAACACCCACCAGCTTCCGGGCGCTTGCTTCTGCCAGGCGCTGTCCATCTATTATCTCATTTAATCCTTGAACAACAGCCCTGTGAATTACATGTTATCGCCATTCAACAAACGTGGACACTGCGCCTCAGGGAGGTTCAGTGAGTTGGCCAAAGTCAGATCTAGCCCATTGTGACTCCAAAGCCATTCCTAAGCCCTTGACAATACTTGCGTCCTCTCTTGCCCTTGCCTTTCTCATCTGTTAAGATGGGGAAGGAAAATGAGTATTTCTTAAAGCTCTAGACCTGATCCTGAGATTCTAACCTGAGTTTTCCCAGGATTCTCAAGCCCAGTGCTCTTTCTTCTTGACTGTTTGCCACTTGATTGTTACGAGTAACAATTGGCTAACAGTAAATTGAGGCCAGCAGTGGCCCATCTTTTATTAATACATAGCAGGAGGCAATGGAGAAAGGAGTCGATCTGGCTAAGCCCCCTGTTACTTGAGAACACTGTGTGTGTATAAAACTCTCAGCATGTTAGAATAAAAGATGGATTGGAACCTCTCCCCTACCTGTCATACCATTTAGGTCATCCCTGGAATTTTCATTGCATTTCAGGGATCATCTTGAAGTTCACTTAAAACTAATTTCACCTGGGCAATCCTCTTGGGATAGATAGAGAAAACGAGCAATAAGGTCATTTTCACAAGAGATTCAGAAAAGGCTTGGGTTCTGGTCTTAGCCACCACTCAATAACCTCATGACTTAGGTTGAAATCCTTGCTCTGCTGAGTGCATGGCTTTAGACAAACCAGCATACTCTCTCTGTTTAGCTCACTCATGTTAAATGCAGGTAAAGTTGCCCTCCCCACAGGGCACTTGTGATATTTAAATGATACATTGTTCCATAGCCTGGATGAGTATTCACCCTTACTTCTCTGAAACATAAAAAGGTGACTATATTCCCTTATGTGTCTTCTGGATCATAGGGTGTTCACGAGCATTAAGTGAGATCACAGATGCTTCTCAATTTGTGATAGAGCAACATCCTGATAAACCCATTATAAGTTGAAAATATTGTAGGTTGAAATGCATGTAATAAACTGATTAAAGTTGCAAAATCATAAAGTTGAACCATCATAAGTTGGGAACTGTCTGTATATGAAAACACTGTGTGTGTGATAAAGTGTTCTCTAAATAAGTTACTCTAGTTTTGATGCAGAGCTTGCATAGGAGAGACATAGACCATCTCTTTCAAAACTCTTTTCATTAAGCCTCATTTTGTAGATGTAGCAAAACCATTTTTGAACACCATGAAGGCACAGCCTTACCAAAGAAAAAAGGCCAGATGGGCCATCAGAGAAATGCAAATCAAAACCACAATGAGATACCATCTCACACCAGTTAGAATGACGATCATTAAAAAGTCAGGAAACAACAGGTGCTGGAGAGGATGTGGAGAAATAGGAACACTTTTACACTGTTGGTGGGACTGTAAACTAGTTCCACCATTGTGGAAGACAGTGTGGCGATTCCTCAAGGATCTAGAACTAGAAATACCATTTGACCCAGCCATCCCATTACTGGGTATATACCCAAAGGATTATAAATCATGCTGCTATAAAGACACATGCACACATATGTTTATTGTGGCACTATTCACAATAGCAAAGACTTGGGACCAACCCAAATGTCCATCAACGATAGACTGGATTAAGAAAATGTGGCACATATACACTGTAGAATACTATGCAGCCATAAAAAAGGATGAGTTCATTTCTTTTGTAGGGACATGGATGAAGCTGGAAACCATCATTCTGAGCAAACTATCACAAGGACAGAAAACCAAACACTGCATAGGTGGGAACTGAACAATGAGAATACTTGGACACAGGGTGGGGAACGTTACACACCAAGGCCTGTCATGGGGTGGGGGAAGGGGGGAGGGATAGCATCAGGAGATATACCTAATGCTAAATGACGAGTTAATGGGTGCAGCACACCAACATGGCACATGTATACATACGTAACAAACCTGCACATTGTGCACATGTACCTTAGAACTTAAAGTATAATAAAAAAGAAAGAAAAAAGGCCAGATGAACATTTTTCATTTAGAAGATGAAGGCACTTCCCAAACCCACATAGCTGAGCCAAACTTTTTATTTTAAATTCGAATTGGCTCAATTATCATGGACTTTTCATTTGAGTTACACACAGCATTTTGTCCTCCATGGCCTAACTGTCTGTTTTACTCTTGGTGGTATTCGCATTCAGAAAATTGTGCAGACCTGTCACTGATTTGTGCTTCTTCCACTCCAGATGTGGATGTCAGCACTGCCCATCCCCTTTCCAACAGGGCCATTCCATAGGTTTCCAGGTCTGGCAGCCAAAAGCACTAACTTTTTTTTTCACCTTCTGTCAACTGAGCACTCTTACAAGTCCTTGGACACCAATTGCACAGTACTCTACATTTAATTTACATCTTAGTATGAAAAAACTCTTAATCCCCAGTTATCTAAATCCTAAAATTATATTCGAAATAAATTGAATATGAAAAGCTTCATATGTAAAAGTCTTTCTTCATTTCTATTGGAGTTCTGCACATCACAGTTGGTTTGAAGTTAGATAAGGCCAGGTTCAAATTCTGGCCCTGCCTATTGCTATTGAACTGCTTGGACAAGTCAGTTCATCTTCCAAAGGCTCAAACTCCTTATCTGAAAAAAGGGAATGGTCATAATTGTTCTCAGGGTGAGGATTACACAACATAACAGGCAAGGAATGCCTCTGAATCTTACTTTTCTTGTCTGCACAGTGGAGATAATCTCAAATCCTCAAGGTTGTTGTGAGATGGTATATATAAAAGCACCTGACACAAAATAGCAGTTCAACAAATGTCCATGTTATTGATTCCTTAGGCCCCACCCATTCCTTACCAACACATTACCCTATGAAACCAGCATCATTTGTCCTTTCCCTCAGCAAAGTGAGTGACTATTTTCAAATGCAAGAGAGCAGCTATACTTGGGGGTTGTAGAAACTTACAAAAAGACAATGAAATATAGGAGAGAGAGTGCTAAAACTGGAGCTGGAGACTAACACTGGAGTCCAGTCCTGCCTTTATTATCTGACTGCCTATGGAAAAGTCACTTAACCTTCAGGACCTCGATGTTCCCATCCATAAATGGGGAATAATAATGTAATCCTATTTGATAGGGCTATTGTGAAAATCAATAAGATAATGGAAATTGAAGTTTTTGTAAACCGTGGAGCTCTATATACAAATATAAGAAATTCATGGCTTAGAAGTTCTATAGCCTGATTCACAAAATTGATCCTTACAAATAAATATCCATCCAGTCACTGATTTTTTCCAACAGAAAGATATTGACACCCACAATGTGCTCAGCACTATGCTAGTACTGGGGATACAGAGATAAGAAGCCATGATTTCTACCCTTTGGGTGGAAAGACAAACATGCAAACAAGCCATTGTAATATAATGTGATACATGTCCAATGGAAGTAAAAGGACCCTCAAGTCTTCTCACAGGAGTTGGAGAAGCCTGCATAGACGTGCAGCATTTGAGCTAAGACTTAAATGATATATCTGACTGTGTAAAGCAAACACACAATATCTATGGCAGAGAGAACAGCCTGGGCAGAGGCATGGCTAAATGAAAGCAGTGGTGTTTATGGAAAAATTTAGGCAATAGGGCAACAAAGAACAGCTTCTGCTTGAAGTAATTCTATACCTGAAACCAAAATAAATCCTTAGAGCTTCCACTGTCCAACTAAATTGTACACATAGACCTAGCCTCAAGGCCTTGGCGCTTTTTCCCTTGATCTCCTTTCCTTTGGGGAAGAGCTCTATCTGGAATAAAATTGGTTTCAGTAAAGTTAGTGGCCAGCTCTTGCCAAGCCCATCAGTCCCTCCTCCTACTCCCCGAGTGAGCACATTCATTTGAGTGGCTTTGACATCAATACATTTCACTTCCTATGGAGCAGAGGGACCCAGCTCCAGCCTGCAGTAGGGGCTCTCTGCAGAACTCCAAACTAGAGCTCTTTCACCCCAGTGACGCTTAATGCTGTGCAAGTGGGATTAGTCTCCTTGGGAACCAAGTCCCCCAGGGGCTCAAGGGCTGAATTCGCCCCAAACCGTTTGGGAGAATTGAGATTTCATATTGTTCTTTTACACTTGGATTTCAGGACATTACTTACACAAAAGCCCACCTGAGAGCTGCCTCCTTTCTTGTGGGTAAATATAGCAGCAGGATCAAAAGCTGACTTATTTATTTTGTTTTCCTCTTTTGTAACTTTAATCATATTCCCTGCAGGACAATCTTAGCCCTCAGAGGTGTCAGGAATGTACATTCATAATGAAAGAAATAATTATGCATCTGTTTTTCTCTCCCTTCCCAAACCAATTTCCTGTCATTCATTATTTTTTAAATCTCAAATAAAGCAAATTAATTCCTAAATTTTACCGCATGATTTATAAAGTATCATTATCATCATCACAATACAGGGTTACCTTACCAATTGTGCACCCTCAAAAATGTCTCTTGTTTTCTTTCTTATCGTTTCCCCCTGCAAACCAGATTCTACTAACACTAGATTTTAATTTATGTCTTAAAATATTAGATGTTATTCTGGTTTTCTATAGTTATATAACAAATTACTCCAAAACTTAGTGGCTTAAATCAACAACCATTTTATTGTATCCCACAATAATATGGGTAAGTAATTTGAGCAAGAGGCTGGCTAGGTGATCCTCCTGCTTCATGTGACGTTGACAATGGCTGGCCTGGAGGATTCAACATGGCATCATTCACATGACTGCACCTGCGCCTACACATACTGGCCTCTCCAGTATGTTGGTCTAAGAGTACTCAGACTCCTTATGTGGAGCCTCAGGAATACTGGAGGCAGTGCTGCAAGAGGCCCATGTGGCACCTGCCAGGCTTCTTATGACCTAGCCCAAGAATTCCCAGAATGTCACTTTCAAAACTTTCTATTGGTCAGGCAAGTCATTAAGGCCAGCTCAGATTCAAAGGAAGGGAAATTAGAATTTACCCCTTAATGGAAGAAATGACAAAGAATTTGTTTGGTATGTCTCTTAAATCTCTTTTAATATATAACCACATACACATACTGTTTTGTTTTCTTTGTGATTTGTTTGTTGAAGAAACTGCATCTTTATCTTGTCAACTTTCCCACATTCTGGACTTAGTTGGTTGCATCTGTCTCTATGATGCCACCTAACATGTTTCTATGGTCCATGTGTTTCCTGTAAATGAGGAATAGATGTAGAGGCTTGATCAGATTCATGTTCTTTTTTATGCTGTTTTATATGTATGCTACAATATGTGCAATAGTTTTGGAATAACAATGCCAATATTCTTACAAACAACACAACTACTACAAACAGTTTAATTCTTTTTTCTTTGTCATTCCCATTTTTTTTCTTCAAAACCTATCCCAATAGGGAAGAACAGTCCTATTACTATGTTTCAAATTCACTTTAAAACACTATCTCTGGTTGGCCGGGCACGGTGGCTCACGCCTGTAATCCCAGCACTTTGGGAGACCAAGATGGGTAGATCATGAGGTCAGGAGTTCGAGACCTGCCTGGCCAACATAGTGAAACCCTGTCTCTACTAAAAATACAAAAAATTAGCTGGGAGTGGCGGCGCACGCCTATAGTCCCAGCTACTTGGGAGGCTGAGGCAGGAGAATCGCTTGAACCTGCAGTGAGCCGAGATCGTGCCACCGCACTCCAGCCTGGGCAAAAGAGCAAGACTCCATCAAAAAAAAAAAAAAAAACTATCTCTGGTTATGCCACCCCCTCAATGCACAATCAGATTCACTTGTTTTACTTTGCTTTTTATGAAAATAGCTTTATAAATCTTTAATTTTGTTTTATAATTTTTATACAGTTTACATGGTTTCAAAGTCAAAACTGTGTCAGAAGATATATTCAGGAAGGGCTAACCTCTACCATAGTTCCCTCCACAATTTTCTCCCCACCTCCTAGAGTTAATCATTGTTGTTTTGTTTTGTTTGGGTTTAGGCCTATAATTCGTTAACTCAGTCATATTTTCATTATACATACTTTCCTCTAACTTGTTCTTTTCACTTAACGATATATCTTCCTTCCTTTTTTTTTTTTTTTTTTTACAGTGTGTAGTATTCCATTGAATGGATCTACTATAGTTTATTCAACTAGTCCTGTTTTTATTAACTTATTTGGAGGTTTTACAGACCTTTTATATTATAGATAGTGCTACAATGAATAATTTCAATGTAAAATCAAGATTTACTAATTCCTAGTCTGTTGCTTCTTTTATACTATTGGTGTAGCTCTGAAAATAAGGCATATACTAATTTATATTATATTTCTCCTTTCATTTACTTAATAAACATTTATTAAGTACAGATTGTGTGTCAGGAAGTGGTAATAATTTGGGGGGAACACAGAGATGCATAAAGTCAGATCCTATCCTCAAGAAATTCATAATCTTATAGACAATGCAGACTCATCTTCAATAGAATGCAAAGCCTTATAAAATAAGGTGTGAATGAATCATTGTGGGTTCAACAGAAAGAGAAATTCACTCAGATCAAGGAAATTGGGAAGGAGACATGGATAATGTGACAATTGAATACAACTCTCAGGAAGAGAAGAATTTCCCAAAGTATATAACATAAATAAGACATATAGGCCACATGGAGACAGAAATGATATTTTTCCTTAGATAGGATTTTTAAAAATTTTTTACAAAGAGAATCATTTCATATATTACTTATTTATATCTACCACATGTTTAGTCAAAAATGTTAATATTTCAAATGAATATGGATGGCATTTTCAGTAATTAATAAGTACTTCTGTGTTTGTGTTTGTGTTTATGTTTATAGGAAAATAGTGGGAGACAATGCTAACTGGGCTAGAATTATTAAAGATACTGAATGCCAAGCCACAAATGTATAATCAACATTAAACTCTAAAGTATGTCTCAGCCTTTCTGTATCTCTTGAGAGATATTGGGTTTGGTTTATGCCAAAGGAAAATAAGATCTGGAGAGAAAATATCTGGGTTTAAGTTTCAGATCTACTTTTTAAAGTGAATCTTGTTTATTTATTTATTTTATTCTGCTTTATTTTCAGAAGGAATTTTAGGCCACTTATAAGGGTACATAAAATGCAATAAAATAACACAAATTAAAAGCAGGATGACAACCTAATGCTCAAATATTGTTTCCTAATACCATTCTCCAATAACAAAGAGCTAGAGCTCCTAGGATAACTGGTTGATTCTGGACTGGGGCAGGGAATATACAAGATGATCCTGAAACATCTAATAGTTCAAGGAAGCAAGGAAGTGCTCAAATCAGAAAACAATGAGGGTATGTCAAAGGGATACAGGAACCAACTAAAATAACTCTTTAATGACCAAAACTGGGACAATTTGAGCCACAGAATAAATAATGGGCTACAGAATTATAAGCCAAAGATAAAATAAATAAATGTGTCCATACTAATGTAGTCAAAGGATGGAATAAATACATGAGAGAAAACAGACCATCTCCCATGCAAAAAAAATTTCAAGTAACTTAGATACTCTGCTCTTAAGAGGGTGAATCATAACTCCCCACTCCTTAAATGTGATCTGTGCATGATGACTTCCTTCTAAAGAGTACATTATAAAATGAGAGAAAAGAATGACTTTGCAGTAGAGAAATCTGACAAGCACTATTCAGCCAGGTGATCAAGATTAATAGCAATAGCGATGTTATGTTGATAATATCCTTAATAGTATATGATGAAAGTGAAATTTTATTTCTCTGGCCTTTCCAAAAACCTATTACTCCCATCTAATCATGAGAACATCAGACAAATTCCAATGGAGAGGCATTCTACAAAATACCTGACCAATCCTCCTTAACACTACTAAGGTCATCAAAAACATGGAAAGTCTGAGAAACTCTCACAGCCAAGAGGAGCCTAAGACATGATGACTAAATGTAATGTGGTATCCTGGACGGGATCCTGGAACAGAAAAAGGATGTTAGGTGAGACTAAGAAAATCCGAATGCAGTATTAAGTTGGTGCAAAAGAGATGTTCAACGTTAACCTTGTAGGAATTCCAGTAAAAAAGAACAAAGTGGAGGCGAAAAACATTGTCAAAAAAATAAAGCACAGAAATTTTGTAGAACTGAAGAAAATGCGTTTCCAAATTAAAAGAACCCACTGAATGCCTAGCAAACTTAATGAAAAAAAGACACCAAAGCACATTATTATAAATGTTTAGAACATCAAGGAATAAAGATAAGACCTGAAAGATTCCAGAGAGAAATAAACATCATGTACAAAAAATAAAAACAAACTAGAAAAGAATCAGAATAATACCATACCTCTCATTGACAGCACTGGAACTTGGAAAACAATGAGGCAATGCCCTTAAAAATCTGAGAGAAAATTATTTCTTACTTAGAATTCTGTAGTAAACCCAATGCTCAATCAAGCATGAGGATAGAATAACATTTTTGTTTGCTTGTTTATTGTTTGTTTGTTTTGAGACAGGGTCGCACTTTGTCATCCAGGCTCGAGTGCAGGGGTTGCAAACGCAATTCAGAGACTCTACCTCCTGGGCTTAATGGATCCTCCTACCTTAGCACCCCCAAGTAGCTGGGACTACAGGTGCATGCCACAATGTCTGGCTAATTTTTGTAATTTTTGTAAAGACGGGGTTTTGCTATGTTGCAGAGGCTGGTCTCGAACTCCTGAGCTCAAGTCATCCATCTGGCTCGGCCTCCCAAAGTGCTGGGATTATAGGCATAAGCCATCGCACCTGGCCCAGAATAACATTTTAAGACATGCAATATATTATGAAATTTCCTCTCAGGAAACTTTTCTTAGGGAGCCATTGAATAATGTGCTCCATGAAGAAAGTAGAAGAAAAGGGTATCCAGAAAACAGGAGATCTATTGTGGAAAAGAAGCAAAGAGAATTCCCCAGAGAATGATTAAGAGAAACATCAGGACAATAGCCATATGGCAAGCCTAGTGACAATCACTCCAAATTGGAACAGGAGAATGTAGTGCTCGAGGAAGGGTGACTCCAAGAAAAATAAATGGAAGTGACATATTTCCTTATGTATTTGATCATAATGATAGGAAGTGGTATATACTCTTGTTGCTTACCCACAACTGTCCCATTTTTATTCTTACACAACACAGTCCATCTCCTTCAGTGGAGGCTAAAAATGATGGGCAATTGTACTTTCCTTTTAGCAAGACCATGGACATGAGATCCAATCTCGACCAATGGGACATTAAGTCTATCTTGGAATTTTAGGAAAGTCTCTCCTTACCTATATATAAGAAAAAAGAAATAAAGGGAGAGAAAAGGAAGAGGGATGAAGAAGTGTTCCTCTTCCTGCCTTTGGTGTATGGAAGTGATACTTGGAGCTATAATAGTCATCTTATGATCATGAAAGGTCAAGCCTGAAAACAAAAAATCAACATGCTGTGGCTGGCAAAACAGAAATGTGAAAAGCACCTGTATTCATAATGACATTATAATTGTCACTGAATTAACCAACCACAAAAAGCCCTAGCTACAGACTTCTTTATCAGTGAGGAAATCTTTAAAACCTATTTTGTTTAGGTTGGACATGATGCTGCCTGCAATCAAAAGCATTCTAAATTCCATAAGAAGATGCTATCCTTCTATTAAATTGTTTAGGGAAGAATTAATGAAATGTATATGGAAAACTAAGTATCCCCCAAAGACAAGAAAATTATTTATTTCAGGCAAAACAAAAAACTGTACAAAAAATTTCAGTAAAATATAGATGAACTGTGGAAAGCGTGTACAGAATAATAAAATAATCATTAAATCAATATCAATTTGATGACTGTTGAGTGTATAATCAACAAGATGCCTTGTTTGATCCAAATATCCAGAACTGTCTAACAGAACCACAAAACATTTGCTCTCGTTTCCAATAACCTGTAATTGAGAGTTAGGACTTCTAAGTTAATATAAATAGAGAGTGCAGAGAATAAGAAAAATTGCTCAGTTATGGAGTCTACTTCTGAAGCATTCTCTTTTGATCTGGATACACACACATGGCAAAAGACTGTATATGATTTCATTACTCTGAGTGAGATAAAATTTTTAATTCCTTTTTTAAAGCTGTTTTTTCTTGCTAAATTCTGATTAGTTTTTGTTTTTAATTTTATTTCACTTGCCTAAAACTAGAGGTCTATATTAATGGATATGGGATTTCTTTTAGGGTTGATAAAAAAGTTTCCAGAATTAGTGGTAATGCTTGTACAACTTCATGAATATATATATTAAAAAAACACTGAATTGCACACTTGGAAAACTGAATTTTATGGCATGTCAATTACATCTTTTTTAAAAAATGGTGGTCCATTTTCACGATATTGATTCTTCCTACCCATGAGCATGGAATGTTCTTCCATTTGTTTGTATCCTCTTTTATTTCATTGAGCAGTGGTTTGTAGTTCTCCTTGAAGAGGTCCTTCACGTCCCTTGTAAGTTGGATTCCTAGGTATTTTATTCTCTTTGAAGCAATTGTGAATGGGAGTTCACTCATGATTTGGCTCTCTGTTTGTCTGTTATTGGTGTATAAGAATGCTTGTGATTTTTGTACATTGATTTTGTATCCTGAGACTATGCTGAAGTTGCTTATCAGCTTAAGGAGATTTTGAGCTGAGACAATGGGGTTTTCTAGATATACTATAATCATGTCATCTGCAAACAGGGACAATTTGACTTCCTCTTTTCCTAATTGAATACCCTTTATTTCCTTCTCCTGCCTAATTGCCCTGGCCAGAACTTCCAACACTATGTTGAATAGGAGTGGTGAGAGAGGGCATCCCTGTCTTGTGCTACTCATCTGACAAAGGGCTAATATCCAGAATCTACAATGAACTCCAACAAATTTACAAGAAAAAAACAAACAACCCCATCAAAATGTGGGCAAAGGATATGAACAGACACTTCTCAAAAGAAGACATTTATGCAGCCAAAAGACACATGAAAAAATGCTCATCATCACTGGCCATCAGAGAAATGCAAATCAAAACCACAATGAGATACCATCTCACACCAGTTAGAATGGGGATCATTAAAAAGTCAGGAAACAACAGGTGCTGGAGAGGATGTGGAGAAATAGGAACACTTTTACACTGTTGGTGGGACTGTAAACTAGTTCAACCATTGTGGAAGTCAGTGTGGCGATTCCTCAGGGATCTAGAACTAGAAATACCATTTGACCCAGCAATCCCATTACTGGGTATATACCCAAAGGACTATAAATCATGCTGCTATAAAGACACATGCACACGTATGTTTATAGCGGCACTATTCACAATAGCAAAGACTTGGAACCAACCCAAATGTCCAACAATGATAGACTGGATTAAGAAAATGTGGCACATATACACCATGGAATACTATGCAGCCATCAAAAATGATGAGTTCATGTCCTTTGTAGGGACATGGATGAAATTGGAAATCATCATTCTCAGTAAACTATCGCAAGGACAAAAAACCAAACACTGCATGTTCTCACTCATAGGTGGGAATTGAACAATGAGAACACATGGACACAGGAAGGGGAACATCACACTCTGGGGACTGTTGTGGGGTGGGGGTAGGGGGGAGGGATAGCATTAGGAGATATACCTAATGCTAAATGACGAGTTAATGGGTGCAGCATACCAGCATGGCACATGTATACATATGTAACTAACCTGCACATTGTGCACATGTACCCTAAAACTTAAAGTATAATTAAAAAAAAAAGAAAAAAAATTATTAAAAAAAAAATGGTGGTCCATATGTATGCTGAGTTTCCACTAAGAGGTTCCCATACAAGCCTGGGCAACTTAGCAAGACCTAGTTTCTGCTAAAAAAAGAAAGAAAAAATAGCCTGGCATGGTGGTGCACACCTGCAGTCCCAACTACTTTGGAGGCTGAGCCGGGAGGATGGCTTGAAGCTGGAGGATCGAGGCTGAAGTGAGCTATGATCATACCACTGCACTCCAGCCTGGGTGACAGAGCGAGACCTTGTCTAAAAAAAAAAAACACTCCCACATGTAAAAGTTTGACAAAGATGATCAGGGATGGACACTAGATCTCTAATGAGGTGGAAGTCAGGCAACCATTCGCACTTTTTCTTCCAGGCAGTTTCATGGGCTGTGAAGAGTCCCGGGTTCATGTGGGCTGTTAAAGCTGTCCTACATAATGCTGAGCAACAAATTCATTAACTCAACCAATGAAATTATCAATTTGCCATCTTAAAATCCTCTATTCACAGAGTGCAGCACTGTTCTGAGGTTGCAATGGCCCAGAGAAGTTAGGCAACATCCCATTTTCAAGACCACAAAGTCCAGTCTGTAACTGAAAAAGTATAAGGGATTGTGGCAACACAGACAGTAGAGGAGTATCTGGCTAAAAGATGAGAGAAAGCTTCACACAGGCTTGAAGGCTGGGGAGGAAACTGCCATGGGGGAAAAGGGGGAAAGGGCATTTCAGGTGAAAACACAGCCAGGTCACAGAAGACACAGGGGTAGGAGACAGAATGCATTAGCAGAAGAGTGAGATGCTCCCCTAGAATATGGTTTGCATGGATGGAAGTGGCAGGAGAGGTGGCCAGAGTCAGATGAGAAAGGGCTTGAATGCATACTAAAACTTTTTGGCATTCTGTATTATCCTGATACCAAAACCAGACAAAGACACATCAAAAAAAGAAAACTACAGGCCAATACTTCTGATAAATATTGATGAAAAATCCTCAATAAAATACTAACAAACTGAATTCAACAATACATTGAAAAGATCATTCATCATGACCAAGTGGGATTTATCCTGGGATGCAAGGATGGTTCAACATATGCAAATCAATCATATTGATTGATACAGCATATCAATAGAATGAAGGGTAAAAACCATATGATCATTTCAATTCATGCCGAAAAAGCATTTGATAAAATTCAGCATCCCTTCATAATAAAAACCCTAAAAAAACTGAGTATAGAAGGAACATACCTCAACATAATAAAAGCCATATATGACAGACTCACAGCTAGTATCATACTGAATATGAAAATCTTTCCTCTAAGATCTGTAACATTACAAGGATGTCCACTTTCACCACTTTTATTCAACACAGTACTGGAAGTCCTGGCTAGAGCAATCAGACAAGGGAGAGAAATAAAGGACATCCAAATAGGAAAGGAAGAGGTCAAATTATCCATGTTGCAGACTATATGATCTTATATTTGGAAAAACCTAAAGAATTCACCAAAAACTGTTAGAACTTATAAACGAATTCAGTAAAGTTGCAGGATACAAAATTAACATACAAAAATCTGTAGCATTTCCATATGCCAACAGTGAAAAATGTGAAAAACAAATTTAAAAATGTAATCCCTATAAGACCTGAAATCAACCTAAGTGCCCATCAGTGATAGACTGGATAGACTGGATAAAGAACATGTGGTACATATACACCATAGAGTACTATGCAGCAGTAAAAAAAAAAAAAAAAAAAAAGAGAGAGAGAGAGAGATCCTGTCCTTTGCGGGGACATGGATGGAGCTGGAGCCATTATCCTTGGTGAACTAACACAGGAACAGAAAACCAAATACAGCATGTTCTCACTTATAAGTGGGAGCTGAATGATGGAAACACACAGACACATAGAGGGGAACAACACAACTGGGGCCTATTGGAGGGTAGAAGTGGGGAGGAGGGAGAGAATCAGGAAAATAACTAATGGGTACTAGGCTTAATACATGGGTGATGACATAATCTGTACAACAAACCCCTATGACACAAGTTTACCTATGTAACAAACCTGCGCATCCTGCACATGTACCCCTGAACTTAAAATGAAAGTTAAAAAAATTATAAACACTTGCAAAACACACACACACACACAAAAGTAATCCCACTTACTGTAGCCACAAATAAAATTGAATACCTAGGAATTAACCAAAGCATTGAAAGATAACTATAATAAAAACTATAAAACACTAATGAAAGAAATTGAAGAGGACATCACAAAATGCAAAGATATTCCCTGTTCCCGGATTGAAAGAATCAATAGTGTTAAAATGTCCATACTACCCAAAACAATCTACAGATTCAATGCAATCCCTATCAAAATAATAATTACATTCTTCACAGAAATAGAAAAAAATTACCCTAAAATTCATATGAAGTCACAAAAGAGTGATTCCAAAGCTATCCTAAGCAAAAAGAACAAATCTGGAGGAATCACAATACCTGACTCCAAATGATACTACAGAGCTATGGTAATCAAAAGCACATGGCACTGGTATAAAAACAGACACATAGACCAATGGAACAGAATAGAGAACTCAGAAACAAATCCACACATCTACAGTGAACTCATTTTTGACAAACATTCCAAGAATATACAATGGTGAAGAGACAGTCTTTTCAATAAATTATGCTGGGAAAACTGGATATCCACATACAGAAGAATGAAACTAGACCCCTATCTCTTGCCAAATATAAAAATCAAATTAAAATGGATTAAGAACTTAAATTTTTTTTTCATTTTTCTTTTTCTTTTTTTTTTTGAGACAGAGTTTCACTCGCTCTGTCACCCAGGCTGGAATGCAGTGGCACAATCTCAGGTCACTGCAACCTCCATCTCCCAGGTTCAAGCAATTCTTGTGTCTCAGCCTCCCATGTAGCCGGGATTACAGGCATGTGCCATCATGCCTGGCTAATTTTTGTATTACTAGTAGAGACGGGGTTTCACTGAGTTGGCCAGGCTGGCCTTGAGCTTCTGACCTCAAGTGACCCACCCTCCTCAGCCTCCCAAAGTTCTGGTATTACAGGTGTGAGCCACCACGCCCGGCCTAAAGACTTACATCTAAGACCTCAAACTATGAAACTACTACAGTGAAACATTGAGGGAAATCTCCAGGACATTGGTCTGGGCAAAAATTTCTTGAGTAATAACCCACAAGCACAGGCAATCACATCAAAACCAGACAAATGGGTTCACATTAAGTTAAAAACTTCTGCACAGCAAAGAAAACAATTTACAAAGTGAAGAGACAACCCACAGAATGGGAGAAAACATTTGCAAACTGCCCATCAGACAAGGGACTCATAACCAAAATATATAAGGCCCTCCAACAACTCTATAGAAAAAATATAATAATCTGATCAAAAAATGGGCAAAATATTTGAATACACATTTCTCAAAAGAAGACATACAAATGGCAAACTGACATCTGAAAAGGTGCTCAACATCATTGACCATCAGATAAATGCATATCAAAACTACAATAAGATATCATTTTACCCTAGTTAAAATGGCTTTTATCCAAAAGACAGGCAATAATAAATGCTGGTGAGAATGAGAAGAAAAGGGAACCCTTGTACACTGTTGGTGAGAGTGTAAATTAGCACAACTACTATGGACAACAGTTTGGAGGTTCCTCAGAAAACTGAAAATTGAGCTATCATATGACCCAGCAATCCCACTGCTGAGTATATGCCCAAAAGAAAGGAAGTCAGTATATCGAAGAGATATTGGCACTCCTATGTTTGTTGTAGCGCTGTTCACAATAGCTAATATTTGGAAACAACTTGAGTGTCCATCAACTGATGAATGGATAAACAAAATATAGTACACATACACAATGGAGTCCTATTCAGCCATAAAAAAGAATGAGATCCTGTCATTTGCAACAACAAGGATGGAAGTGGAGATTATGATGTTAACTAAAATAAGTCAGGCCCAGAAAGACAAACATCACATGTTCTCACTTATTTGTGGGACCTAAAAATCACAGCAATTGAACTCATGGAGATGGAATGAAAGGATGGTTACCAGAGGCTGGGAAAGGTAGTGGTGGGGTGGGGGAAATGTTTAATGGGCACAAAAAAAATAGCTAGAAAGAATGGTAAGACCTACTATTTGACGGCACAACAGGGTGACTATAGTCAGTAATAATTTAATTGTACATTTTAAAATAACGAAAAGAGTGTAATTGGATTGTTTTTAACACAAAGGATAAATGCTTGAGGGGATGGATACCCCGTTCTCCGTGATGTGATTATTACTCACTGCATGCCTGTATCAAAATATCTCATGTACTCCATAAATATATGCTGAGACCAGCTCGGTCGGGGAGACCCTAACCCAGTAGCGCTAGAGGAATTAAAGACACACACACAGAAATACAGAGATGTGGAGTGGGAAATCAGTGGTCTCACAGCCTTCAGAGCTGAGAGCCTCGAACAGAGATTTACTCAAGTATTTATTAACAGCAAGCCAGTGATAAGCATTGTTTCTATAGATTATAGATTAACTAAAAGTATTCCTTATGGGAAACAAAGGGATCTGCCTAAATAAGGAGATGGTTATCTGCAGCAGGAACATGCCCTTAAGGCACAGATCGCTCATGCTATTTTTTATGGTTTAAGAACGCCTTTAAGTGGTTTTCCGCCCTGGGTGGGCCAGGTGTTCCTTGCCCTCATTCCAGTAAACCCACAACGTTCCAGCGTGAGCATCATGGCCATCATGAACATGTCACAGTGCTGCAGAGATTTTGTTTATGGCCAGTTTTGGGGACAGTTTATGGCCAGATTTTGGGGAGCCTGTTCCCAACAAATATATACATCAACTATGTACTCACAACAAAATTAAAAATTAAAAAATAAATTTGGCATTATTATGTAAATAATGAGGGAACGATGAAGGATTTTAAGCACATGGTCATTTCTTTTTTCTTTTCTTTTCTTTTTTTTTGAAACTGAGTTTCACTCCTGTTGCCCAAGCTATAGTGCAGTGGCGTGATCTCAGCTCATTGCAACCTCCACCTCCGGGGTCCAAGCCATTCTCCTGCCTCAGCCTCCTGAGTAGCTGGGATTACAGGCCGACACCACCATGCCCAGCTAATTTTTTGTGTTTTTAGTAGAAATGGGGTTTCACCATGTTAGCCAGGCTGGTCTCAAACTCCTGACCTCAGGTGATCTGCCCACCTCTGCCTCCCAAAGTGCTGGGATTACAGGCATGAGCCACTGCACCTGGCCTGATCATTTCTTTATTTTAGAAAGAGCATTCTGTGTGGTAGATACATGCAGTGGAAGAGTATTCAGTAATAAAAAGGTACAAACTACAGATGCAAGAACATGGAGAAATCTTGAAAACATAATGTTGGGCCAAATAAGCCAGATATAAAAGAGTACGTACTGTATGATCCCATTTATATGAGATTTTGAACCGGAAAACTAAATTATGATGCTGGAAATCAGAATCATGGTTGCCTACAGGGGCTGGAATTGACTGAAAGTGGGCACAGGGAGCTTTCTGTAGTGATGGAAATATCATATATCTTGACTGGGCTGTGGGGGCGTGAGCATTTATCAAAACTCATGGAACTGTACACTTAGGATATATCATGTCTATGTCAGTAAATGCTACACAAGTAAAAGAAAAAGAAATCTCAGTTGGGGTCTGTATGGAGGGTGGATTGACAGAGAGTAAGGCTGAAGATTAACCTGTTTTTCAGGTGTTTTTTCCCCCCTCTTCTGTTAGAATATATTCAGTGCCTGCTCCATTACGTGACCAGTCTGCTGCAGGCCCAAGCACATGAGACCAAGACAGAGCTGAAGGATTCTATTTCCAAATAATGATTATGCCCCCTCCTTTTCCTGAAATGAGGAAAATTACAGAAGTCTGTCTACATGGAGTCTCTTTTTCCAGACTTCATTAAAATACCTGATAGCTGACCCCTCTAAGAAACACTAGACTCAAGTTGAATGAATATGTGGATCATCAGTCCATACAGCATAAGGCTTGCACAGAGGTTTGCACCAAAATGTGACAAGTATGGACACCAGAAAAACCCAGGGCCTTAGTGAAGCTGGGTAACTTGAGCAGCCCAATATCCGGTGCACCAGACAGAAATGCTTAAAGACCTAGATCCTATTATATGAGGTTGAATTCATTCAATTAAACAGCTTAAGCAGCTCGGATCAGCCGCTGGAACACTACTCTGCAGAGTGCTAAAACAATGGCCTGAGGGGCAGCTGAAGTTTACTTTCTCTTGTGTGAGGCCAGCTGGAGTTGCCTAGCACATCGCCAAGCTGGGGAGGGCCAACACCGCATAATTGCATTAAACCTGCCTGTTCTTTCCGGAAAGTACTTCCTGACCGCATCAAGGGAGGAAATTAGTTAAAGGAGTGCTTTCAAGTCTTAGGATACCACACCTATGTTTCAATCCCCCTACTCCAGTTTCTCAAAACCGCTATTATGCAAATAGAATCTGAAATTAGACTCCCCTGCCTATGGCTGATTTTACTATATTACACTTAATCTTTCTTCAGTGTTATTAAATTGACTTTTGTTGGGTGCAGCATTTGAGACAGCAGAAAATATGTTCGATTATATTTCTATAAGACTGAACCGGGGAGTCATTGGTTCCACTGCACTTTCTGAAGATCCTATCCTGCTTTTAAAGCCCACATTGAATATTAACCTCTTTCAAAAAGCCCTCCCAAGTCCTCATTATCACCAATTCAGGCTCTCACATCTCTCTTCCTCAAGTTCCTTTGATATTTTACCTTTATTTCTTTTATAGCACTTCTTCATTCATCCATTCATTCACTTAAGCATGTATTGAGTTCCCACCTTAAATTTGAAGCAGTGCTGAGCACTTGCATACATTATTTATTTAATCCTTACAATAATCCTTTCAACTAGGAAATATCATCCCCATTTTGCTGAAGAATCCTAAACTGTCAAGAGTTTAGGTAGCTTGCCAAAGGTCAAATGGCTTTAGCTGCAAAACCAAATCCCCTATTGCCAGGCCCAGTGTGCCTTGTATCAGGTATTTGTGTACTTGTCTATCTTCGTCACTTACCAAATATCTATTGGGGGCTTACTATGTGCTAGGTACCATTCAAAGCAACAAGGATACACACATGATTGACTCCTGGTCCTAAGAAGATAGATATATTTCCAATGGTCTATTCATCATGTTATTTATTTACTAATTCAGCAGACATTTACTGAACACCTACTATGTCCCAGTTACACTGTGTACTAAACATGGAGAATAGGCATAGACATATTTTCTGCCCTCAAGATAGTGTTTTATAGAGGCACAAGCAAATTGTCACTGGAGCATACAAAAATGAATAATTCATTGTGTATGAGAAATGTCAAGAAAGCTCCATAAGAAGATGTTATTACATTGGGCCTAAAAAGATAAGGAGAGTTTTTATAGATAGAAAAACGAAAAAGGGCATCCTAAAAAGCATCCTCATGGGCCAAAATATGGAGATTTAAAATTGCAGGGTAGCAACATAATATTGGGTGAGAATAACAAAGTTGAAAAACTGACACTATCTGACTTCAAGATTTAACATAGAGCTACAGTACCTAATACAGTGTGGTATTAGCTGAAAAATATAGACAAAGAGATCAATGGAACAGTATAGAGAGCTCAGAAATAGACCCATGCAAATATAGGCAACTGGTCTTTGACAAAGGAGCAAAGACAATACAATGGAGAAAGACAGTCTTTTCTCTGAATGGTTCTGAAACAATTAGACATCCACATGCAGAAAAATGCATACAGACAGAGACCTTACATCATTTACAAAAAATAACTCAACAATGAATCATAGAACTAAATGCAAAATTATAAGACTCCTAGAAGACAGCACAGGAAAAAATCTGGATGACGTCGGGTATGAAGATGACTTTTTAGATACAAAATTAAAGGCATGATCATAAGAAAAATAATTGGTAAGTTAGACTTAGTTAAAATTAAAAACTTTTGTTTTGTGAAAGACAATGTCAAAACAATGAGAAAACAAGCCGTAGCTTGTGAGTAAACGTTTGCAAAAGAAACATCTGATAAAGGACTGCTATCCAAAATACATGAAAAACTTATAAAACTCACTACATGAAAATGAACAATCCAAATGAGCAAAATACTTGAACAAACACCTCACCAAAGAAGTTATACAGATGGCAAATAAGCACATGAAAAGATCCTCGACATCATATGTTATCAGGGAAATACAAATTAAAACAACAATGAGGTAGCACTTACCCATCTATTACAATGGCCAAAATCCAGAACACTGACCATGCCAAATGCTAACAAGAATGTGGAGCAACTGGAATTCATTCATTGCTGGTAGGAATGCAAAATGTTACAGCCACTTTGGAAGACAGTTTGGAGGTCTCTTACAAAACTAAACACACTCTTACCATACAATGGAACAATTGGTCTCCTTGATATTCACCCCAAAGAAGTTGGAAATTTATTTCCATCCAAAAACCTGCACATGGATGTTTATAGCAACTTTAATTATAATTGCCAAAACTTGGAAGAAACCAAGATGTCCCTTAGTTGGTGAATTGATAAATAAACCACAGTACAACCAGACAATGGAATATTATTTATCGCTAAAAATAAATGAGCTATCAAGCCATGAAAAGACATGAAGGAACCTTAAATGCATATTACTAAGTGAAAGAAAAGAATCTGAAAAGGTTGCATACTGTATGATTCCAACTATATGACATTCTGGAAAAGGTAAAGCTATGGAAATAGTGAAAACCTCAGTGTTTGTTAGGTATTGAAGGGCAGGGATGGATGAAAATGTGGAACACAGAGGTTTTTTAGGGCAGTAAAAATACTCTGTATCATAGCATAATGATGGATACATGTCATTAATTTGTCTAAACTTATAAAATGTACAACAGCAAGAGTGAACCCTAATGTAAACCATGGACTTTGGACAATTATGATGTATCAATGTATGTTCATCAACTATAGCAAATGCACCACTCTGGTGGGGGATGTTGATAATGCGGGAGGCTATGTATGTGTGGGGGCTGGGAACATATGAAAAATCTCTGAACTTTTTGTCTTAATTATGCTGTAAACCTAAAACTGCTTTTAAAAAAAATAAATTCTTGAAAAATTTCAGGGTAGCTTAAATAGTACTATATGTTTGGAATGTGAGGTGAGAGGCAGGGAGTAGAGGGGGAGAACACTGGAAATGGTGGCTTGAATGCTTGATGGAAAGGAGCTTAGACCTGATCTTATATGGTGAGCCATTGGAGATTTCTGAGCAGAGGAGTGTATCTTTGTGTTCCATGGTGTGTGGCACATTGCCTTGTTCTTGGTAGCACTTTTTAGCATTTGTCACTTTCCTGGCACAAGAGGGGACTCTGGCCCCCAACCTGATGCCATCCTCTGTTTACACAGGAAAAAATAATTCCCCATCCTCTTGCATACAGCAATTTTCTTGCCAGCCTCTCTGCCAAATCCTCCCAGGTCTGTGAGCAATTTTTCTCTTTTAACTGAGGCCAAATTGCTGCCTCCATGTTGTTGTCACTGCTACAGATCCTACTAATTTCTTTTTTGAGAACAGAAGACAAATAAGTGCTGGTCCAGTGGAAGAAGCATTAGCCTGGGAGGCTTAAGGAACCAGAGTCCTAATCCCCACTCCACAAGTACCCAGAGTGTAACTTTGGACTGTATCCTATCTATAAAATGAATAGATGATCGCTACCTTTCCTTCCAACTTTCTGAGTGTCGGATTTTAAGTACAGGGTCAACGCTCTTCAGCCAGGCCAGAGATGGATATATCTGCAAAGTTCTGCTTTACCATGTGACAGAATAATTCTTTGTGATTGTAATCTGTTTTTATTCTCCCTGCACTTTGCCTCACGTCTCCACATTCCACCTCCTCCTTACCCATTCTAGGAAGATTGCCAGGAATGGTAGATCTCTGCCTAAAGGGAGTTTTGTGCTGCTAAGTTAGAAGCAGAAGTTGCTGAAGGAAATTCTCTCTGCCAGTGTTCTTTGAAATCCTAAATGCACCGAAGATACTAGGCTACTTGTTCCACTGGGATGCAGAGAAAAGAACTTCTTAGTTAGGATGACCATAAAATCGAGCTTCTGAAGAAGGACATTTTTGAATACAAGGTAACATCATTTAGAATTACCCTGGAAGCCCAGGCATAAACCAGGATGGTTCATGGCAAACTGTGTGATGTAGTCACCCTTCACCACCATCAAATTGAAGAAGAAATGTAAACTCACTTTCCACTCTCTTGTATGGACATCACTTATCAATCTTTACACTCTTTCCACTGAGCCCAGATGAGCCTAGAACCCCTCTCAACATAGTGCTCCTGACATTCACTACTCATCCATTGGTGTTGACCCTTGAGTTGTTATATTTTTATTACAGATATTCTTGTAATAAAAGCCAAATGTAGTGGATACCATGAAGCTCTGCACAGATCCCACCTAGGGGCTGATTAACCCGTCCCCTAGCTGCTAAGCTGGCTGGCTACTAATGGCTTACAGCTGGCCCCCTCACCAAGCATTGAACCTCTGCTGAAGGAAACTGGATTACCCAAGTTCATACCCCTTCCCAGGTGCACCAGAGACCAATGACTGGCTGATGCAGGGATACAAAGGCAAAACCTGTCTTTCCTCAACTTGAGTCGGGCCCCAAAGGGCATTCCAGCTCCAGAGCTTCCCATGGAATTAGCTCAGGCTGATGACAAGTCAGTTTCTCTTTTCATCCAATCTTGACTTCCTCACTTCATACATATGCATCCTTTAAGAGTCCTTCTCAATCAACCTTCTGCACACAACTCTCCATTTCAAGGTCTGTTTCCAGGGAGCCCCGTCTAAGCAACCAAATCCCCCCTATGCTATTAGCAGGAAGTAAACTCTGAGGTTAACTTCCTAATTTCTACCTTAATAACGTGGATCAATTGGCATACTTATTAAATTTAGTTGAAACTGGTTTAAAACTTCCCTGGAAAATGCGTATCCCTTCACTCTTTACACTCAGAAAAGTGAAAGTCCTCTCACTCTTTGATCTCTAGTGGAAACATTAGCTTAAAGAAACAGGGTTGCTACATGGTCTCACAGCCATATAGAGGAGACAGCAGATCTGAGTTTTACTTCTGCCTTTGCCACTAACCCTATGATGTACACAAATTACTTCTTTTCTTTAGATGGTCCAAATTTACATATAAAATATGAGGGTTACCAGAAAAATTATCCAAAACTTGGAAAGGAGGCAGAAAGTTTAGTTCCACATTCTTTCAATGTTATACAGGAAAAAAGAACAACCAAAGATTGTCTAGAGTAATGTATTTCATTCTTCTCACTACTTGCTATTAGATTTAGTACAATTGTTTTTTACTTGGTAGAGTTTTGTCTGGTAGATACGCAAATAATTTCTGTCCATGGAACAGATGACCACGAAGATGTATATCTCAGTTCTTTGTAACTAGTGAACTTTCCTAACATTTCATATATATATCTGACTTCTTAAATGTTCTTTGAACCAGTCCTAACATTTCAGTGATTCTCTTACTAATTAATGAGCTAAACAATTTTTTACATGTGGTCCATATTATATTTGCCTAAGAGTCATGATTTCACCTTTTTGAAAATGTACTTCCTCAGTCTTGATCTGCCCCATGATACTGGAAGAAAACCAATCCACACACCCACCTTGAGGACTCAGAATCTCATGGTACTAATGTAACACAAAGGCATCTAGGACTCCCTTCTGTAGAAACCTTTTGGACCATTTTAACTTTCAAAGAGTACTTAGCAATACCAGAGTAACCGTAGCCACCATCCTTGATCTCTGTGTGGCTGGGGCAGGGTTGGGAGAAAGAATAACACAACCAAGGCTTAGTGAGAGGGACTTTCCCAAAGTTTCCCAAGGTCTGAAAGACATAAACATTATCAGAGCTGAGATTCAAACCTGGGCCAGTCTAGCAGTAAAGGCAGTACCTTAACTACCACTCCTCATACCATCATGCTATGTCTCATGTGCCGATATTCCCAACATATCACATGTGCCCAACACATACACATTCAATGCATACCCCGCACAATTAAGAATTTTAAAGTACAGTTATTTCTAAAGGATCAAATTTATTTGATGAACCTCAGTTCAGAGCTCTGGAAAAGACAGACATCCTAGAGCCAAACAGGTCTATGCTGCATCCCATCGCTGCCATTTAGTGGCCAATTAGCAGTGTAACCTTGAACCAGAAATGAAAGCATCTGAGCTTCAGTTTCCTCCCCTGTCATATGCAAATAATCCTTATAGCTTGTTATAAGAATTAAACTAGAAAAAGCATGTTAAAGCACTTAACATGGAGTTTAGCCCAAAGATACCCCCACCCACTATGTCTTTCCTTCCCCTCTCAGAGAACCTGGAGGGCTTTGAGGGCTTGGCTGCGCTGCAGCTTCGCCCAGCCCCCACTCCAGCCACTCAGTGATCAAGGGATGGGAAAATCGCTCTCTTCAAACAGGTGTCACTGTTCTAAACCTACAGTCTCATTTCCTGATCGTGTCTTAATCTGCTCGTCGGTGGTGAAAGTTGATTTCTTGCACATTCTTATATCAGTGGGAATTTCTGCCCTTGGCTGACAGGCATTATGGGCTGGCTTTGACATACAGCCCTACAGGGCCTGAACAGCCCCTATTCTTTCCCAGTCCTGAAAGGGAGCTTTGTGCCAAGGATTCATTAAACTGCACTGCACAGCCCCTTCCTAAATGGGGCTCAATAATGAACAGTCGATTTAACTGGAAAAGCTGCTGGAGCTGTTAAATTAAAGGGAAATAAAGTGCACTTTAGGCTCAGTCTGCCAGAAGAAATGGTGACCTAAAAGGAAAATCTTCATTTTTATTGAATTGCAGTTTTTTAAAAAATCTAAAATGTCCAGGAAACTTCCCTGTGACAGGCAATGAGACATAAAAGCTCAGAATGCAGGCTTGAGGTAGTGCTTGCTTTTTGTTCACCAGAGTCATCCCAAAGTGAATCTTAGGCTCTTAGAGGATACGGAGGAATGATCTAATTTTAAGAAGGAAATAGGAGGAGACTCTGTTACATGCTACAAGAAGTATTGGTTAAAAAAATTTTTTTAAATATTTTGTTTAAGACTAGGCTTTCACTTTCATTCTTTGAACATTTGAAGGACCAAAGGCCATTCTTTTCAGTTTCTCTGCTGTTTCAGTCAGGGATAAGAAATATCTCTCAGAGGAAATCCAGTTCTTTCTTCATACACTACAAATCAGAGCTATATTTGATGTGAGTATTTTGCTTTGAAATCTGACTCAGTAGCCTCTCTTTTAGATTTTAGATTTTCACAAGTAGGTGTAAATCCTCTGAAGAATTTTCTCTTCAACTTCCTCTTCTAAGTTATAACTTCTTAGCATGGTGAGATAGAACTTTCACTAGTATATGCTGAAATGCTATGATTTCCAATAACTCATATGTGCGAGAAGCAAAAGCCACTGTGCTTTGGCAGAAAAAATAACCATATGGTGATCTTAGCTTTTCTCCACTAAGCTGCCATGAGCTGGGAATTCTTCTTAACATGCCTCTCTGTACTTCGTCTGTCTTCATATCTTTATATAGCCTGTTCCAGGGTATATTACAGATTTTATTACCCTAGTCAAGGTCTTTTCTGGCTTTCATCTTTAAGAATGTTTTTAACATCAAAAATGACTGTCACTTATCACAGATAATTTAAGGAGAAATCCGAAAAGCAGCATGAAAAAAATAAAGACCCACTTCCACGCTCATTGTTCAGGGTCACTGGAATCCAAATACAAATTTTCAGTGGCAAAGCTCTATCGAAAAAGCAAAACTTCCTTCCTAAGAAACTGTATGCTCTCTTTCTAGAACCCACTTCATTTTTTGAATTCTAAGCCATTGATTTAGTTTCTAGGATGCAGCATCAGGCAATTTAAAGTCACCTTGAAAATACTCTAAAATTGAAAAAATCGTACATGCATGTCTTTATTTTTAATAGTAACTATGATGATCCATTAAATAGTATTGTTTTATCCTTCATCTATCTACCATAAATGAGTCACAGTTGACCAGTATAAATCATGGGCCCTCCACAACATAAAATTCTGGATTCATAGCAAAACTGCTGCCTGTGACAACTTCTGGGAGAGACTATGTCCAAACCTACCCTAATGGTTATCAGAGTCTTCATCTTCACCAGAGCAACACATAAAGTTTTATTCATCTTACATTAAAAACTGCCAGACTCTAGAATATTATGCCATTCTGTGTGAATTCTGTGCACTTAATTACAGTTTGACATTTAGCTGTGGGGAGAATACTCATTAGAAAATGCATATATGGCCAGTCCACCTTCTGCATGTGGCATCAGCCATTCAAATGCACTCTTCCAGTCATGACTTATCCTTACATAAATAATCATCAACCTATTCAAAAGACATTTAGCCTTATAAAATGGGAGATAAGAGGACTTTCCAGATCTGCACTGATTGGTCTACAGTCAGACCACAAGTTAAGGAGATTGTTGGTATGTTATAGCTTGTATAGAGAAAAATGACTGGGAGGAGGAGGATGATCAAAATTAAACCATGAGAGAAAGGATGCTTCCATAAGGTTCAGAACATTCTTATAGCATAGAGTGAAAAAAAAAAGCCCTTTATTTTAAACAGTGTATAATCTTTCTGAGGAAAGGAAAGAAGGTATCCTGAGTGCCTGACAGATATTACGACAGGTAGAGATTTAATAAATATTTGTGACTGATGTAAAAGAAAGGAGAGAAGAAAGGGAAGATAAGAAAAGCAGCGGTGCAGGGGGAAAGGAGTGAGAGACAATGGAAAGAGAATGTTAGCCCAGGGAAAATTAGAAACAACTTTCTTTGAATAATTAAAGTACTGCATTTGAGAAAGAGATTAGACTTATTATTTCAAAAAACAAATACTTTAGCTGGAAGCCATGAATAAAAAGCTAGAAGAAAATAAATCTTAAATAAATTCATTATATTGAATTTCTTCAATATAATGAAGAAATTCACCACAGAACTAAGCATGAGATCAGCCATCTCAGAAGGCAGTGAGTTCCCTGAACTGAAGATAATCCAACATTAATTAGGTGTTTTATCTCAGATATTTTGTAGAGGTGATTACAAACACCAGATAATAAATATTGTTTCCTTGGTGTCCAATATCTGATAGATATTTTGCAAACACATACTGTTCTCTCTACTTATTCCCTTTCATTAAATCTTCGCAACCATGCCCGCTCCTACATTTGCAGGGCCCGAGGCAAGTGTACACATGCATGAAGGCCCACACACCGAATGTCTAAATAAAGTTTTATATCACACTAACAAACTGTGAAATAAAATATATTTGAAGGTTATAGATCCAGACAAGATGGAGTAAACACACTTCACTCTGCCTCTCCCACTGAAGGTAACTATTAAACCTGGACAGAATACACAAGGCAGCAATGAGGACCCTGAAGAGAAAATAGTAGTAGGTAGATTAAGGAAGACCAGAATCTGAAATACCACCAAATGGCAGTGCGCTTACCACTTTTTACCTCCGATGTTCTCCAGAATGGACTCATGGCCTGAAAATAGGAAGTACACAGTGTCATGGATGGAGAGCCATAGAAAAATTATTCTATTCTGGCTCAAGGAGCATCTTACTCAGTGAGAGTATTGAGGAATCCCTTTTTTTCTTTCCTTTTTTTTTTTTTTTTTTTTTAATTCTCTCATGCCCTAATCCCCAAGCAGTCTTGCAGTAGTGATGGTAGCATCAAGATGAGTGGCAGCAGTGGTAGAGGACTTGCAGGCAAGTAAAATTTTGAAGGATGGGAGAATTTTCCTTCCCAGTCAGAGCAACTATGTTCCTAAGAGAGTGTGACAAACTCAATTGCTTTCTTTTTCTTTCTGTTCTTCTGCCACTTGAACCTGGAAGTGGGCGCAGCCATAGCAGAGCAAGATAAATAAAGCCCAGCTGGCAGAGGGCTGGAAAAGAGATCCTGGAAATGGAAGAATACCAGGAACATAGATTGTGGAGAGAGAGGCGCTATGGGGAAAGTAACTTACCCTAAAGAAGAAGAAAGTTCTCAAGTCAATCATCTAAGCTTCCATCTTTAAAAAAATTAGAAAAATAGGATCAAAATAAGCCCAAAACAAGCAGAAGAAAACATATTTTTAAAAACAAAATTCAACAAAATTGAAAACAGGAGAATAGAAAGTCATTGAAACCAAAAGTGGTTTCCTTGAAAATATTAATAAACTTTATGAACCTCTAACAATACTGACAAATTAAAACGAGAGAAGACACAAATTACTAATGCAAGAAATGAAAGAGAGGATATATCTACAAATTCCACAGACATTAAAAGGATAATAAGAAAACACCACAAACAATTCTATGCACATACATTCAATAATTTAGATGAAATGGATGAAGCCCTCAAAAATCACAATCAAAACTCACTCAAGAAGAGGAAGCCCTATAGCTATTATAGAATTTAAGTCTATAACTTTAAATTGTCTGAAAAAGAAATCTCCAGAATCAGAATTTCACTGTTAAATTATATCCACCATTTAAAGAAGAAACAACATTGATTCTGTAATTGCTTTCAGAATGTAAAAGAGAAAGGATCACATCCCAAATTATTTTATGAGGCCAGAATTATCCTGATACCAAAACCAGAGAAAGACATTAGAAGAAAAGAAAATAGACCAATATCCTTCAGGAACATAGACACAAACCGAAATCAGCAATAGTTTTTTTTTTTTTTCATTATACTTTAAGTTCTGGGATACATGTGCGGGACGTGCAGGTTTGTTACCTAAGTACGCACGTGCCATGGTGGTTTGCTGCACACATCAAACTGTCATCTACATTAGATATTTCTCCTAATGCTATCCCTCCCCTAGCCCGCCACCCCCCGACAGGCCCCGGTGTGTGATGTTCCCCTCCCTGTGTCCATGTGTTCTCATTGTTCAACTCACAATTATGAGTGAGAACTTGCGGTGTTTGATTTTGTGTTCCTGTGTTAGTTTGCTGAGAATGATGGTTTCCAGCTTCATCCAAGTCCCTGCAAAGGACATGAACTCATTTCATATTTTTATGGCTGCATAGTATTCCATGGTGTATATGTGCCACATTTTCTTTATCCAGTCTATCACTGATGGGCATTTGGATTGGTTCCAAGTCTTTGCTATTGTAAATAATGCTGCAGTACACATACATGTGCATGTGTCTTTATAGTAGAATGATTCATAATCCTTTGGGTATATACCCAGTAATTGGACTGCTGTGTCAAACAGTATTTCTGGTTCTAGATCTCTGAGGAATTGCCACACTGTATTCCACAATGGTTGAACTAATTTACACTCCCACCAACAATGTAAAAGCGTTCCTATTTCTCCACATCCTCTCCAGCATCTGTTGTTTCCTGACTTTTTAATGATCACCATTCTAACTGGCGTGAGACGGTATCTCATTGTGGTTTTGAGTTGCATTTCTCTAATGATCAGTGGTGATGAGCTTTTTTTCATATGTTTGTTGGCTGCATAAATGTCTTCTTTTGAGAAGTGTCTGTTCATATCCTTTGCCCACTTTTTGATGGGGTTATTTTTTTCTTGTAAATTTGTTTAAGTCCCTTGTAGATCCTGGATATTAGCCCTTTGTCAGATAGATAGATTGAAAAAATTTTCTCCCATTCTGTAGGTTGCCTGTTCATTCTTTTGTTGTGCAGAAGCTCTTTAGTTTAATTAGATCCCATTTGTCTGTTTTGGCTTTGGTTGCCATTGCTTTTGGTATTTTAGTCATGAAGTCTTTGCCCATGCCTATATCTGAATGGTATTGCCTAGGTTTTCTTCTAGGGTTTTTATGGCTTTAGGTTTTACACTTAAGTCTTTAATCCATTTTGAGTTAATTTTTGTATAAGATGTGAGGAAGGGATCCAGTTTCAGTTTTCTGCATATGGCTAGCAAGTTTTCCCAGCACCATTTATTAAATAGGGAATCTTTCCCCATTGCTTGTTTTTGTCAGGTTTGTCAAAGATCAGATGGTTGTAGATGTGTGACATTATTTCTGAGGCCTCTGTTCTGTTCCATTTGTCTATATATCTGTTTGGTAGCAGTACCATGCTATTTTGGTTACTGTAGTCTTGTAGTATAGTTTGAAGTCAGGTAGCGTGATGCCTCCAGCTTTGTTCTTTTTGTTTAGGATTGTCTTGGCTATACAAGCTCTTTTTTGGTTCCAAATGAAATTTAAAGTAGTTTTTTTTTCTAATTCTTTGAAGAAAATCAATGGTAGCTTGATTGGAATAGCATTGAATCTATAAATTACTTTGGGCAGTATGGCCATTTTTACAATATTGATTCTTCCTATCCATGAGCAATGAATGTTTTTCCATTTGTTTGTGTGCTCTCTTATTTCCTTGAACAGTGGTTTGTAGTTCTCCTTGAAGAGGTCCTTCACATCCCTTGTAAGTTGTATTCCTAGGTATTTTATTCTCTTTGTAGCAACTGTGAATGGGAGTTCACTCATGATTTGCCTCTCTGTTTGTCTATTATTGGTGTATAGGAACGCTTGTGATTTTTGCACATTGATTTTGTTTCCTGAGACTTTGCTGAAGTTGCTTACCAGCTTAAGGAGATTTTGGGCTGAGATGATGGGGTTTTCTAAATAGATGATCATGTCATCAGCAAGCAGAGACAATTTGACAGCTTCTCTTCCTATTTGAATACCCTTTATTTCTTTCTCTTGCCTGATTACCCTGGCCAGAACTTTCAACACTATGTTGAATAGGAATGGTGAGCAAGGGCATCATTGTCTTGTGCCAGTTTTCAAAGGGAATGCTTCCAGTTTTTGCCCATTCAGTATGATATTGGCTGTGAGTTTGTCATAAATAGCTCTTATTATTTTGAGATACATTCCATCAATACTTAGTTTATTGAGAGTTTTTAGCATGAAGTGGTGTCGAATTTTATCGAAGGCCTTTTCTGCATCTATTGAGATAATCATGTGGTTTTTGTCGTTGGTTCTGTTTATATGATGGATTATGTTTATTGATTTGCATATGTTGAACCAGCCTTGCATCCCAGGGATGAAGCAGATTTGATTGTGGTGGACAAGTTTTTTGATGTGCTGCTGGGTTTGGTTTGTTAGTATTTTATTGAGGATTTTCACACCAATACCCATCGGGGATATTGGCCTGAAATTTTCTTTTTTTTTTTTTTTGAGTATTGCTTTTATTTATTTATTTATTTATTTATTTATTTATTTATTTTATTATACTTTAAGTTTTAGGGTACATGTGCACAATGTGCAGGTTAGTTACATATGTATACATGTGCCATGTTGGTGTGCTGCACCCAGTAACTCGTCATTTAGCATTAGGTATATCTCCAAATGCTATCCCTCCTCCCTCCCCCCACCCCACAACAGGCCCCGGTGTGTGATATTCCCCTTCCTGTGTCCATGTGTTCTCATTGTTCACTTCCCACCTATGAGTGAGAACATGCGGTGTTTGGTTTTTTGTCCTTGTGATAGTTTGCTGAGAATGATGGTTTCCAGCTTCATCCATGTCCCTACAAAGGACATGAACTCATCATTTTTTATGGCTGCATAGTATTCCATGGTGTATATGTGCCACATTTTCTTAATCCAGTCTATCATTGTTGGACATTTGAGTTGGTTCCAAGTCTTTGCTATTGTGAATAGTGCTGCTATAAACATACGTGTGCGTGTGTCTTTATAGCAGCATGATTTATAGTCCTTTGGGTATACACCCAGTAATGGGATGGCTGGGTCAAATCGTATTTCTAGTTCTAGATCCCTGAGGAATCGCCACACTGACTTCCACAATGGTTGAACTAGTTTATGGTCCCACCAACAGTGTAAAAGTGTTCCTATTTCTCCACATCCTCTCCAGCACCTGTTGTTTCCTGACTTTTTAATGATCACCATTCTAAATGGTGTGAGATGGTATCTCACTGTGGTTTTGATTTGCATTTCTCTGATGGCCAGTGATGATGAGCATTTTTTCATGTGTCTTTTGGCTGCATAAATGTCTTCTTTTGAGAAGTGTCTGTTCATATTCTTGGCCCACTTTTTGACGGGGTTGTTTGTTTTTTCTTGTAAATTTGTTTGAGTTCATTGTAGATTCTGGATATTAGCCCTTTGTCAGATGAGTAGATTGCAAAAATTTTCTCCCATTCTGTAGGTTGCCTGTTCACTCTGATGGTAGTTTCTTTTGCTGTGCAGAAGCTCTTTAGTTTAATTAGATCCCATTTGTCAATTTTGGCTTTTATTGCCATTGCTTTTGGTGTTTTAGACATGAAGTCCTTGCCCGTGCCTATCTCCTGAATGGTATTGCCTAGGTTTCCTTCTAGGGTTTTTATGGTTTTAGGTCTAACATTTAAGTCTTTAATCCATCTTGAATTAATTTTTGTATAAGGTGTAAGGAAGGGATCCAGTTTCAGCTTCCTACATATGGCTAGCCAGTTTTCCCAGCACCATTTATTAAATAGGGAATCCTTTCCCCATTTCTTGTTTTTGTCAGGTGTGTCAAAGATCAGATGGTTGTAGATATGCAGCATGGAATACTATGCAGCCATAAAAATGATGAGTTCATGTCTTTGTAGGGACATGGATGAAGCTGGAAACCATCATTCTCAGCAAACTATCGCAAGGACAAAAAACCAACCACCACATATTCTCACTCATAGATGGGAACTGAACAATGAGAATACATGGACACAGGAAGGGGAACATCACACACTGGGGCCTGTTGTGGGGTGGGGGGAGGGAGGAGGGATAGCATTTGGAGATATACCTAATGCTAAATGATGAGTTACTGGGTGCAGGACACCAACATGGCACATGTATACAATATGTTAACAAACCTGCATGTTTTGCACATGTACCCTAAAACTTAAAGTATAATAAAATAAAAAGTAAAAAAAAAAGAATGTGTAAGCAAAAACTCAGTTGTGTGTAAGAAAACCCAATTCCCCCTAAAGAAGAGAAAGAGCTGGAGTCCTTAAAAATTAACTTTCCCAGGCATTGTGAGGACTGTTCCTCTAGCTGTGAAGCTGCAAGGTCACTAGACAGATAATCTCAAGTCGTAAAACATGTTGTTCCTTGAAAAGTAAGAAATGATGTAATGTATGTCTTAATTGAATAACTGTCTTTGTTTCTAGCTTCTGTCTCCCCCTGCCCCATGAAATGCTTAAAAGGTAGCTTGACTCTTTGTTCAAGGCTCAGTCCTTTGGATGTTAATCCAACTGGGTCAGTGCACTAAATAATTAAATAATTCCTCCTCAAAAATAAATATATTGTTATGTGTGAGTCTGATCCTGTCATTATGATGCTAGCTGGTTATTTTGCCTGTTAGTTCATGCAGTTTCTTCATAGTATCGATGGTCTACCATTTGGTATGTTTTTGCAGTGGCTGTACTGGTATTTCCTTTCCATGTTTAGTGCTTCCTTCAGAAGCTCTTGTAAGGCAGGCCTGGTGGTGACAAAATCTCTCAGCATTTGCTTGTCTGTAATTGATTTTATTTCTCCTTAGCTTATGAAGCTTAGTTTGGTTGGATACGAAATTCTGGGTTGCGAATTGTTTTCTTTAAGAATGTTGAATATTGGCCCCCACTCTATTCTGGCCTGTAGGGTTTCTGCAGAGAGATCTGCTATTAGTCTGATGGGCTTCCCTTTGTGGGTAACCCGGCCTTTCTCTCTGGCTCCCCTTAATGTTTTTACCTTCATTTCAACCATGGTGAATCTGACAATTACGTGACTTGGGGTTGCTTTCTCAAAGAGTATCTTTGTGGTGTTCTCTGTATTTCCCGAATTTGAATGTTGGCCTGTCTTGCTAGGTTGGGGAAGTTCTCCTGGGTAATAGCCTGCAGAGTGTTTTCCAACTTGGTTCCATTCTCCCCGTCACTTTCAGGTACACCAATCAAACATAGGTTTGTTCTTTTCACATAGTCCCATATTTCTTGGAGGCTTTGTTTGTTCCTTTTCATTCTTTTTTCTCTAATCTTGTCTTCTCACTTAATTTCAGTAAGTTGATCTTCAATCTCTGATATCCTTTCTTCTGCTTGATCAATTTGGCTATCGATACTTGTGAATGTTTCACAACGTTCTCGTGCTGTGTTTTTCAGCTCCATCAGGTCATTTATGTTCTTCTCTAAACTGGTTATTCTAGTTAGCAATTCATCTAACTTTTTTTCAAGGTTCTTAGTTTCCTTGCATTGGGTTAAAACATGCTCCTTTAGCTCAGAGGAGTTTGTTATTACCCACCTTCTAAAGCCTACTTCTGTCAATTCATCAAACTTATTCTCTGTCCAGTTTTGTTCCCTTGCTGTCAAGGAGGTGTGATCCTTTGGAGGAAAAGAGGCATTCTAGTTTTTGGAATTTTCAGCCTTTTTGCCCAGGTTTTTCCTCATCTTCATGGATTTATCTACCTTTGGTCTTTGATGCTGGTGATGCAGATCTCTCAGATGGGGTTTCTGTGTGGATGTCCTTTTTGTTGATGTTGATGCTATTGCTTTCTGTTTGTTAGTTTTCCTTCTAACAGGCCTTTCTGCTGCAGGTCTGCTGGAGTTTGCTGGAGGTCCACTCCAGACCCTGTTTGCCTGGGTATCACCAGCAGAGGCTGCAGAACAGCAAAAATTGCTGCCTGTTCCTTCCTCTGGAATCTTCATCCCGGAGGGGTACCTGCCAGATGCCAGCCAGAGCTCTCCTGTATGAGGTGTCTGTTGACCCCTACTGGGAGGTGTCTCCCAGTCAGGAGGCACTGGGGTCAGGGACCCACTTGAGGAGGCAGTCTGTCTCTTAGCAGAGCTCGAGCACTGTGCTGGGAGATCCACTGCTCTCTTCAGAGTCGACGGGCAGGAACATTTAAGTCTGCTGAAGCTGTGCCCACAGCAACCCCTTCCCCCAGGTGATCTGTCCCAGGGAGATGGGAGGTGTTTTTTTTGTTTTGTTTTGTTTGTTTGTTTGATTTTGTTTGTTCGTTTTTTGTTTTTGAGATGGAGTCTCACTCTGTCACCCAGGCTGGAGTGCAGTGGCACAATCTCGGCTCACTGCAACCTCTGCCCCTCCAGGTTTAAGCAATTCTCTGCCTCAGCCTCCAGAGTAGCCGGGATTACAGGCGCGTGCCACCACGCCCAGCTAATTTTTTACATTTTTAGTGGAGACAGGGTTTCACCATCTTGGCCAGGCTGGTCTTGAACTCCTGACCTCGTGATCCACCCACCTCGGGCCTTCCAGTGTGCTGGGATTACAGGTGTGAGCCACTGCGCCTGGCTGGGAGTTTTATCTATAAGCCCCTGACTGACTGGGCCTTCTGTTTTTCTTTCAGAGATGCCCTGCTCAGAGAGGAGGAATCTAGAGAGGCAGTTTGGCTACAGCAGCTTTGCTGCACTGCAGTGGGCTCCGCCCAGTTCGAACTTCCTGGTAGCTTTGTTTACACTGTGAGGGGAAAACCACCTACTGTTTTTATTGCAGCACCAGTCACAATAGCCAAAATATGGAAAAAACTTAATTGTTCATCAACAGACAAAAGGATAAAGAAAATATGGTATATATACATGATGGAATACTATTTAGCTTTAAGAAAAAATGAAATCCAGTTATTTGTGGCAACTTGGATGCAACTGGAGGACATTATGTTACTTGAAATGAGTCAGGCACCTAAAGATAAATACCACATGTTCTTACCCATATGTGGGGGGTTAAAAAATTGATCTTATAGAAGTAGAGAGCAGAATATTTGTTGCTAGAAGCTGGGAAGGGTAAGGGGTAGGGACATGGGGAGAGATTAGTTAATAGATACAAGGTTACAGTTAGAAAGAATTAGTTCTAGTGTTTTACAGCATCGTAGGGTGACTATAATAAACAACTTATTGTATATTTTTAAATAGCTAGAAGAGAGGATTTTTAATATTACCAGTACAAAGAAATAATAAAGATTTGAGAGGATGGATATACTAACTGCCCTGATTTGATCATTACACATTGCGTACATGTATGGAAATATCATGCTGTACCCCATAAATATGTACAACTCTTATGTATCAAAAATAACAAAAGAACAAATAAAAAATAAATCATATATGTTTAAAATACATAAAGAGATAAACCAGATTAGGTTAAAAATAGAACTACCATCTGATCTACCAATCACACTACTGGATTGTATGGGAAATGAAATCGGTATTTCAAAGAGATATCTGCACTCTCATGTTCATTGCAGCACTGTTTACAATAGCCAAGATATAGAATCAAAATAAGTCTCCAAGAATGGATGAATAGATAAAGGAAAATCTGGTATATACACACAATGGAATACTATTCAGCCATAAAAGGATGAAATCTTATCATCTGCAATCACATAGATAGACCTAAGGACATCATGTTACGTGAAATAAGCCAGACACAGAAATACAAATACCACATGATCTAACTCATATGTGGAATCTTAAAAATAAAAGTTGACATCATAGAAGCAGAGAGTGGAACAGTGTAACAGTGGATACCTGAGGCTGAGGAGGGGAGCAAAGGAGGGGAGGATGGGGAGAGGTTGATCAACAGGTAGAAGCTACAATTCAATAGGAGCAATAAGTTCTGATGTCTGTTGCCCAGTAGAGTGACTATAGTTAACAGAAAGGTATTATATATTACAAATAGCTAGAAGAGAGGCTTTTGAATGTTCTTACCACAAAGACATGATAAATGCATGAGATGATAGGTAAACTAAGTACCCTGATTTAATTATTATACAACATATATATTCATGGAAACATCACATTGTACCACACAAATATGCACATTTAAAAATCAAATTAAAAAAATTAAAACAACCGACTATGGACAAATGAGCTTATGCAGCCCCACTTGCCCTAAGAGAAATATAGATTTATGATACCCAATTATAATAAAGATAAATATGCTGATTCATGTATACTTTATGCCTGCACTTGTAACTTATAAACGGAGCTTCCTACCACTTTCAGTTTGAGGTCTCCTGGTTTGTGAACTGTTCTGTTGTATGCACAATACACTTTTTTAAAATTTCTAGTTTTCAGCTGGCACCACCCAGATCAATAAACTGACTCAGCACAAGAAGATAGCTTGGACTCCCTATGATTTCATCTCTGATCTGACCAATCAGCACTCCCGGCTCACTGGCTTTCCCCCACCCACCAAGCTGTCCTTAAAAACTCTGATCTGATCCCCAAATGCTCAAGGAGACTGATTTGAGTAATAATGAAACTCCAGTCTCCCAAAAAAAAGAAAAAATTCTAGTTTCATCTAATTTTATTCTTGACAGAAGAAAGAGAAAAAAATGTGAGAAGCCATTATGGAAAGTGGGTAAAGGAGCATTCTAAAGGAACCTAATATAATTGCCAGACAGTGTCTCAGGTTTAATTGAAGTTGTTAATTACTAATTTATGTGAAATAAATCTGCCTAGTTCTCTGCTCTTAGATTTATGATCTTGGCCAAGTTACTTCAGTAAAGAATGTTAGTTTCATTATGTAAAATGGTGGTGATAAAACACTTACCTCATAGTAGTGTTTTGTGGAACTTAGTGCTGCCAAACAGATTTCTTTCCTCGATATGCTACATATAAAGTCCCAGCTCAAGTCTCCTTCCAACTTCACTTCAATGTGTCCTCTAATCCAGCCCACCTAAGAACTCTAAGCCCTGAGTCCCTAAGGGGAAAAGCTCTAACCAGAGGTACCACAGATCACTAAAGACCTATCCCCACAGCAAAGGCAAAGGAAGAACTCTTGGAGTCCCCATCTATAAAGGAGGTCAGTTTTAAAGTTGGGAGAGGAGGAAGTTGAAGAAAGGGCCAAGTCAGTGGATTCTAGCACACAGAGAAGGTGTGGATGGACAGCACTATGCTTCTAGACAGGTGACGTGGATGAAAGAAGGACAGAGGGGCAAGGAGTAGACTTGCAGAGGTTAGGGTAAAAAAAATTATGGTAATTAGAAGGTTTGGGGGCCTGTTTTCCAGAATTCTGAGGTAGGAAGTGTCTTCCTAGGTGTTTATGTTTTTCATTTACTTACTTTAGGTATCAGTGGTCTTCAAACTGGTGTGTTACATACACCTAAGGATGTGAAAAGATTCTTCAAGAGTACTCAGATACTTGTAGCTCTAACAAGATATATATCCATATCCTAAATTCCATGTGGGTTCTTTCTTAAAATTGATAGTAGAGGCTCATTTCCTGTCCTAGGCTCTCATGATTGTCTTCCTTTTATTTTTTAAAAAAGCAAGGCATAGCCCTTCTCTTTTTCTTTCCCCTTTTCCTAATCCTTTTCCCTTTCTCTTTATTTCCTTTCCCTTCTCTTCCTGAACAATTCACTTCTAAAGCATTTAGGTAAGGCAGAGCAAAGTAGAAGTCTGTCTTGGCAGTGCAACAATGGGTCAGGGTGAAGAAAGGGAGCCGTAGTGGTCCATGGTCAGATGTCGGAGCCCAAGCAGGGTGAGAGGTATTAAGCCTGGGAGGCAGCCTGATGTTGGCAAGAAGGAAGTTCATTGGACTGGAGTTCACTGTGGAGTGTCAGAGCCAGAGCACAATGAGGAATGGGGAATGACATGATTTGTCCAAGCAAGTAAGGCAGGCATCCATGGAGAGGGGAGGCCCAGCATAGAGTGTTGAAGAGGATGGAAGAGGTCATTCCTGTAGGAGACAGAGATGGGAAATTGGCTTTATACAGGGAGATGGATCAAAAATTAAACATATTAAGGATAAAAAGAGCCAAGATTCTCCCTTTCAGAGAAGACAGGTATAAATATTGAAATGTAGGGGAAAGAAACTAAAATAGTCCCTGCTGTATTGGATTAGAATTGGAGGCTTTGCTATGAACTTTTGGTTTCCAGTACATGCACACATATGTAGAAATATAGACATAAATGTGTGTTCCCTGGTCCTTTCCACCAAGATAGTCTGGAAACAGCAGTAGCCCAATAGTAGTGAGCACACCTGGCACTTAGATCTTGACTCCTTGGATAACTGGCTGATTTTAATATTGATGAGGGAAAGCACAAAATGAGCCTGGAACATCTTTTGTGCCAGAAGAGACATGCTCAAAAAATGATGAAGATTTGTCCAAAGGACTCAGAAGCCAGCTTGAGGAGGTTGCCACTGGCTAAATAGAGAACAACTTGAGCATCAAAATAAATAATGATCATGATGTATTATAATCCATTCAATAAGGCCAAGTGTGGTGGCTCATGCCTGTAATCCCAATACTTTGGGAGGCTGAGGCGGGCAGATCACCTGAGGTCAGAAGTTAGAGACCAGTCTGGTCAATATGGTGAAACCCGGTCTCTACTAAAAATACAAAAAAATTAGCCAGGCATGGCGGCCGGCGCCTATAATGCCAGCTACTTGCGAGGCTGAGGCAGGAGAATCTCTTGAACCCAGGAGGCGGAGGTTGCAGTGAGCCGAGATCAAGCCATTGCATGCCTGGGCAACAAGAGCGAGACTCTGTCTCAACAACAACGACAAAAATCCGTTCAATAAAATCGAATACCATAAATCCAAACAGACACTCATAGGTATATGAATAAATTAAAGGTTTGTTAAGAAATTGAATGTTTACAAAGCTTTAAAATACCTTTCCACAAATATGTATTTTGTGTAAAATGTAAGAGTAATTTTACAGTGGATATGTAACTTGACAGAGGGTACAACTTAAGTGATCAGCGTAAACATCATCAATTAAGGGAGAGATTGAAATCTTATATCATTGATATAAGAATGCATTGAGAATACAGAAACATCTCTGAGATATTTCTGCCTAAAATGCATAATCTGAATCTAACATGAGAAAATATTAGACAAACCCAAATCAAGGAACATTCTACAAAGTAGCTGGCCTATAATCTTCAAATTGCCAAAGTCATGAAAGAAGGAAAGACTAAGGAACTGTTCTAAAATGAATAACACAAAAGAGACAGGACACCTAAATGCAAGGAGTGATAAGGAGCAAATTCTGGTGTAACTTGAATAGGATCTAAGAAATATATAGTAATAATATACCAATGTTAATTTCCCAATGTTAACTCTTGTACTGTGCTTGTGTACAAGAATGGCCTTCCTCACAAGAAAGTTACACTAAAGTATTTGGGAGTGATGAGACATCATGTCATAACTTACTCTCAAATGGTTTATACCCACAAAAAAAATCTTTGTATTGTATCTCAACTCTTTGGTAAGTTTGTGATTATTTTGAAATAAATAATAATATAATAATAATAAAAATGGAGATGATTAATCTCAAATCTTAAGACAGTGTATTGTCATGAAGTGTAAAATGTCAAGGGCATCAAAATGAAGAGATCATGTTACAAGTCCTTCAATCAAGGCACTGTGAAGTCCACCATCCCATCCATCTCATGAAGAAATGCATTTACAAATATGACTCTATCTCTCATCTTTAATAATCATTAATTAAGTTGCTTAATATTTATGTTGATTTGATCAGTTAATAATAGAAATGATAAAGCAAAAAGAAAGGTTTTGATACTTTGAAGCTTTATCGTCATTATGGTCATAAGAAATTTTATAATATTTATACATACACATGAATATATACATTTGTTGCAAAAAACTATGACAGGATAATCTACAAAGAGACTTTCAATATTTTACTTAAGAATAAAATTATTTTAAGGCAGTGGAAAAGAAATAAGAAAAAAGATGAACACAAAATTTTCAAATATTGAAAGAGAGCTTGTTCATTTATTTTATTTTTATTTTTATTTTTTTTGAGGTGGAGTCTCGCTGTCTCCCAGGCTGGAGAGCAGTGGCTGATCTCGGCTCACTGCAAGCTCCGCCTCCTGGGTTGACGCCATTCTCCTGCCTCAGTCTCCTGAGTAGCTGGGACTACAGGCGCCCGCCACCATGCCCGGCTAATTTTTTTTTGTTCACCGCGTTAGCCAGGATGGTCTTGATCTCCTGACCACGTGATCCACCCTCCTTAGCCTCCCAAAGTGCTGGGATTACAGGCGTGAGCCACCGCGCCCGGCTGTTCATTTTTTTTTAAATTGATGATAAGTAAGTTTCTTTTTTCTTTTCTTCTCCTTTTTTTTTTTTTTTTGAGACGGAGTCTTGTTCTGTCACCCAGGCTGGAGTGCAGTGGCATGGTCTTGGTTCACTGCAACCTCTGCCTCCTGGGTTCAAGTGATTCTCCTGCATTGGCCTCCTGAGTAGCTGGGATTACAGGCGCCCACCACCACGCCCAGCTAATTTTTGTATTTTTAGTAGAGACTAAGTTTCACCATGTTGACCAGGCTGATCTCGAACTCCTGACCTCAGGTGGTCCGCCTGCCTCACCCTCCTCCCAAAGTGCTGGGATTATTAGCATGAGCCACCGTACCCAGCCAATGCTGTTTCAAAATACATGAGTTTCATAAAAATTTGCATGGATTCATTTCAGAGTCATAAAGTAGTTTCTTTCTTAAAATGTCAATATTTGTAATGTATTTTAAGAATACATTCCTTGCAATATCTAAACGTATATGAAAATGGCAGATGTCAACTTGAAAATATGTGAGGGGGTATGAAGCTGTTTAAAATTCCTTTAGGGAGAGGCCAGGTGAGGTGGCTCACAGCTTATAATCCCAGCACTTTGGGAGGCCAAGGTAGGTGTGATAGCTTGAGGCTAGGAAGTAATTCAAGACAAGCCTGTACAACAAAGTGAGACCTCATCTCTACAAAAATAAATAAATAAATAAAAATTAGCCAGGCATGGTCTTAGTCATGCCACTGCATTCCAGCCTGAGCAACAGAGCGAGTCCCTGCATGAAAATAAATAGATAAAATAAATAAAATAAAATTCCTTTAGGGATACGCCAGCAAAACTTTTGAAGATTTCTGCTCTAGACTACATATATATGATCAAACATGTTCTCACATTTAATGGAAGATAAACATATATATCAGCATTATACAACAAAAGTTCTCATACAAGCCACAAATGCAAGGCGCATATGTAGCTTTAGGTTTTCTAGCCACATTTTTAAAAGGAAAAAGAAACAGAAAAAAATTTTAAGAACGTATTTTATTTAAACTAATATACCAAAAATACTATCATTGCGCAGAATGCAATCCATGTAAAAAATAGTGATTTTTACTTTTTTGTCCTAAGTTTCAAAATATAGTGTGTGTTTTATACTCAGAGTACATCTCAATTTAGACCAGCCACATTTCTTTTCTTTTCTTTTTTCTTAACTTTTAAGACCAGGGGCATATGTGCAGGATTGTTACAAAAGTAAACTTGGGTCATGGAGTTTTGTTGTACAGATTATTTCATCACCTAGGTATTAAACCTAGTACCCATAAGCTATTTTTCCTGATCCTCTCCCTCCCTCCTCCCACCCTTCACCCTCTGATAGGTCCCAGTGTGTGTTGTTCCCTTCTGTGTCCATGTGTTTCCATCATTTAGCTCCTACTTACAAGTGAGAACATGTGGTGTTTCATTTTCTTTTCCTGCATTAGTTTGCTAAGGATAATGGCCTCCAGCTTCATCCATGTCACTGCAAAGGACATGATCTCATTCTTTTTTATGGCTTCATAGTATTCCATGATGTATATGTATCACATTTTCTTTATCCAGTCTATTATTGGTGGGCATTTAGATTGACGCCATGTCTTTGCTATTGTGGGTAGTGCTGCAATGAACATACACGTACATGTGTCTTAATAATAGAACAATTTATATTTTGGGGGTACGTACCTAGTAATGGGATTGTTGGGTCGAATGGTATTTCTGTCTTTAGGACTTTAAGGAATTGCCCCACTGTCTTCCACAATGGTTGAACTAATTTACACTCCCACCAACAATGTATAAGTGTTCCTTTTTTTCCACAACCTCACCAGCATCTGTTATTTTTCTACTTTTTCATAGTAGCCATTCTGACTGGTGCGAGATAGTATCTCATTGTGGTTTTGATTTGCATTTCTCTAATGATCAGTGATGTTGAGCTTTTTTCATATGATTTTTGGTCACGTGTATGTCTTCTTTTCAAAAGTGTCTGTTCATGTCCTTTGCCTGTGTTTTAATATAGATGATACATATTAGACCTTTGTCAGATGCATAGTTTGCAAAAAATTTCCCCCATTCTGGAGGTTGTCTGTTTAATAGTTTATTTTGCTGTGCAGAAGCTCTTTAGTTTAATTAGATCCCATCTGTCAATTTTGCTTTTGTTGCAGTTGCTCTTGGTGTCTCCATCATGAAAGCTTTGCCTATGCCTATGTCCTGAACGGTATTGCCTAGGTTGTCATCCAGAGTTTTTATAGGTTTGGGTTTTACATTTAAATATTTAATCCATCTGGAGTTAATTTTCTATATGGTGTAAGGAAGGTAGACCAGCCACATTTTAAGTGCTCAAAAACCACATGTCACTACCATATTGGAGAGTACAGGTATATCTTCAAAACCTAGTAATTCTGGCACATCGAATTTTTAAATTCTTTTATTTTTTTATGAATAGGAAGTAGAAAAGTTTAAACTTCTATATGAAGACATGAGATGAGAATTAGCTATAATTAAAATAATTTTATGATAAAACTGGTTTTAACTACAATAATAAATGAAACATACTGAATTGGAAAGCAATCATGAAAAAATCATCCATGGATTTGATCCACTGTAGCTTGAAAATTTTGGCAGCCTCAGCACACATTCCAATTGCATTTAAAGCAATCAGCATCACCTACCTATATAGTGTAATGTCTACTTCATTAGCTGTTCAGAGGAGCTTTTCTTTTCTCTAATGATACAACCCTAGGTATTAGTTTTTAGAATGGTTAAAAAGAATTTCTTACATTTAAATGTATTTTTTAAAGACTTGTTTGGCATTGGTATTTTTTACCAGCCTCTCACTTTGCTTCGTTTCCAGACTCCTCTCAAAGGCAATATGCTTTTTAAATAATCAGATAAAAGGTATAATCATTAGACAAAAATTGTCAGTATTCCCACCGCCTCACTCTATGACAAAGATTCAGAGACAAATTTGAATGCTCAGAGAAGTTGCTTGCAAAGGGGCCAGCTTCCAAAAGAATGCATGCACTGAATAAAAACTATAGCAATATTTACAGACAAAAAGAACAAAGTTAGTGTTGTTTTGTCCATTATTGTCATTGAAAGAAAAACAGTAGCTTCTCATGTGATTATTGTATATGCAAGGGGTGCTACACAACTGCTAAGGTCAGCATTGCAAGCAGTGAGCCATATAGTTGTTTTCTAAGTGGAAGTCAGTAACTTAGAAGAAATAAACCAAATCCTTCATCTTTCATCTATGATAGGAATTAATGCTAAGCAAAACTATTAATTAGTTTAAGAAAAGATAAAGTGTTGTTTCATGGTTTATCTCAAATTACAAAGTGTTCTCTGGACTGTGGTTCATTACATAGTTGTTTGTTCTTATTTGTGAAAAGTGTTAGGGTAAGGTCAGGATATCACTTTTCTTTTCTCATCTGCCTGAATTCAGCATACCTTAACAGAATTTATAAAGTACAAGAAGAGCAGTGGAACACACAGGCACATTCTTAAGCAGATGTATTTTAGGACTCCAAAATTTAAAATATGAAGCTAAGGATCTGAAAATCAATTCCCTTAAAATTATCCATGATTACAAATACTTATTCTTGTTTCTAAGAGTTTTCTAGTTTTGACTCTTATATTTGGAGTTATTCTTCAGTTGAGTTAATTTTTGTATATGGTGTGAGTTCAGGGCTTAACTTTATTCTTTTGCCTGTGGATATCCAGTTATCCCACACCATTTATTTTTCTTTTTCAATTGAATTGTCTTGGCACTTTTTACAAATACCAATTGACCATAAGCATAATGGTTTATTCCTGGACTTTCAGTTCTATTCTATTAATCTGTATGTCTATCTTTAGATATGACACCAAAAGCACAAGAAATAGAAAAAAATAGAATGAGCTTCATTAACATTTAAAACATGTTGCTGCAAAGAATAGTATCAATAAAGTAGAAAGACAACCCACGAATGGGAAAAAAATTTGAAAATCATATATCTGAAAAGATATTTGTATCCAGAATATATACTAACTCTTAAAATTCAAAAATAAAAAGGCAACACAGTTTTAAAATGGGCAAGTGATTTGAATAGGCAGTTCTCCAAAGAATATATACAAATGGCCAATAAGCATAGGAAAAGATATTCAACTTCGTTGGTACAAATAAAACAGCAATGAGTTGTGACTTTATATTCTCTGGGATAGCTAAAGTAAAAAAGAAAGACAATAACAAGTGTCAGTAAGAATGTGGAGAATTGAAACACTCACACATTTCTGGTGAGAATACAAAATGGTGCAGCCACTTCAGAAAACAGTTTGGCAGTTTCTAAAAATATTAAACATGAAAGTATTAGAGGAGCAAGATTATGGACTAGAAGGCCCTACCAATCATCCTCCCCATAAGGACACCAGTTTAACAGCTATCTATACAAAACAAGCATCTTCATAAGAACCAAAAATCAGGTGGGCACTCACAGTACCTGGTTTCAACTTCATATCACTGAACGAGGCACTGAAGAGTCAGAAAAAAAAAAAAAAAAAAAAAAAAGAACAGTCTTGAATCATCAATACCATCCCCTCACTCATCACCCAGCAACAGTGGTATGATGTGGAACACATCTCTGGGCACTAGGGGGAGGGAGAGAGCAGCAATTCTGAGACATTGAACTCAGAGCTGCCCTATGATAACAGAAAATAAAACCAGAACAAACTCAGCTGATGCCCACCCACAGAGGGAGCAATAAACCAGCCCTAGCCAGAGGGAAATCTTGGCTCTTGGATGGCATTTCTGGACCTGCCCTGGGCCAGAAGGGAGCCCACTGACCTGAAGAGTGAATCCTAGGCCAGGCTGCATTCACCACAAGCTGACTGAAGCACCCTCAGGCCTTAAGAGAACATCAGTGGTAGTCTGGCAGTACTCCCCATGCACCTGTGATGGCAGTGGCTACAGGTGAGGCTCCTCTGCCTTTGGGAAGAAAAGGGAAGAGTGGGAAGGACTGTGTCTTGTAGTTTGAGTGCCAGCTCAACTGCAATACAATAAAACACCAGGTAGACTTCTAAGGTTTTTGACTGTAATCACTCCCAGACGGGACCTGTCTCTCTCACTCCCAGACATCACCTCTGGACCCACCTGGAGCCTCGCAGAGCTCACCACCCTGAAGGGAAGAACGCAGGCCTGGCTGGCTTTGCCACCTGTTGATTGTAGAGCCCCAGGGCCTTTAGCAAACATAGGCCATAGCTAGGAAATGATTACAGCGGGCCTTGGGAAAGACCCAGTATTGTGCTGGCTTTAGGTCTAACCCAGCACAGTCCCATTAGTGGTGACCACAGTGGTGCTTGAGTCACTCCACTCCCAGTTCCATGTGGCTCAAAATAGAGAGAGACTCTGTTTGTTTGGGGAAAGTAATAGAAGAGAACAACAGTCTCTGTCTGGTAATCCAGAGAATTCTGGATCTTATCCAAGACCATCAAGGCAGTACTTCTACAAGTCTGCAAGAACCACAGTGTTACTGGACTTGTGGTGCCTCCTAAAGCAGTCACAGGTTGGATCACAACAACCAAATTCTTTTGAATATCTGGAAAACCTTACCAAGAAGGATGGGTACAAACAAGCCCAGACTGAGAAAACTACAATAAATACTTTACTCTTCAATGTCCAACACAGATGAACACCTAAAGGTATCAATAATTTATAAACAGAAAAACATGACCTCTCCATGTGAACTAAATAAGGCAGCAGGGATTAATCCTGGAGAAACAGAGATATGTGACCCTTCAGACAGAGAATTCAAAATCTGTTTTGAGTAAACTCAAAAGAAATTCAAGAAAACACAGAGAAGGAATTCAGAATTCAATCAGGCAAATTTAACAGAGACTGAAGTAATTAAAAAGAATCAAGCAGATATTCTGGAGCTGAAAAATGCAATTGACATATTGAAGAATGTATGAGAGTCTTTTAACAACAGAACTGATCAAGCAGAAGAATTAGTGAGCTTGAAGACAGGCTATTTGAAAATACACAGTCAGAGAAGACAAAAAGAAAAAGAATAGAAACCAATGAAGCACACCTACGGGATCTAGAAAACAGTCTTAAAAGGGCAAATCTAAGAGTTATTGGCCTAAAAGAGGAGATAGAAAAAGAGTTAGGGGTAGAAAGTTATTTAAAGGGATAATAACAGAGGACTTCCCAAACCTTGAGAAAGATATTAATATCCAAATACAGGAAGGTTATAGAACACCAAGCAGATTTAACCCAAAGAAGACTACCTCAAGGCATTTAATAATCAAACTCCCAAAGGTCAAAGATAAAGAAAGAATCCTAAAAGAAGCAAGAGAAAGGAAACAAATAACATACAATAGAGTGCCAAAATATGTGGCAGCAGACTTTCAGTGGAAACTCTACAGACCAGGAGAGAGTGGCATGACATATTTAAAGTGCTGAAGGATGAAAACTTTTACCCTACAATAGTATATCTGGTGAAAATAGTCTTCAAACATGAAGGAAAAATAAAGATTTTCCCAGACAAACAAAAGCTGAGGGATTTCATTAACACCAGGCCTGTCCTACAAAAAATGCTAATAAGAGTACCTCAATCAGAAAGAAAATGACATTAATGAAAAATAAGAAATCATCTGAAGATACAAAACTCACTGGTAATAGTAAGTACACAGAAGCACAAAATATTATCACACTGTAGTTGTTGTCTGTAAACTAATCTTAAATAGAAGTACTAAATGATGAACCAATCAAAAATAATACAACAACTTTCAAGACATAGACAGTACAATAAGATGTAAATAGAAACAACAAATATTTAAAACTAGGGTGACAAAATTAAGACAGAGTTTTTATTAGTTTCCTTTTTGCTTGTTTGTTTATGAAAATAGTATTAAGTTGTTATCAGCTTACAATAATGGGTTATGAGATAGTATTTGCAAGCCTCATGGTAATCTCAAACCAAAAAACATACAACAAATACACAAAAAATAAAAAGCAAGCAATTAAATCATATCACCAGAGAAAACTGTCTTCACTAAAAGGAAAACAGGATGGAAAGAAAGGAGGAAGAGAAGGCCACAAAACAATCAGAAAACAAATAACAAAATGACAAAAGTACATTTTTACTTATCAATAATAACACTGAATGGAATTGACTAAACTTTTCAGTCAAAAGACATAGAGTACTTGAATGGATTAAAAACAAACAAGACCCAATAATCTGTTGCCTACAAAATAGACACTTCACATATAAAGAAATATACAGACTGAAAACAAAAGGATGGAAAAGTGTATTCCATGCCAATAGAAACCAAAAAAGAGCAGAAGTAGCTATACTTATATCAGACATAGATTTCAAGACAAAAACTATAATAAGAGACAAAGGAGGTCACTATATAATGATAAAGGGGTCTGAATTGCTAAAAAGGATATAACAATTTTAAATATATACGCATCCAACATTGAAGCACCCATATACATAAAACAAATATTATTAGAGCTCAAGAGAGAGATAGACTCCAATATAATAATAGCTGGAGACCCTAACACCCCACTTTCAGCATCGGAAAGGTCTTCCAGACAGAAAATCAACAAAGAAACATTGGACTTAATCTGCACTATATACCAAATGGACCTAATAGATATTTACACAACATTTCATCCAACAGCTGCAGAATATCTTTTCCTCAGCACAAAGATTATCCTCAAGGATAGACCATATGTTAGGTCATAAAACAAGTCTTAAAACATTCAAACAATTGAAATAATATTAAGCATTTTCTCTGACCATGATGGAATGAAGCTAAAATAACAAGAGGAATTTTGGAAACTATAAAAATACATGGAAATTAAACCATATGCTCCTGAATGACCAGTGAGCCAATGAAGTAATAAAAAAGGAAGTGGAAAATTTTCTTGAAGCAAATGATAGTGGAAACACAACAGACCAAAACCTGTGGGCTACAGCAAAAGCAGTACTAAAAGGGATATTTACAGCTATAAGTGCCCACATCAAAAAAGAAGAAAAACTGCAAATAAAAAACCTAACAATACATCTTAAATAACTAGAAAAGCAAGAGCAAACCAAACACAAAATTAGTAGAAGAAAAGAAATAATAAAGATCAGAGAAGAAATAAGTGAAATTGAAATGAAGAAAACAATAGAAAAAAATCAATCAAACAAAAATGGTTTTCTTGAAAAGTTAAGCAAAATTGACAAAGCATTGGCCAGACTAACTAAGAGGGAAGATCGAAATAAATAAAATCAGAGATGCAAAAGGAGACATTATAACTGATACTGAAGGAATTCAAAGGATCATTAGTGGTTACTATGACCAACTCTATGTCGTTACATTGGGAAATCTAGAAAAAATGGGCATATCCTAGACATATACAACACACCAAGATTAAACCATGAAGAAATCCAAAACCTGAACAGACCAATAACAAGTAATGACATCAAAGCTGTAAGAAGTCTCCTAGTAAAGAAAAGCCCAGGACCCAATGGTTTTACTGCTGAATTCTACCAAACATTTAAAGAAAAACTAACACCAATCCTACTCAAACTATTCTGAAAAATAGAGGAGGAGGGACTACTTCCAAACTCATTCTGCAAGGCCAATATGACTTTGTTATTAAAGCCAGACAAAAACACATTAAAAGGCCAAGTGCAGTGGCTCACACCTGTAATCTCAGCATTTGGGGAGGCTGAAGTACGTGGATCATCTGAGGTCAGGAGTTCAAGACCAGTCTGGCCAACATGGCAAAATCCAGTCTCTACTAAAAATACAAAAATTAGCTGTCATGGTGGTGGGTGCCTGTAGTCCTGGCTACTCAGGAAGCTGAGGCAACAGAATTACTTGAACCTGGGAGATGGAGGTTGCAGTGAGCCAAGATTGTGCCACCACACTCCAGCCTGGGCAACAGAGCAAGACTCCCTCTCAAAAAATACATAAAAAATAAAAAACACATTAAAAAAGGAAAACTAGAGGCCAATATTTCTGATGACTTTTTGTTTGTTTGTTTTGTTTTTTGTTTTTTGTTTTGAAACTGGGTCTTCCTCTGACACCCAGGCTGGAGTGCAGTGGCATGATGATCTCAGCTCACTACAGCCTCGACCTCCCAGGCTCAAGCAATTCTCCCAGGAGCCTCCCAAATAGCTGGGACTACAGGCACATGCGACCAAAATGTGATTTCTCACCTGATCTCCCTAGTCCCCACTCTGACTGGTGTACCATAATGGCATTCTTCTTCCTCATGGGGAAACATAGAGTCTGATGGTTGCAAATCCCATGTCTGCCAGGGCCAACACATTAGCCATCACCATCATAGATGATTGGCCTCCACCTTCCAAGTCTTAAGTAAATGCATCTTATTGTCAGAACTTAAATCATACCGAGAACCCTATGGCAAGGAAGTTCAGCAAATGTATAGTTTCTAGCCTCTGTAGTACAGGGAGTGAAGATGGTGCCTTGTACTCAGTTGGGAAAGACTGGAGTAAGAATGAACTTGAGGAAAATGTTCTCTTTTGGCCATGTTAATTTTAAATTTTAAATTTTAATTTTAATTTCAAAATACCGAATTTAAGGATGATGTGTTGCACATCTCTAAGGGGATTCAATGGAGTGCCATCCACATCTCTATATATATATTTATATATACATATACATATTTATATATACATAGAGATATATAGATATATATGTATAGATGTATATATGCATATGTATATATGTATATGTATATATGTATATATGTATATGTATGTGTATATGTGTATACGTATATATGTATATGTATATACATATATACGTATATATGTATATACATATGTGTATATGTATATGTGTATGTATATGTATATATGTGTATATGTATATGTATATGTGTATATGTATATGTGTATATGTATATATGTACATATGTATATATGTATATATGTAGATATATATGTAGATATATAGATGTCTACATATATATCTATACTACATATGTATATATGTATATATGTAGATATATATGTAGATATATAGATGTCTACATATATCTATACTACATATGTAGTATATATGTAGATATATAGATATGTATATAGATATATAGAGATCTATATATAGATATATAGATCTATAGATATATAGCTATCTAGATATCAATATATAGGTAGCTATATATCTATAGATCTATGTCTATATAGAGATATCTAGATATCTATATATAGATATCTAGATATCTCTATATAGACATATATAGATATCTATATATAGATATCTAGATATCTCTATATAGACATATATAGATATATATCTCTATATAAGATATCTTATATATAAGTCTATATATAGATATATAGATACATAAATATATACATAAATATATAGAGATACATAAATATATATATACATAAATATATATAGATACATAAATATATATATATTTAAATTTTTGTACAGACAGAGTCTAACTATGTTACCTAGGCTGGTCTTGAACTCCTGGCCTCAAGTAATCCTCCTGCTTTGGCCTCCCTAAGTTATATATATTTGTTCATGTTGAGATGTATATTGATTCTGAGACATATATATGTATATATGTGTGTAAGTATATGTGTGTGTATGTGTGTGTGTGCACATAAAACTATATGTGATGGACCTGGCTCTTAGAATCAAAGTGAAGATTGTTGGGTTCATGAGTTTAGAGCTCAGAGAAGAGGTCAGGGCCAGAGATAAAACCCAGGACATCAATATGTAAAAGTTATGTAAAGAAAGCCATGATACTAAATGAGATCATATAGGGAAGGAAGAGTCTAATAGCACCTCAACATTTAGAACTCAGAATGAAGAGAAAGAGCCAGCAAAAGAAACTGGTCATGAGTAGCCAATGAGGTAGGAGAAAATGAGAAGAAGGTAGTGTCGTGGAGACAAAACTGTTGCATTCTGTTGAGAGATCAGGAAAGATGCTGGCTGAGATCAACCATTCGGTTTTTGACACAGGACAGCAATCGTTACTGGTAAACAAGAGTGGTTTCATTATGATCGTGAAGAATTAGGATAGACTAGAAGATGAGAAAGTGGAGTGAGTATAGCCAACACTTTCAGGAAATTTTATAGTAAAGAGGAGAGAAATGATAGAGTAATTGTTGACTGGTGGCTAAAGAGAGGTATAATTTATCACATTCAAAACGTAACATTTCATTGATAAAACAAAGACACTTAAACAGGAATAGATATTGAATTTTATTAATAACTATTTTTAATAGACTTTATTTTTTAGAGTTGTTTTAGGCTTACAGAAAAATTGTACAGAAACTGAGATTTCCCATGAAAACCCTCCCCCATGCACACATGGTTTCTCTTATGATTAATATCTTGCATTTGTGCTATTTGTTACAATTGATAAGCCAATATTGATTCATTATTATTAACTAAGGTTTATAGTTTACCATAGGGTTCATTTTTTGGGTTGTACAGTTTTATTAATTTTGACAAATGCTTAATGCCATGTATCCACCATTCCAGTGTCACACAAAATAGTTTCACTGACCTAAAAATGCCCTGTGTTACAATTATTTGTCCCTTTTCTCCAAACCTCTACCAACTGAGGCAGGAGAATAGGGTCTGGAGGCAGGGAACCCAAGGCTGATTCATGCTGACTGGGCATCAGAGGCTACTTCTTTTTCAACCCCTCCTTTTTCTGGATGGCAGATGAAAAATGACAATATCTCCAAATTGTCCCTTCCCATAACCAATCAGACTGGTCATGGGCCTACTCTTCACTCTGATTGGTCCCCTCCTACAACCAATCAGACTGGTGACGGGCCACTACTGCGTTTGCATAGAGCGAACCAATGGGAAACCTCTAGATGGTATTTAAATCCCAGAAAAATCTGTAACCGACACTCTTGAGCCCCTTCCTTGAGCCCATCCCCACCCTGTGGAGTGTACTTTCTTTTAGAATAAATCTCTGCTTTTGCTGCCTTGCTTTGTTTGCGCATTTTGTCCAGTTCTTTGTTCAAAATGCCAAGAACCTGAACAACTACCTTCAACCGGTAACATAACTATTGATACTTTTACTGTCTCTATAATTTTGTCTTTGCCAGAATGTCAAATAGTTGGAATCATATAGTATGTAGGTTTTCAGACTGGTTTCTTTCACTTAGCAATATACATGTAAGTTTCCTCCATGTCTTTTTACAGTTTTAGAGTTTATTTCTTTTATCACTGAATAATATTCCGTTGTACACAGTATGTTTATCCATTCACCCATTGAAGGATATCTTAGTTGCTTCCAGTTTTTGACAATCAAGAATAAAACTGCTATAAGCATTCATGTGCAAATTTCTGTGTGGATAAATTTTCAGTTCATCCGGGTAAATACCAAGAAGTGAAATTGCTGAATCATATGGTAAGCCTATGTTTAACTTTGTTAGAAACTGATAGATTATCTTCCAAAATAGCCCTACTATTCTGCATTTCCACCAGCAATGAATGAGGATTCCTGTTGTTACATATTTTCACCACTTCGTGTTGTCAGTGTTTTGGATATTAGCCATTCTAATAGTTGTGTATTGGTGTCTTAATTTGCAATTACGTAATAACATATGATGTTGGGAATTTGTTCATATGCTTATTTGCAAGCTGTATATTCTCTTTGGAGGTGCTTCAGTTCAGATCTTTTGCTCACTTTGTAATTGGGTTGTTTTAACACAATTCAGTTGGTCGTTTATTGTTAAGTTTTAAGGGTGTTTTGTATATTTTGGGTATAAGTCCTTTATCAGATATGTGTTCTGCAAATATCTTCTCCCAGTCTGTGGCTTTTCTTTAAATTTTCTTAATATTATCTTCCACAGAGAAGTCTTTAATTTTAATGAAGTCTAAATTGTCAACTTTTTCTTTCATGGATCATACTTTTGGTACTATATCTAAAAAGTCATCATCAAACCCAGGGTCACCTAGATTTTCTCCCATGTTGTCTTCTGGAAGTTGTATAGTTTTTTTCTGTCATGTTTAGGCCTATGGTTCATTTTGAGTTCATTTTTGTGAAAGGTATAAAATCTGTGTCTAAGTTTTGTTTTGTTTATTTTGGTTTTTGGCATGGTGATGTCCGGTTGTTCCAGCACTGTTTATTGAAAAGCCTTTTCTCCATTGAATTGCCTGTGCTCCTTTGTCAAAGTCCAGTTGAACTATATTTGCATGGGTCTATTTCTGGGCTCTCCATTATGTTCCACTGATCTATTTGTCTATTACTTTGTCAATGTATTCATCACTATGGCTCAATAGTAAGTCTTGAAGCCATAGAGTGCCAATCCTCTGACTTTATTTTTTTTTTTCCATATTGTGTTGGATATTGTGGTTCTTTTTCCTTTCTATATAAACTTCAGAATCTGTTTACCAATATCCATGAAATAAACTACTGTGATTTTGATTGGGATTATGTTAAATCTATATGGGAAGAACTGACATTTTAATAATATTTTCTTGCTGTCCATGAACATGGAATATCTTTTCATTTTTGTTTTCTTTGATTTTTTCAACAGTTGTATAGTTTTCCTCATATAAGTATTATACATATTTTGTTAAGTTTATAACTATGTCATTTTTAGTGATAATATAAAAGAAGTTGTGTTTTTAATTTAAAATGTTAATTGCTCATTGCCATTAGATAGAAAAGCAATTGAGTTTTTTATATTACTCTTTTTTCCTGCAAACTCACTATAATCACTTAGTGGTTCCAGGATTTTTTGTTGGTTCTTTAGAATTTTCCAAATAGATAATTATATCATCCACAAGCATAGTTATATTTCTTCCTTTTCAATCCATATCCCTTTTAAATCCTTTTCTTATTTTATTGCATTAACTAGGACTTCCAATGTGAAGTTGAATAGGAATGGTGAGGCAGACATCCTTATTTTGTTCTCAGACTTGAAGCTTCTGTCTATTCCTAGTTTTCTGAGAATGTATATAATGAATGGGTGTTGGATTTTGTCAAATGTTTTCTCTACATTTGACAAATTCTATAATTTTTCTTCTCTAGTCTGTTGATGTGAAAAATTACATTAATTGATTTTTTAAATGTTGAATCAGTTTTGAGTACCTGGAATAAATTCCAGTTAACCATGGTATATAATTCATTTCAAATTACTTTTTAACTTTTATCAAGATGATTTATATGTGATGATTTTATTATTATATTTATTAATATTGTATTTTCCTAGTATTTCTGCAATTGAACTACATGTTTTATGATGTATTCACTTTTTAATATGTTCATAAATTAAAACTGTATTATTTCATTGAGGATGTTTCTACCTAGTGGTGATAGCATGGAAGCATTAGATGCTTCATACTGGAAAAGAGCAATGGCTTTCAAATCACATTATCCTGGATCTGAATCATAACTCCACAACTTAGTGATGGTCTGTGCTTGGACTAGTTATTTAATTTCCCTAGGACCTTAACACTGTCCACATAAGACTATAGGATTAAATAAATTAGTACAACCTCTATGGAAAACAATATGGAGATTTCTAAAAGAACTAAAAATAGAACTACCATTTGATCCGGCAATACTACTACTGGGTATCTACCCAAGGGAAAATAAATCATTATATTAAAAAGATGCCTGCATAGATATGTTTATCTCAGTACTATTCACAATAGCAAGATATGGAATCAACCCAAGTATCCATCAGTGGATGACTGGATTTTTAAAATGTGATGTATATATATATATGCAATGGAATACTACTCAAGCATAAGAAGAACAAAATCATGTCTTTTGCAGCAACATGGATGGAACTGGAAGCAATTATCTCAAGTGAAATAACTCAGAAACAGAAAATGAAACACTGCATGTTCTTAGTTATAAGTGGGAGTGAAATAATTCATACACGTGGGCATAGACACTGGAGTTATAAATGGGAGTGAAATAATTCATACACGTGGAATAATAGACACTGGAGACTGAGAAGAGTGGGAGGGGGGTGAGGGATGAGAAATTACTTGAGGGGTACAGTGTGCACTATTCAGGTAATGGCTATACTAAGAGCCCAGACTTCACCACTATGCAATATATCCATGTAACAAAACTGCACTTGTATCCCCAAAATCTATATACTTTTTTAAAAAATATATTATGTCTCATGGCATATGTAAGCACTCAACTAATTCAAGTTATTAATGTTAATATTTTAGGTGAGATTATATAAATACTTTTTTTGCACTTCTTTGCCAAATTTTATCAGCTTTTAGCAGATAAGAATCTCAATGTATAAACAACAGAGAAAACAACATACACATTTTAAAATTTATTTTTAATCATTTTCACTTCAACACTAAGATTCCCATCCAGCTCTATAGACAGGAAGTTATACCTCAACCATTCTTGGGATTACCCCTTCACCAGGTATTACAAGGTTCTGGGGTCTTACATGGCATCAAGACTTTGAGATATGCTCAGTCATAGGTCATTCTTGCTGATATGCAGTCTTGCATGATCTGCAGGCCAGTTCTGGCCCAGAAGTACAGAATAACAGAAAAATATGGTTAGAAAAATAGGCTCAGGGACCAAATCCAAATCTCCCAGGTTTAAATTCTGTCTCTGCCTAGCTGAACCTCAGTTTTCTAATCTATAAAATAGGGAGAATGGTAATACTTAACCCATAGAGTTTATGTGAGAAATAAATGAATTATAGCAGGTGTAAATGTTAGCTACTTTTTAAAATTAATTATAGCATGGGAACCTTGGACAGGGTTAGAGATTCCACTAAAGTTCTGCATCTCCTGGGTGGTACCGCTAAAGAGCAGAGAAAGAGTCATCATTCAAGGGACTCACAAATCTTTATCCCCTACCCAGTCTCTTGCTTGATGCTTCTCAAACGGCGCTATCCCTCACTTCTACCCCTCAGGACATCCAGCAAGATTTCTTCAGCAGGCTTAGACTTTTGATGGAGAAAAGTCAGGAAAGGAAGATGTGGGTAGCCCCTACTCTCTATCTTACCACAAATCCTCGGGCAAAGGAGCATAAAGACTAGCTACCTGCTCAAAGCAGGGAAGGAAATGGGGAAAATGTAGAGGGAAAAAACATAAAATAACATCTCGAATATCTATCCTGGCCTAAAAAATAAACGTAGCTTCATAAATAACTCAGAAAACTTTTTTTTTCTTCCTTCTCTTAGCACTGGAAAAGTAATCATAAAAAAAAAAAAAAAAAAAGCCTCTCTTTTCCCCTCCTCCTCTACCCTCTCCACACTCCTCTCATACTCCTTTGAAAAAAAAATTGCCCATAAAATTTTCTGGATGAGAGAATTTTCTGGATAGGAGCACTTTCTGGAGGCAAATTTCTTACATTTAATAGACAAAAAACAAGCTAACATCTGCCTTTTCATCTACATCAAAAACAAACTACCCCACGTCATGGATTTCACATGTGCTAGAAGCAGTGTAAAATCCATTGATCCAGGAAGTCTGGTGCCCGAATGATACCATCTCTTCATTCATTATTAAGAAATATGAGAGAAGGAAGATTACAAAGAAACAAGAAGCAAAAATAGGCCAGGCACAGTGGCTCACGCTTGTAATCCCAGCACTTTGGGAGGCCGAGGCAGGCAGATCATGAGGTCAGGAGTTCGAGACCAGCCTGGCCAACATGGTGAAACCCCATCTCTACTAAAAATACAAAAACTTAGCTGGGTGTGGTGGTGGGCGCCTGTAATCCCAGCTACTTGGGAGGCTGAGGCAGGAGAATTGCTTGAACCCAGGAGGTGAAGTTTGCAGTGAGCCGAGCTGAGATCTCGCCACTGCACTCCAGCCTGGGTGACAGAGCAAGACACTGTCTCAAAAAAAAAAAAAAAAAAGAAGCAAAAATAAATCCAATGAGCACTTAATACATGCCTCTTGCCTTGTTAGGCCTTTTATATATCATTTGCATGTTTGTATATGAGAAGGAAAATAGCAAGGTAAGTCTGTTGTTCCCATTTTATGGATGAGAAAACAGGGTTATTGAGGTCATACCACCAGTAGATGGTGGAGCAAATATTTAAATCTAGTTCTGATTGATGCCTAAACCTATCCTTTCTACTGCATCTCCACTGCTTTATAGCGAATTAATGACAAATATGTGAATCTTCCTCCCAAACTTCATTGTTGCAAAGTAAGATTTCTAATGGGTCTAGTTCTTTGATAAGCTGTAAGCTGAGGGAAGACCTGTAAAAACTAATATATATTTATTAACATCAGAGTAAATTTCACTGCAGAATACAGGCCTCCTAAACATTTCTCTTGAAAAACCTGAATCCCAGATGAAGATCTTCTACCTTATGAGGGAAACTTTTTTAAAGCCATTTTGGGAAGGGGATGGTTGGGCTGAACATTTGGGTCTTTAAGGCCTTATTTAAAAAAGGCTCACTTATATGTAGATTTGGGATTTTTTTCCAAATCCCCTATATGTGGATAGCCCCCCAAGTAAGAGACTGAGCCTTATTAATGGGAAAGGAATATCACCCGCTTCTATTTTCATGCAAATTTTCCCAGCACAATAAAAAGGGGGACAGTGAAAGTGATGACACTGATCTAATTATCTGCAGGCCAGTATCACCAACTTCCTGAAAGGAGCCCACAGAATGGCCTGACACAGACACACAAAACACAGCCAGGAAGCAATCGGGACCTTAGCAACAAGGCAAAAACTGGCTCCTCTCTGCATAAAGAGCTGTTTTATGAGCATTTCTTGTTACTTTCAATTAAGCCCCACCACCCCCCACCTTAAGAAGGTCCATTTTTAATCGATGCCCCTGCTGCCCTGCAATCACTGACATGTACCATTCCATCAGCAATGCCTTCAAAACCAGCATCCACTCACATAGTTTCAAGCCCTGGTTCTATGAGAGACATAGAACATAAGAATACGACTTCAGTGGTTATAAAGCCTCAACATCCTGACAGTGTGCTACTTCACAAACTCTCTCATATGATCCTCAGAACCACAGAGTGAAGCAAGTGTCAAAATCCTCAAACTTAAGATGGGGAAAATGAAATCCAGGGAGATTAAGTCACCTGAAGAAATCTTCAGAGCCAGCAACTATGGGTAAAGGTGACCGAAGTCCAAAACTCTTTATACCGCACCACACGGCGGCTATGTTGTTAATACATCGGCTAAAGGATTAAAATGAGAGCTGTCCCCTTAAAAGCAACTTTTAATTTAGTTCAGCAATGTCCTGGTTTACTTTAGTTCTTTGAACCCAGCCTGCTGATCTGGGTCCTAAGGCCCTCCCAACCTTTGCTGAGGAGTCTCTGCCCTATCCCAATTCTCTCACCACCACCTCCCAACCTGATGCTAGCTCTAATCCTACTTCAAATCCTGTCCCTGCCTTACCCCCATTTCCTATTGTCTAAGTATCATCACTGCCAAGAACCCTTGCTGCTGTATCATGAGTGGTTCTGGTTCCCAGATAAAAATTCTGGCCACATGATACCAGTCTGGATTAAATCAAATTCTTGGCTATCCCCCTCAGAGGTCCGAAGTCAGATCTCCCTTACAGAGAGCTTCATTCCTCCAACCTGAGCCCTCCCTGAGTCCAGCTCCAGTCACTTCTCCAGAGCCTGACTTTAAAGTTTCATACCCCTTGGCAGAGGTAGAGTAGAGTAGGGAATGATCCTGCCTGATGCCAAGGGAATGACTTGGAGTCGGGCAGAGACCTCGGTTTGCATCCCATTATATGAGCTGGGTAAGTTATGTCAGCTGTGTAAACTTTTTCAGTCTGCATTAGAAATAGAATACTATTCACCTTATGAGAAACCTGGCACACTATCATTCTGCAATAAAGGGTAGGTGTTTTCATTACTTGTCAGCTATTCCCTAAGGTTTGTCCAAGGCCATTACTTTTTTACTTGTATTTAATCAAAATTCCCCCTACTATTATTTGAATATAACTTTATATTCAAATTAAATGATAGTAAGTTGCTTACTACCTATGAATAGCTAATACTATTTAAGGAGTGAATAAATGACTAAATAAATGAATGAATAATCACATCAATGAGTCAAATCATTTGATATACCTGGAGTAAATGAATCAATTCCATTTAACAAATACATATAAGTAGCTATTACATCCCAGGCACCCTGCAAGGTCCTAGGTAAATAGTAGTGAATAAGATAGACAGGATGTTTACCTTCATGAAGCTTACCGTTCAGCAATTACCCTCTCCTTCCTATGGATTTTGATATGCGATCTATTACAACACTGAGCAAACTGTATTGGAACTATTTGCTTTGGAAGTTGCCTTCTCTTCCATGAAGAGCACCTGGCCTGTGAGCACCATGAAGGCAAAGACTGGGTCTTGATCACCTCTGGGTTCCAGCACTTGGCCCAGCGCCTGCCAATAATTCTATGTATAGCCCAATCTCTCAATCCTAATAGAGATTTTACTATTTCCTCTGGGCTTTCCTTAAGTGTTCACACTCCTGTTTATCTCCTCCTAACAAGAATTCAGGCAGGAAACGTCCTAGAATTTGTCCATCAAGATCTAGCAAGGGGCCAGGCATGGTGGCTCATGCCTGTAATACCACCATTTTGTGGGGCAGAGGCAAGAGGATCACTTGAGACCAGGAGTTCAAGACCAGCCTGGGCAACATCGCTAGACTCTGTGTCTGCAAATAATAAAATGCTAGCCAGGTGTAGTGGTGCAAGCCTGTAGTCCCATCTACTCAGGAGGCTGAGGCAGGAGGACATGAGACACTAGGCTGATCAAGAAAAGGCAGCTAGTTAGGTTTCAGACACCTGAACACACAGGATGTGCCAGGGCTTCCTCACCTTCCTTCTTGTGTCACAGTTGGAGGGAAAAACATACGGTAAGCAACAACAATTATTTGTGCCTACTTATACAATAAGTGGAGAGCAGGAAGCCTGAATCCACCCACCTCACCCTCTTCCCCAACCCTGTCTATTGTAGCTAAAGATGGTGAACATCTGACAGCAGGCAGTTTTCACCTTTCCACAGAGGAAATCTTAGGAGTAAATGGTGCCCAGTAGGTCATTTCATAAAGCAGATGAGAGCAGAGCTCTTCTGATGGAAGTGAAGGTGTGAGGTCCAGAATGTCACCGGCTCAGCCCCCTCCTTGTCCCTTGCACTTGGTGGGGGTGGGGGTGCAAGCAGATGGGGAGAGCTGGGAAAAGGATGAGGAGGTTATGGTTCATAAAGAGAAGCCATGATGCTGCAGAGCGCTGGGGATTTTATATTCTTTAGGGTTTATTATGCCAAAACAATGGTGGGAGAACACAGTTAGGAATGAATAATAACTGGCTTCCAGGATCCTCACTAACCATGGTGATTATCTCTCAGCCAAAGTCTACAGGCAGCAGACTGATAAGAGACACATCAGTTCTTCTGTTTACAATTCATTTAGAGCTTTTTGTTTTTTCATTTATGTGGAAGCCAGTTTATTCCGGACTCCAAGATAGGTCTCTAGTCACCAGGGAAACATTTGTCCTTTATCCCTTAACTACCCCTTGACTCCTCCAAACCAGAGAGGAAAAGATACCTAACCAGACGGTAAGACAGGTCTGAGTTCACGAAAGACCTTCTTTCAAAGGCTGTGGAGGCAGGAGCCTGTGTAACCGCATCAGCCTGTAGCCAGGCATCCTCCGGAGGCCCCTCTCCCACCACACCCCAGCTCTGGGCAGCTGCTTCCCAGCTGCAGTGCTTGCCAACCCTCAGACTGGAGGGAGGGAAATGAAACCATAGCCATTTATCACCTGTCAAAAATTCAGACTCCACTTGTCCTGAACAGCACAGCCAGACACACAAAGACAAGCACCAGTCAGAGGACAAGAAGGGGGATGTGAGGGAGAGCCAAGGGGCCTGTAGCCCACTTGCAGAGAAGAAGATAGGAACATAACAGAACATTTTGCCAGTATCTTCCTGTCCTTGACCCAAATAGGGCAGCAGAGTCTGTGGATGTGCGTTTCTCTAGGAGTAAAAGGATCTGGCTGAGGGTTTCTGTTCCACTCCTTCACTGTGCCTTTCAGAAACTTACCTGGGCCTCCTAAGACCTGGCTTCTTCTACTGTGGAGAGAGAATAATAGGAACATCTGCTTCAAGATTTTCATAAAGGTCAACTAAGAAATGTGACAAGGTTTGTGAACTATAAAGCACTAAACATAAGTGAGTATTAAAGCATCTGAAGGCTCTCTAGAGTCTGGTTCTGAGTATATTTATCAAATTATCATCCATTTGTTTTCCGTTTTGTCCTATGTATGACCTAGGACAAAGCAAAGGAATCAGTGACTACCAATTGTCATGCTTCCTGGGACAATAGCCTAACTAGATCACCAAAGAAGACTGCAAGGTGGAGAGGAAATCACATAGGCCTGAAGGCAGATAAGCAATTACCAGCTATGGGGCCTTGGGCACATTACTTTATGTTTTTGTTTGTGCACTCTTATCGGTGATATCAGGCCAATGGCACACACCTTCTGAGCTGGGGTGATCGGTAAGCTGTCTAAACTTCCCAGTTGGTAGGTGAAGATAAGCATGATCATGCTTGTCCAGGTCACTAAGACAAAATATCTTGAAATTAGTACTCCTGTAACGAGGGTGCAATTTAACAAACTACTATTTCATATTTTCTTTAATTGCTCCAATTATCCTCAAAAGTTACATTAGAGAGAAGACAAATTTTTCAATTCATGGTATCTCTTTCTCTTCATGTTTAACAGTCTCTTTTGTGTATGTTGGTGTCTTTGGAGTCAATGCTCTTTTGACTTTCTCTCCCTTCCTCTGATCCACCTAGAAATGGCATTTGGGTCAGTGAGGAGGAGCTTACCTGGACTTGCCGCAGTTGAAGAGCAGCGTCCTCACATTTCTCCAGAAAGTTCATTATGTTGTACTCTCATTTGGCCTCTAGACTGGTACACGATGAGGTGTTGCTGATTCCATCATATCTTTTACGGTTATCATACTGTATCTACTGCTTTCGAAATTCTTAGTACTAGTCATTTGGCTGGGTTGCAAAACTCCTATGTGATCTTTATTTCCTTCTTTTTTTTTTTTTTTTTTTGGGACAGCATCTTGCTCCATCACCCAGGCTGGAGTGCAGTGGCGCAGTCTCAGCTCACTGCAGCCTCTGCCTCCCGGGTTCAAGTGGTACTCCTGCCTCAGCCACCCGAGTAGGTGGGATTATAGACATGTGCCACCATGCCTGGCTAATGTTTGTATTTTTAGTAGAGACAGGGTTTTGCCATGTTGGCCAGGCTGGTCTTGAACTCCTAGCCTCAAATGATCCACTTGCCTCTGCCTCCCAAAGTGCTGGGGTTACAGGTGTGTGCCACTGCACCTGGCCTCTATGTGATCTTTTCTTTATCTCAAGCCCAGCTTGGCTAATCCACTAATCTCCGTGGCACATCTGAGCCCCATCACCAAACCAAGCAGAAACTTTGGAATTCCCTGTGCGTCCTGCACAGAGCAGGGGAATCAGCAGTACTATCTTACTCTATCTATCTAGGCCACTTCTCAGCCACTGCTGCACTGTACAGCTTCTGCCTCAGCTTAGGCTCAGTGCTAACCAGAATGCACAACTTCTACTAGAGGCTTGCTGCCTCCCTAAGCCCTGGACCCAGGCCAGTATTTCTAATGCCTTCAGTTGTCTTATGCCTCTCTGAAGATTTCCACGGTGCACACACATAAACACACACACATACACATCCCTCACACAAACACATACACACACACACCTCAAAGTTATACCCTAAAAAGAGGGGGAAATGAGGTGCTAGTGTTTGTCTGTCTTACCCTACCATGCTCTCTCTTCTCCTTCTAAGATTAACAATGCCAGAAGACGTGGGATTTCTCTAGTTATTTCTCATGAGTCAGAGCCTTTTCCTATGTACCCTGAGCGTTCCTTGTATTATGGTTTATAGTAATCTTTAAAATTATACGTTACTAATGTGTCATAAAATCAATTTAGTGGGCCAAGACCAGATTTTTAGAAACAAAATCTAAAACACAATAAAAAGTGTCAATCAGAGGACATCTCCTGAAGTAAGGGCAATACTATTTCCTGAAATTTGTATTACAATTTCACATGAATGTGTGTCTGTGTGTCTGTGTGTGTGTGTGTGTGTGTGTTGAGTGATAACAAAAAATATGTTTGTTACCATAGATGGTAATCAAAAAGTCCAGGCCAGTGCAGTGACTCATGCCTGTAATCCCACCAGTTTGGGAAGCCAAGGAAGGAGGATTGCTTGAGCCCAGGAGTTCCAGACCAGCCAGGGCAACATAGTGAGACCCTGTCTCTACAAAAAATAAAAAATTAGCTGTGTGTGGTAGCACATGCCTGTAGTCCCAACTACTCAGGAGGCTGAGGTAGGAGGATCTCTTGAGCCCGGGAGGTCAAGCCTGCAGTGAGCTGTGATTGCATTGCTGCACTCCAGCCTGGGTGACAAAGCTAGATCCTGTCTCAAAACAAACAAAACAAAAACTGAAAATCACTAGCTACATTTAAATGAACATGTTGAAAAATTCAAAAATAAATAAATAGAAATTCAAGCAATGCTTTTGGTATGTAAAGATAGCTTAAGACTTAAAAAATCAATCTCAAGTACCCAGGGACACAAACACTGTGGAAGGCCGGAAGGGCCGCAGGGACCTCTGCCTAGGAAAACCAGAGACCTTTGTTCATGTGTTTATCTGCTGACCTTCTCTTCACTATTATCCTATGACCCTGCCATATCCCCCTCTCCGAGAAACACCCAAGAATGATCAATAAATACTTAAAAAAAAAAAAGACTTAAAAAATCAATCTTGGCCGGGCAGAATGGTACATCCCTGTCGCTACTTGGTAGGCTGAGGCAGCAAGACTGCTTGAATACGGGACTTTGAGACCAGCCTTGGCAACAGAGCAATAACGCCATCTCAAAAAAATAAAAATAAAAAAGGAAAAAAAATCAATTTTTTCTGTCAAAAATGTCTGATCTCAAAACCGTTGTTTTACTAGAAATTCATGGAAGAATTCAGGGGTGAAGCTGAATTCTGAGTAGTGGACATTTTGCTATGGTGGTATCTACTCTTGCAGTGACAGATGACGACATTGAGTCATTGAGTGAAGAGCTACAAAGCAGCAAGACTTATAATATATTAAAAATAATCTGAATAGTCCAAAAAGTATGATGCCCAGTACACTTTTAGAAAGGTGTGTAGTATACACCACTAGCAGACCTGGCCCAAAGAGCACACTAAGATTCAATGACCTCTTACTCCCAGCACTTTGCCAGACATCCCAGAATCAAGGATGTCCTGACTGACAGATATTCTGCCACGAATGATCTATTAGTAATCCCATGATTCTCTTCAACCAAACTGAGTTATTCACAATTTTAAAGGCCAAATTTAGGAGTGAGCCTGCCAGGCTACTTTCCAACATCCTGGTTCATAAGGGGAGCCAAAGCAGGTCTGGAATAAATGTCAACAGTTGGTTTTAAACAAGTAACTGCAGCCCAGTTTCACCAGAAACATCCACCAATCGAGTCAGGAGAAAGCTTCAGAGCACCTTGCGCCATATAAGTGAGAAGAATGCCTCAGAGTTTTGGTGGATCCAGAAAAGACCACCCCTCTTTTGAGTTCTGTGCTCCTGACAGGATCCTCACTCTGTCTTCTCCCTGTCCCTCCAGCACTCACAGCCTACACCCCTACCTGCCTCGAGACCATCAGGGTTAATCTCATATGACCTTTACATCCGCTTAAGTCAGACACCAAAAGGAGTGTGGAGCTTCCTTGTCCTCTGGGCTCTTATCCCCATTTGGCTTGCTATGTCCACTTTGCTGATGCCACCTACCTGGGGAGATGTCTGAGGAAACCCTTCCGCTATATCTCCCTGGAAATCAGAGCCAGTCATCAGCAAATCCCATACATCTTCAATCTTGTACTCTCCCTTTCCCTTATTGTTCTAACAGAAATCTGACTCTCCCAGGAGGACATTGCTTCTCCAGAAACCCTCTCAAGTGGTTGCTGTTTTATCTCCAAACTCCTTGTACCACACAGAGCCTTGGTGGGGGTAAAAGTTTTCCTTGCCCATCTCGATGCCTGTTGACCTCTTCACCCCTCTGCCCTAACACTCTGCTTTTAATCACATCACCAGGCTATACAATCCCCTATTCCCACTTCATTACTGTCATCTACTGGCCTCCAAGTCATGCTCCTTCATTTCTTGAAGATTATATCTCACTTTTGCTCTCATTTAGTTTAAATCAATAATTTCACTGAGACATAATTTAAATAATCATGCAGCTCTTCCTCCCTGTATTCTTGCTTATGTGTTCATTGACCTCATCTCCTCCATTGTCTCACACCCTCGTCTAGCCATTATTCCCATGGTCATGTCCTGCACCTTATTATTACCAATACTTGCAAATTTTACCTAATTTGAATTTCAAGCATCCCACTCTCTGATCATCCCCCCTCTTATCCTTCCAGTTTGAGTGTCCCAATTCCAGCAAGTTTTTGACCCCACAGAGACCTCCAATCTACAGATACCACTCCTCTTCACCACCCCCCGCCCCAACTATCAGTACCTGTGGAGGCTTCACTCCCCTCCCCTCCATATCTAGCTTAGAGCGTATTCTCATCATCATAATTTCTCTCTTCAACTATATTTTCCCTTTCTTGCTTTATTATACTCTTCTTGAAAAGCTCCAACCTCAGTGAGATTCACCTCTTTACTCCCAGCCTGCACCTGAGCAGCTGAACCTGGCTGAAGATCAACACACAACCATGCTGACCAGTCTGACTTTAAGTCCTTGACTTTAAGCTCAAGCAGGCCCTTGTAACTGCTCAGGAATCATCTTCCAGATCCATTCACTCTTCCACTTTCGTCACTGAGGAAATAGAAACAGTCACATAGAACTTTCAGAAGTTGCATCACTACATTTGACCTAATGCATTTGTCTGTGCCCACATTCGCCTCCTTCCTTCTCATTACTGTGAATGGATTGTCTTTACTCCTACCTCAGGCCAACTTGTCCACTTGTACATGAGATGCCGTCCCCACTCCCTTAGTTAAAAAGGCATCATTCCAGAAAATCTCTTCTCCTTTTCAGTATTTCCAAAGAAGTTGCACCATTTTATTAATATATTCTCACCAGTCATGTATGAAAGTTTTGATTTTCCCCCACCTTTGCTAGAATATGCTATTTTCCACTTTTTGTCGTTTTTTTATCATAGCCATCTTGTGTGTTTGAAGTAGTACCTTGTGATTTTGATTTGCATTTTCCTAATGACTAATGATATTGAATATCTTTTCATGCATTTGTTAACCATTTGTGTATATATGTTTTTTCTAGAAAAATCTATTTTAGTTTTTTGTCCATTTTTTTCTTTAAGGTTTTTATGCTTTGCAAATACTTTATAGCACCAGACATGTAGGAGAAATGTACCCACAACCTTACTAACCCCGTAACGTAGCAAGTGTTTTTTGTGTTTCCAAGTTTATCTACCCACATAATTTTTTAATTCTTTTTTTTAAATTGTGATAAACTATACATAACATAAAATTTGCCTAGTACATAGTGGCTGCCAGGTAAATGTATATTTAATGAATGAATAAATGCACAAGTAATGAAATAAAAGTCCCACACCTTGGGCTGACTAGTCCCAGATGCCACCCCCATCTCCAGAACAGTTTCCTGTACTTTTCTGAGAGAAGACTAGAGCTGTTAACTTCTTTCAGCAGTGCTGAGTTGGCAGAGAGAAATTGCTAGCCTTGTTTCCTGGGCTCAGCTGGCTGGGCTCCAAGCTCCATGGCTGGCCCTGGGTTCTGGGGAAAAAGAGAAGGGCAGCTATAGATCACTGCTTGTGTGAAGTAAGAAACACTTGCTTCCGCAAAGAAAATGTCTTCTTTATTCACCTTCACCTCAGCCAGAAGAGCTCCGGACCAGCCAGCTTTGTCCCCAGACCCTTTCTCCTCCATCTCAGGAAGCCGAGAGTCAGAGCCCACTCCCTCAGTTCTGGTGTGTGGTCTGAGTCTCAATTCTGTCTGGCAGACAGTATGGAGGACCCAGGTCAGCAAGGTCATCAGAATGCTAAGAGGAAATCTGATTGATGAGCAAGTGTCAGCAGGAATGAATGGGAACCTTAATTAATGACTTCTGCCCTGTTTCAAAGAAAGATTCTCTTATACCCAGTTCTCTCTTTTCTCTGAAAAAAAAAATTGGGGTGGGTGAGGAACTGAGGAAAAAACACCCCTATAATCCAAAGTTTTCTAAATGACATAAAGGAGACTTCAAAGACAGGCATGGTAGGTTTTTTATGTGCAAGACTGGTTCAGTGATTCTCTCCTCGCTTTGTTTCCATGGACAGCTAGGCTCCATTCCAAAGCTAAAAAATAAAAGGCCACTTTGTTCTGAGGGGAGCTAGCTTTCACAAGAAATTTCCTTCTCACCAATGGGGCAAATTAACTGCCTCAGTCCTGGGTACTCTGGGAGCATTTCTCCAGAGCCAGCTCAGCAGTCCAGCCTCCCGCTCCTGCCAGAAGATACATATATGCAAAATCCATATAGTCCACTCCACACACTTAGAAAACTGACTTGATCAAAGTCAGTGTGAGAAGTGTGATAATAGAGGACTGTTCCAGGTTCATGTGCAACAAAGAGGAGGCAATATCAGCAGAAATAGGCTACAGAGGATTCCTAGAATAGTTGGTGTCTGCACTGAGGTTTACCTTCATAATATTAGTTGTAACTCAGCATTGAACATCTGCTACATGCCTGGTCCCGAGGCTGGCTGATGCAGAATATAAAGAGGTAAATGTTCGACTCGCAACTCAGCAAGTCACTTCAAATCTGTGCTCTCTGTATCCTCACCTCTAAAGTGGAGATCATAATATCTATTTCCAGATGTTGCTGAAGAAGCGATGAAATGAGATTCCTTAGGTTAAATTCTTATGCAGTACCTGGGACATAGAAGATAATCAATAAATAATAGTTTAGAAAGGCAGAGGGGGGTCAGTATCCCTGCCCAGTGAGAACAACAAACATAAAAAACACATAATCACATTGTGATGTTACAAAGCCTACAAGAGGTGTGCACAAAGTATAGGGGGAAAAAAGGATTCAACTGTGAACCTGTCAGGTCTTGGGCTTTTTTGTTGTTGTTGTTGGAAGATTTTTTATTCTTCCAATCAAGATTTGATTCTTCCAATTAATATTGTTAAATAGGTCAAAATTTTTAAAGGCTAACAGGGGAAGAATGGAGATACTCAAAATAGGAAGCTTTCTCCCCTTTGTATTCTATCAAAAAGGAAGAAGAGAAATCGGGAAAAATAGTTTGGAGGGGATCATCCATGAGCGTGGGATGTTTTTCCACTTGTTTTTGTCACATATGATTTCTTTCATCAGTGTTTTGTAGTTCTCCTTGTACAGATCTTTCAACTCCTTGGTTAAATGTATTCCTACATATTTTTTATAGCTATTGTAAATGGGATTACATTCTTGATTTGGTTCTCAGCTTTATCATCATTGATGTATAGAAATGCTACTAATTTTTGTAGTTTGATTTTTGTATCCTCAAACTTCAGCGAAGTTACTTATAAAATCTAGGGAATCTTTTGGAGGAGTCTTTAAGATTTTATAGGTGTAAGAGTATATCATCATGTAACAGAGATAATTTGACATCCTCTTTTCCAATTTGGATGCTTTTCGTTTCTTTCTCTTGCCTGATTACTCTAGCTAGGATTTCTAGCACTATGTTGAATACAGTGGTGAAAGTAGGCATCTTTGTCTTGTTCCAGTTCTTAGGGGGAATGCTTTCAAGTTTTCTCTGTTCAGTAGGATGTTGCTTGTGGGTTTGTCATATATGGCTTTTATTATTTTGACGTATATTTCTTCTATGCTTAGTTTGGTAATCATTTTTATCATGAAAGGATGCTTTTTTTTAATGCTTTTTCTGCATCTATCAATGTGATCATATGGTTTTTGTTTTTAATTCTGTTTATGTGGTGAATCACATTTATTGATTTATGTATGTTGAACCAACCTTGCATCACTGGAATAAAACCCACTTGACCATAGTGTATTATCTTTTTGATCTGCTGTTGGATACAATGTGCTAGTGTTTTGCTGAGGATTTTGACATCTATGTTCATCAGGGATATTGGTCTGTAGTTTTCTTTTTTGATATGTCCTTGCCTGGCTTTGGTATCAGGATGATGCTAGCTTCATATAATAAGTTAGGGAGGATTCCCTCCTCCTTGATCTTTTTGGAACAGTTTTAGTAGGATTAGTATCAGTTCTTCCTTGTACACCTGGTATAACTGGCCTGTGTAGACATTTGTTTGGGCCAAACAGGAAAAAAAAAAAAAGGATTCAACTGTTAACCTGTCTGGTCTTGGGCCTTTTTTGTTGTTGTTGGAAGATTTTTTATTACCGATTCAATTACACTACTCATTATTGGTGTGTTCAGGATTTCTATTTCTTCCTGGTTCAATCTTGGGAGGTTTCTGTTTCCAGGAAGGTATCCATTTCCTCTAGATTTTCTAGTTTGCACACATAGAGATGCTCAGAGTAGTCTCTCATGATCTTTTCTATTTTTATTGTACCAATTATAATGACATCTTTGCCATTTCTGATTGTGCTTATTTGAATCTTCCCTTTTTTAATAAGTTAACCTAGTAGTGGTCTATCACTTTTGTTTATCTTTTGTTCTGTTTTTTGTTTGTGAATTTGTTTGCGCATTTGTTTGCTTGCTTTTTAAAGACAGGGCCTTGTTCTGTCACCCAGGCTGGAGTGCAGTGACACAATCATGGTTCACTGCAGCCTTAACCTCCCAGACTCAAGTGATCTTCCCACCTCAGCCCCCCAAGTAGCGAGAGTCCAGGGGTGTGCCACCACATCCAACTTTTTATTTTTTAAAATTTTTTTGTAGAGACAGGGTCTCAGTATGCTGCCCAGACTGGTATCAAGCTCCTGGGCTCAAGCTGATCTCCTGCCTCATCATCCCAAAGTACTGGGATTACAGGTGTTAGCCCCCACACCCAGCCTTTCAAAGAACCAAGTTTTCATTTTATTGATCCTTTGTATTATTTTTTTGGTCTCAGTTACATTTAGTTCTGCTCTCATCTTTGTTATTTCTTTTCTTCTTCTAAATGTGTGTGTGGTTTGTTCTTGTTTTTCTGTTTCCTTGAGGTGCAATATTAAGTTGTTAATTTAAGATCTTTCTACCTTTTTGATGTAAGCATTTAATGCTATAAACTTCGCTCTTAGCACTACTTTTGCTGTATCCCAGAGGTTTTGATAGGTTGTGTCTGTATTTTAATTTGTTTCAAAAAATATTTTTATTTCTGCCTTAATTTCATCATTGAACCAACAATCAATCAAGAGCTGATTATTTAATTTCCATGTATTTTTTATAGTTTTGACTGTTCCTCTTTGTGTTGATTTCTAGTTTTATTCTACTGTGACCTGAGAAGGTACTTGATATAATTTCAATTTCTTAAAATTTGTTGAAACTAGCCTTGTGGCCTAGCATATGTTCAGTCTTTGAGAATGTTCCATGTGCAGATGAGAAGGATGTATATTCTGTGTTTGTAGGATAGAATGTTCTACAAATGTCTGTTAAAACCGTACGGTCTAGAATCCAGTTTAAGTCCAGAGTTTCTGTATTGATTTTCTGTCTCAATGATCTGTCTAGTACTGTCAGAGGGATACTGAATCCTCCAGTATTATTGTATTGGTGTCTATATCTTTTCTTACACCTAGTAGTATTTGTTTCTTAGATCTAGTGGTATCTGGGTACTCTGGTGTTGGGTGCATATATACTTAGAATTGTTATATATTCTTGTTGGATTGATCTTTTTGTCTTTATATAATGACCTCCTTTGTCTTTTTTATGGTTGTTGATTTAAAGTCTGTTTTATGGTTGTTGATTTAAAGTCTGTTTAATCTAATTATAGCTACTCCTGCTCATTTTTTGTTTCTGTTTGCATGGAATATCTTTTTCTACCCCTTTAGTTTGAGTCTGTAAATGTCTTTACCAGTTAGGTTGTTTTCTTGTATGCAGAATATGGTTGGACTTTGCTTTTTTAAATCCATTTCCCTAGCGTATATCTTTCAAGTGGAGAATTTTGTCCATTTACATTTGGGTTAGTATTGATATGTAAGGTTTTGTTCCTGTTATAGTGTTAATTATTACTCTGTTGCTTTGCAGTCTTCATTGTGTAACTGCTTTATAAGACCTAGGAGTTTTATATTTTCCTGTGTTTTTATGACGACAAGTATCACCTTTTCATTTCTATGTTTAGAACTCCCTTGAGCATTTCTTGAAGGGTTGGTCTGGTGGTGAGAAATTCCCTTAGTGTTTGTCTGGGAAAGACTTTTTATTTCTCCTTCATTTATGAAGCTTAGTTTAGCAAGATAAAAAATTTCTTGGCTGGCATTTCTTTTCTTTACAAAGACTGAAAATAGGATCCCAGTCTCTTATAGCTGAGAAGTCCACTGTTAGTATGATGGGATTTCCCTTTTAGGTGATTAGATGCTTCTCTCTTTCCTCTTTTAGGGTTTTTTCCTTCATGTTAACTTTAATAGTCCGATGAGTATGTGCTTTGGTGAGGTTGTTCTCGCAATGTATCTTCAAGAGGTTTGAGCTTCTTGTATTTGGCTCTATATATCTCTAGCAAGACCAGAGAAGTGTTCCTGAATTGTTCCCTCCAATAGGCCTTTCCATATTTCTAATTTTTTTCCCTTCTCCTTCTAAAATATCTATAACTTGTAGGTTTGAGCCATATGCATAGTCTCATATTTCTTGAAGGCTCTGTTCATTTTTTAAAATTCGTTTTTCTTTATATTTGTCTGACTGGGCTGATTTAAAAGACCTGTCTTCCAGCTCTGAAATCCTTTCTTCTGCTTGGCCAAGCCTATTGTTGCAGCTTTCAACAGTATTTCACACAGGAAAATATAAAACTCCTAGGTTAGCCCCTGTAATCCAGAACTTCTGTTTGGTTTTCTTAATAATATCTGTCTCTTCTTTCATATTCTGAATTGTTTTTCTGATTTTGTGTGTGCGTGTGTGTGTGTTTGTGTGTGTCTCTGTGTGTGTGTGTTTTCAACTTTCTCTTCACTGGATGTTTTTAAAATCAGTATTTTGAATTATCTATCTGGTATTTCAAAATTTTATTTTGGTTAAGATCCATTGCTAAAGAGTTAGTGTGGTCCTTTGGCAGGGGTTATAACACTATCTTTAAATACTTTCAGAACTGTTCTTCTGGTTCCTTCTCATCTGGGTAAGCTATCTCTTCCACTTATTTTTGAATTTACTTTCATTGGGATGAGATATTTTTCTCTCTCTCAAGCATTTGACTACAATTTTTATTGTATTGAGTCCTTTGGCTTTGGTTCTGGGTGCTTCCAGTGGCAAAGACTCTGTGTAGTTTCCTTAGTTATAGATAGCTTTTGTACAGTAGCTTTCTTAAATGCTGGCTGTTCTAGCAATGTACTGGGCAGATGAGCAGGCTCTCTGCCTCCTGCGTGGCTTGTGTAGCAGAGGCCTCAGGAAGCTAATCTAGTTCCCCACTGCTGTGTGCTTATGTCAGCAAATTATATTTTGGGTTGTGCAGTTCATCCTCACTCTGTGGGTGGTGCTTATGGGTAACAGCCAGGTGCAGCTGAGGTAAATGGGTATATGCTTGATCTTTGTTTGCCATAAGATGCTCCCTGTTGCCTCAGGCAATAGACCATCCTGTGGAATGCACAGTGGTCTGAGCTCCCTGCTCAGTTCCAGGAGAGACCAAGCAGGCCCACCTATTCATCCCCCAGTGGCAGGTGTAAGCACTGGCTCCAAAGGAAAGTCCACCAAGCACCCAGAGTTGTGCCTGAGTATGGAGTGGAGAAACTTCTGCTTCCCCAAGTGTTCCAGCCAGGAAAGGAGGGGTGGCCTAAACACCTAAACAGTGGGTGTGCTGAATGCCTGGAGATACATCCAGGCATGGAGTAGAGGGGGTGTCACTGCACCAAGATCTCTGTACCTGAAGGAAGAGGTAGCTCAGGTTCCTAATCCAGGTGAGTGAGTATACCAAATTATGCCCAGTGTGGAGCAGAAAGGGCTCCACTGCACCAAGGGACCTCTGCACAGGAAGGAATATTTGACCCACTTGACCCAGGAGGCCAACAGGGGAAGAATGGAGCTACTCAGAATGAGAGGATTTCTCCCTTTGTATTCTGTAAGAAAAGAAGAAGAGAAATTGGAAACATTAATTTGGAGGAGATCAAACTTGTTGCCATTTCTCCTAGCCAGTGAATTCCCAGGTCCTGAGCCATTTGGATGTGTCTTTGAGCCCCTTGTGGAGTGTTGATTTAATCATCAGCTCACAGCAATTGCAGGAGAGAGGGAACATTTTAAATTACACCAAAGAGATTCAAACAGCAAAATCTGGAGTATGGGAAACCATAGAGGAAAAAATGTCAACATTTCTTCAACAAATAATTTGTAAAAGATAGAAGTATATTTATTAAATTAAAGTATACTTGCAAGACTTTGCAACCAAATCAATAAAAAGAAATCACTTGAATCATAGTTTAGTTTTAAAAATAAACTAATTTTTAGCCAGGCGCGGTGGCTCATGTCTGTAATCCCAGCACTTTGGGAGGCCAAGGTGGGTGGATCACCTGAGGTCAGGAGTTCGAGACCAGCCTGACCAACATAGTGAAACCCCATCTCTACTAAAAAATACAATAAAATTAGCTGCATACAGTGGCACATGCCTGTAATCCCAGCTACTTGGGAGGCTGAGGCAGGAGAATTGCTTGAATCAGGAGGCGGAGGTTGCAGTGAGCCAAGATCACACCATTGCACTACAGCCTGGGCAACAAGAGTGAAACTCCATCTCAAAAAAATAACATAAAATAAAATAATTTTTTAAATTTATAAGACAACTGGGAAAATGTGGAAAATCATTCTATATTTGATGATATTCAGGAATTATGGTTACTTGCTTAGATATAATAGGAGTATTGTGGTTGCATTGTTTTTTAAACACTCCTTTTCTCTTAGAGATATATACTGAAATAGTAATGATGAAAAGTATGATATCAGAAATTTTCTTACTAATAATTCAGTTTGAGTTAAGGAAAGTGGGTGAGGAGAATGTATCTAACAATATTGGCCATGATAACTATCAAAGCAGAGTGATGGGTACTTGGGGGCTCATCATGCTATTATATTTTTACATATGTTTGAAATTTATAAAAATTAACCTTAACCCCTACCTCACAGCACATAAATGAGTAATTAAATCTGTGTCACAGACCTAAATGTGAAAGCTAAAACTATAAAGATCCTAGAAGAAAACATAGAGAGTATTTTCATGACCTCGGAGTAGGCAAAAGCGTTTTAGTTAAGACACAAAAGTCACTTTCTTTCTCACACACAAAATAATAAATCCAACTTCATAAAAACTAAAAACATATGCTTTTCAAAATAAAAATAAAAATAAAACCAAAATGAGATGCCATTACACACCCACCAGAATGGCCAAATTTTAAAAAAAGATTGGCCACAAAAAGTAATCAAGGAGGTAGAATAATTTGAACCTTCATGCATTGTGAGTGGAACTCTACAATGTTAAGCCAATTTTAGAAATTGGTCTAACAATTATCATAAACATAAACGTATATCTACCAAGCAATTCCACTGTTAGGTATATGCCTAAAATAAACATGTACAAATATTCACAAAAAGTTTTGTATTGTAATACTCATAAGAGCTTTATCTATAATAGCCCAAACTTGAAATAACCCAGATGTCTAGCTACAGAAGAATAGACAAAGAAGAAATTGTTTTGGTTGTGCAGTAGTGCTAGTGACTTCACGGTTCGGTCCTCGGACCGGGCAGCCACCACTGGTGCTGAGCTGCTAGGAAGCCCCTGTCTGCGAGCTTGTTGAAGCTTGAACCCATTGTCACCCCTCTGACTCACCGGCAAACAAAAACAAACAAAAAATGGTTGAAGCAGATCGCCCAGGAAAGCTCTTCATTTGTGGGCTTAATACGCAAACAAGTGAGAAAACTCTTGAAGTAGTATTTGGCAAATATGGACGAATAGTGGAAGTACTCTTGATGAAACGAACAGATAAAGAGGATTTGCTTTTGTCACCTTTGAAAGCCCAGGAGACGATAAGGATGCAGCCAGAGACATGTATGGAAAGTCACTAGATGGAAAAGCCATCAAGGTGGAACAAACCACCAAACCATCATTTGAAAGTGGTAGACGTGGACCGCCTCCACCTCCAAGAAGTAGAGGCCCTCCAAGAGGTCTTAGAGGTGGAAGAGGAGGAAGTGGAGGAACCAGGAGACCTCCCTCACGGGGAGGACACATGGATGATGGTGGATAGTCCATGAATTTTAACATGAGTTCTTCCAGGGGATTACTCCCAGTAAAAAGAGGACCCCCATTAAGAAGTGGGAGTCCTCCTCCTAAGAGATCTGCACTTTCAGGACCAGTTCTCAGCAGCAGTGGAATGGGAGGAAGAGCTCCCGTATCACGTGGAAGAGATAGTTACAGAGGTCCACCTCGAAGGGAACCGCTGCCCTCTCACAGAGATATTTATTTGTCCCCAAGAGATGATGTGTATTCTACTAAAGACAGCTATTGCAGCAGAGATTACCCAAGTTCTCGTGATACAAGAGATTATACACCACCACCACAAGATTATACTTACCGTGACTATGGTCATTCCAGTTCACATGATGACTATCCATCAAAATGCTATGGCGATAGAGAGGGATATGGTCGGATCGTGACTATTCAGATCATCCAAATGGAGGTTCCTACAGAGATTCATGTGAGAGTTATGGTAACTCACGTAGTGCTCGACCTACACGAGGGCCCCCGCCAGCTTATGGTGGAAGCAGTCGCTATGATGATTACAGCAGCTCATGTGATGGATATGGTGGAAGTCAGACAGTTACTCAGCAGTTGAAGTGACCTCTACTCAAGTGGTCGTGATCGGGTTGGCAGACAAGAAAGAGGGCTTCCTCCTTCTATGGAAAGGGGTACCCTCCTCCACGTGATTCCTACAGCAGTTCAAGCCACGGAGCACCAAGGTGGTGGCCGTGGAGGAAGACAATCTGATAGAGGGGGAGGCAGAAGCAGATACTAGAAACAAACAAAACTTTGGAACAAAATCCCATTTCAAAGAAACAAACAAAAAGTGGAAACTATTCTGTCATAACTACCCAAGGACTACTAAAAGGAAAAATTGTGTTACCTTTTTCAAATTCCCTGTTAAGTTTCCTTCCATAATTTTTATGTTCTTGTGAGGAAAAAAGTAAAACATTGTTTAATTTTATTTGAGTTTATGACATTGCTTTTCAACAAGCAAATGTTAAATGTGTTAAGATTTGTTGTACTAGTGTTGTAATTCTCCAAGTAGAAATGTCCCTAAAGGCCACTTCTTATCGGATTTTTCCCAGTAAACGAGGCAAGCAATTCTTAAGATCTTCCACAAAACATCTAGCCATCTAAAAAATGGAGAGATGAATCATTCTGCCCATACAAACAAGCTAGCTATTAGAGGGTGGTTGGGGTATGCTACTTATAATATATAATATATATTTCCAACTGAAATCTCAATGTTCGCAGTATAAAAAACCTGAAATCAGGTGCCTATTACGGAAAATGCTGTTCACACAGTAAACCCAAAAAAGCAAACGGATAATGCTGGCCATTTTGCCTTTCTGACATTTCCTTGGGAATCTGCAAGAACCTCCCCTTTTGCCTCCCCCAAATAAGATCTTTTAAGTGTGTGTTAAACAACTACGGAATACTAAAAAAAATTTGGCAAACCAAAAAGGAAGAAGAAGAAGAGAAGAAGAGGAAGAGGAAGCAGAAGCAGAAGCAGAAGAAGCAGAAGAAGGAGGAGGAGGAGGAGGAGGAGAAGGAGGAGAAGGAGAAGGAGAAGGAGGAGGAAATTGTTTTGTGTTTATACAATGAATTATACCTACTCAACAATATGAACTACTAACATGTGAAAACAAGGATGGATCTCAAAACTGTTTTGTTGAGCAAAATAAACTAGAAACAAAAGTGCATTCTGTATAATTCCATTTATGTGAAGTTCAGTAACAGGCAAAACAGATCTATGGTAATGGGAATCAATATAGTGGTTACCTCTGGAAGGGGGTGGCATCACCCGGAAAGAGACATAAGGAAACTTTCTGGAGTCATGAAAATGTTCTAATCTTTTCCTGGATGATGGTCATGTAAGTTTTTATCTATGTAAAAAAATGTACTGATCTATTCCCTTCAGATTGTACATTTTACTGACTGTAATGTATAACTCCATAAAGCAATATTGTAAGAACATAAGAGACAAAAACAGAGACATAAATTACTGACAGCAGGATAGACTATGTACTTTAAGAAATATCTAGATGCTGAATAAACTACAACAATTATACATTTAAATGCAAGTCATGGCAGAAAGGAGAAAGTAAAAGTACAGAGAGAATTGAATAACTGTCTATAAGTAGCAGGAATGTACAAGAAGGAGGCTAGAAGCTAGGAGGTTGGGGGAAAGTTGAAGAGAAACGATGCCAGAAAGCATGACAGTGAGCTGGAAAATATTTCTAGCCAGAAATCCATAGAGCAAGAAATGGTCCGTTGATATTTACATCAATGATAGCTGTCAGTTGTTACACGTACATGCTGTAACCCCTTTTGTTACACAAACCTTTATTGAAAGTATACCAGACATAAATTTTCTTAATGATGCTTTGAGGGAAATTAAAGGGAAAAATAAATATGTAGCACACCTAGGATGATATAGGCAAGAAGGAAGGAAAGCAACCATAAGGTCTGTGTGATAGTAGGGAAAGAAGAAAACAACCATCCATCTTATACCATCTGAGGACAGAGCCAAAAGGCACCATTTATTAATGAAAAGACTGGGTCCTGAGCAGTCACTGGATTTTTCAGTCACTAGTACTGTGAGAAATAAATTTTTGTTGTTTATTAGCTACTCAGTCTATGCATTTTGTTATAGCAGCCCAAACAGATTAAGACAGGAGGCTTCCACCCAAGTAGAGTGAGAAGTAATACATGCTAAGAAAGGTTGGTGTCATTGATGGAACATTGGTTACATATGGGGAGACTGATCAATAAGTAAATATATTAAGTATATTGAGAGCTGGTTTCTCATTGTTAGAAAAGAGAGTTATAATTATGGAAATGAATAAAACTAGCAGGAACCCTGTAATACTGGACTGAAATTGGAAGCATCATGGTTTTCAATATATAGTGATAGATGTAGAAATAAATATATATGTATAATTATGGAAAGATATATATCGTTCCTAACTCTGTCCCCTGAGAGGATCTGAGATCAGCAACACTTCACTAGCTATGAGTACAATTTTTACCAATGTGTGGTTTCTAAGATACCACTCTCTAGTGAAAGAAACCAGGGCTCCTTGGAGAAATGGCTGATTTCAGGGCTGGGGTAGAGAAATGACAAGATAAGCCTAGAATATCTTGTGCTAAAAGACACAGGAGGACTCAGAGAATGATGGGACCACGTCAAAAGGACAGAGAATTCAGCTTAAAGGGGTTCATACTGACCAAATCAAAGAAAATTTGAGCAGCAAAATAAAAATAGTAACAAAGTATAATCAATTGAATAAAATAAATGAATAAATGAGAAGTTCAAAGGGAAACACACTATTTACATATTTTCAAAGTCCCTACCCATAAAATACTTATTTATTACAAAGTTAAAAATGAGTAAATTTAACTGGACAATCCTGGCAGAGATAATCAAATGATTAAAGTAAACATCATCAGTAGCAGGACAAATTGAAATCACACATCATCTAATAAGATGCTGTGAAAACACAGCATCATTCCTGCTAGAGATGCATAACCTGAATCTAACCATGAGGAAACTTTATGCAGACCCAAACAGAATGACATTCTACAAAATAACTGGCCAGTAATTATCAAGAGTTTCAAGTCATGAAAATTAAGGAAAGTCTGAGAAACTGGTCCACACTGAAGAAGTGATAACAACTAAATTCGAGGCTTGATTCTGAATTATAATTTCTGGCTATAAAGCATATTATTGGAGCAACTGGGGTAACTAATGGGATCTGAGGATTGGATGGTAATAATATGCCAATATTAATTTCCTGATTTTGATGATATATTGTTGTTATGGAGAATTGTCAGAATTGGCACTAAAGTATTTGGAGGCAACGGGACATTATGTCAGCAGCTTACTCTCAAGTGTTTAAGTTTAAAAAATCTGTATATGTAACTTTTTTGGAAGTTTGCAGGTGTTTCAAACTTTTTTAATGAAGCTTTACGGTGAGCCGTAATGGCACCACTGCACTCCAGCCTGGGCTATAGAGTGAGACCTTGTCTCAGAACAAATGGCAATCACGAGGGATTGTTATTTAAAAAGAAAAGAAAAGAGATATTTTAAAGATAATAATGTTAAGAGTTCAATTAAACACAAGCCATAGAGACACGATGTTTGGCAGTCTCTCTCAGTAATGGTCTCTTGAGAAAATTAAATTCTATAAAAAAATCATGAATGACTTCTTAAAAAATTCTCATAACGATGGTGTAGAGCTAATACCATTTCTAGATGCAATGGTGAGATGTTAATCCATTACACACACAATGGTGTAAAGTAATGGATACTTTACACCATTGGGTATATTTTACACAATGGATACTTCACACCGTTGGATACTTTACACCATTGGGGCATAATTCCTCTGTGGTATTCAGAATAGAAAGCCTAAGAAAGAGAAAAGGGTTAAGAAGAAAGCATGGGTTCCTGGCTTGGAAACTGTGAACCTGGGAGTTCTATTTACTGAAATTAGAAACACAGATATTCCCCCTCTTTTTGGTGTAGAAAGTTCTTCCACATCTAATGTACTGGTTCTTGTCCTTTCTGCCCAATCTACCTGGATGGCCCACCACCAAACTAGCTCCTCATGTCCTAAAACAAAGTTCTTATTTTTCATTCTTCTATACCCCATCTCTACCCTCAGTTGATTGGACTTTACCCTGGAGATGACGGGAAGCCTGTGTTTTGTAACCATCTCTTCAAGTTCGGGGTCTATATAGATGTACTTGTGCAATCTCACACCATAACACAGTGCCTGCCACAGAACAGGTGCTCTGTAGTGAGTAAATAATTTTGAATGCATTATTTATGATAACTAAACCATTAGGGTTTTTTTAAGCAAGCAAATGACAAGATTTGTATTTACAGGGATTACTCAGGCTACAACGTACAGAATCTCCTAGAGTAGGATTTCTCAACCTCAGCACTATTGATATTTGGACTTGATAATTCTTTGTTGTGGAGGGTTGCTCTGTGCATTGTAGGATTTTTAGCAGCATCCCTGGCCTCTTCCACCAAATGCCAGCAATGTCCCACTGCTCCCAGTTGTGACAATGAAAATAGTCTCCAGTCATTGCAATGTCACCTATGAAGCAAAATTGCTCCTGGTTGAGAACCACTGTCCTAGAGGGGAAAGATGAAAGATCAGTCAGATGGAGGTCATTTACTGGATAATGTTATAGGGGAAAGAGGGCAGTGCACTTACATTGATTGAAAATGTCTACTATGCACTGGGCACTTTACATATATTTTCGTATTTTAAAGTGGGGTATGAGACAAGAGAACCCTACCCCCATCCCAACTGGCCCCTGAAATCCCTTCAGGGTAACCTAAGGTCAATCTCCCAAATTATTAAACCCTAAAACAAACACCATAACCTTCCCTGGCCCCATCTGAGTGCAGTGAAGTCTAATTCCCACGCCATGTCGAAGAGGAGTGTTTGACATTACTCCATGGGTATTAAGTTATTCTGGGTAGGCTTCAAAATCACTTTCCAGTCAGCTCCAAGGGGGAAACGGGCAGAGGTTCTTTGACACAAGCTGGTCAAACTCCACGACTTGGGTGACTTCTTCCTCTGCCCAAGCTCTCGGCCATCCTTGGAGAGCCTCTCCCTGGTGCCCATGCAGTGGCTGAGACAAGAGCTGAATGCTGGCGCTGGGTCAGTTTTCCTGGTAAGGTCCAACTCAGAGGGACCAGGCAGGTGCCTCTGCATTCGCTCAGCAGTCTGACAACTCGGTCTGCTCCTCTGCTCCCACCAACGCCCGCTGGTTGCTGCTGGTATTAATAACATGAGCAGCAGGAGGCTTCGCACCAGGATCAGGGCTGTCTGGATAATTAGCCAGTGGCCTAGGACCAGTGAGTAAATTACTCTGTGACCTGAGAATCCAGCTGGCTACCACCATCACTCAGGCCTGCTCACTTTATTGCTCTCCCCTCCTGCTGTACTCTGTCTAGTTTACATTCAGAGCATTGATTTCATGCCTTTGTGTTTTCCATCTTAGGGTGAGAAGTAGTCACTTTGGGGAGACTGGTTCTCAGGTCAGTGGGATGGCTGTAGTGACATGGGAAAGAGGAATATTGGAGTTTTTGTTTTGTGCAATCATTTAGTGAGTCCCAGCATGTCAGCACCTGCTCTCTGTGGCATTCCCAAATGCATTTCAATCTTTTTTTATCAGAGTTGTGACATTCTCTAATAAACCGCATATATATTTGCATATTGGAGAAGGAAAGGGTAGAGAAAAATCTCTCATGTCACTCCCAACTTACACATTCCGTGCCAAGACTATCAAATGGGAAAGTGCATTCAAGTTAATTTTGCCAAATGCTGTGGTCTTCTTGGGGCATTTGCACAAACTCTTTCCTTTGCCTAGAGCACTATTTGTTCTCCCTTTTACCCCACTTTCACTCACCTTTCAAGTCTTTCTTCGGATATTACTCTCCCCAGGAAGCTTTTCCTGACCCATTTGGTTGCTCACTCCTCTGGGCTCCCAAAGCATCCTATTCCATATTACATGACTAATCCCAGTTTGTTGCAATTACCTGTTTTCTTGTCTGTTATGTCTTTCAGATCATGAGCTTAGTGAGAACAAGAACCAGGCCACATCTGTACTAGGCCCCCATTTAAGTAGCCAATGAAAATTAATAAACAGACATAGAAAGATATCAATAAATTCTACTTTCCAAGCAGATCTGATTCCCAGCTTTAACCCAGCCAAGGCACCCACTTAGACACCCAGCACCATTCTCCACAGAGTCGTCACAAGCATTCTCAATGGGAAACCTACAACTTCAGCAGAACTTCCTTCTTATTTCCTAGAATTTTCAACTGCATCTCTCCCTCTTTTCAATTCACCAATTTCTATAAATGTATCTGAAGATAATTCTGTAATTCTCACTTAATGTTTACTTTAACTCCATAATTCATCTAAAAAAAGCAAATATTCTGGTTTGGCTGGTTAAACTCCTTTATAACCTTGATTGAGATATTTACATGCATTCAGTTTTGATTTCCTCTTGCATAGAATGAATATGATCTTTTAAGTGCCTTCCATCCTTAAAGTTTTCTGATTCTAAAATTTGAAGTATGTTTTGTAACCCTGTACCATAAAGGTAACAACAGTTCCCACTTTGCTGCAAAATCTTTTTGACAAATGGGATATATAAACAAAATAATTAATTAAAATATAAACGCTTTTTTTTTTTTTCACAAAGGGGCCATAAGGGAGATCATAGTTGGGCCCCTGCTTATTCCTCTAACCTGCCCCCACTCCACTACTAACTACAAACTGCTTCCAGTTCCTCCCTGGACAACTGCTTTCCTAGCCAAGGTGCTTTTACCTGTGCCGTTCCCTCTGCTCAGAATGCCCTCTCTCCTCTGTGTACCTAGCAAACTTCCAGTTCTGTGTTGAAACCCACCTATGGCCACATCTTTTAGGATGTCTCTTTTAACTTGGGATAGGGCAGCAAACAATGGGGAAGAGTTTGGAATGGGAAGTCAAGCAGACCCAGGACTCTAATCTAGCCCACCAAGTGCCAGCTGTGATACTATGGGAACGTGACTTACTTGATCTGACTGAGCCTCAGCCTCCTCATCTGTGAATGGGATGATAGTAGTTCTTACTTCCTGGGGCTGTTGGGATTGAATGAGGTAACTCAAGCAAAGCATTTGACTCACCTCCAAGCAAATAATATGCACAATATGAGGCTTAGCTATTATTATTAATTTTCCCAAGTTAGAATTAATCATTTCTAATACACATTTTTTAGCTGCACTTTACATGTCTGCCTCCCTATACCATTGTGACCTTCTTAAAAGTTAGAGACTTACTTACTCCTATCTGTATCTCCAGAACTGTGTATAATGCCCAGCATGTAAGTAGTCAGTTATACATCTAGAAGACTATTCTTCAAAGAACAAGATTTAGAACTTTAAAATAAAAATAAAAAGTGTGCAACTTGTTATGTGATAATATTCCAAATTGGCTGGGGCACTTTTGTATTCTTGTTCCCATTTTCATTTAGATTCTCACATGAATTAATATGGCAGGTATTATTATCTCTAGTTCACAAATAAGAGAGCAGAGGACCAGAAGAATTTAATTTTGGCCCGAAGTTACAGAGGAGGTTACAGAACTCAAACCTGTATCACTTTTATCCCCTCTTACGTTTCTCTTGCCCACCTACCCCCAAAGAGGAATAGCTAAACCACTCTTTTTTTTTTTTTTTTTTTTTTTGAGATGGAGTTTTGCTCTTGTTGCCCAGGCTGGAGTGCAATGGCACGATCTCAGCTCACAGCAACCTCCACCTCCCAGGTTCAAGCAATTCTCCTGCCTCAGCCTCACAAGTAGCTGGGATTATAGGCATGCACCGCCATGCCCAGCTAATCTTGTATTTTTTAGTAGAGACAGGGTTTCACTATGTTGATCAGGCTGGTCACTCTTAAAACTCAGGTGTAAGATTTTAAACATCGATAAGTGATCTGACACCCAGCACCTAATGAAAGCAGGCGCCGGGAAGGGGACCCTTCTCTGAGATGCCATGCCCAATGGTGACCACAGTCCTCGCTTCTCAGGATGCCCTGGAGATAGCATGCCATGTGCTGTACATTTAGCCCTCAGCATTCAGAGGGGACATTGCTTTCTGTCAGTGCCTCAGACTCCTTCAGCTTTTCCTGTGCTTTTGTGCAGCTGAGAAGGTGAAGCATAAGGGTATCAAAAGCTGCAAACACTCCCTACCTCTGGAGGCAGGCATTTACTAGAAGAAAGAACGGACCAATGGCTTCTCAGAGCATTGTTCAGTGACATTAGAGAAAGGATTAAGCAGATACATTCAGCTATTCTAACAGATTTTCTTTAAGCCTTGAATACGCCTCTCACACTCACTCAGATAATCACATTAGTTTTGTCATTAAAAGATCCCTTTTATAGAAAGTACCTAAACCGCTTAAACCACCCAGAGAGGTTGCATACATTATCAAACACCAAGACAAACAAAAGGGATTTTCTGTCCCACGTCTCAGTTTTCCTTTTTCTAAAAAAATTTGGGAAATGAAGGTAGAAATGATTTTGCCAAATGGTCAGTGGCTGCACAGCAACCCTCACTCCTTCCTTCCCTGGATAGTCCCTCTGCAATCAGAACTGGGAAGACTGGAAAACGACTTCAGCATTGAGGCTGGCAGAAAACAGATTAGAAAGAGATGAAGACAGCAAGGGCAAGGAGGGGGTAGAAAGGAGTGTGCTTGCCTCTCTGCCACAGGAAATTGCATTTGGAACTGAAAAAGAGTAGAAAAGCACAGGACTTGGAATCAGGCAACTACCACTTCTAGATCTGTGGCCATGGTTGGGGAGAGAAGGGATTCACTTCATTTATCTTGCCTCATGGTCCTCATTTATAAAATTGGGACAACATGTATTTCTCCTCCCACTCAGGGTGTTTGTGGGACTAAAATGAGAAAAGGTAAGCAGAAGAGTTCTGAGGTCTATGAAGTATGATTCAAGCATTAAATGGGAGATTTTCTTTGTTTCTTTTTTAAATAGGCCTCATGATAGAAGCTACGTGTTTTGGGGTTTGTTTTATTTTGTTTTTTCACAGTAATGTGTGATGCCTAACTACTGGCATATAATGAATGCTTAACAACTTTTTTTCTCAATGAATAGTGCTTTTACTGCCTTTTCCTCAAGTCCCCAACCATACTGCAAACTCTCATCTCTCAAATTGCAGTTTGAATGTTGCTTCTCCTTTAAAGCCTTCCTCAGAACTTTAGGATGAGTTCATCACATCTGCATTCACACTCCCACAGCATCCTGAATGCAACACAGATTCTTAGCCTAATGTGTGTAATCATCTGACATTGTGACTGTCTTTCCCCATGAGCCTTGAGCTCCTTGAGAACACTGAGCTTTACCTTTAAACAGTTAAACTCCTTAACACTATACCTGCACAAAGTTGCCATTGAATAAATGTTTGAGTGAATGAATGATAAGTAAACAAACAATCCAAAGAATTGGGGTTATTTGGCCTAGAAAAGAGGAAGTATCTCAAGAATCAGTCCCCAAAATAAAGTTTATTAAATTTGCAGATTAATGTCTACAGTAGACATTGTGCTATTGTGCTGTTTAGAAGATAAAGTGTAAGGCTATTAACAATCAGTTTTTCATTTCGTGTGCAGGGTAAAACATGAGGAAAGCGTCTCAAATTACGATGGGAAAAATTTAGGTTAGACTCAGTTAACATCAACACTATTGCCATTTGGGGCCAGTTAATTCTTTGTTATGGGGGAGTTGTCCTGTGCATTGTAAGATGTTCAGCATCATCCCTGGTCTGTATCAGGGATGTCGCTGGCACGCCCCCACCCCAGCTGTGACAACTAAAACCATCTCCAGCATTGCCAACTGTCCTCTAGGAGGCAAAATTGCTACAAATTGAGAACCACTGTTTTACATCTAAAGAACAAACTCCTGCAGGTGAGGGTTCTGTGGCATCAGAAAAGGAGATGGAAGAGATGGTAGATCTGAATGTAAGCTCCTTAAAGATAAAGCAGATGGGTGTTTTACTGATTTATATTTTACCTTCCATTTTGAAGGGAGGTAGATTGACCAAATGAACTGACATCATATGGTAACATATGAAATGTCTTCTGTTAACTGTAAAGGAGACTTCTGAAATAGGAGTAATCTGATAGTTCTTTGATGATGAGAGGCCATTTATCAAATCATCTGGCTTCTTCCACTTCTGTAAACTTATTCAAGGACACTTACCGTACATTATCAGTGTCATGGCACTTTCTGTGTCTCCTTAGCACACAGCTTCATTTAGAGTTTAGTATCTTGGAGTTATTGATTGACAGTTTTTTTTTTAACCTTCCTTTCTTTGGCTATGTACCTCTACATTTTAGGAGTTACAAAAAAAAAAAAAAAAAACAAAAACAGTTAACACCACTTCCCCAAATGAAAAGAGGAAATTTAGTAACAGATGTCAACCTTTCTGTATTGGAAGAAGCTCCTGGTTGCTTGTCTTGACTCTGCCTCCCATGGCTGAGGAGCCTAGTTCACCTCTAAGCCAAGTAGGATGAGAGTATATTTGGTGTCTGAGCTCATTTTCAAATCTACTTCATTTGTGTTACCACACATTATTCCTTCCCCCTGTTCAACTATCTACTAAGACACTTAAACTGGCCAAGAAACATCTATCTAGCAAAATTTTGGCTGAGAATGTTCCTCCAAATACTATAATCTATTTCTAAATTAAACCAGATTAGCAAAAATGTGTATACCTGTAATATAGTTCCTTTGTTCACTGTAAAATCATTGTTATACTCTGGTGTTGTGACTTTCATCTATACTGAAAGATTGTACAAGTATGAATACAATGAAATCTATAAATACATGAAGAGAGATTAGAGCTCTCACTCGTACTTTTCCCATTTCTGAGGTTCCTCCAGTAAGTTCCTGCATGGGCTTCTCCAGATTAATTGGTCTGTTTTTGTCTGCTGCACAGAGTAAACTGTTTAACTGCTTTCATTTTTGTTTTCTGCTAGAAAGCTTAGAGCCAGATTTTCTTAGCCCTCATCTTCAGAAAATATGTAGACTTCTGTGGCAGTATTTCCCAACAGGTGTTCAGCAGAGCACTAGTTTCTCAAATGTTGCATTTAAAAAAGAGTTTCAGATCAAATAAATTTGAGAAATGTCACATTCTTGTTAATTCACAATGCGTGAAATGTTACATGAAAAAGGGTTGTGGGTCAAATAAGTTTTGGAAAAAAAACCTTAGTTTTGGAAAGTTTTTTATTGATTCACAATGTTTATAGCGTATTAAAGGTTTGAGAGATTCAGCAATAAAGATAATCTGTTTAAACTTGTTTCAACAATTGTCCGTGTTCAAATACTTTTGCTCATGGTATCCCTTTTTTATGTAACACCTGCTAACATCTGGCCTTAATAGCATTCTGTGGAATCCAATTGATAATCCCAGTTTATGATTTCCATTCCTAGATCCATTTTACATCTCTAACCCTTTTAAATCTCCTATGTCCCATTTGTGCTGTGTTCAATGTATATCTCGTTTTTTTTTTTTTTTTTTTTGAGATGGAGTCTCACTCTGTCACCCAGGCTGGAGTGCAGTGGTGCCATCTCAGCTCACTGCAACCTCTGCCTCCCAGGTTCAAGCAATACTCCTGCCTCAGCCTCCTGAGTAGCTGGCACTACAGGCACATGCCACCATGCCTGGTTAATTTTTTGTATTTTTAGTAGAGACGGGGCTTCACGATGTTAGCTAGAATGGTCTCGATCTCCTGACCTCATGATCCTCCCACCTCAGCCTCCCAAAGTGCTGGGATTACAGGCATGAGCCACCGCGCACAGCCTCAATGTATATCTTTAGATCACCTGAAACCCTTTCAGAACAAGATGTGACAAAAATAAATGAATAACTAATAAACATGTTGAGCTGTATGACTTTGTGTTGGGATTCACTCAGGATGGTGGCAGAAATATTAAAGGGAAATATTCGGGAAAATTATAGAAAATAGCCACAAACCTTTTCGGAAGGCCAAAAGGTTACATAGCTTCTAATAGTTAAACAGGCTGAAGGCAGCCAGTTCTTACCTTAGAGCATTAGGTCATAGGTTAAATACTAGGAATAACAGAGGCTTCCCAATTTAAGTCTGTTTACCCTACCTCCATTAACTAACCTTTGAGCAAGATGGCCCTTTCTGGGGGGAGGTCTACTAGGAATATTGCTCCCTAATGGTATTTACTTTAAACCGCGGTACCTGAGCTTTAATCATTCGTAGAACTACTCTCTTAACCATGTTAATTATCCACAAGTGTGTGGATTCAAAGCTTATGTTGTTAATTGTATACTAAATAAATGCCTGAAGTGCGAGCTGCTCAGTGACAAATCTCTCCTGGTGTGCAGGTGGTTGGGCACTCAGCAGGACTGGCAAAACAGAATATCTGTGTGTCAGTGTACGTTTTATTCATCCGTCGTTTAGGCCAGGGTCTGCGGGCAGAACCCCGCAGCTAACGCCCTCTTGTGAGAAGCAATACCTCAACCTTAGGCAAGTAACTTTCACATTTGAGTTTCTTGTTACAGATGTTAGCCACATTAAACAAACGCATAGAGCTAAATGATCCCAAGATTGCTTTCCAGGTCTGCTGTTGGAAGATTCTATCTTTCCATTCCCATTATTAAAGATAGCAGTTTATTGGCACCAACCCCCCACCCCACCCCATCCCTTTTTTTTTCTTTTTTTTTTTTTTTTAAGACAGGGTCTGTCTCTGCTGCCCAGGCTGGAGTGCAATGGCATGATCACAGCCCACAGCAGCCTTGACCTCCCAGGCTCAAGTGATCCTCCCACTTCAGCCTCTTGGATAGCTGGGACTACAGGCATGCACCACCATGCTCAACTAATTTTTTTAAAGAAATTTTTTGCAAGGCAATACATGATACTGCCCAGGCTGGTTTGGAACTCCTGGGCTCAAGTGATCCTCCTGCCTCGGTCTTCCAAAGTGCTGGGGTTATAGGTGTAAGCTACCACGCCCAGCCCCAACCCATTCTTCGACTCCTTGAATGGCTGTGTTCAATGTTCTGTTCCCACCTAACATCAAGGCAAAATTACATTCAACTACCTTGACAGAGAGTTCCAGCCTGATAGAGTGGAAGAGGGAGCCGGTCACATCCAGTTCAAGTGAGGGTAAATCAGAAAGTCCAAGTTCCAGAGGTACTGAGTACAGGAGATCCCCTTTCCAAAATCCAGGGAAGCCAAGGGCACGAGGTTACATGGGCACATCAGAGCTCTGAAAGGTACATGGCTATAGAAAGAGATCAATAGAAATCTTGATCTTTCTGCCCTAAAATGTATTCATTAAATATAAATGTATGGAGGGCCTACTGAGTCCTGCCTGCCAGGACCTGTGCTAGATGCTGATCATTAGAAGGAATAAGATATAGTCCTTGTCTTCAGAGAGCTTGCTTTTCCTAAAAACAGAATGAGAACACTAAGAAAAATATTATAACTTAGGATATGTATACCAACTTAGAGGTGGTCAGGTACTGTTTACAGTGCTAGAAAAGAAGACAGACAATCCCCACCTTGGTGGAGTTTACATTCTAGCTGATACACTAAGTGTAAGCCTGGTTCTGTGAGAGCACAGACAAGGAATTACTTCCTTTAGGAAAGCTGGGAAAGACTTCAGAGGGAAGGTAGTCAAATTGTTCCGGGCTTTAAATGATGCACAGCAGTTTACCAGTAAAAAAAATATTGGAGGTTGGTGCTGAGAAAGGAATTTTAGACAGAAGAGCAGTATTTCAGAATGATGAGAAGTTTGGTATAGTTGAAGTGCAGGGTTATTAGGAAAGTGAAAGGTGGCAGTAAAAATGGGAAATGAGTCCAGAGACGTAATTTAAGGAAAGGCTGTAGCGGGGCTCAAGTGGTGTCTTGGGTCAGTGGAGTCCTATGTAGAGGAATTAGGATGTTTGGGTATTTCTTTAAAAAGTATCAGGGTAAGGACAGTACACTATGAGCTCCTGAAGTATGTTTCTCAAACACTAGCTCCTTGAGCCCATGCTTTGATTGCCATCTACTCACCACGACTCTCCAGCACAGACTGAGTCAAATTCCATTGACTTTCCTTACTAAATCTTTCTCCAATTTTTCCACTTCTCCTCATCTCCATCTCTACCACTCTAGTCAAACCTACCTTCTTCTTTTAACTTGACAACTGTGACTGGGGTCTCCTACCTTACTTGCTTGTCCCCTACAATGCATACTCTACTCTATAGCCAGAGTAGTCCTTTTAAATGAAATTCTGTTCATGTCACTCCCCCGATTAAAGCTCATCAAAGGTTTTTCATCCGTATAATTCTACTTGAATGAGCATTCCCCCTGCCCATGTCTTCATATTCATCTTATGTCACATTCTCTGTGGTTGTTTGCCTTCCCATTGCAGGGGCCTTCTTTCAGTTCCTTGAATATGCTACACTCAGGGCTTTTGCACGCGTCATTTTCTCCACTCCTCTTCCTAGTATAGCTCCCATTCATCGTTTAGATCACAGCTAAAATGTAACATCTCAAAAAGGCACTGCTATTCCCCCAGACTACCTCACATTGTCTAAATGCTAAACATTTAACATTTAGTATTATGAAGAGTTGGGGCCATTAGATTAGAACATTTAGCAATTACTCTCTATTTTCCTATTAGATTGCAATTAATGTCCTAATAGCCTCAACTCTTCGTAACATTTATAATTGTACCAATTCATTGTATAACTTGACATTTCGTGTCTTTCTCCCAGCAGAACACAAACCTTATTAAATTAGGTGCTGTGTTTGCTTTTTCGCCATTGCATTTTTCAGGTTTTAGACCAATGCCTTATGCCTAGGAGATGCTCTGTTAAGAATAGAAAAAGCTGGCCAGGCGCGGTGGCTCACGCCTGTAATCCCAACACTTTGGGAGGCCGAGGCGGGCGGATCACGAGGTCAGGAAATCGAGATCATCCTTGCTAACACGGTGAAACCCCGTCTCTACTAAAAAAAAAAAAAAATAGCCGGGTGTGGTGGCGGGCGCCTGTAGTCCCAGCTATTCCGGGGGCTGAGGCAGGAGAATGGCGTGAACCCGGGAGGCGGAGCTTGCAATGAGCCGAGATCGCGCCACTGCACTCCAGCCTGGGCGACAGAGCGAGACTCTGTCTCCAAAAAAAAAGTTGTATTCTCAATCACCATTTTGGAGAGTCACATACTATTTACAGATAAACAAAGCAACTATTTAACTTCATTTGTCCCATTATTTTCCACGCTTGCTCAACTATAGGTATGTCTTTCTACTACACAAGTTACTGGCATTTTGTTGGATACCTGTGGTCCAAGAAACACTGTGTGATAGATGTCGTGTGATTGAGTTGCCTGAACTGCTTCCCCAATCCTAAGAAGTACACCTTTGTAACCATGTTTTCATGGCCCTGTTCTTCCCTAACCACCTGAGAGTTGTGTATTTGTGAGGTATTGCTCCCTCAGAGGGTCGAGGACACCATTCTAAGAAGTCATTATGGGCCTTGTGCGAGTAGAGAAAAGTAAGCTGGTCTGTAGAGGGAGAATAAAGCAGTCATGGGAAGAGATGCATTAGGCAGGGCTCCCACACTTAAATGAGTCAGGCAGGATGACAGAAGAAAGATAACTGAATTCAAATTCAAATTCCAGATTCTTTCAACTAGGGGCTCTCAAAGTGTGATGCTCCAGCATCACCTGGGAACTTGTTAGAAATGCAGCTTCCCAAGATCCACCCTAAGACATGTTAGAAACTCTGGGATGGGGCTCAGCAATCAGCATTTTTACAAGCCCTTTTGGGTAATTCTGATGCACGCTTTAGACTGCCTATCGAACTGTAGACATCTGACGAACAAATCCAAACCACAGTCTGACAATGGGTCACCTCTGTTGAAAGTGAAACAGAACACAGCAGTACTGATTTTTAACGACTTTCCAGACCCTAGTTCTAGTTCCCCATGGTTCCTGGTAACCCAAGTCCTGGAGCTGATCTTGCAGTTTCAAAAAATTTCTTTTCCTTAAGCTGGTTTTGTGGGCTTTTGTTGCTTGAATCCAAACAAAAATAAAACTGTACCAGTAAAATGAAGCAAACAAAATCTGCCAAAAAGGAGCCCCAGTTCTGCCCCAGTTTTGCCAAAAAGGAGCTGTGAGGCCTTAGATAAGTTCCTTCTCTCTAGGCTACAATTCTATCCCTTACAAAATGATGCAGTTGAACTGGATATCTCAGGGGCCTTCGCCCTCTACTATGCTGGCTTAGACACTGGCTCCTCTGGATAACCTCTTGGCGCTACAGATTCCTTATGAAGGTTCTCCTAAGTTTCTTTAGTTCTACCCATTGACTCCAGGCAGTTAAAGTAACAAAAACAGAAAATAAAAAGCACTCAATTCTTTCTAAGCTCTTGGGAGCTGAAAAAAGTAAAAATAGAAAGCACTCAAGTCTCCATGTCTCTCTTTCCCTGTCAGTAAAAAGTGCAGTTTTACTAGAGGGATGCTTTAAATAATAAGGCTTATCTGACACTCCAATTCTTTTTCACGTTAAAATTAAACTTTAGCATATTATAATTATACTCACTTCAATTAAGGCTGCTATCTATATCCCTAAAACGCATACAGTAATAGGATACAATTATGCTTGCCAAAAAAAAATCTATTTTTTGCAGTTTGTTTCTTCAGAATAATGTAACTCATCCAAATAATCAATATCAAATAAAATGACAAAGTATTTTAAAGATTCTACACAAGGGAAAAACCCTAAAATTGTAAAATAAATTGTAAGAATATCCTCTATTAAGCCCATAAACCCTGCATTATATAATTTCTTAGTTGACAAAGAATAAAAACTAGTATTGTTTTGGCCCTTAAATTCCCACCCAAATAGATTGTTCTCTGATGCTGAAACAAAAATAGTAACCAAATGCTTTGACAGATAACTCATTACAATGAGAACTGAAGGCTCCCAAAATAAGACAAAGATTTTCCTGTATCTCCCAGATGCCAGGGAAAGTAAAGGAAATATTTCAGCTTTCCATCCCAAGAATGAACTCGATATCTGCCCTTAGAAAAAAAAAGTGCCTTAAAAATGATCAAGCTCAAGGTACAGTTTTTTAAAAGCAGAAAATGTTCCCAAGGCAGGGTGAAGAAAAAAAAAATTATTGAGAGAAAATGAAAAGAAACAAGGAGGAAGAAATCTTTCAACAGAGTAGAAACTGTTAGTCTCTCTCTCTCTCTGTCTCTCTGTGTCCCTGAAAGGTTTTGATCCTATTTGTTATCCTAGAAAAGCTCTTCTGAAGAAAGGTCTCAGTGTAAGAACTGCTTGAAAGAAGCCAACCCCTTGGAAATAGGAATGGCTTGGCCATTTATTAATGTCAAATATGCTGCCTGAATGAATTAGTCAGCTTGTCTTTTGGAAGTCATACAGAAAAGTTCTTGTGCACCTGCCTGTTAGTGTCTAACACTTCTGGTTTTAATGACAGCAGTAACAACTATCAGAAAATAAAATTTTAAAAATTTAAAAGCTGAATATTACTATATTCTACTTTTGGAATAGCTGATTCATCAATTTTTAAAGGCTTCTTACTGAAATATAATTAGTGATTACAGCATAAAGCTTGCTCAGATTTAAAAAGACAAAACAGAGTCATTTTCCTAAACTGGCAGAATTCAACCAAATTACCACAAAACTGACCTTAGAAACAAAGAGAAATAGAGCAGAAAAAGGCCAGATTTCTTACTGGCAGTACCACAGTGGCCAACATCCCAGAACTAAGAAAAGCTGCCAAGTGGAAGAGAAAAAATTAAAGGACTTTCCAAAAACAGCTAAGCCCAGTGCACACAGCATTCCCATCAGCCAGAGTCAGAGTGAACTTCAGAAGCAACACACAGGTATAAGGTCCAGCTGTATTATTTATTTACAGCACAGTTCAAAGTCATTAAATCCAGTACAAAAGAAATGGCTCTCACTTCCTGGATTGGCACCAGACATCCTACCAGCTGCAATTACATCATTTTTTATCTATCTTCTGCTTTTACTTTGTGTAGGGTAGGGATGGGGACTTACAAATGGGCCAAAGACACTTCAACCTCAAAACCAAAGAGAAATCTCTGCTTGCAGAGATACAAAGAAAGTGACTCTACCTCTTATGAAAAGCAAACAGGAACTCTACTCCAGTTATGAGGGCCACTGATGGTGTGGGAGAGCTATCACAAAGATTCTTCCTAGACGTGGTGCAAAGACAGTGAGAACCCAGAAAATCACATTCATGGGACAGTTGCTCTTACCGTCATCACCCTCTATTCTATCTCAACCTCGGCCCCATCAAATCTAATGATAAACAAAAGAAGGTAATTACATGTAGAAAATCAAAGTGAATGGGAATGTGGTGGTGTGAACATAAAAGAAGAAACTGAAAACAGTCAAAAGTTTCTCAGTGCTGCTTTCCTGCACTGTCATAGAAATCTCTGATCCAATTCTTCATATGTCTAACTTCCAAGGAGCGGGCTAACAGCACAGACATAGGATCTAAGGCATTCTTGGTGCGGAGATCTAAGTGGTGGGCCCCCTCTGAGATGGTGACTGCAACCAGAGTGTCTGTGATATCCTTAGTTACTCCACCTCCTGACCAGGGGTCTAGTTCACCATTGCTGCAAGTGAAAAAAAGAAGAAAAAATAAAGTTGTTAGTTTTTCATATTGACACTCAGATAAGCTAGAAGAAACCTATTATATGTTTAACACCTAAAATTATAAACTTGTAACCTGGGGGATTTGATCTGAGGATTTAATTTATTATATGGAGAGATGATTCATATTGGAGTTTTGCAATATTCCTGCAACCAGGTGCAAAAAAAAAAAAAAAAAAAAAGAACCAGAGATGATTGAAGGAGGTGTTCCCATAAATCAATCTAGACTGTACTGGGATATGAAATTTAGAAACCTGAATTTCAATCCTGATTTCATTATTCAAAAGTTATATAATGCAAGTTACCTGACTCAGTTTCCTTATCTGTAAAATGGAGATAACAGGCCGGGTGCAGTGGCTCATGCCTGTAATCTTTGCTCTTTGGGAGGCCAAGATGGTGAATCGCTTGGGCCCAGGAGTTCAAAACAAGCCTGGGCAACATGGTGAAACCCCGTCTTCTCAAGGGAGGGAAGAAGGGAGAAAGAGAGGAAAGAAGAAAGGGAGGAAAGAAGAAAGGGAGGGAGGGAGTAAAGGAAGAGGCTGCATTTTTTATCCAGTACAGTACAGTACTTTGGGAAACAGGATGGTAGATCTAAAAAATGTCACCAGGATCTGGAATCTGAAAATTTGGGCATTACACAAAAATCTTCATTTTACATTAGCTTTAAAGTTAAGGAAATGCTACTAGGTTATTAGTCTCAGCTGGTTCACACAACACAATTCAGAATAATGTACAGAGAATCAGTCACTGAAACTGAGTATCTAGTTTCACTGAGTAAAAAATCCAATACAACCACAGACAGCATCCCTAATAATATTTCTGAACAGTTTTGTTTAGATATAATTCATCTACCACAGAATTCGTCCATTTAAAATACATAATTCAATGGTTTTTAGTATACTCAGAGTTGTGCAACCAGCACCACAATCCGTTTTAGAACATTTTCATCACCCCAAATAGAAATCCATACTCATTAGCAGTCACTCCCCATCTTCCTGCCTTGCTCTCAGCCTCAGGAAACCATGAATCTATTTTCTGAATCTATAGATTTGCCTATTCTGGACATTTCATGCAAATGGAATTAAATAGCAGGCAGCCTTTTGCAACTGGTCTCTTTTGCCTGGCGTAATGTTTTCAAGTTTCACCCATGTTGTGGCATGAATCAGTACATGTTCCTTTTTATTGCCAAATAATATTTCATTTATGGATACATCATATTTGATTTATCTCTTCATCATTTGATGCACATTTGTATTGTTTCCACTTTTTGGCTAATGAGTATTGCTCCTTTGAACATTCACATACAAGTTTTTGTGTGGATGTATGATTTCACTTCTCTTAGGCATATACTTAGGAATTTCTAGAATATATAGTAACAATCTATTGATTAGCTACCAGACTACTTTCCAAAGGGACTACACCATTTTATATTCCCAGTAGCAACATTTGAGGGTTCCACTTTCTCTACATCTTCAACACTTATTATTATCTGTCTATTTTAGACATCCTAGGCTAGTAAGTATTAAATGGTATTTCACTGTGGTTTTAATTTGCATTTCCCAAGAGACTGATGGTATTTAAACATCTTATGTGCTGATTGGCCATTTTTATATCTTCTTTGGGAAAATGCCTAGTCATATCGTCGTTCATTTTTTAACTAGGATTACATATCTTTTTATTTTTGAGTGAGAGCTCACACTCTCTTAACTTGTGTGTTGCAGAGTAAGAAAAGCATGAGCTTTGGGATCAGACACACTTTGGTTCCAATCTCAGGTCTGCCTCTCATCTACCTAATCTCATGGAAACAGATTCCTTAGGGAAAAAACTGGCACTGAAATACCTGGATCTAAGTACTCAGCCCATTGCAAGCATTAGATCACTTTCCCTTGTATGGCACTCTTGGCATATCTTTACCCACATACCACTTGAAATCACTTATAGAACATTTTTATGTGTGTCCTTATATTTGTTTAATGCAAACTCCGTTTTGCTGGTATTGTTTACAAAGCCTTATCTATTCTAGATACAAGTCCCTTATCAAATATATGACTTGCAAATATTTTCTCCCATTCCGTAGACTATCTTCTAACTTTCTTGATAGTATCATTTGCAGCGCAAGTTTTTCATTTTCATGAAGTCGATTTATCTATTTTTTCTCATTGTTTGTGTTTTTGGTATGGTATCCAAGAAACTGGTGTCTAACCCACGGTCATGAAGATTTATTCCTATGTTTTCCTCTATGAGATTTATCATTTTAACTCTTATATTTAAGCCTTTGATCTATTCTGAGTTGATTTTTTTGTTATAGTATAAAATAGGGAGCCAACCTCATTCTTCTGCATGCGGATCTCCAGTTTTCCCAGCATCATTTGTTGAAAAAACTATTCTTTTCTCAATGAATTGTCTTGCCACTTTTGTTGAAAATCAATACGCCATACATATAAGGTTTGACTTCTGGACATTCGATTCTCTTCCACTTGTCTATATGTCTATCCTTATGCCAGTATCACACTGTATTGACTGTAGCTTTGTAATAAGTTTGAAATCAGGAAGTGTGAGTTCTTCAAGTTCGTTCTTCCTTTTCAAGATTGTTTTGGCTATTCTGGGTCCCATATATTCCTATATGAATTTCAGGATCAGCTTGTCAATTTCTATTTTTTTAAAAAAAAGTCCAGCTGGAAATTTGACAGAGAGCACATTGAATCTGTGGATCAACTTGAGGAGTATAGTCATCTTAATAGTATTAATTCTTCTAATAAACAAACATGAGATGTCTTTCCATTTAAAGGAAGCAATTTTTAATGTCTTTGTTTCCAATGTATATATCTTGCACTTCTTTCGTTAAATTTATTCCAAAGCATTTTATTCTTGAAGCTATTTAAATCAAATTTTTCCCTAGTATAACACAGTATGCATAGACTGCATTCGTGTTTACAAAGCCTTTCACATTTTTTCATTGTAACAACCCTATGAAGTAGGTTTAATTACAATTCTTTTATAAAAGAGAAAACTAATGCCCAAAGAGGTTAAAAGACTTGCCAAAATCATTTGACTTGGCAAATCTGAGATTCAAACACAGTTCTAAAAACCCTAGTCCAATGCTTAATTTTACACTATGCCGCATTTCAGCGGAACCATGACTGCTGTTGGAAGTTGACAGCTTACACTCTCTTGTGTGCTGCAAAGTAAGAAAAGCATAAGCTTTGGGATCAGACACACTTTGGTTCCAGTCCCAGGTCTGCCTCTCATCTACCTAATCTCATGGAAACAGATTCCTTAGGAAAAAAACTGTCACTGAAATACCTGGATCTGAGTATTCCACCCATGGCATGTATTAGATCACTTTCCCCTTGAATGGTACCTCTTGGCATATCTATACCCACCACTTGAAATCACTTATAGAACATTTTATGTGTGTCCTGATATTTGTTTAATGCAAACTGCGTTTTGCTGGTATTGTTTACAAAGCCTGAAATAAAAAATCTTCAAGCCCACATTATCAAATACATTAAAATAATTCCCATAATTTGCAAAATCATCAAAAAACTTCTCAGCTATAAGTACAACCTATATACAGATGACTACCAAATAATGTATGTAGCCTGGATTGTTCCCCTAAACTTCAGAACCGAAGTTCAATGGTGTACTTGACATTTTTACATGGAAGTCAAATTAGACACTTGGCAGTTCCTGATGCTCCCCAAATGCCAACCGGCTCCTCCTGCCATCTTCTCCATTCTCTGTCAATGGGAAGTCTATCCTTTTCATTGTTCAGGCCAAAAAGTTTGATGTCAATCTTTAATCTTTTTGGTTTCACTCTTTAATTTTCTCATTGTTTAACACACAATCTGTCAACAAATCCTGTCATCTATATCTTCAAATACATCCATAATCTGACCATTTTGTATTACCTCCACTGTACAACCCTGACCCAAGTCACCATTATCTCTAGCCTGTTACTACAATAGTCTTTTAACTGATCTTCCTGCCTCTACTCTTGTCTCCCTACAATTTAATATCAATAGAGCAGGCAACTTGATCCTGTTAAAACCTGAACCAGATAATGTCATTCCTTTTCTCAAAATGTTCCAAGTTTTCCCATCTGATTCACAGTAAAAACCTAAGTCCTTACTAGAACCAACAAGTTTCTACATGATTCGGGCCCTCTGCTCCCTCCCTGATTTCACCTCCTATTACTCTCTCACTTACTAACTCCACTCCAGCCACACTGACTTTACTCCATGTGAAGAAGAACATGCTGGGGACACTTCTCTTTCAAGTCCTTTGCCTTTGGTTAATCCTTTTACACCACCAACCTCATGGCTAGCTCCTTTACTTCCTCTATATCATTTTTTAAAAGTCACCCCTTGATGAAGTCTTCCCTGGTCACTCTAATAAAAAATTTCAACTGTTTTCCCTCCCTATGACATTTTATAGTCCCCTTCCCTGGTTTACTTTTTTTGCCTTGTCACTTATATCCTTCTAACATATTTATAAGTTCTATCTTGTTTCATTTCCTATCTCTCAAACTAGAACTCCATGAGAGCAGAGATTTTTGTCCATATTGTTTATTTCTACATCTCCAAGTTCCTAGAAGCAGACCTGGCTTACAAAAGGAGGCCCAAAAAATTTACTGAATGAACTTAAAAAGTGTCTAGTTGTCTGTGGCCTCATACTGGATGCCCATCATAGACAGCTATAAATACACGTATGCAAGTTCATAAACGTTGTAAATCACTTCAGTACTTTTTATGAGGGAAAGAAAAGTTGATATAAATGATTAATACAAATATAAAGAGACTGACCTTCAGCTGTGTGTTAATAGTGGAAAGAACAATGAATTAATTCAGTAGACCTACGTTGTACATTTTTACTAGCTGCATGACTTTGGGTAAGTTACTGACCCCTGGGAACCTCAATTCTCACTGGATTATAGAAAAAAAATGTTTTTTAAGAAAGATAATACCCTTCTTTCAGAGAACTACTGTGAGGCCCAAGTCAAATAATATATGTGAAAATAAATAAACTATAAATACTACACAAATGTGTGATGTCATTATAGTTATTACCATACTCTGTAAGCATAATAAGTATTACCACCACCAAGAGGTAAATGAATCATGAAAATGTAAATGTACAAATTATATGAGAAAAAAACATTTAGGTACATTAAGTATATGTGTGTTTGTAATACAATCTAAAATTGCCTGTCCTGGCCAGGCACGGTGGCTCACACCTGTAATCCCAGCACTTTGGGAGGCCGAGGTGGATGGATCACTTGACATAAGGAGTTCAAGACCAGCCTGCCCAATATGGTGAAACCCTGCCTCTACTAAAAATACAACAATTAGCCGGGCGTGGTGGGACATGCATGTAGTCCCAGCTACTTGGGAGGCTGAGGCAGGAGAATGGCTTGAACCCGGGAGGTAGAGGTTGCAGTGAGCCCAGATCATGCCACTGCAATCCAGCCTGGGTGACAGAGCAAGACTCCATCTCAAAAAAAAAACAACAACAACAAAAAAAAACAAAAAAAACCAACTACACTCCAGAAGTGTACTTTTTTGGTTTTATTAAAAACAAAAAGGAACACTCATGTAAAATAGAAGCTTTAGTTTTCAACTACCAGGTAAACTTCTAAAGTAAACTACATAAGGAGTTGGATTCTCTTAAATTAACAAATAGTCTTTATCATTATTCCAAATTGACAAGCCCAACCCAGATAGGAAACTCTCCATTATTTGCAAAACAAAGAAGCTATCCCAACAGCCACATAATAAGCAAACTGCATTTGATTTAAAAGGTCATCTGAAATAGCCTAGTGGCTTAGCAACAGTGTTTGGAGTTGCTGAGAGACCTAAGACGCACATGGACTTGAATTTCTTGGTCCTAGACATGTGAAAGCTAAACCAGTCATTGGAAAATCTACAAAAAAAAAAAAAAAAATACTGGCTTTCATGAGAGGGTCTAGATGCCTGGGTAAAATTCCCCCAACAGGGAGCTTCACTTAGTCACTGGCAACAATTAATTTGCCTGAGAAATGATGTTAAACTAACCAGCTCCTCAGGGACTCGCTTTTGGATTTATACTAAAATAACTGAGAATGACTGTTGGTAAAATAATGTCTACAAGGTGGGAAAGAAAATAAATCTCCCCCCAAAAAACAATTGTGGAATAAAAACAGAATTGCTGTAATAAGACTATTAACAGGTAAACAAATGTTTACCGAGTGCCTACTATATATCAGGCACTGATTGGGCATGGGACTTCACAGTGAACAAAACAGACAAAATCTCTGTTGCTTACTTCCACAATAATTTGTTCCTTGAAATAACCCTGTTAGGTACTCATTATTATTCCTAACTAATATGAATTGGCAACTTGCCCAGGGCCATGCAGCTAATTCAGGGAAGAAGAAAAATGGCATCAAGGTCTACCTGACTTCAAAGCCTTAACTGAAAAATCTCCAATCCAACAATTAAAGATTAAACTTCCCAACCAGAAAAGCAATCACACTTGGATTCATGTGAGGCAGCCTAAGGAAAGAAGCCTGGAAACAAAGATTAAGTTACCTTCCACAGGGCTCCTTGGACACTTTCTTTTTTTTTAATTATACTTTAAGTTCTGAGATACATGTGCAGAATGCACAAGTTTGTTACATAGGTATACACGTGTCATGGTGGTTTGCTGCACCCATCAACCCATCATCTACATTAGGTATTTCTCCTAATGCTATCCCTCCCCAAATCTCACCCCCCGACAGGCCCCGGTGTGTTATGTTCCCCTCTCTGAGTCCATGTGTTCTCATTGTTCAACTCACACTTATGAGTGAGAACATACGGCGTTTGATTTTCTGTTCCTGTGTTAGTTTGCTGAGAATGATGGTTTCCAGCTCATCCCTGGCCATGCAAAGGACATGAACTCATCCTTTTTACGGCTGCATAGTATTCCATGGTGTATATGTGTCACATTTTCTTTATCCAGTCAATCATTGATGGGCATTTGGGTTAGTTCCAAGTCTTTGCTATTGTGAATAGTGCTGCAATAAACATACATGTGCATGTGTCTTTTTAGAATGATTTTTAATCCTTTGAGTATATACCCAGGAATGGGATTGCTGGGTCAAATGGCTCTAGATCCTGGAGGAATTGCCACAGTCTTCCACAATGGTTGAACTAATTTACACTCCCACCAACAGTGTAAAAATGTTCCTATTTCCCCCCACCCTCTCTGGTATCTGTTGTTTCCTGACTTTTTAATAATCGCCATTCTAACTGGCATGAAATGGTATCTCATTGTGGTTTTGAGTTGCATTTCTCTAATGATCAGTGATAATGAGCTTTCTTTCATATGTTTGTTGGCCGCATAAATGTCTTCTTTTGAGAAGTGTCTGTTCATATCCTTTGCCCACTTTCTGATGGGGTTATTTGTTTTTTTCTTGTACATTTGTTTAAGTTCCTTGTAGATTCTAGATATTAGCCCTTTGTTAGATGGACAGATTGCAAAAATTTTCTCCTATTCTGTAGGTTGCCTGTTCACTCTGATGATAATTTATTTTGCTGTGCAGAAGTCTTTAGTTTAATTAGATCCTATTTGTCAATTTTGGCTTTTGTTGCCATTGCTTTTGGTGTTTTAGTCATGAAGTCTTTGCCCACGTCTATGCTTGGACACCTTCTTACTCAGCAACCAGAAATGTTTTATAGCTAGTGGTCATGAAGTACACAGAACAGACACACCTATGGCTGTTCTTTTACTTTGGGAGTGCTCTTTCTTCAGAAAAGTAGGAGAATTTTGAATTTTTTAATTACTTAATTTTTGCATTGTATTTCTCATACCTACCAAACTATAGAAAAAGATTTCTTTGTAAAAGTAGACTTGCCACTGCTAAAAGATAAACCAGCATCTTTACACAGTCTTGCCTTTAAACTTTCACATGCCTCTGAAGCCTTCCTGAGCTGTGTATTTCATTCATCATCCTTATCAACAACAGGCACATTTATTGAGCATTCATTATGTGCCAGTCACTGTAGCAGATGCTAAAGATACAGAGATGATTAAGATGAAGTCCCTGCCAGTGATAAATTCACAATCTCATGGGACAGATAGAAACACAAACAGATAACTACCACATGGAGTGATAAGCGGTATTTACAGGTGCTACTAGAAGTAAGGGGGAGGTGGAAAACTATCCTCCCTTATGGAATATTTCTTGGAGAAGGTATGAATCTTAAGGAAAAAAGGAAAAAGAGGATGAGAAAGGACATTCAGGGATCATTTCATGCCAGTTAGAATGGCGATTATCAAAAAGTCAGGAAACAACAGATACTGGAGAGGGTGTGGGGAAATAGGAACATTTTTACATTGTTGGTGGGAGTGTAAATTAGTTCAACCATTGTGGAAGACAGTGTGGCAATTCCTCCAGGATCTAGAGCCATTTGACCCAGCAATCCCATTCCTGGGTATATACTCCCTTTATGTTCTGTGGCCATATCTGTGGAATAGATATTTGCCAGATCTGGGCCAAGTACTTTAATGGGCTAACTCTTTTAATGCATCACAACAACCTTATGGGGTAAGTGGTATTATTATTCTCACTTCACAAAGGATAAAACTGAGAATCAAAAAAGCTTAAGTAATTTTACTCAAGACAGCTCATTCTACCTTTGTATAGCTCTTCTTGAAAGTCCTTTCTTACACTGAGCTAAAAGTTTCTTACATGGAGCTCTAATTCCTACCCACTGACTTTTCTCACAAAATATGCCCCCTTCTCCAATGATGATGATGACAGTGATGATGATGATGATCATCATCATCACTTTGACAATCTGAGAAAGATAACATAAAAAAGCAAATGGATAACTAATATACTTATAAAAGGACTGGAGGAAACTAGCTGAGGTCCCTTCTTGCCCTTCCACCTCCGGCCATGTAAGGATGCTGCCTTAAGGTGCCATCTTGAAAGCAGAGACTGGGCCGTCACCAGACACCAAATCTGCCAGCATCCTCATCTTGGGCTTCCCAGCCTCCGTAACTGTGAGCAATACATTTGTGCTGTTTATATATTACCCAGTCTCAGGTGTTTTGCTATAGCAGTGCTGGTGGACTAAGACAAACCCAAAGGCTTATATTTAGGTCTTTTTCAACTCTCTCAGTTCTTTCAAGTTTTCCTATTTCAAATACCGTAAATTTGGCACAATTTCTTTAAACATCCTAAGCAGACTTATTTGCTTAAGTGTCACTTTATAAGACTGAGCTGAAGAGTATAGTTTTGAAGAATCCTGTTGAGAACAAGGAATACAACATAAGGAAATTAAACAAAAAGTAGTTTTAAGTTTTCCATTAAAGTGTCCTGCCTTTTATTTGGGGACAGGTATCCTGCTGGGTGGAATACTATGCAGCCATAAAAAGGAATGAGATCATGTCCTTTGTAGGGACATGGATGGAGCTGGAAGCCATTATCCTCAGCAAACTAATGCAGGAACAGAAAACCAAACACTGCATGTTCTCATTTATAAGTGGGAGCTGAACAATGAGAACACATGGATACAGGGAGGGGGAACAACACACACTGGGGCCTGTCAGTGGGTGGAGTGGGGGGAAAGAGAGCATTAAGAAAAACAGCTAAGGCCAGGCGCAGTGGCTCATGCCTGTAATCCCAGCACTTTGGGAGGCTGAAGCAGGTGGATCACCTGAGGTCAGGAGTTTGGGACCAGCCTGGCCAACGTGGTGAAACCCCATCTCTACTAAAAATACAAAAATTAGCCAGGTGAGCTGCAGACCCAGCTACTTGGGAAGCTGAGGCAAGAGAATGGCTTGAATCCAGGAGGTGGAGGTTGCAGTGAGCCAAGATCATGCCATTGCACTCCAGCCTGGGCAACAAGAGCAAAACTCTATCTCAAAAGAAAAAGAAAAATAGCTAATGCGTGCTGGATTTAACATCTAGGTGATGGGTTGATAGGTGCAGCAAACCACCATGGCACACGTTTACCTATGTAACAAACCTGCACATCCTACACATATACCCCAGAATTTAAAAATTAAAATTAAAAATTAAAAAAGAAAATAGAATGAGTCTAATAAGTCAGAGGCCTTTTTTTGCAAAGTGGGCAGTGCCACTAGCCTAAACTCAGAGTCAACTTCCAGGCAAACAGCTCTCCTCATCCCTAAAAGCTTTTGGCTATGTACCAAAGGCCAAATTTGACTCTTATTTAAAAGAATTTGTAGAGCACAGTGGTTGGAGAGGTGCTGGCAGGAGCAGCGATGCTGCCAGGGGCCTGGGGCTGGGCTGTCCGAGTTCCCATGTGCTGAGCCCACTTGAGCCACAGCCATGTCTGGGGATGAGACAGTTTTTGATCCTACTATGAGCAAGAAGAAAAAGAAGAATCCCTTTATGTTAGATGAGGAAGGGGATACACAAACAGAGAAAAACCAGCCCAAGAAGTGGAACCAGAACCAGCTGAGGACAAAGATGTAGAAGCCGATGAAGACGACAGTAGGAAAAAAGACGTTTCTGATGTTCTAGATGACTTGAACTTCTTTAATCAGAAGAAAAAGGAGAAAAAAAAGACATTTGATACTGATAAAGCTGAAGAAGTTGTAAAGGATCTTAAGGTTGAAAGTGATGTTCAAGAACCAGATGAACCAGAGGAGGACCTTGACATTATGCTTGGCAATAAAAAGAAGAACGTCAAGTTCACAGATGAGGATGGAATACTAAAGACACAGCTCTAGCCGGGCGTGGTGGCTCATGCCTGTAATCCCAGCATTTTGGGAGGCCGAGTCAGGTGGATCACGAGGTCAGGAAATTGAGACCATCCTGGCTGACATGGTTGAAACTCCAACTCTACTAAAAATACAAAAAATTAGCAGGGCATGGTGGTGGGAGCCTGTAGTCCCAGCTTCTTGGGAGGCTGAGGCAGGAGAATGGCGTGAACCCGGAAGGCGGAGGTTGCAGTGAGCAGAGATTGTGCTACTGCACTCCAGCCTGGGTGACAGAGTGAGACTCCACCTCAAAAAAAAAAAAAAAAAAAAAGACACAGCTCTAGAAGATGAAGACAGCAAAAAAGACGATGCTGTCTCATTCAGTAATCAGATAGGCCCTGCGAGGTAGGTCAGAAAGAGACTGCACATATGAGGAGCTACTGGATCATGTGTTCAACACTATAAGAGGAAAGAATCCAGATATAGTTGCTTGAAAGAAAAGGAAATTCACCATGAAACCTCCACAGGTCATCCAAGTAGGAACCAAGAAAACTCCTTTCATCAACTTTATGGATATCTGTAAACTATTACATCAACAGCCCAAACGTCTCCTTGCATTTTTTTCATTTTTTTTTGTTTTGTTTTGTTTTTATGGTTTTGGGGGGGGTTTTGTTTGTTTGTTTGTTTTTTGAGACAAGATCTGGCTCTATTGCCCAGGCTAGAGTATAGTGGTGCAATCTCAGCTCACTATAACCTCCACCTCCTGGGCTCAAGCCGTCCTGCCACCTCAGCCTCCTGAGTAGCTGAGACTGCAGGCACATGCCACCATGCCAACTAATTTTTGTATATTTTGTAGAGATGGGGTTTCATCATGTTGCCCAGAATGGTCTCAAACTCCTGGGCTCAAGCAAGCCGTTTGCCTTGGCCTCCCAAAGTGCTGGGATTACAGGAGTGAGCCACTGCACCCAGCCTCCTTGCATTTTTGTTGGCTGAATTGGGTACAAGTGGTTCTACAGATGGTAATAACCAACTTGTAATCAAAGGAAGATTCCAATAGAAATAGAAAATGTCTTGAGGAGATATATCAAGGAATATGTCATTTAAGTTATGGGGCTCCACCCTTATGAACAGAGTAGTGCCTCATAAAAGGGCTGGAGGAAACTAGCCCTTGATACATCAAGGAATTGTCAAGGTGATGTCACACATGCCAATTAGCAGACACAATCCTGCAGAAGGGTACCCAACTCTATTTCTTACAGTGTGAAAGTTGTCCTTCTCAATGTTCTGTTGCCAGTATCAACACCAGGCTGTCAGGGGCAAATAAGCACAGCTCCATGCCAAAGCTAACCAATTTGCTAATCACTAATTTTGCAAATTGTGTTGTGGAGATTTGGCTGGATAAGTTTGCCATCAGATTGGATCTACCATTGTATTAAAAACAAGATTAAAAAGCTGCCAAGTTCTTTGGTGAGTAGTTGGTTGATCTGAAATCCTTGCAAGATGCCAATGCTCAAGCTGGTGATATATCCATTGCCTGCTTTAACAACTGTCAGAGAAATGCGATATGGGGTAAGGAGGTGCCTTTTAAAAATCATTCATAGACTTCTGTAAAATGCAAGATAAAGTTTTAACAGATTTTTTTTTCAAAAAATAAAAACTAAAACAAATAAAAGAACTTCTAAAAGAATGACATTTACAATTTTAAAAATAGCTCTGGTTAACAGGTATGTAGTGGTATCTCCTATTTCTATATAGACTTGGGGAAATTCTTGATTAATTCGTTGCTATTTTAATAGCTGACAACCTAATGTTCAACTTAAAACACAGAAATTTTGAAGGCCCAGTCAGATACACATAGAGTCTGCTCAATTAACTCTAATGTGAACTAGTGGCAACTATGTGACTTCTTAAGGAACAGTGTAATGTAAAAAAACAAACATGGGATTTGTAGTCAGACCATGATAGAAAGCTGGCTTTATCACTTAGTAACTAAAACAAAGCTGGATGAGCTTTGGCAAGTGATTGAACACAGTGACCTTCAGTTTCCTTCACAGTAAAAAAGGGGCTATAAAAACTACTTCACAGGGTTGTTGTGAGGATTTAACCAGGTAATTTATTTAAAGTGCCTCATTTAGTACTTGGAACAGAATGAAGTGGGCACTTTAAAAGTGTTGAATACTGAAAATTTTTTATTACCATCAACAACAACATAACAATAATAAGACAAATTAAGAACAACAGATGATGCTTTATTTTGTGCTGGAGAGTTTTTTTAATATTTAAAAAATTTCGTTGCTGTTGATTTTTAAGACTTTCATAAAGCACATTGGTAATAGAGCAAAAAATCCTATCTCTTCTCAGCATCCTATCTTTCAAGGCATAGGAAAACATGACAGGTACCACTGTTGTATTCTATATTGTTATATTGTCCAGCATTTCCCTGGTTGTATTTTTTCAGATATTCTACAAATGTTCCACCAACTGAAGTTTCTCTTTGGACAGCAAAAACTCACCTGAAAACAATGTTTGCGTGTGAGCTGATGTTTTTGCCTCCATACATAGTAGTGATCCAGGAGGGCCTTGGTCTCACACCCCACTGTTGAAAACAGTCATCAGAAAGTTCCTTTAAGTTCCATGAGTGAGGTTCAAACATGTCATCGACACCATTAGTACAAAAGGGCATGACTACTTCTGTGCAGGCCTAACAAGCAAACCAAGAGAGAATCCAATTAGAAAAATGAGGCAAAAAGAGGTTAAATAAATTACACAAAGTCATAATGCTGGTAAGTAGTGAAGGCAGGGTTTGAACTCAGGCAAGGCAGCTTCAAAGCCCTGTTCTTTACTTCTGTGCCATATAATCTCTCATTATTCTTAAAAAGACTTGGCCAAGAAGGCACAGAAGTCAGGATTATATCCCTTCATAGCAAACTGCTTGATTTCACATTTATTATCATATTTAACCCTCAAAACAACTCTGGAAGGAAAGTTTATTATTATTAGTCTCATTGTGCAAGATGAAGGACAAATTAGACTCCCTTTCTTTTATATGTCTATAAAATGCTTCCTTATCAAGATCTATTGAAATACTAATCACTTACTTTTTTAGTACACGAGATTTGATCATGTACTATTTATCTTTGTATCTTTGAAACCTAGAGGAGTGCCTGACACATAGTAAGAACTCAATATATATTTGGTGATTATTAAATGAACAAATGAATGAACAAGAAAACTTGTCCATAGTATCACAGCATAAGGTAACAGAGCCCAAAACTGGATCCAGGTTAGGTGACAAAATCTTGTGTACCCTGATTTTTTTTACAGCACAACTATATCAGTGAAAAGTAAGTTCCACTTGGGGAGATTATACATATTTACCTGATAGCTCCAACCCAGTGTTCCCAGACTGCTAGTTGCTGTCTCTGAAATATTCAGGCATTTCACCTGGCCCGAATAATTGTAATATACATTCAGAGCTTGGAAAATATTCTGCAGCAGCAGTGAATCAGATACATTGGGATTTTTCAGATACTGGCACACTACCTGTCATTTTAGAAAGATAAATGGGGAAAGAGTCAGAATATGAACATAAAATGACAGTTTAATAACACAAAGAAGAAATATGATTTTGATCTGATCATAAAATATTCTTAAGCTACTAACTGCAGTGTTTAACAATTTCTCTCTTGGGCTTAATCCCCTTCATAAATGAATAAACCTCTTCAATTACTCCCTAGGCTATAGAAATAAACCGAAGTCATTTGCATGGTATGCAAAGTCCTCTCCATCTACCATCTTAGCTTCCTCTTTGCTGCCTTTGCTCCAGCCTAGGAAAACCATTCCCCACCACACCAGGCTCCTTCTTCCCCTTTGCCCTTGCTCACCCTGAAACACTGTTTTCCAACTCCTCTCCCACTCCACTAATGCCTTTGAATACCAACTCATCTTTTACAACACTCAGCTCAAATATCACCTCCTCTTCAAGGCCATCCTTGCCTATGTTTCCAAGTTGGGAAGAACTAAACCTCTCCCTTCTTGGTGCCTCCATTATACTCTGTACCTATTTTTATCACAGCCTCTGTAATGCTCTACTTCACTCACTTGATTTCAGAATGTCTCCCTCAGTACTTAGCAAGGTATCTGGTAAGTAAGTGTTTGTTGAATGAATTACTATACTTTTATAAAAATGCAAAATTTATAAAATCTCATATGGAAAAACTATACCAAGTTCCAGCATCTGTGGTGTGATAAAAAGCACATGCTGCAACTCCCCAGCTCCCAAATATTCCTATCACTATCCTTTAAAAAATGCCTGGAATCCTAGCTATAAAAATCACACAATATTCAGGGTTAGGAGTAAAGGTGAAGACTGACTAAACAGAGCCAGTGCAAACTTTCTTGGGTACAGAAATATTCTATATCTTAATAGGGTTACATGAAAAATGATATAATTTGTGTATTTCATGGTATCTAGATTTCATCCCTCCACCACCAGAAGAAGAACCATACACAAATATTGAACTCTCGTTAATGATAATAAAGCTGAAGTATTTAAGAGGAAGATGTCGGCAATTTACTTTAAAATTCATTTTAAAATAAGATACATTAAAAGATAGATGAAGTGATGGATAGGTGAATATATATATGACAAATCAAATATAATAAAATATTATTTATTGAATTTAGATGTTAGGTTCATGAGTGTTCACTGTCCAATTATTTTAACTTTTCCATATGTTTAAAATTTTTCATAATAAAATGTTGGAGAAAAATAACAGGCAATGGAATCATAGCTGAATAATACTAACAACAACAACAGCTAGTAATTATTAAGCCCTGGGTTTCCAACCAATACACCATGTATATCTTCAAAGAACCCTATCAGATAGATGATTGTCCATTATTTTACATGAAAAAAAAAAAAACTGATTCTTAGGTTAAGTCATCTTCAAGGTCACTCAGTTAGTAAATAATAGGCCTAGATTTGTTCCCAGCTGTCTCTGGTTATGAAATACACATCTTATCCATTATGACACACAGCTTAGGAAGTGTTTACCTGTAAAACTACAAATAGCCCCAGCGGCAAGGAAAACCCGGTAAGCTTGAACCTCTGTTGACTCTGACATGAATTCAGTAATCTGGTCCTTTCCCATTTCATATGGAAAAGATTATATACATAATAGACTAGTCCTGACAAGAAAGAGACTAGTCCAGAGAAGAAGCCAGGAAAGGAGCCCAGTCACCCCACCTCAGGGAGAGAGATTCTGGGTGGCAGGAATAACAAGGCCTGGGCTGGGGGCATGCTCCCAGTCAGGAAAGGAGGGTATTGAGAAAGGATGCAACCAAACCCAGCCCTTCATCACAGTTCTGCCTGGCACCAGCTGCCAGTGGAAAAAAAAAAGAAAAACTGTAAAAGAGAAAATGAATTTTCAGGAAAATTCAATGCCTCTCCCCAAATATATTCTGCACAACAATATTTCTATGGAATGTTAATTGGTACTTTGTGGAAAAATGTTTCCTAGTCAAATAGTTTTGAGAAACTGTATATTAACAAATGTGAACAGTTTTCCTGACTGGCTGTTATTATTACATAATCTCAGAGGATTTCTCAGAACCTTTAACATGCTCAAATGTAATATGACTTTCCAAAGGAAGATGGAGTGTGCATCATTGCCAAAAGTTTTTAGAACTGCTGAATGTGAGAAAAGTCAGAAATTAAGTTGTTCAAATAATTGGATACACCTTTCAAAAGTAACTGTGAGGTCATAAGAATAAGGAATACCAGGGTTTAGAATGTACATGAAGAGAGAATTGAGCTAAACCGAGAGCTAATTAAAAGTCAAAATAGTGTTTATTTTGGCAACTCTCGATTATTCATGGTAAGTCAAAAAAATACCTAACATTTGCATGGCACTTTTCTCAGAAAACATTCCTAGGAAATATGCCAATAAGAAATAACTCAAGACAATATGGAAATCAAGAAACAATCATAAGATATATTAAACCATCTATTGCCAACAGTTGATCAGCATTCCTTCCTGAACCTGGACACCAACAGCTGATTCAGCTCTTTCAAAATGCAGCACACAACTACAAAGTAGACACACGGAATGCAGAGAAGCGCCTTATGTTCAAGCACAGCATGGTAGATGGGGAAGGGCGACAACGCAAGCTGGGCAGGGGAAGAGGAGGTAGTGATGTGCAGCAACAAGTGGCCCAAAACTCTGGAAAAGAACAGTAGCAAGTGAGTGTGACTCACATGCTGGCATCAGAGCCCCTCTTAGAGCTTAGAACACTGGGCCTCTGTCAGGCAAAGAAAAGGAGTCCCTATGAATAGCCATCTCCACAAATAGCAGTTACTGTCACTTCTTAAAAGACACAAGCATGGCTGGAGACCGGCATTGGCTGACAATACTTGGGTTTCAGCAGCCCCACTTACACAGAGAGAACACCATGGTTAGAGACTTGGCCTCTGTATGATGGGATTCCAAGTCCAGATTAAGGGCACTCCCCAGGCACTGTGCTCTGTGAGGTCAGATCACCCTTGGAGTACTGGATCCAGCTTTGTACACAACTTAAGAAGGGCACTGACCAACATTAGAAAATCCAGAAGAGAGCAATTGGGATGGGGAGCTGAAAAACAGCTGAAGCAACCCTAAAACTGGGTCATTCCCCACCTTTCATCATTACAAATAAGGCTACAATAAATACCCTTGGGGCTAAATCCTATATTCTTAATTGTTTTCTTGAGATAAATTCTTAAATTACGGGCTCAAAAGAGATCAACATGTTTAAGGCCCTTGGTACATCCTGTCAAACTGCCTTATAGAAAGGAAGTGCTGATTTTTAATTCTACTACTATGCTAGATAGAAAGCCTGAAAAATGTCATTTAAAATTTTTTTGCAAAATATTTGCAAATTTACTATGGAAATTTTATTTTAGGTAACTCTAAATTTCCTTTCTAACTCAAAGATTTTGTGAGTCCAAGCATCGTCCTCTAGCATTAAAAAACAATCTCTAATATCTCTTTGCACTTCCTTAACAATTTTGGTAGCAGAGTGAATGAAGTTTCAAAAAAATACTGAAGTCATATTAGCCAGACCTCGGCACTATTCCCATGCTTATTTAAAGACTACAGTAACTCAAGGCCAGGCACAGTGGTTCATGCCTGTAATCCCAGCACTTTGGGAGGCCCAGGCAGTAGGATCGCTTGAGGCCAGGAGTGCAAGACCAGCCTGGGCAATATATCAAGACCTCATCTTTACAAAACATTAAAAAATTAGCCAGGTGTGATGGCACGTGCCTGTAGTCTCAGCTACTCAGGAAGCTGAGGTGGGAGGATTGCTTCAGTCAGGAGTTCTAGGCTCCAGTGCTATGATCACACCACTGCACTCTAGCTTGGGTGACAGAGTGAGACTCCACCTCTTAAAAAAAAAAGACGAGTAGTTTAAAAGGAGATATTCACATACTTTTATCAAATAACTGTAGGATGCATAAAATACATAAACATTAAATTGAACCATATGAAATTCTCACATTTATTAAGTCAAAAACAGTCAAATATCAACAATTTTGTCTCAACCTCATATAATACTTTAGCTTAACCCTGATAATGTGCAGATATTACCCATGTGATAAAAGCAAGCACTTGGCCTGTTGATTGTTTACATAGAGGCTGTGATATAATCAGACAACAAGGAAAGAGTCTTGGCCAACCATCTCTGTCCAAAATACTCAACACCCAGGTATCCCTGAACTTACTTTCTATTTATTTTGTGAGCCCTAGCAAACGGCTTCTTCTAAACAATTTCTACATAAGGGATGTCATTCCTACACATGCTGTAAATGCGCTGAAATGTGAATAGCTGCGACTGAGGTTGCTAGTACAACTACTGAATATTCTTTGAGGGCAGGGCAGGTTCTTTCCTCACAATAACCAAGAGAGTACCACATAATGATCATTCCCATTTCACAGAAGAGAAAACAAGCTCAGAGGTCTGGCTACAGATACACAATTTAAAAACCATGAATGCAGGAAGCATATGATCGGGTTTTCATGCTCACATGTGAAATGGACCGCCCTCAAAACTGGTTATGCTATCAGCACATTACCTGTCTGATGTGGGGGGGGAAAAAAAAAAAGCACTGTGAATATAGGTCTCAACCCAGACATCAACCACAAAGTCTTGGTATAATCATCTGGTTTCCCAATATTACATAATAATAATAGCTATTATTATTTATAACTAGCATCAATTTAGTGCTTTTACTTTATACCAGATGCTATGAAATACTCATAACAACCCTAATAAGCATTACAATTGTTATTATACACATTTTGCAAATGAGGAAACTACAGCACAGAGAGGTTAAGAAACTTGCCCAAAACCACACAGCAAGGAAGTGGCAGAACTGGGATTCAAATACAGACTCTAGTAATCCCAGCTACTCAGGAGGCTTAAGCAGGAGGATCCCTTGAGCCCACGAGTTCAAGGATGCAGTGAGCTATAATCATGCCATTGCACTCCAGCCTGGGTGACAGAATGAGACCTTCTCTCTTAAAAAAATAAATAAATAAAAGAAAGAAAGAAAGAAAGAGGCCGGGCATGGTGGCTCACGCCTGTAATCCCAGCACTTTGGGAGGCTGAGGCGGGTGGATCACCTGAGATCAGGAGTTCGAAACCAGGTTAAGAAACTTGCCCAAAACCACACAGCAAGGAAGTGGCAGAACTGGGATTCAAATACAGACTCTAGTAATCTCAGTTACTCAGGGGGCTTAAGTGGGAGGATCCCTCGAGCTCAGGAGTTCGAGGCTGCAGTGAGGTATAATCATACCATTGCACTCCAGCCTGGGTGACAGAATGAGACCTTCTCTCTTAAAAAAAATAAATAAAAGAAAGAAAGAAAGAGGCCGGGCGTGGTGGCTCATGCCTGTAATCCCAGCACTTTGGGAGGCTGAGGCGGGTGGATCACTTGAGATCAGGAGTTCGAAACCAGCCTGGCCAACATGATGAAACCCCGTCTCTACTAAAAATACAAAAATTAGGCACAGTGGTGGGAGCCTGTGATCCCAGCTACTTGGGAGGCTAAGGCAGGAGAATCGCTTGAACCCGGGAGGCAGAGGGTTACAGTGAGCCGAGATCGTGCCATTGCACTCCAGCCTGGGAGACAGAGCGAGACTCCGTCTCAAAAAAAAAAAAAAAAAAAGAAAGAAAGAAAAGAAAAGAAAAAAACACAAATGCAGACTCTCTGGAGCTTCCAACCACTGTAACTATATTGCGCGTATTCAACTAAAAGCTAAAAGAAAAATAACAACACAGACAATGCTTAAATACACCTGCTGTCTCATGCTTAATTTTCTAAAATAATTTTTCTAATTCTTAGATCATCTTTGTATTTTTCTAGGTTTATTTGTTTTGGCAAAAACTTAGAATGAATTTTGTGGCAATATGAAATCATAAAACCTTAAAAGTATGTAATAGTAAAAAAAAAAAAAACTATAAAATAGTAGAGTGATACGAGGCATTTCCTAGAATAAAGATGAACACTCAGGAAACAGAAAGAGCATTAGAAAGTCCATTTTACTCATTCCAGTTTTAAAGAGTATAAAAATAGTTGAGAAAATAGAACATTCCTGCAACCTTACTACCAAACTAATCAGATCTGCAACCATATATTTCAGTTCTGCCCTTTAATCCCACATGCAGCAGACAAAGTAAAGATAATGATTTGTTTAAAAGTTTTAAGTGTTCCTACCTATGAGAGTACACATTTAAATAAGAGAAGGAAAAGGGGGTCAAAGAAAATTTTTTAACAGAGGAAGGAAAGAAGATAGGTTGAGGGAAAAAAAAAAGACCAATCTCCTCTCAGAGCATGGTCCATCCACATTAGAGAAAGGATTAAGCAGATATATTCAGCTTTTCTAACAGATTTTCTTTCTCTGAGGCTTCAATACCCCTCTCACACTCACTCAGATAATCACATTAGTTTTGTCATTAAAAGCTCCCTTTTCATAGAATGCACCTAAACCGCTTAAACCACCCAGAGAGGTCGCATACATTACCAAACACCAAGACAAACGGAAGAGATTTTTCCATCTTATGTCATTATTTCACTATATCTATCTACATGCACAGAAGCCTATGCTGAAATATTTGAGAAGTTATCAGATGAAATGTGATTCCAAAATTTAACAAATTACAGCATCCTTTAAAATTGCTCTTTAAGCTGAGAAGAAACCTAGTAGTTTTCATGCTGACAGAACAGTCAAATGACAGAGGGGTTTTCTGTTTCCCTTTTCTCTTCTTCCTTGTGTTCTACCAGCCAAGTCCATGATTATTTCTGCATGAATGTTGCAGCTTCTGTTAACAGTAAACAAAAGCAAATGGAGTCTGAGTGTGCAAAGCCCAAAGACAAATTAAAAGGAACGATACTTGAATTGACACGGAAAATGGCATTTAGTCGCTGCCCATGGATCCTTCAGAACTGTACAAGGTCCCAGACAGAATTGGAAATCACCTGCTTTTTTTCGTAACCCAACTGTTACATATTATCTCACCATCCTAAGCCTGAGTTACAGACTCAGAAAAGGACGCCTGTTTGTCAGCCCTTTAAAAATGAGGAAGTGTATCAGAGGGAGGAGGAGTTCTGGTTAAATGGAACTATCCAAGTGAAAGAGCAGTCCCCAACTGGGTAGTGTTCCAGGGATTAGTGGGTTGGGAGAACACAGAGGGGGGTCAAAAAAGGAGAAATAGAATGAACAGTGAAAGAAAGTGATCTGAAGCTACAAGTTTGGGAGGGAGACGTAGTGGAAAAATTCTGAAAATCAGATGGGTGACTAACTATAGGATGAAATTGGAAACAGAGGCAATGGAATTTCTCAAGCAAGGGGCAAGAGATAAGATTACTTCTGGTGGGGTGCAGGCTGGAAACAGAATCATAAATACAAGCAATCAAGAATTCCTTGATCTGTCAAGAGAAAGGATAATGTCAGTAAGAAATAACTGAAGAGAATGACAAGAATTAATCCTGGATAAAAGAAGTAAAGGGTGATTGTGAGGGAAAGACCTAAAGATATCTCACCTTAAAAATAAACTTTTATAATGCATATATATAAAGGATAAAAGGATTGCAGTAAATCAAAAATAGATGACAAAATATTTGAGGTATACTCTGCTGGTTTTGAGTAATTATTTAGAAGAACAAAGGATAAAATATTTATTCACATGTTAGACTGAACAGCAAAATATCCCAAAATGAACATTAAAGAGGTAGGGAGAAAACCAAGTTAGACTGCTCACTACTCCAAATTGTGGTACACCAACATTAAACAGCTATATTTCTCCAGCCTTTTTCTAGATAAGTGGTTAGCAAAGTACAAACCCTAGGCCAAATCCAGCCCACTGCCTATTTTTACAAATAAGTTATTATTGGAGACAGCCATCCTCATTTGTTTATGTATTACCTATGGCTACTTTCATGCTACAACTTTACAGTTGAGTAATTGTGACAGAAACCATATGGCTCGCAAAGCCTAAAAATATAGCCCTTTAAATGGAGAAAGTTTCTCAACCTCTGTTCTAAATAATGAGAGAATTCCCTTATGTTTTTATCATCTGACAACTCATTCATTCTTCAAGTGAGAATAAAGATACAAATGTAATTCTCACCTTGTACACAAATAGATATAGAGTTAAATCTGATAGATGTCACCCTGTGAGCAATGGTCCCCTCAACCCTCAGTCAAGTTTCCTCCTAACCCAGTGCAATCTAGTAGATGATCATAGGCTCTGAACAGTGAAGACCCAAGTTCAAATCCTACTTCTACCACCTCTTAGTTGAGCTTTAATTTCTTCTCCATAAATCTTGGATTATACCTCTTTTTCTACACAGTACTTTTAAAAGAATTTAGTGAGACAGCATACATGAAAGTGCTTTGTAAATAGTAAAGTAATATGGACAGATAAAACATTATTAGCACATAGATGTTTATGGAGATGAACTAGTTTAGATTTAGTTTTTCCTTATCATTTTGATCCAGGTTTTCTTTTCTTTACTTTTCTTTTTTTGAGGCAGGATCTAGCTCTGTCGCCCAGGTTGGAGTACAGTGGCATGATCACAGCTCACTGTAGCCCCAAGCAATCATCCCGCCTCAGCCTCCCAAGTAGCTGGAACTACAGGCAGGCACCACTATTCCCTGCTAATTTTTTTATTTTTAGTAGAGATGAGGTCTCACTATATTGCCTAGGAGAGTCTCAAACTTCTAGCCTCAAGCAATCGTCCCACCTCGGCCTCCCAAATTGCAGGGATTACAGGCATGAGCCACCATGCCAGGCCTATTGATTTAGGTTTTCTAACATAAAACATGATCTGTTCTTTTCAACAACTTTGTATTGTCAAAATTCAATCTAATTCAATATATACTTACCTCTGGCCTGCTATATGCAAGACACTCACTCGTCATTCTACTTTTTAAATGAAGAAAAATAATAGCAAATGAACTTGTTTAAGTTACAAATTTTTAAGCAAGGTATACATGTAATAATTCAAAGGGGTGGTTAAATTAAAAGTGCATTTGAAACCCGGCTCTATATCACCAATTCTATTTTCACTTCCAACACTCATTCTAGCTGAAGAGTTGGTCATATTCTCTAAATTTAACCATCAAGTTGGCCAGCCTTTGTTTTTAAAACTAAAAGGAAAGCTCTTTACAAAGAAATGCTTAAAATGAACATACACAATAAAGAATTTGGACATAAAAAGAACCTTAAAATTTATACTGTAATGTGTCCTAACTTTCCAAAGTGTTTCACATCCAACATTTTATTAGATTCTCAGCACAACCCTATTTGGTATGTAAGTACTGTTATTCCATTCTACAGAGGAAGACAGGGGATGGGGAAAGAAAAGCACCTTGCCTAAGATCACACAGTTAGTAAGTGAAGCAGCAGTTCTGGACCAAAACCTCACTTTCAGAATCTAATTTGTTGTTCTTTCCACTCTACTGTGCTGCACGGGGTCACTCTTCACACTGAGTGTAGCACTCACAATGCTTTCGCAACTGACTAGATCATAGTGCTATGATAATGACTGCCATTTATTAAGCATCAACCATGTATTACATAGATGGAAGTTACACATATATCACAAAGATTAAATACATTATACATGCAAAGTACACAGCCCAGGATTTGGCATATAGTAATTATTCCATTAACAGCAACTTTTGGTATTATTTCTAATTCATACAACTCTATAATCAATGAATTCTATCTCCATTTTTCAAATGAGGAAACTGAGGCTCAAAAGAGCTAGGTAACATGTCCAAGCCCACATAATCAGAAAGTAGCAGAACCCAGGATTCCAGCTCAAGTCTAACCAACTCCAGAGCCCCTTTGTCACTGGGACTTTCTATGAGGTGGAAAGAGTATGCACATTAAAAAAAAAGAAAAGTATGTTATTAAAAAATGATGACAGGACATTTTCCTATTACCTTGATAGGCCAAGCAGGCAAAGGCTGTAAAAAGTTAGATGCATAAGGATAGTCCACCATTGCCAGATTCACCCAGGTTTCAGAGATCCAGTCTTTCAAATGTTGGATGTCCTGAGAAGTTAATGGGCTGCATAAGTGAAGGGCTCCAGTAAGCCACTGCAAACCACTGCCTGGGAATAGAATCACACTGTTGGCATCTAAAAAGTACTGGTCAACAGATGGCTTTACAGATCATTTATTCTTCACATAGTATTTTAGAAAACTCAATCTTTTATACCCCTTCTCTCATGATATTTTCAGAGCAACTGGAGAATCCCATGACAGACAAGTTGCCTGTCCTCATAGTTTACCAGAATTAGTATTCAGAATTATTCTCCCTTTTTAAGATACTATTAAAATGAATAAATAGGAACACCATAGAACAACAAGAATACATAAACTACAACTTAGTAAAACAAATGGATGTATCTATCAAACAGTGCTGAGCAAAAGACAGTAGACACAAAAAAAACATGCTATGTAATTCCGATTACTAAAACATTTAAGAACAAGTAAAAATTAATCTATGGTTCTAGAAGTGAGGATGTTTTTGCTGGGTAGGTATGGAGGTAGTGACTAAAAAGGCACGAGGAGATTTCTGAGATGCTGACAATGCCCTTTACTGATTTAAATGCTAATTACACTGTGTCCTTGCTTTGTGAAAATTCATCAAGCTACACATTTTTATTTGATTTTGATTTGTATATTCTGTATGTACATTATGCTTTAATAAAATGTTTACTTAAAAAGTGACAACTACTGAATTTAACAAACAAAAGGTTAAAAAAAACACACAATTCCATTCTCTTAATTGAAGCTTACCAGTATTTGACAGTCGATTAATGGCATCCCAGGACCTGCGGATGCTCTCTGAACAATGTGGACCACTTTTCCTAAAATCTGTAGTTACAATCTTCATAAATACACCACAAGGTACTAAATCCTCAAACTGCCAGATAGGGGCAGAAGCTGCAAGAGCTCTAAATGGCAAGAAAATCAAAGAAAGAAAAAAGAAAAGAAAAAAAATATATATATATATGTCATCTAAATCAAGTTTTAAAGTTGAAACATAATAAAAATCGTGAGAAAAATAACACAGCTGTTAATGAGACAGAAGCCAGAAACCTCAGTGTAATAGAATGGAACATGTTTTACCCAAAATGAATCTCTAAGTTTCCCTTGATAATCATTAAGAAACGTTCATGTCCAGTACAAATGCACTTACCCAACTACCATATGAGGATATTTCATCCTAAACCAGGCTGCAAGCATGCCACCATAGGAGCCTCCTATGGCAATGACAGGTTGATTTTCAGCTCCTGGGATTGTTCTTTTCAAGTGTTTGATTAACTCTGCAAAATCAGCCAGAGCTTGTTCTGATGTCAGAAAATTCAAGTGTCTGGAATCCTAAAGAAAAATAACAAAGAACATGGGTATAAATGTGCACATAATAGCAGCTTAGGAATAGCATGGATCCAGAAGAGAGCCAGTGTCAGATAAGCTTTTCTCTAAATAGAATTTCTAGGCAATTGAGCTGAAATGCCTAGTCAAAGCAATAGCTGTGTGGATTTAAACTCATGAAAATGATTTTAAGTTTGTGGAAGAACATAATGTATTTTGCATGCAAGTAGGTTGTAGAAACAATAGAAACAATTTGTAGGTAAAATTTAATAGCAAATGTGATCGAATATAAACTAAGCTTAATAGATAACTGTTATAACTTTTGTTTTAAATCTTGGCACATTTAAAATGTCTACCACATAGGTAAATATAAACTAAATCTAGTGGACAATTGAGGTAAGAATCACCAGTAAAAATAAAACTCACCCTTCTTCATCAGAAAGATTATATATGACCTCGGCCATATCAACAACTGAAATAAAGTAGCCTGCCTATTTTAAACAATTATAAAATTGGAAAGAAAAAAACGATTTTCAGGCATTGGAAAACAGGCAACATGAGATACTGATCTTTGAGAAAAGGAAAACTCATAATGTTAAGTTTCATAAACATCCTGCTCTCTACATGAAGACAATTTCCCTACTGCAGAAGGTGAAGCCCAGTGTCCTGCTGAGCTGAGAAGGCTAAGAAGGTCTTTTAAAATATGTCTGCAAATTCTTGACACTCCTTCCTTTAAAAGGTGATGCCTAATTCCACTCCCTTTGAACTTGGATGGGATTTAATGACTTGGTTCTAATGAACAGAATGGGGCAGAAATAATAATATGTGACTACCAAGGTTAGGTCATTAAAAAAACACTGCAGCTTCCACCTTGCTCTCCTGCACTGCCAACTTTGAGGGAAATTAGCTGCCTTGTAATGAACTCAAGTAGGCCCTTAACTGCAGCCTCTTGTCAACATCCAGCACCAGTTTTATCTCGTATGTGAGTAATCCTCCATATGAGAGGCTCTCCAGCCCCAGTCAAGCCTTCAGATGACTGCAGCACCAGCTGACATCCTAACCTCATCAGACTGCCTGAAACAGAACCACCTAGCTAAACCACTCCTAATTCTTCACCCATGGAAACTATAAAGTAATAGATGTTTATTGCTGTTTTAAGCCATAAAGTTTGAGGTACATCTTTACTAGACAACTAATACAGCTACATACCTCTATTAGGCTACCCTGTTTGACTTTCATGCTTTGGTCTCACCATCCTGATTTCTTCCATCATCTGGCATATTACTGAATCACATAGATCCCATCTTTCCTATCTCCTATATATGCCACCTACTCCTTTAGCTTTCCCCCCTCTTCCAAGATGTATGCCTTCTTACCTCCTCTCTCCCTGTCTGTCACTATCCTTTACTTCCAGTTTTTATGGCACTCTGTACAGTTGAGTGCATTTTTTTTCTAATCCTTGCATAATATCTATAATATCCCTCATGCTACTGACATATTCTGTGAGCACACAAAGGGAAAGAAGTATATCAAAAAGAGCCCCTGGCTCCATTTTGCTAACACAGTATCAATCATAGGAACCTAGGAGAGGAAGTTATGTTCTATCTACAACAAGCTAACTGCTTCCCAATGGTTTCAGGACTTGTCAAGTCCCTTAATCAGATATTTATGCAAAATACCAAGCTAAAGAATAGAATTTCTCATACAGCTCAAAAAATATCAGCAAATCATCCCACTTTCTATTTATAACACAACATTTTTACTTTTTTTTACTCATGTATTTATTTGTAATATGAGATAGTAAAACTTCCTTTTTAAAAATAAAAACTCCTTTCAAAACAGGCAGCCTAGTAAAGGACTGGCCCCAAGTCCTTCTAGCTGGGAGTTCCGAAAAGCATATGTATACACTGGTGGTATTAGGAAGCACACAAACATTTTTAATGGAACATTTATTGCTTCATTTTAGTGTAATTTGGAAAGAATAAACAGTACATAGAGCCCTTGGTTAAGATAATGCTAAGTTTAAAAAGTGAGTTGATTAAAGAAAAATATTAAGTAAATAATAGTACACGTGGCAAATTAATATAGCCAAAGTCACAAGGGTAGTAGTACATGAATGACTCAGTTGAAGAAAAAGTGTCCTGGTTTATTAGGTAGAGTCTGTGACAAAGGCCAAAGCTCCTGTGAGAACAGGAAAGGCTGAAAGGGAATCCAAGTGGCCAGTTGGCCTTAATGCATCATACAGCTTATTTGTCCTTATTTTATTGATTTTATTCTATTAAAAACATCTTATCAGATAAATTTGTTATGCTCATTATATTTTTTCCAGTGGCAGGCTCAATAATTTAAGTGTACAATTTATAAAGCAGAACTGTTTACTGATATTTTTGAAATAATAAAAAGCTCCCTGTACTGTCTCTGCAGCCACAGAGTAAAATTTAACTTCCTGAGGCACACAGAGTTAAAAACTGATTAACATTAAGAATTATAATAAAATGGCTACAAAAAAAACCTCAATCTGTTCAAATTGTATCTAAAAAGAAACTATTAACTATAAACTATTGAGCTTTTAGGCATTTCAAATTTAAGATCTCACAGTGGGGCATGTAATTTAGAAACTATTCTAAATTGAAAAGAAAAAGCTTGTAACTTTTAAGTAAAAAGTATCTTTACCTTGAATGAGTTGTCACCAAAGGGGAGAGACTCTCCATAGTATCGATGTTCAGCAAACACCAACATAGCTTTCAGTTCCTCAGCCACATCCCACATGAACCCCTAAGAAGAGTTTACAAAATCACAGGATAAAATCAGGATGTGAAAAAAAGTCACTGAACCTTTTGGCAAACCATATGGAATAGATGTTAAGCCAGACCAAAAAGAGCACTCTACAAAGTTGCACAATTTATGTTTCTTCTACAAATAAATGACATAATTGATGTCTTATTGTTGCATATCAGTCTCACACTTTATGAGTGAAACAATTAAAAATAATCCCAGGTTGCTCATCCACTAGTCATCCACGTCTTTTTATCCTGACACTCTAGCCCTAGAATCAACATTATGTCTAAAATGGTCTTCATGTACAAAGAGCCAGTACAAATCCTACTGAAATTATTTTTAAATAAGGAGGAGGGCGTCTTCCCTAACTCATTCTATGAAGCTAGCATCATTATGATACAAAACCTGGCAGGGACACAATGAAACAAGAAAACTTCGGGCCAATATCCCTGATGAAAATAGATGCAAAAACCCTCAACAAAGCTAGCAAACCAAAATCCAGCAGCATCAAGAAGTTAATTTACCAGAATCATATAGGCTTTATTCCCGGATGCAAGGATGGTTCAACATACACAAATCAATAAACAGAATTCACCAGATAAACAGAACTAAAAAATAAAACCACATGATCATCTCAATAGATGCAGAAAATGTCTTCGACAAAATTCAACATCCCTTCATGGTAAAAATTCTCAATAAACTAGGTGTTGAAGGAACATACTGCAACATAATAAAAGCCATCTATGACAAACCCATAGCCAAGATCATACTGAATGGGCAAAAGCTGTAAGCATTCCCCTTGAGAACTAAGACAAGGCAAGCATGCTCTGTCTCAGCACTCTTATTCAACATAGCACTGGAAGTTATAGCCAGTGCAATCAGGCAAGAGAAAGAAATAAAAGGCATCCAAACAGGAAGAGAGGACGTCAAACTATCTCTTTTCACAGATGATATGACGCTATACCTAGAAACCCCACAGACTCCACCAAAAGGCTTCAAGAAGTGACAAAACAACTTCAGCAAAGTTTCAGTAACAAATTCAGTGTATAAAAATCAGTAGCATGTCTATACACCAATAACAATCAAGCTAACAGCCAAATCAAAAACACAATCCCATTTACAATAGCCACAAAAAGAAATATCCAGGAATACAGCTAACCAAGGAAGTGAAACATCTCTACAATGAGAATTACAAACCACTGCTGAAAGGCATCAGAGACAACACAAATAAACGGAAAGACATTCCATGTTCATACATAGGAAGAATCAATATTGTTAAAATGGCCATACTCCCCAAAGCAATTTACAGATTCAATACTATTGCTATCAAACTACCAACATCATTTTTCACAGAGTTAGGAAAAAAAACTCTTTTGAAATCCATATAAAACAACAACAACAAAAAACCAACCAACCAACCAACAAACAAAAAAACTTGAATCGCAAAGCAATCCTAAGCAAGAAAAACAAAGCCAGAGGCATCACACTACCTGACTTCAAACTATACTGCAAGGCTACAATAACCAAAACATCAGGTACTGGTACAAAAACAGGCATTCAGACCAATGTAACAGGATAGAGAATCCAGAAATAAAGCCACACACTTGAAACAAGCTGATCTTAAATAAAGTCAACAGTAACAAGCAATGGGAAAAGGACTCCGTATTCAATAAATGGTGCTGGGATAACTGGCTAGCCATATGCAGAATGTTGAAACTGGACCCCTTCCTTTCACCATATACAAAAATCAACTCAAAATGGATAAAAGACTTAAATGTAAAACTGAAAACTATAAAACGCACAAAAGCCCCAGAAGAAAACCGAGGAAATACCATTCTGGACATCAGCCTTGGCAAAGAATTTATGACTAAGTCCCAAAAAGCAATTGCAACAAAAACAAAAACTGACAAGTAGGACCTAATGAAACTAAAGAGCTTCTACACAGCAAAAGAAACTATCAACAGAGTAAACAGACCACCTACAGAATGAGAGAATAAAAGAGCACCATCATCAAGAGCTGTTAGATCTCCTTGCTAGAACCATCTATATCTGGTCATTAGCCAATCACTTCATTTTTTCACTTACTCAGTTGTGGCCTCAGAATCTTTTCTCAACAAAGCATTCTAGGTAGTCAACATCAATCGATTAGATTTAGATTTAGCACAGATTAAAACTATTTGTCATTCCTAGTGCACACTGTTGCTTTTTAGTGAGTTCCTGCTCCCTGACAAAGACTAAGAACCTCAAGTGTTTTTGTTTTGATTGATAAATGAACAATTAGAAGAGTTATATGCATGTAAGGATAGAGAATTTAACCAGATATTTGTGATGGTTTCAATAACCCCCACTTTCTCTCTTAAGGATCTACTCATTCCCTGCCATTTATCTACAGAACTTGCAAACACCCAGCTCAAGCATGCCCACCTCTGCCTGCCCCACCTTGGCAGTGCTGATCACTCCCCCTTCTCAAGACCACTGTGCTAGGTGTAGGTCCCTGGTACTGTGCCGCAAAATTTGCTTACATGTGTGTCACACACACCAGACCGTGAGTATCTTAAGAGTAAAGATCATCCATTAAAACGTCCAGACCTCTGTGCAGTTGATTTCAGGCTTTGAGAGGAGGCAATTTCATTGAACTAGTTCACAAAGTAATAAGTGATCTATTTCAGGAGTATTCTTATTTTTCAAAAGAGGTCCATGTAATATATCAACATCTTTTAACATTATGTGCTTGCAAGTCCCTTAATCTTCTTTAAGTCTTTACACAACTCTATGAACCATTATTACTGTATCCATTTAACAGATGACAAAACTGAGGCACAGAACAAGAAACTTACCTAAAGTCACACAGCAAAGTGGCAAAATCAGCATTCAAACCTTGTCTATCTGACTGAAGCCTTCACTCTAGACCACTGTGTGATGCTGCCTCTCAATAAATTAATGTCCAGAAGTGAATGTGCATTGGAACATTTTGGTATGTAAAGGCAGGTCTCTGGGGCAGGGGATGGGCCAGGATCTGCTCTTCTATGATCTGCCTCCAGTCAGTTCTTCAGAACTGTTCCTACACTGAATATCTCTTCCTTTCCACCACTTTCGAGAACAGAGATACCCCAGCAAACCTTAAGTTCTGCCACAGTGCCTGTCAGAGTAGTGCCTAGTGGAGGCAGGAACAGCTACCTGCCTATAATAAAAGAGAATGGAAACTGGAAAAATCACTGGACAGGATAAGTTACCCTGTGGCCTTCACATAAAATGAAAGTCACACCAAAAGGAGAAAAGAGACAAGGCAGCCTCTGTTGTTTCATAGAATAACAGAACGGGAATCTGATGGAAAGGAGGTCCTGATTTTGCTTGTCACTGACCTAAAAGAAATAGGCATCCTAGGATCTCATTTCTCTGGGAAGTATTTTATTTCAACTAAATTACTTAGATTCTTAACATTCCTAAGGATATAATCAGAAATGAGAAATGCAATAACAATGTAATTGGGTTCATATCTTTACTTTAAATTCATATACCAGTTAAACAAACATTGACTGAGACCTCCTGACTACCAGGCATCGTGCCAGACATTGGAATTAGGGATAATACATAATTCATTCCCCACTTTAAGGTAGTTCACAACTAGCTTTTTGGTAGAAAGTTGACATTTTCTAGTCACAGCACTGACACATTGAAAAGGAGCATTTCTTCCTTTCACATATGTTTCCAAATTAAGTTTTGTTAATGGATTTCGGCATTATAAAAGGTGATAGAAAATATAGTCAGGTAAGCAAGCTAACAGGCTATATACTACTTTTAACCCTCACAAATAAAAGAAAATGGTAGAACAGGAAAGCTAAACTAAAATGTAGCTACAACTTTACCTTTTCCCATTCTTATTTGTATATTTTTTTCTCATTTGCATTGGCTTTGTTTAGGTTTTATTCATTCATTCATTTAACAGATGTTTATCACCTTCTATATGTCCTGGACACTGACAATATAACACTAAACATACAAAAATTCCTGCCCTTGTTTTTACCTTCTAGAGACCATAATCAAAATAAACTATACACAGTAACATTCTTATCCCTGTTTCCCTTATATCGTTGTTCACTCTAGAAACAAGCTGAGATTTTAAAAACAAAACAAAGCAAAACAAAAACAAAAAACTTGCAAAATTCAATTCTCTGGGATGTTCAGGCAGTCCATGAAAAATACAATAAAATAAAATAATTCAATTCTCCAAAAATTGTACATTATTCTTTTCATTTGTAATTCTTTAAGGCTGAATATGCAGACTTATTGGATATCTGTATTTAATTCTTTTATGAACTTCCTATTCATGTGCTTTTGCTATTTTTCTATTATTAGTGTGTTAATTTTTTTGTTATTTTTTATAGAACTTTACAATTAAGAACAGTAATGCTTGGTCATATATATTGCAAAACATTTCTTCCAGGTTGTCATAATAAAAGTCAAATTGAGCACTGGAATTTCACGAGTCTGCACATACCGTGTTATTACAAAACCAGATAATGTCCCCTTCATTACCGGCATAGAAAAGTATTGATCCACCATTTTTCTTCCAGTATTTATCAGCTACTAGGTACCGCTGATTAAAAGTTTTCACAGTATTAAATCCAAAATGATCAACCTGTGATAAAAACAAAACAAACAAAACATATTTCAAAGGAAAGTAATAAAATGAGATCAACATAAAGGTAATTAATTCTTCCATTAAAATCAATCTATACTACAAAAATAATCACAAGAAATTTTAAACTTCACTGTTTTATTATTAATAGTAATATCGATATTATTATTTTGAAATCATTTCCTTATATTATAAAATAAAGTAATGTTTGCTATTGGTGGTCAAGATTTTCAATGTAAAAGAAAAAGTACAATTATAAAATCAAATAGCTACTTAAAAACATAATGTTAAAATTGAATTGTTAATACAATGTGAACCCTTTTTTAATTTTTAATGCATTTTTAATTGACAAATAAAATTTTACGTATGGTGTATATAACACGATGTTCTGAAATATGTATACACTGTAGAATGGCTAAATTGAGCTAATTAACATAAGCATTACCTCACATATTTATCATTTTTTGTGATAAGACCACTTAAAATCTACTCCCTTAGCAATTTTTAAGTATATAATACATCCCATTATTTTTCAAAATACAGTTTTCCCTTACTATCTGAATTTTCATTGTACAAACTTTCAATATTAAAAATTCATGAACTAGACTACTGAAAAGGTCCATAAACCTTGTCACCCCAGCACACCATAGATATTCTAAGTTACAAGATTTTCATGTCTATACCACTCCCACCAAAAGAAATTAGGGCTTATTAGTGAAGTGGCTGATTGACATTTGGGTCAAGGAAGCTGCAAGATAAGCTTATGCATTTTGCTGTGCAAGGAAGCAAGAAAGTGCTCACAATTAATGGAGAGTTATATTTAAAGAAGATAGGAACCAACCACAAGGAACTATCACTGGCAATCATTTTAATAAATTGAACGTAAAACAAAAACAAATTAAACATAAAAAGAATAATGACTGTAGTTAATTGAAACATTCAATTCATGAAACTCCATTAGTCCACAAAAATATTTATAAAAAGGAAAGAAAGGAAAAGGTTCATTTGTCACCATTTAAGTTGTCTATTAAATCAACTCCTTACTCTGAAGTCGGGAATTAAAAAGTAAAAAATTCAACATTTAACCTGCCTGTCCAACAGAACTGTACTTGATGGCTGCAAATAGTCCCAGTTAATAAAGAAGAGCTGTGTTTAGTCAAATGTCAGCTAACGTAGAAGGAATGACAGAATTAGAGTATGAGAGTTCTGTAAAGTTACTGATTCAGGCAAGAATTATCAATTGGTGTTAAAAGCATTAGGAAAATGAATAATATGAAAATGAACATTCATATAGTATCAAAGTAATACCATAGAGAATACTCTCTTGTCACAAGGGGAAAACATAACTGCAATGGAAGGATCAGGCTGCCATCACTTTAATCTAGTAATCAATTTTGTTAGTATCAACAATGGTAGAGCAGGCAGGGATTATGTATCTCCTCATGTGGCACAACATGAAGCAAACATCACCTATGATGTATTCCTGCTGAAAATGTTCCATTTTATCTTAATCCAGCCTTTAGATCTAATTCCCAGGTTCCAGGAAATATAAAGGTAAAAGAGCAAGTTGAAGATACTTCAAAGGGACAACAGATACTGAAGGTAGAATATTTTACAAGACAATTGACAAGGCAATATCATGAGAAAGGACTATTTTAGATTAAATGAATTTTAAGGAACATAATAACCAGACATAATACATGACCCTGGATTGGATCTTAGTTTGAACCAACAAGATATACATAATGAGGTAGGGACAAATGTGTAATTTTAATATGGACTAGTTATTAAATATACAGGTTGAGCATCCCTAATCCAAAAATCCAAAATCCAAATGCTCCAGATCTGAAACTTTTGAGCACCAACATGATACTCAAGAGAAAGGCTCATTAGAGCTTTTCAAATTTTGGATTTTCAGATTAGGTATATTCAATCAGTAACCATAATATGACTATTACAAAATAAAAAAAAATCAAAAATCTGAAATGCTTCTGGTCCTAAGCATTTCAGAAAAGGAATACTCAATTTGTACTAAAGACTTGTTCATTTTGTCAAAAGTGATCATATTGTTTTGGCTACATAAGAAAATGATTTCTTAAACTGAATTTTAAATATATTTTTGAGATTATTTTTTATCTTTTCAGATTTTTTAACTTGCTATTTAAAATGTAATTATCAAATACTATAACACGGTAAGATTCACGTACAACAATCTGAATTTACAGAGTTATCCTGCAGTACAGAGTCTCACTGAGCCTTTAGCATCATGGGGGCTGAATTCCTCAGTGCTTTGGAAAGACAGAAATGAGAATGCAGCACCCAGTCTGGATCAGACATAGGCTGTTCCAGCGCTGCTCCAGTCTCCCAGGAACAGTGCTTAGTTCTGACCTAAACCAGACCCTGTAAGACTTGCCTAGGTCATTCTAAAACAGATGGGACTTCCTGCACCCAGCTCTATCTACACACACAGTTCCCATTCATACCACAGGTCCCAAAACACAAGTGTCTCAAAACTTTACCTAACTGCAAACTTCCTGGTATCTATGATCATCACCATATGTACTCCTAAAATATGATATTCTAATCTAAAGACTGTCTACTGTTCAGGAAAATAAGCAGTTTTTATGGATGAGGTATGTAATAATGATGTCCATGTGCTATAAACCCTTCCATTATACACGTTAATTTACTCAATCATTCACTCAACAAGAATCTGTTGAACTCCTATTCTGGGCCAAGTACTAAGCTAAGCAATGGGATAAAGAGTTGGCTGAGCTGCAATCCCTGACTTTAACTTAAGCTAATTCAACTATATCCACTCAGCCTAAAAATGAAAGGGCAAGAAAGGCAGACAGACAGTGAAAGGAAGACGGATAAGTGATTCCACCTGCTTCCATTCAATTAGTACAGTGGTTCTCCATGTGAGGTCCCCAGACCAGCAGTATCAGCTTCACCTGGGAACTTGTTGAAACTGCAATCCCTTTGGCTGAATCCCAGACCTACAGAATCAGAAACCATGGGGGTAAAACCCAGTAAACTGTGCTTTAACAAGCCGTACAGGTGATTCTGTAAAGTTTTGAAAACCACTGAGTTAGAATAAGCACCAAAATGGACATTAATTTGTTATTCCTTCTCTTGTTTTAGGTTTCAGAATACCTGAAATACTGTAAGTATCTCATCATGCTGAATGAGACTCTGGTGTCTAAAGATTTGAATTACCACTGAACATACCCCCAAATATAAGCTAACTGTATCATTTGAAACTCAACATGAGAAACCACCACAGGAACACCTTTCGAAGCTCAGCAGGTTTCAACAAGGGAGGAAAGACTGTGTTGGACTTAAAGACAGGACGCTCATGGCTCTCTAACAAGATGCCTTCCCATGAGATTCTTGGAGATAATTTTGCCCTAATGGTTTTCACCTCACCCACTGACTACAGAACTGAGTCTTCATGTAAACCGAGATATTGCTGTAGCCTTTAAAAGCATCCCACAAAGAAAAACATTAATAATCCAGTCTAAAATTTTCAAATTTGGAAACATGGGTATGTGTTTGTATATGTCATGCTAAATATAACTGATAAAAAGTCCTTGCCAGAGAAACACTTCCATCTAGAATCACAAGGGCCACAAGAACTTCAGAACCAGAAAAAGCCAAATTCCTTTGTGTGGCTGTGCCCAAGGTACTCCTGCTCCTAGCAATCAGCCTTCATTGTTAAGATTAGGGAAAAGAGAGAGGAACCCTGGCAAGAAAGCAGACTTCAGAGTTAAAAGACCTGAACTTGAATCTCTTCTAACTGTGAAGCCTCGAGCAAATTACTTAACCTCTCTGAACCTTAGTATCTTCCTGTATAAAAATAAGGATAACCACATACAATTCAAAGGATTTCTGTGAGGATAGGGAAAATGCACCTAAAGTACCAGGCAAAGTTCCTGATATATATGTGCTTAAAAGATGTTAGTTCTCCTCTCTATCCCATTTGCACACCAATCCTAAGCATGGAGTACTCAGATGGGAGACAGATTAAGTTCTTCACAGAATTACAGGACCTTAGAATGTCAAAATCTCCTGTTTTCTGAGTGCTTCACCTAGGTGCTAAACAACTGGAAATATGTAGTGAAATGTCCTTTGCACAACATGAATTTACAGAATTTCTTTGGCTCCTTCCTATCATCAAGGATATCAACTTCTGGCTAGATAACTAGATAGTTTTCAGCACCTAATGGCCAGGCACACTAGGGGCAGTATGCCCTCTGCTGTTGAGAAGTGGGACCCACGTGCCACTCCCTGTTCTGGGCTCCTGAATAAAGATTTTATGAATCACAACACGAAAAGGTGACAAGGGCCTTAGAAACCATTCCATCTGTGTTGCTCAACTGAAGAAATTAGGCTCGAAGAGGTCACATGACTTGGCCATGGTCACAAGGCAGAGGCAGAGCTAGAACTTTATTTTTGCAATTTGGTTTATTGAACCAATTAAAATAAATAATAGCACGGTAAAGACAACACAGTATGACCTCAGAAAGGAAACAAACCTCTCTAGTCATGCACAGCAGTTCTTTCTAGCACGTGGTCCTAGAAATTTCATTTTTTCTTTTTTTTAATTTTTTTTTTTATGGTCCAAAAAATTTCAAAACATGCTTCCCCACTTTACCATGTGGAGGAGAAATAGATCTGTGAGAATGGGTAGGCAAGAAGAAAAGAGACCATCCTTTAAATGATATTTATTGTATAAAAGTAATTATTTGGACTTCAAAACCGCTCAAGAATAAAGTTCACATCCAGAAAAATCAGTAGCAACATTACATCTGTTAGTTTTGCTGGCAACTTGGGGACAGCAGGTGTGGGAGAGGTGGGGATGGGAGGGAATAACACAGAGCACCTACCACATGTCTGCCACAGTGCTGTTGCTTTACACAGATCCCTTCACCATCTCGGCAGTTACCCTCTGGGGCCACTTTCATCACCCAGTTTTAAAATAAGAAGGCTGATGCTCAGAGAGGTCAGATAGCTTGCCCAAGGTAATGTAACTAATAATTAGGAATCAAATGTAATTCTTTTCATGTGCTTTTAACCTCTACCCAATCCCGCCTCTAAGAAAACCCAGATCTTTATACTTCTTGCATTATAACACGCTCATGCAGATAAAGCTGACTGTAAACTTCAACCCTCGGTAGGCGACACTCAGAGTGAGTATCTTTCTCCTAAATTTGCAAAATGAAGGACAAATCTCCCAGCCATTTACTAACAGTTACATTGCAGAATATGTGGAATGTTGGTCTTTTCACTGACCTGACAATAATTGTTACTACACTACTATTGCTAACGCCATTAGGCCACTGATAAAACCAAAATCACATTGGCTCCTTCTCGGCAGCCTTCGGTTTTAGAAAATTCAGTATGCAGTTGGATTTATTCAGGCACCCAGATATCTAATAACAGTTAACTAAAATTTTACTAAAGATACAAAAAGTATACCCAGAGATATACGTGACCAAAAAAATTAACTTACGCCTCCAATAAATCAAAGCACCTTAAAGGAGTTTTTCATGTGCTCTGGTTTCCAACTCTAATGCAGAGATCTAAAATAAAATAAGACCCTCTTTCTCCCATTTGATGTGTGTGTCTTATATTAATTTGGGGATTGTGGGGTTACATTCCATTAGAGTTCTTAAATGGAGCCTGACAACTTTCTGGGCAAGCTTGATATGCTCTGAAAGGATGGACGCCTTTATGTTAGAAGAACACAGGTTCCCAAAGAAGGACTAAAACGTGGAAGGAAGGTGGAGTTTAGACAAGCCCTAGATCTACAGTTGGAGAAGGATGGATGTCTAGGAGTGGGTTCCTACTAAGTTGTCCTTCACACATGGGCACCCTAGAGCTAGGACAAGATCAGAGAACAAGCCACATCTTATGAGTCAGATCTCTGGCTCTTGGATGACTCCTGGTTTATTTCTTCTTTATTATTACGTCAAGGCCTTTCAAAAACTGCTTAAATGTTCTACCTTTACTCATCCATACAATGAAGATACCAGAAAGTATTGGAGATTAAATTTGACTTAAAGAATTAAAGGGGAAATGGTATCCCCCAGTGAGTGTGGTGCTGGCAAAGGAAATGTTTTCAGGTCCCTCCAAGAGGAAGGTGAGTCCAGGAAGGAACTGTCCTTCCTTCCCACAAAGATGTTCTCATCATTGCCAACCTTAGAGGGTCGAGCTTCCATCTTAACAAAAAGGGTGGAAGTCCTCTCAGAAATATCCTTCAAAGGCAATCATCTTTGTATGTAATAAGACACACACTTCTTTACACACACTTCTATAAGTGTTAACCAGGAGACAGAACTGCATTCCCTGACTCCTATGTTTTTTTTCCTAACATGCCCCTAATCTTAAAAATGAGACTCTTAGAAATAAATTTATTTAAAGAGAAAATGGTAAATGAGAAAGGAAAGAAAATAAGTGATAATGGGAGAGTCCATTACAGGGAAAATTTGGTGTCCCAGCCTCCTATACTCAGACGGTTTGAAAGGCAAGAACACAATAGCTACCACAGTGCCCTTGTACATGGCAGATACTTTATAGATCATTGTTTTTATTTTTATTTTTTTTTTGAGCCGGAGTCTTGCTCTGTCGCCCAGGCTGGAGTGCAGGGGCATGATCTCCGCTCACTGCAACCTCCACCTCCCGGGTTCAAGCAGTTCTCCTGCCTCAGCCTCCCAAGTGGCTGGGATTACAGGTGCCCACCACCACACCCAGCTAATTTTTTGTATTTTTAGTAGAGACAGGGTTTCACCATGCTGGCCAGGCTGGTCTCAAACTCCTGACCTCAAGTGATCCGTCTGCCTCAGCCTCCCAAAGTGCTGGGATTACAGGCATGAGCCACCGCACCCGGCCACAGATAATAGTTCAATTGATGCAGTTCAAATCTTCTAAGTAAGTGGTTCTCGTGTTTCTGATTATGAGGTTCCCTCGTTAATGTTAAAATTATCATAGATGTGTTATATCTTAGTAGCCAGTGCTTGAGAAAATACGAGAAGCTATTATAAATTCAACAATGGTATAAATAAATACCACAACAGCATCTATCTACGTGAAAAAAAAATTTGTGCTTAGTAACCAAATGGGGAGGGAAAACACCCTCTCGAAAAATTCTGCAGTGCTTAATAACATTTCTTTCCTCAAACCAAGAACTCTGGGCCCCAGAGGGGGAATCGCTAAGTTACCAAAATGCTGTGAAACCAAAACACTCTTTGCTTTACTGCTAAAACAGAGGTGAAAATATCCTGCCGTTGAGAATACCTAAAATGCTCCAGTAAATCAAGAAATAACATGTTTTGTCAAATAACAGTTAAGTGTTTCATTAGAGGGAGATTCTATCTGTTGGTCAAACAGCTCTGTGAAAGCACCACATAATCAATGCTTTCCCATGGCTTCAGGAAGCTTTGTACTAAAAGAATTACCTGGCCACAGCTCAAGCTCCCAAATTAGAGATAAAGTACTGCTGTAATCAAGCACTGCATATAAATTTAGGAAATGATACATCACCAGAGGGCGCCCTTATATAAGTAGTAAAGTCGGAAAGACCATTACTTTTTTTTTGTTTGTTCTTTAAGAGACAGGGTCTCCCTCTGTGGCCCAGGCAAAGTAGAGTGGCCGGATCATAGCTCACTGCAGCCTCGAACTCCTGGGCTCAAGCAATCCTCCTTCCTAAGCTCAAGAGTAGCTGGAACTAAAGGCGCACACCACCACACCCAGTTTGTTAAGTTTTAAATTAAGTTTCATAAAATCTTAGGACAGAAAGGGAACTTAGATCTCAAGTCCAAACTCTTGGATAAAAAACAGACACAGAGGCCAATTATTTTAAATCTTTCTTTTCTAAATAAATATATTATATGTTCACATGATTGAAACAGCAATCATCCCCCTTCTTTTTAAAGTCAGGATTCAAAATCTGTGCTGTCAGAAACCAGGATATTGGTTACCAGTGCAGGGGAAAACTGACTGTAAAAGAGAATGAGGGGATTCTGGAGTTAGGATAATGCATTGTTCTATATGTATAATAAGATAATTCAAAAGCAGATTGATAAACATTTAAAATCTCATTGAAGATATGTATTATTTTAAAAGACACATGTTTATATTTCTATTTCACTATACAGGCATATGTAAATTATATTGCACTAAATCACATTAATATTAAATTTTTCTTTCATTTAAAAATACTTATTGAGTGCTCACTAAAAGGCAGGTATCAAGAAAAAAACTAAGATACAATTCCATTTCTCAAGTTCTGGAGAATCTAACAGAAATGATTAATGTGCTAGTAAACAACCAAGCAGTGGTGTGGTTAAGTTCTGTATACAAAGCACTGTAGGAGCTCAGAAGCCAAAGCCACCACCCTGCCTGAGGAAATTACAGAGGGCTGCACCAAGGAAGTAATATCTGAGCTGAACTTTGACACAGAGAAGAATTTTTTTTCAGGTACAAAAGAGCATTTCAAGCAAAGGAAGAAAAACATGTGCAAGGCTATGATGAGCTATACAGAATGAGCATAAATTCAGGAACTGTTGTTTTACAGCAAGAGGTTTATGAGGGGAAGACATGGGAGATGAGATTAGACTCACTGGGCTGCCACAGTGGCTCACACCTTTAATCCCAGCGCTTTGGGAGGCTGAGGCGGGAGGATCAAATTGAGGCCAGGAGTTCAAGACCAGCCTGGCCAACATGGCAAAACCTCTTCTCTACAAAAATAGAAAAAATTAGCCAGGCATGGTGATACACGCCTATAATCTCAGCTACTTGGGAGGCTGAGGCCCGAGAATCACTTGAACCTGGGAGGCAGAGGTTAAAGTAAGCCAAGATCACACCACTGCATTCCCACCTGGGTGACAGAGCAAGACTCTGTCTCAAAAAATAAATAAATAAATAAATAAGGAAAAAGAAAAACCTAGGCCAGGTGCACTGGCTCACACCTGTAATTCCAACACTTCAGGAGGCCAAGGTGGTAGGATCACATGAGCCCAGTAGTTCAAGACCAGCCTGGGCAACATAGCAGGACCCGGTCTCTACAAAAAATAAAAACATTAGCTGGGTGTGGTGGTACATGCCTATAGTCCTAGCTACTCAGGACGCTGAGATCAGAGGATCCCTTGAGCCCAGAAGTTCGACGTTACAGTGAACTATGATCATGCCACTGCACTCCAGCCTGGGCAACAGAGCGAGACTCCATCTCAAAAAAAAAAGGAAGAAGAAAAGAAGAAAAGAAAGAAGGAAGGAAGGAAGGAAAGAAAGTGGTATAGAGAGACAGAAGAAAGGGAAGGAAGGGAAGGGAAAGGAGGAAGGAAAGAAGGAAGAGAGGGAGAAAGGGAGAGAAACCTAGCTGAAATCCAAGATTGTTCCTCTAAACCAACAGTGAATGAAAAAAAAAACATCCACTGGAAATAGACTCAACCAGCAGGGACTTTTTTCTGTTTTGTCCACTTCTGAGTACACAGTGACTGGAATAAGGCCTGGCATGTAGTAGAAGACCAATGAATATATATAGAGTAAATGAATGCATGCATGCATCGTGGCTCTGCAGTTGGTATAAAAACAAAAATGAGAATGGAAAGCATAGTTCCCAAGAAGGTCAAGTTTGTGCAGGTTCATTTATTGGGTGGGTCTGTTCCCAGCTTTGGAAGAGTTGCACAACACTGTAGTTGGATGTGCCTTTTGCCCAGTGACAAATCACATGCCTAAGGGAGAACCCAAGCCTTAAATCTAAGGGCAACACATAACATTTTGGACTGCTGAGGAAGCAGGAAATGCATGCCTTCTGCTGGGTGGAGAAACAATTATATATAACTACAAATAATATGGACAGAAGGCCAACATTGCAGGTGGTGCAGGAGAAGGACCAATCAGCATTTTACCAAAGCATATTACCTAAAACATAATTGATCTTGGTGACAAGGTTATAAGTCAAAGTTTTTAAGACTGGAAAGGACTTTAAAGTCATGGCTGTCAGCCAGGACACAATAACTTTACCTGAGAAACAGCTTTCTGTAAAATGTACAACATAGCAGCTCGTTCAGCAGCATACTAGTGTTTGGTGAACACACATGTGCTGCAAAATATTGATTTGATCAATGTGTAAAATATGTGTTTCCAACAACAGAGTTTTAAGAAGGAAGAAACAGGAGAGAGGTATAATACCCTAGGACAAAAAGTAATTGGAGGGAATAGCTGAGACTCTAGGTAAGTGAGGGATATGTGATGCAGCGAGATCCTGGGAAGGAAGGAGGGAATGGGGTCAATAGCAGCAACAGAAGGATCTGACTTGGGAACCCCTTCTCCACTGGGAAACAGATGGATGCAAGAGTTATCTTTCTAATTAGCGAGTGAGGAAACTAAAAGGGTTCTAGTTAAAATGCCTCTCATATAACACCTTAGTTTTCAGTCAATGAAGTAAAGGGACAAGGTAATCTATTAAAAGAGATAGTAAAAGAGAGCCCGGGATGGCAATGATTTAAAGACAGAGGTAAAAGTTCAGCATGGAAGAAAAAACTGATGCCTAGGTCTCCATAAAGCTCCTGAGGTTGGAGACTGAATTGGTAGGCACAATAATCTGCCTATATATGGGCTTGCTTAGCAGATATTTACAACCCAAGAGCAGGAGCAGAGAAGTTCAACGGTTGGATAAAACTAGGATGAGAATGTCATAAAGGGGTTGTGAGAGGACAGGGGGCAAGAGAATTAAGGTCATTCTTATCTTCATGCAGCCTGAATATACCCAGAGCTATGAGGTCCTGTCCACCACAGACAAATGCTGCCATAATCTGTTTGCTGATTTGCAAGGTAATCTAAACTATGCTGTGTTTATTCTATTTTAAGGAGTAAATAATCTTGCCAGAACTCATATATATGATATATAAGCATTTCAATAATAATATCATAAAAATAATGTAAGGCTGCATATCATCAAGGCCTTGAAAGTTTATATTCTTCTGTTTTGTTAAACATAAGATGATGTGTTACTGATTTTCTTCCTTTATAATCTATTGTTCTAAATGTTTCTCTTTTTTTTTTTTTTTGAAACAGAATCTGACTCTGTCGCCCAGGCTGGAGTGCAGTGGCATGATCTTGGCTCGTGCAACCTTCGTCTCCTGGGTTCAAGCAATTCTCCTGCCTCAGCCTCTGAGTAGCTGGGACTATGGGCGTGCCCCACCATGCCCTGCTACGTTTTGTATTTTTAGTAGAGATGGGGTTTTGCCATGTTGCCCAGGCTGGTCTCGAACTCCCGAACTTAAGTGATCCACCCGCCTTGCCCTCCCAAAGTGCTAGGATTACAAGCGTAAGCCATCGCACCTGGCCTGTTCTGAATATTTCTTCTATACATGCAAAATGTTCTCCTGATACCACTGTTACAACTACATCACATCTTCTGAGAGATAGAGGCTGGTATCTGGTGGTATAATGTAAAAGGACAAAGACCCCTCAACCTCCAAAAAAGGCAAAAACCACATTTCTCACAAACAGGAGTTCAGACCTGTGATCTATGTAACTCACAATCCAATCTTGCATACTACCCCTCCTCCTGCAAAGAGCTGTGATGATCTCATAAATCTTCTGTTCTCCAACTGAGCAACCCCAGTTCTTACTATTTCCCATATAACACTATATTCTAAAGCCCTCCTAACCCTGCTCACACTGGATTAACATTCCCTCTTACAGATGGTGTGCCCAGAGCTGAGTACAATATGTAACGTGGTCTAATAAAGTGCCTTGCTCATCGCTGGCCAGGAATAAATAACCGATGAGTATGTTTATAGACCTTATCCATGGTTTTGCTTTCTGCAGTTTCAGTTACCCATGGTCAACCACGGTCAGAAAATAGGTGAGTACAGTACAACAAGATATTTTGAGAGAGAGAAAGAGACTACACGTTCACATAATGTGTCATAGTTGCTTATTATTCATTATTGTTGTTAATCTCTTATTGTGCCTAATTTATAAATAAAACCTTATCATAGGTATGTATGCATAGGAAAAAACATACTATATATAGGGTTCAGTACTAACCGACATCTCTGGCATCTACTGGGGGTCTTGAAACGTATCCCCCCTGAAGAAGGGAGGACTACTGTATAGCTCCAATAACACAGCCTACTTTAAATTGAAAGTTATGTAGGTATACTGGGTTGAATAGCATCCCCCCAAAATTTATGTCCTTCCTAGAACCTCAGAATGTGACTTTATTTAGAAATAGGATCATTGCAGGTGTCATTAGTTAAGATGAGGACATGCTGGAGAGGGGTGGGCCCTTAATCCAATATGACTGGTGTTCTTATAAGAAAAGAAGAGACAAAGAGGCACAGAGAGAAGAATGCCATGTTAAGACACAGATGCACAAAAGCAAGATGGCCATGTGACAATGGAAGCAGACTGTAGTCAAGCAGCTTCCAGCAAAAGAATGCCAAGGACTGCCAACAGCCAGCAGAAGCTTAGCGAGGGATACAGACCAGACTCTTCCCCGGAGCCCAGACCAGGCTCTCCCTCGGAGTCCCCAAGAAGTAACCAATCCTGCTGACACCCTGACTTTGGACTTCTGGCCTCTGGAAGTGAGAGGATAAACTTCTATTGTTTTAAGCCTCCTAGTCTGTGATAGTCTGCAGCCCTAAGAAACTAATACAGAAGGCCTCTCTATGGAGGTGGCAACGAAACCGAAGCCTGAAGGAGCCAGACAAAGAAAGAACTCTAGAAAGAAGAAACAGAAAATACAGAGAGCCAGAGGCCAGAAAGAGCTTAATGTAGAAACAGAGATAAGACCAGTGATGAACAAGAGATAGAATGGTACTGGATGAGGCTTAGCGCTAAGTGGGCTATGATAGGGAGTCTGAACTTAATTTAAGGGCAATAGGAAGCCTTCAAGAGTTTTAAAACTTATTCTGATCTGTTTTTTTTTTTTTTAAAAAAAAAAAAAGAAAGTGAGAAGAATAAGTAGAAGGCTATTGAAAGGTTCACATGGCACATGATTATGAGAACAAGCCAGGCTTCAAGCCAAGGTATGTCTCTCTTAAATTGCTACATATTTAACATATATGACAATGTTTAATCTCCAAAGTCATAATACACCCCAGAAAGATCTCAATGAAGAAGGACTCAATATATGACATCAGCAGTATTCGTTTAACAACAATCAACAAAAGGAAATCTTTTGAACAGTTGTAGTCACCACTATAGCCCATTTATAACAGATTCTGCACTGGCCCTGACTGTGGGCATTGTAAACACTAAATGCCCCACTAAATTGGCAAAAGAGTTCCAAGGCCATCAGGCTCCCCCCAGCATTTAATAGAAGTCAATAAAGCATATTCTATTGCTACCATTTTCTCCAAAACCTATTAAAGAAATTGATAGAAGGTAATAAACTAATTGTTCTCAAATGTTTAGGTCCTTTTCCACCCTGGTGAGATAAAAGACATCAGCAGCCACAATCTTCACTGGTTACCTCTGATGAATTAATAAACTACATGTTTAAAAAAGAAAAAGCACATACAAACATAGTATTACAACATAATGCTAAAATACAACTCTTCTTCCATGGAGAATCTTCTGTGAATGATACCATGAGAACCACTGAAACAGAAAACCCACAACCTCTTTTCAGAGACTGCTTTAAAATAAATTTTTTTATCACACTGAAAAATACATGATGTTAAAGCACTCTGGAAAATTAAACTTTACAAAATCCCCACATGAATAGCATCCACCAAAGGAAGCAGCTGAGGAAAGTAATGTCTAAGTTTTTTCCTCCCTGGAAACTCCAACATCAAATTTGCAGTCCTGATTTCACTATAAAATGTCCTCCAGGGACTTTTTATCATTATCTTAAAGATACACTCTACAGACTACTCATTGTTTTGCACATTCATCCGGTCTAAATGATAATGGCACTGTAAAAAAGATAAAGGAAGGGAAAAGGATATCCTCAGCAGAAACCAAAAAGCTCAGAACAATAACAGCAAGTTCAAATGTAACCAAGTGGCTTCCTTTGATTACTTTCAGGTGGTTTTGCCACCACAACACCAGATAATCAACAACTTCCCAGAGCTAGTGGGATGTGTACGTATTTCTTGAGTGCCTACCATGGGATAAGTACTAGAGTAACAACTGTGAACAAGCTAGATATGGTCACTGCCCACACAGGGCTTATAGTCTGGTGATAGACAACAAGAAACAAAAAACAAACAAGCAAATACACAAATAAGAACTTAGAAACTAATTGTACAAGTTTTACCTGGGTGCGGTGGCTCACACCTGTGATCCCAGGACTTTGGGAGGCCAAGGCTGGCAGATCACTTGAGCCAAAGAGTTCGAGACCAGCCTGGGCAACATGGCAAAACCCCGTCTCTTCAAAAAATACAAAAATTAGCATGGCATAATGGCATGCACCTGCAGTACCAGCCACTCAGGAGGATGAAGTGGGAGGATCACCTGAGCCATGATCACACCACTGGACTCCAGCCTGGGCAACAAAGTGAGACCCTGTCTCAAAAAAAAAAAAGGAAACTAGTTGTACAGGTTTTATTCTGATAGAGAATAAAAGAGGCAGATGGACATTTAATAGGGTGGTCAGAAAAGAAGTCCTGGAGCAGGCAATAGTTAAGCTTTTAATCCACACAGCCGTCTACCCTGTGAAATGTCCTGGGGGTTCTATTCAACGCCCCTCATTTCATGAAGCATTCCTGCCTTCTTTGTGCTTTCATGGTATTTTAGCTATATTATAATCTTTTCAAATGTAGCCTTGCAGAGTGGTTATTTATACATACATGTCTTATAACCACCATACTGTTATAAACTGTAAAACTGTAAAAAAAAAAACAAAACAAAAAAAACCCGTATAAAAAAAGTTAGAATCTATTGAACACACCATGTGTGTTATTTCTTCCTGCCCCTGTGAATAGTGTAAGGGCTGAACTAGGACTATATGTAAATAATCTCAATTGTTCTTCAGAGGAACCCTATGGAGTAGAGAGGCTGTGTTTTCCCCACCATGCCCTACTGCCTCTCCCTTTCTGGCTAATCTCTGTACCCACAAAGTGCAAAACACAATGTGCACAAGCCTTGCTACATCAATGACTCCTGAGTTGAACTGGAAGAAGTGAGAAGTGTGATGTGACACCTGAAGACCAAGTGACCTCACCCGAACTTAGACTACACCAGTTAACTCTGCTTTAGGCCTGTGGGGCTACCAGTAAGACTGTTTTCTTTCTATCAGAGGTGTGTTAGCCTCAGGAAATGTGAACAGATCCTACAATTACTCAGTTAAAATCCAATTCAACCTTGAAAGGTAGAAAAGCTGTAAACACATAGGTGACTATAATTAATACTGAGCCTCCTCACTGTAAACACACAGGTGACTATAATTAATACTGAGCCTCCTCACTGTAAACACATAGGTGACTATAATTAATACTGAGCCTCCTCGGCAAAGACAAGGCTCTTTCATCGTTCCACCATTTCCTGAGTACTTACTCTGTGCGCCTGGCTATACTGGATACAAGGATAAAAAGCCTTATTTTTTGCTCTGAAAGAGGCCACAGTCTACCAGAGAAGACAAGCAAGCAAAGAAATTATTTCTATATAAGGAATGCACATTATGAATGTGGGTGAGAACACGGTGATTGTTATGGCAGCAAAGAGGAGGCACACCCCATCTAACCAGTGGTACACAAGGCCGTAGCGAAGGCAAACTCAAGAGAAGCTGATAATGTCTGTCCTGGCACCCTGCTCACCTCTTTTCCAGCCTCATCTTCTACCACATGGCCCTCTCCCACTTCATATTCCAGAAATGCTCTGGACATACACTTTCTCAAGTCTCCAGGCTTCTCTACATGGATTTCCTCCTGCCTGGAATGCATTCCTCTCTTGCATCATTACAAAAAAAAAATTACTACCTCATCCTCAAAATGTTCATTCAAGTGCTGTCCCCTCTACAAAGTTTTCTAGGACAACCCCAGGCCCAAAGGAGAACGCTCCTTCTCTGATCCTATGACAGCTTCCAGAACAGTCACCACCACACTGTGCTGTCACTGTTTTGAAGGTTGGCTCAGCACAGTCAAAAGAGCCCAGCTCTATAACCTGAAAGTCCCATGTTGAAATGCTGATTGTGACACTTTCTAGCTACGTGATTTCCAGAGAACTCTTTCATATCTCAGTACCTCAGTTGCTTCATCTATAAAAGGGAAAACTAATAACTTCCTTACAAGGTTGCAAGCATTCAAAGTGGTGTGTGTACAAGTCCCTGACCACAGCAAAGGCTCAAAAAATACTCCCAATGACTGATAACCATCAATAACTTTATATTGTGGTATTAAACAAAACACACACAAAAGTACATTACAACCATATGTGTTTTTTTACATTTGGCACGTTATATGGTTTTGCTGTGTCCCCACCCAAATCTCAACTTGAATTGTATCTCCCAGAACTCCCACGTGTTGTGGGAGGGACCCGGGGGAGGTTATTGAATCATGGGGGCGAGTCTTTCCTGTGCAAGTCTCATGATAGTGAATAAGTCTCACAAGATCTGATAGGTTTATCAGGGTTTTCCGCTTTCGCTTCTTCCTCATTTTCTCTTGCCACCACCATGTAAGAAGCGCCTTTCAACTCCTGCCATGATTCTGAGGCCTCCCCAGCCCTGTGGAACTGTAAGTCAAATTAAACCTCTTTTTCTTCCCAGTCCCGGGTATGTCTTTATCAGCTGCATGAAAATGAACTAATACAGTAAATTGGTACCAATAGAGTGGGGCATTGCTGAAAGGATACCCGAAAATGTGGAAGCAACTTTGGAACTGGGTAACAGGCAGAGGTTGGAACAGTCTGGAGGGCTGAGAATAAGACAGGAAAATGTGGGAAAGTTTGGAACCTCCTAGAGACTTGTTGAATGGCTTTGACAAAAATGCTGATAGTGATATGAACAACAAGGTCCAGGCTGAGGTGGTCTCAGATGGAGATGAGGAACTGAAGCAAAGGTGACTCTTGTTATGTTTTAGTAAAGAGACTGGTGGCATTTTGCCCCGCCCTAGAGATTTGTGGAGCTTTGAACTTGCAAGAGATGATTTAGGGTATCTGGCAGAAGAAATTTCTAAGCAGCAAAGCATTCAAAATGTGACTTGGGTGCTGTTAAAAGCATTCCATTTTAAAAGGGAAACAGCATAAAAGTTCAGAAAATTTGTAGCCTGACGATGCAGTAGAAAAGAAAAACCTATTTCCTGAGGAGAAATTCAAGCCAGCTGCAGAAATTTGCATAAGCAGCAAGGAGCCTAATGTTAATCCCCAAGACCATGGGGAAAACGTCTCCAGGCCATGTCAGAGACCACACGGCAGCCCCTCCCATCACAGGCCTGGAACCCAGGAGGAAAAAGTGGTTTCGTGGGCTGAGCCCAGGGTCCCCATGCTGTGTGCAGCCTAGGGACTGGGTGCCCTGTGTCCCAGCCACTCCAGCCACGGCTTAAAGGGGCCAACATAGAGCTTAGGCTGTGACTTCAGAGGGTGGGAGCCCTAAGCCTTAGCAGCTTCCACATGGTGTTGAGCCTGCAGGTGCACAGAAGTCAAGAATTGAGGTTTGGGATCCTCTGCCTAGATTTCAGAAGATGCATGGAGATGCCTGGATGCCCAGGAAAAAGTTTGCTGCAGGGGTGGAGCCCTCATGGAAAACCTCTGCTAGGACAGTGTAGAAGGGAATGTGGAGTCAGAGCCCCCACACAGAGTCTCTACTGGGGCAATGCCTAGTGGAGCTGTGAGAAGAGGGCCACCATCCTCCAGACCCCAGAATGGTAGACCCACTGACAGCTTGTACCGTGAGCCTGGAAAAGCCACAGACACTCAATGCCAGCCAGTGATAGCAACTGAGAGGGAGGCTGTACCCTGCAAAGCCACAGGGGTGGAGCTGCCCAAGACCATGGGAACCCACCTCTTGCATCAGTGTGACCTGGATGTGAGACCTGGAGTCAAAGGAGATCATTTTGGAGCTTTAAAATTTGACTGCCCACTGGATTTCGGACTTGCATGGGGCCTGTAACCCCTTTGTTTTGGCCAATTTCTCCCATTTGGAATGGCTGTATTTACCCAATACCTGTACCCACATTGTATCTAGGAAGTAACTAACTTGCTTTTGATTTTGTAGGCTCATGAGCAGAAGGGACTTGCCTTGTCTCAGGTGAGACTTTGGACTGTGGACTTTTGGGTTAATGCTGAAATGAGTTAAGACTTTGGGGGATTGCTAGGAAGGCATGATTGGTTTTGAAATGTGAGGACATGAAATTTGGTGGGGCCAGGCGTGGTATGATATGGTTTGGCTGTGTCCCCACCGAAATCTCAACTTGAATTGTATCTCCCAGAATCCCCACATGTTGTGGGAGGGACCCATGGGGAGGTAATTGAATCATGGGGGTCATTCCCATGCTATTCTCATGATAGTGAATAAGTCTCATGAGATCTGATGGGTTTATCAGGGGTTTCCACCTTTGCTTCTTCCCCATTGTCATTATGATGTTAGCTGGTTATTTTGCTCATTAGTTGATGCAGTTTCTTCCTAGCATTGATGGTCTTTATAATTCAGCATGTTTTCACAGTGGCTGGTACCAGTTGTTCCTTTCCATGTTTAGTGCTTCCTTCAGGAACTCTTGTAGGGCAGGCCCGGTGGTGACAAAATCTCTCAGCATTTGCTTGTCTATAAAGGATTTTATTTCTCCTTCACTTACGAAGCTTAGTTTGGCTGGATATGAAATTCTGGGTTGAAAATTCTTAAGAAGGTTGAGTATTGGCCCCCACTCCTGTAGAGTTTCTGCCAAGAGATCTGCTGTTAGTCTGATGGGCTTCCCTTTGTGGGTTACCCAACCTTTCTCTCTGGTTGCCCTTAATATTTTTTCCTTCATTTCAACTTTGGTGAATCTGACAATTATGTGTCTTGGAGTTGCTCTTCTTGAGGAGTATCTTTGTGGTGTTCTCTGTATTTCCTGAATTTGAATGTTGGCCTGCCTTGCTAGGTTTGGGAAGTTCTCCTGGATAATATCCTGAAGAGTGTTTTCCAACTTCGTTCCATTCTCCCCGTCACTTTCAGGTACACCAATCAGACGTAGATTTGGTCTTTTCACATAGTCCCATATTTCTTGGAGGCTTTGTTTGTTTCTTTTTGCTCTTTTTTCTCTAAACTTCTCTTCTCACTTCATTTCATTCATTTGATCTTCAATCACTGATACCCTTTCTTCCACTTGATTGAATCAGCTGCTGAAGCTTGTGCATGCATCACGTAGTTCTCGTGCCACGGTTTTCAGCTCCATCATGTCATTTAAGGTCTTCTCTATGCTGTTTATTCTAGTTAGCCATTCGTTTAATCTTTTTTCCTGGTTGTTAGCTTCTTTGCAATGGGTTCGAACATCCTCCTTTAGCTCGGAGAAGTTTGTTATTGCCAATCATCTGAAGCCTTCTTCTCTCAACTCGTCAAAGTCATTCTCCATCCAACTTTGTTCCATTGCTGGTGAGGAGCTGCATTCCTTTGAAGGAGAAGAGGCGCTCTGATTTTTAGAATTTTCAGCTTTTCTGCTCTGGTTTCTCCCCATCTTTGTGGTTTTATCTACCTTTGGTCTTTGATGATGGTAACGTACAGATGGGGTTTTGGTGTAGATGTCCTTTCTGTTTGTTAGTTTTCCTTCTAACAGTCGGGATCCTCAGCTGCAGGTCTGTTGGAGTTTGCTGGAGGTCCATTCCAGACCCTGTTTGCCTGGGTATCACCAGTGGAGGCTGCAGAACAGCAAATATTGCAGAACGGCAAATGTTGCTGCCTGATCCTTCCTCTGGAAGCTTCGTCTCAGAGGGGCACCTGGTTGTATGAGATGTCAGTCAACCCCTACTGGTAAGTGTCTCCCAGTTAGGCTACTCAGGAATCAGGGACCCACTTAAGGGGGCAGTCTGTCCGTTCTCAGATCTCAAACTCCGGGCTGGGAGAACCACTGCTCTCTTCAAAGCTGTCAGACAAGGAACATTTAGGTCTGCAGAAGTTTCTGCTGCCTTTTGTTCAGCTATGCCCTGCCCCTAGAGGTGGAGTCTACAGAGGCAGGCAGGCCTCCTTGAGCTGCGGTGGGCTCCACCCAGTTCGAACTTCCCGGCCACTTTGTTTACCTACTCAAGCCTCAGCAATGGGGGACGCCCCTCCCCCAGGCTCGTTGCCGCCTTGCAGTTCGATCTCAGACTGCTGTGTTAGCAGGGAGTGAGGCTCTGTGGGTGTGGGACCCTCCGAGCCAGGCACGGGATATAATCTCCTGGTGTGCCATTTGCTAAGACCATTGGAAAAGCACAGTATTAGGGTGGGAGTGTCCCGATTTTCCAGGTACCGTCTGTCATGGCTTCCCTTGGCTAGGAAAGGGAATTCCCTGACCCCTTGCACTTCCCAGGTGAGGCAATGGCCCGCCCTGCTCCATGGGCTGCACCCACTGTCTGACAAGCTCCAGTGAATGAACCCAGTACCTCAGTTGGAAATGCAGAAATCACCCATCTTCTCCATCATTCACGCTGGGAGCTGTAGACTGGAGCTGTTCCTATTCGGCCATCTTGGAACCTCCTCACTTTGCTCATTTTAGTGTTTAGAAACACAGTCCAAATCAGAAAAGCTCAACAAGCCCTGCTATTATGAAAGAGCAAAAATATTGAGAAGGAAAACAAAATGGTGAATAAATAAAAGCCTAAGGAAAACTAGAGAGGAGGAAATGTGTGTTTTTCCCATCTGCCCTTATGGAGGCAAAAAAAAAAAAGTCCTCTGCAAGGAATGACTTAATTTTCAAGGGAAAACCTATAAACTGCTAAGCCACTGCCAAGTCCCTTCTCCCACAAACAGAATCATCTTCCTACAATAGGAAGTCATTTTCACCATGCAATTTTCCCTCCTCTAGACTTGCATGCTTTATGCCTCTCTTGCAACACTTTATACTCATAGTAAAAGCTTTTGCTTCCAGGTCTTACCTTTCCATTATGAGAGAAACATTCTTCTTTTTAAGGCCTTTGTGGTCTAGATCGGGGTTTTATAAAATGGAGGTTGTGATCCATTTGTAGGTTAGGAATTCATTTAGTGGGTCATAGTATTTTTCTTTAACAAAATTTCATGCTATTCAGCAACCAAGTTACAGAATTTGAAATTATTTCTATTCAGAAATCTTAAAAATCTAAGTGACCTGAACCATTATGCCCCGGTGAGTGTATTAATTCTCACTTAATGGCCGTGTGTGCTCTCTACTTGAGGGACAACCACCTGTTCAGTGTCATCTGAAGATGTAATTACAGTTCAGGCAGCCTCACAAAGTAGAGCACAGGTAACATCCAAATGCTACAGAGAGTAAGGACTAGGGCACCTGGGGGAAGGACAGCCCCTGCTGGGCTGAGTCAGCGGGGGAAGGTTTCTCTGAAGATGTGGGGTTTAAGCAGGGCCCTGTAAAGCCTGGATTGGACAAAAGGAGAGGAGAAAAAAAAACATGGTGCCAGCTGGCCTGGGCTGAAGCTAAAAGAACAGAGGGACTGAAGAGGGTATTATAATAAGTTAGCCTGGAATTATATGGTACAAACTGCTAACCCTGGGAAAGCAAAGAAGGGGCAGAAACTAGGATGGAATCTTGGAAAGGTCTTGGTGATTGACTGGATTTTGGTTTGGATGTGAAGGTGAGAGAACCAGAAAATTCCAAAGTTTTCTATCCCATGTGAACAGGAGAGTGCAACTGACCCTTGAACAAAAGGGTGATTAGGGGCACCGACCCACCCTCCGCAACCCACAAACAGTCAAAAATCTGCCTATAATCTTTGACTCCGAAAAATTTAATAGAACATACTATTAACCAGAAGCCTTACTGATAACATAAAGTCAATTAACACATATTTTGTATATGTATTACATTCTGTACTCCTACAATAAAATAAACTAGGTAAAAATGTTATTAAGTAAATCTTAAGGAAGAGAAAATATATTTATTATTCATTAAGTGAAAGCGGATCATCACAAAGGTCTTTACCCTCATCTTCACTTTGAGAAGGCTGAACAGGAGGAGGAGAAAGAGGAGGGGTTGGTCTTGCTGTCTCAGGGGTGGCAGAGGCAGAAGAAGTGGAGGAGGTGAAAGGGGAGACAGAAGAGATGTACTGAAAAAAAATGTGTATAAGTGGACATGTGCAGTACAAACCCATGTTGTTCCAGGGTCAACTGTAGTACCATTAACAGTAATGTGAAAAATTCAGAGAAGTTTTAAAAAGAAGTGTTATGTAATAACATTAACATTTGCTGTAGAAGTTAAACCTGTTTTGGACACCTGAGTTGCACTGAGATATCCATACTAGGGACACTAAGCAGTACAGGCAGAATCCCATTCTGTAGGCACTCACTACCTGGGAGGACCAAAGCTGATATTGAGCCAGTTCTTAAAATACTGAAATATTTCCATATGAGTTGGAGAAAAACTACCTGTCCCACACACACACACACACACTGCCCTACTGCCCCAGACCCCTTTTTAGATCTCCAGACCTAAAGAACCATGGAACTTCAAAAGGCCTCAACTCCATGACTAGCTTCTGTTCCCACTGGCCAGTGTCTATGCCATATTGGTAGTACAATACTGGCAGACTGTTGACAAAACCAAGTACTAATGGTAGAAGAATAACTTCAACTTGAGCCAGTTATTTTTCTGAAGAGCTGATGAAGGCACACACTGAGATACACTGATGGATGTAGTCCCAGCACTCAGGCTGCTCACAGTCCAAGAGGATACCAACATATAAATAAAGCAATGCGATCCAGAGTAGCAGCATCGAAGTAGCTATAAAGTGCAATAAGAGGCACAAAGAGGATAGTAGTCAGTTACCCAGCCCATGGGAGGGAGGCAAAGCAGTTCATAACAAGAGAAGATGATACAAGACCTGAGCAGTGAAAGATGAACAGCAGTTTGCTAGGGAGAGAAAGGAGGAAGACAAACCATTCCAAGCTGACAGACAGCAGCACTATGTAAGCCACAACCCAATATACTGTGTACAAAATAATGAGATGACGAATGTGTAATGTCTGGCACACAGTGTCAATAATAAATAACAATAAATAATAAATATTAGAGTTTTTCTGGCAGATTTATTTCTCTGATTATGTTTTTAAAGGTTGATCCTAAAATATATTTGCATTGTCTAAGCCTACACTAGCTAAGCAAGGGATGGGCATTCAAGATATCCTGGGAGGCAGAGGTCAGTCAGTTTGGAATTTAAAAATAAAGCATGTAAAAATAAATTCACAACATCAATTAGTGTTGACTGCACTTGTTAGATGTGTGTAAGCAAAGATGAGACTTGGTGCTGCTGCAGGCCTCTCAGATGCACAGATGAGTGTGACCCAAGGTTGCTTAATGAAATCACAGAAAGGTGATTGGTAAGTATAAATTCCCATCTCTTTCAAAGGGCTGTTGTTTTTTTAGAAATCAGACTACATAAAAAGGCAAACCAACAGCCTGTTTTTGTCTGCACTGGTCACTGTCATCTACAGCCAATTGTTCAAGAGGAAGGAACCACTCAACGCCAAGGAGAAGGGAGTCATCACCGCTGCTTTCCAAAACTGTTGTATGAGCTGCTCCCTCAAAGGAAGAGGCCATCAGTGCTCAGGAAGAGGCAGAGATTTCCGACAGTTTTAAAGGACCGTGTCTGCAGCATGACCCACAGTTCAAGCTGCATAAAAATATAAATTCACTGACAAATGATAACAAGTACTTCCTTACTTTCCTATCTGCTGAATCACAGCCATTGTTTGGGTTGTAGTTCCTGGTTTAAATTAGATTATTCAATCACAATGATGCTGGCCAAACATGCTGGTCATATGCCATCAGGAAAACTTATCAAAAATGTCATTTGTGCTGGGCACGGTGGCTCAGGCCTGTAATCCCAGAACTTTGGGAAGCTGAGGTAGGAGGATCACTTGACCCCAGGAATTCAAGACCAACCTGGGCAACCTGTAGAAACCCCATCTCTACAAAAAAATACAAAAATTAGCCAGGCATGATGGTCATACCTGTAGTCAAGCTGCTCAGGAAGCTGAGATGGGAGAATCAATTGAGCCCGGAATGTTGAGGCTGCACTGAGCCATGATCACACCACTGCACTCCCACCTGGGAGTGAGACCCTGTCTCAACAACAACTACAAAAAATCCAGTTGTGTCAAGTCTTAAACACATAAACACACATACTTTTGCACTAATAAAAATTAATCTGTACCAAGGCACCTTTTAAAATTCTTTTTTCCCTCCTTCTGAAGACCACAAATGTTCTGATGTAGTGGAAAGAGAAGGGAATTTGCAGACAGACCTGACTTTCAGTGCCATCTTGGCCATTTATTAGCTACTTAACCAAATTCATGGCTTTGGGCTTGTTTTCTCAAATGCAGAATGAAAAAAATAACACCTACCAGAGGAGTCTTGTAATGATTTAGTTGGATAACACATATGTGCAAGTGCCTAGCAGCAAAGGCCTGCAGGAAGTAAGGGCTTGATTTATTACTAATATATTTTGCAAGGTATTACTAGCACACACCTCCCAGCTCAAACAATGTATGTCATCAGTGCTCAATATTGTCATGTGAAAGAAAAAATATGATATAAAACTTCAGCAATTTGTTCTGAGTGGTCACTTAAGAAACCAAGACTTACAAAGTGAAATTACTTTTTTAATGGCAGCTATCTTGGAACAGATAACAGAAACAGGGTAGTGTCTTGGTGACAGTAAGAACCTCTTATACACCAAATATGATGTGGCCTGGTATATGACATGTTTTTCTTTTTCCTTTCTGTTCAGTTATAGTCACCAATGCTGTGACATGTGTAATATATATTTAATATACATTCCTCATTGTATAAATAACTGAGCTATGAGGAATGGTACATATTGCAGAAATACAACATGAGTGCTTTGGATATTTTATTTTTTAAATAATCTGTGACATCACTTTCATTGTTCCATATGCTGAAGATTATAAATCCACATCTCAAGGGACTATTTATTTCCCCTTAGATGGCAGAATAATACAACTACAATCATGGTCCAAACAGCCAGGCTTCTCATAAATGTGGTTAAGGAGACTAGCTTAAATTTTCAGTCTAATATCCTTTTAAATTATACACTTTATTAAATAGAAGAATGTATTTTTATTCTAAACAACATGTTAAAAATAAGACCAGTCTCCAGGCTTTTAAAGAAAACAAAATACTTAGGTACAGTTAACTAGATTTGACTCCCTAGTCTAAGAGCTGGTAGACTTTCAAAAGCAGAATGCAAGAGAGGGACATGCAAGGACCTTCCACTCTTCCAAGAGTGAAAGATGAATACATGGCAGTGACTGGTACATGCAGCATGGATTAGAGACTTTTACACAAACTCTATAACTTATTCCAAGCCAAATTTTATACACAAGCTGTTGGGAAAGCTTAAAATGGATAATTTGCTCATGGACTGAGCACCAATCTTCAGGAGACAGAGTTCTATAGTAGTGACTTCACTCCTGCCTCACCAAAGATGTATCCTCCTTCATTCCCTTGGATAGGACCTTTTTGTGATAGTCAATGGAGGTCTCTTAACATCCTTCACTCAATGAATTTATAGAGCTATCCAAAATAACTCATAGTGTTATTTTAGAAGTTTTCATAGTCCCCTTATGATGCTAACATAGTTCCCATTAATTTAAAGCTCTTCTTTCTGTAACACAAAGTCAAAGTCAGAAGAAAGTTCTGTATAATTGAAATCTCCATTATATTTTTGCTGTCCAAAATTACCCAACCTGGTGTTAGGAGAATTAAAATTCTGCTTATTCTTCAACTTTATTACTGTCTAATATGGGTTAATATCTCTAAATCAGCCATGAACTACCTGAATTTTTTTAATTCTTAAATTTTTTGACAGGGTCTTGTTCTGTCGCCCATGCTGGAGTACAGTGGTGCAATCATACCTCACTGCAGCCTTGACCTCCTAGGCTCAAGTGATCCTCCTGCCTCAGCCTCCCAAGTAGCTGAGACCACAGGTGCACACCACCATGCCTGACTAATTTTTCCATTTTTTTAAAAGACAGGGTCTTGCTTTCTTGCTCATGCTAGCCTCAAACGCCTGGTCTCAAGTGATCCTCCTACCTCAGCTTCTCAAAGTGCTGGAATTATAGGTGTGAACCACCACGCTTGGTTGAACTACATGAATTAAATATAAGCCATGAATTGTAAAACCTTCTGTCTATTTCTGAAATATAGAGGCAACATGGTACAAGGGCTGTGATGTTGACAGAGCCAGGTTTAAATCCTGGCTCTATCACTTATCAGTTGTGCAATCATACATAAATCACTTCAGTCTCTGAGCCCTTTTTCCTCTATAAAATTGTAGTAACTCCCTACAGGGTAAAATATAAATATGCATTTATTCAGTGCCGTCACAAGATGAATACAAAACAACCATACTCTGATCAACTGTGTTCTGTCCCACACCATCTCAACACCAAGCTATGCTCTTAAAGTCAATGAAAGCTACAGAGAAGGAATATCCACACCGTGTGTATGTAAATGGAAATAATGACAATACTGACCTCACAGTGTTGGAAGCCCACCTCCAAGGTCATCATCTTTGATCCCCCCCATCTCAGTCTTACTGACCTCTTTTCAGTTCCTCCAACACAGCCTGGTCCTTCCTACCTTAGGATCTTGTACGTGATATACCTTCTACCTTGACAGAAATCTTTATCATCTCCCTTCTTCTAGTTCACCCCTAATCATCTTTCTGGTCTCTCCTTTAACATCATTGCCATCAATAGGATTCCCTAATACTCCAGACTTAGGACCCCGTTATAGACATCTCATACTTCCTTAAAGCATAAATCACACCTATAATTACTTGTGACTATCTTCTTTCTCACTAAACTGTAAGCTGCATGAGGCCTATGTTTGCTTTCCATTTATCCCTAGCTATTAACTCGGAGTATGGCACAAAGGAAGAGTTCAACAAATATTTTTAAATGAATGTATGACTGTGCTGTTTTACTGTGTAACTGTTAGATATTATATCAACTATCATAGAGTGATACTTCATTGTTATCTGTTGAGACTCAGAAAACAATACCCCAAAGTATTGATATTATGTCAACTATCATAGAGTGATACTTATTGTTATCAAAGTATTGTTCCTCGGGAGTACTTTGAACTGAAGAACACTGGAAGAGTCTCAGAAGCAAAGTCTCTTTCTGACCTCTTCTGTCTTTCTCTCTCGTGCTCCTCTCTCTCTCCCAAGGCAGGTCATAGAAACCAGGACCCTTCTTCCCAAAAGCCAGCCATGAAGCCTAGAAATATTAAATCTAACCTTCCCCTTCCTTTCTGTGTAGGAACTGGCTAGAAAGAAATTCTCTGACCTACTTTGTCTCATAGCTGATCTTAAGACCTTCATTCCAAAAGGGGTCTGACACTATATCCAGGAGGAAAGAATGCCACACAGAGAGACCAAGAAGAATCAGAACAGACAGACCTTGCTGAGTTTCCCCATTCAGACTATTACCACTAGGATCATTCCCTTTTTGTTCCATCACATTTCTACAGGACTGTCCATTCTTCATCAAACGTAAGCCTAAAAATGAAGAGTTTCCCCTGAGTTTTTTGGGTCTTCATTTCTGAAGACTCCCATGTCACATAAAACTGTGCTTAAATACACTTGTTATGCTTTTTGCTTGTTAACCTGTATTTTATTATAGGAGCATTGACCACGACCCTTATGATAGGTGAGAAAAAGTATCGCACCTTTCTGCCCATACATATCATACAACCAAATTGCAGGGCTGCTCAGAGAAAGCTTCTAAAGAAATCTGACTTTAACAAATTTGTTTTCTCCTAACCTGTGTGGGCAACCTGTACAATATGAGCAGCAGGAAAGACAGCATCGTGGGCTTAAGAGAGACACAGTTGCTGCTTCTCTCCAGCCGCAGCACCACAGGGCAACCTGAACTAACATGTATGCCATAGAAAGTAAGGATTTACAAATATACACAGTTAACTGGCTTCCATTTGCAAATGAAAAACCGAAATCATAAAAAGCTTAAAACCGAAATCATAAAAAACCGAAATCATAAACACTCTAATAATAAATACAGGTGGTACACAATTACCACAGAAGTAGCGTGGAAGGAGACATTCTTTTTGTTGTGTTCATTCTCCATCCCAGCCCTCGCCCATACACAAAAAAAAAAAAAAAGAAGAAATGCAGCATTCCCTCCCTTAATCCTTTCTCTGTAGATATGTTGGTAGAAGGAAAAGCACAAACTTCTAGCCACAGCTTCCAGACCACCAAAATAAGAAAATTAAAACAGGTAGGTCTGTCTTTATCTGACATTCTATTGTGCTCTCCAAAGGATGTGAGACAGCTAGGATCCAAGTTTCCTTACCCTTCCCCTCCTCCATATACACACACCTTCCTTACCTCAGTGTGTAGAAAAATGGGAGAGAAGGAGGGGGAAAGATAGAGATTCATCAGATTTGTGAAAACAATACTCTAGGAAAAAAAATGTCACATGTGCTATGGAGGAGTATGGATGTTTACAAGACAAGATTCCTGCTTTAAATGTAGAATAAGAGAGGAGTATAAAAGATTATATATAACACAAGGCTAGAATAAGACATGTGCCATAAAAATACAAAAAAAGATTTGACCAATCACACACTGTCCAGGAGATTTAAAAATGGGCTGGGTGCAGTGGCTCCCACCTGTAATCCCAACACTTTGTGAGGTAAAGGTGGAAAGATCACTTGAGGCCCGAAGTTCAAGACCAGCCTGGGCAACATAGCAAGACCCCATTTCTTTTTTTTAAAAAAATAGCTAGGCATGGTGGCACATGACTTTAGTCTCAGCTACTCAAGAGCCTGAGGCAGGAAGTTCACCTGAGCCCAGGAGTTTGAGGCCAAGTCTGCAGTAAGCTATGATCACAGCACTGCACTCCAGCCTGGGTGACAGAGCAAGACTCTGTCTCAAAAAAAACCAACAAAATAAAAAAGAGGAAGAAGAAGGAGAAGGAGGAGGGATGGAGGAAGGAGAGGGAGGAAGAGAAAGAAAGAAGAGGAAGAGGAAGTGAGAAAAAGGAGAAGAAGGATAGCTCCTGGAGGAGGCAGAGGCAGAAGCAGCAGAGGAAGCTGCAGAAGCAGCAGCAGAAGACGCAGCAGCAGGAGCAGCAGAAGCAGAAGAAAAAAACAGCTCCTGGAGGAGGCAGTGTTAGAGGTAGGGGTTAAAAAATGGAATGGGATTGATAAAAGAGGTAAGGCTCATAGGAGAGAGATTCCAGGCAAAGGGAACAATGTGGATTAACGCACAGACAGGAAAGGAATGGGCATATGTGGTGAATAGATAAGCAAAATGGAAAGGCAGTTAGGACCATAGATTGAAAGGCCTTAAATGCTACAGGATTTTGTTCTTAATAAAGCAAACAATAAAGAGTTGTTGCAGTTTCTGAAAAGAATAGTGATTCAACTGGAGGAGAAGTGATTTATGTGACAACCCATGGGAGCTGTACTGGAGGGGGAACTGCAGGAAGCTAGGAGGACCAACTGGTTTACTCTTCTAGTAGTCAGGGGAGGTGGTAATAGGGGTTGCAACAAGGGGCTGTAATCACTCCATTGCATGCAATTCTCACTACCCAGGCCTCTCTCACTTTGTTGTTCTCACTTGGCAAAAGTGCAATTCACCAACTCCACCACCATACCCAAGAAACTGAATGTAGCTAGAGAAACATACAACCACACCAAATGGCCTTACAAAGTTACAAAAGCTGCCCTGCAATCAAACCGTATGCCCCTAGTGCATTTACTTTCCTTCTCGGCTAGAGGAGCATTTCTGTTCTCTCCCTTTCTCATCCTCGGCTGATGACCTTCCATCTTATCCTCCTGGGAAAAGAGAAGCATTCTGAAAAACAGCACACAAGCTCTCACTACTATACTACCTTCTTACCTTCATCTGTGCCTATATGATGTGCCTAATCCAGTTTGACTATGGTCAAACTGTTCATGCTCTTGTTTTTCACTAGATCCCATTTCCTCTTGCCTAAGATATCCCACTAGCAATTCTATCTCTCTCTTGTTCTGTCACTTTTTCACTCTCTCGGCTCATTTCCCTTAGCATACGTTCCATTATTTCTCCCATCATAAAAATGGCAACCCTCTTCCCCTCCATCTACCACACCATATTTCTGCTCCCCTTCACAGCAAAATTCCTCAGAAGATTACCACGCTCGTGGTCTCGATTCAGCTTCTCCCATTCTCTCTTGCATCCACTCCAGTGAGGCTTTCGCCTCCACCCACCCTCCAAGGAAATTGCTGTCAAGGTCACCATAACCTCCACATTGCTAAATCAAGTGGCCAATTCCCAGTCATTTATTTAGGCACTATTGGTTACCCTCTTATTGAAATGCTTTCTTCATTAAGTAATCAGGGTATCACAGCCTCCTGGTTTTCCTCCTCCAACTGTTCCTTCTCAGTCTCCTTAACTGGTTCCCCATTTCTCTGACTTCTAAATATGCAGTGTTGAGAAGATAATCTTTAAAAGAAAAGACCATCTTCACTAACTCCTTTGTTGCTCTCTTCCAATCTCATGGTTTTACATATCATCTGTATACTGACAGCTTCAAATTTGTATTACTTGTCCCACCTTTCTTTTAAATTCTTGATACAATACCATTTCTGAAACCAAGTTCCTCTTCTCCTTCCTTCCCCAAACCTACTCCTTCTGCAGTTTTCCCCATCTTGGTAAATGACAACTCCAACCTTCTAACTGCTCAGGCCAAAAACCTTGGAGTCATCTTCAACTCTTTATCTCACACCCTACATCTAATTCATCAAGTATACCTCTCAGCTACACCTTCAAAAATATCCAGAATCTGAGCACTTCTCAGCCTCCACCACTACCACAGTAATCCAAGCCACCATCGTCTCTAATCTGAACTTTTGCAACAACCTGGTCTTTCTGTTTTCCTCCTTTCCCCTGCATAGTCTATTCTCAACACAATAGCCAAAGTGTTTCTTAAGATTTATTAATCAGAGTATGTCATTCTTCTGCCCTTAAAGCTCCAAAGGCTTCTCATCTCATTCTGATTTACGGCCAAATTCCTTTCAATGGCCCAGATGTCCCCGCATTATCTGGCTCCCTGAACCTCCTTTCTGTCCTCCTCTCATTACTCTCTCCCTTGGGCATGTCTCTCCAGACATACCATCCTCCCTACAGTTCCTCCCACTGGGCGCACACCTACCTCAGGGTTTTTGCACTTGACCTTCCCTGCCTAGACATTCCCTGTGCCTAGAATGTTTTTCCCCATGCCTAGACTGCTCTTTCCCCAGTGCCTCGAATATAGCAGGCACCTAATAAAAAATTAGGTAAATGAATTTAGACACAAATTGAACATTCATTTTCTATTTTGCTTTTTTCATTTATTATTAATGCATAAACATTTTATCAGATTGTCAGAATACTTTAAGACCATAATTTTTTGGGCTAACAACATTCCATTTTATAGACCTACCACAAGTTATTTACACTTTGGGACTGAAAAAACAGGATATTTACAAATGGGATATTTTGGACGTTTCTTCCTTTGATATTTCTGAACTTCACTTCACTTTTAGAAGTGAATCTACTAGTGAGGATATGTACCTCACAGGATTGTTGTAAAGGCTGAATAGGAACTAATAAGTGGACACAGAGACATCAGTTTTGTTACTACTGCTTAGATTACACAGGCATCATGATGTCAATAAAAGATCATAGATCCTGAAACAGATAAAAACGTGACTCACAATATTGTCCTTTAATAGCTTAAGACATTTAACCTCTATGAGCTTCAATTAAACCATCTATTTCAAAAAGTGATTATATTAATAATAATTAAAAAGATATGTAAAAGAGTTTAGCATAATATTGAGCTCAGAGTATATAATCAATAAATGTTCATTCATTCACTTCTCATAAACAATACCTAGGGTTTTTTAAATTGTGAACCAGAAAGAAAAAAATATTTTTATAAATTATCCCATTACATACATATTGTTAAACAGATAATAAAAATTTTCAATACAGAATTAGTCTTTTTAATTAACAATTACTCAACACTTAACCAAAGCACACTTAAGATTACAAAAAACCTATATATCAATTTTGTTTCTTTTATTATAATAAAGATAGGCAAAACAATTATTTTTAATTAGTGAATGATGGTATCAATAAATAAGTTCCTTTTTATCATGTGCTTTAATGTACATACACAACAGGTCAGTAAACTATTACAATGATGACAAGTGAAGCAAGAATACATTTTAAAAATTCACCTCACTTCAGGGCTATTTCTTGAAGCAATCTGTGTTGGAGTCAGATGAATGCCAAGACATAAAATTTTCAGTGTTTTCCATGTTGTTTAGATATAAGTTTGAGTATACGCAATTGGAATGGTCAACAAGTACAATTTGAACTCCTTCAGGATATAGTCATCTCTGCCTGGCCAAGACCTAGCCCAGGGCCTGACATATGAAAGACACCGGATCAGCACTGAGTAGGTAGGTAGGTGGGTGGGTAAGTGACTGAGTATGGTAGTCATTAGTGCTGTCTCTCATCTAGGCACTACAAAGCCAATACTTTTTGTCTTCCTACCCTTGAGTGGGTACAGTCATTTAACCAGTTCTAGCCAAGGAATTGTGAGAAGAAGTGACATAAGTAATTTCCATTTTGGAGCATTTATATGAGATCTTCCATGTTCTTTTTCCACTGCTAAGTGTTCATGAAAGCATATGCTAAAAAGGAAACCCTGATCAGCCACTTAGTCTCTGAGTGAAAGCAGGAGCACAGCCCCCTGCTCATCCAATTGGAAGTTTATGACAGTAAGGGTCATACATTTTGTTAGGTTAAGTGACCGAAATTCATAAATTTTACCATAGCAGCAAAACCTAACCTATCCTGGATAATACAAGCAAGATAACGACATTCATTTCAGAACTAGAAATTCATCAGAGTTTAATTTCAGAAAAACAAAATGGTACAGATAAGCAGTATAGCTCAGTATAATAATTTAACCTCTCTATATGATAGCTCTCTTGCTCACCGAGTCTGATGGCTCCTGCCTGTAATCCTAGCACTTTGGGAGACCAAGGTAAGAGGATTGCTTGAGGACAAGAGTTCAAGACCAGCCTGGGCAACATAACGAGATCCCATCTCTACAAAAAGATTAAAAAATTAGCCAGGCATTGTAGTGTACACCTGTAGTCCCAGCTACCCGGGATGCTGAGGTGGGAGGATCACTTGAGCCCAGAGGTTCAAGGCTGTAGTGAGCTATGATCACATGGCTGCACTCCAGCCTGAGTGACAGAGCAAGATCCTGTCTAAAAACAAACAAACAAAAAGGATAGTTCTCTTGCCTACAAAATGGAATAATAGCATCTACCTCACAGAACAGTAATAGGGATTAAATAAGTGAATGTCTATTAAGTACTTAGGGTAATATTTAGGGTATTTAAAGCTTTCAATAAATGGTAGTAAATTACTATCATTAATAATGCATTAGACACATTTACACTACATATGTAATTTTACTTTCATCTCTTGTTCCTTATTCATTTTAATTTATGGTCAATTTTTTCAATTCATAATATCTTTATTAAGAAGTACCATATCCTGTCAGAACCACATAAAAAAATAAAAAGAAGTACCATCCAAGGCACTAGGAATGAAGACAAATAAGATCTACCATCAAGGTATTCTCCTTACCTATGATTCTCCTTTCTTCTCCAATAGACCCACAACCAAGCAAACTTTAAAATCATAAAACACAATGTTTTATTATAATATAGATCAACTATGCAATATTATAAATAGTGTATCAATTGAAGAGGTGATTACTTTTTAATTTAAAAACACTTTATATGTTATGGGTCTGTGTCTTATTCAAAGTCAAGATAGTAAAGTTGTTTAGGTCCAATTCACCAAAGGCAATTAATGTTATGGCAAAAAACAAAACTTGTACCCACATTTCCACTGTTCCTAATGCAGTGCCCTATAAACAGGAGGCACTCAGTGAACAGAATTATAGGTATATCAGAGATCAGCAGATCCAATCCATTTATCTTACAAATTAGTACAATGAGATCTAGAGGGTTAGGCAACTTGCCCAAGAGTATGATGTGAGTTAGTGGCAGGGCTGATCCTAGAACCCAAACTTTGAAAATGTTTTAAAAGTCTAAATTCTCTAAAGCACAAAGTTCCTGCAATATGCTGACAGAGGAATATAAACAAGACAGTGAAAAACCTAAAGTTAATTTTTATTGAAATTAGATTTTAGAATTAGCTAGCAAGAAATTTAAAACTCAGCTATCAGAAAGACAGTGTTAGATTTACTATTGTTATCAAGAGAAGAAGGTACTTCCAAAAACCTAAAAGGGTAAATTCATTACCATATTTCCCCCCAACACTTTATCAACACTTAGCATAGAAAGAAAAATAGAAATAGTTTCATATGCTTCTTTTTATGTACAGAATCTTGTGTGAAAATAATGATTTTAAGCAAGAAAAAAGGTTAATTCCTAGGCCACAAGACTATTAAAGTATTGATTATTTTAATCCTACTGATTTTAAAAAAGTGAAGGGGTTAATTAAAGCCATGCACATTAGGAAACTGCAAGATAAAAATAATGTTTATCATTTATTGTTTACTAAGTGTTATGCACTGCGCTAAATATGCACTTTACACATACCACCTCTTTTTACAACAAACTTATGGGATAGGTAATATAATTATCTCCATTTTGCTGATTATGAAAATAGGGGCTGCCTCTGAGTAACTTACTCAGGTAGTGGCAGAAACAGAACTTGTTCTCAAACCTGTTTGCCTCTAAATGATATGCTTTGGGTTTTGTTGTAGTTGTTTTTTATTTTTTTGTACAGACAGGGTCTCACTATGTTGCCCAACCTGGTCTCTAGCTCCTGGCCTCAAGTGATCCTCCTAGCCTCTCAAAATGCTAGGATTACAGGTGTGAGCCACCACACCCAGCACCAAAAGCTGTGCTTTTAACCACCCTCCTGTTCAAGCTGTATCAAGTTTCTGACCCTCTATAATTTAGATCAAGTTCAATCCATTCTATCTAAGGAGAAGGCTACATGATCTCTAAGGCCCCTTGTAAAAATGATTCTGTGTCACCAAACACATAAATCAGTTCTGAATTCACACAATATTTCTGACAGGACACTCCAGGCCTAAGGGGAAGGCCATCAATAGATGAACAGATAAGAAGAGGAGAAAGGGGAAGAAAAATTTAAACGAGGAGGAGAAAGATCTTTATCAACTTGCCCTACAAGGTGCCTAACATAGCTAGACATAACATTTTACTAGACATCAGGGCCACTGTGACAAAAGTGGGAAAGGGGAACCTAGAACAGGAATTGAAAGCGGAACTATAAAGGATGTACATAAATTTAAATAGCTTAGCCCACTGATGTGATCCCCTCACAGCAGATGAGGAAGGAGCTGCAGGAGTCAGTGACCATGAGCTCAATGCTGGGCCACAACACAGACTTCTACCAGAAACAATGATCAGCAGTTAAATAGGAATAGCTGCGTACTAAATTTTCAGAAGAGGCATTACCACTATTGTCATGCATTTGGATGAGAGTGAATTTTCCGGACAGAGTTGTGAAGGAACTAGCACTTGTTCCATTAAGTTGTTTAAATTCCTACCATGTTCTATGCACCATCCATGTGGCTTTCATTTGTTACCATACTGAACTCTGACAACAACCTTGGTGGATGTGATGATTAATTTTATATGCCAACTTTATAGGCCATGGTGCCCGGCTATTTGGTCAAATATCATTCTAGATGTTTTTGTGAAGGTATTTTTTGGATGAGATTAACATTTAAATCAGCAGACTTTAAATCAGTGGACTTTACCCTCCATAATTTGGGTGGGCCTTATCTAATCAGTTTAAGGCCTTAATAGAACAAAGTTTGACTTCCCCTCACTTTGGGAGGCCGAGGCGGGTGGATCACTTGAGGTCAGGAATTCAAGACCAGCCTGGCCAACATGGTAAAACCCTGTCTGTATTTTTAAAACTGCAAAAATTAGCCAGGCGTGGTGGCGGGCACCTGTAATCCTAGCTACTCGGCAGGCTAAGGCAGGGGAATCACTTGAACCTGGGAGGCAGAGGTTGCAGTGAGCCAAGATCTCGCCACTGCACCCCAGCCTGGGCAACAGAGCGAGACTCCAACTCAAAAAAAAAAAAAAAAAAAAAAAAAGACTGACTTCCCCTAAGCAAGAAGAAATTCTGCCAGCAGAATGCCTGTGCATCCAAACTGCAACTCTTCCCTGGGTTTCCAGCCTCCAACCTACCCTGAAGATTTTGGACTTACTAAGCCTCCACAATTGAATGAGCCAATTCCTTAATAAAAATCTCTCTTGTAGAGAGAGAAACACACAGACGCACACCCTAATACAATAGATATTGCTCCCAATTTTACCACTGAGAAAAATGATGGCCTGACAGGACCGATTCTCCCTCTTCACTATAACACACACTAAAATGTGTGATTCAGGACTCACATTCTAGCCTGAGGGGCTCAGGTGGGAGGTACAAGGTAATAAGCATGCAACATTGTAACCACAAGCCACACATTCCAGAGAGCCCTTTATGATACTGATACCACACATACTACACATGTACCCAGAGCCTCGATGTGCCCAAGTGATGTACTATCCTTTCTCTGGTCTCCTAATTCAGTTATTTCAGGTAAAAGAAATCAAATATTCCTACCTAAATCAATATTTGAAGACTTTGAAAAAGGTGGAAAAAATAATTAGTAAAGAATTAAAGTAAAAGATAAAAAGAAAAATAAAAAACGATTTGTGACAATTAAATGATGGTAGCCTTTGTTATGTTTACGTTCTTTTTGGATAATCATGCATTCACTCTCTCAACAACTTTTATTTTGTGCTTTATACTTTTTCATAGGCTTTTCTAGGTATTGCAGAGTGCTAACTAGCTGGAGGGACACATACAATATAGTAAATGTGCAGGATGAAAAAAGACCAACTAAATTGCCTTAAAGAAGTCAAAGATTCACAGAAGAGGTGAGACATTTCTGCTGGAATAGAAGTATGAGTTTAAATAGTGGAGAAGGGGGATGGTATTCCAGACAGAATTTCTGACAAAGTAAAAGTCACTTGAGTCTGTTAGGTTGCTAAAAGTGGGACCTGGGATGGGGGATTATGGCAGAATATAAAGTTGGAACGACTAGCTAGGGTTACATAGTAAGGAACAATGGATTCCCATGCCAAGGTGTTTGGCCTTTATCCTGCAATCAGAGTTATGAAGAATTTCTAAGCAGGGGAGGGATAAGGCCATGGGCTAAGCCTTTTTAGAGAACACTCCATAAAACCACAACCTTTATATACATAGAAGGACAGCTGGGTCCAGCTTGGTCACTGGGGCAGATATAACCACAGGTAAATCATTATAAAGTTTAATAAAAATTAAACCTTGAATAAAAACTAAGCCTTACATTTTAATAATAAGTTTATTATTAGAAGGCACTGAAGTATTTCATGTGCTCTAACTAAAAAAATTAAAGTTGAGTTTACACATAGTCCCAACTAAAAATCAGAATTTGGCAACCAGTATAATTCAGAAATTATTCAGAAATTCAGAATTTGGTTCAGAAATTGGCAACTAGTATAATGGTTCAGAAATTGGCAACTAGTATAATTATAATTATGCAATAAATACATATGTAAAAGTTTTCCTCAGAAAATGAAATAAAACTCAATTGGAATTGACAGAAGAAAAATTATTATTATGGTAATAAATACATACGTGGAATCTGGATCCTAAAATATAAATTAAATATAAGCCAGTGGACAAAATGTGGCTGAGTAAAGCTGGACTTTGCATATCACCAAAAATGGAAAAAGAAACAGTGTTGAATTATATTTCTAAGGAGTGCAGTGGCCAAGAAAGGAATCTACAATAAAGGAACATAAATTAGGAACTAAGGTACTAACAAATCATTTGTTCCCTTCCACCCTTTCATTCTTTCACTCTCTTCTTTTCTGCAGATAGTTCTCTTTTTCATCAATCCCAATGGGATTTTAGAGATCTTCCATTCCAATAGTCCTCCCCGTTTTACTTTAGCAGTTGAGTTCTGCAAATGGTTGTATATAAAATCCCAGCATATAAAACAGACAAAAGCTGAAAGAGATCCAAGAGAGGGTACTATAGCACCTAATTTGGCCTCCAATTCAGTCTTCATCCACTTTCCCTCTGAAACAGCTCCCCAAAGAGCCCTTAATTTTCCTCAGTAAAGTGTAAAACACATTGGTCCTTGTCCCAACCCTCCTAATTTACAAATGAGGGAATTATGCCCTAGAGAATTAATTTAAGGGAGTTGCCTGAGAAAAAAGACTATTTCCTGATACCCCTGCTAAAATTAAAATGTTTTCTCTTCCTCATAAACTTGAACTCAAATGTCTGGGTTAAAAATTGTTTCTTGGCTGGATGCAGTGGCACACGCCTGCAATCCCAGCCCTTTGGGAGGCCAAGGCAGGGGCATCGCTTGAGCCCAGGAGTTCAAGACCAGCCTAGGCAACATGACAAATCCCATCTCTATTTTTAAAAATAAAAAATTTTTAAAATCATTTCTAAGTTATTCTGGAAATGTATGACATCCTTCTACCACAAATTCCCACTTAAAATTCACACAACGGCTGGGCTCAGTGGCTCACGCCTGTAATCCCAACACTTTGGGAGGCTGATGCAGGATTATTGAGCCCACAAGTTCAAGACTAGCCTGGGCAACATAGTGAGCCTTGTCTCTACACAATCAACAACAACAAAATTTCACATAGGTCTATAACCACATATTATATGAGTGCCTACTTGACGCCAGATACTCTGCTAAGAACACGTTATCTGCTCTCATTTAACCGTCACCACAAACCCCAAGAGATCAAGGAACTAGGCTCACAGAAGTACTGTAACCTGCCCAAGGTCACAGAGCTAGCAGGGTGGAATCCAGTTCTATCTGACTCCTAAAGCCAAGCTTCAGACCCTTGCATACTTTCTAATCCCAACCTTTTCCAAATCTTTTCCTATTTTTACACAGGCTTTCAGAAATGCTGAACTGTAAGGATTCCTTGTCATTTCACAGAGGATGTACTTTTCCATCAAGACCTGTGGGGGGAATGCCTCATGCTGCAGCCAAGCGCAAAGGCATCAAGCCTAAAAACCTCTAATTTGACGTTACAGACCATAGAAAGGCTAATCCCCACCCCCACCACAAACTCCTACAACTCCTTTTACAAGCATAGGCTACATACATTCACTCTTATGGGGAATAGGGACTGTCAACAATTCTTAATAATAGGGCTACAAAATCAGCTCTGAGCTGACCCCTTATGAGAGGCTGGCTTTTAGGATGGATAACTATCCAATATTATCTAATAGATAAAGATATTAGAATTTGTATTTAGGGCTGCCTTGGGGCAAAGGATGACTATCACCGCAGACTAGGTACCAGAGCTGGCATTTAATAATTTAAATTTGAGGGAAGTTCAAGGGAGTTCGGATTGGGGCACCCTCTGGGAGCAGGGGGAGTTGAAGTGACTGTCGTGTCCAATTACAGAAAAGCCTGAATCAAGAGTATGGAGCCAAAACTACTACCAAATTATTGGTAATGGGAGGAGAAAATTAAACAGAACTGGGATTTGGGACCACCTTCTGGAAGATGTGAGCCAAAAACCGAACAGATCCTAGGCATCAAGGGGTGTGAATTTCGAGGTGGGCTCCGTTGCCCAGGCTCTGAGGGTCAGGGTTCCCGGCGGTTGGGCCTGGGACGGCGAAGCCCCCGCTCCCCCTTACCTTCTGTTGGAAGTAGAGAACCGAATAGTTCTTGGCTACAGCCGGGAGGGATGTGGGGTTGGTTGGCAAGTGTAGGCTGCCGAGGGCCCTTAATGCCGGCCGGAGGGCTATGGTGGTCCAGGGCGCCAGAAAAGACAGAAGCAGGAGCAGGAGGGCTCGGCGGCCCATGGCTCAGGCTGGAGACTGCAGTGCGGGTGGGAGGGCGAAAAGGAGGCCAGCAGAAGCGCACAGGCTAAGCCCTGCCCAGCCTGCAGCTCCGCCCGCCGCAAAACAGCTCCTCCCGGGGGAAACCCAAAGCCAGCCAGCTCCTCAGAGACGCCGCCCAAGCCAGGTCACCACAGCCACTCCGCCCCCATCCCCGAGGACACCGCCTCCACTCCACTTTCATCTCGTGCCATCTGCTCCTTAGCACTCACCTTCATTGCGGTCACACCCCAAGTCTGCCCTTATCATGCTAGGGCCTCTTCCTACCTCATCGCTGTAGCGCCATGCTTTATCTATAGCGCCCCTGAAGCCCACCTGTCCTTCAGGTCACCCAATATCCCTACCATTATCATCACCGCCAAACCCTGCCCTGGCCGCCTCAATTCCATTGCGACACCTCCTGCCTTCCGCAAATCCTACATAATGGCAATAACAGCTACCATGACAATTTATTGAAGGTTCACTACAGGCCAGTGTATCACGAGGCAGGGAGGCACAGGCATCATCTCCTCTAACTCAATCGTACAGCAATCTTGTGCGTCGTATATGATTGTTATTCCCATCTATAGATGTGGAAACTGAGGCTCAGAGAGGTGCGGGAACTTGCACTAGATCACTCAGCAGTGAGCGGAACACGTCGTCGCAGACCGCTGGGTCCAGCTCCAAAGACTGTGCTCCTTGCACCCACCTCCATCATGGAGCCTAACCACTCCCTATGATACTCTGTTCTTGGGTCACCGCAAAACTGTGTTGCTCGCACAACCCATCCATTACACAGGTCGCCCTGGGTCCACATCGCCCCTAAATCCCGCCAGGTCCCGGTCCCTTCTTTCAGATAACGCCCGCTTTCTTCGGCACCGGAAAAACCACTCCGCGCTCCACCTCCCTCCTGCCTCCTGCCACCGCCCCCTTCCTCCCTCCGCCCGTGGGTAGTGCTAGCCCCTAGGACAGCGCCGGGTCTGGCTTCCAAAGCTCCCTCAACCCTCTTCATCCGGCTTCCATTCCCTCTTTCAGTCACCCCGCCAGACTCCAGAGCGCTGCAGCTCGCTCCACACTTTCCGGGGATCCCTACGCCCAGGAGGCTCAGCGCCGCTCCAAAACCAACTTTACGGACTGTACTACTGATCCACCTGTCGGAGAGAAAGACTCTACCCGCAGTTTGACGAAAATGGTCGTTCCCAGATGCTTGTAGGAGTTCTTCGCTAAGCTCCACCCTCTGCGGCGCCTTCTTCTGATTGGCTCTGAGTAATCCCTGCCAAAGCGTTACTTCCGGCGGAAAAGGACGCGGGAGATTCGATTGGAAGGCTGCCGGCGAGCTACTGAGTCCGGCAGGTCTGAGTCACTGTGCGTCGCCTGGGCCCGCTCCTGGTCTTCTCCCCCAGGTGAGCTGGGTAAAGGGGTTCTCGGGAAGCCCAAGGGCCGGAGACTCCCAAGGAGGCTCTTAACTTCATTATGAATGAGACCCACCCAGAGCCCGGCGCCTGTTTTTTCACAAGTGGTTCTCTGTAAACGGGCAGCCATGAGGGTAAGTAAAAGAATATAAACGTCAGTTATTTTAGACTCAGTGCTTTTGCAATCACCTAACGAACGCTTATTGAACACTTACAGTGCCATCGAGCTAGACTCGGAGTGAGCTTTTAGAATCGGAAATAGAGAGGAAAAGGCGCGACTCTTGCTTCTGTAATGTGCAAATATGTATTCAGCGAGCCACTGTGCAGAGTAGTACGTGCTGAAAGGGGATCTTCCAAAATGCTATGATGGCTTAGAAGAAACATACTTTAACTGACCCATGTGCTTAAACCAGAGCTTGAAAGTTTTCTTCCTTTTCACATCCAGCCAGTCCCTACCAACCTCTTGAATATCTCAGATCTGTTCACTTGTCTCCGTTTTTTACTGACATTATTTTGGTTCGACCCTATGACTGCTACATAGCTGTGACAGTAACCCCCCTTCCCCCCGCCCCAGCTGGTTCTGCTGCTTTCAATCTTGCTACCTTCCAGTCCAGTCTCCACATTGCTGGGCTGATAAAGTTCATATTTGACCGAGGCACTCCCCATTGAAAACCTTTCAGTCGCTCCTATTTGCCCTCAGGTTTAAGCCAAGACTCTTTAACATGACTTACAGACTCTTTCCTGTCTGACTTTTGCCTGGCTCTTCAGCCCTAGTGGTTTTCCACCGCTCCAGCCATATAGAATGTCTTTTGTGTTCCTGAAGTGCACTATCCTCCTTCTCACCCCAAACCGTCTTCTGACCCTGTCCCTGACCTGGCTAATTCTTACTCAGTTTGCAAAGCCTTTTAAATCAGAAACCCTTTCCTGACCCCACAAGACTGGATCACAGAGCACCAAGTAATTATTTGTTTATTCTGCAGATAGTTAAGTGCTTCTTTCGTCTGTGCCAAGAACTGCTAGGTACTGAGATCCAATGATGAACAAGGTAGATTCCTGTTCTAATGGAACTTATCTTTTATGGATGGAAGTAAGGAGAATTTACAAGGAAACGATGTTAATTAGACTGGTCTAAGAAGACCTTTCCAAGGAGTTGATACTGATGCCTAAAAGATGAGCGTGATCTAACCATGCAAAAGAGGGAAAGAAAAACATTCTAAACAGAGTGAACAGGTTGTGCAAACGTCCTGAGGCAGGAAAGAGCTTGACATGTTAATGTTCAAGAATCTAAGGAAAGACCAGTATTGCTGGAATATATTCAGAAAGGACAGTTGTATGAGATGAGTCTGGAAAGATGGGCAGAGACCGGATCATGGTTAGGAGGTTAATCCAGCACCATAAACAGGAGATAATGGTGGTTTGGATTAAGATGATGGCAGAATATATGAGGGAAAAGTGAATGATGGTTTCTAGGTAGGAAGTAGATTCAAGTACCTTCTGATGAGTGTGATGTGGGATATGAAGGAAAGGGAGGAATGACAAATGACTCCTAGGTATCTGGCCTGAGTTACTGGTTAGTGAGTAGTACCATTTACTGGGATGTTACCTTCTCCATCCCTGTAATAAATGTTTCATAAATGATATCAATGGAAAAACTGTATTGTACTAAGATTTTCCTGGTTCATGTTTTTAAAGTATTTTCCATCAGTATTTCTCCTTTCACTGAAGATTTTGTCTCTTTGTTTTTTTTGCTTACTTAATTTTCACTCTCCTGCCTGCCTCTCTTACTTTTCTAGAATTTTCGTGTCAATGTTACTAAATTATTTTTTAGGGACTAATTATGACTGCCTTTAGAAAAATTAAATAAGTATGTGCCCTTGGAGGAGACCATTAGACAGTGTTAAGAAAACAGTTCAAAACAGCCACCCTTCCCATAGCTGAGGCCTCTTGGCCTGTAAAATATGAAACAGAAAATTGGAGAATTACAAGGTGACAAAGATTTTTATGCAAGGCAAGAACAGTTTGGAGAGGAACGAAGAAAGGGAGAAAAGTTAGTCATACTTTCCTTTCTTTATGCCATTAGAAGTGGAACTAGTTTTTTAAGGAGTAATTTCATCCTTTGGGCACAGTCTTGAAACAAATACACGTAGTTTCTTTCAAGTGTGAAGCTTGAGCAAAGAGAGTAATGGACTAGAAAGACTGGTAAGCTACTCATCAGAAGGCATGAGTTCCAGACCTGATTAACTTCTCTGAGTGGATCAGATAATGATGCAAAAGCACTTTTGCAAACTGTAAAGCAGTCAAATGAACTCAAACTGGATTATGAACTTTAAGATAGGATTCACATCGTACACTTTTATGTTCTCTTCAGCTCCATCCCCAGATGCCAGTTTACACTAAATACTTAATTGAACTGTTTCTCTAGGATCTAACATAGAATAAGAATTAGTTTAGATTTTCTAGTCTAACCCAGTTTTTCTAGATCTTCTAGTCTAGCCCGAAGAAGAAAAAAAGATGTGTTGGTATGTGCATGTATGGGCACAGTTTTTCATAAATGATTAAGATGCCTTCTGAGAACTTGATTATGAGGTAGTTTAGCTGAAAGGTCACCAAATAATGGATTAGAGCAAAGAATTGCAAAATCATCCAAACCAGACTAAGATGCTGTCAGGCCTTGGGGGATTTAACTATAACCATGTTTATCACAAGTGTTATACACCATGAGATAGTCTCAATGACTAGGCTACTGGTTTTCAAGTGTGGGCAATTTGGCCATTACCTGGGAACTTAAAATGCAGATTCTCAGGCCCTTATCCCAGACTTACTGAATCAAACTCTGGAGTTGGAGCCCAGCAATCTGTTTTATCAAGACTTCTGGGTGATTTTGATGTATGATAGTTTGAGAAATACTTGTCTAGTATGAAAATGGGATGCAGAGGTTGTAATCAATGAGTTTATATATCTGGTACCACTGACAAAACCATCTCTAGAATGAAAAATGCATCAGGCATTAGCTTGATTCCATTAAGTAGTTGATTCACCACACAGCTCTTCTTCAAGCAACTTTCTGTTTATAATTTTAGTATAATATGTAGTTATACTAAATATACAAATATGGGCTTCTGATATGTCCCTTCCCTGTGATGGTAATTTTTCATGGTAAATTAGTAGAACATCTTTGGATTACAGTTCAGCTCCCCATATGGCTTGTCTAAAAGGAGAGAAAGCAAGTATTCCAGAATATTCCATGGTAAATTAGATAAGTACTATAGTGTGTCCACATGGACCCCACATATTTTAATAAGCATAAGTTTATCAGAGCCTTCACTCCTGGACATTGACCTAGGTAATCCCTGGTATGTGCCCTTTGAAAAAACAAAGGCCAACTGAGGCCTTAATTAGTTCTGCCCCAACACTTACACTTTTGTCCCTCTTTCTACCCTCATTTCTACTTTTATGTGTGAGAGATTGAAAGAAAGCAAGACATTCTTTGTATATTATTGCTAATGTCCCTATCCAGCATTTTTATTGTATTTATTGATTTTTTTCTAATTATAAAAGCAATACACTTAGATTGTATTTATTGATTTTTTCTAATTATAAAAGCGATACACTTAGAAAATATCTTAAATATATAAAGAAAATAAAAATCGCCCTTAACACTACCACCCTGAGAAAATACTTTTTAAAAATAAGATTATATACTTTCCTAACTATCCTCTTCTCTGTCCCCATTCCTCCCATCAAAAACTAAATTAGTCCCCCTCTTATATTTTCTCATGGCACTATGCATTTCCAAAATAGAATTTGCCAGAATTGCAGTTAAATTTTTTGTGTGATTATTTTAATGTCTGTCTCTTACACTAGACTGTAAGTCTGGTGACTAGGTAGGGATCTTGTCTGTTTGTCCATCAATCACACTGTCCCCACCTAGCATTTAGCAGCTACACAATTAACAACTGATGAATAAATAAATATGTTCGCGTATTAAATTGGGATATGGTTTGCTGTGATGGAACTGAAAGAAATGTAATATTATATCATCATCCTTCCCAATAAATGTGAAAAGAAAGATAAACTGCAAAAGATACCACATATGAAATTGTTCCCAAGTGTATCATCATGTCTTCCTAATTTTAGTATTTACTTATTCCTGATGTTTCATTCAATTATTCATCAGACATGCATCCACTATACTGCAAGTCAAGCAGTAGAGAGAGACAGAGAAATAAACAAACTATAAAAACACCCCCAGAGCCTAGGTAAATAAATAAATAAATACAAAAATAAACTAGGTGGCAAGTATGAAGGAAATATTATGAAAACACCAAAGGAAATTAATTAACAGTAACTGTCTGAAACGATCTTATTCTATTATTGTCCAACAGACAATAAATGGGAAGCCTTTTTGCCATTTTCTGGGGTTCACCAGGTGAAATACAAATAGTAAAAATACTAATGATCCCTTTCATTACAGTTCTCAAATTTGCTGTTTTTATAGATTTTTAGACTTACTTATTTGATCCACTAGAGGGCAATAAACCCTTAAATAAAGACAATGTAACCAACCTTCCTTTAAAAGTATAGTAATAAGTGCTGACACAATTTAGAAATGAATCCAAAATTTCCTGCTTATTTAAGTTTTTCATTTATTAGTGAGTTGTCTGCCCAATTAGCAATTTTTTTTAGGACAGACAGTATCTTATTTTCACTTAGCCCAGTGTACGAGTCATGTCACAAGTTTATTACATTTCCTAAAGTTTGAATAACAATTGTGTAAAGAACATGATTTGATGAATGCCCATATTGTTGTGGTACAATATAAAATTCTGTTTTAGAGCCCTAAAGAAAATAGCCTCTGCTCACAATATGAACAGAAGTAAAAAAATTAGAAGTGAGGATAAGATGTAAGTAATGATTAAAATAAGTATGAAATAAGGTACTATATATGAAACTAGGCTGTGTACTTCGTATACAAATATAAGATAATTTTATGATTTGGTAAAATTGTGTTTTATATTTAACGCTATGTGACAAAATTGTGGCTTGGGAAGAGGAACTGCAAATCATGAAGAAGATTAATATCTGAAGTTCAGATTGACAATTTCTGAGCTTGGCACTGAAGATATAAACAGATAGTCCTTCTACGATCTTACTCTGGGTCCAGGAAAAACAAGCCATATTGAACAGATAAATTTAATATAATGTGGCATGTGATGAATTAAAGAGTAATTTAACTTCTGGGAAAACGTCCTAGAAAAGAAGACTTCTAAGAAGGATCTTAAAGAAGAATAAGCATTACCAAGAGAATGAAAGAGCATTTTAGAGAGAAGAATGGAAAAAAGCAAAGGCATAGAAATGTGAAACATACTGTGGGGGTGGGGAAGCAAGGAACACAACTCAGATTGTTTCCCTTGGCATAAATTACTAGCACATAAAGAGCAAAAAGAAAGTTAAGAGAATAGGCATTAGGGAGAATAAAACCAAATAGACAATACACTACAATAGACAAAACAAATGGTAGGACTACAGAGGTACAATAGTATATGGTGTAGAAAAAAAGAAAAGCCATTCTCTTTGTTAATAAAGACTTTTTAGGGGAACTTCAAATGAAATAGGAAGAAAATTCTGGCATCATATGGCGTATGCCTGCTCTGTTATAAAAATTTTCTTGAATTGCAAAATTCTGCTTATAGTTCTTCATTCATGCAATAAATTTTGTTTTGAGACTAGTCTCTGTTGCCCTGGCTGGACTGCAGTGGCACAATACTGCGCACTGCAGCCTCAATCTCCCAGGCTCAAGTGACCTTCCCACCTCGGCCTCCTGAGTAGCTGGAACTACAAGCATGCACCACCATGCCCAGCTAATATTTTTTATTATTTGTAGAGATGAGTTCTTGCTGTGTTGTCCATGCTGGTCTCAAACTGGTGGGCTTAAGCAATCCTCCCACCTTGGCCTCCCAACGTGCTGGGATTATAGGCCTGATCTACCACACCTGGCCCCATTCAATAAATATTTATTGTGAACTTACTGTGTGCTGAACACTGTTCTAAGCACTGCGGTTACAGTAGAGAACAGGGTGGACTGGGTCCCCGTCTTTATTAAACTTAGGCTAGTGATGGGTAGACGAACAAAAATAAGTAAGCAAAGATATATATAGGATGACTATCCAGCATGATTAGTACCATGAAGGATAAAACAGGTGATGCCATAGAAACTAAGAGGAAAGAGGATTCTACTTGAGCTAAAGTGGGGCTCTGAAGGGATAACATTAGAGTTACAGATTGAAGGACGATAAAGAACCGACTATTCCAAGACCTAAGGGAAGAATATCCTAGCACAAAAGCCTGAGAAGGGAAATTGTTTGGTGTGCTTGAGGAGCAGAAAGAAGGCCAGCATGGCTTGAAATACAGTGATTGAGGACGAGAGTGGTATAAAGTGAGGTCAGGGATTGGCAAGATCTACATGACCCAGGGCTGCACAGACCATTGTGAGATATTGAGGCTTCATTCTAAATAGCAGGATTTTAAGCAGGTAAGAGACAGCATGTTCAGGAGTGAGCTTTATGCTCTTTTAGCTCCCCTAACTCACAGGTAGATGTACCTCCATACTAAACCCTACACTAAATTGGATTTTAGAATGTGGAGGACAGTGCCTTTGTTGACATTACATCATTTGTTATGCTAACTAAAAGTTATAGGAGGCCTTTGTTTTGGACTGAGCTCCTGCCCTAGGCCCCAGTGGACCAGACTAAAAATCAAAATAGAGTCATTTATACTTAAAGTTCCACCTCACCAAATCAAAACTACATTGTTATCTGACTTTCCTAGAACTCAGGAGAGAGAAATAACCAAATTTCCCACACATGCCAGTTTCAATTGTCATAACAACGAAGTTCGCTCTGCCTTTGATGCTTACAACAAAAAGTAGCCTTATGTTAACCAGTTATTCCTGTATTTTTCTGTTCCTCTGTTCCCACTTTAGGAGGAAAGTAACTTTGAAATGACCAAGCTGCTTTTTGTTCTTTGTTTCTACTTTCTTCAGCCCTTCTCTGTCTATAAAACCGAACTTCTCTGCTCAGCCCCTTGGGTCACTTACTCTATTTTATGGAATAAAGTATTTCCCGATTCTAGAATTGTTACAGGAAAGAGGTCCCAATTCAGACCCCCCCAGAGAGGCTTCTTCGATCTCGCACAAGAAAGAATTCAGGGTGAGTCCATAAAGTGGGAGCAAGTTTATTAGGAAAGTAAAGGAATAAAAAACATAGAACAGCCCCGAGGGTTGCTGACTGCCCATTTTTATGGTTATTTCTTGATGATATGCTAAACAAGGGGTGGATTATTTGTGCCTCCCCCTTTTAGACCACATAGGGTAACTTCCTGACGTTGTCATGGCGTTTGTAAACTATCATGGCGCTGGTGGCAGTGTAGCAGTGAGGACAACCAGAGGTCACTCTCATCGCCATCTTAGTTTTGGTGGGTTTTAGCTGGCTTCTTTACTGCAACCTGTTTTATCGGCAAGGTCTTTATAACCTGTATTTTGTGCCGACCTCATATCTTATCCTATGACTTAGAATGCCTTAACCGTCTGGGAATTCAGCCCCGTATGTCTCAGCTTCATTTTACCCAGCCTCTTGACAAGATGGAGTTGCTTTTTTGTTCAAACACATCTGACAGAATCATAAATAAAGCCAGTTAACATCTTTCACAAAATTGTTGTAATTTTGTCTTTTGACAGTTGTAATGGCAAGGAATTTGAGGTTTTAGCACTCATAATGGCAATTTTCTTTGACCCTTCTTTCTGCCTTTCCCTTGTATCTTGTATTACCTACCCTACCATGTCCTTTGAGATTGCCATGTAGCCTAAGGTGACAACCAAATCTAGGAATAGATTATCGGCTTTGGCAGAACCTTACTAATGTATACATAAGAGTCCCAACAAGGATAGCAAAAAATTAGGATTAGCGTTCTCTTTTCTGTGCTCCCTTTAATAACACAGATCAGTGATTTATGTAATTTTTCATCTGTAAATTTCCACCTTATTACCTTAAGTGGCAAGATTTTATTTTTATAGAAATGTTATTTTGATTGACTATCAGAATTAGTATCACTTTAACATCTCCCTTCCATAGTCACCACATTTCTGTGTTTGTGATCATCTTTACGGAGTACTATGCCAAAAAGATTTTATTATTTTAAAACCAGTGACCTCCACTTTGTCAAGAGTTTGCTGATGCCAGTGTCAAAAACAGCATCACCCATTTCAGAAATTGAAAGTTTTTTACCATGTGCTTAAAAATGAAAGTTTCTTAATACAGCTGTATCTCAAATGGTTACAAAGACCTTTGTTGTAAGGCATGTATTTTATGTTATAAATAAGCTAATCCATTTAAAAAATTAGTAAACAAACCAACCGTTTTTTGTTTTGTTTTTTTGGTTTTTTTGAGACAGAGCCTCACTCTGTGGCCCAGGCTGGAGTGCAGTGGCACGATGTCGGCTCACTGCAACCTCCGCCTCCCAGGTTCAAGCAGTTCTGCCTCAGCCTCCTGAGTAGCTGGGATTACAGGTACACACCACCACACCAGGCTAAGTTTTTATATTTTTGGTAGAGATGGGGTTTCACCATTTTGGTGACACTGATCTCAAACTCTTGACCTCAGGTGATGTGCCTACCTCGGCCTCCCAAAGTGCTGGGATTATAGGCGTGAGCTACCACACCCTGCCATGGATCAAGCTTCTAATTTTCTCTCTCTCTCTTTTTTTTTTTTTTTGAGAAAAAGTCTCACTCTTTCACCCAGGCTGGAGTGCAGTGCCATGAATACAGCTCACTGCAGTCTTTACCTCCTGGGCTCAAGTGATCCTCCCACCTCAGCCTCCCAAGTAGCTGGGACCACAAGCTCACACTACCATGCCTGACTAACTTTTTTTTGTTTTTTGGAGAGATGAGGTCTCACCATGTTGCCCAGGCTGAATTTTTAAAAAGAAAGTATAAAGAAGAGAACATTGCTACAGGCATACCTCGGAGATATTGTGGGTTGTGTTTCTGACCACTGCAATAAAGCAAATATTGTAGTAAAGCGAGTCACACAAATTTTTTGGTTTCCCAGTGCATATATTAATAAAATGTTTACACTATACTGTAGTCTAAGTATGCAATAGCATTATGTCTAAAAAATACATATCTTAATTAAAAAACACTTTATTATTAAAAAATGTTAATGATCATCTGAGCCTTCAATGAGTCATAATTTTTTGTGGTGGAGGGTCTTGCCTCAGTGTTGATGGTTGCTGACTGCTCGGGGTGGTGGTTGCTGAAGGTTGGGGTTGCAGTGGCAATTTCTTAAAATAAGACAACATTGAAGTTTGCTGCATTGATTATTCCTTTCACAAAAGATGTTTCTATACCATGTAATGCCGTTTGATAGCGTTTTACTCACAGTAGAACTTCTTTCAGAATTGGAGTCAATCTTCTCAAACCCTGCCACTGCTTATCAACTAAGCTTATGGAATATTCTAAATTCTTTGTTGTCGTTTCAACAATGTTCACGGCATCCTCACCAAGAGTTGATTCCATATCAAGAAACTATTCTCTTTGTTTATCCATAAAAAGCAACTCGTCATAAGTTCATGCCTTATCATGAGATTGCAGCAATTGAGTCACATCTTCAGGCTCCACTTTTTAATTCTAGATCTCTTGCTATTCCACCACATCTGCAGTCACTTCCTCCACTGAAGGCTTGAACCCCTCAAAGTCATCCATGAGGACTGGAATCAGCTTCTTCCAAACTCCAATTAGTGTTGATATTTTGACTTCCTCCCATAAATCATGAATGTTATTAGCTTCTAGCATGGTGAAACCTTTCCAGAAGATTTTCAACTTACTTTGCCCAGATCCATCAGAATAAGCATTATCTATGGCAGCTATGGCCTTAGGAAATGTGTTTCTGAAATAATAAGACTTGAAAGTCAAAGTGACTCCTTGATCCATGGGTAGAGAATGCATGTGTTAACAGGTATGAAAACAATATCAATCTCCTTGTGCATCTCATCAGAGCTCTTGGGTGACCAGGTGCGTTGTCAATGAGCATTAATATTTTGAAAGGAATCTTTTTTTCTGAGCAATAGGTCTCAACAGTGGGCTTAAAATATTCAGTAAATCATGCTATAAACAGATGTGCTGTCATCAGGCTTTCTTCTTCCATTTCTAGAGCACAAGCAGAGTAGATTCAGCATAATCCTTAAGGGCCGCAGGATTTTTGGAATGGCAAATGAGCACTGGTGTCAATATCAAGACACCAGCTGCATTCGCCCCTAACAAGAGAGTTAGCCTGTTCTTTGAAGCCTTGAAGCCAGGCACTGACTTCTCTAGCTATGAAAGTCCTAGATGTCATTTTCCTCCCATATAAGGCTGTTGTGTCTACATTTAAAATCTGTTGTTTAGTGTAGCTACTGTCATCAACTAGTTAAGATCTAGTTATCTTAACTAGATCTTTTGGATAACTTTCTGCAGCACTTGCTGCTTTACCTTGCAGCAAGTTATGTTTTATGTTTTGGAGGTGGCTTCTTTTCCTAAACTTCAAGAACCAGCCTCTGCTAGCTTCAAGCATTTTTTTCTGCAGCTTCCTCAACTCTCTCAGCCTTCATAGAATTGAAGAGCATTAGGGTATTACTCTGGATTAGGCTTCGATTTAAGGGAATGTTGTGGCTCGTTTGATTTTCTATCTAGACCACTAAAATTTTCTCCATACAAAAAGGCTGTTTTACATTCTTACTTATGTGTTCACTGGAGCAGCACTTTTAATTTCCTTCAATAACATTTCCTTTACATTCGCAAGTTGGCTATTTAGCACAAGAAACCTAACTTTTGGTCTGTCTCGGCTATCAACATGCTTTCCTCACTAACCTTAATTTTTGTTTCTGTCTTTTGTTTTAAAGTGAGAGACATGTGACCCTTCCTTTCACCTGAACACTTAGAAGTCATTGTAGGGTTAATAAGTGGCCTAATTTCAATATTGTTGTGTCTCAGAATAGGGAGACCCAACAAGAGGGAGAGAGATGGTGGGGCAGTCAGACACACATTTATAGATTAAATTCATCTTATATAGGTACAGTTTGTGGCACCCCAAAACAATTACAATAGTAACATCAAACATCACTGATCACAAGTCACCATCAGATATAATAAAAATGAAAACTTTTGAAATATTGTGAGAATTACCAAAATTTGAGATGGAAGGTGAGCACACGCCGCTGAAAAAGTGGACTTGTTTGAGACAGGGTTGCTATAATCCTTCAATTTGTAAAAAAAAAATGCAATATCTGTGAAGCATAATAAAGTGAAGCATAATAAAATGAGGTGTGTCTGTATTTTATTATTTTACTTCTCTGATTTTGTTTGTTTATTTGGAGATAGGGTCTTGCTCTGTCACCCAGGCTGGAGTGCCATGGCATCATCATAGCTCACTATGGCCTTGATCCTCCTGCCTTAGCCTCCCAAGCAGCTGGTATTACAGGTACGTGCCACCACACTCAGCTAATTCTCTTATATTTTTTGTAGAGACAGTGTCTCCCTATGTTTCCCAGGCTGGTCTTGAACTCCTGGGCTCAAGCAATCCCCCCACCTCAGTCTCCCAAAGTGCTGAGATTACAGACATGAACCACCACACTTGGCCTTCCTGATGTGTTTTATACAAGGATATTAAAACACTTTGAGCTATCATTTGACATGTAACATTTTGCTTTTTCTGTTTACAAAATCTGAAGTCTTTTTTTTCTCTTCAAGATGTATCAAATGAGCACACTGAAATCTAATAAAGTGATATTTCAGCTAAAAAAGAACCATTTCCACCAATTTAGATTCTTTAAAAGATTCATGTAAGTTCATGTACACATTGAATATACCTTATCTGAAATGTTTGGGTCCAGAAGTCTTGTGAATTTTGGATTTTTGAATATTTGCATATAATTAATGAGATACAGGAATGGGACCCAAGTCTAAACATAAAATTTGTTTATGTTTTATATACATCTTATACACATAGCCTGAAGGTAATTTTATACAATACTTTTTTTTTTTTTTTTTTAGATGGAGTTTTGCTCTTGTTGCCCAGGCTGGAGTGCCATGGTGCAATCTCGGCTCACTGCAACCTCCGCCTCCTGGGTTCAAGCAGTTTTCCTGCCGCAGCTTCCTGAGTAGCTGGGATTACAGGCACCCACCACCATGCCCGGCTACTTTTTGTATTTAGTAGAGATGGGGTTTCACCATGTTGGCCAGGCTGGTCTCGAACTCCTGACCTCAGGTGATCCGCCTCCCTCGGCCTCCCAAAGTGCTGGGATTATAGGCATGAGCCACCACGCCTGGCCACAATATTTTTAATAATTTAGTGCATGAAACAAAGTTTGTGTTAAGTACTTATGTGTGGAATTTTGATTTGTGCCATCATGATGGCACTCAAAACATTTCAGATTTTGGGTTTTGGACTTTCAGATTCAAGATGCTCAACCTGTAGTTTCCTTTGTATTGATGGCAGACACAAGTTGTGTATCTTCTTGTAAAGGTGTGAAGACGCTAAATGACATCTTTCCTGAATTACTGGGATAGAGCATTTATTAAGAAACAGGATACAAGAATTTTCTTAAACTACTGTGTTTTAAATGTGATTTTCTTCCTATTAATATTTTAAAGAGAAAAAGAATTTTCCAATACATTGATACTACCTTCACTTTGAAAGTGAAACAAATGACATCTATTAGCTTTGCAGTAGAGGTTAAGTGGTTTTCCTAAAGAATATGCACTGCAATGAAAGATTTGCCAATCATCCCAATGGCTATTTTGTTTTGCAGGCCACGGTGTGAACACATGAATAGAAGACGAAAATTTCTTCTAGCCTCAGTACTTGCTCTCCAGAATTCAAGTTTTATATATCCATCATGTCAGAAGTGCTTCTCTAGGATAATCCTGGTCTCCAAAAGGTAAAAGTAGTCTGCAAGTGTGAGAGAGGAAATACAAATGCACACTGTAGATTTCCTATGGCTCAAGGGCAAGGACCAGATTTACCAAACGAGGACATTAGATTCTCTCAGGGGTTGGTTCTTCTGTAAATCTCAGAACAGATTTCACTGCTAATCCTCTATTATTAGAGAAAAGTTTTAAGTTACTGTCAAGTCCTTTGCTAAATACTTGCCTCACTGAAGAAAAATAACTTCTCAGAGAGTAAGTTCCAATACTGGGTACAAAACTTAGCCCATTTCTGGGATATCCCTGGGAATAATATAGGAGACTTATGTTTATTGTTTGTTTATTTTTGCATGATCCATAGAATAGTTTTTAATATAAATAAATAAATTCCTTGAGACCAGGGACTATGTTATAGTAATTTCTATCCTTTAGCAACTAGAAAGTTGTTTGGCATATAATTCTTTATCATGGTGCTCAGATGCAAGCCAACTATACCTGAGAGCCTAAGGTCTTCCTCTGATCTTTATAGAGTAGAAACGAGAGGTTAGGTTTGAAGTTTCTCCAGAACACTGTCTCTCTGCATGGAAGAGAGGACAAGAATACCTAGTAAGTAGCTAGAACTATGTAAGAAAGAGTAGTGTGCCAGCAGTATTCTTAACTAGTCTTTTTGTCTAGTTAGCATTGAATGGGGAGGCAGAAAGGGATTGGCAGTTCTAACTCATATCTAGACTCTAAGTAATCCTTGAAGTAGTTATCACACTGTTCCTTTATTAAGCCACTCTCTCAAGTACTCATTTGTAAGCTCTAAGAGAAAGACCCTGTTTGTGTTATTCATCATTAAATCCTTGGCATCCATCCTAGGGCTTAGTTCATAGAAAATGTTCAACAAATGTTCATTAAGTGAATGAATAAGTGATATCATGATAGTGTATAGATTGTCTTAGGTTCACCCATTTTCAGGTTCCTGCCTGTCATTTGAAACAACTAAAACCCATGGGCTATTTGCCTTTCATCAAAATCTATACTTAGAAGCAGTGTGGTATACAATCCTTACTTAATGTTGTCGGATTCTTAGACACCGCCAACTTTAAGCAAAATGATGTATAATGAAACAAATTTTTTTCTTATCAACATTATAATGATGTTGTTTGAGAACCTGCTATAAGCAGTTTTGCTTAAAGTCACAGTATCCAAGAACCTATCACTAACATTAAATGAGGACTTACTGTAATGGAACAATTTCAAGCTTCAGAGAACACAACAGAGTTTCATGTAGGCTCTGGCTCTCATTAACTATGTGACCTAGGGCAAGATAGTTAACTTCTGAGAGTCTAATTACTCATTTGTAAGGTGGGATCATGGTACCCACAATATGGGATAATTGTAAAGTTAGAGATAATGCACAGAAATGTTCTGGTAGAATACATAACATATATTAGAATTTCCAAAGTGGTAGCTATTATTATTATAATCTATTATAAGTATACTTTACCTTATTGCAGTATGTTGTCATGATTAAAAGCATAATTCTCTGGAGCTAACTGCCTGGATTCAAATCACAACCCTGCCATTATAGCTGTGTGGCCTTGGGCAAGTCACTTTAATTATCTGAGCCTCAAAATGGGGAAAGTAATATCTGCCTAATAAGGTTCTTGTAAGGATCAAATAGGTTAATATACATAACATGCCTAGAACATTGTTTGACACATTATCAGTAATATATAGATATAAAATATTTTTAAAACTCTTTCTTTCCAGTCATTTATTTTAAAGATAATCTGCGACAAAAATTTAGATTGAACAATAATGCCATTGTTACTTATTTGGACTGGTAATACCAATAGATAACATTAGTAAGTGTTTGCTGTACAGTAGGCAGTGTGCTAGGAACTTTGTGGGCATTATATCTTTTAATACAATAGCCCTGTGAAGTGAATGCTATTGTTAATGCCAACCTTTAAAGGAGACAACTAAAGCTTGGGAAAGTTAAGTAACTTACCGCAAATCATCACACAGCCAGCTAGTTAGGGGCAGAAACATATTCAAGCCTAAACAATCTGAATTCTGTCTACCTTCATAGTCACCATATTACTTCCAAATTAGCAGTGAAATTTGTATTCAGAATGACATCTTCCCCTCTCTTTCTTAGAGCTTAAAATGCTCTAAGAAAGGACTTGTGACTGGACTCTTTTGGAATATAAAACCCATGGCACATAGTCCTTGCCTGTGGAAACATAGTCCATGGAAATATAACCTGTTTTCTGCATATACTACATTGACACAAAAATTTTTTAAAACTATTTCCATAATTTCTGGTGTTTATCTTTTTTTTTCCCATAGGTTATTGTGGTACAGGTGGTATTTGGCTACATGAGTAAGTTCTTCAGTGGTGCTTTGTGAGATTTTGGTGCACCCATCACCCAAGCAGTATACACTGCACCCTATTTGTAGTCTTTTATCTCTCACCCCCTCCCACCCTTCCCCCCAAGTCGCCAAAGTCCATTGTATCATTCTTATGCCCTTGCGTCCTCATAGCTTAGCTCCCACATATCAGTGAGAACATATGGTGTTTGGTTTTCCATTCCTGAGTTTCTTCACTTAGAATAATAGTCTCCAGTCTCATCCAGGTCACTGCAAATGCCATTAATTCATTCCTTTTTATGGCTGAGTAGTAGTTCATCATGTATATATACCACAGTTTCTTTATCCACTCATTGATTGATGGACATTTGGGTTGGTTCCATGATTTTGTAGTTGTGAACTGGGCTGCTATAAACATGAGTGTGCAAGTATCTTTTGCATATAATGACTTATTTTCCTCTGGATAGATACCCAGTAGTGGGATTGCTGGATCAAATGGTAGTTCTACTTTTAGTTCTTTAAGGAATCTCCACACTGTTTTCCATAGTGGCTGTACTAGTTTACATTTCTACCAGCAATGTAGACGTGTTCTCTGATTGCTGCATCCACACCAACATCTACTGGTTTTTGATTTTTTGATTATGGCCATTCTTGCAGGAAGAAGGTGGTATTGCATTGTGATTTTGATTTGTATTTCCCTGGTCATTAGTGATGTTGAGCATTTTTTCATGTGTTTGATTGGCCATTTGAGAATTGTCTATTCATGTCCTTAGCCTACTGTTTGATGGGATTGCTTGTTTTTTTTCTTACTGATTTGTTTGAGTTCATTGTAGATTCTGGATATTAGTCCTTTGTCAGATGTATAGATTGTGAAGATTTTCTCCCACTCTGTGGGTTGTCTGTTTACTCTGCTGACTGTTCTTTGGCCATGCAAAAGCTCTTTAGTTTATTATGTTGGCTGTGGGTTTGTCATAGATGGCTTTTATTACATTGAGGTATGTCCCTTGTATGCCACTTTTGCTGAGAGTTTTAATCACAAATGGATGCTGGATTTTGTTGAATGTTTTTTCTGCATCTATTGAGATGATCATTTTTGTTTTTAAAATTCTGTTTATGTGGTATATCACATTTATTCACTTATGTATGTTAAACTGTCCCTACATCCCTGGTATGAAACCCACTTAATCACGGTGGATTATCTTTTTGATATGTTGTTGGATTCAGTTAGCTAGTATTTTGTTAAGGATTTTAGTGTCTATGTTCATCAACGATGTCGGGTAGTAGTTTTCTTTTTTGCTTATGTCCTTTCCTGATTTGGGTATTAGGGTGATGCCACCTTCATAGAATGAATTAGGGAGGGTTCCCTCTTTATCTCATGGAATGGCGTCAAAAGGATTGGTACCAATTCTTCTTTGAATGTCTGATAGAATTCTGCTGTGAATCCATCTGGTCCCGGACTTTTTGTCGTTGGTTTTTTTTGAGACAGAGTCTCACTCTGTCGCCCAGGCCGGAGTGCAGTGGCGCGATCTCGGCTCACTGCAAGCTCCGCCTCCCGGGTTCACGCCATTCTCCTGCCTCAGCCTCCTGAGTAGCTGGGACTACTGGTGCCCACCACCATGCCCAGCTAATCTTTTGTATTTTTAATAGAGACAGGGTTTCACGGTGTTAGCCAGAATGGTCTCGATCTCCTGACCTCGTGATCCGCCCACCTCAGCCTCCGAAAGCACTGGGATTACAGGTGTGAGGCACCACGCCCGGCCTTTTGTTGGTAATTTTTTAATTCCCATTTCAATCTTTCTGCTTATTATTGGTCTGTTCAGGGTATCTAATTCTTCCTGATTTAAGCTAGGAGGGTTGTATTTTTTCCAGGAATTTATCCATCTCTTCTAGGTTTTCTAGCTTGTGTAAAGGTGTTTATGGTAGTCTTGAATGATCTTTTGTATCTCAGTGGTGTCAGTTGTAATATGTCCCATTTTGTTTCTTAATGAGGTTATTTGGATTTTCTCTCTTCTTGGTTAATCTTGCTAACGGTCTATCAATTTTATTTATCTTTTCAAAGAGCCAGCTTTTGGTTTCATGTATCTTTTGTATTTGTTTTTGTTTCAATTTCATTTAGTTCTGCTTTGATCTTGGTTATTTCCTTTCTTCTGCTGGGTTTCGGTTTGGTTTGTTCTTGTTTCTGTAGTTCCTTGAGGTGTGACCTTAGAATGTCAGTTTGTGTTCTTTCAGTCTTTTTGATGTAGGCATTTAGGATTATGACCTTTCCTTTTAGCACTACCTTTGCTGTATCCCAGAGGTTTTGATAGGTTGTGTCATTATTGCCATTCATTTTGAAGAATTTTTAAATTTCCATCTTGATTTCATTTTTGATCCAATGATCATTCAGGAGCAGGTTATTTAATTTCCATGTATTGGCATGGTTTTGAAGGTTCCTTTTGGAGTTGATTTCCAGTTTATTCCACTGTGGCCTGAGAGAGTGCTTGATATGATTTCAATTTTCTTAAATTTATTGAGGCTTGTTTTCTGGCTTATCACATGGTCTATCTTGGAGAAAGTTCCATGTGCTGTTGAATAGAATGTGTAATCTGCGGTTGTTGGATGAAATGCCCTGTATATATCTGTTAAGTTCATCTGTTCCAAGGCATAGTTTAAATCCATTTTTTCTTTGTTGACTTTCTGTCTTGATGACCTGTCTAGTGCTGTCAGTGTAGTATTGAAGTCCTCCACTATTATTGTGTTGCTGTCTATCTCATTTCTTAGGTCTATTAGTAATTGTTTTATAAATTTGGGAACTCCAGTGTTAGGTGCATAAATGTTTAGGATTGTGATATTTTTCTGTTGGACAAGGCCTTTTATCATTATATAATGTCCTTTGTCTCTTTTAACTGCTGTTGCTTTAAAGTTTGTTTTTGTCTAATATAAAAATAGCTACCCCTGCTTGCTCTTGGTGTCCATTTGCACAAACTGCCTTTTTCCACTCATTTACTTGAAGTTTATGTGAGTCCTTATGTGTTAGGTGAGTCTCCTGAAGGCAGCAGATGGTTGGTGAGTTCTTATCCATTCTGCTATTCTGTATCTTTTAAGTGGAACATTTATGCCATTTACATTCGATGTTAGTGTTGAGATTTGAGGTACCATTGCATTCATCGTGGTATTTGTTGCCTGTGTACCTTGTTTTTTTTGTTTTTGCTTTTTAAATTGTATTTTTGTTTTATAGGTCCTTCCTGATTTATGCTTTTAAGAGATTCTGTTTTTGATGTGTTTCCAGGATTTGTTTCAAGATTTAGAGCTCCTTTTCACAGTTTTTCTTTTTTTTCTTTTTTCTTTTTTTTTTTTTTTTTTTTTTGAGACAGAGTTTCACTCTTTCGCCCAGGCTGGAGTGAAGTGGCACAATCTCGTCTCACTGCACCCTCCACCCTTCCAGGTTCAAGCAGTTCTCCTGCCTCAGCCTCCTGAGTAGCTGGGATTACAGGCACCCACCACCACGTCCAGCTAATTTTTGTATTTTTAGTAGAGACAGGGTTTCGCCATGTTGGCCAGGCTGGTCTCAAACTCCTGACCTCACATGATCCACCCGCCTCAGCCTCCCAAAGGGCTAGGATTACAGGCATGAGCCACTGCGCCTGGCCTAGGAGTTCTTGTAATGGTGGCTTGGTAGTAGCAGATTCTCTCAGCATTTGTTTGTCTGAGAAAGACTGTATCTTTCCTTCGTATATGATGTTTAGTTTCACTGGGTACAAAATTCTTGGCTGATAATTGCTTTGTGTGAGGAGGCTTAAGGTAGGGCCCTAATCCCTTCTAGCTTGTAGGGTTTCTGCAAAGAAATCTGCTGTTAATCTGATGGGTTTTCCTTTATAGATTACCTGGTGCTTCTGTCTCACAACTCTTAAGATTCTTTCCTTTGTCTTAACTTTAGATAACCTGATGACAGTGTGCCTAGGTGATGATCTTTTTGTGATGAATTTCCCAGATGCTCTTTATGCTTCTTGTATTTAGATGCCTAGGTCTCTAGCAAGGCCGGGGAAGTTTTCCTCAATTATTCACCCAAATATGTTTTCCAAACTTTCAGATTTCTCTTCTTCCTCAAGAATACCGATTATTCTTAGGTTTGGATGTTTAACATAATCCCAGACTTCTTGGAGGCTTGGTTCATAATTTCTTATTCTTTTTTCTTTGTGTTTGTTGGATTGGGTTAATTTGAAGACCTTGTCTTCAAGCTCTGAATTTGTTTCTTCTATTTGTTCAATTCTATTGCTGAGACTTTCCAGAACATTTTGCATTTTTGTAAGTGTGTCCAGTGTTTCCTGAAGTTTTGATTGTTTTTCTTTATGCTCTCTATTTCCTTGAATGTTTCTCCCTTCGCTTCTCATATTGTTTTTTGGATTTCCTTGCATTGGGCTTCGCTTTTCTCTGGTGCCTCGCTGAATTCTTTTTCAGGTAAATCAGGGATTTCTTATTGGTTTGGATCCATTGCTGGTGAGCCAGTCTGATTTTTTTTTTTGGAGGTGTTAAAGAGCCTTGTTTTGTCATATTACCAGAGTTGGTTTTCTGGTTCCTTCTTAATTGGGTAGGCTCTGTCAGAGAGGCAAGGTCTAGGGCTGAAGGCTGTTGTTCAGATTCTTTTGTCCCACAGGATGTTCCCTTGATGTGATACTCTCCCCCTTTTCCTATGGATGTGGCTTCCTATGAGCCGAGCTGCAGTGATTGTTATCTCTCTTCTGGGTCTAGCCATCCAGCTAATCTATCTGGCTCCGGGGTGGTATTCAGGGTTTGTCTGCACAGAGTCCTGTGATGTGAATCGTTTATGGGTCTCTCAGCCATGAATACCACACAGTATTCGGGGTGTCTCCCAGGTCCTGCAGGAGCAGTCTACTTCCTTCAGAGGGTCGGTGGGTCCTCTTGGGATTCCTGGTTTTTTCTTGCAGTTGTTCTGGAGCTAAAATTCATGGTGCAAGCCCCAACATGCTGCTCTGTCCATCCGAGTTGGAGCTGCAATCTAATCCTGCCACCCATCCGCCATGATGATCTAAATCCTGGTGCTTATCTTTTCTACTGTTGTTTTTGCTTTCCCTTTTTCTTACTTGGAATCAGTTGTAAGCCAACATAGGAAATAGAAATTCCTCATGTTCATTTCTCCATTGCTATAGCACTGCAAGCTTATGACAGGAGTTCCACGCTCTTGCCTTTGCAGAAGATCTTAGAGATGCTGAAGAACAGAGAGACCTCCCTAAATATTTTCTTGGAACCTGAAATTTTTAGTGACTATAATCATAATAAGTATTTTGTGCTTTATGGAATTAACTTCTTTCTTAACCTCCAAGATAAGATCAGTAGATTGAATGTAGTTTTTAATCTATAGGTATTCTGCAGAGCCTTGGGGCTCCATGGAAGTGCTTATGGAGGGAGATGGGATTAGAGTAGTAATAGTGCCTAGTGCTGAGTAGTAGGTAAGACTCCAGGGCCTCCATGTTAGTTTCAACAAGATCTCTATTCTCATCCTTATATTAGTGTTCCAAGTTAAATTTCATTTGAAAGGGGGTTTCGTTATATAAATATACAAACATAGACATACATCTATAAAAAAAATGTGTATAAAGTTGGTTCGGTCCTTCATATGAAGCAGTAACTACACATACACACACAATAGTGTATGTCTGTACTCTCCCCAAATTATAAGCTGGAGAAGGGATTTATTTATCCAGACAAGCTAGCCACATAGAAATTGCCCTTCTGGGTGACTAATGGGACCCATAATTCCTTTTAGCCTAGAAATCCATCTCTAACACTAATAACTTTCTTTTCCTATCTTAAAACAGGACTCATTGCTCAGAGACTACTTATCCTCTCCCCCATTCCCAAAAAGTTTATATCATTTACTTAAGCAAGTCAAATTTAATTTCACACATACAGATCATAGTTTTCTTATTTTGTGGGGGAAGTGATATGTGGAAACATTAAGAGATATGTTTTTTAAAATATGTCTCATTACTTTGTGTGTATTTAATCTGGGTCTATAAACTTGGAAAGGGATGTTATATAATCATATAGTCAGGATATTCTTAAGCTGGAATCTGTGGATACCTTATAGGTGTGTATGACTCCTCCAGTCCCTAAGATACGTAGAATATTGTGTTCATATCTGTTTTTTGTGGGGAGAGAGTGAGTCCATTGCTTTCATCAGATTTTTTAAGGTTTTCAAGACTAAGAAGACATTAAGGATTACTTATCTCACCAGTTCTTCTACATCTGGGCTAAATATAAGTACACTAGAAAAATAAACAAATGAGGCTGGGCATAGTAGCTCATGCCTGCAATCCCAGCATTTGGGAGGCCAAGATGGGAGGATTGCTTGAGTCCAGGATTTTGAGACCAGCCTGGGCAACATGGTGAAACCTATCCTCTACAAAAAATAAAATTAGGCAGGTATCGTGGCATGTGCCTGTAGTCCCAACTGCTCAGGAGTCTAAGGTGGGAGGATCGCTTGAGCCCGAGTGGTCAAGGCTGCAGTGAGCCAAGATCATACCGTTGCACTCCAGCCTGGGCAACAAAGCAAGACCTTGTCTCAAAAAAATAAATGAATAAAAATAAAAAATAAACAAATGAAACTTGGTGTTTATTTAACTGGGATCAAACAAAAAAGATAGCAAATTACAGCTATTATTTCAGATAGATCCTTTCAGAGGCTCCTTGAACTCAAATCTATTTTCATAATTCTAAGGCATTATTTGCCTTTTCACTTTCAGTCTCTCATGAGTGCATAATGGAGTTTCCCAGAGGCTACATAACACGTACTATCACAACAGATTGAGCAGAGAAGCAGATATGAGAATCCAGCTGTCTTTTTATGAAACCAGACATTAAAGAGATTTGCAAAATGTAAAACAATGCTGGTCTCTTCTTACTAATTTTTAAAATTTGAAAAACATAACTATTTTTCATAAAAGTATGTTTTTTGTGTTAACCATGTAAAGGGTCTGTTTTTAATGAATTAATATTTTTTTGATTTCTCAGTTTTAATTTTTCACTTTCATTTAATTTCTCATTTCATGAGAAATGTAAATAGAGGCCAGGTGTGATGGCTCACGCCTGTAATCAACACTCTGGGGGGCTGAGACAAGAGAATCACTTAAGCCTAGGAGTTCAAGCGTAGTCTGGGCAACACAGTGAGACCCCCATCTCTACAAAAAAATTTAAAATTAGCCACCTATGGTGGCATGTGCCTGTGGTCCCAGCTACTCAGAAGGCTGAGGCAGGAGGATCTCTTGAGCCCAGGAGTTTGAAGTTAGAGTAAGCTACGATAGCACCACTGTACTCCAGCCTGGGCAGCAGAGTGACACCCTGTCTGAAAACAAACCAAAAAAGAATTATAGACAGATATAAGATGAACAAGTTCTATGGATCTAATGTACAGCATGAGTGGTAATGGATGATGTGTTAAATAATTCGACTATGGTAGCCAGGTGCGGTGGCTCACACCTGTAATCCCAGCACTTTGGGAGGCCGAGGTGGGTGGATCATGAGGTCAGGAGATCGAGACCATCCTGGCTAACACGGTGAAACCCTGCCTCTACTAAAAATATAAAAAATTAGCTGGGTGTGGTGGCGGGCACCTGTAGTCCCAGCTACTCGGGAGGCTGAGGCAGGAGAATTGCCTGAACCCAAGAGGTGGAGGTTGCAGTGAGTCAAGATTGCACCACTGCACTCCAGCCTGGCCAATAGCGAGACGCTGTCTCAAAAAAAAAAAAAATTTGACCATGGTAATCATTATACAGTGTAGACGTATTTCAAATCATCATGTTGTATACCTTGAATATATTCAATCTTTGGCAAGTAAATTTTTTTTTTTTTTTTTTTTGAGACAGGGTCTGGCTCTGTCACCTCCAGACTGGAGTTCAATGGCACAATCTCAGCTCACCACAACCTCTGCCTCCTGAGCTCAAGCAATCCTCCCATCTCAGCTTCCTAAGTAGCTGGGACTACAGGCGCATGCCACCACGCTCATTAATTTTTGTATTTTTTGTAGAGACACAGTTTTGCCATGTTTCCCAGGCTGGACTCGAACTCCTGAGCTTGAGTGGTCTGCCCGCCACAGCCTCCCAAAGTGCTGGGATTACAGATGTGAGCCATCATGCCTGGCCCAAGTAAATATTTTTGAATAAAAAAATAGATATTATTCACATAAACAAAAGCTCTTTGATATTCTCAATAATTTTTTTAAGAGTATTAAAGGAGTGTGAAACCAAAAAGTTTGAAAATTGCTATTCTGTAACAAATGACATTTTAGAAATACGGGTGCCTCTAGAAGTTAAATCAGGGGACGGTGATGTGAATATGTTGTCTATATCCTTGTTTCTCAAAGTATGGCCTAAGGTACATCTGCATCAGTATCACCTGGGAGCTTATTAAAAATGCAGGATCTTGGGCCTCATCCCAGACTTCCTGAATCAGAATCTTCATTGTAACAAGATCTCTGGATGATTTGTGTACATATTAATGTTTGAGAAGCTCTAATCTGTATTACACCACACTAACATTTATTTCAATCCAGCATTGTTCCTAAAAGGATTAAAGGAGACTATATAAATAAATATCTTCATTATACATATGTACTTTACAAAAATATATATAGTTTAATATGTAAATGCATGAACACTAATAGACATAGTTTTTTGAGGCTGTTATTGATATTGTTATTGCAAGCAGTTCTTTATTTTAACCATTTGGTCCCACTGTTATCATATCATAATATCAGAACTTCATGATACGAGTTTGCAGCCTTGGGTTTGGGTCATATATTTGCCAATTTTGTCATCTCAGATAAAAATTCAAACTAATTTCCCCATTTGTAAATTTTACCTATAAAAATGAAATAATGTATGTTGAAAACATTTGTAAACTTAATGCTAATGCATATTAGTCTAAGTTTTCCTAGGGATTTTACATTAAACCTGTATGCATTATTATTGCATAGCCTTTAAATAAATTCCAATATATATTTTAAACAGTTAATTTCCCTAGAGTTTGGTACTAATGGAGATTTATCCCCTAGTGAGTCAATTACCTTTAATTCATTCTATGGCTAACCTACAGCACAAACTCTAGCAGATTTGTATAGGATTATATGAATGGGTTGGTATAGATCTATCCTCAGTATGGCAGAAGAATAATAGCACAGATCTAATAAAGGTGAGTCACTTTGAGAGCTACAGATTTTAGACTCCCCCTAGTGGCTATCTGGCAACAATCACATTTATACAACCATCTTTCACCTTGCTTTCTATTTGCCTTTTGCCACTCTTTTTTAAGATCTTTAGCAATCTGAAGAAAAAAACAAAATTCTAATATTAGCCATTACCATAAAATGTTTTTAGGTGCTTGTTGTATTTCAAAAAAATTTTTAGACTATTCTGTCTATTAAATAAAGTTAACATAACTGAGGGGTGGAAATTAAGAACATGAAAGATAGAAATCAGAGTTATAATACATTGCAAACTAGAAAAGAAGTTAACAGTACAAGTGACAGTAATTATCACAATACTTGATATAATTATGAGGGAGAAGCAGACTAACACTAATTTCACAGTATTTGCACTAGACCCTTTATTTGTCTATTTTAATCCTTCTTCAGCCCTGGACTTCATAGATGAGGAACTCAAGAATTTAGTAACTGTCAGACAATGAGTACATGGCAATAGAGTTACACTGCCATGTAGATGTGTACTTTCTGACTAGAAAGCCTTTAGCCACCATTACATATTGTCTTAAAAAAACAAGTTAAATTGCATGGTTTTCATATTCAATTTTATAATCTGATAAGTTATCAACATAGTCTAATGAATTAAAGAAAGTAATTTTCATTATGGTGAGAAAAATGCAATTAAGTGCTTTGTGTATAAATAGGTATTAAATATTTTGAGATTTATTTTTTGTCTTCTGTTGTTTTTTTTTTTGAGATGGAGTGTCACTCTGTCCCCCAGGCTGTAGTGCAGTGGTGCGATCTTGGCTGACTGCAAGATCCACCTCCCGGATTCACATCATTCTCCTGCCTCAGCCTCCCGAGTAGCTGGGATTACAGGTGCCCACCACCACACCCGTCTAATTTTTTTGTATTTTTAGTAGAGACGGGGTTTTACCGTGTTAGCCAGGATGGTCTTAATCTCCTGACCTCATGACCCACCTGCCTTGGCCTCCCAAAGTGCTGGGATTACAGGTGTGAGCCACCGCACCTGGCCTTTTCGTCCTCTCTTTCATGTACAGTTCTCCTTTAGTTTTCCATCAATTTGGTATGTATTTCTATCAACTTGGGGCTGTTTAATTTAAATCAGTAAAGCTAACTATTCTGAATAGAGAAATTTAAAAGAAGTTGATATGAAAGAGTTTAAGAAGAATTTGAGTTGTGTAGGAGCACTTATACACAAAATGTTATCTTAAATTTTTACTGTTCTAGATTTTTCATCATATGAAAAACATTTAATTAACATCTCCACACTTTTTTCCACCACTTTTCTAGGTCTAATTGTCCAAAGTGTGGCTCTACTGGTGAATCTGGAAATGCCAATTACAGATACAAACTTTCCTTAAAAGTTGCAGAATCGAACAAATTGTTTGTTATTACTGTATTTGGAAGTTGCTTAGATACATTTTTTGGTCTTACTGCCACTGGTTTGCACAGGTAAGAATACTTAAAACATCCTTTTTCCTGACTGCCCTTAGAATTTGAAAACACAAGTTTATAAGGCAATATGCATTTTTGTAGAAAGATAATCATTCAACCCCAGATTGTCAATTCCTTTAAAAGACAAGCAAGTAAGAAAGATGTTTATTTCCTGAATACATATTATGATGATATTAAAACAGTCTCCTTTTATTTAGGGTAATTAATCTGTAATTAGAATATTAAATTATAAATCTCTAATCCAAGTTACAGAAATAGAGGCTAAGAAAGTAACATCATTTCAAATTGAAGAATTATCCAAATTGAGGTTAGCATTCAAACAGTTAGGTTCCCCTGAGGCAGGAGAATCTATCTGAGGGAATATTTGCATTTCAGAAATTGAAATTTTATTTTTTATCTCTATTGCAACTTCATTTGCATAGTTTGACCTTTTATGACATTGTCCTGAGAATATAAAAATAAGCAATTAAAGCTTTTCTTGGCTGGGCGTGGTAGCTCATGCCTGTAATCCCAGCACTTTGGGAGGCTGAGGTGGGCGGATCACAAAGTCAGGAGATGGAGACCATCCTGGCTAACACAGTGAAACCCCGTCTCTACTAAAAATACAAAAAATTAGCCGGGCGTGGTGGTGGGCGCCTGTAGTCCCAGCTATGCCGCTACGCCGGGAGGCTGAGGCAGGAGAATGGCATGAACCTGGGAGGCAGAGCTTGCAGTGAGCCAAGATTGCACCACTGCGCTCCAGCCTGGGAGACAGAGCAAGACTCTGTCTCAAAAAAAAAAAAAAAAAGCTTTTCTTCTCCCTCAGTCTTCTGCCCTCCTCCCCTAATCACATGCAAGAAATCTATGTCCACGTTTTTGTGCTTGAGACAATAAAGGGACCACAACCAGGCTTATCAGAGAAAAGGGAAGACTTTTTCCTGCTTTGAAGTGAAGGGCTAGAGATCCCACCACTATTCCCACTGCCACTTTTATTTTTCCTTATAATCATTGCCAGGCCTGATAGTTAGGCAGGTAACTACTTTACTCACGCGTGATCAATTGGTTTTGTTGATTTTTCTGTGCTATGAGAAACTAGAGAGAACAAACTGCCTGGCTCTTAAAGTCACTTTTTTCCCTCTATTAAAGGTTCATGCTGCATTTTCAAATTAATTGTGTCTCTGACTTTATGGCAAGCTAAAATTTCAAAGTTTATGTCTTCACATTTTTTATTTTTTTTCCAATCAAGGTACATTCAGGATCCTAATAAAATTCCAGAAACACTGGACAATGATACAACTCAGAATCTATTAACTAAAGCAGTTGAAACTTGCTTTGTTGGACAAAGCTTTATTTTTGGAGTGACGGTAATTGAGACTAGCTTTCTTTTTAATAATCTGTTAACATTTCCATTGTAATGAATTATGTGAATTTTCTAAATAGTTGTTAGGAGTTCTATACACGTGAAGGCCTGTAGAAACACTTTAAACTATGTAAAAATAGCCTATAGGTGGTCTGTTAAAACACCATGTGTGCAACTTCCTCTTTCAAAAGTCAGGGGAGCCTACTTCAAATGCTTTCAGAGCTTAAAAATATAAATTTATTATATATTTAGAAATGTTAGATATTTGTTTTTGGTATTTAGTATTTATTTTGCCCTCCAGATTTTGTTCAAATTCTATAGTAAAACTTCCACCAATTCTCTAGCTTTTTAATTCTGTCATCTATAAAAAGAGAATAATGGAACACTGAAGGCAAAGTATTTGAGTATTGATAAGAATACTAAAACTAGATTAAGAAAGATGGTCTTAAATAATTATAAAAGTGACTGTAGAAGAAGTTTAAAAAAAGTATTGACTTTGAAGGAGTAATAGTTTTCAGTCTCATCTGTGCTAAAGGGAACAAAGAGACATTTTTTTCCACACTGGAATCAGGGTTTTAAAAGAGGAAATAGAGCACTCCACAACAGAAGAGTGAGAAAAATCCAAAGGGAAGGTAGAATCAACGGCTACAGAGCTTTACTTTGTTAAAATCGTAGACAATCCTTTTCTCTCCTCTTGTTTTTCCTCCTCCCCTTTTTTCCCCTCCCCTCCCCTCCTCTCTTTCCTTAGCTAATGAGAACTATGACAGTTGCCATTTATTGAGCCACTACTATTTTCTAAGCACTGTGCAGTTTTCCATTTTATTACTAAACAGTAATCCTGCACTTTTATTTTTATTTTATAAATGAGAAGACTCAGAGAGGTTAAATAAATTGTCCAAAGTCTTAACACTATTAATAAATGCTGGAACTAGGATTTCTTCAAATCAGTTTAAACAAGCTCTTTACTCTAAGGTTTATATTCTCTTACGTATACTACTTTGCCTATAACACTAACAGAATCGAAATTGGAATTGGGGAATGGAGGTAATAGTTGTATCTGTTTTAACCTTTTAAATCTATTTATTTTATTTTTGAGACAGAATCTCACTCTGTCACCCAGGCTGGACTGCAGTAGCAAGATCATGGCTTACTGCAGCCTTGACCTCCCTAGGCTCTGGTGATCCTCCCACCTCAGCCTCCTGAGTAGCTGAGACTACAGGCACATGCCACCATGCCCAGCTAATTTTTGTGGGGGTATTTTTTGTAGAGGCGAGGTTTTACCATGTTGCCCAGTCTGGTCTCAAACTCTTGAGGCTCAAGTGATCTGCCTGCCTCGGCCTCTCAAAGTGCTGGGATTACAGGCATGAGCCACTGTGCCTGGCTAAATCTCTGTTTCATGTTTAAGTAAAAGGAAGACAATTTTATTCTTACTTGAATTTCTTTGCTTCTTTCACAGAATTTTGAAAACCAACCTGGACAAGGTTCAGATGCCAGTAACTTCTTACAGCAATGCTCTGACCACAAAAGAAAAGCCAAAGCACTAGTGGCTTGCCAGATTGTTCTACCGGACCCAGGTATCGCAGGCTTTACTGTCATTGACTACTTCCATCAACTTTTGCAGACTTTTAATTTCAGGAAACTTCAGTGTGACTCTCAGGCACCTAACAATCACTTACTTGCTTTAGATCTCTCAAATAGTGATCTCAGCAGCATATATACTTCTGACAGCACTTCTTATTTTTTCAAGTCCTGCAGCAAGGATACTTTTTCAAAATTCTGGCAGCCATCACTTGAATTCACTTTCATTGTTTCACATCTAACAGATAATGATGATTTTTCAGCTTCAGAACAAAGTAAGGCCTTTGGTACTCTTCAGCAGAACAGAAAGTCCATCTCCATTGCAGAGGCCACTGGTTCCAGTAGCTGCCATGATCCCATTCAGGATTCATGGAGCCTTGTTTCATATATGGATAAAAAGAGTGCAGCAGAAAAGTTGGGTAAAGAACTTGGCTTACAAGCTAAGGAGCTGAGTGTAGTTCACAGCAGTCATCATGAAATTGGAGTTAATGACTCTAATTTATTCTCTTTGGAAATGCGAGAGCCCTTTGAGTCAAGTAATACAAAATCCTTCCGCAGTGCAGTGGAAATTAAAAATAGGTCCCAGCATGAGCTACCATGTTTTCAGCATCATGGTATAGATACCCCCACTAGCCTTCAAAAGAGATCTGCATGTTGTCCACCTTCGTTACTCAGACTTGAAGAGACAGCCAGCAGTTCCCAGGATGGTGACCCTCAAATTTGGGATGATCTGCCATTCTCTGAAAGCCTGAACAAATTTCTGGCAGTTCTTGAAAGTGAGATTGCTGTAACCCAGGCAGATATCAGTAGTAGGAAACATCATGTAGACGATGACATTGACAAATTTCATGCAGACCACAGCAGGTTATCTGTGACTCCCCAGAGCACTACTGGAGCCCTGCATACACCACCTGTAGCTTTAAGATCATCACAAGCAATAGTCAAAGCAAACTGTAGCAAAGATAACTTCCTTTTCAACTGTAAAGGAAATCTAAGTCCTAGTGTTGAAAAGGAGTCACAACCAGCTAACATAGTAGAGGCTGTCTCTGTAAATCATAATGGAAGAGATATGTCAGAATATTTTCTACCAAATCCTTACCTGCCAGCTCTGTTTTCATCTTCAAAAGATTTAGAAACAATAGTTACTCTTAAGAAGACTATCAGAATCTCACCACACAGGGAGAGTGACCATTCTAGTCTAAATAACAAATATTTGAATGGATGTGGAGAAAAATCAGTTTCAGAAATGAATGAAAAGTTGACAACTCTGTGTTATAGGAAGTATAATGATGTCTCTGATCTTTGCAAATTAGAAAATAAACAATATTGTAGGTGGTCCAAGAACCAAGATGACAGTTTTACAATTTGCAGGAAACTTACATATCCTTTAGAAACTCTTTGCAATAGTGCAAATAGAAGTACAAATACATTGAAAGAAATGTCTTGGGGACATAGCAATAACAACATAACACAGAGCTATTCTATTGGTTATGAAGGTAGCTATGATGCCTCTGCTGATCTCTTTGATGATATTGTTAAAGAAATGGACATTGCAACAGAGATTACCAAAAAATCACAGGATATTTTGTTACAATGGGGAACGTCTTTGGCAGAAAGTCATCCTTCAGAGTCTGATTTTTCACTGAGATCACTTTCTGAAGACTTCATCCAGCCTTCACAAAAATTATCCTTGCAAAACCTATCTGACTCTAGGCGTTCAAGAACATGCTCTCCAACATCTCATTTTCAATCAGATTCAGAATATAATTTTGAAAATAGTCAAGACTTTGTTCCGTGTTCACAGTCAACTCCAGTTTCAGGGTTCCACCAAACAAGAATTCATGGGATAAACAGAGCTTTCAAAAAACCTGTATTTTATTCAGATCTTGATGCTAACTATGAAAAAATAAGGATTTTCCCTGAAAATGACAAACAGCAAGCCAGCCCAAGCTGTCCAAAAAATATAAAAACACCTAGCCAGAAAATCAGAAGCCCTATTGTATCTGGTATTTCACAACCAGAAGTTTTCAGTCACTACCCTTTTGCTGAGTGCCATGAAACTGATAGTGATGAATGGGTCCCTCCTACCACACAAAAAATATTTCCTTCAGATATGCTTGGATTCCAAGGCATAGGTCTAAGGAAATGCCTTGCTGCCCATCATTTCCCTGATCAGCAAGAGTTACCAAGAAAGAAACTGAAACTTATTAGACAAGGAACCAATAAAGGTTTAATTAAGAAGAAATTAAAGAATATGCTTGCAGCAGTTGTTACGAAAAAGAAAACTCCTAAATATAACTGTAAAAGTTCAGGCTGGATTTCCAAATGTCCAGACATTCAAGTCTTAGCAGCACCTCAGCTGCACCCTATTCTTGGACCTGATTCTTGTTCAGAAGTCAAATGTTGCCTTCCATTTTCAGAAAAAGGCCCACCTTCAGTGTGTGAAACTCGAAGTGCTTGGTCGCCTGAGTTGTTTTCATAAAAAGTCACCTGAACCCAATTCCTGAACTTTTAAGTCTTTTTGGAAATGTTTGCCTTCGGGGGTATGGAAAGCATTCTTTACATTTTGAACACTTGGAGAGAAGCAGATTGAAAAGAGGACTCTGCTGGGTGCTACTGTGCCTTTTAAAATGTAGAACCATTGTTTTCCCCAGGGTTCTATCTGGAATACTATGATTAGGTAATTGAGCACTTTATCGTATACTGTTTATTGTACTTTAATAATATTGTTAAGATTGTTTTTGAAAGTATTAATGTTTGTTAAAATCACATATACATCCAGAAATAAAGCCTTTGCAAACCAAAACTTAGTCTTTTTTAATTGTTCAGCTCAGACCAGAAAATGCCTGCTATATTATAGGCCAATGAGTGTGCTGAGTTTGGGATAGAAAGCTACAAGATCACTGATCTCAAAATATTTCAGTCTGCTGGATAAGACAGATAAACAGGTAATTTCAATACAGTACAGAAGATGCAATGATATGGGTTTGTAATGGGCATGACAAACATTTACTTTGCTATGGGAGCACGGAAGAAAAGCAGCTAACCCATCAGTGAGCTGAGGGTAAGAAGAAACATTTTAAGAAAAAAAGCTATTTAGAAGTTGTATGTGAAACTGTTGCTATTTTATTTAATACGTATACATTGAATGCATACTCTACATGCCAAGGGCCGTGCTTAGTGCTGGAAACTGAAGATAAAAATCAAGCTTCTTCCCTCAAACTCATGATCTATTGGAATAATCAGGTAATTAGAATCTGGTAGGTTCTATGATAGGAGGTAAGCTTGGGGTACTAATAGGAACAAAAATGAGAAGCAATTTTCAGACACTCAAGTCTTAGCAGCAGCTCTGCTGCACCCTGTGAAATCTCACATATCCCTGGTCAGCTTCCTTTGCCATTCCCCACAGCAACCATTCCAAAACAACACTCTCTTCATGCCACAAAGCAACTGCTACTCTCCTTGCCTCCTACTTCATGGACAATATTGAGATCACTTGATATTTTCTCAACTTCCCACACCCATACCTACCCACATGTCTATCTGTACTCACCCAAAGCTGGTTTCCTCTAGTCTCAGAAAATGATACCATCTAAGTACTAATCTTTCCATTTAGACTATTGATCTATTACACCCATCTTTGAGGTCTTGTACCAAATATTCCCCCTATATTTTTACGTTCTTGCTCTACTGTGTCTCTTCCTCTCCACAATTTTTTATTTTGAAAATTTGCAAACAGCAAAGTTGAAAGCGGCCGGACGCAGTGGCTCACGCCTGTAATCCCGACACTTTGGGAGGCCAAGGTGGGCAAATCACCTAAGGTCAGTAGTTCGAGATCAGCCTGGCCAACATTGTGAAACCCTGTCTCTACTAAAAATACAAAAATTAGCCAGGCATGGTGATGCATGCCTGTAATCCCAGCTACTCAGGAGGCTGAGACACGAGAATCACTTGAACCTGGGAGGCGGAGGTTGCAGTGAGTCAAGATCGCGCCACTGCACTCCGGCCTGGGCGACAGAGTGAGGCTCTGTCTCAAAAAACAAAAACAAAAACAAAAAAAGTTGAAAGAATGGCACAATGGTATCTGTACATACCATTTCAGTCATTTTAAACATTTTGCCTTTGTGTGTGTGTGTTTGGTTTGTGTGTGTCTATATAGATACAGTTTTGCTTTGCTAAACCATTTAAAGGTAAGCTGCAGACAGGACATTTCACCCCTAAATTCTTCAGTGCAAATTTTCTTAAAGGCTTCTTTCTACATAGCGACAGTATCATTATCACACCAAGGAAAAATAACAGTAATCCCCAATATCTAATATTCAGCCCATAATCAAATTGTTCTACTTGTCCCCAAAGTATAATTGTTATTTAACCAGAATTTCATCAAGGTTCATCCACAGTGTTTGCTTGTCTCTTTTTGTAGAACCTCACCTCTTATTTCACATAATAGTAACTTTATGGAAAAAAAACATCAAACCACTGTTCTGTAGAATGTCCCACATTCTCGACTGGTATGTTTGCTTCCTTATACTGTTAGTACGTTGTTTCTCTACCCCACCCCAGTCCCCATATTTCCTGAAAATTAGGCCTAAAGACTAGATGCGATTCAGGTTTTGGCAGGGATATTTCATGGCTCATGTTGTGTACTTTATGTTGTAACACATGAGGAGACACAATATCAAGTTGTTCCACTATTAGTAATGCTAAGTTAGATTGCTTGGTTAAAATGTTGCCCACCAGATCTCGATGTTAAACATACTTTATTTTTCCTTTTTAAGAGTAAAGAGTCAGTGGTGGTAAATGAGTTTGCTTTTCCTTCTATCACTACAGACTCAAGAATTTTTATTTTTCCTGTGGAAAGAAAAATAAGCCAAGCCTGGTAGCTTATGCCTGTAATCCCAGCACTTTGGGAGGCCGAGGCAGGAGGCTTGCTTGAGTCTAGGAATTCAAGACCAGCCTGGGCAACATGGCAAAACCTCATCTCTACAAAAAATTAGCCAGGTGTGTTGGCACACGCCTGTAGTCCCAGCTACTTGGGAGGCTAAGGTGCACCCAAGAGGTGCAGCTTGCAGTGAACTGAGATTGCGCCACTGCATTCCAGCCTGGGCGACCCTGTGTCAAAAAAACTGGTGCATATTTATTGTCCAATCAGTTCATACAAAAATTCTTAATTCTTTCTAGACTGTTTCCTAGTCTTTGGGACTAGGAAATAGTCTGTGTTCTTTTTGTCAGATGTGCTATTCCTGGCTAATTTCATACCTCCCGCTGTGATAAAAGAGTAACGATGCTGTTAGTATTTACAATGTCATGACTTCAGAAACTGTTTTTGTTGAGCTATATAGATCTTGCCTCAGCAGTTCCCTAATGTCATTTGTTTAATGCTAGTTCCTCCTTTATGATGCAGCATCCGTTGTGCTACTGTGAATACTGGTTTCCAATGATCTCTCAAAGATTGTTACTGTACTTTGCTGGTGATTACCGAAAAGCAAGTCCCACCCAGAGTGTGCAGGAAAATAAATAATAATCCATTTTTGGGTCCTATTTACCATTTGTACTAAATATTGCTTACCAACCATGCAGTCTTTTGAACATTTTAGGCTGCAATTACTGCATTCCTATACTGTGATCTCTTTCAATGTTGGCTGCACCCTGGAAGGATAGGCAAGAGCCTATCCTTGCTCCATGGTTGGAGCAACAAGAGCAGTTCCATTTGTGCAAAGAATATCTATTCCTCCATCAGCATGGCTTAACGCCTAATCTGGAAATCACAGTGTCACTATCAATTGGAAATGAGAGGACATTGATTGGAAGTGCCCACTGGCATTGTGGACCAACAGTCTTAAAAGGCCTCAGAGGAGATAGGCATGCCTGCAGAAGGGGGAAGGGTGACCTTCCTGGTGTTAGTGGCTGGAGGCAGACAGGGTAAATAACAGCTGCCACTACCCTCGCAGACCAGGGAGAGCCAATGCACAGGCCTACACACACAACTCAATCCCAAGGACCAGTAGTGACCTTTGGTAGCCACAACCCTGAACTTGTGAGAGTCACCTAAATGAATATGAGAGTCACCTAAAAATATGTCAGCACCATTCTGGCAGCCCAATCTTGTACTATCTTATGAAAGCACTATTGCCTCAGCCAATGGGAATGACCCATTCTCTTAAGACCCAGGTTTGATTTCACAGGCACAAGTCCCAAGCTCCTCAGGATATTTGGTACACACCAAACACGATGTAGAGGGTTGGAGAATACCTCAAATGGGATAATTGGCACTGTCACAAGCACAAAAGTGAGACTTAGAAAATTTTAAGGGAGGCACTTCTGGCAACTAGCTCCCACATGGGACCAGGTCCAGGCTCAGGGTGGACTTCTACCAGGCGCTAGAGGAGAATTTAGAAGGAACCTTGAGGAAGGCATTCCAAAGCCTTAGTCTCCCTGAAGCATAGAGGGCTGTGACAGGATCCCCACTCACCCAGGCCTCAGAGGTACTTTCTTATCATCCCTCCTTATTGTCCTTTTGTGCCTCCTTATTTGCCTGTTTTAAAAAGATTATGCCTTTTTTTTTTTTTTTTTTTTTGGCAGGATCTCACTCTGTTACCCAGGCTAGAGTGCAGTGGCACAGTCCTTGCTTACTGCAACCTCCACCTCCCGGGCTCAAGCAATCCTCCCACCTCAGCCTCTTGAGTAGCTGGGACTACAAGCGTGCACCACCATGCCCAGCTAATTTTTTTTATTATTATTTGTAGAGACAGAGTCTCGCTGTGTTGCCCAGGCTGGTCTCGAACTCCTGAGTTCAAGTGATCTGCCTGCCTCGGCCACCCAAAGTGCTGAAATTACAGGCATAAGCCACCTTTCCTGGCCAATTTTTTAAAATATTTTGTTGAAGACAGAGTCTCCCAGTGTTGTCCAGGCTGCTCTCGAACTACTGGGCTCAAGTAATCCTCCCACCTCAACCTCCCAACATGCCAGGATTACAGGGGTGAGCTGCCATGCCCAGCCCAATGGTGGTGCCTCTTATAGAGTGTCTGAATGGATAGAGAAACAAGGGCTAACTACAGGAAACCCACTTCACCTATAAAGACATATGTAGATTAAAAGTGAATGGGTGGAAAGATATTCCATGCAACTGAAACCCAAAAAAAGAACAAGAGTAGCTATACTTAGATAAAATAAAATACAAATCAAGGAATGTTAAAAGAGACCAAAAAAAATCACTATATAATGATGAATAGGTAAATTCAGCAAGAGGATATAACCTTTAAAAATATCTATCACCCAACACCAGAACTTTCAAGTATATAAGGCAAACATTAATAGAGCTAAAGGAAAGATAAACTGTAATGCAATAATAGTAAGGGGCTGGGCACAGTGGCTTATGCCTACAATCTCGGTACTTTGGGAGGCTGAAATAGAGGATCACCTGAAGCCAGGAGTTCATGACCAGCCTGGTCAACATAAGAAGACCCCATCTCCACCAAAAAAAATTGTAAAAGTTAGCTGGGCATGGTGGTGTGTACCTGTAGTCCCAGCTGCTTGGGAGGCTGAGGTAGGAGGATCACTTGAGCCCAGGAGTTCATGGTTACAATGAGCTACCACTGGAGTTCATGGTTACTGTGATCTACCACACCACTGCACTCCAGCCTAGGCAACAGAGTGAGACCCTGTCTCTAAAAATAATAGTAGAGGACTTTAATACCACATTCTCAGGAATGAACAGATCATCTAGACAGAAAACACCTAATAAGGCCTATCTGACACATACTGAACATTTCACCCAGGTGCTGCAGAATACACATACTTTTCAACATCACATAAAACATTCTCAAGAATAGACCATGTCTTAAGCCACCAAACAAGTCTGAACAAATTCAAAAAAAGGTAAAAACCATATTAAGTATCTTTTCTCACCACAATGGAATAAAACAAGAAATCAATATCAAGAGGAACCTCAGAAACCTTACAAAATTAATTTCCATGGAAATTAAACATTCTCCTGAACAACCACAACCAACAGGTCAATAAATTAAGAAAGAAATTTTAGACCAGGCACGGTGGCTTATGCCTGTAATCCCAGCACTTTGGGAGACCAAGGTGGGCAGATCATGAGGTCAGGAGTTCAAGACCAGGCTGGCCAACATGGTCAAACCTTGTCTCTACTGAAAATACAAAAATTAGCCAGGTGTGGTGGCACATGCCTGTAATCCCAGCTACTCAGGAGGCTGAGACAGGAGAATTGCTTGAACCCGGGAGGCAGAGGTTGCAGCGAGCCGAGATCACACCACTGCACTCCAGCCTGAGCAATAGAGTGAGACTCTGTCTCAAAAAAAAAAAAGAAACTTAAAAAGATGGTGGGTATACAAATGAAAGTGGGTATACAATATATGAAAATCTATGGGACATAGCAAAAGCAGTACTAAGAAGTTTATAGCAATAAACACCTGTATGAAAAAAAGTCAAAAGACTCAAATAAATGACCTAATGATGTACCTCAAGGAACTAGGAAAGCAAGAACAAACCTAAAAGTAGTAGAAGGAAAGAAGAATATCAGAGCAGAAGTAAATGAAATTGAGCCTTAAAGAAAGCCCAAAAGATCAATGAAAAAAAGTGGTTTTTTGAAAAGAAACAAAACCAACAAACTTTAGCTAGACTAATTGTATTAGTCCATTCTCACACTGCTATAAAGAAATACTTAAGCCTGGGTAATCTGTAAGAAAAGAGGCTTAATTGGCCCACCGTTCTCAGACTTTACAGGAAGCATGGTAGCATCTGCTTCTGGGGAGGCCTCAGGGAGCTTTTGCTTATGGCAGAAGGCAAACATGGAGCAGGAGCAAGAGTAGGGGGCAGGAGTGCTACACACTTTGAAACAACCAGATCTCATGATAACTCACCATCATGAGAACAGCACCAAGCGGATGGTGGTAAACCACTCATGAAAGATCCACCCCCATGATCCAATCACCTCCCACCAGTCCCTACCTCCAATACTGGAGATTACAATTCAACATGAGATTTGGTGGGGACACAGATCCATACCATATCACTAACAACAAAAAAGAGAGAGAAAGAAGAACCAGACAAATAATATTAGAAACAGAAGACAACAAAGACCACAGAAATACAGAGAATCAGACTATTATGAACAACTACACACCAACAAACTGGAAAACCAAGAAGAAATGGGTAAATTCCTGGACATATACAACCTACCAAGACTGAATCATGAAAAAATAGAAAACCTCAACAACCAATAAAAAGTAATGAGATCAAAGCTGTAATAAAAAGTCTACCATCAAAGAAAAGCCCAGAACCAAGAGCTTCATTGCTGAATTCTACCAAGCATTTAAAAAAAAAATACAAATTCTACTCAAACTCTTCAAAAAATGAAAATTGAAGAAGAGGGAATACTTCCAAATTCATTCTACAAGGCCAGTGGTACGCTGATACCAAACCAGATAAGGACACAAAGATAAAACTCCAGGCCAATATCACTGATGAACATAGATGCAAAAATCCTCAACAAAATACTAGCAAACCTGATTTAAGAACACATTTAAAAGATCATTCATGTGATCAAGTAGAATTTATCACAGGGATTCAAGGATGGCTCAATATACACAAATCAATAAACATGACACATCACATTAATAGAACCAAGAACAAAAAACGTGATTATTTCAATAGATGCCAAAAAGCATTTGATAAAATTCATGTCCTTTATATAAAAAAATCCTCATCAAACTGAGTATAGAAGGAACATACCTCAAAATAAAGGCCACATATGACAAACCCACAGCTAACATTGTACTAAAAGGGGAAAAATTAAAGGCCTTTCCTCTAAAGTCTGTAACAAGAAGAGGATGCCCATTTTCACCATTTCCACTCAACATAGTACTGGAAGTCCTGACCACAACACTAAGGCAAGAGAAAGAAATAAAACCTAAAGACTTAAAAAAAAAAAACTACTAGAACTGATAAACATTCAGTAAAGTTGTAAGATACAAAATCAACATACAAAAATCAGTAGGATTTATATATGCCACGAGCAAACAATCTGAAATAGGAATCAAGAAAGCAATCTCTTTTACAATAGCTACAAAGAATAGAAAATATCTAGGAATCAATTTAAACAAAGAAGCTAACAATCCATGCAAGGAAAACTATAAAACATTGAGGAAAAAAATTGAAGAGACCACAAAAAAAGGAAAGATATTCCATGCTCATGGGTTGGAAGAATTAATGTTGTTAAACTGACAGTACTACCCAATGCAATTTAAAGATTCAATGCAATCCCTATCAAAATACCAATGACATTCTTCAAAGAAATAGAAAAAAAATCCTAAAGTTTATATGGAACCATGGAAAACCCCAAATAGCCAAAGCAATCCTGAACAACAACGAAAAAAAACCTTTCAGCTCATCACACTTCCTGACTTCAAAATTTACTGCAAAGCTATAGTAACCAAATCAGCATGGTACTCTTATGGGATCCTTAGAGTGTTGCTTCACCAACCAGAAACTCTGTGGCCAGTGGTGCCTTTGCCAGAGTTTTTCTCAGGCCCACTGGGCCCATTCAGCTTGGCAGACTGCACTTGGTTCACTCTACCACCTTGGATCCCATGCCTGTCAAGGGTGAAAGGAGCAACAGGGGGTGTGTGAGTGAGTGAGTGAGCATGAGGTCCAGCCACTGCGCACATCCAGGCGTGCTAACTGCAGCAGGATGGGCAGCTCCAGGAATCAGCACAAGCACCAGCTCCCTGCAAGGCTGTGGCTGGACCAGTCATCCCACAAGCTACTTCCACAGCTGACAGTGGGGAATGTGGTGGGGCCCAGAAGCTTGGAGATGCCAGGAACCGCAGAGCCCCAAAGAGGATGTCACAGCCCTGGCTTAAGGAGCTACTAGATCTGGGATCCCCAAAGGGCTGCAGCTTTTCTTTCATTTTTGTCCCTGCAATATGGTGAGCAAGGGGCATGTATCAGCCCTGTTTGTGTTAGAGCTCTTTCATCCCCGCCATTTGGTGGGTCCTGAGTTCTTGTCCTGCGCCCAGGAAGAATAAGGTACACAGACAAGTGGAGGGTGGGCAAGGCGAATAGGAGCTTTACTGAGTGATAGAACAGCCCAGAGGAGACTCACAGTAGATAGCTTCTCTCTGCAGCCATGGTGTCCTGATGAGTGTTCAGCTCTCAACAGAGAGGAGACCCTGTAATGGGTAGTTCCTGTCTGCAGTTGGTTGCCCCAATATCTGCTGAGTGGTAGCTATATTAGTCTGTTCTCACACTGCTGATAAAGACATACCCAAGACTGGGTAATTTATACAGAAAAAGAGATTTAATGGAATCACAGTTCCACATGGCTGGGGAGGCCTCACAATCATGGTGGAAGGCTAAAGTCATGTCTTACATGGCAGCAGCAAGAGAGAATGAGAGCCAAATGAAAGGGGTTTTCCCTTATAAAACCATGAGAGAACAGTATGGGGGAAACTGCCCCCATTATTCAATTATCTCCCACCAAGTCCCTCCCACAATATGTGGGAATTCTGGGAGATACAATTCAAGATGAGATTTGGGTGGGGACACACCCAAACCATATCATTCCACACCTGGCCCCTCCCAAATCTCATGTTATCACATTTCAAAACCAATCATACCTTCCCAACAGTCCCCCAAAGTCTTAACTCATTTCAGCATTAATCTAAAAGTCCATAGTCCAAAGTCTCATCTGAGACAAGGCAAGTCCCTTCCACCTATGAGCCTATAAAATCCCAAAGCATGTTACTTCGTAGATTCAATGAGAGTACAGGCATTGGGTAAATACAGCCATTCCAAATGGGAGAAATTGGCAAAGACAAAGGGCTACAGGCCCCATGCAAGTCCAAAATTCAGTGGGGCAGTCAAATCTTAAAGCTCTGAAATGATCTCCTTTGACTCCATGTCTCACATTCAGGTCATGCTGATACAAGAGGTGGGTTCTATGGTCTTGAGCAGCTGCACCCCTGTGGCTTTGCAGGGTACAGCAGCCCTCCTGGCTGCTTTCACAGGCTTGTGTTGAGTGTCTGTGGCTTTTCCAGGCACACAGTGCAAGCTGTTGATGGATCTACCATTTTGGGGTCTGGAGGATGGTAGCCCTCTTCTCACTAGGCAGTGCCCCAGTGAAGACTCTTGTGTGGGGGCTTCAACCCCACATTTCCCTTCTGCACTGCCCTAGCAGAGGTTTCCCATTAGTGGAACCACCCCATTAGGGCTCCACCCTGCAGCACACCTCTGGCCTGGATATCCAAGCATTTCCATACATCCTCTGAAATCTAAGTGGAAGTTCTCAAACCACGATTATGATTTCTGTGCACCCACAGGCTCAACACCACATGGAAGCTGCCAAGGCTTGGGGTTTGCACTGTCTGAAGCCATGGCCCAAGCTGTACCTTCATCCTTTTAGCCACAGCTAAAGTAGCTGGAACACAGGGCACTAAGTTCCTAGGCTGCACACAGCAGGGGTACCCTGGGTCCTGTCCACAAAACCATTTTTTTTTCCTCCTAGGCCTCCGAGCCTGTGATGGGAGGGGCTGCTGTGAATACCTCTGACATGCCTTAGAGACATTTTTCCCATTGTCTTGGGGATTCACATTTGGCTCCTTGTTACTTATGCAAATTTCTGGAGCCAGCTTGACTTTATCCTCAGAAAATAGATTTTTCTTTTCTGTCGCATTGTCAGGCTGCAAATTTTCTGAACTTTTATGCTTTGTTTCTCTTGTAAAACTGAATGCTTTTAACAGCACCCAAATCACCTCTTGAGTGCTTTGCTGCTTAGAAATTTGTTCTTCCAGATACCCTAAATCATCTCTCTCAAGTTCAAAGTTCCACTAATCTCTAGGGCAGGGGCAAAATGCTGCCAGTCTCTTTGCTAAAACACAGCAAGAGTCACCTCTACTCCAGTTCCCAACAAGTTCCTCATCTCCATCTGAGACCACCTCAGCCTGGATTTCATTGTCTATATGATTATCAGCATTTTGGGCAAAGCCATTCAACAAGTCTCTAGGAGGTTCCAAACTTTCCCACATTTTCCTGTCTTCTTCTGAACCTTCCAAACTGTTCCAACCTCTGCCTGTTACCGAGTTCCAAAGTCGCTTCCACATTTTGGGGTATCTTTACAGCAGCACCCCACTCCCAGTACCAACTTACTGTATTCATCTGTTCTCACATTACTGATAAAGACATACCCAAGACTGGGTAATTTATAAAGAAAAATAGGTTTAATGGACTCACAATCATTGTGGAAGGTGAAAGGCACTTCTTACACGGTGGTGGCAAGACAGAATGAGAGCCAAGTGAAAGGGGTTTCCCCTTATAAAACCATCAGATCTCATCAGGCTTATTCACTACCATGAAAACGGTATGGGGGAAACCACCCCCATGATTCAATTATCTCCCACTGGGTCCCTCCCAAAATATATGGGAATTATGAGAGCTACAATTCAAGATGAGATTTGGGTGGGGACACAGCCAAACCATATCAGTAGCTCCTTTCCACAGCTGGTTGTCCTGACGTCTCTTCAGCTCTCAGCAGAGAGGAGACCCTAGGGTGAGTAGCTCCTCTCTGCGACTAGTCATCCTGTCATCTCCCTGAGCCTGGCTGAGTACAGGGTTTTTATGGACTTCAAAGAGGAGAAAGTGCATGCTGAATGGTCCATAGGCGGCCATGGGAGGGCCTGGAAAAAGCACTGTAAGTTCCCACTTTGGTATGTGGGACTGGCAGCCCGACCCCCAGGCTTCAGGCCTTCCCCAGCTTGAAAGTGAGGCTTCACTGGGGACCTGCCCCTTTCTGCCCCAGATCCTGTCTGCCTCCTGCCACTGTTCATGGCACCTAGGCTGTTCATGCCGGGAGGGAACCTGCAAGTCAGTACTGAGCTGCCCTCACCTCCCCCTCAGCCTCCCTCCCATGCTCATTGGTGCCCAAAGTCCAGAGGGGGCCAAAGTGGCAGGGAGCTAGCATGTCAGCATGGCCCCAAGCATGCACATACCCAAGTCGGTTATGACAGCCCCTGGGCTCAGCCTTAACTTTGTTCCAAGATTTGAGCAGGCACCAGGAGCAGGCATTTGTGAGTTTGCAGGAGCAGGGGGACTTTCCTGGGCCCCCAAGAGCACAGGGATGTCCAGGTCCACAGCTGCAGTTTGGGTGGCTGCAGCTGCACCTGGGAGGGCAGGGCTCCTGCCTGCTTCTAGCCCCTAAAAGCACAGGGATGCCTGGGTCCATAACTACGGCTGGGCAGCTGCAGCTACACCCTGGGAGCATGAAGCTCCTGCCCTGTCAACTCACAAGGGGGTGAGGCTTCTGCCTGTTCCCAGCTCCTACAGCTCCATGGAGCATGCAGCCCCAGCCGTGCCTCCCCAACTGCAGCCAGTGTTATGGCAGTGGCCACTCTAGACAGGCCACCACTGCCATCAGTACTGACATAAAAACAGACATGTAGACCGATAGAACAGAATAGAGAACCCAGATATAAATCTATGCATTTACAGTAGCTCATTTTCAACAAAGACACCAAGAACATACAATTGGAAAAGGGCAGTCTCATCAATATATGGTGCTGGGAAAACTGGATAACAGATGCAGAAGAATGAAACTAGACACCTAACTTCTCACCATACCACCAAAAAAAAAAATGGATTAAAGACATAAACTTAAGACCTCAAACTATGAAAATACTAGAAGAAAACATTGGAGAAATGCTCCAGAAAATTAGTCTTGGCAAAGATTTTTGGGGTAAGACCTCAAAATCACAGGCAACCAAAGCAAGAACAGATAAATGACATTACATCAAGCTGAAAAGCTTCCATAGAAAAAAACAAAAACAGAGACAAAAAACAATTAACAAAGTGAAGAGACAATCCACAGAATAGGAAAAAATTTTTGCAAACTACCCATCTGACAAGGGATTAATAATCAGATTATATAAGGAGCTCAAACAACTCAGCAAAAAAAAAAAAGGTAAAAGATCTGAGTAGACTGCTCAAAAGAAGACCTATAAATGGCTAACAGGTATATGAAAACATGCTCAACATCACTAATCTTAGAGAAATGCAAATTAAAACTATAAGGAGACAGCTCAACCCAGTTAAAATGGCTTTTATCTATAAGACAGGCAATAACAGATGCCAGCAAGGATCTGGAGAAAGGGGAACCCTCATACACTGTTGGTGGGAGGTGCCTCAAAAAACTGAAAATACAACTACCATATGATCCAGCAATTCCAGTAATTGGTATATAGCCAAAAAAAAAAAAAAGAAATCAATGTGTCCAAAAGACATCTGCACTCCCATGTTTATTGCAGCACTATTCACAGTAGCCAAAATATGGAATCAACCTAAGGGCCAGGCAATGGATGAATGGATAAAGAAAATGTGGTACATATACATAATGGACTACTATTCAGCTATAAAAAAAGAATGAAATGATGTCATTTGCAGCAACATGGATGGAATTGAAGGCCATTATGTTCAGTAAAATAACCCAAGCACAGAAAGGCAAATATCTCATCCATATGTAATAGCTTAAAAAGTGGATCTCATGAAAATGGAGAATAGATTGGTGGTTACCAGAGGCTGAGAGGGGAAAGGGGGAAGGAGGATGAATAGAAGTTGGTTAATGGGTACAAATATACAGCTTGATAGAAGAAATAAGACCTAGTGTTAGATCAGCAGAGTGACTATAGTTTATAGTAATCCATTGTATATTTCAAAACAGCTAGAAGAGAAGAATTGAAATTGTTCTAGCATAAAGAAAAGACAAATATTTAAGGTGATGGATATCCCAATTATATTGATTTGATCTTTACAAATTATATGAATGTATTAAATTGCCACATGTTGCCCAAAAAAAGTACATCTATTATGCATCAATTTTAAAGAAAGAAGTAAAAGATGGTGCCTTTTATTGTTCTAGAATTTGCCTTTTTCTACATGTACTCGCTGGTTGAATTCATCTGCTTATCTACAGTTACCACTTGTAGGCTGTTTAATCCAAAGTCTATCTTCTATCTTAATTTTTTTCTGAGACCAAACTTGTACGTTAATTTGTTTATTTTCATTCAGTTCAAAATGTTTTATAATTTTCATGTGGTTTCTTTGATGCATGATTTAAAAATGTGTTTCTTAATTTCTAAACAGAAAGGGTTTTTTTCTAGTTATGTCTTTGGGAATGCTTTGTACCTAAATTACATTATGGTCAGAGTATTTTTTGTGCATATGTTAGATATATTAATTATACTGTTTGAATCATCGATATCTGTACGGATTTTTCCCCTTGTTCTACCAATTACCGAAAGAGAGATGTTAAAATCTCCGTCTCTAGGCAACAATTGTTCTGCAAACACACACACACATCAAATAAACTCTCCCTCTATGACTGTCAATGTGTTTATTTCTCCTTTTAGTTCTGTCCATTTTATTTTGAGGTTATGTTATTAGGCACAAATTCAATCTTATGTCTTCCTGATTTCATCATAAAAGTTCCTTTACATCACTACTAGTGCTTTTTGTTCTAAAATCTAATTATTATGACTATACTACATTAGCTTTATTTTAGTTAGTGTTTGTGAGAGGTCCCACTACTCTTTTTTCAATCTTTCTATATCTTTATGTCTTCGATGTTTATTTTGTAAACCTATAGTTGGGCTTTGTTTTATTGTCCAGTTTGACAATCTTTGTCCTCTAACTGGAACATTTAGTCCATTAACAATGTAATAATTAAAATATATTTGTGTTTACATTTATTATCTTATTTCATATTTTCTATTTGTCCTGCCTATTCAATGTTTCTTCTCCTTCTTTTCTTTTTCTGTTACTTTTATTATTTGTTGTTGGTTTTTCTCCTAGGATCGAAAGTCAAATGCTATTTCTTTTGTTTTTACCTTAGGAATTACAACATGCAAACTTAGCTTATCAAAGTACAAAGCTAATCAATACTTACAGTCTTTCCCCAAAGACCCTAAATTATTTTATTCCATTTACTCTTCCCTTGAATTATGTTTATCATGTAATTCTATATTTTTTAACTCCAAAGAATACCAATTTCTACCATTTTTCTTTTTCTTTCTTTCAGATTTACTCATATATTTACTATTTTCTTTACTCTTTGATGTATCTTTCATCTCAGACCTTATATCATTTTCCTTTGGCCTGAAATATATCTTTTAGAATTTCTTTTGTTGAAGTTCTCTTAGTGACAAACTCAATTTTTTTTATAGTGATTACTGAGTTATATTAGGAGCTTATTTAAGATAATATCTTTTTTTTTGCTTTTTTTTTTTTTTTTTTTTACTTTAAGTTCTAGGGTACATGTGCACAACGTGCAGGTTTGTTACATATGTATACATGAGCCATGTTGCGCAAACTCAATTTTTGTTTCCTTGCTTGCTTATTCATTTGTCTGAAAATATTTTTATTTGGCCTTCAATCTTAAAGGATATTTTATCTGGATGCAGAAGTCTAGGGGAGTTATTTTCTTTCCAACCACAATGCCAGTCCCCTGTCCTCTGACTCTCATTGCTGTTAGGAAGCCAGCTTTCTATCTAACTGCCTTTTGCTTTTGAAAGTGAGCTGAATTTTGTTTAGTGTTCCTTAGTTCTACTAATCATGTGTTGTGATATGGATTTCCTTTTATTCATCTTTCTTGAAATTCATTGTTTATTCAATTTGTAGATTAGCGCCTTTCATCAATTCTGAAAAATTCTTAGCCATAATCTTGTAAAATATTGCATCTACCCCATTCTCTCTTTTCTCTCATTCTAGAATTACAAGTAAATATTATATGTTTTCACTCTATCTTCCGTGTCTCTTTAGCATTTCCTTGATATTTTTAATCTTTGTATCTGTTTATGCTTCATTCTATGTGATTTCTTTTCATCTCTTCATGTATGTCTAATTTACTTTTCTACTTATCCATTGAGTTTTTGTTTTAAATATTTTCTTGTATTTTTTATTTTATATATAAAATTACATATCTTAGGTCAGGTGCGTTGGTTCATGCCTGTAATCCCAGCACTTTGGGAGGCTGAGGCAGGTGGATTGCTTGAGCCCAGGAGCTTCAGACCAACCTGGGCAACATGGTGAAACCCAGTCTCTACAAAAAATACAAAAATTAGCTGGGCATGGTGACACATGCCTGTGATCCCAACTACATGAGAGGCTGAGGTGGGAGGATGGCTTGAGCCCAGTAGGTGGAAGTTGCAGTGAGTTAAGATTGCGCCACTGTCCTCCAGCCTGGGCGACAGAGCAAAACTCTTTTTAAAAAGAAATAATATATATTTAATTTCTATATATTTGATTTTTCATTGTGTGTATTTAAAAAATTATATATTTTATTTCTAAAAGTTGGATATATTCTTTTTCAAATCTGCTATGTCTTAAAGTTTTCTATTTCCTGCAGACATTTTCAAGTTTATCTGTTACTGCTTTAAGCAAAGTAAACATAGCTGTTTTATACTTGTGTATGACAATTCTGGTAACTAAAGTCTTGATAGGTTTCTTCTTTTTTCTTTTTTTAATTTTTATACTTTAAGTTCTAAGGTACATGTGCACAATGTGCAGGTTTGTTACATAGGCATACATGAGCCATGTTGGTTTGCTGCACCCATCAACTCGTCATTTACATTAGGTATTTCTCCTAATGCTATTCCTCCCCCAGACCCCCACCCCGCAACAGGCCTTGGTGTGTGATGTTCCACTCTGTGTATCCATGTGTTCTCATTGTTGAACTCCCACTTATGAGTGAGAACATTTGGTGTTTGGTTTTCTGTTTTTGTGGTATTTTGCTGAGAATGATGGTTTCCAGCTTCATCCATGTCCCTGCAAAGGACATGACCTCATCCGTTTTTATGGCTGCATAGTATTCCATGGTGTATATGTGCCACATTTTCTTTATCCAGTCTATTATTGATGGACATTTGAGTTGGTTCCAAGTCTTCGCTATTGTGAATAGTGCTGCAATAAACATACGTGTGCATGTGTCTTTATAGTAGAATGATTTATAATCCTTTGGGTATATACCCAGTAATGGGATTGCTGGGTCAAATGGTATTTCCAGTTCTAGATCCTTGAGGAGTCCCCACACTGACTTCCACAGTGGTTGAACTAATGTACACTCCCACCAACAGTGTAAAAGCATTCCTATTTCTCCACATCCTCTCCAGCATCTGTTGTTTCCTGACTTTTTAGTGATCACCATTCTAACTGGCGTGAGACGGTATCTCATTGTGGTTTTGATTTGCATTTCTCTGATGACCAGTGATAATGACCATTTTTTCATATGTCTGTTGGCTGAATAAATGTCTTCTTTGGAGAAGTGTCTATTCATATCCTTCACGCACTTTTTGATGGGGTTGTTTGTTTTTCTTCCTTGTAAATTTGTTTAAGTTCCTTGTAGATTCTGGATATTAGCCCTTTGTCAGATGGATAGATTGCACAAATTTTCTCCCATTCTGTAGGTTGCCTGTTCACTCTGATGATAATTTCTTTTGCTGTGCAGAAGCTCTTTAGTTTAATTAGATCCCATTTGTCAATTTTGGCTTTTGTTGCCATTGCTTTTGGTGTTTTAGTCATGAGGTGTCTCCCCATGCCTATGTCCTGAATGGTATTGCCTAGGTTTTCTTCTAGGCTTTTTATGGTTTTAGGTCTAACGTTTAAGTCTTTAACCCATCTTGAGTTAATCTTTGTATAAGGTGTGAGGAAGGGATCCAGTTTCAGCTTTCTACATATGGCTAGCCAGTTTTCCCAGCACCATTTATTAAATAGGGACTCCTTTCCCCATTTCTTGTTTTTGTCAGCTTTGTCAAAGAGCAGATGGTTGTAGAGGTGTGGTGTTATTTCTGAGGCCTCTGTTCTGTTCCATTGGTCTATATCTCTGTTTTTGGTACCAGTACCATGCTGCTTTGGTTAGTGTAGCCTTGTAGTCTAGTTTGAAATCAGGTAGTGTGATGCCTCCAGCTTTGTTCTTCTTGCTTAGGATTGTCTTGGCTATGCAGGCTCTTTTTTGGTTCCATATGAAATTTAAAGTAGCTTTTTTCCAATTCTGTGAAGAAAGTCAGTGGTAGTTTAAAGAGGATAGCATTGAATCTATAAATTACCTTGGGCAGCATGGCCATTTTTACGATATTGATTCTTCCTATCCGTGAGCATGGAATGTTCTTCCAGTTGTTTGTGTCCTCTTTTATTTCACTGAGCGGTGGTCTGTAGTTCTCCTTGAAGAGGTCCTTCACATGCCTTGTCAGTTGGATTCCTAGGTATTTTATTCTCTTTGAAGCAGTTGTGATGGGAGTTCACTCATGATTTGGCTCTGCATTTGTTATTGGTGTATAGGAATGCTTGTGATTTTTGCACATTGATTTTGTATCCTGAGACTTTGCTGAAGTTACTTATCAGTTTAAGAAGATTTTGGGCTGAGACGATGGGGTTTTCTAAATATACAATCATGTTATCTGCAAACAGAGACAATTTGACTTCCTCTTTTCCTAAATGGATATGCTTATTTCTTTCTCCTGCCTGATTGCCCTGGCCAGAACTTCCAACACTATGTGGAATAGGAGTGGTGAGAGAGGGCATCCCTGTCTTGTGCTGGTTTTCAAAGGGAATACTTCCAGTTTTTGCAAATACAGTATGATATTGGCTGTGGGTCTGTCATAAATAGCTCTTATTATTTTGAGATATGTTCCATCAATACCTAGTTTATTGAGAGTTTTTAGCATGAAAGGCTGTTGAATTTTGTCAAAGGTCTTTTCTGCATCTATTGAGATAATCATGTGGTTTTGTCATTGGTTCTGTTTATGTGATGCATTATGTTTATTGATTTGCATATGTTGAACCAGCCCTGCATCCCAGGGATGAAGCCAACTTGATTGTAGTGGATAAGCTTTTTGATGTGCTGCTGGATTCGGTTCACCAGTATTTTATTCAGGATTTTCTAATCCATGTTCGTTCATGGATATTGGCCTAAAATTCTCTTTTTTTGTTGTGTCTCTGCCAGGCTTTGATATCAGGATGATGCTGGCCTCATAAAATGAGTTAGGGAGGATTCCCTTTTTTTCTATTGATTGGAATAGTTTCAGAAGGAATGGTACCAGCTCCTCTTTGTACCTCTGGTAGGATTCAGCTGTGAATTCATCTGGTCCTGGACTTTTTTTGACTGGTAGGCTATTGATTACTGCCTCAATTTCAGAACGTGTTATTGGTCTATTCAGAGATGCAACTTCTTCCTGGTTTAGTCTTGGGAGGATGTATGTGTCCAGGAATGTATCCATTTCTTCTAGATTTTCTCGTTTATTTGCATAGAGGTATTTATAGTATTCCCTGATGGTAGCTGTATTTCTGTGGGATTGGTGGTGAGATCCCCTTTATCATTTTTTATTGCATCTATTTGATTCTTCTCTCTTTTCTTCTTTATTAGTTTTGCTAACAGTCTATTTTGTTGATCTTTTCAAAAAACCAGCTCCTGGATTCACTGATTTTTTTGAAGGGTTTTTTGTGTCTCTATTTCCTTCAGTTCTGCTCTGATCTTAGTTATTTCTTGTCTTCTGCTAGCTTTTGAATTTGTTTGCTGTTGCTTCTCTAGTTCTTTTAATTGTGATGTTAGGGTGTCAATTTTAGATCTTTCCTGCTTTCTCTTGTGGCCATTTAGTTCTATAAATTTCCCTTTACACACTGCTTTAAATGTGTCCCAGAGATTCTGGTACGTTGTGTCTTTGTTCTCATTGGTTTCAAAGAACATCTTTACTTCTGCCTTCATTTCGTTATTTACCCAGTAGTCATTCAGGAGCGGGTTGTTCAGTTTCCATGTAGTTATGCAATTTTGAGTGAGTTTTTCAATCTTGAGTTCTAGTTTGATTGCACTGTGGTCTGAGAGACAGTTTGTTGTGATTTCTGTTCTTTTATATTTGCTGAGGAATGTTTTATTTCCAATTATGTGGTCAATTTTAGAATAAGTGTGATGTGCTGAGAAGAATGGATATTCTTTTGATATGGGGTGGAGAGTTCTGTAGATGTCTATTAGATCTGCTTGGTCCAGAGCTGAGTTCAAGTCCTAGATATCTTTGTTAAGTTTCTGTCTCATTGATCTGTCTAATGTTGACAGTGGAGTGTTAAAGTCTGCCATTATTATTATTGTGTGGGAGTCTAAGTCTCTTTGTATGTCTCTAAGAACTTGCTTTATGAATCTGGGTGCTCATGTTTTGGGTGCATATATATTTAGCAGTTAGCTCTTCTTGTTGAATTCATCCCTTTACCATTATGTAATGGCCTTCTTTCTCTCTTTTGATCTTTTTTGGTTTAAAGTCTGTTTTATAAGAGACCAGGATTTCAACCCCTGCTTTTTTTTGCTTTCCATTTGCTTGGTAGGTCTTCCTCCATCCCTTTATTTTGAGTCTATGTGTGTTTCGCATGTGAGATGGGTCTCCTGAATGCAGCACACTGATGGGTCTTGACTCTTTATCCAATTTGCCAGTCTGTGTCCTTTAATTGGGGCATTTAGCCCATTTACATTTAAGGTTAATATTGTAATGTGTGAATTTGATCCTGTCATTGTGATTCTAGATGATTATTTTGCCCATTAGTTGATGCAGTTTCTTCATAGTGTCGATGGTCTTTACAATTTGGTATGTTTTTGCAGTGGCTGGTACTGGTTTTTCCTTTTCATATTTAGTGCTTCCTTCAGGAGCTCTTGTAAGGTAGGCCTGGTGGTGACAAAATCTCTCAGCATTTGTTTGTCTTTAGAGGATTTTATTTCTCCTTCACTTATAAAGCTTAGTTTGGCTGGATATGAAATTCTGGGTTAGAAATTCTTTTCTTTAAGAATGTTGAATATTGGCCCCCACTCTCTTCTGGCTTGTAGGGTTTCTGCCGAGAGATCCACTGTTAGTCTGATGGGCTTCCCTTTGTGGGTTACCCAACCTTTCTCTCTGGCTTCCCTTAACAATTTTTTCCTTCATTTCAACCTTGGTGAGTCTGACGATTATGTGTCTTGGGATTGCTCTTCTTGAGAAGTATCTTTGTGGTGGTCTCTGTATTTCCTGAATTTGAATATTAGCCTGCCTTGCTAGGTTTGGGAAGTTCTGGATAATATCCTGAAAAGTGTTTTCCAACTTGGTTCCATTCTCCCTGTCACTTTCAGATACACCAATCAAACGTATATTTGGTCTTTTCACATAGTCCCATATTTCTTGAAGGCTTTGTTCATCTCTTTTCGCCCTTTTTTCTCTAGTCTTATCTTCTTGCTTTATTTCATCGAATTGATCTTCATTTTCTGATATCCTTTCTTCCACTTGATTGATTTGGCTATTGATACTTGCGTATGCTTCACAAAGTTCTCATGCTGTGTTTTTCAGCTCCATCAGGTCATTTATGTTCTTCTCTAAACTGATTATTCTAGTTAGCAATTTTTCTAACCTTTTTTCAAGGTTCTTAGCTTCCTTGCATTGGGTTAGTACACGCTCCTTCAGCTTGGAGGAGTTTGTTATTACCCACCTTCTGAAGCCTACTTCTGTCAATTCTTCAAACTCATTCTCCGTCCAGTTTTATTCTGGACGGTTTTGTTCTCTTTGCTGGCAAGGAGTTGTGATCCTTTGGAGGAGAAGAGGCACTCTGATTTTTGTAATTTTCAGCCTTTTTATGCTGTTTTTTCCCCATCTTCACTGATTTATCTAACTTTGGTCTGTGATGTTGGTGACTTTTGGATGGGTTCTCTGAGCGGACATCCTTTTTTTTTTATGTTGATACTATTCCTTTCTGTTTGTTAGTTCTCCTTCTAACAGTCAGGCCACTCTGTTGCAGGTGTGCTGGAGTTTGCTGGAGGTCCACTCCAGACCCTATTTGCGTGGGTATTACCAGTGGAGGCTGCAGAACAACAAAGATTGCTGCCTGTTCCTTCCTCTGGAAGCTTTGTCCTAGAGAGACACCTGCCAGATGCCAGCAAGAGCTCTCCCATATGAGGTGTCTGTCAGCCCCTACTGGGAGGTGTCTCCCAATCAGGATACACAGAACTCAAGGACCCACTTGAGGAGGCAGTCTGTCCCTTTTCAAAGCTTGAACGCTGTGCTGGGAGATCTGCTGCTCTCTTCAGAGCTGCCAGGCAGGGACGTTTAAGTCTGCTGAAGCTGTGCCCACAGCCATCCTTTCCCCCAGGTGCTGTTTCCCAGGGAGATGGGGGTTTTATCTGTAAGTCCCTGAGTGGGTCTGCTACCTTTTTTTCAGAGATGCCCGGCCCAGAGAGGAGGAATCTAGAGAGGCAGTCTGGCCGCAGCAGCCTTGCTGAGCTGTGGTGGGCTCTGCCCAGTTCAAACTTCCTGGAGGCTTTGTTTACACTCTGAGGGTAAAAACACCTACTCAAGCCTCAGCAATGGTGGGCGCCCCTCCCCCCACCAAGCTCGACCATCTCTGGGCGACCTCAGACTGCTGTGCTAACAGCGAGAATTTCAAGCCAGTGGATCTTAGCTTGCTCTCCATGGGCATGGGAACTGCCAAGCCAGACTGCTTGGATCCCTGGCTTCAGCTCCCTTTCCAGGGAAGTGAACGGTTCCATCTCGCTGGTGTTCCAGGTCCCACTGGTGTATGAAAAAAAGAAACTCCTGCAGCTAGTTCAGTGTCTGCCCAAACGGCTGTCCAGTTTTGTGCTTGAAATCTAGGGCCCTGGTGGCGTAGGCCCCTGAGGGAATCTCTGCTCTGCTGGTTGTGAAGACCATGGGAAAAGTGCAGTATCTGGGCCAGAGTGCACCGTTCCTCCTGGTACAGTCTCTCACGGCTTCCCTTGACTGGGGGAGAGAAATCCCCTGACCCCTTTTGCTTCCCGGGTGAGGCAATGCCCCACACTGCTTCAGCTCACCCTCCATGGGCTGCACCCACTGTCCAACCAGTCCCAATGAGATGAACATGGTACCTCAGTTGGAAAGGCAGAAATCACCCACCTTCTGTGTTGATCTCCCTGGGAGCTGCAGACCAGAGCTGTTCCTATTTGGCCATCTTGCCAGCCACCCCACTTTCTGCTAATCTTTCGAGTCAATAACCATTCATTGTTGAGCACATACTTATGTGGTAGGCCCTGTGCCAGGTTCTTTTATTTACTAAAAATATTCAGCAAATTACAGTTCCAGATTGTACCTGGCACTGTACTAGGTTGAAGACAATTATGCCCTCAAGAATCTCATATGCTGTTAGGTGATATCACATACATTACATCATTTAACTCACATAAAATCCCGTGAAGTAGATATTGTTATCTCCATGGCCTCTACTTTCTTATCTGCAAAAAAAGTAACAATATCTCTTAAGGCTACTATGAGAATTAAATAAGATAATGACTATGAACATGGTACTTGCTCTCAAGTTCAGCGCTTCTCCCACAGTACCACACCTGCTAGTACCAGCATTTTCTGTTTGCTTCCTTCTGCCCCTTTATTATTCATATACCATTTTGAATTTCCACCTGCTTTATAGTTGTAATATCTTTACTCAATTTCAATTCCTCACTTTCACCATGACCTTTCCCTGTCTTTCTCCCTCTGTTAAAATTTAAGCTTTCCGTTGTCTTTTCTTTCACCACCCAAGATGCTAAAAGGAAATAAGACCAAGGGGAAGAAGATGGCTGGGGCCCCTGCTGTCGTGAAGAAGCAGGAAGCCAAGAAAGTGGTGAATCTCCCCTGTTTGAGAAGAGGCCTAAGAATTTTAGCACTGGACAGGACATCCACCCCAAGGGGATCTCACTCACTTTGTCAAATGGCCTCACTATATTAGGTTTCAGCAGCAAAGAACTATCCTCTATAGGTCACTGGAAGTGCCTCTTGTGATTAACCAGTTTACCCAGGCCTTGGACCTCCAAACAGCTACTCAGCTTCTTAAGCTGGCCCACGAGTACAGACCAGTGACAAAGCAAGAGAAGAAGCAGGAACTGTTGGCCCATGCTGACAGGAACGCTGCCAGCAATGGAGACATCCCCACTAAGAGATCACCTGTCCTTCAAGCAGGGGTTAATACTGTCACCAACTCAATGGTGAACAAGAAGTCTCAGCTGGTGCTGACTGCACATGATGTGGATCCCATCAAGCTGGTTGTCTTCCTGCCAGCCCTGTGTGTTGTAAAATGGGGGTCCCTTGCTGCATTATCAAAGAGAAGGCAAGGCCGGGAAGTTTAGTCCACAGGAAGACCTGCATCATTGTCACCTTCACACAGGTTAAATGGAAAAACAAAGGAGCTTTAGCTAAACTTTGGGAGCTTCAGGATCAATTACAATGACAGATATAATGAGATCCGCCATCAATGGGGAGGCAACATCCTGAGTCCAAAATCTGTGGCTCACAATGCCAAACCAGAAAAGACAAAGGCTAAAAAACATGCCACTAAGCTTAGTTAAATGCACACTGTTGAGTTTTCTGTACAGAAAGATAATAAAAAATTCTCCTTCAGCCAAAAAAAAATTCAAGCTTTCTTTTCTGACCTCTTATGCCCTACATCCCCACCCAACTGAAAGTATTTTTTTTGAAAGAATGCCTTACTACTGAAACACTGTCCATTGGTGCTATGATTTGAATGTGTTTCCTCCAAAAGTCAGGTGTTGCCAATGTGATAGTATTAAGAGGCGGGATCTGTAGGAGGTGATTAGGCCATGGGTTTCCTCCCTCATGAACAGAATTAAGTCACATATAAAAGAGGCTTCACGTAGCATTTAGCTAGCTTTCCAACTTGTCCTTTCATCATGTGAGGATGCAGCAAAAAGGCCCTCACCAGAAACCAGATATGAGCACCTTGATCTTGGACTTACCAGACCCCAGAATTATGAGAAATAAATTTTATTTTATTTATCATAGGTATAAATTACCTAGTCTCAGATTTTTTTTTGTTACAGCAGCCCAAAGTGGATTAAGACAATGAGAATGTAATTGGTATTAATTATGTGGAAAATAAATTGGCATTATTTATGAAAATTTTAAATTGATGTGCTCTTTTAAAAGCAGCAATCCCACTTCTAGGAATTTATCTCACAAATACACTCATATACGAGAAAGTATAAAAGAAAAATATTCCATAAAGCATTGTTTGCAATAACAAAATAGTAAAACAAATATCTGTCAAGATACACACATAATTTAGTATGCATAGAATATTGCTGGAAGAATATAAAAAACGATTTAAAAATTAGAGATAGTGTATATAGTATTTTTATAAATACATAAATACATTTCATAAGTTTATAATATTTTAAAAACTAGTCACCTTCAAAGCCAAATGTGGTGGAATGCACCCGTAATCCCAGCTACTTTGGAGGCTGAGGCAAGAGGATAACTTGAGCTCAGGAGTTTGGCGGCTTGGGCACATAGCAAGACCCTGTCTCCAAAAAAAAGAAAAAAAAAAACTGAGCCCAGGAGCTAAAGACTGGCCTCAACAAGATGGCAAGACCCCATCTCTACAAAAAATGAAAATGAAAATGTTAGCCAGGCACAATTGCACAAGTCTTTAATCTCAGCTACTTAAGAGGCTGAGGCAGGAGGATCCCTTGAGCCCAAGAGTTTGACATGGCAGTGAGCTATGATCATGCCACTGCACTTTTGCCTGGGTGACAAAGTAAGACCTCATCTCTTAAAAAAAACAAGGCAAAACAAAAACCTGACACTTAATATTTTTCACAGTTTTGAACAGTTAAAAAAACACTAATCACCTTCAGATAATGATATAGAACCAATTTATTATGTTGATAAGTGGTAAAAAGGGAAAAAAATTAAAAATTTATCTTGCTTTTCTCTCATGAATTGTACCATTGGATAACCAAATAGGTGAAGGGAAGTTCTCTTTATAAAAATATTTTAATTAATGCGTATATTAAATGGTAGAAATGGAATATTACCATTTTGTAACCCCCAATAAATAATGGATGCACTCAATGAGCATCAATGGTTGCTAACATTCCAAAGAGAGACAAGAAGATATATGCTTTCTGATGGAAGAATATACCACTTCCTATAATCTTCGCAAAGGGATCAAACATGAGTATACTCACTCTGCATCCAGCTGTCAATATGAAAAATATACAACTGACAGAACATGCAGACCTCCACCATAAGTATAAAATCAGCAAAATCCAGACTGTGAGAAACTGCAGGTCGAACAGTTCACATTCTTCCACAGATGATTGTAAGGGAAAGAAAGAGATATATACTAAAATTATTTAAAATGTATATTAGTTGTTTTTTTTTGAATGGGCAAGATTAAACTTAAGTGCCTTGAGATGTACATTTGGGTGCATCACTTCGTTGATGACTATGAAGGTGAAAGTAGCCATTACTTTGAGGTGGAAAGAAGAGATTCTGGGGTGGCTGGCAAAGTTCTATTTCCTGATACAAATACAAGGGTGTTTACTTTATAATAGTTCACTAAATAATACACTTTTTCTGTATTCATGTTTTAGTTCATATTAAAGATGTTTAAAGATAATTTTTTTGAAAAAAAGGAATATGCATTATACAGAGGGAAGCAAAAGACTCTAATATGTGGAGCCTCTCCCTCTGAGCCATCTCTTAGATATTTTACATACTTGCTCATTTATTCCTTATAAGTAACCTATGAGGACTGAGGAAAATATTTTTGTAAACTTTGTAAACTGAGTTTACAGAGGTTGAGTAACTTCCTCAAGGCTAAGGCCATGTCACTAATAAGTGGCAGAACCAGAGCTCTAATTTTTCCAGTAGTCCGCACTGCCACTCATGAGGCTAAAGGAGAATGCTGCATGAACCCTCATCTCTCAAGCTAGACATTTCTCTGTGAAACACCTTCCTTCCTGTTGACCAATGTCTGCCACTACTTGAATAACTTAAGGTCAAGCATAGGTTAGGTATTCTGCAGTGGTTTTCTCTGATCTATCACTTGCTTTTCAGCCTAATTTGTGATGTGATTAGAGAAAGTTGCCTCCAAGGGAGAAACATAAATTCACCTGTAAAAAAAAATCACACCTTTCCTCTAATAAGATCCCTTTATGTGCCAAGCCGAAGTGCATGACCACTTGGCCCTTCCGTACAGCTCCTTCACAGTCTGAAGCATTTTCTGCTAACTAGAGGCACCAGCTTTGCCAAGACAAGCTGTTTGTCCACCCCTTGCCTGCCTTGAGTGGGAAATGATAACATGACATTGTAAAACACAGGGCTGACCAGCAGCCTTTCATTTGGTGAAAGTAACTGCAAGGGCTCAGAGCTGGGTTAATGGATACAACAGTTCCTGTAATCAGATCCAGGTGCTCTATATACTTGTTATTGATTACGACTTCAATAATTGCAAAATCAACCAATCAAAAGAATCATGAAAAAAATATTATGCAAGACGTCTAAACAGAGGCCCCAAAACCAGCAGTTGCTGGAGAAGTATTTATCACCTTTTTCAAGATCTAAGCTTAGGGTACTGTATGTTTGGCAAAATAGCTATATTTCAGCAGGGCTTAAAGAGATTACTTGTCTCAGGGCTTTCAGTTTGGCCGGTAACAGACGAAGGCAGATTGATTGAAAGCATTTGAACAAATATAAACTTGAACAAGCTGAATGGACATGATTAAGTTAATTAGAGCCGATAAATGCCATTGACAATATCTTATAACTCTTCCTTTATCTTGGAGTATTTCTTTCTTATATAACACAGGGAAGTGGATATGGTGACTCTAATATTAAACCTGTAACTGAGTACCCATTCAGCCTAATTAACTAGACACCATCTCTCAATGGCCTGCTAGATAATTAATGTTTTATTTTATACATGTAATATTACTCATCATTTACTGTATGCCTATTATGTACCAGACACTATGGCATTTACCCTGTATTTTTTGTTTTTTTATTTAACTTTTAAGTTCAGGGGTACATGTGCAGGTTCTTTACATAGGTAAACTTGTGTCATGGGGGGTTTTTGTACAGATTATTTTGTCACCCAGGTATTAAGCATAGTACCCATTAGTTATTTTTCCTGATCCTCTCCCTCCTCCCACCTTCCACCCTCCAATAGGCCCCAGTGTGTGTTGCTCCCCTCCGTGTGTCCATATGTTCTTATCACTTAGCTCCCACTTACAAGTGGGAACATGCCATATTTGGTTTTCTGTTCCTGCATTAGTTTGTTAAGGATAATGGCCTCCAGCTCCGTCTATGTTCCTGCAAAGGACATGACACAATCTCATTCTTTTTTAAGACAGGGTCTGGCTCTGTCACCCAGGCTGGAGTGTGGTGGTGCAATCTCGGCTCACTGCAACCTCTGTCTCCCGGATTCAAGCCATCCTCCCACCTCAGCCTCCCAAATGGCTGAAACTACAAGCACATACCACCATGCCCAGCTAGTTGAGCTCATTCTTTTTTTATGGCTGCATAGTATTCCACGGTATATATATACCACATTTTCTTTATGCAGTCTATCATTGATGGGCATTTAGGTTGATTCCATGTCTTTGGTATTGTGAATAGTGTTGCAATGAACATATGCTTGTGTCTTCATAATAGAATGATTTATATTCCTTTGGGTATATACCCACTAATGGAATTGCTGAGTTGAATAATATTTCTGTCTTTAGGTCTTTGAGGACTTGCCACACTATTTTCCACAATCATCGAACTAATTTACACTCCCACCAACAGTATGTAAGTGTTCCTTTTTCTCTGCACCCTCACCAGCATCTGTTATTTTTTGACTTTTTAATTGCCATTCTGACTGGTATAAGATGGTATCTCATTGTGGTTTTGATTTGCATTTTTCTAATGATCAGTGGTGATGAGCTTTTTTTCATCTGATCGTTGGCCACATATATGTCTTCTTTTGGAACATGTCTGGTCATGTCCTTTGCCCACTTTTTCTTGGGGTTATCTTTTTCTTGTGAATTTACTTAAGTTCCTCATAGATGCTGAATATTAGGCCTTTGTCGGATACATAGTTTGCAAAAATTTTCTCCCATTCGGTAGGTTGTCTGTGCACTGTTGATAGTTTCCTTTGCTGTGCAGAAGCTCTTTAGTTTAATTAGATCCCATGTGTCAATTTTTGCCTTTGTTGCAATTGTTTTTGGTGTTTTCACCATGAGATCTTTGCTCATTCCTATGTTCAAAAAGGTATTGCTTACATTGTCTTCCAGGGTTTTTATAGTTTTTGGTTTTACATTTAATTATTTAATCCATCTTGAGTTAATTTTTATACATGGTATAAGGAAGGGGTCCAGTTTCAATCATCTGCATATAGCTGGCCAGTTATCCAGCACCACTTATTCAATAGGGAATCCTTTCCCCAGTGCTTGTTTTTGTTAGCTTTGTCAAAGATCAGATAGTTGTAGGTGAGCAGCCTTACTTCTGGGTTTTCTATTCTGTTTCATTGGTTTATGTGTCTGTTTTTGTACCAGCACCATGCTGTTTTGCTTACTGTAGCCCTGTAGTTTAGTTTGAAGTCAGTTATTAATAGCATGATGCTTCCAGCTTTGTTCTTTTTGCTTAGTATTGCCTTGGCTATTCAAGCTCTCTCTCTCTTTTTTTTTTTTTTTCTGAGACAGAGTCTCACTCTGTCACCCAGGCTGGAATGCAGTGGCGTGAACTTGGCTCACTACAACCTCTGCCTCCTGGGTTCAAGTGATTCTCCTGCCTCAGCCTCCCAAGTAGCTGGAATTACAGGTGCACACCACCATGCCCGGCTATTTTGTATTTTTAGTAGAGATGGGGTTTCACAATGTTGGCCAGGCTGGTCTCAAACTCCTGACCTCAAGAGATCCACCCACCTTCGCCTCCTAAAGTACTGGGATTACAGGCGTGAGCCACTGCACCCGGTCTTTTTTTTTTTTTTTTTTTCCAGTTTTGTCACCAGGCTGGCGTGCAATGGCATGATCTCAGCCATCTGCAACCTCCGCCTCCTGGGTTCAAGTGATTCTCCTGCCTCAGCCTCCCAAGTAGCTGGGATTACAGGCGTCGGGCCTTTTTTTAATTCCATATGAATTTTAAAATAGTTTTTCCTAGTTCGTGAAGAATGTTAGTGGTAGTTTAATAGGAATAGCCTTGAGTCTATAAATTGCTTTGGGCAGTATGGCCATTTTAACAATATCGATTCTTCCTATCCATGAGCATGGAATGTTTTTCCATTTGTTTGTGCCATCTCTGATTTCTTTGAGCAGTGTTTTGTAGTTCTCCTTGCAGAGATCTTTCACCTCCCTGTTTAGCTGTATTCCTAGGTATTTATTTTATTTTATTTTTGTGGCAGTTGTGAATGGGACTGCATTCCTGATTTGGATCTTGGCTTGACTGTTTTTGATATATAAGAATGTAAGTGATTTTTGCGCCGTCATTTTGTATCCTGAGACTTTGTTGAAGTTAAGGAGCTTTTGGGTGGAGACTATGGGGTTTTCTAGATTAGAATCATGTCATCTGCAAACAGCGATAGTTTGACTTCCTCTCTTCCTATTTGGATGCCCTTTCTTTCTTTCTCTTGCCTGATTGCCGTGGCCAGGACTTCCAATACTATGTTGAATAAGAGTGGTGAGAGAGGGCATCCTTGTCTTGTGCCAGTTTTCAAGGGGAATGCTTCCAGTTTTTGCCCATTCAGTATGATATTGGCTGTGGGTTTTTCATAGATGGCATTTATTATTTTGAGGAATGTTCCTTGGATACCTAGTTTATTGAGATAATCATGCGGCTTTTGTCTTTACTTCTGTTTATATGATGAATCATATTTATTAATTCGTGTATGTTAAACTAAACTTGCATCCAGGGATAAAGCCTACTGGATCGTTGTGGATAAGCTTTTTGGTGTGCTGCTGGATTCAATTTACCAGTATTTTATTGAGGACTTTTGCATCGATGTTCATCAAGGATATTGGCCTGAAGCTTTCCTTTTTGTTGTTGTGTCTCTGCCAGGTTTTGGTGTCAGGATGATGCTGGCCTTGTAGAATGAGTTAAAGAGGAGTCCCTTCTCAATTTTTGGAGTAGTTTCAGCAGGAATGGTACTAGCTCTTCTTTGTACATCTGGTAGATTTCAGCTGTGAATCTATCTGGTCCTGGGGTTTTTTTGGTTGGTAGGCAATTTATTACTGACTCAATTTCAGAGCTCATTATTGGTCTGTTCGGGAATTCAATTTCTTCCTGGTTCAGTCTTGGGAGGGTGTATGTGTTCAGGAGTTTACTCATTTCTTCTAGATTTTCTAGTTTATGTGCATAAAGGTATTCATAATATTCTCTGATGATTGTTTGTATTTCTGTGGGGTCAGTGGTAATATCCCCCTTGTTATTTCCAATTGTGTTTAGTTGAATCTTCTCTCTTTTATTCTTTATTAGTCTAGTTAGTGGTCTATTTTTTTTTTTTTTTTCAAAAAAAATCTACTGGATTCATTGATCTTTTGAATGATTTTTTTAAGTCTCAATCTCCTTCAATTCAGCTCTGATATTGGTTATTTCTTTTCTTCTGTTAGCTTTGTTCTTGGTTCTCGAATTCTTTTAGTTGTGATGTTAGGTTGTTAACTTAAGATCTTTCTAAGTTTTTGATGTGGGCATTTAGTGCTATAAATTTCCCTTTTAACACTGCGTGTCCCAGTGTCCCAGGGATTCTGGTATGTTGTATCTTTGTTCTCATTAGCTTCAAAGAACTTCCTGATTTCTGCCTTAATTTTGTTATTTACCCAAAAGTCATTCAGGAGTAGGTTATTCAGTTTTCATGTAATTGGATGGTTTTGAGTAAATTTCTTAGTCTTGGTTTCTACTTTGATTGTGCTGTGGTCTGAGAGATTGTTATGATTTCAATTATTTTGCATTTGCCAACTCAAGTATCCATGGTGGTTGAGGGGTCTCCTCCTGCCAGGGTTCCAGAGGCCTGTGGTGAGGGTGAGTTGCTCCTTGTCAGTTCAACTCGCCTATTCCTCTGGAGCCATTGTGGGCCAGGAACAAGTTCCAATGCACAGTAGACCATGCAGGGTTCCCAGCTTTCTCCTCCTTCAGCTCAGCTTCTGGGTCTTCCCTCTGTTCACTCTTGGTGCCTTCCCTCTGAAGATCTATTAGGAGCATGCCAGTCATCTCAGTCCCTCGGTGGGAGCTGTTCCAATTAGCTGTATCTAGTCAGCCTTCTTGCCCACCCCTAAAGATGATTTTGCATGTACAAATATTGACACTCAGTGGCTGGGCAGAAGTTCTCTCATTTTAAATATCAATTTGAATGGGTAGCCGAAGTTTAAGTAAGAATTTACTTCAGAACTGTTCCCTGGTCCTGCTTGCCTCTGTGCAGCACAGCTGGACCATACCCTACAGGTTTCCCACTTCCACTGCAAACACCTGGGAATGCCCTGTATCATTTCATTTAATCCTCTGAACACTGCATGGTCAGTGGTATTGTATTAGCTCAATCTTACACAAGAAAAAACTGAGGCACAGAGGCCAAATAACTTGTTCAAGGTCACAATCAGTATATGGTAGAATTAGAATTCAGTCTTTTGTCTATAAAACCATGTTCTTCCCACAAATGTTAAGGCAAAAATTGTCAACTGCCTACTCAAATAGTCATTCTCTGCTTCCTTCTCTGTAACAAAACACCTATTTTACTCAGGGTAGCATTATTCCCTATTGAAAGAATATATTTTCCATGCTCCCTTGCAGGCCAAGTCCTGGCCAGAGAGATAAAAATGGAAATGTTGCGTGGACAATATCATGAAACCACAATACTAGTCCCAGGCTACCAACCTCTAGACTTTCACATGATGACAAAAAACAAGCAAACAAACAAAAATCTTATTTTGTTGTCTCAGATTTCAAAAATTATATATAGCCAAATAATCCTAACCAGTATGCCACATATGTCAGTATTTTACCACATTTTGTTCTTGAGATAGGATCTTGCTCTGTTGCCCAGGCTGAAGTACAGTAGCACAATCGTAGCTCACTACAGGTACAAACTTCTGGGCTCAAGTGATCCTCCTACCTCAGCCTCCCAAGTAGCTGGGACTACAGGCACATGCTGCCACACCTGGTTAATTAAAAAGTTGTGGGTTTTTTTTTTTTTTTTTGTAGAGATGGGGCCCCGCTATGTAGCCCAGTCTGGTCTTCTGGTCTTGAACTCTTGGTCTTAAGTGACCCTCCCGCCTCAGCCTCCCAAAGTACTGGGATTATAGGCTCAAGCCACCATGCCCAGCCCTCACCATGTGTTTTTTTGTTGTTGTTTTTGAGACAGTCTCACTCATTGCCCAGGATGGAGTGCAGTAGTGCAACCACAGCTCACTGCAGCCTCGACTTCCTGGGCTCAAGTGATCCTCCCACCACAGCCTCTTGAGTAGCTGGGGCAACAGGCACACACTACCATGCCAGGCTTTTTTTTTTTTTTTTTTAGAAATGTTGTTTCACCATGTTACACAGGCTGGTTTTGAACTCCTGGGCTCAAGCGATCTGCCTGCCTCGGCCTCCCAAAATGCTGAGATTACAGGCATGTGCCACTGTGCCCAACCACCACATGGTTGGGTGTTTGTTTTTGTTTTTGCCTTGCACAATTTTCTAAAGCCAAATAATTCTGCTCTTAATGGCCCATTGATTAGTAAAACAGCTGTCAGTGTCCAAATTATTAGCATTATCTTACAAAAAAAAATAAACCCAGACCTGGCACAGTAGCTCAGGTCTGTAATTCCAGCACTTTGGGAGGCTGAGGTAGCAGAATTGCTTGAGCATAAGAGTTCAGGCCTGCAGTGAGCTGTGATTGTGCCACTGCACTCCAGCCTGGGCAACAGAGAGACATCCTGTCTCTTAAAAAAAAAAAATAGACCTATAGATTCTATCTTTTTTAAAAAAACACAGAATCCATGCTTGAGGATATCAAAGATATATTTAAAACTTTTCAGATACAATAATGATATTATGGTTGTTTTTAAAACTCTTGTCCTTTAATGATACACACTGGAATATTTCTGGATGAAGTTGTATGATGAGCCAGGTGCAGGTGCTCATATTTGTAATCCCAGCATTTTTGGAGGCCAAGGTGGGAGGACTGCTTGAGGCCAGGAGCTCAAGACCAGCCTGGGCAATAAAGCAAGACCCCCATCTCTAAAAAAAAGTTATTAAATTAAATTGAAATTTAAAAATTAAGAAAAAGATTGTATGATGTATGGGCCTTGCTTCAAAATAATACAGAATGGAGAAAATGGGGAGAATATAGATAAAATAAAATTGACCATGAGTTGATAATTATTGCAATTATTGACCATAAGTTGATAATTGTTGCAATTATTGACCACGAGTTGATAATTATGTGTACATAAAGTATCATTATACTATTTTGCTTTTATCTATGTTGACATTTTCTATAATATAATACAAAGTTAAATAAGATATAGCCAGAATCAAGAGCACTTCCCACAATCTCCACACTTACTCCTATGGTACAAGTCACCTTTTCTCAACTGCATTGTACCGGTAGTCTCCCTAGATGGTTTCATTTCTTCTGCCTTTGCCCCTTTATAATCTATTCTCACAGGGCAGCAAATTTTAAATAAATTTGGATTTATTTAAAATATAAATCCAAATTGCTCCTCTACTCAAAACCCTCCAAGGGCTGCCATTTTACTGTAAGTGAAAACCAAAGTCCTTGCAATGGCCTCCAAGGTGCTGTGATCTATGCCAGTATCCCCCTCAAATCTCATCTATCCTTGCCCCTATTCATTGATTTTGTTTCACCCATTCCAGAATCCCTGATGCTCCTAGAGAATCAGGAATTCTTTTGCCTTAATGTCTGTGCACATTCTGTTCCCTCTGCCTAGAACATGTTTCATCAAGATTTGTATACTGTTCCCTCCCTCACTTCTTTCAGGTCTATTTTCAAATGACACATTATCAATGAAGCCTTCCCTTGACCACCATACATAAATTAGCAACACTTCACCATCATGACCTTTCCCTGGTTTGTTTTTTCTTTCTCACCCTCACTCAGGCTGGAGTGCCATGGCACAATCACTGCTCACTGCAGCCTTGACCTCCTCCTCAAGCAATCCTTCCACCTCAGCCTCCTGAGTAGCTGGGACTACAGGCGTGCACCAGCATGCCAGCTAATTTTTTGTATTTTGTAGAGAAGGGATTTTGCCATATTGACCAGGCTGGTCTTGAACTCCTGAGCCCAAGCAATCTGCCCACCTTGGCCTCCAAAATTGCTGGGATTACAGGTGTGAGCCACCATGCCTGGCCTTATTTTCTTCATAGTAATTATCACCACTTGATGTACTATACATTTCTTTATTTTCTACCCCTCCCATGCTATAATGCAAATTCCACAAAAGTACCTTTTTTTAATTTTGTTCACTGCTATAGTTCCAGTCACTAGAACACTACCTGGCGCATAATAGGTAACTGACAAATAAATGAAGACAAGCATTGAGATCCTCATTTAACAAATGAGAAAACCGAGGTGAAAACAGTTTAAGTAACTTGTCCAAAATAATATAGGTACTTTGGCCTAAAGTCTTTGTGCCCTTCATTCCCTTTGCCCAGAATATTTCCATGTTCAAAGCAGTGTCTTAATCTTTGCCTTGCCTCAAAATCTGTATGCATTGTACTTCAGGAGCTGAAAGTACTTCACAGGGTTACAATGAAGATTAAATATAAATATGAGCATCAGTAAACTTTGCAGAATGTTAGGCCTCATACAGTTTTTAATTCTTGTGGGTCATCTCTAAGATCAAAGTCAGAAAGATTGTTTCTCCAAGCTTATTTTGATCTAGATGTGAAAATGGAACCATTCTGTGGCCCGAATAAATTCCCGGCGTGAAAATACAGATAAGATGTCTTATATTATTAACATGTGGTTTCTTGCAAGTAATGGAAATAAGATATTTCAGTTCCTGAAATGTACTACAGGTCTTGAACTATTCAGATGTGAGCACCTGGCCGAAAGTACACCCATGTGATTATGGTTTAACTATAGCTCGAGGTTTCATCTCTCAGTTGCAGATACGTTTTGAGGTATATAGACAGCATATATCAGTTATAGTCTGCCAGGTAGCAGACATGGAATAACTGAGTCAATTAGTAATAGTGATCCTCAGTGTTTTTCAAAATACTGATTTCCAATTTGCCAAAGAATTGCGTATCTGTAGTATTACGCTGCCCATGTGAGAAGCACAATGATCTAAACATTTTGATATTTTAAGAATAAACTGTATTTATGCTTTTTTTCAGTGATCTGTAATGATTTTTATATGAATGAACATTTTAAAATTATATGCAAGTTTGCAATTTGTCCCATTTAACTAGTGGAAAAACCAATGTGCAAGGCAAACTAACTTGTCCAAATTCCCTTAGTGGTTAAAACAAAGCAGAATGAAAAAACTTTAAGTGGCATTTGCCTGCCAGTCTTTGCTGCTATGACTTACAAGATCATATTGAGAGGTGACAGCGTGCTGGCAGCCCGCGCAGCGTCGCTCGCTCTAGGTGCCTCCTCGGCCTCGGCGCCCATTCTGGCCGCGCTTGAGGAGCCCTTCAGCCCGCCGGTGCACCGTGGGAGCCCTTCTCTGGGCTGGCGGAGGCTGAAGCCGGCTCCCTGGGCTTGCGGGTAGGTGTGGAGGGAGAGGCACCAGCGGGAACCGGGGCTGCACGCAGGCGCTTGCGGGCCAGCTAGAGTTCCGGGTGGGCGTGGGCTTGGCGGGCCCCGCACTGGGAGCTGCCGGCCGGTCGGCCCTGCCGGCCCATGCAGTGAGGGGCTTAGCACCCGGGCCAGCAGCTGCGGAGGGTGCGCCGTGTCCCCCAGCAGTGCTGGCCCACCAGCGCTGCGCTCGATTTTTCGCCGGGCCTTAGCTGCCTCCCTGTGGGGCACGGCTCGGGACCGGCAGCCCGCCATGCCTGAGTCTCACCCCCACCGCCCTGGGCTCCTGCCGGCCTGAGCCTCCCCTACCAGCGCCACCCCATGCTCCACGGCGCCCGGTCCTATCCACTGCCCAAGGGCTGAGGAGTCCCGGCGGCGCACGGCGCGGGACGGCAGGCAGCTCCACCTGCGCCCTGGTGGGAGATCCACTGGGTGAAGCCAGGTGGGCTCCTGAGGCTAGGGGGGACTTGGAGAACCTTTATGTCTAGCTGGGGGATTGTAAACACACCAGTCAGCACCCTGTGTCTAGCTCAGGGTTTGTGGATGCACCAATCAGCACTCTGTATCTAGCTAATCTGGTGGGGACTTGGAGAACCTTTATGTCTAGCTAAGGGATTGTGAATGCACCAATCAGCACTCTGTATCTAGCTCAAGGTTTGTAAATGCACCAATCAGCACTCTGTGTCTAGCTCAAGGTTTGTAAATGCACCAGTCAGTGCTCTGTGTCTAGCTGATCTGGTGGGGACTTGGAGAACCTTTAAGTCTAGCTAAGGGATTGTGAATACACCGATCGGCACTCTGTATCTAGCTAATCTAGTGGCGCCCTGGAGAACTTTTGTGTCTAGCTCAGGGATTGTAAACGCACCAATCAGCACCCTGTCAAAACAGACCAATCAGCTCTCCGTAAAACAGACCAATCGGCTCTCTGTAAAATGGACCAATCAGCAGGATGTGGGTGAGGCCGGATAAGAGAATAAAAGCAGGCTGCCAGAGCCAGCAGTGGCAACCTGGTGAGGTTTGCTTGTGCAGTGTGGAGGTTTTGTTCTTTGGCTCTTTGCAGTAAATCTTGGTGCTGGTCACTCTTTGGGTCCACACTGCTTTTATGAGCTGTAACACTCACTGCGAAGGTCTGCAGCTTAACTCCTGAGCCAATGAGACCACCAACCCACCAGAAGGAATAAACTCCGGACACACCACCTTTAAGAACTGTAACACTCACCGCGAGGGTCCGTGGTTTCATTCTTGAAGTCAATAAGACCAAGAACCCACCAATTCCGGACACAATATGAGAATGATATAAAATTGCCAATATCTGGCTGTTTTTGACTTATAAGAATGCGAATTCCATGTGGTTCAAACTAATATTAATTATGGAACGCTTAAAAACCATGACACTTGCGAATTTAGAAAAGAAATTTCTGCAAACACATCCTTTTAGTGAAGGTGCTAAAATAGCAAAATTAAGAGCCTCCTACCAACTGCGGTTAAGCTGACATAGAGCAATAACAAAATTATAGCAGATGATTTTCAAAGCCCAATACTTTATAAATACTAAATAATAGTGGCAGAAAGGGTTATGGTTTGCCTATGTTCAATTAACTAAAGAACACTATGCCAGACAGCCCAAGGTCAAAGGTTTGACCCCTGTGTCATCCTGTTAACTCTAGCATGTTCCATGACCTACTGTACTCTTAGTCCAGGACATTCATCTCTGAAATGCACGCCCAAGGCAGAGGGTGAGAGGTAAGGATTAGAGGGGAAATGAATTTCAAGAAAAGGTGCAAATCTATGACTTCTGCAGTGGAGATGGGGGCATCTAAAAGGCAGACTTTTGTGCCTGCCCTATGGTGTATGTTCAATAAATGGTGAATAAATGGATGGGTGAAGGAATGAATGTCCTGCTAGTGATGAGTAGTCTCATTACTAATTGTGTAGAAAATCTCTAGTGATATCATGTAATGTGTTTTAGCTGGAAGGGACCTTGAAGCTATCTAATCTAGTGTCCATATTTTGGTAGTTGGGAAAAATAAAGTTTAACATGAAGTGACTAACCTAAAGTCACACTGACTGGGACTAGAATTTATGGCTTCTCAATGTCAGAACTGGGACTAGAATTTGTGATTCCTAGTTCTCAGTGTAATACGCCTTCCAATATATATGATAGGATAAAGGATCTTTCTCACCAATAGAAATAATTAGCATATAATTTTCATATCCTGAATATAGCAGAGTAGTCTCGTTTAGTGTTTATAATCAGAGGAGGCCTTAAAGATGATCTAATCTAGCCCCTTGTTTTATAAAGGAGAAAACCATAGTGCAAAGTGTTAAATGACTTGTCCAAAGTTAGCCAGTTAGAAAATCAACATTTAACTCAGGTCTCCAGATTCCCCCAGATCCAGGGCACATTTTGCACCACGCTGAAAGACATTAGTACACTTAAAGTTTGTTTGCTTTTTACATATTTTGATGGCATATGATTCCCCAAATGTGGGCAACAGGAAATGTTTATTTATATACAAGTACATGAGAAAGCAATTTCCATTTAGTTTTTTAAAAAAATTGTTACAAATAAAAAGTTTTTAATACATTCATCCTTTGCACACAAAATACATTCTTTTTCTTTTACTCTCAGTATGAAGTATTTCTTAATAATAAAAAAACATAAGCTACAATGAATGGACAGTCATATGGTTTGGTGATTTGACAAACTTTTTTCAAGAAGCAAAGTCCAATTTTAAAAGACAGACAATATATAAAATAACTTACATATTTAAAATGCTACTTCATTGAATCCTAAAAGATTGAATGAGTACTCTTATCCAGCATGATTTGTAGTTGTCCTTTAAACAATGCAGAGGACAAGAAATCCTCTATGTGATGGCAACTCAATTTCTACAAGACTGAAACAGTCTTCATGAAATTGATTGATTATCACATCTAAATGACAGGCTCATAGAAAAATTCTTATGGATATATTGGGGAGTTAGTCTTTATTCAGGGGTCTCCTAATTGATCAATTAAACTAAGATCATACGTTGCACTCTCCAAATAGGATTGCAAGAGGTTCTACTTAAATAAACATAAATGATTTGATTTGATTTGTCAGACTAATTGTTTTTAAGAGAGATGTGAAAACATACACCCATACAAAAAACTTTTACATAAATGTTCATAGCAGCATTATTATAATCAAAAGGTGGAAAAAACCCAAATGTCCATCAAATGATAAATGGACAAATAAAATGTGGCATCTACATATAATGGAATATTATTTAAACATGAAAACAATGTATTGATTTATGCTACAACATGGATGAGCTTTGAAAATATTATGCTTACTTAGAGAAGCCAGACACAAAAGGCCACATATTGTTTGACTATATGAAATGTCCAGGATAGGCAAATTCATAGAGACAGAAAGTAGATTAGTGGTTGCCAGATGCTGGGGGAAGGAGGAGGAGGAGTGATTGCAAATGGTATGGGGTTTCTTTTGGAGGTGATGAAAATGTTCTGAAGTTAGGCAGTAGTGATGTTGCACAACTTAGTGAATACGATTAAAAACATTGAAGTTTACACCTTAATAGAGTAAACTGTATGGTGCATGAATTATATCTTAATTTTAAAAAGAGATGCAACTTCATTTAAGAATATTTTGTTCAAGTTTGTATTCCCTCCCCACTTCCCTTTTTTAATGTTGATTGAATTTTTCATACAATCACCTTTCTACAGAAGGTTTTCAGCTAATTGGACTCGGGTCATCAGTGGGTTATATTTCTAACAGGCTTTAAGTAAAAAGATCAATATATAAACATATAAAATATGATGTAGTATACTGTTAATATTTGCATATTAACATTTAAAATCAAGTACTATTCTTATATTGAAGTTGGTTAGATTTTATATACCGCCGTATACAAATAATACTGATATCCTATGCTTAAAACCAATAGCCAAATATCAAGAATCGAGTTCATAAAACTCAGTGATTAACCTGTTTATTAGTTAAAACTATGTATGTATTAATATTAAAGATCCATGTTTCAGTGGAGTGATAGGAAAGGTGAGGGAGATCAAGGATTCTCTAAGTCTTCATAAAGCAGCTTCTCTAAATATTTTAACTAGCTGCTGAGATCTCCAGAATTATATATTTTGCATTTTATTTCATCTCTATACTAAAAGTCATGCATTAAAAGTGTGTACAAGATATATGGGGCACACTTTTCCCTTCAGATTATCAAAAACCTCTTTTTACTCCTGTATTTGAAATTTTGAGCAGAGTTCGTTGTTTTTTTTTTGTTTTTTTTTTGTTTTTTTTGCTGAAAACAGAAATTTTGCTCACGAGTTAGTTCAAATACATTTATGTAGCTCCCTTATACACTATCAAAGGAGCTCCAACCATCTGGTATGTCTGGAAGACACTTCAGTGAGTAGAAATTAGAAGCCAGCATTTGAAATTTTCTACCACAGGGACATGAAAGCCTAAACTGGCCTTAAAGGGATAAGAGGATTTTACATTTTTAAAAAATAAATCAATTAACATTCATTGTCAAATAACCTACAAGAAAGTTCCACTAGCATTCTGCAATTGTATAGAATAAGAGAATATTTGTTGCTAATGATTACATTCCAGAAAGCAATATGTTTAGCAGCTGTTTTTCAAAAGACTTGTCAAGTTTTACTATTGTTATTTAATCCAGGCATAACTGTGTAACCTTAAACAAAAACTGTGCATTATTCAACCAGCTAGTGACAAATCTTAACAAACTAGATTATATTTTGCTTTTCTGTACATGAATTTTTGCTTTATTAGGCATTTTGTATTCCAATTTTTGTTTTAGAATTTAGTGCACATGTAGAAAGGGGAAGAAACCCTTTTGGATGTTGGTAATTATGTACATCAAATAATGTCATATATGAAATTAAAAGCAGATCACAAAACTGAGATTCATGACTCCATTTTTACCAAGGGGAGGAAACAAGAGCCATACAGCCAGAATAATTCTTCAGAAGCACACTTTGTTATCAATTATATAACTAAAGAATCAAAGTATGTATATATAACTGAAGAGTTAATCAACAGTAAGACCGTGATCTACATCTGATACCAATAAGAAGCTAAGAGTAATAAATACCTATCCTGACATTCACTAAGTAAATAATGATTATCATTTTAATAATCATTATTTTTTTCTGACTGTTTTTTTTTTAAATAGGCAAAAGAGCAATAATAAATGGCAAATGTGGCTCCTTAAAAAGAAGATAGGGATCAACCCAGTTTTCTTCCCATGAAGAATAGGATCAAGAAGAAAGAGGTTTAAATTGCTCTGTGAGGTATTTCAGTTCTAAGATTAAGCTTAGTTTACAACCCTGGAATTGCCTATTGGGAGAGAGAGAGAGACCACCTTGCCTGAAGTTTGTAAAGAAATGGAGGGTGACAGTAGTAATGCCCAAAGGCAAAAGGATGGATCAGATAAATGAATTCCTTTTAAGGCACCCTTTCAGAAATGGAGTTCTTTTCTTTGAAGCCAGGAAAGTTTCTTTGTTTTGTCTCTTAAGGATCTACACTTGGCATCAGACCATTCAAAGTCTGCTCTTAATTAAGGAGAAAAAGAACTAATATTTGAGTGCTAACTGTTTACCAAGCACTGTACTTTCAACTTATCTCATCTAATTTTCACAATAATCCTGACAGGTCTGTCTCCTAGATGAGAAGATTGATGCTCAAGATATTGTGCTTCGTCTAAAGTCTCAGCTAATTTGTGGCATACTAGGACTCCTCACACCTAAACTAGTGTTTCCCCTTCTGTATAACTCCCCACATCACTCTCTGAAGTGTCAAAGTCACCAACCACCAACGATTCCGTCAGGAACTAGAACACAGCATCTCCAAAAATTCTGCTTTAAGTCAATGGAAAAGTAAAATTTTGGCTCATACCTCAAGAAGTCAAAGAAGTGGTGACTAGCCTTTGTGCTCTGACCTCTTGTCCAAAGGAGTCCAAGAAAGTCTCAGTCAAACTCAAATAGATTTGTCACCATTCAGATTTAAGACCAATGACTTAAAAAAAAAAACAAAACCAAAAAAAAAAAAAAAAAAGACCAATGAAAAGCCGTCTATCAGCCTTGCAAGGGTGAAAGTTATTTTGCAGGTGGAATAATTTGGGCCATAGGCTTCAATAGCAATAATTGCTTACAGTTACCTCTAATTTTCAAGTCAAAAATACTTGTTAAAGCAATTTGACCTCAGTTCTTTTAAACTCATGTATTCTCAAGAGAATCAAACCAAGGAAATGTCATTGATACTTTTCTAAAATAGATCTTGTAGACTGCTTTATGTCAGTGACCCACCAGCCCATCTCTCTTGGGAGCTGTAAAACATCATGTTGGTCTGTTTATGAGAACTTTAACAGAAGATTCTGCTCTGTTAAAAAGGCCTATCCTAAAATCTTGAAGGAGACACCCATTACTTATTAAACAGAGCAAGGCCTATGTTTGGCAAGTGATAAATGAATAACTTCATGTAACTTCTACTAAAACAATACCTTTTGATTCAACAGGACATCAATGAATGGACCGACAAAGCAAGTCCAGCATAGGGCATAATGGAGGGCCAGTCTCTTGGCCTAACAACGTGCAACCAACCTCTTCCCTGAAAGATGAAGGTGGGATGTACTTGTGGCAGAAGAATGAGGCCCCATTAAAAAAGTCATTAGCTATGAATTAACAGATATTTAATTGAACATGTTATGAGGGGCAAAGTACTACATACAACATGGAATTTAGGTTAATAGGTCACCTGCTCCAACCAACTGGATCCTCTCCACATCTTTGTCTCTTGACAGAGGCTATTACCTGAGGCAGCCTGTCCATAGTGAACCAACTTTTTGAGAATGGTCGCCCTGACATGGAACCCAAATCTGTGTCCCTACGGCCTCATTCAGTGGGCCTCATTCCACCCCTCTGAACCACAGAGCATCTTGTTCTAATGCACTAATTGTATTCCCCTTTTTTTCCTAACCTAAGTCTCCCCAAATCCTTCAAGTATTCTTTAAATGTCTTGCATTTAAAATTCCTTCACCAGACGGGTAATGCCTCAATTTGTTTTTAATTTTAAAGGATGGCTCCTGGAAATAATAATAACATTCCAACATCAAGGGACTGAGGAGTGGAGATGAAATGCCATCTCCCTTACTCTAATGTTGCTATATTAATATGTGTTTTGAAGGGATGATAATTTCTTAATTCAGTATGAAAAAATTACCAGTGTGAAGAATGTAAAGGAAGACATCTTTCCTTCCAAACACAAATAGGCTCATGTCACAGAAATAAAATCCAAAAAGAAAGTAAAGAAAACATATCCCTCCCTTATCCCAAAATTAGTGTTTAACCATGCTGCTTAAATGGAACACATTTTGTCTGAAGGATGAGAAGCAAATGTTGTTTCACAGCTTTTAATTATTTAACGAAGTCTCAAAAGTATCATAGTATAAACATGTCAGGACCATGGTTGAGAAAAGTAACCAGTTGCAGTTAAAACAACAACAACGACAAAAAATTATGGAAAAAAAGGAATGGCAAACTCTAGAAGATCTCTCCCAGAGGCTAATAGAGCAATCATCCCTAAGTACTCATTACTATGAAATACAGAGTTCTACAGGATTAAGAAATAAAAAAGACATTAGATTTTTGCCCTAAATGACAGGTAATAAATCTAAACTTAGGAGCATTTCCTCACAGTTCAAAAAGTTCTGCCCACCTTGATTAACTTGTTTTCTGAATACCTTTAGTTGCTGGCTTAGTGGAGAAGGCCATTGGTTTGATATGCAAAAAAAAAAAAAAAAAAAAAAAAGAAAGAAACATTTTTTTCTGATTGTGCTATTTCATTCATGTGGCTTGGATTAAAAGATGTTTCACTTTAGTAGAAAGACCAATTCAAAATCATTTACAACTGATATTTATTCAGTATGAGTCATGAACTGAAACTTGGTGCAGGATCTGTTGGAATTATGGGCTAGCTTAAAGGGTAATGTGGCAAATCATTGGCCTAATTCTGTGGGAATCACCAGTGTCCTCCCAAGGCATATATTCATGAATGAAAGAAGATAAGAACCCAGTCTTTTGCTAAATCTGGCGTCTCTGGCCAAATCTAAATGGCTTAAATAATCCTCATCCAAATATCTTATTTTGGCCAATCGTTTCTATCTTCCTTATAAACTCTAAATCAGAACTTGACACATTGTCAAATCAATCCATTTAACTTTCATTTTTAGTTTTCTTGCCACTTTACTCAGGGAGAGATAAAAACGTGAAATGATTAAAAGACCAAGAAAAAGAAAGGCCAGGAAGAGCCCATGGCCTAATCTAAGTAATCCACCAAAAAGATAATTGGCCCTGTAAATTCAAAAAATATTAATACAATTCAACAGATTTAATAAAAGCACACAAAGGGAGAAAAAGCCTTCTATGGGCAAAGAAGCACAAAATCCTTTGAGGATGTAGTCTATACAAAGCCATAAGAAAATATCATTATCAGCAAACTATTATTTCATAGATTTTCCCAAGCCTGACTCCATGGCATGAGTATCATGCATTTTCACTGGAAACTGAAAAAAGTTTTGCCATATATTTAATAACTTTATTGAATGAAGAAAAAGATCACACCAAAAATGGAGGAATACATGAACCCTGGCAGTCTTAGTAGACCGAGCCAAATTAAACTATGATAAAGCAATTTCTCTTTTTTCATCCACCACTAAATGAGAGTTCATTTTTATCTAAAGAAGGCTCATCTTAGCAAATATTGCCATGACAATAAGACTGTTAGGCAAACCAATAAATTTAGGTCCTGGCCTGGGTTAAGATGACTGTAATTAGTGTCCTTTCTCAAGTTCTACTTGAAGGAATTTCTGTTTAATCAAAAAAAGCTCCCCCTAACACCACCGCCCCACCTTGGCACTTAAATGTTTATTTGACTAATATTTATTGCACCCACAATACTGTCAGGGATTGTTTTCAAACCTCAGATATATTAGTAGACAAGCAACCATAAGGCCTAATCTGGAATTCATACAACTAAGAAAAAAAGAAACAAAGTCCCACATTCTCATGTGTTCCTGCTGATGGGCTGTGGATGGGTAAGTTATGGAAAGGCTGGGAGGAGCAACAAGGAAGAAAGAGGCCAAGACCAGAGCTTTTTAATCCCCTTCTGAGTCTGGCCAAGGGTATATACAGAAAGCTAAACCCTAGGGAATAATACAAGTATGACCCTAAAAGGTATTATTTTGCAACTAAATCAGTCCAATCTAACACAGCCATTTCCTCTAAGTTCACAAAGCAACTTTATTTTCAACACACTTGCAACTGTGAGACAAAGTTGGGTCATCATGTGCTGGGGACACTGGATTTTTGCCCTAAATGACAGGTAATAAATCTAAACTTAGGAACATTTCCTTACAGTTTAAAAAAAATTCTTCTGCCCTCCTTGGTTAACTTGTTTTCTGAATACATTTAGTTGCTGGCTTAGTGGAGAGGATGGGGAGGGAAAGGCAACAATTATTATAAATTATTTTGGTTTTTATTAAAATGACCTTTCTTTCCTGCAGAGACAGATTCTAAAAGAAAAACAAGTCAAACTTCTCGGATCCCTTTCTCTTTCCCACAGGATCAGGAAAAACACAGTGAGGCCAACCAAAAGTATCAGCCCCTTAAAAAATATGCATAATCTCATGTGCAAGACACTGGTCAATCTAGAACCTGCTAGAGAAATGCCAGAAATGCTTTATCCACATTGTGTCTCTACAGGACTCATTTCTTTACAATTAAATAGCTTTCAAACATCAACATATCAGAACTGAGATTGTCACCATCTACAGCAACAGTGGAATTACACATCATATCCTTATTCCATTACTCATCCCTCAGTTATGCTAAGCTGCAAGCTACAGAAACATCTGACAGCATCAACAGCATACAGGTTTAATTATTTTCCCAATTCGCATTTATATCAGTGAACAAATTGGAAGCTATCAAAGTATGGCACTGAAGAAAAAGAAACACATATTCAGCGGCACATCTCCCATTTTGAGTCCTGTTTTTAAATTGGCTAAGTAAAGGCATATACACCTCCATTTGAATTGGAGATTTGCAGTAACACATGCATATAAGGATGGGAGGGAAGGAGGGAGGGAGGGAAGAAGAAAAGGAGAGACCAGAAAAATAGAGAGGAAAAGAGAAAGAAAAAAGAAAGAACGTATGGTTAAGCGTCTGAAGGTAACATTATTACAAGAAGGAGGGGATAAATGACAGTTCAACCTGCTTCCACGAGCAGAATTTTTCTAAGGTTATCATCGAAGATATAAAAATGGGTCGTGAGACTTTTCATCTGTTGCTATTCTCACTTACCATACTAAAAAATCTACAAAATCCTAAGCCTTGGTCTGTCCAAGATGGAGAGTACCAGGAAGTAAAAGATGTGACCTACTATCAAGGACTGTGCTCTGCTGGGAGCCCTGCACTACAGTCCATTAATCCACAGTATTTTGGTCATATCTGGTCTGTTTCCTCATACTACTCAAAATGTGTTAGAGCTAAGTTTTTATATTAGAATATCATCAACCATTTGTTTATTTTTTTCATTTTGCAAACGTTTTCATTTACGTAAAGGGCTGGAGAGACAAGAGAAGAAAGTGGTAGGGATTCAGAGGGGAACATAAAAGGAAAAGTATTCTCTTTTCCCAAAAATCCACCTTTAAAAAGGTAGTAATGAGACTTTGAGAAAGAGTGCTGATTCATGGACTTCCCCCATTTTTTTATTTCTATATAACACATTTAAGGACATTAATGTACTAAAACGTTTGGTCTGTGAAATAGCGGAATCATTAGCACCAAAAGGAGTTATGGAGCTTGTATATATTATTAAAACAATGATTGTTACTGTTGGTCATGGGTAAAGGTTTCATTTCATTTTTACATCCCAAAGTTCTTGAAAGTGCCTGTGGACAAGAGAAATAACACTTTTCAAAATCTCCATGGTGTCGTCAATACGCACCACAGAGACTGTACTTGGCCTTCCCAGTTTTGGTTTATCTGGTAGACAAGAAAACCAGGGCCCCCAGATGATTACCACCGAAGCCCTAAAGAACAGCTCCCACATGCACCCACTGATGTGCAGGAGGGATCCCTATAGTACATTTCCCCCTGGACTCTGTTCAGGAATGCGCTTTTACTTGCTTTTTAAAAAAACAAAAGCAACATGCTCTGCCGATCATGGAGTGCCTAGTGCAATTTTCTCCTTGCTCCAACTCCAGACTGGAAAAGGGTGAAACCATTATATGTTCTGCTAATGCTGGCCTGTGGTCGAGGCCCTTGGCCTGCCATGCTTTGTAAGCTCAGGAGCCCACAGGAGTCAGAAGGTCAGAGAGCGGGAGCCACAGTCATCGCCAGATCTCCCCAGCATCTCATGGCCCATCAGGGCAGTTGCTGATTCCTTTTCTTCTCCGTGCCTCAGCCTTTAGTTGAAATTACAACAAGTCAAATAGCTGATGCTTTTCCCTTCTCCAGGTAAGGGTGAGGATACATTGTTCACAAGTGTGTTCTGTCTGGCTTCACTGATGAGTCGGCATGCTAAGTCAAGGAAGAGTTTCTCCACATTATCAGATTCCTTGGCTGAGGTCTCCAGATAATACATGTCCTGAGCTTCTGAGAATTCTTCAGCTCGCTGCTGGGAAACCTCTCTCCTTTCAGCCAGGTCAATCTTGTTGCCTATAACAGTAGTAAAATCAAATAAAGAATCAGCATTTGACTTTTTGCAGGCTGAGAAGCATCAAAATTCAACTCCAGATCTGAAGTCAAGCCAGACAGATGGGCGAGTAAAACAAAACAAATGTGACTGTGATTACTGAAATGTTTACTTTAAAATATGAGTGCTGGCTGGGCGCAGTGGCTCACACCTGTAATCCCAGCACTTTGGGAGGCCAAGGCGGGCGGATCACGAGGTCAGGAGTTCGAGACTAGCCTGACCAATACGGTGAAACCCCGTCTCTACTAAAAATACAAAAATGAGCCAGGTGTGATGGCACGCGCCTGTAGTCCCAGCTACTTGGGAGGCTGAGGCAGAAGAATCGCTTGAACCCCAGAGGCGGAGGTTGCAGTGAGTCGAGATTGTGCCACTGCACTCTAGCTTGGGTGACAGAGTGAGACTCCATCTCAAAAAAAATAAATAAATAAAAAATGAGTGCCATTCATAATGGCAAGAACTGGAGACAACCCAAATATCCATCAATAGGGCACTGACTGAATAAACTATGGCACATCCACCCAATGGAGTATTTGCTGCTATAAAAATCAAAATCAATTAGGAGTATTTCTATATACTGCCATGTAATGGAAACACTGGGATATACAGTTAACCAAAAAAAAAAAAAAAAAAAAAGCAAAGCAGAAAAAAAAAGCATATACAATATGCAACTGTCTATCCAAGAAAAAGGGAAGGATATGAATACATATATTATACACACATTTTATTTCTTTATTTTTTTAATAGAAGAATAGAACAAAATCTTAATTTAAAAGAAAATGGTTACCTATGAAAGGAACAGGGTTGAGGTGAAAGGAATAGAAACTAGACACCTCTGAATATACTTTGTTTGTAGATTTTACTTTAGGAACTTAAAAATGCTTTATATAATTATACAATTAATTTCAAAATTAAATTTAAAAAGCAATCCCTAAAAACTGAGAGCAAAATTAAACAAATGAACATGTTCATCAAGTGTGGAATAACCACACAGATCGTAACCCTTTTTTTCTTTTAACTGAGACAAGGTCTGGCTCTACTGCGCAGGCTGGAGGGCAGTGGTGCAATCTTGACTTACTGCAACCTCCGCCTCCTGGGCTCAAGCCATCCTCTCCCACCTCAGCCTCCCAAGTAGCTGGGACTACAGGCGGGCACTACCATGCCCAGCTATTTTTTTTTTTTTTTGTATTTTTTGCAGAGACAGAGTTTCGCCACGTCCAGGCTGGTCTTGAACTTGTGAGCTTAAGCGATCCACCTGCCTCGGCCTCCAGAAGTGCTGGGATTACAGGCGATTGAGCCACCAAGCCGGGCCAACAGAGTAACTATTTCAAGGTGTTTAAGATACAGTAATTTAATAGTGCAACCCCAGTGGTATACAGCCTAAGGACAAAAAGAATTGAAGGAAACAATCTTGTACTGTTTCAGTAATCATCTTTTTGGTGGTACTATTGGTATTATTATTCTGAGGTTGCTATCTGTGTATTATGGGATAAAGCAAATGAGTAATTATGCTGGTATCATTGGGAACTGGGACTTTTGGCATAGGAAAAAGGAAATATAAATATAAAATTAATGTGGTTAAGTAAAATTTCTGCAGTCCTGAATTATAAATAGAAGTATCAGTATGAATAATTCATGATGTATTTTATCTTTAAAAAGTTTTCTACCTACCTCAAATTCTCCAGGAAACCTGACAAAGGTGTGTCAATTGTATTACCTGGCAACACTGCTTATGGTAAAAATGACCCCTGATTGATAAATTACTTCTTGCCTGGGAATTCTATCTAGGAATTATAAATACCTAATGGAAAGCCATAACTTTGAGCTTCCCTGAATGTGGTGACTTCACTTGAAGAGACCCTGAAAGTTATGATTGTGGAGTTGTTATAATAGATTTAGTCTCCTATGGGGTATGGAGGCTGCTAGGCCAAGGCAGATCCTCCACTTGTTTGACATGAGCCTTGTTCCCTCATACTAGAATTGTCTGGGGGTTGCGGACTGGGTAGGAGGTCCTGGAAAGTTACATGGACTGCTACTGGAATTACTTCCACTGAAGAGGGTTGCCGGATGCTGATCTACTGTCAAGCTGTGTTTCCTGTCCTGTGTCCTTCTAAGTGAACACGATGCCATGCATGGTCTACAGTAGTCTTGTGAGTCGGAACGCTAGCAGAACCTAATAGGAAAACCCTCTTGAGGATACTACAGAATCCACCACACACATGCACACATACACACAAGCTCTGTCCACTGAAAGGCCTAAAAACAATGGCCAATCAGGAGGGCTCCTAACACCTAGGTTGTGGCCTCTAAATACGACTTCCCATTGAAAAGAAAGCACTTCTTGAAGAAATGGCTAATTCCAGGTCTGAGGCAGGAAATGCACAAGATGTGGCTGGAACACTTGTCATACCAGAAAGCAAAAAAATTATCCAACATTCCTGGGGTCATGTCAAAAGGACTCAGGAGCCCATTTGAAGAAGCTCCCACTGGCAAAGTTGGAACAATGGGAGCATCAATAATAATAATTGCAAGGGACTGAAATACATCAAATTTACTTATTTAGTTAGTTTTTTGAGACAGAGTCTCGCTCTGTTGCCCAGGCTGGAGTGCAGTGGTGCAATCTCGGCTCACTTTAACCTTTGCCTCCCAGGTTCAAAAGATTCTCCTGCCTCGGCCTCCCACTGGAATTACAGGCATCCTCGGCTAATTTTTTGTATATTTTAGTAGAGATGGGGTTTCACCGTGTTGCCCAGGCTGGTCTCAAACTCCCGACCTCAAGTGGTGATCCACCCACCTCAGCCTCCCAAACTGTTGGGATTACAGGCATGAGCCACCATGCCCAGCCCATCAAATTTATTTAAATCTATAAATTTATAATAATATTACAAATATAAACAGATGTCAATAGTCACTTTTAGAAGATACTGGAGAACCAGCTCATTACCTTGAAAAGTGGTGAACAAAAAAGAATCAAGCATTCTTCCTGCCTGTCCTATGAGAACTACCCCTCAGAGTATGATATATGTAGTGTTTTGTCTAAAAAGAAAACCAAAAAAATCCTGACTCTCATCAGGCCTCTAGACTTATCTATAAATCTGCAAGAAATACAGGTGATGGAGGTGATATCAAATGATACCTTAGGGGCAATAAACAAAATTTAGACTTGTAAAGCCTATAGGACAAACAAATGCATTAGCAATAAATTCTAAGAGAGAAAAAAAATGAGAGTGGAAACTTCAGAAAAAAGGATGAAAAGACGTAGCTGTCAATTACAACATATGGACCTTAGTTGGCTTTTTTTTTTTTTTTTTTTTTTTTTTTTTTTTTTTTGACAAGAGTCTGGCTCTATCGCCCAGGCTGAATGCAGTGGTGTGATCATAGCTCCCTGCAGCCTTCAACTTCTGGGCTCAGGTGATCCTCCTGCTTCAGCTTCCTGAGTAGTTGGGACCACAGGTAGATGCCATCATGCCTGGCTAATCTCGCTACATTGCCCAGGCTGGTCAGAACTGCTGGGCTCAAGCAATCCTCCTGCCTCAGCTTCCCAGTCCCACTGAGATTACAGGTGTGAGCCACCATGCCCGGCTTCTGGACCTTATTTGGATCTTAATTTGAACAACAACAAAAAAAAATTCATGAGTCGATCAGGGAAATTTGAACACTGTCTAAGTTTTTAAGGCTAATAAGGAATTGTTAACATATTTTAGGGGTAAAAATGCCACTGAGGTTAGGTTTTCTTTTTAAAAATCTATTAGAGATATACACAGATATTGAAACATGAATTAATACAACCTCTGAGATTTGCTTCAAAATAATCTGAGGGAGAAGGTGGACAGCATTGCTAGGAAAGAGAAAATAAGATTGGTCATGAGTTGGTAACTGAAAGCTGGGAGATGTGTAGAAGGGGATTCACTATACTGTTTCTCCACTTTTGTTTATGTTTGAAATTTTCCATAGTAAAATTTTTTTTAAGCCAATTCCTCTTTCATATTGAACTGTCTCCCCTCAAATCTTCATTTAACTTCCTTAGATAAAATCCCAAGTAGTAATGCTTTGACTCAAGTTCCCAAAGGCTTTCTGTAAAACAGAAGGTACAAATGCAGACCTCTCAAATGCTTTATGGCAAAGGTTCAACATTGCCCAAAAGGGTTTTACAGGGAGCACTAGCTCATAGAAACACAGATGCTTCATCCAGCAGCCTGAAGGAAAAGTCCAGCAATTTGTTATAACATAACATATTACAGCTGGACAACTACAGGGCTTGGAGTTGATCTTATGCTGTGTGACCTTGGGAAAAGAACTTCACCTCTTTGAGCCGTGGTTTCCTGATCTGTAAATCAGGGATCATGACACATAAAGTTCCTCGTATCATTCCTGGCACATATATACCAATTATAACACTATTCTAAAGTGTTCACTGAGCTTATTATCAACCATAATTTGTAACTTAACAATGCTTCTAAGGATCTCTACTCAAATTTCCCAAATTCAGGTATTGCTAGACTATATAGGAATGTTCCTTTCTAGGAAGAAAATATGTTAATGATCAAATGGTTACTAACACTTTTCCACTACAAACAGAGAAGTTTTTAATGACCAGGTCCATTTCAATGCATATATCAGTCATGATAGAAAATCAAGGGTTGTTTTATGCTTTCCCCCCATACTAAATAGAGGTTTTATTTTCCTACAAGATGAAACAAACTACAGCACTGCCCTTAGCAGATTCTTTATGAAAACATAGAATTTCTCAAATCAGCCTAAACGTTAGGAAGGGAAAAAAATTACCAAAATCCACTTTTTAGGCAATAAACAATTGCTTCAATAATGAATTCCTTATCAACTTAAAAGATACATTTTTCTTCTAGAATAGCCATTTCTTTCATCTTGTAATTAGACTTTTTAAATTTTTAGCAGCTCACATAACTTTCATGGCCATCCAACTTCTTCCCTAGAGCCTACATTGATAGAAAATGTTTTCTATTTTATTTTTCTAAACCACCAAGGGATAGGACCTATTTCATTTTCTCTTCAGTTGCAGAAGAACTGAAGGTTGACTGCAAGAATTATTAGCTAAAGACTATACTCTTGGAAGGTACCAGTGTATAAGCTTTATATGATTATAAATCCTCTAATGCCCACAAATCAATTTCCCTCCTCGTTAGCCCTTACTTACCCACTAACACAGTGATGACCTTGTTGCTGGCATATTGTTCTATCTCCCGCAGCCACTCAGGAAGGCAACGGAAGGATTCCTCACAGGTAATGTCATAGGTGAGGATCAAGGCATTGGCGCTTCGGTAATAACTCTGGGTAATGGACCGAAATCTCTCTTGACCTGCTGTGTCCCAGATCTGTAGCTGTAAAGGCATAAGAGAAGAGTCAGGTGGAGAAGGATCAGGTCGGAGAAAAAAAGAAAAAAAAGCTTTGCCTTGCTTTAGTTTGGAAATGGGAACACCTTTACTCAAATAATTTCATGGTTATTTTCTGCTCTAAAAAAAAAAAAAAAAGCACTAAAAATTAAAAAAAAAAATTTGTTGGGTGTGTTTCTGGTTAGGGAGAGGGGCTTATTTTGTTTTGTTTTGTTTTTTCTTTGTTAAGAGTTTCCTTTTCATTCTTAAAAAATGTTTATAGGAAATTCGTCAAGCATTTATTATGTGCCAAGCTCTATTCTAAGCATTTTACCTGTGGCAACTCACTTATTCCTCACAATAACCCTATGAGGTAGATACTATTACAATACCCATTTCTTGAATGAATAAACTGAGGCAGAGTGAGATTAATTAACTTGTTCAGCATCTCATAGCCAGTATGTCCCAGAACCAATTCAACGAGGCATTGTGGTCCCAGAGTCCACGTTCTTAATCACAATGCCATATTACAAAAGGCATGATACAGGGCAAGCTGTTATCCTGTGACTGTTGGCATTTAATCAGCAACTGGAGGGAGAGCCAACCTCACCACTTTTCCAGTTCAAAATTCAAATGAATGTATTAAGGTATTATCTTTGTTCAAGAAAACAGGAATCATGCCATGGCAGACAACAATATAATTTCCCTTCAGGTCTCTTAAATTCTATGACCTTGGCCAAGTCACTTAATCTCTTTGGGCTTTGATTATTTCTTTATAAAAAGTGGTTAATAACACACAACCTGCTGAAGGTTCACTTTTTCTGCAGTTATCTACCAGTTCTAAGTCCTAATAACTAATTATTAGGTAACAATATCTAATATTACCTAATAACTAATTATTACTACTAGTTCTAATTCTAATAACAAAGAAGAAGACAATACTTCTTAATTTCCCTGCACAGAGTAGACAACTACTGAAAACGAATTCTTCTCCAGAGAGGCTGCTAAGTCTAGAACAAATCACAAGGCCTTGAGAAATAAGAACATCAACAAAAACAATAATCTTTCCTTCTAATTGCACAAATTTCACAGGTCAAAGTTGTATTCATGTCCAGGGACATAAGACTGCTTCCTCAGGAAGGCTTTCCAGAACCTTCAAATTAGGCTAGGTTCCCCACCTCCCCACCCCACACAGTCTCTCTTGCGATACATCCTGTCATTCTCCCTCATGGCACCTGACATGCCTGAATCATTTATTTGTAATAATTTGTTTAATAGCCATCTTTCCCACTAAACTGAAAGCTTCATGAGGGAGATGTCAGGGTCCATTTCGAGCAAATAGAGCACTTGGCAAATAGGAGGTGCTCAAATATTTATTGATGGTCTCATTTAATCTTTACAACAACCCAGTAAGGAAGGCAAGTGTACACCTCCCCGTATTAATGGAAACTGTCTCTTAACTAACTAGTTATTCACAAAGCTAGGACTTGGCATCCAGGCCTTCTATTTCCAGTTGAGGACTCATTCCATGTTCCAACGCTGCTGTTGCCACCAAAGACTAACTAAAATGTGCATCTGTATCCAAAGAGGATGAATCCATTGGTGTCACCCTCTGCTCATACTAGCTTAGCTAAAGAGACTGCTGAGTGACCCATAGTCCCTGCCATGAATCAGCAGCACACAAAGGCTCTCCTTTGATCTGCAGTTGCAGCTGCTCTTCGGTGATACACATGAAAGCCTGTGTATGCTAAAGGCCACTGTACAGATGTTACGGTTTTTGCTGGGACAAAGGCTATTTCTCTTCTCCGCCTCAAACCTAGGGACACGGTTCCCCTCTGCCAGGATGTGTCTTAGAATAACGGGTTATTGTTTTAAAGCTGCACTGAGCCCCTAAAACACTTGTGATTGCAATTTAGGTACTGTTCAGTATTAGAAATCAGTGTGTTCCCACATCTTGAGAACAGCTTCGAGGGTTAAAACCACTGAAATATTTTCTAGAACAGCGATTGTGTGAGCATGCCAAGATATGTTACCTTCTCATAGGGGGCTACCTGTTTCTAGCTGACAGTTGATTATTGAGGATATTCATATTCTACTGCCTTTGTCACTCAACTTGGTTTCACCATTCTCTGCAATTCATTTGCGCCTTTCAGCATCTATAGGACATTAATATATGCAAGGCACTATGCTAGGCACATGGAGTATATAAAGATGAATAAAACACAGGGAGGATATAAAGATGAATAAAATCAACCCTGATTTCAAACAGCTCACAGTCTATAGAAAGGACACACACAGTTAATTAACTATAGTAGAATACAAGATGTTCTATTAAAAAGGAAGAGAGCATCTCCTGCTGTTAGTCTCATGGCTGTCAATATGTTTTCAATACTGCAGCCACAGGCTTTCTAACCACTCTCACCTTCAGCATGCAGCTACATTGTTTGTCTACTCTCTTCTTTGCACCACTACTTAAACTCCATTGCCTCACCGTCATAATAATGTACTGCAATCATTGGTTTACTACTCTACTACTGAGTTCTTTGAGAGCAAAGGCTGTCTTCTATTTGACCTTACACCCCCAGTACCTTCCTAACACAGTACACAGCATGTGGTAGAAACATTTGAATGATGGCTAACTAAATGAACAAAGGATTGTGGAATCACAAGGGAGGAATTGGTCAATTCTACTTAACAGATTAGTAGGGTATTAAAGAAGATTTCACAGATGGAGCTAGATGATAGTAAGTTCCTAAGGGGCAATGATGCTTTACCACCACAGTGCTTGGCACAAAACATTTACTACAACACAGGATGGAGGAATGAATGGATGGACAGATGGTTGAAGAAACAAATACATATAAATACTTTCATGACTCTCCTATCTATCAACATAGATCTGATTGGAAAGAGATACAGCAAATCTTCTATTTCTATTATGATTAATCTCCTAAGGCTAAAATGGTTTAAACTGAGTTTAGAGTTTTGCTTATTACTCATTAATTTATAAAAGACTAAAAAACATATGAGAAAGTTCTGTGTTTTTTCCATTTTTTTATTCTGCTAAAACATACATAAAATTTATCATTCTAACCACTTTTAAGCATACAGTTCAGTGGTCTATATATGTTTTAATTATATTTTCTACCAGAGGTCACCTTCATAATGCAGACCATTTTAAGAGAAGGGCCTCTTCATTAATTTTGTTTTTACTGATTTGGTGCTTACTTGGCCTTAATAGCTACAAGAATCTAATACCTTGGATTCCCTGCCTTCAATCCTGGGAGCCATCTTGGAAAGAATGATACTTGTAGAGGACACTGATGAGGGTGTCAGGAGAGTGGTCCTGCCACTCACCAAGCAGGTGATGCCATACAAATCACTGGTGGATTCTCTTATCCACCGACTTTATGAGGCTCTGGGAAAGCCTGCAAACTACTAGCAAAAAGACCCTTAAACATCACTGAGAAAAGATATTCGGTAAATGTTAAAGAAGGATGACAGGCTGGATGTGGTATCTCACGCCTGTAATCCCAGCACTTTGGGAGGCTGAGGCAGAAGGATTACTTGAGCCCAGGAGTGATCAACATGGCAACATAGTGAGACCCCATCTCTACAAAAAATAAAAATAAAACTGAATAGCTGGGCATGGTGGCACACACCTGTAGTCCCAGCTACTTGGGAGGCTGAGGTGAGAGGATCACTTGAGCCTAGGAGGTCGAGGCTGCAGTGAGCTGTGACTGCACCACTGCACTCCAGTCTAGGCAACAGAGCAAGACCCTTTCTCAAAAAAAAAAAAAAAACAGACGACAATAAGACAACTATGCAGTTCTGCCCTCTTCTAAGAAAGGATTAAAGAAGTTATTCCTCATATATGTTAATGAGGCCCTTAAATTCATGTGGTTGAAGAGGGCCACCCTGTATCTTTATTTTATATATTGGGCTTGAAAGAATCATAGGCAAGTTGATTTGGACTGGATTTGGGAGATGAGCCAACTGTCACTTCTTATAGATAAAGTTCTAGAAGCCTGAAGAGGTACTGGGGACAGAAAGTGTGCCGTGAATAAAAATCTGAGTAAGACACAAACCTTGCTCCTGGGGAGCCTGTGGCCTTATGGTGGAGTCAGATGTTATAAAAATATCAATTTTTGCAGTGTAATAACCATTTTTTAAAATAAGGTTTGCAGAAAGCAGAATAAATGGAATATTTATGCCTAGGAATTCAGGAAAGAAAAATAAGCCTGTTCTTTAACAGCAGGGACCATTCCTTATTCACCCTTATTTATGGCCAGTGCCTGGAAGGTAGTAGGCACTAAATCAAATAAATGAACTCATATATATATGAATGGAAAACCCAAATATCTGGAAGTAAAATGCATGAAATAGTAGTTATCTTTACCCAACTCCTTGGGTAACTACCTCCCCTCCACTAGGACAACAGAAAGCTACAAAAGGCTCCTCCCATCAATGTCTCCTGAGCACACTCCTGTCTCTCTTTCCTGTCCCCACAGCCTAGCTCCTTCTTCCCACCCCCCACACTATTTTTGTTCACTTTTTAGTTAGCATTTATGTGCATTTCATACCCTGCTTTTATCTTCCAGTGCTCCAGCTCCCCATTCACTGCTGTATTTGGTGTGGATGTCTCTGCAGTGTGAGCTATTTTAAGGAGTCAGGGCTGGAAGAGACACTGAGAGAGCTTCTGGCCCCCACTCAAGGACCTCCTCCTAAACACTTCTCTGTGATGGCAAGTATCTAGAAAATGCTGAAGAGCATTATGGAGCTTCTCTGCTCTTCCCAAGGCACTCAAAGGAAGGAGAGCATGTACGTATGGGAGAAGGATGCAAATAAATGGACCCAAACATAGGATGCTTAGGTTGGGAATCAAGGTAGAACTCTAAAATGCAAGTTTTCATTGTGCTGCTGATGGCTGGACTATCTTTCCTTTCCTTTCCTCTTTCCATCCCTCTCCCAGCCTTTCTCTCTCTCTCTCTCTCTCTCTCTCTCTCTCTCTGACACACACACACACACACACGGTCTTGTTCTGTCACCCAGGCTGGAGTGCAATGGCACAATCATGGCTCACTGCAGACTCAACTTCCCAGGCTCAAACAATGCTCTCAGTCAGCTTCCCGAGTAGCTGGGACTACAGGCGCATGCCACCATAACCAGACAATTTTTTATCTTTTGAAGACACGGAGTCTCGCTATGTCTCCAACTCCTGGCCTCACAAAATGTTGGGATTATAGGTGTGAGCCACTGTACCCGGGCTTGGCTATCACTTCTTTCCATAAGGCCCAGCTCTGAAGAGCCAACTGTGGAACTTCAGTAACTGACAGCAGGTAGAGCACAGTGCCAAACATCAGTATATTTATCCTCCTTCCAGGTGATTTAGTCTCGCTTCACATTTCTTTCCATCACCTTCCTCCTTTCCTTGTTCCAGGTGATAGGCCTAGTGTGCCTTTCTTCCCCTCTTCTTTCATGGCAGAGGAGACCCCAGAAAGGCAGTGGGGTGTACTGGTTGGTGAAATGGGTTCAAATCCTGCCTGTCCCCCTTCCTATACTTATCTATGTGTAGCCATGGATAAGTAAGTTATTTAACTTCTCTGAAGCCAGTAAAACGAGGATAATACCACTTACCCCACGGGTTTACAGTAAGGACTAAACTAAATATAACATATGTAAAAGCACCCAGCAGAGGCACTGGCAGATTGTAGGTATTCAATAAACATTCTCTCCTTTGTCCTGTTCCTGGACACACCATACTTCTTCCAAGTACCAAACCATCCGGAAGCCACAAAGGCTGGAGGGGCAGGAAGCAGGGGCTAGACAGCATGTATCCTTTCCCATACTCCTCATTTAGTGTCTTTCCTTTTTAGAGACAAGGATATGATAGGAGACAGGATAATTTAAATAAGTGATTCATAATGAAATATAGAAATCAGGAGGCTCTTTCATGGGGCTGCTATTTAGAGGACGTAGCACTTGCTTATTGGCCCAGCTCAAGAGATCCAAAAAGAAATTTCTTCCTTATCTTTATGTCACTTGTGACATGACAGGAGACAGGACAAACTTGCCTTAGCCATTTTCTGTCTTCTAATCTGTAAACACATCATCCAAAATTCCTTCCTTCTCCCATAAAAAAGAGTAGAAGAACTCTGGAAATAAGCTGTTATGGCTTAGTACACTGTTTCAATATGGGTTTCAATTAGGAGATTTAATAAATGGTTATGAAAGCACCACTTCCCCTAACCTCTCACATAGCACCTGACAACCTTAGTGAATATTTAGCACCTTACCTTTACTTTTTCACCATTAATCTCCACTGTCTTAATCATAAAATCAACTCCAATTGTGGCTCCTTGACCTGGGGGGAAAAGACCCTGAAGAAGAAATAATAGAAAAGAACAGCTAAGCAAATATTTCCATTAAATGAAATTCTTTCTCCTCTCCCCCAGCAACACCCATCACTGGGTCCTTCCTTCAGCTGAGTTGACTGGTAGAAAAGAGAACTCTGGTTACTCTCAAGGGAGCCCTGTGTAACTCTGTTTGTATGTCTTGAGGGAAAGAGAAAGGAGGGAGAAAGTGGGAGAGAGAAATGCTGAAAGAAGAGGAAAGAGATAGGAGGACAGAGAAAAGGAGATAAAGACAGGTGAAGGAGAAAATTGAGAAAGGGCAGGGGAACTTGATTTTAAGAATGAAACAGAAAAATCAGACATGAAGATAAGATTGAAGGACATGCGACCACAAGGATGAGATCAGAATTGGAAGGGTCAGGGCAAAATGGATAGGTTCTTTCTAAGAGGTAAAATCAAGGATACTTAAAACTAGTTATCAGTCTTGAGCATGGACAGCCACGGGAATGGGCAACAATATGAGAAAACAAATAAGAACTCAGCATGAGAAGCAGGAATAAGACAGTTTTGGGATCTGTCTTTTTGGATCTCCTGAAGCTTCTGAATTTTCCTTTGCCCCAGGGTGATCACTGTTTTCCTCAGCGCAGTGTAGCATGCGTATGTAATTACATGGGATCAAAGCCAAAGACACTGGGAAGATATTCTAAGAAAATTAAGTCATCAAGGAGACAGTAGGGTAGAAACAGCACTAAACCAGGAGGCAGCAGCCTTAGGATCTCTGTGTAACCTCAAACAAACCACTCACCCTCTCTGGGCCTCAAATTCAATGAGTTTGAGGCTGATGTAAGCCATTTTAAAACAAATAAACAAAATGCTTTACTTCAAACTGGAAACTTAACCAGAAAGATGAGATTTTAACAAAGGTACAAGTATAATTTATGCAATTTACTATTACATAATGTTTCCTATATGCTTAGGGAGGGAGTTGGGGGTAGCAAGAAATTCTGTCAAGAAAGAACTCTTCACCCAGTTTCTCTTCCCTCTTCACTTATATTCCAGAATTTCCAGAAATTAAAGTAAAATGGACTGGACGTTATTAGTTCTGGCAACTATGACTCAGATATCTTTAATTAAGAATTATTTAATTAAAGTTTTAGCTTAAAAGACTGAACTTCAAACCAAAAGAAAATGTTCTACTGCATGTTTGCAAAAGATGTAAATATAAACATTCATGACTTTACTTTCAAATATTGAATCAATTTTCTCTATTTTGGCTTGGCTCAGATACAAAAGCTGTCAAGCTTCAAGTTTATAGCTCCAGATGTTTTGCACCTCAACAAATGCCAAGAAGTTAAACAAATTCTTTCCAATGTTTCACCTACCATTTTGTTCCCCAACCCCTGTGCCTAAAAAACAGCTAGATCCAATTCATTTTAATTGTCTGCTAAATAACAAAAACAAACATAATCTTGCCTCTGAAATATGAGTTTATGGTGGAGTTGAGGGGCTGGGAGGGGTAAAATGTAGACATAAAAGACAAATAAGAAAGAAGAAAAAAGAGCTTGTTGGCAAAAAATTACTGTTGAAAATGAAGACATTTTCACATCTAATGACAGAGTTTGTGCTTTTAAAGAGAATGGTCTCAGAAGTTAGAATGTGTAGGAGATAGAAATTATCAGGCTGAGAACCTGGAACCCGGGTTCTAATCCTAGCCTTGCCACTCTATCTAATCTCAGAATATAAGATCCTAAGCAGGCATTTAGCCCCTCTAGATCTGACCTTTCATCTATAAAGTGAGAGAGGTGGGTTGAATCTCTAAGCTACCTTTCAATACTAAGACAAGGTCAAGGAAACTTTTGATAAAGGGACTGAAAACTTCACCACATCTCTGCAGTCTTATCCTTTTGTCAAAAGCAGAAAATATGACTAATGTTAGGTAGAAGTAAAACCAGCTGGAGTTTCCAATATATCTCCATGGCAGTTGACTGAGCTCAGATGCCTATTAGCTTGTTACTTTTGATTTCACCAAGCCACGGCTTAGTAAAAAGCATGGGTTCTATTCACTTATCATGGGAAAAACCCTGACATTTCCAAAGTGACTCTGAGCCCTCTAGCTGTTTGTTATTCAATCTGCCTCTTTCGTTTTCCACAAAACCACAGGCTATCAGTGCTGGAAGGGGCCTTGGAGCTCACCCAGCCCCTGATGTGCAACAGGCAGTCCCAGGAAAGGGAGGTAACTTACCCAGGCTCACAAAGCAAGCCAGGGGCAGAACCAGGACTAAGACCCATGTCTCAACTCCCAAGCCAGTGCTCTTTCCACAGCACCAGGTTATCCTATGCCTTAGATAGAGGAGCAAGTTCCAACTTGCTGAACAAGTACTTCATGAAAATTCAGGATATGTATGTAATGGTCCTACAAAGGGTATCATTCATATTTTTCAGGGGAAAACACACAAAAAAGGTCAACTTCGGAATGATTTCTATATAAAAGCAGTACATAATCTCCAGCAGTGATTCTCAAAAGGGCAGTCCCAAAGGGAACTTGTACTTAGATCATATGATAAGAATTGAATTCAACCCAGAGAGACCGTTCAATTCAGTTCAGATAATTCTTCACTATTTTCATTTCATTCCCTCTGAAGAGGTTTAGAAAACTGGCCTATTTGGTCCTAAATGAAAATGATTCACTCAAGTTTCCTGGGAGGATGTAAGGGTGCATAGGCAGAGTTTGATTGGTTTAATTTGTATTAGAGTTTTAAAAAATTTAGGTTCAGTTTGACATCCAGATTCATTTGTTTCCACCTGGGGATTATCAATTAGTAACTTACTTTTATCCAATAATTTAGTTTTGATACTGCACACTGACAGCAAAACCACTTGCCTTTGTCATTAAAGGAAGCAAGAAGAGGCGTGGGAGGGTTGGCGGAGACTCCCAGGGCCATGCTCCCGTGAGGTGGTTTAAAAACCCCTTGTCTAGACTACAAAGCAGATGCAGCTTTCAAAGGGTGCATCAGGAACTCACAGCTAAGACCCTGAAATTGAAACTGGTCATCCATCTCGACAGATTCCCCCAACCCTCAGGCTAGACTGACAAACCCAACCCTGGGCTTAGGAGTTCCCTTACGAGTTCCCTTACCTGAGTGAATCTTCGGACTAGGCACGTCTTCCCCACACCAGCGTTGCCAATTAAAACAATTTTGAACAGGAAATCATAATCTTCCATACTCATTTACACAGCTGCAAGGCAAACACAGGCAAAAGTAAGAAAGGCCCAGTCAGACTTGCCCACAGAGCTCAAGCTGCACCAGCCTTGTCTCCGGGGGAACAGGTCTGACTCATTTAAAGAGCAATTTAAAGCTCCCCTCCGGTGAACCTGCCAGCGAGACACAAACACAGGTGTTTGGTCACAGACGGACTTTATTCCTTCTCAGCTACTTCATGCCACAGAGAATAAATGACGCAGATGTCCTTTCACCTGGTAACCTTTATTCCTCCAAGCTGTCATGTCACAGTTTCCTCCTGTGATAAATCTGTTTTCTTTCAGCATGAAAAGATGACAAACCTTTGTGCAGACAAGCTGGGGTGCAAAAAAGCAAGGACAATAGCGAGCCCATCCAGAGCTTAAAGGACGTTTATGGAATGTGTATGACTCTGGAAAGAAGTGCTAGTGACGGGGAGACTGAATGAAGGGGAAGGAACTATAAAGGGCCCTTTTAGTCTCCTGCTTCTGAAAGTCTTAGGGTCTTACAAATGGTAGTCATAGCCATCTTTCCCCTCTACCTCCTATACATCTCCTGCCAGCCATGCTGATGCTACAGGGCCTCCCAAAATGTCTTTCTGTTCACTCCTCTGGGCTTTGGTATGTGCCATTTCTTCTGCCTGGGATGCCCTCCCTTCCACCCCTTCTGCACCTTGAAGTCCTTGAAGGTTCAATGCCAGCATCTCTTTCTCTTTGAATCTTTCACCGATCTTCCCCAAATAAAGTTAAACACTTTCAACTCTCCTCTGTCCTAAAACTTCACTTGCTGTATACAATTGTTTGTTCAAATATCTGCCTCATCCTTAAGGGATGGGATTATGCCTGTCAGCTCTATTTCCTAGCCCCTGGGACAGAGTTATACTTTGTAAATGTCTATCCTATAGAAATAAAAAATTAATTAATGGGCATGTTGCTTATGTGTAGGCCTTAGTTTCTCCAACTGCGCTAGAAAGACTGTGACTAAAAGGGCATACTAAAAGAATGCTCTATCTACTTCAGTGGACTGCTGTGAAGATTTTTAAAAACTTACAAAACAACCTTATACAAAAATTACCCAGGTGTGGTGGCGCACTCCTGTAATCCCAGCTACTCAGGAGGCTGAGGCACAAGAATTGCTTGAACCTGGGAGGCAAAGGTTGCAGTGAGCCGAGATCATGCCACCGCACTCCAGCCTGGGTGACAGAGTGAGACTCTGTCTTAAAAAAAAAAAAAAAAAAAAGCCAACCTTGATACACATAAAGCCCTATCCTGGTAAAAGCAATTGTAATCTACTGGGTGCCTACTATAGTATTCTGTTATCACCACAGGAAATACAGAGAAGAGACAATGTCTGCCCTCAAGACCAACATGAGAAAAGTTAAATAATTAAAAAAAAAAAAAAAAAAAAAAGCTAAATAACAATTTGCGCCAACAGTGCAATAGTGGAGCTCTTTTCTTAAGATATAGGCAGAACAGACCCAATAGACTCTGGAGAGAGAGGAAATGGGCAGTTAGGGAGCTCATGAAGGGAAGGGTGCTGGGAGATAGGGAAGCCTCAGGGTCACTCCTACCAGCAGACCTGGAGCTCAAATGCCTGCAGGCTTGTAGGGCAGAGAGCGGAGCCCAATTAGCTGAACCTGTCAAGTAGCCAGGGGAGTAAATTCCCTGTGTGCAAAGATGATGTCTGTGTAGATTTCAATTAATCCTTGGAAAAATGACTGACAACCAAGCCAACATGTAGGTGGCAGCTGATGGGGTTCCATCCCAGTTCATTGGGACTGTGACGGAAAAACATTTCTCTGTACAAGAATCTGGGTCCATAAGCAGTGGTAGCATTATACTTGGCCCTTTATGTGTATTTCCATTTGTTTCTACAAGTATATAAGGTTTGTATTTACTAACACATTATCTGTTTTACAGATTAGTGAACTGAGGTTAAAGGAAATTAAGAGGGTGGCCTGAAATCATAAAGCTAAGAGGCAGACTTCATGTTCCAAAGGCATATGGTATCATAAAAAATGGAGCCAGACAGACCGAGGTTCATACCCTGGCTGCACTGACCTTCTAAGCCTGTGCCTTTGGGCAAATGACAATTTTTCAAAGCCTCAGCTTCCCCATCAACAAAATGGGCCAATAACACCTATACCACAGAATTATGATGCGTGAAAGAATGAATGGGAGCCCCTAAGGACAGTACCTGGCTCTTTGTCACCCAAACTCCTTAAAATGATTCTCAAATTTTCCATGATCTGGTTCCTGCTGTCACTGCCAGCTCTGTCTCCTACCACTCTCCTGATAATCCACATTCTAGGCTCACTGGATTTCCTCAGTTACTTAAATACCATGGGATTGCTTTTCTCCTCAGACCTTCACATATATTGTTCCATCTGCCTAGAACACAAAACACAACTGAACCTCGCACCCTCCCTCACCACCCCAAGCCTCCCCTAGATCTCAGCTTCAACATGACTTCCTCCAGTCTGCTCCTCTGACCTACGAAGGTCCTGGGCCTCCCTGCTCTAGGCTCTCACAATGCCCTCCTCCTCTCCTGCTGTAAACTCACCATGCTACCTGTAATTAATTATTCACATATCTCACACTCTGGCCCCATCATTCAGCACCTCAGCCCTATACACATTTACACTCACGACTGTAAGCAGCATGAGAGCAATGAGGTGTCAGGTTGAGTCCAGATCCTAACCCCTCCCCATCATCATCATCATCTCATTCTATATTATTAAGTCGTTTAATCTCAAAACAACCCTATGAGGGGGACGCTATACTACTAGTATCCTAATTTGGTAGAGGGGGCTGCTGAGACACAAGAGAAGTTAAATAAGCAGTCGTAAGGTCCCACAGCTGATAACTAGTGGAGCTGAGATTTATACCCAGATAATCTGGCTCTCGCATTCATGTCCTTGAACTACTACCCAAGTGCCTTTCACAATGCTGGCTCAGAGCAAAAGCTCAAGAAAGATGGATGAATTACATGATGAAGGCAAGCACTTAATCAATGTGATCACCCTTTCCTCTTCCCCTCTGGCTTCAAATGTAAAATTCTACCACCCTGTAGAAGTTTAAATAAGAATCAAAGTCAAACTCCTGATAAACACTCAGGGACATGATATGTAAACTAAAATTCAATAATGCTATTAGAAAGAAAAATAATAAAACTCACGGAAAGGCACATGGACAGCAGGAAGGCATGAGGCTCTGTGGACCACAACTCTCTGCTTTCATAAGCCCATAAGAAACAGGAAACACAGGACTGGACTGCATTCTTTTTCTGTGCCTAGATTGTTTGACACACACTCATTTCTACATCTTTGCTGGAGGTCAAAGAACCAAAGCAGGAAATCCAGAGGAGAATGTCAAAAGTAAAGACTTTAGAAACAGGGCTCTTAAAGAAGGTTAACGGTGCCCAGATTATGCACCTTTAGAAAAAGAAGGTGAAAAAAAGGCTTTGTCATAGTGAACATTATCTCATGTGGTTACCACCTGGAGCAAGCTACAGAATAAGACACTACCCCTTTCTATAAGAAATTACTCTAATGCTCTGTTGAATGTGTTTTTGTTTGTTTGTTTTGCTTTCTTTTGTTTTTGAGACAGGATCTTGCTCTGTTGCCCACACTAGAGTGCAGTGGCATGATCATGGATCAAGTGATCCTCCTGCCTCAGCCTCCCAAGTAGGTGGGATTACAGACACAAGCCACTGTGCCCAGCTAATTTTTTAAATTTTTTTGTAGAGACAGGGTCTCACTGTGTTACCCAGGGTTTGTCTTGAACTCCTGGCCTCAATCAATCCTTCCACTGAGCCTTCCAAAGTGCTGGGATTACAGGCATGAGCCACCACACCAAGACGTTGGATGTTTTTTAAACGGACCTCTGGGTAAAAATCGGTCTTTAATAATGCAGGCTGTCTATAGGTAAAGCTGGACTGTAAACTCCAGGTTATCTGTTGTAGTTACTGTTTTGCTTCTAATGGAAAACACATTACTGAATGAAAAGATCACAAGATTATCTGCAAACTTCTACTCTTTGAGGAAGCCCTTCTGTTTGGTACATAAAGTAACAGCCCAGGCACCACCAATCCCCAAGTGATGAGACAGCGTTTCCCCCTGAATAAGGGAAACCCATTCAGAAGCATTTACACCCAGCCCTAAATTGACAACAAAAGTCATGCCTCATCTGGGGAGTAGACATGCCACAAGATATGCTACTACCAAACACTACTGCAGTATTTTATATTCTATTATTGTTAACATTGATAACAGCTGGCACTTATTCAGTGCTTTTTATGTCCTGGGTACTCTTTTACATGTATTTGCTCATTTAATCCTCATAACTCTATGATGTTAGTACTCGTATTATGATCCCTAACTTGCAGAAGAGGAAGCTGAGACAGAGATATCATCCTAAAATCACACAGCTAGTTAGTCTCAGGAACAGGATTCAAACCTAGATCCATCTGACCCCAAAGCCTAGTTCTTTCTGCAACAGGATGCTGCTACCCCCTGCCTTGTAACTGACATTGTCTCTCTGTCATGAGGGCTAGAAGCTCAGTTGAATGAGTCCCCAGGCCCTTTGAACTACAGTGTTCTAGAATCTCCCTGCTCTGGAAGCAACACACCCATACTGATGGAGCCACACACTGACTTCAGATTACACAAGCACTGCTCCTCACCTTGCCCTCCAGCCCAGGATTCTTTCAGGACCTGAAGTCTCACTTTAGCTGCATTACTTTCACAATTCAGTCATCATTCATCCCTGTAACTAAGTACCAGGCATAGGGAATATAAACAGCAGCATAGATGAGCAAGCAAAATCCCCAATATCATCGTCACCACAATAGTTGTAAATAAATGGATATATGTATAATATTCAAACTGGAGAAATAGATAAGCAAGATGAAAAAATGAATTTTAAAAAGATACATGAAATGAAATCTAGTATGCAAAGCTTAAAAAGAAAAACAAAAACCACTCTAAGCAATGTGAATTTGGCAACATTTAAACCATTCTTTAAAAGTGGCCTTTACCAGGCGTGGTGGCTCACGCCTGTAACCCTAGCACTTTGGGAGGCTGAGGCAGGAGGATCATTTGAGCCCAGGAGTTCAAGGTTGCAGTGACTCATGATCACACCACTGCATTCCACCCTGAGCAACAGAGTGGGACTCTGTCAATAAATAAATGAATAAATGGCCTTTAAAAAGCCTGTATTCACTGTTGCACAGTGGTGCATTTTTCCTCTTTCCCTTTGGGGCTCAATATAACAGATAAAGTCAGAGGCCAGGTCTTCTCCCCAACTTTCTGACACACCTCCAAACCCCAGTCCTCTAAAATATTTTGGTGACTTGTCCTTATTCAAAAACTGTGTGTCTCAGGCAGGTCCTTTGGGCCTTGACTTGGTCTGTAAATGGAGGGGCTGGGTAAACAGGCAACAAGGCCCCTTCCCACAACAGCAAGTGTGGTTATTCTTCCATATCAAAGAGGCAGCACAGGCGATGAAGCAAGAGGGCCTGGATCTGTTAAAGAGCACTGTGTGGTTTCCTTATCCATAAAATGGGGATGATATTAGAATCTATACCAGTGAGTTGCATGAGAGGCAAATAAGAAATATATGGAAAGGTACTCCTTTTAAAAACATATAAATGGTTTTTCCCACCATTCTGATGAAAGTCATATATACTGATTGCAGAAAATACAGACAAGCAAAAAGGAAAAGAAAATCATCTATCATCTCTTTCCCTACCCAGACCTTCCCCGGGGAATAATTACAGTTAGCATTCTGGTATATATCCTTCTAGTCTTTTTCTTTTTTCTTTTTTTTAGACGGAATTTTGCTCCTGTTGCCCAGGCTGGAGTGCAATGGCGCGATCTGGGCTCACCGCAACCTCTGCCTCCTGAGTTCAAGCGATTCTCCTGCCTCAGCCTCCCCAGTAGCTGGGATTACAGGCATGTGCCACCATGCCTGGGTAATTTGTGTTTTTAGTAGAGACGCGGTTTCTCATGTTGGTCAGACTGGTCTCAAACTCCCAACCTCAGGTGATCCACGCACCTCAGCCTCCCAAAGTGCTGGGATTATAGGCATGAGCCACCGCACCTGGCTCTAGTCTTTTTCTTTATATACACTCGTGTCTATGTGTATATTTTATTACAAATTTGTTAATTTTAAAAAAAACAGCATCATAGAATTATATAAATTTTTTCTATAGAATGGTATTTTCCCAAAACCCAAAATCAGAACTCATGGTCTGCAAATAAAACCGATTACCAGAGACCCTCAAAATTCATTCAACATTTGGTCATATGACCCTAGATACTCAGTAAGTGGGGGATGTAGAGGATAGCTTCACAGTAACATAACTTTGAGAAATACTAAATACTATCACCCAATCTTGGAGGTTTAAAATGTTCTGAAAATTCCCATAATGAAGGCCAGTCAACTTCACTTAATACAGGATTTAAAAACATGATTTTAGCTGAGAATTCTTTTCTCATATAAAACACCTTTTATATATGCCTTGCTACTAGGGCTCCATGAAACATTAGTGTAGTAAACACTATTATATTTTATAGCATTTGAAATAAGAGCTGCCCAGGTAGGGTTGCCAGATATAGTTTTTTAAAAATAAATAAGAAGAAATCCAGGTCATGTCACCCTGACCATGCCAAATTTCAGTTTCAGATGGTCAGATGGCAACAAATACACTTTAATATAAATTTGTTCCAAATATTGCATGAGACATATTTTAAAGTTTGTTGTTTACCTGAAATTCAAAATGAACTGGACATCCTATCTGAGTACTCAAGTCACAGTAGAAATAGAGGCCCTAGGCATAACACCATGCTTGCCCAGAAGCTGTGGAGGGCAATGGGCAGGGCATGAGAAACAAGATATCCCTGATAAATCCAAAACAACCAGAGGAATAAAAAAGGGCAAGTAAAATTTCAAGAAGGCATCATAGGGGTTCTTTAGAATCTGGGTCAGACTCTGGAGGGTGGGTTCAGACTGGCACAGGGGGCTCAGCAGGTGAGTCTCACCCTCTTTGATGATCCCAGAGCACTGTGGAGCTTCCTCCAAGTATGTCCCCGCATGTGTGTCTGGCCCATGGAAGGAGCCATGCTCTATGTGTCTCTCACCCCCTACTATCCTTAAGGACAAAGACTATACCTCAACAAGACACCTGTCTCTACTTGTCCCACTGCTGTGTTCAGTAAGTGTACACTGAATTGAAAGCCTTTCATCCATCTTTCCGCCTAACAACGTTCTGTCCCTGGAAGCTCATTATTGCTTAATCACTAGGAGGCAATTACTAACCATTACTATAATCAACTGCTGCAAGCTCACTTGCTTTACATCAGCTGCTAATTTCATGTTATTGCAAGTTAATTATTTTCCTTGGCCACAAATGTCAAACACCCACCTGTGCTGTGGCTGCTCCTTATTCACCAGACTGTAAACTCCAGCATTTTTACATTGCCCTTTATAGTTTACAAAATTCTTTCACAGACATTATCTAATCTGGACCTCCCAACAACCTCAAGAGAAAGCTCTAATCATTCATTATGCAAGTGAGGAAACTGAGAGTTTAGGTAATGAAGTGACCTACTTACTCTGACACACTAGTGAGTCACAAGGTGGCCTCTGTATCCTGGCTACCTAGAATTTCTCCTCTGCCAGAACACACTATGTGTCTCCAGGTTCCTGGCCATTTGGACCATGATTTGAACAAACTGTGTGCTAGGAACGGTGCTAAATGTTTTCCACATGTAATCTTATTTAATCTTTTCAGTAGGCCATCAAATGGGTATTAATATTCCCATTATACAGATAAGAAAACTGAGGTTCAGACAAATTAATTAGTTCAAAAATCAAACAGCTAATGAGTAAAAGTGCCTGGATTCAAAACCCAGGTCTTTGTAGAAAAAAATTAAGTTGGAGATCTGTCTCACTCCTTATACTAAAATAAATTCTGGATGGATTCAAAGTTTGGATCTAAAAAACTGAAGGCATAAAAGTACTAGAAGAAAACATATATATACTTATATATAAAATCTTAAAGTAGAGAAGGCTTTCTAAGAATTACTCAAAATCAAGGCTATAAAGTAAAAAGACTGAGAAATTTCACTAAATGTTTCAAAAATTCTGTATGGCAAAACAATAAAAATGAAGAACTGACTACAATATATATTATTAAGGTCTAATTGATTACATGCATAACAATTTCCTACAAAATGAATAAGAAAAATTCAATAACCGACTAGAAAAAATAGGCTAAGGACGTGAGCAGATAATTCACAAGAAAGGAATAAAAATAGCACTTACATATTTTTTTAAAAAAACTGATGAACCTTACTCACAAAAGTAAATTCAAACTATAGTAAATTTATACTTATCAATTATAATTTTAACTATATGTAGTTATAATAAGAGGCCATTCATCTCAGATTGGCCAAGTTTATCCTGTACTGGTGACACTATGGAGAAATGGGGCACTTGTATACTACTGCTGGGAGGTAAATCAATGCAGCCTCTATGGAGAGCACTATTGATTTAAAGCTAAAAACGCTATTACAAATCCTCTGACCCAGCAACTGCACTTCTAGGAATCTATCACATTTATACTCACAAAGGCACATGTAGTAGGATATTTATTACAACAGTATTTGGAATAGCAATTACAAAAACAACCTAAAAGTCCATTAGTAGAAAATGGTTATATAGATTAAGGTAGCCATACAACAATGGACCACCACACAGCCTGCTATGGATATCTGCAAGATGTATTAAACGAAAGAAGCAAGGCAAAGAATGGTGTGTTTACAGTATGAAGAAAGGGCAGGGGCACATGATTCTATATCTGTATAGGCACAAGATGTTTTTGGAATAATACAAAAGAAACTGGCAACAGTACTTGCCCCTGGGGAGGCTATAATATTTAGCTCTTTCTAGGAAAGAAGATAACCTCCAACTCTTAAATTATACTCTGCCTTTTTATTCAGTCTATAGGAGTGCTTCAAAAGAAAGACAGTTTTCCTAATACAGGGAGAGAGGCCCTGTTTAAAAAAAAAATCTATTTGGGGTACTCTGTTTCAATCTTTCTCTCTTTCTCTTTGCCCAGCTGCACCCCTTCATGGGACAGGGACCCCAGGAAGGAATGTCCTACCCAGACTCTGGAGTTGCTTTTCCAGTTCATTGTGTGTATCACTGCTTTCTCTAAACCATGTCTCAGCATAGTGAGTCTCTACAAGGAGGATTCATTCTTTCAGACAAACTTCCCTCAAAACCAAGTATCCACAGTATGGCAGCCAAAACCAATGGATCAAACAATAGCTTGCTTGTGTCATGAATAAAAACGAAACTCTCACACATTCATACAGCTTAGAAATTACTCTCACTTCACTCTGACACAGAACATTTCTGAGGAAGCAGAAGGAGCTCATCTTTTTCTCCCCATTTCACAGAAATGAGATTTGAAACCAAGATAGTGACTTGCCTCAGGCCACGCAGCATGTAACCAACAGAGCCAGAAGAGCAAACACAGGTCCTCTGACTCCAAATCAGAGCTGCTGCCAGGACAAATAAGATCTGCAAATATAAATCTCTACAGGCCACGGACAAAACTGTCGGGGGTGGCTGGCATGAACACATGCCATGGATTGGGGGTGGAGTTAGGAGGAAGGAGCTCAGAAGCAGCCCTTAGAATACTTTTTAAGATATGCAAAAAGTAAAAATGAAAATGAAAAATAAAGCAGGCCTGAGACCTCCATAATACTATTTTCAAAAATCAAGACAATCAAATATTTTATTTTATTCTTCGTATATTATGTTTGATATTTTCCTAATTCCTAGAAATACAAAACGGATGTGGGATTCCAAACATGAGAATGATTCCACAAAGCAGCATTTCGTCAGCATTAACCCAAGCAAACACCTGAATTATCTTCTGGTGTTCTTTCTGCCATAGTGAGAAGCTGGCCATGGGGAGTATCCCTACACTAAGCACAGATTTGGTTTTCCACAGATAGGTGAGAGGAGAAGGGAGGAGGCCACCGCTTAGGACCCACTCAGTTAACTCCCCAGGCGGGGCTAATTTGTTTTGTACCACAGCACCTGGGAGCAGGTGCTTGACAAAGAGGCTCAGAGGTGCCTGGAAATACTCCTGCTTTGTTTCCTGGGGGAAGAAAAAGGATACCCTTCCCACTCATCAACCCTCTTCCAAGTTGGAGAACTTCTGTCTGCAAAACATGTTTGTTAAACCGCCCTAAAAAAGGACCTTGCAGACCCAACTTGCTGTTTCTGTCTTCTGCACAAGCAGGTGTGGCTCCCTCTGTTGTCCTCCTCCAACAATAAACAATACCACTGCAAAGAGCTCTGGGCTTTGCCCCATTGCCTTCCCCGTTGTATTCTCTAAATCAGGGACCATGTCTAATCTTTCCTCTGCAGAAGCTTCCCTGCGCCTGCTTGGCTGGACCGGAAGAACCTTCTTATCAGCTTATTCAGTCTCCTCCCCCGGGGCTGAACACACAAAGCAGCCCGGCCAGGCAGCCAGAGGTCAGGGCCACGGCTCAGAACTGGGCTCAAGTCTTTCCCCTGATGGTCCTCTGCCCCAGAGATCAGAGGCCTACCAGGAACAGAGATGTCTTCTCCCTGTTGGAAGACTGTCACACCAGGCTGGACCCCTCCCTCAGCTGTTCAGATTCCCTCCTCACTGGAAGCAGGAGAAAAAGTGAGAGGGAAGCAAGTGTCCACATGCTCAGCAACCTGAATAGATGAAGACAAAAAAAGAACTCTCCCAAGTTTGTGACAGGTCCTGTGTCAAGCAAAAGAATGACTACTTGTCTAGAGCTTTACACACACCAGGCCATTATTGCATCCTTGAATCAACCCCATTGGGCAGAATTTCTTACATACTGTTACTATCAATATGTTTTTACATCTATAGAGCACTTTTAGTTTCCTAAGTGTTTTCCAGTGCATTATCTTGGCAAATTCCTGTATCATGGCAAATTCTTATGCAGAAGATAGGGTACAAATTTTCCCTCAACAGGGACAGATGCACACACATGCACACACATGCACACACACACACACACACAGCATACCATAACCTATCTGTTACCAAGGCCTGCTTGAATGCACCCCTGCTTAACCCCTGTTCCTACTGCACCAACATGGCTCAGGGCCTGGTCAGCTCTCCCCCACCCAGCCTACAGTGGACTTCTAACCAGGTTCCCTGCGGCCAGTCTACAAAGTGTTTTCCCAAAGTGCCAACTAATTATCAGCCTTGAAGATGCAGTTCAACTCCTTAGGTAGGATGGTATAACAAGGCTCTTCATAATCTGGCCCAAATTCACCTCTCTTCAATTCCCATATACCTTAGACTCCATCACATAACAATGAACCCTGAGCTCCTTAACTTGAATTCAACAAGTATTTATTAAAGAAATGGCCAAAAAGCAGGAAACTTTTTTTTTTTTTTTTTTTTTTTTGAGCAGAGTTTCTCCTCACCCAGGCTGAAGTACAATGGTGAGATCCCAGCTCACTGCAACCTCCACGTCCCAGGTTCAAGCAATTCTGTCTCAGCCTCCCAAGTAGCTGGAATTACAGGCACCGGCCACCATGCCCGACTAATTTTTGTATTTTTAGTAGAGACTGGGTTTCACCATGTTGGCCAGGCTGTTCTCAAATTTCTGACCTCAGGCAATCCGCCCGCCTCAGCCTCCCAAAGTGCTGGAATTACAGGCATGAGCCACCACACCCGGACAAAAATGGGGAAATTTTTAAGCCAAAATAAGTAGTCTCTTTCAAAGAGTTCTAGATTTCAAAAAGTCTATGAAATCAAGAATTCTGTAACCATGCTGCAGGGTACAGTTTGAGGGCTGGGTGGAAGATGTGGATGTGTAAAATTTAGCAACAGATGGAACCTGAGGGAAATCCTAAAGAAAACATAAATTCTGGGATTTTAATCCCAGGAACAACATGCCCAGGGAGCCAAAAACACCAAAAATAAATTAAATTAAATTAAATTAAATTAAAACAAAGAACAAAAGACCAGAGAGGTCCAAACTTATTTCAAGATAAACAGATAAATAAATGGCCACTGGTGTTAACCTATTGAAGGCAGGAATGGCATCCAAACATTAACAGGTGAAGTAGAAAGAGGCACAACTTTCCTCAATAGCAACTTCTCAATACTTATCAATACTTATCAAAAGCCTTTCAATACTCATCAAAAGCCTTCACAAGGTCCACACACTTCAACCCAGCAAGAGGAAAATTCTGCTTCTGGGAATTTTCCTAAGAATGCTTCCTAAATGTGCACAAAGATTTACTTATTTACTTACTTTTACTTTTTGTAGAGATGTGGTCTCACTATGTTGTCCAGGCTGGTCTTGAACTCCTGCCCTCAAGTGATCCTCCTGCCTTGGACTTTCAAAGTGCTGGGATTACAGGTGTGGGCCACCACATCTGGCTAAGATGACCCCCAAGGTGGAGGGAGAAGTAAAACCTCTATACAGCAATAGAGAAGGGCTAACAGAGAAGCCACATGATACAACATTATGAAATAAATACTTGGACTGGGCATGGTGGCTTGTGCCTGTTATCCCAGTGCTTTGGGAGGGCAAGAAGGAAGGATCACTTGAGGCCAGGAGTTTGAGACCAGCCTAGGCAACATAGCAAGACCCAACCTCTACAAGAAATTTAAAAATTAGCTAGGTGTGGTGTCATATGTCTATGCTCCTAGCTACTCAGGAGGCTGATGTGGGAAGATCTCTTGAGCCTAGAAGTTAGGCATTACTGTGAACTGTGATCACACCATTGCACTCCAGACAGAGTGAAATCCTGTCTCTAAAAAACAAAAATAAATAAATAAATACTTAGAAGGAAATATATTTTTAAAATTCTTACCTCTGGGTGGTGAGATTATGAATAGCTTATTTCCTTTTTTTTATATTTATATCTTTTCCAGTGTACATTATTAAAATATCTTAGGGGCTCAATAGTGGGGAGGGAAACATGGGACAGGCACACATATATGAAGCCAGTGACTATCCACATTCAACGGGCTCTTCCAGAAGGCAGGGTCTTACTTGGCACATACCAAAAGCCATAAAAGAATCCAAACCTTTCATGCAGTTAGCTCACTGCTGAGAATTCACTTTAGGGAAATAACTGAACGAACTCAAAATGCCAAATGAACAAAAATATTCATTACCTCTTATCTAAAAGAGTAAAGAACTAGAAACAATCAAAATGTCCAAAAGAAAGTTCCATATAGAACATCAACACCATGGAATGCAAGGCAGCCATTAGAAATGCCAATTATGAAAACTATGTAGAAAAATGAAATAATGTTGACAATAGGCTGTAAAATGAAAAGAATTCGCAAAGCTGCATTTGTCAGGACTGCAGCTATGAAAAATACGCATATATATCAACAAGGGCATTTCAAATGTAAAAATGTGTTATGCTACAATTATGAGATTACAGAGAGCTTTTATTTTTGAAGTTTGTTATTATTTAAAAAACAAGTTGTTAACATTTTGTGTGTACCATAGACACATTTTCAGAACTTTGGAAACACAGAAAAGAGAAAAATAAAATTGCCAATACAAATGCAATCACTGTCAGCATTTTGATGTGTTTCTCCTAGTTTCTTTTTCCTACGTACTGGCTGGTTTTGTTTTGTTTTGATCGTTGTTGTAATTGCATCAACATTTCTTTAAAGCAGTTGCAAAATCATTTCAATTTTGAGAAACCAGAGAACTTAATATAAATCTTGTACTATAACATAGTGGTGGCTATCAAGAGACCTCATATAATGTCAGTTTGTAAGTAAAAAAGAGAATATTGTACCACTATGACAAAATAAATGGACCAATCAAGGCTCCTAACACCTGTAGATGACTCTTAGGTCTATTTCAGTGGCCATAAGCCAAGAACATGGCGAGGACTGTGTATTAAAGCTGGAAGACTGAATAATGTAGTTGGAATTAGAAAGGCGTTTAACAGACTGAAAACAAAAAGATACAATGATGTACTAAGTTTTCAGATCAAAAGAAAGTTGAAGGAAACCAATTCAATTGGTCATTAGGTCCAGAATATTTAACTTCCTTTACATTTCTCATACCCTTACTCTCCCGGCCTCCTGCCCTGCCCTTCACCAAGGCCCGACTCTGGTAGCTGGGCAGCAGCTGCTGTGTTCTGCTTGTTTTCCCTGCCTTCTTCCTGCCTCCCCACTTGCAGGCTGTCCTTCTTCCATTCTGCTGCCAAATGCAACACAGACTATCACAGGCCTAATGCGCACCCATATCACTATGGACTTCTCTAGAGAGAGAAACAAGGGCAGGGAAAAACACTATCTAAGCAATGCACAGGCTTGGACATGCACTAAATGAGGGGAGGCTGAGTCTGTTGTCACCACTGAGGGGCTCAGTTTCTGCAGGAGGGTGATGCTTTTGTGCTTTTCAAACAACAGGGTCCCTCAACACAAACTGATGATTCATCTGTTATATGCGTGTCTTCCAAAGACTCTGTCCTCTTTTCTAAGGATAGAGGAAAAAAGCTGCTGTGTTGGACTGCCTAAGATGTGGTATGCCACCACTAGCATAGCAAACCTCACTCAGAGGCAAGAAGAAATGGAACTTGGCATTTTTTGCCTTCAATGCTTTTAGAAATGAACACTTGTACAAGATGCAATGCGACTCCACTGCAGCCTCTCCAAAGAACTAATCTAATCATGTCATTCCCACACTTAAAACTCTTCCAGAGCTCTGGCTGCCCCAACAAAGTTGTCTGTAAGAAGTAGTACAGTGCCCTGGTTAAGAGGGCAAACTTTGGAGCCACACTGCCTGAGTCTGAATCCTCAGACTGCTCTTTCTGAATGCTCTGAATGCTCTTTATGAGTTGGGTGACCCTGGGCAAGTTCCTTGTCCACTTGGTGCCTACATTTCTTTATTTATTATTATTTTTAAGAACAAATTCAATACCTATCCTATGTGTATTTATTTACAAATAGGGATAATAACAGTACCTACCCCATAGGACTGTTGTGCAGATTAAAGGAATTAATAATATAAAGTACAAAGAAGAGGGCCTGGCAAAGAGGAAGTGCTCAATAAATGTTAGGTGCTGCTACTGTTATTGTTATTGTTGGCGAAAGTTCAAATTCTCCAGCAGGGCATGCAGAGCCCTCCACAGCCCAGCACCTCGTATCTTTCAGGCTTTGCTTCTCATGACCTGTTACCACTATGACTACCGCTATGATCACGCACTCTTGCCAAGTTCCCAGAGCATGGGCCCCTAGGCAGGTTCATCCCTTCACACCTTTACTCACAGGGCTCATCTCTCTTTACTGGGTGGTAAACAACCAATTATCTCTCAAACCGTACCCCCACCCTCCCTGTGAATTGGTCACTCTCTACTTTGTGCCTCCTCTATGTTCTGCAGAGTTTCTCCATAGACACTTTTTTTAAAATTTATTTTTATTTTTATTTTTATTATTTTGAGACAGAGTTTCACTCTGTTGCCCAGGCTGGAGTGCAATGGTGTGATTTCGGCTCACTGCAACCTCCGCCTCCTGGGTTCAAGAAATTCTCCTGCCTCAGCCTCCCTAGTAGTTGGGATTATAGGCATGCACTACCATGCCTGGCTAATTTTTGTATTTTTAGTAGAGACAGGGATTTCACCATTTTGGCCAGGCTGGTCTCAAACTCCTGACCTCAAGTGATTCGCCTGCCTCGGCCTCCCAAAGTGCTGGGATTACAGCCATGAGCCACTGCGCCTGGCCAGACACTTTATTATTCTTGTTGGTTTATGTATCCTGTTTCCTCCACTAGGCCTTAAGGACAGAGGCTCCTGCAAATTCCTATCTTATTCTCATTGCCTGACATTTCAGTAGACTAAATATTAAATAAATGCAAAAGAAAAACTGATCAGCACACACAAAAGCTGAGAGTGCTTTTCAGAGAAACTAAACACTAGGATGAGGAAATCAAACCCCAAAGCAATTTGATCTTAAGGAGAGTTAATTGGCAAAGATCATATAACCAAAGAAAAGAAAACTATAATTTCCCAAGAGAAAGTCAAACCTTGCTACAATGCAGTGTCTCTTTGTGTGTTGGAGGACCCAAAGTGCAGGTCAATTAAATATAAAATACTGCAGGAGATCCAGACTGCAAGAAATAAAGAAAGAGAACTAACCTTTATTAAATGTCTACAATAAGCCAGATACTTAGAAAATAATAGTTTCTATAAACACAATGTGCTAGACACAGATCTATCCACTTTACCTGCATTATCAAATTAGATAATGCAAGTCCTCAACAACTCTGAGACATAAGTATTGGCCTCTCCATTTTACAGGTGAGAAAAACATTCACTCATTTCATACATTTGTACTGAGCATCTACTATGTGCAAGTCACATATCCAGAAGCAGGGGATACCATGATGAACAAGAAGACAAGGTCCCCCTCTCATACAGCATAAAAACAGAGCAATGAATGAATGAATGGGAAAATAAGCATATACACAAATAAACAAGAAAAGTGTCAGACAGTGATAAGTGCTAGTAGAGAATTAAAACAGGAGGAAAAGACTGGATAGCTGTCAAGAAGTTCTCTCTGAAGTGGGTATATTTAAGATGAGAATTGAATAAGAAAGAGCCAGGCCAGGCTTGGTGGTTTACACCTGTAATCCCAGCACTCTGGGAGGCTGAAGCAGAAGGATCACTTAAGACCAGGAGTTTAAGACCAGACTGGACAACACAGTGAGACCTCATCTCTACAAAAAATTAAAAAATTATCTGGATGTAGTGGTACATACCTGTAATCCCAGCTACTCAGAGGCTGAGGCAGAAGGGTCCCTTGTGCCTAGGAGGTCAAGGCTGCAGTGAGCTTTGATGATGCCAGTGCACTCCAATCAAGGCAACAGACTAAGACCTCTTTCCTTTTGAAAGGAAAGAGAGAGAGGGGGAGACAGAAGAAAAGAAAGAGAGAGTCAGAGACAGACACAGAGAGAGAGAACGAAAGAGAAAGAAAGAAAGAAAGAAAGAAAGAAAGAAAGAAAGAAAGAAAGAAAGAAAGAAAGAAAGAAAGAAAGAAAGAAAGAGAAAGGAAGGAAGGAGGGAGGCAAGGAGAAAAAGAAATAAATAAAGAGAAAGAAAGAGTAAGAAAAAGAAAGAAAGAGAGAAAGAAAGAGAGAGAGAAAGGGAGGGAAGGAGGCAGGCAGGCAGGAAGGAAGGAAGGAAGGGAGAAGGGAAAGGAAAGGAAAGGAAGAAAAGAAAGAGGAAGGAAGGAAGGGGCGAGTCAAGCACATGAAGAATGGAAGAAGTACATATCAGGCATAGAGATCAGCAAGTACAGGGGCCCTATGTGACAATGAGCTTGGCATGTTCAAGGAACTGAAAGAAGGGACACTGAGGCTGAGCACATGGTCAACAAAAAGAGAACTGGGAGACTGCCGTGGGACAGGTCACATAGAGCTTGGAAAGCCAGAGCAAAGAGTTTGGATTTCATTCTGAGTTCAATGTAAGGCCACGTAGAGGCTTTTAAGAAATGTGACATAAACCAATTAACATTTTTAAAATTTTTTTCTAGTCTCTATAATGAAGGGTATTATGGTGTGGATACCAGTAGAAACAAACAGACTAGTCTAGGTGAGAGATCATATGGCTTGGACCAGGATGCTGGTAGTGGAGATGGAGAGAAGGGTATAAATTTTGGAGCGTTTTTGAAGATAGAGAAGATAGAACTTGCTAAAGGATTGGAAAGAGGATGGGAAAGAAAGAAAGAAATGAAAAGTAATACCTAGATATTTGACTTGAGCACATGGGGGGATAACGGCACCACTTTGTGAAGTTGGGAAGATTGGGAAAACAGCGAGATTGGAGTGGAGCTGAATCAAGAGTCCTCTTTTGGCCATGTTAGGAAATGTAAGGACTCTCAGACATCTATGTGGACATGAATCTGAAGTTCCAGAGAGAGAGTTTGAGGCTAAAGATACAAACGTGAGGGTCACTAGCAAATGGATGTTATTTAAAGCCATTGAATTATCAGAGGATATCTATGGAGAGTAGATAAATAGAGAAGAGGGCCATTTCAGAACCTGGGCATATCACCATTTAGAGATTGAGGGAAGAAGGTGACTGAAGAAAACTCAGAGAGGTAGGAAGAGAGTCAAGAAGTAGAGTGTCAAAGAAAATGGTGATCAGTCTTGTCAAATGCTGCTAAGAGAATAACTAAGATTAAAACAAAGACATGGGTTGGGCATGGTAGCTCATGCCTGTAATCTCAACACTTTGGGAGAATGAGGCAGGCAGATCCCTTGAGACCAGCAGTTTGAGACCAGCTTGGGCAACATAATGAAACCCTATCTCTACAAAACATACAAAAATTAGTTGGTCATGGTGGCACGTGTCTGTGGTCCCAGCTACGGAGGAGGCTGAGGCAGGAGGATCACTTGAGCCAGGGAGGTTGAGGATGCAGTGAGCTCTGATCATGCCACTGTACTCCAGCCTGGGCTGGAGTTTTGAGACTCTGTCTCAAACAAAATAAAACAAACAAACAAAAAAACAACGAAGTGGCCTTAGATTTGGCAACATGAAGGCCACTGGTTGACAGAGACAAGGACGGTCCTGGTGAAATGAGAGAAAGAGATTAGAATTGGGGGAGTGGAGGAGAAAGTCAGACCAAAACTATGGACAACTTATATAAGTGTTTCTGAGAAAAGAAACAGAAACTAGGAGATAGCTATAGGGGATATAATGTAAACAGATTTTTAAGTTAAAAAATAAATGTATTTTGCAATATTTAAGAGACAAAATTTTAAAAGGTTGTGGGAATTTGGGAAGGTTGGTTTCTTTTCAGATAAGAAATACTACGGCATATTTATTTGTTACTGAAAATGATCCAGTGATTAGATAAATTTAATGATGGCAGAGAGAGGGGGCCTATTTACAAATTACAAAGATCTATAAGACTTAATCTTAAAAAGTTAAAAATATGCCCAAGGCTAACAAACACATGGGTAGGCAGTGAAGCCAGGACACTAATCCAGGTGTTTTGACTTGCAAGTGCATTCTCTGTCTACACAATTGACCATAATATATACAAAAGCATTTGCAAAAGGTCCCAACTCCAGGCTCTGAAGATAATCAGAACAGAGTCGGAAGGAAGCTTCAGAGAACTTGGGAGCACTAATGCAAACACACACCCCCTTCTCGCTTCGATGTAAGCAAGCTCTGTTCCTCATACAGACTTCTATTATTGCATTTTCACTCAAATGTCATTCATGTTTGCACATCTGGCTGGGGTCCTACTAGCTGCAGGACCCTCGATGGTTGCCCTTTAATGTTCAGAATGAGTTGGAGGGGAGGATGGGGACATGGAAAAATCACAGTGCAATGCAAGTGGAAAAACTTGAGGGGCTAAACTCTTCAGTGACTTAATAAGTTATAGAAGCTGGGCACGGTGGCTCACACCTGTAATCCTAGCACTTTGGGAGGCTAAGCTGGGCAGATCACTTCAGCCCAGGAGTTCAAGAACAGCCTGGGTAACATGCCAAAACTACATCCCCACAAAAAATACAAAAATTAGCTGGGCATGTTGGCGCGCTCCTGTAGTCCCAGCTACTAGAGGGTGAAGTGGGAATATCATTTGAGCCTGGGAAGTAGAGGGTGCAGTGAGCCGTGATAGTTCCAGTGCACTCCAGCCTGGGCAACAGGAGTGAGACCCTGTATCAAAATAATAATAATAATGTAGCAAAGAGATTTTTCTTAAATTTTTTTTTATTTAAATAGTTTTTGGGGAACAAGTGGTTTTCTGTTACATGGCTAAGATCTTTAGTGATAATTTCTGAGATTTTGGTGCACCCATCACCCAGGCAGTGTACACTGTACCCAATGTGTAGTCTTTTATCCCTCAGCCCCCTCCCACCTTTCCCCCCAAGTCCCCAAAGTCCATGTCATTCTTATGCCTTTGCATCCTCATAGCTTAGCTCCCACTTACAAGTGAGAACATACGATATTTAATTTTCCATTCCTGAGTTATTTCACTTAGAATAATGATCTCCAACTCCACCCAGCTTGCTACAAATGCCATTATTTCATTGCTTTTTATGACTAAGTCGTATATCATGGTGTATATATACCATATTTTCTTTATCTGCGCGTTGGTTGATGGGCATTTAAGCTGGTTCCATGTTTTTACAAGTGTGAATTGTGCTGCTATAAACATGTGTGTGCAAGTGTCTTTTTCATATAATGACTTACTTTCCTCTGGGTAGATACCCAGTAGTAGGATTGCTGGATCAAATGGTAGTTCTACTTTTAGTTCTTTAAGGAATCTCTGTACAGTTTTCCATAGTGGTTGTACTAGTTTACATTCTCACCAGCAGTGTAAAAGTGTTTCATTTTCCATTGGGCACGGTGGCTCACGCCTGTAATCCCAGAACTTTGGGAGGCCAACGCAGGTGAATCACAAGGTCAGGAGACTGAGACCATCCTGGCCAACATGGTGACACCTTGTCTGTACTAAAAATACAAAAATTAGCTGGACATGGTGGTACGTGCCTGTGGTCCCAGCTACTCAGGAGGCTAAGGCAGGAGAATCACTTAAACCTGGGAGGCGGAGGTTTCAGTGAGCCAAGATTGTGCCACTGCACTCTAGCCTGGCTGCACAGCAAGACTCCATCTCAAAAAAAAAAAAAAAAAAAAAAAAAAAAGTGTTTCCTTTCACCACATCTGCACCAACATCTACTATTTTTTGATTTTTTAATTATGGCCATTCTTGCAGGAGTAAGGTGGTATCTCATTGTGGTTTTAATTTGCATTTCCCTGATAATCACTGATGTTGAGCATTTTTTCATGTTTATTGACCATTTGTATATCTTCTTTTGAGAATTGTCTATTTATGTCCTTTGACCACTTTTTGATAAGATTAATTTGTTCTTTTTCTTGCTGATTTGTTTGAGTTCCTTGTAGATTCTGGATTTTTGTCCTTTGTCAGATGCATAGTTTGTGAGTATTTTCTCCCACTCTGTGGGTTGTTTGTTTACTCTGCTGATAATTTCTTTTGCTGTGCAGAAGCTTTTTAGTTTAATTAGGTCCCATCTATTTATTTTGTTTCTGTTACATTTGCTTTTGGGTTCTTGGCTATGAACTCTTTGCTAAGCCAACATCTAGAAGAGTTTTACTGATGATATTGTCTAGAATTTTAATGGTTTCAGGTCTTAGACTTAAGTCTTTGATCCATCTTGAGTTGATTTTTGTATAAGATCCAGTTTCATTCTTCTACATGTCGCTGGCCAATTATCCCAGCACCATTTGTCAAGGTGTCCTTTCCCCACTTTATATTTTGTTTGCTTTGTTGAAGATCAGTTGGCTGTAAATATTTGGCTTTGAGTGTAAAAAGTTTTTTTGTGTTTTTTTTTGTTTGTTTTGAGACAGTCTCACTCCGTCACCCAGGCTAGAGTGCAGTGGCACAATCTCGGCTCACTGCAACCTCCACCTCCCAGGTTCAAGTGATTCTCATGCCTCAGCCTCCTGAGTAGCTGGAATTACAGGCATGTGCCACCATGCCCACTAATTTTTGTATTTTTAGTAGAGATGGGGGTTTTGCCCATTGGCCAGGCTGGTCTCGAACTCCTGACCTCAAGTGATCCGTCCACCTCAGCCTCCCAAAGTGCTCGGATTACAGGCATGAGCCACCACACCGGGCCAAAAGATTTTTTAAAAAAATAACAACTGTGTATTTATGTTCAGCAAAAGTGAAGATGGAAATTAAGGTACAGGTCATTTTGTTTCTTTCCCCTTTGCCTGGCTATCTCAGGAAGCAAGTGGCTAGGAAGTGGCCTCTTGTCACCTGTTTTCCATGCTCACCTGTTTTACCATGTGGCAACACAAACCCCCACTCCCCTGCCCCATCTTTCTCTCACCTAGCTTCCCATTAACTGTTCTAGTTTGCTTCTTCCTTCAGGGCAGCAGACATGCCATCTCCCCCATGAAGTCCTCCCTGATCTCTCCATCTCTGAACCTTTATAACACTAAGTTACTAGTACACACAAATTTAGCTCTTGATCATATTTGGTCTTATTCTCTGATTCAAATATCAGAGTGGGAGCAAGAGTACTTTTTTGAGTAGGGAATTCAATACAATTGTTGGCTATTGTTACTGTGAGAGGTAGCTTAATGGAATGATTCAGATAGATTTGGGTTAAAATTATGGCTCTGTTCCATCTCTTGCAGGCTGAATGACTTTGGGCAAGTCATTCCCTGAGACTCAGTTCCCCTAACTAGAAAATGGGAATAATACTGCCTACTGATGACAGTGGTGAGCTGTCTGGAGCAGCCACTGCCATCATGCTGGCTACAGCTAGAAGGCGTGGCCAGGACTGCATGTTCCATGGAGCTGGCAAGAGCCAGGGACAAGCAGGAGCTCCACCCCTTCTGAACTGGGGAGGCAGCTACCCAGGTGCCACTGCAGCTACACAAACCATGGCTGCAGACCCAGGCCTCCCGCTCCACAGAGGAGGTAGAAGCCCCACCCTCTCAGGCACAGCTACAGCCACTCAAACCACGGCTGCAGACCCAGGCATCCCTGTAGGCTTGGGAGTCCGGGAAGGCCCCTGCTTGCCTGTGCAGGCTCAGAGGTGCGTGCTCCCACTGCCTGGCCTCTGCCCCACTCCTTATGCCTGCTCTAATCTCAGAGCAGGGTTGGGGCCAAGCTCGGGCACTGTCACAGCCTGGCTGGGTGTGCTCACACTAGGACTCTGTTGCCTCAGCACCCTCTGGACTTTAGGCACCGACAAACATGGGAAAAAGCCGAGGTGGGAGCTGAGGGCGGCTCTGCGCTGGCCTGCACTTGCCCGTTGGCATGAGCAGCCCGTTGTGCCCGTTGCCACAACTGAGGCAGGAGGCAGACAAGCTCCTGGACAGAAGGGGGTGAGTCCCTGTTGAGACCCCACCTTCAGGCCAGGGGGGCCTGAAGCCTGGGAGCTGGGCTGTGAGTTGCACAAACCAGGGTGGAGATTTGTGGTGCCTTTTTCAGCCTGCCCATGGCCACCCATGGACCAACAGCATGCACTTCTTCCCCTCTGAGACCCATAAAAGCTCTGGGCTCAGTCAGACCACAGAACAGAGGGAGGATGGGACAACCAGTTGTAGAGAGGAGCTACCTTCTCTGCTGAGAGCTGCAGACAATGGGACAACCTGCTTGTAGAGTGGAGCCACTCACTTTATAGTCTCCTCTCTGCTGAGAGCTACAGAGAGGAGCCACCAACTCTAGGGGCTCCTCTCTGCTGAGAGCTGCAGAGACAATGGGATGACCTGCCTGCAGAAAGGAGCCACTTCCTCTCTGCCAAGAGCTGCAGATGACAGGATGACCAGCTGCAGAGAGGAGTTACCTTCTCTGCTGATAGCAGGAGCTACCCTCTCTGCTGAGAACTGAACACTTGTTGGGACAACCCGCCTACAGAGAGGAGCTACCCTCTCCGCTAGGAGTTAAACACTCATCAGGACATCCTGGCCATGGAGAGGAGCTGCTCACTGCAGGTCTTCTCTGAGCTGTTCTATTGCTCAATAAAGCTCCTCTTTGTCTTGCTTACCCCTCCGCCTGTCTGTGTACCTCATTCTTCCTGGTCATAGGACAAGAATTTGAGACTCACTGAATGGTGAGGCTAAAAGAGTTGCTGTAACACAAACAGGATTGAAACATGTCCCTTGCTCGCCAGGTTATGAGTGAAGAGGAGAGACGAGCTGTGGCCCTCCAGGAAGCCCAGACCTGGGAGCTCCCTGATCCAGGGCTGTGACTCCCTCTTCGGGGCCCTGTGGTTCCTGGCACCTTCAAGCTTCCGGGCACCACCTCATTCCCCAGTGCCAGCTGGGAAAGCTGCTTGCGGTGCACCTGGTCCAGCTGCAGCCTCACAGAGAGCTAGCGCCCATGCAAGCACCTTGAGCTGCCCGCCCGGCAGCAGCAGCTGGGATGTCTGGCTGTGCAGAGGCCAGACTCCATGCTCACTCACACACCTCTCTCTGCTCCACGCCTGACTCCAGTCTCCCTTGGAGGCATGGGATCTAGCCCGGTAGCATGAGCTAAGCACAGCCTGCCAGGCCGAGTAGGTGGAACAAGCCCAGAAGGCCTGAGCAAAACTAGGGCAAAGGTGCCACTGGCCACAGGTTTCCAGCCAGAAAAGCAACAGCCCAAAGATCCCATGTCACTACCTCAAGGGCTGTTGTGAGATTTAAATGAGATATTTTTGTAAAGCATCTGTCATAGTACCTGGCCTATTGGAAGTGCTCTATAAATATTAATTCCCTTCCTCCTAATGATTTTGTGAATGTCAGTTTTATCTCTCCAACAAGATGTTCTTGAAGACAGATCATATATTTTATGTATTTTGTTAGATCATCCACATTCCTAGAACATAGCTCAATGCATCATAGGCACTTAATTAAGTACTTCTTGGTTTGATCACAAGTAAAAATCATGGCTGTAGGTATGCCTTACAATAGACCAGTGTTTCCTAAATGCTGGTACCAGGTGAACTGCATTAAACTCATCCAAAGAGCTTCTTCTTATTAGGGGTGGGGATGAAGGGGTGGGGGAGACAGGGAACAGGGCCTTGCTCTGTTGCCCAGGCTGGAATCCAGTGGCATGATCACATGGTCAGTGAAGCCTGGACCTGCCGGGCTCAGGTGATTGTCCCACCTCAGCCTCCCTTGTAGCTGGGACTACAAGCGCATGCCACCACACTCAGCTAATTTTTAAATTTTTCTAGAGACATGGTCTCGCTATGTTGCCCAGGCTGGTCTTGAACTCCTGGCCTCAAGTGATCCTCCTGCCTCAGCTTCCCAAAGTGTTGGTATTACAGGTGTGAGCCACTGCACTTGGTCCAAAGAGCTTCTTAAAAATAAAACTGCTAGATCCCTTCTCTAGATATTCTGATTAAGAAAGTCTGTTCCATTAACTTCCAATAACTGAGAAAGGTCTTCCAATTTTTACTTTAGATATTTTTATTAGATATTTTTGCATTGCTTGAATTTTTAAATAAGTATCCTTTATTTTATAATTTTAAAATAAAGACAACTTTTAAATAAAAAAAAGAATAACTGACCAGAATCAGAAGTGAAATCTAGAGTATTACAAAATGTTTCTTTCATTAGTAATGGGCAATTTAAAAAATAATAATAATGAAGTAAAAATACCCCCTGGTCACAACTGGGGAAATATGAACATGGCCTGATATCAGATGATCATTTTGATTTTTGTTTTAGACACAATTTTATGTTGTATCAAATGTCTTTATTCTTAGAATACACATGCTGAAATGAGAGTATCAGGTGAAGTGTTATAACATCTGCAACTTTCAAATGGTCCAGCATATATGTATATATGCATATGTATGTATGTGTGTGTATATATATGTATATATACACATACACACATACATGAGAAATAAGGCAAAATGTTAACAATTGTTTAATTTAGTTGGTGGGTATTTGGGTGTTCAATTTATTACTCTTTCAAATTCTCAGTATGATTAAAATTTTTCTAATAGTTGGGGAAAAATATTCTCAGTTGATTCTGGTGATAATCTAGCTTGGGAACCACTGCTTTACCCCATAGATTTGTTCCTGAAGTTAGAAAAATAAGAATTCTGAGATACACAACATATAAATGCTCTGAAGGCAATAGTATTTAAGGAAATCTCATGTCACAATCTCCCCATAAAACACTGTCTCCTAATTAATTGTTCATAAATCTACATTTCACATAGGATTTGCTTAAAGTCAGCGCTCAGATAAGGGCAGACTTGAAATGTTGGTTAAGGGAAGAAGAGGCATGCCCAAGCACAAAGCCTGAGGGTTGTACTTGACTCTTGTCTGCTCCCTAACTCCTGTCTTGCTGATTTACCTGTTGAATATTTATCAAACCAGTCCCCTCCTCTCTTCCACTCGTGCTACTGCCATGGGTCAGACTTCATCCTATCTCCCCTGCACCAGTGCTGAGAGCCCCAGCTGATGGCCCTGCCTCAGGTCCTACCCAGCTCAGATTCACTTCCACCTTGGCTAATACATATCCAAAACACATGCTGGCTCCTCGCTCTTCTACTGAAAACCCTACAATGGCTTCTCATTTCAAAATCAAGTCCAGAACTCTTCAATCTGTTTATAATATCCTCTCAATTTTGCCAGCCTCAATTCTCACCAAACTCACATTTTATAGCCCAGTAACAGTGAATTCCCCGTGATACATCTCACCTCCATGCTTCAGCCCATGCATTCTTATTCCACCTTGGTCAGGCATCACTCTCCTTCTGAAAGCTTTCTTGGATTCACCACCTGCCATGCCTTCCCTCCCATCTCCCATACAGAGGTCAGAGTCTCCTATTTGGTTCTCCCACAATACCTCAACAGAGTTAAATCCGTGCAGTTACCCCACTGCTCACAATTATTTACTCATAAGACTATCTACTCCATATCCTGGGGCCTCTTGGGGAAGGACTGGATTTTATTCATCTTTGTAGCCCCAGTACTTACTTCTGCTTTGCCTTTCTGATGCCCCATTTTCTCATCTAGAGAATCAGAAGAATATCACCAACTTGAAAGGTTGGCATTAAGTATTCAAAGCTTACCCCAGGCATATAATAGGCCTTCAGCACATTTGATTTATAATGTCAGCATCTCTTGTTTTTCGCTTTCCAATTCTGCCTTCAGGACCAGCTTCTTACACTGGCTCTGTGTCCAGCAAGGACGCAGCAAATAAGCTCCCCACCCATCTACATGCCAAAATAGTGAGGGTCTCAAACTCCAGATCTGCCTTGGGCTTCCCCACCCTGCCAGTGCCCTCTGGACTCTAGGATGACTCAACTAAGGAACCAATGCAGTACTGCAAACATTTCTTGAGCAGTTTTATGCAAGGCAATGTCCCTGATGCAGTGGAAAGTGATATAACATGTACAAAAAATGTATGACCTCTTATAGGGTAGAGGAAAGGTGAGGAGACAATTAGACAAGCGAAGGCAGTACACTTCAGGGAAGGAAAACATTGTATATCTCTGGGGGTAGACAGAAAAGCCTTAGAGGAAGTGGCATTTGAACTAGACCATAAAGGATGGATTTAAGCTAAGAGGCTGCTTCCAGAATTGTGTGTGTTCCACAAAACACAACACTGAAATGCTACTGTTACTCAGATGAAAAGTAAATTTAGAAAATGCTGCCTACTATGTACCCCTCTAGGAGATCTGCAATGCATGGTAACAAGCGTGAAGTAAGGAACCCTACTTAACTGTGTTGAACTCAGCATCCCAAGTTTGTTTGACTAGTAGTTAATTCCCTATTTCTTTCCTCTTGGAGGAGAGAGTTATAGCACCTTTCAAGCTCTGAAGTGTCTTGAAGTAGGGAACCCTGTATAACTCCGTTTAACCGAGCATCCCAAGTTTGTTTGAACAGTAGTAAGTTCCCTATTTCTTTTCCCCTGGAGGAAGATGTATAGCAACTTGGAGAACACACTTTAAGAAACAACAGGTTAAATGTTACCCTTTCAAAGCTATCCATTTGCATTTTACGAGGACTTCACATTGATAATAACTTCATATCTGATTTTTTAACAACAAAATCAGCAATTTTTAAAATTCTCCTGACATTTTGTCAGAAGAGAAAAAGCAATGGAAGATGCTGCAGAACTAAGAAGTTTCTCATTGTGAAGCACAGTGTAGACCATAAGCCTTTTAATCAAGTGAAGGAAACAACACATCTCTGACTGAGTCCATTCATTCTTTGTTAGGATGTTTACAATCTTATAGCTGTCCTCACTCCCTCTGCAACCTGCTGACTGCGTAAAAAACACCAGACTTGAAAGCAAAGGGAACAACATTGCAAAACAACAAGCCCACAGGGCATGTTTTGCTCCTTTATATTTACCAAACAGTTGTGCTTGTAAAAGACAAGAAGGAAAGGGGCACTGCAGCTCATCTGTCTCCACTCCTGAAATTACAATGCTGAATTATCCAGTCTGAGAGCTAACATGTTTACTGGGAGTGAGGCACTGTGCTCATGATACAAAGAAAAATAACATATAGTTGTTACTTCACAAGCTGGGACAGATAGGTAAACAAACTGTAATACAGTAAAGTGCAAGCAAACACTTCTATAATAAGAGGGGAGTACACAGAAGCTGGGACTCCTTACCTTTGCCTGGGCTTAAGGTCAAAAGAGAAGCATGTTAAAATAAGGAAAAATTCCTCTTTATTCTTAAAGAATTGAAAAGGAGTTTTCCAGGCAAATAAAATATATACATAGGTATAGATAAACAGATATAGATAGATGATATAGATACAGATACAAGGCCAGGCATGGTGACTCACATCTATAATACCAGCATTTTGGGAAGCCAAGGTGGGAGGATTGCTTGAGCCCAGGAGTTTGAGACCAGCCTAGGCAACATAGTGAGACCCCCATCTCTTCAAAAAAATTAAAAAATTAGCCAGGCATGGTGGTGTGTACCTGTAGCCCTAGCTATGAGGGAGACTGAGATGGGAGGACCACTTGAGCCTGGGAGGTTGAGGCCACAGTGACCTCTGATCATGCCACTGCACTCCCACCTAGGCTACACAGCAAGACCCTGTCTCAAAAAAAAGACATAGATATAGATACACATACACACATACATAAAAAAAAAAATAAGGCCACATGGCTGAGTAGAATAGGATATGTTGATATGATTTGGATATCTGTCCCCTTCAAATCTCATGTTGAAATGTAATCCTCAGTGTTGGAGGTGTGGCCTGGTGTGAGGTGTTTGGATCATGGGATAGATCCATCATGAATGGTTAGCACCATCCCCTTGGTGATGAGTGAATTCTGGCTACAGTAGTTCATGTGAGATCTGGTTAAGAGTGTGGCACCTCTGTCCTCACTCTCTCTTGTTTCCACTTTCACATGTAACATTCTGACTCCCGGTCACCTTCTGTCATGACTGTAAGCTTTCTGAGGTCTCACCAGAAGCAGAGGCCAGCACCATGCTTCCTGTAAAGCCTGTAAAACTGTGAGCCAGTTAAATCTCTTTTCTTCATAATTTTCCCAGCTTCAAGTATTTCTTTGTAGTAATGCAAAAATGGACTAACAATAGGATAGGGCAAGATTGAAAAGAAAAAAAAGAGCAGCCAATCTGGAGAAGGTGTCACACTGAACTACTGCATCTAATTTCACTTATTCCAAAAACCCCACAAAAATTCAGTAAAGTGCTTTCTTCTTATTTAAAAAAACCTTATAAGTACAGAGAAGATAAGAGAAGACAATGGTGTCAAATTTTGGAAGCTTGGGAAGCAGATGAACAAGTAGTAATTCACTTAGCATACTCAGAAAATGTGGAATTCAGCTGATTTAAACCACAGAATCCTTAAAAAACACAGGAACTGACAGTACCTTGTACTCCTAGAGCAGGTGTATAGGATGCTAGAATAAAGAACACAAGAGAGAAGGCTACTCAAGGAGTTAGATACCTAGATTGTCCCTCCTCATTAACAAAACTCCAAAGGCCTGTCTCTGGGGAGCACAAAACAGAACTATCCAGTATTTGCTTGAAATAATCTGAGGAAGGGGATTGGGGGATACAGAGCAAACTAAAATATCCATCAACTGAAAACTAGTGAACCTGAATGATGGGTATACATGGGAATTCACTGTATTGCCCTCCCTACTTTTGTAAATCTTTAGCATTCCCCATAATAAAAAGTAAGAGTGTCTTTGGCCTGGCAGTATCCAGCGTGGATGAGGGGGAAACATATCATAGATAAGGCACTATGTCTACAGAAGGTAGAGTGCAAAGGTTCCCATGTTCCTTCTCCTGAGTACCAAAACATAGTCAAATAGAACCCCATCATCCGAAGAAGAGTGAAGGACTCTTTACTGGTGAATCTACCCAAGGGAAAACCTGAAGATGGTAACATCAGGGAAGCCCAACAAACAGCCCATCCAGATCACCCTACCGTGAGGCTCAGAGCTAATTATCTCCATTCTGTATTCAGAGTTTCCTGATGGTACTTTTTAAAAAGAGCTTTATGTCACATATCATATAATTCACCCTTTTAAAATATACAATTTTGCTGTAGGAACTAAATGAAAAAAAATAAAATGTACATTTCAATGCTTTTTAGCATATTCACAGAGTTGTACAACCATCACCACAATCAACTTTAGAACATTTTCCAATCCCCCAGTGAAAATCCTACACACATTAGTAGTCACTCTGCATTCCCCCCACTCCCCAGCCGCAAGTAACTACTAATCTATTTTTTTGTCTCTATAGATTTGTCTATTCTGGCCATTTCATATAAATGAAATCCTACACCGTGTGGTCTTTTGTGAGTGACTTCTTTCACTTAGCATAATGTCAAGGTCTTGACAGCTTTTTCTCCTCCCTCTCTTAATCAGGAGCAACACAGCCAAGGATCACATTTTAGAGTGACATCTTGGGAAAGCCCTCTAATAAAGATACAGACCGTGGCAAACACACAAAAAAGTGACTTGAAGGAAACAGACAATATGCAAGGGTGGAAATACCATTAATATTCTCACAAAAATGAAATAAAAATACATCCATGAAAAAAAATAGGATGCTATATAAAGGAAACACAGAGAACAAAAAGAGCTCTTAGACAATGACAACATAATAGCAGACATTTTTTTAAATCTTCAATAAAAGGATTGAAAGATAAAATCGAAATCTTCTAAAGAATAAAATCAAAAGACAAAGACATGGAAACAGCAGAGAGAAGTTAAGAATATTCTAAAGGTCCAGTACAGGAGGGGTCCTGTATCCAAATAAGAGAAATTCCCAGGAAAGAACAGAAAAAAGAAAAATCATAACAATATAATTCAATAAAATTTCAGAGAACTGAAGGATGCAGGTTGCCAGGTTGAAAGGGCCCAGCACACCAAGCACACTGTGAAATTTCAGAAAACTGCAGACAAAGAGAAGATTTTACAAACTGTCAGAGAGCAGGGAAAGACAAATAGGTTATATATAAAGAATCAGAAATCAGAACCCTTCCAACTTCTCCACAGCAACAATAAAAAGACAATAAAGCAATGCCTTTAAAATCTGAAGGAAAATGATTTTCAACTTAGAATGCAATACCCAAATAAACTACCAATAAAGCATGAGAATAGAACAAAGATACTTTAAAGTATACAAGACCCAGAAATTCATATTCCATGCACCGTTTTATAAGAAGCTCCTACTTTGGGAGGCTAAGACAGCAGGATTGCTTAAGTGCAGCAGTTTGGGAGCCGCCTGGCCAACACGGCGAGACCCTATCTCTACAAAAAGTGAAAAAGTTAGCCAGGCATGGTGGCATTCACTTAAGTGGGAACCAAGCTATGAGGACACAAAAACAATACAGAGCAATATAATGAAATTTGTGACCTGGGGAAGGAGGGGGCAAGGGGAGTGAGAGATAAAAGACTACATACTGAGTACGGTGTACACTGTTTGGTTGACAGGTGCACTAAAATCTCAGAATTCCCCACTGTAGAATTCATCCATGTAAGCAAAAACCACTTATAACCCAAAAGCCATTTAAAAAGTTTTTTTAATGTCTTTTCAATGCCAGGTGTGGTGGTTCATGCCTATAATCCCAGCATTTTGGGAGGCCAAAGCAGGAGGATCGCTTGAGCCCAGGAGTTCAAGAGCAGCCTGGGCAACATGGTGAGACCTCATCTCTTCAAAAAATAATAAAAAAAAATTAGTTGGGTGTGGTGGTATATGCCGGTAGTCCCAGCTTCTTGGGAGGTTGAGGTGGACTGCTTGAGCTCAGGAGGTCAAGGCTATGGTGAGCCGTGTTCATGCCACTGTACTCCAGCCTGGGTGACAAAGCGATACCCTGTCTCAAAAAAAAAAAAAAAAGTCATTTTTTGGCGCGTGTGGTGGCTCACACCTATAATCCCAGCACTTTAGGAGGCTGAGGTGGGTGGATCGCCGGAGGCCAGGAGTTTGAGACCAGCCTGGCCAACATGGTGAAACCCCATCTCCACTAAAAATACAAAAATTAGCTGGGCATGGTGGCACACACCTGTAATCCCAGCTACTCAGGAGGCTGAGGCAGAAGAATTGCTTGAACCTGGGAGGCAGAGGTTTCAGTGAGCTGAGATCGTGCCATTGCACTTCAGCCTGGGCAACAGAGCAAGACTCCGTCTCAAAAAAAAAAAAAAAAAGTCTCTTTGCAATTAAACTAAATTGTGTCCCTCCACAAGTTCATACATATGTTGAAGCCCTAATTCCCAGGACCTTAGAATGTGACTGTTCATGTATTTGGAGATAGAGCCGTTAAAGAGGTAAGTAAGTTAAAATGAGATTGTTAGGGTGGGCCCTAATCCAATCTAACTGGTGTCCTTATAGAAAGAGGAGAATAGGACATGTAGCAGGACACTGGGAGTGTGCTTATACAGAGAAATGACCATGCAAGGAGGTGGCAAGAGGGCAGCCATCTGCCAGCCAAGGAGAGAGGCCTCAGAGGAAACCAATCCTGCCAGCACCTTGATCATGGACTCCTAGCCTCCAGAACTGTGAAAATATTAATTTCTGTTGCTTAAGCCACCCAGTGTGTGGTATTTTGTTATGGCAGCCCTAGCAAACTAACACATAGACTATCCGAATCAAAACAAGGTTCACACATGACATCTGGTTATAATTCTTAAGTCACTTTATTATTTTTTTCATGTCATTGACTTGTTGTGGAAGCCAAGTCAGTTGTTTGACAGAATGTTCCACATTCCAAATTTTTCTGTTTGTTTCCTTAGAGTGTAATTCAACTTGTCATCCTTTCTCCCGTCTTTCCAATATATTAAAGTTAGCTCTAGAGGCTTGATGAGATTTTAGGAGTCAACATTTGGGTAAGAATATTCCATAAGTGGTGCTGCATATTCTTTTTTTTTTTTTTTTTTTTGAGATGGAGTTTCACTCTTCTTGGCCAGGCTGGAGTGCAATGGTGCAATCTCGGCACACCGCAACCTCCGCCTCCCAGGTTCAAGTGATTCTCCTGCCTCAGCCTCCAGAGTAGCTGGGATTACAGGCATGTGCCAACACATCTGGCTAATTTTGTATTTTTAGGAGAGATGGGGTTTCTCCATGTTGGTCAGACTGGTCTCGAACTCCCAACCTCAGGTGATCCGCCTGCCTTGGCCTCTCAAAGTGCTGGGATTACAGGTGTGAGCCACCAGGCCTGGCCTGCATATTCTCTTTTTAACCTGACAAAAAATGCATAGGTGAACTTGGTCGAGGTTCTTTTCTGCCTCTATTTGTCTTGACCATGTGCTGATGAAGTACCTGCTCATCTCCTCCACACTATTTGTTTGGGTTAGTTGGTGACATTCACTTTATCCTACAGAAGAGTTTTGCTTTGACCTACCCCTTGAGAGCCGAAAGGAGGCCAAAGAAAGACTGGAAGTAGAAAAGACAGAGCCGTCCACTCTTTGTGACCATATTCCATATGTCCAGTGTGTGCCCACACTACAACCCTGTCAGATGTCTCAATAGTAGTGATCCTTATTTCCTAGGACTCGCTCACATCCTTGCCCACTGACTTCCCCATTAGAGCCTTTTAAACCCCCTGGGAATCTAAAGCTATATTATGACCCAGAGTTTAGATCTAACAGTAACAAAGCTTGCTGGGTTTGTGCTTGCTTCTTGGTTTTTTAAAAAACATTTGTTTTAGTAATACAAACATAGGTGGTTAAACTGTACAGAAAAGTAAGAGAACGATGAACACAAAAGTCAGGATAATCATTATGTCTGGTGAGGAGGAAAAGGGGTATGATTTCAGGGCAGAGAGTAGACAAACAGCTTCTAGGATACAAATAATTTTCCATCTGATAAATTGGATGGCAAATTCACAATTTTCTTTCTTTTATTTTTTGAGACAGCATCTCACTACTTTGCCCAGGCTCCTCTTGAACTCCTGGCCTCAAGCAATCCTCCAACCTCAGCCACCTGAGTAGCTGGAATTGCAAACATGTGTTACTGCATCTGGCCACAATTTTTATGTTCTTCTTTAAACTGTAAATATGTATTGAAAACATTCTTTCATATGCATTGTATGTTTTGTATTAATTATTTTTATGTTAGCAGTCCACCATAGCTAGAACACAGGGTTTGAAGAGTAGAGTAAAAGGAGAAAAGAATGGAAAAAGAGTTTACTCTAAAGGCAAATAGGAACCTTAATCATGCTCTCTTGGGAGTAACATCAGGGAACATTTATACCCAATATCAATTAAAATGGCTTTCTCATAATCTATCAATCAAGAATGATAGGAAAAATCCATTTTTTCTAAGTTACCTAGATATGAAATACCCAACATCTTAAGCATCTCACTGGGGAACATAATAATACGGTTTTGATGTATTTTTCCAGGGAGAGGAGTTTCAGCTTGCCCTAGGGAACATGTTTGCCTCAAATTCTTTTTTTTTTTGAGACAGAGTCTCACTCTGTCACTCAGGCTGGAATGCAATGGCATGATCTCAGCTCACTACAACCTCTGATTTCCGGGTTCAAGTGATTCTCCTGCCTCAGCCTCCGGAGTAGCTAGGATTACAGGCACATGCTACCACACCCAGCTAATTTTTGTATTTTTAGTAGAGACGGGGTTTCACCATGCTGGTCAGGCTGATCTTGAACTCCTGACCTCAGGTGATCTGCCCACCTTGGCTTCCCAAAGTGCTGGGATTACAGGTGTCAGCCACTGAGCCCGGCCTGCCTCAAGTTCTTAAATGACACAAAGCTGGGAGGGATGTGGAACAAATGTTTTATATTACAGAATTAAAATATATCTTGGCAAGCTGGAGTGACAGGTCAAATCTAGGCCAATTTCTAATAACATCTCCCATTTGTTGAGAACACTCAATATGCCAAGAGCTTTACATAATTTATCTCATTTAATCCCTACAACCACACTGTGAAGCTGAAATCCAGGAAAGTAACTTGCCCAAGGTCATAAGGCAAGTTAATAACAGAGTCATGATTTGAACCTAGGTTTGCAGGCTCAAGTTTCAGTCTCAAATGAGATTCCTTCAGCCACCAGAAATTAACATTCAAAACTGAATCCTCTGCTATCACATTGGGAATTAAGAAAACAATAATAAATAAATAAAAATCTCAATCCTCTTTAATTCAGCCTGTCACCCTCAGAAAACTGCATCACCCAACCTCAACCCCCTTGGGCATATGAGGGTATCAAGTACCTCCAAAGAATGATCAGATCAAATGAAAAAACAAACAAACAAAAACAAAAAAGAATAATCAGATCAGGCCATTTTCATTAATGTAACACTTGGGGACCCCGACAGCTGCCAGGAAACCTCCAACTGTCCTCAAGAGCAAGTCCATCCTCAAAAGCAAGCTGTAACAGGATTCTCTCTGCAACCCATTCCCAGCTCAGCCATGTCTGCCTCCCTATCTGTATTTAAGACTTTGCAAAACTCAAGCTCTGCAGTTATAAATGGCGGCCCCTTACCACAAAGATTGTTGAGCAAGACCCCTCAGCCAGGCTATTCCCTACCTTCAATTTTCTCTCATCCTCAGGGGCACTGTGATTTGATGGGTGTGTACAGCTGAGCGAACAGCACAACCGGCTCCAGTGCACAGTCATATCCAACGGAGCTATCCCGAAAGACAGCCAGAGAATTTTAATGAAAACCAGAAAACCCCTGGCTGCTAAGTCCAACTGCGGTTCAGGCCTGCCAGCCCCTCCCCCTGCAGCTAAGAATCTCTGAGCCAGCTTTGCCCCAAAGAGCAGGGAAGAAAATCCATTTTGCATTCAGTAAATCCTTCCATAGCAGCCACTTCCCAGGGTCATTTAGGTTAAAGGTGAGGCATATGATAACTGCAACAGGACCCAGGGACCCTGAGAGTCACAGGGTGTGGCAGCAGCAGACTTGAGCCAACAGATTATGAAACAGTCATTTTAAAAAAACAAAAAGTCTTTCCTTCTGCCAAAGCTCTCTGCCCACAGCTGCATACAAGGCTAGTGAGGAATCTTAACAAGCTTAAAGGGGCCGTATTTCAGATACTCCAGAACCAAGGCAGGAGGAAATAAGTATTTTGAGCACTTACTATGTATCAGGTGCTCTGATCTCATTTCATCCTCACTGTGAGATGGGAACTGTAAACTGCATGTAACAGATAAGAACACTGACTCAGAGAGGTTCCATAACTTGTCCAAGGAACACAGTTAGCAAGAGGGGAAGCAAGACTGAAAGTTCAGTGTGGATGAGGCTTATCAGAAGTATCAAACTTTTTGTTCGCAGAGAGCAGAAAAAAATAAAAAGAAAAGAAAGAAAAAGAAATACTAAACTCAAAATCCTGACTAATAAAAAGAATGATCATTTACTGACCACTGGCTATGTGCCAGGCACTAAGCTAATATTTTTGCATGCACTGTATCATCTAATCCTCACAGCAACTAGATAAGATACAGGTCATTATCACCTCCATTTAATAATGAGCAAACTATGGCTCAGACATTCAATAATTTGATCAAGGTCACTGCATCACCAGGATTGGAACCCAGGTCTATCTAATTCTAGAGTGCACACCTTAAAACACTCATCCTAACAGCATTCAGAAGGGAGCCACCTAGATCATCAAGCCAAGCATGCAAGTTGCAGGGAGATTTCTGCTCCCCTCCCCAGCAGGTAATGCATATTCCAGACTTGCCTTTCAATTCCTCCCAGCAATCTTCAGTGGAGGCACAGTATCACTGGCTCTGGGAAAGCTGATAGCTATGTCTCCACCTTCCCATGCACCATGGACTCAGTTGTCCCAACATGAGTGAAGGAGAAGGCCACCACCGTGATCCAGAGACTCACATGAGTATAGAAGCAGACAGCTTCTTTCCCCAGGCCCTGCTCCATAGGCCCATGAAACCTCAAGCAGCAACCTCTTCCTCAACAGCTCACAGGCCTGTTTTGTGTTCTTAACAGGAGACCACATGCCTCCTTTTTAAGCAACTGTGATTTCCCAAGGGAGATGACTGTCTAGACACAGCATCTATCTTGACAACCAGACTGTGCCACACGATGTTAGGTTTGATAATTTAATTTTAGGGTCTGTGTTCAGCTCTCCAGTGAAGGCTCTGTGCTTGGCACCTCTGGGTAATCAGATTGAGTATCACTCAGTGCAACAGCTGACACCCTGGGTTAGAACTGTCTTTCCAGCCAGGCAAGTTTTACTTGAGGGAAGTCACAGGCATCTTATGGATCACACACACACAGGCACAACACACAAACAGTTCCATTAATGAGGCTGAAACTTGACAGAACTCTTCTATGCATGTTCAGAATTAAGTGCCAGGCTTTGACTGGTGGTGGACTGAATACTTAATATGTATCAGGTACTGTGGTGGGTACATTCACAGCCAATATCTTAACTGACCCCCACAACATTCTGTAAGGTAGATAGAATTGCTATTATACAAATGAGGCAACTAAACCCAGAAAGATAGCATAATTTGCCCAAAGTCACACAGGAAGTGGCAAAGCTCAGGTTCAAATTCTTTTTTTTTTTTGAGATGGAGTCTCACTCCGCCTCCCAGGCTGAAGTGCAGTGGTGCGATCTTGGCTCACTGCAACCTCCACCTCCCAGGTTCACACAATTCTCCTGCTTCAGCCTCCCCAGTAGCTGGGAATACAGGCAGGCACCACCATGCCCAGCTAATTTTTGCATTTTTAATGGAGACAGGGTTTTATTATGTTGGCCAGAGCTGGTCTTGAACTCCTGACCTCAAGTGATCTTCCCGCCTCGGCCTCCCAAAGTGCTGGGATTACGGGCACAAGCCACCAGGCCCGGCCTCAAATTCATTTTTAATATGACTCCAACACCCTTTCAGTCAATTATGAGTCCATTCATTTATTCCTCAGATAGTTATTGAGCACCTTCTATGAGCCAGCTACTGTGACGCCTACAGAGGATACAACTGTTAACGTAAGGCAGGTCCAGTCACCAAAGAACTAATGTTCTCATGAGGATAGATGACAATGCAGATAGATAATTACAGAATGATGAGATGGGGCCTTAGAGGAGTGATGAGATCAGGCCTCTCTGAGAAAGTGAGATGTGAGCTGAGACCTGAAAGATGAGAATGAGCCAGGCATTAGCAAAGCTAGGAAAAGAGCGCAGGCAATAGATACAAGAAGTGCAAGGGTTGGCCACCAGAAAAGGCTTGGCATGTCCAAGGAACATAAATGAGAACAGGGACCAAAGCTGGGTGAGCAACAGGGAAAAAAGAACGGTTGAGATGACACAGGGCCTTGTTGACCATGGAAAACACTTTGAATTTTGTCCAAAGGGCAATGGGAGATCAAAGAAGAATTTTAATCAGGGAAATAGTGTAATCTGATTTGCGCTTTAAAGAGCTAATTCTGGTTGCTGTGTGGAGAAGTGAGTGTAGGGAGTGGGCAAGACTTAGGAACAGGGGAGAGATAATGGTGGCCTGGACCAAGATAATGGTAGGGGGGAGGATTTTATATTTGGGAATAAGAAAGAAAATACTTGAGGTGATACTAAGTGTTTTTTAAAAAATAAATAAATGAAAATTTTGAAATTTAATTACAATTTTAAAAAATAAAAAGACAAATGAACTTTTTTTTTTTTTTTTTTGAGACGAAGTCTTATTCTGTCACCCAGGCTGGACTACAGTGGTGTAATCTCGGCTCACTGCAACCTCTGCCTCCAGGGTTCAAGCAATTCTCCTGCCTCAGCCTCCCTAGTAGCTGGGATTACAGGCGCCCACCATCATGCCTGGCTAATTTTTGTATTTTTAGTAGAGACAGGGTTTCACCATGTTGGCCAGGCTGGTCTCGAACTCCTGACCTCACGTGATCCACTCGCCTCGGCCTCCCAAAGTGCTGGGATTACAGGTGTGAGCCACTGGACCCAGCCGAATGAATTTTTTAAAAAATAATGAAAATACTTGCTGATGAATGGTACGTGAATGGTGAAGGGAACAAACTCCTGGGTTTCTAGCTTGAACAACTGGGTAGAGAGTGGTACCACGTATTAAGAGAGACTGGAGGAGAAGCAAAATGCTCGTGAGATAGCCAACTATATCACACTAAGAAGAAAAAAAAAGTGGACCCCAGTTGTGTTTTTTCAAGGGGAAGCTAGGAATTAAAGGCCTGAAGCTGCTACTCTGGTGAAGATAAAGTGTTTGGGGGTTATGATAGATACTAAAGTGCAAGAATCTGAAAGGATGCCTTAGGAAACAGGGGTTCCACTTACTTCATGTGGCCATCACTGCCAAACTGGGACCAACGTGTGGAAGACAGACAGGAAAGGAATTCAGTCTGACATAAGGAAGGGCTGTCTCATGGTCAGAGTGAAATAACCTGCCTTGGGAGTGGGAGAGGGTGACTGATGACTTCTCTGTCATTGGAAGGGTTAAAGAAAAAAACAGATGACCCCTTGACCAGAGGGTTAGAGAGAGAATTCAGTAATCGAATATGGAAAATGCTACATAAAATCCTTCTAAACTCTGGAATTCTGTGGTTTTAAGATAAAATCTTAATTAATCTAACCTTCAGGACTGCAGTTTCTCCAACAGGGCAGAACTCCCTTGGTATGTCCTACCTCTCAGAAGGCAAATGAGAACAACATTAGCTAATTTTAGTCACTATAAAGTGACTCCTAGTTCATTTCTAAGTGTCAAACAAGATGCTGAAAGGCTTTTTGGTGTAGGTGAAAGGCATACGCTATGGAACTGGATATCCCATATCTGCAATTTATTAGTGCTGTGTCCTCTGGCAAATTATTTAAATCCTCTGAATCTCAGTTTATTTCTTTGAAATAGGGGGAAAGCAATGCCTGCCTCAAGATGTTTACTGTGAGGACCAAAGCCTTATGTCTAATACATTCTATTAAGAATAATAATGAGTCTGGGTGCAGTGGCGCACACCTGTAATCCCAGCACTTTGGGAGGCCAAGGTGGGCAGATCACCTGAGGTCGGGAGATCGAGACCAGCCTGGCCAACACAGTAAAACCCTGTCTCTACTAAAAATACAAAAATTAGCCAGGCATGGTGGCAGGCGCCTGTAATCCCAGCTACTTGAGAGGCTAAGGCAGGAGAATCACTTGAACCTGGGAGGCAGAGGTTGCAGTGAGCCAAGATCACACCACTGCATTCCAGCCTGGGCAACGAGAGAAACTCCATCTCAAAAAAAAAAAAAAAAAAAAAAAGAAGAAGAAGAAAAATAGCTAACACCTATTACTACAGATCCATAACTATATGCTAGGAATGTGCTATGTGCATTTAAAAAAATCCAGTCCTTACAACAACCCAGAAAGTAGCCACTATTATTATTCCATTGTAAAAATCAGAAAATTGATTTCTAAAGATAAAGTAACTTATCCAAGAGTCATATAATTAGTAATTGCCCAAATTAGGAAAAAACAAACTTCGACAAAGTTGAAAGAAAAAGACAAAGAAAACCATATTTAGATAATTTGAAAAAAGTTACCTACTGTTGAATTAACAAACAATTCATTTCACCAACTAGTCATTTAGTAAATATTTATTGAACATATAAATAAATAACTGAATGAATGAATGATTCCAATGAATATTTCTTGAGTTCCTGCTAGGCACAACATCAAGAAACTAGGGTTACAGAAAATGTACATCAATTTAATTGAGAGTTTGCCATTAACACCACAATCTTCAAACTGCAAATAAACTGCCAACATAACAACACTTAGTCCATGATAAAAAGTCCTAAGAAATGCCTTTCTCAGCTAAGCGCAGTGGCTCCTGACTGTAGTCCCAGCACATTGGGACGCCAAGGCAGGCAGATACCTTGAGCTCAGGAGTTTGAGACCAGCCTGGGCAACATGGCAAAACCCCATCTCTACAAAAAATATAAAAATCAGTCGGGTGTGGTGGCGTGTGTCTGTGGTCTCAGCTACTTGGGAGGCTGAGGTGGGAGGATCACTTGAGCCTGGAATGTTGAGGCTTCAGCGAGCTGAGATCACGCCACTGTACTCCAGCCTGGGGAAGTCAAAATTCTTAGGGAAGTCAAAACTCTTAGAGGAGAGCTCTGAGCAGTAGGCAGAGAACCAAGAGCACACAACAATGGAAGCTGAGAAAGGAGGCGGTCTCAAAGAAAAGATGAGTAAGACTTCCATAGGAAGCAGAAATCAAAAAGAAGAAAGGCTGAAAAAATGGCTGACTTAATAAGTAGGAGTTTGCCAATGAACTTCTTTGGAACTGTGGGGAAAGAAACCGAGTTTCAAAGGACAACCGGATGAATGGGTTAAAGAGGAAGAGGAGGCAGTCTTTTAAGAAGTTTGGCAGTAAAAGGAGGGTAAGGGTAAGAAAAGTAAGTAGTCTGATGAGGAGAAGCAGCAAGACTGTTAATAAGAGTGTAAGGTGAGGAGCAGGCCAAAAGAAAAGGAAAAGTTGAAGACAGAAGATAGATGGAGAAGATGTAAGAAAGAAACAGAAGGGCCAGACTCCAGCACATCAGGAGGGGATAGGATACAACACACAAGTGAAAGGCTACCCTTGGGAAATAAGTCACCTTCTGCTCTAAGACAGAAATGAAAGAAAAGAGATTTCGACAAATGGACATGGTGAAAAGTTACTCTGAATCAACCTTGAATACAGTACAGAGAGTGATCACATTGAATAACACTATTTTGGGCTAGGTGCAGTGGCTCAGGCCTGTAATCCCAGCACTTTGGGAGGCCGAGGTGGGTGGATCACCTGATGAGGTCAGGAGTTCGAGACCAGCCTAACCAACATGGAGAAAGCCCATCTCTACTAAAAATACAAAATTAGCCAGGTGTGGTGGTGGACACCTGTAATTCCAGCTACTCAGGAGGCTGAGGCAGGAGAATTGCTTGAACCTGGGAGGCGGAGGTTGCAGTGAGCCGAGAGTGCGCCACTGGCACTCCAGCCTGGGCAACAAGAGCGAAACTCTGTCTCAAAAAAAATAAAAATAAAAAAAATTGAATAACACTATTTTGAACTTAAAATAATATTGATTTTCTTGGATCACTCCTAACTTGGCGTTGAAAAGGACAACCACCATTTGGAAATAAGTTCTATACAGTTAAAAATCAGAATCCTTTTTTTCTGGACAGGAAGTAGGATTTATTGGTGGGCATTAGGAGGGAGCAGCACAGTGGAAGCCTTCGTGAATGCAGGGCCTGCCACTTGCCCAGAGGGCCATGACTGGGGATGTATTTGACCCCACAGCCATCTGGGATGAGCCACTTCTCATACCAGAGCCACCATGTCTTCAAATTCATCTGCATTGGCTGGGCATGGTGGCTCACAGCTGTAATCCCAGTACTTTGGGAGGCCAAAGTGGGCAAATGACTTGAGGCCAGGAGTTTGAGACCACCCTGGCTAGCATGGTTAAACCCTATCTCTACCAAAAAAATACAAAAATTAGCTGGGCATGGTTGCATGTGCCTGTAGTCCCAGCTACTCGGGAGGCTGAGGCAGGAGTATTGCTTGAACCCAGGAACTGGAGGTTGCAGTGAGCTGAGATCACACCACTGTACTCCAGCCTGGGAGACAGAGCGAAACTGTCTCAAAAAAAAAAAAAATCATCTGCATCGAACTTTGTAAAGCCCCACTTCTTTCAGATATGGATCTTCTGGTGACCAGGGAACTTGAACTTGGCCCTGTGGAGGGCCTCAATCACATGCTCCTGGTTCTGTAGCTTGGTGTGGATAGACAAGATGACTTGGCCAGTATGAACCCTGACCAAGGCTCCTTGAGGCTTTCCAAAGGCACCTCCACTGTCTGGAGCCTACACTGGGGACAGTACAAGGTCAGAGACATAAACATATATTAGAAAGGGCTGTCTCCAAGGTCCCTTAGAGCAACCCATACAAGAAACAGGCTGCATACACTACCAAGGAAGCTGCTGTTTGCAGCTACTGCACACTAGGCCCCAAAGAGGAAAGGAACTAGGTCGGCTTAATTGGCTGCAGAAAAATCAGTCTTACTGAGATGTTGGTTATGTTCTGTTTCTTAATCTGGATACTGGTTACCCTGATGTGTTCAGTTTGTGAACTTTATTAAGCTAAAAAAAAAAAAAGTTTTTATAAACTTTTTAACTTTAAAACTTTTTTTAAAAAGCTTTTAACCTAGGCCATGTGTGGTGGCTCATGCCTATAATCCCAGCACTTTAGGAGGCTGAGCTGGGTAGATTTCGCTTGAGGCTATAAGTGTGAGACCAGCCTGGCCAACGTGGTGAAACCCTGTCTCTAGTAAAAATACAAAACTTAGACAGGTGTGGTGGCACATGCCTGTAATCCCAGCTACTCAGGAGGCTGAGGCAGGAGAATCGCTTGAACCCGGGAGGCGGAGGTTGCAGTGAGCACTGCACTCCAGCAGGGGCAACAGAGTGAGACTCTGTCTCAAAAAAAAAAAAAAATTAGTTTTTAACTTAGAATCACCACTCCTCTACTATTTGTTCAGTTTTTAAAAGAGTAACTCAAGTAAACTATATATTCCTTCAGACAGGGAACACTCCTTACCATTCTTTTAGATCCCCATAGCACTAAATCAGACTAGATATACATTAGGTATCTAATGAATATATGTTGATGTGATTGGAAGAATGCTAACACCAAATGTCGAGACTTAAAACAAATCTAGGCCAGTTGCAGTGGCTCATGCCTGTAATCCTAGCACTTTGGGAGGCCAAGGTGGGTGGACTGCCTGAACTCAGGAGTTCAAGACCAGCCTGGGCAACACGGTGAAACCCCATCTCTACTAAAGAAAATACAAAAAATTAGCCAGGTGTTGCGGCACACACCTGTAATCCTAGCTACTTGGGAGGCTGAGGCAGGAGAATTGTTTGAACCCAGGAGGCAGAGGTTGCAGTGAGCCAAGATCGCACCACTGCACTCCAGCCTGGGCAACAGAGCGAGACTCCATCTCCAAGAAAAACAAAAACAAAAAAACCCACAAATCTTTCTCTAGGAAATGGCACCTTCATCACTGCAAAATCTGGCAGCCCCCACTTTAGCCAGTGATTCCACTTAGCATCACTAATGATCTGGACAAACTAAAATTATGTGCCTCCTTTTGTGATGATATGGGAAATATACAACCTCCACTTTAGAATTCTTGCCCAAAATATTTAACCTGTATATAATCATGCAGAAATAATTATACAAATTCAAATTGTGAGATATTGTTAAGAATACAGAACTGGAATCTTAAAAATATCATAAAACACAAATAAGCGGGGAGACTCCTATAGATTTAAAGAGACTAAAGAGGCAAAACAACTACATTTAATGTGTAATCTTGTTTGGATCCTGGATTAAAAACAAACTGACAGTTATAATGATTAACATTACAACATTAACATTATTATTAACGGTATTTGGACAATAGGGGTATGATAGATTGCAAAAATGGCCGTGATTGTTCATGCCCTTGTATCCATGCCCTTGAGCAATATGACTTTGCAGTTATTCCCATCAAGAGGAGCATGTGACTTGCTTTGACCAAAAGATTGCAGAAGTGATTGCTGTGCCAATTCCAAGCCTAGGCCTTAAAAGGCTTTGCACTCTTCCCTTAGAACCTGCCCATAAGCCATGCAAACAAGCCTGTTCTAGCCTGCTGGAGGATGAGAGACCCCTCTAAAGCAAAGAAAAGCCATCCAAATTGATGCCAACTTAGACCAGCCAGCTCCCAGTCAGTCCAGCAGCTGACTCCAGAGGTATAAAGGAGCCCAGTTGATCAGCTGAGCCTAATCCACATTAGAAGAACCACCCAACTGGCCCATGGAATTATGAGCACTAATAAACTGTGGTTGTTTTAAGCCACTAAGTTTTGACATGATTTGTTTATCAGCTAGCTGATCAAAAGCAAAATTTAAATATGGACTCCATATTAGATGACATTATGGAATCAACGTTAAATTTCTAAGGCATGATAATGGTATTGTGAAGAAGAATATCCCCCTTACACTTAGGAGAATACTGATATATTTAGAGATAAAGGATCATGATGTCTGCCCTATCCCCTAGTGTAAATATGCATTTATAAAGAAAGATAAATCAAATGTGGCAAAATGTTAGCAACTGGTAAACCTAAGTAAAGGGTTTTTTAGTTGTCCTTTGTACTAATATGTTTGTTTTAAATTTTTCAAAATAAAAAATTAGAAAAAAAACCACACACCTCTATTTACCCCATAACACAGCAAGCTACCGTGCAGTGAACAGATCCTTTCCATCTCCCACCCCCTGACCCTTTTTACTGGAGGAAACACTACTACTGCTGAGTGGGGAGGAAAGTAGATATAAAGTGCAGTAAACCAGGGTTATATTATGATATAGTTAAATGAAAGACTCATTAATAGTTAAGAAATGTTTAAAGGCAGGTGTTAACAGCAAGCAGCCATTAAGGTTTTCTTCCTAATATAATCAGAAAAAAAATTTGTGTAGGGTTGGATGGGGCTTGAAAAGAACAAAGCTTTGGCAAGAAACATGGGCAGGTCTTTGAATTATTTTTTGTTGGAAAACAAATATTCCTGTGTTTCTCTATTTTAAGAGATTTCTCAAACACCTGCAAATGAGAAGGGTATCTTGTATTCATCTCTACCCCCTGAAAATCCCTAAAGAATATTACCAATATAACCTAAATCTGTTTATTCACAACCTAATGAAAGCCTTCTTTATTTAATTTGGATTTTCCCTCAAGTGATATGCAGCAATTATTAACGCTGTATATTGACTTGTGTGAACAAACCCAGAGGCCTAGGTTCAAAGGATATGGCTTTCTGAACTAAAATCTAAGGACTTCAGCTTTATTATGCCATATAGAAAAATTCCACTTAGAGTGAATGGCAAACAAAGCCCATTCTCTATATAAAAAACAATAATCCAGGTAGGAAGATTTTTTTTTTTAGAACTATCACTACAAGTCTGTTCAAAGATCTTTGACTTCAAAAAAGTCCAGTAGAGCAATCCCATGTATTACCATTGTCAGATGAGAAAAACATTCAACTTATATAAGAAAGAGAAGAAAATATTGCCAGGTACTGTACATTTAATGAGTTGGTTGTTCTCATTCATCAGAACTGAAAAATAAATGCAGCAAAGAATTTTTTTTAGGCGTCATTGGGCTCAAAGCCAAATCCATGCCTCATTTTTCTTACAGAATTCCTTGATTCTCTAGCCCACAAACCCCAGGATGCTTCAGAATATAGTTTGAAACTACAGCTCTAAATTAAAATGGCTGTGCAAAAGGAAGGTACCACACACAGACAGAATCTTCCAGTTATCTCTACAAACTTCATCAGATTCAGAGAAACCAAGCAGGCCATCAGGTCTTCAAGGAATCTTTGATGTTCAAAGAGAATTCTACTGTACACATTAATTCTCAAAAATGTTCAGGGGCACTGTAAAAACAGCTGCAGGGCAATAGGCTTTCCTAGCCCAAATCTGCACATTAGCCTATCTCATGAAAGGACTAGCCGTCAGCAGACCTAGACATGGTCTAACACAGACACTGAACTCCCATTCACTCATCACCAGAAGTGTCAACTGTTTAAAGAAGGGTGGATTAACTCATTTATTCATTTATTCATTTATTCTGTAAACATTTTTTTTTAATAGAGACGAGGTCTCGCTTTGTCACCCAGCCTCCCAAGCAACTGAAACTACAGGCATCCACAACTGTGCCCATATATATATATTTTTTTCCTAGAGGTAAGATCTTGCCATCTTGCCCAAGCTGGTCTTGAACTCCTGAGCTAAAACGACCCTCCTGCCTTGACCTCCCAAAGTGCTGGGATTACAGGCATGAGCTACCACACCCAGCTCTGTAAACATTTATTGAACAAATTGTATATGCCAAGCCCAGAGTAGGAAAACACAGATGAAAAGGGCATACCCACTGCCCACCAGGAAGTCGCAAATGAATGGAGAAGCACAATCCAAGCACTTAGTCAAACTGCAATAAACAGCCTTGCCACAGTTAAGCACTTGAGCCTAGATCCTGACTCTACCACTTATTGGCTTGGTGGCTTTGGACAAAATTGACTTAACCTGTACAAGTTTTGTCTCCTCAGCTGTAAAATGGGTATGATAAACCTATTACATTGAGTTACTATCAGAACTGAGATTACGTATATGACTATACATATTATAGTAACTTTAGGTAAATGTTGGCTATAATTATTAATCTTTGTTATTATCTGAGTGGTTATACTAGGTATCTAAAATCCACCCTGAGATTCTAATAATTAGCTGTGTGACCCAGAGTAAGTAATTTAAAATCTCTGGGTTTCATGCTCTTCATTTGTTAAATGAGAGGTTATAGCTAAGTGATCCTAAAATCTCTTCAAGCTCTTGAATATTAAAAGGCTCTATGATTGATCTTATATGGTTTCATATATGTCTCAATGACACTGCTCAGATAAACTGATGAAACAAAGCAACTGCCAAATAAATCACCTTTCTTCAGTAGTTGTCTGAATCTTTCATTTTATTTCCTTTAACCTCATTACTTACCCAGGCATATATGGGATATACTAAGCTGACTGAGAGCTAAGGCTTTGTTGTACCAAATTGTACATCCTTAATCCCAAACACAGTCCTGGAAAGTGATAGGCACCCAGTGTCTTAAAATTAAGATTCATACTTCCCTCAGGACCAAAGCTATACATATGCAAGGTGAGTGGACACTCTGAGGTGTAGGCCTGACCTCTAGGGATCCTTTTCTAAGTGTCACCACTTAGAAAAAGGTCTGGAGGGGTATTCCACCCTTTGGCCTTCAGTTTCCTCATTGGTAAAATGAAGGGAATCTATTAGATCAGGGGTTGGCAAACTATGGCTCATAGGCCAAACCCAGCCTATATCTCTACCCCCAGCTTAGAATAATTTTTACTTTTTTTTTTTTTTAAGAGACAGGGTCTCACTCTATTGCCCAGGCTTCAGTGCAGTGGCATGATCATAGCTCACTGCATCCTTGAACTCCCGGGTTCAAGCCATCTCCCCACCTTAGTCTCCTGAGTAGCTATAACTACAGGTGTGTACCACCATACCCAGCTAATTTATTTTTATTTTGTAGAGATGGGGGTCTCACTTTGTTGCCCAAGCTGGTCTCGAACTCCTGGCTTCAAGTGATCCTCCCCACTCAGCCTGCCAAAGTGCTGGGATTACAGCTGTGAGCCACAGCACCCAAACAATTTTTACATTTTTTAATGATTGTAAAAACAAAGAACAATGTGCATCAGAGATCATATGTGGACCCCAAAGCCTAATATATTTACTTTCTGGACCTTTTAATAGAAAAAGCTTGCTGCCTCTGGATTAGATTATCTCTAAAGTCCCTTTAAACCCTGACATTTTAGCATTCTAATTCTGGTGGGTTTCCTTGAATTGTCTGATTCCGGCTCTTCATGCAGAGCAGTACCAAGTCTGAAACAATACCGAAGGCACAACAGGAACTCAACTGCGATTTGCTAACTGAATAAACGAATTCTGCAGCAGCAACCCTAAGAACTAAATCCTCTACCAAGGGGGCAAGTTGGGTCAATGTGTATCAAGTGACTGCCTAATAAATGCCCCCAGGGTGGACGCCACAATGAGAGGAACAATCTACTCTATTGGCTTTTTGGATGACAGTGGCACCTGGAAAGGCCTGGAGCTCAGATAACCAGGATTAAAACTCACCTTGTTCCACCAAATAAAAAATACATGTAGCCATCCTCTGAACAAACCCCTTGGGCAAATTATAAAGCTATCTAGAAAGAGCTATCAGAAACACAGATCATCTAAACTGATCATCTTAATAGCCATGGACCCAAGAGAATAAATTCCATCCACAATAAGGCATATAGAATAATTTAGCTCACAACATTATTTCTTTTTCCCTCTATTGTTGTTAAAAATACATGATACCAAAACAAGGAATTCAAATATTTATGTCAGGGCAACAAGCCAAGGAAAGTCTTGAATATATGATCCTATTAACACTAATGGAAGATAGAGCAAGGTAAAAGAAAAAATAAAGCTCCCTGCCTTGACTCTTGACTACACATACTTTCCCAAAATAAACAGCCAGCAATTATTCTTTTAATGTTCCTCCTCTGTTCACCCATAAATCACTGCTGTGTATAAACCTCTTGCTGATTTCAAAGGATGTTTTTTTTTTCTTTCAGTCTTCCTCTTTTTGATTGCTAACAGTGAGTTCTGAAAAGGGCTGAGGGTGCTTTTCCACCATGCCTCAGTAGAGCATCTCCATTTACAAGTACAGTACATTCTAACCACACACTTCATTGTCATACTGTTACTTATAAATCACAAAGTTGATCTAGAGATTCTGCCTTTTCTCCTTTCCTCTAAAGAAGCAACTTGGGGCTGGGCATGCTGGCTCATACCTGTAATCCCAACACTTTGGGAGATAAGAGGATGGCTTGAGGCTAGGAGTTTGAGATCGGCCTGAGCAACATAGCAAGACCCTGTCTCTACAAAAAATAAAATGATGCTCAGTTCTCTCCACCAGGCCCCGTATGCCCAGTAATGACATGGAGTCACAAATCTCACCCTCTCCCCAGGCACCCTGCTCTAGACATGCTGGCCTACAAGGTTTAAAAAAAAAAAAAAAATCCCACCTCTAATCCGAGTACTTAGAGGCCAAGGCAGGAGGATCACTTAAGACCAGGAGTTCGAGACCAGCCTGGGCAACATAGTGAAACCCTAAAAAAGTAAGAAATTAGCCAAATGTGGTGGCACATGCCTGTAGTACCAGCTGCCCAGGAGGCTGAGGTGGGAGAATCACTTCAGCCCAGGAAATCAAGGCTGCAGTGAGCCGTGATAACACCACTGCACTCGGCCTGGGCAACAGTGAGACCCTGTCTCAAAAAAAAAAAAAAAAAAAAAAAAATTCCTGAATATCATAATGCTCATTTCTAAGCTCTTCATAAACCAGAAGAGAGACAAACAGTTTAAATTTGGATTCTTTCCCTGACTCAGTAGGTAAGCTTTTTCTTTTTCCAATAGCCAGAGGAGGTAGACGAACATTGGCCCCTCTGCTGACCTTTCTATGAACCTCAAAAAAAATCTCTTTACTTCCCAACCTTGGGGTTGTCTAGCCAATCAAAATGAGTTTAATGTTAGTCTGCATCCTTGTTTGAGAGGTAAGGAGCCTGCACTAGGTTCATGCTGTCTGAGCTCTGCGACCTCTAAGGAAAGGTCCTGTCGTGGCTGCTCGCTGACTCCAGGCCCAAACAGCCTCACCCACCATCTCTCCAAATCCCATTGCTGTAAGCCCTGCTGCTGGGCCCCAGCATGGCCCTGAATGGCTGCACTCCACCCTTCTTAGATGCTCCGCCCTTCTCCCTGCTGGAGCATGTGAGCTGGAGCATCCACTCAGGCTCAAAAAAGAACCACATGGTTAAAAAGAATCTTTTTAAAGTAGGTAGATAATTAATGTAAAGAAGGGCAGACTGCCTCTACAATAAGATAAATCTGATATTGCCTTGTTTTGTATCTATAAAAGTCCTTGCAAACTACTTATTAATGTTTGCAAAAAGATGCTGAGCGTGGTGGCTCACACCTGTAATCCCAGCACTTTGGAAGGCCAAGGCAGGCGGATCATGAGGTCAAGAGATCAAGACCATCCTGGCTAGCATAGTGAAACCCCCATCTCTTCTAAAAATACAAAAATTAGCTTGGTGTCATGGCATGCACCTGTAGTCCCAGCTTCTCGGGAGGCTGAGGCAGGAGAATCACTTGAAACCAGGAGGCGGAGGTTGCAGTGAGCCGAGATCGCGCCACTGCACTCCAGCCTGGCAACAAAGCGAGACTCCATATCAAAAAAAAAAAAAAAAAAAGGAGGCAAACATGTGCCTGGTTTTTTTGGTGGGGCGGGGGGGCAGAGGGTGTTGGGGGGGCGGTTTTTTTTGGTTTCTCTTTTTTTTTTGAGACAGGGTCTCACTGTGTTGCCCAGGCTGGAGTACAGTGGCATGATCACAGCTCACTACAGCCTCAACCTCCTGGGCTTAAGCAATCGTCTCATTTCAGCCTCCCAAGTAGCTGGGACTATAAGGTATAGGCCACCATGCCTGGTTAATTTTTTTTTTAATTCTTTGTAGAGACAGAGTCTCACTATGTTACCCAGGCTGGAACATGTGCCTTTTGAAGGTAAAGTTCAATAGAAAATTTGAGGTGATTCAAATAGGCTTTGGAAAACACCTTGGCCTACTTATTGATTATTATCAGGCATCTTTGGAAATAACTACATATTAATTATCCAAAGAGACTATTACTCTTTTAATAGTGTACAATCATTTTAACAGTAAGAATAAGAATGGTACAACTATTCTCACTCCTCAAAGTAGAATTGGCCATTCCCCTTCCTTTTGGGGCCCACAGTACCCTATGGAGATTTTAATAATGGGGCCAGGCATGGTGGCTCATCCCTATAATCCCAGTGCTTTGGGAGGCTACGGTGGGAGGATCACTTGAGCCTAAGAGTTTGAGACCAGTCTGGGCAACATAGGGAGACCTTGTCTCTACCAAAAATAAAAAATTAAAATTAGCTGGGCATGGTGGTGCATGCCTGTAGCCTCAGTTACTTGGGAGGCTGAGGACTGCTTGAGCCTGGGAGGTTGAGGCTGCCCTGAGCCATGATCAAGCCACTGCACTCCAACCTGGGCAAGAGAGCAAGACCATGTCTTAAAAATAATAATAAAATAAAATAAAAGACTTTAATAACAGGACCTGAATCCCTTTATTTACTCATTTGTTTGCATGATTGTCTCTCAACACCCCGCTCCCCTTACTACCCACACTGTAAGAATCTTGAGGTTCTATAAGAACCATCATATTCCTTCTTGAGCCCTATTGTTCAACAGACTGTCTGGCACACAACAGGTACTTCATAACAACAGGATGATGGAAAAGGAGGAGAGGGGATCGCTGAAAATGAACAGGGGAGAGGCAGTAAGAGTTAAGAAGGCAGAAGCTGAATTTGTTTTATTCATTGTTACCTGGCCTGCAAGTATTTTTTAAATGGACTGAAAAAACTAAATGAGCAGTGGTACCAAGGCATGAAATTATAGAGCTTTGTTTTAAAGTGATAAATATGATCCTTCATCAATTCTAAAACTATTTTTTCTTACATTTTTGACTGGTTGGAAACTAAGATGCATTTTATAATGGCATCTTAGCACTTTGTGATAGTTTATTAGGAACCTCATTTTCTTTTTCTCAGTGGTACATAAAATAGTTGTACATGTTAGAAATGATGGTGACATAAATTCCATGAAATGCAATCATTTGGTGTGGCTGTGGTAATAAGGGTTGGAAAGGTTGCAGTGAACCGAGATCGCACCACTGTACCGCAGCCTGGGCAACGGAGTGAGACTCTGTCTCTTAACAGCTTTTGAGTCTCTGTATGGTTCAAACTAGCTAGGTGCTCACCAAACCTATTTTGTTTTCTTCCTGGGCAAACAGGCCTTTCTCAGTTATCACTGGGTCACAACTAAATTATGGGGTCACAAACTAAATTATAATTGATAGATTGAGGACAGAAGTGATATAAGCCACTTTCAGACCTGGCCCATGGAATCCTTCCATGTGAGATCCTTCCATCTCCTTCTCCATCTGCAGGTTAAAAGGAGAAAGCTCTAAGAACAGAGGAGTCACAAGATGAAAGGAGCCTGGGTGCCCGAAACATTAAAGGCAGCCTAGCCAGGAATAACCATGTTGAACTGCTGTACACACAAGAAATAAACTTCGTTTTTATTGAGCCACTGAAATTTGGGGGCTGGTAGGGAAGTTACCTGCTCTAAAACCTCCTGGTTCCGGCTGTACCTGTTCTTTTCATGGTTACATAAAATACCTCAGTATCCTTCCCACACATTCTCTCTCTATCCCAGTTAGAGTTGGGTTGCTTCCGTCCATAACTTAAAGAGTTCTAACACAGCCAGGAAGAATGAAGAGCTATCATTTGAAGCGGCAAGAAGGTGGAAGTAAGTAATGATCCCTAAGTGTGTAGGGAACACCTAGAAAATTTGTCAGAACAGGGTAATAATTCCAACAAACTGATGACAGACCACGAGAGACCCTTTTCACTTCCCAAGGGCTTCTAGCTTTAAACTCATAAAGCACTTACAGTAAAAAAAAAAAAATACCCTCTTCCCCACTCTCATTTCATTCTCAGAAGCATGTATGAAGTTGTAATAGCCCTGATGTAGGGTTTACCTACTAAGATACCCTCAGGAGTTCTCATCTAGCAAGTGAGATACACCTCATTTATCATACATAGCCAGCATTTATTGGAAAATGAATCACACATAGCTCTAAGAATTCAAATAATTACTCTGGGGTAAATAGTTCTGGGTATGAGTGCACAACCCTGGCTAGAGTTTTCAAAGATAAATATTCAACAATCACCAAAGCTTCTGGTAGCATTTACAATACTATAAATGAGATCACAAAAATAAACAGGAGAATGATGCCACGAATGCCTCCTTGAGCAATAATCAGGTTTGCCAGGAACTGGAGACCAGTGATGACAGAGCAGGCCTCCTGCTCAATTTCCAGAAACATTTCTCTTTGAGCCAAATTTGGTCTTTAAGAACAAGCTCTGGCATCTGTAAAACACGCTACAGGCTTGTTATAAAGCCCATTTATACTATATATTGAGTTATGTGACTCAGAACAGCAGCATGAAGCTGGGATTGTCATCAGTCCTTCCTTTTCAGCAATAAAAACAGGCTCAAACACATCAAGTGCTCACAGCCCCAGGATTTGTGACTTGAGCCAAGACTTGAGCTCTGATCTCCTGACCTCAGATCCTCTATCTATTTCGCTATAGCCCAAACTATAGAATACCAGGGAAGAGAAATGGCCTGGCTAGAGGAGACTTTTCCCCACTGCCATAATTCATCAACCCATGTTGGAAGCTAGTTTTCCATGTTGCATGCAGCCATGTGTGGGAACTTAACAGCAAGGGCTAAAGGGCCTGAGAGAGATGTCTGGCCTGCCTCCAAAGTCAGCTGGGAAAACATTCCCTGACAAGACACTGTGCCCACAGGGGACCATGAGAGAAGAAGGAGCCTGAGGCAGAAGATTAGAAGTGCTGAGCCTTCCATGTGATCCTGTCATAATCTTATAGTTCAAGGCCTCTAAGAACCAGGTAACAAGGTCTCTCAGAGCTGCAAAGATAGAATCTGGAGCAAATGAGCTGAAGTTTTCCTTTGTTGGGGAGGGAGAAGGGATCCACTACAAACCTAGCTGACCTCAATCAGCATTCTCTCAGATGATTTTTATGAGCCACTTCTAAAAGACAAATTGCCAAGATCAAACACTCATACATTGCCTGGGAAAAGAGAAAGTGGGGTGCAAGGCAATATTAATATATTAATGTTTTAGTAGAAAAACTTTCCCTGTAAGTTGGTGATCTACCACCTCAGAGGGAAGACACAGGGAACTGGAGCTGTCCTTCAGTGTGTTAGAAAAGTTGAAGAGCTGGCCTCCCCTAACCATCATGAATTCCCTGGGCTCCATACATGGAAGGGAGCTGTCTATGCCCTGTACCCTGGTGTGGTTCCTCCAGAAATAGAAACTCTAGTGTTTTGAAGGAGCATGAAGTAGAGGAAGAAGCCTTAAACCACTGTTTAGTCTCCTTCCAGCTGTGACCTTAAGCAAGTCACAACCTCTTTGAGCCTCAGTTTTTGTACTTATAAAGCAAGAATAAGAACACCTACATTACAGGATTGTGGGGAGGATCAAATAAAATTATAAATGCAAAGGGCAGAGCACAGCTGCTCAATTAATGGTTAGTGCCTAATTTTTGCCCCTCAACCTCCACTTCAATTTCTTAGTACTGAAATTGTATATTTAGTAATTCTAATCCTTAGTAACTCAGCAGTACTTAGTAATTTTGAGAAAATCACATATATTACCCATAGTCTTGGCAATTTCACTTGCTTTTTTGAAGCATAACCATCTGTGACTTTAGTTGTGAGCATCTCCAATAACTCTGGACCCTTGAGTCCCTTACTAATCTGCTCTATGCTTCCTAAATGCCTTCAAAAAAAAAATCTAACCCACAGGTCCCTTTTTAACCTTATAATCTTTCTCTAATCTGGAAGAGATTCTAAACCTTATAGATATTTGGCATATTGCTGGGCACTTAACTGTCATATATGATTAAATTTTCCACAAGACTTAAAATAAAAAGTTTGCCAAAGCTTTAATGACTTTAATAAATAAGTGGCCAAGTGTTATGGTTCATGCCTGTAATCCCAGCACTTTGGGAGGCCAAGGTGAGTGGATCACTTGAGGTCAGGAGCCTGAGATCAGCATGGCCAACATGACGAAACCTGTCTCTACTAAAAACACAAAAATTAGCCAGGAGTGATAGCGTATGCCTGTAATCCCAGCTACTCAGGAGGTTGAGGCAGGAGAAACTCTTGAACCTGGGAGGCAGAGGTTGCAGTGAACCGAGACTATTCCACTACACTCCAGCCTGGGTGACAGACAGAGGGAGACTCTGTAAATAAATAAATAAATAAATAAATAACATGCTTATGACCATAGGGACAACAGGAAGGATGAGGTTCTTGCGGTCTTCTTCATTATCTTCCTGGGGTCATTTCCTCTTAACATCCTCTCATCCCAGACAGGGTCAGGCGCCCCTCCTCTATGCTCCAATAGTTATCTCTATGTACACCGCCAGCATTATGACCATACTGTATCATAATCATCTCTTTTACATCTCTTTCTTTAGCCTACAATCTCCTTATAGTCAAAAACAGTGTGCTGTCAAATCTTGATTGCTACTACCCATGAGCACAGTATCTGGTATATAATAGATATAAAATTAGTGTTTGATGAATGAATAAATTAGGTTTTTAGATCTGGGAGAAACTTTAGAAATAACCTGGTCTAATACAGGCCTTCATTTCACGGACAAGAAAGCTGAGCCTGTCCCTGGTCATCTAGGTGGCTAGGAAAAACAACATTAATAACAACAACAACAAATAAAGTTGAGGCCACGCATGGTGGCACACATCTGTAGTCCTAGTTACTGGAGAGGCCAAGGAGGAAGGATCACTTGAGCCCAAGAGTTTGAGACCAGCCTGGGCAATATAACGAGACCCTGTGTCTACGAAAAAAAAAAAATACAAAAATCAGCCAGATGTGGTGGTGTGCACCTGTAGCCCCAGCTACTCAGGAGGCTGAGGTGGGCAGATTGATTGAGCATGGGAGGTTAAGGCTACAGTGAGTCGTGATCATGCCACTGCACTCCAGCCTGGGCAACAGAACAAGACCTTGTCTCAAAAACAAAAAAGAAAAAAGAAAAAGAAAAGAAAGCTGAGCCTCAGAAATGTAAGGTACCCTCAAAAGCAGCAAGAAGATGGCAAGTGGTGGCGGCCAGGTGCCATTTTGACTGTAGTTCAAAAGCAGACATCACCTGGCACTCACCTGCAAGAAGCATGTGGCTTAGTGGACACAGCATGGGCTCCATAGGAAAAGTCTTGCTCCTGCCACCTACCCGTCACGTGATTTTGGACAGGTTACTCCCTCTCTCTGAGTCACAATTTCTGCATCTGCATCTGTTAATTGGAGGTATTAATAGCTCCAAAGTTGTTAGGGTTATCAAATCTGCCACCATACATAAACTGCCTAGCATAGCACCTGGCACTATGTAAATGTTTACTGAATGAATCATGAATGAGTACCTGTCCAGCACACCACAACTTCATGAACCTGGTTTAGACTTTGCTTTCAGCTCTCTGACCACAGCAAAGATGGCTGGGACACCCACAATTATAGAACCATGAACTTGGAGATTTGTTCCTTGCAAGGACTGGACTTTAAAGCATGTCTATAACTTTGTTCACTGTTCCCTTCCCCTGAGTTGCCCTTCTCACCTTCCTCATTGACACACAAATTTTATCCATCTTCTGCTGCGCAGCCAGATCTACCCCGTCTTGGAAGCCATTTCTAACACTTATTACTTCTCAGTCCTTCCTGTCTCACCGATCACTTTCTACCAAGTAGTAAAGGAGTGCTATGATTTGAATGGTTTGTGTCCCTTTCAAAATTCATGTTGAAACTTAATCCCCAATGCATCTGTATTTAGAGGTGGGAACTTTAGGAGGTAATTAGGCCATGAGCGCTCCATCCTTATGAAGGGATTAGCACCTTACAAAAAGGGCTTGAAGGGGTGAGTTGTCCTTCTGTTCCTTCCACCATGTGACCACACATCCTTTGGAGGATGCAGGAACAAGGCACCATCCAAAGGGCACAAAAGTAGAAAAGCAGAGAGTATACTTCGGCAGACACCAAGCCTGCTGGCGCCTGGATCTTGGACTTTCCAGCCTCCAGAACTGTAAGAAATAAATTTCTGTTGTTTACAAATTACTCAGTCTCAGATATTTTGTTATAGCAGCACAAATGGACTAAGACATAAGGTGTATCTGTTTGGTTTTTTAGATATACATAACATAAAATTTACCATCTTAACAATTTCTAAGTATACAGTTCAATAACGTGAAGTATATTCACACTGATGTGCAATCAATCTATAGAACTTTTTCATCTTCTAAAACTGAAACTCTACACCCACTAAACAGCTTCCCACTTCTCTCCTGCCCCCAGCTCCTGGTAACCACCATTTCACTTTATGTTTCTTTGTGTCTGACTACTCTAAATATCTCATATAATTGAAATCATACTATATGTGTTTTTTTGTGACTGGCTTTTATTTCACTTAGCATAAGGTCTTCAAGGTCATCCATGTTGTGGCATGTGTCACAACTTCCTTCCTTTTTAAAGCTGAGTAATATTCCACTGTATGTAAATACCACATTTTGTTTATCCATTCATCCATCAATGAGCACTTGGGTTGCTTCCATTTTTTGTTTTTTTTTGTTTTTTTTTTTTTTTTATTTTATTATTATTATTATACTTTAGATTTTATGGTACATGTGCGCAATGTGCAGGTAAGTTACATATGTATACATGTGTCATGCTGGTGCGCTGCACCCACCAACTCGTCATCTAGCATTAGGTATATCTCCCAATGCTATCCCTCCCCCCTCCCCCCACCCCACAACAGTCCCCAGAGTGTGATGTTCCCCTTCCTGTGTCCATGTGTTCTCATTGTTCAATTCCCACCTATGAGTGAGAATATGCGGTGTTTGGTTTTTTGTTCTTGCGATAGTTTACTGAGAATGATGATTTCCAATTTCATCCATGTCCCTACAAAGGACGTGAACTCATCATTTTTTATGGCTGCATAGTATTCCATGGTGTATATGTGCCACATTTTCTTAATCCAGTCTATCATTGTTGGACATTTGGGTTGGTTCCAAGTCTTTGCTATTGTGAATAATGCCGCAATAAACATATGTGTGCATGTGTCTTTATAGCAGCATGATTTATAGTCCTTTGGGTATATACCCAGTAATGGGATGGCTGGGTCAAATGGAATTTCTAGTTCTAGATCCCTGAGGAATCGCCACACTGACTTCCACAAGGGTTGAACTAGTTTACAGTCCCACCAACAGTGTAAAAGTGTTCCTATTTCTCCACATGCTCTCCAGCACCTGTTGTTTCCTGACTTTTTAATGATTGCCATTCTAACTGGTGTGAGATGGTATCTCATTGTGGTTTTGATTTGCATTTCTCTGATGGCCAGTGATGATGAGCATTTTTTCATGTGTTTTTTGGCTGCATAAATGTCTTCTTTTGAGAAGTGTCTGTTCATGTCCTTCGCCCACTTTTTGATGGGGTTGTTTGTTTTTTTCTTGTAAATTTGTTGGAGTTCATTGTAGATTCTGGATATTAGCCCTTTGTCAGATGAGTAGGTTGCGAAAATTTTCTCCCATTTTGTAGGTTGCCTGTTCACTCTGATGGTAGTTTCTTTTGCTGTGCTTCCATTTTTTGGCTATGGTGAATAATGCTGCTAGGTGAACGCCTTAATCATAAAGATGTGTTTCAACCATCTCTATAGTTCTCAAGGTGCCTGACATGTGATGGGCTCTCAATAAATACTTATCAAGTAAAAAAGGACTCAGCTTTCAAGATTATAAGGTGAAAAAATGAATCATCTTCCACATAAAATTGCAAATTGTCCAGCAGAAAAATCACACAGCACAGGCTCTGCAGTAAGACAGTCTTGATTTCTGGTCCTGGATCTGCCTCTTAGCTAGTCATACAGTCTTAGGCATGCTACTTAAGTTTTCAGAGATTCAGTTTTCTCATGTGATTTTTGCCAAAATTAAATAATATAACATGTTAACATAGTGCTTGGCAGGTCATCAACTAAAAAAAAATTTGCCAATATTATTATTATAAAGTTACAGAATGAAAATAACTTATTATACTTGCAAACATGCCATTTTGCTTCCTGACCATAATTTTAAAAGCAAAAAGCATGCAGAATTCTAAGACCAAACAATTTGTGGCAGGTAATAGTCAAAAAAGGACAGTTCCACAGCAGTAACAGTAAGTACAGATTTGTATCATTGAATTTGGAATCTTTAGTTACATAGCTATAGCACCTTAGAAGATAGAAATTTTGTCACTTTAAAGGGACAGGCTTAAATGTTACACTAAGGATCTTCTTACTCAGCAAAATAGTCTGTCTGATATCTCAGAAATGTTTTAAAATCCGGATCACTTGAGGGTTTTTTTTTTTTAAGTGCTAAATCTATTTTGAATTTAATCATTCATATTTTGAGGCTGTTAGCAAAAAGATGAAAAAATAAATAGATTTTTATTACTATTTCAGACAGAAGTATATATTTTAATCTCTCTCAAAAGAAATTGAGCTCTCTACCCCACTTCCAATTCCTGTAGGACATGAATTCCTTTTCAGCTTGCTACCTAAATTTTCCAGGCCAGAAACATTCTTTCCAATGTTAGCTCTTAGAAAGCAAAGTTCTTGAGTTTTGGAAGGAAAAGCTTATTCAAGTTTCTTTTGTCTGCCAAAACCATTAACATTTAACATGGCTAATCAAAATAGCTCTCTGCAACAAAATCAGAAACTGGGCGTTGGGTTGAGGGAGAGGAAAGGGAAGAAAAGTTAAGAGATAGTTGCCCAAACGCCAGTAGTGGCCCCAAAATGGCCCAGATGGAAAGGGACCATTACCCCAGCTTTCCTAGGACGATCACAACTTCACATAAATTTAACACTATACTGAGATGATTTGTTAAGTGGATAACTAAATGTGATTTGATGTGTGTACTTTTAGAAACTTTGCAATTAAATGAATTTATAAATAAGAGAGAAAAGTATTCGTCAGACCATGAATTCCAATTGTGGATTCAGAACAATACTGTCACCATATGCCACAGGCCAATTTTAATTTGGCTCCCACATGATGGCTAAGAGCTACTGTCGGCTTTGCCCATCCTACAGTGCCAGCCTGTACTGGGAAGCACACCAGGTGACAGGCACCACGCTGAGACCTGAGCCTTGTTTTACTCTTGCAACAAACTGTGTGCTCTAAGTATTGGCATCTCCCCTCTCACCATCTTTACCTCTTTATTTTTAATTAATTTCAGACTTACAAAAAGCTTCAAGAAAACTACTAATTACCCTTCACCCAGATTACTCAAATGCTTTACATTTTCTTTATCATTCTCCCTCTGTAATGGACATTTCTTTATCCTGAAATACTTAGTATTTCCTAGAAAACAAGGACAGTCCTTGTGTTTCCACGGTATAATTATAAAAATCAGGAAATTAACATTCATCCTATACTATTATCTAATCTCAACCCTTATTCAAACTTCACCAATTGACCAAATAATGGCCTTGATGGCAAAAAATAAAATAAAATTTCTCTAATATCCAATCCAGGATCATATGTTGCATTTAGATTTTAATGTGTCTTTAGTCACTTTTAATCTAGAACCATTCCTCAGTCTTTGTTTTTCATGACCTTTACTTTTTTGAAAAATACAGAAAAAAAAATATTATGTAGAATGTTTCTCAATTTCGGTTTATCAGATATTTCCTTAGCTATTTCTGATTAGATCAGGTTCTGTATTTTTGGCAGGAATGCCACACAAGTGATACTGTGAACCTCTCAGATGTTGATTTGTCCCATCACTGGTGTAAACTTTGATCACTTAAAGTGGTGTCTGCCATGTTTCTCCACTGTGAAGTTACTACTTTCCTTGTAACTTATAATTTCCTTGTAACTATTTTCCTTGTAATAAGTACCTTGTTTAGAAACATTTTGAGACTAGACATCCCCTATTATAGATGAAGAACCTGAGTCTCAGAGCAGTTATGACTTGCCCAAGATCATGTAGCATGAAAACGCCATAACACAAATTCAAACTCCAGTTTGTAGGCTCCCACACTTGGGATCTTTTTAAAGCATCCCTCTGTCTCCTGACCAGCCACCAATGGCTAAAGCAGCCTTCTCTAATGTCTTTTTGAGACAGTTTCACTCTGTCACCCAGGTTGGAGTGCAATGGCATGATCTTGGCTCACTGCAACCTCTGCCTTCCAGGCTCAAGTGATCCTCCTGCCTCAGCCTCCCAAGTAGCTGGGACTACAGGCACATGACACCATGCCTGGCTAATTTTTCTATTTTTGTAGATCTGGGATTTTGCCATGATGCCTAAACTGGTCTCAAACTCCTGGGCTCAAGTGACCTGCCTGCCTTGACCTCCCAAAGTGCTGGGATTACAGGTGTGAGCCACCGTGCCTGGCCTCTTTCCAGGGTTTCTGTGTGCAAAATCGAATATATTTTCTTATCCCCAACTTATTTCACAAATATATACTGTTCTGCACCTTCCTTCTTTCTTTTAATATATCCTTGGAGATTTTTCCATATCTGTACTTAGAGAACACCCTAATTCTTGTTTGCAGTTTCATAGTTTTCCCTTGTGTATACATGCCCATTTATTTAACCAGTTCCCTACTGATACACATTTAAGGTTGTTTCCAATTATTTGCTATTAGCAACAATGATGCAAGGATTGTGCTTTCTTTTTAAATTGGTTTCAGCAAGTGACATTCTGTTCACGGTCCACCAGGATGCAGTGTGGAGTAGCAGGAACCAAGTAGCAGGACCCGCTTGAGTTAATCAAAACTGGGTTTTCATCTGGCCACCTCTGCTAACTAGGTATATGACCCTGGGAAAGTTACCTGTAGTTTCTAAGCCTTCATTTACTGACTTGTAAGTGCAAAATCTTGCCTACTTTATGAGATTGTTTTTGGGGCCAAATAGATAAGATAGGCTCACAATAGCTACATTTGAGACAATTTGAATATCAGAAAGCATAAGGTTGAGGGGGAAAAAAGGCAAGAAGATTAGTAATAGATTATAACACATTGTGAGAAAAAGAAACCATGAGTCCAAGTGATATTAAAAAAAAAAAGGTGGCGGGGGGGCGGTTGGGGCCAGGCACAGTGGCTCATGCCTGTAATTCCAGCACTTTGGGAGGCCGAGATGGGCAGACCGCTTGAGATCAGGAATTCAAGACCAGCCTGACCAACATTGTGAAACCCCGTCTTTACAAAAATTAGCCGGGCATGGTGGTACACACCTGTAATCCCAGCTACTCCGGAGGCTGAGGCAGGAGAATTGCTTGAACCCGGGAAGCGGAGGTTGCTGTGAGCTGAGATCACGCCACTGCACTCCATCCAACCTGGGCAACAAAAGCAAAACTCCGCCTCATAAAAAAAAAAAGCAGGGCGGCAGGGGGGTTGGGGGCTGAAAGCTAATCTATCATACGATAAATACAGAAGAAAAGAGAATTAGAAAATCATCCCTTCATGAATACCAATTGACCGAGGCCAGGATTATCAATAGATGTTAAAACTTTTGAATTAAAGTTATTGAGGAACAGGATACTCAATCTCAAGATATCACCTCACAGATAATTTTATTAATTACAAAGGGAAAAGGGTGCCCTTTCAATGGAGAGATCTGGCAATACCACCTCAACCAAATGATCAAACCTCATGTCACCAGTGATGTTACAAACTGACATTAGGTGTCACCTGTGATGCACGGGGAGGGATAGAACATTGCCTATGAAGAATTCTCACCACAAGTGTTTAACTTGAATCTAATAATGAGAAAACAATCAGACAAATCCAATTCACAAGACAACAAACTTGGAATCTTCAAAAATTTCAATATCATAAAAGGCAAAAAAGGCAAGGGTACTGTGGTGGTTAATTTTAGGTGTCAAACTTGACTAGATTAAGAAATACCTAGAAACCTAGTAAAGCATTATTTGGGGGTGTGTCTGCAAGACTGTTTCCAGAGGAGATTACCATGTCTCAGTGGACCAGGTGTGGAAGATCCACCAACAATGTTGGTGGGCACCATTCAATCTGCTGGGTGCCTGGAGAAAACAAAAGCAGAGAAAAGGCGAATATGTCAAGCTGTCTGCTGGAGCTGAAATACACTACACTCTTCCTCTCCTGTCCTTGGACAACAACTCCAGGCTACCTGGCCTTTGGACTCCAGGACTTAACACCAGCAGCCCCCCAGTCTCTGGGTCTTCAGCCTCAGACTGAGAGTTCCACCATCAGCTTCCCCAGTTCCAAGGACTTTCAACTTGGACTGAACTAAGCTACCAGCATCCCAGGGTCTCCAGCTCATAGACAGCCTCTCATGGGACTTCTCAACCTCCATAATCACATGAGCCTATCGCCCTAACAAATCTCTTCCCACCTCTCTCTCTCTCTCCCTCTCTCTCTGTCTATCCATCCATCAATCCATCCATCCATCCTATTGGTTCTGTCTCTGGAGAACACTGACTAATACAGGTAATATGCTACATTAAAGGAAACTAAAGAACACAACCATATTGTGTAAGTAGTCTTGGTAAGATCCTGGATCAGAAAATTTTTTTAAAAGTTATAAAGGACATTGGAATGACTGAGGAAATCAGAAAAACATGATTGTTTCCATGTAATGGTATTGTGATTACATGGGAGAATGTCCTTGTTCTTAGGGGATATATGCTTAAGGGCCTAGAGACAAAGCATGGCGATATCTGCAACTTACTTTCAAGTGGTTTAGAAAAAGTATCTGTGTGTATGCACACGTCTGTGTGTGTCTGTTTAAAGACAAAAGCAAATTAATCCAGATAAAAGGTAAATGGAATGTTTTTTGTTTTTTTAGGTGGGATTTTTTTCTTTCTTTTCGTTTTTTTGTTTTTGTTTTTGTTTTTTTCTTAAAGATGGGGTCTTACAACATTGCCCAGGCTGCTCTTGAATTCCTGGGCTCAAGCATTCTTCCTGTTCCTGAGTATCTGGGACTACCAGTGTGCACCACTGTGCCTGTCTTCACTGTACTATTTTTGCAATTGCTCTAAAGGTTTGAAAGGTTTCGAATTAAGTTGGAAAAAGAATCAAATAAAACATAAACCACCTGGCACCCAGTAGATGCTATGACAGTTCACATTATGGCTTCAGTGAACAAAAGGTCTACAGAAAACTCTTCCCCCGTGCCTGAAAATAACATGAACCATATGAAAGTAAATGCCACCAGACGGTCCTGGCTTCATGAAGCTTATATTTTCAATCAGAAGACAAGGCAAGAACAGGAAGCAACTAGAGAAACAGTATATTTTGGTTTCAGAAAGCCTACCTAGGGTCTACATCTGCATTTCTCAGAGTGGGAGGGGAGGGCTAGGTCATGTCGAAAAACAAGACAAGTTTACTTAACCTTACTAAAAATTGGTTCCTCATTTGTATGTAAAAAATTGAGCTAAATTCTACTGCCTAGAATTGAGAGAATAAGACAGCATCCACAATACAACTTTGTAGAGCATCTTTTATTGAAGACTCTCATTAAAAGATATTAGTTTCCTACAATAAAAGTGGTGAACAAGTAAAGCACTCAGATGGTTCCACCTTTGTTTTCCTATCAGAATACCCAGCACACGACCTTGCATTTAGCACACAAACACTGGCTGAAGAAGTAACAATTAGACAACACGAGACAGAATTCCTTTGAAAAAGTCATTCAGCCTACAAAGGCCATTGGAGTTAAAGGAAAGACTAGTGTGAACTTGCTCAGTTTGAGAGTTTGAGACATGAGCCCTTTGACAACAGCATATATTTATGTGCACATAAATTTGCCAAAGACCTTTTATACACATCTCCTTTGAGCCCCCCAATAATCCCCATTTTATAGATAAAGAAACTGAGGCTTAAAAAGATAAGTTGTCGGCCGGGCACGGTGGCTCACACCTGTAATCCCAGCACTTTGAGAGGCTGAGTTGGGCAGATTGCCTGAGCTCAGGAGTTTGAGACCAGCCTGGCCAACATGGCGGAACCCCATCTCTACTAAAAATACAAAAAAATTAGCCAGGCGTGGTGGTGGGCACCTGTAATCCCGGCTGCTCGGTAGGCTGAGGCAAGAGAATTGCTTGAACCCAGGAGTTGGAGGTTGCAGTGAGCCAAGACTGCGCCACTGCACTCCAGCCTGGGTGACAGAGCGGGACTCTGTCTCAAAAAAAAAAGATAAGTTGTCCACACAGCAAACAGCTCAAATTTTTTGTTTGCTTCACCCAGCCACAGTGGCTAAAGAGTGAAAATAATTCATGGCTGCGATCTTCACAATCTCTTCCCCAGGGTTCCTGTTAGGGCAAAGTGACTCACTGATGGCCACTCCTAAGCTCACACCTGCTTCTCTAAAGAAAAATGCCAAAAATCTGCCCTTTGATTGCTTCTACTGAAATTCAGAAAAATGAACACTCGGGCCTTTTAACCACCTGCTTCAGATATTTTAAAAGTGGAGCTTAAATTCTCCCTTTGCAATGTGGTTGCATGACTGAGATGTAGAGGAAGTGAGCAGAAGATATTATTTTCATTTCAAGGTTGATGACGTCCACATTTTAGTGAAGTTAACTAACCGTAACTAGAAAATAAAATTTTTCTGCAGAATTCTCTGGGGAAAACTCTTGACTGCTTTATTGTTTCAGTTCAGTTTTTAAACACTGTACTGTGTTGCAGGCAGGGATAAAGTATTTCTCTCTTCCAGGGATTTCTACATTATTTACACATCAACCTTTATTACCACCATCACAAAAACCAGCAGGAACTCCTTAGTTCAATTTTTGCCCCCGTTCTGTTCACCCTTCGCAACTAGCTTCCCTTAGTAAAAGAGTTCAGCCCAAGTGGCTAATGGACTTGGCAAAAGTATGTAGAGTTAGCCCTCTCAACATTGCTGACAAGAATTTAAATCAGGGGGTGATGCTAGTGCCCCTGGACTCAGCATTTCTACCCCCTGAATGATATCTTACAGAAATATTCCCACAAATTCATAACAAAATGAGGTACTCAAAGGCTCACTGTAGCACAGTTCCCAACAACCATTAAAACAGGTAAGTTGGAGCAATATGCAAATACATGGGGGAAATGCCCAAAATATATTAAGCAAAAGAGAACAAGCAGAATTACATATGTTATAATAATATTGCTAGTACACATATGGGGAAAAAATGACAGAAGAATACACATCAAAATCTAACACTTGATTATCTTTGTGGGTAGAATTAAAGAGGACTTTCCCTATACAGTCCATGTGTTTTTCTGTAATGAATTTTAATTAATCTTATGTTATTTCTTTCTTTTCTTTTCTTTTTTTAAGACAAGGTCTCATGATCAGGGCTCACTGCAGCCTTGACCTCTGGGGCTTAAGGGATCCTCCTGCCTCAGCCGCACCCTACCCCATAGCTGGGACACAGGTGTGCGCCACCACACCCAGCTAAAAAATACAAAAATATCTTTGTGTTTTTTGTAGAGACAGAGTTTCATCATGTTGCCCAGGCTGGTCTCAAAGTCCTGGACTCAAGCAATTCACCTGCCTCAGCCTCCCAAAGTGTTGGGATTACAAGCATAAGCCACGGCGCCCAGCCAATCTTATGTCAATTCTAGAATCAAAAAACAAATTTGAGATATAAATTTAGGTACCTTTTCCCTTCGATTTGGACAGCTAATGTTCCTCCTGCATTGCTCCCTCTAGTAATGTCACGCATAGAGTGCCAGCTGTAGAAGTTTCCAGTCACAGAATACAGGATTGTATTTAGAAAGGATATAAAACATCACTTACAATGTCCCAAAAAGTGGTATCCCAGCCCATAGGCTGATTAAATACTTGAAATGACCAGGAAAATCACTACCTCCTGAAGCAGGCCTTGATGTGTTCTAGCTTTGCTATGACATTCCTGAAGACATTCAGGAATGCCAGCTGATCATATACCAATATCTACAACGTGTCAGGTTAAACAAATGGAATCATTATCACATCCAAGAAAACTAACATTGTTACTGATTATCTAATATGTAGCTCCCATTCAAATTTCCCCAATTATCCTGAAAACGTCTTTTGTAGCTTTTTTTTTTTAAGTCCAGGATCCAATCTAGGATTACATGTTCCATTTGGTTGTCATATCTCTTTAGTCTCCCTTAATATAAATCGTCACTCATACCTTCCATTTTTGTTGTCTTTCATGCGTGACATTTTTGAAGATCACAAGCCAGTTATTTTCCAGTATGTCCCACAATCTGGATTTGTCTGATTATTTATTTATGGTTAGATTTTTTTTTTTTAATAGAGACAAGAGCTGGGCACAGTGGCTCACACTTTGGGAGGCTAAAATGGGAGGACCACTTGAGCCCAGGAGTTCAAGACTAGCCTGGGCAACATAGTGACAGTTTGTCTCTACAAAAAAAAATTTTAAATTAGTCAGGCATGGTGGTGCACACCTGTGGTCCCCATTACTCAGGAGGCTGAGATGGGAGGATCCCTTAAGCCTAGGAGGTAGAGGCTGCCGTGAGCTGTGATCATGCCACTGCACTCTAGCCTGGGCAACAGAGTGAGACTCTGGAAAGAAAGAGAGAAAGGAAAGAGAGAAAAGGAAAGGAATGGAAAGGAAAGGAAGAGACAGAGTCTCCCTATGTTGCCCAGGGTGGTCTTGAACTCCTGGGCTCAAGTAATCTTCCTGCCGTGGCCTCCCAAAGTGCTAGGATTCCAGATGTGAGCTACTATGCCCAGCCCCATGGTTAGATTTAAGTTAAGCATTTCTGGCAAAAATTCTACATCAATGATGTTGTGTACTTCCCATTGAATCAGGCTGTATAGTTACACTAAATTATCTTTTTCCTCATTTTGTCACTGTGGATACTAAACAAGAACCACCCAATAAATAAAATGTTTAAAAGGATAAATAATGTTAAAAACAGCTACCATGAGCACCAGCTATACCAAGCATAGTGTCAGACATTTAAAACACATGATCTCATCATGTGAACCTCACAACAATCTTACAAAGAAACAGAGGCTCAAAGAGATTAAGTAATTTTCTCAAGGACACACGCATACTGATACAAAAATATGTGCATGTACATACGAACTCCAGCACATAAATATGTACATGTATACAATTTAACATGATCTCAAAGGTTCATGGTCTTCCTGAGGACCTTTCAGGCATGAATTAAGAACTGCTATGTTAGGCTAATCTTGCGGAGGCCTACCTAGTTCTCAAAAGTTGGCTTCCTATAGGGAAAAAACTAAAAATAAATTAACTGTGGTCCATATTAAATTCCTCCATACTTTGAAATGCCCTTATTTGGAGATGGATCACATTTCCACCACAGCCAAGAAAATAGGGCAATGGTTCCCTAAATTATTATACTATTCTGATGTTTCATTTCTGCAACAAAATGAGAAAAACCAACGTAGAGAATTTTTCATAAAGCTAAATATATTTTCTATGAGATAAAAGTGAGGAGGCATTTTCAATTTACTATAGAAGAATAACTATTGTTCACAGTACGTTCAATTTTATTTTTTGTAATTTTACTAATCTATATAATTCAAAATTCTGAGACCCACTGATTCAGGGAACTCTATGCAATTAGAATGATTTTTTTTGAGAAACTGACTTGAATAAAGGAAGTTCAGCCCAAAAAGAAACCAGATCTGAAATATTTCTGAATTTCCCTAAAAGTGATCACAAAATATCTCAAAAGCTGAAAGTGTCAAGAATACTTTTTTGTTTTGAGACAGAGTCTCACTCTGTGGCCCAGGGTAGAGTGCAATGGCACAATCTCGGCTCACAGCAGCTTCCACCTCCCGGATTGAAGTGATTCTCCTGCCTCAGCCTCCTGAGTAGCTGGGACTACAGGCGTGCACCACTACACCCCCGCCTAATTTTATATTTTTAGTAGAGATGGGGTTTCACCATGTTGGCCACGCTGGCCTTGAACTCCTGACCTCAGGTGATCCACCCACCTCAGGCACCCAAAGTGCTGGGATTACAGGCGTGAGCCACTGTGTCTGGCCTAGAATACATTTTAATGGGTCTCTTAAAAGCATTTCACATTTGGCATCTGTATTATTACTAATAGTCCTCTTCCAACGTGTTGATATTTCCTGCTTTTGAATAGGCCCTTAGTGACTTAGGTTAATTCACTCACTCTACCAACATTTAGAGTCCCTAATTTGTGTGAGGCATTCTGTTGGGTGCCTGGAAACACAGTCTGGAGAGCTTTTGCTTGCCTTCATGTCTAGGATCAAAGGTGTGGATGCCTCCCACACCCATCACCCCTACCCCCAGCCTACTATTGCCAAATACCTCTTTGTATGTGATTATTTATGTTTGTCTCCCTCACCTGAGTGAATTTCTCCAAAGTAAATAGTATCTTATTCAATGTTGTTTTCCTAGCATGGTGCACGGAAAACTGTTATAACAAATAAGTAAATTGAGTATACTGCTGTTTTCCATGCTGGGGATAAGTATAAATTACTGGAATAAATATATTGTACAGATGAGGAAACTAAAGCTCAGAAAAAAAATGTGATATGTCCAACATCATACAGCTAATAAATAAGTAGTGCCCAGTGTGAAAAAGCCTCGTCCAGAACTCTCTTCTACTCCATCATGCCACATCCTACACATGGACAGCAAGAGTGAAAAATCTTAGATGTCTTCCAGGAACCTCAAACTCAGCATGTCCAAAGGTCCTGCCTTCGGAAAACAAAAAGACCTGGTTCCCATTCAGTGTTCTCTGTCTCTGAAAAAAAACTCTAGTCATTTCATGACTCCCTTTTCTCCCTATCCCCCCATCCAATCAATCAACACATCTTATCAATTACAATTTTCAAACTTAGTGTCAGCCGGGCATGGTGGCTCATGCTTGTAATCCCAGCACTTTGGGAGGCAGAGGCAGGTGGATCACCTGAGGTCAGGAGTTTGAGACCAGCCTGGCCAACATGGTGAAACCCTGTCTCTACTAAAAATACAAAAGTTGCCAGGTGTGGTGGCTCACGCCTATAATCCCAGCACTTTGGGAGGTTGAGGCGGGTGGATCATTTGAGGTGAGGAGTTTGACAGACCAGCCTGGCCAACATGGTGAGACCCTATCTCTACTAAATATACAAAAATTAGCTGGGAGTGGTGGGTGCCTGTAATCCCAACTACTTGGAAGGGTGAGGCAGGAGAACTGCTTGAACCTGGAGACGGAGGCTGCAGTGAGCTGCGATCATGCCACTGCACTTCAGCCTGGGCGACAGAGTGAGACTCTGTCTCAAAAAAAAAAAAAAAAAAAAAAAAGTTAGCTGAGCATGGTGGCGGGCACCTGTAATCCCAGACATTAGGGAGGCTGAGGCAGGAGAATTGCTTGACCCTGGGAGGCAGAGGTTGCAATGAGCCGAGATTGCGCCATTGCACTCCAGCCAGGGCAACAAGAGCAAAACTCTGTCTCAAAAAAAACAAAAACAAAAACAAAAACAAAAAACTTAGTGTTTCTCTAAACCCTCTGTCACCACCCTAGATCTAAGCAACATCATCCCTCATACGGATGACAAAAATTATTTGCTACTTGGTCTCTACACATTTACTCTGACCAAGTCTTTCCTTCAGTCTCCTCTACTTAACAGCCAGGATAATATTTTAATATCATCCTACATATGCCATTCATCTAGTTTTTTAAAGCCAGGCTAGGTTCTCATTACCCTTAGGATAAAGACCAAAATACACCTGTAGCTCAGAGAACTGCCTACTCTCTAGCCTCTGCCCACCTCTCCAGCCTCATTCTTCATTCTAGTCTTTCTCCTCTTGCTCTGTCTCTAACTTCCTTTCAAATCTTCAGGTTCACCACTCTTCCCTTTGAACTTTGAACACGAAGTTCCCTCTGCCAGAAACCTTTGTCCCACTATAAGCATCTCCCACTGCCATCCTGAATTACTACTTCCGCTTACCCTCCAAGTCTCTTGAAGTGTCACTTCCTATAGGAAACTTTTCCTGATAACCCTAGACAAGGGGAAAGTACCATGTCAGGCACTCCTACCCAACCCTTTTGGAAATGGCATTCATCACACTTGCAATTATTTATTAAGTATATCCCCTGTTAGAATATAAGCTCCACGAAGTCAGGGGAAGCATTTGTTTTCACTGATGTATCCACAGTGCTTAGTACATGGTAGCTGCTCAATCAATATAAATTGTCAGAATTATAGGGTGGGGCCAGATTATAGAGGACTATAACGTCAGTAAACCAAAGAGCAAGGATCATTATCCCTTTGCAAATAAGTAAACTGAAGCAGAAAGAAATGAATAGTTATTTAAGGTCACAGAGACAGCAGTGATGAGGCCAAATCTAACACTACATTCAGCCCATTTCTCCTCCCTAGGACAATAAAAGAAACTTTGGTGGGTAAGGAAGTATTTCAGAAGAAGAAAATTAGGAATGTGAAGATGGTGCATAAAAGGTCTAAGAGGACAGCTTCTGAATCTGCCTGTTACACTAGCTGCCTCCAGATGGATAGCAGTTAGACTTTCCACACCTAAAGGAGCACTGCTGTTACATAAACAAATATAGCCACTATCACACTCTTCCTGTTAAGAGAAGAGTATAAAATAACAAACTTCTTTCCTGCACAAAGGAGAAGAAACAACCAGGGTGGGTGGGGAACTGTTGTCCTCCAAGTATCTTCAAAAAGCCAAATGGGCAGTTTGGCCACCTGGATTGCTCCTCAGCAATCCACAGGGAACAGGAAGAAAGAGGGGGGAAAGACCAGCCTTTCCACCACCAGCTGCAGCAAAGATAAGGAAAAAAAATGTATTATATAAGGCAAGCCATTTGAAGACTACTTATTCCTTGGGAATTATGAGAACATGTCATGTAGAGCATTTAAAAACCTTGCTAACCCATAGGCAGGTGCCAGTGAAAGGAAAAGTGGCATGAGCCCAACTGCAGCATTTCATTGTTCACATGCTGCTGGGGCTAAATTATGTCTGTCACAGGAACTACAAACCAGACCAGGGGTCAGGCTCATTGCTGCTCATCCTGCCAAGCACAGACTGCAAGCAAAAGAAAAGGCAAAGAAATTCTCTTCAAAGAGGATTCTGCAAAAATATTCACATAGTCTACATCCACCCAGGAGTTCCTAGGTGAAGTGGAGGAGGACCAGGGAGGGTGTTCTAAGATTGGAGAGAAAGAGATGTGATATGCTGGTGATGAGAGGGATTTTGAAACAGAAAGGAAAAATGTAAACTGCAAATGGAGAGATAGGGAAATAAACAGAATTTCAAGAGATGTGGGTGGGGTGGGGTGGGGTGGGGTGGGGGGAAGAAAGGAAAGTACAGGAGAGAAGGGTAGGGTGTCCAGAAGAGCAAAGAGTCATCAACAGAGAGACGTAGAGGCAAAGGCTGACTGTTGATCTTTTCCCAAATCCAAAAGCTGTTCATTGGCATCCCAATAAATCACTCTACTACAAAGCCCATACAATGGACTGTCCTTTGCATTCAGCATCAAGCAGCATTTAATGAAATATCACACAGCTACAACTTTGGAGATCTAAGGATCTGAATTTAAAATGAACAAAATTGGCTTAGCAGCAGAAGACAGCCAGTAAAGACTTTCCCCCATGTCTGACTCAGCTAGGAAAAGGTTTAGCATTCTAGAGTTAAGCAAATACTCTGGCATTTCTCCTTCTTTTGACATTCCAAGAGGGGGTGTGGTTGACCCCAGGTCCATTCATTTCCAAGGTTGTAGATCTCTCAGCCAAGACTGGCCCCATCTGTTGTGGAGCCAGCCAGCTGTTTATCTCAAAGTAACATATTTATTGCCCTAATCATCCCTATAACTCTTACAAGAGCATCATATAAGTCAGAATGCTTTCTCTCCTGTTAAATGTCAGTTCGTTTAAAAAAACAACAATAACAAAACAACCAAAATCACTCTTCCATGGGCACCTTTCAGTAATGGCAAATGAAGGTTAACAGCGCTTCTAACTTTCCCTTTCTCTAATGTGTTAAAATGAACCCCTCTTCCCTAATCGATTTTTTCAAACCGTTATTTGTGAGTAGTGACTATGCCTCAGGAAACAGCAGCTCATTATGGTACCATTGTCAGTGGCAAAGAGCCTATGCAGTGTAATTTAAAACACACAAGCACAAATCTGTCGGCTCCACTTCCAAACAATCTTGAATCCAGCAGTCGGAGAACGGAAAACATTTAACAAAAACGCTGCTTCCAGCAGCCTCAAAGAACCTTCGCCAGACACGTGAAATGTTTCTGACTGGCACGGAGTGCACCATTAAAGGACACTGTCACCTGAAATCAGCAGAAAAGGCGAGACAAACGACATAGACATACACACATAAAATAAAGCCCTACAAAACTTAAGCACGTTCATCTTAAAAATTAATAACTAGTGCTCGTCCAAGCGACATTCAAATGTTCTAAAGTAGTGCGACCACATTAAATCACTGTCTCCATTTCTCCCCACGCATCACCCCTTCCCACTCAAACCTCAGCTCTCGGGCCGTGTGTGACAGGACTGCAGTCCCCCACCTCTGCCTTCCTCAGATTTTCCAAGAGCACTCCCCAACATCCTTCCCAGCCCAGCCCCCTCTCTCCGCCTCAAAAAGGTTGAGAGGAGTTGCGACTAGGGAATTGGCAGGCACCCGTCCTCTGGCGGGGGAAGGTTGCTAGAGTTGTTCTTTGCAGTGACCCAAATGGCACAGAGCTTTTCCCCTTAGCAGCGCCTGCGAGCCTCTCCCCAATCCCCCCCACCGCTCACAGCTTCCCAAAAGAAAGCCTTGAGAACTAAGCGGGAGGAATAACTTGGTAGGAGCATTTGAATAAATCACTTCAACTCACCTGGTTTGGGATTTTTCTCCCCACCCCAGGCATAAACAGAAATGGATGTGCGAATGAGTCACGCACGCAAGGGAAGGTCTGCGATGTCCCGAGTCCAAGGGCTGGAGTCAGTCCCTGCCCTGGTGCTGCTGCTACTCTTAGCTCAGCTGGAGCGAGCGGCAATCGCAAGCCCAGCAGCAGCAGGGGGTGGAGAGACCGTAGCACAATGAATGCAGTGGGGCTTTTGCAATGACATCATCCCTCTGTCCAAACGTCCCCAATAGCCATGCTCGGGAGCGGTCCTTTCTGGGAACTGTAGTCTTCTTACGTCCTGGAGGGATACCGAGGCAATCGCCGGAACTACAATGCCCAAAATGCTCCAAGTCGGATGCGCCCAGAGTGAAGGAGCAAAGGGGACTCGGTCGCCATGTTAGGAGTACTGGGACGATTCCACGGAGCCGGGCAGAGGTTTTAGGGGTGCATGGGAGTCAAGTGGTGGTTCAGTGGGGACGGTGAGGTGGAGGACGACCTGGTCGGATAGCCGCGGGCACGAACCTGGGAACCAGAGGGTGGAGGCGGTGCTGGGGACTGATGTAGGGCGGGACTGACTGGAAGCGGCATCCAGAGGCCCAGTGAGCCTCGGTCTCAGCTCCTGAAGGGGTTGCATGGGGCCCTACGCTTCCTTCTCCATTTTTTAGCTAAGAAATTGAGAGAGTCGGTTTACTTTTGGGCTTGGACTATCATTTAGATCGGTTAACAGTACAGTTGAGAGAGTTGGTGTCTTTTGTTGAGGTGCGAGGACCCGAGGCGGCGACCCTCGCCTTTATTCGGAGAAGCCCACTTCCACCCACAGAGTTGGGGTAGTCCTCCGAAATGCATTTTTGTTTTGCCGTTTGTTTTCCAACCCCCCTTCACTCTCCCCAAGGCTTCAGATTCACCAATTTTTCATACAGGAATGATTAACAAAGGCGTCCGAAGAAATCGTTGTTGGAAGGTGGCCAAGGTGGAAAGAGACGTTGCTTTGGCCCTGCAAGTAAGAAGAGAGAAGGAACAGCCTGAAGGAGTAACACTAAATTTAAAATGACACTTTTTTACCAACCAGCGAAAGCAGATGTTCAAAGGGGATATTGGCCAGGTGCACTCACTCACGTCTTTAATCCCAGCACTTTGGGGGCAGACGCGGGGAGATAGCATGATTCTAGGAGTTCAACCCCAGCCTGGGCAACATACGGAGACCCCGTACCGTCTCTACAAAAACATTAAACAAAAAAATTAGCTGAGCATGGTGGCGTACCCCTGTAGTTGCAGCTACACTAGAGGCTGAGGTGGGAGGATCGCTTGAGCCCGGGATGTTGAGGCTGCAGTGAGCCTCGATCCTACCACTGTGCTCCAGCCTGGGCGACAGAGCGAGCCCGTGTCTCAGAAAAGGGGGGAGGGGTGGGATATTATTGATGATAGGCCTTCTGACGTCTGGCAGTAGGATCCAGAGTAACATCGGTCATCTATAAATTTTTTTTTAACTCAGTGACTGAAACCAAAGTTAATTGTCTTGAGTGATTTTGCACAGTATCTCAAAATGAACTGTACTTTTTTTCTTGTGTCCCTGAAACAATGCTGTGTGTTCTTTTTCAGAGTTTTGTCAACACTAAGATGAGAAACGTCCTTTCTTCCTGAAGGTGTCTGATGTGTAAAAATACTGATATACTTTGTGCTGTTTCCTCCCTTCCCTTTTGCACATTGTTCTGAAACAAAATTAACTAGTTACTTTGCGTCATTGAAGGTATGCACTTCCCCTCTATGTTAGGAGTGAATAAAATTAAAAATAGATCCTCATAGCAAAGAAAGGCTAGATAGAATGATTAAAAATGACCAAAACATGTTAGAAACAGTCTCTCAGATGTATGCAGATGGTAATTACAAAAACACTTTTTCGAAAAATGATCTTCTGTGTCATGTTTCTGGGAACAAGTCAAGATGAATGAGTTTGATTTTTTAAGCAGAAGTAGTATGTGTTGGTGTCATCCATGAATACAACAATGAAAAAGGCTCAAAGTTGTTATTCAGAAACTTCTCTAAGTAATGGTGGTAAGTACAGGAAAAGGAACAATGTCTACCATATTCTTTCTAACCTTCGATTTAACTATTGTAATGTAAGCTTAACAGAGATTTACACTTAGGCTTAATTTCAAGCTCTTCAATTATTTTTCGCGGTTGGTGATTCAGGTGTATTTTCATGTCTTATGTAAACTTATCATGAGTCTTGTTGATTTTATAATATATTTCTTTATGTAAGCCATAGCCTTGTCAGTTTGAGTTATATGGGAGACAAATTGTAGGGAAAAAGAGCGACAAATTACTCAAAAACCTTCTGTGTAAACTGGGCATGGTAGTGCATGCCTGTATGCTTAGCTACTTGGGAGGCTGAGGCAGGAGGATCACTTGATCCCGTTAGTTTGAGGCTGCAGTGAGCTATGATTGTGTCACTGTACTCCAATCTGGACAACAGTGAGACTATGTCTGTTTTTAAAAAAGAAAGAAAGCTTGTGTTTGAAAAGTGATACCTGTAGAATACAGTGATTTCTATAATTTGTCATGTGTTTGGGTAGTTTGAAGTTTTTCTATCCTTATATCTAATGGACATCTGACCATAAAGATGGAAAAATCCTGCACTCTTTATAAATTTTATTTATAAAATTAATATTTGAGGAGTTGGGGAGGCCAGCTTCTGAAAAAATAACAGTGTCCCATAGAAACACCACAGCTTAGGAAAATATTGTTAAAGTGGAATTAGGAATATCTAGAGGAGGTAAAGCTTTTCATCTCTCAAAAAAGAATTAGGGCCAGGCGCAGTGGCTGACACCTGTAATCCTAGCACTTTGGGAAGCTGAGATGGGCACATCACTTGGGGCCAGGAGTTCAAGACCAGCCTGGCCAACATGGGGAAACCCCATCTCCAAGAAATAGAAAAGTTAGCCAGGTGTGGTGGCATGTGCCTGTAATACCAGCTACTAGGGTGGCTGAGGCAGGAGAATCACTTGAACTGGGGAGGTGGAGGTGGCAGTGAGCAGAGATTGAGCGACTGTACTCCAGCCTGGGCAACAGAGCAAGACCCTATCTCAAAAAAATAATAAAGAGAATTAGGACATTGATTTGTATTAATATTATAGGTAGCTCATTTAAGAGTGTGAAGCCAGTTGCTGTTAGAGCAAGGGTTTTTTTCAGTAGAGGTGTCAGGATAACCTATAGAGCTCTACAAGTATATGGCTGTTACCTTCCCCTCCCTGTTGAAATCTCCAGGGTTAGAACCAAGTATTGTGTTTTTAAAACTATCGGTGAGTCTACAAGAGTTGGGTAGAGAAGTCCTCTACATCCTGTATTTGTATTTTTGCAGTAAGTCACACAATAACAAAAGCTTTGAGAAAGATTTTAGGTTTATTGCTAATTATACCCATGAATGAGTTCTGAAAATGTGTAGATAAGGAATTTACCTGGTGAACTGTTTACACATGGCAATTGTGGGAGGGAGAGGGGAGTGAGAGGAGATGAGATCAGTTTTAGCCTTAAGAGGAGCAACTGGGCCAAGCACGGTGGCTCACGCCTGTAATCCCAGCACTTTGGGGCCAAGGCGGGTGGATCATGAGGTCAGCAGTTCGAGACCAGCCTGACCAACATGGTGAAACCCCGTCTCTACTAAAAATACAAAAAGTTAACTGGGCGTGGTGGCGGGCACCTGTAATCCCAGTGACTTGGGAGGCTGAGGCAGGAGAATCGCTTGAAACTGGAAGGCGGAGGTTGCAGTGATCCGAGATTGCGCTAATGCACTCTACCCCGGGCAGTAAGAGCAAAACTGTTTAAAAAAAAAAAAAAAAGGACCAACCATGATATCCTGACTAACCTGTGTATTTCTTAGAATGAGGGTTTGGCCTAATATTGAGAAAGTCTAATGTTAAGAGACACCTAGTAAGAGCTCAATGCTGTGGTAAAATTATGATAGTTATGCAGAAACTTAAAAGCTGAAATATCTAGAGACAATATATTGTTTAGAATTTTCTGAAAATAAAAATTTTCTTGCCCTAAGTCTTGAATGTTTAAGTTATTGATGTTAATATTTATGATATTTGAACAAATGATATTCTAATACAGTATCTTTTAGGTCACAGAGACCCCTTTTTAGAGCTGAGAAATCTTACAAATTCCTCAGCCCATGTTTTACAGATAAGGAAATGGGCATGCACACAGTGAAATTAAAAATTGCCAGTGGTCACACTGTACATTGATGGCAAAAGGCAGGGCAGAATTAGAATCCAATTATCTTACCTGTTCAGTGTCTTTAATGCTACGGCAAGCTCACCACTGTTTCTCTTTACTCTTTAAACAGTGGATTTTTTTTTGTCATGATACCCTAGGATTTTGATTTCTTGTATAATGCAGTTCAATACTTGTTTAATTTTAATGTTGGACTCTCAATTTTTAAGACAGTAGTACACATGAAATGTGCTTTATATTTTATGTTTCAACGAGAAAATACACATTTTCCTTTTAATAGATGAGCTTAAGTTCCTAATTTAAATAATTGAGTATGAGCTTCAGATACTTCAGGGTGGTATTTAATAAACTTTGCTTTTCCAAATGGTTTCAGATAAGCATTTAATATTCAAAGCTTCCTCTTTACAGCTTAGGAAGTGGTCTGGTTAAGTGACTTGAGTTCATACAGGAATATATCGGTATGTTCCTAATTCCCATCACGTGTACCATTATATAATCATATAATCTTGCTAACAGATCTAACAGATTTTTTTTTTTTTTTTTTTTTTTTGAGACAGAGCCTTGCTCTGTCACCCAGGCTGTAGTGCAGTGGCGCGATCTCAACTCACTGTAACCTCCGCCTCCCAGGTTCAAGCAATTCTTCTGCCTCAGCCTCCCAAGTAGCTGGGACTACAGACAGGCACTACCACACCCGGCTAATTTTTGTATTTTTAGTAGAGACAGGGTTTCACCATGTTGGCCAGGCTGGTCTGGAACTCTTGACCTCAAGTGATCCGCCTGCCTCTGCCTCTGCCTCCCAAAGTACTGAGATTATAGGAGTGAGCCACTATGCCTGTCCTCTAGGGAAAATCTTTAATTCATTCTGGGCAATGAGAAAACTTTTATTTTTACTTTTAGTTAACAATACTCAGGAAAATAAAAGTGTGCTTTTAGTCTTAGTAACCCAACTTGAGTTTGGAACAAATTTACATAATTTTAGCTGCTTAATATACTGCTGAAGATAAATGCAGTAAATATCCTAAAGTCAAGATTTGAAATTCAAATGTCCATAGTAATGATTAACAGGAAAAGAGAGTCCTCTGTTACTTTATTTCTCAATTTTTTACAGGTTTGGATAAATAAGGGAGCACTAGAAAACTTTGTTGTTTTTTTTTTTGATATGGAGTCTGTTGCCCAGGCTGGAGTAGAGTGGTACGATCTCAACTCACTGCAATCTCCGCCTCCTGGGTTCAAGTGATTCTCTTGCCTCAGTCTCCTGACTAGCTGGGATTACAGGCACGTGCCACCATGCCCAGCTAATTTTTGTATTTTTATTAGAGACAGGTTTCATCATGTTGGTCAGACTGGTCTCAAACTCCTGACCTCGTGATCCACCCGCCTCGGCCTCCCAAAGTGCTGGGATTACAGGTGTGAGCCACCGTGCCCAGCCGAAAACATTTCTTTGCAAGGATAAATATATGGAGATGAACTTACCAAGCGTAAATATGTTCATGAATATAGCCACTTAAGGAAATTCAAACATGCATAGATGTTCAGCTGTATGCAGTTGTGTATTCATGAAGTATTCATATATTCATGAAGCCTTATTTGATGTAGAATCTGAGGGTGCTGCCTATACATAAACTTGCTTAAAGGTTAAAACTTTTAAGGAATGTTCATCAAAGTCACTTTCTTACACCTAACCCTGATTTAATGAATATGACACATAGGTGCTTATCAAACTGAATACCTTGGAGACGAGCTGCTCCAGCACCAGAAGATAAAATTCAGTAACAGTAATCCTTGAGGTACCTAAGTGATACATTTTTTTTAAGACTGAGCCAAAATAAAACAGCTTTCCTCCTTCCCTACCCTCTCCGACCAAACTTTTAGCCATTTTATTTATTTATTTATTTGAGATGGGGTCTAGCCATGTGGAGTGCAGTGGCTATTCACAAGCATGATCATGGCAAATGACAGCCACAGACTCCTGGGTTCAAGCGATCCTGCCTCAGCCACTCAAGTAACTAGGACTACAGGCGTATACTGGGGCTTCTAGCCATTTATATGGTATTAAGTGACAGCTTATATGGTTACTTAGTACTTGTCCCTGTAAAACTGCACAGTGTGTATTCTCTTGGCTCAATTATTAGCATATTCTGCCATTTCTTTGTGAATGTTTTGTATTTTATATAGGAAAACTTAAGTTTTTAAATATCCTGAAATAAAACAACTGAAGAGTTTTGTTTTTGCCTTTAAGTGTAATGTATAAAAGTATACTATTGCAGGGATACTTACAGAGTGCTTTCATTGCAATTAAAATACTGCAGCTAACTAGCATGTTCCATATGTGTAATCTAAATGACATACTGGTCATGTACTATTTCTATGGAATACCAACAGTAGTATGGTACATTTATGCAGTCTCAACAGTTTAAAGTGTTATTTTGGTGATAAACTGTTTACATTTATTTGTTTTTACATTTGGCAGTCTAAATGCAAGAGTCTCCATTTCAGCTGTTTACTCTGTATATCTTTAATGTTGGGCATTATGCCTCTTTCTTGAGTTTCAGTCCTATGACTGTTCCATTTTCAGTATTCATGCTTATGTGTCTTTCTAAAATTGTTTTGCTTCTGTTTCTTGCTGCTCTTGAGACTATGGGCAAATTTTGTTAATTTTCAACTGGCAGTGTATTTCCTTGTGAAGAGTTGCTGGATTGTCTCATTTTCCAGATAAACTGAACTAATGTAGTAGTGAGGAGAAGCCAGATTTCAGAGGTTTGAGAAGTGAACGAATGGGAATGAGCAAAGAAGTAGGTACTTAAAGTAAACTTTTAAGAAGTTTGGCTCTGAAAAAGGCAAGAAATAATAGGTTAGAGAGGGCAGGATTGTAAGGATTTAAGATAGGAGAAGAGGCATAAGCATATTTAAATTTCCCTACTTAGGGGCCAAAATCATACTGTACCTCAGTCTGATAACTTTTTAAAGGAATTCAAGGACACAAAATTCTGCCCTGCCCTGAAATCCAGTCAGGAGGAAGAGAGAAGAGCTCTGAAGTACTTTTGTAATTTTCTTCTACATAATAATTGATTTTTGTTTGATTATTTTTCTTTCCTATAGCTCCTGTTTGCCAGGTTTTTCATAGCTGCCTGTTTAACCAAACTTGTACTCCCAAGAATAGTGCATATTTATGACTCTTAATTCCAAAAACACATGGCATTGATAATGTCTCTGCTTCTTTTGAGAAATTAACTTGGTTCTGAAAGATGGCGTTTTGCTTTTCACACTTGTGTCATTAATACTTCCTTGCCAAACCTAACTAGGATCCTCATCACCACCACTGTTAGAGAAAACTGATGCTCAGTTGAACCAGAATGTTAAATGTGAACAGGATTTGTCTGTGTTGTTGCCCAGCTGTGTTTATCAATACACATTACCTGGAAGAAGAGAAATCTGAGATAATTGAGTTGTTTAGATTACTTACATGAAGATGGTTTAATTGTATAAATACAGAAAAATGCACAAGAAACTGACACCTTAAGGCAACAAAGCCCTCCATAAAAAGTAACCGAATTCTGAGAGTTATGAACTAACGTCCATTACCTGAAGTCCTTCTCATTCCATTACCCAGTAACATAAATCAAATTCAGTAAATAAGCTGCTTTATGTCTTGAGAAATTTAACTGGCAGAATAAATGGAAAGAAGTCAGTAAAAAGGGAGCAGTTAAACAAGCATGGTGTCTCACACCAATAACCCCAGCACTTTGGGAGGCCGAGGCAGGTGAATCACTTGAGGTCAGAAGTTCAAGACCAACCTGGCCAACTTGGTGAAAACCCATCTCTACTAAAAATGGAAAAATTAGCTGGGCTTGGTGGCAGGTGCTTGTAATCCCAGCTACTCAGGAGGCTGAGGCAGGAGAATCACTTAAAACCCAGGAGGCAGAGTCAGTGAGCCGAGATCGTGCCACTGTACCCCATCCTGGGCAACAGGACGAGGCTCCATCTCAGGGAAAAAAAAAGAAAAAGCTGAGCATGGTGGCATGTGCCTGTAGTCTTAGCTACTCAGGAGGCTGAGGCAGGAGGATCACTTGAGCCCAGGAGTCGTAGGTTGCAGTGAGCTATGATGGTGCCATTGTGTTCCAGCCTGGGTAAGTGTAAGGCCGTGTTTCAGTAAAAAGAAGGGAGTAACCAAGACAGGTAGGGATTCAGTATAATAAAAGTCAAAAGAAGTTGTTTATTACTAGAGCCTGGCACTGTAACCTGGTATGTCCAAATGTGATTTAATTTGCTCTCATGAGATGTGCATCAGAAGAAATAACCTGAGGCATTTCAAAGAAAAAACAAAATGTGACCTGCTAGTTCTGTTACTCTGCCACAAGTTAACACATTTTGAACTTTAGTGCAGAGTCCCATACATCCAGTGTGACTCCCCAAATCTCAAAAATTTAGGCTAAAACCTAATTTTGTGTCCAAGCCAGTGCCTGCCTGTTCCTGCTGAATGTAAAACTTTGGGTCCAGCAATCTTCTATCACTGGAGGGAGGGAGAGATATGAAAATAATGTTTAATGGTAATTGTTTATTGTCATGTGCCCATATTATACCCAGATTTAGAGAGCTATTTGACACACCTGTAACCTAATATTAATTTTAACTTAATATCTGCTCAGTCAGGTAAGAGATGCAACTTCATACAGGTCCATTTAACATGTCTAAACCTAAGTAGAAACACAAAAGCTATGTATAGTCCCTTGTTTGAGATAACACTAAATTTTTAGAGAATAGCTTGGTACTGTGGTAGATAGAGTTCACTTAAAATGCATTTAACAATTTACAGATAACTGGAAAGTAATTCATTCGTCTTAGAACCCTGATAGGGACATGCTATTAAAATATTTGTGTACTAGTTAAAGTCAAAATAGAAACACAGCCTATCACACGGTATTTATACTACTATACATTATGATTAATAAAGCCGCCTAAGGTCGTTACTCCATGATCATGGGAAGTTGTTAGTCATTAAGAGTTCGGGTTTAGCAACAAAAATCTTGCATTTGAATCTAAACACATTACATGATTTTAAGCATGTTCATCATTCTGAGATTAAATAAAAATTAAGGAAATATATGAAAAATGCTTAATAAGTACCCAAAAGGTAATATGGTGTAGCAACTTAGAATGTAGACTTCAGAGCCAGTCAGCTAGGATTAAAATGAGACTTCGGCCAATCACTGTTGACTATAAGCAAGTTATTTAACTCTGCCTCAGTTTTGTCTGTGAAGTAGGGATAAAATCTTCCTCGCTAGGTTGCTATAAGAATTAAATGGATATATTAAGTACTATCACATGTGAGATCACTTTATTTGAGGCCAAAAAAAAATTTTTTTTAACTAGGGTTCACTGAAAATACATCTATAAAAAAACCATTCTTTATCATGAGAAGTATGATTTTCTGTACCTTAGGTGTTATAAAGCAATGTCCCCTCAGTTTTAACTTTACCAAAATACCTATCTTAGTAAATGATACTATATATACCAAATATTGCATATGTGTATATAAACTTCAACTGTCTACTTCTATCACTGACAGTTTAAAAACTGAGATAAGGTAAGTATTATCTGAGTAATATAACCATTTTCTATTTATTTATTTATTTAGAGACAGTCTCACACTGTCACCCAGGCTGGAGTGCAATGGCTTGGTCTCAGCTCACTGCAACCTCCGCCTCCTGGATTCAGGCAATTCCCCCACCCCACCCTCCCGAGTAGCAGAGACGGGGTTTCACTGTGTTGGCCAGGCTGGTCTCGAACTCCTGACCTCATGATCTGCCCGCCTCGGACTCCCAAAGTGCTGGGATTACAGGTGTGAGTCACCACACCCAGCCAGTATAACCATTTTCAAGATTTGATCTGCAAATACCTGAAGAAAGTACAAGCACTGTGGCCCAGTTAAAGAGTGTTAGAACTGTAAGAAGTCCAAAGGCACAGCTAAGAATTGCTTTAGAGTCAGTTGTGGGTTCTGAATTCTTGCTCTGATAGTTAGCTACTATGTCTACTTTGGCAAATTTAGGTTTTGAAGCCTTCCATATCTTTAAAAGGAGGTAACATTTAACAGAGCACCAAATACAAGGTTTTCTGTAATATTAGTTCTGTAGCATGGTCTGCAAACTTCCAACATCAGAATCTCCTGGGATATATGCTAAATGCAGATTCTGGTTTCCCAACCAGAATATACTGCTTAGAAATCTGAGGGTTAGTTCTAGGAATCTGCATTTTTTTCTATACAATGTATGTATTAGGGTTCCCTGGAGGGACAGAACTAACAGGAGATACATATATGTACGCACATACATATTTATTAAGTTTATTAAGTATTAACTTACACGATCACAAGGTCCTACAGTAGGCTGGCTGCAAGCTTGAGGAGAAGAGAGAGCCAGTCTGAGTCTGAAAACTGAAGAACTTGGGAGTCCAATGTTTGAGGGCAGGAAGCATCTAGCATGGGAGAAAGATGGAAGCTGGGAGGCTAGGCCAGTCTCTCTTCACGTTTTTCTGCCTGCTTATATTCTACCTATGCTGGTAGCTGATTAGACTGTGCCCACCAGATTGAGGGTGGGTGGGCCTTCCCCAGCCCACCAACTCAAATGTTAATCTCCTTTGGCAGCACCCTTACAGAGAAACCCAGGATCAGTATTTTGCATCCTTCAATCAAGTTGACACTTAGTATTAACCATCACAATGTATGATTTTTAAAATCTGCATTTTTAATAAGCTACTAGTTTATTTTTCCACCTAATTCAATTCCTAAGTTTATTTGAAAGCACCAAGGTAAATAGTTCCTAAATCACTGTTATTTAAATTGTGCTCCAGTACCCCTTATTCTTGCTGCAATTCCAAGACAGAGATACCAAAAAAATTTTTTTCAGTGTTTTTTTTTTGTGTGTTTTCTTGTTTTTTTGCTTTTTGAGACGGAGTCTCGCTCTGTCCCCCAGGCTGGAGTGCAGTGGCTCGATCGTGGCTCACTGCAAGCTCCGCCTCCCGGGTTCACGCCGTTCTGCCTCAGCCTCCCGAGTAGCTTGGATTACAGGCATGTGCCACCACGCCCGGCTCATTTTTTGTATTTTTATTGGAGACGGGGTTTCACCGTGTTAGCCAGGATGGTGTCGCTCTCCTGACCTCGTGATCCACCCGCCTCGGCCTCCCAAAGCGCTGGGATTACAGGTTTGAGCCACCGCACCCGGCCTGCCAAAATTTTTAATGTTTGCGTGTACATAGTTATTCAACAAAGAGGCCAGGTGTGGTGGCTCACGCCTATAATGCCAGCACTTTGGGAGGCCAGTGTGGGAGGGTTGCCTGAGCCCAGGAGTTCGAGACCAGCCTGGGCAACGTTGTGAGAGCCTGCCTCTTAAAAATATATATTTTGGGGAGCCAGGTGTGGCACCTCACGCCTGTAATCCCAGCACTCTGGGAGGCTGAGGTGAGTGGATTGCTTGAGCTCAGAAGTTCGAGATCAGCCTGGGCAACATGGCAAAACCCTGTCTCTACCAAAAATACAAAAAAAAGAAAAAAAAGTAGAGGCATCGTGGTGTGTGCCTGTGGTCCTGGCTACTGGGAAGTCTGAAGTGGGAGGATCGCCTGAGACTAGGAGGTGGAGGTTGGAGTAAGCCAAGATCACACCAACTGCATTCCAGCCTTGGTGTCAGAGTTAGACCCTATCTCAAAAAATATATTTTAAAATGGTTTTAAAATGATATTCAGTAAAGAATATAGTCCAGCCACATGAGCAAGTATTGCTTATCTAGAAAGATGTATAATAAAGTTCTTTTGGGGAAATAAACTATGATCCATTCTATGTTTCATCTAAATCAGGGGCGGCCAATCTTTTGGCTTCCTTGGGCCACATTGGAAGAATTATCTTGGGCCACACAAAATACACTAACACTAATGATAGCTGATGAGTTTTTAAAAAGAATCACAAAAGCAATGTTTTAGCAAAGTTTATGAATTTGTGTTGGGCTGAATTCAAAGCTGTCCTGGGCCACAGGGTGGAAAAAGCTTGATCTAAAGCATTTGATTTTTTTAGAAAAGTTTTTGAATGGCCAGGTGTGGTGGCTCACATCTGTAATCCCAGCACTTTGGGGGGCCGAGGCGGGCAGATCACGAGATCAGGAGATCGAGACCATCCTGGCCAACATGGTGAAACTCCATCTCTACTAAAATACAAAAACTTAGCCAGGCATGGTGGCACATGCTTGTAGTCCCAGCTACTCGGGAGGCTGAGGCAGGGGAATCGCTTGAACCCAGGAGGTGGAGGTTGCAGTGAGCCAAGATCGCGCCACTGTACTCCAGCCTGGTGACAGAGCAGGACTGTCTCAAAAAAAAAAAAAAAAAAAAAAAAAAAAAGGGAAGCTTTTGAATAAGAAGCAACTCTACAGTACTCTATTATAGACAACCAAAGTATTAATATTTGGGGGGAACAATTTCAACCAACTTTAAATTATTTCATTCTGTAAGTATGCATTGAGTAAATATGAAGTATAAGGCCCCTAGAGGTACAGATGGCTGTGGCCGTCTAAACCATTTTACTCTTAACTTTTTTAGTGTCGTGGACCTCTTTGTCAATCTAGTGAAGTCTGTGGACTGCTTTTTTTAAAAAAAGCGTTTAAACATATAAAGTACAGTACATTGAATTACAAAAGGATCCAAGAATATTGAAATAGTTACCAAAAAAATTTGATGTAGAAATATATATGGTTTATGAATGAAGAAGATCTAGCAGTGGGCCTACTGTAATTTCAACACAGTAGTGTGGTGAGCATAAATATTTCAACTTATCTGCAACAATTGTAATGTGATATGGAAATAATCAGTTTAATTGTGACAGTCACATTTACTGCTAACACTACTGTGATTGGTTGGCTATGTTTACATTTTATTAGAAGTTATTGAAAATAGATGCCAGGCATGGTGGCTCATGCCTGTAATCCTAGCACTTTGGGAGGCCAAAGTGGGCAGATCATTTGAGCCCACGAGTTCGAGACCAGCCTGGCCAACATGATGAAGCCCTGTCTCTACTAAAAATAAAAAAAATTAGCCTGGCATGGTGGCCCAATGTAGTCCCAGCTACTCACAAGGCTGAGGCAGGAGAATCACTTGAACCAGGAAGGCGAAGATTGCTATGAGCTGAGATAACGCCACTGCACTCCAGCCTGGACAACAGAACCCGACCCTGTCTCAAAAGAAATGTAATGGACCCCTTTAATTCATCTATAAACTCCTAATTAAGAACCCTGGTTAAAATTTTTTAATAGGAGCTTGTCTTCTTCACTGTTGTATCCAAAGCCTGACTGAAATCTGTAGACACCTAAGCAGTGAAAAATTTGATGCCTTACCCTATATAATTTAAAATCAAAATATTTACACTATAAGGTGAATTTAAGGAAGATCTCATTTTTCTCATGGTGAAGACTAAGATACTTTTTCAAAATTACTAAATTTTCATTTGTTTCATCAGGGGTGAGGTTGGGGGAGGATGTAGCTCCTTTATTAATATCTGAATGTATAGGTTTTAATAGCCAAGCTTGACTATATCCACTACACTTGGTACACAACAGAACAAATGAATGAACATTTTCATGCCTGTAATCCTAGAACTTTGAGAAGCCAAGGCAGGAGGATTGCTTAAGCCCAGGAGCTTGTGACCAGCTTGGACAACATAGGGAGACCTCATCTCGACAATAAATTTAAAAATTAGCTGGCTGTGGCGGCACGTGCTGGTAGTCTTAGCTACTGGGGAGGCTAAGGTAAGAGGATCGCTTGAGGCCAAGAGGTTGAGGCTGCAGTGAGCCATGATCATGCCACTGCACTCCAACTTGGGCTACAGAGCAAGACCTTGTCTCTCAACTAAAAATAAAAAATAAAAAAAAATTCACGATGCTCCCCAAAAGCTGACGATAACATCTAAGAAGCGACTTGATTTTACCTTCTAACTCTCCCTCCTTTTTAGCACAATGCTGCAAAATGACTGGCTCATAAACCACTAAGCTGCCTTGGCAGCCACATGTTATTGTTACCAGTAGGTAATACGCTGTTTTCTTCTGCTTGGCACATAAGCAGTAGGCATGAAATAATTGCTTAATGGATAAGTAAGTTGTTAAATTATAAAACTCTGATGGATTGCTTAGTCCTTTAACAATTTACACCCCCCTCCCACTTATCCAATTCTTCTGTGACAGATTTTGCACTAGCAAAGTGCACTGTTTCAGACAGTCAAGGAAATATAACATTTCTTGATGAAATCCTACCTCGCCTCAACAGGAAACTGAATTGGAGTCCTCGATTCTCAGTACATCAGAACTAGTGTGTGAAAGGATCGGGAGAGGACCATAGTACTGGAGAATAAAACATTATGTATTGATGGTTGAGTTTTATGTCATCGTGTAGTTAATGCTATGACCATAAAGCCATTACTGTTAACACTTAAGTTTATCTTCTGAAAGAAGCCTATGAAATATCTCCAGAAAGACTAGGGGATTTTCTTCTGTTTGTTTGTTTGTTTGAGATGGAGTTTGCTCTGTTGCTCAGGCTGGAGTGCAGTGGTGTGATCTTGGCTCACTGCAACCTCTGCCTCTCAGGTTCAAGTGATTCTCCTGCCTCCGCCTCTGGAGTAGCCAGGACTACGCACTGCGCCACCACACCTAGCTAATTTTGTATTTTTGGTGCAGACAGGATTTTCCCATGTTGACCAGGCTGGTCTTGAACTCCTGGCCTCAAATGATCCTCCCACCTTAGCCCAAACTGCTGGCCACCGTGCCCAGTCAGACTTGTTTTTTCGTGAAATAAATTGTTTTCCTTTAGGACGTTATTCTTTATGATAACAGATTCCAAGAATATGCAGTCTTGTCAATGGCTGTTTCATCCTCAGTTTCTTTAAAAATAAAATACAATTAGAACATTTTTAGATATGCTATATCTATCCAATCTATTTTCCTGTCACCCAGTAAGGTTTTCTATCATCAGCACAGGTCTATGAAGGGACAGTAAAGGGTCTCCTGTTACATACCCTAGCACTAATGTTTGTAATAGAATGTTAAGTTGTTTCCATGTAATCGGACTACATTCAGTCTTTCTCTACCCTCTGTCCTCTATTTACCCACCTATGTGTGTGTCCTACTAATTATATTGACTGTACATGACCAGCAAGTTGTAAGTTCTTTTAAAAGCAGGAGCTCAACCATATTTATATTCACATTTCCTTCTGCTTAAAACAGGGCTTTTGTTTCTTCAGCAAATATTCATTCTGTATCCACTAGGTGTCAGATAATATACAAGGTAGGTTCTAGGGATTCCAAGATAAATAAACACAGACATGCCAATATGAGTCTGACAGTTTTGGCGGGGAGAGGTGGAAAATAGATCTGCAAGCCAAAAAAGCTACAGTAGAATAATATAAATATTGTAATGGCAATAAAATACCAGAACTATTAATTTTACATTTAGTAATCATTCAGTATCAATTAAATGGGTAAAATGGATATGTTGGCTTGAATGACATATAACTGAAAAAACACTTAAGAACTGTATAGAAATTGAATTAGACATATGAGTAATATTAGTAGGAAGGGGAGAGAATATTTGATTCCAGGTAGGCTATCAAGCAGGATGCTTTTTCAGCACAGCCCTGGAGTAAAATCTGTAAACTTTGAAAACAATAACATTTTTGTTCTTATGCAATCTTTTTTTTCAAATGTATTTATTGTTTTGGCTGTAGTCCCTGTATGTTAAAATTGTAGTGTCAGTGTTAATTCTCACTTATCTTCTCCAGACCTTACTCCCTAATTTTCTCATTTTCATTTGCCCCAATAAGTGCCAACCTTACCTTGAATAGAATAGTGGATTTATCAGCTTACAAGGACTAAAAAGCCGTCATTTCCAAAAACATCTGTCCAATAAGTCTGCCTCAGTGACTACATTTCTAGCATTACAATGTCATTCTTAGTACACTGATTTGATCTTTACAAATTACATAAATGTATAAAATTGTCACATGTACCCCAAATTATATACATCTATTATGTATGTATCAATAAAAAAAAAATTTGTATGCTTTTTCTCCTGTTAAAAAGAATTCTTTTCTTTTTGAGACAGGGCCTGGCTCTATCACCCAGGCTGGAGTGCAGTGGTGCAATCTTGGCTCACTGCAGCCCCCGCCTCCCAGGCTGAAGTAATCCTCCCACCTCAGCCTCCTGAGTAGTTGGGACTACAGATGCGTGCCACCATGCCTGGCTAAGTTTTTGTAGAGACAGGGTTTTGCCATGTTGCCCAGGCTGATCTCAAACTCCTGAGCTCCAGCAGTCTTCCTGGCTTGGCTTCCCAATGCACTGGGATTACAGGTGTGAGCCACCACACCCAGCTGATTCTTTAGAAGACCAGTATTGCATTGTGATTGCCTCTGGGCAGGAAAACTAAGGGGCATCAGTAGACTATGCAATTACTTTCTTCCTCTTTTAAAAAAGTCTTGTTAATTTTTAAATTTACATATTTTGGTATACAATTCTATGAGTTTTGACAAATGCAAAGAATCATATAACCACCACCGTAATCGAGATACAAATCAATTCTATCACCTCAAAAAAATCCTCTTGAGCTGTCTCATTTATAATTTTTGTGATTAAAAATGGTTATTTTTCAAAAAGTAACGTTTGGGCCAGTGCGCCTTGAGTGCACCAGTAGTTCCAACTACTAGGGAGGCTGAGGCAGGAGAATTGCTTGAACTCAGGAGGTGGAGGTTGCAACCAGCCGAGATCACACCACTGCACTCCACCCTGTGAGTGGGCTACAGAGTGACACTCTGTCTAAAAACAAAAACAAAAACAAAAACAAAAAAAAACACTTTAAATGTTTCATATAGTTATTCCTTATTCAAAAAGTATGCCTTTTTGGGTTAAGACAGTGACATTTCAAATAGCCTTGTAGAAATATAAGCAAGGAAATGCTAAATTATACCATTATTGATCATTAGTACCTTAGCTTGTAGTTTAAATTGTTGAAGAGAATTAGGACTCCACCTGGCATTGTGGCATAAACCAGTAGTCCCAGCTACCCAAGAGGCTGAGGCCTGAGCTCAGGAGTTCAAGACCAGACTGAGCACATAGCGAGATCTTGTCTCAAAAAATAAAAGAAAAAGAATTAGGACTCAGAAAAGGTAAAGGGTGTGTGTGTTTGATTAGATAGAGGATGGGATTGAAGGCCTAAGGAGGAGATTAGGGCCTGAGATGGAACAATGCGCATGGAAGGATATATATGTGTAGTGTGTTCTGAGTAATATAAGAGACCTAGATTCTCAAAGACAAGAGGGCACCAAAGAAAGAGATGAGTCCTGTAGAGGGGTGGCCTTCATGTAAAAAATGATGTATCTTAATCGGGAGCTACAGACTTGGGATTCTGTACTGAACTTATACAGAATAAGTAACTTACTCTTCAAAAGTCGCTTCCCCAGCCGGGCGCAGTGGCTCATGGCTGTAATCCCAGCACTTTGGAAGGCTGAGGCGGGCGGATCGCCTGAGGTCAGGAGTTCAAAACCAGCCTGACCAACATGGTGAAACCCCGTCTCTACTAAAAATAAAAAAAATTAGCCAGGCATGGTGGTGGGTGCCTGTAATCCCAGCTACTCAGGAGGCTGAGGCAGGAGAATTGCTTGAAACCAGGAGGCAGAGGTCGCAGTGAGCCGAGATGGTGCCATTGCACTCCAGCCTGGGCGACAAATGCAAAAACTCCATCTAAAGAAAAAAAAAAAGTCACTACCCCTTTCTGGGCCTGAATTTCATAATCTGTAAAATAGTAAGGTTGGACTGAGTATATACCAAGGTCCATTTCAGAGTTCTCCAGCTAGAAGCAAAACCCTGTGTGTATGTGTTAGTTCTTTTCCCCTAAGGTTTTGTCCTCTAGTTTTAACTAGAGAGACACGTTTGGGATATCAATAACCGAATTCTAGCAAGCATTATGATCTCTTCAGATTTCATGTAGTTTGATGTCAGAAGCTGCATAGCAAAGCTAAGCCTGATCTGAATTGGCTTCAAGTGGATAGAGCTGTATGACCCTCAGTCTTCTCATGTATAGAATGACTTACATACTCTAAACTTCCTTGTAGTTTTCATATTTCATGAGTATGAAACCTATGAAAACTTACCAGTGTTTTTTCTATTCACACTTCCTTTGAGTCTGCAGCTGCTGTTCTTCTGATTTGATTTTCTTGTTGTTTATTTTTATTAGCCACTATTCGTTCCATACCTTTTATATGTCAAAACGTTTGATATTTAACCTACGTTATTTAAGGGCTTTTGTACTGCTGCTGTACTTTATAGGTGCATAGTTATGGTAAAATCACACCATGCCTCCTGCTCTGACTGTGGATAACATATTCCTACAGCAGGATCTAATTTCAATAAAAATTAAAAGAAACACTAGAGAGAGGAAGAAGGGGAGAAGATAAATGTGGCTTTAAATAAGACACTTTATAACATGGATCTTCTTTAGATCATTGCGATAAGTAGGTAGAAAGACATCACAAAGGGAGTCTGCTTGTATTGATAGCAAGAAGAAAAAAATGACTTCATGCCATAAATCACTGGAATTATTCAGAATTTTTGTTTTGCATGTTATCCTCCATTATGAGGACAAAGACAGCATAATGTCTCTATGTAGTAAGTGTTTGGTGAATGTTTATTAAATAAATAGGGATTTTCATCATGCGTATAGTAGTGTTTCTTAATGTTTTGGATCCATGGACTTATAAAAATTTTATAAAAGCTATGGCTACATCCAGGATGTTACCTCCCTCCCCTGCCACACACAAAAGGAAACAGCCAAGTCCCTCCCCTCACTCTAACCATTCCCACATCTATATTGTGTAAAACCCACGATTTTAAACTGTTTGCAGCCCCTCTGTAATCCATTCACATGACCCAAGAAGTCAGCCCTGGAAACATCTCTGGGTATCCAGGTAGACTAAAAGCATAGTTCCATTAATTTATAGTGCTATATGGTTCTGCCATGTTTTATTGGTCCTTTATAGACTTGAGAAAATCACACCATGCCTCCTGACCATTAACAACTGGTCACGTTCAGTCTTCCTTTTTATGAGTGGAAATTCCATCCAATTTGCTTTTAGGTTCATTAATATGTACTACAACCAAAAGATCAGCATTATATATTTTATCTTTTTTAGTTTTTTGAAGTACAAATTATGCGATTTTACAGATAAATTATCTCATGGGTAGCATATGTCTGGCTTTCTAGGTGGAGTGATTCCTATTTCTTTTTGTACCTCTCCCCGTTCAGAAACTCACTTTGAGGCCAAGAGTGGTTGCTCAGGCCTGTAATCCCAGCACTTTGGGAGGCCGAGGCAGGTGGATCACCTGAGGTCAGGAGTTGGAGACCAGCCTGGCCAACATGACAAAACCCCGTCTCTACTAAAAATACAAAAATTAGCCTGGCATGGTGGCACACACCTGTAATTCCAGCTGCTCGGGAGGCTGAAGCATGAGAATCACTTGAACCTGGGAGGCAGAGGTTGCAGTGAGCCGAGGTTGCAGTGAATCAAGATCACACCACTGCACTCCAGCCTGGGCAATAGAGTGAGAGTCCATCTCAAGAAGAAGAAAAAGAAAAAAACTCACTTTAAACTCTGCTAGACCATTGTCCTTGTATGTGAAATTTTATCTGGATAGAAGAAGGTGAGGAAAAAAAATTTTCTTGTCTTTTAGTGGAGGAGAATGACATGTAAAACAAGTATTCTTTAAAAATTCCAAATATGGTATGACAACTACCCCATAAAGTTGTGAAAGTCAAATTGGTGAAAGGAAAACGAAGTGCTGTGTAAATTACAAAGTTTTCTAAGTATCCGCCTGGTCCTTACCTTGCTATAGAATCTTTTTTTTTTTTTTTGAGACGGAGTCTAGCTCTGTCGCCCAGGCTGGAGTGCAGTGGCGCAGGCTCCACTTACTGCAAGCTCTGCCTCCTGGGTTCACGCCATTCTCCTGCCTCAGCCTTACAGGTGTCCACCACTACGCCCAGCTAATTTTTTTTTTTTGTATTTTTAGTAGAGACGGGGTTTTCCCATGTTAGCCAGGATGGTCTTGATCTCCTGACCTCGTGATCTGCCCGCCTCGGCCTACCAAGGTGCTGGGATTACAGGTGTGAGCCACCACGCCCGGCCTACCTTGCTATAGAATCTTTAGGCCTAATATAGTCTATCCGGAACAGCTATTTGGATGCTTGCCTCATCTTCAATACTGGTTTCCCTTTTATACATGACTGCAAAACTGACTCTCACCTAGGTTTGTGATGTTACAAACTCCAGTTGTTTACTATTATTATTAAAGTGGGAAACAGGGAGTTCATTGATCAAATGGATTAATGTTTTGAGTACTTACTATACACCAGGGGCTCTTAAATTTTTACATTTAAGATTTTACATTTTACATTTAAGATCTTAAAATTTTACATTTACATTCTGGATGGAGAGTGATAGAATCTCCATTGTTCACTAGCCACAAGCCACACCATTTGCAGCTAACATTTGAATGCTTGCTATGAGCAAAGGCACTGTTCCAAGGGCATTACATGCACATCATTCATATTTCTCATTTAATCTTTATAACAACTCCTTAAAATACTGGTAATATTCTTGTTCCCTAATTTGTCAATAAGAAAACTGAAATTTAGAGATTATACAATTTGCCTAGCACTATTGGAAAGCTGGGACTTTGAACCCTGGCTGATTTGACTCCAAAGTCTGCACTCTATTCCAATAGACTGCCAGTGCCTCCAGAATTAATTAGCATTAATCTTTTCTGTTGTTTATGATCTAAGTGTGGCTGTCCATGGCAGGGAGTCAATGAGGGAGGCATTAATGGGGAATCACTGGACCACTTCTGAGAGATGTGGTGCCCTCCCTCACAAACAAGTTTCTTGTGGTGAAATCAGGTTGGAAGGATAAGAGAGGCTGAAGAAGGTGGAGGTGGTGTGGTTGGGCCTGTTTAGGAACTGATTACATCTGAGCCTCTGGCCCTTTTTCCTGCCAACTGACTCAGAGCTGGCAGATGGGCCAAAGTCCAGGCAGGCTGATTTCATGGGCTGTATACTTCAAAAGATCTGATTCCTGGTGCTACTAAGCACATTGCTTTTCGGAAGGCACAGTCTTGTGAGGGAGGGAACAGGATGGTCTCCATGAGGTGTTTGTGAAAGCCCTAGGCAATGTTTGCTCTAATCCAAATATATACAGCTTGTTTTGAGTTTGGCAATAAAACACAGAGCCAGCCCTAAGCAGGGCTGAAAATTGAGTATTTAAACCTTAAGTATTCTGCAATACAGCAACAGTCAAGTATATGGGTCCTAGAGTCAGATAGAACTGAAATGTAATCTTGACTTCACCACTCAGCTGTAGATAAATTACTAGACCTCAGTTTTCTTGTTCGTGAAATGTGGATTTTAGTTATAGAGTACCTACTTCATATGGTTGTCGTGAGGATTAAACAAAAATGTATACCACAGTAACTGAGACGTAGTAAACACTCTTGAAACATTAGTCATTATTCATTTTTTAAAATTTTTCCTTCAAATACTTTCCTATCCAATAGTCATTATTCATTGAAAACTTCTATTTTATAAGAGGATCTCAGCACTTAAAATAAATTGATTCATCATGTTTTCACTTAACAGACATTCAAAAGGCATTTATTTTGTGTTGGGTAGATGGATGGAGAAAATAGCAATAATTTTTGTCCAACACCTAAAATGAGCCAAACTTTTTTAAAAATATTGTCTCATTTTATGTTCACAACAGCTCTATGAAGTATTTTCCTATGTTATAGATGAGATCATGGGCCAAGAGAGGCTTAGCAACATGCCTAAGATCATATAGTCAACACTGTCTAATTCTGAAGCCTATGAATAAGGTAGCATTTATCCCCATGGAAGCATAGTATTCAGCAGGCAGGCAGACACATGAACAAGTACAGCTGGCACGTCTAGCCTCAGGTTCTGCATCCATGGATTCAACCAAAAATGGATTAAAAATATTGGGGAAAAAACAAATAATAAAACAATTAAAAATACAAATTTTAAAATATAGTATAACAACTACTTACATAGCTTTTACATTGTATTAGGTATTATAAGTAATGTAGAGATGGTTTAAAGTATACAAGAGAGTACTACTCTCTTGTATACTACTCTCTTGAGTACTACTGATCTCCAAAGTCTCAGCAACAAGACCTGTGGCCATAAAGTGGGAATAAACAATCCAATTTTTAGCAATGGTTGGCCCAGATTCACTTATGAGTGACAAATGAGAAAGGTACAACATGATATTCCAGGAAATCAGAAGAGCTAAATATATCTGAACCTTTGAGAGTATGGCCTGTCCATACAAAGGCAGAATCTACATGTGTCAAGTGCCTTCAAGAAACATTCTACCAAGATATGCACCTCCACAAAAGTAAGAAAAAGAGAAAAAAAGATTTTAAAATTTTATTTTATTTTTTTGAGATGGAGTCTCGCTTTGTCCCCCAGGTTGGAGTACAGTGGCGCGATCTCGGTTCACTGCAAGCTCTGCCTTCCAGGTTCACTCCATTCTCCTGCCTCAGCCTCCCGAGTAGCTGGGACTACAGGCGCCCACCACCACGCCCGGCTAATTTTTTGTTGTTGTTGTATTTTTAGTAGAGATGGGGTTTCACCGCGTTAGCCAGGATGGTCTCGATCTCCTGACCTCGTGATCCACCCGCCTCAGCCTCCCAAAGTGCTGGGATTACAGGCATGAGCCACCGCGCCCAGCCTTTAAAATTTCATTTTTAAAAAATCACACACACACAAAATACATTCTAGTTTTTAAGAAAATTGACTTAGATTTAATCCAGCTCTGCTATTTGCTAACCGTGCAATTTTGGGAAAGTAGCGACCTATTGGAGCCTGTTTCCCATCTCCAAAGTGAGAATGATTAATGCTATACCTACTTCACTGAGAAGAAGAGTGTATCATGGTCATATTGACCCCTCACTATGTGCATGGAGATGCTGAGCTAAACTCTTTACAAGCGTTTATTTAATCTTCAATATATCAGTGAGTAGAGGCTAAGCAGTTTACCAAAGCATTTTCCTTTTCCTCCTGAGCACACAGGACTGTATTTCCTGGCCTCCTTTGCAGTTAGGTGCAGCCACATTACTGTGTTCTCACCATTGAAATATGGAAAGAAATGACCAATACCACCTCCAGCCCTGACCCATAAAACTTTACTTTCCATTCTTCGTGCTGTCATTCTTCCTTCATCTGCCAGAGGATTCAGCAGAACCATTAGGTGCACACAGCTCTTCCCTCTTCCCACTACTTCCAATGTGCATTGAACTGTGATGTGAGCCAGAAATAAACTCTTATTGTGTTAAATCATTAAGATGTGAGAATTGTTTGTTGCAAGAGTTAGCGTACCCTGACTAATACAGCAAGGTTTGACAAGAACCCAGAAAAGGGAGAGATAAATTGTTTACAGTGTCTGCTAGATAATGGAAAATAAAACGGGCAATAAGCATCATTAACTTAAGGAAGATGAAGATTACCTTCATGAGATAACTTATGAGTAAGTGTCTGTAAAAGTCCTTTGGGTGAAGTGTGAAAAATGTCAAGAATCACAGATTTACACTCTGCTTTCCAAAGGTTTTTACAGACACCACTGGGGACTCCTCAATGAATGGAGACATGACCCCTTTAGTATCTCATGCTCTACAGCCTACTAAATCAGTTCAACACATTCCTCTGAGTTAGAAAAAAAAAAAGAATAACAAGTATGAATGCATTTTTTTACACTGCCTTGGGAATCCTTCCTCTACCTTAATAATGTTTTCTGTTTATTCAGATCAAAGAGCTGAAGTGTGTTTAAGGTGTTTTCCTCAAGTCGGCCTGAAAGTAACCCATAGTTTCCTTTACTCTAACAAATTTTCAGGACATACTGTACTTAGCTGGAGCCATATTTTTAGCTTGACTCATTATATTCCTGTTATTTGGATTATCCTTGGTAAACTAAATGATCTCATGGCATATTTTTCAACTAGAATATATTACTATGTTTTTCTATTTTTCATACTTACTTGCAAAATTGATTTCTATGGAATTGCCTGGATAGCTAATTAGGCTCTTGGTTCATATTTTTTGCTCAAATGCAGATGAATTATTTATTGTTGACTTTGATGAATCAGATCATCAACACAGCCTCTCCGGACTATCTGTTACTATCATGCTTATCATGCTACTTCCCTCAATCCTATGACTTTTTTTTTTTTTTTTTTTTTTGAGACAGGATTTCACCATGTTGCCCAGGCTGGTCTTGAACTCCTGGCCTTAAGCAATCCACCTGCCTTGGCCTCCAAAAGTGCTGGGATTAGAGGTGTTAGCCACCACCCACAGCCACAATCCTATGCTTTGGAAACATTCAGGACCTGGGCAGTGAGTTTTGAAGACTTAATAAATATAAATGTTCATGGAAGCTATGTGGAGGTTGCAGAGAGCCAAGGTGGTGCCACTGCACTCCAGCCTGGGCAACAGAGTGAGACTCTACCTCAACAACAACAACAAAAAATGTAATTTACACCTTAACTGATTAAAGGCATAAACACATAGGGTCATTTCAATAGATGCAGAAAAAAAATTGTTTGACATTTATTCATTAAGAGGACACAAGCCGACTTCATGTTTAGACAGACCTGACTTCCAGGCCTGGCATAGCCACCAATTAGGTGTACATGACCTTGGCAAGTTATTCAACCTCTCTGAAGTCACAAATACAATGGAGATGGTAAAACTCACTTTGCAAGGTAAATAAGATATATAGACTGTTGTCACTTTTGAACCTGGGTACAAAGATGATAAATAAAATACTAGCAAACCAAATTCAAAGTATATATCATAACCAAGTATATCAGAAATACAAGTTTCATTTAATATTTTTAAAAATTAAAAATGTAATTTACAGCTGGGCACTGTGGCTCATGCCTGTAATCCCAGCACTTTGCGAGGTCGAGGCGGGCAGATCACCTGGGGTCAGGAGTTGGAGACCAGCCTGGCCAACATGGCGAAACCCCGTCTCTACTGAAAATATAAAAAATTAGCCGGGCGTGGTGGCGGGTGCCTGTAGTCCCAGCTAATCGGGTGGCTGAGGCACGAGAATCGCTGGAACCCAGAGAGGACGAGGTTGCAGGGAGCCAAGATCGTGCCACTGCATTCCAGCCTGGGCGACAGAGCGAGACTCTGCCTCAAAAAAAAAAAAAAAAAAATGTAATTTACACCTTAACTGATTGAAGGCATAAACACATAGGGTCATTTCAATAGATACAGAAAAAAAAATTGTTTGACATTTATTCATTAAAAATAAAACTCTTGGCAAATTGAATGTAGATTTCTTAAACTGATGATGGGTATCTATAAAAATACGGCTAAAAAAGCAGAGCTTTTTTAATTGATAAAGAGTATCTCTTAAAAGTATATCATTATACTTAATAAAGAATGAAAAATTTCCTTTTGATACAAAACTTAGCCAGGCTTAGTGGTGCATGCCTGTAACCCCGGCTACTCGGGAGGCTGAGGCACGAGAATCACTTGAACTCAAGAGGTGGAGGTTGCAGTGAGCTGAGATTGTGCCTCTTCACTCCAGCCTGGGCGACACAGAGAGACTCCGTCTCAAAAAAAAAAAAAAAGAAAAAAAATCCTTTTGAGACCAAGAATAAGAGACTTCTTTATTTACCATTGTCCTGGAGGTCCTAGCCAGCTCAGTAAAACAAAATACATATAAATAAAAGGTATTAAGGATTGAAAAGGAAGAAACGAAATCTAAAAACCACTATATATAAATTATTAGACTTATTAGAAACTTAGAAAGTTTATTGAACACAAGGAAAATATGGAAAAATCAATTGCATTTTTATATACCAGCTACAAATAGTTTTTTAAAGTTTTAAAGATAGACAATTTATCATAGCATTAAAAATATCAAGTACATAGGACTCTAACAAAAGATGTATATATCTCTAGAGGGAAGACTGAAACTTTGTTCAGAGACATTAAAGAAGACATAAGTCAATGGAGAAATATGCCATGTTCAGACTCACTGTCCCCTTCACCCTACTTTTTATTGCTCTGGGTATAGTACCCTACATGGAACCCAAGTCCTGTGCTTCAGAAAACTTCCTGCCTCCAGTTCTTCCACGTGGAGGATCAGTCAGCTACAAACAAATGTCAGTATAAGAAGGAAGAACTCGGTGGCTCACTCTTGTAATCCCAGCACTTTGGGAGGCTGAGGCGGGCGGATCATGAGGTCAGGAGATCGAGACCATCCTGGCTAACACAGTGAAACCCCGTCTCTACTAAAAATACAAAAATTAGCCGGGCATGGTGGTGGGCACCTGTAGTCCCAGCTACTTGGGAGACTGAGGCAGGAGAAGGGCGTGAACCCAGGAGGCGGAGCTTGCAGCGAGCCGAGATCACGCCACTGCACTCCAGCCTGAGAGAGACTCCATCTCAAAAAAAAAAAAAAAAGGAAGAACTAAAAACTGTTCAGAAACAGCTCCTGATAGTCTCAGCACTGTTGTATCCAGTCCTGGACGCAAGGTTACTTTTAGTAGCAGGGATGGCAAGGAACACTCTACTGGGTTGCATGGTGGACCCTGATCTTAGAGAGTTCTCCAGACAGAAGAAGAATAGACCGCATTTGTAGACTGGTTCACTCTATCCAAATCATATTATTTCTTTTGACCCTTAGTACAATCTTATGGGGAAAGAATTTGTATTATCTCCATTTCATATGCGAGAAAGCTAAGGCTCTTCAAGGTTAATGCCGACCAGTACACACAGTCACTCATGGAGCTAGGACTCAAACTAGGCTCTTTGATATAAAATTCAATGCAGTCTCATCTATAAAAGCAATATTTCTTCCTGAGAGCAGTCCTGTCCTACCACATTCACCAGGGAAAATACAATGTCTTATGGACTCCTGAATTTTGGATGACTGCACAAACCTTTTGCTGGTGCCTCTATTTTCAAACAATGAGTTTCTGTAGGGATTATATTTTTACATCTTAAGAAGGAAAGGAAAGAAGAGAAAAAAGAGAGAAGAGACTTTACAGTATTTCTCTTACAAATTGGCAGTTGCTATTTTTAGACAAGCCAAAACCTCCCTTCTCTTACCTGTGAAACTGAGACAATAGACATGCCTCTCTCTCAGGCTTTGGAGGATTAAATAAAGTAAAGAAAAAGAGAATTAGCCAGGCACAGTGGCTCACGACTGTAATCCCAGCACTTTGGGAGGCAGAGGCAGGTAGATTGCCTGAGCTCAGGAGTTCGAGACCAGCCTGGGCAACATGGTGAAACCTTGTCTCTACTAAAATACAAAAAATTAGCCGGGCGTGGTGATGTGCGCCTGTAGTCCCAGCTACTTGGGAGGCTGAGGCAAGAGAATTGCTTGAACCCGGGAGGCGAAGGTTGCAGTGAGCCAAGACCGCATCACTGCATTCCAGCCTGGGCGACAGAGCAAGACTCGGTCTCAAAAAAAAAAAAGAGAGAGAGAATTAAATAAAATTTTTTAAAAAGGGTTCACCACTGTGCTCAGCCCATGACATGTGTTCAATAAGTGCTAGCTATTGCTGTTGACAACTACTACACCATCAGAAGATAACCTTGTGGGCTTTACAACCAGAGTGCTCCCCAAAGCAGGACAGAGGAGACACAACACCAGAATGACTATAGCCTTCTTTTGCCAGGTCTTTGTGCCATTCTTGAAGAAACATCCGTTCCTGGTGAACTGCAGTGGGGAGAAAGACCCCTAGGAACTAAGTGTTTTGACTCTCAGTACGTGATTCACAAGGAAAGTCACATTGTTTAAAATATCTTCTTTGTTCATTTGTTCATTCTTTCATTATTTTATTCAATAGACTCTTTTATTGAAGAGCCAACTATGTTTCAGGCACTATGCTAGTATGGAAAGAAATATGTCACAAGATGGCATTGCAGAGGAAACTGTGGCAATCATCTTAGGCTTCATAGTATGGGGGTTCTGGACTGTTCATTGGGAGGAAGAGGGGGCAGAGTATCAGGTATGGTGGAAAAAGCACAAGCTTTGGCATCAGAGAGATCAGGATTTCAAAGAGCGTGCTACTCACTTTCTGTGTGAACTTGAACAAATCCTTCACATCTCTAAACCTCCATTCCCTCATCTGTTAAATGGGAATGACACACATACGTTCTATGATGGGTTATTATAAAGATTCAGTGGGTTCATGTAAGTGAAATGCCTGGCCCCTAATGGATCCTCCTTCTCACAAAAGCAATATAGGGGTGCTCTGCCTCTACAACTTCTGCACTCCACATTGCATTTTTTTTTTTTTTTTTTTGAGACAGAGTTTCACTCCTGCCCAGGCTGGAGTATAATGGTGCAATCTTGGCTCACCGTAACCTCCACCTCCCGGGTTCAAGCGATTCTCCTGCTTCAGCCTCCCAAGTAGCTGGGATTACAGGCATGCGCCGCCAGACCCCGGCTAATTTTGTATTTTTAGTAGAGGCAGGGTTTCTCCATTTTGGTCAGGGTGGTCTCGAACTCCTGACCTCAGGTGACCTGCCCACCTTGGCTTCCCAAAGTGCTGGAATTACAGGCGTGAGCCACTGCGCCTGGCCTCCACATTGCATTTTTATCTTTTGTGTCTTCTTGTTCCTTTTAAGCTTGACCTTAATTTTCTGTAGAACCTGCTCTTGTACACATAATAATAATAATAATAATAATAATAATAATAATAATAATAAATGGAGAAGTCGGTAGAATACACCATGTACTTTGTCCCTAACTAGGAAGCCACCTTCCCACTTCTCTTCCCACACAGCCATTATTGCTTCAAGCACACATTACAGGATCTCAAAGTCCAACTGTCCTTAATTGTCCATAACCAAGCATTTCAGGCCGTCTCTGATTAGTACATCAAGCGCATCCATTTGGTGCAGGTGGAGTATTTCCACATTTGCTCTTTATACCTCAGTAACTGGTCAGGCTATTCAGAGGGAAAAAGAATCTTGCAAGGCAGTTGGCTCTAAAGGAATGCTGAATATTTCATTCTTAGGCTCTTGTTGCATCAGAACAAATCCCCTTTGTCTTCTGGATACAGAGTGATGGCGTTGGTTCTTTATGTATATTCAAACCCTGCCCTAAGCACTGAGAAAGTTTGCTCATTTATTTACGTATGCCTTTATTCATTCATTTAATAGCTTTTATTGAGCAACAACTATGTTCCAGGCCTGTGCTAGATCTTGGGGATATATCGCTGAGAAAGACTGGCAGACTTACATTCCACCAGGATAGGCAGACCAAAAAAACATGTCATCAAATAAGGAACAAGAAAATTGTGACAAGTACTATAAAGAAACTGTATCTGGATAGTGTAATTGGGCAGAGAGGGATGCAGAGAGATGGGGTGGTCAGAGTGGACCTTTCTGAGGAGAGAATATTTAAACTGAGTCCGGAAGAATGAGAAGCCAGTTATGTGAAGAGCCAGGAGAGAGGTTTCTCAGCAGGGGAAAGGTTAAATGCAAGGCCTTTGAGTTGGAGAAGAGCTTGATAGGTTTAGAGAAATGAAAGGAGAGTAGAGAGGTTGGCAGAAGACAAGCAGGGTTTTGTAAACTAGGATGATAGATTTTACTTTAAGTACAACTCATTATGCATTCAACAAACACTAATTGAGTGCCTAATATGTGCCAGGCACTATTCTAGATGCTGAACATGGAGCAATAACAAAACATAACAATCTTTCCCTCTTGAAAGTTATATTCTAGTGGGGAAGATAGGAAATAAACAAAATAAATAAGTAAAATAGATGGTAATTTTAGATAGTGCTAAGGAGAATATAACAAACCAAGGAAAGGAGTTAAGAAGTGTAGGACTGTAATTTTAGTTAAGAGTGGCCAGATAAGGCTTCACTGAAAAACTTGCATTTAAGTAAAGGTTTGAGGTGTCCATGTGCTGCCCAGGAGCAAAATCCCGGGCCACTTCAATATTTAAAGGTCAGGGAGAAGACCAGGAAAGGAGAATGACAAGGACCATTGGGAAAAATAAAAGAAAAATTAGGCACATGTCCTGAAAGCTGGAAAATATATTTCAGGGAGAAGAGAAAGCAACCATGTAAAATGCTGCAGATGGTAAATAAAGATGAGGACTGAAACATGATCATTTGTTTTTTATTTGTTTGTTTTTTGAGACAGAGTCTCACTCTGTCACCCAGGCTGGAGTGCAGTGGCACGATCTCAGCTCACTGCCACCTCCACCTACCAGGTTCAAGCAATTCTCTTGCCTCAGCTTCCCGGGTAGCTGGGATTACGGGCGTGTGCCACCACACCCGGCTAATTTTTGTATTTTTAGTAGAGACGGGGTTTTGACATGTTGGCCAGGTTGGTCTCCAACTCCTGACCTCAAGTGATCTGCTCACCTCAGCCTCCCAAACTGCTGGGATTACAGGAATGAGCCACAGTGCCCGGCCCAACACATGTTCATTTGATTTAGCCACGGGGAAGTTATCGATGACCTTAAGAAGAGCAGTTTCACTGCTATAGTGGAGATGAAACCTGGGTAGGAATATGTTCGGGAGAGAGTTGGAGAAAAGAAACTGAAGATTCAGAGTGTAGACAACACTTTCAAGGAATTTGCTGTAAGGGTAAGGAATTTGAAATGGGTCACCGGCCTCAGGAGAATTTAGATCAAAAGAGGTTTTTCTCCAACTTTAAAAAACATGTTCAAACGTACAGAAAAGTTGAAGAATAGTAGAATACTCATATACCCTTCATCTTATTGCAGCAATTGTTGACATTTTGCCAGATTTGCTTTCTCTCTAGAGAGAGGATTTTTAAAATCTTTTTCAAATTGCTAAGTGTAATGCATATACAGAAAAATTGACAAGACAAAAATATATAACTCAATAAGTGATCAAAAACAAGCACATGTAACCACCACCACTATCAAGAAATGTGCTTTTGGGTTGGGGTTTCGTACACAGCCGAGCAGCTCCCTCGCTGTGATCTATTCAGTCAGTCCTCAACACAAGGGTTTGTAAAAAAAAAAAAAAAAAAAAAAAGGTAGCACCGTCATAGTCCCCTTGTGCCCCCTCGCTTCCATCAACACATAACCGCCATCCTGAATTTATGGTAATAACTTCTTGCTTTTCTTTCTAATTTTACCATGTAAGTTTCTAAACATGACAGTTTAATTTTTGCTTGTTTTTGAACTTTAAGAATCGAATCATTTATGTAGTAATATTATTTTACATTTGACCTCTTTAGCTTAATATGTTATGTGTTTATTGTTCCACTGTAGTGTTCTGTTGTAAAAATATGCCAGCTTTTATTTATTCATTCTACTGTTTATAATGATGTTAGTTGTTTCCAGTTTTTTGCTCCTATGAATAATGCTGAGTGCTGCTATAAATATGCTTGTTTATGTCTCCTGATGCACATATTCATGCATTCTTATCCAGTACTTTCCTAGGAGTAGAATTGCTGGGTTGTAGGAATGTATATATTCAACTTCCATAGCTAATACAGAGAGTTTTCCCGATTGGTTATACCAATTTACCTTCCCATTAGCAATGTATGAGAGCTGTTGCTCCATGTCTTCACCAACAGTTGGGATTGTCTGTCCTCCTGAGTGGGTGCACAGTCATATTTCATTGTTGTTTTAATTAACATTTCCCTGAATACTGACATTCATTGACCATTTGGATATCTTCTTTTAAAAAGTGCCTGTTCAAGATGTTTGCCCCCTTATAAAATTAGACTTTTTAGACTTTTTCTTATGATTTGTAGCTGTTTTTCTTGTATACTAGGGATATGAGTCCTAGTAGATTATATGTCTTGCATGTATCTTTTCTCACTCTGGTTTGCTTTTTCATTTTCCTAATGCTATCTCTTGATGAATAAAGCTCTTCATTTTCATGTAGTCAAGTTATCAGTCTTTTCCTGTATTGTGCTTTTTTGGGTTATGTGTAGGAACTTTTCGTCGTCTCAAGGTGGATACACTCCTGTGTCATCTCCTATAAGGTGTGTTGTTCTATCCTTCATATTTAGGAATATAGTGCACCTGGAGTTTTTGTATTGTCTTTTCTTTTTTAGCATTTGGATATCTAATGACCCAGAATCATTTATTGAAAAACTTTTTCTTACTGTTCTGAAGTGTCATTTTTGTCATAAATTAGATGTCCTTATGGAATTTCATTTCTGGGCTTAGTGTTTTCTATCCTTGCAACATTACCATACTGACTTAATTGCTATAGCTTTATAAATCTTGATATTCAATAGGACAATTGCTCCAACCTTGTTCCTTTTCAAAAGTTTCTTTTCCATTCTGGGTCTTTTCCATGTTTCTATAAATTTGAGAATCACCTTATGGAGTCTTATAAACCAAGTCCTCTTGGGATTTGGATTGGAATTGTATTGAATCTGTAGATAATTTGAGATGAAGCAGTATCTTTAGTGTCATTGGGTCTTCCAATCCATGAATATGGTATAGCCTCTCCTTTATTTAGTTGTTCTTCTTTTTTTTCAGGTGGGTTGGGAGAGAAGGAGCCAATTCAATGTCTAGTCTTTATTGGAAAGAAGAAACTTTACAGCTCATTTTGAGCAACTTAGTGCAGAGGCTCAGTGGGTCAACTGGCAGGGCACCAGATTGTAATGGATTTTACAGTTAGGGCATTGATGGGTCTCATCTTTGTGCAGCCAAAAACTAGAGGACAGCACTGTTGTACTCTTCACAGATGCAGCCCACTATTCACTTGTTGGTGATGGTGGAGACTAAATTAGGGTCTTCTTTGGTGCCAGAAGTTTCCTTTTGGAGTAGTGTATTCTATGGGTCCAGTCCCTTTCATGCAGCCATTATGACCTACATCTCCAGTCCAGACACATCATCATCAGTAGGAACACCACCTTCAGATGCCATGGAGCACATCAAGGCCACCCACTGGAACCATGGGCCCTCAGAATCTGCAAGGCCAGCACTCCAACTCTGTGGCATAACCTTGAAGCCATATGCTCACAACAAGCAGCAGCACTTCGGGAACAGGCTGCAGAGACAACTTGAGTTCTTCCTTAATTTCTCTCAATAAGGTTTATAGTTTTCTATCTACAGGTTGTGTACTTTTTCTTTGTGTGAATTTATTCCTGTTTGAAACTTCAGATGCTGTGGAAATTGTATCTTTTTAAAAAAATTTTCTAACTGTTTATTGTTGGTATGTAGAAATATAACTGATTTGCATATTGGTCCTTTATCCAACAACCTTCTTAAATTCACTTTTTAATTCTAATAATTTATCTGCAGATTCTTTTGGATTTTCTTTGTATGTAACTTTGTAAATAATGCCAGTTTATTTCTTCCTCTTCCTCACTCTGACATTCTAAAATATCTCCTCTTTTCTATAAGTACTTTAAAAACAATGATTAAACAATTTATTTATCTGAAGTTTATTTTGAGCATTGAGTATGCGGTGCGGCTCTAAGCTAATTTTTTTCTCAGATGGATATCCTGATTTTTATGTAACAGTTATTAAATAAACCATCTTTCCTCAATAATTTGAAATGAGACCTTTATAATAGATTAAATTCCTATATGTATTTGATTCCATTTTTGTGGGATTTTTTTGGATCACTGAACTCTTTTCTCTTTTAGTTATTGTAACTTTAAAATGTTTTAATATTTGGCAGATCTTCTTATTTATTTTTGGAATATATATTTCTATTCTTATTTAATTTTTCATATAAATTTGGGAATCAGCTTATCTAATGCTAAAATAAAATTCTATTTAGATTTTTATTAGGAGAGCTTAAGTTATAGATTCTATTTATAAAGTTGAGCTTTCCAGATAGGTGCAGTGACTCACACCTGTAATCCTAGCACTTTGGGAGGCTGAGGCAGGTGGATCCCTTGAGCCTAGGAGGTAAAGGCTGCAGTGAACTGAGATTGTGCCATTGCACTCCAGCCTGGGTGACAAAGTGAGACCCTGCCTCAGAAAAAAGAAAAAAGTTAAGCCTTCCTATCTTTTTCTCTGTTTCTTTTCTTTTCTTTTTTGGCAGAGTCTCACTCTGTTACCCAGGCTGGAGTGCAGTAGTACAATCAGCTCACTGCAACCTCCGCCTCCCAGGTTCAAGTGATTCTCCTGCCTCAGCCTCCTGAGTAGCTGGGACTATAGGCATGCACCACCACGTCTGGCTAATTTTTGTATTTTTAGTAGAGACAGTTTTGCTATGTTGGGCAAGCTGGTCTCGAGCTCTGGACCTCAGATGATCTGCCTGTCTCGGCCTCCCAAATTGAGCCACTGCACCTGTCCAAGGGCTACCTTTCTAATGGTTCAAATTATTTGTGTCACTTAATACTTTAATATAGATCTTGTGCATATATCAATTTTTTTCTAGACATTTATCTTTTTTGTTGGTATTGTTAGTACAGTTATTTTCTTCATTATGTTTCCAAACTGGTCATTGTTTGCTTGAATGTTGCTTATTAACTTTTCTGTGAGTTAATTTTTGGTTTTTTGTTTGTTTGTTTTGGTTTTTTTTTTTTTTGCTTTTGCTTTTTTTTTTGAGACAGAATCTGACTCTGTTGCCCAGACTGAAGTGCAGTGGCACAAACACGGCTGAATGCAGCCTTAACCTCCCGGGGTCAAGAGATTCTTCCACTTCAGCCTCTCAAGTAACTGGGACCAGTGGCTCATGCCTGTAATCCTAGCACTTTGGGAGGCCAAAGCAGGTGGATCGCTTGAGCCCAGGAGTTAGAGACCAGCCTGGGCAACATATGGTGAAACCCGCATCTCTACAAAAAAATTAAATACATAAATACAAAAATTAGCTGGGCATGGTGGCATGTGACTTTAGCCCAAGCTATCTGGGAGGCTGAGATAGGAGGATTAATTAAACCAAGGAGATCGAGGTTGCAGTGAGCCATACTCATGCCACTGCACTCCAGTCTAGGTGACAGAACCAAACTCTGTCTCAAAAACAAACGAACAAAAATTTAAACTGCAAATTTACATATGAATTCAATACAGTAGACATTTAAACCTTGCACTGCCACATAAGTATTTATTTTGTGAAAAAAATGACATACTTTTTGAATATGTATACATCAAAACCAAAAATTAAATGTTTACTTTTTTGTTTATTGACAACTTTTTGTTTGTTTCTTGTTTTTTGTTTTGTCTTTTGAGACAGGGTCTCACTCTGTTTCCCAAGCTGGAATGCAATGGCACCATCAAAACTCACTGCAGTGTTGATTTCCGAGGCTCAACTGATCCTCCTGCCTCAGCCTCTCCAGCAGCTGGGACTACAGGCACGTGCCATCATGTCTGGCTAATTTTTTCCATTTTTTGTAGAGACAGGGTCTCCTTATGTTGTCCAGGCCGGTCTTGAACTCCTGGGTTCAAGTGATTGTCCTGCCTCAGCCTCCCAAAGGCTGGGATTACAGGCATGAGCCACTGTGCTAGGCCTCTATTGACAACTTTTTTTTTTTGAGACAGGGTGTCACCCTGTTACCCAGGCTAGAGTGTAGTGGCACAGTCTCCACTCACTGCAACCTCCAGGTTCAAGCAACTGTTGTGCCTCAGCCTCCCAAATAGCTGGAATTACAGGCGTGCACCACCATGCCCAGCTAATTTTTGTAGAGACAGAGTCTCATCATGTTAACCAGGCTGGTCTCAAACTCCTAGGCTCAAGCAACCGCAAACTGCTGGGATCACAGCCTCCTAAATTGCTGGGATTACGGATATGATCCACTGCACCCAGCTTTTACTAACTTATTAAGTAACTGGAGAGTTTAGTCCCTACAGTTTTGTGATGCATTTTTAGGTTTCAGTTCCCAGAGGTCAATTTTTACAAATCTTGAAGATGCACCTCTGTCCAGCTTGCCAGCCTTTTTCTGTTATTTCCTTGACTGTGTTCATATATATTCTGATTCTTTCCAATTCCTTCCTGCTTTACTAGCTGTTTCTTAGTATTAATTCCTTGAGTTGCCAAATAAACTCAAAACTTTAAATTTAATGTGTACATAGAAACTAAATCCACTTTCACTTGTTTAAGTGGGTCCAACTTCTGCAACAACTCATTTCAAGAACCAGACATCATGGTCTTTAGCATATCATCCACAGCACCAATGTAATTCTCAAGCATTGACAAATATTCATGAATTTCCACTGGATAGCCTTCATTAATTTCTTCGTCTGCCATAATGACTGACTCACAGCCTTCAACTCCAGTCTGCCAGAAAGTGGCCAAGCAATGATGGTATCAATTCATACTTTCATTTTGGTTTAATATTTACTTTTTTTTTTTATTGTTAGAGACAAGGTCTCACTCTGTTCCCACTGAAGTGCAGTGGTGGGATCATGGCTTTCTGCAGCACAGAACTCCTGGGCTCAAGCAGTCTTCCCATCTCAGCTTCCCAAAGTGCTAGGATTACAGGCATTAGCCACCAGGCCCAACCTAAAAAAAAAACAAAAACAAAAAAAATCTGTCTTTTTAGGAATTTATTATATCAAGTGTATGACTAGCTTTGGAAACAATATACTAAACAACTATGTAATCAATTACCTCGCTAGGCTCGTCAAACACTAGCTGATTACCATTACAAAAGTATTTGTCCACTGAAAAGGCTGGGAATAAAAGTAATAACACATATGGAAGGAAGTTGATAAATGTTGATAAATGTTACAAGTTAAATAGAAATATTTGATTTATCCAAGATAGGCGATGATACAAAGTCTGCTTTTACAGACACGACTATAATATCCATTTCCAAATAATCAATCTTTTTTTAAAATGGGCAACAGTCCACTACTCTTCCAAAGTATTAATAGTTATGTTAATCGTGTGTTCAAAATCCTCATCCTATTTAACAGTCAATATATTTAATGAAGATATTATCTTCTTGATAAGGCATTCTAATGCAACATTTGAATAGGACTAAATTTACAGTATCAAAAGTCTTAATACAATTTGATGGGTTTTCCCAAATGAGTTGCAGAAAAATGACAAGGGGAGAAGAGTGATTTTTCTGTAAAGAGGGTAACCATGGTCAATTCAGAATTGGAGACAGCTGTGAGTTATAATGGTTCCTCTGAGAATTGTCATATTTAAATTAAACTGATGATCTGATAGCTCGGGGAATAATTCCTGATGCAAGTGTTGCGGGCATTTTGCATCCTGCATGATGTAAGATAATTTTTCTCCCTGAATGTTTTCTTTAAATCTAGGTAATTTTAACTAGTATAAACAGCATTGGTGGCCAGGTGTGGTGGCTCATACCTATTATCTCAGCACTTTAGGAGGCTGAGGTGAGAGGATCACTTGAGCCCAGGAATTCAGGACCAGCCTGGGCAACATAGTGAGACCCTGCCTCTAAAATAAATACAATAAAATAAAATAAAATAATAAAATAAAATAAAATTAAAATAAAATAAAATAAATGTCATTGGTTATCCTATCAGAGATGTCTGACTTTGAATTCTGATATGAATGTTTTGGAGAAATCTAATAGTTTTTTTATCTTGCACATGTTACTTTTCTAATTTTTTCATACTTAAATAGATTATAATATTTCCCTAATAAAGATGCTGTGGAATTGGATAAGTGCAATGTGTTTCTTTTCACTCATTTGATTTCCATATACATAAATGTATCTATAACTAACACAAACCCTTACTTAGTAGGTGTTTAGTAATGTCAGAGAGGAAATTCCCTACCATGTATTCCCTTTCTTTTTAAGCCATTCATTTGCCTAAGTAATTTCTCTCTCTCCTTACCCGACGTTTATTTTGTCATCAAGTTTTTTTGATTTGGCTTCTGCAGTGCCTTTCCAATTGGTTTCATAATTTTCATTCTTTCCTGAGTCCTCAGTTCAGGATTGCAACGACCTTTTAACTAATTTTTTTTCACTCCCTCTAGTCTTGCCACTTGCAATCCATCTTCCACACTGTCCAGAGCTTCTCAAAACACAGTTCTGATTATAAATCAACATTTCTTGCCTAAATAATTTTAATGACCAATCTTTATATTGCAGGGATCTTGTCTCCTTCATGTTGCATCTCCATAGTCAAACAGCATGTTCCATGTTTACCACCCCCTTCTGTCAGCTTCTGACATTTTCTGTGATTGGATTAGATTATAGCAAAGTTGCTGAACAAAAGATCTATAACTGACTTTTTATTTTATTTTTATTTTATTTTATTTTATTTTATTTTATTTGAGACGAAGTCTCGCACTGTCACCCAGGCTGGAGTGCAGTGGCACAATATTGGCTCGCTGCAGCCTCCACCTCCCGGGTTCAAGAGATTCTCGTGCCTCAGCTTCCCAAGTAGCTGGGATTACAGGTGTGTGCCACCACGCCTGGCTAATTTTTATATTTTTAGTAGAGATGGGGTTTCACCATGTTGGCCAGGCTGGTTTCGAACTCCTGACCTTAGGTGATCCACCCACCTTGCTCTCCCAAAGTGCTGGGATTACAGGCGTGAGCCACTGTGCCCAGTCTATAACTGACTTTAAAACACAAGAAAAAGATGTTCACTTAAAATAAGGGATGTGCAAATTAAAACTAAGATATTAGCTTTCATCAGTTTGGCAAAGATCAACAAGTTTGACCATAAATTATTTTGGCCAAGATGTGGGGAAACATTCTCAAAGTTTATAGGATGACAAATTGGAACCATCATTTTAGATAACATTTTTTTTTTTTTTTTTTTTGAGACAGGGTCTCACTCTGTCACCCAGGCTATAGGCTATAGATAGTGGCTTGATCTCACCTCACTGCAACCTATGCCTCCCAGTTTCAAGCAATTCTCGTGCTTCAGCCTCCCAAGTAGCTGGAATCACATGTGTATACCACCACACCTGGCTAATTTTTGTATTTTTAGTAGAGACAAGGTTTTGCCATGTTGGCCAGACTGGTCTCAAACCCCTGGCCTCAAGCCATCTGCCCTCACTTCAGCCTCCCAAAGTGCTGGGATTATAGGCATGAGCCACCACGTTTGGCCTAGAGAATAATTTCTTAATATTTATCAAGAATGACCAAAAGTTTGACCCAGCATTTTTAATTTATCCTACAGAAATACATATGCAAAGATATATACAAAGAATATTCATTGCAGTATAATAACATAAGCATCCCAAAAGATGGGAAATAGCCAAAATGTCTATCAACAGGGTGATGGTTATGTAAACTGCAGTGTATCCATAAAATGTAATCCTACGGAGCCATTAAAAAAAATAATGCAGGCTGGGTGCACTTGTTCACATCTGTAATCCCAGCACTTTGGGAGGCCGAGGCAGGCGGATCACTTGAAGCCAGGAGTTCCAAGAACAGCCTGGGCAATATGATGAAACCCCATCTCTACTAAAAATACAAAAATTAGCTGGATGTGGTGATGCACGCCTGTGATCCCAGCTACTCAGGAGTCTGAGGCACAAGACTCACTTGAGTCCAAGTGACGGAGATTGCAGTGGGCCGAGATCACGCCACTGCACTCCAGCCTGGGCATCAGATGTAAACTGTCTCAAAAAAAAAAAGTGATGTGCGTGTACTGATACGGATAGATCTCTGAAATAAAGTTTAAAAGCGAAGTGCAGAGCAGTGTATGTAGTATGTTATAATTTTTATAAAATTTTAAAAGATATATACATATATTAAATATTAAAATATCTCTGGAGTGATATACAGGGGTTAAAGGGAGTGGTTGCCATTGAGGAGGTGAGCGAGGGACAAGGGATTTGGAGTGGTAGAGAGACCACTCTGGCAAAGTTTTTTCATCAGACACGGAGCAATGGTTAAGCAAGTTATGGCAGATCACCTTGATTATATGAGTCTGGTAAATCTCATATATCAATCCTGATGTCTATTGCATCTCAAAACAGTCCTATGATGTGGCATTGTTTATCTCTAACAGAGGCAAATTGATGATGGATGAGATTGAGTATCTGGTTGAGATCCTTGTATTGTTAGAAGCAATAGGGATTATGAATCCAGGCCTATCTGGCACCAGCTCCCTGCAGCCTGCCTGGAAAGTATTTCAGCTGTAAAAGATATCCCATTGTATTCCAAGTATCACTGATGTCTGTGCTCTTTCCCCACTAGACTGAAAGCTTCTTGAAAAGAAGAGCCATACATCACTTCATCATCGCCACTATCACAATGACTAGCACATGACAAGTGTTCAGTAAAAGTTTATTGACTTGAACAGTTAGATGATTTTCTTTAAGAAATCAGATACTTATGAGATGTAAATGCCACAATCTGCCATCTTTTCTAAAAGGTAGACTATTTTGATTTGTGTCCTCATCACACGAAGCAATTTAAGAAAGAAAAAACAGGATGGTGAGTGTAAAAACTACAGCCGCAGAATTCAGGAGCAGGCTGTTTTCTTTAATGGTGTTTGGTTTTCCAGGACATGAGAGAAGAATTCAAAACTTTCTACAAACACTTGCCTCTCCACAGAACTGACAGGGCTAAGTGTGAAACAGACTCTGCACTTTATCCTGTGAAATGTTTTACTAGACGGCTCTTGTTTCTAGCTCCATTTAGACTGCTCAGAGCAGAAGCTGGCCCCTGCTTGTTTGCCCCTGGAGGATTCCCATCACATGTCAGTGATGTCTGTGTCCCCACTAGCTCTAGTGACCTGCCTCTGTGATGTGCTGCAAACACTACACTCAAGGGCAAAGCGTCCAGCCTCTGGAAAACTGGTATTGAGAGACTTTCCAGAGCATTAAGAGCTCTTAAAGGACACTCTAAAGTTACTGAGAATTTTCTAGAACACTGCTTAAAAAATATTTAGTTTCCTGAATCTGTAAGAAAGGCACTCTTTTATTGGTCTCCCCTAATTTCCCAGCTTCTCTGAAAGCATGAGTCAGCCAATGGAAGAACAGTGGGGAGGTGAGTCTATCAATTTAGACTCAACCTTTGGGCTTATCAACTTAGAATCTGGAGAATTCCTTTCCTGGGATCACCTGGACAAAGCAGAAAGGTGTAATGGAAATAGCACAGATAGAAAGCAGATTAACTTGCGTTTAAAACTAGCTTCTGTCAACAACCAGTCACATGACCTTGGGCAAATTACTTAACTTCTTCAAGGCTTTGTGTCCTCATTTTGCAATATTCTTGTGAAAATTTGGTAGGTCATCATCAGCACAGTTCCAGGGACAATAAACCTTTTTTTTTTTTTTTAGAGATAGGGTCTTGCTCTGTTGCCCAGGCTGGGATGTAGTGGCACAATCATGGCTTACTGTAGCCTCAAACTCCTGGGTTCAAGCCATCCCCCAACCTCAGCCTCCCAAGTAGCTGTAACTACAGGCATGTGCAGGCATGTGTCACCATGCTCGACTACTTTTTAAAAAATTTCTTGGCTGGGCATGGTGGCTCATGTCTGTAATCCCAGCACTTTGGGAGGCCAAGGTGGGCGGATCACCTGAGGTCAGGGGTTCGGGACCAGTCTGGCCGACATAGTGAAACCCCACTACTAAAAGTACAAAAAAATAGCCAGGTGTGGTGGCACGTCCCTGTAGTCCCAGCCACTTAGGAGGCTGAGGCAGGAGAATTGCTTGAACTGGGGGCAGAGGTTGGAGTGAGCAGAGATCGTGCCACTGCACTCCAGCCTGGGCGACAGAGCGAGACTCTGTCTCAAAAAAAATTTTTTTTTGGTACAGATAGGGTCCCACTCTGTTGCCCTGGCTGGTCTCAAGTCCTGGTCTCAAGTGATCCTCCCACCTCGGTCTCCCAAAGTGCTGGATTTACAGACATGAGCCACCACATCCAGCCTCCAGCAACAATAAATCTTGTTGAGAAAAATGAATGAATAACATACTGAAGATGACAAGCATGTAGAGGAGCTTAATAAATATTAATTCTTCATCTGGATAAAGGCCAGAATTTTAAAATAAATACATACATAAATAAATATTCATTATCTTCCCACTCTCTGCTCTTCTCACCTTCAGTTCAGGCTATATGTAGCCCTTCAGCGAATTTTTCCCCTTCAAGGTCACTTCCAAAGGTTACCAAGACCTATTTTTAACCAGAAAAAAAAAATAATAGAAAATAAACAAGAATTAATGAAAGCACCAGCCTGGCCAACATGGCAAAACCCCGTCTCTACTAAAAATACAAAAACTAGCTGGGCATGGTGGCGCGCGACTGTAATCCCAGCTACTCGGAAGGCTGAGGCAGGAGAATCACTTGAACCCAGGAGGTAGAGGTTGCAGTGAGCCGAGATCACGCCACTGCACTCCAGCCTGGGTGACAGCAAGATTCTGTCTCAAAAAAAAAAAAAAAAAGAATTATTGAAAGCAAAAGGAAACATGACGTGGAAATGTATTCACTTTCGGTTTCTAAGCCCCTAAAGATGGCCTTGTTTTTCTGTTTGTTTGGTCAAGAATGGACCTATCTATGTTGTTTAACAGAGAAAAAGTTTAATTTTTATTTTAAAACCCATTTATCTATAGTGTTGCAAAATGGGTTTCAGATAAACAACAGACAGCAGCCATTGCCAAACAGTGCATTCGAAACTTTTATACTTTTCTTATGAAGTCACCATGGCTCAGTAGTTCAGTACATGACTTCAACCTCTGACCAACCTATCTTAGAGTCCAAACTTGTCACTCATTTTCCTTATGGGCTTGGGCAATTTTCTTAATCTGTCTGACCCTCAGTGTGCTTATCTGCAAAATGTGGCTAACAAGGGTACTCACCTCATGATTTTCATAAGGATTAAATGAAATAATTGCCATGCCTACTGCGGTGCCTGACACAAGGTTCCTGACAATTAATTGTAGCTATTATTATCATCATCTCATTAATATAAACCCATGAGGTAGCTACTCCTATTTTACAGGGAAAGAAACAGAATCTTGGATGATGAATATAAAAATATTTAGTACAGCAGGGTGCGGTGGCTCATGCCTGTAATCCCAGCACTTTGGGAGGCCGAGACGAGTGGATCGCTTGAGGTCAGGGGTTTGAGACCAGCCTGGCCAACATGGCGAAACCCCGTCTCTACTAAAAATACAAAAATTAGCTGTGCATGGTGGCACGCACCTGTAGTCCCAGCTACTTGGGAGGCTGAGGCAGGAGAATCACTTGAACATGGGAGGCGGAGGTTGCAGTGAGCCAAGAATGTGCCACTGCACTCCAGTCTGGGTGACAGAGCAGGACTCCATCCCAAAAACAAAAACAAAAACAAAACAAACAAACAAATGAACGAACAAAAAACATAAAAATATTTAGTACGTCACCAAGCAAATAGTAAAAACCCATAGGTGAGCTTAAAAAGAAATTCAACAGTCTCCAACCTGCAGATCAGGAGTATTGACCTGCAAGCATCTATTCTTTGCAAGCATTTTGTATAGGAAGAAGAAACTGAAAACAGCCTGTTAACTTGTCTGCCTGTCGTTATCTGTTAGGAGGAAATGGTCAGAGTTCCTGTACAGCTAGTATGTAGGCATTTCAGTTGTTCAGTAAGTACTTGTTAATCAAATAAATGGAGGGGTGAGCACCCAGGAGCTCTGGTCTGGATGTTCCCAGTCAGGAGCTGCACCCACACTCATTTCTGCTCCCGTCGCCCTATCTTCATTGCTACTTCATTCCTCACCTTAAAGCTTCAGGAAAATACACAGAAGGTCTTCACTGGAAGATGAGAGGATGTAAACAAAAACCTGAGCCTTCCTTGAGATGTCAACCCTGAAAATTATATCCAAAGTTCAAAAAAATGTGCCATCCACATCTAATTGAGAAACTGTGATAGACTATTAAAGTTGGGCACTAGAAAGACTAACATTCTTGTGGATGAGCAGGTCTCATGTTGCTTTAGAAAGAAACATGTTTAAAGTCTGAATAAATCAATGGTTAAGCTTTGGAGACCTTAGTTTAAACAAATATATCTTGACCTACAACAGAAATATAAATATGACCCTAAAAACACATTTGCAAATGATTTTCTTGGCCACAGACATAGAAGAGTACAAAACTATGATCCCCAAAAGGACCCTTAAGTTTGGATTTTATTTTGTAAAATAAATTTGAGAGTCCTCTTAGGGATCATAGTTTTGAACTGTTTTATGTCTGTGACAGAAGAAAACGTATAGGAAAGAAATGTAAAAATTTAAACATGAAAGCATGTTTGTGCATTTCAAAGAGAGAAACAGTCTAGAAGGGAGAAAATGAAAGTCTGTAATAGTGGCCTTAGGGTCAGACAATCCTAGGCTAGAGTGCTAGAATTCTGGCCCAATCAATTACTTATAGGTGAGGCCAAGCAAGTCATACACATATACAACCACACACACTCACATACACACTCACACACACGATTGTAAGATTAAATAGAAGGTTACTGTTAAGTACTTACCACAATGATGCATAGTACACAGAATGTACTCAGTAAATAATCTTTTTTTCTGCTTTTTTATTTTTATTTTTAAAGAAACAAGGTCTCAGGCTGGTCTGAAACTCCTGGCCTCAAGCAATCCTCCTGTCTTGGCCTCCCAAAGTGGTGGGATTATGGCATGAGCTACCACACTCAGCCAATGATAGTTTCTATTATCAGAGAAAGAACAGAAAGAGAGGCCAAATCCCTGACAATAATTTCTCTTATCCACCAGAGTTCCCAGACAGTCGCCAGAAGCAGTGTTTTATTGCTATGTTTACAAGGAATTGCCTAGAAGACAAGCACCTGTGATGTGGGGACAGCATGAGATTTAGGATTAGAAGAACCTAGGCCCCCAGTTCTGACCCTGACACTTTCAGGCAATGTGTACTTGAACTAATCACATATCATGTCTGAAATTTGGATTCCCCATCTGAAAATGAGTCCCAGGATTTTTCTGAGTACTAAGAGAAATAACATGGGTTATAGCCCTTTATAAATTGTGACAGTTTTAACTGTAGTGAGTCCTTTAGTCTCTGACCCTGTAACAGTCTTGCCCTAAGAAAGTACATATAGTCCTGTAAGGTAAGGTGCCAGGTTTCCCATCAGATGGGCTGCAAAGATCTCATGACCTAACAGCCACACTTATCTCAGATGCCAGGCCACTGACATTTCAGGGTAGAAGAGGACATAAAGGAGAACTCTGACACAAAAAAAGTTCAAAGTCAGCTGTCCCAGGCCAGTCAAGCAAGGAAACTTTCACCATCTCTCACCCTGATCAGAAAAGCTCACCTGTACCCTCAACATTTTCACATAAGAAATATTTTCTAAGGGATCCAAGAACTTGAAGGAAAAAGAGGGGCTAGAGGAAGAATGCTTTTGCTCAGTAGTGAGAGCAGACTTTTCATCCTCATACCATTGCAAATAATTAGCATGTTTCACAAGCTATTTCTTACAGCAGCAGTGGGCTGTCATGCAAAAAAGCTTCAGAGTGACTCAAGGCTTGGCTAAAACCCTCCATTCTTTAATTACTGTGTGACCCTCAGTTGATTGCCAGTTCCTTTGAATTATGACTGCTTCTTGAAGCTAAGCGAAGCTACAGATTTAGAGGAGACACATCTTCCAAGTTCACCCGGTTGCTCTTAAAAGGCACACTTTTTTTTTTTTTGAGACAAGGTCCCACTTCATCACCCAGGCTGAAATACAGTAATGCAATCATAACTCACTATATCTCAAATTCCTGGCCTCAAGTGAACATCCTGCTTCAGCCTCCCAAGCTGTTGGGATTACAGGGTTGAAACAGCATGCTCTGCAGAAGCCACATTTTTAGTTTCCAAATAGGTTTCACCTCAAATTGTTCTTCGAATGTTTTTCTTGAGTTAGTCTAGTGTCCCCTTTTTTTTTTGTAAGCTCCAGCACTATCTTCTTTATTTGACAATTTAGTACCAAAGCCTGAACCTAGCACATAATATGTTCACATAGTGTTCACAATACATATTTGTACAATGACTGCCTATGGGAATTAATTTACAACTCACTGTAATCTCCTTGAGGCAAGCCCCCAAAGTACCTAGCAGAATGCATAGCAGATGCTGAAGAAACACAAATTGATTAATTTATCTGTGTCGTATTTATCATCTCTTCCTCCTTCTTTGGGAAGTTGAAATTTCCTGCTGTGTTTTCCACTTCTCAACTTCCACCAACCACTGGTACTAACTGCCATACTCTTGGAGACTTTTGGAATCTCCCTTTATAGGAAGGGTTGCCCGATTTAGCAAATAAAAATATAGGACACCAAAGTTAAAATGAATTTTAGATAAACAATGAATAAAAATTGTAAAGGTATAAATATGTCCCATTCAACATTTGGGTTATATTTATACCAAAAAAATTTTCATTGCTTATCTGAAATTCAAATGTAACAGTGCATTTTATCTGGCAACCTTATTTACAGGATCTCACCGCAAGTATTGACACTAACATAGAAGTTGTCATTTCTCATAACTACACCTTTAAGGCTCTGTGATATTTATTTATTTATTTATTTATTTATTTATTTATTTATTTGTAGAGATGGAGGTCTCACTTTGTTGCCCAGGCTGGTCTTGAACTCCTGGGCTCACATGATCCACCCACTTTGGCCTCCCAAAGTGCTGGGATTACAGGTGTAAGCCACCACACCCAGCCTAGGCCCTGTGCTCATTAATTAGTCAGTTCCAAACACCCTAAGGAGACAGAAAGCTGCTTTATCTTCTTCTAGCACAGGCCTTGCTCAGAGTAATGTGTTGGGGAAGGGAGAATCAAGTACCTCAGTTTTTCTCCTAGATTTGAAGTTTCCTTCATTCAACTAGTGAGCTGCTCTCTCTCCTCTCAGCTGAGGGATAGATATTTTTGTATATTCCACCGAGCCCAAATTAAGAGCATCCAAACACTAAGTGTAGATTTCCTCCTTCGCATTGTTCCTGACAAAGTTTATCCTTCCAGATCACCCAGATGCTGCCATTGAAACATAGAAATCTTACCTACTTCTCCAAACATCAGACACCTTTAAAACTCTCTCCTTTGTATGCTTCTTAGTGTACTCAGTTACAAAGTCCTGGGTTTGTTTTTATTGCAGTTATTTATTTTCTGTTGTTTTCCCTACAGAAATACTTCTCATATCTGCCTCTTCCTCTTTCTTTCCATTTCTCCAGCCTGTCCTGCCCATTTAATATGTCATCACCTGAGGCCTAGATTGCAGCGACAGTGTCTTAACTCTTCTGGCTTCCTGCATCTGTGCACCTCCTAGCAAATGTATCCTTATATAGTCTCCTTTTCCCATCTGGGATTCCCCTTTGGGGAAAGCTGGCATAAATCTTGATTTTCTATTTAACAAATCAATACCAGGCTCCATAGCTGAGGCTTCAAGTTCCCCCAGCCTTTCTATTTTCTTCGCCTTATCTGTCTTCCATAGACTGATACAGTCCAATTTCTATTTGCTCAGATCTGGGCCTCATCCCTACATCTGGCTGCATGAGCCCCATCATTGCTCCTGCCTTGAATACTCAAATCCCTTCCCTCCTCCTCTGGGCCAATCCATGTCCCTTACCTCCTTCAAAATCCAGCTTATTAGAAGATAATATAGCCAATCTTGGGGTGGAGAAAGCCTTTTCAAAGACAAGAAAACAAAAGAGGAAAATGCAAAGGGAAAAGTTTAGTAGATTTGATTACACAAGAATGAAAAGATTCCTTATGTCAAAAAGCACTGTAAACAGAACAAAAACAACTAGAAAAAAATTGCTACCTATAATAGACAATGTTAATATTCTTAATATAATTTGCAAATTAGTAAGAAACAGACATTCCAAAAGAAAATGAAGAGCAGGTATATTTGTGTGACACACACATGAAGTAGAACAGGCCAAAAACATGAGAAACCACAAAACCTCAGTAGTACTAGAGAAACACAAATTAAAAGAATGAGTTTCCTTTTTCTTTCATCAGACATTTTTTTAAAGACTGATACTCCATGTTGATGAGAGTGAAAGAACAGGATTTTTCTTACTTGCTTTAGTAGCAGTGCTCTTTCTTACACTTCTTTTCTTTTCTTTCTTTTTTTTTTTTTTTTGAGACAGAGTCTCACTCTGTTGCCCAGACTGGAGTGCAGTGGTAGGATCTCGGCTTACTGCAACATCCACCTCCCAGGTTCAAGCGATTCTTCTGCCTCAGTCTCCCAAGTAACTGGGATTACAGGTGTACGCCACTATGCCCAGCTAATTTTTGTATTTTTATTAGAGACGGGGTTTCACCATGTTGTACAGGCTGGTCTGGAACTCCTGACTTCAGGTCATCTGCCCGCCTTGGCCTCCCAAAATGCTGGCATTATAGGCATGAGCCACCATGCCCGGCCTCTTATACTTCTTTAAAATAGCATAGATTAGGAAAACCTTACTAATTGTTTACTTTGTTAACAGTGTTTTCCAATTTTCCTATAATAAATATGTATCCTTTTAAATAATTAACACAATATGTATATGCACTTTTCAAAATCTTACGAAAATTGAAGGGAGGATAAGGCAGGAGGAGAAGGAAAGTGCATTTTTCTTAACCAGATAGGCCTGGTTTAGAAATCCCTTATTGCCTCTAACTAGCTGCAATTGACTTCTCAAGTCTGGGATCCTCACCTCAGTGAGCTGTTAAAATAGAAAAAATTGTATAACCTGTTATTACAATACCTGGCACTTTGTAAACATTCAAAAAGTGGTGTTATTTGTTATTATTTTGTTGTATCCTCAGAGAGCATATAGTTTCAGTCTTTTGCATGTAGTAGATACAAAATTAAAATATTTACTAGATGGTCTGATTTATTATTATTATTATTGTTATTATTATCATTATTTTTTGAGCTGGAGTCTCGCTCTGTCGCCCAGGCTGGAGGACAGTGGCCTAATCTCGGCTCACTGCCACCTTCACCTCCTGGGTTCAAGCAATTCTTGTACTTCAGCCTACCAAGTAGCTGGGATTACAGGCACCCGCCACCATGCCGAGCTAATTTTATTGTATTTTTAGTAGAGACTCACCATGTTGGCCAGGCTCATCTCGAACTCCAGACCTCAGGTGATCCAACCACCTCAGCCTCCCAAAGTGCTAGGATTATAGGCGTGAGCGACCACACTGGCCTTGATTTTTTCTTTACCTTTGATATTCTTCTTCACTAACCCCATTTTCTCCTTCCCCTTTTCTTTCCCTCCTGTCTATTCCACAACTGTCCTATTCATTCCCTTTCTTCTTATCACACTGTGTTTCTTATGGACCAATCTTTCACATGTTCTTTGAATAGCATTTTTCAGGCACGGCCACATGTGCCTGTAGTTTCCAGCAACTTGGGAAACTGAGGCAGGAGGATTGCTTGAACCCAGGAATTCGAGGCTACAGTGAGCCGTGATTTTACCACTGCACTCCAGCTGGAGTGACAGAGCAAGCCTGTCTTAAAAATAAATAAATAAAAATAAAACTCAGTTCCAAAAGCTGCTGGTTTGTCAGACTTACCTGAAGTTCACCAGCAATGACAATGGGCTCCCTTTTCTCCTTACTGTTACTCTTTATTTTACTAACATTTTGATTGAAACTCATCTGTCTTTGGAATGCTTCCTATGCTTGACTGCTCCTGAGTCTATTAACGTCAGTGTTTCCTGGTAATCTGTGACCTATTTGTCTGCTGACCTTCTCTTTCCTCCAGGCAGAAGCTAATTCTGTTTCTTATGAGGCTTCTTGCATGTTCATGTTCATCAGTGTTGTAAATTAAATTAATAGTATTTCAGGTCAGCAAATTAGCTTCCCTTCCCTTCCTCTTCTTTTCCCCTTTTGTCCCTTCTACTCATTTGCCCTCCTCCCTGAAAATATAATTATTAATTATTCCTTTTCTCTGACATAAATCTATATTTGCTTTTGGAAAGTAGAATGAATACTTTTTTACCTATCACCCATATTGAATATATGTCTTTTTAATATTTGGGAAACACGCACTAAACACTTTAGGACAGTTGCTAAGAGATTATAACAACAGTTCAACAAGCACTGGATTCTCCCCTCCATATCTTTATAACTATTACGGTCTATGATTATGGGGCTTGGCATTAGACCAGATGTGAATTCTGTCTCCAACGCTATACAACCTTAGGCAATTCACCCATCCTCTCTGGGATTTAGCTTCTTTGTCTATAAAAAGTTGATAACATCTATAACAAAAGATGGGAGTTAAATGTGTATAAAGTATATAAGAAACAATCTAACAGAGTAGACGTAGGAATACTATCTAACATAAAGAGAAATGTGAATTTCCCCTTCCCTTTAGGAGATTCATTCATTTCTTAGGGGATTTATAATCCAGTGGGAAAAATCAAGATCTACATAAACAAACACTAAACATAATCAAAATGAATTTATTAAGCACGTAGGACATAAAATGTGTCATATACTCCACTAAAGGAACTTTGCAAAGATGGTCTTATTTAATCTTCATAACTGGTACTATTATAACTTTATTCATATCTTGTTTTTTTTTTGTTTTTTTTTTTTGAGGCAGGATTTTGCTCTGTCACCCAGGCTAGAGTACAATGGAACGATTGTGGCTAATTTTAGCTTCTACCTCCCAGGCTCAAGCAACCCTCCCACCTCAGCCTCCTGAGTATTGGGACCACAGGTGTGCACCACCACGCCTGGCTAATTTTTTGATTTTTTGTAGAGATGGAGTCTCACTGTGTTACCCAGGCTGATCTCAAACTTCTGGGCTGAAGCGATCCTCCCACCTTGGCCTCCCAAAGTGCTGGGATTATAGGCATGAACCACCATGCCCAGCCATAACCCCAATTTTAGGATGAGGAAACTGACATCCCTATAGGTCCTATAGTTAGTAAGAGGTACAGCCCATACAATTAGGTACCAGTGTCCATGCTCATAACCAACCACATCATATTGTTCTCACTCATGTCTTGCACAGAGTAGGAACTCAATAAATATTTTCAAATATCTCCTCTAATTTCTTTTTCCAAAGCAAAGAATAACCACCACACATCCCAGAAAAGCACATCTTACCTAGTCTTTGATAAAAACAGTTGGCTGCTTTGCACAGTCTGAAACTCAGATACAGTTTGGTGCAAAGAAAACAGGGAAAAAGGCCGGGTGCGGCTGCTCACACCTGTAATCCCAGCACTTTGGGAGGCCGAGGCGGGCAGATCACGAGGTCAGGAGATCGAGACCATCCTGGCTAACACGGTGAAACCCCGTCTCTACTAAAAATACAAAAAATTAGCCAGGTGTGGTGGCAGATGCCTGTAGACCCAGCTACTTGGGAGGCTGAGGGAGGAGAAAGGTGTGAACCCGGGAGGCAGAGCTTGCAGTGAGCTGAGATTGTGCCACTGCACTCCAGTCTGGGCGACACAGAGAGACTCTGACTCAAAAAAAGAAATTTGGAAGGGCCAGGAGCGGTGGCTCACGCCTGTAATTCCAGCACTTTGGGAGAGTGAGGCAGGTAGATCATTTGAGGTCAGGAGTTCGAGACCAGCCTGACCAACATGGTGAAACCCCGTCTCTACTAAAAATACAAAAATTAGCTGGGCGTGGTGGCACATTCCTGTAATCCCAGCTACTTGGGAGGCTGAAGCAGGAGAATCGCTTGAACCTGGGAGGTGGAGGTTGCGGTGAGCTGAGATTGCGCCATTGCACTCCAGCCTGGGCAACAAGAGTGAAACCACGTTTCAAAAAAAAAAAAAAAAAAAATTTGGAAGCTCTCTGTGTTCTCAACCAACAATCAGGGGTGTAACTCTGGCAATAACAGTTTCTCTTAGAACATTTAGAGTAAGTCTTCAGGGCAACAAGTTAGTAGCTCTGATTTGAGGATATGATAATGGGCAGAAAACATTTTGTTCCAGCCAGTCTGTGGCTCTATCCATCAAAATTAATGATACCAAAACACTTTGAAGATAAAAAGATGAATTGTAAAAGCCCTGGACCTCAACTGTATTTAACCCTGTTTCAGTATTACTAACATTTCATCCTGCTGGTTAGGTTTTACAATGAGTGTCCCATTAGGACATTCGAGAATGTGGCTAGGAATATTGTTGACACCACTGATGTTGGTGCTCCTTATTCCAACCATTACGGACACTAACTTTTCTTAAAGTAAAGAAAGGTTTCGCCATGTTACTCAGGCTGACCTCAAACTCAGGGCCTCAAGCGATTCTCCTGCCTTGACCTCCCAAAATTCTGAGATCATAGGTGTGACTACCATACCCGGCCATGAAATTATTTATTTATTTATTTATTTATTTATTTATTGAGATAGAGTCTCACTCTGTCACCCAGGCTGGAATGCAGTGGCCCGATCTCAGCTCACTACAACCTCCGCCTTCCTGGTTCAAGTGATTCTAGTGCCTCAGACACCCAAGTAGCTGGGATTCCAGGGATGCGCTACCCAACCCGGCTAATTTTTGTATTTTTAGTAGAGACAGGGTTTCACCATGTTGGTCAGGCTAGTCTTGAACTCCTGGCCTCAAGTGATCTGCTCACCTCAGCCTCCCAAAATGCTGGGATTACAGGTGTGAGCCATCATGCCCAGCCGAATTTATATTTTTAAAGAGAACCTACATGCTATCCAAAAACAAACCCAGAATGATTCCATCTTAAGGCATATTTTAAATGAGTAAATTATCCAGTTCTAAGATGAAGATCAAGTTTATAGCAAGATAACAAATGGATTCTGAACGCTTATTAATGTGGATATCATCTATTTAGACTTAGAGATAATTTTGACAGGGTTCTGGGTAAGTATGCTTTGGCTTAGCAAACATTTCTTCTAAATATTAAGTCATAACATGGGGTTCCTGGATATTTAAGGGATCTGTAGAAGTGGTAAAGGAGGTTTCAGAACAAACTTCAACCTCAAATGGGGCTGTACAGGCTAAGTCACGTGTTAACTTAGGGGCTGTGGTGATCAACTCAGAGTGACAGATTAGCTCTGATGGGCACTCACAAATGTTCTTGACTATTTAAAAAACAATGAAACAATTATGAATTAATATAGCTTTGCTGACAATACTTTTCAAAATTTGGGATCCATGATGGGAAGGATAGGGTCTATGTGTATCAAAAAATGTACTTGATGGTGAAATATTTGTAAATCGCTTTCCCAGAGTATAAATTAATAAAATTTTAAGACCATAGAGGAACATTTAAAATACAGTGTGGTTTTGGGAGTGATGTCAGCTAGATGGCAGAATAGGAGTTTTTAGTGCCTGTCTCCTTGCAGAAACACTAATTTAAATAGCTATCTACATGCAAAAATACTTTCATAAGAGCTAAGGAATTCAGGTAAGAGATGACAGTATGTAGGTGGAACACAGAAACAAGAAAAGATGCATTAAAGAGGGTAGGAAGGATAGTTTTACATTACCCACATTATCTGTCTTCCAAGCCTTCTGAGGGAGGAAGAGGAGTGAACACCCATTTCACCATGAACCACAGCACGAGGCCCTCCCCATTGAACCCTTGTGGCTGGCTGGTCCCTATGGATCCAGACTCTAGGCCATCCCCTGCATCTGTAGGCTCCAGGCAAGACCCCACATCCCAAAGACCCAAGCTCACCCAGCACCAGGCTGGCCCCCACATCCCCAGGCTTTAGGCTGGCCCCCACAGACTAAGCCTCCAGACCAGCCCCACGGACCCAGGCTCCAGGACTGTCCCAATGCCATGCCACCAGCCCCCATGGCCCTAGCCACCAGGCTGGCACCTGTGGCCCCAAGTCCCAGCAGACCCAGGCTCTGGGATCACTCCCATGGACCACCCCCATGGACCCAAGACCCAGACCCAGCTCTGCAGACTCAGGTTCCAGACCTGTCCCAGCACCAGGCTAGCGCTTGTAGACCAGGCCCACCTTGAGAACCCAAACACCAGGCCTGCCCTAGCACCAGCACACTCCCCAGCAGACTCAGGCTCAAGACCCATCCCAGGGCCAGGTTAACTCCAGTGGACCCAGGCTTCCTGTCAGCCCCTGTGGACACAGGCTGTAGGCCTATTCCTGCAGACTCAGGCTCCAGGCCCTCTCCAGCAGACCCAGTCACCAAGACCACACCAGTGAACCCCAGTGCCAGGCCATCTCCATGGACTCAAGATTAAGGACTGTACCCACAGACCCGGGTTGCAGACTCACCTCTGCAGACCCAGACACCAGATCAGCCCATCTGAGGACTTCAGAAGTAAGCTTTGAACTCATCAGATGGTCCTTCCAGAATCACAAAATAATAATCAGGGAAACATGACACCACCAAAGGTAGAAAAAATTAAAGCACTAATAACTGACCTTAAAAAATTGAGATACACGGCCAGGCATGGTGGCTCATGCCTGTAATCATAGCACTATGGGAGGCTGAGGCAGGCGGATCGTCTGAGGTCAGGAGTTCGAGACCAGCCTGGCCAAGATGGTAGTAGAGATGGTGAAGCCCCGTCTCTACTAAAAACACAAAAGTTAGCTACGCATGGTGGGGGGTGCCTGTAATCCCAGCTACTTAGGAGGCTGAGGCAGGAGAAGTCCTTGAAGCCGGGAGGCAGAGGTTGCAGTGAGCCCAGATCATGCCACTGCACTCCAGCCTGGGTGACAAAAGCAAGATTCCATATCAAAATATAAAAGTAAAAATAAATAAAAAATAAATTGGGATACGCAAACTTCACGAATTTGTATATCAAAATAATTTGTAATTATTTGAAAATTTGTAAGAATTCAAAATAATCATCTTAAAGAAACTCAAGGAGCTATAAGAGAACACAGATAACTAAATGATTATTAGGAAAACAATTCATGAACAAAATGAGTTCAACTAAGGGAGATCTTCACCAAGACACATTTTGGTCAAATTCTCAAAAGTCAAAGACAGAAGCCAGGCAGGGTAGCTCACACCTGTAATCTCAGCACTTTGTGAGGCTGAAGCCTTTATCTCATACCATATACAAAAGGCAACTCAAAACCAGACCAGGCGCGGTGGTTCATGCCTGTAATCCCAATACTTTGGGAGGCCGAGGCAGGCAGATCATTTGAGGTCAGGAGTTCGAGACCAGCCTGGCCAACATGGTGAAATCTTGTCTCTACCAAAATATAAAAATTAGCCAGATGTGGTGGCACACACTTGTAATCCCACCTATTCCTCATTGCAGTGAGCGGAGATAGTGCCACTGCACTCCAGCCTGGGTGACAAAGCCAGACCCTGTCTTAAAAAATAAAATAAAATAGGCCAGGCATGGTGGCTCATGCCTGTAATCCCAGCACTTTGGGAGGCCAAGGCAGGCAGATCACCTGAGGTCGGGAGTTCAAGACCAGCCTGACCAACATGGGGAAACCCCATCTCTACTAAAAACAAAAACAAAAAACAAAAGCAAAACCAACCAAAAAAACCTTTTATCAGATAAATACAATTGCATCAAACTATACAGCACAAATTATACTGCCCACCAAAGAAAATGATCAACAGAGTGAAGAGACAACCTACAGAATGGCAGAAGATATTTTCAAACCATTTATCTGATAAAAGGTTTTTTTTTTTTTTTTTCTGAGACGGAGTAGTCTCATTCTGTCACCCAGGCTGGAAAAAAAAATTATATATATATATATATATACAAATTGGTATAGCCATTGTAGAAGAAAAGCGTGAAATTTCCCCAAAAAATTAAAAATAGAGCTACCATATGATTCAGCAATCTCACTTTTGGATATACATCCAAAGGAAATGAAATCAGTATGTTGAAAAGATATGTATATACATGTTCATTGCAGTGTTATTTTCAATAGCCAATATATGGAGTCAACTTTCGTGTCCATCAACAGAGGGACAAAGAATGAGTAAAGAAAATGTGGTATACATAATGGAATATTACTCACTCCTCAAAATGAAGGAAGTCTTGTCATGTTCAAGAACATGGATTAACCTGGAGGACATTATGCTAAGTGAAATAAGTCAGGCACAAAAGGCAAATACTGCAAGATCTCATTTTTATGGGGAGTTGAAAAAGTTTAAATTCATAGAAGGAGAGAGGAGAATGCTGGTGGTGAGAGAAGTGGGAAAATGTTCATCAAAGTGAACAAAATTTCAGTTACACAGGATGAATAAGGTCTGGATTAATAAGTCCAGCATAATAACTATCGTTAATAATATTGTATCGTGTGCATGAAACTTACTAAAAGAGTATATCTTAAATTTTCTTAGCACCAAAAACAAAATTGTAACAATGCAAGATGATGAACACATTAATTAGCTTAATTGTGGCAATCATTTCATAGTGTATATACATATCAAAACAACTTATATCACATTGTATAATATTAATATACACAATATTTATTTATTTATTTATTTTTGGAGATGGATTTTCACTCTGTTGCCCAGGTTGGAGTGCAGTGGTATGATCTCAGCTCACTGCAACCTCTGCCTCCCAGGTTCAAGCAATTCTTGTGCCTCAGCCTCCCGAGTAGCTGGGACTACAGGCATATGCCACCACCCTTGGCTAATTTTTTGTGTTTTAGTAGAGATGGGGTTTCATCATGTTAGCCAGGCTGGTCTCAAACTCCTGACCTCAAGTGATCCGCCCACCTCAGCCTCCTCAAGTTCTGGGATTACAGGTGTGAACCACCACGCCCAGCCTAATATGTACAATTTGTATTTGTCAGTTATACCTCCATAAAGAGAAAAAAAAAAGTAGCAGAAATAAAAATACAATAACATTTACGTGATTTTATGTATATTATTCAAAATTGGATGGAAGTAATGGAAATGGAAAAAACATAGGCCAACATAAGGTCCCCAGAATGGCAGGCACAAGTTTGGTGGCTGGAGAGGTTGTGGTGGAGGTGTTGCCATATTTTGATCAAGGTTATGAAGCCCCTGGTGTGTGGAAAGCTGCTGAGGTGCTGATGGAAGAGCAAACTCACCTACTAAGAGCTACCTGAGCTGCGTAACAGCCCCGGATTATTCTGCATTTGAAATTCTAGAGAGCATTTAACCCAGAGAAGAATTAGGGGGAGGATAATGAGAAATGAATTTGCAAGACTGGCTGCTCGACAACCAATTGAATTGCTCAGTATGAAATGATATGAGCTTCCAGCCCCTTTCTCCCGTCAAAAAAATGACACTGCTGCATGGTAAGAATGTGTAAACAATTTTATTGCCTAGTTAAAGCAGCGAGCAGTTAGAATTGAGAATCTGAAACTAATGTCATAGCATGGATATAATGCCTAGAAAGTTTACAGTGAAAATCTAGTTTGTATGATTGAACACTCACAGAAAGAACTTCAGAAGGTAAGAAAACATATTCAAGAGTTTAACGGGCAGAGAAAGAACAGGCAACTTGCTGGATCTAAATTGAGAGAAATGGAGTCAAATTGGGTATCCCTGGTCAGTAAGAATTATGAGATTGAACAGACTATTGTTCAACTAGAAAATGAAATCTATGTGGCCGGGTGCGGTGGCTCACGCCTGTAATCCCAGCACTTTGGGAGGTTGAGGCAGGTGGATCACGAGGTCAGGAGTTCAAGACCAGCCTGGCCAACATGGTGAAAGCCCGTCTCTACTAAAAATACAAAAAATTAACCGGGCGAGTGGCGGATGCCTGTAATCCCAGCTACTCGGAAGGCTGAGGCAGAGAATTGCTTGAACCCAGGAGGTGGAGGTTGCAGTGAGCCGAGACTGCGCCACTGCACTCCAGCCTGGGCGACAGAGCGACAGAGCAAGACTCCGTCTCAAAAAAAAAAAAAAGAAAAGAAAATGAAATCTATCAAATTAAGGATCAATATGGAGAAGCAAACAAAACATCCCATGAGACATCTGAAAAGACAATTTTATAGGTCAAAGAAAAGTTTGGCTTTCACAGAAGGGATGTGAACTTTCAATGAACTATGAAGGACAATAGCATCTTCCAGAAACCATTGATATTTAAATGTTTAGAAATCATAGACTGTGTGGGCCGGGTGCAGTGGCTCACGTCTGTAATTCCAGCACTTTGGGAGGCCAAGGCGGGTGGATCACGAGGTCAGGAGATCGAGATCATTCTGGCTAACGAGACCATCTTGGCTAACATGGTGAAACCCCGTCTCTACTAAAAATACAAAAAATTAGTCGGGCGCAGTGGCGGGCGCCTGTAGTCCCAGCTACTCAGGAGGCTGAGGCAGGAGAATGGCGTGAACCCGGGAGGCGGAGCTTGCAGTGAGCCAAGATCGCGCTACTGCACTCCAGCACTCTAGCCTGGGCGACAGAGCGAGACTCCGTCTCAAAAAAAAAAAAAAAAAAAAAAAATTAAAAAAAGAAATCATAGACTGTGTGGATGGTTGTAGTAATTCTATTTGTATATCCTAGGAAAATAAAAATGTCTAGCTTGATGGTTAAAAAAAAGAAAGAAAGAACTAAAATGTAACAGTGGTTGTCTTTGGTTTGTAGTCTATAGGCAACCAATCAATTTGTTCTTTTCAGTATTTTCCAAATTGTATTTAATGTGTATGTATTAACTTATAATTGGAACTATATATACTTTTTATAGTTAAGAAGTTAAATCATAATTTCTAAGTAAGTATTTTGGAAAACACTAATTTATACACATTATGTATTCTTCTTATCTGTTTCACTTAATCGAGAACCTCACCCCTCTACCCTTCCCCTATTTCATCTACTTTAAACCTACCTTAGTCATTTAATGCTTTTAGATTAATGGTGAAATGACACACTGGGGCCCAAGTCTTGATCTGATATTGCAGTTTTCAGAAAATAATGTCAAACCTGTCAATTGATTGAGATTAATCTGAGAGGGGATAGACCAAAAGTGTACCCTGTAGATATGGCTACAGAGTATTCTCAAAAAGTAACTAAGTTTGCTCCAGCACCTAAGAGAATGAGTGAGTCAATTAAACTCTATACTGGACATAACCAAAAACTATTCTTCCAGAACATAACCTGGAAGCTTTATTTAATTAACAATATTTTAAAAATATATATTTTTAAAAATTTAATTTTTGTGGGTACATAGTAGATGTACATGAAATGTTTTGAAACACGCATGCAAGGTGAAATAAACACATCATGGAGAATGGGGTACCCATCCCCTCAAGCACTTATCATTTGTGTTACAAACAATCCAATTACATTCTTTTAGTTATTTTAAAATACACAGTTAAGTTATTACTGACCATAGTCACCCTGTTGTGCTATCGTATAGTAGGTCTTACTCACTCTTCTTATTTATCTATTTTTACCAATTAACCATGCCCACCTAACCCACTCAGCCCCGAGTACCCTTCCCAGCCTCTGGTAACCATTCTTCTACAGTCTATGTCCATGAGTTCAATTGTTTTCATTTTTAGATCCCACAAATAAGTGAGAACATGTGACGTTTGCCTTTTTGTGCCCTGAAAGCTTTATTTTTAATAAAAATAAAATATCGGTTTTACTTTTCCCTTTCAAAAAATTAATACTGTACATGGTCAACGTGGAAAATTAGAAAACAAAACAAAGCTATAATGCAAAATAATTTTTAAAAGTTACCCCAGAAAAGTTTTTTTTTTTTAATCTTTTGGATACACTTTTAAAATATAGATTCCAAAGTTGTCTTCTTAACCAACTGAATCAAAATATCCAGGGTGGAACCCAGAAATCTGCATTTGTAAACCAATATGCCAGGTGAACTGGTGGTTCTATGTAGAGAAGACCCTCATTAAAATGTAGTCCACCTTGTGCAAAGCACCTACGGAGTGTATTACTAAAGATAAATTGATTGCATAATGTACACCCAGGTGCTCAATGAGTTATCTTGCTGTATAAGGTAATTTAGCTTTATATTCCCTTCTTGCTTACTGTCACTTGGACTTTTTACCTTCTTTTTGGATACTTTGGCCTAATACACCTATGGAAGCCATCTAAATAAAAAATGGAGACACAGCTGATATAGGATTATATGATGATTATTACTATTATGTTTTTTGGGAAATTGAGGCTTAGGAGGTGAGGTAACTTGCCTGAAGTCACACAAAGTGATTGGGACCATATTGAAACTAATTCTACTAATTCTGTTCTAAGTATATAAATACTGAAGTTTTAACGGTGGTTTCTCTATAGAAATAAAATAATTATGCTCTTAGGATTTGTTAACCTTAAATCATTGTATTACTTTTAGAAAAAATGAACAGCTTTGGTGGTGGAAGTTGTAGCTACTGACTGCACAGACTGCCCACAAAAACCAACCATAAAAGAGAAAACTCTCAGAAATGCTCGATCTTTGCTTAGCATCCAATGGGATTTGTGGTTACCCCATATGCATTGATATTTATCTGATAATCAGATATTGTGCCTGGGTTGACCTCCCTGTTTCCAGGACTTATTTATTGGATTCATTATCAGTAGCTTCAGCAGGGAACACCAAGGCAGTGATTGTTAAGCCTGAGGAAGTATTTATGGGTTTTTAAAATTATTATTAGCTGACACCTGGAATTAAACTATCTTAAAAAAGACCAGCAGGACACTCCAATTAATAGCAGATTCGAAATAAAATAGTAAAAATGCAAAATGATGACCAAAATTCTGAAAGTAGTCATTAGTCTGAAATTGAAGAATGCTGATCTTTAAAGTAAATTTTCATCATTATTCATGAGCTCTCTACACTTGAGATTTTGTGAATTTCTATGAAGTTTGGACTGTCTTGTTCCCAGGATAGAAATAGATCAAAGTGGGAGCTCACCCCATGAGGACAGTTTCGGAGTCAGGGAGTATTTAGTTCTAGATCAAGAGGTTGGAAGTGAAGTGTTGTCTTTTGGATAGGTAGAACCCAAATCAGAAAGAGTCAAAATAGTATAATTAGCACCAGGCAGGGAGAAGGCATAGGATAATTAAAGAAGGAATACAGAGGAGGAAGACCTTTGAGACAGAAAGAGGACTAGATGCAAAACATAAGGTGTAACAGAATGTTCATTTTTTGCTGGGCCCCACTGCTACCCATCTTAAAAAATAATAATAACAAAACGATAACAAAGAAAAACCCTATTCTTCAAATTTCCCTTGTAGCTAGGTAGGGCCACGAGCAAGTAGAAATGATATACGATTCTTACATTTCTTTTTTTTTTTCCTAAGACGGAGTCTCTCTCTGCACTCAGGCCGGAGTGCAGTGGCATGGTCTCAGCTCACCACAACCTCTGCTTCCTGGGTTCAAGCAATTCTCCTGCCTCAGCCTCCTGAGTAGCTAGGATTACAGGCATCCACCACCATATCTGGCTAATTTTTGTATTCCATGTGGACCAGTCTGGTCTTGAACTCCTGACCTCATGATCTGCCTGCCTCAGCCTCCCAAAGTTCTGGGATTATAGGCGTGAGCCACCGCGCCCGGCCAATTCTTACGTCTCTTTAAGAGGAAGAAGGCCCACCCTTCTTTGTTTCTCCATCCTGCTGTCTAGATGATGACAGGATTCCTGGAGTTCCAGCATCTGTCCTGGAACATAAGGATTAAAGCCACCTGTCCTGGAACATAAGGATGTGGACTAGAGAGAAGGGGCCTGGGCCTCTGATAATCTGATAACTTGCCATAACCATCTATCTCAAGACTTCTTTTACATGAGAAATAAATTCTGCATTGTGTAAGTCTCTACTGCATTGGATTTTTCTGTTATGTGTAGCCAAACTAATCTTGAATAATGTATTTCCAGAGCTGATATTCTCTGTGGTGGTGGCAGCTACCTGTTTACAAAACCCTTATCAACTCCTAATGTATTATTTTTCTTTATTGCCTGTTTCTTCCCACTAGACTTTTTAAGGGCAGGGACTTTTCTTGGCTTTTTGTATCCCCATCCCCTTGAACAGTGCTCACCATATAGTAGGGGTTCAGTAAATATTTTCTAAATGAATGAATGGTGCCTGGAATTGCAAACTGCAGTTTGCACTGCAAGGAGCGGGCACTGCTGATTCAAGAGTCACATTAGGAAGTATAACTTTTGCACCCATTAGTGTATAATGAAACACTGAATTCATACTGTCTCATACTTCTATGCCTTTGCATGAACTGTTGATATTGCCAAGAATGTCTTTTCCCCCTTGCCCACCAGACACACTACTACTTATTTCTAAAGTTTTCCCTTAATCATCGCCTTCTCCAGGAGACTGTCCCCCAGGCACCAGAAGTAGAGCTGATCTTTCTTTATTCAACTCTATATCCAATTCTTAATTGAATTATAGCACTTAGCACGCTGCATTACAACTAATTGTTTGTAGGTCTGCCTCTTAGACTGGATTCTGGGACCTGAAGGGTAAAGTATATGACTTACTTAACTCTGTGTTCTTAGGACCTAGCCTAATGCCTGGTTAATGGTCATACTCAGTGTATGTCTGCCAAGTTCTTAGTAAGACCACAGATCTGAGGATGTGATTTGAATCTGCTAGTGGGAAATAAAAACTGTAAAGACACTTTTGGATTACATGTTTAGTGGGAAACAAAACCTCAAGCTGCGTTGCACCAAGAGAAGGACAACCTGGATTCTGGTCCCAATCCTGGAGCTTCCTACTCAGCAACCATAGCCTCTTTGAACATCTGACCCCTCATCTATAAACTGGAACATAAAGACCTCACAGGACTGTTGTGAAGCTCAAGTCAACAACTGTGGACAAAAGCTCTTTTTGTAAACCATACTATTAGGCAAGAACAAACTTAAAACTGTCCAAGTGGAGTGTTTGTCATTTTTAAGACAACAATAATTCCCATAAAATTCTCCTCCCAGTTCTCTAGGCACATAGATAAATATGCAGTAGTTTTGGTCTGCTCTCTATTCTTATATCTTGAAAGAGCCTCTGTGAAGCTGGAGCAGCTTTCAAATTTTGAGGCCCCTTATCTTGAATCAGTCTTCTTCCCTTTGACATAGCTTGTCATAGGGATTCATATGTATTTAGGATTAATATTTACAATAAGGCCTTTCCCTACCCTTTGAAAATTCTACGCCAAACAGCAGCCAAAATCTGAGGCCTTTTCGTGCTTGAAACTTGGGCTAAATGGCTCCAGCATGTGGAAGACTCCTCCTCTCAGCCTCTCAAAATTGGGCCCCTTCAGAGTATGATAAGAAACATAGCCGGCCGCAGTGGTTCATGGCTGTAATCCCAGAACTTTGGGAGGCCAAGACGGGCAGATCACTTGAGGTCAGGAGTTCGAGACCAGCCTGCCCAACGTGGCTAAATCCCTTCTCCACTAAAAATATGAAAAATAGCCAGGCATGGTGGCGGGCGCCTGTAACCCCAGCTACTTGGGAGGCTGAGGCAGCAGAATCACTTGAACTCAGGAGGCGGAGGTTGCAGTGAGCCAAGATTGAGCCACTGTACTCCAGCCTGGGCGACAGACCAAGACTCCATCTCAAAAATAAATAAATAAATAAATAAATAAAAAGAAAAAGAAAAAGAAAGAAAGAAAGAAACAGCATCACACTCATTTTGTTTTGCTCTGATCCTTTGAGTCTTACTTTGATTTGCTCTAGTAGGCTAAAGAATTTAACAAGTCAGCCAATGGATTCTGAGTTCTGAGGGGCAGTCATGATTTAGTGGGAAGGGTGTATAAACAGACAGGGGAAGATTGCAATGAAGAGGTGCTTTCTTTTTTCTTTTTTTTCTTTTTTCTTTTTTTTTGAGATGGAGTCTTGTCCTGTCACCAGGCTGGAGTGCAGTGGCATGATCTCGACTCACTGCAACCTCTGCCTCCAGGTTTCAGGTGATTCCCCTGCCTCAGCCTCCCAAGTACCTGGGGCTACAGGCATGCACCACCATGCCCGGCTAATTTTTAATATTTTAGTAGAGATGGGGTTTCACCATGTTGGCCAGGATGGTCTCAATCTCCTGACCTCGTGATCTGCCCACCTCGGCCCCCCAAAGTGCTGGGATTACAGGCGTGAGCCACCACGCCCGGCCAGAAGGGGTGCTTTCTAATTGCTACCCTTAGCACTCAGGGATGTTTTCTTGGACCTCACCCAGAGCTATACGTAGGATCAAATGGAAATATGGGATCATTAACTCAGCCCTGGAATGCAGTCTAGCAGCACTGATGAAGCAGTTGCCACAGTCTGATTCCTCTGGGCTGGCTGCACACAGAGTCTGTGTTGTTGTTGGGAGATCATCAGCACTTTGCAAGTTTCTCCAGTGCTCCTACAGCTTCTGTTCTCACGATGGTTGTGGCTACCTTTTCCCATTTCCCTTATGGGGCCTATACTATTTCAAGTTTGCCTTCTGGACTGGGAAGTCTTCCCTTCCAGCTCACAGGTGGCCCCATCAACACTGGAATAGCTATGGCCTTCAATTTTTCAGACTTCTACCTCTGCTCCATCCAGATTACTACTACCACACATACCACATTCAATCTTACTTCCTCATTTCTTTCCTACACTAATGCCCCCACCTGGAATGCTCTTCTCTTGTTAATCTTAAATCATGCTTTCATACCCAGTTCTCAAGTGACATCTCACTTTAGTTCAACTTTTCTCAAACTCCTACTATCTATTATGAAGTAGGCATTGCATTAGATTATGGGGCCACAAGGTCAATGATACACAAACATGGTTTCTGACCTCACAGAATTCACATTCTTGGAGAGAAGAAAGACAAGAAAACAAATGGAATACAATGTGATCAGAGAAATCACCTAGTGGTATGGGAAATAGAGATGCCTGGGAGAATTTAGGGCAATTTATATATTTTCTATGAAAACTTCCTTGAACTATTCAATATACCCATGTGTATTTCCCAGGAACTCTTAATATGTTTGAAGTCACTTAGCTTAGTTCATGTTATTTTTGTGTCTCAACCAGATTTCAGGCCCTTGTGTTTAAGAACCATGTTCTTTTGTATCCCACCCATTGTAAGTGACATTTCATAATACTTATCTGGCTTAATAGTTGGTTGCTTGCTTTGGGGTAGAATGGAGTTGGAGAAAAAGCTTTGGTTGGGGAACCAGGAAACACTGGGTTCTAATTTTAGTAATGGCATTTGCTAGTGGTAGACTTTGGCAAGACTATTAGCCTAAGTCTCAGTTCTTCTTAAAATGGAGATAAGAACATTTTTTTCACAAGTTGTTATGATTTAATTAGATAATTTAAGTAAAGTGCCTTGTTTTAAAGTAAAATTCTCTTTCTTCCTCCTCTATTTTCTGAGAGGACTGTTCTTTGTGTCTCTCCACAGCTAAAGTGGCCATATTTTTACAAATGAAAAATCTGGACACTAGCTTTGAAAAACTTTTTTCCAGTTTGTGAATTTATTCATATAGAAAGTCTTACAAAAACATAAAAATTAAACCTCATCTAGAGCTTGCTTCTTGAGGACAAGGATCATGTCTCTTTTGTTCAACATTGTAACAGTGCTTATCTCATAATAGGTATTCAACAAAAATCCAAGGATAGAACGAATACATTGATAATAGTAAATTTATATAAAAAGGATTATAAGAATTCACTAAAATCGGTTTCAAATATCAGAATAGGTCAGGCATGATGGCTCATGCCTGTAATTCCAGCACTTTGGGAGGCCGAGGTGGGTGGATCTCTTAAAACCAGGAGTTCGGGACCAGCCTGGCCAACATGGTGAAACCCCGTCTCTACTAAAAATACAAAAATTAACCAGGTGTGTTGATGCACGCCTGTAATCCCAGCTACTTGGGAGGCTGAGGCAAGAGAATTGCTTGAACCAGGGATGAGGAGGTTGAGGTGAGCAGAGATTATACCACTGCACTCCAGCCTGGGCAACAGAGCAAGACTCTGTCTCAAAAAGAAATAAAATAAAATACAATAAAATATCAGAATATTTGAAATTTAGACTGTCTCAAAATATCCAAATCAAAACTGTATACTCTTGGCTTCAATATGACTGCCTGTGGCACGAACCCACTGGCTTAGAGGAGCTTGATTGAGGACGATTGGCAGTAAGATTCCACACTGAAGGCAGTTGCCCCTGACAGGGAAGCGGGGCAGCTGCAAGCAGGATAGGTGGAGAAATGGTAGTTTCACACAGTGAAGTCTAAAAATGCCTCAAAATATTGATTTTAGAGAGGAACAGGAAGAGGGACACATATCTAGCCAACTCTTCCTGAAAAATAAAAACTGAGGCTTTGACTCATTGGCAGGGGACAGGTAGCACCACATTTCTCCAATATTTTCTGTTTTTTTGAAATACTTTTATACACATTCTGTCATTTGATCTCTACAATAACTGTGTAGACTAGGTAATTCAGTTCAATAACATTTGAGCATTTTCTAGGTCCTAGTTACTGTCCTTAGTACTATGGGACATGAATACGAATGTCATTGTTCTTTTGCTATAATAATAATTACCATGTATTGGGCTCTAACTACTTGCCAGGCACTATACTAAGTTTCATTATTTGTTTTTAAAATATATCATCACATTTATTCCTCAAATAATCTATGATATTGCTTTTTGTTTGTTTGTTTTGCTTGTTTTAGACATAAAGAAACTCATGCTTAGAGATATTAATAACTTGCCAAGGTCACATAGTTAAGAAGTCATATTAACACATAAATAAAAAGTAAGACATGGAACTCTAACCTGGGTTTCCGTGACTTCAAAGCCCTTGTTCTCTCAACAGGTTACCAAAAGATGATAGTAGTAATTTGGCTAACAGTTGATCAACGCTAGAAATGTGTCTCGAATCCCATATGAAATAAAATAGAATATACGTTTAAATAATAAAAATGTTGTAGTCCTTGCAAAATAGGCATTTCTTACACCAACTTTTTTTTTTTTTTTTTTTTGACACAAGATCTTGCTCTGTTGCCCAGGTTGGAGTGCAGGGGCATAATCATGGCTCACTGCAGCCTTGACCTCACTGCAGGCTCAAGCAATCCTCCCGCCTCAGCCTCTCGAGTAGCTGGGACCACAGGTGCACACCACTACACCTGGCTAATTTTTTTATTTTTTGTAGATACAAGGTCTCACTATATTGCCCACACAAGTCTCGAACTCCTGTACTCAAGCGATCCTCTCGCCTTGGCCTCCCAAAGTGTTGGGATTACAGGCGTAAGTCACTGTGTCCAGCCTCTTACACCAACTTTTGTGGACAGCCATTTGGCATTACATATCAAAATTTAAAATGCTTAACCCTTGAACTAGCAATTCTACCTTTGTAATTATTGAGTGACTCTAAATAGGCAAATATAGCGTTTTAGGCTGGGTTCTTCCTGAAACAGTCGCTGAGACAAGGCAATGAGTATAAGTAGTTTATTTGGACAGTGACCCCAGAATCACTGGTGAAGGAGTAGGGAAATGAGAAAGTGAAAGGAAGGAAGACCATACACAATGCAAGGTTACTAATGTGGGAAAGTGAGGCTCAATCCCACTCAAAGAGACTATATAAAATTTGTCTCAGGCCGGGCGCGGTGGCTCATGCCTGTAATCCCAGCAATTTGGGAGGCTGAGGCGGGTGGATCACCTGAGGTCAGGAGTTTAAGACCAGCCGGACCAACATGGTGAAACCCTGTCTCTACTAAAAATACAAAAAATTAGCCGGGTGTGGTGGCGGGTGCCTGTTATCCCAGCTACTCAGGAAGCTGAGGCAGGAGAATCACTTGAACCCAGGAGGTGGAGGTTGTAGTGAGCCGAGATCGCGCCATTGCACTCCAGCCTGGGCGACAAGAGGAAAACTCTGTCTAAAAAAAAAAAATTGCCTCAGCGGTGCCTTACCCAAGGAAGTTGGGATATTTACAAATTCCTATCCATCATTGGATGGTGGGCTGCTGGGGAGAGGGGGTTGTTAATGCCTTATACCCACCTGTGGACCAAGCTCTCTCCTACCACTGAGAAAGCCTAAGGCATAGTCACAGGTGGTCGAAGTAAAGATTTCACTATGTTTAAGGAAACAATGAGTGCCAAGGGACTATCAGTGGGGCACCCACAGTATCTGTTGTAGTAGATTAATGTACAAAGGTGTTAGTTGGGTCATTGTTTGTAACAGCAAAATACTATAAACAACTGAAATATATTTTACTTCAGAAGGGAGGGGTTAAGGTTGCCTAAACAACCTACGACAAAGAGAAGTGATTTCTTTTAAGTTTATTCAAAAACTTAAACCCAGGGGTCCCTCACTAAGTCTGGAGTATCAGGAAAATCCTCTTTGGGAAAGTGACAATAATCAAGTATATGCTTTGGGGAGGGAATGCTGGAGGGAAACAGTCCAAGGAGAGGAAATGGCATTGCTAAAGCCCTAGCGAAAAAGAGGCTAATGTGGCTGGAATAGAGAAAGAAACAAGGAAGACTGGCTTCCTGAGATTTAAGGGATAGGCAAGGGCCAGCGTAAGTGGTACCTTGTGGGATTTGGGACTTGATACTGGGGACAATGAGAAGCTATAGAGGGGTTTAAGTTTTTGCAGCACTACATCAGGGTAGTGTGGGATAAAAATTAAAAAAAAATTTTTTAAAAAGTTTTTGCCACAGATTTTTAGAATGATGGCTCTGGCTGCAGAATAAAGAAATAGGAACCCACAGTACACTACATAGCCTCCAAGTTCTTTGATGGTTTCAAGTGAAGAATATCAGGTTGTCAGGAATGTATCCGAAGCTTGGATTATTTAACATGCTGATTATTGTTGTATTTAAACAAAAAAATTGATATATTCTTTTCAAATAATAAGAGATACCTTTAACTTTTATTACCTAATATGACTCAACAAAGGATTTTGTTAATGAGAATTTTTAAACTGTTCTAGAATTTTTTTTTTTTTTTTTTTTTTGAGGTGAAATCTTGCTTGCTCTGTCACCCAGGATGGAGTGCAATGGCACGGTCTTGGCTCACTACAACCTCCACCTCCCAGGTTCAAGTGATTCTGCTGCCTCAGTCTCCCAAGTAGCGGGGATTACAAGCGTGCACCACCATGCCTGGCTAATTTTTGCATTTTTAGTAGAGACAGGGTTTTGCCATTTTGGCCTGGCTGGTCTCGAACTCCTGACCTCAAGTGATCCCCTTGCCTCAGCCTCCCAAAGTGCTGAGATTACAGACATGAGCCACCGCACCTGGCCCTAGAATTGTTTTTATACATAGGAAAGACTTTTCATGAGTTTTAAAAAATTAATATTCCATATATAAAGATGACAACTGAAGGACTTTGAATTAAAATAAAGCTAATTATTCTATTTATATACTGTAAAATATTTAAATTTACCTTATTAATGTTCAGTCAACTCAATTTGAATAAATAAATCTTTATCAAACAATTAAACCTATTTTCAACTCAATTGAGTTTCTCTAAACACTTAAATTGCATTTATAAATTCAATACATTTTCTTTTCTTTTTCTTTTTCTTTTTCTTTTGAGACGGAGTCTCACTCTGTCCCCCAGGCTGGAGTGTAGGGGTGCGATCTCGGCTCACTGCAAGCTCTGCCTCCTGGGTTCATGCCATTCTCCTGCCTCAGCCTCCCGAGTATCTGGACCACAGGCGCCCACCACCACACCCAGCTAATTCTGTTTTTGTATTTTTAGTAGAGACGGGGTTTCACCGTGTTAGCCAGGATGGTCTCGATCTCCTGACCTCGTGATCTGCCTGCCTCGGCCTCCCAAAGTCACAGGCGTGAGCCACTGCGCCCAGCCCATTTTATTTGCTTTTTAAGCACTTTAAATAGTTGGCCTCATAAGCAAAACCTTTCTAAGTTCTTAAGTTCTTTTAAATATTGGAATACTACTTATAAACAGTAAAATTATTTTATAAGCCTAAAATCAATTACTCAATTACATATTTTTAATTGTGAATTGGAAGGTCAAGTGTCAGATTATCTAAAATGCAAAGTTATCTAAAATTATAAATAGTACTTTTTAAGAAGACATGCCTAAATTAATATAATACTCAATTTATTTAAACACCACCTATCTCAAATACAACAAGAGTCTCTGAAAGTATCATTGGAGATACAGATTATCTGAGGTATGGTGTCACAATTCTGATTCAGAGGTAGCAAGTTCTTAGAGTCTTTGGTTGTTGAGGCCTTTGATTTGTAACAGGAGGAGTAAAAACATTTCATGGATAGTACAAATAAGACCATGGAAACCTGCAAACAGAATCTTTCTTTGATTACAAATGAAGTGAATAAATAGAAACATATGAAAATCCTGGCTCCTCTGTGATCACAGAGCAGCTGATTTTTTCTGGGTTAATCTACAAACATAAAAACTATTTAAAAAATAAATGCATGTATTTGCTTCATTGTTATAGAAATACCTCTTAAATGTTCTAGATAGTGAAGATGTAAAGGTCAGTAGTCCAAAACAGACTTTTGGTAAAAGGTAAAATATGCACCAAGAGAAAGAAAAGGAAGCAAATTCTCTGAGCAAAGGATTCACTACAGAGCTAGAATGTTAACGTGCTGCTGATGAGATCAAGGTGTTTATCAAGTCTCTATCAGTTATGTCAAACTATCTCACTTATGTAATCAAGGTGACTAGGATGTAATGGCCAGAAGTTTACTGAATTACATTTTTAACTTTAGATTTTTTTATTTTATTTCTGAGATTTCCATTTGGTTCTTTTTTCTTGCTTTAGAGATTCATTTCTCTGTTGAAATTGTTTCTCTTTCTATTCATTCATTTATATCTTCTCAAATTCCTTGAATACATTTATAGTAGTTTATTAATGTCCTTGTACACTAATCCATCTGGGTCATTTGCTTTTATTGACCTTTCTTTCTCCTTTGATTTTTAGCACATTGCCTGTGTCATCTTAAATTTTTTAATTTTTAATTTCTGCCTGCAAGATATTGTTTAAAAAAACATAGACTCAATGTGTGCCTGTAGTCCCAACTACTTGGAAGGCTGAGGCAGGAAGATCACTTGAGACCAGGAGTTGGAGACCAGCCTGAGCAACATAGCGAGAGAACCTGTCTCAAAACAAAACAAAACAAAACATGCCACTAGCCAACCAAATTATGCACTGAAGTATATAATTTAACACCCTCCTACCGCCGACCCAGGACATGCCTTTTTTTTCTGTCAAGAATCTAAGGAGCTGATCACTTTGATTAAATCAATAGTTGAACTGGTCAGGGATGGGCTGCATCTTTAATTAGTTCCATCTCATCTTTGGTTTCAAATGTCTCGAGGGAAATACAGATTTTATGTATAATAGAGGGTTTCAATTTTATGCTCTGTCACACGCTGAGCCAAAATCCTGCTGCTGGATCTTCCCGTCTTCCAGGATGACTCAGTGTGTGGGGGCAACAGCACCTTGAGCTGACATACTCAACAAGGTTGAAAGGCTGAAGAGTCAGCCTGGGTAACAGAGCAAAGTGGCAGCTTACCCTGGCCACAAACCCCTACTGCTGTCACTTTCTTGTTCCCTTCTCCTCCAATAAGGACTTTAAATGCCAAATACATACAGATGATCCTATATGGTTTTGATTTACTTCGTTGTCTCTCTATTTACGAATCCAAGGAAACTGGGGTTACCAGCTCAGCAGAATGAAGTTGTTTATGGACCAGAGATTTTGTGTCTTGGGCTGCATATACCCAGAGCCATTGTTCTTGAGCCATTAAGGACCACTCGTAGCTCTTTTAAAATGATGTGATAGATTGAATTATTATTCCAATGCTTCATGACCTTCCTGTATTAGCATTCTCCGTCTATATCCTTACCACATAACTCTTTAGTGTCTTTCACATGACTAAGCAGAGGATACCTCTCCTCCTCCCAACTAATGATGTGCTTGGCCTTGTAACTTGTTTTGGTCAATGAGATGTGGGCCAAAGTGACAACTGTGCCAGTTCCAGGGCAACATATCAAGGGGCATCTTACGTTTCTGCTTACTTTCTTAGACTCCAGTGACCCTTCGTGAGAAGAGCATGTCTGAGGTAGCCACTGGTCCAAGGAGAATGAGGAAATATGTAGAGTAGCCTTGAACCTAATCAGCAGTCTGAAGTCAAGACCAGTGGATTCCAGCCAAGCATAGCAAAGCCACAGCCAATCTATAGAACTATGAGAGGGGAAATAAATATTTGTGGCTATAAGCTATTGAGAGTTTAAACTTGATTGATAGGCAGCAAAAACTTTCAAATCAATGGTTCTTATTAAACATTTTGCTTTTGTTTTGTTTTTTTTTTTTTTTTTGTTTGTTTGTTTTTTTGAGACGGAGTGTCACTCTCTTCCATGCTGGAGTGCAGTGGTGCAATCTCGGCTCACTGCAACCTCCACCTCCCAGGTTCAAGCCATTCTCCTGCCTCAGCCTCCGGAATAGCTGGGATTACAGGTGCCTGCTACCACGCCTGGCTAATTTTTGTATTTTTAGTAGAGATGGGGTTTCACCATGTTGGCCAGGATGGTCATGAACTCCTGATCTCAAGTGATCTGCCTGCCTTGGCATCTCAAAGTCCTAGGATTACAGGCATGAACAACTGCACCAGCCCTTATAAAACATTTTTTAAAAGTTTATGCTGATCTGGCTCTATTGGATTGACTAGATAGCTCATATTTACTGCCTAATTGACTTGGACATTATTTTTAGAGCCATATTTGGCTATCTCCACAATTATTATGATCATTCTAATAAAAGATTTAAAATAACTGCAATAATCAGGATGTTTGGATTTTGTATATTTAATTCTAAGGCAGTTTAATAAGTATGCATTCACGATAAAAGTTTCCCTCAATTGTTTTACATTTTTCCTATTGTTAAAAAGGCTTTTCAAATAATGGTTTTATCTCAGAATCAAAAGGCATTATATTAACTGAACATCTACCAGGCATGTGGAAAGCATAAATATATACATATACAATCTCTTTATTTAAAAACAAATTATTTTTAAGATTTGTTAATACTTTCACAAGGCAGAAAGTTGTTTTTTGTTTGTTTTTCATTTTGTTTTCGTTTGTTTTTTTTTTTACCTCAACCTCTGCCTGCAGGGTTCAAGCGATTCTCCTGCCTCAGGCTCCTGAGTAGCTGGGACTACAGGCGTGTGCCACCCCACCTGGCTAATTTTTGCTTTTTTTTTTTTAGTAGAGACAGGCTTTCACCATAGTGGTCAGGCCGGTCTTGAACTCCTGACCTCAGGTGATCCGCTGGCCTCTTCCTCCCAAAGTGCTGGGATTACAGGCATGAGCCACTGTGCCCAGCCTCTTAAGGTAAAAAGTTTAAAACACTAAAAAGAGAATTAACTGAAAAGATTTCTTCTTGCCCTGTTTTCTGGTTGCCTGGTCCACAGGCAATTATTGTTACCAGCTTTTTTTAATATTCTTCCAGTGATATTAAAAGTACATACAAATACACATTTATATGTATATATTCTTTTTCCTTGAATTTTTTTTTTTTTAGTTAATGCAGTGCTAGAATATCATATAAACAGTTCTGTATCTTGTCTTTTTTTTTTTCACTTATGTTTTCAATGAATTTTTTTTTTAATGGTTGCCTTGTGGTATGGTTGAAATGAAATATATCTTAAAGATTGCTCTACAGTAGCACAGTTTCTTCATTCTTTTATTTTATTTCCCCGTATTTGAGTAAATCTGTCTTTAGTGGGATTGCTGGGTCAAATATACAATGGTAAAGTCTCACAATAGAGTATGTCATCTCATTCCGTCTTTATAACAACATTACGAGGTGAGAGTTGTCATTATTTTCTTTTTAAATATGGGAAAACAGGAGCTTACAGAAGTTAAATAACTTTCGTAGAGTCATGAGGCTAAGAAGCTGCTGCAGAGACAATCAATCATTTCATCAGACTTCATGCTTTAAACCACTATTCTGATTATGGTTTCTCCATGCAATAATCCATGTATACATCCCTTTGGTTTAACTCACTTGTCTGATAACAGGCTCTATGCTTGTCTTGGCTTAAGTTATTTCCTGGCACAGGACAGTTCTGTAGAAAGCAGATGAACCAGGCCTCTCAAGCAAAAACCAGTAGCAGAAAATCACTTCTGCGATGAGAATGAGCTCTTTTATTTTGACTCACAGAAACCAACACCAATTTGGGAAATGAATTCTACTTTTTTCTCCTTTTTTAAACTTTTTTTTTTTTTTCCATAGAGATGGGGTCTTCCTGCCCAGCCAGGAAATGAATTTTAGAATATAATGCAGTTATAACTAATTCACATAATTTTTAGTCCTGGCAAGGTGGCTCACGCCTGTAATCCCAGCACTTTGGGAGGCCGAGGTGCGAGGATCACTTCAGGTTAGGAGTTTGAGACCAGCCTGGCCAACATGGTGGAAACCCGTCTCTACTAAAAATACAAAAATTAGCTGGGTGTGGTAGCACGCGCCTGTAGTCCCAGCTACTTGGTAGCCTGAGGCAGGAGAATCGCTTGAACCTGGGAGGCCGAAGTTGGCAGTGAGCCCATATCACGCCGCTGTACTCTAGCCTGGGCGACAGAGCAAGACTCTGTCTCAAAAGAAACAAAAACAACTAATTCACATAAGTTTTAGAATAAACTTTATAATCAAACCCATATGTCAAAATAACATATTTGACAAAAAAAAAGAAGAAGCAACAACAAAAAATAGACATTCAAACCATGGCAGCGTGTAAAATAAACAATCTTACAAGCCCCACCAAATATATGATATACAGTACATTTGCTTTTTCCCCATGACACTTCCACTCTGTCACCCTTCATTAAGCAACATTATATTTTACTTAGGCACACAAAGCAGACAACTCTTTTTTTTTTTTTTTTGAGACGAGTCGTGTTCTGTTGCCCAGGCTGGAGTGCTGGAGTGCAGGTGGCGTGATCTCAGCTCACTGCAACCTCTGCCTCTTAAGTTCGGGTTCAAGTGATTCTCCTGCCTCAGCCTCCAAGTAGCTGGAATTACAGGCGTTCACCACCGCGCCCGGCTAATTTTTTTTTTTATTTTTAGTAGAGACGGGGTTTTGATATGTTGGCAAATAATATTTACCTGTTATATATTATATATTTGCCTGACCTCAAGTGATCTGCCTGCCTAGGCCTCCCAAGGTGCTGGGATTACAGGCGTGAGTCACGGTGCCCCACCCTGGTTTAATTTCTTATCTCACCCAGTTGACTATGAGCTCCTTGAAAGCATGGGCCACACTGAATGAACAAATAAAAGAACGAACAGAAGCAACTTTTTTCCCAAGAGTATCTTTTATTCTCTTTCTTTCTCTCAATACGTGTAAACAAATACACACACACACACACACACACACACATTATATTCCAGAGAATACTATACATTTTATAAATAAAATTTGTTATGAAATAATATTTTTGGAAGTTTTCTATTAGCTTAGACTTTTTATTCTCTATTTCTAGAGAGAGACCCCAGATGATAATATATAATAATGCACATTATTATGTATATAATTAGTTATGAGTTCATGTTTTGGAGGTTAGTATTCATTTGTTGCTTCGTCTTTTGCTTTTTTCATCTATATCTGGAAGGAGATGCCAATAGTTAAGATAAATATATGGGAGCAAAACTTAAAATTAAGAACTATTGTTCACTAAATCATATTTTTCTGCAAACGAGTGAAAAGATTGCTGGCAAAATATATTTTCTAAGTCTTAAAATGATGAACTGGTTTTTGGAATTTGGTTATCACGCATTTGAATTGTGAGCCAGGGTCCTTTCCTGATAATCACTATCTCTAAACTCCATAATACCAAGTTCAACCTCCACTCTAAGTTCTCAACTAATGTTGCATTTGTCTGTTCATACTTTTGGAGGATAACAATGGACAAGCAAGGTGAAATTGAAATCAGGGCCTGGATCAGTCAACAAATATTCATTGAATATCCACTACATGCCAATTTTAGAGCCTGGTTTAGAGCCAACATTAGAATGGCTTGATTCTTGCCGTAGCTATCTTTCTAAGCCACAGACTTTAAAAACTAATGCTTTGAATTATACAGCATCTCGACTGTTCTTTAAAGCAAGTCCATGCACATGAAAGGATGAATGTGACACCTTGAGTTTAAAATGCAAGTTAGTGGGGGCACTGTGGCTCATTCCTGTAATCCCAGTGCTTTGGGAGGCTGAAGCAGGTGGATCACCTGAGGTCAGGAGTTCTTCGAGACCAACATGGCCAACATGGTGAAACCCAGTCTCTACTAAAAATACAAAAATTAGCTGGGAGTGATGGTGGGCACCTGTAATCCCTGCTACTCAGGAGGCTGAGGCAGGAGAATTGCTTGAACCCAGAAGGCGGAGGTTGCAGTGAGTCGAAATTGTGCTACTGCACTCCAGCCTGGGTGACAGAGCAAGAATCCGTCTCAAAAAAAAAAATAAATAAAATATAAATAAACAAATAAATGCAAGTAATTAATATTAAATAGATACATATGCACACGTGTATTATGTTTTTGTAAAAATAAAAAAAAAAAGATTTACACTTCCCAGTCAGAAAGGTGGTGAAATTAAAGAAACAAAAAAAAGCTGTACATATTGTGTTTATGTGTATGTTCATTGAAAAAGGCATGGAAGAATAGATATTAAACTGTGAGCAGTGGTTACCTTATGGCCAAGGGCAGAGAGAGGGAATTTTCATTTTTAATTTGTGTACTTGTATTTGAATTCTTTAAAATAAGCATGCATTACTTTTGTAGTTATAAAACACGTAAATAATAATGTTGCAGGGAGCAGTGGCTCACTCCTGTAATCCCAACACTTTGGGAGGCCAAAGTGGGAGGATTGCTTCAGCCCAGGAGTTCAAGACCAGCCTGGACAATATGCCAAAACCCCATCTTCTATCAAAAATACAAAAAACTAGCCAGGTGTAGTGGTGCAGGCCTGTGGTCCCAGCTACTCAGGAGGCTGAGGTGGGAGGATCCCTTGAGCTCCGGAGGCGGAGGTTGCGGTGACCTGAGATCGCACCACTGTACTCTCCAGCCTGGGTGACAGTGAGACCCTGTCTCCAAAAATAAAAAAAGTTTATATAAGTAGACTACATATTTCTAGCAAGAATGAATAAATGTATATGCATATATAATATATAACAGGTAGATATTATTGCTGCATATTATCTACACACACTGGGTTTACACATAAAAGGGGGAAATTCTACCTGCTGACAGTGCTCAATAACTATTTGATTTTAAAGGGATTGGCTCTCAATTTTTATTTCCTTTTTTTTTTTTTTTTTGAGACGCAGTCTGGCTCTGTTGCCCAGGCTGGAGGGCAGTAGCACGATCTCAGCTCAGTGCAACCTCTGGGGCCCAAGTGATCCTCCCACCTCAGCCTCCCAGAGTGCTGGGATTACAGGCATGAGCCACGGCGCCCAGTCTATAAATTTTAAAGGAGTTGCTGGGATTACAGGCATACACCACCACACCCAGCTAATTTTTTGTATTTTTGGTAGAAGACGAGGTTTTGCCATGTTGGCCAGGCTGGTCTTGAACTCCTGAGCTCAAGCGATCCACCCTCCTGGGCCTCCCAAAGTGCTGGGATTACAGGCATGAGCCATGGCACCTGGCCTATGTCCTTTCTACTTTCGTGTTTAGTATCCACATTTCTGTCTTTCTAATGATATAAAAAATTTACATGAGAAGAGTTATTGATTAGATAGAACAGAGGTTTCTAAAATTTAAATTAAATTAAAAATTTAATTAACTTTTTGGTAATTATTACCACTCCCAGGCTGAGAGATTTTTTTAAAGGAGGAAGTAACTCCTCTTGTAAATACTCTGTGAACCAAGGGAAGGGTATAGTTATTTTCCTCAAAAACAATGGAAATGCTTCATATTCTGCAGAAACACAATAATTAGTGTATTTGATTATTGAAAATAGTTCTGGGATACCACTGGTTCCTGGACAAATGTAGTACTTTTTCACATTACTACATGAGATTATGATTGAGGTATACATTTCATGAAGGTATGGCTAAGGGGCTATCTTGTTCACCACTGCACCTAGTAGAGATAGGAAATAACGGGCTTAATGTTGGTGGAAAGTAAATTCGTTGCATATTCTGATGAAAGAACTGGCAGTGGAAATCTGAGAGAAGTTTTGTGCACTTATTTGTATTTAAAATTCTAGTTATCTAGTTTGTGCCCTGTCCTGAGTATTTAAAGAAAAAATATGCTTGTTACAGTACAGCACATGATTCGAATAAGATTGCTAGTCACTTGAGTTTTCCATGTCATTTGTGGGGACATAGGTTTGTTGATTGATGTGCTAAGATATATTAATTGTTTACTCTGTATATAGTCTGTGAGGGATACAATAAAAGCCAAATCAGAGCTTTGGAGCCTTTTTTTTTTTTTTTAAGAAGTTCACTTTGCTGTTAAAAGAAAGTTAAAAACTGTAAAACGCAGACATTTCTATAATGAAATTCACCTTTAAAATGAAAAGAAAATGAACAGAGGACTATTTCACCCTGGTCATTTCCCTCCAGAAAATAAAACCTTTGGACGTTATTAGTTGAAACTTTCTAGTATATCTAAATAGCACCACTAACAATAGTGTGAAATTATTGAGATTATAAATACTTATTCAACAATACTTCTTAGCTTCAAATGAGGGAAGACTAGTTTTCCTCCCCAGGTTTTACTTTTCATTCATGTGTGATATCATGCTAAGAAAAAAATGGAAAATACATGTCAAAACTTAACCTTTGCAGCACACTTTATGCAGTTCATTACCTTTCAATTATACAACAATAAAGATGCTAAAAAACTCAAAGAAACAAAAAGAAGAAATGAAAATGTTACTTTATATGGGACAAGTAAAGAGTAGTTTGTTTGTTTATTTTTTGAGAGAGAGTTTCACTCTGTCGCCCAGGCTGGAGTGCGGTGGCGCGATCTCGGCTCACTGCAACCTCTGCCTCCCGGATTCAAGTGATCGTGCCTTAGCCTCCCAAGTAGCTGGAATTACAGGCGGCCGCCACCATGCCCGGCTAAGTTTATTTTTTAAGAGCAATTTCTTCTGGGAAGCAACAAATTATCTCTCAAATGCCTAGTAGCCTACATAAGGCAATGGAAAAGCAATTTTAGGTAATTGACACTTTTTTTTTTGAGACGGACTCTCGCTGTCACCAGCCTGGAGTACAGTGGCGTGATCTCGGCTCACTGCAACCTCCACCTCCCGGGTTCAAGCGGTTCTCCTGCCTCTGCCTCCCTAGTAGCTGGGACTACTATAGGCGCACGCCACCACGCCCAGCTAATTTTTGTATTTTTAGTAGAGACCGGGTTTCACCATTTTGGCCAGGATGGTCTCGATCTCTTGATCTCGTGATCCGCCCGCCTCGGCCTCCCAAAGTGCTGGGATTACAGGCGTGAGCCACCGCGCCCAGCCCGTAATTGATACATTTTAAAAGCTTATATTTAGGTCAATATCGCTACTCAATGAAAAAATTACGTTTGGTTTGTGTTATGTCGCAGCTCCACGGTGAACTTTTTGAAAGCTTTGTGTTCTGCGAGCATCATTTCCAACCTGGGAAGAGAGCCCCACAAGTTTAAAACAAAAGTGCATGCGCGAGTGTGTTTTCCTACGTGCCCCCATTAGTGTAGGCTAAGGAGGCTCTTTCACAGTGGAGATATTAGGGTCCAGCTGGGTGTGGCTGTTGTGAAAACCTCTTCCTAGAGCTCAGAGTGGGCTCCTTAAAGAGCTCCTCCAAATCCCCAAGGAAAAAGCCTTTCACACTTAACCTCTAAATAAAAGGCATTTTCCTGGGGATTCAAGTCAGGCAAGCTCGCCTAGGTATTTTTGTGGGTGTGGGAAGCGGCGTGCTGGAATAAACACTCCAGCAGTGCTTTCCGAAGTTCCGGGTAAATTCGGCACCTCCCTCCTACTTCCCAGTTCCCAGAGGAGCAGCTGCACCCGCCCTGGCTCTACAGAGCACCTCAGACGCTAAGGGAGACGGGATGCGACGGCAGAAAGCCTCCGCTCCCTCCAGCCCCCACCGTCGGTAGCAGCTACGGGGCAGGCGGGAGGAAAGATGATTGACAGGCCTGCTCAGTGGCTGGGAAGCTAGAGGGAGGGACGAAGAGGGGACGGCTGAGCCTTCTTCTTAAAGTGGTTGGGTTGGGCCGCGCGAACTGCCTTCCCAGGCCTATTGGCTTCCCTGAATGGGTTGTTATGGTAACAAATGACCGCACAGTCCCTTATGAATCGGCCAATGAGAAGGGCCGTCTTTTCCAGTGCACCTCCGAGCAGTAGATGTTGCGAAAGTCCGGGTAGAGGCCGGAGAAGAAGGCGGTGCCAGGACGTCCTGCGGAAGGGCCAGGGGCGGGGCTCGTGTCGTTGCCGGGCCAGCCAATCACGCCTGGTTTTATCAGCGGCCCCGCCCTTTTACCGCACATTTCCCCTCCCCTAGTTCATTTCGCACGACGCAGCGGTTGGGAACACAGACATTTTCGGAGCTGGAGCCGCCACTGCCGCCGCCATTTTGTGTCTGTGGAGAAAGAAGCTTCTGTGGCGGCTGGAAGTGGACGGAGATCACCCGCGAGACGGCGGCGTTTTATACCCGAGGTTCCCCCTGTGTCGTCCCCCATCCCCCCTCCGCGGTCAGCATGTGGTGAAGCCGGAGCCGCGAGAGAGCCGGGGAGAGGAAGAGGAGTCGGAAGGGAGGCGGGGTATCCAGAGCGGCTTCAGCTTCAGCTGCGGCGGACCTCGGAGGGGGGCCGCGGCGCAATGTCAGAGCAGACGCCGGCCGAGGCCGGTGCTGCGGGGGCCCGGGAGGACGCCTGTCGGGATTATCAGTCATCGCTCGAAGACCTGACCTTCAATAGCAAGCCGCACATCAATATGCTGACCATTCTAGCCGAGGAGAACCTGCCCTTCGCCAAGGAGATCGTCTCTCTCATCGAGGCCCAAACCGCCAAGGTTTTTATACACCCCGCAGCCTCCTATTACTTCTAATACTCCCTGATTTTAGTGTCAGCCTCATCCCAGGTCTCGCTTCCATCCCAAGGGGGACAGTGTTCCTTCTCTCCAACCCCCCACCCCCCTCCAACTTAGGCTCGGTCTTTGGCCCAGGCTTCGAGCATGGGCCTCTGAGGGGGAGGGAGTGGGGAGGATAAAGGGTGGAGTCCCACTTCCGCTTTCCAACTCCCTTTTTAGGCCACCGCATTGTATATCCCGACACACACGCTTTGAATAGAGCCCTTTCGGGTGGGGGAGACTTAAAGGCAGTTTGTGGTTTGGGGAAGTAAGAGTTAACATAAGCCATTTTAATCCCCTGGGAAGTGGGAGAGAGGGTCTCCCATTTTCCCCCAGCACCCTTTTTGGTAATTGTGTTCTGTGGGTTGGAAGAAGGTGAAGGGGGACCTGGGAGCGAGCTGTTGGTGGGTGGGAATAGGGATTTGGCCCCGAGTGGAGCAGCCGCCTGTTAGGAGCCCAACATGGCGCCTGAAAAGCACATGATGCGAAAGGGAAGAGAGGAGAATCCATTCCCTGCCAGCCAGGCAGCTGCTCACTCCCGTCAGCCCCATTTTGGGGTGGGGGCGGCTAGATATAACTTTTATTCTCCTATTGGAGGGTCTGTCTAATTGGTCCCAAAATAGGGGCAAGTGGGGTTGAGGGTGGGGTTTGGGTGGGGGGAGGAGATCTTATCCAACCTGTAGGTGGAGAACTGGCCCAGAGGGTAACAAGTACTTGCAGTTTCTCTGAAAAGTTCAGTCCCTCCTCCTCTTCCTTTTCTCTTTTTCTCCCTTCCCTGATAGCGAAGGAGTGTTTTTCTTTACCCCTTGATAGAAGTGGTCCTCTGCCACCTTATATTTCCCTGTAGTCCTCCTCTTCTGTGGATTCATATGGGAGCGATATGTCATTTAAGTAAAGTTACTGTTAAACTTAGTTATAATGAGTTTTAACAGCGTCCCAGTGCTACATTTTATTTTTCAAGCTTGTACTCACGGTTTAGTTTTTTCTAGTTGTTAGTGATTGCAATTATCAGGATGAGCCTCCTTTTAGCAGAGTGAACCCCTTTTTAAAGGCCACTTTAACAACAACCACCAATATATTGTTGAGAGACGGTTTCTGTCTAGTGTAAAACTGAGTGGTCTGACTCTAATAAATGGTTTTGAAATGTGTGACTGGTATTATAAAATTTGTGAATAAAACATATAAAATATGTATTTGTCTTTTTTATTTACCTTTGTAAGGTGTAGAATCTGTTTCCAAGACTTATTTTTATCTACGTGGTTGTGTGTTTTAAACAAAAGTCTTTAAGTGACTTGGGTTCATTCTTCTTTAGGTTCCATCCACTCTTTTGGGTAAACCTCTTCACAAGATACACGGTTTCAGGTGGTCCTTTCATAATTTAAAGAGGACGAAAAGGAAGGGTTTTTTTCCTTTTTCCTTTTAAGGGCCTCAACAAGTTTATCATGCTCAGTGTGACAGCTAAGATACAAGTTTTCGTTCACTTTTTTCCTGTGAAAGTGTATGTAAAACAGCTTTTTTTTTAAGTATGAGATTTAAAAAGGAAGCATTCCTCATACTCAACATGCTGTTTATTGATACCACAAACATCTTGGACATGAAAACTTAGTTTTTGCCTTGTTGAAGGCTTAACTTGACATTAAATGCCTTAAAGCACTTGTGTTTTTAAGGCAAAAACATTGATTTTTAAAATCTAATTACCTCGTATCTTGGGATTTAATATTCCTCAGCGCCTAATATTTAGCAGCTCAGGTTGTCACTCAAGGAACAGTTTCCTTTCTGGTTTTTAATGGATCCGGAAGACCTTCGAGAACCGAAAACTAAATGCTGAATATAGTAACCACATAAAACTTGTGTTTGTATATCGCTACACAGTGATGAAAATAGATGGGCTATTTGCTGGTAAAAGACAGCTGAAATTTTGGGGGCACACGTTTCCTGGTTATTTTTGTAAAGCCAGATTGAGGAAAAGATGTAAAAGTCACTTTGGGGGAACTATCTTAATCTGGGTTGGGATCGAGGGTGAGGGGAGGGATTTCCGTTATTTGGTAGCAAACTGGCCTGGTTTTGTGTTTTGGAGGTGAATGTTTGTGTCCTTATTCTTTAGCTTCTCTGCGTTACTAAACTTAAAGGATTCACACGTAATTTGACTCCTCCCAGGAGAGAGCAGTAGCGAAAAATAATACATATAAGGACTTCACTTGTACAATAAAAAATTAGCCTACTTAACAGACTGGTGTTTAAGAGAGCCTGTTTATCTTCATAAGTACAATAATGACTAAAATGGTGTAAAACATGACATGGTAAGGTAAAGACACAGCAGTAAACCATTTGACATGTTCGTACTTTAATATAGTTGACCCACATGCAGTGGGTGAACCCTTTTATTAGACAGTACCTTAAAAGAAATTTTTCATACAAAGTTATTCAGAGCTTTCCTTAGCCAACTTTTGGTTGTAAAGGTGTTATCAGAAGCAAGAGCATTTCCACACACTTGTATGGGCGATTGGTTTTATTATATATGATGGCATTGTGTACTCCAGAACTGTGAGCCTACCCTAGCTTCAGGCAGCTATGGGTAAGTGGTACTCAGGGTTAAGATTCCTATACACATGGGGTGGGTAAATGGGGATAACCTAAGTTTTTTTTTTTTTTTTTTTAAATCATGGGTGCTCCTTTGGAGTCAGAGTTAAAACTATTATGGTGTGTCTTAATGCTCCTCAACAAGTCTGTGAACCTGCTGATGCTTTCTGGAAGCTTGCTGTGCCTTCTAAAAGCCAGTGGTGGGTAGGCATTGCAGTTGAACTGGGGCAACATTTCTTTACTTTGGAAAGGGCCACCTGTATCAGCATCGCCACACTGGCTCTGCACAAGTTTATAAGCCCTGGTTTGTGCATGTCAGAGGAAAATATCTCGGCGGAGAGTCCAGTCTGTGAAGAAAATCTTCAGGACAAATCCTGGTTTCCAGAGTCAAGTTCAACCTGATTTACATGATTCAGCGGCTGCTCCATCCAGTTTTTCTTGTCTGAGTAACAAACTTGCAACTTCCTGCATGTTCGTGTGCAAGTTTCAGTGTTTTGCCATTGACTTCCTAGGTGAAGTGTTTTTAATTTTTGTTCATTTGGATTATAGAGAAGTAATCCTAGTGATTTTACAGGTAACAAAAGCTTCATAGACTTGAACATATGAAATATGCCCATGGAAATTAGTTTCTACAAGAGGTCTAAAAACTGCTTTGAGTGTAGGCACACCATTGTAAGTTAATATGGGTCACAAAACTGACACTTGGATTATATAAAGTAATTTTCCCTCACCTCCTCCTTATTTTTGTCACTTAAAACACAGGTCTTTTTACCACATGAACTTGAAATTTCATTGAGTGTTAAATGAGTATATTAGGGATTACAGCTGTTGTTCATCTTGGTAATTCTGAGCTTTTTTGTGCTCAACTAAGGATTGTAAGAGTTGAGAACTTGATTGAACACTTAAGTTTCATAAAGATTACTTCAAAAATATTTAGTATCAACAAAAATAGAGGTCTGTATTGTAGGTTTAAAAACTCACTTTTAAATAATTATTTGGTGGTAATTCATTATACTAAACTTCTCAGTTTCTTTTTATTCAGGCTCCTTCCTCAGAGAAGCTTCCTGTTATGTACCTTATGGATTCTATTGTGAAAAACGTTGGAAGAGAGTATCTCACTGCCTTTACTAAAAATCTAGTTGCAACATTTATTTGTGTGTTTGAAAAGGTACATATGCATTTAGAAACATTTGCGTTTTTTTAAAAAAATGTGTTCCTGATTAAATAAATATTTGCTTTGTGTTGGGTTTTCTTGGGTGGTGAAATGTTTTATACTTTTGGACATTTATCGTTAGTACCATTTCAAAGAGGCTGAAGTTAATGTTTTATGTTAGATTTTTAGAACAGATTCTAGGGGTTTACATTATCCGTTTAAGAACAGATGGATTTGCTTTTAGAATTGTGCTTTTTAAAAAAATAGAGTTTGTTCATTTGAACATCTGTTTCATCACTTATAAACCAGGCAAAAAGATCTGAAATCGTCAAGAGTAATTAAAATTTCATTGTTTACATTTCTGGTGTTAGGATGTTGACTGTTCTGTTGGGGAGGTAAAAAGTATAATCCCTCAGTGTCTCAACCTGTGATTGGTTCCTGAAACTTCTGTGTTTTTTTGTTTTGTTTTCTGGAAATGTTTACTCTTTTGTTACATTGTTCAAGTATGTTTTAGGTGAATGTCGTTGGTATGTGTGAATGGTGGATCAGTTAATTGCTGTAGGTTATTCTGGAAATACCTTTCCCCCCACCTTAGTGTTCAGAAAGTAGGCTTATTTTTCATATCTAGAGATTGTAAATTTCTTCCATAACACTGTAACATGGTGGTTTGGTTAAAGCAGTATTATGTTGAGGAAGACAAGGGATTTGCTGAGGTAATTCTCTGCCTGTCAGGCTATATCTTTCACATTGAACAAAAAAGCACTTATGAGATACTTAGGTTTAAAGATTGTTTCCTAATGTCAATATTTGGTGGTAGTTATTATATTTTAGTAGATGAACACCTGTGTGTCAGTTGTCAGATTTGTAGAATTGGAATTTTTTTTGGAAGAACTATTCAGTATTAGATTTTACATGTTTATTAGAAAATAGGTAGTTGTTATTTGAGAAATGTTTTTAAGTTCTTAGAGAAAAGAAATAGTACATGCAGAAGAAATTTGGAAAGCTCTATATCAGATAGCATTAAAATGCTTATTAATAGAATATTGTAGACATTTGCTGAATACTGCTAACCAGAGGCTGTAGTCTTAAGGAGAAGCTTAACCAACCTCTTGGTTTCGGTTTCAGTATGTTCAAATTCACTTGGGTGTTTGGTAGCATACCTTTACTGAGCCTAACTGGGCATTAACATGACAGTTGATTAAAATGACCTTGTAATAAATACATTATTATCTGAAGACTTATGAATATAGTTAAGGCTTTACTGTCTATCCTAATGTTGAAAATCTAACTCAGTTTTCCCAAGTCCTAGGTTTCTTGATGGCGAATTTTCTTTCTTTTTCTTTTTTTTTTTTTTGAGATGGAGTTTTGCTCTTGTTGCCCAAGCTGGAGTGCAATGGCGCAATCTCGGCTCACTGCAACCTCCGCCTCCCGGATTCAAGTGATTCTCCTGCCTCAGCCTCCCGAGTAGCTGGGATTACAGGCATGAGCTATCATGCCTGGCTAATTTTGTATTTTTAGTAAAGACGGGGTTTCACCATTGTTGGTCAGGCTGGTCTTGAACTCCCTCAGGTGATCCACCTGCCTCGGCCTCTCAAAGTGTTGGAATTACAGGCGTGAGCCACTGTGCCTGGCAATGGCAAATTTTCTAAAAATTTTTACGCCATCACAAACCTGAACAGATAAGTTATTTAAAACTAAGGCTTATCAGTGGTTAAGATTTTGTGAATTTCAGTTGTTAAAGTGCTTTCCACACCGCAATATCTTGTTCCTATGTACCCAACCGTATAGTATTGCTGAGCATTGGTTAGTGAGATAGTTTTGCTTTAATTTTAACTTTGTACTACTATGTAAATAATTTAAAACATTTAAGCCATCAGGTAATCAATTTTTCTAGTTTTATGTTTTTTAGTTTTATATTTTCTAGTTGTTTTATATTTTTTTTCCCCAGAGAAAGAGTAACGTTAGGAATATTATACTAAGCTCTAAGATGTGGGAATGTTTTGTATATAGAAAGGCTCACCTGGTTTGTTGCTTGCATGAAGGCTAGGTGAAAATGGTTTTAATTACTCTGTTTTTGAAGGAGAAATGCACCTTTAATAAATTATTACTGTTGTATATAGTTACCAATGGGTAGTACAGTTCTATATGTGAAGTAGAGCAGATTTATATAACTTATATTTAATATATAAAATATTCTATAGTAACTTAACAAGCCATAGAATTGTTCTGTTGTTCTAGGTGGATGAAAATACTAGGAAAAGTTTATTTAAGTTACGTTCCACATGGGATGAAATATTCCCTTTGAAGAAACTTTATGCCCTGGATGTCAGAGTCAATTCATTAGATCCTGCTTGGCCTATTAAACCTCTGCCCCCCAATGTGAATACGTCTAGCATCCATGTGAATCCTAAATTTTTAAATAAATCGGTAAGTTTTAATATGAATAGTAAGTAACATACTTTTAAGTATCACATTTTGAATTCTTCTACAGAACTTACTGCCAGAAAGCCAAAATAGAATACTCTGTAGTGAATTGGTTCAATTTGGAAAAAAAAAATACTATGTATATGTTTGGAATTTTTATTTAGAAATATATTCACCTTGTTTAGGTAGTATGTAACATTTATTTTGGGTTTTAAATTTCTGATAAGTTTTCTGTGTGATAGGAATTTGGATAATATTAAGAGTTAAGCTGATAATTTTTATTTACTCCCTAGCTTCCTTTTTAGCTGATATGTTTTTTTTAAACAAATTGTCTTTTCTTACAGCCCGAGGAGCCTTCAACACCTGGTACAGTGGTCAGTTCCCCTAGCATCTCCACTCCTCCAATTGTTCCTGATATACAAAAGAATCTTACACAAGAACAACTAATAAGGCAACAGTTACTGGCAAAGCAAAAACAGTTGTTAGAACTTCAGCAGAAAAAGCTGGAGCTTGAGCTAGAGCAAGCTAAGGCACAACTGGTAAGTAAGGGAGATTGTCATTTTAAATATTTTAAACCTGTCTAACAATAGGGAAGTAATGTTTATGTTTGAATTTTATTAACGTTACTTTTATTAATAGTGTACTCTTTTTTCACTTTTATTTTACAAATCAGTATATTTATTAGACTATACTTTTTATATCTTTATTGTAAAATTCACTTGATTAAAAACTGCATAGGCCAGGCGCAGTGGATCATGCCTGTAATCCCAACACTTGGGAAGTCCGAGGTGGGAGGATCGCTTGAGTTCAGAAGTTTGAGGCCAGCCTGGGCAACATAGTGAGGCCCTACCAAAAAAAAAAAAAAAATCAGCCAGGTGTGGTAGTGCATGCTTGTGATCCCAGTTACTCGAGAGGCTGAGTTGGAAGGATCACTTGCGGCTGCAGTGTGCTATGATTGCTTCACTGCACTCTAGCCTGAGTGACAGAGCAAGACTCTGTGTCAAGAAAACCTCCCAAAAACTACAAAACTACACTATTTCCTCCAAATAGTTTTCTGTTAGATTGCTATCTTATAAAGTAGCATCTTAATTTTGTGTAATCATTACATTATGTGGACTTAATATTTCAGTCCCAAGATGGTAGGCATGTTGTGACAAATATTTTTGCATAGTCTTTAATGTTTTATGAGCTTATGCTTCATGAGCGGAAATGACAAAATTAAGGAGGCCAGGAAGATGATATCTTTCTACACATAAATGACTTTATACTAAGTTATTTTGCTTAGCATCTGAGCTTATTCGACAGTGAGGTGCGGGAAGGCAGAATTTTATAAGTTCATTAATAGCACCACTTTGGGAGAAACTAAATTTTAGGACTTAGAATTTAGCTGAAATGACTCTGATTCTTGTGCAGCCAGAGTGTAGTGATTTAGTAATTTCTTAGGAGCAGTATGGCTCAGAATCCTGAATAACTAGGAAGAGAAACAATTTTTTTTCATTCTATTTAGAGATTATATTATAAAATCTCAAAAAATACTAGTAAGAAATAATGGGCAACTTAAATCATGGACTTTTTCTTTTCATTGTAATCTCAATTTATACATTATAAGTGTACAATTTAAATATAGTATTGAATAAATATATTTATTGAATACAACATTATCTTCTTCAGTTGTTTGCAATTTCTTGACAATCTGCATGTTTTACAGTGTTAACATGAACATTTATTTTGTGTTTTAGGCAGTTTCTCTTAGTGTTCAGCAGGAAACATCCAATTTAGGTCCTGGATCTGCACCATCCAAATTACATGTTTCACAGATTCCCCCTATGGCAGTTAAAGCTCCTCATCAGGTTCCTGTGCAATCTGAGAAAAGCCGTCCAGGACCATCCTTACAAATTCAGGATTTGAAAGGAACTAACCGGGATCCTCGTCTGAACAGGATAAGCCAACATTCTCATGGAAAAGATCAAAGTCACAGGAAAGAATTTCTAATGAACACATTAAACCAGTCTGATACTAAGACAAGTAAAACTATACCCTCTGAAAAACTAAATTCATCTAAGCAAGAAAAAAGTAAATCAGGTGAAAAAATAACCAAGAAAGAACTTGACCAATCAGATTCAAAATCGAAATCGAAATCGAAATCACCATCACCTTTGAAAAACAAATTATCTCACACAAAAGACTTGAAAAATCAAGAATCGGAAAGTATGAGGTTGTCTGATATGAACAAGAGAGATCCAAGATTAAAAAAACATCTTCAGGATAAGACCGATGGCAAAGATGATGATGTGAAAGAGAAGAGAAAAACTGCAGAAAAAAAGGATAAAGATGAGCACATGAAGTCATCCGAACACAGACTGGCTGGAAGTAGAAATAAAATCATAAATGGCATTGTACAAAAGCAGGATACAATAACAGAAGAGTCAGAAAAACAGGGGACAAAACCAGGGAGATCGAGTGCTAGAAAGCGATCAAGATCTCGATCACCCAAGTCTAGGTCACCAATTATACATTCCCCAAAGAGAAGAGATAGGCGGTCACCCAAACGAAGGCAAAGAAGTATGTCTCCAACATCGACACCTAAAGCTGGAAAGATTCGCCAATCTGGAGCTAAGCAGTCACATATGGAAGAGTTTACACCACCTTCTAGGGAAGACAGAAATGCTAAGAGAAGTACTAAACAGGATATTCGGGATCCAAGGCGAATGAAAAAGACTGAAGAGGAGCGACCACAAGAAACTACAAATCAGCATTCTACAAAGTCAGGCACGGAACCAAAGGAGAATGTAGAAAACTGGCAAAGTTCCAAGTCTGCCAAAAGATGGAAATCTGGTTGGGAAGAAAATAAAAGGTATGATGTTAACATTTTAAGTCAAGTGTAGTAGTGTGTATGTTTCAAAAGATAGTGTTAATTTAAAAATTGGAAAATGTTTATTAGGTGCTATTAGTACTTTTTTTCCATCTAATTCTTACATCTCTGTGGGTTAAATACTATTATTATTTCTATTTTACAGATAAGGAAACTGAAGTTTAGAAAGGTTAACTAATCTACCTAAGGCTGCAGTCCAGGACATGCAAGAATCAGAATTCATATCTGTTTTTGCTGATTTCATATTTTGTGCTCTTAATCATTTAATTACTTTTTGTGGTTACATATGCCCATTTTAACCATATCCTTTGAAAAGAATCTTTACATATGGTCCTGAGTATTTTTTAAAAAAACATTTCAATGTAACATACTGCTTTTATGGTTTCAGCTTACAACAGGTTGATGAACATAGTAAACCTCCTCATCTGAGGCATAGGGAGAGCTGGTCAAGCACTAAAGGAATTTTATCACCTCGAGCCCCAAAGCAGCAACAGCATCGATTAAGTGTAGATGCCAATCTTCAGATTCCTAAAGAGTTAACTCTTGCAAGCAAAAGAGAATTACTTCAAAAGGTAGTTACTATGATTAATCCCATGTAGTCATCATTCTCTATCGTCTATTTTTTGGTATTTTTTTATATTTAAAATATTTTATTTCCTTTTATCACCCCTATACAGACGAGTGAACGTTTAGCATCTGGTGAAATTACACAGGATGACTTCCTTGTTGTTGTGCATCAAATTCGACAGCTATTTCAGTATCAAGAAGGTAAACATAGATGCAATGTACGGGATAGTCCTACAGAAGAAAATAAAGGTGGATTAAAAAAGAAACCTCTCTTATCTGATGCTGAATTAACCTACTATGAACATAAAGCAAAACTGAAAAGGACACAGGTTCAGCATTCATTTCCAAGACTTGATCTCTTAGATCCTGATATTTTTGACTACCCTTTGACTGATGCCTTGTTGTCTGGAATAGAATGTGAGCCATCCAAAAGTAAACATGCAAGTAGGAATAGTGGAGCACAGTTTGACAGAAAAGAACAATTTAGTGAAAGAGCAAGACGTCTTTCTCCTATATCTGGGAGTCGTACTTATGCTGAGAATCTTTCACCCCATGAGGGCCGGAGAAGACATGACGAGCAAGTCTCTGCTAAAGGTAGAAAAAGTTAAATCAGATTATGCCTATTGAATCACACAGCAGTGAAGGGAAAATGAACAAGCTAAGTGGGGATGGATTTTTGTGACTGTTCAGATTACCATTTTTTTCCCATTTATTTTGTTATGTTTTTTCCCTTTAAGGAAATGGAAGGGAAGGGAGCTAGTATTTCTAAGGCCAGTTGTGTGTCAGGTACTTCATTAGGTTTTTTTTATATGTAATTTGATTTAATCCTCACAACAACACAATGAAGTGTATATTCTCCCCATTTTACAGATAGGAAATAAAAGAGAGGTTAAATAACTTGCTCTCAAAATGAAATAATTAGTATGTTGATAGGCTGGGAATTTTTTTGTTACTCAGGTGTGTCTGACTCTAGAGGGCATCCTCTTATCTGCTGCTTTATGCTGTCTGTCTCTCCTGCCCCTCTAATGTAGTGAGATAGTTATATCTTTGGATAAACATTCATATGAAAATAGAAGATTTTAAGGTAACTTTAGATTTAGTGAAAATAATTTTTTTCCTTTTTAAAAGGTGTGCGAGAAGAGCAGAGATCTCCATTCAATGATCGTTTTCCACTTAAGCGACCTCGATACGAAGATTCAGATAAACCATTTGTAGATAGCCCAGCATCAAGATTCGCCGGCCTGGATACAAATCAGCGACTTACAGCTTTAGCTGAAGACAGACCGTTATTTGATGGACCTAGTAGGCCATCAGTAGCAAGAGATGGCCCAACGAAGATGATTTTTGAAGGACCCAATAAATTAAGCCCTCGAATTGATGGACCTCCCACACCAGCTTCCCTTCGGTTTGATGGGTCACCAGGACAAATGGGGGGAGGAGGCCCTTTGAGATTTGAGGGGCCACAAGGTCAGCTAGGAGGTGGGTGTCCTTTGAGATTTGAAGGTCCTCCAGGACCAGTGGGGACACCTCTGCGGTTTGAGGGCCCAATTGGTCAAGCAGGAGGAGGTGGTTTTCGGTTTGAAGGTTCCCCTGGTCTGAGGTTTGAGGGATCTCCAGGTGGTTTGCGATTTGAGGGACCAGGAGGCCAGCCTGTGGGTGGTCTGAGGTTTGAGGGACATCGTGGTCAACCTGTGGGTGGTCTAAGGTTTGAAGGACCTCATGGTCAGCCTGTGGGTGGACTTAGATTTGATAATCCTCGAGGTCAGCCTGTAGGTGGACTTAGATTTGAGGGGGGTCATGGTCCATCAGGGGCTGCGATTAGGTTTGATGGACCTCATGGTCAGCCAGGAGGTGGAATCAGATTTGAGGGCCCTTTGCTACAGCAAGGGGTTGGAATGAGGTTTGAGGGCCCCCATGGTCAGTCAGTAGCTGGTCTGAGATTTGAGGGACAACATAATCAACTTGGTGGGAACCTTAGGTTTGAGGGTCCACATGGTCAACCAGCAGTTGGTATCAGGTTTGAAGGCCCTTTAGTTCAACAAGGAGGTGGAATGAGGTTTGAGGGTCCTTCTGTACCAGGAGGTGGCCTGAGAATTGAAGGGCCTCTGGGTCAAGGTGGTCCAAGATTTGAAGGTTGTCATGCTTTAAGGTTTGATGGGCAGCCAGGTCAGCCGTCACTCTTGCCAAGATTTGATGGATTACATGGTCAGCCAGGTCCTAGATTTGAAAGGACTCCTGGTCAGCCAGGCCCTCAGAGGTTTGATGGACCACCTGGACAGCAGGTTCAACCCAGATTTGATGGTGTACCTCAAAGATTTGATGGTCCACAACATCAGCAAGCATCACGGTTTGATATTCCTCTTGGTCTTCAAGGCACAAGATTTGACAATCATCCTTCACAAAGGCTTGAATCAGTATCTTTCAATCAGACTGGTCCATATAATGATCCACCTGGCAATGCTTTTAATGCCCCATCCCAAGGACTACAGTTCCAAAGACATGAACAAATATTTGATTCACCTCAAGGACCAAATTTTAATGGACCACATGGCCCTGGAAACCAGAGTTTCTCTAATCCACTTAACAGAGCTTCTGGACACTATTTTGATGAAAAAAATCTTCAGAGTTCTCAATTTGGAAACTTTGGCAATATACCTGCTCCAATGACAGTAGGAAATATTCAGGCATCTCAACAGGTAAGTCTGTTATTCTAAAATTGCGTTGTATGCAGATAACTTAACCATTTTTTAATGTTTCTAGGAAGGTTTTCAGACATAGTTTATTGTGTAGATTGGAAAGAAGTTTTTAATGTACTCTAAAGCCACATGCTGAGGAAGTGGGATGAGCATCTTTTGGGGATAAAATTTGCAACTTAAATCCAAAATTGATTTTAGCTCTTTCAGGATCTAGGGAAATATCTCAGTCAAACCCCCATCCCCAGCTCTGTTTTTTTTTTTTGTTTTGTTTTGTTTTGTTTTTTTTTTGCTTTAAAGCTTTTGAGATATTATACAGTTGTGTTTTTCATAGACCTCTACATTGCAGAACTGTTGAGCCCTGATGTGCTTTAAGGTAGCCATAGAACTGATTGGACTGTTCTTGGACCAAGAATTTCCTTAACCTGAGTTAAATAAGAAGATCAGGGGGGAGACGGGAGGGATAGCTTTAGGAGATATACCTAATGCTAAATGATGAGTTAATGGGTGCAGCACACCAGCATGGCACATGTATACATATGTAACTAACCTGCACATTGTGCACGTGTACCCTAAAACTTAAAGTATAATAATAATAAAAAAAACAAAAAAAGAAGATCAAATTTTGTCCATGCTTTCACAGTCTACAATTCTTTTTTTTTTGGTCCTTTTTTCCTACTTTTTACCACCTTTCCAGTCACTTCAGTTAAACACAATTGTTTGATATTAATGTCAACATAGCAAATAGCCTTCCAAATACAGTCTGGTTATGAAACATGCACAGTTACCTGTTGGTATTCTTTCACACTTGTTCTGTATACATTTTAAAATGTATACTGAAACAACTTTAAGGCAGTATGTTTATAATTTGTGATTAATTCGGTTGGTTTCGAATGACTACTTTTGCTTGCGTGCTGAAATTCTCCTGGGCTGAGTTTTATTTCTTTTCCAGGTGCTGAAATTTTCTTACTATGACAGATTTATTTTATAGTAGTAAGATTGCATGGAAGAAAATACAAAATAAGAAAGATTTTAAAAGTACAGTAGGAACATTATTGATAGAAAGTAGTCCTTCTGTTCATCTCTAATGGTACGAAAAAACAGTTGGCCTGCCTAGATTTACTCTACTGTATATCCTTGAAAGAAATGATACTGTTATTGACAGATACTCTAGAATGGTACTTACTTAGTCTTATTTCTACATTACACAGAATCAGTGGGGTTTTTATTATGTGTACTCACCACAAAAAGTCCACATGTATACTGAACAAGGATTATAAATGGATATTTATTTACATACCAGCAATATGTAGAAGTCCTGCCTCCCTCTGGACTGCAAATGCTGTATTTGTATGCCAGTATAGTTCTTGCTCCATGACTGTTCTATTTTTTAACATTCCCTTTGACATCTTTTACAAGACCTTTTACAAGATTACTTTGTGATGTAGCTATAACCATGTGCAAAGTTGATGGCCAAGCAAGATGCTTACGTGCTTGGTAATTCAGATTGCTAATTAAAACAGGCTTTTGATATCTGTGGAAAAGTGGCAAGGGTTAGGAATTCTGGCCTCAGTTTTGCTCCTAACTAGCCCTTGTGATTGTGTATAGATCATGTTGCATTATGTCAGTTCTTCTATTTGTAAAATAAGGGAAAGCACCAGCAAGGTAAAGTGACTTGTGTAAAGTAACACAGCTAGTTACCTTATGTTTGTATGGTGTCTTACATTTTCCTTTTTGGGGGGCTACTTTGCCTCTCTAGTAGGTACCTTAAACTTTTCAAAGAAGTTTTAACCCATTCTCAGTAACTTATACCTGTGTGAAACAGATAAGGGAAGGTTTTATTGTTCCTGTTTGTAGAAGACCTAGAAGTGAAGTGACGCAGCCAAGTTACCTTTCTAAATGTTTATTTATAAGCCAGGCCTTGTGACATCTATGAATATTTTTATGTAATTAGGATGTTAAAAGTTTTACGTGAAATATAGAAAGCATGTTCTTAAAATTAAGGTTTTTCTTAAAGGTTCTGAGTGGTGTTGCTCAGCCAGTAGCTTTTGGTCAAGGACAACAGTTTTTACCAGTTCATCCACAAAATCCTGGATTTGTTCAGAATCCTTCAGGTATGTACTTTCTGAACTTTGTGTTCAAAAGACAAATGATTATTGTTTTGTTGAATAGCTAACTTTGTGAATTTTAGGAAATGACAATTTTGCAAAGGTATATTTAATTTAGAGAAATTTAATCTAGCTGACATATTTTTGTTCCTTTTCTAAGTTTATTTACATTGTGGATGTGTATTCACATTGACCCTATTTACAGCTAGAGATGGTTAGCGGGGACTTGTAGTCCACAAAACAGAGGGAAGGAAACCTATTGGGTGGAAACTGGGAGTGGGAGGGAAGGTATGACATTTGTGTTGAGATAGAATGAAATAAATGACAGACCTCAGAAATCTCAGTGAATACTGAGGATACTGCATTAATAAAGTTGATTAATTTTTGTGTTTTTATGGGCACTCAAATAGCAAAAAGCGGCTTTCCTAGCCAGGTTCACTGATAAGCATCTTTGTTACTATGGGGTGATGCTTAGTACTAGATAAAAGGACTTTTAAAATGGATTTTAGTTTTATTTATTTATTTATTTATGAGGCAGAATCTTGCTCTCTTACCCAGGCTGGAGTGCAGTGGTGCCATATTGCCTCACTGCAGCCTCTGCCTCTGGGGTTCAAGCGATTCTCCTGTCTCAACCTCCCAAGTAGCTGGGAGTACAGGCGTGCGCCACCAGACCCGGCTAACTTCTGTATTTTTACTAGAGACGGGGTTTCACTATCTTGGCCAGGCTGGTCTTGAGCTCCTGACCTCAAGTGATCTACCAGCCTCAGCCTCCCAAAGTGCTGAGATGGCAGGTGTGAGCCACCATGCCCGGTAAAATGAATTTTAGTTTTAATATGTGGTAAGTGGGAAGTATATACATTAGTGATACTTGCTTTCATTTCTGAATCATTGAAACAGCTGTTTCAGAAACATGCTTTACTGTAGTATTGAGTTAATCAGTTTATAATAAATTTATGGAGTTTTCCAAAACTTCTGAAGTAATTAGGAAATCCTAGCCAAGCTCTTTTTTATACATTAGTCCTTAAATTGTGTCAAGAAATTCAATTAATTTGGAAGCTTTTAATTTTTGATTTCTACATGGACAATTATGACTAATTAATATTTGTTATTATTATTATTTTGTTACTATAATGAAAAGAGAAGGAAAGAATTTGGGATCTAAAGCCCAGAAGACCAGGGTTGGAATCTCTACTCTGTTACTTTGTAAATGCACAGGCTTTAAGCAAGTATCTCCCTTGAGGTTCAGTTTTTTTCCTGTGTAAACAGCATATGGGCCAGGCATGGTGGCTCACGCCTATAATCCCAGCACTCTGGGAGGCCGAGGCAGGTGGATCACAAGATCAAGAGATGGAGACCATCCTGGCCAACATGGCGAAACCCCGTCTCTACTAAAAATACAAAAATTACCTGGGTGTGGTGGTGCGTGCCTGTAGTCCCAGCTACTCAGGAGGCTGAGGCAGGAGAATCACTTGAACCCAGGAGGTGGAGGTTGCAGTGAGCCAAGATCATGCCACTGCACTTAGGCTTGGCGACAGAGGTGAGACTCTGTCTCAAAAAAAACCAAAAACCAAAAAAAAACATGATATGGTAGTTATCAGTATTTGTCTGTTTTTTTTTTTTTTTTTTTGAGAATCAAATGATATAGTATATGCAAAAGTACTTTGTAACTTGTCAAGTACTATATTAATGTATTTTCCTTTAGAACTCAGTTTTTGTTGTTGAGCAGAGGATTTCTTATATTGGGGTTAGTGGCATGAGATGCTCTACAGAAACTACATATTTTCTTGTTTCTTTTTTTTTTTTTTGAGACAAGTCTTGCTCTTGTCACCCAGGCTGGAGTGCAGTGGCATGATCTCAGCTCACTGCAACCTCTGCCTCCCGGGTTCAAGCAGTTCTCCCGGGCTCAGCCTCCCCAGAAGCTGGGACTACAGGCACATGCCACTACACCTGGCTAATTTTTGTATTTTTAATAGAGGCAGAGTTTCACCATATTGGTCAGGGTGGCTTGAATCCTCACCTCAGGTGATCCACCTGCCTTGACCTCCCAAAGTGCTGGGACTACAGGTATGAGCCACTGTGCCCAGCCTTGTTTTGCTTTTACAACCTTGGGTTAAATGTGTATGTGTACAGGACATAGCAGTGTCACAGAGGAAATCACAATTATTCCCCTTGTTTGGGGGTATTGAATGGGACATTAGGTGTGTCTTCGTTCTTCAAGTTCTTCTTACTCTTAAAAGATGTGTCAACAGTTTTCAGTGTGCTATATTTAGCTTCTCTCAAGGTTCCTTCTCTAATTTGAAAGTGTAAACATCTCTTTTCTAATAGGAAATATACCCATGTTCATTTATTCATTCAGGCATATATTAGTCATCTGCTGTATGCTAGGCAGTATGCTAGGATGAATTTAATAAGGTTCATCCTTCAAAGAGCTTTCTTTTTATTTTTAAAGTTTTTTTTTTTTTTTTTTTTTTTTTTAAAGAGGGTGCTCACTGTGTAGCCCAGGCTGGTCTCAAACTCCTGAACTCAAGCAGTCCTCCCACCTCGGCCTCCCAAAGTGTTGGGTTTATAGGCGTGAGCCACCACACTCGGCCTCAAAGAGCTTTATAATGTAGAAAGGCTATTGAATTTTTTTTTTTTGGTTTAACAAAAAACCAAATATAATGCCCAACACCTCAGTTCCTTACAAATATTAATTCATTTAACCTCATAACAATCTTAGGTAGGAACTATTATTACCCTTTTTACAGGCACGGGAAGCTGAGGCATAGATAAGGAACTTGATTATGTCACACAACTAGAAAGTGGAATTTCTGGTTAAAATCCCAGGAGTCTGGTTCCACAGTTGATGCTCTTGGTTACTAGACTTGGCTGCCCTCAGACATGTGAATAGCTAATTATGCATCTTAGGCATATAAATAGCTAATTTAAAGGAAAGTAAAGGTTAAACTAGTGAGTTAAATGTTACTGTAATTGATTATTGAAGTTGATCTGTTCATTCATGTATTCAGACATTTAGTTTGGACAGACATTAATTAGCCTACGATATATAAGGCAGTGTGATAAATGTAGAGTATACAGTGGTTAAGGGATTATGTGTATGTGGATGCAAATTGAATTTCTGCCATTAAGAGGAATTTTTAGTGGTTCAGAACTTTTCTGTATAGGTGTAGTGAGATGCATCATAGTGACATACAAATACATTAAAATATGGTTTTCTTTTTTTTGAGACAGGGTCTTCTTGCTCTGTTGTCCAGGCTGGAGTACAGTGGTGTGATCTTGGCTCACTGCAACCTCCGCCTTCCGGTTTCAAACGGTTCTCATGCCTCAGCCTCCTGAGTAGCTGGGATTACAGGCATGGGCCACCAAAACCAGCTAATTTTTGTATTTTTAGTAGAGACAGGGTTTCACCATATTGGCCAGGCTGGTCTCAAACTCCTGACCTCAGGTGATCCACCTGCATTGCCCTCCCAAAGTGCTGGGATTACAGGTGTGAGCCGCTGCACCTGGCCTAAAATATTGTTTTCATAGTTGAGTTAAAGAATCACAATTATGGCCGGGCGCGGTGGCTCACACCTGTAATCCCAGCACTTTTAGGAGGCCAAGGCAGGCAGATCATGAGGTCAGGAGATCAAGATCATCCTGGCTAACACGGTGAAACCCCCTCTCTACTAAAAATACAAAAAGAAATTAGCTGGGTGTGGTGGCAGGCACCTATAGTCCAGCTGCTCTGGAGGCTGAGGCAGGAGAATGGCGTGAACCAGGAGGTGGAGCTTGCAGTGAGCTGAGATCGTGCCCCTGCACTCCAGCCTGGGCAACAGAGCGAGACTCCGTCTCAAAACCAAAACCAAAACAAAAAAGAATCACAATTATTAGAATATGCTTGGAAAAATATGAGACTGGAATGATTCCTCACCAATGAGGATTCCTTATCAAGCAAAACAAAATTGTTAGGCTTATCTTATTTATTCAAGTTATTGAAGCTTTAGTAACCATGACATCTTTTTGGCAATAGCTTGAGCTGCTTTGCAAGGGCAGTATGCTTTTTAGCAAAGGTCATAGAAGCAGGTATACTCTGAGCCATCTGATTCATCTCCCTGTTTCAGTTCTCCTGTTACGTCAGGGAGCATTGAGGTCAGGAGTACTTCCACTTAGGCTTAGTGCTAAGAGGTAATAAACTATTTCATCTATATAAAACTACTTTTTCCAGTGTACTTAGAAGAGAGAATTAGAAAGGTGGAAAGTTGGAGATAGGGGTGGTGCTGCATTGCGTGGGAGAAGGGAGCATAAAGGGTCATTGTTTTCAGTGTTGTCAGCATTTGTTTTAGAATATATTCTCAACTCCAGTGTGATGATTCCTCAAGCATCTAAAACTAGAAATACCATTTGACCCAGCAATCCCATTACTGGGTATATACCCAAAGGATTATAAATCATGCTATTATAAAGACACATGCACACGTATGTTTATTGTGGCACTATTCACAATAGCAAAGACTTGGAACCAACCCAAATGTCCATCAATGATAGACTGGATTAAGAAAGTGTGGCACATATACACCATGGAATATTTTGCAGCCATAAAAAAGGATGAGTTCATGTCCTTTGCAGGGACATGGATGAAGCAGGAAACCATCATTCTAAGCAAACTATCACAAGGGCAGAAAACCAAACACCGCATGTTCTTACTTGTAGGTAGGAATTGAACAATGAGAACACTTGGACACATGGCAGGGAACATCACCCACTGGGACCAGTCGAGGGGTCGGGGGCTGGGGGAGGGATAGAATTAGGAGAAATACCTAATGTAAATGGTGAGTTGATTGGTGCAGCAAATCAACATGGCACATGTATACCTGTGTAACAAACCTGCACCTTGTGCACATGTACCCTAGAACTTAAAAGTATAATAAAAAAAAAAAAAGGGAAAAAAGAATATATTCTCAAGTCATGCTGAATTGTAGACCTAAATGAAAAGATAATCTTAGCGGCTTTTGAAATTAAACTTATTAATAAATTAGATTTTGTCAAATTTACTGTTGGCAGGACACCTTGAAGAAAACTTTGAAAAATGCTTAGTATAATTTGCATCTTTAAGTTCTACATTCACTTTAAAAGTGTTTTTTTTCTTTCTTTTTTTTTTTTTGTTAGGAGCCCTCCCTAAGGCATATCCTGATAATCATCTCAGTCAGGTGGATGTAAATGAATTGTTTTCAAAATTGCTAAAAACAGGAATTCTCAAATTGTCCCAAACTGATTCAGCTACAACACGTAAGTGTGATTTTATACTTAAATGTACACAAAGCTTCATTAAGTTTTTGAGATGTATGATGTAATATAATGATATAAGTTATGATAAAGGTCCTTACAATAATTGAATTCTTAGGTATAGCTTTTATTTTTTATTTTTGGTTTATAATGAAATTCTTTTAGATTTCCTAAGATTGAACTAACTTATAGTGGACATGTGTTTCAGTTAACTAACATACCTAATGTGCAGGCTTTTTACCAGTAATTGTATGTTAATTTAACTTTTGAAAAGGTTTTGAATATTGATGAAATAAATGACTTTTATTATAGATGACTTTTAAGAGATCAGAGTTAACATCACATATCAAAATAAAAAATTGTATTAGGTTCCTTGGCCAGTAAACTTGAGATCAGAAGCACTGAATGGACTAGGTGGATTTCTCTATTTGCTTATAATACTATAGTGTTCCTCTGTAAAGAATACATGGAGAATGGTATTAATAAATTTGTATGTCTCTTCTTAATTGAAGAAGTAAGTGAAGTAGCTGCTCAGCCTCCCCCTGAAGAGGAGGAAGATCAAAATGAAGATCAAGATGTTCCAGATCTTACTAATTTTACAGTTGAAGAGTTGAAACAGTATGTAATCTAATTTTCTTTAAGATAAAGAGGCAGTGACTTTAATAACACTGTTATAGTGGCCATTGTTACTATTAGTGCTTTCCCTTTCCCTTTATCCCTTTTACTGTTTTAACATTTAGGAAGTCTTTTTTTTTTTTAATGTGGTAAAATATACATAACATAGTCTTTGGGAAGCCTATTTTTAAATCTTCTTTTAAAATATGTCTGCTGTACAAGTACTTGGGCCAAAGGCCACCCCCAAAAGTCTCACTCTGCTCCCCAGGCTGGAGTTCAGTGGCATGATCTTGACTCACTGCAACCTCCGCCTCCCAGGTTCAAGTGATTCTCCTGGGATTACAGGTGTGCGCCATCATACCCGGCTAATTTTTGTATTTTTAGTAGAGATGGAGTTTCACCATGTTGGCCAGGCTAGTCTCGAACTCCTAACCTCCAGTGATCCACCTGCCTTGGCCTCCCAAAGTGCTGGGATTACAGGTGTGAGCCACCACACCTGGTCCCTCAAAATTTTCATTTTTTAATCTGTGATACAGAAAACTTAGGGAGTATAAATATTAGGTATTGATAATTCATGTATTCCTTTTTAGTTTCATTTTCTGTTTATCATCATTTTTTCTGTATTGATATTCTTAACATTTTTGAGGTTCAGAAATGAGATTTTCATAGTCCAGCATTTACAATTAAAAAAAAATCAGCCAGGCGCGGTGGCTCACACCTGCAATCCCAGCACTTTGGGAGGCCGAGGCAGGTGGATCACGAGGTCAGGAGATCGAGACCATCCTGGCTAACGAGACCATCCTGACTAAGATGGTGAAACTCTGTCTCTACTAAAAATAACAAAAAATTTGCCGGGCGCAGTGGTGGACGCCTGTAGTCCCAGCTTTACTCAGGAGGCTGAGGCAGGAGAATGGCGTGAACCCGGGAGGCGGAGCTTGCAGTGAGCCGAGATAGCGCCACTGCACTCCGGCCTGGGCGAAAGACCGAGACTGTGTCTCAAAAAAAAAAAAAAAAAATCTGTTTTTCATTTTAGAAGTAATGTTAATTGTGGAAAATTAGAACATACTATAAATAAAATCAAGAAAACGTACAACTCTCACTTTATGGATAACAACTGTTAACATTTGGTGCGTATCTTTTCATAATTTTCTATTGTATTATAAAAAACATTTAAAGATTTTTCTAGTGAATAAATTCATTAATCCTGTGAGTACTTTATAAAAAATAAAACAGTGAATGAGTTTTTCACTCTTAAAATCATTTTTTAAATTTGAATTAGATACTATAATGTAAAATCACTTTTTTTTCAAAGTAATACTTTCACATAAAGGCTTTTAATAAAAGATGGCATCCCTTCCTCCTTCACCCAACACTGTACCCTAGAGGCAATCATTTTATTTTTTTAACTTTTCAAACTATTTTTTCTGCCATTTACCTCTTTCTTTTTTTTTTTTTGAGACAGAGTCTCACTCTGTCACCCAGGCTAGAGTGCAGTGGCCGTGTCTTGGCTCATTGCAACCTCCGCCTCCCAGGATCAAGTGATTCTCCTGCCTCAGCTTCCTGAGTGGCTAAGATTATAGGCACCCATCACCACGCCCAGCTAATTTTTGTATTTTTAGTAAAGATGGGGTTTCATCATGTTGTCCAGGCTGTTCTCAAACTTCTGGGCTCAAGTGATCTGCCCACCTCGGCCTCCCAAAGTGCTGGGATTACAGGTTTGAGCCACCTATTTCTTATAATATACATAATTTTCTGTTTCTTGATTTATCACATCTGGACATAATCTCTTAACTTTCTGAAAGTGATTTAGGCTGGGTGCAGTGGCTCATGCCTGTAATCCCAGCACTTTGGGAGGCTGAGGCAGGCGGATCACCTGAGGTCAGGAGTTCAAGACCACCTTGGCCAACATGGTAACATGTCTCTACTAGAACCTGTCTCTATTAGAAATACTAAAATTAGCTGGGCGTGGTAGTGGGCACTTGTAATCCCAGCTACTCGGGAGGCTGAGGCGGGGAGAATTGCTTGAACCCAGGAGGCGGAGGCTTTAGTGAGCTGAGATCGGGTCACTGCACTGCATCCTGGGCGACAGAGCGAGACTCCGTCTCCAAAAAAAACGGGCGGGGGGTGAATTTAGCTAGCTCTTGTAGTGTCCTACTAACTCCCCTCCATGTAGTTATGAGACTGTTTTTTATTATTCGGTATTAATATTGTGACTAGATGTTTATTTTGTTGCTGTAACAAAGTACCAGTGTTCTGTTCTTTGCTTTATTCTACTTTTTTTTTTTTTTTGAGATGGAGTCTCACTCTGTGGCCCAGGCTGGAGTGCAGTGGTGTGATCTTGGCTCACTGCATCCTCCACCTCCCAATTCAAGTGATTCTTCTGCCTCAGCCTCCTAAGTAGCTGGGATTACAGGCATGTGCCACCACACCCAGCTAATTTTTGTGTTTTTAGTAGGGACAGGGTTTCACCACGTTGGTCAGGTTGGTCTCGAACTCCTGATCTCGTGATCTGCCCGCCTTGGCCTCCCAAAGTGCTGGGATTACAGGCATGAGCCACCGCGCCCGGCTATTTTTTTTTTCTTGGAGTTAATAACTGCTCTATTTGTTCACTTACTTGGTCTTCTATATATACCTGTTTCTTCCCAAATAGGGAGCCCAGAATTTAAAAAACTAATTATTTGTTGACCACAGCAAACTAATTATTGTTTCCAAATGGTCTTCTAAGTTTTCTCTTTAGTTATCCATACTATTATTATTTCTTCTGTACTTTTTTCACTGTTACACCAGAGTGGAGAAGTTGAATTATTTAGAATGCCAAAGATCTAGAGAGGTGAAATTTAACTGTTCTGCCATGTCCATCCTGACTTGACTCCAAACTAGAATAAGCTAACTATTGCCTTGTTAGCTAGCACAGGATCATTTCATTTTTAGCTAAAAGGAAATAAATAACTGGGTCAGGGCTATCAATAAGAAGACAGGCTCCATGTTCCAAAAGTCACCAAAGTTAAGGTAAAGAGGGTGAATCACATTGTTAGAGAATAATACTGATCTTTGGGTATTAACTGTTTCAGCCAGCTCTTGGTTTCACCATTGTTACAATATGGAAAATCGAAATATTTGTAATTGGCTTTTAAAGGCCATTAAGCCATATTATCAACACTAAAGATTATTTCTTTTTCAAAATAGACGTTATGACAGTGTTATAAATCGACTGTACACTGGTATTCAGTGTTACTCTTGTGGAATGAGGTTTACAACATCACAGACAGATGTTTATGCGGATCATTTGGACTGGCATTATCGGCAAAATAGAACTGAAAAGGATGTTAGCAGAAAAGTCACTCATAGACGTTGGTACTACAGTTTAACAGTAAGTAACCCATGTGCCTCCATAGTATCTTTTAGGCTTAAATTAGATCATTCTAAAAGTATATTAATTTTAATAATTAAAATTTAATAATTTTAAATAATTTAATAATTTTAATAATTGCTGGAATCTAACATGTAAATTTCCTGAATAAAATTTGACCCCTAGAATATAAACAGATTTTTTTAAAAAATGAATTTTGAAGAGTATTTTTTTTTTTTTAATTAAGATTAGAGTATAGCATACAGGCTTGTTCTAGCTCTAAAATTCCAAGGCTTTGACCCCTGGAATATAAACACATTTTTTAAAAAATGAATTTTGAAGAGAATGTGTTTTTTTTGTTTTTTTTTTTAAATTAAGATTAGAGTGTAGCCTAGAGCCTTGTTCTAGCTCTAAAATTCCAAGGCTCTAGGACTGTTTTTTGTAAAAAAAAAATGTACTTGAAGCTTGTCTTTTTTGAATTAGTAGTTGTAACTGTAGAGTTAATGGAAAAGATCTTAATTATTAGTTGTTTTATGTTGTCATTAGTTATATGTTTCAAAGTATAATTTTAAATAATATTAGAGCATAATGTAGAAAATAATGTACCCCTACCTTTAAATGGCATTATATTGAAGATACACAGTAAAAATTTAGAAATAAATGGAATAATCTTCTAAAAATCAACTCCTTTTAAGGACTGGATAGAATTTGAGGAGATAGCTGATCTGGAAGAACGGGCAAAGAGCCAGTTTTTTGAAAAGGTGCATGAAGAAGTTGTGCTCAAAACTCAAGAGGCTGCTAAAGAAAAAGAGTTCCAAAGTGTACCTGCTGGACCAGCTGGAGCAGTTGAGGTGAGAGAAGAACGTTTAAATTTTCTCACGGTGGGAGTGTCCCTCACTTCCTTTAAGTAAATACTCATAAACATATAATTATATTTATATCCCTGTTTTAATGATTTTAAGACTTCTTGAAAGCTCTACTCTTCAATTTTACTCTTACAATCTAGCTTTGAGTTTCATAACTACAGTGGCCAAAAGCAGTGAAATGTTTACTCTTTTTGCTGGAAAGATTGACAGAATCCTGTAAATGTATTTTGAATCATATTATATATTGGACATTATTCAAACTTTTGGAACACTCATAAATTCCTTACTCCACTTAACAATGTTTGTATATTTTTACTTAATAGGGTTAAATATGGTCTATTATGTAAATTTCATTTTATATGATTCTATTTTAGAGTTGTGAAATCTGTCAAGAACAATTTGAACAATACTGGGATGAAGAAGAGGAGGAATGGCATTTGAAAAATGCTATTAGAGTAGATGGAAAGGTAATTTTCATTTCTTTATAAGGAAGTCTTAAGATTAGTATTTTTTTGTTGGGTTAACACATTACTTTGAAAGGAGGGGGTTCATAATAGTTTTTGTTTGATTTTTGGTCTTAATAAAAAAGGTATTGGACTTTAGTAATAGAATGTTTGAATTAGAAGGGATCTTAGCAGTCACCCGGTTCTGTACTCACTTTACATAGGAGGTTGCACTATTAGTCAGTGACAGACCCAGGACTAGGTCTTCTGAATCTAGTTAGTTGTTTTTCTGTCCACCCACACTATTTTGATTGTGGATTTGTATTTCGTCATCAAACTATACTGTGTTGAAAACAAAGCAAGTTAGGCTAGATACTTAAATGGGCCAAGAGAAGTCAGTTTTTCAGACTCTTTAAGCATAAGGATGAAAATTTGGTTTTATCCATTTTGGGACCAAATAATTTTTGTCTTCTTTCCAAAGACTATCTTCTGGTTTAAAGTTAAAAAGAAATATCAGAATAGCCCATTAGAAATGAATATGCACATATTTACTTTTTTTCTTTTTGCTTCAGATTTATCATCCATCATGTTATGAAGATTATCAAAATGTAAGTTCTTTTTGGTTACTGTATTTGTTCTCATTTGCATTAATAAATTTTACTTTTCATTTTATTTTTGCATCAGAGCAATATTGTTATTTTAAACTTAGTATATTGAACTGTTTTTGTTTTTTGATATAGCATTTAGGTTGTTCAGTAAAAATTGGTGCCAGATTGACAGAATTGACATATATGAATATCATTTTCTGTGATATGCAAACAATTAAAATTTTGAAATTTATCATTCGTTGCATTTTATTCACTTGAATCATGGTATCTTTTACTAGTCCACTAGGCCTAAAGAAATGTGAGGAAAAGTGAAGATAAGGATCCTGATGGGGATACGTTTCTAGAGCTATGGGTAGCATTTACTACTATTTTTTTTTCTTACATCTCTATTCAGCCATCTAAATAGGTATATTCTTTTTGTTGTTTTGTTTTGAGACAAAGTTTCGCTCTTGTTGCCCAGGCTGGAGTGCAATGGCGCAGTCTCGGCTCACTGCAACCTCCACCTCCTGGGTTCAAGGGATTCTCCTGCCCCTGCTTCCCAAGTAGCTGGGATTACAGGCGTGTACCACCACACCTGGCTAATTTTGTATTTTTAGTAGAGACAGGGTTTCACCACATTGGTTAGGCTGGTCTTGAACTCCTGACCTCAAGTGATCCACCCACCTTGGCCTCCCAAAGTGCTAGGATTATAGGCGTGAGCCACCGTGCTCGGCCAAAATAGGTATACTTTTTAATGATCACATATGGAATCTAAAAATGATAACAGTCGTTGACCTTAAAAGTTCAGATGGTTGGCTGGGCGTGGTGGCTCACGCCTGTAATCCCAGCACTTTGGGAGGCCGAGGCGAGTGGATCACCTGAGGTCAGGAGTTCGAGACCAGCCTGGCCAACATGGTGAAACCCTGTCTCTACTAAAAATACAAAAATTAGCCAGGCGTGGTGGCGGGTGCCTATAGTCCCACCTGCTTGTGAGGCTGAGGCAGGAGAATTGTTTGAACCCAGGAGGTGGAGGTTGCAGTGAGCTGAGTTCATGCCACTGCACTGCAACCTGTGCGACAAGAGTGAGCTCTCTCTCAAAAAAAAAAAAAAAAAGTTCAAATGGTCATATTTGTAGTCTGTTTTTAAAACCAAGTAATGGAACAAATAGATTTTTAGAGATAATGGGTTGGAGGCAATTTGGAAGGTTTATTTAGGTTGTCAGAAGACTAGTGTTGAGGGTGATGGTTTGTGGGGATTTCAAAAATCCTCAGACTATTTGAAATTAGGGTAGTAACAAGTCCCAGGATGTATGTATGAGTTTAACATCTATGTAGAGATTAAAATGTAGAAGCATGTCTAATCAACTTTTTTTGGCTGTATAATGTCCTACAACTTAGCTGTTAACTGCTTAACTCACTGCTGAGTACCTATTGAACGTGCAATATACATTTTATTTTCGGTTGTCTTTATGGCACATTTTGTTGGGAGGCAGGTGTTTCATTTGCATTTGGTTGTATGTGTGTTCTCTTGTCCATACAAGGGTCTTACAAAACTAAATATTATTTAATGTGAGAATTTTGAACTTTCATCAGTACTCATAGGGCCTTTCATTTTGTAGACATCTTCATTTGATTGTACACCATCTCCCAGCAAGACACCAGTTGAAAACCCCTTGAATATTATGTTGAACATTGTCAAAAACGAATTGCAGGAACCCTGTGAAAGTCCCAAAGTTAAGGAAGAACGAATTGATACACCACCAGCTTGTACAGAGGAAAGCGTAGCAACACCCTCTGAAATTAAAACAGAAAATGACACAGTCGAGTCAGTTTAAATAAAATGAGAAAGGTATGTTTTTCTTTTTTAAAAAAGCTGCTGTTGGATCTAGAAGGTGAATTTTTTTATGTATATATAGACATATCTATATAAATTGTCTGGCTGAGGCAGGGCCTTCAGCTATCATTTGGTTAATAAATACATTTTAGTATTTGCATTTCCTACTGCCTGCAGAGTTTCAGGTGCTTGTTGTGTGAAAGTTCTGTAGATGTGTGCAAATTTAACAAAATGAAATTGTATGTGTAAAAATGTACGATTTTTCACTGTGCAACTGTAAATTATAAATAAAAAATATTTTTGCTATTCATGGAGTGTAATATTTATGCACACCATCAAATAGTTTCTGTACTTTTTATTGGGTAAAAATGGAATTGAACAGCAACCTCAACATAAGATTTTTTTTCTAGTAGCCTCCCACTGATTAAGGAAACAAAGTTTGAAGTTTCATCCTTTAAAAGGGGGTTCTGAGAGAGCACCGTAGGGCTTTTCGCAAATAGAAAAGCCAGATTTTGAAAAAATTTTAAAGACAAAATAGGAAATATTTGCAGATATATATATCTATATAGATATAGATATATATATATATGCGCATATATATATACACACACACACACATCTCCAGGTATAGAGAACCATCCAGATGTTCATTTTTGAAAATATCTAATGAAGCAAGTTTTATTCTTGAACTTGGACACTGATGCCATCAAACAATTAACAAATATATTTAAGTACTAAAGGTGATTTTTTTTTAAAGACTTTTTCAAATTGTCAAATGATTTAATGCAGATGAACATATTTCTATTTTAAGTAACGGGAATCTGTAAGAATGTTTGCTTGAGATATGGTTAACTTTTTTCTTTTGTTGGTTTTGACTTAGATGGACACCATGAGATGTTAATATTCATACATGTAATAAATAGAATGATGAAGAAACTTTGTTTGTATTTCTTTATTTCTTGAAAAGCTTTAGAATGTGACTTTCTTGTTGTCTTTCATCTGTTTTTTAAAACATGAACATGGTACTTGCTATGAGCCAGGCACTCTTGAGACAGGTTAGTCTTTTCTGCCATTTATTGGAGATAGGCATATGAAACACTGAGTTTTATTGAGCACATAGTATGTGGCAGGCACTAGCACTTTCTACATGTATTTTCTCTGGTATTCACATCTAATAACTACATGGTAGATGGTGTCCCCAGTTTACAGATGAAATTAAGCCACTCACTTTAAAATTTTTATAAGAATTTGAATGTGGCTTTGTTTCCTCTAATTCTATGCAATTTCTGCAATTTTAAAAGATACCCCCAAATTATTAGGATAGAAATAAGCACACCAAGCTACTGGAAGGTGGCTTAAGGAAGATACTACAAAAATGGTGATATTTGAGTCTTGGAGGATAACCAGGAGTGGAGTCCATACTGATGGAAAGGATATCTTTGGAAAATGAACAGCAAATGTAAAGGCTTGAAACACTTCGTGTTTTCAAAAATTGACTTCTTATGGTTAAAACTCAGTAGTTTTAAATAGGAGATTATGATGAGCCATTAATTTTTTTAGTAGAAATGGAGTCTCACTATGTAGTCCAGGCTGGTTTCGAATTCCTGGGCTCAAGTGATCCTACTGCCTTGGCCTCCCAGAATGCTGGGATTACAGGCATGAGCCACGTGCCCGGCCTTTATTTTTAAGTAGTGAAGAGCCTTCTTGGTCATGTTAAGGAATTTTTATTAAACTGATGACCAGAGCAGCCACTAGAAATTTTAAACAGAGGTGACATCCTATCTGCATTTAAGTTTATTTTTTATTTTTTATTTTTTTAGAATCAAGTGAATACAATTCTAGAGATTGCTAAATCCAGAGAGGTCCAGTGGGAAAACTGGTAGCCATTGGATTTGAGTTGTAAACAGGTGACAGCTGAACTTACATATATGAACACTGCCATAGGAACTGAGGTCTGTGAATCCAAAAATGTAGGCAAAACTTCCTGTTGAACATTTTTCTGGGGAAACCACCATAGCTTTTATCAAATGCTTAAAGGTATGGAACATTATAAAAGGAAGGTGACATTCAAACCTAAAAATGTATCAATGGTATCCACATGGAGAAGAGGGTCAAGGATGGGGGAACAAAGACTGATAGGTGGGAAGGTCAGAAAGAAAATGGGAAAACCAGCAATGGGAAATTTTTTTTTTCTTTTTTTGAGACAGTCTTGCTCTGTCGCTCAGGCTGGATCAGTGCATTGGCACAATCTCGGCTCACTGCAACCTCCGCCTCCTGGGATCAAGTGGTTCTCCTGTCTCAGCCTCCCAAGTAGCTGGGATTACAGGTGCCCACCACCATGCCTGGCTAATTTTTATACTTTGAGTAGAGGCGGGGTTTCACCATGTTGGCTAGGCTGGTCTCGAACTCCTGACCTTAAGTGATCTGCCTTGGCCTCCCAGAGTGCTGGGATTAACAGGTGTGAGCAGGAAGAAAATTTCAATGGACAAGGTAGTCAACAAAATGAAGTCAAGAAAATATGTAAGATTGAGAAATACTCTTTAACTGTTGACCTAAGAACAGCTGAGTATGGGTGCCAACACCTGGTGCAATGGGTAGTGTGGATGAGAGGCAACAAAATATTAAAAGCTATTTTTTTAAATGAAGTTTAACTCTAGAGATTGAGTTGTAGTTAGAAAAATAGGAGATTCATTAGCATGTTAAGAGGAGCTCAGTGGAGAAATGGGTTGAAGATGGAGATGACTGGTATACCAGTCTCAAGGTTGTAACAAGATAGTATCAACAATAGCACAGGAGGGGCTGGGCACAGTGGCTCATGCCTGTAATTCCAGCACTTTGGGAGGATGAAGTGGGTAGACTGCTTGAGTGTAGGAGTTTTAAGACCAGCCTGGGCAACATGGTGAAACTCCGTCTCTACCAAATATATGAAAAACCAGAGGGACACTGCAAAAAAAATAAAAGCACAGGAAGGATTAGCTTTGGAATGGAGGTGGGCCAGTGTTCTCCAAGATGGCCACTAGTATATACAGTTGGGTTTGAGTTCAATTCTTATTTTCTCTTTGAGGTAGAAGGCCAGATGTAAGGCAGTGATCCAGATCTGCCCCATATTTGGCTGTGTATTAGAATTATAGTGAATTTAAAACAAATTTTAATACTAAACTTACTTAGAGATGGGGCCTTACCAGGTTGCCCAGGGAACTCCTGGGATCAAGCCAGTCTCCCACCTCAGCCTCCCAAGTAACTAGATTACAGGTGCACACCACTACACCTGGCTTAGAATTAGTGAATATTAAGAGATTCCTAATCTCTGGAGAGTCTCAATTAGTTGATTCTCATTCAGGGGCACTTCTAGTATTTAAGCTCCATAGTTTTTTCTAATGAACAGCCAGATCTGGCAAATAATTCAGAAATCAACATCAACAGCATCCCCAAAGATAGAAAAAGAGTCAATACATAACACTGTTAGCTAGAAGTAGTAATCTAACACTGTAAAGTGCAGTAAGGAAAGCTAAAGGAAGCCTCAGAGATGATGGAACATTTTCTTTTAAATTGAATTGAAGTTTGAGAGAACAAGTAAAAGGAAAAGCACATTTCCTAAAATCTAAAGATTTCAATAAGTTTATATCCTCCTGGTTTTAGTGTAATTTTCCCACTGAAAATTTCCAACTTTGATGCTTTGGAAAACAGAAAGCAATCTCATTGCAATTCAGCTAAAAATAAAAAGCTTTGGGAAGAAAAATAAGGAATTACATATAAAAAATTAAAACATTCTCATATAACAGCTTAGCATATACATATTTTTTATATGACTGACCTTACAATTTAGTACCAAGTAAGCAACCTAATGGAGGTTTATACAAAATATTCAGGAAAATCTGAGGAGGCATCTAACCATGCTGCAGGTGGAAAAATGTAGCTGACTAAAGAGGTAAACTGGAGGTAGAAATGGAAAATAAAGACTATTATCAGAAAGACCTGCAATCTTGTAGAATTGGGAAGTTTTTTCCTAACCCTAAATGGGGTCAGCGCCCAGAGATAATGGGCATTGTGTTGAGCAGGTGGGGAAGAGTAGCTAAATAAGAGCCAAAAGGTACCCATGGAGTACCCCTGTGAAGATTTGGGAGTGAGCACCACAAGGAGAACAAGAATGACTGGGAAACAACAGAAAATGGCACACAGGCAGAAAGGAGTACAGACTGCCACCAATATCCACTTCGTTTTTTGTTTTTGCCTGGGGTTGGCCCTGCTCCCTTCTCTGAAACAAGATGTAAAAAGCTGATGTATGATATCCTGCTTCATCACCCCACTTTAGAAAAACTGAGGTAGAAGCGGAGGACTAGTCATATTTACTAACTGGAATCATACCTTCCTACTCAAAAAAGGTTCCAGTTCTCTAGAATACTGAGATAACCACTCCAGGATGTATTCTGAACCCTGTTTCACTTAAGAAACTTCTTCCAGGCCGGGCGCGGTGGCTCACGCTTGTAATTCCAGCACTTTGGGAGGCCGAGGCGGGCGGATCACGAGGTCAGGAGATCTAGACCACGGTGAAACTCCGTCTCTACTAAAAATACAAAAAATTAGCCGGGCGTGGTGGCGGGCGCCTGTAGTCCCAGCTACTCGGAGAGGCTGAGGCAGGAGAATGGAGTGAACCCGGGAGGCGGAGCTTGCTGTGAGCCGAGATCGCGCCACTGCACTCCAGCCTGGGTGACACAGCGAGACTCCGTCTCAAAAAAACAAAACAAAACAAAACAAAAAACTTCTTCCATCGTCAGGCACTTACCTTGAAATCCTGTGCAGTCTGGATATTGCATCTTAGCTTTTTTATTAAAATTACTCTTATTATCAATGACTTCTTGCTAAAACCAGTGTGCTTTTCTTAGCTTCTTAATCTCTTCTGGACCACACTCACTTTATTGTTTTTGAGACAGAATCTCGCCGTGTTGCCCAGGCTGGAGTGCAGTGGCGTGGTCTCAGCTCACTGCAACCTTTGACCCCCAAATTCAAGTGATTCTCCTGACTCAGCCTCCTGAGTACCTGGGATTACAGGCACCCACCACCAAACCCGGGTAATTTTTGTATTTTTAGTAGAGGCGGGGTTTCGCCATATTGGCCAGGCTGGTCTCAAACGCTTGACCTCAAGTAATCCAGCCTCCCAAAGTGCTGGGATTACAGGCGTGAGCCACTGTGCCCAGCCCACACTCACTTTGAACTATCTTCTTTTGCTTCATATGATGGTACGTTTTTCTCTTTTTCTGTATTTTTACTTAGGATTAACATTTTTAAAATCAAATAATACAAATATAAAATATGGTCTCCTTTTACACCCTCTTTCTTGGTCTATATGCTGAGTTAACAATTCAGTATAGACCCTTTCCATATTAAAAATATTGAAAATTTAATGAGATCATATATGTATGTATTGTTTTGCACCATTTTTCATTGCTTATACAACTCTTTCCATGTAGATTAAGGTACATAGATCTGCATTTCTACCACTGTGTAGTATTTTGTATGATGAATGCAGCATAATTTAGCTATTGTTTTACTGATGGATATTAAAATTTCTAATTATTCACAATTACAAAGTTTTATGGTGACTATCATACTACGTATATCTGAGCAAGTTATTTTGAAGATCTCACAACCAGTAGGTTCACGGGCAATGTGAATTTGAAATTTTGACATGGTTAGAGCTGTTAGGGTTACACTAGAGTTGGGAAGTACTCCATCCTTCTCTATGCTTTGTTCCTGGTGACATTTACTGGGGATTGACTACTTTAGGACATTTATAGTTACCAATTTATTAAAGTTTTCTGACTCTTGAGCCAGTATTTTGAAATTCGTATTATCTGAGAAAATTAGCCAAGCGAATTTTTTTTTTTTTTTGAGATGGAGCCTTGCTCTGTCACCCAGGCTGGAGTGTGGTGGCGTGATCTCTGCTCACTGCAACCTCTGTTTCCTGTGTTCAAGTGATTCTCCTGCCTCAGCCTCCTGAGTAGCTGGGATTACAGGTGACTGCCCCCATGCCCGGCTAATGTTTATATTTTTAGTACAGATGGGTTTTCACCATGTTGGCCAGGCTGGTCTCCAACTCCTGACCTCAAGTGATCCACCTACCTCAGACTCCCAAAGTGCTGGGATTATAGGCATAAGCCATCACGCTCGGCTGAATTTTCAATATTATTAGTAAAGGTTGAACATTCTTAATCTGAAAATCCAAACTCCTAAATGCTCCAAAGTCTGAAACTTTTTGAGCACTGCCATGATGCAACAAGTAGAAAATTCCACACATAAATACTCAACATAAACTTTATGTACCAGATTATTTAAAATGTTGTATAAAATTACCTTCAGGCTATGTGTATAAGGTGTACATAAAACAAATGAATTTCACGTTTAGTCATGGGTCCCATACCCAAGATTTCTCATTATGTATATGCAAATATTCCAAAATCCAAAATCTGAAGCACTCTGGTCCTAAGCATTTTGGATAAGGGGTGCTCAACGTGTATAATGTTACACAAAATAATTTGCTTCTGATTTTCAAAGTCTCCTTCGTAATATGTCCCTTTGCCCTTTTTTTTTTTCCCCGAGACGGACTCTCACTCTGTTGCCAAGCTGGAGTGCAGTGGCGCGATGTCGGCTTACTGCAACCTCCACCTCCTGGGTTCAAGCGATTCTCCTGCCCCAGCCTCCCAAGTAGCTGGGACTACAGGCGCCTGCCACCACACCCAGCTAATTTTTGTATTTTTAGTAGAGATGGGGTTTCACCATGCTTGCTGGGATGGTCTCGATCTCTTGACCTCATGATCCACCTGCCTTGGTCTCCCAAAGTGCTGGGATTACAGGCTTGAGCCACCATACCTGGCCTGTTTTTTTTTTTCTGAGACAGTGTCTAGCTCTGTTGACCAGGCTGGAGTGCAGTGGTGCAATCATGGCTCACTGCAACCTCAACCTCCTGGGCTCAAGCCATCCTCCGTCCATGGGCTCCTTTGTTTCCAATACCATTTTCTTTCCTTTTCTTCCTCAGATTTGTTGAGTTTCTATTTATTGTTCTTTTCAAACACCAGCTAATTACTATCATCAATTTTATTGCTATTTCATTAACTTCTGCTTTTATTTTTATTATTTTTGAGATGATTTTTTTGAGAAGACTTTATAATCTTGCTCTGTCACCCAGGCTGGAGAGCAATGGCATAATCTTGGCTCACTGCAACCTCTGCCCCTCGGGTTCAAGTGATTCCTCTGCCTTAGCTTCCCAAGTAAACAGAATTACAGGTGCACGCCACTATACCTGGCTAATTTTTTTATTTCTAGTAGAAACGGGGTTTCATCATGTTGGCGAGGCTGGTCTCGAACTCCTGACTTCAAGTGATTCACCTGCCTCAGCCTCCCAAAGTGCTGGGCATGAGCCACTGCACCCAGAATCTGCTTTTATTTTTAATTCCTTCTACTTTTATTTTGGGAGATTTTATTTCTTCTGCTTCTCTGTTAACCTGTTTCTGTTTCCTCTTCTAATCCTTCCTGCCATGTGTGTATCCTTTAAGGATTTGTCACGTGCTGTCTCATTTCCTCAGTAAATTTATCGACTACATATTGTATAGTGAAAAAAATAAAACTTTTACCATTATTATGTAAGTGGCTATAAACACTATATTAATTTGGAGTCAGTCATAGTGGGTTCCAATTCCTCAACTCCTACTTGTGTGATCTTGGTCAAATCTGCGCTGTTTCTTCGTCTGTAAAAATAAAAATAACAATACAGATTAAGTTGGGTATTATTTGCAAATCATTTATCACAGAAACTGGCCCACATGAGTAACTTGATAAATGCCTGGTATACAAAAGGCCTCAGCTGCCCCATTTCTTGTTTTGTTTTTTCTTTGAGGCGGAGTTTTGCTCTTGTCGCCCAGGCTGGAGTGCAATTGCATGATCTCAGCTCACTGCAACCTCCGCCTCCCAGGTTCAAGTGATTCTCCTGCCCAGCCTCCCGAGCAGCTGGGATTACAGGCTCCTGCTACCATGCCTGGCTAATTTTTGTATTTTTAGTAGAGACAGGGTTTCACCATGTTGGCCAGGCTGGTCTCAAATCCCTGACTTCAGGTGATCCGCCCACCTTGGCCTCCCAAAGTGCTAGAATTACAGGCGTGAGCCACCGCGCCCCACCCAGTTGCCACATTTCTAAAAGTGAGGGGATTAGGATGACTAACCCCAATTTCACTTCCAACAGTGAAAAACTTTATCTTCAGCCTATTAGTTCACCTGCCTGACAGTCAACTGATCAACCCACCCACACAACAGTTACTAAGCCCTTCTCTTAAATGAAATATTCTAGACATCAGAAATGCCAAGATTTTAAGATACAGTCCCTACCTTCCAGAAGCTCAGGGTCCTTTAGGGGTGAGGAAAAATTGTTAAACAGATAATTATAATACAATGGGATAAGTGATCTAATAAAAGGTTGTGGGAATTCAGAGACTTTAAGGAGCTCCTGCAGCAAAATTCAAGCCCTATGTTGGAATCCTAAGTCAGGTATTTACTACTTACTAGTGAAGGGGGAATTAATGAATTTTATAAGTATATTAGTCAAGAAGTTTATTCTTTTCCTTAGAGGTAGAATGAAATATAGACCCCCACCCTCTGCAGGCCTGGGTTAAGAGAGAATATTAACCGCTTATTTCTCCTCTACGCACGGAGAGGCTTATCTGTGTTCCATCGTTTCACATTCCTCGAGGCACCACGAGTTCTTGCTTCCCTCCCTAGCGCAGCTGTGAAGTCACAAGGTTGATAAGCAATTGCTACAAAAGCATGTATTCCCAACGATGTAAGACATGTGGTGTAACAAATGTAAAAGAATAATTAACTGCCTTTGTTCTTGCTTCTGCAAGTAGGCTTCCTGTAGCACCAAACTTCCGCCACAAACTGCTTAAAAGGTGATTGATCCCTTTGTTCCGGTCTCAGACCTTCTGGACTCTAGTCCGACTAAGCCAGTGATCACCTTAATAATAAAGGGTTCTCCTGAACTCTGTTTGGCCTCTCCCGTCTCTATTTGTCCCGCAACACTAGCAGTGTATCCTCAGGCAATTAACTTTTTTTCCCCTTGTTTCTCTCTCTGTAAAAAGGAAGAGGAATACTTATTTTGGCAGGTTATAATAAGAATAGAATCAAACTCATTTATGTTGGTATAAAAAAAATGAACAAGAAAATATAAAGCACTTAGTACAGTGCCAGGTTGATCATAGGAACTCAATAAATGGCAATTGTAATATTACAAAAGGTGATGGAAGTCAAAGACAATTTACTGTACCTCAAGAGAGTAGAGGTAGGATCAGGAGAATTTCCCAAATGTGTTCACAGACCAAAACTGGGGGAAAGGCAGGGTAGTTTCCTGGTAAGAGGAACAGCACACGACAAGGGAGAGATATTAAAAAGTATGGTACGTTTCCAGGACGAGTTCATTATTCCTGAAGGGAGAAGGCAATAAGGGCGGAAAAACTGGGCCGAGAGGGGAATCCAGGTTGGTGATGCCCCTGGAGGGCAGGTAATTCTTACTAATTTCTGTATTTTCTGCTGCTGGCACAAAACGTGACCCATACGTTTGTAACAATGGTGAAATAATTCATTCCTGTTGTTAAGCAATAGGGTTGTAGAAATATTTGAGCAGTAAACATGCTACAGTGAAAGGATTCTCGGATTTGGAGTCAGGAGACTTGAAGCACTCTTTTGACTAATGACCTGTGTTTTTATACTGGTTTTACAACTTACCTGCTGCCTGGCCTTACCAAAGTACCGACATATTGAGTCTCTTGACCTATAAAACAGGGGTAACAACTAACAAGCGATTATTAAAGAGTTGGCGCTAGTAAAGTACTCAATAAAAACAGCGGCTGCAGCTGCTAAATTCTCCTTTAGGTCTTTTTCCATACTTGCGAAATGACACGGCAACAACTTTCCTTCCAACCACCACTGAGAAAGTATACCAGGTTTGCCCAAGGACAAAAAGGCCCCGCCCGGCCCGCGCCACACAGGTCACCTACGCAGAATGCAGTCCTGGGGGGTTCCACTTGTGTCGCTCAGCGATGGAGGGCGCGATCGATGACAGGCCAGTCCAGAGACGGACCTAGATAGGACAGCGTGAGGCCCAGCCGAATTTCACCGAAAACCAGTTCACACCACCTCCCGATTTGTCCACACGAAAAGCCATGGAAAAGCTGAGGGAAAGGAAACCGGAAGTAGCGTGAGCCGTGAGGAACGGGAAATGACCTCAGCACGTCGGAAGTGTACTCGTTTCCAAGGCGACGCCCCTGCTGCCTCTCCAGCCAAGTGGCTGGAGTCGGGAGGCTGGAAAGCGACTCCGAGAAAGTACCAGCGGAAGGCGGCCGCCGCTACGGCGACTCGCAGGGAGTAGCAGACGAAGACGGCGGCCGCCGCACTAGCCACCACGTATGGAGGATAAACGGCCTACACAGCCATTCCGGCGCCGAGTCAAGGGAAAGAGTTAGCGACGACAGGGAAGGAAAACGTGAAGAGGGCGACCGCCGCTCCAGGGTCGCTGCAGGAAGCCTAAGTGGAGACGCCGGCTTCTCCCGCAGTGACTTGAGAAGAGTCAGTGAAAATCTCGGCCACTGCCGCAGCGTCTCTAGGGAGAGAGTTAGGGGAGATAGTGGCCACAGTCACAGCTGCTCTTGGGAGAGAGAGAGGGGAGACCGCACCTTCTGCAGCAGCGACGTGAATTTTAGTGAAGTTGGAGGCCACCAAACTACCGACTCCAGGGGAACAGCCAGAGAAGACCGAGGCCTCCGCCTCAGTGGTCCTTGGGAGGGAGTCAGTGACGTTCGGGACCCGCGAACTAGTGACTTCGGGGATAGAGTCAGTGACGATCGCAGTCGCTGCCTCAGTGGCTCCTGGGAGGGAGGGAGTGTCGATGGCAGCTACAGCCTTGGTAGTTCTTGGGAGGGAGTAAGTGGAGACCGCGGCTACGCAGCCAGCGACTCCTCCGGTGTGAGCGGCAGTGAAGACGCCAGCTACCGCTTCAGTGGCTTTTGGGAGAGAAAAAGTGAAGACGAAGGTTTCCGCTGCAGCTTCTGGGAGAGAGCAAGAGAGGACCTTGGGCCCCGTCCTAGTGACGACGGAGAAGAGGGCCGCTGCCGCTGCAGTGGCTCGTGGGTGAGAGCAAGTGAAGACCGCCGCAGCATCAGGGGCCTGGACTCAACTCCTCCCCAGAGTCGGAGGTGTTGCGCCATGCCCGGGGTGGCCAATTCAGGCCCCTCCACTTCCTCTAGGGAGACTGCAAACCCCTGTGAGTCAGACTATGTCATTGGCCCTCATCTCTGTCGTATTCCTTTTCTCACTTAAGCCCGCAACAGCCTTAGCCCTTTCTGGCATTTCGTTTTCTCATCTGTCACTCCCCCCTTTCCCTTTTTAATTTATTTTCAGGGGATACCAAAGCTGTTCAGCTCTCCCCTGTTCTGTATTATTTCCGCTTTCTTTCCTTTTTTCCATCCACACTGTTCCTCCGAGTCTTCTTGCCCAGCTTGACATCAACTCTTGTTCAGTCTTGTGGACCCTTTTAAGTTCTTCCTTGACTTCCCTGCAGCATTTGACCCTGTGGAGATGACAAATTAGTACTTAGTTTTCTTCTTTCACTCCATGGAGTGACCCTTTCCCTTACCGTTTTCTTTTCTTCTACCCTCTTCTTAAATGCAGCGTTTCCCCCTTGATGATGCCATCATTAGTTCTCTTTTTCTTGTCATTTACTGTGACTTCAGTCCTACTGATGGCCCTCAAATCGGTTACTCATTCAACCATCCAGTAAATATTTACTGCATATGCCTACTTTGTGCTCCGTCTTAAGGAACTTAAGGAACTTAAGAAGACAGGCACATTCTTTACCTTCTAGTGAAGAAGATAAATACTGAGCAAATAATGACAAGTGAGATGAGTGTTATAAAGGACGGTAGAATGCCTCTGATTCCAGTAGGGGGTGAGTATGGGTGTCAGAAAAAGCATTCTAATACAGAGACACACGTAACACTGAGACCTGAATTCCGTATCTCTCCTCAGAGCTGCAAACATACATATATATGTCTCCCTTCTGGAAATTTTCCTTGGGTACCTCAAGAGCAGCATGTCCAAAATGTAATTTTATATCTATATATCCTCTCTGTCCTTCAGTGTTTGCTGTCTCAACTAATGGCACCACAGCACTCAGATGATAAAGCCAGACACCTTGGAGTTATCTTATTACTTTTCCCTTGTTTCACCCACTGTATCCATTCCAGTTTAGTTCATTCTAATTTTATTAATATTTGTTGAATCTTTCTCCTTTTCTTTTCCCACTGTTCAGAGTCTCATTTTTTCTGGTCTAGACAATTATAAACTGTATTCTTACATGATCTACCTACTCTCTCTCTCTTTTTTTTTTTTTTTGGATTCGGAGTCTTGCTCTGTCCCCCATGCTGGAGTGCAGTGGCGCGATCCTCAGCTCACTGCAATCTCCGATTCCCAGGTTCACACCATTCTTCTGCCTCAGCCTCCCGAGTAGCTAGGACAACAGGGGCCTGCCACCACACCCAGCTAATTTTTTGTATTTTTAGTAGAAACAGGGTTTCACTGTGTTAGCCATGATGGTCTCCTCCTGAACTCATGTTCCGCCCACCTCGGCTTCCCTAAGTCCTGGGATTACAGGCGTGAGCCACCGCACCTGGCCAATCAACCTACTCTTTAGTCTTGCCTTTTTGCTCCCCATTCAATAAATTCTCTTCCCTGAATTTAGCCTTGTAAACTCAGCCTTACAGCTCTCAATCATTATAATTCTTCTGTTTAAAATTCCTCAGTGATTCTCCACTGTCTGCTCAAGTCCAAGTTTTTAAAAATAAGTTTCACCATTGTCTGTTTCTTGTCTAGTTCTAGCCTATTTTTCCCCTTAATACTTTAGTAATAGGATTTGTGTGTGTGTGTGTGTGTGTGTGTGTGTGTGTGTGTGTGTGTGTGTGTGTGTGTGTGTGTGTGTGTGTGTGTGGTTTCTTGACCATGTCCTACTGTTCATGCTATTTAGGCCTACTCACTGCTCCTACTCTCCTTGGCAAACTCCTGTTAATCCTTGAAGATTCTATCTTAGATGTAACTTTTCCCAGGAATCCTTCTGTGTTCCACTTCCCTCCTACCCTGGCTGAGTTTGAAGTCATCTGTGCTTCCACAGGTTCCTATGAATATTACCATCGTTGCTTTTACCACATTATTTTGTATTTTGTGTTTGTATCTTCTCTACTAATCTGTGAGTTCCTTGAGGGTGTCTTCATCTTTTTATCCTTATGGTAGACACCAAACTTACGTTGAATAGATGGATGAGTGGATGAGTGAATAAATCGGGATGGAATGTAGTGAGAAAAAAGACCATAAAATTAGATGGAGCCAAATTATGGGAGACCATAGAGGTCATACTGAGAGTTTGGGTTCTGTTTTGTAAACTAGCAGTGGCCAACCAGTAGCAGTTTAGAGTAGGGGCGTGAAGTGATCAGGATAGTTGGTCTGTATAAGATGGATTAGAGGAGTGTCTCTGTGTAAAATAAGTAGAGTGGATAGAACATCATTTGTAGGTCTGGCTGTGCTAGTTTAAAGGAGAAGAATGAAGGTCCGGCCTAGGGATTAACATCACTGAACGTTTATTAAAGGTGTGTGTGTGTGTATGTGTACGTGTGCACACCTTACATATGCTCTCGTTCCCATTTGCCATATATCTTAATTGTTCTTCAAGGTCTTGCTTGAATGTTTCTTCCTCCTCTGTGACTTGTTTTGTTTCTCCTTAATTGTACCTGTACTCTATGAGGACATTGCTGTCGGGTTTTTGTTTTCATTGTGTATTTATCCAAATAGATTTTAATGTGTTGGCGGAAAAAAAAAATTAAATCCATGTCCATTTTCTATCATGTTATCATAGTGCCTGACTCATGGTAGATGTTCAGAAAGGCTTTTTGAGTATACTTATAGCATTTTGCTAAGAGCAAAGATATAATTAGAGTATATAAAAAGATGTAATAAAAGTAAGATACAATTCCAGTGTAAAATACGATTTTTGCCCTTAAGAAATTAACATTCTGATTGTGGAAAGAGGACATGTACATAGATAAATAGTAGTACAAGGTTGCACAGATCATTTGCCAGAAGTGTTGGTGAGCTGTTTTCAAAACAACTTCAGGTCTGGATTCATGCCTCTTTTATTTAGAGAATGCTGAAGTTGAACTGCTTACTCCTTCATTCTTCTCTAATAGTTATCTGTTCATGCTTAGATACCTTTATTGCCTCTGGTTCACAATGCTTATTAATTAAATTATAAAATATGAAGCACTAAGAGTATGTGAATTAAAAATCGTGGCCTGCCATTCCTTTCTTAGTGTAAGACATAAATTAGAAATATAAGAAAGATGTTGATAAAATATATTTGCATGTATGCAGAGATGAGGCTCTGGTGAAGTCTTTTTCACTAGGGAGGCCTTTGTTATGGAGAACACATTGGGCATATTTCAAAATGGTTACTTTCCCCTTCTCACTGCCAAAAACATGAGTTCCTGGCTTTTCACAATGGTAACCTGGTGAGGTTTCTGAAGGTAAAATCTATGAAAGTGTGGTGGCTCCCTAGGTAAGAGTGTGGCCCTTAGAAGTTTCTCATTCTTTGGCTAGTATGTACTCAACCTCTGGCAAGTCATCAACATTACCATGTAAGCGCTTCTACCACTTTATGGCTCCAGTGCTTCTGCTCCAGGACTGTATTTTTCCATATTTGTCTCTCCAGATTTGGGGTGGCAGTTTGCCCTGAGACTTCGGTTCTCTGATGGGTCCAAGAAAAGTTGTTCATTTTCTGTTTATTCATTTTTCCCTATAAGGATGGGAGTGTCAACTTCCATGCTTTTTACATGTCAGTGTTGGAACCAGAAGTCTGTTTAAGATATTAATGACAAACATCTTTGTAGTAAATTATTTGGAAAGCCAAAGTAATTTTGTGCTTTCTGTTAGATCACTGTTTTAGTCTTTTTTTTCTGTCACAGTTTTGTAGTACATTGTAAGTAATTTGATTTTTCAATAGGTTCCAGGAATAAGGTGCATTTTGGCAGCATACATGATGCAGTACGAGCTGGAGATGTAAAGCAGCTTTCAGAAATAGTGGTACGTGGAGCCAGCATTAATGAAGTTGATGTTCTCCATAAGTTTACCCCTTTACATTGGGCAGCACATTCTGGAAGTTTAGAGGTAAGAAACTATACATATCACTAAACTGAGGTAAGTTTATAGCTATAACAGTTTTTTAAATTTAGCAAACAGGGCTGAGACCTTATGGTAGGTACTGCATATATTTTCTTTTCAGTCATAGTCAGTTTAATATTTGGGTATTCCACTTTGCTAGGGCTTTATAACAAATTATCCTAAAATTTAGCGTAATAAAATAATGATTTATTTATACTCGTGAACAAACCCAAGAATTTGGATCCTGGAGACAGCTTGTCTCTGCTCCATGATATCTGGGGCTTCAGCTGGAATATTAAAAAGCTGGGGCTAGATTCTTCTGAAGGCTTGTTCACTCAAGATGTCTCTGGTGGTAGATGCTGGTTATGGATTAGGCACCTTAAACTTCGTCCCTGTGGGCCTGTTTGTGAGGATTCTACATGTGAGCTAGTTTCTACTTCCTCACAATATGGTGACTGGGTTCCAAAGGCAAGCACAGAGGATTACTTGGAGTGGATAATATAATGAATGCGTATTCTAGCATTTTTGCTTTAGTAGCGTCAGATTTTTAGAAAAGAAATGGAATGTTGCAGGTACATTTGAAGTCCCTAAGTACCCCTCTCAGGTGCCATTCCTCTGCTTCCAACTCCAGAGATAACTATTACCCTGATTTTGGTGTTTATTATTCCTATCTATGTTTTATGCTGTTATTACATATGATTATATCATTCTTTTGAATGACATACATTATATAAATGATATCACATTATGTATATTATTCTTTAGCTTGCTTTTTTTGTTCAACAATATGTTTTTGAGTTTTATCCATGTGGTTACATATATTTACTCTAGTTCATTTCTTTCAGCCATGTTGTTTATTCTATTCTTAGACTGGTATCAGAATTTATCTGTTTTTGTATTGTTGGATATTTATTTGGTTTCAATTTTTAGCTAGTACAAACTGCTTAGTGAGTATTTTAATGCAAATCTGATCCTTGGGCTCTGTCCAAGGCTAACTAGCACTTTTCTCATGATTCAAGGTTATGTGTATGGGGGGCTTATTTTAGCTACTACATTTCCCCAGCCGATAAGCTACAATAGGTCTGTTGACAATGCATTGTCTTTTTACCCCTACCACACACACATGACTTCCTTCTGTGAGTATGGCAGTCCTGTGTGATATCTTCTTTATTTGTACTTCTTTGCTTCTTGTAACCAAATCTAGTTCAGAGACTCTCCCTCTACCAGTTTGTGTGCCTCACTTAAGTGTTATTATAAACAAAGGATTTTCACTTTTGCCTTTCTTTGGAGCCTGATGGTTCTTTGTGAGGTGGTATCACAAAGTGGGGAAGTACTGATTTTACTCTGCCATATTCTAATAGACATCAGGATATACCATTTATTTCATCTCTTTTCTGGTGCCCTTTCAGCTTCTCTTATTACTCTCACTCGGTCTACTTTGGTTAACTCACTCCTCCTATTGTGTAATTGTAGTATTGTTTACATTTCTTTCCTACTTTACAGTTTCTCCAGTCAGTCTTTTAAACTTCTTTGGCTTTATCGCTTCTACATAATTCATTTATTTGCTCTCTCTCCTGACTTTTGGATTATGTATTAGGTGCTTGATCATAGCTCATGCATATCTGACTGGCATCTCAAATTCAATTAGTCTAACACTAAAACTGTTATATTTTTCCCTCCCTTTTGTAGTTTTCCAGGGCAATAGCCTTTGAATCATCATTGAGTTGTTTCAATATTTCATAGAAGCAAAACACATTATCAGCATTTGTCTAGATGAAGGTGCAGTTCGTGTTACACATTGATGCAGTGAGAACTGGTCACTAGGGCAGTTGATTCTGCTCCATCTTTGTCTCCTGAATTTGTCCTCTCCCATCCCCATAACCATGTCCTTAGATTTAATTAATTTTATTTTTTTGTGTGTGTGGTCCACCTGTAGTCCATATACTATATACAAAGCTATTTTCTCTGTAAAACTAAAATCTAATATTACTTGAGACCTTCCTTAAAACTCTGTAGTAACTCTCTGCCCTCCATAGGATAAAGTTCAAGCCATTTAACATGGTAGACTTATCTCTCTAACCTCGTCTCCCACCATAATTGTTCTATGCTATAGCACTGGTGACTACCATCATTTCCCAAATTAGTCTACTGTTCCATATTATCATAGGCTTTGCACATGCTGTTTCTTTTCTTTTTTTTTTTTAATACTTTTAAGTTCTAGCATACATATGCAGAACGTGCAGTTTTGTTACATAGGTATACATATGCCATGGTGGTTTGCTGCACCCATCAACCCGTCTTCTAGGTTTTAAGCCCTGCATGCATTAGGTATTTGTCCTAATGCTCTCCCTCCACTAACCCTCCACCCCCCGACAGGCCCCAGTGTGTGATGTTCCCCTCGCTTTGTCCATGTGTTCTTATTGTTCAGCTCCCACTTATGAGTGAGAACATGTGGTGTTTGGTTTTCTGTTCCTGTGTTAGTTTGCTGAGAATGGTGGTTTCCAGCTTCATCCATGGCCCTGCAAAGGACATGAACTCATTCTTTTTTTATGTCTGCGTGATATTCCATGGTGTATATGTGCCACATTTTCTTTAGCCTATCATTGATGGGCATTTGGGTTGGTTCCAAGTCTTTGCTATTGTGAATAGCACTGCAATAAACATACATGTGCATGTCTTTATAGTAGAACGATTTATAATCCTTTGGGCATATACCCAGTAATAGGATTAATGGGTCAAATGGTATTTCTGGTTCTAGATCCTTGAGGAATTGACACACTGTCTTCCACAATGGTTAAACTAATTTACACTCCCACCAACAGTGTAAAAGAGTTCCTATTTCTCCACATCCTCTCCAGCATCTGTTGTTCCCTGACTTTTTAATGATTGTCATTCTAACTGGTGTGAGATGGTATCTCATTGTAGTTTTGATTTGCATTTCTCTAATGACCAGTGATGAGCTTTTTTTCATATGTTTGTTGGCTGCATAAATGTCTTCTTTTGAGAAGTATCTGTTCATATCCTTTGCCCACTTTTTGATGGGGTTGTTTTTTTCTTATAAATTTAAGTTCCTTGTAGATTCTAGATGTTAGCCCTTTGTCAGATGGATAGATTGCAAAAATTTTCTCCCATTCTGTAGGTTGCCTGTTCACTCTGATGATAGTTTCTTTTGTTGTGCAGAAGCCCTTTAGTTTAATTAAATCCTATTTGTCCATGTTGGCTTTTGTTGCAATTGCTTTGGGTGTTTTAGTCATGAAGTCTTTGCCCATGGATATGTCCAGAATGGTATTGCCTAGCTTTTCTTCTAGGGCTTTTATGGTTTTAGGTGTTACTTTTAAGTCTTTAATCCATCTTGAATTAATTTTTGTATAAGGTTTAAGAAAGGGATCCAGTTTCAGTTTTCTGCATATGGCTAGCTAGTTTTCCCAGCACCATTTATTAAACAGGAAATCCTTTCCCTGTTGCAAAAGTCAGATTTGTTGAAGATCAGGTGGTTGTAGATGTGTGGTGTTATTTCTGAGCACTCTGTTCTGTTCCATTGGTCTATTTATCTGTTTGGGTACCAGTACCATGCTGTTTTGGTTACTGTAGCATTGTAGTATAGTTTGAAGTCAGGTAGCATGATGCCTCCAGCTTTGTTCTTTTTGCTTAGGATTGCCTTAGCTCTACGGGCTCTTTTTTGGTTCCATATGAAATTTAAAGTAGTTATTTCTAATTCTGTGAAGAAAGTCAATGGTAGCTTGATGGGAATAGCATTGAATCTATAAATTACTTTGGGCAGTATGCACATGCTGTTTCATCTGCCTGTCTCATCTCTTCCCACTGGTTACCTGGTTGAAATCCAGGTCAGTCAGTACCCACTTGGTAAAGCTTTCTGTTTTCCCCCTCAATATCTCCCAACTAGTTATTGACTCCTTAGTGCTACCTCTAAATCTTATAAATTTAAAAAAGTGTATCACTTTAAATTTTATTCTCTATTAGATTTTGAGCTCTTTGAAGATACCATTTGAGTCTTATTCATCTTTTTTTCCACAATACCTAGTGTAATATCTGGCATATTATAGGAGTCACATCATAAGTTCACAATAAATGTTTCTCATGTTGCTGAATTTGTTGAATTAAATTTACGTTTATGTTTTTAGTGTCTAACACAGTGCCTAGCAGATGTTCAATAAATGTTGGTTGGATTTTTTTTTTTTTTTTTTTTTTTCCAGACAGGGTATTGCTCTGTTTCCCAGGCTGGAGTGCAGTGGTGCGATCTCAGTTCACTGCAACCTCTGCCTCCCAGGTTCAAGCAGCTCTCCCACCTCAGTCTCCTATGTAGCTGGGACTACAGGTGCATGTGCCTCCATACCTGTCTAATTTTTTGTATTTTTCGTAGAGATGGAGTTTCACCATGTTGGCCAGGCTGGTCTCTAACTCCTGACCTCAAGTGATCCACCCGCCTTGGCCTCCCAAAATGTTGGGATTACAGGTGTGAGCCACCATGCCCCAGCCTGTTTGTTGGATTTTAACAAGCGTAAACAGAAACCAAAAGATTTTAGTGCTTTTCTCTATTCCCACTTAAAGGTCATCTCCTAAATTTTCCTTTTTTTCTTTCTTTCTTTCTTTTTTTTTTTTTTTTTTTTTTGAGAGGGAGTCTTGCTGTGTCGCCCAGGCTGGAGTGCAATGGCACCGTCTTGGCTCACTGCAACCTCTGCCTCCTGGGTTCAAATGATTCTCCTGCCTCAGCCTCCTGAATAGCTGGGACTACAGGCATGTGCCACCACACCTGGCTAATTTTTGTATTTTTAGTAGAGACGGAGTTTCAACAAGTTGGCCAGGCTCATCTCAAACTCCTGACCTTGTGATCCACCTGCCTTGGCCTCCCAAAATGCTAGGATTACAGGCATGAACGACCGCGTCTGGCCCTATGTCTTTACTTCAGCATTACATTAACACCTTTACAGTTTTTTAACCTTTCTGAATTTTCTTAAGATTTTTGGTATTTATGTATTGGTTGCAAGAAATAATCACTAAATTAATAATTGGTAAAAAACCATGCTTTATTGGACTTCAGTTTTTTTCAGATGAAATCTGCTATTGAGCCCCTAGTAGACTTTTCATTTCAGATATAGTGTTCAACTCCAGAATTTCCATCTGGTTTGGTTCTCTTCTCTGTTCTCTCTTTTCTCTTTTCAAGACAGAGTCTGGTTCTGTCGCCCAGGCTGGAGTACAGTGGCATGATCTCGGTTCACTGCAACCTCTGCCTCCTGGGTTCAAGTGATTCTCCTGCCTCAGCCTCTTGAGTAGCTGGTACTGCAGGTGCCCACCACCACGCCTGTCTAATTTTTGTATTTTTAGTAGAGACAGGGTTTCACCATGTTGACCAGGGTAGTCTTGAACTCCTGACTTTAAATGATCCACCTGCCACAGCCTCCTAAAATGCTGAGATTACAGACATGAACCACTGCACCCAGCCGGTCAACTGATTTTTAACAAAGATGCAAATGTAATTTAGTGGAGAGCAGATATATTTTCATTAAATGATGTTGGTATAATTACACATATTCATATGTAAGAAAATGAACCTTTTATCCTAAGTGAATTAATGCAGAAACAGAAAACCAAAAACCACATATTTTCACTTATATGTGGTACCTAAATATTGGGTACACATGGACAAAGAGATGGGAACAATAGACACTGGGGATTCCAAGAGTAGATAGGGAAGGAGGCAAGGGTTGAAAAACTACCTGTTTGGTAACCTGGTCACTATTTGGGAGATGGCTTCAATAGAAGCCCAAATGCCTCAGCATCATGCAATATATCCATGAAACGAACGAACTTGGCACATGTACCCTCCTAATCTAAAATTAAAAAAAAAGAAAATGAAGCTTGAGCAATACTTGGCACCATATGCAAAAATTTACTCAAAACAGATTGTAGATAAATGTAAAACTTATAAAACTTATAGAGAAAATAGAGAAGAAAACCTTTGCAAATCATGCACCTAAGAACTTGTAACCAGATTATATAAGGAACTCTCAGAACTCAGCAGTAAGAAAAAAAATTTTAATGGGCAAAAGACTTCAGTTGACACTTTCTGAAATATGGATGGCAGTTAAACATATGAAAAGATGTTCAACATCATTAGCTATTAGGCAAATGCAAGTTAAGACCACAATGAGATGTCAGTGCATACCTGTAAGAATGGCAGAAAAAACAAAAACCCAAAAAAATGACAATACAAAGTGTTTACAAGGAAATCGAGAAACTGGAACTCCCATACATTGCTGGTGGGAATGTAGAGAGGTACAGCCACGTTAGAAAACAGTTTGGCAGTTTTTAAAATAAAGTTAAATATATACTTATTTTATGTCCTAGCAATCTCACTTCTACATATTCACCCAAGACAAATGTAAAACCAGTACATGAATGTTGACAGTGGCTTTACTCTCTAGTACCTGAACAATGCACATAATAGTCTTTTCATAAATATTGTTGAATAAATGAATGACTTACTATGATTATTATTGAGATTGAGGTTTTTAAATATTTTATTGTCATTAGTCTCTGCTGCAGGAAAATGATATTTACTTGATAAGCCTTTTAAACAAATAATATGATTATGACTTCTATAACAGTGTATCCCAATGATATGATCAATTCTTTTAAAAAGAAAGAGGTGGTAGCATATACAAACTTGAACATATAAAGACAGTAACACCGTATGTGGTACAGACCTTTAACTACTGTATTATATTGAGATTTAGATTAATTTTTAAAAATCTTAAAGATACATTTGATTTCTCTCATTTTTTTTAAATAAACCGGTTATTTTTTAGAATCACTAGAATAACAATGTTTGCTCTGATGCAAAAGCTCTGGATCCGTTTAAAGATCTATGTTTGAGATTGAAAACTGGCAGCCTTTGAGTGAATTTGACTCTTAGATCTGTTTTCTTTGGCCTGCACGGTATTGGTCAAACAGAATATTTACAAACATTGGGTAAGCATTTCACTCATAGCAACCACTGACTGTAATTGAATAGTGTCTACACCTTACAGACAAGAAATATGGTCTCCACTTCACCACAGTTCCCACTAGTCTCTATTGTTTACCCAGCAGTGATGCCAAATGTTGGTTGCCATGTCACTGTGCTTGTGCTTTTGTTTTTCTTATACATGGATCTCTCATTCACTACGGTCTGTTATTTTATGATAACAGACCAAATTTAAAAGATAAAAATGTTAAAAACATCCACTTTATCACTTGTTAACATGGTTATTTTCTTAGTGTCTTCATTGGCTGCTCTGGCATGGAGCTGATATCACACACGTAACAATGAGAGGTTGGACAGCATCTCACATAGCTGCAATCAGGGGTCAGGATGCTTGTGTACAGGTAATAATAACATTACTTTTTTCAGTAAGTTCAATTACTTTAACATAGTTCTGTTGGGCTATTGCTATTATTCTAATTATTTGACTCAATAGATTTAGTTTTATGTTCTAAACAAGAACTTACTGGATTCCACAACTCAGATATTCTGATATCAGCTATCCACTTAAACAAATGGTATCTGACCAGAACTCCTTTTATCTCTGATGTAGTTGGCTATCTGGGTTGTTTTGAGAGATCTCACAGTCATGACCAGATTATCTCCTTTATAGCTTGCTGCTGTGGTGTGAATGTTTGTGTCCTCCAAAATAAATATGTTGAAATCTTAACCCCAAGGTGATGGTGTTAAGAGGTGAGGCCTTTTGGGAGGTTATTAGGTCATGAGGGGTTTGCCCTCATAAATGGGATTAATGTCCTTTTGCAAGAGACCTCAGAGAGCTAGCTCTCTAGCCTCTTCCACCATATGAGGATGCTGTGAGAAGGCACTATCTATGCAGAATGAGCCGTCACCAGACAGAATCTGCCACCACCTTAATCTTGGACTTTCCAGCCTCCAGAACTATGAGAAATAAATTTTTGTTGTTTACATGCTCCCCAGTTTATGATATTTTGTTATTGTAGTCCGAACAGACTAAGACACTTGGCCATGCCTAAAATCTCGTATTTAATGTATTGCCTGACCAGGGTGACACATTAATATATGGTAGGATGTAATTTATTAGAGTAATTAATTTATTCAGTGTTTTGAAATAGACTGGAATTTGGAGGAATACAGAGTCATATAAGCAAACAGTTGGTATTAGTCCATTCTTACACTACTATGAAGAAATACCTGAGACTGGGTAATTTATAAAGAAAAAAGGTTTAGATGACTCACAGTTCCACATGGCTGGGAAGGCCTCAGGAAACTTACAATCATGGTGAAAGGGGAAGGAAACACGTCCTTCTTCACAGGATGGCAGGAAGAGAGAAATGCTGAGCTAAGGGGGAAAGCTTCTTATAAGACCATCAGATCTCGTGAGAACTCACTATCATGAGAATAGCATGGGGTAACCACCCCCATGATTCAATTACCTCCCACTGTGTCCCTCCCATGACACGTGGAGATTATGGGAACTACAATTCAAATGAGATTTGAGGGGGGACACAGCCAATGTACATCACAGTTCCTGCCAGGAAGAAGTGTGAGATTGTTTGAAGGGACAGGAGTTCTACTCATTGAGTTACAAAACAATACAAAGCAAAATCTATGATTGAAGTTATAATGAAAAATATAGATGAGAAGAATTGTGTAATTTAGGAGGAGGTAGAGGGATCATAAATGGAGGAAATAAAACATCAGCTAAGCCCAAAAGAGTGGGTTGATTTTAAAGAGGTAAGTAATGAGGAAGTATTATAGAGGCAGGCAATATGTTAGGAGCAAATAAAAATAATGATTGTCATTCATTGGAGATTTATTGTATGTTAGTCAGTCTCTCATGTATCATTTCATCCAACACAAACAGTTCTATGAGTTCCCTTTTATATAGATTACAAAACAAATTCAGAGTGTTAAGTACCTTGCCTAAGCAAGTGACAGAGCTAGGATTTGAATCTAGACTTGTCCTATTAATCTCTATGGTATACTTCTGTAAGAAGCTCCTGAATTGGAAAATTGGGCTGTGTTCAGGGGATATACCATTATATTAGTTTGACTGAGTATAGATTATTTGTGGTGTGGACTGTTAAGAACCATGCTTGGATAGACCAGTTTTGTTAAGTGCCTCAGTAATAGAATGAAGATTTTGGATTCAGTTGTATAGAAAGAGAGTTTTTTTTCCCCCTCCTCAACCCTGTGATTACCTGGAAAGAAAAGAGAGGTTTTGTTTTTGTTTTTGTATTTTGAGACAGGGTCTTGCTCTGTCACCCTGGCTGGAGTGCAGTGCCCTAGTTACGACTCACTGCAGCATCAACCTCCTGGGCCCAAGTGATCCTCCCACCTCAGCCTCCCAAGTAGCTGAGACCACCAACATGCATTACCACGCCTGGCTAATTTTTTTTGTAGAGATGTCTGTGGGGGGGGGTCTCCCTATGTTGCCTAGGCTGGTCTTGAACTCCTGGGCTCAAGTGGTTCTCCTGCCTTGGCTTCCCAAAATGCTGGGATTATAGGCATGAGCCACGGCATCTGGCTGAGAAAAGAGAGTTTTTATGTACGTTGTGTGTGTGTGTGTGTGTGTGAATATGTTTGTATATATATTTATACGTACACATAAACATCCACATGGACATTAATGAAATAATGAAATAATGAAAACAGTATTTCAGGGAATTATTCTAGCAAAATGTGTCCAGGATTATTAGGATGGAGGAAGAGTTAAAGACAAGAAGATCAGTTAGAGATTTTTTGCTGTAATCACTAACCAGAGAGGGTAAAAATAGGTGGTGGCAGAGGGAAAGAAAGAAAATGAGCCAAGATATCTTGCAAAGCAAGCATTGACAGAGTGTAGTGAAAATTCAGATTTTGAGTCAGAATAACAGATAATTATGATGAAATGAGTAGGGGAAATCTGAAAAGCAAGGAAGATTGGGAAGAAAGATGTTGAGTTCAATTTGGCATACGTTGAGTTTAATGTGTCTGTAGGTCATCCAAGTAGAGAGGGTCCAGGCAGTTGAAAAGGGGGCAGGAGAAAAAGATTACAGGCATGGTAAAGTATAGAAGAGTCTCAAACTCCTGGGCTCGAGTGATCCTTCTACCTCAGCCTCCCAAAGTGCCAGGATTACAGGCATGAGCAACCGTTCCTGGCTGGGACTAATAATTCTTTTAAGCCAATTACTCTGAATATGGTATAACCCATATATAGAAACTGGGCTAATTGTAAATTCAGATGGAGCCTCTTTAGATGTAGTTAGAAACTTGATTTGGAGCTTAGAACTAGTCACTTTAATAATTAATTCTTTTATTGAGTCCAAAACCCTGTTAACAAAGGATTCTGCTTTTGAATTAGTGAAAGTTTAAATTTTAGTTTTATCAGGTTAGAATTAAAGAATTTAACTTAGTGGCTATTTATCTGTGCTCATGAAAGATGTGTTTTATAAATTATATATACATGCTCAAATCAAAATGTAAAATCAATATTATAAGTGTCTTCTAGGCAACGTTAAAACATTTTCTTGAGGCCAAAGTGGGTGGGAACGTGTGCTGCTGGGAGTTGCTTGGAGGTTGGCGGTGCTGGGCTGCAGGCTAGCAAACCGAGCCATCATGTCGCACAAACAAATTTACTATTCAGACAAATACGACGACGAGGAGTTGGAGTATCGACATGTCGTGCTGCCCAAGGACATAGCCAAGCTGGTCCGTAAACCCCATTTGATGTCTGAATCTGAATGGAGGAATCTTGGCGTTCAGCAGAGTCAGGGATGGGTCCATTATATGATCCATGAACCAGAACCTCACATTTTGCTGTTCCGGCGCCCACTACCCAAGAAGCCAAAGAAATGAAGCTGGCAAGCTGCTTTTCAGCCTCAAGCTTTACACAGCTGTCCTTACTTCCTAACATCTTTCTGACAACATTTTATGTTGCCTTCTTGTTACTCACTTCCATATTTAAAAGATGTTCAATACACTGTTTGAATGTGCTGGTAACTGCTTTGCTTCTTGGGTAGAGCCACCACCACCATAGCCCAGCCAGATGAGTGCTCTGTGGACCCACAGCCTTAGCTGAATATGACCCCAGAAGCCACGATGTCATCTGTATCCAGAATACACTTGGCAGATGGAGGAAGCATCTGAGTTTGAGACTGTGGCTGTTAACAGGGATCATGTAAACTTGCTGTTTTTGTTTTTTCCTGCCGGGTGTTGTATGTATGGCGACTTGTGGATTTATGTTTCAGTGTACTGGAAACTTTCCATTTTATTCAAGAAATCTGTTCATGTTAAAAGCCTTGATTAGAGAGGAAGTTTTTATAATCTAAAAAAAAAAACCATTTTCTTAGCATTAGCTAAGAATTTCTTATGATTTGCCTGTAGCACATATGTAAGAACATACATAAGAATTTAGCTGTAGATTAATAAATTGCTTGCCTTTGTATAATCTGCATCTGCATTTATGGTTTAACATCTATACTCATGTAAAGTCGTTCCTATTTCTCTATTTTTAGGCTCTTATAATGAATGGAGCAAATTTGACAGCCCAGGATGACCGGGGATGCACTCCTTTACATCTTGCTGCAACTCATGGACATTCTTTCACTTTACAAATAATGCTACGAAGTGGAGTGGTGAGTGACTCCTGTTAATATGTGCTAATGTATGATAATATAGATGGAATAGCATTTGGTAGTCTAGTTATCTCTTCCTGACTTTTTAGATCTCTTATATGACTTTGGGAAACTAATTTAATTTTTCTGTCTATCTTTTCTATCTTTAAACATAGAAGCAATAATTCAGACAAATCTTCCCTTCTCCCCCAAAAAGCAATTCAGTATTACAAAGTACTTGAGAGGTTTTGGGTTCTTCATGCCAGTTCAGAGTTTAACTGGTTAGATTATGAATCTTCAAACGAATCTTAACCAGGTGATTGTAAATCTTTATGAATTTTTGTGTGTCTACCTGTGTGTTTGTTTTGAAACTCTTGTTTCATATACTGATTTGGAAAGTGATTTATTTCTTCAGAAATTTTGTTTATTGCAATATTTAATTTTATTATGTAGTGGTTATAATAAATAACGTAGAAGAAGAGAACTACATATATTGAAGACATTGTGGTAAGAGTTGGTGTTTCTATCGTTTGAGAAAGAGTGAAAACTTATTAAATATTGTTTATTAACTCTGTTTATATTCTCAATGATAGTATTTGATCATTCAATCTATCCCTTTCATTTTATTGGTCAGAAATCTGTGACTGGTAAGATGACTAGTTAAGTTCGTTTTTAAAAACTATTTTATGTGACTCGTTCTTTTGAAAAGCCTGTTTTATAAAATTTTACTAGTAGTTTATTAGCTCATATATTCAAATTAGTGGTTGCAGTACATTTTTCTATTATATTAAGTGTTTGCCTTCTTGTATTAAGGACAGCCTCCAATTCTTATTTACAGAATTAAGCTGCTAGGCTTAGTATTTTCCCTACAAAATGGGGAGAAACTAAGTCCTTGTGAATGTTACCTCTAGGATCCCAGTGTGACTGATAAGAGAGAATGGAGACCTGTGCATTATGCAGCTTTTCATGGGCGACTTGGCTGCTTGCAACTTCTTGTTAAATGGGGTTGTAGCATAGAAGATGTGGACTACAATGGAAACCTTCCAGGTATTTTAAGTAAAGCAAATATTTTAGTTTTTCATTGATGTAAACTTTTAAATGTTTGATCTTGTTTAAGAAATTTAAACTGTTGGCTGAGTGTGGTGGCTTACACCTGTAATCTCAGCACTTTGAGAGGCTGAAGCAGGAGGATCACTTGAGGCCAGGAGTTTGAGACCAGCTTGGGCAACATAGTGAGACCCACTCTCTACAAAAAAAAAAAAAAAAAAAGGTAAAAGAAAGAACAAAGCTGAGTGTTGTGGTGTGTGCCTGTAGTCTAACTTCTTGGGAGGCTGAGGATTTGGGAGCCCAGGGTTTTGAGGCTACAGTGAGCTGTGATTGCACCACTGCACTTCAGTGAGCCTGGGCAACAAAGTGAGACCCCATCTCTTAAAAAATAAAGACATTGAAACCAATTATTTTGTTAGTCCCTCACGAAACGAAGTTGTATATATGTTGACATGAACATTTTTTATCTTACATCACTCCCATCTCATGTACCTTTCATTTGATTGATTTTTTTCTGGAACCATATCAGCAAAAGAGAAATTGGCAAAATTAAACATAGATTTGCTCTTCCTGCCAGCTCTTTCCTTCATCTGCTATCTAGTGTTTTTATTTTTTAACTTCACCTCTCTCTGCCCCATAGACATCTTACTTATTTTTAAATTTTTTATTTTTTTTGAGATAGGGTCTTGCTCTGTTGCCCAGGCTGGAGTGCAGTGGTATGGTCTCAGCTCACTGCAACCTCCGCCTTCCAGTTCAAGCAATTCTTATGCCTCAGCATCCTTCGTAGCTGGGTTTCAGGCACCTGCCACCATGCCTGGCTACTTTTTGTATTTTTAGTAGAGATGGAGTTTCACCATGTTGGCTAGGCTGGTCTCGAACTCGTGGCCTCAAGTGATCTGCCTGCCTTGGCTTCCCAAAGTGCTGGGATTGCAGGCAGGAGCCACCACGCCTGGCCCAACTTTTTTATTTTTTAAACACTGCTGCATAAATGGAGGATACTAGTTAGTTTGGGTTAATTTGCTACTTCAGTTGTCTAACCTACAGTAAAGTGGCCAGTGGAGACTTAGACTTCACTTTCTTTAAAAAGTGGTCTAGAAATTCTAAAGGATAGATCACAGTGAGATTGGAGTGAAAATGATACTTAAATGATACCTTAAAGAAACAAACACACAAAGGGGAAGGGCAGAATAATACGAACAGGCCTGATCAAATCACTTTGCTATTTAGAACCTCCTTAGATCCCTGTGGAGCCTCTGATTCCTTGGCTTGGCATGCTGAACTTACACAATTTGGCTCCTACCTACCTTCATGGCCTCATCTTTCTATATCTTTACACTGCTGTCCAGGATCATTTTGCTTTTTTCTGAAGTTCATCTTTCAGTGTTCATTTAGTGAAGTCTTTTGGTATGAACTCTTTCAATTTTTGTGTATCTGAAAATTTATTTTGTTCTCATTCTTTTTACTTTGTGTTTTGTAAGTTTTTTTTTTTTAAAGTAAAATTTAAATTGAAGTCTCAAAAAACAAAAAGCCCCTCTCTCCGCGCTGCCTATGGAGGTGGCAGCCATCTCCTCCTTAGCATCATGGCCACCCTCAGACCCCTTGGGAAGCCCAAGATCATCAAAAAGAGAACTAAGAAGTTCATCCGGCACCAGACTGACTGATATGTCAAAATTAAGTGTAACTGGCAGAAACCTAGAGGTATTGACAACAGGGTTCGTAGAAGGTTCAAGGACCAATCTTGATGCCCAACATTGGTTGTGGGAGCAACAAAAAAAACAAAGCACATGCTGCCCAGTGGCTTCCGGGAGTTCCTGGTCCACAACATCAAGGAGCTGGAAGTGCTGCTGATGTGCAACAAATCTTACTGTGCTGAGATGTTTCCTCCAAGAACCGCAAAGCCGTCGTGGAAAGAGCTGCCCAGCTGGCCATCAGAGTCACACCAACCCTAATGCCAGGCTGCGCAGTAAGAAAATGAATAGACAGCTCATGTGCATGTTTTGTGTTTAAATAAAACTAAAAACTGCAAAGAAAACCCCAAAAATCAAAAAACAACAAAAAAAATTCTTTTGTGTTAGGCTTCCTTCACTTTTTCAGACTGCTTTCAATTGCTCCATTTTCACATATGGTATTACTTATGGTATTATTAGTTTTTTTTTTTAGTTTTAGTCTTTCTGATGGATGTATCTCATTGCAGTTTCAAATTTACATTTTTCCTGATGACTAAAGATGTCGAACATCATTTCATACATTTAAAGGCTATTTGGTTTTTTTTTTTTGTGAAGTACGAGTTCAAATCTTTTGCCTATTAGCTGTTAGAGTATGTCTTTTTCTTACTGAATCGTAGGAGTTCTTTATATATTCTAGATACAAGCCCTTTGTCAGTTACGTTTATTACCAATATCTTTTCATGCAAATATCTTTCTAATCTTTCTACTTTATGGCTTGCTCTTTCATTCTTTGGTATTTTTTGATAAATGAGGCTTTAATTTTTTTTTTTTTTGAAATAGAGTCTTGCTCTGTCACACAGGCTGGAGTGCAGTGGTGCAGTCTCGGCTTGCTGCAACCTCTGCCTCCCAGATTCAAGCGATTCTCCTTCCTCAGCCTCCTGAGTAGCTGGGATTACAGGCGTGCGCCACCACGCCTGGCTAATTTTTGTATTTTTAGTAGAAACAGAATTTTACCATGTTGGTCAGGCTGGTCTTGAACTCCTGACCTTGTGATCCAGCCACCTCAGCCTCCCAAAGTGCTGGGATTACAGGTGTGAGCCACTGCACTTGGCCAGAGGTTTTAATTTTAATGTAGTCCATTTTAATAATCTCTTCCTTTGTAGTTAGTCCTTTCTGTACTTTCCCTATTCTATGATCATGAAGACATTCCTTTATGTTATGTGTCAGAAATTTTATTTATCTTTAATATTTATATGAAATTTTATTTATCTTTCATATTTATATGAAATTTTATCTTTCATATTATATTTATATTTATCATATATTATTTATGTTTCATATTATATTTATCTTTCATATTATATTGCCAATCCTGACTCTTCCGTGTGTAATACAAGGTAGGGGTCAGTTTTATTTTTGTATTGTCCTTTATCAAATATACTTGGTCATTTTTGTTGGTCTTGTCTGGTCATTAAAAAATCCAATTGTTTCTTTAAACATGTATAATTATTTTATTTATAACCAGGTAGAGTATTTATAATAATATAGATGTTAAGAAAGAATGTGGCCTTAGGTCTAGACTGCTTGTGTTCAAATTGCTCTCATAAAATTATTTTTTATTGATAAATATACATATTTTTGGTGTACATGTGATAATTTGATACATTCATGTAACATATAAAGATCAAATCAAGGTAATTGGGGTAGCCATCCCTTAAATATTTCTTTTCTTTCTACTAGGAACATTTGAATTATTTTTTTCTAATTATTTTGAAATACGCAATATATTATGGTGAACTATAATCACCCTACTGATCTGTCAAACACTAGATCTTATTTCTTCTACTGAATTGTATATTTATACCCATTAATCAACTTCTGTTCTTCCTCTCTCCGTGCTACCCTTCTGGCCTTTGGTAATTGCCAATCAATCTACTCTCTGTCTTCATGAGACCAGCATATTTTAGCTCCCACATATGAATGAAAACATATAATATTTGTCTTTCTGTGCTTGACTTATTTTATTTAACATAATGACCTCCAATTCCATCCATCTTGTGGCAGTGACAGTATTTCATTCATTTTTGTGTGAATCATATTCCGTTGTGAATATACATTACATTTTCTTTATCCATTCATCATTAATGTGCACTTAGGTTGATTCCATATTTTGGCTATTGTGAACAGTGTGTTAATAAACATGAGAGTGCAGTTCTCTCTTTGATATATTGATTTTTTTTTCTTGTGGATATATACCCAGTAGTGGAATTAACTTATAGTTTATTTAATATAAATATAGCTATTCTTGTTCTTTTTTTTGCTTCTAGTTGCATGGAGTATCTTTCACTTTTAGTCTATGTGTGTTTTTATAGATGAAGTGGGTTTTTTGTAGGCAGCCTATAGTTGGGTCATGTTTCTTTATACTCTGTGCCTTTTAATTGGAAAGTTAAGTCCATGTACATTCAGTGTTGTTATTGGTAGGTGAAGACTTACAGCTGCCATTTTGTTGCTTGTTTTCTGGTTGTTTTGTAACTGTTATGTTCCTTTCTTCTTGTCTTTCTTTGTGGTTAAGTGATTTTTCTCTGGTAGTATGTTTTAATTTTTTGCTTTTTATTTTTTAGTAAATATAGGTTTTTGCATTGTAGTTACCATGAGTCTTACATTTTATAGATATAACAGATTATTTTAAAGAGATGACAACTTACCTTAGGTCACAAAGAAAGGAATAGAAACAAGGAAAAAGCAAAATGTCCTACATGTTAACTGTTTCCCCCACATTTTGCCTTTTTATTGTTTCTATTTACATATTTTTGGAGTTGGTTGTTTGTTTTTTTGAGATGGAGTCTTGCTCTGTTACCCAGGCTGGAGTGCAGTGGTGCGATCTTGGCTCACTGAAACATTCTCCTCCTGGGTTCAAGAGATTTTCCTGCCTTAGCCTCTCAAGTAGGGATTACAGGTGCCCACCCCCATGCCCAGCTAATTTTTGTATTTTTCATAGAGATGGGGTTTCACCATGTTGGCCAGGCTGGTCTCAAACTCCTGACCTCAAGTGATCCACCCGCCTCGGCCGCCCAAAGTGCTGGGATTACAGGCGTAAGCCACTGCGCCTCACCTACTTACATATTTTTGTATTTCCTATCACTTAACAGGTTGCTATAGCTATTATTGTTGTTGTTAGATTTGTCTTTTAGTCTTCATACTGGAGTTATTACACACCACAGTTACTTTATTGGAGTATTCTAGGGTTGTGCATGTTTTTAACTTGACCAGTGATTTTTATACCTTCAAATGTTTTCCATTTGCACATTAGTGTTTCTTCTTCCTGATTGAAGAAGTCCCTTTACCATTTCTTATAAGATGGTTCTGGTGATCGTAAATTCTCTCAGCTTTTGTTTGTCTGGGAAAGGCTTTCTGTCTTCTTTATTTTTTTTTTTGGTGTTAGGCATATTTTAAGCATGTATCTTCAATATTATCCATCCAGGACCGAAGTAAGTTCTGATGCAGGAAATGAGTGTTTCACAGCTTTCTGAGCCCCTACTTGATCCAGGAAGCCCAGCTGGCCCCTCCTCTGAGTCCCCCCTCTAAAACAGGATACCCCAACTGCTGTTGGGAACTGGGCAGCAGTCATTCTGGCTACTTCCTGCTGGTTAGGGGTGAAGAAGGGGCCCTGCAGTTGTGATGTCCTCCAGAGGGGAACTTTTTAGGCCAGTCGGGGACCAGCAGGTCAATCTGGGGATCCTCGGTAGAAGCTGTGAGTTGAGCTCATTTGAGGTTCCATTTGTAAGACCATTTGTAGCTTGATGGCCTTGATCCTGGAGAAAACGAATTTGACAAGGAGGTTAAAAATTCAAGGCCCAAAGGCAAGTAATAGTAGGATGGCTGTCACAGGGCCTAGAAAGGGGAGGAGCCCAGGTATCTATTGGTTAAACATATTCCAGGGTACTGAATGTTCAAGCTCCTTTTTCCTCTTTTAAATGTCTAACAATATCTTGTAATTTTTTGTGAGCTTCAGGCCTTAAGGGATATTGCCTTTGATAAGGAAAAGTGGTAGGGTCTTTTAGCCTGATTTGAATTGGATGGGCATTATTTGTCTTTCTGAATTGTCCTTCTAAGGCCCAGACTTCAGAGTTGATTCCTTCTTCAAGTAGGGGACAACAAATTGGTAATTTGTTCCCTATATTCATGTAGATAATAGCCCCAGCTTTGGCTAATATGTCCCTCCCTAATAAGGGTGTGGGACTTTTGGGCATAACAAGAAAGGCATGTGAAAAGAGCAAAGTCTCCTAATTGCAACTGAGGAGGCGAGAGTAATACCTGGTTACAGTCTGTCCTAAGATTCGTCGGATAGTAACAGACTTTGAGGACAGTCATCTGAGGCAGGAGATTGAAACTGAGAAGGCCATGCCAGTGTCCAGGAGGAAGTCCACTTCCTGGCCCTCAATGGTCAGACTTATCTGGGGCTCTGTCAGGGTGATGGCATGAGCTGGCGCTTGCCCTGACCACCCTCAGGCCTGTTGCTGAATCATCTGATAAGGTGCTTCTGGCCCAGAGGGCCTTCGTCCTCTGGGGCAGTGTGCCTTCCAGTGATTGTCTTGGCATGTTGGACATGGGTGAGGAGGCGGTTTGTTTCTGGTTGGACAGTCTTTCTTTAAGTATGTTTGCAAACCACACTGATAACAAGCCCTACTAGGAAACTGGCTTGCTCCTCTTTTGGTTCCCTCTGAGCCACCAGGGTCTGCCTGTCTGAGGGCCAAGACTAAGGCTGCAGCCTTTTTCTTATCTCACTTTTCCCTTTTGGCCTGTTCCTCTTGGTCCCTGTTACAGAACACCGAGGTTGCCAGGTTTAATAATGCCTCCAAATTTTGTTCTGGGCCTAAGGCAACTTTTGGAGTTTTCTCCTAATGTCAGCTGCTGATTGGGTGATACATTTATCCTTTAGAATAAGTTGGCCTTCCAGGGAATCTGGAGTTAGGGAGGTGTGCTTTCTTAGGGCCTCCCTTAGCTTTTCTAGAAAAGCAGAGGGATTTTCCTCTTTCTTGCTGTGTAATTGTGGATAACATTGCATAGTTCATAGGTTTTTCCTAGTCTTCCTCAACCCTTCTAAAATGCAAGTTAGCAAATGCCTGTGGCTCTAATCTCCATGATTTGAGTCAGTATCCTAATGAGGGTCTACAGTGGGTACTGCCTGTTGCCCTGTGGGGAATTTTTCCTTTTTCTCCAGGGTCATTCGATCATTTACCTGGCTGAGATACCATAAATCTCCAAATTGCTGGGCTGCTGCTAAAGCTGCCTCCTTTTCAGTAGGACTTAAAGTCTGATCAAGGAGCAATATGATGTACTTCCATGCTAGATCAAAGGACTGCCCTAATCCTTGTAAAACATCTATATAGTTATAGGGATCATCCGAGAATTTCCCTAAATCTGCCTTTATTTGTTTTAAATCTGAGAATGAGAAGGGGGCATGCAAGTGAATGGGCCCAAATTCTCCTCCTACTGTTTGTAAGGGACATAGTTTGGGTGCCTGGCTTGCAGAGTTTATGTTCTCTTTCTGGGGTACCTTTAACACTTTGGTGGGGCTGGATGAAGGAGAGTCAGTGGGGGAGGAGAGTGGGGCTGAGGGAAGAGGCCCTGAGTATGGAGGTAATTGTGGGCCTCTTTCATTTGGGCAAAGCTTGCAGGCTTGGTACAGGGCAGTATTGTCATGAAGGGCAAAGAAGGCCTGTACATAAGGGACTTCACTCCATTTACCTTCCTGTTTACAGAAAAGAGCTAGTTGTAGAAGGGTGTTACAGTTAATACTTCCCTCAGGGGGCCAAGTTTCTCCATTTTGTAAGGAATACTATGGCCAGGCAATGGTACAGAAGAAAATTAGCCGCTTCTTCTTTAAGGTTTCAGGGTCAAATTTGTCCCAGTAATTCAGGATACATCTTAAGGGAGTGTCTGGTTTTGAAGGTGTGGTGCTCATCCGGAATTTTAAACACAGGGATGTCCGCACGTCTGGTTAGTCCTGGGACTCGTCTTCCCTAAAGGCATCCCCTAAGGGTCAGGTCCAATTGTATTCAAAGCTCATGGCTGCTTTTCCTGAGTTTTCCATCTACCAAGTTTAACCATGCTTACCGGCGGGATGGAAACTTCCCTTGCCCCTGCCGTGTGCCTGTTCACCACTAAATGGGGCACAAGGACTGTTGAATTTATTGTGGTCCTTCTGCCAATGCGTCTTACCTATTCCAGGGTGGCAAGGCCTGGGTTGGGGGCACCACTGGTGCTTGCATGCTAAGGACCAGTTTATGTGGTCCTGGCCATAAAACTGTCCTTCAAGAAGAAATCTCTGAATTAGTGACAGGAGGCATATAGTAAGTTTAAAGGGGGTGGTGGATGTCCTCTAGGCCAGGGCCGAGAGAACAGCTGCTGTACTTTAGCCTCTGTCCCCACTTGCCATCAAAGGAGTAGTAAGCCCCTCTCTCAAGGCGGTACCAGTATCCTGTGTCCCAACTGACTATATTTTCTTCCCTCCAATACCTATTATTGAATGGTTGAAACAACAATTCATCGGCTTTAAGACCCGTGCCTATGCACCACAGATTGTACTTGAGAGGCCCCAAGGAAGGGGAAAGTTTATCTGGGGAGCAATGGAGGAAATGCCCTAAGACTTCTACTATCCACGTGAAAATTACCTGTCTTTAAATTGTCCTGATGTGGGGCACATTACACTATGGTAGGGAACTGGCCCTTCAAAATGGCCATCAAATGGTGACACTTGCCTAAACCCTGGAGGGCACCATGAACAGGGATCTTCCAGGTGCCACTCCAAGAATTCAAGACTTCTAAATAGGGAATCTTGATCCTGCCTAGCGGGAATAACCTTGCTTGCAAGATGAGGAAAGAAGTCTAGCTGGCAGACATTAGCATCCAGGAGGCAGGAGTCAGAAGATGTGGCTGTCTCACGCTCAGTAACCCATGCAGGGGGAGCCTCTGGTGGGACCATGGTCTCAACCAGGATATCTGGGAGACTAAGACGTCTGCTGAGCACTCCTGGGTGTACTTCGGGACGACCATGGAAAGTGAAAGAGTTGGAACTGGTTCCAGGCCAACCAACGCTCCCAACCTGGAAGGGTCGGGGGTTGTTAGAGAGCCCTTTTCCAGACAGCCTGACACCTGTGTCTTTAGTCTGGCGGCTGTGCTAATTGCCTTTAAGTGGCTGACAGGTGCCCGGTTTAGCCTCTGAATTCTAAGGAAGGACAGGACAGAATAGCAAGTGAAAGAGGTCCGATTGTACTCACCATGTGACAATCTAGATGCCTTTCCTGGACACTCCTGGCAGTCTTGCCAAAATGTAATGCCTAAGGTTCTTACCTAGCCATGCCAAAGAATTGGTGTGGTGGCTGACTGCGGTGAGTCATAGACCGATAGAAAAAGCTATAGGCTTTACTGAGCAGAGTGAAAGTACAAAGCTTCCACAGCGTGGAAGGGGTCCCGAATGGGTAGCCCTTCTGTCTTCTTTATAGTTGAAGAAGCTTTGCTGGATTCTTGGATGGCAGGGTTTTGTTTTGTTTTGTTTTTTTCCTTTCAGCACTTTGAAAATGTCTTGTTCTTTCCTAGCCTGTGTGGTTTTTCTTGAGAAGTTTTTTTTTGCCAGACAAACTGGGGTACCTTTATATGTTATTTGTTTCTTTATTGTTTCTGCTTTTAAGATCCTTCCTTTGTCTTTGACCTTTGAGAGTTTGATTATTATATGCCTTGGGTGGTCTTACTAGGGTTGAATCTGTTTGGTGTTCTGAGACCTTACTGTTTCTGGATATTTATATTTATCTCAAGTTTTGGAAAGTTTTCTGTTATTATTTCTTTGGATAAGGTTTCTACCACTTGTTCTTGCTCACTTTCTCTTGAACACCAGTAATTCTTAGATTTGGTCTTTTGAGATAATTTTCTATTTCTCGTAGGTGATTTTTATTTCTTTCCATTTTTTTTTCTCCTATGACTGGGTATTTTCAAATAGCCTATTTTTGAGCTCAGTGATTCTTTCCTCTGCTTGATCCATTCTGTTATTGAGAGCCTCTAATGAATTTGTTAGTTTGGCAAATATGTTTCTCAATTTTAAGATTTCTGTTTGATTTTAAAAATTATTTAAAATCTTTTTGTTAAATTTCTGTGATCAATTTCTGAATTACTTTTCTATGTTTCTTTGAGGTCACTAAGTTTCCTTAAAACTGCTATTTTGAATTATTTGAGAACTCACATATTGCCATCTTGTTAGAGTCAGTCAGTAGTTTATTGTTTTTTCTGTTCGGGTAGGTTGTGTTTCCCTGTTTGCTATGATTTCTTATGGATGTACATCTATGTCTTTGCATTGAGGGATTAGTTTTTCCAGTCTTCTCTGTCTGGCTTCTTTTGGTTTTTATGGGGTATGTTTGTATAGAGATTCTTTGTAATTTTCTTGTTGATTTTCTTTCTTTTTGCAGGTAGGTCTCTGCCTCCTTTTTGACCCTAACCTTATGCTCAGGTTTGCCTTGACTCTAGTAAATAAGCCATCAGAGTGTAGCCCATTCCAAATTGGGGAGGTCCCAAATGGGATATCTCAGCAGTATGGGAACGCTTGCTAGCAGTTTGTGCCCAGGGGCCCTGTGGAAAGAACCTTAGTATGGTGATGCTGAACAGCCACTCTGATTTGTTGTCTCCTTTGGCTTAGTTACAGAGCAGAGTTTCCAGGACTGAGGATGGTAGTCCTACCTCTCCCCTTTGTCTCTGGCAGTCCTCAGGGATATATTTGTCTTCAGGCAATCCCAGTGCTTCCTGTGGCTTGAGGCAGGGACAGGTCTTCTGCCAGGGAGCCCAAGATGATAGGGAAGCTGCTTGTTTACTTTGATTTCACTTTTTCCAGTATAAAAACTGAGTTGGGGGAAATTTCCATGAGCTTTGTGCTGGGCAGAATTGGGGGAGGCATGTCTTGGATATGGAAGTCCAATTCTCTTACTGTCTGCTCAGAGTTTTTCCACTTGACTGTGGCCCCAGGACCTGTCTCATCCTCGTATTTGAATTCTGGGCTATTGCTAGTGATAATCTCAGTGCTGTATATTTGTTTTTGTTTTCTTTGGTAGAGCGTGAAACTAGCTTGCTTCTTCAGGGCCATTTTGGAACTAGAAACCCTCTCAAAAATTTTTATTAATTTGACATACATTTATTGAGCACATGCTATGTGTCAGTTATTTGGGGGTGCTGGAGATATTACAGCAAATAAAAGACAAAGTCCTGCCTACATGTGGTGCTGAGGGGAGAGACAGATAATTAAATGAGCAAAATATATATTATATAGGGATATGTGTTTAGATAAATGTAAAGTAGGAAAGGAGAGTAGAGAGAGTATTAGAGGGGATGAAATTTGAAATAAGTCATCAAGAAAGCCTTCACTGAGGAAGTGACAATTGGATAAACACCTGAAGGAGTTGAGGAAGCAGATTTTGTGGATATCCTGGAGGAAGAACATTTCAGGTAGAGGTAACAGCAAGTGTAAATCTCCTGAGGCAGGGATGTGCATGGTGTGTATGAGTAATAGTAAGTCAATAAGTTCCAACAGAAGTGAGGGGGTGAGTATTAGATGTTATGGTTGGAGAAGTAAGATGAGCCATTAGAGGGTTTGTTTGTTTTTTCTTTCCTTCTTTCCTGTTTTTCTCATTATGTTGCCCAGTCTGGACTCGAATTTCTGGGCTCAGGCAAAACTTCTGCCTCAGCCTCTTGAATACCTAGGACTATATGCATGTGCCACCATGCCCAGCTTTACTGGAGGGTTTTGATCACAGGAGTGACATGATCTGACCTGTGTTTAAAGGGATCATTTTGGGCTGGGCATGGTGGCCCATGCTTGTAGTCCCAGTAGTTTGGGAGGCCAAGGCGGGTGCATTGCTTGAGGCCAGGAGTTCGAGACCAGCCTGGCCAACATGGTGAAACCTTGTCTCTACTAAAAATACAGAAAATTGCTAGGCATAGTGGCACATACCTGTAATCCCAGCTACTTGGGAAGCTGAGGCACCAGAATCGCTTGAACCCGGGAGGTGGAGGTTTCAGTGAGCCAAGATTGTGCCACTGCACTCCAGCCTGTGCAACAGAGCAAGACCCTGTCTCAAAACAAAAATAAAAGGATCATTTGGCTGTTGTGTTTATAATAGACTGCAGTTGAGGGTGCGGTAGTGGCATGTGTAAGAAATAGGGAGAGCAGCTGGGAACCTGATGCAATAATTCAGGCTACTATTTGGGTTGGCCAGTATACAGGCAGCAAAGGTAGTGAGAAGTAATCAGGTTCTGCATATATTTTGAAGGAGCCAGTAAAATTTGTTGATGGATTAGATGTGGGGAGTAATGGAAAGGGGAGTTAAGGATGGCTCCAAGGCTTATGGGCCTGAACAATGTGGAGAGAACTTCCATTTACCGAGACGGGGAGATAATATAAAGAAAATGTGTGTGAGGAGGCTAAGGAGCTCAACTTTTGACATATGTTAGAAATGCTTATAAGACTTTTAAGCGTAAATGATGGGTAAGCAGTTAGAGGAATCTGAAGTTTCAGTGGGGCAGGGGCTAGTGTGAGGGGCAGCTGAGGGAGGATAGATTGATATGTGCCAGCAACTTGTCTTATCTGGGCTTCTTTTCTGGGACTTCTTGTTTCACCTGAATTATACTGGCCACTTGGGCATTACCCTGCCTCTCCATAATCAAGATATGTGAATTGGGCTTATTTCCCACGCGGTCATTTCTTAAGTGTAAAGACTGTCTTGATCTTTGTAATCATTGCCTCAAAGCTTGTAACAACTCCAGATTCATTCCTTTTTTTTTTTTTTTTTTTTTTTTTTCGAGAAGTTTTAGGTTATGGCTGTCCCTGAGTCTCATCTAATATACTTTCTTTCAGGGATTCCTTAAAATTTCTTGTCTGTTCATGGCATTCCTGTTTTTTTCTTTAGTTTTTTATAGCTTTAAAAAATACCTTTTCTGTTATTTTCTGAAAGGCTGTAAATGTTGAAGTCAGTGTATATACCTAGTCTGCATTTCAATCCATTCTTCTTATTTATAATAAAAATAATAAATTATTATAGAAAAGTGACAAATGCATAGTGATAAAATATTATAATATTCTTATTTGCAGAGTGACTATTGGTTTATTTCTTCCACTTTTTTCCAAAATATTAAGTTTTACGTATTTATTTTACTTACATAATAAGCATTTTATCATGTAATTATAAACTGCATAATTGGGATTTCACTTTCTAAGATAACTTTCTGGGCCTGCTCTTTGGTGACCCTCATCTGGTCTCTGTAGACTCATGGTAAGTGTAACTATTCAACCATTTACTCACTGCTTTGAAGTGACTAGAAGGCTGACTGTGTAAAGAAATGCAGGCTGGGAAAAAGGTCTCTTCTCTGTGTTCCTGTCATTTGGGGCAGGGATAGTCATCTCCCTATGAGGAACAGAGCTAATGTGTTATTTCTTTTTTCAAGTTATTTTAGTTTCAATTTAAAAAATAAATTCTGCCAAGCATGGTGGCTCCTGCCTGTACTCCCAGCTACTTGGGAGGATGAGGTGGGGGGAATCACTTGAGCCCAGGAGTTGGAGGCTATAATGAGCTATTATTGTGCCACTGCACTCCAGCCTGGGTTACAGAGCAAGATCTTGTCTCTAAGTACATACATACATACATACATAAAAATTTTAAAAAATAAAAATTAAATTAATTTTTTTTTCCTTTCCTCTAGTTCACTTAGCAGCCATGGAAGGCCACCTTCACTGTTTCAAATTCCTAGTCAGTAGAATGAGCAGTGCGACGCAAGTTTTAAAAGCTTTCAATGATAATGGAGAAAATGTATTGGATTTGGCCCAGAGGTTCTTCAAGCAGAATATTTTACAGTTTATCCAGGGGGCTGAGTATGAAGGAAAAGACCTAGAGGATCAGGAAAGTAAGTAATTAAGCACTATGTTCTAGCATATAATGTGATGATGATGATGATGATAATATAATGAGTAGAATCAATGAAATAGGAAAAGAAGATATAAGGCAAGTGTTATATATGTTATATGTAAAAATATAAACATGTTTAATATGTAACATATTAAAATTTATTACATATCATTGTCTATACATTCGTCCAGATTCTTTATTATGAAATATTTTAGACAAAAATGTGTAGAGGTTGGTTGCAGTGGCGCATGCCAGTAATCTCAGAACTTCGGGAGTCTGAGGTGAGTGGGTTGCTTAAGCCCAGAAGTTTGAGACCAACTTGGGAAACATAGTAAAACCCTATCTCTACAAAAAATACAGAAATTAGCTGGATGTGGAGGCATGCCTGTAATCCCAGCTACTTGGGAGGCTGAGGTGGGAGGATGGATTGAGCCTAGGAAGTCAAGGCTGCAGTGAACCGTGATTGTACCTCTGCACTCCAGCCTGGGTGACAAAATGAGACCCTGTCTCAAAAAAAAAAAAAAAAAAGATTAACATAATGAGCAGTGAATCACTAAATTTAAGAATAAAATATAGAGGCCAGATGTGGTGGCTCACGCCTGTAATCCCAGCTACTTGGGAGGTTCAGACAGGAGAATCACCTGAACCTGGGAGGTGGAGGTTGTGGTGAGCTGAAATCATGCAATTGCACTCCATCCTGGGCAGCAAGAGTGAAACTCCATCCTGGAAAAAAAAAAAAAAAAAAGAATAAAATATAGAGTTGAAGCCCTTTGGATCTCTCTCCCTAGTACCATTACCTTTTCTTCCTCCTCAAGGGTAAACTATTATTTTAGATTTTTCATTCCATTCTGTGGTTTTATATTTTAGTTATATATATGAGTTGGGGTCTCACTGTGTTTCCCAGGCTGGTCTCAAACTCCTGGCCTCAAGTGATCCTCCTGCCCCAGCCTCCCTGCAAAGCACTGGGATTACAGGTATGGGCCACTGCATCCAGCCTGTATTGTTCTTTATGTGCATTATTTGTTATTGTTGTATTGTTATTTTTATTCGTTTCTCCTTCAAATATTTTCCATCTGTTCAATCTGCAGATGTGGAACTTGCAGGTATGGAGGGCCAGCTGTACATCTATACACATACATATGTACACATACACACACACACACACATACACACACACAACTGAAAGTACCTAACCTGATCCCTAGCATATAGTTGATGCTTAATAAAATGTCTTTAATGACAGTAACTACATAAACTGAGTCCTTACTAAAAATGCTAGACATGATAGTAAGCACTTGTAAGGATTGCATCGTTTTGTCTTTTTTTAAAATAAGATCTTCTTGATACTTGGATATCAAAGAATTCATAATTTAACCCTCTCAACAAATCTGAAATGCAGCTATTCGCATTTTTACATATGGAAAGAAACAACCTAGAATAGCCAAAGAATATTTTTAAAATAACAAAGTTGGAAGGACTTACACTACTTGATTTTAAGACTTTTACTATAATGCTACAGTAATCAAGGCAGTGTGTAGTAATGGCAAACAGACATACAGATCATTAAGACAGAATACAACAAAGACCAGCAAGAGTAGGGCATGATGGTGCATCCCTGTAATCCTAGCTACCCAGGAGGCTGAGGTGGGAGGATTGCTTGAGCCCAGGAGTTCAAAGTTACAGTGAGCTGTGACCACACCTCAGTGACAAAGTGAGACCCTGCCTCTAAACAAAACAAAACAAAACAAAACAGTATGACAACTATTTATATAGCATTTCTATTGTATTAGGTATGGTGAGTAACCTAGAGATTATTTAAAGTATATGGGAGGGAGGATATGCATAGGTTATATGCAAATATTATACCATTTTATATAAGGGACTTGAGCATCCACAGATTTTGGTATCTTTGGGGGTCCTGGAACCCTTAGGATTCCAAGGAATGACTCTATATGTGTGTGCACATACAGACTTCTTATTTGCTTCTAGTCTATTTTGCTGTTTTCACTATCTTGCAAGCAGAGAAGGAGAGGTCTGTGCAACTGCAGGCCATGAGAACAAGTGTGTCTTTATTTATTTATTTTTTTGAGATGGAATCTCACTCTCGGCTCACTGCAACCTCCACTTCCCAGGTTTAAGTGATTCCTCTGCCTCAGCCTCCTGAGTAGCTGTGATTACAGGCGTGAGCCACCACACCCAGCTAAGTTTTGTATTTTTAGTAGAGACAGGGTTTCACCATGTTGGCCAGGCTGGTCTCAAACTCCTGACCTCAAATGATTCACCCATCTCAGCCTCCCAAAGTGCTGGGATTACAGGCGTGAGCCACCATGCCCGGCTTCTAAGTGTTTCTTTATACAAAGGGTTTTAAATGACCATCCCCTGTGTTTTGTGGTGGTATGAGAGAGAAAGAGAGTATGGCTAACAATTGTCCTGATACAATACTTCTGGCATGTTTGAAGTCCTGAGGGGAAAAGGAGTAGAATGATTAGTAATAATCTCATTTTATAATTCTCTTTTTACTGCTAGTCATCAGCTGAACTGATCCCATTACAACAGCCTTATATTTGAGAAAATATTGAAACCTGAAATATATGACAGCTTAAGACAGGGAAAAGAATAAACTCTTGTGTTTATTGAAATGCTGAATTTTTTTATTCATAGCTTTAGCATTTCCAGGTCATGTGGCTGCCTTTAAGGGTGATTTGGGGATGCTTAAGAAATTGGTAGAAGATGGAATAATCAATATTAATGAGCGTGCTGATAATGGATCAACTCTTATGCATAAAGGTGAGTTATGATTCCTCCTTTCAGTTCAGATACAATAGCTGCTGAGTTATTAATCTTTTAAAGTAATTATCAATCAGAAACACATGAAACATGAAACTTTTTTCTGATACCCTAGCAGATATCAGTCTATCTGTTATGGTATATAGAATGCCTAATTTTCAATTCAAGTGTAATGTTTCTTTTATGATGCCAGATATTCATGCATTATCTTATTCAAGGGTAATTCCAATAAAATTTCTATAGTGACATTGTCATGTTAGTTAAGATGTGAAATGTACTGCTAGAGAAGTTTCTTAGGATGACATTTTGACATTTTTAAAATGACCTATTAATTCATACTAAAATAGAAATCTTCCCTGTCTCTCTCTCTCTCTCTCTTTTTTTTTTTTTTTATAGACCAGGTCTGGTTCTGTCACCCAGGTTGGAGTGCAGGTGGAGACCTCCTGGGCTCAAGTCATCCTCCCAAGCTCAGCCTCCCGAGTAGCTGGGATTATAGGCATGTGCCACCACACCCGGCTAATTTTTTGTCTTTTTAATAGAGATGGGGTTTCACCATGTTGGCCAGGCTGATCTTGAACTCCTGGCCTCAAATGATCCACTCGCCTTGGCCTCCCAAAGTGCAGGATTACAGGCGTGAGCCACCATGCCTGGCCTGATGGCAGGTGATTCTTACTAAACTCTTAGAGTAAAATGATAGTAGTCTTATTAATATAATCATGTGTTTGAATTTGACTTTATTTGACAAATACTTCTGGCAGTCCTCAGATCATATATTATGTTCCCATTGGTTAGGTTTTTAGCTTACTTTGTTTAATCCATAATGTATCTCAAAGTATAGAATCTAAGTGCTATGTGTACCAATAGTTTTATAAGCAAGAGAAGTGAGAAGAGATGGGATGCAAAGGATGTTTTCTCCTACACAGAGAGAGGTCCACAGATTGGTGAGCTCTGTACCCTAGATTTGGAGTATCTCACTCCATCCATTTCTGCTGGCCATCCAGGAGTTAAACTCTCTACTGTGAGATATGTGAATGGGGAGGAGGCTTAACATGTACCTAAAGTTTTTTTTTTTTTTTTTTTTAAATGTGGTTTCTTGGAGCAAAGCTGCTGTATGAGTTTACTAGGGCTGATATAACAAAATGCTGCAGACTGGATGGCTTAAGCAACATAAATTTATTTTCTCAGAGTTCTGGAGGCTAGAAGTCTGAGATGAAGGTGGCAGCAGGTTTGGTTTTTTTTGAGGCTTCTCTCTTTGGCTTATAGATGACCTGCTGCCTTCTTGCTATACCCTTACATAGTCTTTCCTCTGTGCATGACCATATTTGTGTCCTGATCTCCTCCTCTTGTAAGTAAATTAGTCAAATTGGATTAGGGCCCACCCACATCACCTTATTTTTCCTTAGTTACCACTTTAAAGGCCCTATCTCCAAATACAGTTGGATTCTGAGGTACTGGAGGTTAGGACTTCAACATATGAATTTTGAAGGGAACACAATTCCTCCTATAACACATCCATTTTATAGCCCCCATTTCATATCCTACATATGTTTTTTATTGCTAATGTGTGTGTGTGGGGGTGTCACTTAGACACAGTAGCAAAAGATAGGCTCACTCATGGTGCTCATAGTACATCTTTGTGGGGACAGTAAATTAAGTTTCATTGATGGCTAGTTTTCAGCCTGTCCTAGTCATTTCTTCACCACTTGAACTGAGAGAGAAATGAGGGATCTGGAAGCAGGTTCTAAAGAGACTGTTCTACAACAACAAGGTGTTTTTAATATAGATGTTGGAAGGTGGGAAAGTGAAAGTGATGAGGAGCCAAAAGAGTTTGCTCTTCACCCTCTTTTCATGAGTCCGTCCATCAAGGACTCCTAGGGCTAGGAGTGGTGGAGGGGGATTATAAGTCACTACAGCTGGAAAAGAGCATTGTTGGGGGACGTTTACCTTTTCTTTTTTTCTTTTTAATTTTTGTGGGTACATAGTAGGTGTATATATTTATGGGGTATGTGAGATGTTTTGATACAGAGATGAAATGTGAAATATTCACATCATGGAGAATGGGGTATCCATCCCCTCAAGCATTTATCCTTTGTGTTATAAACAATCCAGTTACCTTCTTTTAGTTATTTAAAAATGTACAATTAAGTTATTATTGACTATAGTCACCCTGTTGTGCTATCAAATAGTCTGACTCTGTTGCCCAGGCTTGAATGCAATGGGGCAATCACGACTCACTGCAGCCTTGACCTCCTGGGCTCAGGGGATCCTCTCACTTCAGCCTCCTGAGTAGCTGGGACTACAGGCACATGCTACTATGCCTGGCTAACTTTTTGTATTGTTTGTAGAGACAGAGTTTTGCCATGTTGCCCAGGCTGGCCTCGAACTCCTGACTCAAGTGATCCGCCCGCCTTGGTTACAGGCATGAGCCACTGCGTCCAGTCCCATGCTTTCTATTTTTTGGTACCCTTTAACCATCCCTACCTCCCTCTGACTCCCCTACTACCTTTCCCAGCCTCTGGTAACCATCCTTCTACTCTTTGTGTCCATGAGATCAATTGTTTTGATTTTTAGATCCCACAAAGTTTGTCTTTGTGTGCCTGGCTTATTTCACCTAACATGATGATCTCCAGTTCTATCCATGTTGTTGCAAATGACAAGATCTTATTCTTTTTTTTTTTTTTGAGACAGATTCTCACTTGGTTGCCCAGGCTGGAGTGCAGTGGCATGATCTCTGCTCACTGCAACCTCTGTCTCCTGGGTTCAAGCGATTCTCCTGCCTCAGCCTCCCGAGTAGCTGGGACTACAGGTGTGTGCCACCATGCCTGGCTAATTTTTTGTATTTTTAGTAGAGACGGGGTTTCACTGTGTTAGCCAGGATGGTCTCGTTTTCCTGACCTCGTGATCCACCCACCTCGGCCTCCCAAAGTGCTGGTATTACAGGTGTGAAACACTGCGCCCAGCTGATCTTATTCTTTTTTATGGCGGATTAGTGCTGCATTGTGTATATGTACCACATTTTCTTTATCCATTTATCTGTTGGTGGACATTTAGATTGCTTCCAAATCTTAGCTATCGTGAACAGTGCTGCAACAAACATGGGAGTGAAGATGTCTCTTTGATATACCGATTTCCTTTCTTTTGGGCGTATACCCAGCAGTGGAATAGCTGGATTTTGTAGTAGCTCTATTTTTAGTTTTTTGAGGCACCTCCAAACTGTTCTTCATAGTGGTTGTACAAATTTACATTCTCACCAACAGTGTACGAGGGTTCCCTTTTCTCCACGTCCTCACCAGCATTCGTTATTGCTTGTCTTTTGGATGTAAGTAATTTTAACGGGGGGAGATGATATCTTATTTGTAGTTTTGATTTGCATTTATTTGATGATCCATGATGTTGAGTACCTTTTCATATGTCTGTTTGCCATTTGTATGTCTTCTTTTGAGAAATGTCTGTTCAGATCTTTTGCCCATTTAAAAATCAGATTATTAGAGTTTTTCCTATAGAGTTGTTTGAGTTTCTTACGTATTTTGGTTATTAATCCTTTGTCAGATGGGTAGTTTGCAAATATTTTCTCCCATTCTGTGGGTTGTCTCTTCACTTTGTTGATTGTTTCCTTTGCTGTGCAGAAGCTTTTTAACTTGATATGATCACATTTGTCCATGTTTGCTTTGGTTGCCTGTGCTTGTAGGGTATTGCTCAAAACATTTTTGCCCAGACCAATGTCCTGGAGAGTTTCCCCAATGTTTTCTTTTAGTAGTTTCATAGTTTGAGGTCCTAGATTTAAATCTTTATTCTATTTTGACTTGATTTTTGTATATGGTGAGAGATAGGGGTCTAGTTTTTTTCTTGTGCATATGGATATCCAGTTTTTTCCAGCACCATTTATTAAAGAGACTGTCTTTTACCCAGTGTGTGTTCTTGGCATCTTTGTCAAAAATGAGTTCACTGTAGGTGTGTAGATTTGTTTCTGGTCTATTAGTCGGGCATGATGGTGTGTGCCTGTAATCCCAGCTATTGGTCTGTGTGTCTGTTTTTATGCCAGTATCATGCTGTTTGGTTACTATAGCCCTATAGTATAATTTGAAATCAGGTAATGTGATTCCTTCAGTTTTGTTCTTTTTACTTAAATAGCTTTGGCTATTCTGGGTCTTTTGTGGTTCCATATAAATTTTAGCTTTTTTCTTTTTTCTATTTCCGTGCAGAATGTCAATGGTATTTAGATAGGGATTGCAATGAATCTGTAGATTGTTTTGAGTAGTATGGACATTTTAACAATATTGATTCTTCCAGTCTATGAACATGGAATATCTTTCCATTTTTTGATGTCCTCTTCAGTTTCTTTCATCAGTGTTTTATAGTTTTCCCTATATAAATACTTCTTTGGTTAATTCCTAGGTATTTAATTTTATTTGTGGCTATTATAAATGGGATTACTTTTTTGATTTCTTTTTTGGATTGTTCACTGTTGGCATATAGAAATGCTACTGATTTTTGTATGTTGATTTCGTGTTCTGCAACTTTACTGAATTTGCTTATCAATTCTAATAGGTTTTTTGTGTGGGGTCTTTAGGTTTTTCCAAATATAAGATTATATCATTTGTAAACTAGGATAATTTGACTTCTTCCATTCCAATTTGGATGCCCTTTGTTTCTTTCTCTTGTCTGATTGCTCTAGCTGGGACTTCCAGTACTGTGTTGAATAACAGAGATGAAAGTGGGCATCCTTGTGTTCCAGGTCTTAAAGGAAGGGCTTTCATATTCAGTATTATACTAGCTGTGGGTCTGTCATATATGACTTTTATTATGTTGAGTTTGTCTCTTCTATACCCAGTTTTTGAGGGTTTTTATTAAGAAGAGATGTTGAATTTTGTCAGGTGCTTTTATCAGCATCAATTGAAATGATCATATGGTTTCTATCCTTCATTCTATTGATATGTATCATATTGATTGATTTGCATATGTTGAATCATTGGTGTATCGCAGGGGTAAATCCCACTTGGTTATGATGAAATGATCTTTCTAATGTATTGTTGAATTTGGTTTGCTAGTATTTTGTTGATGATTTTTGCATGAATATTCATCAGAGATATTGGCTTGTAGTTTTACTTTTTGATGTGTCTTTGTCTGATTTTGGAGTCAGGGTAATACTGGCCTTGTAGAATGGATTTGGAAGTATTCCTTTCCCTTCTATTTTTCAGAATAGTTTGAGTAGGATTGGTATTAGTTCTTCTTTAAATGTTTGATAGAATTCAGCAGTGAAGCCATTGGGTCTGGGACTTTTTTTTTTTTTTTTTAACTGGGAGACTTTTTATTATGGCTTTGATATCATTACTCATTATTGGTCTGTTCAAGCTTTGGGTTTCTTCCTGGTTCAATCTTGGTAGGTAGTATGTGTCTAGGAATTTATTTCTTCTAGATTTTCCAATTTATTGGTATATAGTTACTCATAGTAGCCACTAATGATCCATTGAATTTCTGCAGTATCAGTTGTAATGTCTCATTTTCATTTCTGATTTTATTTATTTGGATCTTCTCTCTTTTTTTCTTAGTCTGGATAAAGGTTTGTCCGTTTTGTTTAACTTTTCAAAAAAAAGCCCAGCTGTTTGTTTCATTGATCTTTTGTATTGTTTTGTTCATTTTAATTTCGTTTATTTCTGCTCTGATCTTTGTTGTTTCTTTTCTTTTACTAATTTTGTATTTGGCTTGCTCTTGGTTTTCTTGTTAAGATGCATCATTAGATTTTGTTTTGTTTTGTTTTGTTTTTGAGATGGAGTCTCACTGCGTCACTCATGCTGGAGTGCAGTGGTGCCATCTTGGCTCATTGCAACCTCCACCTTCCGGGTTCAAGCAATTCTCCTGACTCAGCCTCCCAAGTGGCTGGGATTACAGGCATGTGCCATCATGCCTGACTGATTTTTGTATTTTTAGTAGAGACAGGGTTTCACCATGTTGGTCAGGCTGTTCTCGACCTCTTGACCTCAGATGATCCACCTGCTTTGGCCTCCCAAAGTGCTGGGATTACAGGCATGAGCCACAGTGTCCGGCCTCATTAGATTTTTTATGTGAAGTTTTTTCTCTTTTTTGATGTAGGCACTTATAACTACAATATTTCCTCTTAGTACTGCTTTTGCTGTATCTCATAGGTTTTTGTATGTTGTGTTTCCATTATCATGTGTTTCAAGAAATTTTTCAGCTTCCTTCTTAATTTTTTCATTGATCCTCCAGTCATTCAGAAGTACGTTAAGACATTAGCCCTTTCTTGGGTACCATCTATATGTTTATACTGTACTAAAATTGGTCATATAAAAGTTGACATCTGTTTATAATTTAATTAATGTTTCTCACATTTTATCAGACTGCTTTTTTCCTTTAGTTTTAATTTCATTTAGTAGATAAGCAGTGGTATTTATTATTGAGGCATTCTTTTTAGTTATTTATTAATTGTTTAGATCTATGACTTCCCCTTTTTAAACTTGGTCTTAAATCTTAATTATTTCAAGTCATTTCTTAAAAATTTCTAACAGCTATATAATTTTATCTTGTTCCTTTTAAAACATTGGTCAAATTAGTCACATATCCTAATCAATATTCAATAAAAATCTTGGGTAAAATTCTCTTATTGCATTTCATTGTAGATACATTACTTAACCTCCCTCCCTCCTGTTTTTAAACATTTCTCATGTGATAAAATGAAATGTTGGGCTAAATTCATTCTGTCTTGTAAAATTCAGCATTATCCATGCTCATAAATATGATTTTGTGACTCTTAATGACAGAAAAGATCAATGTGTTGCCATTTTTTTCTAAAGTGGGGTTATTAATAGAGGTCTGAGAAATCCTGAAGTTTCTGTGTTAGTGGGTTCTGGATAGGCTGTAGGAGAGAGAGAAGCCCCAGACTCTGCGGAAGCCAGCTTGTAATTTGGCAGATGGCTCTGAGGCAGAGGACAACAGAACAAGAGTTCTTAGAGACTTGCCAGCTGGGTTGTAGAACTGTAGTGATAGGGTTGTTTAGTCCCTTAATATTGCTCTGTGTCGTCTCTGTTGCCAGTAATGGAGGTGGGTTCGCTTTTTAAAGCACCAAATTAATACCCAAAGTTCCTGCTCTTTGATTCATTTTGCAAGGTCATGTATACATATTCAGCACCAACCATGTGCCCGTACTGTGAGCCAGAATGAGATCTGGACCTTACTGTTAAAGAGTTACATAATTATACCATAAAAGAACTAGAGATTTCTTTTAAGATAGGATGCAATTAATGGCCAAAAATAATTAGGTTGTTAAAATACATGTCATAGGAATTTGGGAATAGGAATTGAGGGATGGAAGAAGTTGCTAAGGATCAAATTATTGAGGAACTATTCATAGAGATTTGGTAATAATACCTGATGTATATATACTACTTAATAGAGTGAAAAGCTCTTATTACATTTAATACTTATTGCAGTTTTATAAAGCAGCAGTGTGCTTTGCTTATAAAATAATCGTCTATGTAAAAGATGAGGAAATTGATGTTTAGAGAAGTCAGGTGGCTTGACTGAGGTTAGATATATAGCTAGTAAGAGCAGAGCTAAGATTTCATTTTTTAAATGTATTCATTCACTCATCAACTCTTTAGACATTGATTGAGGGTCTATAAGTTGCAGCCACTTGCTATCTTCTGGGGATATGAAGATTACAGCCCTGTCCTCACATCTTATTGTTTAATAGACCTAAACTCAAGTCCTTCTTTTAAGTCTATTCAGTTTGTTTTCTTCAGCTTCCTTGAGTTTCAAGATGGGTGAAGAAGAATAGTTACAGGTTAAATGAGCACGTTGTTGAGTGATTGGCTTTAGGTGGGAAGACACATAAGCAGAGTTGTGAAGGTGAAAATAAAGACAGCATGTGTTATGAGGTGACGATCTGGACAAAGGTGGCAAACAGTTTAGGTAATCAAGTGTGGCTTTACAGGCCTATAAATTTTGAGTTGTAAGAATCAGAAGCATACATATATATCATACATCTATCATATAAATCTATGCTGAAGCAAGACTTTTTGAAGTCTGTGTAGGTCCTTATGGTTAGAATGTGTTCACTTTCTTGTGAAATACAAGATTGGTTAGGAGCTATTTATAGCAGGAGATAAGCACTGGATAGTATTAGAAAAGCCTGGATTCTAGTTTCAAACTACTTTTTACTAGCTGTGTGATTTTAAATAAATGCATAAATAACCTTTTTGAGTTTCAGCTTTTATATCCGTATGTAAAATTATCTATATGGGGCCTGAGCACAGTTGATTAAATGTTTGTCTAATGAGTCAGTAAGTGAAATAGAGAAAATAATATTTGCCCAACGTACTTTTGCCAGTTACTGCAAGGATCAATACTTAAGTAAGTACTCTATAATGGTACTGTCCAAAATTTTAGAAAATTGTTACTAATAACTAACTTTTTTGTGTGTAATTCCTGTTCTTTTTCCTTTTTTTGAACAGCTGCTGGACAAGGCCACATAGAGTGTTTGCAGTGGTTAATTAAAATGGGAGCAGACAGTAATATTACCAACAAAGCAGGGGAGAGACCCAGTGATGTGGCAAAGAGGTATAAATCTCTGTCTTCTTTACTTCTTTCTTTTGTCTTTAAAGTTTTGCATATACTTTTTTGGACTCAAAAATCTCTGAAGATTTAATGGAATTTTAGAGGACTCAATCAAATACAGATGGAATGACAATTTTCAAGCTGAATTTACAGCTGCCATTATATCAGCTTTTCTTTTTCAAGCAGTAATTCTCAACTGGGAGGTAATATTTTCCCCTTTCCTCATGGGAGGGGTCTTTGGAAATGTTGGGGAAGGTTGTCACAGTGACCAGAGACCTTCACCAACTGGAGGTCAGTTCTAAGAATGCTAAATGTTCTGCAGTGCTCAGAACAGTAATGCACGATTTGTCCCATCCAAATGCCTGTAGCATTCCCTGTTAAGAAATGCTATGTGATAAAAATAAATAGTCAACATTAATAATAGAAAAACAAGTGACATGGATTTTGAAACATATTTTGCAGTTTACATCCGAATTAAATATAGCATGTATTTTTAAACCTAGCCAGCTCATTCAGGTTAGATTCTCAAGAAATATTTACTCCATCTGTTTGTTCATTCGGTTGTTCTTTCATTCAGCTTCCCATATACTTACCATGTTCCAAGTTCTGTGATTAGTGGTAGAAATACAAAGGGGAGAAAACACAGTCATCACCCTCAAGGAGTTTACAGTATTGTGGAGAGACAAATATGCAAATAAAATTCTTATTAATTCTGATCGTTATATGGTATTACATGGTATGTGTAAGGTACACTAAGAATATAGAAAAAAGTCTTTCTTTTTGAAAGTTGTAAGGGAGAAACTTTAATACAGAGGATGGTAAAAGTTATGAAGGAAACTGCATGAGGACAGAATTTAGATAGAGGACAAAGAAAAAAACTTTTTTTTTTTTTTTTTTTTTTTGAGGAAGCAACATTTATGTTGACCCTTGTAAGCATAAGTGTAAATGTAAGGAGGAGTTATAAGATAACACCTTATATGTTTGAAGAACTGCATGTGGATTAGAAGGCTGGAATCTAAACTAGGAATGTGGGCTAGCAATGGCAGATGAGGCTTGACAGTATGCTCTTGTCCAATCATTTGCTAAGTTGCCATGCAACTTTTGTTTGTGAGCTCATGTTCCCTAAAATTTAGTTTATGGAATTTCTTTGATGCCTTGGAGTGTGGTTTTGTTGTACCATATACCTGGGATCATTATCAGCTCAAGGCTATTTTATTGGTTTAAAACGGCTGTATCAAGGTATAATTGACATACAATAAAATGCATATATTTGTACAGTACAACTGATGAGTTTTGATATATGCATATCCTGTGAAACCGTTGCCACAATTAAGATAGTGAACATATTCATCACCCTCAAAGTCTCCTGCCACTTTATAACCTGTCTCCCTTTGACTGCTTCCCAGTGTGCCCAAGTAAACGCTGATCTCCTTCCTGTCACTGTGGATTAGTTTGCATTTCCTAGAGTTTTATATAAATGGAATCACACAATATATATTTATGTCTGGCTTCTTTCACTCAACATTAATTATTTTGAGATTCATCTATGTGTATTAGCAGTTCATTTCCTTCTTACAGCTGAGTAGAATTCCATAGTATTCCATAATTCAATTATCCACTCACAGGTTGAAGGACATCTTGATTGTAGTTCATTTCCTTCTAACAGCTGAGTAGAATTCCATAGCATTCCATAATTCGATTATCCACTCACAGGTTGAAGGGCATCTTGATTGTATCATTTTTTGGTGGTTATGAATAAAGCTGCTGTAAATGTTACTATACCGGTTTTTGTGTTAACATGTTTTCAATCCTTTGGTAAGTCTATGAGTAGGATTGCTGGGCCATATGCCAAATGTATGTTTAACTTTATAAGAAACTGCTGAAGTGCCTTCCAAAGTGGCCATACAGATTTGCATTTCTAGGGGCTGGGTGCAGTGGCTCACACCTGTAATCCCAGCACTTTGGGAGGCCAAGGCAGTGGATCACTTGAGGTGAAGAGTTCGAGACCAGTCTGGCCAACATGGTGAAACCCTGTCTCTACTAAAAAAGAAAAATTCAGGCCGGGCATGGTGGCTCACGCCTGTAATCCCAGCACTTTGGGAGGCCGAGGTGGGTGGATCACCTGAGGTCAGGAGTTCGAGATCAGCCTGACCAACATGGAGAAACCCCGTGTCTACTAAAAATACAAAATTAGCTAAGTGTGGTGGCGCTTGCCTGTAATCCCAGCTACTCAGGAGGTTGAGGCAGGAGAATTGCTTGAACCTGGGAGGTAGAGGTTGCCGTGAGCCGAGATTGTACCATTGCACTCCAGCCTGGGCAACAAGAGCGAAACTCTGTCTCCAACAACAACAAAAAAAAATTCAAAAAATTAGCCGAGTGTGGTGGCGTGCACCTGTAGTCCCAGCTATTACTCGGGAGGCAGAGGCAGGAGAATTGCTTGAAGCTGGTAGGTGGAGGTTGTGGTGAGCCTAGATCGCACCACAGCACTCCAACCTGGGCGACTGAGCTAGACCCTCAAAAAAAAAAAATTTGCGTTTCTGTCAGCAATGGATGTCAATTTCTGTTGTTCCACATTCTCACCATCATTGGTATTGTCAGGGTCTTTTTTTAATTCTAGTAATGAAATAAGTATGTAGTGGTAGCTCATTGTGGTTTTAATTTGCATTTTCTAAAGAAAAATGATTTTGAGCATCTTTTAAATATACATACTTGCCATATGTATATTTTCTTTGATGAAATGATTATTCCGATCTTTTGCCCACTTTAAAAAATTGAATTGTTTTCTTGATGTTGAGTTTTAAAGTTTCTTTGTATATTCTGGATACTAGTTCTTTTTCAGATATATATTTTGCAAAGATTTCCCTTTTTTACCAGTTGTATCTTGTTTTTACATTCTCTTAATGTCTTTGAAGAGCAAAATTTCTTACTAATTTATCCTTTTATGGATTATGATTTTGGTGTCATATCTAAAGAAGTCTGATTAACACAAAGTCATAAAAATTTTCTTTTCTGTTTTCTTTTAGAAGTTAGTGTTAGCTTTTATATTGAGGTCTGTGATCATTTTGAGTTAATTTTTATATGTAATATGAAGTATGAGTCCAAGTTCTTTTTTTGCATATGGATATCCAGTTCTAGACTATTTGTTTAAAAGACTATCCTTTCTCCACTGCCTTTGTGCCTTTGTCAGATCAGTTCTCGATGTATGTGTGGGCTTAATTCTGAACTATTTTATCCATTGATCTATTTGTATATTTTTGTATCAGCATCAGATAGGTGATTGAATACTATGGGTGTATCTGAAGTTTTCCATAATTTCTGGTCCACATTTTTTTCTCATGCACAAAAATGGTTGGTGTGGGTGTAGTGTTATTTTAGACATAACTTCGAATCTAGCATAAGATAAGCACTCAGTAAATGACAGCTGTTAAATTACAACCTAGTAGTAGAGTTAATGAATTCTATAAACCTTACAACTTCTTGCATATGTTTATTACTATGTCTTTAATGATTTGCAGTATCTGGTAGGAGGTAATGTGTGTGGTTATGTAAGTATGAGAAAATAGGATTTAAGGTTTTTATGTTTAGCGAGTAATTCTTCAAGTTGTAAGAAAATATATTAAAAATTCCAGTTAGCAAAATTGTGGAAAAATATGCAAGTTGCATACAATCACAACAACAACTCCGAAACCAAGAGTACATTACTGGAACCTTCATAGAGATGCAGGAAAGATTAAGGAGAATTAGAAAACATGAATGGAAAGGTCATTATTTTTTCATTAAATTTCAAAGCCATACCAAATGCTTTGGCTTGAGGAAGGGTGAAGATAGAGGGGGCTAGAGCTATATTAATAGCCCTAAAACTGGAATGAAAATGAATTCTATAATCTAAATTAGGCCAAGAAAAGGCAATAACTAACTGTAGGTAATCAAGGAGGGTGGTTCTGGGCCTTCTATTCAGTTGAGTAGCTCTGCTTGAGAGCATACTACATATTCCTTTGATATTGGATCTCTATTCCCAGTGTATTTTTGCCAATAAAAATTATGGAATCAGTGTTTAATATGAATAATTGTCCATAGTGCCAAGTAACTGAGTTTCTTACATAGTTGAATATATGTCAAATTGTCACTGACCTTCAGATTTTGGCTCCTTGGCTGGTGAGTGGATTGATGGCAGGGTGTACAGAGTGTAATTCCCTAAGTTAAGTGCAAGCTGCAGTTTCAGTTTGAAGAAGATTGTGGATCTGGTTATTGATTCTTCTCTACAGGTTTGCCCATTTGGCAGCAGTGAAGCTGTTAGAGGAGCTACAGAAATATGATATAGATGATGAAAATGAAATTGATGAAAATGATGTGAAATATTTTATAAGACATGGTGTTGAGGGAAGCACTGATGCCAAGGATGATTTATGTCTGAGTGACTTGGATAAAACAGATGCCAGAAGTAAGTATGCTGCCTCTGTTGTGATTTATCCTTTCAGAAATACCACAGCCACTTTTTACCACAAATTTGGAAACTATTCTAAAGACAAATACTGCCTACAAAGTAAAATAATTTGATATTTTTGGAGGAACCAGAACTAATATAAGTTTTTGTACTAGGGTTGTTGGACATATAAAAAGTATAAGACATAATCTCTGTCCCTCAGGGGGTGGAAAGTTATATAAGAAAATACTTATGTATTTTCTTCAGTGGATCAAGGAAACAGGGAAAGAGACATCTGAAGGATTTCCATGGTTAGTTGGCAAATGATTGTTATAGATAATAATAGCAACAAATATTTGTTGTCTGCTATGTGCCAGACACTGTTGTAGTTATTGAAGTAATGGTGAACAATACAAAGGAACTTCATTCGAATGGTGGTAGTCAGGAGGGAGGGCGATAAATAATTGATAAGAAAATAGATATATAAAGTAAATAGAGTAGAGTGGTGCTATAGATAAGAAAGTCATGGGGGGAGGAGCCAAGATGGCCGAATAGGAACAGCTCTGGTCTACAGCTCCCAGCGTGAGCGACGCAGAAGACGGGTGATTTCTGCGTTTCCATCTGAGGTACCGTGTTCATCTCACCAGGGAGTGCCAGACAGTGGGCGCAGGTCAGTGGGTGAGTGCACCGTGCGCCAGCCGAAGCAGGGGCAAGGCATTGCCTCACTCAGGAAGCGCAAGGGGTCAGGGAGTTCCCTTTCCAGGGGTGACAGACAGCACCTGGAAAATCGGGTCACTCCCACCCGAATACTGTGCTTTTCCAACGGGCTTAGGAAACGGTGCACCAGGAGATTATAGCCCGCACCTGGCTGAGAGGGTCCTACGCCCACGGAGTCTCGCTGATTGCTAGCACAGCAGTCTGAGATCAAACAGCAAGGGGGCAGCGAGGCTGGGGGAGGGGCGCCCGCCATTGCCCAGGCTCGCTTAGGTAAACAAAGCAGCCCTGAACCTCGAACTGGGTGGAGCCCACCAGAGCTCAAGGAGGCCTGCCTGCCTCTGTAGGCTCCACCTCTGGGGGCAGGGCACAGACAAACAAAAAGACAGCAGTAACCTCTGCAGACTTAAATGTCCCTGTCTGACAGCTTTGAGGAGAGCAGTGTTTCTCCCAGCACGCAGCTGGAGATCTGAGAACGGGCAGACTGCCTCCTCAAGTGGGTCCCTGACCCCTGACCCCCGAGCAGCCTAACTGGGAGGCACCCCCCAGCAGGGGCAGACTGACACATCACACGGCCGGCCAGGTACTCCAACAGACCTGCAGCTGAGGGTCCTGTCTGTTAGAAGGAAAACTAACAAACAGAAAGGACATCCACACCAAAAACCCATCTGTACATCACCATCATCAAAGACCAAAAGTAGATAAAACCACAAAGATGGGGAAAAAACAGAGCAGAAAAACTGGAAACTCTAAAAAGCAGAGCGCCTCTCCTCCTCCAAAGGAACGCAGTTCCTCACCAGCAACAGAACAAAGCTGGATGGAGAATGACTTTGACGAGCTGAGAGAAGAAGGCTTCAGACGATCAAATTACTCCGAGCTATGGGAGGATATTCAAACCAAAGGCAAAGAAGTTGAAAACTTTGAAAAAAAATGAGAAGAATGTATAACTAGAATAACCAATACAGAGAAGTGCTTAAAGGAGCTGATGGAGCTGAAAACCAAGGCTTGAGAACTATGGGAAGAATGCAGAAGCCTCAGGAGCCGATGCGATCAAATGGAAGAAAGGGTATCAGCCATGGAAGATGAAATGAATGAAATGAAGTGAGAAGGGAAGCTTAGAGAAAAAAGAATAAAAAGAAACGAGCAAAGCCTCCAAGAAATGTGGGACTATGTGAAAAGACCAAATCTACGTCTGATTGGTGTACCTGAAAGTGACGGGGAGAATGGAAACAAGTTGGAAAACACTCTGCAGGATATTATCCAGGAGAACTTCCCCAATCTAGCAAGGCAGGCCAACATTCAGATTCAGGAAATACAGAGAACGCCCTAAGATACTCCTCGAGAAGAGCAACTCCAAGACACGTAATTGTCAGATTCACCAAAGTTGAAATGAAGGAAAAAATGTTAAGGGCAGCCAGAGAGAAAGGTCGGGTTACCCTCAAAGGGAAGCCCATCAGACTAACAGCGGATCTCTCGGCAGAAACCCTACAAGCCAGAAGAGAGTGGGGGCTAATATTCAACATTCTTAAAGAAAAGAATTTTCAATCCAGAATTTCATATTCAGCCAAACTAAGCTTCATAAGTGAAGGAGAAATAAAATACTTTACAGACAAGCAAATGCTGAGAGATTTTGTCACCACCAGGCCTGCCCTAAAAGAGCTCCTGAAGGAAGCGCTAAACATGGAAAGGCACAACCGCTACCAGCCGCTGCAAAGTCATGCCAAAATATAAAGACCATCAAGACTAGGAAGAGACTGCATCAACTAATGAGCAAAATAACCAGCTAACATCATAATGACAGGATCAAATTCACACATAACAATATTAACTTTAAATGTAAATGGACTAAATGCTCCAATTAAAAGACACAGACTGGCAAATTGGATAAAGACTCAAGACCCATCAGTGTGCTGTATTCAGGAAACCCATCTCACATGCAGAGACACACATAGGCTCAAAATAAAAGGATGGAGGAAGATCTACCAAGCAAATGGAAAACAAAAAAAAGGAGGGGTTGCAATCCTAGTCTCTGATAAAACGGACTTTAAACCAACAAAGATCAAAAGAGACAAAGAAGGCCATTACATAATGGTAAAGGGATCAATTCAACAAGAAGAGCTAACTATCCTAAATATATATGCACCCAATACAGGAGCACCCAGATTCATAAAGGAAGTCCTGAGTGACCTACAAAGAGACTCCCACACATTAATAATGGAAGACTTTAACACCCCACTGTCAACATTAGACAGATCAATGAGACAGAAAGTCAACAAGGATACCCAGGAATTGAACTCAGCTCTGCACCAAGTGGACCTAATAGACATCTACAGAACTCTCCACCCCAAATCAACAGAATATACATTTTTTTCAGCACCACACCACACCTATTCCAAAATTGACCACATACTTGGAAGTAAAGCTCTCCTCAGTAAATGTAAAAGAACAGAAATTATAACAAACTCTCTCAGATCACAATGCAATCAAGCTAGAACTCAGGATTAAGAATCTCACTCAAAACCGCTCAACTACATGGAAACTGAACAACCTGCTCCTGAATGACTACTGGGTACATAACAAAATGAAGGCAGAAATAAAGATGTTCTTTGAAACCAACGAGAACAAAGACACAACATACCAGAATCTCTGGGATGCATTCAAAGCAGTGTGTAGAGGGAAATTTATAGCACTAAATGCCCACAAGAGAAAGCAGGAAAGATCCAAAATTGACACCCTAACATCACAATTAAAAGAACTAGAAAAGCAAGAGCAAACACATTCAAAAGCTAGCAGAAGGCAAGAAATAACTAAAATCAGAGCAGAACTGAAGGAAATAGAGACACAAAAAACCCTTCAAAAAATTAATGAATCCAGGAGCTGGTTTTTTTGAAAGGATCAACAAAATTGATAGACTGCTAGCAAGATTAATAAAGAAAAAAAGAGAGAAGAATCAAATAGATGCAATAAAAAATAAAGGGGATATCACCACCGATCCCACAGAAATACAAACTACCATCAGAGAATACTACAAACACCTCTACGCAAATAAACTAGAAAATCTAGAAGAAATGGATAATTTCCTCAACACATACACCCTCCCAAGACTAAACCAGGAAGAAGTTGAATCTCTGAATAGACCAATAACAGGAGCTGAAATTGTGGCAATAATCAATAGCTCACCAACCAAAAAAAGTCCAGGACCAGATGGATTCACAGCCGAATTCTACCAGAGGTACAAGGAAGAACTGGTACCATTCCTTCTGAAACTATTCCAGTCAATAGAAAAAGAGGGAATCCTCCCTAACTCATTTTATGAGGCCAGCATCATCCTGATACCAAAGCCAGGCAGAGACACAACCAAAAAAGAGAATTTTAGACCAATATCCTTGATGAACATTGATGCAAAAATCCTCAGTAAAATACTGGCAAACCGAATCCAGCAGCACATCAAAAAGCTTATCCACCATGATCAAGTGGGCTTCGTCCCTGGGATGCAAGGCTGGTTCAATATATGCAAATCAATAAATGTAATCCAGCATATCAACAGAACCAAAGACAAAAACCACATGATTATCTCAATAGATGCAGAAAAGGCCTTTGACAAAATTCAACAACCCTTCATGCTAAAAACTCTCAATAAATTAGGTATTGATGGGACGTATCTCAAAATAATGAGAGCTATCTATGACAAACCCACAGCCAATATCATACTGAATGGGCAAAAACTGGAAGCATTCCCTTTGAAAACTGGCACAAGACAGGGATGCCCTCTCTCACCACTTCTATTCAACATAGTGTTGGAAGTTCTGGCCAGGGCAATTAGGCAGGAGAAGGAAATAAAGGGTATTCAATTAGGAAAAGAGGAAGTCAAATTGTCCCTGTTTGCAGATGACATGATTGTATATCTAGAAAACCGCATCGTCTCAGCCCAAAACTCCTTAAGCTGATAAGCAACTTCAGCAAAGTCTCAGGATACAAAGTCAATGTACAAAAATCACAAGCATTCTTATACACCAATAACAGACAAACAGAGAGCCAAATCATGAGTGAACTCCCATTCACAATTGCTTCAAAGACAATAAAATACCTAGGAATCCAACTTACAAGGGATGTGAAGGACGTCTTCAAGGAGAACTGCAAACCACTGCTCAAGGAAATAAAAGAGGATACAAACAAATGGAAGAACATTCCATGCTCATGGGTAGGAAGAATCAATATCGTGAAAATGGCCATACTGCCCAAGGTAATTTATAGATTCAATGCCATCCCCATCAAGCTACCAATGACTTTCTTCACAGAATTGGAAAAAACTAAAGTTCATATGGAACCAGAAAAGAGCCCGCATCGCCAAGTCAATCCTAAGCCAAAAGAACAAAGCTGAAGGCATCACACTACCTGACTTCAAACTATACTACAAGGCTACAGTAACCAAAACAGCATGGTACTGGTACCAAAACAGAGATATAGATCAATGGAACAGAACAGAGCCCTCAGAAATAACGCCACATATCTACAACTATCTGATCTTTGACAAACCTGAGAAAAACAAGAAATGGGGAAAGGATTCCCTATTTAATAAATGGTGCTGGGAAAACTGGCTAGCCATATGTAGAAAGCTGAAACTGGATCCCTTCCTTACACCTTATACAAAAATCAATTCAAGATGAGTTAAAGACTTAAACGTTAGACCTAAAACCATAAAAACCTTAGAAGAAAACCTAGGCATTACCATTCAGGACATAGGCACGTGCAAGGACTTCATGTCTAAAACACCAAAAGCAATGGCAACAAAAGCCAAAATTGACAAATGGGATCTAATTAAACTAAAGAGCTTCTGCACAGCAAAAGAAACTACCATCAGAGTGAACAGGCAACCTACAAAATGGGAGAAGATATTCGCAACCTACTCATCTGACAAAGGGCTAATATCCAGAATCTACAATGAACTCCAACAAATTTACAAGAAAAAAACAAACAACCCCATCAGAAAGTGGGCAAAGGACATGAACAGACACTTCTCAAAAGAAGACATTTATGCAGCCGAAAAACACATGAAAAAATACTCACCATCACTGGCCATCAGAGAAATGCAAATCAGAACCACAATGAGATACCATCTCACACCAGTTAGAATGGCAATCATTAAAAAGTCAGGAAACAACAGGTGCTGGAGAGGATGTGGAGAAATAGGAACACTTTTACACTGTTGGTGGGACTGTAAACTAGTTCAACCCTTGTGGAAGTCAGTGTGGCGATTCTTCAGGGATCTAGAACTAGAAATTCCATTTGACCCAGCCATCCCATTACTGGGTATATACCCAAAGGACTATAAATCATGCTGCTATAAAGACACATGCACACGTATGTTTATTGCGGCATTATTCACAATAGCAAAGACTTGGAACCAACCCAAATGTCCAACAATGATAGACTGGATTAAGAAAATGTGGCACATATACACCATGGAATACTATGCAGCCATAAAAAAGGATGAGTTCATGTCCTTTGTAGGGACATGGATGAAAGTGGAAATCATCATTCTCAGTAAACTATCTCAAGAACAAAAAACCAAACACCGCATATTCTCACTCATAGGTGGGAATTGAACAATGAGAACACATGGACACAGGAAGGAGAACATCACACTTTGGGGACTGTTGTGGGGTGGGGGTAGGGGGGAGGGATAGCATTGGGAGATATACCTAATGCTAGATGACGAGTTGGTGGGTGCAGCACACCAGCATGTCACATGTATACATATGTAGCTAACCTGCACATTGCGCACATGTACCCTAAAACCTAAAGTATAATAAAATAAATAAATAAATAAATAAAAGAAAAAAAATAAAATAAAAGTAAAAAAAAAGAAAGTCATTAGGCCTCTCTGAAGTGGTGATGTTTGAGTGATGAGAATGAGTCATATTAAGATCTTGGAAGAACGTGCCAGCAGAGGGAGCAGTGCGCGTAAAGGTCATTATGTAGCATTGAGAATGGTCAGTGTGGCTTGAGTAGAATCCCTAAGGAAGTGGCGACAGATTGGTTTGAAAGGTAAGCAGGGACCCAGTCAGATCATGTAGGGCCTAATAAGGATTTTAGATTTAGATTTTTGTTTGTTCATTTTTCCCCTTTTTTCATTACAAAATCTCAGCATATAGATTTTATTTTAAATAGAAGGCCATTGTTGGGATTCAAGGTGGGGAATGATGTGATCTGATTCATATTTAAAAACAGTATCACTCTACCTGTTGGGTGGGTGATAGACTGGGAGGTGGAAAAGAGCATAGCATTTCAGATGGGGTATGAATTAGGTGGGAAGAGAACATACTCCACCTAACAATATAAGGTTGGATGAAGTTCCTGATATAATTATATCCTCATGCCAAGGATACTAAATTAGAATTGTACAAGAGCAGATGTAGAATATCTGCACAGATTTCCTGGGTTCCTAGAGTTCCTGATGTAGGCCTGTAACTACCAGTGATATTGGACATCTCCATTCTTGTTGTGCCTCCGCCTTTTCATACTAGAGGCTTTCATCACCATTTAAGAAGAGCTTACATTAACATTCTGTGTATTCCCTTTAAGCAATATTTATATATATATCCTGGTTCTTGAAAAAAATCAGCATCAGTAAGATCATACTTTGTTGGGAAGATAGAGTGAAAGCCAAGCCAAGATCTTGTTTGCCTTGACTGTTTTTGCCTCCAGATTTCCGGTGTTGTCTAAAGCCCATTTTCCTTCATAGGGCAAGAGTGGAAGCAGGGAAATAAGTTAGGGGGCTGTGGCTATAGTTCAGGAGAGAGTTGTTTATGGCTTGGACTGGAGTGGAGATGATGGGGATAATAAGAAGTGAGATTTGGATGTATTTAGAAGAGAGAAAGATGATAGGATTTGCTGATAGATGTGGCTGTGAGGTGTTAGAAAAAGAGGGTAATCAAGGATGACAGATTTCTGGCCTGGGGAATTCGGTGAATGGTAGTAAGTTTTTTTTGTTTTTTGTTTTTTTGTTTTTTGTTTTTTTAGACGGAGTCTCAGTCTGTCGTCAGGCTGGAGTGCAGTGGCACGATCTTGGCTCACTGCAACCTCCACCTCCCGGGTTCAAGCGGTTCTCCTGCCTCAGCCTCTCGAGTAGCGGTGACTACAGGCATGTGCCACCACGGCCAGCTAATGTTTGAATTTTTAGTAGAGATGGGTTTCACCATGTTGGTCAGGCTGGTCTTGAATTCCTGACCTTGTGATCCACCCGTCTTGGCCTCCCGAAGTGCTGGGATTACAGGCGTGAGCCACTGTGCCTGGCCGCACCACATTTTCTTTATCCAGTCTTCTGTTGATGGGCATTTAGGTTGATTCCATGTTTTTGCTATGTGAATAGTGCTATGATGAACATGTGTGCATGTGTCTTTATAGTTTGAATATAGTGTGAATATAGTATGATATATATTCCTTTGGGTACATACCGGTAGTGGGGTTGCTGGGTTATGTGTTAATTCTGTTTTGAGTTCTTTGAGAAATCGCCAAACTGCTTTCCACAATGGTTGAACTAATTTACACTCCTACCAGCAGTGTATAAATGTTCTTTTCTCCACAATCTCCCCAGCATCTGTTGTTTTTTGACTTTTTAATAATAGCCATTCTGACTGATGTGAGATGGCATTTCATTGTGGTTTTGATTTGCATTTCTCTAATGATTCCTGATGTTGAGCATTTTTTTGTAATCTTGTTGTCCATGTGTATGTGTTCTTTTGAAACGCATTTCTTCTCTGTGAGGATTAAAATGTGTAAGGTACTTAGTGTAGTGTCTCGACATCACAGACACTGCATAAATACATGATTTTTATTGTTTTCATTGGAAATTTCCTCTTTTGTTGAATTGAAATCTTTCTTCCTGGAGCTAATTCCAATTAATCTTAGTTCTTACCTCTGAGGACCCCATAGAACAGGCTTTACGAAACATAGACTTTCAAATATTAAGGAAATTATTATATAAGCTAAATACTCACTGCTCTTTCAGTCTTTTCTGACATTTTTTATCTTAATCTCCTCTACCTTCTTACTAGTGGTTATGGTGTTCCCAAACCTGTCTGCCCTTGAGAATTGTCTGAGGAGACATTTTTATTTATTTATTTATTTATTTTGAGACTGAGTCTCGCTCTTGCCCAGGCTGGAGTGCAGTGGTGCAATCTCGGCTCACTGCAAGCTCTGCCTCCTGGGTTCACGCCATTCTCCTCCCTCAGCCTCCCCTCCCGAGTAGCTGGGACTACAGGCACCTGCTACCACGCCCGGCTAATTTTGTTTTGTATTTTTAGTAGAGATGGGGTTTTACCATGTTAGCCAGGATGGTCTCGATCTCCTGACCTCGTGATCTGCCTACCTTGGCCTCCCAAAGTGCTGGGATTACAGGCGTGAGCCACCACACCTGGCCGCCGTTTTTTTTTTTTTTTTTTTTTTGAGACAGTATCACTCTGTCGCCTAGGCTGGAGTGCAGTGGCACGACCTCGGCTCACTGCAACCTTCATCTCCTGGGCTCAAGTGGTACTCCTGCCTCAGCCTCCTGAGTAGCTGGATTACAGGCATGTGCCACCACATCCAGCTAATTTTTGTATTTTTAGTAGAGATGGGGTTTCACCATGTTGGCCATACTGGTCTTATCTCCCAACCTGAAGTGATCCGCCCGCCTTGGCTCCCAAAGTGCTGGGGTTATAGGCGTGAGCCATTGCTCCCGGCCGAGGACCTTTTATTAAGTACGTATTCTTGAACTTGTAGGTCTGGAATGGGGCTCAAGCACATACATTTTTGAAAAGCATCCCATTTGATTCAGGTGCATGCAGTTTAGAACCTGCAGCTCCAGCCTGTTGATAGATAAATCATTGGTATTAGGAACAAGAGGCTGTGATTTGCTAAGCTGGTCCTGTAAAGCAGAGTTTCTCAACTTCTGTACTCTTGACATTTTGGGCCAGATAATTATTTTGTTGAGGCAGGCTTTTCTGTGTGCACTGTGAGATGTTTAGTAGCATCCTGAGCCTTCACCTACTAGATGCCAGTAGCACCTCCCTGTCCCCCACTCTCAAGCTGTGACAAGCAAAACTTCTTCAGAGGTTGCCAAATGACCCTTGGGGGAGAAAATTACCCCAGATAGAGAACCACTGCCATAAAGGATGGAGAATTCATAGTTCTGATAGTTGGAGAATAGTTCAAAATATCTCTCGATATACTTCCTTCTCTTAATATTCTCTTGCATAGGTACTACAAGTGACCAATCACAAAACTTGTGGCTGGTACTTTAAAATCAAGCATATTTCAGTTTTTCTAATTTTCTGTTACATAGTAGATTGCACGTGGTCCTGTAATCCACCATTAGTCCTAAAACACTGCTAGTCTTTTTTTTTTTTTTTTTTTTTTTTTGAGACTGAGTCTTACTCTGTTGTCCAGGCTGGAGTGCAGTGGCGTGGTCTCGGCTCACTGCAATCTCTGCCTCCCAGTTCAAGTGATTTTCCTGCCTCACCCTCATGAGTAGCTGGGATTACAGTCACGTGCCACCACACCGGCTAATTTTTGTATTTTTAGTAGTGACGGGGTTTCGCCATGTTGGCCAGGCTGGTCTCGAACTCCTGACCTCAGGTGATCCACCCACCTCGGCCTCCCAAAGTGCTGGGATTACAGGCGTGAACCACCATGCCTGGTCAATACTGCTAGTCTTTTAAAACCTTCTTGTTCATAGCATTAATAGTCATAACAACCTGATACATGCTCCAGTAGCAGGGAAAGAATCCTCCATTTAGGTATTTCATTGCGTGCTCATTTTAGTATTCCATTACTGATATTTATCCTTCTTTGTATATACCAACTTTCCTCCACTCCCCTCTCCAAACCATATAGACACTAGTCTAGAGGAAGAATATGCTCAAGAAGACCAGCACCCAGTGGACACATGAGCTGTTATATGTCTAACTAGGTTCCTACTCAACTCTGTCTTGCAGTGAGAGCTTACAAGAAAATTGTAGAATTGAGACACCTCCTGGAAATTGCCGAGAGCAACTATAAACACTTGGGAGGCATAACAGAAGAAGATTTAAAGCAGAAGAAAGAACACCTTGAGTCTGAAAAGTAATGTCCTTAAAACTTTTAGTCGAATAGTTATGGAATAGTCTCTCAATGTGAAATATTATTAATGTAAGTGATTTTTGAACAGAGTTTTTTAAAAAAAATTGCTTTATGTTTGTGCCAGAATGCAGTTTCATAACAGCTGAGATGGCAGTGTTTCTTCTAAATTCCACCCTGAGTGAGTTTTAATTCTTCTGTAGCATTTGTTCTCCACTTTGTGTTAAGTGCATTTTTTTGTTTGTTTGTTTTTGTTTTTTTTTGAGACTGAGTCTCGCTCTGTCGCCCAGGCTGGAGTACAATGGCATGATCTCAGCTCACTCCAACCTCTGCCTCCTGGGTTCAAGCAGTTCTCCCGCTTCAGTCTCCCAAGTAGCTGGGATTATTTTTTTATTTTTATTTTTTGTATTTTTAGTAGAGATAAAAGTTTCACCATGTTGGCCAGGCTGGTCTCAAATTCCTGGCCTCAAGTGATCCACCTGCCTCGGCCTCCCAAAGTGTTGGGATTACAGGCATGAGCCACTGCACCCCACTGTGTTAAATGCATCTTAAGACATTTATTCTTTGGGTACAAACTCCTGATCTTAGATATAGTTGTAAAGAAAAACTGGACAAGTATTGGCTTGAGGGATATCTTTTGATTTTTGTTGTTATCCATCAGTTAGACCAAACTCTCAATACAGTAAAACATATTTGTGTTTCTCTGTCCTGGGGATGATATTCCCTTCTTATTTGCTGAACTTCTAGGCTTCCACAATTGACATTCTTCCTCTGTATCCCCAGTCTTAACCTTACTCACTTCTGTACCAGAACTACTACTGTATATTCTTAGATTGCCCTTCTGCGACCCAACCTAACATGCCTTGGGAATTCTGTTTCCCCTCACCATCCAGCGATAAGGTAGAAAAAAATCCTGGTTCAAATTACATCTCTTCTTGTCTGGATTATTGCCACATCCTCCTGATAGGTCTCCTACTTCCTGTCCCTCCCATCATATCCCCCACTCCCTTACCCTGTAGTCTATTCTCAACACAGTATCCAGAGTAATCATGTTAAAACAGGGTAACATATCATATCCATTGTAATCGTATTAAAACAGTATACAGAGCAATCATTAAAGGTCAGATTGTGCCATTTTTCTGCTCAGGGCCTCCAATGGCTTCCCATTTCACTCAGAGTAAAAGCCAAAGTCCTTACTATGATTTAAAAGGTCCTACTTACTTTTTACCTCTCTGACTCAAACTACTTTCCCTCTCCTTTTTCTTTTTTAGAAAGGGTCTCACTCTGTCACCCAGGCTGGAGTGCAGTGGTGTGAGTGATCACAGCTCACTGCAGCCTTGACTTCTTGGACTCAAGGGATCCCCCCACCTCAGTTTCCCAAGTAATGGGGACTATAGGCATGCATCACCATGCAGATAATTAAAAAAAAATTTTTTTTTGGTAGAGATGGGGGTCTCACTATGTTGCCCAGGCTGGTCTTGAACTCCTGGCTCAAGTGCTTTTTCTGCCTTGGCCTCCCAAAGTGCTGGGATTACAGGCGTGAACCACTGTGCCTGGCCTCTCTCTTTTTTTTTTTTTTTTTTTTTTGAGACAGAGTCTCACTCTGTCATCCACGCTGGAGAGTAGTTGCATGATCTCAGCTCACTGCATCCATGCCTCCTGGGTTCAAGTGATTCTCATGCGTCAGCTTCCCAAGTAGCTGGGATTACAGGTGTGTCCCACCACACCTGACTTTTTTTTTTTTTCGTATTTTTAGTAGAGATAGGGTTACACTGTGTTGGCCAGGCTGGCCTCAACTTCCTGGCCTCAAGTGATCCACCTGCCTCGGCCTCCCAAAGTGCTGGGATTACAGGCGTGAGCCACCGCGCCTGGCCTCCCTTTTATTCTTTAAATGATTTTATCACATTGGCCTCTGTTTTTCTTGTACTTCATCAGGCATACTTCTACTTTAGGGCCTTTGCACTTGTTCCTTTTGTCTGGAATGCTTTTCCTCTGATGTCTACAGGGTTATCTCTCTTATTTCCTTCGGGGCTTGGCTTAGAAGCCCCCTTCTCAGTAAAGCCTTCCCTAGCCACTGTGTATGAAATGTTAAGCCCCTCTTCACAACATTTTATACTACTCTTTCCTGCTTTATTTTGTTTTCTCCTTTAGCACTTATTACCTTCCAACATACCGTATATTTTACTTATTTATTTTCCTTATTGTCTGCATATCTCTATTACTAAAGTAAGGTCCAGGAAGGCAGATTTTGGGCCTTTTGTTCACCACTGTATCCCCAGTACCTAGGTCAGTGCTCGTTCATAGTAGACCCTTAATACATATTTGTTGAATAAATGATTTCTTTGTTTTATTTGCCTTAAATACAATGCATGAATGCTTTCCACTAGTAAAAATAATTATTAGTTGGCATTGGTGATTGATTTTTAAAAAATTTTGTTTTTGATAGGACCATCAAAGAACTGCAGGGCCAGCTGGAATATGAACGACTACGTAGAGAAAAATTAGAATGTCAGCTTGATGAATATCGAGCAGAGGTTGATCAACTCAGGGAAACACTGGAAAAAATTCAAATCCCCAACTTTGTGGCTATGGTTGGTGTCCCTTTTAATACATTTATTTTTCTCAAGAAGTATATACAAGAGTGGCTAAGAATATAAGCTTTGGGCTGGGGCTGTTTGGACTAGAATCCTGGCTATAGTCTTTTTTGATTTGGGCTACTCATTTATCCTTTTTGTGCCTCAGCTATAAACTGGAGATGATAACTTATACTTTCTAGAGCTGATGACAGGATTAAAGGAATACACACACACACACACACACACGCACACACACACATACTATATGTAACTATAACTTTCTATATACATACACACATCTGTCTATTTATCTATTTATCTGTCTTCAAACAGCAGCCTAGTTTGTAAGTACTATTGTTAACATTGTACCATAGAAGGAGAAAATGTTTTCATAAGTAATCAATCAGAATTCTAAGACAGCTAGAGGATATGTATATTTTAATATTCTAAATAACCAAAATAAAGTGCTTTGAATGGAATCCATATTTTCTTTCCATAGGGAAGTTTCTTCATCAGTCATCATGGATGAATTAATTCTGTTTGAGTCTTGTGTCACCTCAAATCTGATCTATTAATATTATAGAGTCTTCCTGGCTTCTTTTTATTTTGCACAAACTAGTCATTGGTCTCTTTAATAACCACTTTAAAAATATTAAAATAATAAAACATGTTTGTTGTATAGTGTTAAAAACAAGATAGATGTTCCTTCTGACACTAAGTTCCACTCTCCAGAGGAAGCTATTGTTAACAATTTAGTACATACCATATTAGACAAAATTCTATTTATCTGCAAACATGTATGTGTATTTCTATGCATATGCAAATATAACCACTTCCTTAGTTTCTCTGGGTTTTGGTGTCTCACCAGTGGTTGATTTTCCAAGAAATATAATTAACTATAATAATTAATCTATGCTCTTCATTTTGCAACCCTCTTCTTGTACGACCTTTAGCACATGGGGAAAATTTAGTATCAGAGAGGCCAGCTGTACAGGCATGTGTTGGTTAGAGGGCTAGAGGACACAGCACCATTTATAACTTACTGCTTCCAATCAAATCTGTTACCTCTCCACCTTGTGGCAGGGACTCTGTGACTCCCAGTCTCCTCAAAAGTAGAAAGGTAAGTTGTTCTTTGTTTTTTCTTTTTTTGGACAGGGTCTTGCTCTTGTCACCCATACTTCAGTGTAGTGGTGCCATCATAGGGCACTGTAGCCTCAAACTCCCTAGGTTCAAGTGATCCTCTTGCCTCAGCCTCCCAAGTAGCTGGGACTGTAGGCATGCACCAACACACCTGGCCAATTAGTTGTTGTTTTTTTTTTTTTTTTGTAAGGATGGGATCTTGCTTTGTTGCCAAGGCTAAGTTGTTGTTCTTCAGCTGCCTAGGTGAGACAGTCTTTTGGGGTGGTCACCCAAGCTGCACATTTTCTTTTGAGCCATTCCAAACTATTTTAGGAATGTTTCTGTCTTTTAGCTATTTAGAAATTCTCTTTGCTTACTCAGAAGCATCTGTTCTCAGGTTGGATCTGGTTTCATACTTCATAGTTTTGCTTCCCTAAAACTTCACTCTACCAACAATGTGTAGGCTTTCAGGAGAGCTGTCTCAAGGTCCCTGTGCTCAGAGTTCATTGTTTTTTGCATTCTTGCTTTAGGTTATACCTAATTTTTGTAAATAAGCAAATGTCACTGAGCTTTCATGGCAGCTGCAACTCTGGCACTGCTTATTTTCACTTGCAAAAGCTTGAATCTCAGTTTCCTCGTCTTTAAAATGAGGAATAATAATATCTACCTCATGGGATTTTATTGATGTTAAATGGAATATTGTGTAGAAATCCTGAATTTGGTTTCTAGCACACAGAGGTATTCACTGTATAGTAGTAGTCATTGTATTATTTACTGCCTTTCTTTTTTTCCATTTTCTATATTACAGATTAATTGACATGGTCAGTGGATAAATAAATGTGTAGAGCCACATGCAGCTAAGGATAGGAAGAATTTATTTGGGAGTCTAATTATATATAATGTATAAGTAAAATGAACTTTTCATTCAGGAGTATAAATATGGAATCCTCAAGAAGCTCTGACTAAGTCTTTCTCCTGCCACCTTCTGGTCAGGACCTATGATTGCATACTATTGTACCTTAAGATCCTCAGCCCCCAACATAATCTGCAATAGTATAATTTTTACTGAGAAAAAAAATTCTTCGAATAGTTTCCTAGGATAGTTTGACATATATAAAGCACTTAAATGGTTTTTTGATAACAGCTGTTTTTATAGCACTTTCTCAGATATTATCTCATTTTAGTCTGCATCAACCCTATGAGGAGGTAGAATGATACATATATATTTTTGATCCCGTGTTATAAATGAGAGAACAGAGGCTCAGAGAAGTTGAGAGTCTTGTTAGAGCACACAGCTAGTATAAGGCAGGAGCAAACTCAGAATCTCTGTCTCCACATTATATTTTTATAATACTTCTGTGGAAATGACTATCAAATCCATACTTTAGTACTGTGTCGCCACTAGGGCTCCCCACCTGTATTTCCCACTGCTCATCAACTGGATATTTCTACCTGAAATTCCCGGTGGTGCTTGAATTAAAAAAAAAAACGTCCAGGACCAAGCTCAGTATCAAGACCAGATTCTCTTCCCTGTCTCTGCATTTAAATTAATGGCATCACTATTTTCTCAACTACCCAGTCTTGGACTCTTAATGATTAGCCATGTTTTCTCCTTTAGGTCATACAAAAAGTGAGTCCATCCTGTAGGTAGGAACATGCTCTCTACTTTCACTGCTTCCCTAGTTTAGGTTTCTATATCTTTCTATCTGAACTACTGTGATAGAATTTTGGTATTTACTCCTTCCCTATCCAAATCCATTTGACTCACAGTGGTCAGCTTGATTTTCTTGTCACTCCTTGGACTGAAAATCTTCCTAACCTGAATAAATACTGATTCTTCAGTTTGACATTCAGCCCTAACCTACCTCATCAACCTTATTTTTGTCTATTCTCCTATATATATTAATAGCTTATTTTTTCTTAAGCTACCCTATGCTTTCCCATCATTAAGCCTTTGTTCAGTTTGTCCATATACCTTGAAAACTGCCTGTTGACTCTGTAAAATCCCCTAGGAACCGTCTCATTTATCACCCCTTTCCTAGTCTCCTTGGTCACACGTGATCTGTCCTTCCATCAAGCACCTTGTACTGGTCTGAGGGCTTCTTGTCATCTGTATCACAGCATGATTGGGCACTTACTTTACCCACAGTACTGAAAATCTAAGTTTTATAAGATCACTTAACTTATGTTAATAACATCATCTTGGTCATCATTAACAGGTTTTGAGTATGTTGGGCTTAGTGTTAAGACTTTATATTCGGCAGATACCATCTTCATTTTACAAATGAAGAAATCAACTCTCAGATAAAATAAACAACTTATAAAGTTACAAAGCTTGTTAGATGGCTAGCCATGATTTCAACCTGTCTAGCCCCAAGTCTATGCTTTTAACACCACTTGTTACTGCTGTTATAAACCCCTCACATTCCCTCTTTCTGCGCTTTTAAGAACATTTACTTTGAAAATTTTTCTATAAAAACTTTTGATGATAGCTTTTTAATAGGGTTAATTTACTTATGAAAACTTAAAAATTGGTAAGAATTTTGTTAAAATGTTACACTGTAAGTTCAAACATATATTTCAAGATATGTCTTAAATTGGAAGTTGAGATGTTAAAATATAACAGGATATCTTCATGACCTTGGGGTAGGAAAAAAATGTGTAGACTGGACTTCATTAAAATAAGACTTCAGTTCTTCAAAGATTATATGAACAGATTTGAAAAGGCAAGCCAAAGTGTAGAAAAACATATTTCCTTTCTTTCTCTCTGCTTTTCTTCCTTCTCTCCTATCTGAAAAAGAAGTTGTATCTAGAATATATAAATCAATGTGAAAAAGACAGTCCAGTAAAAAAAAACTGGGCAAGACTTGCATAGGCATTTCACAAAAGAAGATATCCAAGTGGCCAATAAACATGAAATTGTGCTCAAAATCACTGGTTATCAGAAATGTAAATTAAAACCCAAACAAGATACCAATATATACCCATCAGAATGGCAAAAGTTAAAACAGACATTACCAAATGCTGGTGAGGATGTGGAACAACTGGAGATTTTATACACCAGTGGTGGCAGTGTAAATTGGTTACCACTTTGGAAAATTAATTCCTAGTGGAATTAGTACATGTTTCTTTGTGTACACAGATGGACACCAAAAATATATACAAGAATGTTCTTGTCAGCATTATTATATATCTCTCTCAAACTAGAATCATCTAAAAATTCCCTCAACAGTAAGAATCAATACATTTTGCTATATTCATACAATGGAATATTATATAGCAATGAAAATGTATGAATTACTACTCTACACATTACCACGAATGAACTTCACAAACACTATGCTAACTAAAAGGAAACAATATGAAAGAGTACATACTGTGTGAGTCCATGTAGTCCACAAATCAGTAAGATAAGTCAGTAGTGCCTAGGAAGGGGCAAATGGAGGCTTCTGGGATGCTGGTAATGTCTCATCTCTTTATCTTAGTCATGGTCACAGGGGTGTGTTCACTTTGTAAAAATTCATCAAGCTGTACCTTTTTTTTTCTTTGTGCTCTTTGGTATATATATTGTACTTAAAACATTAAATTTAAACTAATGTTTGAAGTATAATATATATATTTAAATATATACTTAATATATGTACTTAAATATAATGTAATAGCTTTGGCAGAGCTGTCTGTCCACAGAGAGAATTATGTAGCACTGAACTCATAGCTTCTGTCTCCAGAACCAGTATTATTCAGGAAGTCCTTGATCTACAGCTTTGGGCCATGTTTGCTAATCAAGAATGACTGACTGGGAACCGGTAATATTCCATGGTTACCTTCCATGTTTCACTTAACCTTATTTTCTACCTACAAAGGTCTGGAACAAGGTTGAACTTTCATGTGGTCTCTACTGGGCTTCTCTCTGACCTATGACATCCTAGCTTATGTACCTAGAGTGGCCCATGGAGCAATTTGAGGACTTCAGTGAGTCTATCCATGTTCAACTCTTAGCTTGGGGAAGTTCTAAAAGTTTGTGATTTCCCTTTCTTTCTCTTTGTTTATACCCTACTTTTTTGGGGGAGAAGGGTTAGTTTTGACACTGTTAAGAAGAGTCTGTACTGGTAAGCAAGAAGGTGGAATTCTCTTATAGTTTCATATGCTGTCTAGAATTTCTCAGAGTGCATAGGCTTTTTGAAAAATAAGAATTCCATATATCCCAGCAGTAATTTGTAGATCCATAAACTGTTTCAACAATTTTATGTGTAGAATTTTAATCTGTTCGACAAACCTGTTAATTCTTTCAGGGCAAAAAAATACATACATTTTCCCCACAAGGATTATTGTCTAATTTTGTTGTAGTAATAGACTGCATTTATATTTAGAATTGCTTTTGGTGCCTAAGCATTATGATTCATGTATTTAGTATCTTAATATACAGTTCTGTTGAGTTTAGGAGAAAACATGTATTAGGGGAGAAATATAATTCTTGGCTGTGATGTAAGATAAAGAAACGAGTAATCTTGGTGAAAAATGTACTCCAAATGCAGAAACTTTTAGAATTTGGAGATTTGGAACCCTCAGTGAACACTTATGGAAGGCCTGTTGAATGCCAAACACATATTTTCTTTTGAAGTTGTATTTTAAGACTTGGTTTGATAGAACAAGTTACATATTTGGTGTTAGGAGGGACTTTGTAAAATTTGGAATCCTCTTCTAATATATAAAAGGTAAAGAAAAATAAGTATTACTGTCTTTGGAAGTCTTTAATTAATTTTTTTGAGACAGGGTCTCACTCTGTGCCCAGGCTGGCATTCAGGGTCATGATCTTGGCTCACTGCAACCTCCACTTCCCAGGATCAAGCAATCCTCCAGCCTCAGCCTTGTGAGTAGCTGGGACTACAGGCATGAGCCACCATGCCCAGCTAAATTTTTTTGTATTTTTTGTAGAGAGAGGGGATTGTTGTCCAGGTTGGTCTCAAACTCCTGAGCTCAAAGTGATCTGCCCACCACAGCCTCCTAAAGTGCTGGGATTACAGATGTGAGCCACCATACCCTGCCTGTTTCTGGAAGTCATAACTCTATTAAAGCACTAGAAAATTGGCTACATCTGACAAGTAGCCACCTCTTCCCCCTAAATTCTCTATATTCTTTCTCTAGTTCCATCTAGTTAGATTAGGTTAAACTCCTGTGCCACCTGAGTGTTTTTCTTTTTTCTTTTTTTTTGAGACAGAGTCTTGCTCTGTCGCACAAGCTGGAGTGCAGTGGCGCAATCTTGGCTCACTGCAACCTCTGTCTCCTGGGTTCAAGCGATTCTTCTGCCTCAGCCTCCTGAGTAGCTGGGATTACAAGTGTGCATCACCAAGCCCAGCTAATTTTTGTATTTTTAGTGGAGATAGGGTTGGCCAGGCTGGTCCTGAACTCCTGACTTCAAGTGATCTGCCTGCCTTGGCCTCCCAAAGTGCTGGGATTATAGGCGTGAGTCATCGCACCTGGCCTCATCTTTAAAATATTGGTAATGCTACTTACTACACTTTATTTTGTATGTATAGTATGAAGAACAGTTGTATCATATGCCAAGTCCCAATCAAAGGTTTATTATTTTTCTTCAGACTAGCTGCTAAACTTTTTTTCAAGAGACCGTCTGTATTACCCTATGCCCACAAACACCTGGCCACTATAAGAGAAAGCTAGAAGTTTATCCTACTCTCAAGTTTGCAGCTGAGGGATATGGGAGGGACCAGATGCATGGTTGTTTTTCCAGGCAGCGTTGGATAATGGCAGCTTACTTACATGTTCACACACTATTGAGTTAAACTAACTGGACTCATTAGAAAAGGTGTGGGCAGGAACACCTTGGGGAACTAACTCCAGCCATGGGCTCTCCCCAGGGATATGCACCTTGTGCTGTTCTTGGATCCTCTGTGTTCAGAGCTGGCCTGCCTAACTAGATGCAGAGCATGTTTGATTGGAAGAATTACTCAAAGATGATTAACATCTCGTGACCATCCATTGTGTTTCTAGCCCTGCTTGCTCCTTCCCGTGGTATTTATTGATTCTTCTGTGCTGGGTCTTAAGAATACCAAGATGGATAAGAAATATTCAGAAACAGTGAGACCAGGAGACCAGGCAAAGTGCAAAATGAGACTAGAGCAGTAGAGGGATGCAGTACAAAAACAAAAGAGGGAATGGGGGAAGCTAGGGAATGATTTGCAGCACTATGGGACTGGCAAAAGAATCCAGAAGATGACATACTAACACTTGCAGTTACCAATATGTTGTTAAATATTAGTGTCTGGGGATCTGTTAGGTAGAGATAAAACTTAATGAGATAAGATGGAAAATTGGCTATATCTGACAAGTAGCCACCTCTTACCCACTAAATTTTCTATATTCTTTCTCTAGTTCTTAAGGTGCCTCCTAGTCATACGATTCAGCACAATATAATGCACTGTTACTTCAGATTTGGGAATTTATTCACATAAAATCCTAAAAGAAATTTAATCAGAGTTGAAAATACTAGCATGGTTAATTTTTTTTTCTTTTGAACAGGCAATGTAGAAAGACGAAAATGTGTGTTAGCATGAAAATTGTATTTGACCCTCTTTTCCTTTGTTTATAGGAAGACAGCGCTTCTTGTGAGTCAAACAAAGAGAAGAGGCGAGTAAAAAAAAAGGTTTCTTCTGGAGGGGTGTTTGTGAGAAGGTACTAATCAGTGAAATAACTAAATTAACCTGCTAGATTTTTCTCTTTCATTAAAAAAATTGATATAAATGTGAGTCTATACAGACTCTCTCAGAATTACTCTGATATGCTTCTATTCCAATTCTGAAGGTAGAAATGTTATATTAAAGAGATTTAGAGATTTTTTAAATGACACGGACTCTGTTGTACACCTTCTCCCGATATTCTCTTATATATCTCTACACAGGGAAGTCAAGAGATTTATGAGTAATTAATTTTACAAGTATTCACATAAGCTTTAAAATATTAGCTGGTATAGTAATCAAAAGAAATCTAGTTTTAGATATTAAAAATTGTTAAAAATTCAATTATCGTTCCACAATAGAATTATATTTCTTTCACTTTCCAGAGAGTACCCTTCACTTCTAGTGTGGATATGTTTAAAAAAATTTTTTTTCAAATGATGTAACTGTAAGCTTTTTAAGAATATAGAGAAAAGGCAGATTTGACAGGATAAGAAAGACTTGGCTTTATTTTTTCCTCTTTTTCCCCTTGATTTTAAAGATTAGTAGTGCTTGGCCAACTAAAAAACAACTATGGCTTTTCAGTTCAGTTCTGACTTCAATTCCCTCTTTTTTCCTACCCCCCTCTCTTTTCTCTTCTCTTCCCTCCATGAGCTAGCAAAGATTTATAACTCTCTTGGGGCCAGCTGTGTAGCTCTTGTCTCCCCCTGAAGATCTGTCACTGGTTTTGGGCTTCCCTGGCAGCAGCCATCTCACCATTCCATAGACTGCCCACCCTTTGGACCCTTGCATGTACTTCATGTGGATGCTAAAGTCATTTTGACCTGGTATCATCAGAACTAGTTTGCTGTGACAAGAGTGCATTTGATGGCTGAAACCAGTTCAGCAGGTTAAGGATCTGTAAACAAGTGTTAAAAAATGAACTTTGGCTTCCAAGGTTAATCCCAGCTCTGCATTGTTGTGTAATCCTAGGCACAACTACTTAATCTCTTTATATAAAATATACCTACCTCATGTGGCTGTCATTGGGAGAATTAAGAGGTAGTAGAGGACTTGAAACAGATCTTACACAAAGTGCCCAATAAATGTTGACAACTATTATTACTATAGATTGAAAGCCACAGAAGACCTAAAAATAGTGAATATAAGGGTTATTAAAAGGATAGGTGAATCATTTTTTAACACTTGCTTACAGACCCTTAACCTGCTGAACTGGTTTCAGCAGTCAAATGCACTCTTGTCAGGGCAAACTAGTTCTGATACTAGGTCAAAATGGCTTTAGTGTCCACGTGAGATAGATGCAAGGGTCCAGAGGGTGGGAAGTCTGGGGTATGGTGAGAGGGCTCCTGCCAGGGAAGCCCAAAACCAGCGACAGATCTTCAGGGGGAGACAGGAGCCACAGAGCTGGCCCCAAGAGAGTCATAATTCTTTGCTAGCTGGAGGGAAAAGAAGAGAAAATAGAGGCAAGTAGGAAAAAAGAGGCAATTGAAGTCAGAACTGAACTGAAAGCCATAGTTGTTTTTTGGTCAGCAAAGCACATTTATTGGGCACTTTGTGTGACATTTGTGCCAAGCCCTTAACTATCTCTTAATTCTCACAAGAGCCATATGAAGTAGGTATATTTTATAGATAAAGTAGTTGTGCCTAGGATTATACAATGCTGATCTGGGATTCTAACCTTGGCAGCAAAAGTCTGCATTCTCTTAAACATTACTGGGATTTCAAAACCATTTCTCTCCTCTTCTGGGACTACACACAGCCTTACTTTTCCCCTCTAACTTGATGCTAAAGTTAATCCCAACCCTGGAAATAGTTTGTTATACTTGCTCCAGTTTTCTCTAATTTCTTCCTGTACCAGTGAGGTAGAAAACACCAGAATAGTGTTGTAATAAAAACATACACACCCTGTGGCAGAGGTTCCCTGGTTGTCCTCCAAAATCCATTCTCCCTTCTTCTGTAGTGGGAAGGATTTATCTGGGTCTGTGGCCGCGCAGGATAAGAACTTCCCAGCTTGCCTTTGCAGCCAAGAGACCAAGTTGTGTTCAGAAGGATGTGAGCAAAAATGTTATGTAAAACCTTAGGGTCATGGCTATAAAGCCACCTCTTGCTCTCTTTTTCTTCTGGAATGTGGATGTGGTGGTGAGTCAGCCACTGGACCTTGTGAATGAGGGCAACACCAGGATGGCGGAGCAGTAAAATAAGGAGCAAGGGCCCTGACACCATGGAGCTGACATATTAGCCCTAGAATGTTTACATTGGACTGTAAGAGAGAAATAAACCTAATCTTATTTAAGCCACTACTATTCTGGATCTTGTTACAGCAGCTAAATTAAAATTATAATACAATTACCAAATTATGTATATTCATTCATAAGTCATATACCTATATTATTGAAACATTTAGGTTAATGAAACAAAAAAAAAACGAAAAGGATATTAAAGAGATTTAAGTTATTTTGTTCCTATGACTCAGTAGGTTGTCCATCTCATGAGAAAGAGTACTCAGGTTGAACCCTACTAGTATATTGAGTGACAGCATGAGAGGGTGAGATTTGGAGTTAAAGACCTGAGTCCCTGTGACTTACTTGCTGGGGGACTGTGGACAAGTTACTTCACTTGGCTAAACTTGTTTCTTCAGCTGTAAAATGAGGATACCATCTACCTAAGAGGAGAGCTGTGAAAACAGGTGAGCACATATATGTTATTTAGCATATTTGCTCTCATATAGTCAATGATAGCTTTTTTTTTTTCAAAATAGCAATCAGTAGTTTCAGTGATAATGACCACAGCCTTTCCCACTGCCCCTTTTTTAAATATTAAAAAATACTTAAAAAAGTGTTACATATCCAAATTCTTCAAGTTTGACAACATTATAAGCTTTTAATTGTTTTTCCAATATGGTGAGGGTTTTTCCTGACTCTTGCCAAGTCCTTACATACTCTTGCCCGGCCTATTTTGTCACCAAAGCAGTATGGATAGGCAGGTTACACTGTGGCTATAAACATGGTGAAAGTAGCTAATCCTTTTGGAGGCTTCTTACCACTCATAGAAAATGCCTAAAAGGTGTATTATGCTCACTCAGTATGAATGCAGTATTTTCAGCATACCCATAATTAAATATTTAAAATATTAAAAAGTTTGGATTAAGGTCAACTGAGATTTATGAATATCATTTATTCCACAGGCGTTTAACAAGTACCTCATATGTGTCTAGAGGCCTTCTGAGAACTTGTAGTTTAGTGTAGGAAAAAGATACATATAATTGCTCTTTCATAGTGAGGTGCAAGTGCTGGAATAGAGGTATGGTTTTAAGGCATATAGAAACACAATCCTTTCATCCTTATTTCATATATTTCCATCACCGAAACAAAAATTTACCCGAACCCCAGAACCACCATCAAAATGAAGTTTTGTGGAAAGGATATAGGATCTAAAAGTAATGGGGACAGGGTATGGTATGCATATTTCTATTCTTCTGTTATTGGATACAAAGCACTTTGTTTGCTAAACCCCTACAATGAGAAAGAACGCAGATCTATTTAATATTTAGTGGCTGTATAACTTGGGAATATGTATATTTATTTGTTGGGGCTTGAGAAGGTCCAATAAATGGCATACCTCCTTTCCATCTGGGTTGTGAATATAACTAAGATGAAGAATGAATAAACTAATATAGAGGCCTAAAAAACACCTTTATTTGCTGATAAAACTATTGGAGAAGTTTTTTTTTAGGAGACAGGGTCTCATGTGTTGCCAGGCTGGAGTGCAGTGACTATTTATAGGCGTGATCATGGTATACTTTAGCCTTGATGAACTCCTTGGCTCAAGCAATCCTGCTGCCGCAGCCTCCCAAGTAGCTAGGACTATAGATGTGTGCCACTGTGCTCAGCAAGAGAATATGGGTTTTATCTTAAGGCCAGTAAGCTTCCTGTCACTGAACTCTAGAATTGGACAGATTTACCCTGTCTCAAGCATTGCTTTACTGGGCCAGGCCTCATCCTGCAGAGGCAGAGCCTGATTCCACAGAAGCAGAACAGAATGAATGTCTCTTCAGATGGGCTGGTCCCAAACGGGAGTGGGGAGGAAGTGGGCTAATTGCACCTTGTTTCTCCTTCCAGATTTACAACTGGGCAAGTCACTTTACCTAGGGCAGAGTGGATAAGGGGATGAAGAGTGACGACAATGTTATGCTACTGGAGCTTCCTTCACATGAAGGAAAGACACATTCCCTCTTAATATTTTAGTATATTTTAAATCTTAACAAACCAATAATTTACTTGTTTAATGTCTCTCTCCTTAAGATTGTCAATTCAATGAGAATGAAACCATGTTCATCTGTACACACAGGGACTAGCATGCTGTTTGGCATATAGCAGGCAGTCATATTGGTTAACTGAACAAATGCAGTGTACTTTGTTACAGTGGACTTTAATATATATGGTAACTTATTAATTGACCCAGTGGAAATTCATCTACAATATGCTAAGAACTCTCTTAGGCAATAGAGATAAAAATGAATCAGAATGTAACAGGATAATGTCAAGGTTTTTCTTTTGAAAACAAACCAGCAGTTAGATTTTTGAGGAAAATATAGTTGGAAAGCCTCTAACTCTCACTCACTGGACCATATGGACCAATCTCTTGACTGCTCTATACTGCAGATTCCCTGTTTATAGCTAAACAAATGACAAGGCTATTTTGAATAACGATTGTCAAACTTTTATAGCTATTACCAAGGCATTGTGAACTCAAAATGTTTACTTTCTGGTCTTCTTGATCTGGATAAGACTGAAGAACTAAGATGAAAAGGACATTTTAAAATTTCTTTGAAATTACATATGATTTACTAATAGATATTACTTTGTAAGAAAAAATATATCTAATAACAAAACAAAATATGAATTTAAATTTTCCTATGATTTTCTTGAGAGTAGGTACTAAATATCAATAAATGTTTGCTGAATTTAAGTCATTAAGAAAAGCTTTGTTTTATGTAATAAATTTAAGATGGGTTAACTTAAACTAGATTAAGAAGCAGGGATAAACTGGTTTTTGAGTATCAAATATTTAAAAAATACATGTAATAATCAGAGCTCAATATTTAGCAACTCTACAGATTTCATATTAAGTGTTGTAATTTGCACTATAGCACACATTTATTTATTTATGTAATGGAGTCTTGCTCTGTCACCCAGGCTGGAGTGCCGTGGCGCCATCTCGGCTCACTGCAAGATTCTCCTGCCTCAGCCTCCCGAGTAGCTGGAATTACAGGCATGTGCCACCATGCCTGGCTAATTTTTGTATTTTTAGCAGAGACGGGGTTTCACCATGTTGGCCAGGCTAGTCTAGAACTCCTGACCTCAAGTGATCCACTTGCCTCAGCCTCCCAAAGTGCTGAGATTACAGGTGTGAGCCACCGTGCCTGGCCTATCATTTTAAAATTTATTGTTTTAGTTCATTACCAAAAAGAAAGCAATCTCCAACTATATGGTAAGTCACTTTTAAAACCCACACAACTTTGCTGTAATAATCTTTTATTTTATAGAAAAATGTAATTATGCAATGGTTATCAGGAAAGTTAATTCAGTAATAAATATGTAGGCTAGGGAATGGTTTACAAATATTCAACCAATACCCACAAAATCCTGTATGATTTACACAATTGTTCAAGCAAACATAAGAAAACTCTGGTTCAATTTCTATGAACTATCAAAAGGACAAAATGCTCTTCTATCTCAAATACACCAGGTCTGAATGACAGCTTTTCAATATAATAAAGACACACACATGCACTCACACACACAAAATAAAGACAAAGTATCTCTTCTCATTCTAAAACACTTCCTCTTTTAGTCCATATGCACTTCAAATAATCTTGTGTAGTAAATTTTTGCTGCAACTGACAATGTTCAAAGTAAATCTCTCCTGGTTTGGTGTTCTAAGAAGCCAACAGCCACAGCAGGATGAGCATTAATACTACTTCCAGAATCTATAAAATCCCAATGCTATTGCCAGGCAAGTAAACACCGAAGCTGTGAAAAGAAGAAACTGTGTTATAGGTCTTGTATTTGTGATTATTTTGCAGAGATAAAGAGAATAATGTTATCTGTAAGTGACGAGCAAAAAACAGGAAATCCAACCAATTTTCTATCCTATGTTTTTTATTCCCTAGACAATTAAGTATGAAAGACATTCTTAAGGGCAGCCTTAATGCCCAATTCTTCTTAAAAGCGCCTGTATATTAAAATGTAAATTATGTCATTTAGAACCTATAACCTGTATTTAAAATCATTAATGTTAGCATTATTGACTAAATAATTATAAGCTCTAATTTCAGATCTCATGATAAATGAAATCTTTCTTATATTAAAAAATTACGTAGTTAGGCTAGTAAAATATACATATATCTGTGAGAAGAGAATTTTAATTGCCTTTTCAGTACATTTTAAAATAATTTCTCATAATTCTTAAAAATAAAATTTTAATAAAAACTCTTTAAACTCAATGAGGTAGAAGAAACGGCAGAAAAAGCATCAGGTTTTAAAAATAGTTAATATACTACCTATACTTTAGGTTACATCATTTTGGATAAAAAAAAATTCAGTTTTCCCAGCTTTTAGAAGGTAAGTCTGAGTGAGGCCTTTAGGGACTCCCTAGTCTCCAGTTTTTTTAAAACACCAATGAATGAATTTTTAAAAACAGACAAATTAGAGATAAAGGGAAAACTTTTATGAATAAAGACACAAGAAATTAGCCTTTCAAAGTAAAGTTATTCATAATGTATAAACCCATTTGTACACCATCCCATTTGATCCCACTACTTACTGAAACTTGGTTAATGATACAATCATTTTCTCAGTTTTAAGAAATGGGATTAGGCATCTCTAAGAAATATAGAGAAGTAATAACACTAAGAGTTTCTTGTCTTACTGCCACTGGGCAATTATATATTCTCCCATTTGATCCTGCTGCTATTTGCCATGTGTCAGGTACTATGCTACTATGCTGAGCAATTACACACACTACTTTATTTAACCATGAGATTGGTGGTATTATCCCTGTTGTACAGATGAGGTAATACACCCAGTTACATCGCTAGCAAACAGTGGAGCCAGGATTTAAGACTAAGTGTACTTGACTCCAAAGCCGTTTTTTTCTCTTAATAAAAAAACACAAAAAATTTGTGATCCCTATTATATACTGTGACACCTGAAAGACTCAATCTGTCATTTATTTGAGTCACATAGTGCTATCTAAGTGGTTACATCCTCTGCTGATTCAACAGCTGATAAATTAAGTTTTAGATAACCAAATGAACACTTCTTATTGTGAGGTGGGAGGTATTTTGTTCCTTCAGTAGAGTATACAATCGTTACTGCATTTAAGTTTCTCTCTCATGTCTTGCTGCTGTTATTTCAGCTTTTATTTCTCATGGCTGTTGTTGTAGTAACTATGGAGCCATCTCCAATTTCTTTTAAGTTTGCTGTTTATCCTCTATACCCTGTCTAGGGAGACATTCTACATATATGTAAAATGCTTAGGTGAGCATGTGCCTGGTATATTTTAAGCACTCTGTAAACATTAGCTTTAATTATTTATCTGCCACGAACAAAATCTGCCACATTATCTACATAGATTAAATGGAAATTGCCATTATTCCTTGGTGGCAGTGTTCTGGGTCAAAAGGTGGTGTCTGACCCAAGATGAACCATTCAGACTCCTTTCTGAGGATTTTAAAAATTGGAACTAAGGAAAGAGGGCAATCTCTCCTGATTAGTGAAAGTGGAATGATAAAAGTCTAGGTGGTAATGTTTCCAACCTATGGAGAAAGCTGGTATGAGAAACTGAGGCACACAGTCACAGATTTAAAGAGTAAGTTCTGATTCCAATTATGCTTGTAGGTAGGCTATTTTACTTGTGCCCCTTCCACGGTTCAGCTGATGGCTGGGGGCTCCATCTTCAACCCTGCTGGCACCTCAACATCAGTAGTGACTGCCCAGAAAATGACTAAGAGTATAAATCGGCAGTTTTCTTTTAGACAGCAATTTGTTAATATCAAAAATTTTAAATGTGCATATCTTTTTGACCCCAAATTTTAAATGCACATAGCAGGTTGTTATATAGAAATACTAGCACGGGGGCACAAAGATATGTGTGTGTGTATGTGTATTTACTCAAACATAACACATATATATGGCTGTTCAATACAGTATTGTCCTTAATAATGAAAAACTGGAGGGAGAATGTCTGTTAATAGAGGACTGGATATGTAAATTGTGGCATTTTCATATAGGGAATACTGTGCTTTCTAATAAAAAGATGTCTGTGTGGAAAGAAATAGGACATTTGGTTAAACTTTTAAAAGTTGTAGACTATAAAAAATACGTGATCTAATTATTTTTAAGAAGTATATAAGATGTTTATATACAGAAGAAAAAGCCTAGAAAATGTTTACTACTAATAGTAAATACACATGGGGAGGGGCTTTCACTTTTACTGCTTTTGAATTCTATGAATAATTTATAATGAAAATACATTACTTTTTATAAAAGGAAAGAAAAAAAAAGTAATAGTTGACTAGGGCATTCTTCCTAAATCACTGGGGCCCTGTAATTGGGTCAGGTCAGATGGTACTTGAGCTCAGTATGTGACAAATAATCTAATTTTGGATAGTATCTATGCTGAATCAGTTGATTCAAGGTAAGGTCATCTGTCCCTCCTCCAGGTTTTTAATGGGCTTATATCTACTTTATCGATCTTTTTTCTCTAACCTCATTCAAATCTTTATGGAAGAACATAAGCAATAAAAAGAAAATTTTCATTTTTTTCACTGTGGAGTACCCAGTTTATCTTTCTATCATTTTCTGCTTGTGTTTATATATTTCTTTTATATCCACATGCTTTTTCTATTAGTCAGCTGCAGAGTTGCCTCCTAAACTTATATTCTGAAGGGTAACACATCTGTGAGGATGACAGAAGCTTAACATTTAGAACTGTCGCATACTACACCCTATATGTTCCTTCCTTTGGCTGCATCTAATTTGTAATTTATAAGTATTAAAAATAAAACCCAAGACTCCAAAAAATATATCGTGAGACTGGAACCTTCTTAAAGCACTACAGGGGACCAAGCAATAAAGGAGCCTTGTTATAGCTCCTCCTTTTTTTCCTGTGCCTGCTCAGTTACCATGATAGGTAGGAACTAACAGGAAAATTAGATGACAGCAATTTCTTTCTCTGACAGTCTTACCTGCAAGATAACGAATTGTCTCAAGTTTGTTAGATTCCATCAGTGTTTTTAAGGAAGCAATTTCAGCGTCAATTTTATTACTGGTCTCTGAAATAATACTTTTGGTTTGAGTATCCTGTAGTAAACCAGAATAAGATAACTTAATTTTTGTCCCTATGTATTAAATGGACAAAAGCATTTACATTAGAAACCCTCACTTATGGGCTAATTGTGATACAAAAGTCTTAGATGGGGAAACATTAAAAGCATAGTGGTATAAAAAAATTTGAAGCGTTCCAAGATGGCCGAAAGGGAACAGCTCCACTCTGCAGCTCCCAGCGTGATCAACGCAGAAGATGGGTGATTTCTGCATTTCCAACTGAGGTACCTGGTTCATCTCATTGGGACTGGTTGGACAGTGGGTGCAGCCCACGGAGGGCAAGCTGAAGCAGGGTGGGGCGTTGCCTCACCCTGGAAGCACAGGGGGTCGGCGGATTTCCCTTTCCTAGCCAAGGGAAGCCATGACAGACTACCTGGAAAAAGGAAAACCTGCCCAAATACTGCGGTTTTCCCAAGGTCTTAGCAACTGGCAGACAAGGAGATTCTCTCATATGCCTGGCTTGGCGGGTCCCACGACCATGGAGCCTTGCTCACTGCTAGTGCAGCAGTCTGAGATCAAACTGCGAGGCGGCAGACTGGCTGGGGAAGGTGCGTCCGCCATTGCTGAGGCTTCAGTAGGTAAACAAAGTGGCGGGGGAGCTTAAATTGGGCGGAGCCCACCACAGCACAACAATGCCTACTGTCTCTAGACTCCACCTCTCTGGGCAGGGCATAGCTGAACAAAAGGCAGCAGACAACTTCTGCAGACTTAAATGTCCCTGTCTGACAGCTGTGAAGACAGCAGTGGTTCTCCCAGCACCGCGTTTGAGCTCTGAGAACGGACAGACTGCTTCTTCAAGTGGGTCTCTGACCCCCGTGTAGCCTAACTGGGAGACATCTTCCAGGAGGGGCTGACAGACACCTCATATAGGCGGCTGCCCCTCTGGGACGAAGCTTCCAGAGGAAGGATCAGGCAGCAATATTTGCTGTTCTGCAGCCTCTGCTGGTGATACCCAGGTAAACAGGGTCTGGAGTGGACCTCCAGCAAACTCCAACAGACCTGCAGCTGAGAGTCCTGACTGTTAGAAGGAAAACTAACAAACAGAAAGGAACAGCATCAACATCAACAAAAACGACATCTACACCAAAACCCCATCTGTAGGTCAAGAACATCAAAGACCAAAGGTAGATAAAACAACAAAGATGGGGAGAAACCAGAGCAGAAAAGCTGAAAATTCTAAAAATCATAGTGCCTCTTCTCCTCCAAAGGACTGCAGCTCCTTGCCAGCAATGGAACAAAGCTGGATGGAGAATGACTGATGAGTTGACAGAAGCAGGCTTCAGAAGGTCGGTAATAACAAACTTCTCCAAGGTAAAGGAGGATGTTCGAACCCATTGCAAGGAAGCTAAAAACCTTGAAAAAAGATTAGACGAATGGCTAACTAGAATAAACAGTGTAGAGAAGACCTTAAATGACCTGATGGAGCTGAAAACCATGGCACGAGAACTTCGTGATGCATGCCCAAGCTTCAATAGCTGATTCAATCAAGTGGAAGACAGGGTATCAGTGATTGAAGATCAAATTAATGAAATAAAGCGAGAAGTCAAGGTTAGAGAAAAAAGAGTAAAAAGAAACGAACAACACCTCCAAGAAATATGGTACTATGTGAAAAGACCAAATCTACGTTTGACTGGTGTACCTGAAAGTGGGAGAAAGGAACCAAGTTGGAAAACACTCTTCAGGATATTATCCAGGAGAACTTCCCCAACCTAGCAAGGCAGGCCAACATTCAAATTCAGGAAATACAGAGAACATCACAAAGATACTCCTTAAAAAGAGCAACCCCAAGATACATAATTATCAGATTCACCAAGGTTGAAATGAAGGAAAAAGTGTTAAGGGCAGCCAGAAAGAAAGGTCAAGTTACCCACAAAGGGAAGCCCATCAGACTAACAGTGGATCTCTTGGCAGAAACCCTACAAACCAGAAGAGAGTGGGGGCCAATATTCAACATTCTTAAAGAATTTTCAACCCAGAATTTCATGTCTAGCCAAACTAAGCCTCATAAGGAGAAATAAAATCCATTACAGACAAGCAAATGCTGAGAGATTTTGTCACCACCAGGCCTGCCCTAAAAGAGCTCCTGAAGGAAGCACTAAACATGCAAAGGAACAACCGGTACCATCCCCTGCAAAAACATGCCAAATTGTAAAGACCATCGATGCTATGAAGAAACTGCATCAATTAATGGGCAAAATAACCAGCGAACATCATAATGACAGGATCAGATACACACATAACAATATTAACCTTAAATATGAGTGGACTAAATGCCCCAATTAAAAGACGCAGACTGGCAAATTGGATAGAGTCAAGACCCATCAGTGTGCTGTATTCAGGAGACCCATCTCACGTGCAAAGATGCACATAGGCTCAAAATAAAGGGATGGAGGAAGATCTACCAAGCAAATGGAAAGCAAAAAAAAAGCAGGGGTTGCAATCCTAGTCTCTGATAGAACAGACTTTAAACCAACAAAGATCAAAAGAGACAAGGCCATTACATAAAGGGATCAATTCAACAAGAAGAGCTAATTATCCTAAATATATATGCACCCAATACAGGAGCACCCAGATTCATAAAGCAAGTCCTTAGAAACCTACAAAGAGACTTAGACTTCCACATAATAATAATGGGAGACTTTAACACCCCACTGTCAATATTAGATAGATCAACGAGACAGAAGGTTAACAAGGATATCCAGGACTTGAACTCAGCTCTGCAACAAGCAGACTTAATAAGACATCTACAGAACTCTCCAACCCAAATCAACAGAGTATACATTCTTCTCAGCACCACATCACACTTATTCTGAAATTGACCACATAATTGGAAGTAAAGCACTCGCACTCCTCAGCAAATGTAAAAGAACAGAAATCACAACAAACTGTCTCTCAGACCACAGTGCAATCAAATTAGAACTCAGGATTAAGAAACTCACTCAAAACTGCACAACTACACGGAAACTGAACAACCTGCTACTGAATGACTACTGGGTACATAACGAAATGAAGGCAGAAATAAAGATGTTCTTTGAAACCAATGAGAACAAAGACACAACATACCAGAATCTCTGAGACACATTTAAAACAGTGTATAGAGGGAAATTTATAGCCCTAAATGCCCACAAGAGAAAGCAGGAAAGATCTAAAATCGACACCCTAACATCACAATTAAAAGAACTAGACAAGCAAGAGCAAACACATTCAAAAGCTAGCAGAAGGCAATAAATAACTAAGATCAGAGCAGAACTGAAAGAGATAAGAAACACAAAAAACCCTTAAAAAAAATTAATGAACCTAGGAGCTGGTTTTTTGACAAGATCAACAAAATTGATAGACCACTAGCAAGACTAAGAAGAAAAGAGAAAAGAATCAAATAGATGCAATAAAAAATGATAAAGGGGATATCACCACCGATCCCACAGATATAGACTACCATCAGAGAATACTATAAACACCTCTACACGAATAAACTAGAAAATCTAGAAGAAATGGATAAATTCCTGGACACATATACCCTCCCAAGACTAAACCAGGAAGAAGCTGAATCTCTAAATAGACCAATAACAGGCTCTGAAATTGAGGCAGTAATTAATAGCCTAACAACCAAAAAAAGTCCAGGACCAGACAGAGTCACAGCCGAATTCTACCAGAGGTACAAAGAGGAGCTGGTACCATTCCTTCTTAAACTATTCAAATCTACAGAAAAGGAGGGAATCTTCCCTAACTCATTTTATGAGGCCAACATCATCCTGATACCAAAGCCTGGCAGAGACACAGCAAAAAAAGAATTTTAGAGCAATATCCGTGATGAACATCGATGTGAAAATCCTCAACAAAATACTGGCAAACAGAATCCAACAGCACATCAAAAAGCTTATCCACCATGATCAAGTCGGCTTCATCCCTGGGATGCAAGGCTGGTTCAGTATACGCAAATCAATAAACGTAATCCATTACATAAACAGAACCAAAGACAAAAACCACATGATTATCTCAACAGATGCAGAAAAGGGCTTCAACAAAATTCAACAGCCCTTCATGCTAAAAACTCTCAATAAACTAGGTATTGATGGAACGTATCTCAAAATAATAAGAGCTATTTATGACAAACTCACAGCCAATATCATACTGAAAGGCAAAAACTGGAAGCATTCCCTTTGAAAACCGACACAAGACGAGGATGCCCTCTCTCATCACTCCCATTCAACATAGTGTTGAAAGTTCTGGCCAGGGCAATCAGGCAAGAGAAATAAAGGGTATTCAATTAGGAAGAGAGGAAGTCAAACTGTCCCTGTTTGCAGATGACATGATTGTATATTTAGAAAACCCCAGTGTCTCAGCCCCAAATCTCCTTAAACTGATAAGCAACTTCAGCAAAGTCTCAGGATACAAAATCAATGTGCAAAAATCACAAGCATTACTATACACCATTAACAGACAAACAGCCAAATCATGAGTGAACTCCCATTCACAATTGCTACAAAGAGAATAAAATACCTAGGAATCTAACTTATAAGGGATGTGAAGGACCTCTTCAAGGAGAACTTTAAACCACTGCTCAATGAAATAAAAGAGGACACAAACAAATGGAAGAATATTCCATGCTCATGGATAGGAAGAATCAATATTGTGAAAATGGCCATACTGCCATCCCCCTCAAGCTACCAATGACTTTCTTCACAGAATTAGAAAAAACTACTTTAAAGTTCATATGGAACCAAAAAGAGCCTGCATTGCGAAGACAATCCTAAGCAAAAAGAACAAAGCTGGAGGCATCATGCTACTGGACTTCAAACTATACTACAAGGCTACAGTAACCAAAACAGCATGGTACTGGTACCAAAACAGATATATAGACCAATGGAACAGAACAGAGGCCTCAGAAATAACACCACACATCTACAACCATCTGATCTTTGACAAACCTGGCAAAAACAAGAAATGGGGAAAGGATTCCCTATTTAATAAATGGTGCTGGGAAAACTGGCTAGCCATATGTAGAAAGCTGAAACTGGACCCGTTCCTTACACCTTATACAAAAATTAATTCAAGATGGATTAATGACTTAAATGTTAGACCTAAAACCATAAAAACCCTAGAAGAAAACCTAGGCAATACCATTCAGGGCATAGGCATGTGCAAGGACTTCATGACTAAAACACCAAATGCAATGGTAACAAAAGCCAGAATAGACAAATGAGATCTAATTAAACTAAAAAGCTTCTGTACAGCAAAAGAAACTACCATCAGAGTGAACAGGCAACCTACAGAATGGGAGAAAATTTTTGCAATCTACCCATCTGACAAAGGGCTAATATCCAGAATCTATAAAGAACTCAAATTTACAAGAAAAAAACAACCCCATCAAAAAGTGAGCAAAGGATACGAACAGACGCTTCTCAAAAGAAGACATCCATGCAGCCAACAGACACATGAAAAAATGCTCATCATCACTGGTCATCAGAGAAATGCAAACCAAAACCACAATGAGATACCATCTCACTCCAGTTAGAATGGCAGTCATTAAAAAGTCAGGAAACAACAGATGCTGGAGAGGATGTGGAGAAATAGGAACGCTTTTAACACTGTTGGTGGGAGTGTAAATTCGTTCAACCATTGTGGAAGACAGTGTGGCAATTCCTCAAGGATCTAGAACTAGAATTACCATTTGACCCAGCAATCCCATTACCAGGTATATACCCAAAGCATTATAGATCATGCTACTATAAAGACACATGCACACATATGTTTATTGCGGCACTATTCACAATAGCAAAGACTTGGAACCAACCCAAATGTTCATCAATGACAGACTGGATTAAGAAAATGTGGCACATATACACCATGGAATACTATGCAGCCATAAAAAAGGATGAGTTCATGTCCTTTGCAGGGACATGGATGAAGCTAGAAACCATCATTTTCAGCAAACTGTCACAAGGACAGAAAACCAAACACCGCATGTTCTCACTTATAGGTAGGAACTGAACAATGAGATCACTTGGATACAGGAACATCATGCACTGGGGACTGTCGGGTGGTAGTTGGGGGAGGGATAGCATTAGGAGAAATACCTAAGGTTAATGATGAGTTGATGGGTGCAGCAAACCAACATGGTACATGTATACCTATGTAGCAAACTTGCACGTTGTGCACATGTACCCTAGAACTTAAAGTATTAAGAAAAAATTTTTAAACACTATAAAATACATTCCTTCTGCTTTTGTATTTGGAGATCATCTTTTAGGAGTATCACATACTGGGCATATTCTAAAAACCTCATAATAACATATTTATACCTAAATACATAAGATGATAAACTAAGAAGCAAAAATTAGGTCACAGAACTATCATTTTATGTGTGTGAAGTCCTTAGGATATTATGGTTAAAACTTTAAATATATTCTGCAAATGGAAAAAAAAAAAACCAGATGTGTAATATGAACTGGCACCAGTATTAAAGGAACTGGCAGAAATACCTGATGGGTAACACTGATACATGTATAGGGGACAAAGGGTAGGGAGGACAGATGAGACCTAGAGCACAGAAAGTAGTTGTAAAAGATTTTGCTGATTTCCTTGCTTATCTCCTTTATCTGGCCAAAAAGTAAGGGAAGAGAATAAGATCTTTGAAAGAACAAATGTGACCTTCTCTTCTATTAAATTATGAGCAAGAGTGACATATTTTCTGTTAGAATGTGGACAAATGGCTTTGAACTTTTAAGAAAAGAACAAGGCTGAGTTAGAAAGCTGGGTTTTACTCAAGCCACAGAGATGAAGTCATGATTACACTGTAGGATTACTGAGAAGGAGAGCAGTAGTTCCAAGTTAGGGATTTAGAATCCAGGTTCTTTCCCTAGTGACACCACTTATTAACTGTGGGACCTTTACCCCTCTGTGCTTCATTTTCCAAATTGTTAAAATGGGAATGATAGTGCCTACCTCACAGAGACTGATATGAATATTCAGTGAATTAACAGATATAAGTAAAGCATGTAAAATGGTATCTGGCACACTAATGAACACTAAATATTAGTGTTTATTATTAATATACAGCTTTTTTAAAACCTTAAGATAATTATTTAACTGAACCTAGGCACTCATTTAAGTACCCGTTATGAAATACCAATAGTGAATCTTTGTCTTTTAAAAAAATAGTTCTTTTTTTTTTTTTTTTTTGAGACAGGGTCTTGCTATGTTGCCCAGACTGGTCTTGAACTCCTGCCTCAGCCTCCCAAAGTGCAGGATTAACAGGTGTGAGCTACTGTGCCTGGCCCAAAAAAATAGTTATTTTCTATTATAGAAGTAATTTAGTTTAAAAAAGCACACTGTGTGGAAATTTTGATTCTTACTTCAAGGTCATGGCTCATGGGCGACCATCTACCTGGTGCCAGGTTCCCCAGAAGTGCTGGCTAACTATAATAGCTATGAGGAAGCCAGAGACTCTACAGGGCTAGTTTTTAAAAGTCTAAACTTACAAACTGGTACACATAAAAGCAGTTATACAAGGCACAAGAACTGTACAAAAGAGACATTTTTACATATTACCTTACCTTTTTTGTAAATTCTGTAGTTGTTTCCATAAGTTGCTTTTCTTGATCTGTAAACTATAGGATATGAAGCAGCAGGAAGTTAAAAAAAAAAGTCTAAAAATAAAAAAGGAATAAGTAACCAAGAAAGTACATTTAAAACAACATTACCATATCTGTTACTCTGCTCCTTTCTAAGTTGATATCCAGTTTATTATCTGCTCTGATTCGACTGGTTTCATGCTTTAAAGAAAGTAAAGATATTTAAAAAATGATCTTGTAATGAATATTTGTTCTGAAATTAACAGCTAGAAAAAAATTCACTTACCATTAGTTGTTGCTTAATTTGGTCTAATTCAATTTTCATTTTCTAGGTACAGGAAAGATCACATGCAATTAGCATTAAACCAAATCTATATTATGATTTAAAAAATCTGAAACCCTAGATTACCAAAATTTGGACAATCTATGGATTTCTAATACAGAATTGATAAGGAAAAAAATCTTCAAAAGAAACTAGTAAGCCACTGTATTCAGAAAATAATTCTTATGAGCAAAATGCATTTGTTTTTATATTATACTTTTAAAAACTGATTTTCTAAATTTAAAAATAAGCTATAGTGGATAACATAACTTAAAATTCTGACTTAATTACAGAAATATACTTTTCTCTTAAGTCACAAAGACATTTAGTACAGGATTAAATAAAATAGAAAATGCCATATTACTCTCAGCTCTGAAACCATTATATAGAAATTTTATATAGCTCAAAGATTTTCCGTTTTATGTGGTTTTATATGTATAAAATGTAACTCTTATTCTCTTCAGTATGCAAAGCACTATGATTTATATAGAAAAAGATTAGGTATGGTTAAACAAATAGTATGTTTTTAAATCTAAAAACTTATAGTTTACTAACCACATGGAATTATTACTTGGTCTTATTAACTTATTCATTAAGTGGGATGCTTATTATGAGATCAGTTATTTTATAAGTAATAAATTAAAATTTGTATCACCTCATTTTCTGCTCTCAGATTTGCGAATTCACTTTTCTCTAGGATGACCATGTCTTTCCTGATAGAATCCAAATGAGCCATTAGCTGTTGTACTGTTATTTCCTAGAAAACAAAATAAAAATAACCTAGTGATCTATAGAAAGCCATCTTTTTATTTACGGAATTGTTTTCATGAAATTTAAATGAATTTGTTAACATGCTACAAGGTATAATGTTGACTGGTGAAGTAAATATGAAACTTACATATCTGAAATATCAAAATGAAAAGAAAGAGATTCAAGGAAGAAAAAGGATTTCCTAGTGAAGAGAGATAAATGTGTAGGCCTTTGAATGAAAAGAATCTCAATAAAATGCTTCCTTAGACCCTAAGAGTTCCTCAAAAAAATAATGTTTTGTTCTTGTTTTTTGAATACTCAAATGGAAAGGGTTTTATCTCTTATTACTTTGATTTTGAGAGATTTTCTACCACTGGAAAATTCCATGGTATTGGATACGACTCAGACGTCAGGTAGTAAAACAAAATAGATGTATAGTTAAAATAATTGCCCTTTGTCCGCACAACATAACCAATTTAGTTTAAATTCCTGGGTATCCTCCCTATATCTGGCACTACAAAGAATATGTGAAAGGTAGCAATTACCTGATAGATTTATAAGCTTTTGCCTCGTTAGGGAGGGACAATTTTGTAGAAATGATTTAAGACAGCCTTACAAAGAAAATATAACTGTTACAGGTTGAATATCCCTAATCCAAAAATCTGAAATCCAAAATCTGGAACTTTTTGAGTGCTGACATGACACTCAAAGGAAATGCGCATTGGAGTATTTTGGATTTCAGATTTGGGATGCTCAACTGGTAAGTGTATTGCAAATATTCCAAAATAAAAAAAAAAAAATCTGGAATCTGAAACACTTCTGGTCCCAAGCATTTCAGATAAGGGATATTCAACCTGTAGCACTAAACTTCTTAAAATCAGGTAGCTTGCTAACTTCTCTATCCTTTACCAAAAGAAAAAGCAGATGAGGTATAACCTTATTAAGGACTCTGTATAACAGTTTAGAAATAAAACAAGAAAGCCCAAAAAAGAGTGTGAGTTCTGGAGTCAGGCTGTCTAGGTTTGAACCCAAACTCTGCCATTTACTGTGAGATGCTAGCAAGTCATTTAACTTCTCTGGTCTCCTCATGGGTAAAATGGAAATAGTAACAGTACCTGGTACACCTTAAAGAGTTGTTTTGAGGATTAAATGAGATTTTGTATGTATAATGCTTAAGACAGTACTTGGCATATGGTTAGCCCTGAGATGTTAGCTATTATTATTACCGATGGGACAGGGATCTAATGGCTGGAGCAGGATAGTCTAATGCTAATGTATTAATGTGGAGGAAGTTTGGACTTCTTATAATATATAAAAGTTTTTAACTGTGTACAACAGACATTGCTGACTCATGCCTTTTCTAACCCTCATATATTACTGGGGAAGGTTGTTCATTTTCTTTTATTCAGTTCTGCTTGACATATTTATGAGAATTAATTCAGAAGTCACACAGATGTGGCCTCTAGGGGCTGGCAGTCCTGTTTGCCCCAAATATCACTATAAAGGAATTATATGACATTAAAAATAATGTATTCTTATTACTGAGATTACATAGGGAAAAGTTGGAAAGCTAATTACAGACTTCTTGTGGTGTCTGAACCTGAAACTAAGGGATTGTACTGTGGCCTTTTTGAGACAGAGCCTTGCTCTGTCACTCAGGCTGGAACGCAGTGGCACGATCTTGGCTCACTGCAGCCTCCACTTCCTGGGTTCGAGCGATTCTCGTGCCTCAGCCTCCCGAGTAGCTGGGACCACAGGCACCCACCATCATGCCCAGCTAATTTTTTTGTATTTTTAGTAGAGACAGGGTTTTGTCATGTTGGCCAGGCTGGTCTCAAACTTCTGACCTCAAGTGATCTGCTCACCTCAGCCTCCTGAAGTGCTGGGATTACAGGCGTGAGCCACACCAGCCTTCATGTGGCTCTTAAGAGCCTCTTTTTACCTCATTCTTCCTTTAAATACAGACTTAAAAAGCCTACAAAACTGCACAGGTGTCCATCTTTAACAACTTTAAATGTAAAGACATAATCCATTGTTAAGTAGCTAAATCTATTAAAAGTGTGATTTTTTTAACTACTAGGGAGCCATCAGAGAATACTCAGATTTTAATAAAAATCACAATATAATCAAATTTTCAGAATAAGAAGACTTTATTATTTTATTTTTTTCCCCCTCATCCTGCTAGCTGACTTGGTTTCATATGGCCCTTTCTGAAGTGATCAAGTATGCAGCTTAATGGCCTGATGACCCTGAGCCTTAGCTTCACCCTTCATGACATCTCTGTGCCTTATTCTATACTAGAGGTGGGGTCAGCAATTGAATTAGGTTCAAGAACAGAACAGGATTTTTAACTTCAGACACCGGTAATAAAAAAGCCAAAAGTTTAATAGTGATATTTCTATACTCAATCCTACCTCTTGTATATAGGATTAAATGGTCCTAGCAAGCACAAAGGTTCCTCAAATCACGGCTTTATTTCACTCCTTATATTATAGGTAAACTTAAAAATTTAAGACAAAATCACTTTATTAAAAGTATCAGTAGCTCCATATAGCTCTTTCAGGACAGCTCGGAGCTTAGGAGTAACTAATTAGATGTTTGGCTTTTTCTTTAGTGGATTTAGTAGTCTGTTATGATCCTAAAAATGCATGTACAAACTTAAAGGTAAGTTAAATGTAGGGACTGAATGTTTCAATTTTAAATGTCTAATTAATTGGACATTTGTCTACTATAATTAGAGATTATAGTTTTCTTTTTTTTTTTCTTTTTTTGAGATAGAGTCTCACTCCGTCACCCAGGCTGGAGTGCAGTGGTGCAATGTCGGCTCATTGCAACCTCCGCCTCCCCAGTTCGAGCGATTCTCCTGCCTTAGCCTCCCGAGTAGCTGGGATTACAGGTGCCCACCACCACGCCCGGCTAATTTTTGGTATTTTTTTTTTTTTTTTTTTTTTTTTTTTAGTAGAGACAGTGTTTCACCTTGTTGGCCAGGCTAGTCTCGAACTCCTGACCTCAAGTGATCTGCCTACCTCGGCCTCCCAAAGTAATGGGATTACAGGTGTGAGCCACGGCACCTGGCCATAGTAGAAATCTTTAAAATCTTTTGATCTACCATGACCCTTTAATGAAATTTTATGCAAAATATTCTAATTTTATATAAGAAATCCTGATTTTTCTCTGTGCTGTAAAATACTTATCTGAGGAAGGAAGGCTAAATCTGAAAAATTAAAATTAAAAAAATATAACCATAGGAAGAAAACAGATTCCTAAACATAATACATTATTTCATGACTGACAGAAATGAATTATTATTCCAGTTAAATTCATTTATTCAGTCCTTTATATAAAATTATTGCTTTTTGTCCATACCACCACAGTGAAAACTCTTGCAAACTACTCAATCTCTCTGAGCCTGTCTTCAGTGGCCAAATAGAATTCTGCTTACTTTTCAAGGTTATTAGAGATTAAATAATATACGAAAAGTACACAGCATTGTGCCTCTTACATGTTAAATTCTTATATTTGACTTTAAGGTTTATATTCAGTCAAATTAAAGCATCTTAGCCAGGGAATTTATAAAGTCCTTTCCGGCCATGTAAGTCCTTTCCAGCTATGTCTGTGAAAATTAACCAATATGTATGTATAGCAGCAATAAAATATATTGAATATATAGAAAGATGAGCTCTTCTGTGGTGAGCTTTCTGGAGGGAAACAGTTGTTTCACTAACAATCTACCACCACTCATGAATAACACAATATAATGATCTCATCCCATCAAAGATTTGGCAAAATACCATTCTCTGTTACCACAATATTATTACAACTATTCTAACTATTCAGTCTCTCTAAATATTGACTTTATTCAGTGTTTTTTTTGTGGTCCCTTTAGAGAGAACAAGGAAGATATGAGCATGTTTGGAATGTCAGTAGGTAGACAGAGACGTAGTTATGAAATGATTGTCTAATGAAAGTATCAGAAGTGATAGTAATCAGTGTATTACCTGTTGAGCTTGAGTGACCATCTCTTTATAGATAGTATCCAGGCTGACATTTGATAAAGTAGTTAACGCTGACACAATTGTTTCTGCTTGTGATTTGTCAAATCCTGTAGGCAGCAAATAGGTATTTTATTTTTTTTTAAAGTGTATATCCTTATCAAAAGAGACAGCAAGAGTAACTCCTCAACATTTAAATTGTTATACTCTTTTAAATAATGGTTACAATTTACAAATTGACAGATAATGCTAAATTACTCTCTAAAAGAACTCTACAATTTTAGGCCAGGCGCAGTGGCTCATGCCTGTAATCCCAGCACTTTGGGAGGCCGAGGTGGGCAGATCACAAGGTCAGGAGATCGAGACCATCCTGGCTAACATGGTGAAACTCCATCTCTACTAAATATACAAAAATAGCCAGGCGTGGTGGCGGGCGCCCGTAGTCCCAGCTACTCGGGAGGCTGAGGCAGGAGAATGGCGTGAACCCGGGAGGCGGAGCTTGCAGTGAGCAGAGATCGGGAGATCGCGCCACTGCACTCCAGCCTGGGCAACAGAGCAAGACTCTGTCTCAGGAAAAAAAAAAAAAAAAGAACTCTACAATTTTAATTCTCATTCTGTATCTCCCCACATCTACATTAACACTGGATATGACTTTTTTTTTGAGTGTATAATTGGCATAAAAAATTGTATTGCATTGTTATTTTAATGTTACTTAAATTTGCATTTCCTTGGTTTGTAGAGAGGTTAAGCATTACATATACCTTTTTTGTTATTTATATTTATTTTTCTGTGTTCTGCTTGTTTATAGCATTTGCCCACTTTTTTCTGTAAAACTGCTTGTTCTTTTACATTTAGCTTTTCGTCTATCTGAAATTCAGTTTTCAATAAGGGGATCTAATATATTTTTTCCCAGTGGCTAGTCATTTATTATGTCTCATTTATTAAATAGTCCTTCCTTTCCCTAATTTGTAATGCCTTCATCACATATTAAATTCATGTCTGTGTCTCTCAATACCATTTTGTTCTATTAGTCTATTCCTTTAATATCACATAATTTAAATTACTGTTTTGATATCAGGTAATTTTTTGTGCTTATTTTCTTATTTTTTAATCTCAAACATTTGTACTTCCACATGGACTTTAGTACCAACCTAGAAACTCTAGTTTTTTTTCACTTAATTGGAATAATTCTGCACATATTATTTCATATGCTTTTTTCAATTAACATATCTTGAACATTCCCCATATCAGTAAATATTTCTCAAACAGTATCATTTTTAGTGACTATAAAATATTTCATTGTATGGATGGTACGTCTATTTAAATAGTTACTTTTAATTGTTCATAATAGTGATATTGTGTTAACTAGGCATTATGAGTGCTATTAATTTTCTTCCTTCAAGAGGTATCCATGTTTCTCACCGTGAGTTTCCAAGTCCTGAACCAATGCATGGGTATCAAAAGTTAATTTCCTTTGTTCTAGAGGAGTTATATCCACTGGCCGCCTATCATATCCCTCCTTGGTTGTGGTAGTGAAGAACTCTGAAAGAGAAGACATTTTTTTTCTTTTGTAGTAACTGATAGCTTACAAAGCTACTTTAGCTTACAAAGCATTTTCCCCACCCATTTATAATATAGTTCCAGCTCTTCTAGTTTTGTCATCTCACCCAAGTTAATTGACTCCTCTGAGCCTCTCTTATCTGAAAAGTCTCTGACATTCTTCTGTACATACCAAACATTCAATAAATGTTTCTTTTCCCTCCTTTGGTATTCAGAAATGTTAACAGTCAGTATAAACTTGTGATAAAACAAACATCAAATGCTTTGGATATCACCACCTCAGCTCTAATTACTGAAAAGCAGAAACTGCACAATTCAATTCTTCTCTGTGCTCAGTAATAGTCTTTCAAAGAGCTATGAAAATTTTTTACACTTAATCCCTGTTTAAAGTAGCTTTCCATACTCCCACTCACTTATATATCCACAGTTTATTTTCTACATAGTTCTCAGCTCCAACATGAAATTATCTTGTTTGCTGTTTGTATCTCTGGATCAGAATGGAAGTTCCATGATGCTTTGACTGTGGTTTTCACTACTGTATCTTTAGCACCTAGAACAGTGCTTTGGCACATAGTTGGGCCACCAAGTTTTACTGTTGATTCAATCAATGAATTTGATTTGAAATCATGGACGTATTTACTGGTATCAACATAAGAACCCTAAGAAAAATTTCTCATTTCTGAAATAACCCTTCTTGTCCTATTTCAATAAATTCCCCAAGTTTTAACCTAGACACAGTAAAGACCTTTTCTATATATTGCTGATGAATTTATTACAAGGTGCTCTGCCCATAAACAACTTCTAGGAAAGGTAAAGGAATTACCTTTACAGAGCCAATGGCAGAATTAGGATTCATACTCAGGTTCTTCTGACTCCAAATCTTACACTCCATGCTGTCTCTCTTATTTATCCTAAGCCACTTAAAATAGCTAGATATTTAAAAGGCTGCAACTTCAGGCATTATTTTTCCACTAGTACTGTGTAGGACAAATGTGATTCCTTCTTTATATCCTTCTAGCCCTAATGAATATTGATTGAGTGCTAGAACTTGTGCCAGGCACAGGGGATAAAATCATAAGCAAAACCAGACATGAATGATATTCTCACTGATTTTATAGACTAGAAGGCAGGAAACAGATATTGTTTTTTTAAAAAATCTAACAATAAACTCTAAATTCAAATGATAAAAGATTCATTAAAATACTCCAAAAAATTCCATTTAACTGAAGAGATAAAAGCAAGTAGCTGTAAATAAAGGTGGAGCAATTTTTTAAAACACACATATTAGTACACTGGTCAGTAATCTTTTTCACTTGAATGTCATCTAGAAGGGTAAAGAAACATGCCTTTGTGTGTAAATATCAGACCTAAGGTAGGAGAGAAAAAGAAAAATTAGAGGAAAAAGGGGCAGATTTCAGTAGTTTCAATAACAACTGCATTAAGAATGATGATGGTACTCTTAGTTACATATCCCTGATTAGAAGTTTATTTGGATTTAGAAAAAAAAAATCAGTAATAATATTTAAATAATATTTTACTGTTTTCACATCTATTACCCCTTCCTTAAAATTCTCATTTTATGGATGAGGTAAATTGAGGCTCAGGGCTAAGTATGGATGCTCTTCAGCTTATAAAAGGGTTATGTCCCAATAAATCCATCATAAATTGAAAATATCCTAAGCTGAAAATGCATTTAATATACCTAACCTGCTGAACATCACAGCTTAGCCTGGCTTACCTCGAGCTCGTCGAGAACACTTACATTAGCCTATAGTTGTCCAAAATCATCTAACACAAAGCCTACTTTATAATAAAGTGTTGAATATTTCATGTAGACACCCAGATGGGCATTTTGTAAACATGATGGGATGCAAAAACAAAACCCAAAAAACCTTGGCAATACTAAGTATTGGTTGGTTGCCCTTGTGATCAATGGCTAACTGGGAGCTGCGGCTTGCTGCCCCTGCACAGTATTGCAAGAATACTGCATTATCGTTAGCTTAGGAAAGGATCAAAGTTCAAAGTAGAGTTTCTACTGAATGCATACTGTTTTTGCACCACGGTAAAGTCAAAAATTTTTAAGTTAAACTATCTTAAGTTGAGGACTGAGTAATTAGTCTGAGATCTTATGGTCTCATAGCTAGGAAGATTAGTACAGTTCCTCTGACTTAGTCAACAAACACTCTGAATACCTTGCACAAAGAGCAGCTTCCTACTAAATTTGGGATAGAGACCAAATACCTTAACAAGCCAATAAATCTTTGTAGGGTGCAGCTCATCTCATGTCCTACTATGCTCTCTCTGGTCCTCTGCTTTCAAGGGCTCTTTGATTTTAATTCCACAAACATGCCATGTGCTTTCCCTTCTCAGGGCTTTTGCCCAGCCCCTGCCCTGTTCAGAAAGCTCTCCTTTTCTTTGCCTGCTCATGTTTATTCTTCAGAGCTCAGTCTGCATGTTTCTTCCTCTGGAAAGCCTGACGACTCCTTTAGGTTATGTCTCTCATGATGGTTTTTCATAGTACTGCATAGGATTCTTTTGCAAACCCTCTCACAATTTACACATTTATGTGACTCTCAGTTGTCTCCCCAAGAGACCAGCAGTCAGCCAGCTATATCCCATAGACTACCACCGCCTGTTTTTCTAGTTTTATTCATTAGAACTAGATAGTTTTATTAGAACACAGCTCATTCATTTATGGATTAATCTATGGCACTTTCATGCTACAGTGACAAAGCAAATAGTTGTGACTGACCTTACAGCCTACAAAGCCTGAAATATTTATTAGGCTCTTTACAGAAAAAGTTTGTCAACCCCTGCACTAAACTACACAGTCCTTGAGAGCAGGGACCACATCTGTTCCTGCTCACTACTGAATCCCCAATGCCTACACAATTCTGGATGCTCCATAGATACTTGCTGAATGAAAGGCACTGTGCTTGGCATTATGTATACACAATGATGAATAATACAAGGGAGAGGCATTTGGCCCTCCTTGAGAATAAAGGATCAAGAATGGCTATTTGGATGATGGTAGAGCTACATTAAATCTTAGAGAAGTTATCCAGACAGGATGAATGAAATCAGCAAAATCTAGGCATGGGCTGCCTTTGCTATTCTCTTGGCTTCTATTTATTATGGGGTTAAGGAGAGCTGAGAATACAGAAGGATATGTAAAACATTATTCCTTATATGTGCTCAAATATTCACATAATATTTTGCTTAGTCCTCCCAATCCTATGAGGTAGGTATTGACACCCACTGGCAGTAGAACTTTGGGTTTCACTCCACTTTGGAAGCCATAAGGAACGGGAAAAACCATTGGATATTCGTAGTAGGGTGTCATAATCACGCTTCCAACTGTGTCATGGGCAGTTCAGTGCATAAGCACTCATTAAGAATGTCTTTACAGGCCGGGCGCAGTGGCTTATGCCTGTAATCCTAGCACTTTGGGAAGCCAAGGCAGGCGGATCGCTTGAGCCCAGGAGTTTGAGATCAGCCTGGGCAACATGGCAAGATTCTGTCCCTACAAAAATTACAAAAACTAGCTGGGCATAGTGGTGTGTGTCTGTAGTCTCGGCTACTTGGGAGGCTCAAGTGGGAGGATCACCTGAGCCTGGGAGGCAGAGGCTGCAGGGAGCCAAGATGGCACCAAGGCACACGAGCCTGAGTGACAGAGACCCTGTCTCAAAAAAACAAAAAATAAAAATAATTAAGTCTTTGCAGTCATATTAACAGGTAGGGGAGATGAAGTGCCCAGAATCAGTGTTTCCAGCTCAAAGTAGAATAAAAGATCCTTAATAGCTTGAAAAGTTTTGTACAGACTTAAACATCTATACAAAACCCCAAACCTTTCCTTTCATTGTTACTACTTTTGATTCTTTGATACCTATCTTGTGGATTTGTTTGTCCATAATAGCGAGATACAAACTCAAGAGTTTAAAGGTTTAACCAGTTTCACAAAACTACTAAGTCATAGATTGCGGATTGGAACGCTGGCCTATCTTGCACCAAGCTCCTCTTTGCTGGAAAAGGTCAAATTTTACTTTTGAAAAAACAAACAAACATGTAAAATGTTGTCCCATTAAATTTAAGCTGCAAGTTTTATATTAATTTACTGCTAATTTTACAGCTGAAACACTTCAGTGTATAGCCAGTTACTTTTCTGTCAGGAACTCAAAAGAACAGGCATTAACAGCATGTATTCTTACATGCTGGTCTACTAATGTGCTACACTAGTTGCATTAGAATAACTAAGGTCCTTCCATTGGTCAGAGGTCAAGGTTTTCAAATCCCTTGATTATTGACATTATTAGGCAAGTTTAAACTACTTGTATACAATAAACATTCAATATTTGTTTGGTGAGGAAGGACACAAATCCTACTAGTTGTAAGAAGAGATTTAAGGTTTCTCCAAGAACACTCAGATTCAAGTGGGATAACTTTTATGTTAAAACATTAACATTTACTTATGGTCATGTATTTCCCAGTATGATATGCACTTCAAAGTTCATTCTCTAAGAACATTTAATTTTGTTTTCATTTGGATATGTAAAGTACACTTGTAAAAGTCAACAAAGATGGCAGCTGGATGATTTCCTGGAGTTCAAAAGTGCTACCTCCTTTGTAAAATCCATCAAATGTGTATGTATGCTAAACACTCAAATACCTAACAAAAGAGACCTTGTGAATGACCCTGGCAGCTAAACAGCAATCTTAAAAGATGGAGGATCAACAACTGCAGTTTTGACTGCAGCTGTTACTGGTGTGGATTAAAATGAAACAATGAGCAAAATAGCACAAGTAACAATATGGAGCATAAATAACAGCGTAGAAGTGTTTGGGTACCGAATGGCTCAGTGTACCTGGCACTGAAGATTCAAGAAGGTGAACAGAGAATGCTAAGGCTAAGAGGTGTCTATTCGCCTATTTTGTGGACAACCTTAAAACGGTTTAAAAACTGGGAGGGAAGTTTAAAAACTGGGGGTAAAAAACGACGACAACAACAAAAACCTAGCCCTAGAAACATTTCTCGGAATAAAGTTAGATGTCTTCAGGACACCCTGTTAACAGGAGTGCCAACTGGTTGTAAACTTGTGGGTTCCAGTATTCACTTTTTTCCCCAAAGTCTACAATGTGACTGAAAAGTACTGAGAATTCCAGCGAGAATAAGGCAGACGTGGCCTGAAATTTATGATGCTGTCTACCAAAAACCTGGGCTCGAGGCCAGCACCTAAAAAAACAAAATCTAAATTTGATCAGGCCACAAAAGAAATCAGGACACCCTCAAACACAGATTACCTTACGTTGGCTCCTGACAAACCTACGAGATTACTAGCCTCTTGTCACCAAAAAAGGGAAACAAGGGCTGAGAAAGAAGCCGGGCGCGAAGCCCAGGCCTTCAAAGGTTCGCTTTAAGAACAGAAAGGCAGTGCTTTCCTCAGTCCTCGCCCCTTGGGGCGAGCTGGGCAAGTCGTGGCAGCAGGCAGCGGCGTCGCCAGCACAAGGCGTGAATCCGGGAGGAGGGCGTGGCACCTTCTCTTCCCGTTCGCTCGGGCAGGCGCGACCCACGGGCATCGTCTCCCTAGAGAGCACTCAGGCATCTATGACACGACGCCTTGCCTCACCTCTCCGCAGGGCCGGCGAGAAATGCCCGCGGGGCCTTGAAACCCAACGATCCCCTCTGCCTTGGGAGAGCAAGAGCCGCCAAGCCTGGCGACTATTCATGTCCTCAGAGTTTTCCGGTGGGAGGGAGGCGGAAGACGGGGTAAATCTCGCAGAGGCTTTCGGGCAAGGTAGTTCTGGCACCGCAGGAATGCTGGGAATTGTAGTTTTCGCTCTGTCACAAGACCACCTTCCAGCGCGGGCTCCACAGTAGTGCCACGAAACTGGTCCCTTTCACAGACAGACCCACAGTTCACGAGCATGGCTCAGCGCTGCCCCGCTTCTCCCACCGCCCCTTCCCGACCTGTGAACGCCTTTACCGCCCTAGAAAAGCGGGATCTTGTCAGAGAGTCTTCCGGCGCCTGTTTCCTGGCAGTGGGTCATAGTCCAACAGCGGGCTCCCCCAAGATAGCCAACGGCCATTGAGCGGTTGGGTCGGGGGCGATGGAATCGCATTTAGCCGCACAGCAGCATGGGACCTCAGGTTTTCGGCCGCTGAGCATTCTGGGTGATTGCGTAGTGCGGGGGCCAACGAAACCTTCTGGGAAGTGTAGTCCAGCAAGCCGCTCACGTATCGCCCGGCGTCAGATCCTGCTGCTTCGCCCTCTGGTGCACGGGAGGACCAACTATTTTAGTCGGTATGTCCTTTCTTTAGGGAAGATGATTTCGTCCGTTTCTAGGAGAAATCCCTTGAATTTTCACCATTTATCCTTCTCAAACCTCAGTTACTCAAGACTGCTCCGCCTAGTAAAATGCTGAAAGCAACAATGCACAGTAGTTGTATTAAAATGCACTAATACTCATGAATATTCTCTGTAAGTTTTAAAATGGCACACAGTTTTGCGGTGTTAGTGGCTTACTCTCGCAAGATTCTAAACAATCACGGCTAGGTTTCTATCTATATGTATTCAAAACTTTGTGAGAGTCAACTAAGTAACAAACACCATTTCTAAGGCCGGAAGCACACTGAAAGAACAAAACTTGATTCCCGCCAACAACTGCTTTAACAGACAATTCATGAAGAGGAAATATAAATTGCTATTTAAAACATTGGGATGGCTGGGCGTGGTGGCTCATGCCTGTAATTCGAGCACTTTTGGAGGCCGAGGCGGGCAGATCACCTGAGGGAGGGAGTTCGAGACCAGCCTGACCAACATGGAGAAACCCTGTCTATATTAAAAATACAAAATTAGCCGGGCGTGGTGGCACATGCCTGTAATCCCAGCTACTCAGGAGGCTGACGCAGGAGAATCGCTTGAACCCTGGAGGCGGAGGTTGCAGTGAGTCGAGATCACACCATTGCACTCCAGCCTGGGCGACAGAGTGAGACTCCATCTAAAAAAAAAAAAAAAAATTGGGAAAAAAGTTTGATCTCACCAGTTTCAAAAAACAAAAAGCAAAACCTTAGGGTATATCGAGGTTAGGGGTCCCAGTGATCCCAACAGGATGTAAGCAAGTACTCAACAGGTGCTTTTTCAACCCATGCCCCTCTGTCCCTCTCCCCCTTTCCTCATCTAATGATCCTCAATGCCTATTGTTTCCATGTTTACCATCGTATATTCAATGTTTAGCTCCTACTTATAAGTGAGAACATGTGTATTTGGTTTTCTGTTCTTGGCATTAGGTTGCATAGGATAATGGCTCCAGTTCCATCCATGTTGCTACAAAGAGTATAATTTACTTATTTTTATGGCTGCATTATATTCCATGCTGTATATGTACCACATTTTCTTCATCCAGTCCACTGTTGATGGGCACTTAGGTTGATTTCATGTCCTTGCTATCGTGAATGGCACTATAATGAACATGTGGTTGCATGTGTCTTTTTTTTTTTTTTGGGCTTGAGACAAGGTTTCGCTGTGTCACCCAGGCTGGAGTGTAGTCGTGCATGGCTCACTGCAGCCTCAACTTCCTGGGCTTAACTGATTCTCCTGCCTCAGCGTTCCAAGTAGCTGTGACTACAGGTGTGCACTACCACAACTGGCTAATTTTTGCATGTTTTGTAGAGATGGGGTCTTGCCATGTTGCCCAGGCTGGTCCAGAACTCCTGGGCTCAAACTATCCACCCACCTAGGCCTCCCAAGCGCTGGGATTACAGGCATGAGCTGCGGTGCCCAGCTCTGTGTCTTATTGATGGAATGAATTATTTTCCTTTGGGTATATACCCAGTAGTGGGATTGCTGGGTTGAATGGTAGTTGTATTTTAAGTTCTTTGAGAAATCTCCAAACTGCTTTCCACAGTGGCTGAACTAGTTTGCATTCCCATCAACAGAGTATACGTGTTCCCTTTTCTTCATAGCCTAACCAATATGTGGATTTTTTTCTTAATAATTGCCATTCTGATGGGTATGAGATGGCATCTCATTGTAGTTTTGATTTGCATTTCTCTGATGATTAGTAGTGTTGAGGATTTTTTCACGTTTGTTGGCTATTTGTATGTCTTCTTTTGAGAAGTGTGTTGCTCATTTTTTAATTGGATTGTTTTATACTTCTTGGTTTGTTTAAATTCCTTGTAGATTCTGGATGTTAGACCTTTGTCATATGCATAGTTTGCAAATATTTTCTCCCTCCCATTCTTAGCCTATCTGTTTACTCTGTTGGTAATTTCTTTTGCTGTGCAGAAGCTCTTTAATTAGGTCCCACTTGTCAGTTTTTTTTTGTTGTTGTAATTGCTGTTGGGGACTTAGCTATAAATTCTTTTCCAAAGCCTGTGTCAAGAAGGGTATTTCCTAGTTTTTTTTCTAGGATTTTTATAGTTTCAGGTCTTAGTTTTAAATCTTTAATCCAGCTTGAGTTAATTTTTGTATATGGTGAGAGGTGGGGGGGTCCAGTTTCATTCTTCTGCGTATGGCTAGCCAGTTATCCCACCACCATTTATTGAATAGGGAATGCTATCCGTGTTGCTTATTTTTGTTGATTTTGTCGAAGACCAGATGGTTTTAGGTGTGTGGCTTTATTTCTGGGTTCTCTATTCTGTTCTACTGGTCTATGTGTCTGTTTTTGTAACACTACCATGCTGTTTTGATTACTTTAGCCTTATAGTATTGTTTGAAGTCTTGCTTTGTTCTTTTTGCTTAAGATTGCTTTGACTATTCAGGCTCTTTTTTGGTTTCAAATTAATTTTAGAAGAGGTTTTTCTAGTTCTGGGAAAAATGATGTTGGTATTTTGATAAGGATAGCATTAAATCTGTAATTTGCTTTGGATAGTATCGCCATTTTAACTGTATTGATTCTTCCAACCCATGAGCATGGAATATTTCTCCGTTTATTTGTGTTGTCTCTACTTTCTTTCAGTAGTGTTTTGTAGTTCTCCTTGCAGAGATCTTTCACCTCCCTGGTGAGATGATCCTGAGTATTCCATTTTCTTTGTGCCTATTGTAAATGGGATTGTGTTCTTGATTTGATTCTCAGCTAGAACATTATTTGTGTATAAAAATGCTACTGATTTTTTGTACATTGATTGTGTATCCTGAAACTTTACTGAATTTGTTTATCAGTTCCAGGGGTCTTTGGGAGAGTCTTTAGGGTTTTCTAGGTATAGAATCATATCGTTGGCAAAGAGAGGTAGTTTACCTTCCTCTCTTCCTATTTGAATATCTTTATTTATTTCTCTTGCCTGATTGCCCTGGCTGGGACTTCCAATACTATGTTGAATAAGGGTGGTGAGAATGGGCATCCTTTTCTTGTTCCAGTTCTCAAGGGGAATGTGTTTCCAGTTTTGGCTTGTAGCAATTTAGTAATATATTTATGAAACTCCAAAAAGCGAATAGCCAGAGTTTCACTTCTTTTTTTTTTTTTTTTTTTTTTGAGACAGAGTCTTGCTCTATCACCCAGGCTGGAGTGCAACGGTGTGATCTTGGCTCACTGCAACCTCAGCCTCCCGGGTTCAAGCAATTCTCCTGCCTCAGCCTCCCAAGTAGCTGGGATTACAGGCATGTGCTGCCACACCCGGCTAATTTTTGTATTTTTAGTAGAGGTGGGGTTTCGCCATGTTGGCCAGGCTGGTCTTGAACTCCTGACCTCAGGTGATGCACCCATCTTGGTCTCTCAGAGTGCTGGGATTACAGGCAACTGTGAGCCACCACACCTGGCCTAGAGTTTCACTTCTAAGAAGCTATCCAAAGTAAATAATCACATCTGTAGCTAAGATTTTTGAAAAGGATGACTATTGCAATGTTATTTATAGCAGTGAAAAATTGAAAATAGTGTAAATATTCAAAAGTGATTAAATAACTTGCAGAAATGTCCCAATTTGGAATATTATGCAAGAATTTAGTATTTTAAAAAATAATCTTAGAGACAGGAAAGTCCTTATACATGTATATACATAATTATAATCCTGTATAATTCTTATATACAGGATTATAATTATAATTATTATATACATGATTATAATTCTGTTAAATGATAGGATCCCTGCTCGGGAGGAGATCACAGGCTAGTGGAAGATACAGACCAGTAAGTGTTATCACAATATTTTACTTACCTTAACTTAAGGAATTATTATGAAAAAAGTGGATCTCTTTATATATTAATTCATGTTACTATTATTTATATTACCATAAAGCTCTCTCTGTAACACACATATACAGTGTTGATTATCAAAGTTGGGCCAATCATGTTCTCTTTGATGGAACTGGCAATTAGATCCAGGAATTCTTAATTATTCTCTGAGGCTGGCTGGAACTATATCAAGTGAGTGCAGGAGCTTGGGGCATCCATAATCTACCATGCAGGCTAGAGAAGCATAGGAAGGAAAAGCAGGACTAGCAGATGAAGTGAGTCCAGATAGTATTCAGCTAATAGATGCAGCTCCTCTCTGAGACCTCCTAATGCTCCTGTGTATTTTCAGATTCTCCTTGGTTGCCATTGTTTGTTTGCTAAACATCTTAATTTATAAAAATATTTTTCCATAAATTTGTTAATGTTTTCTCATATGTTTGTTGAGAGGAATAGAGAAGATGATGCATCTAAAATACTTAGCACTGGACCTGGCACATACAAGCACCCAATAAACCATAATAATACCTGCTTACTCAATGTTAGGAAATAATTTCCATGGGTCTCTCATGTTTCCGTATGTTTTGCAAATGGAGGTATTCTCTGCCTTTTGTTGTGGCAGTTTTGTATAATGAACAACCTTAGGAAATATAGCATCTCTCTCTGGAGCAAAAGGCCTCATGTTTACTGCCTATTATAAAAGATTTGTGTTCTCATAGGTCAGGGTTCCTCTCTGTAATGCAATGTACTGTACATGCTCAGGCGTCTACGTAGCCCCAGCTGCATTATCCCCATGGAACTTGGGGCCAAGGGGAGCTGACACAAATATGCTGATACTTGTGCTGCTCGCTGCACCATCAGTAATTGGGTTCTTTGTTTCTAGCAAGGAGTCTATGTCTTCTACCAGCATCCATGCAACCATGACAGGATAACTTGATAGCCTGCCAATAGGGTAAGATCTCGGACCCTTCATAATATTATTCTTCTCTGGACTTTTAAACATTTTTCATTTTTCCAATTTTACTTACAGAAATATCTGAGTGCCAGCGAGGTTTAAGGTTAGATGTGAGGAATGTAAAGAAAACCAGTTCAATCCATAAACTATTCAAGTTCTTACTACATGCAAGGATTTCTGCTAGGATATGCAAGGATTGCAAAGATTTCTGCTCTCCAGTAATTTGTAACATATTAATAACTGAGAGAATAGAACAAGCATTTTAATAGCCTTCAGCACAGAGCTTTAATAGGTTAGTGTCACGTAAATGTTAAGAAAATAATAAATCCTATAATTCAGTTGAAGGTTAAATGCTTTTTGGTAATGGTTATCAAGAAGAGATAGGATTTGAACCTCAGGGGTTTTAGTTAGTAGAGGTTGTAAGGCAAGGGGTCCAGGAGAGAGGATTGGAGCGAGCAAGTACAATTTACTCATCTCTTTGCTCCTTCCTACTCAGGGACTTTGCATATGGTAAGGCATCACTACTCAACTTGGAGCTCTTTCTCCTCTTTATCTGGCCAATTCCTTTATATCTTTCAGATCCCAGTTTAAATGGTAACTCTTTAGAGTAACTCTTTAAGAAGTCATTCCCACTCAAACAACATGCAGATTTGTTGTGGACTCATACAGCAACCCAGCCTTCCCATGTCTCTGCACTTAATATTTGTTTTCTCCATTATGGTAGAGACCATATCTGTAATGGTGTCTCCAGTGCGCTTATCATGCCTGGGCCATAACAAGCTTTTGGTAAGTGTGTGTTGAATGAATGAGTGAATGTTCAAAATATGGTCATAGTTTGGTGAGGAAACTTGTAGACTGGGGCATAGGAATTATATGAAGATTGGGTGGAATTGGGGTGAATAAAATGAAAAAGGTAGAATAAAAAAGACTAAGGAAACTGAATTTCATACAGTGGACTTGCAGGAGATTTTGAAATTTTTTGAGCTAAAATAGAAAAAAATCAGTTTGAGTTTCTTTCTAGAAAATAACTATTTGCCATTCGCTAGTGTAGGCAAATGAATCTTTTCCTTTTCCAAAGTCTGATGAGATGGCCTGGACATGAGAAATGCTCCCCTGCTGAAAGCAGCCTAGTTTATCTAAATCTCAAAGGCCAACAGGGTAGCAGGGAAGTGGGTCCTGGTTTTTTTAATTGCAAATAACCACTTTTATTTTTTTTTTTACCTTTATAAGCTCCCATTTAAACACAGCTTACACTCTTTACCAACAACATGTATGAAGCCACTACTTATTTTCCTATTTTCCATTAATTCAAGATAAGCTACTGTTGGTGAATGGGAGATAAGCAGTGCTGATTTAACAGTAAGCTGATAAATTTACAGGGGAAGGCGAAGATACTTGCCAATTTCTTCGGTGGTTTCCAATTTCATCTCCAGCGATGATACAATTTTTTGAGGCATTTTAATATGTCCAAATCCTCCTGAGGACCCCATTGCTCCAGTACTCTTTCCTCTGATGTTTAGAGGTCTGGGGTCCCAGCTTGGACACAATTGTATCAGATGACCAGAGATCACCCAGGACTACGACTATAGCTCTGGTGACTTCACGGAGAGAGAATGCAGCCTGGACCACTCACGTCTGTCAGTCATTTTCTCTTGGAATAGGTGATGTGAAGGAATCTCTATGTGTTTTAAAGCCTGTGAATGAGGCATTGAGAAAGAGAGAGCTCTGGACCAAATGGGTTTCATTTTCTTCCTTAGCTTACTTGGAGCTCTTGCCACTAGGGGGAGTATGTGAAAAGAACAAAGGACAATTCTTTGCTTGTTTGCTCTCATCTCTGAGCTGAGTCAGAGGGCCCATTGTCACAAAAGCTTTGTGTAGCTTTATGTTAATTTCACATTTTGCATGGCTTGAAAGTGACTATCAGCCCCTATTCCCTGAAAATCTAGGGAAATTTTTTTTTCCTAATTATACAGGGAGGCTGGCAATGACACCCGATTCCGAGTTTGCCCATTAAAATAAATCAAAGAAAAGAATGATTAAAAGAATGGTAGAAAAGAAGAAGAAAGAGCTGTCAAAACTTTATATACTTTGCAATGTTACATCATAACCTGGTGTCTCTCATTGATTACTCATTTTTTCTTTGAATGACTATTGAACACTATTTATGGTGCCAGGCACTGTGCTAAGCCGTGAAGATATAAACATAAAACACAGTCCTGCTCTCAGATTGTCAACAGTCTATTGTAATAAATATTATGATGACGGGTAGTATAGGCTGCCAAGGGAATGCATAAGAGAGGCTTATATTACCCTAAGCAGGGATCCGTCAGAAGGCATTAGTTTGAAAGGATGTGTGAAAGATAGTTTGGTTAAATGGATTTGGTGAATGGTGGTGTGGAGTATGTTGTGTGGAAAAGGCAACAGCACTTGCAAAAGCCGGGAAGTGTGTGTGAGAGAGCCTGGTTCATTTGGGAATGGAGAGAATGGCTGGGGCAATGGGTTAAGGGTAGAGAAATTCAGAAGGTGAGGTTGGAAAAGGTGAGGCTGGCCTTCAAGGTCTTTTTTACTTTGTCCATGAGTAAGAGGAATCACTGAAGTGCATTAGGCTAGGGAGTAGCTTTGAAAAGAAAGGTGGCCAGGCATGGTGGTTCACCCTGTAATCCCAGCAGTTTGGGAGGCCGAGGTGAGAGGATCAGTGGAGGCCAGGAATTTGAGACCAGCCTGGGCAACATAGTGAGCTCCTGTCTCTATAAAAATTAAAAAAAATTAGCCGGGCAATGGGACACATGCCTGTAGTCCCAGTTACACAGGGGGCTGAGGTGGGAAGATCTCTTGAGCTCAGGAGGTCAAGGCTACAGTGAGCCCTGATTGCACCACTGCACTCCAGCCTGGGCAACAGAGACCCTGTCTCAAAAATGAAAACAAAAAAATAAAAAGAAAAGGAAAAAAAACAAAAGGGTGTTTGCCTGCCCTTTGCTGAGTCCTTTAGCCATCAAGGCTGTGTATTTCACCTAGGTTCCCTGTCCTAGGTACTGATCTGGAAAACCCTAGACTTCTGCCCCTTTCCTGGTCAGAGAAGACCCCTGGCCTGGCAGAGCCTACAGCTCCAGCCTCAAGGTACCTGATTGGAGAAGTCCTCCTCATTGTATGACTTGGCTGCCTTGGACCTCACTGGGAAAGACCAGAGAAATAGGATTTTGGGGTCTTTGGAGTTCATTTTCTGCACTGGGGTATAGCAGAGCTGAAAAATCTCACCAAACTCTCAGCATGGTCTGTATCCTTCCTGTCTCCAACAACAAGGTGGGGCATTCTTCCTCAAAAATTTTTCATGTGTAGGTGTTGCCTTATCTCTTGTCTCACACACATGAGCTCATTTGAGCTCCTTGGCAACTCCATGAGCTGGGTACTATTGCTCCTGTTTCATAGATGGGAAAACTGAGGTTCAGAAGGCTGAAGTGACTTGTCCCAGGTCACAGAGCAAGTACGTGGTAGAACTCATAATCGATTGTGCTGCACACTGCACAGGTAAGTCACCCCTGTTCCTTCCACCAATTTATTTTAACTGGGTACATGGCACAAATTGTGAAATTATGTGTACTCTTAGGGACACATCATCCCTCATCCTCCAAGAAACTGTTAGTACAAGAGTGACAAAGGGGTTTCATCTTCATGTCAACACCCTTCAATTGACCGTGGCTGCTTAGAACAAAGTGATGAGTGTTGTGAGGCCACATCTTGGTGCAGCAGTAAAGAATACATGATTGGTAATATCTGCTATGAATGCAGGAGAGAAAGGGGGCAGCACATAGGCCATTTCTAGATTATATATTCCCCTTAGGCTGCCATAATCCTGCACTGGCCATGACGTTTCCACTGACTCCCACCTTCATCCCAACACTCATTTTGCTAATTTTCTCTTATTCCTTCCCTTCCTTGCTGAAATTGTTCTCACCCATTTAACAATAGCTTCAACTTACTGAGGGTGTACTGGATGCCAGGCACTTTGCGTGTATTATTTCTCATTCTCCAACAATCATGTAAGGTAGGTAGAGACAAAAACAAGACTTAGAGGGGTTAAGTAGCTTGTCCAGGGACATACAACAAGCTGGAATTTCAACCCTGAACCACATGGAAAACTGCATTTTTATAATGGGTAATGAAAACCTTCATATTCACTGTTTGCTTTGAGCCTCACAGCAGCCATGGGAGGTAGTTTTCTGGGTTTGCAACTGAGGGAGCTTGAGGCTCAGGGGAGAGGCGCTGATTATTTAGTGATACAGTCACAGCTCCTGACTCCTACCTCAGGCCTTTTCCTGCTACTACCTTAGGCTCTGGGGAAGAGCCCTTGACTCCACAAAGCTATCTCTTAAGAACTGATTTATACTACTATGGGGAGAATTTGGGGGCCCTTCATTGATTTTTCTCCTGCCAGCCTTGCCCTGTTTTCAGCTCTTATCATCAAGAAGGTCTTTCTTTTATTGTTAGCTCTTTGTGTAATTTAGGTCATTTCTTTAAAAAAATTTGTTGAGGAGAAATTCACATAACATAAAATTAACCATTTAAATGTGAACAACTCAGTAGCATTTACTACACTTGCAATGTTGTGCAACTACCACCTCTATCTAGTTCCAAAATATTTCCATCACTCCAAAGTAAAATTCCTGACGTATTTAGCAGGTTTTTCCCCTTCCCCACTCCTCTCAGCCGCTGACTAACACCGATCTGCGTTATGTCTCTATGGATTCATCTATTCTGGATATATCATGTAAATTGAATCATACATGTGACCTTTTGTGTATGGCTTTTTTCATTTAGCAAAATATCTTGGAAGTTCATTGTGTTGCAGCATGCATCGGTACTTCAGTCCTTTTCATGGCCAGTATTCTATTGCACACAATCAGTACCATGATTTGTTTGTCCATCCATTTACTGATAGACATTTGGGGTCTTTTTACTTTATGGCTATTATGAATAATGCTGCTATGAGCATGTGCATACATATACTTGTCTGAATATCTTTTTTCAGTTCTTTGAGTATCTATGTAGGAGTGAAATTGCAGGGTCATGTGGTAATTCTACATTTAAAAGGCCCACTTCTGTTTGTTTGATCTTACTGGATGTAGATGTACATGTTGATCATGAAGAAAGCCAGCCTTTTCTGAGCTATATAATTTTGACATCTGGCTTTATTTGGGAAACTGTTAAACCAGGGTTACCCGTTACAGTTACAGTTTCCCTGAGGCAAAACCTAAAATAGGCATTTAAAGAAATAGTAGTTCTTTCTTATCACATCCATCCTATGTGCCAAGGAGAGTGTTAAGCGCTATTTGGACATGAGCTTTAGTCCCCAGAACAACACTACCTAATGGTAATTATTATACCCCTTTTACAGATAAAGAAGCTGAAGTCTAAAATGGTTAGAGAGCTTGTTCAGTGCCATGTAGCTTCTAGTGGTGGGATTTGAAGCTTTGGATGTCTGACCCTAAAGAACATCTTTCTGCTACACCAAGCAGTCTTCCTCAAGAACTTTCTAGGCTGCTGCTGTCAGCTATGTTGTTAACCTTTTATGAGAAATGAGTAGCCAGCTTTTGCTGTGGGATTTTTCACAATAAAAGGTTAGCATTTATCAGGATCACTTTGATTGGTAAATGCAGAAATCATAAAAGGGGAATATAAAATAATGACTGTATAGGGATAGTTAAGGAAATCCAAAGGCAGCAATGCATGAAGGTCTCAGAAAGGATTGGAAGTGGAGCTTGGAAAGTTTCTAAGAACCAGGGAATTTTCTATCTCCATCTCTTACCCATGCTTCTTTCCGTGTCTGCTGCCTTATTTCTCTACATTGATTGGTTTTCTCTGATATCTAGTGCATGGGATAGAAAATGGTATGCCACAGTGTCTGCATTTATATCTCCCCTGTTCAAGAGAGTAGCCAGCTGAGTCTGGCATCACTTAGTTCCAATTTCAAGTTGCCAGGGAAGGGACTTCGATTGGCTCCACTTAGATTGGTCACCGAACCTTTGACTGAAAACCGTGGCTACATAGCAGAGCCACATTATACATTCCTGCTAAGACCATTTGGAGGGAAGTGGATTGATAATCCTTTGCGAAATAGGTGAACATTCATTGGTGGAAGACCCAGAGATGACAAAGTGTATCCTCTCCAGCTTTCACGAGAACATCTGTGAACCAGACACGAAAGAATTTGAAATGGAGAAACTGCAGTACTCTAAGCTGTTATAGGCAGAGAGGGGTGTCTGTGAAACACTGGAAGTAGCCTCTATAGTAGAGGACCTCTGGATAGTGTAGGAAACTTCTAAAGGTGGTACTTGCATCTGGAAGTGGTGTTATTCTCTCTAGAAGGAGACACATGCAACACTGTTCAGCTCCAGAGCAGCTGCAGAGATGCCAGCAGGACTGTGGACCTCTTTTAACATTTTATGATCATTTGCACTGGTATATTAGGAATAACAGCCACTAGACCCATTAGAATATTGAGGTAGTGACCCAATTCACACTTAAGGTACGAACTTGGAACTGCTACAAATAGACAGACTAAAAATTCTCAAACTCTCAAAACTGGGAGGTGGCCATTAAAGGCAGATGTGTAGAACGTGGGCCCTCTGAGGCCTAGAGAAGGATTGTAATGCACAATCAGGATGACAAATGGAGACCTTCTGGACAAGAATGGGGCAGAAATGTGTCTTTAGACATACCTGAAGGTATAGCTAAGGATCAAGGGTTTCACCATTCCTGAGGATCCCCTCCTACTCCACTGTGGTGGTTATAATTGGTTTTATTAGTATGTATACTTAAGGTTAAATAATTTGCATGGTAGTATGTATGGAGGTTATTCCATAGCATGGGCTTGTTGATTCTCAACTTTTTTGCAGGCATTATAAGGTTCCAAACTTTGAATTTTACAGATAAGATTCTGTTGTCCAGCATGGGTAGAGTGGATACACAGCTTGCCGTAAAAAATGCAATCTGAATATAGCTTTTTTCTGTATTTAGGGCCTTGAGAGAGACACCACTTATGTTGCCACCTTGGTCAAATCGATGCCAAGATGACAGCATGGTTTTTGACAAGACAGCCGGCTCTTGAGTTGATAGGCATATGCAAAGAGCCTAATCCTCCTGGCTTAAATTATTGAGACAATTGCCTTAAACAATACCCTTAAACTTAGCAACCCAGCCAGCACAAAAGAGAAATGTCCAAATCTTTATCCTTTTGGAAAGCAAGGAACTAGAAGACATTCTCATCTGATTCTGAAATATGAAGTCTGTGGCCCTGGAACATAAGCAGATTCTTCACAGAAATTTACAACAAGGAGGAGCAAATCTTGGAACCAGTCTTCCCTTTGCCTACAAAATGATCAAACTGTAATGATCACATTTATGGGGTAATTGTTCCAATTGTAGCAGAATGAGGTGCTCCAGCCCTCTTCTGCAGACACAAATAGAATTGCTATGAAGATGGAAAGATGCTTCAAGAACAGCTTGCTTTGAGCTAGTTCTTTTTATAGTGAATCTAGGGTCAGGGAAAGGTGCTGTGTGGGCACCCCTGAAACTCTTCCCTCTTCTCTCTGCATGGCCAGACCCTTTGAACACCCACCTGCAGACACAGACCCAGACCCCAAAGTAGCACCAATCGTGACCCAAGACCTTAGGGCTTAAAGTTGTTCTCATTAGATCCCTGAACTTGGACAGGAGTTGGTATTTCTCAGATATGCCACAGGGCAGATGATGCAGGGAGTTTGGCTTGAGATGCTTTTACAGGGCAGGATGAGGACAATAATCCTTCGATAATAGGGTTACCAGGAGAGGAGGAGAGGAAGGAAGGAAGCGAAATATCACATGGTGAGCAACTACTATGTTCTAGGCACTGTGCAGCGCATTTCCTCATATGTCATTTAATTAGGCATCAGAGTCCCAGGGAATTAAAGCACAGTGGACAGAAATGACAGGGTACAATGTTTGGGAGTCAGCCAGGTAAGCAGTCTTTTTTTGTTTGTTTGTTTTTCAATATGTTTTCTTTTTATTATTATTATTATTATTATACTTTAGGCTCTATGGTACATGTGCGCAATGTGCAGGTAAGTTACATATGTATACATGTGCCATGCTGGTGTGCTACACCCACCAACTCGTCATCTAGCATTAGGTATATCTCCCAGTGCTATCCCTCCCCCCTCCCCCCACCCCACAGCAGTCCCCGAAGTGTGATGTTCCCCTTCTTGTGTCCATGTGTTCTCATTGTTCAATTCCCACCTATGAGTGAGAATATGCGGTGTTTGGTTTTTTGTTCTTGCGATAGTTTACTGAGAATGATGATTTCCAATTTCATCCATGTCCCTACAAAGGACATGAACTCATCCTTTTTTATGGCTGCATAGTATTCCATGGTGTATATGTGCCACATTTTCTTAATCCAGTCTATCATTGTTGGACATTTGGGTTGGTTCCAAGTCTTTGCTATTGTGAATAATGCTGCAATAAACATACGTGTGCATGTGTCTTTATAGCAGCATGATTTATAGTCCTTTGGGTATATACCCAGTAATGGGAAGGCTGGGTCGAATGGAATTTCTAGTTCTAGATCCCTGAGGAATTGCCACACTGACTTCCACAAGGGTTGAACTAGTTTACAGTCCCACCAACAGTGTAAAAGTGTTCCTATTTCTCCACATCCTCTCCAGCACCTGTTGTTTCCTGACTTTTTAATGATCGCCATTCTAACTGGTGTGAGATGGTATCTCATTGTGGTTTTGATTTGCATTTCTCTGATGGCCAGTGATGGTGAGCATTTTTTCATGTGTTTTTTGGCTGCATAAATGTCTTCTTTTGAGAAGCATCTGTTCATGTCCTTCGCCCACTTTTTGATGGGGTTATTTGTTTTTTTCTTGTAAATTTGTTGGAGTTCATTGTAGATTCTGGATATTAGCCCTTTGTCAGATGAGTAGGTTGCGAAAATTTTCTCCCATTTTGTAGGTTGCCTGTTCACTCTGATGGTAGTTTCCTTTGCTGTGCAGAAGCTCTTTAGTTTAATTAGATCCCATTTGTCAATTTTGGCTTTTGTTGCCATTGCTTTTGGTGTTTTAGACATGAAGTCCTTGCCCATGCCTATGTCCTGAATGGTAATGCCTAGGTTTTCTTCTAGGGTTTTTATGGTTTTAGGTCTAACATTTAAGTCTTTAATCCATCTTGAATTGATTTTTGTATAAGGTGTAAGGAAGGGATCCAGTTTCAGCTTTCTACATATGGCTAGCCAGTTTTCCCAGCACCATTTATTAAATAGGGAATCCTTTCCCCATTGCTTGTTTTTCTCAGGTTTGTCAAAGATCAAATAGTTGTAGATATGTGGCATTATTTCTGACGGCTCTGTTCTGTTCCATTGATCTATATCTCTGTTTTGGTACCAGTACCATGCTGTTTTGGTTACTGTAGCCTTGTAGTATAGTTTGAAGTCAGGTAGTGTGATGCCTCCAGCTTTGTTCTTTTGGCTTAGGATTGACTTGGCGATGCGGGCTCTTTTTTGGTTCCATATGAACTTTAAAGTAGTTTTTTCCAATTCTGTGAAGAAAGTCATTGGTAACTTGATGGGGATGGCATTGAATCTGTAAATTACCTTGGGAAGGATGGCCATTTTCATGATATTGATTCTTCCTACCCATGAGCATGGAATGTTCTTCCATTTGTTTGTATCCTCTTTTATTTCCTTGAGCAGTGGTTTGTAGTTCTCCTTGAAGAGGTCCTTCACATCCCTTGTAAGTTGGATTCCTAGGTATTTTATTCTCTTTGAAGCAATTGTGAATGGGAGTTCACTCATGATTTGGCTCTCTGTTTGTCTGTTATTGATGTATAAGAATGCTTGTGATTTTTGTACATTGACTTTGTATCCTGAGACTTTGCTGAAGTTGCTTATCAGCTGAAGGAGATTTTGGGCTGAGACAATGGGGTTTTCTAGATATACTATCATGTCATCTGCAAACAGGGACAGTTTGATTTCCTCTTTTCCTAATTGAATACCCTTGATTTCCTTCTCTTGCCTAATTGCCCTGGCCAGAACTTCCAACACTATGTTGAATAGAAGTGGTGAGAGAGGGCATCCCTGTCTTGTGCCAGTTTTCAAAGGGAATGCTTCCAGTTTTTGCCCATTCAGTATGATATTGGCTGTGGGTTTGTCATAAATAGCTCTTATTATTTTGAGATACATCCCATCAATACCTAATTTATTGAGAGTTTTTAGCATGAAGGGTTGTTGAATTTTGTCAAAGGCCTTTTCTGCATCTATTGAGATAATCAGGTGGTTTTTGTCTTTGGTTCTGTTTATATGTTGGATTACATTTATTGATTTGCGTATATTGAACCAGCCTTGCATCCCAGGGATGAAGCCCACTTGATCATGGTGGATAAGCTTTTTGATGTGCTGCCGGATTCTGTTTGCCAGTATTTTATTGAGGATTTTTGCATCAATGTTCATCAAGGATATTGGTCTAAAATTGTCTTTTTTTGTGGTGTCTCTGCCAGGCTTTGGTATCAGGATGATGCTGGCCTCATAAAATGAGTTAGGGAGGATTCCCTCTTTTTCTATTGATTGGAATAGTTTCAGAAGGAATGGTACCAGCTCCTCCTTGTACCTCTGGTAGAATTCGGCTGTGAACCCATCTGGTCCTGGACTTTTTTTGGTTGGTAAGCTATTGATTATTGCCACAATTTCGGCTCCTAATGTTATTGGTCTATTCAGAGATTCAACTTCTTCCTGGTTTAGTCTTGGGAGGGTGTATGTGTTGAGGAATTTATCCATTTCTTCTAGATTTTCTAGTTTATTTGCGTAGAGGTGTTTGTAATATTCTCTGATGGTAGTTTGTATTTCTGTGGGATCAGTGGTGATATCCCCTTTATCATTTTTTATTGCATCTATTTGATTCTTCTCTCTTTTTTTCTTTATTAATCTTGCTAGCGGTCTATCAATTTTGTTGATCCTTTCAAAAAACCAGCTCCTGGATTCATTTATTTTTTGAAGGGTTTTTTGTGTCTCCATTTCCTTCAGTTCTGCTCTGATTTTAGTTATTTCTTGCCTTCTGCTAGCTTTTGAATGTGTTTGCTCTTGCTTTTCTAGTTCTTTTAATTGTGATGTTAGGGTGTCAATTTTGGATCTTTCCTGCTTTCTCTTGTGGGCATTTAGTGCTATAAATTTCCCTCTACACACGGTAAGCAATCTTTATGCGGGTGTGCTGAGGTCCTGACCTTATAGTCTTTGGCTTCTGCCTCTGGAGTAGGAAATAGCAAGGCAGATGCTAATCAGGAGAGCCACTTGTGAGCCATTGGAGAGAACTTAGACAAAATAGTGGCAGGGAGATGAGCCCAGGGGAGTTCAGAAATTATTTTTTTCTCCCTCTAGGTGTAGAGTGTCATGGAAAGGAGGCGAGGGCAGGGGAATGGTGAGAAATGAAGCAGGAGCAAAATCCTGAAAGGCCTTGTATGTTACAAAGAAAAGTTTGGACTTTCTCCTGGGATTTTAGAAAGATATAGAAGGGTTTTAAGGATACAATTTCATTTGGAATTGGAATCTCATTTTGGCTGCCCAGTGGAGATGGGAGGAATAAGATGCAGGGTGAGAAGGTTGTTGGTGGAGAACATGCTACATGCTAGAGAGATAGTATCTTGTCAGGAATTTTTTAGTTGCTAGTGACAGAAACTTACGTTGTGAACCAACCCCATTTTGGTTGTACAAACTTCCTCCTCTATAGGTACATGGCAGCATGGTTGCAATGCAGTCTGGCTTCAGGAACTACTGGAACAGGGGCTTGAACATGACCACGCCTCTTGCCATCTCTCAGGTGTACTCCCTTCTCCCTGCCAGCTCTGCCAGGTATAGAGTAGTGGTTGAGACGATGGGCTCTGGAGCCAGAGGGTTGTTGTTACTTACTAGCTGTGTGACACTGAGCAAGTCACTTAACCTTGCTGCACCCCAGTTTTCTCATCTGTAAACAAGAATGATCATATCGTTTACCTCCTGCAGTTGTTGCGAGGACTAAATGAGTTAATGCACTTAAAGGGCTTGGCACAGTCCCTGGTACATAGAAGGTACTTAATAAGTGTTAGCTGTTATTGGTGTTATTTATATTATTTGAATGCAGACTGTCTTTTTCCAGATGGTAGGAAAATAGGCTCTGACAGCTCTTACATGTTACGTCTGACTTCAGGTACCAGAGAGATACTGATTAAATGTTTCCTAGTTCCAAGTCCAAATATCTGAAGGGAAAAGACTTGGAGGCCAAGTTGAGTTTGATTCCACTCTTGGCCCAATCAACCTGGCCAAGTGAATAAGTGCCGTGATTATTCCACTTTGATCTGTGATCTTATATATATATACAGGGATCACCAAGACGAGGCCCTGGCCAGTCTAGAGAGTGAAGAGGCAGGATCCCCCCCTTCCCCAGATGATGGGTGTTGCGAGGGAGGCACTCACCAAATCCAGTAGACATTCACATTTAGAGGGCACCTGCCAAGGCCTTTGAGAGCTGTTCACTTGGGGCATCCTCTATAGGACAGGTTTGATCAGTAGATGTAACAAAGGAGTGTGGAAATAGGGATGCATGGCTGCTGGGTACCTGGTCAGCTCTCTGGCCCTACAGCCCTGAGCTCCTACTTGACAATTGGTGCCTGAGCCCTTGTCCCTAACCAGCAGTACTTCAGTCCTGCTCCCTCAGTGCTTTACCATTTCTCCTAGGCAGCCTTCCTTTTTACCTTTATTAGAGGGCCTGGTCTGTACCTTCTGATACCCCCAGACCATTTTGCTGTGGTTTAAAAACCAGATCCCACTCTCTTACCAATCCCATCTTCTCTTTCTGGGTGGGTTAAAGGTGGAAGTAGAAATAGGATGCTCTGTCATTCTCTGTCCTTTTTATCCTCCAGGGCCTCATTTCTACCAAACCTTCTCACTACCCTCCTGGCTCAGTGACATTTTCCTGTACACCAACCTCTCAATAGCTGCAATTCAAATTCTGTGCTCAACAAAATTCCAAATCAGTCCAGGTCTTGGACTTTTAGGATCACTTGAAAATAGTCAAAATAGAGCATGTTAAAATTTGTAAATGTCAAGAGTCTATAATACAGATGTAGAAGAAATTAACCCTGTCTCTAGTAATTGGTTGAAGGCTTTTGGTGCAGGTGACATTTATCGGAGCCGTGGAGGGTGGGTAGGCTTTTGACAAAGCAGGAGAGTGGTATGGAAGATTAGAGTGAGGCATGGGGATGGGGACAGGGCAGTTTGTATTTTCAGGGTGGGGAAGGTTAGATGTGCCTGAAACTCAGGATGAATGGAGCAATTAATGGGAGATAAAGCTAGAATGCTACAAAATTCTCAGAACCCCAAGGCAGACAGCATTTTCCTTCCAAAGAAAATGTGGGTAACACTTTTGAGGGTCCCATGCACTGTTGTAAGCAATGAGCGAGAAAGCCTTTATTATGAAGGAACAGGCTAGAGTCAGTGGAGCATGTGTGTATTTTGTTGTGCTCGTGGAAGTCAGCCTGACTGTGGTTAGCCTGGTTTTTTTTGTTTGTGGTAGATTTCAAAATCCATCACCTCATAATACGTTTACTGGTCCCTGGTTTACTTTCCAGAAGATGCTCAGAGTAGTGCTCATTAACACTTGTGGACCAGAACTGAGCTGCCTTCCCAAAACGTAAGCATCTCCCATTTAAAACATGCAGAAATATAAGTGTCTTCCATTTAAACCATCTTGGATTCCCTGTCTCTGATTGATAAATTATTTGATTACATGGTTAGTTGCTTCATTAGACTGTAAACTCTGGGAGGGCAGGGACCCATTCACATCAAGAATGTCATGTATTACAGCATCTAGCCCAGGGCCTGGAGCAGAATGAGTTCTTCATATAGCTTAGGTAAGCTAAGCTGCACTGGACTTTGAGAGTTTGAGTGTGGGAAAGAACTTTGAAAGGTAGAAGGCCAGGAACAGTTTGAGAGGGTGTGAAGGGGTCAGTCAGGGCAGTGCGATTAGAAATAACAGAATCTGTTCTACCTGGCTAAGCAGAAGGAGGTTTATGAAAAAGTATTTGTAGCTCACAGAATTGCTGGGAGAAACAATCTAAATTGACCTTCTAGAAATGGCTCCCCAAAATCACACTGCAGAGTTGCTGCCTCTGCCAAAATCAGGAAGCTGCACTATTAGGAAGCTGCTGCCCCAGTTCTCGGCTCCACAGCCAAGTCAGTTTAGCTCTGATCTGTACAAGATAATTCTTGCCTCCTGCTATGGCTCTTTCCCCATGCAACTCGGTTCTAGCACTAGACTAGTGCTTCTGATTAGAGAAACTGAATCACAGTTTCTCTAATCGAGGTGACATAATCTAGGTGACAAAAAGTTTGGAAAATAGTGTATTTAGTATTGTAGTCTTCGTGTGGAACACCAAAGAGGGTCTCGAATAAATTAACTCATGGTTTCTGGGGCTGCTAGGAAGCCTACAAGGATATGGATTTAGGCATAGGGAGTGTCACTCATCCATTCAGTGCACATTCTCTGAGAGCCTACTGTGTCCAGGGCCTGAGCAAGGAGAGGTGCAGAGACACAGTCCCCACCCTTGGGACACTGACAGTCCAAGGGAACAATGCAGAGATGGTCAGGAAGAAACTATCATGCCTGTCTCAGAGGCTGGTTGAGGATGTTGCTTCAGATAGGAGCTAAGGAACGCTCTCCAACTCATCACTGGAGTACGAGGGGTGCAGATCTTGGCAATGGATGTGGCTGGGCCTGCCAGCATGATACTGAATCTTTTAGGCAAAAGCCATTCTCTCAAAGATTCTCAGAGCTGGAGAGGGACTTAGAAGTTAGTTAATCCAACTGTGATGGCTGCACAAACTTTCTCCTCTCCAGCATCTCTGAAGAGTGATTGAAGTTATTTTTAGCTTTTATCTAGATTCTTGGTTTATTTTTTAGTCTTTAGGTTCTCATTTTACAGGTCAATACTCTGTGGCAGGTTGTCTCCCAGATAAAATATGCAAACAGGTGTAAGAAAATTTAGTAACAGCGAGTTTAAAAATGTTAATGAAATCAGGACACGAAGGAATTGCAAGGGTTTAGTTCCCACAGCAGCTTAGTTAATATGCTAGGTTTTTGAAGCTGTGAACAAATCTGTGAGGTTGAGCTGTGAGTCTCCTCTGAAGGACATGAGATGGGAAGATAATCATCACAGGAAAAACGGCCAAGGGGATACCACCTTAATCACTAGGAAATGCGTGTAGATGAGCCTCCCTTTTAACAGGGCACTAATTCCTCCTGCTTTGTTTATTTTTGTCTCCTTGATAACTGTGTAGAGTCTCTGGGCCCAATTCCAAGTCCATATCCAGGCTCCGAGTGGTCCTTTCCTCCTTCTTATGAGCCCAGAGCTAAGCTAAAGGTGGCTGCCATAAATCAGGCTTTCCCAAATGCTGTGCCAGCTCTCCTAGCCACCAGCAGCTGTGAGAGAACTGCCTGTCAGCTGCCTGGTCATTGAAGGTGGTGTGCAAACAAGAGAATGGAACATTTATTAAAAAGACAGGTAGTAATATGCAAAACAGATGTGTAAGCCCAGCCCTCGGGATCAGGGAAAGTCAAGGCCTCTGCTCAGGGGAAGGAAGGGGTCCTCAGCACAGCTGGGCAGAATGAGCCCTGGGGCAGGAGGGACGTTCAGGATCCAGGGCTGCAGGAGTAGGACCCTGTAGCTCCTCACTGTGTTGCTGCACCACTAAGTTTCTCTTGGAAGTCTTTGGATCATTCTAGGCACCTGCAGGACACAGATGGCATTCCTTGAATTTTTGAAGCAACTTATTAATGCAGGGACTATTTGCAAAGGTGTTGGCAGAGACACTCACAACACGAGGAGCCATTATCACTCTGAGGCCTGGGGAGATGGTGGTCTTGGAGGCTGGTTAGAAGTTGGAGCTGTTTAAAGGCTGCCTGACAGGAACTGTGGCCACAGAGGAAGGCAGACATGGTGGGATGGAGTGGGTGGGGGAATAAATACCATGGCCTTTCCCTCCTCCAGTCTTCAGCCTTCTGCTAGTTGCCCCATTGGCTGGAAGCTAGAGGGTAAGGGACCCTGGGAATGCACTCATAGAGGTCAGACCCGCAGGAGAGGAGAGGAGAATGGAGAATGGATCAGGGGTGCTGGGGCCAAGGGCAAGCAGAGAATAACCGGCAAGGTATTCTTGAGTCCTCTCTCTCCCAGATGTCTGACTTTCCTTCCTCTCCAGCCAAGCTCCTGAGGGAATCAGATGGACTCAGTTAACTACCATTGTCCCTGGGGAGAGGCAGCAGGTGCTGCTTATAGGCTTGTGCTGGTAGCTTGTCTGCTGTGTGTGGGGCTCCGCATCTGTCTAGACCATCATGCCACACAACTGACCCTCACCGGGAAAACTCTGCTGTCTGCCTCTTAGAAGAAGCAGGGGGTGCAGTAGGACCCACAGACTCAAATACTGCTATTGAAGTGCTTTAATTGAGCAGGGTCCTTTCTATCCCTTATATATTTTGACTCCAAGCTTGGTGCGTCTCTGGAACTATCCCCAATAATCTTCTCATCATATTTTGGGCTATGATTATATCATCAATATGATCTCACTTGTTTTTTTTTTTTTTTTAATCTTTCAGGAATTCCCTAAAAGTTCTGATTTGGTTATGGGTAATTTTTTTATTTTTAGTGTTGCTACTAGTATGTATATATCTATATATATATCTATCTCTATATATATCTAACTGTGACAGGTAGAATAATGAGTCCAAAGATATCCACATCCTAATCCCTGGGACCTGTGAATATGTTACCTTACATGGTAAAAGGGATTTTGCAGATGTGAGTAAATGAAGACTCTTGAGATGAGGAGATTACCTTGAATTATCCATGTGGACCCGAGGATATCTGTGAGGGAAAGAGGGATGCAGGAGAGTCAGAGTTGGAAAAAGGAATGTTCAAGGAAAGCAGAGTTCAGAGTGATGTGAAGATCCTGGCTTTGAAGATGGACTGCAAGTGGTTTGTAAAAACTGGAAAGGGCAAAGAAATCAATTCTCCCCTAGAACCTGCAGAAGAAACACAGACCTTGACTTTAGCCCAGTAAGACCCATTTGGGACCTCTGACCTCCAGAACTGTAAGATAATAAATTAGTGTTATTTTAAGCCAATAAGTTTGTGGTAATTTGTTATAGAAGCAATAGGAAATAAATACACTTACTATATTAACTCTTCTAACCCTCAAAACAATCCTTATCTTTTTTGAGACTGAGTCTTGCTCTGTCACCCAGGATGGAGTGCAGTGTTGCAATCTCAGCTCACTGCAGTCTCCGCCTCAGCCTCCGAGTAGCTGGGATTATACAGGTGTGTGCCACCACGCCCAGCTAATTTTTGTATTTTTAGTACAGATGGGGTTTCACCATATTGGCCAGGCTGGTCACAATCTCCTGACCTCAAGTGATCTGCCTGCCTCAGCCTCCCAAAGTGCTGGGATTACAGGTGTGAGCCACCACGCCTGGCCAAAACACCCATTTTAAAAATGAAGAAACTGAGGCTCAGAGGTTTAAACAGTTTGCTAAGGTCACATAAGCTGGTAGAGGGTAGAGAGCTGAGATTTGAACCTAGGTAGTCTGACTCTGTTGTCTGGGTATTTACCCAATGTACCCAATGCCTCTCATGTTAATTGGTTTATTATGTTTTTCAAAAGATCCTTTCCTGCAGTTTTGCAAAATTTTAAGAGGGAGGTAAGTTTGTTTTCTTAGTGGGTATTTTGGTTTCATTTTGGTGTATTCCTCATGAATGCTAAGATACTACTCTACAAACCACCACAGTTTCATGGTTAAGAATGGAACTAAACCAGTCTTAGTGTTGCTTCTTACTAGTTGAGTGATGTTGTGAAAGTTATTTAATAGAGCATTAGTGTTCTCATTTTTAAAAGTGGGATAATAATCATACTTACCACAGGATTGTTTTAAAGTGAGATAATGCATACAAAGCACTTGGCACAGCATTTGACACAGAGTAAGAAGGTGGTATTTATTGAGCTATTACCTAACTAATAATAATAGCATTACTAGAGCTAATAATATAATATTAGAATTATTTTTATTTACCAAAAGTGTATACTTCAGGCCCGCTCAGTCCAGTTCAGATTCTAAAGCTTACACAGTGGGAGGGAGGGAGCGGCTCATCTGGCATAACGCCCTTTCCTCAGATTCTAGAATGTTGGTAATAACAGGCCTGGGTCCCGGCATGTCATTAGAAGAAAGCTGGCAGCAGCCTCACTCTGGTGTACCTTTCCACCATCTGAAGCAGAGACAAAGGACACTTATCCAAAGAGAAAAATTAGATTAGGCAATTTACCAATTCATGGAATTCATTCAGTTGTTTCTGTCCTTTCCTTTTCAAGTAGCTGTGCCCCTATCTGCCTCCTACAGGCAGTACCTGGACAGGTCAGCCTGTGTGTCTGTAGAACTCTCTACTGCTGAGGGACCCTGTCTAGGATCACTGGATCGATGTCACTGGAAGTGAAGGTGGAGGGCTATTTCTTGGTTCAGTTAGCTGATTTAGCTACAGTTCATTTCCTTTCTAATTTTGGGCTTGACAAGGCAGACTTGAGGGGAAAGACAGGCAGAGGCAGCTTTTGATGTCAGAGCTCTCCCACCTACCTGCCCCTCTCCTGCCTATCCTGTTCTATGCTCTCCCCCCATCCTACAGTAGAATCATCAGAGGAAGAGAGGGCGTGATTGGCAGCTGGGAGGGAGCGGCCATCAGAGCTATGCCTCTCTCATGGAGCACCTGGAGAAAAGCAGATTCTAGCTTTTCCGGCCCATGAACAGCCCAGTGCTTATCTTCCACTGCATCCAAAAGGGAAGCTGGGAGTGTAGTGGAGGGTGGGCTTCTACTTTTTAAGAAAATGCATTTTTTATTATAAATGTATTGCTTCCTTAGGAATAAAAAGGTATGAAAATGTATAGAGTTCAGAATAAAATTATTCTGTAATTCCTTACCCTGAAGATAATATTGTTAATGGCTTGGTGCACTTTCTTTCCATTGTGTTGCAGCTTAATTTTCTCACTTATCATTATATCTTGGACATTTTCCCAAGTTTGTACATCGAATTCTATTTCATTCTTAATAACTCAATAGTATTACAGAGTATAGGCATGACATTATTCATTTAACTGGTGCTCCTATTAATGGATACTTTGTTTTTTTTTGTTATTATAAACAAAACAAAGCTGTACTGCACATCCTTGTAGATATTTCTTAGTGCATGTACATAAGAATGTATATAGGAAGAATCCCTAGAAATGGAATGGCTGAGTCGAAGAGTTTGCATATTTAAAATGTTGGAAGGTATTGCTATATTGCCCTCTAAAATGTTTTAATAATTTACATACTCTTAGGTAGGTGTTCTTTAACTTTCAAGAGCTCTTACCAGTATGCAACATGTGAATTGCCTGACATTTTGACAACCTTCAATAACCTCTTTCAGTGCAGCTCAACATACTTTGTGTGCTTGGTACAGATACTATGGTAGGCATGGGGTGTTCAAGAATGTCTGAAGGTTGAATAATACTCCAAACCTAGCCTACAGTGTCTGTCCTATGAAGCTTTGAAGTTAGGCATTGTACTCTCTTCTCGAGCTATGAAAGTCCTGGATGGCATCTTCTTCCAATAGAAGGCTATTTAATCTCCATGGAAAATTTGTTGTTTTGTGTGGCTACCATTATCAGTAATCGCAGATCATCTGGATAAATTGCTGCAGCTTCTACACCAGAACTTGCTCCTTCATCTTATACTTTTATGTTCTGGAGACAGCTTCTTTCCTTAGAGGAGTTTACGAGTAGGGGAAGAGACAAGTATAGGCATAGCTCAGAAATAATGTGGTTTAGTTCCAGACTAACACAATAAAGTGAGTAAAAAGAATGTTTTGGTTTCCCAGTTCATATAGAAGTTATGTTTACCTTATAAACTCTATTAAGTGTGCAAAGCATTATATCTACAAAAGTACATACCTTAAAAGTACTTTATTTGCTAAAAAAATGCTAATGATATCCGAACCGTCAGCTACTTGTAATCTTTTTGCTGGTGGAGGGTCTTGTCTCAATTTTGGTGGCTGCTGACTGATCAGGGTGGTGGTTGCTGAAGGTTGGAATGGTTGTGGCAATTTCTTAAAATAAGACAACAGGCTGGATATATTGCTTCATACCTGTAAATCCCAGCACTTTGGGAGGCTGAGGTGGGAGAATCTTTTGAGGCCAGGAGTTTAAGACCAGCCTGGGCAACATAGTGAGACCATGTATCTACAGAAAATAAAAAAAAATTAGCTGAGTGTGCTGGTGCATGCCTATACTACCATCTACTAAGGAGGGTAGGGTGGAAGGGTTGCTTGAGCCCAGGAATTCAAGGTTGTGCCACTGCACTCCAGCAGTGTGAGATGGCAGAGTGAGATCCTGCCTCAATAAAATAAAATAAAATAAAATAAAATAAAATAAAATAAAATAAAATAAATAAAATAAAATAAAATAAAATAAAAATGAAATGAAGTTTGCCACATCAGTTGAGCCTTCCTTTCACCAAAAGATTTCTTTGTAGCACATGATGCTGTCTGGTACCATTTTAACCACAGCAGAACTTTTTTCAAAACTGGAGTCAATTCTCTCAAAGCTTTCTATTGCTTTATTAATATTGTTGTTTCAACAATATTCACAGCATCTTCACCAGAAGTAGATTCCATCTCAAGAAACCACTTTCTTTGTTCATCCTTGAGAAGCAACTCCAACTCCTCATCCATTCAAGTTTTATCATGAGATTGCTGCAATTTAGTCACAGCTCTCCAGTTCTTTTTGAGACAGTCTTACTGTCACGCAGGCTGGAGTGCAGTGGCACGATCATGGCTCACTGCAGCTTTTGCCTCCTGAGCTCAAGCAATCCTCCCACCTTAGCCTCTTGAGTAGCTGGGACTACAGGCACATGCCACCATGTCCAGCTAATTTTTGTATTTTTTTATAGAGATGGAGTTTTGCCATGTTGCCCAGGCTGACCTTGAGCTCCTGGGCTCAAGTGATCCACCCCACAAAGTACTGGGATTACAGGCATGAGCCACTGTGTCCAACCTGGGCTCCGCTTAACCCTTCAAAGTCATCCATGAGGATTGGAACCAACTTCTTCCAAACTCCAGTTAATGTTGATATTTTTACTTCCTGCCGTGAATCACAAATGTTCTTAATGGCATCTAGAGTGGTGAAAACTTTCTACAAGGTTTTCAATTTACTTTGCTCCAGTCCATCAGAGGAATCACTGTCTATGGCAGCTTTGGCATTAGGAGATATATTTCTGAAATAATAAGACTTGAAAATGGAAATGGCTCCTTGATTCATGGGTTGCAGAATGAGTGTTATGTTAGCAGGCATGAAGGCAGCATTAATCTCCTTGTATATCTCCATCAGAGCTCTTGAGTGACCAGGTGCATTGTCAGTGAGAAGTAATACATATATATTTTTGAGATGGAGTCTTGCTCTGTCACCCAGGCTAGCATGCAGTGATGCGATCTCAGCTCACTGCAACCTCCATCTCCCAGGTTCAAGTGATTCTCCTGCCTCAGCCTCCCTAGTAGCTGGGATTACAGGCATGCACCATCACATCTGGCTAATTTTTTTTGTATTTTCAATAGAGATGGGATTCCATCATGTTGGCCAGGCTGGTCTTGAACTCCTTACCTCAAGTGATCCACCTGCCTTGGCCTCCCAAAGTGCTGGAATTATAGGTGTGAGCCACCATGCTTGGCCTGCAGTAATATTTTGAAAGAAATCTTTTTTTTCTGAGCAGTAGGTCTCAAAGTGGGCTTAAAATATTCACTAAACCATGCTGTAAACAGATGTGCTGCCATCCAGTCTTTGTTTTTTCATTTCTAGAGCACAGGCAGTATAGATTTTACATAATTCTTAAGGGTCCTAGGATTTTCAGAATGGTAAATGAGCACTGGCTTCAACTTAAAATCACCAGCTGCATTAGCCCCTGAGAGTCAGTCTGTCCTTTGAAGTTTGAAGCCAGGCAATGACTTCTCTAGCTATGAAAGTCCCAAATGGCATCTTCTTCCAATGGAAGGCTATTTTATCTATATTGAAAATCTGTTGTTTAGTGTGGCCACTGTCATTAATGATCTTAGCTAGAGCTTCTGGATAAATTTTCATAGCTTCTACATCAGAACTTTCTACTTCACCTTGCACTTTTATGTTCTGGAGACAACTTCTTTCCTTTAACCTCATGAGCCAACCTCTGCTAGCTTTATACTTTTGCAGTTTCCTCATCTTTCTCAGCCTTCATAGAACTGAAGAGAGTTAGGGCCTTGTACTGGATGCGGCTTTGGCTTAAGGGAATGTTGCGGCTGGTTTGATTTCTATCCAGATCACTAAAATTTTCTTCATATCAGAGATAAGGTTGTTTTGCTTTCTCATCATTTGTGTATTCACTGGAGCAGCACTTTTAATTTCCTTCAAGAACTTTTCCTTTGCCTTCACAACTTGGCTAACTGGTGTAAGAGGCTTGGCTTTCCACTTATCTTGGCTTCCAACATGCCTTCCTCACTAAGCTTAATCATTCCTAGCTTTTGATTTAAAGTGAGAGACATGCTACTTTTCCTTTCACTTGAACACTAGAGGTCATTGTGGGGATATTAATTAGCCTAATTTTAATATTGTTATTTCTCAGGGAATAGGGAGGCCCAAGGAGAGGGAAAGAGCTGGAGTAACGGCTGGTCAGTGGAGCAGTTAGAACACACACAACATTTATCAACTAAGTTTGCTGTCTTATATTGGTGCAATTCATAGCACCCCAAAACAATTACAATAGTAGCATCAAAGATCACTTATCACAGATCATCATGACAGACATAATAATAATGACAAAGTTTGAAATATTGTGAGAATTACCAAAATATGACACAGACACATAGTGAACATATGCTGTCAGAAAAAATGGCACTGATAGACTTGCTCAACATGGGGCTGCCATAAACCTTCAATTTGTAAAAAAACACAGTATCTGTGAAGTTCAGTAAAGCAAAGTGCAATTAAATGAAGTATGCCTGTAAACCAAAATTATGATAATGTGCCAGGTATTAGGATACGAATAAAATACTAAGAGATCATGGAAAAGAGAGTAACTTCCTTTTTGGGGGCCTTTGAAGGAGGCTTCCCAGAGTAAGTGGGCCTTGAAAAATGAGGAGTTCTCACGCTGAGAACTCCTAATAGGGAATTCATGTGCTCTCTGGGGAGTGCTTCTGTTGATCTGTAGCTTGATTGGGAGGAGTGGAGAGAAATCAGTCAGGAGGGGTGGGTCACATTAGGAAGGACCTCAAATGCCATAGAGAGGAGGAAAAATTTCAGATGAGATGGAGGAAAGGCTGGAGAGCAGAGAGCCTGGAGCCCAGGAGAGTGATTAAGAGACTGTGCAGAAGGTCAGGCAGATGCGATAAAGAACAAGATCAGGCTGATGGTGCTCAGGAGAGAGAGGGGAGGACGGGGGAATTGGAGACTGTTTGGATACATTCCTTTGGTATCATCTTGGATTGGTCATCTTGGATTGGTCAGATTTGGACCTAGAGGCTGTCATCTGGGGCAAGTTTATTACATTGGGTGGCTAATAAAACTGTATTGATTTTGTTCTCTTTTGAAACAAGAAATCCCCCTGCTGGGCGAAATGTCAATCTGATGTGCCAGAAGGGAATGAGCAATAGAACTGCTTGGATTGTCTTAACTGAAAACTGCTGTCTCAATATGACAGGGGCTTGTGCTCTGTGCTGGGCCAGGCTCAGACCTTTATTAGACTATAATTCTCTTCTTGATTTGGAGCCCTGACACTGACCTGGGTCAAACATTGGAAAGGATGCAGGGTTGGGGAGGGGTGGAACCAAGATGCGTTCAAGAAGCCTTATGAAAGACAAAACCTGGAGTTAGTGTGGACACATAGTGATTCATTCGTTTATCCATTCATTCATCAAATCTATATGAGACTTTACCCTGTGCCCAGCAAGGCACGGACCACTGGGATGCAAAGCTCTTGTTCCCCAGGAGCACCTAGTCTAGGAACTGAAGGAGAAAAAACTTGCAAATGGGTTGGTTTGGCACCGTCACATCTAGTCTTTGATAAAAAGGTGGATTGGAGTTTAAGGTGTTTGTCCTTGGAACCCTCCTCTTCTCCCCTTTTCTCTATCCTACCCCTCCCCAGGCTTCCTCATGGTGGTGGATTTGTGTACCATTCTTATTCAGAGCTGACCACTAGCTCAGCCCCATTAAAGCATCAGCTGATGATCAGAGAATTTCTAATAATAGCTTAAGGGATGATCCATCCTGAGCTTTCTTTTCCAATGTGTGTGAGAGAAAGCCCTGGCTTAGGCTCTGGTCCCAGCCTGACTTCTCACTAGCTTTGTGACTTTGGAAAAATCATTTAGCCTTTTTTGAGCCTCATTAATCATAATTCCCGCTCTGCCCCCTTCATGGGATGGTTGGAAGGCTCAACAAGATGTGGATATGCTTTGAAAATTGTTGCGCTCAGTACAAAAGCAAGAGCCTATAATTACTCCCTGTGCTCTCTGTTGCTCAGAGACAGATATCTAGATTATCATGTCAGGATCCTCACAATTCACAGGATGCCCCTTTCTTTACCCCAACTCTTAAGGGAATGAACATCCCACACCTTGGTTCGCCTCCTCCCAGTCAAAGGTAGTGAACTCTGGGACCAGTGGGGTTGGACTTATTTTCCTCTAGGTGATATCTATATGAAGGGCAAGGTGAGTGAGATTTAAAAAGGAATCACTAAAAATTTCTACGTCAGTGGCAAAAAAAGAGTGGATAGATAGGCTGAGACCAAAGCAGGAGAGGTTAGGTTAAACACTGGGAAGAATAAACATGGTGTTTGGAATTGGGAGACACTGGACTCTGCAACTTTACTACTTTTTAAGACCTAGGTGTCATCTTTTCTGACCAATTGTGTGACTTTGGGCAAGTTACCAAGGTCACTCAGATATCATTTACTAGTTATCAAAGGTCTCTAGGCTTTATTCCTAAGGATTGCACTGAGCTAATATAGTGCTTACACTAAAATGTGAGCTGAATTGAATCTCCTTTTCTGGAACTTCTTCTGATATGAAAGATGGAGGCAGCTTAATTAGTATAATTTTGGGGGCAGGGGGATAAGTTAGGGAGTTAGAATCCTAGTATTCTGCAAAGCCCTCATGGAGAATTCACATTTCAGATCGCATGAAAACTTGGTCAAAGTCTAGTTAGTAATTGTGAGCTGAACATAGCTGTTCAGTTGCTGAAATACCATTATTTGTGTGCAGTTGGAGGAGGAGAAAGGGACATTTGTCAGGCTATGTGTGAGTATCTTGAGCTCTTCCCTACAAAAACCTATGACAAATATAAAATTTTACTTAATAGGCTAAAGGGAACTAGTAAGGAGTTAAAGAAGTCTGGCTTAAATAGGAGAAAGCTGAATTTACTTGCCACTCATAAACATGTCTTCACACGAAGGAAATGAAGGCTGCAGTTGATTATTCACATTAGAAGAAGTTCCTGTCCTGTCTGTCATCAAGAAGATGTCCCAAGTGGAATGGTTTCTTGATGAGGAAGCCTTCCCAAAATTCCCTATGTGGAAACCTTCCCAATTTGCAGTTGTTGAGTGACATCGACATGATTGTCAATGATGATGATGAAGATTATAATGATGGTGGGAATATATACTATGTGCCAGGCCCTGTGCTAAGTACTTTACTGATTATCTCCCTGAGATGATGCATTACTACCACATGATGCATTATTAGCTTCAATTTACAGGTGTAGAAACAGAGGTTGGTAAAGGTAAAAGCTTGTTCAAGCTTACCTTTCTAGTAAATGAACAGGCTGGACAAAGTGCTCCCAGCACTTTGGGAGGCTGAGGCGGGAGGATCACGAGGTCAGAGGTTCAAGACCAGCCTGGCCAATATGGTGAAACCTCGTCTCTACTAAAAATACAAAAATTAGCCTGGTGTGGTGACACACGCCTGTAATCCCAGCTACTTGGGAGGCTGAAGCAGGAGAATTGCTTGAACCCAGGAGGCGGAGGTTGCAGTGAGCCGAGATCATGCCACTGTACTCCAGCCTGGGTGACAGAGCAAGACTCTGTCAAAAAAAAAAAAAAAAGCACAAACCCAGGCAGTCTCATCCAAGAGCCAACAACTATATATTGCCTCGTAATTTGAATTAGTTTCTAGCTCCTGCTTTAATCATTATCCTAAGTCATAAGATATTTGAATTAAATTGAAGAAGTATACAGAGATTTTCTTTACTATTGCTATGTGTCTGAGTTTTAAACTTCCTTGAAAAAATTCTCTGAGCTTTCAAATAAAGGCATCTTACTGCTTGCAAGTTTACCTTATTGTCAATTTTTTGGGAACAAACTCGTAAGGCAGACGCTATTATCCCCTTTAACAGATGAAGAAATAGAAGCTCAGATAATTTAAATCAGCGCTCCTCAAACTTATACAATCTGAGGGTCTTGTTAAAAGCAGGTCTGGGGTAGGGCTTGAGATTCTGCAGTTCCAACAAGCTCCTAGGTGCTGTCAAGGCTGCCGGTCTGGGGACCATCCTTTGAGGAGCGAGGAGAAGTAACCTGCTCAGGATGACATAGCATACAAGAAAGAGATCCTTGGCCGGGCGCGGTGGCTCACGCCTGTAATTCCAGCACTTTGGGAGGCTGAGGCGGGTGGATCACGAGGTCAGGAGATTGAGACCATCCTGGCTAAGATGGTGAAACCCCGTCTCTATTAAAAATACAAAAAATTAGCTGGGCATGGTGGCGGGCGCATGTAGTCCCAGCCACTCAGGAGGCTGAGGCAGGAGAATGGTGTAAGCCCGAGAGGCGGAGCTTGCAGTGAGGCAAGATTGCACCACTGCACTCCAGCCTGGGTGACAGAGCGAGACCCCGTCTCAAAAAAAAAAAAAAGAGATCCTTGAAACCTAGTTTCTGAACAGCAGCTTGTTTCTAAGGTGTCGTATTGGCGGTACTGGCAATGCATGATTGCCCTTTGTCTAGTGGGACAGGTAGCTGGACAAGTAGCTGGACTTGAGTCTGGCTCTGACTGCTCTGCCTCTTGGCCATGCCTTATCCCCTCTCTGAGCCTCAGTTTCTTTCTATGTACAAATTTGGGGTTAAATTACATAACTTCTGAGATCTCTGAATACCATAGTAACATGGTAAATTATGAGAAGTGCCAGGATGCATGCAGAACCCTGGATGGAAAGACATTTCCATGAGACAAGAAGATTAAAAGGAGTCACCTTAGAATGCAGATCATTTCTAGGCAAGCTCCCTGTCCAGGATCAGTAGAGAAAATATTTTATCTCTGTGAAAGAGAATGATTAATGTGCCCGAGGGTGCTGATTTTCTCAGGGACTGTGAGTTAGCACCAGAAACCTGGGTAACTGCGTCAGACTCTCCAGGCTGTGCTTTAAACAGGAGGGAGACAGCAGCTATTGGATTTCTGTCAATCCGTGTGACTTTCCTAAGCTTTCAGCCTTGTCTGGAAAGGTGGGGACTTCCTTCTCATCCACCATTCTAGGGCAGAGCACCTCATCTTACGTTCAAGAACCTTAACAGTAGATGGGCATGTTCACTGAGGTGTGTGTATATAGTAAGTGCTCAAGTTTTAAAAGCTGTCTTGTGAACAGCAAGGTGGTTTTTAAGGAACCAACAATAACCCAAACAAAGAACTTTTCTGTCGAACTTATTCCTCACCAGGGGTACCTGGAAAAGTAGGGTTGACTCTCCAGGACTGAAGCCAGATGGGAAAGGTGTTTACCTCAGGACAGATGCCAATAAAGAAAGAGGGTTAATGATGCTGATTATAGCAACTACTCTTTTTTTAATCTCATTTGATACACAAAACTACCCTATGGGGTAGATATTATTAAGCTCATTAAGAAACAGAGGCTTTGGAGGTTAAGATGCTTATACAAGGTGACAGCTTGTGAGTGGAATTTAAGTGCTCGTCTGATTACCCCAAAGCTCCTACTCTTTCCATTCTGCTACACTGCTTATCCTATAAAACCATTTCCAAGAGAGGGGCTGAGGATCACATTGGAGAAGTCATATTTGTCTGGAGAGTTGACCTTGGACCTCAAAAGAGAAGATACAATCAGAAGGAATAGAGAAGTAAGGAGCAAAGGTGGGAATAAGCTGAGAGAGTCCAGGACTTTAGCTGTAAATAGGGCCAGGAAACCCAGAACTCTGATAAAAGACCATGTAAAGGGCTTATCACCTTCTTGGTGCTGTTTGCTCAAGATGTAATAGTGTTTCTGGGTTCAAGGTGAGCTATTGCTTTTTGGCTCTAGATGAAGCTGCAACTTCCTTTGCGTTAATTCACCCTGGTTAGCTATGGCTTCATTTTAGCCCCAAGGTACATGTATCTCTTCTTTAGCAGTGGCTTTCCTCCCTCTGACTCTTCCTGTCCTCATCCTTCATCTGATCATCAAGATGAAATATAATCCTCCTGGAGAGTACGAGTGCATGCCTTCTTGAGATGTGTATAGGTTAATCACAAGAGACAGTCATTTCATCTCTCCTGGGCAGAGTTGACCTAGTTGGATAGACTCTCTCAGCCTGGTTTTCCACAGTTCATGATGCAAGGGTCAGGGATAAGTTTTGACATGAGAAAGCCCTGATTCAGAGAAAAGAATGCACAAGTGTATAACCTGTTCATCATTTCATCCACAATAATAATTGTATTCCTAGCAGGTACCTGATACCGTGCTACTCCCTAAGAAAAAAGAACACAAAAAAGTAGAAGACTAGTCCATGCCAAGGAGAACCATTCTACCTAGTTGAATATTTCAGTATAAGAAAAATGGGGAGCATATGTGAGGTTGAGATGATCAAATTTAATGGCTGAAGTGCTCGTTCATTTGAAATATCTTTATTAGATGTCTCTTATATGCCAAGTACTTTGCAAGGCACAAGGTAAACCAAACAGATATTCCCCAAAAGAAGCTTAGTTCTAGAAGGAGATGTTTACAAACAAGTGAAAAGGTCATTGCAAACCTTTATTGGGTGTTTGCTAAGTGATGAGCACTATACTGGACTTTGTCTTATAAGTTTTCCCTTTGATGTGTTTATTGATATATAATATTATACACATTTATGGTGTACATGTGAGTATTTGTTACAAAATGTGTAATCAACTCAGGGTATTGGGGTTATTCATCACTCTAAGCATTTATTATTTCTATTTGTTGAGAATATTTCAAGTCCTCTCATCAAGCTACTTTGAAACATGCAATACATTGTTGCTGATAACAGTCACCCTAATCTGCTATTGAACATTAGAACTTATATCTTAAAATTCTTTAATTTTTAATTTTTGTGGATACATAAGAGACGTGTATATTTATGGGGTACATGAGATATTTTGATAGAGGCATACCATGCATAGTAATCACATCAGGGTAAATGGGGTATCCATCCCCTCAAACATTTATCCTTTGTGTTACAAACAATCCAATTGTACTCTTTAGGTATTTAAAAATATATAACAAATTATTTTACACTGCAGTTACCCTGTTGTGCTATCAAATACTACATCTTATTCATTATATGTAACTATATATTTGTATCCATTTACCATCCCCACTTCTCCCATCCACCACTACCCTTCCCAGCCTCTAATAACCATCATTCTACTCTCTATTGCCATGAATTAAATTGTTTTAATTTTTTGCAAGTTTAAGTGAGAACTTGCAAAGTTTCTGTGCCTGGCTTATTTCACTTAATGTAATGATCTCCAGTTCTATCTGTGTTGTTCCCAGTGACAGGATCTCATTCTTTTTATGGCTGAATACACTCCATTGTGTAGATTATCACATTTTCTTTATATATTTGTCTATTGATGGACACTTAGGTTGCTTCCAAATCTTGGCCATTGTGAATAGTGCTGGAGCAAACATGGGTGTGCAGATCTCTCTTTGATACACTGATTTCCTTTCTTTGGGATGTATACCTAGCAGTGGGATTGTGGATCATTTGTAGTTCTATTTTTAGTGTTTTGAGGAACCTCTAAACTGCTCTCTATGGTAGTTGTAATAATTCACAGCCCCACTGGCTGTGTACAAGTGTTCCCTTTCCTCTGCATCTTCACCAGCATTTGTTATTGCCTGTCTTTTGGGTATAAGTCATTTTAACTGGGGTGAAACAGTATCTTATTATAGTTATTGCATATATCTGATGATCAGTGATGTTGAACACCTCTTCATATACCTGTTTGCCATTTGCATGTCTTTTGAGAAATGTCTATTCACATCTTTTGCCCATTTTTAATCAGATTAGATTTTTCCCCATGAATGTATATCTTCTATCTCTATCTAACCGTATGTTTGTACCCATTAACTAACCTCTCTTCATCTCTCACTCCCACCCACATGTCCTTTCCAGCCTCTGCTATCATTTTACTCTGTACCTCCATGAGATCAACTTTTTAGCTCCCACATATGAGTGAGACTATATCATGTTTGTGTTTCTGCGCCTGACTCATTTCATTTGACATAATGACTTCTAGTTTCATCCATGTTACACAACTAACAGGATTTCATCCTTTTCTATGGCTTAATAGTATTCCATTGTGTATGAATGCCACATTTTCTTTATCCATTCATCTGTAGATGGACTCCATATCTTTCCTATTGTGAATAGTGCTGCAATAAACATGTAAGTACAGGTATCCCTTTGATGTACTGATTTATCTTCCTTTGGGTAAATACCTAGTAGTGGGATTACTGGATCATATGATAGCTCCATTTTTAGTGTTTGAGAAATCTCCATACTGTTTTTCATAGTGGCTATACCAATTTGCATTCTCAACAATAGTGTATAAGTTCCCTTTTATCTGCATCCTTTCCAGTGTCTGTTGTTTCTCGTTTTTTTTTTTTTTTAATAATAACCACTTTAACTGGGGTAAGATGGTATCTCACTGTGGTTTTGATTTGCATTTACCTGATGATTAGTAATGGTAATCATTTTTTAATATACCTCTTGGCCATTTGTATGTCTACTTTTGAGAAATGTCTATTCATGTCCTTTGCTCATGTCTAAATGGGATTATTTCATTTTTTAATTGAGTTTTTTGTATGTTTTGGATATTAATTCCTTGATGAATGAATAGTTTGCAAATATTTTCTCCCATTCAACAGATTGTCCCTTCACTGTGCTGTTACCTTTGCTGTGCAGAAGCTTTGTAGTTTAATGTTGTCCCATTTGTCTATTTTTGTTTTTGTCTGTGCTTTTGAGGTCTTAGCCATAAATCTTTACCTAGACCAATGTCCTGAAGTGTTTTCCCTATGTTTTCTTCTAGTGGTTTTATGATTTGGGGACTTACATTTAAGTCTTTTATTCCTCTTGTGTTGATTTTTGTATATGGTAAGAGATAGGGATCTAGTTTCATTCTTTTGCATATGGATATTTATTTTTCCCAGCACCATTTATTGAAGAGGGTATTCTTTCCCCAATGTGTGTTCTTGGTGCCTTTGCTGAAAATCAAAGTAAACATGTAAATATGTAGACATGTAGATTTATTTCAAGAATCTCTATTCTGCTCTATGTTTCTGTTTTATACCAATATCACACTGTTTTGGTTACTATAGCCTTGTAATATATTTTGAAGTCAGGCAGTTTGATACCTCCAGCTTTGTTCTTCCTCCTCGATCGAGATTGCTTTGGCCATTTGAACTCTTTTTTGGTTCCACATGAATTTGGGATTTTTAAAAATAAGTCTCTGAAAAATGATGTTGGTATTCTGATAGGGATGGCATTGAATCTGTAGTTTGCTTTGGGCAGAATGGTCATCACTTTAACTATATTAATTCTGATCATTGAGCATGAGATTTCTTTCCATTTGTTTGTGTCCTCTTCAATTTCTCTTATCAGCAATTTGTAGTTTGTCTTGTAGAGATCTTTCACCTCCTTGGTTAACTTTATTCTTAGGTATTTTAATTGTTTTGTAGCTATTGTAAGTGGGGTTGCCTTCTTGATTTCTTTCTCAGCTAGTTCATTATTGGTGTATAGAAATGTCGATTTTTCTATGTTGATTTCATATCCTGCAACTTTACTGAATTTATCAGATTTTAAAAAGGTTTTTTTTGGTGAAGTCTTTAGGTTGTTCTAAATGTAAGATCATATTACCAGCAAAGAGGGACAATTTGACCTCCTCTTTTCCAATTTGGATACATTTTAGTTCTTTCTCTTGCTTGATTGCTCCGGCTAGGACTTCAGTACTAACTTGAATAGGAATGGTGAAAGTGGGCATTTTTATCTTTTTCCAGTTCTTAGAGGCTTTTAGCTTTTCCCCATTCAATATGATGTTAGCTGCGATTTTGTGGTGTGTGGCCTTTATTATGTTGAGGTACATTCCTTCTATGCCCAGTTTGTTAAGAGTTGTTTTTTTTTTTTTAAGAATGAAGGAATTTTGAATTTTATCAAATGCTTTTTCTGCATCTGTTGAGATGATCATATGGTTTTTGTTCTTCACTCTGTCCATGTGATATATGATGTTTATTGATTTGCATATTTTAGATCATCCCTGCAGCCTTGGGATAAATCCCTCTTGATTGCTTTATATTATTTTTTGATGTGCTGTTGAATTCAGTTTACTAGTATTTTGTTGAGATATTTACATCTATATTCATCGGGAAGATTGGCCTGCAGTTTTTTCTTTCTTTCTTGTGTCTTTGTCTGGTTTTGGTATCAGGGTAATGCTGGTAGAATGAGTTAGAATTCCCTCCTTTTAGACTTTTTGGAATAGTTTGAGGGGAACTGGTGTTAGTTCTTCCTTGAAAGTGTGGTAGAATTTGGTAGTGAAGCCATCTGGTCCTGGACTTTTCTTTGTTGGAGACTTTTTATTACTGCTTTAATCTCATTACTTGTTATTGGTCTGTTCAGGTTTTCTGTTTCTTCCTCATTCAATATTGGTAGGTTGTGTATGCACGGAATTTTTTCCATTTATTCTTGGTTTTCCTGTTTGTTAGTGTATAGTTATTCAAAATAGTTTCTGATGAACTATCGTATTTCTGTGATATCAGTTGTAATGTCTCCTTTTTCATTTCGGATTTTGTTTATGTAGTTATTCTGTTTTTCTTGATTAGTCTAGCAAGTGGTTTATCAATTTTGTTCATCTTTTCAATTTTTCATCTCATCGATCCTTTGTAGTTTTTTTAATTGATCATTTGTAATTTTTTAAAAGTCTCTGTTTTGTTTAGTTCTACTCTGATCTTCACTATTTATTTTGTTTTGCTAATTTTCGGCTTAGTTTGTTCTTACTTTTCTAGTTCCTTGAGGTGCACCAGATTGTTTACTTGAAATCTTTCTCCTTTTTTGATGTAAGCCCTTATTGCTATAATATTTCCCTTAGCACTGTTTTTGCTATATCTTACAGGTTCTGGTATGTTATGTTTTGATATTCATTTCTTTCAAACATTTTTTGATTTACTCTTTAATTTCTTCCTTGGTCTAATGGTCATTCAGTAGCATGTTGTTCAATTTCCATGTATGTGTACAGTTTCCAAAGTTTCTCTTGTTAATGATTTCTAGTTTTATCTATTATGGTCTGAGGAGGTATTTGATACGATTTTGATATTAAAAATATGTTGAGACTTATTTTGTGTCCTATCGTATGGAGAATGTTTCATGTGCTGTTGAGAAGAATTTATTCTGTAGCTGTTAGATGAAATATTCTGTATATGTTTGTTAGGTCCATTTGTTCTAAAGTGCAGTTTAAATCCAATGTTTCCTTCTTATTTTTATTTTTTACTTGTGCTTAATATAACGTAACCAATATTTCTTTGTTAAATTTCTATCTACATGATCTGTTTAATGCTGAGAATGAAGTGTTAAGTCTTGAAATGTTACTGTATTAGAGTCTATTTCTCCCTTTAAATCTAATAATATTTGCTTTATACATATGGGTGCTCCCATGCTGGGTCTATAAATAAGTCTATGTTTAAAGTTATTATATCATCTTCCTTAATTGAGCCCTTTATTATTATATAATCACCTTCTGTGTCTCTTTGTCATGTTTTTATCTTAAAGTCTGTTTTATCTGATATAAGTATAGCTACTCCCTCTTGCTTTTGATCCGTTTGCATGGAATGTCTTTTTCCATCTCTTCACTTTGTCTATATGTGTCTTTACAAGTGAGATGAGTTTCTTGTAGCCAGTAAATCATTGGGCCATTTTTTTAAACAAAATTCATTCACCCAGTCTGTCTTTTAAGTGAAAAGTTTAATCCATTTGCATTTAAGGTTATTATTGATAGGTGCCTTCTGGGACTCCAGAAATTCGAATATTTGGTCACGTTATGGTGTCCCATATGTTATTTAGGCTTTGATCATTTTTTTTCTTTATTTTTATCTGACCGTGTTACTGCAAAAGACCTGTTTTCAAGTTCTGAGATCTTTTCTTCTTCTTGTTCTAGTCTATTGTTGAAGTTTCCAAATGTTGAAATTTAAAAAAAACAATGTTTTGAATTATTTTTCTAGGATTTTGTAAATTTCTTTTTCATTGGTATCTGTTGCTGGAGAATTATTGTGTTCCCTTGGAGGGGTCATATTTTCTTATTTTTTTAATATTTCCTGTGTTTTTACATTGATGTCTGCACATCTGGTGTAACAGTTGCTTCTTCCAATTTTTTGAATTTACTTTTGTAGGGGAAGACTTTTTCCTGAAGATGTTTCTATGGTATTGTTTAGATAGGGCGCTTTGGCTTTGATACTGAATGCACATAGTAGTCTAGTCTTTGTATGATTTCTTTAGCTGTAAATAGTGTCAGTGGTATCTGTGATTTCCTTGGTAACTTAGGGTGTGATTATTAGTGGAGGCTGTGATGAAGTTTTGCTGAGGACTGGAACAATGGGAAGGCCAGTCTTTGGGCCCCAGTGGTGGCAGTAGTAGGCTGAGCATTCTCGTCCTTGGGCTCCTGAGCGGCATATGCTGGCACTGGTGTTAGCAGGTCTAAGTGGGCTGATTCTTGGGCATCCAAGTGGCTTGCTCAGATGCTGATAGTGTCAGCAGTGAGTTGGGTGAGTGGATGGGTTCCTGGGCTCCTGGGCAACAGGTGTGGTGTGAGTGTTGGCACTAGCAGTGGCAAGATAACCCTCTGTGTCTCGAGTGATGTGTGCTGGTGATAGCAGTGGCTGTGATGGGCTGGACAGGCCACTCTGAAGGCCTGCAAGTGGTGTATGCAAGTAGGTGCCAGCTGTGGTGGTAGCAGCAGGGTGGGTGGACCCAACTTCAGGCCCCCAGCAGGAGTGCTCAGGTGCCATTGGTGATGGGCTGGGTGATCCCCAGTTCCCTAGACTACATGCTCTGGCATGAGTGGATGGATGTGGGCAAAGCCAGGCTGGGCAGGTGGGGGACTCTCTCTGGGTACACTAAAATGTATGATGGCTCCACTATTGGAGGCCGTAGAGTGACTGCCTGTGGCCTGCACCTTGGCCCAGGTGGCAGCAGCCAGCCATGGCAGTGATGCAAGTGGAGAATGTCGGTGGAGCTCCAGGAATGTGGTGATGCAGGTGCTGTTGAGCCTCAGGGCAGTGTGTGGTCTGTTGGTGGTTGGGCTCTCAAAATGGCACCATGTTATAGCTGTTTATGACTCAGGGTATGTGGGGGGCCAAGCATGAGCTCCCACTCTGGAGCAGTGCCTTTGTGTGCTCCCCAGGCGGCTCTCTATGTCAGTTTCAGGCCCACAAAGGTTAAGGGGTTCTCCTGTGGCTAGGATTGCAGTAGTCCACAGTGGAAATGTGGACCACTGCGGGGGTCTCTCAGTTACCCTTTCCCCATACTGGGGAGTCTCTCCAGGCTTCCAGCAAGTCTCGCCTGAGCAGGCCACCTCACTTCCCTTTCTGCCTTACTTTAGGTATTTCCTGTCACGTCTTGATTGAATTCCAGCTTTCTCTCTTGGACAATCTATTTGAAGTGTGATTGTCTACTCACTATTTTGGTTTTTTTTGAGCAGGCTGAGTACAATATGCCTCAATTCAGCTGTCTTGAAGCCCCTCTTGGGCTTTGTCTTTTGAACTGAGGGTAAAAAGATGAATAAAGACAAAAACATAATCCTTTAACAAGATCATATACTAATAGTGATGACAACCATGTAAATATATTTTAATGTCCATATGAAATGTGATCAATAGAAGTGTAAGCCAAATACTAAAGAAACTCAGAAAAAAGAGAATGTAAGTCTGTATTGTAGGAAGTGTGGGTGGAAGGTGGGCAAGGCCAGGGAAGAAGGAAAATTTGGAATGTGATGATGGAAGAGTGAACATTTTCCTTATGAGCAAGACATTACTAGTAGAGGGAGCAGCATTTGAATTGTCACAGGGCGTTTGGAGCCTGCAAGTAGCTGTCTAGGTTTGGGGTAAATAAGATGCAGTGGTGAAAGATGAAGCTGGATAAGTGATCAGGGGCAAGATCATGAAAAGCCTTGTGGGCCATACCTTATGGAAGTTAAATTTTATTTAGTAAACAATGGAGGATAACTGAAGCATTTTCAGAGAGAAATGAATTTAATGGTTTTGAAATTTAACAGGAGGGTGAGACTTGAGGCAGGAAGAACTGTTAGGGGGCTATTTTAACAATTCAGGTAAGAGACAATGGTTTGTCAGTAGGCATGGGGAAGAAAAGGAAGGAATGAAGTCTAGAAATATTTGGGAATTCATATTTTCAGTACTTGGGTATGCAGGATGAGGGAGGAGAAAGGATCTAGAAGATTCTATGTTTTTTACTTGGGCATTTGGGTACATGGTACTGCCATTTACTGAGATTTGGAAAATGGAAAATGTGATGGTTAATTTCATGTATCAACTTGGCTAGGCTATCATATCCAGTTGTTTGGTCAAACACCTATCTGGATGTTGCTGTGAAGGTATTTTTTAGATGTGATTAATATTTAAATCAGTAGACTGTGAGTATAACAGATTACCCTCCATAATGGGAGTGGGCCTCATCTAATCAGTTGCAGGCCTTAAGAGAAGACAGAGGTCCCACAAGGCAGAAGAAATTCTGCCCCCACATTGCCTTCAGATTCAAGATTATGACATCAACTCTTCCCTCAGTCTCCAGCCTGCTGGCCTGTCTTGGAGATATCAGACCTGCCAGTTCCCACAATTATGTGAGCCAATTCCTTAAAATGAATCTCTCTATGTTCACATCCTATTGGTTCTGTTTCTCTGGAGAATCTTGACTAATGCAGAGGACTTCTTTTTGTTCAGGTTTGTAGCTGATAATTGCTTTGCTAAACACAAATGTGCCGGAAGGACATTATGTTAAGTGAAGTAAATCAGGTGCGGAAAGATAAATGCCGCATCTTCTCCTTCATATGTGGGTGATAGAGTTTGGCTGTGTCCCCACTCAAATCTCATCTTGAAGTATAATCCCCACGATCCCCATGTGCCAAGGAAGGGACCCAGTGTGAGGTGACTGGATCATGGGGGCAGTTTCCCTCCTGCTGTTCTCATGATAGTGAGTGAGTTCTTATGAGATCTGATGGTTTTATAAGTGGTTGACAGTTCTTCCTTCACACGCCCTCTCTCTCTCTCCTGCTGCCTTGTGAAGAAGGTTCCTCCTTCCCCTTCCGCCATGATTGTAAGTTTCCTGAGGCTTCCCCAGCCATGTGGACATGTGAGTCAATTAAACCTCTTTCCTTTATAAATTACCCAGTTTCAGGAAGTTCTTTATAGCAGTGTGAAAATGGACTAATACAGTGGGAGCAAAAAAAAAAAAAAAAAAAAAAAAAAAGAGGGAGAGACACCCTGTAGAAGTAAAGAGTAGAATTGTGGTTGTGAGAGCATAAGAAGTGTTGGGGGAAGAGGGATAAGTAAAGGTAGGTTAATTGATACAAAAAGTAGAGCTAGAGAGAGTGGGATGTCCAGCTTCCAAATGGGAACCTTTGTAGCACCAGTGACAAAAAAGAGAATTAAATATAGGTGATGTTGAGAAAGGCAAGAAGACTTTTGTTGAGAAGTGTGTCCAGTGCCACACCTTGGAAAAGGGAGGCTAGCACAAGACTGGGTCAAATCTTCGTGGTATCTTTGGGCAGAAGACAGGTCAGGATGCTGGATTCTCTTACACAGATGCCAATAAGAATAAAGGCACCACCTAGGGAGAGGATGTACTCACTGATGGAGTATTTGGAGAATCCCAAGAAGTATATCCCTGGAACAAAAATGAGCTTCACCAGCATTAAGAAGAAAGGCAGAAAGGGAAGGTTTGATAGCTTATCTCAAAAAAGCTACTAAGGAGTAAGAATTGGCCACTGCCTTATTTATTACAAAACAGAAATGTCTCATAACTTTTTTATGTATATTATAAGTTAATAGATTTCATAAACTAGAATTCAGATCATAAATGACAGAATATTTTTTGATGAGCAGTCCTGGTTTAACTAAAACTGACTTATGGTTAAATGAATGTTTGCCTTTTTAAATTGTAAAAGTAGTTCTGATTCAGTAAATGCTATCATGGTTTTCCACTTCTAAAGAGAGGATTGAACTTCACTGGTAATGTTCAAATGTTCACAAAGATGGTGAATGCCATCTTAAAAATCTATTGGAAATTGGTTTTATATTTGGATTTATGTAACTGGTTATATGAATATATTTAAATACTGGGGAAATTCCTTCACTATCTCAAAACCAAGCAAGATTCATCTGTGCTTTGTGTTTGTTTGCCTCTTAAAGGCAAGGGCTAAAGATGAGGTAGCAATGTCTGCTTTACATTTTTGGTCTTAACTATGCCAGTCTAATTAGAATTCCCTGTATCTAAAATGGTTTCTTTTACTCATTGAAAGGCATTTTGTGTGGTTTACCTGTAATATCAAATAAAGAATATTTAACACTTAAACAATTACACCTAGATAGGAGAAATAAGTTCTAGTGTTTTGCAGCACAGTACAGGGTGACTATGGTTAACAATTTAGGGCATACTTTCAAAAAGCTGGAAGAGAGGATTTTGAATGTTCACAACACAAAGACATGATAAATGTTTGATGTGATAAATATGCTATTTACCCTGATTTCGTCATTACACATTTATTGAAATATCACTCTGTATCCCATAAATATGTGTAATTATCCTGTGCCAATTAAAAATAAAAGAAAAAAAAAGAAATGGTTTGCTGAAGCAAAGGCTGAGGATTTTTAAAAGAGAAAATAAGTGTTTATTTTTCTTGTTTATGCCAGGGCGTGTTGTGGTTCAATCAATGTTGTTTATTTATTCCTTTGAATTGTTGGACAATGTCATTTCTAGGCTTCTGTTGTTGTGTATTAGAGAATGTGGGCTATCCAAATGTATAATTCTCACTAGTAATGAAATCCACCATACACTGGAACTTACTATTATTTTATTGAAGCTAGAGTTGTTGGCTGGTTTCTTTGGAATTTATGCAGATGATTTGTACTTGTAAGGAAGTACTAGAAATGCTTCTCAGAAATATGCAGCACTTGAGTTCAATACTAGCACTTCAATTTCATCTATGGAAAGAGAAGTGTGTACTTCACTGAGTCATGGGAGGTAGTAGGATGGATGAGATTCTCCTACAAAACTACAATTGGAGAGGTCTGGAACAAGGAGAACTTTGCATTATTTCTTGAAGCTTTGCTATTTCTTTATTCACTTGATTTCCTGAAGAGCAAAGCTTTGGAATCAAACAAATATTGGTCCTCCACCAACTATGTTTGTACCTTTGGGCAGGTAAATTCATTTCTCTGGGCCTCAGTTAGGGTTTTTCAAAGATTCATTAAGATGTTATTTATAAAGTGCCCTGTCCAGGGCCTGGTGCAGAGTTGGCTCTCAAGTAATGGAAGCTATTTTTATTATTCTTTAAATTTATTTGTTTCCTTATAGGCTTTCAAATTCCGGATCTCCTAGGATAGTTACATATGCGCTATCTGTTGGAACTTGCAGAATTTTCTCCTGTCCGAAGTGGAGTTGCAGATTCTCAACCCCTGAATTTTCTCAAGAATGAAGGGAACTGACAGGAAGTAGATATGATATCTTCATGAATAAATGATTCTAGGTGAGGAATAAACCTTATTTTATGAGGAACAAAACTATACCAGCAAGCATATCTCCCCCATTTCTCCTTTACCCAGTCAGATCTATTCATTCTCCAAACCCAGGTCACTATCATCTTCTAAAGGTCTTTATTGTCCTCACCAGCCCTTCCCTGAATTTCAGTGCCATCCTCAGTACTCCTAAGAGACATCTCCAGGGATCAGCATCATGTTGTGTTTTATGACTGGTGGCCCTGGAGTTATTCTATAGGTGGTCCTACTTGACAATGGAAGCTGGCTTTACATGACTTAAAACCATCTGTTCTCATCTTTGTATTCCTGTCTAATGGGGAGCTCTTTAAACGGAAAGGAATACATTCAATTTTTTAGCCCCTAGTGCTTAACACAGTGCCTGGAACATTGTCTATGGAAAACATGAGTGATGGATGAATGAATGAAAATCTGCAGTAAGATACATTCAGGACTATGCAATAAATATTCTTTTTCATCATTCACTGTTCTCTATCATGTCTGCATCTCCTCCAAGTACTGCTGATGGAATTGCAATCTAAATATAAATTTATCTCAGAGTTCTGCAAGTCCATCCCCAGGCTCTGCCCATCACGGTCAGATTCAATAAAGCAACTTTCTGTGTGCGTAAGTACGATGAGGTAGGGGGGGCAGTGAGTAGAAATGTGATTTGTTTTTAGTGAGGCTAATCGTTCTGAATATCAAGTTGGTTTTCATTCTCATTAGCAATTTTCATAAATTGTTTGAAATGCTTGCTCATAAAGTCAGGACTGCAAACTTGGAGATGAATCACTTCTACCTCGGCTTCCTGTTGAGTGGAGATTATTAATTGCATCCTTTCTCATCAGAGCTCCCCACACAACTGCAGCCTTTATTTTTAGAACACTATCTCTTGCCAGCTCCTATCTGAACCAATTCTGCTTCAGTCTAATCAGGGAATATGAAGTTAAATCTAGGGCAAAGAGAAGGGAAAACCTAGAAAACTGAGTCAGGAGTCCTGTTGGATACAGTTTCAAAATTCCAACTTTGGAAAGAAGTCATTGTAGGAGATCTACAGCAGCCTTCTGGTTATAGAACCCATAACTCCTTCTCATACCCCACTGGCTCTTCCTGGCCACAAGTAGGAACCCTACCTGCAGAAGCTTTAGCAAGCATTTGTGCCAGTGTACTGCCAAAGTGCCACCCACTCTATCACCTTTAAACCTTGGGCCCCTACCCACCCAAAGAGGAGCCACCATTCAGAATCTGTCTTTATGATTCCTTTACTTTTAGTTACTGATAAAACATATGCATTCCTAAGCAGTATCATGCTAAGTTTGGTAGAATCTAAACTTAATGTAACATGTATCATGCTGAATGTTTTTTCCTGTGACTTGCTTTCTTTCATTCAGCCTGCTTTTGAGATTCATTCACATTGATATATGTAATTGTAAATCATTCATTTTCTTGGCTAGTGGAATCCCACCATTTGGTTATACAGGCCCTCAAGTCTTTTTTTTTTTTTTTTTTTTTTGAGATGGAGTCTTGCCCTGTTGCCAGGCTGGAGTGCAGTGGCATGATCTCGGCTTACTGCAACCTCTGCCTCCCGGGTTCAAGTGATGTTCCTGCCTCAGCCTCCCGAGTAGCTGGGACTACAGGTACATGCCACCATGCCCAGCCAATTTTTGCATTGTTAGTAGAGAAGAGGTTTCACCAAGTTGGCCAGGATGGTCTCAATCTCCTGACCTCGTGATCTGTCCACCTCGGCCTCCCAAAGTGCTGGGACTATAGGCGTGAGCCACTGTACCTGTCCATAGCCCTCAAGTCTTTAGTCCAAATTCCTGGGGCCAGATGTGTTTACAGATACAGACTTTTTTGCTTGTTTCCATAAAGGTAATAGGATATTTATTCCAACAATAACATGGCACTCCCAGTAGGGTCTGGAGAAGCATTTTCTGATTAAACACATGAATATTTCTCCTTAAAATATAGAAAATATTCACACTAAATGGAATAATAAAGACACTAAATAACCTTATATTAGTTCATGTTGGGCTTTGCTGCCAAAGGAGTTATAAAATCACTTTTGGCTTTCAGAGTTTAGGAACTGTGGGCCTATTTAATGATTATTTTTTCTATTCTGTCTTTGATGGAGGTATTTGGTAGACTTCCAGTTTTTCATTATTACAAGTAATGTTACTAAAACCATCCATATATGGCTGCCTCCCTGTAGGAGACTCTTTGAAGACAGGGACTGGGTCTTATTCATCTTGGTATCTTCATGGCCTAGCACCCAGCCTCAGTAAATATGTTTTGAATGAGTTAATAATAGACACTTTTACCTTCTTGAAAATTATGGGGCTCTATTTCAACCACAAAAATTAGTCTGAAGATAGAAGCTCAATTCACCAATACCTTTAAAAAACTACCACAATAAATCACATAAACAAAATCCCCAGGCAACTCTAGTGGAAATTACCTCTACTGTTCATTAGATAGATTACCCTCAAGTGTCTCTCTGTTAAAACAGTGAGGCCTTTCAAAGGACATTCTATTACTTTTTAAGTATAATATTAGTATAAATTAGGTACTACCAACTCCCCTCCATACTCACCTTGGCTTCAGGGGCTATTTGAAGAGTCAAATACAAGACCAAGAGATGGGGAATTGGGCAAGTAGCCTCTGAATTTATTGGACAAAATCCTACACTCCATCAATCACAGTCTCTACCTGTGATTCAGATGGCTCAAGAGCCCTTGCTGGATGCAGTTCCATTCCCACTCAGAGACTCAGTGAAGGAGACCAGCTACAAAAGCAAATGTCACATGGTCTTAGCTTTAGGGACAGGCATGGCATACCCTTTCTCATCCCTGGACACAGGTTTATTTTTCTCTTTGCAGGATTTGTTCTTAACATTTTTGCCTAAAGATTAAGAATATCTATCAATCTCTGAATAGAACATTGCCACCACTTTAAGGGTTTTTTAAAAAAAATAATTATACTAAGTCAAAAGAAAATGATAATGTCTGGGGCTGTAGTGAACTGGATGTTTCAAGTCGCTGAGAAGGTTGCATCACTATTCATTCACTGGACATCATTTCATTCAACAAACACCCTGTATATTAAGGCTTTGCTAGGTGCTGAGGATGTTAAAGACAATTGAGACAAAGTCCCTGTTACAGTTAATTTTATGCATCAATTTGTCTGGACCACAGTGCCCAGATGTTTGGTCAAACATTATTCTGGTTCTCTGAGAGTGTTTTTTGATGAGACTTACATTTAAATCAGTGGACTTTGAGTAAAGTAGATTGTCCTCCATGATGTGGGTGAACACTATCCAATCAATTGAAAGCCTGACTAGAACAAAAGGCTGACCTCTCTAGTGAGAGGGTGTTCTGCCAGCAGACGGCCTTTGGATTTGAGCTGCAACTCTTTCTGAATCTCCAGCTTTCCAGCCTCCCCCATCAGATACTGGACTCACTAAGCCTCTACAATTGTGTGAGCCAGTTCCTAAAACGAATCACTATACACACATTTATATATGTGTGTATAATATTTATATATTATATATATACACACACACACACATTTTGTTGGTTCTGTTTCTCTGGAGACTCTAATACAGTTCCTGTTCTCAAGTACCTCAGTGTCTCTTAAAACAGACATGCAAACAAGCCATTTTAATCCAGTGTGAAGACTGCTCTAAGGGTCATCTGTACAGGAGGAAGTGGCACAAAATAGAAATTCAGAGTGTGGCAACGGAAGAACATGCTCAGAAGTTAAGAAAGAGCAACAATATACCTGTATGCACCAGTGGACAGGCTCTCCTTAGGGACAAGGACTGGAATGGGCCTCATTCTGCACTAGAATCCAATGCAGAAAACAAGGAAAACAAACACTGAGGCAACACTCTTATCAAACCCAGATGAAACTGGCCTGCTTTAGAGAATTTGAGAGCTGGAGGGAGCTTCAAGTACAGGAGTAGGCTTCCCATACTACTCCATGACTAGGATAGCCTTCTTTAGGTGGCATTCCAGGGCTGAATCTCATTTTGAATATTTGTTAAAAAGCACCGACATTTAGTACACTTTCTTATTGTCTCGAATCCACTGGTGCTTGGAAGCAAGGGTTTATTCTTATAGCTATGATTATATAATATAAATAAATGGGCTTAAAAAAGCAAGAACCAGTAGTCCATTAAGATACAGAGTCAGTAGAGAATTCTGCCCCATTTTCTGCAAGAAGTGTTGGATAAAAAGCTAAAAATAGACACTGAGAATGAAATGATAGAAATGTGAATCAAAGAGTCCACACCTCTAGGCTAGAGACTGATTCGGATTGAAAGAAGATACCCTTAACCAAATTGTGATGCAGTAACTGTAATTAGGTTAAGGGAAATGTAGAGTGTTAACATTTCAACCACACCTAGATCTATATCAGTTTACCAAATGGAGATGTTGGGTAGAGAGTGGGCATTGCTTTGAGAGTCTTATCCATCTTAAGGATAGGTGACAGCATGGTGTGGAGGCTGGAAGGAGTATTTGTGTTAGTTTGGACCCTTTTGAGCTCCTTTCCCACCACTCGGGTGCCTGTTAGCTCCCCCAAATCCTCATATTTACCTCCTGTCCAAAGGCTCTCCCTGTGCTGAGCTCTTTGTCTTGCTTGGCTTTCATCCACGGCCTATGGCAACAATTGCCCATCAACTCCAGCAACACCCCTAGAAACCTGTCTCAGATCCATTGCCTACACTCTGACAGAAGCAATTTTTAATGACATTTCAAAGTAAATTGAATGGAGCTTGTAACAGCAACATTACATTATTATACCTTGTGTAGTCATGTTTTCAGAGCCTGTGGCATATGGAAAGGCCTTTGCTTGGTAAACTACATCCAATCAAAAATGTCAAGATGTCAAAAAGGAAATTCAATTGGCCTTCAACATTCAGTGAAAATGGCATCTATCATGCCTACAACACATGTATGGAAGTTCAAACTGCACAGAGTTTATGCTGATCTCAGAGTAACTCTGTGTGTGTCCACATATGTGTGTATGTGTGCATGTGTGTGTTGGTGAGGTTGAAAATAACTCTGGTACGTCACCACCAGCCTCTTCTCATCAAGGCATCATAGGTTAGGATAAAGTATTGGCAATACAGTACGAGTTTATTTTATCTATGTGACAATTAAGACTTGATGACAGAGAGTTTTGCAACTAACTGGCTGTTTGCTCTTAAGTCACTTAATCTCTTGGAGCTTCCAGGTCCTCATCTTTAAAGTGGGATACAGGAATTGCCTACCTCACATGGTTTTTGCGAGGATGAAAAAGATAAAGCTTGTGACAGTGCCTAGTCTAGCATTCAAAGATCATCATAACTGGGTCATTGATGCCCTCATCTTGTCTTGTGCTCTTCCCCTAAGCAACCCCTTTGCTCCATCCAAGCTGGTGGGCCATGACACCTCCCACCTGCCATGCTGTTGCTCACTTTGTTTTCTCTTCCTAGAATGCTCTTGTTTTTTCTGAATGTACGAGGAATATGAACATTTGCAAACCCAGCTTGAATCTATTGTCTTCATGAAGCCTTCTTGAACTATGTTAACTTTGATGATTGCTCTTCTTTTGAACTCATATGAACTTCTGTAAAACCTTAAGTACTTAAGTATTTAACACAAGCCTCTTGGACTGCTTCACATTTTATGTGTGTGACAAAGATGATAATATTTTCAAAATAACTCCTGTTGCATTTTTACCTCTTATGAATTCTGTTTCTTTTCCCCTAGTGTTTTCTCTAACAGGACTAGACTAAGAGGTTGAAATGAGGGGAGAAGACTATAATATAACATGAGGAATGTCCCTTTTGGGAGGTAAGAGGAAATTTGGAAGACCTTCTTGTACTGGGTGGAAGAGGTGAGAGAGAAGAAGGGAGGCAAAGTTCAGATGCAAGTCACCTTCTATGTAGTGTCCTCCAGTTTCTCTATAAGATAAACTTGTGTGACTGTGGCCAGCATCCATGAAGAGATGCTGAGGCAGAGGGCAGGGCAGGCCATCCACACTGGCAACCTCAACACAGCTGCAGAGGCCTCAGAGGTCCAGTAGTTCCAATGAGAGCCAGGGTGGGGCTAACCCAGTGAGCAAGACATCAGTCTTCAATGTCAGTGGGAGAAAGGCCCATATGGAGCTTAGAGGAAGAATAGGGCTCACAAACATGCTAAGGAAAGGGCTGGATATCTCAGAGTAAATATTTGCTGAGGGAGTTCTATTTGAATATCCTTTTCTAGAGCTTCAGGTGAAATAACAGTGATCAACATAAAATAATCTCTAATGGTTGAGTTTCAGCTCTCAAAAATCTTGGGCCTTGGGTGTGTGTGGTTTTACACAGTGCTCCTTAAATTATCTCCCTGCAGGCTCACCTGAATATGGAGTGTTGGATCATATTATAGAGACCTAGAAGTCTATGTTAAACCGGTGAATATTTCTGAACACTCATCCAGGAGATTTTCTGTTTGACAGGCTTCATTTATGTGAATAGCTGTGCCGTACTAAAGAATTGAAGGATGATAAAGAATACTGTTGGGAAAAATATTCACAAACTATGCATCTGACAAAGGTCTAATGTCCAGAATCTAATAGGAACTTAAACAAATCAAGCAAAAACCAAACAACCCCATTAAAAAAAGACATTAACAGACATTTCTCAAAAGACATACAAGCAGCCAAATAAACATATGAAAAGATGGCAACATCACTAATCATCAGAGAAATGCAAATCAAAACCACAATGAGATATCATCTCACACCAGCCAGAATGACTATTACTAAGAAGTCAAAAAACAACAGATGCTGGTAAGGCTATGGAGAAAAGAGAATACGTATACACTGTTAGTGGGAATGCAAACTAGTTCAGCCACTGTGGAAAGCAGTTTGGAGATTTCTCAAAGAACTAAAACAGAACAACCATTCAACTACTGTGCACTAGTATGCAGCTCCAGGGCCACATGATAACTTCCGGATCCCCTTGGGAACAGATCACAGGGAACTAAGGCTCATCTATTAGGTACCTCCATCAGCCATTCTATCCTACTACCTGTGCAGTCTCACTATTGAGTATCTGCCCAAAGGAAAATAATTCATTCTATCGAAAAGACACATGCACTTATATGTTCATTGCAGCACTATTCACGATAGCAAAGATGTGGAATCAATCTACGTGCTCATCAACAATGAATTAGATAAGGAAATATTGTACATATACACCATGGAATACTATGCAGCCACAGAAGAGAACAGAATCATTTCTTTTGCAGCAACATGGATGGAGCTGGAGGATGTTATCCTAAGTGAATTAATGCAAGAGCACATGTTCTCACTTACAAATGGGAGCTAAACATTGAATACACATAGACATAAAGATGGGAACAATAGACACTGGGGACTTCTAGATTGGGGAGGGAGGGAGGAAGAAGTGGGCTGAAAAACCACCTATTGGGTGCTATGGTCACTACCTGGGTGACAGAATCATTTTTACCCGAAACCTCAGCATCATGCAATATATCCATGTAACAAACCTGCATGTGTACACTTTATAATAAAAGTTTAAATTATTTAGCAAAAACAAGTTAAAAAAAGAATACTGTTGAGGCTCAGACTGTGATATCCCAAAGTATGGCATGTCAGCTTACTGAATATTTTAAACTGAAGGGAATTGAGAAAACTGCAGAAACACAAAAGTCACTCTATGACCTTCTCCTACCTTTCTCCCCTGAAAACCGTCATGTAACAGGTGTCTCTCCTATACCCAGAGGAAAGCAATGTCACACAGAGACTCCAAGAAGAATCTGAACAAACTGGCCTTGCTAAGTTCCCCATAGTTTATTACTATTAGATTCTCTTTAAGTTTACTTTTATTCTCCAATTGTACTTTTGCACAACTGTCCATAAAAATAGTTTTCCCTGGGTCGTTGGTTCCTTGTCACTTAAAACTTTCACTAAACAATTTTGTTATCCTTTTCTCTTGTTAATCTGTCTTTGTTATAGGGGTGTCAGCAATGAATCTTGTGATGGGTGAGGAAGAGATACTACTTTTTCTCCCCTGTGATGTCAACCTTTGAAAATCCTGGTTGGTGGAAGGGGTGGGGGAGAATGTGGAAGAAATGAAACTGACATTCTTTGGATGAGTTTTTCTAAGCATAAGAATACTATAAAATTATGTTCTGAGTAGCTCATTTATTTTGTAGGTGCTCCACTCTGATGATAAGGAAGCTCTAGTGCTGAGGACACTTAGCGATTTCATGAAATGGCTGTAACATTAGTAAAGTGATATGGGACTTACTTTTCATAAACACAGAGGGCAGAGAAGGAAGGATATGGAAACTTGGGGGAAGGGGGTAAAAATGAAAAGAATGGGGACCATAGAGAGGCTCCTCTAATATTTATGGTTGGGAGCAGATTCTGATACTATTTTTTTTGTGATATAATTTGATCTTTTTCTTCTACTTGCATTCTTAATCAACTCTCATATCATTCCCCCCATACCTCTATTTTTAGGTTTGTATTTACTCTTAATTTTTGTATTTCTGGATCAGGGTGTTTTCCATATCCCCAAATACTTGTTTGAGTATATTTAATACAGCTTAGAGTTTTGTGTTACGGGTTTCTTCAGTTTTATGGTTGGGTTTGGAGAAAGTTTTCAACACAGTAATTCTTTGACTTGCGTTTTGTGATTTTTTAAATAGTTTTGTGTGGTTGTGGTTTGCTTTCTATCTATGCCAATTCATTTCATGAACAGCGATCCTAGTTTGAGAGCATTCTCTTACGTTTTATTTCAATTATGCCTTCTTCTATGCAGTTTCTTTTGTGGAAAAGGGAAGGATTGGCATGTCTTATTTCTCTTTTGTTTCTGTAGTATCCTTAATTTTTTCCTCTCATTTCCTTACCTACTTCTTATTGCCTCGTATTCAACGAATAGTACCATTTTTCTTTCTACCTGCTACTCCCCACAAAGTAACCATCCTGGGGCTGCCTCATCTGGTTTCACACATTTTTTTAACTTTTATTTTAGGTGTGGGGGCACATGTGAAGGTTTTTTACATAGGCAAACATGTGTCCCTGTGGTTTATTGTACATATTATTTCATCACCCAGGTATTAAGCCCAGTACCCAATAGTTATCTTTTCTGCTTCTCTCCCTCCTCCCACTCTCCCCACTCCTCCTCAACTAGACCCCAGTGTCTATTGTTTCCTTCTTTGGGTTTTACACATTTTCAAGCCCCTTCCCTATAATTAGTGCCATAAGCTGTCAAGGCCCAGAGTATATTCAGTATTTTGCCATTTGTTGTTGGACTGGCACTCTCTGGAAGTGTTTCTGTCTATGTGTTATCCAAGTTCTTTGCTCCTCTCTATTCTTTTTCATGAAATCTCTTAAACCTCTCCCTCTTCACTCCTTGCCCTCACAGGTTTTCAATGGCAGAAGAACCATGGTAGTCCATTATAATTTTATTCCCCTTTACTTACAGATAACTTGAAAGTCATGATGTTCTGTTTTCTAGTTATGCTGACGACTGAAATCAGGTACAATTTTATTCATTCTCATTGTTAATTTTGTTTTTTTGGGGGGTGGAGTGGGGTCGGGAAGACTGTAGGGGAGATTCAAATCAGGCAGCTCCCATTGTTCTCCAAACCCAGAATATCCTGGGCAGAAGACTGCTCTGATTGAAAGCTAATTCAAAGAGAGTTATATATAAATATGTTCCCCAAGATCTGAGCTCTGAGTGTATGCCGGATTGGCCCTCAGTTCATTCCAGTGGTGAATGAGTTCTGCTGTTTCAAGATGAAATGTTAGGTTTTTGTTTTCAAATGCTATACATTTCCCCTGTTCCACTTCTACCAAGCAAATAGTTTCCCACTTGGCATTTATTTTCCTTTATCTTCTTTTAGGTATGCCCTTGTTGAGCTCTCTTCAGATCCTTTCTGACTTCCTTCCTGAAACAATACAGTTGTCAAAAGCAGGTCATGATCTTTGTTCCTTCAGTGATCTGATGCCAACCTTGAGGCTCACGGACCCTATATCCTCACTGAAGACTGTTTGATGGCTGAGGTTTCTTTCTTTCTTTTTTATTTTTTGAGACGGAGTCTCACTCTGTCACCCAGGCTGGAGTGCAGTGGCACCATCTCGGCTCACTGCAAGCTCCACCTCCCAGGTTCATACCATTCTCCTGCCTCAGCCTCCCAAGTAGCTGGGACTACAGGCACCCGCCACCATGACTGGCTAATTTTTTGTATTTAGTAGAGATGGGGTTTCACCGTGTTAGCCGGGACAGTCTCGATCTCCTGACCTCGTGATCTGCCTGCTTCGGCCTCCCAAAGTGCTGGGATTACAGGTGTGAGCCACCGCACCTGGCCAATGGCTGGGGTTTCTTAATTAATGAATTATCACACTGATATAAAACTTAAACTTACAGACTTGATTTGTGTTGAATTAATATAGATTTGTTTGTCTGACCTGGAAATGCATTTTGGACATTTTTGACATATTCCCAAGGCCAAAGACAAGAGAAATATAAAAATAATAATTTAGAATGAACAGCTTCCAATCACTGCAAACACAAATAATGGCTCTTGGCATTATTATTTACATTTCAATACAACCATTGCTCTAGGATACTCAGCACAATTAAGCCTCTAGGGACACATCCAACCAGCGCACACTTTTTGCATCAGAAAAATCAAATCAATATACAGTGAGGTTCTGTATTAACATGAAATTTAGGAGGCATTTATGCTAAGCTCAAAAATCTAATTAGTGGTTTCCTGTTTAGAGGATGGTGCCTGTTTATTACATTTTCAGTTCACCTTGATCTGTACTCAGTTCTCAGGCTTGATTTCCATTCAAATGGTAACACTTTACCTTTCATCCCCAAGTCTCCACATAAGGACTCAGGAACCAAATGTACCAGAAACAAATGGCACTGAGGATTCAAAATGAGGACTTTAATAAAAATGCTTAGGTCCCTACTTTCACGTGCGTCTGCGTGAAGAGACCACCAAACAGGCTTTGTGTGAGCAACAAGGCTGTTTATTTCACCTGGGCGCAGGTGGGCTGAGTCCGAAAAGAGTCAGCGAAGGGAGATAGGGGTGGGGCCATTTTATAAGATTTGGGTAGGTAAAGGAAAATTACAGTCAAAGGGGGGTTGTTCTCTGGCGAGCAGGAGTGGGGGTCACAAGGTGCTCAGTAGGGGAGCTTTTGAGCCAGGATGAGCTAGGAGAAGGAATTTCACAAGATAATGTCATCAGTTAAGGCAGGAACAGGCCATTTTCACTTCTATTGTGGTAGAATGTCATCAGTTAAAGCAGGAACCGGCCATCTGGATGTGTACGTGCAGATCACAGGGGATATGATGGCTTAACTTGGGCTCAGAGGCCTGACATTCTTGTCTTCTTATATTAAGAAAAATAAAATGAAATAATGGTAAAATGTTGGGACGGTGAAAATTTTGGGGGGTGGTATGGAGAGATAATGGCGATGTTTCTCAGGGCTGCTTTGAGCGGGATTAGGGGCAGCATGGGAACCTAGAGTGGGAAAGATTAAGCTGAAGGAAGATTTTGTGGTAAGGGGTGATATTGTGGGGTTGTTAGAAGAAACATTTGTCATTTAGAATTATTGGTGATGGCCTGGATACGGTTTTGTATGAATTGAAAAACTAAACGGAATAAGACAAGGAGAAAAACAGGTATTAAAGGTCTAAGAATTGGGAGGACCTGGTTCTCTAATTAGAGAGTGTCTAAGGAGATTCAGCATAGTCCTGCCAGCAGAGATTATTTATTTACTTCAAGAGTTAAGAGTGGCAGTTTGGGGATAGCACTAGGAGATATCAGCTGTGATGGCTTGGAGAAACAGTGTAAACCGGCAGCATAAACAAGAGCAGGGCGTGTATGAGTAGTTGAAAACAGCAAATAAGAGTATGACTCGACAGAAGATAGTAGGGATGACAAGTTTTTTGGGGCACAGTCTAAGTTGGTCTGGTGTCTGGAATGAGACTGGGGCTTAATAAAAAGGAGCATCCATACAGGAGCTCAAATGGGCTGTACCCTGTAACATTCCAAGGACAGGCCTGAATTCTGAGAAGGGAAAGTGGTAAAAGTATTGTCTAGTCCTTTTGAAGTTGGTGGCTGAGCTTGGTGAGGTGTGTTTTTAAAAGACCATTAGTCTGTTCTACCTTTCCTGAAGACCGAGGACTGTAAGGGAGATAAAGGTTTCACTGAATACCAAGAGCCTGAAAAAATGCTTGGCTGATTTGACTAATAAAGGCCGGTCTGCTATCAGACTGTATAGAGGTGGGAAGGCCAAACCAAGGAATTATGTCTGACAGAAGGGAAGAAATGACTGTGGTGGGCTTCTCAGACCCTGTAGGAAAGGCCTCTACCTATCCAGTGAAAGTGTCTACTAGCCTAAGAGGTATTTTTGTTTTCTGACTTGGGGCATGTGAGTAAAGTCAATTTGCCAGTCCCGGGCAGGGGCAAATCCTTGAGCTTGATGTGTAGGAAAGGTGGAACTGCCATCGATAAACTAAATGTGATCAGGGTGAGGAACAGGGAAGAAGCAAATATGGGGAAGTGGGGTGAATGTCTGGTGGATCAGAGAGATGCAGTCATGAGGGTCAGGTGTGGTATCCAGAATAATGTGGGAGGCCGGATTGAAGTCCGGGCCAGAAACAATAGTAATTGTGGGAGACTCAACAAAGAGTGAGTACAGCTGAAGGAGCCGGGAAGCAGAAAGTATATGCCTCAGGTGTGAGGAAGAAAATAGGTTTTGGAAGTTATGAGAGCTGTAGAGAGTGAGTTGAGCATAGTTTGTGATTTTGAGGGCCTTTAAAACTATTAGGGTGGTGGCAGCTGCTGCACAGAAACATGATGGCCAGCCTAAAACAGTAAGGTCAAGTTGTTTGGACAAAAAGGCTACAGGACGCGATCCTGGTCCTTGTGTAAGAATTCTGACTGCACAGCCCTGCACTTCAGCTGTGGGTAATGAAAAGGGTTGGGATGTGTCAGGGAGAGCTAGGGTGGGGGCAGTCTTTAAAGCTGTCTTCAAGGAAAGGAAAGAGGAGTGGGGAAAGGATTCAGGATCTATGGGGTCAGCTAGGTTTCTTTTTGTAAGTTTATATAATGGTTTTGTTAGGATGGCAAAACCAGGTATCTAAAGTCGAAAGTATCTAACCATGCCTAGGAAGGAAAGGAGTTGTTGTTTTGTAGAACATGCTGGGGTTTGAGAGATCAGTCAGACCCGATCACCAGGGAGAGCATGTGTGTTTTTATGAGAATTATGCCGAGATAGGTAACAGATGAGGAAGAAATTTGGGTTTGACTGAAGTAATGGGAGCTGTCTGTGAAGCTTTGCAGCAGTACAGCCCCGGTAATTTGCTGAGCCTGATGGGTGTCAGGGTCAGTCCAAGTGAAAGCAAAGAGAGGCTGGGATGAAGGGTGCAAAGGAATAGCAAAGAAAGCATGTTTGAGATCCAGAACAGAATAATGGATTGTGGAGGGAGGTTGAGGATGGGAGAATATATAGGTTTGGCACCATGGGATGGATAGCCAAAACAATTTGGTTGATAAGGTGCAGATCATGAACTAACCTGTAAGGCTTGTCTGGTTTTAGGACAGGTGAAATGGGGGAATTGTAAGGGGAGTTTATAGGTTTTAAAAGGCCATGCTGTAGCAGGTGAGTGATAACAGGCTTTAATCCTTTTAAAGCATGCTGTGGGATGGGATATTGGCATTGAGTGCGGTAAGGGTGATTAGGTTTTAATGAGATGGTAAGGGGTGCATCATCAGTCACCAAGGAGGGAGTAGAGGTGTCTTATACTTGTGGGCTAAGGTGGGGAGATACAAGGGGAGGATGTGAAGGAGGCTTTGAACTGGGGGGAAAGGTGGCATGTAGCCCAGGAATAGTCAGGGAAGCAGATAATTTAGTTAAAGTGTCTCGGCCTAATAAGGGAACTGGGCAGGTGGGGATAACTAAAAAGGAGTGCTTAAAAGAGTATTGTCTAAGTTGGCACCAGAGTTGGGGAGTTTTAAGAGGTTTAGAAGCCTGGGTGTCAGTACCTACAACAGTTATGGAGGCAAAGGAAACAGGCCTTTGTAAAGAAGGTAATGTGGAGTGGGTTGCCTCCATATTAAGAAGGGGACGGACTTACCTTCTACTGTGAGAGTTACCCAGAGTGTCTGTGATGGTCCTGTAGGCTTCTGAGGCAATCAGGCATTTGCAGTCTTCAGCTGCTAAGCCGAGAAGATCTGGGAAGGAGTCAGTCAGAGAGCCTTGGGCCAGAGTTTCAGGGGCTCTGGGAGTGGCTGCCAGGTGAGTTGAACAGTCCGATTTTCAGTGGGATCCCACACAGGTGGGACACAGCTTAGGAGGAATCTTGGGCTGTGGGTATTCCTTGGCCCAATGGCCAGATTTCCGGCACTTGTAGCAAACTCTTGGGGGAGGAGGTTCTGGAGGAACCCCTTGCAGCTGCGGTTCAGGAGTTTGGAAGTTCTTGTGTGCTGGAGATGTGGCTGGGGATTGTCTCACAGTGGAGGCAAGGAATTGCAACTCAGAAATATGTTGCTACTTGACTGCCTTTACTCTATTATTGTCCACCTTGAAGGTGAGGTTAATTAAGTCCTGTTGTGGGGTTTGAGGGCTGGAATTTAATTTTGGGAGATTTATTTAATGTCGGGAGCAGATTGGGTAATAAAGTAAAATGTGTATTGAGAATAAGATGGCCTTTTGACCTTTTAGGGTGTAGGGCTGTAAAGCGTCTCAGGGTTGCTGCTAGAGGGGTCATGAACTGGGTTGGGTTTTTTATATTTGATGAAAAAGAGTCTAAATGCTGATTTGGGAGAGGTTGGATATAGAAAAAGGAGCATTAACCTTGACTATGCCTTTAGCTCCAGCCACCTTTTTAAGAGGAAATTGCTGGGCAGGTCGGGGAGGGCTAGTCACGGAAGGAAACTGTAAGCTGGACCAGGTGTGAGGAGGGGAGATGATAAAAGGATTATAGGGTGGAGGAGCAGAGGCTGAGGAAGAATTGGGACCTAGCTCGGCCTGGCGAGGAGGGGAGAGGTCAGATGGGTCTGTAGAAAAGGAAGATTAGAAAGACTCAGTGACGCTTGGGGTTGGGACTGAGGGGACAGGTGGGAGGGAAAGAAGGAAGATTTGGGATTAGTTGCATTGGGAACAGAGACTAGGGAGGGACCGATATGTAAAAGTATGCCTGGATGTCAGGCACCTCAGACCATTTGCCCATTTTATGACAAGAATTATCTAGATCTTGTAGGATGGAAAAATCGAAAGTGCCATTTTCTGGCTGTTTAGAGCCATTGTCAAGTTTGTATTTGGGCTAAGCGGTGTTGCAGAAGAAAATAAGACACTTAGATTTTAGGTCAGGTGAGAGTTGAAGAGGTTTTAAGTTCGTAAGAACACAAGCTAAGGGAGAAGAAGGAGGAATGGAGGGTGGAAGCTTGCCTATAGTGAAGGAGGCAAGTTTAAAGAAAAGGGTAGAGACACAGAGAAGGGGGTGGGGAGCAGCCCTGGGCTGCAACGTGGGTGAGCAGCCAAAGCAGGCATCCCCGCAACTGACTTGCCACCAAGGGAAGGTGAGTGAATGATCAAGGCAGGTGTCCCCACTGAGATCAGACACCAATGGAACGTGGATGAATAATCAGAGAGGCATCCCCGCAGTGATTAAACACCAAGGGAAGGCTGCCTTCCCTAGTCCTTGACTGATGCCGGAGTTTTGGGTCCATGGATAAAATGTGTCTCCTTTGTCTCTACCAGAAAATGAAATGAATTGAAATGAAAGAAGGGAGAGATTGAAGTGTGGTGCCAAGATTGAAAAGAGAAAGAGGTTGAGGGATAGTGAAAGAGGTTGGAGAAGAGAGTAAAAAGAGGCCGCTTACGGGATTTGAAATTGGCGAGATGTTCCTTGGGCTGGTTCGTCTGAGGACCTGAGGTTGTAGGTGGATCTTTCTCATGGAGCAAAGAGCAGGAGGACAGGGGATTGATCTCCCAAGGGAGGTTCCCCGATCTGAGTCATGGCACCAAATTTCACACGTGTTCGTGTGAAGCGACCACCAAACAGGCTTTGTGTGAGCAATCAAGCTTTTAATCACCTGGGTGCAGGCAGGCTGAGTCCGAAAAGAGTCAGCAAAGGGAGATGGGGTGGGCCCGTTTTATAGGATTTAGGTGGTAGTGGAAAATTACAGTCAAAGTGTTCTCTGACTGGCGGGGATGGGGGTCACAAGGTGCTCAGTGGGGGACCTTTTGAGCCAGGATGAGCCAGGAGAAAGAATTTCACAAGGTAATGTCATCATTTAAGGCAAGAACAGGCCATTTTCACTTCTTTTGTGATTCTTCAGTTACTTCGGGCCATCTGGATGTATACGTGCAGGTCACAGGGGATATGATGGCTTAGTTTGGGCTCAGAGGCCTGGCAATGATCATAGGTGTATTAGTCAGGGTCTCAACAGGAACTACACCACATATTCATGTTATAATTTTGGGAGGGTTTGCAAAGATGAGGGCAGGAGGAGTGAGGGGTACATTGTAACAGCTGATGGTTAAATTTTCAGAAATTTTTGCAAACAAGTTGTTAAACATTGCTAAAATGTAAATTTTTAAAGCAGAATTAAATAAGTTATATTAAAAATAAAGGTAATAAATATTCAAATATCATTTCCTAATTATTATATTACCTTCTACTATTATATATGTTCTTGGGGGTACTTCTATTATATCGCTATGGTAGGAACATTATATAACAGTATGATACTGTGCATCTTTTCCCAACTTCATGCTCAATGACATGCCATTGGTACCTTGAAATCAGCCAAGGTAGGAGTATTTACACCACAGAAATTGGCAAACTCTACAACTTGGGGCTCCTTCTCCCAATCTTGCCCCCGGTCCCCAGGGAGACCCAGTTATTAGGTTGGTGCAAAAGTAATTGAGGTTTTTGCCATTGAAAGTAATGACAAAGTAATATTAGTAATATTAAAACACTTGCCAGCAGGAGCAAGTTTAGGAAATCCACAGGGATCTTGCAATACCCCATGGCTGTTAGCACCTCCAGGTCCAAAAAGATAAGAGGGAGCAGTTATCAGACTCCGGAAGAAAAAAGGTTATGAAGAAAAATCACTTAGATGGGCACTATGACCTCTTGGGTGAAGAAACATCACTAACCAGAAATGACCCTGGAAAAAGAACCAGGACAGTAAATCTGACCTCACTCTCCTCTCTGCTTCTAGGACTTCACTTTCCCACCTCCCCTTCCGAGGTCAAATGAAACAGATGTTAGAGGAAAGAGGAGCTCATACAGGTCAGTTCTTGGAGCAGAGAGAAGGGTGGAGAAGGGTTAGAGAGTAGGGCCTGAGGGACAAATGGAAGATATCTAGACTAACAAAATAGTGCTGTATCTGGCACATAGTAGGAGCTCAATTAATATTTTCTATTATTATGGTTCAATTCAATAAAAATTTATTAAATATTATCCTGAATATCTTTCTCTCAAGGAGTCCACAGTCCAGTGCAGAGGTGTATAAATAAATAAATTCCATATCAGTGTACAAGGTACTATTATTGTGTAGGAGGATGAGCAGCAGACAAAACCCCTCAGACACCAAGTTAAAGAAGGAAGGGCTTTATTCAGCTGGGAGCTTTGGCAAGACTCATGTCTCCAACAACCAAGCTCCCTGAGTGAGCAATTCCTGTCCCTTTTAAGGACTCACAACTCTAAGGGGGTCGGCGTGAGAGGGTCGTGATTGGATTGAGCAAGCAGGGGGTATGTGACCGGGGGCTGCATGCACCGGTAATTAGAATGCAACAGAACAGGACAGGGATCTTCACCGTGCTTTTGTTGTGCAAATAACCAATTAGGTCAGGGGTCGATCTTTAACTACCAGGCCCAGGGTGTGGCGTTGGGCTGTCTGCTTGTGGATTTCATTTCTGCCTTTTAGTTTTTACTTCTTTCTTTGGAGGCAGAAATTGGGCATAAGACAATATGAGGGTTGGTCTCCTCCCTTAAATGAAGAAAGATATGTCTGTCTTTCCCATTAGATGACAAATACCTATAAAGTAGAAACTATTAAAATGATCAATGAATATCTGCCTGTCAAATGGATGTATTTTTATTTCCCCTCAGTGCCCAACATTGTTTCTTATAGAACCTTTAAAGACTTGCCTTTAAGCTTCAGTAAGCAGGACCAGAGCAGCCTTTAGCCCATGGTAATATTTCCCTACTACCAGGGCAAAAACCTTCACAGTACTTTGCTCAATGTCCCATGAATTACAGTATTTTTCGCTCAGACTCATGAGAACTGAAACTATTTCAAGCTCTGTGTGATCACCAAGGATTTTTCTCTCTATTCTTTGAGTAGTTCTTACCCTGACCTCACTTAGTTTTATTAGTTTTCTTATACACATGTGCTGATCAGTATTAAGCTACAGATCCAGGAGAGATCCTCTGTAGCTCTCTGGACAGGTCTCTCCTCTAGCTTTCTTGTGACCTTCAAACCTAACCACTTTGGCCTCCCTGGATTTCCCAACTCCATCTCCTCATGTCAGAAAATCTTCTGGTTCTGGCTTGGTTCTTCCTCCCTGCATTCTGCTTGGAAACACTCTCCAGTCTGGGGCAATCACAAGGCTCATGTTATTTGTGTCCTCTTTCTCAGAAGAATCACTGTTGTACGTTTTCTGAGAAAACCATGTTTCTTGTATTTTATTAAGTCCCTGCTACTTCTCTATTCCTGTAGAACAACCTGCACTGTTTATCTGCTTTCAGCCTTAACCAAATGCTGATTCTTCTTTTATCATATTTGACAATGTCTCTAATTTCACACATACCAAGGAGCCCTCATGAATTGGACTAGTGCCCTTAGAAGAGGGGCCCCAGAGTGATCCCCTGACCCTTCTGCCATCTGACAACCATCCACAAGGAAACAGGTTCTCACCAGAAACCAAACCAGCCGACACCTTGATCTTGAGCTACCTACCTCTAGAATTTTGAGAAATAAGTTTCTGCTGTCTACAAGCTACCTAGTCTGTTCTATTCTGTTATAGCAGCCCCCAATAGACTGAGGTCTATTTGGTTCCTAGAGAGGGCTTGCTTTCTGGCTTGTAGACAACTATCCTCTTGTGCTCACAAGAACCAGCAACTGGGCATCCAACATAAAACGCCTCCAATACTAGGTTATGAGTGCCCTGGCCATGTAAAACTGATCTTTTCCTCTAGCCCTCCCTGTGTATTGAGCCTAACCGGAAACGTAGCTGCATTCATGAAAGGAGGAAATAAAGGAAGGAGAAGCTTCTTTTGTATAGCTTCTGAGCTGGAGTTAGGATATTAAAAAATGTTAAATTAGATGAGATTGTACAGTTTTGAAATAGAATGGGCAGGGCTTTTTAAAACCAGGGAGCAACAAGGAGAGCTTTGGGATATATTTAAACATGAGTTGTTGAAAAAATATTTTATTCTTTACGCATCAGGAGTCAGCTTATTTAACAACCTGGCTACATGTGTGCCCCTCCTTATGAAGCAGGAGTGCTGAGATCTGCGGCAGAGTATGGTAATGGGAGCAGAATGTTTAGGGTCAGACCAAACTGTGTATTCTGCCCAAGCCAGCACTTGATAGATGAGTGGCCTGAAAAAATACTGCATTGTTTTCTTATCTATACAATGGGAATAATAATCATCTCTACTCTACTTAATATGGATATTGTAAGAGTAAAATTTGATAAGATATGAAAGCCAGCATTTAAACTGTACTATCTAAAACTCATAATAAGATTTATACTGATATTCATGGTAATATTATTACACTACTGAAAATGGGAAACAACCAAAATTGTTTGAAAATAGAAGCATGATTAAATAAACTGTAGCCTATCTTACAACTGAATGTTCATTTCTGTACACACCACCCACACACACACACACACACACACACACACACACACACACACACACACTCTTCCACCTTTTCTCTTCTGAATGCCCATCATGGTATGTATGCATTTGTCCCTTGACACCATTAATGAGTAGGATCCCCAGACAATAGAGAGTCATTCAGTTTCCTGAGAGAGGAGACTTGCTGAATAAAATCAAAATGTAGTTGCATTAGAGGCCTTTAAGACAGCTCAACTTACTACTGTTGTCTAAAAATGAAATATGTCATGAATCATGGAGACTTGCAACTGCCCCCAAATTCTAATTTTATACCAAGAATTTCTCTTCTAGAAATCATCAAACCGTACACCGTGCTGACACTGAAAACATCTGTCTTTGATGTTTCACTTGGCCCGTTTTTTGAGTGTTTCTAAGAAGCAATCTGTTGGGTCAGTTCAGAGGGGTATAAATTCATTTTCTCATGACATAACCAGAAATACTTTCTGCACCACCAGTCATCACATCCCATTTCCCTGTCACCATCTGTTGCATTGCCTAGCCCAGACTGCTTTCATACCACAACGCTGTCAGCATTGGGCATACTCATCAGAGCTATAAATACAGATTCTGATAGTTACTGTTTGGGGAAGAAGTCTACTCATGATAAGAAAGCCACGAAAGTGGGGTCATGGATCAAGACATTATGAAGTCAGGGGTCTTATCTCCTAGCACTTTAATAGCCAGCAAATGCATCTGTTTCTGTAATCCAGCTAGTGGAGGATTAAGCTGTAAGTGTTGGGGACCCTGACCCTAACAATGTTATCTTTCTCCCAGAGCCTCTGATACCTTTAAAGTAGCCAATCCCAAACCTTACCTGCTTTTGAACTCTACTCATTGTCTGACTGGTAATGGACTTCCCAGCCCCTCCTTATTTGCTAGTGTGACATTTGTAAAATGTGGTGGTTCACTTCTATGAAAATGTGAAGAAACACTCTCCATGCTACTCAAAGTAATGTCAAAAATAACTCAAGTCTCTTACTTGCATGTAATTTTTTAAAATCTCCCTTTATTCTCTCCTATCCACTGCCCTCCCCTCTTACACCTGGTCCCTTTTATTTCCTTTAACCCTTCCCCCCAGTTCTTCTGGGCCCCCTCAGCACACACCTTGTTGAATTCTGCTCCCTCTCCCCTCCCTTTCATATTCTTCATAAGAAAGGCCAGAAACTGGTGTGGCAAGTAGACCTCTGCTCCAGGGCAGGGAAGCTAAGTTGGGGGCTTTCCCACTTTAATGGATGCAGCTCATCCCACCAGCACCACAGAGTGATCAGAGCTCTGCTGCAGTGTAGTCAGTAGGTAACGACAGCAGCCATTTTGAACAGCTGTCCCTAGTTCAGGAGGAACTATCTAATGAGAATGTTAGCGTTCTCCTTGGAGTTGCTGGTTGAGATCTATGGTCTTAGGTTGCCCATAAAGAGAGACTCCATCTCCCCATCCTTCTCTGGCTGCGATCCAGGAGGGCAGACAAAGGGTTATAGGAGGAATGGGAGGCAGCAGAGGCTTCTGTCAGGCCAGGACTTTCCAGCAAAGCCTTGCAGGATGGTTCTTTCAGTGATAACTTACTTCTAGCAGATTGTGTCCATTGTGTTAAACCCAACAAGTCTCTTTTGTTTTTTGTATTTCCCATCTGAAGACAAGTTTTAATTTTATTTCTGAAAACCATGAAGTAGTAGGACGAACATAGCTAGTCAAAGATGAAACAGCATTTTTTTTTTTTGAAATGGAGTCTTGCTCTGTCGGTCAGGCTGGAGTGCAGTGGTGCGATCTCTTCTCACTGCAACCTCCGCCTCCCAGGTTCAAGTGGCCCTCCAAATGGCTGAGACAAAATTGCCTATGTGGCCATTTAAAATGGTGTCTTTGAAGAACATTGAATGACAAGAGGGAAATGCTCACAAAAAAATAAACAGGATACCAATTGCATAAAGTGTTACAGCATAATCCTGCTTCCTTAAAGAGAAAAGACATGCACCTGGAAAAAAAAGTTAGCCATTGTTTATCTCTAGAGCCGTATGATTTTTTTACTTTTATTCCTTTATATATTTCCAAGGGTATTATTGTTTTAAGCAAAAGTTAAAAAAATAGGTAAAACATACCCCTGAGAATGAGCAGCTCTCCAGTGGCCCACAGGTGCTCAAAGAGATGGCCATTCAAGCTCCCCTGTGCCCTGCACTGCTTCCAGACTCCCCAGCTCACTATCATGCCCACCCTCATCTCTGACCAGCACCTATTCCCAAGGCCTTAACTTGGCCTACAGCCTGAACTTCCGGGGAGACATAGATAAGGAGGATGGTTGAGCAGCAGCTATGCAGAGAGCAAGGAAAGGGAAAGGAGAAAAGGGGGCAGCTGCACTCGTGTAGGTAGAAACTGACAGCAAGATGTTCTGGGTCACATCCGCTTCTGTAGGAGGTAGAATAAAGCATCTGGAGAAGCCTCTTTAGACATAAACTCAAGGGCATTGCTGCACAAAGCTAAATTTGGCTGCTGCATTTCCATGGGAACAAATCTAGTTCTAATCTTAATGCCTTGTTTTTTAATGAAGGGCAATTTGTGGGCAATATGATCATCTTCAATAAGCCTGTAAACGTTTGCAGAAATCAAGGCTGGTAGCCAAGAGACCTTGGTGAATGCACCCCAGTGTGGAGTCTGGGTCTTTAGTCTTGCAAGTTTAGAGCCCAGTTTTGTCAGCTCACCAAATAGCTTCATCTCTCAGGTATGCACTCATCCAAATAAGCTCATAAGAGACTGGTAACATAAATGCAAATTTATTCATTGAACAATCAAAATTATGTTAAATATAGAAGTACCATATAATCCAGCAATTCCACTCAGCCTGTCCTACTCAGTAGCCTATTGTCTGGATGTACCACATTTTTAGACAATAAAAAGAATGATACATTGTTCAACATAGATGAAACTTAAAACTTTTAGGCTAAGTGAAAGAAGCCAAACACAAAAGGCCATACGTTGTATGATTCCATTTATGTGAAGTGTCCAGAATAGGCAAATTCATAGGGACAGAAAGTAGACCAGTGCTTGTTAGAGGTTTTGGGGAAGAAGGAGTTGGGAGAAACTACTAACCATTACAGGGTTTCTTTTTGGCATGATGGAATGTTCTGGAATTAGATAATGGTGGTGGTTACATAAACTTGTCAATAAACTAATGAATTGTACACTTTAAAAAGGGAAATTTTATGGCCAGGCATGGTGGCTCACGCCTGTAATCCCAGCACTTTGGGAGGCTGAGGCGGGCAGATCATGAGGTCAGGAGATCGAGACCATCCTGGCTAACACGGTGAAACCCCGTCTCTACTAAAAATACAAAAAAATTAGCCAGGTGGCAGGTGCCTGTAGTCCCAACTGCTCGGGAGGCTGAGGCAGGAGAATGGTGTGAACCCAGGAGGTGGAGCTTGCAGTGAGCCGAGATTGCGCCACTGCACTGCAGCCTGGGTGACGCAATGAGACTCTGTCTCAAAAAAAAAAAAGGGAAATTTTATGTTATGTGAAATTTTATATACATTTTATCTCAATTTTTAAAAGAATTTAAAAGAATGGCTGCTTAGAGAGCAAACCCATCTGATCAGCTCACCCCCCAGGCCCTCATATGAGAAATAAATCATAACCAGAATATTTGAGAAGCATGGATTTTGAGCAAGGGGGGATTTGTATGATTTTAGTGCATTGTAGTAATGATCTGTCCCTTGGTGTGGTCCTGCCCACCACACAAACAGAACCACCTGGTGGGTACATAAGGTGCCCATCCATCTCTTGCTTCCTCTCTCGCTATGTGATGTGCTGGCTCCCCTTTGTCCTCCACCATGTTTGTAAGCTTCCTGAGGCCTCACCAGAAGCAGATGCTGGCACCATGCTTCTTGTATAGCCTGCAGAACCATGAGCCAAAATAAACCTTTTCTTTATAAATTACTCACACTCAGGTATTCTTTCATAGCAATGCAAACAGACTAACACAGATACAGAATGCCTTAGTGATGTGGCTACAAAGGCAGTTTTCTTTCCGTAGTAATGGATCTGTCTTTTCAATATAGTTGTGCTTTCAAACACAGGTCTCTGACCTAAGTAGAGGCATCAGCAGCCTCTAAGAGGCTAAGCCAAGGCCAGACAGGTGTGACATTCCCCATTAGATGTTACTTCCCCTTTTGTAAAACCCATCTTTTCTCATTTTTCTTTCCTTGTTTTAAAAACTTTAATACTTATAGAAATGATATCTGTCAATTTAGATGCCTCTCTTACAAAGAACTTTCATATGAATTTGGTTTGTATCATCTCTGCTTAATTCATCATTCTCACACTCTCTCTGCACTCCCACCTTGCCACATCTTTATCTTCTCGGATTCTTCTGTGCCGCTCTCACCAAAGGATGTTTGCAGAATTAACTGCAAACATTATATAGCATTTCAAGGCTCTGAATAGTTTCACTTTTTTTCTTACCAATTAAGGAAATAAATTTATTAAACTATAAGAAAATATAGTTTGAAAAAAATCCTTCCCTTTTAAATATTGATGAAAACGTCTCAAGAGTCTTACTTAACATTGCCACCACAGCCAATTGCAAGTAGAGCTGAAAAAAATGTTCAACTGTGTCATTTTTCCCTCACCCACTTCTATGCCTTCATTTCCATCTTTTTTAGTTGTTGGTAAGTTAGAAAATTTTATGTTACCCAAAAAATTCCCACAGCCATTTTGAAGTAGTCAGGGTGCCATTTTAGTCTAGTTGCAGAAAATTAAAACATCATATATATCTTGTAGTTGAATCCTTGCCTGTGTTAAAGTATTTTCTACCATCTTTTCTCAGTTCAGAACCAACTTATATCACCATAACAACTTATATCCTATAATAAGCAGAATCATTAGAGGAATGACAGGAGAGGCTAGGTTGCTACTTGTCTTTGGGGGAGGAGAGAGATATCAGTAAAATATGTATCTCCTCATTTCATAATCTGTGTCCTACTAAGTTAGGCTCAGAAATTTTAGAACCATTTCCCTACTTCAACTCCCAGTTAGTACCACGACCCTTTATTATCAAATGTTCCTCTTTCAATCACCCAGCATCTCTGTGTCAAAGATCATAGAAGTGGTGAGGATTTCTTGTTTTAATCAACACAGCCTTCCCTGCTACTCTTTCCTCCACTCTGATGACAGCCTGAACATTTTCTATGTTCTACTTCATTGTATCCTAACATTCATTTGTTTTACTTAATTACCTCTCCTCCTAGACTGCAATATTCATGAGGGATGGAACCATGTCTTATTTATTGTTTTAGTTCTTACTCCTAGAACAGAGGAGGAGTTCAGTAAATAACTATTACATGGAACAAAAGAATTACTGGATTTAGAAGGTGTAGATTCCAAGAACGTCAGAGGTAACTCAAGTTTAAAAATACTTGTGAACTGGCCACATCATTTGTAGAACATAGGCAAAGAGTAACTGTGCAGTAACTGTATAACTGGCCCAAGCAATTCAAGGCCATAATGCAGCAACTCCAGTCATTTTTTCCTAAACTTTCCTTATTAAAAAATTCATACCTAAAGAAAAGTTACCCAAAAAGTGTTATAATGAACATGGGTATACTCATCAGGTAAATAACAAAATGGTGACAGTTGTTAATATTTAGCCACATTTGCTTTATCTCTATAAAGGTGTGTAGGTGTTTTAAAATAACTGTCATGTTTAATTAAAAAGACAGTCTTCTTAGAAAGAACATCTATTAAAGTGTTGTTCCATTGCTCACGGAATGAAGATCCCCCATGGAGGCTTTCAAGGCCTTTGTGATCTGAATCGTATTAGCTTCTCGTGTATCTGTTGCTGCTCCTCCACTTCATACACTTCTCCAGTAAGGCTGGACTGCTTTAAATTCTAGGATCAGCAACCAGTTTTCTCTCTCCTCCCTTTGGGTCTTTGTGCATGCTATTCCATTTGCCTCATATACTCTAACTCCATCTCTCTTTATCTGGCTTGTTCCTTCTTTGGTTCTTAACTTAAATATCTTCTCCCTCCTCCAGGAAGTATTCCTGACACCCTCAGGCTGTTTAGGAGCACCCCACAAGCTGCTTCCACTGTATCCTTATCAGAGCTTTTAAAACGTGGCACAATCCCCTCTCCCCCTACCTAGTCCTGACCTAGATGATAAGGACCATATGCCTTTATCTCTGTGTCTTTCATACAATGCCAGGGCTTTCCACAAAGTAAGTGTTCAATGAATATTTGTTGAAATGATAAATTCACGAAGAGGTCCTAGACTAGGTTGGCATTACACGATCTGAGAAACTGGATGCCCTTGGCAAATTCCTTTTTTGGCCTTGGTTTTCCCATTTGTACTTGATGACCTTTAAGGTTCTTTCTATCCCTCAAACTGCATTATTCTATAGTGTAGAAGGAAAAGCTTCTAGAGCCACGAAATACCAAGCAGTTTCTATGGCAACTCCAAAGTTCTATTGGCTCAGACTTGCAGAATGTCAGCCTGAAGGCACCGTACTAGGAGATCCCAGAGGCCCTTCCTTCTCCCAGAGGCCACCCAGGGGCACATTATATGATTGGTCCTCTCCTCCTCTTAGCTGGCTCCTCCATCCCAGGCCTATTCCTGAGACTCTCAAAGATTTAACAAGTGGTTGCTATAGAAACAGCATTCCTCCTAGACATTTTTATCTCTGTGTGCCAACAACTCCTGAATATGCAGGTTAACACCTGGTGAATCCAGGACAGGGTTCTAATAAAAGCTGACTTAATGTGTGGGGAACCAGGAAATAACAGTAAGTATAACATATGGCTTTGTAGTGGGTTTCACTTAATACCTGCTCATCTGATTCTCATGTCAACGGAGGGAAGTGATTACTAGTATCCCTATTTCATAGATGAGAAACTGAAACTCAGCTCAGAGAATTTAAGAGGCTTTCCTGTAGTTACAAAGTTAGAGTGTGATTGTTACGGAGGCAGTGATTCAAAGCCAAGTCTGATTTTAAAAGCTGTGTTCTTAACCACTAGTAGTTACTGCCTCATAATTCAAGCAGATATCAGTAAGACCTTAGTGCTATAAGCTTGGAGAAAATGAGATTCCAGGAGCTAATCAGGTATCAGGGCCTCACCAGCATTCCAACCTCCCAAATCTGAAAGATAATTTATGACTGACTGGAGCTGGTGCTAATGCCCTATTGGATAGGTAAGGCAGAACTGCAGGGTGCACCAGGCACTAGCAGAATTCAAGGTCATAGGTTCTTTTGTGGACAGCTGCACCCTCCTAAAGTCCTACCCTCTCACCTTTAGTTCATTTAATTGTCACAAAAGACCCATGAGAGGCAGGGCAAGGGTTATACCCATTTTTGTAGATGACATTGAGGCTCAAAAAGGTGACTTGCCTAAAGCTAAGTAGCAGTAAGTGGCTAAAGAGTTTGTTCTAGATATTCTGACTGTAATTCAATGCCCCAAGCACTAAAATTTTAACCATCTCTAGTCACAGAAGGCATGGCTAGCATAGATGTTACACGAATAAAGGTTACCCATTTATTGAGACCTGTGTGTCTAAGAGGCTGGAAAGTTAAGGGACTCTCCTAAGATTAAATATTCTCTCCCATCCTCACAACAACCTGTGGAGTAGATACTACTGTTCCTATTTTGCAACGGTGCCTCATGCCTGTAATCCCAGCACTTTGGGAGGCTGAGGCAGGTGGAGCACGAGGTCAGGAGTTCAAGAACAGCCTGGCCAACATGGTGAAACCCCATCTCTACTAAAAAATACAAAAATTAGCCGGGTATGGTGGCAGGCGCCTATAATCCCAGCTACTCGGGAGGCTCAGGCAAGAGAATCACTTGAACCCGAGAAGTGGAGGTTGCAGTGAGCTGAAATTGCACCATGGCACTCCAGCCTGGGTGACACAGCAGGACTCCATCTTGGGAAAAAAAAAAAAAAAAAGAAAATGAATTCAGACAAGTTAAGGGACTTACCAAAATGATATAGTAAGTAACTGAGAGAAGCTGAATTTCAACTCAGACATGTCTGATTCTAAAGCCCAAGTGTTATTTCAGTTAATGTTTATAATATCCTCTACAAGAAAAGTAGACCTGGAAAGAATAGCAACAATTTAGTTACTCTTTACCTTGCTCACACCCTGATAGATTCCTCAGCTTAGTATGCTCTCACTTACCAAATCCAAACCCTCCCATCTGCATCAGCCTGCTGGCTGCGTGTGATACAAAATAACAACAGTTTAAAGATTGGACATTGTTTTTCTTTGACCTAAGAAACTCCAAGTGGTAGGTAGCCCAGGGCTGGCATGGTAATTTCAGAATGATCAGAATCCCAGGCCCCAACTAGCTCTCTTCTCTGTCATCCTTATTGTGTGGACTTCATCAATTGAGATATCATCAATCCCATAGGATCATTGTAAGAAATGAAGGAGAAATAGAGTGACTAATATTTAATGAACACTTATTGTGCAACCCAGTCACACCTAGCTGCTTCACCTAGCTGCAGGAGAGGCTGGTAAACACATTCAACAGGACCTTTTCTTACTGAGGAGGAAGGGAAGAGTGGCTGACAGAGCAAGCAACTAACAGTGCTAATCACACCATTCTTCAAGGCCTAGGATTAGTTCCATCTCTCCCTTGAAGCCCTCCTGACCACCAAAGCTCAACGTGTGCTTGCTCTTCTCTGAACTCATATCACATTTATCAATATGGCTTTTAGCATGTACTGTATTAGCTTCTGAATTTTTTGTGCATCAGATATTACACCAGGCATGATAGATAATAGAGAGCCAGATAGATGTATCTGGATATGGATACAGACATAGATATGAACATAAATAGATCTAGATGTAGGGGCAAATAAAGATAAAAACAAGCTTTCAGATCAGTAGCACAGTGATTCTGAAAAAGTACAGACTCTGGAGTCAAACAGATCCAAGTTTAAGTCCTATCTTTACCCTTAATGTCTGTGCAAACTTGTGGATTAATTAACCTAAGCCTCCATTTCCTAATCTGTGAAATGAAAGATCACAACTGTACCTCCCTGATAAGGCTCTTGTGATGGCTAAATAAGATAATGCCTGTGAAGAACAGAACACTATTCCAGGAATATAGTAAGTGTTCATTAAATATTAGCCACTCTATTTCTCTTGCATTTCTTACAATAATCTTATGAGATAGATGATATTATCCCTACTTTAGAAACAAGAAACTGAGGCTCAGGAAAGTTAAAAAATCTGCTTAAGGTAACAATGCTAGTGGTGGTACTACTGAGACATGAACCCAAATCGAACCTCAAATCCTCAGCTCTTAATTCAAGACCCTGTCTTCTGTCTCTTCTTACCCTTGCCATATCTAATACTTAGTATGCTTTGTGTAATTGTCTGCTGTAACAGATTCAAATGAATCAGCTGTCATTCTGTCTTTTGCTTTAAGGCCTTCTAAGCTGTTATCTCTACTGCACATTGAAATACAGGAGAGAAAATATTTTTAATTTTCAGGATAAGGATCAATTTCATATTAAATCCATATAGGGTGGAAAATATGATTGGATTTTATATAGAAAGAAACTAGCTCAGGGTAGCCTTTTTGATTAGCAGAAAAAAATACAGAAAATTAGATGCATCTAAGTCAAACATTGAGCTGTTCGCTCTTGGAGATGAAATTTAGCCTTCCAGCTGCCTACTTCGTTTGCTCCAGGTACAAAATAATTTGAGTCTTTTTCTTACTAAAAATCAAGATATTTTCTTTCTTTCTTTTTTTTTTTTTGAGACAAGAGTCTCACTCTGTCACCCAGGCTGGAGTGCAGTGGTGCGATCTCAGCTCACTGCAAGCTCCGCCTCCTGGGTTCACGCCATTCTCCTGCCTCAGCCTCCCGAGTGGCTGGGACTACAGGTGCCTGCCACCACGCCTGGCTAATTTTTTGTATTTTTAGTAGAGAGAGGTTTCACCATGTTAGCCAGGATGGTCTCGATCTCCTGACCTTGTGATCCACCTGCCTCAGCCTCCCAAAGTGCTGGGATTACAGGCATGAGCCACCATGCCCAGCCAGACTCAAGATATTTTCATAAGCAATAACTCAATTTTGAGAGATAATTATCCTTGGGGAGGGAGGATTAGGTACATCCACATATATTTCTAAAAATCGAGATATGCTCAGTCCACTGTAACTGATAACAGGAGCGGGAGGGCACTCCTACTGCGCATGCTGAGCTGTGATAGGCAACAGATTCAATTTCCTTTGCAGTCCTCTAAGTTGGGTCCTTTACAGTGGTGCAGCGTGAAGAGTCTTGGGCTCAGCATCAAAACTGGACTGTGCGGGAGGCGGAGCTTGCAGTGAGCTGAGATCGCGCCACTGCACTCCAGCCTGGGCAACAGAGCGAGACTCCATCTCAACAAACAAACAAACAAACAAACAAAAAAAAACCCCATAAAACTGGGCTGTGGTTCCAGACTCGGCTATACAACTTGCCCATTTTGTGTTTCAGTGTCAGCTTCAATAAAATGAAGGGAGTTGGACTATCTGACTGTTTAGGTCTCTTCTAGCTGAAACAATATTTTCTAAATCTAAAATTCTGGACATGTGCAAAGGATTAAGTAAAGCATATTAAATGTTACAGGTCTCATTCTATTTGTTTTATCTGCTGAATTTGATTTTTTTTATAAGGCATCTTTTTGCTTTCACTTTTTTCCCTTCTTTGAGGGGGTGTTCTTACTTAGAGTTCATACTCTACAGAATATTACGTGTTGTTGACTTGCTGATTAATCTTTTAAAAAAAATTTAACATCTATATGGTGTTTTACACACTCCAAAGCAATTTCACTGTCATTATCTCACTCAGTGTTCACAATTAACCCCTGACTGGAATGGTATTATTGATGCAATGGAAAATGAGTGGGTTTGGGAGTCAAAGATCCTGAGGCCAAATTCCAGCTCAACCCTTGTAAGTTAACGGAACTTGGGAAAGTTCCTTAACTTTGCTGAACCCTCCAATTTCCTCATCTTGAAAACCAGGAAGATGGTAACAATAAAATGGGTTCTTACGTAAAGCACTTAGCAGCCTAATAGCTCAGCTTTTCCTTTAGCTTAGAAGGAAACTGGGAGGCCAGAAAGGTAAAGGACTCTCCTAGGTTAACAGCTGCTTGGGACAATCAAACTAGAGAAAGATAAGAGGTGAATCAAATTTAATACACCTGCAAAAACTGCATTTTGGTGATATGGTTTGGCTGTGTCCCCACTCAAATCTCATCTTGAATTGTAGTTCCCATAATCCCCATGTGTTGTGGAAGGGACCAAATGGGAGGTAATTTAATCACAGGGGCAGCTACCCTCATGCTGTTCTCATAATAGTGACTGAGTTCTTACAAGTTCTGATAGTTTCATAAGGGGCTTTTCCCCTTTTGCTCCTTCTCCTTTCTGCATCACATGAAGGACACATTTGCTTGCCCTTCAGCCATGATTGTAAGTTTTCTGAGGCCTCCCCAGCCCTGCAGAACTGTGAGTCAATTAAAACTCTTTCCTTTATAAATTATCCAGTTTTTTAAGCAGTTCTTTATAGCAGCAAGGGAATGGACTAATACATTTGGTTTTCTCATACTTTTGTATGAAAAATAAGGAATGGGTGCATTTAATAACTGGAAAGGGACTGTGGAGAGTGCTAGTCTGTGCGGGGAGCTCAGGAATTCTGAAACTTCTGGGTGGCCCTATCATTCATCCTTGCATCTAGTGAGCACTGAAAGAGCATATACTGTTTGCAAACAGATCTGCTAGACCTCCAGGAATCATTAAAAAACAAAAAAAAAGGTGGGAGGGATCTGGAAGTTATAGCAAGGCCCTGAAGGCACAAGATTTTTTTTTCCTCTGTACTTTGCTGAGGTGAGGGAGTCCATCAGGCTAATGGTGGATGCTGGGTAGATTCTTAAGTCATTGGTTTATTCAGAAACTATGTTGGATACTATAGGCACCAGTTCTTGTCCTCCTCAAGTTGCTGATGGTCTAGAGGACACAAGGCAATGACCCAGGAAAGACATGAATGCTCAAACAGAGGGATAAGAAGGGTGTTAACAAAAAAACCATGAGATCTCTGGAGAAAAAGGGGAGAGCTGTATTTTCTTTTCTTTCTTTCTTTCTTTTTTTTTTTTTTTGAGACAGGATCTTGCTCTGTCACCCAGGCTGGAGTGCAGTGGCACGATCTCAGCTCACTGCAACCTCTGCCGCCAGGGTTCAAGCGATTCTCTTGCCTCAGCCTCCCGAGTAGCTCGGCTTATAGGTATGTACCACCATGCCTGGCTAATTTTTGTATTTTTGGTAGAGACGGGGTTTTGCCATATTGGCCAGGCTGGTCTGGAACTCCTGACTTCAGGTGATCCACCCACCTTAGCCTCCCAAAGTGCTGGGATTACAGGCATGAGCTACCGTGCCCAGCAGACAGCTTTATTTTCTTTCTTTTCTTTTTTTTTTTTTTTTTTGAGACAGAGTCTCGCTCTGTCACCCAGGCTGGAGTGCAGTGGCGTGATCCCGGCTCACTGCAAGCTCCGCCTCCCGGTTTCACGCCATTCTCCTGCCTCTGACTTCCTGAGTAGGTGGGACTACAGGCGCCGGTCACCACACCTGGTTAATTTTTTTTTTTTTTAATTTTTTTAGTGGAGACGGGGTTTCACCGTGTTAGCCACGATGTTCTCCATCTCCTGACCTCGTGATCCACCCGCCTCGGCCTCCCAAAGTGCTGGGATTACAGGCGTGAGCCACGGCGCCCGGCCCGACAGCTTTATTTTCTATAAAAAACAATCTGCAGATTGGGGAGATGCTGCCTCCAGGGTCAAGTGAAAGCATGCTCAGAGGAGAGGTCACGAAGTAGGAGATTATAAAGGCAAAAACCTCACAATAGAGGAAGAGAGTCAAGGGAGTAGGAAACAGAGTATTGATTGGATGATCTTAGCCTGAAGTCACCAGTCTCTCTTAATTGGTTGGCTGGTTCCAGGTGGCTGGTTGGTGCCAGGTGACCTATTTGTAGACAGTTGGGTAATTTCCAACAGCTTGTATCTCTGCACCAGCATCAAAAACTGGTTTGGCTTGATTGTAGAAAACTTTTTTTGTAGAGAACTGCATCTGTAAATATAGTTTCTACAATTTTACAGTATCTTTCTGAGAATAGAGTATGTGACCACTTCCTCACCCACGAGGCCATTGTCGCCTCATTCTGTTTTAACTTTGAGCATCTCAGTTAGCCACAGGAGTCTATTTTGTCTGTCACTAGGTGCATACTTTAACAAGGGAAAGTGCTTCTCTCTGGGAAGATCACGTAGACTTCCCAGAGAAAGTGATATTACAACTGAATCTTCAAGGCTTAAGAGAAGTTTACCAGACTGACAAGAAGAGAAGTCTTTCCGGTTAGAGGTGAGACAAAGCCTAGAGAATTTAAGGAACTACAAATAGTTAGAAATTTTTAGGGAAGAAGAAGAGGCAAGACTAGAGAGACAGGTGGTCAGGGTAAGATCCTAAAAATTTTAAATAGAATATTAAATTACATTACCCTATATGTAAGGAGAAGCCAGTGAGGTTACAAAAGAAGATAATACATCTACTGGGCCTCTCTGAGAGATCCTACAGACCACCACTCAGAAATGGACTTGGGTGTGTAAGAGTGGGAGCAGGGTTTAGGAGGAACAACTGGAAGATTAAACAAATGCAAATTAATTGAAAATTCTAGTCACCCAAATGGTACGTAATTTTTAACTATTTTCCATAAAAATTTAGAGGGAAATCATGCACTTTGCAAACACATTTCTATTTTGAAGCAGCTGTGGTTTAGTAGGCTGAACTTGAAACCAGTTTACATTTCGGCTTTATCACTTATTATCTACATCACAACAGGAAAGTTCCTTAAATTCCCTGCCTTAATTCCATCATCTGTAAAATAGAAATAATGTATCCTATCTGTAGGGTTGTCATGAGATTAGGATAATGTACATAAGGGTTTCACATTCAGTAGTTAACCTGATATATTTTTATATAAATGTTTTTATTTTAATTTGCCAAATTAATAAGTCAATTCTCTGAACATATTTAAATATGACTTAATTTAGAGTGTTCAATCTATAACAATTTGATTTGCACATGACATTCCAAAAACACATTTATTCCTTAAAATGAGACTTGATAGCATCTTCTTTGTAGTTTGTCTGTCCCTAAAGACAAGATTCTTAAAATGGTAGGTGGGAGAAAGAAGAAGAAGGAAACTAGGCAGGAAACTGTTAAATCACTAAATTATATGTTTTATCCTATCATTTGAATCATATGGTGACACTTAACCTTTCTAGCTTTCCTTTGATTTTTCTCTTTATCGCTCTAGTCACCTCAGACAAACCAATTAAATTTCATAAACCCTTTAAGGATTAAGTGTTCCCAGCATAGCCTCACTTAGAATTTCAAATGAGATGCTATCTTCTCAGAGCTTACTCAATTGTTCCTTTATCAACTCCTGTGATTTCCTAATGTCAGTCATTCGGCCAGCCTTATTAGGTAATTTCTATTCTTAGTGGGTAGTACAAAGAAGAGAAAAAGACAAATCTTTCATATGTGGAATTAACAGTCTGGGCTCTGTGCAAAGCCTCCTGCAAAAAGGGCTTTCTGTTTCTACAGTCGAATACCATCTTACAGTCTACGAATCACTTTGTAGTGTTTAAGGTGCTTTTAGAGACACTACAGTTTTGATCCTCACACAAACTCTCAATGTATGATAACCAGTATCTTACAAATGAGGAACTGTTGCTTAAAAAAGGTTTGTGACCTACTTAAAAAATTCAGAATTAGCAACAGGCAGGATTGGTACTTCAACCCAGGTCTCTCTGACTCTTAAGTCCAGTCTCCTAAAACACAGTGGTGTGAAAAACTGAGCCTGAGAGACTTTAATGAAAAGTCAAAATATTGTAAATTTATTTAAAGACCTATTGTAACTGATGCAAATGTATGAGCAACCTCTTCTCTGGTAGAAATGAAAGTAGACTTCTTGAGTTACTATAAAATACAAGTACAACTTAGAAATGTGTCTCTGTCTACGTAACTACAGTGTGTTTTAAAGGTTTAAAAACTGTATTTATTCAATACATGTTTATTGAGGGCCGCAAGTATCCCACACCATTGTATGCATTGGGAATATGGCAATCAATAAAACAGGCAAAACTCTCACTTTAAGTGAGCTTACATTGAGGGGATAGATAAATAGAAAACAAACTGATAAATGCTGTTAAGAAAAATTAAGCCAGATAAAGGATTATAGTATTGGAATGCTATGATTGTTAATGTTATGTGATAGTATTGGAACGCTATGATTGTTAATGTTGTGTCAACTTGAATGTGCCACAGGGTGCCCAGATTGAACATTATTTGGGGGTGTGTCTGTGAGGTTGTTCCCGATGAGATTAGCATTTGAATCAGTGGACTCAGAAAAGTTCCCCTCCCCATGTGGGTGGGCATCACCCAATCCATTGAAAGCCTGAATAAAAAAATAAAATAAAAAAACAGGCAGAGGAAAGAGAAATGCACTCCCATTGCTTCCTGCCTGCCTACTTGAATTGGGACATCCGGCTTCTCCTACCCTTAGACAGGGATTTACTCTGGTTCTCAGGATTTTAAACTTGGACTCGAATTACACACCGGCTTTCCTGGGTCTCCAGCTTGCAGACAGCGAATTGTGGAACTTATTAGCATATCTTTTACCCTATTCCTTTCTTTGAAAGTATTGTCAATGAAAAGAGTCAAACTCTGTAAAATATTTAAAGAGGCTTATTATGAGCCAAATATGAGTAACCAAGGTCCATGACACACCCCCAGGAAGTCCTGACAACATGTGCCCAAGGTGATTTGTTTACAGCTTGATTTTATACATTCTGGAAGGACAGAAGTTACAGGCAGATATCAACCAATGCACATAAGGTATACATTGGTTCAGTCCGGAAGATGGAACAACTGGAAGCCAGGGCTTCCAGGTCATAGGTGGATTTAAAGATTTTGATTGGCAATTGGTTGCCAACAATAAAGAGTTGTTACTATCTAAAGACCTTTCTAAATCAATAGAAAAGATTGTCTGAGTTAAGATAAGGGTTTGTGGAGACCAAGGTTTTTGTTATATAGATGAAGTCTTACAGGCAGCTGCCCTTAGAGGCAATAGATGGCAAATGTTTTCTATTCAGACCCTTAAAAGGTGCTAGACTCTCTGTTAACCTCTTCAGGAGTAGAAAAAGACCTGGAAAAAGCAGGAGGTTCTCTACAGAATGTAGATTTTCCCCACATGAGACAGCTTTGCAGGGCCATTTCAAAATATGTCAAAAAAATGTGTTTTGGGATAAAAGACTTCCAGTTTTTTCAAGGCCTGCTATCTGCCATGTGATGCTACCCTAGAGGCAGGTTGGAATTTGGTAACTTATTGCTACAAAGAGTCTGTTTTGTCAGTCTTAAGATCTCTATTTTGTGTGTTTGTGTGTGTTGTTTGTTTCTTTGAGACAGAGTCTCACTGTGTTGCCCAGGCTGGAGTGCAGTGGCATGATCTTGGTTCACTGCAATCTTTGCCTCCTGGGTTCAAGTGATTCTCCTGCCTCAGCCTCCCAAGTAGCTAGGACTACAGGCATCCATCACCAGGCCTGTCTAATTTTTTCTTATATTTTTAGTAGAGAGGGGATTTCACTATGTTGGCCAGGCTGGTCTTGAACTCCTGACCTCATGATCCTCCCACCTTGGCCTCTCAAAGTGCTGGGATTACAGGCGTGAGCCACCTTGCCTGGCCAAGATCTCTGTTTTAATGCTAATACTGGTCAGTTGTACCTGGATTCCAAAGGTGGAGGAGATAACAGGCATGTCTAAGCCCCACTTCCTATCATGGCCTGAACTTGTTTTTCAGATTTACTTTGGAATGCCTTTAGCTGAGACGAGGATCTATTCAGTCAGTTGCAAGGGTTAGAATTTTATTTTTGGTTTACACTATAAAAATTCAGAAAAGGGCACTCAACAACAAAACAAACATACATATCCACTAGGAATGAACAAATGTCTTCTTTTTTTTTTTTTTTGGAGACAGGGTCTCACTCTGGAATGCAGTGGCACAACCTCGACTCACTGCAACTTCCGCCTCCTGGGTTCAAGCAATTCTTGTGCCTCAGCCTCCTGAGTAGGTGGGATTACAGGTGTGCACCACCACGCCCAGTTCATTTTTTTTTTTTTTTTGTATTTTTAGTAGAGATGGGGTTTTACCATGTTGGCCAGGCTGGTCTTGAACTCCTGACCTCAAATGATCCACCTGCCTTGGCCTCCCAAGGTGCTGGGATTATAGACATGAGCCACTGTGCCTAGCCATTTTTTTAAATCAAAGAAAAATATTTCAGATAAAGTCATTTTTGTGCCAAGCACAGTGGCTCATGCCTGTAATCCCAGCACTTAGGGAGGCAGAGGCAGGAGGATCACTTGAGGCCAAGAGTTCAAGACCAGCCTGGACAACAGAGTGAGACCCCATTCTCTTTATTAAAAAAGTAATTTTTGTTACCTTCTATACTCATCCTCTAAAAAGAAATCATTATGAATTTGGTTTTAACCCTTCCAGTTTATAATTAATTATTTTACTAATAGGTGGAATCATGTGAAGTTTCTGGTATTCAGCCACTTCTGATTTAAGAGAAACAACAACTCTACATAGCTCATTCTACTTCCTATATATGATCTGCAGTCACATCATGAACTGTCATATTTCTATATATACAAATATTATACTGTATTATTTTACAACTTACTTTGTTACTAAACAGTTTGCTTTCAAGATCTATCTGTGTTGTTACATATATAACTAGTTTCTTTTAACAACTGATCAGTACTTATTTAGATGTTTTCTTTTTAATATGTACTTAGGTTGTTTCCAATTTTTCTCTATAACAACTGTTTCTCCTATATGCATGGGAGTACAGAACTTAGTGTCTAGATTTGAATACCTGAGTTGTAAATTACAGTAGTTGTATTAAGTTATAAATTATTGTTGTGCAGGTTTTAATCAATGCCTTCTCCTTGATTAAGAATCTCTAATGATTTAATTATCCTTCTCTTCCTGGTGCAGCAAGGAAGACACCCTTGCAAATGGACAGTTTCTCTATGGATGTAAATTTATCTGACAAAAGGGTAACTTTTCAGAGCTATTCCTATGTCTACAGTTTCTCAAAATAACCAGTTCAAAATAATTCTTATGCCAAAGAGGCATATCTGGGGCAACATATTCTGGTCTTCTACGGTCATATTTGGAGCAATGTGTCCTGAACCCCATCATTACACAGTTTCAGTATTTTCAGCTTGTCCTAATCTGCACCAGCGGTAAATAAGAGTTCACATTTTCTCAGAACTTTACCAATACTCAGAATTGTCAGATTTTTTAATGTTTTTTTAATTTGATGGGTGTAAGTCACCCTATTTTTTTATTTTGCTGATCAGTAGTGTAAGATACAATGAATGTTTCTCTTCAAAGGTTTAGCTTGTTAACTTCCTTGTCGTTTGTTCTCAAACTCAACTTTCTTGTTCTACATGCCTCCTTGCCCCTGGTTACTGTAAACAGCCTACCCCCTTCCTGTCAGCTCTAATCAATAACTCACATCTGTTCCCTTGGTTACCTGCACCCGTTGTTCCCCTGAAACTGCACATTTCACCAATGTACCCCACATCCCCCTTCCCTTCCATATTTAGAAAAATGTTTCCAAGTAGCCAATTGGGTCAGCTCAGATTGTGCAGTCCGACCGCATCCCATGGGGGATTGACACAGAGGTAAGGGCTGTATGTCAGAGATAAGAAAAAAACTCTGCTCTCCTTTGTTCCCTGTGCTCTTGCGATCTTGATTGACATGAGTGGCACCCTTCTGCAGAAGTAAATTGCCTTGCTGAGAAAACGTTTGCCTGAGTGCCCATTTCACTTTGTGGCACTGAGCATTTATTCTTAGAACATTTTTATATCCAACAGTAGTGAGGCTGAGATCATTTTATTTGTTAATGTTCATTTTGTGTATTTCCTGTTTCTATCCTTTGCATCTTTGTAAAAAAAATGGTTTGTTTTACTAATACATTGGAGTTATTTTTGACTCTTGTCATTTATATAGGTTGTAATTTGCAAATTTCTTCTCCCCTTCTCCTGTTTGTCTTTAACTGTTTATCCTTTTTTCATACAGAAGTTTTTAGTTTTCATAGAATCTTATCTTTTCCATTGTTGGGAGGAAAACATTTTTCCCCTTCCAATTTAGGCCCACTGGTTGGGGGGCTGCAAATTAACTGACAATGGGCAAAGATTAACAGGGGAAAAGACAGTTTATTTACACTGCAACTGAGAGTTGCTCAATAATGAGTAATTCACTGAGTAGCCAGACACGGTCTCTACCACAATTTAACAAAGTTGGTAGCAGGGCCAGTAGTTAAAGGCTTCAGTGGGAAAGTACGGAAGTCTCTGGCATTTTTATGCTAATAGAAGTGGGCAATATGTCTCCATGGCAGTTTAATTTACAGGAAAAATCCCTGCCACAAGGAGTTAATGACAGTTGGATTTGTGGGAGGCTCTGCTTTAGTCAGATAAGGCAAGTTCAGATAAGATTTCTTTCTGCATCTCAAATGTTTTCACTTTAAAATAATCTTTATACCAACCCTGGGGGGGGGGTCTGAGTGGGTCCCCATAACATTATAAGTTACACTTTTTGTCTAAGAAATGTTTCCCTCCCTGAAGTCTTAAAGATATTTCTAAATTTTCTGCTAATAATTTTAGCAGTTTGAGCATGATATGCCTAGGTGTTTGGGTTTACTAAGCTTCTAAGAAGTCTAAGACTTTAAGTCAGTGTTTTTCATCAAATTTGGGAGATTTTTGTCTATCATTTCTATAAGTTTTGTTTTTTTCTGCCCATTCTCACTCTTTCAAGCACTACAATTATTTATGTGAATCACTTGGTATTGCTCCACATGTCCCTGAAGCTGTGTTTATATTTTTTAATTAAATTAACTTTTTGTTTTGTGAACCCTGAATATCTGAGACAGATCTCAGTTAATTTAGAAAGTTTATTTTTGCCAAGGTTGAGGATGCATGTCCGTGACACAGCCTCAGGAGTGTCCAAGGTGATCAGAGCACAGTTTGGTTTTATACATTTTAGGAAGATATGAGACATCAATCATCATATGTAAGATGAATATTGGTTCAGTCTGGAAAGGTGGGACAACTCAAAGCGGGGAGGGAGCTTCCAGGTCATAGGTAGATAAGAGACAAATGGTTGCATTATTTTGAGTTTCTGGTAAGCCTCTCAAAAGGAGGCAATCAGATACGCATTTATCTTAGTGAGCAGAGGGGCAACTTTGAATACAACAGGAGGCAGGTTTGCCTTAAGCATTTGCCACCTTGACTTTTCCCTTTAGCTTGGTGATTTTGGGGCCACAAGATTTATTTTTCTTCCATAGTTTTTAGGTATCACCATGCTTCACTCATTTTTTAATTTTTTTTTTTTTTGGTAGAGAAGGGGTCTTGCTAGGTTGCCCAGGCTAGAAGTTTTTATTTCTCCAGGATAAATGCCTAGGAGTATAATTACTGAGTTATGTGGTAGTTACATGTTTGATTTTATGAGAAATTGTCAAACTGTTTTTCAAAGTATCTGTGTCATTTTAAATCCCCATCAGCAATGTAAGAGTGGTATAGTTTCTCCATATCCTCATCAACCACTGGTGTTGTTACCAAATTATTTTAGCCATTCTGATAGGTGAGCAGTAATATCTCATTGTGATTTTAATGTGCCTTTTCCCTAATAGCTAGTGATGTTAAATATCTCTTCATATGTTTATTTCCTATCATTATATCCTCATCAGTGAAATGTCTATTTATGTCTTTTGCATATTTGCTAATTAGATTGTTTGAGTTTTATACTGTTGAGTTTTGAGAGTTCTTCAAATAGTCTGGACACCACTCCTTTGTTGCATATGTGGTTTACAAATACTTTTTCCCAATTTGTAGTTTATCTTTTCATCTTTCAAGCAGGGTTTTCCCCAGAGAAAAAGTTTTAAATTTTGATGAGGTTGAATTTTTCATTTTTTGCCCTTAATGAACCATACTTTTTATCTGGAGTTTAAGAACTTTTTGCCTAGCCACGGATTCTAAAGATTTTCTTCCATTTTTTTTTTCTAAAATCAGTATACTTTTATACTTTTTCTTTAAGTCCATCATCCACTTAAGTTAATTTTTGTGTAAGTTGTAGGGTTTAGGCCAAGGTTCATTTTTCCCTCCTATGGATATCCATTGTCTCTAACATTTTGTTTATTTGTTTTTTTATTCTTTTTTAGAGGGAGTCTCGCTCTGTCGCCCAGGCTGGAGTACAGTGGCGCCATCTCGGCTCACTGCAACCTCTGCCTCCCGGTTCAAGCAATTCTTCTGCCTCAGCTTCCTGAATAGCTGGGACAACAGGCGCCTGCCACCATGCCTGGCTAATTTTTTGTATTTTTAGCGGAGGCTGGGTTTCACCGTGTTAGCCAGGATGGTCTTGATCTCCTGACCTGGTGATGTGACCTCCTGATCCACCCGCCTCGGCCTCCCAAAGTGCTGGGAGTACAGGCATGAGCCACCACGCCCAGCCTGTTTTTTATTCTTAATAAATTTTGTTTTAATCTCAGAGGTACAGAAAAACTGTGAAGATAGTACAGTGTTCCTAGACCCTGCACCTAGTTTCTCCTTTTTTTTTGAGACAGTCTCACTCCATCACCCAGGCTGTAATGCAGTGGCGTGATCCTCTGCCTCCTGGGTTCAAGCAATTCTCATGCCTTAGTCTCCTGAGTAGCTGGAATTACGGTCATACACCACCATGCCTGGTTAATTTTTTATTTTTAGTAGAGACAGTGTTTCACCATGTTGCACAGGCTGGTCTCAAACCCCTGAGATCAAGCAATTCACCTGCCTTGGCCTCCCAAAGTGCATTACAAGCATGAGCCACCACAGCAGGACCTAGTTTCTTCTATTATTAACATCTTACATTAGTATGATATATTTATCACAATTAATTACCCAATATTGATACACTGTTATTAACTAATGTCCATACTTTATTCAGGTTTCCTTAGTATTTTTTTAACCTAAAGTCTTTTTTATGTTCCGTGATCTCATCCAGGATAGTACATTTGTTCTTACATCTCCTTATACTCCTGTTGAATGTGACAGTTTCTCAGACTTTCCTTGTTTCTGGACCTTGACAGTTTTGAGGAGTACCGGTGAAGTATTTTGCAGAATGCCCCTCATTTGGAATTTGTCTGAATTTTTTTTTTCATCATTTGACTGTAGTTTCTGAGAGACTTCTGGGAGGAAGACCACTGAGGTAAAATGTCATTTTTTTCACATCATATCAAAGGTACATGATTTATCACTGTTGATATTGACCTTGATCACCTGGCTGAAGTAGTATTTGTCAGATTTCTCCACTGTTACTCCCTTTACCTCTTTCCATATTGTACTGTTTGGAGTTGAGTCAATTAAGGAGTGGGGATTATGTTCCACTTTGTGTTTGTTTATTAGAGACAAGGTGTTACTCTGTTGCCAAGGCTGGAGTGCACTGGCACAAATGTGGCTTACTGTCACCTTGAACTCCTGGGCTCAAGCAATCAATCCTCCTGCTGAGACTACAGGTGTGCACTACCATGCCTGGCTAATTTTTTTTTTTTCATAGAGATGGGGTTTTACCATGTTGATGAGGCTGGTCTCAAACCCCTGGCCTCAAGTAATCTTCCCATCTCAGTCTCCCAAAACACTGGGATTATAGGCTTATGCTACCACACCTAGCCTCTTTGTTTTTTATTTTTATTTTTTCTTTTTCAGATTGAGACAATTTCTATTGATCTATCTTCAAGTTCATTGACTCTTTCTTCTACCATATTTAATTTGCATAAAGCCTATCCTGTGAATTTTTCATTTCAGTTATTATACTTTTCCATTCTACAATTTCTGTGTGATTTTTTTTGTTTTTGTTTTCATTTATTTGGTGAGAATCTTTATCTGTTAATTCATTAAGATTATATTTTCATTTAGCTGTTTAAAAACTTAGTCTGCTTAATCCAACATCAGGGCTGTCTGAGGTTCAACTTCTGTTGGCTTTTATTTTTATTGACTATGACTCACTTTTTTCAGGTTTTTTTTCCATATCTGAATTTTTTTGTATTGAAGACTTTGTGGATTACACATTGTCAAGATTCTGAATTCTATATCTTTCTGAGGAGTGCTATTTTTTTCTCTAGAAGGTAATGTAATTAGTGGTTAATCACCTTGAATTTTTATAGGTTTAGTTTTATGCTTTATTAGGGTAAATCTGGGGAAGCCCAAGGTTTGTCCCAAGCTCCTCTCTCTTAGCAAGACTCATGCTTGTTATGGCTCTATTTTAGACTTTGTTAATTCAATTCTAGAGTAGTCCGTGCTCTAGGGTATGGTCCTTATTCCAAGGAAATTGTCTTCCTGGTGTCTCAGCTATATTCTCAGAGTGTTAGTGAGGTTTCTCTACTCTGGCTACAACAAATTGTCAGTGTCCTCCAACACTACTTGACCTCTAATATCTCTATTCTACTCTCTAGCCTATAATAGCCACTCTTTGTTAAGTCATTCTATCCTCTTTGCACAGGCTCAGCACAGGTCTAGGTGAAAGACTAAGAGGGAACCCACACAAAGATTTCCAAAGTCCCTCATCTACTCAGTTTCCTCCTCTCTAGTGCCCTACACCAGACAATTCAGGTCTTTCACTGCCTCAAATTCTAATCTCTGCCTACTCAACACAACAAAACTACTATTCTGTTTCAGCTCCAACTCACTGACCTACAATCAGGAAACTATCCCCAGGGAGAGAGCCCAGAAGATGATAGGTAGCACCTCATGAGATTTCCTTCTTACAGACATCAGACTTGCATGGTCAATTGTCCAATGTTTGAAACACATGCTTCATATATTTTGTTCAGTTTTATGGGTATTTGTGGTTGGAGGGCTAGCTAGTACCAGCTACTCTGTTACAGACAGAAGCAGAACTCAACTATTATTTTTTGAATTTTTTATTACGAGATAATTTTAGACTTATAGAAGAGTTGCAAAAATAGTATGAAGAGTTCCCTAGCTTTCCTTAGTGTTATATCTTATCTAACTATGGCACAGGTATTAAAACTAAGAAATTAACATTGTTAACAATACTATTATTAAACTATAGACTTTATTCAAATCATATCAGTATTTCTACAAACGTCCTGTTTCTATTCCAAGATCCCATCCAGGAACTCACATTACAGTTAGCCACCATATCTCCTTAGTCTCCAGTCTGTGACAGTGCCTTAGTCTTTCCTTGTCTTTCATAACCTTGTGGCTTCAGAGACCAGGTCAGTTATTTTTAGAATGTCCCTCCATTTGGAATTTTCTGGTATTTTCTCATGATTATATTGCAATTATATATTAATGAGAAGAACATCACAGAAGTGATGTGCCCTTCTCAGTGCTTCATATTAGTTGGTGCTTTTGTCTCAAATGTCATTGCTGGTGATGTTAAACTTGAATATGTGGGGCTGGGCACATGGCACATGCCTGTAATCCCAGTGCTTTGAGAGGCTGAAGCAGGAGGATTGCTTGAGGCCAGGAATTTAAGACCAGCCTGGGCAACATAGCAAGATCTCATTTCTACAAAAAAAAGAAAATTTTTTTTAAACCTGGTTAGGTGGTTAAGGTGTTTTCTGCCAGGTTCCTTCACTGTAAAGTTATTATTTTTCCTTTCATAATTAATAAATATTTGGGGGAAATACTTTGAGATTATGTAAATATCCTGTTTCTCCTTAAACTTTAATCCACTAACTTAGCATTTATCTGTGGATCTTGTCTGTGGTTCTAACAATAATTTTTCATTTCCTTCATTTATTCTACATTTATTTGTTGGAATTCTTCTTTTTATTTCTTTTTTTTCCTTATATATTTATTTATTATTATTATACTTTAGGTTTTAGGGTACATGTGCGCAATGTGCAGGTTAGTTACATATGTATACATGTGCCATGCTGGTGCGCTGCACCCACTAACTCGTCATCTAGCATTAGGTATATCTCCCAATGCTATCCCTCCCCCCTACCCCCACCCCACAACAGTCCCCACAGTGTGATGTTCCCCTTCCTGTGTCCATGTGTTCTCATTGTTCAATTCTCACCTATGAGTGAGAATATGCGGTGTTTAGTTTTTTGTTCTTGAGATAGTTTACTGAGAATGATGATTTCCAATTTCATCGATGTCCCTACAAAGGACATGAACTCATCATTTTTTATGGCTGCATAGTATTCCATGGTGAGTATGTACCACATTTTCTTAATCCAGTCTATCATTGTTGGACATTTGGGTTGGTTCCAAGTCTTTGCTATTGTGAATAGTGCCGCTATAAACATACGTGTGCATGTGTCTTTATAGCGGCATGATTTATAGTCCTTTGGGTATATACCCAGTAATGGGATGGCTGGGTCAAATGGAATTTCTAGTTCTAGATCCCTGAGGAATCGCCACACTGACTTCCACAAGGGTTGAACTAGTTTACAGTCCCACCAACAGTGTCAAAGTGTTCCTATTTCTCCACATCCTCTCCAGCACCTGTTGTTTCCTGACTTTTTAATGATTGCCATTCTAACTGGTGTGAGATGGTATCTCATTGTGGTTTTGATTTGCATTTCTCTGATGGCCAGTGATGGTGAGCATTTTTTCATGTGTTTTTTGGCTGCATAAATGTCTTCTTTTGAGAAGTGTCTGTTCATGTCCTTTGCCCACTTTTTGATGGGGTTGTTTGTTCTTTTCTTGTAAATTTGTTTGAGTTCATTGTAGATTCTGGATATTAGCCCTTTGTCAGATGAGTAGGTTGTGAAAATTTTCTCCCATTCTGTAGGTTGCCTGTTCACTGTGATTGTAGTTTCTTTTGCTGTGCAGAAGCTCTTTAGTTTAATTAGATCCCATTTGTCAATTTTGGCTTTTGTTGCCATTGCTTTTGGTGTTTTAGACATGAAGTCCTTGCCCATGCCTATGTCCTGAATGGTAATGCCCAGGTTTTCTTCTAAGGTTTTTATGGTTTTAGGTCTAACATTTAAGTCTTTAATCCATCTTAAATTGATTTTTGTATAAGGTGTAGGGAAGGGATCCAGTTTCAGCTTTCTACATATGGCTAGCCAGTTTTCCCAGCACCATTTATTAAATAGGGAATCCTTTCCCCATTGCTTATTTTTGTCAGGTTTGTCAAAGATCAGATAGTTGTAGATATGCGGCGTTATTTCTGAGGGCTCTGTTCTGTTCCATTGATCTATATCTCTGTTTTGGTACCAGTACCATGCTGTTTTGGTTACTGTAGCCTTGTAGTATAGTTTGAAGTCAGGTAGTGTGATGCCTCCAGCTTTGTTCTTTTGGCTTAGGATTGACTTGGTGATGCGGGATCTTTTTTGGTTCCATATGAACTTTAAAGTAGTTTTTTCCAATTCTGTGAAGAAAGTCATTGGTAGCTTGATGGGGATGGCATTGAATCTATAAATTACCTTGGGCAGTATGGCCATTTTCACGATATTGATTCTTCCTACCCATGAGCATGGAATGTTCTTCCATTTGTTTGTATCCTCTTTTATTTTCTCGAGCAGTGGTTTGTAGTTCTCCTTGAAGAGGTCCTTCACATCCCTTGTAAGTTGGATTCCTAGGTATTTTATTCTCTTTGAAGCAATTGTGAATGGGATTTCACTCATGATTTGGCTCTCTGTTTGTCTGTTATTGGTGTATAAGAATGCTTGTGATTTTTGTACATTGATTTTGTATCCTGAGACTTTGCTGAAGTTGCTTATCAGCTTAAGGAAATTTTGGGCTGAGACGATGGGGTTTTCTAGATATACAATCATGTCGTCTGCAAACAGGGACAATTTGACTTCCTCTTTTCCTAATTGAATACCCTTTATTTCCTTCTCCTGCCTCATTGCCCTGGCCAGAACTTCCAACACTATGTTGAATAGAAGTGGTGAGAGAGGGCATCCCTGTCTTGTGCCAGTTTTCAAAGGGAATGCTTCCAGTTTTTGCCCATTCAGTATGATATTGGCTGTGGGTTTGTCATAGATAGCTCTTATTATTTTGAGATACGTCCCATCAATTCCTAATTTATTGAGAGTTTTTAGCATGAAGGGTTGTTGAATTTTGTCAAAGGCCTTTTCTGCATCTATTGAGATAATCATGTGGTTTTTGTCTTTGGTTCTGTTTATGTGCTGGATTACATTTATTGATTTGCATATATTGAACCAGCCTTGCATCCCAGGGATGAAGCCCACTTGATCATGGTGGATAAGCTTTTTGATGTGCTGCTGGATTCGGTTTGCCAGTATTTTATTGAGGATTCTTGCATCAATGTTCATCAAGGATATTGGTCTAAAATTCTCTTTTTTGGTTGTGTCTCTGCCCGGCTTTGGTATCAGGATGATGCTGGCCTCATAAAATGAGTTAGGGAGGATTCCCTCTTTTTCTATTGACTGGAATGGTTTCAGAAGGAATGGTACCAGTTCTTCCTTGTACGTCTGGTAGAATTCGGCTGTGAATCCATCTGGTCCTGGACTTTTTCTAATTGGTAAGCTATTGATTATTGCCACAATTTCAGCTCCTGTTATTGGTCTATTCATAGATTCAACTTCTTCCTGGTTTAGTCTTGGGAAGGTGTATGTGTTGAGGAAATTATCCATTTCTTCTAGATTTTCTAGTTTATTTGCGTAGAGGTGTTTGTAGTATTCTCTGATGGTAGTTTGTATTTCTGTGGGATCGGTGGTGATATCCCCTTTATCATTTTTTATTGCATCTATTTGATACTTCTTTTTTTCTTTATTAATCTTGCTAGCAGTCTATCAATTTTGTTGATCCTTTCAAAAAACCAGCTCCTGGATTCATTTATTTTTTGAAGGGTTTTTTGTGTCTCTATTTCCTTCAGTTCTGCTCTGATTTTAGTTATTTCTCGCCTTCTGCTAGCTTTTGAATGTGTTTGCTCTTGCTTTTCTAGTTCTTTTAATTGTGATGTTAGGGTGTCAATTTTGGATCTTTCCTGCTTTCTCTTGTGGGCATTTAGTGCTATAAATTTCCCTCTACACACTGCTTTGAATGCATCCCAGAGATTCTGGTATGTTGTGTCTTTGTTCTCGTTGGTTTCAAAGAACATCTTTATTTCTGCCTTCATTTTGTTATGTACCCAGTAGTCATTCAGGAGCAGGTTGTTCAGTTTCCATGTCGTTAAACAGTTTTGAGTGAGATTCTTAATCCTGAGTTCTAGCTTGATTGCACTGTGATCTGAGAGATAGTTTGTTATAATTTCTGTTCTTTTACATTTACTGAGGAGAGCTTTACTTCCAAGTATGTGGTCAACTTTGGAACTGGTGTGGTGTGGTGCTGAAAAAAATGTATATTCTGTTGATTTGGGGTGGAGAGTTCTGTAGATGTCTATTAGGTCCGCTTGGTGCAGAGCTGAGTTCAATTCCTTGGTATCCTTGTTGACTTTCTGTCTCGTTGATCTGTCTAATGTTGACAGTGGGGTGTTAAAGTCTCCCATTATTAATGTATGGGAGTCTAAGTCTCTTTATAGGTCACTGAGGACTTGCTTTATGAATCTGGTTGCTCCTGTATTGGGTGCATATATATTTAGGATAGTTAGCTCTTCTTGTTGAATTGATCCCTTTACCATTATGTAATGGCCTTCTTTGTCTCTTTTGATCTTTGTTGGTTTAAAGTCTGTTTTATCAGAGACTAGGATTGCAACCCCTGCCTTTTTTTGTTTTCCATTTGCTTGGTAGATCTTCCTCCATCCTTTTATTTTGAGCCTATGTGTGTCTCTGCACATGAGATAGGTTTCCTGAATACAGCACACTGATGGGTCTTGACTCTTTATCCAATTTGCCAGTCTATGTCTTTTAATTGGAGCATTTAGTCCATTTACATTTAAAGTTAATATTGTTATGTGTGAATTTGATCTTGTCATTATGATGTTAGCTGGCTATTTTGCTCGTTAGTTGATGCAGTCTCTTCCTAGTCTTGATGGTCTTTACATTTTGGCATGATTTTGCAGCGGCTGGTACCAGTTGTGCCTTTCCATGTTTAGCGCTTCCTTCAGGAGCTCTTTTAGGGCAGGCCTGGTGGTGACAAACTCTCTCAGCATTTGCTTGTCTGTAAAGTATTTTATTTCTCCTTCACTTATGAAGCTTAGTTTGGCTGGATATGAAATTCTGGGTTGAAAATTCTTTTCTTTAAGAATGTTGAATATTGGCCCCCACTCTCTTCTGGCTTGTAGAGTTTCTGCCGAGAGATCCACTGTTAGTCTGATGGGCTTCCCTTTCAGGGTAACCCGACCTTTCTCTCTTGCTGCCCTTAACATTTTTTCCTTCATTTCAACTTTGGTGAATCTGACAATTATGTGTCTTGTAGTTGCACTTCTCGAGGAGTATCTTTGTGGCGTTCTCTGTATTTCCTGAATCTGAATGTTGGCCTGCCTTGCTAGATTGGGGAAGTTCTCCTGGATAATATCCTGCAGAGTGTTTTCCAACTTGGTTCCATTCTCCCTGTCACTTTCAGGTACACCAATCAGACGTAGATTTGGTCTTTTCACATAGTCCTATATTTCTTGGAGGCTTTGCTCGTTTCTTTTTATTCTTTTTTCTCTAAACTTCCCTTCTTGCTTCATTTCATTCATTTCATCTTCCATTGCTGATACCCTTTCTTCCATTTGATCGCATCGGCTCCTGAGGCTTCTGCTTTCTTCATGTAGTTCTCAAGCCTTGGTTTTCAGCTCCATCAGCTCCTTTAAGCACTTCTCTGTATTGGTTATTCTAGTTATACATTCTTCTAAATGTTTTTCAAAGTTTTCAACTTCTTTGCCTTTGGTTTGAATATCCTCCCATAGCTCAGAGTAATTTGATCGTCTGAAGCCTTCTCTCAGCTCATCAAAGTCATTCTCCATCCAGCTTTGTTCCCTTGCTGGTGAGGAACTGCATTCCTTTGGAGCAGGAGAGGTACTCTGCTTTTTAGAGTTTCCAGTTTTTCTGCTCTGTTTTTTCCCCATCTTTGTGGTTTTATCTACTTTTGGTCTTTGATGATGGTGATGTACAGATAGGTTTTTGGTGTGGATGTCCTTTCTGTTTGTTAGTTTTCCTTCTAACAGACAGGACCCTCAGCTGTAGGTCTGTTGGAGTACCTGGCTGGCCGTGTGAGGTGTCAGTCTGCCCCTGCTGGGGGGTGCCTCCCAGTTAGGCTGCTCGGGGGTCAGGGGTCAAGGACCCACTTGAGGAGGCAGTCTGCCCGTTCTCAGATCTCCAGCTGTGTGCTGGGAGAACCACTGCTCTCTTCAAAGCTGTCAGACAGGGACATTTAAATCTGCAGAGGTTACTGCTGTCTGTTTGTCTGTGCCCTGCCCCCAGAGGTGGAGCCTACAGAGGCAGGCAGGTCTCCTTGAGCTGTGGTGGGCTCCACCCAGTTCGAGCTTCAGGGCTGCTTTGTTTACCTAAGTGAGCCTGGGCAATGGCAGGCGCCCCTCCCCCAGCCTCGCTGCCGCCTTGCAGTTTGATCTCAGACTGCTGTGCTAGCAATCAGGGAGACTCCGTGGGCGTAGGACCCTGTGAGCCAGGTGCGGGATATTAATCTCCTGTTGCGCCGTTTTTCAAGCCGGTCGGAAAAGCGCAGTATTTGGGTGGAAGTGACCAGATTTTCCAGGTGCCATCTGTCACCCCTTTCTTTGACTAGGAGAGGGAACTCCCTGACCCCTTGCGCTTCCTGAGTGAGGCAATGCCTCGCCCTTCTTTGGCTTGTGCAGGGTGCGCGCACCCACTGACCTGCGCCCACTGTCTGGCACTCCCTAGTGAGGTGAACCCGGTACCTCAGATGGAAATGCAGAAATCATCCGTCTTCTGCGTCGCTCACGCTGGGAGCTGTAGATCGGAGCTGTTACTATTCGGCCATCTTGGCTCCTCTCCTTCTTTTTATTTCTTAAGAGATGGAATTTCACTCTGTTGCCTGTAGAAGTTTGGGTTTTTCCTTCCATTATTTTCTATTTATTCATTTAATCTACTATTTTTTAATTCTTAATTTTTGTGGGTACATGGTAGGTGTGTATATTTATGGGTTATGTGAAATATTTTGATACAGACACACAATGCACAATAATCACATTAGGTAAATAGGGAGCCAATCACCTCAAATGTCCTTTGTGTTTCAAACAATCCAGTTATACTCTTTTAGTTATTTTAAAATGGGCCATGAAAAATTTTTTTTACTGTAGTCTATACTATAGATTTTTGATTTTTTTTTTTTTTTACTAAGTGAGAACATGTCATGTTTGGCTGTCTGTGCCTGGCTTATTCCACTTAGCATAGTGACTTCCAGTTCTATCTATGTTGTTGCAAATGACAGGATCTCATTCTCTTTTCATTGCTGAACAGTACTGCATTGTGTATAAGTACAACATTGTCTTTATCCATTTATCTGTTGATGAACACTTAGGTTGCTTCCAAATCTTAGGTATTGTGAACAGTGCTGCAACAAACATGGGAGTGCAGATGTCTCTTCAACATACTGATTTCCTTTCTTTTGGGCATATACCCAGCAGTGGGATTATTAGATCATATGATAGCTCTATTTGTAGTTTTCTGAGGAACCTCCAAACTGTTCACTATAGTGGTTGCACTAATGTTCATTCCCACCAACATTTTACAAGGATTCCCTTTTCTCCATATCCTTGCCAGCATTTGTTATTGCCTGTTTTGGATATAATCTATTTTAACTAGGGTGAGATGATATCCCATTGTGGTTTTGATTTGCATTTCTCTGATGATCAGTGATGAGCACCTTTTTATATATATCTTTTTGCCATTTGAATGTCTTCTTTTGAGAAATATCTGTTTAGATCTTTTGCCCATTTAAAAATCAGATTATTAGAGTTTTTCCATAGAGTTGTTTGAGCTCCTTGCATATTCTTGTTATTAATCCTTTGTCAGATGGGTAGTTTCCAAATCTTTTTTTTTTCACTATTTGGGTGCCTCTTCACTTTGTTGTTTCTTTTGCTGAGCAGAAGCTTTTTAACTTGATGTGATCCCATTTGTCAATTTTGCTTTGGTTGCCTGTGTCTGCAGGGTATTGCTCAAGAAGTCTTTGCCCATTCCAATGTCCTGGAGAGTTTCTCCAATGTTTTCTTGTAGTAGTTTCATAGTTTGAGGTCTTAGATTTAAGTCAGTAATCCATTTTGATTTGATTTTTTATATGGCAAGAGATAGGGGTCTCATTTTGTTCTTCTGGATATGGAGATCTAGTTTTCTGAGTATCATTTATTGAGGAGATTGTCCTTTCCCCAATGTATAATCTTTGAATCTTTGTAGAAAATGAGTTCACTGTAGATATATGGATGTATTTCTGGGTTCTGTGTTCTATTCCGCTGATCTATGTTTCTGTTTTTCTGCCAGTATCATGCTGTTTTGGTTACTATAGCTCTGTAGCATAACTTGAAGTCAGATAATGTGATTCCTTCAGTTTTGTTCTTTTTGCTTAGAATAGCTTTGGCTATTTTGGGTCTTTTGTGGTTCTGTATATGTTTTAGAATTTTTTTTCTATTTCTATGAAGAATGTCCTTGGTATTTTGATAGAAATTGCATTAAATCTGTAGATTGCTTTAGGTAGTATGGACATTTTAACAATATTAATTGTTCCAACCTATGAACATAAATATCCTTCCTTTTTTGTGTCCACTTCAAATTCTTGCATCAATGTTTTATAGCTTTTATTGTAGAGAAGTTTTACTTCTTTGGTTAAGTTAATTTCTAGGTATCTTATTTGTAGCTATTGCAAATAGAGTTATTTTCTTGATTTCTTTTTCATATTGCTTGCAGCTGTCATATAAAAATGCTACTGATTTTCGTTTGTTGATTTTTGTATCCTGCAACTTTACTGAATTTGTTTATTAGTTCTAATAGCTGTTAGATGGAGCCTTTAGGTTTTTCCAAATAGAAGATCATACTGTCTGCAAACAAGAAGAATTTGACTTCTTTTCCAATTTGGATACCCTTTGTTTCTCTCTCTTGTCTGATTGCTCTAGCTAGGATGTCCAGTATTATGTTGAATAACAGTGGTGACAGTGGGCATCCTTGTTATGTTCCAGATCTTACATGAAAGGCTTTCCATTTTTCCCTATTCGGTATCATACTAGCTGTGATTGTATCATATACAGCTTTTATTATGTTGAGGCATGTTACTTCTAAATCCAGTCTTTCCAGTGTTTTTATTATAATGGGATGTTGAATTTTATCAAATGCGCTTTCAGGATCAATTGAAATTACCATATGGTATTTGTCCTTCATTCTGTTGATATATCACATTGATTGATTTGCATATGTTGAACCATTCTTGCACCCCTGGGATAAATCCCACTTTTTAATGTATTGTTGAATTCAGTTTGCTAGTTTGTGGTACTAGCAGTACTAAGCAGTTTTGGCAGTACTAAGAAGTACTGGCAGTATTAAGAGGGAAATTTATAGCTATAAGTGTCTACATTTAAAAAGAAGAAAAACTTCAAATAAACAACCTAATGATGCATCTTAAAGAACTAGAAAAGCAGCCAGGTGCAGTGGCTCATGCCTGTAATCCCAGCACTTTGGGAGGCTGAGGTGGATGGATCACTTGAGGTCAGGAGTTCGAGATCAGCCTGACCAACATGGAGAAACCCCGTCTCTCCTAAAAATACAAAATTAGCCAGGCACGGTGGCACGTGCCTATAATCCCAGCTACTCAGGAGGCTGAGGCAGGATAATCGCTTGAACCTGGGAGGCAGAGGTTGCAGTGAACCAAGATCATGCCACTGCACTGCAGCCTGAGCAACAGAGTGAGACTCTGCCTCAAAAAAATAAAATAAATATTTCCAGAAAATAAATTTCTTGGACATATACTACATGTGTGCCTTTTCCACATATACAAATGGGAATATATTATTCATATTGTTAAGCTGATTTGTTTTCCACCTAATTCACCCTGGAGGCCTTCTCCAGTCAACCCATATGTACCTACTTTAATGGCTATTTTGCAATCTACTGTGTGATTGTACCATAACTAAATCCATTACTTTTGCACCTTTTCACTTTTCCCCATTTTTTAAAAACTATTAAAAGTAATACACTGGGCATGGTGGCTCACACCTATAATTTCAGTGCTTTAGGAGGTAGAGGCAGGAGGATTGCTTGAGGCCAGGAATTCAAGACCAGCCTGGGCAATATAGCAAGACACTGTCTCCACAAAAAATAAGAAAAAATAATTTTAAGAGAAAAAGGTAGTGTTGTAGTCACTTTCATATGTGAATAAGTCTGTAGAAAGATTTCTAACAGTGAAACTGAGGCTTAAAGTATGTACGTTTGAAGTTTTTATGGATATTAATACATTTCTCTTTAAACTATTGCAACAATTTAGTTTCATTGTTAGTATATGATAATACCTGTTGGGTTTTTTTCCCTCATCCTCACTAACACTGGGTGTTATCAAACTTTAAAATTTTTGCCCATCTCATAAGTGAGCACCACAAATAATTTTTCTAGAAATAACTCAAAGAAACTTTCTTGGTTTCTGACCAAATGCCTTTATTTTCAGTGTATTTTCTTGAGCATCTTCTCAAAACATTTTACCTTTAGATTTTTCTGATTATTTTAATTCTATGAATTTTCACCTCTGAATCAACATGTAGTCCATTATACAGAGATACCAAAAAAAAAATTCAAAAGCAGGATTTTGACCCATTTTACTGTAGGTAAACTCCCTCTTATCAATGAGTTTGAGATACCTTAAGTTGTCATTTTCAGTGTGTGTTACTCACTACAGTGAGATTCAATGTCAGAAAAAAAAATTCTGCTTTCAGAAACAGACAGTAAATATGGGATAGACATTAATTCCTAGGACAGGAGATAACAAGGCAAAGCCTTCCAGATACTGGTGTTGTTCCTTAAGGATTTTATATTTTCTCTTCAGAGTTTTTAAATAGATAAGGTTTTAATATTGTATTCTACTTTTTCTTAGAGGAAAGACCTGGATTTCTGACAGCAAAAATACTTCTTATATTTGCATAACTCAAAATCTTTCCCATTACAAAATATATTAAGACTGGAAGACATTGAAAGGGTCAAGAAGAAAAAAAACTATGGAAAATCAAGAGAAAAAAAGAAAGATAGCTAACATTATTCAGAACACCTATTATTTCTCAAATGCTTTACATACATTATCTCTTGGAGTCTTCACAACACTTCATGAGCTAAATCTCCTTTTATATTTTTTAATTAAATTTTGGTGATGGGGCCTCACTATGTTGCCCAGGCTGGTTTTGAACTCCTGGACTCAGGCTCTCCTCCTACCTCAGCATCCCAAAGTGCTGGGATTACAGCATCCCAAAGTGCAGTGAGCCACTGCATTCAGCTCCCATGAGATAAGTTTTACTGTTCAGGTATTAGTTTGCTAGGACTTCCATAACAGGGTACCATAGATTGGGTGGTTTAATCAACAGAAATTTATTGTCTCACTGTTCTAGAGATTAAAAGTCCAACATCAAGGTGTCAGCAGGGTTGGTGTCTTTCCCCTTGGCTTATAGATGACTGCCTTTCTCCCTGTGTCTTCACACAGACTTCCCTCTATACCTGCTTGTGCCCAATTTTCTTGTAAGGACACTCATCATATCGGTAGGGCCCACCCTATTGACCTTGTTTTAGTTTAATTACTACTGTAAAGACCTCAATCTCTAAATGTAGTCACATCTGAGGTCCTGGGGGTTAGGACTCCAGCATCTGATTTGGAGATGACACAATACAGCCCATAATAGTTCACATTTGGATTCATTTTGTAGATAAGAACATGGGGGCTCAGAGAAGTTAAATTGTGCCTCGAAAGTTATTCTGCTGGTAACTGTCAGGGCTGAGATTGGAATTCAGGACATCCTATCACCTTTCTTCAGAATTAAACTTTGTCTTCTAAAGGCAGTCATGAAGTATAAAAAGAATAAAGGGTCTAAAGTTCTAAAATGAGTTAATAAAAAGACAAATGATTTCAAATATGAATATTATTTCATGACTGTATCAGTCATAATTATTAGTTGCAAACAACAGAAAAATCTGTCTGGGTTAACTTAAGCAGAAAATAAATTTAGTAGAATATTGGATAGCTGACAGACCTAATGGGGAAGTTAAGAAATAAGGATTGGAAAATAGAGCAGAACCAAAGAAAGCTAAACAGCCAGAACAATGACCAAATTATGCCCAGTCAAGTTGGTACAGGCACTGTGGCCACTAAACACTACAAACCTTTGATGCCCTTGTCTCTATAACCCAGGGTGGATTCAGATCTGCTTCTTTTTATCACTGCTTCAGACACAGTCCCAAGCTGAGGTATCTGGTTAGCCCACCCTTTGGCCATACCTGTTCTCTGGCTGCCAGGGAGCTGGAAGCAGGAAAATCTACCATTTCAGCTTCTAGACTAGGTATTAAAGATAGGAAGAGTTTTTGGATATGAGGCAGCGTAAATGTAAACAGCATAAATGGGACTCAAACTACACAGTTTTAGTAATGATCAAAATGGACCATAAACCAAATATTTGTTATAAGCATTCCACAAAAAAAAAAGAGTGCCAGGTTTGATCTTGGTAGATGACACTAACTACATTTCCAAAAATCAGAGCATAAATATGAGCTATGAGCTTGAAGAGAGAGTGTGATGTGGAGGCCAGCAGGCCTGTATTTTTAGAAAGTATATTCAATTTATATTCTCATGTCTGTACACCTATCTGATCTAACACTCCAGAAATACATATTTTGGAAGCCATGTATAATGCCATGAAAAGTGCAATCTGTCTTTAAAAACCAGAGGTTCATTCACTGACAAGCATTTATTCAATATACATGCTAAGCACTAGAAATAAAACTATCAGCATTATATAGCCTTTGCTTGGGGAGAGTTTACTATAATGTGAGGTGGAACATTCAAGTGTTACAGATGAGGTCCAAATGAAGGATTTGGGGAGGTCACCAGAGGGAAAGGACTTGTGAGTGGCAGGAACTGTATTGGAAAGGCAGTTTTTGAATGGGTTCTTTCACTCCAGTATATACATCAAGGCTATGGAAAGAGATAGGGCTTACCAATGCTATAGACTGAATATTTATGTCTTTCCAAAATTCACAGTTTGAAACCTAAGCCCCAGTATGAGGCTATTTGGAAGTGGGGCCTTTAGGAAGTGATTAGGTCACAAGGATGAAGCCCTCATGAATGACATTAGTGCCCTTATAAAGAGACTCCAGAGAACTCTCCTGCCTCCTTCCACCATATGAGGTTACAGTGAGAAGATGGCCATCTTTGAATGAGAAAAGAAACCCTCACCAGACACTGAATCTGCCAGCACATTGATCTTGGACTTCACAGCCTCCAGAACTGTGAGGAATAAATTTCTGTTGTTTCTAGGGCACCTGGTATGTGGTATTTTTGTTATACCAGCTGAAACAGAGTAAGACAACCTCTTTTACCACACAAAAATGTTCAGAATATTCCACCTTAGGATTTTATGATATCTTGAACAGTGAATCATAGACAACTGTCAGTTTTTTGAAGGCTGGAAACAGGTCTAACTCAAAATCTCACAAGAATCTCAGACATAGTTTGTACTTGGAAAACATTTTTCCAGCCAAATGGAACAAGAATATGCTCTTCCCAGCTTTGGAGCTCAGTTTTCTTCACTATTAAATTAAAAATATAGACTAAACTAGGTGATTTCTGAGGTCCTTGCTGGTGCTATAATTCTATGACTCCAACTTACATACCTTATTGAATATTCAATTGTAAAGTTCAAGTCATTCAAATTTTTGCAAATTAATTTATTATAAAATTGTGGATCCCAGCTGTTGAGATTTTGAGGGCAGCCAACTTCCCAGTCTGATGGGAACAGTCAATTCAGTTAAAATGCTTACTTTTATGACCTCAGGCAGTTACAAATCTCATTGACTGATCTTTAGTGAATCAAAGGCACAGGTTCATCAATCTGTCTAATCACAGGAAAAACAAATTATGGTAAACATGTGCCTTGAGATCATTTATGAAAAAGCACTTTGCAACTATAATGTGCTACCAGAATGTGATTTACCACATTATTGCTAATAGGTAGGACGCTATAGAAGAAATCTGGGATAATATAAAGCAAACTGTTATCAGTGTTTATAACCAAAAGGTGAGATTAAAAGACACTGTCTTACATTTTCATTTCCATCATGTTTGAATTTAAAACAATGAACTTATATTGTATATCAGGAAAACCAGTTAAGGGAAAAGATAAGTCATGTGACTTATTCTGTATGTAGAATTATTCTGCAGTAATTGTAACAACGCTTTGTCCCTGGGCTGGGAGTCATCTGGTGTCCTGATGCTGCCATATGCTAGCTGGATGACAATAACCCAGCCACCTAACATCGCAAAGATTGTTCCTTTTTGTGTGAAATAGGGGTAGAGTTGTCTAATTCCTAGAGCCAGATAGAGAAGAGATGCATCTGAAAATACAATAGCCTAAATAAATTCAAGGAAGTAGTATTATCTTACTGGATATTTCCAGCAACCATGTTACTTTTGGCTGGATTTCGTATTTTCCAATTTATGAATGACACAACAAAGAGCTAGGTAGGTTAAGTAAATGGTTTCAGACAATAAGCCCAGTTAGCCCAGAGGTTTATTTTCGATTTGTGTAGAAAATGAACGTTTTATGCATATGTTTGTTTGCCCAGGGCTAGGGTATTACTTGCATATGATGTTCTTATATAATTAAAAAAAAAGAATACAACCTTCAAAGAAGAAAATCTCAGCTAACAAATCTATCATTAACAAAATAGCTTTCATCATCTTGGGCAGCAGTGAAGAAAGAACCATGAATCCGTGCCCTATTGAAGCCTGCCAAATGTAATTTTCCTCAGCTTTATTTATCTCTTTAAAGCAATTAAATAGGAGGCAGAAAAGATGAAAGAAAAAAAATAACTCATTTCAGACTAAAGCAAGCTATATTTGTTGCAGTGTCTCTTCCCTTCCCCCAAATCCCACTTCAGCTGCAGCCTGTAGAAATTCTGGTGAATACTCACCATGTGGAGGCTGTGTCTCACATTTCACAGTTTCTAAAATGACAAATAGTGCACAGGTTGTCACTGTGAATGGCAGATCGAAAGACCTGGGGCTCAGCTGTCTCCATCATTCAGAAAGGAATTGTTGAGAGTTATTTCTATACCAATCTAGGCAGGCCTGGCTGGCTCTGCCACCTGCCAGCTGTTTTACTTTGCATTTGACTTGTTTGAGCCTCTATTTTCTCATTGGTAGAATAAATATATTTATATCTACTTCATAGAGTTGTTGTAAGAATTAAATGAGATAAAATATATAGGATTAAATGAAATTAAGAGGAAAGTACTAGCAGGGAATTTGGCATATGATAGGTGCTCAAAAGCTACTTGCTGCCTGTGGTACAAGGGCTAAGTGCCTGGACTCTGAAACAGGCAGCCTGAGTTTGAACCCTGGTTCTGCCATTTACCAGTGTACACTTGACCAAGTCATTTGTCCCTCTGCGCTGCCTCTATACAAGTATGTATAATGATAGTGCCTAGAGTTGGTTCTGGGCAAGATGGCTAAATAAAAACAGCTCCAGTCTGCAGCTCCCAGCAAGACCAACGCAGAAGGCAGGTGTCTGCATTTCCAACTGAGGTAGTCTGTTCATCTCATTGGGACTGGTTAGACAGTGGGTGCAGCCCATGGAGGGCAAGAAGAAGCAGGGTGGGGTGTTGCCTCACCCAAGAAGTGCAAGGGGTCATGGAACTCTCTCCCCTAGCCAAGGGAAGCCGTGAGGAACTCTGCCATGAGGGATGGCACTATCCAGCCCAGATATGATGCTTTTCCCATGGTTTTTGCAAACCCGCAGACCAGGAGATTCCCTTGGGTGCCTATATCACCAGGGCCCTGGGTTTCAAGCACAAAACTGGGGGGCCATTTGAGCAGACACTGAGCTAGCTGCAGGAGTTTTTTTTCATACCCCAGTGGCGCCTGGAACCCCAGCAAGACAGAACCGTTCACTCCCTTGGAAAGGGGGCTGAAGCCAGGGAGCCAGCACCATGGGGCCCAGCAAGCTAAGATCCACTGGCTTGAAGTTCTCGCTGCCAGCACAGCAGTCTGAAGCCAACCTGGGATGCTCAATCTGTGGGGAGGTGGGGGGGGGGCGTAGGGGAGACTGCTATTATTTAGGCTTGACTAGGAAGTTTTCCCCTCACAGTGTAAACAAAGCCACAGGGAAATTCGGACTGGGCGGAGCCCACCACAGCTCAGCAAAGCCACTGTAGCCAGACTGCCTTTCTAGATTCCTCCTCTCTAGGCAGGGCATCTCTGAAAGAAAGGCAGCAGCCTCAGTCAGGAGCTTACAGATAAAACTCCCATATCCCTGGGACAGAGCACCTGGGGGAAGGGGCAGCTGTGGGCACAACTTGAGCAGACTTAAACATTCCTGCCTGCTGGCTCTGAAGAGAGCAGCAGATCTCCCAGAAAATTGCTTGAGCTCTACTAAGGGACAGACTGACTCCTTAAGTGGGTCTCTGACCCCCATGCCTCCTGATTGGGAGTCACCTCCCAGCAGGGGTCGACAGACACCTCATACAGGAGAGCACCGGCTGGCATCTGGTGGGTGCCCCTCTGGGACGAAGCTTCCACAGGAAGGAGCAGGCAGCAATCTCTGCTGTTCTGCAGCCTCCACTGGTGTTACCCAGGCAAACAGAGTCTGGATTGGACCTCCAGCAAACTCCAGCAGACCTGCAGCAGAGGGGCCTGTTAGAAGGAAAACTAACAAACAGAAAGCAATAACATCAACATCAACAAAAAGGAGGCCCATGCAAAAACCCCATCGAAAGGTACTCAGCATCAAAAATCAAAGGTAGATAAATCCACAAAGATAAGGGAAAAAAACAGCTCAAAAATGGTGACAATTCCAAAACCAAGAATGCCTCTTCTCCACCAAAGGACCACAACTCCTCACCAGCAAGGGAACAAAACTGGATGGAGAATGAGTTTGACAAATTGACAGAAGTAGGCTTCAGAAGGTGGGTAATAACAAACAGCTCTGAGCTAAAGGAGCATGTTCTAACCCAGTGCAAGGCAGCTAAGAACCTTGATAAAAGGTTACAGGAACTGGTAACTGGAATAACCAGTTTAGAGAAGAACATAAATGACCTGATGGAGCTGAAAACACAGCACGAGAACTTCATGAAGCATACACAAGTATCAATAGCTAAATTGATTAAGCGGAAGAAAGGATATCAGAGATTGAAGATCAACTTAATGAAATACAGCATGAAGACAAGATTGGAGAAAAAAGAATGAAAAGGGACAAACAAAGCCTCCAAGAAATCTGGGACTATGTGAAAATACCAAACCTATGTTTGATTGGTGTACCTGAAAATGACGGGGAGAATGGAACCAAGTTAGAAAACACCCTTCAGGATATTATCCAGGAGAACTTCCCCAACCTAGCAAGACAGGCCAACATTCAAATTCAAGAAATACAGAGAACACCACTAAGATACTCCTCAAGAAGAGCAACCACAAGACACATAATCATCACATTCACCAAGGGTGAAACAAAGGAAAAAATATTAAGGGCAGCCAGAGAGAAAGGTCGGGTTACCCACAGAGGAAAGGCTATCAGATTAACAGCAGATGTCTCAGCAGAAACCCTACAAGCCAGAAGAGAGTGGGGGCCAATATTCAACATTCTTAAAGAAAAGAATTTTCAACCCAGAATTTCATATCCAGCCAAATTAAGCTGCATAAACAAAGGAGAAATAAAATCCTTTACAGACAAGCAAATGCTGAGGGATTTTTGTCACCAACAGGCCTGCCTTACAAGAGCTCCTGAAGGAAGCACTAAATATGGAAATGAAAAAATGGTACCAGCCACTGCAAAAATATACCAAAATATAAAGTCCAAAGACACTATGAAGAAACTGCATCAACTAATGGGCAAAATAACCAGCTAGCATCATGATGACAGGATCAAATTCACACATAACAATATTAATCTTAAATGTCAGTGGGCTAAATGCCCCAATTAAAAGACACAGACTGGCAAATTGGATAGAGTCAAGACCCACTGGTGTGCTGTATTCAGCAGACCCATCTCACATGCAGAGACACACATAGGCTCAAAATAAAGGCGTGGAGGAATATTTACCAAGCAAATGAAAAGCAAAAAAAGGAGGGGTTGCAATCCTAGTCTCTGAGAAAACAGATTTTAAACAAAGATCAAAAAAGAGAAAGAAGGACATTACATAATGGTAAAAGGATCAATGTAACAAGAAGAGCTAACCTAAATATATATGCACCCAATACAGGAGCACCCAGATTCATAAAGCAAGTTCTTAGAGACCTACAAAGAGACTTAGACTCCCATACAGTAATAATGGGAGACTTTAACACCCCACTGTCAATATTAGACAGATTGAGACAAAAAATTAACAAGGATATTCAGGACTCGATCTCAGCTCTAGACCAAGCTGACCTAATAGACATCTACAGAACTCTCCACCCCAAATCAACAGAATATACATTCTTCTCAGCACCACATCACACTTATTCTAAAACTGACCACATAATTGGAAGTAAAACACTCCTCAGCAAATATAAAAGACCTGAAATCATAACAGTCTCTGAGAACACAGTGCAATCAAAGTAGAACTCAGGATTAAGAAACTCACTCAAAAACCACACAACTACATGGAAACTGAACAGCCTGCCACTGAATGATGACTGGGTAAATAACAAAATGAAGGCAGAAATAAGTAAGTTCTTTGAAACTAATGAGAACAAAACCAATAAGAACAAAGATACAACACAAAGAATCTCTGGGACACAGCTAAAGCAGTGTCTAGAGGGAGATTTATAGCACTACATGCCCACAGGAGAAAGTGGGAAAGATCTAAAATTGACACCCTAATATCACAATTAAAAGAACTAGAAAAGCAAGAGAAAACAAATTCAAAAGCTAGCAGAAGACAAATAATTAAGGTCAGAGAGGAACTGAAGGAGATAGAGACATGAACAACCCTTCAAAAAATCAGTGAATCCAGGAGCTGGTTTTTTGAAAAGATTAACAAAATAGACTGCTAGCCAGACTAATAAAGAATAAAAGAGAAGAATCAAATAGACACAATAAAAAAAGATAAAGGAGATATCACCACTGATCCCACAGAAATACAAACTACCATCAGAGAATATTATAAACACCTCTTCACAAATAAACTAGAAAATCTAGAAGAAATGGATAAATTCCTGGACACATACACCCTCCCAAAACTAAACCAGGAAGAACTTGAATCCCTGAATATACTAATAACAAGTTCTAAAATTGAGGCAGTAGTTAATAGCCTACTAAGTAAAAAAAAAAGCCCAGGTCCAAACAGATTCACAACCGAATTCTACCAGAGGTAGAAAGAGGGGCTGGTACCATTCCTTCTGAAATTATTCCAAACAATAGAAAAAGAATGACTCCTCCCTAACTCATTTTATGAAGCCAGTATCATCCTGATACCAAAACCTGGCTGAGACACAACAAAAAAAGAAAATTTTAGGCCAATATCCCTGATGAACATCAATGTGAAAATCCTCAATAAAATACTGGTAAACCAAATCCAGCAGCACATCAAAAAGCTTATCCACCACAATCAAGTCGGCTTCATCTCTATGCAAGGCTGGTTCAACATATGCAAATCAATAAATATAATCCATAACATAAAAAGAACCAATGACAAAAACTACATGATTATCTCAATAGATGCAGAAAAGGCCTTTGACAAAATTCAACACCCCTTCATGGGTGTTGCCCAAGCTAGCCCTCCAGCCATCATCATGCTAATTCCAGACTGCAGATGTCTAAGGCACTCCTTGGCTCCCACAAGCTCTCTTCTAGTGCCTTATCTCCCTCTGGTTGCCCCTCGACTCCCTACTTCCCCAGTTTCCCTCATTACCCCCACACCTTCCACCCTCTCCTTCACCCTCAAAAATACTTCATGAAGTTTAGATAAATCAACAATCAGAAATGTATAGCATTAAATTTTATAATAAGGGAGAATATTTAATTAACAAAATGTCTGATTTTAGAATTATAAAAGGTGCAACAAAGATTATTAGCAGATTTCTCGGCAGAAACCATAGAAGCTGGGAGAACATGGAATGATATAGTGAAAGTGCTGCAAGAGGGGGGAAAAAAAACCTGCTTGCCAAAAATACTGTACTTAGCAGAGTGATCCTTCAGAAATGAAGGAGAAATAAAGTCCTTCCCATATAAGCACAAGCTGAGGGAATTCATCACAACTAGACTGGCGAAGATCTTAAGTAACCAATAACATTGCACCACAAGGAACTAAGAAAAAAGGGCAAACCAAACACAAAATTAGTAAAAAGAAGGAAATAATGATCAGAGCATAAATTAATGAAAGACCAAAAGAAATAGAAAAATCAACAAAATGAGCAGTTGGGTTTTTGAAAAGATAAAGAAAGTGAACAAGCCTTTAGGTAGACTAAGTAAAACAGAAGACTCAAAATCAGATGAAAAAGGACACAATATGGCTGGGTGCAGTGGCTCACACCTGTAATCCCAGTACTTTGGGAGGCTGAGGTGGGCAGATCACCTGAGGTCAGGAGTTCAAGACCAGCTGGGCCAACATGGTGAAACTCCGTCTCTGCAAAAATGCAAAAATAAAATTAGCCAGGCATGATGGCAGATGCCTGTAATCCCAGCTACTCGGGAGGCTGAGGCAGGGGAATTGCTTGAACCCAGAAGGCGAAGGTTGTGGTGAGCTGAGATCATGCCATTGCACTCCAATCTGGGCAACAAGAGCGAAACTCCATCTCAAAAAAAAAAAAAGACAAAAGAAACAATTGAAAACATAGAAATACAAAAAATTATGAGAGACTATCATGAAAAATTATACTCTAACAAATTGGATAACCTAGAAAAAAATAGATGAATTTCTGAACACACACAACCTACCAAAATTGACTCATGAAAAATAGATAATTTTAACAGACCATAATGAGTGAAAAAATTGAATCAGTGATAAAGTCTCCCGTCAAAGAGAAGCCCAGGACCTGATGGCTTCTTCTTCTCAAACTATTCCAGAAAACTGAGGAAGAAGGAATACTTCAAAACTCATTTAATAAAGCCAGCATTACCCCAATACCAGAATCAGACAAGGACACAACAAAAAAAGAAAACTACGGGCCAGTATCACTGATGCATATAGATGCAAAAATCTTCAACAAAAAACTAGCAAAGAGAATTCATCAGCACAATTTCAAAGATGATTCACTGTGATCAAGTGGGATTCATCCCAGGAATGCAAGGATGATTTAACATATGCCAAGCAGTAAATGTAATACATTACATTAACAGAAAGCAGGGCAAAAAATATATGATTATTTCAACAGATGCAGAAAAAGGATTTGACAAAATGCAACATTCTGTCATGATAAATATTCTCAAGAAATTAGGTATGGAAGGTCTGTATCTCAACACAATAAAGGCCATAATGACAAACCCATAGCTAACATTGTATAGAACAAAGAAAAGCTGAAAACTTTTCCTCTAAGATGCAGAACAAGACAAGAATGTTTCTTGTCTAAAAAAATCTAGACAATCTGAAGAAGTTTATCTCATATAGGTAGTGAATAGAATGGTGGTTACCAGAGACTGGGGAGAGTGGGATAGGGAGCAGTTGGTTAATGGGTACAAAATTATATTTAGAAAGGAAAAATAAGTTATAGTGTCTTATTGCACAGTATGGTGACTATAGTCAACAATAAGGTAAGGTATTGTATATCTCAAAATAGGTAGTAAAGAGGATTTTGAATGTTCCAACCACAAAGAAATAATAAATATTTGAGAGGGTGGATATGCTAACAATGTTGATTTGATCATTTCACAAGGTATGCATGTATTGAAACATCACATTGTACCCACAATATGTACAATTATTTATCAATTAAAAATAAACAAAAAAGCACACAGATAATAAATAATTTATGTGGAAGCACTTAGTAGAATGCAGCAGAATGTATGAGGTAGTGATTATTATGTTAAGTGCAAGAACTGAAGTGGGAGCTAAATGATGAGAACACATGGACACATAGAGGTGAGCAACACACACTGGGGCCTATTGGAGGGTAAAGAGTAGGAGGAGGGAAAGGATCAGGAAAAATAGCTAATGGGTACTAGGCTTAACACCTGGATGATAAAATAATGTGTACAGCAAACCCCCATGAATTTACCTATATAACAAACCTGCACATGTACCCCTGGAACTTAAAAGTTAAACTTTAAAAAACTGAAAATACAGAATGTCAAAAAATGATGTTCTATCTTTGTAAGTTTGGGATAATGGAAATCCACAGAGATAGAATAAATAAGGTTTCAAGATCCCTACAATCCTTATAGAGAAGCTGAGTTTTGCTTTCTTGACCAATGTCGGTGCCAACATATATGTCTGGAAGAAAGAACTGGGCAATTTGAAGCTTTCTACAAACTTGGAAGGACTTGGGGTGAGCAGAAAATTCATAGAAAAGTTGGCCAACTGCAGCTACTTTTGATCCATAAAGCCATGGATGGTCTTTGTTGAAGGGAAGCTACAGGTTGGAAGCCATTCTATAAATAAGAATATGACTTCCAGAAACCTGAGGGGCTGAGGAGTAACAGTGTGGTGCCTACAAAGTCAGCCTCAGCCACCTTCACCCAGGGAGTATGAGTGAATGTGACAAGTTGGTGGCCTGGGTGTTGGCAGAAATGACATGGCTACTTCCAGAAAGAAAACTACCTTAAGCACCAAGAGTCACAGGGGAGTCCAGCTTTCAGAATTCTACTCATGGCTCATTGCTGGAGCACAAATGACAGCACTAGCTAGCAGCTGCTAAAACCCATCTTTGTCTTCTCTGACCCTGAAATCAACCTACAAAACAGCCTTTCAGAGGGAGTACATTAAGTAGTGACGTTCACAGGCCTTGCATGCTGAGATTCCAAGTCTTATAATTGCTTAGATAGTATGATTCTGGGAGCAATAGCTCCCACATAGATAGAATTCATGGCTATCTAAATCCAGTACCACCCATAGATCTGAGCACCCAAAGGTCTGGTCTGGGCTCCGTGATTTAGAGGGCACCACTCTAGTTCTCCAATGTCCAAGCCCCTCCCCATAGGGTAAACAGCTCTCTAGATCCTGTTTGAGAAACCTCAGATTCCTGCATTCCCTGTCTTACTGCCTTCAGGGTCTGCACAGGCGTGTTCCCAGGCCCATTCTCCGGAGGACTGCACAATCAGTGTGTGCTGCCCTAGGCCTGAGGAGTGGCTAAGGGATGGCTGTTTTCAGGGAGGAGAGAATGGTAGAGCTTGGACATGCAGTAGGGATGTCCATACTCGTGTGAGAAGCCCCTCAAAGTGCTGAATGGAGCCAAGAGTGAGAAAGACAAGGAGGATTGGCTTGGTGAGGGAATGGGGGGAAGAGGAATGGATAGATATCCATTGCTTATCCATTCATTAGTTGATCGATTTTTGGCTGTTTCCACCTTTGGCTATTATAAATAATGTTACTATGAACCCTTATATACTGTTGCTTAGTGTTCCAGGGTTTCAATGAATCACACTTTATCTTTTGCTGTATTGAGGGAAACATATGTTTCTCTTGTCCTACTAACTAAAGTTTGCAATTGTAAGTATGTCCTCTTGTGCACATTTGCAAAGTTTATCTTGAGTAGCCACCTTTTAAAAATGAATGATAGTATTTTTTACTATGGTAAAATACATATAACATTTGTCATTTTAAAGTGTATAATCCAGGGAAATTACATGCAGTCATAACGTTGTGCAACAATCAGCACTATTTCAAGAGTATTTTCATCACCCCAAGGAAATCCTGTACCCATTAAGAAGTTACTCCCTATCTCTCCCTCCCCCCAGGTCCTGACAATCACTAATCTTTTTCTGTCTGCATAGATTTGCCTGTTTTGGACATTTCACAGAAGTAGAACCATACGCTATCTAGTCTTTTGTGTCTGGCTTTGTTCACTTAGCATGTTTTCAAAGTTCATCCGTGTTGTAGCATGTTACTTCCAATGTGGTATTAGTAGCTGTGGTGGACTGAATGTTTGTGTCCCCCTAAAATTCATATGTTGAAATCCTAACCTCAATGTGATGGTATTAGGAGGTGGGACCTTTGGGAGGTGATTAGATTTTGATGAATTTATGATGGTGGAGCCCCCGTGATGGGATTGGCACCCTTATAAGGAAAGAAAGGGACACCAGGTCTTCCTCTCTCTATAAAGATACAACGTGAAGGAGGCAGTCTGCAAGTCAGAAAGAGAGCCCTCACCAGGAACTGAATGGCAGGCACCTTGATCTTGGAATTCCCAGCCTCCAGAACTATAGGAAATAAATGTCTGTTGTTTAAGACATCTAGACTATGGTATTTTGTTGGAGCAACCAGAATTCACTAAGGCAGTAACTAATGAAGTATTTACACTTCATTTCTTCTTTTCCTTCTCTCTTTTTTTCCAATTAATAAACCTTATTTTTTAGAATAGTTTTAGGTTCGTGGCAAAATGTATTAGAAAGTGCAGAGCGTTCCCACACACCTCCCTTCATTCCTTTGTGGCAGAATAACATTCCATTATATGGATGTATTATATTTTGTCCATTTATCAGTTGATTGACATTTGGGCTGTTTCTGCTTTTGGCTATTATGAATGATACTGCTATGGACATTCATGTACAAGTTTTTGTGTAGACATACATTTTTATTTTTATTGAATATATACCTAGGAACAGAATTGCTGGGTCATATGGTAATGCTATGTTTAACTTTTTGAGGAACAGCCAAACTGTTTTCCAAAGTGGTTGTACCATTTTATATTCCCATCAGCAGTGTATGAAAATTCCCATTTTTCTGCACCCTTGCTAACACTTGTTATTTTCTATTAAAAAATTACTATAGCCATCCTAGTGTGTGTGAAGTATCTCATTGTAATTTTGATTTGCATTTCCCTAATAGCTAATAATTCCAAGCATCTTTTCATGTGCTTATTGGCTATTTTTGATTTTATGAGAAAAATCTATTCAAGTTATTTGTCCATTTTTTCTTTAATATTTTTATTCTTTGCAAATACTTTATAGCAATAAACATATAGAAGAAAGTCACCCACTGCCTTACTAACCCAATGCATAATAAATGTTTTTTGTTTCCAAGTTTCTCGCCTATACACATATTTAAAATTCTATTTTAAAATCATGATAAAGTGTATGTAACATAAAACTTACCATCTTGACTGTTTTTAAGTGTACAGTTCAGGGGAATTAAGTACATTCACATTGTTATACAACCATCACCATTATTCGTCTCCAGATTTTTTTCATCTTCCCAAACTGAAACTCTCTATCCATTAAAAACTGACTCCCCATTTCCTTCTCCCTGTAGCCCTTGACCATCACCATTCTACTTTGTGTCTCTATGAATTTGACTTCTTTAGATACCTCATATAAATGGAATGATACAATATTTGTCCTTTTGTGACTGGCTTATTTCACTTAGCATAATGTCTTCAAGGTTCATCCATGTTGGATCAGGTGTCAGATATTCCTTCATTTTTAAGGCTATATAATGTACCACATTTTATTAGCTAACAACAGTTCTATAATTCTACAAATTTTAGATTCTTTTGGGATTTTTTGTGTAGACACACATATCATCTGTGGATACTGACAGCATTGTTTCTTCCTATTTAAATCTCCAAGCCACTCACGGCTCCAGATTTCCTGTTCTCCTTTTCCCCATATACAGATGGCAAAGCCAAATTCTGCTAACTAACCACAGCTATGTTGTGTCTGGAGCCTTCCCCACAAACCCAACAGCTGCTCTCCTCAGTGGGAGAATCCTGTTGTAGTTGTGCTGCCATGGACAGGACCCTGCCTGGCCAGGCCCTCCCTGGCCAGGTCCTCCCTAGGGAGAGCTAGCTTTCATCTTTGGCCCCCTCTCTGCTCTCTGCACCTCAAGTTCATGCCAAACCCTGTGGCTCGCTGTTCCAGGGACACTTCCTGATTATTTCTACCTTTCCTCCTATGATCTCCCTGGCTGGAATGACCCCCATTCCACCTCCACCAGTTGAAATCCCAATGTTTCCATGGATTATGTTAAATAACATATTCTCTCTAAAGGTTTATTCAAGTTCCCTCTTGCCTCCTTAAATCTGGATGTGATCTCTCAGAAAATGGCATAATAGAAAGGAATAGAATTAGAGAAAGATGAGCTCAAATGAAATTCTATTATGTTTCTAACCCATAATAGCTCTGTGATCTGCCCAAGTTATGTGGCTCAGTTTCCTTATCTGTAGAATCAAATACTGATGCTTCCCCTAGAGGGTTTTCTTGAGGACAAATTGTATAATACAGTCAAAGGACCTGATACTAAGTAAGTGTGCAGTAAGTATTGGCTCTTTTCCTCTCAGTCTTTGCACCAGCATAATCGCTTGCACCTTCCTGAGGCACTTGCCCCACCCAGCTTTGCATCATGGACCCATGTGTGCTGGTGTGATCCTCATTCCAGGTGTGAGTGTTCTCTTTCTTCTGAAGGAAGAGAAAATAGGCCTCAGAGCCTGATGAAACTTGTTCTCATTATGGCGCACAGTTACCAGCTGTGTGACCTTAGTTTACTCATCTGGCAATGGGAACTTTCATGAGGTTTAAACTAGATAAAATATGTAAGAGATTTGCTCACTGCTTGGTACATAGTATTTGGACTATACATATTTGTTTACCTGATTTGAAATAAATAAAATTCAATAAGCTACTCCTTTCAGAGTCAAATCTGTAGTTTTATAAGCAGTACTGGGCAAGGTGTCACATCATGCACCCTCTTATCTGGGCACTGCTGATGATCTCAGCAATGCAACATCTGTGGTGGAGCTTGCCACATCTCCTAATTCCTGACTTATCTCTGGCAACTGTGGAAAGTTAAGCAGTCACTAGAATGGTTGGCAAATTATCTTCCTTCCAATAAATCCTGTCAATCACCTTCTGAATGTGCATGCTCCACACCGTGTGGAACACACTGCTGAAATTTTCTGGTTGTGGGCCTCTCCCCACAATCATGCTTCCTACAGACACTGCTAGACGTTTTTAAAAGAAGGATGATTGGGGCCAGAGGCTGGGCTTACAGAGTGAAATGGGCATATGCTGTCAGGACATGGAAATATTTTGTCTTTCCTTGACAGCTATCATTTCCTGAATACCTTCCTCAAATCAAATCAAAGAAAAACACTCTGAAGACTTGATATTTGTCTCCTAGAGTTTGAGGCCACCAGGACTGAGACCTGGCTGATGTCTTTAAAAATTCCAAATGGAAAAAGCGGCTGGAGGGCAGCAGAGTGGAGAGAGTGAAGGTCTTGGACATCCAGGACCTTCCTTGGGTCAAAACATGAACCAAAATTAGTCAGAATTACAAAAAGTGGAGAAATCCACATTTATAGTAGGAGATTTTTATCATACCAATATCAGGAACTAATAGAAAACAAATTAAAATTAGTAAAAGCTGAAATTTTGAATCACACAGTTTAAAGCTTTATCTAATACAAGATGACAAATTTTTTTCTGGAAAGGGCCAGATAGTAAATATTTTAGGCTGAGCGGGCTACATATGGTCTCTGTCACAACCACTCAACTCTGCCATTGTAGCACAAAAGCAGCCACAGGCAACATGCAAATGAATGGATGAGGCTGTGTTCAAATAAAACTTTACAAAAGCAGGCTGCAGGATGGTTTTGGCCCCAAGGCCATAATTTTCTGACCCTCTGACCTAATGGGTAGAAAGAAAGTTTTGTACCCAACAAATAAAAAATATACATTTTAATCAAATACCCATGGACCATTTAAAAAATTGACCATGTAAGAAGAGCAGAGAAAGCTTCATCAAATTTTAGAGTCAATAGCCTATCACCATTTCTCTAATCTCAGTATAATTAAATTAGAAATAAAAAAGTATAAAACTATACTTAGTTTTTTGTTTGTTTGTTTTGTTTTGTTTTTGAGACAGGGTCTCTCTTCGTTGCCCAGGCTGAAGTGTAGTGGCACAATTATAGCTCATTGCAGCCTCGACCGCCTGGGTTCAAGCGATTCTCCCACCTCAGCCTCCTGACTAGCTGGTACTACAGGTGTGTGCCACCATGCCCTGCTATATTTTTGTATTTTTGTAGAGATGGGGTTTTGCCATGTTGCCCAGGCTGGTCGCAAACTCCTGGATTCAAGAGATCTGCCCACCTCAGCCTGCCAAGATGGTGGGATTTCAAGTGTCAGCCACCATGCCCAGCTAAAAATATACTCTGAAACACACCTCTAAACAGAGCTGTCATACTATCTTCTTTGTTGTTTTATTTATTTTTAGTTGACAAATAATAATTGTGCATATCCATGGGGTACACAGTGATGTTTCAATACATGTATTGTGATCAGATCAGGGTAATTAGTATATCCATCGTCTCAAACATGTATTATTTCTTTGTGTTGGGAATGCTCAGTATCCTCCTTCTAGCTATTTGAAACTATACATTATTGTCAACTGTAGTCATCCTACAGTAATATAGAGCACTAGAACTTACACATCAAGTGTAGTAGTAAAAGGTTTATGGAAATTTAAGTGCCTGTCAACAGAAGAATTGATAAAAAAGAACTATGATATATGTGTCATACAACAGATTATAGCAGATAAAAATAACTGATAGAAATTTAAAAAATGGGAAAAGCAAGTTACAGAATTTTAAATATTTATATAATTTCTGGATACATGCAGATATTGTTTATGGATATTATGGAAGAGGATAATAATAAAGGGCTTTTCATATTGATCCAATTGTGTGTTTGTGTCCCAAGCTGAAAACACCTATATGTGCTAAAGTGGTGTGACAAATCATCCTCTCTAAGTCTGTGGCTTCTCTCTTTTTTTTTTTTCTTTTTTGAGACGGAGTCTGGCTCTGTTGCTCAGGCTGGAGTACAGAGGTGCAACCTCTACCTCCTGGGTTCAAGCAATTCTCCTGCCTCACCTCCTAAGTAGCTGGGGTTACAGGCACATACCACCACACCTGGCTAGTAGAGATGGGGTTTCACCATATTGGCCAGGCTGGTCTCAAACTCCTGACCTCAAGCGATCCACTGGCCTCAGCCTCCCAAAGTGCTGAGATTGCAAGTGTGAGCTGCTGCACCTGGACTGTGGCTTATCTTAATGGTTTGTTTTATTTTAGTAGTAACTTCTAGAAATAATAATTTAAAAATGTTATGTTGTTGAATTTATCAGTGTTTCTTTTTGTATGTTAGTGTCTTGATGAAGAAATCCTTCCCTGCTCTGAGTTCATGAAAATATTCTCCTATGTATTCTATAGTATATTTTACATAGGAGTATATATATACATATGTGTATATATAACAATACAGTATATATTTATAGACATGAGAATATATATAAATTTATATATTAAATAAGTACATATAACTATATATGTAAAAAGGTATATTATATTTAGGTCTTTAATCAAAGTAGAATTTATTTCTATTTTGATCATTTTAATGTATCTACAGTGTTTTAGTTTTACAAAATGTGTGTATATATATATATTTATTTTTCTACAAGATTTCTAATTCCTTTTCATAGCCATCTTTAGTCTGTTGTAATATCATTTTGTTTTCTTTTTTAATAAATGAAAGTTATTTTATTAGTTTGAGCATTTTAAATATATATAAATTTCTGTAAAATTTAATCTTTAAAAAAATTTATCTGGAATTTGTGTTTCCATTCCTGATTTTGTTCGCTGTTTTGTCAGTAGGTTTGTTATTTTGATTTACAGGCTAGTTTTCTTTAAATGAGGGTGTTTTGCTTTGTTTTTTGTTGTTGTTTGCCTCTTTATCCCCTTCCATGCTTAATCTGACTTCCTTGTTCAGTAATTTTGCAATTTTTTCCAATTGGCATGCTGGAAATGCCAGTATAGAATAAGGCTTTGTGATGGAATCTTGATTCTCCTATTCCATAGTGATATGTGGAATACCACAGATCTAGTCACTAGTGGTTCAGTTCTTGGATTAGGATGGTCTATGTCCTCCCTCCTATTTATTTATTAAATAAATAAATATTATTTTTAATAAATATTTATTTTAAATAAATAAATATTATTTATTTATGTTCTGTTGCCCAGGCTGGAGCGCAGTGGTGTGATCATGGCTTACTGCAACCTCGAACTCCTGGGCTCAAGGGATCTTCCTGTCTCAGTCTCCCAAGTAGCTAAGACTACAGGTGCATGCCATTACATCTGGCTTTTTTTTTTTTTTTTTTTTTTGTAGAGATGAGATGTCATTACATTGCCCAGGCTGATCTTGAACTGCCAGCCTCAAGCTGTCTTCCTGTGTTGGCCTCCCAAAGTGTTGGGATTACAGGTGTGAGCCACTGTGCCCAGCCTTTTCTTTTGTCTGTCATTGCTATGTGTTTGGAGAAAAGGGGTGTATCAAAGCATGAATTTTATGAATGTATGTAGCCAATTTTCTTTGTTCTCTTATTTGACTGTTTCTTCCACCATACAAACATCCTCTTTCTTCTCTGAGACTCTTGATAATGGATATGAGAATTTTTATTCTATCATTTTCATTTTTCATTTGTTCTTTCAATCTCTTTATCTCTTGTACCATGTCATTTTTTTTTACCATCATGTTCCCAGTGCATAGCACCATGATTAGTATATAGTAGGAACACATCTCTGCATCTTGTTTGATCACATATTTGGTGAACAAATGAATTAATGAATAAACATTTATTGCATATATACTGTAAGCCAGACACTGTGCTAGACTTTGAGAATTCAGAGATGAGCAAGGCCAGGCATGGTGGCTCATGCATATAATCCCAGAACTTTGGGAAGCTGAGGCTGAAGGATCACTTGGGGCCAGGAGTTGGAGACCTGCCTGGGCAACATGGCAAGACCTTATCTCCACAAAAAAATAAAAAAAAAATTAGCTAGGCATGGTAGTGCATGTCTGCAGTCCTAGTTACAGGGGATGCTGAGGTGGTAGGATTGCTTGAACCCAGGAGGTCAAGACTGCTATGAGCCACGATTGCACCACTGCACTCCAGCCTGAGTGACAGAGAAAGACCCTGTCTCTAAAAAAAAGAGAAGAGCCGACCCCTGTTTTCACCCTTGTGAAACTGACAGTTCAGTAGGAGAGGTGTCATGTACACAGATAAATGGCTTCAAAAGCTAAGGGAGTATGGCAGAAGTTGGGACTAAGTAGAGAGGAGGTATAAAGGGGGTATGCTCAGGTCCACTCTGGAGGGAGTGAGGCTATCAGAAAATGGTAGGAGATGATGCTTGGGCTGAGCCTTGACAGGTAAACAGTTACTAGTGAAGTAGACAAAGTGTGAAGAGGCTTTCCTGAACCCCCAATTGAATACAGGTCCTATTTTCTTGTTATATATATATTATTAAGGTAAATATATATAATATCTAATAATATAAATTACTTAAATAAGGTAAATGTTATATATATTTACCTTTAAACATATATATATATATATGTATATATGTATATTTTTTTAACTGAGATGGAGTCTTGCTCTGTCCCCCAGGCTGGAGTGGAATGGTGTGATCTCAGCTCACTGCAACCTGTACCTCCCAGGTTCAAGCAATTCTGCCTCAACCTCCCAAGTAGCTGGGATTACAGGTGCCCACCACCACGCCCAGCTAAGTTTAGTATTTTTAGTAGAGATGGAGTTTCACCATGTTGGCCAGGCTGGTCTCGAACTTCTGACCTCAGGCGATCCACCCACCTTGGCCTCCCAAAGTACTGGGATTACAGGTGTGAGCCACTATGCCCAGCCAGTAATTTAAATATATATCAGTGATTACTTAAAGTCTGTCTCTCTTACTATATACTCCACAAGGTTAGGATCATCATCTTGTTTCACCATTGCATCTCCAGGGCTTGGCTTTTAGTAACTATGTAATAATATCTTTGAATGAATGAATGAGTAACTTCTAGGCGAAAAAGTAACAGGCGGAAACATAAGTGGTAACAAATCTTGACAGGTTTGAGGAAGGCAAGCTGGTTACTAAGACTGTAGTGAATATAGGGAAGTAGGGTTGATGTAACTGCAAAAACCTTGTCAGAAACCACGCAGTGTGAAAGGTTGTCTGGCCCTCTTGTTTAGGATTTGAGATATACCCAGCTTATGCTGAAATTGGCTTTAAAGCAAATCATGTGACTCATGATTTTGAAAATTAGTAAGCTTCTGAGGAGGTTTTGTTATGAAATATTATATTTTAAATCTGCTTTTCTCTGTTATGTTGATTATATTCACTTACTAATTCTACAGATATGGATTGAGCATCTACTATGTGCCAGTCAGACACTGTGGGTGACCCTCATTCATAGGAACATGATTCAATGTGGGTGACATTCTTAGGAACATGAAACAGGAAGTGATCCTGCCCTAAAAGGGCCTACTCTCTAGTAGGTGGCAATATAAGTAAGAAAGCAACTACTTGCCAAAAAATATTGTTCAATGTGGCCAAAGTTTCTAGATCCAACTACCAGTTTTCAGGAAATGGAGAAGATGGAAGAACATAATACTCCACCATGGGGATTCCATCAGCAAAATGTAGACTGTGGGGAATTTATAAAATGAACAACTCCATTTCTTCAACAAATAAATTGCAAGGAAAAAAACTGATGGAGATGGAATCTGTAGAGTAAAAGAATCTCAGAGACATAGCAACCAACTGCAATGATGGAATTTATTTGGATTCCTGATTCAAACAAACATAGTGCTAAAATACATGACATTTATGAGATGTTTAGGAATGTGAACTTTGACAGAATATTTAATGATTAAGAAATTATTCCTGCCAGGCGCAGTGGCTCACGCCTGTAATCCCAGCACTTTGGGAGGCTGAGGCAGGCGGATCACAAAGTCAGGAGTTCGAGACCAGCCTGGCCCATATGGTGAAACCCCATCTCTTCTAAAAATACAAAAATTAGCTGGCTGTGGTGTCGGGCACCTGTAGTCCCAGCTACTCGGGAGGCTGAGGCAGGAGAATCCCTTGAACCTAGGAGGCAGAGGTTGCAGTGAGTCGAGATTGCACCACTGCACTCTAGCCTGGCAACACAGCGAGACTGTCTCAAAAAAAAAAAATTATTCCTAATTTTTTAGTTGTGATAATTATGTTAAAGAGTCCTTCTCTTTTTAACATACATAATGATATGTACACATGAAATAATGTGATGAAATGGTTTGATATTTGGGATTTGCTTTAAAATAATATAGTGGGGAGCGATATGGATGGGCATCAAAATGAAGCGAGATTGGCCATGAATTCATAATTGTTGAATCTGACTGATGGGTACATAGGAATTCATTACATTATTGTGTTTATATCTTTAGATGTTTGAGCTTTTCCATGATAAAAAATTACAAAAAGACAAATTACAATATACTCTTTGAGTTCAGTAAGACTGGGGTATTATGGAAGTACACAAAATGTTCATGTGACTCGGACCAGAAGGGACAGAAGACTTCCTGGAAGAGAGGTGTCTGAAGCTCTTCATGCCCAGTTCTCGTGGACACCAGGTTTCTTCCTCCAGTGCTGGGAGACAGTTACAATCTCATTCTCAGAGATAGCTGCAACTTTCTCCAAAGCCCATGGCCACGTGTAGCCTTAGCAGGCTTGGTGCTCTGTCTCTGGCTCACTCTTCACCTATAGCCTCCCTTTAGACTCAAGATTACAGTATCAGGCCAAGGTATATTTGCCTCTTTGGCTTTGAGGCAGAGCAGGCACTTAGCAGCAGCCTCTTGGTTGGAAATAGACTGGCTTTGGGTTTTTAAAATTTATTTATTTTATTTTTTTAGAGATGGCGCCTCATTGTGTTGCCTAGGCTGGATTCAAACTCTTAGGGTCAAAGCATCTTCCTACCTCAGCTCCCCTAGTAGCTGTGTGTTCATGCATGTGTACATGTGTGTGCAAGTTTAAACAAGGAGATCCATAAGCCACTACTGTTAGCTATACTAAACCTACAGAAACCAGACTCAAAGATGAACCTTAGAGATTATCCAGAACAACTCTCTAATTTTTAAGGGTGGGATAATTGAGACCTGGAAGCTTGTAACACTTCGCCCAAGTACCCTTACCTTCCTAGCGGTGGACTTTGACAGAATGCAAGGGATTTGGTTTGTCTTGTTTTTCTGTCTGTTACATTTCTCTCTACACCTCCCTCTCCAAAAAAAACAGCTGCCTGATTTCATAATATGCATAGTCTCATGTTACAGGCTCTGAGAATAGTTGTAATTCTATTTAACAGAACATTTCTTAAATTCGAGTACCCTCCCACGCCCACATTTTTGTTGAATACCTATTGTCCTTGAGAATTTGTGCTCTACAGCGAACACTTTGGGGGCTCCTAGTCTACACTTTATTAGTCTCTCATTCCTCCATTTATCTATCCCTGATCTCCATTGCTGTGATAAGCAAAGAAGAAGTTGTAGCGGTTGGCAGTCGGGCCCCTTCCCCCAACAAAGAGCTCTTCTTTTATCTGCTTTTCCCATCTGCTCTTCTCTGCAGCAGAAGCTTTTCAGTGTGGATGTTTCTCAACTGGAATGGGAGCACATGGTTTGGGTAAATGTAATTAGTGTATTCCTAGGGAAATACAATGAGCTATGCAGCATCCAAGTGCTTTGCATGCTTAGAGAAACGTCATAAAATATGTGCTCCAGTGCTTTTCTCCTTATTGAAGAAAAAAAGCAGATGGGGATTATGGTAATTAAAATGTAGGATCATTAAAAAAAATAGGGATAATGGTCACACTTTCTGGTTTTGTGTTCCTTCAGTCCCAAGCATTTGAAACTCTTTTCATAGGTGTGAATAGCTATAAAGAAATCTGCTGATCAGAGGATCCCAAATAAGAAAAACTATACAAGAGCCCCATAGTTATAATCCCTACTAAGGACCTCAGGGAGGGAGGCAGCAGGAAGATGGCACTATTTGTACTGTCTGGGAGAGAGCAGGTACTGACCTGGGCCAGGGTCCTTGTGTGGGCTGCAACTTCTCCCAAAACACCAGCTCCCCAGGTGGAAGACAACCTATAAGGGGCACGTCTGAGAGCTTTGTGACCTTGGCAAGTCATCTTAACTCCTTGGATTTAGATTTCTCCTTATAAACTTGAAATAAATAATTCTAAAGATAATTTGTGGTTCTAACTTTTCTTGAATTCAGAAAGACATTGGAGAAATACTCATAACAACTAAATTTTCTGTGTTGTGTCATATGATTTTGTTTTGTGTCCCCACGCAGATCTCATCTTGAATTATAATCCCTGGTGTTGATGGAGGGATCAAGGGCAAGGCGATTGGATCATGGGGGCAGTTTCCCCCATGCTGTTCTTGTGATAGTGAGTGAGTTCTCACAAGATCTGATGGTTTTATAAGTGGTTGACAGTTCCTCCTTCACATGCTCTCTCTCTCCTGCTGCCTTGTGAAGAAGGTGTCTGCTTCCCCTTCGCCACGATTGTAAGTTTCCTGAGGCCTCCCCGGGCATGTGGAACTGTGAGTCAGTTAAACCTGTTTCCTTTATAAACTACCCAGTTTCAGGGAAGTTCTTTATAGCAGTGTGAAAATGGACTAATAGAGTATGTTATCTTATTGTTTTCTCCCACAGCAACTTGGGATGATAAGGGCCCATCATCCACAATTTCCTGATGAGGACCAGAAGGTTCAGAGTCATTAGCTGATTAGGATTAGGCAGCTATTAAGTGATCAAGTCTGAATTTGAACCCAGGTCTGTCTGAGTCACTACATTATACTTTTTTCACTTCAGGAAATAATGTTTCCCTGGGTCCTAAAGATTAGGAAAATGGAAATGCCAGTGAATTTATTAAGCACCTACAGTTGCCAGCCCCTGTACTAGGGGTGGAAATATAGTGGGAGCCCTGATGTAGCTAACAGCCCTGAGAGGTTTGAAGGTGCGATTGTTAAGGTTCTTCTTTGTGGCTAAAGAAGAAATACAAAAATACACCTTGATCTACCTTAAACTTATGCAGCCCTCTACAATTTCCAGGTTCTTCAGATTCATTTTCTTATTGTGATCTTCACAATAAGTGAGAGAGGAAATAGTATAGACAGTATTGGCCCCATTTCCCAGATAAGAAAACTGAGGCTTAGAAAAGTCGAAGCATGGCCGGGCGCGGTGGCTCACACCTGTAATCCCAGCACTTTGGGAGGCCTAGGCAGGTGGATCACCTGAGGTCAGGAGTTCGAGACCAGCCTGACCAACATGGTGAAACCCCTTCTCTACTAAAAATACAAAAATTACTTGGACATGGTGGCACATGCCTGTAATCCCAGCTACTCAGGAGGCTGAGGCAGGAGAATTGCTTGAAACCAGGAGGAGGAGGTTGCAGTGAGCCGAGATCGTGCCATTGCACTCCAGCCTGGGTGACAGAGTGAGACTCCATCTCAAAAAAAAAAAAAAAAAAAAAATAGAAAAGAAAATTCATAGCAGAACATGAGCCTTCCTAGGCCATGTCCAGTGCTCTTGTATTACACAAGGCAGCCTTTTGCATTCAGTAGAAAATTGTAATTACTGTTGAATTCAGCCAGTAGTTTTTTTTGTTTTTTTGTTTAGCTGTTTTTTTATGTGGTGCCAATTAGCTTTGGTGGCAGTTTTCATTTTTCTTTGGCCTTTGTAGGCATAGAAGGATGTGCCTGAAACGTCCCTGGGCAGAGGCCCACTCTCACTGTTTGCAGGCTTCTGGGCTGGTGTCTCACAACCCAGGCAGTAGTAATGGCCCCAACTGTCACTGCCTCTTAGCAAGGCCACATTGTTTTGAATAGACATACCTCTAGCCCAGTTCAGCCTGCATCCACACACATGGTGTCCAAAATGGTCCCAGCTAGGGCCATAATTTCTGGACCCCTCATTCAACTCACTCTTTTGCAGGGCTGGGCACCATGCTTGAGGAGAGGCACACATAAGTGGAAATGAATTGGGATGCATCCCAGCGTTTATGCTGGCTGAGATGCAACTGAGGGGACTACAGAGGTTTTGAGAAAGAAACACATAGATGGATGAGGGAGGAGGCAGTGAAAATAAATACTGATTGAGTATTATGTGTCAAGCATTGTACTAGGGTCTGGAAATAGAGCAACATTCTTGCCCTTGTGGAGCATATGCTAAATAATAGAAATAATAACTTAACGTTTTTCTGAGAGCTTATCTCAGCCAGACATTGATCTGAGAGCCTCATATAAATAACCACATTTAATCTCCCCAAATCCCCTATGAAGTAGCTATTATTATCGTACTCATTTTGGGGGTAACAAACACTGAGGCACAGAGGTAAAGAACTTGATCCAGATCTTCTTTTCCAGAGACAGGGTCTCCTCTGTCACCCAGGCTGGAATGCAGGGGCATGATCATAGCTCACCGCAGCTTCAAACTCCTGGGTTCAAGTGATCCTCCCACCTCAGCCTCCTGAATAGCTAGGACTGCAGGTGCCCATACCACCATCATCAGCTAGTTTTTTGTCTTGGCCAGGCTGATCTGAAACCCCCAGCCTCAAACGATCCTCCTGCCTCAGCCTCCCAAGGTGCTGGGATTACCGCATGAGCCCCCACACCTGACCTTGCTCCAGATACAATCAGCACAAGGCAGCTGGAGGCTGACCCTGTGCTTTCAGGCTGCAACATCTGTGTGCTGAGCCACCGCCAAGCACACTGCCTTTCTAGAGTCTAAGGAAGCAGCTATAGTATGTAAAAATCTTCGCACACACAGTCTGATCCTCACAATAGGTCTGCAAGGTATGTTTTAATGCCACCATTTTATAAGTGAGGAATCTGTGGCTTGGGGAGATAAAGGGATTTTCCCAGCAGGTTAGTGTCCCACAGCCTGACCTGCAGCCCACCACAGGACCCAGACAGCGGGATCTCCTTTGTGCTGTAATTTAAACACTCCCTGCAGTGATCACATATTGCTTTAATAACTATAAAACAGTATTAAGGCAAAGAAAATGGCTTTTCCTTTTGTTTTCTATAGTTACCTTTCAGCAACGAGGGCTGCCTGTATTTCAGAGACAGCATCCAGGATGCTTTGTGATCAGGTCATCTTGGAGAACAAGGTGCTCTTTCTTTCTTTTTTTTTTTTTTTTGAGATGGAGTCTCACTCTTCTCACCCAGGCTGGAGTGCAGTGGCACGATCTCGGCTCACTGCAACCTCTGCCTCCTGGGTTCAAACAATTCTCCCACCTCAGCCTCCTGAGTAGCTGGGATTACAGACATGTGCCACCATGCCCAGGTTATTTTTGAATTTTTAGTGCAGAGAGGGTTTCACCATGTTGGCCAGGCTGGTCTTGAACTCCTGACCTCAGGTGATCTGCCCACCTTGGCCTCCCAAAGTGCTGGGACTACAGGCGTGTGCCACCACGCCTGGCCTTCTTTCATTTCTTTATTTGCAATTTTATACTTGTGAATTATGTGATGTGGAGAACTCAGCAGTGAAATTTCTGGAGGCATCAAGAACTATCTCAGCATTTCTGGTCAGGGGCACTCACGGATGTCTTTCCTTCTGTGTGCCCTGTGGGGTGCATGAATCTCAGAGACAACATATTTTTCTTCTCAGTTATCCACACATCTTAGGGCAGGTTGCCCTACCTTGAAAACAACATTGGCTTGACCAATCATATCCTTTTTTCTCACTCCACATTTTGGTAATTAGCCCTGAACATTATGGGGTGGTGGTGGCGGGTTATAGATTTTGTAGCTTTTAGAGCTGGAGAAGGTGAGAGGTCATTTGGACCAACTCCCTTGCTTTATAAGACAAGGAAACTGGGGAAACTGAGGAATTGGAGGGGGCATGACTTGCTTATCCAGCAAGTAGTGGCCTTTTCCGCTATCTACACTTCTTAGTTCTCTTAGTCCAACTCCTTCTTTTAAGAGATAACTAAACAGATGTTAAAATGCATGTGACTTGGTCAAGGCCAACAAGTGGATGGTACAAACGAACTAGAAACCAGGCCTTCCAGCTCCCACTTTCAGCAGCTGTGAAAGGGAAATGGGGGCAGGTAGTTCATCTGGAGGTGATCCCAGGAAGCACAAGTGAGGGAGTGTGGAGAGTGGTGGAGAAGGGAGAATGCCCCAAAGGTGCTATAGTGAGGAGGCTTCACAGGGACAACTGGGGCTCAGCCCCAAGGGGACCAAGGAACTGTGTTAAATTGCCTCCTCTGGAGTCACCATCCCACCCAAACTGCATGAGCAGATATTTGTCCCAATAATGGGAAAACCATGTCCATAATCAGTGCTTTGGCCAGAAATAGCTCTCTCATTTCCTCATCTGGAGTTGGAGAAACTGGAGTATTTTTCCAGACTCTTGTTCCTCATTGGTTGAAGATGATTATTCCTGGCTGGTGCTTCTGGGCTGCCCTGTATGAGTGGAGCAAGCTTAGTGTCCTGGAGAAAGCCTGCAGGTGGAGATGTAGAGAGGTGCAGGTAGAAAGCTGAAGTGTTCTGCAAACTATGTATTGCAGCTGCTTATGGACTCAAAAGTGGCCCAAGGGTATGTGGGCTGGAGTCTCGTGGTGTGTGTTATGGAATGTGATTCAGATTGGACCCAGGAGATAGCAGAAGCTGGCCCTTTCTGTGATGCACCAAATGCTCTATTAAGTGCACCAAATGCTTAGCATGAGTCAATTGTCTTGGGGAAACAGATGAAGGGACTGAAGTATGCATCTGGGGTGATGAGGGGCAAAACAGAGAAAGTTGCACAGACCCAAGAGCTGGATCATGAGAGCAAAAGCCTCAGGAATTGCCCAATCCTGAGCAGAGCCTCATATACTTCCATAGGGTAGGTGACTAGGCCTCTAAGGGGCAACTCAGTACATACACAGCTCTTCTGTGCCCACTCCAGGCACTGGAATGAGATGTGTGGGAATAGGCAAGGTTTTCTACCACCAGAATAAGGACTCTAGATGTAGTCTCCTGGCCCAGGCCTGGCAGCAACTCCCCTCTCCTGTGCCCAGAGCCCACCTGCTCTTTGAGGTCTGTGAGCAGTTCCAGGTGTGGGCAAGCTCACTCACCATTTCCAGGTGTCAGCAGGGCACTTGAGGCTGCAGGTAACTGTCCAGCTGAGATGACCCTTCATGTCAAATGATTTTATGCCACACTGACAAACAGGTATTCATAGTGAAGTGCCTTAGGAAGGAGGCAATGAGAGAGCTATTTCTGGCTAAAGCACTGATTATGGACATGGTTTTCCCATTACTGTGACAAATATCTGCTCATGCAGTTTGGGTGTGATGGTGAGAGAATAAACTTGATTCTCTCTCTTTCTTTTTTTTTTTTTTAATTAAGTCAAGGAAAGGCTGCTAAGAGCCCAGAGGAGGAAGCTGGACAGAGGAACCCAGTCCCTTTGGGTTCGTTGTGTCCCTCAGCTACCAGGGCCAAAAACAGTGGCTGACACAGCTGGGCTAGTGAATACTTGGCCTCTCTGCTCTTGGCACGGTGGACAGGAACACAGATGCCATGCTGCCAGCTCTCCTGGTATTTTATCATCATTTCCTTCTCTGTCAGTATCAGTATCCAAACAACTGAACTACTATCCAGAGAAGCAGAGAGAGGCTCTGTATGCTAAACAAGACAGTGTGTTGGACTGGGAGGCGGGGGACCTGCCACTAACTGGCTCTCTGGGCCTCGGGGTCCTCATCCCCAAAGCCAGGGAGAAAGACTAGAGGGTATCTGTCTCCTCTTCCACATCAGGAGGTGATGCTTTCTCATTTTATTTTTATTTTTTCCCTGAGAAGGAAATCTGAGATTGAAGTTCTACTGTGAGCTAAAGTTTTATCACTTACTTTAGCAGTTACTTTGGCCTCTCTGAGGTTGTTTTCTCATCTGTAAAGTGAGGATAATAAAGCCTGCTGTTTCTAGCTCAGGAGGATTTTGAGGGAAAATCAAGTGAAACGATGATTATAGAAATGCTCTGTAAACTGTATGATGTTTTATGAATTCATCCATCCATTCATTCATGTGATTAATGAGCATCTATGCACATGGTGGTTCCTGAGAACCAAACGACACATGTACAGATGCAGCCCCTGGCCTTGAGGGGGTCTCAGTTTTATGTAAATATAGACAAAAAGCACATAGATTACTGTGACTCATACTAGAATAGCTATGAGAGCACAGAAGACCTGGCAGCTCTCAGGGGCAAGCTGACCCACACACCTAACAGGAGAGTGACACACGTATCCAATCCACAGCCATTTACAGAATTTGTGCTCAGTATGTGTGTGTCTGTCTCCTGGTTGAGGCCTGCGCTTCCCTGGCTTTTATGTTACTACTTTCTTTCCCTCTTGTCTCCTGTTTCTTGATAAGTCTGCTTTTGGCAAGCCCTCCTTCCCAGGCCACAGGGACAGAGCAGGTGTGCTGTTCCTTCTTGGGCAAACATCCCATAGAGGGAGTGGGTCCAACTTCCCAGGCAGTACAGGCTGTTCTTATGTGCACACAGCCTCAGGGACAAGTCAGCCAAGCCTAACATGCTTCTTTCCATATATATTGTTTATGAACTCATAGCATGCCGTGGAATAAAAGACCAGAGATCCTAACATTCCCCCTCTCCTCATGAAGTGCAAAACTCCCTTATATCTACTTAGTATATAAGGAGCTGGGCACTGGCCCAGCCTCATGGCCACCAGCACTTTTTTCCAGATGGCAGGAAGCAAGCCTGCAGGAGATCAGAGGAACTGTCTCTTTAAGAACCTTTGAGCTTGTGGGAAAGGGCATATCAGTAGTGACCAACAGAGATACTTCCCACTGATGAGTAGTCTGAGGGGTGATCACTGCCCAGAAGAGAGAAGCCATTTAAGATGCATTTCTTTCTCATCCTGGTCACTTCTGGAAGTGTTGCTGTATCTCTTCTACTCATCTTTTTCCCCCAAAGACCCCAGAAGTATTCCTGTGCCTTTTGTTTTTGTAGTAGAAACTCTCCGACCCTTCATGTTACTGCCTAACCAGGTAAACTGGGGCTCTCTATCTCGTCTGCAAATGTTCTGATTGATACCCATGGGAGGTGAAGTTCTTGCAGCTAAGAGGCGACTCTGTTTGCATGTAGACTTTCACTCCCACTAATCATGTTATTTTTAATGCATTATTAGTTATTGCTTACCAAGAATTAGGTCTATTTGATCCTAAATTGTTTATTCCAGTTGTAGTTATTGTTATCATGTAATTCAATATAATATTAGGTAAACTGATGAAATATGAAATAAAGCTTATTTTCACAAAAACTAAGCAGCATTTTTGAAACCCTCAATAAAAATGAGGAGTTTATAAAAATTGATATCAAACGTATAGGTGAAACAACTGGACATGATATAATAAAAGTTGCACCTGTCACTTTTGTCACATCCCATTGGCCAGAACTTGTTTCCATGGCCATGTTTAGTTGCTTGCAGGCTGGAAAATGCCTAGGGGCCACATGCCCAGCTCAAATCCAGGTTTCCATGACTTCAAGAAAGATTGGGAAAAGAGATACTGGGGACACGTAGCACTCTATATAAAGGCACTTTTTTCTATGATTCACTGATTTGATCAAATTTTTTTTTGACTAACTAATGGATTATTGGCCCAGATATCCTCAGATAAGAGGATTCTTACTGTGTAGCTACTTTCCCTGAACTCTCACCATACTCTTCACTGGTTTAAGTCCTATTCAGCCATTGTTCATTCATTGGCATTTTAATCATTTATTTATTCCACAGGTATTTATTGTTGTACGAGGCACTGGACACTGAGGAAACAGGAACAGGCAAGGAAGACAGGTCTAAGGTATTTTGTTAGAGCAGTACAAGAGGTCTAAGACATCATCTATAAAATAAGAGGGTTAGATTTAATAACTGCAATGCTTGTCACTATACCATAATTCAAAATGCTTACACTCCTATTACCAGCTTCCTAGGGCAGAATTTGCTGGGTTTTGAGTCATGGGACTTTGCAGCCATGGTCACTGCTAAAGACTGGAAGTAAGAGAGGCCAGTGGCTTCAGAGGTGGTCTAGTCTGAGATCTGTGCCTTAGGGGAAGGGAGCCCTGAGTAACTATACCAATCAAATCCTTTCTGTCAAGGAATTTGAAGGCACTCAGTGAGACACAGAGGACAGAGAAGCTCAGAGTTAGGCAGAGAAGCCAGTGACAGAGCCATGAGGCTGATACAGGAGTGAGGGAACAAGGAGTTGCTGGGAGAAATAAAAACCGAGGAATGAGGGGTGCTGTTGGATCATTGGAAGAGTTGTGGTATCCAGAGTGACTATGGCTGGGATGGGTCCCTTTGCTTCCTTACTTCCCACATGGCAGTTTAGGTAATGTATGAGCTCTTGGCAATTTATTTAATATCTTCATAGCACCAGGCACTATTCTAGGCATTTTATAATTTGTAGATAGGCACTATCTTTCATTTTATTTTATTTTATTATACTTTAAGTTGTGGGATACATGTGCAGATGTGCAAGTTTGTTACATAGGTATACATATGCCATGGTGGTTTGCTGCACCTGTCATCTACATTAGGTATTTCTCCTAATGCTATCCGTCCCTTTCCCCTCCACCCCCCAACAGGCCCTGGTGTGTGATGTTCCCCTCCCTGTGTCCATGTGTTCTCATTGTTCAACTCCCACTTATGAGTGAGAACGTGTGGTGTTTGGTTTTCTATTCCTGTGTTAGTTTGCTGAGAATGATGGTTTCCAACTTCATCCATGTTCCTGCAAAGGACATGAACTCATTCTTTTTTATGGCTGCATAGTATTCCATGGTGTGTATGTGCCACATTTTCTTAATCCAGTCTATCATTGATGGGCATTTGAGTTGCTTCCAAGTCTTTGCTATTGTAAATAGTGCTGCAATAAACATACATGTGCATGTGACTTTATTTATTTATTTATTTTATTATTTTTTTTTGAACAAATTATACCAAAAAGTTTATTTTCTTAATTTCTTTTTTTTCTTTTATTATTATTATTATTATTATTATTATTATTATACTTTAGGTTTTATGGTACATGTGCGCAACGTGCAGGTAAGTTACATATGTATACATGTGCCATGCTGGTGCGCTGCACCCACCAACTCGTCATCTAGCATTAGGTATATCTCCCAATGCTATCCCTCCCCCCTCCCCCCACCCCACAACAGGCCCCAGAGTGTGATGTTCCCCTTCCTGTGTCCATGTGTTCTCATTGTTCAATTCCCACCTATGAGTGAGAATATGCGGTGTTTGGTTTTTTGTTCTTGTGATAGTTTACTGAGAATGATGATTTCCAATTTCATCCATGTCCCTACAAAGGACGTGAACTCATCATTTTTTATGGCTGCATAGTATTCCATGGTGTATATGTGCCACATTTTCTTAATCCAGTCTATCATTGTTGGACATTTGGGTTGGTTCCAAGTCTTTGCTATTGTGAATAATGCCGCAATAAACATACGTGTGCATGTGTCTTTATAGCAGCATGATTTATAGTCCTTTGGGTATATACCCAGTAATGGGATGGCTGGGTCGAATGGAATTTCTAGTTCTAGATTCCTGAGGAATCGCCACGCTGACTTCCACAAGGGTTGAACTAGTTTACAGTCCCACCAACAGTGTAAAAGTGTTCCTATTTCTCCACATCCTCTCCAGCACCTGTTGTTTCCTGACTTTTTAATGATTGCCATTCTAACTGGTGTGAGATGGTATCTCATTGTGGTTTTGATTTGCATTTCTCTGATGGCCAGTGATGGTGAGCATTTTTTCATGTGTTTTTTGGCTGCATAAATGTCTTCTTTTGAGAAGTGTCTGTTCATGTCCTTCGCCCACTTTTTGATGGGGTTGTTTGTTTTTTTCTTGTAAATTTGTTGGAGTTCATTGTAGATTCTGGATATTAGCCCTTTGTCAGATGAGTAGGTTGCGAAAATTTTCTCCCATTTTGTAGGTTGCCTGTTCACTCTGATGGTAGTTTCCTTTGCTGTGCAGAAGCTCTTGAGTTTAATTAGATCCCATTTGTCAATTTTGGCTTTTGTTGCCATTGCTTTTGGTGTTTTAGACATGAAGTCCTTGCCCATGCCTATGTCCTGAATGGTAATGCCTAGGTTTTCTTCTAGGGTTTTTATGGTTTTAGGTCTAACATTTAAGTCTTTAATCCATCTTGAATTGATTTTTGTATAAGGTGTAAGGAAGGGATCCAGTTTCAGCTTTCTACATATGGCTAGCCAGTTTTCCCAGCACCATTTATTAAATAGGGAATCCTTTCCCCATTTCTTCTTTTTGTCAGGTTTGTCAAAGATCAGATACTTGTAGATATGTGGCATTATTTCTGACGGCTCTGTTCTGTTCCATTGATCTATATCTCTGTTTTGGTACCAGTACCATGCTGTTTTGGTTACTGTAGCCTTGTAGTATAGTTTGAAGTCAGGTAGTGTGATGCCTCCAGCTTTGTTCTTTTGGCTTAGGATTGACTTGGCGATGCGGGCTCTTTTTTGGTTCCATATGAACTTTAAAGTAGTTTTTTCCAATTCTGTGAAGAAAGTCATTGGTAGCTTGATGGGGATGGCATTGAATCTGTAAGTTACCTTGGGAAGGATGGCCATTTTCACGATATTGATTCTTCCTACCCATGAGCGTGGAATGTTCTTCCATTTGTTTGTATCCTCTTTTATTTCCTTGAGCAGTGGTTTGTAGTTCTCCTTGAAGAGGTCTTTCACATCCCTTGTAAGTTGGATTCCTAGGTATTTTATTCTCTTTGAAGCAATTGTGAATGGGAGTTCACTCATGATTTGGCTCTCTGTTTGTCTGTTATTGATGTATAAGAATGCTTGTGATTTTTGCACATTGATTTTGTATCCTGAGACTTTGCTGAAGTTGCTTATCAGCTTAAGGAGATTTTGGGCTGAGACAATGGGGTTTTCTAGATATACTATCATGTCATCTGCAAACAGGGACAATTTGACTTCCTCTTTTCCTAATTGAATACCCTTGATTTCCTTCTCCTGCCTAATTGCCCTGGCCAGAACTTCCAACACTATGTTGAATAGAAGTGGTGAGAGAGGGCATCCCTGTCTTGTGCCAGTTTTCAAAGGGAATGCTTCCAGTTTTTGCCCATTCAGTATGATATTGGCTGTGGGTTTGTCATAAATAGCTCTTATTATTTTGAGATACGTCCCATCAATTCCTAATTTATTGAGAGTTTTTAGCATGAAGGGTTGTTGAATTTTGTCAAAGGCCTTTTCTGCATCTATTGAGATAATCATGTGGTTTTTGTCTTTGGTTCTGTTTATATGCTGGATTACATTTATTGATTTGCGTATATTGAACCAGCCTTGCATCCCAGGGATGAAGCCCACTTGATCATGGTGGATAAGCTTTTTGATGTGCTGCTGGATTCTGTTTGCCAGTATTTTATTGAGGATTTTTGCATCAATGTTCATCAAGGATATTGGTCTAAAATTCTCTTTTTTTGTTGTGTCTCTGCCAGGCTTTGGTATCAGGATGATGCTGGCCTCATAAAATGAGTTAGGGAGGATTCCCTCTTTTTCTATTGATTGGAATAGTTTCAGAAGGAATGGTACCAGCTCCTCCTTGTACCTCTGGTAGAATTTGGCTGTGAATCCATCTGGACCTGGACTTTTTTTGGTTGGTAAGCTATTGATTATTGCCACAATTTCAGCTCCTGTTATTGGTCTATTCAGAGATTCAACTTCTTCCTGGTTTAGTCTTGGGAGGGTGTATGTGTTGAGGAATTTATCCATTTCTTCTAGATTTTCTAGTTTATTTGCATAGAGGTGTTTGTAATATTCTCCGATGGTAGTTTGTATTTCTGTGGGATTGGTGGTGATATCCCCTTTATCATTTTTTATTGCATCTATTTGATTCTTCTCTCTTTTTTTCTTTATTAATCTTGCTAGCGGTCTATCAATTTTGTTGATCCTTTCAAAAAACCAGCTCCTGGATTCATTTATTTTTTGAAGGGTTTTTTGTGTCTCTATTTCCTTCAGTTCTGCTCTGATTTTAGTTATTTCTTGCCTTCTGCTAGCTTTTGAATGTGTTTGCTCTTGCTTTTCTAGTTCTTTTAATTGTGATGTTAGGTTGTCAATTTTGGATCTTTCCTGCTTTCTCTTGTGGGCATTTAGTGCTATAAATTTCCCTCTACACACTGCTTTGAATGCATCCCAGAGATTCTGGTATGTTGTATCTTGGTTCTCGTTGGTTTCAAAGAACATCTTTATTTCTGCCTTCATTTCGTTATGTACCCAGTAGTCATTCAGGAGCAGGTTGTTCAGTTTCCACGTAGTTGAGCGGTTTTGAGTGAGATTCTTAATCCTGAGTTCTAGCTTGATTGCACTGTGATCTGAGAGACAGTTTGTTACAATTTCTGTTCTTTTACATTTATTGAGGAGAGCTTTACTTCCAAGTATATGGTCAATTTTGGAATAGGTGTGGTGTGGTGCTGAAAAAAATGTATATTCTGTTGATTTGGGGTGGAGAGTTCTGTAGATGTCTATTAGGTCCGCTTGGTGCAGAGCTGAGTTCAATTCCTGGGTATCCTTGTTGACTTTCTGTCTTGTTGATCTGTCTAATGTTGATAGTGGGGTGTTAAAGTCTCCCATTATTAATGTGTGGGAGTCTAAGTCTCTTTGTAGGTCACTCAGGACTTGCTTTATGAATCTGGGTGCTCCTGTATTGGGTGCATATATATTTAGGATAGTTAACTCTTCTTGTTGAATTAATCCCTTTACCATTATGTAATGGCCTTCTTTGTCTCTTTTGATCTTTGTTGGTTTAAAGTCTGTTTTATCAGAGACTAGGATTGCAACCCCTGCCTTTTTTTGTTTTCCATTTGCTTGGTAGATCTTCCTCCATCCTTTTATTTTGAGCCTATGTGTGTCTCTGCACGTGAGATGGGTTTCCTGAATACAGCACACTGATGGGTCTTGAGTCTTTATCCAGTTTGCCAGTCTGTGTCTTTTAATTGGAGCATTTAGTCCATTTACATTTAAAGTTAATATTGTTATGTGTGAATTTGATCCTGTCATTATGATATTAGCTGGATATTTTGCTCGTTAGTTGATGCAGTCTCTTCCTAGTCTCGATGTTCTTTACATTTCGGTATGATTTTGCAGTGGCTGGTACCGGTTGTGCCTTTCCATGTTTAGTGCTTCCTTCAGGAGCTCTTTTAGGGCAGGCCTGGTGGTGACAAAATCTCTCAGCATTTGCTTGTCTGTAAAGTATTTTATTTCTCCTTCACTTATGAAGCTTAGTTTGGCAGGATATGAAATTCTGGGTTGAAAATTCTTTTCTTTAAGAATGTTGAATATTGGTCCCCACTCTCTTCTGGCTTGTAGGGTTTCTGCCGAGAGATCCGCTGTTAGTCTGATGGGCTTCCTTTTGATGGTAACCCGACCTTTCTCTCTGGCTGCCCTTAACATTTTTTCCTTCATTTCGACTTTGGTGAATCTGACAATTATGTGTCTTGGAGTTGCTCTTCTCGAGGAGTATCTTTGTGGCGTTCTCTGTATTTCCTGAATCTGAATGTTGGCCTGCCTTGCTAGATTGGGGAAGTTCTCCTGGATCATATCCTGCAGAGTGTTTTCCAACTTGTTTCCATTCTCCCCGTCACTTTCAGGTACACCAATCAGACGTAGATTTGGTCTTTTCACATAGTCCCACATTTCTTGGAGGCTTTGCTCATTTCTTCTTATTCTTTTTTCTCTAAACTTCCCTTCTCACTTCATTTCATTCATTTCATCTTCCAGGGCTGATACCCTTTCTTCCATTTGATCGCATCGGCTCCTGAGGCTTCTGCATTCTTCACGTAGTTCTCGAGCCTTGGTTTTCAGCTCCATCAGCTCCTTTAAGCACTTCTCTGTATTGGTTATTCTAGTTATACATTCTTCTAAATGTTTTTCAAAGTTTTCAACTTCTTTGCCTTTGGTTGGAATATCCTCCCATAGCTCGGAGTAATTTGATCGTCTGAAGCCTTCTTCTCTCAGCTCGTCAAAGTCATTCTCCGTCCAGCTTTGTTCCGTTGCTGGTGAGGAACTGCGTTCCTTTGGAGGAGGAGAGGTACTCTGCTTTTTAGAGTTTCCAGTTTTTCTGCTCTGTTTTTTCCCCATCTTTGTGGTTTTATCTACTTTTGGTCTTTGATGATGGTGATGTACAGATGGGTTTTTGGTGTGGATGTCCTTTCTGTTAGTTTTCCTTCTAACAGACAGAACCCTCAGCTGCAGGTCTGTTGGAGTACCTGGCCGGCCGTGTGAGGTGTCAGTCTGCCCCTGCTGGGGGGTGCCTCCCAGTTAGGCTGCTCGGGGGTCAGGGGTCAGGGACCCACTTGAGGAGGCAGTCAGCCTGTTCTCAGATCTCCAGCTGCGTGCTGGGAGAACCACTGCTCTCCTCACAGCTGTCAGACAGGGACATTTAAGTCTGCGGAGGTTACTGCTGTCTTTTTGTTTGTCTGTGTCCTGCCCCCAGAGGTGGAGCCTACAGAGGCAGGCAGGCCTCCTTGAGCTGTGGTGGGCTCCACCCAGTTCAAGCTTCCAGGCTGCTTTGTTTACCTAAGCGAGCCTGGGCAATGGCGGGCGCCCCTCCCCCAGCCTCGCTGCCGACTTGCTGTTTGATCTCAGACTGCTGTGCTAGCAATCAGCGAGACTCCGTGGGCGTAGGACCCTCTGAGCCAGGTGCGGGCTATACTCTCCTGGGGCACCGTTTCCTAAGCCCGTCGGAAAAGCACAGTATTCGGGTGGGAGTGGCCCGATTTTCCAGGTGCCGTCTCTCACCTCTGGAAGGGGAACTCCCTGACCCCTTGCACTTCCCGAGTGAGGCAATGCCTCGCCCCTGCTTCGGCTGGCGCATGGTGCGCTCACCCACTGACCTGCGCCCACTGTCTGGCACTCCCTAGTGAGATGAACACGGTACCTCAGATGGAAACGCAGAAATCACCCGTCTTCTGCGTCGCTCGCGCTGGGAGCTGTAGACCGGAGCTGTTCCTATTCGGCCATCTTGGCTCCTCCCCCTCGCATGTGACTTTATAGTAGAATGATTTATAATCCTTTGGGTATATACCCAGTAATGGGATTGCTGGGTCAAATGGTATTTCTGGTTCTAGATCCTTGAGGAATCACGACACTGTCTTCCACAATGGTTGAACTATTTTACACTCCCACCAACAGTGTAAAAGCATTCCTATTTCTCCACATCCTCTCCAGCATCTGTTGTTTCTGACTTTTTAATGATTGCCATTCTAACTGGCGTGAGATGGTATCTCATTGTGGTTTTGATTTGCATTTCTTTAATGACCGGTGATGATGAGCTTTTTGTCATATGTTTGTTGGCCGCATAAATGTCTTCTTTTGAGAAGTGTCTGTTCATATCCTTCACCCACTTTTCATGGGGTTGTTTTTTTCTTGTAAATTTGTTTAAGTTCCTTGTAGATTCTGGATATTAGCCCTTTGTCAGATGGACAGATTGCACAAATTTTCTCCCATTCTGTAGGTTGCCTGTTCACTCTGATGATAGTTTCTTTTGCTGTACAGAAGCTCTGTAGTTTTATTAGATACCATTTGTTGATTTTGGCTTTTGTTGCCATTCCTGTTGGTATTTTAGTCATGAAGTCTGCCCATGCCTATGTCCTGAATAGTACTGCCTAGGTTTTCTTCTAGGTTTTTATGGTTTTAGGTCTTACATTTAAGTCTTTAATCCATCTAGAGTTAATTTTTGTAGAAGATGTAAGGAAGGGGTCCAGTTTCAGTTTTCTCTACATGGCCAGCCAGTTTTCCCAGCACCATTTATTAAACAGGGAATCCTTTCCCCATTGCTAGTTTTTGTTAGGTTTGTCAAAGATCAGATAGTTGTAGATATGCGGCGTTATTTCTGAGGGCTCTGTTCTGTTCCATTGGTCTATATCTCTGTTTTGGTACCAGTACCATGCTGTTTTGGTTACTGTAGCCATGCTTATAATTTGAAGTCATGTAGCATGATGCATCCAGCTTTCTTTTTCCTTGGGATTGTCTTGGCTATATGAGCTCCTTTTTGGTTCCATATGAACTTTAAAGTAGTTTTTCTAATTCTGTGAAGAAAGTCAATGGTAGCTTGATGGGGATAGCATTTAAACTGTAAATTACTTTTGACAGTATGGCCATTTTCACAATATCGATTCTTCCTATCCATGAGCATGGAATGTTTTTCCATTTGTTTGTGTCCTCTCTTATTTCCTTGAGCAGTGGTTTGTAGTTCTCCTTGAAGAGGTCCTTCACATCCCTTGTATGTTGGATTCCTAGGTATTTTATTCTCTTTGTAGCAATTGTGAATGGGAGTTCACTCATTATTTGGCTCTCTGTTTGTCTATTATTGGTGTATAGGAGTGCTTGTGATTTTTGCACATTGATTGTGTATACTGAGACTTTGCTGAAGTTGCTTATCAGCTTAAGAAGATTTTGAGCTGAGACGATGGGGTTTTCTATACAATCATGTCATCTGCAAAAAGAGGCAATTTGACTTCCTCTTTTCCTAATTGAATATGCTTTATTTCTTTCTCTTACCTGATTGCCCCGGCCAGAACTTCCAATACTATGTTGAATAGGAGTGGTGAGAGAGGGCATCCTTGTCTTGTGCTGGTTTTCAAAGGGAATGCTTCCAGTTTTTGCCCATTCAGTATGATATTGGCTGTGAGTTTGTCATAAATAGCTCTTATTATTCTGAGATGTGTTCCATCAATACTTAGTTTATTGAGAGTTTTTAGAATGAAGTGGTGTTGAATTTTGTTGAAGGCCTTTTCTGCATCTGTTGAGATAATCATGTGGTTTTGGTCATTGGTTCTGTTTACATAATGGATTATGTTTATTGATTCGCATATGTTGAACCAGCCTTGCATCTTAGGTATGAAGCCAACTTGATCATGGTGGATAAGCTTTTTGATGTGTTGCTGGATTTGGTTTGCCAGTATTTTATTGAGGATTTTTGCATTGATGTTCATCAGGGATATTGGCCTGAAATTTTCTTTTTTTTTTGTTATGTCTCTACCAGGTTTTGGTATCAGGATGATGCTGACCTCATAAAATGAGTTAGGGAGGATTCCCTCTTTTTCATTTGTTTGGAATAGTTTCAGAAGGAATAGTATCAGCTCCTCTTTGTATCTCTGGTAGAATTCAGCTGTGAATCCAACTGGTCCTGGACTTTGGTTGGTTGGTAGGCTATTAATTACTGCCTCAATTTCAGAACTTGTTATTGGTCTATTCAGGGATTTGATTTCTTCCTTGTTTAGTTTTGGGAGGGTGTATGTGTCCAGGAATTCATCCATTTCTTCTAGATTTTCTAGTTTATTTGCATAGAGGTGTTCATAGTATTCTCTGATGGTAGTTTGTATTTCTGTGGGATCAGTGGTTATAACCCCTTTATTATTTTTTATTGCATCTATTTGATTCTTCTCTCTTTTCTTCTTTATTAGTCTGGCTAGTGGTCTATGTATTTTGTTGATCTTTTCAAAAAGCCAGTTCCTGGACTCATTGATTTTTTGAAGGGTTTTTCTTGTCTCTATCTCCTTCAGTTCTGCTCTGATCTTAGTTATTTCTTGCCTTCTGCTAGCTTTTGAATTTATTTGCTGTTGCTTCTCTAGTTCTTTTAATTTTGATGTTAGGGTGTTGATCTTAGATCTTTCCTGCTTTCTCTTGTGGGCATTTAGTGCTATAGATTTCCTTCTACACACTACTTTAGCTGTGTCCCAGAGATTCTGATACATTGTGTCTTTGTTCTCATTGGTATCAAAGAACATGTTTATTTCTGCCTTAATTTCATTATTTACCCAGTAGTCGTTCAGTAGCAGGTTGTTCAGTTTCCATGTAGTTGTGTGGTTTTGAGTGAGTTTCTTAATCCTGAGTTCTAATTTGATTGCACTGTGGTCTGAGAGACTGTTATAATTTCCATTCTTTTGCATTTGCTGAGGAGTGTTTTACTTCCAATTATGTGGTCAATTTTAGAATAAGTACGCTGTGGTGCTGAGAAGAATGCATATTCTGTTGATTTGGGGTGGAGAGTTCTGCAGATATATATTAGGTCCACTTGGTCCAGAACTGAGTTCAAGTCATGAATATCCTTGTTAATTTTCTGTCTCATTGATCTGTCTAATATTGACAGTGTGGTATTAAAGTCTCCCATTATTACTGTGTGGGGAGTCTAAGTCTCCTTGTGGGTCTCTAAGAACTTGCTTTATGAATCTGGGTGATCCTATATTGGATGCATATATATTTATGATAGTTAGCTCTTCTTGTTGCATTGATCTCTTTATCATTATGTAATGCCCTTCTCTGTCTTTTTTGATCTTTGTTGGTTTAAAGTCTGTTTTATCAGAGACTAGGATTGCAACCCTTCCTTTTTTGCTTTTCATTTGCTTGGTAAATATTCCTCCATCCCTTTATTTTGAGCCTATGTGCATCTTTGCATGTGAGATGGGTCTTCTGAATACAGCACACCAATGGGTCTTGACTCTTTATCCAATTTGCCAGTCTGTGCGTTTTAATTGGGGCATTTAGCCCATTTACATTTAAGGTTAATATTGTTATTTGTGAATTTGATCCTGTCATTATGATGCTAGCTGGTTATTTTGCCCATTAGTTGATGCAGTTTCTTCATAGTGTTGTTGTTCTCTACAATATGGTATGTTTTTGCAGTGGCTGGTACCAGTTGTTCCTTTCCATGTTTAGTGCTTCCTTCAGGAGCTCTTGTAAGGCAACAACAAGCATGTGAAAAAATGCTCAACGTCACTGATCATTAGGGAAATGCAACTCAAAACCACAATAGCATACCGTCTCATGCCAATCAGAATGGCTATTACTAAAAAGTCAAAAAGTAACAGATGCTGGTGAGGTTGCAGAGAAAAGGGAATACTTATACACTGCTAGTGGGAATGTAAATTAATTCAGCCACTGTGGAAAGCAGTCTGGAGATGTCTCAAAGAACTCAAAATAGAACTACCAGTTGACTCAGGAATCCCATTATTGGGCAAGTACCAAAATGAATAGAAAGCACTCTATCATAATGATACATGCATGTGTATGTTGATTGCTGCACTGTTCACTATAGTAAAAACATGAAATTAACTTAGATGCCCATCAATAGTAGACAGGATAAAGAAAATATGGTGTATATACACACTGGAATACTACATAGTCACAAAAAAGAACAAGATTATGTCCTTTGCAGTAACATGGATGGAGCTGGAAGACATTATCCTAAGTCAATTAATGCAGGAACAGAAGACCAAACACTGCATGTTCTCATTTATAGGTGGGAGCTAAACATTGAATACAGATGGACACAAGGGAGCAATAGACACCAGGGCCTAACTGAAGGTGGAGGTTGGGAGGAGACTGAGAATTGAAAAACTACCTATTGAGTACTGTGCTTATTACCTGAATGACAAAATTATCTGTATACCAAACCCCCACAACATTCAATTTAGCCATGTAAGAAACCTACAGATGTACCCCTTGAACTAAAAATAAAAGTTGGAAAGAAAAAATAAAATAAAATTTGTGATCTTAAATAATCTATAGCGAGGCTTTGCCTATAAGAATCCTGTAGAGCTTGGATGAGGGAGTGTTCTTCTGGGATGGGGTCATGGCAAAAGGACTCAGGAGCCAACTTGAAGAGGCTTCCATCTGACAAAGATGTGAGGATTTGATCATCAAGAAGAATAATATCTACAATTGGTTAGAATACATCATTTATGTTTAAAGCCATAATTATGATACTTTAGAAACATTTTTAGTTATTTATGAAGGATGCTCTTTCTTGCACATATTGTACCTAAAGGTAACAAAAAAATTGATACGAGGTCTCTTTTTATAGAAGTATCCACTTAATAAATGAAGAAATGATACAATCAGAAATCACCATTTTGTAGCTTCAAATGATATAATAGATCTAGTCAATGATCATCAGTGTTACAAAGAGAAAGATAAGCAAGACAAAATGTTCTTTCAAAGGACCTACAGAACTTCACTATAACCAGTGTAAGCCTTTAACACATAGCACTTAAGTGCCACCAAGTTTCAAGTCTTGAATGGGAGAATATGGTTTTAAACATTTAAACACATGGATAGACCATCACCTACTTTGTACTGAGTTGTCAATTTTTTGAAAAAGGAGCATTCCTTGAGATGAAATCACTTTCCTGTAACATGTAGCTGTACAATTCAAATATATCTCCTATACTCTGAATGCCCAGTTATTTGGGTGCACAGAAATCTCAATGTGCTTCCTTTATGTGCTTCACAGGTAACAACCCATGCCTACCCATTGGGTAACCACCTGGTGTCCAGAGCCATTTGGATGACAACTTCTTGCTCTCATTCACTCTTCCCCTAGGCATATAAACTCAGCTTTAAATGATCTTATATAAATAAATGGGTTGAGAAAGATGCTTTAAAATACCCACAAATATCAGCTCTTCCTCCTGCAAGTCTTAGTTGGGGCAGCAGCAGAATTATGGCATCTAGACTTTCTGTAAACCCAAGAGTAATGAAACAATAGCAGTTTGTTACTTATGGTCATGAGGTACACTCAGAGCCACAGATGGGAAGTAGCCAGGCCCTTGGTGAAAAATAAAATCAGGCTTTTCTAGAGGAAAAAACTCTAGAAAAACACATTGCACATGTCCACTCTCATTATTGATATAATGAAGTTTATCAGTTCCCTTCAATTAATGATGTAGGTGTCAGGCCTCTGAGCCCAAGCTAAGACATCATATCCCCTGTGACCTGCACGTACACATCCAGATGGCCAGATCTTGCTTTAACTGATGACATTCTACCACAAAAGAAGTGAAAATGGCCAGTCTTTGCCTTAACTAATGACATTACCTTGTGAAATTCCTTCTCCTGGCTCATCCTGGCTGAAAAGCTCCCCTTGTGACCTCAAAAGCACCTTGTGACCCCCCACATCTGCCCATCAGAGAACAACCCCCCTTTGACTGTAATTTTCCTTTACCTACCCAAATCTTATAAAATGGCCCCACCCCTGTCTCCCTTCGCTGACTCTTTTTGGACTCAGCCTGCCTGCACCCAGGTGAAATAAACAGCCTTGTTGCTCACACAAAGCCTGTTTGGTGGTCTCTTCACACAGACGTGCATGAAATTTAGTGCCGTGACTCGGATCGAAGGCCCTCCCTTGGGAGATCAATCCCCTGTCCTCCTGCTCTTTGCTCCGTGAAAAAGAGCCACCTATGACCTCGGGTCCTCAGACCGAACAGCCCAAGGAACATCTCACCAATTTTAAATCGGGTAAGCGGCCTCTTTTTACTCTTTTCTCCAACCTCTCTCACTATCCCTCAACCTCTTTCTCCTTTCAAACTTGGCACCATCTTTCAATCTCTTCCTTCTCTTAATTTAAGTTCCTTTCCTTTTCTGGTAGAGACAGAGGAGATGCATTTTATCCATCAACCCAAAACTCTGGTGCCGGTCATGGACTTGGGAAGACAGTCTTCTCTTGGTGTTTAATCACTGTGGGGACATCTGCTTGATTATTCATCCACGTTTCAGAAGTGTCTGATCACCATGGGGATGCCTGCCTTGATTCTTCACCCTTAGTGGCAAGCACCACTATTTTGGGGGGCAAGCCTCCCCACCACTTCTCTCCATGTCTCTACCCTCTCTTTTCTCTCCACTTTCCTGGGGGGCAAGCAACCACCACCCCTTCACCACTTTCCTGGGGGGCAAGCACCCCCCCACCCCTTCTCTCTGTGTCTCTACCCTCTCTTTTCTCTCCACTTTCCTGGGGGGCAAGCACCCCGCACCCTCTTCTCTCCATGTCTCTACCCTCTCTTTTCTCTGGGCTTGCCTCCTTCACTATAGGCAACCTTCCACCCTCCATTCCTGCTCCTTCTCCCTTAGCCTGTGTTCTCAAGAACTTAAAACTGCTTCAAATCCCACCTGACTTAAAACCTAAATGCCTTATTTTCTTCTGCAATGCCGCTTAACCCCAATACAAACTCGACAATGGTTCCAAATAGCCAGAAAATAACACTTTCGATTTTTCCATCCTACAAGATCTAGATAATTCTTGCCATAAAATGGGAAAATGGTCTGAGGTGCCTGATGTCCAGGCATTCTTTTACAAATCCGTCCCTCCCCAGTCTCTGTTCCCAATGCAACTTGTCCCAAATCTTCCTTCTTTCCCTCCTGCCTGTCCCCTCAGTCCCAAACCCAAGTATTGCTGAGTCTTTCCAATCTTGCTTTTTACAGACCCATCTGACCTCTCCCCTCCTCCCCAGGCTGCTCCTCGCCAGGCCAAGCCAGGTCTCAATTCTTCCTCAGCCTCTGCTCCCCAACCCTATAATCCTTTTATTACCTCCCCTCCTCACACCTGGTCTGGCTTATAGTTTCATTCCAGGACTAGCCCTCCCCCACCTGCCCAGCAATTTCCTTTTAAAAAGGTGGCTGGAGCTAAAGGCATAGTCAAGGTTAATGCTCCTTTTTCTTTATCTGACCTCTCCCAAATCAGTTAGCATTTAGGCTCTTTTTCATCAAATATAAAAACCCAGCCCAGTTCATGGCTTGTTTGGCAGCAACCCTGAGATGCTTTACAGCCCTACAGCCTGAAAGGTCAGAAGGCCGTCTTATTCTGAATATGCATTTTATTTTATTAACCAATCCACTCCCAACATCAAATAAAGCTCCAAAAATTAAATTCCAGCCCTCAAACTCCACAACAGGACTTAATTAACCTCACCTTCAAGGTGTACAATAATAGAGAAAAGTTACAATTACTTGTGAAAACCCAGCCACACCTCCAGCACACAAGAACTTCAAAATGCCTAAGTCGCACATGCCTAAGCCGCAGCGGTCAAGCATTCCTACAGGACCTTCTCCATCAGGATCTTACTTCAAGTGCCAGAAATCTGGCTACTGGGCCAAGGAATGCCCGCAGCCCAGGATTCCTCCTAAGCCATGTCCCATCTGCATGGGACCCCACTGAAAATCAGACTGTCCAACTCACCTGGCAGCCACTCCTGGAGCCCCGGAACTCTGGCCCAAGGGTCTCTGACTCCTTCCCAGATCTTCATGGCTTAGTGGCTGAAGACTGATGCTCCCCGATCACCTCGGAAGCTTCCTGGACCATCACAGATGCTTTGGGTAACTCTTATAGTGGATGGTAAGTCCATTCCCTTCTTAATCAATACAGAGGCTACCAACTCCACATTATGTTCTTTTCAAGGGCCTATTTCCCTTGCTTCCATAACTGTTGTGGGTATTGACCGCCAGGCTTCTAAGCCTCTTAAAACTCCCCAACTCTGGTGCTAATTTGGACAGTATTCTTTTATACACTCCTTTTTAGTTATCCCCACCTGCCCAGTTCCCTTATTAGGCCAAGACATTTTAACTAAATTGTCTGCTTTCTATGCTACAGCCACACCTCACTGCCACCCTTTTCCCCAGTTCAAAGCCTCCTTCACATCCTCCTCTTATATCTCCCCACCTTAATCCACAAGTATAGGACATCTCTACTCCCTCCTTGGTGACCAATCATGCACCCCTTACCATCCCATTAAAACCTAATCACCCTTACCCCACTTAAGGCCAATATCCCATCCCACAGCACACTTTAAAAAGATTAAAGCCTGTTATCACTTGCCTGTTACAGCATGGCCTTTTAAAGCCTATAAACTCTCCTTACAATTCCCCCATTTTACCTGTCCTAAAACCAGACAAGCCTTACAGATTAGTTCGGGATCTGCACCTTATCAACCAAATTGTGTTGCCTATCCACCCCATGGTGCCAAACCCATATACTCTCCTATTCTCAATACCTCCCTCCACAACCCATTCTCTTCTAGATAAACCTAGCTGACCCCATAAATCCTAAATCCTTTCCCCTTTCCCCTTTCCATTCCTTAAAAAACAGCCCTAAAAGCTGCTCCCACACTAGCTCTCCGTAACTCATCCCAACCCTTTTCATTACACACAGCTGAAGTGCAGGGCTGTGCAGTCAGAATGCTTATACAAGAGCTGGGACTGCACCCTGTAGCCTTTTTATCCAAACAACTTGACCTTACTGTTTTAGCCTAGCCCTCATGTCTGCATGCAGCTGCTGCCACTGCCTTAATACTTTTAGAGGCCCTCAAAATCACAAACTATGCTCAACTCACTCTCTACAGTTCTCATAACTGCCATAATCTATTTTCTTCCTCATACCTGACACATATACTTTCTGCCCCCTTCCACTACCTCTCAGCAAGCCGAACTCATTGCCTTAACTTGAGCCCTCACTCTTGCAAAAGGACTATGCATCAATATTTATAGTGACTCTAAATATGCCTTCCATATCCTGCACCACCATGCTGTTATATGGGCAAAAAGAGGTTTCCTCACTATGAAAGGGTCCTCCATTATTAATACCTCTTTAATAAAAACTCTTCTCAAGTCCACTTTACTTCCAAAGGAAGCTGGAGTCATTCACTGCAAGGGCCGTCAAAAGGCATCAGATCCCACTGCTCAGGGCAATGCATAGGCTGATAAGGTAGCTAAAAAAGCAGCTAGTGTTCCAACTTCTGTCCCTGATGGCCAGTTTTTCTCCTCATCGGTCACTCCCACCTACTCCCCCACTGAAACTTGCACCTATGAATATCTTCCCACACAAGGCAAATGGTTCTTAGACCAAGGAAAATATCTCCTTCCAGCTTCACAGGCCCATTCTATTTTGTCATCATTTCATAACCTCTTCCATGTAGGTTACAAGCCACTAGCCCACCTCTTAGAACCTCTCATTTCCTTTCCATCGTGGAAATCTATCCTCAAGAAAATCACTTCTCAGTGTTCCATCTGCTATTCTACTCCTCAGGGATTGTTCAGGCCCCCTCCATTCCCTACACATCAAGTTTGGGGATTTGCCCCCGCCCAGGACTGGCAAATTGCCTTTACTCACATGCCCTGAGTCAGGAAACTAAAATACCTCTTGGTCTTCATAGACACTTTCACTGGATGGGTAGAGGCCTTTCCCACAGGGTCTAAGAAGGCCACTGTGGTCATTTCTTCCCTTCTGTAAGATGTAATTCCTCAGTTTGGCCTTCCCACCTCTATACAGTCCAATAACAGACCGGCCTTTATTAGTCAAATCACCCAAGCAGTTTCTCAGGCTCTTGGTATTCAGTGGCACCTGGTTTTACCTCGAACTGCCACCCTTAAGTCTCTCTTTAAGTGGATAGAAGATCTTCAGTGACAACATACACTCAATACTTTCACCTTGATGAAGTCCTGTTCTTTACATACTTACTCTTATTCTCATTCCTGTTCTTAGGCCACCCTTTACCTCTCCCCAGCTATCTCCACCACACTATCAATCTCAGTCACTCTCTTGTAGCCATTTCTAATCCTTCTTTAACAAACAGTTGCTGGCTTTGCATTTCTCTTTGCTCCAAAATCACTGAGGCCTCAACCTACTACTGCTAAAAAGAAGAAAGGGGACTCTGTATATTTTTAAATGAAGAGTGCTGTTTTTACCTAAATCAATGTAGCCTGGTAAATGACAACATAAAAACAAAAACAAACAAAAAAAACACTCAACTATCTATCTCAAAGATAGAGCCTAAAAACTTGATAACCAAGCAAGTAATTATGCTAAGCCACCTTGGACCCCATTGGACACTCTCATTAGATGTCCTGGGTCCTCCCAATTCTTAGTCCTTTAATATCTGTTTTTTTCCTTCTCTTATTCAGACCTTGTGTCTTCTGTTTAGTTTCTCAATTCATCCAAAACCGTATCCAGGCCATCATCAATCACTCTATACAACAAATGCTCCTTCTAACAACCCCACAATATCACCCTTTACCCCCAAATCTTCCTTCAGCTTAATCTCTCCAACTCTAGGTTCCCACACCGCCCCTAATCCTGCTCAAAGCAGCCCTGAGAAACATTGCCCATTATCTCTCCATACCACCCCCAAAATTTTTGCTGCCCCAACACTTCAATACTATTTTATGTTATTTTTCTTATTAATATAAGAAGATGGGAATGTCCGGGCTCTGAGCCCAAGCTAAGCCATCATATCCCTTGTGACCTGCACGTATACATCCAGATGGCCTGAAGTAAATGGAGAATCAAAAAAGAAGTGAAAATGGCGTGTTCATGCCTTAACTGATGACATTACCTTGTGAAATTCCTTCACCTGGGTCATCCTGGCTCAAAAGCTCCCCCACTGAGCACCTTGTGACCCCCACCCCTGCCAGTCAGAGAACAACCCCCTTTGACTGTAATTTTCCACTACCTACCTAAATCCTATAAAACAGCCTGACCCCTATCTCCCTTCGCTGACTCTCTTTTTGGACTCAGCCTGCCTAGACCCAGGTGATTAAAAAGCTTTATTGCTCACACAAAGCCTGTTTGGTGGTCTCTTCACAAGGTCGTGTGTGAAAATCATTTTTTAATTTAATCTACACAATGACTTCTATGACTCAAGTGCTATTATTATTTAAACTGCCTTTACAAAAATCATAACTGAGGAAATTATGACAGTGGAAGACAGTGGTAAGATCAGACTTAACCAATCCCATCTTCCTTCTAACCTCTAAACTGTCTTTGTCCATTCCTGGGCATAGGCCTTGGGAAAGAATTTAGTTTATAGTTTAAATTCTGAAACAAAATATTGCTAATAGTCCTTTCCCAAAAAAAAAAAAAAACCCTTCTTTCCTGAGGACCAGTCTGTCTTTGTCAGACTAACAAATTAACCACAAAATTAGAGATTGTGGTTCAGAGGCCATGCAGCCTCTGGCTGTAAGAGTCTGAATCTCCCCAAATTGCTCCTGGGAATAACGTCACTGTTGCAAAACCTAAGATCAGTGCTTGAGATATTTTGCAGACCCGGCAATCCCACAGCAGATAATACCACCCAGGCCAATAATCTGGCTGAACCAATTTTGTGATACCACCCAGGAACAGAAGTCATCAAGAATAACTCACTTTGACCCCCCTATGATTTCATCTTCAAACCAACCAATCAGCACTCCCACTTTTCTAGCCCATACCTGCCAACTTATCCTTAAAAACTCTGATCCCTGAATGCTCTGGGAGACAGATTTGAGTAATAATAAAACTGGTTTCCCACAAAGCCTGCTCTGCATGAATTACTTTCACCATTGCAATTCCCTTCTTAATAAATAGGCTCTGGGTAGGCAGGAGGCAAGGTGAACCCAATGGGCAGTTACATTATATTTTATAAAAGTGAAGAACGTGAGGTTTAGAGAGATTAAGTAATTTAGCATAGGTAGTACATGTAATAAATACTGGAGTTGAAATACAAACATAGAGTAATTCCAAAGCTGATATTCTTTACCATGATACTAATATAAGGCAGAAGTTTTAAGAGTGGTTGAAAAATGCTCACAGTCAACTTGGAAGAAAGACAGGTAGGACTGATACATATATATGGAGATTGAGGAGAGGCTGGAAAGAAGACAACTGGCAAGGAATGTCACATTGGCAAAGGCAGGGAGGTAGGCGTTTACATAGAGATTTAGGCATAGTGGGTTGAAACTATTTATAGAGTTTAGGGTGATAATAATGAAGAGTTAAGAACCAAAACTGTGGAGATTATCAGGTTGTTTCTCATTTAGTTGAAAGTGCAGGGGGAGGAAAAGAATTATCAAGCTTAGTCAGAAAAACATCTCTTAACCACGAAATGCAAAGACTTGAAAAACAAACCCTAAACTACAAATGTCAGAGAGTCCTTTGCTCTGACATTTGAATCCCAATGCCAGTAAAAGTTTATTACTTCCTGAAGAAATGCAGTCATTGAGATGTTGATGGGTGAACTTTCACTTAAAAAGGTTATTCTGAAATGCTGTGGTTCTTAATGGAGTGTTTTTTTTAAACCATGCTTTCTGATAGGACACTTAGCAACCAGGGACTTTGCTCACCCTATACCCTTGAGATACTACTGTCCTCCAAATTTTGTAGGACTTTCTCCTTTCTCCTTAGTTCAGCTAAAAATGGGGTTCTTGTCACACGACCAGGAAGGATGAAGCTCATGAATACATAGAAGAGTGGGAAAAATGGAATTTAGTGGGTGAAAAGGAAAAAAAACAAACAAAACTAATCTCACAGGTTGGATTCCCAGGTGACCACCCAAGAACAGAAGAGGCCAGGCTCCTCCCCACTGCAAACGGTGTGAACTTCCTGAGGCTCCACCCCAGTGTGCACTCCTCCCAGTGCGCAGGTTGGTTGGAGGTTCTCTGGGGACCTCTTTTTACTTGGCTGTCTCACAAACCTCCTTTACTTGAATTATGCTTAACTATCCTTCAAAGATCAACTCTGGTAGAAAGAGCATTGGAGCGATCCAGATGGTAGACAGATCACACACATTTATTCCTGGAAACTGAGCCATAGCCCTGCAGACTGCGTTCCATCATTCATATTAGAAGCCATGGCCCTGTTGGCAAGGGATTTACAGAGGAAGGAGAATGTCTGAAAACTATTTCAGAACACAAAACTGGAAGGGGTGTTCTCTGGGTCAATACCTCCCTAGGGGTTGCTGTAAATAATAAGTGATCTCAAGTCCTTTCTAGAAAAATGGCTCAGAATAGGCTACTCAAAATATGGTGCTTTCGTGTACTGAATATTTTAAGCTGAAGGAATTTGAGAAACAGCAGGTTTTCTCCCCTGAAGCAGGTCATAAGACTCTCATGTGAGAGGTGCCCTTCCTATACCTGGAAGAAAGGAGCATCCTTATCTCCGAACATGCCAAGAATAATATGAACAAACAGGCCTCGATAAGTTTTCCCCAATTTACTACACTTAGCTCATACCCTTTTATTTTATCACTTTCTACTCTTCACCAAACTTAGTGTAAAAACACTCAGGCTTAACCAGTTCTTCAGATCTTTATTTCCTTATGAAGACTCCCACTTAATGTAAAACTTATATTAAATAAATTTGTACGTTTTTCTCAATAATATTTCTTTTGCCAGTCCAATTTACAGGGCCCCATATGGAGAACCCAGGAGGGTGTACAAAGAATAATTTTTTCCTCTACTACACTAGTATCTTCCCAAACCCAGCACACACTAACCATTTACTTACAGAAGTCCACTCAGATGAACCAAGACATCAATCTTCTTGTCTTTAAGCAATAATTATTTTAGCTCACAGTGGTGACACTTGTTTACCTGTGATCATCAGAAATCCTGATTGACAGTTTGCCTTTGGTTACCAAAAGATGAAAAGAAAAATTTCTAATGATAAAATAACATGACAAAATTAAAATACTAATAAATATGGCAGACATTTTTATATCTTCATTTTGTTGATGAGGAAGTTGAGACTCAGAGAGCTGAATGAACTTGTGTAAGCCAGTAAGTGAAGCTGGGACTTGAACTCAGAGCAGTTGGTTCCAAAATATGAGCTCTTTACTATTATTTAACTGTTCTTATGAGGGGAAGGAGCTTCTACATAAACCACAGGAATAAGGGGAGAATCCTCATAAGAAGAATTAGAAATTAAGTAAAACCATAATTATGGGAAGAATTAGAAAAGTAAATAGAACTACAATTATGAGTCTAGATTGAACTAGATGGCTTCATGGTTCTAAGAGTCTCAAATGACTTAAAATCTGAATATGTTCAGGTTGGGCATGGTGGCTTATGCCTGTAATCCCAGCACTTTGGGAGGCTGAGGTGGGTGGATCACTTGAGGTCAGGAGTTCGAGACCAGCCTGGCCAACATGGTGGAACCCCATCTCTACTAAAAATATAAAAACTAAGCTTGGCTAGGTGGCAGGGGCTCGGCTACTCAGGAGGCTGAGGCAGAAGAGTCATTTGATCCTGGGAAGCGGAGGTTGCAGTGAGCTGAGATTGTGCCATTGCATTCCAGCCTGGCTGATAGAGTGAGACTGTCTCAAAAAAAAAAAAAATCTATCTATCTATCTATCTATCTATCTATCTATCTATCTATTGATATAGATATCGATAGATAGATATATCTGAATATGTTCAGTTAAACCAACTGTCAGATCAGGAACAGTCATTCTGGGAAAGTTCTGTTGATTGACAGTGGCAGCAAGTGTTGTAGACAGAGCCCTGGACAGGTAATCAGGTGAGCTAGGTTCTGCCTCAACTAACTAGGTGATCTTGGGAAAGTCACTTCCCAAATGGGGCTCCCTGGACCTCAGTTTTTCTATTCACAGAATAAAGGGATCTTCCAAAAACAATTCCTGGGAACAACATCGGATCTGTGGTATACTGTATTAGTTATCTATGCCTGTGTAACAACCCACCTCAAAACCTAGTGGCTTAGAGTATCAACTATTTATTATTTTTAAAGATTCTGCAGGTTGCTTGGCTTCAACAATATTGTTTTGTATTATGTGTGGTCTTGGCTGGATTCTCTTACCTGGTTGTATTGTGCTGGGAAATTGGTTGGGGTTAGAACATCTAAGAAGAATCCACTCACTCAGCTGAGGTGGCTGGAGAGGCTGGTGACTAGGTAGATTTCTTTATCTAATAGCGTAGTTAAAGTTCTTACATAGCAGCCAGTTGCTAAGAGAGCAAAACAAGAACCTGGGAGGCCTTCTAAGGGCTGGGTCCAGAACAGACACAGCATCACTCTTGCCACGTTCTATGGAACAAAGTAAATCACAAGGCCAGCTTAGATTTTAGGGGTGGGGAGATGGACTGTTGATATGAGGAGTGGCCTGTGCATATAGGGATGAGAGAAATCGGTGGTGGCCAATGCTGGAGACAATCTACACACACTATGAATAAAGAATTCCATAGTCATGTAAGTGGAGGAAATCTGGGTAAAACACAATTAAGGTTTCTTAACAGCAAATTTTATTAGAGTTGTTAAAATGCTCATCGAAGTGCCAAGAATAATATAAAGTAGGTAGTAAGTGTAAAAGACAGTAAAAGAAGGGTTACAACTTTTGATTTCTAGCCTAACTTCACCCTTCCTGCCTTCCTGCCCAGATCAATCGATATGAGAGAAGAGGAAAAAAATGTAGCTAGCCAACCAGGAAATATTTATGGTTAAACTGGCTACTATACACAATTGCAGTCTTTGAGAGATGTAAAATGTCTCCAGGAAGTTGCAAAGGACCTGGACCAATTTCAGTATTTTTTCCATCCTTCATGGAAACAGATACTTTTCTTATTAAAGCCTTCTTCTGCATTAATAGGGACTCTGGACTTGTTGCTGAGCAAATGATTTCTTCCTGCCTTCAGAATCAGATTTTTAATGAGTTGCAATTATAATAATTGTGGGAAGATAATGAAATCTGGGATGACTTTTCAATTTTTGTCTCATATTAAGCAACTGACATTTTATTAACTGTCTGGTCAGCTCAAAAGCACAAAGATGACCCATCAGAGTGGCTGATGCTCTGCAGAGACGGTGTGTGTGTGGAAGCAGTCTCATGTGGAAGAAATGAACAGGCTCTGCAACCTGCCTGACCTGGCTTTGAAGCCCTTTTTCTCTGCTTACTTCTTGGGAATCCTTGGGGAAGTTACAGAATTTCTGTGAGCCTCAGTTTTCTTATCTATGAAATGAAGATTAAAAGTACATAACTTCTAAAGGTTTTAGATAGATTAAATGTAATATTATATGCTTATCTTTTTATTCCAATCACTCATTTAACAGATATTTAGTTATTGAGTGCCTAGTGAGTTGCAGGCAAGGTACTATGTGCAGGGTAGCTAGTTATGTGGGGAGCAAAGAGAAACTTCCAGGCAGAGGGAACAGCAAATTCTAAGTTTCTAGCATAATAAAGAACTTAGTGTGTTTCAGGATCTGATACAAGAATGATCAGCATACAGTGAGGGGAAATCTGATAAGGTAGGCAATGGAAGGAACGTGTAGGATGTAGGTAAGAAGCTTCAACTTTACTAAGTGCAATAGGAAGGCATCGTGGGATTCTGAGTACAGAAAAACATGGTCCAATTTACAGTACTCAAAAATCACTTTAGCTCCCTCTGTAGATTGGGTTGAAGGTGAGCAAGAGTGGAGAGGAGGGAAACAATTAGGAAGGCATGGCATAGTCCAGGAAAGAGTTGATGTTGGCATGTGCTGGGGTGGTGGTAGTGAGAATAAATATAAATTGACAAAATATTTATAGTTGAACTGGCAGGACTTGATCATGGACTGGATATAGAAAGTGAGGGAGACAAAGGGGTCAAAATTAATTTTTCTGGGTTTTGGTCTGGAAACTGGGCAGGCAGAGATTCCATTTTCTGAGAGGGGGCAAGGGCAGGTTTGCAGTGGGGGTCAGGGAGAGCTTCAGTGTGGGCATGCTATATTTGCAAGAGAACCAGTTTAAGATGCCAAGTAGTTGACTAAATGCCTGAGACTAGAGACCAGATCTGAGGTCTTGGCTGCAAATATGAGCTTGGGGTTGTTAGCATACAGACACGGTTTAAAGGTGTGGCACTGGATGAGATCAGAGAGGAGAAGGGCAGGAGTGAGTCTTGACCTGAATAAGACTGAATAAAGAAGAAGGAGCTAGTGGCAGAATGAGGGATGGCCAGCGGGGTGGGGGAAAAAAAGCCATGGTGGTGAGGCAGCTAAGAGAGGAAGGAGAGTGTTTCTTAGAGAAATATTTGAATGCTACAGAGAAGGTGAGCATGAGGAACAGTGAGTGGTGTGCCCATTGGATTTAGCACCATGGTGTGGTGTGGGTACTGGAAGAAAGAATGGGAAGTAAGGAAGTAAACGTGGTATACACTGATATCTCTTGAGAAAGTATATTAGGAAGAGAGGCGTGGAGGAGGTGTCTTAGAAGGAGATGTGAGATCACAGGAAGTGCAGCAGGGATTCTTGGTTGTTTCCAAAATACCCATTCTCCCTTTCTTCCTCATTGCTCTGTTTTGGGACAGCAGGATGTTTAGTTAGAAAACTGTATTTCCCTGCCTCCCTTGCTATTTGGGGAAATCAGTGAGATGTAAGTAGAATTCATTGGGTGGAGTTTCTAGCTAATCTCTCTTAAAGGGACAGACTCAGTTATCTTCTTTCCTTCGTGTTTCCTAGATGGCAGACATGATGGCCATATTGTGGCAGGCCAGGTTTCACTAACAGCTGAACAGGCAAACCTCTAACAACTGTTTCAGCACTGACTGAGTGGCTAAGTTAAATATTAAAAGCTGAAAGAGTCAGTGCCCTTATACAAAGGCTGGAATGTAAAAAGCCCACCAAGAGTTTTGCCCAGGCCTTTCCTGGACCTTGAAGCATGATGAGTTAATGAAGGAATTCTTAACAAGACCCGTTTAGGATTAAACAAGTTTTATTGAGGGTCTGAGCAAACTCCCAAGACCTCTACAAACAAGTTTTATTGGAGACCTAAAGGAAATCCTGAAACCTCCATGATTTAGCAGGAGATAAGATTGCCCCCAGCACCTGGACCCATCTAGATTAAGTAAATTTACTGAGGCTCCAGAGGAAGGTCTTCAAAACTCAGACCTTAGTTATTCACTTGCGTCCATATGAAGAGACCACCAAACAGGCTTTGTGTGAGCAACAAGGCTGTTTATTTCACCTGGGTGCAGGCGGGCTGAGTCTGAAAAGAGAGTCAGTGAAGGGAGATAGGGGTGGGGCTGTTTTATAAGATTTAGGTAGGTAAAGGAAAATTACAGTCAAAGGGGGGTTCTCTGGCGGGCAGGAGTGGGGGTCACAAGGTGCTCAGTGGGGGAGCTTTTTGAGCCAGGATGAGCCAAGAGAAGGAATTTCACAAGGTAGTGTCATTAGTTAAGGCAAGGACCAGCCATTTTCACTTCTTTTGTGGTGGAATGTCATCAGTTAAGGCAGGAACAGGCCATTTAAAATTCACTTCTTTTGTGATTCTTCAGTTACTTCAGGCCGTCTGGATGTATAGATGCAGGTCACAGGGGATATGATGGCTTAGGTTGGGCTCAGATGCCTGACATTCCTGTCTTCTTATATTAATAAGAAAAATAAAACAAAATAGTGTTGAAGTGTTGGGGCGGTGAGAATTTTTAGGGGTGGTATGGAGAGATAATGGGTGATGTTTCTCAGGGCTGCTTTGAGTGGGATTAGGGGCAGCATGGAAACCTAGAGTGGGAGAGATTAAGCTGAAGGAAGATTTTTTGGTAAGGTGTGATATTGTGGGGTTGTTAGAAGGAGCATTTGTCATATAGAATTATTGGTGATGGCCTGGATACGGTTTTGTATGAATTGAAAAAAGTACAGAATAAGACAAGGAGAAAAACAGGTATTAAAGGACCAAGAATTGGGAGATCTAGGACATCCAATTAGAGAGTGCCCAAGGAGGTTCAGCATAGCCCTGCCAGCAAAGATTTATTTACTTTAAGAGGAGGGAGTTAAGAGTGGCGGTTTGGGGATAGCACTAGGAGATATGAGCTGTGATGGCTTGGAGAAATAGTGTAAACCAGCAGTGTAAACAAGACCAGGGCATTTATGAGTAGTTGAGAATGGTGAATAGGAGTATGACTAGACAGAAGATAGTAGGGATGACAAGTTTTTCTGGGCACAGCCCAAGTTGGTCTGGTGTCTGGAATGAGACTGGGGCCTAATAAAAAGGAGCGTCTATACAGGAGCTTAAATGGGCTGTACCCTGTAGCATTCCGAGGACAGGTCCGAATTCTGAGAAGGCAAGTGGTAAAGGTATTGTCCAGTCCTTTTTAAGTTGGTGATTGAGCTTGGTGAGGTGTGTTTTTGAAAGACCATTAGTCTGTTTTACCTTTCCTGAAGATTGAGGACGGTAAGGGATATGAAGGTTTCACTGAATACCAAGAACCTGAGAAACTGCTTGGGTGATTTGACTAATAAAGGCTGGTCTGCTATCAGACTGTATAGAGGTGGGAAGGCTAAACTGAGGAATTATGTTTGACAAAAGGGAAGAAATGACTGCAGTGGCCTTCGTAGACCCTGTGGGAAAGGCCTCTACTCATCCATTTAGTGTCCACCCAGACCAAGAGGTATTTTAGTTTCCTGACTCTAGGCATGTGAGTAAAGTCAGTTTGCCAGTCCTGAGCTTGATGCGCAGGGAGGGGAGGGGGGCCTGAGAAATCCCTGAGGAGGAGTAGAATAGCAGATGGAACACTGAGAAGTGATCTCCTTGAGGATAGATGTCCATGATGGAAAGGAAATGAGAGGTTCTAAGAGATGGGCTAGTGGCTTGTAATCTACATGGAAGAGGTTATGAAATGATGACAGAATAGAATGGGCCTGTGAGGCTGGAAGGAGATATTTTCCTTGGTCTAAGAACCATTTGCCTTGTGTGGGAAGAGATTAATAGGTGGAAGTTTCAGTGGGGGGAGTAGGAGGGAGTGGCCAATGTGAAGGAGAAAAACTGGCTGTGAGAGACAGAAGTTGGAGAGCTAGCTGCTTGTCTAGCTACCTTATCAGCATAAGCATTTCTGTGAGAGACAGAAGTTGGAAGGCTAGCTGCTTTTTTAGTTAACTTATCAGCATAAGCATTGTCCTGAGTGATGGGATCTGATGCTTTTTTGATGGCCCTTACAATGAATGACTCCAGCTTCCTTTGGAAGTAAAATGGCTGTGAGAAGCGTTTTTATTAAAGAAGGCATAATGATAGAGGACCCTTGTGTAGTGAGGAAACCTGTTGCATGGTGGTGCAGGATATGGAAGGCATATTTAGAGTCAGTGTAAATATTGACGTGTAGTCCTTTTGCAAGAGTGAGGGCTTGACTTAAGACAATGAGAGGTAGTGGAGGTGGGCAGAGCAGTAGCCTCAGTGATAGATGTGGAAGATACAATGGCATAGCCTGCCTTTGCTGGTGAGTGGCGATTAGGCCTGGTGGAACTGCCATCAATAAACCAAGTGTGTTCAGGGTGAGGAGCAGGAAAGAAGGAAATATGGGGAAATGGGGTGAATGTCAGGTGGATCAGAGAGATACAGTCATGGGGGTCAGGTGTGGTATCTGGAATAAAGTGGGAGGCTGGACTGAAGTCCAGGCCAGGAACAATGGTAATTGTGGGAGACTCAACAAAGAGTGAGTACAGCTGAAGGAGCCAGGGAGCAGAAAGTATATGCCTCAGGTGTGAGGAAGAAAATAGATTTTGGAAGTTATGAGAGCTGTAGAGAGTAGTTGAGCATAGTTTGTGATTTTAAGAGCCTCTAAAAGTATTAGGGCAGTGGCAGCTGCTGCACGCAGGCTTGAGAGCTAGGCAAAACAGTAAGGTCAAGTTGTTTGGATAAAAAGGCTGCAGGGCATGGTCCCAGTCCTTGTGTAAGAATTCTGACTGGGCAGCCCTACACTTCAGCTGTGGGTAATGAAAAGGGTTGGGATGAGTCAGGGAGAGCTAGGGTGGGGGCAGTCTCTAAAGCTGTCTTCAAGGAATGGAAAGAGGAGTGGGGAAAGGATTTAGGATCTATGGGGTCAGCTAGGTTTCCTTTTGTGAATTTATATAATGGTTTTGTTAGGATGGCAAAACCAGGTATCTAAAGTCGAAAGTATCCAACCATGCCTAGGAAGGAAGGGAGTTGTTTTGTCGAAGGTGTTGGGGTTTGAGAGATCAGTGGGACATGATCAGCAGGGAGAGCACGTGTGTTTTTATGAGAATTATGATGAGATAGGTAACAGATGAGGATGAAATTTGGGCTTGACTGAAGTAATGGGGGCTGTCTGTGAAGGTTTGCAGCAGTACAGCCCAGGTAATTTGCTGAGCCTGATGGTTGTCAGGATCAGCCCAAGTGAAAGTGAAGAGAGGCTGGGATGAAGGGTGCAAAGGAATAGTAAAGAAAGCATGTTTGAGATCCAGAACAGAATAATGGATTGTGGAGGGAGGTATTGAGGATAGGAGAGTATATGGGTTTGGCACCATGGGGTGGATAGGCAAAACAATTTGGTTGATAAGGCTCAGATCCTGAACTAACCTGTAAGCCTTGTCTGGTTTTAGGACAGGTAAAATGGGGGAATTGTAAGGAGAGTTTATAGGCTTTAAAAGGCCATGCTGTAGCAGGTGAGTGATAACAGACTTTAATCCTTTTAAAGCATGCTGTTGTATGGGATATTGGCATTGAGTGAGTAAGGGTGATTAGGTTTTAACGGGATGGTAAGGAGTGCATGATCAATTGCTAAGGAGGGAGTAGAGGGTATCCTATTCTTGTGAGTTAAGGTGGGGAGATCAAAGGGGAGGATGTGAAGAAAGCTTTGAACTGGGGGAAAAGGCAGCAATGAGGTGTGGCTGTAGCCCAGAAATAGTCAGGGAAGCAGATAATTTACTTAAAGTGTCTCGGCCTAATGGGGAGGTGGGGATAATTAAAAAGGAGTGCCTTAAAGAGTATTGTCTAAGTTGGCACCAGAGTTGGGGAGTTTTAAGAGGTTTAGAAGCCTGGCCTTCAATGCCCACAACAGTTATGGAGGCAAGGGAAACAGGCCCTTGAAAAGAAGGTAATGTGGAGTGCCTCCGTATTCATTAAGAAGGGGACAGACTTATCCTCCACTGTGAGAGTTACCTGAAGATCGGCAACCCTGATGGTCTAGGGGGCTTCCGAGGTGATTGGGCAGTGTCAGTCTTCAGCTGCTAAGCCGAGAAGATCTGGGAAGGAGTCAGAGAGCCTTGGGCCAGAGTTCCAGGGGCTCTGGAAGTGGCTGCCATGTGAGTTGAACAGTCTGATTTTCAGTGGGGTCCTGCACAGATGAGATATGGCTTGGGAGGAATCCCAGGCTGCAGGCATTCCTCGACCCTGTGGCCAGATTTCTGGCACTTGTAGCAAGCTCCTGGGGGAGGTGGGCTTGGAGGAATGCCTGGCAGTTGCAGTTCAGGTGTTTGGAAGTTCTTGTGTGCTGGAGATGTGGCTGGGGTTTGTCTCACAGTGGAGGCAAGGAATTGCAACTCAGAAATACACTGCTACTTGGGTGCCTCTACTCTATTATTGTACACCTTGAAGGTGAGGTTAATTAAGTCCTGTTATGGGGTTTGAGGGCTGGAATTTAATTTTTGGAGCTTTATTTAATGTTGGGAGTGGATTGGGTAATAAAATGAAATGCATATTGAGAGTAAGATGGTCTTCCAACCTTTCAGGGTCTAGGGCTATAAAGTGTCTCAGGGTTGCTGCTAAATGGGTCATGAGCTGGGCTGGGTTTTTCATATTTCATGAAAAAGAGCCTAAACGCTAACTTATTTGGGAGAGGTTGGATAAAGAAAAAGGAGCATTAACCTTGACTATGCCTTTAGCTCCAGCCACCTTTTTAAGAAGAAATTGCTGGGCAGGTGGTGGAACAAAACTGTAAGCCAGACTGGGTGTGAGGAGGGGAGGTGATAAAAGGATTATAGGGTGGGGGAGCAGAGGTTGAGGAAGAATTGGGACCTAGCTCAGCCTGGCGAGGAGGGGAGTGGTCTGATGGGTCTGTAGAAAAGGAAGATTAGAAAGACTCAGCAATGCTTGGGGTTGGGACTGAGGGGACAGGTGGGAGGGAAAGAAGGAAGATTTGGGATGACTTGCATTGGGAACAGAGACAAGGGAGGGACTGATGTGTACAAGAATGCCTGGCCATCAGGCACCTCAGACCATTTGCCTATTTTATGACAAGAATTATTTAGATCTTGTAGGATGGAAAAATTGAAAGTGCCATTTTCTGGCTATTTGGAACCACTGTCAAGTTTGTACTGGGGTCAAGCAGCATTGCAGAAGAAAATAAGGTGTTTAGGTTTTAGGTCAGGTGTGAGTTGAAGAGGTTTTAAGTTCTTGAGAACACAGGTGGATCTTTCTCACAGAGCAAAGAGCAGGACGGGATTGATCTCCTAAGAGAGATCCATCCCCCATCCAAGTCACCGCACCAAAATTTCACTCGTGTCCATGTGAAGAGACCACCAAACAGGCTTTGTGTGAGCAACAAGGCTGCTTATTTCACCTGGGTGCAGGCAGGCTGAGTTGAAAAGAGATTCAGTGAAGGGGGATGGGGTGGGGCCATTTTATAAGATTTATGTAGGTAAAGGAAAATTACAGTCAAAGAGGGGTTGTTCTCTGGTGGGCAGGAGTGGGGGTCACAAGATGCTCAGTGTGGGAGCTTTTTGAGCCAGGATGAGCCAGGAGAAGGAATTTCACAAGGTAATGTCATTAGTTAAGGTGAGGACCAGCCATTTTCACTTCTTTTGTGGTGGAGTGTCATCAGTTAAGGCAGGAACAGGCCATTTAAAATTCACTTCTTTTGTGATTCTTCAGTTACTTCAGGCCGTCTGGATGTATAGATGCAGGTCACAGGGCATATGATGGCTTAGCTTGGGCTTAGAGGCCTGACAGTTATAGATTAGAAGTTAATCACTTGTGTCTTTAGAGGCATACACACTTACAGGTAGACATATAGCTTAGAAGGTATATAAGCTCTGGAAAACTTTGTAATTTTGAGTTGGTCTGGCAGTATTTTCCAGGCCTTCTTCCTGTACCTGGTTACAGAAATAAACTCCTCTCTTTTCTGAGTTCATCTGCATCTCATTATTGGGCCATAAGAATAAGCAGCCTGACCCTTGGTTTGGTCCAGGAACAATATGAAGCAACCATGAGAAGACCTCGAGGAGAGAAGCCCCAGCTAAGGAAACAGAATAGAAAGATTGGGAAGTAAACTAGGGCATCAAAAATATTTTTAGAGATGAGATACCAGAGTATGTTTGCATGTTGGTGTGAGCCAGGGGCATGATGGCAGGACTGCAGCCCTTGAAAAGGCCAGAGTAGAGAGATCCTGGGCATATGTTGATGACTTGGCCTTTGACAGGCTGCTACAGATGGTGTAGGACACTTCCAGTTCTCCTTTCCTGAGGAAAATACTTGTGGCAACTCTCACATTCCATTGCCCTTTTCATCCTTTGTCCTTTTCCCCGCAGACTAGAAACTTCTGTCTCTTCCTCCTCAAATTCATTCCTCATGCTGCTGCCACAGTGAGCATTCTAAAATGCACATAGGATTTTTAAAACACTGAGGAGCTCCTCATTGCTTACAGGATGAAGTGACATCCTTGCCTTGTATTTAGGCATTCCCTCCTTGGTCTTTTCAGCTTCCAGTCTTCAGCATTTCCTAAGCATTCTATGTACCAGGCATACCTGGCTGTTTGCACGTCCCTAAAGGTGCCTGTATTTTTCCTACTATGTGCATTTCTTCATACTTTCCCCTTGTCCTATACCATTCTTTCTGTCTCTTTGCACAGATATACCTTCAAGGAGCATTCTCTGCCTACTCCCACCCCAGGTTCCCACTGCAGCTTCTCCTTCAACTCTGTGAGCTGCCCAGAAATCTCCCATAAAATATATATTCTTGACTAACTTAGCTGGAGTTTATGGATCAGAGATGCCATATCAAATATAATTTTGGCCAGGTGTGGTGGCTCATGCCTGTAATCCCAGTACTTTGGGAGGCCAAGGTGGGTGGATCACCTAAGGTCAGGAGTTCAAGACCAGCCTGGCCAACATGGTGAAACCCTGTCTCTACTAAAAATACAAAAATTACCGGGCATGATGGTGGGTACCTGTAATTCCAGCTACTATTGGGGATCTGAGGCAGGAGAATCACTTGAACCTGGGAGATGGAGGTTGGAGTGAAAATTATATATATTATTTTATATAATATAGTTAGTCCCTTGCAATAATTTCAGACATTCCCTTTAAGCAAAGCTTATTCTCCTCAGGTGAACATTCTGTCCCTCAGGTTTCTGACTGCAGTTCTGCTCCTTGCTAAGACAGCATCTGGGTGATCGGAGCCAGGTTGTGGCTTACAGCGTCCTCTTGGCAGTGGGAATGAAAGAGTCCTTTGGATTCACGTGGTGTCCTGAGATTATTCTGGTTGCCATGACAGTGTCTTGTTTCTATGGCAACATCCCTTGTTGACTTGAGGGATGCTTGCCCTACTGGCATTTGTATCTGAAATCAAAACTGGTATTGCTTGCAGCCCAGTTTCTCTAGGCGTGGAATAGGCTGCAGTGCTTCCTGGCTACCAATCTCACTCTCCACAGAGCCTCTCATGTTCCCCCATTGGTTTCAGGGGGTGGGATGGGGCGTTGGAGTAGGGCTCAGCCTTCTCTGCTAAGTCACCCCTTACCACAGGAGGTCCCATGGTTGGAATGCTGGCTCTCAGATTCAGCCACCTTCTGGTTCCCATTTTTAGGGCCCAATGGGGACTCCCAGGTTCCAACATATCTTATAGAAAGAGCAGCTCAGGAGAGCTGAGCTCTGGCTGTCCCATTCTGACCATGCTATGCCACTGAGTTTTACTCTGATTTGGCCAATCCCCAAGTTCTTATGGACATGCTAGGGTGTCTGGCCCACAAGATGAGACTTCCTCTTTTTTTTTTTTTTGAGACATTCTTGCTCTTTCACCCAGGCTGAAGTGCTATGGCACAATCTCAGCTCACTTCCTCTCAGGGTTCCAGATAGGGCATGGTCAGGAGCCCTCTGACCTAATTGTTCTCCTCACTTACAGGGTTTCAGCCCAGGGAGAGAAACTGGAACAGGTTGTCTACCTCCCCACCTTTGTTTCCTTTCTTCTGTCCTCCCTCTGCCTTCTATAGCCTTGGGTTATAAGGGATGCGCTTCTCTTTTACTTTTTCTATTTTGTGGTGTATTCCTTTTTTCCCTGCCTCTAGTGATTCTCTTGCCTCAGCCTCCTGAGTAGCTGGGATTACAGGTGTGTGCCACCATGCCCAGCTAATTTTTGTATTTTTAGTAGAGACTGGGTTTCACCATGTTGGCCAGGCTGGTCTTGAACTCTTGACCTCAGGTGACCCACCTGCCTCGGCCTCCCAAGGTGTTGGGATTACAGGCATGAGCCACTGCGCCTGGCCTCCTACCTCTAGTTTTATGGCTCTCTTATCTACATTATAGGGCAAATTCTATATCAAGCTGATATGTTAAATGTGCATAAAAATTTTAGACTTTCAGACCTATTGCCTTGCTTTCAGCAGCTATTATTTCTCTTTACATTTCTTCTTCAACAATCCAACTTTCCCTTTGCCCATCCCTTTCTCCATCTGCTGCCAGCAAAGGTAGGTAACATGGCTGACTGGAGAAGTACGTGTAATGTACATGTAAGTCTTTATTAGTATTTTCAAGTATTTGCTACCTTTCACTAAATAATCCTGACACAAGCAGCATGATACACAATTCATAATTTGCCTGCAGATAAGTTAATCTTGTCTATTTGCTAAGGCCTTTCCGAGTATTATCCAAAAGGGAGTTGATTCAGAGCACAGAGAAAAACAGATGGGACCAATGCATTGGCAGTGGGAGGAAGGCAGGAGGCTCAGGTCAGCTTTGATGAGCAGAAGCTAACACCCCACACCTCATGATGCCATGGAGTGATGCAAACCACCTGGAACCCAAGTGTCACCTGTGGAGACTGCAGGGAGCAGAGGTGGGGGGGAGGTTGACAATCCTAGGTCACTGGATAAACCACTGCATTTGACTGAGCTGATCTACACATGAGTAGGGTACTTTATGAGGAAAACTGAGGGCTGACTTAATAACAATTCAAAATGATGCTACATAAACAAAGAAATTTTCACCTTCGGATTTTTTACTACAAACATTATCTCCCTCATAAGTTGGCTTTGTTGCCCTTTATATCAATTATTCACTAATTATTTTTCCATGCTTCAGATGTGTGAAACCCTTAACGAATTACAATGAAGATGTTTACCATCAAGTGTGGGAAAATGTAGCATGAGCCTGAGATAATCAAGAGACCATTAAATGTCAGAATGTGAGAGACTTGAAGCCTCTTCAAGACTTTTTTCTTTTTGTTTTGAGACAGTCTCGCTCTGTCGCCAGGCTGGAGTACAGTGGCATGATTTCAGCTCACTGCAACCTTTGCCTCCCGGGTTCAAGCGATTCTTCTGCCTCAGCGTCCCAAGTAGCTGGGATTAGAGACATGTTCCACCATGCCCAGTTAATTTTTGTATTTTTAGTAGAGATGGGGTTTCACCATGTTGGCCAGACTGGTCTTGAACTCATGACCTCGTGATCTACCCACCTCAGCCTCCCAAAGTGCTGGGATTACAGGTGTGAGCCACTGTGCCTGGTCTCTTCAAGATTTTCTTAAGCAGAGGGTCCTACACTGGATCTGCTAAATCAGAAAGAAATAAAGAGATGAAAAATGATTGGCCTCAGGTTTCTCATTGTTGGAGTAAGAGTTTACACACAAGCCAGAAGAAGAGGCTAGATTGGTCCATGTGGTGATGAGTTAGACTAGAGATATCAGTAGAAAGTCATGTTTAGCTTAGTATAGATACAGATGGTTACATATATGAATGTTTCTATATTCACCAGTTACTACACACATATTCATTACCTTGCTCTGTCAGCTGAGAGGATCTAGAGAAAATAATGTCCCACTAGCAAAGAACACACCTAGTCCCCAGATCTTAATTTTTAATACCATTCTCCAATAAAAGATGCTTGGAGAAATGGCTGACTCTAGGATTTGTAGGACTGGGCAAGAAATATACAAAATGAGCCTGAGCCTCTTGTAGTACTAGAAAGTAAGAAAATGCTCAAAAAAATCCCCAATAGTGGAAGTATGTCAAAGGAGCATCAGAGTTAACTGAAAAAGCTCTCAATGGACAAAGCTGAAACAATTTGAATAGCAAAATAAAGTAGTTCTGGATTGTAATACTATCAGATAAACTAAACTGTAAAACTAAACTAAATAAACTATAAAACTATCAGATAAATATCCAAGAATCCCTGTTGATAGAAACAAATTATTAAATAGAGGCAAATGGACAAGTCTCCCATACAGAAAAGTTTCAAATAATTTCATATAGCTACTTTGCACTTGTATTAGTCCACTTAAATACTGCTGTAAAGAACTGCCCAAGACTGAGTAATTTATAAAAGAAAGAGGTTTAATTGACTCCCAGTTTAGCATGGCTGGGGAGGCCTCAGGAAACTTACAATCATGGTGGAAGGTGAAGGGGAAGCAAGACACCTTTTTCACAAGGTGGCAGGAAGAAGTGCCAAGGGAATAGGGAAGAGCCCCCTATAAAGCCATCAGATCTTGTGAGAACCCACTCACTATCACAAGAACAGCATAGGGGGCAACCACCGCCATGATTCACTTACCTCCACCTGGTCCCTCCTTTGACATGTGTGGATTATTAGCATTACAATTCAAGATGAGATTTAGGTGGTGACCCAAAGCCTAAAAATATCAGCAATCAAGGATGAAAAGCATGACTCCCTACTCATTAAATGTGGGCTTCACACGGTGACTTCTTTCCAAAGAGTACAGTATGAAATGGAGGAAAAAAGAGTAACTTTACAGTAGAAAAACTTGAAAAACAGTACCTGGGCCAGGTGATCAAGGTTAGCATCCACAGTAATAGTCGTGAACCCTTGATGTGGTAAGAATGGCACTCATCTCCCCAAAACATGTAATCTCAGTCTAATCATGAGAAGAACATCAGGTAAATTCCAGTTGAGAGGCATTCTGTGAAATACCTAACTGGTATTTCTTAAAACTGTCAAGGTCATCAATAACTGAGAAAGTGTCACAATGAAAAGGAGCCTAAGAAGACATAACAACAAAATATCACACAGTTCCCTGGTTAGAACCTTGGAAGAGAAAATTGTAAATGCCAAAAAAAAATCTGAATAAATCATAGTCTTCAGTGAATAATGATATACCAACATTGGTTTATTAATTGTGACAAGATATTAACAATAGAGGAAACTGGGTTTGGGGTATAGGGGAAGTCTCTGTACTACTTTTGCTATCTTTATGTAAATCTAAAGCTATTCTAAATGAGTTTTTTAAAAAACATGGCATGATGGGGAAAAAAATCACTGATAAATGAGAATCTTTTTTTGTATCTGTCATGTGATAAATAAGTTTAACTCTCTAAGCCTGTTTATCATTTTCACTCACGTCTGTGTGAAGAGACCACCAAACAGGCTTTGTGTGAGCTAGAAGGCTGTTTATTTCACCTGGGTGCAGGCAGGCTGAGTCCGAAAAAAGAGTCAGCGAAGGGAGATAGGGGTGGGGCCATTTTATAAGATTTGGGTAGGTAAAGTAAAATTACAGTCAAAGGGAGGTTGTTCTCTGATGGGCAGGAGTGGGGGTCACAAGGTACACAGTGGGGGAGCTTTTGAGTCAGGATGAGCCAGGAGAAGGAATTTCACAAGACAATCATCAGTTAAGGCAGGAACTGGCCATCTGGATGTGTATGTGCAGGTAACAGGGGATATGATGGCTTAGGTTGGGCTCAGAGGCCTGACATTCCTGTCTTCTTATATTAATAAGAAAAATGAAATAGTGGTAAAATGTTGGGATGATGAAAATTTTGGGGGATGTTATAGAGAAATAATGGGCGATGTTTCTCAGGGCTGCTTCGAGCGGGATTAGGGGCTGCGTGGAAACCTAGAGTGGGAGAGATTAAGCTGAAGGAAGATTTTGTGGTAAGGGGTGATATTGTGGGGTTGTTAGAAGAAACATTTGTCATGTAGAATTATTGGTGATGGCCTGGATATGGTTTTGTATGAATTGAAAAACAGAATAAGAGAAGGAGAAAAACAGGTATTAAAGGTGTAAAAATTGGGAGGACCCAGGACATCAAATTAGAGAGTGCCTAAGGAGATTCAGCATAGTCCTGCCAGCAAAGATTATTTATTTACTTCAAGAGTTAAGAGTGGCAGTTTGGGGATAGCACTAGGAGATATCAGCTGTGATGGCTTGGAGAAACAGTGTAAACCATCAGTGTAAACAAGAGCAGGGCGTGTATGAGTAGTTGAGGACAGTGAATAGGAGTATGACTAGACGGAAGATAGTAGGGATGACAAGTTTTTTGGGGCACAGTCTAAGTTGGTCTGGTGTCTGGAATGAGACTGGGGCTTAATAAAAAGGAGCATCCATACAGGAGCTCAAATGGCCTGTACCTTGTAGCATTCCGATGACAGGCCTGAATTCTGAGAAAAGAAAGAGGTTAAACTATTGTCCAGTCCTTTTGAAGTTGGTGGCTGGGCTTGGTGAGGTGTGTTTTTAAAAGACTATTAGTCCGTTCTACCTTTCCTGAAGACTGAGGACTGTAAGGGATATAAAGCTTTCACTGAATACCAAGAGCCTGAAAAACTGCTGGGCTGATTTGACTAATAAAGGCCGGTCTACTATCGGACTGTGTAGAGGTGGGAAGGCCAAACCGAGGAATTATGTCTGACAGAAGGGAAGAAATGACTGCGGTGGCCTTCTCAGACCCTGTAGGAAAGGCCTCTACCCATCCAGTGAAAATATCTACCCAGACCAAGAGGTATTTTAGTTTTCTGACTTGGGGCATGTGAGTAAAGTCAATTTGCCAGTCTTGGGAAGGGACAAATCCCTGAGCTTGATGTGTAGGGAAGGGAGGGGGCCAGAATAATCCCTGAGGGGTAGTAGAATAGCAGATCGAACACTGAGGAGTGGTCTCCTTGAGGATAGATTTCTACGATGAAAAGGAAATGAGATGTTCTAAGAGGCGGGCTAGCGGCTTCTAACCTACATGGAAGAGGTTATGAAATGATGACAGAATAGAATGGGTCTGTGAGGCTGGAAGGAGATATTTTCCTTGGTCTAAGAACCATTTGCCTTGAGCGGGAAGAGATTGATAGGTGGAAGTTTCAGCGGGGGAGTAGGTGGGAGTCACCAATGTGAAGGAGAAAAACTGGCCGTGAGGGACAGAAGTTGGAGAGCTAGCTGCTTGTCTAGCCACCTTATCAGCATAAGCGTTTCTGTGAGAGACAGAAGTTGGAAGGCTAGTTGCTGTTTTTAGCTAACTTATCAGCATAAGCTTTGCCTAGAGCAATGGGATCTGACACCTTTTGATGCCCCTTGCAGTGAATGACCCCAGCTTCCTTTGGAAGTAAAGCGGCCTTGAGCAGTTTTTACTAAAGAGGCATTAATGATAGAGGACCCTTGTATAGTGAGGAAACCTGTTGCATGGTGGTGCAGGATATGGAAGGCATATTTGGAGTCAGTATAAATATTGACGTGTAGTCCTTTTGCAAGAGTGAGGGCTTGACTTAAGACAATGAGTTCAACTTGCTGAGAGGTAGTGAAGGGGGGCAGAGCAGTAGCCTCAATGATAGATGTGGAAGATAGTATAGCATAGCCTGCCTTTGCTGGTGAGTGGTGATTAGGCCTGGTGGAACTGCCATCAATAAACCAAGTGTGTTCAGGGTGAGGAACATGAAAGAATATGGAGAAATGGAGTGAATGTCAGGTGGAACAGAGAGATACAGTCATGAGGGTCAGGTGTGGTATCAGGAATAATGTGGGAGGCCCGATTGAAGTCTGGGCTAGGAACAATGGTAATTGTGGGAGACTCAACAAAGAGTGAATACAGCTGAAGGAGCTGGGAAGCAGAAAGTGTATGTGTCAGGTGTGAGGAAGAAAATAGATTTTGGAAGTTATGAGAGCTGTAGAGAGTTAGTTGAGCATAGTTGGTGATTTTAAGGGCCTCTAAAAGTATTAGGGCAGTGGCAGCCACCACACGCAGACTTGAGGGCTAGGCAAAACAGTAAGGCCAAGTTGTTTGGATGAAAAGGCTACAGGGCGTGGTCCCATTCCTTGTGTAAGAATTCTGACTGGGCAGCCCTACACTTCAGCTGTGGGTAATGAAAAGGGTTGGGATGAGTCAGGGAGAGCTAGGGTGGGGGCAGTCTCTAAAGCTGTCTTCAAGGAATGGAAAGAGGAGTGGGGAAAGGATTTAGGATCTATGGGGTCAGCTAGGTTTCCTTTTGTGAGTTTATGTAATGGTTTTGTTAGGATGGCAAAACCAGATATCTAAAGTTGAAAGTATCTAACCATGCCTAGGAAGGAAAGGAGTTGTTTTGTAGAAGGGATTGAGGTTTGGGAGATTAGTCAGACACGATCAGCAGGGAGAGCATGTGTGTTTTTATGAGAATTATGATGAGATAGGTAACAGATGAGGATGAAATTTGGGCTTGACTGAAGTAATGGGGGCTATCTGTGAAGCCTTCTGGCAGTACAGCCCAGGTAATTTGCTGAGCCTGATGGGTGTCAGGGTTGGTCCAGGTGAAAGCAAAGAGAGGCTGGGATGAAGGGTGCAAAGGGATGGTAAAGAAAGCATGTTTGAGATCCAGAACAGAATAATGGATTTTGGAGGGAGGTATTGAGGATAGGAGAGTATATGGCTTTGGCACCATGGGGTGGATAGGCAAAACAATTTGGTTGATAAGGCTCCAATCTTGAACTAACCTGTAAGGCTTGTCTGGTTCTAGGACAGGTAAAATGGGGGAATTGTAAGGAGAGTTTATAGGCTTTAAAATCCCATGTTGTAGCAGGCAAGTGATAACAGGCTTTAATCTTTTTAAAGTGCACTGCGGGATGGGATATTGGCATTGAGTGGGGTAAAGGTGATTAGGTTTTAATGAGATGGTAAGGGGTGCATGATCGGTCACCAAGGAGGGAGTAGAGGTATCCTATACTTGTGGGTTAAGGTGGGGGGATACAAAAGGAGGACACAAAGGAGGCTTTGGATTGGGAAGAAGGGTGGCAATGAGATGTGGCTGTAGTCCAGGAATAGTCAGGGAAGCAGATAATTTAGTTAAAGTGTCTCAGCCTAATAAGAGAACTGGGCAGGTGGGGATAACTACAAAGGAGTGCTTAAAAAAGTATTGTCTTAGTTGGCACCAGAGTTGGGTAGTTTTAAGAGGTTTAGAAGCCTGGCCATCAATACCCACAACAGTTATGGAGGCAAGGGAAACAGGCCCTTGAAAAGAAGGTAATTTGGAGTGGGTAGCCTCTGTATTGATTAAGAAGGGGACGGACTTACCTTCCACTGTGAGAGTTACCTGAAGCTCGGCATCCGTGATGGTCTAGGGGGCTTCCAAGGCCATCTGGCAGCGTCAGTCTTCAGCCCCTAAGCCGAGAAGATCTGGGAAGGAGTCAGTCAGAGAGCCTCAGGCCAGAGTTCCAGGGATGCTGGGAGTGACTACCAGGTGAGTTGAACAGTCTGATTTTCAGTGGGGTCCTGCACAGATGGGACATGGCTTAGGAGGAATCCTGGGCTGTGGGCATTCCTTGACCTGGTGGCCAGATTTCTGGCACTTGTAGCAAGCTCCTGGGGGAGGCAGGTCTGGAGGAACATCTGGCCACTGTGGTTTAGGCATTTGGAAGTTCTTGTGTGCTGGAGATGTGGCTGGGGTTTGTCTCACAGTGGAGGCAAAGAATTGCAACTCAGAAATATGTTGCTACTTGGCTGCCTCCACTCTATTATTGTCCACCTTGAAGGTGAGGTTAATTAAGTCCTGTTGTGGGGTTTGAGGGCTGGAATTTAATTTTTGGAGTTTTATTTAATGTTGGGAGCAGACTGGGTAATAAAATGTATATTGAGAATAAGACAGCCTTTTGACCTTTCAGGGTCTAGGTCTGTGAAGCATCTCTGGGTTGCTGCCAAATGAGCCTTGAACTGGGCTGGGTTTTTGTATTTGATGAAAAAGAACCTAAATGCTCTCTGATTTGGGATAAAGAAAGAGGAGCATTAACCTTGACTGTGCCTTTAGCTCCAGCCACCTTTTTAAGAGGAAATTGCTGGGCAGGTGGGGGCGGGCTACTCATGGAATGAAACTGTAAGCCAGACCGGGTGTGAGGAGGTGATAAAAGGATTATAGGGTGGAGGAGCAGAGGCTGAGGAGGAATTGGGACCTAGCTTGGCCTGGTGAGGATGGGAGAGGTCAGATGGGTCTGTAGAAAAGGAAGATTAGAAAGACTCAGTGATGCTTGGGGTTGGGACTGAGGGGACAGGTGGGAGGGAAAGAAGGAAGATTTGGGATGAGTTGCATTGGGAACAGATTTACCCATTTTATGACAAGAATTATCTAGATCTTGTAGGATGGAAAAATTGAAAGTGTTGTTTTCTGGCTATTTGGAACCACCGCCGAGTTTGTATTGGGGTCAAGTGGCATTGCAGAAGAAAATAAGGCATTTAGTTTTAGGTCAGGTGTGAGTTGAAGAGGTTTTAGGTTCTTAAGAACACGGGCTAAGGGAGAAGAAGGGGGAATGGAGGGTGGAAGCTTGCCTATAGTGAAGGAGGCAAGCCCAGAAAAAAGAGTAGAGACACGGAGGGAAGGGGTTTAGGAGTTCTTACCCTCCAGAAAAGCGGGAAAGTGGTCAGGGCATGGAAATAAGGGGTTGGGGTGCAGAGATAAGAGGTTGGGGAGCAGAAATAAGGGTTTGGGGCACAGAGAGGTTGGGGTGTGGAAGTAAGTGATTGGGGTGCAGAGATAAGGGGTCAGGGTGTGGAAATAAGGGATCAGGGGGTTCTTGCCCCCCCAGAAAATCAGAGAAGGGGTAGAGACAGGGAGAGGGTGAAGGACCAAGGCAGGCGTCCCTGCATGGTCAGACACCTCTGAAACGTGAGTGAATAATCAGAGAGGCATCCCTGCAATGATTAAACACCAAGAGAAATCTGCCTTCCCGAGTCCATGACTGGTGCCGGAGTTTTGGGTCCATGGATAAAACATGTCTCCTTTGTCTCTACCAGAAAATGAGAGGAATTAGAATTAAGAGAAGGGAGAGATTGAAGGGTGGCATCAAGACTGAAGGGAGAAAGTGGTTGAGGGATAGTGAGAGAGATTGGAGAAGAGAGTAAGAAGAGGCTGCTTACCCGATTTAAAATTGGTGAGATGTTCCTTGGGCTGGTGGGTGTGAGGACCCAAGGTCATAGGTGGATCTTTCTCACGGAGCAAAGAGCAGTAGGACAGGGGAGTGATCTCCCAAGGGAGGTCCCCCGATCTGAGTCATGGCACCAAATTTCACTGGCGTCCGTGTGAACAGACCACCAAACAGGCTTTGTGTGAACAACAAGGCTGTTTATTTCACCTGGGTGTAGGCGGGCTGAGTCTGAAAAGGGAGTCAGTGAAGGGAGATGGGGTGGGGCCATTTTATAAGATTTGGGAAGGTAAAGTAAAATTACAGTCAAAGGGGTGTTGTTCTCTGACGGGCAGTAGTGGGGGTCACAAGGTACTCAGTGGGGGAGCTTTTGAGTCAGGATGAGCCAGGAGAAGGAATTTCACAAGACGATGTCATCAGCTAAGGCAGGAACAGGCCATTTTCACTTCTTTTGTGGTGGAATGTCATCAGTTAAGGCAGGAACTGGCCATCTGGATGTGTACGTGCAGATCACAGGGGATATGATGGCTTAGCTTGGACTCAGAGGCCTGACAATTATGTGGAGGTGATAATGCCCACATCATAAAGTTGTGACAATGGTGAAATGAGATAATACACCTGAAGTTCTGTGCCCAGCACAGAGAAAGTTCTTGGTAACTTCTTTTCATTCCTTTTTCTTCTGCCTTTCTCTCCCCCTCCCCCATTGTCACATAAGGCTGACACAGTGCTTTTGAGTAGCTTCACTTTGAGAATAGTCCATCCACTCTTAAAAGCCTTCTGTTCCTCCTGTCATCTGACAAGGAAATTCCTGCATTCATACTTGCTGAGAAGTCCTTCCAGATGCTATCATTGGCTTTTGGCAGAGTAACTCATTCCCAATGTGGAGTGTCAGGGAGGGTGACTTAGGTGGTAGGCAGATGGCTGTCTGCTTGTCCATGAGGCCAGCTTTCTGGCTGTTTCCTGGTAATCACTGCTCTCCAGACCAGAGCCTTCATTCACTTTCACCAAGCCTGTCCGGCTAGCAGTAAAGGACACTGAACTAGGCAAGCTGAAGCCTGAGTGTGAGGCCAGCTCTGCCTCCAGCTGTGCAGTCGTAGGGGCATCACTGCTTTCCTGGGCCCTGATTTATTCACCTTTAAAGTGGGAAACTAGCCAGGTGCACTGGCACATGCCTGTAATCCCAGCACTATGGGAGGCTGAGGTGGGTGGATCACCTGAGGTCAGGAGTTCAAGACCAGCTTGGCCAACATGGTGAAACCCTGTCTCTACTAAAAATACAAAAATTAGCCAGGTATGGTGGTGTGTGCCTGTAATCACAACTACTTGGGAGGCTGAGGCAGAAGAATCACTTGACCCCAGGAGGTGGATGTTGCTGTAAACCAAGATCCTGCCATTGCAGCCCAGCCTGGGCTACAGAGGGAGACTCTGTGTCCAAAAACAAAATAAAAAATAAAATAAAATGGGGAAGTAAATGGCCTCGTCTCTTTCAAATGATTGTCATGAAGATCAGTGACTAACCACGATAATGACAACTGAGACTGAGTGCTTCCTGTGTAGCAGGCAATTTCCATGGGTTTCTCACAACAGCTCTCTGAATGTGAGAGAGGCAGGTGCTATTGTTAGTGTCAGGTTTCAGTGAGAAAATTTGTCCTGGGAGATGTTAAGTCCCTTATACAAGATCACATGACTAGTAAAGAATGGAGTCAGGATTTGAACCCAGGTCTGCTCTTAGGTCAGTGCTGTGACTCGTGACATTGTATTGTTGCTTTGTCATCCTTCACATTGCAAGCCAAGGATTGCCTCCTCGGTCTGTACAGTGGAAATAACCAGTCCTAGGTTTAAGTCTATTGATCAAGTACTTTATAGAATTTTGCAACCCCCCTCTCCACCTTGGAGTTGTCAGAGATTGGCTGGGTTTCTAAGTTTAAAGATGATGCCACCAAGCTATTTGCTTACTATCAGAGACATTCCTTTTCCTCCTTTTCTGCTATTTGCTTTTTTGTTTTGTTTTGTTTTGATCATTGAAGTTAGTGGCTCTCTTGATTATCAAAAAATATTTCTCTCCAATCTCTTTTCTTCATAGTTGATTCAGTTTTGTAAACCATGGGTTGCAGATTTTAACATGCATGGAATCCCTGGGGAATCTTGTGAAAATGCAGATTCTGATTCAGTAGATCTGGGTAGGGCCTAAGATTCTGCATGGTAACAAGCTCTAGGTGATACTCATGCCTCTGGTCCCAGAACACATTTAGAGATGCCCATTCATGCAGACATAGGACTGGGTGATGTTTCTAGTGCTGCAGAGAGCTCTGTGAGCAGTTAACAGAGGGGAAGGGGACATAGAACGTGGGCATAAACCTCTGCAGGCTCCCAAGGTAGGCTGGCACCAAAGCCAAACTCTTGCCCCTGCTCTGTGATGCTCTGTTTCCAATGGAACATAATTACGAAATAGAACTTTCCTGTCCCAGGACACACAGAACATGCTTTTGTTGTGCACCACATTATAATGTGATAAGGGAGTCAGGCAAACCAGTAATTAGGGACTGCACTAGAAGTCTCTTCTTGTGGACTTGCTTCAGATTATTGGGTGAAATGCACAACTTCAATGATGGTAGCCCAGGGGTTGTTGCACTATTCCGTCTCATTTCCTTTTACAGTCAGTAACTTATCCCTGTGCATTGATCCCTCACACCACGAAAGTGCTGAGCCACGTTTCTGACAGTGTTGACCTTTGTCTGAAACACTGGACAAAATTTCAGGGAGTAAGGTGATTAACTAAAAATGGATTTGGAGATTATCTATGGGTTTCAACGTCAAGGTCATGTCTGACACTAAACAACTGAGAAGTTGTTCTGTAAAATACCAAGGCAATTATAGGCTCAATACATCAATTTTTCTCTTTCAACCACCCCTCTTTCTAAGTCTTGTTAAGATGTTTCCTGGGTTAATAAAATAGCAACATACTTACCTCATAAAGTTGAAAGTTGAGTTTAACCTCCCCTTTAGTTCTTATTTCATGTTTTTGATTTAAGCATCCAGGTCAAGAAACTACCCTTCCAAGGGAATAAAACCCTGCTCATGATTCTAAGTAATGTGTGTAATGCTTGAAATTATATCAGAAAAGAAGGCCTCATTGCACCATTTTACTTTGAAGCAGATCTTTGATGCATCGAATAGTCCGTATATTGCAAAGAAAACAGAAACTCTCCATTGCTTTAGTTTATCCTGTTAGTACCTGGTTTGTCCTTCATCCTGACCAATTACCCAAGTTGTTTCTTGCTTCCTGATAATTCTTGCCACTTGTTAGGAATGGCGGTTCTGGATGACTAACCTCCCCATATGTTCTGCCTACCTTGCCTACCACTCTTTGTTCACCTGGCAAGTTAGTCTGTGCTAACCTGCCATCTTCACCTCTCCCCCAGGGATGTGTTGGGATCCCAAGTGGTATTGGTAGACCATTCAAGTGGCCAGTGGGATTGGGTAGGGATATCAGGAGGCTGACAGATTCAGGAACACCACAGAAGAGACTTAGTTTTGCCATACAGGCTCTTCCCAGGGTGTGAGCAATGGGCAAATGAGCAGGTGCACATCTGATTTCTGGATGTCAAGGTCACTTGTTTGGAGTGGAGTCTTTATGCACTTACTGGTCTGTTTTAGAGCATCTGTGTTTTAACTATCTTTTTAAAATAGGTTTCTGCTACTAGGTTTACATTCCTTGAAAAGACAGAGAGTGCTCTGAGCATTTGTTATTTCATTTTCTACTTTACCATCTTAATAGAGCCTGGCTCCTAGCAAGTGTTTATTGTTTGCTGACCAAATGTGTGAGGAATGATAACTAGATAAATAAATAATTTAAAAAGCCAGCTTTTTGGAAATGTTTTCCTTGTGCGGTAATTTTAATTAAGCACATTAGTCTTTCTTTGCATATTCAATGTTGGGTAAATGCTCCAAATTTTAATGAATTAATTGAACCCAGTTTCATATATGGCACATTTTCTATAGCCATGTTTGTTTGTTTGAGATGGTGTCTTGCTCTGTCACACAGGCTAGAGTGCAGTGGCACGATCTGGGTTCACTACAATCTCTACCTCTCAGGTTCAAGCGATTCTTCTGCCTCAGCCTCCTGGATAGTTGGGATTACAGGTGCCCTCCACCACACCTGGCGAATTTTTGTATTTTTAGTAGAGATGGGGTTTTACCATGTTGGCCAGGCTGGTCTTGAACCCAGGCTCTATAAATTTTTTTTTTTTGTTTGATTTTTGAGATAAAGTTTTGCTCTTGTTGCCTAGGTTGGAGTGCAATGGCGCTATCTCAGCTCACCAGAACCTCCGCCTCCCAGGTTCAATCAATTCTCCTGCCTCTGCCTCCCACATAGCTGGGATTACAGGCATGCGGCACCATACCCAGCTAGTTTTGTATTTTTAGTAGAGATGTGGTTTCTCCATGTTGGTCAGGCTGGTCTCGAACTCCTGACCTCAGGTGATCTACCTGCCTTGGCCTCCCAAAGTGCTGGGATTACAGGCGTGAGCCACCGTGCCTGGCCAGCCTTTATAACTTTTTACTCTGAAGAATTTCAGATCGTCAAGAGTGCTTCTCCAAATGCTGAGGAAAAGGACTGCAGACTAGAAGCCAGATTTGTTGGCTCAAGTAAATTAGGATGAGTGATGTTATAAGGAACCAGTTGGGAAACCAAGTGGAGACAGTTCCTCACCACAAGGGTTATTCATACCAGAAGTGCCAGATGATGGAGCATGGTGGCATGCACAATTTCTGCTGAAAGGTTACTAAGACTATCAAAGACACAGGTGTGGCTTGCAAAAATCCAACAATCCAATTAGGATCCAACCTTTTAGCTTGTTGGTTTCATATTTTTGTTAGAGAAATCAGCTGTTCTCTCTGAGGGACTAATTCTGTTATTAAGAAACTGTTCATTGTAATTTGCTATGTAGAGCTATAAGAATTTGAAATTTTTAATGCCTGCTGAAAAGAAAGTATTTTTCTTCCTTTCCTTGTCTTTCAGATTGAAATAGAGTCAATTATATTTTCCTAGAATGAAGCCTGTTCTGTATCTTTGGCTCATGGTATAGATGTTAGTTTTCTGCTGTTCAAAATTCACATAGCTCATTCTTCTGAAGTGTTGAAGAGGAGATGTTACCTAATTCAATCGTCCACACAAGACGGGGACCCAGAACTGGAAAGACAGGCCTTAAGAGGGTGGGAGAGAACTAGTGTCTCTCATGGACCTTGCTTTTTGGGCTTTGATTAGTTTAGACCAGTGAGGTTCTACTGATGCCTTATATTGAGATGTGAAGCATGTTGCAAATCATTTGTCCTTTGAAGTTTACAATTAAGGAGTAATCAAAGCCACACTGAGTCATTTCCGTTTGTATTCTAGCCTGTGATGGAGACAGCAGGCACCTAATGTAGCAGGTGCTGAGTCAAGCATGGATACAGTGCCTCTCAGGTGTGCTGCAACAGAGGAAAGGGTCTGACGTCTGGTCTAGCTATGCTTGAGGGACTCCTGGGTGGCTGGGGAAAGATAGCTTGTGTCTTTCATGTCAGCAAGCCAGGGGCTGGGCACTAAGCTCATACCATAAATCAGAATATCTTTTATTTTCCTTTTGCTATCCCCAGGCTTTAGCGAAGTTTACCCAAGTTTTCTAGCTTTGTCCTAAGAGTGCTAAGGGGCATTAGGGACAAGGCCTGGACTTGATGCTTTGGCTGTAACACTAGAGAGGGAAGGGGATCAGTCTAATGATAGCCATGGTGCCTTCTGAGATGTCCCTAAGGGAAAGGTGACAGAGAACAGAAATTGGGGTTATTATCCATAGAACACATCCTCCCTTGACAACTTTAAAGATGATGGGTCTCATTGTGGCTCCCTGTACAGATGTTACCTAGCTTTGTGCCTTGGTGAGGCTTTTAAATTCTCTCACTGGGTGTATGGCCTCAGAGTATGATCATGGTTTAAAAACTGTTTTGCAGACATGAAACAGGACACAGAGAAAAGCTGAATGCTCTTCTAGCTTCTTTCCTTATGAACACATCCATTATTGAAGTGAATCTGGCTTTGTGTACAGTGTCACCATTAATATTAAACCAGGTGTGACTGTGCAAATGTTGAAAACTGCATAATTGTCAAAATTTGAGGTCCACACTAGTCTTGCAGCCTCAGTCAATGTCTTCTTATACCATGTCTGAGAGTCTTTGTTCACTACCCAGCACCAAGGACAGCTTTAGGACACCTGGCAGATTCCTGATGGCCAGGATGGTATGAACAACTAGTCTGGCTTCCTGAATGGCTGATTCAATTATATGATAGTTTATCATGAAACAAAGCATAATCCAAAGCAATTGCTTTGATGCAAAATTTCACCTCTTTCATGAGTAGAATTTGTTTTGGTTCTCTAGCTGTCAAACCTGGCTAAATGTCAATAGGACAAGGCATGTATTTAACCTGAAGTGAAAAATTTAGAACATTATCTGGCAGATCCAGATTCCCAAACCTGACATTTTTGATATAGTCAAATCTTTGGAGCTCCAAGGTGTATAAGACAATGATACCTCCTTCCCAGTTTATGCCTTTCTTTGCATAATGTTTCAGATAAGAAAAAAATTATTTTTCTGTATACTTAATATCTTCTGGAATCCCACAGTTTGACACTGGGAAATTGATTTTTCCCCTCACATAGCTGTGAGCATCTTTAAAAATCTATCTTTTAATACATTGTTCACTTTTGGAAAAATCCCGATTAAAAGCAGGCAAGATGGTGACCAAATATCTAAGAATATGCAAAAACAGCACTTTCACTTCCTCTCAGCAGTGCCAATACTTCTCAGGGCATACCCACCCTAATTGCATTTTAGTTCTGGAATCAGAGACAAAATTGATAAAAATAGACATGAGTGATTCTTTTCCTTATGAAATAAGACAAATTATGCTTTGGGAGAAAATCATTTGCTATAAAGTATAAAACGTTTTAATATTTATAGCTTATAATAAAACCATGACATGTTTATAAACACTCTATCAGGCATTTTTACAATGGGGCCACCCATCGCTGACAACTAGAAACGCAATAAATATGCACAGACACACTGAGTATGAAATATACATCTTGATTTTATAATCTTGTGTGCTTTATTTTTTACACAAGTGGAATGGAAGTGTTGAATATTTACACTTAACAGGAGTGTAAGCTGTGCAGTGTCTCTGTAAACTCCAGCCCAGGCAAGGAGTATTCCCACCTCCCTCCCATCCTGCACTACAGCTCGATGGAGAAACATCCTGTCAGAGAGAAGCACAAAACTGTCATATTGAAAGGATCTAACGGGTACAGCCTGGTGCACTCAGAAGTTAAGAAACACTTAGGAAACACAAACTCAAAAAGGAGAGAAGAAAAGTCTGCCATCCCATTGGGAGTCAACCTTGCCACTTGGTTGTCTGTCCTCATGAGTTGCTAGGGAGATACTGTACTCTTTAGATGATCTTTGTCTAAATTGTCCGCCTGTCTTAGCTTTGTCCTCAGCTGTTACAAGAAACTGCACAGCTGTACAAGAAATGATTTCCAAAGCACAGTTTTCAGTGAGGAAGGATATTTACAGAGTTGAGTGTGTGTGTGGGTTTCCAACCACAGTCATTCATACTCAATGTAACATGTGTGTACATGGTATATGTACCATATATACCATACATACACAGAAGTAAAATGTATATCACAGAATTCTGTAGGGAGTCCCCTGGCAAGTCAGCTGTCACAGGAGGTACTCCACATGCTTCAAGGGAATTGATCTTTTTCCCTCTAGGAGTGACAAATTAATGTGATCAACTTAGGAATTAGCCTGAGTCCTTGGCTTAAATATATTTGTAGGAATTTAGGCAGGACCAAGACAGGAAAGAAGAGATTTCATTTCACCAGCAAGTCCATTCAGTCTCACCAGAGCAATCACCAGCTGAAAAGCAGAGGGGGCTTCACATAAAAATGGCAAAAAGAAAGCTTATGAATGGGAAAAAAAATGTCTCTCTCCAAACCAAGGTGATGGCATGGCTTCAATGAGGAGGAAGAGGTTTGCTATCAGAATAATTGGGGCCAGAGTCTGCCTTTATTGAAAGGAAATGTCCTCAGAGCCATGCGGTAGTGCTGGGAGTGGGCTCGCTTAGGAGCAGCGTTCAGGCAGAGGCATTCAGGCGCCGGCAGGGCCCACAGCACATGCATCATCGCTGCCAGGGCAACGGTGCAGGCTGGCTCTGGGAGGCGGGCTGGAGCAGGCTCCAGGTCAGGGCCTCATGCTCAGCTTTACTTTCTGGGCTGAGTTGGTGAAGCGGCGACCTAAAGTATTTGTGTCATTAGTCCAGTGCATGGACTTGCTGTCTGAATCAGCCATGAGCCCTTTAGAGGACAGAAAAATCAATACAGGGATGTGCAGGAGAAGATGATCAGAGATGTGAGGGGAGGAGAAAGGACAGAAGAGGAATAAGAAGGGCAGAGAAACAGAGACTAAAGGAGAGGTGGACAAAAAGAAAGGGAACAGAGAAGGATTATAGGAGAAAGTCAACAACTCAGAGATGGTGGGAAGGAGGAATAGAAAAAGGAGAGGAACAAAAAAAAAAGGAGAGATGGAATTAGTCGGAAATAGAAGGAGGAGGAGAGTATGGAAAAGAATGAGAAAAAAGGTAGAGTCTCGAGCCAGAGGTTGGAGAGTTCTTTCCTGGCTCGGAGTCCTGAAGGGCCGGCAGTAGGATCTAAGACAGCGCACAGAGGCACCGGAGTGCAGCTTTGTGAAGACAGGCTCTTTAAGCAGACAGAGCCAACCCAAGAATTTGGGGCTGGGAAAAAAGGCCTGCAAATAAATGGCCAAGAAATCCCGCAAAAGGCCTGCAAATAAATGGCCGACAATTCTGTGGGAGGAGAGCAAAAAACAAATGCCTCTGCACTTAGCTGACAAATGGAATTTTGATTTTGGTAAAGCTGAGACCCCCGTGGTGCTACACATTGTACCAGAGCATGAAAAATAGCACCAGTTACACGATCTGGCACTTTTCTGAAAGGGCCCAGCATGTGTGAAGGTGACATTGCACCCCCAGCAAGCCTTCAGGTTGGAGAGAGCTCTGGACAAAGTTTGCATTGTTAGCACCAGTCTGGCCCCAGGCTCCGAGTGCATTTGCACCAGATGTAATCTGGGTAACTTTCATGCCATTTCCGTACAAGTCATCAGATTTGCTGCAAAGTACACCAGTTCATTGGAGCCATAGAGACATCAACATTGGGAAGTGCAAGACAACACAACAAATGGAGGTGTAAATTCTATTGGAAAAGACCCTCTCACCAATTTGTTTGGTGATTCTTCAAGCAAATATATATATATCTATATATTTATATAAATCTACATAAAAAAATCAGTGCAAATGCCAATTCTAATCTGAAAGCATCTACACTAGGAAAATAAATAGTTATATTACTACAAAACCAAGGGTTGGTGGTTCAATTTGATTGTACTTAGCCACAGCAATACTAGTAAATGGAAAGCACATCACACGACCCGCGAAAACATCTACTCATTAATGACAGTCTTTTAAATAAATGGTTGCATGCTCAGTTGAGAAACCAAAGAAGTTATCATGGTGGCCTAAAAATAGAGCTGGGATCAGGAATGGCATTCTGGTGTCAGAAAACTTCTGGGAGCAATATTGATGAAAGTAGGCCTTGACCTGAAACTGGCGAATTGCAGACATGGACGTATCTTTAACATTTTGAGCAATCTAAGGAAGTCTCTGGAAATTTAACTTTCATGAGAGGGAAAATGCATTGCTAGCCCTTCCATTGGCAAAGGAAGCCTCAGGATTATGGGAAGATGCATAATTTTGCATTTCTGTTTTGTTTTGGTGACTGCAGCCAGGCAGACAATGATGTTTAGTGTAAGATGAACAATGCCTGTTTTTGGAAAGAGACTCTCATTCTAAGCTCTGATGTTCTTACTGTGAAGAAGCCCCATCACTCTGATGGCTCTATCTCTTACTCTCCTACCCAGCCTACATGCTGGTTTGCTGCACAGTGTGGCAGAATCCCTGCCAGGTCTGGATGTACCCCAGAAATAAGGCGATGGGGCTTAGTCTGGGCATGCACAGAACCCAGAGTAGAGTGGTTATTATCACTGAAAAGTCTCTCTCTAAACACCATGGGCAAAAGCAATGCTGATGTCGCCATCCACTGTAAAGTGGGAAACTAACTCTTCTAGTTCAGTTTATAGGCTTTGGGAGGTTTCTTTTTTTAAATCATCGTTATTATAATTGTTAAAAAATAAACTTGGTCCAGGTGCAGCTCCAAGAAAGGCAGTTCAATTGGTTGAGCTCAAAGTCATTGTCTTTCCGTGTGATTCTATGTCTTTGCTCCGTACATAGAAACAAAAAAGTCTGCACCCCTCACCCCCAACCAGACACTTCTCTTCTCTCTCTTCCTCAAAGAAATAGTGCATCTAGGAACAGATCTCTCATTGGCTGTAATACCGTCTCCGGATGTTACAAAACTCTCAGTTACTCTGTAAAACAAAAAGGTACTAATCCTAATTACTCATTGTTGGCCAAAATGCTAAATGGTCCTTTAAGAATTGTATGTCAGTAACTAGGAACAAAGTTATTCAACTATTTGCATGGCAGGCTCAGGTTATTTAACTAGAGAAAAGCAAAAACTTCCCTTTAGATCATTTGCATAAGTTTGTCTCTGAAAAGCCATCAGCATAAAAAAATGCATTAACCAAATGTCTTCCAAAAATATCCATGAGGGCAACTCATTAAGGGATGTGCTGCATGAGAGTGTATCACTAATGTGGAAGGGAGGTAAGTGAGGAAGAAGTCTTTGTCAGACTTAAAAGGAACTCAGATGCTCTTAACGGATCATTGGCAACAAAAGGGAGAGTGCAACTTTCAGTTCTTGAATTTGATCATCTGCTGATGTTGCATACATTTAGTCTTTCAATATTAGTCTTTACAAAATATTTCACAAAACTTTTTTGACCTATAGAAATTTGTTTCTATACATTTAATATATTTTTATTGTATAAATTATTCTCATCTTTAGTGCCTTCTTTCAGTTTATAAATGGCAAAATAGGCAATCAACAATCATAAAGCTAATCCCAGGTGGAATCCCCTCCTGTCAGTGAGGTTAGTCCTCCATACACTTGCAAATTTTATGAAATTCTTGTCTTTGCAGATGCCAGTCAAAAAACTACACACTTATCCTTCCCTGATAGTATGTGGTCTCCAAAGGGACTCCTTTCTTTTTTCCTTCTCTTTCATTTGCTTGTTAAGAAATCAAGAGATGTGCATAGTTATAAAATTCAAAGTGTACCAATTACAGATGTGGGTCATGGGAAGGTTGATGAGGTTCGAGTGCTGGCAATTTTTCTTTAAAGCAAAAGACACAGAGAGCTCTGCAGCTAAATCAGCTCTGGACATCTGCTGGGGTGAGGAGGCTCTCATCTCTTGGGCAGAAAGCCCGTCAGAGGTTCATCCCTACACCTGGCACTATGAGCAAACCAAAGCCTTCCTTCATACTGCAATGTCTTTTCTGTCCCACCCTTTGGCCCCTCTGTTTCCTTCATGGCTTCATACAGTTTGTGTTGTACATTCATGAGAATTCACATTGAGCGCAAAAACATAAATGCAACAAAAACATAAACGCCTCCAAGTAGTATGTTATATATATTTTGTTCTTCTAAATGCTCTTCTGTCGTTGTCAGAGGCGCAGTAGCTAATTTATAACTTTTCCTTTGAGGGAATCCAGATGAAAGGCCCAGATTGCTCTTCAATAACAAGCTTACATTGGTTATATATATCTTCTAAAGTATCTCCTTGGACAATAGCTGTAACAAAAGCAAACACACCCAGAATTAGAAATAATTTCCTGGATGGTGAAGAACAATCATCACTTACACACTGGAGGCTCAAATCAGTAGCAGACGACTCATCAGGAAGCTTCATATCATTTTTCATTAGTAAGAAGAAGCAGAAAATTCATATAAGCAAAGTTACATTCATGATTTTAAAAAATGCTTTCAATGGATATCCTGGATCAGTAACAAATGCATCACAGTCTTTGCACTTTCTACATGTCTGTCTGTAGTACTGGACAATTTATCACTCATCTATTTAACCAATATTTTATGGGTGCCTACTCTGAGCCAGGCACTGAGCTGGGCAATGATCAATTTTCAGACTGAGAGCTCCCTATTTAGAAAAGAAAACTGGCCTTACAGTCTCTATATTTACTTACTTTGGCAGCAGCAGAAATTCAGATATTGTAGACACCGAGGAAATAATGAAGATTTTAGAGGGAAGTTTAGTTAACCTCTTAACCCTCAAAGCCCTTAATAGGAAAACCCATTAATTCCCCAAATCTCTGGTAAATTGAGATTTTACCATACAGGGCTATTCATATTGAGAATACTATAAGTCTACTATTTGTAAGAAACATAAACAGGAAGAAATATAAACAAACTGCTCAGTTGTGTATTTCCTAAAACACTAAGTCACTTGGAGTAGATTTAAGTACATTTTATTGTCTCATTTGAACAAAAGTTATCTTGTAGAAAGATTTCCAAAACACATCAGTATTATCCATATGACACTAGGTCTTAAAAATAAATTACTACTGAAAGATGATTTAGATATTTAAAAACAGTCCTCAGAATATATTATTGTATTGTATACAAAATATAAACCACTGTCAAAATGTACACTGTTTTGTTTTTCCTACCTGGATGTTCTTTTAGGATGAAACACAGCTCATATCTTGGTTATTGACAGAAAGATTACTTAATATTACCTGATTCAAGATATTTACAAACTGCTAAGACACTGACACTTTCTATATTCTGAATAAGGTAAAAAATAAAACATCTAATTTCACATATGGTAATCCAGGAAGAAAGTTCTTGGAATTTTTTTTTTTTTTTTTTCTTTTTTTGAGGCAGAATTTCACCCTTGTTGCCCAGGCTGGAGTGCAGTAGCACGATCTCGGCTCACTGCGACCTCCACCTCCTGGGTTCAAGTGATTCTCCTGCCTCAGCCTCCCTAGTAGCTGGGATTACAGGTGCCTGCCACCACACCCAGCTAATTATTTGTATTTTTAGTAGAGACGGGGTTTCACTATGTTGGCCAGGCTGGTCTCGAACTCCTGACCTCAGGTGATCCACCCGCCTCAGCCTCCCAAAGTGCTGGGATTAGAGGCATAAGCCCAGCTCGAAAGTTCTTGTTTTTAAACCTCTGGGAACTAGGTGTAAGGCAAATTTCACAAAGTCTGATTACTCAGTGTTCTATGAAAGCATATAGGAATAGAGAACTCAGAACTCAGGCTCTCCAGAAGAAGAAAACCTCTATTCCCCTTCATGTTTCCAAGGAAACATTTAAAAAGAAAAAAATAAAAAGCAGTTTTGGTTGAGACTTGACACAGTGAACTGAAACATGAGGAAGAGTTTCAAGCATCTTGTTCAAGTGCTGCTGATGGGGACACTGATGATAGCTCATGGAGCAGGGAACGGAGGCCTCCAGGCTTCTTCTCAAGAGTAGCTGCTTTGGACACTGACAATTTTTAGCCCTAAAATTTTGTTTTTCAAGTTTTCTGATGATATCAGGGAGATAGTTTAATGAGGTAGCAATGCCTAAAATCCTTTTCATGGTCGGAGATAGCTCAGGGGTATCTCCTGCCCATGGTTTTGGGTAGGGCTGATGGGAACCTGGGAGCTGGCTGCAGCTGAACTCTCAGGAGAACCCAGGGTTTTACATCAAAATGGGTGAAGCCGAGGGAGACTCCTTGTATATGAAACAGATATTAGGGATTCTCAACAGGAAGGTTTTAGGGCACAAGTACACCAGGCCCAGAGCCCTCTCTATGCCAAATGTCAGACAATTTATCCCCTTTCTCACACTACCAGGGTAGAAGTGAACTTACCTGTAAAATATTCTCCAAATTCTTGTTCTAGCTTAATTGCTCGATCATAGGTTTTCTTGGCTTGTTCCTCTGTTAGACGCTTATTCATCTCCCTGGGAAATGAGGGTTTGTATTAGAACATAAAGGGAATATTCCAAATCCTAAAAAATTAAAATGTATGGCAAAGATAAATCCTGCAGAAAACATAGTGTAATCTTAGCAACAGCTTTTTAGTCTTCATTCAGGACTCCTCTGTACTGGAATAATTTCAGCAACAAGGACTCCCGGCCAGAAAGCTCATTGTCTCAAAGGGCAGTCTCTTGGTCCCACATTGGATTGAAGCCAAATATGTCTCCTTATGATTTGTAGTCACTGGTCCCTGTTCTACAGGGACCTAATATCCTCCATGGTATGCCCTAGGATATTTAAGTAAAGTGCTTAAGTGTGTCTTGAGGCTTCTACCTCTTCAGAATAAACTGTCCTATTGCTTCATCTATCCCCTCATTGGATGTGATTTCTAAATCTGAACTTTCCTGGCCACCCTTTCTTGGAGTTTGTTCTAGTGTATCTCAGACTCTCTGAAATGTGAGAGTAGAATGGTAGTTATCAGAGACTGGGAAGGGAAGGCAGGAGGGGAGATGAAGAGAAGCTGGTTAAGGGGTATAAAATGCAGTTATAGGAATATTTCAAAATAGCTAGAAGAGAAGAACTGTAATGTTCCCAAAACATTTCCGGTGATGGATATTCCAGTTACCCTGATTAGATCATTACACATTGTACACAGGTATTAAAATATGATGTATACTCCAAAAATTTGTACAACTATTATATATAAATTTTTTAAAAAGGCTCAAGGATAAATCAAGGTGGGAGAGAAATGAAAAATTCCTGAATTCTCTCTAAAACCTAATCTATTGATTCTTAACTACTGAGCTATATCTTTCGGGGTCTTCCAGGTGTTAAAAAAAAAACATGTCCCGCCAAATGCAATCTGGTTGGCTGATCAGGATGCATAACAGGTGCATGCAGAATTTCTGAAATCATTAACGTCTTGCATGCTGCTTAGGAAGCCAGAGATCTGGGTCTGGAACATCTGGCCTTAGTCAGTTCCTTTCGAGAGCAAGTAACAGAGGCAAGAAGGGATGTGCTTAAGGCTGTGTATTTAACAAAGAGTAATCTGGTGTAAGAACTCAAGGTTTTGGTTTTTTAAACCAATTTTTAGTTAGACTTCCTATTATACCAAGACTTGCTATCTTTCAAAAGAGGCTTATTTGGAAAAAAACCCCCACAATATATTGACATTAGACATTAATGGTTGAAATATAAAGAAGTGAGAATTTCCTGAACTCTTGTTGCTAAACTCATCTTGTCCTGAGGGGTGGTATGTATAATTTTTCTTCCAAACAGTCTCAGCTCTACATGCTGTGAATGGATGTTACTCGTGGGTGGAGAAGATGCTGGGCTAAACCAAGGGACACTTTTCAGAGAAAGATGAATATTTGCTCCAGATGTCAAGAAATCATGTGGGCCAGGCACAGTGGTTCACGTCTGTAATTCCAACACCTTGGGAGGCTGAGGCAGGTGGATCACTTGAGCTCAGGAGTTCAAGACCAGCCTGGGCAACAGGGTGAAACCCTGTCTCCACCAAAAAATACACACATTAGCTGGGCATGGTGGCACATACCTTTAGTCCCAGCTACTTGGGAGGCTGAGGTGGGAACATGGCTTGAGCCCACAAGGTCATGACTCCAGTGAGCCATGATTGCACCACTACACTCCAGCCTGGGCTGGACAGAGCAAGACCCTGTCTCAAAGAAAGAAATCACATAGTTCTGGATCTTCTTCGACTTGCCTTCCAAGAATTCTGTCTTCTCTGAATTCCCTTTTTACTGATTACAGCAATGACTTAGTTTAGGTTTTTATCCTCTGACCTGTGAATTTATTTTATGTCCTTGACTGATCAGTAATTCTTTGAGGGCAAAGACCATGGCTTATTTGTCAGCATGTGGCATGGAGACTGATTCAACATTTATTTGTTGAATGAATAAATGAGTGAATGAATGAATGAACAAATGGGGAGCTACATAAATAAACATAATTATAAGATAGTCAAAGACAGAAGTAAACACAGAGCATCATGGGAGCGGGAAGGTAAAAGCAGACTGGAAGTGGCTGGTTGAAGGGACATTGCCATGTGGGAAGGGAAAGAAGTCAGATGGTGGCACAATATAAAAAGAACATCCCTTTCATACACATCCTTGATTTTATGCTCCTCTGAAGAGTCAGCTATGTATGTGCTAATAAGCTCTGTGATTTGATGTGGATGATGCACTTGAGAAATAATGTGTGTGATGATGTATCAATGTGTAAATGTGACAGCTGCCATGCTTTTGTTCCAGCTGACCTAGCATTCACTCCTCTCTGGGGAATGGGCAATTCATGGCAGCTTTGCTCCTGGAGTAAAAGCCTTGGAAAAGAGTGAACTGTAAAGTAAACATCCAGCCTTTAATAGGTAGATTGCATTGGTCTGAATGTCACCATCACTGCACTTGAGACCTATGAATATGGCTGCAGCAAATTATGTCAGATTCACTGTCCTTATTGTGAAATCCAGCCTTTAGTATGTTTATCTTTCCTTGGTGATAAGTGGCTGTGACAGTGCCCTAAGGCATAACTAAAATAAATCATCTCATAGTTGTGGAAGGCAGTAGACCTTCTCCTATGGAGTGCCAGATGGGACTGTCTCCCAATATCACACTGGACCAAATGTGCCACTGCTGTCATTCCCTCAGGCCTCATTCCCCTGGGAAGCCATTTATCCCACTGAGTGTTCACGATATGAAGATTTATTTTTCTATTTCTGAAAGAGGCCTTTAAGATGGCTGTTCCCAGGAAGTAAGGACTATTTTTCTTCTCATCAGTGTTAGCATTACTTATATTTATGAGGCTCTTGACAGATTATAAATCAATTTTACATCATGAAATTTGTACTTGCTTAATTCACTTTGTGCAATGCCCGACATAGTATCCTATACAAGGAGAAATTTAATACATGCTATTGGGGATGATAATATTAAGAATCATTATTTTATCATTAGTACATATTTTTCCATGTGCCAGCCATGGGAAAAACTCTTTATATTATAATTTAATACCTAAATTCATGGGGCTGAAGGTACTGTCACTGACCTCCCGATCTTATTTTTTTTATCCTGGTAAGAATCCTTGTCCATTTTTTATTTATGGGAGTATATTCTGCTTTCAAGATACATCTCTGGCTATTTCCCCAGAGCTCAACTATGTATTTAACTTAATTCTCTCAAGCTGCCATTCCAGCTGCTGCAGTTTGCTTTGCTTCTTCCTCTTCAGAGGAGACACAGAACAGTTAGTTAATATCCTCTGTAAGCAATTGCTTTCACTGCTGGGATTAAATAGTTTCTGTTTCTTCAGTCTTCCCATAAACATTGATTTCCAGTACTCTGTGGTTCACTCCTGAACCCTGTCAAACACTATGGTCTTGAGGTCCAGATGAAGGCAATATTTGATCAAGGCCCTCATGACAGACACATTGGCATTATCTCTTGCACTGTCATGGAACAGGTACTGTTTATGTGTTTTATAATGATAAAATAGTTTTATTCCTTTATAATGAAGTAATTTTATATCTTTTATAATAATAATAGGTATTATTTATTGAGTACTTACCGTATGCCAAAGAGTATATGAACAGCTTTACTAAATTCCTAATCTTGTTATTTAACCTTTATACTAGCTCTATGAGGTATTTATTAGTATGCCTCGTTTGGAGGTGAGGAGCTAAATCTTAGAAAGGTCAAGCAATTTGCCCAAGGTTACTTAACTGATCAGTGGCAAAGCAAAGAACCAAATCTTGCCTGATCAATTTTCAGGTCCCTGCTGGTAGCCCCTTTTCTGGTTACCTCTATCTACTGTAGCTTCACCTTTGTGAATGGGAGTTGCCTATACTGACTTTAAAGTCAGATTGTGAATGTCTGCCCACTTTGTTTAATGATTTTTGAAAGAAATTATTTCACAAGTCCTTTGGAGAGAAAAAAAAAAAAAAAGAAAAAAACCCTGAGTGCACAGGTATGAAGCTACTGGTTTAAGTTACAGATGTTTTACTGCCACGCTACTAAGAAAACTCTATTAAGAACAATGTTCTATGTATGTAAAGTTTTAATTAAGGAACATTAGAATTCTATTATAGAACCAAGGAAAATGCCAATGAAAAAAGTCTCAAACGTTGTCTGCTCTCTCTATAAAAAATTTACTTACAGACCTGCCTCAGAAGTATGAGACAATTAAAAAATGATTGCTTCCTATCATTTGGAAAACAAAAGCAAACCAAAAAATCAAACCAAGCCAAGCTATCCTCAAAACAACAACAAAATCTCAAAAACTAACAAAGAAAACAATCCGTGAAGTAAAACAATAAAAATCAGGAAACGTTATTGAAGATGTTTTAAGGAATTACTATTATTGTTAAAATGAGGGGTGTGAAAAAAAGAAATCACTGACATTATGTTTCTAGTTGTTTAAAAGAACATTGATATATCTTCAAAGACAGAGAATGCTGAAAAATCAACAATGGCATTTCCCATTTGTAAGCATTCCCAGCAAAATCCTGTTAGTAATTTGCAGTATAATACAGAACAGGGAGTCAGTTGGATGAAGGCCTCCAATGCCCTCTACTCACATAAGAGGTTCCAGAGACCTGGGTTTTATGAAGATGGCAATGGGATAGAGCTGGGCAACTTGTAACCGCTTGATAGCATTTCCTGATACATCAAGTATACAGTGTTTGCCCTGGTAGAAAGAGAAGAAAAATATGAAGTTAATATAGAAAACATAGCCATAATCCAACAAAAGGAAACTAATGTATATAGGTTTTAGAGGAAGGTAGGGGATGCTGGATTTCTAAAGTCAGAAAAAGATCACTGCAAAGAGTAAATAAAAATCGATATATAGGGTCATCATTGAGTGTTTACAATAACTAACACTAACTAGCCCCTTACAAAGTGTCTGCTACTGGACTAGACATTTTACATGTGTTCTCTCAGTTAAATACCTGATGAAACACACAAAGATGACATGCAGCCGTATGTTATGTGACTGAGTCTGTTCTCATGAAGTTTAAAAACCATCTCTGAACACAATTGTCAGAAGAAATTCCCAAATCTCTGAGGTAGGTATTATCAGCTGCGTTTTACAGAAGACTCACACTAACTAACTTGCCCAATAATTTAGTGCTAGGAGCATGCAAACCCAAGTCTGGAGCACTAACAGAATTGTTGGTTGGAAAAAATAGACACCTCATTGTCTCACCCTGCCCAACATTCAGTGTGGAAGATGGAGAATAATGTGAATTTTTCCAAGTACTTGTACACATCCTGTCTGCAATGTACTCAGTCTAGTGGAGGACAGACACAAAAATGGTTAATTTAAATATATGGTTGGCTGGGTGCAGTGGCTCATGCCTGTAATCCTAGCACTCTGGGAGGCCGAGGCGGGTGGATCACCTGAGATCAGGAGTTCGAGATCAGCCTGACCAAAATGGTCTCCGCTAAAAATACAAAAAATTCACCAGGCATGGTGGTGGGCACCTGTAATCCCAGCTACTTGAGAGACTGAGGCAGGAGAATCACTTGAACCCAGGAGGTGGAGGTTGCAGTGAGCTGAGACCGCGCCATTGCATTCCAGCCTGGGCAATAAGAGTGAAATGCCATCTCAAAAAAAAAAAATATATGTATGTATGTGTATATATATATACACACACATATAAAATATATAATTAAAAAAATATATATAAATTAAATGCCGGTTAAATGTCAAGAGAGAAAGGCTTGCATGAGGTATGTAAATTTCTTGTTTGTTAACAAATAAAAATGCTGTTACATTATAGCACACCTCATTTAACTTGGCTTCCACCACAATGAGTGCTCAGAGCAAGGAGCTGCTTTATAAAGCATTTCTGGATATGCAGATACATTTGCCACATCATATTCTACCTCCTGGAGAGAAATGTCCTCATTACCCCGAGGCTAGAATAACTTTATGCAAGAAGAGAAAAAAGGCACTTTATGCAGGTAGGAACAATCCTAAATCAATAATAAGGGCTAAAATCTCATCTATAATGTTCACATGAAAATGAATACAGTCCAGTGAATACTTGAACTCTTCTTATATGAGAAACCCACTAAGATGGTTCAAGCCATTATTACTTAGGTAATAGATTTCAAGTTTTCTATCTGTGAAGTGCAGCAGCGACATAACATGTATAAATGCTGGTTGATTATTCACCAGTCAGAACATTTCAAGTTAACAACACGAACAAAGAGGAAAATAGGTGCAATTATCCAGGACAGTTTGACTAGAACCAGTATTCATTTAGTTGATAGGACTGAACTTTTGAGAGGGAGGAAAATAGATGCAACTTCTTAGTGTATTCTTAGATAGACATCAAAATTACTTGTTTAATTCTTTAGTGGTACATTGAGAAAGGTCACGGCAAATCAAATCAACCCAACAAATATCTTCTATGATATTGGTTCTCTGTGTTCACAGGAAATAGGATCCCTCTGTAGGTAGACTGTATAGCCACACGCAGGTGCCTTCCTATCCTACCCTCTCTTGAACATTCTTCTCTTTTCCATGCCCCTGAAGTTACCAGCAAAAAGAGAATAGCAGCATCTACACCTCCTCTAAGCTAGAACGTCTGTGAGCAAAAGGCTGGGCAGCCCTTCTCATCTATCTTCTTTTCCACCATGAGGATGTCAAGTTTTCAGAGAGAGAGAGAAAAAAACTTCCTTTAACAAAAGAATTCAGGAATGCTATCCCCTTGGTTTACAACCAAAGTAGTAAACCTGCCTTAATAAAATCAAGGTTGTTTATTGGGGCCTCAGATAGTGAGTCAAAGACAAAGTGAATCCTCATAAACTTCAAGCTGGTAATTGCCTTTAGGTTTATAGATATCTCCCCACCCCCTTCCTACTTTTTCCAAGTCAGTGAGAATACTTTATTGAAATTAGAACAAAGATTAATGACATTGCTCTAAGGTGATTCTCTGCTTGGATGTCTTAAATTATTAAATCAAAATTTACAATTGCAATCAAGAAAGAGTAATGACCAAAAAAAAAAATGCAGTTTGCAACCTAGAAACCTTCTTCAGGGGAGGTGTAAGAAGATTGGTGAACATACTCTTTCTGCTACAAATCTCACAGACTGCACACTGGTTCCATATAAATTGTCATTGTACTGGCCGGCTTCTATAAACTTGTGCTCTTGGATATCTTTCTCCATTTGTTCTCTGGAAATGACAAAGTGATAGTCTCTGCCATCCACCTCGTAGTCTCGCTTTGGCCTCGTAGTATCTTTATAAAACAAAAAATGATAAAATTAAGGTGCATTTATACCCATAAACTTGCTTTACACCTATATTCTCCACCACATCCTCAACATTGTTATGTAGAAATATGTAGTATGAAGAACTATGACATAGTAACAGGTACTACTCTTGTAACTCCCACCATAAGCAACTAAAAAACTGGACAAAATATATGAAACAATTGTTTTCAGACATCAGACAACAGGAAGTACAGGGCTGTAATCTTTGAGAAAAGAGAAACATATGAGAGAGCATTCACCCCACCTCTCTGCCTAGAGGCCATTTCCAAATGGAGAGTTTAGACATCACACGGTGCTAGAAGACACTGGGGTTGACTCAGAACCCATGGAGATCCCAGAAAGGCCACATTTTAAAAGGTTACTCTAGACTTACTCTACACCCATCTTCACAAAGTCTAAAACCATGTCACAAATGGAAGAAGCTGCTGTCAGTAAATTATCACCTGCCAGAACAAAAACTTAACATTCTATAAAGGACCATAAAATTCAGACTTTCAACATATATAAAATAAGATAATCACAGTTAGATGGGACTAAAAATCAGCAACTCTAACCATTTCACCTAAGTTTTTTGGTAAGAAGGGGAGAGCAATCTAGCAATATGAATAAAAGCTGTTAAAATATTTTTAATCTTTGACTCACTTATTTTTTCCTAGAAATATGTTTTTAAAAATGATCAAAACTTCAGATACAGATTTATTCTTAAAGACATTATTACTTATTTTATAAGTAATAATTATAACACAATTGCAATGATATTTTTGTCACAATTCATAATAGTGAAAAATAGGGAAAAACCAAAATGTTCATAAAGAATGATTAATTGGGATATAATAATAATCATTTGAAATAGTTACATAAAATTTTAAATAAGCAAAAAAATCATCACAGAGAAAAAATGCATAGAAAGAATAGATGGAAATGTACAAAAATATTAACAATGATGTTATCTCTGGGTATTGTGTGGGATTTTGCATACTTCTAATTTTCTTGTTTAACTTCCTTTTTAGCGTTTTCCAAGTTTTGTACAATGAACATGTATTGACTATCATAAAGTGGTTCTATTAATTCAAAAAAGAGAGAATATGCAAGGTGAAAGGGAAAGTAGAAAGAATGCTTAAGTACTTTCTGTTCTCTTTCTCTCAGAAGTGGAGGAGCAAGCTGGAAGCTGCTGTAAACGACCTGGAGTTTCATTTGCTCCTTCCTGTCTGAAGACTTTCTCAGGATATGTTCTATGGCAGGATCTCTTCCCAGAGCTCTTGCTGGGAATTATTTCATGAGATACAGCAATCATCCTAGTCTTTTGGCCATGTACTGGACACATACAATTCCTGCTATTCTTAAGTATCTCATGTAAAATTTGCAGTACTGGAATGTTAGAGACACTTGAAAGCATCAAGCTTAAAACACATAGAATGGAAGAGAAATATTTGTTGTATCAGATGTAAATATTTGTCGTTAGACAGGTCTGATGGACCTGTCTACATACATAGAAGGTCTGCATGCATTTCTGTTTGACAGAGTCGGGGTGTAGACGGGGTGAATGAGTGGAGAAAGTATGGTAGGGGGTGGGGAGGGGAAGAGGCAGAGCAGTTAGAATCTGAGGCTACAATCAGAGGGACCAGGAAGCCTGATGATTATCTATAATGAGAAGAAAGTAGTTTAAAGTCTGTAATGGCCTAGAGGTCAAATTGAAGTGTTATACATCTTCTTGTCTTCACCCTCCCTAAACCTGGGACTGTCAACATGGGAAAGCCTATTGGGTTTTGGGATTGACACATGGCCCTAAGTCATCCTGAGAGGATTTTAATATATGGCTTTGTTTCCGATCTCTTCCATCCTATAAAAAATAATGTTTCAGTGGCATTTCAATCAATCTATAAAAACATACTGATGCCTATCATAAATCCTATGCTGTTTTAAATGGTTGGGGGCCACAAAAATTCATCCTGCCTTTTAAGGGGCTACAATCAGTTTAGAGAAAACATTATTATTTTTATTAAATACAGAATGACACACGGCAGCATAAATGAAAAGTGTTAGGCAAATAAATAAGGCACTCAGCTAATCGGAAATGGTTGGTATTTGAATTACTGGAGAGACTATTGGAGGAATGGAATTACATTTTACCATCTCATAAAGAAATCCAAGCTCTTTTTTTTTTTTTCCTAGAGGAAAGAAAAATGACACTTACGAGGCACACAGGAGCCAAATTTATCAGGGAATTCAGATATCAAGTCGTCATTGATCCGATCCTTCATGGGCCCCAGGATAATCACTGGCCGGGTATAGTTTACTGCAGAATGGGAAAGGAAGATGTAGGTAAAGAGAAAGACTTGGAAACAACTGCAAAACTGTCCTGCAAGGGTGATTCTTAATTGCCAGACCGTAAGAGCTGCTAAGGGCATTATTTCACTGGATAAATTACTCATACAGCCTTGCACAGGGAAATTGATGTTTAACACTCAGGAGGTTGGCAGTGCCTACTTTCTGGAATCTACTAGCAGGGAAAGGCAACTGCAGTATCTGTCGATGAAAAGAAACATTTGGAGGAGTTTTGCTTACTCTCTGGCTCTGCCTACGTAATGTCAAAACAACTGAATTTAGTCAACTGAGTGGGAGAAAAAAGAATCCAAACCAGCTGTTCGGCTATTGTTTAGATATGACTATAAAAAGTAATTGTTAGTAGTAATAACATCTTATGTTTTCATGATTTCTTTTCCCCAGATCAAAATACTCTCTATACTTTGCTACGGTTTCTAGATTTCCTTGTATCTGGGATTAGAAGGAACCTGAAAGTTCATTGGGTACAAGTCCCCATCTGATGCTTGGATTCTCTCTGCAGTATCCTTGTCAGTAGCAATTAGCCTCTGTATAAATGCCTCCAGGAAAAAGCAGCAGCTTACAGATAGCCTATATCTTAGGCAGATCTGCTAGAAAGTCCTTCTCAATACTGAGCTGACATCAGTCTCTCAGGAGACTTTATTCACCAGTCTCATAGCTAGTGCTCTTTAGGTAATTTGAATGTGTTCCTTCCCATTGAGGACCACTCATCTGGAGGGCTGCATCCTTTTCTTAGGTGATATTAGTGCCCATACTCAGCAGGAAGTTGTTTGTTTGGTGATAGGGTCAAAGAGAGAGAGAGAGTGAGAGACAGCGTAAGAGTAAGGTACAGTCTCAAGACAACAGAGCATTAAGCCGAGTTTATTCTCCTTAGTCCTTCACTCTCCCTCCTTCAATGATGTCACCTCTTATGGCCCAGAAATCAGGAATGAAAGCGTGCTGGGAAACTTACTTTCCTGCCTTGTAACAGGCTCATAGGAAAGAATGAGGTCTTCTTGTCCTCCTGAGAAGAGAAGGAAAGAAAACCACAGTGAACTAACAATCAGTCATATATTACAGAGACAAGCCCTGCTCTGAAACACAGGAAACAGACACAGCTCGGGGTTAATTCTCCTTGCTCTTTCTCCTTGAACCATTCAAAAATACCTTCATCCTCATAAAACTCTTTAGCACCATTTTAGTATCAGATTTTCACGGTCACAACTCTAAGTAATAACTGGTTGCTAGCTATTTGCTGCAGGGCAATGACCTGTGAGACTTCTTTCTGTCTGGCATTGAGAATGGAATGCCATGGCCTCTACACCAAGCATTACTACTTAAAAGGAAGCCATTTAGTTCAAGGAAAGGGTCCAACTCAATAGATGACTGCTACATAATGAGAACTGCTGTACCTTTTATTTCATCTTCTATTTTATTTCCCCAAGAAGCACATTGTTCAAGTATATGCTTATTTCATTTATGATATAAAAACTTCATCAGAACACTCAGGGTTTTACTCTAATATTAATTCATCAGGAAAATGCTGCGGGTCAATTAATGAAGATCAAAAATTGAGGTGTGTCCTACATCATTGGTTATAATTGCTGCTAAACCATGCCTTGAAACCTCAGATAGAGATTAAGGAAGACACAGTAGTAAAAAGTCAGCCCCTCCAATGTCATTTGCTACAAGCCTTCTGACTCAGGGTGGACCTCAAGTCAACAAATAACCAAGAAAGTAAATTGGTTATTGGCATTTATTTTTTCAATCATCTATTTTATACAATTGATGAATTAATTGGTCAGAGGATTAGCTCAATTTCAGCTGCAAACCCGGAAGTGTCTGCATTTTTTTCTTTGTTTTTTTTGCATTGACTAACCTTTGGAGCAGCAATAGGTTAGGGCTATTGAAAAGAACTTTCTGTCTACTAGAAGAAATAGTGGAGCAGAAGTGGAATATGAGGTAACTTCTGAAACCCAAGGGCAATTCACCTTTGCTGTATATCCTCACCACCCACCCCTGAAGCACATTCATAGTCTGTCAATGCCAGGTTCTCCTCCTTCAATAGCCACAGCACCACAGAAAGAGAGGTAATTTCATAAGAAGAGTTAATATCATCAACTGTTTTGATAATAAGACTGATTTGGGGAAATTGAGCAATATGTGGGTATAGCTGTGAAGTCAGATGACTTCCTTGGAGGCTGGGTAGCTGGAATGGGATAGGGGTAGGAGTGTCTTACTTTTTTCAAGTGTGAGAAATGGCCTCAGGCTGAAGTCATATCTTATCTCAGCCTCAAGGAGGGCTTGGGCTCAGAATGGCACCACCATGCCAAGCTACTTCTTAAGGGTACAGAGTATGGACCTTGATGCTCCTCCTAAGTGGTATGTACCCATGGCCACCCAGAAGTGTTCAGGGGACTCTGCTACATTGGTCAGGAGTTTGGTCAGTGAGGAGTCAGAGTCACTATTTTTTGTACTCAGGAAAAGAATGATTCCCTTTGAATAAACTACTGAAATGTACAGAGCCTAGGCCAAAAAACATGAAGGTGATTGATTACTAACCCCCAGTAATCTAAAGCCTGAGCGATGTAGAGGGTATACGCATTCAAGGTTTTAGTTTAGTATTATTTCATCAGGAAAATGCTGTGGGTCAATTAAAGAAGTGTAAAAATTCTTGGGGAAAAAGTATAGTTTTAATGATAGAAGCATGGTAGACTAACATTGCAATTTTAGACTATAACTTTACAGGGGAAATCTTCAACAATTAATGTGTAAGGGAAGAATTCTGACCATGGGATAACAAAAGCTTTAAATGTCAGGTAACTCTTGGACCTCCTTATTAGGCTGGGAGTTTCATAAAGGTAAGGACTGAGTTTTATTCATCACCATGTCTCCAGTGCCCCACTGAGTGCTTAACATAAAGAAAGATGTCAACAAATTTGCATTCTGATTTCAGTCATGGGAAACAGGATGAGCGATGAGGCCAAAGGTAGGTTCTATTTTGTGTTTCTGTCAATATGGTCATTTAACTTTGGAAAGCATGGTTTTCTCTAAATAAATAGAGCACATCACGTTCCCATAAAAATCTCTTCCCAATGGCTTCCCAAATCATTCTGATGGAACATTCTAAAGGCAAGTCTTTAACAAGATATTTGATGTCAGTGTGTATGACTGCGATTCAGAAAACTAGGGCAAAGCATAGCTTTGATTAATTTTGTTCAGGAGTTCTCTATCTCTGTCTATCCATCACTTCTTGGTTTACTTTTCTATGAAAGGCACTGGTTCTGGTTCTGGTTCAGAGCAGTAGTGTTGGTAGACGGCAATGGCAGCATCCCTTATGTCTGGGCCACCCCAATTCTCAAGACCTTGTGGCAGTCAGGTACTGTGTAATACCCAGGAAGCCTGTGGGGAAACCTGTGGAGGTGGGCATGACATAATTGCTGTGAATTCAGCATCTTAAACTAATTTTTACTTCCATGTCCAAGAATGAAAAGCCCTATGGGTAATGGGGAAGAGAAAAAGCCACTGTGATGAAGGAGAGAAAATTCATGTCTTTGTGGCACTTTGCAGGCCTTGAGGGGCTTTCCCACCCACTGGCTTTTATGTCTCACAGGCATTGCTTGAGGTAGGTACTCTGATGATCCCCATTTTACAGATGAAGAAGCTGAGGCTCAGAGATGTTAATGAGCCCTGATTCCTCAGCTAATAAGTAGTGGAGTCAAGATTTAATACTGCACCTTTTTCAACTGTTGTGGAGTATATTGCACTGTCTTGAAACAGTGAGAGAAGCAGAATTCTCTGTGGGGCAGGGTGAGTGGGTGTTGAGGTAAAGCTTACAAATGAAGAAAAAATTGAAGAGAGAGATAGGGGCTGAAACCAGGTCGGGGTTATTAAGAGGCCATCAGGTACTCTGCCTCTAAACACAAGTTCTCTCTCTTTTCTTTTCTCTCTTCTTTTTTTCTTTACTTTACTTTTCTTTTCTTTTTTCTTTTCTCTCTCTCTTTCTTTCTTTTTCTTTTGCTGTTGTGTCATCCCCATCAAATAGTCATCCTTAAGAGTTTTTCTATTTTCTGCTCAGGAGGGGTTGGCACTTCGAAATAACAGCTGACAAAAAGGTACAAACTATTTCTTGATTTTGTTTTGGCAACTGTATGGCTGAAAGTGGGAGAGTAGCACAGAGCTGTGTGTGGATGTCTGCAGCTGCCAGAGACTTGGCAGAGGGTTTTGTCACAGTCTCCACAAAACACTATGTGTTTAAACCAGAAGCCACTCACAATGAGAGACCCTAGTAAGCCTTTATGCTAGAGAAAAGCAAATTTCTGTTCTTTAGGAATTCCTGGAAACTAGAAAACAGAGATGATGGAGTTGAAGACCAGTGGCAGTACCTTTAATGCTCAAAATTTAGTTTTTAGTGCCTGCATATGATGATTTTTAAGAACTAATTAGGTTCTTAGAGTCATAGAATGCTAGTGCTAAGAAAGGGCTTAGGGTTCACGTGCTTCATAGATGGCAAGTACATACCACACACTATTACTCTCTGTGACCTTGACAGGCATCACAAACTGATCATTGCCGGGATTACTGCTGAGCCTCAACATGGCCTTAGAATACTTTTCATTACAACTCTTCAGGCAGCTACTGCCAATTGGTTCGAGTTTGAACCTTGATTAAAATTTATTTGCCATTTCTATTCTAATTCAAGCTACTCATTTTACATAGGAGAGAACTGAGTCTCAAAGACTTTAAGTAATTTCTTTAAGGTCATATAGTAAATTCATGGCAAATTGTCTCCATAGGATGTTCAGAAGATGAACTTAATATACGTACAGTCCTTAAAAATCAGACTTGGTGCATAATGTTATATAAATGTTGTTGTTTGTATTAACTTTATAGGTAGTATGAAACGGTTGAAAGTTACCAGGTAAAATGTCAAGAGGCTTGGATTACAAACTACAGGGAAGAGTGAAAAATGAATGGGATTCAGAATTAAGAGGTCTTGGTTGGATTTGCAGTGCTACTACTTTAATAAGGCAGGTAGCCTCTTGGAGCTTCAGCTTCCTCATATGGAAATGGGGCTATTAATGTAAAACATGTCTAATAGTTTTGTTGCAGAAATTAAATGAGATAATAGATGTAATGAAAAACTGCTTTATAAAGACTAAAGGAGTAAAGACATCTAAGGGCAATAGTTGAGAATAATAGAGTAAGGTGAAGAATATGCACCATTTTGACCGACTCCAGTGGAAGAAGTTTTGGGTCTCCTGATCTCAACACGTTAGTTTCACTCAGATCAGTTCTTCAAGATCCTTGTTTTGAAAATTCTACTTAACTGGTGAGCACTAATGGGTTGGAAGGATAATTATCAGCTTGCACACATCCATGATGATGTAAAGAGCTTTACTGAGCTTTGAGGAAGGCATGTCTTCAGCTTTAGAAGCTTGCATAGTCCTCAGTATACTTGCCTAGTATTTACCACCTCCTAATACATGGGTGACTGTAAGGTATTATACAGAACAGCCAAAAATACAAGGCTGAATTTTACTACTTTATTGACAGAAATCTAGAATTAGTCCATAATTAAAATAGTTTTGAGGTGGTGTTTTGCACAATTAGACGATGTACACTTTATCAGCTGCAATTTTAGCTGGTGCTAAATATAGTTGAAAAACCTATTTTATAATGCTTGAGATGATGCAGCAAAGATCTGAACTATTTATTAGAAATTGATGTTTGTGTGTATCTATATGTGTGTGGCATACCTCAGGAAACATGTAAGACTTTCAAGTAAAGTTGCCACAATGTGTAACTCCAGGATACAGTGTGAATGGTGGACTCCTGATTGTGAAACACAGTGGCCTAGGTCTTTGTTTCTAACTCTGAATTATTATAATTATTTAGCCATTTTGTCCTCAGAGTGGATATGGAATGGTAAAGTATAACAGTGAAATACAACACATGGATATTGGTGAAAAGAGGCTTTTTTTTTTTGTATTTGTTTATACTATTTTTAGTCATAATTACAGCAAAAGCTGGGAATTCACTAGAAAAATGCAGCCTATTTTGACTTCATAGTTGGTACCTTCTGGAAAATATATTTGTTTCAAACCTCTGTGTCTTTTTTCGTGGCAATTCTCTTTTTGGGAAGTTCCTTCCTCATCTTGTCTAGCTAGCAAGTTCCTCATCTTTCCAAAGCTCAGCTCAAAGCTACTTCCTCTCTGAAACTACCTCTTATGCTCCCGCTATTCTTGAGCCAGACATCTATCTTAGTACCTGTCACACTTTGTGCACTTTTTCATTTATTTATATCTCTCTCCTACTATTATGTGTGCTGAGATCTAGAGTTAGTTGATATTCACAATGGGTCTCACGTTATCCAAGAAGAGGACCTCATGTATAGTAGGTACCGAATGAATAAACATTCCTCTGGAATTCATATTTCCATTCTGGAGGAATACATGTCAGTTTTCTGCTATGAGCTGTGATAAAGACTCTTCTTACTTTTGTTCATTTGTAAAGAAAACAAACTGAGTGGCTGGCCTTCTATAACCTTGGATGAGACTCAAGCCAATAGAGATAATTAGATTCCATATCAGCCCTACTAATGTCATAGAATCCAGTTCCAAGTCTTCTCTCATAGATAATTTGAGATGCCTGCAAGTGTTTCCTTTATTTATTCAATAAACATTTATGTGCAACTAGTATTTGAGAGTAAAAATAATTATTGATGTCATCTTAGAATATCACTCCAAAAATCTGCCAAGTAGTTGAAAGACTTGGGCCAGTTTTTATAACTTAATAATTCTGGGAAAAATATTCCCACCTCTGAAACAGAGAAGAGAAGCCTTTAAAATACTCTATAAAAATGTGATTTTTATAAGAAAAGGTAGTTCTTGTATAGTATATATTTTCCATTAAAAGAACTGAAAGCTAAAGCATGATGCTTTCTTTTTCGATACCTGTGTCTACTGGATGGAAGCGCAACACTTGAAAATTGAAAACTGAACATCAAGGAAACTAGTGTCATTGGTCTTCCTGGAACCCAGAAAATAAGTAAGTTATATTTTTCTACGTACTAAATTGAGGGCAGCTTAGGTGTTATTAACACAAGCTTTGGTCAATTCTTCTTGGCTTAGTTTCTTGGTTTAAAATAAAATGAAAAAGGGGTGAGGCAAATTTTTTTTCTGAAATTAGGATAATAATAAAATTATAAAAGTATAAAGAATGTAAAAATGTTGACATGTTACCATGTTGATAACAAGAACCTTTTGAATTCTTCCATCAACAAGAATTGATGGAATTTCTTCTATCAATAAAACTTTCATCAATAAGAAAATTAGGTGGTTCCTATGTCAATCTAATGTTTGATTGATCAAGGGTATCTCATCACAATTTTTTTCATTTTATTCCTTGGTCTACATCTTCCTCCTCCGAGCCTACCCCCATCTGCCATCTTTCCTGTTTTGTGCTGCTTCTCCTACTTGCCACCCCTCTGATTTTCCAAAGCCTTTCTTAAAATCCAGATTATGTGTTGTACCACTATTTGGCCTTCCACCTCAAAAAGGCATGGTTTTGTAAAGTACCATGCTATAATTGGGGGGAAAAACCTCAAACAATTCTAGTTTTCAATTAATACAATACTCATTCAAACAAAAGACAATACCAATTTCTGCTTTAGCATCTGTGGGTCACAGGTATTAGGCATGCTTTTTGGGTAACCCATTTCACTAAGGAATGTAAATTAATCTCATAGAAATCGTAAGACTCCTAGTAAAAATATGTATCTATGTTAGTCACCAAAAACCAGTAAGTAAGTAGGTGGTAAGAAACCATGAGGACTGATCAAAAGGATGTGATTGGTGTTTGGTGGATACTTTCATACACTAAGCAAATGGCTTGAGGTGACCAAACAAAGACCAGAAGTAACTTTTAAATAGTTACCTACCTTTTCAGCTAAGTTTTCTGATCTAAGAAGACTTGGTCACATTAAAAAAAATTAAGTTCCTTCAACATTAGAGGATGAAACTCTTCCATCAGTTCCCCAATTATCAAAAAAGTAAAGTTAGAAATGTCATAGTATCCAATCTTAAAAGATTAATCAAAGAGAAAGTGATGTAAAAGATTCACATCTGATTTTAAAGGAACACTTTATTTATAAATGCTTTTCCTATAAAGGGGAGCCAAGAACAGAAAGGAAATGGCAAAATAAGAAGGAAAACAATACCATGATGATTTTCCACCCTCCTGCTGAGAGTTTCAATTATTTTGGGGGTTACAATGTAAAAATCCACCACGATGAACTTTTTACACACCTTCTCTGTGAGAATTGAATCACTGAGTCATAACCAACTGAGGTTGGAATTGTTTATTAGCAAGACCACTACTGCTTGCAGAAATCACATAAGGGTGCACTGATGGCTCTAGTGTCTTTTTTATCTTTCCACATCCAGTGATTTCATTTCAAGCCATTTGCTTTGAATACAGATGATAAAAGGTAGCAATTGAAAAACAACAGAAATCTGAAATGACCACCACAGGCAATGGGGCAATTGCAAAGAAAATAACCGCAAACCAAAGCAGTAACTTACGGTAGCTACTTTCGCTATCGCTGGCATTAGAAGAAACATGTTCTGCAAGAACAGCACAGCAAATTAAAGAGATACCAAGCATTGAAGAGCAGCCAGAACGGAAAGGAATACACTCATGCAAGGCTACTAGAAATATGAGCGAAAGGCAAGTAAAAGCCGCAGAGGAGGCTGCATTAAGAAAACTCAGATAAGATAAAGAAGATGAAAACTTTATCTCCATTTTACAGGAACCCGCTGCTTGATTGCTGTTTCTTCTTTTTAGCAAATGAAGAAAGTATCTTTAATCACAAAAAATGCATAATGTCAATTTAGGCGATTAGAAAAATACTATGACCCATTCATATACCTCTTACTTTCAAGATTAATGTGACAATGACTAGTATGTCTTGACTGAATGTTTTCTTGACTATAAATTCAGAAGCTTCTGGTGTGTAGGCAGTGTTTTCTTGCAGGCTTTTTTATTTCTCAATTTTAGCCTTCAAGAATTTTGCTGGAACACTGCAATTCAAATTGTTAATTGATCCCTGGAATCCCTTGAATTTTATTTCTATTTAAATAGTTCCTAAACACATTCTCAGGATGAAAAGGAATTCCTGAAGATCTTTTCTGCTTCAGTGAGTGAGCTGAAAATCTTTGAGGAAGATGTGAGTCACTGAATAATATTTTACGAATCAGCTCAATAGTTCCTTGTTTTTATTTTAGGATTCTTGCTTGGATAGCTATTGAATTCTAATGGCATGGAACAGGCGGGAGATAAATGGCCTGATACACAGTATAGGTTCTGGCTGAAGTATGTTTTTTTTAAATTCATGCTGAATGACTTGCACAGCAATACTCCAAATTGTTTTTTCATACCTAGTTCACCTAACTTAACAGGGATGTGTTGGTTATATGCCAGAATTTGAGCTCTTATTTCCAAAATCATTTTCTTTCATCCATACTGCTTGTTAAGTTAGAGATGATACACTCATCAGTCTATTAACTTATTTGTATATTACTTTAATTAAATGAAGAACATGTGACTGTTTGATTTCTGAAGCTCACTATAAATTCAGTTTTTAAAAAAGTGACAATAGTTATACATTTTTAGAAACAGAAAAATAATATATAAAATTATTCTCTAACAATAAAAAAGTGCTTTGATATCATACATTCTTGCCAATTGGATAGAGTAGTTTTAGAGCATGAAACTAATGAAAACGAAAGCATGGGTTAAATTCACACAGATCATTTCTCTTTGTGTTGGTCTATGATCAGAGCTGCATTACTAATTTGGGCACACATTTTGCAAGTGCAAAGAGGCAATAGGGAAAGAAGTGTGGATGGACCTGTGCAAATCTGTTTTCTATTACTAAAATGAAAGTCAAGGCACATAACCAATAATAGTGCATTTCATGGAGATTATTATCTTAAGTGCCTTGAATTGGGTATGACAGGGCTTGTTGTTGTTTTTGCCAAGTTTTACTTTTTAAATTTGTTCAATGTTTAAAGAGCAAACAAACATTTGCATATTCTGGATTGAAATGGTGTCCTATTTTTGACACTCCAAAAGCCACTACTTTTTAGTGATATTTATTATTAAGATGTTTCTTTTCCCTCTCAAATTGAAAGTTTACAAATTCTCTCTGGTGGTGCTTGATGCTGTCCAGATAATGCTGAAATCAATATTCAAACTTCAGCCACTAATTCAGGGAAAATTTTCTATCATATTGCATATAATAACTCAAAAATAAAGTTTTCATCTTTAAGATCAGTACTCTTGATCAGATTTTTAAAAATATAAATATCTTTTAAAAACTCTCCAAATGAACAATTTGAATTATGAGGGGTATCAATACTCAGGGTTATAGAAAGAGCCCTTGAAAACAAAGTCCAGTTCAATGCAATTTTGTTTTATACAAATAAACCAATTTTGTTTTATACAAATAAACAGCTTCTAAAAATATTGCCCATAGCTGTTAATTTAAAACAACGAAACAAAAAAAATTAAACATGTGATACAGTTGCAAAAGACACAAAACTCTGTTCTGATTTCATTGGTGCCTACACAATGGGGTTAGTTATTAAAGAGGAAAAATCATAATGTAGTATATTAAGACAAAGGATAATTATTTTTTTAATTGCTTAGTGTAATCAGATACAGACTAAATACATGAACAATTAGAAAATGTAAAGTTTTAATATATTTTGTTTTTCACTCTATGCTATAAAGTGAAGACCTAATTTTGTAATGTAGCTAATAAATCACTGATAGAAAGGCATATTATTACATATCCAAACTTTATCATATAAACATTTCAAGCAGGATCACCGCAAGTCAGAAAAAAAATCAAAGTTAATAAATAAATACTCATGGAAGATGAAGTAGCTTAAAATTTGCTTTTAGAGAATGCATGTTCCTTTTGACTACAAAACAGCTCCTTTACTAGCAGCAAAGTACAACCCAATTATGAGATTTGACAAGGTCATTAAATATTTCCATGTGAAAAGGCAGAAGAAAGAACATAAAGTACATTTCTGTTTTGCTGTTCTAGAGCACTTAGCTCACCCTTTCTTTCAACATGGTTTCTTGCTCTTTGGAGGTATTAAGCGGCAGAGCAAGTGATGCTATGGTGGGCATCAGGACCATGTTGATGATATCACATGGTCAGAAAGGGATGGTGTTAACTGCAACAGAAGTTAGAGTGCCTGATACACTTTGCTTTTAAATGCTGACATGCAGAACAAAACGATCGAAAGTTACTTTGTAGGAGCATTCACAGCTAGGTAACAAATAAAACTGGTATCTTGTGCATGCTAGGAGTGAAAGGCCCTCAGGAAAAGGAACAAAAGCCAAACTCAAAAGGAAAGGAAAAGAAAAGAAAAGTTACAGTGACCATTCCTGGAAACTTACTCAGAGTCTTTGTTCCATAACCGTCGTCACCTAATCCGGGGATGTCCTGCATGGAAGTCCCCAGAGAGAGCAATGAGAGAGGAAGAACAGCCACGGAAGAGGAAGGAAGAAGTCAGTGGAGTTGAAATGAATACTACCATGACAGACCGTGCTGCCTTAACAATCTGGATCCCATTCTCTCTTCTTTTAAAAAAACTTTCACCCCAAACTCCTTGAGCTGAGATTCAAGAAGGAAATTTCTGATTTGCAGAGCAACTCAAGGTTTAAACAAAAGATTGTAAGAAAAAAAAATTCAGCATATGCCCATTTTTTGACCATGGTCAGTCACGTTGCCACAGAAATGCCCCACTTAAAGAATAAACCTCTCCAAATTTCATAGCAAATTCTAAAGGATATCCACCATTACAAGCTCAGTGCTCAGAAAGTGTTTAGTGTTTTGGGGGAGGGAAAGAGTGAGCAAATGTGCTAGTAATCAATAAAGATAATTTAATTGTTCCTAACATTCCAAAAAACATATGTGGCAATGGAATCCAATATTTCTTCTCAGAAAATAATTTGTCTCAAGACTTAGAGGGTTGCATGATACAAAAGGCAAACCAGACCCAGTCCTGGTCAAAGATAAATGTTGGTTGGGTCCAAGTCCCAGTTTTGGCAAGTCTCTCTCCAATGCCTTCTGCAAAGAAGAGCTATGTGAAAGGAGGGATCCAGACTGTAGTCAGACACTGGTCACAGTAGTAGACCTGCCCTGCCTGCCTGCTGTGTTGTTTGCCTAGGTGTGTGGCGTGGGAGAGCCTACATCCTGCGTGTTGCCTGTGAATTTTTTTTCTCTTATGTTGCATGTGACATTATCTTTCAGAATCTACTTACGTTCAGGATCACTGGTTTCCTGCTCACTCTGCTCCTTGTTCTTGTAGAATGGGAATTTTCGTGAAAAGATGAAGCTCTTTTTACGCTTGTCATTGAATGACTGTGAAGGAGAAAAGGCATGGGGCAAAAACAGGGGACGTCTAATTGTTGTCACACTCATGCTGACAAAACAACTAGTTTGTAAAAGCACAGAGAGCTGTAGTGACGCAAGTGGATAATTCTAAAGTGGTGCCAGAGAGTTCTAAAGGTTGATTTTATTTTCAAGGAGTATAAATTCTGAATGGTGGCACCTTGAAAAAATTGTCTCCTAAGCAAAAGACTGGTTACAGATAAATGGTGATGGAGGGAAAGAGTCTTAAATTAGAAGGAGAAGACCCAGAATTTTTTGTGCTGGCTCTACATCTTGCTAGTTCATCACCTTAGAGAGGTAATTGAATGTCTCTGAACCTCAGTATATTCATCTGCAAAATGAGGACAATGATAGCAGCTCTTAGGTTGTGAGACTCACAAAAGACAATGTAAACATAAAGTGTTATACAGATGTCTTCTTATCACCATCAGGTAGAAAACACTTTATTGGAGAAATTGGTTTTCTTCCCAGTGTCTTGATGTCTTTTAAAATAATTTGAATTTGATCTTGATATCTTTTAAAATAATTTGAATTTGAGTTACTTCTGCTTAGTTTTAATTAAAACTGCACAAAGAAGCATGTAGATTTATGATATGTGATAATTATAGCCTTACACATGAATATATAATCATTAGAATATAACATTTTTATTCAAAAGAGATTTTTAACAATAATTTAGCCCCAAGCCCTCATTTTGTAGACAGGGAGCCAGAGGCACAGAGAAGTTGTGTCCTATACTGCTATCACAGAGCTAGTTGGTGACAGTCATGAGGCAATATCAACCAACATCTGTTAAAATTGCTGCTAAAGGGGTATTAACTTGATATTAACTTATCAAAGGAAAAATGGCAGTCACTCAAACTAGATTCTGATCAGGTAAAAAAAGTAAGAATGACTGTCTTTAAAATTTTTAACTATTCCATTAGCTTAAATGAGGCTGCATGAAAAATAACACATAGATACATCATATGATACAGGCATTAGAATTTATTCATTCAAGTGGATATCATGTGCTTGCCTAGAAGACTCCCTAAGAAAATTCCATTAATTCCACTGCTGCTGTTCTTATGCAAATGTTTTGTGGGGTTTCTCTTTGGGAAATGTGTTGACAGTCATTTTATAAGTTATTCGCCATGCAGGTCTTACTAATTTCGTATTCATGTATCATTAAAAAATATGTTTCATCAGATTGACTACCACCCTTGTTTGGCTGATTTGGCTCTGAGGGTCGGTCTTTCAGCTGCTGAAAAAATTAAAATCACTCCCCAAGGATCAAGATTTGTTACCACACAGCTATTGAAATGAAGGTGCCAAAGACTCTGAAGGTAATTTGAAAACAGGTATTCAAAAACATTTTTGGCAATGGAAGCTGTTAGGAATAAATGTAGAGCAGCAAGGTGACCACTTAGAAGGAAAGGACACTTGTTTGGATGTGCGCTTTTGTCCCATTGCTGGGAATGAGTCCTGTGCCCTTACGGATTTGAAGCTTGACAAAATGGTATAAATAACTTATCTTCTTTGTATACTCATACATTCCCATATCAAATATCCATTTTGGTAACTATGTTCATTTAGGAAACATTAAAGTAGTGAAATGTTGGTGCTGTCACTCAGTAAGTAATTCATTACTTTTTTAGGTAGTAGAAACTTTCAGCAAAGTAGTAGAGCTCAATTTTATGCCCATTAGTAAGGTTTTATGAAAAATAATGAACCAAATAATTAATAATTTCTGAAATTAGGGGACATATACTTTACATTCAAGTACTAAAATTACATTATCAGAGGGAAAAGAGGTATCACTTCAGAATTTATTACTCTGCTGACAGCACCTATGTTCAATATAGTTTTATCATCATTTGTAATTTAGGGTTGGTGTCCAAAAACAAGGTTGAGAACTGCCCCCAAATTTTCCCAGTTAAAAATGATAGTCCTTAAAAGAATACTAAATATTCTTGCATCACTCCAGTTTCATGCCACTTTTACATTTCAAGCATATTTAAACTCCAGTAACTGAAAATAAAAGAAAAAAAATCATGTAAGAATTAATGGCATGTGATATTGCAAGGTATGTTAGACATTTAACTTCAACATCACCAATGACTTGTCATGCAAAAAAAAAAAAAATTACACATTTTCATGCAAATACAAAACAATGCTAAGAGGAGTAAAGCCTGGGGTGAAAATGTAGACAGAGAGGGACAATGTAGAAGGCTTTGAGGGCCCAAAATGGGGCTGCATGCAAGCCACATCATTTAAATGGTCTCAAGGGTCAAAGGAATATGAAAATGTGTTATCTGTGATTAATTCTTTTATGTTTCAAAGCAAGGACTATAATGTGTTAACATTTCCCAAGTATGAAAATGTTGTGTATCATGAATCATCTGATTGGGACATAATACTACTAAGCACCACACTTTTCAAAAGAACAGAAAATACACAATAATACTTGAAGAATAAAAGTATCTAACATGTCAGTCTTATTAGCAAAAGCCATTTCAGATTGGAATTAAAGAGAAGGTAATGAAAGTATTGGTGGTTACATTTCCTTACATTTGTGGACAAAAAAATCACAATTTCAGTTCACATTCACAGACTTAAAAGTCACATGTTTAGGATCTTAGCTAAACATTTCAACTATAAGAGACTATATGTGGTTTATAATGCTTTAACAGTATTCTTTATTTTTTATTAGACATGTATAATACCATTATATAAGCTTTTTTGCTGCTGTAATTTTTTTCTTTTAGTATAGAAAATGAAAATCTGTTACATGAGTGCTAGGTGAGAATAATAAATTAGCAATTGTACTATTTATAGAACACATTGTTCTGAAGCAACTGATGGCTGATTTACAGCTCTATTCTTAATTATACTTGATCAATGATATTCTTTGTCTGTCTAGTGACAGTATCTTAGCTCTAGATCCATTGCTTTCATAGCTGGAAACGTCTTTAAATAGAGACTTTGAAAATACCAATCAAATGTGGCATGGGGCAAGCTGCCATATCTAATAATTCTATTTTGGAATTTGACCTAAAATGTTGAGTTCTAACTATTAAAGATGATAAATCAATAACTAACATTTATTGAGCACTTATGTGCCACATTTGGTTCCAAAAGCTCTACATGAGTTAATCTCCATGCTAACTTCATGAAGTTAGTAGCATCAATATTCCCATATTACAGAAGAGGAATCTGAAGTGTATAAATCTTCTATTACTTGCCCCAGAGTCACACAATTGGTGAGCAGAGAAGTCAGAAATTGAATTTGCAAATAAATATTCCTGGTTGCAAATATCACTGTTTTTAAGAGCATGACAAGTTTCCGCAACTTAAGCCTGCTTCAAGTTTATATTTAAAATTATTAGTGCTTGACTCTCTTAAGTGATATCACAGTGTGTTCTTCCCACAGATTGATGCTTGAAGATTATTTATTTAAATCATCAGATGCTATTGGATTCAACAACATCATTTTGGTTATCCTGTTACAATTTTTGTGATACTCATTCATATTTTTTGGCCTTTCTTCAATTTTTCTTTTTATGATAATGTAAAAAAGGAAAGAATTTAAGTGTGACAGGCCATGAATGGCAATTAAAAGGTAATTGCCCATTAACTGGCAAATCTGTGGAAACAAGGGTAAATTGTGGTTGCTTAGGGCTGGGTATAGTGGGCACAGAGATTGGGAAGTGGCAGCCAAGGTTTTTTTTAGGGGAGATAAAATATTATACAATTAGATTACAGTGATGGTGGCATAACTCTATGAATATACTAGAAAACATTGAGTTGTATACTGTGAGTGAATTGTATACTATGTGAATTGTATCTCAATAAAGCCATTTCTTTTTAAAAAGGACCCTCTCCCCAACCTCACACTATGGACTGAGAAGAAACAGTTGTAGCAGGTTTCTAATTTTATTTGGTGTAAATAATTTTTATCTTTAATTGAATGAGAGTAAACCACTCATTCCAACCCTTGCAGTCAATTAGATATACATGTCTTTTGTTTATCTGATTTTGTTTTGTCTCTGTTAAATGAATACCTTTCATGTTGTGACAGACATTAGAAAACCCATACTAGGAGTCACCATTACTCAGAAGTCTCCAGGTTGTTAGGTCAAATGGCATGAAATTGCCCAGCCTGACCCTGAGATGTAATGGCATTGGTAAACTGGCTTAAGATAAAATACATGCTTCATGAAAGAGGGAAACAAAACAAAAAACTCAAATTATTTTCCTGCTCAAATCTCATGTTTTTAAACACACATGAGTGAATCTTGACATATTTTATCCTTCTCATCCAGAAAACCTTAAAACTAGGGACATGTTTTAGTTTTTCTCCTCATCTTCCTGTTCTTATTTCTCAAGCTTTAAAAGTTTCATAGTTGTAAAATGTGATCTTAGTAATACAAGTGTTCTCTGGGCAGAATTTAGGTTTAAATTTATACTGAGCTCAGATACATCTTTTCTGTGACCTCCTTATTGTTTTATACATGCTATTTTCCTCTTCTTGTTTCTCCTCTAAAATAATTGTGTTCCCCTGGGAAAGTTGTTACTCTACATTTGGGCCACTACTTTGTATTATACAAATCTTATTTTCACACACATAAAAAGAGAACTTTGAAAACAAGTGAGGTAAAAGAACAAGTAATAATGTAACAAAGAGGGGTTAAGGGAAAGATAAGAGTTGGCTTGAAATATAGCTGCTTACAGAAATGTGTCTATGTGAATGCATGTATACATGTGTGTCTATAACATTGCCAAATTTAAAAAAAAGATTACTTTTGCAAATCGAATGAACTAATGGATGTAGGCATTGAGTATCAGTAGCTGCTACAATCACAAAGAGACAGTCAGATGTTTCATGCCTTCTGATAAAAGAATAAAATACTACTACAAAGTAGTCTTGAAAACCTCTATTTGCTCCCAAAACAAAACTCCCTCAAATGAATCAGAATCTAACCAAACTTCTGGATTCAACTACCAGTTTACAGCAACAAAGAGGATAGAGAAACATGGTAATTCATACTATAAAAATGCAATCAGCAAAATCCGAAATGTGGGAAGCTCTACAAGACAAACTATCTGATTTCATCTATATAAAATCGCAAGAAACAAATAAAAAATGGCAGGAAAACATATAGATCAGAAGAAACTTTGAGAAGGATCAACCAGTTACAATGTATAGACTTCATTTTGATCTTGGTTCAAACAAACAAATTATAAAACAAAACAAAGCAACAATTACAACAATAACCAAACCCATTTGTGATACTTAGGAGCCAGTTTGGCCCTGAAAAAATACTGGATACTTGTTGATCCACTAATTGTCAATTTTTATGTGTAATAACGGCATTATGGTCATGCCATATTGCAATATTAAGAGCTGAAAAAATCTGATGCATTGGATTGCTTCAAATTAATATGGGAGGGATGTAGTACTTATGTACCCCCTGAGTATACTGTGAAGGTAGAACTGTAAAGAAACCTTGAACTTAACAGGTTTATTGCTGGTTGTGATACAGGCATGACAATTCTGAAACCATTTGGTGTGTGCTGTAGGGTTGAGCAAATGAGTAAACACATGGATGTTGTTGGGAACCAGGGTTGTCACTGTGAAAGAAAGGTGAGATACAAACGTGGTATGGAGGAAGGAGAGGAAGACTCTTAAGATGGTGACCAGTAATTAGAGGCATGAGATATAAACTTACGATTTTCTAAAAAGTTTTATTTCTTCTCTATCCATTAAAGGAGCTTAGATATAATGATACCCTAACAGCAAAATGCACATTCAGTACTCAGATTTTGTCTTCTGGATGCCATTTTCCACAAAAGAACCTAGAATGTTTTAGAGAAATGGCTGATTCCAAAGCTGGAGCAGAGAAAGTATGAGGTGAGTGAAACATTTCGTGGGGCTAGAAAGTAAGAAGTATTAAATATAAACATAACACCAAACACAAAACAAATAAACAAAACCTAAAATGAATGGTAGCATATGAAAAGACACAAACAAAACCTGGATAATTTGAATATTAAAATAAATAATGACAGTAATAAAGTATAACACATTCAATTAAAAAAATTTGAGTTCACTCTGATTGCCAAAAATACATAAATTATGTAACTAAAAATGGGATAAAAGAAAAGCTCTTCTTTAGAGTACGACTAATAATTATAGAAGGAAGGATAAAGTCAGGAAATCACCATTTTGTAATCATCATAATAATAGTCAATTTAGGGAAGAATCATCTGTGGATGCTTAAAGTATTGGTTGAAAGTTTGTTGGGGAATAGGATATTTATCTCTTTCCAGATTATTTAATTATTAAAAAGAGGGGAAAAGATGCCTTTATAGTAGAAAAATCTGGTAAATATCACCTTAATCAAGTGATCAAAATTAGCATCACCAAATTGTGGGACAACACGACACCATGGGCCTCCTTATGGAAAACACTGAGAAGTACACAACATCACTTCTGTAGTATTTCTGCCAAATATGTCAATGTCATGAAAACCGTAAAAACTAAGGAATCATTCTAGATTAAAGGAGATAAGGAAATAGGACCAATAGAATGCAATGTGTAGTCCTGAGTCAGAAAAATAAAAAGTCGTATTTTCTACAACTTTCTCTCAAAATAATTCAGATTATACCAAAATGAGTTGGTAATTGTTGAAGCTTAGTAACAGGTAAAATATATTCATAATTCTACTTTTTCTACTTTTTATATGTTTAAAAATTTTTGTAATAAGGATAAGAAAAAAGATGAATTGTAAAGCACTTAATGCAATGCCTTAAAAATACTTAACAAAAGTAGCTAATAGGAAAAATGTTTCCTTTTTATAGGTTTTTTTCTGTTTTTGTTTTGTTTTGTTTTGTTTTGTTTTGTTACTACTTCAAATCTAACACCAGGAATAAAAACAATTCCAACTTGCATGAAGCACAAGGGGCTACTTGTACCTAGAAACAAGAAAAAGAAGCAGATCAGAAAAGCAGGGAAAAATCAAATCCCAACGACTATCACTTGTAGCCTAGTGAAGGCTGAGAACTGGGTTCATTATTTATGAAACTGTGGGAGCTAATCCTCTTTTGATCTCAAAAAATGAAATTCAATTTAGAGTTCTTTGCTTAGGAAGAAATCAAAATCACAAGATGCCAATCATTCTAATTAAGTTCTGTGAAACGGAATCCCAGATGAAACCTGTTTTATTTTCCCCATTTATGTTATTTCTAAGACTGGTCATGCTAAATAAAAGCACATCGCTCAGTCAGCAGTCTAAGTTGGGGAGGCTCAATTCCAGTAAAAAGCTCAGGTAACCAAAGGGCATAGAGACCAAGCCCAGTACAGCTAAAGGGTAGCTGAAATTATATGCTGGATTTTATGATGACTCTAATGATAGAGTAAGTAGGATGTTTTCCTTAACGTTGAGGCCCAAGACATCTACAGCATCACTTTGTCTGAGATGTCATAGTTATTTCTCCCAAGGAAATAGAGACCTTCTCTTTTCTCTCATCTTGCACCCTTCTCCAGCCACCACTCAGATCTTTCTGCTTCTCCTTACAGCAAAACTCCTCCAAAGTCACCCCTTCTTCTCTTCCCTTCTGAACTTACTTCAATCACACTTTAAATATCGTGACATCATCTACACCAGCGGTCAGTGACCTGTGGCCCATGAACCAATAGAGCCCACTCTGTGTTTCTGTAAATAAGGTTTTATTCAAGGATAACCATGCTCATTCCGTAGGTACTACCTATGACTAGTGCTACAGCAGCAGAATTGAGTATTTGCTGCAAAGATCAGATGGCCTGCAAAGCCTAAAATATTTACTCTCTGGCCCTTTACAGAAAAAGTTTTCTGGCTACTTATCTAAACCACTTTATTCAGGGTCACCAATGAACTTCATGTTGCCCGATCAAATGTTGATTCTCAGGTCTCATCTTACTCTGTTGATCTTCCCATTAGACATAGTTCATCATATCTTTCTTCCTGAAACGCTTGCTTCCTTGAAATCTGGTACACCTCCACATTTCCATTGTCATCCTACCCCATATAGCATTTGTCCTCAGTCTGTTTCGCTGGATCCCTCTTCATCTCTCTGGTCTTTAAAAATTGGGGGTATTTGGACTCAGTTTTTGAGTCTCCTCTCCCTCCCTTCCCAGCTAGGAGCTTTCCCTGTCTCCAGCTTGAAACTTTCCCAGAGTTCCAGACTCATATATCCAATTAATTGCCTACTCACTATCTTTACTTAGATATCTAATACATAGTCTTCAAACCAAACACGTGGTCTTCTCCACAAACCCTCAACAAGCAAATAAACACCAAACAAGCAAACAAAAACCTTGGTCCTCCCTCAGTCTTCTTCAGCTTGGGAAATTCTAACTCTTCCAATTACCCAGGCTGCAAACTTGCAGGGACTCCTCTCTTTCTCTCACACCCCACATCCAATTGGTTAATAAATACTATGTTGTTCTCAGCTTTAAAATACACCCATAATCTGACCACCTCACCATCTCCACCACTACTACCCCAGTCCAAGTCACCACCATCTCTTGCCTGGAGCATGATATTGACCTCAGCTGGTGTCCCTACTGCCATCTATTCCTGCTGCACTTTATTCTCCTTACAGCAGCCAGGGTGATCGTTTAAAATTGTAATTCAGATCATGTCATTCTGCTCGAGATCCTCCAGTGGCTTCCCACCTCATTCAGAATAAAACCCAAAATGTACAACATGGCTGGAAAGGCTCTCCATAATCCAGCTCTAGCTACCACTTTGATCTCCTCTGCCACTGTGCCTTCTTTGCCTTACTGTCCTCCTGCCACATTGGCCTTGTTGCTTTTCCTTGAATCCTTAAATTCAAGATTTCCTTGAATCTTGATTCAGGGACTTTGCTTTTGCTGTTCCCTCTTCTTGTAATCTTCCCTTAGAAGGCTGATTCCTCACATCGTTCAGAGTTCTACTCACATATTCCCCCTTATCAGTGAGGCTTTTTCTGACAGACCTATCTAAAATTGCACTGGCCCTATTACTATTTGCCTTCCTTTGTCTTTTCTTTCTTTCTTTCTCTTTTCTTTTTTTTTTTTACATTTATCACCATCTGCCTATATACACATTTGTTTATTGTCTGTTTTCCCCATGGAAATGTAAACTCCCTGAAAATAAGAAATGTGTTTTCATCCACTGCCATCTCTCTGGTGCCTTAGAACATGTACATATAGTATATACTCAATAAATATTTGTTGAATGAATACATGCTCCAACTCCTTTTGTGTTTCCCCACATTCTGGCATTTATTGCTCTCTATTTTTTATCTTTTACTTGACGGTCTTCTACTAAACTGTAGACTGGCTCCTTAAGTAAAGGGCTTATTTTTACTTCATTTACTGATTATTTTCAATATTTCCCCAACCTAGTACCTGGTAGAAAGTCTGCTAGTGAATAAACAAATCAATGATCAATGCAGAAACTGGCTTATTTGTAAAAAAGTGGGAGGATTTTCAAGTTGACCAATTATTTATCATGTATGGAGCTGTTCTTAGGGACTTTAACAATAATAGAACTGTCAACTAGGACCTGGAGAAGCGGAACAAATAATATTCAATCTAAAGAGAATGTGATGTTTTCCAGTGTTAAGCAATAAAGCCAAGGTATCAAAGCAGAATGTTTCTGTGTACTCAAACCCCATGTTTCCTATGACTTTCTACCATAAATCCTTGTCTGGTTTAATGAACTAAAGAGGCCTGATCTTGCCTCATTAGAGTCTGCCTACTGTGGCTCCTGCCACCTGGCCGCTGTGGATTAAAGACCTGTCACATCATCAAGCTGCTCTGGCAGGTATTACAGGAACTCAGAGCTGAAGCAAATAAAACTGCTATTTGAGTTTCACTTTAAGTCCTAATTATTTATAGACTAACCAAAATGAATTGTACTGATAATTATCATTTTTAAAAACAGTATTGAATAGAAGTTTCATATTAACCAGAAACACTCAACTAAATGGCACACTAGATTATTTATTGTAAACCCGCAAATTTAGTTTATGCCAGCTCCACCACCATCCCAGGATCCAGGAGCTGTCCTAGCTCTATTCCCAAGTTACTCCTCTGCCGGGCTCTTAGGTACTTATCTGAGGCTATTTCAGAAACAGTGACTGACTCTACATCCCACAAGATGAAGGAACAACTACCATGTTTATGGCTGTTTTTTAGGCTGAACTGCCTATTTTTTTTTTTTTTACACAATATCCTCAAATTTGTATGGATTTTTTAGTTAAAACAAATGATTCCTGTCAACCTTGCCCCAGATTGCAGAGACACCCAGTTCACCATCCTTAGCCCTTAGTGATGTGGTGAGAACTCTAAAGGCTTCTAGGTGCAGCTCCCCTGCCTACCAGTGCCTATGTTTGAAAAGGATGTCTCCTGAAGTTGAGCAGGGCAGACTATGTGGCAGCCCTGTACTACCATAGAGAAAAGAAATTTTATTGCAAGGTTACTAGAAAATCTCATCAAATCTGAGGAACTGTAGAACAACCAAATGAGATAGGCCACATGCAGCTAAACCACATGAAGAACTAGAATAGAAGATTCAAATGCAATCAGGACACTCACTCTATCTCCTGGAATGTTTGCTTTTTCTCTCCCTACTGATCAGACCCTTTTATATGGTGGCAAACACAGCTACCACTGAATCCTAAGCGCCCTTTCTTAAAGTTTCTAAACCAGTGACTGACTCTAGCACTCTTTGGGTTCAAGCTAAAAAATCTCAGGGAAGATCTCTGATGTGCTCAGAATGGATTACATGTTCAGCTCTGTGTCATCTAATTATGACAGTGGTGGCAGTGGGCAGGGTCTATGTGGACATAACAATTACTTCACCGTGGTAGATGTGTGTGTCTGTTGGAGTGGGGGAGGTATAGAGAGAGGTATTCTCCAAAGCATGACATGCTATTATCAGAAAAACCTGAGATATCAAGCAGAGAATACAGTGAGTGCTTGCCATGCTTGTTTATCTACTTCAGAATTGTAATTGACAAAAACAATCTAATTTTGGACTGCCCTTCCACTCCACCTCATGTTTACCCTGCTAAAGTACTCTATCTTCAAAACTGAGCTTAAGGGTCATGTCATTTTCTCAACTTGAAGTTGAGTTAGTATCCTTCTCTAAGTTGTCACAGAACTCTATATACCTGTTTTTACCCATCATACCATAGTACTTATGACATATTATTCTCCATCTGCTGCTATTAAAGAGGAAGATTGGTGAGGTTAGAAATGGTCGTACCCATTTATTAACACAGTTATAATAACCATGGCTCTCCCGAAAACAATATTTCCAGCTTAGGCTGCTTTCCTGAACCTCACTCTCATAAGTCCAACCTCTCACTCATGCCCACCTAGATGTCCCATAGGTAAAACTGCTTCAACAAATGCTCTGGAGCAACTTGGGGAAGAATAAACTTTGACTCAATTCATACCAAACACGAAAATTATTAAGGGATAGATTACAGATCTAAACACACAGGCTTAAACTGTAAAATTTCTAGAAGAAAACATACAATATACTTATAATTTGAGGTAGGCAAAGATTTATGGATAGAATGTAAAAAGCACAAATGATAAATAAAAAAGTTGTTAAACTGGACTTCAGCCCAAGTTAAAAATTTCTGTTCTTCAAAAGAAGTCATTTAAAAAATGAAAAGACAAGTCACAAAGTGGGAAACAATGTTTGCAATATATATATCTGAAAATTTTTATTCAAAATATTTTTAAAGTCCTACAATTGAACAATAAATAGAAAAACCAATAAAAAATGAGCTAGAGACTTGACTGGATATTTAACAGAATATATATATATATATATATATAAGTGATCAGAAAGCATATGAAAAACAACATTAGTCATCGGGGAGATGCAAATTAAAGCCAAAGTTCACTTGATACCCACCGGAGTAGCTAAAATTAAAGACTGACAATACCAAGTGTTAGTAAGACATGGAGCCCTTGCAACTCTCATTTAAATTGGTGGGAATGCAACATGATACAGTCACTTTGAAAAATAGTTTGGTATCTTCTTGTAAATGTAATCATATAACTAATGTATGACTTAGAAATTCACTCCTAGAAAATTACCTAACAGAAAAACATATGTCCACAAAAAGGTATCTTTACAAGACTTTTCACAATTACCTCAAACTGGAAACTAACCTAATATCCATCAACAGGTAAATTAATACACTGTGGTATATTCATACAGTGAAATGCTACTCAACAATAAAAAGGACTGAACTATTGATGCAGGAAACAACATAGATGAACCATAAAAGCATTATAGAAGGCAGACACAAAAGAATACAGACAGATAATTCCAATGACTGTAAGTCCAAGAACAGGCAAAACTAAGCTATGGTGGTAGAAATCAAATCAGTGGAAGAGTTAGGAAGGATGTCTAAGCCATATATTATCATGGTTGTAACCATGACACCTCCCAAAACTGTATTTCCAGCCCATGCTAGTCTCCTAAATATGTATAGATTAATCTTCTATATCTTGTTTCAGGAGGTGGTTTTAGAAACTCTTTTCTCTTTGTCTATCTCACGAACACTTAGCATTTTTAAGGTTATGCTTAGGTGTTCTACCCAATGTTGTCACAGTGAATGCCACTTATTTTAATATATTTCTCTCCTATCACTTTATGATCTAATAGCAGGTAACATATTACTTTCATTTTGATATCTCTGGGATTTAGAGCATGACAGGTACTCAATGCTCACTGAATGAATGCAGGAACCAAAATATTGAGCAATGATTTCTATCATGAGTATGGAGAGAAAATTTGGGCAAAGCAAAACAAAACAAACACAACAAAATAACTGAACATCTGGCGAAAGGGGGGAGAAGTAATGGAAGAATAGGAAACATACTGGCTGGGCGTGGTGGCTCACGCCTGTAATCCCAGCACTTTGGGAGGCCAAGGTAGGTGGATCACCTGAGCTCAGGAATTCGAGACCAGCCTGACCAATATGGCAAAACCCCGAAAAATACAAAAATTAGCTGGGTGTGGTGGCATGTGCCTGTAGTCCCAGCTACTCAGGAGGCTGAGACAGGAGAACTGCTTGAACCCAGGAGGCGGAGGTTGTGGTGAGCCGAGATCACGCCATTGTACTCCAGCCTGGGCAACACAGACTCCGTCTCAAAAAAAAAAAAGAACAAAAAACAAAACAAAACCCATATAAGTAGTTTCTTTTTATTGCATTTCTCTGCAGTTATCTCTCAGATTTGTTTTTTTTTAATGAATTTAATCTCATAATTCTTATGCTCAAGGATCTCATTTACCTCTAGCTGCCTTTTATTACTAGTAATACAAATGAGGTGGCTTAGCTATTTGCTTGTATGCATTTTTTCTTAGTGTCACATTTTCAGCTCTATCTATTGTCCACAATTCAATAATGGAAAAGTTTTAAAGATTTCCAGTAGCATTAATAACTCCAATAAAATCTACCATTTAATTTTTCTTTTCTAACTTTTTTCCCAATTAACCTTTACCCCCTTTCCTAACTAAAAGCTTAATTTATTTAAAAAAAAACAAAACTTTTTTCCATTAACAAATGGAAGCTTCCCTTTTTAGAAAAAATTCAAAGGGAATTGAGGAAAAAGTTATCATCTTATTACAGAGATACAAATATCCCTTAGTATTATTTCTTCATTTTTTAAAAATGTATCCTGTTTAAATTTAGTTGTATTATACTTTTCTATATAATTTTAATTCCGATTTTTAAGTTTACTATTTCACACAATGAAGTGTTATGGGCATAGACTTTGGAATTTGGCTGTATGACTTTAGAAATATTATTTAATCTCTGAGCCTCAGTTTTAGGTATTTAAATGTGATAACATATTAATAGCTCTCACCATAGTTGCTGACACGATAGTTCAATAAATAGAAGCCAATTTTAGTAGTAATAGACACACTTTCCCAATTATTAGAAAATCTTTAGAAGCATCAGTTTTAATGAACATATAACAATGAAATGAAATTAAAATTCAGTAACATAAAGGAATTTGGAAAATTCTCAAATGTATGGAAATTAAGCAACACTCTCCTAACTAACCAATGGATCGAAGAAGAAATCACAAGAAAAAATGAAACTACTTTTAGATGAATGAGAATGAAGACACAAGATACCAAAATTTATAGGATGTAGCTAACACTGTACTTAGAGAAAAACTTATAGCCATATATGTCTATATTAAAAAAAGATCCAAAGGAATAATCTAATCTTCTACGTGAAGATACTGGAAAAGTAAGACCAAACTAAACCTAAAGTAAGAAGAAAAAAAGCAATAATAAATATTAGAAAAGAAATTAATGAAACAGAATTTTAAAAATTGAGAAAAATTAACAAAACAAAGTGGGGAAGAAAAATCTTTTTTTTTGAAAAGATTGATGGAATTGATTAACCTTAGCTAGACTGACCAAGAAAAAAAAGATTTACATTGCAAACTTTAGGAATAAAAGAAGAGATATTATTATTGACCTTACACAAATAAGATTTAAAAGGGAATACTGTGAACAATTATATGCCAGTAAATTAGCTAACTTAGATAAGATGGACTAATTCCTAGAAAGACACAAACTACCAAAATTGAATCAAGAAAAAATTAAAGTGCAGAATAGACCTATAACAAGTAAAGAGATTGAATCAGTGATATAAAAAATTATCCACACAGAAGCCCATGCCTAGATGGCTTTCCTGGTGAATTCTACTAAACACCATTTAAAAAAGAATGAAAGCCAATTCTCACAAAGTTTTCTAAAAGATAGAAGAGGAGACATTTCCCAACTTATTCTATGAGGCCAGTATTACCTGGATACCAAAATTTGACAAAGATATCACGAGAAAAGAAGACTACAAACCAAGGCGTCTTATAAACATAATGACAAAATAGTATTTCAAGTGAATTTACCGCAGTGGCTTAACATTCCTATATTGTTTGTTGTTTTCCATTTTCTTTGTAGTCTATATTGCAATGAATATACCATTCAGTGCATTTTGGATTATTTTCTTGGGATAGATTTCTAAAGGTTAAATTATTGAGTTAAAGATTATGAATAGTTTAAAAGTTTTGACATACTTCCAAATTGCTTTCAAATAATCTGTACTAATTGACATTTCTACCAACAATCATTTATTCGTAATTAATAACTGGTCCCAAGAATATATCATGATTGCTTTTTTTTTCCCTTTCAACACCCTCTACACTCTCCATATTGCCTCCTTATAATGTAAGTCTTCCTGCCCTCGAACATCAGACTCAAAGTTCTTCAGTTTGGGACTCAGACTGGCTCTCCTTGCTCCTCAGCTTGCAGACTGCCTATTGGGGTATCTTGTGATCTTGTGAGTTAATACTTAATAAACCCCCATATATATTATATATTATATATATTTATATATAATATATTATATATTTATATATATTTATATATAATATATTATATATTTATATATATTTATATATAATATATTATATATTTATATATATTTATATAAAATATATTATATATTTATATATTTATACATAATATATTATATATTTATATATTTATATATAATATATTATATATTTATATATTTATATATAATATATTATATATTTATATATTTATATATAATATATTATATATTTATATATTTATATATAATATATTATATATTTATATATTTATATATAATATATTATATATTTATATATTATATATTTATATATGTATATATATTATATATTTATATATTTATATATGTATATATTATATATTTATATATTATATATTATATATTTATATATAATATATATTTATATATTATTTATTATATATTTATTATATATTATATATTTATATATATCATATATATTTTATATAATATATATAATATATATCATATATATTATATATATATTTCCTCTAATAGGATATATATATTTCCTCTACTAATAGGACATATATATATATATGTCCTATTAGTTCTGTCCCTCCAGAGAACTCTGACTAATATGACAGTCAAGAGCTGTGCTTAATTCCTTTTGCTGGTAGAATAACCTCCCTATCTTGCTCCCTATTCTACTTGGTGAATAATGATCTATTCTTTAATATTTAGCTCACATGTCCCCTCTTGCTTGCCTATCCTCCCCTCCATAGCAGAACTTACCCTGCCTTCCTCATGCCCCTTCAGTACTTTGCATGTACTGTCACATTGCCTTAGTAACAGAAATCTCTGTCATTGAATTGTGAGGTTCTTTAGTATTGTAGCTCCAGTTCCTAGCACAATGCCTGGATTATGCATGTGTTCAGTATATATTTGGTGCATGAATAAATGGATGTAAGTATCTAGGATGGAGGATCCTAGAGTAATTAGGCAAGCCTTCTAACAAGGTGCCATCATTCTGAACACAGGGCTTTGGCAGACTAGGTTTAGTATTAATTTACTTGCTAGGATTCAAAGTATTCCAGCACGGATATGAACATGACCTTAAATTGGGAATATGAGAGAAGTATCAGAGAATCAAATCCCAAAGATGATGTTGTTGCACTGTATTATCCACCACAGCTACATTTCTTCCAACATCCATTCTGCCTTGCAAACATCAAACTTTGTGTGGTCACTGGGTCATAGGTCCAGTTTTTGGAAAAAACTGAAACACCTTTCTTCAGGTTCATTAAAGCTGATGGAGCTTTTATGCTACTGTCAGCTAGGGGGGTTATTCGTTCATTCATTTATTTATTTTATTTACTAATTAACATAATTATTCATTACTCCTTTATTAATAAATTTATTTATTGAATGCCTGTATGCCCCACTATGTGTCAAGGCTTCCACTGAGCCCTTAGCAGTTTTGTCTTCATTTAGATATTCATGTTTGGAACTAGTGCAAGAGACGATAAAATTTAGTAATAGATTCTGAAAGTGTCATTTTCTTTGCCAATTTGTGCATCATTCTGTGTGGTAGATTTCACAGGAAATTGCCAGGATTTGTGACTCCTATTAATTATTTCATAAGCCTAAAATTGTATAGGATTTCATCATTAAGTTTCAAAATACTGTGGCTTATACTACAACTCAAAGGGTCAGAAAGCAAAACAAAACTAAGTAAAAAAGAAAAAACCTTTATTCCCTACTTTGCTCACTTTATTCTCACCAATTGGACATGTTGAAATTGTTTTTAAATTCCCATATGTTAGATAGAGAAATGGGGCTCAGAACATACGTCGTTGGTCACATTGCTAATTTCTTGATTTCTATTTTTTTTCTGTTTTTCTTTTCTTTTTTTTTTTTTTGATATTTTCTAAAATTCAAAGGTTCTTGTCAATGCCTAGAGAGCTAACTAATCCCTCATGATATGGCTGTCAGCCCACAGTGGCCACAGTAGGTTATAGCAGCAAGCACTGGCAGGAAAAGCTCTAGGGTCCATACATGGAAGTCTGACTAACTGATCAGTGTTGGGCGGGAGAATGGCTTTCAGGATCCAGTGAAGCCAACCAATGTCCACAGGGAGCCAAGAATCAGACTGAGAATGAGGAGACCTGGTTCTCCAGTGCAACTTGAACAAGTCATTCATATTTCTGGGCCTGTTTCTTCATATATAAAAGATAGTGCATAAACCAGTTGATCGCTGAGGATCTCTGAGATTTCTTTCATCTCTATCATTCTCAAATCCTGAAACCTCATTCAAGGTCAAGCTAAAAGATAAATTCCTTTTTTCCCTTTTCTATTTTAGCATTCTCTAAATGCATTGCTAATTGAGGGTATTATTTTGTTCCTGTGATTGTTTCCCCGCAAATCCAGAGACTGACATAACAGTTAATAAAATCCTAATGTGAGTGAAAATTCTGTCTGGGTTATCTTTAATGAATTTAATTGAGCACCCACTAAGTACATATCACATTAGGCCCCTTCTCTGACTATCCTAATCCTTTCCTTCCTTTAACCACAGTTATTCAGTTCGAACTTAAGGGTTCTCTAATTGCTCTACTGATGCTAGTTTTTTGTTTCATCTTCAGCTTAATCCTGTAAGGAGCAGGATCTTATCTTAAAATTTTCTTTGCACTCTTCAAGGTACCCCAGAATAATGTGTGGAACCAAATAGATAAAAAGTACTTGTCAACAATCATAGCATTTCTTGATAACATTTGTTAAATGCTTACTCATATAGCGGATACTTTTATAAGTGCTTTACATGGATTGATCATTCTAAGTGCTTTCCACGTATCAACTCCTATTAAGTGGCTACAAATAGTGTTCACAACTTATACATAAGGAAACTGAGCTAGAGAAAGGTTGAGTCACTTGCCCAAGGGTTTACACAACTAGGAGTCATGAGCCAAGATTCATACCCAAGCAGTTTGGCTCCAGAGTTGAGCTCTTATCTGTTATATGATACTACCTTTTCTGTGATTGCTTGCAAAGATTCCAAGTGTGCATTCTACTCTGCTCTCAGTGGATAGCCACAATAACTACTGCTGAGAACTTCTCCAGGCAAATTATTTCCTATAAAATTTTATACCTTATTTCTAAAATATAATCTCTCTTTATTTTTTTCAAGTGATTCAAGCAATGAGATTTTGGTGATCAATCCCCAAGGGCTATGACACCACTGAATACTTTTGATGGGTATGAAGTAATATGCTCATTTGCAGGGAGCGTGTCTCTCCTCAATTTCATTTCTTCACTCCCAGGAATGCCACTTCTTCTGCAGCTTCCCTAAGGGCTCCTCTCCTCTTCTGGTAATCTCTCAGACTAGTCTTTACTGGCTGGTCTTACATACCTATCCTAAAGGTTATGTGACTCCATGGGGCTGGCCAAAACCTATAAGCTGATTTACCCTTACCTGTGTAAGGAAATTACTCTCACTGAGATCCATACATTAATTACACCAATTTAAATTTACAGGATCCCCATTCTTTTTCTGTTTCCATTGCTGTCTCCCCAGCACTTTTGAAGTTACTCATTTCTCATGAACTTTCTCTTGTTAGAAGGCTTTCCTAATTACTGTAGATAATTAGGAAATAATTATCAGATAGTTACATTCATTTATTCATGTACCTAATATATTTTGAGCACATGAATAATCCAGGCACTGTGCTAGGAACTGGGGTACAATAAGCTCTAAAAAACCTCGCAGTTCAATGACAGCGATTTCTAAGTTACTAAGGCAATGTGACAGTGCATGTAAAGTACTGAAGGGGCATGAAGAAGGCAGGATAAGTTCTGCTATGGAGGGGAGGATAGGCAAGCAAGAGGGGACATGTGAGCTAAATATTAAAGAATAGATCATTATTCACCAAGTAGAATAGGGAGCAAGATAGGGAGGTTATTCTACCAGCAAAAGGAATTAAGCACAGCTCTTGACTGTTGTATTGGTCAGAGTTCTCTGGAGTGACAGAACAAATTAGGATATATATATTTATATACACACACACCCACCCATATATATACATAGATCTAATAGGATATATATATATACACACACACACATATATTATTAAGTATTAACTTACAAGATCACAAGGTCTCACAAGGCATCTGCAAGCTGAAGAGAAAGGAGAGACAGTCCAAGTCCCAAAACTGAAGAACTTGGAGTCCGATGTTCAAGGGTAGGAAGCATCCAGCATGGGAGAAGGATGTGGGCTGGGAGGCTAGACCAGTCTAGTCTTTTCACATTTTTCTGACTGCTTTATATTCTAGCCATGCTGGCAGCTGATTAGATGGTACCCACCGAGATTAAGGGTGGGTCTGCCTTTCCCAGCCCACTGACTCAAATGTTAATCTCCTTTGGCAACACCCTCACAGATACATCCAGGATCAATAGTTTGCATCCTTCCACCCAATCAAGTTGACACTCAGTATTAACCATCACAAGTCTACCTCTTGTCAACTTGAACCCATACACATCTTCTGAGATTATATATAATCTTCAAATACAGACAATAATAAGGTCATAATTATACCTAACATAATACAAGTATCCTTCGTACAACCAGAAATGCACCAATCTCCAACCCAAATACTATTAAAGTTAATAATACTTCTATGCTGATGTGAGATCAATAAATCTTATGTCACATGATAAAGGAAAAAAAATAAAATGAAGATATTTTCTTAGTACAGGTGTATACATGCACAAACATGTTTTTAACAAAAGGAGGAGGAAATCCTTATGACAATTACACTCCTAGTTTCTGCAGCTGGTCATGTGGTCATAGCTGGTATTGATGACTATCTTCTTCTACAACCCATTCAGTATTCCCTTTGCCTTCAGCAAGCACCTCAGCAGGTCATGGTTTTTTTCCTGGTAGAGTGACCTAAACCTTCATTCCTAAAGGGCCCGGGCTATCCCTTCCTGGATTGGGTTATTGTAGTTTCCCATTGACCTTAATCACAGGGCACAGTAGTACTAAGAGACACCCTAACGAATCTCCTGTATTCCATGCATACTCATCCTTACCTCCATTATGAAGTAGTAGACTGACTTCACCTTGACAGTCTGGGTCAGTCACCCCAGCCAACACTGTAACTTCCTTTTTAGCCTGCTGACTTAAAAGTAGGAGGAGCCCAAAATGTCCAGGTGGCAATCTTAACTTCCCGTTTAACAGAATCATTGTTGTGTCTCCTGGTGGCAGCATTCCTCCCTCTGGAACTAAGACTACCTAGGCCAGCAGACTATCTAGGCCAGCAGAATGTAATGTTGTGGCAGCAGGAAGCAAAAAATTTGCTAGTGGATCATTAGGGGTGATGGTGAGTGGTGCCACTTCCACTTCCACCCGCTGATTCCTGGACCTGTGAATCCTGGCTATGGGAGAAATAGTACCATATATTAGTTGCTGATTCAGAGCATACATGGCCTTCTGGAGAACTTTGCCCCAGCCCTGCAAAGTATTGTCACCTAGTTGGAGTTGTAATTGTGACTTACAAAGCTATTTCACCATTCTATCAATCCAGTTGCTTCAGGATGATGGGGAACATAGTAAGACCAGTGAATTCCATGAGCATGAGCCCACTGCTGCACTTCTTTAGCCATAAGGTGAGTGCCTTGGTCAGAGGCAATGCTGTGTGGAGTGTGCATAACAATGTGTGTACCATGACAGTGGATAAGGCATTTCATGAGTCCACAGATGGTAGTCTTGGCAGAAGCATTGTGTGCGGACAGGCATACCCATATCAGGAGTAAATATGTATTCCAGTGAGGACAAACCTCTGCTCTTTCCATGATGGAAGAGGTGCAATATATATAACCTGCCACCAGGTAGCTGGCTGATCACCCTGAGGAATGGTGCCATACTGAGGGCTCAGGGTTGGTCTCTGCTGCTGGCAAATGGGGCACTCAGCAGTGGCTGTAGCCAGGTCAGCCCTGGTGAGTGGAAGCCCATGTTGCTGAGCCCATGCATAATCTCCATCCCTGCCACCATGGCCACGTTGTTCATGGGCCCATTGGGCGATGACGGGGTGGCTGGGGAAAGAGACTGAGTGGCGTCCACAGAACAGGTCATCCTATCCACTTGATTATTAAAATCCTCCTCTGCTGAGGTCACCCATTGGTGAGGACTCACATGGGATACAAATATCTTCATGGTTTTTTACCTCTCAGAGAGGTCCATCCACATACCTCTTCCCCAAATTTCTTTGTCACCAATTTTCCAATCATGCTTCTTCCAAGTCCCTGACCATCCAGCCAAACCACTGGCTACAGCCCATGAATCAGTATATAATTGCATATCTGGCCATTTCTCCTTCCATGCAAAGTGCACAACTAGGTGCACTGCTCTAAGTTCTTCCCACTGGGAAGATTTCCCTTCATCGCTGTCCTTCAGGGATGTCCTACAAAGGGGCTGTAGTGCTACAGCTGTCCACTTTTGGGTGGTGTCTGGATATCGTGCAGAATCATCTGTGAACCAGGACCCAGTCTTCTCTTTCTCTGTCTACTGATCATAGGGAACTCCCCATGAGGCCATTGGTGCAGGCTGGGGGACAGAAGGCAGGGTAGCAAGAGTGGAGACCATGGACATTTGAGCCACTTCAACATGTAACTAACTTACTTGTGCCTTCAGGACCTACTTGAGACCAATCATGTATATACCACTTCCATTTGCTGATGGAATGCTGCTGTGCACTACCCACTCTATGGCTAGATGGGTCAGAAAGCACTTAGTTCATGATTGGCAGTTCAGGTCTCATGGCAACTGGATGACCCGTAGTCAAATGTTCAGTTTCCACTAAACTTGGTCCTAGAATTTCCAGCTCGTTCACAGTGGGCCATCTTTTAATCCGTATTTCAGCTAAACAAGCAAACAAACTATTAGAACCTTTTTTAAGTCCCTGAGCTGCAACATTAAATTCAGAGTCCCTAGTGGGCCCAAATCAATAAATTCAGCTTGATCCAATGCTATGTTCCTTCCACCATTATCTCACACCTTTAATATCCATTTCCATGCCTGTTCTCCAGATTTATGTTTATATTCAAAGCACTGATTTTTGAGTGTAGTGCACCTCCTCATGGGTCACACTCTCAACTTCCCTCTAGGGACCGGCCAGAAGTTTAGTCTAGTTATAGGTCTAGAAGCAAACAGGTGTGTTGGGGGCGGCTCCTGAGGAGAATCAACATTATCTTGCCTGGCAATTGCCTCAGGGGAGGCCATCACATTTGCCTCAGGCAGCACAGGGTTTATCTCCTCAGACAAAGGTGGAAAGGCTGATGGCAGCATGGGTTGGGAGGGGATGTTGACACTACTGGGGATGGGGAAGCTGTTTCTTCTGGCAAAAAAAGGTTCATCAGAATTTATAAACTTAGTGTCCCCAGCTTTATCAGGGTTTTCTCACACATTTCTATTGTAAGTTGCAAGGTCCCATTCTTTTCCAATCAATGCTCTCACTTTAACCATAGACATCTGGCGAGACTGTGCATGCACCTTTCATTGCAGGTCAGCCACTCGCATGATAAGAGCTTGTGCCTGTTTTTCCACAATTTCATCTTTCTTCATAGGAGATGAGACTCTCACTCAGGGCAATCTTAGCAATCTGAGGCTCAGTATCTGTTTCTGAAGCTGGGAGTTAGAATCCCTGGGTTCATCCTTTTCTTTCATCACTTTGTCTACTGAACTTAGGAGCAACCAAGCAGCTTCATTATGTTCCTTGGTTCTCCACATATGGTCAAAAGTGTTACGTATAGAATCAGTAAACTCCTTCCCTCTCACAAATGGGGAATCAGGAATGTCAAGTGCATTTATTTTGCATAACTCTATAAACAGTTCATGCCAAGGACTATCAGTGTTCTCCATGCTACTAGAAGTAGAGTCCTTAGCATTTTTGGGCCTAATCATACTAAGCAGCCAATTCCAGAAACCCCAAAACTAATGAAAGAACTCCATCCTTAATATTCTGTTCCTCTAGAACCACTCCTGGTACCAAAATCTGTATTAGGGTTCTCTAGAGGGACAGAACTAATAGGATATATATATATATATCCGTGTATGTATATATCCTAAATATATATCTATAGATATATATATCCTAAATATATATCCTATAGATATATATATCCTAAATATATATCCTATAGATATATATATCCTAAATATATATCCTATAGATATATGTATCCTAAATATATATCCTATAGATATATGTATCCTAAATATATATCCTATAGATATATGTATCCTAAATATATATCTATAGATATATGTATCTTAAATATGTATCTATAGATATATGTATCTTAAATATATATCTATAGATATATATATCTTAAATATATATCTATAGTATATATATCCTAAATATATATACTATAGATATATATATCCTAAATATATATCCTATAGATATATATATCCTAAATATATATCCTATAGATATCTATAGGATATATATATATAGGATATATATATATATGGATATATATATATAGGATATATATATATATGGATATATATATATAGGATATATATATATATGGATATATATATATAGGATATATATATATGGATATATATATATAAATAAAATAAATATATATATATATCCATATATATATAAATAAAATAAAAGAGTTAAATGGGGATGTGGTGGGAATCACCACCCCTGCATCTTTTAAGTCCTTGATGGTGGCACTAATCTCCATAATCCCTCCAGGGATGTGATATTGTTTTTTATTTATATTTATATATATTTTTATTTTATATATATATATATATATGGGAGTTTAACATATATATATGGGAGTTTAACAAGTATTAACTCACAAGATCACAAGGTCCCACAAAAGGTCATCTGCAAGCTGAGGAGGAAAGACAGCCAATCCGAGTCTCAAAACTAAAGAACATGGAGTCAGATGTTTGAGGGCAGAAAGCATCCAGCAGGGGAGACAGATGTAGGCTGGGAGGTTAGGCCAGTCTAGTCTTTTCACGTTTTTCTGACTGCTTTATATACTAGCCGTGCTGGCAGCTGATTAGATGGTACCCACTCAGATTAAGGGTGGGTCTGCCTTTCCCAGCTCACTGACTTAAATGCTAATCTCCTTTGGCAACACCCTCACAGACACATCCAGGATCAATAGTTTGCATCCTTCCATCCAATCAAGTTGACACTCAGGATTAACCATCACAGCTGTTCTTTGATAACTCAAATTGTGTCTTTTTCCCATTTAGAATATAAATTTTTTTTTTCTTGAGACAGTGTGTCAAGCCCAGGTTGGAGTGCAGTGGAACGATCTCAGCTCACTGCAAACTCCGCCTCCCGGGTTCACGCCATTCTTCTGCCTCAGCCTCCCGAGTAGCTGGGACTACAGGTGCCCACCACCACGCCCGGCTAATTTTTTGTATTTTTTTTTTTTTTTAGTAGAGACGGGGTTTCACCATGTTAGCCAGGATGGTCTCGATCTCCTGACCTCGTGATCTGCCTGCCTTGGCCTCCCAAAGTGCTGGGATTACAGGCGTGAGCCACCATGCCTGGCCAGAATATATATTCTTAATAATAGCAACTAATACCTACTGAGCTCTCCTCTGTGCCATTGTTAGTACATACCTTCTTAAACATTTTGCACTAATTATCTCATTGAATCCTCCCCATAACACTATGACATATACACATACAGGCAAACACATACATACAAACACAACACAAACACCTTTTTCTATATAAATCTACAATACAAATGAGAAAACTGAGGCTTAGAGAGATAACATAATTTTGCCCAGCTGGCAAGTGGCAGAACTGGGATTCAAACTCAGCTGTCTCGGACTCCAAAGACCAAACTTCACTACTATTTTGTTTTTGGTTTGGATTCTTCCAGGGTTAGCAGATGCTGAGTACACAGTAGTTAATTGCCTAAGCAATGTTGGCTGAGGGAAGAATTGGTTAATAGCTGTTGTCTGTAGTAGAGGAACAGATGCTGTGACCTATTACAGGCAGGAAGGGAGAGCTCAATGACTGTTTCATAATATAGTTTGTTCAAATGTAGTCATGTGATGTTACAGGGTGAGGCCAGTGTGGTTATATGCCCCCAGGCATTTGTTAAGTAAGAAAAGTACACAAGGCAGGGACAAGAGTCCAATCCTGGGGTCAGACGGGCCAGGTACACTGCTTCTCTATTAGACACATTTTCTTTTTGAGAGTCCTTGCTAATAAGTTTGATTCAAATCACTGGCCATCTGACCTTGGACTAGTTATTTAACTTTTTTAGGATTCATTTTCTTCATCTGCATCATGAATTTAATAATAATGCCTACTTCACATTATCATCACCACTTGTAATGAGGCTCAGCGGTAACTTGTTCAAGGTCACAAATCTAGAAAACAGGAAAGTCCTAACTGGAACCCAAACCTCTCCACCTACAGAGCATATTTTCCTTCCTCTATCACAAGTTACTTTCAGAAATGCAGTAGCTACATGCCTACTTCAGAAGGCAAAATTCACAGTGCTTTTTTCCTTTTTGACTACTCACGGTACTCCATGGTACTCCATCTCTCAGACTTATGGTACCCCATCTCTCATGGTACTCCATCTCTCAAGCCATTTCTTTTGTCTAAGTCAAATTAACCTTGCTCACATTTCAAGACTGAATCAAGAAATATACCTTGTGAGTTAGTGTATGTTGTAAGTAATGGGTTATAGACAAAGAACATCCAGGTTGAATAGATTTATTTGGAACAGTTTCTACTTTTGATACAACTCCCCCTTAATATACTGTTAAAAACTCACAAGGCATATCAGAGATGTCTTGGGAGAAAGTGCAAGCTGAAAGGGCTGAGAGATGTGAGACCTGGGCGTAAGTTTTGGTTCATCTCTTCATTCATCAATTATTTCTTGAGCGCGTAGTATGGAGGCTCACACTAGGGGCTGGAATATAGCTGTGAACTAACACAGACAAGATACTTTGCTTGTGGGGCTTAATGTCTAGTGAAGGCCAATAGGCAAATATTTAAGCTATAAATGTGGTGCAAATCAGAGGCAAGATTCCTGGCCCTGGCCTGGGTCCTCCTTATCTATGTGAGCTTAGGAAAGTCACTTTTGCTCCCTGAACATCAGCTTCCTTTGCTCACCATTAGGGAGTTAAGTGAGATGGCCCTGATGGTCCTTTACAGCATTCAGACTCTACACTAGGAAGATGTTCTTTTTTCTACCTCCCCTCATTCCCTCCCTCCCTCCCTCCTTCAGATAGGAGAGGGTATTCAAGCTTTACCCTCTTGGATGATGACTCAGTTTCAGGAGCTGACAGTGTGCTCTTTACCCCCCACCATCTGATGTCACTCCAGACTCAGAGCGTAAGAGGTCACTTGCAGCATTCATGTCCTAGGAGTGATTGAGGGCAAACCAATAAATCAAGTGCAATAATAAACAGCATTCATTATAATGTTGTGACTGATTGAATAATTCTCACTTCCTACTTCAATGAAAAGACAGGGAACTTGCAAATAGAGGCAAATCCATTACAGCTGAGAATCCTAGCCTGTAGTCCCATTTTAGCAGGATGCATCACAGGGATTAGGACTCTCACTAGGGAGTTTGGTCATGCAGTAGGAGAGTGGAAGGGTGGGATGAGAACACAGGCCCCTTGTTTTCTGTCTCAGGCTCTTCGGTATAGCCCTCACTGTCTCCCATCTAAACATTTCCTTGAGGTATCTTTCAGATGCTAAATGCAAGTAGACTGTGTTTTCTATGACAAGCAGGGCCAGTCAGAGGAGTGAATCACATTTATAATGTGAGAGCATGTGAGTGGCTCAAAGGTTTCTGAACCATCCATTTTTTTTTTTTTTTTTGGAAGAGAAAAAGTAAACATTGCTTGCTAAATGTGGAATACTAGCTGATAAAAGTATATATCCTCACTTGGCTAGGATTTAAATTCCTCCAAGATTTTAGAGATAAAAGCCATGAAGATACATAAACACACTTCAAGGAAATAAAACACCGCAAACTGCCCTCCAATACTACGTTTTGAGAAAAAAAAACAACAACCCTCTCTGTCTTCCTCTCACTTGCTCAAACACACACACACACATATTCTTTTCTATCTATGCTGACTTCACAGCCCAGCAGGTTCATTCTTATTTCTGTACTAGACACTAGTGATCACTGGGTGAGTCTGTTACTGTAAACCAATTGTCACTTTAAAGCCAGAGAGAACATACTATTGTTTTCCTTCAATGCTTCTTCTGCCTGGGGAGGAATTTTTGCACCTTGATTGGACATGCCATTCACATAACAATTGCCTTCCACTTATGAGTAAATGCACTTGCAGTGCTTAGTACAGTGCCTGGAAAATTGTGTCTAATAAATGACATCTTTACTCTCTACTCATTCTCAAGTCTCATGTCAGTGGAGCTCACCCTAGTAGAAGATAATTTATTTGACAGCAATATCCACTATGTGAAGATTTCAGAGAAATGGGGCGCTGTTACCTCCATCATAGGCTATTATAGTGCTAAATGGAACCAGGCATGAAAGGGGTTAGCATGGTAAATGGTTAATAAATGATAAGTATTTTTATTATTATTAGATAAGCATTGATTGTTTTTGCCAAATATTACACTCAGCCCTCCAATAGCAAAAAGTGCCTGTGTAAATTAGAAAAAGCTTCCCTCTCTGGGAAGAGGGAATGTAAAAGAAGCAAACTTTTTTTTTTTTTTAAAGAGCCAGGGTCTCATTATTTTGCCCAGGCTGGGCTCAAACTCCTGGGCTCAAGCAATTCTCTCACCTCAGCCTCCAAGTAGCTGGGACTACAGGCAGGAGCCACTGCACCTGGCTTAAAAGCTTACCATTTCTTATGCTGGCTCTTGTTGAATGGGATGTGTTGCTGAGTCTTATTTCCCTACGTGTGTCCCTTAGGCAGCAACATGGCTATAGTAAGCATAGGGAACACAAAGGGAAGAGCTCATAGTGTGCAATAATTGTTATGTTGGAAATTTGTACAACAGTTTGTGAGGGCACCACGGAGGGAGCCAGGGGAAGCTGGCTGGGGCAGCTGGAGACAGCTCAGAGGCACCATTTTAGGGAATTAAAGAATGAGTAGGAGATTGTTAGGTAGAGGACTAGCAAAGCACAGTTCAGGCAGAGGAAAGGCCTGCCCAATGGGGAGGTGCAAAGCCACCCCTTCTGCCCTCTTCTCTCCCCCAATCCTGTGTGACTGAGCAATGGTGAGAAGCTGCACTGATGAAGAGTAGCATTTGGGGAGGGCTGGATTTGGGGAGGGCTCAGAGAAATGGTGGGAAAGACATTGGAGAGGCAGTTCTGGCTTGGATTGTGAGAAACACCTTAGTTACAAACAGTAATTCTAAGTATCTACTCCTGTTCAAGAAATAAGCAATAAACGAGTAATACAAATTTTTCTACAGAAATCACATGTGCAGTTCAGAAACTATTCTTTCATCATTTAACCAGCAACTTTATTTTATTTTTTTAATTATTGCATCATTTTATTTATTTATTTATTTTTATTATACTTTAAGTTTTAGGGTACATGTGCACAACGTGCAGGTTTGTTACATATGTATACATGTGCCATGCTGGTGTGCTGCACCCATTAACTCGTCATTTAACATTAGGCATATCTCCTAATGCTATCCCTCCCCCCTCCCCCCACCCCACAACAGGCCCTGGTGTGTGATGTTCCCCTTCCTGTGTCCATGTGTTCTCATTGTTCATTTCCCACCTATGAGTGAGAACATGAGCTGTTTGGTTTTTTGTCCTTGTGGTAGTTTGCTGAGAATGATGGTTTCCAGCTTCATCCATGTGCCTGCAAAGGACATGAACTCATCCTTTTTTATGGCTTCATAATATTCCATGGTGTATATGTGCCACATTTTCTTAATCCAGTCTATCATTGTTGGACATTTGGGTTGGTTCCAAGTCTTTGCTATTGTGAATAGTGCCGCAATAAACATACGTGTGCATGTGTCTTTATAGCAGCATGATTTATAATCCTTTGGGTATATACCCAGTAATGGGATGGCTGGGTCAAATGGTATTTCTAGTTCTAGATCCTTGAGGAATCACCACACTGTCTTTCCACAATGGTTGAACCAGTTTACAGTCCCACCAACAGTGTCAAAGTGTTCCTATTTCTCCACATCCTCTCCAGCACCTGTTGTTTCCTGACTTTTTAATGATTGCCATTCTAACTGGTGTGAGATGGTATCTCATTGTGGTTTTGATTTGCAGTTCTCTGATGGCCATTGATGATAAGCATTTTTTCATGTGTCTGTTGGTAGCATAAATGTCTTCTTTTGAGAAGTGTCTGTTCATATCCTTTGCCCATTTGTTGACGGGGTTGTTTTTTTCTTGTAAATTTGTTTGAGTTCATTGTAGATTCTGGATTTTAGCCCTTTGTCAGATGAGTAGATTGTGAAAATTTTCTCCCATTTTGTAGGTTGCCTTGTCACTCTGATGGTAGTTTCTTTTGCTGTGCAGAAGCTCTTTAGTTTAATTAGATCCCATTTGTCAATTTTGGCTTGTGTTGCCATTGCTTTTGGTGTTTTAGACATGAAGTCCTTGCCCATGCCTATGTCCTGAATGGTAATGCCTAGGTTTTTTTCTAGGGTTTTTATGGTTTTAGGTCTAACATTTAAGTCTTTAATCCATCTTGAATTCATTTTTGTATGAGGTGTAAGGAAGGGATCCAGTTTCAGCTTTCTACATATGGCTAGCCAGTTTTCCCAGCACCATTTATTAAATAGGGACTCCTTTCCCCATTGCTTGTTTTTCTCAGGTTTGTCAAAGATCAGATAGTTGTAGATATGTGGCATTATTTCTGAGGGCTCTGTTCTGTTCCATTGATCTATATCTCTGTTTTGGTACCAGTACCACGCTGTTTTGGTTACCGTAGCCTTGTAGTATAGTATAGTATAGCCTTGTAGTGTAGTATAGTACTGTAGCCAGGTAGCGTGATGCCTCCAGCTTTGTTCTTTTGGCTTAGGATTGACTTGGTGATGAGGGCTCTTTTTTGGTTCCATATGAACTTTAAAGTAGTTTTTTCCAATTCTGTGAAGAAAGTCATTGGTAACTTGATGGGGATGGCATTGAATCTGTAAATTACCTTGGGAAGGATGGCCATTTTCATGATATTGATTCTTCCTACCCATGAGCATGGAATGTTCTTCCATTTGTCTGTATCCTCTTTTATTTCATTGAGCAGCGGTTTGTAGTTCTCCTTGAAGAGGTCCTTCACATCTCTTGTAAGTTGGATTCCTAGGTATTTTATTCTCTTTGAAGCAATTGTGAATGGGAGTTCACTTATGATTTGGCTCTCTGTCTGTTATTGGTGTATAAGAATGCTTGTGATTTTTGTACATTGATTTTGTATCCTGAGACTTTGCTGAAGTTGCTTATCAGCTTAAGGAGATTTTGGGCTGAGACGATGGGGTTTTCTAGGTATACTATCATGTCATCTGCAAACAGGGACAATTTGACTTCCTCTTTTCCTAATTGAATACCCTTGATTTCCTTCTCCTGCCTCATTGGCCTGGCCAGAACTTCCAATACTATGTTGAATAGGAGTGGTGAGAGCGGGCATCCCTGTCTTGTGCCAGTTTTCAAAGGGAATGCTTCCAGTTTTTGCCCATTCAGTATGATATTGGCTGTGGGTTTGTCATAGATAGCTCTTATTATTTTGAGATACGTCCCATCAATACCTAATTTATTGAGAGTTTTTAGCATGAAGCGTTGTTGAATTTTGTCAAAGGCCTTTTCTGCATCTATTGAGATAATCATGTGGTTTTTGTCTTTGGTTCTGTTTATATGCTGGATTACATTTATTGATTTGCGTATATTGAACCAGACTTGCATCCCAGGGATGAAGCCCACTTGATCATGGTGGATAAGCTTTTTGATGTGCTGCTGGATTTGGTTTGCCAGTATTTTATTGAGGATTTTTGCATCGATGTTCATCAGGGATATCGGTCTAAAATTCTTTTTTTTGTTGTGTCTCTGCCAGGCTTTGGTATCAGGATGATGCTGGCCTCATAAAATGAGTTAGGGAGGATTCCCTCTTTTTCTATTGATTGGAATAGTTTCAGAAGGAATGGTACCAGTTCCTCCTTCTACCTCTGGTAGAATTCGGCTGTGAATCCATCTGGTCCTGGACTTTTTTTGGTTGGTAAACTATTAATTATTGCCTCAATTTCAGAGCCTGTTATTGGTCTATTTAGAGATTCAACTTCTTCCTGGTTTAGTCTTGGGAGGGTGTATGTGTCGAGGAATTTATCCATTTCTTCTAGATTTTCTAGTCTATTTGTGTAAAGGTATTTATAGTATTCTCTGATGGTAGTTTTTATTTCTGTGGGATCAGTGGTGATATCCCCTTTATCATTTTTTATTGCGTCTATTTGATTCTTCTCTCTTTTCTTCTTTATTAGTTTTGCTAGTGGTCTATCAATTTTGTTGATCGTTTCAAAAAACCAGCTCCTGGATTCATTGATATTTTGAAGGGTTTTTTGTGTCTCTATTTCCTTCAGTTCTGCTCTGATCTTAGTTATTTCTTGCCTTCTGATAGCTTTTGAATGTGTTTGCTCTTGCTTCTCTAGTTCTTTTAATTGTGATGTTAGGGTGTCAATTTTAGATCTTTCCTGCTTTCTGTTGTGGGCATTTAGTGCTATAAATTTCCCTCTACACACTGCTTTGAATGTGTCCCAGAGATTCTGGTATGTTGTGTCTTTGTTCTCGTTGGTTTCAAAGAACATCTTTATTTCTGCCTTCGCTTCGTTATGTACCCAGTAGTCATTCAGGAGCAGGTTGTTCAGTTTACATGTAGTTGAGCGATTTTGAGTGAGTTTCTTAATCCTGAGTTCTAGTTTGATTGCACTGTGGTCTGAGAGACAGTTTGTGATAATTTCTGTTCTTTTACATTTGCTGAGGAGTGCTTTACTTCCAACTATGTGGTCAGTTTTGGAATAGGTGTGGTGTGGTGCTGAAAAGAATGTATATTCTGTTGATTTGGGGTGGAGAGGTGTGTAGATGTCTATTAGGTCTGCTTGGTGTAGAGCTGAGTTCAATTGCTGGGTATCCTTGTTAATTTTCTGTCTCATTGATCTGTCTAATGTTGACAGTGGAGTGTTAAAATCTTCCATTATTATTATGTGGGAGTCTAAGTCTCTTTGTAGGTCTCTAAGGACTTGCTTTATGAATCTGGGTGCTCCTGTATTGGGTGCATATATATTTAGGATAGTTAGCTCTTCTTGTTGAATTGATCCCTTTACCATTCTGTAATGGCCTTCTTTGTCTCTTTTGATCTTTGTTGGTTTAAAGTCTGTTTTATCCGAGACTAGGATTGCAACCCCTGCCTTTTTTGTTTTCCATTTGCTTGGTAGATCTTCCTCCATCCCTTTATTTTGAGCCTATGTGTGTCTCTGCACGTGAGATGGGTTTCCTGAATATAGCACACTGATGGGTCTTGACTCTTTATCCAATTTGCCAGTCTGTGCCTTTTAATTGGAGCATTTAGCCCATTTACATTTAAGGTTAGTATTGTTATGTGTGAATTTGATCCTGTCATTATGATGTTAGCTGGTTATTTTGCTCATTAGTTGATACAGTTTCTTCTTAGCCTCGACGGTCTTTACAGTTTGGCATGTTTTTGCAGTAGCTGGTACCGGTTGTTCCTTTCCATGTTTAGCGCTTCCTTCAGGAGCTCTTGTAGGGCAGGCCTGGCGGTGACAAAGTCTCTCAGCATTTGCTTGTCTGTAAAGTATTTTATTTCTCCTTCACTTATGAAGCTTAGTTTGGCTGGATATGAAATTCTGGGTTGAAAATTCTTTTCTTTAAGAATGTTGAATATTGGCCCCCTCTCTCTTCTGGCTTGTAGAGTTTCTGCCGAGAGATCCGCTGTTAATCTGATGGGCTTCCCTTTGATGGTAACCCGACCTTTCTCTCTGGCTGCCCTTAACATTTTTTCCTTCATTTCAACTTTGGTGAATCTGACAATTATGTGTCTTGGAGTTGCACTTCTCGAGGAGTATCTTTGTGGCATTCTCTGTATTTCCTGAATCTGAATGTTGGCCTGCCTTGCTAGATTGGGGAAGTTCTCCTGGATAATATCCTGCAGAGTGTTTTCCAACTTGGTTCCATTCTCCCTGTCACTTTCAGGTACACCAATCAGACGTAGATTTGGTCTTTTCACATAGTCCCATATTTCTTGGAGGCTTTGTGCATTTCTTTTTATTCTATTTTCTCTAAATTTCTCTTCTCGCTTCATTTCATTCATTTGATCTTCCATCACTGATACCCTTTCTTCCAGTTGATCGAATCGGCTACTGAGGCTTGTGCATTCGTCACGTAGTTCTCATGCCATGGTTTTCAGCTCTATCAGGTCCTTTAAGGACTTCTCTGCATTGGTTATTCTAGTTAGCCATTCGTCTCATCTTTTTTCAAGGTTTTTAACTTCTTTGCCATGGGTTCGAACTTCCTTCTTTAGCTCGGAGTAGTTTGATCAGCTGAAGCCTTCTTCTCTCAACTCATCAAAGTCATTCTCTGTCCAGCTTTGTTCCGTTGCTGGTGAGGAGCTGCGTTCCTTTGGAGGAGGAGAAGCGATCTGATTTTTAGAATTTTCAGTTTTTCTGCTCTGTTTTTTCCCCATCTTTGTGGTTTTATCTACCTTTGGTCTTTGATGATGGTGACGTACAGATGGGGTTTTGGTGTGGATGTCCTTTCTGTTTGTTAGTTTTGCTTCTAACAGTCAGTACCCTCAGCTGCAGGTCTGTTGGAGTTTGCTAGAGGTCCACTCCAGACCCTGTTTGCCTGGGTATCAGCAGCAGAGGCTGCAGAACAGTGGATATTGGTGAACAAATGTTGCTGCCTGATTGTTCCTCTGGAAGTTTTGTCTCAGAGGAGTACTCAGCCGTGTGAGGTGTCAGTCTGCCCTTACTGGGGGGGGGGGGTGCCTCCCAGTTAGGCTACTCGGGGGTCAGGGACCCACTTGAAGAGGCATTCTGTCCATTCTCGGATCTCAAGGTGCGTGCTGGGAGAACCACTACTCTCTTCAAAGCTGTCAGACATGAACATTTAAGTCTGTGTAGGTTTCTGCTGCCTTTTGTTTGGCTATGCCCTGCCCCCAGAGGTGGAGTCTACAGAGGCAGGCAGGCCTCCTTGAGCTGCAGCGGGCTCCACCCAGTTTGAGCTTCCCAGCTGCTTTGTTTACCTACTCAAGCCTCGGCAATGGTGGGCGCCCCTCCCCCAGCCTCACTGCCGCCTTGCAGTTTGATCTCAGACTGCTGTGCTAGCAATGAGTGAGGCTCCATGGGCGTAGGACCCTCTGAGCCAGGCACGGGATACAATCTCCTGCTGTGCCGTTTGCTAAGACCGTTGGAAAAACACAGTATTAGGGTGGGAGTCACCCGATTTTCCAGGTGCCATCTGTCACCCCTTTTCTTGGCTGGGAAAGGGAATTCCCTGAGCCCTTGCACTTCCCAGGTGAGGCAATGCCTCACCCTTCTTCGGCGATGCCTCACCCTGCTTTGGCTCATGCTCGGTGCACTGCATCCACTGTCCTGCACCCACTGTCCGACAATCCCCAGTGAGATGAACCTGGTACCTCAGTTGGAAATGCAGAAATCATTCGTCTTCTGCGTTGCTCACGCTGGGAGCTGTGGACTGGAGCTGTTCCTATTCGGCCATCTTCTAACTAGCAACTTTAAGTATCTGAATTATAAATCCCAAAGAAGCAGAGCTGCACAGTTGACAGAAAAGTCACAAAATCTACCCATCAAAGTCTTAGGCATATATATATGTATATATTTGTACTTACTATGATATGAGATGAAATTAAAAATGGTAAAAATGAGAATTAAAGATAAATTTAAAAAAAAGTTTTTTTCTGGGGTTTCTCAGCTCATAGATTTAAAATAGCAAATTCAGTGTGGGAGGGGGCTGGACTGAGGGGCTGCTCCATACAGCTATCTGCTGACAGTGCCAAGAGAGTACAGCTGAGCACTGTGCAACTAGGCAAGAAAACTGATCAAGTGTGGGGTCAGGAACTTCAAGCACAGTGCAGAGAGAGCAGCCACAGAAGGTGTCTGTAGTATAACTGAGGTCTGTAATTATTCATTTAATGACTCCAAGGTGCCAGTCTCAGTACTAGGGGCTGGGTAAATGGTATGGAGTAAGACCCAGATGGGGCCTTTGCAGTGGTTCTGCAGCGGGGTGTACTGTAGAGAAACAGTGGTGAGAGAACTGAGTCTTCCCTAGCACTCAGCAGGTGCAACTCCAAAATTTCCACACAGCAGCCACAACCATGATTACATTGTGGAAGAAGATTTAGTTTTACTAAAGTATCACTAATCACATTAATGCTGTAATTTTGAATTTTATTGTTACAATATACCAATATTACATATATGGTGTTTAATTTGTAAATTTATTTGAACATGATAGATGATATAAGAGCTATAAGGTATTCACCCCTAATTTTGTGTTTTTTATATATTTAGGTAACATCATTATAAAAACATTTAGTCAACACTAAATGGCATGGGTGCCCAGAAATATTATTTTCTTTAAAAGGGGACCCTATATTCTTCACCTCATGGGATTCTTGTGAAGATTTAAGGAGAGAAATTGTTCTATTTAGCAAAAACACCTGGCTTACATGTAATCTTCAAAAAAATCAATTGTATTGTTATCACATTTAAAAAATACTAATCAAAGTCAAATTCTTTATTGCCAAATGTGGGCTTTGCCTATTACTGAGAAGGGCATAAACACAGAAGTCCAGGCAGCTCATGGGATGAGCTGGGTGATGGGGAGCTTTTACCTGCAACAAAGCAATCATTTCATTCATTGGCAATCATAGATTCATATGTGTCTTTTTCTGACTGTCGTTTGGGCTTAGACTCCACTTCACCAAGAGCCAGCAGACTTGGGAGGTGTTCACAGAACCCTTCTCCATGAATAAGGAGTGACCAGGTTTGTCATTCACATTTACCTCATGCCCCAAATTCATTATGGTATTAATTCTTTGGGCAGCTGAGCACAAGTCAATTACAGAGTGAAATGGTGGCTTCTTAGGGCCTTCCAGGAAAACCCACCACATCAAGAGTGTTCAAACAGGAAGTGTTAGTAAAATCTTTACAAATGTTCATGAAGTTGTCAAAACATAAAAGGCGAATGGCATATCTGCAAAACTTTTACTTCTTTTCAAGTGAGATAGGCTTTCACTTATACTGACAAGTGCTTGTAATAAATTTGAGACAGTCATTGGAAAAGTTCTCACTTTGTAGTTGTGTCACTCAGATTTCTCAGAACTCTGTGAATGAATGGAAACTGCATTATGGTTATCACTACTAACAAATAAAAGATGTTTCTCATAGCTTCCCCATTGTTGCCTATGTATACCAATAGCCCTGGAGTCATGGAAATTATTTTTCTCTTTTTCTCTTACAAGGATTTCAAGTGCACAGAAAAGGACAAATCATAATCCTTAGTCATGATATACCTTTCATTGCTTCATGCTTTCACATTAGGTGGCAGATTCATGGTGCTTACTGTGTTGTTATAGATAGATAGAAAGATAGCTAGCTAGCTAGGTAGGTAAGTAGGTAGGTAGGTAGATAGAAAGACAGACAGACAGACAGCCAGGTAGGTAGGTAGGTAGGTAGGTAGATGGATGGATAGATAGATAGATAGATAAATAGATAGACAGACAGACAGAGAGACAGACAGACAGACAGACAGAGAGACAGACAGAGTGGGCTACATGTGGATGTTTTTCTTGAGAGGTATACTTTTGATTTGACTCAATAACCTTCATGCTATGACTCTTGTGTAGCTTGCATCTTAATGAGGTAAGTTTACCCCTCTTACTTGTCCCACTTTACAGAGGAGTAACTGGTCTGTCTCAGATGACACGGCCAGTGGCATAGCTGGGATGGCAGTACTAAGTTTGTTGACTGCCTAAGAAGAACAGATCATGTATCGAGACTGCCAACTTTAAAGGAAATCCAAATGTTTGCCAGACTATTTAATGTTTGCCAAGAGCATGGACAAAGGCTCAGGCGTCCTTGTTTTCCCCCAGGCCCTAGAACAGTGCTGAACATGAAAGACGTCTTGTAAACCTTCACAAATTAAATGAAACTGTATACTAAATAAATATTCATGGACCTCCAAAGAACAGTGTCTGGCTGTGTGACTGCAGACAGGTCACTTATTTCCTCTGACCCTGCCTCTTTATTTATCAAATGGGTAAGGTACAAAAGTGCTTTGCAAATACAAGGACTTATTTTCCAGTATCCACAAAGAATTTTAGTCCTGGGGGAGAAGTAGATTTATCACAGCCAGCTTTCTGGTTTTAACCTGGCAATCAATCTAAAATTAGTTTCAATTTTAAAAAGTTTATTTTAGTGACAGTTTTTTTTATTCTGACCTGGGTTGGTTTTCAGTTTAATTTGGTGGTTATTCCAGTATCATGTATAAACTGCCATTGATTTCTGATAACACATAGCAATTACTTAATGCTGCAGACTTGATTTGCCAGGTAAGGCAAATGTGTTGGAGTAAGGTGTTGGTGAGCTGCCTGCTAGAGGATAGATTTAAAAGCATACATACAATTTTAATTTCTAGTCTGGGCTCTGCCAAGTTTATTCTCCCTTCCACTGTCTTCCTAGTGGGCAGTTACTTTGCACCATTCACCTTTTACCCCTTCTCTATCAACTGGTAACTCATCCTATTCAGGATCCCCCACATGTTCATGAATGACATTTTTAGCAGTCTCCCCTACATGCCATTGCCATCTGTGGGCTCCCTTCAATTCCTAGGATGTAGGCTCTATGATTTCTCCCGAGTCATCCCAACGTCCTTCCCTAGGTGTCTCCCTACTCCAGTCACTCCCAAGTCCCCACCCTCCATCCTCCCAGCAACAGTCAACCTCTTTATTCACAAACACAGCCTGTCACTCCTCCATCCAATAACCTTGAAGGACTCCCCAGTACCCAAAGAATAGCCTCTTCAAAAATTTTAAAGGAATACTTAATGCCCTCTGTTACTGGGCCTCAAGCTACGTTTGCAACCTTATCACTGCCCCATTGTGTGTGCCCATTGAATGGAATACTCGCTGGTCACCAGATACCCTCTATTCGTTTACTTTTGCTCCTGCTGTTTTCTAAGTGTTAAAGTGCACTAAACTCCTCATAGACTTAGCTAAAATGCTACCTTTTCTTGGAACCCTTTCTTAATTGCTCTCACATGGAGTAGGCTCTCCCTCCCATTTGAATACCCATTAAGACTCTATTCATGTTTTGCTAAACTTTTTTTTGCCTTATGCTATAGCTGTGTGTATATGTATGTGTGTGGTGTGTACCAAAAAGAAAGTCTTGGGATGGCAGAAGTGGGGTCTTATTCATCTATGTCTCCACCCAGTGGCCAGAGCAGTATCCAGTGCATACAGGAAACTCAAAACCTATTTATTGAAATAAAAGGAAGTAACACTCAGATCAAGAGAAACTTCCTCTAAAGGCAACAATAAATTATTTGTTTCTGCATTCACAAGCTGTAGCAAAAAAAAAAAAAAAAAAAAAAGTGATCTGTGCCTTCTAATTTACATGATTTTTCTCCTAATACACCATGTTCTTTCTTCTCACATTATTTAATTCAATACTTACTGGTTGAGTGCCATGAACTATTTTAGGCCTTAAGTAAGTCATAGCCCTGGCCTTCAAGGAACTTGCTATCTATTCTCCAGAGTTTATTATTATAGTTGAAAAATCACATCTCAGAGAAGCTATTTGCTCCAGGTCATATAGTCAGAAAAGTTAAGAATAGGATAGTCTAATTTTAGAGTCCCCCCTTTTTTTTAATCAAAAGGCAAGGTAATTAGGTGTTTTTATAAATATTAAGAACATATTGGAAGCTGTTGCTGAAACTCTTTTCAGATATTACATGTGCTGTTATTTTTTAATAAAACCTTTTTACCCACATATAAACACAATGTATAACAATGTATAGTTAAGAGGCAAGATATACTATTTTTACTTGCTAAGAGTCTGGCAATAATTACCATACTGAGCAAGTCAGATGACTGGACATTCACTTCTGCATCTTTATCTTTCAGTGTTGATGTTTTAGCTTTGAGATAGTTAAAAACTTTTGCAAAGTGAAATCCGCAAGCTCAGAGGTATGACTGTAGGCCTGTTACTACAGAGTCAGATGAAAGGAAGTCCTATAGTGAATCAGAATTTATTCTTTAGTAATTCCCAAAGTAGAAATGGGTTGAGCTAAATTTTTTGAATAATACTTACCTTGAATTAATGATGAAAAGAAGATTTAACAAAAACTCAGTGTTATCTGATAAAACTACACTTGTTATTTATATTATATAACCACATATTATACAACTCCTATTTATATTACTTTAGTCTTACCATCACTACTTGAATGGATAGAATTAGCTATGCTAATAACATCTAGAATTAGTTCATATGTAAAAATCTTCTAAAGAATCAGTTATTTTGATTTGCTTGCACAATAACAGCATATCATGCAGGGCCCAGCTCTGCCACTTACTAGCTGTAGGAGCTTGGGTAATTTATCCATCCTTTCTAAACTTCAGTTTTCTTGTCTGCAAAACCAGCATATTTATAATATTTACCTCACAGGGTTACTGTTAGGAGCAAATGAGCAATGGTTATAAAAATAATATGTAGAAAATAACAAATCTACAGATGTTCAGAGTAACTGCTATCCTAAATGAGATGCAATGGTTCTCCAAAGCAATAAGCACTGATCAAGTGTGTTCTTCTGGAAATTCCTATAGGTAGCTACACAAGATAGCAGAGAACTCAGAAACCATCTGGATTTGCATCCAATGGCAGGGGCAGGGGGTGGGGTTTAGAAATCATTTCTGCTGCCAAGCTCCATCTTCCTGCCCATTAGAGTCAGCCAGTGGTAACTTCTCTCCCCAACTAAACGAGCACAAGGTCAAAAACACCTTATGCAAATGCACGCAGGGCAGTTTTGGCAACTCTCCCTTCTTCCTCTGTGCAAAAGGAGATTTGGAATCTAAAGAAAAGAGTACTGTTAGGAAGTTGCTCATTCTAGCCTTATAAGGGTGAGAGTTTAAGAGGTATGTGCTGGTGGGTAGGGGTGGGCAAAAGATAGACTAATATTTCTCAGTACTTCACATATATTGTATCTTTTAATATGATTTCTATTTTCACATATTAGGCTTAGATAAGTTATGATAATTGATAGGAGTTGGTTATTCCATCTGATTCCAAACTTTTCCACTGTGCCTGTGTATCTCAAATTAGTAGCATGCCTAACAAAATCTCTCGGGAGCTTGTTAAAATGCAGCTTTCCTGCCCTCATCCCCAGAGATTCTGATCCTGCAGGACAGGGGTTGAGCCTGGTCACCTCCATTTTTAATAAGCACCTCAGCTGATTCTGATGTAGATGCTGTAGGATACGCTTTTTTTTTTTTTTTTTTTTTTTTCCTGCTGAAAATTTTCTGGTTTCTTCTCTCCACAGCTACTCTATGGTCCTGGGTCAGGTCTTTTCCATGCCTTACCTGAATTATTGAAATGGATCCCTGCCCTCTGGGGCTGCCTCCCTCCAGAAATTTATTTCACACCACAGCAAAGTGATCTGCTAAACTTTAATCTAACCTCTACTGAATTCCTCCCAAAGCTTTCCACTGCCCTCAAGATGGAGGACCTTCATGACCTGGTTTCCAACTTCTCTGTGTTATCTCTGGACACCTGAAGTTTTGTACTTATGCTTTGCACTTAAGTAATATTAAGCTTCCTTGGCTTCCCTGAGCACACTGGGCTGTTTCCTGATTTCTGCCAACAACACTCTTTTCATCTTTTTACACCTGATTAGATTTTACTGATTCTTCAAGGCTCATTTTGAATGATATCTCTTTTAGAAACTAAAATATATTGTAAACATGATTATGTGTGTGTGTGTGTGCACTGTGAACAGATTTTTCAGTTATAAATTATAATACATTTTGTATATAAGGTTGCAGATTAACTTGACAGTTTCAATGGCAGTGCTTTTTGGACCCAAGTGGCAGAAATGCATGTGCACAAAAATACATAAGGAATGTAGTTTATTCTCCATGCCATTCCACAGAATAGCAGTTTCGTCATCAGCAACTTGAGACAAATAAATAGACTATGAGAAATACATAAAATAATATGAACTTTTTCATCCCAAAATATTCCTTGAGTTCCATCGGCTTTCAGGGTTTACATAGGACACGCCTTAACATGTCTCAGACAGGGAGACTTGACTGGGGTTTCCTCTGAGAACCATTTTTCAGAAAAGCCACTAGCACATCTTGATCAGACAATTATCTGTGTGCTGGCTCAGGTGGTTCTCAGTGGACAAGGGAACTCAAGGTTTGGATAGATGTGATTATCACATTCAAAAGAAAATATAAGAAGTTAGAAAGTGTTTCCACGTTGGGCTATTCAAGCTGCAAAATTCCCTGGACATATGCCTATCTTTGTTCTTTATATATAAAAATATAAGACCGGTTAAAACCACACTGCATGCAGTACAGGGAAAGAATCCGAGAGGAAAGGTGAGCCAGGAAGACCAGTGAGGAAGGTGTTAGAAGGCTTGGAATAAGAAAAGTAATAACAAAGACATCAAAGAGTAGCCTCTTCTGAGTTTATTCACCTTGAGGGCAAAGCCTGCCTTCCTGATGCCCCCTGGAGTGCAGCAGTATGGCTCTCCTTCCACCTCTCCTCCATGGATCTGTAGATCACCTCTGGACATTTGAGATCTTTGCCTGGCTCTGGCCATTCCAAGACCGGCTCCATTAAAGAGCTTTCTTTTGAGGGCAGTAATGACATTTCTTTTGTCAAAATGTCACTTTGAAACTGTGACAAAATCAATCCCCATAACTCACTCTGGTGAAGCAAATAAAATTCCCATCTTGCTAACGAAATACTGACTGTCACATTGATTTTTTGATAAGTGACACAATAGCAGGCTCTGCTACCAGCTCTTTGTGTGTCCCAGAGAAATGAGTCTCAGTTTCTTCATTTGTAAATTAAGTCAATGGCCATATGGAAAGTTCTAAGAATCTATGAAATAGAAATGAGATTTCTCAATGCCACCTGCAGTTTGATTTTGGGAGTTTGTTATCAACCTATCACTGTAGCTTCTGCCCCATCCCCTCTCTCATAATCAACATCTCTTCTTAAAAGGAGCGTAAGGAAAAGGAAATAGAATATTACTAGGAACAATCGGGACAAATGTCCAAGGATGATAGTCCTCTCTGATCTCTTTAGAAGTGGTTTCCTATTTTGCTTTCCTATTGCCACTGTTTTGAATTCAGGTTTTCAGAATCTTACACACAGAATACTGTAATAGCTTTCTCAAACATTTCCTACTGTCAGTCTCTCTCTCTCCTCCAAACTTTCCTTCCCACAGCTGCCAGACTGATCTCTCAGAAACCCACTTCTGAACATTCCATTCCCTTTGCTCTATGCATTGAGTAGCTAGTATGTTTCAGGTAGACATCGTGCTAGGTGCTGGGGCATAAAGATGAGTAGATTCAGATCTTTGCCTAGAAGGACCTCATAATGCAGCATGTATAGGCAATGATATAGGTACCTTCAGGGCATTAGCCCAGAGAAAATCAACCTGGTCTGGTTGGTCACAACCCTTAAAATTCTTTATTGCTTACAAGATAAAGTAGAAGTTTCCTGGAAAATTTTAGGCATCAAAACTGACTTGGGTCTAACTTTCCAGTTCTGATTCTTGTCATTCTCCTTCACAAATTGTTCCTTGTAATTTCATTCAATCATATTTTATTTCATACTTATTCTGTATCTTACCCCTAACTCCAGTCCCTATTTTCCTTATCCTTCAGTGCCCCCTAATTCAAGCTGGAATCTCATTTTCTGCACTGAAAACATGTTTTCTGCCCTTCTCCTTTGGTATTAATCACTTCCTCCCTGTAGACACTCATTCTCTCCCCCAGAAGTCCTGCTCCCTCAGGACAGTGACCATGATTTATTCATCTTTACACCTCCACATTACTTATCAAGCTGCCTTGTATTGGATCTAATAAAGGTTTATTAAATAAATGAATAAAGTCATTCACCAAGACTTGTTCCCTCATTTTATTTTAGCAGGCCACAGTGAGAAAGTATGTAGCTCTGAGCTCACTTTAGAATGTTCTCCTTCAGAAAGATGTGCATCATCTAGGAAAACCAGCTTCTCCTCAGGATTTAAGTTTAGGCCCAAGTTAGGTTTTGACAAAGCTAAACCCAGTTCAATTTACTTCTTTATTTTTCTTAAATTGCACAAGTGTTACATGATGTCAATAAAAAAGAAAGCATGCTATAGTAAACAGATTGTGAACTTCGGAATCAGTCAGACATGTATTTTTCTTCACCTCTCTAAACCTCAGTTTCTTTAAATCTATAAAGAGGAAATAAATGACTTCCTTTGAAGTCTTGTGGTGATTAAGAGATGTATGTATGCCGGGCATTGTGGGAGTCCAGCACTTTGGGAGGCCAAGGCAGGAGGATTGCTTGAGCCCAAGAGTTTGAGACCAGCCTGGGCAACAGAGAGAGACCTTGTCTCTACAATTTTTTTTTAAAAGAGAGGTGTATGTAAACTGTCTGGGTTTTTATAATGGATACTCATATTACTTCAAATAACAACTATCATCTCTGTTCTGTCCCAGCCCAAGGATAAATAGGACTATTTATTTATTTATACTATACCTTACTTTAGAAAGGGTTTACAACATAAGAGAGACACTTACACATTGCATGTTGCTGACATATAGTAAGGATACTGATAGCTCTCTCATATTCTCTCTTACATATATTTCCCTTTCTTAAATTATAGACTTGAAGAAGTTTAGCATAAATCACTAAATAGTCATTGACTTTTCATTGCAGAACAGTTTGATTCTGAAGATTATGCAATTTCCTAAACCTCTCAGTAAGTAACAGAATGGCTGGTTAATGATGAAATTGATTTAAAAAAAGGTAGAAGGACAATAAAAGAAATTAAGGGGTGCTTATGTTTTCACCAGAGGCTGGTTTGACTAGAGATTCATTAGAAATTTAATAGACTTTCCCAGGGGAGCTTGATTGCGTTGCTATCTGGGGCACTGAGATGGGTCTTAGGGAGACCTATCCAAATAGATGGCTGTTTGAAGTTTAGGGATCTGCATAGGTTGGACTTATCTAGGCTACTGACACAATAGCCCACTTTTCTTTGCATGTGTAGACATAGACTTTGTAAAGGTACACAGAGTGGATAGAAATCCTGGGTATTTCATTTGTAGCAGATGAGCACTTTCAAATGAAGAACCTCAGATTTCTTCATGTATACTTTCAAAATCCAGTAAGCTTCTAACCTCATAGCCAGGCCTTCCATACAAGCTTTCTGGCCTTTCTGACCTTCTTTGTCAACCTCATTTGCTACAATTCCCACCATGACCTTTGCACACTGGTGTCCTTTACTTGCTTAACCCTATTCCAACATGTCTGCAATTTCCACTATCATGTTCATGCTTTTTCCTATGTATGTGGCAAACTCCTACTGAAAATTTAAGATCTCATTCAAATATTGCCTCTTTGAAGCCTTCTCTTTTACCTAAGTCATATTTGTAATGCTCTACTTCCTCTGGCTTCAACAGAATCAGGTATAGTGTGGAGTATTGGAAAGGGCAGGCTTCTGTTGTCAAAATGATCTCAACCTGATGCTTGCACCTACTAACTGTGTGATCTTAGGCAAGCTAGTTAATCCTCCTGAGGCTCAGGCTCCTGATTTTTAAAATAAAGACTGTTCATTCCCTAAATTTATGGAAAACATTAGTGATGCTGTATTATCATTGTTTGCCTGCTTATATTTCTCTTTTTGAGCCTGCCTGGTGTTTTGCAGCACTCAGTGTTACTGCAATCAATGAAGAGTTCTGGAAAAGTAACTCAAGCACTGACAGTCACATTAAAGTCCAAGTTCACCTATAAAGTGCTCTCTAGTTATTCCTGTGACCTTTAATTTAAATTCTTATAGCTCGGGTACATACTACTAATAAGGCTCTTGTCACAGCCTTCTTTCACAGATACTAATTTAATCTAAGCTCCTCCAGGGCAGTAACCTTGGCTTTCACTCTGGGCTCCTCAGGACATTTCACAATGCTCTGAAAATGCCAGCTAATGATAAGGTTATTTAAAACACCCTATTATCCTTCTCATTCCAGACAATTTTCCTCCTCACTTTATGCTGAATTTATCCCAAGGTCCCAGAGAATGAGGCCTCTGCATCAATGACTTATTCCTGTAGTCCTTGCCTTTAGTTCAAAGTGAGTGGCATCTCCTGACCCAGCTTTCCCAACTCTCCACATAGTTGTTCTCTCCTTTCCTCAGTGCATTTTATCTCTTGTTAATGGTTCTTTGCTTTCTACTTCTGGACAAGTCTTCTTATTGATGTATTTTCTCATAAAGATTTGAAAAACTTTGATTTATTACCAATTAATGCATGAGTAAATCTTATGGAGAGTTACTAATGTAAGGCACCTTAAAAAATCATTGAATCCAGTAACTGCAAATAGAGAATAATTCCCAATGTTGTGCTAGAGATGACTCAATCATGGCACTCTTTTTTTCTTCTGAGATCATTTATGGCCTCAGAATCCTTTTTCAAAACAATACTCCAGATATAAACTATCAATCCATTAGTCTACATAGGAGATGAAACTTGTTTGACATCCTTGATGTAGTTTAAAGGTTTTGTTTTGATAATAAGGCCCAAAGAACAACAGTGACTTAGTAGTGAGCTGAAACCAGAACCCAGGTTATTGACCCTCCTGATTTTCCATTCAGGGCTTCCCTTCCCAGATGATTACTCCTTTCTTTCAATAGCCAAGTCATATAATTTACAACCTATTAATTGGCAAATACCTAATGGTGTTTAACATGTATAATTAGAAAGCACATCATATATATTTCAGCCTTACTGAAAAGACATCTGGCCTCTCACTGATGTTAGGAGCTCTTGCGGAAAGGGGCCCATGTTAGACTTTGTGTCCTTCTAAAGTTCTAGTCCTGTTGCTGGCACATGGTAGGTATTCAATAAAAATCCTCTCACATATATCCAACTCTATCTGTCTGACTGTCTATCTATCTATCTATCCATCTATCTCAAACAAATAGGAGGTCTATCCTTAAATTCTCACCAGGAATCATGGAAAAAAAATCCTACCTCTTGTATACAAGTAGTATTTGTTTGAAAGGACTTTATGTCATGATGTCACATACCCTCACTTCTATGTAGAATGACATCCTATGTTTCAATAAATTTTAATTTCATTTGAATATTTTAGGGGAGGGTAAATTATTATGTCAATGACTGGGCTCCCTTATGATTCTAGAAATAGAAAGGGCAGTGCTATGATTCGGGCCTCAAAATCCCTGAGAAATGATAGCTTTTTTTTTCCTTGTTTTTCATGGTGACAGCAATTGACCATAACTTGTGATTCTGTATGATATTCACAAGCTACAGTTGTTAGGATAGAAATATGAAAGAAAGGATATGAAGAAAAAGAGAACAGGAAGAGAGAAGATGGGAAAGTTATTTTACAACACAGCAATAAGATACAGTATTATCTCTTCAAAGAATAGATTTAAAAGGCTGTATAAGCCACAGCTAACATCACACTTCATGGCGAAAGACTGAATGCATTTCTGTTAATGTCAGGAACAAGACAAAAACGTCTGCTCTTGCCATTTCTAACATTATACTGAAGGTTCTAGCTGGTCAATTAAGCAAGGAAAAAAGGCATCCATATTTGAAGGAAAGAAGCAAAACTCTCTTTTTGTATGTATATCTTGTATATAGAAAACCCTGAGGAATTCACTAAAAAACTGTGGCTTTAGCAAGGTTGCAGGATATAAGATTGGTATTTAAATAATTATATTTATGTACATTTGCAATGAAGAATCCAAAAATGAAATTAAGGAGACAATTCATATGCAAAAGAATGAAATCAGAACCCTAACTCATACAACGTACAAATACTAACTCAACATGGATCAACCACCTAAATGTAAGAGCTAAAATTATAAAACTCTTAGAAGAAAATATGATATAAATCTTCATGACTTTCATTAGGCAATGGTTTCTCAGCGATGACACCAAAAGCAAAAATAACAAAAGAAAAAATACACACATTGGACTTCACCAAAATTAGAACCTTTTGTGTACAAAGAACACTATCAAGAAAATGAAGACAACCCATAGAGTGGGACAAAATATTGCAAAGCATATATATCTCATAAAGGATTAATAACCCAACTATATAACGAACTTCTGCAACTCAACAATAACAAGACAACCCAATTTAAAAATGGGCAAAGGATCTCAATAAACATTTCTCCAAATAATATATACAAATGGCCAATCAGCACATGAAAATATGCTCAATATCAACAGTCATTAAAGAAACCAAAATCAAAACCACAATGAGATACCGCTTCGTACCAACTAAGATGGCTGTAATCAGAAAGACATATAATAACAAGGATGTGGAGAAATTGGGACCCTCATGCATTATGGAAATGTAAAATGGTGCAACCACTTTGGAAAACAGCCTGTCAGTTCCTCAAAATGTTAAGCATAGAGTTACTATATGACCCAACAATCTCACTCCTAGGCATACAGCCAATGGAAATAAAAACATATGTCACAGAAAAGTTTGTACACAAATGCTCATAGCAGCATAATCCATAATAACTAAAAATTGGAAACAATTGAAATGTCCATCAACTGATAAATGAACAGATTAAATGTGGCATATCCATACAATGGAATATTATTTGGCAATAAGAAGAAATGAAGTACTTACACATTCTACAACACAAACGCGTCTTGAAAACATAATGTAAGTGAAAAAAAAAGCCACAAAAGACCACATGGTGTATAATTTCATTTATATAAAATAACCAGGATAGGCGAATCCATAGGGACAAAAAGTAGATTAGTGGTTGCCTATGTTGGGGTGGGAGGATGGGGAAGTGGGAGGTGACTATCAATGCATATAGCGTTGCTTTATGGAGTCATGAAATGCTCTAAAATTGATTGTGGTGATGGTTGAATAATTCTAAATACACTAAAAACCACTGGATTGTATTTTTTAAGTGGTTGAGTTACATTGTATGCAAATTTTATCTTATAAAGCTATTATTTTAAAAACACATACATATGTATATGTGAGTAAATAGTCTAATTTTGATGGCTAAATTTTAGTTATTAATTCTCTTCTATGTCTGTCACAACAATCCGTGTATTCATTAGATAATCCATGTTTCTATGACTACTGTCTTAGCTTCATAATGTGAAACAGACTAGATATATTTTCTGATGAGCAGATACTTTTTATAAAATCCATCCTTTTAGAACATTAATTTAAAAGGAAAAAACTTAAAGAAACAAAAACCACCTAAACTATCTTGTTCTTCTTCATCGTAGTCATTACATCACCTTCATCAACACACTGCTTCTGCTAACCACTTGCAGCTTTACTCCCAGTGTTTAAATATATTTATCATAAATTCATTTAATCAGAAATGACATTATTAACTTCAGCAATATATTTATAACAGTGCTCTACTGTCTGGTACCTTCATAATTTGTTTGCTACTGAAAGCCTAAATGTGTTAATTATAGTTAAATCCATGGCAACTGAGAGAACTTGATGTTTCCATCATTTTGTACTTACCCCTTTCGAATCAATCACTCCAGGTTTGGCATTAAACTTCACTGTCTTCAATCGGGCACGTTCCTTTCTTTCCACCCTAAAGCAAATTGAGAATAAAGACTCTCTCACATGACAAGGCATTTATGACTAAGTTCCATATTAAGTGAAGAACATTTTTTCCTCCTATCCTTGCAGCTCAAATAAAATGTGTTCTAAAATATTTCTCTTCCTTTGTTCCATATAAAAAATCTTGGTACAAAGTCTCTAAGTTTCTAACACGTCCCTTGAAATTACTCCGATACGTATACTGAGAGTCACGTCATGGTATTTGTAAGCAACAGAGAGGTAGAAAAAATAATATTTGTTATTTAAATGCTTAAATAATTAAATCAAAATCTATTTCAAGAAATCTCAGTCCATAAAGATGAACACCTATATTGGAGACTAAACAAGCTTTTCCTCCCCTCTCCTCTTCTCTCCTCCCCTTTTCTTCTTTGTTTTTCCTTCTCTTCCCCTTAAGAACACTAGTGTATTTAGCTTCACTTTTTAACCAAACATGTTATATATAATCTGAGCTTTCCTTTTTCCCAATGTCCTTCTGTCATCTCCGCAGATTCATTGTTTTCCTGCTACTTCATTTATTCATTAAACACTTATTGACTGCCTACCATGTATCAAGCAAGGAGCTGGGGAACAAAGAAAAAATATTCTAAAAGCATGACTGCAATGAATTCTTAGCAATGTTCTTTTGGCAAGAACGGTGGTGTAAACAAACACAGAAAATGCTGTAGAACGAGATGGCTGATATCAATGTGGGAGCACCTATCTCACTGGGAGGGTGCAAAGGAGGAGTAGAAAGCATTAGGGCGGGCTTCTTGGAGGAAATGTCAATTTATCTGAGATTGACGGATTAGAAAGAGTTTGTCAGAAGGGAAATTTCAGGGGGATTTTTCACAGAAGGAACAACACATGCCTCAACCTGAAGATATGAGTGAGCTACAAGATTGCAGAAAGATTCTAGTACAGGGTACATAGGGAATATACAGGATAGGGCAGTGAGGCTAGCGAGGTGACAGACTCCTTATAATGGGTATCCATCCACATTAAGGACTTTAGTTTTTTCCTTGGGAATCATCATAAGTTCTTAGAGGATATAAAGCAGTGAAGTGATAAAATCAGATCAGCTTTTAAATAAACAACCCTGGTCGAGGTGGAAGATAGACAGAAGGAGGGAAGGAGCAGGAGGAAGCTGGGGGCCTATTTAGAAGCTGTTGCCACAGTCCAGGCGAGAAATAATGAGAAATGATAGTGGGGTGGAGAAGAGGGAAAGGCTTGAGACATATTAGGAAAATAAAATTGGTTGGACTCATGCCTGTTTGAAGGCCAGTGTTGAAAAAGAGGAAAATAATCTAAATATTTCCCTGATTCTTCTGAGCCCCTCCAGTTAGACATGATTGCTCCTTTCTAACTGGAACAGTCTCCATGTCAGCATTACCTCTTGATTTCCTTGTGTTTACTTACATTTGCACTGCATATACAGGGTTGTATGTACCTTAAGGTACAAGCCCACTTATCACTTGATGGTGTTTTACAGCAAGTACTCAATAAATAATTGTCTAGCAAAAATAATATTCATTCCATTGTTTTAACATGACTTCTTGTTTAAATATTGCTAGCTTTAAATTCAAAGATGTGGGGGAAAAAAGAGAAAGAAAAAACCCGAACCTAGAGAAACTTAATGGTTTATGAAGTCTAAGCTATTCATAGATCAATAATTAACAGCACACTCCTTTCTAACTGAGAGCTCTTTTGTGTTCCCAACTGAAACACAGTGAAGATCAGGGTTTCTATAGCTACAGAATGGAATTGAAGAATATATTTATTTCAGTGTGAGAGTGGAATATCTGAGTGGAAACAGCTGAACAAAATTTTTCAAATCTAACGTAATATATTAAAACAATGTGAGGCCGGGTGCTGTGGCTCATGCCTGTAATCCCAGCACTTTGGGAGGCTGAGGTGGGTGTGGATCACTTGAGGTCAGGAGCTCAAGACCCGCCTGGCCAACAGGGTAAAACCCTGTTTCTACTAAAAATACAAAACCAAAAATTAACCGGGTGTGTTGGCAGACACCTGTAATCCCAGCTACTTGGGAGGCTGAGGCAGGAGAGTCACTTGAACCCGGGAGGTGGAGGTTGCAGTGAGCCTAGATCATGCCATTGCACTCTCGCCTGGGCGACAGAGCGAGACTTCGTCTCCCCCAAAAATAAATAAATATAAATAAATAAATAATAAGTAAAACAATGTGTTCCACCAAGAGTTTCTACTTGCACCAGGCATACAACAGTTGGGGAGAAAGCAAGATAGATTTCAGATAAGATAAGCTGCCAAATGGAAAATGCTCACTGATAAAATGCCTCCTTTGAGCTTCACCACTTCATCACCTTTTCTCGATTTTAATCCAAGTGCAAATGATAATTTATATTCATCTCTTTGTATTCTTCTAAAACTGTTGTTATAGCCCTAACTTTATTTCAGCTTCTTTGCATTAACTGGGCTATAGTCAATGCTTTGGAATCATTCAATGATGCCAAAATGACTATAGTATGCAGAGAATACATGGTTATTTGATCAGGGTATGCAAATAAATTCTGCATAAACCCACAGAACTCACACAGGTTCCAAACATACATAACATCAGGAGGAACTCAGTATTCAACTCTCAGAACTGTTTGGACACAGCATTCTAATAATGTCCCCTGCCCTGCACCCCAACCCCATTTCTATGTTTATCCTTTTCAATTTTCTTGAGAAATGTCTCTGTCAGGAAGATTTTAATGGTTCATCCCTTAAATCTTAAAAAGGTTGCAAAGAATATTAAGTCAGCCAGATACACACACAGACACACTCACATACACTCACCTACCATTTGCTATAGTTTATTATTAAACTTCAAACAGGTAATAGAGAAAGTAAAAAAAAAAAAAAAAACTGAAGCCATATGGAGGTCATATACTTCCAGTTCACCCATGAAGGAAGTTGAAAAGCTTTGCTTCCTATTTGGGTTGAAAGTTACATTAATAATAACATAAGTGGCTGCTGAAGTTGTAACATATAATTATTAATTAAGTTCCTTCACATTTACATCATCTCATTTGGTCCCCACAACAACCTAAGGATTTAGGTATTATTAATCTCATTTTATAACTGAAGAAACTGAGACTTGAAGCTTGCCAGATCAGAAAGTGGTAGAAACAGAGCCTGAACATACATTCTCTGACAGCTAACTTCAGTGTCTGTCCATAGCCACTCAGTTTGGGAAACAGCATTCAGGTACCTCCCAAGCCTGCATTATCCAAATTCTCAACAAACGTGAGATTTTTGGATGCAGCTTCCACAGTTTGAAGGCACATACCTATCCTTAGAAGTCTGGGCTGAAGTTTTCACAAATGATAACCAATGTACCCTTGCATCCCCATCTCCCTAATGTCCTGAATGCTATGAATATTATTAATTATTAAATAAACCACAACCAAATTTAAACATACAATCATTGAGTTAGTAGCATACCACAAGAAGTTGACCTCAAAATTCAGAATAAATTTACTTTAAGCACGGAAATCTGCTTAGTTAAATCCCTATTTAGGTTGATCCGTCTCCTCAGCACACCAGCAACCCTAATAGTGCATTCCCATCACAGAGGCTTGCAGTACTGCCTCTTGGGGTTCTCTGCAAACCTCTTTCCTTGAGAGGGAGGCTATGTCTGTGGCTTATCTTCCTCATCTGCCTCAGCCCTTTCCTCTCTCCTAGCTCTTTCTGGGATGCATGTGAATGGTTTACTGTTGAAATGAGAGTTAAGTCTGGAAAATAGGGCTCTAAATAATGTTTTTTTTTTTTTCTGGCAACAAAAGCTCAAATTTTGAAAAATGGAAAACAGCTATTATTGGAATGTACACTAAGTGTTAGAAACTGTGCTAAGCACTTCACCTATAATATCTATAATCCAGGGCTTGACATGAGCTGGGTACATAGTAGATGCTTAATGAGCCTTTGTTGAATGAGTAAATAAATGAACTCTCAAGGGGGCTACTAGTTCTTTACCTAATTGTGAAAACAATTAGGTCAGGGAGTTTAAGTGAATTGCTGAACAACCAGTTTTTCCCATAAAAAGTGATTTGCCATTTCACAACTTACTTTCTTGGTAAGAATCTAGGTAAAAGTCTAGCATCACTTTTTCTTACTGTTTTACTGAGTAAGACTTCTTTGGCTAGTAAATATTAAGGTCCAAAGGCTTTCACCTAAAGAAATTGTGGACCACCTGAAGAGACAGAACAAATCTCAATGACAACAACTGCCTTCCTTCCCTACTCACACTTAGACTCAAGCAATTAATTAGATTGTTTGAGCAGAAATAATCCTCCCTGTCCAAGTCTCATCACTGACCAAAATACCAAAAACATAAATGGAATGGCAAAATTTGAGCAATCAATTCTGACATTTCACATCTCCAGAGAGCACCAAATGGCCATGCTTTAATAAGCCCAACTGTCTCCCTCTCCCTCTCTCCCATCTGGTATTTTTAGGTTCTGGCCAAACCCATAATTGGGTCAGGCTTGGAGCACTGGGCAGTGGGAACATCATTTGTCCCTGGGAGTTCCTATCCCTGTGCTCCACAGGTCCTGTTGGAGGGAGAATTAGAATGTCACTCACATTAGTGGCCACAGGCTTGCTGTGAAAGCTAGGTGAGTAAACTCTTATATAATGCCAGCCATATGCTGCCATCTGAGAGCCCAAGTGACCAGTCACTAGGGAACAATGAATAATCTCTTTGGCTTAAGAGAGCATGGGACAGCCAGGCGTGGTGGCTTATGCCTGTAATCCCAGCATTTTGGGAGGCTGAGGCGGGCGGATCACCAGAGGTCAAGAGTTTGAGACCAGCCTGGCCAATATGGTGAAATCTCGTCTCTCCTAAAAATACAAAAATTAGCTGGGCATGGTGGCGGGCATCTGTAATCCCAGCTACTCAGGAGGCTGAGGCAGGAGAATAGCTTGAACCCGGGAGGTGGAGGTTGCAATGAGTTGGGATTGTACTCCAGCCTGGGCAATGAAAGTGAGACTCCATCTCAAAAAAAAAAAAAAAAAAAAAAAAGAGAGAGACCATGGAACAAAACCCAGCTTGGTCTCTTATACACTACGTAATCTCAGAAAAGGGATTCTATGCTAAGAGTCCAAAGAGTCCAGATTTTAAAGTCACACAAGCCTGGGTTTGAATTCTGCCTCTTCCACTTACTAGGTCTATAATTTAGGGTGATCCTTAACCTCTTAGGATTTCAGATTTTGTGTTGATACAATTAGAATAGTAGCACAGACTTCAAAAATTTATAATGAATGTTAAATGAGATAATACAAGAAAATTGTTTAGCACAATGTCTGATCTATAGTAATAACTCACTATACAAAAGGCTGCTACAAAGATGATCATGATAATGCTGCCCATGATGTCACTTCTCATTACTGGTTCCAATTTCCTTACTTGTAAAAAGGAAGTAATACAGGTACCCTACTTCAGGTGCTCTCTGCCAAGTCAGTGCCTTTATGCCAGGTGGGAGCAAGACATGGACTTCCATTTTTCCCTCTTAAGAGACCCTGCCACCAGACTTGAGAGCTGTAGGGCCAAGAAGAGCCCCAGACCTTTGCAGTTGCTCATAGAGACATCAGAAAGGCATGTTTGAATCTAGGCTTAGCCCTCTGCTGCCACTGTAATTTTGGCAAGCTACTTGAATTATCTGACTTTCTATTTCCTTACTTGGCTCATGCTCCTAGGGTAGCGTGTTCCTGGTGTAGTGTAAAGCCATCTGGCTTTGCTATCAAAGAGACTGGTGTTTGGTCAGTGGCTGGCTGTGTATTTTTGGGTAAGTTACTTGACTTCTCTGATCCTCAGTTTCCTTACGAGGTTTTTGTGAAGATTAAATTGAAATTATGTATTTGAAAGCACCTGGTGCAATACATGATCAGTGCTGTTATCAGATGGAATTCACTCTCTGTCTGCTGCCGTTTCACTTTCCTAGCCTTTACAATATAGCCCGCATTGCCCTAATCGCAGAGTAGCTGTGCCACAGTTACATGTTGGTCCCACAAGTGATGGGCTCCAGGTAGTGAACCAACAATAGTACGTGGCACTCAGATGCTGCCCAAGCAATGCTTGCTGAATTGAATTTTGCCAGCTCTTATTTTTGTATCTGTAGGGGGCAAGATTGCATATGTCTTAAGTACAATTCTGTAGCCTGGATTCAAATTCCAGTTCTGCCACTTACTACACAGGCAATTTCAGGCACATTAATGAACCTCTCTGTGCCTCAATCTCCCATTTATAAAATAAGGATAATAACAGCAACTTACTCATAATGTTCTAATGAGGTTTAAATAAATTAATAATTGTAAAGGGCTTACAACAGTGTCTAGCGTGCAATAGGAATGTTTTGTTAAATAAAATTTATTCACCATCTTCAGAAAAAAGGAGGGGGAAGGTGATAATATTCATACTCTTCATCTCATGGTTTCATTTGGGATGATTAAATGACATTATCAATAGAGAAACATTTTTGTAAAGGGTATAAAGTCATATACTGATGTTATCCATTATAAGATTTAAACAAATTTTCCAGATCAGCACTACTAGGTAAATTATACTCAAGAAACAGGCTAGAAAGAAATTAACGATTGAGAAATAACATCAACCTAATAAATGTATGTTTTAAATTACATTAAAATAAGTACATGGGTACTCTTTGTGGGGTAGAATTATAAGTGATTTTTATGTTTTTCTAAATGTTCCCACCTTTCTACAATAAAAGGTATTACTTTTACAGATACTTAAAAGAATAAAAGTAACTATTTCGAAAATAATTAAAATCCTAAAAAGAAAATTTGGCAGAAATTTTTTTTACAGCTATAAATTATATATATAATATATATAACATATATTATTATATATATGAGGTGGAGCTACTGCACCCTTCATAAAAAGTAGAATGTAAATAAATATCAACCTTGCAGTCACTAATCAAACTTATTTTCCAGGTCAGCTATATTCTGGTTGTTAAGATGGTTCCCTTCCAAAAAAAGAGAGAAATAGCTAATTCAAGAATGATTACCAGCAGGTGGAAAATTATTCAGGAGGAATAGCATTGAGAATGTTCTTCTGGAGAAAAATGATGAGCTAATTGAACAAACAAATTATAAGATTGGTTAGAATCATAGAACCTCAGGGTTGGAAAGAGTCAGAAAATTGTGTAGCTCAACTCCTGTATCCAAAGTTTGAATCCCTTTTCTATCTTCCCAGATAGTCCATGCCATTTTTAGGCAGCTCCAACTAGTGAGATGATTTCTTTAAAATGAGCTGACATCTATTTCTGCATAGCTTTCCTTCCTCCACCCCATTACTATCTTTGGGGCCATAATTCAACAAGATGGCTCCTTCTTCTGGAGAACAGCTCTTCAGACAGCTCAAAGTAATTAAATCAAAGCAAACCAAAATGCACATTGTCTTGACATTTTATTTGAAGTAAAGGGAAATGGAGAGACCCAGAATATAAACAAGCCAGTGCTGAGTCAATGCTTTAAACATGTAACCTTTCAGAAAACACACACAGCCATTCTACAGTCAGAATGCCCTGGCAAAGCAATGTCAGTTAATTATCCAGGAGCCAAGAGGCTTAAAGAAACCCAGAGAACTCTGCTGGTGGGAGATCTATAGGCAGTGGCATGGGGGAGGGAGAGGCTCCCTGGAATTTCAGCACCTTCACTGTGACTCCTCCTGGCTAAAGGTAAGAGAACAGCTGAGGACCAGTGAGCCCTCTGCTTTCCATGTCCCATTCTTCCCCAGGCTGTGCGACCACAGGCAGAGAGAAGAGAGGATCAGTTGTCTCGGGAGCACAAATATCCCACAGAGTTATTCTGAGGTTTAAGTTCCATCTTCCCACTACGGTTTGTACTAGCTCAATCACTTGATGTGTAGTAGCACTTGAATGCCCAGCTTCACTGGTAATATTTTATAAAGGCATTTTGGGTGTTTGGAGATGAGGATCAAAGCCCTTTGAGAAATCTGCAGCTTGAGAAAAGCTAGTGTCTGCTTTTATTAAGCATCATTCCTGACTGATTTTGTACTATATCTAGTCTCTGGGATACAGCCAATTTCTGTTTCTTGGACATCTTGGTGCCAAAGGGACATTTGTGAGAAGGAAAGTTCCTGTCTGGTGATGGATCCGCTGGGACAGATTAAGGGGCTGGCTGTTGTGAAGCACATTTCTGCTTTTCAAAAGCAGAGCTGAAGAAATGCTTGGAAGAGAAAGCATGATACTCTTGGTTTAGGAAACACTTACACAGAACTATCTTGGTGGCTACTTGGAAGTTGTGAGGTGGGGAACAAGAGTAAAGAAAACAGTAAAAAAAGAAAAAAAATTGTAAACCCAGTCCTTAGACCTCACCAGATGTTTGACAGCTCATATCCCAAGCATCTGAATTTGAGATGAAGGTTTTCCATTTTTTTCTACTAATATTTGGAGATATTACACAGCCAGGACCTTAGCCTAGTAAATTGCCTACTTCATTTGCCTTTGACTTGGCCTTTCTATAACATTCATTGGTAAATGTTGAAACTCTGGAAATAAATGGACTGAATTTGTAAGTCAGCATATGAGCTGATAAGCACAAGTTTGCACATGCACACACTGGTAAAAGTTTTAGGAACACAGTATAAGCTGATCCTCTTTCTTCCTTTATTTCTTGTCACAGTCACCAATTTTGGTAAAACCCTAATATAGGAAAAAGAGGATTTTTAATTCATGTCACCTGTCACCACTGACAATTTTCCTGCAGATTGACTATCCCATTTAAATAAATTTAATTTTGTGAAGAGTTTCTCCCACCTTCTTCTTCCCTCCTCTCCACTCGCTGGATAGCTGACAAGCAAATATTCTAGTACAAAAGGCATTCTTACCTCCGTTTGCTGGGGATGACCCCCATCTCCTCACTGTCTCCCTCCAGCATGACTCTCCTGGCTTGCCACCACTCATCATCGGAGGCATTGATAACGTGGAGAATATCTCCATATTTAAAACTAAGTCCTTGACTTGGCAGCCCACTGTCCTTGCTCTTGTCGTAGTCGAACATGGCTCTGGAGGAAAGGACAAAAGAGGACATTGTTAGGAATCTCTGGCAGCATAGATTTAGGATTTATGGTTTCAAATGTTCGCTCTTGCTCTGAGAACCCATCATCACTTGATATCAACTCCTGGGATGATTCCCTGGATCACAGTCCACACTGTCACTGCTTTGGCAACACACTAAAGTTAGTTCTTGCTTCTTCTTGGAGGTTACAGGGGCGGCCTATAGATCCCCAAAACTGAGATCTGCTTCTTTTCTTGGAGACCATCAGATGTTAGAAGGTGATAAGAGAAGATGAGAAAGGCAGTTTACTACCTAGTTGAGATTTTTTTTCCCCTCCCATTACAATCAAATTTTTAAAATTACTAAAAAAAGTAAAATAATAAAGAGAAACATGGCTATATTTCTAAATGAAGCATTTTGTACTGTAAACAAATAATCTCAGATGTATCAGCCTGTAGAACTGTTTCTTTTATAATGGGCGAAAATGGTAACAAATGTCCACCCATAGTAGGTGGTGATTCCTCCACTCAATGAAATATTGGATCACCACTGCAACTGGATGAAGAGGTTAATGTCATCACCTGAATACATGCTTAAAATGCAGTAAATTAAAAAATCTATGCGTATGTGTGTGTATGGATAGACAAAAGTCATATAAACAACACGACAAATATTTTTGCTTCCATACAATGCCTAGCTTACCTCATCATGGCACTTATCTCTGAATTACAATTGCTTTCTGTATCATGTTGCCTCTACTAAAAAGCATTTGCTAAACATTTGTTAAGGCCAATGCACTGTAATATGTATGAGTGGCAGCATGAGGGAGGTGGAATCAGAATCAAAATGATGAACCAGACCTTAGAAACTAGCTGTCATCATTAAGAGGTGAACATTTGCCACCACTCCTATATTGTCCACATCCTGCTGTATATCCCATTTTCAAAAATCACCACCCCACACATATAGCATATGACTTTCCCAGAGAAGCAGATTTCACTACCTGTCTGTGTATTCCCCTTTGATTTCATTCTAAGAATTTCCTTAGAGTATAACCACTATGTATGCAAAACTAGCAAAATCTGGGGAACAGATTTTTCTAACAAATTTGTTTTATTTTAGATTTTTCCACACTGAGGACCAAGTGTGGTTTCTTCTTTTTTTTGCCCATCAAAGAAATGTCACATGTGCTGCCATGGCAACAAGAAAGAGCTGAAGACAGCATCTAGAGCTCTTAAACACAGCAGGAGAAGTATAATTAATTGCAACATAGTCCCTTCTTTCATTAACATTGTCTCCCAGAGATGGAATTTGAAGAGGGTTTCTTGGTCCAAGCTCCTGGAATGAATCATTTTCACCTTGACCACCCCTGCCAAAGGCTCAGACAAAGTACCAGTCGGGAACAGGGAGCTGGGGAAAGGCCAACGCCCACTCCTGAAGCTATCACTTCTCTGATCCTGTGATGTGACATATATTGGTTAACATTCTTGAGCCACAGGTTTTTTGATGCAAAATTAGTCTAATAACAACCTTCACCTAGAATTACTGTGATCCTTAATGAAATAACACATATGCAGCATTAAGCCTATAGTATGTGCAGTCTAGTGTAGTACAGTGTGGTTATGAATATGGACTATTGGGTCCATGTCCTGCTCCTACTATGTCTTAGTCTTACAGCTAGTCAGCTGGGCAAGTTACTTAGTCTCTTTCAGGCTTCAGTTTCCTCATATACAACATAGTGATAATGATGACAATGATGATAACAATACCTCCATTATTGAGTTGCTGTATGAGTAAAATGTTACATAAAGTAATATATATAAAGCATGTACAAATAGACCTGGCACACAGTGACAAATAGTAAGTACTAACTAATGTTTTTATTATTATCTCCCTTTTTCCTTTTGGGTAGAGGCTAATACAAATCTTTTCTATAGATTCTACTCTGTGCAAAAAGGAGTTAACGTAGCAGGCCTGAGACTGCTGTTCTTGCTTGTAAGGGTGGCCCTTGGCTGACATCTGGAAAGTTAGATTTTGGGAGGGTTCCCACCATTTTCTCATAAGAATGGCTTACTGTGCCTAAACTGTTTCTACAGACAATATCATTTATACTGAACACCTGCTTTCTTTCTGGGAGTCTCATATTGTGGTATGTTCTAGGCAGAGGCTGCCTACATGACCAGCCCCCAGTAAACCTGGACATTGAGTCTCTAATAGGATTCCCTGGTAGACAACATTTCGCACCTGTTTTGGAATTTGTTGCTGGAAGAATTAGGCACTTCCTGTGTGACACTACTGAGAGAGGACTCTCGTAAACTTGCAGCTAATTTTTTCCAGACTTTGTCCTATGCTCCTGCTCCCTTATCTGACATTGTTTCATATCTTTTTGTGGTAATAAATCATAATCATGAGCATGATCATGCTGAGTCCTGTGAACTATCCTAGTGAGTCATCAATATGGGAGTTGTCTTGGGGAACCCCAACACATGCTCTATAGATTGCAAAGCATTTTCACATAAGTTACCTTCTTATGACTCAATCAGTTGCTGTGAAGAATGCATGACAGACATAGTACTATCCTCCCCAATTTTTTTGTTGTTGTTGTTAAAAGATGAAGGACAGATCTAGTGGGGCCCACTGACTAACTCCAGAATATATGGCTTAGTGGAAGCAACCTAGGACCAGAACTTGGGTTTCCAGATGCAAGTCTAGTTCAGTGCTCTTCACCTTGCCCCCTCATTCATCCTGGGAGGTGGTGATGATAAGGTGTTGAAGATGATAACCATGATGGCTACTACTACTTACACCCTTATTAGGTGGTCTGGCACTTTGTAGTCATTGTCTTATTTGATGTCACAGCAACCCTAAAGGTAAAAATTAATATCCCCACTTTATAGATAAGGGAGGGAGGCTCAGGAAGTTAAGGAGCCTGGCCCAGGTCACACATGCACATGTGGTGTAGGTTGAATATAAAATGAGGTGTATCTGACTCCAAAATCTGCTTTCTTAGCCATTTTATTATATGGCTCAATTTCCCCGCTTGTTGCCCTCTGGCCATGCTCACGATCTAGCAGTACCAAAGACTTTTAACCTTCCCTTCAGGGCTGACAACTGCTTCTTCCCTAAATTCCTGAAACTCCCTTACTGCTCAGTCCTTGTCCAAGTATTTCTTATCCCCAAAGTCCTTGAACTGCTGGCCTGACTCCAGGCTCCTTCTGGATGTAAACTACGGGGAGTTGAGGTAGAGAAACCATCAGAAAGGCTAACAAGTAGTAGCCAAGGAGGCAGGCTCTGGAGACAAACAGCTTAGGTTTGCAGTTTTTGAACTATGTGATCTTAGGCAAGTTACTTAACCCCTCTGGGCCTCAGATTTTCTTAACTGTAAAACTGGCATAAATCATAACACCATCTATCTCAAAAGAGTTATGGTGAGGATTAAACGAAATAATATACATAAAGTATTGTAACACTAGCCTGGCACTAGTGAGGGCTCAATAAATGTAAGATATTATTATAATAACTGTTATTCTGAAAAATATATTAGAATTTGAATCAGGGGATCTGTGTGCCAATCGTGCCACTTAAAAGCTGTTTTCTGGACTATTTGAAAGACATCTAAAATATCTCTGTATCCTCAGGACCTAGTAGGGTTCCGGGCCCAAAGTAGACCCTCAATACAGGTCTGTGAAAATGTTTCAGGTGGCTTTTGAAAGCCCTTCTTCTCTCATGTCTCTGCATTCCCATTTGAAGTGGGGGTGGGAACTATTCCTGCAGGTCCCTACCGGGTCAGACATTCACTCACCTGTGCTCTTAAGGATTCCCAAGGGTCCTTAAGGGGAACTTTACCACTCCTGCTGTTAGCTGCAGGTGTCCTTCCTGAGGAGCTCAGCAACAGGCTCTTTCCAGGAGCTCTATTGATCTTGGACAATCTGCCTCTCTAGGATTACATTTATTCAGACTTGTCAGGTCCCTAAAACCAAGCAGCTGACACATTTCAGCAGCTTCTGGCTCCTTTGGATATTAATGGATCCTCACATCTGGGAAAAATGCTACAGTGCCCCATCACCTAATTTAACAAGCGATAAGCTGTTTTTAATTTGCTTTATGAGCTAATTCATCATAGCAACTTTTATAAAATGCCATTAAGTCTCACACTTTCCATTCAGGGTGCTTTTAGCAAGTCCATTAGACAAGTAGAATTGGACACGAATAATGTAACAACTCTCCCATCCCTCCTGCCCCTCCTGAATTTCAATGTGTGGTGGCCCCTTGCCAAATGGGGAAGTCTAGTAAGGGAAGAGTGAAGCAGCTGCTCATCCTCATGACTGTGCAACATGGCTGTGAGATACCTGGGTACCCTACTAAAATAGTGCTTTTTAGGTGTCGCACAACTTAGTAAGCATTTTATATTCATTGTCTCACTCAATTTATTGGGTAGGCAACATAGCATATGGGTTATATGCCAGGCTTCCAAGACAGAGGAGAGCTGGGTTTATGTCCCAGTTCTGCCATTCTTAACTGTATAATTTCGGCATGTTACTTAACCTCTTAGATAACCACTTTACCATAGATGGCCATTCTCTTATTTAGGAAATTCAGATAGTAATGGCACTAACGCAAAAGGGTGCTGTGGAGATATGATAATGGGACGACACATGTAAAGTACCCAACACAGATGAGTTCCTCTTTGTTATTATTTCTGATAACAATTCTGCCATGTAAGCATTTTTGGTTTCATAAAGAAAATGAGATATAAAGAGCTGAAATGAAAATAAGATACTAAGTAGCAGAGCCAGGATTAAAATATAGATAGATGTGTCTCACTCAAAAGCCCATGTTCCTAATCTTAGAATTCTTGGAATTCCTGATAAGAAAAGTTGTACTTAGATCTTATACCTAAGGATTTCATGATTTGATGATAACACTTATAGTGATACCATGGACTAGCCTGCAAAAAAGATGCATGAGTAGTTTATAGAGGACACACTCAGTTCTCACAGCTATCCTGCAATGCATATATTAGCCTTGTATTATAGAAGAGGAAATACAGACTTGGATAATTTAAGCAACATGTTCAATGTCATGCCAGCTATCAAGTGATGGGGCAGGACTCAAAGCCCACCTGCTTCTAAGACCTATGAATTTCCTGCTATACCAACCTCTATGCTCTTTTGCAAGCAACTCTTCCCAGCTCAAAACACTCACACTCTCCACTTGGGCTTAGACTGAGGTAATATTTAACAATCATGGACCTTAAAAGTATTGGTGTTTACTATGTAGGCCAGGGAATTTAGTTTTGGCTGTACCACTTTAAAGCTAGGATAGCAGCGAATGATGAGGATGGAGAAAGAGTATCACTAAGAATATGAAAAGTTATTTGATGTGTTTCATAGTTAACAAGGATATGGTAGGAGAAATAATAATCCTTAACTCACTCCCCCCAAATGTCCACACTTTAATTCTCAGAGTCTATGAATATGTTATCTTATATAGCAAAAGGGACTTGGAGATGTGATTAAGATTAAGGATCTTGAGAAGGGGAGATTGTCCTGGATTATCTGGGTGGACCCAATCTAATTACATTAATCCTTAGAAGTGGAAGAGGAAGACAAAAGAGTGGATCAGAGAGATGTGACTTGGGAAGGACTTGACCCACTACTGCTGGTTTCAGAGTTAGAGGAAGAGGACCACAAGCCAAGGAAAATGGTGGCCTTTTACAAACTGGGAATGGTTATTAGGTTACAGCCATCAAGAAAACAGGCACCTTAGTCCTATAACCATATGATGACCTGAATGAGCAGAAAACGATTCTCCTATTGAGCCTCTAGAAGAGCTACAGACTGCTGAAAGCTTTATTTTATCCTGTTGAGATCTGTACGAGACCTACAGAACTATAAGATAATAAATTTGTGTTGTTTTAAGTCATTGGGTCTGTGATAATTTGTTATGGTAGCAATAGAAAACTAGTATCAACTTTGGTACTGGAACATGTAACAAATACCTAAAAGTGTAGAAATGGCTTTTGAATTGGGAAGTGGACAGAGGCTAGAAGAATGCTGAGGAACATGATAGGAAAAAACCTAGACTGCTTCTAAGAAGAGATTGCAGAAATATAGACTTTAAGGATATTTCCAGTGAAGCTTTAACTACTTCTTACGGAAATCTGGACTTGGAGAATGCTGAGGGTGACAGCTCAAATGGAAATGAGAAGCATGTTATTGGAAACTGTAGGAAAGGGATCCTGGTTACACAGTGGCGGAAAGCTTAGTAGAATTACGCCCTGTAGTTATGTGAAAAGAAGAATCTTTGGGGGCCAGAGGGCAGACTGTGGTAGGAAGAACAATGGTTCTCCAAAGATGTCCATGCCTTAATCTCTAGAGGCTTATGTGGCAAAGTAAATTTGTGGATGCAATTAAGGTCAAGGGTCTTGAGATGGGGAGATTATCCTAGATTATGTGGGTGGGCCAAATCTAATCACATGAGTCCTTAAAACTAGAAGAGAAAGGCAGAATAGAGATGGAACATGAAAAGGACTTGAGTGCCATTGCTAAGATTTGAAAATGGAGGAAGCAAATTTGTCATGGCAGTAATGTAAAGCTAAAACAGAGGACAAGAAACAACATGCTTTAATAGAGGGCAGGTAGAAGACAAGGGCCACCAGTTTGAGGATTCTGTCAAAGATTCTTTGGAATAAAACAACTACTCAGCAACAACAACAACAACCCACTGAGTGCCTGTTATTGGCCAGGTTGTGTGCAAAGTACATTTATGTAATTCCATCTCATTGAATCCCTGTAAATAGTTTGAGATATAGGTATGATTATTTCTACTTTGTAGATAAAGAACTTAAGAACTAAGGTTTTAATTCTAATTCTCACAAAAATCTTATGTGATAAATATAATTTTCCGTATTTTCAGATAAAGAATCTGAGATACAGAAGAAGCAGCCCTTTCCTTCTCTAAAACTGCTCTTTTACCTCTCTGGGAATCCTACAACTTCTAGTCTTGAGTGGGAATATGTCTCATCTCCTTTACTACATCAGAAACAACATCAGGAGCTCCCAGACCAAGTCTCAGCACAGAGTTTTCACAGATGGATTTATAAATGAACAAGTGAATCAGCAAATTACTCCCTTCTGTGCTGTGAACTTGTTTGGTCTAGGGAGGTCTTTGTTTCTCAGACAACATTAAGACCCAAGGAACAGAGTGCTTTGACTCAATTTCCTTCATTTCTTGAAGTTGAGACCTCTGCTTGATTAGAGGAGACCTGGTCCTCACCTTTCTATGCAGCAAGAGAAAGAACACTAGCAACAGAAAATAAAGTCTGCTCTCTGCTCCATCCCACTGTGCCTGGTTTGGACACATATGAGCCATTTTCACATTGTCAGGGTAAGCACATATGAATAGTGCAAGGAGCATAGATGTTGGAGTGAAGAAACACAGAGTTAAGTCAGTCCACTCTTTCTAGCTGATTGTCATTGAGAAAATAAGTGGAGTAATCTGAACTTCAGTTTTATCTATAAAATGAGGTTTATCATTCCTACATCTCACATATTTGCAGAGATTCAATGAGATGATATAGGAAGAGCATTTCACATAGTAACTGGCAAAACAGAAGTTCCTTTATTTCACCTCTTCTCTACTCTAAAGATGAGCAAGTGTCCCACAAGTACTGGAAGGGGGATGAAATATGGATGGTGTTTTCACAAATGTGACATAAAAATGCATATGTAGTAAACTTCTTCAAAACATATTCTCACTAGAGGGGTATGGGAAAGGATGCTGGGAGCAGAGAGATCTAAACTTTAGTTGCTCTTATTTTATAAAAATCACAATTTTCTATTTGTATTATCTTCTTAAAAACAATCATTTGCCCACTCATGCATTTAGTGCATATGTGTTTTGAAAACAGAGAAGGCACCCTGGAAGTAAAAAGAAGCTTAGATGGAGTTAGGAGTGCAGATTTCTAGTCCTGGCTTCAACATAATTCACTATGTGATCTTGAGTAAGGTACTTAACTTCTATGGGCTTCAGCTTCTATAATAATTAATAGACCAACTGCATTTCTCTAGGATGTATTCAACTGTGACCCAAAAGATAGCTCCCAAAATGCAGGCATTATTCTCATTTTGTCGAGGGGAAGATTTATTATGTTCTGTGGATTGTATCACATGGGTTATACCACTTAATCAACCTTATAAAGCAGATTTGTATTATTTAAAGATACTCTTCATATTACAACAGACTGCTTGTATGTTTTGAGGGTGTTGGGAAATGTCCATTTCTATTGTTCCTAAAAAATCAGGCAATCATTGTCATGACTGCAGATAGAACTAATTGGACACCAACCAGAGGTCTTTACAGGTTGGGCCTCCCTGCAACTATAGCTTTTTGAGTATAATCAGGGAAGAAGCATAACTTCCAGGGGAAACAACTTTGTCTTTCTCTCTCTTAAGTACTCATTGCTCCCGATTCCCCAAGAGATGTGGTATGAGCAGATTTCACATGTCCAGAGGCTTGCATGTTGATCATTTTGGACAACTCATCATCAGAGTCTCCAAGGACGGGGCCCACTTGAGCCCACCTTCTCTTTCAGGCTGTCCTGGCAGTCTGTCAGATTGGTTGACCTCCCGTGTTGACTGATAAGTCTCTTATCTGAGGGAAACAGAGGCAAATCTGAACCAGTGCAGAGCCAGAACTCACTGGACCACAGCGAATGGCATTTCAGGTTTCAGGACTGGGTGAGGCTGCAAAGATTAATCATCTTAAAATCATTTTCCTTTCCCCCAAATGCCATCAGCTGGCTACTCAAACAATGAAATGTGGGTAAGAGGAAGACTGCTTGGATGAGCAGCCCAGGTTTTATGACACTTTCAAGAGCTCTTATGTTCTGGGTCTGTGTATTAGGCAATTGAGATATGTTAACTGAGATATTTCAGAGAGGCTGACACAGCCCTGATTACAGTCTTTTATTTCTGAATTGAGCTAAAAATGTAGATCAAGCTTTGATACTCACCTTTCAGTATCTTACTGCCATTAATTAGTAAGCTTGGGGTGGGAAAAAGAAGAAATGTCCTGGCATGGAATTTTCTTATTGCTAATAGACGATTATCATTCAAACATTTAAGTTTATATATGCATGACTCATGTGAAGATAATGACATGGTAAACTCAGATAGTCCTGGATTCAAATACTAGCTTGCTATTTTAAGCTGCAGAATGATTTTCAGCAAATTAGTTCATATCTTTGTACCTGGGCTTCTGTATATGAAAAATGAGGGGCAAGTATCCCTGTCCAACAGGGTCCTTATGAGAATTACACATGAGAGCTTTTAGAATCCAGTAGGTACTCAATATTTGTTAATTGAGTCCAAAAAATCTAAATTTTTTCCCCTGTAAATTCTATACCCTGGTTCTAGTGTTACTCACTGGAGTATAAACAACTTAAGCCTACCTCTGCTCTCCAGTAGCACTCTTTTAAGTGTTTATGGACTGACAAATGATAAAGCTAGTACGGTCCCTAGCTCAGCGGAGGTGCTGGATACAGCTCATTTTACTTATGAGTATATGAAAAATGGGAGAAAGACATTCAAGAGCATCTGAAATGACTCCTCCAAATCCTTAGTACCATCATAGTAGCTTATCAGGATAAGTAATGAAATTTACACACCACAATATCAGACAGTTGGGCAATCACTTTGCTTGCCCCAATACTGAGTTTTTTATTTTGCCTATGATTTTTCGGAAAACTGGATGGGAACTACAGGCTGTATTGTAGCAGGAGAAGACCTGAAATTAGGGAACTTACCCTTCTAAATCTCATATGCCCGTAAAGTTTCCCATTATCACCTGTTGACTAGAGATAGAGAGGACATATGGTTCCTTACTCACCCAGGTAAAAGCATTGAGTTCAGAATGTAATCAAATTCCCACATATGGAAATGAGATAATATTCATTTAAATATTAAATGTGATATTATTTTCATAGTATCTACTATGTGCCAGGCACTCTATATTTGTTGGGACTCAGCAAAGGCTTTCTTCCTACAGTTGAACCGCTTGATGTTTGGTTGGAAATAGGGGTAACAAGATACGTTCATTTGGCCACTCACTCATTTTCATTCAGCAAATACTTTTGAGCATTTACTATATGTCAGTGATGGTTCTAGGAGCTTGGGATCCATCAGTGAATAAAAACAGATAAAAGTTCCTGCCTTCATGGATTTTACATTCTAGTAAAAGAAGATTGGCAAAAAACAATAAACATAATAAATAGCAAATAGTATGATAGGTTAGGAGTTGATCGTTGCTATGGTAAAAGTTAAAAATAGAACACGGTAAGGGGGATCAGGATTCTGGGATAGAGTAGGGCTATGGTGGCAGTGAAGGCTGCATTTTTAAATGGGGTGTTTTTTAAGGTAGGACTCACTGAAAAAGAGATGTTTGAGGCAAGGCTTGAAGGAGGTGAGGGAGTTAGATATGCAGGCATCTGAGAAAAGAGTGATCTCAGAGGGAACAACCAGTGCAAAGGCTGTAAATACAGTTACAGTTGAGTCTGATACGTGCTATGTTAGGAATTAGTATAGGGTGCTGCTCTGGGATTATAGAGCTCCTAGGGAGCCTCATCAGGTGCTCATAAAGAAGTTGGTGAATGGGGAGACGATTCAACCAGATTTACTAGCAGAGGGGTGGTAGCACACCTGCCCACGCCTCCCTACTGAGCAGCCTGATCTTTAGGCATTTTCTTAGTGGAAGCCACCTCTGTAATATAGTAATCTCATATTCTTGAGGGCTCAGCTTCCTTCCTTCAGCCTCTCCTGCTTCCTAAGTCTCATTGGAAACATGCACATGAGCTGGACCACTGAACAGCTTTTCTTCTTGCAGACACACATGACCACAATTTATACAGTGCGAATCAAATTCTTTGGCCAAGAATTTTTTCTAACATTGTTAGGAAAGTAGAAGTATTGATCAATATAAAAAATTCTGCAACTTTCATTTTTTTTGAAAACCATGACTTTCTCTGGGAATCCTTCCTGAATCTATCAAGAGAGGGCTATTTCTTCCACTCTCTGTGCCACATTGTAACCTTGTATGTGGTCTTATTCTTGTGCTTAGCAGGCTATATTTCAGTTGATTTATCTGTAGGTGTATCTTTCCTTCTAGACTTCTTGACTCATGAGAGTTAGGTGGAGTCTTACTTATCTCTGTGCCCCTTGCAAAGAGGAAAAGGTGCTCACAAAACCAGGCTAAACTGAACTGAACTAAATTCAGAACACGAACTGTCTGAACTTCAGAAAATTGCCTCATCTTGTTGGGTCTCTTGAAGTTTCCCCATCTGTAAAATGGGATTAAAATATTGTATGTCATCAACTCTAAGACTTTTAAAAATTTTTATGTCTAAAATCAAGATGTTGTTTTTCCACCATCAATGCCATCTCATAATTGAATTGGCAGAATTTTTCCTTTTTTGGTAACACATAGGGTACATCTTACAATCAAGGACAACCTAGATTCAATAAAACATGGTAGAAACTATCTCACAAGTTGTTGTGAAGGTTAGTGAATTATAGATGGAAAGCCCTCAGATCAGCACCTGGCACAAAGTAAGAAGTAAGCACTGTGTGTGTGTGTGTGTGTGTTTGCTGCTGCTGCTGTTGTGCTGTTATACATTGTAAGTCACTTGGAATCACCACATCGTTCTCTTCTCTTCTTGTACACATTTTTGCAAACACTTTTAATACTCTTTCCTCAGTGACTGTTCAAAAAGTGCTGATAGCTCAAACGCTGTGCTGCAGTCTGACTTTCACCCAGTAAGGTTCTGTTCAGTAGCTCTATTTAACTGAATAAAATGTCTGTAGAAAATGTCCCTAGCGTTTGCCAATAGTTCAGAAATTTGGAGGAAAAAACCTACAGAGATCCAGTACATTATGTTTATACTTTCAGTATTTATAGTTTATGTGAATATTATTAGTATTTTATTCCAATGGCACAATCTTTTCTTTTCTTTTCTTTTTTTTTTTTTTGTGAGATAGTCTCGCTTGGTCACCCAAGCTGGAGTGCAGTGGCACAATCATAGCTCACTACAAACTCAAACCCTGGGGCTCAAGGGATCTTTGCCCTAGCCTTCTGAGTAGCTGAGTAGTAACCATGTCCGGCTAATGTTTTTATGTTTTGTAGAAGCTAGATCTTGCTTTGTTGGCCCAGGTTAGTCTTGAAGCCCTGGGTTCAAGCAATCCTCCTGCCTTGGTCTCCCAAAGTGCTGGGATTACAGGAATGAACTACCATGCCAGGCCTATAGTCTTTAAACTTCAGCACTTAGGTTTTCAAACTGGGACATTTTTCCATGGACCTAGTGTAAGTCATCCATACATCCACTCATTAATTTACTGAACATTGATAACATGTTTGGCAACAGGATAATGGAAAATGTTTGTAAGACTTGGGAACACTTGTTTTGCTATTTACTTGCTCTGTGGCTATAGATAAGGTTCTTAAATTCTGTTTCCTACTCTGTAAATTAAAGACTAATCCTGCCTGAATAGATATTGTTTGAATTCATTGAGGTAACATATGTAAAACTCCTATATCAGGGAGGCTGGTATATAGATACATGAAAAATTACAATAATAATATGTATCAGCACAGAAACCTATGTTTCAACTCAACTTTTAAGGGATGCAATAATGATTTAGTACAAATTTGCATTTATTTTAATATTGATCTATCTAACAATATTTACCTCGTCCTTCCTCAGTGCCAGATCTGGGATTAGTGGTTCTATTGGCAATAAATACTATGGGAGCAGAAGATGTTCCATGTGGGCTGGACTGACTGGGCAATGGGCCTTGCTCTACTCCACAGTACTCTCTTTCCAGTTGGTAAAGCAATCAGAGACTGTAGGACTGCTCTGAAAATAGTCAATACAGTGTAACTTTTAGATGCCTGAAACCATGCAATCATGGCTTCAGTCATATTCAATAAATGCTCATTATGTGTCATGCATTATGTTAGGTATTTGGGGATACAGTGTGAATAAGAGAAACATGGCACTTTTGGAATTTAGAGACAAAACAGATGTAGAAGAAATAATTGCCAGTACAACACATCATAAAAAGCAGATGGGCAAGTAATCCATGAGAGTATACAGTGGAGAGAAATGGAAACTATTCTGGAGGGACCAGGTTGGGAAGGCTTCCAAGAGGAGCTGCTGTCTAATCTGAGCCCAGCAGGAGCAGCAGGGTGGGCAGAGGGAGCTGCACAGGCAGAGGCTCTGCAGTGGGAAACAGCAGGCAGCAAACCTGAAAGAAGATCAATGTCCAGGACAGTCCAAGATGAGACCAGAGGGAAGGAGAGGCCAGGTCATGGAGAATCTTGTAGATCTTATGAAGTATTCTTTCTTTTTTTAGAGTAATGGGAAGCCATTGGGGATTTTAAACAGATGTGAGATGATCAGATTTACACTGAAAACAGGTCTTTCTGGCTTTAGGGTGGGGGATGGATTGGTGAACCATAGATTGGGCAAGACAGGATGTTGAGATCCCAGGTAGTGGGGAAAGGTAATAATCCAAATGATGATGGTTTGGGTACAGTGGTGGCAATAGGACGGACAGAGGTCTCAGATATTTACTTTGGCCAATACCTATCTGTTTGTCAGTCTGTCTGTTTCTCTCACCAAAATCTATGGGCAATGTTTTCAAAATTTTATTACCAGAATATATCATTTTTTTTCTTCAAAAGGAAGCTTCTAGAAATATAAAAATAAAACATTTGATTGCAGACAGGGGAAACATAATTTCTGGTTTCTCTTCCACTCCAACTGCAGAGCATCCCTCAGGTCCCTAAGAAGAATTTTGGGTCTACTTAAATCAGGGCTTGAAAATCTTCAATCTAGTACTTAGTTCCCAAATGCTGTAAATGAAAAAAATCTTCTCTTCTTTTATTGATATCATGACATCTCTAAACCTGTTTCCAATCTCACAGCCATTTCCAATCTCACAGACATCTATTTGTTTCCAAAATGAAAGCTTGATGGCAATTCTCCTTGGAGCATTTTTAGCAAATATAACAAGTCTCCTTGAGATCACTAGAGTAATACCAGGGTGTTCCGAACTCTAATTACAGGAACTCTGCAGGATGGAACTGTGATTAGTCCTCGCAGGAGTAACCACAGCCACTCAACAGAATTCAATAGCTATTTATGGCACGTGTTTTGAGGAGAAGACTTCTTTCTGCTCAGAGGCTGTTTATATTAATAAGCAGAAGGTGGTTCCTTGGAAGAAGAGAAATCTCGTTCGAAGTTTGACACATTCATAGAGAACAAGAGAAAGTTCCCAGGAGGAAATCAATAGCACATCCAGTGAAACATGCGTATGGACTGAGGGCAATTTGACAGGTAGGGAAACATTTCTACTGAGAAGAAAAAAAGAAAGATTTCTATTTGATATATACATATTTTCAGTTTTGTCCTTTTTCTTTCTTTTTTTTTTTGAGATGGGGTTTCACTCTGTCACCCAGGCTGGAGTGCAGTGGTGCGATCGTGACTTACTGCAACCTCCACCTCCCGGGTTCAAGTGATCCTCCCATCTCAGCCTCCTGTGTAGCTGGGACCACAGGTGTGTGCCATACTGCCAGCTAATTTTTGTCTTTTTTGTAGAGATGGTGTTTTGCCATGTTGCCCAGGCTGGTCTAGAACTTTTGGACTCAAGTGATCCTCCTGTCTCAGCCTCCCAAAGTGCTGGGATTACAGGCATGAGCCACTGCACCCAGCCCGATACCATTTTTGCATGTTAGCAAAAGCTGGGCTTTGATAAGGAAGTAATTGGGAAACCTGAAGTTGGCCAATCAGCTCTGATAGAAGTGTATAAATTGGGCAGAAAAGCATGAGAGAAACTCAGTCACATTAATTATTGCTACAAAAGTCAGCATCCAGTGGAAGGCAAGCTGGGATGATGCGGGGAAGATGACTAGACAAGGAACCAGAGGTAAAAGGCATTCAGGCTGTCTAACTGACCCCTGGCCAGTGGTGCTTCAAACCAGCAAGATCCAGAATTCTAATTATAAGGCCATAATATGAAGCCATGACTGCCTTTTTCCATTCCACAATCTCAACATCCATGATTATAGCAATTGTCTGGGGACCACCTTGAAACTGGCCTATGTCCCTTTATTTGTTCTCTGTTTTCTCTTCTCACCTGGGTCCCAGTATTTCTTAGGTGTTTCTTAAGAACTCCAAATAGTGTGTTCAGTGCTGAAGGTAAAAGATGAACAAGATGGTATCTCTGCCTTCACACAATTTATGAGACTAATAGGCAAAAAAGTACTGTAAGCAAATTCTTTCTATTTGGCTTGTTAAATGCAACAATAAAAGCATGTACAATCTGTAGAGAAAAACAAGGGCAGTCTACTCTGAATGATGAGGTGATGAGATGACAGTTTCCTGTTCTGCAAGACCCCAGGCTGCTTTTGATGGTACTAGGAGTTAACCACAGAGCAAAGGGAAAATGTTCTGTAACCTAAGTTTGGAGCGATAACTTTAAAGTTGAGATCTCATCTGTCTTTAGGAATTTCTCATTACCTCCAATTTCAGCAGGGATATTTGACACAAACTGCAAAGAATTATTAATCCTCTAGGCTCTGCATCATGGCAATACACTTGGCCAGTGTGCTTCCTGTCTTGAATCAAAGGTTAGAAATCATAGATAAATGAAACCTGCAAACAGGCTTATGTTGCTTGTAAGTGTTTCATCTTTGAGTTTTAGGCATAACAGCAATTGGCAGTGGAATAATTAAGTAAAATGAATACTTGATTCTCATCAAATTTGCCAAAAAGAAAGCAGGTATTGAGTTTTGAAGAAATGCCCTACAGACTGGTAATCTGGGGTGGTGGGGAGGACGATTTCCTGTTTTACAGATGGGTGAGTGCTCTAAGGGAACTAACTTGTTGTAAAGTTAATCAAGGCAGACTGTTTGTCAAGGAAGAGGCTCATTGCCTAGGACAGATTTAGATCAATTCTGGCAGGAAGGAATATCCACAAGGGGCCTTTTTCAATTTTATTTAATCAGTTAGAGAAGATAGAGTTACCAACTCCAAGCAGGAGGAGAATATGGAATCTATAAAATAGGCAGAGAAATATGTATTCAAGTGAAGTAATTTGTCTGATAATCCACAGACATGTGGGTTTCTGTAATTTCTTGATAAAGTCATATAGTTCATAATTTCTCCAAACTGGCTCTAGTTGTAGTCCCTTACTTAGTCCAAAACCTCCCACTGGGATTTTATGTTTCTTTGCTGTTCTGTCTCTTTCACTCCTCTCAACTTTTGCTTTCAGAATCTAATACATTTAATACGTCTTCTTATTGGCTTTAAATAATTCCTTAGTGTTGTTTTGATAAAACTGTCAGAAATTTTAACAATTTTTTATTTAAAAAACTTTTATCTTATTATCTTCTGTCAATCTTTATAGACATACAACATAAAAATACATGTTATGTATTTTTTTTCAGGAAAAGATGCCTTAGTCTACCTGTTATCTGTTAGTATGGTGTTCAAGAGGAATGGAAAGTGAGGAAGGAAACTAACAGTTATTGAATGCCTGCTATTGGTTAACCACTACAATAGGCACTTTATATACCTTGGCACTGAATAATAAGAGCACTGTAAATTTGTTACCGTTCTCCCTATCGTACAAGGTTCACAGACATCAATTTCACCTAGCATGTAAGTGGGAAAGTTAGGAATTGAACCCAGATCTGTTTGTGATACGTGTCTGGACTTGCCACTGTATCTCTGCCTCTGGAGGGCATCTTTTCTCCCAGAGAGGAGGATCACATCATTAGCCCTCAGAGGTTGACTGACTAATTAAAGCTTCCACTTTCATGTTAATTTCCATTTGCCCAGCATACATGAATTAACTACCTACTTCCCATAAAAAACAGTGCTAGATGTCGTGTGTGTGTGTGTGTGTGTGTGTGTGTGTATGAGTAAAATCTGGCCCCCTCCATCAACGAGATTCTCATCTAGCACGGCAGATGAGATGTGCACAAATACAGGGCAAGACATACTGTAAAAGATGCATAAGGGAATGATGAACAACATGCTGCTGAATAAATTGAAGAAGTAATATGAATTCCAATCATGGGGAACTAGACAAGGCTTCATGGAATAGGTAGCATTTGTTGCAAGCCTAGAAGAATGAATACAAGTTGGCCAAAGAAAGATGAAAATAAAAGCATTAGAGGTTGAGGAAACAGAATGAACAAAGACATCGACTTACAAAAGAATGCACTTGGTTTAGGAAATTATGTATTGTCCAGAATCTCTGGAGTCTAGTGGGTTTGCTTGGGTGTGCAGGGGGGAAATCTGCCTGGAAAAGTAGATGGAGACCTGATCAGGGCTTTCAAATTTGTCATTCTCCATGTGAAGGGAGAATTACTCGCATAATCTTGTTGTTCCTGTTGTGTGTATCAACAGCCTTCAGGTAAATAGGAGCTTTTTATTCCTTTATGCATGAGACTCAACGAAGGTACTTTGTTTTGGATATGGTGTTAGTGGAGAAATCAAGCAGGCAGTTGGAAATGAGAATTTACACTTAGGATCAGGTTGTGGCTAGAGACAGATTTAAGTTATTGGTCCATAGCTGATCACAGAAACCATGTTTGGCCATTTATCCTTCTCTCTCAAATTAACAGAATTCCAAGTTTTAACCAGGTACATTGTCATGTAGCTAAAATACTATATTTCTTTGCATCTAACTATATCCATGAGCCTTTAATCTGACACATCAAATGTAAGCAGTAGGGGTATATGGTACTTCCAGAAAGTCTTCTTCAAAGGAAGAGGTCATATTTATCTTCCAAGCTGTTTGCTTTTAGCAAAGGACATGATGCCTGGCACTCCAGCAGCCAAATTGGATGCTAAAGACAAAGACCAAACCCTAAGAATGGCAGATAAGGGTACTGGAAGGAACCTGGAGGTCCTTGGTAAATCTGTAGAGCTGCCATACTCACCCTGAAGAGCCTACCCTGATGTTTCTTATATATGAGAAAGAAAGTAACTTCTTGTGTAAGTCACTGCTATTTTGGTATTTCTGGGCTTTTTATATGTAGTCAAACTTAATCATTACTGATATATGGTGAAATTAGAAGAAATTTTCAAGAGAGTATAATGAAAGAGAGGGGAAGGATGGGGGCTGAACTTTGCTTTTTTTTTTTTTTTTTTTTTGAGATGGAGTCTCACTTGCCCAGGCTGGAGAGCAGTGGCAGGATCTTGGCTCACTGCAGCCTCTGCCTTCTGGGTTCAAGTAATTCTCTTGCCTCAGCCTCTGGAATAGCTGGGATTACAGCTGTGCACCACCATGCCCAGCTAATTTTTGTATTTTTAGTAGAGATGGGGTTTCACCATGTTGGCCAGGCTGGTCTCAAACTCCCAACCTCAGGTGATCCTCCCACCTCAGCCTCCCAAAGTGCTGGGATTATAGGCGTGAGCCACTGCAACTGACCTGAACTTTGAAGAGTGCCTACATTTGGAGGAAAAGTACAAGAACATGGAGAGTTGAGAGTCAAAGCTAGATTAAAGGTTGATGTTGACGTGAGCTTGTGTTGGAGGAGTGGGTTGGGGATGCTGGTGGAAATTCTGTTCAGTCTAAAATGTCTGTTTCTCAAAATAAGAAATAAAGGGCTGATTATGGAGCCACTAAAAACTGGAGTGATCCAGGCTACTCCCAAGACAGAGGATTAAGTTATATATGTCCAGTTTCTGCACCTTAATTTTCCAATCTGTTAATTCATTCCATTGCTGACGTAGAATGATCAGGGATTTTCTTCCACAGGGAAGGGAAAGTCAAGAGTGGGAAAAAACTATTTCCCACCAATAAAACAGGGTCTTTGATTATAACTATACTTAAGAATAAGTCCTCTGTAAATCATTTTTTCCCCCGTGTATTAGTCCATTCTCACATTGCTATAAGGAAATATCTGAGACTGGGTAATTTATTAAGAAAAGAGAATTAATTGGCTCACAGCTCCACAGGCAGTAGAGAAAGCATGATGCTGGCATCTGCTCAGCTTCTAGGGAAACCACAGGAAACTTACAACCACAACAGAAGGAGAATGGGAAGCAGGCTCATCTTACAAGGCCAGAGCAGGAGCAAGGCATTGGGGAAGGTGCCACACACTTTTAAATAACCAAATCTTGTGATAACTCTGTGAGAACAGCACCAAGAGCATTGTGCTAAACCATTCACAAGAAACCGCCCCCATGATCCAATCACCTCCTACCAGGCCCCACCTCCAACATTGGGGGTTACAATTCAACATGAGATTTGGGTGGGGACACAGAGCCAAACTATATTACCCTGCATCTGACACCATACGTGAATACCCCTTCTTTGTTCTAGCAGAGGCTATTTGGAGGACAAAACCCACCCATCCATGACTCAGAGGAGTTAGTGGTGAGCTATTTATTTCCTGCTCCCTGTCTCTTGTGCTCTACCTGTGCATGCTGCATCCCATGGACCTTCAGATCCTGGCACTAGCAGTCATTTGTAAGGAGACTGCAAGTAAAGAGTCTCTGTAAGTTCTGCAAGTGAAAAGTAATTTTGGTTTTCCTTAAAGATCATAGACTCTATTATTTGTACTATAGCTTAGTGGAAAGAGTTTTCCAGAGGCTCCAGTCTGTTTGTTAATTATTATTTTTAAGAATCACATACAATGCTGAAAGTTGTTGACAAAGCACCTTCACCTGTGTTATTTAGTCCTTGTGGTAATCCTTTGGAATAAGCAACGTTATTCCCTTTGATTTACACTGAGACCTAAAGAAGATGATGAAGAGAAGGTAGATTACAAAGATAATAATATAAATAGCTATCATTTACTGAATTACTAATAAGTACCAGGTAGGGCAGTAGGAACATAATATTTTTCTAACATAAACAATAATCCTGCAAAGTTTGACTTAGTATTTCTTTTTTTTTTTTGAGATGGAGTCTTGCTCTGTCACCAGGCTGGAGTGCAGTGGCACAATCTTGGCTTACTGCAACCTTCACCTCCCGGGTTCAAGCAATTCTCCTGCTTCAGCCTCCCGAGTAGCTGGGATTACAGGTGCCCGCCACCATGCCCAGCTAATTTTTGTATTTTTAGTAGAGACAGCGTTTCACCATGTTGGCCAGGTTGGTCTCGATCTCTTGACCTTGTGATCTGCCCGCCTCAGCCTCCCAAAGTGCTGGGATTACATGCGTGAGCCACCGTGCCTGGCCTTAGTATTCCTATTCTGTAGATAATAAAACTGTGATTGTAAGAGTTAAAGTGACTCTTTATATACACTCTTATATAGTTAAAGTGACTCTTTAACTCTTAGAATCAACACAAGCTTTACATTAATTGAACATGACACTAAGGGAGCATCTGTGGTGCACTGAGACTCACCCCTTGCAGCATTTTGATTCGCATAAATGTCATAACTGACCTTGTGATGCCCCGGGGGGGGGTACCATTTACCCCTGACCACCTTGGGGAGTTGTTAGATGGTGATGATCCTAGTACAGGCACTCAGTTCATTGAGACTCTGGAAAGAAGTCTGAGATAGAAATACAAGGCTAAAATTGGTAATCATTATTAAGGCTTTTATTTGAATAATGAGAAGAATAAAGAACAGGGAAAATGGTTGGATTTTATTAGTTTATTTTTATTATTATGCCAGTAGAATTTATATTGTTTCTAAGCAAATAGGTACATATCAGTACAATCTGTGTTTTCAGTATATTGAAAAAATACATAGCTAAGGAAAATATGATAACTTGGTGACGTTGAAGTAGGTTTTTTCTATAAAATTTTGTTGTTCTTTCATGTTACTTTTTATTCTAATTAGAAATCAAGGATAAACTAATATGGAACAAATATGGATGGCAAACTCCACTTCTTTACATTTCTTGAGCACCTTACCAATCTGCATCTGGTCTTTAAGATTTCCCTAGTAGGTTGTTCTCTGCACATGGGGAGTTAGCAGTAATGTTTCTGTTTTTGTTTCCCTAATTCTTTTTTTTTTTTTTTTTTTTTGAGACAGAGTCTTGCTCAGTTGCCCAGGCTGGAGTGCAGTGGCTCGATTTCTGCTCACTGTAAGCTCCACCTCCTGGGTTCATGCCATTCTCCTGCCTCAGCCTCCCGAGTAGCTGGGACTACAGGTGCCCGCCACCGTGCCCAGCTAATTTTTTTGTACTTTTTTAGTAGAGACAGGGTTTCACCATGTTAGCCAGGATGGTCGCGATCTCCTGACCTCATGATCCGCCCGCCTTGGCCTCCCAAAGTGCTGGGATTACAGGCGTAAGCCACCGTGCCCAGCCTCCCTGATTCTTTACTACTGGCTTTAATTTTGAAACTTCTAAATTAAACGTTCTTTGATCATCCCCTTACTGAAGGAGTGAAGGGTCTTATAAATAAAATCCACAGGACTTTGGGATGGTTCTGACATGGTTTCTTAATAAAGAAAAGTCATTGGAAGTGTTAACATAGCTGCAGGTGAGGGTTTTGGAAGCTCATGCTTCACCTTACCTGCCCTCTATATTCTAAAAGTTGCAGAAGTAAATTCTAAAACACAACTTTCTGTAAAACTTAATGATGGGACTGAAGAGTACAATCGTGTTAAAAGCTACTTTTATATAGCAACTACTAGGTGCTGCGTCCTCTGCTAAGTACTTCACAGGCATTATCTTGAGTTCTCAAGGGAGAATTCAAGAATCCTACAATGTAGTGGGGTGAAAAAAAATCCTTATTTTATAGGTGAGGAAATTAAAGCCTAGAGAGGTGTTACCCAAGATTCATCTAATTAAAAATGCGAGCTTATCTTACAGAGTTATTGTGAGGACTAAATGAGACTGTATTTATTTACCAAATGTTTGGCATGGTATAGGGTTGCTGTTTAAATAATGTTCATCTTATTTCAATGTCTCTTTCATATTAGTCTCAAGTACTTCACTGTCTTCGTAGCATTTGGGTTCTTGAAATACTTCTGTCTGACAGAAAACTGACAGTGATATTATCCATTGTTTTGATTTATTTTTTATCAAATAGCAGATAATTAGACTGTTGGCCAGAATTTTTCAATTGCTCACCATGGGCCTGTTCCAATATATTATTGGAAATCAGTAATATAAACCTAATTTTTCATGTGTTTTTTTTGTTTTCTATGATAAAATCATTGGTGGGAATGTTTATGTTGGATATAATAAATTTGAAACATATGAATATCCTCTTGTGACAAGGTAAGGTATTAGTTAGGGATTCTTTTTTAACTTCCACCCAATTACTTATTTTAGAAAAATGTTAAATTCATTAGATGAAAATTGAAAATATTCACAAGTTTCCTAAGATACCATAGACAGGAGCACGATACAGTGCACTGGAATGGGGGAGTCAGGAGCCCTAGATCTCAGTCTTGCCTCTGTCCCTGACTAGCTGGTGGCCTTGCTTAAGACACTCATCCCCTCACTGCTTCACAAGGTTGCTACCTGTAAATTGGATATTTCACTCCAGGATCTAAGTTTCATTTTCTGTTTAACTGTTCATAATAACCCAAAATTCCTTAGGGGAAATTCTGCTGCTTTGGCAGGGAACATATGGGGATACAAAGGAAAAAATTCTGGCATCTATGTTTTTGGGGTTTACTGAGGGATCTAACCCTCCATCCACTGATAAAATTCTTTTAAGAAAGTTATATGAGTGAATGATTGTTTGAATTTATTATTAGTGGGTTATCTACTTGTTTAGAGAAGATTGATAATCTTGCAACAAGGATTAAATAAAATTGTTCCATCTCTCATAATGTCTTATAATGCCTCCCCATTTGTCATCATCATGATCATTATGCTGGTCAAGACAAAAAGTTAATCAGCCACAAACAAACATAAGAAGAATTTCTTTTTTTTCTGCACTGATTGGATCAAGGAAGGGGATTTGCAAGTACCTTTTAGTCAAAGAACTTCATTCCAAGTTGCCATTGCACTTCATGCATGACCTAATCCAAACAAGTTACATAACTGTATTATAATCATGCAGTTCTTTATCTGTTTCCCTCACTGGACTGTGATCTCCTTCAGGGCAGGCACCTATCTTAATGACTGTCATGTTGCCATTCACTAGCATAGTTCCTGGTACAATCCCTCATGATAAGATAATTATATTTCTATAATTTGACTTTAAGACTACAAATCCAAAGGCCACCTCAGTACTCTGATACCGAGTACTGAGATTATATTAAGACGATTGTGCTGGAGAATCCGTTCCAACCACAATCTGAAGCTCCCAGAAGGGTGGATATCTGCACCCTTAACTCACACCTCAAACTGTTCACTCAGCAAACAAAGCAAAAACAATATATCTTCTCTTCTTCCTACTTCACTACCTTTAGAGTTATGTAAAACACTTTAATTTGCACCAGAACACTGGGGAAAGAGAAAAAGGCAGCCAGGATAATATAACAGTATCTTTATGAAGTCCTTGTGCAGTTTTAAAACGTCAGTAAGTTGAATTGAGAACATGGTAGAGGCAACCTACAAATCATATTTGAAAGCAAACTGAATTTTCTCAGAACTGCCAGAAATTTCTATTCAGTGCAGAGTACACAGTGAAATTTTTCCCAGAGTATGTTTTATCAAATAATTATTTAAATGTTGGATTAATCAATGTTGAATTGGTTTGTTTTCTACAGGGCCATCAGAGATTTCAATGCACTGTCAATCTACAAGAAGGGTATATGATATGCAATTGTTTCACAAACACTGTAACAAACGATCTTGAAGAGGACATCTTAGGATGCTCTGAGTTACTCCAACTTAGACATTTCACAGGTAGGAGAACTATTGAATGGTGCTGCAAGGTAAAGACACTTATTCAAGAATATTTCAATAACTGTACTTAGTACAAAGCCAGGACTGAATTTAGGTAGTCTGGTTCCCAGTCCAGAAGAGTGTACCTGTTTTCTGTATGCCATATTGCAGGCCCCCACTTGCCAATGAGAGAGTTTCTGCAATAGCAACATCATCCCTTCTGTTTCATGAAGTCCTATTGGTTGGATTAATAAATAATGGCATTTTCAGGGCAGTGGGTTGCACCCACTAAGATATTTTTGATTTCTAGTACAAAATGACTTTCCTAGAAATATAATTTCCCAGAGGAAGGGTACACAAGAAATGTGTGGCTTAAAATTCACCTTTTAGTCACTGTATAAAAGTTGAAGGATAACTGCTCAGTTATTACACGGGAGCAGCTGGTGAAAAACCACAGGCCCAGTGATGATAGATACTGGACATAGAGGAATGAGATCCATTTTCCTAATAGGTCAGCAGCTTTTTGTTCTATCTGTGGGTGCCTGTCCTGAAGCCTGTGCTCCCCCTGAATTCCCTCCTTTCTGCCCATCTAATCCCAATCACATTTTCACATTGGACCCACTAAGTCTTTTCTGGCAATTTCATTCCTTTTCCCCTGCCCTCTGCATTACTTTGTGATCTCATTTGGTCTAAATGTCATGTGATGGAATTGGAAGAGCCAAGTAGGCTAGACTTAAATTCTGACTCTGTCTACACTCGACCACCTAGAAAACCTCATAGAGTTCCTGTAAAGATTTAAATACACCTACCACACAATTATATATAGTATTTAACATAGTGTCTAGCACAAAAGTGTTAAAGAAATAATTCTCTTTCTCTCTAATTGTTGTTTATATAGTAGACCAATTTGCCCAATTAGATAAAAGCTAAGGGCAGAGGGCATGGTGTGTGTGTGTGTCTGTGTGTATCCTCACAATGCTAGAAACATTCTTTCATTCAAAAACAATCTGTTAAATGCCTCACAGTAGCAGAACATCTCACAGTAGGAGTTTGCAATTTATTTTATGGTAAAGCTTATATGAGAGTAAATAAAATACTGTATGCAAATTTCTGAAAACAGTGCCTAAACAACTAGTAAGTGCTATTATGATCACTAGAAAGTACAAAAATTTATTTTAGTGCTGTGATAATACTTGGGATGAGCTATTTACCCTATCTTGACTCCGTCTCATGGGGTAATGATTTTGGCACAGGAACAGTTAATCCAGTTGAAAATCATCACCTCCTAGAAATGGAAACAGAGACATAAACAGGAAGGAGCCATCTAATTCTTAAGTTTCAGGTGACTCGTTGAAAGCCTGGAGTAAACAGGGATGACAAAGCTCAGCATTCTCAACCTCAGAAGGGTGGCACAAGGATGAGTCATATCTAAGCAGATTCCAAAGTATAATATTTTCTGGACTTCGCCAAGTCATGTTTTCTTTGCAAAGGCTTCATGGACTTAAAACTAAACTGCTTATAAAAGCCCCTTTTTAGTCTACATTTAAGGCTACTGTTTTACAGAAATAGCAATAGAATAAAAAAGTTGGAGAAAGAATTGGAAGATTGGGAACCTGATTTTGCCTCTACCATGTACTCACGGGAAGATGTTGGCCTTTCTCTGTCTTTGTTTTCCCAACTATAAAATGTTACTTTATCCAGAGAACATTAAGTATTTTATATGTGCTAAGTATTTACTGTTTTAGGTGGTGGGGTGCTGGACATAAAAAAGGTAAGTAAGGCAGAGTCTAGTGGGAAAGAGAAAATTAATTTGATAATTGTAATTCAGCAACTAGTGCTAAAGGCGTAGATTGCAACAGAGGACTTAATCCCAAGAAGAAAGAGTTCAGGGAAACCTCCTTCAGGACCTGGAGCACAGTCTGTCTGGGTAGGCTGTCATAAGTACAGTGAAGATGGCAGCTGCATGCCGAGTGAGTTGCATTACAAGGTATAGAGACCTGAGACCACCTTGACAAATGTAGAAACTGCAAGGAATTCAGTCCAGCTAGATATGGCTAGATAAAGATCATACAAAGCAATAGAGTTGAGAATGTCAAGAACTGAAGAATTGAAGAGAAGCAGTAAAGACTAGATTAGAGAGTGTTTTGTGTATCCTGCTACAGGAAATGAGGGACTCTTTCCCTCCATATGCATATATATGTAAATAAGGTGTATGATCTTATATATGTAAATAAGGTGTCTGTAAGGACACAGACAGGTAAGGATTTTCAAGGATCATTCTGACTGTGGTATGATTGGCTTGGCAGGTGGCAGAGAACAAAAGCAAGAAAAACTATTAGGATGCTGTTGCAGGAGGACACAAGTAATGATGAGTGTCTGAGCTAAGGTAGTAGCCATGGGGATGAGTATTTGAGAGCTTTTAAGGAGGCAGAATCAACAGAGTTAAGTGAATTATTGAATGAGGATAGGAAGAGAAAGGGAAGTATCGAAAGGGAAGTATCAGGGATGATGTTGAGGATTTGGGCTAAGGTAATGGATGGAAAGTGTTGTCATTCCTCCAGACAAAGTGACATAGAAACTTGGCTGGGAGAGATTTGCAAAGGGTGAGCATGAGGTACCTAGGGCACATACAAATTAAGAAGTCCAGTAACAGTGGGATGGATATCAGGAGCTCAGGAGAGAGGTTTGGGATGGAACTACCAAATTAGGTCGAAATTAAAGCTAATGGAAATCATTCAGTGAACTGAGATTGCCCTTAGAGATTAAAGTAAGGAAAAAAGCTGAAGGTAAAACCCCAGAGATAACAACATTTTAGAGGAAGAGGGAAGAGTCATCCAAAGAACTATGGATGAGAGTGGGCAGACACATGAAGACAACCAGAGGAAAATGTCACAGAATGCAGCGGAGGAGGAAGATTCAAAATGTGATAATGGTCAGTGGTGAGACAATACAGGAGTCCAAGAAGCTTGAAAAATGTCCAATAGATAATTCTATCTCTCATCCCCTCCCAGGTTGTCTTGAGTTCAGAAAAGATCACGGAAGGAAAAGGCTTTGTAAAATCGCATTCACATCTGTGATTCATTATTATTTCTTGTCTGTTGACCTATCCACAGTGCTGCGCTATCAGAGGACTTAAGATGTTTAAGCCGAAGCCCTACTTCCATAATCATTTACTTTCCTGTTTCTTCGATTTATTAATGAGAAATCAAATCAGAAAGAGTTAAATTACTTATCACTGTCTCAAAGGAATAATGTTGGTTTTCACAACATCCCAGTTTCAGGTACACCATCAGAGTCATTCAGAGATCTGAAGTACAGATTTTTCCTTCTTTGGATGGTAGTATTCCTGAAATATCATTAATAAATTCATTTTAAAAATCTGTTTTAGGTCCAGAAAAGTAGGTTGCTATTGAAAGCTTTATGCTCTGTTTTTTTAATTCTGAATTTGATATGTTTAACAATTAAATACATCTAAATTCTTAAGACAGTCTCTGAAGGCCATTATAAATCACAGTGCTATTTCTTTCTGACAATTATGTCAGTAAGCTCATGTCAGGGGGCATATAACAGGCAGAATGGCACAGAAAAATGGAAAGAGTACAGATTAAGAATCAGAATAAAAATCTTAATAATAGCAGCCATCTTATTGAATTTTTTGCTGTATGTCAAGTCCTTTACATATATTATCTCCTTTTTTCTCTTCAACATTTTAATCCTCATTTTACAGATGAGGAAATTGAAGATCAGAGTGGTGAAGTGACTTTAGGTTATACAAAAGGCTCTGGCTAAGAAGCTGATCTGGGATGCAAACCCAGGACTGTTATGTAATGATTGTTCCAGGATATGATGCCAATGTAGGGGGCAGAGAGAGTCAAACCCAGGGAGAGTTTCTCTTATCCTTGTAAGTCAGGCAGTGAAGAGGGGAGAATGGGGATTTTGAGTTAAAAGAGGACATGTCACACAACAAAGATGAAAACACTGCCTAGACAGGGGGCTGGTTAACAAAGCAGGGCATTAGGAAGATCTCTGCCATGGCAGGGGCCATGTGGAGAGACTCAGAAAGCCAGTCAGAAAAATTCATCCCATCTGAAAAATTCTTCAAGCTGCAGCAGAACTGGGACATCTGTTTAAACAGGACAGCTCCATGGGACTAGCTTCATGAGGACATGTTGAATGAGAGTCAGACTTTCCATCACGCTCCCCCATGAAAAGAGAGAATGAGCTAAGCTTATCTGCCTTGTCTATAAAAAAGAAGTTAAACCTATGGCTGGTCACTTCATGCACTTAGCAGTGTCTGGGACATGGTATCTACTTCCTATCCAGTTGTTACTATTATTCTAAATGTCTATCACTGTCAAGCACACTAGTTATGGGTCCCATCAATCTAGCACCTTAAACATGTACCCCCTCAAACTCATATGCCGATTACGAGAGTCTACTGGGGGGGGGGCATCAAAACTCTGCAACCAAAGTTCACAGGTAAAACTCTGAGACCTCTGGTGTTTATTAATGTACAGAATAGGGATGAAAATTCTTGTTAGTTCGCAGGATCCGTGTGAAGAATTTAAAGAAATAATGTAAGCACCCTGTAAACTGCAAATGACTATCCAAATGTGAAGGAATATCATTACTGTTATTACTATTACTGGTTATTACTATTTTTAGAATACTCAGGAAAACACATATTCTCATCAAAAGACTTTTCTTAATAGTTTAGATCAATTTCCTTAATCATTTTATTCTGAAGAACTTCAGGTAAATAGTAATGGAGGAAAAGGGTATGGGGATCTATGCTTAGGTTAAATGACAGATGAGTTACTATAGTTATTTATTTATTTATTGAAGTGGAGTTTTGCTCTTGTTGCCCAGGCTGGAGGGCAGTGGCCCAATCTTAGTTCACTACAACCTCCAACTCCTGGGTTCAAGCAATTCTTCTGTCTCAACCTCCCAAGTAGCTGGGATTACAGGCATGCGCCACCACGCCCGGATAATTTTGTATTTTTAATAGAGACAGGGTTTCACCATGTTGGTCAGGCTGGTCTTGAACTCCTGACTTCAGGTGATCCACCCGCCTTGGCCTCCCAAAGTGCTGGGCTTATAGGCATGAGCCACCAAGCCTGGCTATTTACTATATTTAAATAAATATTTATGGTTTTTTTCTTTTTGAAATAAATTTGTTTTGTTTATTCAAGTACTTTAACTCAAGCAACTTAACAAATGTTTATTAAATCAAGATACCATGCAAGAGGCTAAAGAATAATATATTAAGAACACCGGAACTTAAAAATAAAAAAAAAAATCTGGCCTGAATTCTACCTCCTCCACTTATGAACTTTCAAACCTTTTCTAGCAAAGGTTGTCCATCGCTGTTAAGATGACCTTGAACACTTTACATGACTTTCTGAGCCTCTTTTTCCTCATTAAAACAGAGATTGCATCACCCACTCTGCTTACTCACAAGGAATTTGTGAGGATTAAATTAAAATTAAATAATGACTATGCAGATAAAAGTACTGTTATTCAGCAGAAGAGAGGCATGTGCATTAATAAGCATGATGATAGTTTATTATATATAGTGAGAAATATTACTGATGAGCGGACTGAAGCTGTTCATTGCATATTCTCTCTGTAGGAAATTCTAAATGGAAAGCTGATTATAGTCAGAAAAATGCCAGAGATTGGTATGGGATCAAAGTTGAATTTTAATGGCTAATGTCAACATCATTGTCTGTCTGATGTGTTGATCTTAATATATTCATATTTCATGTTTATCTTTTATTGATATCAAACACTCATTTAAAAAATCATATTTCTAAAGTATATATAATAATATGGAGAAATGATCACAATATAATGCTAACTAAAAGAAGACAGAACTCTCTGTATGGTGTGATTCTAATTTTGTTTTACATATATATAAAGATACAAATCATATATACTAAAAGAATAATGTTTCCTTTGCAGTGGTGGAATTATGAGTGGGTTATCTTTGGTTTTATATTTTTCTGTATCCTCCTAATTTTATATAGTAAACATTTTTTAATGTTAAAAATGTTTAAAATAAAGAATCTTAGAACCTTCACTCCAACTTACTATAATTTATTATTTTGCATTTTTGTTTTATATTTGAAAAGCATACACCCTTTGGGCTTTGAAGTCATCTATTACAGACAAGTATTAAGGACTTTGTGGGGTATGGCAAATAGAAACGGGAATGTGAGAAGTTAAGATACAGGTGGGAAGATTAGGAGTGTGAGTCAGTGATAAGGGACATAATCTGACTAGCTGTGTAACTCTTAAATTTTGAGAAAAGGAAGGTTAGAAATGGACAGAAAGTCACAAAGCTAGAAAACAAGGTAGAATATCTTACGTTTCGGGGTCAGTGATAAAACCTAGGAGCTTCTAAGAAAAAAGTAAGATGATACAGACAGGTAGTAGACCTATCTCCCCCTACTCAAGGCAATTGAATACTCAGTACAGTACCCCAGAAAGCTACATGAGCGGTGAGGATGTAAGGCCATCCAAAATCAGAAGGTCTATAGAAAACTCTAGTCTCAGACTCAACCACTGAAGGAATGCCTTTTACCATGCATAATGGCCAGCTATGCAGCTTCTGCTGAAGCATCTGCTTAGGTGGAGAGGCAGCTCACTCCTTAGTGAGGCAACTCAACTCTTTCTTTGTTGGATGGGTCTCTTGGTTATACAAGAGTCCTTTCTTACTCTGAATGAATTCCTTAATTCATTACAGAGAATAAGTTCACTCCCTCTTCTGCCTGATAAGCATCTAAATAATGATAGTGACACTAAGGACTTGAACCTGACTCTTCTAATTTCAAAAGACTACCCCCGCCCCATCACTTTACAATATCATTAAGCTTTCTGGTTAATTGGAATTATTCTGCCAGATTAAATGTTTCATGTGCCATTTAGTTTTTTAGTAGCTTTTAATGATTTGAAAACAATATGCTTTTTTACTCCTTTTTTTCCCAACTAATTGATATGTTGGTCTAACCTAATTAATAAATCTTTTGGTTTATTTACTTTAGGAGTAAAAAATATGCCCGATTCACATGATCAGAATCAATTTACGACTAAATAAATTATGAAGTTATGTAACATGTGATTTATCCCATCAAAATGATTACGAAAGAGCAATTCCAAAATGGTGATTATAGTCTCCAACTGAAGTCAGATTCCAGTCTTAGTCATCTCTATGTCATCAGTTAGGCATACAAATGCTCAAATTACCACTAATATAAGAGATGTGGCTGTAAGTGTCTTAGTACTGAGTTCATTTGCAGAGGAATATAATTACATATTTGGCATAAATACAATCCAGAGACTGTTCAGAACTCTCTTCTTTCTCATATCAAAGTCTATTTACTACTAAAATGATTCTGATGAATAACACAACCTTATTCTTTTATAGAACAGACTAACAATACACTGCCCTGTCCCAGAAAAACACAAAAATCATTACCTTCATTTCTAGGAACATAAACTTTGGAAGCCTAAGGAAAATCTAACCTAATAAAGGTAACATTTTAATGAGAAGAGTAGATAATTGTCAAAAATTGGGCATTTTATTATTTATTTTCATTTTAGCATCACCTTTTGCTAAAATGTAGGAAACTTTTATTTATACTAAGCAAACTGAGCCCTGGTATTATGTATCACTGGGTGCATTTGAATGAACAACAGGTAAGTTTGTCCCCCAATACAGGATAACTATATATGGTTCAGTCCTGGAGAAGCATAATTAACTTTACAACAGTGCTTCGAGGTAGTACAACACATTGGAAAGAGCAAGATTTGATATGGATAGATTTGGATTGAATTCTAGCTTTATTCTGTATTGAGTTGGTGAACTTTTGAGTCTCATGTTTTTCATATGTAAAATAGTTAAAACCTTCTCATGTGGTTGTTGTAATGATTAAATGGGGTAATCTATAAAAGCATTTTTCAGAGCCTGGCACATAATAAGCATGTTAGACATGTTAATTTTCTTATTCTAAACTCTGTGATTAATCCTAGAGAAGCCCTCCCCTCACCACATTCTTTTGCAGGCACAAAGTTGTGAAACTGGAGATGGGAAAAGGTGCAGAGTCCCTTGAAGCCAAAAGTGAAGCTCAAATGACAGTATCTGTCTTTTGCAGAAATAGCTGTTATATCAGCACATATTGATTTTAAAGATGATGTAGACATACTTCAGTCAATCAATTTAAATTTCCTTTACGGGTAATACAGGGGAGTATAAAAGATATTCTTATATTATGTAGGGACTAAACTTATCCCAATTATATCTGATAAATAAAACTACAAAAATACAAATATTGCATATAAGACAGTATTTTTTAAGGTTGGAAATGAATGTATAAGGATATACAACATAGTCATTTTCTGATTTTTTAAAAAGCTTTTTAAAGTTTTTATGTGCTGTGATCTGATCATTTCTCAAGTCACCTTTGTAAGTGCCTGTTTTCTGATGGCCTCTATACACTGTCATTCTGACCTGAACAAGCAGAACAATTAAAGTATTATTAGGTTCACTCTATACTGAGCTGAACCAAACTCTTGTGATTCCAAAGCTGCAGGATGAGCTGCTACCTCTGCCATAACTAGAAGGTGAGTAATCAAGAACCTTCCATCAGAACTGTTGTTTCCAAGAATGTACACTCCTTGTTTCCAGGGATCAGGACGTTGCCTAAAATGATTGGATCCAGGGACATGATACAGTTCCTATGTCAGCACAGCTAAAAAGTAGATGCCCTAGGCACAACCACTTGGCACTTGTGAAATTATTGACTAGACTAAAGAAAAGAATGGAGATTCTGATAGCACAGCTCAGAAAAACCCAACACATCTTACAACCACTGTGTATGCCAGAAAAAAGTAGCAGATGAAAAGGAAGTACAATTTCTAACTCATTTCCATATTCTAAGACTTGCCTAAGTAAGTTTGATTAGCTGAACCTAAATTACATCTGATAACCTAGAGACATGGCATCTGCAAGGGTATATGAGATAGGTAGTGAGCAGCTTTCATCTTTAAAGATGTAAGAAGGAACTTCAATTTCTATGCAAGATGGAATGAGAGAAATCAGCTTTAACCCCCTGCTTCAAACAACCAAAAGTAAATAAAATCAGACAAACTATAGGGAATAATGATTTCCCAGACACCAGACATCAGACAATGAAGGACAAGAATCTTTAGTAGATGGGAAACAAGTGAGGTAACTGCCTCAGCTTTCTGCCTTGACAGAGTCTCCAGGCCATCAAGCAGGGAGAAAGAACCCAGGAGAATCCTGGCAGACTCTCTTAGTTGAAGACATGGAACTGAGAATCTGAAGAGATCAACATGGCTAGAGTTTGCAGAAAAGAGTATCAGAAGAGAGCTGCACAGAAAGAAAATTCTGGAAATATGCTGAGAACCACTCTTGAGTATTTAGCAGAGTACTGATTGGCATCTGTGTGCATGAAGAAACTACAAGAGGCCAGAGAAAGAACCATTTTGAAGGATGAGTAGGATCAATACTTGGCATTTGTAAAGGGCTGAGATCAGTGCTGGTTCTCACCAGCTAAACTAGAAAACTTCACAATTCATGGAGCATTAAGTAGTATACTCAGAAAAGTCTTGCTTCAGTAGTAAAGCATAATTACCCCTAAATGCTGCCCTCCCCTCTAAAAAAATTTAAAAGCAAAACTTGAAGAGATCAGCAAAACTTGAAAAGATAAGTTCCATGATACATTTCAATATTTACACAAATGCAAAAATATCTGGCGCCAATAAAGTAAAATTCACCATGTCTGGCATTTAGTCAAAGATTACCAGGCATGAAAAGAAGCAGAACAGTATGACCAACAATGGGAGAAAAAAGTAACCAATCAAAACGAACCCATAACTGACACAAATGTTAGAAGTGCCAGAAAAGAACATTAAAACAATTCTATAATTGTATTGCAGATGGTCAACAAGTTAAATAGGGACATGAAACATATAAAAAAAATCCAAATTAAACTTGTAGGCATAAAAACTACAATGTTGAAAATGAAAAATATGCTGAATAGAATTAAAGGCAAATTAAACACTGCCTAAAATATTAATGAACATAAAATACATAGCAATAGAAACTAACCAAGTTAGTTACTAACCAACTAACCAAACTAACCGTGAAAAAATAATTCTAAAGAATGACAAGAGTATCAACAAACTGTGAGACACCCTCAAGTAGACTAATAGACATCTAATTGGAGTTTCCAAAGTGTAGGAAGAGTGAGAAGGAAAGGAAAAATAATTGAAGGAATCATGACCAATAATTTTCCAAATTTTATTGAAAACTATGACTATTTTAATCCAAGAAGCTTAATACCACAGAAGCACAAGAAACATAAAGAGAAATATACCAAGACACATCATAATCAAAGAGCTTAGTAGCACTAATAAAAAGAAAAAATGTGTTTATGCCAGGAAAAAGATGCCTCATGCAAAGAGAATAAGGAAGACAAGGATGACAAGGGGCTTCTCATCAGAAACAACATGGGTAAGAAAACAGTGAAGGCAGCATCTTTAACGTTACCTGCGCTGTAAGAGTCAACTTAAAATTCTACATCCAGATAAAATATCTTTCAAAAATAAAGGCAAAATAAAGATTTTTTTCAAACATAAAATGCTGAAAGAATTCATTAGTAGCAGATGTGCACTTAAAGAACTAGTGAAGGAAGTACTCCAGGCAGAAGTGAAATGACACCTAATGGAAGTCTGGATATATATAAAGGAAGTACCCTGGGAATGGTAACTATGTGGATGAATACCTAAGCCTTTTCCTCGTTATTTAAACTTCTTTAAAACAATTGTCCACTGTGATGGTTAATACTGAGTGTCAACTTGATTGGATTGAAGGGTACAAAGTATTGATACTGGGTACGTCTTGGAGGGTGCTGCCAAAGGAGATTAACATTTGAGTCAGTGGGGTGGGGAAGGCAGATCCACCCTTAATCTGGTAGGCACAATCTAATCAGCTGCCAGCGAATATAAAGCAGGCAGAAAAACATGAAAAGGAGAGACTGGCCTAGCCTCCCAGCCTACATCTTTCTCCCATGCTGGATGCTTCCTGCCCTCGAACATCGGACTCCAAGTTCTTCAGTTTTGGGACTTGGACTGGCTCTCCTTGCTCCTCAGCTCGCAGACACCCTATTGTGGGACCTTGTGATAGTGTAAGTTAATACTTAATAAACAATAGAATATATATATATCTTATTAGTTCTAATAGGATATATATATGATAGTTTATATATATAGGAACTAATAGGATATATATATATATAATAGGATATATTTTATATATATATATATTAGGGTTCCCTAGAGGGACAGAACTAATAGAATATATATATATCCTATTTATAATAGGATATATATATTATAACATATATATGTTATTTATAATAGGATATATATTATATAATATCCTATAATAAATAGGATATTATAAATAATTATTAAATTAAAAATATTAAAAATATTAAATATGTTATATTTTTATATATTTATTTATATTTTATATATGATATAAATACAAAATATTAAGTATATATTATATAAATATATTATATAATTATAAATATATAATTATTATATTATAAATATATTATATAATTATAAATATATAATTATTATATTATAAATATATATAAATATAAATGGAAGCTTATATATTTATAATTATATATAATATATATTTAATATTTTCTATTTATATTATATATAAATATATAAATAAATATATATAATACATTCACTTAACCTGAAATACTAACAATGTGTCATGGGGTTTATTTTGTGTGTGTGTGTGTGTGTGTGTGTGTCTGTCTGTGTTTATATATATATATATATAGACACACACTATATCATATAAAATATATGACAATACCACAAAAACCAGAAGGAAGAAAACTATACTTTGTAAGTTTCTAATGCTGTACACAAAGCATTATAATATTGATAGTTATGCTAGAATGGGATAAGTTAAACATGTACACTACAAACCCTAAAGTAACCACTAATATAACAACAACATCTGGAGAGTTATAGCTAATAAATCAACAAATGAGATAAAATGGAGTTATAACAATTATCCAGTAAAACCTCCAAATGGACATGCAAAGAGAAAAAAAGAGAATGGAGAACAGTACCAAGATGATTAGACTTAAACCTAATGACACCAACAACCATGTCAACTGTAAAAACTTCAAGGCACTCCAATTAAAAGGCAGCACTTGTTAGACCGGATAAAAAAGTAAGATCCAACTATATAGTGTTTATAAGAAATACACTTTAAATTCAAAGGTACAACTAGGTTAAAATTAAAGAGATGGAAAAAATATATACCATAGTGACACTAGTCAAAAGAAAGTTGGAATGACTGCATTAATATATATAAAAAGCAGATTTCAGAGCAAAGAATATTATGAGCAATGATGAAGCCCCAAATTTATCCAGAGGATATAAAAAGCCTAAATCTTTATTCATGTAATAACAGCTTCAAAATACATGAAACAAAAATGTGAACATTACCAACTTGACTTAATTAGCATTTATAGACTATTTTACCGATCAACAATATATTCTTTTCAAGTGCATATGAAACATTTACCAACAAAGATTATTATATTCTGGGTCATAAAACAAGTCTTAAGGATTCCAGTCATACAAAGAATGTTCTCAGACCACACAGACAGTGAGTGATAGAATTGAGCATTCAAGGCCTGCCTAGTATAGAATATTTGCTTCCCCACCATGTTTTCCTCCTTGTTGCTTTACATGTGTTTGGATTTTTCTCTGATATATGTGGCTCTGGGCTTCTTTAATTGCCTCAACAATAACAACTCCCTGGTAGGGAAGAGGCTTCCACTACCCTCTTCCACAAAACTCCAGGAATAAACACTTTCTTCACAATCAGTCAACTGAAGCAATGTGTTGTGGTAAGCAAAATTCTTAATGTAAGAAGATATTTGGACTTTGAGAGAGTAAATATCTTGGCAAATAAAATGTCACATTTATTCTACACATTAATTTCAAGTATGAAAATCACTCCACTCTAGAAGCTGATGCAATTATATCATATTATGCTCTATTTTCTCAGCTGTTCTTATTTGCTATTTGGTGTTTAAAAAACTACCTCTTTCTCACATGGTCCATGCCTTAGACTACGTAGCTATGGCAATTTTGTTTCTGGCCAAACCAGCATAATGGATATTGCCACATTTCTGTGACTGTATCTAGTTTTGGACCAAAAACTAAAGACAGAATTAATGCAAATTATGTGCAGATTTTGTAGATGTTTATTTTACTTGTGGTATTATGCCTTAAAGCTCTTTAATAAGCATGTCTAAAGTGAAAGTAGACATTTAAAGATTGAAAAAAACTGGCTATTTTACACGAAACAATAAAATGCTTAAAAAAATAAATTTGGGCCGGCTGTGGTGGCTCACACCTGTAATCCCAGCACTTTGGGAGGCTGAGGTGGGCAGATCATGAAGTCAGGAGATCAAGACCATCCTGGCAAACAAGGTGAAACCCCATCTCTACTAAAAATACAAAAAATGAGCTGGGCATGGTGGCATGCGCCTGTGGTCCCAGCTACTTGGGAGGCTGAGGCAGGAGAATGGCTTGAACCCGGGAGGTAGAGGTTGCAGTGAGCCGAGATCTCGCCACTGCACTCCAGCCTGGGTGACAGAGCGAGACTCTATCTGAAAATAAATAAATAAATAAATAAATAAATAAATAAATAAATAATTAATAAATTTGGTCAGTATGTGCCACTGAGGGAGAAACAGCTACAACTTACACACTTTTAAAGTCACAATACATAGAACTTCCAATGTTTGTTGTTAATTTTAATAGTGTCATTCCTACAAATTTCATTTGTATCATCATACAACTTTATTCATTGATCTTTTTTGTGCCATTACTAATAGAAATATTTGCAACATCATTGTACTCATGTACAGTGTAAATGGAATTGCACTCTTCCCATTTTTCCTCTACTTTGGTTCCTTCCTTATTAAAATTTATGCCCGTGGTTAAAATTTAAAAGACGGTTACTATAAAAATCACAATTTGCAATCCCTAAAACAATAAATGCCACAACTATTAGGAAAAAAAAGAATTTATTGAGCACTACTCTCTGCTAGGCACTAGGGCTAACAAAGATAGATATGGGTTCTGCCCACGTGAAATTAGCGGCTAGTTCAATAAAGTTCTGCCATGATGGCTATAAGGTTCCTTTTCTCTCCTACCCAGGAAAGACATATTGGAATGCAAGCAATTGAAAGGGCTGTCCATAAAAGAGTTATTTTAAATCTGACCCAATTTATAAAGAAAGTAATTTGCAAAACTTACTTCATTAACAGTAACACATTACATTGGGTGATATATTTGTCTACTTAGTACCACTACCCACTCCTATCTCCAACTTTCAACATAAAAATTCTCACAGGAATTGCTGTGTTCTTACATAAACCTGCACCCTGGTTTCTGTGGGAAAGCACTTAATACAGGCCAGGAGAAGCAAAGACTGGCCCTCCCTTCCCTGCTCCCTCCCCCATTCTCCCCTTCCCCCTACTTCCTCTACCTTTCTCTCCCCTCCTCTCACCTCCCTTCCCCTCCCCTTTCTCTCTCTCATTCCTCCCTTCCTTTCTCCATTCCTCCCTACATCCTTCTTTCTCATCCTTCTTTCATTTTGGCAATCTTTCTCTTGTAGCAGAATGTTCAACATGTACTAATTAGGTGCTTTGAGAGACAAGTTTGCTAATTCACGAACAAACTTGTCCACAGTTACAGATCTCAAACCTCCAAAAAGAGGGTGAGTTCGAAGGCTGAGAGAGTCTTGATGGCACTCCTATGCCCGATATGTGTTGGTGACACACAACTCTAATCCTGTCCTTCTGTCCATTCCATGGAGACATATTACTCCCATTTTGCTTAAGCTTGTCAAACATTTTCTTTTTAAAATCACCTGGAATAAAATTGACATAAACCAGTGTATTGAGACAGTCTAGTTGGGAACTGCTGCCTTAAAAAGAATTCTTCTTCTTTGGAAAGGCTCAGATTCAAGAAACAGAACACAGAATTACACTGCTAATCAAAGAGCTTAATAATAATTCTATAAGCAAGATGCTCTGTTTTATATTAAAGAATTACCCTAAAATACATGTCAAGAGGAAGTAACATTATTTCAGCTCAAAAAAAAAAAATACATGTCAAGAGGAAGTAACATTAGTTCAGCTCATTCTTGCAAGAAGACATAAGAGCTGTGATACACTTGAATTATGGTGTTCATTTATCAGATAATTTTGACTTGGTTTACCAAAATAGATATGATTCTAGAGAGGAACTTTTTGTTTTTCCCCTGCAAGCCTTGTCCCAAATTTAAATGAAAATTAAAAAGATCCTATGTGGAAGTTTTGAAACGATGTAACACTGAATCTGGGGTGTGCCTTAACGTAAAGAGTAAGAGTGCATTAATCAGAGCTAAAGGAGATTTGAGGAAATGCCTACTGTTTCTTTTGAAATATTCCATTTTATTGGTCCCAGCATGGAACCACATAAAAATCCTAAGAGAACAGTAAGTGAAACTGAGTTTAGGGAGAATTACATACTAGGTACCCATATTTCCTTCTACTTTTCATTTTGATGTTCTTGAATTTAGAATTCTGAGTTTGGACCATTTTTTTTTTTCTTTTTGAGATGGAGTTTCACTCTGGTTGCCCAGGCTGGAGTGCAATGGCTCAATCTCAGCTCACCGCAACCTCCGCCTCACAGATTCAAGCGATTCTCCTGCCTCCGCCTCCCAAGTAGCTGGGATTACAGGCATGCGCCATCACATCTGGCTAATTTTGTATTTTTAGTAGAGGCGGGGTTTCTCCATGTTGGCCAGGCTGGTCTCAAACTCCCAGCCTCAGATGATCTGCCCACCTTGGCCTCCCAAAGTGCTGGGATTACAGGCATGAACCACCTCACCCGGCCGACTTTGGAATCTTTGCCATGGTGACCACAGGAATTACTGCACCTGGTAATAGTGCTTTGGTTCCAAGACTGTCCAGGCCAAAGTTACCAGAATCTTACTGTCAGACTCTAGACTTTTCCAATTCAAGGATGGGGATCCAATAACCAAAAAGACATCTTTCACCTCAGGTCTGTGTACATTTACTGAATGCCGATCACGTCCCAGGCATAGTGCTTGATGCTGGGGATGCAATTATGAATTAAGACATTGTCACTATCCTCACAAGAAAAGGAGGAATGCCCACGGCTCATCAGTGAAATCATAAACTGGTTCATACTTAGCACTAGTCACTCCTGCATAGGCCATCCCCATTCCCCAGCAATATTATTAATGGACTGGTTGTATTTGTGGGATATATAAGTCTGCTATAGGTCTTAGTAGATAAGATTCTGATTTTCGAACAAAATGTATTAATAATGATAGTTCTTCAAGGGAAGATTAGATAAGTAGTAACAGGAAGCATACAAATATCTTTCAGCGACAAGCATTCTACTATATGCTTTACTTATACTGTACAGTTACAGAGAAATAATGTATAGAAAACATCTAGCTTAGAGATTGGCACGGAGATGCATTATTATCACTATTGCTAAATTGTATAACAACCCAGCAGGAGAGATAGGTATTATTTCCATTTAATAGAGGAAGAAATGAAGATTCAAAGCGGCAAAGTGACTTATCTAAATCTCACAGATAAAATGTATAAGAGCAGGGTACCAGCCTGAGGGTGTCTAGCTCTAAAGCTCTTGCTCTTTTCACCCCAATGCTATTGGATCAGTGCAGAAGCTAATTTGCATAATCTCTCACTTGAGAGTTTCATTTTAGTAAAAGTGCACTAGTTAAATAAGAAGAAATACTTAATTCTGTTCAACTACCATTTGTTCCTCCTTTATTTGGCAAAAGACAAAAAATATTCTTTGAATCCTAAATATTCAAAGGGGAAAGTCAGAAATGTCCTCTGTAATCTTTAATCATGTCAGACAGAGTAGGTCTCCCCCAGAGAAGGCTGCCCTCTTTGCACTGCCCCTCACACATGCTTATGAACATATTACCAAAAGCCTGCAAGCCTGGGCATTGTCCTTCACTGTACTTTTGGTTGAGTCCATTATTAGGGGCAGTGTGGCATGGTGGCTAAGAACACCAACTATGAATCCGAGAAATGGATTCTAGACCCACCTCTTCCTTTTACTCTCTGGGGCCTGGTATTAATTCTTCAACTGACTCTCAGCTTCTTTATCCGTCATATGGAAGATTTGGAGTGGTTTATCTCTAAGGTAACTTACAGTTGCAAAATGTCAGGGCTTCCTTTTTGGGTTAAAGGTGGTCTTAAACGAGTCAACTGATAACAGTTTTACCGTAGGGATTTCAAAGACAAGCCTCAGTTCTTCTTGTGGACAATAAGTTTCTTGAGAACAAGAACTTTTGACTATTCTCTCACATCACCTTGCAAAATACCTATTATTTAATTGTTCAATTGATACGTTTCATCATTAATAATGAATGAACACTTTATATACTGAAAGAAAATAGATAAGATTCAAAATGCAAAATTCAACAGAAATATGTTTGTAGTGTATCAGATGTTTTGACACATCTATTTTTTAATCCAGCCCAAGAATGACAGAATTTTGGCTGACTGGTCAGGCTCCATTGAATCATGAAAAATAAATCTGTATTTTTTTTTCTATAATTAACTCAGTGTCAGAAAGTGTATCCAATGAAAAGCAAGGCTTAGTCTTCTGATTCATATTAATTTTGTGGAACACTTGTAAAGGACAACATCAAGATACTTATATGTGCTTCTGAGAAACAAAACACAAAACAAACCAGGTCTCTGTTTCCTATTATAAACTTCTGTACTGAGTCACTTGTCTGAGTATTACAGTCACAATGAGTCACTAAGGGTCTATGGTGGAAGACACTATCTTACTCATTTATTCCTAGCATCTAACACAGTGCTAAGCACGTTGTGGTTTTTAAAACATTTGTCTTGTCAATACACTTATGAAAATATGTTCGGTAATGTTTGTTACGATGTAAAGGAGTTGATAGCCCAGTTCCATATAACAATACTGCTAGCATAAGTGAGTGATTACTCTAAATGTCATGAATTCAATCAGAATACTCTTCACCAAAAATGAATAACTTAAGGTCTATGTGCTAAGTCTGAGAATGAAGTTACTGAGGTTGGTCAATAATCAGGTCATATACTGGAATATTACTTGGTTGAAGAAGAACCATCAAACTGGAATATTACTTGGTTGAAGAAGAACCATCAAACTGGAATAATGTTCTCAGTGAAGTGAGGATTGTGTGAGGAATAATAGAGTGTCATATAAAATAGTTTTAGATCCTGGCTGTAAATGGAAGCAAAAATTCGAGATAATAGAAATGAAACTCTAAAGATAGAGGATTTTTGAGCAATACGCTGAGCCATTGCCATTCCACAGAATGTGTCCTGTCCTGGGCTAGCAGCTGATGGAGAAGAGTGAGAATGGAGAAGGGGACAAGGTGAGAATGGAGGCATAAAGCAGATTGTAGCGTCAAAATCAGTACTTTAGGCAAGCCCTAAGTTAAAAATCATTCATTCCTTTACTCAGTCAACTGAGTCAACTGTAGGTGCTGGGCACAGAACTGGGCGTTGTAAAAAGTGAAATGTGCATAAGACATGATTCCTGCCTTCAAGTAGTTTATAGTGAAATTACTCCTCTACTTTTTAGGACTGAAATAAAAAGCACATCATGTAACTGCTTCTGTGCTTTACATTTTTCATTTGTAAAGTGACCTCCCTACCTCAGTAGAGTTTGAAGATAAAATGGTAGCATTATTGCAAATATTTGTAATGTTATTACAAAATAACATTTTGTAATCATAAAATATTACATGGAAATAATTAAGATTCTTCTACTATCACTGTGATAACAACAGTGGTAGTAAAGAATCAAGTAAGACCTTTAAATGATAATATAAATGTTGAAATAAGTTTTTAAAATAGTAGTGGTTAAGATCAGTTCCCCAACAGGATGGAGATGTTGATCTGGGCATAACTAACAACCAGTGACCAAGGCGAGGGAACGTACCATATAATCACAACAACCCACAACCCTCTCTGCTACTTTTGGCCTGTTTATAAAGAGATAGCTTGTGTAGCTTGTCTATAGGTGCCCCTAGATACGGCCATACTTAAACTTTCTGAGATTTTCCCCCTACACACCACAACTAGTTATATTGGTGTCATCCTATGATGTAGTACAAAAGAGCTTCTATTTATTATTGTTCATTTCATTTAATAATCATCTCTTGTGACATGGAATTTGGGACTCAAGGATGAACAACTAAAACTTGGACTGAAACAAAAATGAACACATGAACAACATTTGGATATTTTTCTGATTGAAAACATTACTTGAATAGTATTTTTCTACTGAAGTTTGAAGTGAAAATGGTGACATTCTCCCTTCTCAAAGAGAATTTCTAAGCATGTATTACTAGATATGTTTAAAAAATTCTGAAGCTTTGCGTATTCCTATCAGAGCACACTGGAAGAAACAGAAAAGTCAACATTCAAGGCTGAAAATACAGGAGAACATGGTATAGTTATGTGCCATGAGGATGGGGCTTGGGAAAATCTGACAATGCCTTAAGAAAAATGAGAAAATGTCAAGAGACAAAGAAACTAGGACAAATTAAAGCCAACCTTCTCCTAGTGAAACCAGAAAGGACTCTTCAAGAAATAAGATTTTGAGAGTGGGCATGACATTTAGCCAAAGGCAGTGTGCAAGTGCTGAGCATTAGGTAGAAGAACAGACAAAAACAGGTGGTTCAGGACAGCTAGAGAATCTGGATGGATGCAAGCCCTCAGCATCATTCAGGAGTGGGACATGGGCATTGCCCGGGTCAGGAGCCAGAAAAAAGGGCTTTGCCAGCCTTTTGGCATTTGTGTGGAGTAAACTTAAGTGTCATTCTGTGCCCACTATGTTTGCCAACATAGGGAGAATCTTTTTGTGTTCTATTAAAAACACAACAGTAAATATACTTCAACATTTTTTTCTGTTGTAGCACAGACAGATGTGGGATAAATTCCTGGTTTTGCCACTTACCAGCTACGTGACTGGGGTCAATTATTTTGCTTCTCTGTGCCTCAGCTTTCACTTCTCTTATGAGAATAACCCACTTAATGAGGTTGTCATGAGGTTGAATGAAATAATTGTGTCTATAAAATATCAGCGCATTAGGTTCTTTAAAACTATCATTTTCTTCCTGCTTTTCACCTATATCCCTGAGGTACAGGGTCAGAACTCCAAATTAATAGCCAGTATTTATTGAGTGCCACATACTGTTCTAAGTTTGTTACTTATAGTAACTACTTAATCTGCATAGCAGCTCTATAGGGTAGATACTATTTTATTCACATTTTTTGAGAGAGAATACAGAGGCACTGAGAAGTTAAAAAGCAACTTGTGTAAGTTTTCATAGCTAGGAAATCTCAGAGCCAGGACTCAGTTTTACAACATCAGGCAATCTAGCACCAAAGCTGGTGCTCTTAAGTACTGCCTTGTAATGTTTTCTCTGACCCACAGCAGGTATTGTTATCATGAATTCACACCAGGCTTGTGAAAATCAAAGTTGGTAGCAGAGTAATGGCCACAGAAGCTATTTTCCTTGACACTAGTAAATGAGGCTTTCAAAGAAAAACAATCTGACTTTAAATCCTGACTCCTCTTCTTCTAGTTATGTAGCTATGAATAAGTTATACCTGTCCACGAAGGGTGTTGTGATGATTACATGAAATGATCTTTGTAAAGCGCCTAACACATAGCAGCCATTCCAGAATGTAGTTCCTATTATTGTTATGCTTTGGATTAAAAAAGAAAACAACACATCTGCAGCTTATAGTTTTTTTAAAATTATCTTTTAATGTTTGGCTATAAGCAGCCACATCAGCTCTAGTTTCTCCCATCTAACATTGAATTTGCTACTATATTTTTTTTTTTTTTCAATTTGAGACAGGGTCTTGCTCTGTCACACAGGCTAGAGTACAATGGTGCAATCTCAGCTCACTGCAACCTCACCTTCCATGCTCAAGTGATCCTCCCACCTCAGCCTCCTAAGTAGCTGGGACCACAGGTGCACACCACCATGCCCAGCTATTTTTTTATATTTTTAACAGAGATAAGATATTGCCATGTTTCCCAGGCTGATCTCGAACTCCTGAGCTCAAGCAATCAGTCCTCCTTGGTCTCCCAAAGTGCTGGGATTATAGGCAAATGTGCTACTTTTAATAGGAGACAGTGAATTAGAATTTATAGATTATTTATAGATTATTGATTCTATAAATTATGGAATTTATAGAATTACTGATTCTGTAAATTATAGAATTTATAGAATTATTGATTCTGTAAATTATAGAATTTATAGAATTATTGATTCTGTAAATTATAGAATTTATAGAATTATTGATTCTGTAAATTATAGAATTTATAGAATTATTGATTCTGTAAATTATAGAATTTATAGAATTATTGATTCTGTAAATTATAGAATTTATAGAATTATTGATTCTATATAGAATTTATAGAATTATTGATTATAGAGTTTCTCTCTATAATCAATCTATGTATCTATAGAATTTATATACAGAGATCATTTCTCTCTATAAAAATCATGTAGAAATCCAGTCCTGGCAAGTATGAAGTTGATATTGGTAAAAACATGAACATAAAATTGCCTAGCTGATAAGGATAAAATTATAATATTCTCCAAGTCACAATATTCTCACTGCTTGAAAAAAAAAGATAAAATAGTGCTGTCATTTGACAGATTAAACAGCATGCAATAATTCCTTTTCTCCATATAGCATTGAATAAGTCCTTATTGAGACTACTTAAAAAAATGGCTATATATATCGTAAACCAAAAGTAAACCTAGATAAGTGTAATAGCAAATAAAAGGTTAAAATGGGAAGTAAAAAATACAAGGCCCTTAGATTTGCTTAGCTTAGATAGAAATACTATGAAAGAGACAATTATGGCTTGCCAAATACTGATGTGTTCCCTGTATTTCCTGGACCCTTTAGGCAGGGCCCTGTGGCATGTTTCAGTCAATGGTCTCTGAGCAAGTGTGTCAGGATGCAACCCTTTCTCTTCTACCTTGGCTATCAAGGAACTTATTTCTAATGGTGCAGCTCTAAGATTGTGGCACCTCCATCATTGTGAGTACTGAGTGACTGTGTGGAGCAGAGCCCTTCCTCAAGCCCTGATTGGTATGTACTGTGGATGAGAAATAAACTTTTATGTGTGAAGCTAATTTAAGGATTGTTGCATTTAAGAACTATGTTGCATCATTGTCTGTCTTAGCTTTGTTAATACAGTCTTGAGTAATTTTATACAGCACTCTATAATTTATACAGACATTTCAGATGCATGATCTTGTTTAAACCAACAACATGCTTAAAGAACATTCATTTGGTCCAAAAAGCATAAAATTAGAGGCTATATTGTCGTACATTGAAGCAATCAAGGTTTATATTAAATACAGGGGAAACTATCTAAGAATAGAGGTTATTGAAGAGAAGCCATGTATAAAGGATACTTAGGAGAGGATTTATAAATTGGATGGGAAGGAAAGGTCAGACTAGAAGAGGTGGCTTTGGGTTGCTTCTAATTCTTGAGCTGCCATGGGAATTGTGGAATGTCCATTCCCAGGAGAGTTGCAATACTTGGTCTTGGAAGGTTTGTATGGAATTTCTCAGCCAAAGCAAGTGGGCTCCCACTCGTCCCTACTTTAAAGATGGTCCAGATTTTAGGAAGAAATAGAATAGGCTTAGGCTCCATACAGCTGAGCTGAGTTTGAACTAAAAGGTAGATCTTCCACTTTCTACACCACAGCAATTAATGAAATTCCTAATGGCTTTACGTAGTGGTGGTAATGAGTTTCTCAGCTTTTCACATTATACAGATATTTAGACATATTCTTTTATCAATGCATATGGGATAAAAGCTCATTCTGACTATAGAAGTTATTTAAATTACCTCAGAGCAAAAAATCTTTACAAGCAATAAATCTATTTATGGGAAAAAGAACACTTCTTTCTAGGCCCTTTGATTTCTCAAATGTAAATAAAATGTGAGGTGAATTTTCTCCCAGCTCTGGTGTATTAAATAAAGCATTGCTGCACTGGGTTTTCAACTATTAATGAGGGCATTAAGTGCTTTTATGCTAGATAATGTATTAAGTCTTTTCTCTTACAATTCTCAAAATCCTGTTGTGTAAGGACTATTATCATTTGCATTTTGCAGATGAGGAAACTGAGGACAAATTGTTGATAACTTACTGTGTTCCAGGCATTAAATGAGATAAACAGGGCATCCTCCTCATTTTTCTTACCATTAAGAATCCATCTAAGGAATCAAATTAATGGCAGGCTTTAATGGCTAAAACATTTATTGTAATTAATGTTACTGCACAAGTGGCTCTGTGACCACAATTAAACTGAACAATTCAGGCTGATTTGCTGTAGGACTTCTCCACAACCAAATTACTTTGTACGGAACTAAAAATGCTGTTACTAATGCAGTCTCAGGCTGATCCTCAGCAAACTGAATTACTCCTATTTTTTTCAGTCTTTGATTCTCCAGCCTTTTGGAGACACCATCTAACTGAAATGCAAGTTCATTTTAACATGTAAAATATCACAATGCAAACAATTTATAGAAGAATGTAATGAACAAAAGGAATGGATGACAAGAGTTTCAAAAACAAACAAAAGTCTGCCATTATCAATTTACTGGCCCTTAATCTCATAACTATGCCCTTGATTAGGTACAGATGATGTCATAATAGGTGCATTATAAGACAATATATCAAAATGTTACCTAGATGGAAATAAATTTGCAGATATTAAGGCAAGAAATTTATACAACCCTTAAAATGCATTTATTCCTTTGTTTTGCATATTGGCAAGAATATGATCTGAACATAAAAGTCTCACAGCACAATGGACCTTATTTTAACCCTAAAATTAGCTTAAACTATATAACTGAATCAAATAAAATATGCACAATAACAACAACATTTAAGGAAACGATGACTATGACTGTTACCACATCAAATCATCAAAGTTGGCTTCAATGACCTGATGTAAGGGGAGGATGTCCATTCTTCCCTCCCTTAAAGTTGACATAATAAAAAATACTTTTCCTCCCATAACACTGGCTTCTTCTCCTGTATTTCCTTTCCTAGTTAGTGACATAGCCGTTTATCCAACCACCCAAGCCAGAAACCTCAGGCTCATCATTGACTTCTCCCTTTCCTTCAAATCTAACATTGCTATCATTATTAAATATAATTTAGAATGTTGCTTTGCTCCTCTTCATTTATTCCCATTGCCTCTGCTTTAATCCATGTCCTTCTTTATCCTTGCCTATGTTATTATAATAATCCCCAACTGGTTTACCAACCTCTGGTCTCAGCCGCCTATGATCCATCCTTCCCATTGCCATTGGGATAATTTCTAAATCACCAATATGTCTACATCCCTCCTCTGCTCAAAATCCTTACTATTTAGAGTCCCAAGTTACTTTACATGATATTCAAGATTCCACTCACCTGAACTTAATCTATCTTAAAAAAATTCAACCTGTAGTTTCTATGTTTTAATCCCATTATGTTCATTGTTCCCAAACATAACATTTACCTGTTCATCTCCACACTTTTGTACATGCTCCTCCTACTTATCATTTTTTCTTTTTCTGTTTTTTTCTGGTTATTCTTCCTAATCTATTTCAAATGTTTCTTCTTATGAAAATACATTCTGAGAATTGACCTGATCTAAAATTAATTGTTCTCCTCTCTCAGTTCTCATAGCTTTTAGTTCCTACCTTAGATTCCTCACTGTCATCAGATTTTTACCGGAGCTCATTATGAATATACTTGTTTTCTTTACGGAGACAGTGAAGCAATTCTGTGATGATCAAAGGAGATCTGAGTTTAGGGAGTCAGAATAACTGGGGTTAGTTCCAGTTCAGTCATTGCCAAGGCTCAACAGTTGTATCTATAAAATACGGATGGATAGATACCTACTTTAAAAGATAAAATAAAGATTAAATTAGGTAACATCAATGAGAGCATTATCAACATGTCTCATGAGTGGGATCAAGAGACATCAAAATTAAGTAGCAGGATCATGAGCTGTCTGAGAGTGGGATATATCTCTAATTCAACTCTGTGCGTTCACTGTACTCACACATGGTATGTGCTCAAAGAATATTTGGTGAAGAAAATAAAAAGAATGAGATAAAATTTTCTACTTTTTAATCTAGGAAACATAGAATAAAACTTGGTCAGACACTGTGGCTCATGCCTGTAATCCCAGTACTTTGGGAGGCCAAGGTGGCAGGATCAAGAGACCAGGACAATATGGCAAAACCCCGTCTCTACCAAAAATAAATAAATAAATAAATAAATAAATAAAATTATCCAGACATGGTAGTGTGTGCCTGTAGTTGCCCCAGCTACTCAGGAGGCTGAGGCAAAACCCAATCTCTACCCAAAAAAAAAAAAAAAAATAATAATAATAAATTAGCCAGACATGGTGGTGTGTTCCTATAGTCCTAGCTACTCAGGAGGCGAGGTGGGAAGATCACTTGAGCCTGGGAGGCGGAGGTTGCAGTGAGCTGAGACTGCACCACTGCACTCCCACCTGGAAGACAGAGTGAGCTCCCTGTCTCAAAACAAACAAACAAACAAACACAAAAACCAAAACTGGCTTATAGAATAAAAATAAACTCTACAATTGTAAGAATATTTGACCTTTCAAAATACTGACATTCTTATGCCTATCTTCATAACATCTTAAGAAGGCCAATATTATCATCTTCCTTTTGCATCTGAAGAGACTGAGGCATAGAACAATTAAGTGGAGTGTTTAGGATCCCAAAGTCAGGCAAGAGAGAGTCATGGTCTGATGCTCCCTATTTTAGTCTACAGGACTAGGTTGCCTGGATGATTTGCTATTTGCTCTGGGGTGGGAATTAATTTACATCTCAAAATCATTTCAGAGGATATGTGTTTTGCATGGGCAAGATGGCACATGTTTAATTTTGCATTTTCGAGAAGGGAAAAAAAAAATGAGATCAACTGTTACTGGAATACTTTTCTCACCTCCACACATGTTCTGTCTGTTCTCTTTGGCTGTTCTTTCACAGAAGTTATTATCGTCTACTCATTCCCAGCAAAACGTTTCAGAAACTCCTGAGCACCATTTTAAAGTGAAAGATGGGTCAACAAACTCCAAGCACATATTTCAGTTTTACAATATTTAATAGCTTCTCATTTCAGTCAGAATATGGCTGCTTATTGGAAAAGTTTAGGCTAATGACAGTGTAGTAGAAAGAGTCTGGATTTTTAAGTCAAAATGTTCTAATACTGCTGGCCGTGTGATCTTCAAACATTGATTTCCTCTGTCCCAGCTTTAGGGTTGCTCATCTGCATTTGGATTCAAGAGTACTTTCCCAGCAGGTTATTTTGAGGCTAAATGAGGTAATATACCGATACAGAACCTTTAATACTAGCTACTTTATAAACTTTAGATCTTTATATACATTAAAGCTCATTATTAGGATCTTTGGGAGTCATATATTAAATGTAAATGAATTATTCAGGCAGAACTTTCTCTAAAATAGATGTTACTCTTCACTGCTTTAGCAAACAGAGTATACTGAACATAATTTAAATTCTTTTGAAGTCTCATGACTATCATTCAACATGTCAGTTTTGGTACTGTGTATCATGCAGTGGTATCTTTAAGGCTACTGAGGTGTATAAAGCTGTTTGCCCCTGCCCTAAATCTGCCACACATTTAAATCCTGCAGCCTTACCTCCAGCTGGCTTTCATCTGCGCCATATTCTCCAGTCCCATTGCTTAGGCCTAGTTTAGGGCCTCACGATTTCTAGCTTGGATTGCTGCAGCAGCCAAACAAGTTCCCCTATTTCCTATTCCTATTCTCAGCATCCCCAAGTCCTTCCTTGGCACTTAGCAAGAGTAGTTTTTCCAAAACCACATCTGAGTACTTGATATGCTTGCTTAATAAACAAACAAAAAATTCTTTCAATGGCTCTCTATGAACTACAGCCTTAAGTCCAAATTAAGCATGGAAGGTATGCAAATATCTCTGTGAGCTCACCTTATCACCTCTCCGACTTCCCCTTCCCTCATGCCTAACCCCTCCTGAGGAGAGTAGGCTCCCGTCATGCTGAACCAGGTCTTGCATGGTAGATTCCTGAGGGCCTTAGGCTATTTCACACCTCCTTGCTTTTGCTTATCCTGCTTCCTCTGATTGGAAAACTGTTCTGTCTGATTGGACAACTATCTATCACCTCCCTCCCTATCATTGGTTTTCCAATAAACACTTACCAATCCTTCAAAAGATCCGAAAAGCATCTTAGGTTTTAGGAAACCCATCTTGCCCTTCCTTTGTCAATTCCCTGACTAGGAGTGACCACCTATCCCTTTCTTTGTGACACCATGTGGCCCTGAATAGCTATTCATAACAGCGTAATACTGTGGAATTACCTGTGTAACTCCCACTGCCACTAGACATTGTGTTTTTTGAGGACAAGATCCTGTGTCTTTTATGAAGCCCCAACCATGGGGCAGGCACTCTATAATCACTGGTTAGTATCTTTTTGAGTCCTACTTGTTCTCTCTTTCTCTCTTGCTCTCATTATCCTATCTGTAACCTACAGTGAGTTGAAAAGCAGTATTAGTAGTTTGGAAGAACTAAACTAATGTTAAATAGGTTTTGCATGAGGGGCTGTAGAGATATCTTTGAGTTAAGTTCATGAGCTTGGAAAATCTATATTTCTAGTAACATTTATTCTAGCTATTGATTAGTTCTTAATAGTGTTTCGGATCATTGAGATTGTTAGATAAATTGCCTACAGATAAGCTGAGTGTAATCTGATGTGATGTGATGTGATTGACATTTATTGAAACCCTCCCTAATGTCCCAGGTTCTGGGCCAGAAACTGAGAACATAAAGGCATGGTCAGCAAGGCATTAAGAGGCTCATGTATACATCTATGCCAGTTAAAATAAGCTCACGATAGAGAGATTATTCACACATACATCCTATTTTTTCAAAGATGAGGAAAAGATGAGTTCACACAGCTAGCTATAGGGTGTGTGTGTGTGTGTGTGTGTGTGTGTGTGTATGACATTCAATTCCAGGTCTGTGTGAATCCAGCTGAGCTCTCCATTTTACTCTTTCCTGTTCCTATTGGAACCAGCCTGTGAAGACAAGAATGCAGTGTTTCTCTCGAGAAATTTTATACATCTCCTTTTCTCCTATCACAATTTAATGTCCATTCCTGAATATAAAAAAATGAATCACAAAATTTGGCTGCCTGTATTTAATGGGACTTTTAGAAAACTTGTTTGATGCTGTGGATTACTATGGTAGTTACATACAGTCAAGGCAGACAGGAAGAGAGAGAGGGTAGTGTCTGAGTGCCAAAAGTCATCCATGTTCTTAGTCTAGCAATAGCAAATACACGGCCCTCCTGTACAGAGAGATGTGCAGACTGGGGCCTCTGCCCTGGGGTACATTACTGCCCACACACCAATCTCAGAAGCAATGACTAAGTCTGAAAACTCCTACCTTTCCTAAAGCCTGAGCACATGTTCAGTTACCTTAGTGAAAGTGAAGGAGGGAGGAAGGGTACTAGTTTAGTCTTGTCAAACATGGTCTATAACAGAGGCTGCAAACAGACTTTGCCTCACATGCCAAAGCAGATGGTGTGATAGTGTGTTGAGAAAGCTTCTGAAGTTGTCTCTGGACTCAGTGGGAAGAATGCTGAGTGCAATGATAAACAGTGTCTGTTCTGGGATTGAGGGAAGCATTGCCTATAGGTATTTACTATCCTTGGTAGAAGTTTCAGTTGTCATTTAGCATAAGCCAGGCTGTGCTGTTACTTAGTGTAGAAGTTCTGAACTCAACTAAGAGCATGCAATGATAGAGTAAGATACAATCTATAATACCTGTCAAATCTGGCACATAGCAAATGCTCAATAAATGTTTATTGAAGAAATGAATGCAAAGTCCTATGGCTTTATATTGGAAGAGAAATAGAGTTCTTCCCCTCATAATCAGGGGAAGTGGGGTACACTGAGATTACTTTGCAAAGGGTCCTCAATGCCATGCCGAAGAGTTCAGGGCATTATTCTATATGGGCTAGTAGTTTCCAAACTTAGTTTAATTCCCTAAGGTGTTTTGTATGTAGAATTCCTGTGATGTATGTAGCTACCCTGTGATGTTCTGACTTGGTAAGTTGTTAAGTGTGGGGATGGAGCCAAGGATTCTCTTTTTGTTTGAACCACCTGTTAGCTTCTCAGACAATTTGTATAATCAGCCAAATATGAGAATTACAGCTGCAAAGTAATACGTGATGTTCTTTTTTTTTTTTTTTTTGACAAGGTCTCGCTCTGTCACCCAAGCTGGAGTGCAGCGGTATGATCTCGGCTCAATGCAACCTCCGCCTCCCAGGCTTAAACCATTCTTCCACCTCATCCTCCCACGTAGCTGGGACTACAGGCACATGCCAACATGCCAAGCTAATTTTTGTATATATTTCTTTTTTTTTTTTGGTAGAGATAGGGTTTCAGTCTGGGCTGATCTCGAACTCCTGGGCTCAAGTGATCTGCCGGCCTCGGCCTCCCAAAGTGCTGGGATTACAGGCGTAAGGCACAGGGCTCAGCCGTCACTGAAGTTCTTAAGGAAAAGAACAACTTGCTGTGATCATAGATATTTGCTTCTGGTTCTCCAAGCTCTTAGTGTTTTCTGCTTATTGAGACCAGAACGAACCCTGCCTTTGTAGAGACAGACCTGCCAGACTGTGTCCTGATGAATCAGACTCCAGCTCCCAACGCACTTTGCCACAGACCGCTCTTCCTCAGGAAGAAGGATGAGGATTGAGCACTTTTGCAAAGCAACCAAGAGAGTAATGTGCTGCAGTGGGAATAAATCACGGACAGAGGACATGAATGAACCACATGTTTCTGGATTTCAAATATCACTTCTGGAAATGAGCGAGTCTTTCTGCTTTCTGATTTCAATTAATTTTCTTACAAACGCTCCTTAGCATTTTTCATTGCAGTCAATTATTCAACTTGTTCCAGTATGAAAATTGGGTCCTTACAAAAAACTTAATTGATTTGACCCGTGCTCTGACACAACACTTTGCAAAATGCATGTGCGTTCATACAGATTAGTCATCTGAGTCATTATTTTCCAGCAAATTACAGCACCATGCCGGCAGTGGATGGCACCTAATATTTTGAAAATATGAACTTCTTATTCTTGTGGAGAGTTACAACAAAGAAAGGGTGGTTGGAAGTCCAATAAGGACATCATTTGTCCTAAGACTTTGACTAAGAGTCTATTCATCTCTAACACTGCCTCCCTGCAGGGGAAAACTTTAAATCAAGAAAGAGATTGGGGCAGAATGGAGAGAATGGGGCCTGGGCCCGGCAGACTGAATCTGAATTTCAGAGCAGCTCCTTGGCCATGTTTCAGTCTTAGAACTGGACAAATTTTTTTTTTAGCTGTTTTGATTCACAGCACACCTCTGTGTAAATTTGGATACATTCTTACCTGCCTCACAGTGGTATAGTGAAGAACAGCAAAAATGAAGAGAGAACCTGAATATAGTAAGTGCTCAGGAAATGGTGACAAGGATGGGATATTGCTGACAAAATTAGTTTGTCATTGTTTATTCCAATTTTACTTATTTATAATTCAGTCTCACCTATTTATAGAAAAAACTGAGGCAATATGATCACATTTTAAAGAGCATTTTTATTATTTTCCTTCATGATTCTATTTTCTATATCCATACACTCAGTCTAGGCCTATGCTTTACCTCTTTTTTTGTTTTAGGGATAAAAACCAGTGACCGTGTGTGTGTGTATGTGTGTGCGTGTGTGTGTATGTATGTTCGTGTGTGTGTGAATGAATGCATACGAGTGACAGTAGTGGGAGAGAGATAGATCGCATATTCAAGAAATTATATAAAATCTCTGCACAATTTTTTAAAAATAAAATGAGTATTATACACCGATTACCACGACAAAGAATATTAACAGTGACTTAGATTCCCTCAGGATGCCATTTTTTATATAATTTCCTTCCTAAGTACTCTTCTTCCATAAGTAACTCTCCTGAAATTAGGGTAAATCATCCTCTAACTATCTTTCTTTTTTTGGCCCATCCGTGTTGATGTATATAACAGTTCTTCATTCATTCTCACAGTTATATTCATTGTATAAATATAACTCATATATCCATCTTACATTGTTATCTTTAGATTTTATTAACAGTATCAGTATATATATTGTTATACATGTCTTCTATCCCTGTATACAAATTTTCCCTAAGGTACATGCTTAAAGAAAGGAGTCGCTGAGTAATATTTTTAATTTTATTAAATAATGTTAAACTGTTTTCCAAAGTAGTTCTTCCAGTTGACACAGTGGATGAGAATTCTAAGTTTCATATCCTCTCTAACACTTGGAATCAACTGGACTTCATAATTTTTATCAGTTTAGTAAATTTGAGTGGTGCCTTATTGCAGTTTAATTTGCAATTCCTTGATTATCAATGATTTTAAGCATGTTTTCATATGTTAATAAGTAATTTGTGTTTTTTCCTCTTTGTTTTAAAAGTCCTTACCCATTTTCTATAGGGCTGTTTGAATCTTTCTGATTGCTTTATAGTTCTCCATGTATAGTATTCTAGAAGTGATTTTTTACCAGCTATACACGTTGCAAATATCTGTTCTCTTTTATTTTCAATTCATGTCACATTTCACCTCAGAAAAATCAGATATAAGATCCCAAAGGTTTTTATTTCTCTAAACTGCTGGTATGAGTAGCTAAAAATATAGACAGATTTCAAAATAAATAATTCATTACTGTGGTTTAGCAGAAATATATTCATGAATATCTTTGCTCAAGCTTGCAGAAAGTGCTTGAAAAGCTAATTAAACTAAACTAAACTAAATTAAAAACAAAAAGACAGCACTGTGATGATGAAGGCTTTCATGCCAAGACTCCAAATATACTAGAAAAATTTATCTTCAGCAGTTTACTATATTCACAATGACAACGCTTCAAACTGCTTTATTCATAAGAGATTCCACCTATTTCAAGTGTGTTTATCATCCAGCCAGCACAGGCAAATGTTACCAAGTTAAGATTGAATTTCAAGTGTGTTCTTGGAATAAAACTTCTGAGAATATTTTTTTTCTTTAATACAATTCTCTTGGAGTCATATTTTTGGTCAACTCATCTTTGGGTTTTTGAGGAACTGAATATTCTCACCTGCTTTTTTCTGAAACAAGTGTTTCTGGGAACTGAAAAATACACTTTGTCAAATTTCAGGGATTTTAGGGTAGTGAAAGTACTCCACATGATACTATAATAATGGATACATGTCATTATACATTTGTCTAAAGCCATGTATTGTTCAATACCAAGAGAAAAACCTAATGTGAAACCATAGACTTTGGGTGATAATGATATGTCAATGCAGGTTCATCAACTGTAACACATGTGCCACTCAGGTGTGGGATTTTGATAATGGGGGTGGCTACACATGTGTGGGGGCAGGGTATATGGAAATCTCTGTACCTTCCTCTCAGTTTTGCTGTGAACCTAAAACTGCTTTAAAAAAAGAAAATCTATAAGACAAAAACTAATTTAAAATTTTGTTTTAAATTCAAAGGGTGTTGTTAAATGAAATTTATGGGAGGCTATTGTTTGGACTAAGCTCCTGCACTAGGCCCAACAGGCCAGAGCAAATCAGAATAGAGTCATTAACTTTAGGTGCCATATAATCAAACTTTGAAATGGACCAGTTTTCAAAGAGAGAGAGAGAGAGAGATTGATTGATTCACAGCAACCAATCAGAAGGGGCCCAGTTTAACAGAGCCAGAAGGATAAGGAAGTTTCCTCTGATTTAACCCTATGAGGAGGACAGCTTTAAAATGCCCAATTCAATTTTTGTTTCCCATTTCTGCTTTCTTGAGCCATTTTCTGCCTATAAAGCCAATCTCCTCTCCTCAGCTCACTAGAGTGCCTTTTCTAAGTCTTTGGATGAGATGCTGCCTGATTCATGAACAAAAGCCAATGCAATCTTTAAACCGAATTTGTTAAAATTTTGTGTTTTCTAACAGGGGAAATGAGCTTTTTAAGACCCACTCAGCAATGGTATTTAATAATGTGGAGAAAAAAACAAAACACGTAAGCAAGCAAGCAAAGAAATAAATATAAATGTCCCAATTAATTTCTAAAGCAGTGGGACCAGGGAAATAACTCCAGAAGAGACAACAATGGTCACAGCAACAATGATTGCTTACTAAGTGCCACATAATATTCTGAAGAGCTTTACCAGAATGAGCTTAGTTAATCCTCATAAGAACCCTATGGGATAAGAACTGTTTTTATACTCACTTTAAATATGAAGTAACTGAGACTCGAAGAGTTTAAAAACTTAATCAAGGTCATGCAGCAAGTTAAAGGTGCAGCTGCTTCCTGCAGTTCTTACTTTCTATATTATCAGCTATGTTCTAAAGGGCTGCAAAAGCCAGGCTTGTGAATGGAACACAGAACAATACACGCAAGGGTATTTGCAGTGTTCCGCTATTGTCCACAAATGTGAGAACTTCATACTTCTTCCATTTCATGGCAGTCAGCAGTCAGCATTTTTCTGCTATCAAGCCATGAAAGGTAGCAATAAAAACATTAGTATCTCATAATGCACAGCATTTACCACTCTAAACTGTCGCTGTGATTTACTTGTCTGTGACTTGAGATACTAGGAGAAGGGAACATACATTTGTTGAGTGACTTTACTATACTAGTTGTTATGCTACTTTTTAGACTCATTCCACAGAGTCATCGGTGATTCTTTGGTGTTTAACTCCTTTTCAAGAAAGACAGGAGCTGCTACTTAAAAACATAAATTATCTTTTCATACTTAAAAGATTTATACAAACTTGAGATCCACAGAGGATTTAAGCTCTTAGGAACCAGAGGTTAAAAGGTAGTCAGTATACACTACTATACATACTAGCATATATGCTAGTATAAGCTAACATTTATAGAATATATGTATATATACTATAGTTGTAGTCAGTAAAGAAATTTAAAAACACAACATAATGAACAAAAACAATTAGCTAATCTGCATCTATGTATCTAAAACCGTAGGCATTTATTGTTTTATTAAGAGTGAGGAAACCTTAGATGGGTGCAGCCAGAAGCTAAAAACAATCTTATCAGAGTGAAAGATGCATCAGAGGTACTGAAAGCCTTTAACATCTCCACTAGCATTTCTCATCATCTTTGAAATCAGAGAAAACAATTTTGCTTCCCTTGAGGAACATCAGTCCATACAGTTGTCAGGGTCTTCACGGAGTTTACCTCTGTTTAAAGGAATAGAGCTACTGCTACTTGAAAACATAAGTTAGTTTTTTTTTTTAAAAAAAATAATAAAGGCCGGGTGCGGTGGCTCACGCCTGTAATCCCAGCACTTTGGGAGGCCGAGGCGGGCAGATCACGAGGTCAGGAGATCAAGACCATCCTGGCTAACACATTGAAACCCCGTCTCTACTAAAAACACAAAAAATTAACTGGGCATGGTGGCAGGCGCCTGTGGTCCCAGCTGCTCAGGAGGCTGAGGCAGGAGAATGGCGTGAATCCGGGAGGCGGAGCTTGCAGTGAGCCGAGATCGCACCACTGCACTCCAGCCTGCGCAACAGAGAAAGACTCTGTCTCAAAAAAAAAAAAAAAAAAAAATTTCAGCTGAATTAATTTAAAGGAGTTTAATTGAGCAATGAACAATTCGCAAATCGGGCAGCCTCTTGAGATCCAGCGGGCTCAGAGACTCCAGCGCAGCCACATGGTGGAATAAGATTTACAGACAGCAAAAGGAAAGTGACATACAGAAAACAGAAGTGAGGTACAGTAACAGCTGGATTGGTTACAGTTGGTGTTTGCTTTATTTGAACACGGTTTGGACAGTTGGCTGCATTTGATTGGCCCAAACTCCATGACTGGCACAAGTGTAGGCTATGGTCTGTTTACACCTCCACTTGTTATAGTTCACGATGTACAGAGAAACCTTTAGGCCAAACTTAAAATATGTAAGGAGGCAGCTGTAGGCTAAACTTGATTTAACATGTTTAAATCTCATACTCTCAAAATTCACAGAAAGAACCGTCTCAGTTAATGTATTCATGAAATATTGTCTATGGGCACTATGGTGGGGTCTGCTGATCATCTCCCAGTACCCACTGTCCCCCCTCTTCTCGTTTAGTAATAGGACTCCTCCCGTCCATCAACCACAGAGTCTTAGCAAGGCACATGGACACTCACTACATTTCCTACAACTACTATTAGCAAATGGTTTAGCAATTTATTTAAAGTATTTGATTATAACCCAGAAATTTCACTCCTGGATATACCCAAAACAAATGAATGCATCTTTTAAAAAAGATTTCTTCAAGAAAGTTTGTAGCAACTCTATTCATAAGAGCCACAAACTGGAAATAATCCAAGTATTCTTCAACAGAAGAATGGATAAACAAATTGTATTATATTCATGTAATGGAATAATACATAAAGTAATAAAAAGCAACAGACTACTCAAATACAAAACAATATGGATGGCTCTTATAAATATCATGTTGAGCCAAGGAAGCCAGACATGAAAGAACAAAGACTGCAAGTCTAAATTTACATGGAGTTTAAGAATAGGCCAAGCTAATCTATGGTATAAAATTCAGAATAGTAGTTATTTCTCAGGGTAGGGGACAAGGTCTAGGATTGACTGAAATGGGGCATAAGGACGTCTTATGGGGTGTTAGAAAGTTCTGTATCTTGACCTGGGTGGTGACTACATATACATGCTTTTATTAAAATCCATTGATCCATGCATTTCACTGTATATACAGATGCTTCTTGATTTGGGATGGATTGTGTCCAAATAAACCCAATGTAAGTTGAAAATATCAGTAAGTCAAAAATGCATTTAATACACCTAACCTACCGAACATCATAGCTTAGCCTAGCCTACATTAAGTGTACTTAAATTAGCCTACAGTGGACAAACTCATCTAACAATGAAGCTTGATTTATAGTATAGGTTGAGTATTCCTCATCTGAAATGCTTGGGGCCGGTAATGTTTTGGATTTCAATTTTTTTTTTTTTTTTAGATTTTGAAATATATGCTTAAAAAATCTGAAATTCAAATTACTCCACAATGAGCATTTCCCTTTTCATGTTAGCACCCAAAAAGTTTGGATTTTGGAGCATTTCAGATTTTGGATTTTCAGATTTGGGATGCTCAACCTGTAAAATGTTGATTATCTCATGTAATTTGTTGAATACTGTACTGAAAGTGAAAAACAGAATGGTTTTATGAGTACTTAAAGTACAATTTCTGGTAAATGTGTATCATTTTTGCACCATTGAAAAGTTGAAAAATCCTATATCAAGCCATCATAAATCAGGAGCAATCCATAATTATACTTCAGATAAATAAATCAGGACACACACACACACACACACACACACACACACAGATAGAGAGAGAGAGAAAGAGAGATCCTTCAGATACTACAGCTGGTTCTAATATAAAAGCTAAAAGCAGAGTTGATTATGCTATTTGTTGGGGCAGCAGGTTAATGAATGAACTGCTTTATTTTATTTTTAGGTCTATCATTATAATTTAAAATCCAACGAACTATAGTGGATTTCTATTACACAGCCACCATTTTGAACCCTCTGCTGTCTAAGAACCTTTCTAGCCAACTAAATGATAGCAAGCCGTTAGCACATTCAAACAGAAGCCCCCTTTTAAAGTAAAATACTAGGCTGAATCACATGAAATCTTGACAATTTCATATGGTTTAACCTAATATTTACATCAAATCATAGGATGAATTAAATCAGAGATGAAAGTGACCAAAAAGGAGATGGCAAGAAGAAGAGTACTTCCCTTGGTTCAACTTATTTCATTATGGGCACAAATGGCCTACAAATTGTAATAAACTTAGAAGATTTCCTAAGCCAGGCAATCTTTTAACCCCAGACATACCCTTCCATAGCAACACACAGGCTTCAGAGACCTGAGATAACCATTTCCAGCCTTGTAGCCAACCTGCCCCAGCAGGGCTTCATATGCTGTCATATTCTTTGTCCAACAGGTTTAGTGCTAATGAGAAATCTGGCTCTGTGCTCCTTTCTGGCTCCAAGCACAACTAGGGCAGATGGAGCAGCCCTGAGAGCTGGAAATGACAGAATTTTGAAATTTCCCATTCAGCTGGCTTGAGTTTTAGTCACAATGTACACAAAGTAGGAAAATCTGATTTTACGAGATTATCTAACAATTGATTTCAAACCCAAAAACGAAAATGTATTTCCTATTATTGACAACAATCTAGGAGTGTATAAGGGCATGTGTGGGATCTTTGCATGCATCCTCCCTTCTCCCCGCTCCCATCCTCAATCTCTCTGCCAACCTTGGAGTTGAAATAACCTGAAATTTGAAACTCATGACATATAATCCCTTTCTATTTCCAAGCAAAAAAAAATCCTGTTGGAAAAGTTTTCTCCTAAACTAGCCATGTTGGAGCCCTATCGTTTTCTATTGAATTTTTCTTATTAATTCAGAATTATGTCTTCATGTAAAATAGAATTTGCCTTTCTCGGGCAAAGGCAGCCACATAGATACAGGTTGGATATCACTCTCTCTGTAGGACATGTGGTCAAGTTTTAAATACTTGGTACTTAGATTTACATGCTTGTCCTTTTGGCAAAGCCGAGAATTATTTTCATACTACGAAATTTTGACAGCGTAACCCCAGGGTCTCAACACTCCTCAAACATCACACTAGGTAAAAATACTGAAATGCTACTGGTAAGAACGTCCCCTTTTCATGCCCAGTGTTTATATTTACTGCAAATACTAGGTCTCTAAGATGTGGGCTCCTGTACTGTGTAGTGTCCCCAAGACCATGACTAAAACCAAGCGTGAGAGTCAGTGGATGTCGGACAGGAAGGGATCCCAGAGTTTACCTTTTCCTATCTATGTGGTTTACATGAAAAACATCTAAAAGCTGGAAATGGAAGTAATTTGTACAAGGTTGCCCAGCTAACAAGAGGGGCACCACAACTCAAAGCTAGGTCCATGGTGCTGCATGAATCTATATCAATGTGGGAAAAAGGAATGTTTAGACTTGTGAGACATGATTGAAAACAGAGCAAAAGGGAAACAGGAAGCTAATTAAACATCTGTGGAACCCTGTTATTTGATGAGAAGTAAACAAAGCAAAAAGGGAAAAGAAAGGAACTTTAGGGACTGGCAGTATAGCAACCAACTATGGAACAGTTACAGGGTAACAGATCTGTGGTAACTGTAACGGAGGTGATGTTTATTAAGCACATTCAATCTGCCTAGAAGTGTGTCAAGCAATTTAATGCATCATCTCATTTAATCCTTACAACTATGCAATAAGGTAATAATAATAATAATAATAAATAATGACTACCATTTATTGAGCATCTTTTACATATAGGCTGAACACTATGCTAAGCATATTATAAACAGTATCTGATTTTATTTATACAACATGATTATGAGGTTGATACTCTTGTTATCCACAATAGAAAGAGGAGAAAACTGAGACTTAGAGAAAACAACATTTCCCAGATAACACAACTGGTAAATAGAAGAAACAAAACCCACATCATTTTATCAAAGAACCTAATCTTTTAAATGCACCATTTTATCGAAGAACCTAATCTTTTAAATGGATCACTATTCTGGCTCTCAAGTACAGGTTGCTTAAAAATTAACACAAAACCACTATTTATTAATACTCATGGTCTTTTATTTTCCACAAAAATAATCAGATCCAAAATAAAAGTCAGTATTTTACAAAGAATAGTCTAATTGTCTAATCTATGTTGCAAGCTGGAGTGAATCACAGTTTTGGCACTGGATCTAGAACTGTTATTGTCTGTGGTGTTAAAAAAAATTATGTGTATTAACATGGGAAAACAATTGCATAGACCTTTTGAATGTAAAAGGAAATGTGTTTAATGCATGGATATTGAGAAGGGGGGAAGGAGGGAGAGAGAGAGAGACAGACAGAGAGAGGCAATATGATAGAAAGAAGGAGATACTATCAATTCACTGCTTCCAGGATTCTGTAGGAGGCCATGCTGTTTGATAATTTCAGAACTATAATTTTAAAAATTAGTAATCTTGGTAACCAAATCCATTAGTGAAGCATGCTATAGAAAACAAACATCATGTGATGACTGTCCTAGACAAACTGACAAGCTTTGTTTTTTGCTTTTGAAACTCCAGGCATTATTTACATACACTCAGCTCTAACACAGGATCCTTTAATTAAGACTTTTACACTTATCTGTACATAAAAATGGAAATATTTCAATAACAGCACATCTTTTTCTTTTGCTAAATTACCAGTTAGAAAGGAAAATTATAGAAATTCACTGAATGGTACTGAATGATTAACTCTAAAGGTTAATTATGTCCCCTTAAATGGGACTCACTTAACTATTCTCTTTGTCTGCTGAAGCAGTAAGGGACTGTGATACTGAACTGAAGGATGGGAACAGGGGACACTGAGGGCTTGTTGCCAGGTGGCAGCTGTCAAGGTGATTTAATAGCTATTCAAAGACCATTTCTTTCTGCTTTTCAGTTCTCCAGGAGCCAGTCTACCTTTAGCTGCTTTTGGGGTGGGGGGGGTGCAACTGTTTGAGTGGGAGGGAAGCATGCATTTGAAGTAGCACACAGGTATAAACATGGGTGATAGAAGTCTCGTATTCTTGACCTTTACCACACACTTGGAGAAATGGTGCACATTAGGCTTAGACTAGAGGAAGGAGTTTAATTTACCATTTGGATCCCCATGGAGTGCTTAGGATCATACTTTTTCCAAGGCAATTTATCACTAATTCTTCCATCTATGCATTTGTTTATCTGTCCCCACCCCCTCCCCAAGGGCAGGCACAGGGCTAGGTGCTTTACTTGCATATACAGGCACTAGAGCAGAGTAACAGAGTTAAGATTTGGCTTGACTATTGGCTTTGCCACCTAAGAGCTGTGTGATTTAGAACAGGCTTCTCAACTCTGAGCCATATTTTCCTAATTGTAAAAATAGGTCAATAATGTTTTATCTCTCACCAAATTGGTGTAGGGATTAAATAAGATTAAATGAGAAAATGCCTAGAACATAGTCAGCATCTGATAAATAGTAGGCATATTGGGTACCATCGTTTCCATTTCAGGTATGAGAAAACTGAGGCTTAAAAAGATAAGTGACTTGTACAAGATCTTAATTCTAGTAATGCATAGAGATAAGATCTCACTCCAGGAGTATGAGAAACATACTCCTCACAGTAGCATGCCTCTCCTTTAATAAACTCATCATCTAGGGAGGAAAATAGTCCCTTAATCTTGGAGTTTTCTACAACCATTATAACGGAAGTGCAATGAGAGTAGGTGCAGAGGTGAAAGCCTCTAGGAAGGCATGGTGCCTGAATGGAGTCTTGAAAAACCATTAAGAACCCCATAAACAGAATAGGAAGAAGGAAGAGACAGTATGCAGATTGAAGAAAGGGCCTGTGCAAAGGAAAGGAGAAATGAAGGAACAAAGTGCTTCCTGAGGCTCCATCCCAGGGCTTTTAGGGGAAGCAGCAGAGGAGGGTGTAGAGGTAGGCAGAGTCCAAGTTAAAATAGTCTTCTTTACCTATTTGGTGATCAAGAGCCTGGGTATGTTTTAAATAGATGGAGAAACTCAAGGGTTAAAATGGCTGGAAGCCAATCACACTTGAATCTTTTCCATTTTCACTTGGAAACAGAACATTCCTTCCACTGGGCAGGCTCACCTAATGTTTCCATGTCAACCAATTGCAGAGGCCTGGGATAGGCTAAGCCTAAGTTAGGGGAGTGGCATGGATAAACAAGAGCACAGAGGGGAAAAGCTAGGGTTAGGGTCAAACTATGGTGGCAGGCAGCAAGGGGAGTGAGAAGCGGTGTACTATGGAGTTGGGAAGAGTGGACCAGTAAGAACCAGAACCAGAAATGAGGATTGGGTAAACCTAGTTGTACCTGAATTTACTGCAAGCCCAGTAATTGCTATATACACATGTGCACACACATGTGCACACACACATATGTGCACACCCAAACTATTAATATGTTCTTTGGTGCTCACCTGCACTCTGAACATTTTCAAAGGGACCTCATGAAAATTAAGAATTTCTAATCATTTCATCACTGGAAATCAAAATGTAAATGTGAGAACTCTGATTTTCAAGAAATCTTACCAACCTTTTCAATCTGTTTTGCAAAGTTATTTATCTTTGAACCAGGGGGTTCTATTTTTGCTAAGTGTTAGCAAATTGTAGCATCAGATTCAAGGTTGGTTTCCAAATTCTGAGTCAACTAATGTTAAATGTGATTAAAATTGAAAGTCATTTTAGGAACTGGCCTTCCCATTAGCTAGCTGCAGGTTTGCACTAGACTTCCATGCAAGAAATCTGAGACTTTAAAGAAATGATTGTTTTCAGCTTAAACATGAGCTGAGGAAGTGAAGATAATTTTTTTAAAAAGAAAAGAAACCAAAAAAAGAAAGAAAAGATAAAACAGTGGTTCTCAACTTTGCTGCATACTGGGATCACTAGCAAAGCTTTAAAAACACTAATGCCTGGGGACCCACCCCCAGAGATTCTGATTTAGAGTAGGTCTGGGCTGGGGTGAGACATCAGGGTTTTTAAGAGCTCTACAGGTGTTTCTTACCTGGAGCTAAGGTTGAGACACAATGAGATAAAGCAGAGAGGCAGCTAGTAAACAAGGCGATTTTTGGCCCCTCCCTGGAAAGAAAGCCAGTGTGAACTGGATAAAGCAGGAAAGAGGCTGAGACCTGATTTACAATGGCAGTGGCTCCCTGCTCTTGATCAATGTAAGTTCTAAATTCAGTGTAGGGTGGGGAGATGGAGTTGGAGGTTCTTTTGTTATTGGTCCCTCCACTACACTGGGAGTACCCTAAAGCAAGGACTGAGTACTTTTATCCTTATATTCCTTGGACGTGTCTCACTGACTGCAATATGGGATATCAACAGTTGTTTGTAAAACGAATGAATGAAAAAGTTTGAGGTCGAGTATGTGAAATGAATGTTACAGAGACTCAATTTTTACCAGATTTCTTTCTTAGCACATTCAAGAAGTCATGTGCATGGGCAACTGCAGCATGCTTTAATAGAAAAAAACAATAAAACAAGCTGGGCGTGGTAGATCATGCCTATAATCTCGGCACTTTGGGAGGCGGAGGTGGGTGGAGTGCTTGCACCCAGGAATTTGAAACCAGCCTGGGCAACATGGCCAAACTCCATCTCTACAAAAAATACAAAAATTAGCCAAGCCTGGTGGTGCATACCTGTAGTTGCAGCTAGTAGGGAGGCTGAGGTGGGAAGATCACCTGAGCCTGGGGAGGTCAAGGCTGCAGTGAGCCGTAATCACACCACTGCACTCCAGCCTGGGTAACAGAGCAAGACCCTGTCTCAACAACAACAACAAACCAACCAGATGCCGCCTTTAATTTCAGTGAACTTAACAAATATTTATGCAACTTTCTGATTGGGTTCTGTGCTAGATCCTTAGAACCACAGACTGATACTTCCAGCAAAAGATTAAGTTCTAGAATCCTATCTGATTAGTCCAATATTTTAAGAAGTACTTGCTTTTCAATGGCATAGCACAGCGGATTTGCTTTGGGTGGCTTAAAAAGGGTAGCAAGTGGTATTCTGGATGGAGCTAGGGCAGATCATTCAGCATTTCTTTGTGTTTTCAACAGTGTTTCATATAAGCAAATTTCTAAAAGCAGTGTTTCCCAAACTTGCTTTTACCTAAGTAGCACCTGGGGTTCTTGCTTAAATCTTCATTTCTGAGGAATATTCATTACCAGGCAAGTTTAGGAAGCACCATTACAGAGGGTCTGCAAGTCTTCAGAATATCTTATTCTGCATCGAAGTCCTGACTGCAGCATTATTACAGGTGAAATGATGAAGGTGGAGTTGGGAGAAGGGAAGGAAACAGGAAATGACAAATAACAGAGCTATGTTGTGACAGGCACTTTACAAGGCAATTGACATTACTGTTGGCTATAATACTTGCAACAACACTTTATTAAAATGCATACTATTATTCCTATTCTAGCAACATGACCCAAGGGTCATAATCGCTCTTGGCTTCTATCATCATGGGTTCATTTTGCCTGTTCTTGAATGTTATATAAATCATATTGTGGTGGGCAGAATAACACCCCCTCATCCCTAATCCCTGGAATCTGTAATATGTTCCCTTACATAACAAAAGAGACTTTGCAGATGTGATTAAGGTTAAGAAACTTGAAATGTGGAGATTATCCTGGATGATCCTTGGTGGATCCAATCTAATCACATCAATCCTTAAAAGCAGAGTATCTTTTGCAAGTGGGTCAGAGAGATACAACATGAGAAGCACTCAACTTGCAATTGCTGATTCTGAAGATGGAAGAAGGGGGCCACGAGCCATGGAATGCAGCAGCCTCTAGATGAGGATGGCCCTAGGCTGACAGGAGCAAGATAACAGGGACTTTGGTCTTACAACTGCGTGGAATTGAATTCAGCCAACAATTCAAATAAACTGGAATTGGATTCTACCCTAGAACTTCCAGAAAGGAACACAGCCTGCTGATACTTTGACTTTAATCTGGTGAGACCCATAGTGGACTTCTGACATACAAAATTGTAAGATGATATTTATGTTTTTTTAAGCCATTAAGTTTGTGGTGATTTGTTTCTAGAGCAGCCTAGAAAACTAACATGCATATAGTAGTTTGTGTGTGTGTGTGTGTGTGTGTATGTGTGTGTGTCTGGCTTCTTGCACTCAATATAATATTTGCAAGATTTCTATCTGCTATTATAGATTTCCATTGTTGTATATGATTCTTTTGTTCAAATATGCCACAATTTATTTACCTATTCTATTGTTGATGGACATTTGGTTATTCCCAGGTTTAGGCTATTACAAACAATGCTGCCATGCACATCCTTGTATATATTTTTGTTGAACATATGTACTCATTACTATTGGGTATATACCTAAGGATAGATCATAGAGTATATGTTTGGCTCTGATAGATACTGACAAACAATCTTCCAATGTGGTGGTTTACTTCCCACGAGCAATGTTTGAGACTCTCTGCATGTTCACAAACACTTGGTATGAACAGTCTTTAATTTTAGCCATTCTGGGAGTACCACCATTTCATGTGAATTGGCCGTTTTACATATCTTCTTTTAAGAAATGCCTGTTCAAGTCTTTTGTCCATTAAAAAATATATTTTTTTTTCCCAATGACTTGTAGCTGCTCTTTACATATTCTGAAGATAAATTTCTTTTCCAGATGTCTGGATTACAAATATCTTTTCCTGTGCTCTGTCTTGCCCCATTCTCTTCATGGTGTCTTTAGATGAACAGAGGTTTGTATTTTAATGTAGTTCATCAATATCTTCCTTTAAGATTAGTATGTTTTGTGCCTGTTTAAGACTTAATCTTTGCCTATCACACACTTATGAAGTTATTTTTCAATATTATCTTCTAGACTTTTGTTGTTTTACTTTTTATATTTTTATCTATAATCCATGTAGAAAGATTTTTGTGTATAGTGTGAGGTTGGGTCAAGAGCCATTTTATAAAAAGTTGGATATCCAATCGATGCAGTGTCATTTACCAAAAAGGTCATCCTTTTCCACTTCAAAGTAATTTTACTTTTGTCATAAAATCAAGAGGTTGTATGTGTGTGTTATTTTTTCTGCACTCTATTTTATTCCATTGGTCTACTTGTCTATACTTATACCAATTTCATACTGCCTGTAATTATGTAACCTCATAATAAATCCTAACATCACATAATGTAAATTCTCTGACTTCATTTTTCTGTGTTTTGCCTATTGTTGGTCTTTTATATTTCCATATTAATATCAGAATCACTTTGTCAAATCTATCACCATCACCAACAAATAAATAAAAAATATCTTCTGAGATGTTGATAGGAATTGCAGTGAATCAATATATCAGTTTGGGAGAAACGAAATCTTTGCCACATTGCATCTTCCTATTCATGAATAAGGTATACCCCACGTTTATGCATCTTCTTTTAATAACATTTGTGGCTTTTTTATATAGTGGTGCTCTTCTGTCAGTTCTATTCCTATGACTTTAATGTTTTTCACTCCTACTGTCAATGATATGTTTAGTTTTCTTATTGTTTAGTATTGCTATATGGAAATACAACTGATTACTTTGATATTAACCTTGTTATTTAGTAAAATTGCTAAAGTTACTTTTTAATTATAGCAGTCTATCTAGTTATTTTGAATTTTAAACATACACAATTATGTTACCAGAAAATAAGGATCATTTTATTGTTTTCCTTCCAATCATATTACTTTTTCTTGCACCTCCATTTAATAGCAGTAGTGATAGAAGGGTAGAGTAGTGATAGAAGGTGTCTCATACCTGCTTCCAGGGAAAAAGCTTCCAAAATTTCATTAGTAAGTATAGTGTTTAGGCTGGCTCCCTGGCTCACACCTGTAATCCCAGCACTTTGGGAGGATCACTTGAGGCCAGGAGTTAGAGACCAGCCTGACCAACATGGTGAAACTCCATCTCTACTAAAAATACAAAAATTAGCCAAGCATGGTGGTGCATGCCTATAGTCCCAGGTACTCAGGAGGCTGAAGCATGAGAATCACTTGAATAGGGGAGGCAGAGGTTGCAGTGAGCCAAGATCTCGGCACTACATTCCAGACTGTGTGACGGAGTGAGACTCTGTCTCAAAAACAAGTACAGTGTTTGCCTTTTATTAGATTTAGGAAGCCCATTATTTTTCAAGTTTTCTAAGAACTTTTGTTCACAGATGAGTTTTGAATTTTATTGAATGGTTTTCCTGTAATATTTAGATGATCATCTGAATCTTATCTTTTATTCTGTTAATGTTGTGATTTTCTAATGTTAAAGGAGTCTTTCATTTCTGTAATAAATTCCAGCAGGTCATCATAATATTATTCTTTCTAAGTTTTGGGAAACACAGTCATCTAATATATAAAATATATCACTAGATATAAAATACACATCACTAGATTTATTTTGCTAATATTTTATATTTTTAATTTGATGTTTATGAGAGAGATTGGAGTATAAATTTCCTTTCTTACAATGACCTTGTTATGTTTTGGTATCACAGTGATGTTAACATTGTAAAAAGCTAGGAAGTACTCTCTCTTTTCTAATTTCTGAAAGAGTTTGTATAAGATGGTAGGTGATTTACAAACATTATTCCTCATATACTTTAAATGAGTATTTCTATTATACCCATTTTATGGAAAAAGCGGAGGCCTAGAGGGAGAAGAAGTAAGTTACTAAGGTCATAAGTAAGGTACTAAATGGTCAAGCCAGGATTTAAGTCCAGGTATTTCTGACTCCAGAACCCAAGCTTTTGGCCTACTCCACTCTGCTGTGAACTCATAAATACATGGCTGACTGAATTAGAATTCTAGAGGACTTAACATTTCATTCTATGGTAGTGTATACCTCCTATGGAGGGGAAATATACTGCCAAAGATAACAACAACAACAAAAATACAGCTTTACTTTTGGAACCTACTACAAGAGACTCCATCATAGTTACCTTCTCAAATCTCCCCTATTTCCTACCCTCTGCATAGGTGTCAGATCCTGGAGCAGAATTTTTGTTCACAATAATAGCTTATTATTTTCCTCTGTTTTTTTGCAACTAACTTTAGCTGGATCCTCAAAGACATGTCTGATTCATCTTTTTACCCAACAGCATCTTATGTAGTATTTTGTAATTAATACTCACTGAAGAAAAACTTAAACTCATATGCATTCCATCATACTTGCTCTAAGGCAGTCAGAAGATCCTGCAATCCTCTTATCCTCTGTGTAACATCCTGTGGCAGGAAACCTCATGCCTCTTTGCTAAGGATGCATCATTAACGAATGTATCCCATGGTTTACATCTGAACTAGTATAACTTCACGTCAAAGATCTACTCACTGACCATCTTTAACGTCCTCATTTATTACTGAGGGAGTTGCTCTATATGTCAGATGACTATATTTCCCAAAACTTATAGAACTTGCTTTAACAATTTTAAGTACCTATGGGAATGAGAGAGCATATATGAAATCAAGTACATCTAAGAAAATGTGGTATTTCTAGAAGCCATGGAAATTAAGGTTAAGAGCTGGTATTTGGCATAGGACAGAACTGAGTTTTTATCATGTTGTCCTTCTTTGCTGTGTAAATATGGGTGATAACTTAAGCTATCTAACCTTGGTTTCATTAACTGTAAAATGGGGATAGTAATGATGCTTCCTCATAGATACTGTCAGAATTAAATGTTCACTGCCAGCTCCTCATCCTCAGGATACTTGAATCTATGATGTAATCAAGGGCTCATAAGAGGATTTGAGTGTGTTGTGGAGGTGGAAGTATCATGGAGGCCCCCGTTTATGAGGAAAGGGGCAGGAACACAGAATTTTAGGAAAAGAGAAAAGTTATCTTATGAACAGCCAGCAATGGTGTTCATTCAGCATAGGCCTTTTAGGTGGAGAAACTCCCCACTCATCTGGATTTACAGCAACCAGAAACACAAGCAGAGACGCCTTCCTGATGATTGGCTAGGAACCCTCATTAACAGAAAAAATGAGATGAAACTGGCTTCAAAGAAGCCACTGGAACTGGTAAAGAGGTTTGTCTAGAGTAAGAGCTACAAAGTTAATTAAAATGAGAATTAGATTTTCATGTTAGGGGCGTTAGAAGCTATTAAATACCCTGTCTGTTGCAAACTTCTACTCAGTTCACACCACATTTTCTCATTATTTTATCTGTGGAATCAGATAATTGTATGTTTTTTCATACATATAAAAGTATGGAATCCTGAGTTTGAAAGGACATGTCTGCCTTTTAAGACAATTAAGGGGAAAAAGTACATGAGGTAAGCAATCTGGTTTGAAACAATGTAGAATATACAATGTTATAAAATACAATGAAAGATACTATAATGTGATGATACCTTTAAAAAAATCTTTTTTTAAACACATAAAATTGTATGTATAAAACATGTGTAACTTTTTGCCTGTCAATTATGTGTCAATAAAGCTGTCAAAAAGTGGGTCTGTTTTTAAAATGTAGAAAGAATGACAACTTTAAAAATGAAAAATAATTTTGATGATGAAACATCCCTTTTTATCTTTTAATAAGTATCACTGAAAAGCATCAGCTTATCACAGAAGATGGGTCTGGGCTTCTTATTTATTGAGAAAATGGCATAAAAGATGAAGAAAGCATACATACACAAAGAAAAAGAAAATCTAAAAGACGTCTTTCTTTGTCAAGAAAAGGACAAAGTTAAAAAAAATACATTCCTAAGGATCTTAGAATGATTTAGATCCAAAATACTCAAGATTAAGAATTAAACAACTTAGTCATCATGATGCTTACTTTAATTTTTTTAGCTATAAGGTAAGATTTATGGATAGAAAAAATATGGAGATCTATCTAGTGAGGTTTTAAAACTACAAATTTATAATATTCGGAGGACTTTTTCTGATGCTCAGATTATGTTCATAAGTTTCTTTTAGCATTAAAATGCCCTTTCTTCTAGAAAATGATGGCAATATTAAAGAGCAACCAATTCAAATATATATTATAATTTGCCTTTTTGTTTATTATTTTTAGAATTCTTACTTGGTGCAATTTAGTTGTCAATTGCCTATCAACTCCATGATTTTTTTTTTCTTAATTGCAATGTTGCCAGTCAGGGGAATTTACAAATCTTGCACCCTCTGAATTTTGGCAATGACATATGGGAAGGACACAACTATCCAACTGGTCCCACTGTTTTTCAAAGTCATCTGAGGCACTTTTATGCATTTTCTTTAAAATTTAGGCCTGAAGAGAAGGGCCAAGGGGCAGAAACTTTTGCAGAACAAGAAGACCAAAGTGTCCTGCAGGTGCTAAATAAATGTGAAACAATGCTACTTAGCTTTTGAAAGATTTGCTTTAGTGAAGACAAATGACTCAAAGTGGACCCTTGACAGTTTAGGGCAAGTGGGAATGTAGTTTCTCAAGCAGGAAGAGGGCTAGAAGAAAATGTTTCTACATATCATAAAAGCAGGCATATGCTTAATTTGTATAAAATACTCTTTTAGAAAAAGAATAAGGCTTGGATCCTTGAAAATGTTCCCAGTGCTGATTTTGTGTTTCTTACCTCTACTATACTACATATTAAGGAAAATAATCATGCTTTCAGTTTTGAATGAAATGTCCTAAGTTGGGGGTCAACAGGAATGGCTTCATGGGTATGAGACCTGTGTTCCACCATCCCACACCTGGCATTATGCTCTGCTCTCACTGTCTTGCTACTAATTTTTTATTTTGATTGATTGATTGATTGATTGAGACAGAGTCTTGCTCTGTCACCCAGGCTGGAGTTCAGTGGCAAAATCTCAGCTCACTACAACCTCCACCTCCATGGCTCAAGTGATTCTCCTGCCTTAGCCTCCCGAGTAGCTGGGATTACAGGTGCCCGCCACCATGCCAGGCTAATTTTTGTGTTGTTTTGTTATGATTTTGGTAGAGATGGGGTTTCACCATGTTGCCCAGGCTTGTCTTGAACTCTTGACCTCAAGTTATCTGCCCACCCTGGCCTCCCAAAGTGCTGGGATTACAGGTATGAGCCACCATGCCCGGCTTTGCTATTAATTTGTGAACAAGAATTGAGCATTTTCATTTTGCACCAGGCCCCTGCAAATTATGTAGCAGGTCCTGGGCAACGCATTGTGTGACAGGCACTTCAACTGTGCTCTTTAATGTGGGAATTTATAGGCATAGAGCTATGCTGCCTGTAGAATCTATCCTGGAACAAGAGAGGCAGGGACCTGGTTCATACAATTGTAATGATCACTACTCATTAGGGACTCTGTCAATTTAATCACAAATCCATATGCTCTGGGCATCTTCAAACTCAACTGTCCATTCGACATTTAATAAAATGTGTAAGTAGTTCTATTAAAACTCATGTCCTATGCAATGTGGCAGTAAATAAAACACAAAGCAAACACTAGAAATATATATATATGTGAGTTGTGTTTACACATCCTTAAAGAGAGGATAAGATTGAGTCAAGGACTTGGTGCTATTTTATACTTAGAGAAAAGAGCATATAGCTTAATATTCTGAATCTCAGATTCTTTATCTGAAAACTATGGGAAAAATAATGCCTACTTACAGGCTGGGCACATTGGCTTACACTTGTCATCCCAGCACTTTGGGAGGCCAAAGTGAGAAGATCATTTGAGCCTAGGAGTTTGAGACCAGCCAGGGCAAAATAGGGAAACCCTGTCTCTATAAAAAATAAACATTAGCAGGCATGGTGACACACACCTGTAGTCCCAGCAACTTGGGAGGGAGGTAGGAGGATAACTTGAACCTAGGAGGTTGAGGCTGCAGTGAGCCATGATTGTGCCACTCACTCCAGCCTGGGTGACAGAGCAAGACCCTGTCTCAAAAATAAATAAATAAATAAATAAACAAAACAAAACCTATATACAGACATATTGTATCAAATAAAATTAAATATGTGAGAACTGTTTAATAAAACCATATGAAACAATAGGTGGGGGAATAGAATAGCATGCTTAGGCCCTAATCCCAGTTTGGTCTCTTATGAGTAAAATTGAAATCTCATCTCAATTTTTTCTTCTCTGAAATGGAGATAATAATAAAAGCTTCATAGTTTTGTGAGAATTAAAATAATCTATATAAGGTGCTTAGTCTGCCTCTCCACAGCCTTGTCAGCATCTATTATTTTTTGATTTTTTTAATAATAGCCATTCTGGGTGGTGTGAGATGGTATATCATTGTAGTTTTGATTTGCATATTTCTGAGGATTCGTGATGATGAGTAGTTTTCATCTGTTTGTTGACCAGTTGTGTGTCTTCTTTTGAGAAGTATCTATTCATGTTTTTTGCCCACTTTTTAATGGGGTTATTTGTTTTTTGCTTGTTGAATTACTTAAATTCCTCAAGATTCTGGATATTAGACCTTTGTCAGATGCATAGTTTGCAAATATTTTCTCCCATTTAGTAGGTGGTCTGTTTACTCTGTTGATAGTTTCTTTTGCTGTGCAGAAGCTTTTTAGTTTAATAGGTACTACTTGTCAATTTTTGTTTTTGCTACAATTGTTTTTGATAACTTAGTCCTAAATTCTTTCCAAAGACCAATGTCCAGAATGGCATTCCCTAGGTTTTCTTCTAGGATTCTCATAGTTTGAGGTCTTGCATTTAAATCTCTAATCCAGCCAGGCGTGGTGGCTCATGCCTATAATCTCAGCACTTTGGGAGGCTGAGGTGGGTGGATTAGTTGAGGTCAGGAGTTCGTGACCAGCCTGTCCTACATGGTGAAACCCTGTCTCTACCAAAAAATACAAAAATTAGTCATGTGTGATAGCATGAATCTGTAGTCCCAGCTACTCAGGAGGATGACATGAGAGAATCACTTGAACCTGGGAGGTTGCAGTGAGCTGAGATCACACCACTGCACTCCAGCGTGGGTGACAAAGTGAGACCCTCCTCAAAAATAAATAAATACATAAATAATTATTTCATCCATCTTGAGTTAATTTTTGCATATGGTGTGAGGTAAGGGTCCACTTTCATTCTGCATATGGCTACCACTATCTAGCACCATTTATTGTATAGACAATCTTTTCTCCATTGCTTATTTTTGTCAACTTTGTTGAAGATCAGATGGCTGTAGATGTGTGGCTTTATCTGGGTTCTCTTTGCTGTACCATTGTTATATGCATTTGTTTTTGTACCAGTACCATGCCATTTTAGTTACTATAGCTTTATAGTATAGTTTGAAATTGGGTAATGTGATGCCTCCAGCTTTGTTCTTTTTGTTTAGAATTGGTTTGGCTATTCAGGATCTTTTTTGGTTCCACATAAATTTTAGAGTGTTTTTTCTAAGTCTGTGAAAAATGACATTGGTAGTTTGATGGTAACAGTGTTGAATCTGTAGATTGCTTTGGGCAGTATGGCCATTTTAACAATATTGATTCTTCCAATTCATGAGAATGCAGTGTTTTAAAATTTGTGTTATCTATAACTTCTTTAACCATGTTTTGTAGTTCTCCTTGTAGGAATCTTTTACCTCCTTGGTTAGATATATTTCTAGGTTTTTTACTCTTTTTGGGCTATTGTAAATGGAATTGCATTCTTTATTTGGCTCTCAGCTTGAATGTTATTGGTGCTACTACAGAAATGCTACTCATTTTTGTATATTGATTTTGTAGTCTGAAACTTTATTGAAGCCATTTATCAGCTCCAAGAGCCTTTTGGTGGAGTCTTTAGGGTTTTCAAGTATAGAATCATTTTCAGTGCAGAGATAAATTGGCTTCTTCTTTTCCTATTTGGATGCCTTTTATTTCTTTCTCGTGCCTGATTACTCTGGCTAGGCCTTCCAGTACTATGTTGAATAGGAGTGGTAAGAATGGGCTTCCCTGTCTTTTTCCTGTCCTTAAGAGGAATGCTTCCAGCTTTTGCCTGTTCACTATGATGTTGGCTGTGGGTTTGCCATAGATGGCACTTATTATTTTGAGGTATGTTTCTTCTATGCCTAGTTTGTTGAGGATTTTTATCATAAAGGAATGTTGAACTTTAAAGTTTTTCCATGTCTATTGAGATGATCATTTGGTTTTTGTTTTTAATTCTGTTTATGTGGTGAATCACATTTATTGCTTTGCACACATTGAACCAACCTTACATCCCAGGAATGAAGCCTACTTGATGGTGGTGAATTAACTTTTTGATGTGTTGCTGGATTTGATTTGCTAGGATTTTGTTGAGGACTTTGGGTCTATGTTCATTAGGGATATAGTCCTGTGATTTTCTTTCTTTCTTTTTCTTTTTTTCGCTGTATCTTTGTCAGATTTTGGTATCAGGGTGACAACAGCTTTCTCAAATGAGAGAGGGAAGAGTCCCTCCTCAGTTCTTTGGAATAGTTTCAGAAGAATTGGTTATCAGCTCTTCTTTGCACATCTGATAGAATTTGGCTGTGAATCCATCTGGTCCAGGGCTATTTTTGGTTGCTAGGTTATTAATTACTGATTCAATTTAAGAACTCAATATCATTCTGTTCAGGGTTTCAATTGTTTCTGATTCAATCTTAGAGGTTGTGTGTTTTGAGGACTTTATCTATTTCCTCTAACTTTCTAGTTTGTATGCACAGAAGCATTCATAAAAGTCTCTGAGGATCTTTTGTATTTCTGTGGGATCAGTTGTAATGTCACCTATGTCATTTATGATTATGCTTATTTGGATCTTCTCTTTTTTTTTTTCTTCATTAACTAGCTAGTGGTCTACCGATCTTGTTTATTGGTTCAAAGAAACAACTTTAGGTTTTGTTGATTCTTTATATGGATTTTGGAGTCTCAATTTTGTTCAGGTCTTCTCTGATTTTAGTTATTTCTTTTATTCTGCTAGCTTTGGGGTTTGTTCTTGTTTTCTAGTTCCTCTAGATGTATATTTAGATCTTTAATTTGAGATCTTTCTAAATTTTTGATGTAGGCATTTAGTGCTGTAAACTTTCCTCTTAACACTGCTTTTGTTGCATCCCAGAGATTTTTGTATATTGTATTTCTGATTTCATTTATTTCAAATATTTTTTTATTTCTGCCTTAATTTTGCTGTTTACCCAAAAGCCATTCAGGAGCAAGTTGTTTAATTTCCATGTAATCGTGTAGTTTTGAGAGATCTTCCTGGTAGTAATTACTATTTTTATTCCACTGTGGTCTGAAAGTATGGTTGGCAAGATCTCGATTTTTTTTTAATTTATTGAGAATCACTTTATGGCTGAACTTGTGGTTAATCTTATAATATGTTTCATATGCATATCAGAAGAATGTATATCCTGTGTTTGATGGGTGGAGTATTTTGTAGATGTCCAATTGGTTCAGTCATATTGAAGTCAAGAATTAAATTTGAGTCAATTTTAAGTCCAGAATTTCTTTGTTAGTTTTTCTGCATCTATGATCTAATGCTGTCAATGGGGTATTGAAGTCTCCAACTATTATTGCTTGACTAAGTCTTTTCATAGGTCTAGAAGGTTTTATGAGTCTGGGTGCTCCAATGTTGGGTGTGTATGTAAGACAGTTAAGTCTTCTTGTTGAATTGAACTCTTTATCATTGTGTACTATCCTTCTTTATCTTTTTTTTTTTTTTTTCTGTTGTTGGTTTAAAGTCTATTTTATTTGATATACGAATAGCGACTCTGGTTAAATAATTTTTGAAAATTTAATCTGAGATGATTACCAAATAGGGTTGCATATTAATTTGATTAACAAGGGGCAAGGAGCCTAGTCAGTAAACCATTTGCAAGCCATGACATAATTAGGTAAAAGATTAAATACAGTTAAACTCTCTCCAATTTGGTGACATCTGTAATCCATTCATTTTAATTGATTCAGCAGTTACTATATGCCAGACTGTCCAGATGCAGAATTTAAGGAGATGAAATCTCCGTCTTTGAGATACTCACAGTCCAATGGAGGGGGGCAGGTGAGTCAACAAACAGGAAAGAGCACGTGAAGACTGGAGGAGAGCTGTTTATGTGGTCCACAGGAAAACAGAGGAGCATGTGCTTGACTCCAGCAAACATTGGTGGCTCTCTTAATACCATTTTCTATTTAATCATCATCTTTAATTGCTAATCAAAAAGTTCATTCCACAAGTATTTAAAGTTAATTTAAAGAAGTGTCAGACACTGTTCAAACACCGAGACTTAAGGACAAGTGATTTATGTCTATTTCCTTGTTCCCTTGAAACTAACCTAACCTACATGATTGGCAGTTGGGCAGGGGAAAGAGGGAAGCTCCCTCAATTTTTTCATGCCCTCCCCTCTCACCTATCCTCCTGTGAGCATTCTGTATCTTACTTTTTACTGTTCTGTTCTCCTTTTTATCTAGAGCTGTCTGGTTTGTTCTAGAAAGCAGTCATTTTGGGTTATGAGGCAAAGTACCTCCTGTGGAGATGAGAGATTTCTGGAAATATGATTACCATGGGATTAGTGGAAAGGTAAGCAGAATCTAGATTGTAGGAATGATCTGTGGGCTCCTTAATGGCAGAAAATAAGTTTTATTAATCTTTTTATTTCCAGAGTCTAGCAGAGTATGAGGTAGATGTCTGTGGCTCAGAAGAGGTTTTCTGGATGAATCAATTAATGACAGGCCAACCATTAACAGTAATGAGATCTGGATTCTAGACCTTGAAGTAGAAGAATGGAGGAAAACGTGATGGTCAATGGAAGAGTCACTCATGATACTTTTGTCCCTCTTCCTACAGAAATATAAAAATTAAAATCCTTTTAAAATCAGGTAGCCTATGATTGCAAGGGAAAGAGGAAACTCTCAGATCCACAATAACTCCTCCTTCTTTCTATTTCTGGCATAAAATTGACTGCCTAAAGACAAAGCCTTTTATTCCACAATTAAGGATACAACTAAAAATGCAAATCCCTGAAAGAGTAAGCATTATGCTAATGGGTCTCAAAATATAAATGAAGAATCAAAATCTATTCTGCTTTAAAGAAGGCACCGGTTTAGGAGGCAAGCTCTAAGTATTTGAAGCAATAAAAGGAACTCCCCTTTGCCTAACAAGTCCCATATAGCAGCCTCCTTCATACATTCAGTTTAACGTCATCCTAACAACAAGCCTGTGAACTAGGTACTATGTCCATTTTATAAATGCGACACTCAAGTTTTAGCAAACAATAAGCTATGCACAACTGTCATTATCCATAATGGTAAGTTACGAATTCTGGATGAGAAGCCAGATCTACTTGGAGGAAATCAGTACAAAGTATAAAACAGAAGTTATATCATCAATAGGAATTTAGCCAGTGCCCTTACAAGTCTAGACACTGTCCAGACTTCCTGCTTCATCCTGTTAAACTGTTTCAGGTACCTGATTATGTTCCCCTCCCAGTTACCTTTGCCCTCACTAAGATTTTAAGAGAGAAAAGTAATTCTGAATTCAAGAAGTTTCTATTTCCTATTCTGCTGCAACATATCATAGTCAATATGTTTCTAAGCGAATAACTAATGATGTTGCTAAATAAGAATTATGAGGAAATGAATGTGTGCAATAAAAATACCACTGTCAGCTAGCCCTGTGCCAAGTACTGGGCAGGGGGGTGCACACAGCTGACTGTGGCATGTTCTCTGGGAAACAGCTAACATGTTGGGTCCAAGATTGGAGGGGAAAAAGACAAAAATGTGACTTATAACACAGTCCACAGATTTTATGGCTTTGCCTTAAATGCTCTCAAGAAATCCATTGCCAAGTGAAGCTGGAAGCAGCTTGTACCACTGGAGTGAAGACTCCTGCCATTCCACACTCTTCTTTATCATCCCCAGGATACTAACCAGCAGTTAAATGGGGCAGGAAGTAGAGTGAAAAGATATGTTTGCTACTATAGAGAAAAATAAATGACCAGAGTGTCTTACCTACATGATGATGTAGCTTTTCCCTCCCACCAAAATCAGTCAGGTGGGAACACACTTCCCCCAGAACAAAAGCTCAAAGGCGAAGTGTCTAGGATGGAATGTGTTTTCTTGAGACTGCCCTTGACGTGACTTCAAGCCTTAGTTCCCAGGAATAGAAAGACCAACTGTGTTGAGAATGAGGTTCACCCTGGGCCCTTCCCTTACTTCAAGTTCTCTCACTAAGAGGGTATGGGCTGTGCGTGCTTGTCTAAATCCATTATTAAATTAGGGCCCAATTTAAAGAGTTTGTCACACAGTTTAGCAAACAAATGAAACAGCCTGAAAGGCCTTGCAGCGCCACATATTTTCTGGAAATCCCAGTAGCAGCAGGTAGAGCCTGCATCCTGAGGATACAACCAGACTCGATGCACTTGGTGTCAGCCAAGCTGGTATTGGATTTCAATAGGATTGTTCAAATACGTTGGCTTATATTTTAATATTTTCTCTCACATTTGTATAGGAAAGATAGTCTTGGAATTAATTCATTTAACAAATGTTTCCTAAGGAGAATTCTTTATGCCAAGCGCTGTGGCATAAAGCACTAGAGCTGTGAAACATCAAGACATTACTGGGATTTGCAGGTCCAGTATTGAATAATATTGATTCATTTCAAAACATTTTATCATAAATGCTTAACAAGGACCAGAGTAGTCACTATCTTAAAGTAGTCACTATCTTAACAGGTGAGTTTCAAATATTAGTGGTCTTCTGGGCAAATTTCACTTCAGGAAGTCAATAGGCATGTTGTAAAAATCAAAATAGGATAATAATTGCAAGGCACATAACACGTGGGGTATCAGGAAATGAATTACCATAATGGTCTGCATATTATTTGGATTGCCTATAGATCTAGACTGTGAGAAACTTGAGGAAAGGGGTTCTGTGGTCTTATTCATCAGAGTGCCCTTAACAACTACTACAGACTGGTACATTGGAAGTAAGTACAAACACCATATTTACTGAATGAAAGAATCAAAGCATGAAGGAATCAATTTACGAATGCCTTAAGTTAAACGAGGGGCAAGAACCTGACCTGAATGAGTTTGTCATATTACATAGCCTTTGAGGCAAAAACTGTCTCAGGTAGTAGCAACTTTGAGTAACATATAGACTTATAACCACTGTAAAAGAAATAAGACTTTGAAATTCAGAATGAAACTATGAGCAGAGGGCTGGAAAGGGGTGAAGAATGCCGAGGGGAAATAGAAGAAATCATGTGGTTAGGAAGACTGATAACATATATGGAGACTTGGAATGGCCTACTGTATATGCAGTGAGTCTTTCTATCATGTGGCTTCTACTGAATTCTTTTCAGGTTCTGCCTCTGGGTAGAGCCTTGTCTGGATGAGAAAAGCTGATGAGTTGACAGAGCTGAGAATTCTGGAGCCATGGAATGCTGGCCATCTCCTTCAGGCTTCATGGGGTCCAGAGGAGGAAAAATCTAAGTCATCAGAAAGTCTGTCCTTCTTCCTTTGCTGAAGGCAAGCAATGGGATGAGAGGGGCTTATCTCACTGCTGCGAAAACAGCGTCTTAGTCACAACCAATTCTGTGGTCTCTCTGTCTGATAGGGAAAAGGTGACTTCATAATAAATGATGAATATTACCAACATTTATCAATTACTTCCCATGTGCCAGATATCTAAATTCACTATTTTATTTCATCCTCACAACCACTTTTTTTATTTTATTTATTATTTATTTATTTATTTATTTATTTTATTTTATTATTATTATACTTTAAGTTTCAGGGTACATGTGCACAACGTGCAGGTTTGTTACATATGTATACATGTGCCATGCTGGTGTGCTGCACCCGTTAACTTGCCATTTAGCATTAGGTATATCTCCTAATGCTATCCCTCCCCCGTCCCCCCACCGCACAACAGTCCCCAGAGTGTGATGTTCCCCTTCCTGTGTCCATGTGTTCTCATTGTTCAATTCCTACCTATGAGTGAGAACATGCAGTGTTTGGTTTTCTGTCCTTGTGATAGTTTGCTCAGAATGATGGTTTCCAGTTTCATCCATGTCCCTACAAAGGACATGAACTCATCATTTTTTGTGGCTGCATAGTATTCCATGGTGTATATGTGCCACATTTTCTTAATCCAGTCTATCATTGTTGGACATTTGGGTTGGTTCCAAGTCTTTGCTATTGTGAATAGTGCCACAATAAACATACGTGTGCATGTGTCTTTATAGCAGCATGATTTATAGTCCTTTGGGTATATACCCAGTAATGGGATGGCTGGGTCAAACGGTATTTCTAGTTCTAGATCCCTGAGGAATCGCCACACTGACTTCCACAATGGTTGAACTAGTTTACAACCCCAACAACAGTGTAAAAGTGTTCCTATTTCTCCACATCCTCTCCAGCACCTGTTGTTTCCTGACTTTTTAATGATCGCCATTCTAACTGGTGTGAGATGGTATCTCATTGTGGTTTTGATTTGCATTTCTCTGATGGCCAGTGATGATGACCATTTTTTCATGTGTATTTTAGCTGCATAAATGTCTTCTTTTAAGAAGTGTCTGTTCATATTCTTGGCCCACTTTTTGATGGGGTTGTTTGCTTTTTTCTTGTAAATTTGTTTGAGTTCATTGTAGATTCTGGATATTAGCCCTTTGTCAGATGAGTAGGTTGCAAAAATTTTCTCCCATTCTGTAGGTTGCCTGTTCACTCTGATGGTAGTTTCTTTTGCTGTGCAGAAGCTCTTTAGTTTAATTAGATCCCATTTGTCAATTTTGGCTTTTGTTGCCATTGCCACAACCACTTTATGGTATCCTATTACTATACTCGTCTTCACAGATAAAGAAAGTAAGCCCAGAGAGACTGATTCGTCCGTGGTCACAGAGCTAGGATGTGGCAGAACCACGATTCACATGTTTTTCTATCTGGCAGAATCTAGCAACTGTGTGCTTAAATGCTGCTCTACAATGTCTCACAAATAGGATCTGAATGTCCGTGCTCATGTTGTCTAGCTGTGTGATCTTGGGGGAATCATTTAACTTCTCTGAGTTTCAGTTTCTTCATCTATAAAATGGAGGCAATATCCCCTGAATCATAGGGTTTTGGGGAGAATTCTATGGGATGATACATGTAAAACAATAGAATAATGGTTGACCCATAGAAAATGTCTGACAAATACTTCCCTCTATTTCTACTTCCTCATCTGTGTCAGGGATAACTGCCTTCCAAACTGGCTACAACACCAAGGGTCTAAGGATCCTCGATATGTTTAATATAAGGTAGTAAAGACACTCTCTTTTGTTTGTCTGTGTACCTTGTTATCTGCCTGGAATGTTCCCTCTTGTCTATTCCATCTGTAAGCCGTAAATCATGACCCATTAGTGAGTTATTAAATCAAGTTAATGAGCTATGATCTCCATTTTTTAAAAAGGAGAGAAACAGAATGGAAACTAACAAAGTACACTGTATACAAAAAGTGTTATTACTGTTTAACAAAAATGTTGTTTCTGTTTTATGTGTATATGTATTTACTGGGTCAGGATAAATAATGTACTTCTTACTTTGCTTCTAAATATTTGAAAGGCTCCTGGTTACCTCATATAAGAGCTTCAAGAATTAATTAGATATCTTTCCATGGAAGCAATCAAGATTCCAGGCCTTTCTAGAGCTAACAGATCTTTTCATAACACATTGCATTTAATTATCTTCCCTTCGTCTGTCTTCCCCATCAGACATAAGTTTTTTTCAGACAGGAAACATGACTGTTACTGCTGCGTCCTCAGTGTCCATTATAGGTCCTGGCACATAATATATACTCAAAAAATGTTTGATGAAGGTCTGAATAAATCACAGCAACTGTTTCTTAAATCCACATTCAAAACTCAGAGGTTATTTGCTTGAACTCTCAAAATCGATATCTTTTATTAACAAGTGAACAGGGCTGTTTTTCTTTTACATTCTTTCCTGTGACCTTTTTCTCCTTCCCCTTGGTGGAATGGTTTGCTTTTTTTCCTCGCCCTCCCCATTCTCCCAGCATCCTGGGTACTCTAACTTTCCTTTTATCAAAACAAAAGATCGTTCTTTAGAAATTTGCACTTTTGTATAAATTTAATCCCCCATATCTTTGGCTTCTCCTAGTAGCATTTATACAAAAGGTGCATCCCTGTTAGTAGCAGGAAAAGCCTTGTTCTTTCTTTATTATACCAGCTTTTATCAGCTAGTAGATAAGAAGGGAAAAGGATATTTTAGAGGTAGCGAGATCTTCATGAGCTCATAAACTCACTCTTCCAAGGCAGTGAACGAGAACCTCAAAATACATGCAATAAAATTCATATTCCAGTAGCTCAGGAGCCTAAATGCATCTATGTTTGAAGAATTGATAATGTACTTGTGCAGCATTTTGAAAAACATTTTATTCATATTTGTAACCTTATTTACTTTTAAATGAACTACATGTTTCACAATGTTTTACCGCTATATGTTTCACAATGCAGGAAATACACAATACAAGTAGCATATTAAATCAAACATACTCAAATCATTCCCATAGAACACGAACAGTTAACATTAGCAATAATCAATTCCGCTTGCACGGCACCACTAAAGTACTTCAAGCACTTCACACAAAAGATTAAAGGAAAAAAATTATAACTAGATTAGAAAATAGAGAGGGTTGGCTCATGTTTAAAATACTGCCTGGCTCAGAGAGTGCTGGTTACCACTCCCTTCAAAATTTCAGGTAAACAAATTGCTACCACCTAGGAAGATCATTTCTAGTGGGGAAATGAAGGCAGCTTCTGCAAGACCCCAGGAAGGTACATTCTCTCTGACACCACCAGGACCAGGGCTAGAGCCGGGAGCATGCTTGTGAGCATGCATGTGTGTGTGTGTGTAGGGGTATGGGAGGTAAATCCAAGGGGAAGAATGGTTTTTTGGTGCAAGCAAATATTTTACTAAGTCAGCTAAATTGTTTCTCACAGAACAAAGAAGGTGCTTGCTTTCTGATTTAGGTTTTGGCTTCATAGAAAACTATAAATAATACCAAAGAAATCCCACATTCCTATAGCACAGTTTATCCTGTGCAAAAACCCCAAAGACATTTGTGTTAGAATTTCTCCTCTCCTTATTCCTTAATCAAAGAGTCCAGCACTGTGCTGACAGAAGCAGATTGGGAATCACAGCTAAAGTGTATTCAACAGCTGACACCACATAAACTAAGCCCTTAGGGAGGCAGAGTGATGTGGGGAGAAGTATGGGACTCGTCGTAGGAGAGCTGATTCTGCCACAAATAGCTGTGGGATCCCAGGCAAGTCTCTGTCTCTGTTCTCCTCGGGCCTCAGTTTCCTCTTCTGTAAATTAAGCAGAGGGCCCAATGATAGCTAAGATTCCTTCTAGCCCTAGAATTACATAAAGCTAAGCAAAGTGAGGAGAATCACACCATTTTCAGGATGTTATTCTCTGATTTGTGACATGCTCATCCTCTTATATTTATATAATCAGAGAAACCCTGCTAGTAATTTATTCTGAGAGAGCAAGTAGTTGACTTTCTAAAATAAACACAACTGACCATGGTCCTATACAAGCACTCTAGACAAAGCAAGCATCTGTATGAAAATCTTGTAGCCAAAATTGGTATTAAAAAAAGTACAAAGGTACAAACTTGTTGAATTCTTTTTGGTAAGAATTTCACTTAGGCCTTGCTTCTTGCTTTTTTTTTTTTTTTTGGTCTGTTTTATCACTTTTCATGAGAATAAGGCCAGGGAGCTCTTGTAAGTTCTTTCTTTCTGATTTGCTGATATGAATATACGCATGGCCCATATTTCTTTTAATTTTATGTCTCTTAGAGTTGTTTAGACACTAAAGTCAGCCCTCTAGGTACAAAATAAGTAGTAATAATTGAACATTTGGAAACTAAATACCATATTTGTATATTACAGAGATTTCATTTGGGGACTTTCTTATGAAGTGTCAAGTATTTTTGAGTCTCATTAAAAAGAGGTTCCTCCTTTCAATACAGTCTCCAACCACTACTTTGTTACTCTAAGTCTTTGTCTCTTCTGTATGTTATACTTCTATTTATGATTTTAGAGAATAAAGATTTGAATCTAATTACTACTCTTTCAAATAAGTGTATTAGTTTTATATAATATCATATCACTTCATTCAATTTTCTTAATCTTCCAAAACTTAATAGCCATTAGCAATATATTTCAGCAAATTTCTTCTAGTATCTGAACAATTTATGCATTCTATCTCTTAATAAGATACTTGGTAATTTTCCCTCTGAGCTTTATTATATATAACCATTTCAGTTACACTAACTGATTTAGTTCTATCCTATTAACCCAGCTGACTTTTTCCAATTTGCTACCAGGGACTAAAACATTTCAAAATTTAAAAATATTTTGTAGCATGTAGACCAGCAATACAACACAAGAGAGAAGAAGAACCACAAATGGAGCTTGTTAACTTTCCATCATATTTGTAATGTCACTACAAGACATGTTCTAGGGTGGTTCTGAACAGTCACAGATGACAATTAAGGGTATCAAAATAATCTTTTGAAATGGAGTTGGCCAAATTCAAAGGGTTAATAACTTGTTTTTCTTAATCTCAGGGCTTCTCTGGAATAAGAAGGGACTCTAGGCTTATCACTTCAGTTGGGAAATTAAGCCCTATGAGAACCTGTCCCTTCCAGAATCCCACTCCCTTCTTAGCCCTGCTGTGAATACCAAATACACACAAAACTTAACTTTAGAGCCAAAGTGGAACCAACAGCAAAAGTTCAACTCAAGTATGTAAATTAGTATCTATAACATATACGTCATGCCTAAAATTTCAGGTAAGAAGGATATGACCTCAGGTTGGAGTCAGATTGAATTCAAGCCAGAGTAGGGAGTGGAGAATTTAATAAGAACAGGCATGGTTCTTCCATATGGTACGTAGATTCATGTTGCCCGTTAATTAGGCATCACTTTCTTCCTTTTGCCCATTAGTACTTATATATTTTTAAAAGTACAGTCAGCACTGATGAAGTTTGGAAGTAATACGGGAAGCTTGTCTTGGAAGAGGAGCATGTTATAGTTGAGTGTGGATGGATCTTACTCAAGAGGTAGCTACTAGGATGAAAGACTGGAAGGCATTTCACATTCAATCAATCATTTATCTTTTTCTGGTAAATTAATGAGTTTTGTCAGACAAGGAACAAGTAACTTTTATGGTCTGAGAAAAAAACTGGTAGCGACACGACACAGAAGGAAGTCTTTCTGCCAAAACTTGTTAGAGAAAAGCACATAACTCTTTAGAAGAATGCTGTGGATTTTAAATTGATGCACTAAAGTTAATGCAATCAGTATCTGGCAGGTTAGGAGATAATACAGGAATATTTTCTTTTCACACTGATGGTAAGCAAATGTCCAAGGGTTTGGTCCACATATGCCATTTAAGATTTATTAGAAATGAAAATGTTTCTTCTCATTATTTTTATTGCAACCTATGCTGAGCCCTTTATCCTGGATCATAACATTGCCAAAGAATAGCTTGATAAAAGCAGGCACCTTTAACTAACTTAATCTAATAACATTTCAAACATTTATTCCAAATGCTTAAACATAAGGTCTTTCAGTAGTGTACTGATGAACATGGGTTAAGTAGGACACATGTTCTGTTGCTACATGGTGTTGCCTTTGTTTTCTCAAGTTGAATTGCTCACAAAGTACGGATAGAGAAATACTCCATTGCCTACCTGACGTAGAGGGAGCGTTTCTGATTGGTTCGCAGGGATCCGGACCCGGAGCTCATGCTGTGGTTCATCATCTGCTCTCGTAGGTCATGGATTTTGGCCTCAAATCGAGCGTAATCTGGGAATGAAAACAAAGGTAGCAAATTTGGCTCTGTGCCTTCAAGAGTTAGAAATGCTGCACAGCCCAGGCAACCCTTCACCCACGTTGTTGGTTCCTTTGCCAAACAATGGGGAGATGCACAACTCAAGGGTATGCCTCTTTACTATTATTTACTCACAGACATTTATAAGAGGAAAATGATAAATCAGTTATTTCCCAAAAGGTACCTAGAAAACACACCACCATCAAATTCCCAACTTGTAAAAAGTCCATGGGGGCTGGGAGAGGGAAGATGGGGGATCATGGGAAAGGAGGGAGGTAGATGTGGTTATAAACAGGCAATGTAAAGTATCCTTGTGGTGATGGAAATGTTCTCTATCTTACCTGCAGTGGTGGATATTGGTAACTGCACGTGTGATAAAATTGCACAGAACTAAACACACACACACACACAACTGGGGAAAATCTGAATAATATCGATGAATTGTGTCAACGTGAATATCCTAGTTGTGATAATATGCAATAGTTTTGCAAAATGTTACTATTGGGAGAAACTGAGTAAAGTAGTTATTTCTTACAGCTGCATGTGAATATATAATTATCTCAAAAACAAAAAGCAAAAAAAAAAAAAAACAAAAAACAAAAACTCCATGGGAATCCCAACTCAATGGGGTATTGAGGAGAGACTCTAGTTACTCTCAGCCTGATAGACCTGACAATCAAGAGTTTGGTGATGAATTGTGTAAGAAATGTCATTTAATTTAACTAAGTTTTGTTAGGGGGTGGGGGTCTGCTAGAAGTTGACCACGTGGGATCATACCTCAATTTAGTCCTATAGCTTTGCCCACATGCCAAATTTTAGAAATTTTCAAACATTAAAAATTATGGGCATAAAAAAATCAAAGAAATCTGCATATTATACCATTGCTATTGTTTCATAGAAAAAAATATTTTTGGCATGTCAATCCAATAAAAATAAAGAAAGAATAGGTTCTAAGGTACTTATTAACACAATGAACATGTAAAAAGAAACGGCTTTTGATGTTTCAATATTTTTTATCACAACCTAGAAACTTCTATCATTTCCTTGGCAAAACAATGTCTTGCTTTAGAAAATTCAGCAGGCTTAACTTACCCACAAATAACTTAAAAATGTTAATTGAAATTATAAATGGTTCTTTTAATTACAAAGAAACTCACCATGAAGAATTTTAATAGAGTATATCAGTACATTTCAGAAAACAATTTGATTTTCAATTCAATTTATTCACAACTTTAATAAAACAAGGATGAATGAATATAATAAAAGATGATCTACTTACAGAGTGTTTCAAATTCTTTATAAGAAAAAGTTCTATAAAATGTAATTTCATTTCAACTTACTGGATATGTATTGATTAATGTAGGGATAGCTTTTCTAAAAGATTTGACCTTAGTTTTCAGCAATAAATAGATAACAGGAAAATAAACTCTGAATATTAAATATTTTTAAAGTTTAGTACACAACAGATAAAGCCATAATAGTTGGCTGGAAATTTCTGGTGCATAAGCAAAGTCTGGTATTATCCAGATTTGGAAGGCTTCCTGCTCATGCTTAGCTTTGAATAATTAAGTCCTAAATGATTAAATAAGCAGAACACATATTTAACAACATATTTAAGGTAAAGATCTATTGACTATAATTTAGGAAAATGTATTTCATTTTCTAGCGAGAGAAAACATTTATTTATAAACATCAATATGATACTGTATGCAAGCCAGGCGTGGTGACACACACATATAGTCCCAGCTATTTGGGAGACTGAGGCAGGAGAATCACTTGAGCCCAGGATTTCAAGGTTTCAGTGACTTATGATCTCACCACTGCACTCCAGCTTGGGTAACAAAGAGAGACCGTGTCTTTATTTAAAATTAAAAAAATAAAGATACGATACTGTATGCAGATTTAAATCATTTTGAGCAAGTCGTATTTTCTTGCCACCTTGGAAGAGTCAATTAACATTTATTGCTGACCACATGGCAGACAATATGCTCAATGCTTCATGGGCATTATCTCATTTCTGTTTTAAATTACAAAACGAAGTCTATGGATGTTGAAAATTTTGAAATATATAGAAAAACACAGGATAAAAATTGAGAGGCTCTCGTCTCTTCTGCCTTCCCTTACCTTCTCTCTCACTGCTCTCTTTCTCTACAGCTTACCCTAGTGGTACATGTATGGTTGTGTGCTGGATATGTATGTGTGTGTTTGTGGGTAGCTGTGTGTGTACATACACACATACCCATACAAACAAAACCATAGCTATTTAATGTATTCAGACTTTTTCCCCCTTTTTAATAGTGTAATTTGGATATTTTCCTGCCTTCTACCAAATACATAAATATCATTTTTCTTAATACTCTTAATACTCTATTCCATAGTTTAGACTGTATTTAACAACTCCCTTATCATTAGATATTTAGGCTTGTCCAGCTTTTTGCTATCATAAACAGGGATCTTGGTGTATGTGTGCATGTTGACAGCAGGTTAGTAGAGCACCAGAAGTGGAACTACTGGTCAAACCTTTGCACAAAAATCATACAGCCTCTAATAGCATTTCCAAGAGAAGAAAATGGCCTTGTCTGGAACACAGATCAGGAACTCTTAACTTTTTCTGATCCATGCTTTACATTGCCACTTGATAAATACTACTTGTCACCTCTGAGTACCACTAAATCTCCCATCTAGAGATGGGACACTCTCCTTTATACCTTTGATGACTTTACTACACATGATAAAAGCAGGAGATCCCATCTTCCAGCTGCCCCTTCTTAAACATTTAACTCTGTGCAAGTCCCAACCCTCATTTAATCACTTTGCTACTTCATTGTATTCATCACACCAACTTGCAGTTATTTGTACAGTTGTTCATCTTCCATTAGACTGAGCCCTCTGAGGGCAGGAAATATTTTTCATTCTTTTTGGAACTTCCTTTTCCCAACATAGTGTCTGAGATGCTCAATAAACTTTTTTTTGAGTGAATAAAAAATAAATGAGGGAGTAGAATACCTAGATGAATTCAGTTATAAATTGGCTCCAGATACTGAAATTGTCCATTTTCATTTTCATGTTTTTGCAATGAGAAAGATGAACATGCGTCTCCCCTAGTACTACTTTTTTCAAAACTAAATATTCTAATTCCAAGGCTTTATTTCTGTCAAATCACTACCACTTCCAAATTCTTCTGTTATTTTTATTGTTCTCTAGGATCTCTCCATCTCAATCATGTCATACAGTGGAAACAATTCTCTGACACTTCATCTATATACAATCAACACTTTGTTAGGCTCTTGTAGCTGCCACATTTTTTATAACACAATAGGATACTTACCTTAATAATAAATTATATTTGCCTTACAGTATGACTTATTAGATACCCAAAATGTTTTCTGCCATGCTTTCAAAATGTTTTGACTGCATGACATTCTATGGTGTTAAAATTCCCCAATATGAATGATTTATACTGCATTTGCCTTAATTGGAATCTATCCTGTTTTCATCTTTCCTACTTTGACAGTCATATTAATGTAAATCCTGTGTCAGAGGTGCTTATCTGTCTGCTACTTTTCTTTGAAAACTAAACATAGATGCAAGAAATTACACATAGTAAAACTAGTAAGATCTGGGTTTATAAATATAAATGGTGTGTCTGTGGCGGCAGAGCTCTGTCTCCAGCTTCTTGGAGATAAACAAGTTTATAGTTAGAAATGCTCTAGAAGTAAACAGGAAACCTGCTACACAAATTGTGAAATATAAGTCTTTATGTTTTATAGAAGTACTGAAATTGTATTTCTGAACAAGTTAAAACAGAAAAACCTAACACTACCATATCCATTAAAAATTAATTCTCTCTTCCTCAAATGTTTTACTCATATCTATGCCTGTCCCTTTGGAACATTTTTCAGTCAAATTCATAACACTGTCTTGATTCTAAGCCTCAGGAGAACATTCAAATGAAATTTTCAAATGCTTCAATCTTTATATCATCCAATGTGGAATTCATGTTTACTGAGCACCTGCAATGAGCTAGGATCTGTACTACATACTTTAAAAAATATATTATTTTTCCTAAGAAAGTTCTGAGGTAGATATATTATTTTACAGATGAGGAAACAGAGGTTCAGAGAGGTTAACTAACTTCACGAAAGTCATAGAGCTACTAGGTAACAGAGTTCATTGGACATGGAACTAGGATTCAACCCTGGATCGCCGTGAAGCCATTTTGTTTCCATGACATCACGACATTGGTTATAACACCACAATTGTTTAGAATGTAAGGCTTGTTTAGAATGTAAGGCTTCCTCAATTCTCCACCCTTCCCCTCTTGACATCTTGCTCTTCTTCCCTTCATCTATTGTGTTAGTCAGGTGTGTGCTGGTCTTCCCTCTATCAAACTGTAAGCTACTTGGAGACTTGGGATGCCTCACTCATCTCTATTCCCAAACCTCAGGGTCTATCATTCTACCTTCTGTATAGACAGGACTTTCATAGTTTTGAACAAGTCAGAACCTGAAAGAATTTGCTTCCAGAATAGGACACTGACAGGAAAATTAAGCATGATCATGCCGAGGTATAAAACAATATTAAAATTGCAGCACTTTCTTCTGTCTTGCTTTGCATGAAATAGGTGTCCGGTAAATACTTTTTAAATTACAAGTTATTTTATGTTTTTTGGGGATTTTCTTCTGTAACAAGAAGCAAACCACTGAAACCCAACTCCTAAGCAAACGTTTTAGAGGAGCTTCATGAAACATTACCTCCAGCTAGTTCTTTCCCCACCTCTATGTATGATAACCCATTTTTTCCTCCACATTTTTGAGTATGTAAAGCCAGTTGTTCCTGACTAGGTGCATTTAATTTGGGGTTCTGGCATTTGTTTTCACTTGAACAAGATGGATGATAATAGTAAAAAGTGTACAAGATTTGGGTTATGGAGATGGAGTCAAAATCCTGGTTGTGCCACTAAATAGCTATACATTACTGTGAAAGTTATTAACCTCTCTGTGCTTAATTTTCTCAAGTAAAATAGGAATAAGAATTGGACCTACCTCAAGATCTGTTGAGAAGATTATGAGAGAGCTGATGGATCTAAAAGACTGGTGCTTGGTAATGACTGTCAATTCTTTCTATTACTTCTGTGTGTAATTCATCACCTATTCTTGTTCATCACTTGTGAAAATTGTAACCCCTTTCTGTACTGAGTAAAATGGAAACCTGTGTCTGCTCCTAGAGCCCCCTGTTACAGCCTCCCTCTACCTGTTATGAATTGATGTCTTCACCAGGTCAAATAGGAATGAGCCACAGATGGCCATACTTTGGGACACTTGCCTTCAGGTGGAACTTCTCATCTGCTAGGCAACCACTCAGGGTACTTCTCATAAGTCCTTGGAGTCCAGGAGAATAATGTCCAATTCCAAAGCTGCTGCTGTTTTCAGGAATATCAGTGACTTCATTCATCAGTATTGTCTCAAGGCCTTGAGCTACTGATGGACACTTGGATGGAGCAAGGTCACAGGTGTGAACACCACAAACTACACAGTGAGGGGGCTCTGCCATACACTTGTTTGCAATTTGTTAAGGGTGAGTAAGGCGACTCAGAATGCAAATCTACCATTCACACAGAAAAGGAGGCATTGCCTCCTGTGAGAAGGCTGGCATTGTTTAATGCAGTAGGATTGATCTGCATTGATTAAAACTTCCCGGCTGCTCATGTCTTCGAGACTCAGGTGGCTTACTTTGGTTCTGAGATAAGAAAACGATACACTCAGTGGGTTAGGCAATAGCATGAGGCCATGGCCTGCCCTCCCCCTTTCCCAAGTGAGATGGTGGGCAGCATGCCCCCCGATCAGTCACGACCTCATCCAGGGGTCTCATGATTGCCAGATAAGAGGAAGCCATGAATGGAGGGAGAAGGGTTAGAAACTCTATGTTATGGCTGCATAGTATTCCATGGTGTATATGTGCCACATTTTCTTAATCCAGCCTATCATTGTTGGACATTTGGGTTGGTTCCAAGTCTTTGCTATTGTGAATAATAAAAAATGATGAGTTCATGTCCTTTGTAGGGACATGGATGAAGCTGGAAACCATCATTCTCAGCAAACTATCGCAAGGACAAAAAACCAAACACCGCATGTTCTCACTCATAGGTGGGAATTGAACAATGAGAACACATGGACACAGGAAGGGGAAACATCACACACCGGGGCCTGTTGTGGGGTGCGGGGAGTGGGGAGGGAGGATAGCATTAGGAGATATACCTAATGTTAAATGACGAGTTAATGGGTGCAGCACACCAACATGGCACATGTATACATATGTAACAAACATGCACGTTATGAACATGTACCCTAAAACTTAAAGTATAATAATAAAAAAAAAGGTACTGGGAGTAAAATTAAAAAAAAAAAAAGAAACTCTTTGTTAGAAGGCCAGCTTTTAGTCTTAATCTTGTTATTTATTACTAATGGGGCCTTGGGAAGTTACTGAACCTCAGTTTGTTCATCTACAAATTGTGAGGTTCACATCACAAAGTGGTTGTGAGACTCAAAATGAGATTTGACTGAAGTGTTCTGAAAATATAAGATAGGTGTTGCTGTTATTACTTTGGTGACTCCTGTCAGGACAAAGACATATGCAGTTCTCAGTGGCACTAATGGTGACAGTGGCACCCTCTTTCTGTTTGTTCATTATAAACATGTGTGCAGCTTTAACAACAACTGGTAAGATCACTGAGCTGTTAACAGGACTCTGCACATCCAAGCAACAGAGACTACTTTCCTGCTGAGTTATCCATTTCCACACTACAGGAGAATTAGTTTGAAGAGACCACCTGCTGTACACATGCGATGCTTTAAATAGACACATCTGAACTAGAAGCTCTTGGTGTCTTATAATAAAGGAAATTTGTGCTTTAGGACAACTTCCAATACGGCTGGGGTAAATGTCAATGGTGTGTAGTCTGTTGGGGGTCACAATATTGTTTACCTGAATGTGACCCTCATTGTTACTGAGGCTCAGGAAGGGTACATGGTAACGATGAAGCAGAAATGGTTTATGTCTATTCTTAGCAGAGCATCTAATCACTGCTCCAGGAATGAGATGCTGTGAGCAATTATAAATGTTTCCATTTCTTTGGTGGAAACATCCTTCTTTCATTTATTCAGTAAATATTTCTTCAGGGTTTATTACATGTCTTGCACAATTCTAATTGCTAGGGATACTGAATCCACTGAAAAGATTTTTTTCCTCAAGAGGCTCACAGGATAGTGCATAGTTGCTTGTAATTTTCTAGTTTCTTCTTGAGAATACAAAAAGAGCATTTGGTATTTAAATATTTGCTCCATTTGAGGAGTATCATGTTCTTTTTAGATGGTAACAGGATATCAAGAAACCCTTCTATCATGGAAATACGCTAATACAGTCAGTTCCATGTTAAAATGGACAAATTGGGGCAGGTTAAATCTTTGTGAACTATCTGGTTACTTATAGAGTGAGAAGAGCAACTTGGTGTTCAAAGCAGTACCTTGGAATCAGAGTTTCTGGATTTGAGTCCTGGCTCTGAGAGATGTTAAGAAAATACCATACCCACTCAGAGATGCTGTTTTCTTATTTGTAAAATGTAGAAATCATCCCTACCCCTATACATTGTTGTTCTGAATATCCAAGAGAGTGTAATTTATTTCCATCCTTTTAAGCAGTATCGATTTTAAAAAGCACCATCAATGAATAAAAGCATCTTTTTTTTGGAGAGGGTGGACAAAAGACTCTTCTGATTTCACAAGCTGAAATGTATTTTGTGGAGAGGGGAAGATGTAAGTCTTATAATCAATGAAATATGATAACTCAGAATGTTTAGAACTAGAAAATCCCAAACAAATATACTACTGCTCTCTTTCCATTGGACTCTTAACCAAATAGTCACACCTAAGAGGATTTGCCATAGCACACTATTTATACGTCAATTTCAAGAAGCAATGCTTTGTCAACATTCTTTCATATGATGATACAAAAATAATTTTAATTATTTGGAGCCAGAAAATATTAGATGGTTGCCATTTCATCACCTCTTCTTTTTCTAGTTTTCCTGGAATTTCAGAGCCAGATATGCACAGAAGGGGCCCAGTCACATTACTTTAGGCTTTAGAGATACACTTAGAGCTTTTCTCACCCTGGCTGCTTTTCAAGTCATCCTGTCTGGAAGGGTGCCATTAGGAACTATTTGAGGAGCGTGGCTCCCCTCCCAGATATGCATTGGAATGCCCACCTCCGTCAAGAGCACTGAGCTCTGGTGACTGGAACAATTTGGGGTGGATCTCTCCAGGCTACTGCCTAAGGATTTTACTAGCTTTTACTTCAACCCCTGACTTAGTTCATCTCTCAAGTTGCCAACCTGCCTCTGTGTTGAAGTGGTGACATGGAATTTTCCATTGCTAAAGATTTACAGATGTTTGGCTTACAAATCCGAGAGAGAGAGAGAGAGAGAGAGAGAGTGTGTATGTGTGTGTGAGAGAGAATGAGAGAGAGAGAGAGAGAGATACAGAGATGGAGACAGACAAATAGATTATGAACTAAATTCATCAGAATCCAACTTAACCAGAAATTCTAGACAATAGCAAGAATCTACCTTTTCTGCACTCCACAAAGGAAGAGGACGTATGCACCTATCTCTTGTACTTCTTTGCTATTGACCATTAATAACTCAGTTATGGATACCATGAGGGCATGGATGTTATCATGTTTTTTTCTGTATCCCTAACACTTGGCATAGAGTGTGGCACACAGTTATCAGCTAATAAATACTAATGTAAGTGCTTGCTGAATTGGATGAGTTAAATGAAGAGTTCTGATAAACAGAAATGATCCTTTAGCTTACCAGATCTAATACTAAATAGATCAGCCTTTTAGAATAATTTTTAATAACACACTGAATTAAAGTATGTCTTTCTCCATTCCTCCTCATCCCTTCTCTGTTTTCAGATAGAATTGGGATCATTTGTTTTGACTAGAACAATCTCTTGCAGCTTGGATGGAGAAACTTTACAGAGGTTTCAGCCAAACACTCAGGAATTCTTTAATGTGTGAAATAAAGTAAGTTTTATAGGCAAATAACAATCTGAATCTCTAACTAGCTATTTCATATAATATGCATATAACTCTGAAAATTACACACATCAAATTTCAATTTGGCTTCATGCATGCTCTGTTTTATAGATTCATAAAGGCAGATTTTCTCTGATTATCAGGCTTATTGCAAAATGGAGTCAACACAGAAACTTCCTGAAGTTGGCAAAGCTTGTTTTCTTTGGGTGACAGGAGTAACTGATGTATTATTATTTTTTAAGGCTCTGAGATAAATCTGATTCATGTTTGAATCATAAGTTTATTATTGATTTTTAGTGTGGATTTTGCATAAGATACTCTATTTAGAGAATACTCAGTTTTCTCATATGCACAACAGAAAAAAAGTAGTTACCTGATCAAATTTTTTGAAAGGTAAATGAAACAGCAGTTGTAAATGGCATAGTCCATTGTTAGGAACAAACTAGTTGCTCAATAAATGAATTAAAAAAACGATGACGCTCTCTTGAAGCTTTATATTCCCTGTCTATAAAATGGAGACATCACTCATTTCCTGCTTACATTACAAGATTGCTGTGAAGATCAAATGAAGAAACAGATAAAAATGTTTGGTAAACTGAATTGTACAGTATAAATAGAAAGTGGTGACAAAAGTAATTCATACCAATGCAGTTTTTTAAAAATATCCCAACCTGCCTACACGACTACTTCCTCTCTCTGAGATTTATCTCAAAAGTGGAATTAGATTCCTGTCTTAGCCGTAAAAATAAAGCCACAAAGGGCATCATGCATGAGAGAGTAAATGTGAAACTCTGTGGGGGAAAATGGAAACTTCAGATATTATTAGGGCCTAGCTGCCAATGGTGATTCTCTCAAGATTTTATTGGCAGGTTGAGTGAAAGTGCCAGAGTGTGGATGCACAAGCTGTAGTTTAATTGGTGTGATTTATAGCTAATGGTGCATCAGAAGAAGGAACTAGGAACTGTGCCTTCTAATTTAAGGCATAGTACCTAAGACTGCATCCACTAGATAAGAAAACCTTCCTTGGCAAACTCAAATATTAAATCTTTGCTGAATTTGTCTTGTTCTTCTGTATAAAAATCGTGGAGCCAGGAGCTAAAATAATATCTAAGTTTCCTCTTTGCCTGACGCCATCCATGCAAAATGTGACTTGCTTCTTCAGCAGCAGCATGAAAACAAACTAATACACCACTATTCCTAGGTAAGTAGAGCCACAATGGGAAGACCACTAAGGGAATATGGAGGCTCACGGAGGCTAGTCAGTTTATCCAAGGCCACACAGCAGAGCTGGGACTCAAACTCAAGTCTTCTAGTAGTAGTTTCATTCAGGTTTTTTTTTTTTTTTTTTTTTTTTCTGCATTGATTCTAGACTTTCTTCTACAAGTGACTACTTTTCTGTTTTGTTCCTGACATGAACAGGTCCATGGCTGTCTCAGACTTGTTTGGTTACCCTAAGTAACCATTTAGCAGCCAATTTCTGATATGACTATAGATACATGTCTATAAGTTAATTCTATAGGTGATTTGGCATGATCAAAATGAAAAGGCTTTGTTTGAGTTCCCCAGTATACTCCTCAAATGAAAGCTTCTCAAAATATCATTTTGAGATACAACAGGTCTTTCCTTCAAATACAACAGATATTTTTCTTTTGCAGCACTCAGCATACATACAACTATTTATCTGTAAGTACGTGCTTAGAATCTGTGAAGCACATTGCAGGTACCTGACATACGTCTAACTGATGGAGTGAGGCTGCTAATGTGGCCATCTCTCCCTCTTCCTGATAAGAAAGTGAACCAGCCATTTCAAAATGTGGAGAATTCGATAAATATGTTCTACTCCTCTACAGCTCTCCCACTAAAATAATTTTCAATTTTCAATTGAGGTGAAAGGAAGAATCAGCAGAGAGACGGACTGAGAGAATTGTTTATACTCATAACTTCGTTCTCAACATAATTATCTATTTCTGAATCCTAAAAATCACCTAGCTAGATTCTCCCTCAATCTGAAGATTACCTTTTACTCCTTGAGATGCTGAATGTGTTCCTATTGATCATATTAATATTGCAAGTATTTTGTGTTATGCAGCCAGAAAAATCACATAATGGGAACTTACCCACAGCCCCCAAACTCATAAACAGGAGCTGAATAGAAATTCCTCAGTGCAATTTATGGTAACAATTTCATGCTCAGTTTAGTTACTTCAATGACTCAGAAAAGAAATTTCTTTTGCTTATTTCAGTAATTTTTTTCTAAAAAATTGTTCCCCTAATTTTTGGCAAAGGATCTATGAGAAAGTGAAGAACTTCCTGGTTGTACATGGATTTGGAATTGTCACGTAAGTGAGGCCGAAATATAACCCTATACCATTCACTGCACAGTACCATTTGCTATAAATTTGACCTCTAAAACAAAGATATTACAAAATCATTGAGTGTTTTTTTAAGGGATATATGATATTTGTCACTTAGTCCCCAGTATTATGATGGAAAGCCTGGATAGTGGATAGAAAACCTGGAGGTCATTTAGGCATCTCTTTCACCGGTTGGGTGAGAAATGGTGAAGAAGATGGGAATGGAGAAGGGACATACATTTGGTAAGTGTAAATAAGAGTCTTTGCTGATTAATTCAGTGTGGCCCATGAGAAAGAGTGGAAGTGTCCAAGGTTCCCTCAGGTTTACAGCTTGGGCAACTGATTGAGAACAGAAAGGAGCTGCCATTGAGAGGAAGAAAAGAAAATGACACTGAGTCCATGTTGGGACACATTGGGTTTAAAGGGATATCATTATGACCTAGGCTCTCTGAATTCCAGTGACTGGGAATATGGGAAGATACATCTTTAACAATTGAAGCAATTTATACACTTTAACAATTGAAGCAATTTATACACCAGAGCCTAAGGAATATTTATAGATGAGGGCTGTGCTGCAATGACAGATAGGGTTGTGTGAAACATACACTAATCTGACCATTCTATCCTCCAGACTCAGGGAAGGAAATAATAAAAGTAGGTAACCATTAAAAATAGACTTTTATGCATAAATAAATAAAAATCGGCTAGGAGACAATTCATCCCCGTATAACTAAAACAGGCAAATATATCTTTCCTCTGATTAATAATTTAAGAAAAAATCCCAAGCATGCTGCCTATGGAGGTGTAGGAGTAGCTCCTATAATTAGACTGCAATTTGAACCATGAGGGTGAGGATCAGAAAGCTGACTCAGAGCCTGGTGTCAATTATTTGCAGTTTGTACAACGAAAGGCTAAAAATTTGGGAGATGCAGGATGACTGAAGCCCGATTCTGGGGGTTGTTATAGCACAGTTATAGGGTAAGTTTTTTCCATTGTTATTTGCTGGAAAATTTATTCTCCATCTCCTTTAGTCTGTGCCTGAATTTTGTGGGACTTGCTTGAGAATGGTATTCATGCTTTAAATCCAAGAGCCAGGAATCATCGCATTTCAACAATTTTCCTATTTATTTTAACCAAAACAGAGCTGGTTTCTATAAATCAATTTTAAAAATTATCCTCTTTGATACAATCTACTTATGTTTGATCGATTTTAGAATAAACTAACAGATACAAAGAGCTTATTAAGCTAGCTCGGTTCAGTGGAGAACTATAGCAGAAACAGCAGGTTTCTATCTGGCACATTTTGGATTTATCTGGATGCAAGAGGATGTGAAAAGAACACCTTTCAGACAAAAGCCAGTCTTGAGTAGGAATTTAATATTCCTTGCCCAAACAGCTTAGTTTGTTTCCCATTTTGTGTCATTATCTGAATCCTTTTTTATCTCCTATATAGAACAAATTCTCTCCCTCTATTCAATAGCATTTCAGATATGAAACAGAGTGAGAGAGAGAGAGAGGAAGGAAGGAAGGGAGGGAGGGAAAGAGAGAGGGAAAGAGAGAGGGAAAGAAGGAAGGAAAAGCTCGAATTTCTTCTGTTCTTTTGGTAACACACCTTCTCCCCTTCACATCCTCCAGCTGCTCCCCTTAGGGCTTTTTGTAGACACTTTTGCTGGTCTCTCCTCTTCTCTCACACACTGCTCACCACTGTACTTTATTTTGTACCATCTGTCTCCATCCTTTCCCAACTCCTGAGCACTCAGCCTCCTCTGGATCTTTTCTGGTTCCTTCACTCCTAGAACTGTGTCTGGTTGGCTCATGAAGGCAAATGACAAATGTTTGCCATATGCACATGTATGTGCATGAATGAATACATCCAGGTTCTGATTTCCTCGGGGCAACCTCTACTTTCTCAATGCCCCTCTTAAGATGGGGGTGGGGGAGGGTCCTCCTAGAACTGAACATGATATTCCAGGTGTGATCTAATACATTTAAATGTCCAAAAGCTCTTTCTTCCCTAAATGTTCCTTTTTAAAAGCTACTGTTCTCAATTAATGGGTGTCTCATCTTCTTAAGTATATTAATTAGAGGTATTTTGATGTTTCCCTCCATTCTCTGGATTACCTCTTGATTCTCTGGATTCTTTGTGATTCTGTTTTGTTTTAAGGATGTCCTCAGGTGTCTGGTGATCCTTGCTTATAAGTCCAAATTAATGATGAGGCACTAAAATGCTGACTGGAAGCTCTCTGTGCAGGCAAGTATTGTTGAATAGTGGTAAACAAGAGACATGTTCATTTTGGAGACACTCAAATATCAGGACCTATAAATCTCTATGCCAAGTCAATTTCCCCAGAGTCTCTTAATATCATTTCTTTCAGGTTAAAAGCCTGGTTACCAGGTTCTGGGAGTGAAGGGAGGAGTGGGGCTTAGACAAGGGTGGGGGCGGGGGTATGTCTCATAATTCACTAAATACCTTCTTTTATATCTGTGTTCTCTGTGCAGCATTTTACCCCCACCATCATCCATGTCTGATGCCTCAGGTTCAATCTGGTTCAGTCTTTCCAAAGAGGAAACATTGGTTGGGTGGGAATGATTGGCAGGTTGAAGAGAGAATTTGAAGCTGTAGCTGCTCCTTTTAAAACTTCTAAATAATCTTTGTGTTTTCAGGCCTTCCTCACACCCATGCCTTCAGATACCCAAGGCCTTTAATACCCGAGTCCTTCCAGGATTCTGCACATCTCATTAGCTTCATATTCCTGTAAATACTTGGGTTTCTGCTTTCTCAGCTCTGATTTGTCATTTTCCAATCAATCATCAGCATTCCAGCTTCCAAAGTTTTGCTCATATATCTTACATGTGTTGTCTTGACTGACTTCTTTTTGGACCTTAGATTTTTTACCTATTTAAATTCCTGAATTGTTACTTTAGTGGAGTTTTGGAAGGGAACAAAAATATAGGCAGGTGTTTAAATTATCACATTTAACAAGGAACTCAAAATTTATATTTAATTCTATTTAATTTAATCTGGCTGCTTTCTTGTCATCAGTCTATTTGAAAAGTTCATATGGATCCAGCTCTGTCATCATCACATTTTCTATATCCCCAAACCTTGTGACATCTGCAAAAAAGTACAGAAGACCTCAAGAGAAGATAAGCTAGAATTTATTTATTTTTATACCTTTTATTCAGTTTTTATTAAAGCTTTCCTACCTTTCCAGATTGACACAGAATTATTCCATGAATCTGTCTATTAATCCATTTACAACAAGTGCTGGGGATAGAAATTAAGATTTAAACATATAATTCCTGCCATCAAAGGACTCTCTGTTGATTAGGGGACACAGGCAAGAAAACAGACAGCAAGTTTGTTAAGGCATGAACAAAGACCTGTGTTGGTACACACAGTACAGAGAGGAAGTACAAAGAGGATGGTACTTAAGAAGAGTTAAACCTAGACCTAATCTTAGAGGATGAGGAAGCATTGGGTAGACTAGAAGACTAGGTGTAGGAGTGAAGGAAGGCGTATCAGAGAAAATGGAGCAGCTACATAGAGGCAAGGACTATGCCTCTTCTGCCTCTGAAGAGGAGACATTTCTTTCAATCAATAGAAAATACAGGACAAAGGGGACTAAGTCATATTTTGATGGGATAACTTGATGTTAGTGTCCTTCTATGAGAAAATGGGAAGCAGCCCCTTATAATAAAATCTCTGGCTTTTGAATTACCAAGTAAAACTGAGGTGTCAGCAACCCTTGGCTGAATATGGAACTTGCTAATAGAACCCCTACATTCATGGGAAGGGATAAAAGCGCTTTAAAAAGTACAAAAGCATTGTGTGAGTATATGGGATTAATATTACTACTACAATATTGCCTACCACCACCATCCCCAGCCCTGAGGAGTCTTCTTAAACTTACAAAATGAAGCTGCTTCTCTGTGGATGTAGACATTTCCTGGTTTCAACACTGCACCATAGCTATGAATTATGTCAACATTGGGAAGAGGCAGTGTGGAAGGTGCACAGGAGCTCTCTGTACATTTCTTTGAAACTTCATTTATACCTTTTAAAAGTTAAAAAGAAGCAGCAGCGGCAGCTTCTCAAGGCCAGAGATGGGGAGCTCTATTTCATTTGCATTTCTACTCAGGGCTATAATGAATTGAACTCAATGTGTTGCTAAAGATTATTATGAAATTAAAATCCAATTAGGATGGTCTCGTGGGTCTGGTAAAAGCTTGGATTAGAGACCAGGCACAACACGGGGTTGGGGGAGAAGGACTGCTCAATGGAAGTAGGGCTGAGTGGGGAGTTTAAAGCACTGGCCTCTAAGTATAGGAACCACAGTACAAATTTTAAAATATACTCAGGATAGTTAGTATTTGATCAAAATCCACTGTGAAGCGAGGAATTTTTCCTGCTGGGCATTCTATTTTCCAGTTCTGTGATCAAGCCCAGTGACTGGTAAATACAATATGCCCCACTAGCCCCCAGCTTCTCCCAGCTCCTCCCAGCTCCTATTCCCTCCTGGTGCTGAAAGGGAGAAAGACTAAGAAATTCCAAGGCCTGGTCAGGAAAGTGATCTTGAAATCATACACAATGAATAGTGCCGTCACTAATGACTCAGGTTGTAAAGAACCAGTGAAGTGAGGAAATTCTTTCTATGCAAAGAATGCCTAGATATTTAGGCAAAATTGAAGAGGATGAGGCAGGAATAACCAGGACAAACTTAGTAAGAACTTCAACCCTGGTTTTCCCAAGATTCAGTTTATGTAATGATCATTTTCTCTCATATCTAATTCCCTTACTTCTCCTGCTCTGTTTTATATCTTAAGTGCTGACTTCATGCAAATTACATGGAATTTGCATGTAATTTGGAATTTGCTCCCTGGGAAAATCACTTCTGACTAGGTTCAGCCAATGGGAGGAACTAACAGCAGATTGGAGGGTAGGAGGAAGGGAGGCATAAGGGAATTTCTTTCCCCTCTCTGTTTCAGGTGGCATTTCAAGAATGTCTGTTTTTCCTCCATGATTTCTATAGATTTTCCTTAATTTTCAAGTCTCCATTAGCATAGGTATGAAGGTTTCTCAATGTGCTCTTGCTTTGGCTTCCTTTAGTCAGAATAGAAAGAGAAAGTTTTTTAAACTTTATTCAAACATATCAGGGGTTTGCTAGAGAATACATTATTTGCCCCTAGTTATCTTGATGTTATAAAAGGAGGCAGACCTGGACAAGTGTAAATTAGCACAGACATTCTAACAATCACCAGACAAATGCAACCAATAAGTAGTGCCAATGCAAGAAGTTTTGACCATAATGCCCGTGTGCAGTAGGCTGAATGATGGCCCCCAAGTATATCTATATCCTAATCCTGAGAACTTGTGAATGTTACTTGCTATGCTGAAAGGGACTTTGAAGGTGTGATTAAGGGTTTTGAGATGGGGAGATTTTCCTGGATTATATGAGTGTGTCCTAAATATAATCACATAGGTCCATGTAAGAGGTAGGCAAGGTCAAAGGAGGAAATAGAAGGTGAGATAATGAAAACAAGAGGTTGGAGGGCTGTGAGGAAGGAGGTCACAAGCCAAGAAGTATAGGTGGCCTCCAGAAGCTAAAAAATGCAAAGAAATGGATTTCTTATAGAGTCTTCACGGGGGACTAGCCTTGCTCACACCTCGACTTTAGCCTAGTGAAACTGATTTCAGACTTCTGGCCTCCAAAACTGTAAGAGAATAGAACTGTGGTGTAATAAGCCACTAAATTTGTAGTAATTTGTTACAGCAGCAATAGGAAACTAATACAATGTTCCCAGATATGAAAAAAATTTCTTTTTCTTTAAACATGCCACCTGAATGTGAACATATTCCTCTTGCTTTAAAAATTCCACATCTAGGCTGTTAGCAAAATTCATACACAAATTCTAGCTTACTATAAAATAATCATTTAAGGAAGTGTATAAAATTTCTTTGCCTCAGATATCATAGTGCCTCAGATCCACTTTCAAGACTGAAAGGCTTTCTACTCCAGATGCCCTTGGCTGAAGACAGCTTCTATTTAAACAGGGAAATGGCCTGTCTGCAACATGTAGCCTTTATTCTTATCTGCATGGCATACTCCTCTTTCTTTAAAATTTCATAGTAAGTCTTTTATGATTTTGCTCTTTTAAATGAAATTAATCATGCCCCTCTTTATCTTACTTTATACCTCACATATATATTCATTTTTGCATTTATGACAATTATATCTTTTATGTTTATTATACCTGTTTCCCTTGCCAGCCTAAAACTCTATGGAGGAAGACATTATGTCTTATTTAACTGTGTATACTCAGCTCTTAGTACAAGTAAGTAGCTAGTACATAATAGGTACTCAATAAATATCAATTGAATTGAATAAGAAAACTGAGTTTAGGTAAAAAAAAAAAAAAAAATCTCAGATGGAATGTCAGAGAGTAAGTACATACTTACTGCTGGGGTGACCAGGGGCAAATTACTTAACCTTTCTGAGTTGGAAATAATGCCAACTACAATTACAAGACCATTGTGAAGATAAATAAGATGACACATGTAAAGAAGCTGTACAAAGTAGGGGTCTAGCCTGGGTGACAGAGCGAGACTGTCCATTCTCCTCATAATAAATGCCCATTCTCTTCATAATAAATTGAAAATTAGTTTGCAACAAACTTATTCCTGCCCTTTTTTGTATTCAGGGTTTGGCAAGACCTTCTGAGCTAATTTGGGACAACTTAGTGTTTAGAATAACTCTTTCATAGATTTGCTGTATTATCAGTGTCTGATGATGTTGACAATGATGAAGAAGAAGGAAGAAGAGGAGTTGGAGGAGGAGGAAGAAAACATCCAGAGCATTCAATTTATTCTAGTTAAATTACTAACCAGAAAGAGAATGCCCCAGGAAGTCTACTTTATAATGCTGTTTGGTTCTAAGTAAAGAGCATCTAATAGGGAGACATGTAAGTCCTGTTTCCAAAACACACTTAGAGGATTAGAGCATGTAAGAGATTTGCTCCCCACCTGGCTCAGAGCTACGAAGGTCACATTGGCTGTCAAAGGACATGTCTTCTGGCTAGAAGAAGCCCTGGTGAAATCTTATGTGATATCAGCACCTTTGCAGAAAGTAAGAAACAAATCACCTGAAATCTACACATTTAAATTCAGCCTGTGTTGGTCTAATCAAATTTGGCCCTGTTAGAGAATTGAATTCACAACAGAAAAGAGAAAAAATTATGCTCTTTTCTCAGTATAAATTAAAATGTAGAATCATCATTGTTTGCCCCTAAATGCTAAAAGCTTTCGTAAGTGATGTTATTTTGTGTTTTTTTGGTGTGGAATCTTTGCAGCGCAACTGGACCCCAGCTTGGAGCCACAAAGCAGTGACTGTAGATCATGCAGGAGGGTATCTATCTGGCAATAGCCTGCACCTGTTTTGTTTTTTCTCTGCTTGCTCTTGAAAAGGGGGAGAGGAACAACCTTTGAAAGCCAATTATTCACTTTGAGAGATGATTAAGATGAATAGTGCTCATGTGTATATTTGAAGTGCAGAGGTGTGGTTTGTTTTTGTGTTTTTGGGATGGAGTCTTGCTCTGTCGCCCAGGCTGGAGTGCAGTGGTGCAATCTTGGCTCACTGCAACCTCTGCCTCCTGGGTTCAAGCGATTCTCCTACCAAAGCCTCCCAAGTAGCTGGAATTACAGGCGTGCACCACCACGCCTGGCTAATTTTTGTTATTTTTAGTAGAGACGGGGTTTCACCATGTTGGTCAGGCTGGTCTCAAACTCCTGACTTCAAGTGATCTGCCTGCCTTGGCCTCCCACAGTGCTGGGATTACAGGTATGAGCCACTGCGCGTGGCCTAGATGTGTGTTTTTTAAGTGTGTTGTCTTAATATCATTGTGGTATGATTCACAATTAATGACACCTGAGGGTAGCCCTTCTGAGTATAGTGTCATATCGTAAGTGTGGTTGTCACTTCCTCCCCAGGCTGATCTCCCTTTGATAAGACTAATAAGTTATATTTTGGGTTTCCTTATTCAGACCCTTTTTGTTGAGTTTCATATCCCACCAAGTTGTACATTACTAGCTCACACCTTCTAGGTTTTATATATGTTCTCTTTTAATTCTTTCAAAAGCTCTGTGTGGAAGATAGTCTTATTCCACTGTACATATGTGAAAACTAAGTCTCACACTAATTGTGAAATATGCCCAGTCACACAGCTAGAAAATGTTGGTGGCAGAAGTGGAACCCCGATCTAATAACTTCCCAATGCTGTACGCAACTTCATTCATGTACACGAAATGACTGTAAATATGAGAAATTACCTGAACAACAAAGAGAAGACAATGACTTTTCTATCATAGTCCCAATTATCATAATGATTTAACATCCATGGGGGCTGCATCATATCTAAATGTAACAACTACAAACTGAAGAAAACTGCCATGGGGCTGACAAAAGTGGATTTGTAGTGAATCTCCCTTGCTGTTATCTTCTCCTCCAGAGATAGAAGACACAATTCACAAATAGACCATCTTTCAAATGCAAGCAACAATCCCTCCTCCCTGCCTCCTGTGTCCATATGTAATTCTCTTAAACAGCATAAATCTCTTTTCTATGCATGTTACTATTTGTATGCATTTTTTCTTGGTCCCGAATTAAATTTATTTTGTCTGTAAACGCAAGCAGGCTACACCTTGGGCCCCTGAGAATTCCTAGATTTATAACTATCACTGTACATGTCATATCCATGCATAAAGTCCAATAAAGTATTAATCACTTCATCTCCATCACAGGAAGAATTTCTTTGGGGCCATTTTCCCCAAGAAATACAAACATTTTGTCTGTTGATAAAGTGACCACACATGTCCAAGGAGCACAAAAATAAATCACATTAAGAGGTAGAAGTTAGATTTTTATTTTTTTTTAGATGGAGTCTTGCTCTGTTGCCAAGGCTGGAGTGCAGTGGCACGATCTTGGCTCATTGCAACCTCTGCCTCCCAGGTTCAAGAGATTCTCCTGTGCCAGCCTCCTGAGTAGCTGATATTACAGGCATGCACCACCACACCTAGCTAATATTTTTTTTAGTAGAGATGGAGTTTCATCATGTTGGCCATGCTCGTCTCAAAATCCTGACCTCAAGTGATCTGCCTGCCTCTACCTCCCAAAGTGCTGGGATCACAGGCATGAGCCACCACGCCTGACCAAGAATTTTTTTTTTAACTAGTGAATATTAAATTTTGAAGGGCTGAATTTATTCTATTCTGTGGATAAGACTGGCTGCCCACCAGTCTGGAAGTTCTTAAAGCAGTGATTCTGTTTTTTCCATGATATTGCCACTTCTCACCCAATCTGGTTCTTTGCCCCCATAGAAGATAAAACTTTCACGAACCAAGTTAAAGGATGATTTGGATTCTGTCATGGAGCTACATTAGGATTAGAATAATATCAGAGAATGTGCCTTGAATGAATTAGCCTGGCATTCGAGGCCAATTTGATCTGCCCTCTGCTTTCCTATTTTATCCCCTCCTGACAACCTTTCTAACATTCCAAGTGTACCAAGTGTTTTCAGAGCATACCTTGTACTTTCCCATTCAAAGTTCTTTTAGTTTTATTTTTAATTCCCCTTACAATGATGCTTCTTCTCTCTTGACATTCTAACAAATCTTCATGACTCAGAACAATTACCATTTTCTCCTCCTGAGTCCTCAGGTCCAAAAGAAGCCACTTCATTTTTTGTATACTTACAAAGCACTTCATTATGACATTCAGGCATTTTGATGTATTTTGGTTCTATGTGTGTACTTGTTCTCCTGGAGGACACACTCTAGAAGGATAGGAGACACGCCCTAGCTATTGCTGTACCATCTAATGCCCCAGCAGAAAGTCTTGTATGAGCGACTTAAAAATGTCTATAGAAATGGAGTAATTTTATTTAATGCATGGCAGCATTTTCTTAGGATATTGCCAAATGAGGTTACTGCATGCTAGGAATAATTAACATATTCATTAGAAGATAAGACCTTAGTCCCAGAATTTGGCTGTGTGGTCTTCTTGAGGACATCTAGAGATGGGGGCATGGATAAGATGTCTTGGGGCCTGGTCCAGGTACATGACGAGAGAAACAACTATCACAAATAACTGTACATTCTGTATCAGGGTGTTGTAAGATTCCAGCCCATGTGAGAATGAATGGTTGTCTTCATGCCCAGGTGGCATGAAGTAGTTGCTTAATAAATGAGGTACCCTCTGTGCCTCCATCCAGTGCTTCTCTCCATCTTGGCATTTACTCTCCAGTTGTATTGTAATGAGTGGCCTCTCTGTGACTCATTACTAAAGACTAGGGCATTACAGTTTGAAAACATAATCTTAACACCTAGTTCAGTGCCTAGCACATAATCAGCCCTAGATAAATAGATATTTATTGAATAAATGAAGAAAAGAGTATAAGAAGAAAAGAATGAAAGACAATAAACATGAACATGGAACTTTCCTGTTCAGTCTTTTGAAGAATATACATTGGAATCATTGTGGGGATTATGAGCATTATGATATAGACATTGTTATTGGCTTCACTGTAATATTAGCCTTTTCTGTTCAGAAAAGGCTAAATTTCAGGGAGAGCACTTGTCAGAGTGCTTATATTGATTGGGTCAGCTGAGACATGCTTGGGAGCAGATGGATTAATCCCATTTCCTGCCCAGACCTCAGTGGCACTTTCTCTGTAACCCTGAGAGTTTATGTGTATATGTACATGCTTGTGTGGATTTAAAAGAAGCAATAATAAAAAGTCTGAGGAAAGTCTGAAGATATTTGATTTTATCATTTACATTGTATTCCTTTAAAGAAAAGGGAAATTTTAATTGAGAGTGTTTAGGCCAACTAAGAGCTTGGGAAACAGCTCCCCACACCCATACACCCTGGCCTACCAACCCCTCTCCCATTCTTATTGCCAAAGTTTCATTCTCCAAATTCATATCCAAAAGGACCAATTCCACTGCCCCCAATATGTATTTTTTTTTCCCCTGAATTGCTGTCACATACTGTTTTACTGTTTCAGCAGTAAGCTGTTGGCATCACAGTGCTCTGGGGAAGTTGTGCTAATTCAAGTCCTGACATCTCCTCAAAGATGCCTAAACAGTGCAGTAGGAATTCTGTAGGTGCAACTTGAGCCTTCTAGGAAAGGCTGTGCCACAAAGGCACCCTGGTCAGCACCCTGCTCATCTGGCCATAAAATGTCTGAGATTACGCAGGTCAGGGAACATCTTGCAGCACTTGCTGGTTTTGCAGAGAACTCAGAAATGTTAACAGATGGCATGCAGAACACAACCCTGAACAGTCAGCAGGGTGACACTCAATAAGAGTCATCACTGAATCTATTTCCAACAAAATCTCATTCCAATGAAACATCACTTTTCAAAAAGTGTCAATCTGCTTAAATGAAAGTGACTACAGGGTACTATAATGCCAGGCCCAGTTGAATCCCTGCAGGCAACAAGGACTGTCTTAGAGCCTCAGGGCCTTTCCACCCATCATTTCCTCTCCAAGGTGGGTCCTGGTCAGATTTCTCTCCAGCAATCTTAGCCTCTGCAGATGAGACAGAATGCCTGGTAGCACTCAGAACTTCTCCTCCTGAACCTGACATTCATTCCTCTGCCTACTTTTCCTCCCCAGTAGAACACTTGGGGAAGCAGGAGGGAGGGAAGAATGAGTAGAGGAAGAATAATATAGAGAACTTATTGTTCCTCAAGTCAGAATTCCTTCCACAGTGGAAATGTATTTATTCTTACCTTTCTTCAAGTATATGACCAATTCATTCTTCAAGAAAACTCATTTCCTCTCTCTCCCTCTATTGATTCCTAATGAGACACATTGATCCCAATGCAATCTGCGAATCTACATTTTGTTGTACTTCAGATATCACTAATGAATTAAAATATTAATATGTGAAACTGAAGTCAAGTGTACACAACACCAACACTGGATGATGATGCTTAGGTTGCCAACCCCTTTGCTTAGCACTCACTGATGCAGAGGCCAACATCTCCCTTTCTACCACTTGCTTCCCTCCACCCCAACCAAGAGGTAGAACCTCCAATAGTCATGTTTTTCACACTTCTAGGTCTTCTCCCTACAAGGCCTTTGTTACCCCCATGAGTGCCTCCCGAAATCCTACTCAGTCATCCAAGACCCAGTGCAAATGCCACCTCCTCTAGTCAACATTCCAAAAAGCTTCAGTCAGCAACAGTTGCTCTCTTATCCGTGTTTCCATATCTCTTTATTATAACATCTAGATTAAAACTTGTCTTATTCTGTCTGTAATTTCCTGCTGCTACAGCTCCAATGAAAATGTATTAAACACACCTAGTGCCCTAGTGCCTGGCATGATGAGTCAATTGGATGGGTTAACAAAACAACAGACCTCTTGAGTCGATTTCCCTAGCTCACTAACCCCATCACCAGGAGTGAGATGAAAAATCACAAGTGAGGCCTTAACACTGCTTAGATGAAAGGCTGGTATCCATTAGTTGGTACATAGCCTGGGAGCTAAGAGGCTTTGGTTCTAATTCCACTTCTGGCACTAACATTTTCCCCAAGCTCACACCACGGTAAACCAAAGGTATCAGTTATTAAGTTACTTGGTAAATGTTATCAGTAAACTTTGTCTTGGTTATACCGTTGTTTACCAGTAGTCCGTGCTTTTATATATTGTCAATTCTTTTTTTTTTTTGAGACGGAGTCTCGTTCTGTCGCCCAGGCTGGAGTGCATTGGCGCGATCTCGGCTCACTGCAAGCTCCGCCTCCCGGGTTCACGCCATTCTCCTGCCTCAGCCTCCCGAGTAGCTGGGACTACAGGCGCCCGTCACCATGCCTGGCTAATTTTTTTTGTATTTTTAGTAGAGACGGGGTTTCACCGCGTTAGCCAGGATGGTCTCAATCTCCTGACCTCCTGATCCGCCTGCCTTGGCCTCCCAAAGTGCTGGGATTACAGGCGTGAGCCACTGCACCCGGCCTATATTGTCTATTCTTAACAATCTTCTTCTTGCTACCAAAGACATTGGGCCAAGAGAACACCAATAGTTGCCTATAAAAAAATAGACTCAGATTTCTTTCATGAGCACACATACCAAAGAAGACATGACTGCAGAGGAAGACATGGCTCTGCTGTGTGACCTCTGTGGAATAAGGGTAATAGCCAAACCAGCCTTGGCTGCATGGTTATGGGCATACCAGAGCTAAATTCTGGAAAACACTTAGCAGGAAGTGCCCCCACAATATTAGCTATTTCTATTACTATCTTTTAATTTTACTCCAGCCTCATAATGTTCCCTGATTCTTATTTGTCTATAGTGAATTCCTAAGAGATTTTAAACTTGATACTTTCTATATCTAATGGGCTTTTTGAAAAATTATATTTTTATGTTCTTGTTTTAAGGATGGAAACAAATATATAGACTTTATTATTTCTAAAAAGTGCTACTTTACTGTAATAATCTAAATCTCCAACAGATAGATAAGAAAAATTCTTGCCAAAAATGATCAGTCCAAACCATAATTATGTTAATTATATCCAACTGTCAGCAAAGCGATCAAAGGTTAAGCCTGTTCTCTGCTTCACAGGATGACAATGATAATAAACAGTTATTCTTAGTAGCTAAAGTATATTTTGCAATCGTAACTGACACCATTTGACTTTCATTTTTTTATAAGCGGAATGATTTGCAATGAATTTTCATGCTTGAAACAATAAGTGCTTTTAGCTTAGTAAAATTAACTTTTGCCCAGCATGACCCACCTTCCTGTCCACAGTTTGCTCTACTACTTGAAAACATTGCTTGAGCAATGTAACAAAGAACTTGGAAAAATAGCTTATCTTTTAGAAAGCCCTAGAATTGCATATACTCTTCAGTTTTCTGCATTTTAAGCACCTTAAAGAAGTTTTACCACTTCTCTAGTGGTTTCTTCACTCTTTCTAGTATTGAGCATTTACAATGTACTAGGAGCTATACTGAATGCTATATGTAGCAATTTATCTCAGTTGTTCTCCCAACAATCCTGTGATGCGTATTAGCATCACCCAGTTTACAGAAGTAGACACTTGCTCCAGGTTACTTAGTTAGAAACTAAATGAAGAATCCCAGATCTGAAACCAGGTCCTCCTGTCCAGATATGGTACTCTCACTTACTGTCTTGTATTGCCTTGGCTGCCCATAATATTCTGCACTTCCATATCTCAGTGCCTGTCATAGTTTATGATACACATAAGGAATACAGCAATGATTACGGGATAACAGTCATTATAATGGCCAACACGTTTTAAGCATTTACTTTTGTCATCAAATGTTCTAAGAACTTTACCTGTGTTAACTCATTTAACAAGTCTATAAAGTAGGTACTATTATCCCGTTTTACAGATGATGAAACTGAGACACACAGGGATTAGTTAATAGTTAATAAAACAGAGACAGAGAGATTAAGGGAGAGAGAGAGAGAGCATTCTTGGACCACACCCAAACCAGAGCATCTGCAGGAGTCCAAATAATCCTTTCTGCCCATACATAAAGCATACAATTGAACTCCGTCTCTTTTTGCTTACTCCTTTACCCTTCTTTACTCCTGAATCTTTCAGTTAAATTCTGGAAAATACGGGTGATTATTTCCCTCAGGTCCTATAAGGCTACTCGCCTGGCAGGCCAATAGGTTTGACCTGTAAGGTTTTCTTACAATCTTACTCATCCATGCTGGCATGTCAGTGGGGCTCTGTCTTTCTTTGTGTGCAACCCTGGTGGTGTAGGGATTACCCTCATGATATAGACAAGGAAGCTGGAAAGCAGAAAGGCTAAGTAAGCAGCTGAGCTGGGATTTGGTAGGAGACAGTTTGGCTCCAGAGCCCGCCCTTTAATCCACACACTACAAGAACACGCCCTTCCTGAATTCCCATTTGCAGATGTGATCACATGCTAAACTGTATTGTATTATATTGTATTGATCTTGTACTAAATTGTATTGTTATGTAATTGTTTCTAAAATACAGTCCATTTGATTATCAAGTGTTTAAGGGGCCATGTCATTCTTTTCCTTTTGTGGCCCTCAGAGTGCCTATCTCAATGCTATTATTTGCTGAATCCTAAATTGGAGGTTCTGTCCCAGACTGGAATGTCTGCTCAAGCACTGTGACTTCTGATGACTAAAACTTTACAAATAAACGTTGTATAGCCAAGAAGACTAAGACACGAAAAGAATGTTCTGGAGGATAAATAGAGGGTCATACTTTAAGAAAAAGAAAATATGCAAAAGGATAGGTGCTTTTTTGTTATTTTTTTTCTTTTGAGCATCTACTGTGTCTCTTATTTTTGAAAAATAAGACATAACCTAGCCCTTAGGAGCTCTTAGCCCAGTGGGAAGAATACACAGAAACAATAACATGTAATAACATGTAATCTGAAAGATTCTGTGACAGAGACGCTATGGAAGAGGTCATAAATCAGCAGACTGCCAACCATATGTGACCCACAATTATATTCCCTTTTATTTCACAGTGTTTTCAGAAATATGAATCAAGGGTTAACATTTAAAAATTAAAAATTTTACAACAAAATCCACATTGGTGGCTACCCAAAAAGTGAAAAGTTTGATGCCACTGAACCCCCATTCCTGTGCAGCCACCATCAGGCCTGAGTCCAGTAGCTGCTACCTCCAGGGGTGGTATGCGCATATATTTTTATGGATGGTCCCATGTTTCTTTAACAATGTTTAGGACACTTTCCTATAGACATTTTCTATAAGAAGCACATATGATATAATACTTCACCTTGGTAATACTGCTCATGTGACTATAAAGTCACACACTAACATTTAAGGTGACATAAATAAAAATTATCAAGGCAGTATAGACAGGAGGAGAAAGACTTGAGGTACATAAGGGGGTGGCTGACGGAAAGAAGTGATGGAAAGATAAACAGAAAGGTGATAAAATTGTACTATTTGACCTCGCTCCCTCCTCCCATCTTGGTCTCCCTCCCTCTGTCCCTCATCCCATCTCTCCCCATAGGTACACTTCTTCTTATGACTCCCCCCATAATAATAATATCCACAACACTGTATCAAGCACCTGCTTAGTGTTGGAGATTATACTAAGTTTTGTGAACAACAACCCTGCAGACCGATATTACTCTACAACAAAGATGTGTTTTTAAGATTCCAGTCATCATGTTCTTTGCATGATGCCCTTTGCTCTGCTTGTAGTAACAGAAAATTCAAACACCAAATATACCAGTTCTCCTGCTTTGCCCGAGGTTAGTGGGAGACAACCTTGTGCTGTGGGGGATGTGCTGACTCTGGGGAAAAAGCATTTGCATTTAAATCCCACCTAGAACTCCAAATTAGTGCAATGATCTTGGGTGAGTTATTCAACCTCTCTTGTGCTTAAATTCAGGATCTATTAGATGAGAATATAATTATTATTCATATAACTATTCATAATAACTATTTATATAGTTGTTATGGAGACAAACTCTCCATAGGATGCCCATGTAAAACACTGTAAGCATCTACTATTCCTATCATTTTTCAGATAAAATAAAAAATAAATTGAAATAACGAAGGAAATATCTACAACAATATATTATTACTGGGTAAAGAAATTAACATTTGTGGAGCACCTACTATGTGCCAGATAATATATATTTTGTCTCATTTAATCCTCATGATACTACAGCAAGTTAGATTTTATAATATTAATTTTTTTTGTTTAGAAAACAGCAGCAGAAAGCACTTTGCCACTTATGACTCTAATAGTAGAGCCAGATTTGTATGACTCCAAAGCTCATGTCCACCTGCTGTGAACCACAGCTTGGAATAAGGACAAGGGCTACTGCAGTGCTCAAGACAGCTTTTACCCCGGACTCCAAAGGGCACTGCAAGGCTGCCTCAATGCTGGGTTTAAGTAAATCTGCTACACCTCACACTTCCGACTCAAGACAGAAATCAAGACATAGTGACCTCCTATTTGGGGCAGATATGAAGGTGACTGACAAAGCATCAGGACAGAGCAAATGAATCATTCATGTAAATGACAATATTAACACATGCCCTGACATGTTCATCTCTCATCCTCATGCCTACTGTGAAGAGGCAATGTTTGTATCTCTACAGGACATTTGTATTTTAATATACTTGGAGTGAATTTAATATACACATGTATTGAAAAATGTCTTCAAAGATGACCTATCTTAAATACCAAATTTTTTTGGTAAGGAAACAGCAGCAGAAGGAAAGTACTTTGCCACTTATGACTCTACTAGGACAGCCAGATTTGTTTGACTCCAAAGTTCATGTCTACCCACTGTAGCCCACAGCTTGGAATAAGGACAAGGGCATCTGCAGTGCTCAAAACAGCTTTCACCCCAGACTCAAAGATGGCCTTAATTATCTATGGAAAGAATACATGCTTTGAGGCAGGTCCAAATGTCTTTCAAAGTCAATACAGATTGAAAGTGGCTCTATCTGCAAAAAGCAAGCACTGTATTGAAACCTCACTATTTGGCCCCAAAGACACGACCCCCAGCTCTTCCCTCTCTAATCTGAGAATTATCTACCTTGTCAGAAATCTCATGGAGAGGAGGCGGAGTGTTATATTCTCTTGGGTCAATATATAGAACTTTAAAAAAGGGAACAAATACTTCTAAGGAACCTGCTATATTTCTGGCTCTGTGGAATGCATCAATACATTAACTCATTGAATCTCCAACAATTAAATGTGATCCACATGAGAATAGTTGTCTCTTCTATTTATCCCTGTACTCTCAGAACCGTTCCTGGCACATAGGAGGTACCTGTTCTGGCTCTTGCTAGTGGTCCTCTGCACTGTTCCTTAACTCTGCCACCACCATGCTTCCCACTGTATCACAAGGTTAGGAAGCCTGAGAACTATATGCTCAGAACCTTTTGTCAGTAGAACTGCAGTTTAGATTCTCTCAACCAGAGTAACTTCTGTAAGTTCCAGGATGTTAAAGGCAAGTAGCAGACTGGCACAGGATCACAGGATTTTGCGGCTCTCAGCACTGCTACAGTGTCTTACAGTTTCCTCAGACTCCACAGTCCACTGTTGGTCTCTAGCTTCAGGGCTGGAAGAAACTGTGGCTCAGGAAATGGCTTCCTGAGGTTACCTGATTTGGTTGTAGCTGCCTCCATCCCTAACTATCAGTCTTCAAACAATTTCTAAGCACATTATTACCCTGAATTACATTGCTTTCTTCTTAAAATAATAAAGGTGCTATCTATTTTCCTGACTGATTTAATGTTCAATAAATATATGTTAAATAATTGAGTAAACAGCCCATTCAGTGGGCATTATTATCCCTGCCTTACAGTTGTGGAATTGAGGCTCCTAGAGACAAAATAATTTAAGATTATACAGCAAAGTATTAAATGTCAGATCTGAGAATAGAGCCCTGGACTGTCTAATTCCCAATGTGCTTTTGCTTTTTCCATTCATGGACTGCTCTCAGTGGGTATAATATACCATGTTGCTGTCAAAATCTTATCTCAGAGGTTAAGAGTTGTTTGTACTTCCCCTCCTGCCAGAGCACCAATGCAGCTGAAAACCTCTCTATACATAGACGAAGGACATTCATTCCCAAGACAAGTGGTTTATTAAATATGTATTAGGCCTGGCAAGACACCCTGTTAAAAACATACATTGTATCTGCAGTGTCATTGCAGATAAAATGTATGTGTCACATAGTAGAAGCTTGCTAAGTATTAACTGAATGAATAAATGAATGAAAGTTCACTGGTTTTGTTCCGCCAGACATTCATTTGCAGATTGTATGCTCTGACTCAGGGCTCACCTGGGCCATAAGCCATCTGTGGGTTGGTAATACTATTAACCTTAATGCCTGGTTCCCTCCTATAGTTCAGCATAGTAAGAATACCTCAGAGGTTCCTAGATACTGACATAAGGCTGTTGATTTTCCTTGGAAACCTCAGTTGTCAAGGGCATTGTAATTCTGAGGCAGATAGAAATAAGAATCCATCCATCCCTACATTCCAAATAAGATTGATGCACTGAAAACTATTAATCTGCCTTCATTGAAATGTATTAAAAAGAGCATCACATTTGGAATCAAACTGATCTGGGTTTTCATCCTGATTCCTGCTACTTACTAGATCTGAAATATTGGGCAAGCTGTTTCTGTGACCTCAGTTTTTTCATTTACATAATGGTAGAGATGATAGCTCTCTTACAGAGCTTACTGTAAGGATAAGTTATTGTAGACAGAAAGCATCTAGTTCTCCTGGCCCATGTTATAGATTCAGTGAATGAAAATAGTATTGTCTTCACTAACACCAAGAAAGAGTCTGTTGACACACAGGCTGTCATCCTGCAGGCTGGTCCACATAAGCCAACAAGGCTCTCCAGTCCCAAATAGGCAGCAGTGGTGTGAAGGAATACTTAAAAGCATGTTTTTTACTAGAGAGGTTATGTAGTTGCAAGGAATTAAATGTCTGCATATTTTGTAAGCTTCACGGTGTCTGATGCCCTTGGGTGGAGGGGAGTGGGAATGGCTGGCAGAGAGTGGGTAGAGCAGAATCGTCACACCTCACTTTTTTTTTTTTTTTTTTTTTTTTAAATGAGAACCAAGATTTGACTTACTGAAAGAATTTGGGGGTGGACAGGTAGAGTTGGGTGGCTTTTGCACACTGGGAGGTAATAGTTAAAGCTGCAGGAATGAATGAGGTCATGGACGGTTTGGAATTAAATGAGGGAAAACCAAACCACACTTGACTTCAGAAAACTCACAATACTAGTCTCTAGCTTGGTGCTTGGGATACAGCAGATGCTCAATGAATATTTGTTGAGTTAAAAGCATAAGGTTAAAGAGTGCATCATCCTTCCTTAAAATGTCTGTGTGTCTAACTTACGATTCAGATTCATTTTACCTTTGAAAAGCTAACTGATGTCTATGTGCTTCCTAAAGATTCCAAGTTTCTCATTCTGGAAAGTCCTCTTCTGAAAGCTCATCAAGCCAGCACTAACATTTATTTAGCATTTAACTGAGTCCTGGAAGACACTATGAGTTTTTTCATTCTACTTATGTATCTTAAACCTCAACTAGAGTTTGAGGACAGAGACCACATTTTTTTTGCATGGCTGAAAATTTCTCAGTATCTAGCAGAGTGTTTGACTATAGCAAGTGCTCAATAAATAGAAATCTAGCACTTGATTAATCAACCAATCTTAAAGTATTGTTAGGGAAGAAAGAAATAAATAGAATGCCTTGAAACTTTAGATGTGTGGAAAAATGAAGTGTGTGCCTGTAAGAGATGACTGGTACTCAGCTTGAAAGAGAGAAGACTTAAGAAGCCTTAGAAAGAGGTGCCAAGCTACTGTAAAGTAGAACTGAGGTGTGAGGGGGAATCTTGCATACAAGAGGCTGGTAGAATTAGTTCTAGGAGAGAAGAAATGAGCTGTCTTTTATTCTTCAACTATGCACGGGTTGCCTTCTTATGTCAAGTAGTGTGCTAGGCAATGGAGATACGACAGTGAATAAGGCACATCATCTGGTCATAAGGGCTTTACATTATGCTATAAGGGTTAAACCAGCAAGCAGTCAACTACAACATAGTGTCACAACATAGTGTCACAGCATAGAGCAATATAGAGTACAAATGGGGGTTATACTTTCTAAATATTAGATTATCTCTTATGTACTCTCTCTCTGCAGGGATGACCTGAGGGATTCAACAGATATTGTGATTCAGGGGTTAAGCAAGCTCAAAGGAAGAGAGATTAGAGAGAATTTCAAGACTATAGAGCTTAGCATTTTCTTTTATCTTTTTAAATGTTGCTTTAACTACAATAATAAATATTCAAACCATTCCGTATGTCCTAGAGAAAAGAAAGGCAGATCAGATGTGCCCTTTGTCAACCACTAGGCAACCTGTCTAAGAAAAACTGAATAATTTCTACTACCACTTTGGAGATTCTTGAGTATTTTTTTTAGAGAATGGGGACTGCATTACAATAGGAGCATGAGATTGGAGTTCTCTATCAGCTGCAGTGGTTAGGAGTCAAAAACACAAAGAAGTGACATATACAAGGGTGCATGGGAATTGGAAGATAAATAAAGGACTGTCACATTCCACGGGGATTTTTCTCAGGCCCCCTCCAACTTGACCCACTATCTCCCCATGATTTTTTTTTGCAAACATGAATGTCAACTTCTCTGCTTCCTGTCTTCACTAGCATTATTTTGAAGATTAGCCCCTTCCATTTGCTAGATATACCTCATTATTCAATAGTTTTTTATATAGAACTATTTTAATTCCTCTGCATGAGATCTACTTCTGCCGTCTGCAGTTATAAAATAAATTTATAATCTCTTATCTCTGTAAAGTCTCTCTTGTATTTGAATGTTATTGTATTTGTTGTTCTTATCTCTTGAAGCTAGGCAGCCATGGTTTCTTTAACTCAGAGGTCCCCAACCCCCAGTCCGTGGACTGGTAGGTGTCCATGGCCTGCAGGAACTGGGCCGCACAGCAGGAGGTGAGTGGTGGGTGAGTGAGCATTGCCGCCTGAGCTCCACCTCCTGTCAGATCTGTGGTTTCATTAGATTCTCACAGGAGTGCAAAGCCTGTTGTGAACCACACATGTGAGGGATCTAGGTTGCCGCTTCTTGTGAGAATCTAATGCCCAATGACTGATGATCTGAGATGGAATAGTTTAATCCCAAAACCATTCCCCTTACCCACCCCATCCGTGGAAAAATTGTCTTCCACGAAACCAGTTCCTGGTGCCAAAAAGTTGGGGACCACTGCTTTAACTCATTTTATCCAGTAAGATTTCCAGACTTTTGTTCCCCACATGGTTGACTCTTGAAACAGCTTAATTATAACTATCTAATAAAGTGATCCTTGTACCAAGCACAAGACTCCACTATGAGTTGAAAAGAACTGATATCCAAGAGAGGTCCCATGACTTGCCCAAAGTCACATTGCTGGTAAGTGAAGGCGGCAAAATTCAAAGCCTGGGCTTTGGCCTTCTGTGCTAGTTCTCATCCAACCTCTAAATACAGAGAAAGAATGGAGTCCCTTTCATTCCCTCTCCAACAGATCTTAAACAACACCATACTCTCATTCCAGCCCCATTTGCCTAGAGTCTGTGATCTTCTTCCAAACCCAGGCATACACTGGAACTGGCCTGGGCAAACTGCGATATATGGTCAACCCTTTATCTTTCCTTAGGCATGTTTGCCTTTGAATAATTAAAGTTGCGTCTATTCATAGACATAAGCCAAGACAATGAAATATATAAAAATATGAATAAAGGAGATTTATTTTAAGGAAGAATTTCTTAAAATATGCTTTTGTCTTCTGTCTACAATGAAGTTTAGATAACCTTTTCTTAGTGTATCCAACGAGTTTTCAAGTGCATTTTTCATTCATTTGCCCTTTGAAATGGACTTATTACCATTTAACGGTGATAAGCAAACTCTGTCCTACCTACGCTCATTATAGCTGTCTAAGGATATGACATTCAGATTGACATGCATTCCTGGAGGGTGGTGAATATGCAGCTGGCATGATGTTAATAGATTTTCTCATTCACTTGTAAACAATTCTGTTTTTATTTCTGCCGATCCCAAGGTTTGGATTGAACTTTTGTTTTCTAGTCTTAAAGGAGGAATTTCTTTTTTTTTTTTTTTCTTTCATGGATACTCATTTATGAAAATGCTCTTTATTAAAAACATGTGGTCTCCAGCTGCTTCAGGAATGCTCATCTATCTTGCATGTGAGCTTCACAAATACTCGTTACCTGAATATAAAGGTCTCAGCACGGTAGTTGGTCCAAAAATGCAGCCAGCTTGTTCAAACTCCTTTTCAATTCAGAAAGCCATGCTAAGGAAACTAGTGATGTTCTCTTCAGAAGTGGCTAACTTCCTTCTAGTTGGTCTAGGTCTTGCTACTAATCATGTACAGAAATTAAAGGAAGAGGCCAGGCGCGGTGGCTCACGCCTGTAATCCCAGCACTTTGGGAGGCCGAGGCGGGTGGATCACAAGGTCAGGAGATTGAGACCATCCTAGCTAACACGGTGAAACCCCGTCTCTACTAAAAATGCAAAAGTTAGCCGGGCATGGTGGCGGGTGCCTGTAGTCCCAGCTACTCGGGAGGCTGAGGCAGGAGAATGGCATGAACCCAGGAGGCAGAGTGCAGTGAGCCAAGACCACGCCACTGCACTCCAGCCCGGGTGACAGAGTGAGACTCTGTCTCAAAAAAAAAAAAAAAGAAAAAAAAAAAAGAAATTAAAGGAAGAGGGAAATGATGGCCTCTGGCTGCCAGTCACTTTGCAATTTTCTGGGGAAATGAAGTAAAAAAAAAAAAAAAAAAAAAGCAGAAACAAAAACAAAGAAACCAAACAAACAAAATGACGGCACTCAGGCTGATGTTCATGGAAACAATGGCTATGTCTGGCATCACAGACGTGGTGAATATTGAAGCAGGGTCAAATTTATGTAGAAACAAGGTAGAATGGAGGGCTTTCAGACTGATGCATAAAAACATCCAGTTGTCAATTTGCCACGAAAATCTATTTTAAATTCTTCCTCTCCAGGCTCATCTACCACTCTTCTTTGCACAGACAACACATTTTATAGCTTAAGAACAAAAAGCTATCAGTCCCAGGACACATCTTGCTGTTTCATAGCTCCATACTTTTGTATAGGCTGCTCATTCTACCTGGGATAGCCTTGGTTCTTTAAAATACTGCAAAGACATTCAGAGAAGTTTTTCTTAGCCCTACTAAGTAGAGGTAATCACTCTTTTCTCTGGGTTACCTCTGTACTTTTTTTAACACTAATATAATTGTACTCATATGCTATTATTGTAATTTAAATTACAATAAAATGGAAGAAAAACTATATATATACACACACACGTATATATACACACATATGTGTATGTACATATGTATATGTATATATGTATGTGTGTATATATATGTGTATATAAACATATATATATATATATATATATATATATATATATATTTTATGCTAGACTATGAGCTTCTAAAGCCCAGGGACAGTTATTCGCTCAGCACCAAATTACTAGTCCCTGGTAAAACTTAGAAGGCAATACATGTTTGCTGAGTTTAATGAAATCTCCAGGCAGCAAAAATTTCTTATTTTATGGCCAAAGAATTTCCCGGCCCATCAAAATGCTCTATTGGAATATTTTCCCAATCCTGAGCTTGCACTAATTGATCTGTTTATTTACTGAACCCCTGCTACTGTGTGCCAGGCAGAGTGTTATGCTAGGTCCCAGGAATACAGTAGTGGGCAAAACAGACCTGGTCCCTCTCCTCATGAACCCCCTCTTCCTACTCACACTCTTTCAAATTACTCGTTCCTATTAATTTACTGCAAAATGATATTTGCACCTCCAGCAATAACTTTTCAATTCAGAAGGCCACATATAAAAGCAAATTGATACTGAGTATGTTTCTGCTGAAAAGTCTATAAAGAAACATTCTAGGCTGCTGTGTCTCATGGAAGGTGTACTCCGTCTTCATGAATACATATATAGATGTATGTATTTCTGTGTACATGTACATTTCCATGCCAATGTTTACATATATTATAGATATGCAATACACAATTAAGGCTCACAAAAGAATACAACCCTCTTATAAACAGAAGGATCCCTTGACCTTTCAAACTTAGGTCCACTTAATTAAAAGCGAAGCATAATTTGTACCCTTAATATAATGGCCTATGATTTTCAAGTTTAACTATTTTCATGTTGATTGCTATGTTTTGACCCTATTTTGAAGGGACCACACGGGTGTTTATGCCCTGAAATAAAGAGGAACAGACAACCCTTCCAACCCTGAAAAACAAAGGAAAAAATTTAAGACAAACAAACATGAAAAGCTATCATGTATTTCTCTGCACCCAGAACAGTGCTAAACATAAAGTAGGCACTAAATGAATACTTTCTAGATAACTGAATAAATGAAAGAGCAAACACTTGGCAATTATGCAGTTCCTCGTTAGGACAAGCCGAAGGAAGAGCTCTGGATTTAAGAGGGAAAGATAGTTCAAAACCAAATCTTGACCCAAATGGTGAAAATATGATTATCTGAAAATAATTTTAATCTTATAGCTATCCTTTAAATTCTTTGATCTCTTAGCTCTCAGAGCAGTGATGTATACCATGGTGGGTGCAATGTCACATCTACCTAACTCAACCAGCTTATTCAGCTGAGGACAGGCATCATAAATATTCCAGTGAGTTCCGTGAGGATTAGGAGTAAACAGATGTCTAGTTCACCTCTGCATTTCTCAAGAGTCTTGCCAAACTCTGTAGACTTTTCTCCAGTTAAAATGTGCTTTTATCATTTCCAGGCTTCTTCTACATGTTACAAATAGAGTGGATACTTGTGGTGGTAGGTGACAAGGTTCCCAGGAGAAGGTGAAAGCAGGAAAAAACGTCAACAAACATTTACCGAGCACCCACAGTTTTCAGGCCAAGGCTAGGTTCTGGACATACAGGAAAAAAAACACCCATCACTGGTGACTCTATATATGGAGTCTCAATACTTCTTGGTCACCATGATAGGTTTTGGTATACATTGTCCTTATTTGCAATTTAATATCAGGAATTTTATCTCTACCACAGAAGAAAATGAATACCTTTGGGCTCACTCACAAGCACATATTCATGAAATTTTAAGATGTAAGAAAATTCATTGTGTTGTCATAGATGAAGATATTTCTTTAAAAAAAACCCAAAACACAAAAAACCCAGCAATTCCATCTGGTCTGCTAAACAGGTTCTCTTGGGAACATCGTGAATGTTTTAATAAATTTATCTCATTGCATTGCTCCTGGGTGGGTAACTAAGAACTCTGAAGGACAGATATATTCCAAAATTCTTTCTCAAGCAAATTTTTGGGCATGTACATGTTAACATTGGAAAGGAATCTAAGTAAATTGATATTTCCAATAATAGTATACTACTATGAAGCGATTTGATTAAAATATTCTCCTTAAAAATAAAAAGGAGGCAAACTTTTGTTTTATAAAGAAACATTCTAGGCTGCTGTGTCTCATGGAAGGTGTACTCCATCTTCATGAATACATATACAGATGTGTGTATTTCTGTGTGCATGTACATTTCTTTGTACATGTTATATTTAAAAAGTAGATTCAAATAACCCTAATTTAATTTTTAAAAATTTTAAACACAAGGAAAATGTTTTCCTTGATATCTTCCTTATCACTATGACAACTAAATGGGTTTGGTACAATGCTATCTTATCCTAATTAAGAACATGGCCCTGCAATATGGTATTCTATTAATATTAAATGAAAATGTGTGAATTATCTAGTTTTAATTAGACTGCTGCATTTATGGCTTTCTGTTGTGAGCAAATGCTGTTTAGTATATAGAACATAAATTGAGATTTGTTTCTTAAGAATTAGATGAATGTAGGGGAAATCAATGGGAACCCACATTGCTTGAATCACACATCCTGATGTAGAGTCTGCATCGATTCATTTATCTTTTCATCCTTCTGTCCAATACTATTGAGCCCCTCCTACGAGCAGTCAATGGAAGGACAAAGAAAAATCTGTCCTTACTAATGAGCTCCCTCTGGTGATAAGATCCACCAAAACAGATAATTATCATATAATAAGATAAATGTAGTTAAAGAAATAAGCTGGGAGTATTTGAGATATAGCAAGAAAGACCCAACTGGTGGGGAGGAAGCGAAGAGAAACATCTTTCAGAAGGACAATTAATCAATCAATAAATAATGCTTATTTATTTTTTGTTTCATCAATATCCCTACTCACTTTCCCTCTCCTGTATCATTTTGAGGCAAATAATTTCATCCATGCATATGTCAGTGTGTAGCTCTAAAAGATAAGGGTTCTTGTTTTTAATATAAGCACAATACAATTGTCACATCTCAAATATTACCAATAACTTTTCACCACATATATAATTGATGTCCAAATCTCCAATTGTCTCATCATCATGACTTGTTTTACCATTTATGTTTTGTTTGAATTGAAATACACAAATGTTCATTGCTTACAATTTGTTTCTTTTAAGTGTTTCCCCTATGTCTCTTTTTTCTTTGCCAATTATTTATTGAAGAAGCCTGAGTTTTAAAGAATGAATGGAGGGTAAGACAAATAAAGGGGAGGGGAGTAAGGAAGGAAATCTAGAGAAATGGGACACCACGAGAAAAAAATGTTGTAGAAACATTGAGGCTTTCCTTTATTTCCCTTCCTTCCCTTCTTTCCTTTCCTTCCCTTCCTTCCCTTTCTTCCCCTTCTTTCTTTCTTTTTTTCTTTTTGATGGAATTTCGCTCTTGTTGCCCAGGCTACTGCAATGGTGCCATCTCAGCTCACCACAAACTCTACCTCCCGGGTTCAAGCGATTCTCCTGCCTCAGCCTCCCAAGTGGCTGGGATTACAGGCACCACGCCCGGCTAATTTTGTATTTTTAGTAGATACAGGGTTTCTCCATGTTGGTCAGGCTGGTCTCAAACTCCTAACCTCAGGTGATCCACCTGCCTTGGCCTCCCAAAGTGCTGAGATTACAGGTGTGAGCCACCACGCCCGACCTCCTTGATTTTCTTAAACATGCAAACTCTGTGAGCATACTTACTTATTTTGGGAAGATTGCTCAGTGTACTCCTAACAATATTCTTCTCTATATATCTAGTAAATTCCTGTATCATCTTCTAGCTCAGCTTCAGAAATTCTTCCCCACCTTTTCTATCTAATGTTGTCTCCATCCTCCTTTGAAGGATGTGTCAGCTGGCATTTATCAACCAGTATTTTTGGTGTGTTTGTGTTGAGGCATCATGTGAGATGCTAGGCATATAGGGATGAATGAAATCAAATCCCTGCCTTCAAGAAACTCTCAAGCCAGATGCGGTGGCTCACGCCTGTAATCCCAGCACTTTGGGAGGCCGAGGCGGGCGAATCACGAGGTCAGGAGTGTGAGACCAGCCTGACCAACATGGTGAAACCTGTCTCTACTAAAAATACAAAAAAATTAGCTGGGTGTGGTGGCACACACCTGTAATCCTAGCTACTCAGGAGGCTGAGGCAGGAGAATCACTTGAACCCGGGAGGTGGAGGTTGCAGTGATCCAAGATAGCGCCACTGCACTCACTCCAGCCTGGGCGACATAGCAAGACTGTCTCAAAAACAAAACAAAGCAAAACAAAGCAAACAAAAAAAACTCTCTGTGAGGTATTTTAGTAAGAAATGAGGCAATGCCTATGTTTCGGCCTAAAAACATATATTCTTCCACATAATTTTTAGTCATGACAAACACATGCTCATTGTTGTGCAAGGCATAACTGGAGAGTTTTTTTAAAAAGTGATATTTGCCATGGAATCATTAATAAATAGGCTCGCTCTTTCAGTTTCCATTTAAAGATGGAAAGCAACACTTTGTCAATAGGCTAAACATTTTGACTGTGTTTTATTGCTTATTCTAACGTCCTATGTTATGAAAAGGTCACGAGAAGACTAATGTTGGAAGATCAGATAATCAAATTTTAATGAGTTTAGCTAGTACCCTATGGCTCACATTTTACTCTTTATGTTGCTAGTGGGACAACTGAAGCAAGCAAGACAATAACGCATTATCCTGTAATATTTTAAAATGAGGTTGTTGATGGTGGAAGGCCCACTAGCACTTTTTTATTCGATTAAGGGGCTGCCAATACTTCCTTGGGTTTGCTATTGGCCCTTACAAGTAGAAAGATACGTCTTCATATTCACCATGCCAGCACCTAATACAGTGTCTTGCGCATTGTGGGAAATGGTGGGTATCATATGTGCTGTCCTGCTACTTTTCAACTGTGTGAACAAGCCTCATTTTCTCCTCTATTTTTATAGTGCTACTGTGAGAAGTAAATGAGATAACATGTATTCAGTGCTTTGCACACAGCAGCAGTAAACAAATGGAGAATTTTGTTATTATTTGTTAAGTAAATGAATTTTAAAAATTGTACATTCTGCCATTGTCTTTTACTCCTTTACCTCTGCCCTATCCAAATCCCTGACCTGTCTTTCCAGACAACCTCAAATATCTCCTTTACCACTTTTTAAAAACTCATACAGGGCTGCCTTAAACATCTTAATATACCTAGTTATACATTGTTTCTGTGTCTAAATGTTATTCTCCCTAATTGTAGCTGTAAGTTCTTTAAAAATAAGATGAGTATTACATAGAAATGATGTCAAAATATTTACAACTAGCTGTGCCAGGTATTAATGCTTTAGTTGCTCAATCATGGAGATGTGTGAGAGTCCTAGGGAAGGGATTCAGGGGTTCCAGTTTGAAGCAGCTTGTAGAGGAGCACTCAGAGGGCCCAGGGTAGAAGCTATTTACTAACAAGAATATATTTCAATATTTTAAGAAGCAGAAGCACTGCCTGCAGCCAGAATACTAGTGCTGGCATCTTTGATCCTTCTTTGGCATCCTCTATTTGTCAGGAACTCAACACAGTTACTGATAAGGTAAGAAATTCATCCAAGGAACAGTTTCTCTATTTGTACAAGGAAGCCACAAACAAGACAAAGAAGATTTTATCTGGTTTGTGCTATGGGGAAATGAAGTTATGCCATAATAATAATGGTACCTTTTAATGCTTATATGACATATGTGCTTTTAAATAAACATTATCTGTCACCCTTCCACTATTTTTAGTTGCTTCTTTCTCTGCACTGAAGAACTGTCTAATCTGAAGAGGAAGAAGCCAGTGCCCTGGGAAGCGTTTCCTACCTGGTCACTGCACCCTTCTCTGACTCAAGCATGTTTTCTGAGTTAAAGCAGAAGTCTTGGACTCCTCACTGACATAGCTGGGCTGGGAGCACTTACTCATGCCTGGATGCAGGTTTTCTGAACAGATTTTATACACCAGAAGCAAGAGGCAAGAGGAAATATACTTTGATTCTGTTTATTGCTATTATTGTCTGTTCTTTAGAAAGAAGCTAGATAGAAAAATGAATATTTAGGAGCATGCCCACCATGTAGGTGGATTGACAGCACTGAGACAAGCTTCATGATTGAAAAAAGAATGTTTTATCATTGCATTTGGATGCCAGAAAATTGTGAACTGTATGAGCACGCTTATGATAGAAAGTAACAGTTTTGTCACTTCCTCTTCTATGCTGTAAAAGTGGGAAAACAATCCAAAGTGTAGTTAATTAAATTTGGAGTCAGGAATTTTAGTGGAAAACTGTTACCAAGCCCATTAAGTATAATTTTAATGAAGGAACTATTCTACTTCCTCAGTGGAAAGAAATGATGATTATTGCCAAAGGCTGAAGAACTTATGAATTATATAAACTTGGAATTATCCAGAAATCAGAGTAAAGTCTAATTTTTCTTTGAAGCATTGACATTTTTTAACAAATATTTTACTCTATGTCTCATTCCCAAAGTGATATACACCATACAATTAGCAAACACATGTACAAAAATATATTCTTATTTGTCTTATCATATTTTTTAGCATCACAAACATCATGATATCAAAATCCAAATACACTTGAGTTATTGCATAAGTCATTAATCTTCTCTGAGCAGGTTTAATCAGAAGTAAAAAGGAGAAGAAGAAGATGATGATGATTTTGTTCAAAATACTATAATTCTTGAGCCTGGTAACATACATTTTAAAGTTCACATTGATTGACTCCAAATCTGTATCCACATTGTAAAGAATCAGAACATTTGACAGTGGTTTAGCTTCTAACTCAATGGTCATTTTTCAACAACAAATTTTGGTGAGACTGATACTTTAGGTTTTCTGTTCCTTATTCTACTGGGCACACAGCTTCTGGCTGTCTGGTGATTTCTGCAATAGTGCCAACGTAAAGATAGGCAGCGAGTTGAACAATTACTTCATTAGCTTTTGTGACTGCAAGGAGCATTTTTCTCTACCTCAAATCCTTTCCTTCTTTCTTCTCCCCTAGCAAACTCCTAATCTTCATGGAAGCCAATTTAAGGACATGCACCATCATATGCTTTGCCTTCATTCCATTATGTTATGTACTAACTCTAGTAGACATTTGTACATTATGTATTGTACATTTCACAAGTTATAGATGGCTGCTGGATGCTTTTCCAGCATCCTTCCCCACCACCATCCCATCCTAACAGCAACAGCTGCCAAATTTCAGTTAAGGACTCATAATGTCCTGGGGAGACTATCTTTATCCTACCTAAGCTTTAGAATGGGGCAGGAGATTTGGTCTCATGTTCAGGGGTGGATAGAAGCCAGTCTCTTCAAAGTGAATTCTAGGAATCATTGCCAGGATCTCTTTCTAGCCGGATGTGACTATGAAAACAAGTTGTCCAGGAGCCACTGGCAACTGTCATGGGGCCATGAGGGCAATTAGTCTTGGTATGAAGCTAACACAAAGACAGGCAGTGTGGCAGGACCAAAAGGGATTTCTTGATAACATTGTGAGCTGAGCTACAGGATCAGATCTCTTGAAGCTAGCTTCACTGATGTACTTTTAAGTTATAATCACCAATATGAGTATATATTCCCTTTGGTGAGCAAGTCAGTTTGAGTCATCAGTTTAACTGCTGTATTTTCAGATTGGGTGAGCACTTAATGTAGGCATACTATGTGTTAAGTATTTACTGTGCCAGATACTTTCATATGGATGAGAGCATAGCTTATACTGGGAAATAAACTTATCTCATTTATATCTTCCCAACCGCCTGTGAGACAGGAATTGCTATACCTGCTTTATAGCAAAGGAAAGCAAGGTTGCAAGGTTTAGTAGTAGGGAATACTTCCAACAATGCATTCTGCCTTTCCACCTAGAAAACTACTTTGTTTTGCAAGCTTGACACAAGTTACAATGGAAAGCAGCCTTATCTGTTACTGTCATGGCTGAGAAGGAATCACATTTGCAACTAAGGGCCCATTTATCCATGTCTCTTGGATTATAAACTCCTTGAGTTCAAGGATTAAAATATTTCATCTTTGTTATCTCATCACCCAGCAGAGCACTTGGCACATGGTCCATGCTTAATAATAGACAAATGAACTAGAAAACAACCGAACAAAGCAAGGTAATCTGGATTATTTTGACTAGAACACATGGCTTTCCCAAGTATTTTGCATTTTTTTTTTAATATTTGGCTTGACTCTTTCAGAGCTAGATGTTCACAATATACTAACAGCTATTTTCTCCTCTAATTTCCTAAAAGTGTGTTTTCCCTTTTCTTATAATCATATGAATGATTCATGTTTATTAAAAGTTCAAATGATAAATAAAACATAAAGAAGAAACTAAAAATAAAATGGAGATACTACCACCAAAGGCATGCTTTGTCTTGCTTTTGTTTGTTTGTTATCTCTTTGCACCATCCCTACTACCAACTCTTCCAGGTAAAATAAATATGGCACCCGTCAGTCTTCACAGAGTCATCAATTTAACTGCTGTGTTTTCAGATTGGGTGAACACTTAATGTAGGCACACTATGCGTTAAGTATTTACTCTGCCAGATACTTTCATATGGATGAGAGCATAGCTAATACAGGGAAATAAAGTTATCTCATTTACATCTTCCCAACTTCCTGAGACAGGAATTGCTATACCTGCTTTATAGCTAAGGAAAACAAACTTGCAAGGTGTAGTAGTAGGGAATACTTCCAACAACACATTCTGTCTGCCCACCTAGAAAACTACTTTGTGAAAATAATACTAAAAGAAACAAAAATAAAAGGAAAAAATCATTCATGTTAATTGCATAATAGCTTTCATTTCATTAAAAAAAAAATCCCCCAAATCTCAAATTTCTTAATAATTACAAAGATTTGTTGGTTAGAACTCTGGGCTGTTAATTCTCCTTAGGAGTGTCTTTGTCTCCAGTGTGACATAAGATGAAAAGGAACTATTGGGAGAATGATGCACTAAACAGAAGGGGCTGTAGTAATGGCATAAGACCACACAAAGCCATTGATAGCCATTTCTGCTTTGACTTGGCTCTTCCTACAGGGGGAACCTCCCCTGTGAGGCAGGGTTCCACTTGGATCCTTCAGGCAGTTTTCTATTAGTCCTCAGCTCTAAGTGTTACAATTGCAATTTACAACTAGAGATAAGGAAAATACACCTGAAATTAGCTAGGGTCTCTCCAAGCAACTGTTTTCAAGTGCCCTAAAAGACAAATGGCAGACAGTTTTAATCCAGCCAATCCTAAAATTGCTTTCCAAAGTAAGGCTATGCCCTCTGAACTAGAAAAGCCAATGTCTTCCCTTGAACCTGAGATCATCATTGTTTTGACCACTTCCTTCTTCAAATGATTTCTTTTGGGTTAACGGAGGAAAAAAGTCAAAAGCAAAAACAGACAAAAGCCCCACAAAACCAACGCAGTGGAATTTTAGTTTACCACTCTGAAATAGAAGTAAATGTTCTGCAACTCAAGGTAGGCTGACTCATATTTTTGGGACCCAGAACAAGAACATAAGCAGAAGCTCCCAGTCCTGGGCTAGCCCTTCTTCTTTTTCATAGTTTCTTCCTGCACCACAAAAGACCTTTCATGCAGATGTGTAGACATCTCAGCTCATGAGTGCAAGCAGTGATTAACAGCATCCATCCCTTGCCCTATTTCCTACCCTCATGCAAATAGAAGGCTCTTGGTTTCCCCTCAGACTCGGGGGCAGGGGGTTGGGGAGGCACATCATACACCTCTTGAAAGTGAGCTTAGGAATGTTTGGGGAAAAAATTATTGGGTTCTATTTACCCTGAATGTGATCCAGAAGGGAGAGAGAGCAAGATCTAAGTGAGCCCATCCTCTTGGCCTACAGCTTGCTCTAAAGCCAGAGATATGGGGAAATTTGCTCAGTTCAAAGGGTGGTACTGATTTAGGGTAATTTTCAGAGCCTGCCTTGAATTTGGTAGATTTACGACCTTTTTATGTTTCATTTTTTATATCAAATTTTATAGTTCAGTAAAAATAGGAGAGATGGCTCAGGAAAATGTGATCTTAACTGGCATAGACCAAAAGTGAGCGCAAGGAAATCCCCAACTTCATTTTTAAAATATTCCCTAAACTCTGAGAGGGATTAAACATATGAGGAGAGGAATCAAAGCAGATATGGGGCCAAGATCCCAAAATGGAAGTGTGAAGAGCTGGGCAAACTCTACTGCATACTTCCAACATGTTGGTCACCGTGTGGATCCTGAAATCAGACAGGCGTGGGTTTAAATCCTAGCACTGCTATATGCCAATTTACATTAGTAGTATATTTAAACAAAATTTTCTTTATCAATTCCTCATTTGATAACGGAAAGCAAAATAGGATCTACCTGGTAGGGTAGTGATGAGGAATAAATGAGAAAATGCATGTAAAACCATTACCACATTATGATACCTGGGACATCATAAACTATATTTACTAGTATTGTCAGTTATTTTAATACAACGTCAGGGCTGGAATTATGGCCTAGTTGTTATTTGGCAAATAATGTGGAAAGCTATGATATGTTATTTGGCATCAGTTTATTTCCATGTTCTCTATTTGAAATAAAATGTATTCTTTAAATAATTATGTAAGGACTTTGGATACTATTCTAGGAATTAGTTAAAAGTGAACAGAAAGGTAATAACCCTGTTTTTACTAGGTTTCCAAAATAAAAACAAAAACACAAAATGATCTAGTTATAAGAAGTATATCTTGTTAATTTAAAAAATTGTATAATCTTCTTGTTTACCATGCAAATTTCTTTCAAAATCAACATCTATCAAAATGAGTTAATATATTTGACAAAATACAATTTACAACAATAATGATTACCTTTCATTGGGCATCGCTTTGTGCTAAACAGTATACTATTTGCCTTATCTACGTCATCAATTTGGTTTAATTCTCCTAATTTTCCCTTCCTCCATTTTACAGATAAACAGTGTGAGGTGCAGACAATAATACTTGGTTGGGGACACAAAACCCCTGCCCTTTCCATTCACATCTTGCTGAGCCAGGTCTTTGAACAGCACCTTTAAACCTGTCCTTTTTGCCACCTTCCCTACCCTCTCAAAGGAAATTATATGTGTCACGTAGGCAAAATTAACATTTGCCTCTTTCGCTTTTAATCCTGTTTTGAGAGACATGGTTTTGTGTGTATGTGCCCTGTAAGAGGGTTCTTGTCACAGCTTATATTTGTCTTGCTGTAAATTTAATTGGGAATAACTCATACTAAATTTTCTTTTGTTGCTATAAATAGAGTTCATCATGGGTGGGTGGAGAAAATAGAAAAACCACCACCAAATGAGAAGAAATTCAGTTTGTTGAGATTGGTACATAGGCTTATTTTTCCATAAAACCACACTGAATTAAAACCCAGATACTGCTGTAAAATAAACCGTGGAGTCTGGCATATAATTTTAAAAAATTTAATGTACAGTACAGCTCAAAGGTACTTTACAACAAATAAACTACATTGTTCTTGGCATTAAGATATATTAACACTTTTAGGACCCTTCAGCTGTGTGACCTAAGCTTTACAAAATGTCATAGGCTGGCTGGAACATCAAACACAGATGTTCATTTGTATCTGCGATGATTTGCTGAATTTCCTATCTTAATCACTATTGCTCTATCCAGAAGCTTTGAGCCAAACATAAGACATTTTACAGACCCCTTGTGGGGCAGCCGCTTGTGGATTAGAAACCAAGTCTCAGGTTACACACCCCTAAGTGCCAACCACAATACATCACTCCTCTGCTCTTTAAGCAGAACTTATTCAGAGAAATGGAAAATATGGAAAAGCTATTTATGGACAAAAGAAGCATGTACAAAAAAGTGTTCCTGAAAAAATATATATTCCATTTTCCAAATCTGCCAAGTTTTTGGTATAATCAGAGAGTATACTAAGAAAGGAGAAATAACTTTATTGGAAGTGTGGTGGTGCCGATAACCAAAATATTTATGCAAAAAATAAAGCAAAGAGTAAGCTAAGTCTTTGGTGAAAAAAATGCATACTTTTTTTCAAAGAGATGCTAAAATGAGTTGCTTTCTTTGAGGTTAAAGAGGACGTTTGTCAAATCTACAGATTCTACATGTAAAGAGAAATTACAATAGTGCACAGGTAAACACTTCGGACAAACAATTACGGGTTTAGAAGACAGTAGCTACTTGCCAGTGAAATAAAGCAAATGTCAACAAGCTAGACACACTTGAAACATTTGAAAAAAATGTCCTTGCTACTCCTCTCCATATATAATATGCCATATGACACCACAGTTAAATCTGCTATTGCAAAAAAAAGTACGTCAAGCTGTCGGTTTCCATGAGATTTGGACAGAGGCAAAACAACACAGCAGAGAGTCTAAGAAGGTACAGCTTTCACTTCTCTTTCCTTCTAAAGAGGAAATGACTTCCTATAGTTAGCTGACCAGGAGTTAGCACGCATCCTGCCTGGAGCTAGGACCTGGAGCAAATACCCGGAGCCCACCCAAATGAGACCAAAATGCAGCTTCAGGTAATTGTTAATGGTGATAATGAAACTAGAGAAAACAGCCAGCCACAAGTCATGCAAATACAACAGTCATGCCTTCTGCATTTGTCCGTCCTGCGGGTACGTCGTACAGCTCTTTCCGTAACGATCTAGTCTTTTCTTTCACTCCCTCTCCCACATCATCAACAGGCACGCCAAATGCAAATCTCACTGGATTCTGATCCCATCCCAGCAAAACGCAGGACTACCACCATACTGAGTTTCACAATAATCACCACAATGCCAATTATTCACAGCCCCTCAGTTCTGTTCACACAAAAGATTGCAATTTGAATCTTGCCTTGCACAGGTTCAGCTCAGTTGGAGCTGGTTACCAGGCAAACGGTCTGTTTTAAGATTTGCCGATTGCTGAGGAGAGTGAATTAGGGGGGTGGGGATGGACAAACCACCCTGTACATACCTCCTTTTGGCAGCTAAGAAAAACAATTTTGTGACAAAGAGACTTGTTCTTTTCAAAGCTCACCCAACAAATGAAACTGATAGAATGAAACCTGAGAAACTTTAGCAACCAAAGAAAGCAGCCTTCCAAGGATCAAGGTGAATAATTGATTCATCGGGTTTTCTTTCATCTTTTAAGCTATTTTGCTCGTTAAAAGGAAATTGTGGAATTTGTCAGGAGTCCAAACACTGACACACACTTCTGACAGCAAGTGCATATTCCAAACTATGGGTACGTTTGCCAAGCTTATTCAACAACAACGATTAGCTGCAAAGCCAGGAACTTACCGAGCACAAAATTATTGGAACAAAGCAGGGAGGAGGCAGGAGGCACCAAAGGCAGCTTCTCCGTCTCCTTGGTGCCAGGTTCTCCTGTCTGCTGTCCGGTTCACACTTGCCTTTATAACTAAGACTCCGACAGAACTCACTAGCGGAACCTGATGAATTATAAAACAGCCCCTCCTAGATTCTCATATTTTACATCACAGGGGGTGACCATGCAGCATTCTCGCTCACTGGGTACATATATTTCCTTGTAACTCATCCTGATAAATATATCAGCCTTAGAAGCAGTGACAGTAATTGGTGTTTGGGATGTACCACTATTAACCAATAAGATGCTTTCCCACCATCAGTAGTGTACCCCCATCCTCTGCTCGTGTTCCCCTACACCTTGTTAAGGTGGATCCACCCAACTCAGTGAGGGGTAGGCAAAGACAACAAAATGTGGAAAAAGCCCCTGCACCAATGCACATACAGCAAGGCATATTACTCAGGGTTAAAGCTCTTAATAGTAAGGATCAACTCCTATATTTGCATAGCCTGTCACAGTCTACCAAACACTTTCACTCTCACTGAGTCTCTCAGTGACTAAAGAATGTATCAGGAGTGCTACAGTACAGATGAGCACCAGCGATCAGAGAGACTAAATTACTTTGTTTGGTATTCACTGAATTTAGGGAATGCAAGGAGTCCTAGAGATTAGGGAGTCCAACCTCCTTACTGTGCAGATAAGGAACCCCTGGCAAGAAAGATAAAGTGACTTGCCCAGGTCACACAAAGTGTGATTTGAACTTGAACCCAAACCCATATCTTCTGATGGCAAAGTACAGTGCCTTTCTATTGTACCATGCTGCCTGTGCAGCATGAAAGCCCAGCAAATGAGAAGACTGGAAATCATAAACAGTACTGTTGACCAAAAATCATTAATAGGCAGGCTTCATGGGGAGCAATGCCTGAGCTTTTTGTTTCCTCCCTGACAAGGTCAGTTTAACCTTTTAAGGTTCATCGAATAACAGCACTGGAAAACATGTTTTGGATAATAATAGCTAATATCTATTAAACACATTTTAGGTGCCATGCAGTATTCTAAATGCTTAGCATGTATTGACTCAATCTTCAAAATGTCCCTACTAGGTAAGTACTATCATGAGCAACATATTGCAGAGAAGCAGCTAAGATTCAGGGAAGTCAACTAATCCACGCAGGATCATACATCTGTTAAGTGGCAGAGCTCTAATGGACTCCAGGCAACTTAGTTTCAAAGCCCAGACTCATATATATTATCTGGCCCCAAGCAGTGTTTTACACTAAACTGCTAGAGGCAGATGAACAATGAGAGCAGACTGATTTACTACGGCCTTTAGTAGAAAGGATAAAAAGATGTTTTAGAATTCAACAGAATTGTGTTTAACCCTGTCTTTGCCACTAATTTACAATAATGCAGATTGTTTTATCTGTAAAATGGGTATATTAAAACCTACATCACAAGACTAAATGGAGACTATCAAGAAAATATAGTGCTTAGTTTATAGTATGTACCCTCAAATGGTTCTCATTCCCGCCGTATTTCCTTTGACAAAATGAATTTCTGCCACACCTTCTCCCTCAACTACCTTTTAAGATGTTAATTTTACTGTGCTAAGGAGTCTTCTAACCTGCCAGCCAGTGAAGGGGAAAAAGCCTTAAAGAGACCTAACATCTCTATACCAGAGATGGGCTTTCTATAAGAGAATGAAGGGCCCAGGGCTCTGTGGTGGGCTGCTGGCCCAGCTCACTAGCTTCTCTCTGCTTTACTTCCACCATTACTCAAATAAACTCATCAGCCCAAGAAAGCACATTTACAACATGTCTGCTATCCACTGTGAGACCATCTTGGCTTCTCTCACCCTTTTCAAACAAGCTCCTACCACAAAACCCATAAAAACAATGAACTTTTATATGTAACTATACACTTACCGCCACTAAGTCACAGTGTGCCAAGCCGGAAGACAGGTATCTCTGTCTTGAACGTTCCACTGCTAACTCCTACTGTAAGTCAGTATAACCTAGTATTTGGCCACTGGTGAGGTCTCTATCTGATGAGCTCCTCCCTATCAGAAACTGCTATCTTCAAGGTATGCAGTCAGCATTCCTTGAGAGCCATCAGAAGTAACCCTCTGTGGGACAAGGTGATGCTGTAATGTTGCAGGATATGCAGGTTTAGACATGAGAGATTTTCTTAGCTCCATGTTTCCAGAGAATAACTCTGTGGCCAACTTAATTTGCTCACATACAGTCTGTTCTCTCCTTGTTTAGTTTTTCCTCTGAGCATCTTACTAGAGGGTCTGGAATATGCATGGATGAGATGCCCTCTTTCCTGACCATACTTAATAGTAGGTACTATAGGAGCAGAGGTAAGAAATATAATTGGAGGTAGGGGGTAGAGGAAGACATGTGCTTCTAAACTGGTAAGAGAAGTCAGATGTAAACAAAGAACAGGTGATAACTACGGCTACAAGATCAATGGTTACTTCCTATACGTCTAAAGTGGGCATCCACTTATTATCTGAAATGGCTTGGTCTCCAAGTCTTCTCAGTGCCTTCCACCTACATTTAGCCCCCAAATCCCCTCAGGAGCCATTTCTTTCCTGTCCATTTCCCCCTGATACCTGGCTATTCCACCATCATTCCATGAGAAATTAATATATATATGAGTCATTATAACTCTTATATTGTAGCATTTCTCTGTTCCCCTGTCACAAATAATAATTTTATACATATTCTTTCATAATTACCACTTCAACCAACAATTACTCTCAGACATAATGAACTATGTAGAGCCTTGAAGCTGTATCAATATTTTGCTTAAATTAGTGATGGTGCTAGTATTTACTGAGCACTTATTATGGGCTGACAATATACAAAACTTTATGCACATTTCTCATTTAACCTTGACAACAACTTTTTGAAATGGTCTGTACTATTATCTTTACTGTATAGGTGAGGACTCTGGCTAGAAAGGTTAGGTAACTTACTAACAGATGGCACAGTCAGAATAATAGCTGAGGTCTAAGACTACAGTACCTGTTCTCTTAACTCTCATATCCACTGCTTCTAAGCACTTGCGGCAACAGATAACATAAAACATTAGTGTCTGTTTTCACTTCCTCATATCCCATTCTCTTCTTTACTGACTTCAATCAGGCTTCCCACTAAAATTGTTCTTATCAAGGTAAATGAAAACATTGTCACTCACAAAATCAATATCCAGTGCACAGTCTTCAGTTTATTCAACCTCTCCCAGCATTTGGCAGAATCAATTACAACTTCCCTGAATCAATCATTTTCTCTGTTTGGTTATCAAGACCCCCTTGGTTTTTCTCCTACTTCACTAATCTATCCTTCTAGGTCTCCTTTGCTGGGCCCTCCTCTGCTTTCTGATATTTTAAATTTGAAGGTCCCCAAGTTTGTCATTAGACTTCTTTTTTATACTCACTCCCAAGGCTAGCCATCCAGTATCAAGACTCAAATGCCATCTGTAGATCAAAGGCTACCACATGTAGATCTCCAGTCTCAATCTGTGCTCTAAGCTCCAGACTCTTACATCCAGCTGCATACCACATCTAAGCATCTCTACTTGATTGTTTAATAATAGGCTTCTGATATTTAAAATGCTCAAAACTAAACTCTTGGTTTCCTCTCCTGGATCGGCTCTACTCCCAGTATGCACCATTTAAATAAATAGCACAATCATTGACCTAGTTGCTCTGGCCAAAAACCTGGGAGTCATTCTTGACTCTCCTTTTTATCTTACACCCCATGCCTTATTCATCATCAAATCCTGTCAACTCTGTCTTCAAAATGTACCCTCAGTCTTTTTTCTATTTCCACCCTCATCTCCCTAATCTATACCACTATCATTTCTCACATAGATTTCTGCAACCACCTCTTCACTGGTTTCTTTGTTTCCATTCTTGCCTTGCCACCACCCTTCCTCCACACAGCAGTCAGCCATGTTTTTAAAACAAAATTCAGACACCAACACTCTTTGCTCAGCTCCCTTCAGCAGCTCCCCTTTCACTTGGAATTTGTTCCTTTCACTGCAGCCAGAATTCCATCTGCTCAAGTGTCTCCTCGGAGGAGGAGATTTCGCTGACATCCTGTATAGAACAGCATCCTCTATTCCTCCATTTATCTCTCCCTCTTATTAGACTTCTAAAACATTTATAGTACTTATCTCTGCTTAAATATTACATACCAAATATTATATATTAAATGTATATATGAAATATTTTATATTTATTTGTTTATTTCTTTACTTTTGCTCCTCTACCCAACTAGAATATAAGCTCCATGAGGCCAGGGTCCTTGTCTTTTCTGTCCTTGGTTGAATCTCCAGCACCAGAACAGGACTTGCCACATAATATGTACATATTAAATGAATGTTATATGTAATATGTATTTATTAAATGAATGTATTTGAAGTCTTATTTTCACTACTTCTTAGTCCTATGTCCTTACACAAATTTCTTACTGTCCCTACATTATAAATTTCTCAATTATAACTTGTTTTTTAAAAACAAACAACCCTCCCTTATTTTTCTTTCTGATGCTTTATAGGTACTTTCTGATATATTCAGCTTATCCTGTGTATGACTTTGATACAACAGTTCCAGAGATTGGTCAATGTTGTGGGTTGAAATGTGTCACCCCAAAATTCACATGTTGAAGTCCTTGTCCCCAGTACCTCAGAATGTGAACTTATTTGGAAATAGAATGGTTGCAGATGTTATCAGTTAAGATGAGGTCATACTGGAATATGGTGGGCCACTACTTCAATCTAGATCAATATGGCTAATGTTCTCATAAAAACAGGAAATTTGAGCACAGAGGTGCACACAGGGAGAATGTTTTGTGGAGATGGGAGTTATGGTGCCATAAACCAAGAAACTACCAGAAGGCAGAGAAGAGGCCTAGACCAGGTATTTCCCTAGTGCCTTCGCAGGAAGAATGGCCAAAATAACACCTTGATTTCAGACTTCTGGTCTCCAAAATGTTGAAACAATACATTTCTCTTGTTCTAAGCCACCCAGTTTACGGTACTTTGTTACAGCAGCCTTAGGAAATAAATATAGTCAGTGAGATATTATCCTCATTTAGTACATGAGGAAATCGCAGCTGAGAAAAGTTGAGTAACTTGCCCCAGGTTTCACAGCTAGAAATTGGCAGGGCTGGGCTTTAACTCAAAATCTGTACGGCTTCAAAGTCTATGCACAGTGGTAGTGGTTCTTAGACACTGGTCCCTGGCCCTTGTTGGTCCAGAGCAGAATGAGAAAAGGAAGTAGGATGCAGTGATTTTTCATCAAGCTAAAATGACCTTCTTTTATTATAGAATTATTGCCTTGCTGCTATTTATTTTTTCTTCCTATTGTTTTGGTATTGTTCTTTTTACTTCTGAAATGATGGTGAGAATAAACAGTAGTTGGATTTTTTTTTGTAAATTTTTATTTTGTTTTTTAATGTCTTTCATTTTATTGACAAGATAAAAAGTTGGCAATTCTGTGGCCTATACAAGTTTGTTCTGAAATGTTTCTGGTTTATGAAACATAAATGTCTGAAGACAAATGTTCCAATGCTGTCCCCTTTATGAAACAAGTCCTCAGCCTGGGCAACACTGTGAGGCCCCATCTCCGCTAAAACAAACAAACAAAAAATATCAGCTGGTCATGATGGCGTACATCTGAAGTCCCAGCTACTCAGCAGGCTGAGGGAGGAGGATCACTTGACCCCAGGAGAGCCACACTGACACTACAGTGAGGTATGATCACGTCACTGCACTTATGTTGCCTGGGTGACAGAGCAAGGCCCTGTCTCAAAAGAAAAAAAAAAAAAAGGAAGCTCTTCACAAACAGTGACACACTTGGTAGAGAGAAGAAGCTTTGCTCTCAATCAACTGTAGAGGTCCCTGCTCATAAACAAAGTGTCCACGTTAATGGTCACAATCTCAATTAATTACCATGAAATTATTCTGATATAATCCCATGCAACGAATTTGTTTGAATTTAACAATATTCATTAATTCAGAAATTTCCTTAGTCTTGCCCCCTTCCTTTTTAGTATAGATTTCCTAGTTTTCAGTAAAATTCTTGACTTACTTTTGACTTGATCCATTTTCTTTTGGGTTCAGGATTTGTGGGCTTGTGCAAATGTCTGAGGATTAAACGAGATCACCTCTGTTAAGTATCTAGAACACCATAAAAGCTTTCAGTAAATGCTAGTTCCCTTCAAAGAAAGAAGTGAAGATTTATGCATCCAGAAGGGAAACGGCTTTAGGACTAAAGGAGATTTACAGCAACTGGATGACTTTGCAAGATGGACCAGCCTGGAGAGTGTTATTAAACTTCACCCTCTTTTGAACATTCAGTGATCCATGACAGTTTATAGAAATTGTGGCAGTCTATTTTTATGAATTTGTGTTCATGAGTATGTGTGCATACATATAAACATAAGTATATATAGAAATTAATACATATTGATGTCATATACATCATTAATATAAATTTGAATGGTATGAGTGTGTGTACCTTCTTCAATTTCTGAGAAAACTCAGAAGGAGAAAGCCTTCCTACATATAAGAGTTTGCCTTCTTTGTTTATCCATTATCTGGTCCCCTATAATCTAATTAGGGGACCACCAATTTGTCCTATCCTGAGAAACCTTAGCTAAGACCATTTCAATCTATCCCTTTGCCAAAGTTATCTCAGACTTCAAATCAGTAAAGAAGAGATTCCTTCATTCTGTGAGTTTATATGGCGGGCTTATGATGTCCCAGGCACTACATTATTATGTTGAATGCCAGAAGAACAATGTAATCAAGGTCATATTCTCCCTCTCCTTAGGCTCTCAGTCCAGGGAGTAATAAATTTAATAGATAATAGCTAACTACACAGCTGCATAGCATATTTTTATAAGAACTTTCATTAAGGTGCTATAGAGGCTGAGAGGAATGACATCTAAGAACTCAGTCTGGGGACTGAGCTCATGAAGCCTTCTGGAAGGAGGGTATGAGCCTTAAGCTGGGTCTTAATGGATGAGTAGGAGATATTGAGATATCCAAACAACAAGTGTTGCAATCAGAGTAAGAAGTATATGCAAAGAGATGGTGGGGGGTTAACCACGGAACTCTGGAGGAGTGAAATTTTATCCATTTAGCACTTAATAACATAAGTACGTGTGATGGAAAAAAGACTAACTTGAGAGTAGGAATACCAGAGACTAATCATTTTTTTTTTTTATGAACTTCTTCAGTGCAATGAAGGCTAAAGTGGAAAATGTCATGTTTTATAGTTAGACAGTCCTGATTCATTCAAGCTGACCTTTGCAAGTTGCTTAACTTCTCTGAATTAAACCTTGGTTCCTCATCTATAAAATGAGGATAATATTATCTAGTTCATATAGCTGTTGTGTTCTTATGAAATAAAAAAAAAGTAAAGTATCTTGTTTCTCACACAATGTACTTACATTAAATGTCAAAACAAGACGCCAGACTAAATGTCAGTTCATGTCCTGAAAACACTTGTGTCACTGTGAATAAGAACATTCATCACTCATACCAACTCTGGTTTCCCATTGGGATGTATTTATCTGTTTGCTTCCTAAACCAGTGGTTTCAAAACTTTGCTTGCTGACACCACCATTTAAAATCACTTTGCATACTCACCCATTATCTTAATATTTACATAATTTATATTTACATAAATATATTTATGTAAATATAAATTATGTATTTTTATATACATAAAATATTATAAATTATTGTGTAACTGTATTACTGTGGCACAGTGTGGCACACTATAAAACATATAACAGAACGGAAATTTAAAGGCTGTGATGAAAAGTTAATAAAAGAGAAGGTCTTGGCTACCACTGGGGTGAGTGTAATCACTTTGAAGAATACCAAGGTCTCCTAGACAGAAAAGACCTAATCTCATTCATCTGTGGAGCACCCAGAAGCAGAGACCAAGTACTAAAGAAATGTCTAGGAACTGAAGAAGCAACACTGGGACATTAGAAAAAACCCAAAAACTCTGTAGCCTACTAGTGCCACTATCTGTCCAAACCAGTTTTTTAGTTTTTATTTTTAATATATATTTTAATTATAATACAAGTTTAATATAGTAGAAATGTTAAACAACCTAAATGTAATGGCTCTCCCCCGCCAAAGGTCAGTGGCAAATAGAGAGTTAATATTCATTATTTTTAAAAGAGCTAATTGTAATAATAACCACTTGCTGAACACTTATAAGGGGCAGGCACTACATTAATGCCTTTACAAGTACTTATTTGCTCTTTATAATGATCTGGACACCATATTGTACCTCTGTAGAGGATATCAAACATTTTGGTCCATGCTGTGGGTGGGGGTGGGGGGGTGTCTGCAAACCATGGCCTGCAGGCAAATCTGTCCCACTGTCCATTTTTATGTAGTCTATAAGCCAAGAATGTTTTTCACATTTTCAGTCTGTAGAAAGAAAAATCAGAAAAGAATACTGTTTTGTATGAAACTTTTATATAAAAATTACATGAAATTCAAATTTCATGACCATAAATAGTTTTATTGAATCACAGCCACATCCATTTATGTATTTATGTATTGTCTATGGCTGCTTTTGCACTACAATGGCAAAGTTGACTATTTCAATAAAGATTGTATGACCTATAAAATATAAAATGCTTGGTATCTGGCCCTTGACAAAACAAGTTTGCTGGCCCCTTGTGTATATGATTGGAGTCTACTGGACATGTGCACGCTGCAGCTTGCATGGCTCTAAGTCATGGTTCCAGTAACAATCCTATCTGGAAATGTAGGTTCAGAGAGCTTGTCACTTGTCCATGCACTTAGGAAATGGCAGAATCAGAGGTTTTTAGGATAATTTTTTAAGGCTGAAATATGCACTTGATCTCACCTAGAGTTCAGGACAATTTTCTCTTCTGGCCTCTTCTGGCTATGTAACTTAACTAGTCACACGTAATACAACTTCCCCACTGCCTCCACTGTCTTCTCTGTACTCTCCTATCTAGCTTTTAAAATATTTATGGCTAAGGACAGGGTAGGGTGGGGAACAGGTCAATGGAACAAAAGTACAATTCACTCATTCACAATACTTTTCATTCTCCCTCTTCGAGTCTCTCAAATACACACTTGGCCCCTGCGTATGAGGCTCTGCTGTCTCTGGCTGAGCTGAAAGTGATGAAAAGGACATGTGATGGAATGCTGGAAACCTCATTACTGGCTCTTTGCCTACAGAAACTCAGCCAGCTTATCTTCTTTCCCAAGGAACTTCAAACTTACACTGGCTCAGCTGGTTCTAGTTGCCTGTAACAAGCTGCTCTGCCCAGTGGAGATCAGAAGCCTATAGAAGATACTCTGCATATGCTTTGCTGTCCTAGAGAATATGTTCCCTTTTTTCTCGTTCTCATTGTAGCAGATTCTCCAAGGGTCTCGGCCACTCCTGGGTTGTAATGTGGATACCGAAAAGTGCAAGTTACAATAATTTTTTCCTGGACGGTATCCAGAAGACCCAGACATGTGAACATAATTTCTGTGGCTGCCCAATTATAGCTAGAACTTCACTTCTAAGCAAGGACAACTACAATGGCAGGACATGGACTATGTAAAGTTGTGAGAAGAGCTTTCACATATGTTAATCTCATTGACTCCTCCCCGCAAACCAGAATTTGTTATTCCCATTTTATAGATAAAGATGCTGGGACTCAAGAGGAACTAAGCAGTGTATATTTTGCACGTATCCAGTTAAGTGGTAGATCTGAGCTTCAAACCTGAAGCTTTCTGACACCTAAGTGCTTGTCATTTCAGTAAAGGAGCCTGTTATAAAGAAGTCAGTTTGTTGCCATAATAGTCATTAGAAAACAAGCAAACAAACACCCCTTCCCTGCAACAAATCATGGCATGATTATTCTTTATGATTGGGATGCAGTACAGCATAATGGAGTTCAATGATGAGCAGGGCTTAAAGTTATTGGCAAATCATTTAAACAGCCTGATTCTCTGTAAATTCATCTGTAAAATGGAAGTAATAACATGCCTAACTTTTAGGATCATGGTGAGGGTTATATAAAAGAATGTAGGTATTCTGTTTATATGAAATGCCTAGAATAGGCAAATCCATATAGATGGAAAACAGATTGATGGTGCCTAGGGCTGGAGGTAGGGGGTGGAAGGAAATGAGGAGTTGCTAATAGTTATGGGGTTTCTTTTGGAGATGATGAAAATGCTCTAAAATTGTGGTGATGGTTGCACAACTCTGTGAATACACTAAAACCCATTGAATTGTATATTTTAAACAAGTGAATAATATGGTATATAAATTTAAAAATAATGTAGGTAAAGGGCTTAGCACAATGCCTGGCACAAAATAAATGCTTTATAAATGTTAATTTTTGTCATTATTGTTTTGAGGCAGAGACTATCTGGTTCGCCAAACTCATTTCCTCTTCTCCTAGAGCACAAAACGAGACTCTACCCTAAAAATTAGGTGTGGCCATGTGTCTGAGTCTGGGCCAAGGGAATGTGAGTTCTGGCCAATGTAAGGGAACAAGCTTGGCCCATAAAAATATTCCCCTCACAAGCCTTCATGTTGTTTCCCTTCTACTAGCTTGATGCAATGAATCTTTTGGCTTCAGAGCTACATGTTGAAGATGAAGGAGCCATAGTGTGGAAAAGCCAAAGTTCCTGAATCACTGACCGGGGGAGAGTTGCCCATTAGCCAGGATGACTGGCTTTAGACTTTCTGACAAAGTAAATAAGCTTCTAATTGTTTAAACCTTTATTTATTTTGAGTTTTGATTGCAACAGCTACTGGTATTATTATAACTACCATATTATTGTTTGAGGAGAAGTGTCAGCCCTTGTCACATGCCTGAAATAAATTCACTGTAGACTGGCTGACCGTGCTGGGTCTGGGGGCATGAGTGCACACAGGAAAAGTTGTCTGGTGAATTTGAGCATTATTTTAGTACTGTTGAGTAGTCACTGGACAGTTTGAGTGTAGTATGCAGCTTCTAATTACTTTCCCCAACTTTGGGGAAGCAGAGTCCTTGTTTTGCCCTCCAGTCCCTTCAGGAAGGGCCAAATGAACAGCAGGCAACATGCAATCAAACCGTGCACAGCAGTAGGGTGTGGGAATGGCGAAGGCAGCTCTGTGCCTGCTGCTCCACCCTTCTCTCCTACCCTTCTTTGTGGAGGACACCGTACCCTGTCCTCTTCCCTTTTGATAAAAGGGAAAGTAATACAAATTAAAGATGTGACCCAATCACATTGTTTTGTCCTTGCTTAGTGCTTTTTAAAGGGGTATCCTACACTCTAAATGTGGAAGGCAGAGACAGCTTTTAGCTCTCCGGGTGAATAATGCCAAAGTATTTGATTGCTATTGTCTCTCTTTCAGAGGGTTTGCTGTCAGAAGGAAAAGCTCTGAGTCATTCTTTAGAAAAGGTGAACAGAGGATATGCAACCACAAGCCAAAGGTGACAGATCGGAAAGGGACCAATCACTGGAACAGGGTTTCTCAGGTTTGTGAGCCCCTTTCCTCATGCAATTGTGTCAAATTGGGCCAAAAATGCCTTCTGTATCTTTCTCACAGAGGAGTGCTGTAAAACCCAATGGGCATGTAAAGTGAAGTACAGTCAGATCTTATAAAAATAGCTATTGATTCCTGAGTGTTTACTGTGAAGCCCTCTTACATAGCTTGTTTAATCTTCTTGACAAGCTTAATACATAAGTATTATTGGCCCACTTGAGAGCTATTGAAACTGAGGCTCAGAGGTTAAGCAAAGCAGTGTCCCCAGGATCACACAGGTAGTAAACAACAGAGCTGGGACTCTAACTAGGAATTGAGGGATGCCAAAAGACTACATCTCTCACCACCATGCCCTTCAAGGACTTCAAACAAATGAAAAGCATTAGCAAGGTAAATGGCTCTTCTGCTGGAGAATCTAGAATGTCCAAAGCCAAAATATCTACCCTTGCGTAGAAAGAACATCCTACAAGGCTGCCTGTGTTCAGCATATTAAGTGCCTAAGAGAATAATGAAACAGATAAGACAAGGGAAGAACAAAGGCCATTGTCCCGGGCCCTGGAGACTAGCCTGCCTGAACATGATTCACAGTCATTCATGGACTCAGACCTCATAGATTTTGAATATCAGATCATTGCAGATAGAAATGTGAACTTCCAGATAGCAACCATATCTTCTTGCTGAAAATAGCTTCCCTCCCCCCAGCACAAAGTCATAAAGAAAGAAAAGAGAATCTTAATTTCCTTCTGCTTCCTGTTTGCCAGACTGTTCCTTTTTTCCTTCAACCTCATGGTCCCATTGTTTCTCTCATTTCTTCTTAGTATGCTGTATTTAAACCAGATGGAGCAGTAGCATTTTGAAGCGATTTTTGAACCCAAGGGACTCGCGTCATAAATAAATAAACAAATGAACACTTTAGGAATTGGCAAATCAGGCAGGAATGGGTTTAACAACTGAGCTGGAAATGTAGATGAAAATCTACTCCATGATGAAAGATCGGAATGTGGCACAAGTTCTTTTCACCAAATAGGTAACCACACTGACTTCTTTCAGTAAACTGGGGGCTAAAGAGAGACGCAGTGGGAAGGCAGTGGCAAAGAACATCAGAGACACATTCAGTGGCCCTGTCTACTTTGTGTTACCAATGTGCTGATACATTATCCCATGGTTGCTATGAAATATTTGCTCACCACCTATAAAAGTAAGGCATTTTCAAGTGCTGGTTTTCTTTAAATACATTCTCTTTCCTTTAAGTCTTACATAATTCAACTATCATTCCATGTGAGGCTTAATTTAAAGAAAACCATAAGTTGAGTTAATTCACTGTGAAGGGTTATGGAAGCTATATTTACTCCAGAGAGTCAGCAGCAGTGTAACGGAGCATCTATTATATGCCTGACCTAGTGCCAGGTTCTAGGAATACAAACATGAATAGCCCAGCCCCTGCCCTTAAGACGTTCACAGAACTCGGAGGATTCACAAACTAAGTGAAAGTGAAAGACGTGTTACCACTATTAAGATAGAAGAAAATATATGAGGTGTTTAGTGATCACCTCTAATGAGGGAGAAATTATGTGTGGGGAGGGGAAGAGGATAGAGAGTTTGTGATTCAGTAAAAGAGTCCCAGCTGGGTGCAGTGGCTCACGCCTCTAATCCCAGCACTTTGGGAGGCCGAGGTGGGTGGATCACCTGACGTCAGGAGTTCGAGACCTGTCTGACTAAGATGTTGAAACCCTGTCTCTACTAAAAATACCAAAATTAGCTGGGCATGGTGGTAGGTGCCTGTAATCCCAGCTACTTGGGAGGCTGAGGCAGGAGAATCACTTAAACCTGGGAGGTGCATGTTGCAGTGAGCCGAGATGGTGCCACTGCACTCCAGCCTGGGTGACAGAGTGAGACTCCATCTCAAAAAAAAAAGAATCCCCTGTCTGTCTACCTAAAAGGCCTAAGAAGCTGTTAACCAAGAGAGAAGAGGTTGAGATGATGGTCTGGGCAGAGAGCACAGGAGGAATTGGAACAGGCTCCACTGTGATGTGAAACAACCTGAAGGTTATGGTCACTGTAGACATTTGAACCCAGCTGGAAAAAACAGACTGAGGAGAGAAATGAGAGGCAGGCTTGGGAGTCAGGGGGTGGATCATTCTCTGTCATGTGGGTCAGGGGACTCCATCCCATAGGCCATGGGAGCCTCTGTAAGACTTTAAACAGCAGAGTGAACATGATCTGATTTGCACTTTAGAAAATCACCTTGGCAACCATGTGGAGGATGGACTGGAGGTGTTGAGGCTGGGAGCATAGAGAACAGTTAGGAGGCAATGGCAGCAGTCCAGGTAGGAGGGATAGGGCCTGATCTTAGATGGCAGCAGTGGGGATATAAAGAAAAGAAGGGAGAACTAATATAAGGAAGGAGAAAATCTGGGCTGGAGGTAATGAAATCTGGATTCTAATCCTAGCTTTGGCACAATCTCTTAACGTGACCTTAGACAAGCTCTTCCTTTTCTGGACCCTGTTTCCCAACGTGGCAGGTGAGAGGGGGACATTTTGTGGCTATATGAGAATGCACTTTATATACGTACTTGGTTATTATTATTTACTCATTAGGTAAGCCAGACAGTCAGTCAGTCAGTAAAGGCACTCATTCCTTGAGTCACAGTTTTGGGCATCTTGATATGAAAAAGCAAAATGGTAGTACAAAAAAATCCAACCAAGGGAATGAGGAGACTTGAAGTCCATAAGCATTTACTGATGGTACATTAAGTACAAAATGTACATCATAATCTACTACAGATATCACGGAAACAGAAATGACCAAGATGTGTTCTCTACCTTCCGAGAGGGAAATGAGGCAGGCTATGATTAATTCAATTAAACAAATATTGAGTAAATGCCTATGTGCAGAGTATTGTGTCTGTCATAGTAAGGAAACAGAGAAATAGGACATGGTCCCTGACATGAAGGACTTCTTAGTCACAAATGGAAGAAAAGTGATACTGCTATTGGAGAGTTGCAAAGCACTATGGGAGCCCAAGATAAAAGAGAATATGTACCAAGTCAAAAATCCATTTTTAATTTTCGCCATAGTAAACAGAAATATAATTTCCCTTCCTGTGGTTCAAGGCTGCTAAGAGCAACTTCACAAAAGCAGATGAAAGAAGAGATCATTCATTTTACTCTAAACAAAGATTTTTCTGTGGGTGAGGTCCTATACTAGGTGTTTAATGTAAGAATAACAAGACATGCTCTTTGCCCTCAAAGAAATGAGTCAGTGTTTATAACATTTTGGATTGTGGGGAGGAGAAAGTAGAAGTTTGGTTCTACTTTTTCTACCTAACAATTCAAAGTGCCTTGAACAGTGCTTAGCATAAAGTAGGTGCTCAATAAATGATCAACAGATGTGAATAATATTAAATTTACTACTTAAAGAAAGAAAATGAAGTTGACTCTAAAATAACAAATACTTGACATCTAATTATCCAAAGAATACACTTAGGAAAGATTACTTTTATGTAAGAAGTCATGAGTAATTAATCAAACCACAGGCCACTGGCTTGTTGTAATACTAATTCAAACAAGGTTTCTAAGTGGCAGGTCTCCACTCCCAAAGTCTTGGGAAGCAGATGGTACCTAATTGCTTTAAGGGGCATTTGGTTGACCACACTTGGTTCTTTAAGCCAGAGTAAGTTCAGTTTTTGGAACTCTCCTTAAGACAAATCAACTTCCAACCCCTTACATATAATAAGCTGATCTGTTTCTAAACATGTAATCTAGAAAGACCAAACTTGGGAATGGTGTTGCTTTGAAAGAAAAAATAATGTCTTTGGGGCATGGCAGGGGGATTCTACTAGCAGCCTGACCAAGAAAAGTTGCTGACTTGGCATATAAGGTATGTAAAAAGCTTTAAGAGTAAAGGTGCTAACAATGCAGATGGGATTTAAAAAGAACATGCACCACATTGTGATATTTTTTCAAGAACAGAGAGGCCCAGAATATTGAGATACCAGCTGGTAAGAATTATGACATTTACTTTAAAATCTTTGGCCAGTAAGAAGTGATTCTAAAAGACTTGCAATAGGTTTGGCTCATGGTCTCTGAACCTTGTTATAGGCCAACTTGATAAAACACAGTGATTTCACATAGGAGCTTTTGATTACAGACTGGCTTGATTGTCATCAAGTCTCTGCCATTCACTAGCTGCTACAAACTTGGATAAGTCATTGAGTCTCACTTAAGCATCAATGCCATCTGTAAATGAAGACTATGTTGAATAATGTCACAGGGTTGTGATGGGGAGTACATGAGATAATAGAGGTAAACAGCTTAGTACAGTGCCTGGCATATAACAAGTATGGTGACTATTACTATTATAATTATGTTTGCTGAGAGGGAAATGTTCCTTCCAAAATTGGCTAAAAACCCTGTTTCAAACATTTTTGAGACTAAAATGAAATATATAGATGATAGGTTTGCAGAAATGGCAGTGGGTGTTTCATTTTCATATAATTATAATGTGCAGAAGAACATAGCAGCATCTTATGCCAATCATGAATCTTTTCTCATAGTAAAATAATTTTGTGAGTGAACCTGAACTGTATGTACAATGTCTTACTAAATATGTACTTCCATGTAACATGTGGTATCATGGGTTTCTTCTGAATTCTATTTGATGATAAAATATAGAGAAATCTAGCCTGGAAGGACCTCAATGTAAATATCATCTCTGTCACTTAAGGACTGTAAGCTCTGGCAAAACAAAAACTTTCTGATCCTCAGTATACACATCTGTAAAACAGGGATAATAATTGTACTATAGTTAAATGATTTTGAAAGAATTTCATGAGATGGTAATAATATCTTTACTGAGTTTTTGCCATGTGCCAAGCTCTGAAAGCCTATCCTAAATTATCTCTTCCTCATCCTATGTTATCTCTTCCACATCCTATGTTATCTTCCAGAAGTGTGGTTGTAAAGTCAGGGTCTGCAGCCAAGAGTTCAGAACCAGCCAGGTGAGATCAGGTGATTAGAGAGGCAGACGGCTGCTAAATGATAGCCAAAAATATCAGTAGCTTTTGCTGCATTCAAGAGAGAGCTGCGTCTTTGACATGTGAGAAGAGGGCTGCAGGTAGAGGTCCAGCAGGGGCAGAAAAAAAATAGTTCTGAATATATGCAAACATCAGAAACTTTGGGACCTGTGATCATGCCCTAGGTTTCCAAAGCTTATTACAAATAACTGCTTCCAAATATCTGTCTAGAGAAGACATCTAAAGGGCCCCAATAAAGGCAGATAGGAACATAAGGATAGATGTCCCCAATATATCAAATGAGTTAAAAAGGATGTAAAGAAGAAAACAAAGCACATCAACCTGCTCTGCTCCAAGTTAAAGTTATTTAGCTCCTGGAACTGGTTTCATCTTTAAAATTGAGATAATAAAACTACAGCACAATTTACATCGGGCTACTCCGCACTTGTAAGAAAGAATGGAGAAGATTTCTATGTACTGATACATAAAGATCTCCAAGACACAACATTAAGTAAAAAATAATAATAATGGCTGGGCACGGTGGCTCACGCCTGTAATGCCAGCACTTTGGGAGGATGAGGCGGGCGGATCACGAGGTCAGGAGATCGAGACCATCCTGGCTAGCACGGTGAAGCCCCGTCTCTACTAAAAATACAAAAAAAAAAAAAAAAATTGCCAGGTGTGGTGGTGGGCGCCTGTAGTCCCAGTTACTTGGGAGGCTGAGGCAGGAGAATGGAGTGAACCCAGGAGGTGGAGCCTGCAGTGAGCAGAGATCACGCCACTGCACTCCAGCCTGGGCGACAGAGCAAAACTCCGTCTAAAAAAAAGCATAATAATAATTTAAAAATAATAATAATAATACAGAATAGTGTTTATAGAATGCTCCTTTGGTATATAAGAATGGGGCTAAAAATTTATCTGCCTAACTATCTATCTATCTATCTATCTATCTATCTATCTATCTATCTTTCCATGTATGTATGTATGTATGCATGTATCTGTCTGTCTTTCTATGAATGTATGTATGTATGTATGTATCTATCTATCTGATCTATCTATTCCCCCACCACACATGCACACACACACACACACACACACAAATATAGTTTGCTGCATTCGCAAAGGAAACTCCAGAAAGATACACAAAAACCTAAAAACAGTGATTTGCTTTGTGAGATGAATGAGGGCAGGAGAGGAACAAAACTTTTCAATAAATACCTTATAAAAATTAAATATTTAAATTAATTTAAATAATAAAATTATGATAGCAATTGGTACATACCTTATAAGGTTGTTTTGAGGAGTAAATATAATAATGTATTGAAAGAGCTTACCATGGGGCTTGACACACAGTAAGCATTAACACACATCAGTGAAGATTATCCTCTCTTTTTGAGAAAGAGTGGGAAGGAGCCCTTCCTTGGCCTTAACTTTCTGCTCAAGGGCAAAAGAGAGGTGGAGACAAGTTTTAGGAGGCTGGCTGCTGGGGCTGTCATTGAGACTTAAGGAGCAAAGAGGCTATGATGACCTTCTGGTATCTTCCTAGGTCATGCAGCTCTATTCCCAGAGATTTGAGAGAAAAAGCCCACTTAGAAATAAAGATGGAGCTTTTACTCAGGAACCTGAATACAGTGGATGAAAGACTACAAAATGTAGAGAATCAAAATCCAACACATACCAGATCAATCCATGACTCTGAGAATTAGAAATGATTTAAAAACAAGAATGTCTTAGAACAAAATGAGAAAAGATGAACAGTTGCCAATGAAATGTTATTTTCTTTCACTGTGTTCCTAAAAAATTTATTCAATATCCTTAAATAATACATCTTGCGGGATTAATTGAAAATGCCACAATGGAATGAAAATAAAAAAAACTGGCTCTGAATAAAACCCTTTATATAGTCACAAAATTAATAATCTACATTTTTTTTGCACTATCTGCACTGAAAAGGAAAATTTAATAATCAGATACAAAAGGTAGGAAATTACAATGAATCACAAGTGTTCAGATATTGTAACCCAAACAACTGCTCTAGTAGTGCCTGCTTTACTTAGGGTTATGCCAAGTGGCTGACAAAATAAAGACTAATTCTTTCAGTTTCTTTTGAATTAAAACACAGTATTTGTAACATAGAAAAGCACCATTTTGGGTACCTGTTTGGGAAATCACACACAACAGGATGTCTTGGCTTTGTTAGATGCTTCTTTAAGTAGATCTATAAAAGAAGCAAGCAGGCAGGAGTCCGGGAGATGGTGATGAGAAACCCCGTTTGGGTAGCTGCCATATTGTTAGTTATGGTGGTTAAAAATTCCAGCTCTGAAAGTAGAAATATCTGAACACAAACTCTGTCACTCATTAGTTGAGTAACTTTGGCAAGTTACTTAACTTTGCTGAACTTCAATTTCCCATCGATAAAATTAGGATAAATATAATGCTTACCTTATAGGGATGTTATGAGGATACAAAGAGATAATGTATTTAAGAATTTAAATATACCTTTCTTAGAACAGTGTCTGGAGTAGATATCAGTAAATATTAGCCCTGATCATTAACATCTATCTTTTTATTCATTCATCCATCCATTAAACCATCATTTAGGGACCATTTCAGGTCAATCTTTGGGTTAAACAAAGGAAATCGAGGAAGAATAAGACATAGTCCTTGTACACAGAAAGCTCTCAGCCCATTAAGGGAAGATGAACAAAGAAGGCTGTATGGAATTAGGGATGCTATGAAAGAAGTCAACATCAGTTATACCGGGACATACAAAGGAAGTGGTTGATGAGGAAGGAATATCATAGAGAAGATGATACTTAATGAAAGGCTTGAAAAGGCTTGAAATGTGTGTATATACAAGGCATTCAGGACAAAACAACAGGAAGGGCACAGACACTGGGATAACCTGTCATGGTAGGGAGGGGAAAGAAGTCCAGTATGACTGGGTCCCAGAGAACAAGTGAGCCAGCTGGATAGGTAAGCCTGGAGAGGTCTAGGGGCCACATCACATAAGGCTGAGTATACAAGGAAGTTTCTGTAATTTGGTGTTTAACAAATCAACTTACTTAATTTGAAGTTGAGAGATAGTCAGCATTGCCCTGCTAGGGAAACATCCTGAGGCTATTCCACATTATTATAGTAGAAAGATAATTTTGTACTTTCTTTGTCAGCTGTATAAGATACCTGCTGAAAGAGTATCTTGCCTGATCTTGCCAGGGACTTACCCCCTTTGCAAACTCAGTGTTGGCTTGGGATCAGGATATCTCAGCAAATTCCCCTTAACTTTCACTTTTTTTTTTCCCTAACATATCTTCTCTTAAACAGGTAGTTCACTTCTGTACAAAAGGATTAACAGTGTCAGTACTGGTTAAAAAAGTGTTTTTTAATGGGGTGTGGTGAAATGACCAGGATATAGACACTTAACAGTTTCAAACGTCTTCTGCTACTTAACAATGGTGTGAACTTGGACAATTTTTACCTTTATAAATCACAATTTCCTTATCTACAGAAAGGTAGAATGTGACTTATCTCATGGGGTGTTGACAGGAGCAAATGTAGTAATTAATGCTAAGTATCTACTATCAAGACTGACACAGTTCTACAAATGGTAGCTGTCATTATTGCCCATGAAGGTGAAGCAGGTGATTTACACGGCAGGCTTGGGAGAAAGAAATGAGTCTGTTGGGGAAGAAGAAAGCCAGGTTTGTTTGGAGGCAGAGGAAGCTAGGGCACCTTGCACTGCTAAATTGTGCCATGTTCTGACTGGGGCTGGGCCCAGAGAAAGCTCTAATTCCTGTGTGTTGATTGAAACTGAGGTTGAAGACACTGATCTGTCTCTCCCTGGTGCTCATGAAAATTCTTCCTACCTAGCCTGAGCTTCATGGACAAATAAAGGCTAACCAAAGCACTTTCTTTTAAAAGTTTCAAGTTACTTAAGGTCTCTAGATTTGGAGCAGAAAGAGATGCTAATAATGAAACTTGCTAAATACAGCAATTTTTCTGCAGTCCATACAAATTTTATTAGTTAAGGAGGTGATGGGAAGAAAGCAAATATACTCTGTTGGTAAGGAATTGCAGTTCTTCTGAAAAGCACTGTAAATGATAATATAATGATGCATCAATCCAGTCACCAGGGAGGAAAATATATTATCTTCTATGGTACATATGTGCTGTTCCAGCATTTCACAGACAAGATTGAACTCTCACATAGCCCCAGGAAAGCCACATGCTCTTGCCTTTTAACCCAGTATCTTTAACTGGTTAAAGCCTATTTCCTCTGTAGCTGAAAAATATGTTTATAATAAAGGTCACCTACAATGGAATATAAAGGGAATCTCTCTGAACATATCACACAAATTCTATAATCTGGATCCTGTAAACCGACTGATGAAAAAAACAGTGACAAAGAAACAAAATGGGACTTTATTAACCTAGATTCTTGAATTGTAATATTTAATGCCAAGCATTAATGGAAGAGTACACATAAAAATTTCAACAAACGGCCGGGCCTGGTGGCTAATGCCTGTAATCCCAGCACTTTGGGAGGCCAAGGCAGGTGGATCACCTAAGGTCGGGAGTTAAAGACCAGCCTGACCAACATGGAGAAACCCCGTCCCTACTAAAAATACAACATTAGCCAGGTGTGGTGGTGCACGCCTGTAATCCCAGCTACTCGGAAGGCTGAGAGAGGAGAATTGCTTGAACCTGGGAGGCAGAGGTTGCAGTGAGCCGAGATAGCACCACTGCACTCCAGCCTGGGCAACAAGAGTGAAACTCCGTCTCAAAAAGAAAAAAAAAAAATTCAACAAAAACAAAAGTTTTCTTTACATTTCAAATAATTCTTTTCCATGCCAATTATCTTGAAAAGCTTTGGTTTTTAGATGAGAGCTCTGAAAGATCATATAAATAACCCATAACAAGCTAACCTAATACTCATCATGACTGTTATTTACAGTAGTGAAAAAATCAGAAACAACCTAAAAGTTTAATAATGGTAAATAGGCTAAGTCAATAGTGTCACGTCCCTATAATGGAAACTTGGATCTCTTTTAAAATTTACTTTTACAAAAGAAAAAAAAAGTATGGACATGAAGAAGTGCCCACAAAACATTGTTAAATAAAAAAGGAAGTATCAACTACCATGATTACCATGTACAATACAATTACAATCTTATAGGATGCAGAAAATAAATGGCAAGGACCTACAACAAAATCAATAGTTATTTTTTATTGTCTTATTTATTTTTTATAATTAAAAAAATCCCAATAAAATATCCCTTTAAGATATTTAACTTTCTAAGTAAAAGCTTGGCAGGCTGTGGAAGTATAAAAAAGAATGCATCTGAAAACATGAAAAACTTTGCATGAAAAATGTGTGTAACATATTTTAGATGACATTGTTAAATGCTTATGCTATAATGTAACTAAAATGAACCAGGGTAGTTAGTTGTACATATAATATAATCTCCCTTATGTATTTCATAAACAGAAATGGTACTAAAATGAGACAAAAACAGAAACCAGTGGTTGCCTCTGGATAGTAGAAATTATTGCTTAGTTCTACAATTTTTTTTTAAACATGCTTCTGTATTTTGCAGTTTCAACAATAAACATGTAATACCATTATAATTGAAAAATAGATTTGGTTTTCTTTTTTTTTAAAAATATATAATTTGACCAGGCGAGGTGGCTCATACCTGTAATCTTAGCATTTTGGGAGGCCAAGGCGGGTGGATCACCTGAGGTCAGGAGTTCGAGACCAGCCTGGCCAACGTGGTGAAACCCTGTCTCTACTAAAAAAAAAAAAAAAAAAAAAAAAAAAAAAAAAATTAGCAGGGCGTGGTGGCACAGGCCTGTAATTCCAGCTACTTGGGAGGCTGAGGCAGGAGAATCACTTAAACCTGGAAGGTGGAGGTGGCAGTGAGCTGAGATCATGCCACTGCACTCCAGCCTGGGCGACAGAGCGAGACTCCATCTCAAAAATAAAATAAAATAAAGATATAATTCGGCAGGAAAAAAACTGAATATAACCTTAAAGTCACTGAAATATTAAGTTATTCAGACTAAACTTCTGGGTATTACACTTACTACCTGGGTGACGGAATCATTTGTATCCCAAATCTCAGCATAATGCAATACACCCATGTAACAAACTTGCACTAATATACCTCTTGAATCTAAAATAAAAGTTGATATTATAAAAATAAATAAATGTGTTAATTAATTTAATTAAAAAATAAAGCATAGACATGAACAGGAATGTGATATACCTAACTTGTACTTGCCCTTTGTACTTTCTGAATGCAGGCGGGAATTAGCTGCAGCTCTGTTTCCTCTGCATATTTTCACTTATTAAAAGACTTCTAAACTTCTTTTCTCCAGGCTAAATCTTCAATGTAAAAAAATTATTTTGGAATTAATACATGTGATTGCCTAAAAATCAACTTATATGTTATTATCAAGTAAACTTTTATTCTCTGGAATCCTCAGAGAAAAGAAGTATCTTTCTGAATATTTGAATTTTCCATATAGCTGAAGATTAAGACTTCAAATGGATAGAGTTAAATTGATTACTTTTGTGATTACTTCACTTTTCAAAACATCATTATTAAATACTTGCCTCACCTCCAGAATAATATACTAGATATAATAGGTTTTTAAACTGATGACTCAAAACTATCATTATGAAGATCTGTTATTGTGATAATAAAACATCAAGTAGTTCTTAATAAATAAACTTCTAACCCTTTAAATTCAAATCGACTTTACTTTCCATGTTGCTAACATTTAAAAAGAACAACAAAATAAATCCAAGAATATAATTGTATATCAATTAAATAAAGGAGAAACATTTACAGTTTCTACTTAATTCCATTATTTTATTTTTTAAAGTATGCCGTAAAAGATTTACAGATTCCCGGCCGGGCGCAGTGGCTCACGCCTGTAATCCCAGCACTTTGGGAGGCTGAGGCGGGCGGATCACAAGGTCAGGAGATCGAGACCATCTTGGCTAACACGGTGAAACCCCGTCTCTACTAAAAAATACAAAAAATTAGCCGGGTGTGGTGGCGGGCGCCTGTAGTCCCAGCTACTCGGGAGGCTGAGGCAGGAGAATGGCGTGAACCCGGGAGGCGGAGCTTGCAGTGAGCCGAGATCGCGCCAATGCACTCCAGCCTGGGCGACAGACCGAGACTCTGTCTCAAAAAAAAAAAAAAAAAAAAAAAAAAAGATTTACAGATTCCCTAGCAATGAATTCTCTTTGTGAAAAAACCACATAGACTCAAAAGCATATGAAGGCTTATTTTGTATGGCTCTTGGAAAAGTAGATCTATGCCTGGAAGGCAAAAGACAATAGATTTGCAGTCATCACGCACACCAACAAAAGTTTCAACTTCACAATTAAACATTTTAAAACCAGGCCGGGCGTGGTGGCTCATGCCTGTAATCCCAGCACTTTGGGAGGCCAAGGCTGGTGGATCATGAGGTCAGGAAATTGAGACCATCCTGGCCAACATGGTGAAACCCCATCTCTACTAAAATACAAAAAATTAGCTGGGCATGGTGGCGGATGCCTGTAGTCCCAGCTACTCGGGAGGCTGAGGCAGGAGAATCGCTTGAACCCGGGAGGCGGAGGTTGCAGTGAGCTGAGATCACACCACTGCACTCCAGCCTGGGTGACAGAGCAAGACCCCATCTAAAAAAAAAAAAAAAAAAAAAATTTAAAACCAACAAAATTTTTACTTAAAAATTTATTTGACAATGTTTATTAAGCTCCTATTCTATGTCAGGTATTGTTCTAGGTGCTGGGGACATGTGTCTAGTGCCTAGACATGGTACTGGAGACAGCACATTCCTGTCATAGGACATGTTAAGGCAGCGGCTGAACGACCACTTGGCAAAGATATTATAGGGGGAATCCAAATACGTAATATCCCCCAACTCCTGTGATTCTCATCCTCTCCAACTGCACTTCCATAATCCCCAGGAAAGCAGAGCTTGAATCAAAGGTTTGCAGTAATATATTCAGAGGCTCACATGTGATAGTTCATTTTGAACAGTGATCCTGGGAAGAGGAATGAGGAAGCAGGGAAACCTTCTGAGGAGCATACACAATGCAATTCAGAACTATCTATCCAAGGGATGGAAGAGAGCTCTACCCACCAGTTCCCTTCCTCTCCAATTGTCGAGAGTTGCCACATGCGATGCCAACTCCCTTGCACGTCCAGTTTTGCGCATGCCAGAGTGGCAAGTGGGCTCTCGGGTAGAAAGCAGAGATAGGTGTGGCAGCTAAGGCAAGGTGGTGTCAGTTACACCTGGATGAAGCTGGTTGCTACAGCAATGCCTTCAGTTAGTTTGGCAGAAAAAATGCAAGACTGAGTGCAAGAGGTGACAACACCTTTAAGATTCTTCTAACCCATATGAGGTCATGATAACAACAAAAGTAATTAACATTTATCATCAAGCAAACATAGATACTTTCCATACATTTTATCACTTAATTCTTAAAATCAACTCCGTGAAGTAGGTCATACTTTTATCTCTATTTATATATACTTTTATCTCTATTTCAAATATGAGAAAATGGCTTTCTAGAACTAAGTGGTCTGCCTGAGGTCATCAATAAATGGAGAACAAAAGATGAGGCTGAAGGACTGGCTGCAGAACCCTAGAACAACATTGACTCCCCCAGTGCCTATGAGCATCCAAACTTCTCCTATATAGGAGAACAGAAGTAGAAATCAGTTGCCCTTAGGAGTTCCTGTTTCTATACCTGTCTCTGACCAGAGTTCCTTGAAGGTAGAGATTGTGCCTTATTCCTGAATTATATCCAGTACCGTGCAGTGCATGACATATAACAAGTACACACTGTTGGCCAGGCTCAGTGGCTTACGCCTATAATCCCAGCACTTTGGGAGGCCGAGGGGGGCAGATCACCTGAGGTCAGGAGTTCAAGACCAGCCTGGCTAACATGGTGAAAACCCATCTCTATTAAAAATATAAAAAATTAGTGAGGCGTTGTGGCGCATGCCTGTACTCCCAGCTACTCAGGAGGCTGAGGCAAGAGAATCGTTTGAACCTGGGAGGCAGAGGTTGCAGTGAGCCAAGGTCGTGCCACTGCACTTCAGCCTGGGCAACAGAGTGAGACTCGGTCACAACAACAACAGTAACAACAGCAATAACAAAAACACAAACAAACAAGTGCACAATGCTTTTGAGATTGGTTGAGTGTCTGTTCCCCCTCAGTGCACTCATGGTTCTTGAAAGCAGGAACCCTGTCTTAATCACCTTTATATCCCAGCACCCAGCACACATAGTTCAATGTTTGCTTGCCCTAACAGAATAAAATTTTCCAGAAGGCAGAATGCATAGGGTTAAAAACGTGCAGCTTCTCTCATATGGGCCTGAGTTAGAGTCCCACCTTTGATACTTTAACTAGTTATATGATCTTGATTGAACTATGTAATAGTCTTTTAAATCCAGAGCTTCCTCATTTGCAAAAAAGCATGATACTAATTGTATTCCATCATAAGGTTGTGGTGATGATTACATGAAATTTATGTAAAAGCTCTTATCATTAATATTTGGCACATGGCAATCTTGCAATAAATATTAGATATTATGATAATTGTTGGAAATTTATCCTGTGTTTAAGTTATATTTGAAGTTCCTAAACTAGATACGACACATTTAGAATGTTCACAGTGGCACATGTGGGAAAATCTTTAGAACACAAAGTACCTAGGAAACAGATAGTACCTGTACACAGTGATGCTCAATAAATATTTGTTGAATGTTAGATAAAAAACAATGAGCCATGTTTGCTTTTGGCATGAATCACCAGCACAAATGTTGAAAATAGAAAAATAAAATATACGTTGCTATTTAACACCTGACAGGGAGAAAGTATTAGTAGCCCAAGATCTGACTGTAAACAAAGAGGAGAAATATCTATATAACCTATGAAAGGTGTGAAGCCATAAAACAAGGCCAGAAATTTGGTAATCATTCTCAAAACAATATGATTACAAATGTCTTTCAATACTTGGCTTTATGTACCTCCCCAATTTCATATTACTTGTGTTTTATGGTCAAAAATTTGAATATGTTGCCATTTTTTTAAATTACAGAGCTATGTATTTCCTTAAAGTACTGTATTTTCCTTAAAGTACCTAATTAGCTAATACTACTAAATTACAATTTACATTTAGATTCTGCAGACTGAAGGATCTATTTTGGAATCATTTTTTTTAATGGGATATGGAACCCAGATACTAAGGAAGAAACTGGGGGATAGAAGATCAATGCCCAAGGCTGTGTGGGCATAGTGGGTATTCTCTTTGGATCATGAGAGAAGGACTTGGTTTGCATTCCAGCTCTGCCACTTATTTACTAGTTGAGTGATCTTGGACAGATTATTTCCTGTGTAAATCTGTCTTTCATAGTCTCTAGTATGGGGCTGCTGGTGCCCATTTCCCTGACTTTACTTGATGATTTATTAGGGGAACAAGCAGAGTCCACTGCATGTGGTATGTATTCAATCGCTGCTTGTTCTCTTCTCCTCTTAAAGGTAAGAGACAAGTGTGAGTCCTGGGGTAGCTGCCAATAATATTCATTCAGGCTCCCTTCTTAATCATGCAATTTATCAAGAAAGAATCTTTTTGAGAGGAAAAAAATAAAAGTCTGAAATCAGAATGCCTAGGACAAAATTTTACACTGTGTGTGTGTGTGTGTGTGTGTGTGTATATGTGTGTATATATGTACGTATATATGTATACATATGTATATATGTGTATACGTGTATACGTATGTATATACGTGTATACGTGTATACATAAAGTTATATATATTATATATACATATATATTGTATATATATACACATATACACATATATATTTTATATATATATATATACACACACACACACACACACACACACATATATAACTCTATTTTTTTCAACAAGATTGCTCGTTAAGCAAGAAACCGCATTGTAAAGTCCAGTTCCACCTTAGTTTGCTTTCTGGCCAACTAATCTGGGCAGACTTTTAAAATCACACTGGCTGGAAGGCGAATACGGTGTTTCATTACAATCATTACATTTACCACCCCAGTGTTGGTAACATTCTCTAGGCTGCCTGTGATGCTTAGTGGCTGAGCGGCAAGTAAGAAGTTTAATTTAGCTTTCTCAGCATCTGCAGGTTTTGTTTTCAACAAAGAACTTCAGGTTACATAACAGCCTTGGCTTGTTTCAGAAGGTGAATCTTGACTCTCCAAATTAACTGTTGATACAGGTCTTCAGAAGCAGAACTTGGTGTATCTGGAAGTGATCCCCCCCAAGTCATTTGGAAAGTAACAATGGCACTTGACCTTTCTGGTTACTTAGCAAAAGAAGGCAGGAGAAAGAAGGTTCTAAGCGTAAGTAGGTGATCATTGAAAGGGCAGATACAGCCTCTAAAAATCAGGTTAGGCCTTCTTTTCCCAACCCCTCCTAGCTTTACCCTCTTGCTGTCCACACTCCACTGGATAGGTCTGTTTCACTATTGTGGGTGAGCATTTTGTGAAAGATTTTAGAAAAAGCAAAGGGGAAAGTGTAACATGAAAATAGGGTGCCTGGGATCATATGAAAACAAAGGAGAGAGGAATATGAGGTGGGTACACTGTACTGAACTATTTCATTTAACACATGTGAAATGTGGATGGAATGAAGCCCAGCCCAGCAAATAAGGTACTTTTTTTTTTTTTTTTTTTTTTGAGACTGAGTGTTATTCTGTTGCCCCAGGCTGGAGTGCAGTGGCACCATCTCGGCTCACTGCAACCTCTGCCTCCTGGATTCAAGCAATTCTCCTGCCTCAGCCTCCCAAGTAGCTTGGACTACAGGTACCCGCCACCATGCCTGGCTAATTTTTTATTTTTGGTAGAGACGGGGTTTCACTACATTGGCCAGGTTGGTCTCGAACTTCTGATCTCAAGTGATCCATCCCCGCTCAGCCTCCCAAATGCTGGGATTATAGGCATGAGCCACCTTGCCCGGCCAGATACTTTTCATCCACTCAAGAGGAAGACACAAGAAGTGGATAATTTCAGTATAAGATAGTGAGTGCCAAGATGGACAATTCTTAGGAACACAGAGTATTGGAAAGACAGAAGAGGATAATCAGAGACTAATTAACAACAATACATAGTTCATATAACATGTTTCTATTTGCAGATGTGGATGGCATAACCAAAGCTTGAAACTGGTACAAGGACATTCATGTAGTTAGTAGGACATGAGAGACATTTAGGGTTTAGTCTTGTAAATACAATTGAAACAAATTTTCTGACTCCAAATCCTATGTATTTTTCTAGTAGCAACAAGAAGCTGAGGTCAGGTGGAATGGGTTCATATAAATATACTCCAGAATAAAAAAGGTAAATGTAATATTATAAAGTATTATAGTAACATAAATATGCTAGTGACAATCATTTGTAATACTAATAAATGTAACCAATTTTCATGGAGCACTAACTGTATACAAGGACTGTGTTAAACTCTTAACATGGACTATCTCATTTATTCTCACAGCCCCTTTGACAAATGTAAAGCCTGATACTTGGTTAGGTGACACACCTAAGGTTCCACATAACCAGATCCTGACTATAAAACCATAGCCTCAGCAGTCACCAACTCCCTTATTGAACTGTGCATTCAAAGACTGCAATTCAAAATCAGATACACATTCCTTCTTGCCTTGTGCACACATAGAGAACTAGATAAAGAAGATGACAAGTCAGCAAAGACCAAAATGTCACTGATAAGCTGTTTAAAGGGACAAATGTAAAGCCTGATACTTGGTTAGGTGACACACCTAAGGTTCCACATAACCAGATCCTGACTATAAAACCATAGCCTCAGCAGTCACCAACTCCCTTATTGAACTGTGCATTCAAAGACTGCAATTCAAAATCAGATACACATTCCTTCTTGCCTTGTGCACACATAGAGAACTAGATAAAGAAGATGACAAGTCAGCAAAGACCAAAATGTCACTGATAAGCTGTTTAAAGGGACAATCACATGGGATAGGGTATATAGATGCTATGACCACTCCGCTCAGTAGAGGCACTACACTGCTGAAGGTTAGTTAGACAGATAACTAGCTTCCCAGCATTTCCCCTCACTTGGATGCCTCTGTGGTATCATTTGCTATAAAAGGAGGTCTTCTCGGGTAATGGGATGACGTCCATCTGTGACTTGACGTCAAGTGAGTCATTGGACTGTCGTCATATGGCAGGCACCTCAGTGTAGATCAAGTTCACCCTGTGGGAACCCTGCAAGTTTCCTGATGAGTTTTATATTTATTCTGAAGTAACGCACTTGGCACCTCAGGCTGACTAATATCCATGTGTGACCAAGATAACTACCCAGCTAGCCAGCTTTCACAGTTGTAAGAAAAGTTACAGGCAGAAAAACATAATTGAACACTAAGATGAAGGTCACTGTGCAAGTATCATGTCTAGACTCCAGTCTAAGAGTGTGGGTGTTTCCATTACCTGTCTTTTTATTAGGGTTTACAGGGAGCCATGCTAATCAAAGCATGCTCCATGGGCCAAAGCAGGAGTACCAGGTCACCTGAGAGCTTGCTATAATCATTTTAGACCTTGGTGAAGCATGTACATATTCTTTTTAAGAATTTATTTTTTACTAAGCTCAACATCAAATTATTAGAGAAATGCAAATCAAAACCACAATGAGATACCATCTCATGCCAGTCAGAATAGCTGTTATTAAAAAGTCAAAAAGTAAAAAACAAACAAACAAAAAAACCCAGATCTTGGTGAGGTTGCAGGAAAAAAGTTGCATTTACACTGTTGATGGGAGTGTAAATAAGTCCAACCATTGTGGAAGACAGTGTAGTGATTCCTCAAAGACCTAGCGGCAGAAATACCATTTGGCCCAGCAATTGTATTACTGGGTATACACCTAAAGGAATATAAGTCATTCTATTATAAAGATACAGGCACGTGTATGTTCTCTGCAGCACTATTCACAATAGTAAAGACATGGAATCAACCTAAATGCCCATCAATGATAGACTGGATAAAGAAAATGTGGTACATATACACCATGGAATACCATGTGGTCATAAAAGGATCAAGATTGGCCAGGCGTGGTGGCTCACACCTGTAATCCTAGTACTTTGGGAGGCTGAGGCGGATGGATTACCTGAGGTCAGGAGTTTGAGACCAGCCTAGCCAACATGGTGAAATCCCTTCTCTACTAAAAATACAAAAAATTAGCCCGGTATGGTGTTTCATGCCTGTAATCCCAGCTACTCGGGAGGCTGAGGTGGGAGAATTACTTGAACCTGTGGGACAGAGGTTGCATTGAACTGAGATCATGCCACTTCACTCCAGCCTGGGCAAGAGAACATAACTCTGTCTCAAAAAAAAAAAAAAAAAAAAAAGAAAAAGGTCAAGATTCTGTCCTTTGCAGGGACATGGATGGAGTCAGATGCCATTATCCTTAGCAAACTAACACAGGGACAGAAAACTGAACACTGAATGTTCTCATTTATAAGTGGGAGCTGAATGATGAGAATACATGGACACACAGTGGGAAACAACACACATTGGAGGCTGTCAGTGGGGATAGGGGCACGGAGAGCGTCGGGAAGAATAGCTAATGGATGCTAGGCTTAATACCTAGGTGATGGGATGATCTGTGCAGCAAATCACCATGGCACAAGTTTACCTATGTAATAAACCTGCACATCCTGCACATGTACCCAGGAACTTAAAATAAAAGTTGAAAAAAAAAAGAAAGAAAAGAAAAAAAAACAATTTATTTTTTACTAAATATTTGTTTAATTGCAAACTGAGTTAATATATAAAAAGGAAAAGATAAATGAATACACTAGGCAGATTATCATGCTAGTTACACAATGCTTTCACATGTTTTCCTCCTTTAATCTTTTTAAAACCCTTAAAATCTTATCTGTCTTCTTACTGATAAATAAATAGTCTGAAGAAGGTAAAAAGATCTCATCACTGGGGAGGAATTTGAACCTAGGCATTCCAGTTCTAGATTCCACAATTTTCCCCATAAGTTACACTACCTCATTAAAGGAATTTAGAAGGTTGCTTTAACTTGGAGTAGTCAAAAAAGGAAAAATATGAACTGAGATTTGAAGAATGGGTGAGGTTTGCATAAAAGAGGGATTTCCAGAGTCGAAGAACATCAAAAACACAAATACTTGGAAAATGGCAAGAGAAAGTATTTTTCAGGAGAAGGCTAAAGAAAATATTTAAATGTAGGGTTCATGTTCCTACGTGAGCAGCAGGAGGGAAGGATGAAATGATGATGAAAACCAGATCATGGAAGGCCTTGAAAGCTATAGGGCAGAGACTTGGGCTACTTGGAAACTCAGGGAAAGAGTGACATAAGGAATATATTTTCAGAAGATAAATTATTCCAGTTTGGTTCATTAAGCTTTTATTGTAGATTTTAATATACAATGGAAAATATGCTTTTAAAATGAGAGATTAATAAATTCCAAAAAGTACTTTAGAAAACTCTCTTCACACTACTGCACTGTGGCAATTGCACCATCTGTAATTCTGCACCTGCTTCGTCAACTGCTGGCTGCATTTCAGGAGACCTGACTTCACTGTTTTCTGACTGAGGCATACAGTATTTGCCGGAGTACTTGAGAATGTGCAAGGATGAAGAGAGCATTGGCTAGGAACACAGATGTCTTTTCAGCAGAGAATTAAGTGGATGATTCATCTCTAGAGTATCAAAAGTGTGAAGTAAGTGAAGTTGCCAGAGTGGGTCTGAACATACACTATTGGGTCAATGTTGTGCAAGCGGGACATGTTTTTCTACCAAGGGTCACATACATAAAACAACTTGATTCCAAAGCAACTGTTTTGTTCTTAACAAAACAGAAACAGTTGGTTGCTGTTTAAGAATAGAAACTACAAATGTAACTAAAGTAAAACTTTAAAATGTCAGTTTAATATTATGTGAAGATTAAGAAAGAGAGAAAAGGAGTAGTTCTAAAGGGGAAACAATTGAGGAAGAAGAGAAGAGAGTAAAATGTAGGCAAATGCAGAGGAAATGGGGAGAAAAGATAAAGAAAAAGAGGAAAAGAAGGAATGGTGGGGAGACACTTAATTGAGGGCTATCAAGCTTTTTAATGTGCATTATCTACTTTAATAATGATCTGACTCCATATAGTAGATAGTATACCCATTTCATAGATAAGAAAACTGATACTATTAGAGATTAAGTAATCTGTCTAAGATCACATAGACAAATAGTAGAGCTGGAATTCAAACATTCAATTCATTTGAATCTCAGGATATATTGAAGTGAATGTCAGTCAGAGAAGCCATACTAGGCTACTTAACCTCTCTAACATTAACATGTGCTTCCTCATCTGAAAGATGAGCAGCATTTCTAAAGCTGCTAGATACAATAAGCTCCATGGTAACAGCTATCATTACAGGAGCCCTTTGAGAGGATCAGTTAACCCACTATTGATAACTATAATTTGTTTTATTATTATTATACTTTAAGTTCTGGGGTACATGTGCACAGCATGCAGGTTTGTTACATAGGTACACATGTGCCACGTTGGTGGGAGTGTAAATTAGTTCAACCATTGTAGAAGACAGTGTGGCGATTCCTCAAGGATCTAGAACAAGAAATGTCATTTGACCCAGCAATCCCATTACTGGGTATATACCCAAAGGATTATAAATGATTCTACTATAAAGACACATGCACACATATGTTTATTGCAGCACTGTTCACATTAGCAAAGTCTTGGGACCAACCCAGCTCCAGTCAATGATAGACTGGATAAAGAAAATGTGGCACATATACACCATGGAATACTATGCAGCCATAAAAGAAGGATGAGTTCATGTCCTTGCAAGGACATGGATGAAACTGATAACTACAATTTTAACTCCTTCCCTCTGGTCCCAAGTCTGAGGATCAAAAACTCACAGGAATCGTTGGTGTTCTGGAAAAGAATCCTCAAATCCACGAGGCACCAAACATTCCACATGCTGAATCAAGAATATCTTCTCCATATATGTCCTACTAGATATTAAATATACATAGATTGCACTGTGAATAATTTAATTTGATGTATCATTCTATCACTCACCATTATCTTTATCAACAGAATCTAAAAGTACCAGCATTCTCAAGTGGTTAAAAAGGGATTCCTTGCATTCAAAACCTGGGAACGACTATAAGTATAGAGTTTTCCACACTGAAGAGGCAAGAGAGCAGCCAGCTGAGGCCTATACCTGACATCTCCACCTTTGAGGCAAATGATCCCCACCCTTGTCTTCTTAATGACTGTCCTTTGTTCATGGCAGAGAGATGTGATTTTTTTCTAATGGCAAAATTGATCTTGTCCCTTTCCTGCTTAAAACCACTTAACTGGTTTTACTACCTTCAGACTAAAAATCAAACTCCATCTGGGCATAACGATTGTTCCGTGATCCTTCTCTGATCCAGGTCCTCCCTAGCAATCCAGGCCCGACCAGATACTCATCTAAGCTCCTGCCTATTGAACTACTTTCACTTCCTAGGACAAGCTGAGAGCTCCCTCTCCCTGTCCTACTTTTCTACTTACTGTTCCTTCTCCTTTCCACTCTTCAGGGTTGACTTCTCAATATTTCACACCTCAGCTTTGACATTTCTTCTTCCAGGAGCCTTTTCTGATCATCTCATTAGGCTGAATTAAGCATTCCTCACCTAGGACCCTATAAAATCCCCATAGTTTTGATTACATTGATTATATTGCATTTTGATTGCCCCCAAACTGGATTCTAAGCTCTGTGAGGATGGAGATCATGTTTGATTTGTCCTCCAATGTCCACCATGCCTGGCACATAACATAGCAGGTGCTCAATAAAGATCTGCTTAGTACATTTAAAACTCCATGAGAGTCCTATCTCCAAAGGTCAGGGGAGCACATGTTTTTTTGTTTGTTTTGTTTTTTCTTTATTTTTGGTTTATTTTGATTTTCTGCAGAAGAAAACCACACATCAATAAATCTATTTCCTACTTAAAACCATTAAGTTACAGCTTCAAGCACAGAGACTAGCGAATGGGAGGGAGCCAGCAGCCCTGGCAGCCAGTCCTGGGGTTCTTGGCCAGGTGTCTTACTCTCAGGCACTGGCTTTTCCTACTTAACCAGTGGAATTAACATCAGTTGCTCGTTTTTCATTTCTACAAGAACTTCAGGGTCCCTCAGTAAGTTTTATAGAACTAGTGATAACAATTGACACCTCAATGGTGTTGCTTTAGATGCACTGTGTTTTAACATGGGGATTTATCTATGCTCGGGGATATACAAACTGTTTTAAATCCTCTCCAAATGCTCTTCAAAATGGATCCCAATAAAAGTATTAGGTCACTGTCACAGATTATACCCATTTTGCAGATAGAAACCAAAGATCGAGAGGTCAAGGGATGATTTCCTTTTGATCACATAATAGAATATTTTGGAAAAGATTTTTTTTTTTTTCTCGATTCTACTTCTTTCCTTTTGGCCCATCATACAGACTTTTCTCACATAATCTTCAATGCTTTAATGTATTTGGTTTTTTATAAGTCTTTCTTTTACTAGACTTTAAGCTCCTTGTAGGCAGGGACTAGATCTTGTTTTTCTTTCTGTTTTTCGCTTAGGACCTGGAATTGTGTAGGCATGAAAAAAAATGTTACTGAAATGTTTGCCCAGCTCTTACAAATGCTCTACCAACCATGCTCTTAGGCTTACTGTCATGAAAGTATTCCTGTCTTGTGATTTACTGAAATCTCAGTTTTAAAAGGGACTTAAATATTTTGTAGTACCCTCCACCTCCCCACTCCTGATTGTACTAACGTTATACTCTACTTAAACTTCTTCAGTAAATTGGACCTCCTGTCTTTTCGAGAAAGTACAGTGTACCTCTCAGTAACTAGGAAAAAGTCCTAGATGTTTCCTTTGAAGCTACAGAGAACATGATTTGCACACACTGAGCTCCCTAAAAAACGACCACCAATACAAATTAAAAAGCAACACTCTGCAAGTTTAAATTTAAATCTTAATTCATCTAATCTAGATGACTTAAATGTTTGCTTTTCACTTTAACAGCAGGGAACCCATTTAAAAATATTTTTCAAATAAATAAGGACTCCTAGATATTAATGCAGATGCAAATCTGTCTGGAGATTAATGAATTACTGCCACATCCTAAAAGTGGCCACCAGAGAAAAGAGGAGTAGCTGAAGGTTTTGTAGGGGCTTAGTCACATAGTCCAGTAGTAACAGTTGGGAAATGAGTAGAGAGGGGATAACAAAAATAAAAACAAACAGTTCAATTAGTCTAGATGGAGAAAAACAGCCCACAGGCTAATCGATTATAGCTGTCTTGACAGTTGATTATAGTGTCTGTCTGTAAAAACACGGGGAAAAACGTACAGAAAAACTCATGGCCTGTTTGGCTGCCTTTTGTTGGTGAAATATCCTACAAATAGACGATGCAATGCAAGCCAGCCCCTCTCTGGTAAGAAACAGAGTGAACCCAGTGACGTGGCAGTATGGTAGGAGGCACTGTCTGCTGACACAGAAAAAAAGGTGGCCTTGCAGACTGTGGTTTGAAATGCCTTAGGAGCCAGGTGCCAGGTTACATTATTATGTTTAAAGACAGATCCTTTGGGATATATCTTTTCTGTGTCCAAATGACTTACAGACGATGATACTCTTAGGGCTACTGACCCAATAGTAAAGGAACAATCCCTGTTCAGGTCTCCCTTTGGGAGTAAAGATGGCTTTACCCTCAAACCTGCTCCGCACTCCCTCTGGGGGTCCATTATGCTCAGGGTGACAAAGACAAGTGCAGCACATGCTTTTGGGAGAACAGATTGATCATAAACAGTAAATTAAAATACAATAGTTTAAATTCTATAGGTGCACAGAGGAAAGGGAACTCTCTCTGCTGTGGGCAATTGGGAGTAGAGACGGCTTCTCAGAGCAGGTCTTAAAACTGGGCTTCTAAGGTCATTAAGAGTTTGTTAAGGCCAGGTGCAGTGGCTCACGCCTGTAATCCCAACTCTTTTGGAGGCCAAGGCAGCCGGATCACCTGAGGTCAGGAGTTCAAGGCCAGCCTGGCCAAGATGGTGAAACCCTGTCTCTACTAAAATTACCAAAAATTAGCCGGGCATGATGGTCCAGCTACTCAGGAGGTTGAGGCAGGAGAATCGCTTGAACCTGGGAGGCGGAGCTTGCAGTGAGCCAAGATTGTGCCACTGCACTCTAGCCTAGACGATAAGAGTGAAACTCCATCTCAAAAAAAGAAAAAAAAAACAAACAAAAAAACAAGAAAGAAAAAAAGAAATATCCCATGTTATGGAAACAATCAGCAGCAGTTCTTGATGGCTGGAAGATCGAGGAAATGACAATGGGTTTCTTATTTTAGCGAGGTAAGTATATTGGCAGGGTGGAAAATGGACTGAGAGGCTGAGAGGGAGGTGAAGTTGGGGAGCCCAATTAGGCAGCTGTTATAAAAACTTAAGTCAAGATGAGTAGGATTACTCTCTAAGAAGACAATATTGAAGAAAATGTTGCCCTGGGGTAAAAAGAATAAGGAGCAACTGGGTTCTAATATACTGTAGGTCCAGCTTGCATCTCCTAGCCCAATCCAGTCACCAGGCAAGTGAAGGTCACATTCTTGTCCAGACAACTGCAGCTGGGAATAGTTTTGATCTCAGATTCTGGCACCTATAGGCATCAGAGCAGCAATTCTCAACCCTGCCCATTCTTCACCTGGGAAACATTTTTTAAATGCAGGTGCCTCAACTCTACTTCAGACCTACTGAGTGAGAATCCCTGAAAGGAGCTACAGTTTAAAAATACCCTGCACAGCCAGAACTGAGAGCCATGGCCCACACAGCAGTCAGGCCTAACAGTGACTCTTATTTGGTGTCTTTCTGGAAAAGTCTATAGGTGTATGCATATGACAGTGGGGACACATTGTAATGGATGCAGTGTTAGAGGACTGAGAAGCCCATGAAGCAAGCTGCTTATTCCAGGGGAGACATCACTATCAGCAGAATTGGAAGAGGGGCCCTGCCACTATGTGACTTGAGTGTTTTGATCTTGAGAGCTTTGAACATACCTTTGAGCACATTCAAAGGAGATGTCTTAGTCCATTTGTGCTGTTATAAAAATAAAAACAATTCTGAGGCTGTGTACTTTATAAAGAGATTATTTTGGCTCACAATCCTGCAGGCTGTACAAGAAACATGGCACCAGCATCTGCTTCTGGTGAAGGCCGCAGGGTGCTTCCACTCCTGGCAAAAGGGGAAGGTTAGCGGGCATGTGCAGAAGTCAAACAGTGAGAAAGGAGGCAAGGTGGAAGTAGGTTCCAGGCCCTTTTTGGCAACCAGCTCTGAAGGAATTTACTCAGTGTCCCCCAGGGAAGGCATTAATCTATTATTCATGAGGGATCTGCCTCTGGGACCCAAACAGCCCCCATTAGGTCCTACCTCTAACAGTGGGAGGAAAATTACAACAAGAAGTTTGGCGGGCAAAAATATCAAAACTATAGCAGGAGGTGTTCCAAAAGAATTTGGGGGACTGACTCTATAAAGAATATAATACAGGTTCTTAATCATCAATGACAGTCAACAAGGAGACAGGAGAAAACACCAGTCTTAGCCTTCGTTCCCGATAAACAGACTGGATAACTTCCATCAAGGTGAATCTGTACATTACACACTATCTCCACATCCAGAACTCTTGTATACTGTGAATAAGAAAATCTTAGTAAAAAGAATGACTTTCAGCCGGGAGCAGTGGCTCACTTCTGCAATCCCAGCACTTTGGGAGGCCGAGGCGGACAGATCACCTGAGGTCAGGAGCTCGAGACCAGCCTGGTCAACATGGCAAAACCCCATTTCTACTAAAAATACAAAAAATTAGCTGAGCATGGTGGTTTGTGCCTGTAGTCCCAGCTACTTGGGAGGCTGAGACATAAGAATCGCTTGAACCCAGGAAGCAGAGTTGCAATGAGCCAACATCACACCACTGCACTCCAGCCTGGGTGACAGAGTGAGACCCCGTCTCAACAACAACAACAACAACAAAAAAGAATGACATTCACTTAAGTTATGTAAGTTACGCCCGAGAAGCTAAAACCATTTCTGTTTCTCAAGCTTTTCCACTACAAAAGGTACTCCAAGTGTATTGTGTTCTTCACCTTTTTCAAGATTCTCAAAAGCCCAGGGAAATAATAATTACAACCTACAGATGGAAGAATGAGGTTCTAAAAGCTTCATAGGCTCAGTAAAGACTATATAAAGTAACTTGGGAAAACTCACAGAGCTAAGAAGTGATGGATCCCTCCCTGAACCCATATCTGACAAAGCCAATGCTGGTAACCACCATACTGTAAATACTTACATGTATCCAGAATTCACAGTCCGTCTTGAATATTAACACATTGAAATGAAAGAGTAAGTAAAGTTTAGGATTATCTTTGATTCCCTTCTTCAGCCCACCCTTTTTTTTTTTTTTTTTTTTTTTAAAGTACCAGAGAGTAGGGCCAGGGAAGAAGGTTCTCTAACTCAAGAACCCTCTCTCCTGCTGCTCACCAGGTCTGAATAGCCCATGTGAAGGCAGCATTTGAGAGAACTTATCTGCCACATGCTGATTCCTCTCACCGCGGGAAGAAACCAATGTACCCTGGGGAGCCTGAGAGCTCTTTGAGTATCTGGGGGTGAATCAACTAATCTGATTAATTGTTTTCAGAGGTGGGGAGCTGGATACTGAGGAAGGGAAAATTTTGATGAGAAAGAATCTGGGCCTTTAGCACGTGAAACATGAGGCTCAGAATTTAATGACTTGTTCAAAGTGAGATTTTTAATAGACATGCTTTAACCAGCTATTTTGGACATCTTATACAGGCGAGAAGAGAAGGGGGATAGCAGTTGGCCAAGCTATAAGGACACTTAAAAGGACACTATAAGACTGCAAACCAGATCAGTGTGAGTGTACAAGTTAATTAACTCATTTAACAGACCCTTACTATTGAATAACTACAGACATTTTTTATTTGCTTGGTTCCAATATGCATGAATTTTCATTACCATGATTTAATTGAGTAGTTCCAGTCCCCCAACAACACAATTCAAACATCAGTTACCACAATATATTAAGTATGAGTGATTGCATAAGGCACAAATCTGCTACTAGCTCTTCAATTCACAAATTTCTACACAATAACACATGTGCATCATCATCAGTGACTCATGTCAATTCTTTCAAGGTCTGTCAGTGACTGGTCACTGAGCACCTGCTATTCACTTCACAACACAGACAGTAAAGCATACTTGTTTTGCCTCCTTGTCTCCAGTGATAAATCCATAGACATTTTACAAAAATGGATAATTCAGAGGGACTTTGTCAGCAATGAGGAAAGCACAGCAAGAAAACAAAAAGTTATAATGCTGTAAGTGAAATTTAGATGCGACAACGAATTATAGAAGATACAGCTGGCTATGGGAATGTCGACCTCAACACTCATTGAGAAATTCCACATATGCAGCCAGAGGAACTTAGTAAAGCCAAACTTATGAACATAAATAAAGAAGGTGGCTGGGATATAAAGGATGACAATGTCCCAGAGAATATGATACTGGCAAAAAAATTTACATTAAAGAACTCTTGTACGTATTTCAAAACACAAAGTGCAAAGGATAAAAGGTTGCCAGATGATTAGAAAAAAGTGTGGCAATTTGCCAAGGCATAAAAAAAATACTTGCTCTGTATCACAAGTTATATGACTGACAAGAAGAAAAAGGCAAGTACTATTCCAACTACTCTTTTTTTTTTTACAAAGAAATAAAATAATTTTCACTGTTTCTAATATTTTAAAGAACAGCACACTAATATTATTTTGCTATTTTTTATTTCCCTATATATCTAACAAAAAGATAATTTTTAATATTTTGACAAAAAACTGGAAAGTTTATGGGTCAATCATAGTTTTTCTCATTGATCATTATGCTTTCATTCTTATGGTCTCCCACTACCATGCAAAGTAAGAACTTTCCTGTTTTAAGTGCCAAGCATAAGAAGACATGGTCCCTACCCTCATGGTGGTCTTACAGTAACAATTAATTCTAAAAATCTGTGATTATTCTGTTTAATGAGGGTGCTAGCCTAGCTCAAGGCACTCATAAAGCCTGTAGAGGAGTTGTGGGAAGTAAATTTGGTAGGGGATATGAAGAAAGCAGCAAAGAAGTACTGATGGAGGTGAGCTCCATGTCTGAGGAAAATGCAAATCTCTCCAGTCCAGCAAGTTTACCTCCTCACCTCCAGAGGCGGGGTGGGGAGTGACTCTGGGCTGGTTTTTAAACTGGCTGCCAACTGCTCAGCTGTAATGCCAGATCCATATTAATTGCCAACAGAATGCAGAGACACAGGTTCAAGTTCCTTCTCAAAAGTAATACAGAAACTTGAAATGCTAACAAGTGCCACCCTCAGCCAACTTAGGTGAATAAACTTTCTTAAAATCAGTACAAAATGTTTGGATGCAAGTCTCTTAGTCCCCAAAGCCACAGAAATGCAAAGAAGCATCAGGGGCTGTGACAATATATGTTCTTAAGGAAATACAGTTATAGGAGCATATGAAATGATGCATCTGGCTTTATGAACTGGCAATGATTTTTAAGTCCAGAATGTATGTTATATTGCACGGTTTTTCCATCATAAAACATTTGAAAAATTTTATTTATGGCCCCCACCAAGAAAGATGTGCGGCTATGTTATATGTGTGTGGATGCAATTAGGAAGAAAGCTACTAAGAGGTAGAAGGTTCATTAGGATTCATCTTGTCCAACTTCTCATTTAAAAAACAACAAAACGGCCAGGGGTGGTGTCTCAAACCTGTAATCCCAGCACTTTGGGAGGCCGAGGAGGGCAGATCATTTGAGGTTAGAAGTTCGAGACTAGCCTGGCCAACATGGTGAAACCCCATCTCTACTAAAATACAAATATTAGCTGGGCATGGGGGCAGGCACCTTGTAATCCCAGCTACTTGGGAGGCTGAGGCAGAAGAATCGCTTGAACCCAGGAGGTGGAGGTTGCAGTGAGGTGACATCGCACCACTGCACTCCAGCCTGGGCAACAGAGTGAAACTCTCAAAAAATAAAAATAAATAAATAATTAAATTAAAAACAACAAAACAACAAATGAGGTGAATTTAGTTGAGGGAGGCCAACTGCCTACTCCATAGTCAGATTCCTGCATCATAATAACAACAGCTGACATTGAGTGAGTATTAGTTTGTGCTGGGTGCAATGCTGAGGGTTTTACAAAAGAAGCATTATCTTGGGGGGCCAGAAATAGTGGCTCACGTCTGTAATCTCAGCACTTTGGGAGGCCAAGGCAGGTGGATCACCCGAGGTCAGGAGTTTGAGACCAGCCTGGCCAGCATGGTGAAACCCTGTCTCTACCAAAAAATACAAAAATTAGCCAGGCATGGTGGCGCATGCCTGTAGTCCCAGCTACTGAGGAGGCTGAGGTGAGAGAATCACTTGAACTTGGGAGGCGGAGGTTGCAGTGAGCCAAGACTGCGCCACTGCACTCCAGCCTGGGTGAAAGAGTGAGATCCCATCTCAAAAAAATAAATACATAACTAAAAATAAGAAGCATGAACCTCAGAAATTATAAAATAGTTACTACTACCATTATCATTTTACAGGCTTATGTTATTCAGCTAACCATGAGGGAGCTGGGATTTGAATTCAGGCAGAATAATCTGAGTTGACATTCTTAACTATGAAGCTATGATTGTTAAAAATTACCCTTTCCAGTTACTTAACTATGTGGCCCAAAATAAGGTAGCTTTCCATATACTACTACTAATCTTTAAACAACCACCAGAATGTACTACCCATTTTACTGATAAGAAAACTGAACACATGAAATAAAATGGTTTCCCAAGGTTGTACAGTTTATGATTGGTGAAAGCAGAATTCAACATTCAAGTCTGTCTGGTTCTTTCACACACATAAGCCTGCCTCCCTGGATTAGAACTAGTCTCTCCCGAAGCACGCTCTCTGGTTTCTATTTGAACAGGACTTGCATACATTAAATATCTGATCTGAAATCAGTGTGGATCCAGGTATTGCTGGAACCAATTTAAGTCTAAAGCAAATATTTCACATTCCTTAATCAATCTCTCTCTCCGTGTGTGTGTGTGTGTGTGTGTGTGTGTGTGAGAGAGAGAGAGAGAGAGAGAGAGAGAATATCAAGAGTCTAGCAGTTCACATGAGATAGTCCTACTGAAGAGGCCAGTGGTAAATCAAACTCAGAGTGTGATTTTGAGGTTGCATTTAGGTGAAGGAAGATAAAAATTCAGATTGTTGTTCTCACAGAACATAGATAGCAACAGACACGAAAACAAAGCCACTGTAGAAAATGCCTGCAAGCAGTGGCTACTAACAAATGGCAGGGAAAGGCTGTTTTAGGAAGGAAAGGGAGAATCTGCTGCCCTCTTTTCATTTTACTGGCCACACCTCCCCCACATGGTCTGTCAAGAGAAACGGGTCTGAGAAAAGCAGCATGATTCTCACCACAGCTCTTTAGCAAGTTTCCAGGGGTTTTCAGCATAGCAGGCAGCTGCTTCCCAAATTCAGCTCTGTTCCCTCCTCCTGGTTGAGCTGCTTGGTGTATAAACTCCGCCTGGCCAGCACACACCTCCTGACGCTCTTGAGTGGTGGCCAAAGCCTGTTAGGAGTGAAGCAGGTAGGGCTACCTTCCCAGGCTAGTGGCAGAGCTAGTTTGAGATGGTTTGCAACACAAAAAAGCCAGTTTGAAAGATGGGATTATTTTCTCCGTTTTAAACGCTGTAACAAATCACTTTCCAGATGGTGGCCATCTCACTCACCTCTTTTTCTTTCTCTTCTCAGTTAAAAAGGCTTAGTCCTGGAAAAGTAGAAGAGGTGAAAACCTGCCTGGGGAGGCTGCTGAAGGACGCCAGGAAGAATTCTTATCTCCAAATTCAATCCTGCCTCCCAGCTAGCTGCTGGTGTTTGAACTTCCAACTCTGAAGTGTTAGTCTGGTATCTTCTTTTAAAATGTAGAAGAGAGTAAACAAAGTTATTCACAGCACAGTGTTAATTCTTCAGCTGCAGGCTGGAATCTGCTGGCTCTCCTTAGGCAGGAAATGCCTGCTTAAATCGTCCCTTAGGTGGGAAGAAAATTCAAAAAGGAAAGGTTTATGGAGGCGGACTTTCACTAATTTCACCTTTTTGCGTGGCAAAACCAAGTCAAGAAATAAGGTCCTCTCAATCTCAGAAATTAATTTTGTCTTCATTTAATTTGAACCAGGAAAACTTCTAATGCCAACATCAAGACTTTGTTAAAGCTTTTCTTAATATTTTAGGATGAATAGCTAAAACTTGGAAATCAGGACGATTTAGATTCCTTCCTAAAACCATTTTCCAGGTACGCTTAAGGACTTTTGATTTGTACTGGATATGCATTTGAAGCTAAAGCACAGATGTTGATATTCATGTTTTAATGGTTGGTCATTTGATTAAGCGGAGCTCAGACATTTTCACTTTCCCTCTCAATATTGATTATCACTGCAGTTCGGTTTAACAAGGCACTATTTCCCAGCGCTGTCTACTGCAACCCAAATCAGCTGTGGTGGTCACCATGGTAACCACCCACTCATTTTTCCGTTATTTCACTTTATAACACTTAAAGAGCAATGCACAGGCTAAAAAACCCTATGGGGGAAACAAATCCCTCAAATAGGAGTCAATCAAGTTCACCTGAGATGCAGAGTCATCTAAGTGTAAATGTTTTATTTTTTTAAAAAACATCAGCTGTGAATGTATTCATCAGCAACAAATGATCACTAGGAAAACAACACTGAAGGGTTGAATCTGCTCATTGCCTGGAGACTAAAAACATTTTAAAAGTGTTTTTTAGGGATAAAATAGGGTTAACACTAACATTTCTAACTAGTCTTGACAAAGGGCTTCCCTCGATGGGATTGAAAGCTGTGGAAGTCTCCAGGGTTTTAGGTTAAGTCATAAAACTAAACAAGGTCTGTTTAAACCACACCTATGGGCTTGGGATTGTATTTTTCTATATGAATTTCCCTCCCCACACAAAAATATTAGGAGAAAAGTTTTTTAAAAAGAACTTTCTTTCAAAGCAGTATTTTGCTCATTTATTTTATGATTGGTTATTGAGTCTGCCAATCATATGTCTGAATGACAAGGAGGTATGGGAAATCAGATGAGTCACTGAGCCAGGCAGGAAGGCAGGTATTCAATCAAATCCCCCCAAAAGATAAGGGCTGCACAAGTGTAGACCTGTAGACCATCTCTCTGTTAGACACAGGTATTTGACCATTGCCAAATTAGTCAGCCACAAGTGGAAGCTAATCTTGATGGCAAGTCAGTTATTGCAGACCCTGAGGGACATCAGATCTGCCTGAAAACAAACAAACAAACAAACAAACAGTGCTTTGAGGAGTATCATGAAGACTTTCCGTTTCTCTGCAGGCATCCTGATAGCATGCCCCTTTTGGCTCCTAGAAAGACAATAATGACCCCTTCAGATGAACACTCTCTTCCTGCCCAAAAATGTCTGTTGCATCTAAGACAGGTGTCTTACCTCTTCCCAATCACCACCACGGATAAAAAATAATTGAAAATGATTCTCCCACTATTGCAAAATGATTCTACTACTTCTAGTAGAGAACTTCTGGTTTTCAGGGATCAGGACTCTCCAATTCCTCTGCTCACTGAGGTTGAGATTCTGTGCTGTTTTAACAATGTAAGAGCAGCTCCTACCACTTTTCAAACTGAACAAGCTTATTTTCATAGCCTCTACATAGTCTACATAGACAATTTTATTCAACACAATCAACAGTCCACTCATTCCCTGGTTGAGATTGCATAGGGACAGATTTTGAGGGTGATGCCAATAAGTAAGTCATAAGAGACCTCCTAAACAGACAGGAGACTTGAAGGACCCAGGGTTCCGGAGTCTGTCCTGTGTAGAGGCCACAGTGATTGTCGTTCACAGCCATTACCAGCTGGTCCCTCTCCACCTTCCACTCCCCACCACCCAAGGCTAATGTGGTGCACAGGGGAGAGGTTTATAGGGAAAACTCAGTGGAATCAGGTGCAACAGGATGCCCTTGGACTGTGAGTAATGCAGATATTGACATCTGGAAAGCCTGGAAAAGTCATTATCACTTGGCTCCCCTTTGCCTTCTACTGGACACCTCTTCCTTCCCAAAAGTTCCCAGGATTTCTTTGTGACTTTTCCAAAGCTCCCTGCTTCCTATTCTGTTCAAAAGTCTTTCCAATTCTAATATTCCATGTAAAATATAAAACGGGTGGAGTGGATGGGGTGCAAAGCTATCAGATTTGTTATTTTATTTAAAGTTTAAGACTAAGGAACATGGTGACTTGGTTCTAGTCCAACCTCAGAAAAATCCACTTTGGTGATTTTAGTCAGATTATTTTCACTTGGCTTTTTCATCTATCAAACTATAAATTTAGTGAGATCAAACAAAAGGAAGTTCTCTGTAAAGTTAAAAGTTTAGTTCAAATTTCAGAGGCCACAGAACTATTATACAACTGAAGTCATACTATAGATTGGAGAGTTCAGCCAAATTCATGGATTTTACAGGGCATAAAGTCTTTGGTTAGTGGTATCACAATTCTAGTGATATGAACTAGAATCTTTAGCCTCAAACCTCCACATCTAATCAGGCACCAAATCCCATTAATCTTATCTCCAAAATGTCTCTCTACTCTGTATGTCCCTTTGTTGCCACTGCCACTGTCATGAATGCTGCTCTTTCCAAACTTGTTCCTTCCCTCTTATGTCATGTTCCCTTAGTGCATTAGCCACACCAGCAGTCAGAGGACTCTTTCTAAAATGCTCACCTGGTCTTGTCTCTTCTCTGTTCAAATCCATTGCTGACTCCCCATCAACTAAAGCGCAAAGCCCATGTTTTTAGTAAAGCACATGACATCTTCACAATTTTGCTTCCCTAATAGCCTCTCTTCTCACCATCTTCTTCCTAGAAAACTTGGTGACTTTATACAGACAGCTCTTTCTTCTTTTTTGTACACTCACTTTATTCCTTCTTCTAAAACACACTCAAACACTGCTGCCTCTGGGAATCCTTCCAAACCTCACAGACTGAGATAATGACCAACTCACTATTCCCATAGCATCTCCTATATGCCTCTTATTCCAGCATTTCTCACACCACCCTGCAATGTTTTGGATCCTTGCTTGGCTGAAGGTTCCACTGGTATGACCCAGCATAGCATTTCTGATGGCCTGGTTTGAATAACTCACAAAGGACTTTGCACAAATCCCTGGACACATCTAAGCAGTTCTGGGGCAAGGAGTCATTCCTCCCCTGCTTTCAGCAATGTCATGCTGGCAACACTCTTGTCTTAGGCCTAAATCACAGGGCCTTCCTCCTTGAAACAGGTTCAGTTCCTGGGAATCCATTTGGTCCCTGCACTTTAACTTACAACTGAACAGGGATTTAACAGCACTTATGCCAGTGTTTGCAAAACAGTGGTACACAGTTGTCTTGCCCAGGAATAAATTAAGATTGGTAGAATATTGTTGCCCTGTTTTCTTTTTCTTTTTTTTTTTTTAATTCTTTCCTTCTACAATGCAGGCATGATTGTAAACATTGTTACCTCCACTAGGTAACTTCCAAGATACGCTACTGTGAAAATATCTTAATAAATTATTTTAGACAATGCTAGGTAAGAAAAAGTTTCACCCAGGAAAGATGTATGTAAGTCTGTAAAGTATGTATTTCTTATTTATCAACTGCTTAACAGGCAAAGTTAAAGGTTTAAATTCTGATGTTTGGACATTCATTGCCACTAAGGATAATATTATAAGTTATTCTGCAAATGACTCTAAATACAACATTTAATGGTGGGGTGGACATCTTTCATTCAAATCTAAAGCTAAGGAAGGGAAGTGGACCTTATTAGGCAGAAGTTTCCTGTGGTACTTGTGACAGTTACTGAATGAAAAACAAAGGTAGAGTTTTTCAAAAGCATATTTCAAGCCATACAATCTCTGTGTGGGACAGCCCGAGCCTTCCTGAAAATGGAGCACTCCAAGCTTCCTCAGGTTAATCAAGCCTAATAATACAGGAATTACTCTTCCTCAGCTGGGCACTTAAATCTTGAGCCTGGAGATAGTACACATGTGGAGGACCTGCCAAAATGGACTATTAATCACATCACTTTGCATTAAGTTCTTCAAACCAGCTGGACCAGTCTTCACCATTCTCTGTGAGCTGAAAAATACAGGATCATAGTTCGCAGGGCTGCAGATAAAATTCTACAGCAGTCAATTCGGTGGAATTGATGAGGGCGGCAGTCAATTCAGTGGAGATTCTATACATTAGACTCCAGTCTGGGCAAAGTTGAATTGGCAGTCTTTGTGCATCTTAATAATTGAATGTTTTACAGTGAATCTGAGTTGCCCATTTCTATACAGATTCATTTATTGCTAAATGAACATATGACCATTAAAATATATCTTCATTTAAGAAGAGCGAGCATGAAAGCATGATACTTTATACACAATAATGTCAGATCAGAAACTTGTATCAGAAAAGTAAACCGCTTTATAGAAGCAAAAATAAAACAAAACAAGACAAACTTTTTTTAACTGTAGAAACAATTCGAGTTTACTAAGGAAAAACACAAGAGATTTTAAAAGAAAATATATTAGAACAAAATAGATATTGCTACTCAGGGTCGATCATTGTGAGTATGTTGGTCATTTCCTTCTAGGTGTTTTTTAATTTTGTTTTGTTTTTTGTTTTTTGTTTTTTTTTTACAATGTTAAGGTCACACTACATCAAAAAAATGTTCACTTTACTGTTTCATTTGCTGTAATTGCACACATTTTCCTGTTAATACCTCTTTGTCAGAAGCATTTTAATAACCCTTAAAATTTCACTGAGTAGATACATTGTTAATTAGTTAACCATTTCCCTTTGTTGAAAATTTATAATACAATATTTCAAATTTTAAGAACATATATGTAAGCTATAATGTATATGATTGTGGGAGAGCAGAATATGCCTCCCCAAAATATAAAGAATCACTGAGCTAAAGACAATCAAGAAGAAGCAGATGCGGGAAAACTCTCTGCCCTCCATTTTCCTAAAAGCCACACATAGATTTACAAAGACAAAGGTATTCTCCCCCCACCCCTGCTTTTCTACCAGGGAGAACAAAGGTTAACCACTGAACATAACTTTGGACCCTCATCAGCCTGGTCATGGTACCAGGAGAATCTACATTAACAAGCTTTACTAAGTAGCCTTTATCTGCCATTTATTTGGCTTCCTACAAACTGCTCGCGGTGCCTGAAGAGACTCAAAGTCCTTTTCCTTCATCTTGTCACTTCTCTAAAAATTTGCTGTTTCTTGTTGAAGATGTTACATAAGCTGAAATTCAAAGCCACTTCTTTGAGAATTACTCATTCCCTGGTTGTCGCCCATGTGTATATGAAACCAGGGGTCTGTTCCAACTAAGAACCTATAGGGGTCATTCTTCCTTTCTCAGCATGATTATTTCCAATAAGGGGGCCTTATTAGGTCCCTAAATTTTAGATGATGAAACAGAAATTAGCAAGGGTCAAAAACATCTAAATAAAGTTCATTTTATAGATAGGCTAGTGGTTATGAGTTTATTCTCTTGAGTTAGTATACTCATCGGCCTTAAGTCCTGGTTCTGCTACTTCTAAGTGGCCCTCTGTGTTACGTAATTTCCCTACCTCAGTTTTCTTTTGTAAGTTCAGAGATACAAGTGCAGAATGTGAAGGTTTTTTACATAGGTATACATGTGCCATGGTGTTTTGCTGTATCTAGCAACCCATCATCTAGGTTTTAAGCCCTTCATGCATTAGCTATTTGTCCTAATGCTCTCCCTCCCCTCTCCCCCCCAGCCCCTGACTGGCCCTGGTGTGTGTTGTTCCCCTCCCTGTGTCCATGTGTTCTCGTTGTATAGGTCCCACTTATGAGTGAGAACATGTAGTATTTAATTTTCTGTTCCTGTGTTGGTTTGCTGAGGATGGTGGCTTCCAGCTTCATCCATGTCCCTGCAAAGAACATGATTTCATTCCTTTTTTACAGGTGCATAGTATTCCATGGTGTATACTTACCACATTTTCTTTATCCAGTCTATCATAGATAGGCATTTGGGTTGGTCCCATGTGTTTGCTATTGGAAATAGTGATGCAATAAACACATGTGTGCATATGTCTTTACAGTAGAATGATTTATATTCCTTTGGGTATATACCCAGTAATAGGATTGCTGGGTCAAATGTTATTTCTGGTTCTAGATCCTTGAGAAATCACCACACTGTCTTCCACAATGGTTGAATTAATTGACATTCCCACCAACGGTGTAAAAGTGTTCCTATTTCTCCACAGCCTCACCAGCATCTATTGTTTCTTGACTTTTTGCTAATCTCCATTCTGGCTGCCTGCCTCAGTTTTCTTATCTGTTAAATGAAAATAAGAGCTATACCACCAGAAAGGGTTATCATTAAATTAGTGCCTTTAAAGCACTTAGTACAGCATTTGCCACACAATAGTCATTTAAATAAATGTTAGCAACTTAAGAACAATTGTCAGTGTTAGTGCTTTGTTATTATTTGGTATTATTCATAATTATTATTACTAATAATTTGATTTTGCTGAGCCATGGCTATGTTGTCAGAAGAGACTGACTGAAATATACTTACCGATTAATTTCAATCTAATTAGTATGTTAAAAACATGTTCATTTAAGGAGAAAGCCATTTTGTGTTTTTGGATGTGATTCCAGAAAGCATGTATAGGAAGCTGTTTTAGGGAAAAAACTCAGTTGTGGGCTGGAGAAATAATTAAATTAATTATTTAATTAAAACATAGAATCTCAAGGTTGGTAGGAAGCTGAAGGGTAATTTTGGGTAACATTCTCCCCTTACTCCAACCAGATGCCAGGTGACCTTCAACTATTCTTAAATGTCTCTCATGTTGGGGAGCTTAATACCTACCAAGATAGCTATTATGCTTAGAAATTTAGTTTTATATGGAACCAAAATATGTCTTTCTGTAACTTCAACATGTTGATAATAAACTCACAGATAACCCTAAACAAGCTTTAACAGTGAATTTTCCGTGTAGTGAAATGTTGGGGATCACAGCTTCTAATGGATTTATTTTGGAATTTAAAAGAAATTGGTGACAGCCCAAAGGGAATAAAACCAAGTATTCATTATGCAGGTTTTGTGTGTATTTGAGAAGATTTTTTGTATTCATTATCATGTATGCTTTCCTGCAAATTAAATAGTCTAAAATAAAAGGAAAGCTTAATGATTTTTCTCAGGAAAAAATGTCTTAAGCTAGAATTCTAAAATGGCTCCTTTAAAGTTCAGATGGAAGCTCTTTCATAGTTTCGTGCTCCAACTGGGGAGAGGAATGGGGGAAGGAAGCATTGGGAAACATTTTTGCTGAGGTAGAAATCTCATAGCTCACCTTCTGAGGGCATCTGCTTCTCCATAACTGAACCACTTTCTGCACAGTAGTGAACACTCAGAAGTATTTAGAAATTGACTCAATGGCTGGGTGCGATGGCTCACGCCTGTAATCCCAGCACTTTTGGAGGCTGAGGCAGGCAGATCACTTGAGGTCAGGAGTTCAAGAGCAGCCTGGCCAACATGGTGAAACCCCATCTCTGCTAAAAATACAAAAATTACTGGGCATGGTGGTGGGTGCTTGTAATCCCAGCTACTCAGGAGGCTGAGGCAGGAGAATCGTTTGAACCCGGGAGGCAGAGGTTGCAGTGAGCTGAGATCATGCCACTGCACTCCAGCCTGGGCAATGGAGGGAGACTCCATCTCAAAAAAAAAAAAAAAAAAAGAAAGAAAGAAAAAAGAAAGAAGGAAAAAAAGAAAAAAGAAATGGACTCAAATGGCAACTCTGGTAAATGAGGAGCTCTGTGAGTCACTAATAAAACCACTCACTAGAACTTCACAAAATCTCTCAACACTGCATATCATATCAGGCATGTTTACCTATCACATCACTGAAAAAGCAGGGTTTATTTGCATAAAGATTAACTAATGTATTTGGTATTTAATTTTCAGTCTCTAGCACAGAAGCTGGCAAGTAGCTGGTGTTTAATAGTGCTCAGGTGGCTGAATGAGCGAAAATCCATCCCTGGAAGCCACAGGAAGAAATACTTAGTCCCTCTAATGTCTTGTTACTTCGGTAGCTGCTCAAATATTGGAGGACTGAGACTTACTCTTCTGGCTTCTTCCTCCTCTCTACAATCATCACTTCTCACTAGCCCAGGCTAACTATTCCCAGTTCTAGCCATCGACTTCAACTCCCTTCATCTAAGAAATTTCCAAATGTGCCTCTGCACATTTGTTTCTTTGTTGTTGTTGCTTTAAATGGATTTAGGAGGATACACGTGCAGTTTTGTTACATGGATATATTGTGAAGTGGAGAAGCTTTTAGTGTAACCATCACCCAAATAGTGAATATTGTACCTATTAAGTAATTTCTCATCCCTCATCCCTCTCCCACCCTCCCACCCTCCCAAGTCTCCAGTGTCTACCATTCCACTCTGTATGTCCACATGCACACATTATTTAGCTCCTACTTATCAGTGAGAACATGTGGTAGTTGACTTTTTAAGTTATTTCACTTAACACAATGGCTTCCAGTTCCAACCATATTGTTGTAAAAGACATGATTTCATTCTTTTTTATGGCTAAATAATATTCCATATCTAAATCTATCTATAGACAGAAATATCTCTACATCTCTCTATATGTATCACATTTTCTTTACCCAATCATTTGTTGCCCACACTATTCATAGATGTCACGGTGAACTCATATCTGGCATATCTGAGTAACCTTCTTTAAAAGTATGCTTTTCAAATTGCAAATCACAACCCAAAAGTGGATTGTGAAATCAAATCAATTTATGATCACTAATTTTCCCTTCCTTCCTTTCTTCCTTCCTTCCTTTCCTTCCTCCCTTCCCTTCCCTTTCCTTCCTTCCTTCCTTCCTTCCCTCCTTCCTTCCTTCCTTCCTCCCCTCCCTCCCTCCCTCCCTCTCTCCCTGCCTCCCTCCCTCCCTCCCTCTCTCCTTCCCTCCTTCCTTTCTCTCTCTCTCTCTCTTTCCTTTCTTTCAGATGCAGCCTTGCTCTGTCACCCAGGCTGGAGTGCAGTGGCACTATCTTGGCTCACTGCAACCTCTGCCTCACAGGTTCAAGCAATTCTTGTTCCTCAGCCTCCCGAGTAGCTGGGACTACAGGCACAGGCTACAATGCCAGGCTATTTTTTGTATTTTAGTAGAGATGGGGTTTCACCATGCTGGCTAGGCTCGTCTTGAACTCATGACCTCATGTGATCTTCCCGCCTTGGACTCCCAAAGTGCTGGGATTATAGGCATGAACCACTGTACCCAGCCCATAGTTTTCTTTAAAAAATAAAATAGAAACTTCAGAGGCTAATGCACACAGTAAGAGTATTATTTCATAAAACATTTATGTCAATTGTTTGATTATGTGTGCCTATGTATCATTATGTATACATTAATATTTTATACATATACATATGTATAAAATACATATTTTATACATATTTGTCATACACCACACACATACAAGGCACCCCACACAGAGTGCGCAGAACTTGTTATAGGTATTAGCCTCTTCTCACCTGTTTGTCTTGTCACCTTTGTGTAGGGCTCAAACTGTATTGACATAAGTGGTGGCTTTGTGTATGTGTGCCCTCTGTTTTAAAATAAATATAATTCTTTTTTTAACATTTGGTATTAATATTGGCCGATTAGAGAGGGTTAGGATGGAAGGTGAGGGCATCACAATCATGCCACATAAGTTTTTCTTCGGCCTTTTAAGGTAAATCACTTGTAATTTCATAGGTACGTATTTTAAAATGTAACCAGCACTGAGTGAATTGTTAAGGATTATTGATTTGATATCTAAATTAGTGTTTTAGTAGAATTGATTAAGGATTTAATTTGCTATTATACCAGGAAGACTAGGTCACACAGCTTCTACTGCACATGCAGAGGGATAGAATCCTCCCAGTTTGGGAGCAAGATGCTTTTTAAAAAGCCACTGTATCCTCAGTGTTTTCTTTAATTGGTCATAGTTGTTAAATCCCACTATTCCTACTTTTAATTATAAATTTAATTTAGGTTTACCATTATCCCTTCTATCTGTTGCAGATAATTTTGTTAACTCTTAATGACACATAATTTGCACTCTGACTATATTTTGGCCTAATATTTTGTAATAATTAGGCTTTAAGACATATGGACACTTAAAGATAAATCATCTGTATTCCCATTGCTAAAGCATATGCAAACATAATTCTTCCCACACCTAAATTTTGCTTTTATAGTCACATTCTTTCTAACCAGCGGTTTTGTTTACCACTGGAAATTGAGAGTGATTGGAATGAATGAGACATAAGATGTTTCACCCTAAGTGAACTACAGTCTGAAAAGTTTGAGATCTGCTTATTTAACAGATGAAAAGACAGGTCCAGGGAAATGAACTGACTAATCAAAATTAGCAATGGCACTTGGAAAATTCCAGTCTCCAGATTCACTCTCTGCCACCAAATCATACTAACTCCAGCAACACTCAGAAAACAAGGCCTGACCCAGAGCAGAGGTCTCATAAATGTGTGCTTAGTTGCTTTAGTTGCGATTAGATTGGACAATATAAAACTATAGATCTGTTAGGTCACAAACTGTCAAATATTGACATTTTTCATACAGTTCAACCTAAATCATTTTATTTTAATAACTCTGCCTATGCCACTCTGAGGTTTCGTTTTTCACATGAGGAGCATGATAGCATATTTGTTAAGAGGGCATATTTGTTAAGACTTGAGTCAAACCGCTCAGGTTCAAGACCCAAGTCTTAAACTGATTGGTCATGTGTCCCTGGGCAGATTAGATTACTTAGCTTCTCTGTCTCTCAGTGTCCTCATAGGGGAAAAGGGTATTACACAGGTGTTTGCTTTTAATATTATTATTACTAGAACTCAACATACATACTAATTAGCCAGATGGCCTGACCAAGTTAGGGCAACTTTATGCACCTGTTCTGAAACACATTTTTTAGATACAAAAAAAAAGGGAAAGATACAGAGATTTTGCAATGTCTTTTCTTGGCAAGACTGGCTATTTATTTGTTTGACTGACATTTGGCTTTATTGTTTACAATGGTTGTCTCAAAAGTCCTATTTTTCTCTGCCGACAGCGCTGGTTAATAAATAAAACAGAGGCCAAAACATCCTAGCAACAGAAATCAACTGTGTGTACGATTTGTTGCTCTGTTTTAATTTCATCTATTTTTGAAAATGTAGTTGCTCTCTAAAGTGCCTGTTTCTTCTCTAGAGCATTGCCCTAAAGAATAAGAAGAAGAAAAAAAAGCATCCAAACTTGAAGAACAGCTTTGATCAGCTCATAATGTACAGTGAAGACAATAATTTAAGGGTGAATCAGAGTGCAGCAAAGTGATTCCAATGAAACCTGATGCTGGCTAATTACTTCTCTATAGATGGCAGTGTTCAATTTACTGAGCATCTGTGCATGACAGAATTTGGGACACTGTGGGTGGTACAATTCCAAGATATCTACACAATCTGAAAAGCAAAATATTCCAACTACTAGTATCATTTTATTAGTTGAAATAAACTATGTATACAAAATCTCATTTTGTAATTAAGCCACAGGCCACACTGTAGAGCCCCCAAAACCACACCTATTTGGAGAAGAGCAAACAAATCATACCATGGAAGCTGTGCCTCTTTGGAATGGGACTTAGAACAAAAGGGTTTAGAAGACAGATGCTACAGTGATGCTGGAAAAGATTATTTACCTCCCAGATTTTAGGTGTGGAGCTGGAATAAAGTTAATACAACTCTTTTATCAGATGAATTATTTTTAGAATTACTTTTTCACTACATTCTCATAATGTCCTACTGAAAACAAACATTCTCATAAGAAAAAGTGAGTGGAGGAGAAAAGCAATTAATCAGACAAAAAAAAGATAAGAAAGTATGTTGAGAAATGAACTTTCATATTGATTGGTTCTATTTTTTAAAATTATGCTTTAATTAATGGGATACATTTTCATGCTCTCTTGGAGCTATACTTTTTCTCCATTTCTCCTGAATCTGAAAGACATGTTTCTACTAAAAACACATCTCAAATATATTTGGTGGCAAGGCACATCAAAGTCCATACTATTATAAACACAGATTAGAAAAGGATAGCAAATAGAACCATATGCTTGGTCCATAGTTAACTCTAGATAATTGTTAAATGAATAATTAAGAAACAATAAATAGGCCAGGTGTGGTGGCTCACGCCTGTAATCCCAGCACTTTGGGAGGCCAAGGCGGGTGAATAACGAGGTCAGGAGATCGAGACCATCCTGGCTAACACTGTGAAACCCCAATTCTACTAAAAATAGAAAAAATTAGCTGAGCGTGGTGGTGGGCGCCTGTAAAAGGGTTAGTTGAACTGGTTCCTGAGGTTTTCTTCTGTACTTGCAATTTTCCTGTCTTCTCCACTTATTCTTTTGGTGATGCTGCCTTGCATAATCTTCTTTTCTTCTTCTTCTCTTTAATACCTGTGCCCCCTTTCTCTCCTCCCTCTCCTCTCAGATCCATATTCAGAGAGGAACCCCAGAGGGAAACAATTGAGAGATGAGAGGATGGCATTGGATAGCTTATGAAACAGGGTTAGTGATGATGCCAGTTCTCTTCCTCCTGATCCTTCTGTGAGAAAAGGAGGTTTAGAACAAATTCAGATTCCGAGAGTCTGTGTTTTCCAGGTGGAGTTAAACATGCACCATTACAAATTATAAACTGCTGCTCTTTATCTCCAACCAGCCACCATTACAATGTTTACCCAAACCCACATCAGCAACCACTCACTGTCCACAATAATGCTGAAATTTACCAATTTAGGCTTCTGGAGATAATATGATGTGCAGTACACAGCCAAGAGTTTTTTTTCTAGTTCTTTTGTTGAAAAAGAGGGGCAGGCTTCTCTTTGGGGGTTGCTCCCCAAAGACACACACTGGTCACTAGCAAACCACTGGCATTATTGTCCAAATGAAATGTATCTGTCTAGCACACTCAGCTGATCGGGCTGTGATTTGATAAATACATTAGGCAGAAAAGCTTCGAAATAATTTGAATTTAGTTCCAATTTCCTCAGCCTCAAAACAGCAGGAGATACAATCAGACGGAGAAGCTGTGCTCTGTCCAATAAGGGACAAGAATTCTAAGTCACCAACTATCACTAAAGTTGTCATAATCTTCCTCATTTCTCTAAAATGTGCTCTACTCAGAGATTCTCCATCCATCCAAATCCTAGGCATCATATCCTAATTACCAAGTGTTGTCAAGCCGACTTCCTACACACCTCTCATGTTTACCAGCTCCTCTCCCATCATAGCTGCATGATGATGGGTCCTTGTTGTCTCCCATCTGGACCATGAAAGTAACTGTCTTGCTTTATTCCTATCCATCTTCTGCCATCAAGGTGAACTTTTAACACACAAATCCTGCTCAACATCTTTTAAATGTTGCCTACTGTTGGTGACAGTGAAGTCCAAAGTGCTGGGGGATAAGTAGAGCTCAGTGAGTGTACATGATTGTTCAAATGGTTCTATTTATATTATTTTATTATTTATATTATTGTTTTCTCCTTGTATTAGTTCTTCTCTCTTTTTTTAAGGATTGTAGGCATCTTGAGGAAAGAGAGACATTCACAAAGCTGAAGGGCTTTACTGTGCCCCCATTTGAATTCTATGATTCAAGTTATCTTAACTGGACCCACCATTGATGGGTTAAGATAATTTGAATCACAGAATCTTTACAGTATTTTGCAATAATCTGAAAAGTGGCCATAAGAATCTTTTGTGCTATGCAGAACTTCATTGGTGTCAAAGTACTTAAAAAGAGGTGTTAATAATAAATTATGCATTTTTATTTTTCATAAGCCTCTAAATTCTACTAATCGTTTCTATGGATAAATTGTTAACAGAAACATGTTACTTAGCAGATAATTAAAAAGAACATTAAGCATACTCAAGACATATAAAGAAAAATACGCATTGGAGCCTTAAATAATATAATACTTTTGTATTAATATTATTAATATTAATTAATATTAATAATTAATCAGTAAAGAAAAAGAAAGATAACTCAATAGAAAAAATGACCAAGAGATTTGATCAGGCAATTCACAGTAGAAGATATTCAAATAGCTGAAAAATATATATAAAAAAGAGTTCAGCCTCAACCTCATTTTTCATCAGAGAAATGCAAATTAAACCAAAATGAGATTTCCCAGAAGATAAAGTAGACTTATTTTCCCCCATTCCTCCCTCTAATTACAGCTAAAAATCTTACATGTTATTTAGAAAACAAGCACAGGAAGACTCTGAAAGGTAGACAGAAGGTAGCAGACTGGCTAGGGACCTCAGGGTCCACCACAGTACTGAGTTCCTTGGATTCTCATGGACTCATCACAGTGCAGCTGGAGAGGAGCTGCTGAACGTGAGAGGTATGTAGGAAGTAGGCTTGACAACACTTGGGAATTAGGATATGATGCCTGAGCATCTGGATGGATGGAGAACCTCTGAGGAGAGCAAATTTTAGAGGAATGAGGAAGGTGATGACAAGTTTAGTGATAGCTGATGACAGAATTCTATCCCTTTTCGTACAGAGCACAAAGACAGCACAGAGCACAATGAGAAAGAAAAACTAACGTGGAAGTAAATTCATCTTCACTTTGGAAAACTATTAAGCAGTTGCTCCTAAAGTTAACTAATACATACTCTACATTCCAGCAATTTTGCTCCTATATATACACCTTTGTTCCAAAGGACATGCACAAAAATACTCAGTGCAGCATTGTTAAAAATAGTTAAGTACAGAAACAGCCTAAATGTCCATTAACAATAGAATGGATATGTGAATTGTGGTATTTTATACACTGGAATACTATACAGCACTAAAAATGAATGAACTACACCTATATCCAATGACATGGATGATCTTCACAAGCATAAAGCTGAGTGTAAGAAACCAGACACAAAAGATTATATACTATATGATTATATTTATTTAAAGTGCCAACTGGATAGAAACTAATCAAAGACATTAGGAGTTAGGATAGTAGTTACACTTCAGAAGGAGGCATACAGTAATCATTGGGAGAAGTACAAAGAAGTATTGTCTTCTCTCCTCATCTGAGTGTTGATCACATAGGTATCTTCACTATGTATTAGCATAAGCTGTATACTTCTGATTTGTGCACTTTCCTGTCTGTAAGCTATCAATACAAATTTTATGAAAACAGTAAAAATAAATATACTTTCTCTGTCCCTCCTGGTACAAAGTAAAGATGATATATTAGCAATGAGTGAAAAAGTTACTGCTTTTTGAAAACACTTGTGCCATGGAGGGAGCACTGTGAAGAAGAGTTTGGAAAAGTTTTCATTGCTGTATGTTTTTGCCATGCCCCCAATGACTTGTGTTTTACCTCTCTGCACACTCAAACACATGGGGACAGAATTTTTGTCCTGCACAAAAATCCTCAGCAAAATACTAGCAAATCGAATCTAGCAGAACATCAAAAAGTTAATTTACCGTAATCAAGTAGGCTTTTTCCTGGGATGCAAGGTTGGTTCAACATACCCAAATCAACGCGATTCATCACATAAACAGAATCAAAAGCGAAAAAAATATGATCATCTTAATAGATGCAGAAAAAGCTTTTGATAAAATCTAACTTCCCTTCATTGATAAAAACCCTTAACAGACTAGGCATTGAAGGAACATAACCTCAACATAGTAAGAGCCATTTATGACAAACCCACAGCCAATATCATATTGAATGTCCAAAATCTTGGACCATTCCACTTTAGAACTGGAAGAAGACAAGGATGCCCACTTTCACCACTCCTATTCAACATAGTACTGGAAGTTCTAGCCAGGGCAATCAGGGAAGAGAAAGAAATAAAAGGCACCCAAATAGGAAAAGAAGAAATAAAACTATCACTCTTTACTGATGATATGATTCTATACCGAGAAAATCCTAGAGACTCTACCAAAAGACTCCTAGAATTGAGAAATGACTTTAGTAAAGTTTCAGGATACAAAATTAATATTAAAAAATCTGTAGCATTTCTATATACCAACAACATCATGGCCAAGAGTAATATCATGAACACAATCCTACATATAATAGCCACAAAGAAAATGGAATACCTAACAATACAGCTAATCAAGGAGGTGAAATATCTCTAGAAGGAGAACTATCAAACACCTCTGAAAGAAATCAAAGGGAACACAAATAAATGAAAAAATATTTCATGCTCATGGATTGGAAGAATCAATATTATAAAAATGGCCATACTGGCCGGGTGCAGTGGCTCATGCCTGTAATCCCACCACTTTGGGAGGCCGAGGCAGGTGGATCACGAGGTCAGGAGATCGATACCATCCTGGTTAACTTGGTGAAATCCTGTCTCTACTAAAAAAAAAAAAAAAAAAAAAAAATGCAAAAAATTAGCCGGGTGTGGTGGTGGGTGCCTGTAGTCCCAGCTACTTGGGAGGCTGAGAACCTTTCCCTGACATTCTAGACAGACACACTGGAACTCTTCCCTGAAAACTCACACTGTATTTTGGATGCTCAACCAAAAGGCTGAGAATGCTGTCTCCCAGAAGACTGGTGATTTCTTGGGCACAAGGAGTATGTGCCTTTTTATCTCTTTATCCCAGTGCTTCAGACCAGCCAGAACACTAGAAATTTCACAAACATTTTCTGAATAAACAAATGGGTTTTAAATTTTAGCGAAAGATTGTATTGTATAATGGAAATTTGCTAAGAGAGTAAATTTTACCACACTTTTACCACATACACACACACAAACACACACACACACACAGACATAACTATGTTAGATGATGGCTATGTTAATTTGATTGACTGCAGTAATAGTATCATAACTATGTATATCAGAACCTAATATTGTGTACCTTAAATATACATAGTTTTTAAAAACTTTAAAAGAGAAAAATAAATAGTACTCTAAGGAAAAAAAATCTATGGAAAAATTATTTAGTAGCAGGAGAAGGTTAATTTTCCATAGTCACAGACTTCTATCATTTGTGTTAGCAGAAAAAATGCTACTAAGAGTCAGGAGTCCTTGGCTTTGCACCCACCTCTGCACTTCCTGGCTGTGTGATCTTTCACAGTCACTCTCCTTCTCTGGCTCTTTATTTCCTCTTTTGAAGGGGTTGAATTAGCTCAACTCTGGATTCCTTCTAGTTTTAACAGTATGTACTTACTTTCTGTATCGATACTCCTGATGTTAATGAAGCAGTAGTATTTACTGGGCACATACTACATTTGAAACCTTCCCAAAATACCTTTCATCCTGGTCCATATTGTCATTTTTACAGTAGAATTAGAATTAGAATTTTTCTGTCTTGAGATTAAAGTTTCCTCATTATCTGGCCCTAATCTACCATTGGACCATAAAATTCATTCAATTAAATTTAACATATATTTATGGCATTAGACACCCAGAAGTTAGAAATAAATGAAGACATCTCTATTGCTGCTTTAAAGTACCATATAGTCTAGTGAGAAAGACAAGACATGAACACAAATAAAGTAAAATACGACTTTGTGGGTTTCTGTAACCATCAACTTAATGTTAGTCAATAATTCTATCTTTGGCTGCATTAATAATGACTAAAAAGAAATGGATCTATCCAACCAAGACTAGGGTAATCTTCTTAGGCCAGATCATAGGCAGGCCCTACATTTAGCTCTACAATTCATGTTTTAAAAGGAAGCTTGACTGAGCAGAAGAGGTGGTTTTATTCATCTCTGCTAATGAGACTACCCTCCATAGTCTTCTAAACCAGTAACTTCTAATACCCTTGTCTCTTCCCTTTTCCTAACCCCTGCATCTAAGAGGTCATGAAATCCTGTCAGTTTTACTGCAGAAATATCTCTTCAATCCATTGTCTTCTTTTTCTATGCCCTAAGCACCCTACTTTATATCTCTGTCTCTTTCTCTCTCTTTCACTTACAATGTACATAACAGTGGGCAGGCCATTTTTTTTTTTTTTTTTTTTTTTAATGACAGGGTCTCACTTTGTCACCCAGGTTGGAGAACAGTGATGTAAACACAGTTCACTACAATTTTGACTTCCTGGGCTTAAGGGATCCTCCCACCTCAGTCCCCCAAGTAGCTGAGACTACAGGTGCATGCCAACACACCCAGCTAATTTTTGCATTTTCTGTAGAGATGGCATTTCACTATGTTGCCCAGGCTGGTCTTGAACTCCTGAGCTCAAGCAATCTGCCTGCCTCAGCCTCCCAATGTGGGGAGATTACAGGCATGAGTGACTGCTCCCAGCCATGGATAGGCTACTTTATCTTCTCAGTGCTTCAGTTTTCTCCTCTATAAATTGTAGATAAAAAATAGCATGTACCTCAGAGGGTTGCTATGGGAATTATACGAATGAAAACAGGTAAAGGGCAGTGAATGTTCAATAAAGGTTGGCTATATTTATTACGTACTGGGTATGTCAATGGGTCTTCAGCATCTATTCCTACTTCTTTCTATGGGATTTCCTGACTACAGAGGCTGGAAAATGAAAAACTACATTTCTCAGACTCCCTTGCAGCTAGGGTTCACAATGCAAACTGGGTTTCCACAGTTAGATGCCCTAACTGGATGTGAAAGCTGAAGTAAGAGAGAGGCCATCTTCCTGTTATCTTTCTACTGTTAACCAAGTTTATCCAGAATTGAATGTTGAGAGGCAGTTCTGTGGTAGTGGAGAATATAACTGCTTTCTAATCCTTTTCCCCTTCTCTCTAGATTTCAAGTATTGCAGTGTGTTCTTGACTTTGATCCAGCAGCTGCCTCCTAATTTCCACTCCTTCAATTCTTCAGCAATACTACAAACACTTAATTCCCTGAATTAAATTTCTTTCTTCTTAAACTACATAGGATAGTTTCTATTTCCCATATGCCCTCTGATTAAATCATATGGTGACCTGTGGTCCTACACATAAGTACAGGGCAGAGATATAAACCAAGTACTGCACTATAGGAATATAAATTGTAAGGTATTGCTTTTTGGCAAATCTGTGAACTCATTTCCCATACTAAATATGAAAGTCAACATCACCACCCTTTGTTATTAAGGACCTACACTTACAAATATACACTTTCTCTAGCCACATACCAGAGAGTGATTTACAGTATGTTCTAGAAAACAGACAATTTAGTCCTGACCCAGAGATCATCTGCTTTCAGAATTCTGGAAATCCTGAGCAGCCTTTTAGTCTTTGGATCTGTTACCACTTCAATTTCATAGCTGAAAATACTGACACAGAAAATGCCTCATGAATGTTTATGATTCACCACTTCTGGGAGTCTAGGACACCTGCTTGGCACAAGGCTTTGGTATAAACAAGGGTTTCAGGAAGTTTTTTATTCTACCTACACAGAAGCTAAAACTGTGTTAAGTTAGCTGCCCAGACCTGCCCTGTAGTCATCAGATTTTGTTATGAAGTAAAATGATTAATTTCCAGAACCTTTCATGTTGAGGGAAAAATAATTCACTTTCCATACTTAGCAGTTTAATCCAGGGTGGCTCCAAGCCAGCTGCCTTCTTAGGATGCTGCAATACTCATACCTGTCATCAGCAATTAGCGAAAGCAACCAAAAATACAAATCTCAGTTCTCAAACTCTGGATACTGACACTCATGATTGGTTCCCATGCATCACGATCAACTCATCTGCTCGTCCTGAGGTTCTTTTTACAGGATTTAAACCCCTCATATATTCTCAGTGTTTGTGATGCATTCTGTAGAATAAAAACCTGGCCAAATGCTGTGAAAACAAATTTTGTTGGTTGTGTTCTTTATACAGCAAGAAGTGGCCAAAGTTTGAAAAAAATTAGAAAACTATGCAACACTATCCTTGAACTAAATTTATAAAATTGCATTGGATTTAGCTTTCTCCTGTTCTACTCTAATCCTTCCATGTCTGTTTTTGATTTCAAAACCTCCCTGTCTCTTTCAAGATTTTACTCTCTCAATTATTCCTTTACTCTTTCATTTTATCTCCAACTTCTTCCTCTGTCCTAGCTCCTTCCCCTCAACAATTAAATATACTCAAGTCTTTCCTTTCTTAAAAGCCTGTAGCTGAGCACGGTGGCTGTAATCCCAGCACTTTGAGAGGCTGAGGCAGATGGATCACAAGGTCAGGAGTTCGAGACCAGCCTGGCCAACATGGTGAAACCCGGTCTCTACTAAAAATATAAAAATTAGCCTGGTGTGGTGGCATGCACCTGTAGTCCCAGCTACTCGGGATGCTGAGATAGGAGAACTGCTTGAACCCAGGAGGCAGAGGTTGCAATGAGCCAAGATCATGCCACTGCACTCCAGCCTGGGTGTCAGAGCGAGACTCTGCCTTAAAAAAAAAAAAAAATTCTGCAATCTACTCATCTGACAAAGGGCTAATATCCAGAATCTACAAAAAACTCAAACAAATTTACAAGAAAAAAACAAACAACCCCATCAACAAGTGGACGAAGGATATGAACAGACACTTCTCAAAAGAAGACATTTATGCAGCCAACAGACACATGAAAAAATGCTCATCATCACTGTTCATCAGAGAAATGCAAATCAAAATCACAATGAGATACCATCTCACACCAGTTAGGATGGCGATCATTAAAAAGTCAGGAAACAACAGGTGCTGGAGAGGATGTGGAGAAATAGGAACACTTTTACACTGTTGGTGGGACTGTAAACTAGTTCAACCATTGTGGAAGACAGTGTGGCGATTCCTCAGGGATCTAGAACTAGAAATACCATTTGACCCAGCCATCCCATTACTGGGTATATACCCAAAGGATTATAAATCATGCTGCTATAAAGACACATGCACACGTATGTTTATTGTGGCACTATTCACAATAGCTAAGACTTGGAACCAACCCAAACATTCAACAATGATAGACTGGATTAAGAAAATGTGGCACATATACATCATGGAATACTATGCAGCCATAAAAAATGATGAGTTCATGTCCTTTGTAGGGACATGGATGAAGCTGGAAACCATCATTCTCAGCAAACCATCGCAAGGACAAAAAACCAAACACCGCATGTTCTCACTTATAGGTGGGAACTGAACAATGAGAACACATGGACACAGGAAGGGGAACATCACACACCAGGGCCTGTTGTGAGGTGGGGGGAGGGGGGAAGGGATAGCATTAGGAGATATACCTAATGTAAATGATGAGTTAATGGGTGCAGCACACCAACATGGCACATGTATACATATGTAACAAACCTGCACGTTGTACACATGTACCCTAGAACTTAAAGTATAATAAAAAAAAAAGTTTGTAATACTATACTCCCTTCAGTTTTTCTTTCAAAGCAGCTCCTTATAACTTTATTTCTTAGATTGGAATTAGGTGATATATTACTAAGGCCCATAAGTTCTTCACAAGAAGATTAAGCTTCTGTTTGCATTTTCATGATCATCTTGAACAATAATATAAACACATTTTAGATCATCTGGAAGCCTGCCCTAAAACCAAGCAGTACCATAAGATTTCTTATCTCTTACCTTTGTATGTATGAATGCGTCAATACCAAATGGTACTGATTTAATTTTCTTGAGGCAAGAAGAAAAGAAAATTGATGGACATATAATAACCTTAAACAGTACCTTGGAATATTATACAAATGAGGAGAAGTGGTGGGAGGATGGAGTGAGTCATAACATAGCACATGAAAGAAGAAGTATATCAAACTCAAAATCACCTGCAGCCAGTATCATACTTCATGTGGAGAACTGTTATGTAGTTTTGGTAGAATAACATAAGCAATTACATTAAATTAATATTGTAAGTTTGATTTTAATTGGCTTTAAAATCTTCCTTCCTTCCTTCCTTCCTTCCTGTCTCTCTCTCTCTCTTTTTTGACAGTGTCTGGCTCTGTCACTTAGGCTGGAGTGCAGTGGTACAATTCTGGCTCACTGCAACCGCCTCAAGCCATCCTCCCACCTCAGCCTTTCCAGTAGCTGGGACTACAGGTGGACTCCAACACACCTTGCTAATTACTTGTATATTTTTGTAGAGATGGGGTTTCGCCATGTTGCTGGGCTCAAGCTATCCACCCTCAAGCAATCCATCCTGGGCTCAAACGATCCACCTATCTTGGCCTTCCAAAGTGCTGGGATTACAGGCATGAGCCACCACACCCGGTTTTGAATTTTCTTTATATTTATTTTATAAGCATATTTAGTTTTTATGGTTGTATTAGTGCTGCAAGTATAGATGTTTCATATGAAGTTTATGTTTATATATATATATATATTTAAGTAGTATAAACAAAAATTCTAAGCCAACCTGAGTTTACTCAAGGATTCTTTTCCTTTCTTATTTGAATTTTATTTTACAAACACTCATATAGAGCTTTCTATATATCAGATATTAAGTATTAACTCCTTGTAATAATCATATGACATAGGTATTGTTATTAGCTCCACTGTGCTGTGGAGAAGATTGAGGCACTTACAGAAATTAATAACCCATGATCACACAACAAGTAAGTGGTACAGTTGGGATTTAACATGCAATCTGGCTTGAGAATCCCCATCTTTAATCATATACAATGCTGCTTTCCTTTAGATAGATTCTGTATGTACTCTGTCAATGTTTGAAAAATACCACTTTAGGAAATATGGTCTACTCTTGATACATATTCACGAGGGCTCTGTTCTTAGCTTTCTTCCCTTTACACTTGACATGTTCTCCCAGGACAATATCATTGATTACTACAGTTCTAACTAGCAACCACACCTTGACTAGTTCCAGATCTCTAACTGTGGATTAGACCTGTATTCTGTTCTCAGGATGTATATAATCAACTGGACATTTTCATCTGCAACTTTCAGAGACACCTCATGTTCAACCTAGCTTAAATAAAAGCCAAGCTTTTCCTTTCCCTGATTCCACTCTTACTCTAATAAGCCTGCTTTTTCTACTGTATTAGCCCTCCTGTTTAATGGTCCCACTTCCTACTCAAAATGCTGACTGTTTAGTGAAGAAGAGAGATAAACAGTCATTACAGTGAGTACATGACAATCACAGGGATATGTCCAAAATGCCATTTAGCTCAGAAGGAAACATGACTCTGCCTGAGGTAGAAGGGTCAAGGAAGGCTTCACTAAGAAGACAATGTTTAAACTGATTCACAGTAATGCCTACCTGCATTTAGAAAAGGAATTTTCATCTTTGTCCATTAGCATATAGTTTAAGGGTATCATTTATGTGCACTATTTATATTGGTGGTAGAAAATAGAAATGTATGATAATTTTTCACTTTAGCTCCAAAATGAAATTTCTACTACTTTGTTCCCCTCCATTTCCCAGAAAAGCAGAAGTAGCAATTTTACAAGCTTTTTTTGCCATTTGAAATGAAATAAATGAAAGATAATATTTTCTGTACTCTTTTAAAAGATCAATTTATCTCTAAAACATTTTTCATACTCTAACATTTTATGGGAAAAATCCTATGTAGATTTTGGTCAATTATATCAGTTTTGACTGACTCTGAGGCAGCTGCAGTATGAAGTTCATTAGTGGTCATGGCTCCCCATATGGCTTTTGTGGGTTGACCATCACAGGCAATAGGTCCTTCTAGACTTGTGCAGGTACCACATTGGAATTCTAGCAGCACAACACAGATGAGAGATGGCAGTGATGATTAGCATGGAGAGCCATAGAATCAGGTCACAGTTGCCAGAGAGGCAACTTTTTTGCCTTTCTTTTTGAAGATGTTCATCCTGATAGCGTCTCCTTGAGAAATAATTTTATTGCATAAAAGAGATGTCCATCCAAACTGCTCAAGCTAAAACGATAATTTCCTTGTCAGGATACAGGGGTCATTTCTAGGAATCCAAGAAAAAGATGCAAATCCTGGCTTTGAAATAGTCTAGAAACAGCAACCACAAGGCCTAGGAATAAAGGGAGTTTTTCAGTTATGATCTGTGCCATTTGTCTCTCTCTTGGTTATACTGTCTCCTCTTGTTTCTTCCTGTGTCAGTTTCCCTCTTCCTTCTCTCTGCCAGCCCACTTTCTCTGTACACAGAGCCCCCATCCAGCAGCTGTATTTCCAGCCCTCGCCCCAGCTGTATGCCATCTTTGAGTTTAAGCACTAACAGAGAGAAATGCATCTCTAAGATGCAATTTCAAATCCTGAGGGGGTCTGATGAGTTCCTTTTGGTTCACATCTAGCTATGCACAGCGAAGTAAGATCATTTCTTAGAAACATGTATGTAGGGACCTACATTGGGGAAAGTTGGCAGATACCTTCAAATTGTCTCCTATGGGTATGTTTGTAAACACTGAAGTTTTGTTTCAAAGAGAGAATAGCCACAAAGCCTGACCTCATAAGATAAAATAAGTGAAGCGTTTTCTTTGCTTCCTAAGAATTATGCTGTTACTAATCAAAAAGACTGCCCTAATTACAGCCACCTGTGCCATTGAATAAACATAATTCTTCAGGATCAGGTTGTTATGAACTAATTTGATACATGTTACCTTTCACTTTTAGGGAAGGGGAACTCTGATTAATGCTAAGGTAAAATCATGGACAAAGACCAAAAGGGGCCACAAGAAAAAATGCTCAAGCTTGTCTTTACTCTAGTTCTTAAGTTAAAGCATCAAGAGGAACCCCCAAGATTCCCATATGAAGCAGCTCACTGGCCCTAGGATTTAAGGCTAAAAGTCATGTGGGAATAAAGAATATGGCTTTTTCTAGTGTTCTTCATGGGAAATCCCTCTGGCAGTTTAGTTGTTATTCTGTGACTGAGGCTAATGACCACGTATAATACTATTGACAAGTATGAGGAGTGTTTTCTTAACATTCTGAATATCTGAATTGCACTGAAATCCAATATAGTTAAAGAGCAGAATCTTCTGGTTAATCAAATATTGAGATAAGAATTACCAAATGTATACTGGTACCAAAACAGAGATATAGATCAATGGAACAGAACAGAGCCGTCAGAAATAATGCCACATATCTACAACCATCTGATCTTTGACAAACCTGACAAAAACAAGAAATGGGGAAAGGATTCCCTATTTAACAAATGGTGCTGGGAAAACTGGCTAGCCATATGTAGAAAGCTGAAACTGGATCCCTTCCTTACACCTTATACAAAAATCAATTCAAGATGGATTAAAGACTTAAATGTTAGACCTAAAACCATAAAAACCCTAGAAGAAAACCTAGGCAATACCATTCAGGACATAGGCATGGGCAAGGACTTCATGTCTAAAACACCAAAAGCAATGGCAACAAAAGCCAAAATTGACAAATGGGATCTAATTAAACTAAAGAGCTTCTGCACAGCAAAGGAAACTACCATCAGAGTGAACAGGCAACCTACAAAATGGGAGAAAATTTTCGCAACCTACTCATCTGACAAAGGGCTAATATCCAGAACCTACAATGAACTCCAACAAATTTACAAGAAAAAAACAAACAACCCCATCAAAAAGTGGGCGAAGGACATGAACAGACACTTCTCAAAAGAAGACATTTATGCAGCCAACAGACACATGAAAAAATGCTCACCATCACTGGCCATCAGAGAAATGCAAATCAAAACCACAATGAGATACCATCTCACACTAGTTAGAATGGCAATCATTAAAAAGTCAGGAAACAACAGGTGCTGGAGAGGATGTGGAGAAATAGGAACACTTTTACACTGTTGGTGGGACTGTAAACTAGTTCAACCCTTGTGGAAGTCAGTGTGGCGAGTCCTCAGGGATCTAGAACTAGAAATTCCATTCGACCCAGCCATCCCATTACTGGGTATATACCCAAAGGACTATAAATCATGCTGCTATAAAGACACATGCACACGTATGTTTATTGCGGCATTATTCACAATAGCAAAGACTTGGAACCAACCCAAATGTCCAACAATGATAGACTGGATTAAGAAAATGTGGCACATCTACACCATGGAATACTATGCAGCCATAAGAAATGATGAGTTCACGTCCTTTGTAGGGACATGGATGAAATTGGAAATCATCATTCTCAGTAAACTATCGCAAGAACAAAAAACCAAACACCGCATATTCTCACTCATAGGTGGGAATTGAACAATGAGAACACATGGACACAGGAAGGGGAACATCACACTTCAGGGACTGTTGTGGGTTGGGGGGAGGGGGGAGGGATAACATTGGGAGATATACCTAATGCTAGATGACGAGTTGGTGGGTGCAGTGCACCAGCATGGCACATGTATACATATGTAACTTACTGCACATTGGGCACATGTACCATAAAACCTAAAGTATAATAATAATAATAATAATAATAATTACAATAAAAGAAAAAAATAAATAAATAAATAAATAAATAAATAAAAAAAAAAAAAAAAAAAGAATTACCAAATGTAGAATAATAGGTCTTTTCGATTAGATAATTATGCAGTTCAGTTACCTTTAGACTCTACTCTGAGGTGCCATAGAAGCAATAGAGAGAGGCTCTATTCCTTGCTGTACCCTACATTCATCTCTACTGTCATCTGTTCTACATGTAGACATTTCAAATAATGTGCCATTTGAACAAATGGTTCCATGACATTATAGATATATGAAATACATATGCGTGCCTATGAAAACTGCTGATGTACTTCAGTCTTCTCAAGAGAAAACTGAGAGCCCCATAAAAGTTAAATTTCCAACACTGATCAAAACATATAGAATAAAAAATAAAGAACACACTAAATATGATTATTTTTTCAATAATAATTCAAAAGGTACCTTTAGGACTTATTGTCCTGGAGTTATAGACCTCCTAGATTACAGTCCAGATATGGAGTAGACAGAGTTAGTTTATTTCTTTATGCATTTAACAAACATTTATTAACCACTCCCCATGTATCAGATATTTTACTAGGCACTAGAGGTTCAACAGTGAGCAAAACAAGATAAACTCTCTGTCTTCACTGAACTTCTCTTCTAATGAGAGAGACAGAAAAACATGTTAGACAAGTGAAATATATATTGATAGGGTTCAATATAAAAAGTCAGAATACAAAGCAGAGAAGTGGGATATAAAGTATATGTATACTGTGGAGGCAGAAGAGTTCTCATGCGGAAGCTAACTTTTTAATAAAGTTTGAAGAAAGGTGGTTATGCAGATACTTTCAGAAATAACATTCTTGGCTAGAGAACAGCAAGGAGCTGAGATGGAAGTGTGCCCGGTGTGTTAGAGGAACACTAGAAAGCCAGTAGGAATAGAACAGAAACAGCAGAGGAAGAGTAGCTAGAAACGAAGTCAGAGACTAAATGGGAAACGGGGGAGAAATATATAGGAGTTAGAGGCCAATATTAAGGACTTTGGCTTTTACTCTGGGTGGGATAGGAGAAGTTTAGAGTAGAAGAATAAGATAATCTAACTTACATTTATGTTGACAACAGATTGAAGGGAGAAAGAACATAACCAAGGTGACCATTAGGAGTCAGTTGCATTAACCCAGGTAATGAATGATAGTCATATGGACTAGGATAGAAAAATGAGGATGCTAAGAAATAGTCAAGCCCTGGATATAAATCTAAGCTGTAGCTGATCAAATTTGCTTATGGATCAGATGTGAAGATGAGAGAAAGGGACAAGTTAAGGATGACATCAAGTTTTTTGGCCTGAGCAACTGGAAAAATGGAATTGTCACTGAGGTAGGAAAGATTATAGAAGTTTTTGGTTGTAGAAAGTAGAAGATCAAAAGGTCAATTTTGGACATGCTATGTTTAAGATACTTACTAGACATTTAAGTAGAGAAGTCAAATGGGAAGTAGAACACCAATATGGAGTTCTTCAGAGAGTTGTTCCAGTGTCCAGATTTCAGATAGCAATGGGAATTATTAGCATAGAGCTGGGATTTAAAATTATGACACTGCATGAGATCAGCAAAGGAGTAGGTAGAGATAAAAAAGAGAGGACTTGCCTGGGCACGGTGGCTCACGCCTGTAATCCCAGCACTTCGGGAGGCTGAGGCAGGTGGATCACGAGGTCAGGAGATCGAGACGATCCCAGCTAACACAGTGAAACCCCGTCTCTACTAAAAATAGAAAAAATCAGCTGGGCATGGTGATGGGCGCCTGTACTCCCAGTTACTTGGGAGGCTGAGGCAGGAGAATGGCATGAACCCAGGAGGCAGGGCTTGCAGTGAGCTGAGATGGCACCACTGCACTCCAGCCTGGGTGACAGAGCGAGACTCTGTCTCAAAAAAAAAAAAAGAGGAATAAGCCAAGGGACACTCCAAATTAGAGTTTTTAACAATGAAGGTGAACCTCCTTCCCTCCCCATTCCAAAACACACAGAATTGACAAGGAGAAACCAGGAGGAAAATCATCCAAGTACGAATCATATAAGCCAAGCAAATCAAGTACTTCTAGGAGAAAGGAGTGTTCAACTATGACAAATGCTGCTGATGGAGAAATAAGGCGAAAATTGAAACTTGAGAAGTGACAATGGAGATCATTTGCAGCACTGAGAATAAAAATTTTGGTGAGTGGTGGGGATGAATGCCTGATAGAGTGGGTTCAAAGGAGAATGGAAGAAGAGCAATTGGAGACATAAAGCACAGTTTTCCAATGAGCTTTGTTATAAAGCAAGATTGTTTAATTGTTTTAAGATGGGAGAAATAGCAGTGTGAGTTTTCTCCTAAGGGATTGATTCAATAGAGAGAAAAATGTTGATAATGCCAAATAGGAAGAGGAATTGCTGAATTAATGTCACCTGGAATATGAAAACGAAGAAGGCATTGGCCAGAAATATGGGAAATTCATCTACAGTTCCAGGAAAGAAATTCAGATGCAGATACATGGGCAGATGACTCTCTCTTGATTAAATAAAGTTGTTTGAGAAAAGTAGAAAGGAAGCTCAGCAGCTGACAATGAGAATGAGGAGAGCGTTGCTGAAAGTTTAAGGTAAGAGGAGAAAGAAAAAGTAGTCCTTGAGGGGAGAGTGAATTTACAAAGGAAATGTAGTATGATTTTTAGGTAGTATTAACTGAGACTCAGAAAGGGTAAATATTTTGACCAAGGTTATTTATCTAGCAATAGAATAAGGAATGAAACTCAGATCTCATGGCTGGGCGTGGTGGCTCACACCTGTGATCCCAGCACTTTGGGAGGCTGAGGCAGGTGGATCACTTGAGGTTAGGAGTTTGAGACCAGCCTGGCCAACATGGAGAAACTCCATCTCTACTAAAAATACCAAAATTAGCTGGGCGTGGTGGCAGGCGCCTGTAATCCCAGCTACTCCGGAGGCTGAGGCAAGAGAATCCCTTGAACCTGGGAGGCAGAGGTTGCAGTGAGCCAAGATCGTGCCACTGCACTCCAGCCTGGGTGACATAGCAAGGCTCTCTCTCTCAAAAACAAAACAAAACAAAAAACCAAAACCAAAAACTCAGATCTCTCAACTCATGGCTCTTTCACCAAATTGTTTTCCTCTATACTGTGTAGCATAGTAGATGTTTATTTAGGGAGTTTCCAGGAGAAATGCAAAATTGATACTCAAGTAAAATTAAAGTTTATTTAACTCCTGTGCCAGTCATCAATTTAATACATATATATATAGTGTCTATTTCATAGCTTTAAATTATGGAATTACTTGCCAAGTGAAATAGAGAAAAAAGGCAGTAATACAACAATTCAACCAAATCCTGCCTCTGCCCCATCCCCAATTCCCCAGTGCACATAAACAATGCTTTTGCCCTAAACATAGAGCTTATTTAGTTAAAAAATACTGGGTTTACAATTGGGGGAAATTTATCCTGAATTATCCAAATAATGACCTTAGTTCTCTACCAGCTGAATGTCTTAGAAAAATACTTGACCACCGCAAACAAACAAACAAACAAACACTGTTAAAATCAACTGTGCCTTATATTTCTTGGGGGAGGGGTGGGGTTTCTAACACTAACTTTTTAATGAGTATCTACTATTGTATAAATAGTAGTGGCAGTGGAGCTCTTATTTTACATTAAATGTCAAGTATATCCAATAAGAGGATTAGAATTGCAAATAATGAATTTGACTTCTGTCTTGCCTAATTGTCTTTAATTTATTATGTTGAAATCTCCTATATTGAGGACTCCCATTATGGAGAAGCAGTGCATCCTGCTAATTAAATTGAGTAAATTGCAAAAGTAACATTTATCATTTGCATCAAGAAGGTAGAGGTCTCCTATCCTTACTGATAGTAAATAAAATAGGGGTCTATTCCACATAATCACTTTACATTCCTCACTTCTGTGCCTGCCTTTCTGGCTGCGACTTGATGATTAGAGATTCAGGAGGACCAAAGGGTAAGAGCCTTACTTGTGCTTGCTGAAGCTTGTCATGTAAGAGATACAAAGATTTCACTGAAACACAAGATACAGGAGGAAACAATTTGCCATGTGAAAAAGAAGTCATTAGAAAGCAAAGAGAGTGATGTGAGTTTGTTAGAGAAACAATATTGGCAAAGAAATGGCCCAGGATGAAAAAGATGTAATTATCAGTGATAATTTAATTTATAATTATTTATTCTAATTGCTATAATAGCTTTCATTTAAGCAAGGAAAAAAACTAACTTGCCTCCAGGAAAATATAATATTATTTTAGGTAAGTACTAGAATATGTTTCTAGCTTCTAAATACCAGCATGGTTTAAATGTCAGATTTATTTTTTGTGAGAAAATTTAAATGAATGTTGCCTATCATTAACATTCAAAAGGTAAACTGATGTGTTGCAAGATCTTACCTACTTTTACCTTATTTCAAAGAAGATTGTGTAAATAAAATATTTTTTAAATGTAGGTTTTAAAAATCAAGAAATAAAATAAATGTAACTATAATGAAAAAGAATACAAGTTAATATCTTTTAAATTACATTTCCAGCACAGATTATACACTTGAATGACTATAAACAGCTTTAAGCTATTCAAAATTAGGTCTACTCTGATATTGAGAGTTTTTGATATATTTATCAGAACTCAAGTAAATCTGTGGGTGATGTCCACAAGCAAACGGCAAAAACTAGATATGACTGTGTTTTCATTTCAATGTAATAGTCTCATATGAATGTACATATAAATATAGTATTTTTAATATAATACACTGTAAGAATCTAGACAGTATATTTAAGTTCATTAACAAAGGGTAAATATAGGAATGTTTTATTACTTTCCCAGACTCAAAAAACATTGCTTTGATTTCCACAGCCCTAAAAATTCCATAGTCATTGATTAGATAGAGTAATGGACACACATTATGATCTATAGTGTTAATTTACTGGCCAAGAATCTAAGCTATTGTAATAAATACGCAAGTGGACATGAAATGGTTAACCATGCAAACCTCAGGGGTCAATTTTTAGACCATTTGAAATACAGCTTCTAGGAGAAAGGGGAAAGAGGGAGACAGTGAGGAATAGGAAACGACTATGGCGGTTACTATGCAATTAAGGTTAAGAAGAGAATACAGATATCTTGAAATTTGGCTTTAGGTGGTTGGCAGACTCTCTTACTAGTTAAGGGTTTATTCCCACACGTGCCTTTAACAAAATTACAAATCACTACAAGCTATGGGCCTTATGAGTTACACTCAAATAGTTGCAAATTAATTTTGAAAATGTCAAGGTCCTACTGTATATACTTTCTGCTTCAGCAAAAGATTAAATTGGGTTGTCTATTCCTCAGTATATTTAATTCTTCTTAACTAATCCTTTGCTTTACTTTATAAGCTCTAGAGCCAAAACAATAGTCTCAGGCATCACTATGGAGAGGCACCACACCCTCAGTATTAGAATCTTTTTGAATTATATAATTATTTAATTGAATTAATTTATGGAATAATTTATAATTATTTCACAGGTGTGAGATCCAGAATGTATTACCTGCTTTTAGAACCACCTGGGCCACAGGCTTAATTCTGAAGTGTGAACTTATGTAATGTTTTGTGTGCTAAAGATGGCAAATAGCTATCAACTTAGTGTAATTATATAATTGGTAAAGATATAAGATTGCCAAATGCATTTATTTTTACTGTGCTTTAAAAGACTGAGATATATTGCTAATTTTCATAGCTTTTATGCTAAAAGCAAACAAACAAAACAACAATAAGAACTTGTGAAGAGAAGTGTAGTAGTTTCAAGTCCTGGCTCTAAGGCCAGACTTCCTAGTTGGAGTCCTGGGTCTTCTTCCTACAAGCTGTGTGCCTGAACAGATCACCTTACATCCTTATTTCTCAGATTCCTCACCTGAAAGAAGGAGATAATAACCTCATAGGATTCTTGTGAGAATCGAATGTGGTAATACATGTAAAACAGAACAGTATCTTATACCAGAGAAAGCATTTGATAAAAGTAATCCAACCCAGTTTTGAAAAAATATACAAACAAATAGAAAAATTTCCATCTTTATAATCTGTTACTGGGGATTGTTACACAGAGTTAGCAGTCTTAGGGAGTCTTGGAGTTTGTTATTAACATAAAATACAACATTTGTATGAGAAAAACCCATTACAGTTAGCCTTTCAGCTTTGTTCAGCAAATATTTATTGAGCATATACCATGTGTCACACTGTGTCTTAGGTATTACAGATACATAAAGCACTAATATAGAAATACATGTCATATATTGTATATTAAACAAACATACACAATATGCATATGTGGCAAATGTGCCTATGAGGATAATAAGTTATCACCTGTCCTATTCACCGAGTGCTTAGTTTGTATATGGTTCTCTATTAGGATTTTCCGTCTGCATTATTTTGTTTATGTCTCTTACTTTTGAGGAATTTATATGATCCCCATTTTCACTATGAAGAAAAATGAGGCTCAGAAAGGCTAAACAACTTTCCCAAGGTCAGCAGAGTAAGTGACAGAGTTGGAATTCAGAGGTCAGTCTGACTCCAGAGCTAGGGTTCTTCTGCTTTTTGATACTGCTTTGGTTCTTACTGACTGAATGACAGTGAATTTATATATTTCAAACAATTTAAATTGGGTTCTACTGAGCGGAGACTGCATTGTTTACATTCTGAAACTTTTCAAAGCTAGAAAGTCATCACTTAACAAAGAACTACTTTGTGGCCTAAAGTGGTACTGAAAGTGTTAAAGAGGTGAGCTGGGACCCAGAGGTGGGATCCAAGATCGCCACTCAATGCATAATGGTAGGGACAACCCACTGTGTTGTAAAGCAAACTGTCTTTAAACAGAGGCTGAGATGAATAGATGAAGGCTTTCAGAGACTGGGGGCAAAGGTAAGGAGACCTTAGATAATTTGTGTTGATCAGAAACAGGGATCCTGATGCCTTCTCTTGATCTCAGGGTTGCTTAAAGGAGATGGCTTGATTAAGGGGCGTTTAGGGCTTCTTAGAAAGCTTCCCTGACTTCACACACACATATACACACTCATACATGCACACTCCCTTTCCTCATCAGACTTTGATGCCTAAAGGTCCTTTAATATAACTACCACCCCCTTCTCTTTTGTTCCTACTTTTGTATTTGCCTTATTTTCTCTCCTACTCACTTCCTATAACCACCTGTAGAAAAGCTGGTATCAGAACAACTGCACTGAGTACTGATCACCATGTCCGTTGCCCCTATTGACTTGGTTAATACAAAGAACAAAGCTAACATCGGCGGAGGAGCCAAGATGGCCGAATAGGAACAGCTCCGGTCTACAGCTCCCAGCGTGAGCAACGCAGAAGATGGGTGATTTCTGCATTTCCATCTGAGGTACTGGGTTCATCTCACTAGGGAGTGCCAGACAGTGGGAGCAGGACAGAGGGTGCAGCGCACCATGTGCCAGCCAAAGCAGGGCGAGGCATTGCCTCACTCGGGAAGCGAAGGGGTCAGGGAGTTCCCTTTCCTGGTCAAGGAAAGGGGTGACAGACGGCACCTGGAAAATAGGGCCACTCCCACCCGAATATTGCGCTTTTCCGACAGGCTTAGGAAACAGTGCACCAGGAGATTATATCCCGCACGTGGCTGAGACGGTCCTACGCCTATGGAGTCTCGCTGATTGCTAGCACAGCAGTCTGAGATCAAACTGCAAGGCGGCAGCGAGGCTGGGGGAGGGGCGCCTGCCATTGCCCAGGCTCGCTTAGGTAAAGAAAGCAGCCCTGAGGCTCGAACTGGGTGGAGCCCACCACAGCTCAAGGAGGCTTGCCTGCCTCGGTAGGCTCCACCTCTGGGGGCAGGGCACAGACAAACAAAAAGACAGCAGTAACCTCTGCAGACTTAAATGTCCCTGTCTGACAGATTTGAGGAGAGCAGTGGGTCTCCCAGCACGCAGCTGGAGATCTGTGAATGGGCAGACTGCCTCCTCAAGTGGGTCCCTGACCCCTGACCCCCGAGCAGCCTAACTGGGAGGCACCCCCCAGCAGGGGCAGACTGACACCTCACACGGCCGGCTGGGTACTCCAACAGACCTGCAGCTGAGGGTCCTGTCTGTTAGAAGGAAAACTAACAAACAGAAAGGACATCCACACCAAAAACCCATCTGTACAACACCATCATCAAAGACAAAAAGTAGATAAAACCACAAAGATGGGAAAAAACAGAGCAGAAAAACTGGAAACTCTAAAAAGCAGAGCGCCTTTCCTCCTCCAAAGAAACGCAGTTCCTCACCAGCAACGGAACAAAGCTGGACGGAGAATGACTTTGACGAGTTGAGAGAAGAAGGCTCCAGATGATGAAACTACTCCGAGCTACATGAGGAAATTCAAACCAAAGGCAAAGAAGTTGAAAACTTTGAAAAAACTTTAGACGAATGTATAACTAGAATAACCAATACAGAGAAGTGCTTAAAGGAGCTGATGGAGCTGAAAGCCAAGGCTTGAGAACTATGTGAAGAATGCAGAAGCCTCAGGAGCTGATGCGACCAACTGGAAGAAAGGGTATCAGTGATAGAAGATGAAATGAAGCAAGAAGGGAAGTTTAGAGAAAAAAGAATAAAAATAAATGAACAAAGCCTCCAAGAAATGTGGGACTATGTGAAAAGACCAAATCTACATCTGATTGGTGTACCTGAAAGTGATGGGGAGAATGGAACCAAGTTGGAAAACACTCTGCAGGATATTATCCAGGAGAACTTCCCCAATCTAGCAAGGCAGGCCAACATTCAGATTCAGGAAATACAGAGAACGCCACAAAGATACTCCTCAAGAAGAGCAACTCCAAGACACATAATTGTCAGATTGACCAAAGTTGAAATGAAGGAAAAAATGTTAAGGGCAGCCAGAGAGAAAGGTCAGGTTACCCACAAAGGGAAGCCCATCAGACTAACAGCGGATCTCTCAGCAGAATCTCTACAAGCCAGAAGTGAGTGGGGGCCAATATTCAACATTCTTAAAGAAAAGAATTTCAACCCAGAATTTCATATCCAGCCAAACTAAGCTTCATAAGTGAAGGAGAAATAAAATACTTTACAGACAAGCAAATGCTGAGAGATTTTGTCACCACCAGGCCTGCCCTAAAAGAGCTCCTGAAGGAAGCACTAAACATGGAAAAGTACAACTGGTACCAGCTGCTGCAAAATCATGCCAAAATGTAAAGACCATCGAGACTAGGAAGAAACTGCATCAACTAACGAGCAAAAGAACCAGCTAACATCATAATGACAGGATCAAATTCACACATAACAATACAAACCTTAAATGTAAATGAACTAAATGCTCCAATTAAAAGACACAGACTGGCAAATTGGATAAAGACTCAAGACCCATCAGTGTGCTGTATTCAGGAAACCAATCTCATGTGGAGAGACACACATAGGCTCAAAATAAAAGGATGGAGGAAGATCTACCAAGCAAATGGAAAACAAAAAAAGGCAGGGGTTGCAATCCTAGTCTCTGATAAAACAGACTTTAAACCAACAAAGATCAAAAGAGACAAAGAAGGCCATTACATAATGGTAAAGGGATCAATTCAACAAGAAGAGCTAACTATCCTAAATATATATGCACCCAATACAGGAGCACCCAGATTCATAAAGCAAGTCCTGAGTGACCTACAAAGAGACTTAGACTTCCATACAATAATAATGGGAGACTTTAACACCCCACTGTCAACATTAGACAGATCAACAAGACAGAAAGTTAACAAGGATACCCAGGAATTGAACTCAGCTCTGCACCAAGCGGACCTAATAGACATCTACAGAACTCTCCACCCCAAATCAACAGAATATACATTTTTTTCACCACAACACCACACCTATTCCAAAATTGACCACATAGTTGGAAGTAAAACACTCCTCAGCAAATGTGAAAGAACAGAAATTATAACAAACTGTCTCTCAGACCACAGTGCAATCAAACTAGAACTGAGGATTAAGAAACTCACTCAAAACCACTCAACTACATGGAAACTGAACAACTTGCTCCTGAATGACTATTGGGTACATAACGAAATGAAGGCAGAAATAAAGATGTTCTTTGAAACCAATGAGAACAAAGACATAACGTACCAGAATCTCTGGGACACATTCAAAGCAGTGTGTAGAGGGAAATCTATAGCACTAAATGCCCACAAGAGAAAGCAGGAAAGATCCAAAATTGACACCCTAACATCACAATTAAAAGAACTAGAAGAGCAAGAGCAAACACATTCAAAAGCTAACAGAAGGCAAGAAATAACTAAAATCAGAGCAGAACTGAAGGAAATAGAGACACAAAAAACCCTTCAAAAAATTAATGAATCCAGGAGCTGGTTTTTTGAAAGGATCAACAAAATTGATAGACCACTAGCAAGACTAATAAAGAAAAAAAAGAGAGAAGAATCAAATAGACGCAATAAAAAATGATAAAGGGGATATCACCACTGATTCCACAGAAATACAAACTACCATCAGAGAATACTACAAACACCTCTACACAAATAAACTAGAAAATCTAGAAGAAATGGATAAATTCCTCGACACATACACTTTCCCAAGACTAAACCAGGAAGAAGTTGAATCTCTGAATAGACCAATAACAGGAGCTGAAATTGTGGCAATAATCAATAGCTTACCAACCAAAAAGAGTCCAGGACCAGATGGATTCACAGCTGAATTCTACCAGAGGTACAAGGAGGAACTGGTACCATTCCTTCTGAAAGTATTCCAATCAATAGAAAAAGAAGGAATCCTCCCTAACTCATTTTATGAGGCCAGCATCATCCTGATACCAAAGCCGGGCAGAGACACAACCAAAAAAGAGAATTTTAGACCAATATCTTTGATGAACATTGATGCAAAAATCCTCAATAAAATACTGGCAAACCGAATCCAGCAGCACATCAAAAAGCTTATCCACCATGATCAAGTGGGCTTCATCCCTGTGATGCAAGGCTGGTTCAATATACACAAATCAATAAATGTAATCCAGCATATAAACAGAACCAAAGACAAAAACCACATGATTATCTCAATAGATGCAGAAAAGGCCTTTGACAAAATTCAACAACCTTCATGCTAAAAACTCTCAATAACATTATTTTGAGATGGGATGTATCTCAAAATAATAAGAGCTATCTATGACAAACCCACAGCCAATATCATACTGAATGGGCAAAAACTGGAAGCATTCCCTTTGAAAACTGGCACAATACAGAGATGCCCTCTCTCACCACTCCTATTCAACATAGTGTTGGAAGTTCTGGCCAGGGCAATTAGGCAGGAGAAGGAAATAAAGGGTATTCAATTAGGAAAAGAGGAAGTCAAATTGTCCCTGTTTGCAGATGACATGATTGTATATCTAGAAAACCCCATCGTCTCAGCCCAAAATCTCCTTAAGCTGATAAGCAACTTCAGCAAAGTCTCAGGACACAAAATCAATGTACAAAAATCACAAGCATTCTTTTACACCAATAACAGACAAACAGAGAGCCAAATCATGAGTGAACTCCCATTCACAATTGCTTCAAAGAGAATAAAGTACTTAGGAATCCAATTTACAAGGGACGTGAAAGACCTCTTCAAGGAGAACTACAAACCACTGCTCAATGAAATAAAAGAGCATACAAACAAATGGAAGAACATCCCATGCTCATGGGTAGGAAGAATCAATATCGTGAAAATGGCAATACTGCCCAAGGTAATTTATAGATTCAATGCCATCCCAATCAAGCTACCAATGACTTTCTTCACAGAATTGGAAAAAACTACTTTCAAGTTCATATGGAACCAAAAAAGAGCCTGCATCGCCAAGTCAATCCTAAGCCAAAAGAACAAAGCTGGAGGCATCACGCTACCTGACTTCAAACTATACTACAAGGCTACAGTAACCAAAACAGCATGGTACTGGTACCAAAACAGAGATATAGACCAATGGAACAGAACAGAGCCCTCAGAAATAATGCTGCATATCTACAACTATCTGATCTTTGACAAACCCGAGAAAAACAAGCAATGGGGAAAGGATTCCCTATTTAATAAATGGTGCTGGGAAAACTGGCTAGCCATATGTAGAAAGCTGAAACTGGATCCCTTCCTTACACCTTATACAAAAATTAATTGAAGATGGATTAAAGACTTAAATGTGAGACCTAAAACCCTAAAAACCCTAGAAGAAAACCTAGGCATTACCATTCAAGACATAGGCATGGGCAAGGACTTCATGTCCAAAACACCAAAAGCAATGGCAACAAAAGCCAAAATTGACAAATGGGATCTAATTAAACTAAAGAGCTTCCGCACAGCAAAAGAAACTACCATCAGAATGAACAGGCAACCTACAAAATGGGAGAAAATTTTTGCAACCTACTCATCTGACAAAGGGCTAATATCCAGAATCTACAATGAACTCAAACAAATTTTCAAGAAAAAAACAAACAACCCCATCAAAAAGTGGGCAAAGGATATGAACAGACACTTCTCAAAAGAAGACATTTATGCAGCCAACAGACACATGAAAAAATGCTCGTCATCACTGTTCATCAGAGAAATGCAAATCAAAACCACAATGAGATGCCATCTCACACCACTTAGAATGGCGATCATTAAAAAGTCAGGAAACAAAAGGTGCTGGAGAGGATGTGGAGAAATAGGAACACTTTTACACTGTTGGTGGGACTGTAAACTAGTTCAACCATTGTGGAAGTCAGTGTAGCGATTCCTCGGGGATCTAGAACTAGAAATACCATTTGACCCAGCCATCCCATTACTGGGTATATACCCAAAGGACTATAAATCATGCTGCTATAAAGACACATGCACACGTATGTTTATTGTGGCACTATTCACAATAGCAAAGACTTGGAACCAACCCAAATGTCCAACAATGATAGACTGGATTAAGAAAATGTGGCACACATACCCCATGGAATACTATGCAGCCATAAAAAATGATGAGTTCATGTCCTTTGTAGGGACATGGATGAAACTAGAAATCATCATTCTCAATATACTATCGCAAGGACAAAAAACCAAACACCGCATGTTCTCACTCATAGATGGGAATTGAACAATGAGAACACATGGACACAGGAAGGGGAACATCACACTCTGGGGACTGTCGTGGGGTGGGGGGACGGGGGAGGGATAGCATTAGGAGATATACCTAATGCTAAATGGCAAGTTAACGGGTGCAGCACACCAACATGGCACATGTATACATATGTAACTAACCTGCACATTGTGCACATGTACCCTAAAACTTAAAGTATAATAATAATTAAAAAAAAAAAAAAAGCTAACATCTGTGTCCACCAACTATAAGTAAAGGACATAATTATTACAGAATTTAGGCCAGAAAATGGTTATATGGAAGTAATCATACAGAGATTCAAATAAAATTTTTGCTGACTGTAAATGTCTTTTCTTTTCTTGGGAGAAAGACTCTGAAGGTTGTAATAAAAAATTCTGTAACCTAACAAGTCACTCTATTACCCAACAACTCTGTGTGCCTCTGCTAGACTAATCTTCCAAACCTGCCACTTCTATTGGTTAGTCTCCCATTCATTTCCATCAGGATCTAGTTCAGCCTTCTTGGTCTGTCATTTAATGCTGTCCCTTTTCAGGCCCCACATGTTTTTCCACATCACATCCGATTACCCCACAGAACTATGCACCCCTCTCCACCCACTCCCCATAACCCAGTCCATCAGGGGACTGGATCCCTTGATCCTTTAGCTTACCAGCCGTGTTCCTTTTCCATATCTTTGCAGTCTGTAGAATAGGTGGCTTCTATTCTCTAGTCACATTTATCCAAATCTATGAGATTTTGTTGCATAGTACAGCATACATGAAGTTATATATGAGTTGTACATGAAACCCAGCACTGCTACTTAATGGCTGGGTAATCTAGAGTAGATTACTTTTGCCAAGTCTCAGTGTCCTAATGTGTACCATAAAGAGAATACAAGTAACTATCTCACAGGCATGCTTTGAGATTAAATGAAAAAATGCATGCAATCTGCTTAGCCCAGTGCTTGACATATATAGTAAGGAGTTAATAAAAGTAACTTAAAAATAATTAAATACCACAGTTTCAATCTTACTTTCTAGGCTGATCATTCTTGTTTTGATTATATCACCCTCCTCTTTACTTATAATATGGCTTGCAATTGTATCATTTATGTAATTTCTTAGGATATTTACCATTTTGTAATATAATATTTTTATGGATACAACTGCTGAACTTTTGATGAAGAAGAAACTATAAAAGAGATGCTTTCTAAGGCCACAGAGAAAGTACACTTCGAAGGACATGTTATTTATTTTCACTAATTGAGTGGTTAATTGATGGCTTCATTCATTCAATTAATGAAGAGATATACATTGAATATCTAATATATTTCAGACACCAGAATGAGTCAGAAAGATTCTGATTTAAAGGAGAGAATAAGAAGTACATAAATTACTATGACACAACGTAAAAAGTCGTAAGTGTCTATATAGGTAAAGTACATTAATGGTTCAGAAGATAGAAATATAGCAACTGGAAGCTTTATAGAGGAGGAAGACTTGAGCTGTCCTGGAAGGGCAGGTTGTATGAGTTGATTGGAAAATAAGAGGTGAGACAGGGATAGCCGAATGGCAGAGGGCATATTCCAAATCAAGGCACATGCATGAGCATAGAGTTGTGGTTGGAGAGAACAAGTACCTGCGGTGAATAGCAAGAGAACAGCAGTTCAGATGGGGGGCATCCAAAAGCTCTTTTCAAAATTTGCTTGGCCCCCTTGGGCTTTCTTTTAATTAGCACAACTGTGACCTTGAAGGCTTTAGCAAATGTCTTTGCTTTCCAGCTGTTTTTATTGATTTTTTTTTCATTGTAGGACTTTAGAGTAGTTCCTCCCTGCATTCATTGTTCAACAAATTACACTCATGCGGCTGTCATACCACCCTACCTGTTTCTTTGAGAAGTGACTTCCCTCTAAGAGAGAGGTTCCTGTTGACACAAAATCACAGAATGTTAGATGAGACCTAGGAGGGCTTTGTACTCATAGTGGTTTTAAATGGAGAAAGATCTCTGCAGAAAAATTTATACTAGTAGCTAAGATGGACTGCCAAATTCCTGTTCTTCACTAGGAGAAGTCCTATAGGTTCTATAAAGGACATCCAGAACCCAAATTAATAATTACAACATTGATAATAATTACCAGCTCAGCTCAGCTCTGTCCCAGATTCCAAAACTCACAAGTAGGACATTCAAAACAGAGTCTTGAAGCTCCCGAAGATGTTTTATTAAATCATTTCAAAATGAATAATATTCAATATGGTTTGTGATATTTGGAAGGCAGAGAGGACATACTAACTTTCCCTTCATGGGTGGCCTTCTCTTCCCTTACATTAAAATCTAAGGCACTGACAGTTGAATTGCTTAATAAACAAACTCAACATCCAAAAGACCCTCAGCTGAGCAATATCCTCAGACTCTTCTTGTGAATTCCTGAAGTTCCCTTGACATGCTCAGTTCATTAAAAGCCCTTCACCTGGTGGGCAGAAACTGTCTCTGGCTTATGATGAATGAAAAAGAACAGAATACTAAATTTAAGAATTTAAGAAGTCCAGCTTATATTCCCATTATTGGCAGATAACAAAATTGAGGCTCAAAAGAGGTTGGATGCACTAGGTCACTTAGCTGCATAGTGCAAAAGCTGAGACCAAGTCCTAAACACATATTCTTTCTCATTTCTAGACTTCCAGTCCAATGCCTGCTCACTTCTCACTTTCTTCTCTAATCTCACTATCTCCATCTATTCTTTTTTTTTTTTTTTTTTTTTTTTTGTAGCTGGGATTACAGGTGCCCGCCACCACGCCCGGCTAATTTTTGTGATTTTTAGTAGAGATAGGGTTTCACCATGTTGACCAGGCTGGTCTCAAACTCCTGACCTCAGGTGATCCACCCGCCTCGGCCTCCCAAAGGGCTGGGATTACAGGCGTGAGCCACTACTCCTGGCCCACCATCTTCATCTATTCTAAAAACAAAAACAGAAAAACAACAACAAAAACAACAACAACAAAAAACTGTCTCCAAATAGATCAGTCACAAATCCAGTCCTTTCTTTCCATTTCCACTGGCATCTTCCCAGTTCAACACCACAGTCTCTTGCCTAGATAACTGTAGCAGCTTACTAACTCCTCTTTGTTTCTCTAGTCTTGCCCTACCTTTCTGCCTACATCAAGTACATCGTGGGTTGTCTCTATAAAAATATTCCCTTATTTAACACCCTTTGAATGTACCTCACTGTCTTAAGGTATAAGACAATGAGCAGAAGACACAAGACTTTTCAAGGTTTAGCCAAATTTTTCTTTTCAGATTTATGCTGTATAGATTTTGATTGTTGGCTTCTCAGCTCTCCATCCTTCTTCACTCTGATCTGTGCCTGGGAAGTTGATAAGCATGGACCACATATGGCTTCTGGTTGGGTTTGGCAAAGGGAGAACACTAGCAGGAGATGAGAAGCAGAATGACAGTGAGAATGGGCATTTATTTGCTGGATTCCTCACTGCAGTCTCCTTAGGAGAATCTCTGCAGTTGGATAATTGCTACAAGGACACCCCGTCTAGGAGGGGTAACAATCCCATACTAAATAGTCCTGTAGTACCTCTCAAGTGTTAATACATCTGGCCCACTTTTTTGGTAAATAACTCCTATGTTAAATTCTCCACAAATTATTCACTTCGAGTCTATTAGTGGTTCCTTGCCAGTCTGATATTTGGCCCATCCCAAGTTTATGCCTTAATTTACAATTACAATTTGCAACTTACAATTATATTGAATAATGATAGTCTCTGAAACAAATGCACCCTGTTCATTCTTCTCTGAAGCTTTGTACCTGCTGTTTATTTCTGTCTGAATTGCATTTGTATGCATGTATTTCTGCCTGAATTGGATTCCTAGTTCCCATTGCCCCCAACATCATATCTCAGGTCCTAGACTAACTGTTCCTAGACTCCTTCCGAATGAATGCAAATGGCTACATAGACATCTCTAATCCCCCTGTGCTTCCCCCTATTGGATCACCCTTGACAACATGGTGTTGTGTGTTCCCTAGTAGATGGGAAATGTGGAGACCAGGAGATATATCATTCATCCTGATAAACTCACTACCTAGCACAGATCCCAGAACAGCATAGCTACTCAACAAATCTTACTTAAATAAAATGTATCTTTATTTGGATGTGGAGGTCTTTCCCTTCCAGTTCTTACTTGGCTTGAAATTTTCCCTGGAATCTCCCAGGGAGTTATTGTAATTACCAGATGCTGGGCAAGTACCAAGAAACTGTGAGAAGAACACTTCTCTAATCCTTGAGAAGCTCAAAGTCCATGATCTAACTCCCAGGCTATTTAAGGGCTCAAAGAAGATGATATGTAAGTAAAATTGCATTTTAAATAAGATATTGAAACCAAATATGATTTGGTTTCAAAAGAGAAATTAATATTTTGAAGAAGGATCACAAATCCAGATCCCTTTATCTTAAGTACAAGACTGCCCTGCCAAATTAAATGTCTGATTCTTTGTTCCTGCCAGTTTCCAAAATCTGTCAGTGATTCCTGACTCAAAAACAAAAGCATAAACAACACAGTTTAAAGACGTTCTTAACAAGCATCTGGTCCTTTCTGATGCTACGTGTCAGAGCAGGGAAGACCATGCTGCAGGTGGACCATTCTATTCAAGTTACTATGGCTTTCCAATTAAGTTAGGGCACAATTGACACCACATTCTAGCATCACCTCACATTTTGTGCTAAAGATTTTGTCGACTATACCTCACATTTTGTATAAACATTTTGTCAACGCATGTTTGTGCCATGAGTTTGGTAATTGTAGTAATTTTCATGTAAGGACGATGGCAAACCTAAGTGTTGAGACTAAGGATTAATTTTTTTTTTTGAGACGGAGTCTTGCTCTGTCATCCAGGCTGGACTGCAGTGGCATGATCTCGGCTCACTGCAAGCTCCGCCTCCTGGGTTCATGCCATCCTCCTGCCTCAGCCTACTCAACAGCTGGGACTACGGATGCATGCCGCCACGCCTGGCTAATTTTTTTGTATTTTTAGTAGAGACGAGGTTTCACCATGTTAGCCAGGATGGTCTCGATCTCCTGACCTCGTGATCTGCCTGCCTTAGCCTCTCAAAGTGCTAGGATTACAGGCGTGAGCCACCGTGCCCGGCCAAGTATTGAATTGTTATATGACAGCTTCTTAGAAGCTTTAACATCTGAGTCAGAGTCTGTGATATAGTTTCAAGCAAGTAGTTGTTTGTTTTGTTTTGTTATTTTCTGTTCCCATCTGCCAGGTTGGCTTTTTGAGCAGCAAACTCCCTGTCCACCCTTGAAGGCAAAGTTCCCTATAAAGGGCTGCCATACTACCCTTTTGCTAGCTTGGGACATCAGTTCTCCCCTCTGGTGCATTACATACTGTTACATCAAGTTTTAGCAATTATGTACAAAGAACTGAAATTAAGAAGATTTTTTAAGTTTTATTTTAGGTTTAGGCGTATATGTGCAGGAATATTATATAGGTAAACTGTGTGTTGTGGGGGTTTGGTGTCCAGATTATTTAGTCACCCAGGTAATAAGGATAATATTCAATAGATTTTTTTTAAAATCCTCTCCCTCCTCCCACCCTCCACCATCAAGTAGGCTCCAGTGTCTGTCATTCTTTTCTTTGTGTCCATGCATTCTCACAAAACAGATTTTTAATAAATTAGTGTGAATCAAGATTGTTTCTATTATAGCTTCCTTCTTACTTTTGCTTGCATTGCAAATTGCTCTCTTCATTAGGAATGAAAGGAATGAACTTATCATAAATGCATAGAAAAACCCACAGCCAATCTCACTTATGCCACATGTGACTGTTCACCATGTGAGTTGCAAGGAAAATGTGAATGATCACCATATTTCATCAATTGTAAAAGGCAACTTTTTCCACATTTTTATATACCTGAAATAATGCTGCATCTTACAGTTGATCATACCTTATAGTTAAAATAGGCAGGTTTTTAAAATGGAATATAACATATAATGCTGTATCCCACATTAGCTGCATTTTAGACTCAAAGTTAATCACCCCAGGACCCATATCCCACTCTTTATTTTGAAATTTCTCTCTAGTCAGGCACAATGGTTCCTACAATATTGTCTGTCCTTCTTCTCTCACTAGTCCTGTCATATTATTAACTCATTTTAAAAATATTGATTGTCTATTTTGCCAGATCTCATATTCTTATAAAGTGGTTCCATTTATAGGACAGGCATTGCACCTAATTCAGACCAGTTCAAGATCTTTCAGAACTTATCTTTCAGGTAAGCCCATGTTGGCCATTTGTTTGAACAAGAGCCTCTGAAAACTGTTTGGCGGATTCTAACTATAGATGGGTTATTTAGGAAAGAGAAGCCATTTCTTAATGAATGGGAGTATGCCTCATACCAGCTTATGTAAAATCACAGCAGCACTATCTCATGGCTGGAATCACATAAGCATTGGCTACCAGATCCCCTGAGACAGGTGCAGAGCTGAGAAAATCACAGTGGGAGTGACTGTGGAGGGAGTAATGATTGTGGGACAGCAGGAAGGAGAAGCTTCCTACCCTACCTACCACTCCCAGCTTTTGGAACTACAAAGTGCTGATGTATCATAGACATTCAATATAAGGTTGTTTAATGAATGAATATATTTAGCCAAGAAAATCAGATTAAAGCAATTTGAATGAGTGGTGCTGAAAAGAAATGGAAATCACAAAGGCCAGTTGCCCCAAAGGGGTGTGCAGGGTAGGGAGAAGGCAAATATCACTGACCTTGCTGTGGTGGTGAGGTTGGATGGGAGTCACTCTATCTCTCTGCCTGTCAACACGTGGGATTTATTATCTTCGAGTCACTATTGTAAGAGCTTTATAAATATTAACCTACTTAATCTTCAAAATTATCTTATAACATAGCTACTATTATCTCAATTTTATTAATAAAGATACTGATACACCAAGAGGTTAAGTACCTTTCCCAGGGTCTCACAGCTAGTAAGTGACAGATTTAGGGTTTGAACACAGGAGTCTGGTTCCAGAGTCTGTGCTTTAATCACTTCATTTCAGTGCCTTTCTTCACTCAGGAGGTGTTCTCTATTTTAGTCATTACAATACTATGGCCTTTGAATCCAGACGTCTGTGGTCTGTCCCAGACTTCAGGAGAGACAAACTCGGCTTTCAGGCTGCAGAATGATAGGCTGATAGGCCTGCCCTGTAGGTGTGGGCAGGCAGAGATGGCCGGCACACTCTCTAGATTTGACTCGGATATGAGCCATGTTTTTAGAAATACAATTAAAAACTTTACTCAAAATTACATGTTCTGTTATAGTATTAAAATGACATCTCCCCTGTATCCTCAACTCCCAGGTTAGAAAAAAGTAATGTTTGACTTTCTTTGTTCTTTTTTTGTCTTGGCATTGTAAAATATAGCCTAAAGAAAGTCCTGGGGAACTGCTCATAGCTATATGTCAAATGAATTATTTTATCAGTGTGTTAAAACAATTTCTTTAAACCCACATTTTCTCTAAAACTCTTGATGGAAAATTAACATCTTGATGGGATACAGAATTAAAAACAAATACTTTAAGAAACTACTGCTAGAGGAATTAATCAAAATACTGAGAGGCAGCAGATTTGCTCTGAAAATAATCCTGATATCTGAGTTTCTGTCTTGAAAAGGAGAAATATTTACCTTTTAAAATTCCATACTATAAATCTATTCTAAATCAAAATTCTGGCTCTTCATTGTTGTTTAATATCCAGAAAGGAAAATGGCTTTTGATTTGGGATTGGCGTTTAACAGAAATCACAAAAGTGTCCATTTGTACACCATAGGCTGGATTTGGGCCTATGATACTAACAACATACCTTCAGTTTTAACAGAGGTTAGATATTTAATGCAGCATTAGAATCCAAGATGTAGACAGATGCCTCAGACAGACAAACATGGTAGCCAAGTAGACCTTGCTTTTTCAGCCTATGAGAGTGAAAGCTGTGTCTTTTTTCCTAGTGCCTAGCAAAGGGCTGGAACATAGGAGGCACAATATATGTACAATTGAGTTTCTCCAACTGAAGATAGATAGAAAACTGTTGCCTTTGTATACCAGTGGAAAGTTAAGGTATTAGAATTGCTACCCAAATATACTCAATAGTGATAGTATATGTTTGTCTGGAATGTAGATGTAGATAATAAATAAAAAGTAGATTCACATGAAATTTTGAGAGCACACTTGACAGCATACAACGTCCATTTTATTTCCTTGACACTGTGTTTTGCTCAGTTACTTGGATGTTGACAAATGCTATTATCATATTTTCTTCTTAGAAGCAATATGGATATTAAAACTAATCTTGGGAGATTCCACTGAATGCTTTTTTTTTTTTTTTTTTTTTTTGAGATGGAGTCTCACTCTGTCACCCAGGCTGGAGTGCAGTGACGTGATCTCGGCTCACTGCAACCTCTACCTCCTGAGTTCAAGTGATTCTCCTGCCTCAGCTTCCCGAGTAGCTGGGACTACAGGTACGTGTCACCATACCTGGCTAATTTTTTGTATTTTTAGTAGAGATGGGGTTTCACTGTGTTAGCCAGGATGGTCTTGATCTCCTGATCTCATGATCCACCCATCTCAGCCTCCCAAAGTGCTGAGATTACAGGTGTGAGTCACCATGCCTGGCCTGTCTTTTTTTTTTTTTTATAATGAGTTATGAGTTAGGCCTATTTATCTTTGGTATTCTTCTTTGTGTTCTATGGCAATGCAGATTCCACTGTGTTCCTCCTTCTTATAAATTTGAAAAATGAGGAAAAATGAGATTGTGTGCCTTTAATTATATTATCAACAATTGAGGGAAAATACATGTGCCATGTATTTTGCCAAGATTATCTTTTCTAAACAAACTGCCTGTTAATTTGTGGGAGTGCTTCTGAGTCATTATTAGCAATGCTTTTGTTTGCTATTGTCTCTTAGAATCTTAATTTCTTACATATATTTTCTTTCATTTTTTTAACTTGATTCTCTCACCATCTTTTATGGTTTCTTAACATTCTTATTTACCAGTAGTAAATACAATTATTATCATTTTTTCTTAGTAGCTCACAGCAACATACATTTATCTGAGAGTCTAGAGTTTAGAAGACAAAAATAGGTTTCACTGGAATAAATTATCTGTCCGCAGCACTGCATTCCTCCTAGAGGTCCAGGGAAGAAACTGTCTTCAAAGCCAGCGATGCACTGTCTAGTCTTTCTTGGGCTGTCACTCTGGTCTCTGCTTCTGTCATAACATCTTCTTCTCTGACTCTCCTGCCTCTCTTTTTCTATCAAAAGGCCCTTGTGATTAGATTGGGCACATCCAGATAATCCAGGATTGACTTCTCATCTCAAGATCCTTAATTTCGTTACATCTGAAAAGTCCTATGTGCCATGTAAGGTGACGTAATCAGGTTTTAGGCATTGGGATATGGACATTTTGGGATTAATTATTCTGCAGTGTTCTTTTTTTAGGATAAAATTTTATTTGATTTTTTCCCCTCTACTTTTAAGTTCTGGGGTACATGTGCAAAATGTGTGGATTTGTTACATAGGTAAACGTGTGTCATGGTAGTAATAACTATTTGATTAGAGAATTATCCCATCACCTGGGATTACAGTTATAATTCAGTTAGGTTCTTGTTCTCATGGAGCTTATTTTCAAATGGGAGAAGGAAGACCATGGCAAATAAATATGGTAATTATATGTGGTGACAAATGCTGTGAAGAAACTAAAACAGGTTATCATTTTACAATAAAAAGGTAGCAGGCTCTGATGGTCAAGAGCAGGGAGGCTACAGCCAGACCAGAATTTTAATCTCAGCACTAATACTTTGCCATGTGATCTTGGGCAAGTTATTGAGCCTTTCTGTGCCTTTGTTTCTTCATCTCTGAAAAGGAAATAATCATAGCGCCTATCTCATAGACTTGTTTTAGGGATTACATTAATTAATACATGGAATACATAGAACCCTGTCTGATATACAGTAGGCACTTTGCAAGATTAACTTTCATTATTTTGGTAATTAATACTTCCCGGATACTTTCTATCAGCTGGAAATTATGATTATAACTTGCCCATCAAAATTACCCTATGAAGTAGGTGTTAGTCCCTTTTCACAGATGAAAAATCTGAAGGTTGGAGAGGCTAAATAACTGTCACAAGGTCATGCAGCTAGCCAAGTAGCAGAAGCGCTGCATTTGACTTCTGCTCTGTCCTCAAACATCTTTGCCTCTCTTCATAAGAAGTAAGTTTGATTTTTTCTGAATATTTACTTTCCAGTGGCTCATTAATTAAGCCCATTATATCCATAATCTCACATTTAGGACTAGAGAGAGAATGCACTTTTACTGACAATAAAACTCATCCTTCTTAGCCTTTTTCTTTTCTGATTTTTTTCTTATACAAAAGAAAAATTTTGCTGCTGCCTAAAGTCAGACTGATTATAACCTCAGCAACATCTTTTATATACATTTGATCTAACTTTATTCAAATAGAATTTATTAATTATGAGCCAAATATCTTGCTCCTTAAAGGTTGCATGCAGTTTCCTGTTGCATCTGTACCTTCTACATTAGATGTTTTAGAGTAGGGTGCTTTAGAAAGTATTTCCATTTGTGATCCCCCAGATTTAACCCATTTAGTTGAAATTCAAAATTGCTATTATTTTTCTTTTCATGACTTTTTCAGATGTCTCTTTTCTTTTCCTAATCACAGTTCCATTTAGACCAAATGACATTCAGAAATTCTCACTCCGGTGGTAATCCGCTTTCTTTTACATCCAGTTTTAAACCATAATCACTACCCTCTTCCCTCAATTGCTCAGATAGTTGGTGTATATTTTATTAAGCAATGACTTGCCAGATTTAAGAAAAGTGCTCTCTTAGAGCAAAGCATCATTCTAAAGCCCCAGGGCTTGGCAGCACAACGTGGCTCAGCAGATCCTGAGGCCGTGCATATAAGTTTAATGAGGCTGTGAAGGGAAAGTGCTGTAAAATCCATGAACTTAGCCTATACTAGTTAAAGGAGCATGGACTTTTTCTCCGTCTAAAGAAGTGAGGAATAGGTGAGGACCCAGAGATTGGCAGTTAAGATCTGGCTGTTGGCCCCTCTTGGAGATATGGTGTTTCAAATGGACACCAGAGTCAGGCAGGCCATTATCAGAATTTTGCCTCTTCTACTTAATTGTTGTGTAACTTCCCTGGGATTTTATTCCATCATTCACAAAATGGGAATAACAGTGTTTACAGTGCTTTGTGAGAATTAAATGGCATAATGTACATAAATATTTAGACATACTGGGCACTCCATAATGATAACAAGTATTATAATTAGTTACTACCTGTTCTTTTTACATTCACTTGTGATTTTTTTCTGAATCCTTGAACCCAGTTCATTCCTTCATAAGTGGACCTTCATGATGGTGTAGAGCAAAACCTCTCCTTTGGCTTTTTTGAACTGTTTACCATTTATTTTTATTATTTTAAGGACTAGCATCAGCTTCTCCACATGAACCAATCCATTTTCATGATGCTTAGGCTTAAAAATATTACTGGCACTCAAATTTTTATTGATCAATTGATTGAATCATTCATCAAACATTTATTGACTTCCTACTAGAGTCACTCCTTTCTCCCTATGAAGCTCATAGTCTCTGGCAAGGTCAGGTGCTTGTTTACATGAAGTACAAGACTGAGGGAGAAAGGCAACAACACAAGATGCTGAAATACCACAGAGGAAGCAGTGTTCCTCTCCTGGGGATGGAATGTATGGTTAGGGAAGGCTTCCTAGAGAAGAATATCTCTAGCTTCTTTTTTCTTTTTTTTTTTTGAGATGGAGTTTCACTCTTGTCACCCAGGCTGGAGTGCAATGGCACAATCTCGGCTCACTGCAACTTTCCCCTTCCGGGTTCAAGCTATTCTCCTGCCTTAGCCTCCCAAGTAGCTGGGATTACAGGTGCCCACTACTACGCCTGGCTAAGTTTTGTATTTTTTAGTAGAGATGGGGTTTCACCATATTGGCCAGGCTGGTCTTGAACTCCTGACCTCAGGTGATTCTCCTATCTCGGCCTCCCAAAGTGCTGGGATTACAGGCGTGAGCCACTGTGCCCTGCCTAGCTTGTTCTTTGAAAGTTAAAGGTGTGTTCCAGTGGCAGCTGCCCCAGGGCCTGCTTCCTCTTCCTAAGTCTGTCATATTCTGGAAGGGAGGGGTGGTGCTCCAATCTCTGGTGCCCAAAAACCCAAGTTTATTTCTCTCTTAACACTGGCAATAACCCGTCCACATGACTGTTGCCTTTTAAAACCTCTTAATAATCTCATGCTGTGTTTGTTGTTGATTCCAATCAAATTATCACCAGGGCTGTGTGGGTAAATGCTTTTAAATACTCTCTCATCTTGCTCTTTCCCCTGTATGATGCTAATCTTGTCCCTAAGTAAGTTTCTTCCTGCTCCTTTTGTATCTTCCTTTCTTGTCTTTCCTTCTACCTTTTGTCTCTTGGTGTTTGGTGTTTTTTTTTTGCTTTTTGTACAAAGATTAGTTTCAATGTAGTCTATAGCCTCCTTTGTAAACCAATTAAAAATTTTTTTAATTAAAAAAAAAGAAAGTAAAGGTGTGTTAAGTAGGCAAAGGAAAAAGGGAATTCTGGGTAGAATATAATTACTAAGCCCCAGAGGATGAAACATCAAGGCTTGCTGGGTAAATGATGAGCAATTTGGCATCATTTGAGTAAACATTCAAGGAGAGGTATAGCTGAGGAGAGGATGACAAGAGGAGACATACATTTGGATGTATAAATTTAGATGAAAAGTGCCTAAGAAAACCACCTGACATATAGTAAATGCTTGATAAGTGCACTTATTTCTTTTTCTTCTGAAGACCAGCTCTTGTTTTATAAAATAATATACATTATGCTTTAAAGCCAGATATTATACTTGATTTTCTTTATAGCTTGTTCTGTACTCTCAGGCTTTCTGTAAAATTTTACTTTTTATTTTTGGTTTACAGTTAAGAAAGTCAAAGATGGAAAATACAAATTGTGAGAAAAAATTACAATAGTGTATCCTTAATATCTCAACATCAACAATCACAAAATGAACAAATAAGAGATTAATAAGAAAATCCACTTTTTTTGCTTTCAATAAGAAAATTAAACATCCATACGTCAGCAGACTATTAAAAACGTTTTCTCTTGAATCTATTAGGAGGGAAAAATGCGTTCCTAATGATAAACAGAACTATCCAAGTTGAAAACATTTGATTTTCCTCAGCAATTTTCTTAGCACGTCCTTCTGCCTCCCGCACCCCTCCCAATAATCTTCACATCTTCATTTCTTTGGAGTTTGTTTCAGCTTTGTTTTGATAATGATTGTGTAGACACACTACTTTCATTGTTTCTCACTAATAGTTACCTAAAGCAACTATCTGTCTGCAATTTTTTAGATCATTGTGTTTCTTTTAGAATGCTCTTTGTGTTTCTGCTGCTCATTACTAAGTATACAACAGTGGGGAATTGTCTCTAAAACCCTACTACTCCTTCTTTTGCATACTGGGAAAATCTCCCACAATGAATAATGCCTACTTTTAAGAAATTCAAATATTTCTTTTTCTTTTTTGTAGGAAATTCAAATATGTAAAAGAAAATAAAAATACAGCAACGTGTTGCTTAACGATGGTGATTATGTCTTTTGGTGTCATGGGAACATCTCAGAGTGCACTTACATGAACCTAGATGGTACAGCCTAATAGACAACTAGGCTGTGTGGTATGGCCTTTTGCTCCTGGGCTACAAATATGTACAGCATGTTACTGTTACTGTACTGAATACTCTAGGCAACTGTAACAAAACATAAGTATTTGTGTATCTAAACATATACAAAGTACTACAAACATATGGTATTATAATCTTATAAGACCACTGTTGTATATGTGATCCATTGTTAACTCAAACATTATTATGTGGTGCATGATTATTTTAAAAATTTGGATAAATGGGTTATGATTATTTCTATTACCAAGAAATCAATCATTTATAAAATCAGTTCTTCTGAGTGACCTTCAACAGAGGTATTTATGCATTGACTATTGCATAATGAAAAAGGAGTATAAATATCTTTATATGAAAATGTCTATGATACGAAACTGGTTAATTTTTGCACATATTTCCAAGGGAATGGGGTGGTTTTAACCTTGATTTCGTATCCCTTTAGATGTCAGTAACCTCTTTAAAGATTATTGTGTTCCATTTTTTTTCTAGAAAATCACACCAGTTAATGAAGTACAATTGCATGGAGATTTCTTTTGTAACTTGTGATCCCTTGGCAATCTGTTACAGCACATTGGTTATTATGTTAGTCACATTGAAAGAAAAATCTAGGCCGGGTGCGGTGGCTCGTGCCTGTAATCCTAGCACTTTGGGAGGCTGAGGCAGGCAGATCACTTGAGCTCAGGAGTTTGAGGCCAGCCTGGGCAACATAGTGAAACCCCGTTGCTAACAAAAATAGAAAAAAATTGGCTGGGCATGGTGGTGTGCACCTGTGGTCCCAGCTACCTGGGAGGCTGAGGTGGGAGGATCCCTTGAACCTGGGAGGTGGAAGTTGCAGTGAGCCGAGATTGTACCACGGCACTCCAGCCTGGGTGACAGGGCAAGACCCTGTCTCAATAAAAAAGAAAAGAAAAGAAAAGAGAGGGAGGGAGGAAGGAAGGAAGGAAGGAGAAGGGGAAGGGGAAGGGGAAGGGAAGAAAGAAGGAAGGAAGGAAGGAAAAAAGAAAGAAAGAGAAAGAAAAGAGAGAGAGAAAGAGAGGAAGGAAGGAAGGAAGGAAGAAAGGAAGGAAGATCTAATGCTATAAAATTATTTCTGATTTGGGAAAATATCTTTAGGCATGAAGAGCAGGTGTCAGTGGTAAGCCAACTAAGAAATCACAATGTTTAATTCCTTAACTCCCCAGGCCATTACACATTCTCCTGTTAAGCATTTTTTTCTTCTTTAAAATAATACCAATAAGATTTACCTGTATTCCTCTATGGTCTTAGTTTCAGATTTTATTTAGATAAGTTTCTCATTAATTTAACTGGCTACTAATATGGGTAAGAAGAAATTGGGATCAATGGAGACGAAGAGGTTATGTGACTTCTCAGTGTATACATTTTAATATTATTTTGATTTTGGAACCCATGTATGATGTTAGCATTAAAAATAAAGTTAATATACCACCAAGCATTCACTCATCAAACAGGCAAATAAGTTTTCTCAAAATATGTTTAGCAAACTTATGGAAAGCCTGATAATTCTATGCTCCAGCTAGTTATTATTTGGATAATAAAATTAATTAGAGTATGATGCTGAAGAAAGAACACAAGAAGTGGAATCAGAGCATCTGGGAGCAAGTTTGGCTCATAGTATTTACTAGTTGTGTGACCTTGAGTGAGTCACTTAACTTCACTGAGCTTTACTTCTCTTATCCATGAAATTAGAATGATGATAATAGCACCAGTCTATTTACCTCTTGGAGTTGTTCTGTAGATTCACTAAGAAACACACATGAGAGTGCTTTGTAAACTGCAAAGTCTTATACTTGTGCTAGCTAATATTTTATATTTCAATTAATGTTTCCAAGACTCTATTTTCAAATTCTCAAAGCCACTATTAAGATCATTAGGAAATATGTTTATTTGTTCGCTTAATCTTTTGCTTTCATGCACCAAACAACCAAAGTAAAACTGAGTGTGTGTTTTTCTTCAGTTAACCTAGTCAGCAGGAGCGTCAGAATCATTCTTGGAAGCAAAGAAAATCTGCTCCCATAGAATGGCTATTTTTTTCAGCATTGAAGATCAATATTTGGGAGCTCTAGTTAACTAACACAACTCCCAACAAGCATTTCAGTGGGGATGAATTTACTTTGCTACCCATAGTTCAAAGAGAAACTGCAAGGTATGGTCATTTGTTTGGCGCATTTGTTCACTCCACAAATATGTATTGAGTGCCCACTCTGTGCTGGGTGCTCCTCTAGGCACTTCAGACACGGCCGTGAGCAAGACAGACAAAATGTGATGCTCTCATGGAGCTTACATTCTAGTGGAAAAATAACTGAGCTTACAGCTTTTTTCATCCTAAGCACACAAATACCTTAATGTGAAGAGCATTTCTTGCCTTCTGATAAACAGCTTTAAAACCGTTTTTTGGTAGTAAGATCCTTGTTTCATGTATCCAAGACCAAACATGAAAAACAAATAAAGGTTGCTCTGGCTGGAGTGGGACTGGGGCCAGGGGCCAGGTTGTCTCCTCCTACACTCCCCATCCCTGCTCCTGCCATCCCTCTGCCAGACCCCAGGACTCTTCAGAGGACAGTTTATTTGAAACTTCCACACAGGGCATTATCTCCACATCAGTTTTGATACTGAAGACATCCTGTAAATGCCTGCATCCACAGTCTCCCAAGGGTTTTCTCAAGTTCCTTTCCCCGTCTGGGTCTAATTATCTCTCTCTCCACAGAATAGCCACATTATAGGGTTTCTGATGTTTCTGATAATTATGACAATAACAATAGTTATCACTTATGGAGGACACACTATCTGTCAGGACAGTGCCAGGCATTTTATATGCACTCCTTCATTTAATCCCCAGAGTCATCCTGTGAGATAGGTGTGAATCATCATTTTACAGATAAAGAATGAGATTCCAAGAAGTGAAGTAATTTTCCAAGGCTACAGAGCTGTTAATGGTGGAGCTGGAATTTGAACATACCTATCTGATTTCACAGTAGGAACTCTTTTTTTTTTTCTTTCTATATTTCAGGCCCATCAGCAGGAAGTAAGGAAATTCTTAACTACTGCTGCTTCCCAAACTCTGTGAAGCTCTTTGACACTCTCAGGGATAGTTCTAACTATGGTGCAAAGGGCTGATTAGAGCAAAGGGCAGCACAATGCTCACTCAAATATGTGTTGAAGGTTATTACACTAGCTGTCATTTATGCATGGCCTACTCCATTCTGAACATTCGACATCCATTTTCACTAATTCTTCCAGCAACTGTGAAAGGTAAATATGATTACCCCTACATTCCTGGTGAAGACTCTCTGGCACAGAGAGGTTGTCACTCACTTGAGGTCTCACAGCTAGTAAGTGGTGAGCCCTCTGCTTGCCTTTATGACAGCTTGGGGCCAAACTATTCCTAGAGTCAAACTATTCCTACAGCCAAGCCCAAGACTCCCACATCCCCCAAAAGAACAACAACAATTTTAAAAAGAGAAAGAAAACATACTCTCCTAGCCTGCATCTGCTCCTAATCCAGGCCCTACTCCAAGCCGCTACTGTCGGACTCTGTTCTCATTTACAACTGGGTGCTAAACTCTCTAACTCCACCAGCATGAACCCTCCTAACTCTATTTCCTTGTCTGACAAATTTTGTCCCTCCATATCCCTCTCCTGGCATCTTTTTCTTTTGGTTTCTCCACACCCATTCCAAACTATTTTATTTGTTTCCTCTTCAAGCCTTTTATCACAGCATGAATCTGTTTATATTTTCATCCTTTTATGAGAAACAGGATGGTGCACGGGTTGTTCTGGAGCCTTTCTGCCTGAGACTGAAACTTTGTTTTACTCTACTGTATAGTTTTTAACCTCGGGAAAACCACTTATGCTTTCTGTGTCTCAGTTTCCTCATTTGTAAAATGAGTAAGGGAATATAACCTATATCATAAGTTTTTGCAAAGTTTAAATGAGTTAACACATGCAGAGATTTTAGAAAGGTGTCAGGCCTGTAGTGAGTGCTTCATACATGCGAGTTTTAATTATTCTCTTTCCTGTAACCATGTCCCATTCTCTCTCCATCTTTCTTTTTCTCTCATCTATATTTTACTCTGCTTTAGCTACACATTGTTTTAAAAAGTAAAAACAGAGTTCCTATAAAATAAGTTCATTATCATTATTCTTTTTTTTTTTTTTTCAATTTGGTCTACATTTAGACGCCTACATTAGCCAGACACTGTACTAAGGAAAAAGAAGGAATGTAAAGATGAATAGCTGGGTGCAGTGGCTCACGCTGTAATCCCAGCACTTTGGGAGGCCGAGGCGGGCGGATCACAAGATTAGGAGATCGAGACCATCCTGGCTAACACGGTGAAACCTCGTCTCTACTAAAATTACAAAAAATTAGCCGGGTGTGGTGGCGGGCACCTGTAGTCCCAGCTACTCGGGAGGCTGAGGCAGGAGAATGGCGTGAACCCAGGAGGCAGAGCTTGCAGTGAGTGCAGATTGTGCCACTGCACTCCAGCCTGGGCGACAGAGCGAGACTCTGCCTCAAAAATAAATAAATAAATAAATATGAATAAAACATGCTTTTCTGTGAAGGGTTTGTTAGTTTTTTAATTAGTCAATCATGCTTTCCATGTTTTCATGAAATGGATGAATTTATGTATTTATAGGTCAATATTTATGTCTATTGGTTTTATCACCTACATCCTTCCCTGAATCTATCTACTTCTCTCTATCTATTCTGCCACCACTCTTTATTTTTTATTTTACCTTTTTCACAGATAGGGTCTTTCTCTGTCCTACAAGCTGGATTGCTGTGATGTGATCATAGTTCACTGCATCCTTGAACTGCTGGTCTGCCACCACGCTTATCCAACTAGCACCATCTCTCACATAGACTCATGCCTTTCAACTGGTCCTACACCAGCCTCTTCAGTGCTTTCTGGCCTACTTTCTATTCAGCAGCCAGAGCCATCTTTGTGAACAGCAAATCTGATCTTGCCAGCCTCAGGCCTAAAACCTTTCAAAGGTCCTTTCATTGTTTTTAGGAGAAATAACACAGTCCTGTGTGATCTGTCTCTGCTTCTCTCTTCTGCCTCCTCCAGTGTTTCTCCCACATTCCCTGGTTTGCTTTCAGTCCCTCCATTGCACCATCCCCTCTCCTTCAGATACACTTCAGATATCCTTCCCTCCTGAAATACTCTTCCTCACAACTCCTTTTTCTGCTATGCTTTGACAATACCTACTCACCCTTCAGATTAAAGAAAGTATTATTCCCGTGGAATGTCTTCTTGACCCTCTCCTCTAGGTCAGAGCTTTTGTTTGTCTTCGTTTGGTCTGGTTTAGTATTCTCTGAGTACATTTGAGTACCTAGACTTTAAGATTTTGGATCCAAGTTCTCTTCTTTTTCTTGAGCATTCACTTTGTATAATTCGTTAGTGTGATTTTACTTGGCTGACTGTAGGTCCATTAGGGAAGGAAGGGGCCATGTCTATTTTTCTCACCATTGTATCTCCAGAGTGCAAGGCAGCATGTCACTCACTGGAATAATTTAATAAATATTAGCTGAATAAAGATTGAATGAATGAATGTTGTCCTGCCATTGCTTAATTTTACCAATGTGCCAGCAATTCTTTAGTAATAAAGTAAATTACTTTTAGCAATGGGAACATGATAAATGTGAGGAAGCTAAGAGGAGAATAAGAGATTATCTTGAAACAAAGTGCAATTTGGAATTTTTGTCTTTTAAAGACTTAGGTAATGAGTCTATCAGGAATTCTATGTGAATTAGGAATCTATAAAGCACATTAAAGATGTATACTTCCTATTTCTTGGGCTTGAGTTTCCACCCTAAAGCTGCCACTACTTGTGATTCTGACAGTTCAAGACATCTCCACTATTTCAGCTTTCTGCATCTTTAATGTCCTGAAATTTATTTTTTACATTACTTTTCTTCAGCCTCAAAAAATCTATTTGCAAGTTTAGCAATTACCATTTAATTTATTAAACTGATAAGATTTAGGCCACAATGGTTCTATAAACAAAAAGATCAAGAACGGTAAGTTGTTAATCTTGAAACCCCCAATAAACAATAAATGCTTCTACTTGAATTAAACTTAAAATCATTATTGAATGTTTCAAATCCCATGGTACACAGAGACAGCAAATTACACAGATACAGATCTTTCCCCTTCTTCCGAGTGGGTGAAAGATAATTTCTGTGTGTTTAAAATGTATGGGGAAAAAAGGAAACATTTAGAAATTACCTTCTTGCAATAATTGTTATTTGATGGCATGTTTTAATTAGAAGACACAATAAACTAAACTTCATAGAACATCAGCTGGAAAGGGCTTTAAAACTAATCTCTTGAACCACCTTAATTAACAAACAATGGAATCCATGTTCAGAAAACTGATATGACTTAGGTGTGCTCAATAAAGTTGCAGACTGAGGGACAGGACAAGAAAAGTGCCTCATTACTCATTATTAAATTTGAAGACTGACAAATAGCTATTCAAAGAGATGTGAGGGTAAACTATACTAGGCACCCAGAATATAGAGTGAAGTCAGAAAGTTTTAAAGCTGTCTTGCTTTATAGTCCTCTTTGCATATCTCTGTGGAACATTCTTTTACAGTTCTCTAACACCCTGAAATTCCTTATCAAATTGAAGGATTATCTAGTGAAGATCTGTGTTCATTTTGTAATATTTGTAGAGTCATGAGTAGTATTAGAACCCTTTATTTCCATGCATTTGATCTGGGTGTTGCTAATGATAGATGTGAATCTAAGAGGTCTCCTTGTTGTCAAAATGTCTCTAGCACAAGGATTTATTTGGCTTTTTCCAGTATTCATGAGTGACTGATTTATGTCACTAAATGTCAAGATACCCCTCAAAATGATACAAAATCACAAGATGAAACTGTCAAAGATAAATATACTTTATTATGGAATGAAAGTTTTTATGGGGATGGGAACTGTAATCATACAATGAGAGGAGGCTATATCTATTATTAACCTATAATCAGCTTTGTAAATATTTTTAACCCCTTTGATATGAGTTAAAGATGTAGCATTCCCAGGATAGATGAGATGAAGAGAGTTTTCTAAGTTAGGAGTTAGGAAGTGATACCTGCTTTTGTCCTTATTATATTACTCGAGGTAAAAAACTGGCTTTTGGGCATGGGGAGAGGTATGCAGCATGATTAATTATTAAGGAATCTGGAAAGGACCTTTCATGAATGAATCTGCAGACTGTTCAGGAATCATCTTTTTGGTCATATTCTACGCTGCTATGGGTTAGATGGAGGTTGGGGAGGAAACAAAAGCAACTAGGAGAAGGCTATTAAAAGGATACAATAAGTGAAGAGACTTCCTGGGAAATGTCTAGTTGCTGACAGAGGCATTTTTCTGTTAGTAGAATGTGTACTTGTGTAGGAGAGAGTTGTGGAGAAAGAAATGTCTAAGCAATAAAAATCTAGAGTCATGTAAAGTTTTATTTAAGTTTCTTTCCTGATATTTCAGTAAAAATTAGAATATGATAACTAGATTAATTAGAACATAATTAATGTAACATATTAGGTGAAATTTAGTATTTGGCAATAAAGAGTATCACTAAAGACAAGCTTATTGATAACAGATAAAGGAATGGATAAGCAGCTGGCTGGCTGGCTGGATAAAGGGTGTGCACAAAGAAGATAGGATGGAAAGAGGAAAATTGTAATATATTTGAACTATTTGTTGAAAAAAATAACTATTTCCAGATTTGTAGCTATTTTAAAAATTAACAATAGTTGCCTACACTTACAATAATGCTGTCATTTATACATCATTCAGTTGTGATACAGAAACAATAGCAATTAACAACAGTAACATGCTAGAAATGAAAGTGATGCAGTATGCATGAGAAAGTGGTGAGGCTCCCTCAGAAATTTTTTGACCCCTTTATGTCCATTTGATCATAATAATATAATTGAATTCCATTCCTTGGGCTATTAAAGCCACTTCCCATCATGAGCTACTATAGTAAACTTTAAAAATCAAGGAAATTACAAACTGCTCGGCTAGCCTCAGCTTTAACAGCTATACCAATTTTAAAATATTAAATGGCTTTCCTATCTAGATGCTAAACTTTAGTTCCTCCATCTGTGAAATGAGTAAACTTGACAAGATGATCTTTAAGGATTCTTAAAACTTTTAATTTCTATTTCTTAGTGATTCCAGTTAAACTACATAGAATCTATCAAGTTAACTAGGTTGTGCATTCATTTCTCCTTATGTATTAAAAATGCAAAGAAAAGATGTAATGTTAGTGACAAAACTTTCAAGTAATGAAACTTATGCTTCTATCTCACCTAAGTTGGAATTTGCACTAGAAAACTGGTCTTGTCCAGTCTAAGTCATGTACAGTACTTTCTGTTCTGAAAGCTTATCTTAAATGTTCTCTGATGATTCTGACGCAATTTCTGATCAAGATCCACAGCTGGACTTTAAAAATCTTTCCTGGGTATTTGTGATGCAGTTACGTGAGTTGGGAAAATGTTTCAACATGCCACAGCTGCTCATTCATATGCATAAGCCTACATAGATGTTGATTTAAAGAAAGAAATATGTCTTGCATTGTAAGTATGCTTCTTGGATGGCGTATGTACTTTCATTTCTGAGAACCTTCAGGTACAGAAGGTGTCTATATTTTTCAAGGGATAAATTACATATTCATGTCAAGCTTTCATTATATCTTTGACCCCATAGAGAAATGTACCATGGTGTCCAACTGTGGTTTAAGCTCTGTGACAGTGGTTACCCCAAATAACATCAGAGTTTCACTTATTGCTGAAAAGAAGAAATAGTTTTCCTTCTGAATTAGGCTCACAATTTAAAAGGAGTGAAATAGATTATTTACATGAGTTTCTGCATTAAAGTGTGGTAAGTTATTCAAATTTTATAGTGAAGGCTTAATGACTTTCCCTTGGTTCATAGAGGCATCTGTGAGGATAGGAGTCAATGTTACTTCATCCCAACTCACTGCTTCTAAACTCACTTGCCAAAGAGGTCATAACTAAAGGCAATGAAGCCCGAATAGGTTCATTGTCTCACTAGCTGAGGAGTTCTAGCAAGACTTATGAATTTGCTTGATATTGGTATTTAGATGGGCGGGGTAGACAAAGTAGAGCTGAATGGCACATGAACTTCTTAGATCTCCTGCAGTTTGACCTATCCCTACTAAAACCACTGAGCCATGACCAATCACTGGGTGACACATGCCAGAAATCAAATCTAGTGATGCAGCCTCATGTGACTTTGCCCAGTTCTCCAGGTAGAGAGAGTCCAACCCAACAGTGACAAGTGACAATTTTTGCAGGGTCTCCAAGTATGTTAGGGCAACGCCTCACAAACTCTAATGTGCATACAAATTATCTGGGGAATCTTGATAAAATGCAGATTCTGATTCAGTAGGGTTGGGTTGAGGCCTGAGATCTTACAATTCTAAGAAGGCTCTCATTTAATATTTATGCTTTTGGTCTGTAGACAACATTTAGTAGAACAAAACTCTAGAATAATTCATTTCTTCCTTCAGATGCCTGCATAGCTTACTCCCTCATTTCTTTTAGATCTTTGTTCAAATATCACCTTATTAGCATGGCTTTCCTTGCCCACTATATATTTCTCTGTCACTATCATCTTTCTCCTGCTTCTTCTTTCTTTATACTACTCATCACCATGTGACACATTTTACATTTATTTGAGAGGGGCTTTTTTGGTTCACTGCTTTGTTATTTCCTTATAACATGGACTGAGGCATATTATGTATCCAGAAAAAAAATACCTATTGATTGAATGAATGTATAAATGAATAAATGAACCATGTAGTCACTCTGCCACGATTCCATAAACCAGACTACACTTATGAGTCTCCAAGCAATTATCAGCTCTGCTTTTTGGGCTTTTCTTTCAACTCCAGTACCTTATTAAAGAATAAAGGGTGGATGAAATCAGGTCCCTTCACTATCTACTGAAGTTCCTGATCACTGGTAAGGACTGTACCATCCACGACTTCTCTTCTACCTGCAGGCCATTCTGAAATCCTTGCAGTCTCTCCAACAATGTCCTGAGAGGTCATATTCAAGGCAAAAGAATTTGTGGTTCTCACAGGGACCACTTGGCTCTTAACTCCATTTTGAGCTTTAGCTAATACTAGCTACTGCCTACCTAGTTCTCCAAGTCAATGTCTGTGGCTTATTATTTCAAACCTAATCAGTTATCTCACAATAAATGTAGATATTATTAGAAAGAAGGCAGCAAATACAGATCAGATTTGCCCTGATCTGACTTGGGGAAATGCTGTGTTATCTTTTTTGAAAAATGTATAATTAGGTTGTAATCAATTCCCTTTTTATTCATCAATGGTGTCAAAGTTGAGTTTCAGAACTTGAAAAAAATGTTAGTGCTTTAATCATCTTGTCTTTGTGCTATATTTCAAAACAACAGCTGTAGATTTTCTGCAATGCAGGGGAAATGGAGTTTATCTACTAGGGTTGCTAAAGGTTTTATAACTGAAAACCAAAAAGCACCATCTAAAAACTGTGTCAACACCAAATGTCCAAACCAGGATTCAATTACCATCTCTGCATCTAATATAAAAACCCTATGCCATTCCTTCAATATTTACTCAGCAAACATTTCTTAAGCACCTACTATTAATATATGTCAACACACTGAAAACATTATATTGCATTTAAATTAAGAGCAGACCCATTCAATAACTCATTAATAAACCATAGTCAAATTCATATTGCATGGATTAACACAAGATATAAAATGAGTGATAGAAGAGTCTATCACAGCTCCTAGTGCTGTCTAGGAGCTCACTTGGGTGGAGAGGTGTGCAAACTGTGATAATGGGCACACCAGGTATTTACATACAGTTTTGGGGAACTCAGATAAAGAATCAATTAATGCTGACTAAGCAGATTAAAAATGGCTTTGTAGTGGAATTGACATCTGAGGGCTCTCAGGATGAGTAGGAATCCTGCAGGTGGAAAGGGAGAAAGGCAATTCTGGGTAGAGGATTCCACAGAGCAAAGGCATAGTTCAGGAACAAGTGTAAGAACAGAGAGCAGTCCTGTGTAGCAGGGGGACAATGAGAAAGGCTGATACTGTGGGTGGTGGAGGGGTGAGTGGGGAATGGAGCACAGAAGTTGGCTGGGAATATATTGTGAAGGACAAGGAGTTAGTGCACAGGCATCTTGGTGTCATATCTCTTAGAAAGATAATTCTGAAATCAAAGGGGAAAGTGTCTGGGAAGGGTAAGGAAAGGGAAGGGGTACCTGTGGGTGCACATGTGTGTAAGGCATTATATTTCCTTGTGTGAAGTGGCATTACAGTAACTTCACTAACTGGGTATAGGTAATTAAAGGTTTTACAATAATTAACTTCGCATAGTGCTTAAATGGAATTATTATTGAAGTACAACATATGTAATCCTCTTGAAAGAAAGAAAAACAACAACTTCATTATTTTCCTCTTCTTATGAAAGTAATACATGTTAATTTCAAAGTAAGTGCATGATAAAATTGAATTTTAAAAGATGGCAAAAATGAATCACAATCACACCACCAGAGAAAAACATCGTATATGACTCTTCAAATTGGTGTCAATTCTACCACCATGAACCAGACATTGAATAAGATTGAGGATGGATAGAGCAATGTGGACAACTGGAGACAAGCTCATTTTAAGCAGAAGTGAGTAAAATTGTGATCTCGCTTTGTGAAGTGAAACTTGCCAAAGAAGACATTTATTGCTACATTATGATAATTACACATTTTATAAATTATTTATAATTATCACAAAAATATGCTAAGCACTATGAGGAACACAGTTGGAAATGGTTTTCTATTTTGCAATACACATTTCTTTAGCAATTCCTTTATGTCTTTGAAGCAAAAATGAAAAGCGCAAGTAGTAAAAATGAAGAATCCCTTCAACCTTTAATTACCTTCAAGTGAAAACTCAGGTACTGAGGAATGGTAGGCTTTTATCCACTAGTTCATCAACTCTTTAAGAAATACCAAGTAGGACACCAGAGATAGAGCTATCAGTGAACAAAATATAGGTATGATGTCTGCATGCATGGAACTCACAATTTTGTAGTTTAGCAAGATATTCTTTCTCCCTCCACTCCTGAATAGAAATTTCACCCATTTTTCAAGGTCTGGCTCCATTTCCACATTTCCATGGTGCACTCTTGCACTGTCCTGACCCCTTCAGGCTTATCCTTTCTCTGACATTCCATAATTCTTAGAAATACTGCTGCTAAGATCATTCAATTTGATCATATGTTACCAGGAACCATACTCTATTAAATGTATAAAAATCTCTTTTCCTCAACTAAATTAAAAAAGTCCTTGAAGACAAAGACTATGCTTATTACTTAAGGTTAGGGGCAAATTTTTGTGAGCGTCTGATAATACTGAGAAATACATTTAGGGAGTTTTTGATAAAGCATTTGATTATGACTGAAAAATGTATTTACTGAAAGCCTAATTCTTGATCATACTAAAAGATATGCCAATAAAATCATCTCTCAGCACTGTCTTAAGGGTTGAACGACTCACAATATGGGTGCAGATAAAGGGCACTTGGTGAGAATTTCCTAATGGAATCTCATGAGGCACTCTTCATTTGTTATTTTAAAGGTAAATTATTCATTATTTCCTAAAACTGTTATACAATTTAAATGTCTCTAAACAACAATTCAATCACTTTTTCATTGAAAACTGCAGTTAAATTAAGGCTCAGTTACACGTAAAGTTTGGATAGGAGAGGAAAGAAATCCGATTGCTTGATGTTGCCATTACCACATTTCCAACTAATTTAAAGCTGCAACAGATTAGTATACAGTTAGGCTATTAAAACAGAGAAGTCATTCTGTGAATCCAATCTGTTCTTTGGCATTTTGTAAAAAGCTTGTTGTTATTTGCAGGTTTCTTTACAAGCACTTTAAAAATCAATTTGTATGATTTATAGGACATGCTTTGAACAAGCATCTTGATAAACTACAGCATAGTAACCAAATTAAACATATTGCTTAAAGGAAACCAAGATGTAAGGAAGCTCCAGTAGAAAGATGAAGATTTACATTGATAGAACAGGGACATGTTTGTCCTTTTTTGTAAACTTTAAAGCTTGAAATAATTCTGTTCAAGGTTATTTGGACACTTGATCACTATCGAGAGCTTCTAATTGCTTGTCTATGATTCTAACCATCTTATCGTATGCAGAATTGTTTGAGATGAGATTTTTCAGAAACAGGAAAATGGGGACATTTATGCTGCAATGTCAGGTGATGGTGAAGGGCATACAGTTTGAGACTGAAAAAAACAGCTATAAAGAAAATGGAAGATCCCGATGAAAAAGTTCTTACTCTATATGAAGTAGAACTTGTTATTCAAATGGTGCCAGCATGTATCTTTTAATTTTCAGCTTTATAATGGATACTTATTTTTTTTTGAGATGGAGTCTTGCTCTGTCACCCAGGCCAGAGTGCAGTGCCTTGCTCTTGGCTCACTGCAAGCTCCACCTCCCAGGTTCATGCTGTTCTCCTGCCTCAGCCTCCCAAGTAGCTGGGACTACAGGTGCCAGCCACCACACCTGGCTAATTTTTTGTATTTTTAGTAGAGACGGGGTTTCACCGTGTTAGCCAGGATGGTCTCGATCTCCTGACCTTGTGATCCGCCCGTCTCAGCCTCCCAAAGTGCTGGGATTACAGGCGTAAGCCACCGCACCTGGCCTATAATGGATACTTTTTAAAGCATTTGTCCCTACTGAAATACAAGTGTACTAATATTTAACAAATAGAAAGACTTTTCAAAACTATCTGAGAAGAGAATGTTTCCTTGGTGTTGCCATCCTCTATCTGTGGCCATCACAAATCTCCTCTTTCCCACTCTCTGGCCATATCTGGCCTAGGCCACATAGGAAAAAACATTTATTAAAAATTTTGAATAAATTAATTTCAAATTCTAATTCTAAAGCCAGGCACAACTGAAAGTAACATGTCAAAACATGCATGGAAGAAAATATTTTCTTTATTCATGGGCAGACCATGTGATTGGCCACCATTAATGGTAAGATCTAAGCTGTCACAGGCAAGACACAAACCTCAGTCTTCCAAACAACAATAGACCCATTGATGCTAACACATCATCACTTGAAAAGGAGCTCCTAATACTCATATGCACAGAGATTCTTCCTTGATGACATCTTATACTCTCATGTTCAGCTGTTTGATACTCCTCTTTGCTAGCCATATGGACCAAAAGCAATGCACTTCATTTCTTGAAGACAGTAGCCATATTCCTCTTCTTTTTTTAATAACAAGATCTGACCCATAATTGTGTGCTTACATTAAGTACGTTTCATTTCCAAAGGAGCAACCTATATATGAATTTTCTAAGAAATCAACCATACAATAAGTAACATCCCAGTTGTCTCATTGAGCCTCATTTTAAACACAGAAACAGATGTTTAAATAAACCAAAGAGCAGGGCACAGCTAATCCAATTTAGGATATCTCATCAAGTTTAAGTTAGCTAATCTAATTTACATGATCTCACTGAGTCTCACAGTTTATAGTGATTTATTTCAAACAAGGGATATTGTAGGAGTAAAGGCAAAAAAAAAAAAAAAAATCAATCAAGGACCTCCAAAAGCCATGTTAGTGTTAATGAGAAGTAAGTTAATGCCATGAGAACAGAATATGGTCTACTGGTCTGTTTCTGTAGGTGAAATCTCTCCCTTTTGCTTCTTAAGTCTTAACTGTTTTTACAGTATCCATTGGTGACCGAAAGTGTGTACCACACAAGAATATAAATGAAATAAAGCTGATGCTGGTTGCTATTTATTTGAATTCACATTTTCATAGGCCTTTCTAACTGTCTGATATTTTCCTGGAAGATTGGAGGTAACAAAGCCACGGTTCACGTTCTTTGGACATGAACCATCAATTTTTCACTATAGGTAGGTTTACAAAACACCAATGATGGTGACTCTAGTTAATAAAAATTATTAGTAATGAGGGTACAGATCCACACAGAGACATATCAGAACATTATTAGTTTGAGTTCTGACTGACCTTCAGGTTGATATTGTGCTATAATCGTCACTGTCTGTCCAGCCCCCTTTAGTGCAGCAGCTGCCTGTTCGTGGGATGCACCACGGAGGTCAATGCCATTCACCTGAAAGACAGGAAGCCAGAGAATCTTGGTATTTCATAAGGCATATTATCCTGATAGAAGAAAAAAGTTTCCCCAAAACCAGGCTAACATTATACCACATGCCTCAGAAACCCCTCATATCCTACTCAGGTGTTTGTGGACTTTCATTGTCTTAATCACTTTTAGTTAGGAGAGACATTAAATTTCACTTTGTGGTGTTTGTGCCACGGTCTGACCGGGTTGGAAACATTTTTATCTATCCATGTTCTAGTGTATGCATTTAATATGCCTCTGTGAGCTTCCTAGATTTCTAGGGTAAATAGGGATAAATATGAGCCTTCAAAATTAGAGGGAAAACAGGATGATAAAGAGAGACACATGTAATGTAAACAGACAAATATATGCTAAAAGATTAAAACATTCAGGTGAGATTCTGGAGACATGGTATAAAATGGGGCCAGCTGGTTGCCAAATCCCTCTCTGTGGTCAATTGCCTAGCCTTGTCATCCTGAGCCTGGTTAGACAGCCTTAAGCCTTGTTTTAAAATATACTTGACTGTCCTATTTCTCATATACAATTCTAAAATGAATTCTGACAAAATGAAATAAAGAGTTCCTGGAGTTTATTTAGCTATTGCTAACTCCCATTTTGGGTCCCATACTGAAAGAGAAACAGAAATGTCTTAAAAGCTCCAAACTCTGCCAGGGTGAAAAGCATTCTTAAGTCAAATTTAATAAGAAGCAAATGCTAAAATTTTTCTTGAATCAATTCAGTCTAAGTCAATACAGTGTAATTAATAAGTGCTCTCCAATGACAGAGTTCTCTGTCTGCCCCAGAAGAGGGACAATGAGTGGAGAACAAACGGAGACAAGATAAGCCCTCAAGAAGTTTTTCTGATGAACACACAGTAAGTATGGTTTTCTAACCTACAAAAAACTAGCTTTTTGCAGATGATAGCAGAATTCTGCTTCCTTTTATTCATGGGGCAGGTTGATATGGGCTATGAAAGAAGAATAAAAGAACTGATTAGCTTATATACATTCAAAATATATAATCGTATTTTGCTTTTCATCAATCCTATTTGACAATGACATTGGGTGGTAGATGGGGGTTACTACTTTGTTTTCCCCATCAGGCCTGGGACATCCATATGCTTACATTCCACATCATGATCCTCTCATAATAACTTCGTTAACGTCTCCTTATTCTCTTTTGTAATTTTCCTTGCCTCATCCTTGGCTTTCTAGTGTGGTGAACTCCTTACAGAAAGCATTGATTACATGGTAACATTGGGGAGTCCACTGAGCTAGGCCTGATCTGGCTGTGCCACTTTCTTGCTGACTGTCATACTACCTCTCTGAGCCTCAATTTTCTCCTCCCTTGGAGGGAAGGGACTGTTAGGCTATATGAGTCTAAAGCCCCCTTAAAGTATAAAATTTCAGATCTATTCTTGAATTATTCTTGGTAGATATAGTCATTTCAGACACTGTCTAGGCTATTGACGAGTCAGAACTATGACTCTGCCAGCCAGAAGAGACAGGAAAGGTAATTAGATCCAGGCTACTGTCTGCAGGAAGCTGAATTACACAAACTTCACATGCCAAATAATTTATTCTCTTGTCAAACAGTTAAGGTTAACTTTTTATAAAAGAATAATACGTGATCATGGCAATAAATTCTGTTTCAGAAAGGTCTAAAAGGAAGAGGTAAAAGTTCCCTCACCGTCTCCATTTCCAGTGGTAACTACTTTTGTGTACACCTTTTTCTTTTATGATCATCTAATATTTCTTTAATCATAATTCTAGTTCCATAAGTTTTCATGTTATGGCAATTTGTACCTGAGCTTAATGACAGAAAAGGCAACAATTTCTAAATTGGTGGTAAACATTTCTTTACAATTTTTAAATGTAAGGCCATTTATTATAATTGGCAAACTATAAGATGAAAATGAAGGCAGCAGATGAAATGAAGGCAACAGAAAAGCTCAACTTTTCACAACCAATAAAATTAGCACAACCTAAGAAATAATTTAGAAAAAAGTGTTGTTAGAAGATATGTTGTAGATCTCCATTCCATTACCCAAGATTATGCCAATTCATGATTCTAAATAAATCTTTTTAAAGTAATAGATTAAAAACTTATCTTCAGTGTATACGTAAATTCTGCATTTCATCACACAGCTATGTTTATTCAACACTATCTTTTGAAAATGGGCCATTTAAGAAGACATAGCAATTTCCATTCTGTTTAATGCACAAAAATCACAGTGGATAGCAGCAAAGGACTGGGCGGGGCAGGAGTGGGGGCGGCATTGAGGAGAATTTGATAATTCACATTATGATTATTCTGCACATTGAGGAAAGATAATTCACACTTCTAAAACCTCAAGACTTCCCTTTTTAAATAACCAAAATAAACCCGACACCTTGCTGACACTTCCCCACCCCTAAACAAACTGATGACTTTTTTTCTTTTTTTGAGATGAAGTCTTGCTCTGTTGCCCAGCCTGGAGTGCAGTGGCACGATCTCAGCTCACTGCAGCCTCCGCCTCCCGGGTTCAAGCAATTCTCCTGCCTTAGCCTCCTGAGTAGCTGGGACTACAGGCGCGCGCCACCATGCCCAGCTAATTTTTGTATTTTTAGTAGAGATGGGGTTTCACCATGTTGGCCAGGATGGTCTCAATCTTTTGACCTTGTGATCTGCCCGCCTCGGCCTTCCAAAGTGCTGGGATTACAGGCATGAGCCACCACTGATGATTCTTTTATACATAAAACTGAAATAGTTATGGCAGCAAAAGATTTTGATGGCAATGAAAGTTTGTAAACTGTGTTTCAATCTCTTTTTCTTATTTCCAAAGTGCAAGATGCAGGGTTCTCAGTCTTTCAGTAGTGCTTTTCCTGTAAATAATCCTTCATTTTGTTTGGCAAAGGCAGTTTCTGAATTAAGTCTATTCTGGTATACTGACATATAACAAAACGACACAGGTACTGCAACGAGTGTACCTGCATGAACCGAGACACTGGCTTGGCCAGTCTGACAAAGTAAGTTGCAGATCCAGGCAGCTGAGACCTTGAATAACAAAAAGTTCCATTTTCAGAGTCCCTGATTGAATGCTCAATTAGATCAACTATGGATGTATGCCCTTCCACATCTGGCTGTTCATAAAAGCTAAACCTACCATTTGAGTGCTCAAGTCTATTGTCAAGTGTGTTACCATGGGGGTGAAAGCTCAAGCTTAAAAGGTAACAGTCTTCAGAACTGTCCCAATCAAGGAAAGAACCATCTGGCAGGATTGCTAGTTTCCCTTCTGCCTCCCAACATGTGATTTGGTCCCCAGTACCATCCTTGCTTTGCAAGATCTTTTTAGCTCCTCTGTAAGGCTTGTCACTACCATGGGACCATTACTTTGCACTGAGACATAAACTCTTGCAACACCAGGAGCAAAGTTAAAATCAAAATTCAAATGACAGAGCATACTTTCAGCCATGTGGGCTTCTGTGCCAGTAAGTCCACTGAAGTTCCTTTGGATTTGATTATTTTGCATTGGAGGTAGCAATGGTGAGAGTGGAGGGACATCATCGTGACCCACTCTGGGGCTCTGCAACATGACTCCCGTGATGCCAGTCAACAACCCATTCATGGACTGATCCACAAAGATCTCTGGGGCAACAACTAGGTTCTGGTCTACCTGACTCTCATCTTCGGGGAAAGAGCGCCCTCCCACTTGAAAAGGAACCACAGAGACTTCCATGGTAGAAGAACTGTCCAGACAATAGCTACTTGATCCTTCCAAAGGACACATCCCCTCATCTAAAGGCACAGTATACTGAATGTAGTCCTGAGGCAGAAGTCCAATAACGACAGGCACATGTTCATCCAGGCGAAGATACAGGTCTCCGTTCTGAGAAGCCGAGCTTTTCAGTGAATTGGCTTGTTCCTGGCATGCGGTCTCAGACTGAAGGTCGTGGAAATCCTTCCGGACGCCATTCAGGGGTGGACTCGGACTGGAAGAGTGGCCTCGACTCTCACCTCCATCTTGATGCACGTCTCCTCAGAGTTTGTGGGTCGAAGAGGCCATGGCATGGGCAGTGATGGCTGCGGAGGGAGGTGGCCTTATTGGCCTCTGAGCTCTCACGTCTTTAAAGACTATCGTGGCTGAGGAGGAGGAGAAGGTGTCCTCATCGGCAGAGCTCCCAGAGGGTTTGCCCGCCTTGCCTTTTGGCTTCTGTTTGGCAGAAAGCCACCTTTTTAACGTACCCATCAAGCTTTTGGTTTTTGATCTGTCTTTTTTTTTTTTTTTCCACCTTTTTCATTTTCCCTGTCGATATCGCAGTTGGCCGTATCTTTACCATAGCAGCTACCAAATAAGGAATTATCTTTCCAAAGTCACTGGCTAGCGATGGTTGTTGTACTACCATGAAATCAGTTTATTTTTTACTTTTATTCAAGTTAAAAGATTTCCAGAAGGTTTTAAAACTAATTTTCTTCATTATGACTAGTTACCTAATCCAAGGGATGAAAATACTAGGGGATTCACTTCTGGCATGATGGAATGAGATGGTCGGCCGGGCGCGGTGGCTCACGCCTGTAATCCTAACACTTTGGGAGTTCGAGGTGGGCAGATCGCTTGAGCCCAGGAGCTCAAGACCAGCTTGGGCAACATAGGGAAGAGCCCGTCTCCGAAGGTGGCCGGGCTACGCTTCCTCGCCCAGGACCGGCGTGACTGCTGCGCTGGCCTTTCCTCCAGCAACTCCTCCTCCTGCCTCCTTCCTCCTCCTCCTCCAGCTTGTGTGTACTTTTTAAAGATTCACTATATGCACATGCAAGCACATGACTTTATTTCTCTTGCTTTCCTTACATACATATTTCAATATATTATTGCCTTTTTATTTAACTGAATAGATGATATCATATAAAATTTGGCAGCTTTTGTTTTGCTTTCCATTGAGCAATGTATCTTGGACATCTTTCATTATCATATCAGCTCATATCATTCTACCTTTTTAATGAAAGCCTAGTATTCCATGTTATGGATGTGCGAGCACTTTTCAGTGAGCTCCCTCTTGATGTGGTTAAGGTTGTTTCCAGTTTTTCCGCTACTATGAACACTTATAAAAGTGTTTCTGAAGGATAAATTCCCCGGAAAGACTTCTTGGTGAAAGGGTATATGTATTACTTGTTTTTTTTTAATTTGCTATTGCACATTTTCAAAATGATTATTTATTCATTAAACATATAGAAACTAATAAACAAGAAAACAAAAACAGGCCATAATCTAATTGCCCAGATAGTGTATTGATATGAAAAATAAAATTAATATACACATATCATATCCATATATCATAAGTAAGGCACAATGAAAAGACATACAATTAAAAGGCTCCCCTACCTCCTATTATTCTCTACAAAGGTAACCATGTGAATGGCTTCTTGTATGTACTACTAATTATTTTTGTTGTGAATATAAGCCAGTTTATAAAATATATAATTTAAAATTTTATACAAATAAGATCATGTTCTACACCTTGATTTTTTCCACTTACTAATATACCTTAGTCAGCTTTCTAATTTACACATTTCTTCCAATTAACCTCATTCTTTTTAATAACTATGAGTGTTCTATTATTCAATGAAAAACAATTTGTTTTACCAGTGCATGGCTGATAGACAGCTAGGTAGCTTCATTATTTTGCTATTATAAACAATGAGGTAATAAATATCATCTAACAGTAAGTTGTTGAGTAAAGGATATGAATGTCAAATTTTGATAGGTATCGCCAGACTGCCTCTAAAAGTGTAGTATTAATTTATATGCCAACAAATAATATATGATTTTCAACTTCCTCACACTCTTGTAATAGTTACATATACCTCAACATTTGAGTTTTTCCATTCTGATAGGTAAACAATTTTATTTTTAAATTTCGCGTTTCTTCAATTATAAAGTTAGGCATCTTCTTATATGTTTATTGGATATTTGAATTTATTTTTACATAAAATTCCTTTTTATTTATTTTGCTTTTTTTTTGTTGTTGTTTAGGCAGTTGGCTCTTTCAAAAAATTATCTGCAAATGAAGAATGTTATTGTGCCTTCTTAGGTAACTATTGCAAATATTCTTAGTTTGTTATTTGTACTGTTGTATTTTAACTTTTCTTTTGTACATTATTTCCTATCATAGAGTGAATTTTTAAACGTTTAGTGAAGTCTTATTTAATTTCCTTTTCTTTTTTGGCTCTTGAGTTTTAGATTATATCTTCTCTTCACCAATCTATTTAACAAATTACCCATGTTTTCCTGTAGCAAACTACAGTTTAATCTTTCGCCATTTAATCCTTAATCAACTGGAATATACTTTAATGTTTGATGTGAGAACCAAGTGAACAGCCACAATTTCTTGGACGTTTCCTTTACAGCATAAGATTTCTACACGTTTCATCATTCTAGTCATCCTCTGAATTTTTTTTTCAGTGCATTAAGAAAAGTGCATGGAAAAATGGGAAGGAACAAAGATTTGCAGTTAAGACAAAACGGGTTAAATCTCAAGTCTACCTAGGTTTCCTAGGTAACCTGGGGAAGTCACTTAACTTCTTTGAACCTTAGCTTCCTTTTCTATAAAAGGAGTACACCTACCTACCTACCTACCTATCAGGGCTGTTGCAGGTACAAACAGGCATTCAGCAAATAATATCTATTACTATTGTTTTAGCATTTCTTCAAAGAGCTGTGATTATAAGTGATGAAATAAAATCTAATAGAAATTAACCAACACAGAGTGCAATATATTAGTTACTTCATGCTTTTTTTAAAAAGAGGAACACAACATTTTAGGACTAGAAGAGCCTTAGAAACTTGTTTGTCTAGCACTTATATATTAGAGATAAACCCCGTAAAGGAAGGGACTGGCCCAAAGTCATACTGAAGTTAGCATAGGGATAAGACCAGCCAAGGGTTCCTCTTGCCAAGCCCAGAGTTCTTTCTAGTTTAGCAGATGTGCTCTAATATGTGAGTTTGTTTCTTTTTCACTGGACCAATAATACAATCTTGTTCATTTTAGGCCCAAATCTATATGGGCCTCTGCATTTTTGGAGAGGTTTGTTGCTGCTGTTATCCTGAAAAATATCATATTGCCCTTATTCCTGTTGATTTCTTCCCTGGTTTTAGCAAACGTGTTCTTCTCCAGTCGTTCAAACTTTTTAAGATCACTTTGATTCTTATTTCTACCCCTGAGATTTGAGTTTTTATCAGTAAACCTTGCACAAATAACATTTTCAAGTATTCACAGTTTACATCATTGATATGACATTTTAAAATACCAAGTGTGACACAGCCTCATGTATTTACTATTGCTTTTTTTTTTTTTTTTTTTTTTTTTGCTTCTTTTTCACCTGGATGCATGGATTCTTAGAGTTCTGTTTAGAGTCCTCTCCTCTCCAAGAAAAATTCTTTTCTTGAAGCATACATTCTCAAAGATTGGATGCCATTAATTATTGTTGAGATTAATAATAATAATTGTTAACATTAATTGAGCATCAGGTATGTACATCAGAGATAGTTATATATTATTTCATTTAATCCTCAGGAGGGTGGGATTATTTTTCCCATTTTACTGATAAGAAAACTAGGCTCAGAGACTCACTGACTTACTCAAATTTATATGGTGGAAAGACGCTAAGGATTTAAAATAGTGTAACTAATACTCCTGAGTTAACTACCAATTTACACTGTAATTTAATATCCTGTCTAATTCCGAGGGTCTATGCCTACAAGATTCTAGTTCTGAAACCTGTCTTTCAAGGGCATAAGTCAAGCTCCCTGAGACTGGCAGCAGATGATTGGGTGTGTTTTGCCACTCTACTCTGTGGTGGTCCAAAAGCAACCTGATCTAGAAATTATGGCCCAACTTATAATGATTAGATCATGTAGGGCTAAAGCAAAAGGCATTGTCAAGCTAGAACGATTTCATTTATTGCTACCTCTTTATATATATGACTTTTATTGGATCATTAAAATATTTATATTCTGGCCAGGCGCGGTGCTCATGCCTGTAATCCCGGCACTTTGGGAAGCCAAGGTGGGCAGATCATGAGTTCAGGAGATTGAGACCATCCTGGCTAACATGGTGAAACACCGTCTCTACTAAAAATACAAAAAAAAAAGTTAGCCAGGCATGGTGGCGGTCGCCTGTAGTCCCAGCTACTTGGGAGGCTGAGGCAGGAGAATGGCATGAACCTGGGAGGCAGAGCTTGCAGTGAGCTGAGATCGTGCCACTGCACTCCAGCCTGGGGGACAGAGTGAGACTCTGTCTAAAAAAAAAATATATATATATATATATAAATATATATATATATATATTTGGGTAAGTTCCTTAATCATACATATATATATATATTCCATATGTTTCGGTATCCTTTTCATAATAATATTGGTAATGAATAGAAATTTGAGCACTTTTAGTTGACTTCTAGTTGTGTTGCTGCTGCTGTTTTTCACATCCTAATGTGAAGATGAGTGGTTTACCATCCCCAAGGTCAAATTTTTTTTCTTTTTGTTTTTAAGAGATGATCATTATATTTGCTACTTCTGTCACTAGGCGCATTTATTCCTTGAATACATGATGATTCTCTGGAAATATTTGTCTATTTCTTAGTGCTATAGAATGAATGATATCAGAATCAGAGGATTTCCAAAATGGAGGAAGTCTTGTGATCTTCTTCAACCCCAATTTATATCATTAGGCTGATTCAAACACATTCTTATACCCTTGTCCCTCACTATGTTGACCTTTTAAAATTTCTCTGATTCAGCCATTTCTGCATTTACGCACATGCTATTTTCCATATCTAGAACATAGCTTCTCACTCTTTCCTCATCTGGAAAACTTCTTCTAGTTCTTAAAGACTCAATTCAAACTGAGTTGTGGAATGTATCTATTTATAAGCTCCTTAAAAGTCAGATCTCTGCTTATTGGAACTTGTGTTCCTGGCATAGGGTCAGGCAAATAATAGGTGCAAAAGAACAAAAGAGGATTGTGAGTGAATAAGCAAGTAGATGAGTGAATAATATTTTCTCACTGCATTATCCTAGGCAAATGATCATCTAACCTCCATGTGACACTGGATCAGCACTAATGAAGAACTCACTGCCTTTCAGGAAAATCCTTTCTGTTTGGGTCAGCTCCAGTGATTAAAACAAACAAATGAAAAAAACAAAACAGTTCTTTGTGCTGAATCTTTCTTTCCACCTCTTGGTTTCAGTTCTGCCCTCTGATGGCTCACAAAACAATACCATTTCTTCTTCTATATGATCCTAATATTTGAACACATTTTTCACTTTTCCAGGGAGTGATCCCACTCCCTTCCCCATCCCTTCATATCATTCTCACCAAGTGACCATTTGCTTCTGCTTGCATACCTCCAGTGTCAGGGAATTCTCCTTCCCTAGTTTCTTAATTCCATTTTTTGTTATCTCTTATGGGTGTTATTTCCAGCATCTTGATATAATGTAATATCTCATTAGAGACTCAGATAAGTGAATGTGAGATCAAATATGGCAATATGGATGCTCACCCTATGGTTCACTGTACTATCTTTTAATGTGTGCCTACTATAGTGCCTAGAGATAAACAGAGTATTGAAATAAATTTGTTTTTAAAAAAGTATCCACTTAGTTATTTCACTTTCCAGTTTAAGGGAAGAATGAACTAGAGTGACACATAGCCATTGTCAAGCAATGTGCTGTTCAGTGGAGGACAGTGACAGCTAAACACATGATTAAATGCTGGGTGGTAAGTGCTAGCACAAAAAAAGTCAGAATCCTGTGGGGTACAGAGGAGGCATTCCTACCAAGGGATGAGGAGGAATGAGCTTTCCTGGAGAAAGTGACATGGAGATGAGGTCATGAATGTTAGCAAGGTGAGGATGGGTGGAGGTTCTCACAGAGGCAGAGATTGGGGTGAGGAGATGAGTGGCAAGAGTATTCAAGGCAGAAAGGGAGGCACATATGGAGGGCTGGAGGTGAGAGAGGGCCTGCACATCTGAAGAACAGGAAGCAGTTGTTATTGAAGGGCAGATAAGGGAGGAACAAATGTGAGAAAGAAGTGATGAAGGAAAAGAAGAAGAAGAAGAAGAAGAAGAAGAAGATGATGATGGTGATGATGGTAGCTGACATGTACATAACACTTAATATGTGCCAGGCACTGTTATAGGCATTTGATATACAGAAATTCCCTTAGACCTCATAACAACTGTGTGAAGTAAGAACACACAACAATCCCCATTTTACAGAGGTGGTAACTGAGGCACAGATTAAGTAACTTGTCCGAGGGTACATTGCTAACATATGGCAAAGTCAGGAATGAAACCCAGTGTGGTTTAAGTGTCGGCATTCTTTTTTTTTTGAGACAAAGTCTCTCTCTTTTCTCCCAGACTGGAGTGCAGTGATGCTATCTCGCTCACTGCAAGCTCCGCCTTCTGGGTTCATGCCATTCTCCTGCCTCAGCCTCCCGAGTAGCTGGGACTACAGGCGCCCACCACCATGCCCAGCTAATTTTTTGTATTTGTAGTAGAGACGGGGTTTCACCATGTTAGCCTGGATGGTCTCGATCTCCTGACCTTGTGATCCACCTGCCTTGGCCTCCCAAAATGCTGGGATTACAGGCGTGAGCCACCGTGCCCGGCCGCGTTTGCATTCTTAACCATGACATAGCCTCTCAAGGATCTCGTGATCCAGGGCATGATAAACCATTTTAGTATATTTGACCATAATGAGGAGTCATTCCTCAGCTTAAAATGGAGAAATATTATTTTAACATCATTCTTGTGCCCCAGGAGTGCTTACAGGTAGAGAGAATGCACAGGAAGGGAATATGCAGGAAGCATGTGCTTATGGCCAGCCTGGCTGCGGGACTCTGGGGTTGGATGGACCCCCTTGTAGATGCTGCTCAGAAGGCAGAGCAAATGCTCACGGCTGCCAAGGTTTTCCATCACAGCTCATGTCATCTGCCTGCTCTGAAAGCAGTGTCCTGGGAAGAATACTAGGTTTAGACCCGGGAAGGCCAGGATTCAAATCTTGGTCCCTTCCCTTACCAGCTCTATGACTTTGGGTAAGTTCCTTAATCTCTTTGAACTTGTTTCCTCATATGCATCAAAAGATGTGAACCCTTCTTTTGTTAGGCTGTTATCAGGATTATTAGAGTTTAAGCAAATAAAATGCTTAAAATAATATTTGGTACATGGTAGGTACTTACTAAATAGTTGCTATCTGTATTATAGCATATCCATTATCTATGTAACCAGGATTTTTAACTGGCTTTTATCAGCAATAATAAAACCAAAGAATATGTTTGATAGAAGACTATCTTAGAATAAAAGTAGGTAAGACCTACAAATTTCACAGAATTATTAACTGTGAAAAAAATACATAGGAGTAACCAAATGGGAAAAGGCTAGATAATTGGCACCACATTTCAATTAAAATGAGACAGGTACAGAACACAGGGGACTGTTTCAAGCCAATAATTTCACAGTTGGGGGTCTGGGTGCAAGGTGGCAGGGGGCAGGAGGGAAGAAATTGGGGTAGGATCCAAACTATTTCTATTTTATTCAGAGCGACTATGGATAGTAAGATGAACAGATGTATTACAGGTGTATTAAATACATGTAGAAGGCTCCCATTCTTTCTCAAGAAGGAAAAAAATCTGTTTTCATTTTTCCTGAAGTGATGAGAGGCAATGAAGCGAAAATATAAGTTCTGTTGCCAACTCTGCCATCAACTTATTCAAGCCAGCTAATGAGCTGCTCTGAAAAATGAAGGTGCTGGGGTGTACCATCTCTAGGGTCCCCTGTGTTGTAAATTTAATTATTTCTATGGCTTAAAAATAACATCTCAAAAGTTAGTAAACTGTTTCCCCACCTCACATTTGTTACTGAACAAGGTGATACATAAACAAACAAATAGAATAAACAAACTCACATGTATTAAATGATCTTATCACATACTTATGCGGGTAACAGGGAAACTATAAATATCACATTCAATGTTGAATTGTGAGCAGTCTGATGGCTAGCATAGAACATAGATAGGGAGAAAGAAAAAATGCTGCCAGCAGAAGTAGACCTTGAATGCCAGGGCAAGAAGTTTTGTCAATAAGTGGCTATGGAAGGGTTTTACAGAAGCATTTAACACAATTGGACCTGTGTTTATCGGAGAATAACTCTGGCAACAGTGAGAAACTGGGGTTAATGAACTAAGTGAGGACAGGGTAGGAACTATCCCAGTAGATAATCAGATGTGATACTATTGAAGTGTTACCAATGATACAGATAATTAAGGCCCAAATTAGGCAAATGAGGGTGGAATTGAGGGTGGGAGATGTGGCACAAATTTGAGACAGGAAAACAGAGGAAGATTCTGTGCAGCTATTCTCCTCAAATACTTCTGGAAGCCAAATAGAGTTTAAATAATATTTACGATGTTGAGCAGATTGAAAATGGGAGATGTGGAAGGTGTCAAAAGGCTTTAGGATGATTGGAGGTGTGATGATACCATTAATCAAGATGGGAACACAGGATGGAGAGTGGGTTTGGGTGAGAGGATAATGTATTTTGTTTCAGACATGTTGACTTTGCTATGTCTGTTGGATATCTACAGTTCTGCAGACAGTTGGAAAATATCTACCTGAAGCTTAGAGATGTGGCCAATGTTCAAAATCATTTTAGATTTCATATTCCTATGGTCAGTACCCTCGTCAAATTAGACCCAGATGTAGAAGAAGCTTGATACACAAGATGGGGATAATAAGAGTACCATGTCACAGAGTTGCTATAAGGTTAGATTAGTTAATACATGTAAAGAACTTAGAACAGTGCCTGGCACCTAGTAAGGGCACATAATTATTAGCTATTGTTGAACCCTCTCCTGATGTACACAAAGAGGATGACTTGGGAGAGTATAAAATTATCTCAATGCAGGCTCATTTGACCAGGGAAAAGTGCTAGGGTGAAGGCACTGAAACAGAACAGCACAATCCTAGGAGTTAGGAGTCTTGAGTTCCAGTCATGCTGTTAGCTTATTTGACTTTGAGAAGTCCCTTCATCTCTCTGGGCCTCAGTTTCTTTATCTAGAAAGAGAGCCTTATACTGAATCTCAGAGGTCCCTTCTAATGCTTAATAAACAAATATATTCTATGCTCAATATGTATTTTGTTGACAACTTGAGACAAACAGATCATTATGCATTAAACTTTTCAAATACCCTCCAGCATGTTTCAGAGTGAATGAACTATAAATTGTATTTGAAGTGGAAATTTCTAATTAAGTTCCCTTCTCCTCCTAGAGGCTGTTATACTTTGTGGAGAGTGGTAATATTTCTGACAGTATATGCATTACAGCTCAAGACTAGAATCCTTCTGGAGCAGAGGCAAAGTGAAAAATTGATATTGAATATTTATGTATCTTAGCAGTTAAACATTAACTTCCCTTTAAATTTGGATTCCTGATGCAAAAACAGGCTTATAGTTAAAAAAAAAAATTAGACCTTTAAAAATGTTTTGGATTACCAGGTCATTTCTAGAGGGATGATTATTTTGGAATCTTTAAATGAAAATAATAAAGTATAACTTGGCTATCCAAACCCAGCTTACTAAAGGCTGAAAGACATCTAGAATTCATGCATCTAGAATTCATGCATTTCAAGTAAAAAGTTAACTATCTTTGTAAGAATATATAAGCAAAAAATAGTTGAAACCTTATACAAATATTATACAAACACAAGGTGATACTAGTATCTCCAAGCTCTGATTTTTACATTAACTCCAGACTTGAAATCTATCTGCTTACTTGACATCTGCAGATAGATGTGTAAGACTTTTCAAACTCATCGTGCTCAAAATCAAACTCAAAATTTCTCCCAAACATGTTTCTCGAGAGTTTTCTCATTTTCAGCAAACAGTACTACCACCATTCTCCTCTCAACCACTGAATCAAGAACCTCCATTCATTTCTTCCCCTCCCACCTCCACATGCAATCCCTTAGCTCATAGCCATATTCTAATTCCATGCACTTTTCTCTAACTCCACCCCATCCCTCTAGGCCAAGCTATCATTTTCCCTGGGAATACTACAGTAGCCTTGATGGGTCCCTCCATTGTCTCTGTGGCCCACTCCTCCCACCCTCCTCTATCCCTTTATGACTCAGCAGCCAGAATGATCTCAAACTATATATCAGATCATGCCTCTCCTCTGCTAAAATCTCTTTTGGCTCCTTGTTAGACTTTGAATGAAATTCAAACTCCTTTCCTCGGGCTCTGCCTATCCCTCTTATTCCATCTTATTCCACTCTGTCTTCTTTACTGTTTGCTGGCCACAAGGGCCTTCATTCTGTTTTGCATCAGTCCAAGTTTCCTCCAGTCTTACAGCATTTGTGCCAGTGGTCCCTTTGACTGGAGTGCTCTTACCTAGCTTTTCTCATCTTTGACAACTTATTTTCATAAGTGTCAGCTCAAATGCCAGTTCCTCAAAGAGCTCTTTGTTGACAATCACATTTAAAGTAGCCTCCCAGCCTATCTCTAATTCACCTGGTTTTACTTTCTTACAGAATTTAGGCCCACATGTTATTCTGTTTATTATCTCACCCACCCCGAGAAAAGCTTCCCATAAGTAGAGACCTTGACTGTCTCTTTTAACTCCATACTTTTAGTGCTGACTACACTATGTAGATATTCAACAATATTCCTTAAACTAATTAATGGTTGTAACTATTAAATCACATAACTTTATTTAAATCATTAAAATTTATTTGACAACGAGTTTCTGTGCACTTGTTATGAGCCAGGTACTAATTAGAGTCCTTTTCAGAAGGCATTTGTCCTCTAGGGGGAGAATGGTTGATGAAACTGATCTCACTGAATCAGCATCTTTGAGGGTGAGGCCCAAGACTTTTTTTTTTTTCTTTTCTTGAGACAGGGTCTTACTCTGTTGCTCAGGCTAGATAGCAGTGACATGACATGCACCATTATGCCTGGCTAATTAAAAAAAAATTGTAAAGCAACCAATATGTTCCTTGAAGCACCAATATGCCTTAAATGTCCTTGCAAACATTGTTAAACAACCACCTCCACTTTATCCAAGCCTCTAAATTGTTCAGGCAGTGTCAGACTCTGGGCTGAAGGCTAAATTCCTATCCTTCAAGATCTGCTTTGTGGCTTCTCACCTCACCCATCAAATGTTCTATCCTGAGATGAGATGTGTGTGTGCTGCTAGGCTGACAGATTCCCTTTGGTTAGGGTTAAATTTGAAGCTGAGATCCTTTCTCTGGTGGATGGTGGTAAGAAAAAAGCCTTCTGAATTTGCTCAACATGTTCTCCCTTTTGAAATCAGTGGACTAACTGAAAGTGCTCTATTATTCTTTATTTAAACTTAGTTTTTTTGTGATTTCTGGGTTTCAGATATTAAAATATCACTATTTAATTTACTGTTAAAACACTATCAATAATAAATTGATTAAATAGATTATGAACTATTCATATAATGGAATACTATGCAGTCATTAAAAGCAACAGCATACATGTCTAATATTTTGAAACTAAAAAAAAGTCATAATCTATTGCTAAATTAAAGAAAAGCAAGTTGTAGAACTATATGTATATCTAGTTCATTTGTTTCAAAAAAAGAAAAGGATGAATGATCTTATAGAGAATGCCTGCAAGGTTACACAATGAATTGATAACAGAGGCTTTAATGGGCTATGGTATTGTGGTGGGGAGGGGAGAAATGCTGAAGAGGAGAAAATGGGTTACATTTCATTTTATAGCCCTTAACAGTATGTGAATATTTTTAAGTAAACATGTTGTACCATAACAATTTTAAAAGTCCTACGAAAAAGTTTTAACTACTGAATTTGAGGTTTGTGTTACCTTAGCAATAAAAGACAAAAGGCGCTATGTAGGCACATTTAAAATACAGTAATATTTACAGAAAACATGAGTCCTAGTGTAATCAAATTTTCAAACATTGTGTTAATCCATTCAATACATATTTACTGAATGCCTTCTTTGTGCCAGTCATTGTGCTATTTTTGGGGGATGGATTGGTGAAGAAAGCAATGGCTCAGCCCTAAGTGACTTAGAATCTAACAGTAGTTCTCAACTGGGTATGAAAATGTGTCTATTTGTGAGGGGGGATGGTATTTTCTGTTGTTAAAATGTCCAAGTCAGGAGTCAGCCTTGGCATTAATTGTAGAAGTCTCATGTGTGTTAAATGTTTTGCAAACCGTGGCACAATCAGGCATAGTGAAAAAATGTCCTTCCAAAGGTGCAATAATACCTGCAAAAGGAAATACTGAATCAATACCATTTTTCACATAAATACCCTAATTCCCAGTGAACCTTATTATTTTGTTCAAACAAGTTCAGTTGGCTAAGTTCTGGGTCAAAGTTATTAACTAGGAATTTGTCTAAATAGTATACAGATTTGAAAGCAATAAGGATGTTCATTTCTACATATCCTGTAATATTCACTAATTTGGTTTAGTTTACATAAATTAATCTGAGTGAAATTGTAATGTAAGTGAAAAGGGTTCTTGTTTCCTTTTTTCCTCATACACAGTTAATCTTGTTCATAAGCTTTGGAATCAATTTTAAAGGAAGGAATAATGCTGTCTCCAGAGACATATCTGTCAAAACAGTCCACTCCTAAAACATCTGAAAGGCTTGAGCAGGAATAAGATACTAATGGAATTAATCTTGGTCAAAATCCGTTAATGCAAAACTCAAACTCTGGCTGCTGCATGTGGGACTCACCTGATGTTTTGTTCATCATATCTCCTCAAGTTGATGACATTCTTTTGTGTTTGGGCTTATGTGTATCTTGGCATCTGGCTGTTGCCCACAATTACATCTTAGTATTTCTTTGACTTATTCCTCACCTAAAAATAAGGTAATCATCTCATTGCCTAAAAGCTCCCAAGAAACAGGTTTTGTGAGTTTAGGCAAACTGTGTCAAGAACTCTTAAGTCCCCTCTTCCCAATTACTTTCATCAAATTTTCCCAATTGCAATCAGTCAAATCTTTTTGGGAAGTCAAAATCTTCCCAACTGCAATCAGTCAAATCAAGAGAAGGAGATCTGAATAAACAGAGATGCTTGAAAATCAACTTGTATTCACCACTATGAATGAGAAATAATATTTATTAAAAGATTTCTCTTCAAAATATCTTTTGCTTTTGTTTTTTCCTTTCTAATTTACTATGCTAGTTCTAAGCATTGATCTGAACTATTGAAACAGGCCCTGTTTCCTGTTTATTTTGAAAAATTTCAAATTATAGAAAACTTGAAGAACATTATTAAAAAACTCATAAAGATTCAACAGTTCTTAACATTTTGGTACATTTGTTCTCCCTCTCTTCCTCCCTCTTGCTCTCTCCACTTACCTACCTATCTGCCTAGCAGAAGACACACACACACACACATACACATACACACACACACACACAGACACACACTTTTTCTGAACCATTTGAATTATGTTGCAGATGTCATTCCACTTTCAATCTAACATATCAGCAAGGCATCTTCTCAGTGTAAAGATATTTTCTGTATAACCACAATGCCATTATTACTCCAGAGAAAACCAACAAAACTAATATTTCTATGCCATTTAATATATTGCACCTATTCAAATTTCCTCAGTTATCCTCCAAATGTCTTTTACAGATTTTTTTCTTAAATCCAGGATTTAAGTTTTATGCATTGCATTTGGTTGTTATTATGTCTTTAGTCATTATTAGTCTTGAACATTACCTACATTTTTTTAAAATAAAACTTACTCTTTTTTAAAAAAAAATTCAGTCAGATGCTTATAGAGTGTTCTGCATTTTGAATTTGTCTGATTGTTTCTTCCCAATCAGAATCAGGTGAAACATTTTTAGCAAAATCCAGTGTGTAATGAATGCTGTGTATTTCTTACTACGTCATAGCAGGAGGCTCAAAATACATGGACCACCAGATCTCTTCATTTAAAAGGCACCTTTCTATTTTGCAAATAACAATCTATAAGGTGGTTTATTTGAGACCATGTAAATATTCTTTTTCCAGTAAACTTTAACCCCTAATTTTTTTAGCATCTATGGATTATGCTTTCTTGAAATAGTTATTTTGTTGTGGGTTAAAAAATGGTTATTTTATAAATTCTTTATTTCTTCTAGAATTATTAGCTGGTATTATTCTGTGCAGGAGAGCTTCCCCTTTATATATATATATTTTTTTCTCTATCATTCTGGATTTATTTTTGATATATCATGACATTATAATTTTTTATATATCATATTATAATGTTTTTGATATATAATATTGTTCTTTTTGATATATAATATATTTTGTTTTTTGATATAGCATGATATTATATATCATTACCATGCGGTACACTTCTAATTGATGTTAGCTTTTCCTCTAATCTCTGTCTCTCTCCCATCCTCCCTCTCCCTTTTGTCTACTCTCAATACCTTGATAGTCGTCTTGTGTATCACAACCATTCTACTTTTCTCTAAATACTGCCTTTCACATTTTATACATGCCACAGATGCTCATATTCATCTGTGTTCCTAACTGCTTGTAAATTATGTGCAAATTTCTTGGCCCTATATTTAAGCCCTTTCACAATGTAGCTTTTACCACAACCCTCTCTAGTCTTTTTAAGACTAGAGACTTCTCTGATATGAGGGAACGTTAGAGTGGATTCTGTCTAGTCCTCCCATATCATTGGTGGAAAAAGTGAGGCACAGAGAATGAAGTTATTTTCCAAGGTCACTCAGTGTATTTGTAGTAGAGTCCAGATGAGAATGCTAGAGTTCAATGTCCTACATCACACGCCTCCTCTCCTAAGCAAACCCTCTGCTGCTGCCAGAATCTTCATGTCCATCCCTAGCATAATGTTATTCCCTTGGGCCTAACTTCCTCCTCCTTGTTTTACTTCCTGTTTTCCTGGATTCTTTGAAGTCTTGGCCTTCTCTCTTGTCCAGGTCAGGTTCTATCTTCCCAGACCTCTTGTAATCATGATGGTCTGTGACACTTACTTGGCCATCAGCCCCACAACCTGGCAGCATTACATGAATTTTGGTCCTTCTTTACTCTTTTATTATTATTTTTCAGGACAGCAGTAATGCAAGCTCATTTTAAACAACTAAAACAATACAAAAAAACAGCAAGTAAACTGTGAACATCTTTCTATCTTAACCTTCAGGTAACCACTGATAATAAACTAGACAAATTAACTTTATACACTTTCTCTACACATATTTACATATCCCCAGCTACATTCCCAATGTCTAGGATAGTGCCTGGTTCCTGTCAGTGAGTGAATATATGTGAGTGCAAAAACATTCATGTTTACCTCCATATATAGTCATTGTTTTAAAGAATGATCCCATAATAACACATGATGTTCTGTAATTTGCTTTCTTTTTCTATTTACCTTTTTAATGAATAAATATCAATAACTAGACTGTAAGCCCCACGAGGGCAGTCCCAGCCACTGTTTCAGTCTTCTTGTTTTCCCAGGATGTGGCACAAATTGATGTCCTCATAAATTATTACTGAGGGTGACTACAGCTTTATGTGCTTAATGAATCTCTTCCTCACCTCTGAAGAAGCCTTAAGGTTCACAAAGACTCCTGTTCCTCTAAAGAGGAATTATTAATCAGCTCACCAAGGATTTCATGGCCAATTTCAGTGTCTAATAGTGAAAACAATGCAAACTAGAAAAGAAAGTATAAGCGAGGAGAATAATATAGCAGACAGGCAGGACCCTGGAAGGTGGCAACCAACTTTGCCATCTTGAAAGGCAGAATTCTCTATACTGGAGCTGCCATCTTGAATGTGGACTTTTGTGGGAAGTATTACGCAGACCACATACATATAGCCTTAACTCCAAGAATTACTGATTTCAAAAAATGCTTCTAGACATTTGGGAAAACTAGAAGCAGCAACAGAATCATTTCAAAACTCTCCTGAAAAGACAAACTCCATACAATAAGGAGTGAGAAAGAATGACCATCATCTGGAATTATCTTTCCTTCATCACTTTCCTTTGTTCTCTGAAGCATATATCAAGACTTCATAAAAGCAGTCAAGGCTGTGCTGAATCTTTCACTATCAGTCCCAAGTGGATATTGTAAGCATCAGAAAAATTTTCCATTTACACAGGCAGGGAGGTATTTTCAGTAATTTAAATCTTTTCTAATTACTAACCAATTCCCTCTTTCCAGCCTCCCAATTTAGCACACAGAATGCTGCTCCCTGCAGAAAACAACTCTTCAGCAAGGTGTGAGTTTCCATGGTTAGTTGCCAGAGCTTCAGATGTGAACGGAGCTGCAAAGCCACAATCCGTTCAGTAGATAAAAAACATCAAGAAATAAAGTTCCACTGCATTCGTTGAGTTCCTAGCACAAAGTGAATGCTCAGTAAATAATAGGAAGGAGGGGAAAAGCAAACCAGGAGAACAGAAAAGAAAAGGAGACAGGGAATAAAAGGGGAAGAAATCTAGGCAATTGACTTTCAAACTGTTTGTGACCAAGAATTTAACTGTGGAAGGAGATCACTAATAGAGATAATACTAGTTACTGAACACTGAACAAGAGGGTATTGTGTTAGGCTTATTGTTGCTAATCCTCCCAAGAACTTTGCTGAGGTCAACTTTAAGATGGGAAAACTGAGGCACAGAAAGATTAGATGCTTCGAAGGTAGCAGAGCTAAGATAAGAGATCTGGTCTGTGTGGTGCCCACACTGTGTCCTTTCTCCCCTACTTAATCTTCCCTCTTCTCTTACAATACCTGCTGTCTCCAGCCTTAGGTCTGCAGGTAACACTCCTACCTCTGACAGCCATCAATGTTGCTACGTGCTTCCAAATCTACTTCTGCTCCCCACGCATATACATTCCCTTCCCCATAATATCACATGCCTTCTAACAGCAGCCTCAGCTCCTGCTAGTGCCGTCATCACAATGGGCCACTTTGCTTTCCCATCTCAGTAAACAGCCCCCTCCAGGCATACTGTAGTCTTGGTGTCTAGGGGCTGTTTCCCTGTTTCTTTAGGGCGAGCTTGGTCAGTGCAGGGACCAGCTTTCCTCAACACCTCTGCCACTTTGGGTATTACAGAGAGCACAACAATCCCCCAGAGCATTTTAACGTCAAACCCTTTTAATATTCCTGTGGCCAAGTTCAGTGCCTTCTCACCCAGCTCCTTCCTTGAACTATGCTTCAGCCTATACTGGGGCCAGTTCTGTGAGAGGCTGGCTGCAGGTTCTGATCAGCGGTGGGCTCTGCCACATCTTGTGAGACGAAGAGGCATTAAGTCAGTAAGCACAAGGGCAGCAGTCATCCAGAAGGGGAAGAAGCACTGGAGGCTTCCTGAAACAGAGGACCTGGAACTCTCAAACTCCATTCACTGCACTAACAGTTCCCAGCATCAGAATAAAATATATATGACTAGCCCTTGCTGTTCTTGGCACGAGGAGTTCCATGAAACCCAGACATATAATTCTGCATTCTTTAAATCATCATCCTCTATCTTTTCCCTTTCCAAGTTTGCATTGCATGCAGTTTCCTGTTGCATTGTTTTCTCTTTCGTCAAACTCCTACCACCTGGAAAAGTTGCCACGTACACTGCACTGTACTCCGTACACCACACACTGCACACTGCACTGTAAAGGTGTGGTCCCTTGATTCTCCTTTTTTTTCCTCTCTATGATACCCTCACCCTTTCCTCCCATTCTCCCCTGCAGGGTCTCACCTCTGTGATCCTCTCCTGATCTGTCTCTCTGCATCTGTGACTAGATTCCCTTCACTTCTCCCTGCCTTACCTTTCCTCTGCGGCTGGGCTGTGTCTATTTCCTCCTCCTGCAGCTGGTCTCACTTGCTTTTTCTTACCACCTCCCTCTGAGTGATCTGCCTCTACTTTCCTGCTGCATCCTCTCTTCTCTTCTCTGGTTCATTTATCCTGCTTTATTGGGAAGACAGCCTATGACTGGCTGTTTACCACCTAATTTCTGGAATTGTGTTATCCTTTTGAAGTCCAAACTGATGTGCTGTAAGAGTCTCATCATTAGGCTTATAAAAATAAATCTTTCTCATTCCACCATCAATACAACTAAAACACCGGGTTAGCTGTCAAATACAGGCAAGCCAGAGGAGCTTGCTCCTGAAAACTAAAATAGCAAAATTATCTGTGCTAGCATTTTGAAATGCTATCTTAGGCTGTGTTGCTTATACATAATGCTCTGTGACTCTAAGTCAAGGACAAGCCTCAAGTTAGGGTTTTTCCATGTAGGGCTTCTGGAGAAACTCCTTAGGATTTATAGGTCTCTGGAGCTTCTTCAAAATCCACTTGTTCCTGTCTACTGTAGAGACCTGCTGCATATCAAAGAACCAACTGAATGTTCAACCCCCTTCTTAACACCATCATTATAGACTGAATGTTCTAAATTCTATATTTGCTCCTGAACTGACCCTTAGTCCTTGCCTAGAACCAGTCAGTCAACAATAGCTCAACTTTGGGCTTTTGAGTATGTATGTAGCTCAAGGTTTACATCATCTGCATTGTAACCTCCATTTCTTACCCATCCTTTGCCAATATTTTCTTCCCTCTTAAAAGTATGAAATAAGTACTGAAATGTTTCAATTTTTGTATGGCCCTAAGATACAAAATATGGGTTGAAGAAGCACTAAGGGGAAAATTCATATTTAGAGATGTGAAAACCATGAATATTATATTAGAAGACAGATGCATGCATGCCATCCATTTGCAGAGAATGCATCATTGCTAAATATTGCTTCTCTTCAAAGTTATGCATAATGAGAAAGTCAGGTAAACCAGGAAAAAGTATGGATTTTTGGATGAATAGGAGACTAAGCAAATAACTGTGCATAAAAAGCATAAATCACTTACCAACAAATTGTATAATCTACAATGTGTTTTCCAGGATAATGTGTGTGAAGGTATCTGTCGTATGAATACAAATTCACCCTTCTTTTCTTTTTTTTTCAGGCTTGTGAGTGTTTGACAATGTAAATTATTCTTCCTGAGCACAAGTCCACCTGAGGATTAGTGAATGGGTGTGATTTTCAACCAAAAAAACTTGTATTTAGCCGCCTTCTTTCTCACACTTATAAGTTCCTGGCTAATGTTGATTTTTATCAAATGCTGTGTGCAATAAAAACAAGTATTTCCCCAAAGAAAGTAAATTGTGTTGCAATTATTTATGTGTGTGTGTATGTATACATGTATATATGCTGTGTATAAAAATATAAATAATTTTGGTAATTATTGATGAGTAGATAATACCTTAGCACATTTATGTTCCTAAAGGAAGAAAAATCCAGGGATAGATATATTTTCAAGAAGGCTCAGTAGATTTGGCTCTGGCTTCTGTCATCATTTAGCTTTGGAATTTTGTGGTTTACTTCCTTTGTTTATTAAACAAACAACAAACAAATATTGTGCAAGAGGAACTCTGATATTCCATTCGGAGTTATGATTCTGTGATTCTATCTTGTGGTTTTAAAATACCTACATACTGTAAGACGTTTGATTCTGCAAAGAGCTATGAACCTATTCTGCCTTTTCCCATGCAAAAGTCATTCTTTTGTTTACTCATTTATTCTAGAAACATTTATTTGTGATTTACTATGTTTATTTATGATTTACAATAGGTTCTGTGCTGTGTCCCATGGATTCAAAGATTATTCAGACAGCCTCTGTTCTTGAGGAGCTCAGTATATATAAAATGACCTCCTACTTTATAGAATTTTTTCTCAAAGACTTAACTGTAGAAAGTCAAGCTTTCTATGTAAATAACTCAATATGTACCCATAATTCCAAGTCCTGATGCTAATTGGTATTGTATTTTGGAGAAGTGGTTTATCTTCTGTATTAAATCTCTGAGGTAGTGTAATAGAAGGGAAAGAGTGTGGGTTTTGTCCAGCAGACTCAGGTTTGGAATTTTGACTCTGTACATCTATTAAGTGATGATAGGAATATCTACTTCAAAATGGTTGCAGAATTATATTGAGAACTGAATAAGGTGATGCAGATGAAAATCCACTCAATGAATGGTAGCTTTTGCTTTTACTATGGGAAATTGAACAATACTTCTGCTTTGTTTAAGCACCCTTTTCAAATCAGTAAACCAATAAATTCATTTTTTCTGCACTAAATTCTTTGAAGACTCTTTTCTTAGTACAATCTATGGCTGTAACCTCTATGCAAGAGTCTGTATTAGGTTGAACCACACAAAATTGACAATATTCAACTTGACCTACAAAAATGGCAATTTCATATGGTTCAGCCTAATAACATTATTAATACCACTAAAATAAAATTTTAATTTCTACTTTTTAATGTAAATACAATTTACATTAAATTGAATTGTAATGTACAATTTCAATTTTTTTCTAGAAGAGTATTTCCTCACTAAAAAGTAAGTTTAGTGTGTAAAATTCATGACATTTGCTGTTGTGATTAAGAAAAATAATGTTAAAATAAATCTTCCTGGTTCTTTTTTCCAAAATAGTTTTAGGAAGTTTAAATTTGAGTTAAATGTTGTGAAAATTTTAGCCTCAGGAAATGTGAAAAGGGACATTAAAGCCTTATGTATTGTTGGCTATTAGGGAAAAGAGTAAATCTTTGACTATTCTAAAAGAACAGCATTAAAGTTGTCAGCTAATGAGCTGAAAGTTGTTCTGTGATATATTACTGAGGAAAAGATTAGAGGAAACTAGTATAACAGAGAGAAAGAGAAAGAGAGCCCCATTTTTCCCCCTGCTATATATGTGGCAGAGACTGAGGACTGGGAGTGTGTAGAAGTGTGAGAGAAAAATGTGGGAGAAGTGTTTAAAGTGTTCCAAGGAAACTAAAATGAAGACAAGAATATGTATGCTGGGGTTCAGGTTTTCAAAACAAGCTAGCTTCTACCTAGAACTTGTCATCAACACCCTTTACTAGTAGCTTTTGAACTTCCATCTGTCTACTGGGCTGGAAACACTCTTCTTTGTAGCCACATGTCATGCTGCCACCCTTGCCTTGGGAAGCTCAATTCAAATCCTACTTCTTCTATGAAATTCTCCCCAGTTACAGGGCATTTTCTAGAAGAACTGTTATTTCCTCTATCCTTAACACTAAAGCAAAATACTTCTATGTCTTCCCACTCTCCCATCCCAAGTGTTTTATAGATGGTTTGTGGTTGTGTTTAACAGTAATAGATGGGCTAAGAAATATATTTGTCCATCTGATATGGCCTCAAGACTATCTAGTCCACATTTATTGAACACCTACAATGTGCCAGGGGCTGTGTCATGTCATGTACTGGAATCAATAAAAATAAGACTTGGGTTTGGGATGAAGAAGATCACAGCCTTATGTAGCCATCTTTGAGATGTATAAATGAATAATCCTATGAAGCACTTATGATGTTTCTGAAATTCTTTCCTCATAAGGTTTACTGGGAATCCTATAATCCCACCATTTGAGATTCACTGTTTTGGTCATAAACTTAGTAGATATACTGTGAAAATCTCGATATAGTTAGTTGAAATAATGCTTTGCCTGTTTCCTAACATTCAACCTCAGTGTGAACTCCTTCATCTGATTTCTTTCACTGAAGGACAGACAAGAAACAGCATGAGGACACTAGACCCCTAGGTACCATAGAGTGTAAGGAGGGACCAGAATTGTGGGAAATGTACTTGAGGTCAGCTTTTATCTGGCAGGAGCTGCACAATGTTACAGAGTTGAGGAGATGGGATGATGACCGGCAGGCCAATGCCCATTCCTCTTAGAGTTGAAGCTCATTCTTAGAGCCTTGAGCACTGGGACTATTGGTGGCACTGTCAAAGAAGGCAGGACCACTTGCTTTGTGTCAGGCACCATGATGGGTGCTCTATACCCCTTGGCACATTTAACCCCCATAACAATCCTTTGAAGCAGGAGTCATTGGCTCCATTTTATAAATAAGAAGACTCAGTTTGGGGAAGCTAAGTACTTGTCCAAAGTGTGTACATCTAGTTGATAGTAAAGCAGGTTTCAAGCATCTTGCTGGTTCCAAAGCCATACTTTTTCATCTTCTTAACCTTTGAGAAATAAAGGAATCCAGTTACCCTCAAAAGGCAGGTACTACTTCAAGGGAAATACTTTTGAATGCAAGTCCATTAGAGGACCAGCCTTGTGCCATATCAGATGAAGACAATTTGAAAGTGAGAACAAATTTCATTTCCAACATTTTCAAGAGCAGAAACAAAGATTCTTTACAGGATCCTCTGAGATTTGATAAAAAAATCCATCCTTTGCAGGAATGCTTTCTCCCAAGCCCTCTAAATGCCTGCAGATGGTCAGCTGGCTCCTGCTTGAGTAACTACAATGCAGTGACACAAGGCCTTTTCACTCTACCCACAGCACTTAGCACAGTGAACAGACACATTAAGTCCTCAGTAACATCAGAATAATGGAGACTGAGTAAGGCTGAATGACTTGTTCAAGATCAGTTAGGCGATACATGGTAGAAAAAGTATTTGAAACTAAACCTGTTACGAACTCTTGCTTTTAGATGATGCCTCTTTTGGTTCTAATGGCATTTTCTAGGGCAACACAAATAAGTCTACCTTCATTTCTGCAGAATGGTCTTGCAAGTGCTTTATCAACAAAAACAACAGCAGCAGCAGCAGCAACAACAAAAATAACAGCCAACATTTATCAAATCCTTCCAGGTGCGAAATGTTACAATAAACACCACATGTATTATCAATTTCTCCTCATAACAGCCCTATACGTAGACACAGTCATCATTTTATTGATAAGAAAACTGAGGCACAGAGAAGTTAAATAAATTGCTGAAATTCACAATTACAAACAACAGAGTCAGGATTCAGACTCACTTTTTTTTTCTTTATGTGTACCTTTATTTTTACATTGTAGAGAAAGTAACGACTTCTAAAAAGAGTATGTAAATGAGTATAATATAAGCCCATCAGACCAAAAAATATTAGAATGTACTTAAAAGAATCAGGATTTCTATAAAACAATAAACACCATATATTCTTTTGGACCAAATGGCAAGTGCATATACATACAAGGCAAGTACTGGCACATCAGAGGTATCAAAAACACCTTCTTTGATGCAATCGCTTAGGAATTGTAAAAAATAAGTATCATTCAGCATCTGGATGCTAATAATAAAAGCGATAGAAGCTAAATAAACAGGGCCATCACCCTACTCCCTTTCTTGTTTCCAATTTTTAGGAATTCAAGTTTATTCAAAAGGTTTATATATAATCCCAAAACTACTATTTCTCTTCTTCTATAATTTCAGAATAATAGCTTTACACAACTTTAAAGCTTGAGCTTCTTCTGAATTCCCAAAGTGTTTCTGTGCTCCTTCACAAATGGGCTGCATCTTCAAGGGTCAGCTTTACCTATGTAAGGTCTGCAAGACCATTCTCTCTCAGATACAAGGAACACTGAGGAATACTTCATTCATTCCATAGAGGCCCTTAATTATGTGGAAACTGAATGCACTCTCCTAGGATTCTCTAAAATACTTTCTGTTCAATCAGTTACAGATGGGCCAATGGCCCAAGAAGTATAACCTTTCATTTTCATAATTTCATAAGCACTGGCAATCACTTCTTTGTGGACATTTTCCCCCTTGCTCTAGATCTTGATCAATTCCTTTATCTGAGTTCAGATCCTTCAGAGGGACACCAGCAATGTTGACTCCACTCCACATAGGAACACTTGAGTCCCCATGCTCTCCAAAGATTCACCCATGGCAGCTTCCAGAGTGGATTCCAAGCATTTGCACAGTCAAGAAATGGAAATGGGCAGTGTCCAGATTACAGCCATTTCCAATAATATGGGTTTTGAAAAATGTACTCAATTTCTAAGCTACATAGATTAAGATATCCACTGGACTGGAAACTATCAATTTGCAGCAGGACTATATTGAGTAATATTAGACATCATTAATTTAATGATGGCCACATTTAGACTGACTAAATTAAAGTGTTTCACCTTTTTCCTGGCATGTGCTTGATGTGATTATCACTAGGTTGGAGTTCGCAGAGATGAGATAATCTTTGCTGGAAGCACTATTTGGCAGTTTTAGGAAAAGATTGCCATGTTTAACATCCATTGTCTCACACCCTTCAATTCACCATTATCAACAGCTACAAAGGCAACTTCATCCCTCAAGTCTTTTAAAAACATGGTGATTGCACTGGCCGTGCTAACTGATCCAGTTCTTATAATGGAGACCTTACTGTGGTGAATAACCACCTCTGAAGCAAAATTCTCAATAAATTCATTCTGGATAGTTACCATCACGTAACCAGAGGTGGGAAGGTTGGTTAAGGGCCAGCTGACCCCGTGATGCGCATTCTCTGTTGGTGACACAGATGTATCCTGGGGCCAAGAAAATTTACTCCCATAGTGTCTATGCTCCAGCTGGACCACAGAACTCCTGCAGCCCACCTTGGGGATACACACACAAGAGGTGGATGGAGCAGAGAATGGAAGAAAGTGGCAGGCAAGCTGCAGGTTGAGCTCGCTGGGGCAAGCCGAAAGAAGCTGTTTGAATGTTCAATGCCTTTCACTTTACTTCAGCTATTGCAGTTACCAAGCAAGGCCATGCTTAGCTCCCTGCACATGGGCCTCATGGGGGCCTCTGGAAAGTGCTTCTGATGTCTGCACAGATTAAAGCAGTAAAAAGGCTTCTTCTTTAGCTCTGTGTGAATCCTGGAGAATACAAACATGTATTCTCTTCAATATCTGACATGGATATGAGGCCAACCCAGATCTCTGGAATTATTCATTTCCTGTTTTTAGTAGATATGCCAAGTCGGACCCACTCTGGCTCCTGAGCCTATAGCTTAAGCATCACTGTGTCTAATTCCCTCTCTTTCTCTCTCCTTCTTTGGGACATTTCACTTTCCCCTTCACCCTGTAATATATCATGTCCAGGAAGCTTAATCCTAGTCTGTGGCTTCTTGATATCTTTATAAAAATGCAGCAACTAGAGTGGAACACATAGCTTAGATAGAGTCTAACCAGTGTGGAGACAGAAGGATGTCTCCTTCCTACATTCCAGGACTACATTTCTGTAAATAGGCTCCAGCCTATTGGCCTATTGGCAGCATCATCAGATGGCTACCTAAAACCACAAGATCTTCTTTTAAGGAGCTGTTGCCATATGTCTCCATTCTAAACTGGTACAATTAATTTTGGAACCTGTATTTTCCCAGACTGTCTGTCTTAGCAGAGAATTTTGTATGCCTGGTAAATGTAAGTAGTTAATAAGTATTTATAGGATTTGTGTCAATATTTTGCTACCTTATGGCTTAATGCCTCTGAACCTCAGTTTTTATTCATTGGAAAATGGGAAAATAATATATTCCCTGGTAGTGCTATAGGAGGTTCATATGAGATAATGCATGCAGTGTAAGGTGATGTCATTATCACAGAAAATCTAGGTTTTAATTCCACACTAGAAAGGTAATTAAACTACTAAACCCATAATCACAGAAACCACAGCCTACAGGTCCTATAACTATCCCAAACATAAGATTATATGCCCAGATTTCAATCAGAAAACATTTTACAATTCCTTTCCCCCAAAGGATGTTCAATGTTTGCTTTCATTGCCCTCTAGTGGTTGCTATACAAAAGATATAACTACATTTTGTTTGTTTCACATTTTGATTTTTGAGATGTCAGACACAATATCTTATAAATATTCTTCAAGTTTGGTTAGGTTACACACATTCCTGTCAGCTGGAAACCTTTAAAGAATCAGCCTATAGGGACAGTACCTAACATTGTGTCCTGTGCAATATAGGTGTATACTGCCCATGCATTGTTGGCCATGCATTTATTTTACTAGATCTTTACTCAGAATCTACTGACTTAAAATAGTAATCTAGCTTCATTCATTCATTATATATTTATATGATATATTATATGTCAGGTAAACAAGGCAGGCATTGTCCTGGCTTACAATGTAGTGAGGAAAATGGAGTACTAAACATATCTTTAAAAATTAGCATGGTAAGTGCTGTCATAGGAAGAGTATGGGATATATGAAGCACATTAAGAGGGGTACCTAACTTGGAGGTGTTTCTGTGTGTTTTGGGAAGGTGAAGTGGGAATGGCAAGAGAAGGCATTTAGAGAGTATAACAATCTAAGATTTGAAGGATGAATAGAATAGAAGAGTTATTCAGAAGAAGGTGGGGTGGGGAAGTTTTCAGGAGAGGATACAATGTCAGATATAGTTACATGACGGAGAAAAGACTGACTTTTAGAGATATGGCTGGAAAAGTTAAGAAAAGCTATATTGAGGAATTGAGACTTTGTTTGGATGGTTAAGTTATAACCAATGGACTCTGAAAAAAGCATGAATGCATGCCTTCGATTTTAATTTCTGATTTTAAAACTTTTATTATTTAAAGGGAAGTCTTAGGCTGGGTGAGGTGGTTCACACCTGTGATCCCAGTGCTTTGGGAGGCGAGGTGGGAGGACTGCTTGAGGCCAAGAGTTGAAGACCAGCCTGGGCAACATGGTGAGACACTGTATCTTAAAAATATTTTAAAAATTAGCTGGGCATGATGCATGTTCATAGTCCTAGCTATTTGGGAAGTTGAGGCAAGAGGATTGCGTGAGCCCAGGAGCTCAAAGGTTTAGTGAGCTATGATTGTGCTACTGCACAATCTAGCAGCAGTGAGACCCTGTCTCTAATTACAAAATAAATAAATAAAATAAAGGGAAGTCTTTATTCATAACTAACATATGTTTAGTCATAACGAACCATGAATTAATTGTTCAAAAACCCTTCAATGCATCCTTTTTATCACACAAAGTTCTCTCAAACACATACATTCCTAGCATATTGGAGCTGGAAGGGCCTTTAAAGATCCTGGGTCTCCATCTTTTCACTTTACAGAGGAGTGAGAAGATCAGAAGTTTGTTCAGGTTGCCCTGAGTAACTGAATTGTTGCTCCTGGGAGCTGTTTGCTTTTCCTAGCCTAGTCCAGTGCTTAAACTCCTCATCCTGTTTATTCAGAGGCCAAATAGTCTCCTGCATCTGGTGTCTTGTTGGTCTGGGCTGTTGATAATTCTTGAGCACACCTGCTTTTCAAAACTTCTGCATTGGACTTCATGTTCTTCCTTTGTGCCCTGATGAAAAAATGGTTTATCTTAGACTTGCAGTGAGGATCTGGGAAGGTCTTTCCATTACCAAGGAAAACATGAATCCTCCTCAGAATACCTGGTGAGGTTTTTGCCTTTTCTATGGAACTCCCTTGCCTCACTGTACTTTTCTTATAGTATAATTCAGGGTGGACCTGCTCATTACTTCTCTTAGACTACAAGCATCTCAAGGACATGACACATGGCTTAGTCATCACTACATTCCACATAGCAAGGTGACATAGACACAGAAGCCCCTGTCAAGTTTGTTGTAGACAGGGATGAGAGGATACATGAATAAACAGAGGAATGGAGTGGAATATCTTATTTCCTGACAGGAGGTTTAAATCTATGTTAGTAAGGGTATGAAAGATATATATATTTTTTCCTTCAGGGAAAGATGATGAGCCACCCAAGGTGAAAAGAGAATCTCTGACAAGTAAGCAAAAATTAAGGTTGCACTCTTTGTCATAAGAAATGTCTATGAATATGAACGTAAAAAGACATTAGAGAAGAAAAGTCAGGAAAAGGGGAAAGATAAATTTGGGTAGCATAAGAGACTGCCCGAAGGACTTTAAAACCAGAGATACCTGACGTTCACTTTTAAGTTTTTACATGTTTATGCAAATCCACTGCCATCTTTTTGAGGCATAAGTCCTGTCTGCTACACACAAAGGAGATGCTAAGGAACACTTGCTTGCCTTTATGTTAGAAACAGAAACAGTGTGATTTTCTCTGATGTTCTCAATTCCAGAGTCTACTGACTCAGGTCCATATGTGCCTGACGATCATCATAAGCCCCATCAACAAAGGGAGTACCCGCTCAGCATGGAGGCAGACCCTCCGCCAAATGAAAGAAAAATGTAGGCCAGGTATGGTGGCTCACACCTGTAATCCCAGCACTTTGGGAGGCTGAGGCAGGTGGATCACCTGAAGTCAGGAGTTCGAGACCAGCCTGGCCAACATGGTGAAACCCCATCTCTACTGAAAATACAAAAACTAGCTGGGCATTGTGGTACATGCCTGTAACCCCAGCTAATTGGGAGGCTGAGGCAGGAGAATTGCTTGGACCTGGGAGGCTGAGGTTGCAGTGATCCAAGATGATCATGCCACTACACTCCAGCCTGGGAGACAGAGCAAGACTCTATCTCAAAAAAAAAAAAAAAAAAAAAAAAAGGAAAAAGAAAGAAAAATGTAGTCTTCATTCTTCTTAATTCTACCATAAATCTGAGAGTAGAATAATAAAAGTACATGAAAAACTACCCATAGCTTAGTATAGTTTATGTTACACACAAAACCTGAGAGATATAGGCAATAAATATTTCTGGAATATGTTTTACAGCAGCATTGGTCCATCAGGAAAGTTTCCCTCCAGGAAAGATTCTGAACATAGAGAATTAACAAGAAATCAAATTATAAGGAAGATTAACTATTGACCTTTTCCTGACCCCTCTATTTCTCTCCTTCAAGCAGGAGAATTACAGGTCAGTCCAACGTTGAAGAAGGAGTAACATTTCTCATTTTGAGCTTTCTCAAGAAATCTGGGCTATCAGAGCTCCCAGCTGATTCCTAGTGGTTTCTTATGTTTAAATATACGACCCTCACAATAATAATAATAATAATAAGAAGAAGAAGAAGAAGGAGAAGGAGAAGGAGAAGGAGAAGGAGAAGGAGAAGGAGAAGGAGAAGGAGAAGGAGAAGGAGAAGGAGAAGGAGAAGGAGAAGGAGAAGGAGAAGGAGAAGGAGGAGAAGGAGAAGGAGAAGAAGAAGAAGAAGAAGAAGAAGAAGAAGAAGAAGAAGAAGAAGAAGAAAACAAAGCCACAAATGTTACTTTCAGGTTTGAATTCCACTTATATTCATTGAGTTATATTTTAAAAAGCTATCACTATGATAACCAGTTTTAATACTGTGATCAAATACAATCACTAGTACGAAAACTGGGCAAAAGGCCACATTCCACTAGTGTCTCCAGTTCAATGCAAAATCTTTTACTGCCATCTTGTGGATTTTTAGGAAATAATCCCAGTCACTACATGTTATTTATTGTCTTACGGGAACAATAGGTTTATAGGCCAGTTTATGAAAATAACTGAAAAAAAATATAAGAAAAGAGCAGCTAAATAGTCAGGTTTCCATTTAATATTATCACTTTGTATTCTCTACTAAGCATCTCTGAGGCTTAGTTTCTTCATAAAAAGTTGTTATTATAATAATACCATCCCCTGCCTGTCTCAAGGTTGCCATAAGAATAAAAATTTTAAATTGCTCCATAAATTAAAAGTACTATTCAGAAACAACCAATTATTATCACTGCTATCAGCCACATTATTAGAATGATGATACCTAAGCATTTTATATGTAACAAGGTAAACTATGGTTCAGGCTGAAAAGTCCAGACCTTGGTACCTGCTTTCAGAGTGATTTGTCTCATCTTTTACGGCTTTCAGGGCAAGAGAATGGATGTTTCAAATGAAAATATTCCCTGGAGATAGTTGTTCCTTGGGCAGAAAATAATGTGGGCCTGACAACTGAGGAAGGGAATATTTTCTTTTTTACTGATTCACTGATGAGCAAGTAAGCCCTGACATTTCAAAAGCACAGCAAATATGTAGTATAGGAACAGCTTTTTCCAGTGAAAAATGCTACCCCTGGGATCCTATCTACTGACCCATATTTAGTTATTCTCTGGTAAGTTATTCATCCAGGATTTCTCTCTTCCAGCCAACCGACACTTAAACTGGAAAACAAGGCAATAGGTTGGCTCATAGATGTCACAGACAACTTAAAAAAGAATCTTCTGAGAATTTCAGGGAAAAAACTTAGAACAAAATCCCCAAAAGCTTTCCTTTCCCCTTAGTGAAGACTTCTTCAAGTTCTTTCACGGTCTAATTTATTCATCACCTGTGAACACCTGTGTGTGCCTAGCACTGGGTTAGGGTCTGGGATGCAATGATGATCCAGACTAACACTTATCCTTACTGACCTCCATACTAGCAGGAAAGTTCACATCCCATGACTCATGATATCTGCTGCTTCAAGCTCTGCAGTTGTTCAGAACCTGAGCAGAAGTTAGGAGGCAGAGAAAGGGCCAATGCTGCCCTTGGGAATTTGAAAGAGAGAAGCAGCTCATGTATGAGCAATTTGCTGTTATAGGACATTCATCGACTCTCCACTTATGTCAGTTGTCGAGAGCGGTCATTGCATGTGGTGGAGTGAATGGTGTCAGAAGTCGTGATGGTGATGATGAAGAAGATAAGATGATACTTGGAATTAAGAAACTTATTATGGATTTTTTTTGAGATGGATGGATTTTAAATAATGTCAGCCTGAGAAGAATAAGTCAAAGTAGTTGTTTCTTTTTATCAATCTGCCATGCATTATGACCATGTTCATATCTTATGTCTCCACTAAGCTATCAGCCCCTGAAGGTGAGATCAACATCTGGTTTACCTCTCTATTTCCTATAGACACTAGAATAATATTTGACAGTCATGCTTTCATTATTGAACACTTGTAAAGTGCCAGGTACTTTTCAAAACTCTTGGAATACAGCAGTAAACAAAATAAATCAATAAGAGATATTCAGTAAATCAAATAATTAACAAATAAGAGTCACAGCCATACAGCCAAAGTGTTTTCCACTTCTTCCACTTAATATACATTTATATGAATTGCTAAATAAATCACCAATTTCCTTATCTCTACTGAATCATTTCCATCAACATATAAACACTGTTACAAAAAACAAACTCTACCCTCTAGTTCCCATTCTATTGCATTCCTCTCCAGAGCAAACTCAAAGGAAATAACTGTATTCCTTGTCATTAAAAGAGGGAATTTGGATGGAAAGGCAGCAGGACCTTGTGGAAAGATATTAAGCGGAGAAGTAACATGATCAAAGTTGATAGAATCTATGGAGTTGGTGTGAAAGATGAAAAAAGTACTGACTTTGAAGCTGGGCAGACCTAGAGTACAGTCCTTTTACTACAGTCTGGTCTTAACCAAATTATTTAACCTCTCAGAGTCTCAGAACTTTGACCTGCAAGATAATAGTAATCAAACCATTTGAAGTTCTTACTAGGTAGGAAGCACACAATATGTCTCTCATCCTTTCTGTCTTCAATTCTTCTCCTTTTATTCTCTCAGGCCTACGCTCCTCCCACTAGAGGCTTCTCTCTGAAATAATTTCTATTGTTTAAGAAGCACTTATGATCCTTCAGATACTAGACCCAAAACATTCCTCAAATAGAGCTCAGTGTGCCAAATAATCCCTGATGGTCATTTATCATTTATCTACCCAGTGTTCAGATATGCTTCTTATTTGGGGACAATTCAAGACAGGAAGGAGGCACAGCCTTACCCCCATTAGAGAAGCTGGAGGGGGCAGCTATTCCCTTTTCCCACCCCTCGGCAGCTACAACAGCGCAAGTCAAGCAGATGTTCCAGTTGGGAATTTAGCATCCCCACACTAACGTGTAAGGTGCATGGAGAAATAGAGATTTTTCATGGCAGTGTGGTTTGGCTATAAGTGGCCAGTGGTGACAGCCCAGCACTCTTAGTAGGAGGATTTCCTCCCTGGCCTCTGAGCCTGGTTCCTCAGGCTTCCTGAAGAGCTTGTAAACTATCTGTTATTTCTCCAATAAATTCTTTTTTTCATATAAGTTACCCAGAAATGATGTCTGTTGTCTGGAGTCAAGAACTCCAGGAGGTAAATTCACCAATCAAGCTCCCATCAGGTATATTCCTAGAGTAGTTAGCGTTAGAGGTAAGGGAGCTTGTCATGAAAGAAGGAAGCCTATACCTAGAGTCAAACAGGCTTTGAGTTAGAAAACTGTTGAACCCTTCAGTTTCTTCTTGAATAAAACAGCAGCAAGATCACTTTCCTACGTATCCTGAAGGGACCCTATGAGGATCAAATGAGATAATCACAGTGAGGTACTTTATACATGTATATGGTAATGCAAATCTAAGGGTTATTAGAGATTAGCTAATAAAATAGGTTATTCTGAGGCCCAAACAAATTGGACTAAAAATCAGTCCACTTTTTGACTCAAAAGAGATTTCAGGAGGGATGATCAAGTCGATGATCACTCCTCCTTTAAAACTTGAGATCTCTTTGCACGATTTCCCCTTTATCTGTGATCAGCTATTATACCACAGTTTAGATGTTTACATAGAGAAGACATTGGAACAGGTGTTAATGCATCCTTTGAAACTTGTATAGGAAGTCCTTGCTACTTAAAAATCTTTTTGGAAGAAGAGAATATGTCATAAATGTATTTTAAATGATCATCAAGTATTTAGCATTTAATATGTAATAGAATATTTAATTAACATTTTTCTGATCTATAGGAATTCCTTTTAGTCAATTAGGAAATGATCTGTCTGAATTGGAAATATATTCCATTGGCCAGAAATCTAAAAGCTTTAATGTATTCTGAATCTTTAGGACAGAAGGGATTAATTGGCCAGAGCTCCAGATGAATACAACTGAGAGGGGCCCTAGGATTCCCAACTGCCTTCAGAGAAGTGGGCAAAGATGAGTCATTCATTGATTCATTCATTCGTTCATTAAACATTTGCTCAGTAGCTCGGTTCTAAGTTAATCAACAAGGGAGCAGAGGTGAATAAAACACAGTTTCATCCTCAAGGGAAGCTTCAAAGGATCTGAACATTGCTTCTAAGTACCTCAATCTTACAGCCTTCGTATACAATGGCTTCCTGTGGTGACTCATATGTCTCCTTTTAAATGCTCTTTTTTTAGGTATTTATGCTTTTTTCATTAACTAGACTTTGAGTATGGACTGCCTCAGACATAGGTAAACTGCCAAATTCAATTCTCTTGTGAAGGCCTGCATCGCAGAAAGAGCCTAGCTTTGAAATCAGAAGCAACAGTGGTCCAAATACCACCATCATTACTGATTATCTGTGTGATCTTGGACAAATTATTTAATTTCTCTGAGCCTTCAATCCAACAAGGTTGTTGGGACAATTCAGTGAAATCATAGTGCAGTATCCAGCAAAATGCTTGGTGCTGAGCATATATTCAATAAAGGTTAGGCATTTTATCTCCAATTCTCTACTGGTTTTGCTTTCTAGGGGCCCTCTTTGTTGGGAAGTTTCCCCTCCAGAATCCTTCTTATCACTAAGGATGGTCTCTTCTTTATGCCCATGTGGTCCCTGGAACTTACCATTAGCATTTCCATGTTATATTGGAAATAACCTATTTATTTGTCTGTCTCCCTTCATGAGGCTACATGTTCACTGAGGACACAATGCTTTTTTTCACGTTGCATCCTTAGTGTCTAGTAGCTTTTGGTACTTTGTGAATGTCTCTGAGCTCTGCAAACAAGATTTTAAGGTGAAAATATTACTTCTGTCAAATAAAATACTTGCAAGAGGTTTTCTGGAGATTATGACAGAATTTTCAAAAAATATGTTCACTTGATAGTAATTTATATCCAAAGACTAAAAAAGTTGTTTTGTTAAATAATGTTAAAAAACACTTTATCAGCATTTAAAAAATTTGCTGCAGGACTTCTCAGATCTTTCATTGAATTATGAACCTTTTTTATGAAGCATTTCACACATCCGCTATTATACACAGTTTTGGAAGTACCACTGTGAGAAAAGCTGGTGTTTTACTGGTGCACTGAGTTAAGTTTCAGACTTTTGAAAGCTGCTTACAGTTAAATTCTTTGAGTAGTCATCTTGTGAGTTAGATGTTACAAGTCTGCTGTTAAGTACATGGTTCCCAATGTACTATTTTCACTGCACCTTGCTAAGCTGTGACATATAGTATGTTTATGACACATTCAATAAGCAAGACTTAAGGAATATAACTGGAAAGCAGCAATGTTAATTTTGTTTCCCTACACAGTTTACTGAGTGCCCACAGATTTTATTTATTGTTTTTCTTTTTGTTGTTGTTGTTTATATATATATATACACACACATATACATATACATATTTTTTTTGAGATGGAGTTTCACTCTTGTTGCCCAGGCTGGAGTGCAATGGCATGATCTTGGCTCACCGCAACCCCTGCCTCCCAGGTTCAAGCGATTCTCCTGTCTCAGCAGCCTGAGTAGCTGGGATTACAGGCATGTACCACCACATCCGCCTAATTTTGTATTTTTAGTAGAGATAGGGTTTCTCCATGTTGGTCAGGCTGATCTCAAACTCCCCACCTCAGGTGATCTGCCCACCTCAGCCTCCCAGAGTGCTGAGATTACGGGCGTGAGCCACCGTGCCCGGCCTAATTACTGCTTTTCTTTAACATACATTACACAGCCGATTCTGTGTCAGACAATGGGGATGCTGTTTAAGTGATGCTTGGGACAATTCATGAGTTCTCTGGTCCCTTTTAGATAACGGAGGGTTTTTCCTTGTGTACTCCAAGTTCCTTTTCAAGGAAATTCAGTGAACAAGATGAAGGTAGGAGGGAGCTCAGCACAGAGGGGACAGGGCTGCTGCTCCATCCCCACTCAGTAATATGGCTCTTCCTTTTGGTACAATAGTGAAACACACTTGTGTGTGGTTTGTTAGTAAATAACTGCTGTCCTGAGCCCTACTGAGTGACCCACAACTCTGGGTCCCTAGAAGTCCCCACTGCCCTGCTGTCTGGCATCTGTGGCACTATGGCCATTCATTGTGTGGACTGGTGCCAGGGTTATGCCAAGGTGTGAAAATTTTAAATAGCATCCCTGACCATAGGTAAAGAAAAATCCAGAGTGGCTGAGGCATCAGTGAGAGTAGGGGAAGTACTGTGGATGGGGCAGGCTGTCCAGGCAGGCAGGGGCCAGGCTCTGCAAAACTCTGTGGGCTATGTTAACAATTTTAGGCCTTAAGAACAGCAGGACACCATTGAAAGGCTTTAAAGAGAGCAGGAAAAGGATATGATTAGCTATGCTTTTTGTCCAGTTTGCTCTTTCCAAAGGCTGGAAGTCTGTATGTGATGGGTGATGTTTATATGCACTAGGCAATCATCAGGAATAAAGAACTCTGCCCATAGTCAGGTCCTGCTGAATACCCACACTCCGGTGGCTGGGCCAGCAGTCAGCCTGGGTAGTGGGGCTCTGAAGCCAAGGCTGAGCAAGAGTAACTCCCCTGGAGCCTCTTCACAGGGCACATCTGTTTTCATTTGAGGTGGTCTTGTGATCAGGTGAGCAGTGAGTTCTGAGTTGTGCAGGAAGAAAGATCCAGTAAGGTAGGGAGAAGTCTAAATGGGCTCTACAATTAAGAGAGGCAAAAGCCAGAAATGACTGAAGAGTCAATGGGTCTAGAGGCAGTGGGTTAGAGAGAGAGAGCAAATGCCTGGAACAAGCATGCTGGTTTGGAGAGGCAACTTCCACATGGTTTCTGGACCAGAACTCTAAATTTAACTGGTCAGATTTAGGGCAACAAGTTTTTACCTCCTCAAAAACAGCATCAACTCCACGTAGTTGGATTTCATTTCAAAGTTTAACAGTATGTCCTGGCTGATGCAGTACCTTGAAATTTCTGAAACCTTACTGATACTTGTTCCTGAAGGGAGAGTAGTGGTTTTGCTGGAGTTTGGGTGACTCCAAGTTTTGAAGATGAGAGTAGAGAAGCTGAAGGTGTTGCTTAGGTGAAAGGTTTCATAAGATTTCTGATTTAAGCTGTTTCACTTTTGGGGACAAGGTGAAATAATAGCACTGTGATGTGGAGACGAGACTTGTCCCTAACACTGCATAGGCCCCAGATCCTCTTTAGTATTTCAGAGAGTGCTTGTTTCAGGAACACACAGAGGGAGAGAGAGTTTCTTAGGCAAAAAACATCAGTACTGAAAACTAGGAAAGCAAGGTTCCTCCATGGGACTGGGAGCCAGAGCCAGAGAGGAAGGGTACGGCCGGTATGGCATGGTGACTGGAAGGGATGAGGTCTGTAGGCTCATACGAGGACCACTTCAGAAAATTGAAGAAATAATTTCGGACATCTTTACTGGGGATGGCAGTGGGGAGGGGGAAGAAACAACACCAGAAGAGATTTAGAAATGTTACTTGAGGTAACAATATAAGGTGACCTTATCAGTACCCTAAGATGGAGAATAGTGTGTATAGTGCTCATATTCCATTTAATTAACTTGAAAATAGAGTCCTGGCAAATCAAGTCCTTCCCCTCTGCATGTTTCTAAACATGAAGATAACCTGAAAATTTTTGAAATACCCATGTGAGCTGTGACTCATTTTTACTCTTTCTAAATCAACAATGCAATTTAAATTCTAATTTGGAAATTCAGTTACCTATTATACCTTCACTTCGACAGCGGCAGCATTTCACTTCTGGCAACACATATTCCCAATCACGTATCTTGAAACACAGTTTGTTAAATACTTAAGGTCCATATCAAGAACGAGCTTTGGAGTTAGCAAGTCAGCTGGGGGATCACTTTTGGATGCCTGAGGAATGAATAAACTAAAATTGCTTGGAGAGACAGGAAATAATCTCTTTCTAGGGGTATTGCTTCTCTGGGCTCTGTTTCACATTTTTTCCCAAGAAATCACTGAAACAAATAATAAGAGAAGCATTTCTAGCTTTCCTTCTACAGAAAGAATGCCTGAGGAGGCGACTGCACTAGTTAATGTGACTGCATGCTGAATGCCCTAAATTCTCCTCCATGAATACATCAAGAATATGGTTCAATTACTGAATTCTGTTCTGCAACAAATCCCTGAGAAATAGAATACATAAAAGAGAAATTAGAAAAGATCACTTATAATACATGTATAGGATGTAGCCCAAGATGACAATTTCTTTGTCTTTGAGCATCTTAAATACCTTAATTTTCGAATTCTGGTGGGGATAAGGGGTAGGCCTGGAAAAAAATCCCTATAATGGAGCTTCAGGACCCTCCATCTTCAGGTTGCTAAGTAATGTGTTTTGACAATGCACGAACACTAGATGGCACCCATAACCTTAAAACATAGTAAAAGGCTACTTCCCTTTTCTGCATAGGAAAGAATGTAGGAAACAGTCAATTACGGGAATTATAAAAATTAGCTGGGCACAGTGGCAGGCGCCTGTAATCTCAGCTACTCTGGAGGCTGAAGCAGGAGAATCACTTGAACCCAGAAGGCAGAGGTTGCAGTGAGCCGAGATCACGCCACTGCACTCCAGCCTGTGCAACACAGCCAGATTCCGTCGCAAATAATAATAACAAATCTACTCGAGCATTTCCCACTACCGGTGTCCTGTAAGATACTCCTTATGTAAGGGTTTTGTGCTCAAAATGTTTTTGAAAACCACAGACTTCATCTGCTCTAGGAGATTTCCAGTGGACACAGGTAAACGTGTTTTTTAGAAGTTCTTCATTGAAGAAGCCTGTACAAATGAACCTATTACAGTAGCAACCTATTACAATCCTGCTGTTTCAGTGTTCTATGAAACACACTTTGGGAAATGCCAATCTAGTCCAATCCCTGTCCCAAAGAAGGAACAGCCCAAACTATCCAAAAGAGGCCTTCCTTATACATGGGTATCTGAACCTTTTTAAAAAACAACAGATACAGTCTTAAAGCAGAGTTGATAGTAATAGCAACATTTATTGAATATGTATACTATGACATGCTGTATTTTAAGTGTTATTGTCTCTTTCTTCAGTGTGTGTGTATATATATGTGTATGTATATGTGTTTATATGCATATATATACATATACAATACCTGGCACATAGTAAGCCATTAATAACTAAATTACCTAGGAAGATTCTATAGTCTGTGTGTGAGAGTAGGAATGGACATTCTGCCTCTCATTAGAAAGGTAATTGTCTATTAAGCAAGTCTCTTACCTATGAAGAACAATTGAGACCAAAGACATATCCCTCAGATCGCTTCCCTGGGGATTCTACTTCCTTTCTCTGAAATTACTACATTATTGTTAACGTGACTTATTTGCAAATTAATCTTACATGACCTATTAATATGTACTGAATTTTATTTAGCTTTTTTTTTTTTTTTTTTGACAGAGTCTCACTCTGTTGCCCAGGCTGGAGCACAGTGGTGTGATCTTGGCTCACTGCAGCCTCTGCCTCCTGGGTTCAACCCATTCTCCCGACTCAGCCTCCCGAGTAGCTGGGACTACAGGTGCACACAACCATAGCTGGCTAATTTTTGTATTTTTAGTAAAGACAGGGTTTCACCATGTTGACCTGGCTGGTCTTGAACTCCTGACCTCAGGTGATCTGCCCGCCTCAGCCTCCCAAAGTGCTGGGATTATAGGCATGAGCCACTGTGCCCAGCCAGCTCTTGATTGTTATTTAGAGTTTTTGCTTTGTATTTTCCAGGAAGGTTGCTTGCCCCCGTATGTCCAGTGCAAGTTATAGATGAAAATATTTTATCTTCCATATTCCATCATTAGTAATTCTTTTGTGCCATTTTGCTTTCCACATTGTAATGTTTTAGCTTCTCAAGACTGTTTGTTCTTTTCTCTCAATGTTAAGCAATTAAATTCCAATAGTGAACCTTGAAGCTAGCCATTTTCTTATTTATTTATTTATTCATTTATTTATTTTTATTATTATACTTTAAGTTCTAGGGTACACATGCACAACACACAGGTTTGTTACATATGTACACATATGCCATGTTGGTGTGCTGCACCCATTAACTCGTCATTTACCTTAGGTATATCCTCTAATGCTATCCCTCCCCCATCGCCCCACCCCTTGACAGGCCCGGGTGTGTGATGTTCCCCATCCTGTGTCCAAGTGTTCTCATTGTTCAATTCCCACCTATGAGTGAGAACATGTGGTATTTGGTTTTCTGTCCTTGTGATAGTTTGCTGAGAATGATGATTTCCAGAAGCTAGCCATTTTCTAGCTAGCTATAGGTGAAATACATTTTGATATACTACGCAGAAATGTTCCCTCTTCTTTCTCAACTGAAAAAAGCAGATATTTTCCTCATCATATGTATTTGCAAATGTTATGCATAAAAACGGATGTGCTGTGTGAACTTCAAAGATTGTTGTTATATTCTGTGAATTATAATATCTAAGATCACTATAATTCTGATTGGCTGCCTTATTTACTATATGGTCCTGGTAATAATATTTAAATGGATAAATCTATTTTTGAAGCAGAAATACCTGCGAGTTTTCTTTGTCAAGCCATAGAGTATTAATAGATCATCTTTTTTCTCTCACATGTATGGTGGTTAAAATAAATAAAGCCTATGGCTTGGTGGATTTTTTATTTAAACAGAGTTAGAGAGTCTAATGCCATCTCTGGGGCTCAATTTCTTTATCCTTAAAATGAACATAACAAGGCATAGTGTTGTTGGAAGACTAAATTATTTATGATAGTGACTGACTCAAAAGTACCATGTAAGTATTAGTTCTTTATTGTTTTATGTGTTCCTGAATGTAATGTGCACACAGTGCGGTGTGCACCAAGAAGATGTGCCATAGAGACTGTTGACAATATTTTGAAAAGAGACTGTGCTGAGAGGAGAAAGAACACTGATTGAGTTCAGCTTTATAGTCAGTAGCTGTGGAGACGTAGACAGATCATTTAGCCTCTCCAAATCTCTTTTCTCCGATCTGGAAAATGGGAGTAATAATAATAACCTATCCTGCCACTTAGAATGCCTTAGAGGATCTCTAGAATTAATGCATGTGACAGTGCTTTGCGTCTGGGAACATTTAATGACGATATGAATGCTGATTGTAATGAAATGGCAAAATGGTCCCCCAGTATATGGAATGTAAGCCAGGATGATGAAGATACCTTAGTATGCTTTAGGTAGAATTTTAGAGTCAATCTTTCAGGCTATAGTGACTTCTTCATGTGCCACCATATTTACTCAACACTTTTTCATTCAATAAACACTTTTTTTTGGGAGACTGCTATGTGCCAGGCATTGTGCTAAATATTGAGGATACAAAATCATATAAGATAGAGAATTTGCTTTCAGAGACCTTACCACCTAGTACAGAAAGACAGACATGTAAATGTATATGGACAATAAGGTTTGATAGCTGCCAGTTATATCTTATATATCATGAAAGTATTGAAGAAGTAGGTAAGGGAAGTAGTTTAAGGAATGATGCTCAGCTCTTGGATGCAGAACAAGGTCCTGGTGTGGGACCATACACTGTATCTCCCATACTCAACATCCTTCCAGAGAACTGCAAGCTGATGAGTGGGCAGAGGCCTTCATATGTGAGAGGACCACAGTGACACATACGACAAGGCTACTCATGCAAACTTCCGGATACCTTACTAAAGTCAACTGACTGTATGATGTTATTTAGGTAAATTGTGTGTGCATGTGTGTATGTCAGAGAGAGAGAGAGATTTTCCTATTTTTTGAAGGGTTGGAATGGTGGCTAACAAATATAAGGTCAATTATAAGATTCTATTTATAAATCACAGCCATAAAATGAAAACAAATTTTTCTAAATGCACAATGAAAACCACAAACTAAGTGCTTTGTTTAGTTATGAACTATGAACCATAATATCAGCCATAAGTACTGGTTCCTTATGTAACTCTCTGTTATTATTTCCATGATTAGTAAAATTAAAATATAGGCAGGAACACTCACAATGGATTTACCCTATCATACTAAGGAGGAAGCTTGACATAGTAGAAGGAGACAGTCAATAAATATTTGAATAAGTTAAAGGAAACAGGGAAATAAAGGAAGAGGAAAGGAAAATTAGAAGGAAGGGAGAAAGTGGCAATGGGATGGAAGAATGAAAAGAGGGAGGGAAGGGATATGGTAGGTGTAATGGGCGTTAAAATGGAATATTTAAATCCCAGCTCTGACTCTTTGTAGTTAGGTAAACTTTGACAAGCTCGAAGTTTATCTTCATCCGAACATGAGGCAGTACCTTTCAGAGTGATTGTGAGAAGAATAAATAATAGTTATGCTAGATAAGTCAGAGGTCCATTGAACAATGTGTGCCTATAGTCACCAATACCGCTTGCTTAAACATTTGCTAAGAGGATAGATCTTATGTTAATTGTTCTTATCACAAAAGGAAAACAATAATAAAAAAGGAAGAGAACAGGAGAAAACTTTTGGAGTGATGGTTGTGTTATGCCATAGATTGTGGTGATGGTTTCATGCATGCATACATATCTCCAAATTCGTCATTAAGTATGTACAACTTTTTCTATGTCAATCTCATCTCAATAAACTACCCTTGAAAATTACTTACAAAATAATGCCCTTTGCACCAATGCGGATGCCACTGGAGGCCATTATCCTAAGCAAATTAACATAGGAACAGAAAGCCAAATACCACATGTTCTTACTTATAAGTGGGAGCTAAATACTGGATACTCATGGACATAAAAATAGCAACAATAGGCACTGGGGACTCCTAGAGTGGGGAGGGAAGGAAAAGGGAAGTGATTGAAAAACTACTGGGTACTAGGCTCACTATCTGGGTAATGGGATCAATTGTACACGCAACCTCAGCATCACGTGATATACCCACATAAGAAACATCGTGTGTACTGCCAAGTCTAAAATAAAAGTTGAAATTATTAAAAAAGTAAAAAAAAAAAAGGTGCTTAATACATTGTTGCTGATAATTCTTGAATTTAGTTGAATGGTGCCACTGCTACAACTTAGTACCATCAGCAAACTCTACGTAGCCTTATCTTACGCATTTTTTTGTTTTTACATTTGCACCAAACTATACACATTATAAAGGTACAGTGTTTAGAGTATGGTTATGAGTTTGGGAGAAAAGTTTGTTTTTTTAAAATAAAATAAGTAATATATCATTTTTAAAAAGGCATGCTTCTCAACATTCTGTTGGATGCAAATGTGTCTCAGAACATCTAGAAGAAAACATTAGCACCTTCACCTTTATTTGAGGGAAGTAAGTGCAACAAGCATCAAGCACCTGAACACCATTTAAACTGTGACATGTAGACCATGCATGATGGCTCATGCCTGTAATCCCAGCACTTTGGGAGGCTGAGGCGGGTGGATCACCTGAGGTCAGGAGTTTGAGACCAGCCTGGACAACATGGCAAAACCCTGTCTCTACTTGAAATAGAAAAATTAGTCGGATGTGGTGGTGGGCAGCTGTAATCTCAGCTACTCAGGAGGCTGAGGCAGGAGAATCACTTCAACCTGGGAGGTGGAGGTTGCAGTGAGCTGAGATTGTGCCATTGCACTCCAGCCTGGGCAACAGACAGAGTGAGATTCTGTCTCAAAGGAAACAAAAACAAAAACAAACAAAATTGTGACATGCACCAGAAGTCATGATGCTCTCATCCATTTTCCTTTGTAATTAAGGTGCTTTTGGTATCATAATGAAAGTTATGACTTTTTCATTGATGGCGTCAGATATGCAGGGAATAGAGATTAAAGAAACATACTCACCGACAGGATCTGGTCTCCTCTCTGGAGCTCCCCACTTAGGTCTGCTGGTCCACCAGCCAGAATGAAGGACACAAAAATACCTTCTCCATCTTCCCCACCGACAATGTTGAAGCCCAGGCCAGTGGAGCCTTTGTGCAGAACCACCTTGCGAGGCTCTCTGCAGAAAGAAATAGAGAAAACAGCTCGGAGGGTGATCCATTTAAGATTTACATTGCTTTTACTTTCATTGGGATATATGATATCAGCAATTCACTACTTGTAAAATTGTTTCTCAAACTAAGATAACATTTGTACATCAAGAAAGAGGCTAATATCAGGACAGATGTTTGAGTTCCCCACTGTAACAACTACCAAAATGCCATGCAAAAAATCATTCCTTCATTCTAAAAAAATTTCTTAAACTACCTTTACTTCTACTTTTCTTTTGTTTAAAACATCTGTTTTTGTATTGAGCACCACAGTAGTACTCAGTATGACGGATGTACACAAAAGCACAGAGGGATTTTTGGGAAGAAGAGACTAAGGTTGAATGCCCAGATCATGAAAGATCTTATATGCCAGGTTGTGGGTTTGTTGCTTGCTTGACTGTTAATTAAAATTTACTGCGTAGGCCATGGGGCTCATTAGAAGATTCTGAGACATTACGAATACTTAAATTCGTTTTAGGAAAATTAACAGATGGTCCTATGGGGGGCTGACAGAGAGGAAAGCACAGATATGATGGGAGGTGGGAAAACCATTTAGGATGTTGTCTAGGAATCCAGCTGTGAGGAAGTCACAGCCTGAACAAGGGTGACAGCAGTGAGAATTTTAAAAAGGGCAACATGAGAGAGGAAATTTGAAGGGAGAAGCAGTAGGTCCAGAGATGACTCAGACATTGGAAAAAAAGGAGAGAGAACATCTAAGTAACTAGCAAAAGGAGAGATGAGTGGAATCCAGGGTCATGATAATGAGTATGATTTTGACATACTCAGTTCCAGGAAATAGTGAGATATCCAGATGGAGATGTTCTGAAGCAGCTGGACACAAAGAATAGGAATTTGGGCCTTCAGAGAGGACTATAAATACATATTTGAGGATCATCAATAAAAAGGTCAGAGATCAAATCTTGAGCCAATAGTTCACTGAGTTTGTGTAGAGCTCAGAATAATATGGAATTATAGAATGTAAAAAGTCTTAAAAGGCATTTAGTTCAATTTTCTATATCAGTAGTTTTAAAAAGTGTTTTTGCAAGCCTTAGGTTTGACCAAGTTGTCATTTGTATCACCCACCCTCCTCTCCCAAACATCTCAGTTCATCTTCTATTTTCCAGTTCTTAATGATGTAAGAATGAGAAAGAGCCATCCCATATATTTTATACTAATGACTACACAAAGAATTTGTTACTTGCTATCACATTTCCATGCATAAAATGATGCATTATGTATGTATGCCTTATTATGAGGAAAGGTGTAAAGTGCACCTCACAACTTGAACTGTAAGTAATAAATTATGTAACAATGCATTAAGTCAGAGGTAAAGTGACATAGAGTTAACTCATTTCATTCTACAAATACTTTGTAAGCACCATACTGTTTCAGGTGCTCAGAATGTCTGCAAACAAAACAAATATCCCTGTCCTTGTGGGCTTACAATCTAATGAAGGTAGACCACTAATAAACGATAGATGCAATAAATAAGTTCATTATACAGTATGTTAGAAGGCAATAAGTATTTTGGAGAGAAAAAAAAGCAGAGCAGTGTAGGAGGGATAGGTTGTGGTGAGGAGGGCCTGGGTAGGATGCATTGAGAAGGTGACATTTTAGAAAAAATTGAAGAGGTGAGGAAACTAGTCATGTCACTATAAAAAGGAAGAACATTCTGGCCAGAGGAAAGGAACAGCCAAACAGAGATCCTAATATGGAAGGGTGCCTGGTGTTGTCAAAGAAGAACTAGGAGGCCACTGTGGCTGAACTGAGTGAATGAGGAAAGGAGAATGGTAAACAATGAAGTCACTGTTTTAGATTTCTATTGCTGAGGAACAAGTTACCACAAATCTAGTAGGTTAAAACCATACCCATTATTCTCTTTCAGTTCTGTAGGTCAGAAGTCTGGGTGGACTTGACTGTATTGCCTACCTATGCTGAAGTCAAGGTGTCAGCCAGGCTGAGCTTTATTGCAAATTTATGTGGAAAAATCTGCTTCCAAATGTATTTAGGTTCCTGGCAGAATTCAGTTTCTTGTGGTTGTAGGATTGTATTAGTCAGGATTCTTCAGAGAAAGCCAACATGAGATTGCACACACACACACACACCCCTATAGTATATACACATACATAATAAGGAATTAGCTTATGTAGTTGTGGAGGCTGATAAGGCCCAGGATCTGTGGCTGGCAAATTGGAGACCGAGGAGAGCCAGTGATATATATTAAATAGTTGTAGGCTGAGGCTAAGCCTGAAGGCAGATGAAGAGTGCTGATGTCCCAGCTTGAAGACAGTCAGGAAGAAGCAGCAAATTCACCCTCTCAATGCTTTTTTATTCTATTCAGGCCTTCAGTGGATTAGATGAGGATCACACCCTTTGGGGAAAACAATCTGCTTTACCCAGTCTATTGATTTGCATGTTCATCTCATCCAGAAACACCCTCACAGACATACTGAGGAAAATGTTTAACCAAATAGCTGGACACTCAATGACTCAGTCAAGCTGACACATGAAATTAACCATCACAAGGAATAAGGTACCCATTTCCTTGCTGGCCATCAACTGGGGCCTCTCTCAGCTCCTATAGGCCATCCACATTCCTCACCCCACGGCTCTCTCTATCTTCAGGCAACTAATGGCACATTGAATCCTCTTCGCATTTGGAAGCTCTGACTTCCTCTTCTCCAACTAGCTGAATAACTCTTTGCTTCTTAGGGGTTTATGTGATTAGGCCAGGCCCACCCAGATAATTTTCCTATCTTAACTGATTAGTAACCTTAATTACACTTGCAAAATCCCTTTTCTTATGTAAGAACTTAATTGTGGGAGTAACACGAGGAGGTAGATATCATGGGTCCCTCTTAGAACTTTGCCTACCACTATCAGAGAGACAACAGTGCATTAATCCTGCAGGGCCTTCTAGATCATTTTAAAAGCTTTGACTTTTACTCTCATAGAAATGGGGAGCCTGTGAGAAAAATGATTTGACCTACTTACATTTGTAAATGATTCCTTTGATGTAAAATAGACTCCTCTTGCAGCTGGGTGGGCATGGCAGTTCAGCTCCCCCTTGATCACAGAAACAGCAGGGAGGGAGACACAGAGCATTCCCCTCATTCTACCTCATTGCCACTAGGTGGGAGTAGAAGTTCAGCTCCGCGCTTGGATTCACTAACACCAATCGGGGAGAGAAGATGGGGTGCTGACTAGCACCGCCTTGAACCACCTTATTCTCCTTACCTCTGCATGGGGGTAGGAGTTCAGCTCCTCACAGGGCCCTGCTGATTCTATCCTGGCAGGCAGAGTGGTTTTCTAACTAGTACTGATTTCCTCTCTCTCCTACTTCATTGCCACCGTGCAGGGGTGGAAGTTAAGCTTCTTGCTGGTTCCCATCAATATTAGGAGTAGGGGAATGGAATGCCAACTAACGCCACCTCATTTCAGCCTGTTGCTGCTGGGTAAGGGTACAAGTTCAGCTCCCCACTAGAAAGTGGAGTATCGACTAGCACCACCTCTTACCCCCTTGTTCTGCCTATTTGCTGCCAGGTGGGGACGGAAATTCAGTTCTTGTTCTGTCTACCAACAACAGCCTAGTGGAAGAAGTGGAAGGCCATCTTAGAGTTGCCTCTCCTGGCTGCCGCTGGTACAGCCAGAAATCTAGCTCTCTGCATAGCACTACTGACACTGCAGGGTTGAGGGGACAGTTTTTTCTTTGGTGTTTGGCTAGAGTAGGTCAGTATTATCAAAAGTTTTCCGGTTCTATTAGTCTACCTGTTTTTCCCAGTCATTTATCTAAAGGGAGAAGGTTTTACTTGGGGCTGTTTTTGTCTGTACTTATGGGCGGTTCCAGGCTGCAGGTTCTCCAGTGCTCCGTCCAAATACACAGCAAGCAAAAAAAAAAAAAAAAAAAAAGAAAAAAAGAAAATAAAAGAAAGAAAAAGTCCTGGGAACTCACTACAGTATCCTTCGTTTCCTAGCCAGTTTGTTGCCTTCTTTCCAACTCTAAAGTCTTCCTACATTTGTGTTTTTCTACTCAAGGTTATTTGTTTTGTTTTGCTTTTTAAATAAGAGGGTGGATTAGAGAGAAATCGGGATACATTTTAAACGTAGAGGCCAACAGAATTTTCATGATAAGGTTATTGTCAAAATCTCCCCCTTTCCCCAGAATAAACACACGTATAGACATTCTTAGTGGGTCCAACAACACTGAAGCTCTATATAGTACATATAGATGGAGGGAAGAGAGTGATTAGGACTCTGACATTTGTCCCTGTGCTAGATATTGTGCTTGATGCTTTACGTGAATCATCTGATTTATTCCTCAAAAAAATGAAAGGTATACTGATTTTGCAACTACTTTGAAACAGGAACAGAAAGCAAAATAGACTGATGATTGGATAGATGGGTAGGTATGTGATAGAGAAAGTATAGGAAAATGTTAATAGTGGAATCTAGGTGATAAGTACATGGATGTTCATTGTAAAATTTTTAAACTTTTCCTTATGTTTGAAAAATGTTTATAATGAAATTATGAGTAAAATAAATAACCTGATGAAGAAATCATTAGGGCAAACGTTTAGATTAGTGAAATGAGACTACTTGCCTAAGCTTTTAACTGAGTTTAGTAAGTAGCAAAGGCAGGGTTAAGGACATAGATTTTCTGTCTCACAATCCAAAAGTCTAGAATATGGTATATACCAGACATTGCAAACCAGCAAGTCAAAGGCTGAATTTGACTCGCAGTATTTACAAATGTTTGAATTAGTTGCCCAAGTTTAAAATTAGGAAAATTTGCATGAAATATGGATTTGTGGCTTCACATGAAAAAAGTCTGGCATTCCGTCAACACTAGCTCCCAGTTTTGCTGTGATATGGTAACACTTGGTTTAGAGAATGGGCTTCTTTAGAAGGGTCATTCATGCTCTAGTTTGCCACAGTCCTAATCTCTTTCTCCTGTTCCCAGACAAAAAAAAAAAGCTGTCATTGTACCCACATTTGCACTTCTTATAAAATTAAGAGGAAAGTATTTCTTGTACTCATACTCCTATCAAAAATGGGAAAATGAAAGCTTTATGGGGGGAATCATATTTTAATAAAAATGGGAGAGAATAAGATTCCTATGGAAGTAAACATTATTCTTAAATGTTTAATATGCAATGTGACTTTATGCAGGAAGAATACAGCTTTCAAAAGTCATTATGAAACATCATTGCCCATTACCCATTTATATTACCCATCTGGGGGCATTTTGTTAGTGACCTTTGCACTTTGACATACTGCTTCCTGTCTTTAAAAACAGAAAACATACAATGTTTGCATGACAGTAGATTTTATTCATTTTACCTGGACCCCATTTATTTCAAGCTATCAAAACAAATCTTTAAATTATTTGGAATATTTGAAACTCAGAAGATTTAAATGCCTTTTTTAAAAACAGAATTTTATATTATAGTAAATTACGATACTTAAATAGTGAAGATAAATGACAAAAAATAAATTTGTAAAATCGAATGCAAATAAAATGTCCTAAGCACACGTCAAATGATTTATTTTTTCTAATTTAAATTTCTTATACTAATAACCTATTACAGCAATCTGTAGATTTTAAAGCATTTTCACATATATTTTTCCTGTTAGAGGATCGAAGCCCTTTAAAGTATTACAAGTCCTATTTTACTGATGCTTAGGTAAATCAGCTTGTCTACATTCACACAGCCAGAAGCATCAGAGCTAGTCTCTTTGCTATAAGTTAAGTGTTTCATCCATTTGATGGAGAGGGAACTTAAACAATGAAAATTTTTAAAAACTAAGCTAAAATTCAAGTATATTTAAAGTATAGTAGTATATATTGAAGTATATATAAGCTAGAGGAGGATTCTTAATTTAAAAAAGGGATTACGATATATTACAGAATATAGTTTCCAAAACCATTGACACTCAAAGATTCACTTTAACTGCCCTTAGCTCTTATCATTTGAACCACATGGTTCAATACCTCATTCCATGCTGCCTTGCACTCTTCTGTCTCTGAATGTCATGGTATCTACTCCAACCCCTTCATCCCCTCTAATTCAGGTTTTGACTTTTAGGATAAACTTCCAACTTGAAGTCTCCTTGATCCTAGTTTCAATCTTCCAAATACATTCTCCTCTCTAAAATACAAATCAGGTCATCTTACTACCCTGCTTAAATGTCTCCAGGAACCCTATGTTCCAGCCACATCAAAATCCCTGTGCTTCCCTGAGTTTGACATGTTGCTTCATACCTCTACATTTTGGCTCAGGCCACCTTAAAACTCAGTTCAATCATCACTTCTCTGAATCCCCAAGTACATATGATCACTTGTTCCTTGGGTCCACACTGTGTCTTCCACACATGCATCTATTGCAGCATGTTTTACAGTGTGTCATACTTGCTCATACCTTCTTCTCAAGAAAATGTGAACTCCTAGAACCCAGGCACCAGCATTTCCCCAGTAATAGTAAGATGCCTGGCAGGTAGCAGGAACTCAGGAAATAGGTATTAAATGAATTGATAAACTCCCACAGTGATTTAGGTCTCCATTTCATATTATAATTAATTACACAAATGTCTTTCCGTCTTCCTAGATTTTAACCAGGTATGTCAAAATCTAAATTCCAAAGATATAGATCACAAAACAAAATGGGCAAAGCAGGATGAGAAGGAAATATAGCAAACTGGAAGACACATTTCATCTAAAGGGGGGCTGCTGCTGCTGCTCAACTCTGGACAATTGCTCCAAGCAGGAATGTCAAGCAATCTTGACAGATTCTCTAATTTTTAAAGACAAGCCAAGAATCTAGATATTTATATAAATTTCCCAGAATTCAAATATGACAATGGTTAAAAAAGGTAAAAGCATGGTGCAGGTCAAACTAAACATGTTTGTTATAGATCCAGCTATGAACTGCCAGTGTGAGACTCTGCCTTGTTAGAAGTTTGATGGTGCATTTGACATCTGCTTCATGTTTTTCACTTCCATGGTGCTCAGAATGGTACTTGACTCATGGTCATTTAACATTCCACATTTAGCCCGTCTCTTTTCTTCACTTTTCAATTTCTCCCATTCTGTAATACCCTTTTATCTTACTGTTTCCCTTTTGTGTTTTTTTTCCTTTTATATTACACCTGCTCAAGACCCATCATCTTCATGATAAACCATTCTCAAACAGTTTGAGCCTAGCTGCTTTTGCATGCATACTGCTGAGGCTAGTGACTCTGGGTCTGATTAATATAATGGCCCACATTTCTAAGAACTGTTTTATGTGTAAGGGCATTGTGGCCCCCAGCGAGATCATAATATCCTGCAGGTGAGGTATCATGGTTTACTTTCTAGGTATACCTAATACTCATAGAAGAGTGTTCAGTCAACATCTGATGATTGAATCAACAAATACAATTTATAAATAACTCAAATACTTTTTATACTGGAATGATTTGGGGACTCTGATTTCCTATGTTATTCATCATCCAGAATTCATATTGCCCAGGGCTCTGTTACTAATCATTATTACACATCATTATACACTGACAGTGGAACAAAATTCTATCTCTCATTTCTCATTCTGAAATTAGCTCAGGGATTGTAATCTTCTGGAAATTTTCCCTGATACTCTCCTTAGTCTCTCTACTCTAGGCTGGGTTGGGTGCTTCGCCTAGCAATCTTTTCATGTATCTATCATAATGCTTATTCCACTGGATTGGTTTATTTGACTCCCTTTCTAGCTAGAGGGAGCAACTTCAGGGCAGAGACCCATACAAAACAAGCATATGTTGGCATTTGCTTTTTGTCTCCAATACCTGGTACATAATAGGTGCTCACTGTCAGCTAATTTCATATTATATTTTAAGTATGGAATGTACAGAAGACATAATTTGGTCACTCACAATATCAGCATTTTTCAAAACAAAGTTAGGTAGCTACTTAAAAATATATATCTTACCCATCCATCCAACTTCCAATAGACAAGCATCTATGGAGTACCTATGTTGTGTTAGGAACTGTGAATACAAAGATTAAAGAGCCTGGGGTAGGAGGAGCCACATGTAAACAAACGCTTGTAGAATCCTAGGAAGTGGACAAGTGCTATGACAGTGCTTATTTAGCAATAAGCTAAAGTAGCCAAGAGTAAGGAGTGGCCAGACTTCTTCTTAAAAGGTATTATTCTTTTATCATCATCACTTAGATGAAATGTGCTATATTCATTTATGCAGTTTTTATTTTTCTCTTAATATTATGTAAAAAGTCTTTATAATTATAAAACCTTTGGATGCTGAACGAATGGAGAAATGCCAGCCTTGACCTGCTGCAAGCTGTGACAGATCATCAGCAGCATAACCTTCTTTAGCTGGAGTCTCAGAGGATACTCTAAACTAGTCAGGATGTTTTCAGGAGAAAGAGGTGCTGTAGGCTTTCTCGCTTTACAGCAGATGGTTTAAGAGGGTTCATGATTCAAAAAGGAAAATTATGGCCAGGCGTGGTGGCTCACGCCTGTAATCTCAGCACTTTGGGAAGCCGAGGCGGGCAGATCACGAGGTCAAGAGATTGAGACCATCCTGGCCAATATGGTGAAACCCCATCTCTACTAAAAATACAAAAATTAGCTGGGTGTGGTAGCGTGCGCCTGTAGTCCCAGCTACTCAGGAGGCTGAGGCAGGAGAATCGCTTGAGCCTAGGAGGCAGAGGTTGCAGTGAGCCAGATCGCGCCACTGCACTCCAGCCTGGTGACAGAGCGAGACTCTGTCTCAAAAAAAAAAAAAAAAAAAAAAAAGGTCTGGCGCGGTGGCACACGCTTGTAGTCCCAGCACTTTGGGAGGCCAAGGCGGGCAGATAACGAGGTCAGGATATGGAGACCACGGTGAAAACCCGTCTCTACTAAAAATACAAAAAATTAGCCAGGCGTGGTGGCGGGCGCCTGTAGTCCCAGCTACTTGGGAGGCTGAGGCAGGAGAATCGCTTGAACCCGGGAGGCGGAGCTTGCAGTGAGCCGAGATCACGCCACTGTACTCCAGCCTGGGTGACAGAGCGAGACTCCGTCTCAAAAAAAAAAAAAAAAAGGAAAATTACTACTTAAACTGAAGTCTTTCTCATGGCCATTCGTGGGCTATTCCTTGAACTGAGCATCTAGGGGCTTCGGAAGTCGCTCCAGTCAAATCCTACAACCTCCATGGTGAGAGGTGGTATTGGGTAGTGGGAATTAAGGTATAAATGTGTTTTCATTCATCTTTCCAAAGAACATATCTCACCATGTTTCTCTCTTGCTCAAAAGCCTTCTAAGGATCTGTATACCTTTTAGGATAAGGTCTAAACTTCTACATAGGCATTCAAAGCTTCCTATTATTTGACCTCACCTACCTCTCCACCACCTAACTTCACTGTGCCCCTTTGAAACTTCATGTTTCAGCCTTACAAAGTTGCCAACCACAGCTTCTCATCCCAGGTTGTTCCTCCTTGTCTTTGCCCAGGCTGTTTGCTTTGGCTAGAAGGATGCCTGCCTTTTCCTGCTATTCTCATCTATCTAATGAGGTCCTACTTGGCCTTTAAGACTGAGGCCAGGTACCATCTCCTCTCTGCTGTCCCCTCTACCCTCACCTCCAGAAGAACTGACTTTTCTGAAACCACATTGTCCTTTCATTGATCACACCACTATCATTGCCTTTACTGTTCTGAAATTAATTTATTTACCCATCCATCTATGCTGTGAATCTGTATGGTCCTGAAAGATAAAGGACTTTTAGGTCCTTGTTTTGTGTAATTTTGGGAGCGGGTACAGGCTGAGTATATAAGAGACATACAAACAAAAATATTGTTTCATGAACAGAAAAAAAAAAAAACAAGTGAGAGGTTGGGAAAAATGATACTGAGTTCCAGTTCTGGCTCTCTTGGGATCTGTGGGAAGCCAGGATTGTCCTCTACAGGTCGGGTTCCTTGCTTGGGTAATGGAGGGAATAATGTTTGTCTCATGGGGAAGTGTTGAAATTCCAATAAGACAATGAACTAAAGGCATCTAGAAAACTGAGAAGTTTTAAAGAAAATTAAATATTGAGATGCTATTTCCAGTAATTTGGCATATTAGATATTCTGAAAACCCCTTTCATTAGAAAGCAGCTAAAAATTCTGAATAAAATAGTTATAAAATACTTTTAAATGCTTGGCTAAGCTTGCAAGTAAGAGAAATCTTCAGAGGCTGAAAATGAAGCAGAAATGCAAACTCAGAAGAAAGCAAGTACTGAGAATAGCAGCAGACTGAAGAGTGATGAGCTAGTGTGTTAGTGTCTAGATTTGATGGCTACATGAATAGGACTGTATGAGCCCAGTGGTGGGATTAGATCAGAGACACCTGAGCAAAATTAGGACCCCGTGAGGCTACACCCCAAACAAAAGGATAAAATACAAAAATATTAGCAGTTCAACAATGTCCAGGATACATATCTATCCTGATTTTGGCTCATAGGGGAAAAAAGGGGTCTGGGGGCCAGGCGCGGTGGCTCACGCCTGTAGTAATCTCAGTACTTTGGGAGGCCGAGGTGGGTGGATCACTAGAGGCCAGAAGTTCGAGACCAGCCTGGCTAACATGGTGAAACTCCATCTCTATTGAAAAAAAAAATTAGCTGGGCATGGTGGTGCATGTCTGTAATCCCAGCTACTTGGGTGGCTGAGGCACGAGAATTGCTTGAACCTGGGAGGCGGAAGTTGCAGTAAGCCAAGATCACATCACTGCACTTTAGCCTAGGCAAAAGAGTGAGAGTCTGTATCAAAAAAAAAAAAAAAAAAAAAAAAAAAAGGGCCTGGGGAACTAATCAAGGCATGTTTGAATGTCGAATAAGTTACACTTGCAAACAGAATTAATAAAACTGAATAAATTGGGAGAATAAAGGAGGGAGAGTTCACCTGAGTGGTAAAAGAAAGATCTTGGCAACAGATCTCCAGCACTGTGAGGTTGAGGTGATCTCCAGCTCCAGCTGCAGGTGGCTAACATAAATGTGCTGTCCTGGTGGTATGGGTAACATATGAGATGGGCTCATCTGGCCATCCTAGCTCAATGATAGTAGTCATTAGGGACACTTGAGTGGCTAATTTCTCTCTCAGAGTCCAGGCTCACCAAGCCTCCAGCTCATTAAAATATAATTTATCCTAGTGTTTTTCCTATTGAGAGCAATGTGCTAGTTATAGCACATTCTGGTATCTTGAGTAGTTACATTTTGCATCGTATATTAAAAACATGGTATTACAGCATATAAGCTTGATTAGTCCTGGATACACTGACAAAAATTGAGTTTCAGAGACTATAGATGGAAGGCCCAGATCTAGTACAATGACAACCCAAAAAGGGTCTGTTACCCTTGGAAGTCATATGGGAAGTCTACAGCTAGTCTTCCTGAATCCTTTTTCCTTCATTTCTCTATTAAATGCAACTGTGTTCATATGAACAACGTTATTAAAAAGAGGAGATACTTGTAGGAGATCAAAAAGGTTTTTTTTAGTAGAATGAGAAGGCATGTATTAGTAAAATTGTGAAGAGAGGAGCATACCAAAGGTGGTCACATGGAAGACAACAACAGAAGGCTTCAAAGCTGCTGGTTGATTACAACCTTCTTATATCTAAATGAGCTAGCTCCTCAGAAGGATGCAGTATAATGTGTGCCTCATATTTAAATAGTTAATTTGGTCAGTTAGCCAAATAATCAGTCAAACAGATTATTGGGCATCATATAGATACACAAAGATAGGGGTTTTTGTTGAACTGTTATTTGAGGACATGTTATTAAAATAATAGACATCTGTCATCATAAGGGGGGATCTATGCATTAAATATACAATATAGAGCAGGCTGACTTCAGCAAAATAATAACTACACTGATACAGAGTTTATGCTAAATATACTGTGGTTGGTATTGTGTGGGATAAAACAACCCTACTAAAGGAGGATGGTATGGGATACTCTGATATTGGGAAAGACTATGGGCATTGGAGCTAGATAGATCTAGGCTTGAATCATAATCCTATCAATAAATATTTGAGTAACCTTGGTGTAGTTTCTTGAGGTCTTGCTTTTTTGGCTATAAATTGTGAACAACAATATCTATTTTCTGGCATTGTGAAGATGAATTGAAATAACATAAAAATACTAGAATCACACAGCAAGTGCTCGGTAAATGCTAACTCATTTCCTTTCCCTCTAGAAAGTTATGACCTTTTAAAGGTAAATAGTCACACATAAAGTAGTAAATCAATATTGTAAAGCCACATATGTTAAGTACCAAATGAGTATTGTGGATGAAAGATCTCTGTGTTAAAGAATAAATATTAAGTCATATAGAATGTACAATCTGAACTAGACCTTGACAGACGGGTAGAAATTAGGAAAGTGGAAAGGAAAGTAGAGGGTATTTCAGTACATAGCATGAGCCTAGGGCCAGAGCGGAGATATGCAAGATATATTTGGAGAGCAGAGAGTATCCCAGTTTGAATAATGTGCAGGATTGGCCTCAAGGAAAACTAGAAGACTGAGGCAGACTGAGAAGGAACATGGATGCCAACCTAAGGAATTCAGACTTTATACTTGGATAATGTGAAGACACTGAATGTTTGTGCACTCAGGGGAGACTTTGTGAATGCAGTAACTTCTATTTGTAAGCCTTAAGTGTTTATGTTACATTGTTCTGTTACTACAACCCCCCATGTTTGCCTGCAATGAGGTTAATTAATAATTCTAAAGGTCTCTAAAGACTCTTCTGTTGCAAAGTGAGGGGCTTTGATTGAGGCTGTAATGTAAGGTCTTGGATTTAACTGCTAAGATCTGTCTGAGTTCTTTGTAAAACTCTTTTCCTTCTCTTCTCTGGAGTAAATCTTAGAATTAGGTACACATCTGAGACTACATATAACATCCTTGGTAAATGGAATCAAACAGACAAATTAAAAAATTTTCTTCTCGCAACATAAATCAACTATAGATCAATTAGTTTGATTTAAAAATATTTGGAGTACTTTCTTATCCACATATCAAACACGATAATCTAATAACCAAGTTTCACCTCAATTTATTTTTGTCTAAATTTCTCAAGAAAATAAACAAAGAACCAATTTTATGTTGCTCTGCATACGTTCTCACTTTTCATAACCATACCTTCTAATCATTATTTTATCTCCAAAGCAAAAAAAAAAAAAAAAATTTCATAATGTTTTGGTTGCCAACTTATTTTTTAAATTATATATACTATCCATAATGACCATAATTTGCTTTTGCTCCCTGCTGCATTTTGAATTTTTAAAGATAAGTTAATTATAAAAGGAATATTTTTTAATAATTATAACAGGAATAATTTTAGCAATCTTGTTAAACTAAACAAAAGTAAAAAAGTAAATATCTATTGTACAGAGTTATTTTTCATAGTTGTGTCATTTGTTTTCAAGCTCTCATGACTGGTGAAATAATGTCTGAAACTATTACGAAGCTGGGTCATTAGCAAAACTAATATTCAAAAATAGGATTAGAGAAAAAAACTCTGCATATTCTTCCTAAAGGCAAAGTACATTTTATGAAAGATTTTAAAAAATGTCTTTCGATTTAAAGCATTATGGTATTATGAAACTCCAATTAATTATCAAACATTCAAACCCTCTACAATTAGTGTGATAAGGGGAAAATGGCTTGAATTAAAGTGAAATATTTGGGTTCAAGTATTTCATGTTTTGTCTTAACTCTGATTTGGATATATCCATATTATTGTAGAAAAAACTTTAGGTTGAGGCCTGTTTTCTAGTCCTGACTCCAATATTAACGCCTGAGCGTCCTTGAAAACAGCCTGTCTGAACAAGTTTCCATATTGTATAACTAGGTGAGGGGTGAGAAAGGCAAACCAGAATCACCACCATCCCTTCCAGCTCTAGCATTTCACATGCTTACTTAATGAAAATCAGAAGTGGGGCATTCCCATTTCTAAAACCACAATTCCACTTGATGATTTAATAAATATTTAGTACTCACCTTCAAGAAAGTAGAGAGAACAGAAATGGCTCTATTATTAGGTCCTCTCCAACTTGGCCTCTCTTCAGCTTTTGACATTATAAACGTTCCTCTCTATATTTCCATAATTGAAATTTTGGGAAATGTTCTATGTATCTGTTTGCCCAATATTGTAGCTACCAGTCATATGTGTTAGTAAGCACTTGAAGTGTGGTTGGTGTGACTGAGAAACTTAATTCTCCTCTTTTTCCTTTCCTCTAGCTCTTTCTTGGAGGGGTCCTTTGTCTCTCTAGGTCTCAGTTTAAATTGTGCTCTGTGACCACTCCATCTAAACTAGTCCCCCACTCCTTTCTTTTTTTTTTTTTTTTAAATCACGGCATCTTGTAAGGATACTTATCTTACGGTAAATTAATTGTGTTTGTTTGTTTGCTTGTTGCCCATCTCTCACTAGAATGCAATCTCTATGAGAACTACAACCCCCTTGGGCCTCTAGCATCTAGTCTAGCGCCTGGTACAGATTAGGGCCTTGATATTTTTTGAATAAATTAATAAATAGGTGGTTTTATCCTTTGCTATATTGATAATCCTCTAATTCATATCTCTAGCTCAGATCAGTCTTCTCTACTCCAAATTTCTATTCAGTTGCTCCAGAATGAAATCATTATTTTCTCCCAGAATCTTTTTTTCTCCCTTTTGTTCCTTATCTGGGTTAATGGTGTCTGCCCAATTTTGCAAATCAGAAACTTCTGCATTTTCTTCTCTACAGCTCATCTAGTACTCCCAATCATCCAACAAATGCAGTCATCTTTAATTCAGAAATGCCTCTCACATCATCTTAGTATTGTTGCCTTAGTTCAGACCCATGACATCTCTGCCAGGGATTACTAACTAGGATTCTCCTAACAATATGAAGTAACTATTAATTTGGACTCCATGGACTTCTTAATCTCAACTTCCAATACATTCCTTCTGGCACTATACCTATCAATTATGCATAAATTCCTGCGTGGCCCTCATGGCCAGACTCTCCTGTGCCATTTGTGTGTTCTTCCTCTGTTTGGAATGCCCATCTCGAGATGAACCAGTTTATCCTTCAACAATTCCACAGGCACATTTAGCCATCTCCTGGGCGGTGTTCCCAGAGCATTTTATTTGGGGGCATTATAGCACTATAACTTAAAAATAGATATAGATATACGTATCTCTCCTCCACCAACTGGGAATTCTTTATGCACAAAAAGTGTATCTATTCAATTTTCTGAAGAATGACTTATTCCTCTGCAGTAGTTAATTACCCAGCTTTGGTTTCAGACACACACCTAAGTTTAAAACTGAGATTTGCCATTTATTAGCTACAAGACTTTGGTCAATTTACTTTATCTTGTTGAACCTCAGTTTTTATATCCCAAAGTGGGAATAATGGTGGTACTTACATAGTGGTTTTTGTGAGGATTAAATGGGATAATAAATGCAAATGCCTGGACTATATTAATAAATAAGATGCTGGAAGCTCTTAATAGTCATTCAAATATTTATCGAGCATACACCATTTGCCAAGTATTGTGTTATAGATGAAGATTATTACGACCAACTTGGTCCTCATAGAATTTCTAATCTAGTTTAAGAAATAAGATGTAAAGATAGAGAGATAGATATTTGAAACTAAACGCAAGTAATAAAAGAGATACATAAAAAGTGTTATGAGGGCCTGGGATAGAAAGAAATAATTTCTGGATGGGGGCCTATGGAAGGTTTGCTGGAGGAGATCACACTTTAATTGCACAGGAAAACACAGCCAGAATTATTTGCTTTGTGAATTACTTCTCTCAGCATAGCATGTGATTTGCAAAGGCAGATGCAAGTTTTATGTGGTCTGGAAGTTTTACAATCTGGAGCTCCTTTTTTTTTCTTTTTTTTTTTAAAAAAAAGCATAAAATATTACATCTATAACATGAATTTCTTATTTACCCAGAATGCTAGTGCCTGACATCTAAAATGTGCTTACTGTGTATGAACTCCCTTTCCCCTGGCCTTTTTGTCTCCAGTACCCAGCAAAGTGTCTAGCACACAAGGTACAAGAGCTTGAAGAAGTCCATGTAATTGAAGGGCCCAGGGTTTCAAGGTAAATAAGCTTCTGCTGCTGTGCTCCGCGCTGGAAACATAACTATAAATACAACTTAGTTCCTGACTTCATGGGTTCTCATCATAGGGGGACTGGGAGGGAGGTAAGTAAAAGCAACTAATTATAATAACTTTCATTCATCCATAACATTTGGTGTAATTTTTTTTTCTTGAGACGGAGTCTCACTCTGTCGCCCAGGCTGGAGTGCAGTGGCACCATCCCGGCTCACTGCAACCTCCGCCTCCCGGGTTCAAGCGATTCTCCTGCCTCAGCCTTCCAAGCAGCTGGGATTACAGGCACATGCCACAACTCCCGGCTAATTTTTTGTATTTTTAGTAGAGATGGGGTTTCACCGTGTTAGCCAGGATGGTCTTGATTTCCTGACCTCGTGATCCACCCGTCTCTGCCTCCCAAAGTGCTGGGATTACAGGCATGAGCCATCGCGGCCGGCCTGGGGTAACTTTTATAATAGGTAGGAGAGCACTGATTTGATATAGAGAGATGGAGAGTGGGATAATAATTAATGAATAAGGAAAAGCATAAATTAAGGAAGTGAGGGAATATGTGGTGTTTGAAGGAAAGCAAATATTTTCACTGGACTGGAATGTACCATTCTAGCAGGGGTGCGGTGGAGACATGAAGGCAGGGGCCAGATCAGGAAGAGGTTCTTAGACAGGGCAAACAGAGATTCAATTCTTAATACTCAGAACAGAGCAGAATATTTGCATATACTTTCTTCATTCATTTAACCAAGGTTTGGCCAGCAGCTACTGGGCTCGACCCTGGCTGAGCCTTGCACATACAAAGCTATAGAAGACCTCTCTGTCCCTGAAAAGTTTACACTCTGTGTTATGTGTTGAATTGTGTCTCCAACCCTAAAGAAATTTTGAGGCCGGGCGCAGTGGCTCACGCCTGTAACCCTAGCACTTTGGGAGGCCGAGGCGGGCGGATCATGAGCTCAGGAGATCGAGACCATCCTGGCTAACACGGTGAAACCCCGTCTCTACTAAAAAATAGAAAAAATTAGCCGGGCGTGTTGGCGGGTGCCTGTAGTCCCAGCTACTCGGGAGGCTGAGGCAGGAGAATGGCGTGAACCCGGGAGGCGGAGCTTGCAGTGAGCGGAGATCACACCACTGCACTGCAGCCTGGGCAACAGAGAGAGACTCCGTCTCAAAAAAAAAAAAAAAAAAAAAAAAAGAAAGAAATTTTGAAGTCCTAACTCCCAATACCCCAGAATGCGACATGTTAGGAAAGGATTGTTGCAGATGTTAGATGTTAAGAAGAGGTCACACTGGAGTAGAATGAGTCCCTAATCCAATCTGACTGGTCTCCTTATAAGAAGACAGCCAGGGCTGGGCGGGTGGCTCACGCCTGTAATCCCAGCACTTTGGGAGTCCAAGGCGGGTGAATCACCTGAGGTCAGGAGTTCGAGACTAGCTTGGCCAACATGGTGAAACCTCTTCTCTACTAAAAATACAAAAAAAATCAGCTGGGTGTGGTGGCAGGCACCTGTAATCCCAGCTATTCGGGAGGATGAGGCAGGAGAATTGCTTGAACTCGGGAGGCAGAGGTTGCAGTGAGTCAAGATGGAACCATTGCACTCCAGCCTGAGCAATAAGAGTGAAACTCGGTCTCAAAAAAGAAAAAAAAAAAAAAAAAAGGCAGGGCGTGGTGGCTCTTGCCTATAATCCCAGTACTTTGGGTGGTCAAGGTGGGTGGATCACGAGGTCAGGAGTTCAAGACCAGCCTGGCCAAATTGGTAAAACCCCATCTCTGCTAAAAAAACAAAAATTAGCCGGGCGTGGTGGCAGGCGCCTGCAATCCCAGCTACTCAGGAGGCTGAGGCAGAGAATTGCTTGAACCCGGGAGGCGGAGATTGCAGAGAGCCAAGATCATGCCACTGCACTCCAGCCTGGGTGACAGAGCGAGACTCCATCTCTAAAAAAAAAAAAAAAGAAAGAAAAGACAGCCATGTGAAGACAGAGATACACCAGGAGAATGCCATAAGAAGATGGAGGCCAATGTTGGAGTGGTGCAGGTGCAAACCAAGGAACACTCGAGGTTGCTGGCAAAACTCCAGAAGCTAGGAAGAGGCAAGGAGAGTCCCCTACAGATTTCAGAGGGACCAGGTCCTGCTAACACTTTGATTTTGGACTCTAGCCTCCAGAAGTGAGAGACAATAAATTTCTGTTGTTTTACACACTCAGTTTGAGTAGTTAGTTACCTGAGACCTAGGAAGCTAATACATTCTGGTAGGGGCTACCGGAGCCAATGCACAAACTGACATGAACATCACCTGCCTAGAGGGGCCAAAGGAGTCACTGAGGCTGATTCAATCCATATGACCTGTCACTTCAGAAAACGGATTTGAAGTAAAAGGATAATCATACCAGTGCAGTTTTGGGAGCTGTTACCAGGGGCCTGGGTGGAAAGCCTTATATTCAAATGGCAAAGCTTTCCATAAACCTCATTAATAGAATTTCAGAAGTTTTCATGTAGTTAAGATACGTATGTAAGTATTACTGTGGAAAAAAAAAGACAAAGGACTACCATGAACGCATCATTAATTACTATTACTGAAATTCATTTTCAAAGATAATATGTAAGGAAATACAAACATCTTACTAACCTTTAGCTGTAGTTGAACTCTTAAAAATTTTTTCCTTTAAAAGAAACATTCAACTGTTCTCTTCTCTGGGGGTATCACAGGTGTTGTCCTGTATAAATGTCCTGTATAAATGTTTTACCAGCTACAAGTTCTGTTTTTTTGCTAATTCTAGGGGAGGCTTTACATAACAATTAGTTCAGCCCTGATGAGTTTTCTAATTCCTTCTTTTCTTTATCAGGAAAAAAGAGGAAGAGCATTGCTTCCCATCCTTGCTTTTTCAATTGAGAAATTTCATTGATCTTACTGACCTACTTTCCCTTTCTACCCAGACTCCTGCCCTTAGAGCAGAGGTTAGCCAAACTCTTCTTGAACATGGCATTCTTAAAGTTATTCATGAACTATTTCCTTTAGTCATAGCAAAATCTGAAAGCCAACTTTGGACACTGATAAGAATGAGAAGTGATTTTTGAAGAATCATCAAAATTTTTCCCCTAAACAAATATGTGTAGCCTCATCTTCTGACACACCCTCAAAAACACTCTAAATTCCAATCACATAAAATCTCCTTGATTTTCTCTGAATTGCTAGCTTTTCTTTAAATGGACTCTTTCCCTCACCTTGGTCTTTCCATGTATAGTCCTTTCTTCCCACAGTTGGCTTCTTCTCTTTTATATACCTAGGAAACTTTCCCTCATTGCTCATGAATAGTTGAACAACATTTGGTCTCCTCAGCTCTCCCTAACACTAGCTCCTCTAGGATTCTATTGCACCAAATTCATGTTGTGATTATCTTAATTATCATACTCTATCTTTTTATCCATTTAACAAGTGTCTGTTGAGGGTCTACTATACTCCTGGAGGGCTCCACCGTGGCTAGGATTATTACCATAAAGCAGACGGTTTCTGCTCCCAAGAAGTTCACAACATAGAGGCTTGTTAGAAGAGTAAACTGGCAGTTATAAGCCAGAATACTAAAGTTATAATCTTGTACAATAATAATTTATTTGCATACTTGCTTTTCCCACTTGACTCTGAGATTCTTGAGTATTTTATTTACTTTGTGAGTTAGTGTCTGATATCTAAAAAATACCTACCAACACCCATTGAAAATGAAAACTTTCAGTAAACTAGGAATAGGGGAACTCCTCAACTTATTAAATAATATCTACAAAATCCCTACAGCTAATATCATGCCTAATGGTAAAAAAAAAAAAACTTGAAGCTTTCCCACTAAGATCAGAAACAAGGCAAGGATGTTCCCTTTCACCACTGCCTTTCATCATCATACTGCAAATTCTAGTTAATACAATCAGACAAGAAAAGGAAATTAAAAGTATACATATTAGGAAGGAAGAAATAAAACTGTCTTTGTTCACAGATAACATAATACTCTTTGTATAAAATCCAAGATAACTGACAAAAAACTCCTGGAACTAATAAGCAATTAGAGCAAGGTTGTAAAATAAAGGGTTAGTACACAAAAGCCAATTAACTTCCTATATGCTAATGATGAAAAAGTGAAAACTGAAATTACAAATATAATGCCATTTATATTAGCACCCCTGAAAATAATATACTTAGTTATAAAGCTAACAAAATATGTACAAGATCTATATAAAAAAACTACAAAACTCTGATGCAAGAAATCAAAGAACTAAATAAATGGAGAGATAGTCAATGTAAATGGAGAGCTAGAAATAATATTGTCAACATGTTAGTTCTTTCCAACTTAATTTGTAGATTTAGTGCAATCCCAATCAAAATCCCAGCAAGTTATTTTGTGAACTTTATATGGAGGGGCAAAAGACCCCAAATAGCAAACAAATATTGAAAGAAAAAACAAATTTGGAGGATAACACTACCTAGCTTCAAAATTTTCTATAAAGCTATAGTAATCAAGACAGTATGGTATTGGTGAAAGAGGAGACAAACATGGTGCTAGAACAACTGGACATCCACATGCAAAGCAGAAAAAAATAGGTAGACACAGACATTATACCCTGAACAAAAATAAACTCAAAATTGATCACAAACCAAAATGCAAAACACAAAACTATAAACTCCTTGGAGACACTGTAGGAGAAAATCTAGATGAACTTGGGTTTTGAGATGACTCTTTAGATACAACAGCAAAGGCATGATTCATGAAAGAAAGAACTGATAAGCTGGACTTTTTTTATTTTATTAAAATAAAAACATATGTTTTTAACATATGTAAACATATGGACAGTTTTTATTTTATGAAAATAAAAACAGTCTGCTCTGTGAAAGACAATGTCAAAAGAATGAAATGACAATCCAAATACTGAGAGAAAATAATTACAAAAGACATGTCAGATAAAGAACTATTATTAAAAATATACAAAGAACGCCTAAAACTCAACAAACAAACAAAATCTCCTAAAACTGACAAACAACCCCACTAAAAATAGGCCACAGAACCTCAGACATCTCACCAAAGAAGATAAACAGATGACAAATAAGCACATGAAAAGACGCCTCACATCATATATCATCAGAGAAATGCAAATTATAACAATAATGAGATACCACTACACGCCTATTGAAATGGTCGAAATCCAGAATACTGACAAAAACAAATGCTGGCAAGGATATGTACCTGCACTTATTCATTGCTGGTGGGAAAGCAAAATGGTATAGTCACTCTGGAAGATAGTTTGGTGGTTTCTTACAAAGCTAAACATACTCTTACTATATGATCCAGCAATTGTGCTCCTTGGTATTTCTCCAAAGAAGCTGAAAACACATGTCCACACAAAAACCTGCACCTGCATGTGAATAGTTCTAGCAGCTTTATTAATAATTGCCAAAAGCTGGAAGCAATCAAGATGTCCTTCAGTAGGTGAATGGATAAATACACTGTGGTACATCTAGAAAATGGAACATTATTCATCACCAAAAAGAAATGAACTACCGAGTCACAGAAGTACATGGAGGAAACTTAAATGCATATAAGCAAAAAAAGCCAATCTGAAAAGGCTACATACTATATTATTCCAACTATCTGATACTCTGGAAAAAGTAAAACTATGGAGACACTAATAAAATCAGTAGTTGATGGGGTATGGGGGAGGAAGGGATGAATTGGTAAAAGAAGATATAATTTTTAAAAAACTTTTATTTTAAGTTCAGGGATACATCAGGAGGCTAAGGCAGGAGAATCGCTTGAATCTGGGAGGTGGAGGTTGCAGTGAGCCAAGACCGTGCCACTACACTCCACCTGGGTGATAGAGACTCTGTCTCAGAAAAAAAAAAGTTCAGGGATACATACGCAGGTTTGTTACATAGGTAAACTTGTTTGTTGTACTTCAAGGTTTGTTGTACAGATTATGTCATTGCCCAGGTGTTAAGCCTAGTACCTATTAGTTATTTTTCCTGATCCTCTCCCTCCTCCCACCCTCCACCCTCTATCAGGCCCCAGTGTGTGTTGTTCCCCACTATGTGTTTATGTGTTCTCATAATTTAGCTTCCACTTATAAGTGAGATCGTGTTATTTGGTTTTCTGTTCTTGCATTATTTTGCTAAGGATAATGGCTTCCAGCTCCATCCATATTCTTGCAAAGGACATGATCTCCTTTTTTTTTTTATGTCTGCATATAATTCATAGTGTATATGTACCACATTTTCCTTATCCAGTCTATCATTGATGGGCATTTAGGTTGATTCCATGTCTTTGCTATTGTGAATAGTGCTGCAATGAACATATGCTTGCATATTCTTTATAATAGAACAATTTATATTCCTTGGTTATATACCCAGTAATGGGATTGCTGGGTCAAATGGTATTTCTGACTCTAGGTCTCTGAGGAATTGCCACACTGCCTTCCACAATGGTTGGACTAATTTTCACTCCCACCAACAGTGTAAAAGCAGTCATTTTCCTCCACAACCTTGCCAACATCTATTGTTTTTTGACTTTTTGATAATAGCCATTCTGACTGGCATGAGATGGTATCTCACTGTGGTTTTGATTTGCATTTCTCTAATGATCAGTGATGTTGACATTTATTTTCATATGATAGTTGGCCACATTTATGTCATCTTCTGTAAACTTTTCATGTCCTTTGCCCACTTTTTAATGGGGTTGTCTTTTTCTGTACATTCCTTTAAGTTTCTTGAAGGATATTTGACCTTTCTCAGATGCATAATTTGGAAATATTTTCTCCCATTCCTTAGGTGGTCAGTTTACTCTGTTGATAGTTTTTTTTTGCTGTACAGAAGCTCTTTAGTTTAATTAAATATAATTTGCCAATTTTTGCTTTGGTGTAATTCTTTTGGCATCTTCATCATGAAATCTTTACCTGTGCCTATATTCTAAATGGTATTGCCTAGGTTGTCTTCCAGGGATTTTATAGTTTTGGGTTTTACATTTAAGTGTTTAATCCGTCTTGATTTATTTTTGTATCTGGTGTAAGAAAGGAGTACAGTTTTAATCTTCTGCATATGGCTAGCCAGTTCTCCCAGCACCATTTATGGAATAGGGAATCTTTTCCCCATTGCTTATTTTTGTCAGGTTTGTCAAAATCATATAGTTGCAGATCTGTGGTCTTATTTCTGGGTTCTCTATTCTGTTCCATTGGTCTATGTGTCTGGTTTTGTGCCATGCAGTTTTGGTTCATGTAGCGCTGTAATATAGTTTGAAGCCAGCTAGTGTGATGTCTCCAGCTTTGTTCTTTTTGCTTATGATTATTTTGGTTATTAAGATTCCTTTTTGGTTCCATATGATTTTAAAATAGTTTTTTTCTAGTTCTGTGAAGAATCTCATGGTAGTTTAACAGGAATAGCATTGAATCTATAAATTGTGTTGGGAAGTATCGCTGTTTTAATGATATTGATTCTTCCTATTCATGAACATGGAATGTTTTTTCATTTGTTTGTGTCATCTCTGAGAACCCTGGTAAGATACTTAACAAGAAGATCATCCCCAAGACACATAATCATCAGAATCTCCAAGTTCAGATAATTTTTACGGCAGGGAAACTATTTTGTATGACACCATAATTCTGGATACATGTCATTATACGTTTGTCCAAACCCTTAGAATGTGCAACACTAAAAGTGAACTCTAATGTAAACTATGGACCCTGGACGATAATGATGTATCAATGTAGCATAATCAATTCTAACAAATGTACTTCTCTGGTGGAGGATGTTAATAACAGGTGAGGCTATGCATGTGTTGGGGCAGGACACACATGAGAATTTTCTACATTTTCTGCTCTTTTTTTTTTTTTACTATGAACCTACAGCTGCTCTGAAAAATAAAATCTATTAAAAAGTGGTTAATGAATACAAGTTCCCTTTGCTCCTGTGTCCTAAATACCTGGTAAAATAGTAGGCACAAAGAATATGATCAATGAATCATTATGGAATGAAAACCTAAAAGACATCTAAATCTCAGTGCAAACAAGTTGATCTTAAGAACTGATATTGATAAAAGGAAGATTGCAGCACTGGGGACCAAAAACAAAGGAGGGTGGTTAAGAGATGAAGACATTTGATCTAGCACAATGAAGCTGGGGCACCCCAAATATGCAACATGTCTGTTTTGCTGAGTATGAGTTCTGATCTACGTAAGGCCAACTTAGGACTCTTCCCAAGCCCTACTTGCTGCTGAAAATTACATGGAAGGAACTCTTGCTGTCAGACAAGAAAAATGGCTTCATGGGTATGTCAGGGGGTCAAAACCACACTGCAGAAGGTGCTTTCTTGCATTTCATACCTCTTCCCATTATTTCTCCCCTGAAATCATTCCAGTTTCCCCATAATGATCCCTTTTTCTGGCAAAAGAAGTCAAAAGGCATGAGGAATTGAAAAAGAAAAAATTAGAGGAATGAAGACTCTAGTTTACCCTCATTATCCTCCAGATAAAATGGAGCTCCTGGTCAGAAAATTAGGAGCCCTGACTTCTGGTCTTGAATTTGTTGTGGCCTTGGAAAATCTTCTGCCTGTCTCTTACCCTTAGATCATTTTCTCACAAGGAGGTGGACATTATAATATCCTTTTTCCCCCCACAATGGCTATGGCCCTTGAGTAAATTGAAAGAAGGGCATTATTATAAAGCAGCTCTCCATAGTGATGTGTATTTTACTGACACACAAGGCCAGGTAATGATAATGATATTTTCTTCTGCAAAAACCCCATGCCCTCTCAAACACAAGGCTTGATCTTTGATAGCCATGGTTCTCTTAGATGTCAAGGGTGACAGGTATTGATGTGGCTTATAGTTTTTTTGTATGCCCAAATTATTTGCTAGCATTGACATATTGGAATACACAAACACAAATGCATAAAAATGATGATCTGGCACTCCTATAGCTCTGTAATGATTTCAACGCTGATATGGTTTGGCCGTGTCCCCACTCAAATCTCATCGAAATGGGAATTTCCCTGCACAAGCTGTCTCTTTGCCTGCTGCAATCCATCTAAGATGTGACTTGCTCCTCCTTGCCTTCTGCCATGATTGTGAGGCCTCACCAGCTATGTGTAACTGTAAACCCATTAAAACTCTTTTTCTTCCCAGTCTTGGGTATGTCTTTACAAGCTGCATGAAAATGAACTAATACAGTAAATTGGTTAGGGGAGTGGGACACTGCTGAAAAGATACCCGAAAATGTGGAAGCGACTTTGGGACTGGGTAACAAGTAGAGGCTGGACCAGTTTGGAGGGATCAGAAGAAGACAGGAAAATGTGGGAAAGTCTGGGACTCCCTAGAGACTTGTTGAATGGTTTTGACCAAAATGCTGATAATGATATGGACAATGAAATCCAGGCTGAGGCGGTCTCAGATGGAAATGGGGAACTTGTTGGGAACTGGAGCAAAGGTAACACTTGCTACGTTTTAGCAAAGAGACTGGAGGCATTTTGCCCCTGCCCTAGAGATTTGTGAAACTTTGTACTTGAGAGAGATGATTTAGGGTATCTGGCAGAAGAAATTTCTAAGCAGCAAAGCATTCAAGAGGTGACTTGGGTGCTGTTAAAGGCATTCAGTTTTAAAAGGGAGAGTAGAAAAGTTTGGAAAATTTGCAGTTTGACAATGGGATAGAAAAGAAAATCCCATTTTCTGAGGAGAAATTTAAGCCAGCTGCAGAAATTTGCATAAGTAATGAGGCGCCAAATGTTAATCACCTAGAAAATGTGGAAAATGTCTCCAGGGCATCTCGGAGACGTAGACCTTTATGGCAGCCCCTCCCATCACAGAACTTGAGGTTTAGGAGGCAAAAATGGTTTTGTCAGCCAGGCCCAGGGTCCCTCTTCCGTGTGCAGTCTGGGGACTTCTTGCCCTGCATCCCAGCCACTCCAGCCATGACTAAAAGGGGCCAAAGTAGAGCTTGGGCCATGGCTTCAGAGGGTGTAAGCCTCAAGTCTTGGCAGCTTCCATGTGGTGTTGAGCCTGTGAGGGCACAGAAATCAAGAACTGAGGTTTGGGAACCTCTGCCTAGATTTTAGAAGATGTATGGAAATGCCTGGAAGCCCAGGAGAAGTTTGCTGCAGGGGTACAGTCCTCATGGAGAACCTCTGCTAGGGCAGTGTAGAAGGGAAATGTGGGGTTGAAGCCCCCATACAGAGTCCATACTGGGGCACCACCTAGTGGAGCTGTGAGAAGAGATCACCATCCTCCAGACCCCAGAATGATAGATCCACTGACAGTTTGCATTATACGCCTGAAAAAACCACAGACACCCAATACCAGCCCATGAAAGCAGCTGGGAGGGAAGCTGTACCCTGCAAAGCCACAGGAGTGGAGCTGCCCAAGACCATGGGAACCCACCTCTTGCATCAGCATGACCTGGATATGAGACATGGAGTCAAAGGAGATCATTTTGGAGCTTTAAGATTTGACTGCCCTGCTGGATTTTAGACTTGCATGAGGCCTGTAGCCCCTTTGTTTTGGCCAATTTCTCCCATTGGGAATGGCTGTATTTACCCAAAGCCAGTACTCTCACTGTATCTAGGAAGTAACTAAAGTGCTTTTGATTTTACAGGCTTATAGGCGGAAGCAACTTGCCTTATCTCAGATGAGACTTGGGACTTTGGACTTTTGAGTTAATGCTGAAATGAGTTAAGACTTTGGGGGACTGTTGGGAGGCATGATTGATTTTGAAATGTTAGGACATGACATTTGGAAGGGGCCAGTCATAGAATAATACGGCTTGGCTGTGTCTCCACCTAAATCTCATCTTGAATTCCCATGCATTGTGGGAGGGACCCTGTGGGAGATAATTGAATCATGTGGGTGGGTCTTTCCTGTGCTGTTATTGTGATAGTGAATAAGTCTCATGAGATCTGATGGTTTTAAAAACAGGAGTTTCCCTGCACGAGCTCTCTCTTTGCCTGGTGCCATCCATGTAAGATGTGACTTGCTACTACTTGCCTTCCACCATGATTGTGAGGCCTTCCCACCCGTTAAACCTCTTTTTCTTCCCAGTCTCAGGTATGTCTTTATCAGCAGCGTGAAAATGGACTAACAAAAATTCACTAATATATGCCATGAATTAACAATGAAATCAGTATCCGGTATATGAAAAGGTGCTTAACATCACTGAGCATCAGAGAAATGCAAATCAAAACTACAGTGAGATATCATTTCACCCCAGTCAAAAGGCTATGTCCAAATGACAGGCAGTTTCAAATACTGGTGAGGATATAGAGAAAAGGGAACCCTTTTACATTGTTGGTGGGAATGTAAATTAGTACAATCACTATGGAGAACAGTTTGGATGTTCCTCAAAAAACTAAAAATTGAGCTATCATATGATCCAGCACTCCCACTGCTAGGTATATACCCAAAAGAAAATAAATCAGCATATCAAAGAGATATCTGCACTGCTATGTTTGTTGCACCACTGTTTATAATAGCCAAGATTTGGAAGCAACCTAAGTGTTCATGAACAGATGAATGATAAAGAAAATGTGGTACGTATACACAAGGGAGCCACAAAAAGAATGAGAATCCAGTCATTTGCAACAACATGGATAAAACTGGAGATCATTATGTTAAGTGAAATAAGCCAGGCACAGAAAGATAAACGTCATATTTTCTCACTTATTCGTGGAATCTAAAATTTGAAACAATTGAACTCATGGAGATTGAGAGTAGAAGGATAGTTACCCGAGGCTGGAAAGGTAGTGGTGGGAGGTAGGTTGGGAGGAAGGTGGGATGGTTAATGGGTACTAAAATAAATAGAAAGAATGAATAGGACCTGCTGTTTCACAGCACAACAGGGTGAGTAAAGTTAATAATAATTGTACATTTTAAAATAACTCAAAGAGTATAATTGGATTGTTTGTAACTCAAAGGATAAATGCTTGAGGGGACAGATACCCCGTTATCCATCATGTGCTTATTTCACATTGCATCCTTGTATCAAAACATCTCATGTACCCCATAAATATATACACTTATTTTGTTCCCACAGAAATTAAAAATTGAAAACATTTTTAAAAGCTAAAAACGGAACTACCACATGATTCAGCAATCCCACTACTAGGTATATATCCAAAAGAAAGGAAATCAGTATATCAAAGAGATATCTGTGCTCCCATGGTGATTGCAGCACTATTCACAATAGCCAAGATTTGGAAGAAATGTAAGTGTCTATCAACAAATGAGAATGGATAAAGAAAATGTGGTACAAATACACAATGCACTACTATCCAGTCATAAAAAAGAATGAGATCCTGTCATTGGCAACAACATGAATGGAACTGGAGGTCATTATGTTAAGTGAAATAAGACAGGCACAGAAAGACAAACTTTGGATGTTCTCATTTATTTGTGGGAGCTAAAAATAGTAAAACAACTGAACTTATGGATATAATAGAATGATGGTTACCAGAGGCTGTGGAGGGCAGTGGTGGGGGAAATATTGAGATGGTTAATGGGTACAAAAATATATTTATAAATTTATAGAGAATGAATAAAATCTAGTATTTGATGGCAGAACAGGTTGATTATGGTAAACAATATTTTAATGTACACTTAAAAATAATTAAAGTGCATAATTGGATTGTTTGTAACATAAATAAAGGATAAATGTTTGAGGTGATGGATACTCTCCCACTCCAAAAAAAAAGTGGTGGCAGAAGCATTCATAATATTACTGTCTACAAACTTTAAAACTCTGTACAACTACAGAGAGAGAGAAAGTGATGACTAGTTGGCTTACCTCCCTTAGTGAAGAAATTGGCTAGAAGTGGAGAAAACTGGTCACTTAGGGAATATAATTCACCTTATTCCTTAGGTCATAGTAGAAGGAGGAACTTTAACAAGCCATCACTTGTTGAATATGGTCTGTGCTTGGGAGAGTGCCCAGTAATTACATGATAGGGTAGGACCTAGCAGCTGCCCTGACGGACTTTTGCACTCAGTAGAGGAGAGAAACTTTTCAACATGGAAAAAGGAGAAAACTACAGGCATTACATTGTGTGGCAGAGATATGATCTGTTATATAGGCAATCAAGAAGAGATACTGGCGTTGTGTATGTAACAGTGTCCAATAAGTCTTTTGAATGAAACAGAGATCAGTGGAGACCCCAGATATCTGGAAGGAACCTATGTGTGTTCACATATTTGAGCTAGCACATATGTGCATGAGCTCTGGACTTACTCTTTTGTGTGTAAATAAGGAGGTAAGGTGTGGTGACATTCTACCCCTAAATATTCTTTTGACATCTACTACTATTCCTGAAACTCTGCTCTGAAGAAATCAATTTTGGGGGGTGTAGAAAGTGTTTGAACTCTTGATGTCTCTTTCTAAATGAGGCTTACTCACTCCACTCTCTGTTTCTTTACCATGTGCTGTGTTCCGTCTTCCACATTACTGATTGTATCTCCTCAGGGTGTGTGAGAGGTGCACAGGAAATGTTTTGTTAAATGGACAATGAATGGAGACTTCGTCAATTGAGTCCTGGCATGGAGGAGGAAGAAATGGGTTCTAGCACATGAGAAACAAAAAGGGCAGATGGGATATAGGAAGAGAGATCAGAGAGGGAACAAATCCCTACTTGTATCTACTGTTTGTTAAGGAGTATGGTAGGCCATTTACAGACTTAAAAAAATAAACTGTCAAAAAAATCCTATGTAGCAGATATTAATCTCCACTTTTAGATTAGAGAAGCAGAGACTCAGAAATGTTTAGTAACAGCTTAAGGTGATAAAACTAGTAATTGCTGGAGCCAGAATTTAAATTAAGTTACAGATATGCCAAAAGGCCATCTTCTTTAAATTATACCAGGCTGCTATACCAAGGAGAGAGACTTGAGGACAAGCAAGGACTTCGGGGATGCAGTGAAAACACTGTAAGAGAAGGGATGCTCACACATTTTATTATCATGCAACATTGATATTGAAATGCAATTTCCCATCAATGTTCATAATTAATGCTTGACCACAGGAGAATTCTCCTTTGCAAAACTGAACAGGCTGTGAAGAACATGGCTCTGTTCTATACTTCCATGTAGCTCTTACAGACCTGTGCTTAGGAGAAAAAAATTCCCAACTCTTGATATCAGCCCATGTAAGCATGGAACTTCTTTAGTCTAAAGAGGGTGTTCATTTACCCTTCAGGTTTGGTAATCACCTGATAAAAATTACTGAAATTCCACCCGAACAGCGCTAGTATCTTCCCCCAAATCAGCTGCGTGTTCTTTTGTTCTGTAATTACAAAGATATAATCACACTGAATTACTGTAATTTTCAACATTCTGTCACCCTATTAGTCTGAGTTCTTCAGGGGCAAGGCTTGGGCCTTTTTCTTCTTGATTTTCTCAAATATCTCACCAGAGTGCTTCGCACATACTAGACATTCAGTAAATGCTTAGTTGAACAAATACATAAGAAGTTAATCAATCAAATCAATGACTGAATGAATGAATGAATGGTGCTTGTCCCCTGCAAAATCCTCCTTGAGCAGTCTAATTCTCTATGTAATAAGCAGGAGCCTTTACCAAATGTGATCCATTGGTCAATAAAGGTTGCTGACTGACATCTTAAAAGCATACTTCGGTGGAATAAACATTTACCAGCACTGAAAGTCATCAGAGAGATTAAATAAAGGATAAACATCGCTGGCTGTTTTTCTAGCAATAAAGGGGCATCTGGTCTGTGGCACAGGATACAGATGTGCTCTTTCTTTAAACTCTCTTATAATTGGCCAGAAGAAGGAAGTAAACAGAAATCCTAATGGAATTTAAGGGTCTCTGAGGGATTGAAATATATGCAGAAAAAAACCACCAGATTTCATTTGGATATATAAAGATAGATGTCTCAAGATGAGTAATCTATTGAAGGCTGACAGATGATACCTGAGGCAATCCTCTTTGTTTTTGGTTCTTGTTAGCCATGCCACCTTCCAGGTCACAGCCAGGCAAGGTACCAACAGAATGAAAATCATTATTTATAAGCAGTTCAATCCAAGGTCAAATTTAATGTCCCGCAAATATTCATCAGATAAGACTAAGGCTGTTTCTACTCATGTGATGGATGAGCCACCAGAAAACCCCTCTGACCACGACTTTTGTCTAGACTTATTTTCATGAATGATAAAGACAAGACGGAAGTCTTGTCTTTGTCAGTCAGACTAAAAGACGTGATTGGAATGTATGTGACATTTCTGTTGAGGCAGGATGGTCTAGTAGTGCAGGAGACAGCCATCTAGGTTGCAGTGAAGAATCCTTCCCTTCCCAGACACATGACCTTGGGGAAGTCACTGGTCCTCTGTCACATCTGTAGACAGGATAAATGACTCTTACCCAGCCACCTTACAAAGCTGCTATTAGGATCAAATGGAATAATGTCCATGAGATGCCTTTGTAAATTATATTGCACTATGCAAACATAAGCCTGGTACCTTCATGGTGAAAAGCAAAAAACAAACAAACAAACAAAAGACAAGAATAAAAGAGAAAAAAAAGAAAATGAATGGCAAATTTAGACTAAGAGAAAGGAGGAGGAGAAAGTTTCTGTAGAGAAGGGAGGGGAAAGGGAGAAAATACAGAAAATAAAAGGGGCCAAGGGAGGAACCGGTAGAGGAGAAGGAAAGATGCAGCAGTGGCAATGAACGATCTCATAATTTTGGCACATAGGTAGATAAATAGGCAAACAAACACATAAACATAAAACCGAAGGAACAGCAGAACTGGTCAGCCATGGGATTTAGAAAATCACGTCTATGTCAAGACCACAGAGCTCTGATAAGCAACTGGAAGACCCCATCAGGCAGCCTCTTAGGAGGAGACAGCGAGTCAACCATGAGTCAGCCTCCTTATTATAAATTTCTAAATGGAAAGCACTACTGAGTTCATGTTGTTCTCATCTGTGCTCTGCTCAGTCATACACTCAGACAGATTTGTAATCATTGTGCAGCCATTGATAATGACCTTTTCTTTGCCTAGTCGAGGTCTATTGGTCATTCAGATAAGAGCTTTCCATGACCTCCCTGACCACCCCGACAAAGTCAGATGCCTTATTATAGGTACTCAGAGCATCACAGTCTCCCCCTTTTTTTTTTGACAGAGCTTGACACAGTAACAGATTTATATTTATTTGTGTGATTATTCAATTAATGTCTCATTTTCTCCCCCAGACTGAGGACGGAGTCAATGTCTGCTTTGCTCATCATTATATTCCTAATTGAATTTATTGGTTGGCATCATCATAAACAGAATTGAGTTAAAAAAGGACAGTATTAAAAGAGAGGTAATGGTGCAAATGTAAAGAAGAGGTTGGTGCTGGGGTTACAATTAGAAAGTTTGGGACAGATAAAATCTTTTTGATAGTTTAAGCAACTAAATCTTATCATGGAATAATGGTTCTGGTTTTCATTTTCATAACAGACTTATGACTGGGTGCTTTTTTGCTCCTCGTTGGTTAATTCAGCATATTAACTAGCTCTTTAGTGACATCTCAGTCAATGTCATAGGTGAGCATATTATTATTAGCATTAATAACTGTGAGTACTGATTAAGAGGGGCAGTTTTCTAGTTGGATGTTCTGCAGCACATTGTTTTGGGTATGTTTAATTATACAACAATGAGGAGAAAGTTTATTCACAATTACATTGAGACCATTTTTAAACCCATTAAAACTTTAAAAGGTTTTCAAGGAAGATATGCACGGTATGATAAGTAATCATGTGGGAACTCAACTATGTCCAGAAAAGAGAGAGTATTTAAAAAATAAACTTCCCTAACTTCAATTGCCCAGTGAATTCTGTGGCAGCCCTACAAGGTCAATACTACTGGCATTGAGCAGCCCTCAGTATGTGAGGCCACTGAACAGGGCAGCCCAATAATTCTCATAACCAAACTCCTGACCTGTGACTTCCGGGCTTCTTCCTAGTCCTGCTGGGCAAACCAGAAGCCTACAGTTTGGAGATATTATTCCTCCATTTTTTCTAATTCGGTACATTTCAAGGTGTGTGGAATCATTATACAAGTTTGTTCCCCATTTATTAACATTTTTATTTGAGAGTAGATTTTTGACAATGATTCCAGTTAACAAAAAACTCCAAAACCTCAGAAATCATATTGAGTTCTACTTCGTATTTTAATGTCTTACTCAGGCCTCCAGGTTGGCCAACTCATAATAATAAAACACATACAAGTTTGGGGAGGTAGGAAAGCGTAGTGACTTAAAAATGTCGGCTCAAATCTCAGTTCTGCTACTTAACTTCTCCAAGCTTTAGTGTCTTAATCCATAAAGTGGGTTAAAGGTGACTAAACTGTTATTATAGCAAAATGAGAGCCACATAAAACACTTACAACACATATCAGTTACTACTAAATTAAAATATACAATATTTAATGTTATATTTTTAACCCTTAAATATAGAAAAAATATTCTTTTTGAACTTTAGAGTCTATGTGTTTTCAATACCTGCTTTAATGATACTCTGTATTCTTCGATTTATGTTTTTTTTCTTCATTTTAAGGAAGGCTTTCTTTTATGGAACAATAATGATGATAGTGGATAATGTCTATACAAGTATTTACCTAGAAAATCTAGATTTTTTATGTCATCTTGCAAAATATTTTTGCTATTTTACTAGTCCTTGAAATTCCATGTTTGGAAACTTCTGTCTGTTCTAAACAAGAATCAATGGTTTGTTTATGTATTTATTTTTACACAGTTATTATTTGAAAAGCAGATGGCAACAGAAATCCAGTCCCTGTGAGAGAATTAGAACCCATGTCTTCATAGCCCTTAAATATTTCCTAGCTCTCCACAGTCTCAGCATTTTTTCAACACTGATAAATTTGGGAGACTCCTTAAAGTTTGCTGTGATGACACCTTTTATATTTTAAGCTCTACACATGTAAGGAAAAAGATTATAAGGCCTAGAAAAGGATGTCTTATAGAGTAAGGAAATGGAAAAAAAAATCTGTTCACCATTTGAAATGAGGCTAAGGAAAAGGAGCTGATAGCTCAAGTAGGAGGAGAGGTGGAAATTCCAGGGACACAAGGAAAAATTAAAAGGAAGCACGTGATGCTGAGCTAGGGGGACAGCAATGATCTGGAGGAATTTGCTGCTCTGACAGATTCCTAATGAATCCCCTGGTTTTTAAACTCTGAAGATCTACCTCCCCCACCCAGGGATGGAAGGAAGGCCTGTAAACTTTTTGAGTCCTTCCAAACAGCTAAGATGTTTTTAGCAGGTAACCTGGCAGCATTAATAAGTTTGGGACTTTCAACCAGAGCTTTCTTACTCAGAACTTTCTTATTCAGGAGACAGGTCTGTCTTTATTGGAGTATAAATCACAAACATAAATCTTTTTGGGGGGGGCAGTTTGATTTCTTCCAGTCATTTCTAAAAATCAAATGGGTGCTCATCTCCTTACTTTTCCCATATTCTTTATAAATAAACTCTTCAGCTGACAGGAAAGCAAAATAAAGAGAAAGACACATACATATAAATACATATATACATATGTATGTGTATATATACATATACATATATACACATATAAACACACACATAAAATAATACATATTATTTTAATACATTCTAAAAATAGACAAAAATCCTTTGCACTTTACCCAACTTGCCTCTCTGTTTTGATAGAGTCACTTAAATATCTGTGATAAGCAAAGGCTCAGATTTTCGACCAGCAACCCTAGCAACTAACAGCCTAAAAAAAAATCTCTTCCAAGTTTCAAAGAGCACTTCTATAATTTAGTATATTAATCAGCATGTCAACCCCTCCCTGCCCCCAACACTACTTAGCACTACTTTTGAAGGTCAGGATGTGCTGAAGGAAGTTGAGCATTCATGCTGATTACAAATCCTGAGGTACAGATGGGTCTCTGAATGTGTGGATAGAGATAACTCAAGCCAACTAGCCCAAAGGGCCAGCTACCTAGAGTCCAATGGTCCCTTAAAAGTTTCTGCTCCATATCTAGGAATATTCCTAGAAGTCCATAAGCCAAAATTTTGTCTCCAAAATGTTAGATTTGGAAGGCATCTAATACCTTGTTTATTTAACTCAACCTGATCACTTCATATATGAGATAACAGACATCTTGCCAAAATCACACAGTAAGAAATGTTAGATCTGGGTTCTATGTCCTGATTCAAAGATGACCTGTTGATTTTTGGATCACATTCTGCCGTGACCATATATTTTGGAACCAAATATCTGAGTACTTAGAGGAAAAAAAGACTGAGTCTTTTAGGTTAGAATCATCCTGGGAAATCTGAAGCACATTAGCTTTAAAAAAAAAGCTTTTCCCACCCAGGCAAAAGGAGTAAAGTAGAGAACAAGAGAGGGAATAATTCCATTAGAGGTCCTGTTTCCAGATGCTCCTTGGAAAGGATACCTGAGCTCAGGCTCAGAACACCAGAGTCTCCCCAGCCCCAGTGGAGCCATGGTTTCATGAGCCTAGAGTGGTCTTAAAGTGTGGGAAGGGTGTCTCTTGTGCCAAACAGTGGTACATGGCTGTCTCTATGGAGTTAGGCCTGTCCTGGTGAGAAAGTACAATAGCAGTATCATCACAAACCAGTTAACTTGAAAGGATGGGTTCCCTTGGATCTGTTTATAAGTAAAACTACTTTTTGTTTTTCTTTTTGATACTCATATACTTCTGGATTTGGGAGAGATTTTTGGTGGGGTTAGTTAGACGAGCTATTTATTCCATAAAGGATTCCTTGAAGAATTTCCCTGAAGACGGTCATTTAGTTTCCTTTTAAGTGCTACTTGTAAAGGCTGGCCAACACCTTCCAGGGCAGCTGTTCTACCAATGTGAAAATGCTACTAGAATTTGTACTAGAAAATTCTGCCATTAAGTGTGTCACTAAATGACCTTGTAAGGTAACATAAAGTGCCTTCTCCTAGATGAAAGAAAGCTTTCTGAGTAGCTGAAGATACTTCTTACTCTTAGCAGTGTTAACAAAATGCTTCTAGGTTTTTGCACGTGATTTTCTTTTCTAGTTTTTAAACCTCTGCCTTGCTGCAGACACATCCCTTAAAATTCAATTTGTGCCACCTCCCCCTGAGAATCCTCCCTTCCTTTCCAGAGGCAAATGCTTTTAACCATTTCAGCTTTTAAAAAATTTGTATACATTTAAGAGGTACAAGTGCAATTTTGTTACATGGACATATTCCACAGTGGTGAAGCCTGTGCTTTTAGTGTATCCATCATCAGAATAATGTACATTTTACCCACCAAGTAATTTCGCATCATCCAACCTCCTCTAAGTATTTCACTCTATTGAGTCTCCAAGGTCCATGTGTATATATTATTTAGCTCCCATTTATAAGTGAGAACATGTGGCATTCATCTTTCTGTTTCTGAATTGTTTCACTTAAGATAATGGCCTCCAGTTTCATACATGTTGCTGAAAATGACATGATTTCACTCTTTTTATGGCTGAATAGTATTCCATTGTGTATATATACCATATTTTATTTATCCAGTCATTCGTTGATAGGCACTTAGGTTGATTAGGCTTTTTAATGGAAAGGTTTGAGGTTAAGCGAGAAAACATGAAACTGTGCCCCAAACTAGCACACTGTGAAGGGCTCGGCTGTGGGGGCCAACTCTCAAACTAGCTCATCTAGGTGTTATAGAAGAGTGATTCAATTTCTTCTGAGAAGAACCTTCTTTTTTTTTTTTTTTTGTATTCAGCGGTGTGCATGCTAACCGGGGGACTCTTCATTCCTATTCTCAGACTGCTTTCAATCCCATCTGTTGTCACTACCCTAACGTCTCTGAGTTTTCTGGGTTTGGCTAGGCAGATCTGCTCTTTGCTAAGCTGTAGGCCCCTTCACATAGTGCTACTGCACTGTGGTAGGGCTTCTTGTGGGTGGCATCCCGGGAGACATAACCTGAGGAAATGCCATTCTAATAGAATGCAATGTAAAAGGTACCCCCGGGAGTTGTACAACCCTGCTTCCATAGGTGATCAAAGGCTGAGATTACTTTGTTTTTCACCAATCAATACCCTTCAATCAGCTTTCTGTTGCAAAGAAATATAATGAAACCATTTGGCCTTTGATGCCCCATTCTATTTCCTTGATCACTAGGAGACTGTCCTTTTAAACAAATATTATTATCCCATTAGCTTCCTTTTAATAGGGTCTCAGGAGGAAGAGGAGATTAAGGTGTGGGCTGTGTCTGTCAATTTGAAACTGAAACACAGAACTTATTCTGTTAATGGGGATATTATTCTTCCTCATTTTGTCTGGCATAGTTATAGATGATTCAGATATCAATTTAAAAACAGCAGTGACTCTATGGTAGAGGACTCAATTAGATAGTTTTGTTGTCTCAATGGATCAAATTAACTGGAAATCTGAAATATCTCCACTTATTTTAAGTCAAGTAAATAGCAACTTGGGTGAAAATTATATAAACATATGGCCTTTTAAACTACATTCATTTAAAAAATATCCTATGTAGTTGCTTTTCACAAAAGCATTAGGAAGGAGAGTTTTCAAATAATGGGATTTGCAATTTCAGTTGATTGCCTACACTCAGCAGTATAACACTTTAATGGGAAACCTGCTAAAGACCCATTGGCCTATGTAAGATGAAAAATAACTTTCCCACTATGTGTTCAGTCACAGCGATTATGTGCCACATTATCTCTTCATCTGACAACCAGCTGGGCATGTATAGCACAAATTTTTGTGTTCTGGACTTTGTAGAGGATTACTGAGACTTTGCCTTCTAAATATTTCAGTAATGCTAAGTTATTTCTACCTGAAATATTTTATTTTATATCCAGAAGTGTTTTACATAAACAAATACATATAAACGTATTTAAAAGCAAGTGTTCAAAATAAGTCTTCAAACTAATCTGGCCTATAAAAATAAATTTTGTTTTTTTCAGAATACTTAGACTAAGTGTATATTTAACTAGTACTTACTGAGGGTCCAATATGTACCTGATACTTTTATTTTTAAAAATTGGTGAGTTTGGGCTGGGCATAGTGGCTCACACCTGTAATCCCAGCACTTTGGGAGGCCGGGGCAGGCGGATCACAAGGTCAGGCGTTTGAGACCAGCCTGGGAAATATGGTGAAACCCCATCTCTACTAAAAATACAAAAAGTAGCCGGCGTGGTGGTGTGTGTCTGTAGTCCCAGCTATTCGGGAGGCTGAGGCTGGAGAATCACCTGAACTCAGAAGGTGGAGGTTGCAGTGAGCCGAGATCACGCCACTTCACTTCAATCTGGGTGATAGAGCGAGACCCCATCTCAAAAAAATTGGCGAGTTTGATACTATTTTCCCTTTTAGCTGTTGAGGAAACCCATGCTTAGAGAGGTGAAGGTCGCTGATCAACAACAAATGGCAGAGGCCAGGACTCAAACCAAATTCTTTGACTCTAGAGTAAGTTTTCTTCCATTCTTACAGGGAATAGAATATATTTTGTTATTCACTAGATATAAGGCAAATTGCTTTATGCTAGTTGGGACAATAGATCACTATGAAGTTTATACAGTTTGCTATTTTTTTATAAAAGGAGTCACTCTGGTGTTTTCAAGTTAGGGTAACACCTTTACATTTTTGGCCTCATCAGAGAAGAAGAAATGATGATTATGTCAATTACAGAGTTTCTTTAACTCAAGTGGAAAACAGTGGAAATTGAAAAAAATTCTTAGGGCAAATTGCTAATAAGCTTTTGCTAATAAAAAGAAAGAAAACAAAAGTTTGGAGATAGCCTTAGAAGGAAATGCCATTATTCATCATAGCTGAAGGAAGTCTACTTTGTGCTGATGGCCAAAATGTGAAATGATAGCCGCCCTGAGCCCTGCCAAGAGAGGTCTTCAAAAGGAATAATAAAGTGGGGTAGAGACAGTGGTAAAATTAGTCCCCACACCCCTACCTCTACTGCAAACAATACCTCAGCTACATAGTATGCACATGGACCTCTAGTACCATCCCAAACGGCAGGTTATTGATTCTATTTAAAGATTTTTAAGGTTAGAGTCATTCTAGTTCTTTATTATTTTTTTCACACTTAGGAAATTCTGCACGATGTCTAACTTAGCCTGAATGTGGTTTATGAATTGTACAACCAGTGCTCTCCACCTCAATAAAGTCTTTTCATACCACACTATAGAGGACAGAGCCACACAGTGGAGTCAAGCTTGATTTCAAGTCCACGCTATGCTACTTTCTATACAAGTACACTTGCGAAAATTACTTAACCTCTCTGAGAATCAGTGTTCAGAAAAAAAGATACCTATCTTCTAGGACTACTTTAGAAATAAAATCAGGCAAGACAGGTGATGTTGTTTGGCTCTGTGTCCCCTTCCAAATCTCATCTTGAACTGTACTCCTACAATTCCCATGTGTTCTGGGAGGGACCTGGTGGGAGATAACTGAATCATGGGGCAGCTTCTCCCATACTGTTTTCATGACAGTGAATAAGTCTCATGAGATCTGATGGTTTTATAAGGGGAAACCTGTTCTGCTTGGCTCTCATTCTCTTTCTTGCTGCCATGTAAGAAGTGCCTTTTGCCATCTGCCATGATTGTGAGGCCTCCCTAGCTACATGGAAATGCAACTCCATTAAACCTCTTTCTTTTGCTAATTGCTCAGGCTTGGGTATGTCTTTATCAGCAGCGTGAAAATGGACTAATACAACAGGTGATTGGTAGATAAATAGATAGAGCCTGGCACCTAATAAGCACTCAGTAAATGTTAGTTTTTTTTCTTCCCTTGGAGGAATATTTATGAACTTGTGCTGTTGGGCAAATATCCATGTATGCTTCAGTCCTCAGCTCAAGAGTTACCTCTTTTCAGGAACCAACATGACCTGCTCTCCAGTCCCCTTTGGATGACCATTTACAGTTAGGTATCCCTCCTGGATTCTCCATTAATCCCTTATGCATATCTCCTATACAGTGTAATGCTTACACTGTATCACAAGTGTGTGTTTGTATTTCTATCATTTGTACTAGACAATGAGGCCCTCTGGAGGGCAAGAAGAAATCTTATTTGACTTATTAAATCTAGTACCTAGCACAGTGCTTGGCACATAATGTGAGTTTCCTAGATATTTGCTGATTGAAAGAAAAAAAGAGAGAGTGTGTGTGTGTGTGAGAGAGAGAAAGAAGAGTGGGGAGGGAAAGAAGGAAAGAAAGAAAGATAGAAAGAGAAAGAGAGAAAAAAGGACAAAAGAAAGAAAGGAAGGAAGGAGGGAGGGAGGGAGGGAAAGAGAAAGAGAGACAGAGACAGGGAGAGAAAGGAAGACTTTATTTTCCAAGGCTGCACAATTTAAGAGGTTCTGTATTATTATCTTACCCTTCCAGGGAGATGGCCCGTTGGAGAGTCACTGAAGGCTGACGAGTTGCGGTGCTATGTTGGGAATGACTGCAAGAAAAGACAGATGAAACACACATCATTTATTTATTTTTTTATTATACTTTAAGTATAATAAAAATAACCTGCACAACATGCAGGTTAGTTACATATGTATACATGTGCCATGTTGGTGTGCTGCACCCATTAACTCGTCATTTAACATTAGGTATATCTCCTAATGCTATCCCTCCAAGAAACACACATCATTTATTTAAAATGTTTTTGAACATTTTAATCGGTCCTATTGTCAAGAACCAGTCTTGAAAGAAATACAGTAGAGATTAAATATTTGGTGATAGGTAGAACCCTCCACCAAAATATAGTACTCTACCAGATAAGAGTTAATTTTTTTATAATTTGATTTTAATATGTATTATTCAAAAGTAAGCTTTCAATGATAGGTAAACATTAAAATGAACAAATATATTTGGAAAAGGTAATTTTTTGCCCTTGGAATGAGATAACACAGAGCATAAAAACATACATTTCTTTATGATGCAATGTATTTTTTAAGCTGCAGAATAATTTTTTCTAACAAAATTTTACACAGAACCTAATCTGTAAATCAGATAAGTTATATTTAATTAGTATAGATGTATTTATTAGTTCAAATTTGCAACACTTAGTTGTAAAATTAGTTAATAATAATTGAGCTATTTGATGAACACAAAACTTGAAAAATGAGACTTCCAGCTGCATATCAATCTTCAAATTTAATGTAGTTCTAGATTTTGATTACCTGTAACAAGAAAAGACTGATTTTGTAGATAAGTAACATAAATAAAATGATAATATCTAACATTTATTGAGGTCTTAAACACTTTTCTAAGTGTTTTTAAATTTTTATGTCTCTTATTTCTCATAAATTTATGAGGTATGTCCCGTTCAACAGATGAAGAAATTGAGATACAGAGAGGATTAGAAAGTTGCTCAGAGTCACAAGGTAACTTCCTGTGCTTGAAATGGCATTGAGACTGTTTGATTCTAGAGTCATTTTAAATTCTTCTAACAATTTTTCACATTTTTAAGAATTCGTCTTGTAATCTTAGAATATTCTTTAGAAAGAGATGGCAAGAGAATCTTTCATCTGAGATAGGCACATTAATAATAATTCAACAGCCAACTTTACTGAATGTGTAATTTTAGTTTACAGTATTAGTTAAATATTTTGGTTGAAATACTATTTACATATACACATAATATATGAACAAGTGTATATATACATATATGTATAAAAGAAACCTGAGTCTAGGATTTCTCAGCACAAACATGGCAAATGCTGACATTGCCACAGAGAATCAAGCTACAGGCTGCAGAGTCTTTCATTCAGAACCTTGGTCACCACAGGTGGGAAGACGTGTTTTCCTGTGACACGTAAATAATATTTGTCTAAGGTTGAGGGTACAGAATTTTGAGACCATAGCTAAAACCTAGAGAATGATATTCAAGTTAAAGACTGTGCCTCTTCAAGTAAAAGACTGTGTTTCCTGGTATCACTCACAGTGCCAAGATATTCATCGATCATGTTTTCAGTTGACTAGTTGAAAAGCATCGTAGCATTCAGGACTTGGACTATGTAGCCAGACTGCCTGGCTCAACCACATATACCAATGTAACCTTGTATAAATTACTTAAATCTCTCTGTATGTCAGCTTCTCATCTTATAAGACTGGGATAGAAACAGCACTTTCTTCACAGGGTTATTATAAGAATTAAATGAATACAGTATTTAGAACAATGGCTCTCACATGGTAAAGCTATATAAGCATTTGTTAAATAAATAAACCATTATGATTTAGCAGAGTGTGTACTTTGAGATGTTTAGTACCACATAAAAATAATTACTGTATTTAGACCACTTCAGTTAGTCATACAGTCAGTGCCACAAGGTGTATATTTCTGTGTATAACTTTAGTGATAAATATCAAATTAAAATATATTTTCTATTACAAAAATATCATAAATTTACAAACATATAAAATAAAACATTTTCTATTAAAATATTACAAAATTCCTGAAAATAAAAATGAGAAATTAAAAATATTCACCTAGAGTCCTATTACCTTCTTTCACATTTTACCGAGTTATCTAATGTAGTTCTTATAGGAGTCCTCTAAGGTAGATATTAGTATTCCCATACACAAGAAAACAAAAGATATAGAATTTAAAATGATTTTCAGAAATCAACAGCTTGCAAATGTGGAGCCAGAGTCCAAACTAAAGCCTACCTTATTGCCAAGTGTGTGTACTTTCCATTCTATCTTACTGACTCTCTACATGTCCATATGTATTTCACATAGTTGTATATATATACAGAAACATATGTAACTTCATATCCTCTGCTTTTCCTAACATTTAAGCATTTCTAATACGGTCTCTATAATTATTATTTTGGTGTTACATAACGTTACTTCCTATGAAGATATAATTAATTAACCATCGTTGATAGTTGGATATTTGGGTGATGTTTATTGTTTTAATATTATAAACAGTGCTGCAATGAACATGTTGATATCAATTACTTTTTTCTTATTCTACAATTTCCTTTAGATGCGTTTCCCAAAATGGAAATGCTTATTAGTTTCTTGATTTATGTTATTAATTACTTTTCAAAAGCTTTGTACCATTTTATTGCCTCTAAAGATGTGTATCTGTACTACTTTCCCCACAGTCTTACAAGCACTGACATTATAACTTTTAAAACACCCTAACAATTTAATAGTGAAGAATGATGCTTCAGATTTGTAATGAGCATTTCTTTGTTTATTAGTGAGAATGACCATGTTTTTTCGTATACTTATTGGCTAATTGTATACCTTTTGTGCAAAATGCCTAATCCTTTCCTTCACCATTTATTTTCCACTGATCTAGAAAGTACCAACAGTTCTTAGGCAGCTCAATTATGGTCACTTACCAAGATTAATAAGTAACTGTAATTTCTGATAGCTTTCTCACCATTAGCTTAGCCCACAAAATTAAAACAAAAAAAATTCAGTCATCTTACTTCACTTATCATTAGCTTATAACTAATTATTTTGTTATTCTACTCTATTCCAATAATATCCTCTTTAAAGTTTTAGCGACAAAGTAAATGTAAATGGTACCATGAGGTGCGCAAAGAATTTGACTCCTTTTATATTACACATGCAAGGTTATCCAGTTTCTCCTAGCATGTAAATTTGGAACAAACAGAGCCTTTTCCAAAATGTAATTATCCTTTTACTCTCTTCTAAGACAAATACAGTGAACTAAGATAAATACAGTCAAGACCTGTGGACACAAATGAATTTTTGTTATTCCCAAATATAATAGTAATGTCCAAGCCATACTTGCAGGAGGGATATTTGTAGTGGATGTTTGGAGCTACCTGATGGTGACTACAATTGGTATTTTAAAGAACACCAAACATTTTCCCCTTCGGACCAAGTAGGTTCTATCCTTTCCACATTATTGGCTACATAAACAATGTGGTGTAGAGTTACCATCGCTAAGAAATTACAGGTAACCATTTCCTGTCTCTTTCACCTCCTCAGGAAGAGAGGCCAGTCAGATGGAATTCTGAGAACTGTTGTAGAAAGAACCAAGGGAGGAAATCACAGCTAAAACATGCTGCTCTGTGCTGCCATCTCGTTTTCCTACATATCCATAATAGCACCCAGGGCTATGAATCACTAAGATTTATTCACATGCCTGTTTCTCCTACAAAGTCATGTGTGCTTTCAGAGCAAAGTATTGGGTTCCTTCATCTGTACATTCTCAGCTCAGGGTTGGCACATAAAAGACCCTTCATCAATGTCTTTTTGAATGATGAATACCATGGATTGAATTCCATCTATCTGTAAGGCCCCCATGACTTCTTGCTTTTAAATGTTGCAATAGCATCAAGAACTAGGTTTCATCCGCATTTTCAAGGGAAAAAAGTGCTTGCTCCTCTGAGACAAACCATATTGTCTTATAAAAAGTTGAAATCAAAGCTCTGTGACTGGTCTATATAGAGCACCTGAAACACTGTTAGAAAATACTGAACTCCCACTGAGTAACACTGACAAGTTCTTTTTTTCTTTGGTATAAAATACCACCCATTATTTTTACCACATATGCTCAACTTCCATGTCAGTGACTTTTGAAGATCATTTTTATGAAGATCACTTAATAAAGGAACTTCTCTGTCCCATCCACACCACCTCATTAGTAAGTCATGAACATTCATGAAGATATAAGTGACAATGAATAGTGGGTGGGTAGAATGAGCATGGGGGAGGCTCAGCATCATGCTACAACATGGATGCTGGAGAAGAAGTCCCCTGTTGCCTGGTAGAAAACCTGTGGCACCAACTCCCTAGTTAGGTAGCTTGGCTGAGGTACTAAATTGGGCAACTGTGGAGATAAATATTACCAAGGCTTTTTAAGATCCAAAGAGAGGTATAAGCCCTATTGCCTGTCCAAATGATGCTGTCATTAAATAAAATTGAGGAAGCGCACAATAGAGTTTCCTTTCCAAGAACTCTCTGATTTTTCCAAGTAAAAGACTCCAAACTGTTGCCTAAAAAATGAAATTTGAATGGTGCTGAAAGATGCATTCCTATTGCTGTGCTTAATTAAGACATTTTTGAGCATCTGAATTGAAATTGTTCTATTACACATGGAACACAAAGGTCCTAGCTGGTGGTAACAAATGGCTTTTAAATTTTTTCCTTCTCTGAGGCAATGAGAGGCAGGATAAGCGGTTTTTCCAATATGTTGTAATATTAAAACTATGTTATTTTAATGGACAGCACAAAAGGTTTTTTGTGTACTTTATTAATTAACTGATAATAAAGTTACTTAATGTGACTTGTAAAGTCACATTCATCATTAACATATCTCCTTATGGATATTCAATATTGCCTATTTTTTCACTTCTAATGAACTTGCATTTATCCTTGTCATATTTAACTCTTCATCTCCCTCTTGCATATTTGTATCCATCATATATTTAATCTACCTTAATATTTCTTTCTTCTCTTTTTCTGTCTACTTTCCTTCTCTCTTAATGTAGTGCATGCATTCAGTTGTCACTATTCTTAAAAAGAAGAGTATGTCTTGGATATCCAATCAGTACCTCAAATTTAACATAATTAAAACATCATCACCTTCCCAAATGAAACTGGATAGTCCTCTAGTTGTTTCATTGACACTTAACATGAAGTGTCTTGTATAATTACTTATATGTTGTAGTTATACCCAATAAATGTTAATTGGGCACTTATCATACACCAGGGATTGTGTTAGGTCCTTGGGATGACTCTTTCATTCGTCAATATTATAGTACTCAATAAATATCTGGTAATAAAGAGAATGGTGAAAGCAAATAAATCATTTGGCCCATGTCCAAATAACATGGGTAGCATTTTTCAATAAATCCCCAGGCATATTTAATTGGCAAACTATCTAAGCTATATTTGGAAGAATATATATTTTAAAGGATGGTGAAGGAAAATAAGACATTTTGAGAATCATGAAGAGCATGACCAAGATCATGAAGGGTCAAAAATATGTGGTGTGCTCTGGAAACTTGAGTGTCTTGGCTTGGCCAGAGCAGAGTGGCCAGGGGTAAGGTCAGGAAGCTGACTGGGGACGGGCAACGAGGGACAATGAATACCCTGCCAAGGTCTGGTCTTACACCTGTAGGCAATGGTGGGCTCTCCAAGGTTATTAAGTGGGGGGAATAAAGGGGTCAAGATGGAGATAACAGTGATTCAGAAAAGTAAACCTGAAACTATTCTGAATAATGAAAGGAAGTGGAGGAAATCTATAGTCAGGGAGATTAACAGTAAACCATCAGGGTGAAGAAAATCAATAAATGCCTAAACTTGAATAATGCAGTAAAAATTAAGAAAAGAGAATGTATTTAATACATTTAGAGGTAGAATATTCAGGAATTAATAACAAGGAGCTAAGGAGAAGACACTTCGATTCCAGTGATCTGGCTGGGTAGGCATTTCTCCTCCTGAAAGTTAAACTATCCTAAATATAAAGGGCCCTGTTTTTCCCAGGGTGTAGGGAGTTGTGCTCTCTTCTGTGACTTTTAAGCAAGCCTTCAAAAATAGACAGGTTCTGGTGTTAGGATTGGGGGAGGTGAGGAAGAATGAATGGAGAATTCTACCATTGACCGAAAGGATCATGGCTCTATTAACAGAAGTGCATGTGTGTAAAGGAAAGTGCAAGTGTGGATAGAAAAATATAATTGAATTTGATTTTGTACAAGATTAGCTTGATGAACCTGTTACACATGTAGGAAGTATGATCTACAATGGACATCTATAATTATTAAAAAGTTCTTCCTTCTCTTGGTGTGATACCCATCTGTCCACAGTAGCCACTGGATGACTGAGATATTCCTTGCATCTTCAACCCTTACAAATAAACATTCCTAACACTTTTGATTCTTTCTTTATGAGATAGTTTCAAGGTTCTTAGTTATCTTTGCTTGTATGTGCTTACGTTTTTCTTCTGATATCTATTAAGTTGGTGCAAAAGTAATAGAGTTTTTTTCCATTTTTTTTAAAAAAAATGATAAAAACCATGATTACTTTTGCACCAATCTAATATTTAAACTGCAGAACGTAGAAATGAACTCATAGTTCCAGATATGTTCAGATCAGGGAAGAGTGTCATGAGATGCTAACTTTTCTCCATTTGGATCCCATACTCCTGTCATAGCAGCCCAAGATAACATGGACTTTTACAATTTGTTGAATTTTATTGCTAAATTTAGAGTCCACTGAACCTCTCATATATTTGTGACCTCAAATGATTAAAAATCAAATCTATCATGTACTTACACATTGGATTTTGGGACCCAATATAGTTATCACATGTTAAATTTAATGGTACTGATTTTGATCTAGTTTTTTAAGTTTGTTAAGCTAACATTCAGTCATCAATTTAATTCAATAAGTATTTATTGAGCATTTAAGATGTATTGACCATTGTAGAATTTCACTCTTTCATCTAGCTTTATATCAAATTTTACATTTTTATTTAAGTCATTGATTATAATAAGGCATAAGGACTGTGCATTGTGGCAAATCATCACAGATCCCCCTCCAGTGTAATAGCTAGTCCAAAAGTTGCGCTGTTGAGCTCTCTTAAGCAGCATCCTTTTAATAGACTAACCAATCTTCTCCACTCTCTCAGTGACAGGCAGACCAATGTCCACAGAAAGCAGAATGCTTATGTCCCATAAATTTCCATTCCTTTCAGGTGATTTGCATACTAACAAAGAATCAATTGAAGTTGTTCTTAAATCTGTTTATTCTTATAGTATTTGTTTTTATAATTACATAATTAAATGTTGCAAAAATGAAATATGTGTATAAAAAAGCCTTGTCTCTATCAAGAGTAAGTTTGCTGATCTTGAAAATCTAAAAAATGTATGTATTAATGGTTAAAAATGTTGCTGTCAAATTAGGTCTGAGAGAGAGAAGATCAAAAAATATTATAAAATAAAGAATTTTTCACTTAGTTCACTTTTAATTCTTACCTAAATTTAAAGAAATCCAGCATGGAAAGTGTGGATGATGGACTAAGGTATAATTTATGTAAGAAAAATGAAATAGAACTTCAGAAAAAAAATGGGTCCCAGGTTTCTGGCCTTACAAGTCAATTCGGTATGCCAAATATTTTAAAGCAATTAAAGAACAATTTAGACATTGGAAATAACACCATCAAAACTGTGGCTAGATGTTGAAAATGCCAGAAAAAATCTTGACCCTCACATATAAAAAAAAGATGAAGGAACACAATATGTTAACTGTTCTCAAATGAAAAGTTCTGATGACTTATAGAAACGCAAAGTGTAAGATTGTACTAATGATAATTTGTTTAAAATTAAAATTGTGGACAATTAAGAAATCAAGCATGCTGGGACAAACAGATGGATATAAGTATGAAGAAAAAATATTAAATCAAATTTAGAGCCCCCAATTTTTCCTTCCATAGCCAGAGATACTCAAAATGTGCTTTTACTTTACATTAAATGGCTTCACTCAACAGTCAGTAATGACGTGGTGACTCAAAAAATAAATTGGATATGCTTTATTGGGAGAAATACCATTTTTTTTTAAATACCAATAAAACACTCATTTTATTATGCCACTATACAATCATATTTTTAAAACTTAGAGTGAAGTAATTAAGACATGCAGGCAGTTTTTTGAATAAATGAACTGTTTAAATCCAAACTTTTTTTTGAATATATATTTTTTTATTATTATACTTTAAGTTTTAGGGTACATGTGTACAATGTGCAGGTTAGTTACATATGTATACATGTGCCATGCTGGTGTGCTGCACCCATTAACTCGCCATTTAGAATTAGGTATATCTCCTAATGCTATCCCTCCTCCCTCCCCCTACCCCACAACAGTCCCCAGAGTGTGATGTTCCCCTTCCTGTGTCCATGTGTTCTCATTGTTCAATTCCCATCTGTGAGTGAGAACATGCGGTGTTTGGTTTTTTGACTAACAAGTCAATAACTGGTTCTGGATGTGCAGGGTAGGAAAAGTTCTGTTATATGAATGTCTAATAGGATTATCAACCAGATATTAGCTCTTTCCTTATCTTTAAAGAATAGCATGGGAGAATTTGGAGTCTTCTTACAAAGGAGACTTTGGTTAAGTTGCACAGCCAGAATGTGGTTAAGGTGAGATCGAAGACAGATGCAATTCTCAGCCCTTGGTTTTCTCCATCCTGTGCCACTGCGACCCCATATTCTTCTCTGTGACAACAGTTAAATGATGAACATGGCAGCCCAAACACTGGCCATTCTAAAAATCCCACTCATCACTGTTAGGTAGTTGAGAGACTCTGAGAGTACACTTCAAATGCTGAACTAATCTCCATGAAAAACTCTTTGCTTAAAGCAATAATGAGAAATCTCAGCATTTTGTCCAGTGGACTGACTCAAATGGATTATGACTGGCCTCAAAGCCTGAAACACCAGGAGCAAAATATAGTGTTTTAATACAGTTGGCATATTCCTGCCTTTACTCGTTTTGTTTTGGGTGGCTAGCTATAGATCATTCTTCTAGGCTTTTGTAGTATACAAGCTGCATCTTAGAAAGCAATAAGGCACTTAGTAATGTATGAACATGTATACAAAAAAAAAACCCTTTCCCCACAGACCATTCTTCACAAAGAAAATGAAAAACTGAATTTATTATTAGCTTAAATCAAGTATTAGATAGTTCCATAAATGTAGCTACTCCAAAAAGGAAAGCAAATTTTAGTTAGAAATTTTATACAAAAATAGACAGGTACTACAAAAAGCACCAATTGGAGAATTAGAAATGGGAAGATTTTCATATGCCAGCTAGGATTTTAGGCATCTAATTCAAATTGCCCTGGGTATCTTTTCATTTCACACAGGAAAGAAATTTTTCAGAATAACACACTCTGATTTTTATTCTTCAACAACATTGAAAAGGCAGAGGTTTTTTTTTGGAAAAAAGGGCAGAGGTCTGGATGTCAGAAATGTGGTCTTTCCCCCATGCTCATAATGAACTCAGTGGCCCTAGATAAGTCACTTCATTTTCCTTGTTTTGATTTTTCCTTCCATTTCTTTCCAGTTGTTACTGTCCTCTCCTACTTTATTGGGTATAGATGGGAGACAGCACTGTGATGGGGAAGGAGCATGGGCTTGGGAACCAATGGACTTGGGTTAGGAATTTCTCACCTTTCTTAATGAGGTTCTTGACAATCTCAAAACTGAACATTTTCATCTCTAGTCCTGTCATCATATAATGTAGATAATAGCCTTTTCACAGTTTGTTCTGATGGGGAAAATAAAGCAATGTATGTAAAAAAAGTTGTAAAGTATGAAGCATGGAAAATAGTAAATTGAAATTACTTCCCAGGAAGGCAGAGTGACATGGGTATAGGTGTCTCTAAATACTGACCTGAACCTGAAATAACCAATGGGTCGAAGGAAGGAAAATATGGCTAGAACTAAGAATGGAATCTGCAGGATACGGCAATTGCATATGGTGTGTGAGTGAGGAATCCAGGACAACTTCCATGCTTCTAGTTGGGTTGACTGGTCAGCAGTGGTGCTTTATACTGAGAAAAGAGTATAAGAATATTAATAGATTTGAGGGAAATACAATTATTTCGATATTGTATCTGGTGAGTTTGAGGGAATATGCATGCCATCAAGGTAGAGATATCTCATTAAATAGATATTAATCTCAGAAGTCAGTAATGGTCTAAAAAGGTACATTCTGGAGTCAATATTGTATAGGTTCATATGAAGCCATGGATATTCCTAGAAAGGTTGTGATGGAAAGAAGTGAAAACTGAAATGAAGACTTAGTGATAGGAAACATTATAGGATGAGTAGCAGAAGATAACACAGAAAAAAAGACTAAGAAGGAGAGAACTGAGAGGATGCATGAGGATAAAGAAGAGAATAAGAAGGCATGTCAGCCAAAAATGGGAGCAAGGAGATAGTTTTAATGGGAAGACTTTGGTCAACAGTTGCTAAAGACCTTAAAGCCCTTAAACATGAAACAGGGAGTACTGCTCTTTGGGGTTTGGAATATATTCTGTAGGCAAAGAAGAGGTCATGAGCACTTTTAAGCAAAATTAAAACATAGCCACTTTTGTAGTTTAGAATAAGCCCTTCCTGATCCTCAGGTTTATAAAACAGCTGGAAAAGGGTTAGAGACAGCCAAGGATATGTGGAGAGAAAGCAGTTCTGAAGAAGACTGGCATGAATTCCAAGCCTTTCTGTTCTAGCATTTTCAGGAACCAGTCCTTACAGAGCCTTTCTGTAGAGCAAATAGAACCCTTTACCCTGACAGGGGAATGCCACATTTCCCATGGCAACCCAGTGTGGGTTCCAAGGCTAAGAAATGCAGAACACCTCCTATTATTTTGCTGGGTTCTAATTCTACAATCTATTTTCCTTATTGATTTTTCATGCAGACATCCAAATAAATGTAGGATGTTTGACTTCGTGGGATCTGTTAGTCTGTTTGTATTAGCCTCATGGAAAAGCCCTAGCTGTATAATGAAAGAGGAGATGTTTCACTTGACATCTGCGATCTGAATCTTCCTTACAATGGTCATGGCAGAGTAATTCCTTACAATGGTCATTGTAGAGTTATCACCCTCATTGTACCAATAGGCAACAGAATAAAAGGCCAATTGTTCAGTTCCCTCTGCTCTACTATTCATACTCCAAAGATAAGAATCACCTCTTTCTCTGGTATTCTTTTCAGTTGAATATGTTCCAAGCAGTCATTTGTTCACCTAATCTTCTACTTATTACCAGAGCTCTAGTATTGAAAAGAAGAAAAAGTAAGTTGGAAATTAAGAGCCCAACATGATAAAGTGCAATGCTTTCTAAGATTTTAAATTTGATCCAGTGAAGTGCAACTAATCACTGGCAACAAACTCCATCCATTTAAATAAGTTAGCGCTTTCCTCTGGGATTAATTTTCTGACACAAAGCAATTTTTGCAAACATTTGTGGCTGTAAGCAGCTTGATAATATTTAGCATTCATAGCCATTAGATTACCAATATAAGGCAAATATTAAATGTAAAATATCAATAGAAAGAAAGTATCTAAACACTAAAATATTTTGTCTTTGGATCTCAATGAAAATCTTCCAAATGAAGCTTTTAATGAATTTCCTATTAATGAAAAATGACTACTTATTAGCAACTATATTGGATGCAAGTTACAACTTTGTGAGGATGCAAGTGAGAGGATTTGAAAAGGCATAAGGGTAACAATTTTTAAATCTATTATAGTTTTCTTACCCTTCACATGTCTTAAGATTTGCAAAGAATGAAAAAAAAACCCACCTGTAGAGGCCAAAAGTTTTATCATAGTTTGTTAAGTTAATAGAAGATTCAGACATCCATTCTCCATATCTTGGCTTCCCAATCACCTAATTGGCCAATACCCATTTGTTACTGCCTGGTATATGCAAGGAATTATGCCTGGTATAACAAAGGAAAAAATAAAACCTAAAATAAAGACCATGGTCTTCAAGCATATATAATCTAACTTGGGAGAAAGGACATTCATTTGGTCATTCCAGTTCATTCCCTCCCATGCCAGTTTGGCCTACAATCTTCCTTTCTGTAAATAGAGGTACCGCTCACTGAGTTCAGTTGAAAAATCTAGGCATTTTCAATGATTTATTTTCCATCATACTCCATACCCAATCCATTACCAAGCTGTTTTACTTCTACCACAGAAATACACCCTACCTCTTCAGTGCTACCACCTTAATGGAAACAATACGTTCTCTTAGTAGACTGTTGAAACAGCATCCCAACTGGTTTTTCTCCTGTCCTGCAGTTACTTCTCACTGACCAAGATTGTTTTCAAGCATAACATCAGGTCATAAGTTGCCCAACTTACAGAAAACCTCTCAAAGACTTTTCCATTGCAGTTAGAATAAAATACACAGTCCCTTTGAGGGATATCAAATCCTGTGGCCACTGTCCGTCTTTTGTTGCTCATTGCTCCCCACTCTGTCCATCACTCCCTAACCTAGCCATGCTGGCCTTCTTCCTGCCTCTCAGATATTCTCGCTAGTCCTCTCTAAGGGCATCTGCATTCATTGATTGCTTTACCCCGAGTCTTCTCCTGGACACCTCCTTTTCATTCAGATCTCAAGTGAAAGATTACTTCCCTGAGATGCCTTACCTGGTCTTCTAGCTAAAGGTGTTCCATTCCCATCCCAGGTATTATACAGCCTCCTACATTTCTCCATATCACCGATTATTCACGGAAATTATCTGTTTGTTGGTTCAATTTTGTATTTGTTGACTTCTTTTCCAATTGAGAGTATTGCTTCCATGAGTTGGAATCAGGTAAACTTATTGAGAATTCTTTAATGCCATGATTCAAGTCAAAAATCATTGTTTTCATATTACTACTGCATTCTGTGTATCTTGCAGAAGTAATGCTTTCTTAGACTCCATTTCCCCCACTGCCTTGGTTCTTTGAAATACCTGAGAAAAATGTGTTGACTTCATTTAATAGGAAGCATCCAGTCAAACACCCTGCTGGAAATTATTATGTTACTCAACTTCATGTCACATTTTATAATGAATATACCATTGGTTTGTAATTGTTCCAAATCCTTTCTCCCACCTCCAAACTTTATCAAGGCATATCCTCATTCATCCTTATTTAGCCAATGTTTACTGAGCACCACATATGTGCCAGGAAACAACCAATGTATTCCAGAATTCACTTTACTCAGTTGTCTACCTCATGTTTGCTAAATTATTCTCCTTGTTGCTTTCTTGTAACCACCCACATTCTGTTATAGGACATTTCTGTGTCTACTGAAATTCAGCACTGTGCTAGGTAGTATAAGAGTTACAAATAGGAAGCAAGCCCAGTTCCTGTTATTAAGAATCTTATGGTTTATATAGAGAGATACGTAAGTAAGTGATAGTGATCAATTAACCAAAAACAAAAAGGAAGAAAGAAGAAAGAGAAGCAAAAATAGACTGAACACTATTAGAACAGAGGAGATTTCACCCTAGCCTAGTTTACAGAGCCCCAAGGAAACAAAAAAGGAAACAAAAATTTTTTAAAGATTTTATTGGTTTGCCCTAAAATTTTGAGAAAGTTTTCCCTCTGAATTAAATAAAGTTAAAATTGACACACAATGGCTGTACATATTTTTGGGTACAGGTGCTGTTTTAACACCTATATACAATGTTCAATAATCAAATCAGGGTAACTGGGATAGCCATTACCTCAACCATTTATATTTTCTTTGTGTCGAGAACATGACAAATCTTCTCTTCTACCTATTTTTAAATGTACAACAAATTGTTGGTAGCTATAATTTCCTTACTGTACTATGGAATACAGAACTTATTTCTTCCACCTAACTATACTTTTTTTACCTTTAAAAAACTTATTTTCCCCAGCCCCTTCTCTTCCCAGCCTCTAATAACTACATTCTACTCTCTGCCTTCATGAGACACTGTTTTAGCTCCCACTTATGAGTGAAAACATACAATACTTGCCTTTCTGTGCCTGGCTTATTTTATTTAAATAATTACCTACAGTTCCATCCATGTTGTTGCAAATGACACAATGGATTATCATTCAGCCACGAAAAACAATATGAAATCCATTTGCATTTAAAAAATTTTTCTTCTGGGCCTTGAAGTTTCTAAATATTTTAATAGGATCATTTTAGGAATAAGACAAGTTATAAATAATGCATACACATGTGTATCAGGAGGAAACATCATATTACTAAGAACTATTGTCTTTTTTTTTTTTTTTTTTTTTTGGAGATGGAGTTTTGCTATTGTTGCCCAGACTGCCAGGCTGGAGTGCAAAGGCAAGATCTCAGCTCACCGCAACCTCCGCCTCCAGGGTTCAAGTGATTCTCCTGCCTCACCCTCCCGAGTAGCTGGGATTACAGGCACCCGCCACCATGCCCCGCTATTTTGGTATTTTTAGTAGAGACAGGGTTTCACCATGCTGGCCAGGCTGGTCTTGAACTCCTGACCTCAGGTGATCCGCCGCCTCGGCTTTCCAAAGTGCTGGGATTACAGGCGTGAGCCACCGCATCCAGCCACTACTGTCTTTTTTAACACAGTAGTGGAAACATTCATTAGGTGAGTGAAACTTCATAACTACAGCCATTTCCAAACATCTTTTATTTTGGGAAAACCTCAGCCATTTTCTTCACACAGGGCCCTTTAAACATGATACTTGACAACTAGGCAAAACTCCAAAGGAAGCACTAAGATGATTTCAAGAGCCACAGTCCCTGCTATTGTTCTTTACCCAGCCTGCTGCTATTCATTCTTCAGGACTTATCTCATGCACATGCAGATTCAGGAAAAGAATTTGCAAGCTCTAAGCTTTGTTTCCACAGCACCCAGGCATGTCCTCTTCAAGGCATTTCCCACATAGTAGTAAAGCACTATTTTAAAAATGTCTTTTTCCCCAGCTAGGCTGTGAACTCCCTGAAGGCTGCAACCATAACACATTAACCATTGTACCCCCAACCCCATGTCTAGCACAGCTCCCATCTATTGAACTGAACACTGGAATGCTAGTTATATCATTTCCACTGAGTTCCCAAGCAAAAATACTCACTTTTATCAAGACAAACCATTTGTACTTGCATTTAATGAAGTCAAATGAATATACCAGGGACTCTCTATGTATACAGTACACTTGACAAGGGGTGGGGGAAATTAATATTATACCACAAATTCACTAAAAAGGACAATATAAATAAGGCAAGAATCCATTTACTGCCACTTGAAAATATAGTGGTGAATCTTAATTTTGGAATAAAATATGAAAACGACAATAAATAGATTCTGCTCTGCTCCAATAAACTTATGTCTTATTGAAGGTATCTAGTTGAAATAGCAGCCATAAAAGTTACAGAGATAGAAGATTTAAGCAATTAGCCACGGCACGACGTTACAGGGTTTACTGCTGTCCATAGCTGGTCTGCTTAAACAAGGCTGAAAGCCATCAACGCAGCTGAGCATGAAATTACAGAATGTTAATCTGCCCACATAAAGATGCTCACTGTTATTACAGTCAAATGTCATATTTAAGTTAATTTTGTGAAAGATGGACCAGCCATATTTTCTTTTGTGAAACAAAAGGAAGAAAATAGCTTGACCCCATAAACAGGCACAAGTCTGACTACATTCTCTTATGACTGATAGTTTTTTATTAATTAATGAATATTAAAAATACAGAGGTTAATCAAGAAAATGCAAATTTATAGAGAAAATAGTTTAGTGGTTGTCTGGGGCTGGGGTGGGAATGGAGATTAATTGTAAATGGGCATGAGGGATCTTACTGGGGGCATGAAAGTGGTTTAACTGGGGGCATGAAAGTGGTTTAACACAGATTTATGGTGATGGATATAACACTGGGTAAAGTTACTAAGCATTATTGAATTATACACTAGAAATGGGTGAAGTTTATTGTATGTAAATATACGATGTGAAATTATTTATAATAAATCAGTCTAGGGCAAAACATAAAGCTTGAAACTATAGTATAAGATTTTTTAAAAATCATGTGTCATTAAGCAGTATTGTATTTTTTAAGCTCTAAATTTCTAGGTTCTTTATAACAGTTTTCATCTGATTCCACACTAGCAGAAAGCATCACTTTTAATAGACACTGGTCACCTGATAATAACACTCATGTTATTCAATAACATGAATTATTCAATAATACTGATAATAACATTCATGTTTAGTCATGCTTTCCTCTCCAGCTTTGAAACCAGAGAAGCAGAGAGCCATTGCTGACCAGCAGAGCTAAGTTCAATGTGGTGGATACATCCAACAGTGTGGATGTGATTTTACTGTTAATTGGCTTTGGTTAGTTACTCCTATTTGGGCCATAGCTGAATTACAACTCTTGGATTTGAATCTTTGTGGCATAAAAATATTAAGAAACAAGCAATGAGGAAACAGACAAAACAGAAAAGCATTAATTCAAAGGGAAGAACACAAACTACCCCTAATGGGATACTTTGTTTTCCAATGCCTTTAACCACCAATTTTTTTTTTTTTAATTGAGCAGTTTTATTTTTTTATTATTTTTTATTTATTTTATTTTATTATTATTATACTTTAAGTTTTAGGGTACATGTGCACAATGTGCAGGTTAATTACATATGTATACATGTGCCATGCTGGTGTGCTGCACCCATTAACTCGTCATTTAGCATTAGGTCTTTAACCACTAATTTGAACCTAAACTGATACTGAAGTAAAACAACCAGGACCCAAATTGTGTATTCTATAAAAACTCTGATATTTTAAATGTTAAATTACTTGAGACATAAATTTCTTTGAATCTCTGCTCTCTAAATAACCCTCTAAAATTTAATTGAATACTAAAATACTATTTGTTACTATAGAGGGCAGCTTGATAAAGTGGAGGCTGAATTATTCATTAAATCAATCACCCATTGATTTATTCCACAAATATTTACTGAATGTTCTATGTACAAGTACTCTCTAGGACCCAAAGATAAAGGAGTGAATAAAATGGAAAACAAAACAAACAAACCCTGTCCTCATTCAGCTTGCCTTGTCATGGTGGGAATTGATAGAAATGAAAACTAAAATAATGAGAATACATAGTACTTATTTAGAAATTACTATGTTGAATGTGTTTTGTTAATTGCTTTATATACATTATCTTATTTAATCCTCCTGATGGTTGTATCATCCCCATTTTGGAGATGAAGAAACTAAGACTTGGAAAGGTAAAATACTTTGTCTCCTCTAGTCACAAAAACCCCACTAGTAAGAGATAGGATTGCCCCTTAGTCTGTTAAAGTCCAAAGGCTGTGCTTTTACCTACTGTAAATGTTGCCTATACAAAGGGCCTTGGGAAGTTTGGGGAATTGACTGACTGCCCTCAAAATCTGCAGATGAAAGTATCCTTTAGGAACTATAATAAATGAGATCTATGTTTAAATGTGAGAATTTTTGAACCATAAATTATAAACTAAACATAAATATATATTTATAAACATTTGCAGAGATACATCTAAATGCACACATATGTATGTGTATACCTATATATTAGATATGTAAATATAAAAATGACTCTTTTACATTCAGGTAAATATAAGTTTCTATTACCTCAAGAAAACTATAATGACTGATTTTCTCATGCTAGGGAGCTTTAGTTAATACTTTGTGTCTAAAATTATAAATTATAAATTTGTTTTTACATAGACTCAGAAGATAGAAAAGTCATAATGACATTTTCTTCATTTACTAATAAGGCTATTGACAATGGAGACTTTTTCTTTTAAATACTTTCATTAGTTTATGCTAGTATCGATCAAACACATTGAAGGACTGTTTTTTATTCTTTTCTCTTTTCATTTTTCTATTATTACTTTCTACGAGATATTATTTAAAAAATAAATCTCATTGGCAAGAGTATTTTTTTCAATAATCAACTTAACATTTATCTGATCCAATTGCTCCAACTACTTCTATCCTTCTCCAATTACTCCTACATACTTGTAACACAAGCTATCCTCTTCTATTTTAGCCAAATAAATCTTGTCTTTCTCCAATGTTAACATCTTTCAAATATTTATAGACTAATAACAAGGTCCTATTAATTTTACTATCTCATCAAACTACACTTATCTACTTATTTTCATATCCCTGTATAATTCAGAAAAAATATGACTATAGCATAATATGGATAATATTGTCTAAATTTTATTTTAACAACTCTACCACGTATCATAAATATATGAGAGAACATTTCTGTTCTGATAGGTGAGGATTAAACAGCACAGCTCCCATTACCAGGTGTCAGATGGCTGAATTTATACTGTCTGTGGAGTACTTTTTACATACGGTGAATGAGGATATTTTCAAGTTAAATCTTTGGATAAATAAATGTCAAAGGTAATCATCCTTGAATACATGACTTACTCTTATTGCTAAATCTGTTCTGGGGAAATTAGCCCATCAAGGGCATATCCATTAATTCCTGAGATTTTTCTCCGACACTTTGTAGTCTTAGGTAGAGTCACCAGTTTCACTTCCTGAAAAGAGACTTTTCAGTACTGCACTTGGATCTCTGTCTCCAAACACCATCCCGTCTTCTTGATCTCACAGGCCAAAAAGCTCAGTCATGTAGGATTTATCCCTCTCCTGCATTTCTGGAGGTGTGAAGTGATGGTGGTTCTACTTTTATAACATTTTCACATTGGTCTCTGGTATGGATTAGCTCTGTGTCCCCACCCAATTCTCACCTTGTGGCTCACATAATTCCCATATGTTGTGGGAGGTACCTGGTGGGAGATAAATGAATCATGGGGGCAGGTCTTTCCCATGCCTTTCTCATGACAGTGAATAAGTCTCATGAGATCTGATGGTTTCAAAAATGGGAGTTTCCCTGCACAAGCTCTCTCTTCTCTTGTCTGCCGCCATGTGAGAACTTTCACCTTCTGCCATGATTGTGAGGTCTCCCCAGCCCTGTGGAAATGTAAGTCCAATAAGCCTCTTTCTTTTGTAGATTTCTTAGTCTCTGGTATGTCTTTATCAGCAGCATGAAAATGAACTAATACAGTAAATTGGTAAGATTTTAGAGTGTGGCATTGCTGAAAAGATACCCAAAAATGTGGAAGCAACTTTGGAACTTGGTAATAGGCAGAGGCTGGAACAGTTTGGAGGACTCAGAAGAAGACAGGGAAATGTGGGAAAGTTTGGAACTCCCTAGAGACTGGTTGAATGGCTTCGACAAAAATGCTGATAGTGATATGGACAAGAAAGTCCAGGCTGAGGTGGTCTCAGATGGAAATGAGAAACTTGTTGGGAAATGGAGCAAAGGTGACTCTTGGTATGTTTTAGCAAAGAAACAGGCAGCATTTTCCCCCTGCCCTAGAGATTTGCAGAACTTTGAACTTGAGAGAGATGATTTAGGGTATCTGGCAGAAGAAATTTCTAAGCAGCAAAGCATTCAACAGGTGACTTGGGTGCTATTAAAGATATTCAGTTTTATAAGGGAAGGAGAGCATAAAAGTTTCGAAAATTTGCAGCTGATAATGGGATAGAAAAGAAAATCCCATTTTCTCAGGAGAAATTCAAGCCAGCTGCAGAAATTTGCGTAAGTAATGAGGAGCTGAATGTTAATCCCTAAGAAAATGGGGGCAATGTCTCCAGGGCATGTCAGAGGTCTTGATGGCAGCCCCTCCCATCACAGACCCAGAGGCCAAAGAGAAAAAAGTGGTTTTGTGGGCTGGGCCAAGGGTACCTCTGCTGTGTGCAGCCTAGGGACTTGGTGCCCTGTGTCCCAGCCACTCTAGCCACAGCTAAAAGGGGCCAACATAGAGCTTGGGCTGTGGCTTCTAAGGGTGCAAGCCCCAAGCCTTGGCAGCTTCCATGTGGTGTTGAGCCTGTGAGTGCACAGAGGTCAAGAACTGAGGATTTGGAACCTCCACCTAGATTTCAGAGGATATACAGAAATACCTGGATGCCCAGGCAGAAGTTTGCTGTAGAGGTGGGAGCCTCATAGAGAACCTCTGTTAGGGTAGTGTGGAAGGGAAGTGTGGGGTTGGAGTTCCCACCTTGGGGCACTACCTAGTGGAGCTGCAAGAAGAGAACCACTGTCCTCTAGACCCTAGAATGGTAGATCCACTGACAGCTTGCACTGTGTGCCTGGAAAAATGGCAGACACTCAAGCCAGCCCATGAAGACAGCTGGGAACGAGGCTGTACCCTGCAAAGCTATAGGGGCGGAGCTTCCCAAGACCATGGGGACCCACCTCTTGCATCAGCATGACCTGGATGTGAGACATGGAGTCAAAGGACATCATTTTGGAGCTCTACAATTTGACTGCCCCACTGGATTTCAGACTTGCATAGGGCCTGTAGCCCCTTTGTTTTGGCCAATGTCTCTCATTTGGAATGGCTGTATTTACCCAATGCCTGTAGCCCCATTGTATCTATGAAGTAACTAACTTGCTTCTGATTTTATAGGCTCATAGGCGGAAGGGACTTGCCTTGTCTCAGATGAGACTTTAGACTGTGGACTTTTGAGTTAATGCTGAAATGAAGAATTTGGGGGTTGTTGGGAGGGCATGATTGGTTTTGAAATGTGAAGACATGAGATTTGGGAGGGGGTAGGGGCAGAATGATATGGTTTGACTCTGTGTCCCCAGACAAATCTCATTTTGTATCTCCCAGAATTCCCACATGTTGTGGGAGGGTCCCAGTGGAAGAGAATTGAATCATGGGGGTGGGTCTTTCCTGTGCTGTTCTTGCGATAGTGGAGAAGTCTCACGAGATCTGATGGTTTTAAAAACATAAGTTTCCTTGTACAAGCTCTCTCTTCTCTTGTCTGCCACTATGTAAGATGTGCCTTTCACCTTCTGCCATGATTGTGAGGCTTTCCCAGCCATGTGGAACTGTAAGTCCAATAAACCTATTTCTTTTGTAAATTGCCCAGTCTTGGGTATGTCTCTTTTTCACCAGTGTGAAAATGACTAATACAGTTTCCATCTGACGGTACTAATACAGTTTCCATCTGCTGTTGTCATAGTGCAGCAAAGACAAAGTCAGAAGACCTGGATTTGATCCAGGATCCACCACTGAATAGCTTGGTTACCTTGGTAAGTCCACTTAACTAAGCCTTAATTTCCTCATCCACGACATGAGAAAAATAAGTCTTCATGATTGTTTTTGTGTGACTTCAAACACAATGTATGTAGTATAAATTATGGAAGATATCGTAGGTACTCAATTAATCACTAAATATTATTACTATTATTACTTTCATCATTATTAACTACTTTTCCACTATTCAAGGTATTTTTTTTCTTGAATTCATCCTTTAAAATTTTATCAAAGTAATCGTGCTAAACACTAATTCACGAATGTAATTTGAAAGCCTTTCATGATCCACCATTTAGCCTTATGTCTCTCTGCATATTCTATAATGTATTCACTCTGGGCTACTCAGCCTTTCTCAAACATCTCATGTTCTTTCATGCCACTAGGCATTTATATATGGCTCCACTTGTCCTGGAATGTCCCTCCCCTATCTCCTATTTCTTGCTGTACTTGATTCTGTAGTACCCACCACAGATTACTAGCCTTCATTGGAAGATAAAAGTTTAGAGGGTTCATTTGAATCAAGATCGAATGAATCAAGATTGTTATATGGATATAAAAACTGCTACATTAACAAAAGTAGCATCAAGAACAAGGGAGGGAATAGTTACACTCTTATTCACCAATCAGCCTGCACAAGGGGTACTATTTTGGATTCAGAAATATTTACTCTTCAATCTGAAGATCAGAATGATAAGTGCTTTTAAATCACGCCAAATGAAAAGCAACAGAAGGCACTTGAAATGTTTAACCTAGAAAAGGGAAAGCTCTAAGCAAATTGTAAACATGTGCAACCCCCTCATCTGAAATGGGCAGTGGACTTCCACTGTGTGGTCCCAGAAGGTAGCACTAAAACTAATAGGTATTAGGAAGACAGAAATGCACCCCAAGGGAATCTTTCCTAATCCCCAGGAATACAGGAAGGCAGATTGGACAATGTGAAGAGACTGAGTTTCCTGCCCCTGAGGATAAAAAAGCAGGGTCTGAGGACCTGGAAATGATGCTGAAGAGTCTTAAACCTCTAAATGGATAGCGGGCAAGATGAGTTGTTATGTTCCTGAGATGTGGTGACTCAAATGCTCAGCTTCCTTGAGATTTTTCTTATGTTCTCAGTCAGGATAATTCACATACATTTATTTTTTTCCAATGCCATTGTTCTATGATCATAGCACCGTCCATACAACAAATCATATCTCCATTTTACCCAGTTTTATGGGTAAGTATTTCTGGATGAGAAATGTGTTATCAGGCAACCATAGCCTCTTTAATACAGAAGATGCTCAATAACAGGTATTGATTTAATTTTATAAATATGGACAATTCATTTATCTTTTCAATGAGTTTCCTTAGCAGTAAATATGAGCTTTAAATTTGATGATCTAGTATTCTAACTAATGCTATATAGTAAACTTCCTAATAATTAGACATACAAAGATTACTTTCTAATAGGTAACAAATATGAGTACTAATCTAAAAATTAATTTTTGAAATTAGTAGGAAAAAACCTATCAGACCCATTTTATATGAAGAATATTTGAAGGCAGATATGTACAGAGCTTCATCTGATATAGTATTCTGTTACTCCTGACCTTCTCTCTGGGTAGAATTTCATAGAATGAAGTTCTTATGGTTTTATAAATAGTATTAATTGATTCTCAGTCTCAGAAAATGTTTCTGGTAGAATTAGAATTGTTGTAGGTTTATCCTGATCATTTTATTGAAATTTATTGTAAACCTTTGCAATCAGGCTAAAAATGTTCCTTTATTAACACCATCCCTTATTGGAAACTGGGGGCTTAGGCAAATTGGCAGCATCAAGCAATTCTTCCTAGGCCATTTGTACCGTTATTTCCACAATGAATGTAGTTGCTTTACATTTTCAACCAATTCACATCTTAAAATAAGTGTTCATTGGTGATTTCCAGAAATTAGAAGCAAACTAAACCTCCTGTCATGCAAGAATAGCTAAATAAATTATTGCGGATTATATTATTGATATGCAGTAGTCTCCTCTTATCTTCAGTGGAAATGTGCCAAGATTGGATGCCTGAAACTGCAGGTGGTAATGAACTCTATAAATACTGTGTTTTTTCCTATGCATACATATCTATGATAAAACTTGATTTATAAATTAGACACAGTAAGATATTAACAACAATAACTAATAATAAAATATAACAATGATTACAATATGCCCACATCACTCCTCTTGTGTTTTGGGGGCATTATTAAGTAAAATAAGCGTTATTTGAACACAAGCACTGCAATACTGCAACAGTTGATCTGGTCACTGAGATGGCTCCTATGTGACTAAAGGGTGGGTAGTGTATACAGCATGGATACCTGGACTAAGGGATTATTCGGGTCCTGGGCAGGATAGTGAGAGATTTTATCATGCTTCACAAAATGGCACATAATTTAAAACATATGAATTGTTTATTTCTGAAATTTTCCATTTAATATTTTTAGACCATGATTGATATGCAAAATCATGGACAAATTGAGGACCACTGTGCTGTATAATTATAAAAATTAGTGTTATAAGCACAACATGGCAATTTGAAAAAAAGTTTATGATGTAAAAAAACGAAGTAAAAGATGTAAAATTTTACAGATACTTATAAATTTAACAGCTTAAATAATGATCTTATAAAACATCAGATCTGATTATATAATTCTTGGGAGACATTTATGAGCCTCTTGCATTTCTGCACATGTTGCTAGCTGAAGCACTGACTGTCTTTGTTCTGGGCTATGTTTTCAAAGATACTTGTATAGTATACAGCCTTGAAAGATAGATACAGTTATCTATGGAACGAGTACTTTTGTTTACTTTTTTTAAAACCATCCATCATAATAACAATAATGTATTTCTCCATAGTAAAGACCAGGCAGGATTACTGTTCATAATAAAAGATTCAAGTTCCCTACACTTGGGGTTCTTTTCCTATAGCACAATCTCTTGCATGTGCAGGCGTCACCTGGCCTTCTTTGTGTTGCACTGTGGGAACTGGAGCTCAGGGAACTGTTGAAAATACTTTTATTCTGGCTATAGCTATTATTATAAGTAATAAAGTCTCTGATTCAGGAGTGAAGAATCTTCTGTCCGTATCCAGTACAGTGTAGGGGGCTTAGTTATTAGACTGAAAATAAAGTAAAAAATCTGAGGTCCTTCATTGTTCTTGACATTCATTCCCTTGCTTAAACCAGCTTAATCTACTTTCAGTATCATTCCATGCATTTAGGATAAAATTGCTAGTAATAATAATAATACCCTAAAACAACAATAATAATGGCTAATATTTAATGAGTGACAAACATTGTACTAAGCATATTACTTGTCATATAATCCTCACATCGATCCTATTAGGTAGATGCGATTAATATCACCACTTAGTAGGTGAGGAAACTGAGGCAGAGGCTCAGTGGTTTGGAAGAAATAAGGGTCACGATACATATTAGTCCATCTGTTAAGCAATTTCTCTCACTTTTGATCTGATTCTTACCCATCCTCTGGGGCTCCATTAAATGGAACTTCCTTACAAAAACCTTCCTTTGACCTTCCCTCTAGTCTTATTTCCTCAAGAACTCTGGTCTTTTCCTTTGCAGCACTTATCACAATTTATGTTAATTGTATGACTAACCGAGGAATCCTGTGATAGCTTATATATGGGATGTCTTCCATCTTACATAGACCCATAGCAAAGGGATGAGGCCTACTTTGTTCGCCAAAGCTTTTAGCAAAACAGATGATAACAAGTGTAGTGAATAAGCAGACATGTTTACCATGGTCATTCTTGCTTACATATATGTTTTATGGACCACTTATTGAGAATCAACTAAGTTGAAACATTTTGCCTAATTTATTGTTAAGCACTTCTACTCACTAAATGCCCTAAATGCCCCAATGAACTTTCATTATCATCTTTTGATGGGTTGTTGCTTTTTACATCTTAATGGTCTACTTCATCTTTGACATAAGCCATTTGTACATTATCAACATACTGTTATGCAGCTGTGTGATAGGGTGGGCCAAATAAATTTTGATATGCAAATTTCCCCTTTAAAGAAGCAATTTTAGTAAAATTATATTGTTTTGCACTATAAAAGCTCACAAAATAAAAGTTGGAAATAGTTTTGTGAATAGCTGTGTTTTGTTAGGAGTAAATTCAAGTTTCCAGCTTGCTAATTGGAAGATTGCTATATCAGATGTCTGTCTGTCTCTCTCTCTCTGTCTCTCTCTCTATATATGTATATACATATAGTTTTGCACTGTAAAAGCTCACAAAATAAAAGTTGTAAATAGTTTTGTGAATAGTTGTGTTTTGTTAGGAGTAAATTCCAGTTTCCTGCTTGCTAATTGGAAGACTGCTATATTAGATGTCTCTCTCTCTCTCTCTCTCACACACACACACACACACACACACACACACACCGCGGCCTCCCAAAGTGCTGGGATTACCGGCATGAGCCACCACACCTGGCCAAGATTTCAATATTTAATCAAGACATACATACATAGTTTGGGAGATAGGGGAGCACGGAAGTATAGTAGAACTATTTACAATATGGTAGAGGAGGTAAGCCTCATAAGAAAGTTGATCACTCATTCATTCATCCATCTATTCCAAAATATTATTAGAATCTACTTTTGGAGAGAGTAGTGTGATGTGGGTAGAACACAAATGATACCAACAATATCATCCATGTATCAAGTGCTTACTATGTAGGCAATGCAAAGCACTTTATATGTGCCACTTAATGCTCCAGATAACCTTCGAGGTAAACATTATTTCCCCACTTTACACATGAATCTCATTGAGGTTAAGAAACTTCACCAAGGTAATTGGGTCAATGAGCAAAGGTACTGGAAACCGACAAACGAAACAAAAACCAACCAACCTAACAAAAAAAGCCTAAAAATATCCCCTGTCAGTATGACTCCGAAAGTTAACCACTTAATAACCACATTATCAGGGCTTACTCCTTCTGCAAGGGACTTTCAAGTTTAGCGGTGACATAAAATAAGCACAGAAATTACTGTATATACCTACTATAAGACAAAAGTACTATAACAGAGGTACCAGAAAAATACTATGAAATTGCTAAGAAGGAAGAGCCAGTTTCTTCCAAGGTCTGCAGAGGAAGAATCAGAAAAGGATCCATGTAGGAGATGGGATTTGAAGATCTCGCACTGAAGTTGTCGATGCGAAGACTGTTTTAAACAGCGAACACTTAATATGGGAGAAACAGCTTGAGAAAGAAGAAATGAGAGAACATTTAATGTGGGAGAAACATCTTGAGAAAGAAGGCATGAAAGAAAATAGAAGGATCACATTCCAGAAGAATTAGAATATAGTTAATCACCAAACACTTAGTATATCCCAAACATTGGGGAATAAAATAGGAATAAAACAGCACAGTGAGGAATATGGGCAGGTAAACAAATTACTATTTAGTATGATAGCAGAAGTATATAGGAAATACAAAAATAATAGAGAATAGAATTGAGAATACAAGATCATGTGGCCTTCCTTTGGTTCACACTGAGTAAATTAGGATGATAGCAGCCCTGGAGTGAATGAGAGTTATTTTCAAATATCCAGATACCCTCTCTAAGCTTCACTATTTTTGTTTTTTAATTCTGAAAAAGAGGAAAATAACAGCATACTAGGATGGGAAGGATAATGACTTACTTGATAGGATGCTTGTGAGATCAGATGAGCTCATGTATGTAACAGGTTTATCCCAGTGCTGGCTCATCGACATGCTCAATAATGGTCAATTCTTATTATTAATATTATAATTAATTCTTTCTGACACTACTGGTAAAGGAAGAAAAATCACACCCAGGAAATGTGGCAAGAAGTTTATAAGCAAGCCTGAGTTCCTTCCTGCCCTGGCATTTAAGGCCCTCCATTTATTTTATTTTATTTTATTATTATTATACTTTAAGTTTAAGGTTACAAGTGCACAATGTGCAGGTTAGTTACATATGAATACATGTGCCATGCTGGTATGCTGCACCCATTAACTCGTCATTTAGCATTAGATGTATCTCCTAATTCTATCCCTCCCCCCTCCCCCCACCCCACAACAGTCCCCAGAGTGTGATGTTCCCCTTCCTGCATCCCTGTGCTCTCATTGCTCAATTCCCATCTATGAGTGAGAACATGTGGTGTTTGGTTTCTTGTCCTTGCGATAGTTTACTGAGAATGATGATTTCCAATTTCATCCATGTCCCTACAAAGGACATCAACTCATCACTTTTTATGGCTGCATAGTATTCCATGGTGTATGTGTGCCACATTTTCTTAATCCAGTCTATCATTGTTGGACATTTGGGTTGGTTCCAAGTCTTTGCTATTGTGAATAGTGCCGCAATAAACATATGTGTGCATGTGTCTTTATAGCAGCATGATTTATAGTCCTTTGGGTATATACCCAGTAATGGGATGGCTGGGTTAAATGGTATTTCTAGTTCTAGATCCCTGAGGAATCGCCACACTGACTTCCACAAGGGTTGAACTAGTTTACAGTCCCACCAACAGTGTAAAAGTGTTCCTATTTCTCCACATCCTCTCCAGCACCTGCTGTTTCCTGACTTTTTGATGATTGCCATTCTAACTGGTGTGAGATGGTATCTCATTGTGGTTTTGATTTGCATTTCTCTGATGGCCAGTGATGGTGAGCATTTTTTCATGTGTCTTTTGGCTGCATAAATGTCTTCTTTTGAGAAGTGTCTGTTCATGTCCTTTGCCCACTTTTTGATGGGGTTGTTTGTTTTTTTCTTGTAAATTTGTTTGAGTTCATTGTAGATTCTGGATATTAGCCCTTTGTCAGATGAGTAGGTTGAGAAAATTTTCTCCCATTTTGTAGGTTGCCTGTTCACTCTGATGGTAGTTTCTTTTGCTGTGCAGAAGAAGCTCTTTAGTTTAATTATATCCCATTTGTCAATTTTGGCTTTTGTTGCCATTGCTTTTGGTGTTTTAGACATGAAGTCCTTGCCCATGCCCATGTCCTGAATGGTAATGTCTAGGTTTTCTTCTAGGGCTTTTATGGTTTTAGGTCTAACATTTAAGTCTTTAATCCATCTTGAATTAATTTTTGTATAAGGTGTAAGGAAGGGATCCAGTTTCAGCTTTCTACATATGGCTAGCCAGTTTTCCCAGCACCATTTACTAAATAGGGAATCCTTTCCCCATTGCTTGTTTTTGTCAGGTTTGTCAAAGATCAGACAGTTGTAGATATGCGGCTTTATTTCTGAGGGCTCTGTTCTGTTCCATTGATCTATATCTCTGTTTTGGTACCAGTACCATGCTGTTTTGGTTACTGTAGCCTTGTAGTATAGTTTGAAGTTAGGTAGCGTGATGCCTCCAGCTTTGTTCTTTTGGCGTAGGATTGACTTGGCGATGCAGGCTGTTTTTTGATTCCATATGAACTTTACAGTAGTTTTTTCCAATTCTGTGAAGAAAGTCATTGGTAGCTTGATGGGGATGGCATTGAATCTATAAATTACCTTGAAGGCCCTCCACTTTATATACAGTTCTAGTTTATGGTTTTGGCCTTGTCTGCTGCTGCTTTGCACACCCCTTCAAGCCCATCTAGACAACTGCCACCAGCACCTCCACTCTCCATTCCCAAGGCACCCTTGCCTAAGCTCAACTGACCATCCCTCCTCAGCTTCTCAAGTAGCTTGTCTCCATTATGGCAACTGTCATGTTATATTATAATCATCATTTTATAAGAAAGTTTATTGGTTTTTAAAGTGCAATTCAAGTACCTGCAACATTGGCATCTCCTGAGAGCTCACTGGAAATGTTGCTTCTTATGCACAGTAAAGTATTAGAAGTTTGGTCTAGAGTATGTATCCCCTGCGATCAGAAAACATTTTTTTCATCTAAGTATCCCTATACTTATTGCCATCTGGCAAAGAATAAGCATTTAATGAATGGTCACTACATGTTTGAATAAGTGAATGAGTTCATAGATGCCTTCTCATCTCTATTCCTTTTTTCAAGTTATTTCACCTTCTTTTTTTTTTCAGCCTTGGAGACCAACCTTTGTCTTCCCACTATGTTAACTTTCCTCTGAACACTTGATATCTTTCTCTTCTCAGCACCTCCTGAAGCACCCTGTATTGATTATGACTGTCTCTTTTTTTCTCTCTCTCTCCATACGCACATGAGCATATATGCATACGCACACATGAGCATATGCACGCATGTACATACACATACACACATACAAAAACAGAGCATATTTTTCATCTGCCTCACACCCACCATTAGCATTTGTCCTAGAGGTCAAATATAGTGTCCTTTTTTATTTTCCCACAATTGTCTAACTGAGCCATTCCTAGCAGAGTAAACACTATTTGCTTAGTAAGTATTTGTTGAATTAAAGATTATTGCACATGACTGTTAGAGTAGGCCACTGGCCAAAGGAAGGGACTCAATATGCAGCATTTTTTTTTTTTAAGGGACAGGGTCTTACTGTCACCCAGGTTGTAGCAGAGTCGTGCAATCACAGCTCACTGTAACCTCAAGCTCCTGGGCTCAAGAGATTCTCCCACCTTGGCCTCCCCAGTAGCTAGGACTACAGGCCTGTGCCAGCATGCTTGCCTATTTAAAACATTTTTTTTCATAGAGATGAGGTCTTGTTATGTGCCCAGGCTATTCTTGAACTCCTAGCTCAAGCAATTTTCCCATCTCAGCCTCCCAGAGTGTGGGATCACAGGCATGAGCTATCATGCCCACCCTCATATGCAGCTTTTTAGCCTCTGTAGACTCTGTGTCCTTGCCTCACTGAGTACCACCCTGAAGGAATGAAAGGAAATACAAGGTTTTATGCCATACGCTATTCAAGAGATTTCAGTTTAGGTGCTAGAATGACAACTGGATTGAAAGCAGTAAGACCTTTGTTCTAGTAAGGCATTTATTACTAAGTTGCTACACAACCTTGGGCAGGCCATTTTCCCATTTGTGGTACTGTTTTCCCATCTGTATAATGGAGAGTACTGAAACAAATAATGTCTGAGACTCCTTTCAGTGCTAACGGTCTTTGATTCCATCCAGCCTCAAGGTTTTTGCAAATAGTAATTAATCAGAGAAATGAGTATAATAATTCCTGGCAGTAAACTGAGTATCATTCCATGCTAGACTGGTAGCACTGCAACTGACAATGGAAGCCACTGTCAAAGACCTCACTGACATCCACTCTGGTGAACAGCAAGAAAGCAGAGTAAGTTTGGGAAAAGCCATAAGGTCATAAAATGTGGCAGTAAAAAGTAAGAAGGCAGAGAAACTATGGATTGTTATAAAAGAAATAAATGTTTAACTTTTCAAAATTACTGATGTCCATTTCAAATTTTAAATTTATGATGAAATGAAATGGGGAGAAATTAAATATCTGAAGAAAGACAGACTTATGCTGGACCAATTGAGAAACTCCAAGGGTCATTAATCGTTACGCTTCATCAAATGATTACTGGTTGAGGGAAAAGGACTTTGATCCCTGGAGACAGTATTGCTCAAGGGTTTGAATATATCACAGGCTTATCTTCTGGTTCAATCTTCCTCTGAAACATCTGATACAGGTCAATACAAAGAAAGCCTGGGAAGACTCTTCCTCTATTCCAGGGAAGCAGCCTCAATGTCTCCATGTCCTGTTCCTGCCCTAGAAAGTGATCCACTGGGGATTCTAATTAAATTTGCTGTCTGAAGATGTGGGAGATGTGTCTAATTATGCTAGGCTCTAAAAACAGGATGGAGAATTCTATCTGAGTCTTTTGTTAGTCATTAAATTAAATGAACAGTTCAGTAATAAACCCAGCAGAGTAAATCAACCAAGTGGAGTGTAGACTACATTGAAAAGCTGGACTGAAAAGGTGTCAAACCTGTAGGAGAACTGCAGCTGCTGAGTGCTGTAATAGACTATTTGAGAAGTTAATGTGCATTGCAAAAGTGTGGATACACTATGCTGTGACACAAGAAGTGGGGTTTTAAGGGAGAAGAGTTTTAGAGTCGTCAAATTAACATAAAATGACCTCAAAGCTGACAACTTTTGGAACTAAGAAAATATTCGATTAATGGTCAGTCAGTGTTTTCATTAAGGTTTAACTTTTCTTCTGCTAAAGAAGTCAAGCTCCTGTGAGACATGAACATCAGATGAACGGTCCTGGAAGCACTGTGGAGAACTTGTTTTCTTTGTTATTTCAATTTAATGTCCTATAGTATGGTAGAATGACTGCATTTAACAATAATATATAGTTTCAAATAGCTAGAAGGAAAATATTAAATGTTCCCAACACAAAGATATTATAAATGTTTGAGATGATGGATACGCTAACCTGATCACCATACATTATATGTATCAAAACATCACTATACTGCAAGAATATGTACAATTATTAATATTTTAAAAACTTAAAAGATTATTCAAGGAAAAAGTACAGCTATTTTAACTTAAAGAAAAATGTGGTTTTCATACAGGTACTTTGAGAAGACATTGCATTTGCTCTTCATCCCCTGACAGCTATCATTGTCGTGATGATTATTAAAGATGACACACTGAACATTTGAGAACCCACTATGTGTTTGGCACTATTCTACTTTTATGGGGATACCAACAAATTGATACCAAGGGCCTCTATATTCAAGAGGTTTACATTAACATAGTTAATGAGACAAGACCACAGAAATGACTGATTTGCCGATAACACAAAGTAATCTTTAATCAAGCAATAATAGTTTGGCCTAAAGTAGGCAAAACATGATATGACTCCAAAGAAGATAGGCACTCACAAAGGCAGAAGTGCTCAGGAAAAAAGTGATGTAAATAATAAATATTTGAGCTAGATTTTCTTATACTGATACAATTATGAAAACCAAAGAAAGATGGGAAAAGTAGCTCAGTGTAGAGGAATAGCAAGGGCAGAGGCAGAGAGAGAAAGGAACAGGGGAATGAAGCTGACAATAGAGATAACTGCCTGAATTGAGAAGTCAAATAATGACAATCCAAGGCAAAGGTGTAGGTTTGGGTATAACAAAAAATAATTATCATTCTATATTGCTTTTACCGTAGTTATTTTTTCCTTCAGGGTACAGTTTCATATTAGCAAAATTAACAGGCTAAACCTATAATTTTCTACTCCTTGTGTAACTTGTCTTAGATTGAGTGTTTCTGTAAACTAACGTTTTTTTTTCTTTCATTATTTTTTAACGTGTGGGATTTTTCCTTTGTAGTTCAGATCAGCTCCTCTGTATACACAGTGTTAATGACTGACATTTAAGAATGCTGGTTTTACAGCAAAATTGTCCATCTCCTGTGTTACTGCTAGCTTCTGTTGCCTCTGTAATTCTCAACTCCATTTCAATGTTAGCCTCATAACATTTAATAATATGGAGTTATTAAATCACTTTATTTTTCTATTTAGCAGGATCAGAGCTACAAAAAGTGTTCTCTAATAAGGCTAGCATTGTGCAATGAACCAACAAAAATAGTGAGGGATCAATTTAGAGGAAAAAAACCTTAGGAAATAAAATGACATTCTTTATGCCTGTTACTAAAAGAAAAGCAAAAGGTTTTTTTTTTGTTTTCTTTTTTTTGACAGTGCAATTACAAAATATGTTTCCTTATTTTGGTGTTTTGAAAGCTGTACAGATAACTTGTTAATTCCTACCCCAAAGGTTATAATATAAGCAGTTTAGAGCAATGGAAAAAAAAGAATTATTGAAACAGCAACAAATAAAACACAAGAGCAAAAATGGCAATCATATTTTGCACTTATATACTCTCACTTGCTGAGGGGCTATCAGCATACGAGGGCTGTCATATAATGCAGCTACATAGAAAAAAAGAAAACAAAGAAAAAAATAAAAATGTCATCAAAATTATATAAATTTTTCTTTGTCAAATGGAGACACATCAAATGGAGACATATGTGATGTCAGTGACATCGCAAAAACCAAAAAGTAACATTAAAGTAACATTATTGATGATGACTTGTATGTATAGTAATCATCCAACTTATGACTGGGTTGTTGTCTTTAAGATGTCTTGTTTGGGTCCCCAATATGTCTGGACTACAGGCTGCAAAACGTAGATCCAAGGGCTTTTGAAAATAGAGTTGTGCTTGACTGTACAAAAAATGGCACCATGAAAAGAGTGCTAGCTGATTTCAAGAGGGTGACTGGGGGGCTGCATCAAGAACACACACTGGCAGGAACGATTTTAATGAAAAATCCTGAAGACAAATCCACGTTTTAGTTTTGTAAATGAAGCCCATTAACATAATATCTACTATCTATCATCACCATAATTTCATAAAATAAAATATTTTTAACACCAAAATTAAAGGGAGATTGCAATCTCAGGAAGGATTCTTCCCAAGGAAGGACAATGGGCAACTCGATACTGATATTTGTACGTGTACATTACAAAGTTCTTCTTTTCTTTCTTTTTGCCCCAGGCCAGCAGAAATTTGGCCATGAATCAGCTCAACTCTATGGACTCGAATTTGGGAAAACACTGAGAGAACATCCATGAGTGCTGGAATTACACAGATAGAATATTTCATAGTATGCCCGTGGCTTTGTCAAAGGTTGGAGAAGAGCTTAAGGAGGCAATTTAAATAGTGGGAAGAATAAGGCAGTGAGGGCTACAATTATGTCCAAGAAAGGTTTCTATATTTTAATTCAAATTGAATGTAGTCACCTGACCCCATTAGTTAATATCCCACAGACTTCTCAGTGTCAATCTGTGTGTTTGTGTGTGTGTGTGTAAACATCCCTTAACTTCTCTCTCATTTTTAATCATGTTACTAAATTAACATATTCCATTCTTGATACCCTGTCAGAATATGCCCCCGATTATAGCACCTTTGCATGGAATGCTAATTGTTTTCCTGTCTGCTATGGTCTCTGTTAGATTGGGAGTATCTTCAGGAAAGAGCTAAGTCTAATTTATCTTTGTATTCTCAGTTGAAAGCACAGAGCATTTCACAGGATCACCAAATGTAGGGCTCTTATGGGAGTAAATAAATGAATAATGATTTAAGTACTTTTTTATTGCTTAAAAAACCAATAACTCAATACTTTCCAGGCACATTGCTGGCAGTAGGGATAAAGGAAATAATTAAAACAGAGTCCTTGAACTCAAGAGGCTCACAGTCTAGTTGATAAGGCAAACATGGAAATCAAGTAATTAATAATAATAATAATGTAGGCTAATTTCTATAACTTTGGAAGGATGGAGGAGGTCCCCTCACCCATGCTGAGAACTTCAGGGAGGGGTTTCTGGTGGCACCACCAAAAACACATTTCTTGGGCTTATTAACAGTTACTCATGTGAACAGACCTGTTTGTGGGAGCTGGCAATGAGGCGGCCAGGTGAATGGTACATGTGTCCATTAAGAGAGGGAGGAGGAGTTTCAAAATGGAAGCATAAGCAAGGACCTCAAAGAAAGAGAGACTTTTGTTTTTTCTGTGAACTGAAAGAACTGATATGACTGAAAGACAGGTGATGTGGGGAGTGGAAGATTAATCAGGTCAATGACAACCAGATTTGCAATGCAGAAGGCTCCACATGGGCTACAGTGTGGATAATGAATTACAGGTGCATATAGACAGACTGTGGTGAAAACCAGTGGGTAAATACTTCAGATGAGCAGTGATTCTAGCTGGATGTAGACTGGAGATAATATGGAAAGACTGCAGAAAAATCATTCAAGAGATATCAAAGATATATGGATAGGATGCTTGGTGATATAGTTTGGATATTTGTCCTTTCCGAGTCTCATGTTGAAATTTCATCCGCAGTGTTGGAGGCGGGGCCTGGGAGAGGTGTTTTGGTTGTGGGGGCAGATCTCTCGTGATGGCTTGGGGTCATTTTTGGGAGACTGAGTGAGTTTTCACTGTTAGTTCCTGCAAGATCTGGCTGTTAAAAACAATCTGGCATCTCTGGCATCTCCCTTCTCTCTTGCTCTCTTCCTCTCACCATGTGATCCTGGCTCCCCTCTGCTAGAAGCAGATGCTGACATCATGATTTTCATACAGCCTGCAGGACTGAAAGCCAAATAAACCTCTTTTCTTATAAATTATCCAGCTACAGGTGTTTCTTTATAGCAACACAAACGCACCAAGACACAGAGATCAAGTTATAACATCAAGATGTTTTTCTAGATTCCTCCTACTGATTTGCCTTAACTTGATCTCTGATCTCTTTTCCACAGAAGTACTTAGCTTACCGTGGGCCAAGTGCTTTTCATGTATAAACTCATTAACCCTCATTATTATCCTATGAGACGGATACATTTTTATAAATTCTCATTTTATGGATAAGGAAACTAAGGCATAAAGAGGTTACACAGCTAGTGAGTACAGCCAGGATCTGAACTCAAGCACATGCCCTTAAATGCTACCCCACACTGTTGATGGTCATTAGACAGTGGATTTAACAGGAGACAACAATCTGAATGGTAAGTGTAATGAACATACTTTTTGATGTGCTTCAGAGCATTTGAGGATCGATATCCAGTAGGTATGTATGTCTGGAGCCAAGATCTGATTATAGATATAGAGACGAGAGACATAGGCACATAGTTTAAAATCAGATCTGTGGGTGTGGATGTGTTCCACTCAGGTGGGTGTGCAGAGTAGGAAGAGAAGGAAGGAATCACTGGGTGAAACAGACACATAAAGGATGAGGAGAAAGGAGATGTCTAATGAGACAGAGAAGAAAAAGTCTGAGATGCAAGCACAACAGTGAGCCTGGAAACAGGAGTCTGGAAGTTTAAAAAAAAGTTTCAGGAAGTAGCAGGCAACAGAGGCAAGTGTACCGAAAAATAAGATTGGATAGGGACTGAAAATTTTCCACTGGATTTAGAAACAAAGAATCTTGGTGACCCTGGTGCAAATGAATTCAGTGGAGGGCTGGGGGCAGAAATTAAGCTCCAGTTCTCTGAGGAGTAAATGGGTTATAAGAAAGAGATAGTGTAGACAACTCTTCTGGCTGGGAAGGAGAGTATTAAGGATTATTTTTATGTAATGGAATGATGATTGTAGTGTAGCAAAAGCAAACAAAACTAGGTTGAAATCTCAGCTCTGGTAGCTATCATCTTTATCAGTGAAATAGAAATAAAAATACCTATTGTATAGATTTATTGTTAGGATTAGTGATTATTTTTGCAAAACACCAAACAAAAAGTAGTCAGTAAATGAGAACTATAGCCATGTTAAAAATGTAAAAATCTGAAAACCTTCTTCTGAATAATTTATTTGAATAACCTTTCATAGACAAATTAAAACTTTTTAAAATTATTTTTTATTATTTTTATCTGAATATTTGACATTATAAGGACATAGTATTAATGTCACTGTGGCTATATAAATTATTTAACTTTTAAGTAAGAATTTTAAGTAAGCTTTATTGAGATATAATTTACCTACAGTAAAATCACCTATTTAAAGTGCATTGTTCAGTGGCTTTTAGTATATTTACAGAATTGTGCAACCATCATTACGGTCAACTTCTAAAACATTTTCATAATCTCCCAAAGAAATCCCATACCCATGATCAGCATCTCCTAATTCCCATAGCCTTTCCCTCTAGCCCTAGGCAATCACTAATCTATTTTCTGACTCTACAGATTTATTTGCCTATTGTTCACATTTCACAGAAATGGAATCATACAAGGTGTTGCTCTTTGCGATTGTCTTCTTTCACTTGACATAATCTTTTCATGGTTTACCCATGCGTAACACGTATCAATACTTCATTCTTTTTTCTGGTTAAATAATATTCCATTCAATTATAAAGACATACCATATACTATTTATCCATTCATCAGCTGATGGGCATTTGGGTTGTTTCCATATTTTGGCTATATTATGAACAATGCTGCTATAAACATTTGTATACAAGCTTTGTAAGGATGTATGTTTTCATTTCTCTTGGGTGCATACTTATGACTGAAATGTTGAGCCTAATGGGAGATTTTTAAATTTAGGTTTTTTTTTTTTGTTTTTTTTTTTTTTTTTTGAGACAAAAATCTTGCTTTGTTGCCCAGGCTGGAGTGCAGTGGTGTGATCTTGGCTCACTGCAGCCTCTGCCTCTCAGGTTCAAGTGACTCTCCTGTCTCAACCTCTTGAATAGCTGGGATTCCAGGATCATGACAGTACGCCTGGCTAATTTTTGTATTTTTAGTAGAGATGGGGTTTCACCATGTTGGCCAGGCTGGTCTCAGACTCCTGGCCTCAAGTGATCTGTCCACCTTGGCCTCCCAAAATGCTGGTATTAAAGGCCTGAGCCACTGCACCCAGCCTAAATTTAATTTTTAATAACGAAACTTAAACATGCTTACAGACAAAACAATTTAAAATTGTATAAAGTGAAGGATAATTTCTTTCCCCATCCCAATTATACTTCCCTGAGGTAAACACTGTTAACCTGAGGTAAGTTTTATTTCCTTCCTTCCGGTCTTGCTCTATGATAGGCCATCTTTCTTAACATGAAACATTATGGCAGATTGTGTTGAGGTGAAATCACAGGCTGGTGAATGAGAAAAAGCACTACCACCTGAAGTCTCTGACCCAACTGCTATATCTGTCACAGACTACTGGTGTGACTGTGTGATCTTGGGTGAGTCTCTTGATTTTGCTGGAGTTATTTTCTCAGTTTTTTAAGTGTTTGGGTGGAAAGTTTTCTGATTCTGGTCAAGCATTACATGATTTAATAATACTAAGGGTCCTGAGGATGCACTATTAGCTTTAGGCTTATTTGCGACGTGTTTTTCTTTCCCTTTCTTTTTATTTATCATTGGTAGAAGGAACTTCAGAGAAAGGCAATGACAATTACCCTCACCTTGCCAATCACTGACATTTGCTTAGCATGCTAAACAAAATTTCAGAGTGACTGGTGTTGAAAATAAAGTCCTTTTGCAGGTCTTAATTTGCTTCTTTTCAATCTTCTAAGTTTGCTGAATAGTTTTTGTTTTATTATCTTTTACAGGGTCAATCAGAGTGGTTGAGAATTTTGCTTGTTATGTACCTTGATTCCACTTTTGATAGTCTAGTCGTGCTCATTACAATGACCTAACCTAAGATATGTTAGAGGCACCCACATATGATGAAACTTCTCCAGAGCATCTGATATTGACACATGTTTAGTACAGATGAAAAAGACTTTAATAAAAAGCAGACACTGTTATAGTACATAATAGATGGTTGATGAAAATCAGTTTCTGTGTCCTAACTCTGAAATCAAAACATCCCAGGGGAAACTATGTGCATCACCTTCCCCCAAGAGAACAAGGATGAAATCTGACTCTGCTGGAAGGACTTCCCTCTGTCTGCCAGTTCTTCCACACATATCCTTGAGCCTGAAGAAGAGATTCCACTAAATGTGAACTCTTCCTTTGAGCTATAAGACCATAAATCACAGTCGTAGGTGAATACCCACCACTTGTCATTCCGCTGAATATCTACTACATGCTCATGTGTCACATGATAACATACAAAATGGTTCCTACCTTTAAATGGATGACAGAAAGATACTCTGTTTTCATAGTTATCACGAGTTACACAGTTATTACTAGAGGAAAATCTACAATTCGATTTTGGCTGTTCTTGAAGTTCATTATTCCCCTAGGCATTATGGGATGAAAGTGCATGAAGAAGAATTAAGGATTGTTTGCAAGTCCCCTTAGTACCTGATTTTGAACCTACCAAGCAGAAAGGTAGGGTCTGAAAACAGTAATAATGTGAGAAGGCAGATGTGCCATTACAAAGAGCTTGGATCTTGAACACATGTGAATTTCTACTTGTTGACCTAGGGAAAGAGAGAGGGCTCCATGGCATTCCATGAAAGAGGTCTTACTATGGGCTAAAGCAAGAACATGAGATACATTAGGGGGCCTTTTACAGAGAATGGAAAGAAGAAACCAACAGTATACACATAGGGGAGAACTCAGGAGAGACAACTAGCATTGTGGAGCTATGATTTACAGCAGAAGGTCTTTGATCGGAGGTTCATAGGTGCTCTTGACCTGTTGGACACCAGCAGCTGCCTGAGGCCTCAGTGGCCAAGGCATTCACTCACACCTATCCTGATTTCCTACAGTTGCCATCCCCATTCTTCCTGTGGTAATTCTTTAACTTTAGGGTTTTAAAAGGTAGATTGTCTTCTGAGAAAAGGTTTGTTGCTCCTGAAACTGAATGTTAATGCTGCTCAACAACAACAAAAAAGTCCATGTCTGTCTTTTTTGTTTCTCTGCTGGGAAAAGTACCTGAATTAGAGGCTGATTTTATGAGTCACAAGAATCCCAGAGGAAAAGGCTCCAGTATGAAAATCAGGGCAGGGAACCTGGCCAGCACAGGAACAGAGCTGTGGAAGATAGAAAGTGAAATAAAGTCCCTGCCTGAGGGAAGAGGTCCCAGCTGACCATGGGTCCCACACGGCACCTGTCAAAGGGCCGAGTGGGGATTTCAGTGCTGGAACATGAGACTCCCCTCTGTGAAGTCACAGGCCAAGGTGGAAAAATCTTGGTCAAAAAAAAAAAGGTCTTTGTAAAAGAAATTGAAGGCTTCTCCTCTTGCCTCTGCCAGACACTGCCCAGTTCCTAGAAGTCTAGCCTCAACATGGAGCTCCAGTGTGGACAAGAGTGGGAAAGGAGATGCATATCCAACATAACATCATTCAAAGCAACTGGGACAGTGACAAAGGTGAGAAGAGTAAGGAAGTTCTTGTAAGTGAGGAGATTTCTATGGGAAAACAATAAGGAAAGCGTTGTATTGTGAAAGTGTGGAAATGGTTGCCTAGGACATCTCGTGATTCACCAACAGGCCCTATAAGGAAGGAAAGAATAATCACAGAACTCCAGCAATCATAATGGTAGAAATCTGGTAGAGGCTCTGTTTTATATTTCACAGCTGCTTTCCTCATGTCCAGTGTAGCTTAGGGTCTACAGGTACCATAGGCCCTGCACTATTCCACTGATAGTGAGAATAGTAAGAACTTACCAGGTAACTGGTCAGATAGAAAGGAAAACCGGGCTACTATCTGACCTTCAGGTTTCCCATGCAGAGTCTCTGAATACCCAGCATTCAATAAATACAAATCTATATATAGCTATGGAAAAAAATCAGGCTGGATCCAAAATAAATAAGGCAGAAGCTGATAAAAATTCATACATATTTGAAGTATGCTATCTGTAATAAATTTCTAGACCTTTTATTTTCTTATTTTTCTTTTTTTACATTACAGGTGGCTGTTGACTATATCCACAAAAGAAACTCTTTAGGTCCAGTGGTCCCTAAACCTTCTGAGAACAGGGGTCAGCCACATCTGGATTGCATATCCTCAGAAGTGCTAACCCTATAATATGACTTTAATGCCTGTTTGGGGTCTGAGTGACAGTCTCCTCACCTGGAAAATATAGAGTTTGGAATAAATTGTTTAGTCCAATCTTTGTACCCATCCATCTCTGAACTTATGTTAGCATCTAGTTATTTTTTTCCCATAAGGCTGATGGAATAATATCTTTACAATTATGCCAGAGGCATAGGAAAGAAAACAGAGCATGAATTAGATGAATTTGAAGGAAAGCTAAATAACACAGAGAAATAAAATTCTCATTTCGTATCCTGATATCCATCTTCATTTGGGTCAATTTATTATGTTAGGCAGGTTGCTCAAAGAACACGTGGTCACAGGGATGAGTTAGGGCTGAAATCTAGTTTGAATGCTGTTCGCCATGCCACAGGCCCTGACACAGTGTGTGCCAGAAGAAGGGGAGCCTTCGTAAAGTTTGGACAAAGGCTTTGGCTGCTTAGTAGTGGCCCAGTATACCCTCTCCTTTTAAAAGCAAGCCATAAAATTCCTCTTTACCCTCTAAGGTATTCATTTTCTCTGGCATAGAGTGATCTTAAGTTTTAGTATTCAATTTGGAACACACATACCTACTGACTTTAAAAACCCTCTTCAAGAGATCCTTTAAACCTCATATGAGCTGAAGGTCTACAGAATCGAATTAAAGGGTTGATATCGAAGGTTTATTTTCTCTTCTCTGAGAGGCAGATTTTAATCTCTTCATTAAAATAAAATTCTACATTCTAAAATATTTAGATCTCTATATAAATACAGGCAGGCTTGCATAGCCCTTCCCCCATACTGCCAACCCTACCATTCATCTCTCTTCACAATTCACTGGACTCACTATTAAGCTATGAATGGAAATAGGCTTTTACAACAGTCCTTTGAAAAAAATTCATTCTCACCTCAGCCTGAGGTATCTATTTGGAGGGGGGGGTCGTAATACATCATCTCACACATACAAATATAATGATAGCTAAAATTTATGGAGCACTTCATATTTATCAGGTATTGCTCTCGGCATTTTAAAACCTCTTGAAATCCTTATAGGTACCCCATGAGATTGATACTACAATAATTGCCACCTTATAGAAAAGTCCCTTGCTCAAGTTTACAAAGCTAGAAAGTTGTGGAGGCAAAATTCAAACTCTAATATTTTGTGTCTAGAGTCTAGTTTCTTAACCATATATTGTCTGTCTATCTATCTTCATATCATATCAATCAGTCATCTGTTGATATATCACCTATCTACTAAAGAGATTTGACTATTGTTTAATGGGGTGTACTTTTCTCTGAAGCAGAGTTCAATACTTGAAGAATTACTACTATAATATTCAGTCAATATTTATTAAGCACATTTGAAAACTCAGATTCTGGTACCAGCCTAGTTAGGTTCAAATTCTACCTATGTGACCTTAGAAAGGTTAGTTAACTGTTTCATCACCTGCAAAATGGGATAATAATAACACATACTTCCCTGGGTTGCTGTGGAGATTAATGAGTTAATTTGTATAAAGTGCTGCTGGGTAGGTAACAAGATGATAAACAGTGATTGTTATCATCATTATCCTCATAGTTGCCATCATCATCATCTGTATTGTCATTGTTACTATTAGTACTACATGACAGGTACCATTTTTGGCACAGGGAATAAAACCATAAAGAAAACAAAACTTCTGCTCAAATAAAATTAATATTCTAAGTGTAATTTCTGATGACCTCATCTGCAACTATCTCATCTCATTGTTTCCATTTGTTTCTCAAACCATGTACCGTAATATTTCCATAAAATTGGGATGATCATAGCTACCGCATAAGTCATTATAAGGTTAAAATGAGTTGGTACATATAAAACTTCTGGAATAGCGCATAGCACCTAAAGGCACCCAATACACAGCAGTGGTTTTAATTAATATCTATGCAATGGGTGTTATGATTTAACGTTACTGTCTTGATTCTGAGTCCTACAATTTGTTGCCATGGTGATTTTTGCATAGAGTTTTCTCATAGGTAGTTTCCTTCACAAAGGAATGCTTTTGAAGTTGTGCTTATTCTCTGTTTTCTTATTATTACCCAATAATTTGATGGTTACTAAAGTAAATACAAAGATTGCTCCCAAAACACAAACAGACATACTAAAACTAATAGAAAATATTCACATCATCTCAGATATATTATTTCACTTCTAATTTTTTTTTAAAAGCTAATCAATTAAATTTAGATTGTTTTATCACAGAGTTATTTGAACATCACAGAATAGGAATTCTGGAGTAAAACCAATCTGGTTTCACTTCCCAGCTCTGTTATCTCAAGGTATTTGACCCTCATGAAGCCTCCTGACTCTACCTGCCTGGGTTGTTGTGCAGAGTAAATAAGAGCTTTTAAAACAGGGTGAGTTCCTTGTTTTCTGTTGCCCTTTACATTACAAAAATTTTGACTGTGCTTTTAAAACAATTATTGAATTCTTAATGAAAGAACATCTTCCCCCTACTATCAAAAAATAGTGAGGGACAACAGTGAATGCTGTAAATTTAAGAAATTGTCTATTGAGACAGTGCATTAATTTAAAATCAAGGGGTACTTCTTTCCTTGTAAACCCTTTCATAGATTGCATTGCAGAGGAAATAGGCTATAAAACCAAATGTAGCAAGAGTGGCCTCTGTCACTCTGGGAGTCAATTAATCTCTTCTTATTTTCCTTAATTCATATTGAGTTTAGTGACCACCTACTTCAAAAAGGCAATGACAGCCTTTGAAAAATGAGCTACTACATAAACTTAGAAAGGGGCTATGCCTTGTGAGTCATTCTCAGAGGGCTCAGTCTCTTGGTTTTAATTAAAAGTGAAATAAAGAATTCTTTAAGATTATATCAGCCTTTTAAGGGCGTAAGAAGGTCACACTGATTTGTAAGCATCTTCTTTCTCTTTCTAATGGTGCTGTTTCCCAGACTGAATCGTGTGAACAAGCCTCAAATTTCCTTTCAGAATCTACAGATTCGTGGCAGAGTGGATGTGGGAAGTGGGGAACAGAGTGAGAAGCTACAGTGTGCAGAGTGAACGTGATTAAGGCTCCGTGAGAAGATGAGCTTGGATGTAAGAATGCCTTGGGTACAGCCCAGATTCCTCCAATTGCTAGATCAAAACACACACTTTGCAAAATTATTGAGATTATTAGAAACAATAAAGTACCTATGTATACCTGGCTACTGATCTGTGCACCATAAAGTGGCCATTATTTTGTCCACACTCCTGAGAAGAAACATGTAAGACAGAAATACCACTACATGAGTAGATAAAAAAAAGAAAAGTATCTCATATAAGTACAAAATCACATATGGGATTAGACACATGCCGCCTTTTACAGGGAGCCTATAAATGTAATAATAAAAGGAAAAATACGTGACATTGATTATGATGACAAGAAGGATGGCTGCTAAGAATGATAGAAGGTCTCAGCCCAAACAGCTTTCTTATGACCTCAGGGGATTTGCCTGAACTGATAAACATTTTCTACCTGATTTGTGATAGCAATAAAAATCAATATACATGAGTTCAAGGCTTTAAAATAGAATACACATATGGGAACAATTAATAATGACTAATGTGGCTAGTGCCTGGATGAAAATTCATTTACTCAATTTCCCTTGATCATCACAACAATCCTATGAGGAGAACAGCACAGATACAATTATTCTTCTCACTTTCTAATGAGGGAATTGAGGCTCTGAGGGTGGTAACACGTTTAGCTAAAATGCGCATGATTAGTATGGCCAAATGGAAGGCTTCAGACCTAGACAGTTTGGGCACAATCCTTAGCTCCTCTGTGACTTCACATTGCCACTACCTCAAACAAGGGACCCGATATATCTTGCCTCCCTTCCCTCCCACTGTTTTCTAAAGAGTTTTATGTTTAAGTGTATTTATTGTGGACAAGAGTGCTCATTCTGTCCAACAGGGGCAAAGAATCACCCTCCAGTGAATATCCCAAGCCAGAAAATTCTTCCCCTGAGTCAGTCACCAAGTACCACCTGTTTTATTTAATAAATAATTCTGAATCCATCTGTAACTCCCTATCTCGATAGGCTCAGTTCAGTTCTTCATTATTTCAACCCTGCTCTATAATATGATACTAACTAGTTTCCCTGCATTCAAACTTTTCCCACACAGGTGGCAGAGTGATCTTTTTAAAAATGCAAAGCAGCTTGTGTCTTTGCTCAGCTATAAAACTCTTCAACAGCTCCCCACTGCCTATAGGATAAAATACAAAATCCTCAGCTTGGTAAGTAAGGTCTTCTATGATACACAGCTGCCTTTTTCTCCAACCTTATCACCCACCCAATAGCCCTCAGCCACACAGGTAGTCTGGTAGTCCCAGAAGGCATTGTGTGCCTTTATATAACATGATACTTAACTTTTTCCTATTTCTTTTACTTGGAACATGTTTCTGCCCTAATCCTACTGATAAGCTCAGTGTCTTCATGATAATGCCCAGAAAAACAAGGGCAGAGTTAGGTAATTCCTCCTATGTTTACCTTTAGAGACTTACATACACTTCTATTAGAGATTAGTTTTGGAATTTGTATTTGATTTTGTATTTACAGACTTTGAAACAGTTAAAACATTAAAGGCCCAGTAAATTTTCTGCCACTCTGCAAGGAAAGAAAGCTTGCCAAAGATAAGTTTTAGTATTCAATTTGGAACACACATACCTGCTGACTTTAAAAATCCATTTAAGTGATCCTATAACTTCATATGTGCTGATAGTCTACAGAACTGAATTAAAGGGTTAAAATGGAAGGTTTACTTTCTCTTCTCTGAGAGTAAATTTGAAGCCTTAATGAAAACAAAATGGCATGTTGTAAAATACTTAGATCTCTATAAAAATACAGGCAGGCTTGCACAGCCCTTCCCCCATACTGCCAACCCTACCATTCATCTCCCTTCACAATTCACTGGACTCACTATTAAGCTATGAATGGAAACAGTCTTTTATAACAGTTCTTTAATAAAAATAAAAATTCATTCTCACCTCAGCCTGAGGTACTATTCAGGGGCTCACTAAAACTCTGGCATATGATTGAGGTCTTATAAAATAAAGATCTTGCTCTGCATCCCAAAACTAAGAATGGCTTGAGGCTGCCAACATTATGATTTCTACAAAGGTGGTAAATTATAAATGTGGATTCTCTGAGCCCAGAAGAGAATAGTTAGAAGTTAGACCTATGAGAAGATGAGTGTGCATTTTCCATAGCTAATACTTCTTATACATGATTAGAAATTGATGGCTAGGTGTGGACAGCGCCATTTCTTTGTGTATGTTAATGCCTCTGCAGAAGGGACAGTCTGAGGTCATATTTGCTTCCAACACTACCGCATGTAATAATCTGATTTTAGTTATGCTAAATTAAATAAGCAGGAGGCCCTTAGGTTAAGGCTGTCTCCATACTCTGAGTTCCCACATAACAATCTGAAACTTAACTTAGAAGTGTTACATACAGTAGCATTTCAGATAGTCACAAGCAGCTGGGTTTCAGTCAATTGCAGGCAGCCAACTCATCACACCGTGCCCAAATAAAGCAGATGCCTAGCTGTAGCCCATCAGGTGATTTCTCTACTTTGCTTCTGTGTAAAGGCTATAAAAGGTTGCTTCTCAAACTGCTCAGTGGAGCTCTCTAAACCTCTTCTGCTTCTGAGTGCTGCCTGATTCATGAATTTTTCTTTGCTCAAATAAACTCTGTTAAATTTAATTTCTCTAAATTTGTTATTTTAACAGCTACCTAGAGATTAGGTACATTTGAGAAACTGAGGCCTTCTAGCAGATATATATCACATGATAAGTAACTCTTCATTTATATGTCTGTGAGATACTTCAGGGGAGAGACCAGGTTTTTTTCACCTTTGAATCCCTAACATTAAGGATGATGCCTGGTACCTAGTTGAAGTACCATGAATATATATATCCTTCAGTGAGTGAAGATGTTTTATGATGATATAGTGCTTTACAGTTCATTTCCCATCCAAAACCTGCCAATATATTTTAATTAGCCTTCATCTGGTTTATCTCAGCCTCTGTTATCAACTGCAAAATAACAATAATTAGGACCTTTTATGTAAAAGGACAAATAAAAGTATGCCACAAATATTGAAAAAATAGCCAAGAATACTATTCCCCTTGCCCGAGAAATATCAAAAGCTGAATAACTTATTCTCCCAAAGTAGAAAAACCAATTAAAACATCAAAACTACTTTTTTTTTCAAAGAAAAAGAGATGTACTAGATAAGCAGGAGTCCCATAGAAATCCTATTTGTTTTTCAAATTTCAGTTTGATTTCAGGCTCTGCACATTTCTTGCTTCTGCAAGCATTACGAAGTCAATTCCTCCAAACATAATCTGCAGCCGTAGGCACTGTGCCAAGTAATTTAAAGTGCTTTCCTAAGAAAAACTAACAACTTCTCTGTTTTCTTTTAAATGGTCTTACAGAAGTAAATTGTGTGTACAATTAATTCATCCCTGAATGTTTGCTATTAATTCAAAGAGCTGAGAACTTGGGTATTCCCACTGAAGCTCAGAAAATACAGAAGACTGACTCAGGTTGCTTTTGCTGACTTACCTTTATTCTTCTAAATGTGGATTACGAATTAAACTGATGTAAATGTAAGGATGGTTTCACATGCTAACTTTTCCAGAGCTAGTGCATATTCTAATCTGAAGCCATAATTGCTATATCAATATGTGCATGTTTCTGGAAGACACTTCAGGAATTTTTCAAAAGCTCTGAACAAAATATGCATCATTATCTACTGCATCCTAAAAATCAGGCATTTCTTCAACATTTTTGGCTTTTTCAGCTTGCACCTTTGTAAAAATTTGTCCTATTATAGTAGCATCTTGTACTTTGTGGATGATCCTTGATAAGACTTAGCTAAATAAATTAATAGATATATTTTTATAATATCTTTTTTAAGGTTAAAAGATTCTAGAATATTTATATTTAACCATGAGGGGTAATAAGACGTAGACTGTGAAGATAGTAGATTGGGTTCCACAACATTACTAGAGTTGGATAAGGGTTTTTCTATCTAATTCTAAGTTCTCATCTACTTCTGAGGGTCTATGTGTTATTCAAGAACACAGAGAACAGCACACAGGTGATGGTGTCAAAAATGGAACCAGAATATTTTACTTTGCCCCTGAATTATTGGCTGCATTTCAAGATACAGTGGCTTGGAGAGGTATTTCCCATTGGAAAAATAAATAATATCTGAAATGAATTACTGAGTCCTCATGAAGAACTGACAGGTGCCTAATGGATTTATAATGTAGACAATCACCATAGACATAGTTTATGGTGAAAGTACAACACAAAGTAAGTTCTAGTTATTATTTGTTTCTACGCATGGATTCATTCATTCATGGAGTAGTTTTATATACCTACTAAGAACTAGGTAAAGCACAGCTTGAGCTTATGACTTGTTTTCAAACAGGTATCAATTTGCTTGTTTGCAGATTTTATTTCCATGTTTATGTATTCATCCAATAATCCTGAGCTCCTGCTAGCCAGATACTGTACTAACTGTTAGGAATATAGCAGTGCACAAAATAAACACAATTCCACTAATTGCGCTTACAGTGTAGAGGGTGATACAGTAATTTAGTTTGAAAATTACATAAATAAATGTACAATTATAAATTACTTGAGTCTTATGAAAAATAGAAAGAAAATATATAATAGGGGGCCTGATTTTCTGTTTTAGAGAGCTTCTCTGAAGACGTGCAAATTAAACTTGGATCTAAGATGACCAGAAGTTAATCAGGCAAAGTGTAAAAAGAGCTTTCCAATTCCAGGGAAAAGCACATGTGAAACGCTTGAGACTAGAAGAGATTTAGTGCATTTTGTGAATAAAAAGAAGGCCAACATGAATATGTGGTCAGCAAAGGGAAGAGTGAAATGAGGTATCCAAGAGGCAGGCAGGGGCTAGGTCATGCAGAGCCTGGATGCTATGTTAATGACTTCGCATTGCATCCTAATGCAAAAGGAGATCTGATCTGTATTTTTTACAGATCACTTTGGTTGCATTGAGAAGAAGCATGGAGGTCAACAGTGGAAATGGTGAGACCAATTAAGAAGCTATTATAGGTGGGAGATGATGGGGGCTTGGATTAAAGTGGTGGAAATAGAAGTAAAGGAAAGTGAATAAATCTGAGATATTTTGGAGATAGAATCAACAGGACTTGAAGATGAATTGAATGGCGGATGTGAGGGAAAACCAAGTAGTAAGGATGACTCTCAAGTTTTTGGCTTGAACAATGCGGTAGACAGGTGTGCCATTTACTAAGTTGAGGAAGTATGGAGGAGGAGCAAAGTGGGGTGAAATTAAGATTTTTGGTATCAATGCACTGGTAGTGACAAGGCCAGTAAAATAGCTGTCTGTGTGTTTTTGTGGTGTATGACCATTTTTCTACAAAGATAAGATAAAGAATAAGGTAATGGAAAAAGAAAAAAAGAAGGAGAAAGAAGGGGACCAAATTAGAATAAATCGAAAATAGAATTCCCAAAAGGGGAATGGTGGATGGGGGTTGGGGCCTGGTGCATATCAGAATTAGGGTGTGTAATTTGAAAAAAAAAATTCAACATTGTACTATAATGTTTTTATGTGAAAAATGAATGACTATGGTATTCATGATACAGATGACAGAAAGCAAGCTGAAAAGAATCATATCTGGCAGGTGCACACAGAGGTAAACTCTTATCAGCTACCTATTGGTGAATTTTTCGGGAGGGATTCTTCAAAATCCCCATTGGAGTGGAAGGAAACCAATGTAACTTTTACATTAATAAAAAAGGAACACAGGATAAAAAGAAGAAAAAAAAATTTACTGACACAGAGCCAGAAGAAGGGAAGGAATATGAGAAGTCGGGATGAAGATAGAGAAAGGATAGAAAAAGAGAAATGGGTGGAGATTTTTTTCCAGTGAGCAAAAACAGCTAATGGTCTGCCAGGTCAGTCATTTTCTGGGTTTGAATCCCAGCTGTCACTTACTAGTGGATGATCTTGGACAAGTCAGGCAACTTATCAAGTCTCGATTTCTTCATTTGTAAAACAAAGATAATGATAACATCTACCTCATAAAGTTATTGTGAGGATTAAAAGAAATAATTCATAAGAAGTATTTAGCAAAATGCCTGGCACAGAAGAGCTCAATAAATGTTAGCTATCCTTATGTAGCTGACTGTAGGTACATAATTATTAGCAAGTCATTACAGGTATGTGGCTCTTCTCACTTCCTTAGGGCTATGGTGACTTTGACCTTTCAGCTTTAAAATGGCATAGTTCACTGTATCAACAAATAGTTTTAATGATTTGTTAAAAATATAGGTGGACTTAATGAATATTTATAAAGTATTCTGAAATATTAACTAGACTTTAACTATTGCAAATTAATAAAAATGCCCTAGCTGATTTACATAGTCAAAAATGTGTTTTCTCATTTATTTCTGGAAATGTTAAATGTAATTTAAAATTTGTTATTTAACTCTCCTAGAGAGAACAGTAATTGACTTCTAAACTTATTCTTTCAAAATTTCAAAAAATAAAGATGATATTCTTAGCAGACCCTCTTGATATATCCATCTTCACTCTGAATCATTCTAAAGTCTGTATTTTTTCAGCTCTAACAATATTATGACGATATTCCTGTCTGAAAACATAACTATATAGACACCCCATTCTGTGTAGGAACATTACAATTGGGATCTCTGTTTAGACTGAATTGGAACTACCTTGTGGAACGCTGAATTCTATTTTTCTTGTGTTCCTCTCTGTCCAACTCAGGCTACTATGAAAAGATGAGGTCTTTTTTGTTATTTATCATATATAGGCTTTGGAATACTAACACAGAATTGTGTCCAACTTTCAGACTTAGAATAATTTCTTTACAAAGTTGTTGAAAGACTCAAAACATTCTAAGGTCAAACTTGGACTCTACATTTATTGGCAAGATCATACTGAGGGCAATACCTTTAACCTCTCTGAACCTCTATTTCTTTAAATAGGCTGGGAGCAGTTAAATAAGAGAATATATATATGTACATACATAGCATGATAACACAATATAAACATTAATTTTATGTTCCGTGTGGTGAGATGGAACCAACTATTCCTGTAGTTTTGGACAAGTTACTTAATACCTTAAAGATTCAGTTAAATGGTGATATTAATCTAATAATTTAGTTAAAATATTAAATGATAATAGTACATATTTCTTAGGCCATGTTATGCCTGAAGCATAGTAAGCATTTATTAAATATTATTTAAAAATATTCAACAAATGTTCTCTTTCATCCTTCTGTATGAGTGAAATGGTGTTAAGTTCCAAAATTAATTCTTCCGGAAAAATATAATGAATGCCTTATTAAAATGTATAGGAACCAGGAACATGTGGAGCATCATGTGGTCAATGTCTAAGTACTCTGTGATCACTCCAGAGAATAAAACAAAACAAAAAGGCAACGTTCTTAATTTCTCCCATTGCACCAAGGGAACAGCAGAACATCTCTCCACTTTGGGGAAGATGTTTAGTGCAAGAGAAGTGAGCAGAGGCGGATTCTACCCATTTATCCTTGTGGAAGCACATGCAGTTCGAGAAGATGAAGTGAGGAAGCGCATGCAGTACCTGGTCATCTCAGAGTCAGGTAGCAGGCCTAGGTGGTAGTGGGAATAGGGAGCTGAGAGGAGGAAGCTTTTGTCACACTCAACAGGGGAATAGTGCCTGGGAGAAGCAGGCTTATCACATAGTTTGTTCACAGTGCTGTAAACAGGTTCCGGAGGCCTGGTGATACAAGAGGAAGAGAAAGATATGCATGGTTAGTACATACAAGGAACACCTGTACAACCAGTAGCATTTCACCATATGTAAAAGTAAAAACAATACCATTTTTCTTGATTTGTTATTAAAAGAAACCCAATTTTCCACTTGTAACTTTTCTTATAATAAAGACTTTATTCCTCAGACTCTTTTGTGGGTAAAAGTGACCCCATGAAAATGTTCAGTCCAATGTGATGTGAGTGCTCTGAAGTATTTGGTGAACTGGAATAGCTGCTTATAAGGAAGCTCGTTTAGCCAGAATTCTTGAAATTTTATTCTCTCCCATTTCCTCCCTTTACTCGCCTGGAACCCAGACATGATGGGTGGAGCTTCACCGGTCCTCTTAGACCATGAAGCAAACTTGAGGATAAAGCCAAAAAATACACACAGTGGAATATAAAGATAGAACCTGTGTCACTGATAATATGGAGTGGCACTATACCAACTCTGGACTAGCTACCTTTGAATTCCTTCTATGTGGATAAAGATAAACTGTGTTGTTCAAGCTAGGATCATTTTTTTTCTTATATAAATAGGACCTAATATTAACAGATATACTCTACAAAATTTAAGACTGCACATCTAATACAAAGAAATAGTATAAATAGGGCCTACTACAAATGCTAATGTATTTAATTATGTTTGGAGTCCATCTAATACCTTCTGTATACACAGGAAATGTAAAGAATGTTATTTTCTTTCCATATAATTTGGTCCTATGACTATTTGGAGAAATTTCTGCATCTTAATTTGAAAATATTATTATACACAAAATGGTAGCTGATCTAAACTGCCAGCACAGAACCTTAGAAGAAAGGATTCAATGACTTCTTTTAGATCATAAAACATTCTCATGATAATGTCATTTCGGTAACATTGTTGTTTCTGCCTGAGAGGGCTGATCCAATTTTCTCAGTCTGATGTTGACTCTACAGACTAAGAAAATGATGTTTCCAATTTTCTCCTAGTCCTTGTACCTCAGTAGCACCATATTCTGAGTCACATTTTCACAATCAAAGCTGGCTAATGGAGATCTTTTAAAAATTCATGGTTATATTGTATTTAACTGAATTCTTTATTTAGTTTCTCTTTGAAAATATTTTACTTTCTGAAAATTACAATAAATTCAAGCCAATGAAAATGAGATCCTGTATTTTGTCCAGGGTTGAACTCTTGAAACTTTTATTTGAATCTTTTTGGAACCATTTTGTGAATATAATATTATCATTTGATTCACATATTTAATAGATTTGGTGTTTGGAGCAGGCTCTAATACCTTGGATTTTAGAAGAAAGCTCTTATTTCTTTGCTTTCAGTCACCTTCAGGATGATTTCATAGTGGACTGATACTTGCTAAGCTTAATTCTTCACCGTTCAAAGTCTTATCAACACAGAGAAACAGTTACTGATATCGCAGGTTCATTTTACCTTTGTTTCACCTTCTATTTCTTCCCTATTTATTTACTTGTTATTTTGTACATTCACTGGCTAAAGAATAGACATATCAAATCTAGTTTCTTTTGTTGATTGTGAGAACACTTAATATCTCAGAAGATGAGTACATGAAAAGATACCAAAACATAACAAACCACTTGACAAATTTGACAAAGCCTTCTTGCAATATTGACAAAGTTCTCTTGCAGTCAAACAACAACATTAAAAATATCAGTGAAAATCTCCTTTCAAGTGGCATAAAAATGGGGTTCACATTTGAAGATTTTTTTTTTTTTAGACGGAGTCTCACTCTGTCACCCAGGCTGGAGTGCAGTGGCGTGATCGCGGCTCACTGCAAACTCCGCCTCCTGGGTTCACGCCATTCTCCTGCCTCAGCCTCCCGAGTAGCTGGGACTACAGGCACCTGCCACTGGGCCCGGCTAATTTTTTTTGTATTTTTAGTAGAGATGGGGTTTCACTGCATTAGCTAGGATGGTCTTGATCTCCCGACCTCATGATCTGCCTGCCTCTGCCTCCCAAACTGCTGGGATTATAGGCGTGAGCCACCGCGCCCAGCATATCTAATGGTTTTATTACAGTGCTAGGATTCTGTCATATATTCTATCATATAGTATGTATATTATGTACTAGAGTACAGTACAGTATACAGAAAGTACAACATAGGCTACAATCTGAACACAGAAATGGCACATAGTAGGTATTTGGTAAATGTTTCTTGGAATGAATAGATAATTTCTTTTTTCTTTTTTCTTTTTTTTTTTTTTTTTTTTTTACCATTCTTTGCTGAGGGAAATTTTTAAAAACCTTCTGGTTCTTTCAAGGGAGCCATGAGTTACTCTAAATTTTTCAGGCCATTATAAATTCTCACAGATTATACCAGAAGAACCAGAATCCCAATGTTATCACGAACTGAGTGGCATTAAGTACTTAATTAAAGCATGTGTGCATGGTTCATCTGCCCTCAAAGGGATAGGTTTCTTGTGCGTTTGAGTTTAGCCACTGAAATGCCTGCCCATAGTTCCTGTGAGAGTCGCTCCAATGGGCACAGTGGGCTCCTCACAGACTTCTCGGCCCTGGGTTCCAGAAGGCCTAATACTGAGAGCCAGCATTCTTAGTCTTTCCCTGCAGTTATATTCTGTGTGACCTCTCCCCATTAGACAAACAAGAAATGCCATTTTATAAACCATCACTGGAATGTGGGTGGCAGAACAGATGCCACTATCACTTCCCATTTAGTTGGTAAGGAAATGCCAAGGGGAAATGACTTTTGGCAGCGTGAATCAGCCAGTCATAATTGAAAGGGCCTGCTTATCCTATTATAAACTGCCAGAATGGCCTAGGTCAGAAGGTAGTGAATATGAAAATCCAACTCAAGAGGCCTATCTGTGGATGCCCGCAGAGGGAGGGAAAAGTATTTGAAGATATTGGTACAATCTCTAAGTGAATGTATAAACAAATCATTTATCTTGCTGTCCATTTATAAAGAGCCATAGATAATGACCTTATAGCTCATCTGCTGAGCCATCAGCATTTATTTGCACATCTATGGGTTTATAATTGCAGGTTCTTATAGCATATAATTAGCACACCCTGGCCCTTGGTGATCTCTCTTTTCTCTGAACTCCGTTAGCACTTGCTATTTGTTCTATTTCCTTGTCATTTTTAATTGCTAATCCACAATACTGGTGTATGTTGGAGGGAGGTGCTTCATCTATACCTTTTTCTTAGGAAAACTACCTTGCCTATAACTGCTCCTTCCCATTTGGACCACTTGCCACTATCAAATTCAGTTTCCTCCCTAAACAAAGCAGTTTAGACCATTGGATTAGGATTGGGCCCCTCACCTTGCAAGCATGATCTGTATGGTGGGGCTCAAACAAAAGAAAGAAAGAAAAAAAAAAAGGCCTAGGCCATTTGGATTCTCCTACGGAAGGTGAATAATGTGAATAAAGGAGAAAAAATTATCAGTTAACAGAAAAAGGAAAAGATGCAAACACAGAGAAGGTAGCCGTAGCTGTGTCCACTAATTATAGAGCACAGGAGTGAAGCTCTATCAAATTTTGTTGCTAAAATGTCTAGAGGTTCCTTGAGTCCAGAATAACTGTCTGGGTTCATTCTTACAGCGGGGTTACGAGAGCTCATGCTATTGAATTTCTTTGATGATTCCCATATGACATTAGTTGTCAATCAACTACCCATCTCCCACCCTGTTCCCTTATTGGAAGTTAGATCTGATCTCATGTTTGCAATCAGTACAGTGAAAATAAAACAGGCACCTTGTTTATTTTCACATCTCTTTCACATCACCTCAACTAGACTATGCCTCCCAAAGCCAACAGACAAAACCTTGGGCCTCTATGTAATTACATAGTACCTGAGATTAATACCAGACTGACTCTATCTTTAAAAGTTTGATATTTTGTTCATTATAAATTCTTTTGCATTAATTTTATTTTCTAAAATATTTCATCAAAGTATTTTTGTCTTAATTGCTGTTTCTTGGTGTCCCCTTAAATTTTGCACCCTACGTGAGTACCTCACCCACCTCACTATAGTCCCTGCCCTGTATCAGAGATAATAAATGTTTAAGACAGTGATAATAATGACTGTGATTGTAAATAGTCTTCATCTGTGTAGCACCTAAAGCTACAAGGTCAAAGGAATATGACTCTCTTCTCTTAGAGGTAACAATGAGAGTGACTTACACTTTATTGAGTTTTCTAACTCCCTACCAAAGAGCTCTCAAAGCCTTCAGGCTGTCTCAGGCAGGGACCTCACCTCATTGCACTGTCTTTATTAATTCACAATGCTCTCTCCTTCTCTAGAATATTAGACCCTGGAGGATCAGGACCAAATCTCATGTGTCTTTGTTTCCCCATTACTTTCCTGAATGCAAGAATGTATTACTGAAGTACTGTCATAGAAAATGAAAGGAACTGTGAAATGAAAAGTGATCAGTACCTTTTATTCTCTTTTCCTGAGCCAGAACTAAAAGGGGACACCTAAAATTACAAAAAGATGGATTTGGGTCATATATGTATATGATTTTGAGCATAAATTTCTTCATCATATAGACTGATATGGCTAAATCTGCAGAACTTTCAGATTCTCCAAAGGTTATCCTGCTATGGTTTTCTTGGGTTGCCCTAATGGGAGGGGGGCATCCAACCGCATGCCCTGTATTTGCAGAATATAGAACCAAACTGCATTAATTATAGCAGCTGGGACGTCAAGGGCTCAGATGACTAAGTATCTAATATATTGCCAGACATCATTTGAAGAAAAAGGACTGTAACTTTAAAAGGGTGACTCATGCTCCTCTTTATAAATAATACACTGTTTATTCGGCCAAGGATTTGGAAAAGTATAAGAGGATTGAATTCCAGTCCTGGGCTAATAGCTCTTAAGGGTGGGATTTTGGGAAGCCCTAAAAGTAATTAGGGGATAAAAGAGAATTAGTATCAGGTTGTGAACTATGTGGCTCAACATGTGAAATGACATTATAAAAATGGTTAAGAAAGAGGCTGACTTCTCTTATACTGAACTTTAAGGAGAAAAGTATTAGTCACTTGATTAAGATGTTACATAGGCCTTAAAGTATGATATAGAGACATCTGGGGAGGGATTGAGCTAGGTGATTTGTAAGAACCTATTCGCTCCCCTATTTCCAAGCACCATTGAATTGGGCACTGAAGAATTTCCACGGGGGCAGTTGGAGTAGATACCTATTTGCGCCACGCTTACTTAACTCTTCCAAATCTTAGCTTTCTCATTTATAGACCTAAAATAATATTTAAAAAGACTTTTCTGTATACCAGAAAAATTATAAATTGCAAAATTATGCACAGACCTAAATTATTATGAGCACCATGTTAAGTACAAGCAAACCAAACTAGGTTTAGATCTGGCTCTTCCAAATTCTACCTTGTATGACCTTCTGCTATTTCTTAACACCCTTACCTGGAAAGTGGGAATAGTAATATCAACCTGAAGATGATTGTGAGAAATAGGAAGAATGTGCATAAAGCACTTAATTCAGTCCGTGGCACTTACTCAGAGCTCACCAAAAAGGAGACATTATTATTATCTTGATTATCACTCTTACACGCTCGAGCTCACAAGGATGCATAACCTCAGAAAATGTTGGTCCCCTTTGTGAGAATTCCTACAAATAATATTCTTCACCCACTCACTCAGAATCAGTCAGTTCACACAACAGCACTTTCATGTAATGTGAATTCTCTACAAGAGTGTTGAACAAAGGAAGTAACAATCGATGGCTTTTAGTCTCGCAAAAGGTACTGCACAGGTGCTTTCTAAAGACTCACTTTTGCTCTGTATATTTAAAAGGTAATTGATCCTCTTTAATAGCCCTGGAGGTTGATGATCACTTTCTCTGAACTTCTCAATTATTTTCACTGCCCCTAACAATACAGCAGCCCCAACTCTAATGCCCAATTTGTACCTGGATCTTTATAATGGTTTGCTTTCCCGTATGGTTCACAGCTGTGGTGTCACATCAGATTGTTGGGTCATAAGTAATTTGTTATTAATAATAGTTTAGGTACCACAGTCTGCAAATACTTACTATTTAAAAGTAGAAATTAGAATTGGTTCACTATTTTGTCTATGTAAACATCACTCTCAGTTATATTTTGCTGTGTTTATTGAGGAGTTTATTGGAAGATTGAGGAGAGAAAGGGCAGAGTAAGAGCTGCATCATTTAAAGTTGTTTTGAATATTAAGATGTTTTATTTCCTTAAAAAATGTTTGGGTTTCAACAAAATTAGGTTCTCTCATGGCAGTGGGTTGTAAATGGGTTATGGAGTGTTTCATTGGAATAAGAAGTTGAATATTAATGACCTTGACAATGGTGATTGTAACAAAAAGGAGAGGGATCTCTGTTTTTGGTATTGGGTGAGGGTGTCCAGTTATAGTAGTATTTTTGTGGCTTTCTGAAAGATGTTTAAACAAATATTGTCTAAGAGTCACAGGGTCAATATTATGGCCAGATCAAGGCCTTTGAGACATGGATTTGAATTATTTGAGGAAGGTTCAATATGTCCTATACTAGTGTTTAAACTCTTACACTTTTGCAACCCTGCTTTTAAAGACTTCGTATGATTTTTAAAAATTTTTTAATTGAACTCATAGGATAAATATAGATCTACAAAATGTCAGGTTAATAGTTACTAAGAATCATGATGGAAAAAAAATTAAGCATGAAATAAATAGGAGAAATCACATAAAACATGAGAGATTTGACTACATAAAAATTTGAAACCGGCCAGGCGCGGTGGCTCACGCCTGTAATCCCAGCACTTTGGGAGGCCGAGGCGGGCGGATCACGAGTTCAGGAGATCGAGACCATCCTGGCTAACATGGTGAAATCTAGTCTCTACTAAAAATATAAAAAATTAGCCAGGCTTGGTGGCGGGTGCCTGTAGTCCCAGCTACTCGGGGAGGCTGAGGCAGGAGAATGGCCTGAACCTGGAAGGCGGAGTTTGCAGTGAGCCGAGATCATGCCACTGCACTCCAGCCTGGGCGACAGAGTGAGACTCTGTCTCAAAAAAAAAAAAAAAAAAAAAAAAAAAAAAAAAAAAAAAATGAAACCACTGAAGCAAGAACTCATAAACAAGCAATAAGCTGGGGAAAACATTTGCTCAAATATATTTAACAATATTTTAAAGATGCTCCTACAACTCAATAAGAAATGCAATAACATTTTAGTAGAAAACAAAGACAATTAGTATCCAATTACAAGAGAAAATACATGACAAATACACGCACACATATAAATATTTAACCTCACTAGGAATAAAAATAACACAAATTAAATGATACATCCCTTTTACCTATTTTTAAAAAAAGGATCTTGAAATTGACAAATCACAATTTAGTTTTGGTATGTTGAAATAGACACTATATTGCTGGTGCTATGGAGTGTAAAACCGCCTTAAAACATTTCAAGAAAGCAATTTGGCAATATATTTCAGGAGTTTTAGAAGTAATCCTGTCTTTTGGTTCAGCAATTCTACTCTAGTATGTTATCTGAAGAAGAAAATAAAAAATATGTACAAAGGTTTCTATAGAAGGAAAGTCATTGTGGTTTGTTATAACAGCAAAACAGAATAAAACAAAACAATCAAAATGTCCAGCAAGAGAAGGGTATGGAATACAAGATATATTCACATGATGGTTTATTGCTTAACCATTAAAGTTAATATTCATAAAACATTTTAATGAGACAGGAAAATGCTTTATTTTATAATGTTGAATAAAGTGGAATACAAAATTGTATATGGGGCTGTGGGGACAGCAGGAAGTGAAAACACCTAATTCTCTTACCATTTCAGAGAGATACTGAGTTAAGAATATATGAAAGTAGACACTGTGGAGAGTAGCAATTCTAGTGCAGGTTTGAAAGAGGGTGAAAGGGTGAAAGAGGGTGAAAAGGGAGAAAGAGAGTGAAAGGGGTGAAAGAGGGCTTTCTAGAAAGTGGTAACAGCACATGCAGATTTAAAGAGGAATCTGCAAACATGTTCCATTTAGGGAGTTTGTTAACGGTTTGAGTAGATGACAAAATTGAAAAGTTAGGCAGGTCTTGAGCATAATTTTAATATCCATAGTTGATAAGAAGTTATGGAAGATAGTATTCTTCCTACTAGTTGGAATTAAATGAGTACAATCATTTTGGCTATTCATTTGTACATTCATTCATTCCACAAATATTTACCAAAAACCTACTTTGTGGCAGGTATATAGTAAAACAATTTAAAAAATGGTCCCTTTGTTTGTTGAACAAACATTTTGTTTGTAAGGAAATCTGATTGCAGGAACAGAGACTTATTTAATTTACTTTACGTAACAAGACACATGTGCATAGAAACCCAGAAAAAGCTGTGTGATAAATATGGAAGAGTGAGATCTAAGGAGCTGGATCTTTACAGCTTTCCCTTCAAGATAAGGCTGTTTCTTTTGTGCTACTTGTTCCTTCTGTCTCAAATCACCACTTTGACCTCTAATTTATAAATGAGATACTTTCTACCTGATAGCTTCTTGCCCTCAGTTTCTGTTCTGTAATGACATCAGCTGGCATTAGACTCACAATGGATCATCGGGCCTCCTTTACATCATAAATCACTAGCTTCCCCTTTCACTGATCGTTGCCTTGGTTGGACTGCTTTTCAATTAAACATTCCTAACTGAGTATTTGTTGGACTTAGTACACCTTTTTGAGTAAACCACCTTATTGGTTACTTGTTAGCCTCTGGCCTGGCATCCTTTGGGCCAAGTACACTTCCTGTCTATTCAGCTCTCGCTAGCAGATGAGTGACCTGGTCTTTATGAGTTTGGTTTGCTTTTTCAGCAGACCTGTGGGCAGGGCACAATTGTTCAAGCTGGGTATCCCACTGGTATTTTCAGGTTTGTTCTGTTGAGTATTCTCCCCACATCTTCACATTCTTAGCCAGTACTATGAAACCACAGTGTAGAGAAAAAAAGCAAGGCCATTCCTTTTTGAGAAAAATTTGGAAATAACAAAAGAGAAAGGGAAGTGTGAGGAACATTACAAAGGCCCCCAAAGAGAAGGTCTGAAGCTTAATATCACCTACAATTTCTTTCTTTTTATCATGGTGTTAAAATATAATATTACAGAATAAATACTCTACCTCTAAAATAATTCTTTTCTTTCCTCAGAGGTTCGAGGATGATTGACATTGTTAACACCTAAAGTTGCCAAATCTGATAAAGCTTTGCGTTTTAAAATTCACATCCCCACAAGAATTTCTGAATATATTTAGCAAAATCACATTTTCTAAAGTAGAATTCAAAACGTTTATTCATCTATATACTTCTGTAGGCCAATTTTCCATTACTAAGACAAACTCTACTGGGGGGAAGTCTCTTATACCTTTAACTGAATAGATGCTACGATTGAATATAACAGCATCTTCCTAGAAGGCAAAATAATGTTCAGATATAATTCTCTACTTGTGAACAGGAAGGATAAGGTGGCTTTAATTGAATCACTTAAATGGATTTCTTTCACATTCCTTGGAAGAGGTACATTTCCCTCTGTTTCATGCGGCTGTTTCCATTTAGTCTTCTGTGCCTGTTACTGTAAACAGGTTATGAAGATTGTTTGGTGGCCATGAGGGAAGGATAAGACATGCATAAGAACAGAGAGTGTTGTAGCACTGCCTTGCTCTCTTTAGAGAAGGCTCTTTGCTAAGAAGCACCTTTACTAGGATTTCAGACCAAGACAAAGACGAGGTCATAAATCCCCTTGAGTTGATGGTTCACATCCTACTAAAATTTACATATATTGGTCCTTTCTTCCACCCCTAAACATTAGAAAGTCCCTGGTTTCTATCAGGGTCTAACTCCTACTTTCTCCATAAAGTCTTTTGAGTACACCTGATTGTAGATTTTTCTCTCTTCTTAACTCCCATACAGTATTTCTTCATGATTGCCACTTACTTTTGTACTTTGATGTATTTTAAATAATAATAACAACTCACATATATCTTGAGAACTTACTATAAGGCTGGCCCTGTGCTACATATGCTTTATATATCCGATGTTATTAATCCTCCCATGAAACCTAAGACATATGCAATACTATTATCTGCAAAGGTTGGCATTAACTTGCCCCTCCTCACATACCTGACTTGTGAGTGGTAGGGCTGGGCTTTGAAACCATATTGTCTGGGTTCAAACCACTAAGTGTTTTGTTGTCATTGTTTTAAACACTTTCTGTAGCATATACTTGCCCTCAGTGATCCGATTATATTTCTTGGTCATAATAGCAATTACAGCTCCTATTTTAAAGGCAATAGAAAATAGGACAGAGAAAACAAACTGTGAGTCTGACTATCTAGATTCAAGTCCGGCCCTATTCCTTTAAGACATGTGATCTTGGGCAGGTTGTTTACTTCTATGCCTTAGTTTCCTCCCCTAACCCAGGAATAGTGCTTGGCTCTTAGGGCCTTATGAGTATTAGATGAAATGATGCATGAATAGCACAGCACTTGGAAGACAATCAGTAAATGTTTTGACTACTATAGATATTTAAATAGGAAACCTGGCTGTAGGCCATCTGGTTTATACATCTCTCTCTTGTCATGTCTGTGGATGTGAATTCATTCATGAGAGATGATTTCCTCTTATGAGGACAAAACCATGTTTCTGGCCATGTCTAGGGTTGCAAGATTTAGCTAATAAAAATATAGGATGCCCCAGTTACATTTCTATTTTGGAAACATAACAAATAATTTTTTAGTATAAATATGTGAATATTACATGAGGCACACTTATACTGAAACTTATTCATTGTTGATTATTATTTAAATTCAAATTTAACTGGGCATCCTTATTTGGCAATCCGCCAGCCCCATCACCTTGCAAACTCCCCTGCATTGCTAGTAAGCTGCCTTCCAGCATATACATTTACTCTGTAATAAAATTTACTTGTTTACTCTGACTTTCCCTTTAGTTTGCTATGTTCTTTTATTTATTTTTAAAATTTATTTATTTAATTAATTATTATTATTTTTTTTGAGACAGAGTCTTGCTCTGTCACTCAGGCTGGCTGGAGTGCAGGGTCGCAATCTCAGCTCACTGCAACCTCCGCCTCCTGGGTTCAAGTGATTCTCCCATCTCAGCCTCTCAAGAAGCTGAGATTACAGGCGTGTGCCACCATGCCTGGCTAATTTTTGTATTTTTAGTAGAGACACAGTTTCGCCATGTTGGCCAGTCTCATTTTGAACTCTTGACCTCAGGTGATCCACTGGCCTCAGCCTCCCAAAGTGCTGGGATGACAGGTGTGAGCCACCACACCCGGTCTGCTATGTGCTTTTAAATCAACATATGTGCTTAATTTTGTATTTTCAGTGCTCATTAAGATGTCTCTATTTATATCTATCCCCATAAACACATCTATACTCAAATCTATACATAAGCATGCAGATAGATAATTTTAAAATAAAAGTTGCTCATATTATACATATTACGCCACTGCTTTTATTTTTAAAATTTCACATTGGATATTAGACGTTTTTCTGTGTCAGTACACATGTCACTGGCTACCTTTTCTTAAATGGCTGCAAAAACACTCTCCACACACTGGTGGTGGTAGTATAAACTGCTGAACCTACAGTTCAGAATTGTTACTTCCAGAAATCTGTTCTACAAAACTGAGTACAATAGGTGTTCACAGAATTGTCACTGTCACAGCATTTGTAGAAACAAACCACTGGAAAAAATATTTATGTTCATTAGTGTTGAATATAGTTTTAATGTAGTCATTAAAAACATTCCTGTGTAAGTAAATTTGATGACATATAAAGACAGCCACAAGATATTATTAAGTGAAAAAAATTCATTAACATTGAATATAGTTTTAATGTAGGCATTAAAAACTTTCCTATGTAAGTAAATTTGATGACATATAAAGATAGACACACCATATTATTAAGTGAAAAAATCTGGTTAAAATAATATATATACAGTTTGATTCAGTTTTTGTGAATAATAAAAAATATTAAGTATGATCCCAATTTTACTTAGTAGAGAATGAGATTAAAAGGAGTCTAGAAACATATGCCAGGGAATTTGTTCAATATCATTTATGAATAATATACCTATGTAAAATTTTTATTTTCTCCCACTATTTCATGTTTTCTAAATGACATTAAGAATTATTAATGATATAAGCTGAGCAATAGTTATAAATCTGTATATATAGTTTTGATGCCAATTTTGTAAGAGGCATATCTGTACATCTGTAGGTTAATATGGAAAAGTTACCAACATGTTAATAGTGCTTTATCTGAATGGCGGGATTATGGGTACTTTTGATTTCCTTAAATATATTTTTTTGTATTTTAAATTTATTTTTTTAAAATATTTTTTGTACCCCGTAAGGGGATAGATCTTGAATGTTATCACCACATACACAAAAAAGGTAACTATGTGAGGTAATGAATATGTTAATTAGCTTGGTAGCGGTAATCATTTCACAATGTGATATAGTTTGATTGTGTCCCCAACCGAATCTCATCTTGAATTCCCATGTGTGGTGGGAGGGACCCTGTGGGAGGTAACTGAATCATGGGGGAAGGTCTTTTCCATGCTGTTCTCATGATGGTGAATAAGTCTCAAGAGATCTGAAAATTTTATAAGGGGGAGTTTCCCTGCACAAGTTCTCTCTCTTTGCCTGCTGCCATCCTTGCCTTCTGCCATGATTGTGAGGCTTCCCCAGCCATGTGGAACTGTAAGTCCATTAAACTTCTTTCTTTTGTAAATTGCCCAGTCTTAGGTATGTATTTACCAGCAGTATGAAAACGGACTAATACACAGTGTATACCTAACAAAACATCAAGTTGTACACCTTAAATATATAAAAATTTGTCAATTATACCTCAATAAAGCTGGAGGAAAAAACTATTTTTTCTTTTAAATCCAGGGGAGGACTGTTAGGGATATGTATTGGGTACTTTTCAATTCAGCCCCAAAGATCTACACATTCTTAACCCAGAAACAGAAAATACATATTTTTTCAAATTAGTACTGCTTCTTTATTAATGAGCAACTTTTATTTCTATGTAGTGCCTAGGTACTAACTAACATGGCATTATGAGAATAGCGAAAGCTCATTATAAATAACTGGTTATGACTAACAAGATGGCTTAACTGGTATCACCATATTTGCTATTTAAATTTGTCAATCTCAAATGTCTTCAGTTATGCAAATATATTCTGTTACTAACAAGATTCTACTTAAAGTTTAGTCTACTTCGGGGAAATTATGTGCTAGCTACAGCCATTTTATAGAAAAGACGACACAAAATTAAAGCAAATTTACAGCAAGTGTAGTCTTTTTTTACTGGTGCATCTATTCACTCAACATATTTACTGCCCTTAGAAAACACACTGGGAGGCTATGAACATGGTGGAAAGAGCACAAGGTTTTGGGCTAGAAGATCTGGGTTCAAATACTGTTCTTCCACCTATCTGTGTGACTACAGGGAAGCATCTCTATTGCCTGAATCTTGGCTGCCTTATCTGGAAATGGCTTTTTAAGATCTACCTTATAGGACTGCTACAGGATTAAATGAGATAATATACGCAAAGCCTTCATAAATCACCTGCCATGTGGTACATACTCAGGAAACAACTATATTTATGTACCAGATACTAACCTAGGTGATATGGAAGATAAAAATCTGCTCTTGACATAAATTCTTCCCTCAACCATTACTTCGTCTTGGAGATGTGTGTATGTATTGACAAAATAAAGCTAAAAATGACTAAGCATTATGGGAGGGAAATAGACACTCTTCCGCCACTGACAAAACACATTCTTAAGGCAACCATACATATGGCTTTCCCGTTTATGCTCTTTTAAACTCTCAGAAATCACCACTAAAGAATGTATTCATATAATCAAACACTGCCTGTTCCGCCAAAACCTTTTGAAAAGTAAATAAATAAATAAGAGCTGTTTTCTTGTACACAGTTGGCCAAAGTCTTTCATGCAGGTTGAGTAAGATCACAAATTAAACTGAGGGACAGGTGACTAGTCATGAAGCCCAACAAAGGCAGCATTAATTGCCTATTGTGAGGATCTAGACAAAACTGTGCTTTATTACCGATCCTGACTGGCCCAGTACAGCCAATGGAAGTCAGAGGTGCTGTTAAGTGAACTACTGGAATGAGGACACAGGGAATAACAGAAGTAGATGGAAGAGATTTTTTAAAAAGACTAGCAATAGAGCCAAACCTTCTGTCTATTATATCTAACCAATCCGGAATAGATTCAACAGATGAGAGAAGTTTTAGGACAATACATTCCAATCACAGCTTAGATAGACACCAGGCAACAAAACTGCTAGAGAGTTGTAATAAGAGCCAGGCACAGTGAAAAGTAATGGTCAAAATATCAAAGAGCCAATGGACTCCACAGAATCTTGAGGTCAGCCCAGAATATGTCCGTGCAGCAGGGTGGTATACAGAATACAGAATTTGGAGCAAAGTCACCCCATATTCTTCCCTTTTGTCTCCTTAAGAAATATTCTATAAAATCTATGTGATTTGCCTAAAATCTGGAATTGGGTTTTTTAGATGGTGAAGTAGAGGAGGGAAATGGTTGAATTCTAGATTATTACAAGAATGGAGGGTCCCCAAATTTCTCAGTCACTATATGGTCACAAATATCATCACTAATCTTTACAATGACAAACTTTCATGGTGGATATTACATATAGCTTTTGCATAATGGTGGCACATGGTGGTGCATGCCTATAATCCCAGCCACTCGGGAGGCTGAGGCTCGAGAATCGCTTGAACTCGGGAGGCAGAGGTGGTAGTGACCCAATATTTCATCATTGCACTACAGTCTGGGCAACAGAGGGAGACTGTCTCAAAAATAAATAAATACATAAATAAATGGGAGGGAGTAGGATACTTGAAATATTAATGTGTGTTTTGAGCTTCCTGTTTTTTCTTCCCAAGTGTGAAGCAGATAACCAGACCTTTATATTCCCTTGCCTCAGTAGAGATCTGTAATACAGGAAGAAAAGCAGAATTTTCCCAAAGACTTATCTCTTCCAGATTTTCGTTCCTCAAAAATCTGAGCTCCTAAACTGTTGATGCTCAGGGTGAGCTCTGAGAGAAAAGGCAGGCAAGATAGAGCCTATTATTATATATTTGGATTTAAAGAAAATAAAATAATGCTCTGTCAAAATGTATTTATAGAGTAAAGTGCATATCTGCTACAGGTGTTTTTAAATAGCTGACACCTTTAGTTATAAAATCTAAACACTGCTGTACAAATTCTGTTTGGTAACACTTGCTCAAGAGCAATGATTTTCTTTGCACATTATCACTAGTAGTCTCAGTGGTTTAGGGTCGTCGCTATTTTAATGAAAATTTACCCTATGAGAGAAATGCCTCTGTGTGTGTGTGTGTTTTCTAATGTGCTTTTACTTTTTACATTTTGCTTTTACTTCTGGTAACATGATTTGCCTTCTCTCTTTCCTTCTTTCCTTCTTTCCTTCTTTCCTCCCTTCCTCCCTCCCTCCCTTCCTTCCTTCCTTTGTTCCTTCCTTCCATTTCTCTCTCTTTCTTTCTCTCTCTCTTTCTTTTTTTTTTTTTTTTTTTTGACAGAGTCTCACTCTGTCGCCCAGGCTGGAGTGCAATGGCACAATCAAGGCTCACGGCAACCTCTGACTCCCAGGTTCTAGCAATTCTCCTGCCTCAGCCGCCCGAGTGGCTGGGATTACAGGTGCCCACCAACACTGCTGGCTAATTTCTGTATTTTTAGGAGAGATGTGGCTTCACCATGTTGGCCAGGCTGGTCGAACTCCTGACCTCAGGTAATCTACCCGTCTTGGACTCCCAAAGTGCTGGGATTATAGGCTCGAGCCACCACACCCAGCCAACTTCTGCTAATATGATTTTCTGAGGTCAAAGACACAATGAATTTAAGCCAGTGATTCCCAAATCTATCTGTGCATCAGAATCACCTGTGGATATTTTAGTTCTGTTTTTGACACTTATGTCGCACTTCCACCCTGAACATCCAGATTTGGTAGATCTGGCATGGGGCTAAGGACTCTGTTTTTTAAAGAGATTTCACAGGTGACTAATGGGCTATCAGATTTGAGAACTACAATTAGACCTGCTCTTTTTGAAAAAGGTCTGAAATAGTCACATTTTTGAATGACATTAACTCTTTTGGTACTATAGAATACAAATTATTGTGCTAACTTATTTTGACTTAATTATATTCCATGGATAAATGTTAATATTTGTAGAGTGTAAATATTAAGTTCTTTTTTCAAGGGAAGATAAAAAATAGTGACTTTCATTATTTCACTGCTGAATACACACACGTGCACACACACATAATGCTTTAAAAATTTTTGTAAGCAGAATTTAAACAAATATTTCTCTCTAACCTGCAGAAAACAATGGTTCTGGGGATAGCTCTACCTTGCTTTAGTCAGACAGACCACATTCTCACTGTGAGTGCCACAATCAGTTGCAACTCCTACATAGTTTCCCTTAGTTCTCATAAATTTAAATTCAGTATAATCTTATTAGAGCTACTGTCAACATTATATGGATTTAGATGTATACTCTGTATGAAACTTCGACAGTATATGATCCAAGCTAATATTATGCAGTGAAGCCATGGAATTAATGCCACTCCAAGGAACTGGAAAGCATCATGATAGATGTTGCTATGCCTATATTTAATTTCTGTGCTCATATAATGATGGTCTACAAAAATAACTGCTGCATTTACTTTTTAAAGTTTATGATGCCTGAATAGGAAATCTGAATATTTGGGGAATGCAAATATTTGTGATTACTCAACATTCTAGATTTTTTTAAAGTTTTGTAATGAATAATCAGTTTCTCTAACACATAGACTTTTCTTTTTGCATGACTTTTACAATTAGGCCTGGTTTTTGACAGATTCTTCTTAATTAACATCAATATATGTTTTTAAATGAAATTCAAATATAGAGAAAACATCACTGAATCGATATAAAGTCACAAAATCTATTCTTAATACAGGTATAAGTGTAGTGTAAATGTATGTTTTATTAGGCTAGCTGGAAGAGTATTTCCCCCGCATTCACTTCTTAACCTCACTCTACCACTCCCAGCTAGCTCAACTATCATCACAGCAGAAGCCAGTCCTATAATCACTATGGTATCCTGGACTAAAAGTCAACGTTAATAATAATAATGGCCACCCTGCATGTAGCTCATTTTGTGCCAGGCTCTGTTTGAAGTGTTTTACATGGATTAATTTGTTTAATCCTGATAATAACCCATGGCATAGGCAGGGATGGGGAAACTGAGGCACAAAGAAGTTACATAACTCATCCAGAGTCAAATAGCTAGTAAATGGTGAGCCCAGAGTCTTTTGAGTCTAACATCTGTTCTCTTAACCAAGATGTTATCCTCCTTCTGGCTTCTGGCTTCTGAGTTAGTCACTTTTTCTAACTGTCAAAGGTGAAATCATGGAATCTATCATCTCAGGTTCCAAATCTGTACAATAGATATAATGGCATCTCTCTGTCCATTTTGTATAAAGTCATAGGAATTAAAATGAGAAACAGGAAAGTATCTGTGCAGTACTAGATAGCTGTGACAGTTTACTAATACTATTATAAATTCAGAGCAAGGCTTCACAAAATTGGCTTTGAAATCTTTGACTATCACATTTATTTCAGCTATTTCGTTTTGCCTTCATCTCTTATCTCAAGGTGGAAAATGAGACTTTAGAAAAAGATTAAAGCAAAACAAAAAATAAAATCTCAGGTTCCAATGGATCAGTTGATAACATTCCCATTAGGAAGGAGTATACATGAGAAGGGACTCACATTGTTCTACTTCAAGGTCAATCCAATTTTTTTAAAGAAAACCTAGGATGTGGGTGGATATTTAAATGTTTACATGCAGTGAGACACCCTCACAACCACGCTAAGTTCTTTCAGCAAATGCTCATTAAGGCAGCCACATGGGGTCTGATGTAATGGCCAGAATGACAGGCATTAAGGACGGACTCCCCACCTGGCACTCCATGGAAGTTGATTGCTTTCCGGAACAGGTTGTGTTTCTGGGAGGAGGCAACCACATAAAACTTTAGTTCTACCTTTCCGAGTAAAAGAGAAACCAAGACTAGCTTGAAACAGAAAATTCTAGAAATCTTAAAGTTAATCATGCTACCTATGTAGTATTGGAAAAAAAAAAAAAGCCATACTTGAGTTGGTCTGATTCTTGATCTTGTTATATACCAACTGCATGTTAATAGCATAAAGATACGGATTTTAGAGCCCAACTGCCTATGTTTAGACACCAGCTTTGCTCATTACTAGCTATGTAGGCAAGTACTTAACTGCTCTGTGCCTAGATTTCATCTGTAAAATGGGAATAAAAATAGGATTTACCTCATGGAGTGATGAGAAGGTTAATGGGTTTATATACATAGAGTGTCTAACACATTGTTATGCTAGACAAATACTTATCTTTTTCACTAATCTTTCTTGCTTCTGCTTACTCATGCATAAAGTGAAAATAATAATACCAATCTCAAAAATTAATTGAGATATTTTATGGAAAATACTTAGCATAGACTGGCATATATATGGTAGAAATTCAATAAATGACAACAATTATTAACATTAATTCAAAATGAATTTTTACATTTTTTCTAATATTGTTGTCCCCATGGTCTCCAGTGTTGATTAGAAATAATTTACAAGAGAGTATGAAATATTCTTTTTCTCTAATGGGTTTAGAAGCACCGTAGAAACCAAGTAAACTAACTGAGATTGTAGATTAAATGTGATAATATATGAAAGGTATCCAGCATCAAGCAGATCTCAATAAATGGTGTTCCTTTCCCATAGCTCTTTAAGATTCAATACCATGTTGTATGTGATAACTACACAAATAGGTTTTAAATCTAATGATCTTTTCCCTTCCTTACCCCCATTTTCTTGGATTAATGTCTTTTTAGATTATCAACAATAAAAAATAAGAATTGTTGCTCCTATGAGGATGGGGAAGGAAGAAGCAATTTAACATATGTTAAATGCCAATTATTTGATTTCCATATGGTATCTCTATTTTTCAACACTACCCTGCCAACTAAGTTATTATCTCTTAGTTACAGGTAAAGAAACCAAGGGATAAATAGTCCAAAGTCATAGAACCATTTAATGGTAGAGCCTTTAATTAATCTTTAGCAAATTTCTAGGATAAAATGTAGTATTATTAACTATAGTCACCATGCTATATATTAGATTTGTAGCATTTACTCATCCTGCATAACTGAAACTTTGTATCTTTTGACTAATATCTTCATGTTTCCCCCTTGACATGTGCCTAGACTTATCCAGTTCCAAAAGTCATGCTATTTCCTTCCACTTACCTTCCTGCCTCTAAAGAAATAAATATCTTAGAAATACTAGAATTGAAAAAAAATGAATTACACAAGATTGTGGGTAGGGCCTTCAATAATGGACCATTAAAAACAACTGGGATTAATCATCATAAGTTTTATAAGTTATAATTTGGAGACTAGTTCCCAGATGTTAAGCCTAATCTATTTACCTCTTATTTTCTATATGGACTATACAATTAATATAATGTTTGATCTCTTGTAGCTTCCATCACTTACCAGCTGAGTCAGCCTTGGGTTAGTCAACACCAGCTACCTCATGTGTAAAAGGGGGTAATTATAGCTGCCTCCTGGAATTACTATGCAAATTAACCAATGTATATCAAAGCACTTTGTAACTGAAAGGTATTACACAAATATCAGTTATTACTATTACCATAATTCTTATGAATTCTAAGAAGTATTTAATTAATATCTGCTCATAACTGAGGATGTTCTGGCCCTGAATATTGTTTGTAAAAAATACAAGCAAACGGCCAGGTGCAATGGCTCATGCCTGTAATCCCAGGACTTTGGGAGGCTGAGGTGGGTGGATCACTTCAGGTCAGGAGTTTGAGACCAGCCTGACCAAAATGGTGAAACCCTGCCTGTACTAAAAACAGAAAATTAGCTGGGCATGGTGGTGCATGCCTGTAATCCTAGCTACCTGGGAGGCTGAGGCAGTAGAATAGCTTGAATGCAAGAGATGAAGTTTCAGTGAGCTGAGATCGTGACATTGCACTCCAGCCTGGGCAACAAGAGTGAAACCCTGTCTCAAAAAACGAACAAACAAATCATGCTGCTATAAAGACACATGCACACGTATGTTTATTGCGGCACTATTCACAATAGCAAAGACTTGGAACCAACCCAAATGTCCAACAATGATAGACTGGATTAAGAAAATGTGGCACATATACACCATGGAATACTATGCAGCCATAAAAAATGATGAGTTCATGTCCTTTGTAGGGACATGGATGAAATTGGAAATCATCATTCTCAGTAAACTATCGCAAGAACAGAAAACCAAACACTGCATATTCTCACTCATAGGTGGGAATTGAACAATGAGAACACATGGACACAGGAAGGGGACCATCACACTCTGGGGACTGTTGTGGGGTGGGGGGAGGGGGGAGGGATAGCATTGGGAGATATACCTAATGCTAGATGACGAGTTACTGGGTGCAGCACACCAGCATGGCACATGTATACATATGTAACTAACCTGCACATTGTGCACATGTACCCTAAAACTTAAAGTATAATAATAATAATAATAAACAAACAAACAAACAAAAACAAGTAAATGGCTTGGGCCATAGAATGAATACAACTCCTGCTTAAGTATCCTTGCATGTAACTTTTACAATATTGTCTCCCCTTATACCCTGGACCCTACTGAAGCTGTCACAAGGAAGTCTTAGATACTAGTGGCTAATTCCTATTGTTCTTTTCCAATCCCAGTCACCCCCTGGAAGAAGCTGTTCCTGACTCATCAGTCTGGATTAGATGCCTTTTCTGAGCTCCACATAGCTTTCAGTACTGCTCTCCAGCAGAGCATGCATCACCTCCATTATATTTTTGGGTCAACTTGCCTGCCCCCCCTCCACACTTCCACTTTGCTGTCTTTTTTAAGATATTACACACTGGCAAATATTTGTTGAATAAATCAAAGTATGGAAAGTGAAAGATTGAATAAATGAAATGAGAGATTAATAAAATAAATGAAGAGAAATGAAGAGAAAAAGGAGAAAGAGAAAACATGGGAATTAAAGATAAATTAAGAGACATAAGCATTTAAATTAGATACAGTATTAAAACAAGCATTTCCATATACAGCTGATGGGAATGTAAACTGAGACCAAAAAAATTCAATAAATCAATCTGACAGCAATATAAAGAGTTCTGTAAAAGTTCATTAATTCTATTATATTCAGTACACAAATGTTTACTGAGTATTATATATGTTCCAGGCACTCTTACTTGTGCTGGGGCTAATCAATATACAAAACAGATAAGTCCCTGAGTCATAAAGCTTATAGCCCAGTACAGGATGACAGACAACAAACAAATACTCAAATAAAAATGATGTCAAGCAGGAATAAGCACTAGGGAGAAAAATAAAAGGGAATACAGGACGAAAGGGTGATCATGGATGGCTGATATTTATCTGAGGTCTGAGATGGCCTCTCTGATAAAATGGCTTTTGACCAGAGAGGTGAAGAAAGAAAAGCAAACCATGTGTACATGTGGATGTGGAAGGGAAAAACATTCAAGGCAGAAGGAGTGGCAAGCACAAACTTCCTGAAGCAAAGTATGCCTACTGTGATCAAGTAACAAGGAAGTCTGAGTGTCAATGAAGGGAGTGGTGGGGGATGAGGTCAGAGCAGCCAGCTGGAGTCAAATCATAAAGAGTCTCATAAATAAGGGCTTTAGATTTCACTCTAGATGACGTGATCTGAATTTAAAAGTGTAATGTATGGTGCAGCATGAGTAACAAAGGCAGAAATGGAAGCTGTTTAGGGAGCTATTGCAATAATCAAATGATAGATGATATGAATTGACTAGTGTGCTGGTAGTGGAATGTGGCACATTGTGGATGTATTTTGAAGGTAAAACCCACAGAATTTGTTGATGGACTGCATATAGAATATGAAAGGTGGAAAAAAAAGAGAAGGCAAACCCCAAGGTTTGTGACCCAAGCAACAGCTCCCATAGAACCGTCACTTATTAAGAAGAGGAAGACAGGCTGGGTGTGGTAGCTCACGCCTGTAATCCCAGCACTTTGGGAGGCTAAGGCGGGGGATCACTTGAGCTTGGGAGTTCGAGACTAGCCTGCCCAACATGGTGAAACCCTGTCTCTAAAAAATACAAAAACTAGCCCAGTGTGGTGGCATATGCCTGCTATCCCAACTACTCGGGAGGCTGAGGTGGAAGAATTGCTTGAGCCCCAGGAGGCTGAGGCTGTAGTGAACTGAGATCAAGCCACTGAACTCTACCATGGGGGAAAGAGTGAGACCCTGTCTCAAAAAAAAGAGAGTAAGACTATGGAAGGGCAGACTGGGAATAAAAAGCAAGAGTTTGTGTTTGGACATATTAAATATGCAATGTTTATAAGACAACCAAGTGAGATGCTGATTAGGCAGTGGAAATTTGGCATTTATATTAAATACATACATAATCAAGAGATGAAGGCAGAAAGATCGTATAAGCACAATAAGAAAATCCTAAAAATAAATGTCTATTAATAGGAAAGTAATTATGTAAATTACGGTTCAGTTATACGATAGGCTATTATACAGCTACTAAACATGTTTTTGAAGACTAAGAACATTAGAAAATTCTCAAGATATAATGTTAAAGCAAAAAATAAAAGTAAAAACTCTCTCATTGTACATAGTATGGTCCAAATTACGTAAATAAACATACAGACATGGAAAAAACTCAAAGGAAAATATTTCAAGTGATTATCTCTCTGTGGTAGGAAAAACAGTAATTTTAGTCATTTTTCTTTATATTTTTGTTTATTTTACAGTTTTTCTACAAATATATATTACTTTTATAATCAGAGAAAATGAAATTAGACAAAAATAAAACATTGAAAGAAAAAAATTAAGGGGGGCTATAAGGTAGATTAGTAGGTAATGAAAAGCAAAGGGATATAAAGATGGAAAAAAATCTGGAGAAATAAATAAAGCAGTATTTTCAAGATGTGTTTTTACACAGTTACAGTTTGCCCCATCATCTATATTAATACAATTACCTAGAAGCAAAAAATGAACGACATAACCGAAAACTTATGAAATTTATAAATTGATAGTGTCGTAAGAATGTCTTTGGAATGCAATGATTGTATCTCACAATTTTCCTGTATTTTGTTCAGGTAATTACTAATATTAATATAGTAACCTCACCCACAGCAGCTAATGATATAGGACAGGAGTCCTCAACTCCCACTATCGGTCAGGTCTATGGCCTGTTAGGAACTGGCCACACAGCAGGAGGTGAGCTCTGAGCTTTACTGCCTGAGCTTCCCTTCCTGTCAGATCAGCCCCTGGCATTAGATTCTCAAAGGAGCGAACCCTACTGTGAACTGCACATGTGAAGGATCTAGGTTGCCTGCTCTTTATGAGAATTGAATGCCTGATGATCTGAGGAGGAACAGTGAAACAGTTTCATCTGGAAACCCATCCCACCCCTGCCACCTGTCCATGGAAAAATTGTCTTCCATGAAAGTGGTCCCTGGTGCCAAAAAGGTTGGGGACCACTGTTATATGAGATGGCAGGAAATCACTCAGGGATTGCAAAGTGTCATGGACAACTGCTAAAGTATACATCTGTGGGCAATTAGGAATCAGGTATCTTCTTGTCCTATATTATTACCTCATGGATGTATGAACATGAAAATAAACTCCTAGAAGAAGAGACCATGTCTATTTTCTTGAGTCACAGTATAAACCCTCTTTCAGTGTCATACAGATTATGGCCAGAAATAAGCTGCACATTGTGTTCATGATAGTGGTTAACTTGAAAGAGGATAAGGACCAACTGATGGTTGGCTTCCACAGCGGTCCCTCCAAAATTCTCCACTGCCTATCATCAATCCTTTTTTTGCATCAATGAACTAAAGAATGAAAGCAAGGATGAACTTACTCCATTAAAAATGTAATGCAACATTGATTAAATAACTATTCAAATTTTACATGTATAGCAACAATAGCTATATATATGCAATAACCATTTCCATAAAATTATAGAGCATAGTGTTGTGTGTTTATGTCTGGCTAACTCATGAAGCACACAGGAAATGATAAATATCTATAGGAGACAGTTTTAAAATTCTCATTACTGTTGTATTTTTGCTAATATTTATTTCCTTGAAAGCAAACAGCAGCTTAATGTGTTTTCTAATATGTATTTGGATGTTCCCCTTGAATTAAGATTTGTTAGATTCGCCATTAGCATACCCACTCTCTCTGCTTCCTACTTCTAGTAGGATAGTTCTATGAATCATTCTTCATGGTTTATATAAGTAAACCTAAGTGGTTTAAAGTTTTGTGTGGTTAGTTTTCTCTTCATTGTTTATTTACATTAACAAAAAGAAAACTCTCCTTGAGGCTTCCACATAGTGATCTATCTGTCTCACTAGTTTTGTCTCACTCTCCCCTTTCATTTCTATACTTTGCTTCAAAACATATATTATAGTACCAGTCTCTATGTTGGAGAAATCAGAAACGCAACACAGAGCAAAACAAAATCTCAGAGATATTCGCTCATGAATCTTTAATTTGGTTAAGTTTTGTAATGCACTTTGTAAAGTCTGTAAGGAGTCTGATGTCATGTTTTGCAGAACTTTTTAAGGGAAAAGCTACCTAGAGTTAGCTATTGAGAGTCATTATGAATTTTTTAAAAGGGCAAAATCAACAAATTTTCCATCAAAAAGTCATATTTTAGCCAGAGGGGAAACTGATAGACTAGTTTATACCATATTTGGTTCCACTGAATTCTGTATTACATTTTCATTGTAGCTGGTATTAGATATTCACTGTAGTCATAAAAATTAAGATTCTCAATAAAGCAGTCAGACTATATGACTCTCTGTAATAAAATATTCTAATGTGTTCTACAAGATAAATAAGTTGAAAAATCTATATACGTAGATTACAACATGTTTGAGCAGCTGAATAATATTGTTGGCTACAGTTCCATAAATAATTCGAGGATATTTACCAAAAAGTGGTTTTATTTGTATCACAGTTCATCTTAAAATCCTTGTTTTTTCAATAGTATTAATAACAGCTAACAATTATCAGGTACTTATTTTTGCCAAGCATGTTACATGTACTAACTCAGTTTATTGTCACAACAAACCTATGATGTAGAAAGTATTATTTTGCCCCTTTTATAAATGACAACACAGAGGCAAAGGGGAGTTACATAACTGACTCAAGGTCACACAGCTAGGAAATGGTGTGATTCAAACCTAAGCAGGGTAGCTCCAGGACCCACACACCTAATCACTCTGTTATTCTACTATAATTCTAAAGCAGGGGCAGTTGCCTGCTTAGGGTACTCTAGCTGTTTTCCACCATACTTGACTAAAAGTGACAGTGACAGGAGGCAGCCAAATGCCTAGGGAGATAGGGGTGGGTAGCCAGTGAAACCCCACCTTCAAGCAAAAATAACAGCCTGAAACCCACGGCTCAAAGTGATAACTTCTATTCCTGTTCACCTACTCTCCCCTGATTGGTTCTTTCTAGATAATGCCTTTTTACCAATCAAATGTTGCCTTTTCCAAAACTACCTATGGCCTGTCCTGCCCTCATCCTATGCATATAAAGACCCCAGACTCAGTCAATAGTTAGTGAACTGGGAGATGCAGACCCTCCCTCAATTGGAGTGGACACCATCTAATCAGCTGCCAGTGGAGCTAGGATAAAAGCAGGCAGAGGAACATGGAAAGACTAGACTGGCTTAGTCTTCCAGCCTACATCTTTCTCCTGTGCTGGGTGCTTTCTGCCCTCAAACAATAGACTCCAAGTTCTTCAGCTTTGGGACTCTTGGACCTTTGACCACAGACTAAAGGCTGCACTGTTGGCTTCCCTACTTTTGAGATTTTGGGATTTGGACTGGCTTCCTTGCCTCTCAGCTTGCAGATGGCCTATTGTGGGACCTCACATTGTGATCATGTGAGTCAATACTCCTTAATAAACTCCCCTTATGTATACATCTCCTCTTATGCATCCATCCTGTTACTTCTGTTCCTCCAGAGAACCCTGACTACAGACTGACTTCAGGGAAGAAGACCTGTTCTTCCTGTCCCCTCTCTAGCTCCCCTCCCTGCTGAGAGACGTTTTCATCGCTCAGTCAGATTCTCCACCTTCACTATCATTTAATCATCTGTGTGACCTCATTCTTCATGGATGCTGGACAAGAGCTTGGGACCACTGAGTGCAGGTACCCAGAAAGGCTGTCACACCAGACCTTGCCATCACCATAGGAGGGCAGCCGACACACACCATGAGGCAGGGGGCCAACTGAGCTGCTAACATACTGCTGTCTGCAAATGGCAGAATTGAAAGAGTACTGTGACACCCTCTCTGGGGCTTTGGGATTATTGGCACCCTCACCTGGATGCCACCATGCTCCCCTCCAGGAGACATGCCTGGTCTGGCCATGGGCCCCACACGGAGCTTGCTCCTGTGCCGGCGCCTGAAGCAACCAGCTGTATCCCACCCTCACTCACTCACATGCTCCCTCCCACAAGGGGTTGAGCACGGTGGGCCAAGTAGACAGGGTGCCCCTACCTCGAGTCCAGTGAAGGGACCAAGATAAATCCTGCATCAAAAGCATATAAGAAAAATTTCTTTCCTGTATAAGAAGAAACTTCTAGTTCATTCAGGAATGGTTTTAAGTCATTAAATGTAAACTAAAAAGAAGAGAGGCTAGAACATGCTTGTACTGTACTCTGATGAGGTGTTTTCTGATCCTTCGAGAGCTTATTCCTAATGGGTACCATAAAACTTGAGCCATTATTAAGGGACAGTTTATATAAAACACAATTAATAATTGGCAAGTTTGTGTAACTTAGCTCAGTATTTCTCAAACTTGGGTACTTAAGTGTGCCTTGGGGTTTGTGGTATTTGCCAGGGATTACGAATATCTTCAGAAAACCTTTCTGGTGTGTCGATTTCATTTTAAGACTCGGAAGAAACATAATGTAGTTTGTAATAAGAATATTTTTACTTTAAAGCAAACAATATTCTGCAAGCTTTTGTGATAAAATATACAAGATTTTATGTGTTTTTATGCTTGGGCAGAAATCTTCATGTTCTACCTCAGAGCCTAAGGAGAACAAGTTTATTTTCTAAGTTAAGGGCATGTGAATAAAAACATTTGACAAACAGTGGTCTGGCTTCTAACCAGTTCTAATCCAGAAAGTTAAACAATAAGAGATAAGAAAAACAAAACAAAAAGAAACAAATAACAGTGGCAAATACTTATGCTGTTCCTGAAAGACTACTCCATAGGTAATAAAAACTATAAAAATGGTCAGTAGTCAAAACAGTCTGACTAAGTCAGGTCTGCTCTTCACGTGGAACATGGGCTATTAAACCTTGCTCTGAGATATAGCTCGGATTTCTCTATTCCTCTTCTCTTCCATTGCTACCCCTCACTTCAGTCCCAGGTGTCATAATCTTTTCCCTCTTTTTTTTCAGTGGTCTCTCTACTCCACACAGCAGTCAGAACTTTTTTTTTTTTTTTTAAAAAAAACATAAATCAGATCAGTTTTCCTGATTAGTACTCTTCAATGAATTCTCAATGCACTTAAAATTAGACTTACACTTTCTCATTACCTGTGAAGTCCTACATCTTCTGCTTCTGGCTTCCTTATCTAACCTAATTTTCTGCCTGCTCCCATTACCTCACCTCTTTCTAGCTAAACTGGACTTCTTTATGTTGCTGGAACACACTAAACTTATTCCTGCCTCAGTGACTTTGGCTTTGCTATTCTCTCTTCTTGGAATGCTATTTCTCTGATCCTTAATCACCACTTTCTACTTTTTATTCAGGTCTCAGTCCATATGCTATCTCCTGAGAGAGGCACTCCCTGGTTATCCTACTTCATATTGTTCTCTTCCCCAATCACTGCTCATCACATTAGCCTGTTTTACTTTCTTTATAGCACTTAGCGCTAACTGAACTTAATGCATTTATTTATACATCTCTTATTCAATATACTAAAATGTAAATTCCATGAGGGCAAGCACCTTGACCAGTTTGTTCACCATTGTGACTTTGTTGCTAATAACTATGCTTGACATGGGTAGAAGCTGAATATTCACTGAATGAGCAAATAACTGAATAAAGGAGAAAAGGCAACTTGAATATATATTAGATGACATGGCTAGTAAGCTAGTGTTCTATAATTCGGAGACAATAGAGTAGACGTGGACTCCAGACTGATGAGATTATGTCTGTTCAGTAAGTGACAGGGTCAAACGTTTTACTTTGCATTACCAATTTTTTTGTTTCATTTTAGTACTGTTTGCATATCGTAAGTATTTTCAGCCAGACAGTGATGATGTGTGGTTTGCCTCTCTTCTGAGTAACTAGGGAAAACTTGGCCCAGTAAAGATAGAACTCATAGTTACAGGTAATGTACAAAATAGACACTGTTACCAGGTAATTCTTGATTGAAGATAGTTTTTCATAATTGCTACTTTCTTACTCCAGCCAAAAAAATAATGCACATTTACATGGGCTCTAAATCTGATTGTACTACTTACAAATACTGGACCAGGGAAAGCCAACAAATCACTCTGGGCCCTGTGTCTCTGGTCCATCCAGAAAAGAGAGATTAGACTTTATATTTGTTTATGGCCCTTTCTATTCTGACAGTCTATAATGCCTGAGACAAAAACAATCTCAGTATTGTTGTAATAGCTTTGTTTTCCAAAAATTGAAAACCAGATATCTACATCACAATGAATGCTGATTTATAGGGACTCAGCGAGCATGCTTCTAAGAGATTGTATCCAAAACTTTTTTTATTTGTTCCTTTTCTTCTAAATTCATGGAAAAATAAAACTTTCCAGTTTGTACAGGTGTACATTTCTTTAATAGAAATAGATTTAAAAATCTACCTAGGTTATTGTAGAATTATTTGAATCAAAATTGCTTTAAAATTCTTACTGTACATCCATAACAAATGTGACTATAAATCAGGAAAATAGACAAACATTTATTACAATAGATTAAGATATGAATACATGGAACAAAAGTTTTCCAATTTGATGTGATTTTATAGGTTATGGGAAAGTTCCCATTTCATAGACATGTCTCCCTACTGGCCCAAGTTCCATTATTAGAACCATTATTCTAATGGCCCAAGTTCCATTATTAGAACCATTATTAGTTCCATTATTAGTTCCATTATTAGTTCCATTATTTTCTTGATTTACTATTTTAGGAAAATACAAAGTAGGTCTCAAACATAAGCAGCTAAATGAACTTAGAATAATAATTTATAGAGCCTTCTAAAAATGACAACATTCGTATATGTTAACGTATTAAAACTTCACAATTCCATGAGGAAATTAGAAGATTCTTTATAGCGAATCTACGGATGAGAAAATCAAGACTCATAGAGATGAACTGACTTGTTCAGAGTTATCTAGGTAGTAAGTGGTAGGACGAGCACTACCAACCAGGGATGCAGGGATGGGGCCTTTGAAAACAGACAGACCTGAATTCAAATTTTGATTCTATTCGATTGCTGTATGCTTATGAGGCAATTACCTAACCTCTCTGAGAATTTTTTAATCTGTAAAAATCAAGAATAAGAATATCATATAAATAATATAGGAGCAATAATATATATTACAGCACTTATTGTTAATGGTGAATAGTAATGATCCTTTTGTTTTTATTACTCTATGTATTGTTAATCTTACAGCTAGGTTGCATAGGAGAGAAGGAACAGGAATATAAAGATGATGCAAAGGTAGGTACCATTTTCCTTTGTGAGTCTTATATTTCAAGCTCTAATTCTTGCTTTCATTTTATTCTATTTCACATTCTTCTGTGAGTCTGCACAATCTATCCCACTACCACAAATGCCCTTCCTCATCTCTTGACTCTCTGACCAATGCCTACACAGTTTTCAAGTGCTAATTAGAGTTATATCCTCTTTAAAACTTTCTTTGATGCCATAGGTTATTCCTACGGCATTCATGTAAAACTCATATTCATTTAGCAATATTTCCTAAGTGTCTCTTGTGGTGTTAGGGAACTCTGCTAGTGCTACATAAGGGCACTTTAGAGAACTGACCCTAGTTTTGCTTGCTTGCTTCTGTTAGTAATTCTCAGACTTTTGAATTTTACAGATATTTAACATTTAAAAAATGAAGACTAACAAAAAGTTGCCAATTTTTCTTTTCTAAGTAAAAACATAATAAATAATTGCCATAATTCTTTTACAAAAGAAAGGGCATTTTGATTACAAAATATATAATCTCAAGATTTTGAAAAAAAATTAATAAATTAGGCTTTGTGGAAAACTTCATGGAGGGGGGTCTGCATAAATTAGGGAACAGGCATTGGGGAATCCATTGATTTACACATTTTTTTTTTGCCCCAATTGGATAGTTCTTAGATGCTTTTTCTTATTCAATTGTTCATCTCTAGTGTAGCACCAAGTGTCTTATAGGAAGTATTCAATTAATATTTATGAATGAGAAAGTGAGTCTGCCTCTGAGCAAATACCTCTGAGACCCATGGTAATGCCTACAGTGTAAAGCACCTATTAGAGAACACCAACAATGGTAAGAGAGTGGTGGAAGGGTGTGTATGTGTAGGTTTATGTGTGTGAACTAATATAATTTACTTTAACAGTTTTCCAGGCACCAACCGTTCTGATTTTGTAGGGAAATACTAGTGAGACTGTCCTCTAGGGGAACAGGAGAAGAGTCAGGGGCAGGATCTAAGATACTGAGGCATATCTCATGTGTACTGTAAAAATATTTCATGTGACATCTGAAGTGGATTAAGATAATAGTAAATATAGTTACTGTAAATAGATAACATTCGTTGAGTACTTATAATGTGCCAGGCACCTTTCTAAGTTCTTTGCATTCATTAGCTCACTTAATCATTACAACAACCTATTGAGATAGACTCACTTTCTATTCCCTTGTACAGGTGAGAAAACTGAAGCTTGCAGAGGTTAAATGACTTGTCCAGGGTCACACAGTCAGTGGTAGAGGTAGCTTTCAACTATGGTCTAGCTGTTTTTAGAGCTCATCAAAACTCTGAGGTCCCTTTCTAGCCACATATTTCTATGATGAACATAGTTTTATATGACTTGGTTTTCATTTTTTAATATTAGAAAATTAAAACGTTTTCTCTTAGCTGGGATTTTAAAGCTGTTAAGGCACTCAGTTTTTCTACTTATTAATAAAAGCTATGTGACCATAAGCAAGTTTCATAACCTCTTAGAACTTCAATTTCTACATCTCTAAAACGGAGATGAAAGCCTTTTTTCTGTGTGTTTTTCAGAGGATTAAACACACAATTTAATCCTCTAGTGTATAAAAACAGCTAGCAGAGGGTCTGGATTATGAAGGGACTTGAATAAATGTTAATTCACTGTGGGGCCTAGTAACATAAAGTGACATTTCTAAATTAAAATCATATCAAATATTAGTAATAGGATGAGAGCAAAGAGATCATCACTCTGGTGGATAAAGGTGCCTGTATTTACAGAATTCGTTAGAGAGCCATGAGGATTATCTTTGCTGTAGCCCTCATTTTAATTAAGAGCATAGAGATCAGACATTTCAGCATACGAAGAAGCTTGTATTTGATTTACACCATGGATGCACATTTTCAGCATCCAAACATTCCATTCTTTGGCTAAAGATATAAAGAGCTACTTCAGCAAACCTGATATTGCAAAATAAATGGAAAATGCTTAATCATTTAAAAAGATATACCAAAGAACGGAAAGATCAAAGCATGCACATTTACCAGTGAAGAAAGCTAACTGGCAGAAAGTCTCTACTTTTTGAAAGGCTGACAAATGACTTCAGTTAGACAGGCAGGGTATAAAACCAAAACAACCCATCTATCATTCTTTACACACAAACACATATCGAAATTAAGCACACATATGTACATGTAATCTCATTTTTGATAAAAGTACTGTTCATGGAGAAAAGTTGTGGAACAATGTGTAAAATATAAACATATTTTGTAAAAATAATGGCAGGCCCCACGTATATCTGAAAATACATTTGTATATGTTTGTAAGAACATGGAGAAGGTATGAAAGGTTTATGCCAGGTCGTCACCTTGGGTACCCCGGGACAGGTCACTCTGGAGGGAGTTTGGGGGAAATTTTTGTTCTTTGATCATCTTTGTATTCCTTTGCCAAATGTAATGACCAGTTAAAGACAAAAAGTTTTTACATTTACATTTCTTTATTATTCATTTACCCACTGAATTCCACTAACCAAATATATAATATTGGCATGCTACTTCCTTCCTTTTGAATCTCAGCACTATCTTCTCTTCTCAAATATTAATACTTCTCTTACAGTATGGCTGTAAAGCTTAAATGAGATCAGATATAGAAAGTCTTAATAAACGGCAAAGTGATGTATAAGTGTATCTTAATATTTATTCACAAATATTTTGTGATTTTGCTGCCTATCAGAGGACAATGACACAGTTGCAATGCACTTGAGGCAAAACTACAGTAAGGTTGAATGGGACTCAGAAGCTTTAGTTAGCATCCAAAACAACACCTGACATGTTAGGCAGATGTGATTTCTTTCTGGTAATAAGAGGCATATCTGACCTGGTGTAGTCGTCGTCAACAAGCATGTGCTTTGGAATTGGTGAGTACCTTCCTGGAGAGATGGGTGGCAGGGAGGTTTTATATTCTAAAGTGCCATTGTTGCCAGAGAGTAGATGGTTTTCCATTGGTGGAGAATAAGCTAAGAGGTGGGGGAAAAAGAGAAAAGAAACCTGTTATGTGGGTGATTCAATGTGTCATGCTATACTTCAGAAAAATGCATTAAAAACAGAAAGGCTTTGCTGCATGCCAAGGATTTTCTTGTCCTCCAAGAGGGGGGAGTTGCAGTTTATTTGCATTTAATATATACAAGCACATAGTGACCTTTAGGATAGGGAAGACTTAATAATAGTTAAGTCTGTAATGCCAGTTAGTCTAATTTGGTGAAGAGAAGAACTGGAGAAGAGATCCAGCACACATATTTTGAGAACAATGATTAATTTTCTATTGAAATAAAATGTTAGCTTTCTAATTTCAGAGCTCACATTGTTTTCACATTATTAATATCCAATCATTGAGAGCAAAAGCCTCCTAAGGATCAGGTTCTCCTATGAGACTTTCTCCCAAAATATACTCTATTCCCATCCCACAAAGGCCAAGAACTCCGGCCTTTCTTTTTCATTCCTCCTTCCTAATGTATCTCCCTTTTAGGTGACTGAAAACACCTCCTAACTGGGTCTCTTGCTCCTTTCTCTCTCCTCAAATCCATTTTATACGTTGAGATGAGGTAAAACCTCCTGAAATTCAGACTGACCACACTATTCTCTTACTTAAATGTTCTCCATTGTCGTTATGTATTTAATATAGTATAAACTCTCCTCTTTGCCATTCTTGCAAGATCGATCAATTTTAATATCGCCCAACACATATCCTATCATCCTCAAACATAGCCTGTGCTTCCTGACATCTGTACCTTTGTTCCACTGTACCATCTGCCTATAATTTGCATCTCCTACCTAACCCATCTCAGATGTTGAAATCTCATTCTGAAGATGCAACTGAAATGCCATCCTATGCATATTTTTCTGATGTTCCAAAGACAGATGATATATCTCTTTTCTTTGAGTTCCCAAATAACATTTATATTTACCTCTCCCATGGCATATACATATCTCTTATTCTGCCAAATATTGCTTCTATTTATATATCTGAGTTAGCCTTCCTCCCAACAAAGCTCTTTGAAGGCCATGATTCTATCTCCTCTGCATCCCACATATTACCTTACAATGTGCCTTGTACATACTGAAATTACTCAATACATATTTCTTAGGTTTATTAGATTGGTTTTCTCCCTTTTCTCTCTTTGACATTGACCTTATATGCCCTGCATGAAGTGGCTCACAGACTATCAGGGCTGATTTTGCTACATTCTTCCAGTTTGAAAAACTCTGAAAGTTAAAACTCTTTCATATTCTAAGGTAAGTCTGATCTCAATTTACTGCCAGCTTGAAAACATACATATTTTGGAGGTAAGTTGTTTCAGAATCATCATTAAGAAAAGCAATAGCTAATGCAATGGGCAGGAAATAAAATTATTCAACACATTTCTCTCAAGAGAAACATGTAAGTCTGAGAGAACTTGAACAGTTTTCTTGAGACCATAGTACTAATTAATGGCCAGTTCTGAAGACGTTCCAAGTTTCCCATCTCACAAACGGACTCTCAACATTTCAGAATGAGCAAGCTTACTACTGTTGACACAACTATCCCTTACATTTACATAACAAAGTAAATTGCTTCTAAATCTAGTCTTCAAAGACAGAAACTTAGTTAAGATTCATGTTGATCTATTAAGAAGAGGAGAACATATGATGCTTATGCAACAGTGGACTTTTTGAGGACCCCAGCATAGTGTCTCATTAGTTGTTAGTTGTTGCCGCAGAAGTCCCACTTCCAGCTCACCTCTATTGCCATAGTGACTGATAATTTTCTCCAGCTTTCTTGCCAACATAACAAATTCAAGTAAAGTAAAAGCTATGTGATGGTGATTGAGGATCATAATTTCACCATTCAATTGCAAGATCCCCTTTTACAGGAAGAATCATAGAGCTACCTCTGGTCTATTTGCCAGTCTCTCTTTTCTAATCTACTACTACAGAGATCTGAAGTTGGAAGAAATAATATGATGGCATGAGAGTGATCATCCTTTAGGAGCTTGAGAAATAGCCTTTCAAAATATATTGCCCATACACTACTTTAATTACGCTGCCCTCAACATTAAGCCTTTCCATAATGGTGGGCATGCCAACTCATTAGGATATCTCATCTTCAAACAGTACGTAAGGGCCTGCAAAGGCAACATAGTAGTGGAGTTTAGGATACTCCCTCTGAAGTATTTCCAGAAGTTAACCAAGAGGGAAGGTACAAGTAGAATGCTTTGTCAATAGTTTTATAGAATTCCAGTTCTTCAAGTCTGGCATGCTATTTGAAGATGACAATGGTACTTACAGTGAGTAATATCAGGTGGACCATAAGGATCAGTCATATAAATGGTAGTGGGTTTGCCAACTTTTAAATAAACTACCTCTGATGTGTTCTTTAATATTGCTACTGCCTCTTCATGTGTTACTTCTTCTAAACTGTAGTTGTTTACCTGAAAGGGTGAAAAAGATCAATATTAGAGTTAAATCTATGGAGCAGAAGAAAAATATTCAGGCAAGAAGATTCCTGGAATTATAAATTGTGATAATTACTGTCCAGTATCCTTGACAGAACAGATGAATTAACTGTATTAGTCAAAGCAGATAAGTACAATCATTGATTCTATAAAATAAGGTTGCTTCTGCCTTTTTTTAAATGAGGAAGTGATATACTGTAATGGAATTCAGAATAGTATTTGTGGAAAGGAAAATAAGGAGTCAAATGCCTTTTTTGTTATGCTATAGTTTCTATGATACAAAAGTAACCATATTTGTGGAAGAAAACTTAAAAATAAGAAAATAAAAATCATTCATAATCTCCCTACTTAGATATATTTCCTTAAACAATTTTGACTTTATTATACGCATTGTTTTGGAACCTGCTTTTTAAACCTAGAGTGACTAGTTGTTTGTAGCAGCAATGTAGTTTAACAACATGAATTTTGTTTTCTGCAGAGCCTTATGTTGCATGACTGCAGTATAATGATCTAACCAGTTTCTTACTAGTGCACGTTTTGTTTGCTTCTAACTTTTTACGACTATAAATAATGTTGCAATAATCCTTTTTCTATATTTGTGCACAACTCTGATAATATTTCTTTGATATAGATTTACCCATACAAGTGAAACTACTGGACCAAACTATGTGAACATTATCAGGGCTTTTGATACCTAGTGTGAAAGTGCCTGTTTCTCTCTGGAAAGATGAACCGGTTTGCTCTCATACCAGCACAATATGAGAGCCCTCATTTCTTTATAGCTTCACCAAACCTTGATTTTTTCACTTTAAAATGGTTCTCATCAAAATGTCGTTTAATATGAGTCTATTCGGAACACATGTCTTTTCAGGTGAGCAAGTTCAAGGATACCCTATTGTCATTGCGTTAACAGAAATGCCTCTTTCTTTATTGCATAGAAAAGACTGTGATACAAATGATACACTGACTTCATGGCAGTGGCATTATAGTGGGTCTCTGCACCACTTATCTGAAATGATTTTAAGACAATCTCTCTAAAAAGACTTAAACTTTGAGGACATTAGAATAAACATTAATTCAGGAAGTATTTCAAATACCTAGGTTATCCGTATCTGGCTACTATTTAAAAAAATAAATTTTATTGTGTATATTTCAGGTTCACAGCATGATGTTATGTCACAAATATAGATAATAAAATGGTCACTATAGTGAAGTAAATTAACATATCCATCATCACAGTTACAATTTTGTGTGACAAGAGCAGCTAAAATCTACTTATTTCACAAAATTCCTAATATAATACAATTTTATTAACTATAGTCTTTATGTTAAACATTAGACCTCTAGACTTGTTCATCCTACATATCTGCTACTTTTTATTCTTTCACCTATATCTCCCCATTTCCCACCTCCCCCTGTAACCACTGTTTTATCCTCTATCTCTGTATATTTGACTTTTATTGTTAAGATTCCACATATAAGTGAGATCATGCAATATTGTTCCTTCTGTTCTGGCTTACTTTATTTAGCATAATGTCCTCCAAGTCTATCCATGTTGTGGTAAATGGCAGGATCTCCCATTTTTTAAGGCTGAATATTTCATTGTGCATATATACCACATTTTCTTTATCCTTTTATCCACTGACAGACATGAAGGTCATTGCCATATCTCGGCTATTGTAAATAATGCTGCATTCAACATGGGAGTGCAGATATCTTTACAAGGTGGTGATTTCATCTTCTTTGGGTATATAACAAGACCAGAGATTTCTGGGTAACGTGGTAAAACTATTTTTAATTTATTTAGGAGCCTGCATACTGTTTTCCATAATGGCTACACCAGTCTACATCCCAGTCAATAGTGTACAAGTGCTCCCTTTTCTCCACATCCTCACTGACATTTGTTATTCTCATCTTTTTGATAATAGCCATCATTTGATAATAGCCATCATATTATCATTTGATAATAGTTGTGAAGTGATATCTCATGGCAGTTTAGATTTGCATTTTCTTGATGATTAGTGATATTAAGCACCTTTTTGCATACCTGTTGGACTTTTTTGCATCTTTTTTGGAGAAATATCTATTCATGTCCTTTGTGCATTTTTAAAATTCTGTTAATTATTTTTCCACTATTGAGTTGTATCGTTCTTTATAAATTTTGGTTATTAACCTATCATCAGATATATGGTTTGTAATTTTTTTTCCAATTTGTTTCATTTTGTTGATTGTTTCCCTTGCTTTGCAGAAGATTTTGAGTTTAATGTAGTCGTATTTATTTTTCCTTTTGTAGCCTGAGCTTTTAACGTGATATCCAAAACAACATTGCTAATGCCAAGGTCAAGGAAGCTTTTCCCCTATGTTCTTTTCTAGAAATTTTATGGTTTTAGGTTTTACGTTTAGGTCGTTTAGCCAAATTAGGCTGATTTTTGTATATGGCATTAGAGTCCAATTTCATTCTTTTGCATGTGGCGATTTCATTTTCCCAGTATCATTCATTGAAAAGACTAGCCTTTCTTCATCATGTTCTCTTATTTTCTTTGTCAAAAATTAGTTGACCATATATGTTTGGATTTATTTGGCTACTATTTCTTTAATGACATAATTGTTTAATTACTTTCCAATGGTATAATGTAAAATTAAAATAAATGTCCCAAAAGCATTGGACTGAATTCCTATAGTACATATTATCTATACTATCTAATTAGCACTTTAGCTATACCATACTTTGCAGCACTACTATTCGTAATCTTTATTATTTTGCTCCATGTTGCTATGTAAATTCCATGTGCTAGTTAATCCTTGGTGATGTAGCCCAGGTTAGGGACTGTGGAACTGGAGAGAACTGAACCTGACTGATGTGTTTGAATGCTGGCTGTGAGTTCTCCATTAAGCCATAAGCTTCTCCAGCACCTCTCACATTTCTCTTCTAGATAAGAGATGTTCCCTTAAATCTTTTTTCATTTCAGTGTCTGGCATTTGTTTATTCACTCATCAAATGTTTACTGCATACCTGTTATGTGTCAGACTCGGGGCCAGATATTGGAGATATGATAAATAATAAAAATGATAATCAATAATCATAGTAAACACATATAGCCCATATTACATGCCAGGCACTATTTTAAAGTATTTTATATAGATTAACACAATCAAATCTTCACAATAACTTATGAGGTAGCTATTATAATTACCTTATTTTACAGATGAGAAAAGTGTGTCTCCAAGAGGTTAAGAAACTTGCCCCAAGTCATTGATCTGGTAAGTGTCAGAGGCAGAATTCAAAGCTAGACAGTTTGGCTCCAGAAACCATGCTGCTAACCACTCAGCTATACTACTTCTTCCAGATAGACAAGGTCCTTGCTTTCATGAAACCCACATTAATAATACACAATTGTTTGTGGAATGAATGGATAGAAGAATAGACTTATGCAGAGAGGGAGAATGTAGAGGAACTTCAGGTATGGAGAACACAGTTGATAATGGCAGCCCTTAATAATACAGAAATAACAAAACAATAATAACTAACGTTTATTTAATACTTGCATGTCATATATTTTAGGAGTACTATGTCATATATTTTGACACGAATCATATAACTTATCATCAGAATAGCTCCAGGAGGTAGATACTATTAATCAGGCAAATTTTACAGATGAGAAAAACCGTTTTTTAAAGAGATTAACTTGCAACAAAGAGGTCACACTGCCTCCAATTGTCAAAGCCACCAGTTGGATCACAAGCCTCCTTACAAGATGAAAATGAGATTATATTTGTATGTTGATTCATCAAAAGCTAGGGCTCATATCACCTGTTCTTTCTCCCTTTAGGAGAAAAGGGTTTTTTTCTGAGTTTACATATAAAAGTAGAATAAATTCCAAACTATTATAAAAGCTTGAGGAATCATTATATTTCCTGCTTAACCCAGTGGTAATAGTATATTGCATCATCCTAATACACTGACCAGTCAAAAAATAAATAAGTAAAATGGAAAGCAGCTTAATATATCTCACTGTCTCTTCAAAACCTTCTTATACATTTGATTAATCATTTATTTTAGGGCCGTTACCATTTGTGCCTAGATAATGATTTATTTTTTATTCTTTTTATTTTTTTGAGACGGAGTTTTGCTCTTGTTGCCTAGGTTGGAGTGCAATGGCGCCATCTTGGCTCACTGCAACCTCTGCCTCCCGGGTTCAAGCAATTCTCCTGCCTCAGCCTCCCGAGTAGCTGGGATTACAGGCATGCGCCACCACTGCCAGCTAATTTTGTATTTTTAGTAGAGACAGGGTTTCACCATGTTGGCCAGGCTAGTCTCAGACTCCTGACCTCAGGTGATTCACCCGCCTCAGGCTCCCGAAGTGCTGGGATTACAGGCGTGAGCCACCGCACGTGGCCGATAATGAATATTTACGTGTGATGTTCCATGGTTTAAAATGTATATGAAAGTGGGTGTTTCCTCTAAAAAAAAAAAAGATTGCCTAAGGCAGCTTTTAATACTGTGACTATGGCCCACAGATATATCTATACTGAGAGAACAGAAGAGAAACAGCATCTGGTGGCATAACACAGGGGGAATGAGAAGTCAATAATAATTAAAAATAAAAACCAAAGGCTAGAAACTAACTGGATTAGATTATAAGTGACAGCAAAGCTCTGTTTCTGACAAGGGCTCATTGTCTCTCTCCCCAGAGTACAGAAAGTACACAGCTCATTAGATTATCAGTGAAAGAGAAATGTGGTCAGTGCTTATTAAATTGCACCTTTTGCCATTTTTAAGGTAGGCAGTGAAATGATCCAGAAAATATTACCTTCAACAACATTTTCATAGAGTCACTTTGCTAACAGAGTCTTCTGATCACTAGGAAAATTTTTAGACCATAAAGCAGAAGTTGAGGGAAAGGTAATGGTGAGAAATGGGGAAAGAGGATATTGGGGAGAATAATAATAGTAGTTTAAAATAGTGGTAGTTCACTCAGTTTCTATTTGGTGACTGAAATATTGAAAAATTTACATAGATTTCAGTCACAGAACAGGTGGTATGATGGTATTGGCAACAGCATGTAGTGATTAAAAGCACATGCTTTTCAGTCACCCATACTGAAGCTTAGACCCTGGTGCTTCCTAGCTGTGTGATTTGGGGAGACTTTAACCTTGTAAGCTTTAGTTTTGACATCTGCAAAACAGGAATGATAGCAGTTACTGCTTCAAAAGGCTACTGATTTAAATGTGTTGGTCTATGTAAAGTGACAGGCACAATACAGTTCTTAATGTTAGCTCTTATCACTAATACTATTGTCATCATCTGTGAGCAGGATTTCTTGGTGAAAATTTTTGCTGATCATTTTCTTATAAACATCTGTGAACTGATGAGTTTAATTAGGGTGCTGCTGATGAAGCTTCTGTGTGGTCTTTTTAAAAATTCAGAATAGTACCGGATTTGGACCAAAAAGTGCTCTTTTGTGCTGACGTCTTCAAAATGTTTTCCACAAAAGTGAGTTTGTTTGGGTTAATTATGTGTGTGCATTATCCTATGAACTCTCAAGATAAAGGGCCTACAGCTGGAGCTGATTGTATGCAGTGAGAAGGGACATTACACTGATTGGCTAGTTGCTCTTGTCATTGTTTGTCATTGTCTTTTTTATTCTTTTTTTTTCATTTGCATCAAATATCTGCCTATAATGGTGAACACTGAGCAACTGGCCTGGTTTCAAGGAAAAAAATCATGTGAGTTTGATTGAAGTGCTCTCTGTGGGGTGCACCACACAGAGGGGGACATATGTGCAGCCTGGCTGTGTGTTTGTTAATAGGAAAGAGGACTGAGGCCAAGAAAGAGAGGCTGGAGGTGAGATGACTCATTCTCTCAAACAGAAGAGGGAGCACTGAATTTGAACATGATGCAGACAAAGGAAGGCAAACCAGCTGAAGAAAGAGGTGCCAGGAGACTTGCAAGGAGACATGGCAAGTTTTGTGGGAATTCAGATGTGTGTAAGCAAACATAAATGTAATAATACAAAGGTGGGAGGTGTGTGGGCATGAGAATATGATAATAAAGAGGAATGAGCAATGTAGAGATGGCGAGATACTGACCTTTCCATGTTCTTGCAGGAATATCAGTATGGTGGGATGAACTGGGAGGTGATTACAGACATTAAGGTTACCTAAGGCATAGTACAAGGAAATGTGGAACTCTAGAATCATTGGTAAGAAAACTCTAAAGTTAACTTTTAAAAAGGAAACAAAGTGGCTGATCATTAGGTTGTAAGATAAATTAAAAAGCAGACCAATCCAATGTAGTAATGCCAATGCTATGAAAATAAATATGCATAAACCAAGGATTAAAATCTCCATAGTACTCTGAAATTAACTATTATAATAAAATGTATTCAAAATAATAACTATTAATAAATAAAAGGCATGTTAGTAATGGTTATCTTTGGATAATAAATATTTTCTTGTTTTTCATCTTTTCAGAAATGAATATGTATGTTATAGTTAGAGCAAAATTAACTCTAAATGAGCAAGAACAAAAACTTTAAGAAAGAGCAGAAGCTAAGTACAGTGGTGTCATTATGAGACACACATAGCAGCATCTCATGAGTAATGAAAATCGGAATGGGAAAAAAGAAAGTTAATTTCTCAAGCCCAATGAACAGACTTAAATTTACTAGAAATAATAGTCATATATCAAACCTTGCTGTTTCTAGAAACGAAGGCAACTTGATACAGTGAGAGTAATTTTGAATGTAGAATCAGATCAGATCTGGTTTTAATTCCTAGTTTCATGAATTTAAGTCAGTTAACATATTTACTAAGAATTCATTTTCTTACAAGTAAAATGGGAATTATACTTATTTGTAGATTTGTGTTTATGAGAAAAGAATGATACCATGAAGTTGAAAAGACTCTATGATATAAAGTAGCATACAAATAGAAATCAAACAGCCATAATCAGACATTATGCTTTGTTGATCCTGCTGCTCCTCAGGGTTCTTTATGTGGAAATTATCACTCCCTATATTGTGAAACACTTATTCCTACAGTGCCTCTTCCCACCTCCAAGAACGATCTTCTCAAGGGCAACTGATTAGATCATATTCATCTCTATTCCTCTAGCTGATGCAATATAAATAGTTGGCACTTAATAAGTTTTGAGGTATTAAGCTAAATTTTAAAAAAAATGATTGCAGAACACCAAAGGAAAAGCAATCAAAATTCCCTATTTTATAGAAAGAATGAAGCATTTGTGTTGCATTCTATTTTACATTTGTGTTGAGTCAGAGAGTAAAGCAATAAGAATGAAGGTCATTCAAGCAACAATACACATTTATTGGATACTCGCTCTGTGCCAGGCACATGATATAAGGATGAAAAGCTGGTACAGAATCTTAGCACCAGATCATATTAGTTTAAAAGGTACACAGTCAAAGCTCCATCATTGTGATTTTATTCTTCCTTCATTAATCATTAATTCACTTCTTAACTTTTTACTCCACATAAAGAGAGAGAGCAAGCAAGAGTGATCGTTTTGATTTACTGAAATTTCTTCTCTAGCAGAGGTCACCAAAATGGACAGTATGATATGAACCCTAGGGCAATCCACTGGGTACGAGAGGAAAACATTTGTATTTCTATTAATATTAATCACATTGATATTTGTATTTCTATTTCCATTTTCATATGTTTTAAAATGTAAACAACATATTAGCATAGTGATACATATGTAATTGAGAGTAGAGAAATATATTAGTGGCAACCTTTTGTGTTTTACTGATGGAGTGTGCTATTAAGATAATTTTAAAATGACAGCAACATGATACTTACAGAGCAAATTCTATAAAGAGGGCTATTACACTGAGTATAAGCAAAATAAAAAAGAATGCAATAGGAGGTTCTAACCCTTAAATAAAATATGTCATTGCAATTACATTGTATTATAACTTATTACATTTGAAATAAATTAGAAGAGAGTTCAGGAAACAGTTGTCCAGGTTTTATCCTGTTGTTTCAGAAGTGACTTTAACCTCAGGGGACAGAATTTTGAGAGTGAACTGTTCTAAATTTTTTTTAGCCAATTGCAGGAAATTGCTAATTATACTCTACTGGCTTGATAGAATGAGCACTACCATCAAAGTTGTCCTTAGGAGATGCAGTGGTAGCAGCAGAATGGGCTAGGATGTGGTTAGATCAAGGGAAGATGGTGGTTCTTAACCCGGCTGCACATTAAAATCATTTGGAAAACCTAAAAAAAAATAAAATAAAATGAAGCATGATCCCTACCCCAGAAATCCTGATATGATTATGCAGGGTTGACTGAGGACTGGGTATTCATAGTGTTCAAGAGCTTATCTTGAGATTCAAATGTGTAACCAAAATCAAGAATCAGAGATGTTGACAAAACCAGTGAAAGGAATTTAACTTCAGGACCTCAAAATCTATGTCTGAATCTAATTTCACAATTTACTAGTTATGTAATATTGGAAATACCTTTTTCTAAGTTCTAACTGAGTTCTAACTTTCCTTCTGAAAAATAAGAATAACAGTAATGACTGTCCTAACTACCTCTCCAAGACGGGGGTTAAGAATAAATGAGGTGTTGTAGGCAAAAGATCTTTTCAAGATGAAAGCAATGTGTTGTTGAAAGGAAAGAGACATGCTCAGAGAGTTACAGGTCTTGATTCTAAGATATCTAAGGTTGGTATAACCAATGAATATGCTTTAACATCCCATTCATTATTCAGACAATTTCTACATATTCGCAATGTCTTCAATTTGATTTTCTTATTGATACTTGGATGAAATCAGGCAATTTTGTAAATTTACCAAAAATAATAATAATTTCAGTCATCACAACTAATACTTATTCAGAAACTTGCATTGTTTCTACTCACATTTCCTAAAAGTATTTCATGGCTTTACTATAGGATATTTATTTTCAAGTAAAAATAAGAGATGCTCACACATAGCACATCCTGAGTATATCCACTAAACACTAGTTTTAGGTGTTTTGTAAGTATTACTCTAAGAAGAAGATTCCATGATAAAACAGATTTGTTAATCAAAATCAAATCACTTACTTGATGGCAGGACTTCACAGAATTTTTAATATGCTAAAATTCATTGAGAATCTTCAAGAGGATCGGGATACAAGTTGCAGAATTTAGCAAACGTATTTGGTCACAGAGTCTCTTCACGTGACACAGAAAATAGAACAATATTTTAAAGCATACTTTTGGAAATACCAATCTAATATAATGCTACTATGGTATAGAGGCCAAAACAGAAGACCAAAGTTGGATGTGACTTGCTCAAGACAGATTAGGTAGAATCAGTGCTAGGTGCCTGTGACTGAAATCCAGCTTTCTCATCTGAGTCCAGTGTCTTTCCGCTCGACTTCAATGTCTCTGTTACTTTTCCTGTCACTTACTACTTCCCTTTAAGGAAAGAAAACACAAGAACTAATTCTCTGTAAAAGGTATAAAAGTTCTCTCACTGACAATTTTTTCTTCAAATGTTGAGCAGGGGTTATGGAAAGAAGAGGCTAAGATTTTAAACCTTAAATTACAATGTGCCAAGGGGCTTTGACAACTAATAACTAATGCTATCCCTGCAGAGAAGACAATCAAATTATCCTGGATTCAACATTTCTGGTTTATATAGAAAAAGGGGAAGAAGTTAACACTTTTCTAATATATTGGGCTATATGTATCACCTTGGAAGGGCTTAATAAAGCCAATATGTGAAAATATATGAAAGAATTTAAAAATCTGTTATGTTGTTAAACTCTGACTACCACTGAAATTCAAGGCCAAGAGAATCTATTTCATCTGAGACTACAACACTAAACCACTGGTACAATCCACAAAATCAGATGTCACTGTCACTTTACCTTTTAAAAAACAAAACAAAATTCTAGTGAACAATAAATTCTAAGTAACCAAGGAAATTTTAAAAAATATTATTTTGCTAAAAAGAACATATACCATGTATTTGAGTGACCTATTAAACATCAGAGTGGTCTGACATTATGGTCATCTTATTTAAAACACCAAGAGGCTTATTGCAAAGGTGACAGACAGAGTAATTGTTTCTTAAAGTAGAATATTTGCAAAGGTCAGATACTATACTATTACGTGGAATTTTTAAAGTAGGAAATGAAAGGAATCTAAAGAAGTTTTGTAATAAGTATAATCTATTTATGGAAGATAAATGAATATGTGATAAAATTTACTGGAAGAGAGAGAAAAGGTCTAAAACATCCTAAAAAACTGAGAAGTGGAGAAGTGGAAAGACATAGCTCTTTCAAACATATGTGGAAGAGGAATTAGTCTTCACCTTTTTGTTTTCAAGGGACAGAGCTAGGAATAAAGGGGGACATTTACAGGAAAATATATTTTAACAGAATTTTAAGGAAAACATTTTAATGATACTTATTACCTAATAAATAACTTTCGGGAGGTATTATCCATCATTAAAGGGGGTTCTATGAGAGGTCAGAGACTGCTTCACATGCTTGCTTTTCTGATGCACCAAGCAAGAGTTGATAAAAGATGACCTTTAAGATAGATACGTTAAATTCTGAGATATAAGAAGAATTTCAGGGAGAAAAAGTACCCAATATGGATGGTATGATTCAGGTGGTGCCCAACATTATAGCTATTTTACTTGAGAAACTAAAAGAGTTATTGTCATTACTAAATCTTTAAAAAATGACTGTGCTCTCAGTAGAGGGCGGTTGCTAGGAGACTTCCTGAATTGTGAGTATTCAGCCATGAAAGTCTAAAGAAATTAATGGAGTTTTATTTTAGACCAGTTTACTTACAGAACTCTGAGTGAATAATATATGGTGGAATTTTTCCTAGGAAGTGACAGAAGGAAGTGGTGCAAATTGCTTTAGAAAGAATAGCATATTTAGAGAAAAATAAGTAGAGTGTGGTACAGCTGGTACATCATAGAGTCTAAATCATTTGTCCTTCCTTTGTGGGAGGAGAGTAGAAGAGGGGGAAGATACAAAGAATATGAATGTAGGGTAGTAAAGGGAAGAGGAGGTAGAAAGGAATGACAGAAGGAGAGCATTAATAAATATTTTTGGGTTGAAGCAAGATAATTGGTCTTTTAGGGTGGCTTCAGTGATTTTGTCTTTATTCTCCTTTTCAGGGTTATTTTGCTTGCAAAGTATAAAATGAATCATTTTCTTTCATTTCCAGTTTCAACTTGGAAGTACTAATTCTGTCTTCCTTACATAAGAGAGGAGAGACCTATTACTGTTGAAGGTTCTTTAAAAAAAAACTATGCTTTAAAACTCAAAACAATTAAGGATTACGTCACAGCTATTTTCGAAATCATTATATCTACAATGAATGTCAACAAAATGGTAATAAAAAATAGTGTAGTGCCTGGAAAATTCTTTGAGAGAATTATTTGGAGCAAGTTTTTTTTTTAATTTGGAAATAAAACAAAAAATTTAAACAGAACTTCAAGAAATAAGCACATAGCATTTACCATGATTGTACAATAGCAACAGATGAAGAAATACCAGAAGAGCTGCCTGCAACCAAACTCTTATGGAACCACGAGTCAAAGGTCAAACCAGTAACTATCTAAGACAGTCATTACTTGAGAACAAAACGGTCTTCTTCATTTTTCAACTTAGCACTATGTAGAATATGGTTATCACAATTTATTCTATTCCCAAGACAATATTTCAAGCAATAAAGTTTATATTCCAGAGAGAAGTTGTTCAGGTCTTATACCTTAATGACAACCTTTCTTGTCCAGAAGATAGAACAACCTCATAAGAACAAATTTTTAGATCAAAAACAAACAAGCAAACAAACAAACAAAAATTCAGAATTCCTTGAGAATGAAAGTGGTAGTGGCTTCAGGTGGTAAAGCAGCCCAAAACTCTTAACTTTAACTTTGACTGAAGTCATTAATGGTATATTTTTTGCCCATCCAGTTTTCTCCTGAGAAAGTTCCTTCCTGAATAGCAGCTACTGCCTGAGACACAGTAGGTAGGCAGCACGTACTTATTAAAAAAGTAATTAATGAATGACAATAATGAATAAAGGAGGAAAGGAAAGAACTGACTGACAAATTCAAGGAAACTAATGAAAACATGTTGCACAAGAGGCAGTATAGCTTGATGGTAATGAGTGGTACTAGCCAGATTGCCTCAATTTGAAACCCAGTTTTGTCCATTATTAAATATATGACCATGGGCAAGTCAGAAAACCTGTCTACATCTCCATTCTTTTTTGCTTATATAAAATGTACTGCTGTTAGAAATATGTTACATTACAAAAAAGCCCTTTATAAAAGAACATGGAACTTAGTAAATGCCAGGTCAATGTTAGCTATCAAGATTATTACAAAGATCTTATCTAACACAAAGCTTATTGAACACAAAGGTCATTGGCAACTATGAAATTAGACCACTGCGATTAAACACAGCTCTCTAAAGCTGAGGGAAGTAGGCAAATAAATATAAAATTTGGAGGTTCGACCTCCAAAACTTGCACAGGTCATAAAAATTAATTTTCTGTTGAGATTCGGGGTTGATCCTCCCCAGACACTTCTCACAAAATTGTTGGAGATAATGGCTCCTTGCAGACATAGATTAGAAGTCCTGTTTTACAGAGGTAGACATGTGACTAGACAGATACACTAATCTTACTTGAGAGCTACCTACTATTAATTTACAATATTCGATTATTATCCTGTAGATTTTGGCATACAACAGTAAATGGACATAAGGCAGTTTTATTAACACAGTTCCAAATGCTTTGTTGCTTATAATTGCCTTAATTTTGCTTAGGTTATCATATAACTCCGTGGTTCAGAAAGACTGGCTGTGTGCCAATGTCAATCACTGCCTAGGACTCCTGAAGCATGTGAGAAGCCGGCAAATGAAATAGCTATAACCCTGTCTAAGGGGAGGAAAGGAAGAGATCCATTTACACATGTAGCAGAACTCAGATTATAAATTCTTGGAAGTCAGGAGCTGTGTCTATACTGGTTGCACAAAGGACCATGGATATATGCTTATCAGTAAGCCAGGGTGTTGTTTCTGTTGTTATGCAAACCCCATCTCTCCAACAGTCTATAAATAGTAATTGCTCTCCCTAATAGGAGACACATTATGTTGGAAGAACAACAGATAATCTCTATGCCATGTGTATCTAAGAAAATTAATGAAAATTTAGATTTGTTTTGAAAATGTCAACAAAATAGATACATTGTACATGTACTTTTGAAATCTCTTACTCATAAATCTGCTGTCTCTTCTTTTCAATTTTTATCCAAGTTCTAAATTGTGGACCCCTCACAAATTCATATGTTGAAGCCCTAACCTTCCTGTGACTGTATTTGAGGATAGGCTCTATAGGAGATAATTAAGGTTAGATGAGTTAAATATGGTACTGTAATCCAATAGGACTGGGCCTATAAGAGGTGGCCTTATAAGAAGAGAGAGAGACAGATCTCTCTCTGCATAAACACCCAGGAAAGGCCATGTGAGGACACAGTGAGAAGGTGGCCACCTGCAAGTCAGGAAGAAAGCCCTCACCAGAAACCTAATCGGTTGGAACCTTGGACTTTGTAGTCTCCAGAATTGTGAGAAAATAAATTTCTGCTGTTTTAAGCCACCCACCCTGTGGTATTTTGTGATGGCAGCCTGAACTGACAAAGACAGTCATACACTGGAAAACAAGAGCTTTATAAATATACACACAGTTTTGCTGGAGTCACACTCACCATTAGTAGTCTATCTCCTACTTGCAACCTTCCATCTTTTTGTGCAGCTCCTCCATCTATAATTTTAGTTACATAAATGCTGTTGTCTCCAGGAATGTGTTGGTTCCCCACACCTCCTGCAATACTGAAGCCTAAACCTGTAAGAAAGGAACAGAAAACGGAAAGCCGTGTTTTGTTGTTGTAGTTGTTTTTAGAAAATGCAGTTAGCCACATTTTAACAGTTTTTAAAAATGAATCCTCAACTTATTGTAACAGCAATAAATAACACTAAAAATTGTATTTCAATCTAGTTTGTTATTTAAATATTTGAAGAATTGTTAATGCAAACGAGGCAAAGATTTTGAAGTCAACCCCATGTGAGTAGTTTTGTTCTATTTCCAGACTGTATGCCTAACTGCTGTTCCTCAGCTATCCTGTTTATAAGGGTAACTGGCCAGAGCAGGGATCAGGTGAAGGGTGTGGAGGAATCCTAGGTGAGCCAGGAAAAAGACAAGTATAGTCCTGCTCATTGTTGAGTCTATGGGCTCATCTTCATTGCTGTTGTTACTCTAGCATAGAGAACAGAAGTACTGCCAATCACTTGGGTAGAGATTTGGATACTCTTGATATTTCAAGATGAAAAATAGAATTGTTCAAAAATTGCACAAATTCTGAGGCAAGAGCCATGAATAAGTTACACCGCTTATATATATGTAATAATTTCAGAGAGAAGATAAGGAAAAGAAGCTAGATGCTTGCCTTTCATGTTTTCTTCTCTTGCCACCTTGTCATATTTTATATTTCCTAGCATTTGTTGTTATTAACTGATTAACTGATTGTGAGGCTGGTCACACAAAAAAGTGAATTATTCCAGTATACAGTCTAAAAAATTTAAAAAAATTCCTTAAAAATATTCTATTAGAAAATAAATAAAAAGAATGTTAAAAATTAATTAATTAATTTATTAATTTATTTTTTGAGACAGTCTCACTCTGTCGCCCAGGCTGGGTGGAGTGCAGTGGTATGATCTCGGCTCACTGCAACCTCTGCCTCCCAGCTTCAAGCAGTTCTCCTGCCTCAGCCTCCTGAGTAGCTGGGATAACAGGCACATGCCACCATGTCTGACTACTTTTTTAAATTTTTAGTAGACACTAAAAATTTTGGCCAGGCTGGTCTTGAACTCCTGACCTCAGGTGATCTACCTACCTCGGCCTCCCAAAGTGCTGGGATTATAGGCATGAGCCACCACGTCTGGCCAAAAACTTTAAAATGTATACTTAGGCTATATTATTTTATAACATGGCAGAATATCAAATCATTTTAAACATGGCGATTGTTTCTTTTAAGAGATGATTTTCACTGTACTATGGCTTATACAATTTTAACTTATATTAAACTATGAAGCAATAACAAGAATAGAGGACAGTCATGCACTGCATAACAATGTTTTGATCAGTGATAGATTACACATATGATGATGGGCCCAAAAGATTATAATGGAGCTGAGAAATGGCTATTGCCAAGTGACATCATAGTCATTGTGACATCATAGCATAATGATTACTCATGTGTTTGTGGTGATGCGGTGTAAATGAACCTACTGTACTTCTAGTCACATATATAAAAGTATAGCATATACAATTGTAAACAATAAATAATACTTGATAATGATAATAAATAACTATGTTCCTGGTTTATATATTTACTACACTATGCTTTTTATTGTTATATTTGAGTGTACCCCTCTCCTCATTAAAAAAAATGTTAATTGTAGAAAAGCCTCAAGCAGCTCTTTCAGGAGGTATCCTACAAGAAGGCATTATTATTACAGGAGATGACAGATCCATGCTGTAACATTTTACATGTTATTGCTTCTGAACATCTTCCAGTTGGACAAGATGTGAAGGTAGAAGACAATGATACTGATGATCCTGACCCTGGGTAGGCCTAGGCTAATGTGTGTGTTTGTGTCTTCATTTTTCACAAAAAGTTTAACATGTAAAAAAAAAAAAACAAAAAAAGAAAAGCTTATAGAATAAGAATAGAAAAAAGAAAATACTTTGTATAGCTGTACAATATGTTTGTTTTAAGCTAAGTGTTATTACAAAAGAGTCAAAAAGTTAAAAGTTTATAAAGTAAAAAAGTTACAGTAAGCTAAGGTTAATTATTGAAGCTTTTTAAAAATAAATTTAGTCTAGCCCAAGTGTACAGTGTTCTTCAAGTCTACAGTAGTGTACAATAATGTACTAGGATTTCACATTCACTCATTACTCATTCACTGATTTACCCAGAGCAATTTCCAGTCCTATAGGTTCCACTCATGCTACATGCCCTGTACAGATGTACCATTGTTTATCTTTTATTTTTTACTGTACTTTTTCTATGTTTAGATAGGTTAAGTTACACAAATAGTTATCCTTTTTCAATTGCCTACAGTACGCAGTATAGTAACATGGTATACAGGTTTGTATCCAAGGAACAACAGGCTATACTATATAGCCTAGGTTTGTAGTAGTCTATTCTATTTCAGTTTGTTATGTACGCTCTATTATGTTCCCATAACAATGATGACATTTTCTAATTATGTATTTCTCAGAAGGCATGCCCATTGTTAAATGACACATGAATGTATTTTAAAAAGTTATTATGAGATCATTTTAAAGGAATAATTAATAGACTCTTTAAATGTATAAGAATTTTTAAAAATCCCTTTCAGGATATGTTTGAATGCTCACTCAGTACAAAACTTGCAGCATACATTTTCACTGCATTTTACAATCATAAGATAATTAACATGCAAATTACTCAAGAAGATAGATATTGATCAAAGGCCTTTTGACTAAAGACATAATTTCTATAGCTTACTTGGCTTAAGACTTTTTTAGAAAAACCACACACCTAGTAAAATAATAAAGCTATCATTAAAATATTTGGCATTTTATACAGCAATAATAAAAAAATACTTAAAAATATTAACTCTACTTCACTATACTTTTATTGAATAAATATTGGGTAAGGTTATGCACTCTTAAGATAGCATAAATAGTTAATTGAAAAATGATGGCATAGTAAATTATAAAGCAACATCTCTGGAATTATATTTGAAATGCAGTGATCGTTAAATTAACCATAATGGTTGTTAAAAATAAATGGAAAATTGATTTAAATTGATAGGGCAATTAAAGCAAGTGTTATCTAATTTCCTTGTGATGTGAGTAATTATTTTTATTGATGCTTTGCCACCCCATGCAACCATGAATATATTTATTTGCCTCAGATTTACAATTTGTTTATTAAGCAAATGATGACCAAAGAGTAAAACACCCCAAATTGGCTTTTCCTATAAAATTTAAAATACATATCAGCTGATGTTTCCCAAAACTGTTACTTTATTACATATGAAAATAGGGAAGTTTTAAAAAATATATTTACAAAAGTTTCTTAGCCACATGCTAAGATCAATCTACCACATTTATAAAAGTACAGAGGTTATTCCAAACTCTGAGAAGAGAAGGTTAAAACAAATTCAGAGACTCCAATTTACATCCACTATGCCAGCAGTAAATACCACGGTCTTAGCTACAAGAAGAGCTGTAGAAATAAATTACCACCATAAAAACGGTTAAGTTCAACAAACACAGCAAGTATATACTTGACATTTGAAGTTGAAGACTGCACAAAGACAGTGAAATCACTATGGATACTACAGATAGACAGACAGATAGATAGATAGATAGATAGATAGATAGATAGATAGATAGATAAAAATCGAGTAACATTTTTTCTTGAGATTAGGTTTATGTACTTCTTTTTAACTAGTGACTGTTCAAGGTGAAGCAAGGTATTTTTAGTAAATGTTCCTCTCAGAGCCAGAGCATGTTTCTGATGTACACAACTAGTAATTTTTCCAATTTCCTTTCCTTTGACGTAACATGCATGCGTTTAAAAACAATTAAAATTTATTTAACACTTAACCATATTCTAAATATTCAATTCAGATGATAAATAAATCTGTAGTTTACGTCTACATTGAGAATTTATGTTTATTTACAGGTGGAAATATCTATCTGTGCTATAAGATTGCACCTATCCTCATTCATTTATTCATTCACACATCCATTCTTTCAATAAGCATCTCCTGAGTACATACTGTGCATTGTATTACCTGCTGCTATTGAGCATGGCCAAAGTAAATGTAAAGAATTTTTGTTTCCATTTTTAATTTTTAGTTGTTATGGATACATAATATATGTAAATAGGGTGCACATGATAATTTGACACAAGTATACAATGTGTAGTGATCAAATCAGGATAATTGGGATATCCATCACCTTAAATATTTATCATTTCTTAGTGTTAGGAACATTTTAATTCCACTCTTAGTTATTTTGAAATACACAATACATTATTAACTATAGCCACCCTATTGCACTACTGAATACTAGAAAGATCTATTTCTTTTATCTAACTGTATTTTTTACCCATTGACCAGAAACACTATAATAATAATGACCCATAAGTGAGTTCATATGAGTGAGTGTAGTTGAAACATGTCTGAAGCAATGTTCTAAACCCAGATAATGCAAGCAATTTTTGGATAGCTATTCTATGAAGACAAATGTGGGCTAGGATCATTGAGCAATAAGACCAAACACAAATCACCTGGGTGTTTCTTGCATAGACTCAAAGCAGGGGCAGGCTCTCTACCTTATAAGACCTAGACTGGCTAAGGCATGCCATGACTAATGCCCCTGTCCCCCATCCCTGTTATTAATCTCACATCTCTTCCCTTCATTAGCTAATTTTTCCCTCCTTCATTCCACTCAAAACACACTTGCATCCTTGATATTTCTTTTTTTCTTTTTATTTTTTTCCCTTTAACTTTTATTTTAAGTTCTGGGGTACATATGCAATATGTCCAGGTTTGTCACATTGGTAAATGTGTGCCATGGTAGCTTGCTGCAAAGATCAACCCATCAATGTGATATTAAGCCCAGCATCCATTAGCTATTCTTCCTGATGCTCTCCTTCCCTGCTTCCCTCCCCTTGACAAGCCCCAGTGTGTGTTGTTTTCCTCCATGTGTCTATGTGTTCTCATCATTCAGCTCCCACTTATAAGTAAGAACATGTGGTGTTTGGTTTTCTGTTCCTGTGTTACTTTGCTGAGAATGATGGCTTCCAGCTCCATCCATGTCCCTGTAGAGGACATGATCTCATTCCTTTTTATGGCTACATAGTATTTCATGGTGTATATGAACCACATTTTCTACATCCAGTCTATCATTGATTGGCATTTAGGTTGATTCCATGTCTTTGCTATTGGGAATAGTGTTGCAATGAAAATACATGTGTATTTATCTTTATAATAGAATGATTTATGTGCCTTTGGATATATACCCAGTGATGGGATTGTTAGGTTGAATTTTTTTCCTCTAGGTCTTTGAGGAATTGCCACACTCTCTTCCACAATGGTTGAACAAATTTATATTCCCATCAATGGTGTAAAAGCATTCCTTTTTCTCCACAACCTCACCAGTATCTGTTGTTTTTTTGACTTTTTAATAATACCCATCTCTCTGGTGTGAGGTGATATCTCATTGTGGTCTTGATTTGCATTTCTCTAATGATTAGTGATGTTGAGCTTTTTTTCATATGTTTGTTGGCAGCATGGGTGTCTTCTTTTGAGAAGTGTGTTTATGTTCTTTGTGCACTTTTTAATGGGGTTGTTTGTTTTTTTCTTGTAAATTTGTTTAAGTTCCTTGTAGACTCTGGACATCAGACCTTTGTCAGATGAATAGATTATACAATTTTTCTCCCATTCTGTAGGTTGTCTGGAACTCTGATGATAGTTTATTTTGCTGTGCAGAAGCTCTTTAGTTTAATTAAATCCCGTTTGTCAATTTTTGCTTTCGTTGCAATTACTTTTGGCATTTTTGTTATGAATTCTTGCCTGTGCCTATGTCCTGAATGGTATTTCTTAGATTTTCTTCTAGGTTTATTATAGTTTTGGCTTTTATACTTGTCTTTAATTCATCTTGAGTTAATTTTTGTATAAGGTATAAGGAAGGGATCCAGCTTCAATTTTCTGCATATGGCTAGCTATGGATGCCTTCAGCTTTGTTCTTTTTGCTTAGCAGGCTCTTTTCTGGTTCCATAAGAATTTTAAAATAGTTTCTTCTAATTTTGTGAAGAATGTCAATGGTAGTTTGATGGGAATAGCATTGAATGTATAAATTACTTTGGGCAGTATGGCCATTTTCATGATACTGATTCTTCCTATCCATGAGCATGGAATGTTTTTCCATTTGTTTGTGTCATCTCTGATTTCCTTGAGCAATGGTTTGTAGGTCTTGAAGAGGTCCCTCACTTCTCTTGTTAGCTGTATTCCTACAGCCTTGATATTTCTAGAGTACTCAGACATAGTCATAGACTGTCAATTTAGGGTCTTTGCTACAGCTGTTCTGCCACATGGAATATGCTTCTTTCAGGGCTTTATTCAAGTCTCAATTTCTGTAGGAGCTGGAACCTAAGCTCCCTATTTAATGCTGTCCCCTGACTATATACTTTTTTTCCTTATCCTGCTCTAGTTTTCATTTTCCCTTAGCACTTATTACCTTGTAATATACTATACAAGTCATCTACATATTTTGTTTATATGTTTTTTATGTTCTGTCTCCTTGGTGAAAACATAAGCTCTGTGATGACATGGTTTTTTGGTCTATTTTGTACTATGCAAGTAGAACAAAACCAGGTACATACTTGCCTCATAAATCTGTATTAAGTGAAAGAATGAATAAACAAATGAATATAAGAGGACAAGGAAAGTCCCATGTCTCTGAGAAAGTCCCCCCTTAAAGATGAAATTAGCAAGGGGCAGAAACAGTGAGCCGTGGTAGCTGCAGTCAGTAACTGTATAAGGCATCACATTGCCTCAGGCAAACTTTGATGAGCTCTCCATCCTCAACCTGTATAGGGTTTATGGTAAGCACTGAGCAGGCAATGGGACAACAGCAGAGGCAGCTTCACTTTCTCATTCTTTCGTCTTATAACTGTGCAAATTTGAGTTTCCATTTCTTTGTAATAAAGGAGTAAGTGTATCTATTATCTGGCAATAATAGATACTTGATAAAGTGCTCTCAATAAACTGTCAGGCTGTTGGGAAAACATGACACCAACACTTTGGCATAATCTAACTGGTTTGGATGAGTTCTATATTGCTACTAGCATTATGTGAGTGAAGCATGACTTAATTCTTAGAGGAGAAGGAGAATAATTAACAGAAGTTTAGCATTTGGACTGCGTCTAGATAGGTGAAGTTAGAACTGATAAAAGAAAATGCACATTTAAAACCAACATGTCTTCGGATTCCAGGCTGGATAAATGACTAAAGAGTCAACTGTCCTGACTTATGTCCCACAGGGCTAATAAAGTCCGACTTTACTGATCTGAAAATTGAAGCAAAAATGCCTGGCAATCAAACCATGTATTTATGATACAGTAAGACAGGGTAGTCCCTACTGAAATGAATACAATAGGTTCCTGACTCAAATTGGATGAAGATTTGGGTAAGGAACACTGAAAATGGCCAAAATACTGATTTCGGGGAAGCGACAGTTTTGTAACAACTAAAGAAAATTGGTTACCATTTTGAAAAGAAGTGTCCATGAAAAAGAAATAGCTCTGGACCATCACATGATGACAAACTAGTCCATTATAAAATAAAGTCAGTGAACAGAGTTGGTAGTTCTCACCCCAAAACACTGATTATAACACCATCTACTGTGGAATGTTGGGCTATTAAGAATAAGACTAAACATTACCGCATGTGGGTCACAAACAAAGCTGAAACAGAAAAATGTAAGTAATCATTTCACAAAAGGAAAATCAGTGAATATTTCAGTACTCTAGTAAGAGAAAAAGGCATGCCAAATTTAAACACCTAATTGCTCAAGTCATTAAAAATGACCTGTTTGGCAATCACTTGACGCACATACAGAATTTCAGGATTACATCAATTATACAAAGCTGGGTTCATCTTTCCAATTTTCTTGCATATCTCCAAGCAGTGATTTCTCATGTCAACATAAGAAATGCAGGCATAAGCACAGGAAAGTCTGAACCTGATTAAAGCCTTTAACTGAAAGTTTTTCCACACAAAATCTTTTTCCCATCCGGTAAAAAGAGAACACCATGAACGGATCATGGTTCACTCTTTTCCCTTGCTGCCCACCTACGCTGAGTAGGAGGTGTCAGTGAGAGGTGGGGCCTGAAGCAGAAGCTTGGCAGCAAAGATTGATACTGTGCTGAAGCTCAGAATAAACACTCAAATGCTTTGAAAAGTCATATGATTACAATGTACCCGAATATTCTTTGTGGGTGTAGAGAACTAAGCCCCACGATGTCTTATAATCATTTAATGAGTTGGTTCAACTTTATTTCATGTGACTTTCTTAGGAGAGGGCTCTGGGGCACCTCTAAACAATTCAAAATTGTTAAGCATACTGGTCCTGTCAGAGTTTATTTAGGATCTGCTAGGTAAGGCGTTTACTGCTTTACAGAAAGCACTAGTAGTTGTCTGCACATTCTGTCTACATGGTTTTATTAAAGGAAACACAGAATGTATCTTGAAACCTGCTGGCCCTGTCTGAGAAAACACCCACCCTCACAGGCAACTTAACTTATGAATGTGCATACGTTTCAGTTAAAAAACAACAAAAAAACCCTTCCCTGTAGGAACTGGTCTACACTGATAAGAGACTACTTGACATCTCTTCCTTTTTAGAAAGAAAATTTTGCTTTAACAAATACCAAAAAAAGTATCTTTTATTTTAATTTGAGAGAGTAGTTAATCACTCTGGCGACTGCCAATACGGTTAATTGAAAGCCAAAGCATTATCTTCTTACTCTTTGGATATTCTCTGGATTCTAAAGACAAAATTTGAGGTTGAAAGAAGTGATTCTGTTTAAAATTTCTAAGGCACTGACAAAGCATCTTCAATCCTGCTTGAAGAACTGCTCACAGATCACCCAATTAACTTACTATAGCCACAGCCCAAAACTTTTTCTCCTACTACATATCTTGTAATAGCCATTCATACCTTTAGCACATTGCTTTAATACCTATTTTATTCTGAAAAATTCACATTTCTATACCTATCCTTTCTGCTTTCCCTTTGTTCAAAGGAAGAAACATTATTTCTCTTTTGTAAAATGAAATCTTCCCCTCCACTTTAGGGCTTTACTTCTTTCTTTTTTTTTTTTTTTTTCTCTCTCTCTCTCTAGAGTATTCAGTTCCTTAGCCTCAGTGCTTTTCTTCTTTTATGGATTTGGCCATTCCTCTGTCCTGTCCTGAAAAGATCTCTTCAACCTGCCACAGCCTCCTTACCATAATAACTGATGTTTTTAGACACTTATCTGTAGTGCTACCTCTGTTTCTATATTACAAACCATCCTTAATCCCATCCATCTGGCCCCATACACCACAATCTACTCACATGGCGTCTGTTATAGGTTGAATTATGTCCCCCAGAAAGATGTGCTGAAGTTCTAACTCCTGGTACCTGTGAATGTAATTAACCTTATTTAGAAAGAAGTTCTTTGCAGACGTGACTTAAGAAGATGAGGTTATATTGGATCAGGGTAGGATTAGGGTCCAATGATTGGTGCCCTTATAAGAAGAGGAAATTTGGACACAGAAATAAAAAATACACAGGGAGGAATTTTTGTGGTAAGTGACACAGCGATTAGAATGATGAATCTGTAAGCCAAGGAACATCAAATATTGTAAGCAACCACTAAAAGCTAGGGAAGAAGTGTGGAAGAAACTCTTGCATTTCTAAGTTGTACTCCAGTAGAACTAACCTGTGCCAGCCTTTCTTCCTCTATTTAACTCATTAAACACTTACTGATGACTACTTATGTGTCAAGTAGCAGCCTAAATATTGTTGTTACATCAATGAATTAGAGATCTAGTGTTCTTGTCCTCATGCAGCTTATTTTCTACTACAGAATAGGACAAGTATAAAAATCATGAAAATGCCGTGTGGTAAGTGCTGCTGTGAGAGGAATAGTGGCTATGGGAGCATATAGGTGGGCGGCCTACCTTGGGCTAGAGGGGGTAGTGTCAGAGAAGAATAACTGCAGGTCATTATATGCAATCTGAGACCTGGAAGATAACAATGAACAAAGAAAATAAGGGAGTGGGGAGAGATCATCCCTGCAGAGGGAAACATATACTCAAAGACCCAGCATTGAGAGATAACATGGCTTAGTTGAGAAACTCAAAAATGTTTAGGTGAAAGTAATAAGTAGTTTTAGGCAGAGTGCAGTCTCCACGAGGAAAAGAACCATGACTGTAGAACCATTAATGTACATTCAGCCCTTGATACTTGGATATCAAGAAGTATCCAAGTATCCAATAAGTGAATAAATGAGGATAAGAGGTCACTCCCTCCACTGAATTAGAAAAGGAGGAAAGGACAGTGGAGATGAATGCTAAGATTGTAGGATAATAACAGGATGCTAAAGAAGTTCTCATCTTCCATTTACTCTGGTAACAAGAAAGCATGATCATCAACCAAGAATGAGGGAAGTAGTGAGGTCAGAGAATGAAGAAAGCGCAGATGTGTTGGAATAGCTATTAGGGAAAATGGAAGATATAATTGCTTAGAGAATTGCATAAAATGGCAAAGAGCTGTGTTGATTGTCTAGTGAGGGTTTGGAGACTGTAGATTAATCATAGCACTGTTCTAGGTTTTTTTCCTCCAGTAATTCTCAGAAGGCTAGACATAAGCATGGAAAATATAGGCAGTTAGATTGAATTGCCTTACATATTAAACTCTTATGTGCACTGATCTTTCCTTTTTAACAAAATTATATGATCCTAGAAAGTAGGGGTTGCACAAAATAGACTATGTTAGCACAGTGCTGACATATAGTAATTGTTCAATAAATATTTGCAGAAAGAAAGACAGAATTGTTCAAAGACCAAATGGTCACATCTCATAGGTATACTTTCAAATGTCAAGCATCCCACATTAAGAAAGATATGTATGCTTTAGTTGATTGCTTTAGCTCAAGGGGGAAAAAGTACATATTGAGCATTTTTAACGTGCCAACTACTATATTCACTGGTGAAGAATTAATGAAGAGTATGTCAGTCTCTTCCCTAACGGAACACTAAAAATGACCAATGACTGACACAGTAACATTTATTTACTCAAAGAACTATCATTGACCAAATTGTTTTCATCCTTAAAGATCAAATAGTCAAACCACAGGTTGACTGCTTATGGGGCTGTATGATAGAATGTGATTAGATGCTGTCCTACTTGTTTATGGACTACTTCATTATACTTGAAATGGAATATCTTCCAAGCTTCCATCATTAAAATATAACCAAATTATAGGCACAGCCTCGAGCTATCAAGCACATCTGTCTGGGCAGTTTTTCCAAGTTAATTCTTGCTGCCATGCAAACCAAGGTCATTAAACACTGACCTCTGAATACTGTCTACACTGTCTTGGAAGTATACAGATTCCAGCACACAAAGCCACGAAAGTTATGCAGATTATTTAAAAGATGTAAAAATCATCTCACATGTTGAAGTTTGATGAGGATGTCCCACTGGCAGGGTTGTTGCTGGAGAAAGCAAGTTGAAATATCTGAAGGGTAACTGGGTGGATCTTGAAAAATTTCCAATCACAAAGGCCTATATTCAGTAACATCTCCTCTGAAAAGTTCTTCCTCCTAATCAACACTCCTTTAAATTAAAAGTACTCTCTCTCTCCACTGACTACATCTAATGGTTTATCTGTCTTTATCTCATTTTTAATGATACATCATTTTCTACATAGAATTAGAATATAGTTATTTATAGGAAGGGTCGATATTTAGAACATTTAACAGCTGGTATGAAATGAACACCAACTAATCACAATAGGTAGCTGCCATAAATAACTGCTGTGATATGCACAAACATGTTGTAGGAATATCTGATTCCCCCACGTTGGATAGTTACCACTTTGAAGGTGGAGGGGAAAATAACCCTTTTATTTTGTATGCCCAGGGGTTTTATGAAAAAAGTAGATACTTGAAAACTAATTTTTTATTTTTATTTTAAAAGACAGGGGTCTATGCTATGTTGTCCAGGCTGGACTTAAACTTCTGAGGTGAAGGGATTCCCCCAACCTCAGCCTCCCAAGTAGCTGGGACTATAGGTGAGCACCACTGTACCCAGCTTCAAAGCTAGTTTTTAAAATGAATTACTGAACTAAATAAAGATCACTGGATCTTTTTTCCATAAACATACTTTAACAAACCATGCAAGAAAGGGATCGGGGTAAAATAATGTAGTGAGCTACTTCATCATTCATTAAAACAACACTCAATTCCAGGCTATCTTAGTTTCCTAGGGCTGCAATAACAAAGTACTAAAAATTAAGTGTCGTAACTAACAGAAATTTACTATCTCAAAGTTCTGCAGGCTAGAAGACCAAGATCAAGGCATTAGCAGGGTTGAGTCCTCCTGAAAGCTATAAGAGTAAATCTATTCCATGCCCCTCTTCTGGATTCTGGTGATTTGCTGGCAATATTTGGCATTCCTTATCTTGTAGATGCATCATCCCAATCTCAGTTTTCATCTTTACATGAATTCTCCCTATGTGCATGTCTGTTTCTGTGTCCATTTATTTTATTTTTGTAAAAACACTTGCCAATTGGAATAGAGGCTACCATTACAACCTCATCTTAACTTGACCATTAGCAAAGACCTTAGTTCCAAATAAGGTCATATACACAGGAACTGGGGGTTAAGACATCAACACAATTCAGGGACACAATTCAACTCATAACACTGGCACTGGGAAACAAAAATATGAACAGAACACAGTTCCTATTGTCAAGAATTTCACAGACTAATGTGGAAAGAATTATAAATAAACAGCATATGTTAGTACATTGGAAAAAATGAAGAAAGACAAGTTGTGTTATGCAAAACTTCTGAACTTCCAGGAGATAATGACAGTCAAGCGCAAGTCTACATGTAGAAATAGAGGCTCATGAGGCTCCAGAAGTGCCATGTTAAAAAGTTTAAACCTTATATGAGTGGCAATGAGGAGGGAGACTTCGAAAAATTTTAACCATGAAAATGACTTGATCAGATTTGGTCTCCCTCCATTTTCCTTGTTAATGCTTGCTGTTGTTTAAAAAATACATCAAGTTATCCTAAGAAAAAAAGAACAAAACTGGAAGAATCACATTCCCTGACTTCAAATTATGCTACAGAGCTATAGTAACCAAAACAGCATGATACTGGCATAAAAACAGACACATAGACGAAGGTAACAGAATAGAGAGCCCAGAAACAAATCTATACATCTAGAATCAACTCATTTTTGACAAAGGTACCAAAACATACACTGGTGAAAAGATTTTCTCTTCAATAAATGGTGCTGGGAAAACTGGATATCCATAGGCAGAAGAATGAAACTAGACCCCTAACTATTGCCATATACAAAAATCAAATCAAAAGGGATTAAAGACAAATCTAAGACCCGAAACCATGAAACTACTCTAAGAAAACATTGGGGAAAATTTCTATGACATTGGTTTGGGCAAAAATTTCTTGAACAATACCCCACAGGCAAATACGACCAAAGCAGTTAATGGACAAATGGGATCACATCAAGTTAAAAGGCTTCTAATAGTAAAGGAAACAATCAACAAAGTGAAGAGACAGCCCAGAGAATGGGAGAAAATGTTTGTAAACTACCCATTTGACAAGGGATTAGTAACAAGAATATGTAAGGAACTCAAACAACTCTAAGAAAAAACCCAATAATCTGATAAAAAGATGGGCAAAAGATCTGAATGGACATTTCTTAAAGGAAGACATACAGATGGCAAACAGACATATGAAAGGTGCTCAACATCATTAATCATCAGATAACTGCATATCAAAGCTACAATGAAATATCATCTCACCCCAGTTAAAATGGCCTATGTCCAAAAGAAAGGTAACGACAAATACTGGCTGGGATATGGGAAAAAGGTAACCCTTGTATACTGTTGGTGGGATGTAAATTAGTACAACAACTATGGAGAACAGTTTGGACATTCCTCAGAAAACTAAAAATTGAGCCACTATATGATTCAGCGATCCTACTTATGGCTACCAAAAGAAAGCAAATCAGTATACTGAAGCGATACCTGCACTCTCATGTTTACTGCAGCACTGTTTACAATAGCTAATATTTTGAAGCAACCTAAATGTCGATCAAAAGATGAATGGATACAGAAAATGTGGTACACATATACAATGGAGAACTATTCAGCCACAAAAAGAATGAGATCCAGCCATTTGCAACAATATGGGTGGAACTGGAGATCATTATGTTAAGTGAAATAAGCAAGACACAGAAAGACAAACATCTCATGTTCTCACTTAGTTGTAGGATCTAAAAACCAAATCAATTGAACTCATGGACATACAATAGAAAGTAAAGGATGGTTACTAGAGGCTGAGAAGGGTAGTAGGGAGCTTGGCGGGGGAAGTAGGGATGGTTAATATGTACAAATAAATAGAAAGAATGAATAAGACCTACTATTTTATAGTCCAACAAGGCGAGTAAAGTCAATAATAACTCAATATTTAAAAATAACAAAAAGAGTGTAATTGGATTGTTTTCAACTCAATGGATAAATGCTTGAGAAGATGGATACCCCACTCTCCATGATATGCTTACTTCGCATGGCATGCCTGTATCAAAATATCTCATGTACCCCATAAATATATATAACTGGTATGTACTCACAAAAATTAAAAGCAAAAAAAAATAAAAAATAAAAATACTTAAAGGGGCGAAAAACTATTATCAAACTTACTGCCTTATTTCTGACTAAATATTTAAAAGCCTTTTATGCTCAATTCAGGCATTCTATTACTACACATTTCAAGTGACCATCATGGGCACTTTTAAGCACGTAACACATTTTTCTTTCTACAAACTTCACAAAAAGACCTGTTGAGAAAATCATTCTAAATCCAACAATGCACAGCACCTCATGCCTTTTTTCTACTTCTTTCTTCATGATAGAAAATGTAGTCAGCCTTTAACTCGGCCTGATAAAAACTGTAAAGACTATTCCAAATAAGACTGGGTACAGTGGCTCACGCCTGTAATCCCAGCGTTCTGGGAGGCTGAGGTAGGCGGATCACTTGGGGTCAGGAGACCAGCCTGGCCAACATGGTGAAATCCCATCTCAAAAATACAAAAATTTAGCTGAGCATGGTGGTGCATGCCTGTAGTCCCAGCTATTCAGGAGTCTGAGGGATAAGAATTGCTTGAACCCAGGAGGTGGAGATTGCAGTGAGCCGAGATGGTGCCACTGCACTCCAGCCTGGGTGACAGAGCAAGACTCCATCTCAAAAAAAAAAAAAAAAAAAAAAAAGGGTGTGCCAAATCGTCCCTCATACAAACAGGAAGCCCAAATTGTTTATCAGGAAAGAAGAGGTGACAATTTTAGATACTGAGAATATTGAAGTAATTGCCAGAAGTCAGATTTCAGGCTTCGGGAGGCCATGGCGGGTGGATCACTTGAGGTCAGGAGTTCGATACCAACCTGGCCAAAATGGTGAAACCCCATCTCTACTAAAAATACAAAAAAAATTAGCCGGGTGTGGTGGTGTGCACCTCTAATCCCAGCTACTTGGGAGGCTGAGGCATGAAGGATCACTTGAACCCGGGAGGTGGAGGCTGCAGTGAGCTGAGATCCCACCACTGCACTCCAGCCTGGGCGATAGAGTGAGACCCCATCTCAAAAAAAAAAAGGAAAAGAAAGAAAGGAATACAATTAAAGTGGAGGAGGAGCACACTCTGGTCTTGGAATTCCATTTGGGAATTTAGAAGTGTCATGTTTATAATTTTTCAATTTTGTTTGTTGTTGGCTTGTTGTAAAGCAATATAAAATATTTTTGTTATAAAATAAAATAAATAAAAAGTACATCAACTTAGGAGCAGCCTAATGATGGCTGACTAGAGGAATTTTGTACTTGTCTCCTCCACTCCAAAGAACCAAAGTAGTGAGTAGATAATCACACTTCGTATAGTTCCCTCAAGAGAAAATACTGGAATGTAATAAATTCAACAGAAAAGTGACATAAAATACCTAAAGCAAGGAAGAAAAAGGAAGCAAGGCATCCTGCTTGACCAGGATCAGCTGGGAGATGAGAGAGACTCCTCAGTATGAGAGAAGTATAAATGAGACATCTTTAGTGGTCCGCATTCCCACTGTGGACTCCTGCAATCCTAGACACGGGAGAATCCCTCAACTCTTGTGGGTCCTGAAACTAACATAAGGATCAATGGAGAAATTCTGTGATGGCACTGCTCCAAGAAGCGAGGTTGCACTGGGTCTTACACACTCTGTGACACCTAAGCAGCTACAGCAAGCCATCGTTTTAGAGTCCTGCCCCCAACAGTCTGTGTACTGCCCTGGAACCCAGCAGAGACAGGGCTAAGGTGCGAGAGAATTGTGGACTGTAATCCCTGGGTCTGAGCCATAAGGAAGGTATGGGCTACTTCAGCCAGGGCTCAGGCATGTAGTTCCTGAACAAGGCATGAACTACAGCTACTGGGGACAGAAGCATAAGTAAGGTAGTGGCTATCACAACAAGAATTGAGGCATGAGTGCTGCCGGGGATGAGGCATAAGTGATGTAAACATTCCCGCCTTGCCAGCAGTCCAACCTTCCACAGTGGCAGGACAGCAGTGTGGCTACTACCAGTCACACCTGAGCATTCTGCTGGTGGCCTGGGAATCACGACACCTCTGCCTACCATAGCTGGTGCTGGCATCCAACATTAGGAGGCCTGAGGACAAGCCTGCCTGGCCTAGCTTTGTCCCTTCTTCCACCTTCTGGGCCAGGGCCCAGCCCAGTCTATCACCATTGGTACCTGAAAAAATCCTCCCATGTGCTTGAGATTGGGTCTACCCAGCCTGCCACTTACTCCTCAGCTGGCACCTACCTGCATGTACCACCTGTGGGCCTGGAGACTGACTAGCCCAGCCCATCACAGCCACTGCCAATGCCAGTGTACACCACTCAGGACCTAGAGGGTTGTCCTACCACTATCACTGCCATTGTCCATGCCATGCCAAGTTCCCAGGGGTCTAATAACCTGCCCACCTGCCTGGCTCACTGCTGCCACTACTGACACTGAATAAGTCAACTAGAGGCCCAAGAATTGGCCCACCTAGACCCCCTAACATTAGTGTGACCATACAGTATACTGGGGCTCAAGAACAGAAATGCTCAGCTCACTACTGCCACCACTGGGGCCCAAAGATTGGACTGCTTGGCATCCCAGTCCCCAGTAGAACTTCATCATATCCTCCGCTTATAACTGTACTGTACACCACCAAGGAAATCACAGATGCAAATAATGCTGTTTATAGCCAAAAGAAAAATCATACAAAGACTACACTATTGCACACACCAAGAATCAAAGCCAAAGTGCCCTATACAACCAACACCATAGCTATATCTTCAGGAAAAAAGTAATCCCCTACAAAAGCAAATTAAAAAAATGAGAAGAAGTGACTTATACCAGATCACACAGATATCAATGTAGTGATACTGGAAACATTTTAAAAAAACTCAGTATGATAATGTCAAAGAAACACAATAATTCTCTAGTAACAGATCCCAAGCAAAAAGAAACATGAGTAAATCAATAAAAGAATTCATACTATTAATTCTAAAGAATCTCAGTGATATAGAAGAGAATTATGAAAACCAATATAAATAAATCAGAAAAACAATTTAGGATATGAATGACAAATTTATCAAAGAGATAGATATCATAAAAAAAGAACCAAACAGAAATTCTGAAACTGACAAATTCATTGAATATAATAGAAAATACATTTGAAAGCTTCAACACTAGATTAGATGAAGAAGAATCTCAGAACTTTAAGAAAGATCTTTTGAAATAAACCAGTCAGACAAATAAAGAAAAAAGAACAACAGAGAACGAGAAAAGCCTTCATGACACATGGGACACCATAAAGGGACCAAATATTCAAATAATCAGGGTCTCAGAAGATGAAGAAAGGATGAAAGGGTTAGAAAAACTATTTAACATAATATTGCATGAAAACTTCCCAAGTCTAGCAAGAGAATTAGACATTCAGATACAGGAGGCTGTGAGATATCCTTACAGATACAATCCACAAAATATCTTCTCCATGGCACATTACAGTCAAACTATCTAAAGTCAAAGACAAAGAATCCTAAAAGCATCAAAAGTGTCTAGTCACCTATAAGGGAATCTCCACTAGACTAAAATTGGTTTCTCAGTAGAAACCATATCGGGCAGGAGGAAATGAAATGATATATTAAAAGTTTCAAAAGAAAAACTGCCAGCCAATGATACTATGTACAGAAAAATTATCCTTAATAAATTAAGAAAAAATAAAGTCTTTTACAAAGAAGCAAAAACAGGAAATTCAACACCACTAGACCAGCTCTATAAGAAATGCTCAAGGGAGTCCTAAACCTGGAAGGAAAAGGATACATCTGCCATTATGAAAACACACAAATGTATAAAACTCACTGGCAAAGCACATATACAAAGGAAAAAGAGAAAGAACTCAAATAGTATCATGACAGAAAGCTACCAAACCAAAATGGAAAACAATAAAAGAAAAATAAAGGAACAAAGAACATACAGAACAACCAAAAAACAATTAACAATATGACAGGAACAAAACCTCACATATTAATATTAACATTGAATGTAAACAGATTAAATTCTTTACTTAAAAGATATAGACTGGCTGAAAGTTTACAAAAACATGATCCAACTATATGCTGCCTATAAGAAACTTACTTTACCTATAAAACACATGAAGACACAAAATAAAGGGATGAAAAAAGATACTCCATAATAACAGAAACCAAAAGTGAGTAAGAGTAGCTATCCTTATATTGGATAAAACAGACTTCAAGTAAAAAAAAAAAAAAAAAAAAAACAGTAAAAAAGAGAAATAAGAAAATTATATAATGATAATAGGGAATCATTGCAGCAAGAGAATGTAACAATTCTAAATATACATGCACCCAGCACTGGATCACCCAGATTCATAATACAAATATTACTATCTCTGAAGAGAAAGATAGATTCTAATACAATAATAGTGGGGTACTTCAATATCCCACTCGGCATTAGACAGATCATTTACACAGAAAATTAACAAAGAAACATTAAAGTAGACTTTAGCTAAAATGGACCTAACATACATTTGCAGAATATTTTATCACATGACTGCAGAATACATTGTTCTTATCAGCACACAAAACATTATCCAGGATAGTAGATATGTTAGGTCACAAAACAAGTCTCAACAACTTAAAAAATCAAAATCTTATCGAGTATATTCTCAGACTACATGGAATAAAACTATAAATCGATAACAAGAGCAACTTTGGAAACTATACAAGTACATGGAAATTAAACATGTTCATGTTCTTAAATAATCATTGGGTCGACATAGAAATTAAGATGAAAATCAAAAAAGTTCTTAAAACAATTGAAAATGAAAATACAACATACCAAAATCTGTAAGATACAGCACAAGCAGTACTAAGAGGGAATTTTATAGCAATAAACATCATAAACAATCTAAAAATGCAACTCAAGCAATTAGAAAAGCAAGAACAAACCCATCCCCAAATTAACAGAAAGAGAGAAATAATAAAGATAAGAGTAGAACTAAACAAATAGGCTTAAAGAACAATATAAGGATCAATAAAATGACATATTGGTTCTTCAAAAAGAGAAACTTGATAAACTACTACCTAAAATAACAAAGAAGACAGAACACCTAAATAAACAAAATCAGAAAAGAAAGAGGAGACATGACAATTGATACATGCATTAGTCTGTTTTCATACTGCTATAAAAAACTGCCCGAGACTGGGTAATTTATAAAGGAAAGAGGTTTAATTGACTAACAGTTCGACCTGGCTGGAGAGGCCTCAGGAAACTTACAATCATGGCAGAAAGTGAAGGGAAAGCAACACAAGGCAGCAGGAAGGAGAAGTGCCAAGCAAAGGGGGAAGAGCCCCTTTTAAAACTGTCAGATCTCGTGAGAACTCACTCATTATCACGAGAACAGCATGCGGGAAACCATGCCCATGATTCAACTATCTCTACCTGGTTTCTCCCTTGACACGTGGGAATTATGGGATTACAATTCAAAATGAGATTATGTGGATTTTATTTGGAAATTATGTGGGTATTATGTGGATTACAATTCAAAATGAGATTTGGGTGAGGACACAAAGCCTAACCATATAATTCTGCCCCCGGACCCTCCCAAATCTCATGTCCCTTTCATATTTCAATACTAGTCTTGCCTTCCCAACAGTCCCCCAAAGTCTTAATTCATTCCAGCATTAACCTAAAAGTCCAAGTCCAAAGTTTTATGTGAGACAAGCCAAGTTCTTTCCACCTATGAGCCTGTAAAATCAAAATCAAGTTAGTTACTTCCTTGATACAATGGGGGTACATGCATTGGGTAAATGCTCCCATTCCAATTGGGAGAAATTGGCTAAATCAAAGGGGCTACAGGCCCCATGCAAGTCCAAAATCCACCAGGGAAGTCAAATCTTAAAGCTCCAAAATATCTCCTTTGACTCCATGTCTTATACCTAGATCATTCTGATGCAAGAGGTGCATTCCCATGGTCTTTGGCAGCTCTGCCCCTGTGGCTTTGCCAAGTATAGCACCCACTCCTGGCTGCTTTCACAGGCTGGTGTTGAGTATCCGCAGCTTTTCCAGGTGCATGGTGCAAGCTGTTAGTGGATCTACCATTCTAGGATCTGGAGGATGGGGGCCCTCTTCTTACAACTCAACTAGGTAGTGCCCCAGTGGGGACTCTGTGTGGGTGTGCCCGACCGACATTTCCCTTCCCTATTGCCCTAGCAGAGGTTCTCCATGACGGCTCCTCCCCCACAGCAAACTTCTGCCTGGACATCCAGGCATTTTCATACATCCTCTGAAATTGAGGCGGAGGTTCCCAAACCTCAATTCTTGACATCTGTGTACCCACAGGCTCAACACCACATGTAAGCTGCCATGGCTTGGGGCTTGCATACTATGAAACAATGGTCTGAGCTCTACGTTGGCCCCTTTTACTCATGGCTGGAATGCAGGGCACCAAGTCCAGAGACTTCATAAAGCAGCAAGGCCCTGGTCCTTGCCCACAAAAACCATTTTTTTCTCCTAGGCCTCCAGGTCTGTGATGGGAGGGGTTGCCATAAAGATGTACAACACGCCCTGGAGACATTTTTCCCATTGTCTTGGTGATTAACATTGGCTCCTTGTTCATTATGCAAATTTCTGCAGCTGGCTTGAATTTCTTTTCAGAAAATTGTTTTATCTTTTCTACTGCATTGGCTGGTTGCAAAGTTTTCAAACTTTTATGCTCTCTTTCCCTTTTAAATTTAAGCTCGAATTCTGAACTATCTCTTTGTGAATGCGTAAAACTGAATGCTTTTAAGAGCACCCAGGTCACAACTTGAACACTTTGCTGCTTAGAAATTTCTTTCACCAGATACCCTAAATCATCTCTCTTAAGTTTAAACTTCTACAGATTTCTAGGGCAGGGGCAAAATGCCTCGTCTCTTTGCTAAAGCATAGCAAGAGTCACCTTTATTCCAGTTCCCAACAAGTTCCTCATCTCCATCTGAGACCACCTCAACTTGGACTTCATTGTCAATATCACTATCAGCATTTTGGTCAAAGCCATTCATCAAGTCCCTAGGAAGTTCCAAACTTTCTCACATCTTCCTGTCTTCTTCTAAGCCCTCGAAACTGTTCCAAACTCTGCCTGTTACTCAGTTCCAAAGCTGCTTCTACATTTTTGGGTATCTTTATAGCAGAATCCCACTCCTGGTACCATTTTCCTGTATTAGTCCATTTTCATACTGCTATAAAGAACTGTCTGGGACTGAGTAATTTATAAAGGAAAGAAGTTTAATTGACTCACAATTCAGCATGGCTGGGGAGGCCTCAACAAACTTACAATTATGGCAGAAGGTGAACTGGAAGCAAGACACCTTCTTCACAAGGTGGCAGGAAGAAATGCCAAGGGAAGGGGAAGAGCCTCTTATAAAACCATCAGATCTCATGAGGACTTACTGTCACAAGAATAGCATAGGGGAAAACACTCCCATGATTCAGTTACCTCCACCTGGTCTCTCCCTTGACACATGGGGATTATGGGTATTATATGGATTATAATTCAGTATGAGATTTGAGTGGGGACATAAAGCCTAACCATATTAATTCCAAAGAAATACAAGATTATCAGAGACTATTAGGAACAACTATGTGATTAAAAACTGGAAAAAGTAGAGGAAATGGATAAATTCCTGGAAACATACAACCTACCAAGGTTTAGTCAGGAAGATATAGAAAACCTGAACAGACCAATATTAAGTAGTAAGTCTGAAATAGTAATAAAAAGTCTCCCAGTAAAATAAAGTGCAGGATCAGATGGATTCACTGCTGAATTCCACCACACATATAAAGAACAAATACCAATCCTCCTCAAACAACTCCATAAAAATTGAAGAGAAAGAAATTCTCCCTAACTCACTCTATGACCACTATTCCCTGATACCAAAACCTGAGGACACAACAAAATAAGAAAACTATATATGAATATTCCTGACGAACACATCTTCAAAAAATCCTCAACAAAATACTAGCAAACTGAATTCAACAGCACATCAAAAAGATAATATACCATTACAAAATGGGATTTATACCAAGGGATGCAAGAATGGTTTTACATATGCAAATCAACAAACATAATATATTACATCAACAGAAGGAAGCACAAGAATCATATGATCATCTCATCAGATGCAGAAAAAGTATTTGAAAAGTTGAACATCACTTCATAATAAAAATGTTCAACAAGCTAGGCATAGAAAAAATATGCTTCCATATAATAAAGGCCATATATGACTAACACACAGCTAACATCATACTGAATGGAGAAAAGTTGAAAGTTTCTCTCTATTAACTGGAACAAGATAAGAATGCCCAAAAAATACTACACCAAAAAACTCTTAGATCTAATAAATTCAGTAAAGTTAGAGGATGCAAAATCAATATAAAAAATCAGTAGCATTTCTGTACACCAATAATGAAATAGTCAAAAAACAAATTCAGAAGGCAATTTCATTTACAATGGTTACAGAAACCAAATACCTAGAAACAGATTTAACCAAGAAAGGGAAAGATCTCTATAAGGAAAACTACAAAACACTGATGAAAGAAATTAAAGAGGACATAAATGGAAAGACATTTCATGCTCATGGGTTGAAAGAATTAACATCATTAAAATGAGCTAACTTCCCAAAGCAATCTACAGATTCATTGCAATCCCTATAAAAATACCAGAGTCAATTTTTTTTTCACAGAAATGAGAAAAAGAATTCTAAAATTTATATAGAATCAAAAAAAAAAAAAGAGCCAGAATAGCTGAAGCAATCCTGAGCAAAAACAAACGAACAAAAATCACCCCAACCAAAAAACCCCAAAACCAAAAACAACAAAACAAAACAAAACACACAAAAAAAGCAAACAAAAAACAAAGCTGGAGGCATCATACAACCTGACTTAGAAATATATTACAAGGCATGGTATTGGTATAAAAATAGACACTTAGACCAATGGAACAGAATAGAGAAGTCAGAAATACATTCACATGTTTATAGCCAACTGTCATTTGACAAAGCTGCTAAGAACATGTACTGCGGAAAGGACATCCTTTTCAATAAGTGATCCTAGGAATATTGGATATCCACATGCAAAAGAATGAAACTGGACCCCTATCTGATCATACACAAAAATCAACTCAAGACAGATTAAATCCTTAAATGGAAGGCCTGAAATTATAAAACTCACAGAAGAAAACAAAGGGAAAACACTTCATGACACTAATCTAGGCAAAGATTTTATGGCTAAGACCTTAAAACCATGGATAACTAAAACAAAAATAGACAAATCAGACTATATTAAACTTCTGCACAGTAGAGAAGACAATTAACAGAGGGAAGAAACAACAAATTGAATGGGAGAAAATGGTTGCAAACTATTAATCTGACAAGCGACTAATATCCAGAACATACAAAGAACTCAAACAACTCAACAACAACAAAAATAATCCCATTAAAAATGGGCAAAGGACATTAATAGACATTTCTAAAAGATGACATTCAAACAAAAAATGCTCAAGATCATTAATCATTAGAGAAACGCAAATCAAAAACCACAATGAGATATCATCTTATCCCAGGTAGAATGGCTATTATTAAAAAGACAAAAAATAACAGATGCTGACAAGGACATGGAGAAAAAGGGAACTCATACGCTGTTAGTCGGAATGTAAAATAGTGCAGCCATTTGCCACTATGGACAATAGTACGGTGATTTCTCAAGAAACTAAAAAAGAACTACCATACAATACAGCAATCTCACTACTGGGTATCTATCCAAGGGAAAATAAATGAGTATATCAAATAGATACCAGTACTCACATGTTTATTGCAGCCCTATTCACAATAGCAAAGACATGAAATCAATCTAAGTATCCATCAATGAATGAATGGATAAAGAAAATATGGTATCTATACACGACAGAATATTATTTGGCTGTAGAAAAAGATAGAATGTCATTTGTAGTAACATCGATAGAGCTAGTGGTCATTATATAAAGTGAAATAAGCAGGTAAAGAATGACAATTATTGCATGTTTTCACTTACATGTGGGAGCTAAAAAAGTTGGCAGATACTAGAAGCTGGGAAAGGTTGGTTGAGAGAAGAGAGTTAAGTTAATGGGTGCAAACACACTTAGATGAAACGTATAAGTTCTATTGTTCAACAGCAGAGTAGAGTGGCTATAGTTAAAAACAATGTATTGTACATTTCAAAGTAGCTAGAAGAGAGGACTTGAATTGTTCTCAACACATAGAATAAGTATTTAAGTATATAATACTTTAAGTATTTAAGATAAATACTTAAAGTGTTGGATGCCTCAAATACCCTGCTTTGATCATTACATATTCTATGCATGTAACAAAATATCACATGTACCCCATAAATATGTAAATTTTGTGTATCAATAAAGATATGACAAATTATATTCTGTGTCATTGGTAATATGTTCTCTTTTTATAATAAAGCATAATTTATTCCTTTTCATATTTGCCTTTTTTCTTTACTATATTCAGTAATCACTCATTAAAAACTCACTCTAGGAGACACTTTTTCCCTCAATTTTCTCTCTGCTCATGATTTAGTTTGAGCTTTTCCTTGCTCCCCCAACACTGACTGTTTGTTATATGTTCTTCACAAAACCAAATTTTGAAAAATAAAATATAACACAAAAGATATCTGCAATCTGCTAAGAAACTAAAAGACTAACCTTAAATTTAAAAATTTTTAAACATTTTAATTCACCAAAATTGTCAAGTGGGCATTATTAGTAGAAGCTAACTTTACTACCTCACTCGATCATCCTTATAAGGGCTCTCTGTAAAAGAGATAATTGGAAAATCTGGACTCAGCTTGGATCCTAGGAAAGAGTGGAAGTTATGTAATTGAAACAATTATACAAGCATTTCTTTTTGCAAGGACATCTTGCTCACTATGAAACAACAAAGGGCTTACTCATTATGGTTCAGATTTATGAAGTAACTAAACAATATTTCCAGTATTTATTGTATGGTTTCAGACATGCCAAAGAAGGTGTCTGAAACCACTGGGTAACAGATGCTCCCTCGTTATATTATGTAACAAGGGTTAATATTTTCAATTACACAGCAGTTGAGTTAAGGTATCTTTACTTTGCCATAAAATCTATTTAATTGCAACTAAATATCTTTTATATCAAATCCATTAATCTTTATAACAATCTATCCTTTCTTGCATATCCAATTGTACAAAGCTTATAGCATGTACCTTTTGGCTTTATTTAATCTTATACTTTTGCCCAAGTTAGTTTAATTTACACAAATAAATTCTGCTACATAATTGAACATCTTCAATGACTGCTTAAAAGACATACAATATTTTGCATGCTAAAATAATAAATGGACTATTGAAACAAGTCACTTTTAATGGATCTGTTTTCTAATACGTAAAGAGATAATATATGACACGAGCACCATGTGGAACAGGAGAAAGATTACTGGTATAATTCCTGGTTCTACCATTTAAAAGCTGTATAACCTTGTAATATGTTGTTTAGCTTCTCTGAGAATCAGTTTTATCAGAAGAATGATATCAAGGAGGCTAATAGTTACCTCATAATATCACAGTGAGAATTAATTATGATAATGTATGAGAAGGAACCACACAGTATAAGTTCCAGTATCGAAAGGATATCTATTCCCTTTGCATTTTCTTTCAAGATTGTAATGAGAGACAAATGTAATGTAATACATCATACACTTTAAACCATTTATATTTATTTAAATTTTAGGTATTATTAATATCTAAAGCAAAATACTAGAATATAAAATGAGTTATTAGACACACAAAACTATGTCATATCATGTTCACTCACATCATCTATCCTCTTATATTTTATTTCTCAAACTCTCTTAAAATACTGTCATTTATCATCATAATTGGTTAATCCCATGAAATAAAATGAGACAAATTATAGATCTGGGTTCTAACCCCATACTCTTGTATCATCTTCTTAGTGAACTCCCTCCAGTTACTCTACCTTATGCTTAACTTATGAATTCTTTAAGAGTCTCTAACAGTTTCACATGGACATAAATACAATTTAATTAATATGCAATGTTTGGCTTTTGCAGCACAATTCCAAATGTAACAGAATGTATGAAGTTATCTCAATGATTGATATAGTTAGCTCACATGTTTTGGAGACGGAGTTCTGGTAATTTTGGTATGTATCTCTATTCAGACAGCTGTTGACAGATGGAAATTAGGTTTAAGAACTGTTCCAGAACATTCCTGCCTTTCCAAAAGATCATCAAATACTTTTAATAAGCATATTGGAGAAGACTAGAGAGATAGCCATACAAAAATATCCACAACAGGTATTTTGATAAGAGAGAGAGAAGGGTAAAAAGAAAAAGAAGAAAAAAACCTCTGACAAGTGAAGTCAGGTGAATTCATACATATCAAAAATAAATTTGCACATTGGGTAGAGGCAAAACAAGATCTAAAACAAATTTGATCCTTTGGGTAGAGGTAAAACAAGGAGTAATATATTAATAGATCTAGGAGGAATGGGGGACCATTCAAATAAGAGTTCCTGGGATGACCCAGTTGTCATTAGGTGGATCACTCTCTTCTTTGTGCAGTTACATCTAGTGTCTGTCTTTATCTACAGATTTTTTCTTTCTTTTTTTTTTGTTGTTTTTTGACCTAGAGTGGGACTCAAGCATGTACTACTCAAATTACCTCTCTTCTTGATGCTCTATACCTAGAAAATATTAGACTCTCAATAAATATTTGTTAACAGGATGAATAAACAAATCAAGATTGCTGCTGTTTTCTTTATTGTATCAGCATCTTAGATTTTTGATTCCTATAGCTTTTAACTATGGTTTCTTATATTTTACTTCATGTATAGGACTAATAGTATGCCATTTTGGTCCTTATTCAGGAATTTTAAGTTGGAATATGCCTAGAAGATTCGAAATGTTAAGATATAAATCCCTCTCACATTTGCCATGATATTTTGGCATTCAAGATGCAAAACAAACAAACATCACCCTCGACCGCACAAAACCTATCCCCAAACCTATAGGAAATGATTCTAGAGGTGAAAATGCAGAAATATATCCATAAAGATGCTAACTCAAGCTCCTAAAGCTCACATACTAAAATGAGCATGTTGTATGCTTCCTATTCTTTATATGGTATGATTTTTTTCTGATCTATTCTTCAGTAATGAGGTTGTATAACTTGAGGGGTGAATTTAGCAAGGAAAAGTTAAGCTGCCTATTTGTTTTCTATCAAAACTGACTTTTTATTTGATTCCTACAAGGGTGAACAGAGAACAGCTAAAGTGAAGGGTCCTTGGGTGGGTGACCAAGTTAATACTTCTGTCTAGTTTGATACTGTGCAGTGTGGAGTTTTAAAGGTTATTCTCTGGAGAAATAAATATTAAATGAGATAACAATATTAAATGAGGGACAATAATGATTGTTTTTATTATTTACTATATGCTAGGTACAAAGAAAATTACATTTCATTCACTATACCTTATCTCATTTCATCTCATTAAAATAAAACCAATGAGGCAGGTATTATAACATTTTACAAACAAGAAAATAAAGATTAAAGATGTTAAGTAGTTTTCTTAAGGTCAATGATTTAACAACCTGTGGGCCAAGACGTGAATCCAAGACTGTCTGGCAGCAAAGCCTTTCTTCTTAAGCTTATTGTTCTATTCAGCCTCCCAGTTTGTGCACTGTGTTCTGGTATCACAAACTCTGAAGCATTCTACAAATACACACTAATCTTAGTAGCAGAAACAATAAAAATGAATTTAAAAGATACCTCAAGAAAAAAATCTTAATAGTATGAAAATACTAATATTTCTCACACCGGCATCAGCTAGAACTCATCTTTAACTGTAACACATATTGTTAAATTTTAGATCTATGTAAAGATTTCTGAGAATGACATAAATGATCATGACCACTGACATTTATTTTGAATGATAAAATGAATGATCCATGTATTTTAATTGTATTATCTTTTTTTTTTTTTTTTTTTTGAGACTGGATCTTACTGCTGGAGTGCAGTGGTACAATCATAGCTCCCCGTAACCTTGAACTTCTGAGCTCAAGCAATTTTCCTGCCTCAGCCTCCCAAGTCAGTGGGACTCCAGGTACATACGACTACTCCCAGCCAATTTTTTTATTTAGTTTTACTTTTGTAATGACAGGGTCTTGCTATGTTTCCTAGGCTGGTCTTGAATTCTTGGGCTCAAGTAATCCTCCTGCCTCCGTCTCCCAAGGTGATGGGATTACAAGCATGAGCTACTGAGTCTGGCTGATGTGTGCATTTTAATAAAACCAAAAGTTGATATGCTAGGAAAAGTCCTAGCTCCTTTCCCAAATATTGTACCAACTGAAGTATGACAACATAATTTTTAAAAGGAATTGTTTAGTTTTTAATTTGATACCAATAGCAAAATGAGAGCAATCAAAATACCTACTGACATGATATAAACACTTGAGCATTATTATCATTAATTATGTGCTTGTGTCTTTGCCCTAGACAGTGGTTGCTGAAGTCTCGATTCGATCAATTAATCTTAATGTGTAAACTGGGTATACAACTCTTGCATTATCAAATCTTTGCATTTGACCAAATTAAAAATCATCTTTAATTTCTAAGTAATTACTTTCCTGTATTTCAAATTATTTCTAATCACAAACTATGTAATTTTCTCCTTCCTCTTGTCTTATAAGTTTTTAAAATTATTTTATTTACTTTGAGAAGCATGAAAAATCTTTTTGGCCACTATAAAAAACAAAAAATAAAACAGGTTGAGTGAACTTAAAAATGTTGATTTTGGTAATATTACTTTAAATGTGTATTTTAAGGATACAATAAGCCAGTTAAATAAAGACAGCTTGGCTGGGCATGGCAGTTTATGCTCATAATCCTAGCACTTTGGGAGGCTGAAGTAGGAGGATTACTTGAGCCCAGGAGTTGAGACTAGCCTGGGCAAAATAGCAATACCCTGTCTCTATTAAAAAAATACAAAAACTAGCCAGGTGTGGTGGCATGTGCCTGTGGTTCCAGCTACTCTGGAGGCTGAAGTTGGAGGATCACTTGAGCCTGGGAGTTAAAAGCTGCAGTGAGTCGTGACGGTACCACTGTATTCCAGCTTGGGTGACAGAGCAAGGCCCCATCTCTAAAAAATAAATAAATAAATAAATAAATAAATAAATAAATAAATAATGACAAAAAACAGCTTTACTCCTCTAAATGTTACAGATTGTGAGAAGACTCATTATTGTCAGTTAGCATTTTTACTCCTTTAAGTCAGTTATAATTCAGGGTACTTTCCAGGGCTAAGTCAAAGCTGTGCATCTAATAATAAAAATAATCTGGATCTACATTTCTGAGGGTAAGGAAAAAGCTTAGTCCTTCAGCGACAGCTTTGCCCATTAGGAAATGAAACAATGAACGTGGCCAAATATAGCATTTGGACCATGCTATGCTCTATGAGTACAAGAGAGTTAAAACCTTGGCACTAAAAAATACTACCACCCTTTAGTGCTAATGTTTTCTGGTCATCAAATAAAGAAATACATGTCCATAGCACATTTGTTTTATTTTTTAATTTTTAAAATTAAAAAATTACATGTGTTTCAATTCAAAGCTATAAAAATATAATGTGGATTGTATTTTTTATAAAATCCTTCAATTAATTGGATTTTGAAGCAATAATTTGCTAGATGAAGCTTGTTTTTTATCCTGATTAAAATCCAAAATGGGATATTTTCTGTGAGACTAACATATACAGAAAATAATAAAACAGATTTCCTAGCTTTTAGGATAGTTCACTTGCTTTTCAGGACTAACAAAATCTGCTAATGCTATATTTTGAAGTTTATCAACTTATGTCTAAGAATAAATAATTTCCACAACACAGTAGTAGCTGTCATGAAACATTTTACTTATTGTTTCTCTGGTCTCAGGCTTTTGCAAGTGTCCTTATGTACTCTAGATCATCACGTACTATTTGTAAGACAGAAGAAATACAGACCTTGATTTTTGGCAAGAAACGCACAGAGTAGGACAGAAGCAGGGAGTCAAGCTACTCTTGACTTCCTGTTTACTCTAATAGCCTTTGGAAAACTTGGTGAGACTTCCAGCATCCACTGACCTTGACCACTGTTGGGTCATTCGATGGTGGCATTTTGTGGCATTTATATATTGCATGTAGGCATTACTATTGAAAACTTTGGAATATAGTTGTCAAATGCAGTTGGGATTCTCTCCAGTTTACCAGGGAGACTATGAGATTGTGACTTGTTTCTGTTTTACTGTCAAAATATTCAGGGTTTCAAAACAGAGTCTGTGGTTAGGTTGAAGGGGAGAAAAGTAAATTTAAGATTACTCCCCGTAAAGTAGCACATGTGAATAAACAGTAGGAAAGCAGGATCAGTCAGAAGAGTTAAATAAAAAGGAAGTTGAGCACTTTTGCTTCATTTTTCCCTTTGACTTAATAGTCAAAGAATCTTATAATTGGAAGGGATCTTGGGGTTAATCTAATCAAATCCCCGCTCCAGGTCCATGCATATGGCCATCTAGCCTTTACTTAAATACACTGTAACCAAGGTGGAACAATTAACATTTCTTTTTTCTCCATATTAATTAATTGGCTATGATGTTATTACTTCTATCAACAGGTCTCAGATCTGTCTTTTAAAGGAAAAGAGAATAAGCTGGGTTGTCTGTCCCTATAAATGATGTCCCTTTAAATAGGTAGAACAACTACCTTTAGAAGGGATTCCCCAGATCATCTGTCTTACTTCTCTAATTTTTCAGGGATTAAACTAAGACCTCCAGAAATGAAGTAATTTCTCAGAGTTACAAAGCTGTTTAATTGCAGAACCTGAGCTAAAAGCCTGGCTCAGTTACTTGGAAAGCAGAGATTTTGAAGCCAGCTATTACAGCCACCTTATCTTCTTTGTTTTAAGTGAAGCAGACCTAGTTTCTTCTACTTTTTCTCACGAGACTAAGCTTCTAGACTTCATACTACACATCTCCTAGTACCTACTATGGGCTAGGGACAAGCTTCACAAAGAGAACAGGTATCTAATACTGAGGAGCTCATAGTCTAGAATGGAAAAATAAATAAACTGTAGCATCAGGGAGAAGTGCTATATTTATGAAATATGTTTAAATTCCTATGTGAACATAGATATCAGAGTGATTGCAGAACGTTATTGAAGTGATATTTCCGTTAATAGAACTGATTTGACCTCTTCAATAGCCTACAGCAATAGTAGTATTATATAATAGAAGTCTCCAGCCAGGCGTGGGGGCTCACGCCTGTAATCCCAGCACTCTGGGAGGCCAAGGTGGGTGGATCATGAGGTCAGGAGTTCGAGATCAGCCTGGCCAATGTGGTGAAACCCCGTCTCTACTAAAAATACAAAAATCAGCCGGGTATGGTGGTGCACGCCTGTAATTCCAGCTACTCGGGAGGCTGAGGTGGGAGAATTCCTTGAACCAGGGAGGTGGAGGTTGCAGTGAGCTGACTTTGCACCACTGAGCTCCAGCCTGGGTGACAGAGTGGGACTACGTCTCAAAAAAAAAAAAAAAAAAAAAAAGCTCCCCGACTTCAGTTAAAAACTTGCTTAATTAACCAAAACTCATAACTGTCTTGACTGGACCTGGACATGCTAACTGTTCATGGCTAGAAAGCTGCTCTTGAGTATATCTTCACAACGCTCTGCAAACAAGTAGAATTGTACACTTACCAAACAGAACTGTATATATACCTAGTAGAGTTGTGTATTTATCAAGATTCCTTTGAATTTTTTACCTAACCCATTTATCTCCCTTTAACTTGTTAATTATGTCAGTTGTTATTGCTGTAATTATGTAATTTGATTAAATATTTTGTGAAGTGATAAAATACTCATCTTAGTGTTTCTATAAAATATAAGGTGAATGTTTTGGAAAGGCTTGTGAAACACCAAATGTTTAAAACATGCCATTAAGTTAATGTGGGCAAGATAATTATGAAAGGTTGAGAAGAAACAGAGTCTAGAAGTATTTGGACACTTATATTACTTTCCTAATGTCTTTTATCATCAGTAAATTTTCTTCATAAAAAATGGTTGAGACCCATGGGGACCACTTTAAATAAAAATAGGCAATTTAATATACATTAATATTTTAAATGAAAATAAAACGTTTAAAGAATCTTCTCTGTATCTGACCAATCTGGTCAACCAGTCTTGTTCCTATTACACAAATGAGTTCTTATTGACTACATACCATGTGCCAGGCACATTGTCTGAAAGAATTGCCTGCATAGTTTTATTTAATCCTTGGGCCAACTATTACTACAACTTAACATGTAATGAGTCTTAGAAAAGTTCAACAACATGTTTGCATTCCCACAGCTAATAAATCAGGAAGAGGGCATTCCAATCCGCTGTTATGAAAGGCATGATTTTACAATGTACTTTCTCTTTCACAATCCAATGTAAAATCAATGATATTTCTAGCATAGGTGCACCTGCCTATATCATAATCCTGATACAGACTTTTTTTTTCTGTATAATTAGTTTTGAGATAAAAAAGGCCAACGTCTACACAGCATATCTCCACCCTCGAGAATGTTACTTCTTGTTCTAGAAAGTCCCCTTCCATGGTTTACCCATTTGAATACATATGTAATTTAGTGTAGATACTCATTAATTTCTTCCAAAAAATTGTTCCCAAAGAAACCACTTCACATTGATTTTTTTACCTTTACTTTTGTAGAATAGCATTCAATATTGGATTTTGTACATTTAATCATTCACCTATTCAATAAATAAGTGTCAAGACATATTCTCGGTACTCAATAAATATTAATTAGATTGATTTTACAAACAATTTATAAGCAGAGGCTACTATGGCTTAATTCATTCACATCATAATTATTAATTGATCACTAAATATAAAGAAGCACGTGCCAAGTAGAAAGATGATTACATATGAAAACTCTATTAGCACTCACTGACTTAGCACTATCATTGCCAGGAACTTTTCTAAGACTTGTGTGTATTAACCTTCTACATTTTTTGTTTAAATTTCCAACTTTTAAGTTCAGGGGTACATGTGCAGCATGTGCAGGTCTGTTACATAGGTAAATGTGTGCTATGGTGGTTTGCTGTACAGATCATCCCATCACCCAGGTATTAATCCCAGCATCTATTAGCTATTCTTCCTGATGCTCTCCCTTTTTCCACTCCCCACTCTCCAACAGGCCCCAGTGTATGTTGTTTCCCCCCATGTGTCCATGTGTTCTTATCAGTCAGCTCCCAGTTATAAGTGAGAACAGGCGGTATTTGGTTTTCTGTTCTTGTGTTAGTTTGCTGAAAATAATGGCCTCTAGCTCCATCCATGTCCCTGCAAAGGACATGATCTCGTTCCTCTTTATGGCTGCATAGTATTCCATGGTGTATATGTACCACATTTTCTTTATCTAGTCTATCACTGATCAGTATTTAGGCTGATTCTATGTCTTTGCTATTGTGAATAGTGCTACAATGAACTTACATGTGCATGTATCTTTATAATAGAATGATTTATATTCCTTTGGGTATATATTCAGTAATGGGATTGCTAGGTTGAATTTTTTTGGCCCTAGGTCTTTGAGGAATCCTCACACTGTCTTCCACAATGGTCGAACTAATTTACACTCCCACCAACAGTGTAAAAGCATTCCTTTTTCTCCACAGCCTCATCAGCAGCTGTTGTTTTTTTGCCTTTTAATAATAGCCATTCTGACTGGTGTGAGATGGTATCTCTTTGTGGTTTTTATTTGCATTTCTCTAATGATCAGTGATGTTGAGCTTTTTTTCATATGTTTGTTGGCCACACCTATGTCTTCCTTTGAGAAATGTCTGTTCATTTCCTTTGTCCACTTTTTAATGTGGTTATTTTTTTCTTGTAAACTTGTTTAAGTTCCTTACAGATACTGGATATTAGACCTTTGTTAGATAGATAGATTGTAAAATTTTTCTCCTATTCTGTAGGTTGTCTGTTTACTCTGTTGATAGTTTCTTATATCCCATATGTCAATTTTTGCATTTGTTGCAACAACTTTTGGTATCTTCATCATAAAATATTTCCTCATGCCTATGTCTTGAATGGTATTGCCTAGGTTGTCTTCGACGGCTTTTATAATTTTGGGTTTTACATTTAAGTCCTTAATCCATCTTGAGTTGATTTTTGTATATGGTATAAGGAAGGGGTCCAGTTTCAATTTTCTGCCTGTGGCTAGCCAGTTCTCCCAGCATCATTTATTAAATAAAAAATCATTTCCCCATTGCTTGTTTTTGTCAGGTTTGTTGATGATCAGATGGTTGTAGGTGCATGGTCTTATTTCTGGGTTCTCTATTTTGTTCCATTGTTAACCTTTTTTAGATTGCCACATCACCTTATAAGGTAGGTACAATTATTATTCTTATTTTGTTGAAGAGGAAACAAAGGATAAGAGATCAAGTAAAACATTCCCAAGGTCATACAGCAAGAATCTTGTAGAACCAAGATTTACATAGAATCTGAGTCAAGGTTGCACTATTAATTATTATACTATGTTGCCTAAATAAATAGAGTGATGAGAATAAATACACCATACTTTGAGAACATAGAGGAGAGTATTCCCCAATGGAAGTTAACTTTTTGTGTTGAATTCAGAAGGAAGATTAGGAGCCAACCCAGTGTGGTATTGAGGAGAGTACTACACAGAGAACATACCATACGCAAAGACTTCAATGAAAAAAAAAAGGAGAGAGAAAGCATGGCAGTTTGAGGAAACAAGTATGTCAGGTCAGCATTGTAGAGAATTATTATTTCAGACCAGGAAGAGCAAAGAGAACAACTAGCCAATGAATTTTTAAAAAGGGTATTTTTAAAACTGTGTAAATAAGCATAGCCTTTTCAAATATTATTCTATTTGAATAATGCATTATGTAATAAAGTATAGTCTTCTGCCTACAAATTCACAGATGATTATAAACAAATAAAGAGAAGAAAGAACAAAAACATACTCATAGAGGATTTTGAAACCAATGTTATATGTAAATTAAATCAGTCACAATTGGAAAGAAATTCTTTATTAAGCTTTTAAATGAAAATGCATTTATTTTTCCATTTTTAAATTGTTATTCTGAGATCAAATATTTAAAAATATCTCATAAATTATGTATCTAATCAAAGTGAAGTTTCCATATGTGTGCTTGAATAAAGAGAGCTACAAATTTCATGCAGATATTTTAATTTCATGTATTTAGCTGGCTCTTTTGGAATAATATCAATGAAATAGCTACCATGACACCTGGGGGCCTGGTGTTTCACACAAAAATTACATTTTCTTTTAGAAAGCAGCTCATTAAATTGTCCTGTTAAGTACTAAGAAAAGGATGCCATATTCACTCAGTGGTCTCTATCACCTTGAAGAAGAACATTGAAAATAAAGCTCATAACAATAATTACAACACTTAAAAAGTATTTGGTATCTACTATGTGCCAGGCACTGTTCTAAGCACTTTAACATTCCATATTATCTTTCAGCCCTTTAAAAATGTCATTCAATTGGCTTATAGCCTATGTTGTTTCTGATGAGAAGTCAGGAATAATTCTTATCTGGTTCTCCATTTTATAATGTACTTGTTTTCTCTTACTGCTTTTATTTTATCATTGGTTTTCTGCAGTGTCTCTATATCCATTGTGGTAGTAGTTTGCTTTATTTGTTTGTATTTATCCTGTTTGAAACTTCTTGGATCTGTATGTTAATGTTTTTGATTAAATTTGAGAAAATTTTAGCTAATTTTTTTCTTTTCTTTTTTTCTGATCATTATCTCTTTCCTCTCCTAGTGAGGATCCAGTTACAGATATACTAAACTGCTAGGTATTATTGTACAGGTCACTGAGGCTCTGTTCACTTTTCCTTAATCCATTTTTTTGTTCATTTCAGTTATGTTTAAATTCATTAGTTCAAAATAATACTTTTAATAATAGTCATAATAATACAACTAATTGTACCTTTCAGGATGACAAGGAAACAACTCATTATCTTGAGAACTGGCTAAGTAGTAAAAAAGAATCAATCACTTACAATGCCTTTCTTATATAAGCTCTACAACTATAATAAATGAGGATAAATGGCTCTTTGCAAAATTATTCCAGATAATAAATAGAAACAAAATTGATAGAAATATTATCACATTAAGAATTGAACATTAATGGCTGCTAATGTAAAAAAGAGTGAAAATAATATTACTTGCTTTATTATAAAAGGGTGTGCCATCACCTATAGTCTAGCAAAGGGATCACACATGAGTCTGATTATACCTCTGGATCCAGCTGCCATTTTTTTTTTCTTTTTTGAAAGAGCAGAGAGAGACATATTGAACTATATTATGGGCATACATTAGAGATGAGTAGACTTGGCAAACTATATAGGTCTAATGGCCTGAGTTCTTCAGCAGATAAACTATAAGGTAAATAAAATATAGAGTGGAATTAAAGACAACTGAAAAGACAAATTAAGCTAAAAAAATGGGCAAGACTAAAATGGAGTATCCAGGAAAACATATAGGAATAGAGCATCCAGCATAAAACATACAGGAATAGATGAAAAAAACATAAAGGACTACTTTTAAAGTCAGATTAGTGGTTACTTTCAGAAGGAGAGAAAGAACTGTGATTACAATAGGCATGTAGAAGTGTTCTGGTAGCTGGCAAAGTTCTTTGTTCTAGGTGGTGGTTACAGGATTTTTGTCTCATAATAATTATATAAAATAATACATTAAACAATATGTATTTTGTATGCTTTTTTGTAGCTGTGTTTTATTGTATAACAAAATGGTAAAAAAAATGCATACACAATATGCCGTTCAGTATTCTCTATGTGTGCATGTATTTGTGTTTTTTAGTAAAGAAAATTCTATGTATTTCCAGGAGCTTGAGCTCTTAACTAGGATATTAAAGGAAAGGGTGATTCTAGAAGGCAGAGTTTTGTGACCTCAAGGTTATAAGTCCAAGTTTATATTGAAAATTTTAATTCTGTCAAAATAGGCCCCAAGAATGAACTAGAAGGGTGAAATAAAGAAAGGTACATTTCTCTACAAAATAACAGATCATGAATTTTGAATGTTTCCCTGGTAGATACATAGGGAAAAGACGTAAGGAGGATTTTTTGAGAGAGGGAATGTTGTGGGTTTAATCTTGTTCTCCCAAAAGATGGTGAAGTTCTAATCTCCAGTATCTGTGACTTTATTTAGAAATAGGGTGTTTGAAGATGATTATATTAAGATGAAGTTATTAGAGTGGTCCCTAATCCAATGAAACTGTGTTTGTTTTAATAAATGGAAAATTTGGACACAGAAACAGACATGCATACAGGGAGAATGACACGTGAAGACCGAAGGAGAAAGAAGAGTGATTCATCCCTAAGCCACGGAATGCCAAAGATTTCCGGCAAACTACTGGAAGCTGGGAGAGAGTCATGGAACAGATTCTCTCTCACAGTCTTCAGAAGGAAACAACCTTACTAATATCTCGATCTCAGACTTCTACCCTCCAGAAGTATGAGACACAAACTTTGTTGTTTAAGCCACTTAATTTGTGGTACTTTGTTATGGCAGCTACAGCAAACTAACACAGAGAGAGGGCATGCCAGAGGAACAAGATGGCAGATTCTGGACTACGGGGAAAAGCACAGGGAGAACTTGCCTGTGGGGGATGGCTAAGGAACTTCAGGACTAGAGGTGGCCAGGAGACAATTGTGAGAAATGCTGAGGAAGGCACTGGAGTTTTCAAGCTGGGGGCTTGAACTCTAAATTGGGATATGAAAGGAAAGGGGGATTTGAGAAGGCAGAGAATTTTGTACATCAAGGTTATAAATCCAGGTATATATTGAAGTTGTTAACATTTAGGTATTCTTTATGTCTGTGAGTAAATAAATGAGGAAGACTTGCATTGAAACAGAAAAGGAATATGTGTATGTTACGAAATACATATAGATATAGATGATATGTGCGTATATATATTCATATACATGCAGTATATATTCATGTTGTCACTACATACTTACATACATACATGCAAACAGGTATATAAATAAAAATGAGCCCACTGTATGTTTAATTAATATTATACACACACATATAATATTTGAATGTGAGAAAGAGAAAATGTACTCTTCATTCAGTGGCTTGTATCCTTCGTAGCTGTAAATAAAACAAGCTGAAAGGCAGCTAAAAAGATGAAATCACTGTCAAGGACAGACACACAGGAAAGCAGTTTTATTTTTAATGTTTTGAAGTCATGAGAGTTATTTCTGCAAGTGTACTGCTTGGTTATTTTTCCTTTTTTCATTTTCAGTGTTTGTCTTCCATGCCTTGTGGGCAAGGCCATTTGTATTGCTATCTGCATAGCCCCTTCACAATAATGTCTTCCATTCAGCTCTCTCAGGCAGCATACAAAGCCCATAAATTAGAATGACTGCCATTAAAAGATAGTGTGGGAAGTTCTGTTGGTTATAAAATTTTCAAAGCCTTAAAGTGCTAGAGCCAATTATAGGGCAATTAGAGGGTGACTTTTTCACTATGGATACTACTTTAAGTGCCCCTAACACTAAGAAAGCTGGGCCCACACACTTTCTTCCTAAATCAGTAGGCCTTGGGCAGATTGATGTCCTAAATCAGCAAACAATATAGAAAGGGTATAGAAAGTTACAGAAACAGAAGGAGGGACTATAGAGATGAGTATTTAACTCTAGAACACATATAATAAGAACTGCCATTTGTGGAATATCTACTGGGTGTATCTATTTTCTAGCCCCTTTATATACTATTATATTACTTAAACCAGAAAGCCACACTTTAACATTGGTATTATTGTTATTCTCATCTTACAGAAAAAGTAACTGAGACTCAGAATTTCTATGTTAATGGACATGTACAAATAAGAATCATATTCAGCAACTGAACCTAATCTGACAACCAAACCTCTACTATTTCAACTTCACCAAGCTGAAAAAGAAAAAAAAAAAAATTTACAATCTGTTATAAGCCCTTTCTCCCCAAAAGTTCATGTTTCAACCTATTCTTGACAAAAGAGCTGACCCTAGTTGTGCTGCTGCAGTAGTTCTCGAGAGAAGGAGCTGACAGGTCTTAGAACTTCTTCCAGCCTGGTCCTTAAGCAGCTGCTAATAATAGGATACTCCTCTCTGATATGCTTGTCAGCAGCAACTGCTTAGGAAATATGAGTCCATGACAGTACCTGTGGTTGGAACTCCAGGTAGAGAAAGAAATCACTGCCGTCTAGATACATTGGATAGCTGATAACATCAAACTGGGGAAATAAGTTACATATTAGGGAATTTTTTAAACCTGAGTATATTATTTCACTTTTTTCTCATTGTTATTGAGAAAAACAACTACTTCTTTTTTTTTTTTTTTAATTTTTTTTTGAGACGGAGTTTCACTCTTGTTGCCCAGGCTGGAGTGCAATTGGCTCACCGCAACCTCCGCCTACCGGGTTCAAGTGATTCTCCTGCCTCAGCCTCCCGAGTAGCTGGGACTACAGGCATGTGCCACCACACCCGGCTAATTCTGTATTTTTAGTAGAGACAGGGTTTCTCCATGTTGGTCAGGCTGGTCTTGAACTCCCAACCTCAGATGATCTGCCCGCCTCGGCTTCCCAAAGTGCTGAGATTACAGGTGTGAGTCACCCCACCTGGCCAAAATAACCACTTCTTACTGAACACATCAGGAAAGAAGCAACCTTCAATGCAGGCACAATTACAGATGAAAAATACTTTCAAGTGTTACCACCATTATATCCACAGATGCCCTTCTGTCAGATTCCAGGAATTTGTCAGAAACAGCAGGACTCACAGGAAAAGCTTGTTAAAAATATTCAGGGCATCCTTTTCTCTGACCCCAAAACACCAAAATCAAACAAACAAAACCAGAATGGCCAACACATCCACTATCCAGCAACAGAATTAAGTATCTGTTCATAAAAAGATTTGTAGGGAGAACAACAACATCATAAAACACAACCAAGCTCAACAACACTTAGTCTTTTTGACATTTACTCCTGCAAAATGTGCTGGGTGAGCAGAAACACAGGAGGAAGTGTTGCACACAAAAGCTTTTGAGAAATAACAGGGCTCTCTTCTACAGAAACAAAAGCCTCACTGGGCCAGCCAAACAAAAGGACTCAGCTGCTAGCAGGAGAGGAAAAACCTCTTCTTCATTCTCTTCTCCAAAGAAAACAAAGAAATGTTAGTGAGGCAGAAATCATTTTGCATTATCTGACTTTTGAGCAAAAGCATATCTTTTAATACTGAAAGAACGGTTCTTTTTGAGATAATATTTTAGAAAATGAAAAAGTAGAAAAATGGAAGAAGAAACAACAGAAACATTTGTTCGGGGGGAGTGTGGGTGGTGGGAAGTAGACTGCAAAACATGCTTTTAAAAAATACATCTAGGGGTTAAAGTATATTAAACAAGCAGGTTTTCAAAGGTGGTAGCCAAAATGTTAATGGAATTCCTCAAGGAGCAATAAATCTCTCCTGTTAAAATCCAGGATTCAAGGAGGGGAAACAATGATGTAGTAGCAAGAGCTGTTATTTGAAAAGGCAGCTTTTTAATCTTGTGTTGTTTTGAGAATTAAAGCAGATAATAAATGTAAGCAGTAGGATGCAAAAAAATGGTGATTTTTCTTTATTTTTCTCTTTTTAAAAATACTATCAATCCAACCTGAACATATCCATGGTCTTTGGGGAGTGGGGATAAAAACTAGAAGATTCAATGAGTTACTTCACTACTAAAATTATAAATAGTCTGCCAAAAATTAAGTAAACTGTTTTGAAATAAAAGATCACCAAACAAAAAACAGTTCTTAAATGTAGTATTCAACAAGTTGATTCCTGAACATTTTCCTAAATGATACTGACTGGTAATGATTTCCTAGCTACCATAATCAAAAGTCAAAGTCATGCTATTTGGTAATAACAGCAATAAAGACAAACATTGAGCAATAACTGGGTCAATTAGTCTTCATAATAAACCTATAGATAATTTTGTTTCTATTATCTCTATTTTATAAAAGCTTCATAATATTTAAAGACATCACCTGAGTTCACTAAAGTAGCAAGTAGAAAAGCCAGGATTTGAACCTAGATTTACCTGGCTCCATAGCCAAGTAAATAGTTTTATTTCTACTTCTACTCTATATAATAGTACAGTTGGCCATTCAACAACATGGGTTCAAATTGTATTGGCCCATTTATATGCAGATGGTTTCTCAATAAATATATTGGAAAACTTTTTGGAGATTTGTGACAATTGGAAAAACCCCACAGATGAACTGCATAGCCTAGAAATATTGCAAACACTTAACATAAAGTTAGGTATGTCATAAATGCATAAAATATAGGGATATACTCTTCTATTTATCATTTACCAGAAAATACCTCAGACAGCAAGACCAAATCCTTCTCTTCATCCTTCTCCTTACCTACTCAATGTGAAGATGATTAGGATGAAGACCTTTACAATAATCTGCTTAATGAACACCAAGTACATTTTCTCCTCTTTATGATTTTCTTAATATTTTCTTTTATCTCACTTACTTCATTATAAGAATATAGTATATAATACATATAACATACAAAATATGTGTTAATTGACTATGTTACTGGCAAGGCTTCCTGTCAATGAATACCAGTAGGCTGTTCATAGTTAAGTTTTGGGGGAATCAAAAGTGATATGTGAATTTTCAATTGTGCTGGTATCTGCACCCCAACCCTACATTGTTTAAGGGTCAACAATACATGCCTTCCTGCAAAGAGAAGTCTAGGGATCTGAAGGCACGAGAAAGCACTGCATTCCTAACTCTCTCATATGGTAAAAAATGCATCAAACTCTCTGACCTATAGTTAATAATCTCAGAAACACATATCTAACTAAAGGTCCTTATCATCTTTAGTGCAGATTGAGGGCCAACAGAAGAAATACAGCCTTGCAGCCTAGCAGCATCACAGGCAAATAAATAAAACTAAAAACAGAATTACCATATGATCCAGCAGTCTCACTTCTGTTTGTTTACACAAAATATTTTGAAGTTAGTCAAAGAGATATCTGCCACCTCATGTTCACAGAAACAATGATAGCCAAGTTACAGAATCAACCTAAGTGTCCATTAAGAGATAAACTGATAAAGAAAATGTGGTTTATATAAATAATGCAATATGATTCACCCTTTAAAAAGGAGAAATTTTGTCATTCATGACAACGTAGATGGTATTGGAGAACATTATGTTAAGCAAAATAAGTCCAGCAAAGATAAACACTCTATATTTTCATTTATATGTAGAATTGGAAACAAGTGAACTCATCAAAGCAGAGAGTAGAATGGTGGTTACAGAGGGTAGAGGTGAGGAGAATGAGGAGATGATGGTCAAACAGTACAAAATCTCAGACAGAAGGAATATACTTTTTTCTTCTTTTTTTTTGGGTTCTACTGCCAAGCCCGGTGAATATAGTTAAAAATAGACTATTGTATATTTCAAAATCTAAATTTCAAATGTTCTCACCACAAGGCATGTTAAATATTTGAGGTGATAGATATATTAACTAGCTTAATTATTCCACATTGTATTAATAAGTTATAATATCACTTTGTATGCCATAAATTTATACAATTATAAGTTGTCAGTTGACAATAAAAAATAAAGTTAAACCCAGTTCTCTGTTGAAAGAAAAAAAGACTATTCAGTATATGTGTTTGTCATTCACATGACCTTTTAGTTGTAGGTTGGTTGGTGGGTCAGTTGGTGGTTGCAATTTTTTTTTAATTTATTCAGGAAAATGGTTTAATGGACTCAGTTCTACATGGCTGGGGAGGCCTCACAATCATGGTGGAAGGCAAGGAGGAGCAAGTCACATCTTACATGGATGGCAGCAGTCAAAGAGAGAGCTTGTTCAGGGAAACTCCCCCTTGTAAAACTACTAGATCTCTTGAGATTTATTCACTATCACAACAACAGCACAGGAAAGACCTGCCCCCATGTTTCAATTACCTCCCACTGGGTCCCTCCCCCAACACTTGGGAATTCAAGATGAGATCTGGATGGGGACACAGCCAAATCATATCAGCTCCTCATAATACAATGGGAAATTAAGAATACTTGAATATGGTTCTTTGAATATATAGAAATACTCACTAATAAATGTTTTATTATGGTATCATGATTTATTTGAATTGAAAACTTTTAAAATCTCATTTTGAATATTTTTCTAGAAATATGAATGGAAACCTTCTTCTCCAGTCACACACCAGTTTACAACTCTGCTGGCTTGAAACCTAAAAATAACAAATACCATATTTTATTAAAGTATTTATAACTGACTTTTCTGTTCAAGGCACTACAAAGCAGTTGATTTTTTACCATATACCATAATGTGGAACAGATATTTTGTCTTCTGTCTCCTGCTTTTGCCAGCATTTATGAGTCAAACAGCATCCAGACAAAGAAAGAAAGGACCAAAGCCAAATTGTGTAAGCATTCTTACATTGACAACATGTTTCAAAGACAAAAGAGAAGACGAGAGGGTTGGATTAGATAGGAAAGAAAACAAAATAAAACAAAATAGTTAAAATTAGTTTATTTTTCTACTTCTGAAACTTAAAAAAAAATATTTCCAGAAGAAATTGAAATGAGAAGGCTGATTTGAGGGATGAGCTGCATAGATGTATGATGGTATGCTGACATGAAGAGTCCTAGCAAGAGAAGTTGTAGGATGGAGGGAGGAAAATAGTAGAGGCACCAAGGCAGAGTTCTAAGACATAAGGAATGAACTCTACTGAGGTTGACCTTGCAGCTTATAATATAGCACACAAAGCTAAGGGGGAGTAAAGGCTTTTACCTCCCACTGAAGTGATACAAATATTGTGCTTTTAAAGGAGTAGTGCCTGGTTTGGAAAAGACCTGTGTGTTTAGCAGAAACCACCCTAGTCATGGAATTAGGACCACACCAGACTCCTTTAGGGGAAAGGTAGTTAGCATAATACAATACTGTGGCTTTATAATGATTAGACTTGTAAAATCATAGAGCTGAAAGACTTCAGGACTTGCATAGTTTATTATCCAACCTTTACAGAGAATGGAGGATCAGAGAAATAAGCAAAATATTTAAGTCCATAATTTATTGGTAAAGAAGATAGAATTATAAATAAGTAAAGACACATAACGTTCTGTCTAATCACCTTTATAGTTCCACACTTATAGTTATATACCTATAGATATAGTGCCTAACTAAATTAATGTTTGTTTATTGACTCGATGAATAAATGAACACACTTAACCCTCCCCACTCCATATTCCCAGTGGGCTAATGTGGAAGAAATTTAACCAAAAATAATCCATCTAATGGAACATAGGCTTTGGATTCTAACAGGCTTAAGTTCAAATCCCAAAATTCACAATTTTTTAAATTTGTGAACTTGGGAAAATTGTTAAATCTTTTAATTTTTGCATCTGTAAATTGGGCATGAAAGAGTTGTGTACAACTTTGGCATTAAGAAAAAGCTCAAAAAGCGTTTTATATTTATATCTGTAGAATTATCATTTCTGTTAGATTCCTTATTATTATATTTTTTAGGCCCTTGGTCTTCTTTTAAATCACTCTTCAAATCAAGTGTCAATGGGTTTTAGGGTGGGTCTAAAATAAATTGGGGTGCTAGGAGGTTCCCCGGCTACAGGGATGGCCACTATGGGTAACAAAGGTATTGGAGATGGTGGGATAGAATTACTACTCAAAATTAACTATTGACCCCAAGGGCACAGGGTTGTAGCTAAGTAGGGCTTCAGGTCTCTCACTTCTGCTTTAATTAAAGTAACTTTGCTTTAAACGGACATATGATTTGGTTAAGATTTTATTAGAAAAATAAAAGCAGAGTTTCCACTCCTACAGTAAAGTTTTGGCAACTACTAACTCATGTTTGATTTGTGCATATATGCTGCTTACTTAGGACATGTATCATACTTGTGCTCATCATTCTTTTCTTAATTGATAGTGAAGACAAAGGTAAGAGCAAACATATTTTTTCATAATGAATACACAATGATCAAAACATGAAGCCTCTTGAAGAAAATTTGAGACAAATTTAAAAAAAATTCTTTATAGCTCTTCTTGAAAAATAGCTGCCATATAATAAGCTCTAGACAATTAAATGAATAATGAATAAGTCAACTTTAAACATGAAAGTATTATAAACATATTACTTAAAAAAAGTAAGTAATGAACATACCTGGGGAGAAACACCTTTTGGGATAAATGATTGATATTACCATTCCCTTATTAACTCTCACCCTCATCTTTATCAGTTGGCCAATATTTAACTTTGTATATTAATTCAGCAAAAGTTGGAGATCACTGAGTAGACTCAAGAAGGATGTTTAAAATTTTACTCCTTCACGGCAGTTCAGAGTGATATTCCTTCCATAACACAATGATTTGTAAAATAATGTAGGTCTATGTAAAATTCCAGAGCATTTTTCAATAAAATGTTTGTATATTTGATTTTGTTTCTAAAAATAGAAATAAGAATGTACAGAAGGACAATTGACTGCCAATAACCTACCAGTGACAACATTCTGATTTTGTAATTCATTCCCAAGTGGAAAAGTATAACCAATGTATTTTCTTATTAGTTCTGTCTACTTGTCCAGATTAAAAACAAAAAAAAACAAAAAAAAAACACTTATCACTGTATTCTAGAGAGAGCAAACCAAAATAGAAGACCTCATTGTAAAACTATGCTTTTACAATAACAGCAACAAAAAATCTCTCTTCATTTCAAATATTAACTATGATAATAATGTACAGAGTCAAACAAAACTCTGAACATGACATAGAGAATCGAACAGAGTCATGATTTGTGTGTATTGATAATATCTGTCCTTCATGTGATCTCATATTCATGAATTAATAATCCTCTCAAAGTGATGAGAACTAGGTTATTAATATGAACTTTGACTATTCGGCTTGCTTATGATTAATCACAGGAAAGAAAACAACAACAAAACAAAACTCAATCTGGTCTCTATCACATTCATCTCAAAGTGAAACTCTGTAATACTGATCCTTCAACCATGAAATAATTTTTTTGAACATGAGTGAGTGGTAGGCTTATTTTTTCCCAACCTTCAGAGAATCCAATAGATGCAAACACACATGATAAAAAGGTTTGCTGAGTTTTATCATTAGACCAATTACAGAGGAATTCTCTCTTGAAGCCATATAATTTAAATGTGCCCATTCTGACTCCTTACCATGGCCTCCTGCCTATTAAGGTCTTTGCTTCATGCAAATCCTCTGGCTGAAGTGCCCTTCTCCAAACTACTTCTTGTCCCTGGAAAATCTCCACCTATCTTTCAAGCCTCAGTTCAATCTTCCTTTTCTCCCAGGTAGCAATAACCTCTCCTTCTTTTATGTCTCTTCTATGACACTCTTCTTCATTAGTACTCAAAATGATCTAACTATTTACATGTCTACTTTCCCACTAGGGTGTGAGCCTCTTGAAGAAAATTTCAGAAAAATTTCTTAAAATTTTCTTTATAGCTCTATCTTCTTACAAAATATCTGTTATATAATAAGCTCTAAATGATTAAATGAATGAATGAACAAATAAATAAACTTTAAACAATTACTGTTATAAAGTAAGTAAATCTAAAAGTCAGGATATGGCAACTTTTCTAACTCTACACAGGTGTACTGCAGTATATTAGCAATTTTTACCTGTATTTCTTTTCAAATTAATATTTTATTTTCAGGATTAAAAACTAGAAGCTCAATCAGTTACTATTTTCCTATTGGAATTGTGGGGTCTGCCAGAAATAAAAGAAAATGCTTCAAAACACTGACCACCAATAAAAAAGATAGTATAATCTCTTCTTTATACTCAGATTAATACCCTACTTCTATCCAAATCTTAATGTAAATAAGATCAGTGTTCAATTACCAGTTGAAGGCTCACCATACAGAAGCAAAGGACGCATCAGCCACATTTCCTTGTCCTAATGGAATTCACACTCTTTGTAGAGATGAGAAAAAAAAATCTCAAAAGTGAGTGAAAATTTAAGGTAATATGCTAAAATGGGACATGGGAAGGAAGAGAGTGCACTCCTCCTCCGAGAGAGATAAATCATAGAGTGTTAGTTGGAGTGGATGAGCTTTACAGATGAAAGGGAAACAAGTGATATGAATAATACAGTAAAAATACATATTGCATATTTGAGAAGCAATAATAATAATAAAAGTCCACACAACTCTAAGTGGCAGGTCCCAGGACTCTCGCCTGTCTTCTGGCCCACTTATCTGTCCAACTATGCCTCTTGCAACTTCTCTCACACTCGGACTAGGTTTAGGCCTGTGCTCTGATCTGACCATGCTCTTTTCTACTTTGGGGCTTTTGCACCTGTTGGTATTTCTGCATAAAGTGTTCTCTTCCTATATTTCATAAGGAAACAACATACTTAAGGAAATATTACACATAATGACTCAGTTTAATGATCACCTTCTGAAAAGGCCTTCCTTGACCTCTGTTTATTTCAGTTATCATTATACCCTGCTTTTATCCTTACAGCATTTCCTAATTTACAAGTAATATATATACACATACATACACATATATCTATATCTATATACCTGTATCTTTATCTATTTGTCTCTCTAACATGTTTGTTTCCTTACATATTAATTTACCTTCTGTCTCCCCCAAATAAATAAGTGTTTTGAGGACAGAGATGGTGTATTTTTCACTCACCAATATAAATTGTATGACCTTCTAGTAACTTAACTTTTCTGGGACTAATTTTTCTCAATTATCAAATAAAATCATAATAATACTACAGGTAGACACTATTATTACATTATTGACAATTGAGGAAAATCCTCAATCCACATAGAATTGTTTGAAAGAACAAATTAACATAAAATGGCATCTTAAATATAAGGCTTCCTATTGGTTAGAGTTTTCGAATAACTCCCCCAATTTTCCCATATTCAAAAGCATAGAGCTATAAATAGCTATGATATACGAGCTGAAAAGAAGATCTCAAACTTGTTTTGTCAGTCTTAGTTGATCAATGCCCTTCCTTGGCCTCCAACACATGCCTTTATGGAAGGTGAAGTTGAAGAAACTAAAAAAGAAAATTCCTTTGGAAAACATTGAATTAACAATATTTTTGTCTTTACTCTCTTAAAGGGGAAGAAAGAGGGATGCATTCTCCTCAACCCAAGTTTAGAGAAATGGGTTCAATGGGTTGACTCAGAATTCATGATCTGTTTCCCAGATTGCGAGGGTCATAAATCCAGATAGTTGCCTCCTCCTGAAAAAATATGTGATAGACTATGGCTAGAGTTCTTCCACCTGAAAACAGAAGGAAGATTGGGAGCTGCATTGGGGAGGAGCTGAAATTCTTCTAACAACGGGAAAATGTATGTTTCCCATGAATTAGATATGAGTTGAGAGGAGGGAAACTGACAAGGGGTGCTCATTAAAGAGACTCTATTCAAGATGACTGCCTGAATCTCAATAGAGGGGTGGACCAGTGGAAGCTCAGGGACAAGAGATAGTTAAATGTGGTCATCCAAAGGAAGCCTTGCTTCCATCTAGAAAACCATAGTTTTGTCAGCAGGAGAAGAGCTCAGTTCTATCCAGAAAACCATAGTCTTGAGTTTGCCAGCAGGAGGAACTCAGATGAACCCAGAAAAGCCCCAGAAAGGATAAAGACCTGCAGATTATACATCTATCACCAGAAGGATATTGAAACTAAATTACAATTATACCACCCATAAAACTAAGTACTTTTCCCATGATTGCTCTCTCATCTCTCCTCTATTCCAGAAAGGTAAAAAAAAAAAAATGAATATAGGAAGCAAATAGGTTGAAAAAAGAATTAAATCTTATTCTCTTCTCTGTTGTAGATTTTTTGGCCTGAAGCAGGATAGGGTTGGGGAAGAGGATATATTTTAAGTCAAATAAGAGTTCATAGTTTTTATTTTGCATTTGACTGTGTTAAACTTATGAGACTATTAGACTTGAGTAGATTTTATTATAAACGATCTGCTTGAGATTGTATCAAAAGGAGGGATGAATTAATTCCTAGAGGGGTTTATGAGAAGGCAGAGAGAAAACAATGAAGTTGGTTTCTGCTTTTACCTTACTAAGTCCAGCTTATTCAGTAAACTAGGTATGAATGTATGTACAAGGCTTCACACAGCATTGAAAGTTAACGAATGGCAACAATCTAAACATTTGTTACACAATAGGTGCTTCATATGTATGATTTCTCTGCTCCCTATTTCCAGTGAAATATTCTTTCAAAAACATAGTACAGGCCTATCTCATTTTATTGCCCTTCTCTTTAGTATACTTCACAGATACCACATTTTTTACAAATTGAAAGTTTGTGCTAACCCTGCATCAAGCACGTCTACTGGCACCATTTTTCCAACAGTGTGTGTTCACTTCATGTCGTGTGTCACTTTTCTTGGTAATTCTCATAACATTTCAAAATTTTTAATGATTATTATATCTGACATAGTAACATGTGATCAGCGGTCATTGATGTTACTATCATAATAGTTTTGGGGTGCCACAGAATATGCCCATATAAGATGATGAACTTAACTGATAAATGTGTGTGTTCTTACTCTACCAAATATGTCCTTACCTGTTCTCGCTCCCTCTTCTTGGGCTTACCCTATTCCCCAAGACCCCGAGGCTAAATAATAACCCTTAAATGGCCTCCAAATGTTCAAGTGAAAGGAGTAATCACACACATATCCTTTAAATCAAAATCTAGAAATGATTATGCTTAGTGAGGAAGGCATGTTGAAAGCTGAGGTCGGTAGAAAGCTAGGCCTCCTATGCCAAACAGCCAAGTTGTAAATACAAAGGAAGAGTTCTTGAAGGAAATTAAAAGTGTGACTCCATTGAAAGCAAAAGAGCTTTATCACTGATATGGAGAAAGTTTTAGTGGTCAGGATAAAGATCAAACTAACCACACCAGTCTCTTAAGTTAAAGCCTAACCCAGAGCAAGGCCCTAAATCTCTTCAAGTTTGTGAAGGCTGAAAGAGGTGAGGAAACTTCAGAAGAGAAGTTTGAAGCTAGCAGAGGTTGATTTGTGAAGTTTAGAGAAAGAAGCCATCTCCATAACATGAAAGTACAAGGTGAAGCAGGAGGTGCTGAGGTAGAGAAGTTGCAGCAAGTTATCCAGAAGATCTACCTAAGATCATTGATGAAGGCAACTATATTAAACAACAGATTTTCAGTGTAGACAAAACAGCCTTGTATTAGAAGAAGATGACAGGACTTTAATAGCTAGAGAGGAGAAGTCAATGCCTGGTTCCAAGCCTTCAAAGAACATGTTGATTCTCCTAGTAACGGCTTATGGAGCCGGTGACTTTAAGTGGAAGCCAATGCTTATTTACCAATCCCCAAATCCTGGAGCCCTTAAGAATTATGCTAAATCTACTCTGCCTGTACTCTATAAATGAAACTGCAAAGCCTGGATGATATCACATCTGTTTATAGCATGGTTTACTGAATATTTTAAGCCTACTGTTCAGATGCACTGGTCAGAAAAAAAGATTCCTTTCAAAATATTGTTGCTCATTGTCAATGCACCTAGTCACTAAGAGCTCTTATGCAGATGTGCAAAAAGATTAACGTTTTCATGTCCACTAACACGATATCCATTCTACAGCCCATGGATCAAGGGGTAATTTTAATTTTTAAAAGTCTTATTATTTAAGAAATACTTTCATAAAGCTATAGCTGCCATAAATTGTGATTCCTCTGATGCATCTGAGTAAAGTAAATTGACAATCTTCCGGATGCCATTAGGGAGATTCATGATTCATGGGAGGTGGTCAAAGTCTCAACAAAAACAGGAGTTTGAAAAAAATTGATTCCAACTCTCATAGATGACTTTGAAGAATTCAAGACTTTGGTGGAGAAGTAACTGCAGATGTAGTGGAAACAGCCAAAGAACTAGAATTGTAAATGGAGCCTGAAGATATGACTGAATTGCTGCAATAATAAAACTAACAAATGAAGGGTTGTTTTTTAGGAAAAAGCAAAGAAAGCTGTTTCTTCAGATGGAATCTACTCCTCTGGTGAAAACATGAATATTGTTGAAATGAAAACAAAGGATTTAGAATATTGCCTAAATTTAGATGATGAAGCATTAGCAGGGTTTGAGAGGACTGACTCCAATTTTGAAGGAAGTTCTAATGTGGGTAAAATGCTACCAAATAGTATCACATGCTACAAAGAAATCTTTCCTGAAAGGAAGAGTCAATTACTGTGGAAAACTTCAGTGTCTTAGTTTTAAAATTTGCCATAGCCCGGCTGGGAACAGTGGCTCACGCCTGTAATCCCAGCACACTAGGAGGCCGAGACAGGCAGATCACCAGAGGTCAGGAGTTCAAGACCAGCCTGACCAACATGGAGAAACTCCGTCTCTACTAAAAATACAAAAAACAAAAACAAACAAACGAACAAAAAAACCAGTTAGCTGGGCATGGTGGCACATGCCTGTAATCCCAGCTACTCAGGAGGCTGAGGCAGGAGAATCGCTTGAACCCGGGAGGCGGAGGTTGCGGTGAGCCAAGATCATGCCATTGCACTCCAGCCCGGGCAACAAGAGTGAAACTCGGTCTCGAAATAAATAAATAAATAAAAATAATAAAATAAAATAAAATTTACCATATCCACCCCATCTTTCAGCAACCACCACCCTGATCAGTCAGCAGCCATCAACATTAAGGCAAGATCTTCTGCCAGAAAAAGATGATTGACTCAATGAAGGTTCTGATGATCATTAACATTTTTTAGTTTTTAAGTATTTTTTAATTAAGGTTTTTTTGGATGCAATACTGTTGCATACTTAATAGACTACAGTATAGTGTAAACATAACTGTTACAGGTACTGGGAAAAAAATAAATTATGTGACTTGCTTTATTATGATATTCACTTTATTGCAGTGGTCTAGAATGAGCCTGTAATATCTCTGAGGTAGGCATATATAAATTTTTTCAAAAATTTTGAAGCTCTTCCTTGAATATCCCACATAATATTTCACACTATAATAACCTTTCACTGAATCCTTTACAGATTAAAAACCTAGGCAGAGGTCAGTCTTGCCTCAGTATGATTTAGGATGGATGAGCAATGTGGTTCTGGGAAGCTCTTTCATCTAAAGGCTGAAATGCAGGAACAGAGTAAATTTGCATCCAGTGGACTATATCCATCATCTGATAGGAGACAGCAAGTAGCCAGAGTGCAGCAAGAGAATCAGGGGACTGCTGCCCTCTGTAAATCGGAAAGGCTCCTTATAGATACAATAACCAGCCTGTCTGGTATCCTGGAATTGAGTGCGGATGAAGTGAGAAGCCACCTGGTATCCTTTTCTGGGGAATTTTTTGCAGATTGACCTTAAATGATTGTATCTGTGAATAAATTACCTCATGCCTCTATTATCCAATCAATCAATGCAAGCTTTTCTTTCTCTGCCTTTTCTTCCCCAACATAGGTGAACATGGCTTAAGAGATGACCCAATTGGAGCTTCCCTGTAGAACAAGACCTTTCCAGCCTCTGCTTGAACCCTTCTGGTAACAGAGAACTTACTACATTACAAAGCCCCATCCTCTAGAATCAGGTAGTGTTCATTTTTCTCAAGCTTTTCTGTCCCCTAAGCCAAGATCTGCTGCCCAGTAACACCTACTCTCCCTACCTCTGCCTTCTGGAATGACAGAATTCTCTCCTATTACAACTCTATTTTTCTCGTGTATCCAACACTTATTGAGTACTTACTCTGTGTGAGAGCTGCTTTGATTAAGTTGTAGGTGCTTGGGGACATAGCAGTGAGCAAAACAAAGTTTTCTACCCTCCTGGAGCTTATATTCTAGTGTACACAAATACATATATTTATAATAAAATGTTTGGTTGTGATACATACTATGAGGAAAAATAAAGCCCTTAATAAGGTGAGAAAAAAAGCCACATGAAAAGTGTGTTACAGGCACAAAGAACAGCCAACTACAAAAGCTGTAGACAGGAACATACTTAGAACTTTGGAACAGTTGTAAGAAAGTTAGTGTTATTGAAGATGCATGGGCAAGGGGAAATTGATGGAAAATGAAGCCAAAGAGGTAGCCAGGCGCTGGCAAACTATGGTAAGGCTGTGGAGTTTGATTAAGTGGGAAGGGAAGCTAGTAGATAGTTTGCAGCTGGGGTTGATATACCCTAATTTATGTCTTTAAAATATTACACAAGCTGTTGTGTGAATAGACTGTAGAGGGTGCAAAGTGGGAACCAGTTTGAATACTACTGCAGTAGTCTGAGCAAGAAACGATATGGTTTAGGTTACAGTAGCAAGAGCAGAGTTGGTGAGGATAGACTAACAGGATTTGCAAATGAACTGGATGTGAGTGTGAGTCAGAAAGAGAAATCGGAAATGATTCCTTTGTTTTTGGCCTAAGCAACTGGATATCATTTGATGAGCCAAAACCAGAAAAAGCTGGTTTTGGAAAATAAAATTAAGAGTTATGTTTTGTATATGTTAATCTTAAAATGTCTATTAGATATTTATCACATCAAAGATGATATTAAATATAAGTATAAAGATAAAAAATAAGCATAGGGATGGAACTTATGAAGCCTGAAGCATAGGTCCTGATGAGACTACCTAGGAGAAGAGGTTGATAGAGAAATAAGGAGGTATCAACACCGAATCTTTGGGAACTCTAGGCTTTAGCGGTTAAAGAAAAAAAAAGTTTGAGAACCTCTGTAATTTCCTTATCTAAACTTATCTACTTGTATATCATCACAGATAAATCTTGGAAGCACATTATTGGAAAACCAAACTAGCTTCTTCCCAGAATAGCTGATATCCTTCATGAAAATGAAAGGTTGTTGCTAGGACTTGAGAAACAAGGAAAAACAAGTAAGCCAGAAGCTCCAAAATGTTTTTTTTTTAATTTTCAATTGATTAATGACTGAAATGTTTCACTCTAACAGATGTCCCATCTCAATTCCATTACTAACATTTTTAACTCAAAGGCATTATGAATACAAATGGCAGCAAAACTGAAGCTTTCACCATCAACTATTACATTTTCCATGATACCATTTCTCACAATTATGTTTTCTTACTGAGGAGTTGCACTGAGGAAAGTCCAGATAATTTTTATTTTTAAGATTACTTAAATTGCAAGAGTTTTCTTAGGAAAAATTGTAAGAAAAAGTTCGAGCTAAAACTTTTAAAACTTGTGAATTACAATAACGAGGAATTGTACCAACTAAGCTAACAGGAGAAGTAACTAGGCATGATTCCTCACTGGGTGGGTCACAGCGCCTTCTGTGAATGAATACAGACTAATTTCAAAGTGCTGAAGTAAATATTTAGAAGGGAGCAATCCAATTTCATCAGCTAGGTTGGTGTGTTGCCAAACATTCAACTTTCATATTTAGCTTCCAAGGACTCATGCAAAGTACAATGCTTCTGAAGTCTGATCTAATGGAGCCATCAGGAAAAAGATCATTATCAATCTTGCTGGGGCCATCTGAAATGCTTATTGCCAGTAACAATTTAGGGTAGAAATATGTATGACAGGCAAGCAAGTGAATACACTGCTTTGCTATTTGGAGCAGTGAGGAAATCCATGTAATAGGTAATATACCTAAAAGATTATCTTTTATTAGTGAATGCAAATGTGGAGTCTGAAATGGTTAGCTTCCTACTAAACAAATGAAAATATCAATTCTAGTCTGAATTCAAGCATGGAGAAAGATACTTCTGAAAATTATGCACCTTTTGTTCTAATGTCTCTCTTTTTAAAAAATTTTCTCCACACACGGCTTCAATTCATCAGAAAATCAAAGCATGAACACCTGGGAAAGAATAGCGTATCAAAGAAGAAAGCCAGTTGAAATTTCTAAAGACAAGATTCATAAAATAAAGTCAGTTTCTTTTAGTTAGAGAATAGGTTTGATATACAGGAAAAACAATAGTTTTGATACACTTTGGTTAATGTGAATCTGTTCAGACTGTTTAACATATTGACTTAAATGTAAAAAACTATATTTCAAGACAGTTCTGATTAAAGGATATTCTTTAAAGGCTCTAATAATATATCATGGACACTGAAGGAGACAGCAAAATTTATGTATTCCCTGCCTTTAGCACATTTCCTGGCCTATGGTGGTAGATACTAAATTATATGTTTGTTGAATTATTTGAAATGAATCCACTTATTCTTTCTCTTCCAAGCCAAACGTCTTTCAAAATGTATATTAAGTGGTAGTTTTTCCCATTTCTCCATGCATTTTTAACATTTTTAGTTTCATACCTGTTGATATTAATATTTCTATTAACTGGTTATAATTTCGTGGTACATAGTATTTTTATTTGTATGGGCAAAAAGTAATCACTTTTTCTTGCTGAGACTACTTCTCTTTGCGTATCTTTGCTCACCTTTCCATTTTTAAACTTTGTGTTTTCTTTTTTTCTTTTTAACTTTTATTTTAAGTTCAGGAGTACAAGGGCAGGTTTGTTATCTGTGTAAATTTGTGTCATGGGGGTTTTCGGTACAGATTATTTCATCACCCAGGTATTAAGCACAGTGCCCCTTAGTTATTTTTCCTGGTCCTCTCCTTCCTTCCCGGCTCCACCTTCCACTAGGCCCCAATGTGGTTGTTCCCCTCTATGGCTTCTCCACAACAAAATAAACTATCAACAGAATAAACAGACAATCTACAGAATGAGAGAAAATTCTTGCAAAATATGCATCTAACAAAGGTCTAATATCCAACATTTATAAGGAAGTTAAACAAATTTACAAGAAAAAAAAACCCCATAAAAAAGTGGGCAAAGGACATGAACAGACACTTCTCAAAATTAGACATACATGCAGCCAACAATCACATGAAAAAAAGCTCAACATCACTGATCATTAGAGAAATGCAAATCAAAACCACAATTAGATACCATCTAACACCAGTCAGAATGGCTATTATAAAAACTTTGTTTTTTTAAAAAAGTATTTGCTTATGAAAAATAATGTAATATATGTACATGGTAGAAAAATCCGAAAGGTATAAAGAATCAACAGAAACACTAAATTTTCTTCCCACATAGTTTCCCTCTCTGGGGCAACTACTGTCGTCAGTTACTTTTCAAGATATTCCAGATATTATCCATATTTTGTGTATATATAAGTGTATTAGTCTGTTCTCACACTACCAATAAAGACATACCCAAGACTTGGCAATTTATAAAGGAGAAAAGTTTAATTGACTCTCAGTTCAGCATGGCTTGGAAGGCCTCAGGAAACTTACAATCATGGCAGAGGAAGAAGCAAACACATCCTTCTTCACATGATGTTAGGAATGAGAAGTGATGAGCCAAAGGGGAAAAGCCCCTTATAAAACCATTAGCTCTTGTAAGAACTCACTCAATATCACTAGAACAGCACGGAGGTAACTTCCCCCATGATTCAATTACCTCCCACCAGGCCCCTCCCATGACACGTGGGCATTATGGGAACTACAAGATGAGATATGTTTTAAAGTTTTATTTGTTTTTTAAGACAAATGATATAACATTATGCATACTGCCCACAATGTTTAGGTAATTTAACAATATACACGGGATTTTGTTCCATTTCAGTACGTTCATTTTATTCATTCAGTACTTTAAGTGCATTCATTCATTTAATATATTCATTTCAGCTCCTCATTTTTAAAAACCTGAATGGCATTATAGTATACTATATGGATGCAATAAAATTATTGTAGCTATTCTTCTTTTGTCATTTAGATTTTTTTGGTTCGATTTTTGCCACTGGAAACACTGTTGCAATTAACATTGCCATTTCACTCATAGGCAGGTACATGTATAGGATAAATTCCTAGAAGTAGAATCACTATGCCAAAGGGTTTAAGCAGTTATAAAGTTAAAGATATTTTGGTATTGCTTTCCAAGAATATGGAACAATTTATACTCCACCAGCCTCTTTCAGCTCTCAGAAAGAGCCTCTTTTACTACACCTCCTAACACAGTGCATTGTCACAATTTTTGAATGTGGGCAATTTGATAGTTAAAAAATGGTATCTTGTACTTTTAACTTGCAATTATTTTATTATGAATAAGGCTGAACATTATAGAAATGTATGATAGATTTACTGGGAATATTTTCTCCACTCTATGTCTTCCTGTTTTACTCTGTTAATGACATCATTTAATGAATAGAAGTTCCTAATTTTAATATAGGTCAATATACCCAATTTCCTTTATAGTTGTATGCTTTCATTTTTTAAATAAACATTTATATTTAAATATAGAAATGTTTTTTGGATGTTGATATGGTTTGGCTCTGTCCCCACCCAAATTCCATCTTGAAATGTAATTCCCACAATTCCCATGTGTTATGGGAGGAAACTGGTGGGCAGTGATTGAATTATGGGGATGGGTCGTTCCTGTGCTGTTCTTGTGATAGTGAATGAGTCTCATGAGATCTGATGGTTTTAAAACTGGAAGTCTCCCTGTACAAGCTCTCTTCTCTTGTGTGCCACCATGTGAGATGTGCCTTTCACCTTCCATCATGATTGTGAGGCCCCCTCAGCCACGTGAAACTGTAAGTCCAATAAACAATTTCTTTTGTAAAATGCCCAGTCTCAGGTATCTCTTTATCAGCAGCATGAAAACAGACTAGTACAGATGTAGGTTGTGAAAAAGGGACACAACTGTTTTTTAAAGATAGATGTCCAGTTTTCCCAATATAACTTATTGAACAATCAATTTTTTCCCACTTATTCAAATTGCCAACTTCATTATAAACTAAATTCCTTTATGTGTCTTGTCTATTTTCAGAATCTATAGTCTTTAACTTTGATATATCTTAATTTTTATTTTAGTTATTATAACTTTGTATGATGTCTTAATAAATGGTAAGCCTGGATCTCTCTCATTATTGTTCTTTTTATAAATTTTCCTTGCTATTATTGCTCATTAATTTTTCATATAAATTTAAAAATCAGATTTTCTTGCATAAAATTTTTGTTATTTTTATTTAAAATTTTTAGTATAAAAGTAAAAAGTGAAATTTTTTGATGTTGCATCTTCTTTTCCAATGGCACATTATGGTATTCCTTTATTATATGTCTCTTGGCAGCATTTGAAAGTTACCTTTATATAGATCTTAAATGTTTATCAAGAAGTTTATTCTCTTCTTTTTAATTTTAAGTTCCAGGGTACATGTGCAGGGTGTGCAGGTTTGTTACATAGGTAAACATGTGCCATGGAATACTATGCAACCATAAAAAGGAATGAGATCATGTCCTTTAGAGGGGCATGGATGGAATTGGAAGCCATTATCCTCAGCAAACTAAAGCAGGATCAGAAAATCAAACACCACATGTTCTCACTTATAACTGGGAGCTGAACAATGAGAACACATGGACACATGGGGAAAAACAACACACACTGGGGCCTGTAGGGGGTGAGGTGCAGGGAGGCAGAGCATCAGGAAAAGCAGCTAACGCATTCTGGGCTTTTAAAAGTGTATTCTTAAGATATTTTTGGCTATTGTAAATGATATATTTTCTGTCATTATATTTTTTAGTTGGTTACTGCTTACATATGGACATATATTTATATGCTATTGATTTCTATATTCTGATTTTAAACTTGGTCATCTTATTTATTGTTTAAAATAATTTTTAAATTATTTCCTTTGGTTTATCATCATAAATATATTTTTTCTTCTTTTCAATTCATAATCAGATTTACATCTAAAATGATATAAATAACAGTTTTGATGAAGGGTATATTTTAGGAAAGAGTGATATGTTTTTTGGATTTTTAATTTTTTATTTTAGGTTCTGAGGTATATGTGCAGGTTTGTTATATACATAAACTCGGGTCACAAGGGTTTGTTGCACAGATTATTTCTTCACCCAGGTGCTCAGCCTGGTAGTCAATAGTTATCTTTTCTCACTCTCTCCCTCCCCAAACCCTCCACCCTCAAGCAGGCCCCAGTGTATGTTGTTTCTCTGAAAGAGTGCTATATTTTTTGAATGCTTGACTAAATCAATACTCTTTGGACCACTAGCTCATTTTCTCAAAGCTCTGTAGCTCCTGTTTGGTATAGCTTTAAAGTTTTTCTCTCTTCTTTTTTTAATTTTTGTGAAGTCTGTGCTCATCATAATTATCTCAAGCTTTGCTCTTTGTCGCTATTTTCAGTGACATCTATTTTTTCTTCCTATTTGTAACATATTCATAAGTTCTGTAATGGTATTATTTAGGCCCTTTATTGGGTTCCCTGGGCTTCAATCTTTCTTTTCACCCCATTTTCTACCTTTATCATTTTTGTATTTCAGCACTCTTTAATTGAATTTATTTTAAGTTTTCCTACAGCATAAATCATGAGCAATTCCCTTCTGCCCCTTGAATTATAGGTTAAACTCTTTGTCTCCTTCCTTCGCTCCCTACCTCTCTTCCTTATTTTCTTCTTCTTTTTTTTTAGAGGTTATGAGGACCAAGATCATACAGGGTTAACAGCATGAGCTCTGGAGCCAGACACCAGTGATTTGTGTCCTGGCTCTGTCATTATTTGTATGATTTTAGGCAAGTTATTAAACCTCCAAACTGTACATAAAATAACAATACCCATAGGGTTTCTTAAAAGGACTAAAATATGTATGCATAAAACATTAGAACACTGCCTAATACATACCAGGTGCTTAATAGATTAGATTACAATAATACGCTTCTTTCTGGTTTTGATTGCGGTATTCTTACAGAATTACTAAATGTTTTCATCCTGCTCATGACTGCGCAGCTCAATTGGACATTCTGTTTGCTCTGATATAACGCATGTGACTGGTTTACCTTTGTCCTTTGTGCCTAGAATTATTTTGTTTTCCCACCCAAGTTACAGTGGGAGTGGAGGTCTGGCTATTTTGTGTTCTGATCACATTTTGTGCCTGAGCAATAGCTGGCAAGGGAGTTGGAAGAGATCTCAGTAGAGGCTACAGGCAAGTGTGTCATTTTTCTTGTAAGACCCTAATTCTGTTAGCTTTTGAGATTTTGTTAAATGTCTTACACCAAGTTGCATCTAATTGGAGAAATTTCTCTAATTTGGGGTGTGACTAGAGAACCTTTATTTCCACCAGAGAATATCAGCATAGCTACTCACTTTACCCACTTCAGACTCTCTGAATCACAAGTTTCAACTACTCTTTGAAAAAGATAAGCCTACTAGCTCAGTATGCTCTTCTCTGCATTTAATGGTATCAGTGAGAAGTCTTAGGATTTTGTCAATCACCAGTACAATTTCAGGAGGGAAATGGGAGTGAGGTAGCATCTGAGCCTCTGTAAGCCTTTCTGCTAAAATTTCCTTCTTTTAGTCACAGGTTTTTAAGTGTATTGCATTAAGTTGTGCTTCACTGCTTCTTTTATCACTGCAGGCAAAATTTTCTAATTGTTTTGGTTGCTAATTGTCCCTAAGTTTTACTCATTTTGTGAGTTACTGAAGGAGAAAATAACCTGTTCTCATAAACTGGAAAACAGTTCTTTAGTAGTATGCACACTGTGTTGCATAAAAAACTTTCTCCAAAGACATTATTTTTATGTTTATCTTTCCATTATTTTTATAACCAGCCCTTCCTTATACCTGTGGTATTCACTTTTATATCTATATGTGCTGGGTAACATATGCACTTGCCAAATTTCATCTCACTTCTGATAATCCAATTTGTTCACCTTCAGGTTACCTATAATTGATAGATGAGGAAAGGGTGGCGAATATAAGGAATTGCTGAGTGACTCCCGAGATTGATATCAATAGGTCCAGATGCTAGGTGCAGTCCAACAATATTATATTCAATAGAGATAAAACAAGTGTATAAGTCTACAAATAAAAAATTATTCTAAAATAAAGTGTAATAGATCTGATAGCCAAAAGTTTGTATGAAATAATATTCAATTGTCTTTAATCTTGACATGAGCCAACAAAAAGACTCTTAAAGATTCTTAAAAACAAAGCTAACACAATTTTATACTACATTAACAGAAGTAGAGTATGGAGCTCACGTGCACAAAATTCACTCACTACGGTCTGTGCTTACAAGCACACAAAGGGATCTGAATATCCAGTTCTGTGTATTGTTGCTTAGGTGGGATACTGCCAAAATTTATAGAAATTTGTAGAGAAAATTTCTCTACAGCAAAATAAAGGGATTAAAAATGATGATGAATCAAGAATGGTTAATGAACTCGGGGTCTTAATCTAAAGGAAAGAGCCCTGAAAGGAGACTTGACAGTGGCCTACAAATGTCTGAAGGGCTCTCTTGTGAAGAGTTGTCCACTGTAGCCGTAGAAAGCAAAAACAAGATTAATGGACAATTTTAGAGAAATTCTACTTTCAGCTCAATTATATAAACAAAAAATCCAGTGATTGGAGCAGTCTCCCAAGTGAACAGCTACCATTAGTATGGGAAAACTTTCTCTCCAGAGTATTAAAGCAGAAATTGAAGCCTTGGTCAACGTTTCCTAGAAAAAGCCTGGGCATATATTAATAGTATTGTCACATTTTACACACTATACTGTGACCACTATTTCCTTTGAGAGCACACCATGTTTCTATACCCAATTTTTAGTCTTGTCTTCAGAGCATGTTCAATTAATGCTTTGTTAAATATTAGTTTGGTGCAAAAGTAATTGTATGCTTTTTGCTATTGAGAGAATCTGTGTATTGAGAGAGATCAGAATATTTGACATCTTAGAATTCTTGCACATCAAAATTATTTCAATTAAAAAAACTGCTACCAAATTCAGTTGATTCAAATAAATGGAACTATGAAGAATAAAATTTTCATTTTGACTCTACTACTACTAAAAACTCAATGACTATTTTTAGGTCCCTGGGAAGTAACTATTGAACTGTTGTTTCATGTGATTAATGGCTTATACTGAAAAAATCATGTGTATATACCTTCATTCACCAAGATAAGGCACTGACTCTTCCAGAAATGCACCTAGTTTGTTTCCTGTGTCATTTTTACTCTTCTTTTTTCTTAACTACTCTTTTTTCAGCCTTGACTAATAATTCTCAATCTTGCCTAATATCAACCTTTATTTTGCAATTTTTCAATTTTCAGTGAACTCAGTAGGATCTCATAACTAGATAACCCATAGAATTGTCCATGTTTAAAAATGCATAAGCTGGTGTTCTTTATGGATATTAAAATAGATTTCATTTTATCTTTCCTAGTAAGTTTTCTATATGGGATAAAGTACCCCAAGTATCTATCTAGAATTGAGTTATGTTCAGAGACAAAGTCTATGTAGTACAGGCTTTTGACTGACAGCTTAGTGGCATTAGGAGTCATGGTCCATGAATAAAAAGTACTGCAAGTTTTAATGTATTGGATCTCAGTGTTCCATAGAAGGAGAAAAATTTAATGGACATTGGTCCATGAGTTGGGGAACCAAAATGGATTTAGTCAGGGATCATGAAGAATTTAGCATGAAGTCAGTATCAGTCAGCAGATGAGGACTGCATTATTTCAGTCTAGGTAAATGCCAGTCTTCTAAGAAGATACTTGGGAAAAAAGCCAAAACTTCTTTATTTATTCTCATTCCTTTAATTTAGTATTACAATTTCCAGACCTAATATGTTTTTGAAATAAAATATTTATTGAGTGAATAGATGATTGTTTTCTGTGCATATTTCCTTTTAAAAAAGTAAACAAAAAGAAGAACACTTAAAATTTAATTAGATGCTGATACATACCCAATATCTCTAATGCTTATTTAAGTTAAGCAAGGATTTCAACTTAGGTCCTAGCTCCAAATCCCAAAGTCTTTTCATCAAATTGCTTTGCTGCTGGCCATAAATTTAAAAGATTTATAGTTGTATTTACCACAGCAACATTTTTTTTAAAGCTTACAAACAATTCCACTTAGGTAAATATTTACCTTGAGTAAATATTCACAGCTCTTCACAGGGTTTGTTCTGTGAATGATAAAACTTTAAATATTGAAAAACCAAAAGTACATTTAGTACAGTGCAATTATTTAAATCTGAAATTTTCATTGTAAAAATAATTTTGTCTTCAAAAATTTGTTCAAGGAGCCATTGATCATATATTCTGTTAAAAAATTATAGATCAGCTTTAAACAGCAAATAAGAAAACTGTGAAAAGAAACAGTGGCCATGTTATCCCCAAAGGGCACATGACAGGAGTGGCATCATTCATTAATTTCCGAAAAGATTTAGCAAACGTAATCAAGTGATTAATTCTCTCATAATGTTGTATTATACAAAACAGTGGGAATTACAGTGGCAATATTTGTAGTTTGTTCTTTCATGATAAATGATTTGCTACGCAATCTTAAGAGAGAGCTTGTTTACAGACATCGTTATGAATATTGACCAAATATTAGCTTAGAGAAAGAGCCTCTCAATTCACAAGCATACGTCTTATATCCACAAATAATCAGAAATTAACAATGTGCCTACACAAGAAATTCTACAGAAAAGTACCTGGGAACAAGGTGAATTTATCAAATATGGTGTCTTTCATTTAATAATAATAATAATAATAATAATAAAAGATTTGCTCTTTGGTGGACAGGAGAGTGGTAATATAGCTACAATTTATTTCTAAGAATACTGTTTCCCTGGTTTAACACAAATAGTTCACAACTTTCTTTCTTATTCCATATATTTTATTCCAATAGAAGGTTGCACTATATATATACCCAAGTAAATTTCCTTGTGTACCCCAGGGAACAATTGTGGTAATTCAAAAGGATTTAAAAAATTAGCACTAAAAGGAAAATGTGGTGTTTTGAGACCTCATGCTAAATAGTTAAATTTGCTATTCGTGCTTACTGAACAAATCATTGTTCCAGCATGGCCTTTCACCCAAAACAGGTCCACCTACCACTAGGAACTTGATCCCAGGACATGAGCCTGAATAAAAAGTAAACTGTTTCCTGTATTCAGAGACATTTTTGCACATGCCTTAGAAAATGAATAAACATAGTAATTTACTCCATGGCAAGAAATCAGAAAATGCATGAGGTCCCCTGATACAGTAAATGGTTGGGTGCCAGTAATCAAACCAGTTGTACAAACTTTGTTTTTAGTTTCTACCAGTGGTCTGATAAAATGCTTGGTCATGAACTGCTAAATTTCAGATAACTAAAACCTCTGCTAACCTAAACATCCCCAAGTTATTATGGTTACAAGACAGAAAATCCAACTTGTTAATGAAAAAAAAAAACCACACTATTGACAAAGCTATCCATGGACAGATCAGGGAAAAAAGAATTTCGGTGCAGACAGTCTTGGTACTAAGTGTTAAGAACAGTGCAATTAATTTTCAATTAAAATTTTAATTCATTCAGTGTTCATTCTCAATAAGACAGCTCTAGGCCTATCAATTAGCCAAATGACTAATGTCAGGAAATTTTTAGATGACTTCCTCACATCAAGACTGGATAGTTCACTTTGGCCATACGGGCATCAGAAAAAAAAAAGCCAGGAGCAGATGGAGGAGTAAGAACAGATCTGATAAAGGAAATGAGTATGATAAATAGAAAAGCTGGTAAAATTTATTTAAGTTAGATATTTAATAAATTCTCTGTCTATAATATCAGATGCAAGTCAAGTTGATATTTAGATAAGCTGGACACAAAATTTGTCACATAAGTTATACAATAAAATAAAAATCACAAATTTAGAAATTGTTTTTTGATTAAGTGGACTGGTAAGCAATGTGCCAGATGCCTCCAATTTCTGTACATACAATTTCTGTAAGGAGTGAAAAAAGGCAAGGTGCCAAAACATGCGCTTTACTCATACGGACTCTTCACAGGTGAAAAACTGTCAGCTTCCATCTGAGCCATTCCTTTTCTCCCTGCCACACTGCTTTGATGGTTACGATCTACCTTGAACTCCCCACTCATCTCTGCCCCAATTCCTCCCATTTACTACCCAGAACTGGGTCACAGACTGGAGCTTGTACTTTCCTTTTAAGCATCACTTAATGCTTCAAATTTAGCATTGGCCAGGATAGACATCATTACATTAATGACTTAGGTGTTAGAATTAGCAGTTTCTTAATCTCCTTAATTTGGGTTGTTGATATCCATCCTTTCCATGCCCTGTGAGTTTCTTGGCCTGATAATAAAAGAATGAACAAAAAAGGAAGAAATAAAGCACATCAGAAGTTCTTAGAAATGAAAGATTGCTTCTGATTGGGTCAATTAGTGATAGTTTTATGGAGAAGTTAACACTGAACCGGCTCTTGGGGGATGGATATGATGTCAGCAGATAGTGGTCACAATAGTAAGAGAAGATATTCGAAGTTGGGAATGAAATGAACAAAGGCTTAGAGGCAGGAAAGTATGGCATATGTTTAAGAAATGGTACACAGGGCAGCTCACCTGCATCAGGAGATATGTGAATGGGACAATGAAGAAGAGAAGACTGAAACCAAGTTTTGTGGCTGGAGGAGAAAAAGATCACAGAGTGCATAAAATGCTACTTACTGGCAATGAAAAACTACTGGAGACTTTTTTTTACCAGGGGAGAATCATGAACAGTTTTGAATTTTTGGAAGATTGGTATAGAAGATATGTGTTGGTATGGAAGGGAGGGACCAGCAACGAAGCCTATTATAGTACTCCAGAAAAGATATCAAGAAGTCTGCCTAAATGTCTTCTTTTGAGAAGTGTCTGTTCATATCCTTTGCCCACTTTTTGAGGGGGTTGTTTGTTTTTTTCTTGTAAATTTGTTGGAGTTCATTGTAGATTCTGGATATTAGCTTTTTGTCAGATGAGTAGATTGCAAAAATTTTCTCCCATTCTGTAGGTTGCCTTTTCACTCTGATGGTAGTTTCTTTTGTTGTGCAGAAGCTCTTTAGTTTAATGAGATCCAATTTGTCAATTTTGGCTTTTGTTGCCATTGCTTTTGGTGTTTTAGACATGAAGTCCTTGCCCATGCCTATGTCCTGAATGGTATTGCCTAGGTTTTCTTCCAGGGTTTTTATGGTTTTAGGTCTAACATTTAAATCTTTAATCCATCTTGAATTCATTTTTGTATAAGGTGTAAGGAAGGGGTCCAGTTTCAGCTTTCTACATATGGCTAACCAGTTTTCTCAGCACCATTTATTAAATAGGGAATCATTTCCCCATTTCTTTTTTTTGTCAGGTTTGTGAAAGATCAGATGGTTGTAGATATGCGGCATTATTTCTGAGGGCTCTGTTCTGTTGCATTGGTCTATATCTCTGTTTTGGTACCAGTACCATGCTGCTTTGGTTACTGTAGCCTTGTAGTATAGTTTGAAGCCAGGTAGCATGATGCCTCCAGTTTTGTTCTTTTGGCTTAGGATTGAGAAGACATTTATGCAGCCAAAAGACACATGAAAAAATGCTCATCATTACTGGCCATCAGAGAAATGCAAATCAAAACCACAATGAGATACCATCTCACACCAGTTAGAATGGCGATCATTAAAAAGTCAGGAAATAACAGGTGCTGGAGAGGATGTGGAGAAATAGGAACACTTTTACACTGTTGGTGGGAGTGTAAACTAGTTCAACCATTGTGGAAGTCAGTGTGGCGATTCCTCAGGGATCTAGAACTAGAAATACCATTTGACCCAGCCATCCCATTACTGGGTATATACCCAAAGGATTATAAATCGTGCTGCTATAAAGACACATGCACACATATGTTTATTGCAGCACTATTCACAATAGCAAAGACTTGGAACCAACCCAACTGTCCAACAATGATAGACTGGATTAAGAAAATATGGTACACACACACCATGGAATACTATGCAGCCATCAAAAATGATGAGTTCATGTCCTTTGTAGGGACACGGATGAAGCTGGAAACCATCACTCTCAGCAAACTATCACAAGGACAAAAAACCAAACATTGCATGTTCTCACTCACAGGTGGGAATTGAACAATGAGAACACATGGATACAGGAAGGGGAACATCATACACCAGGGCCTGTTGTGGGGTGGGGCAAGGGGGAGGGATAGCATTTGGAGATATACCTAATGTTAAATGACGAGTTACTGGGTGCAGCACACCAACATGGCACATGTATAAATATGTAACTAACCGGCACATTGGGCACATGTACCCAAAACTTAAAGTATAATATTAAAAAAAAGGAAAAAAAAAAAGGAAGACAGGAACACCATAATAATGGCAGTGGAGATTTTAAAGAGAGGATTAATTATTTTGTAAGTGGCTTCCAAAAGGTACGATGCCTGATTTAATAAAGCAGCAAAGAAGAGAGAACCAAAAGGAAAAAAAGGACGTCCAAGGCCTTTTACTGTGGGTGACTAAGACAATCATTTGTATAAATGGAGAGGTCAAAAGCAGGAGTAGGTCACATGGGTGAGGGGCGAGTGATGGAACCTGGTGCTAAGGAGATATCATAAGGCTAAGCTTTAATATACTTGGAGCTATTTCTGCACATGGCATACCCTGACACAGATGCCCAAACTGGGAAAACAAAAGAAAAATCCTAAACATATGTGTGCATTTTCATAAAGCATAGAGTTATATGACACATCATAACTCAAACCTGTTAGAAACAAATTTATATAGAGCTAAAGAAAAAAATACAACTGTACATAACATATATGTGCATATACACATAACAGAAATATATTTATATATTTTATATATGCATACATGCATGCATAAGCCAAATATATTTTGGTTCTATCTGGAATTGCTAAATATTAAAAGCTTTTAATAACTAGTCAATTCATTAATTCAACAAATATTCTAGTGCTTTTAAAGGACCTCCCCCAAATTTTTTAAATCTATCTATCTGACAAAGATCTAATATCCAGAATCAACAAAGAACTTAAACAAATTTACAAGAAAAAAACAACCCCATTAAAAAGTGGGCAAAGGACATGAACAGAATCTTCTCAAAAGAAGACATACATGCAGCCAACAAACATATGAAAAAAAGCTCAACGTCACTGATCATCAGAGAAATGCAAATTAAAATCACAATCAGATACCATCGCACACCAGCTAGAATGGCTATTATTTAAAAGTAAAAAAAAAAAAAAAAACAAACAAAAAAAACAGATGCTGGCAAGGTTGTGGAGAAAATGGAATGCTTTTACACTGCTGGTGGGAGTACAAATGAGTTTAACCATTGTGGAAGACAGTGTGGAAATGGAATGCTTTTACATTGTTGGTAGGAAAATAAATTAGTTTGGGTGCTGTGGAAGATAGTCCTCAAAGACCTAAAGGCAGATGTACCATTTGACTCAGCAATCCCACCACAGGGTATATACCCAAAGAAATATAAATCATTCCATTAGAAAGATACATGCAGGTGTCTGTTCATTGCAGCACTATTCACAATAGCAAAGACATGGAATGAACCTAAATGCCCATCAATGATAGACTGGATAAATAAATGTAGTATATATACACCATGGAATACTATGCAGCCATAAAAAAGGAAGGAGATCATGTCCTTTGCAGGGACATAGATGGAATTGGAAGCCATTATCATCAGCAAACTAATGCAGGAACAGAAAGCCAGACACAGCATGTTCTCACTTACAAGTGGGAGCTGAGCAATGAGAATACATGGACACATGGAAGGAAACAACACACACTGGGGCCTGTTGGAGGGGAAGCAGGAGGAAGGGAGAGCATCAGGTACTAGGAAGAATAGCTGTTGGATGCTGGGCTTAATACCTAGGTGATGGGATTATCTGTGTAGCCAACCACCATGGCACACGTTTACCTATGTAACAAACCTGCTCATCCTGCACATATGCCTCTGAACTTAAATTAAAAGTTGAAGGAAAAAAAAGAACCTCTTATAGTATTTTATATTAAATATTATATTAAATACAATCTAATCCTTTAGTCCCTTAGTATTAATGAGTTCTTTGCTACTTTTCTTTATTTCCCTTTCTGCCAAACATGGTAATGAGTAAAAATATTATAAGAATTTATTAAGAATTTACAATTCTTATCCTGAAAATAACTCTATGAATTACATATTTAGATTATAACCATTTTGCAGATGAGGAAAGTGAGTCATAACGTGGTTCATATATTTGTTCTAGGCTCATGGCTGCTTGAAGATATCCAGGAACTTCTTCATTACATATGTGTCTTCTTTAATGATTGAATTATGAACATCGTAAGTGTTCATTGGTATAGTGACTTCTACAGTTTGTGCATTTCATAGTTACCATTTTTCCTGTACAAAACATAAACTTACAATCTTTACTACATTCTCAGTTTACATTGATACAGAGCTCTGTAATGGCAAAAAGTATGTATCTATAGAGATATCAGAGTTTAAAAACATTTTAAAAAATAATGGAGGAGAACTGCTAAAATTTGTCACTACCTAGATATAATCACTCTTTCAGTTTTTATTAATGAGTAAGGTGGCTAAAATAAAGCCACAAGCAAGACCACCTTTGGATATCAATTAATAAAACTGTGGCTTTCACATTTTTGGTTTTAGAACTTAGCCTTAAACCACCTATATGATTCCTAAGCAACAAGAGCATCTTAAAAGAAGTCATCTAATTTATCCTGTAGCTTTAGGCTTCTTTGGCCCAGGCCATAGAAACAAACAGTTCTGTACTTGTTTAATTATATATTAATAGCTCCTTGGAAGTTATGATTTAATGTGTTCTTGCGAAAGTCACTAGGAAGCCTTTTATAGTAAATCCATTTCCTGGAAACCCACATACACACTTTAGATTTTCTTCCTTTGCTTGATTTTTGGTTGCTTGGCAAGCCTAAATGGATTTGCCTAATAATTTCCTCCTACATATAATTACCTATGTTTTTTTCAATTGATTGCCCACATGCAGACACCCCAGGTGCTTTCAATGACCAAATCTATAACTGTGATGTTAGCAAGGTTTCTACCTATTTTGAGAAAAGACATTCTAAGTCAGAATGAGTATCACCCAAATATCCATTACTTGAAATACATGGCTATAAATCACCAATCAGATGATTGATTCTACCTGAATGTTGGGAAGATTAGCTCTGCTATAAAGAAAAAATCACATACATCAAAGGTTATCTTAAATTAGTAATTTTCGCAATAGATGGAATCAATACAGAGCATGAAATTGAAAAACTGTAAGTTTAATTTGCCACAAATCACTGTTTCACAGAATCTCTTAATGTTTTACCTATAGCATAGAAAGGAATAAATCTGTTTATCCTCTGTTCTGTGCAAAAACAAACACAATCCCCAAACTGAAAACATTCTGGGCATTAATAATCTATAAAATCTATAAAATAGATTTATTAAATGCATTAACTCTTTAAAATAGCTGAAGTAGCCATATTCATATTTTTTATATTAAAGATTAATAAAAAGTAAAAAAGTCAATTTAAAAATATTTTCCCAAACCCAGATATTTCACAAAATATAGTGAAAAATCAATATGTTAATTTGGCAGGGTTTTTAGACAGATCTTCTCCAGTTCTGCTTCCTTGAGATTTCCTTTTCAGACACATCAGAGGTTCCCTCTGTCCTCAGAGATTCCTTCATAATCTTCCCCACCTCACAAATGGCACCCCAACGAAAAAACTGAACCTCATCCTTGAAACACCATCACCTATTTTACCAATAAATGGCATCAAGATAGCTCAAATCCATTTACTTTTTTCTCCTTCCTCCAAGTAACCCCTAACTGATCTCTGCTCTCACTTCTGCCCTCTTCATTTGCTTCATAGCAGCCAGAATGACCTTCTAAAAATTACACGTTTTATCACGTGCCACTCATGCTTAAAATATCACAACAATTTCCCATTGCATTTCAATATAAACACAAATCTTCAAATATGGCCAACAAAGCTAAGCATGATCTGGCCCTTGCTCATCTCAGCCATATCATGTCATGTAATTAATTTTCATGTTATTAGACTCCTAGAAGTTATCAAGATCTTTTTCCACACTATAGCCATCACACTCACATGCCTCTACTTCTATCTGGGATGCTCTCCAGACCCCACTCTTTACCTGGCTAAATGTCTGTTTTAATTTATATTTCAAGGCTTAGCTTAAGTGACACTTGCTTATAGAAGCCTCCTTTGACCCACTGTTTAATTGGCACCCCCTTAACAATCTGTTACATTTATTCCTAGTACTTTTCCCAATTTATATTATAGGTGTTTTCCCCACCAGGCTATAATCTCCTTGAGAGCAAGAACTATCTGAATTTTCTTTGTGAATCTCTATTGTCTGGATCTGTGCCTGGTACATACTAAACAATACTTATTTGTTGAATCACTGAAGGACTGACTACATTAATGTATATCTAGATAACTCTGTATTATATATACATAATTCAATCCAGTTAGCTCTGTTGGCTAGATTTTTTATGCTTACTATATTGTACCCATGTGCTCAAGGAAGGGCAGATAAACTGTGCACATGTTAAGTATTTTTTTTCTTTTAAAGTTCTGGAATACATGTACAGAATGTGCAGGTTTGTTACATAGATATACATGTACCATGGTGGTTTGCTGCACCTATCAACCCATCATCTAGGTTTTAAGCCCCGCGTGCATTAGGTATTTGTCCTAATGCTATCCCTCCCTTTCCCCCCAGCCCCAGAACAGGCCCTGGTGTGTGATGTTCCCCTCCCTGTGTCCATGTGTTCTCATTGTTCAACTCCCATGACTGAGACTATGTGGTGTTTGGTTTCCTGTTCCTGTGTTAGTTTGCTGAAAAATTTTAAATCCTCTGGATCATTTTGTCTCTCCGAGTTATGATGAATCACATCTTCCACTTTGTTCCAGTGAAATCATTGGCTCAGGCTCCATCATAGAGCTGAGTTCATTTTGTGTTGCATTAAAGGTAGTTGACTTCACGTGCATCTCTCCCATTTAAACTTTCTGAGGACAGAGACATCTCATTTATCTTCACTCCAGGGTGCATAAGAGTTCCCATTGTATGAGTTAAACATTGGTAGGAATTCCCTTTACACATATTGTAATTCAAAAATGAAGAATTATAAGGTGCCAAGTGAAGTTAAGACCACGAGGTATCATCAGAGTTACTGTAAAATCCAGTTTAAGTATTCAACTTACCCCGATTCAGCACTTGCTGTGTTTATGGTACTGGGAGAGGGATGAGGAATTCAAACAATGACAAAAATAATTTTTCTGTAAATCGATAAGCTTTATATAGAGAAACAAATCCCCATCAGTGACCTCTGGACAGCGACAGTAGAAAGAAGTATGACTGACTCAGCATCACCACAACAGGCCCAATAGTCTCACCTCTCTCTACAGGGATTTCGCAAGAGCCTGCTTTTTAGGGAGGTAAAGTTATTTCCAACAGTTATCTGGTTCTCCTCATCTCAGTAGACCAAGCTCACTTGTAACCCCATCTCCCATACATTGTATACTTTAATTGGGTTATTGCCTAGGTATACCTAGTTGATTAATGCTCACTTCTCCCCATTTCCCCATTCCAGGTCCCACAGTAATTACTGCCCCACTCCGAGCTCAAGGAAGAAAGCAGTTCAGACTGAAGTAAACCAGCTGGAGCCCTAGTGTCAAAAATAAAAATCTAAAATATGTGTTCTTGATAAAATTAAGTTTTAGTCATCTATAGCCTTTAAGTGCTCTGCTGAGCAGCCGGAGGTCATCCAGTTGCTCAGCTAGCAGAAGGTCTATAAATGCATGATGTTACTTTCTTTGCTGAGTGGTTAAAATTAGTATTTGTCTTAGGGCTATGCTGAATAATTACAGTTAATTGAATTACAGAAATACCTACATATAATATATATTTTTAATAGAAATAATGTGTATGGCCATTTTGTTTGGCTTTAAAGCTCCTTGCAATATGATTTTAGTAAATGTGAGGGTTGAAAGTCTTTCATACCACTAGAGACTGTGGTATGAAAATGCTTCACTTTTTTTTCTTTTTATCCAGATTTAGTTCTATGATTTTAACTCATTTGAATTTAACCCATGAGGAATCTCTGAATATTTTCATTACATTACCAAACAATTGTTACAAAGTTTAAAACCATATGTAGTAAATAATAGTACAGATAACATGCATATGTAGCTAATTTTGTTGGTCGGTTAGTTTGTGCCAGGCCTTATTCTAAATACTTTTTGTGAATCAACTCATTTAATCCTCACAACATCTCTAGGAGAAAGTACTGTTCTTATTTGCACTTTGTAGATGAGAAAATATGGCCCAGAGAGGTTAAGCAATTTGCTCAAGGCCAAACAGCTAGTGAGCTGCAGAGCCAAGGTATTAATCTAGACACTTTGGGCTGTGGAGTCTGCATCTTAACCACCAGGCTCTGTTGCTTACCATGTGCCAGCTATTGGTTAAATGCTTAATCCTCATAAACCCTATGGATTGATGCTACCATTATGATCCCCATTTAATAATGAGGGAGCTGGCCCAAATAAGATGACTCTGCTAGCAAGTGGTTGAACCAGGCTTTTAAACTCAGTCCTGAGATCTTAAATACCACCCACTACTGCCTCTTAGAAGAGATGGTAGGCTTATTTTTTCAATCTCATATAGCATTAGAGATTAAATAGATTTTAAAGAAATGAGAAATGATTTACTCAAAGAATACAGTGATTATTTGGTCATAATCATCTAAAATATTTAAATAATGTTAAGCTAATTATTAGATTTTTTCCAAAATATTAAATACTATTAAGTTACTACTTAATATTATCATTCTGAACAGAGTCCAAAGGATTATTCTTAAAAATTAGTATGGGCCAGGTACAGTGGCTCTCGCCTGTAATCCCTACACTTTGGGAGGCCAAAGCAGGAGGATTACTTTATGACCAGGAGTTCAAGGCCAGCCTGGGCAACAAAGCAAGGGTCTGTCTCTACCAAAAAAAAAAATAATAATAATAATGATAATAATAATAACCACGTGCACTAATGCATGCCTGTAGTACCAGCTATTTGAGAGGCTGAGATGGGAAGATCACTTGAGCCCAGGAGCTTGAGGCTTCAGTGAATCATGATCCTGCCACTGTACTCTAGCCTGGGCAACAGAGTGAGACCCTGCCTCAAAACAAAACAAAACAAAACAAAACAAAAAACAAACAAACAAAAATTAGTGTGGTAATTCGTCTGTTTATGCAACTCCACAGAGTAACTATAATAATCTCAAGAGATACGAGAATATTTCAAAAAAATAAATTTTAACTTGTTTTGGCTACTGCAAGCATAAAATGTCCTGTAATATTGGGTACAACACATAAGAATATAACCAAACTTTAAATATATCACAACATTATAAAAATATAATTGTTATATTAGTACAGATTATTTTAATTATTATTTATATTACTATTTTGCTAAATGAGACGATTTACCATTTGTATCTGAAAAATTAGTATTAATATGCTAGCTAAGTTATCATGACCCAGTAAGATTACAAATTTATAGAAAAATATAGATGACTGTTAATATTTTTGTTTATAAGGACATTTCTACATAAATCTATCCTTTCCTTCTTATCCGAGTTCATATTTAGAGTGCTGGTTTCCTTTACCCTTTGTAACCACTATTATAGGATTTTAAATCTCTTGGTAAGCACTGAATGTCAGAGGTTAAAGAGTTCATCATACGAGTATTGTGGCATAAATTTCAGTCAGATGGTTTGTCACTAGTGTCTGTGAGTCATTTATATTTTTATTACCTTTAGGGCCTTTGAACAGTTTGATTTCCACAACGGTCTCCAAAATAGGTCGTCTTCTACGCACATACAGCCGAACGATAGACCCCGCTTCCTTGAGGGCTTCCACCGCTTTACTGTGGGAAACCTCTGACACATCAACCTCATTCACCCGCAAGATACAATCATTGACCCTGCAAGGAAGGAAAAGAGTCAAGATTCAGAAGTGGCTAGCAGGATTTCTTAAAGCATATTATTATGTTTATCTGACCTTAAGAAGTGGGAAAGTAAAGAATCTAAGAAATTTTAAGATATTTAAATTTGGAAGGATGCTTCAGATGAAGGAAATCTAGAAAATGTTAAACTCCTCAAGACTCTTAGCCTTCTTCCTAATCACTTTTGACCATACTACGGGTCAGATCCCATCCTAAACTCCAGTCCACTTTGACTGGGACTGCTTACACATATGGCATAGTTAGAAGGGCATGTATTTTAAGGCCTCTGTAAGTCACATCATTATTTTAATTGGTTTGACTGAAAGTTACAATTTGAGTGGTTCTCAGAGCTTATTACCATGAACTATATAGACATAACAAACATAACTATTTACAGACTAATTTTCTCAAATTTTTAATTTACTAGTTATAAAAGTAATAAGTAATCATTTTCAAATATCTGAAAAATATAAAAATGTAGAGAAGAAAAAATATACTTGACTCAATCATCTAAAATAAACCTATTAGGTTGGGCGCAGTGGCTCACGCCTGTAATCCCAGCACTTTGGGAGGCCAAGGTGGCTGGATCACCTGAGGTCAGGGGTTCGAGACCAGCCTGACCAATATGGTGAAACCCCGTCTCTACTAAAAATACAAAAATTAGTTGGGCATGGTGGTGTGTGCCTGTAGTTCAGCTACTTGGGAGGCTGAGAAAGGACAATTGCTTGAATCCCAGGGGTTGAGGTTGCAGTGAGCTGAGATCACGCCACTATACTCCAGCCTGGGAGACAGGGCGAGACTCCATCTCAAAAAAAGAAAATAATAATAATAAAAAATTAAATAAAATAAGTCTGTTAGCTTTCTGGCAAATTATCTTCCAGTGTTTCCCCACCTTCTTCTCCACCTCAATTCATCTTATAATATTATAAATACTGAAGTTCAGATTTACAAAGTTCAAGGAGAACCTCAGACAATCCTGTTCCTAGGTGCTTACTTTGAAAACTAAGAACCACAACAAAATCTACATCAAACTTTTCTCTTTTTTTTTTTTTCATTTTCACATGGAAAGGAATAATTTGACATTTACATAAACCTTTCCAGGTAGTTTAAAGTTATGTGGCCATCGACTCCAAATATATTTTATTTTCATGATAATAATTAGTGATAACATTAATAATGGTTAAGAGCACGGGGCTTGAGATTACAAAAATTTCTTTCCCTCACTCTGTATATCCATTATAGTGTCCCCAATCTCAGATCACCATGTTGCTCAGAGTCAAAAATGAGGGGCCTCCTTTGCTTGGTGCTTCTTTTCCCCCACAACCATGCAGTCAGTTCTACCTGCAAGTATAGCCTCAGTCCATCTAGGTTTCTTCATCTTCATTGCTACCACCCTGGTTGAAATCAACATCGTCTCTCAAGTGAACCACCTCCACAAACGCCTGCCTAGCCTTCTTGGATTCTCTCGTTACCTTTCAATCCATTCACTACACAGTGGCCAGGGTACAGTGAACATGGCTGGTTTGCTTACTCAACTTCCATTCCCCACTTCCCCCTTCCAAACAGTGTCCCGTTTTGTTCAGGGGATCTTTCCTTAGCAAATATTTGTTGAATGAATGAAAGAATAAGACTAAGTTCAATGATTGGGTCCTCCATTTCCTAAGTTTGTAACCATAGTTAATTTCCTTAGACTCTCTAAGCCTTATCATATTCTCATCTGTAAATTGGATGTAATAGTAATATCTATCAGGAAGCCTTTTGAGGAAGATTAAATGAGATAAAGCACATATAAGCACTTAGTACATACCCTCTTATGTAATGAACACCTAATAAATGTTTGTTATTGATAGCAGTGCAATATTTATTGATTTATAATATTCTAAACTATTGGATAATCCCTATAACTTTGTGGAATAAAACTTATTATCTACATTATAGAAATGAGAAGACTTCCAAGTGATTAAGTCCTCTGTTTAAGGCTGTCAGCAATTTGAGCAGAGATTGGATTTGATTTCAGGTCTTCCTATTTCAAAATTTGAGCTTTTCCCTCTTAGGACCATATACATCTAATGTGATGAATAGTTTCATGTATGTTGTGTATATCAATTCAAAATGATGACTATAATGGTAATATTATATTAAAAGTATGGGAAGAATTTTGTATCTGTTTTTGTGCATAACTTTTCCATACCTGTTTAGTTATAGGAACTCTTGCCTCAGTAAGAACACAGAGCAGTCTCAAAATCTTGAGATGGAATATTTCACTTCCTAAGATTCGGCAATGTCATTTCATCATAACAGATGCTATGGCTTTAATAGACTTACACATACATTTCCTCTCTGATTGACAAAAAAAAAAAAAAAAAAGGGAAACTACCAATTAAAATAGTTTTGAGAATGTAGGCATCATGGGTGCCAGCTGCCCTGCAGCAGCTGGTCCTTTGAGAGTGGGTAATTTTGCCATCTCATGATAATACAAAACATAATGTTTACCATCACCCTATGCTCAGAATACTAATTATATCTTAAAACACTGCTTTTCATAGAAGGGAGTGGCTGACATTTAAAAAACATTCTGGAGGCTATATATATCTATTCAAACTCTATTTTTTTTCCTTTTGTATACAGTGGGATCCTTAATTGTCAATTGCTGGTGTGAGAAAATCATAGCCTAAATCAGATGTTCATTCCTGAATATGTGGATCAAGTAGGCAGCTTTAGGACTAGCAGTCAGGAGGCCTGGATTTGAGTCCCAGTTCTTCATCATCTGTGGGAGCACGGTGAGGCCACTTTATCTTTTTGAACTTCAGTATCCCATAAAAGGAGAGAGAGTATGTCCAGAGTCAGTGAGAGCAGTAACTGTACTGTATAGTACTGTGCAGGAGAGTACCCATAGCTAATGTGTGGAGATGTGTACATTTTAACATACCATAGATCTGAAAGTTCTTGCTATTGAGTGGATCAAAGATGTGCTCAAGTATTTGTTGAAATGTGAACAGAATGGAAATTTAAACTTTTAAAGGACATACTATGTGCAATATCAGCCAGTCATTTCACTTATTTGTTCTTACTTAAACAATTTATAAAGTATGGATCCCATTTTAAAGACAGTGTAATTTTACTGACAAGGTCAAAGTGTTGGTGAAAATAGGGACATAATTTCAATCTGTTTTTACTTTTTCTAGAGCTTCTACTGATACAAAGATACTCAGACACTCAGAGTTGATTGTTTTAATTTTTTTTTTTAATGGTGGTGTTTGTAGGGGAGGTGGGGTAGTTTACATTCAAATTCTCAAAATAGAGAGAGGAAAGTATGTCAGGCCAAACTAGGGCACTCAACTTCCCTTTCTCCCAGAAACTTAAAATAGATTTTGGCTAGAGGGTCATAGCTATTTAAAATTAATTTGCTCTCTTTACCAGTAGACAAACTTTGTGAGTAAAGCCAACACCTGTATTCATTTTGAAGCATATAAGTACATAATTAGCTTCAAAGTCAAGGAATACTTTGTCACAATAACAAATGCAGGCTTTATTATATTTCTGAGGGACATTGTTTTATGAAGCTGTGAGTTCAAGACCAGCCTGGGCAACAAAAGCAATACCCCATCTCTAAAAAACAAAATGTTGTTTACATATACAGACTTACTCCCCAATCTCACTCTACCAATCTAATTAAATTGACAGTTTCACTCTTAGTACTTGATGTTACACACATAAGTCTACAGTATTCATCTGCAGCAATTTCACTTTGTAAACCAGAATTGTCTGTAATATCTGCAGATTAATTTTAATATTCTTTCTAGAATTTCCTTTAGAAATTTTGGTGCATTCCTTGTCAAAAATATTTTAGAAACAAAAAGGATAGTCTATCGTTAGCCCGTATTCACAGAGTCACATCTAAATTTTGCACTAAATCAAGTATTTTCTAACATGGTATAGCATCACTGAAAAGTAAAATAATATTTAGTGAGTTATTTGTTCTACTTTGACAATATAATTTAAAGTAACAGGTAATATCTACTCTCTCAAGGTACTAAAATATTTTCTGCAGTGTGGCGATTCCTCAGGGATCTAGAACTAGAAATACCATTTGACCCAGCCATCCCATTACTGGGTATATACCCAAAGGATTATAAATCATGCTGCTATAAAGACACATGCACATGTATGTTTACTGCGGCACTATTCACAATAGCAAAGACTTGGAACCAACCCAAATGTCCATCAATGATAGACTGGATTAAGAAAATGTGGCACATATACACCATGGAATACTATGCAGCCATAAAAAATGATGAGCTCATGTCCTTTGTAGGGACATGGATGAAGCTGGAAACCATCAATCTCAGCAAACTATCGCAAGGACAAAAAACCAAACACTGCATGATCTCACTCATAGGTGGGAATTGAACACTTGGACACAGGAAGGGGAACATCATACACCAGGGCCTGTTGTGGGGTGGGGGGCTGGGGGAGGGATAGCATTAGGAGATACACCTAATGTAAATGATGAGTTAATGCATACAGCACACCAACATAGCACATGTATACATGTGTAACAAACCTCCACGTTGTGCACATGTACCCTAGAACTTAAAGTATAATAAGAATACATATATAACAAAAAAATATTTTCTGCCATTGAAGTAAGATTTGTGATTTTATGCATTTTTAAGTATGTCAACTCATTTAAAATGATCATCAAGTCATGGTAAGTATTAAAAATTAAAAAATTCCCGTACATTATGCATAAAACACACTGGAAAGAAAGATAGCAAAGTTTTAATTTGGGTCCTTTGTGGGTATGGCGATTATGAGTGCTTTAAAAAGCACATTTCTACTTTTATGTTTCTTTCAAATGTTTTATATTGGACATATATCACAGCACATAACCTAAGAACATGGCTTGGGAGGCTTGGTCACAGCCAGATAGATCTGGGATCTCACCACAGCTCTAAAACTTGGGAGCTCTGTGACTACAGACAAGTCACTTGACATCTCAAAGCCTCAGTTTCTTCATCTGAAAACAGGGATAATGAGATTGTTACTGATTGATTGTTATTGTTATTGAGAGAACGCATGTGAAATACATAGCGTAGTGCCTGAAAAACAGTAAGCATCAAAAATGTTAGCTATCATTACGAAAAAGAGACAAGAAGCATTTGCATAAGAGAATATATAAAGAGACTACAGTGAGGGAAAAATACTAAAGGGAGAAAAAGAATGAGCTACAGTCAAGATGCTGAAAGTGTTTTTAAAATTTTGTATAAGAAAGGGAGGAAGAGAAGAGATGAATGGGATTTTCAGGAAGAAAAATATAAAAATAGAGCTTTTACAGCAAGGTACTGGTACAAAAACAGACACACAGACCACTGGAACAGAATAGGGAGTCTAGAAATAATGCTGCACACCTACAGCCACCTGATTTTCAACAACATTGACAAAAACAAGCAATGGGGAAAGGACTCCCTATTCAATAAATGGTGCTAAGATAACTGGACAGTCATATGCAGAAGATTGCAATTGTACCCCTTCCTTAAACCATCTATAAAAATAATCTCAAGATGAATTAAAGACTTAAATATAAAACCTAAAAATATAAAAACCCTGGAAGATAACCTAGGAAATATTATTTTGGACATAGGATCTGGCAAAGATTTCATGATAAGGATGCCAAAAGCAATTACAACAAAACCAAAAATTGACAAATGGGACCTAATCAAACTAAGGAGCTTCCGCACAGCAAAAGAAACTACCAACAGAGTAAACAGACAACCTACAGAATGGAAGAAAATATTTGCAAGCTATTCATTCAACAAAGGTCTAATATCTAGAATCTACAAGGAACTTAAATTTACAAGCAAAAACCAAACAACACCATTAAAAAGTGCATAAAGGACATGAACAGACACTTTTCAAAAGAAGACATAGACATGGCTAGCAAGCATATGAAAAAATGCTCAATATTACTAATCATTAGAGAAATGCAAATCAAAACCACAATGGGGTAACATCTCACACCAACCTGAATGACTATTATTAAAAAGGCAAAAAATAACAGATGCTGGCAAAGTTGTTAAGAAAAGGGAATGCTTATAATTGTTGGTGGGAGTGTAAATTAGTTCAGCCATTGTGGAAAGGAGTTTGGGGATTTCTCAAGAACTTAAAACAAAATTACCATTCAACCTAGCAATCCCATTATTGGGTATTACATCCAAAGGAATATAAATTATTCTACCATTAAGATATATGCACACATATGTTCAACACAGCACTATTCACAATAGCAATGACACAGACTCAATCTAAATGCCCATCAACAGCAGACTGGATTTTAAAAAATGTGGTACATCTATACAATGGAATACTATGCAGCCATAAAGGTAATGAGATCATGTCCTTTACAGCAACACAGATGGAGTTGCAGGCCATTATCCTAAGCAATCTAACACAGGAACAGAAAACCAAATACTTCATGATCTCATTTATATAAGTGGGAACTAAACTTGGAGTACGTATGGACACAAAGAGGGGAACAACAGTTACTGGGTCCTACTTGAGAGTGGAAGTTGGGATGAGGGTGAGCATTGAAAAACTAGCTATCAGGTATTATGCTTATTACCAGGTTTCAGAATAAGCTATACACCAAACCCCTACGACATGCAATTCACCTATATAACAAACATGCACATGTACCCCCGAAACTAAAAGTTTAAAAAAATAAAAAAATAATAAATGCATATTCACCTAAATATTAGAGCTTAAATAAGTCTTGTTTAAGTACAATGTAATTTCCTTTTCATATTTCCCTTCCCTTGCTCACAGTAAAACTTATAGTTGGTTTGATATACAAACTTTACCTTTTATGGAAGCCTTGGTTAAAGATTCTGACCAGCACACTTAACTTAACCACACCTAACTGCACTCAGACCTCCTCAAGTTTTTATTCAAAAGTAGGTGTTTGGGGCCGGCCGTGGTGTCTTATGCCTATAATCCCAGCACTTCGGGAGGCTGAGGCGGGTGGATCACCTGAGGTCAGGAGTTCGAGATCAGCCTGGCCAACATGATGAAATCCTGTCTGTGCTAAAAATACAAAAAATTAGCCAGGCATGGTGGCTGGCGCCTGTAATCCCAGCTACTAAGGAGGCTGAGGCAGGAGAATCGCTTGAACCTGGGAGGCAGAGATTGCAGTGAGCCGAGATTGTGCTACTGCACTTCAGCCTGGGCAACAAAGGCAAAACTCCATCTAAAAAAAAAAAAAAAAAAAGTAAAAAAAGGTAGATGTTAGGTCACAGGGTCTGAAACAACTTTGCAGTAGCTATTGGTTATTGAAGTATGTCCCCTAATTACCTTGCGCTTTATTGTTTCTATCAGTAGTATTCTCTTTCTTCAAATAAATGAATTAATTACAGATCAAAGGGCCACATCATGAAGAAAGCTGATCAATGTTTAATGTGCTGTATGAAGTGTAAAAATGCATGATCAAATTTTTAAAAACTACTAGCTAGGGAATTAGACTACATGCACTTAAAGATAACAATCAATCACTTAAAAAACTTTCAGTCCCTGTAATCCGAGTGCTTTGGGAGGCTGAGGTGGGAGTATCATGAGGTCAGGAGTTCGAGACCAGCTAGACCAACATGGTGAAACCCCCATCTCTACCAAAAATACAAAAAATTAGCCAGGCACAGTGGCGGACATCTGTAATCCCAGCTACTTGGGAGGCTGAGGCAGGAGAATCACTTGAACACTGGAGGCGGGGGTTGCTGTGAGCCAAGACCACGCCACTGCACTCCATCCTGGGCAACAGAGTGAGACACCATCTCCAAACAAAACAAAACAAAACAAAACAAAAATCTCAGAATTTTTTCAAAAGGAATAACTCCACACATTTTATGTCAATGATAATGAAAACAGAAGTTATGAAAAGGGTCTTGTTTTTCTTCTATTCCTGAAGTCATTAAAGGTAGGTTATGAACAAATAATAGAAGCCAAAACCTTATTAAGAAAAGACAAGTAGTTTACGCTCACAGACAGAAGGAGAAAATAATACACCCCCCACCACACTCACACACACACACACACACACACACACACACACACACACACACACAGGCTGACTCAAATGACTTCAAATCATAATGGCCTGCCATAATACATATACTTAATTATGTCTGCCTGTTATCTCACTCTTCCTTTTATGAAGTACATGGAAGTGTTACTGGGGATCTTTAAAGTCCATCACCAGTTAAGGTTCTCCCTTGTTGAAACTTCTCACCCTAATGATCTGTATATTTCATTGACCTCATTAGGCATTATTAGTTTATTAAAAATAAAAAATAAAAGAATAAAAATCAGCATAATTTAGCATTTTTCCAAGAAAGGAAGAGGAATGTTTTAGAGGCATCTGATATGTGCCAAAGTAGTAATATCTACTAGGCTTTTTTTCCAACAAACATCCACATGGTTGTAGGAGGATTGACAAGCTTATATGGCTTAACCTGGTTCACTTGTCGAGTCTGGCCAGTCCTGCTTTTGGGAATGTGGAGTTGAAACCATGAGATTCAGAGGTTCTATGTGACCAGAAGAAATAGAAACTTGAGAGCTTAATATTAGAGGCCATTTTCTTCCATGTTGACTATAAAATTTCAAAAGACTATCTGCAAAAAGATGGGGAATAAAGTAGATCTATAGGAAGAAGTAAGGGCTTTGGACAGAAGGAGGAATTCCTCTAACACCTGACAGTGTCTCAGTCCATGGCTATTCTTCCCAGCGCTTAATTGTCCAGTTTGAGAAGATACTTCAAGTGTCCTTCTAATTAATTCTTCCTTTTGAGTAAGTAAGCTGGTGGGTCTTTTACTTGCCAACAAATATTTCTGATTAATACAGGCAGACTTTGTGACCAGCACTTTACATGTGTTATCTCCCTTAGCTCATTCCTTTTTCCCTTTTAAAACTTAATTCAAGCTTATCTCATCTTCTAGGATGCCATCTTTGGCCCAGTTATTTGCCCCAGTGTTCCTCCATTAGGTACTTACTGAAAAATATTAATAGAGTTACCGGACTTAGCAAATAAAAATACAGGACAATCAGTTGAATTTCAATTTCAGATAAACATTAGTAATTATTATTTAGATAAACACATACATTTTAGTAAAAGTATGTTCCATTGAAATTAAAATTTAACTAGGAATTCAAATTTATAAAAATACAGTATTTATAAAAGCACTCATTATACTGAGTTTATTTGTTTTATTCGAATAGCATAATGCCTGGCACATAGTGGGAAAAGTATGTATTATATACTATGTTACATAGTCTTTAATGTAAATAGAAACACAGAAAAGTAGATATTGTTGCCTTCATTCCACAGTAGAAACTAAAGTTGAAAGAGGTTTGTAATGAAAGGTAAATGATGTCTAGGAAATCTCAAAGTTCATGCCCTATACCATCTACACTTCTCTGGTTTGTTAAAAATGATTTTGTGACTTACTTAAGGATTGATCCCAGTTGCTCACTGTCAGTCGGGTCCAGGACTATAGTGTAAACCAGTAGAGCCAAGCCAAGTAACAAAATCTAGATCAATGTTTCTCACACTTTGGGGAGAGCTTGTTAAACTATACATTACCACTGAGCTTCCCCCTCAGAGGTGCTGATTCAATAGGTCTAGAGCAGGAGAGAAGATTCACATTTCTAACACGTTGCTAGGTGATCCTGGTAATGCTGGACTGAGACCATACTCCAAAAATCACTGGTCTAGGTTTTGAAGGGTCATTCTACTTGGCTCATGTATGATTCATTCCACAATAAACAGAAATACTCAATCTTATGTAGACCCAACTGAGTATGTGATAAAAGTCCTGAGCTCTGACTCCAAACCCAACCCCCCTATTTGCAGCTTTTCATTATTTGGAACAAAGCCTCTAAGGGAACCTGGACCAGGAGACCACAGCTGCCATAACGTGTAAGCCTGTGGACATGCAAACCATTTTCCAGCACTCATTTTCTATCTGAAACTCTTTTACTGACTCCCTTCCTTCAGCTAAGACCAACTGATAGCTACTTCATTTCACATTTTAAAAATAGGGCTTCTGCTCTCGTCTCTAACTCTGAATGAGAGTAACTCGGGTTTATGATCCATAGAACCCATCTCCTATAGTGAATGTACTGTTTTTCCTCTCTATTTGCCGCTTCATTTCCCTTCTATAAAATGCTTGCAGGACTCTCTGCAGCTGTCATCTGGGAAGCATCACAGCTTTCCACAATGGGGACAGAAATTGCTATTTCAGCATCTGTGATTGGTCTTTTGGCACTTTCCTGGAAAAGCAGAGGCCAGTAACAAATTTCAAGCTAGGCTACTTAATGGGTACAACATGGAAAAGAGACATTGAATAGAAATTCCAAAGTGAGAGGGTCGTGGGACTGGAGATTACTTAGCCCGCTCAGTTCAATACTGTGTCCACTGACAGGACTGCTTGTCAACTTTCAAGAGATGAGGTGCTGGTACCTACCACCTGGATTACTACAGTAGCTTCCCAGCTAGTTTTCCTGATGCCAGGCTAATTAGCCCCTCTCCATTTCATTCAAACACACAAAACCAGGTTCAATTTCCTAAAGCAACCCTTTTATCATTTCATTTCCCCTCTAAATTCAAGAGATTTGTAACATATATAAAATTAAAACTGTGGTTAATCTTTGTATTACCAGTGTCTGGTACACAGTTGTCACATAAGAAAAAATTAGCATCATTGTATGACTTCTAAACCAACCCCCTTTTTATACCTCTTACTGCCTGCTCCAGCCAGGACACTATATTTTATTTTATGTTGCTTTCTGTCTTTCAAATGTTCAACCAAAGCAAGCCTCATTCAAAGGCAAGTTCATACTCCATAGCCTCATGAAATGTTTCCAGATCACTCGAGGCTTTATTGTCCATAATGTCCCAATTGCAACTACATGGCAGATTCTCATCAAAAAGCTATAGATTTATTTGTTACCCGTATAGAACCTAAAATAGTGAGTACTACACATTAACAAATACATTTAACAATGCTGGATTTGATTTCCTATTTTCCTCTACTCAAATCTGCTCCAATCCCAGAAATAGATGTATATCAACATATATGGAATTCATAATTGTACATTTTCTCATTCAAATTCAATTTGGCATTATATTGATGAACATTTCAGTGAAAAGTTGAGAACAACAAGGAGCATGGCATGGTGGGAAGAATACTGGGTTATAAGCTAGATATGAATTCTAATCCTGGGTTTCTGCCACTTTCCAGTTCAAGTCAATTTTTTTTCTCTGTGTGTTTGAGTACAGTGATCTTAAAATTCTCTTCTAGCTCTGGTGTTCTATAAACCTAAATTCAAGGTCAACCCAGCCTGGCACCTATCTTTACTTGGAAGTTGATAGTACATCTCAAATGGAGTACAGTCTGAAATTAATCTTGCCTCTTCCCCATAGACAACCCTTTACTTCACTTTTAATTCTCCATCAAGACAAATAATTTCATCACCAGAAAGGGAGGAGTTTTCCTTCTTTTTTAGCCACACATCCAATCTATCACATTTTAACATATTTTTATTTTAAAATTTTTCATTTTTAGTTAATTAATTACTTTGTATTTATTTATTTTTTTTGAGAAGGGTCTCATTCTGTTGCCACAGCTGTAGTGCAGTGGCACAATCACAATGCACTGAAACCTCTCCCTTCTAGGCTCAAGCTGCCTCCTACCTCAGCCTCCCACGTGGTTGGAACTACAGGTGCACACCATCACACTGGCTTTTTTTTTTCGTATTTCTTGTAGAGATGGGGTTTTGCCATGTTGCCCAGGCTGGTCACAAACTCCTGAGCTCAAGTGATCCACCCACCTCAGCCTCCCAAAGTGCTGGGATTAGAGGCACGAGCTACCATGCCTGGCCTGAACCTTTTTATTTTTAAAGATGGGGGTCTTGCTCTGTGGCCCAGGTTGAAGTTCAGTGGCAGGATCATAGCTCAGTGCAGCCTTGAACTCCTGCCTCAGCCTCCTGTGTATATCCTTTTCTTTTACTCTCATTTATTCTACCTAATTCTAGCCCTTATTGTCAATCACCTAGATCTGGGAAAAAAAGTTGTAACTAGTCTTCTTGCCTCCAGCTTTTTCCCCTCTATTCTATCTTCCAACTTATTGCCAGAATGGTGTTATTGAAATATAAGCCTGAATGTTTTATCCCATATTTAATGGTCCTCAATTGCTCTCCATTGTCTATATTTAAAAAATCCAAGCAAAGAAGCCCTTTATTAAAATGAAATCTTACTTAGAAGTCACAAAATGTATATTTATAATTATTTCTATATAACAAATAGAGGCAGAATTTCTGTGATTTCTGCAGCATAGAGGAAAAGAGAATCAGAGCCCAGCCTGCTGCCTCATTCGTGACCCTTCAGAGGGCTCTGAGGAATCCAGACAGGGTGCTATTTATGACTGAGCAGAGGCTAGTGAGTGCAGAAAGAAATCCAGGCAAAACCCTTTCTCTAAGCCAACTGCCTCGGCACTGAGATGTCTCTGCTGAAGGGAGTGTCTAATGCACATAAAGGCTTCTTATGAGTTTTCTAATTCACATAAAAACTTCTTATGAGCTATTGGTAGCACTGATCACAGGGTTCTGTGGAACATAAATTGAATCCACCTGCCTTTTTGGATAAAACCAAGGTACCTTCACATAACACCCAAGTCTTTTGACAATCTGATTGCTATTCACTTCTCCAGCCCTGTCTCTTGCTATATAAGTAGTTTCTTCAAACATTATGCAAGTTCATTGTTCAGGCCTCTTCCTCTGCCTGAATTAGCCAACTCCAGACCCCAGTTCTCTGTTAAGTACCTTTAAAGACAAATGCACATCCTGAAGTAGCTTCACAGTTTAGCAAGAGAGATAGGAAAAATGCTATTAAAATTCAATGTAAGTGCTATGGCAAGAGAAACACAGGGTAATCCAGGAGTACGTAACAGGAGAACCTTATTTGGTTTTTGGGGGCCAAGGAAAACTTGGAGCAACTGAGGCAGCTGAGACCTGAAGGCCAAATAGAAGTTAGCCAGGTGAATAAAGACAGGAAGAAGTGTTTCAGGCACAGTTTAGCGGCTGATGAGGTAAGGAGCACAGACCAAGTCTTGAAGGTCTTGGTACAACATGTTAAATAATTTGGACTTGAACTTAAAGGCACTGGAAAGCCATTGTACTGCTTATAGCTAGAATAATGTTTTAGAATAATTCTCCGGGTACAATGTGGAGATGTGGACTTGATTAGATTTGGTAGGTGGAGTTTAGGGTAGAAGAAAGCAAGAATTGTTGTTAGAGGCTGCTATATAACCCTGATAAAAGATATAACAGCCTGCACTAAGCCAGTGGCAGTCAGGATAAAGAGAAGCAGACAGACATGGAGGGCTGATTAGAATCTAATAGATGTGCTGATGGATTGTATGTGGGTAGTGAGGAAAGGAAGGAAATGTTTTGTTTAAATATCTGTCTTCACTTATAAATCATGAGTTTTGATTTGTGGTTTATGACTTGAGGGGTAAAATCATTTTTCATTCATTTTTGTATTTTTAGTGCCTCACAGGGTAGAACAGAGTTGGCACAGAATATATATTTGGCAAATAGAGTGAATGAATTTTATAAGTGGGGAAGTTAGTCAATGACATCTTTGCTGCCAGTATCCACACCTTTTCCTCATCCTTTCCAGTGACTTTGTCCCATAAGAATGCTGTCTTCTCATCTCATCTCATTCCTCCTGGTATAAAAAGAATGAATTCAAATTTATTCACCCTAACAAACAAGCTATCATTCATAGGCATATTAGCATTAAGAAAAAAAAAGAACTCCCGTGATAGGGCAAGTGATAGGCCTAAACAAACACAATTGATCACCAATAATAAGACCTCAAATATAAGTTGAGAGATATAATATATGTAATCCGCACATACATACATTCAACCAACATATATTGAAGACCTGCCACAGAGTACCAGGTATTGTATAGGCACTGAGGACACAGTTGCCAACGAGAAAGATACTGGCCCTTGACCTAGGGGATGAAGAGGTGGGGATTAACAAATTCACATCACAGGGGCAGAAGCTTGTGTCACTTATATACAAAGCTAGTTCTACTTAAGCACATCTTTTAAACTTTAGAGGTTAGGCTTCAAATTAAAGTTCTTGTTTATTATTCTCATGATTATTTTAATTCTCAGAGCTTAATTTCCATAGAAACAGGAAAATTAAACCATAAGTCTGAACTCAAGTATACCATGTGAATGTTGGTTCTTATTTTGAACTGTTCTTCATTTACCATGACTATAACAGGTGTGTCATAAGCCCCCCACCCAACCTCCAGGAAGTGTGGCGCATCTTAAAAGCCAACCAACATATACTTACACAGGGAAAATACATATAATTTCATTGTATGTAATTGCAGCAGTTTCTGAGATGTATAAAATATTTAAGAGAAAACATTCAGCATCTTTTAAAATTCTTGTAAATATCAAATCTCATGTTGTTATAGAGAATATCAAATCTCATTACCTGTTACAGGGAAGTAATTTTCAGCATTTGTATAGTTCAACAACAAATGAGATACTTGTATTACTTAAATTCATTTGTTTTCTTATTTATTATATTTCCCTCCACTAGAATATAAGCCCTATGAGAGAGGAAATCTTGCCTCTAATTTTCCATCACCAGTGGCCAGCTCAACTCCTCACAAAAGACACCATCATACATTCAGTTTTTTGTTATCTTTTATTTCCTTCACCCTCTACATCCAATCCATTAACAAGATTTTTTATTTCCTTCACCTTCTACATCCAATCCATTAACAAGATCAGTAGCTTCTAGCTCCAATATCTATCCCGTACATTAACTTCTCTCCATCTCTATGACTACCACCCTTGCCCAAGCCACTACCAACCACTTCTACCCAAACATGTTGGTTCAGGGGTTCCACTCCTGTTTTCTTTAATATATTCTCTAGACGGAAACCAGAGATTCTAATTTTTTTTTTTTTTTTTTTTTTTTTTAGACGGAGTCTTGCTCTGTCGCCCAGGCTAGAGTGCAGTGGCGTGATCTCGGCTCACTGCAACCTCTGCAACCTCTGCCTCCTGGGTTCACGCCATTCTCCTGCCTCAGCCTCCCGAGTAGCTGGGACTACAGGCGCCCGCCACCACGCCCGGCTAATTTTTTGTATTTTTAGTAGAGACCGGGTTTCACCGTGTTAGCCAGGATGGTCTCGATCTCCTGACCTTGTGATCTGCCTGCCTCGGCCTCCCAAAGTGCTGGGATTACAGGCTTGAGCCACCGCGCCCAGCCCACAGTTTCTAATTATTAAATTTAAATCAGATAGTATCAATCATCCCTTACTTAAGACCTACAATCTCTTCCTATGTAATTTAAATCAAAACCCAAACCCCTTACCTGCCTTACAAAGTTTGAGCTCCTATTTATTCTTGTGCTCTCATCTTCTACCACTGTCCCCTAGCTCTGTCTCCTAGCATCGTCTACCACTGTGTCCTACATACCTAGCTCACTCCTGCCTTAGGGTACTTTTATTTATTGTTTCCCCAGCTTTGAAAGTCTTTTCCCTCATGTTTTTGGCTAGCTCCTATTTGTCATTAAGATCTTACCTTAAATATCACCTCCTCAGAAAGGCCTAACTTGATTATTTAATCTAAAGTCACCACCAGGCATTCATCACTATATCACTCTGCTTCATTTTCTGTATAGGGTTTATTACCATATAATATTTTGTATAGTTGTTTATTTTCTGCCCAACAGACAGAAAATATATTTGTATATTTGTTTATCTTCTGCCCAACTTTCTTAGAGCAGGAGCCTTGTCTGTCTTGTTGACCATTTTATCATTAATGCCTAGGACAGTGCTGAGCTCCTAACAGGCACTAAACAAAGAGTTGAATAAAAAATGAATTATTCAATGAAGGAATGAGTGAATGAATAATAGTTCTTCCTGGTAAGATTGGGTTGGTCAGTAATAAAATATATACAATTTTACTGCCCAAATTTGAATTCTGATAGCTCTAGCTTGAAGAACTTCTTAAATTTATACCTATAATTATTGGAATTATTTAGTACTGCCAAAGGTTGTGAGCAATTCTCTATGCAACAGATAATGCTAGATTGCCTGGAGGTGCTAATTTTCTAAGGTGGATGATTAGTGATGCTGTTTTCTGACCTTTCCTGAGCTACAATAATCAGCTATTACTGTTTATGTAATTTCACAGTACTTATACTCCTCATCTCTTCCTAGGGTAAATCATATTTCATGAAATAAATTCAAATTAATTTGTGATGAAAAACTCATGACACATTTTGAGATTATTGTTGACATTTTATGATTTCAAAAAACCAGAGCTGGAACTCCCTGACTTAATGGTTGAACTGGTATTTGCAAATGGTATGCTTAGTCTATTACACTTGTTCTCATTTGTGGAGGCAAAACTCAGAGCCTGGAGATGGTGGCATAAAGGATTAAGGGCAACAAGAAGGGCCCCTTTGCTCACAAATATATTCTTGCTTTCCAGAAACCTGGTTTCATTCGAATTCATCAATTTTTTCCTTTTGAAACACAAAGAAACCCACTGGTGTCAGTCATTCATATTTGATTTATAACTTTATGTAGACTGTATGACTTCAGTTTGAAGCATGGTAGACTAGGTGAGTCTATGAGGGAGACTTACATGAAGGAACATATTAAAGGAGGCCATAGGCATGAGGGAAGCAGAAGAGAGAAGCTTCTCCAGAAGAGAAAGGAAATCAGACAGAAAGCCAAACATGAAATCACACATCATCCTAGGACACCTGTGACAACAGCTGCAGGAGGCTCTGGTAATAACTTCCGTCTATCTAGCAGCTCACTATTTACAAAACACTTCAACAATATCTTGTTTCATTGTTAAAATCAGGACGTATGCCATGCGATTATTGCTACATTTTCAAGTGAAAAAACCTGAGGATTTGACAAGTTAAGCAACTTACTCAAATTCACACAGCAGATAACAGAAATAAAAATTACGTGTTAGTCTAATGGCTTCTGGTCTTGTTCATTTCCCACTTATAACTCCTATCTATGCTATTGTCACTGGTCCTTCTGTTGCAGTTGTCTGGCAGAACCCCAACCCTGATTGAACCCAACCCTCCACTTTCTTCCCTGCCCCTTCCAGAATAGTGGAGAAAATCCTCAAATGATGGAAGTCACTATAAATTCATGATCTCCAAATGTAACACCACACTTCGCCCTGCTCAGCTTGCTGTTCCTCTTTCTAAAAAGATAAACTCCAATGTTTTCCTTTCCTGCATCACTTCCAGAAAATTTGTTTGCTAATAATTCCAAGAGAAAAACAAAGCCATGTGATGTGAAGTCTCTCAAATTATTACGCCAGATTTCTATACTTTACTACATGCAAACCTGTGGTCTCCTTTCTATTCCTATTACAGTGGAGAAAGTGTTCCCTCTGATACCAAAAGTCCATCAATTCACATCTTTTTAAAGATCTCACCAGATCATTTAATCTCTCCATATTCTGCATCTTCAAACCCAGTCTCTACTTAAGTCATCTCTGAATATTCAAACATGTTCTAGTATCTCTTAGTTTTTAAAATGTTGTCTTGACCTGGCATCTCCCCTTGGCTACTGTCCTATCTCCTTCCTCTTTATCAATCAAGCTTATCAGAAGATCTGTTTATACACACTCTCTCTATTCTCTACTTCTTCCTTCCCAAACTCTCTTTATCTCATTCTAGTCTGAGTTTCCTCACAAAGCCCCTACAAAGAAAAACAGAAATGGCCCTACTAAATTCACCAGTAACCTTGATTTTGCCAAATCTAATGAGATCTCGTTAGTCCTCATTTTGGTCCATCTCACAACAGTGGGAAGCCCAGTGGCTCATTCCTTCCTTGAAACACTCTTCTGCACTCTATGCCTCTCCTGCTTTTCTTCTGACCATGCTGGCTATTCCTTTTGTACATCTCTATTTTAATTCTTCCTCAACCTATTACTCTTCATACTTAAAAAATAAAAACAAGGAAAACAAAAACAACTATGCTCTATTTTTGCATGTTTTAAGCTGACAATTGTTATAATTTTAAATAGTAGCAAAGGATATCATTTCTGACCTACTGTGAATTGTAAAATTTTATTTTTTTCACAATTACATCACTATTTCAAAAGTATCCCGTGGGATATAAGTACATACTGATTTGAAGTCCATGCCACAATTTAAAATATTAATAAACAATATCTTCTTGAGCAGTAAAAAAATTGCACTTTTCTTTCTCCTTGAACTTATGTTTCCATTCTGCTTCTACCATTGGAAATTTTACTTCAATATATCACTATGTTAGAACATTTTCTATTGATCACCCTAGCATACTCATATAAAACAAAAACGCATGTACAAATATAAATTTGATGATTTTCCCCTCAAATTTTCTGTGGCCATAAGATTCCAAATAATAAAAATAATTTTCTAGACTGGGTTTTATGATTATTAGTGTTACATAATTTATCAAAATCACTAAAATATATTATGAAATTCAATATATAAACCTAAAACAATAAAGATGAAATTGTATTGGGGATTCTTTTCTTAGTGGATTGAGTAGTGTTTTTCAAAATCAGTCCATGTTTCCATAGATGTATATGAATTAAAGTTAGACTAAGACAAGATTCAGAATTCCTTTTTTCATTTCTATATATGTAAGTGATCAGAAATCTTGTTCATATAAACAGGTAGATGGGAATGGGAAGAAAACTGAATTCCTTCCAAGTTATACACTCTGAATCCTGTGACCTATAATTAAAATTACTTTAATAATCTATCAGTTGACTGTTGCTTTACAATTTTATTAAAAGAAAAGAATTGGAAACCACATGATTTAACAAAATGATTAATTACCTAATCATTAGAGTCACTGACTATCTCATGCCAGGCAACCATATTTCAGATTGTTTCTTTATATCTAGGACAATGAATCATAGCAGAATTTAGGATGGTTAAGACATATACTTTATTTTTTTTAAATGTGAAAATAGCAATTAAATGGAAAAGTGAAAAAGAAGAACCATCATAAAGCTGCAGGCTTCTTCTTGGGCAGGTCAATTGAAGATCTGGATATTAAGTGACATAAATCTACCTATGTACTCCTAGAGGTACACCTTATTCAATTTAGAAACCTCTGCTCTAACCTACATTAAAAGTTTGAAATATCTCAGGACTAAGTCCTAGCTTCTCTTTTCTTTTTATTTCATACTTTTTCAAGGCGATCTCTTAATTCACTTGGTTTTAAAGGTTCCCGATGACATTCCCAGTCAGATCTCTCAGAGTTCCATATCCATGTTCAACTGCCTATTTGATATCTCCATTTTCTTTTGTTGTAGGCATTTTAAACTTAACATTGTCCAAAATGGAACTATTCAACATATTTTCCAACTTTACCTCTCCACCGTTCCTTTCCAATTGTCATCCTCAAAGTCATTCTTTAATAATTCTATTAGATGGTGAACTCTTTGAAAACAAGGGTATTATATACTCAGCACCTGATATGGGGCCCAGGACGAAGAGGACACAGATGATTTATTTGAAGGAATATCACTTCCCTTTACATCCCATTCCAATTAATCATTAAGATTTATAAAGTTTATCCCCCAGTATATTTCAAAATGTCTATTTCTCTCAATCTTTTTGCCAACATCTTAGTTCAAGTTACAATCTTTCATTACATGAATTACTATAATAGCTTCTATTTCTTGTTTGTTTTTGTTTTTGTTTTTGTTTTTGAGATGGAGTCTTGCTCTGTCACCCAGGCTGGAGTGCAGTGGCACAATCTTGGCTCAGTGCAATCTCTGCCTCCTGGGTTCCAGCAATTCTCATGCCTCAGCCTCCCAAGTAGCTGGGATTATAGGCACCTGCCACCATGCCCAGCTAATTTTTGTATTTTTAGTAGATGGGGGTTTCTCCATTTTGGCTAGGCTGGTCTTGAACTCCTGACCTCAGTTGATCCACCTGCCTCAGCCTCCCAAAGTGTTGGGATTACAGGCATGAGCCACCATGTCCGGCCATACAATAGCTTCTTAGACTGCTGTAACTGCAGGGACTCTTATCAGCTAAGCCAGACTTACATGGCAGAGTGATTTTTATAGATAACAATTTAGTTTCGTCATTTCCCACATTGAAACATTCCAGGTCTCATGTTGCTTTCAAAAGGATAAAGAATAAATTACCTACTATAGCACCCAAGGCTCTCTCTCCCTGATTTCTCATGGCCACCTCTCCACCTTCACCTTGTGCCAGTCTGCACTCTCTCACCACCTCTAGTCACCTTCCCTATTCCTCCTCAGGCCTTTGGGCATGCATTCTCTGCCTGAAGACTCCTCCAGCTCCATTCACTTGGGTAACAGTTACCCTTTATGCCTCAGCTTAAATATTACCTCTCTGCAAGGCTTCCCCTGAGTATCTTAGGCTAGATTAGGTCATGCCATTACAGCCTTTCACAGCACTACGTCCTTTACATTCATAGAACTCCTTTCAACTCTCAACTTAGGTTGATTACCGTGTTGGGCTGAGAGGTCCATGATGGCAAAGATCCTGATTTTCTTGTTCCCTTCTCTATTCCCAGCTCCAAGTGTCTGATGCACAGCAGAATACTCAAGAAATATTTATAGGGCCAATAAATAACAACAGTTTGGGAGTAAAATAAAAGATTCTGTGTCAGTTTAATAAACACTCGTTTTATCCCTTATGCTTATTGTATCACTTAATTTCCCAATGACAGTGAATCAGCTTACTCAAGATCTATCTCACCACAATGAAAACCCTGAAACTACCTTCCCTCACTCCCCACATACAAAACAGTGACATAGCTCATATTCTTTTCTAAGTCAGGTTTGCAAGTTTGATGCTGCACTCTGAATGTTAGAGAAGTGAGAATGCAGAGGTGATGAGTTTATGGCACATAAAGCATACTCTCACATAAGGCACAATCAATCATCATGGGATGCTTTTGAACGAAGGTCTAAAATATATGTTACATTATTATTATGATGATGTATATTATTATGTATACCTGGACTAATGACTATCAAATAGATTGTGTTTTAATAATTTTATTCAACATGGAGATAAACGAGAGAAACAGCTAATAATTCATTTTTCAATTCATTGTTTTCTGAAAGAAAGCATTGCTTTGGGCTGGGCACAGTGGCTTACACCTATAATCCCAGCCCTTTGGGAAGCTGAGGTGGGTGGATCATCTGAGGTCTGGAGTTCCAGACCAGCCTGGCCAACAAGGTGAAACCCGATCTCTACCAAAAACACAAAAATTAGCTGGGCATGGTGGTGGACACCTGTAATCCCAACTTCTCAGGAGGCTGAGGCAGGAGACTCGCTTGAACCCAGGAGGCAGAGTTTGCAGTGAGCCAAGATCACACCATTGCCCTCCAACCTGCATGACAAGAGCAAAACTCTGAAAAAAAAAAAAAAAAAAAAAAAGCATTGCTGCTTCTTTTTTTTCAAATGGTCTGCATTCCTCTGTTAATTTACTACTAAATCAGACTATAATATTTAAAGGAGTTAACGAAGGATAGGAGAAGAAGGAAAATTATACCAACACTTTAATTATTAGCAGTATATTGTGGATTATAAATTGTGGCTCTGATGTCTGTGTTCTAAATAACAGGCACATTTGCATAATCAAAAATGATTCGGATAACATGAGTCTTCACAGGCCAATTCTAGGTCACTGTGCAAAGGATGACTTATACATTGTCTTAGCTCAAAAATGTTAGAATAATACTGATACTGAGTTACAACCTCTCCAGAAGCTGGTTTTAATTAATAAAAACTATTATTATTAATTCAATCAGACAAATGTTAAAAAATACTTCAGGTCTATAATTTAAAAAGCAAAAAGAAAAAAAAAAGTAACAAGGAATACTGGAGCCAGTTAATTTCAAACCCAGAAATATGTAAGTAACAAGAAATCCCCATACTGTGCCCAAGTGTTCTCATTGTTCAATTCCCTCCTATGAGTGAGAACATACGGTGTTTGGTTTTGTGTCCTTGCGATAGTTTGCTCAGAAAGATGATTTCATCCATGTCCCTACAGAGGACATGAACTCATCCTTTTATGTAGCTGCATAGTATTCCATGGTGTATATTTGCCACATTTTCTTAATCCAGTCTGTCACTGATGGACATTTGGGTTGCTTCCAAGTGTTTGCTATTGTGAATAGTGCCACAATAAACATACGTGTGCATGTGTCTTTACAGTAGCATGATTTATAATCCTTTGGGTATATACCCAGTAACGGGATCGCTGGGTCAAATGGTATTTCTAGTTCTAGCTCCTTGAGGAATTGCCACACTGTCTTCCACAATGGTTGAACTAGTTTACACTCCCACCAACAGTATATGTAAAAGCTTTCCTATTTCTCCATATCCTCTCCAGCACCTGTTGTGTCCTGACTTTTTAATGATTGCCATTCTCACTGGTGTGAGATGGTATCTCATTGTGGTTTTGATTTGCATTTCTCTGATGACCAGTGATGATGAGCATTTTTTCATGTGTCTGTTGGCTGCATAAATGTCTTGAACTTTTATCCTGCCTTTTTCATTTAATACCATAAAACAGTCATTTTATTTTAAAATACTTTGTAAATTCTGGCAGAAACTCTACAAGCCAAAATTTACAAAATATTTTTAAAGTACAATGCCTGTGTTATGGTATTAAATGAAAAAGGCAGGATAAAAGTTCAACTATTTGAAAATATGCACTGAATATGAAGGAGTATAATAAATAGAGGCTTTTGGTGGTAAGATTGTGAATGATTCTAATTTACTTTGAAATGTCTGTATTTTTCAAATTTTCTATGAGGAACATCCATTACTTTATAATCAGAGAAATACATTATCTTCAAAAGCAAGATTATTTAATCTTTTTCACCTTCTTTTTAGATGGGTTTGTGAAGTGACTAAAACACCAATCCACACTGATCAGTCATTTCCTGAAGAGCTAAAAGAATATGGGTGTCACTTTGATGTATTTGTGTTGTTAATTTTTAATACTATGACATGAGATGTTGGCAGGGCTTTGTGTTCATAGATTCTTAAATATATGTTCAGTTATTTATTTGCAGATAATTGCAATTGCAGCCGTGTGCTGTAGTGAGAAGAATATGGATTTTGGGGTCAAACAGACTGAGTATGAATTTTGTCTCAGACACCTGTAAATAATTGAACCTCTTTATACCTCCATAGGCTTATGGAAATAAATTTAATGAATGGTAGCTATCATTAGTTGTAAGTGTCTGCTCTGGGTGAGAGACATGCTAGATGTTATAGAAAATAGAATAGTAAATGAATAACATGGGATAGAAGACATATAGAATGGTGGCATATTAAGGAGACTTAGAGATTGCCATGTTTCTTCTCTTCAGATTTAGCTATCAAGAGAATAACTAAGTCAGCTGCTGGGTATGGAGGCTCACACCTGTAATCCCAGCACTTTGGGAGGCCAAGGCAGGTAGATCACCTGAGGTCAGGAGTTCAAGACCAGCCTGGCTAACATGGTGAAACCCCATCTCTACTGAAAATACAAAAATTAGCTGGGCATGGTGGCAGGCACCTGTAATCCCAGCTACTCGGGAGGCTGAGGCAGGAGAATCGCTTGAACTCAGGAGGTAGAGATTCCAGTGAGCTGAGATCACGCCACTGCACTCCAGCCTGGGCAACAGAGCAAGACTCCATCTTGGAAAAAAAAAAGAAAGAAAATAATAGTCATCTAATGTCAATAAATGTGGTATCATTACGACATAGACTGCTCTATTAATTTGGGATGAAAGCCACAACTACCACCACAAAACCTAACATGAGAAACTAAAAGCCAAGAACTCTACCAGTCACAGTCTTATTGTTTGAATGTGTCCCCCAAAAGTTCATGTGTTGGAAATTTAATTCCCAATGCAACAGTTTTGGGAGGTCGGGCCTAATAACAGGTGATTGGGTCATTAGGGCAGAGCCTCACAAATAGATTAATATTATCATGACAGTGGTTAGTTATTTAGAGAGGAGGTTGTTATAAAGCAAGTCTGGCCTGTAGTATCTCTCTCTGTATTGTGTACTTGATCCTGCTTCTGCCCTGCCCTTTCACCAAGGGATGGCCTTTGTCAGATGCTGGTACCATGCTCTTGGACTTGCCAGCCTCCAGAACCATGAGCCTAAGAAACTTCTTTTCTTTATAAATTACCCAGTCTGTGGTATCCTGTTATAGTAACAGAAAATGAATTAAGAGAATATCTATTTATTTTATTTGTACTGTGCCTTAAAACTAAATAGATATAGTTAGCATTTAAGAGATTAATGCTCACTAGTGATCACTTCATGGAAAGTCCACAAGATCCCAGAGAGGAAATCACTTAGGCTTTACTCTCATTCGCCCCAACAGACATAATCAGGAATTCCTTGACCAGAGGGCCGCAGTTCACTCCAGTAGATATGTGAACGTTTCTCCACAGTTCATACTTCTAAGGGTTGACAGTGCCAGCTTTATGAATAACCCTAGGCTCAAAAGTGACCAAAGGGCAACTATTTGAAGAAAAAGTAGGTGGAGATTAGGTGTACAAGTTGTAGTATTGTAGGCATGCACTCAGGCCTCTCATGAGGTAAGATGGAGCTGGGGCTAGAAAACGAAATACATAAACTGGGGGCTGGGGACTGCTGTCCCTGTGCTGGAATTTCCTGGTGTAGAAATTTGAGAATTCTAAAAAGTTTATATTCTAACTTGGTTTTCCAGTGTCAGCTTCCTCTGGGAAACCAAAATGTAATGTGTTCCTTTGGAATGGAAGTAGGGATAGTGGTGGGGGAGAGGGGAAGGGTATTTTGTGAATAAAGCTTGCCTGGCTCAGACTGGGTGGTATGGGAGAAACCGCTCTCAGAAGATATGCAAGATTTTGTTCTACTGTTGCCACAGTTTCTGAAAATGTCCGGGTGGGCCTGGTGCTTACTGTTTTATAAGCTCAATGAATATTAAGTAGTGACAAAGATTCTCTCCTTGACCAAACTTTAGTCAGTCTCCTGTAAGCCCTCTTCCCAGCTGGGCTTTGACCTTAGGTTTCAGTGTCTGTCCTTCTCAGGCCTGTACTTCTCAGTTTTAGTAGGAATTCTGTTAACTTACCTTTTTTGTTAATTTATTCTATTGATACACAATGATTGTACATTTTCTGGGATATAGTTTAAAGAGAAGCCCTCACCATTGATATCTGATCACTCCGGCCCACTTTCAGTAAGTTCAATTGATCAAGAATGCCCCCTTACTCTTGATGTTTCCTCCTAGTAATTTTCTGTCCACTGATCTCCACCCTGCTCCTTGGCTGTAAATCCCCATTTGTTCATACTGTATCTGAAGTTGACCTTATTTTTATAGTGAGGTCTCTTTTCCTCTACTGCAACAGTCCCTGAATAAAATCTGTTTCTACCAATTTAACTACTGCCCAGGTCTGATTTTCTGTGACAGTAGCTCTAACATCTTTATGATTTGGGCATTTAACTGTTAAGCTAATTTGAAGTGGCTTGATGCTTGTGCAAAGCTTACCACATTATTAGACCTTTCTAAATAATGACACAATTTATAAACTGCTCAGAAAAACCAATTCTTGAAAATAACTAAGATTACCATTGAATTCAATTTCAGTAAATAATTTTTCTATCTCCCTCAAACCATTTTCTTTTGTCTAGAGCTCAAAGAGCTATTTGCTAAAATCAATATAAAATACGGTTTCAGAATGTTAGGATGACAACATGTCTCTGGAGAGACTATCAGAAATAAATAAAAACAAATGCCTTATCACCACTTAAAGCTGCAATCAGCTCTTTGGTATATGAATCTAATGAGCAGTGGATCTTCTCAGAGCTCTGAGTTTAACTGAAACAAAGCATTGATTTCCTGGCCATGATAATAGCATTCTGAACTTCTCAGGCCGTCAACAAATGTCAGATAATTAGAATATGATTTTAAAATGGAAAATTCTCCAAGATCCTGTATAATATTCATTTTATGGAGAGAGATGCTAAAGTTAAGAAGTTTTTTTAACCTTTCCAAGGACTCATAGGTAGGTAGTGGCAGAGATTCCTATGTCTCTTGCCTTCACTAAAGCAGTACATCTTGTTAACTTTTAGTCTGGGCTGGAAGTTTAGGTATAAACCTACAGATAATTCCAGAAATTGCATCCTATCCACAAAGCAGTGGCTATGCTTAAATCAGAATATTTAGAATCCCATAAAGCCAATCTTAAGGGATATGAATCATCACATCTATATTTTAGCAATCCTATTGTTCCTCTGTGAGGAATCAATATGTCATTCTTTTTTTTCTTGATTATATTTGGAAAATTGGACATTATAAAACACAACCTGAATTAATCCCCTAAATTGTAAAGCATATCAATAATTTGGTTTTGACTTTTGAAAATAGAAATGTTATTTATCAGATAATTTCTATACAATGTTGATGTTTTAGCAGCTGGAATACAAGGTCAAATATCTGTTTAGAAAATGGGAGCACCCTGTGATATTTGCTTGTTTAAAGATTACTTACACCATACAGACATGGAGCCTCAAACCAATGGTACTCTCTACTTGGTTAGATTTAAGAACAAATCAAAGATCTTCTTTAACAGATTCAAGAACTTGGTGAATAAGTTCAAAAACTTTAAATAAATTGTATCTTTAAATGAACAACAATATGAAGAAGTTGTGAGCTTTCTGAAACAAGGAAAAAAATTTCTTAGATTTGCAAATGGGGATATTTATGCCCAAAAAGAATGACAGGGTACTTTTAAAGTAATATCTTTGTTGAGATATAATTCACATACTTCAAAATTTGCCCTTTTAAAGTGCATAATTCAGTGTTTTTTTAGCACAGTCACAGAGTTGTCCAATTGCGCTATGTAATTTTAAACACTTTCTTTCTTTCTGTTCTTTTTCTTTTCTTTTTTTTTTTTTTTTTTTTTGAGACAAGGTGTTGCTCTGTCACCCTGGCTGGAGTATAGTAGTGCAATCATGGCTCACTGCAGCCTTGACCTCCTGGGCTCAAGTGATGCTCCCACCTTAGCCTCCCAAGTAGCTGAGGCTACAGGCATGCACCACCACACCCGGCTAATTTTTGTATTTTTTGCAGAGATGGGGTTTCACCATGTTATAGAGGCTAGCCTCCTACTCCTGTGCTCAAGCAATCTGCCTGCCTTAGCCTCCCAAGGTGCTGGGACTACAGACATAAGTCATGGTGCCCAGCTTAGAACATTTTCATCACCCCCAAAAGAAATCTTATATCTATTACTAGCCCCTGGCAACCACTAATCTACCTTCTATTTGCATGGATTTCCCTATTCGAGAAATTTCATGTAAATAAAATTGTATAATATGTGGCCTTTTTTGTCTGGCTTCTTTCACTTAGCATGTTTTCATGTTTCATTAATGTTGTGCCATCTATCAGTACTTTATTCCTTTTTCAGCTAATAGTATTCCATTTTTGAATATAACACAATTTATCCATTCACCCATCAATGGACATTTCGGTTGTTTCCAGTTTTTGGCTGTTATGAATAATGGTGCTATGAAGCTTAGCGTACAAGTTTTTGTGTGGACATATGTTTTCAATTCTCTTGGGTATATGTTAGGAGTAGAATTATTGGTCGTGTGGCAATTCTATTTTTAGCTGTTAGATGGACTGCCAGACTGTTTTCTAAAGTGGCTGCACCATTTTATAATCCCACCAGGTGTGCTGAGGGTTCTGATTCTCTACATCCTTGCCAACACTTGTACTGTCCATCTTTTTTATTATAGCCATTCTTGTGGGTATAAAGTGGTATCTCCCTGTACTTTTGATTTGCTGTTCACCAATGAATAATGATGCTGGACATCTTTTTATGTGCTCATTGGCCATTTGCATATCTTACTTGAAGAAATATATATTCAAATTTGTGGTAGGCCGAATAATGCCCCTCACCTCAATAAATTTATGTCCCAATGCCTGGAATCCGTGAATATGTTACTTTATATGGCACAAAAGACCTTTCAGATGTAATTCAGTTAAGGATCTTGAGATGAGGTGACTTTCTTGGATTATCCTGGGGCATCCAATATAATCATAGGAGTCCTTATAAAGAAGAGGTAGTAGAGTCATAGTCAATGAAGAGATAGGATGATGGAAGTAAAGGTTGGACCGACGCTCTTTCAAGATGGAGAAAAGGGTTATGAGCCAAGTGATTCAGATGCCCTTTAGACGTTGGGAAAAGGAAAAGAAACAAATTATCCCATGTAGTCGCTGGGGTTCCCCTGTCAACATTCCGAGTTTATCTCAGTGAGTCTGATTTTGGACTTCTGACCTCCAGAACTATAAGATAATAAATTTGCATTATTTTAAGTCACTAAGTTTGTAGTAATGTGTTACAGCAGCAATAGAAAACTAATATGGAATGATTGATCATTTTTAAATTGGGTTATTTGTCTTCTTATTGTTGAGTTGTAGGAGTTTTATTACACATTCTGGATACAAGTCGTTTATCAGATATATTATTTGCAAGTATTTTCTCTCATTATGTGGGTTATCTTTTAACTTCTTGATAGTGTCCTTTGAAAGCACAAAAGCTTTTAATTGATGAACTCCAATTTATCTATTTTTTCTTTGTTACTCATGCTTTTTGTGTCATATAAAGAAACCACTTCCTAAGCCAAGTTCATAAAGATTTACTCCTACATTTTCTTCTAAGACTTTTATAGTTCTAGTTCTTACATGTAGGTCTATGATCCCATTTAATTAATATTTGTCTACAGTATGAGATAGCGGGCCAATTACATTCTTATGCACGTATATATCCAGAAGTCTCGATAGAATTTGCTAGAGAAAAAAAAACAACGAAAATCCAACAAGTCACGTTTGCCACAAAGTTATTAATATTTCAGTCAACTCATAGATGGATTTCCTTTATTGGAATATATGGCAGTTGACAGAAATAGGAAAACTCCAGCTGTGAAAGACTACTTGTGGGTGCCTGATGTTCTACCAGATGTGCAGCTGAAATTATTCTTCTTGTATAGAGATTTTCTTGTGTAACATAATACTAAATTGTTGGGGACTTGTCGATTGCCAGTCACCATAGAACCACTTGCTAGGTGATTTTCTTCTTGTCCAAGTACTCTATAAATATAACTAGGGCTGATATTATGGATAGAGAAAATCAAAAGAGAGGGTTGTTACCCTTCAATGCTTTTCACTTTTGTTGGGAGAGACGGAAAAAATAATCCATAAGAATGAGTCCATTGAGATTTGCATCATACATCTTTCTAAAGAGAGCACTGTTATCATTTATACTAGGTAATAAAGTCTCCCTTCTCATGAAGGTCTTCCTATGCAGAGCAACAGCTGGGCTTGTATCCTGCTTTGACCACAAAACAATGATGAAATAAAAGTCTACTTGGATTTGGAAGCACTAGAAGTCTCTGCCTTTGAATAAAACATTTAACATGATCACAGTCATTTAGTGCAACAATCAGTTGGGGTACAGTGGAAATTGACAGGTTGGATGTTGTGACTTGTGGGGTTTTTTTATTTGCAATCACCCAAACTCATGACAGTTCAGTATGGAGAGGTACTCTAAGAATTTAGCAATCTCTTATGCTATTTCCACTTCCTAGAAATCTTTCATTTTCTTAAACAATTGATAAGTGGGTCTTGGGAGTAAGTGTCAGACTGTGATGCCTGGAAGTTACTTCCTTTCCTCTGTTTGGTGCTTCTCATTTGCACAGAAAACAAAAAACAAACAAACAAAAAAACCAAGTTGAGCTTTATCTTTTCCATTTCTAAGCCTTCATCTCCTGTTGATTACCAATCATTTTTCTTCCTTCTTTTCCTCCCCTGTGTTTCCTTTTCCTCCCCTCCCTTTCTGTCTTTCTCATCATGTTTTTATTTTAAAATCATCAGTGAGTTAGTGGATATACATTAATGAAAAAGCAAAAGAATGAATTGTCAAAGGACAGCCAAAGGACAATGTTGTTGTTTATACACAAGAACTGCAATCTTGAAACATTCGTCCTTGACCTCTCAACTTTGTCAGTACAGTCAAACCTCAGTATAATCATTATTTTTGTTTGAAATAAACATGTATGTTGTCTTGGTTTTTATGAGGACAAAGACAACCTTACCTGTAAACAGACAGGGAAGTAATAAATGAAGCAATGGATTTAAAGAAAATAAAACTTTTTTTTTTTTAATATCTTGTCTGGGAGTAGAAATGATTGTGCTGAAGGCTAAGAGATTAAATTGTGTCACTTGTCAGGAAATTGGCAAGCAGCCGTCTTTTCTGCCTGTTTCTACATGCTGTTTTTGTGCTGTGGATGCCTTTAATAAACGCACTCTTGTGTAAAATGTCATTGCTGCATTGCCAAGTGGAGGCTGTCATGTGATAGCTCTTCCCCAGGATGACGTATCAATATTGGTCCCTGGCAATTCTGGGACTTCAAACTACACAGAGGGCATTTTTATAATTCAAATACAAGTGAAGAAATAAAAATCATTCTTCATATCATGGATGTATATCTATTTTGATCTGAAAGAAAACCTAATGTTCTTTTTAAATACTGCTTAAAGATAGGTAATGCTGGCCGGGCACGGTGGCTCACGCCTGTAATCCCAGCACTTTGGGAGGCTGAGGCAGGTAGATTGCCTGAGGTCAGGAGTTCAAGACCAGCCTGGCCAACATGGTGAAACCCCGTCTCTAATAAAAATACAAAAATTAGCTGGGCATGGTAGCAGGCACCTGTAATCCCAGCTACACGGGAGGCTGAGGCAGGAGAATCGCTTGAACCCAGGAGGCGGAGGTTGCAGTGACCCAAGATCGCACCATTGCACTCCAGCCTGGGTGACAAGAGTGAGACTTCATCTCAAAAAAAAAAAAAAAAAAAGATAGGTAATGCTATCAAATTTTAATGACTACTCTAGAAGACAAAACACAAATGACAAGTAACATTTTTTAAAAGTTTCATCTTACTCTTAATCAAGTAAATGCAAAGCAAAGCAAGGAAATATACCATTGTTTGCCTTGGACATATGTGTATGCCAAAATTACATATGTGAAACCACATGCAACACTGATAACATATTGCAAAGTAGGACCTCTCCAACATTGTTGGTAAAAGTAAAATTTGGTAGAATATTTCTGGAAAGAAATTTGGTAACATGCACCAAAAGGTTTTAAAATGTTCATTCTATCAGGTTCAGAAATTCTACAGCAGAAATATATCCTAAGGGAATAATGAGGTACAAGGTTAATAATGTTTTCCAAAAGATGTCCATATATTTAAAATGCTCATAAACTGAAAATAAATTCCTAACAATGTGAATGGCTAAATATGCCACTTTATAGCAATTAAATTATTTGCAAATGCTTTTTTATTGATACAACGAAAGGTCTCTGAACCAAGGTTAAGCGAAGTTAAACAAAAATTAAATATCATATAGAGTATGATCTAAACTAAGTTTAAAAGGCAAAAAATAACAGAAAGACATGTACAAAAATGTTACTAGTGATTAGCTTTGTGTAGTGCAAAAATGAATGTGCTGTGTTTTGCTTAGTCTTTGTCTACTCTTCTTTATTTTATATTTATTACACAAAGGACAAATATCACATACCCATAAACACACATACCCAAAAAGTTCTATTTAAAAAGAAGTTCTATCAGAAAATGGTCACTGTCCAGAGAAATTCATCTAAACCACCATGTGCTCTTCTTGCCTTGCCTCTTGACTTAGCCCTCATCTCACATTTTCCCTGCAGTTTCTGGCTGTCTCCCTCACTCCAGCTCAGATTCACATCTCCAGCCATTAGATGTAAAACAGGTCTCAGTCTCCATCTCTGCTGTCCCTCCACCAGAGGGACTAGATTCCTCCCTTTTACTGGCATGGGTCCACCCCTTGCTTTTGATTGATTGTGCTTTGGCCTCTTGCCTTTAGGTATTAGAAAGTCCCAAATCCAGTCATGAGGTCTGATCAGTGTTTCCGAACTTTTGGGTGTGACAGTGTTACCGGAGACCTGCAACAGCAAGCTACTCTGCAGCCCAGTTTAACGGAATTTTAGGGTCCAGAATTTCTATGTCTATATTAGTTTCTTATTGTTACATGATAATTTACCACAAATTAATCAGTTTAAGACAACATATACTTATTATCTCAGAATTTCAGCAGGTCAGGAATCCAGACGTGACCCAGAGGAGTCCTCTACTTTTGGTATCACGAGGCTGCATGCACTGATGTGTCAGCTGGACTGTATTCATTTTGGGAGCTTGGGGTTCTCTTATAAGCTCATGTGGCAATCTGCAGAAATCAATTCCTTGTGACTGTATGTCTGACGTCTTCTATCTTGCTAGCTGTAGGCTGGGGACTTACTTAGTACCTAAAGGATGCCTTCAGGTCCTCGCTACACAGCACCCCCATAGGTTCTTTAACAACATGGAAGTTTGCTTCATCCATGCCAGTAAGAGAATCTCTCTGTTTTTAAAAGTCTCATTACATGGGTCAGTCTGAATCAGGATAATCTCCATTTTGATTAAATCAAAGTCAAATGATTAGGGGACTTAAGTACATCTGTGAAGTCCCTTTTGCCATATAAAGTAGCATAATCATGGAATTGAATCTGATCATATTCACAAGTCCTGTCCACATTAGAAGGAAAGGGATGTAGGTTATTAGGGGGCATCTTAGAATTTTGCCTACCACAGTGTCCATCCCTGGCTGCCACAGACTTGTGGCTCAGGTTCAGCATTCTGCTAAATAGCTGGCTCTGTAGATAACAGAGTTGTATTGCAGGCCTTGCCTTTTACATAATTCCTTTACAAACACTATTTCATGTAATCTTACTATACCTTCTTGAGATATATGTTCCTATCTACAATGTACCAGTGAGGAAACTGAAGAACGGAGAGCTTAAAAAGGGGCCCAAAGTCACATAGCTAGAAAGTAGTACCTGAAATCTTGGTCTTTGACTCCAAATATTGTGTTCTTTCTCCTATATCTTTTATGAGATATAGGAGAAAGAACAACTAAGACTGGAACTTGATTTGAAGTCTGATCTACTTAGGGAGGAAGTCACTTCTCACTTTATCTGTGCCTTTAGTCTGCACTGTCACTTTATATTGGCTATGATTTTGCACACACAAGAAGGTTTTTCATAATGATTCCAGGATTCCTAGAATTGTTTCCTAGAAAATTACCACAAACTGGCTGGGTGCAGTGGCTCACACCTGTAATCCCAGCACTTTGGGAGGCTGAGGCAGGCGGATCACAAGGTCAGAAGTTCGAGACAAGCCTGGCCAACATGGTTAAACCCTGATTCTACTAAAAATACAAAAATTAGCTGGGCGTGGTGACGGGCACCTGTAGTCCCAGCTACTCAGGAGGCTGAGGCAGAAGAATCGCCTGAACCCAGAAGGCGGAGGTTGCAGTGAGCTGAGATTGTGCCACTGCACTCCAACTTGGGCGACAGAGTGAGTCTCCATCAAAAAAAAAAAAAAAAGAAAGAAAGAAAGAAAGAAAATTACCACACACTTACCAACTTGAAACTATTTCTATTTATTAGCTCACTATTGGTGTATGTCATAAGTCTAGCACAGTGTGGCCAGAATCTCTGCTTAAGTTCTCACAAGTCTGTATCAAGATGTCAGCTGAGCTGCATTCTCACCTCAAGGTTCAGGCTCTTCTTCCGAGCTCATATGGTTGTGTCGCAATTCAGTTCCTTGAGTTTGTGGGACGGAGGTCCCTGCTTCATTGTTGGCTGTCAGCCTGGGGGCCTCTGTCTGCTCCTAGAGGCCATTCTTATTCTTTCTCGCATGGCCTCCTTCATTTTCAAGCCAGCAACAACGTGTCAAGTACATCACACATCTCAAATCTCTTTAACTTCTGCCACCAGCCTGAGAAAAGTCTCCACTTTTAAGAGCTCATGTAATTAGACCAGGCTCACGTGTATACTCTCCCTATTTTAAGGTAAATTATACCATATAAAAATCATAGGAGTGACATCTCATCATAGTCACAGGTTCTATGGATTGTGGTAGAGAATCTTGGGGAGTGGCATTTTTATTTTTATTTTTATTTATTTTGAGATGGGGTCTTGCTCTGTTGCCCAGGCTGGAGTGCAGTGGTGCGATCTCAGCTTACTGCAACCTCTGTCCCCTGGCTCAAGCCATTCTCCTGCCTCAGCTTCCTGAGTAGCTGGGATTACAGGTGCCCACCACAACACCCCGCTAATTTTTGTATTTTTAGTAGAGATGGGGTTTTACCATGTTGGCCAGGCTGGTCTTGAACTCTTGATCTCAAGTGATCCACCTGCCTCAGCCTCCCAAAGTGCTGGGATTACAGGCATGAGCCATCGTGCCTATCCGTGAGTGGCATTTAGAATGATGCTTACCACAGTGGGTCTTTTAAGTGTCACTGTTGTTGTTTTTCTGCATTATAGTTTAGAAGATAAAAACATGGACATTGGAGTCAAACTGCTTACATTCAAATTCTGGCTCCAATATTTACTAGCAGTACAAACTTAGGGAAGTTGCTTAACCTATCAGTTCCTCAATTTTCTTATCTGAAAAATGGGTAATAAATAATAGTATGAGTTTTATTGAGTCATTTAACACTTTAAATGAGCTAATGTGCCAGAAAATGACTTGGCACATTGTAAGCACTGTATTGGTCTTTATTATTAGGATTATTATTCTTGATCTGATTATTACATAACCACTAATTAAGAGTTTAGATTTACTACTCTCCTTGGAGCAAACCCATCACCTTGTCTCTCTGGACCTTAGCTTCTCTGTAAATGTTAGTGTCATTTAACTGTCAAAAATATAATTTATGTCTTAGTCTGTTGGGCTATTATATAATAAAATATCATAAACTAAATGGCCTATAAACCAAGGCACTGGCAGATTTGATGTCTAGTGACGGCCCTCTTCCTGGTTCATAGATAACGCCTTCTAGATATGTCCTCACATAAAGGAAGGGACAAGGAAGTTTTTATGAGGGCATTAGTATAAGCCAGGGCCTCTCTTACAAAGACATGCATGAATACTCCACCTTCAGAACCTAATCATCTCTCAAAGGCCCCACCTCCTGATATCATTACATTGGGGATTAGCTTTCAACAGATGAATTTTGGGAGGATACAAATGTTAAGGCCATAGCAATTCATAATGCAAAGGTACATTTTAAAGAAATTTAAGTGTCTCTAACTCAAAGGAAACACCAAAGGATTTGTTTACATAAAAGAAAACTATGTTTAATTTATAGGGCTTTTTTTAAGCAAAGGAAACATAGCAGATTCAGTGGCTTACATTATAAACTTGAGAACAGAAGTATAGAACCGTTCTTTGCACCATACCTATTTTTTAAAAATGGTCTTTAATTCCATGTTATGACCAAGAGAAAAAAAAAGTATGTGAAAAATAGGGACAGGAAACTTAGGGAAGAACACAGAGGGCGAAAGGAGACTACAGAGGGCGAAAGGAGACTGCAGAAGGAAAGGTAGAAGGTATAATAGGAAAGGGGATAGAGAAGAAAAGGAACAGAGGCAAGAGGAGAGGAAAAACTGCTTAGAGACAGAGAGGGAAGGTAAGGAGAAAGGGGAAAATGGTGGTAAAATTTATTGAGTACCAATTATGTGCCTGCCATAGCTAAGGAGTTTGGTTATCTCACCTCAGAACATCTCAGTGAAGTAGGTACTATTGTCACTGCTTTACAAATGAGAAAATAGCTATTAAGTGAGTTTAACTTGTGTCCAAGGTCAATCGTGTTATATACAGAAGTTAGAACCCACATCTTTCCAGAGCTAATTACAATGTCCTTCTCCCATGTCCTTAAGGACTAATGGTGAGATAAAACATACTCTTCACGACTTGTTGGTCCAGCCTCAGTGTTCCTATCACAGTGAGAAAAGACTTAGTCAGGCTTATTTGAGGCTTTGGTGTTATTGTCTCTTAGCACTACCTAAGAATCTTAATTATTTGAGTCAGGACATTTGGATTTTAGTTAAATAGGATCCCCAAATGATTTATGCCTCAGGATAAGTCACTCCTCTGAGCTGCAGAATCCCCCTCCATAAAATGTATGTCTTGAACTAGACCACCTGCCAAATACTGAAAATTATACTTATTAGCTGCCTTCACATAGGCAAAGACTGTAATGGGGATTAGGGAGAAGGTGAATTTTGTTGCTCTAGTTAGAAGCACTGTACAAAATTTTGCAGGTTGTTTATTGTACAACCTTAGTAGGCAATATTCATATACATAGTCATAGGCCATGGCCCTGGCTCCAGGAAGCCAAAATGAGGACCATTGGGTAGAGGCCAAAAAAAGGGAAACTGTGGCTCAATAGAAAAATAACAAACTCTGTTATGTTCAGGATTACCTCTTAACATTGTGAAAACTTTACCTTTGGGAGTTTTTAGGCAGAGACCACATGATGTAGGAATTCTATCAACACATGAGAGTTTAGAGAATACCTAAGTGACATTCAGAACTGGATTTTTAATGTGATCAAAGCTAGCTGGGTGATCTTAAAATCATTAAGCCTTAATTTTCTGAGTCCTTATTATTATGGCCACAATAATAGTACCTACTTATATGGCTACTGAAGTAGAAGATTTTGTGTGTGTGTGTGTGTGTGTGTGTGTGTGTGTGTGTCTACATCTGACATCTCTGTATCTTAGCACAATGTCCTGCACATGATAAAATCTCAAGAAATGTTAACTTTCATTATCAATATTATCTTTTCATCTATGAACGAAGTTTCTAGCACAGCAGAACTTTGCTTTACCTCTGTAGGCATGGGGCTGCCACCATGTTTGCAGGCAAAGAATGCTGGCACTTTCAGAGATATCACTTTTCATTCTTAATTGTAGAGCAAACATATAACATAAAATCTATTTCAAGCTTAGAGCCAGAATTTGGTTAAAGGGTGGAGGTTCTCCCCATCTTGTAGTTAAACAGAGTGGTTAAAAATTATGATTATGGACTGCCATAATGACAATTTAGAGATAATTTCTAAATTATCCTCTAACAAGTCTATTTCTGAACTTTAAAAATGGAGCTTCTTTAGGGTCCAGTGTTAGCAAACAGAATCCCCACCATGACTCATAGAATTACACAGCATCTTTTTCAAACCTTTCACTCTAGTGGGGATATGTCCTCATTCAGAAATTAATTTAGTTAATTCAGCTTAAAAATTCTACTGTCAAAAAGCTTATTTCATGTGGGAGTATCTTTTTTGTTGATAAAAGATGCACATGTACCCGAAAAAAAAAAATGTGATTCTCTTCCTCAAGCTGTAACATGCAGCTGTCAAAAGTAATCACTACATCAGAAAAACTGGATAAGGAATAAAAGTATCTTTGGTTGATTCATAAGAAAAACAGCAAAGTAGCTTATATGCTTAATGAAAAAACAGACTGAGGAAATGCTATGAAGCTTACATTTCAGCTCTTTAAGTCACAGTCCTCAATGTGGCTCCATGCACGCTAAAGTCATTCTTACCTACAGGACTTCACTTGCTTTATTTAATAAGACTCTGTCCTTGATTAAATTTGAGTCAGGCTTCTCTGGGTCCTATTCTCAATTAGGCCTTGACCTTAGGCTTTTTATTTGGCCTCGTTAGCCCAGTTTTAGCAAGAATCCTGCTGAGTCAGTTTATCAAAAATTTCTCTCCCTTGGTATCCGATCAAATTCCTTATCCCATACCTTTGATAATTTATCAGCTTGGCCTGCCTTCAACAAGAATCCTGCCAAGTCCCTTTAGCCAGAATTCCTGTTACCCTTGACGTTTTCTTCAGTAATTTTCCACGCACTAACTGCCACCCCCACTCCACAGCTCTTTGGCTATACATCTTCACTTATGCTTTTTGTATTCAGAGTTAAGACCAATCTCTCTCCTCTACTGCAAAATCTCCATTGCAGTGATCCCTCTTGAATGAACTCTTCCTTACAGTCATTAACAAGTGTCTGAACATTTTGTATTTAACATATCCTTCCTATCTTACCTCCCACATTAATTTTCACTTCTTCCTCTTTTCCACTTTATTTATTTACTTATTCAAAAATTCATTTCTTCAGCAAGACTTTATTGAGCCACTTATACATATGTAACTGCTTGGCCTGAAGGGATTTACAACCTAGTAGGGGTGCTAAAATGACATTAGGGCATGTTATTCTTCCTGAAAAATCTCTCCTAATTTTTCCAACTTATAGTGCCTTTTAGCTAAGGTTTTGATCTCATAGCATTTTATGTTATTTACCCATGAGGGTAACTCTTATTTCCCACAATTAAGTTCCTTAAAGAAAGTAGCCCAGCTCAAGCAGCTACTACTCTCTATCACCGAGAAGTACCTGGCTACACTCCCTCCATCAACCTAAACTCACCATGTGCCTTTTTTTTTTTTTTTTTTTTTTTGCTTTTTGAGACATGGACTCACTCTGTCACTCAGGTGGGAGTGCAGTGGCATGATCTCGGTTCACTGGGATCAAGCTCAAACCATTCTCCTGCCTCAGCCTCCAGAGTAGCTGGGATTACAGGTACCCACCACCATGCCCAGCTACTTTTTGTATTTTTAATAGAGATGGGGTTTTGGCATGCTGGCCAGGCTGGTCTCAAACTCCTGACCTTAAGTGATCCATGTGCCTTGGCCTCCCAAAGTGCTGGGATTATAGGCGTGAGCCACTGAGCCAGGCCACCCTGTGCTCTTCATCCAAATCAAGCTAGTTTCCTTTTTTTTCTGAGGGGCAACTTGTTCTTTTCTCTGTGTTCCCACTCAGATTTGTAGGGTTAGTGAAATCTTAGTTATCATTCAAGACTCAGAGGAAATCTTCCCAGGGAATGGTTTTTTTAGACTCTTTTTCCCGCTCTAAATGCCTAGAGAAAGCCCTATAAATGGTTGCTGAATCTCAGAATACATACACTATCTATAATATTGCTTTACTTGCTAATGCTACTTATAGTGTATCGTTTTGATAATTATATTATTTGCCCATTAGTTCATATTTATGTTCTTTCCAACTAGACTGAAGGCCTCATCCAAACAAAAGATTTATCTTCATCCCCTCCTCACAGTGCCTGGCCCAATGTTCAATGTGGTAGCCACCAACAAACACAAATCAAACACTATTGAAATTCAATCAGTAGCAAGAGATCTGCAAAGTCATTTCAGGAAGCTTGCCTTAAAAATCTTTCAAGTACAGAACTTTTGTAGAATTATTATTCTTCAAAGGTACAAATGTGTCTCATTAATGCAGCAGATTTACTTTCAAAATCATTCTAATGTTTCAGATCTTTACCTGAGTCTGCCATCCTCTGCTGCAGCACCTCCTGGTATAATCTTCGTAATAAATATGCCAGGGTCATCTCCAATGTGGGGATTATCTGTCCCCCCAGCAATACTGAATCCCAGGCCAGAATTCCCCTGTAGAAACAAAAAGCAGATATTAAATGATGTGTCTGTCACCTAAAACCTAGTTCCTCTTGCACTCTGCGTTATCATGTTACTAGTCAAATGGAAATCAGGTGACAACAGTCTTGTATGCTAAACCATAAAGTGCACGGTTAGCAGACAAAGGAAGGTCAGGAGAAACACTGAGGTTTATTCCTGCACTGTAAGAATGCAAGAGCATTATATTTTTCTTTTAAAAATTGCTTCCTTTATGCAGCAATTAAAATCACATTTATGAAGCAGGAAATAAAAACTTACAAATTGTGTAATATGAAAAAATATAAAGAATCATTAGAGTGTCAATTGTAAAAATTATACATTTATATGAAAGAGGAAGAAAAAAGTTACATGAAAGAATTTGATTTAATAGAAGAGTGAACTTGGGTGTTTCATTTTCTTATTTCTGGTATTGTTCTAATGTCACTATCTGTCAAATAATATGTTTCTAAGTAAAGAAAACTTCCACTTCAGAAGACAAGGCCCCCTTCTAGAATCATAATACATGAAAGATACTTTTCAACAATAAACAGGCTTTAATTTGCAATAGCAATAGAAAAGGCGTGCAATAGTGCGGCAGCATGTAAATCTGAGTAGTTTGTATTCTAATAAAGCCTTTACATTTACTCCTGTAGATTATAGTAACTGATATCCTGTGTGTGTATATATATATATGTATATACATATATACATATATATATGTGTATATACATATATATATACACATCTCTATCTAAAGATATATATATAAGGATATATATATATATATATATATCTCTAAAGGATACATATCTTTCTAAAATTTGTATGTAAGGCATAATTAAAAGTCCCCCCAAATCCACAAACCATATTATTTATTTCTTACTTCTATAGTCTCCTTTACTCCCCATCTCCCATCTCCACAGCTACATATGTTTTCATGGTTGTGTTGTAATTTTTTCCAAATCACATTTTATTTTAAGTCCTTTCTGTATAGCTAGGCAGTCTTTATAATTATTCATCTTAAATGGCTAGTCATGTTTCATCAAGGTCACATATTACTTATTTAACCAGTCCCTTGTCACTGGATATTAAATTTCTCTACATATTCTTACAACAAATATAGCTTACTAAATTTATGATCATTTGATTAATTTCCACTCTTGGGTAAAAAGAGATGAGGACTATGAATTCAGTAGTTATTTCAGAGAAATTAATTAGGGTGCTTGATTAGTCAGAAAGGTTCAATGTCAAGATAAGATCAGCTATAACTTGATACCTATACCACTGCAAATGTCAAGGTAATGTTTAGCAATTCTTATTGACTAAATTTATAAAACTCATTTCCAGAGGGTTGTTTTTACAATTGTATATTTATTACATATGTTGAAAGGGTGAAATGAATAATTCAGCTATGGCAACTAAAATCCCATGTCTTTATACTTCTGATGTTTTCTCTAATTCTGTTTGCTCTTTGAAAAAGTCCAGTGTTCACTGAACAGAGTTATTACTTATTAGCAGTCATATAATCATGAAATTATTTAATATTTATTAAACACGATCTCTGCACCTGGCACTAGACTAAGCCCTGGAGCTACAGAAGTAAATATGTCAGTTTATAAGGCACATGAAGGGGAAATGCAGAGTGTAGGAGTGGGTAAGAGAACCAAACACAGTGACTTGGTGACATAGAGAAGAACATTTTGACATAGAGGGAAGAACTTGCGTAAAAGCCCTTAGGTGAGAAAGGGTATGCCACACCCAAGGAACAGACAATAAAGTTGGAACAAAGAAAGCAAGAAGAATTGGATAGATGTACCTTAATCACGAAATTTACAAGAGCAGAGTATACAAGAAACCATTTTGGATTTTAAATACTTTCTGACACCAAATGACTGTGTTAGTATTGGTTGAGCATTTCCTATGCAACTGACTCTAAACTAAGACTGCAGAGGTTAAGGCCAGATGGTTTCTGCCTTCATGGATATTCAAAGCATAGCAAAAAAAGCAATGATACTCTGGCATCTAGTGATCAGTATATTTCACGTACTGTATAATCTCAACTGCATTGTCAAGTATGTAGCCATGGAGATAGTGTTTAGGGGACTTAGTGAGGCAGTTCTCTAAGATCCAGAGGTTTGGGAAGGAAAAAATGGGACGATGAGTATTTTCAATGTAATTTGGGTCAAGCTCTAAGTACATCAACTAGAGTGTATTGGTCTCACTGTAGTTAGCATCTCAGGGATAATAATGTCTTGATTAATGAGTAGGGAAGGAGGCAAGCAGAGATTGGGTGACACCCAAATGCTTTCTCCTGATACTGTCAACATGTTTGGAGAGTGTACTCAAAACTTTGTCATGTGAGAAAGATATTCATGATCTAACTCTTAACCTTGTCAACTTTATTTTCAGCTTCACACTTTACCCCCCAGGAACACTGAAGTGAACTGCAGACTCTTTACTGCACAGACCTCACTATAACTCATCTCTTGGTGTTTATTTATGCTGTTTTCTCTACCAGAAACTTCACATCTCCTCCTTGACTAGTTCACTTCTTCCCATTTTTGAAGATGTGGCTCAGATGGTGTCTGCTCAAGTTAATACGAAATTATCACCCAACCCGTCTCTAGATAGATCACATTTCTGTGTTTTTGCAGGTTTTTATGCTTACTTACATTATGCATTGTGTTATTTTGTAGTTGTCTGTTTCTGAGTCTGTCTTTCTTTTAAACTGGGCTTGCAGAAGGCAGGAATTGTGTAGTATTCATCTTTGTTTTTTTGGAGCCTTGTCTAGCACATAGTATTTACAATAAATACTTGATGAATGAATTAACAGAAAAACAAGCCTACTGAGAATGTTTGAGCCCTAACAGGAAGACTCAAAAAGGCCACAGAAGAAATCTACAATGTGTTAAGGAATACAATATGGAAGTAGAAGCCATTTTGCTCTATGTCATCACAAGAATAAAAAAGTAGAAAGCTCAGGCATTCAAACTGTGGTGCAGCTAAAGGCTGACTAATAAGATACAACTGTTCAGATTGGAGATGCACTACTCTGTAAGGGATAGAGGATCCTTCACTCAGGAGGTATTTGGCTAGTCACTGGGCATGAGGGACCCAGGCATTTATTGAAAGGTTAAACTAGATGATTTTAAAGGATTCTTTTGGGACTCTGGCTAGATATAGGAAGTCTGCTCTTGCCAACAGAGAAAAGGGGATGTTTTAGGGACATTTAGTTGGGGAAGTAGATCACTGTCAAATTCTTGAAACTTAGTCTGTGAATCAATATGTCTTTGAAATAATAGATTTGATAACAACCTAGACACATTTAACCACTGTTTTTCTTTTGAATTGACTACAATAAGGAGGAAACTGTGGCTCTGGCATTTTCTAATATACATTCCCCTGTCCCCAGACCCACTCTGAGGAAAAGAATGAATATATTTAGGAAATTCACAGTGGAAACTAGGTAGGTAGAGACAGAATGTAACTTGCCCTATGTTTCTGGTCCCAAAGCATCCCTGAAAGCTTTTGTGTTTCAATTAAAATAGTCTACCAGCTGGGTCTGGCCAATCATCATGGTTCTTTACAAGAGATTCATCTGAATTCAGCTAAGGAAATGATTTAAAGAGCTTTCACCTCCCTTTATTGTTCTCTTCCAGCCTTCCCTTTTAAGCCTTTGCTACCAGCCAGCAGCATTTAGCAGAGAGAGGGACAGATGCAAAAGTGTCAGTGAAATTGCTGCCTGCTGCTCTCTATGGCTGAATCACTTCAATCCCCTGACAATTGTCCCAGAGCCTGCCAGCTGCAGGGACAGATCTCAGCTCCTCTCTTCTCTGAGCAGCAATCTCTCCATGTGAACAGGCAGACCCCTGGTTGACACTCTTAGATCCTGAAAATTGTGACTAATTAACCGATTGTTGATCCCTGATGCAGTCAATGGAAACTTCGAGGTGCCAGGCTGGTAAGGGCAGACCTTGTAAAGGGTTCTGGGTGGGCTGCTGTGTCCTTGCAGTTGGGAAGATTCCATGACAGATGAATGTCACTGACATGGACCATTCTTTCTCCTAATTGTTCACATTTGCTGACTCTTCCTCACAAGCACAAACCCATTTTCTAGCCAAATGAAACTTCTTGTTTCATGTTCTGCACACCATCTCCTCTCAGAGAGAGAATCCACCAAAAGGAAAGACATTTTACAAATATTATAAATATAATGTCTCTGGGAAAGCCCCACTTTTATTAAAAGTTTATTTCCCAAATGAAAATTTCTCTCAAAATGGGGTTATATATAATAAAAAAGAGGAAAATAAGTAGTAAGATTATAATCACATTCATTTATATATAATGTTCTACCGACAAGGAATTTTTTTGATTTTTAGAATTTTTCTACTTTAAAACCCTGCTTGACCTGATCATTTGATTCTAGGATTTTATCCTAAAGAAATAATCAGAGAAACATGAAAATATTTGTGTTCAAGGCTTGTTGCATTATTTTTCTAATGTTAAAAAAACACAACTGAAAACTGACATCCATATAATGGAGAAATGGTTAAAATATTGTGGTACATTTATCTGAATGTGGGGATAGTTTGGAGTCATTAAAATTGTAGTGCTTTACAATAATAAAGACATGGAATTAACCCAGGTGTCCATCAATGGTGGACTAAAAGAAAATGTGGTACATATATACCATGGAATACTACACAGCCATAAAAAAAGAATAAAATCATATCCTTTGCAGTAATATGGATGCAGCTGGAGGCCATTATCCTAAGTAATGCAGAAACAGAAAACCAAACACTGCATATTCTCACTTACAAATGGGAGCTAAACATTGGGTACACATGAACATAAAGATGGGGACAATAGATACTGGGAAATATAAGAGGGAAGAAGGAGGGAAAGGTAAAAAGGTTAAAAAACTACCTATCTGGTACTATCCTCACTTTTTAGGTGATAGGTTCAATTGTACTCCAAACCTCTCAGCACCATGCAATATAACTTTTTAATAAATGTGCACATGAACCCCCAGAATCTAAAAGTTAAAAATAAAAAATAAAATAAAATTTTAGTGCTGTTAATAAAAATGGAAAATGTTGATTACATAAATATGAGAAAAAAGCGACCTTTTAATTACAGTATGATTGCCACTGAAGACATTTAAAATGACTTAATTTTAACAAGAAAATTATTAACTTTAATTAATAATAGTAAAATTGCTTAAATAATTTAAACTACATAAGAAGGGGATTCTAAAAAATTATAAAGCCCCTAGTAAAATACTAAAAGTATTATTAAGGGAACTAACATTTATTGCTTGCTTATTCTATGCTAAACACTAATCTATGTTTCTTACAATTTCCTATGTAGTAGATTGTATTATTCTCTTTTTATATATTAGAATGAAAAACAAACAACAAGCAAACAAACAAACAAAAACTGAGGCTGAGAGGAGTGAAGTAACTTACTTAAAGATGTAAAGCAAGTAAATAGTGAATTCAGATTTAAAAGCAGATTTGTCAGACTTCAATTACTATTTTCTTTCCATTATATCACATCGTCTCTTCTGAGTTCAAAAACTAATTCAATGGTAGGGAAGTAATACAAATTTTAGTTATAAGGAACCACTTCATTGGATTTTTGGAAAAGATTTAAACTTCTATCAGTATCGTGAAAATATTTCAAAACATTTCTAATAAAGTAGTACGGCTTAGTGGAAAAACATAGATCTGGGTCATTTTAACCTGGGTTTGCATACTGGCTCTGCCATTGATATCTGCGTGGCATTGGATAAATTTCGAAACTAGACTTTGAGTCTAGTTTCATCATCTGTCAAATGGAGATAATGAGATGAATTCAAATGACACAGGCACCAGCACAGTGCTGAGCACAGCACATGGGTGATGATCAAGCAATGTTAGTTCAATTCCTTTGGTTTGATGCATAGCACTGTTTAAAGGGTCCTTACAAGTTTGAGGACAGTAAGGGAGAATAGATGTCAAACAATGTATTCTTTAATTCATGCCTTATTTATTGATCCAACAAGTATGGATTAATGCATTTTAACCTACACTGATAATATATGTTACTTTTCTTCATTAAAACAAAACTTAGCTAGAAATACTAAATTTGGGGGAAAGATTAGATTATAGTATTGAAAACTTGGATAAAAAACAGCTAAATTAAAAAAAGACTCAAACAATGTTCTTTTAACATTTTAATACCCATGTTCTATTTGATAAATATTGAAATGGTATATTCCTCTCACTAACTCCAAGATTCCTATATGCTTCCCTTAACCCAGGAACACCTATCTGTTCCTTTTGCTACTTGCCAACGATCATCAATATTCAAGTTTGCCTTCTGCATATTTGCTCCAGCAAAGACATTTGTTTATTTTAATATAGTTTATACTGCAAAACAATATATATGTTGTTTTCAAATATAATATACCTCAGCCCCTAATCTGTAAATTTCTGAAATGCACTCTGATTGAAAATTACTAGTCTACCACTTGAACATTGGCCATGAAAATAATAGGATAGCGAACAATATAAGTAGGTGGAATAAAGATATCAAAAAAGATTAAAACAGGTAATAAGAAGTTAAAATAAAGAACTATTTAGGCTACATGCCAGAAGAAAAAATGTCCCTTGATAGAAAGGTCTGTTGGTTGGCAAATAATCTTCCAAATTGTCCCGGAAGTCATTTTACTTTGAACAATAAATCTGGAGTGGCACAGAGAATAAAAAGGTGTCTTTTTCATACACATTACTTGTTAAAATTATTTAAAGTCTTTCTCACGTCCACTTTCTGTCTCATGTTACGATATCTAAAGATGAACAGCCCCAGGTCTATTACTAGGATGTGAAGGTGAGAAAATAATGCAGACATTTCTAACTACTATTGCTAAACAGATATTTTTTTCCTTAAATTTTTTATTTAGTTTTTAAATGCTATCTAATAATGTATGTGTCCTGGAACAAAGCGCTTAGTCCAGGAATAAGAAATGCCCTTTTCACAATTATACAATCTCCAGGAATTGCATTTAGGATGCCCCATAGTTTGTTCTATTAAATTGTATTTTTCTGGAAGCTGCTGGGTAGAAAAGCCATCAGGAGAATACTTCATTTGGGGATTGGTAAATGTTTACATAAAAATGCTTTAACAAGATGGGGGATGGTAGAGAGGAAGCAGTTTAATAAATAGGCCAAGAAAGAATGCCAGATTATTGTAGACCAAAGAACTCCTGAGAAGCAAAGAAAAGTAAACACAGTGAAAGTAGATTATTATCTGTGTGTGTGTGAGTGAGTGTGTGTGTGTGTGTGTGAGACAGAGAGAGAGAGAGAGAGAGTTTTAGCCTTAGAGTGTGTGTGTGTGTGAGTGTGTGTGTGTGTGTGTGAGACTGTATGTGTGTGAGAGAGAGAAAGAGAGAGAGTTTTAGCCTTAAGGGAGATATGTAGCAGTATCGAAAAGGAGACAAAGCAGAGGAAAGATTTTGGAGGACGGCAGGGAGGAGACCCAAGCATGTCTAGTATAGCCACAATAAAACAGTATTGTAGAAGTTTTTATGCTGACATGAAAAGATCTTTACAAAATAGTTGTAGATAAAGTAGCAGACAATTTAGGATTTAAACTTTGATCTCACTTTACAATATGCATGCATTACAAAAGTTTGGAAGTATGCTCATTAATTTATTAATAGTGGTTCTCACTGACTATCAGCATTGTAGATCTTTTTCTTTTGTCATGTTGAGGACTCCATCTTTAATTTTTCCTTATAAACATATCTTGCAATGAGCGCATATGCATGTATACACATGTACACACACACACACACACACATTACACTTGTACAACATGTGTAACATTAGAAAAAATAAGTTCACTTTTGACACAGCATAACTCAGCCATGGGTAGGGGGAGGAATACTTTGCTCTCTGAGATAAGAGTAACTGAGTTCCTACAGGTAAGTTATAGTAGTATTTTAAGGTGGAAGAAATTAAAGGTCATTTTAAGGTAGAGGAGAAGGAAGCTGAAGGAAGTCTTAACTGATTAGATGTCTTTACTCCATATATTTAGAAGTCACAACAACAGGGGGAAAGGTCTAGAATGAAGTTGAAAACTTAAGTAAAGCTGAAAGTGATTGGAGCTGCAGCTTTGAGGCAAGAGAGAGACACTTACGGATCAGCTGGAGTCTGCTAAGCAGCACCACGGTGGGATGCCATCAGCATGTTATGGGATTTTCTCCCACAGAGCTTAGTAATCTTGAACAGTTAAAGGGATGATTTGGTTGCTTTAGGGCTGAGGCTTGGGGAATAAGATATGATTTACTTTGTAAGTGATGAGTAATATGTTAGAAAAGATAGGAAAATATGAGATTCAAGGAAGATACTCATAGACTGGAAGAACAGAAGAGGGTGAAAAGATGGAGATATGATAAGGTGAAAACATAGATTTATAGAGAGCAGGGGAAGGAAGAGGGAGCAGCAGGCTGTGGATATTGGCAGATTTCAGGGTTCAATATTTTGGAGATAAAGCAGCACTCAGTGTTAGTCGTGTGAGTATAGTAAAGGTCAAGTTATAAGAGTGTATTGAAGTGATGATCAGGTCAGGGTACTCTGTAGCTGACACTGCAGTTTCCCAGTAAGATAGAAAGAGATTTAAAAAACAAAAAGTAAAGACAGAAAAAATGGTTAACATTTTCAGTGAAACTGAGGAAAGACCTAGGGTAGAAGGAGAGAACAATGAAAAGATGAGGAGAATGATGTGAGGTAGTGTGGCAGTTAAGTATTTTAGGTAGAGGAACAAGATGTGCTAAGTCCTAAGGAAAAGAGAGAGCTTGAGTTGTCCAAGAAACTAAAATGAGACCAGAATAGCTATGCAGTGGTAAGAAAAGGAAGGAAGAGCTGAGGCAAGAGAGGGTAGCAGGGGGTCAGACACTGGGGACAGTAAGTTTTTGGGTCATAAAAGGCTTAAAACAGGGGAATTACATTATCTGATCTAGTTTAAGATTATACTTTTTATTGTGTACAAACTTATTGGAGAGTGCTGAAGGGGAGAACAGAGAGGCAAGTTGCTGTAGTCCAGGTCAGAAATTGATGGCATCTGAACTAGGCTGATAGCAATGGGGATGGCAATATTTGAGGCATGATTTGAAGGTAGAAATGACAGGACTTACTGATGGCTGGAACGTGAAGGGGTGGAAAAGAGAAGAATCAAAGGTGACGAGACACATAGCTGGACAGGGATGCTGTGTATGAGATGAGAAGACTGTGGTGAGGATGAGGAAACCAGTTTGGGAGATGTAAATCAAGACTTAGTTAGGCTTGGGCCTTTTTCAGTTTGAGAAATATGTTGGTGTTAATGGAGAGAAAGAAAAAAAATACTGACTTCATCAGAAAAAAAGTAGTAGGTAACACTCATTTAGTGCTTTCTATATATCAGATACTGTGCTAGACCTTACAGTTGCCTACTTAAGGAAGTCAAGATGCTGGCCAGAAAATAGGGTGGGGTATTGCAGGAATATCAGGAAAAAGTTCTAAGCAAAGTTATCTACCTTGGTCCCCACAACTCTGTAAGGGTTTATGAGAAAGTTTTCTGAGTGACAGACCTAGGATTATGGGGTTTTCTGGAGAAACTAGGTTATCTGAGTAAGGAGCAATATGACAAATGTGATGCTTTACCATGATTAATTCAAGGGCATTGTGCGTTTAGAATGCTGAATTTAGAATAGACTGGGTGGATTGAGTCAGAAAGCAAGGAGAGCAATATGGGATCAAATATAATATTTAAGCTGTTAATTCTCAAGATCCTATTTAAGATGTTGTCAATGATACTCCAACTACAAAATTTCTAAGTAACATCAGTCTTCTGTCCTGTAACAGTATGTATCCGACATGCCACTGGCAGCAAATGTGTACTTCTTATTAGCTCCCAACATAGTTTCTAAATATGTTGATCATTTTTCCAGTGTAAGCTGGTAATAATGGAGTTAGTCCCTCTTTTGTAGTCCCATCAAATCTTCTACTTCTAATGACATCTCTGCTTGTGTTCTGAAAAGGATTAAAGCAGAGATGTCTGTTTAGACTGGTTTGTGTATTGAAAATAAGAAAGAAACAAGAATGCTCATCAATTCTTATTACCACAGCAAGAAATCTGATAGTCATCCTTGACTCCTGCCTCCCCATCGGTCACTACATTTTATTAAAACTCAAATCTTGTTGATTCTACCCCTGAAATACCCCTCAAATCCATCCAGCTCCTCTCGACTTCTACCATCACTATCTAGTTTAGAACATCTTTAGTTTCTCCTCATTGGTTTTCGGACTTCCACACCTGACTCACTTCACTCCTTCCTTCTCATGCAAGGATGCGCTTAAAACAACAAATCTCAAAGTCTAATGCCTGTGAAGGCAGAAAACACATATAGGAGGGTGAAGTAATCCCAGGAGAGGTAAAACAATAGAGCAAGAATGTGAGTAAACGACAACTGATCTTCATATTGGAAACAAAACAGAAGTGCGGGTTGAGAACGTATCTCATCTAAAGGGATAACCTGCCATTCAGCTTTTATGGGTTATTGCCTCTCTGAAATGGGGTCTTCTTACTGGATGATTGCCTTACCCTCCCCACACCCCAGAGAAGCCAGGAATCAAATTTCCTTAAGTAAAATATCAATTTTTACATGTTAGAAAATTATTGAATTTATATCAATAAATATATATTAGGCTGTGCTAGTCCAAGTCCTCTGAGAAGCGGATGTCAAGACAGGATTAAATCTAAAAATTTTATTAGGGGAAATGCTTGTGAGGGAAAATGGGGAAGCATCCAGAAAAGGCTAGAAGAGCCATTAGATCACCATGCAAGTCCGATCCCAAAGAGGAGGAGAGAAAGAAGGAAGATAGGTTGGAAGTATCCTTCATTGCTTTTCTCTGAGATCATCAGAGAAGCTCCTTTTCTCCCAGAAAAGGCCGCACCTTAGTAGCCCTGCAGCACTAGGTAACTGGCTCAGAGGAGCCATTGGGGTAAACTCAAGAATAGATTTCAGATTTTAGAGCTTACAGCTGGGATCCAGGTGAATTGTACTCCCTGTAGTTGGCAGTCTGTGAAGCACATCCACATGACTGCCCCACAGGCCGACATTGTGAAGAGCAAACACATCTGCAAGCCAGAGACATAGTCTGAGGGTGACTATTTTGTAAACTGCTCACCATTCAGTGAACTAACTTATACTTTCTTCTGTGTAGCTTTATATATCCCGAGGAACACATAAAGAAAAGTGCTTGACTCAGAGTAACTCCTCACTTTCCCCTTCATTTTCCTCCTCTGTATAATTCTGTAACTGATTCACAATTCATTACTGCACACAGCACATTGTTTTGTACTTGTTTACATGTTTATTTTCCCTATTCTATTGTGAGAATCAATGAAAAATATCAAAACCTAGTAATTCATTTTCCATGCCGGAATTGCATACTACCTGTATACGAACAGAACTGAATAAATCCTTGTATGAACTGAATTGAACTGAACTATTTTCTATTCTGCAATTCTTCTTTTCTTTGCTGTTGAATTTCTATTCAAATATCAAACTCCACCTCAACTGCTCTCTGATGTTTTCTCCAACTACTTCAGGCAGATGTGATGGCCCTTCCTTCTGGGCTTCCATAAAACTTCATTCATAACGTGAGTGGACCACTATTCACACTGTGTCTCTCTTTCTCTAGATTCTCAGCATCTGGAAGGCACGGGCCCCACTGTATTTGCAATTGTATTTCTCTCTCTCAATCTAATGGCCATTGAAAGCAAATGCTCAGTAAATGTTTGATGAGTTAAACTAAACTGAAGAATAATCCAAAATATTTGTATGACTGAGCTAATAAGGAAGGGTCAGGTGAAGGGATTTACTTGAAGTTTTAACATAGGAGGGCTAAACTTTGAATCACCTAATTAATTCTGCATTTGTTTCTTTGAGAACCTGCTATCTGTTCAACATTGTGTCAAATTCTGCAAACCAAATAAAAGACTTACAGTTCTTGTTCTCAAGGAGCTTACAGTCTAGTTGGGGAGATGTGCCATATACCTGGGGAGCAGCATGAGTACGGCACAATATTTCCCATTTCCCATTGGCTCCTCTCTCCCTGGGTCCTCTCATCCATCATTTACCAAGTTTTATTGATTCTATCACTTAAGTAACTCTTGTTTTCATCCTTTTATTTCTATTTCCACTGCCTCTATTTTCTCATTTTCTATTGACCAGGATATCATAAATTCCAAGCATCTGAGAATGACATTTTTTTTTTCGTTTTTGAGACAGAGTCTCACTCTGTCCCCCAGGCTGGAGTGCAGCGGCACGATCTCGGTTCACTGCAAGCTCTGCCTCCCGGGTTCACGCCATTCTCCTGCCTCAGCCTCCCCCCAGGCGCCTGCCACCACGCCCAGCTAATTTTTGTATTTTTAGTAGAAACGGGGTTTTGCCGTGTTAGCCAGGATGGTCTCGATCTCCTGACCCTGTGATCTGCCCGCTTCGGCCTCCCAAAGTGCTGGGATTACAGGCAGGAGCCACCACGTCCGGCCTTTTCTTTTTCCTTTCCTTTCCTTTTCTTTCTTTTTTTTTTTTTTTTTTTTACCACTTTTATGACTACCACTTTTTATTCCAGAAGTATAATTTTCTCATTTTCTCTCAAATCAGTTTAAATGTTCCTGCTGTTTTTTTTCTATTCCAAATCTTTAAAAACTTCTAAATGTTGAATAAAACAGTATCTTTTTACCCTTTACTCTTTTTTACTCCTTACTGAACCATGAGAATTTTTTTTTTTTTTAAGGAAGATAACTAGAGATTTTTTTCTGGCTGTGTGCACTTATTATTTCTTCTAGTATTTCTTGGCAACACTGTAGGTTCTCATTTCCTACAGCCATAAATTTGTATTCCTTTAAAATAACTTCCCTTTAAAATGGTAACATTCGATTAACCAACTGTACCTCTGACTTAAGAAGACTTTAACACTTACCCTTTCCTTTACCAACCTTGACTAGGCAAGAGGGATGGGAATGGACACTTGCTGTCATCCATTAGGTGCTACTCCCTTGGAACGGATAAAGAAAACAAGCTCTGTAATCATTTTTGCTGTGTTCAGATTCTAGCTTTACTATTTCTTGGCTTGTCACCCTGAACAATTCTCTTAAGTTTTCTGAACTATAGCTTCTTCACCAGAACAAAAGGAATAATAATACCTTTTGGATTGGTTATAAACTAGTAGTACTCAAAATATCTTCAAGATCAAATAATAATATGTTATTTGTCTTTTTCACTGTGTTCACCTGTGTGCTGATGGTACAAAAGCAATGGCAGATAAAACTGATGGTGCCTTAGTACAAATCAAGGTAGTGGTGCCGAAGTATGCTAAGTGTAGAGTTCTTCACTCCCATACACTCACACAAAAAATTAATTTTACTTAAGAATATCTTTCATGAGGCATTAAAAATTATTAATTTTCTTAAATATTGACCTTTGAGTCCATAACTTTATAATATTCTATGTGATGCAGTGAGATATATACATAAAACACTTCCATTGTATATTGCACATGGTTTTCTATAGGAAAATAAAAATACTGTACAATTATTTCAGTTGCAAGCTAAACTAACCAGATATTTACTGAACATCAGTTTTACTTAAAAGAATGACTGACATACAAACTGGTTATTCAGTTTTGGGTATTTCACAAAAACATTCCTGAAAACTAATAAAGTGAGATTGTTGTTTTAAGGAAAATAATTGCCAATATTTGTGGTCAATAGTAAAATTTGAATTTTCAAGCAAACATTAGAATTTGGAAACTTTGTATTCACCACCAATGAGCTGACAAGCTTTTTGACTTAAACATTTTTTTCTGATAGGATGGGTGATAATAATGACAAATACATTTTTTTGATATTATATAGGGAAGTACGTCAACATTTGGAGAATCTGCATAGCTCAGTGAATCAATAAATCAATAATTTTCAATCAACCAATACATATTATACAAAAATACATGAGTAGAAGGTTCATTTAAAGTGCAAGATAGAAGAACGAATTTTAATGTAATGGTAAAAAAAAGTTCAATGATAGAGTCTCAGATTCCATCTTGCAGCTAAACTTTAAAGAACCACCATTTGTCAAGTTCTAATGTGGTATCAAAGAATATCCACAGTTATCTGAAAAGCCTGTGAAAACATTATGCCTTTCTCCATTCACAGAAGAGTGAAAAAAGGTCCTATAAGGGTATGAGAATCCAGCTATATTAAATTAAGCCAGACATTAAAAAGATTTCGAAAATGTAAAACAATGCCCTTCTACTTACTACTTTTTTTGGCTTTAAAAAAATAAAACTAGTTTTAATTTTTTAAGTTACATTAATATTTAATGGGTTTATTATTGTTATTTATAAATAAATTATTACTTTTAAAAAATTTCAGTTTTAATTTCTAATATGGTAAATACTGTAGACAGAATACACATACACTATAGGAGCTCTTCATGAATTTTAAGTGTAAAAAGGATCCTGAGACCAAAATGTTTAAGAACTGTTTCTGTAAATATTTTATTACAGACAAAGCATTTAACAGTTAATTCTAACAAAGCATTTAACTTGATAAACTGGAAGGGCTCAGTAAATATTAGTAAGCTTATTTACACCAAGAGCTGTAGATAGTATTAGCCAGCATTATAATTTCTTGAAATCACCCTTGACTATCACCCATTTTTCTTAATTTGAAAGTGAACTCAAGGAGCTGAGGCAGCAGAGTGCTTAAGGAGGGGAGGATGGAAGTGGATCTATCATAGTTGAATGCTTATCAAATTAATAATACTATTCACCACCTCAGAACAGGCTATAAGGAACCAACTCCTAAAGAGAAAGGATTTTTCAATTTGATGTGTTTTTCCACAGCTGCACAGAGATTTTAAAAGCATGCACTCAGCTTTCCTACTCCCTCATGCCTAGTATGACTTCACATTTTTTTTTTTTTTTCTTTGAGACAGGCTGGAGTGCAGTGCAGTGGCACGATCTCTGCTCACTACAACTTCTTTGACGTCAGCTTCCCAAGTAGCTGGGAATACAGGCACAAACCACCAAGCCTGGCTATTTTTTTTTTTTTTTTTTCATTTTTTGTAGAGACAGGGTTTTGCCATGTTGCCCAGCCTAGTCTCGGACTCCTGAGCACAAGCCATTCAGCCACCTCAGCTTCCTAAAATACTGGAATTACAGGAGTGAGCCACCTCACCTGGGCTGACTTCACATTCTTGTACCAAGTATGCTATTAGTTACAGGCTTCTTAAAGCTATGCTGAGTCTATAGTTTTATATTCCATTTGTTAAATGCAAGGCCCATTGGTAGTGGTAAGGATTTCAAAGACCTAACTTTTGGTTTTACACAACTTTATTTGTAGAGTCTATTTCCTTACTAAAAGACGTCATGTGTAAATGTCAACGCTATGTTAAGATTAGCACTTCTGTGACCCAATAATCCAAACTCCCCTCAGCCCACCATTGCCACTGGGTTCAAAATCTATTCATTGGTATTCAAACAATTCTAACTTCAGAGTGCTGCCCATAAAACCTCTACCCAGGAAAAAGAAATATTTTCTGGAAGCAAGTGAGTTCAATGTTCCATCACAGGTATATGTTGGGAGAGGGGAGGTGGAGGTAGGCAAAGGCTGGATTGTGTGCACTGCATTCCCCTTAGGAGTATATTTGCTTTCTTTGCAACCCTGAGCATTTTGGTTAATATCTAAATCCTTTAGTTTTGCAGGGGACAAAAAAAATTTAAGTCACGAACACCTGTCTCCTCTTTGATTTCTTGTATCCTTCTTCTTCTCCCTTACTAGACTGCAATTATCATGTCCCCTTTTATGGTCCTCCAACATTTCAAGTTTATTTCTGCCTTGGAGACTTTGTATTTGCTCTTATATCTACCTCTAGCATTTTTACATCCTTATTCTTCAGATCCCAGCTCAAGCGTTACCACCTCAAAGGAGCCTGCCCTGATAGCAACAAACTACTCTTCTCATTACCACCTTTGGTCACTTCCTATCTTATCACCCTATTATTTTCTTCATGTCCTTTATCACCATCTACCCTTATTTTGTTAACTGCTTATATAATGTATGAGTACCTCACTAGAGCATAAGCTCCAGGAGGCAGGAACATTTCTGTCATTCTCACCACTAATTGTATTCTCAATTTCTAGAACAGCACCAGACACATAATAAACATTCAATAAATATGTGTTTAAGAAATGAGTGTCTCAATCAATAAGAAGTGGTAATACAGTGAAAAGTGTATAAGTTTTAGAGTTCACAGACTGGAATTTGATTCCTGCTATGAGCTCAATATGTCCTCCAAATTCGTGTGTTGGAAACTTAATCCCCAGTGCAACAGCACTGGCAAGTGGGGCCTTTGGGAGGTAAGATGATTCTGGACTTTATTTATTAAGTGTGTGACCTTGGACTAGCTTCGTAACTTCTCTTAAATTCCTCATTTGAAAACTGTGATTGTTAAACTCTTGTGAAGAATGACGTTTTCAAATGTAAAAGCATTCGATATTGTTTAGCACATAAAAGGTACTCAATAAAAAGGATATCCCTGTCCTGCTCAATTGAAATACTTTCCATGTTTTATTAATTCATTCTCATGTGGCTAATAAAGACATACCGGAGACTGGGTAATTTATGAAGGAAAGAGATTTAATGGACTCACAGATCCATATGGCTGGGGAGGTCTCACGATCACGGTGGAAGGTGAAGTTCTTACATGGCGGCAGGCACAAGAGCCTGAGCAGGGGAACTGCCCTTTTATAAAACCATCAGTTCTTGTGAGACTTATTCACTATCAGGAGAACAACATGGGAGAAATCTGCCCCCGTGATTCAATTACCTCCCACTAGGTCCCTCCCATGACATGTGGGGATTATGGTATCTACAGTTCAAGATGAGATTTGGGTGTGGACACAGCCAAACCATATCACATGTGTATGACAAGTAAAGCTAAAGTCCTAACACCACAGAATTTACTATTTTGTGAGGAAGCAGGGTATATAAACATAAAATGACATTAAATGTCAGTATATTTTAAGTGTCAAATGAATGTTAGAGGGATAAGTGAAACCTGCATTGGCTCCCTACTGCTTAGGGAATAAAGTCTAAATTTATTAGGCATAACATTTATGGCACTTTGTTATTATGCCGCACTTTGCTTTCCAACGCCTATTTCTCACTGTGGTTTTCTACTTCAGTGTCACCTAATCAAACCCCACTATTCACTTTACTTTGTAAATATATGGTCCTGATGAGCATTGCAACTTTGCTCTCATACTTTCCCTCACCTCTTATTCAATTCTTCCTTTAGGGCTTGAATTAATTGTCATTTGCTCCAAGAAGTCTCACTTGATCTCACACACCCCAGTCCTTACAAATGAGAGCAACTGCTCCCACTTCTAAGGTTCTAGAGCACAGTGGGTTATACCTTTCCTAAAGCAATTTATCTTTGGCTTTATGTTTGGAGTCTATGTGTATTTGCCTTATTTTCTAGCCTGCTTTAGTTTTTAGCCTAACCCTCTGGTTGTCTCTGATTTATCCTAGTCATTCCGAAAATTCTGCACATATCATAGGTGCTCCCTTATTATAGTTAGATGAATAAATTAACCAATTTAAAATGAATGAAAAGGAACTAAGTGGGAGACTTGGTTTTCTACTTGGGTCTTTCAGCTTAAGTCTGGGCTTTTCTCATCTCCCTTCATTCCTCCTCCCAACTCCTACTTATAGTTTCCTAAAGACACTCATTCCATTTCTATTTCCATGCCTTCTTTCCTCATATATCTAAACGTGGTTTAAGCATCATCTGCTCTGTGAGGCTTGTGTGACTCACCGGTTGGGTTCAGATAACCAGTTGGGTTCAGTTACACCCAGAGTACATTGAACTTACTTCTGCTGCCACATGTATCAGTTATAAGAATTGCATTCATTGAGAGAAAAACTATGTTAATGTAATTTATGGGCACCTTTAACCTTGGCTGGCATATAATAAATATGCAATAAGTATTTGTTGAATAAATAAATTAATGCAAACTTTATTTTTATTGATATTATTATGGTAAGCATTTTATAGGCTTTATTTATTTATTTATTTATTTATTTTTGAGACAGAGTCTCGCTATTATTGCCCAGGCTGGAGTGCAATGGTGCAATCTCGGCTCACTGTGACCTCTGTCTCCCAGATTTAAGAGATTCTCCTGTCTCAGCTTCCAGAGTAGCTGAGATTACAGGCACGTGCCAACACCCTCAGCTAACTTTTTGTATTTTTAGTAGAGATGGGGTTTCACCATGTTGGCCAGGCTGGTCTTGAACTCCTGACCACAGGTGATCCACCTGTGTCGGCCTCCCAAAGTGCTGGGATTACAAGCTTGAGCCACCACCACCTAGCTGGCTTTATCTTAGTAATTCCTCTAATTAGTATATTTAAATCCTTGCTTATTTATGTTTACTCATGCTTCTATCAACTACAAAAGATCAAGCAGTTCACCATTTGAAGAAGAAAACATTTGTTCAGCCTCCTGCTGCATCAAATGTGTACTAGAGTAACAGTTTGCCCAATGGAAGCCTGAGAAACTAATTTGCCTCCATGGTTTCTCCTTAATTCCCTAATTACAGGCAAAATCCGATCAGACTTTAAGATAAAATAAACTTTGAAATCTAATTCATATTTCTCTTAGAGTCTTCTCTCATCTACTAGAGTGAAGTATAGCCTAAATCATTTTTCTCTAACGAGTTCATATTTGACAAAAGATTTAAGAACACAATATAAAACTTTTCAATTCTCCACATCAATTCTAACGTATTTCTACATCTGAAGGTAAAGTAAATAAACTGAATTAAAGTGCAGCAGACAGGTATATATTTCTTTTAGAAGGTACTTAACTCGAGTATAAACAATTTCTTTGGTTCTTTACTCATCCTTTCAGCAGCAGAAGCAGGAAGATGGGGTACTTACTTTCTTCTAATTTGTGGAAGAAATAAAATTCATTTTTATGATTCTGCCACCAAAAAGATATTTTCCAGTCACTTCTTTGATTCCCTAAAGTATCTTCCTACACTGAAGTCCAAGGGTAAGCAGAACTCACAAAAAATGTTAGTCTATCATTGTACTTTAGGCAGGTTAATAATTCTCATTGAGACATAAACATGACTTGCCACATTCTTCCACTTTCAATCCTTTGTGAATACACTTCAAAAGCAAAACGTGTTTATAAGTCCTCTAATATCTGCCACATTACAATAAATGATAGACCAACCTCCAGAGTATTGGCTTTGACCTCAACCAAATTATACAATAATGTTTCCTTCAAAGTTTTTGTGCATGCAGCTCCTTCTCTCCCAGAAGAAACATCTACCAGATGGCAAAAGTGACAACCTCAGAAAAAAAAAAAAATTAAAGCTGAGATGAAAACGACAGCTTCTTCAGAAGGTCAGGGCACAAATCTCTTGTAGCAAAGCACAACACAGCATTTTAGAGCTAAACCTTATTACTCAAATACCGCTATTTCACAGCACTTAATATTGGATGGTAGTACATCTGCCTGAGGACATATTGCTCTCTCATCCTAGGATGAGTCCAAAAGATTTTAACCACCATGGCAAAGTAGGGGTGGATGAGACCATATGCAGATGAGGGTTTTAGTTCATTACAACTGGATTCATATATATATGAATTTCGTACATGTCATATATACAAATATATATCATATATTCATACAGGTAATATATTCATACACACACATACAAATCACATTTAAAAAGACTGAACTTGTACAGTAAATAAGGGTTGTGTTTGCTTAATAGTCATGGTTAGAATTAAAGCAGGAAATTTTAAAGAACTTATACAGAAAAAACATCTTTATTTTTTGATGTGCCCCATTTTTACCTACTTTTTACCTCGCTCAAACAAGCACATGAATCAAGCTTCACAGAACAGAACAAACCTCTGAGAATTTCACTTCTTAAAAAGATATTTAGAAAGAGTATATTAATCTTTTTATATTTGGCTTAAAACATCTTATTAGTTACCTATAATAAGGCCCAACTTAGAAGCTAAGAGACCCTTTCTTGAAAAGCATGAGTGTGTTTCTGAACAAATAAAAATGCAATGAAATGAAAGAAAAATCCCTCTGATATGAAATGCCTCCTACTGACTTTGTACTGGAACATTTATTTTCTTTGTGTGGAAGATGTAGGCAACATACTTTGCATTATCTGATTATTTGGAGGTGTGGCTGGAAGGAGGGGACTAGAAAGAGAATTGGCTTGATGCCTGAACTAATTTCAACTTAAATTCATCCAAAGGCAAAGGGAAGAATGGCCAGTCTTTCAGTGAGGTGGATATTCCTTTTTAATCCTCAAAAAAGTAGATAATTCTCAAGTGTGCCTAATGTCTATAAGGCTCATTTGACATTCCACCCCCCATTTATCAACTATAAAACCTTGTCCATTGTCTTGGTATTTCACTATGTTAAAAGGTATTTACATACCAGTATGCAACCTGAAAATAGATAAACTGAGCAGACCCAAATGGAAAAAAGAGTAGGCATTGAATCACTCAAGAAAGCTGCTGCAGGGCAGCCAAGATGGCCGAATAGGAACAGCTCTGGTCTACAGCTACCAGCGTGAGTGACACAGAAGATGGGTGATTTCTGCATTTCCGTCTGAGGTACCGGGTTCATCTCACTAGGGAGTGCCACACAGTGGGAGCAGGACAGCGGGTGCAGCGCACAGGGCATGAGCCAAAGCAGGGCGAGGCATTGCCTCACTCGGGAAGCACAAGGGGTCAGGGAGCTCCCTTTCCTAGTCAAAGAAAGGGGTGACAGACAGCACCTGGAAAATCGGGTCACTCCCACCCTAATACTGCGCTTTTCCGACAGGCTTAAAAAACGGCACACCAGGAGATTATATCCCGCACCTGGCTCAGAGGGTCCTACGTCCACGGAGTCTCGCTGATTGCTAGCACAGCAGTCTGAGATCAAACTGCAAGGCGGCAGCAAGGCTTGGGGAGGGGCGCCCGCCATTGCCCAGGCTTGCTTAGGTAAACAAAGCAGCCAGGAAGCTTGAACCCAGTGGAGCCCACCACAGCTCAAGGAGGCCTGCCTGGCCTCTGTAGGCTCCACCTCTAGGGGCAGGGCACAGACAAACAAAAAGACAGCAGTAACCTCTGCAGACTTAAATGTCCCTGTCTGACAGCTTTGAAGAGAGCAGTGGCTCTCCCAGCATGCAGCTGGAGATCTGAGAACTGGCAGACTGCCTCCTCAAGTAGGTCCCTGACCCCTGACCCCTGAGCAGCCTAACTGGGAGGCAGCCCCCAGTAGGGGCAGACTGACACCTCACACGGCCAGGTACTCCTCTGAGACAAAACTTCCAGAGGAACGATCAGACAGCAGCATTCGCTGTTCACGAAAATCTGCTGTTCTGCAGCCACTGCTGCTGGTACCCAGGCAAACAGGGTCTGGAGCGGACCTCTAGCAAACTCCAACAGACCTGCAGCTGAGGGTCCTGTCTGTTAGAAGGAAAACTAGCAAACATAAAGGACATCCACACCAAAAACCCATCTGTACATCACCATCATCAAAGACCAAAAGTAGATAAGACCACAAAGACGGGGAAAAAAACAGAGCAGAAAAACTGGAAACTCCAAAAAGCAGTGCGCCTCTCCTCCTCCAAAGGAACGCAGCTCCTCACCAGCAATGGAACAAAGCTGGACGGAGAATGACTTTGACGAGTTGAGAGAAGAAGGCTTCAGACAATCAAACTACTCTGAGCTACAGGAGGAAATTCAAACCACAGGCAAAGAAGTTAAAAACTTTGAAAAAAATTTAGACAAATGTATAACTAGAATAACCAACACAGAGAAGTGCTTAAAGGAGCTGATGGAGCTGAAAGCCAAGGCTCGAGAACTACATGAAGAATGCAGATGCCTCAGGAGCCGATGCGATCAACTGGAAGAAAGGGTATCAGCGATGGAAGACGAAATGAATGAAATGAAGCAAGAAGGGAAGATTAGAGAAAAAAGAATAAAAAGAAATGAACAAAGCCTCCAAGAAATGTGGGACTCTGTGAAAAGACCAAATCTACGTCTGATTGGTGTACCTGAAAGTGACGTGGAGAATGGAACCAAGTTGGAAAACACTCTGCAGGATATTATCCAGGAGAACTTCCCCAATCTAGCAAGGCAGGCCAACATTCAGATTCAGGAAATACAGAGAACGCCACAAAGATACTCCTCAAGAAGAGCAACTCCAAGACACATAATTGTCAGATTCACCAAAGTTGAAATGAAGGAAAAAATGTTAAGGGCAGCCAGAGAGAAAGGTCGGGTTACCATCAAAGGCAAGCCCATCAGACTAACAGTGGATCTCTCGGCAGAAACTCTACAAGCCAGAAGAGAGTGGGGGCCAATATTCAACATTCTTAAAGAAAAGAATTTTCAACCCGGAATTTCATATCCAGCCAAACTAAGCTTCATAAGTGAAGGGGAAATAAAATACTTTACAGACAAGCAAATGCTAAGAGATTTTGTCACCACCAGGCCTGCCCTAAAAGAGCTCCTGAAGGAAGCACTAAACATGGAAAGGCACAACCGGTACCAGCCACTGCAAAATCATGCCAAATTGTAAAGACCATCGAGGCTAGGAAGAAACTGCATCAGCTAATGAGCAAAAGAACCAGCTAACATCATAATGACAGGATCAAATTCACACATAACAATATTAACTTTAAATGTAAATGGACTAAATGCTCCAATTAAAAGACACAGACTGGCAAACTGGATAAAGAGTCAAGACCCATAAGTGTGCTGTATTCAGGAAACCCATCTCACGTGCAGAGACACACATAGGCTCAAAATAAAAGGATGGAAGAAGATCTACCAAGCAAATGGAAAACAAAAAAAGGCAGGGGTTGCAATCCTAGTCTCTGATAAAACAGACTTTAAGCCAACAAAGATCAAAAGAGACAAAGAAGGCCATTACATAATGGTAAAGGGATCAATTCAACAAGAAGAGCTAACTATCCTAAATATATATGCACCCAATACAGGAGCACCCAGATTCATAAAGCAAGTCCTCAGTGACCTACAAAGAGACTTAGACTCCCACACAATAATAACGGGAGACTTTAACACCCCACTGTCAACATCAGACAGATCAATGAGACAGAAAGTTAACAAGGATATCCAGGAATTGAACTCAGCTCTGCACCAAGCGGACCTAATAGACATCTACAGAACTCTCCACCCAAAATCAACATAATATACATTTTTTTCAGCACCACACCTCACCTATTCCAAAATTGACCACACAGTTGGAAGTAAAGCTCTCCTCAGCAAATGTAAAAGAACAGAAATTATAACAAACTGTCTCTCAGACCACAGTGCAATCAAACTAGAACTCAGGATTAAGAAACTCACTCAAAACCGCTCAACTACATGGAAACTGAACAACCTGCTGCTGAATGACTACTGGCTACATAACAAAATGAAGGCAGAAATAAAGATGTTCTTTGAAACCAATGAGAACAAAGACACAACATACCAGAATCTCTGGGATGCATTCAAAGCAGTGTGTAGAGGGAAATTTATAGCACTAGATGCCCACAAGAGAAAGCAGGAAAGATCCAAAATTGACACCCTAACATCACAAATAAAAGAACTAGAAAAGCAAGAGCAAACACATTCAAAAGCTAGCAGAAGGCTAGAAATAACTAAAATCAGAGCAGAACTGAAGGAAATAGAGACAAAAAAAAAACCCTTCAAAAAACTAATGAATTCAGGAGCTGGTTTTTTGAAAGGATCAACAAAACTGATAGACCGCTAGCAAGACTAATAAAGAAAAAAAGAGAGAAGAATCAAATAGACGCAATAAAAAAATGATAAAGGGGATATCACCACTGATCCCACGGAAATACAAACAACCATCAGAGAATACTACAAACACCTCTACGCAAATAAACTAGAAAATCTAGAAGAAATGGATAAATTCCTCAACACATACACTTTCCCAAGACTAAACCAGGAAGAAGTTGAATCTCTGAATAGACCAATAACAGGAGCTGAAATTGTGCCAATAATCAATAGCTTACCAACCAAAAAGAGTCCAGGACCAGATGGATTCACAGCCGAATTCTACCAGAGGTACAAGGAGGAACTGGTACCATTCCTTCTGAAACTATTCCAATCAACAGAAAAAAAGGGAATCCTCCCTAACTCATTTGATGAGGCCAGCATCATCCTGATACCAAAGCCAGGCAGAGACACAACCAAAAAAGAGAATTTTAGACCAATATCCTTGATGAACATTGATGCAAAAATCCTCAGTAAAATACTGGCAAACAGAATCCAGCAGCACATCAAAAAGCTTATCCACCATGATCAAGTGGGCTTTATCCCTGGGATGCAAGGCTGGTTCAATATATGCAAATCAATAAATGTAATCCAGCATATAAACAGAACCAAAGACAAAAACCACATGATTATCTCAATAGATGCGGAAAAGACCTTTGACAAAATTCAACAACCCTTCATGCTAAAAACTCTCAATAAATTAGGTATTGATGGGACGTATCTCAAAATAATAAGAGCTATCTATGACAAACCCACAGCCAATATCATACTGAATGGGCAAAAACTGGAAGCATTCCCTTTGAAAACTGGCACAAGACAGGGATGCCCTCTCTCACCACTCCTATTCAACATAGTGTTGGAAGTTCTGGCCAGGGCAATTAGGCAGGAGAAGGAAATAAAGGGTATTCAATTAGGAAAAGAGGAAGTCAAATTGTCCCTGTTTGCAGTTGACATGATTGTATATCTAGAAAACCCCATTGTCTCAGCCCAAAATCTCCTTAAGCTGATAAGCAACCTCAGCAAAGTCTCAGGATACAAAATCAATGTACAAAAATCACAAGCATTCTTATACACCAATAACAGACAAACAGAGAGCCAAATCATGCGTGAACTCCCATTCACAATTGCTTCAAGGAGAATAAAATACCTAGGAATCCAACTTACAAGGGATGTGAAGGACCTCTTCAAGGAGAACTACAAACCACTACTCAATGAAATAAAAGAGGATACAAAGAAATGGAAGTACATTCCATGCTCATGGGTAGGAAGAATCAATATCATGAAAATGGCCATACTGCCCAAGGTAATTTGTAGATTCAATGCCATCCCCATCAAGCTACCAATGACTTTCTTCACAGAATTGGAAAAAACTACTTTAAAGTTCATATGGAATCAAAAAAGAGCCCGCATCGCCAAGTCAATCCTAAGCCAAAAGAACAAAGCTAGAGGCATCACACTACCTGACTTCAAACTATACTACAAAGCTACAGAAACCAAAACAGCATGGCACTGGTACCAAAACAGAGATATAGATCAGTGGAACAGAACAGAGCTCTCAGAAATAAAGCCACATATCTACAACTATCTGATCTTTGACAAACCTGAGAAAAACAAGAAATGGGGAAAGGATTCCCTATTTAATAAATGGTGCTGGGAAAACTGGCTAGCCATATGTAGAAAGCTGAAACTGGATCCCTTCCTTACACCTTATACAAAAATTAATTCAAGATGGATTAAAGACTTAAACGTTAGACCTAAAACCCTAAAAACCCTAGAAGAAAACCTAGGCATTACCATTCAGGACATAGGCATGGGCAAGGACTTCATATCTAAAACACCAAAAGCAATGGCAACAAAAGCCAAAATTGACAAATGGGATCTAATTAAACTAAAGAGCTTCTGCACAGCAAAAGAAACTACCATCAGAGTGAACAGGCAACCTACAAAATGGGAGAAAATTTTCGCAACCTACTCATCCAACAAAGGGCTAATATCCAGATTCTACAATGAACTCAAACAAATTTACAAGAAAAAAACAAACAACCCATCAAAAAGTGGGTGAAGGATATGAACAGACACTTCTCAAAAGAAGACAGTTATGCAGCCAAAAAACACATGAAAAAATGCTCACCATCACTGGCCATCAGAGAAATTCAAATCAAAACCACAATGAGACACCATCTCACACCAGTTAGAATGGCGATCATTAAAAAGTCAGGAAACAACAGGTGCTGGAGAGGATGTGGAGAAATAGGAACACTTTTACACTGTTGGTGGGACTGTAAACTAGTGCAACCATTGTGGAAGTCAGTGTGGCAATTCCTCAGGGATCTAGAACTTGAAATACCATTTGATCCAGCCATCCCATTACTGGGTATATACCCAAAGGACTATAAATCATGATGCTATAAAGACACATGAACACGTATGTTTATTGTGACACTATTCACAATAGCAAAGACTTGGAACCAACCCAAATGTCCAACAATGATAGACTGGATTAAGAAAATGTGGCACATATACACCATGGAATACTATGCAGCCATAAAAAATGATGAGTTCATGTCCTTTGTAGGGACATGGATGAAATTGGAAATCATCATTCTCAGTAAACTATCGCAAGGACAAAAAACCAAACACCGCATGTTCTCACTCATAGGCGGGAATTGAATAATGAGAACACATGGACACAGGAAGGGGAACATCATACTCTGGGGGCTGTTGTGGGGTGTGGGGAGGGGGGGAGGTATAGCATTAGGAGATATACCTAATGCTAAATGACGAGTTAATGGGTGCAGCACACCAGCATGGCATATATATACATATGTAACTAATCTGCACATTGTGCACATGTGCCCTAAAACTTAAAGTATAATAAAATAAAATAAAATAAAAAAAGAAAGCTGCTAATCTTGTCTACCCCATTTATTTCTTTTAGCCCCAGGGCAAAATTTTTTAAAAGATAGTGGTTGAATTATATTAAAGGGGATACACTGGTAGTAATTTAGCATTCATTCTTTTAAAGTTGTTCACAATGACTCTGAGAAAGGTTGTAGTAGTATCTCTACATCAAAAATAAAGGGGGGAAAAAGCCCAGATAAATTAAGTAGTGGTCTAGACAGACTCACATGACAGTTCTGCCACAGAGTGGGTAAAGAGACTGGATGACAGAATTGAACCTTAAACCATTTGGGTTATAAAGATAAAATAGGTTTCCTTCATTAAAAATTAATCAAAGAATCCAGACTGGGTGGCTTAGAGTAACTTAGTAGTTTGCACCACTCAGCAAATTTGTATTACGGCAACCATCAAAATAGAACTACAGGCATATAAGAAAGAGGCTAACATAGTCATGCTATACAGGTGCCAATGTATAATTTTTGAGCTGAGTTTAAAAGCACAGTGTGTAAACTTATATTATGTGCATATTCTTTCAAATAACTATATCCTCACATTCAGTCACTAATTATGTGGTTTTAGTGGTCAGTTGGAGAATATATATATAGAAATGCACATAAAATCAGTGGATTGTAAGCTACAACACTACTCTAATTTCTTTTGTCTTTCCTTTACTCCACCTGGACTCTTGCTCATTCGTTCATTCATTCATTTACTCATTCATTTATTCACTCATTGATTTATTTAAACATATTTATTGGACACTTTCTGTTTACCTGGCAATAGGTGTCATGCTGGATATACACGGTGAACAAAACAGGCACAGTCCTCACTTTACTGGGTTCTCATTAACCAAAGAAGTTTTATAGATGGAAAGGATTCACAGCTATAATGTTATATAGGTTATTTAACCCCTTTGAGTCTCAGTTGTCTCTTCTATAAAATGGGGTTAGTAATATTTTCCTTGCAGAATTATTATGTTCCCATCTTGTTCATAATACGTATCCCTGGTTATCTGGTATACAGCGGGTATTCTATGTTTATTACAGAACTAATGAATACATCAAAAATGAATATATAGGTCACTTAAGCAATGGGTCCGCATTATATAGTAGCCAATATTATGAACAATATTTTCTCCTCCTTTTTAGAAGTCACTATCACAGATAACAACAATAAATGTGACAACTCATATTTCTTTACTCTCACTTTTTTTCCCTGTTAATTTTTTTTTTTTTTTTTTTTTTTTTTTTGAGACAGAGTCTCGCTCTGTCGCCCAGGCTGGAGTGCAGTGGCGTGATCTTGGCTCACTGCAAGTTCCGCCTCCTGGGTTCATGCCATTCTCCTGCCTCAGCCTCCTGAGTAGCTGGGACTACAGGCGCCCACCACCACGCCCGGCTAATTTTTTGTGTTTTTAGTAGAGACAGGGTTTCACCATGTTAGCCAGGATGGTCTCGATCTCCTGAACTCGTGATCCGCCCGCCTCAGCCTCCCAAAGTGCTGGGATTATAGGCGTGAGCCACTGCGCCCAGCCTTTCCTTGTTAATTTTTAAAGATAATATGTATAATTTTTCAAATTTTATCTTTGAATAATGCTGAGAGATAGAGATAGAGTAGGACTTATCAGCCCCATTTTCCAAGTTAAGCTATAGAAACTCAGTGGTCACTTGGGTTTCCCAAATTAAAACAGCTAATCAGTGGTAAAAAAATAATTCTGGGCTGGGTGCGGTGGCTCACGCCTGTAATTCCAGCACTTTGGGAGGCCGAGGCGGGCAGATCACCTGAGGTCGGGAGTTTGAGACTAGACTGGCCAACATAGTGAAACCCCATCTCTACTAAAAATACAAATTTAGCTGGGTGTGATGGTGCACACCTGTAATCCCAGCTACTCAGGAGGCTGGGGCAGGAAAATTTCTTGAATCTGGGAGGCAGAGGTTACAGTGAGCCAAGATCGCGTCACTGCACTCCAGCCTGGTGGCAGAGCTAGACTTCATCTCAAAATAAAATAATAGTAATAATTCCTGAACCCAGATTTTCTCATTAAGCTCTCAGTGCTTTCAGAAAAGACCTGGGGAGAGGACATGTCAATGTCCCATAAAGTTGGAGACTGATTAGTCAACTGATGACCAGTGATGCCTGTCTTCACCAAGATTTTTGCTCCTAAATTTTGCATGAGGTCAAGCGGCCTATGAGTTCACAACTCTCAATCTACTGCACACCAGGCACTTACTTTTGAACTTCCATGCTCCTAGGGCAAACAAACAAAAAAAAGTTGTAGGGCTGTACTTGTGGAGATGTTGACTCATTTTCAGCCCATAGTAGAGGCTTAAAAAGTGTTTATAAGCTGAAAAAACTAATGTTCTTTTCACTAAAACAGTGCTTGAATGTATTGCTTAAAATGAAGCAGCAAATTACATTTAATTTGAGGTAGCAAATTAAATTGCCCTTGAAGGTTTTTTATAATCTCATGGCACTCATGGAAGAGACAGACCAAACATATAACACACACACACACACACACCCCACACACGTTAGTTTAGTGAAGAGGAGAAAACAATTTATTTTACCTAAGGAGAGGGGAAGGATTATGATTCTAAAGTTCTAAAGTCTGTGCTCTTTTATAAAAGGCAATTTGTTACAAAAAAGAAAAGAGTGGAAGGAGAGCAAAGAAGAAAGAAGGAAAACGTTGAAAAAAAAAAAAACCCTAATATTTGCAGAGAGACATGACTATGGGTCCTGGACTATGCTAGGTACTTTCTTTATGAAAAAAAGTGAGTTTAAAAGTCAGTCCTCACTAGTACTCTCCTCTGCTTCTTATTATATGTTTCATTGGTAAGATAGTATTTTCTGAGTCTGTTTCAACATTTGCAAAAGGGCATAATAATACTTCATAGAGTTGTTGTGAGGATTAAAAATGGTTAAAATGTATAAAGCATCTGTAATGCACTTTGCAATAGGCATGAATAAACTACTCCTCTTTAATATTGATAATTTCATACTGCCTTGGGTTATCAGATCTTGGTATAAGGTCACATATTCTCTCTATAAAGCAAAAGCCAAGTCAAAGCTTTGTCTATGCTGTGCTTGGCGTCATAAGACAATATTACTTTTAATTCTCCCTTAACCCTGGATCCTCTACAGCTGGACCCTGGAATCAAGGTATAAGGCCTCACTTGCAGATGAAGACACTTTAAATGTAGTCCTTTCACTGAGTTTTGTATCTAAGCTCCTGTGCTCATGGTACAGTATGAATCCTGCTTACATTCAATCCAACTCTGTAGTAAATTGCTATTCAGAGTCTCCAGTGTGATGCTGGCCTCCTAATTCTGAAGAAGTGCTCTGAAAAGTTAAGCCTCAAAGATATATTATTTAACCAATCCCTTAAGCATTTCTTTTGCATGAAATAGAGGCCCAAAAGGCAACTAAGTACATAGAGACAATTTTTTATATCTTAATATATTTTTCCCGGCAACTACTGTAATCTGCTTACTTACTGTGGTAAGTAAGCAGGTCTACTTACCATATCAGAAACAAAGGAGAAATTTTCTGAAGTTGAGGCATGTGCTTTGATTAGTATAAAAATGTGTTTCACAAAATGATTTTTAGAATGTATTCTACTCACAAAGAACTAAGCAAGAAATTGTCAACATTCTATTTTGTGATTCATGCATATAAAAATAAAGTCGGTTTGAGAGCTATTTTGCAATATTGAATTTAGCAAACTGTCATTCAAAAGAGCTCTCCTTTCAAGAAAACAAAGACAAAAAACTTCAGTGAAGGATACTTTACCATGAACCTCAGGTGATAGATGGTATTGTTGGGGCCACAAAGCCTATTCAGGTGGCATGGTTCAGGCATTCACCTTTGAAATGTACTGACCACTACCAGCATATGTTTTGTTCCTATGTTATAGGTTTAACCAGAAAAGCTTCATCATCCAAGAAAGCTCTGGAGAGGTGACATAAAATGTGATCTCTATGTCCTCTGATAAAACAAACCTCTCCATGAGTTGTTATTTCCTCAATGGAAAAGAACAGACTCCCCTTACCTCACAGGTTGTAAGATCCAGAAATTCCACTGTGATTCTAAAGAACCTCATTCTCACGCTTCTATCATATCAGTTGCTACACAAAGAAACACAAAATTTGTTGAATATTTACCTCATTAATCTCTCTAGCAGGGTGGAAAATAATTTATATTCATCTCTGGATCTTCATTGTGGAATAAAGGTTTCCGTCATGATAGATGCTTAACAAACGTTTAGTGAAGGATCTCTCTCCTTTCCATTTTCTCTCTTTCTTCACCATAAACTTGACAATAGCAGTCCCACACAGTACATGTCAAAGAGGTCCTAGACTTTTATAATCAGGGACCTCTTTGATTATATGATCTCTCATAGATATCTTATTTTGAAATATTGAATCTGCCAAACAAACTAGATTTATTGTCTTTAGACATGGCACTTAAATAGTGCCAATATTTTTTGCATAAATGTGATAAGAAATCATATTTATTGAGAAATAACTTGTTTTCACTTTTTTTTTTTTCCTTTTGAGAGGGAGTTTCGCTCTTGTTGCCCAGGCTGGAGTACAATGGCGTGATCTCGGCTTACCGCAAACTTTGCCTCCAGGGTTCAAGCAATTCTCCTGCCTCAGCCACCTGAGTAGCTGAGATTACAGGCATGTGCCACCATGCCCAGCTAATTTTGTATTTTCAGTAGAGACGGAGTTTCTCTATGTTGGTCAGCTTGATCTTGAACTCACAACCTCAGGTGATCTGCCCGTTTCGGCCTCCCAAAGTGCTGGGATTACAGGCGTGAGCCACCGTGCCCGGCCTGTTTTCACTTTTTATTAGTCAAATACATATATAACTGCCAGACAAAGCTCACGTGCTAAATTCCAGTATAGTAGAGTTAGAGGTGTTTGTATGCAAGCCAAGGGGGATTAAAGCTGAGACAGTACTTATAATACTACAAATCCAACTTCACACATGCAAGTTTTTGGTTATCCACAGCTTTTATGTAGCATAGACCATAACAGAAGTTGCCATGTACTTCCGATGGTGCTTCAAAGGCAAGCAGGTGAGAATCAGTGGGCCTTCTGCGAGATTATTATGCTGAATAAAGTGACCCTCCAAACAGAGGCTTCTAGATAAACAACCTAAGCCACGATAATTGAGAAGATGTAGTTATGATGCTGAGGATCTTTAGGGTCAGCAAATTTTGAGATGGGGGCAAGTCAGCTGTAGGGGGGTACTGGGATCTCACAAGGCTGAAAGCCTAGACCACAAGTTCTACCACTGCAGGCTTCAGGCACAGCTGTCAGTAAGAAACCCAGTGGTCAGAAAAGACAAAGAAATAGCCATGCAGGCAGCAAGGACTCAGAGGACAACACAAGCTACAGGTTCCTATCACCATGGAGGACACATAAGATTTCTTATCCTTCCAAGTTGTTTGGTCAAGGCAGAGTGAAGATTTGTTGATATTTAAAAATAGTCCTGATAAGAAATTTGAACAGTGAAATTAATTGTTTTTCCAGTGTGATTGTTAAATAGTAAACTAGAGTGATTATGGAGTAATATAATATAGAGTGATTATGGAGTAATTTATCTGAAAAAGACTGCTTTAAATTAGAAAAAATCAAGATACCTTTAATACAAAAATCAAGTTTTTTCCTCCCTTTCTTTTTTTAATAAAGAGGATAAAATCAGCTATTGAAAGTTTTTAAAAATTGCATTTTTACTTTGCCGTCTCTGAATATGTCAAATCCCATTTGATTAAACAACATGGAGCTCATTGGAAACCTTAGTAAGAACTGGAGTATAACTCATGGGGCACAGAAACCATTGCAGGGTGGTTTGTGGAGTGAGAAGATGATGAAGAAGTGGAGGCAGCAAGAGAAATGCAGCTATGAAGGGTCAGTAGAATTAGTATAGTTACTTGGAGGGATGGAAAAAAAGGACTCTTTTATGTTAGTGAAGAACTGAATAAACTTAAATATTGATGGGAGAGGTCAAGAAACAAAAAGAAAATTTATGAAGACTGTAGATGGAAAATACAGTAGAAAAAAATGCAGAGACATGTCTAACTTATCTCAAGGAGAGGCTGGCCTTTTAAAGCATAATACCAAAGAAAGAAAACTCTAAAGGAAATACTAACAGAGTTAACTACTTGTATGCATTGGAAATCATCTGATACAGAGTATAAAAGACAAAATATTGATGGGTTTTATATAAAGATTTTAAAACTCAATAAGAAAAAATATAAACATGCCAACTAAAAAACAGGTAAGAGGTGTATATATATTGATAATTCAGAAAAGAAAAAATAATTCAATCCAATTTGTAAACATATGAAACTATATTCAACCTCATTAGTAATAAAATGCAAATTTAAACAATAAAAAACAATTTTGCCTATTAAATTGGCAAAGATAAAAATTAGACTATTTTTTTTCCTTTGTAGTACTTAATTTACAATTATTTTATCAACTGATCTGCTCATTTATTTTAGTCTCTTACCCACTAAACTACAAATTTTTGGGGTAATAGAATGTCTGTCTAGTTAACTTTTGTATTATCAATTCCTTGTACAATGTTGGGCACATGATGGGACTACCATAAACATATATCAATGAATAAGTGAATGTCAGTGGGGGAACAAGGTATTTGCATACTCTGTGGGAGCAGCAAGTGGTACAAACCAATCTAGAGAGCAGCTCGAAAATATCTAGCAAGTGCCAATGCCATATTCTTCAAGCTAGCCATTATAGTTTTAGGAATTTATCCAAAGTACACAATTTTTGTATAATCTAGGACAAGGATGTTTATCAAAGGGCTATCTATATTGTGATTATAAGTTATACATTGTGATACATGTTAGAAGGTAAGTCTGCATGACTTCAGAGAGTGCACCAAACCACTACACTGATCAGGCTTTCAGAGGAAACCCAAATAGTGAAATTTGTTGTTTAGGACTAGGATTGAACTCAGCAATATACCCAGTTCTGACATACATTCCAATACTCCCCTGTGATCAAAAGGTTTTCCTTTACGTTTAGCTCTGAATTAACCTTTCTAATCCTTCTTCTGCTAAAGCTCTATGTAATCTTTTAGTGCTCTAAATAATAATTTTACTCTCTCACAGTACTGGAGGCTAGAAGTCTGAAATCAAGGTATTGGCAAGGTTGATTCCTTGTGAGGGCTATGAGAAATAATCTGTTCCATGCCTATCTCCTAACTTCTGGTGATTTGTCGGTAATCTTTGGTATTCCTTGGCTTGGCAGATGCATCACTCTGATCTCGGTATTTATCTTTTCTTTTTTTCTATACAGACAAGATCTCACTATGCGGCCCAGGCTGCCTCCAACTCCTGGGCTCAAACTATCTTCCTGCCTCCACCTCCAAAAGCCCTGGGATTACAGGTGTGAGCTACTATGCTCAGCCTTCTGTCTTTGTCTTCACATGGTGTTCTTCTTGTGTGCATATCTGTCTCTGTGTCTAAATTTCCCTTTTCTGTAAGAAACAGTCCTTATTGGATTAGGGCCCACCCTAACGACCTCATCTTAACTTCATCATCTACAAAGACCCTCTTTTCAAATAAGATTATGTTTACAAGTACTGGAGATTAAGACTTCAACATCTTTTGGGAGGGACATAATTCAAACAATACCAACCCTTAACATCTTCTAACATATTCTAAAAGCTTTATTTGCCTATTTATATTATAGGTGTTCCCCCTTTACAATGTTTGCTCAACGGAGGCAGGAACATTTTACTTATTCATTGTTATATCCCAGGGCATAAAACCGTAGCAGCCAACCATAGATGCTTCATAAATAAGTGTGGAATGAACGGACTATAAGCCATTTAATAGGGGTAGAGAGTTGGATAAGTAGGAAGAAGGTGTGAGATGTCAGACCAGTAGTTGGGACTCAAATTAAAGAAGGCCTTTTGTTACCAATACACTTAGAAATTTGTCTAGCTAGTTGTATCCTATATCTGCTTATATGAAAACATACTGATTTACTGTGCTAAATACTGTCAATGTATACTTTGTTGAGGTATTTTGTCAATTCGCTGCATTTTAGTGATTTAAAAGTGATAAGGTATTTTTATATTATTGATCTCTCATACAATCCTAAATTTTATTCACTCTCTACATATTTAGTATTACCTACAGATTTCCCAAAACAGCTTTTTACCACTTAGGAGCCTACTTGTCACAAAAACAATTCTTCCTTCTAGAAATGTGAATAATATAGGTATGACGGGGTAAATCTAACTGTTCTAATTTGCTTTTTCTCTATCAGGTTTCTTTTAAATTTTGTCAGTCTGCATTGGGATTGACTTTAATAAATTCAAGATTCCCCCAACCCCCCTTAGTTACATCATGGTATAAAAAGTTTTAGTCTTCAGCTAATTGGATCAATCAGGCATTTAGGGGGCAATATACTCTTGATTGATATAATCAAGCGAGGCTGTGCAGCTGGTAAACCAAAAATCATAAGGGGGAAAAAAACACAAGCAGTAGCCGTTTAAGTTGAAAAAACGTGTATGGTTTTAAAAGTACTTCCTCTAACTTCACAGTTCAACATACAATTTATAAAATAGATCACTTTTTTGGCATGTTCTGCTAGAAACTTCTAAGTTGTGAATTTGTTTTCTTAAAAGCAGTCTTTTTATTTCAGCTTAATGACCCTGAACCCAGTGAAAGTCATTCAATCTGCTGGCAGATGAAAATGAAGTGAAACAGTACACTAAATGGGTCAGAGGAAAAGTTGTTTCAGGGACCTAAACAGGCTTTCTTTTACAATTTTTTTCAGGATGACTGAAGAGATAATATTATAGTTAGATGTAATACAACAGAAGGTCCTTCAGGCCCAAAAGAAAACTTTGAAATCTAGGAAGGACTAAGAAGTCATCTACTGAACCACGACATATTTACAGACTAGATGACATATGTCCAAAGGGTGAAGTGTTTCCCTGCAGTCCTTCTGGGGGAGCTTTAAGAGGATGGCAGCAGGAAGAAGTTTTGGTATTCAGGAAGGCAGCTATGAGAGACCTTAGCCTGTTACTTGAATTTTCCAGGGTGATCTCAAGGTCAATTATACAGTCTCATTATCTATATAAACTGTCCAAATGTCCCCAAAATTTCAATGCCCAGGCTACATGTCTCAGTACTACTCAAACCTGAATGTTGTACATAATTTCATTTTCAAATGATATATTCCAAAGACAGGGTACATGATGTGAGATGGCCTGTCATCTTGCCTCAAAACAGCCATGGCAGGCAGAAGGCTGTATGGTAAGAAAAGAAGTATATAGTTGCTTTTCTTGAGAAGGTAAATTAAGCACCACTAAATTCATTTACCCTGAAAATATTTATAGTATTTTTACATTGTATTCAAGATAAACTGAAGAGTAATAGTAACCTTAACCCTAAGGTTTACAGTGAATAAGATCTACATTTTGCTGATTATGGGGTCTTAAATATGAGTACATTTTCCCTGCACTCCTCCTTGCCCCCAAAAGCACTTATGAAAGTGAGTGAACTATGAATTATATCTCAATAAAGGACTAAATTTCTAGAAACCTAGTCTTTCTACAATCTCAAACTTAGAATTTTCATAAGATAATTACCATATAGTAATATATAAATGCTATATTAAATAGTTAATATTTTCAAGTACTAAAGAAAGTACAAACTATTTAGTACTATACCAAGTATTTAGTAATTTCTCAAAAGTTCTAGCTCATAAAGCTATTCCCTAACTTTATCAATTAAAAAGGTATTCTTGAGATAGCACATAGGGAATATATGCCAGGACACACAAACAGCAGGCCCAGATAGGCCTACCATAATTACAATCTCAAGAAGGGGGAGTATGAGTCTGAAACTATGTTCCACACACAAGTTTCCAAAAATTAATAAAATGTTTCAAAGTAAGTCAACCTATGACATTCTTAAAAAAAAATCATTGCAATGTTTTTATTCTACATAGAAACACAAGTTAAACATTTGCTTATCCCCTTGGAAACAAGAGAAGAAATCACACCTTCACCAACACCTATAGTAGGCAAAGACTTATTTTAGGCATTGTCAAGGATACAAAGAAATACAGAGCACAGTGGCTACACAGGGTGATCTGTCAGCTCTGCAACTGTAAGAAATTATCAAACATCAAACACGTACAAGTGGAAAAGTATATATATATATATATATATATACACACACATATATATGTGTATATATATATATAAAGTATATGTAAGTATACCCACACATAGACACACACACATATATAAAAATCTGTATATGATCGTTCCTAAGCAGCTACTAAGGTAAAATAATCATGTATTACTGCTTCTTTAGTACTCTATTTGTGTCCAACTTGCGACCTAAATGGTCATAACAGCAGAAATAAACCACTGCTCTCCAAAACAGACAAAACCAAACTACAGGGTAAAGATGCATGAAATTTACACTTGTAAACTTAGAAGCAAATGGCCCCAGTTGCTTCTCTTCTTCAATTTGCTTTTAGGGAAGTATCTCATTGAAAGTGGAGCTACCTGTTCTGAGAAAAAAACTCATACAGAGAACAAAAAAAAAGTAAGAAGAGGTCATTATTAAAAAGGCAAACATATTACAAAACACAGGGTTAAGATGATGCAATTAAGATATTTAAATCAGAAAAACCAACACATACATGTACTTCGTAAACAGATCAGTATATGTGTAGCACACCACCACACATTCCCAATAGTGATAGCCAGAGTGTGAGGTGTCTTCTTTGACAACATCTAGAAAGGGATCAGAGAAAAGATAAGTGGTAAAGCTGGTTTTACCTAATGCTAAATGACGAGTTAATGGGTGCGGCACACCAGCATGGCACATGTATACATATGTAACTAACCTGCACATGGTGCACATGTACCCTAAAACTTAAAGTATAATAATAATAATAAAAAAAGAAAGAAGAGAAAGGTGAAGTTCACATACAGGCAGAAGGAGGCAGCTTAGGAAACATGAGCACGCTGAAGAATGGAGAAACAGCTGTCCAGAGAAACAGGGAAGACAGAGGTCAGTGAAGTGGCAAATGAGTCAGCTTAGATTATTGACGCCTATGATAAAGTTCCAATGTTCTAATGGTAAATATGCCATAGCATCTTCTAAAGTAGGTCTAAGCCCTTTGAGCGGATTTCTGTTGCGTACTTGTATGAATGTTTATATATACATACATACACGTGTACACACACACATACATAAATAAATGGTATCTATTTTTCGTGTTCCTACCATGAGCAGGAGGTTTTGGTGTTTCTTTCACCCTACAGAATTTCATTCATTCATTCATTCATTCATTCATTCATTCATTCATTCATATTTGTCTAGTGTTTACTCTCAGTCAAGTATAAGGGCACTAGGATTATAATGATGAACCACATCTGAGTGTATTGCAGCAGGTATGAGGTGGGGGAGTCACGGGAGATGCAGATGTAAAGGTGATTCAGTCGTAATCACAATGGGCCTTATATGCAAAGGTAGGGGAAAATATTTGGGTTGAAGAGCAAAATATCAGGAAACAAAAGGACCATTAAAAAACCCAAACAGTGATGTTTTTTCTAAACTTAAAGTCACCAGTCAGTATTGATTTTCCTGTACAGAATGGTTTTCTTTTGTGATTTTTCAAAATTATTATTTATCTTTTAAATTGACATATAAAACTGGATATATTTATCATGTACGACATTATGTTTCTGGCCATATGTGTATGTGAATATGACCCTTCTTCTACCTCTTTTTTTTTTTGTCATAAACTCCAAAACGTTTGAACACATACACACACAAATAAACAAAAGCACAAAAGAAAGATATTTATTCTGATTTGTATGTCAGGATTACCTCTTTATTTTAATTTTGATGTCTCACATGAAGCTTTCCAACCCTTTCTGCATACTAGATGCTTACATACATCAAAAGCAGGGCATGATCTGTTTTTCGTTCTGGCTTTAGCTTTAGTCCAAGCTGTTAAACAGCTGGAGGTAATTATCAAAGAATTTAGTATATGCCCAGCCTATTCTAAGTGATTAAAAAAATGTTCAGTTTTACATTGGATTACCACTGGGGCAAAGCAGATTCACCAGGGTGTTGGCAAGATACCTGATACCTATAAGCTTTAAGCTTGTAGTTGGAGAATTCCACCATGTGTTGGGGTGGTAATGTGCAGATGCTTAGAAACATACAAGAAGCATGATAAAATAATTTGACTCCCTATTATATTCTCCTCACCTTCTCAGTTGGCAATGATTCCTGAACACACACATCATTTAAAGAAATGAGCACCAAGATAATGATACATAAGAAAAATTGAAAATCTCTATCACTGAATACTAACAATTTTTCTTTTAATATAGCCCTTAATTTATTGAGAACCTACTATGTGCAAAACGCTGTGCTAGTTAACAGTATATTCACTGGTAAACAAAACAAGGATGATTACCTGATTTCAGAGTTTAGTATCTAATGACAGAGGCAGATATTAAAACGAGAAATAAGCAAATAGGAATAAAATAGCAAGTACTAAGTGAGAGAATAACAACAGGAGATAGCTAATTTGAATTGGAAGGTCAAACACAGTTTCTTTGAGGGGGTAATGGTTAAACTAAGACCTGCAGGATCACTAAGAATGAAGCGGATGAAACAGCACTTAAGCAGAATTAGCATTATTTTAAATCTTGGATTTTTAAGGCATGAAAATATCCATGTGTCTTAAACAGGAAATGGAGAAAAGTAATCAGATTATTAGAAGCAAGCAAACAACCAGAATATCTTTAAAGGAAAGCTATATTTACAAAGGTAGGTCTGAACATCATTGTCTCTGACCAAAAATCACTGTAAATGTACTGAATAGTTGTAAAAAATAAATGAAAGTTTAAACAGTTAAGTTGAGGTTGGCATGCTGTAGCATAGGCAACCAGACAGGAACTTTGAAGGAATACTTTTCCCTCAAATATTTTTCTTCTGAGATAGCAATAATATAAGGCCACAAGAATCAGAATATATTTAAAATGTAAAAAGGAAATCCAAAGTCTAATATCTTCAAGAAAACAGAATTCCATTGAATCCTAGGGCAACCAGAGGAGGAAATATATTCTATTCTTATCATTGATGTTTTTAGTTTTAGAGGTATAACTGAGGTCACATGACTTCTTAGGATAGTGACAAACAAAGAAACTGGTAGAAGTATCATCCCAAAATGGCCAGTGTGGGCTATAGGAGGTTTGTACCTGCTAAATATTTATAGGATTATTTTATTTAAAGCATTCTGTTTTAGGTTAGAGTTGGTTCCAAACCACATACAAAAATTGTGTAAAAAGTTGATAGCTAAACTGGAAGTAGTTCACTTCCATTTAAAACTACTTCACTATAAAATTAATCATTTTTGTTTTGGATCTCTTAAGAGAGAATAATTTTTTCCTTCTTCTTCTTCTACTTCTTTTTTTTTTTTTTTTAAATAGAGACAAGGTCTTGCTATGTTGCCCAGGCTAGTCTTGAACTTCTGGGCTCAAGCAACCCTCTCACCTCAGCCTGTTTAATAGCTGAGACTATAGATGTACACCCCTATGCCCAGGTAAAAGAAGATATATTTTGTTCAAATATTTCATATATTTCATAACCAGACAAGGAACAATATAGGATATCTGGCTTTTAAACTAATTAGGTAGCTGTGTTGAGCCTGGGTAAGTCCTTGTAACTCTGTGACATTCCATTTCTTTATTTGCCAAAATCCGTAAAAATGATAGTGTTGAATTAGCTGTCAACCTTATCTAGCTCTAATATTTTCTGATTCATGATATGGATTTCCTACTTTGGTAGATACCCATTTTCCTTTCTTCCTTCAGGTATGTCTTACTATGTGCCTGTACTTGGTTAGATGCTGGGAATTCAGCTACAAAAGATACTGCCCTCAAGGAGCTCTAGTTGAGTACATGGAAGGAATGGGGTGACTTTAGGAAATAGGCTACCATGACATAGTGTGAAATGTCCCTGGGTGTTACAGCAGCATCTAGGGAGAGCTTCTGATCCAACCAGAAACTTAGGTAGAAATAGTCTTCCTGAGGAGGAAGGAATAAACAGATTCATTTTGCAATGATCATGTCACAGCAACAATACAGTTTACTTCCTTGGACTCTTTTCTTAGGCTTACACAAAAGAATAGAGGTAATTTCAGTTTGGGTTGAGAAGCGCTATTTATTAAAGCCTAGGTATCTACTGGAACTCAGTGGATGGGTATAGTCAGCACCTTATTTCAGGGCTTGACAATGCTCAAAAGCACATTCATATTTAAAGCTTAGCTTCTTATCTTCTGAACACCCAACTGGGCACACACACAGTGTCTTTTGACCTGGTTAATTCCAAGTCACCCAGTCAGCAGGGAACTAGGTCCAGTTCCCACCACCAAATATTTGAAGGTCTCTCCTTCTCAGATAAAAATAGAATTACATCACATGTAGTCTGGTCTCAAGAGACCTTTTGTTAGCTGTGTGTGTGTGTGTGTGTGTGTGTATGTGTGTGTGTGTCTGTGTCTGTGTGTGTACCTCAACTAATTTGAAATGGAGACTGTTTTTATGTTTCTACAACTGATATATTTGTGGAGTGTCCTGATACTTCTACAACGGAAACACCTGCTAATTCTACCCTCTCCCTTTTCTGATGGTGCCTGAAGTCCAGCCACTATAGAGTAGTCATTACAGCACCTACCCAGTCCAGCCACTATAGAGTAGTCATTACAGCACCTACCCAGTCCAGCCACTATAGAGTAGTCATTACAGCACCTACCCAGTCCAGCCACTATAGAGTAGTCATTACAGCACCTACCCAGTCCAGCCACTATAGAGTAGTCATTACAGCACCTACCCAGTCCAGCCACTATAGAGTAGTCATTACAGCACCTACCCAGTCCAGCCACTATAGAGTAGTCATTACAGCACCTACCCAGTCCAGCCACTATAGAGTAGTCATTACAGCACCTACCCAGTCCAGCCACTATAGAGTAGTCATTACAGCACCTACCCAGTCCAGCCACTATAGAGTAGTCATTACAGCACCTACCCAGTCCAGCCACTATAGAGTAGTCATTACAGCACCTACCCAGACTAGCCAAGGGGTGAAGGGCAATGATCATTTCGAATGGCAATTGCCATCTTAGGAGGAAACATAAAGTGGCTTTTTTCTGTTTGGGTGACTAAAGTCAAAATAAATCTGCTCTATTCTGTCTCACTTATTACTGTCTAATATATTACTTATCCTACATATTAGGTTAGTTTATTTAATGTCTACCCTACTAAAATATAAGTTTTCTGAGAGTAAGAATTTTTGTTTACTGCTATACGTACTAAGCCTAGAACAGAACAGAACAGAACACATGATAGGTGATCAGTAAATACTTATTGACTGACAGACTGAGTGAATAAATGTTGCTTAACCAGCAGAAACTCAACATTTAATTCCCTGACTAGGTAGAATCTAGATGGAAAATTTGCACCCATAAATGGCTATAAAATTGTGGCGGGGAAGGTAACTAGGACACTATTTTTTTTCTATTTAATCAAATATATGTTTTTTAAAGGACAAGAAAAATGGGGCTGTTATTATTTTGAGCAGTTACCAAAGGAAATCAACAAGTACTGGACAGGGGTCAGTAAGTCTTGACAGAAAACATTTAAATACCAATAGAGGAGAAAGAAGTCCAAGAGTTAAGGAGTATATCAGGGAAGGATCCTAGAAGGACATATTATCTAAGTTCACATATGAAGTTTGAGCAGACAGTAGTCAGGTAAAGAGAGTAGGGCATGGAGAAGGGCATTTGCAGAAAAGAAGAGTGAGAAATGCAGAAGCCCAAGAGTTTGAAAAATTCCACGTCATGCCATATGGCTGGAGTACACATGCAAGAAGGGAGTGGTAAGAAATGAGCTGGAAGCTTCAGTGAGAGGTCGAACATGTAAGGCTTGGTTGCCTTGTTCCAAGAAGGTCGGAATTTATCTAAAAGTCAGTGGGAGCATAATGCGTACTGTGGTTTATTTGAACAAAGATCACACTGGGCGCAGTGTGAGTAATGCATTGTAGGGACTTCAGCCTGGGACGTAAAGACTAGTTAGGTGGCTGCTCTAATCCTGATGAGACATAAATGGTGGCTTGAAGTGGGTAGTGTGTGCGGGGAAATACAGGTGGAATTTAAGAGTAATTTGAGAGGTGGAATTTAGAGGACCTAGTGGCTGACTAGATGCAAACAGTAAGGGTTGTTTTCTGGTTAATCAGACGGCGATCCCAAGGTGAGAATATAAAAGAAGAAAGAATGTTCTAGATATCCACAGTTGCATGATTTTTCTCTATCCCTGGCTTTTTCATACAAACCCTAAATATTGAGTAACTTACTTAACTTACTAAGCCTTAGTTTCTTCATCTGTATAATGGTTTAAATAACATCTACCACATAGGTTCACAGCAAGAAAAATGACTTTCATAGAAGTTATCAAAATAGTAGGGATGAATTCTGGCCCTACCATTTAATAAAAATGTGATTATAGATTTAAGCTACTTTACTAAAATCTTTTTTTTTCCTAATTTGAAAATGAAGATAACAAAAGCTAAATGCTTGTTTTTTGTGGAATTTAAATAACATAATGGAGGCTTCAGTAGTACATCTCACTATTCAGGAGCTGTTATTACATCATCATCACATCTCTGCTATAAGAAAATGAGATATGAAAATTTATTCTATTTAGTGAATAATCTAAAGAAGTGAAGGATATGGTTTCATAGACTCGATAAGGACAATATGTAATATGTAACATGTTAATAGTAAGTGCATGAGACAAAAAGATGAACAGGACATAACTGGCTAGAACTGAGATTTTTAAACAAAATATGACCATAAACAGTGGGTCAGAAATTTTGCAGTTGGCTAAAAGTTAATTTGTGCTTATGGTCAAGGCAAAGTCTCTGGAGAGCTCTACGTGGCATGGGAAGTAGATAATAGTACTTTGTTAAAACATAGTGTACTCTCATTCATGCTCAATAAAACAGGAGATTCAATTGCTGGGAGCTGAAAGATCTATTGCACTTACTCTACTCATCCAAAGTAGGAGGTAAAAACGTCTCATTGCATTTTTCTTTTGGAATTTCTACCAAGGATTCTGGCCTGTTCAAGGGAACCTCATGCCAAATGCAGAACTGAAGGGAGGAGGCACAGCAGAAACAAAAACACTACAAAGTATTCCACAGGCTCATTCTAACCAGATTGTGGTCCCAGGGCAGGAAAGGGGGAGCTTGTGATGAGAATCACAGATTTTCTGGTACGCAGTATGTCTTTGGCTACAACTGTGTAGGTTGTGGCAACTTACCAGACAGCCAGAAAATTCTGTGGTGGCTTGGGGCCTGGCAATTCAGTGGTGGCTTCTAAATCTTTAGAAGGCTCAACTTTCTTTTGAGGTTTTGAAACTATGCAGCTTTGACATGCCTCATATGAAACTGTCTAAGCATGGTTATTTAATCTCCTTTTCTGGACTTTTTTAAAACTCGCAACCATACTCTATCATTAAACAGAAAAAAATAGTCCCATGTATTCACAAAGAAGCTGAGTTTTCTGTGAATGAGGTTTCGGCAATGCTGGAGGGCATAATTTTCAGGTGACATGACCAAATTTTATGTGTGTGTATGTTTGTGTGTGTGCGCGTGCGTCTGCGCGTGCGTGTTTAAAACACTGTCTGCACATCTTGTATTCGTTATTACAGGAGATATTTCATAGCTCAAACAAATTTAGGAAGCACCAATTTGTTCTCAAGGTTATTATCAACAGATATTTTATTATTCTGATCACACAAGACAAGTCCCTGAAAAGACCTGCTGTATATGGGGCACTGAACATAAAATAATCTGAAAGAATGAAAGAATGTTTCCACCATATGGTTCAGTCTGCATGTGGCTATAAATTGTGCATTCTAGATGTGAACTGGGTTAATATTCAATTTCCTTTCTCAGGATTCTAAGAATGATACACAGCCTTCTAAGACTTATTCATTAATTCAATAACCTTGAGATTTAAAAGATAACTGATTTCACAGTCAGTGCTGCCTTCATTTAATGTCATTACTCTTTCTTCCCTACTGATCACAAATGCAGATTCTATGTTCAAAGTGAGAAACATCCCCTTGGAAACCAGAGGCAAGAATCCCCTCATCAGCTGTTCAAATGCCAAGCTTTCCAAAGTGAAAATTATAATACTATGTGAAACAACACAGTCAGCCCTGCTAATCAGTAGAAATAGAAACACTGAAACCGTAGAGCAAGTGTTTCTTTGTGAAATTTTGGATTTGAACCAGTCTCAGTTCAAATCTCAGCTCTCCCACATCCTGGCTATGTATGCAATCTAATACTAGTTACTTAATCACTCAACACCTCAGTATGCAAAATAGATATGACAATAATTACTTCAGAGTTGCTGCAAGGAGGATTAGATAAGGTAATACAATGGATGAATTTAACAACAAAGATCAGATTTCCAGAATATTTGGGAAGAAAATTCCCTTCTTATTCAGAACAGCCAAGTCTGAGTGATGCATAGGTTGTCCAGGCAGAGCAGTGTGCTGCATTTCAACTGCATCTGAAAGTGTTGCCAAAGGATTTGATCAGTTCACCTAGGAGCATCCTCGAGGTTCCACCAAACATGATAGGTCAAACGTGTGTTGTAATGTCTATCAAACCAAACAGGCTGAAGACAGCCCATCCCTAAAGTAATATGCTTGAAGAGAAGGGGATTAACTAACACTGACACAAGTTTAATTTTGAAGCAGTAATAAATAGTTCTCACAAAATATTTTGTCACCTGGATATTTTATCATTGAATGCAGGAATAGAGAAACATACTACAACTAAGAAACATTCACTTTAGGCCAGGCACGGTGGTTCACCCTATAATCCCAGAACTTCGGGAGTCTGGGGCAGGCAGATCACTTTACGTCAGGAGTTCGAGACGAGCCTGGCCAACATGGTGAAACTCCATCTCTACTAAAAATACAAAAATTCGCCTAGTGTGGTGGCACGTGCCTGTAATCCCAGTTACTGGGGAGGCTGAGGCAGGAGAATTGCTTGAACCCAAGAGGTGAAAGTTGCAATGAGCCAAGATCATGCCACTGCATCCCAAACTGCGTGGCAGAGTGAGACTCCGTCTCAAAAAAAAAAAAAAATTCACTTTAACAACTGGCCAATGGAAAAGGCTGGGTTTTCATTTTACCACAGCAAAGTGAATAAGAAAGATTATTTTTTCTTTTTATCAGGTTTGTATCATGGAATAGTTATATAGAACAAGAAGAGTCAAGTCTAGTTGACATTTTATGATAGCTTGCCCTGATCATCCCATTCACATGTCTGCCTCCCCTTCTACCTTTAATCTCTCTGAGGGCAGACTGTCTCATTCATTTCCTATTTACAGCATCTTATACACCCGCCACAGAGGTGATCAATTTACACTTGTTGAATAAACAACCCATGAATTCCAGGCACCACAGTAGGCATTCAATGCATATTTATAAAATAAGATAAAATTTTAGGAGGGAGAATAATAATCAGGAGCATTGCCAGAGGGAGGAAACCATACAGGAAATAGTTAAAGAAATGTGGGGGTAGATGAATCTTCAGAAGAGAAGACTAAAGGGAAGAGATTGACGCTGGTTTCTCAAGGCCTATAACAAGAAGAGCAATTGGACCAGTAGTAATAATAATAATTACTATTAAATTATTATATAATACTTATTAGGACTAGGCACTATTTTAAGCACTCTATTTTCTATTTTTGGACTTACTTAGTCCTCGTAGGAATCCTTGGAGGTAGGTATTATTATCATCCCTGCTGTACAGACGAGAATACTGAGCCACAGTGGTGCTCACATTCACAAAGCGGGTAAGTGTTAAAGCTACAGTTTGATTTCAGGCTAAATGACTACAAAGGCCACACTCAAAACACTTTGCTATATTTGTAAAAATACACAGAATTTACTAGAAGAAAATTCAAACCAGTTTAAGAAAAGGCTTTCAAACTGTAATGTTCCAAATTTAGAGGGCTAAAGAGTTCTCACTGGAGGTACAAGATAAAAACTTGGTATGTAGAAATGTCTTTCATAGTACTTAATATTTATAATTGTTGCTTTTAGAAAATTTAAATCCTTTGGGGTGATTTAAAATCCAATTTTTTATAAGAGAACTATTTTGATTTCAGCTTAGTTTGGATGAGAAATCAATGACCATATTTTGATATTTTCAGTTAGTTTCACCTGAGTAGGATGATTAACTGAAATTGTATGATATTAAAATAAAACAAAAAAAACCACAGTCACAGGAGATAATGGGAAAGGAATTAAGCTGGAAGTTAAAGATGTGAATTTCAGACTGCCCTTTGCTATGTATTGAGCGACCCTTGGGAACCCATGTAAACACCTCCTGAGCGTTTGTTTTCTTATTTGCAAAATGAGGAGCATCATGTTTCCCTTTCCTATTTCACAGGGTACTTTGGAGAATAAAATGAATATCTAAAAAATAATTTGAAAATAGTGAAGTAATATGAAATATGAGATGTATCATAATATATACATTATGTCAAACAAGTAAAACAATAACGCTGCATGCATACAACTAAGCACCTGATTGATTTTAAGTTTCAGAAAATATAGATACATTTTTATGAGAAAAATGGCTACAACACAATTGCAACACTGATTTAACCTTATTCCTATTCATGAGTTACAAAAATGCTAAACATGCAGGATGTGATGTCACTTTTGTTATTGTTTTTCCCTGGAGTTAGGGCAATGTTACGGAGCTTTGAATAAGTTAGGCAGATGAGCAGGGAGAAGTATGGCTTATTTCCCAAACATTAAGAAATAATCATAAACAAAAATAAATGTATCTCTATCTACCTACTGTTTTTATCTTTTTCTCTCAGCCACTTTCAGGCTTTCAATATTTACCTTTGTTATCTGGCTTAGTTTTCCTTTTGATAGATGGGCTTAAGTCTTGAAGGCAATCTGACTATATCATGGCTAGTCAGAGAATGAATATATTACTCCAAAAAGTCTTCCATATTTTCCATGTTTGCTGGTCACATCTTAGTGATTTAAAACAGATTAACCAGCTCTGCCATATACTTGTTATGTGACCCTGGACAAATGTGTTAACTTCTTTGAACCACAGTTTGCTTGTCTATAAAACAGAGCCTCAAAACTTATGTAACATACTTATTGTTAAGATATAAAAGAGCCATTGTAGAGTGATTAGAATATAAGGTCCAAACTTCAATAAACAATAGAGATTGTTATACTTATTGTTACACTGCCACTGCTACCAGCACTAGAAACAGATGCACTGAGCATTGGCCCCAACCTACAAAGACTATTCTTTCTTTTTTCTTATTTATTTTCATAGCTATCTATCTACCTACCTACCTACCTATCCATCCATTTACTACCTATTAACATGCATAACTACATACAATTACATGAAAGAAATATATGCATATATGTAATATAGAATATAGAATGTATATAAATATATATGAAACAATATACTTATTAAAAAGTATGTACATGAAAATGTATACACTATGCATACATATATTTGTACATATATGTTTATACTTGTATATACATATTTGTATATCTGTTACATACATGCATAAACAAACACACACTATCAGGAGGAAAAACTAGTTTTTATCCTTTGTCTTTTGCTGGAAAGCTAAATTGATTATTTTAGTGATGAAATGCCAAATGAAAAAAAATAAGCTAAGGAAAAATTTAGCCCTTTAGGGCCTTAAACTTTTGGACTCCAGATTTTCCTTTGGTTCACCTAAAATCAAAGTGAACAGGAGCCAAGTTAGTTAACATTCTATTAGTGGCTGCAGGTGTCTCCTCAAAAAAATTATTTAACTACTAGAGGCTCATCATTGAGTAGTGATAAATCTGCTTAGTTACATTGGTTTTATTGAGCCATATTTTAGTTCATAGGTTTGTATATTAAAATATCAACAGTTTTTTTTTTAAATCAATAGAATGTGAAATAATAATCTCTGGAAACTTTAGTTTTCTAATCATAATTCAGTGATTCTAAGAAAAGAACAGTACTGATTCCATTGTTTTCAACCTGGAATTTGTATATTTAACTTTTGTTTTGGTTATTTTTGCTGTACCCCAAATATATCTGACTTTCCATCTTTCTAGCTCCAGGTAGAAAGGAGACTTGCTGGCTGGGCATGGTGGCTCACCTCTGTAATCCCAGCACTTTGGGAGGCCGAGGTGGGTGGATCATGAGGTCAAGAGATCGAGACCATCCTGGCCAACATGGTGAAACCACATCTCTACTAAAAATACAAAATTTAGCTGCACGTGGTGGCGCATGCCTGTAGTCCCAGCTACTTGGGAGTCTGAGGCAGGAGAATCGTTTGAACACAGGAGAATCGTTTGAACCCAGGAGGCGGAGGTTGCAGTGAGCCGAGATCGCTCCACTGCACTCTAGCCTGGAGACAGAGTGAGAATCCATCTCAAAAAAAAAAAAAAAAAAAAAAAAAAAGGTGACTGGCTTTCAGGCCAGTAAAATGTGAATAAAGCATTGTGTGTCATTGCCAGAGATAAATTTAAAATCCAGGTTGTGATTACAAATGTGAACACATCACGATGAAGTCTTGGTCAGTGTGATGATTAATTTTATGTGTCATCTTGACTGGCTTAAGGGATACCCAAATAGCTGATAATAACATTGCCTCTGGTGTGTCTGTGACGGCAGCTCTGGAATAGATTAGCATCTGAATCAGGAGGCTGAGTAAAGAAGTTCTCCCTCACCAATGCGGGTGAGAGTCATCCAATCTGTTGAGGTCCAAGATAGAACAAAAAGGCAGAGGAAGGACAAATTTGCTCTCTTCTGGAGATGGGACATCCATTATCTCTTCCTACCTTGGAACATCAGAGCTCCAGGTTTTCAGACCTTTGGTCTCTAGATTTTATATGGATCCTGCCCCTTGTTTGCCCCTCTTCTCAGGTGTTTGGCATCAGACTGAATTAATTGTACTACTGATTTTCTTAGTTCTCTGGATTGCAGATGGCAGATACGTGACTTCTTGTCCTCCATAATTACATAAGCCAATTCTCATACTAAATTCCCTCATATATATATATGTCCTATTGATTCTTTTTCTCTGGAGACTCTAATACAGTGAGTCTCTGTCCTTGGAAGACTAAAATAGGAGTAAGATATAAATTTGCAATCTGGTAGGTCACTGAGATTTTTGAGTAACCTATCCTGACTGATACAGCATCTTTGTAGAATTTCAGTTTCAACATTGAGCATCTACCTTGCGCCAGGTGCTGGGAACATAAGGCAAATAAAACATGATGCTCATTTTTTAGTCAGTATATAAAAGGTAGGCACATGTGAACACATGATGAGAAGAAAGCCTTGAAGTAATGAAGAGAAGGGACAAGCTAACTCTGGGGATATTTGACAAGGCTTTTCAGGGGAGATAACATATTAGCTGGGTTTTGAATGATAAGAAGAAGTTGATCAGGTAAAAATGGTAATAGAGTGAAGAGCAATTTTAGAATCAATAAATCTGATTGGTAATATTGAGTTAAATCCAAGGTGACATTTTTCTAAATGACTACACGTCCATTTTTAATTTAAGCTAAGTCTATATAGACCAAACATCTTAAACTTTAAAACCACGTAATTCACCAAACAGGTTTTAATGCCTGTTTTCATAATACATACATTCTTTTTCTTCAAACAATAGATAATCTGAGAGTTTAAAATGCATCAGGCTCATCAACATCAAGGTAAATGGATAAAATATAAGCTTGTAAACTCATGAATTCTAACAACTGCTCAAATGCTTGAAATAATTTCAGTTTTTCTTAATGTGCATCTCTGTGTAACTAGGCTCTATTTTGAGCTACTAGTGTTTTTATTACTTCTCTGTGTGTTTTTCCCTTTCCTTTCTTCCCACTGAAGCAGGTATTCATTGTAGGAGGAAGCAGGGAGAAGCAGGGTTGAACTCAGAAGCAGCCTGTAAAGATTTCCCTGCTTTTGTTTTCAAAACCTAATAAACACGTTAGAAAATTAAAGGGTTTGGGGATAAGGTACAACAGAAAACAGGAATTCTCTACGAAAGCACAAAGTCTTGATGAAGAAGAGAATAAGAGTGAGGTTTCCAAAATGGGGGGTGGGTAGGGTGAGGAATGATTATGTTGACTAAGAAAGGGGAGAAAATACCTGTCAGAGACGGACATTTTAAAGCATGTCTAAGAAGTTGGGGCCCTATGCAGTTTCCTAAACATTTTCATGACCTGCTATGTAATAGGGTTTTGTTGTTTACTTTCATATGACAAAAGCACCAATGCAAACTGGCTAATAAAGTGTATTCATAGCTTTCTGTAATAAAAATTCAGAAGGAAAGTTTCAAAGATGGTTTGATTTATGGTCTGTAGATGTCACCAAGACTGTTTCCTTACCTTCGTTTATCTATTCTGCCATCTAAAATGCTGGTTTCATTCTAAAGATGGAAACCCCTACAGTCACAAAACAGCTTCAAGCTACGATTCCAGATACAGGGTTCCTTACTTTGTGCTCAGAGAGAAGGGTGGGCTTCTGCCTCAAAGTTCTAAGTAAGAATCATGGAATTTGCTCTGATTTTACTGGATTAGGTTGCATATCCACCACTAATGGAGGCCAGGGTATCAACTGGCCTAAATCAGTAAAAACCCACCCTTGCAATTCAGAGTCATGTCAGCTTCCAGCAAAGCACAGGGATTATCTGAACCAAAATCTAGGGACAATTAGGAAGGGGTAGGAAGAATAACATGAGGAGATAACCAACAAAGGTCCACTATTGAAAAGAAACAACTCAGAGAGGGGTAATGACTATCACAGCAGTTACTTGTTAGGATAAACCAAACAATGTGTGGGTTGTCTTGTCACTGTGTAAGGACGTAGAACTGCTGGACAATTCTGCAGATGGTTGAAGTAGTTGGGAAAGCACTAGGAATGACTGAAGTTACACTTTTTGTGTAACATAGAGCCAAAGCTGTTATGATTTGTTCAGGTGCAAATAGCAAAATTTCCAGCTTTACCATTTCTCAGGACCTGTAATCTAGTGATCCAGGTATTATTCAGATGTTAGACCTCTTCGTGTATTCCCTGGATCTTTGTTATTTCCAATATTCTCAGAATCTGGTAACTCCATCAGATCCTAAACTCGTACCCCTGAGTTAGATATTTTCTTGCCAAATCTCCTTAGCCACGCACACCTTGTTTTTACAAATTATGGAAATAAATCTACTTTGATTAGAACATTCAACTTGGGGATAGAGCTTTGTCACTTCTATGCAAGTCTTTCCATTGCAGATTTTGTCTAAAAGCTGTTAGTTTTAAAAGTACCCTTATACAGTCATATGTTGCTTAATGACAGGGATATGTTCTGAGAAATAGACTGTTAGGCAATTTCATCATTGTATGAACACCATAGAACGTACTTAAGCAAACATAGATGGTATAGCCTAGGCTATATGGTATAGACCATTGCTCTTATGATACAAACCAGTACAATCAATATGTTAATACTGAATATTATAGACAATCGCAACACAATAGTGAATATTTGTGTATCCAAACATAGAAAAGTTACTATACAAATAGGGTATTATAATCTTATGGGACCACTGTCGTATAGGCAGTTTGTCATTGATCAAAATGTTGTTATGTGGTACATGATGTCCTAGCATTAGATGTGCTGGTAATAAACAGGGCCATGTCAAAGAAAGATGGGGTAATATTGTAACAAGTGATTCGCAGAAGAAAATATATTGGTCAGTTTAGATGATGTGAGGGCAGTAAGACTTGGACTAATCAACTGGAAGAGAGCGCTTGTTAATAATCTCGTGGCAGAGGGTTTGTGAGGCGAGAGAAAGGAGATAACTCAGCTGAGCACTTACAGAGAAAAATGGAGAAAGCTGGAGTCAGCAGCTGAATTTCAGCTAAATGCATTTTGTGCCGATTCATCTAACTCAGCCCTCTGAGGTATGTTTACTAGGCACTTCTCATTCCTGAGACTTTGATGCTTACATCTAAAGAAAAGTTAGATTAATGCACCTCCGAATGTCTGTAAACTATATATCTAACACACACATTTTTTTCCCCTGACATCTGACTCAAATAGTTAACACTGCAAAAGCACTTTGCACACACAAAAGCCTGCTGGTTTCCAAATCAGAAAGGTTTCTAGGCAGTGGAGACCTAAATTCGCAGACCTGTCCCTAGTCATTCTTTTTACTTGCCACTTTAAAAAAATTGCTCTTTCATTCTTGGAAGTTAGGACACAGTAATGAGTTAAAGGAGACTGTATGTGTAAGCTTTGGGGTATTAAGGTTTATGGCAACCTGCCAATGTTGTTCTACTGGAGAGCTTTGCTTTATCATCTTACCTCCATGGTGAAAGACATGATTAGAATTTAGAAAAGGTCTAAATAATAACTTAATTGTACATTTTAAAATAACAAAAAAGTATAATTGAATTGTTTGTAACACAAAGGATAAATGCTCGAGGGATGGATACTACATTTTACATGATATGTGATATTACACACTGCATGCCTGTATCAAAACATCTCATGTACCCCATAAATATATACACCTACTATGTACCAACAGACATTAAAGGTAAAAATTAGAAAAAGAATTTAGAAAGGGTGAAGAATCTATGCAATGCAACATTTATTTTGAGAACAGGCTGTGGCAATATGACCCTAGGACATGACCTACCTGACAACTTCAGAATAGTGATAGCTAAAGTACAACTTCAAGATACATTTGTATAAAGTCCCACTTGTTGGCAAGTTATACATTCCTGATTTGGGGTACCTGGATATAAGAGGAATTTAAGGGAAGGCTCATGTATACATAGGAAAGAGGGTGGTGGTTTCTGATTGGGTCCTTGGGACAGTTATAACATGGGAATTGGAAGTTGCCAGTTTTCTCTTTCTCCTTCTTTCCCTCTCTCTCATCTCCAGTCTCTAGCTTTCTCTGCAGGAAGGCTCATTATTTCAGATGACATTACTTCATATGGCAAAAAGTCCACACGGTGGCCACTTTTCTGTCTTGTACGTCACACTTTACTACACAGTGGGAATGCTGCCCCCTCTCTGCTCCCATACTCCACTGTAGAAAATCCTAAGAAACAATCTGCTTGGCTTGATTTCGCTCAGGTGCCAGCTTCTAAACTGCACATGTGACCACCCAGATAGTTCTAAAACTAAAGATTTTCCATGCTCCAGCCCCAGAGGTTCGGATCCATTGGGTTTAGTTGAGATTCATTTGGTCTAATTATCAGTATTATTTCTTACTAGCTAACCTGGTTATTCCAATGAGCAGCTCTAGATAAATCAACTGTGTGACCAGGGGTACTATGACTGCATTCTTTCCCAGAATCACGGGGTTGGAAAGAGGAAAAGGGCAGTCCCTAAAAGGAGGAGGATGCTCTTTAAAAAGAAGAGGTTCTTTTAATGCACAGACAAAACACTAGCTGTTTAGTATTTTATATGCAGAGATTAGAAATGGGGAATCATTAAAATAAAATATTTTAAAAAGGTATCAGAGCAAAATATCATAGTCTCAAACTATTGAAAATAAAACACTGTAATTTCTTATCTAGCCTGGAACTAAGTTCTCATGAGTTAACAAAGAAAAAAAAAAAAGAGTTGCAGAGTGCTATGTTATTCTAGAAAAAATTATGGTTGTAAATCGAGGGCAGATTCCACTTATATACTTAACATACTTAAAAATATATTAATAATTGGGCATACACACATTTCAGAGATCACTTAAAAAGCATACTATTAACCACAAATATAGTCACATATGTGCACACATATACACACGCATACAAAGTAGAGGCATATATTTGCCTTTTGATATAGTCAAATAATTATAGTCTAAAGTTATACAAACAATGTCATCTTTAAAAAGGGGTGGGTAGATAAATGTTTGTGTATAAACATTATAATAGCTAATAATATTGATAATCTAGTATCTAGTTCTAGGAACTCTTTTAGGCATTCATACGTTATCGCTATTTTTTTTTTTTTTTTTTTTTTTTACCACAATGCTATGAAGTAGATAGTAGTATCCCATTCATTCCAGAGAAAACTGAGGCTTTAACAGGTTAAGTAACAAACGGTCATTCAGGAAGTGGCTGATTCTAGATTCTAACAAGGTGTGAGTTCAAAGACTGTGCTTCTTTCCACCATTTTTATTTTTATTTACTTTTTGTTTTATTATAAAATAATCTTCTAAATTTGATATTTCTGATTTTTCCTCGGAATTTTACAAATTATAACTTTTTCCAGCTATTATTGTAGATTCCAGGGGATATGTGCAGGTTTGTTATAAAGGTATATTGTGTGACGCTGAGGTTTGGAGTACAATCGAACCTGTAACCCAGGAAGTGAGCATGGTCCTAAGCAGGATGTGTTTCAGCCCTTGCAACCCTCCCTTCCCTCCCTCTCCCCTCTGATATTCCCCAGTATTTATTGTTCCCATGTTTATGTCCATGTGTATCCAATGTTTAATTCTCACTTATAAGTGAGAACACACAATATTTGGCTTTCTGTTTCTGTGTTAGTTTGCTCAGGATGATGGCCTCCACCTGCATCCATGTTGCCACAAAGGATATGATTTTTTTTTATGGCTGTGTAGTATTCCATGTAAGTGTATGTATATTTCCTTTACCCAATCCACCACTAATGGGCACCTGGGTTGATTCCATGTCTTTGCTATTGTGAATAGTGCTGTGATAAATATATAGGTGCATGTGTCTTTTTGGTAGGATGATTTATTATTTTTTGGGTAGATACCTAGTAATGCGATTGCTGGGTGAAAAGGTAGTTCAACTCTTAGTTCTTTGAGAAATCTCCAAACTGCTCTTCGTGGTGGCTGAAGTAATTTACATTCCCATCCACAGTGTGAAAACATTCCCTTTTCTCCACATCCCCACCAACATCTATTATTTTTTGACCTATTATCAAAAGCCATTCTAACTGGTATGAGGTGGTATCTCACTGCAGTTTTGATTTGCATTTCTCTGATGATTAGTGATGATGAGCAATCTTTCATATGTTTTTTTGCTACTTGTATGTCTTCTCTTGAGAAGTATCTGTTCATATACTTTGCCCACATTTTAGTGGAGTTATTTGTTTTTTGGCCTATTCATTTGTTTAAATTCCTTGTAGATTCTGAATATTAGACCTTTGTTGATGCATAGTTTGCAGATTTTTCTCCCATTCTGTAAGTTGGTTGTTTATTTCCTTGATAGTTTCTCCGGTGTGCAGAAGCTCTTTAGTTTAATTAGGTCCCGTTTGTCAATTTTTGTTTTTGTTGCGATTCCTTTTGAGGACTTTGCCATAAATTCTTTGCCAATGTCAATGTTGAGAAGGGTATTTCTTGGGCTTTCTTTTAGGATTTTTATAATTTGAGGTCTTATATTTAAGTTTTAATCCATCTTGAGTTAAATTTTGTATATGATAAAAGGTAAGGGTCCAGTTTCATTCTTCTACATATGAATAGCCAGTTATCCCAGCACCATTAATTGAATAGGGAACCCTTTCCCTATTGCTTATTTTTGTGGACTTTGTCAAAGATCAGATGGCTTTAGGTGTGTGGCTTTACTTCTGGGTTCTCTATGCTGTTTCACTGGTCTATGTGTCTGTTTTTGTGCCAGTACCATGCTATTTGGTTTCTGTAGACTTGTAGTGTAGTTGAAGTCAGGTAATGTGATGCCTCCAGTTATGTTCTTTTGCTTAGGATTCCTTAGGCTATTCAGCCTCTTTTTTGGTTACATATGAATTTTATTTATTTATTTATTCATTCATTCATTTATTTTTTTAAGATGGAGTCTCACTCTGTCACCCAATGCAATGACATTGCATCTCAAGATGCAAGGATGCGATCTCGGCTCACTGCAACCTCCATCTCCCGGGTTCAAGCGATTCTTCTGCTTCAGCCTCCTGAGTAGCTGGGATTACAGGCGCAAGCCACAATGCCTGGCTAATTTTTGTATGTTTAGTAGAGATGGGGTTTCACTATGTTGGTCAGGCTGGTCTCAAACTCCTAACCTCGTGATCCACCCACCTTGGCCTCCCAAACTGCTGGGGTTACAGGTGTGAGCCACTGCACCCAGCCACATATGGATTTTAGGTTAGTATTTTCTTATCCTGTGAAAAATAATGTTGGTAATGTGATAAGAATGGTATCGAATTTGTAAACCACTTTGGTCAGTATGGCCATTTGAACAGTATTGATTCTTCCAATCCACGAGGATGGAATGGTTTTCCATTTGTTTGTGTCATCTCTGATTTCTTTCAGCAGTGTTTCAGGTCTCCTGGTAGAGATCTTTCTCCTTTTTGGTTAGACAGATTCCTAGGTTTTTTAATGTTTTTGTGGCTACTACTGTATCCTACTGTAAATAGGATTGCATTGTTATTTGGCTCTCAGCTTGAACATTATTGTTGTATATAAGTGCTACTGACTTTTGTATACTGATTTTATATCCTGAAACTTTACTGAAGTGCTTCATCAGTTCTAGGAGCCTTTTGGTGGAGTATTTAGGGTTTTGCTAGGCAAAGAATCATAGTATTTCATACTCTCATAGAATATACAGTATACATAGTTTTCTAGTCTCTCAGTAAAGAGATACAGTTTGACTTCTTGTCCTATTTAGATGCCTTTTATTTCTTTCTCTTGCTTGATTCTTTTGGCTAGGACTTCAAGCACCATGTTGTAAGAGTGGTGAGAGTGGGCATCCTTGTCTTATTCCAATTCTCAATGGGAATGCTTCCAGCTTTGTCCATGTCGTATGTTGACTGTAGGACTTTCATAGATGGCTCTTATTATTTTGAGGTATGTTTCTTTGATGTCTAGTTGGTTGAGATTTTTTATCACGAACGATGTTGAATTTTATCCAAAGCTTTTTCTAAATCTATTGAGATCATCATATGAATTTTGTTTTTAGTTCTGTTTATGCAATTAATCACATTTATTGATTTGCATATATGGAGCCAACCTCACATGCCAGAAATAAAGCCTACTTGATTATAGTGAATTACCTTTTGGATGTGTTGCTAGATTCAGTTTGCTAGTATTTTGTTGAGAATTTTTGTATCTATGTTCACATCAGGGATATTGGCTTGAAGTTTTCTGTTTTGCTGTGTATCTGCCAAATTTGGGTATCAGGATGACGTTGGCTTTGTAGAATGGGTTAGGGAGGGGTCCCTCTGCCTAGATTTTTTTGGAACAGTTTCAGCGAAACTGGTTTCAGTAAGATTAGCTTTTTTTTTTTTTTTCTGGTTCAGTTTCAGAACTTATTATTGGGCTACCTAGGGTTTCAGAACTTATTATTGGGCTACCTAGGGTTTCAAATTCTTCTTGGTTCAATCTTAGGAGGTTGTATGTTTCCAAGAATTTCTCCATTTTCTCTAGATTTTCTAGCTTGTGTGTATAGAGGTGATCACAATAGTCTCTGAGGATCTTTTGTATTTCTGTGGGATCAGCTGTGATGTTATCTTTGTCATTTCCGATTGTGCTTATTTGAGTCTTCTCTTTATTTCTCTTATTCTGGCTAGTGGTCTATAAATCTTGTTTATCTTTTTAAAGAAACAACTATTGGTTTTGCTGATCTTTTGTATATATTTTTGCATCTTGATTTTACTCACTTCTGCTCTGATTTTAGTTATTTCTTTTCTTCTGCTAGCTTTGAGGTTAGTTTGTTCTTGTTTTTCTAGATCCTCTAGGTGTAATGTTAGATTGTTAATGTGAGATCTTTCTAACTTCTTGATATAGGCATTTAATGCTATAAACTTTTCTGTTAACACTGCTTTCACTGAATCCTAGAGATTTTAGTATGTCACAGCTCTGTTTTCATTAATTTCAATGAATTTTTTATTTCTGCCTTAATGTTATTATTCACCCAAAAGTCATTCAGGAGTAAGTTGTTTAATTTCTATGTAATTGTGTGGTTTTGAGAGATCTTCTTGGTTTTGATTTCTATTTTTATTGCACTGTAGTCTGAGAGTATGTTTGGTATGATTTTTATTTCTTTGCATTTACTGAGTCTTGCTTTACAAATAAAGCGTGTAGTAGATCTTAGAGTATGTCCCATATTCAGACAAGAAGAATGTACTTTCTATCATTGTTGGATAGAATATTCTGTAGATGTTTATTAGGTCCAATTGGTCAAGTGTCTAGTTTAAGTTCATGATTCCTTTGTTAGTTTTCTGCATTGATGATCTATCTAATACTGTCAGTAGAATGTTGAAGTCTCCCACTATTATTATGTGGCTAAGTATTTTCGTAGATCTAGAAGTACCTGTTTTACAAATCTGGGTGCTCCAATGTTCGGTATGTATATATTTAGGATAGTTAAGTCCTCTTTGAATTGAACTCTTCATTGTCGTATAATGCCCTTCTTTGTCAGTTTTGACTTGTTATTTTAAAATCTGGTTTTTTTTTTTGTTTTTTTTTTTTTTCTGAAATAAGAATAGTGTCCTCTGCTCTTTTTTGTTTTCTATTTGCATGATAGGTCTTTCTCCATTCTTTTACTTTGAGACTGTGGTTGTCATTATATGTAAGACAGGTCTCTTGAAGACACTTGGGTCTTGTTTTTTAATCCAGCTTGCCACTTTGTGCATTTTAAGTGGGGCGTTTAGGCCTTTTACATTCAAGGTTATTATAGATATATGAAGTTTTGATACTGTCATCCTGTTGTCAGCTGTTTTGTAGACTTGATTGTATAGTTGCCCTTAGGGTCTGTGGCTATGCACTTAAGTGTATTGCTGTGGTAACAGGTATCATTCTTTGATTTCTGTTTAGAACTCCCTCAAGGACCTCTTGTACGGCTGGTCTGGTGGTAACAAATTCCCTTACGCTTGTCTGGAAAGGATTTTATTTCTCCTTTGTGTATGAAACTTAGTTTGGCTGGATATGAAATTCTTGGTTTGAATGTCTTTTCTTTGAGGATGCTGAAAATAGACCTTCAATCTCTTCTGGCTTGTAAGGTTTCTGCTGAGAAGTCTGCTGTTAGCTTGATGAAATTTCCTTTGTAAGTGACCTGACCCTTTTTCCTAGGTGCCTGTAAGATTTTTTTCTTTCATGTTAATCTTGGAGAATCTGATGACTTTGTTTCTTGGGGTTGGTCATCTTGTATAGTATCTTGCAGCGGTTTTCTGTATTTCTTGAATTTGCCTGTCAACCTCTCTAGTGAAATTGGGGACATGTTCATGAATTATATCCTCAAATACATTTTCCAAGTTGTTTACTCTTTCTCCTTGTCTCTTGGGAATACCAGCATGGGTTGTAGTTTAGTTCTCCTTACATAATCCCATATTTCTTGGAGGTTTTGCTGATTAAAAAAAAATATTTTTTCTTTATTTTTGTCTGACTGTGTTGATTCAAAAGACTAGTCTTTGAGCTTGAGATTCTTTCCTCAGCTTGGTCTTTTACATTGCTAATGCTTGCAACTATACTATGAAATTCCTGTAGTGAATTTTTCAGTTCCAGAACTTTAGTTTGGTTCTCTCTTAAAATGGCTCTGTCATCTTTCAACTCTTGGATAGTTTTACTGGCTTCCTTGGATTTCTCCTGAATCTTGTTGTGTTTCCTTGTCATCCAGGCTCTGAATTCTATGTCTGTCATTTCAGCCATTTCAATCTCATTAGGAACTATTGTTGGGAAGCTGTTGCAATTATTTGGAGGTAAGGAGACACTCTGAATTTTTGAATTGCCAGAGTTTATGCACTGATTCTTTCTCATCTGAGATGGCTGCATTCCTTTATCTGACATTGCTATCACTTGGACAGGCTTTTGAAGTTTATTTTTATTTTTTTGAGACAGAGTCTTGCCCTGTCACCCAGGCTGGAGTGCAGTGGTGCGATGTCAGCATGCTGCAGCCTCCGCCTCCTGGGTTTAAGCAATTCTCATGCCTCAGCCTCTCAAGTAGCTGGGATTACAGGCACACGCCAACATGCCCAGCTAATTTTGGTATTTTTAATACAGATGGGGTTTCACCATGTCGGCCAGGCTGGTCTCAAAATACTGACCTCAAGTGATCCACCCACCTCAGCCTCCCAAAGTGCTGGGATTACAGGCGTGAGCCACTGCACCCAGCCATTAATATTTTTAAATACAAAAGTAACACATGCTTATTCTAACAATTGAAATCATATAAAGACACATAAAGTGAAAGCAAATCATCTCCTTTAGCCTCATCTTCAACCCCATCCCCTTGAGCTGCCAATACTAACACCTGCTGTAGACTTTCCACATTTTCCCCTTGTTCTTTCAAACAGATGCAAATGTACATTTACATATAGATACTTTTTTTTAATACTTTAAGTTCTAGGATATATGTGCACAATGTGCAGGTTTGTTACATATGTATACGTGTGCTATGTTGTTGTGCTGCACCCACTAACTTGTCATTTACATTAGGTATATCTCCTAATGCTATCCCTCCCCCCTCCCCCCACCCACAACAGGCCCTGGTGTGTGACGTTCCCCTTCCTGTGTCCAAGTGGTCTCATTGTTCAATTCCCATCTATGACTGAGAACATGCAGTGTTTGGTTTTTTTGTCCTTGCAATAGTTTGCTGAGAATGATGGTTTCCAGCTTCATCCATGTCCCTACAAAGGACATGAACTCATCCTTTTTTATGGCTGCACAGTATTCCATGGTGTATATGTGCCACATTTTCTTAATTCAGTCTAAAAGCCAAAATTGACAAATGGTATCTAATTAAACTAAAGAGCTTCTGCACAGCAAAAGAAACTACCATCAGAGTGAATAGGCAACCTACAGAATGGGAGAAAATTTTTGCAACCTACTCATCTGACAAAGGGCTAATATCCAGAATCTACAAGAAACTCAAACAAATTTACAAGAAAAAAACAAAACAACCCCATCAAAAAGTGGACCTATTTTTATATTCTTTATTTCTTTTAGAGTTGAATTGTGGTATATATTGAGTATAGTTGATTGACTTCATTTCTGGATGTTTTAGAGGGTTGAGGCTCTTCATTGGTGACTAGATTTCTGCATTGGGTTTCACCAGCAATGTACGCCCTTCTTTAAGTCCTATTCAGGGCCGGGAACTGGCCCTGGAGCTTATCAACTCCGTGCAGGGTTCCCAGCTTTTCCCCTCTTCTACTTTGGTTTCTATGTCACCTCTCTATAAACTTTCAATGTTTTATTTCAAAATATCTATTTGAAGTGTGATGATTTACTCAATATTTTGGTTTCTTTCAGTGCAAGAGGTGCTCTCAGCTACATCTAGTCAGCCATCTAGTCCCCTATGTTACTTCAGGCTAACCCTACCAGTGCTGGCTGCAAATTCCAAAGCCTGGTGATCTAAAGGGTCTGCCCCTGGAAATACACACCCAATGCCAGGTGCAGATTAGCGGGCAGATGTCTTGGGTATGGGGCCACTGGTAGTCAAGTCCCAGCCTCCACTGTTTTTATAAGCTTATTTTTCTTCTCAAATTATTGCAACACCTTTAACCAAAACCAGTAAACCTCTGATTAAAATTCACACATATTATATAAATGTATTTCTGTAACTCCAAGTAGTTCAGAATGACTGCACTTCAAGATATGAACTAGGGCTCCGAGAGAGAAATGAGGCTGGCAAGATGAAGAGGACATCCATGGATGTCTTAAATAATATACCAAAGAGTTTAAACCTTATCCTAAAGACAATAAAGAGCCTTTGGAGAAATTTTAGGATAAAAATGACATAATCATTTTTATGTTTTAAATACATCACTTTGGCTGCAATATTGCACATACATAGGATTTGGGAAAGGATGCAGGTATGCCATTTAAGACAAATAATTAATGGCTAAATTCTGCCAAGTTGATGGAGGAGGAAATAATTCAAAACTATATTAGGAATGATAGAAGAATGTATCTGGTGTTTTGTAGGATAGGAAAACGCAAAAGAGAAGGGAGAATTCAAAGATGCCTAGAGTATAATTCCACAAATTCCTTTTACTATCACGATCTGAGCCTCTCAGCCATAGACACCTTTGATATCTCAAGCTTTCCTGACTCCCTGGATTCTTATGACATTAGCAAACGCAGCTAAGTAAAGTCCATGTCTTTGCGTACTCTGAGCAATTTATACATTTTCCATGTATGAAATTAATAGCTTATATACCCTCAACATAATTTGTATCAAGAGTAGTTAGTTGACCGAGCATGGATAATAGATTTATGATGCTTCTATAACCCTGACCAGCATGCATGATTACAGTTTTGCAAAGATGCTAAAATGACTATCAGCTACCTTACTTGACTCTCATATTCCTCCCACCCTCACTGAAGAAAAAAACATTTGGAGTGCTTTCCCAACAGCTGCAGAATGTATGGCCATGTGGTACCATTTGAATGTTTTGTCTAACAAGTTAGGGATTCTTTTTGCAACTAATAAAAAAATTTAAAAATCTGAACCATTTCCTGAAATGTAAATTACTGACTTTTGTTAGTCATTATTTCACCTGTGCCAAAACAAAATGACTTATAGGGCAAAGAAAAATGACTGATTTATTGCATCATGCAAATTCCTATAGAAGAAACAAGCTTAGGATATAAGGTATGTAACATGGGAATTTTAAAAACAGTATTAGTGAATTGCCAGGTAAGAAGATACCCATTAAAGTTGTCTAATAGTGGCCTCTCCAGTTCCCCAGATACCAAAATAACTAGAAAATCATTAGATATCTGATTTATTTAGACCAAATTCTTTTATCTCACATTGTTGATCTTTTTGAAAATTCCTAATTTCAAATAGAATTAAAGATCTGTTACTTCAAATAATATAAAGCTTTTGAATTTCTAAATTCCTCATTTTTTCTAGGTCTCTTTAGCTATTTTTAATAATAGTGACAGGAATAAAAAACAGGCAGGGTTTGAGTAGATATTTGATAGAATTTCAGTTTTTAGTCAACTGTATTAAAATCTTATAGTTTAATTAAATAATTTTGGTAATAGATAAATTTCTTAACTGAACCGCAAAGTTTATGTATGTGCAATCATCACTGTATATTTTAAGCATATTTGAAATATATGCAAATGTAAATATTAAATACAAAGGTACCACCCAAGCATGTGTGTATTTAGACATAAATGAATATATTTGTATAATATTTGTGAATTTTTATTTAGCATGTTACTTTTCCATGGGCCCATTAACATTTGCACCTGCTACCCCTATCTGAGAGGCCTTCATCCACTACTTTTTAAAAAATTTTTATTTTTTAAAGACGGGGTCTCATTCTATTGCCCAGACTGGAATGCAGTGGTACAATCATAGTTCTCTGCAGCTTCAAACTACTGGGTTCAAATGATCCTGCTGCCTCAGCCTCCTGAGTAGCTGGGACCTCAAGCATGAGCTGCTATGTCTGACTTTCACTCTCTTTTACATGGCTTGTTCCCTCTCACCTCTCATAAGCCAGCTCAGTTATGATGCCTCAGGAAATTACTTCATGCAGACCACATGTTGAGAGCACTCTACTTATCTTCATAGTTTTTGTGCATTTACTTCTGTGTCCTCGACAAGGCTGCAAAATTCTTTGAAACAAGGACTGTGCCCTGTACCTGTGTTTAGCAAGTGCTTGACAATTAAATGTACAAAAGATATTCATGAAGTTCACTCTGTGTGGCAAGTGCTTAATGCATTAAACAATGCTACTGTAGAGAAGGAGTCATCAACTTGTTTACAAATTGCCCAAGGGCTTTTTCTTTTCTTTTAATGTCACCATGATAACATAAAGAACATTATGAGAAAATTCCTTTCATCATAGGATTCATAGGCCAGTGGAAGAAACAGATTTTATTCATCATCTAGTGTGATAAATTCTCTATTTGTGTTTTTTTTTTTTTCTTTTTTTGTTTTTTTTTTTTTTGAGATGGAGTCTCACTCTGTTGCCCAGGCTGGAGTTCAGTGGCACCATCTTGGCTCACTGCAAGCTCCGCCTCCCAGGTTCACGCCATTCTCCTGCCTCAGCCTCCAGAGTAGCTGGGACTACAGGTGCCTGCCACCACGCCCAGCTAAATTTTTGTATTTTTAGTAGAGATGGGGTTTCACCGTGTTAGCCAGGATGGTCTCGATTTCCTGACCTCGTGATCTGCCCGGCTTGGCCTCCCAAAGGGTTGGGATTACAGGCATGAGCCACCACCCCTGGCCTGTTGTTGTTTTCAAAGAGGCATACTGCCCAAGAGTGAAAGTCAAGAAAATCTTTTTGGAGGAAATGATATTTAAGCTTAATTTTGACAGCAGTCTAATTCAGGGGTAATAAGCTCAGATTCTAATATCTGTTGGACATGGGCTAAATCCTAACTCTATCTCTTATAAAACTATGATTTTTGGCAAGTGATTTAATCTTTGAGCCTCAGTATCCTAATATGTAAAATGGAGTTAGCAATATCTACCTCATAGGACTGTTACTAAATGTGATTATTACTTAAATTAAACGTTACAGACGTTAAACATAGAAAAAGTATAAGCTGTAAATGCACATAGCAAATACCATAACTTATTTGTCATTGGGTATTTGACATCTAATAAAGAAAAGAAAAGCAGAAACAAAAGAAGTTCTTGTTAGATTAAGTTGTTTGTTGAGAGTAGAATGCTATGTCTTTAATAACTTCCTCAATTATATTCATAAATAATTCTTGTGAGAACTACCATGTTAACCAAAGAAAATATTAAGAATAATTATATATACTGCTCTAAACCTTTACATTAACTCATGTATTAATCACAACGGCCTAATGGGGTAATTATAAACAGTTTAGCCTCATTTTCAGACGTGGCAACTGAGGTACAGAGGGGTTAAGTATGTAGTTCAAGGTCACTTGACCAGAAAGTGCTAGAGCCAGAATTCAAACCTGGTTTCAAACCAGGCCATGTGCGTCTATGTTACTGTCCTTCCAGTAATACAGCCAGGCCAACTTCATTTAGATGCCAAATACTCCCTGAGTATATACTACATTTCAGATGTTGTTCTAGAAAAATTGTATATAAAATGACTTTATATTTATATACTGCATATATTTACAGGAAGGAATAGATGTTAACAAAATAAACTATAAATAAATAATATAAAATTCGGATACTGGTGAGTGCAATTAAGTAATAATAAAATGGAAAAAAAGAATGATGGAAATGGTACTAATTTAATTACAGTGAACAAGGAAGATTTTTCTGAGGTAATGATATTTGAGCAGATATTTAAATAATAAAAAGAATAAACCATGTAAAGATATAACGGACAATTTTTCCAGGCAGCTAGAATAACATACATATAGGGCTTGAGTTAGGAAAAGCTTGGCTTGTTTGAGAAATGTCAAGGTCATTGTGGCTAGAGTGAAATTTATGAAGAGTTGGTGGTGAGCACATAATGTTGGAGAGAGGAGCAGGTGTCACATTACAGAAGGCCTTGTATGTAATGATAATGAAGTTAATTATCACCTTTGGAAGGTCTTAAGAATATAAGTGGTATGATATGGCTTATATTAATATTTTGAAAAAAGATAACGGGTTACTTGGAGGAGAACAGCAGGGTAAAAGTGGAAGCTATTATGGTTGTTGAGGCATGGGATGAAATTGGTTTGGATTAGGATTCAGCAGAGCAGGTGGTAAGATTTGACTGATTTTGTAATATATTTTCATGGTAGCACAAGCAGGACTTACTCATGAATGCTGAGGATGAAGAATAATTGAGCAAGACTTTTAGATTTTAGATTATTTTTCTGGCATAAATAATATGGGAAATGATAGAACCAATTAGTCAATACGAAGAATATTAGGGCAGCAGTTACTTTGGCTCTGAGAAGAGGGACTGCAGGGAAGGGGCTTTCTTAATAATCAAGCAGCAGAGATGCCAACTGCACAGTTAGCCATACACATTTGAAGTTCACATTCAGGGAGATGTCATGGCTTCAGAATTGGGAGTCATCAGTTGACAGTTGGTATCTAAGGGCATGAGTCCGGATGAGGCCATCTAGGGAATGAAGAAAAGATGGAGAAGAGGTCTGTACACTGGGTATCTGGAGTGCTGAAACCTTTAGAGGAGGAGCCAGCAAGGAGGCTGAGAAAGGGCAGCCATTGAGGTGATAAAAGAACAGGAGAGTGTTTTGTCCTGGAAGTTAAAATGTTGACATCTTTAAGGAAGGAGGAAGCATCAAATCCTGCTAAGAAGTCAGTTAGGCCTGAGAACTGATGCTTCAATTTAGCAAGATGGAACCAGTTATGACTTTGATATAAATGGATTTATGACTATTGTGGGGATGAGAACATGAAACAGGTTAAAATAAGAAAATGAGGTAATAAAGGGGAGCTAATGAAAATAGACAATTTTCCTAGATTTTTGGTAAAGCAAAATAGAATAATGAGGTAATAGTGGAAGGAAAACATAGGGTCAGGGGACAGTTACTTATTTTTTCTAAGGTGAAAGATATTATACTGTGTCTGCATTAAAGTTATCCAGTAAAAAGCAAGATAGGGCTTGATATTGCAGAAGAGAGAGGAGATAACTGCAGAAGGAAAATCATTAAATGGATAATTGGTAATGGAGTCTAGGTAACAAGTAACAAGTTGGTCTTAGAATGGAATAGGAACTTTCCTTCATTGCCATGGGAGAATACACTAGTAGACCTGGTAGTAGGAAAGTGTGGTTTTCATTTGATTGCTTGGATTTTCTCAAAAACATATTAAGGCAGGTCAACAGCTGAAAGAGAAGATGAGAGAAGAGAGTGCTTGAGATTTGAGGAGATATGATAAGGTATGAAATTGTTGTCCCAGAGTATGAGAAAGTGATTTTTTCTAAAGAAGTGTATAAGAATTGCTAGAAAGTCTTGAGAGTTCACTTAAAATCAATGGTTAAAAATTTAAAGTGAGATGAGTGAGTGTTTCTCTAGCCATATCCAGTTGCTGAGGCAGCGGCATGGAGTGAAGAGGAAAGTGTTGGCTTAACCAGCGTAGGCTAACTTGGACTGGGGTTTTGCTGGATGAGCACAAAAAGCTAGAGAAGAGAAAAAAACGTGCATGAGAGGGAGAATTAGATTGAGGGACCGGTAATACATGCTAGGTGGGGAGGGAAGAGAGGGCATAAAGAAAGGTGAAAGCTGGGTAGAAATGGTGAAATCAATGATCTGAGGTTCCAATGGAGCTAAAGAAGTTTCAATGAGAAGGTACTAGAATAAGTGATATGAACAGAAGGGAGGAAGTGTTCAGTAAGATATTGCTTGACATAGAGGCTTTGGAGAGGGGGCAGTTAATGGCAGTAACAAAGTTCAGAGTATGGTCATGAACCCCAAGGCAGGAAGTTAGCAAGGTAAACTGACATGCTGAAGATCAGGAAACAATTAAGATCAGAATCCAGACTAGAACCCACAGTTGTCTGACTCCTACTGAGTGTTTTCTCTCATACCAATGTTAGCTTTTATTTGTTGACCTCTAATACCAGGGCAACTAAATCGTGTTCTATTCAAGATGGTGATGTACATTGGATAAGGAAAAAGGAGAAGGCTCAGCTTCACGGGCATGAGACCTGTTCAGTTGCATTGAGTCCTGTGTTTAGAAAGGCCCTACATTTTCATGTTGTACTGCACTGCATAAATCATATAGCTTGTCTTGGAGAGAAACTTAATGACTTAGGAGAAATGTGTTTTTTTGTCTCATTTGAGCTCATTTTCCATAAGCCTCACTTTTCTCCAGTTAGCATACCATTAAAATTTTATCAAGTCCATAATGGAAGTTTTAAAGAACCCATCTGTCAAACACTTAAGTTTCAATGTAAATTTTGGTTTAAAAGCACTCGCACTTGGTAAAAATCAGCCTGAAGATGAGAAATGCTCTGACTCAGGAAAGTGAATAATTAGTAAACTAAAAAGGAGATATAAATTAAAGTGCACATCTAGAATCTTAATTTATGCTTGAATGATAGCTTAGTGAAAATATTTACATTGTTATTTCTTATACTAAATGTGGTATGCGTTTATCATAGAAGGTTTATGAAATAAATATAAGCAAGAAGGATAAACTAAAAATTACCCCAAAATCCTTAACAGGAGTTAGCCACCAACATGTGTAACATTTGGTGTACATCCTTCCAGGCTGTATGAGTGTATTTATGTATATATATTATATTATATAGCTTTGTGTCTATTGAATTATAAATACCATTTTAAAACTTAACTTTTAATTTAATAATATAATCTAAGTAGACCTTCTATCCTTGCAATTACATATTTTTCTAAAGTACTATTTCAATATATTTTAATATAATTTATATTACATGAATATATAATAAACATGCTATCCTTTTTTGTTTATTATTAAACACCTATGTTTTTCAATCTTCACTATTATAAACCATATCAATATGCACATTCATTGTATATTTGTCCACTACTGTAAGTACAACTTCTGGGTCAAAGAGTGTACTCATTTTAAAGGCTTTTAATCTATGTTTCCAAGTTGCTCTTGTAGGGTTGTACTAATTTTCAGAACCTCTCACTGGCATTGAATAGTCACATTCCTTTTAAGTTTTTGTCAATTGGACGGGCAAAACTTGTTTGCTCTCATTGTCTTCTTTTGTTCTTAATGAGTTTGAACAAGTTTTCATTTGTTTATTGGCTTTTTCTTTTTTAATGAATGTCCTGTTAATGCTTTTGGGTCACTTTTTTCTACATGGTCTTTGGCCTTTCTCTTATTGTTCTGTAAAATATCTAAATATATTACGGTTGTGTTGCACAGTTTCCTTAATTTGTCAAAGGACTTTGCCAGGGCCCTACCTGCATATTTGCAGAGCTCTATGGGGTTGCTGTGTTTTTTCCTATGGGAGTAGTTTTAAAATGCACCACTTTTTTTTTAACTAAATAAGAAACGCATGGTAACTATAATTATGATGATAGTATCGATATCACACAAATGAAAACATCTTGTAACATATCTAAATAATGCATAGCCAAAACACTAATAATAAAACCATTAAGAACAAAGTGCTATACAAGCTCATCAAACATTTCTCTTTCCCATTCATTTCTCCAAAACCTGGCAATGAAATTTACATACTGAACGTTCTGTTATTTGGTCTGCTGTCTCAATGCTTTCTACTGTGAGCATTTCATTAATATTCTCATTGTGAGTCCTGTGGGAAACTTCCAGGTTATAAAACACAATTGTATAATTTCACAAGACAACTCATTAAGATTAGAATAGAATGTGAAATGCAAGATTGGGGCTTTGGACTTTTCAAAATTTTTTCTTACCCTCTCCAGTGTAATTTCTTCAAATTCATATTCAATTTCTGTCCCATTGACCTGTAAATAGGGAAAAAATAAGAAGAGAACTATTAAATACATGTTGAGGAGGAGACAGCTGCATTTTAAATAATGCTTGGGGGTTAAATTTTCATTCTAGCTATAAATAACCACATTTTCTTGATATTTCTGATTGTGCATTTTCATTCAAGTGAAATATAATCCAAGCTATTCTAAAATACATGACTGAGATGCTACAAAAAATACTCAACGGTATTGCTTCCCTTAGAATTCTGTGATTTTTTTGTAGTGAGGTGTAATAACACAAAATATATATTGTGAGCTTACAAAGAACAAATCATCTAAGAGCAATGATACAATTACGAGGAAAATAATTTTCTTGTTTTTTAAAAAATGTTATGTTTGAACACTAAAATATGACCTTAAAAATCAGTGATAATGGCAGAACAACATTGTTCCATTTTTGAATAGAAAAATAGCATGAAAATGACTGCATCATCTGAGAAATACCTTTTCTTTAGTGGCTCAAGCTCAGGTACATCATCCCCATCATCCTTTTATTATCTTTATCGGAAAGCCCTGGACCATATAACCATACCTATGTACCTCAGTAGCAGTAAGAAATGAGCAAAGTAAGACACATTTTGAAATGCTTAGTGACGAACTGTTTCAACCATCCAACCAATCCTTGTAATGATTTGAATTTACAGAGAAAAATACATTTTAAATACAGCCAGGCACCTTAGATTTCCACAAATGTGCACAGAGGCCATGTGAAAAGTTGGTTTAAAATAATCTAACAAATATTCCTTTCTCATTTTTATCTATCTCAGAATTCTTCTCAACCAGGCAAAACCTCTAAGCAAGAAAATTCTCAAATCAGTTGTTTCTTATTTCTGATACATGTCTTGGCAACATCATTGGAATTTAGGAATCAGCCAAAAGGACTACATTTTAACTATAAAGCCATACTTTTTGTAGGATTCTAACTTACATTTACTTTTCTATCTTAGAAGAATTTATACACAGTACCAGGGATTAAGAGTTCTATGCAGGCAAGGCCCAGACAGCCAGCCCTGTTGCCTAACACAGAGCCTGGTAAGAAAATAATGAAGGAAAAGATAATGAATGAATGAGTGACTGAACTAAGTAATTAATTTACTTGTGTAATTTATAAACATAGATATTTGTGGATTCTCTTTCATAACAAAAAATTGAATGTAGTATCATCACCTAAAGATGTAATTATAATCAGTGAACATATAGAATGACAATGACAATGGACTTTACTTAGGTGTGTCCACCACCCACTCACAGCATGTTTTTGATTTTCTAATTATGTGAGCTAATTGGCGAATCACAATTTACTGTTTTACTACATTATCAAACAGACCTAAACTAAATTTGATTTTCTAGGCTTCAGCAACTTAATGACTCACAGAAAAGAACCTGATGATGTCAGAAAGCTTTAGCAGCTTTCTAGAGGGTTTTGTTTTGTATATGCAAAAGTAAAACACACAGACACACACACACACACACACTTCAAACTCCTTGTATATGTATGTTTCCATATGAATGATTTTTAAAATAATTTTCTTTGATGAATAGAAAGAGGACAATAGTGGAAGGCTGAATTAACAAGATACGTTTTCATTCCCTCAGTATGGCTCCATGAGGCTTTTCTTTGCTTCAGTGCTTCTCCAGAGTGAATCACTTCACATTATTAAAGTGCTGCAAACCGGGGAGAAAAAAACAACTTCCAAGAGAGAAAAACACGCCTCTAATAATAAATGTCTAAAGGCTCAGAGTCAAAGAAATTCTTTTAGGAAGTGCTTAAAGACAAGAATATTTTAGTGGCATACATTGCACAGTTGTGGCCTATCAAAACCTACGCTTAACATTTCTAGGACCATAAATGCTGACTCCTAGATTTTTAGAAGTATTATATATGCATATCCTAATTGGTATTCCAAAGTTCCCTAGTCAGCTACATAAACTATTGCAGGCTTATATTTACCTCATGGGTCTTTCATTTTCAACTCAAGAAAATAATATCATTTGTCTAATTCAACAGTATCCAGGTTCTTTTCATAAGGAGGGATGATGCCATCAAGGTTGGAATGTAACTTTGCTTTTAAAACAAAGCATCCCGGCTGGGTGGCTCACACCTGTAATCTCAGCACTTTGGGAGGCTGACGCAGGCAGATCACAAAATCAGGAGTTCGAGACCAGCCTGGCCAATATGGTGAAACCCCGTCTCTACTAAAAATACAAAAATTAGCTGGGCATAGTGGCACGTGCCTGTAGTCCCAGCTACTTCAGAGGCTGAGGCAGAAGAATTGCTTGAACCGGGGAGGTGGAGGTTACAGTGAGCCGAGATCGCACCACTACACTCCAGCCTGGGTGAAAGAGCGACACCCCATCTCAAAAACAAAACTAAACAAACAACAATAACAACAACAAAGCATCCCATGTCTACAACAAGCTTTAGTGAACTTACAGAAGCATGAAGGGTTTTTAACATAGGTGAGGCATCATTTCAACCTTTACACGAGGAGCATTAAAGGATGGAATCAGAGGAGCCAGTGAGGGAGTTCAGAAAAGACATTGGAAAGGCCCTAATCTCTATTCTCTCATTACAGGGAGAGTGTGGTCTATGTTCTGCTAAAGGACTCCTAAGACAAGAAATGGCAAATATCTTGAGGGAAAGAATGAGACAGAACAAAAGAACTAAGAATACCCCCCCAGGGCTGGACGCAGTGGCTCATGCCTGTAATTCCAGTACTTTGGGAGGCAGAAGCAGGCAGATCATGAGGTCAGGAGATCAATAACATCCTGGCCAACATGGTGAAACCCTGTCTCTACTAAAATACAAAAAATTATCCGGGCATGGTGGCGTGCACCTGTAGTCCCAGTTACTCAGGAGGCTGAGGCAGGGGAATGGCTTGAATCTGGGAGGCAGAGGTTGCAGTGAGCCTAGATAGTGCCACTGTGCTCCAGCCTGGTGACAGAGTAAGACTCTGTTTCAAAAAAAAAAAAAGAAAGAAAAAAACAATACCTCGATCTTAATTTGTGAAAATTTAGTGCCTTTTCAAACCAATGTACCAGTACGATATTAAATAAGGATTTAAATACTTATTTCGACTTAATTTCTAAATAAACTCTCTACAGTGGTTGCTTACTGAGTGATGAAACACTGAGAGGTATCTACAGTAATTCACCCCTAACCATAATCTTGTGTATCCTCAACTCAGCAAAACCAAAACTGTTATAAATGGCTCCCATCATCTTTTGGGTGGTTTGCAAACAATCCATTGTTGTTTGAACTCGCCTTGGTGTCTCATTATATTCCCAATCAGGGTATCGACATATGATTTTCAATTCCTTTTCCTGAAAAGAGTTCGGCTGAATACATTTTTTTTCTTGTACACAAACACTTATGGTAATATTTAAGTACCTTGGTCATGTTTTATGCTACTGATAGTTTGGGGCCCGGAGAGCTTCACGGTTGGGGTTTCTGTTATTCCAGTTCTAGTCCTAACTGTCACATCCTCCTCTCCACTTTGAGAACTAGAAAAATGATAGGATTGACATTTTCATAGACTTGGAGAGTCAGTCAAATAGATTAAACTTTTCAGTGTTTGAAAAATGTGTGTGTGTGTTTAAGATACTTGATCTTTCTGAACTTTATGGTTCTGTGGTGACAGCTGGTAGATTTCTCTGGTGGCCAGAAAATCAAACTGATGTCACACATTGTCCTGTACTGTTCTGAGCATGTAGCCTTCCTAGAATCATATGGCAGTTAAGTAAAGAGAGTGACCCACAGCCAACTCAAATTTAAACTTGGTATTTAATTTAAAGCTCTAATTTAATGAATGTTGAATGCATTAAATATTTGTTTTTCTCCAACAGCTTTTAGTTAATTTTATGGCCTTTTTTCTACTTCAGTGCTATAGTAACCACCTGCCTGGATGATGATATAATTCGATTTTGAGATATATTTTTATGCCTGAAAAGAGGTTCTCCATAAATAACAAATGTGAACTATCCATATTTTAATGTTGTTTCATCGGAATCTTAAATAATAATTTCTCTGAAATTTTTTGCTTGTTCTTTGCCACCTTTGTAATTTCATTAAGGCTAAGGATATACTAAACTCCAAAATGAATAATTTTTTTTTTGAGACGCAGTTTCAGTCTTGTCGACCAGGCTGGGGTACAGTGGTGTTATCTTGGCTCACTGCAACCTCCGCATACCAGGTTTAAGTGATTCTTCTGCCTCAGCCTCCCAAGCAGCTGGGATTACAGGCATGCAGCACCATGCCAAGCTAATTTTGTATATTTAGTAAGGACTAGGTTTCACCATGTTGACAAGGCTGGTCTCAAACTCTGACCTCAGGTAATCCGCCCACCTTGGCCTCCCAAAGTGCTGGGATTACAGGCGTGAGCCACCACACCTGGCCCAAGATGAACAAATTTTTATATATCTCTGTGTCACATATTATAACAAGTGCTGAAACAAGGATATTAAAGCATTCACTTTTTTAGACTAAACACAATTCCACCCAAAGAGCAATTACTAAGCATGCATAAAGTGTCAAGAACAGTGACAGATACTGACAAAATATTTTAAGATACAGCCATATTCTAAAGAAACACACAACCTTTGAAGAGGCACCAAAACACAAATATATTAAGGCCTCATACAAGTGTGATATCTAATATTTAAAATATAGAGGTAGACTAAAGCTGTAGCACCACTATTGCCACATGCAAGGTATGTGCAGATCTATTTACTATTTGTCGTTTACATAGATTAAGTCAGTAGTAGAGAAAATGACAGGCTATGTACTAATCCTTCTCCTTATTATAAGTAATTATGATATAGTAAACAAGGTATACCTCTGGTTATTATTGTTTTAGCATCTAGCACTACAATTGGACTTTGGGAGGAATGTGATCATCATGCAAACTGGGACCTCCAGTTCTTACGGCCTCTTGCCACTTCCAGAGTAAGGTGGGGCAATGCCACTTTGCTTCATACACAGATGCAGCATATATCACAGTGGCTAGCAATGATGACCATGTGAGTGAATAAGTAGATGAATCAATGAATCAATAAATGAGGTTTTTAGATGGGTTAAACCTGATGCACTCAAAGAAGACCTTGGTTGCTAATGGGGATGCCATGCCTACCCGGCCCAGGCCTTTTGCCATTCCTTGTTTATTTATCCTCATCTCTGAGATTGGCTCCTCTCAGAAGCCCTGAATTATAGGGTCACACCATCATCAAATGCCACAGCAAATCAACACACACACACACACACACACACACTCATTTGCATTCCTCTTTTTTAGTACCTTGCCAATATTCATCCTTCCCTTCTTTTGGAGTATCTCTTACAGTAAATATGTCATGATGCATTACTGCTCTTTACACTTGAGCTTATATACAGTGTGATACTCGGTAGGCAAAAACATGGCTTCCAGAATAAGAAAAGACAGATTTGAATCTTCTTTCCAACATTTTTGATGAGTGTGAGTTTGGGCAAGTTGCTTAATCTCTTAAAACCTCAATTTCTTTATGTGAAGAATAGTATTAAAAATAGTTCTTCCTCGTATGATTATTGCAAAGATTAAATTATGTAATTTATATGAATTATCACACATCTTAAGTGATTAAAGAAATTTTAGCTAAAATCCCAAACAATTGTCTTCTCAGTTCCTACTTCATAAAATTCTTGGTAGGAATAAGTAATATCACACATGTTAACTCTCTGGCACAAAGCAGGTCTTCAATAATGAGAGCTATTATTATTAGTTCTGGATACAAATCTATAAGGCTCACAAAATTTGTCTGATCAAATACTGAATGTTTGCTAATTTCTCCAGTAATACATAACTTAAGCTAACAAACCTGTCTTTTTCTATAAATCCACTAAAAGCCTTTCCTAACTCAAACATCTTTTTCTTGAACCAATCTAAGATGCACTGCCTTGTGTATAGGAATTACCTTAGCTTTTGTTCTCAAATTAAATAAGTGTGGCCTTCACTCAAAATATTATTTTGGCCGTGCATGGTGGCTCACCCCTATAATCTCAGCACTTTGGGAGGCTGAGGCAGGTGGATCACCTGAAGTCAGGAGTTCGTGATCAGCACAGCCAACATGATAAAATCCCGTCTCTACTAAAAATACAAAAACTAGCCGGGCATCATGGCTGACGCCTGTAGTCCCAGCTACTCCGGAGGCTGAGGCATGAGAATCGCTTGAAGCCGGCAGGCAGAGGTTACAGTGAGCTGAGTTCACACTACTGCACTTCAGCCTGGGCAACAGAGTGAGACTTGGTCTCAAAAAAAAAAAAAATTATCTCAACTAAACTTTCTCCCAATCTTCTGTATACTCACTCTTCATTTTAAAAAAATATTCCCTTGCCCAGTATTGATCATTATGTTGCTCTGCTATTGGCACTCACTTTCTTAAGGCTATTCTCAAGGCATTTCCTATATTCTCATCTTCATGAGAGCACAGGTTGTATATTATCCTTTTTTTTACCCTTGTACCTTCTGACACCATGCCTCGTTCATAGCAGGTCTCCAAAAAAATCTTTAGACCCAAGTCACCTATGAACTCCAAAAATTGAGTTGTGTTTAAAACTGTATCTTTGCATAAGTATGGGCAGCCCCTAACAACAGCTGCCCTTTCCTGTGAAATATGGCTTGAATTTATCTTCCAATCTCAGGAAATTTTTGCAAATTTTTAAAATAATTTCCAACTTAAATACTGAATAAATTAAAACATCGATTAAATACATTAATACTTAGTACCTATCATGTACTTGGTATAATGATAACAACTGGAGATACAAAGATGGGTGAAATATGGTTCTTGCCCTCAAATAACTCAGTCTAGCAGGCAGAGACAAGTGAATGGAAACATGTAACAAAGCGATAGGTGTGCTATGGTAGATGTCTATAGACTGCAGCAGCTGCAGAGGTGACATAAAGGAGGTAATAGGAATAGGTGATTCTACCGGCAGTGAGTCAGAAAACTTTTCATAGAGGAGATGGGATGAGCTGAGTGTGTTCATGGCAGGTGTTCATGAGAATGTGTAGGCCTATCAAAGCAGAGGCAGCAATATTAACCACATCTTCAGAATGTTCTACTGGAGAGAGCACTGACCTTAAGAGTCCAATGCTTGCATTGTACTCTTGAGTCTGTGATTTAACATGCTAGGTAACCTTGGGCTTGTCATGATGCTTTAATTTTCTCATGCAGATAGATAACCTCTGAGGTCCCTCCCAGTTCTGACCTTCTAGCAACAGGGCTTTTCTTCCCATCTACTGAAGCTGACCAATCGTTACTGTGATTTTTCTATTACTCTTTATTCTAAAGATCCTAACTGGCAACCCATAATTTTGCCAGGTGATATCTCTCTGACCTCTGAATATCTCTGTCTTATCTCTTCTCTTTAATCTATAAAAGGCCTCAACAGGGAGGAAACTAAATAGTAGTATCACTTTCCATCTTGGCTCCACTCGAGGACATTACCATAAGCATTTTTTCCATTTCTACTCCTCAAAGATCTCATGTTTCTGGGGGGAAAGAGTAAGTAGCTGTTTCTCTCTAAAAAGGAAAAAAGGTAAGAAAGTTTTGCTCTACTTCAATCCAAAAGAAAAAACTTGAGGAGGCTGATGTTCTTTATTCCCATCTTTTTATCATATTTCACTATATTTTTAAAATTTGTGTGAATTTAAGGAGTACAAGTGCAGTTTTGTTACATGGATATGTTCCTTAGTGGTGAAGTCTGGGCTTTTAGTGTAAGGATCACCTAAGGTACACTGTATCTATTGAGTAATTTCTTATCCCTCATTCCATTCCCATCTTCTCATCCTTCCAAAGTCTTCAATGTTTATTATTCCATACATTATATAGCTCCTACTTATAAGTGAGAATATGTGGTATTTTGACTCTGTTTCTGAGTTATTTTACTTAAGATAATGGCCTCCAGTTTTATCCTTACTGCTGCAAAAGACTTCATTCTTTTTTATGGCTGAATAGTATTCCATTGTATACGTGTACCAAATTTTCTTTATCCAATCACCCACTGATGCACACTGAGGTTAATTCCACATCTTTGCTATTGTGAATAGAGCTGCAATAAATACATGAGTGCAGGTATCTTTTTGATATGGTGATTTATTTTCCTTTGGGTAGTTGTCCAGTATTGGGATTGCTGGGTCAAATTTTCTCTGCTGAGTATATGAAAATCAGTAGAGTACTGAAAAGGTGAAAGTCATTCCACCAGAATGTAAGCTCTAAATAGGACAAGACACATTACAAAAGCCTGAGGCTTGCATTAATACAAGTAGATTGTCCATCACCTTCTTTAACTAATGTCCCTTCTCCTAGACTATCTTCACTAAAGATAGTGACCAAAAACAGGCCCTTTTTTCAACTTACAAGGCATTATCACACAGAAATTAAAAGTTTAGATTCTGGAATCTAAAAGACCTGGATTCCATAACAGTTCTGTACTTACAAGCTGTTAGAATTCATCTTTGCTATGCATTACACACATGTGTGTAAGTGTCAAAATTACTTATTTAAACAGTAGTAAGCAAAAGATTTTCTGCTTAAGCTTTGTTGAGAACCTATTTTAATGTAAGGTATACATCTGGTTATTTTATGAATACTATGAAGTTATAATAAGACTGGTTTAAAATATGCAGTTTTATAAAAAACTCATCATAGTTCATTATTCCTTTCTTTCAATAAACACTCACAAGCTATAAAAACAATCATTGATATTCTTAGTTAAGATTCTGAGTTTGGTAAGATCACTATTCCTATTATTCACCTGAATTTGTTCTACCAGTAAACTCTAATTTCAAGTTAAAATTTCTAATCTTAATTAACAAAACTTCTGAGCTCAGCGAATGCTAAATCATGGCTTCTACCACATAAAGAAAAAATCAGTATACTATAATTTTTTCCATTCTTATTTATTTATTTATTTATTTTGAGGTGGAGTCTTGCTCTGTTGCCCAGGCTGGAGTGCAGTGGTACAATCTCGGCTCACTGCAACTTCCACCTCCCGAGTTCAACCAATTCTCCTGCCTCACCCTCCCAAGTAGCTGTGATTACAGGCACCCGCCACCATGCCCAGCTAATTTTTGTATTTTAGTAGAGACGAGGTTTTGCCATGTTGGCCAGGCTGGTCTTGAACTCCTACCTCAGGTGATCCAACTGCCTTGGCCTCCCAAAGTGCTAGGATTACAGGTGTGAGCCACTGTGCAAGGCCCTTAAATAACTTTTTTTTTTTTTAATTATCTGCGTTTGTTATGAAGTATTTATAACACACACAACTTTGGGTCTAGAAAAATAATCACAGACTTAATAACTACTATGTTTTTAAAATTTTAATTAGAAAGCACAGGTTTTTTGTAATTAGCGGCTTTTTAGCTATAAAATTATAATAAATTTTTATCAGTATTTCTGTCAGAAGCAATTAAGAAAAATAGCTTAGGGTTCTTATATGTATAAAATAATCATTTTCTATATACAAAATTGCCTTGATTAAAGGCTTTTGTAACAAAGGAACAAATATAGTTACTTAGCATGTTCAAAACTGGATTTGCCTCTGATTTGGAAGGAGTCCATTTTCTCTCAGCTTTGCTCCCTTGTTTTGCACCATGTGCAGGATGGAGAATAACAGGTGGTTTTAATGCATTCACTTGGCTCCAGCCTGATGCAGGCTGTTTTGTTCTTTGGGTTTAAATATTTCATGAGTTTGTACATGCTCTTTGAGAACAGCAAATGGTATTAAGAACACAATTGATCAACGGTTGTAAGGCATCATGATACACAAGGTTTTTGTCCCAACAAATCTCCTCCCTCACCTCACCACCCATCTATGCAAATCATGTGGTCATTTGCAAGCAAGTGTCCAAAAGTATCAAGAACTCAAAGCACATAGCCAACATATTTAGGGAAATAAAAACTGGGTGCTAAGCCAAAAGATGAGACTTTACAAATATGATGATCTAACCAGATAGTCAAGAATATTTTCTTTTACTTGGGTATGACTGTAGCATGAGGGAAAATATCAGTGTTCTCTACTTCATCCCCTCTCTCTCCTCAATCCTCTGCAGCTTTTGTTTGTGTTCCACTATTATACAAAAGTTGAACCCAAAATAATCAACAAAAGCCTTTTCACATTTAAATACAATGATCTTTCCCAGTCTTCATTCACCCTGGCTTTCATACAGTATTTTGCACTGGAGTGACCACCCACCACTCACAACTTCCCTTTCCTTCCATCACAGGGTCTATCCTTGCTAGTCTCCTCCCTACTGCTCTGTGCACGGCAGTGATGACCATTTATTTTACTCCTGCCAGATATGAACATTTGCCAAGTTCTGTCCCTTGTTGCTTTTATAATCTACCTGACTTTTCACTTCACTCCGCCTTTTTTTTTTTTTTTCTGAGTAAATACTTAAGTATTTCCCTGGTCTCAATACATCTAAAACAGAACTGATGCTCTTGCCTAATTGTAATCATAATTTCCTTCAGTCTACCAGTCTACTTTATATCTCTGTTAAGGAGTTTTTTTTTTTTGTCATATACATCCTTTATATTTGTTATCAATTCCCGCCATCCTATTTCCTGTCCAAATTATCACTTTCTTAAGAACATTGGTATAACTTCCTAAAAATATTTCTTCACCTATTGATTTTCAACATCAATCTATTCTTCATATCCTTTGACGTTTATTTTCCTAAAATGTTTCATCATGGAATTTTGCTGCTCAAGTAGCTTCAATAATTTTTTAATCCCCAGAGAACATTTCATACCATCCACCAGCTGTCCCCAACCTACCTTTCTAGCTAAATGCCCTGTTTCTCGTCTTCAAAAACATTTTCTAGCCAAGTAATTGTGCTGAACACTTCCTCCCTTTGGTATCTTTACTAATGCCACATACGCTGCCTTAAATGCCTTAATTCAATTTATGTTTATTAAAATTCTAATTAATGTAGAAAAATATTTTTGAACGCCTAAAATTTCCCATGTATTAGGTTAGGTCCTAGGGCTATAGTGGTAAACAAAACAATGCCTCTGCCTTTATGGAGCTGCATTCTATTGGGGGTGAGGGAAGCTCCCATTTTTACCAACCAAAGACTGTCTTGTCCATTAAATCAAAAATATTTTTCTCATCGATACCCTGGAAATCATAACCCTGTTATCTCCAGAAAAATCCTAATAACAATAAAAATGATTAATACTACTACTGCGGCTACTATTGCTACTACTGGATTTTGTTAAATATGTAGTACATGCCAGACACTATCTTAAGTTCATCTAAAAATTGTAACAATTTTGAGAGCTTAGCATTTTAATGTTGATTTTACTATCAAAGAAGCTAGTTTCTAAGTTAAACAATTTTTTCAAGGTTATGCATTCATAAGCAATGTGAAACCAGGAGAACCTTGTTCACCCTCATCATTACTTAGTGATGGAAAGTATATGCTCAATATAAATTTGTTGAACAAAATCAGCAAACGAGTGCCTATAGGGATGGAGAAAGAAATGGAAATATCTAGTGTTAGAATCCAGTATCGGATATTAAAACACTAATTTTTCTTTCTGGTCATACATAGCAGAGCACCTCTCTTACTATACTTGTGATCTTCCTCTTGCCAGCTCCTCATATTGTGATTTCTCTTCCCTGACATACTGTCCTCTTGCTCAGATGGGGAACTATCTTTTAAATTTGTGTTTCTTTTATGGCACCTATTATAATTGAACTTATGTTTGCCCCTAGCAGCCACATTATAAATTGTTATTGAAGAAATAAATGGATTGACTCTTATGCTAAAGGCTTTTTATTTGCTGTATATCTTTAAAATCCCTTTTATTCAAAAATCTTACCACTGTCACTTTCCAAAGGAGTGAACTGCCTTAATTTCTCTCTAATCATTTTACTTCAAATCTTGCTAACAATGAGCTGTATCCCTTTTCATCTCAATATAGGTCACCCTTTCAGCAGCTTTCAAGATCAATTCATCAATCAACAAATATTTATTGAGTGACTACCCCCACCTATCTCATATAATCTCTTTTCATCCCATTTAAAAAGCACATCATTATCTTCACAACCTTGGAAAAAGAGCTATAGAGCCACATCGCCCTGCTCCTTCATCTGAAGTTCTGTGATTTTGGAAAAATGCTTTGGGCTGCTTGTTACAATAAAGGTCATACCAATATTTCCAGATCAGATACTAAGGGAAAGCATTCTGGTGCTTTATTTGATTTCACCTTTTTCAAAGTACTTTAGGACCATGACAAGGACTGCTTATTAATAGGTTTTGTCCCCTACCCAATGTCCAGCCCAGCTGATAACATAGAAATTGTAAGGTTTAAAGTTGTTTATATCTAACATTTTTAGATTATGCTAACAACAGTATTATTAATTTTCATACTATTTTCACATACATTATTGCACTGGATTCTTCTAACAATCGTATATATAGTGATGTTTTAAAAAATTTCCTGCAAGCAATAACCATCAGTTTCCTCCACTTACCATCCCCCTCCCCCTAGCAGACATGTACATACATGCCACTCTGGTCTCTTTTAAGAAAGGTGAAGAGGCAGAAATTGAATATGCCAATAGCAGACCTGGAAAAAACGTTTTAAATAATTGTAGTTAATATTGCTGAAGATTTACTATATGCTAAGCAGTAAAGCTTATATATATATATATAAAATTACATATATAATTACATATAATGATATATAAGCATATTTCATATATAACATATGAGCTTTACTGCTTGGTGTATATATATGTATATATACATATATACACATACATATATGCATCGGGCAGTTGTGTTCAATATTCATACAGAAGACCTGACTTACCCTGTTTTTCTCTGTTAGATTCAATTAACTTAGAAGTCTAAAGTGACAAAAAAGTATAAGCAATATATTTTTCAAAGAAAAATGTAGAAGTTTCTACATATCTATTAGTGTTTCTCAGACTTGATCCAGGAGTTTGAAAGGGGTCATGCATACTGAAGTTGTGATTACTACAATAGCTAGTCGGATTAAGGCATTCTGGACTCTGAATTGTATGCACTGATTCTATCTCTAGAAGTCTCAGAGATAGAATTTCTCTATCTCTGGACACTTTGTTGACCTTTAAGTATTCTGTCACAGGGTCAACTGGGACGCTGATAGGATAAGTTTCTAAAAGTTCATGCTTAATCATAGCTCACTGCTACTTGCTTGCTTGCTTGCTCTCTCTCTTTTCTTTTCTTTCCTTTCCTTTCCCTTCCTTTCCTTTTCTTTTCTTTTACTTTCTTTTCTTTCTTTTCGTATCTTCTTGGAACAGGAAGACTCAAAAGGGTACCAGAAAAATTTTCACTTGCATTCTATTAATTAAACTACAGATACTCCTTTAATATAGTAAACAAATGTTAATCAGACAACAAACTTTCAGCAAAAAGCACCAAGGATTGAAGGCAGTTGGTAGGGCAGGGAGAAGAGATGGAAGAAAATTAAAATCATATTTTCATTATACTCTTTTTTTTCTTAATCATCCTCTGCTTAGGATGGTTTTGCTTGCCAAGTTTTCCCTGTATAACTCCCACTTAGCCTCTAAAAACATCTTCCATGATTCTCCTCTCCTTCCATCTAATATCACCACAAACCCTGCCTTTCTTTCTCTAGTCCTCCTATGCACTCTAATACACACATATGCATGCACACATATACACAGGCCAGGCTCTGCTAATGCTGTTTCTCTGTGTTTACAGACTACTTCTGTAGATTCTTTTTGCTCTGATTATATTATCATGCTGTGTTAAGTATCAGCTCAGGCTTTGGATTCAGTCAGACATGTAGGCTAATCCTAAATTGGCCTCTTATTAATTTTTGTGACTTTAGAAAAGTTACATGGCCTGAGTTCCTCCTCAATAAAATATGATACTACTTATACTTACTTCAATAAGGTTGTTAAGGATTATAAATGAAGTAGGAAGTAAAGCACAGTTCTCAACTGCTCATACTCTAGAGATATTTCCTAAGTTTGACTCTGCCAGTTAATAGCTGTCAGATATCTGCCTCAGTTTTCTGATCTTTAAGTGGGGTTAAAAAGAATATCATAGGGTTGTGAAGGATAAATGAATTAGTAAATTAGTGTAAATTAATATAAATAAATTAGTAAAATACTTGGAACAGTAGTCTGGCACATGATAAATGTTATTATTACAGAATGGTGGAATAGGGAGCTCAGCAAATCCTGTCCCCAAAGAACAACTTTAAAACTGGGCAGAAATTGCCAACAATAGCCATTTCTGGACTTTGAAAACTGACTAAAGACATATAGCAAGTTAAAAATGATTGATTAAAAAAAAAAACTGCTGAATGTTAATTAACAACCATGAGAGCCTGGGTTGTTCCAGTCTGAGGCTGCACATTGCCCCATCTCTCCCCGCCCCACACAATTCTGTGGGTATAGTAGTTCTACCAGCAGAAAATGCTATGAAAACCAGCAGCTTTACTGCCAGAGGGGGCCAACTTCATTTGGAGCAGAATGTGGGAAAATCCCATGCACAGTTTTTGAAAACAATAGTGATTTCAGTGGCAAACATCAGGGAAAGCAAAAATGGAAGTAGTATAAGGTTGCAATACTGGCTGGTGCAGTCAACATGCTGTCTACAGTAGCCAGAAATTTAACAGAACAATCTGGGTACTTAGAGAGTTATGTCAGACTTTGAGAGCTCCTATATTTCCATGGCAGACTGGAAGTTTGAGTGCATATGAAAGGTCGTGCATATCCTCAAGAGACTACAGAAGGTCCTAGCAATCAACATATCCCTGCCTAAATGTGAGACCTTGCACACATGCACAGGAGATAGGAAAAGGAAGGCCTATTCGAAAATAAAATCTCAGGCCAAGTTGTAAGCTGCTTGAATGTAAACATATTCCCTGGCCCACTCACAGATCCACTGGTGAAGGATGGAAGGCTTACTGGCTCAAGGTGTTTCAGCATAACCTCTCACCAATCACTGGCTCACCATCTGGCTACGTTGATCTAAAGGCACTGCTATAATGCCAGGCTTCAAAAACAACAACAACAAAAAAGAAAAAAAAACAAGACAGACTCATCAGAGACATCAGTAGCTATATACTGCAGGGGAAACAGACTCTACAGATCTAGCATGTGACTAAATGTTAGTTTTTAAACTAACATTTAAAAACCCCCAAAATCTGGAGCTGGTAAGAGAGAAGAGGGAACATCAGAATCTCTAAATGCTTTTATTTTATATGTAGAGTTTTCAAAAAAATATAGGAGACACGCAGAAAAGGAAAGTATGATGATCCATACATAAGAAAGTAAGCAATAAATAGAAGCTATTTCTCAGGTATTCCAGATGTTGGAATTAGCTAACAAAAACATCAAAGCAGCCATAAATATGTGCAAATAACTAAAAGAGCCATTTAAAAAAATTAAAGTATGACAACAATGACACATCAAATTGAAAATATTAACAAAGAAATAGAAATTATAAAACAAAATCTCACGAAAATTTTGGAGTCAAAAACTGAAATAATAAATTTGCTAGAGTTTGGGGCTGATGGCCTACTACATAAACAGCTTAGAAGTTGCCATTCTGTTCTAACAACAAATAAAAAGCTAAACAAACTGAAAAATCAACAACTGTTGTTAGATCCATCAGAGAAGTTAAGTTACAAGGCAAATCACTGTCCCCAAAATTAGACAGATAGGTAGACACAAAGAATCACCAATTATCAGAGCAAAAACCAACGGGCAGATACCTCTTTGGGAACCAGTGCCAGGGTAGAAAAACCTAAACTATAACTGATGAATTGCTAGAGGCTCAATGTGAAAAACTCTGAGAGTCATGAACTCCAGGGGGAACAGTCACAGGGCGGCCACGCTTTTGTGAGTTTTACTGCCAAAAGCTCTATGAGGCCTTCGTATTGAATATTAGAAGAAAATCTACTAGTGCTTCTGGCAGGGAAGAGGAAAAGGAATTATTCTGAAGTAGGTTAGAGCATTCAGTGCTTCTTAATAAGGGCTTCCCTCGGGAGAAACTACTTTACCAGAGCCTAACCTGTCGGGGTTTTACCAGGGCCTAACAAAACCAGGGAAAGGGAAATACCCAAGTCCAGACACTCTAGCCATCCTGTCTCACCTAAAATTGGGGGTAAGGGGGACAACAGAGAAGCACTGGTGAAATTTAGAATCCAGATAGACAAACTCACCAAAATACTGAAACCTAATCACAGGAATAAATCATGCTTTCCTCCCCAACACCTTGCCACTACATTACCAAAGATCTATTCAAAACAGCTCCTTTTACTCAGTTCATTATGCGATTTTAAATAAAAAATGACAAGGCACACTAAAAATTAAAAAAATACAGTATGAGGAGACTCAACAAGTATCAGAACCAGAGTCAAATACAGCAGAAATGTTTGAATTATGATTAGTATACTAAAGGCTTTAATGAAAAAACTAGACACTAGGCAAGGACAGATGAATAATGTAAGTGGAGAGATACATTCTAGGAAAGAATAAAAATGGAATGCTGGAGGTAATATAGTAAAGAAATGAAGAATACTTTTGATGGGCTCTTTAGTAGACCTTACATGGCTGAGAAAAGAATCCCTTAGTTTGAGGATACAATAATAGAAACTTCCAAATTGAAAAACAGAGAAAAAAAGACAAGACGCAAAACAAAACAAAATAACCAGTAGAGAATATTTAAGAAATGTGAGACATCTACAAAGGTGTAACATAAGCATAACAGAAATTCCAGAAGGAGACAAAACAGAGAAAGAAACAGAAGCAATATTTGAAGCAATAATGACTGAGAATTTCACCCAAATTAATGTCAGACAACAAACCACAGACCCAGGAACCTCAGAGAACACCAAGCAGAATAAATGACAAAACAAACAAACACACAAGCGAACAAAAAATCCTCCTACTCCCAATAACTGACATCTAGGCATATCATATTCAAACTTCATAAAATCAAGGATTTTTTTGAAGTCTTGAAAGAAGCTAGTGGGAGCAGGTGGGACCCATATCTATGGAGGAGCAAAGATAAAAATTATATCTGAACCCCCCCCAGAAACCATGCAAACTAGAAGAGAGTGAAGTAAAATATTTAAAGGGTGGGGAGAAAAAGACCAAAGTAAAAACTTACAAAATTATCCTTCAAGAATGAAAAAGAAAAAACACTTCCTCAGACAAACAAAAATTAAGGAAATGTTTCTGTCAGTAGACCTATCTTGAGAGAAATATTACAATAAGTACTTCGGAGAGAAGAAAAACCATAAAGGTCAGAAACATTGATCTACATAAAGAAAGAAAGAGCTCTGGAGAAAGAATATATGAAAATAAAATAAAATAAAAGTTTTATTTTTCTTAATCTAACAGATAAGTTTGTTCAAAATAATAGGAATAATGCATATGATTATATATATGTGCTTATATATACACATATATATGTATGATCACTTATATATAATCATATATATGCATGTCACATATATAATCATGTATGATTATATATAAGTGAAATGAATAATACAAGAAACTCTATGGCGGAATTGGGAATATTTTGTTATAAGACACTTGTACTATTTGTGAAGTGGTGGAGTGTTATCTGAAAGTGAACTTGGATTGGTTGTAAATGTGTAGTGCAAATTCTATGGCAACCATTGAAAAAGTAAAAGAAGAAGTATAATAGATATATTAATAAAGAAAATAAATAATATAAAATGCCATTTAAAACCAAAAAAGGCAGAAAAAGTGTGGAAGACAAAAATAGGATGAAAGAACAAGAACAGTAATTAGAAAATGGTAACAGATACGGCCGATATTAATCCAAGTAGTAAATTCATCAAAAATCACTTTAAATATCAATGGTACAAATACATCAATTCAAGAGCCAAGATTTTCAAAGTACATTAGATTAAAAAGCAGGACATGACTGTATGTTGTCTACAAGAAAAACACTTTAAATGTAAAGAGAACTATACATAAAAAGTAAATGAATGGAGAAAGATATATCATAATAACACTAATCAAAAGAAAGTGGGAGTAGCTATATTAATTCCAGGTGGAGCAGATATCAAAGCAAGATAAATTATCAGAGATAAATAGAGGCATTACCTAATAATAAAGTAGTCAATACGGGGAGAAGATGTAACAATCCTTAATATGTATGGGCTGAACAACAGAGTGCCAAAATACATGGGGGTAAAAACCCATAGAATAGCAAGGAGAAATAAATGAATCCACTATTATAGCTGGAGACTTGAATGCCCTTCTATCAAAAATGGATGGGCCTAGCAGGCATAAAATCAGTAAGGATATATTTGAACTCCATGGGACCATCACACAACTGATATAAAGCACATCCATAGACTACTTCATTCAGTGACAGCAGATTACACATTCTTCTCAAACTTATATGAAACATTCAGCAGGATAGACCAAATTCTAAGCCATAAAACAAATCTTAACAAGTTTAAAAGAATAGATACAATGTCTGTTCTTACACCACAATATAATTAGACTAGAAATCAATAATGGAAAGACAGCTGGAAAATTATGAAGTACTTGGAGATTAAATAACACATGGGTAAAAGAAGGAATCTGAAGAGAAATTGGAAAGTATTTTGAACTAAATGAAATTGAATACATGATGTTTTATCCAGCCTGGGCAACACAGGGAGACCCCAGCTACTAAAAAAAAAAAAAAAAAAAAATTAGACAGTCATGGTGGCTTGTGCCTGTGGTCCCAGCTACTTGAAAGGCTGATGCAGGAGGATCACGTGCCCAGGAGGTCGAGGCTAGAGTGAGCCCTGATCATGCTACTGCACTCCAGCCTGGGCAACAAAGTGAGACCCTGTCTCAAAAAAGAAAAAAAAAAAGAAAAAGAAAAAGAAAAGAATAGCAAATAGAATGTATTAAAATTAATAAGCTTCAGTAAAAGCAGTGTTTAGAGGGAAATTCATAGCATTGAATGAATGTATATAAATGAAGAAACATCTAAAATCAATAATCTAAGCTTCTACTTTAGAAAACTAGAAAAGGAAGGGCAAATTAAATCCAAAGTAAGCAGAAGAAAAGAAGTAAAAGTTAGAGAAGATCAAGAAAATTGAAAACAGAAAATCAACAAAATGTTGGCTATTTTTTGAAAAGATCAGTAAAATTGATAAGCCTCTAGCTAGGCTAATTAAGAAAAAAATGACAAAATTGCTAATATTAGAAAAGAAACACAAAACATCACCACAGATTCCACGGTCATTAAAAGGATAATAAGAGAATATACTGAATAACTTTATGCTGACAAATTTTATAACCAAGATGAAATGAACTGTTTTCTTGAAACACACCATGTACCACAACTCAAAGAAGATAAAATAGACAATCTGAATAGGTTTATATCTACTGAAGAAATTGAATCAATAATTAATAACCTTCCCAAACAGAAAGAACCAGGCCCAGATGGGTTCAAAGGTGAATCTTAACAATCATTTAATGAATAAATTACACCAATTATCTACAATCGCTTCCAGAAGAGAGAAGCAGAAAAAATACTTTCTAACTCATAAATACTTTCTAATTCATAAAATGTTCAAGAACAAAAGTGAACTATACTGTTAACTATGGACTTTGAGTGATAATGATGTGTCAATATAGGTTCATCAGTTGTAACAAATTTGCCACCCAGTTGTGGATGTCAATGCTGGTGTGAGGAAGGCCTGTGTGTGTGTTAGGTGGGGAGGAAGTATATGGGAACCCTTTGTACTTTCCATTTAGTTATGCTATGAACCTAAAACTGCTCTTAAAAAAGTTATTAATTAAAAAAACTCACTAGAGCAGCTCAACAGTAGATTTGAGTTGACAAGAAAAAACATAAGTAAATTCGGAAACATATCAATGGAAATGTTTCTTTTTTTAATTATACTTTAAGTTTTAGGGTACATGTGCACAATGTGCAGGTTAGTTACATATGTATACATGTGCCATGTTGGTGTGCTGCACTCAGTAACTCGTCATTTACATTAGGTATATCTCCTAATGCTATCCCTCCCCCCTCCCTCCACCCCACAACAGGCCTCGGTGTGTGATGTTCCCCATCCTGTGTCCATGTGTTCTCATCATTCAATTCTCACCTGTGAGTGAGAACATGCGGTGTTTGGTTTTTTGTCCTTGTGATAGTTTGCTGAGAATGATGGTTTCCAGCTTCATCCATGTCCCTACACAGGACATGAACTCATCATTTTTGATGCCTGCATAGTATTCCATGGTATATATGTGCCACATTTTCTTAATCCAGTCTATCATTGTTGGACATTTGAGTTGGTTCCAAGTCTTTGTTATTGTGAATAGTGCCGCAATAAACATACATGTGCATGTGTCTTTATAGCAGCATGTTTTATAATCCTTTGGGTATATACCCAGTAAATGGATGGCTGGGTCAAACGGTATTTCTAGTTCTAGATCCCTGAGGAATCACCACACTGACTTCCACAATGGTTTAACTAGTTTACAGTCCCACCAACAGTGTAAAAGTGTTCCTATTTCACCACATCCTCTCCAGCACCTGTTGTTTCCTGACTTTTTAATGATTGCCATTCTAACTGGTGTGAGATGGTATCTCATTGTGGTTTTGATTTGCATTTCTCTGATGGCCAGTGATGGTGAGCATTTTTTCATGTGTCTTTTGGCTGCATAAATGTCTTCTTTGGAGAAGTGTCTGTTCATATCCTTAGCCCACTTTTTGATGGGTATTTTTTCTTGTAAATTTGTTTGAGTTCATTGTAGATTCTGGATATTAGCCCTTTGTCAGATGAGTAGATTGCAAAAATTTTCTCCCATTCTGTAGGTTGCCTGTTCACTCTGATGGTAGTTTCCTTTGCTGTGCAGAAGCTCTTTAGTTTAATTAGATCCCATTTGTCAATTTTGGCTTTTGTTGCCATTGCTTTTGGTGTTTTAGACATGAAGTCCCTGCCCATGCCTATGTCCTGAGTGGTATTCCCTAGGTTTTCTTCTAGGGTTTTTATGGTTTTAGGTCTAACATTTAAGTCTTTAATCCATCTTGAATTAATTTTTGTATAAGGTGTAAGGAAGGGATCCAGTTTCAGCTTTCTACATATGGCTAGCCAATTTTTCCCAGCACCATTTATTAAATAGGGGATCGTTTCCCCATTTCTTGTTTTTGTCAGGTTTGTCAAAGATCAGATGGTTGTAGATATGCGACATTATTTCTGAGAGTTCTGTTCTGTTCCATTGGTCTATATCTCTGTTTTGGTACCAGTACCAGGCTGTTTTGGTTACTGTAGCCTTGTAGTGTAGTTTGAAATCAGGTAGCGTGATGCCTCCAGCTTTGTTCTTTTGGTTTAGGATTGACTCAGCAATGCAGGCTCTTTTTTGGTTCCATATGAACTTTAAAGCAGTTTTTTCCAATTCTGTGAAATAAGTCATTGGTAGCTTGATGGGGATGGCATTGAATCTATAAATTACCTTGGGCAGTATGGCCATTTTCAAGATATTGATTCTTCCTACCCATGAGCGTGAAATGTTCTTCCATTTGTTTGTATCCTCTTTTATTTCATTGAGCAGTGATTAGTAGTTCTCCTTGAAAAGGTCCTTCACATCCCTTGTAAGTTGGATTCCTAGGTATTTTATTCTCTTTGAAGCAATTGTGAAAGGGAGTTCACTCATGATTTGGCTCTCTGTTTATCTGTTATCAGCGTATAAGAATGCTTGTGATTTTTGTACATTGATTTTGTATCCTGAGACTTTGCTGAAGTTCCTTATCAGCTTAAGGAGATTTTGGGCTGAGACGATGGGGTTTTCTAGATATACAATCATGTCATCTGCAAACAGAGACAATCTGACTTCCTCTTTTCCTAATTGAATACTCTTTATTTCCTTCTCCTGCCTAATTGCCCTGGCCAGAACTTCCAACACTATGTTGAATAGGAGTGGTGAGAGAGGGCATCCCTGTCTTGTGCCAGTTTTCAAAGGAAATGCTTCCAGTTTTTGACTATTCAGTATGATATTGGCTGTGGGTTTGTCATAGATATCTCTTATTATTTTGAGATATGTCCCATCAATATCTAATTTATTGAGAGTTTTCAGCATGAAGGGTTGTTGAATTTTGTCGAAGGCCTTTCCTGCATCTATTTAGATTATCAATGGAAATGTTTCTAAGGCAAGACTGCTAAAAACAAATTCAGTCTTTTGTTTATTTGTGATTCTCTTTATTTCCCTTTTAATTTTAAAGGATTGTTTTTCTGGATCCAAAACTCTTCATCATCAGTTCTTTTCTTTCAGCATTTTAGATATGTTATTCCAATTGCCTGTGGCCATGATTGTTTCTAATTATAAGTCAGATGTTAAACTTATGTAGTTACCTTCTCTGTGACAAGTTGATTTCCTCTTGCTATTTCTAAGATTTTATCTTTGCCTTTCGCTTTTGAGCATTTGAATACTACATCTGTAGCTGTGGGTCACTTTGTGTTTATCCTGCTTAAAATTTGTTGAGCTTTTCAAGTGTGTAAATGAATGTTTTTCATCAGGTTTTGGAAGTTTGGGCCTTTATATTTTCAAATAATTTTTCTACCCATTTCCTTTGTTATTTCTCTGTACTTCCATTATACATATATTGGCATACATAATGTTGTCCCACAGGTTTCTGAAAATCTATTCATTTTTCTTTAAAAATGAATGCAAATATAAACCTAAGAGAGCTGGAGCGGCTATACTGATATTAGACAAAGTAGAATTTAGGACAAAAAAGTCTTCCTAAAGACAAAGTACATTTATAATACCAATTCATCAGAGACAGAAAATAATTATTATTAATAGTAATACTAGATAATAGGTATTCAATAAATATTTGTTAGATTGAAGTTTGTCAGACCTAGATCTTTCAAGCTGGGCAAAATCCTAGGGGCATTATGAACCACCTCTAATACCCCACAGAGTTCTACGAATATTAGATAAGTTAATATATGATCCGTCTCTGAACACTCCTCCTATCTACATTGCCAGTTCAAGTTATAGGCTCCAAATACAATCAGAATGAAAGAGAATGGATTTTTTGAATGGTATATTTATATAATCAATTTGCCAACATTATCAGCTTCAATAAACTACTAGTAGTATGTTAAACATTGTATTAAGGCTGGAAAATTATTTTTGAACCAGAAATAAATAAGCTTAGGTAAGTGAATGGTAGCTAAAAATTACCTGCTGGTAGCAAAGCTGTAAATATAATTACTAAAAATGTCCTTCTGAAAAGATGTATGCACCCCTCAGTTGTCCATCTCAACTGGCTTTTAATCTCATAACCAGAAAGAAGTATAGTAAGTGTTAAGGGCGTTAATAAAGTTTACTTCACACTGATGTTTAATGAGTTTGCCAAAATTCCCAAGCATAATTTTTAAGTATAAAATAAATTAAATATTATATATTTGTATAAATATATAAGTAAAGTATTATATATAAATATAAATTAAAATTGAGATGTAGACATTTCCAGCAGAAATAAAGTGAGAAGGTGATAGCATTATTTCTTACTAAAAATTGGTAATAACAGAGCTGGTATATCTTTATTATATTCATTATTGTCATGATACTTTTCCAGATATCTAGACTTACAAAAGAAGGTGAATAAAATGTGGTTTCTACTTCAAGAGTATATATTTAGTTGTAAAGGCTCTTGAAGGTGGTTTGTCAATTTTCTTTGAAATCAAGGGGGTTATAAAGATTCAGAGGTAGTGTGCTTGTGCGGATTTTCTCCCTTGTCATCACAAGGAATAAAAGAAGCATCCCCCTTGTTTGAGTTAGAAATCAAACCTTACCAAGGACTGTTTCACCCAATTGCTGTTTTGGAATTTGGTCATCTTAAAACCAAGAGAGAAAATTCATTTTACACTCACAAGAACCCATTTCTTCTTACGTCTAGCTCCAAGAAAAATTTTTTCTCAATGTTGCTAAGTATTCCTGGTATTGTCATCAGCAAAATCTGCTCATATGAACAGGATTTTAGGGTAAAAAAATAAAGAATGCTTTACACCTCTTGTGTGTTAAAGGTAATGATGGGTATCTGGATGAGAGTTAGTGGTAAAGACCTTCAGGCTACGTAAAACCATTAATCAATAGAACAGGAATATTCCCTGGCTAATTTATCTGACTGCTTTAAACATAGGACTAAAAAATAGGAAGTGCTCAGCATAAGGGAAATTGCCTTGGCAACGTGGCATATATTCTTTTGGAGAGATTTGTAGAAAGACTCTTAAATGTAACCACTACTGCCTGATATCTTTGCAGAATGCCCACAGCTTTCAGCTTTTCCCAAAATCAAATAGGATACAATTATTGCTGCTGGTTTCCAGTCAACATTCAAATCCATTTAAAAGCAGATTCCTATAAAGTTGCCTCTATCCAAATATGCAAAGTGGTCTTATGAAAAATAACATTTACGACCCAAGATCCAGTTACTAGTTTTAGCAACCTTGAGGGAGCCACTTAGGCTTCAAAATATAGTTATACGCTTTAGGTGTATATGTTTTTATAGGGATATATGCAAAGAAAAGCATTTGAATGCTCAATATGCTTGTCCATCTAAAAATCTGAATTTTAGGAAACTAACAACTTGGAATTTATTTTTAACCTCTCAGTTACAGTCACATCTTTAAGTAATAACCATTCGTTTTCATGATTGCATCTCCAGATGCTCTCACATATATTATCTTACTATGAAGTAAGAATGATTTTATCTCCACTTTAAATATGAAGAAACTGAGGCTTAGAGAGGTTAAACACATTGACCAAGTTCAGCTAATAAATGTATGGAGTTGAGCAAGCATTCTTGTTTTTTAACTCCTGGTTCCAGACTCTTTTAGAATCTTTGGGAACTTCAATGAATTTTCCCAAGATTGCAAGAAAATTTCTTCTCACTGAGCTAATATTGGAGTGAAAAATAAAGACTTATTCCTTATAAAAACTGGCTTCAGAATTGCAAACCCAAAGCCACAGCTCTCCCTAAATATTCTATTTTGCTCCTCCCACTTCTTCAACGGGAATGCTTTGGCAAAGACATGCTTATTCTTTTGCCAGATTGTCCTTAAAGAAGCATCCACTAAGCAAAAAGCCTGGACTCAGTGATTATTTATTTAAAAAAAAAGGGGGACAGTCTGTAGCAAGGCTTGCCTGAGTATACCCTCAATAATCACCCAGAGCCTTCTTTTTGAAAACCCTTTGAAGTGTCACTGATTTCTCTGTTTCACTAGCAGAAGTTTCACCAAAGAGTAGTAAGCTGTGCAATGAAGCCCATTAACTAATAAAATTTCCTTATTTGTTTATTTATTCATCTCTTCAAATATGTTTTGGTCTACCAGGTTCTGGAAATATTGAACACTGTAGGTTCAAAGATGGTCAGTTCTAATTTTAGGACAATGGATGGATGGTTGATGCTAATGTCTTACTGCTTAAGCAGCTTTCAAGAATCTTGGGTAAATAACGAAATGAAGTCAGAAATCAACAAGACATACACGCAGCCAACAAACATATGAATAAAAAGCTCAACATCACTGATCATTAGAGAAATGCAAGTCAAAACCACAGTGAGATACCATCTCACACCTGTCAGAATGACTATTATTAAAAAGTGAAAACACAACAGATGCTGGCAATGTTGTGGAGAAAAAGGTACACTTTTACACTATTGGTGGGAGTGTAAATTAGTTCAATCACTGTGAATGTGTGATGAGCCCTCAAAGACCTAGAGGCAGAAATACCATTTGGCCCAGCAATCCAATTACTGGGTATATACCCAAGGAATATAAATCATTCTATTATAAAGATACATGCACGTGTGTGTTCACTACAACACTATTTACAATAGCAAAGATAAGCAAACAGCCTAAATTCCCACCAGTGATAGACTGGATAAAGACAATGTGGCACATATACACCATGGAATACTATGGAGCCATAAAAAGGAAAGAGATCATGTTCTTTACAGGGACATGGATGAAGTTGGAAGCCATTATTCTCAACAAACTAATGCAGGGACAGAAAACCAAATACTACATGTTCTTATTTATAAGTGGGAGGTGAATGGTAAGAACACATGGACACATCATGGTGAAACAGCACACACTGGGGCTTGTCAGAGAGGCCTATGGGGGGAAGGAGGGCATCAGGAAGAATAGCTAATGGACACTAGGCTTAATACCTAGGTGATGGGATGATCTGTGCAACAAACCACCATGGAACACATTTCCCTATGTAACAACCCTGCACATCCTGCACATGTAACCCAGAACTTAAAAATTAAAGGAAAAAAAAAAAAGCTTGGAGACTAGTGTGAAGGACAAACAGCACAGTAAGGTAAGTGTCAAGATAGAAAGATGGTAGTATGGGAGTCCACAGAAGACGCATATAGCCCTGTTTGACTTAAAGGAAGTAGCCACATAAAGGTCTTGCACAAGTGATAACACTTAGTCTAGAAAGTTAAGTAGTCAAAAAAAAAAAAAAAAGTGAATTGGAGAGAGAGTAACTATACTCCAGAAGTTTATTTAGAATTCCAGGTAAGTGGCTCAGCATACATAAAGACAGAAAGAAAAAGATATAAGCATCAAATGCACTCCTTGTACTACAAGGACTTTACTATGACTAGAAAAGGTTACAAAGTTTAAATTTTGTATTTTCCAAATTGCATCCGATTTCATGAACCTCAAGGTTACAAAGTTGGATTTGGAACCAGAAAGCAAGTGAAAACACACATTGCTGGGTCTTTTTCCCCATCTAGAATTGTTAGTGATGATGCCATGTGTTGAAAAGTCAAATCAAAGAAGCATAATTCTTGGAACTTCTTATTATATAAGTCATGTTGCATACATAAGTTTGCTAAAGTTATTCAGAGTTGTACAATTTTCAGACATTTTAATGTTTTGAGAACATGAAAATTCCTTCTTCAGAAAATTGGCTAATATATACATTCAATGGAAATAGCAACTGCCTGGGCTGCTTCTGGAGGCCCACAGGCATTTCCTGTTAGGAGATGCACAATCTGCAATGTTCTGGAGCTAAAAGGAAAGGGTAGTTAAGTGACCTTTTGGCCAACATTTCCTTCCAATCAAAATTACTTCCTTCCTCTTCTCTCACTCCCTTGTCAATTGGTAAGTTTCTCTCAAGATTTCAGAAAAATAGGACCAGCTATCCTAAAAATCTAGTTGGATATACTAGTTTATTGATAAAGAGAAAAAATGAATGCTGGTCAATTAGTATTGCACACATCAAAATAAACACGTTCATTAAGTATGTACTGACCAAACTTTGATATTACTTTAAGGGAAGAATAAAGAACATCAGTTCAAAAAAATGGATAAGAAGTTAAAACTTTGTTCATTTAAACTGCAGTTTGGTTTGTGGTGTAGGAATCTGAAGACCTGGATCCTAGCCTTGACTCTACTGCCTACCAAATGTGCAATCTGGAGAAAGTCAGATTTTTTTATGTGGATTTCAGTTTCTCAATTTCTATATTCAGGTAACTGAGTTTTGATCTCCACTTTTTTTTAATGTGTAAAACATTTATATCAGAAATTTTAATTTTAAGACCAAAGGGAAATTATTGTTCATGTGACTTTGCAAGATATGACTACACATAGAATTATTTAAATGGACTATCTTAGTCTTTCCTTCCTGAGTCTACTGTATATGATTTTAACTGGCAATCAGAAAGAAAAATAATTTGTATATAGCTGCTTTTTAAAAGGAAAGAATGCCAGATTTGTGGACAAGATGACTTTTATTACTCTTTCAAAAACTACATTAGAAACTGCAGGAGAACATTATTTCATTTGTTAAAGAAACCTCGCCCAAACTTCCTCAAAGTTAAAAGAACACATACGTGGGAACTAGAAAAGCCTGGTTTGCAAATGAACTAATACAAATATCCAAAGTTAGAACTTTCTGAAATACCTTATCACACCATTTATGACACTTTCTTAAAGAAAAGTCTTAGCTGGAAAAAGCAGCTTACATTAAATAATTGTTTCAGGGATCCTGAAACAGATGGCAATTAACAGTTAATAAATAATCATTGACAACTGCATACAGTCTGTTACGCAAAGCCACAAAGTGGGTAGAGAAAGTGGAGTGGTAGGGAGAACTGTGGACATTTAGTTAAGCTTAACACTCTGGCAAACAACTGAAGAACAAACTGTAATTTGTGTATAGAACCTTCTGTTAAATCTGCTGCTGAAACTTAAAAAAAAAAAAATGCTGAGCACAGAGTAACATTTTGGAATTTCCCCTGGCTACTCTCATCAACCAGCCCCATTTGTTATAAAAGTGGGTCATTCTAATAGCACTATACAGATTTGATAGAACATAAATGAAAATTTTAAAGGACACATTAATCCAAAGAATTCCATTAAGATACTACTGCTGCACACAGGACAAGTAAGAAAACTAATGTGATACAGAAGATAAGGAAAAGAGGACAAATATTCTCCACCCCAAGGTAAAAAATAAGGTAGATTATAAGGAGAAAATACTTTTAGTAAGCAGGGGTGGGTGAGTATATGACAGTTTCCTTCTAGATAACTTTTGACAGTTGACCTCCACATAATGGTAAGATAATTTGGGGTTTGCTAAGTAACAGCGACATCTAAAACATGATCTGAGTAAAGTTAACAGCATCTAATATCTGTTCTTTTAGAAAACTACATGCATTTAAAGAATATATGGGCCTTTTTATAATGAGATATTTTATTTTTTGATCAGAAGAGATTGGCAAAGAAAGGCCGGGCGCGGTGGCTCACGCCTGTAATCCCAACATTTTGGGAGTCTGAGGCAGGCGGATCATGAGGTCAAGAGATCGAGACAATACTGGCTAACATGGTGAAACCCCGTCTCTACTAAAAATACAAAAAGTTAGCTGGGCATGGTGGCACGCGCCTGTAGTCCCAGCTACTCGGGAGGCTGAGGCAGGAGAATCTCTTGAACCCAGGAGGTGGAGGTTGCAGTGAGCCAAGATCGCACCACTGCACTACAGCCTGGGCAACAGGGCGAGACTCCATCTCAAAAAAAAAAAAAAAAAAGAAAGAAATTGGGAAGTAAGGCAATTTAAATCAAATGTTTCTTATGAATTAAACTATATTGACATCTCAGAGGACTGCGAATGTAAACACTCCTAATCATGATGAATACAATACACATTCCTCTTTAGGTAATGCCAACTCTTTAGAAATTGTTTGGGGAAAGAAAGAAATATTCCCACACGAAATCATAATAAATTCTATATTGGAAACTACTCCATTGAAATGCATGCTTTAAAATTAAAAAAAATTAGAGAATTTTATATTCATGGAATAGTGATTTTTATATCTGCTGAAGTGGCTAACTGCATGTAGTTCATAGGTCAGTTAATCAATTAGAATTTATTGAGCACCTAAGGTCTTGGACAGTGGTACTGGGATATCTATATGACAACATTATTAATGGAATCCTAGACAGTCATTGTTGAATAATAATAAATTAGGACTACATCCCTGGCCCCGAACTCTGGCAGGAGCTTAGGAAGGGAACATTCACTACAATCATGGATCTAAACAATGATTCAGGGAGGCCAATTTTAAGGGAAAACAACCCAGACACATCACCTGGTGGTAGACTGGACCTGAGATTCGAAGATATTAAACTAACACATAAGCAGGACAGAGAGAAGATGCCTGGATGGGAAGTGTATGGTGATAATTAAAACAGGAACTCTGGACCCGACAGTAAGGGTTAAATGAGTCAAGATGGGAAAAGAGTGCTTAGAAGAATGGCTGGCATATAATAAATAATGGAGAAGTGTTCATTGTTATTATACAGTAAACCATCCATCCTTAGAGCACAGCGAATGCAACTAATTCTGTCTTCTATGGAATACTTCAAAATTATTCTCCACTTTTGATTAAACCTCATATTTGATTTTATTATAATTTTACCTAAGAAACATCACAGTTTGTTCTGGGTCCTATGCTGTACAGGGAATAGCCTATAGTCTTGTACAGGTCAAATTAAACTATCCTAACCAGTTTAGCTGAAATTATGGTCAAAACGACAGTAATGTAGATGTTTCATAAGAAATATTATCCTTTGTTCCACTGTGTCCCTATTGAAGCTTGTACAACTTTTGTATTTTTTATGATAGCACTCATCCAATTACTCTACCTTTGGGCAAGGGGTGTTGTTTCACTTCCTCAAGATAAGAATCCTACATTACCACAGAATCATCAACACATAGAGGACTGCTGGTGTACAGAACATGCTCAGGAAATATTTGCTGAGTGGATTAATGGCCAAAGGACCACAGACTCAAAGACGGAAGAACCAGAGACAATATAATTCTTCATCCTATTTCACATGCAAGGAAACAAACTAACATAGGGTTGAAGCCAACTTAATCTGGATGGGGAATCAGCCTTTCGATGATCATAATTAGGGTAATGCTTGTCTTCCTCCCACACTCTATCCTTTCTTTTTTCCCTTCTCTCACTCTCTATGTCCTTTTGTGACCAGAATTGGTGGGTTCTTGGTCTTGCTGACTTCAAGAATGAAGCTGTGGACCCTTGTGGTCAGTGTTACAGTTCTTAAACATGGTGCCTCTGGAGTTTGTTCCTTCAGGTGTTCAGATGTGCCCAGTTTCTTTCTTCTGGAGGGTTCATGGTCTTGCTGGCCTCAGGAGTGAAGCTGCAGACCTTCATGGTGAGTGTTACAGATCATAAACATGGCGCAGACCCAAAGAGTGAGCAGCAGGAAGATTTATTACCAAGAGCGAAATAACAAAACCTCCACACCATGGAAGAGGACCCCAGCAGCTTGCGCTGCTAGCTTGGGCAATCTGCTTTTATTCCCTTATCTGGCCCACCCACATCCTGCTGATTGGTCCATTTTACAGAGCGCTGATTGGTCCATTTTACAGAGAGCTGATTTGTCCATTTTGACAGGGTGCTGATTGGTGCGTTTACAATCCCTGAGCTAGACACAGAGTGCTGATTGCTGTATTTACAAACCTTTAGCTAGACATAAAAGTTCTCCAAGTCCCCACCTGACTCAGGAGCCCAGCTGGTTTTGCCTAGTGTATCTGGCACCTAGTGGATCCCACGCTGGGGCCGCAGGCAGAGCTGCCTGCCAGTCGCACACCGTGTGCCCGCACTCCTCAGCCCTTGGGCAGTTGATGGGACTGGGCCTCTCACTGCCTGGGGCTGGTGGTGCTGGCCATCTGCTCCGAGTGCTGGGCCTGCCGAGCCCGCGCCCACCCAGAACTTGCGCTGGCCGCACGCAGCCTCGGTTCTCACTCACGCCTCTCCCTCCACACCTCCCTGCAAGCAGAGGGAGCTGGCTCCTGCCTCAGCCAGCCCAGAGAGGGGCTCCCACAGTGCAATGGCGGACTGAAGGGCTCCTCAAGCCTGGCCAGAGTGGATCCATGGCCTGAGGTACTGAGAGCAAGTGAGGGCTGCTAGCACGCTGTCACCTCTCACTTTCCCTCTACTCTTCATTTTTTTTTTAATTTTTTTTTTTTTTTGAGATGGAGTCCTGCTTTGTCGCCAGGCTGGAGTGCAGTGGCGCGATCTCAGCTCACTGCAATCGCCGACTCCCAGGTTCAAGCAATTCCCCTGCCTCAGCCTCCCGAGTAGCTGGGACTACAGGCACATGCCACCATGTCCAGCTAATTTTTTTTATTCTAGTAGAGACGGGGTTTCACCTATGTTGGCCAGGATGGTCTCAATCTCTTGACCTCGTGATCCACCTGCCTCCGCCTCCCAAAGAGGTGAGATTACAGGCGTAAGACACCGTGCCCAGCCTTGCCTCTAGTCTTCTCCGCCTACCCAATATTTCTCTGCCTCTCCTTTGGAATTGAGTCTTTCTGAAAGGGAGGTGCTGTGCACAAAGAGGTCCTATAGTTACACAATGCTGGGCTCAAACTCTAACCTTGCCACTTATATTAGTTCCTCAACAATTCTAAACCTCAGTGCCCTCATCTAGAAAATTGGGATAAAAATCCATACCATGTAATTATGACAATTCTTGATAAATACGTGTTTGTGTATATGTCACTTCCTCACGAAACTTCTGCAGCAACCTCCCCAGTGTAAGCCAGGTTCTTCTGTTATATGGTCTTATGATGCCCTCCACTTTTCCTTGCAGCTTTTAACATAATTATAATAAATTATGTGTGTGTTTGTTTATTTCATGTTGGTTTCTTCCATTAGATTATTAAGCTCCATAAATGCAAGGATCATGCCTGCTATATTTGCATTTATAATTCTAGGACATAGAACTCCTGACACAATTGGACAAACAATGAATACATGTTGGATGAGGAAATAAAGAAAACAAGTGCTTAACATAAAACCAACACCAAAATAAAATTATTTGTATGTAGATCATTATTAAATCAATGAAATCAGGGAAAAGTTATAGAAGCCATCAAATATTTATTTCCAGTAATTTTTAAAAAATTTAACCCCAATTTCAAGAAAGACTTCATTCTTTTGAGTGCTTTTTTAAATTTTTAGTCCAGCATTAAATAAGTGTCGAGTTACTTTTATATCTCATCTGGAAGATAATTGTCATAAAACATGGTCCCATTTGCTATCTGACTCAAGAGACAAGAAACAACTTACAATCAATGTCACAGGAACTCAAGAGACAGAAAAGATTGAACTGGACTACCATAGATGGATATAGGGGTAAGAGAAAAAGAAATCAGGACATTCTAGGCAAGGAGAATAGTGCGAGAAAGAGTTGAGTGGCCAAAACAACTCTCAAAGAGAAGGAAGGACAATTATAAAGCCAGTTTGTACTGTAAAAAGAAAAAATACTACTGAGGAATAATGGAGTATACTCCAGGGAATGAGATGCAGAGTATTATTTCCTAGTCAGTTTTCAGAAATAAAATTTTCTCCTGCTGCTAACAGGAAACCTGAAGAATTTTAAATAATTTAACTAACTGGTATTTTAGGAAGATTGACTTTCAGTATATGTGCCAGTATAATTTACCTTAAATTAAAAGAATGTAGTTATTTCTGTAATTTACATTTATTTATGTTTATAGAGTGTTTCCTAAAGAAACAAAGTTAGAAATTAAAATAATGATGGACGGGTGCAGTGGCTCACACCTGTAATCCCAGCACTTTGGGAGGTCGAGGCGGGTGGATCATTTGAAGTCAGGAGTTGAGATCAGCCTGGTCAACAAGGCGAAACCCCGTCTCTACTAAAATTACAAAAATTAGCAGGGCATGGTGGCCCACGCCTGTAATCCCAGCTACAAGGGAGGCTGAGGCAAGAGAAGTGCTTGAACCCAGGAGGCAGAGTTTGCAGTGAGCCGAGATTGCCCCACTGCACTTCAGCCTGGGCAACAGAGTGCGACTCTTTCTCAAAAAAAAAAAAAAAGAAAAAAACAACGAAAGAAAGAAATTGAAATAATGATCATTCCAATATATTTTTTAAATAGAAGGCTTTGAACCATATGTTTAGTATTTTTATACTAAGCTATAACCCAAGGTATATTAAATATACAGGAGAAGTGAAGGTTGATTTCCAAATTATCTCTAGGTCCACATACCTAATATATTCATTTCCTTTGAATGGGTCCCTAATGACTCTTACATTATGCCATTTTTCAAAAGGAAGGCTCTATGATGTGTGAGGCGATCTATATATATAATCAAAACATAAAACAGAAATCATTCATGCATAAAATGATGATAGCATAGTTAAAACTCAATGAATTCGTATTGCCATTTTTAAAATTTGTTGTCCGGAAGTTAAGGATCTTCTATAATTCAATCCAGGACCAGGACAATGGAAAGAATGACATCATGATTCCCATGCCACCGAGGGAAAAGAATCAAATACAGATCACTAAAAAAACCTCCAAAGGGTCAAGACACAATTAAAATTTTTAAAAAGGAAGGTGCCTAAGCAGAAGGTATTTTAATACTATTAGGCTTAAAAATGATGTTTAGGAATTTTAATAAAATGTTTCATATGAAAGGGAAAACAATCTAAATGTTGACAACAAAGCATGGCACATTAGTGACTAAAAAAAATTCTAAAGCTAAATTATGTCCCAGATATTCACTCAATTAAGTAACTAGATACACAGCTAATCTTAACACATACTGTGAGCCAAATAATTCTGGTCACGTTTTATAGGTCAGCCTAGAGTTTCCGAGATATTTTCACCAAAATACTTCTCAGGGGCTACAGAATAATTACATATGGGGATGTAGGATTTAGAGGGATGGCTTCCGCGGCCCCACCCCAAATTTATTATCATTTCATACTTCATCTTTAAAAAGTATTTTTTAAAATATGTACTATTAAGATACTTTCTCTCAAAACTCCACATAATGATCTAGGAAAGTCAGCCATACTTTTCCTGGGTTTGTGTACCTTCTTGGACAACTTCTGTATAAATACAGGTATAGATATTTTGCCTTGAAAACTAATTTAAGCTTCACAGCCACTCTATGAAGTAAATACTATTACCCCCATTTTACAGATGAGAATATGACCAGCCCAAGGTCACACAGCTATTAATACTAAGAGGTAGAGAATGTATATTAATCCGTGTTTTTCAGAAACCAAAGCCCTTGATGCTCTTTCTATAATACCATAATGCTTTCACCACAAAATATAGGAGTAACAAAGTTAGAGCTTATACTTATTGGAATTTTGTTTCTTATAGTAATTCTCAAAAGAAGCAATAGCTTTAGGGAAGTATATTTTATAAAAGGAAAATCAATTTTTCTTAATTTTATTTTAAAAAATTGAAAAATACTAAATGGCCTCTAGCTGAAAGTTTATTTTCGTTGTGGGGAAGCACAAGGAAATAAATACTATTACAATGTTATATTTACCAGGTAATGTAATGTCAAAATACCAAAATAAAATTTATACTTTGTAAGTAAATTGCATGTATTCTTAAGAAAAAATATAAAACCATGACAATTATCTACAATTAGTCAAATAAATGGTATACCTGAATATAAGTAAAATAAAAATTATAAAGTAGAGTGCTAACCCTTTATCACTATCGGGGAGACAAGGACTTAGAGAGGGAAGTCAAATAGAAAAATTCTGCCTGTGATTTAGAATGTAAAGAAACATAGATAGTTGACTTTGCACTCATGGTAACACCAAGAAAATCTATAGAGTATAAAAGACATATACATTTTGTAGGACTACTGATATGTAGTGAGTTACAGCAGCTTTCAGGGGCAAATGGTGCAGGTGCAGGGAACAGAAAAGGAGATCTGCCAATGATCAAGAAACTTACATTGTTAAAAAATGGTCAACAGAGCTATGGGTAACGGTAGGATCAGCCAGGAAAGACGGGTTTGAAAAATTCTCAAGTGCAGTATTATTTGCTCGTCATAAAAAGTCTTCCTACCTTATTCTTTCCCAAGTTTACTGAGAAAAGAGAAGTGAAGACAGGCTTGAAAAGCAACAAAGAATGTATATATTCTCAAGAGAGTATGTATTTCTAAGAGTGCTAGAAAGCTTTGAATCTAGGCTCACAAACTAGTCAAAAAGACAATTTCCTAGGCAGCTACTACAGTGAGATTGAAGTTGACATAAACAAAAGTGAACATAATCTGCTTAAAGTTGAGGCTCAGTCACACATTCACTCGATATTAATAATTTCTGAATTATTACTGCCTCCCTTTAGTTACCAAATGTAGGGCAGAGCTCTCACTCTCTGGGAAAAACGTTTTCCTATAAAACATGTCTAGTATAATAAAATACAATACATGCAAAAAAGCAAGAAAATAGGATCCAAAAGAAACCAATCCATAGATCACCAAAATAGTGGAACAAGTAGATAAAGATTTTTGAAGTAACTAATACAAATATGTTCAAAATTTACATAATAATAAAGAAAAAAATGGAAGAACAAATAGGAATCTTGGCAGTAAACTGAAAATAATTTTAAAAAGAACAAAATAGAAATTGTAGATATGAAAAATACATTAAATTATCAATACACTGAAAGGGTTCAAAAAAAGAATGAATGAATCACCAAAGAAGGGTTTACTCAGTTGGAATATAGGTCAATAGAAATTATTCAGGATAAAATCTGAGAGAAAAAATACTGAAAAATAAACCTACAGTGTTAGTTATCTATTTGACAATATCAAGTGGTCTAACATTCATGCAGTTGGAGTCTCAGAAAAGAAAAAGTGGTAAAGACAAAAATATCTGAGAAGTTATTTTTCTAAAACTTTCCAAGTTTGATGAAAAAAACCACAGTTCTAAGAAGTCCAATGAATTACAAAGAGGATAAATATATGGAAAAGTATGCCCAGAAATATTCTAGTCAAAATATTATAAATTTTAAAAAAGAAAGCAAATCCCAAGACTACTAAGGAATAAAAAGATATGTCACATACAAAGGTACCATTATAAAAGTGACTGAAAACTTCTTAGAAAAAATAATGCACAAGACAAAGCAGTGATGTCTTCGGAGTACTCAAAGGGAAAGAAAAATTAGTCAAATTAGTATTCAATATGAGTAAGAATATTATTTAAAAATGTAGTCAATAGGTAATTTTCCAATAGATCATATCAGAGAGTGTTAATTGCCAGCATGTCTGCACCAAATAAAACACTGAAGGAACATTTCAGGGGAAAGAAAAATAGTAACAGTTGGAATTTCAGATTTACAGAAAAATTTTAAAAGTCACATAAAAATTAGTCACCCGACTAATTTTTGTATTTTTAGTAGAGACTAGGTTTCACTATGTAAATATCCAAGACTTTTTAGTAGAGACTAAGTTTCACTGTGTAAATATCCAAGACTTTTGATAATGCTTCCCAATTTCATTGAAAGATGTTTAATTTTATAAATTGCTTTGGGCAGTATGGCCATTTTCACGATATTGATTCTTCCTATCCATGAGCATGGAATGTTTTTTTCCATTTGTTTGTGTCCTCTCTGATTTCTTTGAGCAGTGGTTTGTAGTTCTCCTTGAAGAGGTCCTTCACTTCCCTTGTTAGCTGTATTCCTAGGTATTTTATTCTTTTTATAGCAATTGTGAATGGGAGTTCATTCATGATTTGGCTCTCTGCCTGCCTGTTGTTGGTTTAAAGGAATGCTAGTGAATTTTGCACATTGATTCGGTATCCTGAGACTTTGGTGAAGTTGCTTATCAGCTTAAGAAGCTTTAGGACTGAGACAATAGGGTTTTCTAGACATAGGTTCACTTTTTTTGCAAACAAAACGGTTTGACTTCCTCTCTTTCTACTTGAATACCTTTTATTTCTTTCTCTTGCTTGATTTCCCTGGCCAGAACTTCTAATACCATGTTGAATAGAAGAGATGAGAGAGGGCATCCTTGTCTTGTGCCTGTTTTCAATAGGAATGCTTCCAGCTTTTGCCCATTCAGTATGATATTGGTTGTGGGTTTGTCATATACGGCTCTTATTATTTTGAGGTATGTTCCTTCAATACCTAGTTTATTGAGAGTTTTTAACATGTAGGGATGTTGAATTTTATCAAACACCTTTTCCACCTCTATTGTGATAGTCATGTGGTTTTTGTCTTTAGTTCTGTTTATGTGATGAATCACATTTATTGGTTTGTGTATGTTGAACCAATCTTGTATCACAGGGATGAAGCCGATTTGACTGTAATAGATAAGCTTTTGAATGTGCTGCTGGATTTGGTTTGCTAGTACTTTATTGAGGTTTTTGCATCAATGTTCATAAAGCATCTTGCCCTGATATTTTTCTTTTTTGTTGTTGTATCTCTGCCACATCTTGGTATCAGGATGATGCTGGCCTCATGGAATGAGTTAGGGAGGAGCCCCTCCTTTTCAGTTTTTTGGAACAGTTTCAGTAGAAATCGTATCAGCTCTTCCTTGTACCTCTGGTAGAATTTAGCTGTTTATATGTCTTGTGCTGGGCTTGTTTTTTTATTGATAGGCTATTTATTACTGCCTCAATTACAGAACGCATTATTGGTCTATTCAGGGATACAATTTCTTCCTGGTTCATTCTTGAAAGGGTGTATGTGTCCAAGAATGTACCAATTTTTTCTAGATTTTCTAGTTTATGTGCATAGAGATTTAATGCTATTCCCATTAAGCTACCATTGACATTCTTCACAGAGTTAGAAGAAACTATTTTCTTTTTTTTTTTTTTTTTTTTTTTTTTTTGAGATGGAGTCTCGCTCTGTCATCCAGGCATAGTGTTACGGTGGGGTTTTGGCTCACTGCAACCTCCACCTCCCAAGTTCAAGTGATTCTCTTGCCTCAGCCTCCTGAGTAGCTGGGACTACAGGTGCATGCCACCACACCTGACTAATTTTTGTATTTTTAGTAGAGACTAGGTTTCACTATGTTGGCCAGGCTGGTCTCGAACTCCTGACTTCATGATCTGCCTGCCTCGGCCTCCCAAAGTGCTGCGATTACAGGCAGGAGCCACCATGCCCAGCCTATTTTAAAATTTATATGGAACCAAAAAGACCCCAAATAGCCAAGACAATCCAAGCAGAAAGAACAAAACTGGAGGCATCACACTATCCAACTTCAAACTCTCCTACAAGCCTGCAGTAACCAAAAGAGGATAGGACTGGTACAAGGACAGACACATAGACCAATGGAACAGCATAGAGAATCCAGATATGAGATTTCACACCTACAACCATCTGATCTTTGACAAACCTGATGAAAATAAGCAATAAGGAAAGGATCCTCTATTTAATACATGGTTCTGGGAGAATTGGCTAGCCATATGCAGAAAACTGAAACTGGACCCCTTCCTTAAACCTTATACAAAAATTAACCCAAGATGGATTAAAGACTTAAATGTAAAACCCAAAACTATAAAAACCCTAGAAGAAAGTCTAGGCAATATCATTCAGGACATAGGCACAGGCAAAGATTTCCTAACGAAGACACCAAAAGCAACTGAAACAAAAGCAAAAATTGACAAATAGGATATAATTAAAGTAAAGACCTCTGCACTGCAAAAGAAACTATCATCAAAGTGAACAGACAACGTATAAAATGGGAGAATATTTTTGCAATCTATTCATATGACAAAAGTGTAACATCCAGCATCTACATGGAACTCAAACATTACACACACACACACACACAAATTAAAAAGTGAGCAAAGTACAAGAACAGACACTTCTCAAAAGAAGACATCACGTGGCCAACGAACACATGAAAGGAAAACTCAACATTGCCAATTATTAGAGAAGTGCAAATCAAAACCACAATGAGATACCATCTCACGCCAGTCAGAATGGCTATTATTTAAAAGTCAAAAAACAACAGTTTCTCACAAGGTTATGGAGAAAAAGGAATGCTTTTACACTGTTGGTGGGAGTGTAAATTAGTTCAACTGTTGTGGAAGACACTGTGGTGAATCCTCAAAGACCTAGAGGCAAAAATACCATTTGACCCAACAATCCTATTACTAGGTATACACCAAAAGAAATATAAAAAATTCTATTATAAAATCACATGCACATGTATGTTCAGTGCAGCACTGTTCACAATAGCAAAGGCATGGAACCAACGTAAATGCCCATCAATGATAGACTAGATAAAGAAAATGTGGTACATATACACCATGGAATACTATGCAGCCATAAAAAGGAATGAGATCCTCCAGGTGTGGTGGCTCACGCCTGTAATCTCAGCACTTTGGGAGGCCGAGGTGGGCAGATCACGAGGTCAGGAGATCGACACCATCCTGGCTAACACAGTGAAACCCCATCTCTACTAAAAATACAAAAAATTAGCCAGGCATGGTGGTGGGTGCCTGTAGTCCCAGCTACTCGGGAGGCTGGGTCAGGAGAATGGCGAGAACCCAGGAGGCGGAGCTTGCAGTGAACCGAGACTGAGCCACTGCACTCCAGCCCGGGCAACAGAGCGAGACTCCGTCCCCCAAAAAAAAAAAAAAAGAAAAAGGAATGAGATCATATCCTTTGCAGGGACATGGATGGAGCTAGAAGCCATTAACCTCAGCATTCTAACACAGAAACAGAAAACTAAACACTACATATTCTCACTTATAAGTGGGAACTGAATGATGAGACCACATGAACACATGGAAGGGAAAAACACAAATTGGGGCTTGTCAGAGGGTCTGGGTGAGAGGAGGGAGTGCATCAGGAAGAATAGCTAATGGAAGCTGGTCTTAACACCTAGGTGATGGGATGACCTGTGCAGCAAACCACCAGGGCACACGTCTACCTATGTAACAATTCTGCACATCCTGCACATGTGTCCCTGAACTTAAAATAAAAGTCGGGGAAAAATATTTTTTATTTTTTATTTTTGAGACGGAGTTTTGCTCTTGTTGCCCAGCCTGGTGTGCAATGGTATGATCTCAGCTCACCACAACCTCTGCCTCCCAGGTTCAAGTGATTCTCCTGCCTCAGCCTCCCGAATAGCTGGGATTACAGGTGCCCACCACCATGCCCGGCTAATTTTGTACTTTTAATAGAGACGGGGTTTCTCCATGTTTGTCAGGCTGGTCTTGAACTCCCGACCTCAGGTGATCAGCCCACCTCGGCCTCCCAAAGTGCTGGGATTTACAGGTGTGAGCCACCGTGCCTGCCAAGATATTTGATTTTTAAAGCAAACAACATTTTGGGGGGATGTACAGCACAGGTAAGAGTAACACAAAAAATAGAAATAGAGAAATACAGTACAATAAATTTCTTATACGTGGCAAGGCACGGTATTGATTCATCTAAACTGTAATAGGTTAAAGATGGATAGTATAATCTTCAGTGCAACTACTAAAAATTAATACAACAAGAAAAATTTTCAATACAGGAAGATGAAATACTACAAAATATGTGATTATTCCAAAAGAAGGCTGGAAAGGAAGATCAAAGAAACAAAAAAACAGAAGAAACAGATAACAAATTACTAACGGTGGACTTAAATGAAACATTATAATTATTATTTATATTAAATGCAAATGAAAGACATTTCAATTAAAAGGCAGATATCAGAATAGACATTTCAAAAAAAAAACACTCTACAATGCTTGCCATTGATGTACTTTTTTATTTATTTTATTTTATTTGTTATTATTCTTTTGAGATAGAGTCTCATTCTGTCTTCTGGACTGGAGTGGTTCACTGCACCCTCTGCCTCCTGAGTTCAAGCCATTCTCCTGCCTCAGCCTCCTAAGTAGCTGGGATTACAGGCTCCCGCCACCACACTTGGCTATTTTTTTTGTATGATTAGGAGAGATGGGATTTGGCCATATTGGCCAGGCTGGTCTCGAACTCCTGACCTCAGGTGATACACCCGCCTCAGCCTCCCAAAGTGCTGGGATTACAGGCGTGAGTCACGGCACCCAGCAGCCATTGATGTACTTTAAATTAAAAAACATAGATAGAAATTAAGAGGATGGTAAATAAAGCTAACACAAATCATAATAATAGTGAACTGCATTATTAAAGGAAATGATGTAGACTGTAAAACAAGGAGCAAAACGGAAAAAGAGGGATATTTCATAAGGACTAAAAGACAGATTCAGCAGAAAGACACGGCAATCTTAACTGTATTCATACCTAACCATAAAGCTTCAGAATAGAAGGAGCAAAAACTTACAAAACTAAAGGGAAGTATAGACAAATCTACAAATACATTTGGAGACTTTAATATTCCTCTTTGAGTAATTGAGAGAACAAGTAAATAAAAAGTAAGAATATAAAAGATTCAAATAATACTATTGACCAAATTGGCACAAAATATATTACAGAACACTCAATATATGCATAATACACATTCTTTTTAAGCACACATAAAACACTCATCAAGTTAGACTACACTGGGCCATAAAACAAATCTCAATAAATTTCAAAGGATTGAAAACATAGACTAAATTCTCTGACAATAACAGAATTAAGTTAAAAAATAACAAAAATAAAGTAATATTTTTCTTAATTATTTGTGAGTCAAATAAAAGATCATAAAGAAAATAAAAAATATTTTGATTTGCAGCATAATAAAAGCATAATAGATAACAAATTTTTTTGGACTCTGCTAAAGTGGTGCTAAGAAGGAAATTCATTGCCTTAAATGCTTGTAGTGGAAATCAAAAAAGATCAAAAACCAATGATCTAAGCTTCTATCTTAAAAAGCTACAAAAATGAGGATGGTATATTCAAAGTAACTAAAAGAAAATAATGAAGGACAGAAATCGGTGAAATCGAAAGCAAGCGAACAATAGAAGATGTCACTAAATACAAGGTAGTACTCTGATAAAGATCAATGAAGTTGATAAACACCTAATAAGACTGATTTTTTTAAAGACAGATGGCATCAATTCCAATATCAGGAATAAAGGGAGAACATCATTACGAGTCTTAAATATATTAAACAGAAATGAAGGCAATATTATCAACATTTCTATGCCAGTAAACTCTGCAACTTAGATGAAATACTGTAATATTTCACCTAAGTTGCAGATTTTTTTGGCACAGAAACTCTTTTCAATGGACACAAACTACCAAAGCTTATTCAAGAAGGAATAGAAAACTGTTTAGTCTTAGATAGTCCTGTATAGTCCTGAATAGTCCTGCATCTGTTGAAAACATTGAATGTGAAGTTTAAAAACTTTCCACAAAGTAACTCCATGTCCACATGGCCTTGCTGGTAAATTCTACCAAATATGTAAAGAAGAAATAACACCATTCTCACACAAACTCTTCCAGAAAATAGAGAAGAAAGGAAAACATCCCAACTCATTTTTTGAGGCCAGGGTTAGTCTGATAATGTAACCTGACAAGAACATAATGAGAAAAGCAAAAGATCAATATCCTCCAAGAACAAAGATGCAAAATTCCTAAACAAAATAGTAGCACACCAAATCTAATAATATATAAATAGGATAATACATCAGGACCAAGGGGAATTTTTCACAAGAATACAAGGTAGGCTTAACATTTAAAAATCAATCAGTGTAATTCAACATACTAATAATATACAAGAGAAAATTCATATAGTCATCTCAATAGGTACGGAAAAATAATCAGACAGTGTCTTTATATTTATTTGTGATAATGCTTCCATTACTTTGATTCAACATTATATTGGAGACCTTAGCATGGACATAATAATGGACAAAGAAAAGAAATAGAAGGCATAAAGTTTGGGGAATAATGCATAAAAATGACTTTGTTTGCAGATGACACAACTTTATATGTAGAAACCTCCCCCAAATCTAAAACAAACAAATACCAAAAAATTCATATAAAATTAGGTTAATAAGGGAATTCAGTAAGGTCTTAGGATAAAAGTTCAATGTAAAAAGTTATTTGCATGTATGCATATTACCAACCAACTGTTGGAAAATTAAATTTAAAAAATCAATGCCAATTCATCAGCAACAAAAAATACAAGATATACAAGAATAAATCTCTCTCTCTCTCTCTCTCTCTATATATATATATGTATATATGACTACTCCTACACTGAAAATTACAAAATACTGCTGAGACAGCTTACCTAAATGGAAAAATATACCATGCTTATGGGTTGGAAGACTCAATATTGTAGAGAGGTAAATTATTTTTAAGTTTACTTGAAAAGTCAATGAAATGCCAATGAATATCATAGCAGGCTTTCTGTAGAATTTGGTAAGTTGACCCCAAAGTGTATAAAGAAATGTGAAGGGTCAAGATAGCTAACACAATCTTGAAGGAAAAAAAATTAGATAAATTGCACTACTTGACGTTAATATTTATTATAAAGCTATACTTACTAAGACAGTATGGTATTGGCATATGCTAGACATATAAATCACTGGAACAAAATACTGAGTCCAGATATAGTCCCATAAATATATAGTAAAATAATTTTAGACAAAGGTGCCAATGGCATTCGGAGGGGAAAGAAATGTCTTTTTGACCAATGGTGCTGGATTACCTGGATATCTATTGGAAAAATTGAACCTTGACATCTTCGTCACATCATGCACAACAATTGTTTTGTGATGGATTAAAAACCATTATGTAATAGTTAAAACTATAAAGTTCATAAAAGAAAACATTTTTAAAATTCTTTGTGATGTAGAGATATGCAAAGGTATTTTAGAATCCAACTCACTAACCATAAAAGAAAATTTTATAAACAACACGATAAAAATGTAAATGTCTCATCAAAAGTCACTCTTGAGAAAGTGAAAATGTAAGCCACGGTCTGGGACAGAACTGCAAAACATGTTAATGAAAAAGATTTGCATCTTGAATATACAAAACAATTTTTACAAATAAATAATAAAAAAGTAAATAGCTCATTTCTTTAAATGGGGAAAAAAGGCTCACCTGAGTACCTTTAGAAAACAGTTTTGTACCCCTGAATCTGAAATAAAAGTTTTTTTAAAAAAGGACCTATGAATCCACCTCTAACCTATAAGCTTCCACTTCAACATATCTCACCTTTGCAGTCCAAACCAATGTATACCTTTCATGTGTACATTAGTATTTGTATTTTACTTTTACTATATATTTATGGCACTATATCTTGACTTACAATTTTGTTCCATTGATTTATGTCTTCGCCTGCAACTCCTATCTCCCTGAAATGTGTAAAACCAAACTGTAACACAACCAACCTTGGTGCAGTCTCTCAGGACCTCTTGAGACTGTGTTTCTGTGGGCCATGGTCACTCATATTGGCTCAGAATAAACTTTTTTTTTGGTTTTTTGTTTTTTTTTTTTTGGTGAGATGGACTCGCTCTGTCATGCAGGCTGGAGTTCAGTGGTGCAATCTCAGCGTATGGCAACCTCCGCCTCTTGGGATGAAGTGATTCTCCTGCCTCAGCCTCCTGAGTAGCTGGGACTACAGGTGCACACCACCACACCTGGCTAATTTTTGTATTTTTACTAGAGACAGGGTTTCTCCATGTTAGCCAGGCGGGTCTCGAACTCCTGAACTCAGGCAATCTGCCCACTTGGGCCTCCCAAAGTGCTGGGATTACAGGCATGGGCCACCACTCCCGGCCAGAATAAACTTTTTAAAATAAAAAATAATAAAAGAAAAATAAAGAAAATGGTGTTTTGGCTGAAAACTATGTATTTAAAGATAAAAGGAAGTGTACACTGTACATAAACACTGTACTCTAATTGATAAATTTGTTTATCATAGGATTAAGGTTAAAAGTTTTGAAACCAGTTTATATGTATACTGGTATTAAGTAAGTAGTGGATGGTAGAAAGTGGGAGTCTAGCTTCTTACTTTTGGAGAGGGAAGTAACAGATAAGCAGAAAAGGAAGGTTAGAATAGAACTGGATTACAGTCAGAGACATCAATATGAACTCATGTTTAAATATAGACTCATATATGCACCCAAATTAATCGTTTTAAAAATTATACATATATGTGTATACATAGGATAATATACATACATATATTACCTAGTTTTGTCCCTTTAGAAAATCTGGAAACACTACTTTAACCACATGATAAAGGTTAACATCACCAGAAATGTCAAGTAGATATTACACATCACCTCATGGGATGTATTGAGAAGGACAGTTGACCTCTGTGATATTCTTTTTAAACACTCATAAAACTAGTCTGATCATTAAAGTAAAAACATTAGACAAATCTAGATTAGGCACATTTCACAGGATACTTGGCCAGTATTCTAAAGATAATCAAGGTCGCAAGACATAAGAAAAGCCTGAAAAATTGTCACAGGCTGGAGGACTTAGAGTAACATGACAAATAAATGCAATGTGGAATCTCGGATTGAATTCCAGAAGAGAAAGTATACATTAATAGAAACACTGGTGGAATCCAAATAAAGTTTGGAGTTTAGTTAATAGTAATATACCAAAGTTGGTTTCTTAATGCTGACAAATATTCTGTGGTAATATAATATGTTATCAATGTGAAAAACTGGTTCAAGGGCATACAGAAATTCTCTATCCTATTTCTTCAACATTTCTGTAAATCTAAGATTGTTCCAAAATAAAAAAAAAAAATTGTTCGTAAAGAAATGGACAAACACTTGGACCAACACTTAGCAAGATGGGATATATGAATAAACAATAAACACACGAAAAAGATGCTCAAAATCTTTAGTCTTAGTGGAAACACACGCCAAAAGCGCAATGAGATGCCACTCAGTGGAACAGCTAAAATTAAAAAGATGAACAACATTTAATGTTGAAGAGGATACAAAGCAACTGGCTCCCTTATACACTGCTGGTGCAAATGTAGACTAGAACAACCACTGTACCAAAATGTTGGGCAGGTTCTGATTAAAGATTGGTATCTTCTTATAACAGTTAAACATAACACCTATCTAAGGATCCAGAAATTCTACTTCTAGTTATCTACTCCAAATAAATTAGACTGGGTATGGTGGCTCACACCTGTAATCCCAGCACTTTGGGAGGCAGAGGCAGGAAGGACATCTGAGGTCAGGAGTTCGAGACCAGCCTGGGAAACATGGTGAAACCTGTCTCTACTAAAAATACAAAAATTATATGGTCATGGTGGTACACGCCTGTAATCCCAGCTACTCAGGAGGCTGAGGCAACAGAATTGCTTGAACCTGGGAGGTGGAGGTTACAGTAAGCCAAGATAGAGCCACTGCACTCCAGCCTGGGTGACAAAGTGATACTCTGTCTCCAAAAAATTAAATTAATTAATTAATTAATTAAAACATATGTCCACAAAGAGTCCTGTAAAGAATCTTCATTGCAGCTTTATTCACAATAGCAAAAAACTGCAAACAACTGAAATGTCTATTATTGGGAACATGAATAAACAAAGTATGATATGTTTAAACAATAGACTACTACTTAGAAATAAAGGAACAAGTTCTTGACACAAATAACAATATGAATGAATCTTAAAAAACATGTTGAGTGATAGAAGACACAGCAAGTACATACTGAATTATTTCATTTTTATGAGTTTAAGGAAGGGCAAAACTAAGTAATGAAGAAAGAAATCAGGATACTGGTTGATTCTGGGAGGGCACAGACTGAAAAAAAGACAAGAGAACTTTCTAGGGTGATGTCAGTACTCTATATCTTAATTTAAAGTTTTTGTTACAGAAGCGTATTCATTTATCAAAACTCAGCAATCTGTACACTTTAAGATCTGTGCATTTTGCTATATATAATTGTACTTCACTTAAACATTTAGGTAAGGAAAAGAAAGACTCTGACTTGAACTCTTGAATCAAGTGGCTAAAGTATATCATTGGATGAAAAGAAACAAAACAACTGTAGAAACAGATATAACAGAAATGTATGACATCTGTTAGTTCTCACTGGAGCATAAACTACTGTAAAAAGTGATTATAGTCTTCTCAGACTCTCCTGGTTGCAATTAAGCCCTCTCATATTGGTGATACCAAAGTACTTTCTGTATTCCTGTATTCCTCTCTTACGGCATTCCTATTATTGCAGAGATGAATGCAAATGATAACGCACTTCAGCCTAGGTAATTGAGTATTATCCTATTATACTTGTAGTTCACCTCCTTCCCTGCTCAGGTTGAGACCAGTGCCATGTTCTCTACAAGAGAAGCTTTCAAAATTAATTTGAATAATTATTTATTTAAGAGAGACTGGGTCTCACTATGTTGCCCAGACTGGTCTCAAACTCCTGGGCTCAAGTGATCTGCCCACCTTAGCCTCCAAAAGTGCTGGGATTACAGGTGTGAACCACCAAACCCAGCCAATTTAATTTGTAACAGGTTTTAAAAAGGGAAAGCTTATGGGTAAATATAATAAATGCATGCCCACTTCCCAAATTTTCCCTATTGCTTTAGGTAAAAACAATACTAAAAAATGGAAGACAAAATTTTAATTCAAGATAAAATAGACTTTCCTTAGTATTATAACTATGTTTAAAACTATTTTATTTAGTTTTATCACCTACAAGAAACTCAGTCTATAGGATCAGATTTAACTCAGCAGAAAAATTCCTTTTGTTAAAGGGAAAATAATGGCCGATTATATTCAGACATTTGTTTGCTGTGAAGATAAGATATACTTATCAAAATTAAAGTAGATGACTCCAACATTTCCCAACTTAGAATATATGCTGTACTTCTATTCTGATATAAGAGGATAAATAGATGTGTATATAACCTCCCTCAAGTGTGAGCTGGAAAGGCTCAGTGCATTGCATAAAAACAGTTATGCCAAGATGCTGGTTTCATTATGAAACATCTACACTAAGCACTGTTTGCAGCATGCATGCTGTTCTGTGTTTTTCTATTACTTTCAAATGAAGTAATCCATCTGTAGAAAATGAGCAAATGGAATATTCATGAGTTAAGAGATAATTTTTAACATCCCTGGAGACCGTATTTCTTTGGGTTATTACCTGCAGAACTCAACTGTATGAAAATTGATTAAACATCATTTACCAATTATAGTGATACCAGAGCATATTCCTTAAAGCAAACACTAAAAGCATAATGATTCTCACAATAGAAGGTATGCTTGCAGGGCTGGATCCAGGTTTTGTGGGGCTTGAATCTTATATAATTTGGGGACCTCTTATTTAAGAAAAATGACGAAAATTACAAAAACACAATTGCTACAATCCCTCTTGGGGCATTGGAAAGAGCCATGCAAATGAATGGCCTGTAAGTTTCATTTGCTTAAAGGAAAATCTGCCTTCGTTAATTTTATTTTAAGAAGTAGTGGCAGTAGATCAAAGAATTTGTCCATTTAAACCTATTTAGAAACTAACAAATAAGCCTGTGAGTTTTCTTAAATGGACTTGAAAACCAGTGGCTAATGATGCTTTTCTAAGAGGTCATTTGGCTGAATTCAAGTACAGTACTTACTTTCACTTTTTTTGAGACAGTCTCGCTCTGTTACTCAGGCTGGAGTGCGGTGGTGCAATCTTGGCTCACTGCAACCTCCGCCTCTGGGTTCAAGCAATTCTCCTGCCTCAGCCTCCTGAGTAGCTGGGACTATAGGTGCATGCCACCACGCCTGGCTAATCTTTTGTATTTTTAGTAGAGATAGGTTTCACCTTGTTAGCCAGGATGGTCTTGATCACCTGACCTCGTGATCCGCCCACCTCAGCTTCCTAAAGTGCTGGGATTACAAGTGTGAGCAGTGGCACGGGGCCTTACTTTCACTTTTATGAGAGGGGGTAGGTAGATAGTTCCTGTCTGAAAATCCATGCTGCCACATTGTGTGAGCCACACTGTTATTATTCTTTACTTTCAGGAGGAGCTGTTTACACAGTTTACCAACTCCCTAGTCCTCGTTCCAGCAAACATAAATCCTCAAAATGAAAAGAACTCCTAGTCCTTAAGAGTTAGGTCAGAGGAAATCTTCCATTGCCACCCCAATTCCCTTGCTACACCACAAGAAGGATTAATCACCCCCATCTGACCAGCCATACCCTTTGTAGTCATCTCATTATATCACTTTTCTCATTTTCATTGGTTATCTGTGTATAAGCCTGACCTTGCTAGGATGTCAGCTCCTTAAGAGCAGGAAATGCTCTATGAACTTAAAAGGCCTAGCTCACACTGGGGGCTCAACAAATGTCGATTGAATAAATTAATGAATGACTGCTTTAGAGGTAAGCTACTCAAGGTATGATCCAAAGTATGAACTAGTAGCATTGGCATTACCCAAGAGTTTATTAAAAATGTAAAATTTCCAGACTTAAGACCTACTGAATTAGAATGTATGTAAGAGGCCGGGCGCGGTGGCTCACGCCTGTAATCCCAGCACTTTGGGAGGCCGAGGCGGGTGGATAACGAGGTCAGGAGATCAAGAACATCCTGGCTAACACGGTGAAACCCTGTCTCTACTAAAAACAGAAAAAATTAGCGTGGCGTGGTGGCGGGCACCTGTAGTCCCAGCTACTCGGGAGGCTGAGGCAGGAGAATGGCGTGAACCCAGAAGGCGGAGCTTGCAGTGAGCGGAGACCACGCCACTGCACTCCAGCCTGGGTGACAGAGCGAGATTCTGTCTCAAAAAAAAAAAAGTATGTAAGATCCCTAGGTAATTCCTATACACAATAAAGTCTGAGAAACACTGTGGTTTTTGTTATTGCACTGCACTAGCCTGAATGAAGGACTATATGTATCAAGAACCATATCATTTTATACATCACAATTGTTCATTATTGGTTATTAATATGTTTGGCTCTGCTGATCACACCCATAGAGGGCAAATAACCCAATGGACTATTATCCTACTTACTCTTTCTTTTCCTTAACAAAATAAAACGGTAATTTAAAAAGCACAAGCTTAGTAAGAATTAGTGAAAGATCATAACGAATATTTCAAATACTAACCTGAAAGTTCAGCTATCAATTCAGAGCCAAAGCTAGGGTCTTCATATATATATATTTCTATACATGTTTATATTTGTTTTTGTTTATGTATATATACATATGTATATGTTTATATACAAACATATGTATAATGTGTTTTATATATGTGTAAGCATGCTTATATATACATGTATATTCTATACATGTTTATATATGTATAAACGTATATGTCTGAGTATATCTATATATATGTTTTTATAAACAAATCCTCAAGAGTTCAACCTCAGTTTTTGTAGACCAATGCTTCTATATCTCAGAAGCTTGAGATGAAGAAATAATCTTGGAAAATTACATAAAATTAAATTTACCCAGATTGCACTTCCAGTACAGCTTTTAAAATGTATGTGCCAAATGAAATCTCAGGTTGCAAATTACAACTCACCTAGTTTTAATTTCATGACAGAAACATAACTAGCATATTCAGTTTACAGTCCACTTCCACACCCTCTTGTTAAGCAGATTAACCAACTGTCTGGAATTTTTCCAGCAAAAAGAGATAAAATCATCTTGGCTCAATTTTAAGAGTAGTTATCTTTTCAGGCACTTAGGTAATCTAGTGAATATCAGAAATGTGATTAAGTCAGAATAGGTATAAATATATTCATTTGATGAAGATACATTTCAATGCAAGTCTTGAAGAATAGAAAGAGAAATTAAAGATTGCAAAGAACTGTCACCTATGGCAGAAGCTATTAGTCATGTCATGGTGAAGAAATAATGACTGTCTTAGAGTTGCTCAGTTCTTCAAGGTGAACTTCAAAAGAATAAAGTAACTTCAAAGAAAAACACAGAAAGAAGAATATGAATCACAGTAGAGGTGTTGCTGGTGGAATTAAGCATGTGCCTGTTTTAGTTGATACATAGGTCTGAAACATGTCAAAGCTTATTTCTTCCTTTTCAAAAATCATACTCTGAATTTTCTCTACAACATGAGCTGAATTAGAAAACTTCCACCTGATCATAGGCATAGTATCTTGGTCTGAATGCTACATAAAGAAGGATAATCCAGAAATCCAGTAAAATATTGTCACTGGGAACAGCTTGTATCTGTTTCTGGATTAATCAGGATAGGCTATGTTACACTGTTGAGCAAAATTAACACCTAAATTTCAGTGTCTTAACCCTATCAGTGATTGCTTTTTCCTTACACAAATCTGCTACAAGTTGAGCAGTTTTCAGGCTGTTAACAAAGAGCTAGAGGTCAAGAAGGGGCTCTGTGCTGGCTCAGCTTAAAGTCCATTGCCTAGAACAAAACATAAGATCCTGCCTAACTTCAAAGGAGCTATGAAATGTAGTGTCCCGTCTACATGCCTATGAAAGAGAGGAAAACCAGATATTGAGGTGCAGTAATGATGTTACTAGTGAGCATATGTTAGATGATACCAATAGAGGATCCAGCATCAGCATCAGAAAGAAACATCTCTGAGGAAAGTAGGTAGATAAGGACATACTTTGAGATGAAAAGATAAAAAATAATATCACTGGTCATGAACAGGTCATTTTTAGTGTAGAAATAGTCCAGAAAAATGATGTATTGGACAATGTCTTAGAATCAGCTTATAAATTGAATGCATTCCAATTGCTCACTGCTTAATGAATTCCAGAAGTAGTGGTTTTGGAAAGGGAAGAACTGACTTGTTCTGTAAGTTTTAGTTTTCTATTGATTCATAACACCTTACTGCAATTTAGTGGCTTAAAAAATAGCCATTAATTATCTCACATTTCTGTAGGTCAGAAGTTTGATATGACATAATGGGATTCTCAACTGAGTCTCACTAGGTTACATCAAAGGGTCACCCACGGCTGTGTTTCTAATATGAGGCTCTGGGTCTAAGCTCACTGGTTGAAGTAATTTCCTTCTCAGGCTTTCTTTGTGGGCCCCTACCTATCCAAGCAAGCATCAGTGGGCCAGTCCTTCTCATGCTGTGAATATTTCTGAGTTTCTCTTCTTATTTTAAGGCTCATGTAATTACAGTGAATCCCCCCAGAAAATCCAGGATAATCTCCCTATTTTAAGTTTACTTGATTAGCAACCATAATTATGTCTGCAAATTCCCTTTTACTGCATAATGTAATATAACCAAAGGAATAACACCAAGCAGGAGAGGTCACGGGGGGTAAAAATCTGCCTACTACACTATAATAGGAATCTTTAAGCCTAATATTTGTTTTATATGTAAGGACTTTGTTTGTCTAACAGGATATTGTAAAATGGACACATACTTTCAATGGATTTGGGTTGGGATGAGTGATGAATAAGAAAGAGAAACTTATAAAGAATAAGCTTGTCCAATTTAGAGATGAGGGAAAATGAAAAAGAGTAGGAAGTAGGGCTAAGAGTAAGGAGAATAAAAGGAGCAGTGGATGTGCAATGGAAAGCATGAAGGAGACATCAAGCTTAATACTAGCAATTGGTGGACAGACCATATAGTGGGCTATAATATAAATCATTAGCAACAAAGAAATGTTATATTGCTCATAGTAACTCAGATACTAAGAAGCTTAAATATGGTAAGAATTTCCTGATTTCCCTACTACCTAAATAGATTATAATACATAAAGTGTATCTGTTTTTCTGAATTTACCAGCTGGCACTATGGAATCATGATAATATAGTAAAAATTGAAGGGGGCAGTATGTATACAAGTGGCAAGCTCACATTTAGCTCCTAAAAAATAAATAAATGGAAGGAAAAAAGTTTGATTACTTAAAAACCACTAATTGTCATTAGTTTATATCAAATCAATAGATAAGACTTAGCAGAATGTTTCCTAAAACTAACTGGTCAATGAATATGTTCAAACTCTCCATCAATATGAACTTCTTTCCTTATTTCTGTCCATTCTCTGGTACAGGTTCTAACACCTCTGAAATAAGCCAGAAATAAAGTGTCAGAAATATGATGACCATTTATATGGGTTGGCTGTGTCCCCACCCAAATCTCATCTTGAATTATAGCTTCCACAATTCTCACATGTTCTCAGAGTGACTTGGCGGGAAGTAATTGAATCATGGGGGCAGTTCTTTCCTGTGCTATTCTCGTGATAGCGAATAAGTCTCATGAGATCTGATGGCTTTATAAAGGGGAATTTTCCTGCATAAAGTCTCTTCTCTTGTCTGCCGCCAAATGAGATGTGCCCTTCATCTTCCAGCATGACTGTGAGGTTTCCCCAGCCACATGGAACTTGTGAGTCCATTAAACCTCTTTCCTTTGTAAATTGCCCAGTCTCACATATGTTTGTATCAGCATCATGAAAATGGACTAATACAACCATCAATAGCACACTAATATTATCTCAAAAACAAAAATCAACAACAAAATGGGGGACAAGGGATTATGTGGTCAAATAAATTTCAGGCGTGTTAACTTCAACAAAACTTAACAGACATATTCCATGCTGGATTGCTCAGAAACTTTAAAGTGCTAATGTTCATTGTGAGTCTTTAAGAGAGATATTTAACCTGAAGAGTTTCCAAAAATATTTGGCTAGGAAACATGTTTTCAGTCAGACTATGGCAGAGGTTGCTAGCTGTTCAACAAATTTTGTGCTCTCTTTTCCATAGTAGAAAGTAGAACCTGTGGCCTGGTGCAGTGGCTCACACCTGTAATCCCAGCACTTTAGGAGGCCAAGGTGGGCAGATCACTTGAGGTCAGGAGTTAGAGACCAGCCTGGCCAACATGGTGAAATCCTATTTCTAATAAAAATACAAAAATTAGCCAGGTGTGGTGGCATGTGCCTGTAATCCCAGCCATTTGGGAGGCTGAGGCAGGAGAATCATTTGAACCCAGGAGGTGGAAATTGCGGCGAGCTGAGATTGTGCCACTGCACTCCAGCCTGGGTGACAGTGGAGGCTCTGCTGAAGAAAGAAAGAAAAAGAAACAAAGAAAAGAAGGAAGGAAGGAAGGAAGGAGGAAGGCAAGAAGGCAGGAAGGCAAGAAAGAAAGAAAGAGAAAGAAAGAAAGAAAGAAAGGAAGGAAGGAAGGAAGGAAGGAAGGAAGGAAGGAAGGAAGGAAGGAAGGAAGGAAGGAAGGGAGGGAAAGAAAGAAAGAAAAAGAAAGAAAGGGAGGAAGGGAGGGAGGGAAAAAGGGAGAAAGAGAGAAAGAGAGAGAGAGAAAGAGAAAGAGAGAAAGAAAGAGAAGGAAAGAAGGAAAGGAAGGAAGGAAAGAGAGAGAGAGAAAGGGAGAGAGGGAGGGAGGGAGGGAGGGAGGAAGGAAGGAAGGAAGGAAGGAAGGACAGAAGGACGGATCTGGGAAGCAAGCTTCCAAATAAGAGCGTATTTCCTGGCTCCTCTTGTATGTACATATTACTGGGTGATAGGTTCATGACACTGGAATTTGAGCAAAAGACATATGAGTCCCTGAAGCAAGGCTTTTAAGAAAACGGTATCCCTTGTCTGTGATCTCTTTCTCCTTTCTCTGGTAGTAGAAAGAAGTTTGGCAGACCCTTAAAAAGAAAGGAGCCTGGGTCACTGTGTGGAGGAAAGTTCTCAGTGATCAGGAATACATATATTAGACCAGCGATTTTCTATTTGGTGTGATTTTGTCCCTCAGGAAACATTTGGCAATGTCTGTAAATATTTTTAGTTATCACTACTGAGGAGTTGGCATTACTGACATTTAGTGAGTAGAGGCCAGGGATGCTGCTAAACATTCTACAGTGCACAGAACAGCTCTTCATGACAACCAATTATCCAATGTGTCAATAGGGCCAAAGCTGATAAACAATTTAGACTGTTAAGTGAGAGAAAAATATTTTTCTATTGTATTAAGGCACTGAAATTATGGGGTTTATTACGGCAGCTATTGGTACCTTAACTTCTATCTCCTAGAGTTGATGTTCCAAGGACCATACTTCAGGGAAAATATATTACATAATCAATCCTGTAAATACCATGATTTACTGGTTGTCAAGATGCGCTGACTCTACCTTCAGAGAATTTCTGAATGTAATTCCAACCTCTGTGTTTTAGCTGGCACAATCCTACTAAGATATGCATTTCCTCTTTCCTGAGGTATTACAGTAATTTCCTAAATGAACTTTTTGTCCCTAGTTGACTTGGTTATTGTTACAATATTAAGTCATGACAGAACTAGAACGTGAAGTCAAGTTTCTGCATCTAAATCCTTTGTACTCATTCACCAATGTGTGAGAGGTACTCTATTGTTATGGGGAGATTTTGAACTTGAGAATTGAAGAGACCTATCTTTAAATAGTCTTGATTCTTAATAAAATCATAATTTTAGAAAAACCACAAAGTACGTGTCTGAGTTTGGCCTCAACTGTAAAATAAAAATTTTAAGTTTAGATTATTTTTTAGAATTAATATACTTCTTGGGATACGGTAAATATGCATGAAATTGTAACAAATTATTAGGGAAAAAGAAATGTGCATTGCCCCAGGCTTACTGAGCTGTATTTTTTCACTGAACTATTTGCTGATCCATCTAGGTAGATGTTTTCTTTCCCTAGAAGGAGTGTTTTCAGGGAGTGGGAAATCTCTAAGTTGTTCAAGCACTGTCTTTCTCCCCAAAGCCTACATATGTGGGCCTGCAGAGAATACTCAGACTTATGGCCATCTTCTTGTCTTTGTGCCCCTTATGACCTGCAGCCAGCTTACAGCTGGGCTTCATTTGTAATCGTTCACTCATTTTATTGTATTGGTTTTAAAGTTGCTCCTCTGTGTTATATACATGTACTGTAACTTGGTTCTTATTTTTAGCTGTTGATGTTAAATAAATTTACATTAAAAAACAATTATGGGGAAACAAAGAAGAAGCACAGGCAAAACCTCACATTGTTCCACCTGTCAGGAATACTTACATATCTAAATTTTGCCACTCTACCAAATGTCTCACTTTTACCCTGAAAATGTCCCTGACATAGCTGCTAAAAATAATCGTTCCCTCTATGGACTTTCCACTCTCCTTAGTATCTCTCTTTATTTGTATATTAATGCGTTCATACATTCATTCCACAAATATTCATTAAGTATCAGGCTCTTTACTGAGACCCATCACTTCATAACTTGAACTCTGGTTATGAACTTCTCTTATACCTCCTAGACAAAATTTCTTATGGTACTAGACCACAGATTACCAATTTATGTACTCCTCTCACGGAACCTGGAGCTGCACATAGTAAGTGCTTAGTAAGTATCTATAATACTCACTGCTTCACACAGAAGCTAGAGGTTTACTATTTACCATAGATTTTCTAATTACCTTAATGACTCTAAAGACAGAATCACAAATCACACACATACACCAAAACTTACTTCTGTTGGTTTCTATGTTTCACTCCTGGTGCTAGCAAACTCAATTAAAAATTAAAACAGGGATACATAAAACAAAACTATAATTTGGGGAATGCTAATCTATAATTTTATGTACTGAGGGAATAACATCAATCTTCTAACATGGATAACAATTACACACTTAAGAAGGTTTGCTAATGAAAGGGAAATAAAAGCCCAATTATGTATAAAAATTACAGCTACCAAATGACTTTAGGGGATTAAGAATACCAACCACTTATATGACTAAGAATTTATAAGAGCTTAAAAAGTGTCACGTGCTGTTTTTTTCTTTTCTTTTCTTTTCTTTTTTTTTTTTTTTTTTTTTGACAGGGTCTAGCTCTGTTACCCAGGCTGAAATTCAGTAGTATGATCACGGCTCAGTGCAGTTTTCACCTCCAGGGCTCAAGCGATTCTCCCACCTCAGTCTCCTAAGTAGCTGGGACTACAGGTGCATGGTGCATGCCACCATGCCCAGCTGATTTTTTTTTTTTTTTTTACTTTTTTTTTTTGGTAGAGACAGAGTCTCACTGTGTTACCCAAGCTGCTCTTGAACTCCTGGGCTGAAGTGATCCACCTGCCTCAACCTCTCAAAGTGTTGGGATTACAGGGATGAGGCATTGCACCTGGTCAAATGCATGAACTTAAGCATCCTGATTGGGTGAAACAAACAAATCAAAACGCCTGTATCTGTGTAACCATTAAAATTTAATATTAGGCTGCGCGCAGCGGCCCTGTAATCCCAGCACTTTGGGAGGCCAAGGTGGGTGGATCATGAGGTCAGGAGTTCGAGACCAGCCTGGCCAACATAGTGAAACCCCATCTATACTAAAAATACAAAAATTAGCCAGGCATGGTGGCACGCGCCTGTAGTCCCAGCTACTCAAGAGGCTGAGGCAGGAGAATCGCTTGAACCTAGGAGGTGGAGGTTGTGGTGAGCTGAGATCGCGCCACTGCACTCCGGCCTGGGCAACAGAGTGAGATTCCATCTCAAATAATAATACTACTACTAATAATAGTAGTAATATTAAGAAGCAGCTATTCTCAATTAATGCTATCTATGTAAAGTGCTGAGTAGCAAAGTTTCTTTGTCTCCTCCAGGCCATTTTCTATCAAAAGTTTCCTTCTAGCTGGCTGCCCAGTTTAAGTCTCCTGTACAGCATTTTAAGAAAATTTTCTTTTCATGTCAGATCCTGCTATTATCAAGAAGAATGTTCAACTTTTAAAGAAAATATCAGCTAATGTTTTCTTTTAAGAGAATTGGGAGTTGGGGTTAGCATTATAATTTGAAGGCAAGGACTCTCTTTGCTTATCCATGGTGACTACTGCCATGTTTGTCTCATGTAAGGAACTTAGCAAGTGCTTGCTAAGTGAAGGCATGATAGATAAATTTGGCCCTCAGATAACATTAAAATTGAAATATGTATACAATTATATTTAATATTTTTTATAACTTCTAAGCATTTATAGATATTATGTTATTAGATAAATTACTAAAAACTAATAGTAACAATATTAGCATAATAATACTATATTAAAATTAACGTAGCAATGTATTAAGGTAAAATTTAAGTTCTATTTTTTTAATTTTTTTTTAAACAGAGTTTCACTCTTGTTGCCCAGGCTGGAGTGCAATGGTGTGATCTCGGCTCACTGCAACCTCCACCTCCTGGGTTCAAGCGATTCTCCTGCCTCAGCTTCCCAAGTAGCTGGTATTACAGGCATGTGCCACCACACCTGGCTAATTTTTTGTATTTAGTAGAGATGGGGTTTCACCATGTTGGTCAGGCTGGTCTCGAACTCCTGTCCTCAGATGATCCACCTGCCTCGGCCTCCCAAAGTGCTGGGATTACAGGTGTATGCCATCATGCCCAGCCAAGTTCTGGTATTTATGTAAATATTACTTTCTGATGACATTTAATTGAGACACTGTACTATAATATCTTTTTTACTTTTTTACATCTATGACTATAATTCAGAATTCAAATACAATTCATAAATAAGGCATATGACAAGGAAGACATAAGAAAGGGCTATAAAATGTCAATTTTCTCTTCCTTAGATACTTAACAACAATAATAGTACTATCTAAAATCTTTTCTGAGCAGGAAATTTTACAAAACATTTTGCACATGTATCACCTAACCTCATGTCACCACAGCTTGGAAGATGAGTAGCAGTATTCTGCTCTTATAGCCTGAGAACCTGAGGCTCACCCGGAGAGATCAGTGGATGTGTACGAAGTCACACAATGTAGCTTCCACTTACCCCACTCTCATCAATTTATAAAAATTCACTCTAGAGCTTAATGATGGATGCAGAAAGATAGGTTTAAAACTAATTTAATGACTATTAAAAATCCTATTAATTGGAAAGATACTAAAAGCAGATCACCAATTTGGTAAAACTGCAAATGAACAAAAAAAGTGATAAAATCTTTGGCTAATGTGTGGCATAATGAAGATGTTAATGAGTTTAATACTTGGGTATATTTTGTGAAATAAAATCTTTGGCTAATGTGTGGCATAATGAAGATGTTAATGAGTTTAATACTTGGGTATATTTTGTGAAACTCATCATGTTTGCATAAGAGAAACTTGCAGCTCATCCTTTGGTTGTTAAACCTTCCTCCAGTGTGGTGAGTACAGCTGGGTCAGGTTCCTGGACAGGCCAAAATGTAGTAGGATCTATTATTGTTCAGCACCCAAATAATATTAAGATAAGTACTAATTGTGACTTATAAGGAATGATTCAATACTGAGATGGGATGTCAACAGGATTTGTCAGGCTTCCTTGTGTAGGGCTCTCTAAAAACAGGACTTACTGTCCAGTAGTGAGGTAGGAGTTAAGAGTAGTCAGACCAAGTAGCATCATGGAATCGAGTAAAATGCTTTTGCCCTTGATAAGACAGTGATTGAGAGAGAATAATGTGTTTTTCTGCACATGGGATTCTAAAAAATATATTTTCTAGAAAAAATTAACTGCTGGTAAGATATTTCTCTGTGTTTTCTAGCCACTAAGATCCACTTTTATTACCCTATGTACAATGACCAGAGTGTCATGTTACTTGGTGGTGGGTCACAGCCAGCCCATCACAACCTCCTGTTTCTGCCTGTGCTCAGAGGCACACAAGTCTTTCTCATAAGATCATTAATTGGGAAAATTTATGTGACTTTTTTTTTTTTTGAGGCAGAGTCTCACTCTGTCATCCAGGCTGGATTGCAGTGGCACAATATTGGCTCACTGCAACCTCCGCCTCCTGGGTTCAACAGATTCTCCTGCCTCAGCCTCCCAAGTAGCTGGGACTACAGGCGCGTGTCACCAAGCCCAGCTAATTTTTGTATTTTTAGTAGCGACGGGGTTTCAGCATGTTGGCCAGGCTGGCCTTGAACTGCTGATCTCAGGTGATCTGCCCCCTCAGCCTCCCAAAGTTCCGGGATTACAGGCAGGAGCCACTGCATCTGGCAAAAATTATGCACCTTTTAATCATGCACAAATATAAAGACCCCATCCTCTCTTCCACTCCTTCCCTGGCACACATGCTTATATTAGCCCATTAAGGAACCCAGCCTACTTTAATGGAGGCCTGCCTTTCCACTCAAGGGTGAGGGTTTAGGCCTCCAGGTTTATGGCAGAAAGATGTAGAGGGTGGAGGACAGAGCGCTTTCCCACCCATGCAACTTCCTGCCTTCCCCTAACTCCTCCCACACTGTCTGTCCCCACTGTTCCCCAGACACAGCTGGCTACAAGGTTATGAAGACTTTGAGGAAGGATGCAGCAGAGAGTTCTGACCTATGCTAGAAGAAGTTGAGAGTGGTCATTTCCAGATGCCTGAGAGGTCCAGGTGTTGACTGAAGTTGCATCAGTGAGAAGCTTAGCCAGCTAACAGTCAGATGCCCCAGTTGAGTCCAGTCAATCCTAGGCTGCTTTTGTCTCACTGAACCAGCCTGACAAAGCTCCTAAGGTCTTAAGAGGCTGTTTGTTTGAGCTTTCATTTTCTACTTCACATTTTTCTTAGGAATTATTGAATAAAATAGTAAGTTAAAATGTCAGAATAAAAGATAAATGGTCTTGCAGCTGTGTACATCATTTCCTGGGAATTCGCTGGGGAAAATCACGATAATGACAGCTAAGACATATACTTTGTACTATGTACCAGGCACTTTTCTCAATACTTTACACATATTAACTGATGTCATTCTTAATCCTATGTGATAGATATTATTATTACCCCCATCTCACAGAAAAAGAAACTAAGTCCCTGCTCAAGGTCACATAGGTTGCAGAACCTAAATTCAAATCCCCGCAGTTTGGCTTGAGCCAATGCTCTTAACTGTTATACCATGCGCTCTACTGCTGCAGGAACAGCCACCTGTACTGCATCCTCTCACTGTTTCTAATCTTACAGGTCTTATTCCTGCTATACCAAACTGAAAACAGTTTACTGAATTACCTATCCTTTTTCATGTATCTAATCTTTCTTTGTATATGATTGTCTTGTCCCCATGGATTGTTGTTCCCCCAAGTCCCGTCTCCTTTGAAGACAATTTCTTGCCCTTTAAATTTAGTTTACAAAGATGATTTGCCTTTCCTGAACTCCTAAACAATACTAATTACTCCCTTGTTTGCATCCCAGTGTACTTCTTACTCCCTCTTCACAGTTACCATACTAAGTTTTGTTGGTCTGTTTACATATCTTTATCATCTACAAATCTAAGGCCTTCTTGAAGCTATAGTCTCTATCTCATTCCTCTTTGTTGCATAAGTATATCAGCTAAGGTCTGGCACACAGTAAATTCCCTCAGTGAATATTTCTGTAATACATTAATGGACTGATTATTAATAACATATTTGAATAGCATTTGAGAGCTTCTGATATGCTTTCTATGCATTCCCTTATTTATCTAAGTAGACAAACATGCATATCACACACACATACTGTACAATAGAGATTATTCAGCTTCATTTGACAGCTGAGAAGGCTAGATTCAGGGAAGTTGGTCACAGTTTCTCCAACTTAAAATCCTGCTCTGTATATCTGGAGACAGTTGTTCCCAAAACCAGGAAGATCTCGTGTCACGATTTTTAATTGTCCTGAATGACCTGCTCGATGGTGCTCACAATATTCTAGTATTGATTATTCCACTAGAATATCATTGAAGGGCAGTCATTTCCTTTAGTGGACTCTCTTGCCATCAGTGATGCCACTGTGATAGAATAAGAACAGTGATAGGACATTTAAATTCTCATTCCTCCCTATCATGTCCTTTTCCCCAATGTATGTTCTTTAGAGGACAAAAATTCTCTGTATTTTTCATCTTTATGCATTCCATACCATTAATCACACTCTATATAGAGAAGGTACTCCAAAATATATTTCTTAAATAAATATGTAACATGAAACATTTTCTTTTTTTTTTTTTTTTTTTTCCTGATGGAGTCTTGCTTTGCTCACTTTGTTGCCCAGGCTGAAGTGCAGTGGCACAATCTCAGCTCACTATAACCTCCTCTTCCAGAGTTCAAGCAATTCTGCTGCCTCAGCCTCCCAAGTAGCTGGGATTACAGGCTCAGGCCACCACGCCTGGCTAATTTTTGTATTTTTAGTAGAGACAGAGTTTCCCCATGTTGGCCAGGCTGGTGTCAAACTCCTGACCTCAAGTGATCTGCCTGCCTTGGCCTCCCAAAGCATTGGGATTACAGGCGTGAGCTGCTGCATCCGGCCTAAACATTTTCTTTGGATAGTTTATTGTTTATTTTTTATTTAAAATTTGGTTACACTTCTAATTAATTTTTAACCAGGGCACTGACATTTTTTAAGTCCCTAACATAAGTATTTTTTGTGCTATGATGTTACTAGGGTTGATATTTATTTAATTTTACTTCTTGGTTTTCATTTGTTTGTAACAGCAGATTACAGATTCTCTGTTAATTCAGCTCTTCAGAGCTGTCTGCTAGCATGTCTAACCACTCAGCTACCTTAAACAGGTACTCCCTAAAAGTAGCACAAAGTTTTAAGAAAGTTAATTGTTCACACAGGACTGGTCTCACACATCCTAATTCAGGGATCAAAATGTCACATAAATCCCTAACAATGTGAAGGTAGGTCAAACAAACAGGACTTTAAATTGCAAATAGGTCAGTGGAGGATCAAATAAAAATACTATTTCTAATAACATATGCATTGTACAGTTCATAAACTGACTACTCATATTATGTGCCCAGAAAGTAATTAGCTTCAAGAATGTCTTTAAGTCAATTTGTTTGATCCTTTTATCTATCAAAAAAAGAAAAATAAAAACAATTTACTGCAAGTCTGTTTAATCCTGGGGCAGATAAGGAAACAGTATTTGCCTCAGGGAGTTACAGATATATAAACAAATATGATGTGATGTGTGCAAGTTTAATGTGCCTTGGAATGACTGGGCACGGTGGCTCACATCTGTAATCCTAGCACTTTGGGAGGCCGAGGCAGGCGGCACATGAGGTCAGGAGATCGAGTCCATCCTGGCCAACATGGTGAAACCCCATCTCTACTGAAAATACAAAAATTAGCTGGGTGTGGTGGTGGGCGCCTGTAATCCCAATTACTCCGGAGGCTGACGCAGGAGAATGGCTTGAATCCAGGAGGCGGAGATTGCAGTGAGCTGAGATTGTGCCACTACACTCCAGCTTGGCAACAGAGTGAGGCTCCATCTTAAAAATAAATAAATTAATTAATTAATTAAAATTTTAAAAAAGTGCCTCAGAACAAGGAAGAGGGTGTACATGGTAGGAGAAGGGGTGAGGCTTCATGGAGGAGGTGGCATTTCAGGAGATCCCACTCCAAAAATAAACCACATTTTGACAGCTGAAATGAAAGAAAAAGACATATTAGACATAGACAAAAATTAGTGCAAAAGCATACAGGTAGAAAAGATCAGAGAATTGCAAAAGGAAATTCTGTGTGACCAGAGGGAATAAGGCCTAGGAAGAGAGACACACGATGGATATGAAGGAAACCAGGCCTTAGAGGAGGTCATGAGTGTATATCATGGAAAACTGCAAAGAGGATTGAACCCCCTTATGTTTGTGCCCCCAATGAGCCATTTATTTTCTTTAATCACAGCATCTGTAAGAATATAGTTATTTGTTCACAATAATCCTATATTAAACTATAAGCATCTTGAGGGCAGAAACTACCTCACTTATCTCAGTATTTCAACAGCTAGCCCTGTGCCAGGCAGAGTTGGTGCTTTAAAAAATATGTATATTGGCTGGGTGTGGTGGCTCACACCTGTAATCCCAGCACTTTGGGAGGCCAACGTAGGTGGATCACAAGGTCAGGAGACCACCCTGGCCAACATGATGAAACCTCATCTCTACTAAAAACACAAAGATTACCTGGCTGTGGTAGCACACGCCTGTAGTCCCAGCTACTCAGGAGGCTGAGGCAGGAGAATCACTTGAACTCGGGAGGCGGAGGTTGCAATGAACCAAGATCACACCACTGCACTACAGCCTGGGTGACAGAGTGAGACTCCGTCTCAAAAAAAAAAAAGTATGTTGACTGAGTAAATTATATTTTTTCACACCACAAAATCTGGACTCAAAGTCTTGGATCTATGGTAGAATGTTGTATTATCTGGTGTTGGATATATTTAAATCAGTATCATAAACTATTTCATGATTGGTTTCCTCTAAAACTCTGACTCATCTTCTGGTTGCATCACTGACATGATGGACTCTCTTATTTCCCTAATGCCCTTAACTATCCATCTCCTCCTTACTCTATCTCCAGCCTCCAATGAACTTACTCATTTGGAAACATTTTCCGGAATTCTCCCATTGCTTTTTTTGGTTAGAGTCAATCACGGCTGTTTTAACTGCATTGGTCATAGACTTACTATGATTAAAAGGGATTTAGAGACTAATTGTTCTCAGTACATTAGTCCTTGACACATTCATCTTGGATCTCATTGGCACTTATTCAATTGGTGCTGTTTGGCAGCTGCTCAATCGTTAGTTATTATCTATCGGGAACAAGACTTTAATCAGAGTTTTACTCCCAACTATGTATTGCCAATTTATATGTAGTTCATGACAGCCAATTCAGGGAAAAATAATTCCAAGTGGTTCTTGGAGTTTGGTGAAGTGATCCTAAGAAATGAATCCCACATATTTCTAAATTAAGTCTGCACATTCTGATGCAATATGATACATGAAAGAAAAGTGGGTTGTTTGAACATTAAAATGCTGGAAACATTTATAATTTTAACAAAGTATAATTTTGAGAGACCAAAATCAAAATTCATAAACACAGGTAAGATAATTACTGTCTTTTAGAATCCAGAAAAAAAATTTAAAGGACTACCCTACTCCTACTTATGCTAATTTCAGCCCAATGCTTGTAATGAAATCATGGCAGGCCAGTGTAGTACATTGGTAAAGCTGGCGGGCTCTGTATTGATGTCGCCTGACTTCAACTTCAGCTTCAGTGTGTCTAAACTGGGAGCCTTGGGTATAGTTTTAAACATTCCGGGCCTCAGCTTTCTCATTCCTTGAATGAGGTCCACAATCATATCTCCATTAAAAAATTGTGGTGAGGATCAAATAAATTATCTAAGGAAAAAAACCACTTGGCACAGTTCCTGCTATATCATATGTACTCTATAAATACTGGGAATTATAATTATATCCTGGTAAGCACTCAAATAACTGAGAGACAAAATGATAAAGTCCTGTAAGAAAGGTCCAGATAAAATTCTTTGGCCATATTGTCTTTCAAATTACTTTTTAATGGAAAAGTTATAAACCAGAGAAAGAAGAAAATGATGCTGGCAGGTATCTCTGTAATAAAAAAGAGCAAACACAGAGAAAGAAAATCAATGGAGGATTTAAAATGTTCTTCTTGCTTTGGCATCTAACCTCCTGCTTCCAAATTTTTTCCAGTATCATGGTTTAACTACTTTAATGAAGAGATGATACCATATTTCTCTTGATCCACGTAACCCAAGTGGTTTACAGAAACAGAGGTCAACAGGGTCAATATTTCTGACTAATATTTTAATTAAATCTCAATAAGCGGGCAGATTCCCAGAATTGATGTAGCATTGTGATATAGAATAAGAGAAACGGAAAGCAGACTCTCTGAGTGAGCATTTATGTGGTATCTTGTTAAAATGCAGGGATCTTGTTAAAATGCAGATTCGGAAGGTCTGGGTTGGGCCACAGATCCTACATTTTTACAAGCTCCCAAGTGATGCTAATGCCACTGGTTTGAAGACCCCTCTCTCAAGTAGTAAGGGTTTAGAGCACAGTCACTGCTTGGGTTTGAGTACTGGCTCCTCCTCTTACCAACTACTTGACCTTGGCCACATTAGTTAACTTTTTCTTGCATCATTTTTTAAATCATCAAATGAGGATAAGATCAATATCTAACTATAATGGTGGTTGTGAGGATCAAATTAATTAATACATGTAAAGCAGTACCCAGTACTGAGTAAGCACTCAATAAATATAAATGATTTTTATGATTAAGTGAAGTTTTCTCATTATAAACATTTAAGCTAGTCAAGAGAGATGAATATCCCAGAATTTTAATCATGTTTAATTCAGCACAATAATTTATTTTAAGGCATTAATGTCAACAATCACATAAATCTCCACATGTGAAGCTTTGCAAGTTATAATTTTTCAAGCCAATGAACTTAAAGAAGGTAATTTACAATTTTTTTGGTGGTAGCCATACACAAAGGCATGAGCCTGTCATGATAGAACAGCAAACTTCTTCATCTACCTTTTTCATTAAGAATGCAACACAAAGAATAACTAAATATGTTTACAAAATAACTAAGATATAACCTACTAGGAGCCCCACAGCATCATTAGTAGTTTGTTTTCTTCCTGCTCTGTTATTATTCTCTCTCACAACTATAATTATCTGTTGTTTATTATCTCTCTCCCTCAACATGAATTTAAACTCCATGAGGGAGGGGCAGTGTTGATCTTGTTTGCTGCTATATCTCAGCGTCTAGCTTGCTGTATGATATTTGTTACACCAGTAATAAATAAATGTTTGTAAAAGTATAAAATAAATAATTGATATGTACCTTAGTTGTATATTTTATTAATTTATTCAAGAATGCATTGAGTAGCTGTGATTTTTTTTCCTGGTTCTAAGTACTGGGAATTTTTAAACACATAAGACACAGTATGTTCAAGGAGGTTATGGTCTACTTAGGGGAAAGATATGTGAGCACAAAACTGAATACATGATCAACTCCATATGGAAAGGGGATGAATAAGGAAAGAGCTCATAAAATAGAGGTAGGAGTGAAATAAGAGCTTTCCAGTTAAAGAAAAAAAATTATGCAATTTCACAAAAGTGTGAAACAGTGAGACGAACAGGAAACCTTAGATAGGATGTGCACTGGAAATTAACAGTGGAGAAAAGGCAAGGTCCAAATCATAAAGACATGAGTATCTTCTATAGCAAGTATTGGTTATAGTGGAAATATGAGAACTTGAAGGATAAAAAGAATAAACGTCTTCATGAAGGACACTAATAATACTGTTCAGAGAATGACTGTAGCAAAGACTATTAACTACCTCAGAATCTACATTGTCTTCTTCTTGTTAGAAACTGTTACCCTGCTAAAAAATTAAACACACTAGTCTCTCTCAGCTAGGTATAGACATGTGATTGTCTTCAACCAATGAATGAATTGATTCTTCTGGGTAACTTCTGGAAGTATCCTTAAAGGTGAAGAGCACAACCTTCTTATCGTCCCTTCTTACTTCCTGAAATGTAATGTAATGGTTGGCGCTACAGCAGCTATTTGAACCATAAGGTAACCTAGCAAAAGGGAGCCTCAAGCTATGATGTTAGAAGAGTTAAATAGAATGATGCTAGATCTTAACTATGGAGCACCTTATAAGCCATGGGTTGTCTAGCTTACAACTTCATCTACATGAGGGGGAAAAAATCATTTTTTCTCACTGATTTTGCCACTCTTATTTTGGGAGTTGTATGCCACTGATCCTAATTCTCAGTGATATAACTACAGAAATGTGGAAGGGCTTCAAGAATGATTGGCATTTGAAGTAGATACTGAAGGATGGGTAGGAGATTATCAGGTACAAAATAAGAGACAGGGCATTAAAGAAGGGCTATTGTGTTCATGGAAATCATCAAGAATACAGTGTATTCAGGAAACTGGGAGAACTGTGTAGTGGAATCACAGGGAATATTGTGTGAAAGGAATGGAGGAAGACAAGGCACCAGTAAAAACTCTGAAATATCATACTAGTGAGTTTGCATTTTATGAGGCAATGCAAGACCACTGAAAATTTTCAGGTAGTTAAAAGATGGGGCCATAGGTAGTTTTTTTGGAATAAGAACTCAGAGAGCTATGTGGACAGGAGGAAGGAAAATCAAAATCAGAGAGACAAGTTCAGAGGCAAATGAGAGAGTCCGGGAGAGTAGTGAAGACTCCTAGGCCAAGGGTCTTGACAATGAAGAAGAAGATAAGACAGAGACAGGACACATTTAGCAAACATACCATGTAAGGATTACTGATTGCATACACACCAGTACAGAAAGACTCCCAGAAATGTAATGTGAGTTGAGTTGATAGTGAGGTAATTTACCACCAAGATGGGGAAGGAAGAGAAACAAACAACATACAAATGAAAGCCAGACTATGTGAAATAAGGAAAAAAATATATAAAAGAAAAACTGCAACACAAGGATCTGTGCGCAGTAGGATTTCTCCTGTATTCAGGTTACAATTCTAATATCACCTTCTCCAAGAGATCTTTGCCATACTGTGTTTCTAAAGAAACCACTGCCCTTCCCTCCCATCAAAGCACTTTGCTTCATTTTTTTCAGAGCACTTACTATGTTATAGCTTCCTTTTTGTTTGTTACCTACTTTGACAAGAATGAAAGCTCATAATTTCCACAAGAGTGGAAATTATGTCTTGCTTACAGTAAACCTAGGTAACAGTACATGGCACAAGAGAACTTTTATTACATGAGTTAATCAAATTACCTTGGAGTTGTTTGAAATTCAGAGATTTCTATGGACTGAATCACCCTAAAATTTTACCCCCCCAAAATTCATATATTGAAATCCTAATTCCCAATAGAATTTTCAGATGGGGACATTGGGAGACCATTAGGTTATGAGGTGGAGCCCTCATTATGGGATTAGAGTTCTTAGAAAAAGATGAAGAAAAGAGCTTGCTTCCCACTCTCTGCTCTTCTCTATGTGAGGACACAGAAGAAGGATGGTTATCTGCAAACCAGCAAGACAGGCCTCACTAGAACCAAACCATGCTGGCACCCTGATCTCAGACTTCCAGTCAGCATGATAAGAAATAAATTTCTGTTATTTAAGCCACCCAGTCTTCAATATTCTGCTATACTAGTCTGAACTAAAAGAGAGTTTATAAATAAGAATAAAATATTGGAGAGACCAAGGCCATAATACAGGAGAGCTCCCCCATCTGATGAATGACAAGGAAGCTTAGTTCCAGCAATGCCCATAAAGACCTGCCCAACAGAAACTAACCATTTAGGTGGGAGGAATCAGAGGGCCTGAGCACAAGTCCAATTTGCCATTACAAAATGATATGAACTTGGAAACTTCACAACCTCAAAGCACCTTTCAGTTTCCTTAGCTAAAAAATGATAGCTTCATCCACAATTTTGAGAACTAATTAAAGTAACATGGATGAAAGTGTTATAGTAGGTAGCTAGTCAGACATGAGCAGGGCAGGAGAGACCTCCTCCCTAGCCACAACCCCTACTACTATAAATGTCAGGTAACCATCAGGTGATGGTCAGGTGGTTAACCGCTACTCTAAAATAATAATTGGTCACAGTCAGTGATACAGGAGGTAGAAAGAAATTGTTTAGGCAGATAGTGAGGGCAAAGAGTCCTTGGCAGAGCTTCCCTTCTAGCAAAAAGCAGCCCAAGAAATTATTTTTCTCCTAATAAAGAGCAGCCTGAAAAATCAAGCTGAAAACATAAATAAGCAAGCTGGAAGCTTGCACAGGGGAATGTTGGCAGCTGTGCCAATAGAAAAGGGCTAGCTGGGGGCCAGGCATGTCCAACATGGATGTTCCATCTTCCCTTTCTCTGCTACCACATGTACAGGAACAAAGAAATGGGTAACATGGCATAGCTCAGGCAGAGAACCTGCCTGCATGATAAAAGATTAGGGTGGGGGCTACAAAAAATTCATGCCCTGTGCAAATGGCACACCTGGTCTAACCAGTTTTTTGTACCCTATGTAAATCAGACACCACTTCCTCACCAGCTCATCTGTAAACCCCAGTGCATTTCACCACAGATCCAGCAACCCACTTTTCTGGAACCCCTTTCTGCAGGAAAGAGCTATTCTCTTTCTTTTGCCTATTAAACTTCCACTGTCAATCTCACTTTTTGTGTGTCTGCATCCTTGTCATCTGTGAGACAATGAATCTCAGTTGTTACTCCAGACAACAAGGCCGTTTCACCAGTGTCAGGGAAAGGCAGCTTCCCAATAAACAGCAAAAACCTGACACTGGTGATCAGCAGCTTCCTGACAAGATCTTAGGAGCTGGCAGAGTGGGCTCAAAGATGCACATTAAGAGGCAAAATGGCATTTTAACTGGCATATGACCTTCTAGGGACATTGGGCTGGTAAGGGAAGAATGCCTCACATGCAGCACCTGCTCCCCTCCCAAGTGCTGACAGGCCACTGCACATGTGGACGGCCCACCCTGAGAGAAGAATCATGGGAGAAGAGATGCAAGACCCTGAAAGGATGCCAACAAAATATAAAACCCCAAGTCAAAAGATCAAGCCGTGCACGTGATCTCTCAAATTGCCCACTTGGCCAGCCTCCAAGTGTATTTCCTTTCATTCCCACTCTAAAGCTTTTTAATAAACTTTCACTCCTGCTCTAAAACTTGCCTTGGTCCCTCCTTCGGCCTTCTGCCCATCAGTTGAATTCTTTCTTCTGAGAAAGCAAGAACTGAAGTTGCTGCAGAACCGTATGGATTCACCACTGCTAAGGAAAGTGCTTTGGTTCAGGACTTTCACCCCATGTGTCCCAGATCACTCTCAATTTCTAGTTATTATTTATTAGACAAAGTGACATCACTAATGTAAACGAAAAATAAAATTCTAAGTCCCCCAACCAACTGAATGGACCCCTCCTCCAAGCCAAGTGCATTCTAAAGTAAACCCAAAACACTAGTTCAGGCCATGATGGGAATGGGTGGTTGGACATGCTTCGTTAAACCCTCCTCCTCCCGTTGGAATTCAGGCACAGCTGACCAGCATTAACATTACAACAGAAGACTGACAAAGCTGACTAATTTAGAGTAATAAAATACCAACATGACAGATAGCAGGCCCTGAAAGAAATTAAAGCATCTTACCCCAAAATATATTTATTTGACATAATTTGAAATGGCCACGCAAAACTTTCCCTTATGGGGAAAATCTACATTCTGTAGAAAATCCCCTCCCCTTTCCAGGCCTTTTTCATGATCCAAGAGAGAATTAACTAAGAGTCTGGCACCTTTTAAAGTCTGATAAGAAACATTTACAATCTATTATTCACTGTGAAGCCTGCGGCCTGGAAGCTTCACCTGCCTAATAAGAATCTTGGTCTCCACAACCTCTTACCTTAACCCAGGCACTCCCTTCTATTCATTCCAGGTCTTTAGATAAACTCTTTCAACCAATGCCAATCAGAAAGTCTTCGAATCCACCTACCAACTGAAAGCCCACTCCACTCTCTTCGAGTTGTTACACTTTTTTTTGGACTCAACCAAGGTAAATCTTAAATGTATTGATTAATGTCTTATGTCTCCATAAAATGTGTAAAACCAAACTGTAGCCTGACCATCTGGCGCACATGTTCTCAGGGTCTCCTGGAGCTGTATAAAGGGCCATAGGTTTCATATTTGATTCAGAATAAATCTCTTCAAATACTCTACAGAGTTTGACCCTTTTTGTTGACACTAAATGCATTTTAAAGATCTCTTCTCAGCACTTTGAGAGCCTAAGGCAGAAGGATCACTTGAGCCCAGGAGCTTGAGGTTGCAGTGAGACACGATAGCACCACTGTACTCTAGTCTAGGTGACAGAGGGAGAACCTGTCTTAAAAAAAAAAAATCTCTTCCCAGCTTGACTTTAAACTTTCACAACAACATGTATACTCGCAAATTTCCTCTGTCAACCACAATCTTGAACAATGTGTTTCTCTTTGTAGCTCTTCAACCTTTTATTAATGAAGTGTTCAACAACACTGTGCTGGACCTTAGCTGCTTTTAAGTGTCTCCTTCAGTCTGTTAAATAATTTAGCAAATGAACTTTTATTACAACTACTTAGAGGCAGGGTGGTATAACGCTACTCTTACTACAAGCCCCTTACTATCTGCTGTGTGACCTTGGATAAGTTATTAATCTTTTTGCCTACAATTTCTTACCTATAGAGGTAACAATAATATAATAATATACTTTGTATGGTTATTGTGAAGATTGAATAAATTAACATATGTACAAAATTTTAATAGTGCCTAGAGTACGGTTCAGTAATAGCTATTTTTATTCCTACAATGACATTTTTCAGATCATTTTCATCTCAGTACTGTGAGATATTTCTACCTTTCTCCATTTTATTAAAAAAAAACAACAACAACTAAGGCTCAGAGAGCTTAAGCAATTTCCTTAAGTTCACGAAAGAGAGAGTTAGTTCTCTTAGATGCCAGGTCTGTGCCCTTGGCCATACCAATATAATATTCCATTTTAAAGAAGCCAGATAATTTCACTATCAAAGCATAAATTTATTAAATCAAACTGCCATCAAATAAACCTGAGTTAAACAAACTTTTGGCCATCGTACTTCTTAAAGTATGTGCAATAGACATTCAAAGACAGGGAAATATCAGTGAGGTCGGTTGTCAGAGAAAGCTTCTGGTCGACTTGGGCAGGGTTTTGATATTTGATTTTTTCTTACATTGAGCCTCAGGTTCTACAATAACCTACCTCAAGGTCAACCCCAGTCTAGTTTTCAGCTGTAGTTTGGCTTGCAAATTTCTTCTCTCAGTAATTTTGGGGGCCCTTAGGCCAAACTGCTAAAGCACAGACCATGACTCCCTTTTTAATAAACCCAATTACAACTCATAAATGGTGACATGTGTCAGCAGAACAACCCTTGGAGGGGTGTTTCGTTAACTTGATCATGTCTGAGCCTGAGGGCATGTGCCTTGCATAGATAGCTGGCTTTCTTAGCAGTAGCTGTGTCTGTTACCAAGTTAACAGGTGGCAGCTCAGTTTATTGCCTATATAATAAGCACACTAACCCAACCACCCATTTCTGTTGGAAGGCCTTCCCAGAATCATAGTAGGTTAGGTTAGAAGAACTAGATGCTTTAACTTAGGTATTTAGTTATTTATCACTTGGGGAGATTTTTTAACATCCCAGTTCTTATACCCAGACTCAGACCCATTAAACAGGAATCTTTATTCCTGGGGTTGAAGCATCAGTATTTTTTTTTTTTTTTTTTTTTTTGAAATGGAGTCTCACTCTGTCACTCAGGCTAGTGTGCAGCGGCATCATCTCGGCTCACTGCAACCTCCGCCTCCCAGGTTCAAGCGATTCCCCTGACTCAGCCTCCTGAGTAGCTGAGACTACAGGCGCGTGCCACCACCCCCGGCTAATTTTTTGTATTTTTAGTAGAGACGGGGTTTCACTGTGTTAGCCACGATGGTCTCCATCTCCTGACCTCGTGATTCGCCTGCCTCGGCATCCCAAAGTCCTGGGATTACAGGCGTGAGCCACTGCGCCCAGCCCGGCATCAGTATTTTTGAAGCGGGAAGCAATTACAATGTGGCGGCAAAGTTGAGAGCCACTGCTTTGAGACATCAGTAAAAGTATTAGCAATTTGCTTTAAAAAAAAGAAAACCACGAAAATTTCCTGAGATTGTCTTTAAAGAGATACTGATTATAATGGGCTATTGTTTATTTGCTCCTCTCAGCATGCCATTTGACCTGTCTGAATCTGTTATTTCATTACTACTTTTTCTTTATGTGACACCTCATTAGATTGGTAATGTTTGAGTTTTATGCTACTGAGTTTCTAAAATAAAATACTTGGGGGCAAAACATCATTTAGGGCACTTGGTAGAAATTAGGATAATCAAAATGCATTTCCATTAATGCAGTTCGTGAAGTGGCAACTATACTTTGTCACCAAAAGTAAAGTTCATCAAAGTTCATCCAGCTCTTCATGTATTTAAACAAATTTAGAACTTCCAAGTGACAACTGAGGGGAAGTAATTTAGGGCTGAGATATGATACACTTAGAAAAGGAAAGACACAGCCGGGCATGGTGGCTTATGCCTATAATCCCAACACTTTGGGAGGCTGAAGCAAGTGGATCACGAGGTCAAGCGTTCAAGACCAGCCTGGCCAACATAGTGAAACCCTGTCTTTACTAAAAAGAAAGAGAAAAAATTAGCCAGGCGTGGTGGTGGGGCACCTGTAATCCCAGCTACTCGGGAGGCTGAGGCAAGGAATTGCTTGAACCCGGGAGGCAGAGGTTGCAGTGAGCCAAGAGATCACACCACTGCACTCCAGCCCGGGGGACAGGACAAGACTCTGTCTGAAAAAAAAAAAAAAAAAAAAGAAAAGAAAAGAAAAAGAAAGACACTAGAGGGAAGTCAGTCACTGAAACAAGGTAGCTGCAAGGTAACTGTCTGATTTCACGGAGAAAAATACCTATAGTTATCCCTCAAGAACTGGCCCCTAAAAAATATCAGTGTCAAAAGGTCAATTTAAAAGCCCAGCAAGGCCAGGCATGGAGGCTTACACTTGTCATTCCAATACTTTGAGAGGCCGAGGTGTGTGGATTGCTTGAGCCTGGGAATTCGAGACCAGCCTGGGCAACATGGCAAAACTCTATGTCTATGAAAAATACAAAAATTACCTGGATGTGGTGGCACGCGTCTGTAGTCCCAGCTACTTGTGAGGCTGCACTGAGATGAGAGGATTGTTTGAGCCCAGGAGGTCCAGGCTACAGTGAGCCCTGAAGGCACCACTGCACTCCAGCCTAGGCAACAGAGTGAGACCCTGTCTCAAAAAAGAAAAGGAAAAAAAAAAAAAAAAAAAAAAAAGCGCCAAGCAAGATTTAACAAGGGAGAGATGAAATTCTAAATTACCCTAAGCATCACATAAACTTCCTGGGGCCCCAGAAATATGTTTTAGTATTTGCTTTTTTTTTTTTGAAATAGAGTTTTTAGCTCAATCCAAATATTACACTGTTACAATTGAGGAAAGTAATATAAAAATGTTAAGCCATTTCTCTTTATTACTCCATTCTCATTTCCTCTCCTTGATTTTTACTCAACTGTCACTCTTCCTCTTTCTTTTCACTCAACTAGCCACTGTCTTCTCTGTCATCATCTATGACTGCCTACATTTTCTTTCAAATATATATTTGAGAAAGAAAAAAGCATTTGTAAAGGACCATACTTTGAAAAGAGTGCTTATCTATGAGCAAGTTAAACTACAGAGAGCCAATAAATTGGGAAGCCCACTTTTAGGTTCTCAAATGCACAGTGATCCACATGATCATGTAGATTAAATTAAAACACACATATTTACCTGATGAATTACTTTTCAAATAAAAATTCACTCTATTAAAACAGTCAAATTCAAATAAACAATTGAGTATAACAGTGAAAAAAACCTTTATTGAAATCCCACTACATGCATGGACTATGGCTATTTATGGAATTTATTTATTTTATCATTATTATTATTATTATTATTTGAGACCAAGTCTCACTCTGTCAACCAGGCTGTAGTATAGGGATGTGATCTCGGCTCACTGCAACCTCAACCTTCTGGGTTCAAGCGATTCTCGTGCATCAGCCTCCCAAGTAGCTGAGATTACAAGCAGGCATCACCAAAGCTAGCTAATTTTTGTATTTTTACTAGAGACAGGGTTTCACCATTTTGGCCAGGCTGCTCTTGAACTCCCTGACCTCAGGTGATCCTCCCACCTCGGCCTCCCAAAGTGCTGGGATTACAGGCATGAGTCACCATGCCCAGCCTGGAATTTAAAGATAAGTAAAGCACAATTATATCTGGTGAATATCAAGTGCTAAGAACTATTAATAAATAGGGAGGGATATGGTAAATACTAATTTAGGACTGTAACAATGGCCAATGGCCATCATTTGTTGAACATCTATTATGAGCCAAGCAATGTCTAAATATTATCTCTAATGCTTACAATCAGGGGTTTCTGAAAATTTTTTAGTGTTCCTATCAGTAAAATGTTTGCAAGCATGCTCCCCGATATGTGCTAGTCCGTATAGATATAGTATACTTATACAACTGCAACAATACAGTGTTTTATATGTAAAATGTTGAAACTAGAAATGATGAAAAACCATAAAGGCTAGCACTTCATGGATCTGCTTCAGCATCCCCTGGGCAGAAGCTTCCAACATTGAAGAATACTATTAACATGATGTGTGGTAGAAACCGCTGCTTCTCCCCAATATTCATTACCCTTTTCTCCCATAATAATGGGATCCCTCACTTTTATCTGAGCCCAGGGCATCTCAGAATAAAGGTTATATGGCTCAGTCTCCCTTTGCATCTAGGAATGGCTTTGTGCCTAATCTTTGAGGTATGAGGGAAAAATCATGTTTACAACTTTTCAGACATTGCTTTAAAGGGACGAACAATGTCCATCTCTGTACTTCTTTTAACCTGCTATTTAGCATGTCAGCATGGTGGTAGGCCTCTTGGACTATGTGTGCAAGGGCAACCCCCAAGAGTGGTAAAAAAGAAAATAAAAGGTACTTGGGTCCTTTTAAGACCTTGTGGAGCAGCACAGACATTCTAGCTCTGGACAGCTAACCTACGGACTGTCATATATGAAAGAAATACGTTCCTATCTTGCAAACACATCGTTGTTTTGGTCTCTGTTATATGTAACTGAACCTGTCGCCTAAAGAATACATTATGCAAGATAGTTATTATTGTCTCTCCTTACAGCTAAGGGAAAAGGGTCAGAGAAGTTAATTTTTTCAGTTATCCAGCTGGTATATGGTTGAATCAAAAGAGCCCAGACTCCATTCTCTTTCTACTAAAATAACAATCTCCCATGATTGAAATACTATGGAATCAAGGGGGAAGGAGACATTAATATGACCTGGAGGGATTGATGGAGGCTTCCTGATGGTGGTGGCAGTTTATTGAGATCTAAAAGATGGGAATGGAGGAAAAGGCATTGTGGACTAATTGAACAGGGTGAACAAAGGTAAGGATATAGGAAAATGTAGAAAAGGCTCAAGAGGAGCTTGTGTCAGTTGTTCTTAGGTGATCACTATTAAGTCTTTGGCTTTATTCAAAATATATTTCAGGGCACCTACTATATAGCAGATAAAAATTAAGACCTAGAAATAGAGTGATAAAATCAGATGTCATAATTTCCTAAATATATGAGAAGATAATGCTACCAGCAATGCCTATATGTTAAAGTCCAAAGTCTATATCAAGCAAAAAAAGCCTTCACAATCAGACTCAACCCAACCTCATATTATGCTATTGCTCTGTGTTCCATCTGGATGAAGCTCAGGACATATGAGATGCCTGAACTGTGACCTTTGTACTTGCACTTCCCTCTTCTTGGAATGCCTTTTACCTACTTTGCCTAGAAATGTCTTTTTATTCTTTAAGAGCTAGACAAAATTCTACCTTTCTCTGATTCCTCGAAATAGGATGGCTTGTTATTGTAGTTTCTTCCCTTCCTGCCTGTCTGCCTGCCTTCCACCAGTCAGTAAAAATGTGCAGGGTTTTGAGGTACAACTGTGGGAAAGATAAAGCAATATTTTCTTTGTGCCTCATGAAGTTTACATTCCAGAGAGAAAGATCAACTATTAATGAAATAGCTGCAATTCAGTGTGATAACTACTTTGAGAGGAAGAAGAGCCTTCAGGGGAAGCTCATAAGAGGAACTCTACCCTGAATCTCACTTTCCTAAAAGAAGCATTATTTAAGCTGAACCCTTTAGGATATGTAAGAATGAGCCAGGCAGAGATAAGCAAGGCGTGTTTAACAACATGTGCTTTTCAGCATGCATTATCCATTTTCATTAACATGTCTATTCACTAGATTATGAAACAATCTGTTTAAAGGTCCCAAGTGATTTAAAAAGAAGAAGAAAAAAAAAACCTACCAGGATTAAACACTCATTCAGATTCATGCTAAATGTCTTATCATTGTGCCTTAGATATGTTTATTTTGTCCTTCCTGTATGCAGTATTTGCTACTTAACTTTCACTTCCACTTCAGTTTAGCAACTAGAGCTGCTTAAGGTCTCCCACTAGCTTTTAAAAATCTCTTGTAAATTGTAGAGCAGCATCTCTCAAACTTCAGGAAGCCTAAAAATCACCTCAGGTACTTTTAAAAACACAAATTTTTTGGTTCCACTCTCAGAGATTCTGATTCTATAGCTTTGGGGAGGAGCTGGAGATCCCACGATTCTAACAATCTGACCTGTGAGACCTGATGCTGCCAGTTCACAGACTGCACCTTGAGCAGCTTTATGCTTGAGAAGCTACCCAAATAATTTTCAGGATTATTTCCCCCTTGTTCTTAAAAGTGCTCTGCTAGGTTACACTTCTTGGAACAAGAGTGGTTTCTCTGCCCAGGTAGATGAGGCTTTTAGGGGAACCCCTCTAAGAAAGACGGGCCAATATTGCTACTTTCATGTAACAGTCACATTCTTCACTTGGACAACCGTTTTATTTTCCCATTGGCTCTCACTTTAAGTCCAAAATGACAAGCCTAAGTAAGGGCTTCCCAGTAAATGAGAAGTTATGAGTACAGTAGTCAACAAACTGCCCTCTGCAAGGGTAATGCAAGGCAAAAAAAGTGAATTAGTTTGTGAATGGTAAGTAGGTCAGGTCTTCTGTTGTTGTGTTTTTGTTTTTGTTTTGACTTGGCTTTTAAAAAATCGTCCCAATCTAAATAGAACTTTTTTTTTTTTTTTTTTGAAATGGAGTCTTGCTCTGTCACCCAGGCTGGAGTGCAATGGCATGATCTCGGCTCACTGCAACCGCTGCCTCCCACGTTCAACTGATTCTCCTGCCTCAGCCTCCCAAGTAGCTGGGATTACAGGTGCCTGCCACTGTGCCCGGCTAATTTTTGTATTTTTATTAGAGACACGGTTTCACCATGTTGGCCAGGCTGGTCTCGATCTCCTAACCTCAGGTGATTTGCCCGCCTCCGCCTCCCATATTGCTGGCATTACAGGCGTGAGCCACCACGCCTGGCCAAAACAGGAATTTTATAATTTTACAATAAGAAAATGATGAAACACTGAACTTTTAAGAAAGCTTTCAGTAATTGCTGACATTTGCCTCCATGTGTATCATGTTTAAGAGTCTTAAAAGTTAAGCTTTTAAGAGCCATGAGAACAGGGATCATGTCGTCCATGTGAGCACACCCCACAGTTCCTGGAGAGTGCTGACTATTTAGAAGATGTGAAAATAGTCAACTTAAAAAAGGAGGAAATTAAACCAACACGCAAAAATTGGGAGGATAGTTTTGATGATTAATTAGGTTCTCTCTCTCTCTCTCTATATATATATATATATACACACACTCTCACATATAAAGAACCTAGAGTATAATCATTTCTTGATAACAAATTAGCTCCCTTATCTCTTTTATTTCTTTCTTATTATGTATTGCCTACAACAGCTCTGTCCGATAGAACTTTCTGGAATAATGGACAATTCCATACCTGCATTGTTTAATACAATACCCATTAGCCCTACTGGCTACTGAGAACTTGAAATGTGGCTAGTGCAACTGAGGAATGAATTTGTAATTTTATATTATTTTATTTTGATTAAATTTAAATAACCATATGTGACTTATAACTACTTTTTGGAAAGCACAGGTCTAGAAAGTAGGACAACATAGTAGTTGTTCATAGTGTGTTCAATTTGTTGAATTAAATAGAGCTCTTTCCCTATAGATGTGTATATGTTTAAAGTAAAAGACTTAGAAAATGGCAGCTATCTCAACAGCAGGCCAAAACATCTAGTGAAAGAACAAAACATCAGGATCGAAACCAAAAAATAAGTTTCTTATTGAGCTGTGTTTCTCAAACTTTAATATGCATACAAATCACTGAAGTTCTTATTAAAAAACATAGTTTCTGATTTAGTAGGTCTTTGGTGGAACTTTAGATTCTATTGCTCATAAACTCCCAGGTAATATCACTGCTGCTAGTCCATGGGTCACACTCTGAGCAGCAAAGGTCTAGATGTAGATAAGCCATGGACCTACGTAACTGCTACTGGCCCAACTCCTGAACTAGCAGTGGCTTCCCATTTTGACTCACCAGTTCAAGATTCAGTCAGAGAAATGTTTTATTTTATCATAGATACACCCACATTACCCCCAGTCTTACGATGAATATTCATTAAGCCCCTTCTGCATACTAGGATGAGTATTCATAACAACTCCTGCAAGGCAGGTAGTATTATTCCTATTTTATATATAATGAAACAGAGGCTTAGAGAGGTGATGTGACTTAATCAAAACTCAAGAAAAGAACTAACTGGCAGAGGTGGGTTTACAACCCAGTTGTGCATAAAGCCAAAGGCTAGTTTCTCTCTTTATACTCTTTTGTTACTCAAAGTATGATGTACAACTAAGCAGCATCAACCTCACCTGGCAGCTTATTAGAAACGCAGACTGATGCATCCCAGACCTAGTGAATCAGAAACTTCCTTTTTTTTTTTTTTTTTTCTTTTTTTTCCCTGAGGTGGAGTCTCACTCTCTCACCCAGGGCAGGAGTGCAGTGGCACAATCTCAGCTCACTGCAACCTCCGCCTCCCGGGTTCAAGTGATTCTCTTGTCTCAGCCTCCCAAGCAGCTGGGATTACAGGTGCCCGCCACCATAACTGGGTAATTTTTTCTATTTTTAGTAGAGACAGGGTTTCGGCATGTTGGCCAGGCTAGTCTCAAACTCCGGACCTCAGTTGATCCACCCGCCTCGGCCTCCCAAAGTGCTGGGATTACAGGCGTGAGCCCACCTCTTGCTTATAAAGCAAAGCAACAAGCAGTTAAGAGTAGGGTTTCTGCTGATTGTGGCAGTTGAGAAATGAATTTAGATTGGCTAGGTTTGACACCAGAGCAAATATTGATAGCTTTGCCTCTATTGCTAAATTCCTATTGCTTCATAGGAGTAGTTTAGACAAAATAAAGCTGTTTCCTGGTAGGTAAGGATTTTAAAATTTGGAACTGCATTCCCAATAGATGAAAACATTAACAATATAGTTTTAACAATGTCCATGGGAAAAAACACAAAAAGAAGAAAACATGTTTGTTGAAAGATAAATGTACTAAAATCAGCAAATTCTTCCAAAATATCATGCCATTATTAATCACTGCCAGGATGGTTCAAAGGAACACACATATTTCTGCTTTCTTTCCCATCAGAGGCAATTATGGAAAATGGTCCAATCAAAAGTGAATCATAGCCTAAATCATAAGAATATGTTATTTACACTCAAATAAATTAATGTCTAAATGTACAGCCCTACAACAAGTGCTTGGTCACCTTACTTCTGTAATATGGCAACTTCCTTCTCAGAGAGCTCTTGTCCTCAGCTTCCTGATGCTGGAATCAATCAGCAGTGCCATTTAAATGTTGCTTAAAACATCTCTTAGACACAAACCCATTCTCCGGCTCCTGAATGAAGCTCATTGCTAATTCAATTGTGTCTCTATGTCGCTGAACCCACAGTATCCTTTTTCTTGTCACTGACACTCATGTGTTCAGCCTTTTTTTTGGTTCATTTTTTTCCCTTTAGTTCACTCTCTTGTCCTTGGCCCCAGAATCATAGTTTTGTTTGCATCCAATGGCCTTTTCACATTGAAAGCACTCTATAAAAATGTTGCTGATATTATATGATATTATAATTGTCCACAAATAACTTTTACATAAATAACTTTCTTGGCAGCCAAATCCAATGAGGGATACTACTAAGGACCCACTCATATTCTTTGTAACCTTACTCTTCTTTGTGGTCTCTTTTTCTTCTACTTTTCTCTCTCCCTTACTTGCCTAGGAGGGTTTTCCAAGCAAGAGACCTGAAACTTCTCCCTTGTCTCCACTATTATTTCTACCTCTAGAAACAAAGTTTCAGCAACAAAGTGTCTTATAGGAAAGTAAAGTCATTGTACTGCCAATACTTGCTAGATGTTTCTTTTACTTCTCAATATTTTCCGTTAGACAACATACAATAATCTACACACTCACTCTCCCTATCAGTTGAACCAGGTCCCTCTGACGCTTTGTTTAGTGCCATTGACCTGCAACGTAAAGCACAAGATTTTTTCTTTTATATCTGCTTTGTTTTTATTTGTATTCTCACAAAGGGACATACACAGATTCTTAACCCTTTATTTAAGGCCCTGATGTACTAGTTTATTGTTTAGCAAATACTCACTCTTCCCCTAATTCGAGCTTGGGAACATGACCTTTTCTGGCCAATTGGGTGTTGGTGGATGTAAGGTGAGCAGAAGCTTTAACTGTGTTTGTGTCATGGGCTTGATTTCTTGTTCTTTGACTATCACAATATGAATAACATACCCTGGATAGCCACTGTCCCACCTCCTGGTCCCCAGAATGAAACTTCTGAAGCAGAGATGCCCCAGCCAACCTGGTACAATGGCACCCCCCTCACCCACTTATTCGTGGTTTCACTTTCTGCAGTTTCAGTTATCCACAGTCAACCATTGTCTGAAAATATTAAATGGAAAATTCCAGAAACAAACAATTCATAAGTTGCAAATTGCTTGCTATTCTGAGTAGTATGATGAAATCTCTCATTGTCCCACTCCATCTCTTCCAGGATGTGAGTCATTTCTTTGTTTAGGGTGTCTGTGCTGCAGATGTTACCTGCCCTTTATTCACTTAGTAGCTGTCTGGGTGATCAAATTGACTATCCTGGTATGGCAGTTTTTGTGTTCAAGTAACTCTTATTTTACTTAATAATGACCCCAAAGCACAAGAATAGTGATGCTGACAATTCAGATATGCTTAAGAGAAGCCCTAAAGTGTTTCCTTTAAGGGAAAACATGAAAATTCCTGACTTAAGAAAAAAGAAAAGAGACAACATTGTATGATGAAGTTGCTAAGATCTATAGTAAAAATGAATCTTTCATCCATGATATTGTGAAGAAGGAAAAATATAATCATGTTAGTTTTGCTGTTGCACCCCAAACTGCAAAAGTTATGGCCACAGTGCCTGACAGTTAAGATGGAAAATTCATGTATATAGGGTTTGGCATTATCTGCAGCTTCAGGCATCCACCAGGAGACTTGGAATGTATCATCCATGGATAAGGTGAGACTACTGTATTCTGCAGCCTGAAGCAGCTGTCCTAGCTAACTGATAAATAGAGAAGAAAAAAAATGCTTATTGCCACTGATTTTTTTTTGGTTGTGGTTACACACCAAAAATTGGCAATTACATGAGGTAACAGTAAATGGTAGATCAAGCACTACCATTTACTAGTTGAGATACAAAATCCATATCTTTAAAATGAAAGGTTTGTGTTCATTGAACTCCAAGTTATTTAACAAGATTGAAAACTCATGATTCTCAAGTATACCTCTCTCAACAGTGCATTTCTATAAAAGAGGTCAGAATATTACCAAAATATAAAACGAATATTAGAGAAGGTTAGAGCAAAATAAAAAAGCATTCTAGAATCTCTCTAATTTTATTTTCTAAAGCATAAAGAATACTATTTGTTAGGGTGATGTTCAATATTGAACTCTAAAGTGTCTTCTGAAAGGAGAGGACAGCGCAATGTCAGTTGGTTGCAGATTACCAGAGAGTAAAGCATTATTATTTGATTGAGTCAGCCTACAGGGAGCTGGATTCACAAGCAGGCTCTAATCACTCTGAGCTCCCTAAGAACAAAGTACTTTCAGTACCTGGCATGAAACAATATTCAACATGTAATGGGGAAGAATAAAAATATTGAGCAAAAAATAGAAACTAGAGAGTATTGAAGTGGAAAAATATCTTTCCTTGTTTCTGCTTGGGTGATTTTAGTTTTCATATAGGGATTCCCGCTTTGCATGAGAAGCTAGACTATGTCACATTTAAGGTCATACCCAACCCTAATATATCATGACCTCATGTAAGAAAGAGCTTACTTAAGGCATTTCCATGTAAGAACCTCAGTCACCCCTTCATTAATGCAAGCTCTAATGTCTCTTAACTTACCTTCCTTAATAAAAAGAAGTATCTTTAAATATATTTTGTACTTTTGTTTGACACTTACATAAAAATTCCCTTTGGCCCTAGAAATTTCCTGTAGCTATTCAATTGTCATTTGCATTTGTGCCAAGGAACCACTTTCACAAGAACCATTTCTATCAAAAATCAAATTTGCTAATCAGCAAAATTAATACATTTACTTGCAATGAAATTATTTTTTAGAAAGACTTTAATATATGTTAAAGCTTGGCATTCTGATAATATTTTTAAGAAGGAAATGTTCTTACGCAACATGACTAAAATGCCCTAGGGAACTCTGAAATCGTTTTTTCATTAAATAGAGCTGAAATTATGTGAACAACTAGAACATGAGGAAGAAAAGAGGAAAACAAAGTATAGAACACTGGGGAATGAGAAAATAGACTGTGAAACGAACAGTAATTTGTTCAAGGTTACCCAGTGAGTCAGGAACAAAGGGGAGAGTTGGGACTCTGCCAAGAACCAAAGCTTATCCACATTAATGAGTATGCGCTAAATCTGCCATTTTCAATACATAATGTATTCATGTTTTTTCTACATCGGGGAAGGTATTCACATTTACCATTCCCCTAGAATTTAGCATGTTTTACCTCGTAAGTGTTTATTTTTTTCAAAAAAATGATAAATACTTTAGCTGCTATCAACCAGAAGCTAAGAAAATCTCTGAGGCAGGTATTATAAGTCCTGTCTTATAGGTTAATTTAGGTGCATAGAGATTAAATAAATTACTTAAGAACATACTACCATGATAATTGGCACATTTTCATCATATCAAGCTGCTCACAAACCACTATAAAGATCCTTACCTTTAAGGAAGCACAAAGTGGGTTACATTAAGTATGAAAAAGTTGATTAGGCCAGGAATAGTGGCTTACACCCGTAATCCCGGCACTTTGGGAGGCCGAAGTGGACAGATCACTGAGATCAGAAGTTCAAGATCAGCCTGGCCAACATGGCAAAAACTCGTCTCTACTAAAAAATACAAAAAAAAAAAAAAAAAAAAATTAGCCGGGCATGGTGGTACACTCCTGCAGTCCCAGCTACTCGGGAGGCTGAGGTAAGAGAGTCACTTGAACCTGGGAGGTGGAGGTTGCAGTGAGCCCAGATCAGGCTCCAGCCATTTGTACTCCAGCCTGGGTGACAGAGCAAGACTCTGTCTCAACAACAACAACAAAAAAGATGATTAAAAATAATTTTTGAAGGACTCAAAGTCAGATACAAACCCGGTATTTGGAAGAATGGGAAGAATTTTGATGAATTTGTTATTTGCGACTGATTTTACTAGCTAATCAATTGGGATACTAATTGAACATGTCTACAAAAGACCCTTAGATCTTACTGATAAATTATTTCTACATGAGGATATCTGGCAGTTACGCCACCAGAACCCTAACAGGAGGCTTTGAAATAATACAGATCCATCACAAGAAAGTGGTCTTACTTACAAAATCAACTCTCTGTGCTCCAGGCCTACTTCTTGAGAGCACTGCTCACATGCTTTGACAATGGCTATAGTGAAGAGATTTTTTGGGACGTAGGATTCCTTCATATATAAATGGATCCCTGTCCTGAATATATTGAAGCTTCTATGACAAGTTATCTCTCATCCAAATCTGCATGTATCAGGGGAGTAAGTAAGGAAACTATGTTCCCAAAACAGGCAGAAAACAAGGGAGGGAAGAAAGAAACATAGGTAACAGCATGTTAGAAATTAAATAAGACTTCTAACTCTACAGCCAAGCTATCTGGATTGACTCTTGACTCTGCCTCTTACTGTGAGTCCTTGAACCAGTTACTTGACCTCTTTATGACTCATTTTTCCCAACTGTAAAAATAGAGAAATTAATAGTACCTACCTCATAGGATTGTTATGAGGATTAAATGAGTTAAAATTTGTTAAGTGCCTACAGCACTGTTAGGCATACACTGTTACAGAAGTTTGGTAAGTAAAGAAAGGTAGGAAGAGTGAGAGAATAGTGGATGTAGGTGCCTTTAAGACATTGCTTTGTTTGCTTCTACAGAGCCCTTTACTTTCCAGTGTTGGGGCCTCTTGGTTCCTTCCAGTAAGCCTAACCTTGTTTCCGGTCTGGTCCCAAACTATTCTTGTTCAGAAAGATTTAAGAAGCCCTAGTTCAGTAGTTCAGGTGATTCAGCATTAAGTCAAGCTTGCTGTTATTCTTGTCCTGACCCTGTGTCCCAGTTTTAGTTCCTCATTCTTATAATCAAGTCCCAACCTTGTACTCCAGTTCTGACATTCTGCTCCCCTGTGGCTGAGTCCCGGATTGCAGAACCTGCTCAGGACCGCCAGTTCCTTTGAGGTAACATCTCTCAAAAGGCAGCCTATGGACTAGACACACTTTGTTTGGCAGACACAGTGTTTGCACTTTTGAAAATTAGTTGCCTGTATTTAGAAATTGCAAACATGTACAAATTTCCATCTTATTTTGTAAAATGATCTGGCACCAGTGGATTCCAAGTGGCAGTTGCTCTCTTTAAATGGCCATGCGCTTTCTATTCCCCACAGGCCCCACTCTGACTGCTCCATTTGTTTCTGTGATTTGCTTGGTCATTGAAGGGATTTGAGGCTGTGGGCTAAAACTGAGAAGAGCCAGTACTTACCAAGCACTTTGTGCTAGGTACTGTTCTAAGTGCTTTATGTGCTTTACTCATTTAATCAAAGGCCAGGAATCTGTTTGTTGTTGTCCATTACCCCTGTAGCCCTTCTTCTCAGCTTCATACCCCCTGTCTAGCATGCATCTGTGGCTATCCCATCTTGTTTGATCACTATCCTCCACTTATCAGCAAGTGCCCACTCACAAAGCCTTGTTGGACCTCCATAATGTCAACCACTCACCCACATTGTGGCCTATAGCTGGTCTCCAATCTTCCCTGCCCAGCCAGACTCTATCTTCAAGAACTTTAGCCATCACAGTGGTTGTGTTACAGGTACAGAATCCTAGGCTTCATTGGTTTGCTTGATCCCATTATCTCATGCTCCATGCTTTTATAAAACTATAAATTTCATTATATATAGATAGGCTCTACCCTCACAAAACTTTTGCCCACTTCTTATTAGAAGCTCAATAAAATCCACAAAAATATTTATTGATTACTTACTTTAGGTTCCAGACTCTGTCACAGAAATTGACTTGAATATTCCTTTCATAAGAAACCCAATGAAGTTTGCTCGTGTCTATGAGCAATTCAGTCTCTTTTCAGTGAGCCACTTAGCAAACTAACACTATTTAAACAGTGTTGTTTATTTTTGTTTCATAATGGGCCCTTGTGTTTTACAAAACATGAATGAAAGAGGGAAATATTTGATGACTAAGACAAGATTTAGAAATTATTAAAAGAAAATTTACAAAACTGCATGTCATTCCATAAGATTATTTAGTTTGGGTGAAACTAAATATGAATTGAACTTAAATTCAGCCAGTTAAGTTCTACCACAGTTTTAAAAGAAGGTATTAATGAAAAAGTTACTTACATAAGGAATTGTGTCCAAAGTATCTGTGTTGACAATTATAGGAGCAGGACTGGCCTGAAAAAAGAAATAGGAAAAAAAAAATTAAATAATGAATAGTGTATTCTGAGACAGATTATTTCTGTTAACTTATTTAACAAAGAGCTCAACAGGCATTTCTTGAGGACCTGTACAGGCACTGTGTCAAGTGTTAGTGGGGTAAATAAAGTGACTAAGCGTTTCCGTACCTTCCCCCACCTCAAATATTTGTTTGTTACATCTACCACATAAAGAAATTAAGTAAGCATTCATATAATTTACATTCATTTTCTCTTACATTCTACAAAACAGTGTGGGAGGTGAGGATTTCTGCTATGTGTAAGGCAAGGATTTCTAATAAATTGGGTGAGAGTTAAAACTTGTATCTTTTTTTTTATTTTTTTTTTGTGAGACAAGAATCTCGCTCTGTCACCCAGGCTGGAGTGCAGTGGTGCAATCTCGGCTCACTCAGCCTCCGCCTCCTGGGTTCAGGCAATTTTCCTGCCTCAGCCTCCCAAGTAGCTAGGACTACAGGCACACACCGCCACACCTGGCTAACTTTTGTATTTTTAGTAGAGACGGGGTTTCCCATGTTGGCCAGGATGGTCTTGATCTCCTGACCTTGTGATATACCCACCTCAGACTCCCAAAGTGCTGGGATTACAGGCATGAGCTACCGCACTCGACCTGTATCATTTGTTTATGAAATGACTTTGCTAAAGGAATTTGATTTCTCTCTCAAGGAAGCAAAATTAAACCTAAACCAATATTCATAGTTATTCTCTTCAAACTGCCTTTTGAGAGTATGCTATATTCAATACAAAAAGGCTTCACTTATCAACATCTACATTTACACATTATGCATGCTGTATCCTGTATTTTCTTTCTTTTTTTTTTTTTTTTTTTTTTTTTTTTGAGATGAAGTGTTCCTCTGTCGCCCATGCTGGAGTGTGCAGTGGTGCAAACTCGGGTCACTGCAACCTCTGCCTCCCCGGTTCAAGCGATTCTTCCGTCTCATCCTCCCGAGTAGCTGGAACTACAGGCATGCGCCACCATGCCCAGCTAATTTTCGTATTTTTAGTACAGACAGGGTTTCACCATATTGACCAGGCTGGTCTCAACTCCTGACCTCATGATTCGCCCACCTCAGCCTCCCAATACAGGCATGAACAACCATGCCCTGCCATATTTTATTATTTATGCACCTCTAATCATAAACCTGAGAAATCCCTAGATAGAACATTAACAGTCAAATATGACAGAAAATCATACTGGATATGTTCAACCTTCTTTTTTTAAAAAAATTGTACGATTTGCAGTAATTCTCTTTAAAGTTTAGCGGGAATCTGTGTAAAACTGATATAGGAGTGCTACAAGGCAAATCACTAGAAAATAACAGAATGCAATCTCTATTTGCATCACCAATCTAACTTCATGAATATTGAGTAGAGCTATCTTTTTTAGTTTCTAGAATTTTCACAACAACTTTTGCTTTATCCTCCAAAGGATCTTTAATCTTTGTCTCAAATTACAGATTTCATTTAGATAAAGGACATACTTTCATCTTGATTAATAGAGAACTCTTCTATACGACATGGTGGTTTTGGAAAGTGCTCAAATTTTGGGATATTTCATTAGCTGTGCCCTCTAGAGTTAAGAGAGTTAACAGCTTTTTAATGTCAATCTGTTCTGTGGAATCCTAATCAAATGATACAACAAATAGCAATCCAGCAGGTTTTAGAAAACAAAATTTCATGTCTTTACCAAAAACACTGGGCATGGAAAACATAACCTTGGCATACATATCTATATAATGGATCAACTAGTTAGTCATAATATTTTCATGATTCTCAATGGGACGTATCTTGCGGGTAAATAAAGACTCTGGAGAAAGACAGTTTTTACTGGATCTCATTAAAAAAAAATAATAAGAGGCATGTAGAGAAGAGAAAAAGGTATGAGGTTTGCAGTCAGAAGACATGGGCTCAAGGTTGGTTTAGCAACTTTCTGATTGTATGATTTGGGGGCTTAGTGACTTCCTAGTGGTGTGATCTTAGGGCAAGTCCACTAACCCTCTCTGATTAATTTTCCTTCCCTGTAGAATGGGAATAGTAGTAACAACTTTCCAAAAAGGTTGAAGATCAAATGAGGTGATATAGTTGAGTGTGCTTTGTAAACAGTACATTTCAGAATTAATGTTAAATATTATTAGTAGTAAGTGTCTTTTAAGATAGACTACTGTAAAGATATATTATTGTATGGCTTGTAAACTGTTTACACTGCAGAGATCTCAATGCTATGTTAGTGGCTACAATTGCACTAATAAGAGGCCTGTTTAGATTGTGGTTCTAAAACAGCTCATGTCAAAGGCAATAATAACAATAATTACTGCTTATTAAGTATGTATTACTGTTTATTAAATATATACATAAGCATATATATCCTCATTTAATCTCCACAAAACCATATTGATGAGGCATTATTATCACTATTTCTATGTTATACATGAGGAAAATGAGGCTCAGTGAAAATGAGATTTGACATTTGAGTATTGTTTTTTCTGAACTCAAAATTCATTTTTCCCCACTAAGCTGCTTTCATAATCCCAGTATCTAGGTGGTTCCATCACAAGAGTCTTGTAATGATATGTGAGCCCTATACTAGAGTACCATACAAGAACTAGACAAAGCAAAGACCACCCGGAAGGCAAGAGATGCCTAAGGATATTGCAGGTTAGATGTTGAACACAGTCTGGTGGAGCCTTAGTATGCATTTTTAAAAAGGTTTTTAATTTTGATGACATCTCTCCTATGCTTTCTGTTTGGTTTCCATGACTCACAAAAGTGCCTCATATCCAAGACTAGACTGAAAACTCTCTGAATATCACATGTGATTCTTGTATTTCCCCATATTTTCTAGTATAGCTTTGATTAATAAATAGGTATTAATTTGATTTGGGGCTTTCATCCCATCTTTGCTTTTTTTTCTTACAGATTATAATGTGTTATGGGAATAAATTTTATACATAAGCCCATTTCCTATGTAATGCCATTTAAAACTTTTGTATGTTTATGTTGCTATTTTTCATTTTTTAATGTAAATTTGGTCTTTCCAAGAAGACTATATGTCTAAAAATTGACAAGTATTGTATACTTTTCTAGAATTCTCCACAGAGCTTGGGTATACAGAAGGAGCTCAAAGAATACTGAGAAATACTTAGAATTTATTGACTAAAGGCAGTGACAAAGTATAGAAGTAGGTATAAAGGAAAGTAATATATCTTTACGAGCTTTGTAAAGCACTTCTAAAGAACTGGAACTCCAAAATCTCATGATATCAAGACTGTGACTGCTTTTCCAATATTCAGTATCACTTTCTTTCTTTGTTTAGTTACTATTACTTAACTAAATTCAGCTTTTATAAAATACTAATTAATAATTTCATAACTCTAGGATGTAGAGTCTATGAATGGACTCCACTTGAAGTAGAGGACAAGAACTTGAAGGATAAGATCTATGTTATGTGGAATCTATGTTATATGGAAAGTTTATTATTCCTTCTTGGTGCCAAAAGGATCCAGAAGCCACAGCTAATACCTACCTCTCTAAAAGTCATTAAAAATGCATGAACAAACAAGATTGTGTACAAATAAACATACATCACATACACCTGACATTGGTAACGCCCTGGTGTGACTGCCAAAGAGATGCCATGGTAGGCTCTTCTGAATGACACACGACCCCACTGTGCTGCTACACCAGGCTCTCTGAAGACTCTCCCACTGCCCTGCTCCAGGACTTTCACAGCCCACCCCAGACTACACAGAGCATAGATGAATTCCAAGCATGGCCTATGAGTGTGCTCTTCTCACCAGTTGGTAATTCCAAATCTTCCTTTAGCTCATCTGGCTCCTGATTCTTTGTTGACTTTTACAGTCAAGAGAGGCTATGACCAGTTTGATCTAGTTTGTTTCTGAGTCTTAAAAACCAACTATCCAGTTGCTTTGATAGTTCCCACCAAGTATTTTCTCCACACTTCATACTGCCCTGCCATATACATCCTCTTTATTTTTTTATTATTATTATTTTTGAGATGGGGTCTCTCTCTATCACCCAGGCTGGAGTGCAGTAGTGCAATCTCGGCTCACTGCAACCTTCACTTTCCAGGTTCAAGTGATTCTTCTGCCTCAGCCTCCCAAGTAGCTGGGATTACAGGCACCTGCCACCAGGCCTGGCTAATTTTTGTATTTTTAGTAGAGATGCGGTTTTGCCATGTTGGCCAGGCTGGTCTCAAACTCCTGACCTCATGTGATCCATGCGCCTCGGCCCCCAAAGCACTGGGAGTACAGGCGTGAGCCACCACGTCCGGCCATACACTCTCTTTCTTCCTTTTGGATATCCTCTTTAATTGGATGCCTAAATCAAACTGGTGACTCAGCAGATTCTAGTGTCCTTCTTTAATATGCTTTTTTCCATTAATTGGAAAGAGATTTATGAAAAATCTAGAACAAAATCTTTTTTTAATCAGAAAATTCAAGACTTATCTTTACATACATCTAGGCAAGATTTTTGAAACTATAAGGGATGAAGAAAAAAAAAAAACTCTTTCTTAGGTAAACCAAACTATGAAGCCTTTTTTTGTGTGTTGTTTGCCTTTTACATGACAATCTCTTTCATGCACAGAAAGCCAGTTTTCAGCATAAGGGACTAGTACAGCTAATTACAGAGAAGCAAGAAGCAAGCAGAAGGAATACTGATATAATTTAAACGATAGATCAAGTTATTAATAAATGTCAGCCACCTTCCTATCCTTGGGCTTCATGTGACATACAAATGTTCTCATATTACATGAACAATTTTGTTTATACTAGTAATAGATACACTGTTTTTTTGCTTGCTTCCAAGAGACTCTAAATAAAAAAGAATCTGACAAAATGAATGCAACTTTACAAAGGAGTTCATTGATTCTGACTAATGTGGTTACCTTTTGATATGTGTTAAGTGTCAGGTATGGGAAATGCCTCTGACATATGTGGACAGGTGGTCATGAAGCCAACTATGGTGAAGAAGCCTCCTCAAGCAAGGTATTGGCAGGAAATGTAGAGTAGCTAGTCAGCCAAGAAACACTCTCATGTAGCTTAGCTCTGAGAAGTGTAGGCTAATCAGCGGGAAGGTCAAAAGACTTAATCTAATACCTAGACTTTTAAGAAGCAAGGTAGAAAAGGAGAGAACTAGATCAGCAAGAAATTAACAGTAACACTTATGGTACTAGGAACTATGCAGGGATTTCAACTGACCTGGGACATGCAAATGGAAGGCAGGTGATTGTCATTAGGCCAATTTAAATAGGTGGTAAAATAGTGCAAGAATAACATATGAGCTGTTTTTGGATACCTTTGGCTTATCTTATCAGCCTTACAGGACAGGATTACTGAGTGAGCAAGATTTCTTGTCTATTTAGAGGGACACAGGCCCTATAAATGACTTTTATGTATGGTATGGCATGACATTTTGAAACAAAATGGAAGCCACTGAAAGTCTGAAAATGAGTCCTGTATGTGGGTGTATGTGTGTGCATGTGTATGTGTGTGATTTCATTATGAGAGGTGGAGATCCCAGAGCCTCAAGGTAAATATTAGCTGCTTTAGACTGGCAGCTACAAGATAGCATGCTAGCAAACTTTTTGCTTCACAATTCACACGGAAGATTTCCATCAGGATGAGCCCCAGTCAGACCATATGCTAATCCTGGCTAGGGAAGTAGAATATGAGGTTACTACCCACACACCCCATCAACTTTGAAGTAAGACATCTAACATTAAGTACTAGATTAGATATGCTGAGTGTTGAACCCAGGATAACTGTATTGTGTATTAGATTTTTCCCCGTAACCCTCTATTTTGTTGGCTTACTCTGGAAAAAAAAAAAAAAAAAAAATGTGGCATGGTTAGGGGAGTGACTTCCACCTTCATTTCCTGAATCACATTTTAGTTCTCCATTGGAACTGAAACCCTGTCTTTCCTCTCCTTCTTTTCCACAATCTTTTAGGCTGGAGTTCCACATCTCTAGGTGCTGGTAGGACCCTACTTCTACTTGGAGGATTTACTTGGAACCTACAATTATCACTACCTGAAGGTTTGTAGTATTATGACCCTGCCACACCTAAATCCCCTGATATATTAATACTGGGACAGATAATAATAAGAGTATGTACTTATATAGCAAATACTTTATGTAAATTAACTTATTTAATCCTCACACAATTCTATGAGACAAACACTGTTATTGTCAAAGTAGAGCTGAGGAAAGAGAGGTTAAATAACTTTCTCAAAGTCACACAGCTGGTAAATAGCTGGTAAATCTTCAAACCCAAGCAATCTGGCTCCAGAGCCATGTTCTACTGCCCCTTAGAATGAAAACAGATTTCACCAGTTATCTCTGGATTCTTTTTTTTTTTTTTTTTTTTTTGAGATAGGATCTTACCTTGTCACGCAGGCTGGATGGAGTGCAGTAGTCCCATCTTGGCTTACTACAACCTCTGCCTCCGAAGCTCAAGCCATCCTCCCATCTCAGCCTCCCAAGTAGCTGGGACTACAGGCATGTACCACCATGCCTGCCTAATTTTTGTATTTTTTATAGAGACAGGGTTTTGCTATATTGCCCAGGCTGGTCTCAAACTCCTAGACTCAAGTGATCCACCTGCCTCAGCCTCCCCAGATGCTGGGATTACAGGTGTGGGCCACCGCACCCGGCCAGATCCTAATTTTTACTGTTGATCAACAAGTTACAAGCCAGTTCAAACCTAAATTTATTTAATGTGCCTTGATCTTGGCTGGCCCAAGAACCTTCCCCTTCTTCCTCTGGTGTAGTTGCTGAGGCCCAGTGTGTCATGAGAACAGGCCTGTAGGCGGCATGCCTAGGAAAAGGCCAATGGCCCCAGCATACCCAGGCTGACTGATTCAGGCATTCTTTGAGTAAGCCCCAAATAAATTGGTAATTGACTGATTAAAGACACATCGATGGTTGTGTGACAGAGGAAGAACAAAACAGGAAGAACAAATATATTCTAGAATCATAGAACTTTTAAAGCTGAGATCTTAAGGAACATTTAATTACACTCTTACATTCTATAAATATGAAAGTGAATACAAAGAATAGGACATAACCCAGATCTCACAATTGCATAGTATCAAAACTGAGGATAACAAGAATAACAATAATAAAGTATTAAGCATATATAAGGTGATTATTATGTTTCAGGAATGCTATAAGTACTTTAACATATATGAATGCATTTAATTTTTACAATGTTCTAAGGAAAACATTATTGTTCCCATTAAAAAGAAAGAAGGAAGGAATGAAAGAAAGAAAGGAGAGAAGAAAGGAAGAAAAGAAGATCCCAATTGACCAAGTCACTTGCCTAAGGTCACAAATCTAAGAGGTGCCACAAGCAGTTTTTAAACCCATGTCTTTCTAACCCCAGAGTCCATAATGGTAACTCCAACATCTGATTTTTTTGCCTGAGTTTTTCTAGGCGACCAGACTGAAAATGCAATTATTTTCTGCCTGGAAAGTTGTTAGTTTCTCTTTTACAGTCTGAAGAGAAATTTATCACCGTTCTTAGATTCAATTCCCCAATTATCAGAGGTTTCTGGGTCCCTTAATGTCTTGCAAACCCCCACTTAAAAATAGGACAGTGCTATTTTCCAGTTAACCTATTTCTCAAGAATTTAGCTGAATAAAGAATGCATGTGTAGGCCAGGAACAGTGGATCATGCCTGTAATCCCAGCGCTTTGGGATGCCAAGCCAGGCAGATCACTTGAAATCAGGAGTTTGAGACCAGCCTGGCCAACATGGTGAAACCCTGTGTCTATTAAAGATACAAAAATTAGCCGGGCATGGGGGCTGGTGCCTGTAACCTAGCTACTTGGGAGGCTGAGGCAGGAGAATGGCTGGAATCCCTGGAGGTGGAGGTGGCAGTGAGCTGAGATTGTGTCACTGTACTCCAGCCTGGGGAGACTGTGTCTCAAAAAAAAAAAAAAAAAAGGTTCTTAGGTTATTATACTTATTACTCAGATTATTTTTTATTTTTTGCTTTCCTAGATTTTCTTCTCCTTTTAAGTTCCTTCTCTACAAGACAACTAGGTGGGTGCAGTTCAATCCAGCCCAGCTCTAAGTTATCACTACTAATATCATCCAGTGGCTTTGGCTTGTCACGTGCTTTGCCCCTTCTCTAAAGAGACATAAGACCACTGGACTTATTGAGGCAAGAACAGTGCTGAATAAACTATGTGAGTACCTGAGGGCTTGTCTAGTTCATCCTGCAGACTGTGCCAGGATGTCTAAAGGAAGCAACTTTGGAGGATGCTAAGATTGTGGTCCCTTTCCCTACCATTTAATAAAATGCCTGGATGGTTATCTACCTAGCTTAACACCAGCCTAGCTCAGAAAACAAGGTAACAGGATGGAAGATTCATGTTTTGGCTTGAAATCAATTTGGCCCTGCTTGCCTGAACTCTTAATAATAAAAATAATATTACCCTCACTTTCAGATAACAAAATTAATAACGTTAAGTAACTCACCCAAGGTCATTCAGCTGGCAATAGCAGGACCAAGAGTCAGACAATGGTAGCCTGGTTCCAAAGTGGATAAATCCTAACCACTGCAATACATTTGCTTCTGCACCCTATTAAGATTTGATAAGTAAAGTCCGTTCTAGTCAACACAATTTGTCTTACTTATTCTTGAAAACTCACCATTAGTATTTTTTATCCCCTTGGACTGGAGAGTTACCATCTCTGTTTGATCCTCCTTTAAAATACAAAGTAGTAAAATATTTTGCAGAAAATAAATGAATATCCTATGAATATCCTAAAGACCTCAGATAGGCTGAGTTGGTCTTCCCTTTTTTTCTAGTGCAGAAATGATGGGGCAGCCTGGAGAATGAAGCACAGAAAGTAGAGACCAGTAGATCCCACAAAAAAATTGAGTCATTAGCTCAAATCTCAAATGTGGTTTAGTCAATGTGCCCCATGCCAAACAGAGTTTTCTTCACTTTATAAGTTTTTTCTAGAATCAATCCTATTTGGATGAAGAAATGGGGACTGCTTGAACTGTTAGTATGAAGATTCTTCAGATCTCCATCCTGCATGCTCGCCATATACGTACGAAGATTCTTCAGATCTCCATCCTGCATGCTCGCCATATACGTACTTACACTTAGTATAAAAGGCTAAAATAAATTACTCACTAAAACTACATCTACAGATCAACACTGAAACTCAAATTGGCAATTACATCAACCACCAATGTCATGCTATATAAAGTATATCACACACATTCAATCATTTAATTTCCATAGTGAGAGGAAAGGGAACTAACATTGATTAACCAACTACCCACTGTGTGCCAAGCAAATATGGTAAGCTTTTTACTTGTGTTTTATTGTTTACTCCTTACAGAACCCCAGAAGGATTGATGGAATTTTCCCTTGTCTATAGATAAGTAAACAGAGGCACAGAATGATTCTGTGAATTTCTCAAAATGTCAGATGGCTAGAAGAAAGCAAAACTGAGATTCAAACCCAGGTGTTCTGACTCTAAGCCCTTTGCTTTTCACCATTAGGCCATAATGCCTCAAACCCCACTGACTCACACCGAGCTTTTACAAATCTAACTGCTTTATTTATGCAAATGATTTCTGAAGATCCCACAAAAAAATGGAGTCATTAGCTCAAATCTCAAATGTGGCTTAGTCGATGTGCCCCATGCCATAATAACCATACCTACTTAATTCACTGATTCACTCTATGTGGTGCTATTCCTGGAAAGATTCATGTGGATACCATCTGTTCCTTGTTGCTAAGCTACTGAAGAGCTATAATCTTAGCAGTACAGTTGTATTATCCAGATTTAGGTGCCAGAATTCGGAGCAAGTTGCCAATAACCTGGTTCTTTAGGTTAAGGTAGGGCTTATTTCTTCTGTAGTACATGGATAATGGTTTTATACACAATGTGGGATCACTAAATTATTGCTATTTAGTTTCCATCCTTCTTCTCTCTTTTCCTCCCACCAGGCAAGGATCCTTACTACTCCAAGCACATACCTTGCTCATGCCTACCGCAATGTCTTTGTTTTCATTTCTTCCTTTTCCTACATCCTAAATCAGTTGCAGTCCTCAATCTTATCTCTCTAACCAAATTCTTTCCATCCTGCAAGGACAATCTAAAGTTGCAGATGCTTCATGATGCTTTCCCCATCATCACTCCAGAATCAATCTATACATCCTATTCCCCACGTTTTAAAGCACTCATTATTTGTATTACTTCAGATCACACTGAATTTAAATATTAAAGGAAATAAGTTATGTGAAAGCACTAAACCCTGACATTCTTAATGAATATTTCTTTATATTTTTATACATGTTGATAGCTAATTGGTTCATGTGTGATATTCACATCTCCTTGCAGAAACTGTAATCATTTTGAAGTCAGGGTCCTCCTCTCTATTTCTTCATCAGACACTCCACCTACACTCCTAACAGTGCTGGGCATATACAACACACACTCAAACACTCAAACCGTAATTGTTAATTGATTTTTAGACCTATTGGATTAGAGTCACAGCAATAGGAGTTAGAATTCATGAGAAACTCTTGAGGCAACAGAATTAGATACAATGAGCAGAAAGGGGTAACTGCATGCTGCCCTCTGGTGATGAGCTCTTGTACCATACTGCCTCATGGTGTCCATGTGTGAGCATCTGGAGCCTGTCATGCACTCCAGACCATGCTATTCACTGCAGAGCATGAAAATTAAGGAAAATTATAAACAGAAAGACTCCTCTATGCTAATTATACACTGGTACTTTGTGCTTATTCTTCCCTATTCCTCATTGCAACCCTATGAAGTACATATTCCAATTATGATTATCTTATAGATAAGGAAAGTGAGGCATGGACCTGTAACACAACTTACCCAAGATCACCAGACTAATAACCAGATGGAGCCAAGGCTCACTCCTCTTGACTCCAAATCCATATTCTTGTCTTACCACTACCCTGCATGGAACGAGGATGGTAGCTGCTGGCAGTGTTACTTACTCTAACTTATTATTCCACTGTACATTTCAGGAGAAGTTAGGTGGGAGGAAGTATGGGATTTGGAGAAAAAACTAAGAACTCAAAAATCACGACAAAGCAAAATGACATCTACAGCATTTCTCAAACTTTCCAGATAAAAATGTGAAAATATATCCCCAAAGACTTACCCAAAACTAGACATTTATTCAAAGCCTCATGTCTTATATTAAAAATGAATGCAATTTTCATCCTTTACTCTATAATCATCTTTTTTTTCCATAAGTTATTGGGGTACAGGTGGTATTTGGTTACATGAGTAAGTTCTTTAGTGGTGATCTGTGAGATTTTGGTGCACCCATCACCCTAGCAGTATACACTGCACCATATTTATAGTCTTCTATCCCCTGACCCCCTTTCACTCTTCCCCTCAAATCCCCAAAGTCCACTGCAACATTCTTAGGCCTTTGTGTCCTCATAGCTTAGCTCCCACATATCAGTGAGAACATACAATGTTTGGTTTTCCATTTCTGAGTAGCTTCACTTAGAATAATAGTCTCCAGTCTCATCCAGGTCACTGCAAATGCTGTTAATTCATTCCTTTTTATGGCTGCATAGTGTTCCTATTTTTAATAGAAACATAAAGTTTTGAGTCATTTATAATGGAATCAACCTGACAACCCAGGTGGTTCCTGCATGGCTATAAAAAATCAGTCACTCTGTCTCCCTGGAAATAACCACACTCCAATCAAGGAATTATGTTCCTAATATAAAGATGGCAGAACTAGGGAGTCAGGAGATCTTAGTTTTAGACCCAGTAAGTTCAGTAATTCAGCAGTTTACTGAGTCAGTTTTATTTTTTACCCCAGTTAGTTTTATTTTTTATAAAACTTTACCCCAGTTAGCTTTATTTTTTAAGGAATAAAGAGTGAAATGGCCTCTGAAAGTCCACTGCTCATCAAGGATCTGATTTTACTCCTTGTAAAGTTCATCCTGCTAGGAAATACTGTAAAGAAAGCAAGCATGCTGTATAACTTTTAATTCTGGGAAATGATCTCTGTTTTTACCACTCTGACATAGAAATCTAGGAGACAGGACATTAAGAAAAGCACGCAGAAATAAAAGACAAAAGTTAAATTTGATAAAGAACAATTATATAAATTGGTTTCTAATGACTTGGCTGAAAGATAATGTCCTGTATGCCTTAGACAAGGCACCTCAAAAATCTGTATATGGTCCTGTTGCTCTATGTTCATAGTTCACATTTTGTTTTTCTTGTAAACAGGTTAATTTTCTGGCCTAAGAACTATGTAATCAGCAGCAAGGAGTTCTCTTCTATATAAAGAGTGAAAAAGATTTGAAGTGAAGCTGAGAATTATTACCAAACTCTTTCTTCCGTTATTGCCTTGATCCATTTTATATAAGGTATAACTCCAGAAAAAAAATCCCTCTGCCTTCATTTTTCCCCTACTCACCATAATTTGACAGCAGATCATACACTAAGATTTGAAACGTAACAGGTGAAGCTATACAGAAAGTCTTAAAATATTTTATATCTAGAATGATTCTTTCGTGTGAGAAGAAATGTTAGGGAGAGAGGCAAAGATGAAGTATGAGTTTTAGTTTACTGTTATCCATTAGTAATCTGTATGTGCTTATGTTTATGGTGGGCCTGGAGGACGTTCCAAGACTTGTTTCTAAACAATGGCACTTGGGCGCCCATTACAAGACGAACAGGGTACAGGATATTTTAGTTTCATTTTCGCTTATTTTAAATTCTGATAACATCTGTAAGCCTAAGAATCTCCCCTCAACCCATTTTTCTTCAAAATTAATGTTCAATTTGGAATCATTTCCAATGAGGAAAAACATGGAGAAAAATAACAGATAAAAAGGAGACGTGATTGGGGACTAGAAACATAGAGGTTCACTAAATACTGTTAGCATTTGTTGATGCCAAAGAATATACTCTGCAGATGTGTTTGTATATTGTCATCAACTAGGCAATGAAGTCTTTGTTCTACAAGCCAAGAGCCTACAAATCTCTGGATCCAAAATGCCAACCAGTTCCTAGCCCCACAGCTGTTCTAGCTTCCCACAGTGGCAGTTTTCTGGTGGCTCTCTTACTTTAAATTATTCTATAAAGCAAGGATACTGCTTGTTCAATTTACCTCCTAGTAGGCCTGGCATAATGCTACAACTGTGTGTTTAACATAAAGAAGGAGGAATATTATCCATTGCTGTGGGCTAGAGGAGAGATGGGGAAATAACAAGAGAAAAGAAAGAGAAGGAGAACAGGGAGTAGGTTGTTTTCTGGTATGTGGGGACTCTGTCACAAGTTGGAGAGTGAAATGATGATTCCCAGGCTGGGACTCTCTCTTCTGTGCTCTCAGACTCCTTTTTCCATTGGAATTGTAATCTCAGGAACTCTGGAACCTTCATTTGTTTTATAAAGGTTTTTCCTAACCAACTAGAAAGGAGATGATAACTTCCTTATGAATATATTTGCAATCATCTCATGACTGCTCCTCACCCACTGTTACTGGATAAGAACACTTGTATCTTATGCTTTTATGTCATAGGATGAACATCTTCTAGTCCTGCACTTGGATTTAGCAGACAAGGCTTCTAGGACTGACTGTGGCCCTGTAGAAACTTAGTCAAGTCACTTAACTCTCTGAATTATTTCTAAGGTTATATACAACTATAATGTGAATCATATGATTCCTGATTTTAATACTAGTCTAATTTTGAATATCACAAAAGTAGTAATAAAAGAGTTTAGAACTTGGATTATCTGTCTGGGATTTAAGATCTTTCTCCTCACTTCTACAATGGTCTTAGCTAATTAATCTCTCTGAAACTTTCTATTCATGTATAGATGTTAAAAATTATTATTTCATCAATATCATGTGGTTCTTCAAGAAGCAAATGTAGCCACATATGAGGACATTATGCAATTTGTAAATGTATATATTTGGGATAACATTTAAAAATTTGCAGCAACAGTAATAACAACCTTTACCAGGCACACTTTTGGGTCAGGCACTGTGTTAAGAGTTTAATTTACATGATTTTGTTAGACTTCGAACAATGCTAAAAAGTTATATATGACATCTAATTTTACATTGGATGAAACTTAGGCTCAGGGAATTTGAGTAATTTACCCAAGAGAGCAAATGGTGGAGGATTTCAGCTACCTTCAAGTAGCTGAAATTCTGAATCAGAATAAAAACTGAACTCAGATTTTAGTCCTACTACATTATGTCTTACTGTTTAACCATTTCTGATCCTGGCCATTTCAACTTTCTAAGCTTTAATTTTCATATAACTACTATGAAGATGATAAAACTTGTCTTGCCTAATTGTGAAAGTTGTAACGAGAAGTAATCTAGTTTATACTACTTTGAAAATTGTAACAAGATAAATAAATATAAGGAAGATAGGTAGTAGTAGTAGTAGAGGTAGTCTTAGCAGCAGCAGCAGCAAGAGTAAAAACATTGGTGTAATTTTTTCAACTCTACATGATGAAAATGAGAAATCCCATTGCTCCTAAGCATCTTCTCGCTTAATAAAAATATCTAAATGAAGCTTCAAAAAATATAGCATATCTAGTATTAGCTCATTAAAGCTTTTCAGGTTTTAATGTGTGTATATTTTTAAATTTTGGTTTGCTACATGGAAGAGGACTGCCATTATTAACTCTGAACAGCTGTCTATTTTTCTGTTCTGTAACAAATAAGCTTGGGGTTCTATTTTTGCAATTTCCGGGATGAGTACGGAAAGTGGAAGCGGCAGAATGTAAGCTTTACTCTATTGTACAATAACTATATCAGTGGTAATACTCCATTTTAATGAGTCATCAAAACATTTTATAATGAGCAATACTGGAATACAAAGAAGGCACCCTGCACCTGGTGTTAGTTTTTCGTGGCCTCCAGATGTATATGCACAGGCATCACAAGACCGGTAGTCAAAGAAAATGCAAACTTCACAAGTGAGGAAGATATAAAGATAGCAGGCTCTTGCTTTTTTGTTAAAAACCCAAAGTGACAATTTCATTCCACTTTACCAGCAATCTGCAAATGTTCTTGCAGTCCCAAGCTGTTGTAATTATCCAGGTCGCTTCTGGTGTAGTTCCCCGCTCTGCCTTAAATTGAACATGTCCATAGATTAAGTGTCATCTTTATTCCTATACTAATAGAAGTTCCATTAATAGCCTTGTTCATATTCTTCAGAAGGAAATGGACTAAAAATTGGGGTATTACTAAACAGAAATGCAAAGCAAGGTTAAGAGGAAGGAAACAGGGAAATGAATCCAACATGATTGAGGATGATGAGTTAAGTACTATTTAGAATACAGAAAAGACCAAACGCACTTGGAACACCATGAACTGGGACTGAAAGTCATCACTGAACAAATCCTATTTAGAGCTGACCTCAGCATATGATGGTTCAAACTATACATCCAGGGACCAGAGAGGCAGAGTCGGTGGATGTGATGCTGGAGCTCAGGAGACACAGTTTAAGAATTTATCTGAGGCAAGAAGGATCATTTCCTCATTATCATTTCATTGTTGCCTAAATTCTCCCTTCTTAAATATTCATCATTCCATCTATGCAGATTTACTTAGCAAACATAATATTTAAGACACCATACTTGGCACTGCAGAAAGTAGGAAGAGGAGAAGTGCATAGTCTTGCCCTGCAAGGAATTCATAATGTCATGTGGAAATAAAAGAAACCTCCCAAATGCTTATAATCTAAAACAGAAAAAAAAATGCACGAGACAAATAGGGACAAAGTTCCATGACAGGCATGAAGAAAGGCAAGTGGGACTATGGTTAGAAGACCTAAGTTCTCTCCTGGTCTTACTGGCCCCATGATTTTAAACAAGGTACTTAACCCCACTGATCCCCTAAAATGTAGATAATAACAATGGTCCATTTCATGTTGGTATTGTGATGATTGCATACAAAAGTATAGATTAAAGTAGTTGGTAAGAAATTTCCCCACTCTTATTTTTCCTCAGCGGGGTGTTAATCAGGGTTGAAGTAAGGAGAGAAAAGGCATGTCTTCTGGTTATTAGGCATAAGAGAAGGCTTGTGGAAGGGGATAGGAGTTAAGTCCTGAAGGATACAACCTCACTTTGAAGACCACTGTCCTCAGCTGATCTGTTTATCTTCTCTTCAACTCTGTCCTTCATCTTCTTTAGCGCTGTAACCTATTCCTGTACCACTAGTCACTAACTGGCCCCTATCTTAAAGTTCTGTGGCTGTGGGTATAGAAACCCACTTGCGCTGGCTTAAGCAAAATTTGGAACTTGTTGTCAGGCTAAAAGGACAAGAAGCACAGCAGGGCAGGCCGCCTGATAAACTGGAACTAAGAACTGGGAGTTTTGGGGGACCCAGAAATGCACAGTCCAGCCTCTCTTAGTTCTTGTCAGCCTCATTTCTCTGTGTCTTTCTTTGAGACCACATAGTTTCTCATCTCCTTTTCTTTTTCTACATTTGTTTCATTCTTTTACATCTCTGCACAAACGTTCTCTGCTTCTCCATGGATATATCCTCAATTCTAGGCACCATTGTCAACCTATAGGTCAGGCCACACGTAGCAGGGACAGTTAAGTCAGGTTTCTGAAAATAATCTCTTTCTTAACTTGAGATTCTCTTCTGAGGCTCCAGTGCCTTTGTCTGTGGGCTGGAATTATTTAGTGTTGTTTTCATGATTTACCTGTATAATTCCTGACCTTAAATACGACCCAACTCTCATCCTGGTTGTTCTGACCTTGCTTCTGTAATGCTCAAAGTGTTAGATCACAAGTTGGAGAAAGTTAGTAACATACTCTCATTTCATACTGCTCTTTCTTGCCTTAGTGCCTTTGTTCCAGTTGTTTTTAACCTCTCACCTCCCTCATCTTGTAAACCCTTGTTTTAAAACTGTCTCAAGACTTTTCTCCTTTTTCTAGCCTTCCTTGGTTATTTTTCCTTTCCATCCCAAGCAGATGGATCACTCTTTCCTTGCTGCATTTACCATAGTTTGTACATCTTTTAATTGCTGCTCCTAATCACACTGCAATACAGTTTTCTTGGTTTTAGTGTTTTTCTTCTTACTCTAGTGAGGTGGTTAAGAAAATACTCTCTGAGGTTGGATCACTGAGTTCAAGGACCAATCATTCCATTTATTAACTATGTGACTGTGGGAAAGGTACTTCACCTCTTTTTGTTTTTCTGAGACAGAGTCTCGCCCTGTCACCCAGGCTGGAGTGCAGTGGAGCGATCTCGGATCACTGCAAGCTCCACCTCCCGGGTTCACACCATTCTCCTGCCTTAGCCTCCTGAGTAGCTGGGACTACAGGCGCATGCCACCACACCCGGCTAATTTTTTGTATTTTTAGTAGAGATGGGGTTTCACTGCGTTAGCCAGGATGGTCTTGATCTCCTGACCTCGTGATCCACCCGCCTCGGCCTCCCAAAGTGCTGGGATTACAGACGTGAGCCATCGCGCCCGGCCCATCTCTTTTTCCCACTTTGTAAAATGCAGATGATAGTACCTACATCAGAAGTTGTTGACAGAATTGAGATAATACATGTAAAATGCTTGGAACAGTGCATGGCATAAAATTGGTACTCAGTGAATATTAACTATTACTTTTTGAACTGCCAGTACCTAGCCCAGGGTGTGGCAAGCAAGATGTGTTAATTGTTTGCTGGATAAATGAATTAAATTTTAAAACTAAAGCATATTTGAGAGGATGTTTTATTTCTTTTGCTTTGTTTGTAGTGACTGAAAAAGTATCTACTGTTGCTACACTTTCTGATAATTGATGTGTATCTGTGTATGTATACATGTAATATCGAATTGCAATTGTGAGAAACACTGTAAACAACTTGCATAGGATAGTATTCAAGTGTGTAATAGAGATATATGTGTAACTGTTTATTTAATGTCTGTCCCCACCACTAGAAGGTAAATACCCCCAGGGCAAGGTTTGACTGTGCCCTATTTATTATTAGATGTTCCAGGCATATCATAATTTCTGACACATAAAAGGTATTTAATAAGCATTCATTGAATAGATGAACACATGGAAAAATAGACTGTGTTTACACAATTAACAAGTGCCTTTTCTGTTTCCTCCGCTTGGAATGTCTCCTTCCATCATTACTGAGTGTTAAAATTCTGTTTAACCTTCAAACCCAGCTGAAATAGGCTTCCATGAAGCTTGCCCCTTCTCTGAATTCTTGTGGTAATTCATAGACTCTTAGGATACTCTACATTTTGAATATGGTATTACAGTGATTTGCAAATCAATTTGAAAATTCTTGGGGGCAGAATTCCAATTAGGGGTTCTCCTGATTTACACATGTTAATATCTCTCCCAATGCTTAATAAGCTGCATAACCTTCACATTAGGGTCAGAATAAGTTTTTCTGAGATGAATGAATGAATGAATAAATAGCATTGCAACTTCTTTTTGACTGACAGAAGCCCCAAGTCTAGCAGCAAGATGAGCATAAGAACCGTACTTAGAACCCACTGATCCCCATGTGAATGTTTTTATGAAATCTGGATATGATTGTAAGCAGTATAAGGAAAACCAAATTTGTACATTGCAGCAAGAGATATTAGGGCACCATTTGGTAATACTAATCTCTCTTACAACGTGATGATGTCACAAAGAAGTTTTAAGTTTATTTTTGGGCACTTGTCCTGTCTAGAATAGTGTCTGACACATAGTAGGGGCTCTAGAAAATGTGACTGAGCTGACTGAACTAACAAATGAATAAAAACACAAGCCAGTCTCTATGAAAAGAACTACTAATTATGAGACTGTTTTTATAAGCATATCTACTCATTTGAATAAAACTGCAATGCCTCTGATTTGCCTAATATCCAAAAATACTGACTGCCTAGAAGAATGCCCTTATGCCTCCAGTGATGGAACCAATTTAAAATACTTCATGAGAACTTTTTATAATTCATGCATTTAATAAATATTTAGGAGCTTACATTCGCCAGACAATTAGGCTAAAAGATAAGAAAAGTTCTGTGTTGCTGTTTTGCACTTGTGGCTCTTGGATCAGCAGATGAACTCGCTTAAGACTCCAGATTTTATTTACATCTTATAACTCTAGGGCAGGATCTAATGTGTGAAATCAAATCCTGAAACTTTGAACGACTTCATAGTTTGGTTTCCTTCTTCTCTGAAGACTGTTTTGAGCAGCACTATCCAGGTATCAGCCACTTTAAGGCTCCTTTCACAAATATGAATTTTATATGGGAGGTTCCCTGGGGGCAGATTATATCATGACTTGAGATTTTATGTCAGGTTTATTGTTAGTTCACAGAACTACACTGACTGAAAAACCAGTTGTGATTCATAGCTTATGGTGTGTGAGTGAGATGATCCAGACCATCTAGGTGGCTCCGCATTCTAATGATGTGTTAGGAATCCACACTCACAACAGATGCACAGAAGAGCACTTACTTGCTTACGACCTTTTCAGGTCAATTCTCCTAAGATCAACGACATCAATATGTGACTATACTTTATAGACATTGTTCATTTTCAAGTATTTGATTTAAAAGAGAACAAGGTTTATTTTAAAGGAGGCAATTATTTGAGCCATATATTTGTCATTGATTTAATATAATAGACTCAGCATGATAGGATATGTATACTTTAGGATTTATTAGGATACTGTAAACAATGAAGTGTATCATTAGTACAAATTCCATACAAGTGTAAATACATGTGTGTACATGAAATATATATCATTGGGTTAAAAAGTGCATAAAGCAGGGAATACATAGAGTACCTTTTCTGCTGACAAAAAAATAAATTGAGGGCCAGTTTATAAAGAGTTATTCTTAACTGATAATATTTTAATAATGGCTATATTTTCTAAAAGAAGCTCTCATGAACTTGTGATGATATAATCATATGTTTCATAAAGACTTGGAAGATGCTTGAGATATACTGGCAAATTCCCAATATGTTCTGAAAAGATTTAGAGCAGTCAAAAATAAAGCAAACCTGAATGATAATTTGGGCATGATTTTATGTATGTGTGAATTAAGGAAAACTGGAAACATAAACTAGAATCAAAGACAGAGTAGCCCACGAATTATGAGAATTGAATCCAAGGTTAACTGGACACATAGGGGTCTATTCCATGTATTAACACATCCCTGCCCCTACCACTACACCACCACAATGCTATAGTCAAGGTTCTGAGTTTTCTCCAGATGGACTTTAATAGAAATAATTTTATGAGATCAGTAAAGACAAAGCTAATAATGAAAACTGTCAAGCATTAATTGGAAATTGGAGACGCTTGTTAGTAGATTTAGTCATTCCTCACTTGCTCACCAAGCACTCTTTATGTGCCAGGCACTGTGCTAGACACTGGGAATGGATGCACTTCTATATTTAAGGAGCTCAAGACAAGACAACAAGAACACAAACAAACAAATGTTAGTTCCTTTCTCCAACTTACTTTCCTATTCACATTTACCGCAAAAGTAACAATATAATTAGAGAGACTGAGAGGAAAACACTTAAGAATAAAATGTTAGGTGATAAATCAGAGATGCATACAAGAAATCAAGAAGGAGGAGGATAACCCTGCCTGGCAAGGGATGGCTCCGTGAAAGAGGAAATACTTGAGGTTCACAAGGAATATCACACTTTGATAATAACAAAAAAAAAAAAAAAAAAAAAAAGGAAGAGAAGTCTCATAAAGATAGGAGAAGCAAACTACACTTTCTAGATTCTGGTTCAAAGTAGGATCCCTATAACAAAATGATTTAGAGAGCTTCCCATCATTAGTTTTTTTACACTTCTTACAAAAATTATATAATCTTTATGGCTTTAAGAGTCAAGATCAACTTACCATGATCCAACTAAAATATAGTGGTTCAATTAGAAGAGCTTCAAATATAGCCCAGTGTTTGTGACATTTAAGTGATTTCCAAGTTACAGGGAAAAATATGATGGCATCTAACTTGAGTCACTTGAAAATAACGTGAACTTCAAGGAAGATTTATTCCAACTGTTGAAAGAAGCATATCTCTTGAGTTTCTATGTCAGAAATAATGTTTTTCTTGAGAGGGTACCAAATAAATTTTAGCAGAGATTATTTTTTAAGAATCTTCTCTCATAGCTAATTGATCTCAATTCTTCAAAGTAGATCTAATGAAAATAATAAAATATTTTAATATTCTTCTTGGTAGTCCTATTTACCTTATCTCAGCCTATCAAATGTTGCCAGCCTGATTCCTCTGGTTAAATAAATTATAAACACAAACATTATTTCTCCAAAATAAAACACAATGACACTGATTCACTAATTCACTTTATATAGCTATACACAACTTCTGTCAGAAATTTTTACAAAATCTAAATATTGCATCACTACTTTACTAAAGAAGCAATTATACTTTTCAAGATAACTTTTTTGGTGGGTTTTACTTGGAGTAAAGAATACCAATTTTGGTTTCTTGATCTGTATATCAAACCTAACTGCAAAAGATATTCAAGTAGCTCTGGGGGAACCAATGGGGAAATAAACATTGCAGTTTATTTCAAACATTAATATATGGAATATCAATATTGTTTCCTTTCTTTAGTACATGCCACTATTACAAACTACTGTCTTCAGTGGGATGAGTTTGATTGGATCACTGTTTATTCTTTCTCACCGATTAATGCTTGGATATATTAAGAATTAGGAATTCATACAGAGAAAAACCATATATTTAGCCTGAATGAGAACTACAGAGAAAATAACCATGATCATCAAATGCACAGAATTTATACATTTCTCTATAGATATAACAGGAGAAAAAGGAAAAATAAATAAAAGAATCCCTAGGAAAAGAAAAGAAAATTTTCCTTACCGGAATAAATGCATGTTGCATAGCTTGTTCACATTGTTTTAAGGAAGCAATAGTATCCCACAAAAGCTGATAATTCTCAGCCCGAGAAACACTTGGCCGTTGCATAGCGAAAGCTGGTAACACTCAAACTGAGCTCATAGAACCCAGTTGAAGAGGAAAAAAAAAACCCTGCAGATCTGTTACATAAACTTCTTAATTAGATCTGCTACACAAACTGCTATCTTAAGACTTAAAAAAAAAGTTAATCAGAACATTTCTTTTGGGGGATAACTGGGCATGACTTGAACAGAGACAGATGTTTTCATCGGGAAGAATTTTCATTCCTACACTTGTGAAAAGCAATCCCATCAGTGCTCTCCTGTCTTCACACGGGTCTGGTGAAATGGCACATACCATAAGTGTGTGGGGGGAAAGAAGTAGGAAGAAGAGAGATGTGAAAAAATATTCCTACCAGAAGATTTGGGTGGCAGGTCATGGTGGTGGAATTTAAGTAGCTTGTGAAAAGTAGTAACATTGAAGGGAGTAGGTTATATACACACATATATGTACATATACAAATGTCAGCACTTGTCTGCTGTATGAGAAATACAACTATATACATGCATACTCACTGTGTCATTTAATATGTCCAGCTCTCCTCTCAGTTTAGTTAAGAGCTAGATGTGACATATTCTTCACCTACAGAGTATTACTGTCTTAATGGCACTATGAGTTGTTTATCTGGGATTATCTCTAAAGACAAGCCAGAAGGCATCATAAAATGTAAGAGCAACTAGAAGAACTTTATGTTGCCTATGTATTGAAGAAAAGTCACTTTTATTCCTTATTCTAGATAAAATTTGCATAGATAATACAAGGAGAATCGTGTCTTTAAATGTTCTCGGGAAATGAGAGTAGGCTGGAACGTGTTAATTCCAAAGAAATATGCGTGTGCACTTCGACAACAAAAAAGACTCATATAAGCATGAAATAAAATATGAACAGAATTTAGGGACATATTCTCAATTCCCTTCACCAAAGACAGTACCCACACAGGGAGGTGAGGCTCCACCAGTCCCTAATGTCTCTGTAGGATTGCTGAGCTAGGAGGTGCTAGGAGGTAAGGCATCTTGGAAGGTGATGCTCAGAGCACTTGGAAGTTCCAGAGGAATCCGTACTCTAAGGACTGGTTGCACAGTCAACAATGGTGATATTTACTGAAGCACGTCAAGAGGTAAGAGGCAAAAGGAGAGAAATTCACAGCATAATAAATTATGCATTTAACTGACCTAGAAAATCCAAGGAAGACCAAACAAGGTACAAATTGTAGGAAAGTTTGATAACATACACGAAATATTTTCCCTGTATTATTTTTGGAAGAGCAGCATGATTTGGGTTACCTAGTTTTCCTGCATTTGTACCCTGATGATGGTAGATTGGTTCATACCAATGCCCTTGTAGTGTTAAAGTCTCAAAGGCTGACACCAGGGAAGTTTTCCTCTTACCTTCATTTCTTTTCAATTTTGAACTGAAGGAATGAAAAGCAGAACTGATCTTTCAAAATCTTTACCTAATTTGTAAATTTTACCTAATTTGTAGGGAAATTGTTTTTCCTTAGTACTTCATGAGTACACACCATAAGGCTATTGCCATTAGACAGTTTGTTTTTCAAAATCAATTCAACCAACCTTCTCTTTTTCTCATTCATGGGGTTCTGTTCAGCTCACACCCACAGTCCCTCCTCTGCCTTCATTCCTGCCCTTAAAGTCTCCCATCTGCCCCAGCCACATGCTTCTTCTCCATGCATTGTCAACCAGCCAGCCCACAACTTTCAGAAAATATTCCTTCACTAGTAAATGTTCTGAATTTCTCAGGAAACAACAGGAAAATAAAAAGTTGTCTTTTAAGTTACCTTCCAAAATCCCAGTCAATCCTCTCTGAAATTCTTAAGCAAATGCTTATCATTATTCCAGACCCCACTTGCTGGGTCTTCTGAGGCTTTTCCCACCTCCTGTTTATCAGGTTCCTTTATTGTTTCCTTTAAAGAGTATGTCCTAAAAATTCTCTTCTCTTTAGTTTTTGGGGAAAAAAAGGGAAAGAATTCATAGTCTTTCTGTGTGGAAACACGGTTTTAAAAACTGCCCTTTGAATCTTGCATTCATTCATTTATTCATTGATCCAACAAACATGTCAAGCATCTCCCATGTGCTATAATTTTTTTTTTTTTTTCTTGAGACGGAGTCTCGCTCTGTCACCCAGGCTGGAGTGCAGTGGCGCAATCTCGGCTTACTGCAAGCTCCACCTTTCTGGTTCACACCATTCTCCTGCCTTAGCCTCCTGAGTAGCTGGGCGCCCGCCACCATGCCCGGCTAATTGTTTTGTATTTTTAGTAGAGACGGTGTTTCGCCATGTTAGCCAGGATGGTCTTGATCTCCTGACCTCGTGATCCACCTGCCTCGGCCTCCCAAAGTGCTGAGATTACAGGCGTGAGCCACCACACCTAGTCATGCTATAATTTTTGGTAGTACTTTGGACAAATGGATACATCGGATGTTGCCTCTACCTTTAAGGAGAGTCTGACAGAAGGGATGGTAAATCAGCACAAATAACAAAAAGGCAAATTTAAAAACGTGTAAGTACCATAAAAGAGGTAGCATAAACTATTTAGAAAGCAATGAAAAAGAAGAGATTATATCCATGGTGGAAATTAGGGCAGCCTCATGGAAGATTTAGCACTTTGCTAGAGTTTGTTGTTAGGGTAGTATTTAGTTATACAGATATACGGGGAATTCTGAGAAAGGAAAGGTACAGCAAAGGCACAGGGTGGGAAAGGCTTCATTGATTATTGTTTTGGAAGAAATGTGACACCAAGAAAAAAATTGTAAATCAATGATTACCCAGCTTAAAATTCAGATTTAGACCAAATTTGAGCTTATTCTTGATTGAAAACTAATAGCTTCCTATTTTTGATGCTAACCAATATTACCTTTAAGCAACTCACAGATAATTCATGTTCATAAATTCAGTGAAAATCTTCTTAAACCTCTTGAGGTGATAAGTTCTATGTGTTTATTCCTCACTGTTTGAAATAGGCACATTGATATATGTTTGGAGGCCCTAGGTGGATCAATCATTTAGGTTATATTACTTACTATTTTTCATTAAGCAAATATTACGTGTTTTGTATTCCTGCCCACTTTCATAAGTTCTAAACTTCTTACTTTCTAAGTTCAAGTGGGGTCCACTATAAATCAAATATTTACCTTATCAAATATTTGACTTAGTTCAATTTGACTCAGTTTAACAAACATTTATTGAGCTCTACTATGTGCCAAGAACTCTGCTAGAAATAGAGAACACAAAGATAAACGTAATATTATGTCAATCCTCTGTTTCTTTTCCACTATCACTCAGTGTGCAATTGTCTCTGCCCACAAGTGGAGCATATGTATTTTCTTCCTGTTAGCACGATGCTTGATAAGTAATTGCTACCATTTTTTTCTGTTAAACACTCAGTCACTAGGCTACATGTCTATCACATCTAAATATGTCACGATCCTCTAACTTAGACTGCAGACCTCAGAATACCTAACGGTACTTTTGTATGGTGGGATTGCCATACATTGAGTGCTTTCTGCTGGTGAATGGTTTAAATTTAACTTCATGACAATTGCACTTCCAGTAAAAATAGAGTAACAGGGCCTAGATTTGCATTCCCACCTAAAATAACCAAAAAAAAAAAGGACACAATGTAGGAAAGAATGGGTTTCAAGAATGCACATAAGACAACAAAAAACAATGAATGCAGAGAGAAAATAAACAAACAAGGTGGGCCCTGTGATTTCTAATTCTTATAGCCTTTAACTTCCAGGCCATATTCCAGAGACGAGGAATCCAGTTGTGGCCAGTGGACTTGATGAGTTGAGAAGACAGAATTGGTTTGCTGTGAAGATCAAGGCAGCAAGTAGAAATAGATAAATCCACAATTATAATTGGAGATATCAACACCTTTAAATAATTAATAGAACAAATAGACAGAAAATCTGTAAAGATAGAGAAGACTTGTATAAAACTAGGCACCAATTTGAGCTAATAAACCTTTATAGAATATTTTACTCTACAACAGCAAAATATACACATTTTTAAGTGCTGAAATAGTATTTGCCAAGATAGAACATATTTTTAACTTGAAATCAAATTTTCATAAATTTAAAAAGATTCATGTCACAGGAAACATAATCTCTGGCTATAATAGGATTAAGTTGAAAATCAATAACAGAACAATCTCTGGAAACTCTCAAAATATTAAGAAAATAAATGACACAATTCCAAAAGCTCATTGGTTAAAGAAAAAAAATTAAAAATGAGAATATATTTTGAACTGAATGAACATAAACTACAATATATTGAATTTGCTGGATTCCCTTAAAGCAGTAATTAATGAAACATACATATCACTACATGCTTATATTTGAAAAGAAGGTAGTGTCAAATTACTGACCTCAGCTTCTATCTTTCACGAGAAAAAAAATACAGCAAATTAAACCCAAAGTATGCAGATGAAAGGAAATAAAAAATAACAGCACAGAAGATAGAGGAAAACCAATGAAAATGAAAGTTGGTTCTTTGAGAATATCGATAAAATTGATGACACTCTAGCAAGACTAATTAGGAGAAACAAATTATCAAAATCAAGATGGAAGAAGATGACATCCCTGCCAATCCTACAATCCTACAAACATGAGGAGCTAATAAGGAAATCTTTGTGTATGTAGGTATGTATTTATTTATTTATTCTTATTGACAGTCCAATGTTATGATCATGGCTCACTGAAGACTCGAAATCCTGGCTTCAGGCAGTCCTCTGGCCTCAGCTTCCTGAGTAGGTGGGACCACACACCTGGCTAAGTTTTTTTTTTTTTTTTTTGAGACAGGGTCTCAATTTGTTGCCCAGGCTGGTCCTGAACTCCTGGCTTCAAGCAATCCTCCAGCCTCAGTTTCTCAAAGTGCTAGGATTATAAAACATGAGCCACTGTACCTGGCTGAGAAAATCTTATAAACAACTTTTTCCCAAAAAAATTAATACCTTAGATGAAATGGACAAATTCCTTGAAAGATGCAAACTAATCAAGAAGAAATAAGTACTTTACATAGTCACATCATAAGCTATTAAAGATATTTGTAATTAAAATCATCCCACTAAGAGAACTCCAGGCCCAGATGGCTTCACTGATAAATTCCTCTAAATATTTTAAAGAAAGAAATAATAACAATTCTACACAAAATTTTTCAGAGAACTCAAGAGGAACAAATACTTTCCAGATCATTTTTTTTTGAGGCCAGCATTACCCTAATCCTAAACCAGATGGAGATATTACAAGAAAAGCTAATATCAATAAACCCTCATGAACATACAAGCAAAAATTCTAAAAAAATTTTTTAGCATATTTAATCGAACAATATATAAAAAGGATAATGCATCATGACCAAGTAGGCTTTATCCTGGGAATACGAAATTGGTTTAACATTTACAAATGAACCAATGAAATTTATTAAGTTTTCTTTTCCTGAAAATTAAATAATGAATTTATTCATATGTTGAACACCTCAACGTTAACTATTTTCACAAATTGTAATTATGAGATAATAAACATTTTTTATTTATTTATTTTATTATACTTTAAGTTCTGGGGTACATGTGCAGAACATGCAGGTTTGTTACACAGATATACGTGTGCCATGGTGGATTGCTGAACCCATCAACCTGTCACGAAAACACCAAAAGCAATGGCAACAAAAGCCAAAATAGACAAATGGGATCTAATTAAAGAGCTTCTGCACAGCAAATGAAACTAGCATCAGAGTAAACAGGTAACCTACAGAATGGTAGAAAATTTTTGCAATCTATCCATCTGACAAAGGGCTAATATCCAGAATCTACAAAGAACTTAAACAAATTTACAAGAAAAAAAACAAACAACCCCATCAAAAAGTGGGCGAAGGGTATGAACATACGCTTCTCAAAAGAAAAGATTTATGTAGCCAACAAACATGTAAAAAAGCTCATCATCACTGGTCATTAGAGAAATGCAAATCAAAACCACAATGAGATACCATCTCAAGACAGAATGGCGATCATTAAAAAGTCAGGAAACAACAGATGCTGGAGAGAATGTGGAGAAATAGGAACACTTTTACACTGTTGGTGGGAGTGTAAATTAATTCAACCATTGTGGAAGATAGTGTGGCAATTCCTCAAGGATCTAGAACTAGAAATACCGTTTGACCCAGCAATCCCATTACTGGGTATATACCCAAAGGATTATAAGTCATTCTACTATAAGGACAAATGCACATGTATGTTTATTGCTGCACTGTTCACAACAGCAAAGACTTAGAACCAATCCAAATGCCCATCAGTGATAGACTGGATAAAGAAAATGTGGCACATATACACCATGGAATACTGTGCAGCCATATAAAAGGATGAGTTCACATCTTTTGCAGGGACATGGATGAAGATGGAAACCATCATTCTCAGCAAACTAACACAAGAACAGAAAACCAAACACCACATGTTCTCACTCATAAGTAGGAGTTGAACAATGAGAACAAATGGACACGGGGAGGGGAACATCACACACTGGGGGTGTGTGTTGTGGCGGGGGTCTAAGGGAGGGATACAAATAGGAGAATTTATTAACTTTTTTTAAAGAAACAAAACAAATTAACAACTTAACGATTATCTTAGACGGCACAGAAACAACATTTTACAAAATCCAATATCTATTTCTGGTTTTAACGAAAAACTCTTAGGACAAGACAAGTATGTCCCTTCTCACCACTTATATTCAACATTGTCCGAGAGGTTCCAAACAGTGTAACAAGGCAAGAAAAATAAATACAGATTGGAAACAAAGAAATAAAGATTCTTTTATTACACATGACATAATTATCTGTGGAAAATCTCATGAATTCTAAAGAAATGTTAGTAGAAGCTTTAGCAAATTTAACAAGGTTGTAGAACACAAGATTAATATCCAAAGATCAATTGTATCTCTATATACTAGCAATAAATGCATAGAAATTAAAATAAAAAATAATGCAATTTACGACAAATTTTTGAAATATTAACTACCTAGGGATAAACCTGATTTTTTTTTTTTTTTTTTGAGACAGAGTCACACTCTATCACCCAAGCAACCCCTGCCTCCTGGGTTCAAGCAATTCTCATGCCTCAGCCTCCCAAATAGCTGGGACTATAGGCGCACACCACCATGCCCAGCTAATTTTTGTATTTTTTGTAGTCACAGTGTTTTGCCATGTTGGCCAGGCTGGTCTCAAACTCCTGACCTCAGGTGATCTGCCTGCCTCTGACTCCCAAAGTGCTGGGATTATATAAACCTGATTTTTAAAGTGTGCAAGGCAGGTACACTGAAAACTACAAAAAAAGAAAAAAGAGGATACAATATTGTTAAGATTTCATGCTCTGAAAACTGATTTGTAGAGTCAATGCAGTCCCAGTCAAAATCCCAGTGGGTGTTTATTTATTTAGAGAAATTAACAAGCATATTCTAAAATCGTATAGAAAATCAAGAAATATATAGTAGCCAAAATAACTTAAAAATGAAATTGAAATAAAAACATCTGATTTCTAGACTTATTATAAAGCTAATGTAGTCAAGAACAGTGTGGCATTGGCACACAGATAGGCAAATAGATCAGTGGAACAGAATAGTGACTACAGGGGTTGAACCATACATCTATAGATAACTGGGTTTTTTTTGTTGTTGTTGTGTTTTTGAGATGGAGTCTCACTCTGTCGCCCAGGGTGGAGTGCAGTGGCACGATCTCGGCTCACTGAAAGCTCCACCTCCCGGGTTCACGCCATTCTCCTGCCTCAGCCTCCCGAGTAATAGCTGGGACTAGAGGCGCCCGCCACCACGCCCAGCTAAATTTTTGTTTTTTGTATTTTTAGTAGAGACGGAGCTTCACTGTGTTAGCCAGGATGGTCTCGATTTCCTGCCCTCGTGATCCGCCAGCCTCGGCCTCCCAAAGTGCTGGAATTACAGGCGTGAGCCACCGCGCCCGGCCTAGATAACGGATTTTTAATGAAGGTACAAAGGCAACTTAATAAAGGAAAGATAATATTTTCAATAAATGATGTAGGGACAATTGGTTATCCATATGCAAAACAAGAAACTTTGATTCACACCTCTTGTTACATGTTAACTCAAAGTGGATTATATACTTAGATGTAAAACTTAAATAAAGCATCTAAAGAAAAACATGAGAGAAGATCTTTATGACCTTGGGTTAGGTAGAACACAAAAAGCAAAATCCATAAAAGAACAAACTGATAAATCACACATCATTAAAATTAAAAATTTCTGTTCTTTAAAAAATATTGTTAAGAAAATAGAGAAGCCACAGAATGAAAGGAGATACTTACAAATTATACATCTCATAAAGGACTTGTTTCTAAAAAACAAATAACCCTTAAAATTCAATCAGAAAAAAAATCCCCCAAAAATGAGCCAAAGATTTAAACAGACACTTCACCAGTGAAGATACAGGTATCAAATAAGCATCTGAAAAGATAATCAACATCATGACTTGTTAGAGAAATGAAAATTAGAACCCCAGTAAGATACTACTACATACCTATTAGAATGGTTAATATTTAAAAAGACTGACCATATCAAGTGTTGGTGATGATGTGGAAGATTGGAACTCTCATACACTGCTGGTGAGAATATAAAAAATTGTACAACCCCTTTGGAAACAGGTCAGTATTTTTTTCTTAAGTTAAATATGTACCTACCCTGGGATTTAATGATTCTGCTCCTAGGCATTTGCTGAGGATAAGTAAAAGCACATGTCTATTCAAAGACTTTTATACAAATATTCATAGCAGCTTTATTTGTAATAGCCAAAAGCTTGAAATAACATCAACAGATGAATAGACTAAACAATTGTGATATTTGCATGCAACAGAATAGTGTTCAGCAATAAAAAGAATGAACTATTGATACATGCAAAAATATGGATTAATCTTTAAATAATCATGTTGCGTGAAAGAGGACAAACAAAAAGTACATACTATATGATCTCACTTATATAAAATTATAGAAAATGCAATTTAATGTATAAAGACAGAAAGGAGAGTAATAGTTGACTGGGAATGGGGAGGTAGAGCAGGTAGGATAAGGTAGTTGGAGGGAGGGATTACAAAAGTCTGGAGGGATTACAAAAAGGCATGAAGAAATTTGCAGAGGGGTGATGGATATGCTTATTATCTTGAATTGATGGTTTCATATGTGAAAACTCATCAAACTGTACCTCACTGAAGCTATTTAAATATTTTTAAGTTTCTAGAGAAACCATCAGGAAGTCTTATACTCCTGGGGCTTATCATAAGTGATAAGCACTCATCATTTAATGCTGTAATCTTGCAGTTCAATCTGTCTCCTTGAAGAGGGGTTGGGGAAGAAAAAAAAGCTTAGAAAGCAATGACCTTCCAGCAGGAAGGGAGGCAGAGGATATGGATAAGTTTAATCAGAGGAGAAGACCAAGACTTTAACATCCAGGACCTTACTTCTAGTTATGGTTCTTGCTCTAATTTAGCTGTAAGATCTTGGTTCAGTCATTTTGCTTTGACATGCTTCAATGACTCAATTTTAAAATGAAAGGATTAGATGCAACCATCTCTCAAGTTCTTTCAGAGCCATAATTCAATGATCTATAGACATATTTTAATCATCAACAATCCCATTTTCCTCACAACTCAGCACTTATAGGTATGGCCCTAAATTTAGCAGAACCAGTTCATGTAACTTTGAAGTATGTACTATGTCATATATGCTGGTAATCTCTCTCTTCTGGTAGAGTAAACTCTCTGGAGGGTGAGGTCCTCTATCCTAAAATTTCTGTTTTCCCCATAGTATTTAAAGTTCAGAGCCTACATCATTGTAATATTGACATTACAATCGACACTAAAATTATAACAATGCATATCTATCATTTTATTGCTTAAAAAGCTACTTTCCCACATGGCATCCCCATGAAGGTGTTATTCGTAATATACAGATAGAGAAATAGGTTCACAGAGGCTAAAGTAACTGACATCACCACTAACTAGCCTTGTGACCATGGCCAAGTTCCATAGTTTCTGTAAAACAGAGCCTGTGAGATAACAATACTTATCTCATAGGATTGTTGAGGATTAAATGAGTTAATATTGATAAAACTTTAGAGCAGAGCCTGGCACATAGTAAGCACTATTATTAGTGTTTATGAAATTAATTTAACTTTATTGATTTATTTAACAAGTAAGAATTAAGTAATAGATCTAAGATTAAATTCACATCTTTTGGTTCTTAGTCCAATATACATTTGACCAGTGATCAGTAATTATATAAGGTAATTGTAGATTCACCTTTCCTAACCACCATTACACCCTAGTCTAAAGGATGTAACCTCCTAGTTTTCTTCCTCCCCGAATCCTATTTGCTTCCTTTTCCTTCATAGTATTTACTTTTTAATTTTCTTCCTCCTCCACTAAACTGTAAGCTCAGAGAGCAGAAGCCAATGTACAGCCAGCTCAAGCACAGTACCTAGAATATAAGACTCTTTCAGGGTTTGCTTGATATTATTACTATTAATGGGGTCTAAATAGATAAAAGCTAATTAAAATTTCAAAAATATATGTTAGTATATTTACCAGGATTTTCTGTATTTACAAAGATCTATGGTGAATTCAGCTATGACTCTAAAAACAAAACAAAACAAAACAAACAAACAAACAAAAAAACGGGCCAGGCATGGTGGCTCATGCCTGTAATATCAGCACTTTGGGAGGTAGAGGCAGGTGGATCACCTGAGGTCCAAAACCAGCCTGACCAACATGAAGAAACCTGGTCTCTACTAAAAATAACAAAATTAGCCAGGCATGGTGGTACATGCTTGCAATCCCAGCTACTCTGGAGGTTGAGGCAGGAGAATCACTGGAACCCGGGAGGGAGAGGTTGTGGTGAGCTGAGATCGCACCATTGCAATCCAGCCTGGGCAACAAGAGTGAAACTGTGAAACTCTGTCTCAAAAAATATCAAGCCTGGCATCTGACCCATTTTTTCCTATTTGAGAGAGTGATACCTTGATGGGCAAGACTCACATGACTGTGCCATGGCAAAATGGCAAATGCCATATTTTATAAGGGGATTTATATGACCTGTGGTGTATTGAAGTCCATATAATATAAAATTGTGCTACATATTCAATCATTCAGTCATGTCTCAAACCTGCTTAAGAGACGCAAGTCATCGTATTACAGTGATATTCTACACACATGCAGAGTCTCTGGAATCATATGCCCAGTACTATAAGGGAAAGAAAACAAGAGACCTGAGAGAAGTTGACTGAAGTAGGTGGGACCCCAGGTCTTGTTTGAACATAGTTCTGCAGAATGCTAGATCACAGCATGTTAAACTTCAGACCAGAGTCAAGCCAGGGCTAACCTAGATAGAACCGTGAGGCAGATGAAGTGTGTCTTCACCATCTTCTTCCCCATCTAGAGCCCTCAGCCATTCTCCACTGGACTTTTTTGACAGAAGGAAAGCTACCTGAACTCAACCGTAGGGCAGTATTAAGAATTTAATATGCCTCTTCCCCTACTTGTTTTCTTGACGCTTTTTGAGGCCAGGTGTTAATCCTATTTATCAGTTTGTTCTCAGCCTTTAGTGCATTGCCTTGCATATAACAAAGGGCACCAAAGGTTTCCTAAATAAATAGGTGGACGTAAAAAATGTTTTACTTGATGTTGATGATAGGAATTCTTTATATTTGCAGAGCATGTTTTGATTGACAAAAGTGTTTGATTGACAAAACACTTTTATAACTAGGACTTCTCTGTTACTTTTCACCTTCTCCCTATTTACACATTTAAACATTATTATGTCAGTGGCTCCCTTGTTTATTTTTTTGGCTCAGATTTCTCTCCTAAATTGAATATCCTGTTGCTTGCTGGTCATCTCTGCTCAGATATCTCACAGACCTCTCAGATATAACAGCTCCAAAAGCTGAGCTTTCATCCTCCTTCTTCCATCATCAAATCTGCTTCTCGTTCAACTTCCTCATCCAGTAAATCCCAGCTCCGCCCACTCCATTTCTCAAGTCAAATCTCAGGAGCCTTCACAACCACTTCATCAAGACCCTCTGATGGAATAATTTGGCCCTGTCTGTCACCATGGTCAGCTTGTCCCATCTCCCTCTTCTCCGTGACCTAGCCCCACAGGCCCTCTTCCATTATTTAGGATATAATACATCCCATTCTCATGTTGGTTCCTATGCAAGTGCCAGTTCTTCTGCCTCAAATCTTCTCCCACCTGTTCTCCAGAATGCTCTCCCACTTATCATTTAAATCTTAGCTTCACTATGCATCGTAGGAGGCTTACCAGATCCTTGTCCTCTATTTGCTAGATGCCAGTAATCTTTCCTTCTCCCAGATGTGAAAATTAAATAGGTCTCCAGACATGACCTAATGCCCCCTAGGGAAACAAAAGTAGGCCCAGCTGAGCACCACTGCCCTATACCTTACTCACGACATCCTGTTATAGCTTTTCATGGAAACTAGTTTGTAAACCTCTTTTGTGACTTTTGTGTGATGTTTACATTACATAACTGAATTATTTCATTATGGATAAAAACTAGTTCTTATGTTTACAATATATCATCTATATATAGATAGTGTCCAGTATGAGTAGGTACTCAATAAATATTTGTTGGATAAATGAATGAATTTCATTCTCATACAAACTCTATGGAATATGCACAGCCAGAATTAGCAACCCTGTTTCTAAATTGAGGTAGAAGATACACTGAGTGGTTCAATGAGAGGCCCCGAATCACATCACCAATAAACGGTAGACCTAGGAATCCATTAACCTAGGTTTTATCACTCTCAATTCCTCTTACCAGCATGTATCCTTCTACTGCCATTACCATGTTTTTAACCTTCTCAGATTACTTCATCTCCTTTCTCTTCCAAGTTCTTTATTCCGTGTTGTCCTTGTAGTCCATGCACAGAAATATACACCTAGCTCTATATCAAGGGCTGAAAAGCTCAGACTTTACAGTGGCTTCCAGTGATGCTCCACTCTGCTGCTTTTAAAAACTCACAGCATATTAAATATAGGAGAGGTGGTTACAGCTTCTCACGTAATAGGAGTGCAAGGGGGTAAAAAATGTCAGTAGCTCTCCTGAGTAAATGTGCTTTCATCATACACTTAGCTCAGTCTTGTGGTCTACTCTAGTAAGCAGTTAAGATACTCTAATCTTAAGGAAGCCATTGCAACATTGTTAACCAGAATATGGTTTTAAAGATGGCTTTTAAAGATGGCTGGCTAAAATTATCTTTTACTTTCATGCTGCTTAAGTATGGCCAAGCAGAAAAATCTCAATTGAAAATGAAAATTCTCTTAAATGGTACTTTTAGCATGCTAATGCACTTCTAGGTTCCAAGGTTTTGAATAGCAAGATCTACATGGCACACTCAATTTTTTTCCCTCAAATAAACTATTTTTCAATAGCCTAAGGGCCATAATGGTCAACAAGTGTCTGAGTGAGGACAGGGCATGCTGTTGAGAGGTAAATTTGACTGAGAGATGCCATGGAAAGGAGCTGTGCTGGTGGGCTTTGTAATGTTAGAATCCCTTTACTGTTACCAAAGGCTGGGGTTGACGCCTAAGCTTTCCCATCTCTCTGCAGAAGCAGAGAGGATAGTTAAGAATACAAGATCTGGAGGTCAACTTTCCAGATTAGAATCCTAACTTCGACGCTTTTTAAATGTCTGATCTTGATCAGATTACTCTACACTATGGGCCTCAGTTTCCTCATATGTAAAGTGGGTTTGATAATGGTGTTTCTGTCGTATAATTGTTGTGGGAGATTAAATGAGTTGATTCATGCATCCAGCATAAAATAAGTACCAAATAATAATTGTTACCTATTATCTGTCTTCTTTACATATACATATTTCTATTTCTGTGTAAATAAAAGTATTTGGTGTTTTATTAAGCTCTGCCCATATCCCAGATTTTATCATCTCACTAATTCACAAGCACCTTTAGGGCCTAACTTCCATTACATTTTCATCATGATAAAAGTATCACATTTGATTCTTACAACAATCCTATGAGGTCGGGATGGTTATATCCATTTTACAGATATGAAACTGAGATCTAGACTAGTTGGACTGTGCTGTGATTATGCAATTAGATAGTGTTGGGGGGCCAGGGCTAAAGCTTTGGACTTCTTAGGAATACTCTTCTTTTCTTTTGAAACCATAGAATTTTCACAGACTCAAGTAAGACTTGTCTTAACAGTTTTAGGATATTAAAATGACTTCAGAGTAAAGCTCCCCGGGAATCTGTTCTCCCTATTCCCTGCTCTAATCAATGTCTCTTCACTGGGTAGCAGCTGCATGTTTTAGTCAGTGTTGCATAAGTCTCTGTTTCTATCTCTCTCTCCTTCTTTACCTCTTCCTCCCTCCATCTCTCTTTCCTTTCTTCTCTCTTCCTTACTTCTATCTCTCTCCTTCTCTCCCTCCATATTTTTCTCTCTCTTAGACACACACACACAAACACACACACACACACAAATACTTTATTTGTCTATTTCATATAGAAGGAGAAGGTGTCATTAATAATGACTTTGAGGTTTCCAACATCTGTAATGAGACAACTGTAACCAGGTGAGAGCCAATAGGTGAACTTGAATTACTAGTGCAGGGAAGGGTCATGCATTAAATGAAAAAGCAAAGAAATGGAGTTTGGATTAAAAAAATAGTATGGAAAGGGGAGAGAGGCAGTCCTTGATTCTAGTAAAGCTTGTAGGCAGTGGAACAATAATAATTAATTAAAAATATTTCTGAGGGAAGGTAGATGAGTCTGGCTAGCTAATCACTTCAGTAAATTGATATCATATGATATTAAATAATTAACAATCCATTAATTATTTACAATGTACATTTGGAAAATTTAGTTAATATCACCAAGCTTTAGTTTTCTCTCTCATAAATTGTGAATAATAATTAATAATAATATTAATCTCCTAGGATTATTGTCAGGATTAAATGAATACTTACACTTAATTATTTCTTAGAGTATAAGAAAGTACTAAATAAATATTAATAAATAAATGTTAGCTACTGTCAACAGTATTATTATTTTATTAATGCTATCAGGAAGGGAGAAGTATAGAAGGCCTCCAAGATGAGAGTGATAACAGATTTCTATTTGATACTTTAGGCAATAAGAAGCTATGAAGATAGAATACCTATGACTGAAAAGACATTTTGCAGTTATTTGTTAAAATAAGTATTTAGGTTCAGGGAGTTCAGTTAGAATTTATTTGAAAGAACCAAGTAGTTCTAAGACAGAATAAGATGTGTAACTAAATCTCAGAGTCATTAAAAGCATTGATCTCCAGGGCTCATGAGATCTAGGTCTATTCACCCCCAAATGAAATTGCATAGAGAATGCTAATGTATCAATAGAAAAACCCCTAAATGAAACTAAATAAAACATTTGAAGTTATACTATGAAGTCAAGACAGTGATATGTAAACTCTTCCAAAGCACCATAGTCACAGACAATGGATTCCACCAAAATAGGCCTTGCAAACTTCGCTTCATTGAACTATGTTGACATAATTAAAAGTCAGTTAATGTAGGGATCACAAACATTTATAGTGGGGAGAAGCTTTTGTGATATTTACTTTTATAATGAACTGAGACTTAAATAGTGCTCATGCACAGAAATATGTTTTGTGAAGTTTGCAAGAATTCTTTTTTCATCAGTAATCTCTTCATAAAAAAGTCGAAAAGCAAGGCCCTTAATCATGTCATATTCTTTTGGAGTCCTTTACTCAGCAATAATTTCATTTAAAAACATTTCAATGAACACTAATTGAACAGAAACTGTCAACTTCCTTTCATAATGAAAGGAAAACTGCCATGATGAAGAGTTTCTAATCATTATATCTAATTAAAAAGTTAATCCTTAAGTTTCTCATGTTTAAGTTCTTTCAAATGTAACAAAAGAATTTCTCTTTCAAAAATGGGAAACAAAGCACAGTCATTAATGAACAATGCTTCTCTGATAAAGCTACAAACTTGGAATTAAAAAATACTGGCCCAAGCTTTTATGAGGAAATTAGGAAAATTACAAGAATCAGCCAAACCTTGGCCTTCATTGACCTATGTTTTTTAATACAGAAAAATTTCATTGTAGCACTGACAGTGAGGGATCAAAAAATAATTGCCATTTAAGCCTTTTGAACTACAGAGAGAAAAATGGCCTCTGCATCTCAGCTCATGGGGGAAATGAGACATGACTCACTCTCTTAGTATGAGTAAAGGTAATTCTTTTAGATCTAGAGATAGAGTTAGAAGCAAGTTCTTCTAAATAAGTGAGCCTTTACCCCAAGATTCTGACTCACAGGAAAACCTTTAAAGCCACAGTCTAACCTCCTGAAGCCTAGTAGAGAAAGAGAGGATTCCTAGGCAAATATGGGAGATGATCCACCCAGGCATGACTGTCTCACTCTGTTCGTAAACAAGGCAGAAGTGGGAGAAATAGTTCTGAAAGACTAAATGCAAACTGCAAGATGATGAGCAGATTGCTTTGACTATCTCTACTTCCAGCCTATGCGTGCAAAGTATTTTAGGATACTGTGTGACGATCAGAGAAAGAAAACTTGTTTGAAAGTACCATTTTCTGGATGGTCAGACCCCTCAAAGTAGTAACCAGATCCATAATATAGTAATGCATTACATAAGGGGCTTGCAGATTTCATTAACAAAGACCAACAAGATCACTCCCAACAACTAAATATCTATAGCACTGAAATAAGTAAATATGATTAGATGTCAACTCAGATCATGGTCTTCACTGAGCAAAGGCAACAATATTTCTAATGGAATATAACCTTACTTCATTCTATATTATTGCCCCTCAAGGACAGGAGGGATAGAAGACTGAGCAAAAGTTTTTGTAAAATAATTTTTTCACATAGGCACCTTTTAGATTTCATTGACATCCTCTGCTTTCTGCCTTCACTTTACATGTTTTTCCAGGAGGCATACATGCTATAATGAAAACAAGTGAGAAATGTGAAGTCCTTGCTCTGTTGCTTATGAGGCATGTATGACCAAAAGAAAGCCTCTTGGTTTTTCTGAGCCTTTATTTGCTCTACTGAGAAACAGGGATAATAATCCCTGTTATCGCAGGGTTCTTCTGAGACTCAAATACAAAACGTGAAAACATTTTTGGAAACACAGAAATGAGTTTTTGTGTGTGAGGGGAAAATGATTTAACATTGATTGAATATCCACCAAGTACCAGGTACAGCACTAAATTCTCCATGTACTAGGTCTTTTAATAAAGTAACCCTGTGATATAGGCATTGTACCCATCTAAGAGGTGAGAAAAGGAAGTGGTAGAGATATTGAGTAACATAACTAGGGTCTTAAAGCTTGCTATTTGTAGAGATAGAATTAAATTCAATTTTGTCTATCTCCAAAGACAGTGATCAGCTCCCAGAAAGTGGAAATTGTTCTTTTGGTAGTACAGTGTTTTAAAAAAGCAACGTTTTAATGTGAGTCATCGAAGGTTTGAATTCTAATGCTAAAATCACTCAGTGTTGCTATGAGTTAAGTTGCTTAAACTCTCTCTGAAGTTTTATTGTCTCATCTAAAAATGGGGAAGAAAAGTAACTAACCCCTACATTTTTGTGAAGATGTCTAGAAAAAAAACGCACATCTAGCAATTAAAAGGGTTATTTGGCATACATTATACATTCAATACATGTTAGCTACTATTGTTTCAAAATTAGTACTTTTAAAATTTGTTAGTAACCAACTCAGTAAATTATCTAGGAATCTCATAACTTTTTATAATTTACTCTATGTATTCTAAAGATGAGGCAGTTTTTATTACATATAACTGACCATTGACCAAAACAATTAAAGGCTAGCTAAGTGAGCTTAGATATATAAAAGAAATAAATCCAATCAGGTACAAGGTGAGAAGTTATGGTTAAAATACAACAGAATTAATAAGGTTAGGTAGACAAGAATGAATATTGCCAAGTTAGACTAAATGGGCAATGCGCAAATCCTAACTATCTCAACTGACAGTACCCTACCTTTTGAGTTATCATTAATGAGTAGTATAATTTACATTATGTATTATAAACAATATGGAGTATATATCCTCTCATTGAAAACATGAAAAAGTCAGTATTAAAGTCCTAATCTCGAAATTTATATTCTCCCTTATCTGTTTTATATAAGCTTATTAAATAAAGCAAAAACACATTAGAGCACGAGTTTTTCTCCTCATGCAATGACCTTTTATCTCCGTTTGATTTATATGCAGAAAAACAAAAGTAATTCCAGCTGACAGATGACCCAAAGATCAGAGAGGCACAAGGGTTCATGTAAAAACAAGTCAATTTGTTATTAAATATTGGTAGCACAAATAATTAGCTAATTAGGCAAAGTTTTTCTATAAACCTATTTCTTCATCTGTAAAATGGAACTAACATCTTCAGTCTCACACAGTTGTTGTGTAGGTTAGATAAGTTAATACGAATAAATTTCCAGCCTAGCTCCTGTCATTTAGTAGGCAATCATCAAAGTAGGTTATCTTCAAAAGTTTCTTTTAAGTATTTTGGAAAACACCCCCTCTATTTATCAAATGCTTACCAGTTCTAAACTTTGTCTTAGGTATTAGTGACACATAATACTGCCCTGTCTTTAAGGATTTCACAGACTACAGTAACTAACAATTTCACTAAATTGACATCATGATGGAACGACTATAGAGTGTGATGAAAAATAACATGGCCATATTGGTTGGAAGTCTAGGCGAGGTGGGGAAAAAGTAGACCAAGGAAAGCTACAGACAAAAAGAAATGTCACTGAAGCTGGATTTGCAGAGGCGGCAGGAATTTGGCAGAAAGACAAGAGAGGAAATGATTTTCCAGGCTCAAAGTAACGACATATGTGGTAAGTTATTCTCACCTCATGCCTATAGTTACCAGTGGAGAGACTTCTCCAGGCTAATTCTCTGGACCTCTTTCCCCATCCCCAGAAGATGGGAGTTTTATGCTAGGTAAGTTCGAAAAATGGGACTAGGAAAGCTCAGCTCACCCCTGCCTCTTGGGAGTCAGCCTGCCTGCTAGAGCCTAGCATTCTCTTTTCTTATAACTAGCATTCTCTTATCACTGTAAGATAAGGTTAGCTAGGAAAAGCTATGCCTCTGCAAGAGAAACTGATAATTTGAAGGGTAAATTGAGTTCAGGGGTATGTTAGCAAGCTCTTTGGCTGCCTACCATAGCCAATTCTTCCAAGCTAGCTTTTTATCAGTAGTAGTTCTGATTTCTATAATCTCTTTCAGAATCTGGCACCTATATCTTATCTGGGTTTGACCTTAACATAAAAAAGACTCTATTAAGCCTTGTCAAACTTGATAGAGAATGAAAGTTTAGATGCAAGAAATTACATAGTATATCCAAAAGGTGGTACTTCTTATTTTTCAGAAGAATAAAGTACTTGGGAAGTGGGAAGGGAGATAAACTAGATGTAAAGGCAGGGGGGTCCAATCCTTGGCTTCCCTGGGCCACATTGGAAGAAGAAGAATTATCTTGGGCCACACATAAAATACACTAAAACTAACAATAGCTAATGAGCTAAAAAACAAAGAAAAATTGCAAAAAATCTCATAATGTTTTAAGAAAGTTTACAAATCTGTATTGGGCAGACAGGCTGTAGGTTGGACAAGCTTGCTTTAAGGTTTAAAGTTGGTCAGTGAGTAGGTTATAGGGGTTTCTCTCTCACACTAAGGAATTTGGACTGCATCTGAAAGCAGTGTGGAGCCAATGAGGGATCTTAAGCAGAATGACAAGGCAATGTGTGTGTGTGTCGGGGGTGGGGGTGTGTGTGTGCGGGGGGGCGTGTGTTGGAAATATTTTGGCAGCTTTAGGTGGATAGATTTTGTGGTGCACTGGAGGCAAAAAGCCAGTTAAAAGCCAGTTCTAATAGTCCAGGCAAGATCTTTGCAAGTAGATTTAGTCATTGATTCATTTTTTATCTCAACATTTTTTTTTTTTAGATTCCATGAAATAAAATACTGGCAAACCGAATCCAGCAGCACATCAAAAAGCTTATCCACCATGATCAAGTGGGCTTCATCCCTGGGATGCAAGGCTGGTTCAATATACGCAAATCAACAAATGTAATCCAGCATATAAACAGAATCAAAGACAAAAACCACATGATTATCTCAATAGATGCAGAAAAGGCCTTTGACAAAATTCAACAACACTTCATGCTAAAAACTCTCAATAAATTAGGTATTGATGGCACATATCTCAAAATAATAAGAGCTATCTATGACAAACCCACAGCCAATATCTTGCTGAATGGGCAAAAATTGGAAGCATTCCCTTTGAAAACTGGCACAAGACAGGGATGCCCTCTCTCACCACTCCTATTCAACATAGTGTTGGAAGTTCTGGCCAGGGCAATCAGGCAGGAGAAGGAGATAAAGGGTATTCAGTTAGGAAAAGAGGAAGTCAAATTGTCCCTGTTTGCAGATGACATGATTGTATGTCTAGAAAACCCTATCGTCTCAGCCCAAAATCTCCTTAAGCTGATAAAGCAACTTCAGCAAAGTCTCAGGATACAATATCAATGTACAAAAATCACAAGCATTCTTATACACCAATAACAGACAAACAGAGAGCCAAATCATGAGTGAACTCCCATTCACAATTGCTTCAAAGAGAATAAAATACCTAGGAATCCAACTTACAAGGGATGTGAAGGACCTCTTCAAGGAGAACTACAAACCACTGCTCAATGAAATAAAAGAGGACACAAAAAAATGGAAGAACATTCCATACTTATGGGTAGGAAGAATCAATATCATGAAAATGGCCATACTGCCCAAGGTCATTTATAGATTCAATGCCATCCCCATCAAGCTACCAATGACTTTCTTCACACAATTGGAAAAAACTACTTTAAAGAACATATGGAACCAAAAAAGAGCCCGCATCGCCAAGTCAATCTTAAGCCAAAAGAACAAAGCTGGAGGCATCACACTACCTGACTTCAAACTATACTACAAGGCTACAGTAATCAAAACAGCATGGTACTGGTACCAAAACAGAGATATAGACCAATGGAACAGAACAGAGCCCTCAGAAATAATGCCACATATCTACAACTATCTGATCTTTGACAAACCTGAGAAAAACAAGCAATGGGGAAAGGATTCCCTATTTAATAAATGGTGCTGGGAAAACTGGCTAGCCATATGTAGAAGGCTGAAACTGGATCCCTTCCTTACACCTTATACAAAAATTAATTCAAGATGGATTAAAGACTTAAACATTAGACCTAAAACCATAAAAAGCCTAGAAAAAAACCTAGGCAATACCATTCAGGACATAGGCATAGGCAAGGACTTCATGTCTAAAACACCAAAAGCAATAGCAACAAAAGCCAAAATTGACAAGTAGGATCTAATTAAACTAAAGAGCTTCTGCACAGCAAAAGAAACTACCATCACAGTGAACAGGCAACCTACAAAATGGGAGAAAATTTTTGCAACCTACTCATCTGACAAAGGGCTAATATCCAGAATCTACAATGAACTCCAACAAATTTACAAGAAAAAAACAAACAACCCCATCAAAAAGTGGGTGAAGGATATGAACAGACACTTCTCAAAAGAAGACATTTATGCAGCCAAAAGACACATGAAAAAATGCTCACCATCGCTGGCCATCAGAGAAACGCAAATCAAAACCACAATGAGATACCATCTCACACCAGTTAGAATGGCAATCATTAAAAAGTCAGGAAACAACAGGTGCTGGAGAGGATGTGGTGAAATAGGAACACTTTTACACTGTTGGTGGGACTGTAAACTAGTTAAACCATTGTGGAAGTCAGTGTGGCGATTCCTCAGGGATCTAGAACTAGAAATACCATTTGACCCAGCCATCCCATTACTGGGTATATACCCAAAGGACTATAAATCATGCTGCTATAAAGACACATGCACACGTATGTTTATTGTGGCACTATTCACAATAGCAAAGACTTGGAACCAACCCAAGTGTCCAACAATGATAGACTGGATTAAGAAAATGTGGCACATATATACCATGGAATACTATGCAGCCATAAAAAATGATGAGTTCATGTCCTTTGTAGGGACATGGATGAAATTGGAAATCATCATTCTCAGTAATCTATTGCAAGGACCAAAAACCAAACACCACATGTTCTCACTCATAGGTGGGAATTGAACAATGAAAACACATGGACACAGGAAGGGGAACATCACACTCTGGGGACTGTCGTGGGGTGGGGGGAGGGGGGAGGGATAGCATTAGGAGATATACCTAATACTAAATGACGAGTTAATGGGTCCAGCACACCAGCATGGCACATGTATACATATGTAACTAACCTGCACATTGTGCACATGTACCCTAAAACTTAAAGTATAATAATAATAAAATAAAAAATAAAATAAAATAAAATAAAATAAACTCCCTTTTTAGGTAGGTAATCATATAAATTATAGGAGATTTTTTTAAAAATCATCCCTTAGGAAATAAATTTTTGTGCTATATTCAGAGGCACTTTTGTGCTTATAAATATTTTGTGCTTATCAAATATATCATGTTGGTGAAATTTGAAAAAAAAAAAAAAGACAAAAGATCATCACACCCTACTTTTCAATCACAATTTAAAGATATCATAGGCTGGGCACGGTGGCTCACGCCTGTAATCCCAGCACTTTGGGAGGCCGAGGTGGATGGATCACCTGAGCTCAAGAGTTCGAGACCAGCCTAGCCAACATGGTGAAACCCCATCTCTACTAAAAATACAAAAATTAGCCGTGCATGGTGGCAGGCACCTGTAATATCAGCTACTCGGGAGGCTGAGGTATGAGAATTGCTGGAACCTGGGATGCGGAGGTTGCAGTGAACCAAGATCACACCATTGCACTCCAGCCTGGGCGACAACAGTGAGACTCCATCTCAAAAAATAAATAAATAAAAATAAAGATATCATAAAGGCTCAGATGGGTAAAAACTTCATATAATGAAAATTCCAATAAGAATGATTCTCTTAAACTAAGCCGTTGCTGAAGTGAAGAGATGATTATATGGACAATCTAGAACTCATCAGAAATAATCACACCTAATTTAAAAAACATTGTCTAAAAGGCAAGCTACATTTCCCCAATTATGCAATAACTAGATGTTCTGCAGAAAAAAACAAAATGGGGACATGAACCTTCTGTCTAATGCCATCTTTCCTTCCCTCCCTGGACCACGCATCGCCACCACCAGAAAAAGAATCTGCATGTAATAGCAGCCATATAACAGACTAGGGTATAAAGGTTCATGAAAGATGATACAGTACACCATTCACCTTGTAACACTGTAACACAATAGGAGGTAAGTTCTAGAAGATACAGAGCAAGACTGGAGATTGTAGCTGTTGGCCTAACTCTCCATATTCTAACCTAGGTCCTTCTTGCTAAACAACCACTCTGTTTTTAATTTATTGAGTTGTATGAGTTTATTACCTTAAAGTTATTAAGTAATATTTTAAAGTTATTATGCATAAGTAAAAATGGGGAAATTGAGCTAGCTTTTTAAAGAACGCCTCTTGGCCAGGTGCAGTGGCTCACATCTGTATTCCCAGCACTTTGGGAGGCCAAGGTGGGTGGATCATCTGAGGTCAGGAGTTTGAGACCAGCCTGACCAACATGGTGAAACCCTGTCTCTACTAAAAATACAAAAATAAGAAGGGTGTGTTGGCGCATGCCTGTAATCCCAGCTATCCCAGAGGCTGAGGCAGGAGAATCGCTTGAACCTGGGAGGCGAAGGTTGCAGTGAGCCGAGATAGCGGCACTGCATTCCAGCCTGGGTGACAGTCCGAGACTCTGTCTCAAAAAAATTAAATAAATAAAAATAAAGAACATTTCTTGCTCCCTATAAGAGAGAAAATTTAGGAATATAACGCCATATTTTGTATTCAACAATAATTTATTAAGGACTTAATGAATGTTATCTTCTGAGTTAGGTAGGTAACCAATCTGTCCTTTGGATAGAACTGCAGCAGCCACACTGGGCTCTGAGCTTGGGGTAAGGGTGGAGTATGCCTAAATTATATCTAGTTGTCTTCCAAATTTCAAAGGAGGTCAAAAATATTTTATTTATTTCAGAATTTGACACATTTACCCCAATAAAATATGATGAAGTCTCAAAAGGTAAAAGAAACTTTAAATAGAACTTTCAGAGGTGTAAGTGAATTATTTTGAAAACTATATTGTTTTTACTTCATCATTAAACATATTAAATTTCCAGAAAACTCATCAGCAATAAATAATTTTTGAGCTGTATAATTACCTAAATAAGCATAGTTTTCTGATCATTTTCATCAACAAATGCAGGCTTGCATAAAATTAGTATGAAAGCAGTGACTCTTTGGACTCAGAACCTGAGCTCTGATTACAAATCAGTTCCTTGGTCATGGTATAAATTAAGGTAAGTTACTTTGCTTCTAAAAGTCTACTTGCTCATCTACAAAATGAGGATAAGATGACCTATCTCCCTATGTTATTTTGGGGGTTATGTTAAAATAATATTAATAGTATATGAGAAATGCTTAATAGATGGTAGTTGTTAGTATAATTATAATAGTAACATAAAGCTGTCACATAAAGCACATGGCCTTATCAAATGCCAGGGCTATAAAAGAAACCATGCATCCAGGCTGCCACTTTTTTCTTTCTTATTCATGGCTATACTAATTTTCACTGTATTCTCTTCTGGGGGGGGCCTTGATGAAGTCTCATCATTCTTCTGAGCACCATAAGCCAGACAATCACTAGGAATCAATTGGAGCTGACACAGTGAAACATGAATCATTTTTTTTATCTACTTGAACTTCCTTATTTTATAGTTGAGATGTAGACACTAAGATTCTGTGAGTTCACTAGGGTGATTCAGGGTCCAGAGTAGTACAGATACTAGAATCCTGGCTTCTACTTCTGTGCCTTTCATTTCAACACACTCACTCATTTTCTTCTGAATTGTGAAATTCAAACATGAATTCATGTTGGGGGAGTCAGATCACTTGATATAATCTGCCACTATAATATTTCTGCTTATCTTTGAATTAAACCACGACCCTTGAAATACACAGCTTATAGAATTGAAACAAGAATCTGTTCAGAAGACTATGCACTCTGTCAAGGCCACTATAATGGTATTCTATGATACAGTAATTTTAGTGATGTGATAATGGATATTATGCCAAGCTACTGCCACTCTGGATAAAGATATCTCATGATGAGAGGACATTTTCAGATAATGACAAAACGTGGTTTATCAATTTCTACATCAGTTTAGTCAATTGGTCTGGAATGTGCAAAGGGAATATCTGTTCCCAGTGGCTGAAACGTATTCCCGAAAACACAACTTGTTTATTACTATCTTAAAATCAAACTGAAGTTTAAAGGAGGAATAAATTTTAGAACAATGTTTGGCTCTTTTTTTCAAAATTCCTCTTAGAATTTAATTAAAATAATCAATAACAACTCTTGAAATAAAATACTCAGAATGAACAACAGACACAGCCCTGTGATACGATTTTGTTACTTGAAACTTAATTGTGAGAAACAGACAGGATTCCACTGTAATATGTTCTCAATCTCTTACCCTGTTTCTCCTTCACGTTTGGAGCAGTTTTTAATGAACCCAATAGATGTGTTCCAGAGATGTACTTATGATTTTTTTTTCTCTTTGAGTTGGGGTCTTGCCTGTAACCTAAGCTGGGGTGCAGTGGTGGTGCAGTCACGGCTCACTGCAGCCTCAAACTCCTGGGCTCAAGGGATTTGCCTGCCTCAGCCTCCAGAGTAGCTGGAACTACAGGTGTATACCACCATGCCTCGCTATGTTATTTTACTTTTTGTAGAGATGGGGTCCCACTATGTTGCTCAGGCTGGTCTCCAGCTACTGGCCTCAAGCAAGCCTCTCACCTTACCCTCCTGAGTCACTGGGATTACCATGCCCAGCTATACTTATGATTTCATATTTCAACTTGAGAGAGAGAGAGAGAGAGAGAGAGAGGAAATAATATGCTCAAAAAAGCTAAAATATTTTTTCAGTAGGGTCAATTGATGATTTCCTTCTCAGCATTGCCCCCAAATTCTTTTTAGCAGCTTTCCAAAGGAATCTGGGATATACATCATCCACTATATTTAAATAAAATATTCCAAATATCTTTCATGAAAGTATTAGAGAAAGGGGTCAAGACCTAAAGAGAGGGGAAAGGGTCAATAGCAGATATTGGGTGGGGATGATCTACAGCCTGTGGTCAGTATCTGGAGGCTTTATTAAGATACTCTCCCAATTTCCAACTTAAAATGTGGTAAATTATAATTGACTTCATAAGATCCATGTGAGGTAACCTCAAAGAATTGAAAAAAAAAAAAACACCTAGACGAGCATGATTGATTAATATATTAGCCTGTCTAAAGAAAAACTGAATCAATCAGAAGTTTGGGAGGAGGTTAAGGGTTAAGAATAAAAGAAAAGAACAAGGGTAGTGAGAGAGGTAAGTATTGTCTAGAAATCTAGGAACTTATTAGATGAGAAGGAGTGTGAACGTTGGAGTTCAAACATTTCTGCAATTAAAATTTTCTGAAGATGTTTTGACTCCAGGAAGAGATATATAATACCTGGAAGTTATTTTTGGCTTCCTTTATTTTTCTTATCTTCTCACTGTCATATTCTGCCTCAGGAATCCACACTATTTAATCCATCCTTTTTGCTCTACATACAAAATATATCCTCAGTCTCTATAATAGATCCCCATCCCCATTGCTGCCACTTGAGTCCAGCCATCATTATCTCTCGTTACAAGTACTGCAAAATATCATTCTAACTAGTCTCCCTCCTTCCATTCTTGCCCCTTCCCTCAAACTCATTCTCACTGTATACATTACATCATCTCATGTCTTTGTTTAAAGGAGTCCAATGGCTTTTTGTTGAACTTTGAGTAAGATGCCAACTTCCTTCCATGCCCCCAGTCTACCTGACCCAGCCTTACCTAACCCTCCAAACTCTATTCTCAGCCTTCTTCTTGACACTTTCTCTTGTCCACACTAGCCTTCTTCTATTACAATAATTTGTCAAACTTTTTCCAACCCTGAGGTCCTTGCGTATGCTAGTCTTTTATCTGTAACACCACCAAAGAATTGTCATAAGGTTGCCCCCTTTTCACCTTTCATCTCTCAAGTAGGAACTCAATTGTCTCCTCATTAATACTTATGTCTATCCAAAGAAGCACCTCTCCAACCTATCCTCCATATCATATTACCATAATTTAATTTTTAATAGCACACCCCTATCTGAAGTAAACTTATTTGCCTACTTGTTAACTTTACATATTTCTCTACTACAATGCCTGTTGTATTTATTGCTATGTTTTCAAGTTCCTAGAACAGGGATTCTTGGTATACTATCTATTATCAATACATGTTTGCAAATGAATAAACAAATGAATTTTATGAACACGGGTGTTTCCATTCATGTGACAATTACATGTTTAATGCAAATCAAGGACTTTTGCATACCTTGATATAAGGTATATGTTAACTAGTCTGAGTCAGTTTCTCGGCCTCAAATCTCCCTGGACACTTAGAATGATTGTCTGGGCTTTCAAAAGGACAGAATGTGAAGTTCAGAGACCTAATCACAGTATTACCTAAAGAAGTCCCTTGCAACCCTGCCTTGCCAAATATAACACTGTTCCATCTCTACCAATTTTTAAAGATACCATCCTTTCAATCACTCGTAAACATTTTCAGGTCCTATCCTGGCAATAAAGTTACAGAAATAAATAATGTATACTTTGTTTTCTCACAAAGCTTCTAATATGATAGTTGAAACAGACCTGTAAGTAACTACAATGCTAAGTGTAAAGTGGGCATATTTTCCACATTTTGTGGGAGCACAGAGAAATGAAGCCCTCAAATAAGATAACATTAGAAATGATCCTTGAATGATGAGAAAGATTTTATCCAACACAGAAATAGAGAGAGTCATTACAGAGAGAGAGAGAGAAAAGCATGAGCAAAGATTTGGCTGGAGACTGCATGGTGGCTTCAGGGAATCAGAGAACAGTGAATAGTTGGGTGTGACCAGAACACAATAGTAGTGGTTGGAGATGGAGCAGAAAATACAGATTGGGGCCAAATTGAAGACAACCTTGAATGCTCTGCTAGGGAATCCAGTTTTATTTTGTAAACTAGTGGTTGGCAATCTGTTTTCCATGAGATGTTCATAAATAAACGTTCATGAAAAAGGGATTTCATTATCACACACATTTAAGAAATGTTCCACATATTTTACCAGTCTCTTGGAGATATAAGCCCCCAAGAGCTTTGGAAAATTCTAGGATAAAAAATAGACAACTACTTAAAACATGTTTAATCCAACATAGACCACTCATTAACATTTCCATACATACATAAGTGTAAGTCAGATTACACTCAAAGTGAAGCACTTCTTTAAATGATTTGAAGTTGTTAAATCATTTGAATCAGTAAGTGATACAAATAGAACTGAGTGTTAAGATTAATTTGGCAGCAATATTCATAATGGATTGAAGAGATCTAAGAGGCTACAGGTTATTGCAAACAGTTTATGGGAATGATAACACACCAAAACTCAAGCATGGAGAGCAGAAATATAAAAAGGGAAAATATTTGAAACAGTCTGGATATAATTCTACATCAATTAGCGATCGATTAATTCATGAGGGCCCTAGGAATAGAAATGTAATGGATCTGGTGATGACTTCCTGATTTCTGACTTGGCACACTAAGTGAATTGTAAAACAGGTTTGAGTGCAATGCAGAGTAAGAAAGAAGAAGAATGATGAAAATAGACTGAAGGCTTTGAGTGAAGTGCAAGAGTGGTAGGGATCTTAAAGTCAATTGTTATAGTTGCGTTTGATTTAGTTATTGGAAAAACAAGTCCATAGGGAACTCCCAATTATGTTGGGTTGTTTTGTAAACTCAAAAGAATCTCTTTCCTCAATGTACTTACAGTCTTCAACCTATTTAACTGTTATTATTCCATTCAGTCCTTTGAAAATAGTGTTTCTTCTACTAGAAACCAGACTGCTGTCATGCTGCAGGTATGTTGTTTTCACTTTTCCTTGGAACAACCAGAAGGTGCCCAGCTTTGATGAGAAGAGTCAAGAGAGTTGTTGCATCTGTAAGTTTTATTCTAAATATTAGAATCAGCAGTATAAGAATAACGTGTTTGTGTGTTTGTAACAGATAAAATGTTATACAATCAAAACCATATAATGGTTTTGATTTTAGGTGGAGGCTGCCTACATTTTAAGACATGTAGACTCAAACTTATCTTTAAATGTCTATATTCAAATTTCTTAAAATTCCTATCCCTATGTAAACATACTAAAATAGGAAATTCCCATGATATTTCCCTTTCCCATCTGATCAGTCACATTGTTTTTCCTCTTCAAGCTCTCTTACTGTCAATTTAATGTCCATATTGCACTCTTCAGCAAACTGTCTACAGATAGAGGCAGATAGCCTGTCTACTTCTATCTGTTGCATGAATTATTTTTTCATATGTCACTCAATTCAATCTTGCTCACCTATATCAGGGTGAAAAAAAAAAAGAACATTCAGCTCTTTTCCTTCCAGAGAACAGACACAAGGAAAGGGGTTTCAGTGACAAGAAAGACAGGTGCACAGATTACTCATGACGATGGTTAAGAAGACCCTGCTATATTTAGGATAGGTGGAAATTTATCTTACTAGGAATTTTAAACAGGAACTACTTTCCTATTTGTATTTATTTCCTTCCTTCCTTCCTTCCAGTCAAAAAATTAAGCATGTTTTAAATTGCCAACTGGGCGTAGTAATCTATTGTGGTAGGTATTATAGAAGACATCATAAGAGCATCGTAATAGGATACAATCATAGGAAAGGTACTCATTTTCATTACCAAATAAAAGCAAATTACTATAGCAATGTTCTTCCATTTTTAACCTATCAGATTAATAAAGGATTTTACAAGGATAAAAACATCAAGAGTGCAGGCAGAAAGACATGTTCATACACTCTTCAAATGGGGGAATCATAAATTGGTAAAGCAAATAATTTTAGAAGCAATTTGGCAATTAACTCTAAGCTCCACGGGCCAATAATCAGTCTCTCTTATTTTCCAGTATATCCCCATTTATTAACCTAGTGTTTTGTCTTGTGTTAACTGTTTAATAATGAATTGCTGAATGAGTATTGACTGAATGACTACATAAATACTATGAACCTTAAAAAATTCACATCCTTTGACTCAATAATTGGTCTTTTTCTAAAAATATATCCTCACGAGAAGTATAGTCAAAAGTTCTAGTACACCAAGGTTTACTTCACTATTGTTTATATTAACTTAAAGAAAGGTAACCTACATGCCCAACATTATGGGTTTTGGTAGAAAAAGAATATTTGGCAGTCATTAAAAAAGATGTCAACAAGCAGTCAACAAACATGAAAAAAGCTCATCATCACTGGTCATTAGAGAAGTGCAAATCAAAACCACAATGAGATACCATCTCATGCCAGTTAGAATGGCGATCATTAAAAAGTCAGGAAACAGGCCGGTGCGGTGGCTCACGCCTATAATCGCAGCACTTTGGGAGGCCGAGGTGGGCAGATCATGAAGTCAGGAGATCGAGACCATCCTGGCTAACACGGTGAAGCCCTGTCTCTACTAAAAATACAAAAAAAAATTAGCCGGGCCTGGTGGTGGGCGCCTGTAGTCCCAGCTACTCGGGAGGCTGAGGCAGGAGAAGGGCGTGAACCCGGGAGGCGGAGCTTGCAGTGAGCTGAGATCACGCCACTGCACTCCAGCCTGGGTGACAGAGCGAGACTCAAAAAAAAAAAAACTCAGGAAACAACAGATGCTGGAGAGGATGTGCAGAAATAGGAAAACTTTTACACTGTTTTACACTGTTGGTGGGAGTGTAAATTAATACAACCATTTTGGAAGACAGCATGGCAATTCCTCAAGGATCTAGAACTAGAAATACCATTTGACCCAGCAATCCCATTACTGGGTATATACCCAAAGGATTATAGATCATTCCACTATAAAGATACATGCACATATATGTTTATTGTAACACTATTCACAATAGCAAAGACTTGAAACCAACCCAAATGCCCATCAATAATAGACTGGATAAAGAAAATGTGGCACACATACACCAGGGAATACTATGCAGCCATAAAAAAGGATGAGTTCACATCCTTTGCAGGGACATGGATGAAGCTGGAAACTATCATTCTCAGCAAACTAACACAGGAACAGAAAACCAAACACCACATGTTCTCACTCATAAGTGGGAGTTGAAGAACGAGAACACGTGGACACAGGGAGGAGAACATCACACACTGAGGCCTGCTGGGGTTGAAGGGCTAGGGGAGGGATAGCATTAAGAGAAATACCTAATGTAGATGATGGGTTGATGGGTGCAGCAAACCACCATGGCACGCATATACCTATGTAACAAACCTGCACGTTCTGCACATGTATCCCAGAAGTGTAGTTTAAAAAAATGATGTCAACAAGAAAAATATTTTGCTAACTTAGAAAAATGTTCACAATATGATGTTAATTTTTAAAAAACATCACAACATGATGTTAATTTTTAAAAAGAAGTTACATTCTTAACTTCTCACTTAACAGACATATATAAATGAGACTCAAGTTTAGCTAGATCTGTGAGCATGTGTCAATAAAAGTTTGTATCTTTCACTGAAGATACATATACAGAGACAGATAAAAGGACTAAAAAGTTGTTACTACATTAACTGTAGTTAACTCTAGGTGGAATTACAGGTGACTTTTAATTTTTAAAAAATATTTAATTCATACTATTTTTTACCATAAGCTTGTATTATATTTAAACTAAATAATACAAATTGTTTTTTAAGTAGCTAAAATACTCAGTTTTAAACTAAAAGTATTCATGATTAACTACTAGTTTTTATTATATTAAAAAATAAAACTTGGGCCAGGCATGGTGGCTCATGCTTGAAATCTCAGCACTTTGGGAGACCAAGGAAGGTGGATCACTTGAGGTCAGGAGTTCTAAACCAGCTTGGCCAACATGGTCAAAACCTGTCTCTACTCCAAAAAAAAAAAAAAAATACACACACAGACACACACACACACACACACACACTAGCCTGCCATGGTGGTGTGTGCCTGTAGTTCCAGGTACTCACAAGGCTGAGGCAGGAGAAATGCTTGAACCTGGGAGGGCAGAGCTGAGATTGCACCACTGCACTCCAGCCTGGGTGACAGAGTGAGACTCTGTCTCAAAAAATAAAATAAAATAAAACAAAACTTGAAGTTGGAAACATAATTTTAAAAATTGTAATTAAGTATGATAACAGGTATTATAGAGATTGAGTAAAATAGATTAGAGAAATGAAAAATCAGTGTGTAAACATAATCAACTTTAGAACTAGTATATAAACTGAGCTTTGGACAATGAATGTCATGGATAACTAACTATAATAACCATAACTGTAACAGTCAATGTTGACTGCTAATTGAATAGTGCAGCCTGTCAGAAGAAAATGCAAATGTATTCAATCATAGATTTTTTATGCAATGGTGGTAACTACTGTACTCCAAGCACTTATATTTAATGATGAAAATGATGAAGAAAAAGCTCATGTAGTCTACAACAGAGGATGCAGAAACTAATTATAAAATGTATTTTGTGACATTATTTCAACTTTACAGAGAACAAGTGACTCCTAAGTTAAACTATGATACTGTGTAAGATCAAAATTTTTGTCCGATTTCCTCTCAAACTATAGTACCCTACCTTTCATCACTGCAATAGTATGACCCACTTGAATATGGAATCTAATTTCTAACCAATGATTCCAATATTTTAATAGCACAACAGAATTGAATAAGAATCTGAGTTAAACTAAAAACAAAACAAATAAACAAAGGATACAAAACAGTAAATCTGTGTAAACTTAAAATAATATGCTTGTTATTAACTTGAGCTACTGTGGGAGTAGAAGGTGTCATTCTTGATCTTAAGACATTCTCATAATTAGTAATAATAATAAATTCAAACTGATTGAGTGCCTTTATATACAAGGCCCTGTATTAATATTCATTCAGAAATCAAGAACACTTTATTCACTTACTGTTACGTGCTAAGCACTAAGGAAACGGGTAAATAAGACAGGTCATGCTCTAAGGAAATTCAGGTTAATGGTGCAGAAACATATTGAAAAGTATCAATATTTATCCATAACTATGGTAAAAAGTGATAAATTGTTCAGGTTATTCTGCAAGACATACAGGCAATGAACACATAGTTCCTATTCTCTACAGCCATAAATGCAGATAAGTCTTGGCCCCAAATCATAATTTAATAATGATGCTACATGAATTGTCACAAAGAGGCCACAAGATTGAACAGCTACGCTACTGTGAGTTAGGCTCCATTCTGGGGATAGGAGGAATCTCACACTCTCTAATCAGGGAGACTGAGAAGGAAACTAACCACGATGTAAGGCAATACTCTAATTTTGCAGGATCCCATGTTAAATAGCAACTTTGAGAGCTCAAATGAAAGGATTAAAGAGGAAGATGTGCTTAATCCAGATTTTTTTAAAAATACATAGGCTTTGTTGGGCAGAAAGGGACATTCCATCAAGTGGGAAATGGAAAGCCGATAACCTAGCGCAGAGGTCAGCAAACTTGTTTCTTTAACAGGTTGGATAATAAATATTTTTCTGACTTTCTAGCCTTACAGTTTCTATCACAACTATTCAACCTGCCATTGCAGCACAAAAACAGCTACAGACCATATGTAAAGAAATAAGCATAGCTGTGTTCTAATAAAATTTATTTATAGATAGCATAATTGGAATCACTCATGTTTTTCATGTCTGAAATATTATTCTTTTGATTTTCTTCAATATTAAAAATAATTCTTAGCTCTGGAGCTACACAAAACGAAGTATCAGGCTGGATTTGGCCTGTAGCTGTAGTTTGGTGACTCCTGGACTAGTTGGAAGGCAAGCTAAACACACAGATATAATGGTATACGAAACAATATTGAATATCTCAACTAATGGTTCAATTCCATCAGATTCAACCTTTCCATTTGATTGTTTTGTAATGTCCTCTTTCTTCATCTGAAATAAAATTCATAGATGATACAACTGACTACACATATTTTTTAAAATGTAGTGCCTTTACCAAAGTAAAAGAAGAAATAAAAAGAAAGTAGTTTATATTAAAATAATGTGTTGAAAACATAGTACAGGTTATCCTGCAAGACATATAGGCATTGAACACATAGTTCCTCTTCTCCACAGCCATAATGCAGATAAGTCTTGGCACAAAAACATAATTTAATAATGATGCTACAAAAATGAAAATATGGCAGTCTGTGAGTCCTACTATGCCAGACAATGTAATGATGTAGTGAAATGCCTGCATATATTTATAAAGAATAAATTTGGATTTAAATGGAATAAAAAGACCAGATACCATATTTTACAAAGGATACAGGAAAATAAAACAGCAGATATATAATAAATTCTAGGTTAAAAATTAGTGTTAGAAAAATTAACGGCAGACCATTTGTATTTGATAAAACGTCAGAGGAAATAACTTTAATAACTGAAATACAGATAATTTAACAAGGAAAACTGCAGATGGTAGGAATAAGTTAAAAATGTGTCATATTCTTGCAGATAAATTGGGTCTTACTGATATGTTTAATGTCAAAATAGGGCATGCCAGTAAGAGAGTCATCTAGCTAGTTACCTGTCTATCTATCTATTTATCTACCTACCTACCTATTCCTGTTTGGAATTCCTTCTCATGAGAAGGCATATATTTGACTTCTAGCACTCTAAAATTCTATCCTTTGACAGATAATGAGGAGTGATAGATATAAACTCTGAAACCTAAGGCCTTATAGGGAAGTGGAGTTTTGATACAAGTTGAGTTTGAGATTTCACACAATATCAGAGTACTATTGAAAAAACAGAAAACTCTAAAATAGAGTTTTATTATCTGACTTGATGATGTCAGGTAATTTGCACAAATAGATTTCTTATTATGCTTTAAAGTGCTTTGAAGATTAATGTATGGTATGGCAATCAAATAAAATATTTTAAAAACAACTTTGTTAATGAAATTTGCTGAGATCCCTGTATTTTATGTTTCTATCAAGTTAAAATATTTGATTCTAGATCTTTTGACCAACATCACTCCTTTTCTGTCCACTAGGGACTAAGGTGTTTTGTATATTTTAAAATAGTTAAAATAATAGATTTCACACGTTTTTTTCACATGACCACAGAGAAATAATAGGTGTTGGAGATGACTGACATGTTAATTACTCTGATTTAATTATTTCACAATGTATACATGCATTGAAACATCACATAGGGCCCCATAAATACATAATTTATTATTTGTTAATTAAAAATAAAATAAAACTTGAACCAAAAAATTAAAATATTTTGTTCCAAATCTATTAAAAGGAGTATCAAATCTCTTGCATATTTGCAGATGAAATCTATACACATAGATTGATGCAGGAGAGGTGTGTCAGTACTAAAATCAGCATTATGTTTTAAGGATGTGGTCTTCCAAAATGGGGAACAACTGACAAAATTACTAACAGAACAAAGTATAATGGTCCCTTGATTTTCATGGAGTTATAGTCCCAGAAAATGTAATAATCATTGAATCCTTGCAAAAATACTTGTTTGTAAAATTGAGTTTGATTTTAGGCTTAGATAATAATAAACTTTTTTCGTTAATCTTCATGACTGTCTAGCGGAACGTTAAAAATGGTGCAGTACATGGGGCAATTATTTGTGGGGCAGGACCACTCTGCACAGGGTGTCTAGCATCCCTGGCCCTCTTCCCCTAAATCCCAGTATCACTTCCAATCTTTAACAACACTTAAGTACCTCTCTGCGCTTCTAAAGTGCTTTCTCACCAGTCAGAATGGCTATTGAAAAGTCAAAAAATAACAGATGTTGGCGAGCTTGTTGAGAAAAAGGAATGTTTATACACTTCAGTGGGAGTGCAAATTAGTTCAGCCACTTTGGAAAACAGATTGGAAATTTCTCAAAGAACTTAAAAAAGAACTACCATTCAACCCAACAAACCCATTACTGAGTATATACCCGAAGGAATATAAATTATTCTACTATAAACACACATGCACGTGTATGTTCCTTGCGGCACTTTTCACAATAGCAAAGACATGGAATCAACCTAGGCGTCCACCAACGGTAGAATGGATAAAGAAAATGTGTACATTGATAACATGGAATACTATGCAGCCATAAAACAGAATGAAATTATGTCCTTTGCAGCAACATAGATGCAGCTGGAGATCATTATCCTAAGCAAATTAACACAGGAACAGAAAATGAAATATCGCATGTCATCACTTATAAATGGGAGCTAAATATTGAGTACTCATGAACACAAAGAGGAACAATAGGCACCCCAGGGCTTACTTGAGGGTGGATGGTGAGAAGAAGGTGAAGATTGAAAAACTACCTATTGAATATTATATTACCGTGTCCGGAATTGGTGTGTTCTTGGTCTCACTGACTTCAAGAATGAAGCCGCAGGCCGAGGCAGGCGGATGACGCGATCAGGAGATCCAGACCATCCTGGCTAACACGGTGAAACCCTGTCTCTACTAAAAATACAAAAAATTAGCCAGGCGCAGTGGCGGGCGGCTGTAGTCCCAGCTACTGGGGACCCTGAGGCAGGAGAATGGCGTGAACCCGCGAGGCGGACCTTGCAGTGAGCCGAGATTGCGCCACTGCAGTCCGGCCTGGGTGAAAGAGGGAGACTCCGTCTCAAAAAAAAAAAAAAAGAACGAAGCCAGGGACCCTCGCGGTGAGCGTTAGAGTTCTTAAAGGCGGCGTGTCTGGAGTTTGTTCCTTCTGCTGCTGGGACGTGTTTGGAGTTTCTTCCTTCTGGTGGGGTTCGTGGTCTCGCTGGCTCGGGAGTGAAGCTGCGGACCTTCACGGTGAGTGTTACAACTCTTAAGGCCGCGCGTCTGGAATTGTTCGTTCCTCCCGGTGGTCTCGCTGGCTTCAGGAGTGAAGCTGCAGACTTTCGTGGTGAGTGTTACAGCTCACAAAGGCAGTGTGGACCCAAAGAGTGAGCAGCAGAAAGATTTATTGCAAAGAGCGAAAGAACAAAGCTACCACAGTGTGGAAGGGGACCCAAGCGGGTTGCCACTGCTGGCTTGCGGAGCAGCCTGCTTTTATTCTCTTATCTGGCCCCACCCACATCCTGCTGATTGGTTCATTTTACAGAGAGCGAGTGGTCTGTTTGACAGGGGGCTGATTGGTGTGTTTACAATCCCTGAGCTAGACACAAAGGTTCTCCAGGTCCCCACTAGATTAGCTAGATACAGAGTGTGGACACAAAGGTTCTCCAAGTCCCCACCAGAGTAGCTAGATACAGCGTGTCGATTGGTGCATTCACAATCCCTGAGCTAGACACAGGGTGCTGATTGGTGTGTTTACAAAGCTTGAGCTAGATACAGAGTGCTCATTGGTGTATTTACAATCCCTTAGCTAGACGTAAAGGTTCTCCAAGTCCCCACCAGAGTCAGGAGCCCAGCTGGCTTCACCCAGTGGATCCCGCAGCGGGGCCGCAGGTGGAGCTGCCTGCCAGTCCTGTGCTGTGCACCTGCACTCCTCAGCCCTTGGGTGGTCAATGGGACTGGGCACCGTGGAGCAGGGGGCTGCCATGGTAGGGGAGGCTCCCGCGGCACAGGAGCCCACGGAGTGGGGGAGGCTCAGGCATGGTCCCGAGCCCTGCCCCGCAGGGAGGCAGCTAAGGCCCGGCGAGAAATCGAGCGCAGCGCCGTGGGCCGGCACTGCTGGGGCACCGAGTACACCCTCCGCAGCCGCTGGCCCAGGTACTAAGCCCGTCATTGCGCGGGGTGGCAGGGCCGGCCGGCCACTCCGAGTGCGGGGCCTGCAGAGCCCACGCTCACCCGGAACTCGCGCTGGCCCACAAGCATGGCGCGCAGCCCCAGTTCCCGCCCGCGCCTCTCCCTCCATACCTCCCTGCAAGCTGAGGGAGCCGGCTCCGGCCTTGGCCAGCCCAGAAAGCGGCTCCCACAGTGCAGCGGCGGGCTGAAGGGCTCCTTAAGTGCCTCCAAAGTGGGCGCCCAGGCAGAGGAGGCGCTGAGAGCCAGCGAGGGCTGCGAGGACTGCGAGGACTGCCAGGACTGCCAGCACGCTGTCACCTCTCATTACTACCAGGTTAATGAAGTAATTTGTACACCAAACCCCAGGAACATACGATTTACTCATGTAACAAACCTGCACATGCGCCCTTCTGAGCCTAAAATCAAAGTTGGAAGAAAAACATTAAAAAATAATTTATAGGGGCTCTCCTCTCTCCGTCTGTCCTTGGGAGTCACAGGTCTAAATTCTGAGTAAAAAAATAGGTTTATGTAACTTTTTGTATAATGTCCCACACTTAATTATCAATAAATTGCATACCTCATAATTATCTGACAATAATGACTCTACCTATGAGCACAGAAGGGCTAGGAGAGGGAGGGCAACTTATAACAGTAAAAGGAAAACTCAATTCCGAGTTTAAGGACATGGACCAATTCTGCCACAAACTGACCCTGAGCAATTCTCTTAACTTTTCTAGGGTACAGTTTCTCCTTTGGAAAATGTGCTAGGTGACTACTAAGATTCCATACAGTTCTGACATAATTACAAAATATCTAGATGCCTTTAGGAAACCGAAAGAATGGAACAAAGTAGAGAATTAATGAGAATAAAACCAGGTGAGGCTACACTTGTAACAGATCAAGTAATATCAGAAAAAGAGGATGGACAATGAAGAAGGTGGTATCAGAGATTTGATTCTTGGCATGATGGATACATAGGGAGATAGAACGTTTGTATGAGATTCACACTCAGCAATGTGAGATGATGCTCTTGTACTAAAGACAGTGTCTCTCTGCACTTTTATTTTGTATTTATATTAAATTTACAATAGGTGGTTCCCAAATACCACAAATGTTGCAAACTTGAATTCAATTTACAAGTTACACAGCAAGTATCTTATTCTGGTGTTAAGTGCTGTGGGAATCAACTCCAGCTGCTTCAGATCTACCTAGTTCTTAACCATAATAAAGGAGAGAAGGGATCTTCAGAGACCCAACTCACTCAGGGTTCCTGAGACCAGAACATAAAGTAGGCTAAGGGAATCCAGGATTCTGCAGGGGAATGCCAGTACTCCCAACCATGTAGAACATCCCAATGCGTTAAGGAAATTTCTGTTAAATTAGAGATTTATAGAGGTCTCCTTAGGGTATTTTACCTCCCAGCATACTTCAAAAGGTCTTATTTTTGCAAGATGCGGTGGAGAGAATAAGGAAGTCATACACACCTGCATGTGAAATGCATGCTACCCTTATCAGTGGTGTGATCATAAGCATTACTCTTAGGTTCCATTTACATCTTCAAAATGGAGATAACAACATCACTCTGTTAGTGTTATTGGGAAAATTGAAGGAAATGACTAATGTCATTTCCTAGCACCGTGTCTCACACATTGTGAGCATGGTGAGTATGCAATAAATATTGTCATTTTTGTTCTTTTCTTTCCCATTCTGTGTGCTTGGCCTCTTCTTGCCCTACCCCAGAGAGAATGCTCTGCTTATGTCAGCATCCAGCAATATGGGTGCTAGGAGTGTTGACCAAATGGCTTCACATCCGCCACAGGAATACTTACAATTTTAATTCCTTCTATGTTATCACTTGCTCTCTTCTGTTTCCCTTACCTGGGGGACAGCTGCTATTTCCCAGAGACAAGAAAGTCTTATTCTTCCTTGGTAAGGGGTTGCCTTTCTAAGAGGAGTAAGTCGAAGCAGGCGCTGAGTTAAAACAAGCTGTCAGATCTTTCTGGCTGAGCATAAACTGAGCCTAAGATTTCATCCTAGGGCAACCCTACTTCGTGGACTAAAAAGTCCTCTGCCCTCAAGTTGCTGCAAACTGCTGGTTCTGGAGTTGCTGCAAAGGAACTGTGAGGGGAGATTTACAGAGCTTGGCTAAATATTTCAAACACAGTTGTTCTTGCAGAATTTTGCTGAGGAAATCTTTCAGCATTTCCTTACCTCTAAATACAAGCTTATGGGAATGCTACTTCATCAACACAATTCTATTTTACATGATTTTTTTTTCTAGCATGCACAGTTGTAAATTGCTGAGAACCTTGAAGGACATAATGTCACCTCAGTATCAGCATCATGTGGTACTATGCCAAAAGTTTCTGGACAGTTGCCTAGCCTAACCTTCATCATTATAAGGAAGACCTCAAAAAATTCAGTGGAAAATCCATAAATTCTAATGAAAGAGCACAATAAGAATGATGAATTTGCTGGACAGTAAGTTCTTCAGGATAAAAAACGTACTTTAGATATCATTAATAATAATAAATACCATTTACTGAGTAATTGTGTTCTAAGTGCCATACTGGGGTTTTCATATACAGTATTTTCAATTCTTATATTTCCCTGCAGCATGAATTTATTATCCCAAGTTTTACAGAGGAGAAAAATGAGGCTTAGAGAGGTTAAGCAAATAAGGTCACACAAAGCTAGTAAATTCAAATTTGAGATTGTCTGGCTTTTAAGCATAAATCATTTCCAAAGTGCTTCCCAATAATTAGTAAGTATCAGTTGACACAGTCACATACTATTAGTACTGGATGAGATTTGGGTGTTCATCTAGAAAACCAGCTGTCTTACAAACAGAGAAACTGAGGCTCAAAGGGTTAACTGATGATGAAGCATAACACATAGAGAGTGGCAGAGCAGGCACTTAAACTTTATGAAGTCCTCATCAAGGCCCACCCGGCTCTCTCTGACCAGGCCCCACCCTCCTCTCCAGGCATCTCTTTTAATGAACCTGCTCTCCAGGGCTCAATGTTCCAGGCAAATAGAACTGTGTGCACAGGCACCAAGGTGTTACATGCTTTTCTGTATTTTTCATTTCTGCTCAAAAATTTATCTCTTTTTATCTGCTTAACAAACACATACAACATTTTCAATTCAATTTAATTCCATCAAAGTATCACTACCTCTATGAAGCCCTCACTGATTCATTTCTCTTCTCTTCCCAATCAAAAAATGTATTAAGAAATAGGTTAGTAATAGTCAATGTTTACTCATTCATTTATTCCTTAAATATTAATTAAGCCTCTACCACATGAAAGCACTATGCTAACATTTTGTTAATCATTCATCACCACAACTCTCTGAGGTAGGTGTTATTTATATCCTCATTTTATAAAACAGAAAATCTTGGCTGGGCGCAGTGGCTCACGCTTGTAATCCCAACACTTTAGTAGGCTGAGGCGGGCAGATCACGGGTCAGGAGTTTGAGTCCAGACTGGCCAATATGGTGAAACCCCATCTCTAATAAAAATACAAAAAAAAAGAAAGTAGCCAGGTGTGGTGGCGCGTGCCTGTAGTCCCAGCTACTCAGGAGACTGAGGCAGGAGAATTGCTTGAACATGGAAGGCAGAGATTGAAGTGAAATGAGGTGGCACCACGGCACTCCAGGACCAGTGCGAGACTGCATCTCAAAACAAACAAACAAACAAAACAAAACAAAAAACCCAGAAAATCTTAAATTTTAAAGAGATGCAGTATTTTTTTCCAAGTATCTCAATTTTTTTACTTCTCTGTGGTTCCTCTGTATCCTGAATATGCATTCATTGTGGTATCTGCAGCACTCTCTGAAATTTTGCTTCACTTCTAAGTTGTGACTTACGATGATATAATTATTTGTATATCATGGTATACATGGTATATCATTTGCTAAATTTTATAGGCCATTATAGGCTGTAAGCTCCACAGTAGTAGGAGAGATATCTACTTTCTTTACAATTTTATTTTTTATTTTTTATTATTATTATTAGTATGATTATTTTCGAGATGGAGTCTTGCTCTGTCACCAGGCTGAAGTACAATGGTGCGATCTCGGCTCACTGTAACCTCCACCTCCTGGGTCCAAGCGATTCTCCTGCCTCAGCCTCCCCAGTAGCTGGGACTACAGGTGCCTGCCACCACATCCGGCTAATTTTTTTGTATTTTTAGTAGAGACGGGGCTTCACCATGATGGCTAGGATGGCCTCGATCTCTTGACCTCCTGATCCACCCGCCTCGGCTCCCAAAGTGCGGGGATTACAGGCGTGAGTCACTGCACCCGACCAGTTTTTTTCTTTTTTTTTTTTTCCTTTTTCTTTCTTTTTTTTTGAGACAAAGTCTCACTCTGTAGCTCAGACTGGAGAGCAGTGGCACCATCTTGACTCACTGCAACCTCCACCTCCTGAGTTCAAGCAATTCTAATGCCTCAGCGTCCTGAGTAGCTGGGACTATGGTGTGCACCACCACGCCGGGCTAATTTTTGTATTTTTAGTAGGGACAGGGTTTCACTATGTTGGCCAGGCTGGTCTTGAACTCCTGGACTCTAGTGATCCATCTGCCTCTGCAATCCCAAGTGCTGGGATTACAGGCGTGAGTCACCGCACCCAGCCTGTTTAATATTATACACACAAGGCCTGACAGAATAGTACATAGTAGGCACTCAGTACATGACAGTCAAAGAAAGAAAGAGAGAGAGAGGAAGGAAGGAAGGAAAGAAGGAAGGAAGGGAGGGAGGCAGGGAGGGAGGGAGGGGAGAAGGGGAGAGAGAGAGAAAGGAAGGAAGGAAGGAGGGAGGGAAGGAAGGAAAAAGAAAAGAAAGAAAGGAAAGAGAGAGAGAAAGAAAGAGAAAGAAAGAAAGAAAGAGAGAGATAGGATACGAAAGGAAGAAAGACAAATGCACAAAACTCTGGTCTCTGAGTCTCCACTGTTCTGTGCTGCTTCCCTGGATTAGTCTGCATCGGGAAGAAATGCCACATAAACAATGATGGACATGTTTCTTCCCAAGGCTGACACTAACATCCTAGATGTACATTTTGGAACTCACTTTTGGGCACTATAATTTTCCATTTCCTTACCTATGATTATGGTTATATTAATTCTACAGATCCAAATGGAATGAAAACTTATTTGAGAGGGACAGAAGCTGATTTTCAGACCTGCTGAGGAACAACATAATGACAGAGTCCTGTTAGTACACAGTACCCCAAATAACAGGAGTTTGGAAAAGATCCTTAGGAGGAACTCAAGTCATTACTATGGCCCTCTGTTATAGCAGCTGGAAATCACACTGCTGATTTCCACGTAATACTGCAAATATCTCCGAGGGCAAGATCCAAGCTCCCAGATGCTTAACAACCCTCAGGCACTTTCTGTACCACATGTGAGTCCCTGAACTATTTTAAAACATGCACGATTCTTCTTTATGCTTTATCAAGGATTCTAATGTTTAGTATCATTAGCCTCCAGTTTTAGGTTTTACAATATTTCACAGGATATTCCCAGTTAATTTAAGGGGTAAAAAGTAGTATCATGAAATTCTCAAAACAGCCTTAGTTTTAGTGGACACATGAATACATATAGGTACACACATGCTCTTATTTTTGTGATAATATACGTAAGTGTATAGTACTTACAAATCTCTATATAATTTAGATATTAGATGTATGCTATGGATGCATATATAAATGGAAACAGATCTATAAATACACATATATCAGTAGTTTTGAGGAGCTACTAGATGTAAAGGAAATAAAATTTACATGAAAAAATACTTTATATGGATAGAATGCAGCATTCTTTGGAAGAACAAGTTGACATACTCTAGGACAGAAAAATTGGAATAATATAGAACTCTAATTTTTATATGTGTGCATATACATGCATATATATACTTATATATACATAAAATATGTTACTATAAATAAGTAGTTAGGTATAGTGAGACATTTGAATACATATATTAAAGTCTGTGTGTATGTATGTGTAGAGACAATTGAAATTATTTAACATAACGTATTTGAAAGTTTTCAAGCATTGGTGAAGACGGATTAATCAATTTAGCATAGCACTTTTATAGGACTGAAATGGTAAAGGGTGGAAGGGTCTGGTAAGTGAAGAGTGTTAAAACATTGAAAATCCTAAAAGATATGGTTTCATAGCTCTAGTATTTGTGGATCACTGTTAGTCCCAGCCAATAATACAGTACATGTGAATGGGAGGGAAAATGTATAGAAATGCTTATGCAAAAGAATAAGGAGAGATGGTGGCTACCTCAATTTGTTGCCTTCTTATATGTCACTGGATCTGTAATTATCAGTATACGGTCTGTTTCAATCCTCGAAAGCATTAAATGGCTTTAAGTTTCAGGCAAGTAGGAGGCATTGTTAAAAACTAAGGAACTAAAAAGTTTCCCTCAGTTGATGAAAAAATACGAATATTTTTAGAGTTTGCTTATTATAACATAGTATTAGAGATTTGGGTTTGGGAAATTACCATTTATGAAATAAAAAGTATATTACATCTTGGATTAAAATAATTGCAACAATAAAGCAAGTTTGCTTTCTCTGCTCTGTGCAACAGCTATAAGCTAGATGCTATTAAGTAGGCTTGCTTCCTAGCCTATGTGAGCCTTGAGAATTTAATGTAATCGATACAGAGATATAAGCTAAAGACATTTAAATGAATGTATTTGTTAAAGAGTATATAGAGTGTTCACAATTGTGAAGACTTTTTATTCAGTTTGGAATTCATGTTAACTTTAAATAATAACTGCATTTCTAAATGTCAAGCTCCATTTTAAGCCAAACCAGTTTAATAATAAAATGATAATATATTTTTTATTTAAATCAAGAGGCTGAGATGCTCTATCTCTCTAAGCAAAGCTTATAATTCCATGCAAATCAATCAAAAGCCATTTATATGGCTATGCATATGTAACTATATTATTAAGACCAGTGATAAATGACATTCTTGGAAGTACTTTTTTAAAACTATTATTAAAATTAAAATATTCTCTGCACCTGTCACCGTAACATTTTATTCATGATCAATATCTACTTCTCCACTATGCTAAAATCATATTGAAATTGAGATTGAATTTTTCTGCAAATACAGCTTTTCTTCTTTTCAATACATATTAAAGAACAGTCATTGTTCTGTATGACAGTGACTACAGGTATATTTTATTTATATTTTACAGCATTTGCAGGAAGTTATTTTCTCTCCTTTAAATGAAGAGAGAAAAAAATGAGCCAATTTTATTTCTGATAAAATGATAGTAGTCTGGGGGCTAGAATAATCTAGGAATCAAATTAAAGGTATCTGCACATCTGCTTTAGAAATGTGTTATAGAAGAAAGAGAGCTATAGATGTTGATATAAACTTATTGCTTCTCCAAGAATAAATTAAGTACTTAATTCTTTTATTCTAAGTTTAACCATCCTCTATTTTGCTCTTAATTATTCCTTTTCTTTGTAAAATTAATTATTTAGTGTAAATAATTGTTCTTCTCCATAACTGAAAAGGCATACAGTATTATAAGAGTAAAATTAGAATAGCATACTTCAAATCACTGTTTTCTATAGCTAAAGAAACAAATGTTCTTTTGCCTTTAAAGAGATGGAAAGTTTAGTTAAATTTTTTTTTCTCTGCTCTTTAAAAAAATAATAATAAATAGTCAGGACAGAACAAAAGTTAAAAATGATTAGAAGTAAAATGGCTGCTAAAAGACTATGATAAAAAATAATATAACCTAAGGACTAGAGAAGTTGAACTTGATGAAAAGTCAGTGAAATAAACTCAACACAGCATCCCTAGACTTTCACAGGCCACCAGAGGTATGAGCCCACAAACGTGTGAAAATAACAAGTTTTTCTTGGCCTACTATTTTACATACAGGCATACCCATGGTACTCTGCAAAGTTTCCAAGCCATTCTAACCTTAAACAACTTGCTCTCACTTTCTTCAGATACTCAAGGGAAAGTCATAAGGAAAAGGCTCACCTGTGCTGGGCTGAACCAACCATGTGGGCAGGTACAATGCTCCCCACAAGTCCCTTTGCCCTTGGTGCTCGTCTTGTGGGGGCTTTTCCGCACACTGTCCCACAAGGTCCTGTTGAAGCTGGACCCCCCGGTCCTGTTTGAAGCTGGGCCCCCTGGTCCTGAGGAGGGCATGGTCTGAGAACTGTACCCGAGCCCCTGACAGTTCCTCTGCCAGCCACAAGCACAGTGGGCATCCCTGATCAGGGTGGGCGCACTCCTGCCGGCATCCATCCCATCGGACCCCCGGCTGCAGCTGTGTTGCTTGGTGAGGTATGCATTCATACTGCACTGATGCCTACTCTTTCCTTTGGTCAGCTTTGCACAGAAATGTCTCCTCCCTCACACCCCTTTCTTCCAGGCAGTTGTAAAAGTCTTTTTTCCACCGTGGATCCCTCAGTATCTTTGACAGCTGCTATAAGCAGTGCATCGTGGGAGCAGTGGGAGCAGCGAGAGCAGCTCCGCACAGCATTATCTGCGGGCTGGTAGCTCTTTGTCAATAGATGACTCAACTCACAGAGCAACTTGACAGTATCCCTGCTCTAGGCAGAAGCAATCAATGCTCCACACAGCTGGGCTACAAGACTGTACACTGTGTTACAAACCCTTTTTGGATGGAGCCCTACAGTAAAGAATAACTCTTTGCTGTTTAGCATTCTGGCTTTTCCCTTTCCTTGCCGATCCCCACACAAAATACAAACCTTAGGAAAGAGAACTTATTATGAGATTCTTATGAGATTAGCAGGAGCAGGACCCTTCTTTCCAGAAAGGATGCATCTAGGCTTAAACTTTATAGCATAAGCAATAAAAAATGATGGGAAAGTTAACCTATAAAGGAATTTTCAACATTTACAAGAATCACTTATCTACAGAGAGATTTGCCAAGACACAGACCCAATCATGAAGTAACTATATAAGATCATCAATATTAACTCTGAAGAACATAAATTCATTTGGAAAAATCATTGAGGTCACACCATTATACTAGAGTCTCTTAAAATTTGGAAGTTTGTTTTAAATCATGATTATGCATTTTAATCCAAACATATATTCTTTATGCTATACACAATTATTAATTCTTTCTTGTTCAAAGCAAGGAAATTTTCAAGGTTTAAAACTGATGGGTTGGGCTTATTTTAAAACAGTATTTTTCCTTACCCCAAATTATTCTGAGGGTTTCCTTTCAAATACTTTACCACAACAAATACATTCACCACAGAGAGAGTCTGCGTTTTAAAGTGAAAGATGCATCCAACTCTGCCATACAGTATTTTGGTTTCCAAAGACAGAATTTTCAAATTCTTTCACTGAAAAATGAGCTAATTTTTTTCAAACTTAAAGCAATTGCCTTCCAAAGAGGATTTCTGTGTTAAATTTTAGCATGCTTGCTGAATCCATACATAGTATTTTCAGTGAAGTGAAAGGCTAATTGCCATAACATTAATAATTTTTATTCTGTTTGAAACTTCCCACATCCATTTCCAAAATGTCTATCCTTACCATATATTACTGAGGAAATAATTTTGGTTTGAGTGTGCAGCCAGTTACCATCCACGCAGGACCTAACAAAGATTATATAATCCTATGAAATAATTACTTTATCTGTAGACCATCAGATGCCATCAAATCGACCTTCTCAGTGGATTGACCAGGTGCGGGGGCAGTATAGGCCTGATTTTTGCCTGAGCTAGCAAGGTGCTTATTGCAAGGGCTGAGATCCTAGCAAGTTCTACATTTGAACACTAAGACTCCCTGGATAAATCACTGTTAGACTTAAAAATCTTGAAAGTAAGGAGTAGCATCTTCTTTTTCCATGTATCTCCATATAAGGGTACTTTTCCAAATTCTGCACAAGGGGCTGATATTAGCATTGTGCCCATCACAGAAGGTATTCAAAACACGTTTGTCAATAATAATGGCCAGATATGTAAGTTTAGAGGGCAGGTTCTGGTCTATGTTAATGGCCATTTTTCTCTAAGCACCTTTCATACCGTCCACCACATAACAGGCAGTAAATACATGCATATGTTTGATGGATGAATGGATGGTTGGGTGGAAGTATAAATGGAAGGAAAAAGTAGAGAAATGAAGGAGTTGATACACATTTTTAAAATAATAATATTTAATTCAGCAATGTTCTAGAAACATAAACTATTCCTTTAAAGTTAACTTTAGTTCTGGTGTTGAGGTATTCTTTTTAAGGAAATTTGTCAAAAATACATGAAACTTGAACTGTTGGGCAGAAATAACAAAGGCATTAATAGTTTTTGCCTTCTTAAAGAAGATCAAGAAGTTAAAATCAATACCTGAGGAAAGTGAGGAAAAGGGAGAAAATTGTTTCTCTCTCTCTCTCTCTCTCTTTCCCTCCCTTCCCCCTTTTTATTCTAGATTAATAGATTATACCTGAAAGAACTGTTGGGTCAAATAAAACCCTAGAGAACTTTAGGCTTTTCTGGTATAACCATGATGCATGGCTGTACAGTAGGATTTGATGTGATATGCCAATGCCATCACTCTCAAATGAGAATGTCAGAAAGTGATAAGTTTGGCTGTCTCCAATCTTATCTAACCATAGATGCTTCTCTAGTTTTTTAGGCAGATATCATTGCACAAAGGCCCATTGGCATCTTCAGGGAACACATGTCCAGTTCTCACCCATTTGCCTCTCAAGTATAAGAATCAATCTACATAGACATAAGTCAGTGTGCATCCATCACAATTTTGTAATGGTGTGAGCAGCTTGCAGCAAAGCAGAAACAATTTTCTGGCTTGACACTACTCAAGATGTTACAAATCTTCACAGGGACTTAAATCTGTTATGAATGGGTTGTTCAGAATGAGCAATTTCTTCCCATCACAAGGGCCACAGAATTTCTATTTTAATAACTTAGCATGTCATTTCTTTGTAGTTAAATAAATAGCATCCATTGCATAACTAATGTTATTTTGCTTAAAAGATCTTTAAGGCTAAAGCAAACTTTTATTAAGCTTACTAAAAGACTATATTGAAATCACTCCTTCAGTTTAGTACATGTAAAGTAATTCCATACTCCTATCTTTCCCTCCCCACAAACAAGACTTTTCTTTTCAAACATGACATTTGGCTTTGTGAGGACAGCCCACTTAAACAGATAAATATGTTCAACTAGCCTTCTGTACTATAAGACAGACTCACTAATTAATGGTAATCCAATTTGATCAACTATAATTGGACAACTGTAATGACCATGAGATGACATGAAATTCTGGCCAAACAAGAATTAGCCATACACAAGTACACATCCTACTTATCACTGTGATTTAACATGGGCAGATGGTGCACAGGGCAATGCGTAGATGAGATATAACTTATTGAACTCTCTTTGACCTGGCACTGACTTCATAGAACAATCACTAGTTTCAAAGCAAGGGTTTAAGACTAATATCCTAGCTTGATTTAATAAAAAATAGCAAAAATTGATAAATATATTGTACTGCACTAAAACATGATACAGAATCTTTTTCCAGATAAAATTTCCATCGGGCATCTTATGCATTTGGGAAACGAAAATATTAATAATAAAAGGAGAGCTAAGTGCTTGCTAAAGAGTGACTGGTAACAGACGTCCTTATCAGCCACAAGTAATACGCCAAATAATCATAAAATGCTTTGAAAAGTGTGTACAGTCTATTCCCATGATTGCAAAAACCAGAGATTTACAAATGCTAAGAAATCAGCATTCTTCTACATCTAATAACCTTTGGCCTAGATAATCTCCAGATTCAAGCACATTTCCTACAAAATAAGAAAGCCAGGAATACGTAAAGTATTTTAGACTCTAAAATTATTTCCAAAATATTTAAACTAATTTAGTCATAACTTTTGTGAGACAAAAACAAGCAGGAATTTAGTGTGGAAGAAAACATGCTTAATTGATGCAAAGATTTAACCAAAACAGACGATTTAATAGAAAGTAGAAAAAACTTTTAAAATGTCCCGAATTGTAACTAGCATAGTTGGATTTCGGTGAGTGTTGATGGGGAAGGGGTTAATCTGAATTAATTACAAGTCTAAATTATAAAATGGTTTTCAGGAAATGTAAATTTATTATATTCTAACGTACTTAGTAACACAATTGCAGAAATCAGAACACTAATTATGTAATATTTCTTAAAGATTCTGAAAGAAACACTAGTAAAAAGGTAATAATCACTTAAAATTTGCATATTTTTGCAATTGAATCTAAGTGCTAAACTATACTTCTACCAGAAATTTGTTCTCATCCTTCAAGATTAAACTAATGTCACTTCTGTAAGCTTTTCAGATCCCCTTGGCATATTAAGTCATGCTCTACAGTATTTGTATACTTGTCTGTGTAAATATCTTTAACATTTATCTATTTCTTTCAATCACCATGATGACCACTGTGATGTCTAACCCAGCATCATTTCTGTGTAGAACTGGTGAAACAGCTTTCTAACTGGTCTCTCGCATACACCCTTGCTCTAATTCTCTCTCACACAGCACCCAGAGTAATTCCTAAAATGCAATTATGATCAGGTCCTTTATGCTTGATACCTGTCAGTTAAATGTCATTTTCTGGGACTCTTTATCCTCATTGATAGTATAATCTTTAAAGTAGTTTGGATGGTCTTTAATCATGCCCCATGTGATTTGTCCTCTGTGGCTTTTTACCAGTCTTGTCTGTGCCTCACACTCTTGCTCTGTCCTCCAACCATACAGGCCTTGAATACTTGCGCTCAATCCTACTTTATGGCCATGGAGGATGTTCTTTTCCCCTCTTCATACTTTCACATAATTAATTCCTACTCACCCTTCTGTAGGCTGCATCAAGAGGCAACTCCCCCAAAGCCACCCTAAATAAACATACAGTATAATCCAAAAAGAAGTGGGATTACTATGCAACACAGCTCCAAAATAAAGCTTCTAGTCTTTACTTCCAACCAGATTGCCATCCAGATCTCTTTTACTCAGAAATTCTCGTGTCTTCCCTGTCCTTTGGAGTTCAACTTGAGCATCATCACCTCCTCAAGAAAGCATTCCCTGAACACTGGGTCACCTTCCAGGATAGCTCATGTCATCTTTCCATTAAACATTCATTTAGCACCTGTGCTTCTCTATTACAACACTTAACAAAATTGTATTTAAAACAACAATTACACTATAACTTAGTTTGTACCCTTTTCCCCAAACAGAAAGTAAGTGGTTGCTAGTAGGGCAATGAGAGAGCTCTCTTATTTGCATCTGCATTCTTTGAACTTAGCACCAAGTGTTTAACCCTAATTGAAATAAATCAAACATGGAAGAAGACAAAAGTATCTTTCAATGATCACATCAATATAGGTATTCTGGTCTGTGTTCTACTTCTCAGTGTAAAATCAATAAATAAGCATTTTGATTTTAAAAACAAAATGGCAATGTGTTCCTACAGTCAGCACTTTAGTGGAACATTTAGTGTGGGTGAGTGGCGTAAGTGTATGAACACATTTTTCAAAGAAATTTCCTAGTGGTCTTAGCACTGAAGCTGAAGTAGCTTCTGTTTATTTTAGCAAGATATTAATTCGTAAAAGCTGCACTTCCTGGCAGCTGTGCAGTTCTCTCAAGCTTTTTCAAGAGTTCTCCCTTTATAGCTAGATAGTACAAAAGAGGGAGCAGTTCCCTAAGTCAAAAGCCAGTTAGTGGTAAAACATGAAGAGAATCCTAAACTCCAAAGTCATATTCATTTTTAAAATAATATAAGCCAAAAGTCATAATAATTTCACAAGATTTTTTTTTTTTTTTTTTTTTTTTTTTTTTGAGACAGTCTTATTCTGTTGCCCAGGCTGGAGTGCAGTGGCAAAATCTCAGCTCACTGCAACCTCCACATCCCAGGTTCTGGCAATTCTCTTGCCTCAGCATCCCCAGTAGCTGGGATTACAGGCATGCACCACCACACCCAGCTAATTTGTGTATTTGTAGCAGAGACAGGGTTTCACCATGTTGGCCAGGCTGGTCTCGAACTCCTGATCTCAAGTGATCTACCTGTCTTGGCCTCCCAAAATGCTGAGATTACAGGCGTGAGCCACCACGCCCAGCCGATAATTTATGAAGATAATAAAAGTGTGCATCAAAGAATATAAAGGCATGGAAATATCTCCTCTAATTCCCTCCCAATCAAGTCACAAATTTAAAAAATATTAGACAGAATTATTATCCATAGCAAGTATTTTCTTTAGTTTTTTTTTTTTAAGTTGTGGTAAAAAACACAAAACATAAGATCTACTCTCTTAAATTTTTAAGTGTCCAATATAGTGCTTTTAACTATAAGCACAAGGTTGTAAAGCAGATCTGTACCACTTTTTCACCATGCATCATTAAAAGTCTACACCCATTGAACAACAAAACCCCATTTCCTCCTCCCCCAGCCCCTAAAAACCACCATTCCACTTTCTATTTCTTTGAGTTTGACTAGTTCAGATACTTCTTATAAGCAGCATAATACCATATTTGTCCTTCTATAGACTATTCCACTTAGCATATTGTCTTTAGGATTCACCCTTGTTGTAGCATATGATAGGATTTCTTTCTTTTTTATGGTTGAATAATATTCTGTTGTGTATATATAGCATATTTTGTTTATCCATTCATTCATCAATGGACATTTAGGTTGTTTCTACCTTTTGGCTTTTGTGAATAATGCTCAATGAACATGAGAGTACAAATCTATTTTCCAGATCTTGATTTCAATTCTTTTGAATAAACACTCAAAAGTGGTATTGTTGAATTATATGGTAGCTCTATTTTTCATTTTTTGGGAATCTGCATACTGTTTCCCATAGCAACCGTACTATTTTACATTTCCCAAAACAATGCACAGGACTTGCAATTTCTCCACATCCCCAACAACAATTTTTTTGCTTTCTTTTTTCCTTTTTTTTTTTTTGATAATGGCTATTCTAACAGGTGTGAGGTGATACCTCATTGTGATTTAAATTCACATTTCCAAGATGATTAGTGAGGTTGAGCATCTTTTCATATACCAAATGGCTATTTGTGTATCTTCTTTGGAAAAATATCATTCAGGTCCTTTCACATTTTTAATCAGATTATTTGTTTTTTGGCTATTGAGTTGTAGGAGTACCTTATCTATTTTGGATATTAAGCCCTTATCAAGTATATACTTTGCAAATATTTTATCCCATTGTGTAGGTTGCCTTTTCACTCTCTTTATTGTTTCTTTTGCTCTGTAGAAGTGTTTTAGTCTGAGGTAGTACCACTTGTCTATTTTTGTTTCTGTTTCCTGTGCTTTTGTTGTCATATCCAAGAAATCACAGTAAAGACTAGTGTTGTATAGTCTTTTCTTTATATTTTTATCCAGGAGTTTTATAGTTTTAGGTCTTATCTTCAGGTCTTTAATTTATTTTGAGTTGATTTTTGTGGGTGGATAAGATAATTTAATTCTTTTGCATATGGGTATTCTGTTTCCCAACATTATTTGTTAAAAGAGACTCTTCTTTCCCCATGTGTAGTCTTGGCACCTCTGTAAAAGATCATTTGATTTTTATCTGTGTGGGTTTATTTCTGGGCTGTCTATTCTATTTCATTAATTTGTATGTCCAGCTTAGTGCCATACTATCTTGATTACTGTAGCTTTGTAATATATTTTAAAATAAGGAGGTATAAAGTTTTCAGATTTACTCTTCTTTCTCATGATTGTTTTGGCTATTTGGGGTCCTTTGTGGTTCCATACGATTTTTTTTTTAATTTTCCTATAACAAATACCATTGAGATTTTGATAGTGGTTACATTGAATGTGTAACTTACTTTGAGTAATATGGACATTTTAACAATATTATCTTTCAATCCATGCACATTTACATTTATTTGTGTCCTTAATTCCTTTCAGCAATATTTGGTAGTTTTTAGTGAACAAATCTTTCTTCCGTTAAGTTTGTTCCTCAATATTTTATTCTTTTTGATAGTATTGTAAATGGGATTGTTTTCTTAATTTCTTTTCAGATATTTTACTGTTAGTGTATAGAAACACAACTAATTTTTGTATATTGATTTTGTATCCTATAACTTTGTTGAATTTTTAAATTAAGTTCCAGATTTTTTGTGTGTGCAATCTTCAGAATTTTCTACCTATAAGATCATATTATCTGTGAACAAATATAATTTTACTTCTTCCTTTCCAATTTAGGTTTCTTTTCTTTTTCTTGCCTACCTACTCTGGCTATTACTTCCAGTACTATATTGAATAGAATGGTGAGAGTGAACATCCTTGTTCCTAATTTTAGAGGAAAAGCTTTCAGTTTTTCACCATTGAGTATGGTGTTTAGCTTAGGACTTTTCATATCTGATTTTTATATTGTAAGGTAATTTTCTTCTATTCCTAATTTGTTGAGGTTTTTTTTTAATTTAATTATTATACTTTAAGTTCTAGGGTACATGTGCACAACATGAAGGTTTGTTACATAGGTATATGTGTGCCATGTTGGTTTGCTGCATCCATCAACTCGTCATTTACATTAGGTATTTCTCTAATGCTATCCCTCCCCCAACCCCCCCACCCTCCAATAGGCCCTGGTATATGATGTTCCCTTTTCTGTGTCCATGTGTTCTCATTGTTCGACTCCCAATTATGTTTTTTTTTTTTTTTTTTTTTCTTTTATTATTATTATTATTATTATCATTATTATACTTTAGGTTTTATGGTACATGTGCGCAATGTGCAGGTAAGTTACATATGTATACATGTGCCATGCTGGCGCGCTGCACCCACCAACTTGTCATCTAGCATTAGGTATATCTCCCAATGCTATCCCTCTCCCCTCCCCCCACCCCACAATAGTCCCCGAAGTGTGATGTTCCCCTTCCTGTGTCCATGTGTTCTCATTGTTCAATTCCCACCTATGAGTGAGAATATGCGGTGTTCGGTTTTTTGTTCTTGCGATAGTTTACTGAGAATGATGATTTCCAGTTTCATCCATGTCCCTACAAAGGACGTGAACTCATCATTTTTTATGGCTGCATAGTATTCCATGGTGTATATGTGCCACATTTTCTTAATCCAGTCTATCATTGCTGGACATTTGGGTTGGTTCCAAGTCTTTGCTATTGTGAATAATGCCGCAATAAACATACGTGTGCATGTGTCTTTATAGCAGCATGATTTATAGTCCTTTGGGTATATACCCAGTAATGGGATGGCTGGGTCGAATGGAATTTCTAGTTCTAGATCCCTGAGGAATCGCCACACTGACTTCCACAAGGGTTGAACTAGTTTACAGTCCCACCAACAGTGTAAAAGTGTTCCTATTTCTCCACATCCTCTCCAGCACCTGTTGTTTCCTGACTTTTTAATGATTGCCATTCTAACTGGTGTGAGATGGTATCTCATTGTGGTTTTGATTTGCATTTCTCTGATGGCCAGTGATGGTGAGCATTTTTTCATGTGTTTTTTGGCTGCATAAATGTCTTCTTTTGAGAAGTGTCTGTTCATGTCCTTCGCCCACTTTTTGATGGGGTTGTTTGTTTTTTTCTTGTAAATTTGTTGGAGTTCATTGTAGATTCTGGATATTAGCCCTTTGTCAGATGAGTAGGTTGCGAAAATTTTCTCCCATTTTGTAGGTTGCCTGTTCACTCTGATGGTAGTTTCCTTTGCTGTGCAGAAGCTCTTTAGTTTAATTAGATCCCATTTGTCAATTTTGGCTTTTGTTGCCATTGCTTTTGGTGTTTTAGACATGAAGTCCTTGCCCATGCCTATGTCCTGAATGGTAATGCCTAGGTTTTCTTCTAGGGTTTTTATGGTTTTAGGTCTAACATTTAAGTCTTTAATCCATCTTGAATTGATTTTTGTATAAGGTGTAAGGAAGGGATCCAGTTTCAGCTTTCTACATATGGCTAGCCAGTTTTCCCAGCACCATTTATTAAATAGGGAATCCTTTCCCCATTTCTTGTTTTTGTCAGGTTTGTCAAAGATCAGATACTTGTAGATATGTGGCATTATTTCTGACGGCTCTGTTCTGTTCCATTGATCTATATCTCTGTTTTGGTACCAGTACCATGCTGTTTTGGTTACTGTAGCCTTGTAGTATAGTTTGAAGTCAGGTAGTGTGATGCCTCCAGCTTTGTTCTTTTGGCTTAGGATTGACTTGGCGATGCGGGCTCTTTTTTGGTTCCATATGAACTTTAAAGTAGTTTTTTCCAATTCTGTGAAGAAAGTCATTGGTAGCTTGATGGGGATGGCATTGAATCTGTAAATTACCTTGGGAAGGATGGCCATTTTCATGATATTGATTCTTCCTACCCATGAGCATGGAATGCTCTTCCATTTGTTTGTGTCCTCTTTTATTTCCTTGAGCAGTGGTTTGTAGTTCTCCTTGAAGAGGTCTTTCACATCCCTTGTAAGTTGGATTCCTAGGTATTTTATTCTCTTTGAAGCAATTGTGAATGGGAGTTCACTCATGATTTGGCTCTCTGTTTGTCTGTTATTGATGTAGAAGAATGCTTGTGATTTTTGCACATTGATTTTGTATCCTGAGACTTTGCTGAAGTTGCTTATCAGCTTAAGGAGATTTTGGGCTGAGACAATGGGGTTGTCTAGATATACTATCATGTCATCTGCAAACAAGGACAATTTCACTTCCTCTTTTCCTAATTGAATACCCTTGATTTCCTTCTCCTGCCTAATTGCCCTGGCCAGAACTTCCAACACTATGTTGAATAGAAGTGGCGAGAGAGGGCATCCCTGTCTTGTGCCAGTTTTCAAAGGGAATGCTTCCAGTTTTTGCCCATTCAGTATGATATTGGCTGTGGGTTTGTCATAAATAGCTCTTATTATTTTGAGATACGTCCCATCAATTCCTAATTTATTGAGAGTTTTTAGCATGAAGGGTTGTTGAATTTTGTCAAAGGCCTTTTCTGCATCTATTGAGATAATCATGTGGTTTTTGTCTTTGGTTCTGTTTATATGCTGGATTACATTTATTGATTTGCATATATTGAACCAGCCTTGCATCCCAGGGATGAAGCCCACTTGATCATGGTGGATAAGCTTTTTGATGTGCTGCTGGATTCTGTTTGCCAGTATCTTATTGAGGATTTTTGCATCAATGTTCATCAAGGATATTGGTCTAAAATTCTCTTTTTTTGTTGTGTCTCTGCCAGGCTTTGGTATCAGGATGATGCTGGCCTCATAAAATGAGTTAGGGAGGATTCCCTCTTTTTCTATTGATTGGAATAGTTTCAGAAGGAATGGTACCAGCTCCTCCTTGTACCTCTGGTAGAATTCGGCTGTGAACCCATCTGGTCCTGGACTTTTTTTGGTTGGTAAGCTATTGATTATTGCCACAATTTCAGCTTCTGTTATTGGTCTATTCAGAGATTCAACTTCTTCCTGGTTTAGTCTTGGGAGGGTGTATGTGTTGAGGAATTTATCCATTTCTTCTAGATTTTCTAGTTTATTTGCATAGAGGTGTTTGTAATATTCTCTGATGGTAGTTTGTATTTCTGTGGGATCGGTGGTGATATCCCCTTTATCATTTTTTATTGCATCTATTTGATTCTTCTCTCTTTTTTTCTTTATTAATCTTGCTAGCGGTCTATCAATTTTGTTGATCCTTTCAAAAAACCAGCTCCTGGATTCATTTATTTTTTGAAGGGTTTTTTGTGTCTCTATTTCCTTCAGTTCTGCTCTGATTTTAGTTATTTCTTGCCTTCTGCTAGCTTTTGAATGTGTTTGCTCTTGCTTTTCTAGTTCTTTTAATTGTGATGTTAGGGTGTCAATTTTGGATCTTTCCTGCTTTCTCTTGTGGGCATTTAGTGCTATAAATTTCCCTCTACACACTGCTTTGAATGCATCCCAGAGATTCTGGTATGTTGTGTCTTTGTTCTCGTTGGTTTCAAAGAACATCTTTATTTCTGCCTTCATTTCGTTATGTACCCAGTAGTCATTCAGGAGCAGGTTGTTCAGTTTCCACGTAGTTGAGCGGTTTTGAGTGAGATTCTTAATCCTGAGTTCTAGCTTGATTGCACTGTGATCTGAGAGACAGTTTGTTACAATTTCTGTTCTTTTACATTTATTGAGGAGAGCTTTACTTCCAAGTATATGGTCAATTTTGGAATAGGTGTGGTGTGGTGCTGAAAAAAATGTATATTCTGTTGATTTGGGGTGGAGAGTTCTGTAGATGTCTATTAGGTCTGCTTGGTGCAGAGCTGAGTTCAATTCCTGGGTATCCTTGTTGACTTTCTGTCTCATTGATCTGTCTAATGTTGACAGTGGGGTGTTAAAGTCTCCCATTATTAATGTGTGGGAGTCTAAGTCTCTTTGTAGGTCACTCAGGACTTGCTTTATGAATCTGGGTGCTCCTGTATTGGGTGCATATATATTTAGGATAGTTAGCTCTTCTTGTTGAATTAATCCCTTTACCATTATGTAATGGCCTTCTTTGTCTCTTTTGATCTTTGTTGGTTTAAAGTCTGTTTTATCAGAGACTAGGATTGCAACCCCTGCCTTTTTTTGTTTTCCATTTGCTTGGTAGATCTTCCTCCATCCTTTTATTTTGAGCCTATGTGTGTCTCTGCACGTGAGATGGGTTTCCTGAATACAGCACACTGATGGGTCTTGAGTCTTTATCCAATTTGCCAGTCTGTGTCTTTTAATTGGAGCATTTAGTCCATTTACATTTAAAGTTAATATTGTTATGTGTGAATCTGATCCTGTCATTATGATGTTAGCCGGATATTTTTCTCGTTAGTTGATGCAGTCTCTTCCTAGTCTCGATGGTCTTTACATTTCGGTATGATTTTGCAGTGGCTGGTACCGGTTGTGCCTTTCCATGTTTAGCGCTTCCTTCAGGAGCTCTTTTAGGGCAGGCCTGGTGGTGACAAAATCTCTCAGCATTTGCTTGTCTGTAAAGTATTTTATTTCTCCTTCACTTATGAAGCTTAGTTTGGCAGGATATGAAATTCTGGGTTGAAAATTCTTTTCTTTAAGAATGTTGAATATTGGCCCCCACTCTCTTCTGGCTTGTAGGGTTTCTGCCGAGAGATCCGCTGTTAGTCTGATGGGCTTCCCTTTGATGGTAACCCGACCTTTCTCTCTGGCTGCCCTTAACATTTTTTCCTTCATTTCAACTTTGGTGAATCTGACAATTATGTGTCTTGGAGTTGCTCTTCTCGAGGAGTATCTTTGTGGCGTTCTCTGTATTTCCTGAATCTGAATGTTGGCCTGCCTTGCTAGATTGGGGAAGTTCTCCTGGATAATATCCTGCAGAGTGTTTTCCAACTTGTTTCCATTCTCCCCGTCACTTTCAGGTACACCAATCAGACGTAGATTTGGTCTCTTCACATAGTCCCACATTTCTTGGAGGCTTTGCTCGTTTCTTTTTATTCTTTTTTCTCTAAACTTCCCTTCTCGCTTCATTTCATTCATTTCATCTTCCAGGGCTGATACCCTTTCTTCCATTTGATCGCATCGGCTCCTGAGGCTTCTGCATTCTTCACGTAGTTCTCGAGCCTTGGTTTTCAGCTCCATCAGCTCCTTTAAGCACTTCTCTGTATTGGTTATTCTAGTTATACATTCTTCTAAATTTTTTTCAAAGTTTTCAACTTCTTTGCCTTTGGTTTGAATATTCTCCCGTAGCTCGGAGTAATTTGATCGTCTGAAGCCTTCTTCTCTCAGCTCGTCAAAGTCATTCTCCGTCCAGCTTTGTTCCGTTGCTGGTGAGGAACTGCGTTCCTTTGGAGGAGGAGAGGTATTCTGGTTTCTAGAGTTTCCAGTTTTTCTGCTCTGTTTTTTCCCCATCTTTGTGGTTTTATCTACTTTTGGTCTTTGATGATGGTGATATACAGATGGGTTTTTGGTGTGGATGTCCTTTCTGTTAGTTTTCCTTCTAACAGACAGAACCCTCAGCTGCAGGTCTGTTGGAGTACCTGGCCGGCCGTGTGAGGTGTCAGTCTGCCCCTGCTGGGGGATGCCTCCCAGTTAGGCTGCTCGGGGGTCAGGGGTCAGGAACCCACTTGAGGAGGCAGTCAGCCGGTTCTCAGATCTCCAGCTGCGTGCTGGGAGAACCACTGCTCTCCTCACAGCTGTCAGACAGGGACATTTAAGTCTGCAGAGGTTACTGCTGTCTTTTTGTTTGTCTGTGCCCTGCCCTCAGAGGTGGAGCCTACAGAGGCAGGCAGGCCTCCTTGAGCTGTGGTGGGCTCCACCCAGTTCAAGCTTCCAGGCTGCTTTGTTTACCTAAGCGAGCCTGGGCAATGGCGGGCGCCCCTCCCCCAGCCTCGCTGCCGACTTGCTGTTTGATCTCAGACTGCTGTGCTAGCAATCAGCGAGACTCCGTGGGCGTAGGACCCTCTGAGCCAGGTGCGGGCTATACTCTCCTGGGGCACCGTTTCCTAAGCCCGTCGGAAAAGCACAGTATTCGGGTGGGAGTGGCCCGATTTTCCAGGTGCCGTCTGTCACCCCTGGAAGGGGAACTCCCTGACCCCTTGCGCTTCCCGAGTGAGGCAATGCCTCGCCCCTGCTTCGGCTGGCGCACGGTGCGCTCACCCACTGACCTGCGCCCACTGTCTGGCACTCCCTAGTGAGATGAACACGGTACCTCAGATGGAAATGCAGAAATCACCCGTCTTCTGCGTCGCTCGCGCTGGGAGCTGTAGACCGGAGCTGTTCCTATTCGGCCATCTTGGCTCCTCCCCCCCAATTATGTTTTTTTAAATGAAGTAAAAGTGTCAATTTTGTCAACTGCTTTTTCTGCATCTATTGATATAATTGCATTATTTTTATATTTCATTCTTTTAATATGATTTATCCAATTGATTAAATTTTGTATGTTGAACCATTCTTGCATCTCAGAAATAAATTTCAGTTGGCCATGGTATATGATCTTTTCAATGTGCTGTTAAATTTCATTTGCTATTATTTTGTTGAGAATTTTTGCATCTATATTCATTGACGATATTGGTGTGTAGTAGTATTTCTGTGATTTTTTTTCTAGCTTTAGCATCAGGGTAATGCTGGCCTTATAAAATGAGTTTTGAATTGTTCCTTCCTCTTCAATATTTTGGAAGAGTTTGAGAAAGATTGCCATTAATTATTCTTTAAGTGTTTGGTAGAATTTACCAGTGAAGCAATCTGGTCCTAGGCTTTCCTTTGTGGGGAAGCTTTTGATTACTAATTTAATCTGCTTATTGTTTATAGGTCTATATAAATTTTTTATTTATGATTCAGTTTTGGAAGGTTATATGTTTCTAGGAATTTGTTCATTTCATCTAGGTTATCTAACTTTTCATACAAGTGTTCCCAGTATTCTTATAGTCTTTTTATTTCCATATAACCAGTAGTAACATAACTTCTTTCATTTTAAAAAATTTTAGCTATTTGAGCCTTCTCTTTTTTTATGGGTTAATCTAGCTAAAGCTTTACCAATTTTGTTGATGTTTTAAAATATGTAACTCTTAGTTTCAATGATGTTTTTCTTTAAAATTTTATTCTTTATTTTTTCTCTAATTATTTTCTTCCTTCTGCTAACTTTGTGCTTAGTTTGTCTTCCTTTTTCCAGTTTCTTGAAATGTAGAATTAGGTTGTTTATTTGAGATCTTTCTTCCTTTTAAATGGAAGTGTATATTAATACAAACTTTATTTTTAGTACTGTTTTTATGGTATCCCGTAAGTTTTGGTATGCTGTGCTTTTATTTTCATTTGTCTCAAGACATTTTCTAATTTCCCTTTTGATTTCTTCTTTGACCTACTGGTTAAGAGTGAGTTGTTTAATTTCCTCATGTGCAAATTTTCCAATTTCTCTTTAGCCATTCATTTCTAGTTTTATTTCATTGTAGTTGGAAAATATATTTGGCATGATTCCATCTTCTTAAATTTGTTAAGACTTGTTTTGAGACCGAATATGTCATCTATCCTGGAAAATGTTCCATGTGTGCTTCAGAATAATGTATATTCTCCTGCTGTTAGCTGGCATGTTCTGTATATGTTAGGTCGTTTTCATCTATAATGCCATTCAAGTCCTCTGTTTCCTTATCAATCCTCTGTCTGGATACTCTGCCCATTATTGAAAGAAGAGTATTACAATCCCCTAATAATATTGACTTGCTCTCTATTTTTTTTAATTCTGTCAATGTCTGTTTTATATATTTGGGTGCTCTGATGTTAGGTGAATATATATTTAACACTGTTATATTTTCCTGAATTGACTCTTCTATCATTATATAATGTCTTTCTTTGTATTTTTTGACATTTTTTACCTATAGTTCATTACCATTTTCCTGGATTATATTTTTCTATCCTTTCACTTTCAGACTTTCAGCCAATGTATGTCACTAAGTTAATGTAAGTCTTATAGACAACATATAATGAGAATCTTTTTTTTTTTTTTTTTTTTTTTTGAGATGGAGTCTCGCTCTGTCACCCAGACTGGAGTGCGGTGGCGCAATCTCGGCTCACTTCAACCTCTGCCTCCCAGTAGCAGGGATTACAGGCACACACCACCATGCCCGGCTAATTTTTGTATTTTAAGTAGAGACAGGTTTCACCATGTTGGCCAGGCAGGTCTCGAACTCCTGACTTCATGTGATCCACCCGCCTCAGCCTCCCAAAGTGCTGGGATTACAGTTGTGAGACACCATGCCCAGCTGAGAATCTTATTTTTAAAATCCACTTAGCTATTCTATCTTTTGATTGTAAAGTTTAATCCATTTACATTTAAAGTAATTATATATATTGATAAGGAAGGACTTATTATAGCCATTTTGTTAATAGTTTTCTGTTTTGTATCTTTTTTGTCCCTGTTTTTCTCTCTTGTTGCTTTTGATTTCTTTCTCATTTTCTTTTGCATATCTTTTATAGCTATAGTTTTGTGGTTACCATGGAGCTTACATAAGACATCTTACAGTTATAATAGTCTATTTTAAGCTGATAATAACTTAACTTCAATTGCATACAAATACTCTACTCTTTCACTCTTCCCCCCACAAACAAACTTTATGTTTTTGATTTTACAAATTACATCTTTTTATATTATGGTAACATATTTTTTAGTTATGGTTATTTTTATACTTTTGTCTTTTAACTTCTTTAGTTCTTAACACAGTAACTGTAGTACTAAACCCTGAGCTTTGTGAATGAGGCATAAACATGCACTTGTCCAAGCCTGCATCATCTTGAAAGTTAACTTATTCAATTGTATTGATTTAAATGATAGGATGGATTTTGATTAGACTTTTGGGAGACTAATACATGTAACATCCTGGGTGTGTTGTTTCCAAGTGTCTCTTCTCCCAACTCTTCCCATTCTAGATCCTCTACTGACTCTTTCCTGGTTGCCAAAAGCAGAAAAGGTAGTGTAGGAGAGTGTGGAGGCCCTAGAAAGGGCATAGCATGTGCTATCCTTTGCCCACTGCACTAAGTTTTATGAGGGAGAAAATGAATGAATAATGATATGGGTAAAAATAACATTATGGTAATGAGTCATAACTGAAAAAAGAAAGAGGGGAAAGTGAAGAGGAAAAAAAGGAGGAAGGAAGGAAGTTGGAAAGAAGTTGGAAGGAAGGAAGGAAGGGTGGGCAAGAAGAAGAAAGGAAAGGAAGGAGGGAATGGTCACAAACTGAGGAAATAAATCTCTTTAAAAAAATAATTAAAACACATAGTAGGGTTTAATACACAAAACCAAAATGAAGTAAATATAAATGGACGTATCTTTTACTACGGGACAGTCTTGGACACACCACTGAGGCCTCCTTGAAGTAGAGTGCCTGGCTTTTGGAGCTGTCATACCCAGAATTTGTAATGCAATCATAAAATGGAATCAGTTTTTCTTCAGTTTACATTTTGCAAGTTCTTATTTTTCAAATGAATAACTTGTAATAGATATTTTCTAAATTTATCAAACGGTTAAAAAAAAAGTCTGGGTTAAAAATAAACCAGAGTCTGATTGCCAGTGTAATTCATCTACAAATTGGCCTAAAGGCAGGGTATGGATTAATATAAATTACAGGTCCTCTTTCATCTAAATGATCTCTTTTCCTTAGAGACCTAACATTTTGGTAAAGTTTAGCCTAGCTGGCTGTGCTTTAGCCAGTACATTTCCAATTCACATTTAATTAACCATCTTCTCCTCTGTGCTTATATCATTTTGCTTTTGTATTTATTCATTTTATTCAATATGTGTTTACTGAGTGCCTAGTTTGTATCAGGAACTATGCTAAGGATGATGTAGCATCCTTTAAAGTGAACTTTAGACCAGGTAGAATTCTTGCAGGGCAGAAAGACTTTGAATAAACAAGTGTGCTCAGTGATTAAATTGAGATGTACAGAAACAACATGCAGGATATCCCTTGCTATTGAACTTGTCCCATTAAGGTGAGTTATATAATTACATGTGGGCACAACTGTCCTTCCTATTACTAGATCGTAAGCTATTCAAAGGCAAGAACTATCCTTTATTTGTAAACTCACTCTTTCTTTCCCATTGTTTCACAATTAATTATTATTTCTCAGTAAATACTTAAATTGAACTTGGAAAATGTGGGACTTTGGTTTAGGAAACATGCTGATATGGTTTGGCTATGTCTCCACCCAAATCTCATCTTGAATTGTAGTTCCCATAATCCCCACATGTTGTGGGAGGGACCTGGTGGGAAGTAACTGAATCATGGGGGCAGCTACTTTCATACTGTCCCTGTGATAGTGTGTGAGTTCTCATGAGATCTGATAGTTTTATAAAGGAGGTTTCCCACTTTGCTCAGCATTCCTCTCTCCTGCTGCCATGTGAAGAAGGGCATGCTTGCTTCCCCTTCTGCCATGATTATCAGTTTACTGAGGCCTCCCCAGCCATACAGAACTGTGAGTCAATTAAGCTTGTTTCCTTTATAAATTACCCAGTCTTAGGCAGTTCTTTATAGCAATATGAGAACAGACTAAGATACATGCTCTAGTTCGAACTCTTCCATTGACTAGTTATCTCATTTTGGACAAGTCACAAGTGCCCATTTAAGGGCTGAGAACATTTTCATTGTTGCATAAATATTTGAAGGCCAATGGCCTTTGCTTCTCTTCTGAAACACTGTTTTCTATGTTTGTGTATAATGTGATAAAGCTTTGTATAACATTTATGCACCTCTTTTTTCCTGGTCATAATGGACAAGGTTTGAGCTTCAGAGTAAAACTTCTGGGTTCCCAACCCAACTCTGATGATTATTAGCTATGAACTTGGGCAAGTCAGTTAACCTCTCTGTGCCTCTGTTGCCTCATTTATAAAATAAGCTTTCACACCAATCTCATAGAATTGTTGTGAAAATAACATAAGCTCATTTCTGTAAAGTACTTAGCACATTACCTGGCACATAATTATGCTCAATAATATCTATTTATGCATTTACCTGTCTGTCTATTGTCATCCCTCTCCCTGTTTCCATTGTAATTTCCAGAGGCTGACATTTAAAAATTCTGTAGTGCTTATGAACAGAGACTCAATAAAGGTCAGTTTGTTTCAACTGAATGTCAGGATTCCATATTGGTCCTAAACTTATTTTCTCAAATTATATTTTGGGCAAGGCTTTCTGCTTCTAGGCTAGTTGCTAAATAAGATCACCACCATCACCAACATATCTACACTATATTGACTACTTACAAACTGTCTCAAGCATATGTACTCATTTTATCCCAGTAACCATATATAGTAAACATTGAGGTGACAATTTAAGATATAGAAATAGGTTTAGAAAGATTCTGTAGTTTTCCCATGGTCACAGCATTAGCAGGAGTGACACCAGGAATAAATTAAGGTCCATATAACATTGGAGCCATACAGGAAAACCTGTGCAAAATGACATCTCACTTTTGTGTAAGACTTTGGTTTTTTGAAAATACTGTTATAGTCTTCATTTCTCTACATGTTCACAATAGCCCCATATGGTAGACAGAGCAGGGGGAAAAACTAAGGTCCATTACCATGAAACAATGTGTCTAAGGTCAAACAGCCAGTAAGTGATATTGTTGAAACCAGAATTCAAAGCTCAGTGTTCAGTCCCAGATTTTTACACTATTTCATCCTGCTTTCCTGCTCAGTGCATGCCCCTTATTTCATTTCTAGGCGTGAATATATGACATCTTGTCACTCTCTTTGCCATCAAAAACTGGGCAAAAGATAAGGTACATTTAGTGAACCTAGAACTTAGGTTTTTAAGTTTGGTGTCAGCACAAAATTTGCATTTGCCTTCCTGTTCTTATTTACAGATCCTAAGGAAAGGACTGATCAGAATTTTGAGAGGTCTGATGGAAATGGTTTTCTAAACTTGAAAGGCTTAAATGAAAATAAAGTTTTTGCCTTAATTATATTTTCTCATACAAGTCCAGAAGCATCTGCAGTTTCTTGCAGCCACAAGCAAGAGGTTTGAATTTATGTATACTCCATTTCTTCTGGCTGTAGGACAGCTTCAATCACAGCAGCTGGAGCTACCATTTATTGATCATCTACTATTAATGTGCCAAGAAACTTACAGAATTAGAAGGAATTTTTGTAATAGTCCTGAAAGGCAATGTCATTATTCCCGTTTCTGGGGTAAAGAAATTGAGGTTCAGTGAAACTAAGTAATTGCTCAAGGTCATCCAGCTATTAAATAGCAAAGTTGCAATTCAAATTTAGGTCAGTCAGATTCCAAATCCTGATGCTTCCCACTTCACCATGTTACTTATCTTAAAAAAATAAAAAAAAACCAAAAAATAAAAAAGAAAAGTAATACAAATGAAACTTCTACCTTTCTTTTGGTGATGTAAGTACTTTAAATATTAATCTCTGAGTCAAACTTGATGGAGGAAGTGGGGTGGCAGGGGAGATGGGGCAGTGGGAGAGGTGGGGCGGCCGGGTGGGTGGTGGTGGGAAACAAATTCTAATTTTATAAAATCCCCATGTTGGTGAAAAAGCCAAGCAGAAATGCAGTTGTCAATTACATTGGGGTGGAGTTTTTCACCATCTAATAGTGAGTATTCGTTTAGGCCTGCTGGGCTAAATGAAATGTGGTATTATACACTCAAGTGCCAAAGTGCCTTCGTGAGACCTTTGAAAGAAATCTTCTTTATTTTAGATCTCACGCATAAGCCAATAAAACATAAATTGCAAACTACCTGTGAATTGGTTTCTGAAAAATTGGTGTTGGGCCCGAGACATCCCAGTCGGAGCCCAGGAACTGACACTGAAAAACACATCTGAGAGGATTCACCTGGTGCAAATTTATTAGCACACAACTAACAATAAAATATTTTCTTTTCTGCAGAAAGATCATTTATTTCATCCTCAGAATATGTTCCTTTGGTGTAATGTGTACAGCAGAGGGTATGCATCACTTTATGTGCAATTTCCTAAACAATCATCCGTTAGTAAAGAAAAGCTGAAAATCAATTATCTGATATTTTTTCCTCTCTTAGCTACAACTTCCAATTGAAGACAACCATATTGCTTGTCCTTTTTTTTTTTTTTTTTTTTGTGACAGAGTCTCGCTCTATCGCCCAGGCTGGAATGCAGTGGCGCGATCTTGGCTCACTGCAAGCTCCGCCTCCCGGGTTCACGCCATTCTCCTGCCTCAGCCTCTAGAGTAGCTGGGACTACAGGCGCCCGCCACCACGCCCGGCTAATTTTTGTACTTTTAGTAGAGACAGGGTTTCACCGTGTTAGCCAGGATGGTCTCCATCTCCTGACCTCGTGATCCAACCGCCTCAGCCTCCCAAAGTGCTGGGATTACAGGCGTGAGCCACCGCGTCTGGCTTTTTTTTTTTTTTTTTTTTGAGGCAGTCTCGCTCCGTCGCCCAGGCTGGAGTGCAGTGGCACAATCTCGGCTCACTGTAACCCCGGCATCCCAAAGTGCTGGGGTTAAAGGCGTGAGCCACCGCGCCTGGCCGCTTGTCCTTCTTTAAACAGCTGATGTGTAGGAAGTCTATAGGGCAATGGGAAAACTTCCTGCCTATTTGCATCCTATCTATTAGATGGTCTTGGTCTATTAGGTAGGCAGCACATCAGAAACAGCACCTCATTCCACTTGGAACGAACTAAAGTCAACACAACCTAAAGAGGACCTTGATGCAATGCCCATATCCTTCTCCACTGGTATGGTTACTGTGCCATGGCAGGCAGCCCCCCTTTCAGTTCGAGAAAGCACTCAGGCCATTTAAGAGGGAGTATTCAATAAGTCTCAATTACACAGCTACAATACAGACTCTTGCTGAGACCCAGTAGAATTCAGCTGAGTGGATGATTAGGCGCTTTATACACCTGGATGTCATTTATACCTACCACTCATGTTCTAAGCCCACTTTTCAGACATCCTCATGACTTTCCCTATCCATTGCCTTTTTGTTGTTCAAATGCAAAGTCCCTGTTGCTTTATAAAGAGTGCTATAAAGATAAATTGAAAGGACTGATAGTCCTCTGCTGCCTTGGTCCAATGAAAGGTCTTTTGGAAATTGCGTTGCTAAATTTTGATGGCACCAAACAAAGAGAAATGTTTCTGAAAATGAAATTGTGCTGTTAAACATCTGCATTCCAAATAGCTCCCTAACAAGTAAAAATACAACTGCTTTTGCTTTAAATTAGGTTCTGACTAAAATATGTGCTCTTACGATCTAGGACCATGTCAACCATTGGGTTTGGTCCATGACTGATTTGGCATTCAATCTACAGTTTCTTTTTTGTTACGTTACTGATCTCTGCTGTATGCTTCTACTGGATCAGAAAAGAGCTGGACTCTTTTCAAAAGCAATCTAAAGCAATCACTTCTAGTCCCCAATAACTTTTGAAGCTGCCAGGTACATTCAAATTACAGAAAATTTAAAAAGCTGTTTACACTTTTTTCTTAAAGCCAAGCTCCTTAACTGAGAATGAAGAAATCCACAGAAGAACAGTATTCACAATAAAATAGTTTTGTCTCTGGCCAAAAAAAAAAAAAGATAGCCATAGTGATGATAAAATCTGTGTTCAGTTTTACATTTCAGTTATCTGAAAATCAGTTCTATGACTCCAAAGTGTTCAGATCTCCTTTAATCCTAATATCACTCATACTGGGAATTAATTTATTCTAAGGATATAAGGTCTTAGACAAATTATTTAATGCTTACAAGTGCCTGAGAATATTATTGTCACAAATACAATGACACTTTTTGAAAGAATGGTAGGGTTTGAAGAAATGAAACTAAGTTGAATATGTGAGTATGGTGTGTCGGAGGTGGTAGGCCAGAGGGTGAGGTATCTGCTACCAAACTATAGGGTCTGCCTATAGATCGGAGAGACACTTCTACATATGCTGTATGCTGGGCACATCCTCATAATATGCAAATATTAAGCAGAATTTATCAGAGCAACAAACTCTAAGACCTTCATTAAATCAACATTCAAAATGAGAATTATTCTCAAAAGCCTTCTTTTATAAGAGTATGCCAATCTTATGTTTCAGTCTCCTGGAATCAAATGCAGTCAGGATAAAGGAAAGCTATTGTCAAAATGTTGAAATATTTGACTTTTATGAAACTAATGCTCATATTTTTCCAGAAATACATCCCAGAACTTCTGAGGTCTGGCCTGCATGAGGGACCATGCAAGTTTGGAGGTTTTAGGGGACACTCCTGTGCATTTTGCTAATTCTTTCAAATTACTTAATTGCCATCCTTACCCACTAGCAGATATAGAGGTGTTTGTTTAACCACTTTTCTGAGTTTCAAGTGACATATTACATAGTTTTCTCAGGGTCTCCATTAGCTTTGAAAGGTAATGTCACTTTTTGGCATTTTCAATTCTCAAAGGTAGCAACCTATGCAAATAGTTGAAACCTATCTGTTCATAAAGCTAAGAACTAAATATAGGAAAACAATTTGGGTGTATCCATTTGTTCAACAAACATCAATTGCATACCTACTATAATCCAGTGCTTTGCCTTCAAAAGGTCTCAGTTTACAGCATTGTATCAGCTAGATATTGTCCCTGCCCTGATGGTGATTTCAGACTAATGGGAGCGACCTTGAATAAAGAACCTCAGAGATAATCATTTAACTACAACTTTGATAGCATGAATAAAAGGGAAGTTTTAGAGGCTGTGGGGGTATATAAGAGAGGTTTTAGGGATGGGTTCCTTGAGAAAGTGACATTTCAGCTGAGAAAGCTGATGTCTATGAAAGTAAAATCTGTTCCACTCTAGATCAACTTGGCAAATAAAATCAGAATATGTTAAATTAATTTACAACCTGTAATATATACAGCTCTACAGGAAGAAATACATTCCAAAATGCAAATAGCTAAAATTTTCAGCCTCAAAAATATATGATTTAATACTATTTAAAAACTGATGCCATCCAGAACTAAGTCAAATCCTTATATTTTAAAGTCCTTTGCTACAAAAAAGAATAAAGCAAGAAAGCAAGCAATAAAGAAAGCAAAAAAAAGGGAAGGAAGGAAAGAAGGGAGGGAGGGAGGGAGGAAAAAGTAGACAACCATTTTAACATGGCTTCAAAAGTAATACAAAGAAGTTTATACCATTGCTGGCACTGGTAGCAACATTGTGCTAGAGGATAATCTTAAAAACAAAACAGAACTCTCTGATTTTGATAGTAAGGTCATGCCCCAAGTGGGAACTGCTAAAATATTTGTTGTTGAGCAAGTAGGTTGACAATACTGATGGATCTCCAAGGAATACTGGATCAGACATCAAAACTGAGGTGACCCTTGTAAAGTAATATAGGTATGCTGATAATTTACATTTTCCAACAGTTTACGGGCATTTTATGTCATTACTCCTACACTGCTAGCAATATGACCTTTTTCACTCATGGAGTACATAAAAGCTCTGAGGAAGGAGAAATTGATTTGCATCTCAGCTGCATCATCAATCATCTGTGGGACCTCAGGCAAGTCAGTTAACCTCTTTCAGCCTCATCTAACTTCATCTGTGATATGACGATAATGATGTTTACCTCTTAGGATAGTTGTAAGAATTAAATGAGGTAATGGTTGTCATAAACTCAGCACCATGCCTATCTAGTACATTGCAAGGGCTCAAATTTTAGGGTGATATCGATGATGATTATGATGAAAATGACTTTCAGTCTATGGTATTTACAGGGCTGGATTAAGAAATTTACTAACCTCAACCCCTGAAAAGATACTAGCCCCACCAACATAGTTCAACATAAATTTTTATGATTTTAATTCAAAGCATAACATTCATATTCATGTAGCAATTCAAATAGCTTCTTTCAAGATTTTTCTGATTGTGAAATTTTGATGTATTTACCAGTAGAAAGTTTTCTCATTTTGGGGGGGCCCATGCTTTGCCACTTCTCTGAGTACATCCTTAGTTTGCCTAATGGGTAATTCAAATTCCCCAACATAAATTAGGAGGTGTTAAAAAGTAAAACCAGAGAAAATAAATAATCTGGAAATGCTATCACAACTGGAGGATAGCTGTTATAGCCTCCTAATGGAGAACTATCTAATTTCTCTAGCTTCATCTCTCCCTGTTCCCCAGTCTTCTACTGCAAGCCCAGTGTCTTTTGGACTTTATTTAATTCTGTTCCTCCCAACCATTTTCAATGCTCACAGAACTTTGTGTTTGCTTGTCATGCCACAAAAGACCACCTACTCAGGGAATGACTATTGACTCATAAAGTATTGCTTCCTTACTTCCAACTCACAGTTTGGCCTCACTTAGAGATTCCCTTTACCAAGACCACAGAGCCTCATGCTAGTCACATGGATTAACTTCCTTTCCTGGCTTCCTATGTTTGACCCATTTTCTTGGCTCTCACAGGCTTTCTTCCTCTGGTGGGCCATCATCTCTAGTACTAAGCCACAAGTCAGCAACCACATTAAATGGCCAGCATGGCTCCCCAGGAGCCAAGTCTAGGAAAACAGCCAGTCTTCCCACTCTAAAGTAGGTCTGTGGCTATGTACCTCTTCTGGGTTGAAGGGATGCAGAACATGGCTGACTATAGCAAAAACAGAGGAGAAAAAGATAAGCTTGATGAATTTGCTGAGTGGAATCTTTACAAATTGAATATTTTTGCTCTTATCCTCATACCTATCAATTTCCAAACTCAATCCAAGGGGATGCCTTCTCTCCCTCTTCCCTCACTCCTATATACACACTACACAAATATATGCATATATGTATGTATAATCTTGACAGAATTTCATTTGTGAGATTTTATTGTAATTAACATGATTGAGTCTGACATTCTTTATCAGGATAACTTTCACTTTTATTATGTGTTTTATATGTGCACATTCTATGTGAACATGGGTAAGTTTATTCAACTCTACAAGCTTCAGTTTTTTAATGTATAAAGTTACATTATGGGCTACGGGTAGATGCAGTATCTACCCCATAGAGATGTTGTGAGGTCATACATGTGAGGTATCTGGCCTACTTCTTAACACAGCTAATAAAAGAGAACCCAGGATCCAAGCTCACGTGGTTCAACCCCAGAGCAGAGCCTATGTACTTAGCTCACTAGTGTACACTCAATAAGAGTTGGATGTCATTACTAGGATTGTTGTAATTATCATATTCATTGTAGAAAAGTTAGAAAATTCACATAAGCAAAGAGAAAAATTACTCATAGCTCCATTGTTAGAGATGATAATTTTTAATATTTTTTATTGTCTTCCTAGACTTTTTCTATGTGTATAGATTTTTTTCTGCAAAAAGTACTATCAGATTCTACTTCTTATTTTTAATCTGCTTTCACATTTAATATATTGTTAAGATTTTTTTCACATAATAAATACTCTTCTCAGTAGAATTTGTAGAAAAAAATAGTCTAAATGACTATATAATTTGGTACCTCTGACTAGGTCTCCCATCTCTGATAGTTGTCTTAAACTTACATATTCCTTGTATCTTTTTATCTTTGCTAATAGCCTCTGAGGCTTGGGGGCAATTACCCTGGTTCACTGACTTAAATAAGAATTTATTAGGCAGAATCCACAACAGAAATAAGATCCTAGAAATGAAGGAAATTTTCTCTCCAACATACCACTATTAAGGAAGAAACAGTGCTTTGCAAAATATCATTATAGCACAGTGACTATGGATTTCAGTGAGAGCCGGCAATTTAACAAAACCAATATGGCAGCTTGTCATGGATGGAAGACAGAAAGATCAAGCAAAAGGAGAAGTAAACTTTATTAAGACACTTGGAAATATGAAAATATAAAACTCATTGAAAGTATAGGTCTAGTGAAGTATCACAATGCTTAGCATACAACTTGGTACCAAAAAAAAATAAGAGAGATATTTATTTGTTAATTCACAAATCATTATTTGGAAGCACAGTTTGAGACAGGTATCAAATCTGTACAGTTCGAAGCCAGCACCCACATGAATCTAACTCCACCTTAGTGCAATTGTCCACAGACGTTTACCCAACTAACATGCTCTTTCTTTTCTTTAACATCTACCGAGATTCCAACCCCAAGCCTATTTCCTTGATGAACTCTATTCTTAGAAGGCAACTTGTTCACTCTCTTCTCTGAAAATGTTTATACCTAACTGGATCTAAAACTTAGCTTAATATTTTATAACTTATTTTTTTTTGTGGGACATAAAAAAGAGGAGTTTCCAATAAATTAATTTTCCAAATAGTTTAAAATTGTCCTAGCTAATCCCTTTGTAACCTTAAAAAGTTCCTTAACAACTATGAGCCTCCGTTTCTTCACTTATAAAGTGGTAATATTAGTCCGGGCACGGTGGCTCACACCTGTAATCCCAGGGCTTTGGGAGGCCAAGGCGGGAGTATCATGAAGTCAGGAGATCAAGACCATTCTGGCTAACATGCTGAAATACAAAAAAATTAGTTGGCTTGGTGGCAGGCACCTGTAATCCCAGCTACACAGGAGGCTGAGGCAGGAGAATCACCTGAGTCCGGGAGGCGGAGGTTGCAGTGAGCCAAGGTGGCGCCACTGCACTCCAGCCTGGATGACAGAGTGAGACTCCATCTCAAAATAATAATAATAATAATAATAATAATAATAATAATAATAATAAAATAAAGTGGTAATATATACTTTGAAGTACACATATGAAAATTAAATAATACATGATGATCCTTAACATGTAGTAGTAGTTATCATTTTACTAGTCATGAATGTGGATTTGCTCACTGGGATCATTTATAACAAACATCTCTTATTGTAATACATTACATTACAGTGATGTCTGCACAGACTATAACGGTTTATTTTCATTTATTTCATTAAATATTCAAGAGCTCTATATCTTGAGCATGTACATTTACATATTATAAAGGGTTTTAGTGTTTCTTTTCTCCTCTGTATCACAACACTGTTTCAGCTATTACTTATTTCCCTAGCCTTCTCTTTGTACTTCTATTAAGCTGAAGGGATGGAGGGTTACGGGCTGATCATCTAAATTATAAAACTTGTTGGAACTGTGTTAAAAGCAAAAGTAATAGGATGAAGGGGGCCTACACTTATGAAGCATTAATGTGCCAGCAACTATTATAACCATTATTTCGTCATATCCTCAACATAACACTTTGAAGTAGACCTTGTTCATCATTTCCATCTTATAGTTAAAGCTGAGATCTAGAAAGGTTAATTACTTGCAACTTTTTATTCTTATAGTTGATGCAGTGGATATTCAACAAATGCATATTGGTATTTGTTCATCTATTTTTTCTCTTTATTTTTAAGAAAATCCTAGAGCAGAGAATTTTAAGAAGGTGATCTCTCCTGCTTTCTGTTCCATTTTGGCACAAGTCTTATGTCAACATCTCACCTCCCTTTGATGCAATGATATACACTTTTTCCAATTTAAGAATGAGTCTGGACTCTGTGGTGTCCTTTTCTCGGTCTATCAAGATCATCCCTTAGGAAGCAGAGCTGAATTCTGTAACCTGGAATTCCAGCATCTCCCCAGGGAAGTAGCCCTCATTAAGATAATCCCCTTTAGCAAGGAGTCTTATTTTTACTCATAGAGCATTGTTGCTACATGTACTTCTTAGACCTGAAGATTACAAGCTAGATTTTAGCAACATGTGAATAGTTTTGCTTTTTTGCTCTCCAGAAAATAAAGTATAGAAAAATAATCATGACGACTTTAATTTCTTCAGTATCAGTAAATCTCCTGGCCATACATTCATCTAAGAGCCATACTGGTTACTTAGAGATTAGGCTTGTGTGTGCATGGGGACTAGTATGTTTGCTGAACTGTTTGAACCCAATTACAGAAAGTCACCCAGTAAGTAAACACAGCCAGAAATATGGTCACAGAGAAAACGTAGAGAAAAAATAATGAAGTATTTTGCAGGAGAGTCTGGTTTATTTGCTAATTGGTAGTATCTAAAGAAGGCAATATTGAAGAATGCAGGCACACCAGGAGTATTTCTAAATAATCTAAAATTGCTTTTAACACAGCCAATAATCTAAATTTGCTTTTAACACAAAACCCCACCAGTTGCCTTAATCTCTGAGTTCTATTGTCCACACTGCCCCAGTCTTTTACTGGACAGACACATAACGCCTAGGTCTGCATGCACTGTATATTTTTAAATTGAATTCAAAGCTCATCTAGGGAAATAAGTGATCACTAGACAAATGTCAGTGGTGAGGCAACATCTTAGTAGCAATCATTGTGCTGGTTAAGTATAACTTTTCATGCAGAGATTTAAGAGGTCAGAAAGAGAGAAAAAAGAAACATACTTACCTAGATTCTATGAATCAGGCCATATACCAGAAAACTTAATGCATATATCTCCTGAAAAGTAGGTATTCTGATCCATTTTACAGATCAGTTTTACCAGTAAGGGCAAGGCTGAAAGATCTCGAGTAATATCTCAAGGACACCTGGCCAGTAAACAGTAGAATCAGGACTGAAACAGGTATCTCCTGACTCTAATGTCTGCACTCTACTTGCTTCATGCAGGGAAACAAAATCACTGATGCTTGGCCATAACATAACTTCAGGGTAATTAGCATATGTTAGGAGGTAGGTGCAAAACTGAAAGATACCGAAATAAAATCAAAAGTATGGGGCTAGTGTTAAAGGGGCCACTCTTGGAATCAAGTAGAAAGCATTATGGCTCCATGAGAGAGATGGGAAATGGGGAATGGTTGAGGATATAAGCAGTGGGATCAGCATGATTGAAGGAGAGCTACGTGGAAGAACAGTACATTCTATCCAGATGAATAAAAAATTGAAGAGTATCTTCAAATATTTCTGAGCAGTTTAGGGCTAAGGGAAATCCAACAACTTCTAAGCTAGGTCCCCAAACTCAAAGGAACCTATAACTGCTAAGGACCGTAAGTGGAGGATTCAGGCTTTGAGGTCTCTATTCCATTGCACAGTAGCTGTGAGATCATTACTTCTCTGAGTTTCAATTTCCTCATTACTGGGAGTTCTCATAATACTATTCTTGAAGTGTTGTTCTCTCTTAAGATATATATTACTACCTAGTTGCATCACTGGAGCCTAATATATGATAATAGTGGTGGTGGTGGTAGTTGTGGTTGTGAAATTCAAATTGGTGGTGGTAGTAGTTGTGGTTGTGAAATTCATATTGCCTTAACTAATAAAAGAAAAAAATGGTGGAAATCGCAAGGTAACAGACTGAAATAAATAGGCATGCCCATTTTTGTTGGCATTAAGTTTACATAAACCAGTTCCTGTCAGACAGGTGGGTCTTAACCTTGGCTGCACATGAGAATCTGTTTAAAAACATAAGAAATGCCACTCCCTCCCCAGAGATTATGATTTAATTATTCTAGAGATATACCCAGGTATCTGTAGTTCTGAAAATTCCCCACTAAGTCCCATATGCAACAAGGGTTGAGAATCACTGCTTAACAAGACAGTGCTGCCCAAGGGTGACTTTACCTTAAGGCTTCTCAGCCCTAGATAAACCCACTGCTAGAGGTAAGGAATAAGGTAAAAAACAATTTTTGAATGGCCTTGTGTTTTGCCTTTGGGCATTGGTAGTGAAGTATCAATCAGGCAGAATCTGGTGGCACAGAGCCACAGAATTTCTGTACCCCTTTTTAATAATGTCTAGTGACTGCCTTACTAACCTGTGTGTAGAAGCACTATAAGAAAGCACAATTGCAAATTAGCAGTTTTTACAAATAACATGCCGTAACTCTGAAGGAATAACAATTTTAGTGGAGGAGATATGACGTTTGGCGTCAAAAGAAAAGGATTCACATTCTTTAATTCAGTTACTTAGTTCATATCCATTCTACCAAATTCTAACATATACAATGTCCTAACCTGGACTTTTCTTTTTTGTTTTTTTTAAATTTTATTTAGGGTACTTTTCTATAAGCACCCTTGGGCCAGAGGCCTGGTGCGTTTGTGATGGGTCGGCTGGCTGTTCTGTTATTTGAAGCTCACCCAGGAAACAGCTCACTCTGGAGGCAGCACCCTGAGGAGCTCTGAGTATCACTAACAATCAGACTCTAGATCCCAATCGGGGAGAAATGTGAATTCCACCCACTTGTTTCTCCAATTTACCAGCACCAGAAAGGAATGCCCACCTACATTTAAAAAGTAAGTACTAATACAGCAGGTGTGTAATCTAGTGCCCCTGTTGGGAGGAGCTATGGTTTAAAGCTGAGCTTATTTTTTAAACTATTGCCATTTCCCCTCTTTTGACAGAATATGGGTGTTATATTTTTAATAATTTGTGAATCAGAGGTGGAGTGGAGAGTACAGTAAATACCACATAAACTGTCTTTTGGGTATCTGTTGAAATGGCACAATAATCATTTGGTCCAAGGTAAAGCCTTTACTGCCTTGGGGTCAATATTATAATATCTACCTATTAGGTTTATTATGAAGACTAAATGTGGACATGTATATAAAGCATTTAGCACAATACATTACCCCAAACCATAGCTATTACGATTAGCTTATTATAACTACTTTTTCAGTAAACACCTTTTAAACTCAACACATATATAGGCAACAGGCTCAAGGAAAAGAAAGAGTTTGGGAACACCAACACCAAACATATTTATTGGGTCTAAAATAGTGAAATAGGACTTGGCGCCAACACTGATAATATCAACATGCTAATAATAAAGCCATACAAAAAGCTCAATCAGGTAATCCTATGAATTTGGAATGTGTGCTCATTCCAGCTGAATTTGATGCTTCAGATCCTTTCCTGATAATGCATGTAGCGTGCCAGGCACCAGGGATGACACAATGCCCTGCCCTGTAGGATCTTTTCAGTCTAGTGAAGAAGGCAGTCTTACCAAAAAATAATGACAATACAGTGCAACAAAAACAATGAGAAAGTTTAGTGGCAAGTAATGTGGGAACATGGGTACAGAGGAAATAACTGTCTGGAGAATAGAAAGCTTTGCAGAGATGATAACCCATTTAGGGATTTGATGAATCGATAGACATTCACCAGGAAGAAAAGAGAGAGCTGGGACAAAAGTTAGAATGAACAAATGCTTATCACACTGAATTCTTGCCCAGGGCCAACATGTAAAGGTTTCAAGCTTAATTATTTATGATTGCTATTATAATTACATATTACAAAGTTATATTTATTACAAAGTTTATAATATATCCCCCCAAACTAAGGGAAAAGCCCTGAATTATGCTGCCAGCTGTTTTCATCAAAGCCAAGTCACTAGCCTTCTCTTGTTATTCACTGGTTGAACATATTTGTTAAATATCTGCTATTTGTCAAGAACTCTGCCAGAAACTAGGGATGTAGCTGAAGAAAGGAGAAGCATTCCTTGTCTTTGTGGAGCTTGAAATCTAGTGGAAACATCAGATGTTTAACACACACGGAGCATTTGGAGAAGCGTTCAACAGGGGATGAGCAGGAAATGCTTTTATATCTGATTTTGTGCTTCAAAAAATGGCAATAGTAATAATTTTGTTACCTAATTTCTAGGGTGATTGGTATAGGTTATGACAATACTTTAAAGCATGGTAAAATATAGAAAAATTTAAGGTGAAGGTATTATTGTTGTCACTCTTCTTACATCCACCTAATTGAATTTATTTAAAATAGCCTAAAATTTACATTTTTTTCCTAATATAGACATTCATCAGTAAAAAACTGTCCTGAAATATTATTCCTTCCACATGAAGTATTGAATACCAACTATTTACATTTTCATGAGAAATCAGCATAATTATTCTTCCTGTCTAGTGATCTACTTATGTCCTTTTGAAGAAAGAAAATGATGCCACCTGTTGAGTGAAGTGCCCACATTCATGCAGAGTGAGGACAGAATTGAAAGATCCCTACTTTATGTTCCAAAGAATATAGCCTATCAAATATTTATTTAAAGTCAGAGAAGAATGAAGAAATAAAGACAACATCAATATCAGTTTGGGAAACAAATACCAACACAGAGTCCAGTTTGAAGCCTCTTTGAAAAGGGAGGAGGTAAAGTGACCGAGCCAAAAGATACTGGAACCAGACTGAGTCCACAACTTGCCTCCACTGTTTACTAACTATATGACCTTGTGTGTAAAATGTCTGTACTAATTTTTCTGATATCTAACATTGGGGTGATAATAGTTCCTACTTTGAGGGCTTTTGGAAAGTTTCAATAAATTCATAGAGGTAAAGGTTTTAGAGTAGTGTACTCAGGGCTCACTACATACTATCTACTATTATTGTTGTTAACTCTCATGACTACCCTTAAACCTACACCTCTTCTAATGGAAGCAAACTGGAGAAAGTAGAACCAACTCAGAGCTCTCATATTTACTTCTTGATGGAGATGGTTGAAAGCTCAGTGAAGTGCAACCAGACATTGAGAAACTTGTCTTTTCCACCTATTAAAGGCAACAAATTTGTCAATTTCAAACTCTCTTCTATTTGAAAACAAAAGACTTCTTTCGTCTAACTTAATCACAGTAACTTATCTGTCCGAAGTCCTCCCTAGCTATCCCCCAGTGACTCTTTTCCAACTAACATTCCCTGTCTGAAGAATATAGATATCCAGGCTACTACTCAAGTTACCAAAATTTCAGAGCTAAAAATTACTTGATAGCTGAACCCTCATCAGAAAGGCAATTTCACATTTTTACTGCATTTTGCATTTCCATCATTATTTCTTCTATTGTATGGAAGGCCAGGTTGGGGACAATTTGGATTATAGAGGGTAGAACACATGATATTTCTTTTGTACATTTAATAAAAGCTGAAGTGAAAAAAAAGAGAGATTCAAGCCTCATTATATTACTTTTTAATCCTTTGCAATGCAATACTAATGCTATGTATATAATATTTGAGATCCCTAACCAGAGCTCACTTTGGCTGAGGGTCCAATCGCGTTAGAAATTACCTTGACAGAAGTACTGCAAATGCAAACTCATGAAAATAAGAGAAAAGAAAGAAAAGAAATGTCAGCCAGATCATTTGTTTTCCCATAGATCATCTTTCCAAATGTGGGCCAGCAGGAACAAATTTTATGCTGACCTTGGAAAATTACTGCAGCAATTTGTATGTGAAACATGGATTTGGAAATTTTAAAACCGGTATATTTGCAGAATGTGAAGGTAACATTTTGGAGTAAAGCAAAAGTCCTGTACATGAGTAAATACTAAGCCCTTAACAAAGCATATTCAAGGCTGATTTTTAAGTTATGATATTTAAGCTTTTTAGGATATTGACCTTACTTCTAAACTCTCAAACTACTAATAATTTTCTACCCTATTAGATTTTGCAGCAGACTACAGAATTATAATAAAAACCTTCTTTATTTTTAACTGGACTGATAGTGGTGGTATACTATCCCAAGAGAAAGAGTTACATGAAGATTCTTATCTCCTACAGTGAGAATCAAATGTTGAAGTGAAGATGGTGTCACAATCTATGTTTCTTTTCTTTTCTTTTCTTTTTCTTTTTTTTTTAACCTGAGGTTTCAAAATCCTTCTCTGGTACTTTGTAATAACAGAGTTGGATTACCTGTGAGGCTTCATGGTATAGAGCAAGTGTTAGCAAATTGCAACTTGCAGGCCAAATCCTTCTCACTTCCTGTTTTTGCCAATAAAGATTTATTGGAACACAGTCAGGTCATTTGTTTATTTATTGCTGATAATTGCTTTTCTGCTACATCAGCAGACTTGAATAGTAGTATCCGAGACTGTCTGGCCTACAAAGCCAAAAATATTTACAATTTGACCCTTTATTTAAAAAGTTTGCTACCCTTTGGTATAAAGGAAAAGGCAGTGGGTTAAGAAGCAGTAAAGAAAAGAGTATTTCTGAAGGTGTTTTCTCTTCTATTTATCAAAGCAGTCATCAGAAACCTGTAGTATTTTATTTTTATAAATAAAAACTACTATGTTTTTACATATTATTTCGTAGCTTTGAAATTTTTTCTGAAACTAATTACCAAGGTGAATTCCAACACTCTTTCCTTCAAGGCTCTCAGTTAACTCATATAGTGCAAAGTATTCTTTGATACTCTCAAATGGATCTGACCATTCCTTTCTATGGCTAACTCGCATTTATTCCTGTATTAGAGAGTATTTCATTTGTTTATTTATTTATAGGTCTTCCCTTCACTCTAGCCTATAAGCGCCTCCAAACTTAGCATAGTGTCTTAATTTATTTTGCGTCTTGAATCTTATATATGCCTGGTATATAGCAGGTATCAGTACATGTTTATGAAAGTTAGCTGGGAAAAAAGTGGTAAGCGTAAATCTTGAGAAATTAACTTGCTGAAGGTCACTCAGCTAGCATGTGATTAAGCTGGGATTTGAACCTAGATCCGAAACTAATTCAAGTATTCAAGTGCTCTTTCCATTTATCTTACTGACTGTAATCTGGAGACTGCAGTTTTCTTTTTTGTTTTGAAATGGAGTCTTGCTGTGTCGGCAGGCTACAGTGCAGTGGCACGATCTTGGCTCCCTGCAACCTTCGCCTCCCTGGTTCAAGCAATTCTCCTGCCTCAGCCTCCCAACTAGCTGGGACTACAGGCACGTGCCACCACACCCAGCTAATTTTTGTATTTTTAGCAGAGGCGGGGTTTCACCATGTTGGCCAGGATGGTCTCAATCTCCTGACCTCGTGATCCACCGTTCTTGGCCTCCCAAGAGACTACAGTTTTCACTTTGATTCTACTATTGAAAATTTGGGTTTCACTGTCTTTATCTGTAAAATAAGCATGTTGCATTATGAAATGCCTTTCAAGACCCTTTCCCTAATGTTCAACGTATCTAGGATAGTCGTTTCACTAAATAATTGCAGATAATATTTAAAAAAATTATGGCTATTTTGTGGTTCATCTCAGGGCTAAAAAGGTCACATACGGCCATCTAATAAAAACACCATCTCAATGTGGGGGCCAATCACTTCTCTGGTAGATGGCTGGTAATGAGTTTTAAATGATATGGAAAGTGTCACCCAGCTGTGCACAGACTGAAGCTTGGCAGTAATTGGTTAGGGTGCTGCTGAATAAATAAATGCATTGGGGTGGGGGTGGAGGCTAGAGCAAATGACTTCTTAGATGTGTGACCCCTTGAGAATATTAACATATACAATACATTCTATATCGAGATTTCTATCATGCCCACAAAGTAAGCCATTTACTTGGATTTTCCATTGCTGACCAGTTCTACTTGTAATTTTTGTTAAGCCAATAGTTTCCTCCTGGTTAATTCTGCCCATTGATGTTTGGTTTACCCTCTAGAGGGAAATGAAATGAATCTCAACCCTCTCCCTTGACTGTCTCCACTGTAGGTTCTGTAAAAGCAAAACGTTTTTAATTTCTAGTCTTTCTTGCAGCAATGTGTGGTCATATGTTTGAATTCCGGCCAATGAACTAAAAGCAGAATTCTGTGACATGGAGGAAAAATCTGGAAAAGCTTCTGTGGTCATGACAAATGAAACAGACATTACTGATGCCTCCCCACAACCCACTCCTAGCACCCTATGCTGAAATAGTATATGATGTTCAGAGATGCAGAGCCCATTTTGTGACAACGAAATGGCCAAGAGGTTTACAGAGATGTCAGCCCTGATATAATGGCAACTTACCTCCAAAGTTCATAATATGTGAGAAAAATAATGTTTATTTGTTACTCTTAGGCACATTGCTGCTTGTAGCCTAGATCATCACTATCTGATACAGATTGCATAAGGGTTTGTGAGTCTTTACAGCCAAAAATATCTGGGTTTAAATCCCCATTCTGACAATTTGTGATCTTTGGTGAGTAATTATATCTCTAAGATGAGGTATGTTCATCTAAAATTTGGAACAACAATAACATTCACAAGCTTGTTATGAGGATTAAAACAGATAACATAGGTGAGAGCACTATGGAAAGCATGTGACACATAGTAAATGCTCAACAAATATCATATAGTGTCACTCATTATTACTTATCATTCTTGTCATTACTTATAATATTTGAGCCATGCGCCAAGCCGTGTCCTAAGGTAAATAATTTATTTAGCATAGGTAAATTATTTTCTTTTCTAGTACTATTTAACAAACTTATTAAGTAGAAATAATTACATTCATTTACTAAAGAAGAAAAATAAAGCTCAAGGACGTTAAGTAATTTGCCAAAGGTCAGGCTGTTGGGAAATGATAGAATTCAAATTTTATTCTCGATCTCACTCTAAATTCTACACATTTGCTTTCAAGTCTATGTTTTTCTTCTATCCAAGAAGAAAGATATTCCATGGGATGTTTAGAGGTATGCTAGGAAGAGTAATATTCAGGGAACTCTGGAATAAATAACTTAGGTTTGTTAGCTACAGAATTTCTCAAACCCTTAATATGCTAATGCATGTAGGTAAGCTATGACAGGGGATTCTAATAATGAATGTTTTCCACTTTTATGGCACACATGGTGTATGGGTTGAATTAGGTCCCCCATAATGATATATTGAAGTCCTCCCTCCTAGTACACATTGTGACTGTGACCTTACTTGGAAATAGAGTCTTTGTAAATGTAGTCAATTTTAAGAGGTCATTACAGTGAGCCCTAATCCAAAATAACTGCTGTCCTTAAAAGAAGGGAAAATTTGTACACATACAGGGATATCACCATATGAAGACAAAGAAACAGAGATTAAGATGATATATCTACAAGCCAAGGAATGCCAAGGATTGCAAGCAAACCACCAAAAGTTAGGAGAGAAGCATGGAACAGAGCTTCCTCATGGTCCTCAGAAGAAACCAACCTTGCCAACCCACCTTAATGTTGAACTTCCAGCCTCTAAAACTGTGAGACAAAACATTTCCATTGCTTAAGCCACCAATTTGGGGTACTTTGTTTCAGAAGCCTAACAAAGTAATATACATGGAAAAACACTTTTTGGAAAAGTTTTTCAATTAGATTACCTCCCGGTTTTAACTTTTTGACAACCTCAAGTTGTTTTAGCCATTCCTTGTGTGGTGGGCTAAGTGCATGATCTCAATATTGACCCAAATTATTATAAACACGATTTTCATCTTATTAGTAAAGCCAGAAGTAGGGGTGCTGGGGACAGAATATTGATGGGTCAGAAAATATTTCCCAAAGGCATGGTGTCTAAAGCAGGATGTACTATGGGCACCCCCTGATCCCACCTTCTTTTTTGAGTTTTGACTTGAACTTTAGTAACCAGATAAAGTTCTGCAACTTTGTAAGGTCTGGGGTTTGAAAATGGCATCCTTTCTTTTCTATTTTATTTCAACCCTTTGGAAAAAAGGTCTGAATAATCAGATTTTATTAGTAAAAAAATCACTGCTTAAAAGTTGTCATGAGAAATATACAAAGCTATGATATCTACATTGGGAATGACACACCCTTGGATGTGAAACTTCTGTGTTTTGCACGGTCATGTACAGTAGGTCTAACATGACCCATGTGCTATAGTGACTATAAATACAGGCATCCTTCACAGGTAGTTGGCATACTTTTATCTTCATAAATTGTGAACAGTCTTAACTAACAAAAGGCCCTACTAATTGTTATAGAAGAAGAAATACTTATCAACAAATATACACCAATGTGGAAACTTTTGGCAGACAGGATTGTTTGAGACCAGGAGTTTAAGATCAGCCTGGGCAACACAGTGAGACTCTGCCTCTTAAATATATATATATATATATACTGCCAAGATGAATCTTTATTCTGGCTTTAAAAAAATCCAGGCTAGGCAGGGCGCGGTGGCTCATGCCTGTAATCCCAGCACTTTGGGAGGCCGAGACGGGCGGATCACGAGGTCAGGAGATCGAGACCATCCTAGCTAACACGGTGAAACCCCGTCTCTACTAAAAATACAGAAAAATTAGCGGGGCGTGGTGGTCGGTGCCTGTAGTCCCAGCTACTCGGGAGGCTGAGGCAGGAGAATGGAGTGAATCCAGGAGGCGGAGCTTGCAGTGAGCTGAGATCGTGCCACGGCACTCCAGCCTGGGCGACAGAGAGAGACTCCATCTCAAAAAAAAAAAAAAAAAAAATTCCAGGCTAAAATGACAAGGACCATACTTTTCAACAGGTTTTTAACCTGAAGAGGTTAACAGGAATGTCCCAGGAGCTTCATGAACCTCTTGAAATTACATTTAAAATGTTTGTGTTCATTTGCATTTTTCCAGAAATAGGCTCCATATAGTTTATCAGATATGCAAAGGAGTAAGTATCACAAAATGTATTTAAAACCACTGTTCTAAAGCATAGAGCTTTGAGGCCTTACTCATCCACATCTGTGTAAGAGAATATACCTAGGAGGACATATTGAGAACCTACACCTGACCACAGATGTTCCTTCAGCTAACCACCATGAAGACATGGAGTGGTCTTCCATTCGTGCCATTGTCAATACTGGGTTATTGAACCCTCCTAAGAAACTGGAGAGAATGGAATGAGATGATACATTTAGCATATAGTTAGTTATACAGTTAGCATATAGTAATCATTCAATAAATGTTTCCTAATGTTGTTATCCCTCGTTGGGGTGATTCCTAATGAATATGGCTCTACTTATAACCTGCCATGTTTTGCACTGCAGGTATAATCTATTATTCCTTTTCACTTTTCATACTTACTAAAATTTGGCTGAACAAATGGTATTAATGGAATATTTACTAAATAATTTGTTCTTCATCTAGGCTTCTAGATACTCTAAAATCTGTCTTTGAATTAATCTAGGCCATCAGAAAGCAATCTATCAGACCAAATCAATGTTTTCCTATTCCTAACCCTCCCCTTTTCAATGCAAAAAATTGCTTTTTAGAGAGTAATGGTTTGGCATAAGCCTATCTACCTGTATTAAAGGATTTTATTTTTTGGAGAGCACTGTACAGTCCATTATATAGAACTTAAGATGTGAGGACAAACAGGAAATATTTTTCTGTACTTTAAATTTCAGGAAAAATATGTTTCTCCAGAAGAAAAAAAAGTTTATTTCAAATCTTACAGGAATTGTAAATAATAACACTTATCATGGTTTCTTTTTTCATTTGATTCTAAAATTAACCCAGAATTAAATTTTTAATTGACTTTTAGTAAATACAGGGGATCTCTGTGGCATATAATACACAAAAGGTGCTCCCCTTACTTCATCTGTTTTTCAGCCCAGGTCCTCTCATATTTCTGACTATTTCCCCTAATTTTATTCTTATTTTTCTTCATGCATTATATTCATATTTATAAAACAAATTAAAATCCTCCTCAAATAAGAGGCAAATATGCATACATACTCACATAAACTTTATATAAATAAATAATGCTCGGAACCTAACTACCTTGGCAAGTTAATTAATCTCTCTGAGCTTTATTTCTTTTACCTTAAAAAATATTAATGGTACATTCTGCATGGGTCTGTGACATATATAACAGCATTTGATTTATTGATATCCAGTATTTTAATTGAGCGCCTGGAACATAGTGGATACTCCATAAGTCTGGTCCCTTTATTGTCCTTTTAGAGAACTTGTAATTTTGAGAAATTTGTGTCAGCAGAAGTATTAATTTGCCAGTAATCTTAGGAAAGTGGTGATTCCAATTCTTGCCATGAGGTGAAGACTTAAAAGGACCTTGCTTCAGCAGATTTAGGTTGAAACACTAATTAGAACAGACTGTAACAATGGAGGGGAAGTAGAATGGACGCACTATGCCCCATATATAAATCCATATAGTAATTAAAATACAGTTATAGTTCTCAAGAATGACAGCTCTTGGCCAACAAGTTTCCTGGACTGGAATATTAGGATTGCTAGATTCAGATGGGATCTTAAACAAATTTCTTGAGGTAGATAGTATCCATCTTTGTGCCTAAACCACATGATATTTTCTCATAGTCCTTGCCTTTGGAAAGGTTTATTGATTCATAGAACCTTTTTAAACAAATGAGGCAATGCAGTCTAAGGAAAAATGAAGATGGGTTCCCACCTACCAAAAGAAGACCTTCTCCCCCTCTTGCTCCACAGCATGGTATGAAGTAGATGTGTTTTTCTCCTACTAGCTGAAAAAGTGCCAAACTAGAAGTCCTAAAACCTTGATTTCCATTATAGCTCTACCACATTCTGTCTCGAAACCTTGGGAAAGACAAGGAGTTTCCTTATAAATAGGGGTAACAATACACACACCACAAGGTTGCTGTGGAGATTAAATGAGGTATTACGTATGAAGCCCTTGACACACTATTAAGTGACTCTGTGTGAAGAGGGGAACGATAGAAAGAATAAAATGCATAGTGAAACCAAGTGAAATGATGAAGTTGTTTTTGTAATTTTGTAATATATCAACTTGGCTAGGCTGAACTACATTTCCCAGAATTTTGTTTCCTGTATGTTTCAAGCTAGGGTGAGCCACAAGAAAAGATTCCTGCGGGAGATTTGTGGGTGTAAGTGAAGGAGCTGCCATTTTGTAATATACACATTGTTGCTTATCAGCTGGCTTAATTCATTGGCGCAAGTAGTGGTTAGGCCAAGGCACTAAGATATTTTTAATGTCTTAAAATAACTTTGTGGTAATATTCCCCAAAATTCTGGGAAGGGGTAATATACCACCTGGCAACTGTTTATTAAAACAGACTATGTGGAACTTTATGAAAGAGAAAAGCAGGACTTGTAAAAATGAATGGCAGACAGTGGGTGCTCACAAATTATTTTTATTTTTGTCTTAAGTTTCTAAATCTCAGGGATGGCTAAAGAGAACACACAGAAGAGTTTTACTTCTTTCTTCTGTTCTCTGGATCCTACTCTCTTCCTTATAACACATATTACTCTTCTGTCTTCAGAATTTTCAAGTTCTCCCATTACACTAGATATTTTTTCATGGGCACTTAAATGTGTTCAAATATCTGTTCCACTTTCAATATATTTTCTTTCCAGATATCACTGTGTCTCCCTCCTATCTGCAAACAAACCTCACAAAAAGAGTTTTCGCTACTCTCTCCATTTTATCACCTCTCACTTGCTTCTCAACTTACTGCCAACTGTTTTTTACCACTTGCCTTAAGGCTACCAAAGATCTCTACAATACCTAAATCCAATAGACAGTTTTAGGATTTGTTTAGCAAGACAATTTGAAAGACTTAGAGACGCATCATACTTCAAATACCCCAAACTGAACTCACTTTCTTCCACCTAAACTTGGACTCTTCCTGCAGTGTTCCCTCCCTTGGTGAATGACACTGCCATTCACTCAGCTGCACAAACTATACATCTGAAAGTCATTCTTGACATTCCTCTCCCTCATCTCCACACATGCATCAGTCACCAAGTCCTGTTGTGTCTATCTCCAAAATATTTTTTGAATTCATCCACACCTCCCCGTCTCTAATGAGATCACCTTAATTCAAGTTACAGTTAAGGCTTTTTAACTATTGTCTCCTTTTATTCAACAGCCATAGTATTCTAAAATACAAATCTGCTCAATAACTTTGAAATGGTGTCATTGCTATTTAAATATCATTTCAGATTCTTAATGTTATCCTCAAGGTCATGTTTGGTATGTTTTTGTCATCATTTTCATCTTGTCTTCTTGGCTCTGTGTTCTTCTGTCACCCTGACTGTGTTCTGTCTTGTCTCAGAATGCAAAGCCTGATTTCTCTGTTTGTAACAGCATTTTCCCACAACTTCATCATTTATTTTACCTAACCAACTTCTACTAATCATTAACATTCTCACTCAGGTTTAATTTCTGTTAGATCTTCCTCAACCTCCCTGATTGGTCAGATAGCTGATATAAGATCCCCCCACTCTCATTCCTCTCCTCCATAGCACTTACCGAAATCATAACCAAATAATTAAATGCTCAAATAACCTCTAGGAGGACAGAGGGTGTGCCTGGTTTGTTTCTTACTTCATTAGCACCTAACACAATGTAAGTTCTCAAAAAATCTGAATTAATGAAGGTGTTGATTTAATCATTATTCCAGTTCCACGATACAGTATTTTAAAGTAAATATTTCCTTCTTTGGTATCTGAGTAAAATATCATAACATCAAAAATAATCCAATGTATAAAAGTGTACCAAAGTGGAAGATTTCAGTAGTCAACTCTGCGTTAAAGTACTCAATGCATTATAAGTATTGAGTAGACGTTTGTTAATTGTGTGAATTATAAAGGTGTATTAGACTGCTTACATGTAATGTTTTAGCAATAAATTTGCATTAGTAAATTTAAACTAAAAAATTCTACTTGCCTGCATATGACCTCCTTTTCTCCTACTATGTTTACCTTTAATTTCCTAATTTTGAGAAGGAAATTGCACCTTTTTTTCTCAAAACATTTTCCTCCTGGCAGAATAACTTTGTTGTCAGGGATGAGAAAAATGCTATTTGCTAAAAATATGAATATTTCTTATTAAAGTAGATAAACTGTAGAAAATTGCTCTCACTGACTCCTTAGAAGTGTTGCCTTTAGAAGTATAGAAGCAGAGAATTAAGCTCTAGACCTTAGAATCATCTGTCAAACCCTAGATCTACCACTTTACATTGCACCAGCCACCTCTGCAACCCAGAGTCAGCTCCCTAAAGAGTTGTGAAGCTGGTTATTGTACAATTAGGCTCACTACATCAATTTGAGTCAAATGCGGTTTGACTACGTTGTCAATACTTCATGTGAAAAGTTCATACCATTTCCAAACAGAAGTATTAAGGGAGCATTGAAGACCTGAAAGTAGAGACAAAAACAGAAAGATAGAGAAGTTCCGCAACATCAGAGGGTATGGGACATTTAAAAAAGGACATTACCTTCTTTGCCTCCTTTTAATAACAATTTTTGGACATTTACTATATAGCAAGCATGACTTCTCTCCTGAACAAGGTAATGTCTTATGGGAATGAGTGGTAAATGCATAAGCCCTACTTTAGTTCACAGTGTATTGTTCTCCTACCCCAGAAAATAGGATCATATAAAATGATACAAGCATGAGTAGGACGTTCTGGCAACAGAGAACCTGTGAATGCTTCTTAGAGGTGTTGCTACTTGTGCTAGGATTTGAAGGACAAGTAGATGAGCCAAGTGATGAAGAGATGACAGGAGCACAGGAAGGGAGGAAAGAGATTATATGAAGGCAAAACGGACATCCGCTATTGCTGTAGATGTAATATTTGTGTCCCTGCAAAATTTATATGTTGAAATCCTAACAACCAAGATGATATTAGGAAGTGGGACCTTTGGGAGGTGATTGGATCATGAGGGTAGAGCTCTCATGAATGGAATTAGTGCCATTATAAAAGAGGCCCCAGGGAACTGCCTTTCCCCTTCTGCCAAGTGAAGACACAGCAAGAAGGTGCCATCTTTGAACCTCAAGGCAGACCTTCACCTGATGCCAAATCAGCTGGTAGCTTGATCTTGGATTCCTCAGCCTCCAGAACTGTGAGAGATAAACTTTTGTTGTTATAAGCTTCTCAGTTTATGATATTTTATTATGGCAGCCCCAAACTAAGAACTATGGTTATAGCTTTAGAGAGTCATTAGTAGAATTAGAGCATGAGAAGAGGTAAGATGAAGAATCAGAAATTTTAAAAAAAGATCATAAAGGACCTTCCTCTCAAAGCCACTAAAGATTTGAAGTAAATGAGACATTGTATAAAAATCGTGCCAAAGGATAGATTAGAAGGGTTAGGGTATCCTGAAGGGACAGAACATGACTTGCACCTGATATTCCCAGCATCTTGCATAGTGTCCAAATGTGTCACTGTTCAGTAAATATTTACTGAATGTTGTAGCTGAGTTAGATCAAATAGAATCCTGTTGAATTATCACTAAGTGAAAACTAGATTGTCAATACTTCATGTGAAAATTTCACATTATTTCCAAAGAGAAGGATTAAGGAAGCATTGAGGACCTGAAAGTAGAGACAAAAGCAGAAAGATGGAGAAGTTTCACAACATCAAAGGGTATGGGACATTAAAAGAAAAGGGTTAAAGCACCTAAGATAAATGCTTCAGACTCAGTTTTTGTTTGTTTTTGTTTTTGGTGGGGAAAGCAGTCTACTTTATCCATTTCTATAGCAGGAAAATGTAATTACCACAAATGTACATAATAAAGACCAGCTTTTTCTAGGCACTGAACAAAATGCTTTGATGCACTACTATTCATTCACAAACATTTACTGAGTATCCACCATATGTGAGGCATTGTTCTAAGCCCTGTGGATACAATCTGAATCACGAAGCTTATATGCTAGCAAGAAAACTGAGAACAAACAAACAAACAACATGTATAAGACAATCCCAAGCTAAGAGGCAGCAGAACATAGTTGTTAAGAGCATGGCATTTGGAAACAAGACTATCTGGCCTTAAATGCTTACATAACGACTTGCTAGCTGTGTGACCTTGGGTAAGTTACATAATGGCTCTGTGCCTTATTCTCTTACCTGTAAAATGAGATTAATAGTAAATATCCATCTGATTTATAATAATGATTAAATGAGTTAAAAATATATAAAGAGCTTAGAGGAGAGTCTGGAAGGTAGTAAATATTATTAATAAATAGTACTATTGATGTTTTCTTATTCTAATTATTATCATCAATAACTTCTATAAAGAATGCTCAAAGGAGGATCAAGGGAAAGAGGATCAGATAATGCCAGGGTAGAAAGAGGTAATTTAGATAAAGGGACCTGGAAAAGTATTTTTAAAAAGATGACATTTCAGCAAGTGACATAAATGAAGTGCAAGAATGAGTCATGTGAATATTTGGAGGGGATTATTCCAGAGAGAGAAGAGAAATTGCCAGAAAGTTCAAGGGCCATTGGGTGGAAATCAGCTTGGTTTGATGTGATCAAGAATGAGTAAGAGAGTTGCAGTGATGAGAAATGAGTGAGCAAAGAATGTAGGTGGAGTAAGAGGTGAGGTAGGAGAGGTGAGCAAAAAGTAATTGATTTGGAGTCTCATGAGGAATCAGATTTTACCTGAGACTGAGAGAAAGCCACCAAAGGGCTATGAGCAGAGACAGCACAGTCTGTAGGTCTTCTTAAAAAGATAGCTCTGGCTGCATGTAGATAGCAAACTGCAGAGGGATAAAAGACATAGGAGGCAATTCCTGTTGTCTCATTTAATCCACAGATCAACATGTGAGATATACATTATTGTTCCCATTTTACAGAAAACACCATGAGCCTTGGAAACATAATGTATCAAAAGGCACACAGATGTTTTGACTCCAAGTCCATGTATGTCTTCCTCTCCTCAGGAAAGCCTTCAGGAACCTCGCTGACCAGGTCATATCATCCTATCACATGTTTTCACCACAGCATTTTCCTCTCCTTCATAGAACCTATCACAGTTTAATTTTATATGGTTGGGTGATTATGTATTTTATGTCTAAGAGCAATGGCAGTGCTTGTGTCCCCAGGGCACATAAAGCAGGTGCTCAGGATTACTTGTTGAATGAACAAATAAATTGTACTGTTAAAAGTAGAGGGGGCAGAATGAGAGGTCTTTAAACAAATATGGTAATAACATGAGTAAATTAAAAACTGAATTTAACACAGTAACAACAAAGACCCACTATTCCTGACTATCTGTTGTTTCTTTTCTAAATATAAGTATTATTTTTCAAATTATTACTAGTGAAAGTAAGAAAAATATTTATTTTCCAAGGCAAATAAAAACAAATTATTTTAAAATCTTTTTTTAATGAAGGCATTAAATGAAACATGTAGTAGGTAAGAGTCTCAAATTTCTTAATGTACAGGAGGGTTATTATAATAATTTTCTAGAAGTTGGCCACATCTAGAATTAAAACGTTGGTATATATGCCTACTTGGAAACAGACAAAAATGAAACAAAAGAATTCTACATATACTTTTACAGTACTATTATAATACTAGCAATGACAATTACCCATATTTTAATTGTTTTCCAATCTACAAAAATCTGCTCCATATAGTATCTGATTGCTCATTCAGAAGGTACTCAACATTTCAGCCATTATTTAAACACATACATGTGTGCAGGCACACACACATACTCATGCACACTTTCTAAATCATTTCTGCAGCTGTCTCCTTTGCAGTGGCCTTGATAAAAGCTGACTGTGGCATTTTATTAAATGCAGCCCTCATTAAGACTTGGCATTGTTTGAAGCCACTATCAGGTGATGCTGAGCTCAGTAAGGGCACGTGTTCTTATAACTTCTGTCTTCATCAAACAGCAAGTCCCAGTATTTTCTTTTTTTGTTTTAGAGCTGAGACTAAAAGCAAACCTACTTTCATTGATATATGAAACCGATTTCCATGCCTTCATTTTCTTTTTTTGTGCCAAGTAATAAGTAGATAAAAATGATTCTCTGTTTTCAACTCTAACACCTCTGAAATTAAGCCCTGGGGAAGCTAGTGATAACTCTGAGGTGGTAACTTCTCTCTAGGTTATTTGGAAAAATAACTCTATTAACCATCCAGGAACAAAGACTTGGCTATTATCACACACACATATTAAATGGCTGCTGGGACACAGTGAAGAGGTGAGACATAGTGTCAGGAAATGTTCTGTTCCAGCTCCCACATATAGGACATACTCAGTTTTATAACTGAATGACTTGTGTGTAATACCATTAGAACAAAAAGGTAATAATCATTTTGCTGCATAATAACTAATTAAATCCCAACAACAACCTATCAGATGCTATTATCCTCCAAATCCCATTTCTACATACATAAAAAAATTGAGGGACCTATGAATTAAGCAACTTATCCAAGGCCATGCAACTGGAAAATAAAAAAAAGCTGAGATTTCATCCCAGATCATTTCTCTTACATTGTTCTTTACGGCTTGTCAGTTTTATGGGGAGAGATACAGCATGTCAGGTTGTGTGGAGACATGAGCATATGAGTATATATAACAACAGGCAGAAGAATTAGAACTTAAACCCAGGTATATCTGACCCCAAAATTTGACCTCCATGGCCAAGAAAATGATTCCATTTTCAATACAATAATATGCTTCCCTAGACTGAATAAGCCTTTAAACATATTCTTTTTCTGGAGTATTACAAATTTTCTCCAAGTTGGATTGAGGAAAAAATATATTCCAAAGAAATGGTAAAACTGAGAAATGAATCCATATGCTGTTGTTCTAATCTGTTAACTCCCTGGTTGTGCTGTATTTCTTAACAAATCTCATGGAAGCAGATTTACCCTTAATCTTACACCCCATCTCTGCTAGATGAATCAACTCTTTTGGTTCACTGCAGAATTACTGAGGAATTGGTTGGCTTGAAATTCATTAATGTTGCCCTGAAAATATAAAAGAGTTAATACATTTCCCAAAATATTTGCTGTTATGTTATTAGCAAAGGTTATGTGGCCTGAAAATTATCATCTAGGGTGTCTGGAATTTAGTTTTTCCAAATGAAAAAAAGTTCAATGACTTTCAGAGAGTTTGTGAAACTAAGGAGAAACAATTCTCATATTTTAGGAAATCCCCAAGGTTCCTAACAAATGATTCTTCCTAAAGAGATGTCAAAAATAGGGCTTATTACACTTTGGGCTTCTACTCTAATTTATCTAGCCCTTCCTATCGATGAGTGAGGGATAAAATGTCATCCTTTCTTCTTAAGCATATTAGAGCTTCCTATGGCTCCCTACACTAAGATAATAGATCATCCTACTATTAATCTGTTGAGATAACAGATTATCCTATTATGCTTTCTCCACAGTAATACGCTTGGTTCTAAATCTTTGCAATTCAGTTCATCGAACTCTGATAACTTACATTTTACAGTAAATTTCCTGATATATTTGATGAGTTAATTCTTAAGACTAGAGAAAAAAATGCTTCTAACACTCTTACTCAAAGAAAATGCAATTGGTAGCTTAGTAATGCTATCTATTCTAGTTTATAAATGTGTAATTTTACCCCATCACCCCAAAACTATTAATGGGATGCAATCAATGGTGCAGGTGAACAGGTATCTTTTCAATGAAAGGAAATGAAATAAATATGCCTCTGAAGGGAGATAAATACTAGGAAAATATGAGAAGATGAGAAAGAAAATGCCTTATAGCCAAATTATCTCAATTTTTTTTAAAGAAATCCAATTCTAAAGAAAAATGTGATTATATGGGTAGAAGGCTTGAAATGTAAAGGTTTGAAGAAGACAATCAAAGGAATAGAAAAGAAAACTGGCTAAATTCAAATAAATTATTAAATCAAATTTGAGGGCCAAATTCCTACTTATACTTCCAAGGCTCAGCTAAAATGTCACATCCTCCTGAATTAGCTACTAGGGAAATTGCCCACCAACAATTAATAATTGGAAAAGAAGAAAAAATATATGACTCAACAATTTTCAGTCATTTGATGTCCCTATCATCCATGAGAGAAAGGAAATAAATAAGGTGAGCTCCACAATTGCCCCAGCTTACTGCCTGGAGGCAGTTTTCAGGAAAGAGAAAGAAATATGGGACTCAAACAGAGTCTAGTTTCTCCAATGCATTGAAGACATAAATTGTTTTGGGTAGCCATGGCAGGTAGAATTTGTGGTCAGAATACCAGGGTTGAAGCATAAGAAGGAATATCATGAACAGACAGAGAGACAGAGAGGTACAAGTGTGGATTACATAATCAGTTCCTGATTATCACCCATAATTAGGAAAAAAATCAATTAATAGAGAAATGACAGAGATAATAAAATAGGTAAGAATGTTTAAGAAGCTGATTTTAAAAATGTGCTTTACATGTGTAAAAATGTATACAAAAACATAAACAGGATGAAGAGTATGAGAGAAATGGAAGATTTTTAATGAACCAAATGAAACATATAAAGATAAAAAAAGATACCCCAAATGAAAAATACACGAGATGGGATCAACCACAGATTAAGATGCTGCAAAAGAAGAAACCAGTTAACTCGAAGAAATAGTGATGGAAACTGTTTAAAACACAGAGATTTTAAAAGACTGGAACAAATTGAACAGAGTGCCAGTGATATGCTGAATGATACCAAGTGCAGTCCTAGAAAGTGGGAGGGAAAATAAAAACACTATTTAAAGAAATAATGACCAATAGTTTTCCACATTTTATAACTATAAATCCACAGATCTAAGAAGCTCAAAAGCCCCAGTCAGAATGAACATAAAGAAAACCATACATCATGATCAAATTTCTGAAAACCAAAGATAAAGTGAAAAATTTCGAAAGCAGCCAGAAAAGAAAAGGCTTACTTTCCATAAAGAACAAAGGATGACAGCAACTCCTCCTCATAAATAACTATTCAGATCATATGGCAGTAGATAAAGTGACGTCTTTAAAGTACTGAAAGAAAAGGACTGTCAATCTAGAAATCTATAACCTGCAAAAATATCATTTAAAAAGGACAAAATCTTATAATATTCATTGCCAGCAAATCTGTACAATAAAGGTCAAAGGAAGATTTGTGGGCAAAGAAAAATAACGACAGAGGAAACGTATATCTATACACAGAATTTATAGCTACAACAAAGAAATGAAGAACATCAGAAATGATCAATATCCAGGTACTTATATTTTTGTTTCATTTTTAATCTCTCTAAGATATAAATGACTATTTAAAGCAAAAATGATAATAATCTATTATATGACTTACAAAGAGAAATAAAATTGTGCACAACAGGTATGTGCAGAGTTAAAAGTATATTATTGTGAGTTTCTCACATTATATGTGAAGTGGTATAATATTATTTAAAGATAGACTGTGATAAATTGTATAAACCCTAGTGAAACCACATAAAATTAAAAGAAATATAGGTAATAAGCCAATAGTTGATCTAAAATGGAATCACAAAAAGGCTCAACTCAAAAGCAATCAGGGAAAATAGGAGAAAAGAACAGAGGTTAGCAGTAGAAAGCAAATAGCAAGATAACATATTTAAATTTTAGCATATTAATAATTATATCAAATATAAGTAGTCTAAACTCTTAAATTAAAAGGTAGAGATTGATGGATTGAATAAAAAAGCAAACTAGAAACCAAACTTAAATATAAAGATACAGTGTAAACACCACATCAGTTGAAATTCTTTAAGGATATAGGCTCTATCTGATTCAACTTGTATTTCTCATGCCCAGTTCAGTACTAGTACTCAGAATCTACTAAAAGTTACTCCTTGAAAGAGTAAATGCCTTCATAAAGCAGTCTAATGGTAACTCTAAGAAATCCCTGGTGAATTAATCACTTCCTCCAAATTAATAGGTTCATAAGAAAAGTTGTTATAACAGCTGCTTTTTTAAAAATCAGGGTTTTAATTTAGAAGACTTCACATGTCTGGCAAGTGTTTGTTTTATGGGTAATTTATCTACCTCACCTGAAAACCAGAATTCAAATAATCTTCTAAGTCGAGGACCAGCAAAGTTTTTCAACAGAGGAGGACAAAATAGTACATATTTCAGGCTTTGCAAGCCATGTGATATTTGTAGTAACTACTCAATTCTGCCACTGTAGCACGAAAGCAGCCACAAATGATACAGAAATGAATGGCGTGGCTGTGTTCCAATGAAACTTTATTTACAAAAACCAGCACTGGGACAGACTTGGCCCATGAACTATAGTTGTCAAGTCCCATTCAAGCAGGATGATTGTTTGAAGTCTCGACGGCTGTGTGCTAGGGTTTGAATGTTTGTTTCATCTGAAATTCATATTGGAACTTAATCCCTAATATAACAGTATTAAGAGCTGAGGCCTTTAAGAGATGATTGGATCATACATAGATTAATGGATTAATGGGTTAGTGAAATAATGGGTTATCATGGGAATGGATTATTTATCACAAGAAGAGTCTGTTAAAAAAGTGAGTTTGGCTCTCAGTGTACCCCTCTTGCCCTGTGATGCCTTCCTCTATGCTATGACACAGCAAGTGGAACTCACCAGAAGCTGACCAGATGCAGCCACCTGATGTTGGATTTCTCAGCTTCCAGGACCTTAACAAATAAATTTATTTTCTTTATAAATTACCCAGTCTCAGATATTCAGTTATAGTGACAGAAAATGGACTAAGACACTGTGTTATCTATTCCTTAAATGATACATTTATCACCACTCTAGAAAGCTTTGATCAGAGCCCGTAATAGATGCACACATCTCTTTATTTATACTTAACCCTGTACCTACATTTTCTAGTTAACGCAAATAGAAAACACAAGATCTCAGACACTGACAGGTAATTTACTTTCTATATCCAAGATCTCCAATGCTGTTTTGTGCTTTTATTGTATTGTCACACTCTATGCAGCCAGTGACTTTGAAAACAATTCTAAACTATAAAAGTGCCTAATGTTACAACTATCAGCTCTTATCATTTTTCAATGGGACAGAAGGTTTGGTCAATTGTATTCATTCACAACATGTAATATATATTCTTTTAATATGCTCAATCTACTTTTTCCAAATATCTTATTTTAGCTTTTTTTTCCCCAGAATATCACTACTTTCTATCTTCACATTCTCATAATTCTCTCATCTTCTTAAAATTACTAATAAAAACAATGTATCCTATGTTTGCCTATTCTTCATGGCTTTCTATATAAATACTCTTCCAAGGTAAGGATTTGAGATTTCAAGATAAACGGTCACTAAAAATAGCATGTGCTCAAACCATCTACTATATCAAGTAAACATGTCCTTTATTTAAAGCAAATTGCTCATTCAGAGAAAATGGTACAATTATAAAGGAAGATCATGTATTTGGTGTTAACATGTGGTCTAAGTTAGATATTAGGAGTTCAGGCTTTAGATGCATCCTGGTTGTATTTATTATTGGCAATGTAACACTAGGTGAGTTATTTATTTTTTATGATTCTGTCTTATTATCTATTAAATGTGAACACAAGGTATACCTCATTAAAGATGATGTGAGATCAAATGAGATAATGCATGAAAGTTTAGTAGAGTTCTGCTTTATAATAAGTACTCAATAAATATTGTGTTAATTTTTAATTTTATTTGAAATCCAATAAATATTCATCAAGTAACAGATAGAAAAAGTATATTTGTATATAGTCTAGAACTAGTGTCTTACCAATTATTTGTATTTCCAGAGTCCAATATACTGCATAATAACTAGTAGCTACTCAAAATATTTTTTTGAAATTGAAGTTAATTACTTCTCCACATGAGGTAACGTATTCACAATGTAATGGCTTTGCCTTGTTAAATCATGTATCCAACCCATTAGCCAAGAGTATAATTTGAAATTTTCAATTTGATTGCTCCAAAATTTACATTTTTATACTGCAATATGGCCGTGTTTTATGCATTACCTTATATAACTTAGATAAGTTTATTTAAATACACAAATCTGTGAGCTTAGGTATTATTAACTTAGAAATGAAAAAAAAAAAATAGAGAGCTCCAGACTCCTTATCCCAGCCACCACAGTTGGTTTGGAACTTAGGTTTGTTATGCTTTGGAACTCATTTTTTTAAACCACTGTGCTACTCTGTCTCTTCAAAAAAAAAGTATAAGTTCCTATAAGTTATTCACGACTTCAACAAGAATGGGAAGAAAATGTTAATATTTCTCATGCATTAAAATACTTAATTTATTAGATCTCATGACAAGACTTTGAGACAGACGTGATCATTTCTACTTTTCAGATGAGGAAACTGAGGCTTAGAGAGGCTAACTTGTTCAATGTCATACAAAGCTTTTCTTGGGGGGAGATGGAGGGGGGGAAGACATACACACAAGGGATAGCTTCATTTACTTTAACTGTTCTGTTGAAAGTTGGCCCCTGAAGTAACTTGGCACTTGGCTCTCTATTCAATAAAAGGCTTCATGCCACAGACGTGGTTGGAGCATTAAAAATATGCCCTTCTGAAATTTTGTAATGTGACATAAAGATTGCTGGTTGGAACTGCTGTACAAAACCCTTTACTGAGAAACCCCAGGGTCAGATACGCTAACAGGGAACACAGTCTGAGGATCATAAGAAAGGATATGAAATATGTACTGAGTGCCAACCATGTGCCAGGAGCATGCAGGTACATTTGATATTCACAACAATATATGGGGTAAACTTTATCCCTTCACCTCACTGATGGGGAAACTGACATTCACAGAAGCTAATTCACTTGTTCTAGGTCCCTCTGCTGCTAAACAATAAAACCAGCTTTTGAATCTGTTTTCACTAAAACACCACAAATGAATAATATAAATAATTATAATGCTGAAGAGAGAGGGTATTTATCTCTTCTTCCTGAGATGAGAATGTTATATCTTACAAGGAAGAGGATATCCCCTCTTTCTTGGCAATAATGCACTTCCTCATATGCATATTACAACTGTTTGACATATACAATCCATTCATAGACTTGAATATATAACACTTTCACAGATCTGAACTGCCTCTCACCTAAAAGTGGTATAGGGGGAAGTTGTATTTTTTTCAACTTTAATAGGTACTTAAAATCCTTATGAAAATTTGAAATATTATTCATTTAAAAGTGGAAAAATAAACTATGTAATTACACCTTTAAAATCCACCCTTTCCAAGGAATCTCCTAGTTTTCCCCAATTTGAAATAAAGGAAGTGGCATGGTAATAGTAGGAAGTTTGGGGTCAGACAGATAGGTAGACTCGGTCTAAGTTCTAGCACACTAGCAACTAATTAAATGATTTTAGAAATCACTTATCCACATAGGATTTTGGGGAGAGTTGACTGTGATGCTGAAAGTGAGGTGCGTACCACAGTGTGTGGTGTACAGTAGGGCCTCAGAAAGCATCAAATCCTTCTTTTTACCACCATGAGAAACACAAGACAGGTTTCTTCTTTTATTAGCATTAATAACATATGTATGTATTCTCTCCCACAAGAGTACTATTTCTGGAAAGCAGTGTCTGACTCTTTACCACTTATTAGGTCTCTACATTATAGGTTCGTTATAGGTGTTCAAGAAATTATTGGTGAATTGGAAGTATAGGGAGTAGGTTCCTGAGCCAGACTGAAAGGAACCAAAGTTCAAAGCAAAATACTGAATGCTGATAGTTAGCACATGCTAATAAAGACCGCTATAATCATACGTGTGTGGGCAGGTGGTGGGAGGAGGGCATCTAGGAGTCTATTTTACCAAAGGCTATATGTTGGAGAAATGTGCCCACCACATTCTCAGTCACTCTTCACACTTTCCATTCTGGCTTCTTTATAAATCCAGTTGCCTACTTATGTCCAAAGGACCAAAGTCTTTTTGTGGCTTTAGATCTAAAGAGGTCAGTAAGATGTGAATAATCAGTTTCTACTGGTTCTTTTTCAGCCTTTGGTTTACTTTACTAAAAAGAAGAAACAAGTTGTGATTTTAATATGGCACTATTTCACTATTTATAAATAAGAAGTCAGATAACACAAATCTCTTTATAAACCAAAAGAAAAAAAAATACATGTAGTATACAAAATCTTTTTTTTTTTTTTTTTTTTGATAGCCTCTGTCACCCAGGCTAGAGTACAACAGTGGCACAACCATGGTTTACTGCAGCCTCAACCTCCCAGGCTCAGGGGATCCTCCTCCCACCTCAACCTCCCAAGTAGCTGGAGTTACAGGTGTGCACCATCAAGCCTGGCTAATTTTTTGTAGAGAGGGGGTTTTGCCTTTTGCCCAGGCTGGTCTCAAACTCCTGGGCTCAAAAGATCTACTCACTTCGGCCTCCCAAACTGCTGGAATTATAGCTGTGAGCCACCATGCCTGGCCACAAAATCTTTTCTACCAGCATAGCAAACTTGCTTATTCTATTGCTAAGAATCGACATACTACTAAGATCAATCAACATTTTAAAATGTAAGACTAAACATGGCCTACCAAACCTCTTCCCTCCCAAAAAAAGATTAAACATTATTCCTATACTTCTCATGGTGAGCTCAACTGGTTAGTTAACATAAAAGTCCTGATATAATCTATTAAAATTTTCTACTTTTAGAAAACTTTTGTAAACGTACTTTAAATTTTTATGAGAAAATAGTATCTCCTGCATGGTATATAAGGAAGATTTATTTCATTTCCTCTCAGCTAGTCTCTAATTTTACTTTATTAAAAAGATAAACCACTTCATGCAAAAGGGCAGTCATTTTGAAAAATCATAATATTCTGAAATGGCTGTATTTTAGTATGTGATTTTAAAAAATTGCATGTTCAGGTCTTCTTGTTAGGTGTCAGACCTTTGGCATTTACTTTCAAGGATTTTAAGAGGTAATTTGTGTAAAGTATATTTACATTTAAATTAATCTGAAAAATGCAAATGAAGACATACCAAACAGTATAAAACTTATGACTTACATTTAGATTCATATTATACATAGGTGCATTAAAGTATTGTTTGGTAATGATGGAATCCAATCCAATTAGAATTTTTAAAATTCAGAAAGCATCTGAAGTGTGTTAATAAATTCACAGCTTTATAATATTAACATCACAATTTCAGTGTTGCTTTTTATTTCACAAAATAATTATGCTGGACCGCATATGCAGATTCTAATTATACATAACAAAGAAAGACTTAAATTGGACCTCCTGAAAAGGCCCATTTGCTTATAAAAAGCTGTGATGATTTGCTATCACACAAAATTTGTATTTAATAAATAAAGACAGAATGTGTAAATTAGCTTTCAGTGTTTTTGCCCTACAGCAAATCCAAAATTATGGAAATCTAAAAATTATAGCTTTAACTTCCCATGAACTATCTGTGCATTGCTTCAATTTGTGGTTGCTTAGAAATATTATAGGCAAAGGAATTGATTCTTTCCAGATGCTACTAGTCAAACCACATTTTCTGTTTTTGATTTAAGGCTATTCTGTTTAATAGTGTTATAAATATACATTTCTCTAAAAAGTCACAAATGCACAAATCAAGTTCTGTTAGTAGTGCATCTCGGGAATCTATTCCTTCTTAACATGGAAAAAGTATTTTCTGTGTTCAGCTTCCATTAGCTTAACTAAAGATAAACAATGTTGAATGTTATTACTGTCATTTATTCCCAAGATTTAGTCTACTAGTTCCCATCTAAGTTTGTGATTCAGTAGCTTGGTAGCACTGAGACATTCACATTAATTTATCAAATGCTTGTTGAGAGAGACAATAACCTTACCAAATACCTCAAAATATAGCAAGAAATGAAACCACGAGAGTTACTGGCATATGTGAATAATGACCTTAACTAATAACTACAGACTGTACTTGGGTGGATACTTTAGAAAAACAACTGAAGGAAAGAGAGACAGAGAGAGGCAAGAGAAGAGAGGAATGAGATGGAAGCAACGGAGCCCTAAATGTGAACTTTTTTCAGTTTGTGGAGTAAATGAATGCAAGGCCAACGTTCAAACTCCAGATGACTATTTGGATGATCTCAACAATGTTACTTAATTTCTCTAAACTTTGTTTTTTCCAACTAAGAAACAGTCAAAAAAAAAAAAAAAATACCAGGCCCGGCACGGTGGCTCACGGCTGTAATCCCAGCACTTTGGGAGGCCAAGGCAGGTAGATCACCTAAGCTCAGGAGTTCGAGAGCAGCCTGGCCAACATGATGAAACCCCATCTCTACTAAAAATAGAAAAATTAGCCAGGCATGATGGCACATGCCTGGAATCCCAGCTACTCAGGAGGCTGAGGCAGGAGAATCGCTTGAACCTGGAAAGCAGAGGTTGCAGTGAGCCAAGATTGCACCATTGCACTCCAGCCTGGGTGACAGAGCAAGACTCTGTCTAAAAAGAAAAAAAATACCAATTAGGGTGCTTGTGGGGAAAAACTGAAATAATGACTAGTGAAGGAGGAAACTTGCTTATCAAATACTGTCAAAAAGTAAATAATCGTTGAATTATCACATTGTTGAAACATCAAAGATCCTTATTTTTAACTTTTAGTTTCTAGGAGTTGTTGATTATTTTTAAGATGTTCTTAAAAATCCCCCAAATTCCTTTCAACTTCTGTTTTTCTCTAAAGTTTGAACAAAATATGTATACTTTCACTAAATTTCTAATAATGAAGATCAAAGGTAACCCTGGATCGAATCTCACAAAATAGATCTAAAATATAAACATAAGGATGATAATTTTCTCATTTCTGCTTTGTAAAAATGTATATGAAAAGTTATTTTGAGCTTCTTGATGCTTTACATGAACACATTTGCTCTGTGTTGAGAAGTTCCTCCTGCTTTTTTCACAGGCAGAAAAATTATTTGCTTTAATGAAAACCCACCAAACTGAGTCAAATCCCAAATAGCTTGCTTGATATGTTCCTTCCAAAATTATTTGTTTCATGGGGAAAAGGATATCTCTAGGACCCATTCCTTATAGTCCTTCCTGGGTTTTAAGCCTCCACATGCCTGAAATCAAGCTCAGGGAACTTTTTCCCCAAACCAGTTTCTCCAACTATTCTCCTAACTCAATGCCACTATAATCCACCCAATTTGAACATTTCAGGATAATTATTGATTATTTTTCAACATAACCCATAATGTTCAACTGTCTCTCTGCTTTAACAGATTTTATGTTCTAAAGCAAGCCTGTTCAACTCGCAGCCCACAGGCTGCATGCAGTTCAGGACGGCTTTGAACGCAGTCCAACATGAATTTGTAAACTTTCTTAAAATATTACGGGATTTTTTTATCTGTGATTTTTTTTAGCCCATCAGCTGTCATTAATGTTAGTGTAATTTATGTGTGGCCCAAGACAATTCTTCTTCTTCCAATGTGGCCCAGGGAGACCAAAAGATTGGACACCCTTGTTCTAAAGAATACCTGAAATTGTCACCTTGTTGGGCATTCTTACTACCACTAGCTTGATTCATATCTCATCAACTCTGGCAATACCTTCCAAACTTATCTCTCTGCCTACAGTCCCTTCCCAGCTTCATTTTTCCCCCTCAAACTAAATAACTTGTAACTACATACAACTATATCAAAACCTTTGCTGGACACATAAACACTAGAGTCTAAAAGCCCAAGCTTCTTCTCATCACACTTAGTCTTTCCCATCTTCACCAAACATCATATGGATTCTCATCTACTGTCCTCTCTCATGCACCCCCTACTCCGATCACAGAGAACTGTGTATTACCCCCTAAATACAATATGTATTTTATAATTTCCTGTCTCTACAAATGTGCTTGAGTCTCAGATTTTAATGGACTATTCCCCAATTTCTCCAGCTGGTAGACTTACATTCAACACCCAAATTTAAAGTTACTACCTCGAGAAACTCTCTCTTTAAAAAGCTGTCTCCAAAGCAAGAATACCCATTATTTTCAAATTACCCACAGCACATCTTCCATATTCTCATTATAACACTTTTCATAGTGGACTGTTATTAACTGATTATGTGAATAATTCTCCAAAGAGACTGTGAGTTCTTTAAATGAAGGGTTCTTGTCTTATTAATCTTTGTTTAATTAGTGCTTGGAACTATATCTAGCACACGATACAAGACATATGATTTCTGAGTGAATGAATGCATGAATTAACTGCTATAATTATTGCGCTGTTTTTGTTCACCAACTGGTTCTTTGAAAACAATATATATAAAACTTATCAACTGACAATGCTGCTGAGTCTGATGACATGACACACCATGTTAATGTCATTTTATAATACAGACTTTACATTTAGTTTTTTATACCTTAATTTATCTTCTGTAAATGTGCAATAAAACTTAATTAATAAAACATTAAAAATCAGGGTTTTTAAAATGTGGACATCTTTTTGTCTACAGATAGACTGAATATTAAAATTTTGATCATCTGACTTTATCCTTTTTAGTATTAACCTACAGGTTGCCTTTGGAAGAGCAACTGGGGTATTGTTTTTTTTTAATTATTTATTTATTTTTTATTATTATTATACTTTAGGTTTATGGTACATGTGTGCAATGTGCAGGTTAGTTACATATGTATACATGTGCCATGCTGGTTTTTTTAATTACAGAGTTAGCTGGCCATATTTTAATACCGATTGTTATTGAGGCTAGGTCCTTGCTACCTAAAACAACATCTCTACTTCTGCTTTGTCATTTATACATTTACTTTTCCATTATGTTACACACATTTATCTTAGATTATCATACATACATTGTAAGCAGAATATGCCTTCTTTGGTTGTTGAACACATTATTGCAGAGCCTTTCTTTTGGTATGACTTATTAATTAAATCCTGTTCAATGACTTGTTTGTGATTATTTTCATAATTGCCGTTTCATACAAACTTGACCCATTTGCCTCTTAAATAAGCTTATTGTACTATGTTGATGTCTTCATTTTTTTCCACGTAATAAGATATTGATAAAATATAAGGTCAGGAAGAGAAATAGCCATGTTAATGTGTTCACAAAGTATTAATTCTAAGTTTGCTTAAATTATCATCAATCTTTTCTTTGGCAGCTAAGAAATTCACTTCCATAAAGCTTTAATTATCTCTCTCTCTCTCTCTTTTTAATTCTTAATTTTTATTATTAGCATGACTTAAAAACACAAATCACTATTTGACAAATGTCTTATTACCCATATTAGTTTTTGCTGTGTAAAGGAGATTGAGGATAGGCTTGTTATTTATCCCAACTCAGATTCTATGGATGAAGGCAGGGAGGTGAAGGGATGAAATATCAAAAATAAATTTTAGGAAAATCATTCTAGAAATGTAGGATCACATTGACCTTAAAGGATAAACAGGAACTTAAAAATAATGACATTGCTAAAGACAGACTAGGGTTTAAAGGACTGAGAAATTCAATTTTGAATCCTTACTAAATTAAGATCTACTCTTGTGTCCATATGGAAGGTACTTATATTCTAGAAAAAGCCAAGTCTAAAAACTTTTCATGAACCCAAGAAATACTAAACCCAAGTATAGTGATGTGGTTAGTATTCTTGATTTTTATTTTTGATTTGTAATCCTTCTCTTTATAAAAACACCTTGAAGCTTCACATTATAAAAGCCAAAAACCTAATAGAAAATTAAAAAAAAAAACAAAACTCATTTCAGCACAGGAGGTAGCTAGAATGGCAACCATTTACTATGAAAATTGGCAATTAAAAAGAAAGAATTAAACATTTATCCTCTCCTACAGAAACTAAGCATCAGACTCATCTAAAATCTTCGTCTGTGAGGAAAATTTTTTCAGAAAATTTTCATCTGATAAATGTAGATAAATGACAGAATTAGAAAATCACCAAATGGCAAATTATGTTGAAAAAATGTTAAAAGGCAACAATCATCAATAGATTGTAAAAGATATTATGTGAAAAGACTAATGGGGAAATTTGTCAGGCTGACAAAACCTGTACCAATGATAAATTTCAACATCACTAAAATTATGATTACCAGATATACATATTTTCTGATTTAATGTAATACAAATTACATGCACCACCTGTGAAGTATCCATGCTAAAGAAGTTGAATCCAAATATAATCCAGTCTTTTTACTTATTTTTTAGTTTATAGAAAATATGAAGAATAGAAAAACATTTTATGCACCAAAAGAAAACAATTCTATAAGGCAACTGTCTTAGTTTTCAAGAGTCATTGGTATCAATCATTAAATTTTAAAAAAAGGAAGGACCTATTCTAGATTAAAGGGAATTTAAAAGAAAGCACCACCACCACGAAAGGCAAAATGTTGACCCTGTTTGGGCCCAAATTTAAACAAACCAACCATAAAATGACATTTTTGAAATAATAAGGGGAATTTGATTTATATTCAAATGTATTAGATAATAGTAAAGATAAATCGGTAACTTTCTAGGTGATTATACAGAAAATATGTATTTGTATGGTTATATACATTAGTATTATAAAATGTAGTAGTTGATATTAGAACTCTAAAATATTAAAATAAAAACATAAAAAGCAAGAAAAAGAACAAGTTTAAGCAAGTTTCACAAAATGATGATTATAGAATCTGAGGGTACATTACATCTTATCTACTATTGTATTGACTTCTATATCACAAAAGTCTGAGAATGTTTATGATAAAAAGGTTCAAAATACAAGGTGAAATATTTAAAACATATATATTTTAATGTTTAACTAATTTGAACAGAAAGTATGGGAAATCTTGTGAAGCCAAAAATAAATCCAGAGGTGGAACTAAATACTGAAGCCACCAGCTTCACTGGGGACATCTGCATTCACAATCACCTAAATAGTTAATCTAAATGACCTTATAGGAACAAGAGACTTAGCCTAGGGCTCACACAAGTTGAAGAGTCAGAATAAAGATTCCTGCAGAGAGCTGGAAGCCCAAATCCTCATTCTATCAGTAAAAGGGCCTACTAGGAAAATATCTATTCCACTGCTATAGACTGAATGTTTATGTTCTTCTGCCTCCAAATTCATATATTGAAGCCGTAACACTGACTGTGGCTGTATTTAGAGATGGGGTCCCTGAGAAAGTAATTAGGATTAAATGAGGTCATAAGGGTAGGGCTGTGATTTATTAGGATTAGTGTCCCTAAAAGAAGAGACATCAGGGGGCTGGTATGCTCATTCTCTTGCTCTCTGTCATTCCTTCTCTGAATGCACTGCATGCACACATCAAGGAAAGGTCATATGAGGACACAGTGAGAAGGCAGCCATATACAAACCAGGAAAAGGTTCCTCACCAGCAACCTAATTTGCTGGCACCTTGATCTTGAATTTCCCATTCTCCAGAATTGTGAGAAAATAAATTTCTATTATTTAAGCCATTCAGTCTGTAATATTTAGTCATAGCAGCCTGAGCAGACTAATATAACCAGAAAAAAAATGATGAGGATATTTATCAATCTTGGGTCTGACACTCAATGCGGGGGGAAATCTCACCTTAGAATTTGTAATCACAACTTGACCCTTTTTTAAGATTTGGAATTCAAATTCACACTGCATGGTCTAAAAAGCACCAATATAAGAGTTCAGGCCAGGCGCAGTGGCTCACACCTGTAATCCCAGCAGTTTGGGTGGCTGAGGTGGGCAGATTATGAGGTCAAGAGATCGAGACCATCCTGCCCAACATGGTGAAACCCTGTCTGTACTAAAAATACAAAAAATACAAAAAAAAAAAAAAATTAGCTGGGCGTTGTGGCGCACACTGGTATTCACAGATACTCAGGAGGCTGAGGAAGAAAAATCATTTGAACCCGGGAGACGGAAGTTGCAGTGAATCGAGATCGCGCCACTTCACTCCAGCCTGGCAAAAGAGGAAGACTCCATCTCAAAAACAAAAACAAAAACAAACAAAAACAAACAATAACGAAAAAAAAAAGAGTGTAAAGTGGTCCCCAGGTGTCTGGAAGAAACAAATACACATTATTTCTTTCGAAACTCACCTTCAACCCGAGTATCAAAGAATTCCCATAGATAAATACCCAGAAGACATAAACTCTAAATAAATGGGAAAAATAATAAATCCAGCCACAAAATTTTCAAGAAAGGGAATCATCATGATTAAGAATCAGCAAAAGAAAATAACAGAGTAAAATGCTCAAACAATTCAAAGTATAGGATAAATAATATACAATATGTTCTAATATGTTCAAGACATAAAGGAGAAAATGAAAGGCATAATTAAGGACAAAAGACTACTAAAAACAGAAAGCTGATGTGAACAAAGAACCAAATAAAATTTCCAGAAATTAAAAAAAAAGTAGCTATTGAAAATAGCCTTTAAGGAATTAAACAGCAGGTTAGACACACCTGAATAGAGCACCAGGGAGTGAAAACTAGATCTCAGGAAATTTCTCTGGAAGACACCACAGAGGATAAGAAGATGAGAAATGAGATGAAGTTAAGAAAGGTGGAGGATGGAACAAACTGATTCAAGATGTAGAACCATAGGTGGCTCAAAAAGATACTTTTGAGATAATTAGAAAAGAAATAATATTATTAAACAAATGTACATAGAGACAAGGATAAATATGGGCTGAGGCTCAGGCACTATTTCCCTCCTCATCTGAGTATAAACCGTAACATTATTGAAAGTATCTTGCCAGTACACTTTTAATGAGAGTTTTAGTAATGGAAAATAGGAAAAGAGGTATTATCGGAAAAGACAAACAAGTTTGCTAAGAATTTTCTATAACTTAAATACACAAGTCCATTGATTTAGGTAGCACAATAAGCCCCAACAGCATTTATCATAAGAAATCAAACCTAGACTTACTATAGTAAAGCTGCAGAACACCAAACATACAGAACAGACTTTAAAATCAACCCAAAAGGAAAGGTAGATTACCTAAAGTAACACAACTAAATATGGAGTAAGATGGAATCTATAAGAGAGTAGAGTTATATTTTCAAGGAACACCAAAAAAACAAAACCAGAATTTTGTTGCCATGAAAAAATAAGTATTTCTTCAGAAAAAAGAATAAAATAAACACATTTTTGGACAAACAATGCACGCTTTATGACCGTTACTGAAATTTCAAAATAGATGCTCATGGAAACCTTTAAGTAATAAAAGAGGAAAGGTTGGAGACACTAGAAGAAACAGAAAGTACAATTTTGAGTAGCATAAGTGAGAGTCTTGATCTAATTGACATAAACGTCTACTAATCAGCTAGAGAATGCACTTTCTTTTCAAATATACATGGAACATTTACAAAAATTTACCGTAGACTGGGCCATAGTTCAAGCCTCAACAAATGTCAAAGAGTCTATGCCATAGAAACAATGTTGTTGACAACAAAATAATGAGAAACCAGGAATAAAGAAATAGCTTTGAAAACATATATATTTTTAAATTTGAAAAGTCCATTTCTAAATAACACAGCAGTTAAAGAAGAAAACTAAACAGCAATAATACTGAATATTACAATATGTGGAATGCTACTAAAATGATTGAAAGAAGAAAACTTACAGCCTTAAGTATTTATATTAGAAAAGGGAAAAAAAAAGTATGAAAACTAATAAGCAAAGTCTCCAAAGTAAGATGTTAGGGGAAAAAAGATAAAAGAAAGTTGGGAAGAAGATTGTGAAAAACAAAACAAATATTTCAAAAGTAGAAAATAAACACAATAGAGAAAATCAGCAAGGCCCAATTTAGTGTTTTCATAACAAATAAAATTTTAAAAATTCTGGAAAGATCTCTCAAGAAAAAGAAAATTACCGGGAACATCATTTTGCATAATTCCAAGAGCTACATTTCATATCATATGCTACATAAACGGTGTATTTATGAATATATTAATGGACTGTGATCCATGGAATCTGATTCATATAGAATAATACAATGTTAACAGTGTCCCTTAAAGTTATGCGAAAGGAAGGAATTGGGGAATGTAAAAACAATATTAGGGATGAAAAGGGAGACATATCAAGATATGTAACAGAAAATTTGAAAGGATAATAAGATAATACTTTACAAAGCTTTTCTCTATCAAATTTGAAAATTAAAAAAATGACAAATTTCTTGACAATTATAACTTATTAAACTTTGCTCAAGACTAAAGAGAAAACCTGAATAATCATATAAATATTAAAACAGTGAATAAAAAGTTTAAAAATATTCTTACAAGGAAATACTAGACGCAGATAGTTTTACAGATAAGTTCTTTCATTTAACCAAGAGGTGAAAAATTTCACACTTAAAGAAACATTTCCGTAGAATGAGGAAAAGAGGTACACTCACCAATTCAATTTCAGAATAGTATAACGTCAATACTAAAATTAGGCAATCTCATTGTACTCATAGATGCAAAAACACTTATTAAAATTTTACCATACTAAATCTAGCTATATACATATTCTTCATTTTATAATATAAATTCATCACGAGCAAGTTGACTTTATTTCAGAATGTAAACTGGGTTTAATATTAGAAAATGTATTAATAATTCAGTTCATTAATATGAAGACATATTTATACTGCGTTTCAATTTAGTAGTGATAAAACATGTAAAACATCTAACAGAATGACAGCTGATAGAAGTTCAATAAATGATTTCCTCCTCCCTCCTAAAATGCTAATGAACCAGTGTATCATTTTCTGTGGTTATAAACAACGAACTCTGATTAACTAAATCAGAAAGAGTCTTTATCAGAAGGAATGTGGGAAAGCTTTAGATAAAAGAATCAGACATGGAAAAAGCAGCTGCTGCTAGAATGATTCAACTCCAATTGAACTTAGACTGTCTATCTGCCTCCTATGAGGGGGAAGCATCTGCCTGAAGGCATAGGTTTCAGCCTCTGGGATTCCTTCAGCTTCTGGAGCATGGGGACACCTGTCTGGATTTACAGTCATATCAAAATTACCATCAGTGGGAGACAGGTGATTCTCAAGAGGAAAATGGAATACAATGAGGAAAAGAAAAATGAATGTTGGGCAGACAGAAAGACAATAAATATCCACCCTAATATGTTTGGCTAGAAGCAGTCCTGACATGGAAGGAAATAAACAAGCTCCCACAAATCAGCTTTTCTGCTAGAAATGAGTTTAAGCATCCCTAATCTAGTTCTTTGTCACTGGATTAATGTCTACAGTGGTGCCAGTTCTTTCTCCTCAAACTAGTTTTTTTTTTTTCTCAGTGTTTAGAGAAATAGGTAAAACCACCAGACAGCTCTCATCAAACTAGTACCTTCTTTGTACAGATGATCAAATAGGTATCAGGCCAGTTTCTGCTAATGGGAACACCTTTCCAACTACCTCCCCAGTCTTATTCCAGCATAAAATCTTTACTTATTGCTGATGAAAAAATTACCCAAGATTATACTATCATTTTAAAATTGGACTGAAATAGAAAATAATCAAGAGGCTCCTGTCGAATGAGACATTAAATGATAAAATATGTTGGGGCTCCTGGTCTTTCTCTACTCATTCAAAGTAGGGATCAGTTATCTATTACAAGCCTATGCCAGGCTGTAGATGAGAGTATTTGTCTTAGAAGTTTTGTTTTATCATAACCATTTGTCCTTAAAGACCAATCTGGCTTTCTATAAGGAATTTAGCACATTTACAGAAATCTCAGCGCTTTTTAGTTATGGCATCATTAAAAATTAAAACTCATATATCATCTGAAATAAGACTACTGGCTTTAAATACACAAAAAAATACTCGATCTCTCTCCTACCACTAATGCTATATAATTGATACCATATCAGTTGCACCTCCTCTCCAGCCTGGGCGACAGAGTAAGACTCTGTCTTTAAAAAAAAAAAAAAAAAGTTCCCATATCCAGATGCTACTCTACTGCTTGAATTCAGTCTTCCATATGACTCTAGGACTATAGATAGCATCTCATTTATTTCCCTTCCTCTCATCTTAACCTCCTTCCATCTGTCCTCCACATTGCTGCCAGAAAAGCATTTGTACCATGAAACTCTGACCATGGTGCTTCCTGCCTGGTATTCATCCATTTTTCCCTTGGCTTTTGGCATACTCCTTAATTCACAAAAGAAGGACCTTTATGATCTGACCCCGACCTACCTTCTCAATACTCCTTCACTTGTCTACATTTCAGCAAAGCTGTTGTCTTTGCATGGTTCATTTTCCTATTATCTACTCATAAATATCATGTGTTAGCACGGTGTCCACTCCCCTGAGAAGATTTTCTGGATTATATGGTTAGGTTTTCTTCAGCTCTGACACACCCCAAGCTAAGATGACACCTAATATTTATTTCTCTGTTCCCTGCTGTCCATGCATTTACCTAGTACCTTCCCCTTGAGTTGAAGTGGTGATTGGCATCTAAATAATATAATATAGCAAAGGTGATGGGATGTCACCCTCTTTATTAGGTTACATTAAATAGAAAAATGATGGTATATCATGCCCATGATTACCTTACATTATATAAGACACACTTCTTAGAAGATTGGAGAGAGACTCTCCTGTTGGCCTTAAAGAAGCAACAGCCATGTTGTGAACTGCCTATGGAGAGGGCTGCATGGCAGGGTACTGTGGGCAGACTCTAGTAGCTAAGGCATCTTCCAGCCAACAGCCAATAAGAAGCTGAGGCTCTCAGTCATACCCCCACAAGGAAATATATTCTGTTAACAATCCAAGTAAGCTGGAATTAGATCTTTCCTTGGTTTAGCCTCTTATAAGACTGCAGCCCTGGATTCCAGCCAGTAAGGCAATGAAGCAGAGAGTCCTGCTATGCTGTGCTTGGGCTTGACCAAAGGAAACTGTGAAATAATAAACATGTTTTGTTTCAAGGGACTGTTCGTGGAAATGTGTTAAGCAGCATAGAAAATGAATGCATTAACAGCCCAAGATGCTTTTCATTGGGCTTCTACTGCACTTTTCACATTCCTCCATCAAGCAGCTGAAACTTTTATACTCAAATAAATTGTTTCCCAACAGATAAAAAATTTCAAGAGCAGTTACTGTGTCTTTTTTTCTATCTCTAGCATCTAGTATAGGAAGCTCTCAATGATGCTTTTTTTTTTTTTTGCAATGAGAAAATAATTTTTAAAAAGAACAAAAGTAAATGTGGAAAGCTGGAAGTGTATTTATTGAAAGCATTTTGTCATTGAACATAGAGCTATTTCAACGTTAATAATCTATAAGCCTAGATCTTAAAAATTTAAATATAGGAAAACCAAATAGGGCTATTATTTAATGAGGGCCTATTATATACCTCATGCTGAACTAATAAATATGGAAAATGCAACTTTAAAAGACTCTTACATAATTTTTCATGGTTCATATGGAAAAATTTGAGCTTTATCCAAGCAACATTAGTTGAATGTATAAATCTTCGAATAAATGTTGTCGAAGATAGTTGGGATAGTAAGCTTTGCAAAATTAAACAAGCTGCCCTAGAGATGTTTAAGCTCACACTTCATGCTCTCCTATTAGAATGATAATAAAAGGAATTCAAATATTGAACTGCATGACCTTTGAGATCCCTTTTAGTTCAAAGATTTCATAATCCTTAAAACTGCAATTTAGAAAACATTATTTTGTGGCAGGCTAATGAATTATAGCCAATGACATGATAACTATATTAAATATATATATGTTAGAAAGATAACTCCGAAATGCATTCTCACAAACCCTACATAGTCCTTTAAATAACGTATCTGCCCAAAAAACCTAAGACATATTGTTCCAGTAAAAGCTTTGAGAACTGGGTGCTGATTTTCATCTATACGTGCTGCAATGACTCCAGTAGCCACAAGGTGGCAGAGTGTTGGTACTGTCTTTCTAATTCACAAGACTTCACAACAGGAGTTCATGATACATTCAAAGGCAACTTTAATTGAGATTTTGAATTCCATCTGTTTCCATGTGCCAGGTGCAGGGGTTGGATGGAGAAACTGAGATGTACATTTGGAGGCTCTTGAAAAAGGAGATGACAAGATATAAAATCATGTGTATTTAAAGAAAAACTCTTTGTTGGCATAACTCCCAATTTGCCTCTGACCTCAAAATTATCACAGCTCAACCTGATCACTGACTTCTCCAATCATTTCTGTAACATTTACCCTTCCACACTTAAAATGGTACAAATTCGCAAATCTAACATTCCCATTTAGATCTCTAAATCATCTAAAGCAGTAAAAATTTTTTAATCTCTTTAAAGAGTTTTAAAAAAAATCAAAGGGGCATACTCCTGTCTTTATTTCCATACATTGCTACAAGTCACAGCCCCAAATGAATATTACTTCAGTTCTATGAACAGGGTAAAGAACTTGTTCTCATGCTTTGACCTCAGGCTTTAGAGATTTCTAATATGTAACATACTTCCATTAAACTCATTCATCTTCCTCTGAAATGTAGTTTTCTCCAGAGCTCATGAACTCTTTGATAGTATCTGAATTGAATCATACTACAAGGTTATTTTTCTTTCCACAGATATTTAGAGTACTGTCACATCATAATCAGCCAAATAAATAGTATGCAGAAGGTGGTGCCTCCTTTGGGGAATTATTAATGGTAGACTCCAATTCTAGAGAACCAGGACCCTGTTGTAGTAAACATTGTATCTCCAGGGCCTGGAATAGTGCCTGGCTCATAATAGACATTTGAATGATACTGATCAAATAATCAACCTAACATGCCTACTTATTAAACTGAAAGGATTGTATACCTTGAGTCCAATGAGAGCCTACAATTAAGACTTGCAAATAGTAATTGCTCAATAAATGTTAAATGAACAATAAAGAGACCTGTATGCACGCATAATTTTGTGTTTCCCATTTAGAAGGGAAATTGCTACAGAAGCTCAATCAATCAAGACACAGTTATTTGTTACTACTGAATAACATTTTAATTCTATAAGTAACCTCAAAGGTAACCGATGCATACCCCTAAGGAGTTAACTGTGGAGGAGACAAATCACAAGAGGTAATAAGCAAAGGACTCAGAATAGCACGTTTCTTTAACCAATTTAGGGATTTTTTACATCTATTTTTATTACTTTTAAAGTAATGCATGTGAATATATGTATTTGTATTTCCATACAAGCTGTCTAGAAAAGCTTAGAATCTCCCAGCCCAGCCAATTTTTTTAACTCTTAACACTCCTCTGGGAATTATCCCTACTTTATTTTTTAGGGTATCTCTGAACGCTTATATGAGTATACCTCTAATTTTTGATTTGTCAACTTTAGTATCTATTGATTTCTATACATGAAAAATGAAGATTTATTTACTCACACTACTCTCCTACTATTTCCTTTTGGTATGTTTGATATTTATGATATTATTTGAGTCCTTCTGTTAACTCTGTAACTAATTTCTTAAAAATCTCTCTCTTATTTCAATATTGGATAGTCTTCCTCAACTCCACAATCTGTAAGATGTCAATATTAGTCATCATTCTTCCTTCCACATCCCCTCTTCTGTCAGCTAAATATTTACTTCTATAATTTTAAGATTGTTGATATTTATATTTTGTCATACAATCATAACAATATTTTCTATATTTTGTTACACATAATTTCTAAAAGTTGAAAATCAATAAATGGCCATCATATTAGAATTGTTTTGTAAATACTGTTAGTGCCAGGTCAGGTAATATGTTGGTGCATTTTTTTCTTTGCAAATCCAATGTCACGAACCTTGGATCACTCGTGAGAGAATGTTTCTCACATCAAGGTCAAATATTTTTTTCCTTCACAAACCACGCATTTTAAAATGCATCAAAATTTATTTTATATTTGTATTGTCTTGCATAGTTTGCTTTGTAGGCCTGAAAAATATAGTACTTCACCAGCCTTCCTAGAGTTTTTCCTACACTTTTTGCCTTTATTGCCTTTATTGTCATATGTTTAGTTATTTACAGACTCTTGATTATATCATTTATTCTGTGAAGTCACTGCTTTTGTAAGCTTCCTTTAGAAGATTCTGAACCTCTTTTATTTAAATTGATTACTCTCCAGGCCATTTGTACTCATGTCGTTTTGGAACTCCCCACCACCTCTTCCTTGCTCTTCTGAGTAAGAAGTGGTGGAAGCAGTTGAGTCCCAGTTCATCCCCCATCACCACACTGGGGCAGCGTCCCCAGGCTTCCAGTAGCTCCCAGGTGGGGCCCTGGAATCCATGCATTTACCTAGTACCTTCCCCTTGAGTTGAAGTGGTGATTGGCATCTAAAAAATATAATATAGCAAAGGTGATGGATGTCACCCTCTTTGTTAGGTTACATTAAAGTTGTATATAAATTACCTCTCTCCTGGAATAGTTCTCATTTGTACCCAAAAGTATAAAATTTTTAAGAAATTGGTTATATAAAATTTATAATTATAATCATTATAATTATTAAGAAATTAGTTATACAGAAAAATATTACAATCTCCTCACAAAAAAAATAAATAGCCAACTATGGTCAGTGTTCAGCTTCGTTGCCTAGCCCCTGAGGCATCTTTAAAATAGAAACATGTCTAAACATAACTGCTCAATAGTAGGCCATTTGCTAGGTGTGGTTGGGCATGCAAAAGCTAAATGAAAGACAATACTCCTGTTCCAAGAAGTGTACAGTACCCAAATGCCACAAAGATCAAATGTTAGAATTACATTTATCAATCTAACTTTATCAACATAATTTGTATGTTAGATTATGACTTTATATCTATAATATCCCTTTGCCTTATGTATACTTCAAGTATCTTTTCAGGTTTACTCAGAAGACCACAGGATATGTGTTACCTGAAAGTAAATAAAGCTACAAAAACAGTTCTTCAGATTTTTCTACTTCTACACTCTGATGAAGTGTCAATGTCATGAGAAGGGCTGGCTAATATGTGTGACTAGAACCTTGTTGCCTTGTCAAAGACCATGCGCATACTCCCCAAAGCCAATTCTAGGGAGGCAAAACTTTAGTGTGGAGATGATTTCTTCCAGCAAAAATGTCTCATGTGTTTCTTAGAGTTAATGCTCCCCCTTTTCTATCAGTTTTCTATCTTGTTATTGTCCTACACTGCACCATTATAGGTGCAACCATACACTGGGGACGTATAATAACAAACAGCCTCACTGACAAATATATATTCGACTTATCCTACAGATACACAGAATTCCAATAATAACAGGGAAGTTATTATTGGAGGGAAGTACCATAAGTAGAGGTCAGATGGCCGTGTCATTAATTACCAAGAGGCTACAGATCCTATTGCATGATCTAAACTAACCTTTCATATTGTCAATCTCAAAGAATCTATCCAAAAAAAAAACCACATCTCTTCCATCTCTAATAATTTTCCAAATTGCCTACAGGGGAAAAATTAAAAGGGTCGTCTAATAACAAGAACCTCCCACTAGTCTTTGGTTTGCCATTTTTTGTTGTGTATGTTTTGTGATGATGTAATGAGGTGGGCTGGGTGGGCTGTTTTCTGGAATTGAGTAGTAGATAAGAGGACAGCTATTTCATTTTAGTTTATAGATTCCTAATTTATTCAAATTTCACAAATTTAAACATTTTAGATTACAATTATTTCAGTACCCTGTGTTTCTAGAAATGTCATGGTTGAGAGAAGCCCATCTCTGGCTACGAGAAGAAGCAGCAAATGGGAGAAAACCTCAAAAGAGAGGAGCATGTGATAAATGTGATAAAAAAGGAAAGGAGGAAGAAGAGAACAAAGAAGAAAAAGTGGATGTCAGGAACTGGAAGTAGAAGCATGCAGAAGCCATTTATCTCTGCTATTAAAGAAATAATTATTTATAATCATAAAAAATCATGTAACTCTTGCTCTGCTTAAATTTGTATTCCTTTGTTCACTGACTACATTGAAATTCTTGGATGTTACTCTGAGACTCTCAGAGTATCCAGTTTTCTCCCTGAATATTTAGCTTAGAGACTGAGTTTGCTTTCCTCCACTAAAGGATAAATACTTTAATTTGCAGGCTTTCATATAGACTGGGTTGTTTCTTCTAAAAGCCTTTATGTCAACTCCCTGCATCTTATTTTCTGCAAAGTATTAGAGAGCACCATATCTATAGCTAATCTCTATAGCTAATGTTGCTAGGAGGATTAATTTGAAAAGAACTCGCTAACATTTCTGAGGTTTCCTCAGCAAAGCCCAATATAAAGGGTATTTCATTGTATTTATTATTTCGTTGTATTACTTAAAGTTTGTAACCAGAGTAAATGAGATTTCCAGACTTGGGTACTTTGCACAGCCTTGTAAAGTACATATAAATGTGAAATTACTAGTGATCAAGGAAAGAGGGGAGGACTCTGATGTTTTTCAATTTCTGTTCTTCAGTTAAAACTCCATAAAAACCTGTCCCAAGTCAATAACAAAATGCTGAATTCAGATATTTTTCTACCTGTTATATAAATAAAAATATATTACATGGTATGTATTGTTTTGTATTAATTGTATGCTTAATTGTCTTTTTGGGCCTTAATAATAATTTTGTTTACCCTGGAATAAAACTGAAATAAATTTAGAGTTGATTTATATTCATAGCCTTTGCATTTGAAGCATGACAATATCTTGTTTTCATTTTATTGCTTCAAAGTTTCCAAGACAACTGGATTTATCCTCCAGAATAATTTCACACTTTTTTATTTAAATCAATGTGAAACATAACCAAGATTATATTAATATTTGTCTCTTTCGAACTGGTAAGCATCTAGCCTTTGTCAACAGAAATAAAATTCTATTTCATAATTCCTACAGTGAGAAATGCAGCTAGCTCTGGCAGGAACATCAAATTCAACTCTTGAACATTTTTAAACACTTCAGATTATCTATGGGCTTACTTTGAATTCATGAGGTAACAATATGCAAATAATTATCTCTTGGAATGTGATGGTTCAAAAATGCTAAAAACAGCTATTCCAACTTGATTATGACTTAGCAGTATCATTTAGGTATATATGTTCAATATGAATATTCAGTTTGATACACTGTTTTTAATATTGCCTTAAGTGGTATAATCATCTTTGGATGCCATATGTACCATTGCATAATCCATCCCAGTTACAAAGGAATGCTTTCCTAAATGTTTTACCAAAAATTATATGAGCTACTTTTTTACAGCCTTTACATCCAATTCTCTAATTAATCAACACTCTAAGAAGATTAAACCTTAAAACTAAGCTGTGAAACAAAAATATCAAGGAATACTATGGTAACATAACTTAGTGAATTATGAGTTCCCCTGATAATAGAGTCCACCGGTAATTATTTATTAAATGTCAACTACACAAAAGGCACTACTTTGTTGTAGGAAGGGGGCTATAAAATGTAATGACTACCACCATTTGTTGAGTACTGACTCCATGCCAGACACTGTACTGTACTATCTTCTTTTATATGTTAGTGTGGTTAGGCTTGAATGCCAGGTTAGAAAAATCTAGAGTTAATCCTGTAAACTGTTGGCAACCTTTAAAGGGTTTGTAGGAGAGAGGTCAGGAAAAACTGTATGAGTTTTGAATGGCAAGGAGACGGCAGGTGGTAAACAGGAATGACCTAAACCCGAGCAGCATCTATGGAATGTGAAGCCTGGGCCGAAATGGGGAGCACTGGGACAAATTATAGAGTCTGGTGATCACCTGGTCTTAGAGGCTGTGAGAAAGAGAAGTTAAAGCTAAAATTCCACTGTGGGGAATTTATTTCATAAATACATTTGTGCACATATGTAGTAGTAGGTTTGTATTAGTCAGAAAACAATAGGTGATGCCATGGTAATCATAAAATCTCAGCGGCTTACCATGTGGACAGTTTATCTGTCACTCATAGAAGTCAGATGCTGGTGTGGCAGCAGGGCAGCAGCGCTCCTTCCTCTTGTAATGATACCATCTGAAACGTGATTTCTAAGGGGTCTGGCAGGTGGAGAGAATGTTGGAGAGTTGCAGACAACAGTTTTGAGTCAGGCCTGAAACGGCTTATGCTAATTCTCTTCCTATCTCATTGATTAACTGAGACACGTGTTCCCATCCTACCTACACACAAGGTTGAAAATTTAGGGATACACCTGTATTCAGTGAATGTTAATGTCATTAGGTTTAGTTGTAAGAGGACATTATTAGAAATGCAAATACTCATCAGTAGGAAACTACCTAATAAGTTATGCTACATTCATACAGGGAAAGCTCTAAAAACAAGTGCTGATATGGGAAGATCTTGAGGATATATTATTAAGTGACAAAAAATTAAAATGCAGACAAGTATGTACGTTATCTTTTATATAAAAAAATGAAATATTTGATTGGATGATAAAGAATGTCTGAAAGGATACATAAGAAACCAGTGACAATGTTTACTCATTTGGGGAAGAGGTTGGATGAGGTAGACCATCCTTTGAGACAGCTTATTTCTATTTTTACCAATAACCCAACCCAAACAAATGGTTTCGATATTTCATCTTTCCAACAACCAGTCTTTATATTACATTTCAATATTAAGTATCAAACAATCGATATTTTACCATAACCTAATGAACAATGAATTCAAGCATAATTGAAAGTTAACGAACTCCAAGACAAGCCAAGGGTGGAATGCTAGTAGAGATGTGAATTTGTCTGAATACCTCCTGAGCATTTAATAGTATCACTACAGCTGATTGTATTCCGAGACTTCTTAATGGAAAGCAAACAAAACTAGATGCTGATAATTTTCCCTTGAATTGTTTCTTCCTAAAAACCAATTTAAATTTAGCTTGGGATTTTCTGTTAATGTTAAAAAAAAAAAAAAAAAGCCAAAGCAGCTGTTTGCTGTTTTGTATACTAGAATTTGGCTCACAGTGGATTTTAAATTTTGCCAGCTAAGGGGGTACAAAGAGAACCATAAGTCCCACCAGCATTAGTTTTCCATTCCATGGGAGTCTCATTGAGTCACTGGAAATGAAGAAACAGCTTCACTTATCCAGTCATCCTCTCTGAATCTCAGCTTTCTTATCTATACAATAGGGATTTGGTATCTACCTAATGGAGTCTTCGTGAAGAATCAATTATGACATAATGTATCTGTCAGAGATTTGTACACTAGTAAGTGCTAAATATGAATTTTTCCAGGGAAGCTTTCCTTTACACCTTAAATGAGACCTGGATCTCCTGTTCATTTGCTCCCACTGTGCCCTTGTACTTCTTCTTCCAATACTTAGTTGTTTGCTTTTTGTTTTCCCCGCTAGCGTGCAGAGCCTTTCACACTACTATGTTCTAAATGCCTACTACAAAGCCAGAGATGTAGTGCAATATTTCAGTTTTGAATTAAATTGATGATTGCAAACATTCTCCATCCCTCTCCTTGATTAATACTCTATTCACAAGGTCAGCATTAAATACTAGAACCCCTCAAAGCAAGAATGACATCCATGACATTCATATGCCAATGGTCTTAGAGGTGTAGGTTAGTATTTGTCTTGTAGATTGGCCATATCATATTTTACTGATCATACTTACGATGTTCAAGGAATGTGATTTTCACTGAGGTCAAATCCATTTTGGTCTATTCTTGTAATAATAAAATATTTGCAAGCATGTATTGAACACTTACTATGTATCAGACATTGTTTTTGGCAGTTTACATGTAATTCTTGCAACAACTCCATTGGGTAGATTCTGTTATTGTCCTCATTTTACAGAGAAGAAAATAGAGACAGGTAAAATATCTTAGGTAAAATATCTTGTCCAAGTTTTTGTAGCTACTATAGACAGAGCTAGGATTCTAATTTGGGCAGTTTGGGTTCAGGAGCCATGTTCTTCACCCTTTGGCTGGACTTCTCTGTAATGATAAACTTTTTTTAACATAGCATAAATATAGTTGAAAATATATAATAGAATTGCCTATTAAATTTACTTCAAAATGAACATTTTAAATAAAGTATGGATGCAAATAAAAAGACATTGGTACTCATGCATTTCTGATGGCATAAGGTGACATTAAATTTTTGGTAAATAACTTAATAATGTGTGAGATATGTGTACTCGCTAAGAAAATGGCCTAGAAATCAGATGGGATCGCCTTTGAATCATTGTAGTTAAGGAGAAATATACAAATATCTTTCACCATTGATCTCCATTCTGAGCATTTACTTTAAAGAAATAACACAAAACATGAAGAAAAACTTCTATAGCAAAGATGCATATGGTATCATTTATTTATATATAAACTTATCTTTTGGAAACATTCTTATTAGAAGATACATGTATATAAAACATATATAAAAGAGTATATAAAATATGTGTGTGCAGTTTAAAAAGTAATTATGAAGTATCACTCTAAATCCTGTCTGTCTGTCTACGGCTAAGCACTACTCTAACTTTTGTAATAGTTATGTTCTTGTTTTTCTTTATAGATTTTGCCATCCTTCATTCTTTGACAATATAGTACAGTTTACCTATTTTGAACTATATGGAAACAGAATCACACAAAATGTGACTTGCGTATTTCTCTTACCATTACATTGTGAGATTCAGCTATCTAGTTTGGTGTAGCAGTAGTTTCAATAATGTTTAATACGAGGAGCTACATATTTGGCTTTCTAGCTACCTTATTTTTGCTCTTAATTTGCCCAAACTGTTTTGTGTTTATTTTTTTCTTTCTTTTAGATGATTTTTTAAAATCATATAATTTATTTTTGTTTCCCTTTTTAAAAGTGGTCACCCTTGAAATTATAACGTTTACTGATCAAATTCTAAACTTGGTCAATTTTACTCTCCTACTTCTTATTAATGTATACACATCATTAATACATTATTGTCATCATATTTTTACTCTGTTCAATTTTTTTGGTTGTTTGTTTAGACAGAGTCTCACTTTGTCACCCAGGCTGGAGTGCAGAGGCGTGATCTTGGCTAACTGCAACCTCCACCTCCTGGGTTCAAGCAATTCTCCTGCCTCAGCCTCCCGAGTAGCTGTGATTACAGGCATACGTCAACACGCCCAGCTATTTTTAGTACAGACAGGGTTTCACTATGTTGGCCAGGCTGGTCTTGAACTCCTGACCTCAAGAGATCCACCCGCCTCAACCTCCCAAAGTGCTGGGATTATAGGCATGAGCCACTGCACCCGGCCTCAATTTTTTAACCACACAAAGCAATGTTATTCTTTTATAAAATATATGTTCATTTAGATTAATTCAGATACATGGCACTCTAGGATCACATTCCTCCTGTCTATGGGGCATTTTTTTTAGAACATTCTTTAGAGAAGTTCTGATGGTACCAAAGTCTTTCAGTTTTTTTTTTTTCCCTGAAAATATCTTTATGTAGCCTTCATTTTTAAAGACAAAAGTTATAGCATGAGAGTTATTTTCTCAATATATATTGAGATATACACTGCCCTCTCTGCATCCCTCCCCCTCAGCCACCCTACCACTCTGCTATTAAGATGGCTCTTTCTCATTTTCACCATGCTATGTCTGGGTGCAGACTTTTTTAAAAAATCTGTTTAGAATTCATGTTTCTCCTTGAATCTCTGTATTTGTGCATTTTATCAATTCCAGAAACTTCTTGCCTACTTACTTTTTCTTTTTTTTATTTTCTTGAGATGGAGTCTTGCTCTTTCACCCAGGCTGGAGTGCAATAGCGTGATCTCAGCTTACCTCTGCCTCCTGAGTTCAAGCGATTCTCCTGCCTCAGCCTCCTAAGTAGCTGGGATTACAGGCGCGCACCAGCACGCCCAGCTAATTTTTGTATTTTCAGTAGAGATGGGGTTTCACCCAGTTGGTCAGGCTGGTCTCAAACTCCTGACCTCGTGATCCATCCACTTCGGCCTCCCAAAGTGCTGAGATTACAGGCGTGAGTCACCGCACATAGCCCTTACCTTTTCAAATGTTGCCTCTGCCACATGCTGTTTGTCCTCTCCTTCTGTAATGCCTGTTGGATACTCACCAGTCCTCACCTAGCTCAATGTCCCCTCACCTCTCATATTTCCCATCTTTTTGCCTCTGTGAATTCTGGATAAATTTTCTGGACTAGTTGATTCATTGTTTCTTCAGCTTTGACTAATTTGCTGTTACACTTCTCAACTTGTTTTTAATTTCAATTTGTTTATTTTATTAAAGTTCTCTTTATTTGTTTTTTTCAAGTCAGCTTGGCAGTTTTTACAATTTCCTGTACTGTTTATTCAAGTTTGTCTTTAATTATTTTAAACAATAAGTATTTTATAATCCATATCCCACAATTCCAATATGAAGTCTTTGTGGGTTGATTTCAAAGCTTAAATTCATTTGGTTGCAAATGCTGTCAGGGCAGAAGGGGCTTTAGTGCAACACCAACCCTCTGGACTCCTGTCTTCACTTAGGTTTCTTTCTTCTTTTGCTTTTTTCCTTTGTAGAGACAGGGTCTCATTCTGTCACCCAGGCTGGAGTGCAGTGTTGTGATCTCGGCTCACTGCAGTCTTGACTTCCGAAGCTTAAACAATCCTCCCATCTCCAGCCTCTTGAGTAGCTGGGACTACAGATGCACACCACCACACCTTTCTAATTTTTGTATGTTTTCTAAAGGCGGGGTTTTGCCATGTTGCCCAGGCTAGAGGTTTCTGCCTGATAATGCTTAACTATCTTGTTAGTTGTCTGGTACTTTGAAGGAATTAATTTTTTAGTTAACTAGATTTAATCCTTCCACAGTGCATATGTACCTCAAAATATCATGTTGTACATGATAAAAGCATACAATGTTGTCAATTTCAAATAAATAAATAAAAGTTTTGTTTGTTTAAAAATATATTGTATCCAACGTTTTTAGTTGTAGTCGAAGGGATGGTTGGTCCAAGAAATGTAGTCCACTATTTGTCAGAAACAGAAGTCCTTGTTTTGAAAGGTTTAATAATTCAGCTGCCCAAGGGCAATGGGCTAAACTAATCTTTCACATATTTTCCCCTATTATGTTTATAGAAACATTACGAGGCATCAAACAATAAGAAGTCTAATAAAAGGTAGCCTGCTCTGAGTATTTTGACCTGGAAATTAGGAGTTTTGAGTGTTCTTTTAGGCCACTGACATTCTACTATGTGATGTTAAAACTTATTTACTTATTGCTTTTCCCATTTGTAATTTAAAATAAAAAAAATCCTTTACTTATAGCTCCACTTTTCCCATAAATCAAATCTCAGCTAAATGAAGAGTTTCCAGGAAGGACTTTGAAGCTACTTTATATATTCAAAGTACTGTACTAGGTTTATACGGGCTACATAGCTTTATAGTCAATTTTCATCGCAAAAATGAGAGACGTTACCAGCAAAAGTCCTTAACCATCTCTTCAGAGGAAGTTTTCATAAAAGATACTTTAAAAAAACAAATATATGGTGCAATTGTTTTTGTTTTTGTTTTTCCATAAGAAACATCATGTACCAGACAGCACAACACAATTTTATTTTATTTTTCCTGCACGGGCACTGACTGAGAACTCTTCTACTGAATTGTGACAAATTCATTCAAGCCCAAGCCTCAGTCTTTTACATGTTTTGCAAGTGTCTGTGATTTATATGCATACGTCAAAGAGAAAGCACACTTCACAGAAATTAGGGACAGAAAAATTTCACTAAGCCCTTCTGCCTAAGAGGTACAACTAGGCCTCTTTCCTGATACAGATGAGATGAGAGACTTGGTGAAAACAAGCTTTCTTGTGAGTCATCCTTAACACCATTGGGAAAATAGACATCGCATTCCAGTGGACTGGGCAGCTAACAACCCTCACCCCCGCAAAATGGAAAATCTGTAAAGTTCTTTTGATTCCCAAAACCAGAGATACTCCTCTTCTCATTCCACTCTTTTATTTTGTGACTGTGCAACATCTTTTCTGAGAATAGCTTGAGGGTTTGGGACCCAAAGGTCCTAAATTTAAGGGGGTGGAAAAGGTTTAATAGTAAATGTCACGTGCATGAATGTCCTTTATCCTGTGTTTATTCATAAAATAATAATAGTTATTATTTATTGAATACTTCCTATGCAGTATGCATTATCTCACTTCTATCATTACAGTGTCTTTCCTGTTAAGTACCTTGATTCTTAACTAATGAATGAAAAAACTTAAAGATAAGGAAAACAGGAAAAAGACCTCAAGGAGGATAAATGGCTAGCAAGAGTAAAGGGAAATTTGAACTAAGACTGATATGACTACAAAGCCCTTGCTTTCAAGTATTATACACTCTGCCTCTCTTTAAACTTCTTGAGGGAGAAATTTTTTAAAAATCAGAAAAAGGAAATGGGAATTATACTGACTAATAAAATTATCACTTCATTCTAAATTATAAACTTCTATCTGAGACAATGCTATGTGCTCACCAAATTGTTTTATTGTTTTCCTGGACCCACAGATGATGAATTTTCTTAGCCTTGTTTGCAGTTATTTTGGCACTATTCATTGTGTTCTGGCCAATGGAATGCCAGTAGAGATGACGCGGGCCATGTCCAGGCCTCCTCATGAAACCACTTGTGCAATTCTCCATGCTCTCTCTCTATTTTTTGGCAATCTTAGAAGTCAATTGATGAAAGTGGTAGTGACAAAAATGGAAGGAGCAGAAGTTTCTGCATGGCTATGTGGTCAACAGCGCTATCGCCAACTCAGTTGAACATTGACACGAGAGCTATAAGTCTTTATGGCACTGTCGCTGATGTTTGTTGTGTTACCACAGTTAGCTTGCATCGCCTCACATACTGCTTTTTAACCATGAGAAAGAACATTCATAAAAGCCACTAATGTCATGCTGACATTTCCAGTTTCTTCTCTACTTTTAAGGATTCAAGCTTATTCCTAGATTGTGTAAGTTGTAATAACTACTGGTCTAGTTTAGGAGAAAAGGCTTTTGTCAGTCTGTGGAAATTAACAATGTTTTCATGACGAACACATGAAGCATAATTTATTTTGATGCAAAAATCAATTATACATGAACTCTTTCTTCATAATGCTTTATTTTTATAACAGTGGATTCTGTCTAAGGACAGATTGGACTGTGGGAATCTAAGCGATACTGTTATTTAAAGCAACTTAGGTCTGAAAGGTTTCCTTGTACTTTTGCTACAATTCTTTTAACCAGTTGATATACAGCGCTTTGGCAACATATAACAATAATTGAAAAACAAATATGATTGTGACAAGATGACTGTAATGGATTCATCAGATCACCTGCAGAGGGAGTGCTCACCAAGTGTTATGTTTAAAAGCTCTTAAAAAGGGAGTGTGTGGACAGCATCAGAGGTAGTGCAAGAACAAGGAGGAAACCAGAAAGCAAAATTGTCAAGAAACAGGAGAAAGAGAAGATGATATTAGTAGTACTATAAAGAATAGAGTAGAGCTCATACTGGTATCTAAGGTTTTGGAAGTAATCATCAAAATTAATGGTGACCAGGAAGGCAGAAAGGACTACTGTTCTTCATCCACTTGTACCCTGAAAACTGGGTACCTTATAAGAATGAGTATTTTTTAAGACCCACCCCTCAGCCTTAATACAGGATTTGCAATAAATGCATTTGCAATATTCATTTCCTTATTGATTAAAGCCTCTGTTCGTGTTAAGAATGTGTTAAACAATCCAGTACTGTAGGTGATATCCCCAAGTATTTTAGATGGACAGCAAAGGTAAATAAAACAAAATAAACCACACACTCCAGTGTAAAACAAAATAAACCATTCACACTCCAGTGAAAAAAAGAGTTGGTGATAGGTTTACACAATTCTTACTGTGTAAAATAAACTATCATATGATCTGTGTTGTAACATCAGTTGCAGTATTCTGGCTCAGCCCAATTTATGAAGCACAATGTGTATTCAATACCCAGAATTACTGTGGACTCAAAACACTCTCAGTAAAGGAGTAGCTTAAAGAGCAGATTTTAATTTTCTATTTGGGCTCCTACTGTGAATTCATTTTCAGAACTCTGTGACACTTTCTTAGTTATAGCTTCATATTTTCACTTTTTAGTATGCATAGTATATATAAGGAAAATTTAGGGTTGGTGTTCAAAAAATGAAGGAATCATGAACAATTAATTAGTATCTTAATTGTGTCTTTCATGAGGTACACACATCTCTTAGTCTAAACAAATATCAGAACCTTCTTAAGACAGATCATCATATAAAAACAGGGACTGAAAATGCCGGGAATGCTTTTCCCTCTGTATCCTCTTCACTACCCTGCTAGTGTTCCTTCTTCTATATGTCAGCTTTACCCTTCCTGAGAAGCTATCTCTGGCCTCTTCAGAGGGCTCCTTTTTAATCTCATAGCCCTTTGTAGACACTTTCTTTCAGAGTGTCTCAAATTGCATTATATGCTTGTTTCTCTCCTCCTCCACTAAATGGTGGACTCCTACAGGATAGGAGCCATGATGGCACTAAAAAATATTTATTTATTCATTTATTTATGTGAGAAAGAGTCTCACTCTGTCACCCAGGCTGGAGTGCAGTGGTGTGATCTTGGCTCACTGCAACCTCTGCCTCCTGAGTTCAAGCGATTATCCTGCCTCAGCCTCACGAGCAGCTGGGACTACCACCACATCTGACTAATTTTTGTATTTTTTAGTAGAGATGGGGTTTCACTGGGTTGGCCAGGCTAGTCTCAAACCTCTTACCTCAGGTTATCCACCCATCTCAGCCTCCCAAAGTATTGGGATTACAGGTGTGAGCCACTGTGCCTGACCTATGATAGCATTTTGACACTCATTAAAAGTTTGTTCCATGAACATAAGACATTGGACTATTTTTGTTTGTTTGTTTTTTGGTTCTACAAAAATCCAAGGGGCTTGCCTATGCTTGAATTTTGGTCTCATCGATAAACCCAAAACCTTTGTTCAGCAGGTCTGGCCCACTACGTTTGGCTGTACTTATGTCTACTGATGCTACTAACCTGTTTGTCAATATATCAACTGCTAGAAATATTTTGTTCCTTGCCTGTCAAGGCAAGTCTGATTTCTTCAACTATGGTAGATCCTCAACAGCTCAGTTAATACATGTTTGAAAATTCTGCTGTGTTTACCTATTGGGGGGACACTAAAACAAATATGGCATCTTTCCCACACTCAAGGAGCTTATAAATGGCTTGGGAAGGCAGGAAATTTAAATGTAAAAATATAAGCCTCAGTTAAGAGAGTAAGATTATGACCAATAATTTTAGGTTTGTCTAGCGCTTTATAATTTCAAAAGAGCATTCATATGTATATTGTCATTCAGTATTCACCATCCCTTGATATATTAGATCTACCCAAAGTAGGCATATTTCATAAAGTAAACATGTTATTTATCGGCTAAATAAGTTAGGTGTCATTCCTATCTTACAAAAGAAGAAACAGAGGTGCATTAAGATTAACTAGACCGTATAGCTCACTGGTGAAGTAAAGCCAAGACTGGAAGTAAACACTGTTGGCTCAAATCTAGTTCTCTTTTCACTTTGTCAATTTCCTGCTTATTTTAGGGCTTCAATGCTAATTTGTTTGTCTCTCCAACACGTCTTCTTAGGCTCCTATGTCCACTCTAACAGGAAAACCCTCCTCACCAAATTCTTTACTGATAGTTATCCAAACACTTGAATATCACAATTGCTTTATCACCAAAAGTGCAGACCAGAATTGGAAACTAAGTTTCTTTTTCTCAAATGATACCTCACCCTTTCCCTTTCTTGTTGAAATTATTGGCTTCCATTAGCACACAGTAAAAAAATACAGACTAGACAGCAAATTCAGACATTGCTTTTTTGTATGTTTAAGGATTTTTCCCTAATATTTTGATTATAGTTGTGTGTGTGTACTTTTTTTCTAAATAACAGATATTAGTCTGAGTATCAAGACTATAGAATTCTCATTCTGAATTACTGACTTTCCCTCTACCCTGTCTACTACAATAACATCAGCAGCATCATTGTCATCATCACCATCACCATCACCAACTTCCTCCTCCTCCTCCTCCTCCTCCTCCTCCCCCCCCTTTCTGCCAACATAGTTAACATTCATTAAGCACATAACATGTATCAAACACATGGTTGATTCCTTCATTTAATCTTCATAATAGCCCTATCGGGTTAGTATTTCTGTTTTATTTTATGGTTGAGAAAACTGAACTCTGGAGAGATTAAACAGCTTTCTTAGCGTCAGACAGAAAGCAAGTTATTTATCAGGTAAAACTGCAAAGACCTACATAGACCAGCTTCCCCCGTAGAAGATGCATAGTACATTAAAGAAGACTGTAAGTTCTTCAAGGGCAGAACCTTGCAGACTCTCTTACCACATGCCCTCAAAACCCCCTGTACTTTTCCTGCATGGAAAAGTATTATTATACACTTTTCACAACTTATTATACTTATTTTTGTAACCATTTGTTTAATGTCTTCCCTCCACCACCAACCCCTGGACTGTTTCTTCAATGCGGACAAGGGCTGTTTCTATATTGCTTACTTCTGTTTGCCCAGGGGTTAGCAGAGTGCCTAACGTGGTAGGCACTGTATAAATATCCATTAAATAAATAACTCTCCTTCGGCCCTATTGTCAAAGCAGCTTCACTGAGGATTTCTTTAGTACATTTCATAATATTTTAGTACTCAATGTAAATATCTATGGAGCTCACTTCTGGCAGAAGACAAAAGTACACTGGACCCAGCAAGAGGGTTATTCTGGGTGGTGACCCTAAATAACTTTACTACACTCTAGCTACAGATACACTTTTGAAGAGAACTGAGTCATATTTTTAGCAGTGATGTCATCTCGGCTCACTGAAAGCTCCGCCTCCTGGCTTCATGCCATTCTCTTGCCTCAGCCTCCCAAGTAGCTGGGACTACAGGCGCCTGTCACCACACCTGGCTAATTGTATTTTTAGTAGAGAGAGGGTTTCACGTCACTTTTCAGCATATTTTATTTGCACGTTTGACATGTTTGAAGCAGATGAACTTTCATAAAGTATAGAAACTGATATGAATTTCAAGAACATAAATTGTACTTTTCTAAGGAGTGACCTATACATTTTGAGAATTACGTTTTTAATGTCAAAAATGAAATGTAGCCTTGTTTCTTCTCAGTTCATTGGTGTTTTCAGATAAGCCATGCCTCTCTCTAATCCAATGGCTTAATCAAAAATTAAATACCTGAAAATGTTTTCCATCAAAAGAAATTTTGAAACTGTGGGAAAGAAGGAATAATGAAATAAAAGCTTTATGTAGGCAGAAGAACTAAGAGGCATTATGTTAGCCTAACCAGTAGGCTAGTATTTTAAGAGGAATAAAATTTATCTATATTATTTATCCCTCTCAATCCTCTATCACAGTGAGGGCAGTTATTGTTAAAGAACAAGTTCAAGGTCATTGAATGATTAAGGTTTGGAGTCAAGATTTGTCTCTGGGTTTGATGGGAAATTTAAGGCTGAGAGATATTAAGTGGCAACATAGATTATATTGCTGATAAATAACAGAGATAAATTCAAATTTTGCTCTTTGTGGTACAAATCCAGGGCTTTTTCCACTCCTGGCACTGCCTTTCCATTCACATCATTTCATGATTAGTCCTTCATGTCAAAAAAAAAAAAAATGTAAAAAGGTTGGCAATAAAAAAGAAAATTAACTCTGCCAGGTGCGGGGCTCACGCCTGTAATCCCAGCACTTTGGGAGGCCGAGGCGGACGGATCACGAGCTCAGGAGATAAAGACCACCCCGGCTCACACGGTGAAACCCTGTCTCTACTAAAAATACAAGAAATTAGCCCAGTGTGGTGGCGGGCGCCTGTAGTCCCAGCTACTCGGGAGGCTGAGGCAGGAGAATGGCGTGAAGCCGGGAGGCGGAGCTTGCAGTGAGCCAAGGTCGTGCCACTGCGCTCCAGCCTGGGCGACAGAGCAAAACTCCGTCTCAAAATAAATAAACAAATAAATAACTCAGAATTCATTATGTGTCTTACATGTTGTATTAATAGCATAAGCTTTATATAACAGAAAAGGAAGAATTCCATTCTGCCACTCCAATTCTCTCTCTCTGTCTCTGGCTAGAGTATGCAGTGGTATAAAGTGTTCTCAGACTGGTTTTTGTTTTTTGTTTTTTTTTTTAATATCGGATATTTTACCATTCTCAAGTTCATTTCTAGAAGATATCCTCTATCAGTAGGAACAGATGGTTCAGTTGATTGCTAATAGAACATGGAGATAATTGTTAGTAGGTTAACATTTAAAATACAGTCCATTTGGGAGTCACTCAAAAACTGCTGTGGTAGTGACAAAGCTATTCATGGCATGTAGGCAAGATATCATGTGGTTATCAGTCTGTATTTCAGAGCACCAAATTCATACCCTGCCGCAAAGATTTGTACCAAAGACCAAATAAAACGAAGTATTGACAATGCTGTGAAGTCTTTAAACTGTCCCCAGTTTCCCTGACAGCCAATTAATTGCCATTACTGTTTATTTTATCTCCATGTCTTTTGTATGCTTTACATTCCCACTGCCACCACCCTCATTCAAGCCATGATTGGCTCCAGCCAAATCTTTTGTGCTAGACTACCAACTGTTCTCATTCCCTCAAACCTCTATTATTTTATATCACTGTTATATGTTCCTTCCTGATTAACCTCCCTAAAAAAACAGCTATAAGCATGCACTTGTGGGCTCAAAATCCTTCAATGATGCCTACTAGCTTACCCAATAAAATTCACATAGTTAAATGTCCAAACTCTTCAACTCTAACTTCTACTCTTCAATCTATTTCTCACTCATTTGATTCAGGTGTCTGTCCCATACTTTAGCCAGAATTATTGACTTGCTGTTCCCCATACATCACCTTTGCTTTCACATCTCCCTGACCTCCTAAATATTGGTCTTCTGTTGAAAATAATCTCGATAACTCACAGTTCCTATTCCTGCATACTGGAATCCTACCTTCTTTTCAAAGCCAAGTCCAAGCCACCTCTTCCATTAATCCTTTCCCAACATTTTTAACAGAAGATAATCCCTCTTCTGCATTTTTATCTAATATTTTTATATCACTCTTATCCTTTCTTTTTTCACTCCATCTACTTTTGCCATACTCCAATCCAGTCTCCAAATTTCAAATTGTATTATTGCTTTACCGTGTTTATAAGCCTTATTGACTTCCCATTGCTCTGAGGAAGAGCAAAAACCTTGATGTCTATCCTTGCTGGCCTATAGCATTCCACATGATATATCTTTGTATGCCGCTCTCATCTCACATTCTCCTTGCTGCTCTCATCTTCTCATGCATTCATCTTTTCATAAGACATGTCCTTTTTTGCCTTAGGGCCTTTATACATGCTGTTTCCTCTGTCTAGACACCTCCTTCCCATCTCCACCTTTTCCTACCTAGTTCATTTCTACTCAGCCTTCAAAACTCGACTCAAATACTACCTCTTTGAGAAAGCATTCCTCAATCCCTAGACAAAGTTAGCACCCTCACCTACCTTTTCATTGTAGTACGTGCCACAGTCATATGTTTGTTTTCTCAACTAGTATGGAAGGATGGAAACTCTGTTTGTCTTATTTCCTATTGGACCCACGTTGCCTAACACAGTGCCTACACCTATAGTAGCTATTAGGTAAATACATGTCCAGTAATTTAAATATAAGTAGAATATATACCAGATATCTATGTACAGGATGATTGAAAGTTTTGTATTTGTCTTATTTCCTATCTTTCTCACCATGCTGTAAACTCCCTGATTTACTTTTGTACCTGAAACAACTCAACCCGCTATAATTAGTATGTGCAAAGGAAATATGTGTTGAACAACAGAAAAATGAAGGAAGGAAAGAATGTAGAAATAAACAGACTAGTAAAACGCAAGGTAGTAGTCTAACTTTTCATATAATTTCCAAATCCTCATGCCTTTTAGGATATTTTAACATTTCTAGATATGAAAAATAACCTAATGTCACTTACTTTTTATAGACCAATAGCCTAGTGTTTATTGACTGTTGATGTTTATTGAGGGACAAAGGAAGGAAGGAAACAAACACTATTATATTAGGGAAAAGGGACAATGTTGATATGTAACACTCAGGTTCAAAGGAAATGAATATCCTCTTTATTCTTGTATTAAGGAAGAGGGGGGAGAATAATTCACAAATAGGGACAGGCAAAGGACAAAATGAATGAAAACAGTCCTTGCAGGAAAAAAGAAATAATTATTTCATTATCTTTCAGTTACAAAAAGAGATGAAAATATTTATCTGTTTTATGTTAGCAATTTTCAATTTAGTAATACAAGGACTGCCTTGCAGCTGTAGTATTCTTTCCACAGCCAACCTTAGTATCTTCATCTTTATTTCCTTTCCTCAATGTCAATGAGCCCCTGGAAGACCAAGCACCATACATTCACATACTCTTTACTTCCTATTATCTCTGCCTGACATGCTCTATGTGTGACCTTGGGCAAGTCACTTCTGTCTTCCGTACCATGAAGGAGACACAGTCTGGTCTCTACAATTCCTTTCATATAGAATATTGTATGATTGGAAGTCTTGCCTTCCTATAAGTTTTGGTCCATGACTGCTGGTGCTTTGATTTCATACATTCCATATTTAATATCTAACCTATTGAAAGCCAGAAATGTTCAAAGTGCAAGGCATTAAAGGATAAAACAATGATCTTAAAATACAAAATCTTTGCCCCTCAGAGCTACATTCTAGTGGAAAGAGACAGACAATAAACAAGATGAATGAAATATGTGAAATAATAGAGACTAGAAAGTACTAAGGGAAAAAAAAAGCTAAAGAAGGGGACTAGGAATGTGGTGGGACTGTTACTGAACAAGTACACAGGAAGGCCTCACTAAGAAGGTGATATATAAAAACTCAATTCACAATTTTCTAGTTGTCTGCCCTTGTCTCCCGTGAATTGCTTGTAACTTAGTTCAGTTACATATTTCAGGATCCCTTGCTTCTTTGCCTTAAATCTAACTGTCCCTGCTCATCTCTATCGCCATAACCTTGGTTCCATCTCTGCCATCTCTTGCCAAGACCATGAGCAATAGCCCCCTTCTTGGTCACACTTTTGTTATTCACTCTATACTCTCATCTTCCCTTCTTTTCTGCCAAGAGTCATTGTCTTTACAAGCAACTCTAGTGCTACCTGAATTCTGAAAATTCCCCATTTATTTTGTCCATTGATCTCTGAAAACTCCCCCTACTGCCCTAGCTGTCACCACATCTAACCCCTGATTACCTGAATAAGCCCATTCCTTAACTCCATACCTACCCACAAACACAGGTCTCTCTTCTCTGTCTGTCCTTGCCCTGCCTGTCTACCTAGCAAACTACTACCTGACCTTTTTTTGTTATTGTTTTTCTTGTTTTTGTTTGTTTGTTTGTTTGAGACAGGGTCTCCCTCTGTTGGCCAGGCTGGAGTGCAGCAGCATAAACAGGGCTCACTGCAGCCTTGACCTCCTGGGCTCAAATGGTCCTCCTGCCTCAGCCTGCCAAGTAGCTGCAAGTACAGGTGTACACCACCATACGATGTTAATTTTAGTATTTTGTGTATTTTATTTCACTTTGTTTGTAGATATGGGGTTTCACCATATTGGCCAGGCTGGTTTTGAACTCTTGGGCTAAAGGAATCCACTCACCTTGGCTTCCCAAAGTGCTGGAATTACAGGCATGAGCCACCACATCCAACCTACCTTCCTTTTAATGCTCTATTCAAAGAATTCCTCTTGGCCTGCCTTTTTCAATTCTGTAGGGAGCAGAATTCTTCCTTCTCCATTCTCTCTGTATTTTTCACATACCTCTCTGCCACATTTATTCCATTGTATTGTGATTATCAATTTCCCTGTTTTTCAATATCCTTCCAGAGTACATTCCTTATTCATTCATATTTAGAACTTGGTAAACCCTCAATGAAATTGACAAGGACAGAGAGAAAGAGAAGAGGTGGAAGGTGAGAGAGGGAAAAGGAGACTGTCAGTTTTCAAAGATGGGCAGCTCACAGGAGAAATCATTGCTTCCTAAAATCTGTGAATTAGAAGAAACCTTAAAGTGGCCCAAATTCTAAAACTTCAGGCCTCACCATTAACCTATTATTCAGGCCCTGACCTTTTGTCCCAGTTATCGTAACTGGGCTTCTGCACCTCAGTCCCCACCTGGTGCCCCAGTTCTGATAACTCGCCTTCTGTCTTGCTCTTCTCTGCCTGAATCTCTCTTTTGGAGACATGCCTAATATGTCAGGCTCCCCAAACCTGGAAGTCTATCTCGCTTTTGTTTCCCCCACCCCTCCCATTTCTCCCTTTTTAATCTCTGCCCTGCCTATGAACCCAGGCAGGTGGCCAGGGCCCTGCTAATCCCTGACAGACTTCCATGATTCTGACTTCTGAGCATTACATGCTCCTGGGTTCTTTTGTTGCCTTTCACGGCCTTCCTACTGTGGCTACTATCTCTCCCATCCTCCATGCCATCTGACTGTTTGGATGACCACCTGCTCTCTAAGGCCATACCTTTTGGATTTCATTATTTGCCTGTTCCCCTGGCCTGTTTCCCAAAAACCTCTGGACCTAGGGCAGGTTATGTTGTTGTTACTGTTTCTTTCTATTTTTAGATCCTGGACCTACCTTCCTTCCTACCCTGCTCTGATAGTACTGGTGACACTTTAATGATAAAAAGAGGGTCTTGACAAATCACTGGATTTGTCCAGTTGACTTTAACATATCTTATAGCATTTGGATACAGGCGATATTTATTTGCAGTGCTAGTCTAACACTCTGATTTCACAGATAAGGCACTGAAACTCAAAAGGTAAAGTGACTTTTTCAAGGCTGCACAGATAGCCTGTGGTAGAATGACATCTAGAGCCCAGGCTTCCTGTGTCACAGTCAAGAACTGTCCTTTCCCCATATTCTATCATCACTGTAGACCTACTTTTTACAAATTACAGCGTATTGCAAAACAAGGATCATAGAATCACTTGTAGCTATCCTGAAGAAATGAGGGTATTAACCTATAGCCAGCACCTATACAAATTAAACAGATCCTACTAGATTATCCTTTTTCAAGGACATAGATGTATGTGAAGAACTAGGAGGAGACAACAGCTTTAATTTATCCCAGATAGAACAATATTTTAAAATTTTTATTCAGGGTGCCAATGAGCTCGGAAAAGATGACCTGGAGATTCACAGAAATTAACCAATTAAAAGAAGGAAATAAATCAGACATTAGTTATTAATGAATCAACCAACGGGGGCAGAAGTGGTATTCCAAAGGAGACATACCTGAAACCAATGTCTTTATAAAAAATAATGTAATCTGTGGCCAAGAAGAAGAAATGAAATATATGCCCAATATGTTTGTCTAGTGAAATGACAACTTGCACATATTATATATATATATTATTATACTTTAAGTTCTAGGGTACATGTGCACAACGTGCAGGTTTGTTACATATGTATACATGTGACATGTTGGTGTGCTGCACCCATTAACTTATCATTGCACATGTTATTTAAGACAATTAACCAGCCCCTTGCTTGGGACTCAGGGTTGCATTAAACAAGGTCTTCATCTTGATGAGCTTAAAGTCAATCGGGGGTTATAGCTGTGTGCACAAATAATTATAATTCAAGGTAGAAATGATATAGATAAAAATGCAATGAAATTATTGCAGAAGTGACTTCTTCCTACCAAGTTGGACTAGCAAGAGCTTCATGGAAGCAAGCACATCTGTGATTGCACAGGTAGCCCTGACCTAATGAGCCACGATAAAATCTTGAGGGTCACCCTGTAGGCCACTGCTCTTTCACCACTTATATCCAGGCAGTCACCATTTCAATTTCAAGACCTAAAACATTTTACAACTCAGCATTTTCCCTTGTGCTGCTGTCTTAGTTCAGGGCCGCCTCTTTCTTTGTAGATGTCTACAGCAAGGCCTTTGCTCATCTTGCGTCTACAGTCTTACCCTCCTTCCATTCATCCTCCACACTGCTGACAGAACGATCCTGCTGCTAATCTGATCACGTCACTCTAAAGTTTAAAATCCTCCGATGACTCACCATTTACAAAGGCCTTCAATGATCTGGCCGCTGTTTACTGCTCAAGTCTCATCTCCTGCTCTTCCTTTCCTTGCACATTATGTTCTAGCAATATTGAATTCCTTGCACTTCCCCCCCAAGAAAGCGCTGCTCTTTTATATCACCATGATTCTGCTCTGAGTGCTTCTCTATTCTGCTCTGCAAACAAGAGTACTAGGCAGAGTGCATGATTAACAGACCAGCCATTTAGCAATTAGGATGAATCACATGCACTTCAGGACTTAGAAGGGCCCTTTATACCAGAGGTTCTCTCTCCTCCACAGGATCTCCTACCAACAGCATGCAACCCTAATCAGCAGCAAGAGTGGAATCCTAAACTTTTGTGTGGCTCTTTGTTTGAAGGCTTTTGTCAAGTAGGAGTGGTATTGTCAGCAGGGAAATGATGAAAGCCAGTTATAGGGAAGGTAATATAATAGAAAAGAAAATTAACATTCCTTAAATACATACAACATGTTGCACACATTAAATACAATACTTTCTACATGTACCACACTTAATCCTTACAATAAGTTAAGAATCTTTGTTCCATTTTAAAGATAAAGACAATAAGCTTTATGTAAACTGATTGCTTCTCCATTACTTAGTGAGTACGGAAGAAAGGATCCCATTCTTTCTTCTTACCACCTTATCAGTGCTAGCATTGTAACCATGTCTCCAAATTGCTTTCTGAATCATTCCAGATCAATATGTTTAACTTAGTTTTAGTGCAATTATCTATTTTTTTCTGATTATCTGAAAATGGTTCATTTGTATGTTATAAATGTAGCACAATTCCTCCCTCCCTTCACCAGAAAGGCCAGAGAGGCAAAGACAGAGCACAGACCATACAAGCAGCTTCTAATCTCTCCTTTCTTGATATGGAGATTAGAATTGTGACTTTTAGAACTCATATTGACTCATATTGGCTATTCAATGCCAATCATTCATATCACTCATATTGGCTATTCAATGTAATGTCATCCTTTTAGAGAAAAAATAAATAGAAATATCATACAGTACATGAACGACAAAGCTAGGACTGGAAGGTAACTCCTAGGCAAGAAGAGCTAATTATTGACTGAACCCTGATGGCTGAGCATTCTCATATGTTGCTTCTGGTAATCTTAACAACAAACATGTGAAGTGGGTATTGTTATCTCTACATTACAATGGAGAAAGTGAGGCTCAGAGAGGTTAAATGACTCATGCCAAGTGGCTCAGAGTGATTAAATGACACTCCAAGTCACGTATCTGGTTAGGCATGATAGATCAAGGATTAAAACTCAGGACTCACACTGTCAAGCTGATGGCTTCAACCCCACTCCCCATGAGCATTTCAATCTTCATTTTCAAATATCCACAGATATATGAAATATAGTACAATTCCTTCCAGGACCAATAGAGGGGCTGGTATGAGAAGTGAAGGCCTTGTGACTGGAAAGTCATCAGTCAATTCAGACAGCTTCTTTGATGGCTTATTCCAAAAAAAGAAAAAGTATATAGAAAACACCTATCAATGACTCTACTATATAAACAATCATTTTTTGAAAACCACATAAACTTTTTTTTTTTTTTTTTTGTTTTGAGATGAAGTTTCACTTTTGTCGCCCAGCTGGAATGCAATGGTGTGATCTTAGCTCACTGCAACCTCTGCCTCCCAGGTTCAAGCGATTCTTCTACTTCAGCCTCCCAAGTAGCTGGAATTATAGGTGCCTGCCACCATGCCCAGCTAATTTTTGTATTTTTAGTAGAGATGGGCTTTCACCATGTTGGCCAGCCTGGTCTTGATCTGCTGATCTCAGGTGATCCACCTGCTTCAGCCTCCCAAACTGCTGGAATTACAGGCATGAGCCACCGCACCCAGCCAAGTTAAAAAATTTTTAAGAGCTTATGGATCTTATGTTAATATTCTTAGAATATTGTTACTTATTGTCTTTTATGTAGAATATCATTTTCCTGTTCGTTGTGCTTTAAAAACAGTGACTGCTAATTTCTAAAAATAAAATCAAATAAAAACCACATACCCTGCTCCATACATCTAAACAAACCAGAGCTATGCAGTGAAAAGGCAGAACACAGCTTTTCAGTAAACAGAGGTAGAATTTCACCATGTGGAAAAACATACACCCTGCTAAAGACTGCAGAATTTTACTTCTTTCATTTAGAAGACTCCAAGGGCAAGAAAAATACATGAAATGCTGATTCTAAAAATCCTTGACAAAACAGCAGTTTAGAAATTAATATTTACCACATTTTCAGTGTTCCTGACACAACAGCTCCTTATATGCTGATGTTTATGAATACAAATTTGCTGGCACTGTGGACATATATTATCTTTTCAGAAAATAACGACGTAGGCAGGTGCCTTCCTATTTGTGATTACTAGAGCTAGAAAACTACCACAAATGGGCAGCAACATTTATGACAAGTAAAATTGAAATCAGTGGACCACATAAATCTTAGTTGTACACTGATTTAATTAACTATAATGAGAAAATAGGCAATGACTCTGTTACTATTTAAGACAATTTAGAAGACATCTGTGGTACATTTTTTTTTTTGCCTCAATTCACACTTGGATTAACGTAGGAGAAATAAATAAGAGGTGGATGGTAGTAAGCTAGGGTTCAATCGTTAATAAAATGAAACACGTTTTCATTTTGTAAGGTGCAGAGAACATAAGATCATGTCCAGTAGTCCTAAACAAAGTGACTATAGTATCATAGTATTACACAACACATAGTATTGCATTTCAAGTATCATTATCATGCCACAGTTATTGCTTACTATTTCCTTTACTTAAGCTTACAAATCCTAGAAAATAAAAATGAACAAACCGTAGACTGACTTTATTTCTTGCTATAGATTTTGGGGACATTTTAGATTTATTTTCTAGCTGAGTTATTCTTTTGTTCAAGATACCCTGATTGTGCCAAATACTATGTACTTGATTTTACAGTCTGACAGAGGAGTGCAAGTTCTACACTATTGACATATAGATGGAAATGCCATAATGGAGGAGTGTGCAAACCCAAGCTAAATGTTTGTTCACTTACTCAGAACAACCTGAAGAAGCAATTAATATTAATCTCCATTTTAGATGAAGCAACCTAGGCTTGGTAAGGTTAAGAGATTTGCCCAAAGTAACACAACTACTAAGTGACAGAGTTAGGGTACAAAAAGATAGATCCAACCAATACGGACATAAGACAAACAGTATTGTAAACTGCCACATGCCCTAGGTGAGGGAGCTGAGCACCAGCCACCCTTCCTTACTGGCTGTTCCCAGTTTGCTCTGATGCCAAGCTAAGCACCTGCCTTAAGTCTCCATGGTTTTGAGCTTTAAGTTTTCCTCATTCTGCTACATTCCAGTTCCCAGAATAGAGTTTTGCCTTGGCTGACTCTAGTGGCCTCTGTTCTAAGGACTGCAGGCCCAGCATCTGGGATTTACCGGAAACCTCCAAGGTAACTTCCTGGAATTTATCCTTCTCTAAGATTCCTCCAGTTATTATCTGAAAACCCAATGGAAAATCCTTTTATTCATCTTGGTAACAATGACACCTATTATTATCTGAAATATAATATATTTCTTAGTATGCATGCCTTCTGGTACAGACAATTTGAAAGCTAGAAATAAGTGTTTCAATCCTACTGACACATTGCCTGACACCGAATAATGATGAATGAATGACCTAGTTAGGCTCATAGACTCAGAAGTCACTGTCTCATTCACTGGATCTATTTCTTGCTGTCAGATGTCTCAGCCTGGATCCATTCTTACATCCAGAGCCCACCTAGGTCTCTTCCAGTCCTCTATCTCTCCTTATCTGTATGTCTCATGATAAAACCATCATGTCTCCACCTGAATCTGCTGATATGAAAGAACAGCAGAAAGCATGGAGTAAAATGAACTACTAGTTTAGAAGTGGTATTTCAATTGGGTTTTAAGAAATAATTAATGATCTTCCCAAGGAAAGAGGAGGCATAAACAAAGACAGAAGATATTTGAGTTGCTGTTGCATTTGAAGAACGCCAGTCAGCCTTGAGAGGTTAAAACACAGAGACAGCAGTTTTGTGGTAGCACAAGGGTAGATAGCAAAGAGATCCAGAAATGTGATGTGTCCTCACTGTAAACTCACCTGCAAGACACATGAAGCATTCATGGGAATATGAAATAAATACAGTCAAATCTCCAACCTACCTGTTCCCAGATTGCTTTTTGTTTTGAGGGCCTTTCATACTTAGTAAAATCCCTGCAGGGTTCAGTCACAGGTTCTCAGAACACACTCAATCACCTGCTGACATCAGCTATCAAATGGGACATTACTTGAAAATAAGGAATATGATTATCCCTGATGAGGGCAGCTCAGTGAACCTTTCCTCCGCACTTATCCATCCTTCTCCCTGACAGATATGGTAATGCAGATTTTTTTTTCTTCAGTATAATTACCAATTCAGACATTCTGACTCCTCCAGGAGGAAACTAGCTGAGAACTGGCTGGGAACCTTCAATTTCATTCAAGGGTATAGAACATCTATTATGTGCTGAGTTCTTTTTATCATAATAGCAACACAAACTTCAAAGGCAAAACCCAAGCCAGTTTGAGAAAAAACCCATCTCTTATATATGCAGAAAACAATTATATGCAATTTCTACTGTGTTCTTCAATTTTTCATCTTTTAATCTGTAAGATAGATCATGCTATTGTATACATTCTAGGTCATTTAACTGTTCAGTTTCCTCGTCTGTAATACAAGAATAACAATATTAACCTTTTAGGACTACTGTGAACATTAAATAAGTGAGCATATCTAAATTAATTAACATAGTATCTGGCAAATGTTTACTGTTATCATTTTATTACAATCATCATTATTAATAAAGTATTCAGGATAGTCTGACTACACTGAACTGTGATAAACTACTTGCTTGTCATAGAAGACAAGATTTACAGGCAGGTAGGTGAATCTGAACTTTCTATTTTTACTATTGCTGCATAACCATAAAAGAAATGGCTTATCTCCTATTTTTGTACTACAGGGATTCAATCCACAAACTGCCTGAGGGACAAACTTGGACCATCTTAATAGTATACATAGTAAATTCCATTCTGGTTTGTTTTGAAATGGGTACTATATTTGGACTGAATGTTTTCCTCCCTAGATTTTATCTGAATGGCTTACATGGGTATCCTTTGGTCACTCTGTTTAAAGCACATATTCAAATGCAGTATATAATCAAGACTGATCTATCTAATGACACTTGGAGAAAATAAAACAGATATAAAAGCACTCCTAATATTATGAGACTATTTACAAACAATCTCCCAACTCAGGATGCCGCTGCAAAGTAGCTTCTTGCCGCTTCCAGGTTTTAATGCCTTAATTAATTATGGAATGATGTTTAATTATGTATTTTATTATGCATAGCAAATATAAATTACATACCTGATTGTTCATAATTGTATTAAAAATATGTATCATTTATCCTTGAAAGTGAAAGACCTTTTTCAAGATGGATAAAGCTGTTTGGGGAACAGAGTATGGGTGGAATTAATTGTCCCCACATTAATCATTTATTTTATAAAAATGTGAAGGTCATTCTCTACTTTAAGACACTTCCTGAATTCCTCTAGCAAGGTCTGGCAGCCAAATTTCAATATGCAAAGCAGAGGATTATGCAATGTGCACTATTATTCCCCTAAAGGCAAACAGCTTTTATTTAATAAAGATGTTATTCTAAGAAGCTTTACTGTGGTATTGTAACATATCAGAACTTGTTCTGGAAATGTGATTCTTATTAGTAAGAACAGATGACCTTTCTCTATGGGTAGAAGAACTATGGATGTCATTGCATGCACCTGCTAATTTTCCCAGAATCACAAGGTGATAAGAATCACAATGCAAAATCCACGGACACCATTTATTAAGCATTCTTTCTGGGAACAAACTATTGCATTAAACACATGATATTATTATCATATTTTGCGAACCATTATGAACATTACGTACAAAGCGCTACATAAAAGTTTTCTATTCATCTTATATAATCTTCATTTTTCCCCAATTTTATAGAGGTATGCCTCAGTAAAGTATTTTTCTGAAGATTATGCAGCTAGATGAAACAACTGCCAGACTCCAAAGGCCAAGTTTTTTCATTATCAATGAATGCATATTGTCATAATTCTAAGAATTAGGATTCATGATTCCAAAGTGGAGATTTGTCATAGGTGTGACCAGGGCCAGTGAAACACATGGGGCTTCTTCCCAGACCCTGAGGTTTGACTCACTTTTTTGATAGTCAAGATGGTAATCAGTGGGCAAAACACTTGGGCCAGACAGAAATGGACTTCTGGCTCCACTGGTTGTGTGACCTTTTACAGGTCATTTGGTTGCTCCAAAACTCACTTTCTCATCTATAGAGCAGTGATAATAGTATCTACTTCATATATGCATTGAGAGGATCAAATAAGTTAATCACATGTTGAATGCTTTGCCTAGGGTGCCACGTATCATAAGCCATCAATAAATATTAGCTGTTATTGCTGTTATTTTTTCCTCCTTCTCTAATAATTTTAATTACTATTTTGGGTTTTTGCAAACAAATCACTGGCTTCTTTCCAGTTCTTTCTCCTTTCATCTTAATCTCAAATTCTAAATGTGTAGAACCTAAAACATCAAAAGATTAATAAAACTCCCTTCTCCATTTTGTGCTCCAGCCTTGATACCAATATCCTCTCATGACCCTATATTCATACTTTTTTGTTCTATTTAGTTTCTTCACAAGATCTGTCAAAAATAAAGTCCACAATATTACTCCTGAGTAACTTAGAGAGAGAGAAAGAGACTAACATTCAATGCTTCTTAAGAATTTCCCCAACCAAAAAGAAACTGAATGTCACATTTTCTGTCCAAGAAAAATCAGTGTTTCTGCAGATGTGTGCTGGGATGTCCATGTATGTACAACAAAACTGATTTTTTTCCTTGTTTCCCACTTAAGCAAAATGAAACTGTCTTCTTCAAGCACAGTAATTTAAAACAACAGTAACCAACTCCAAAGAACATGAATTAGAATGAAAGTTCACTGGGAGCAAGGATGCTCTGAATAACTGACTACTCTGACAAAATAACATATTCTGCTAGATAAGAAGGCAATATCACTTAATGATTAAAAACATGTGGTTTGGGGTAAGACATTTTGAGATTTAAGATCCTGGTCTCTCACTTATCTGTGTGATCTTAGCAAAGTCATTGAAGCTCCTGAAGCTTGGGTTTCCATATACATAAAACAGTCAAATTGTTCCAACTCATGCACTTCTGCTGAAGATTAAATGAGATAATATAAAGCATTACATTAACGCAAGGTCTCACACAGTATATGTGCTCAGTTAAAAGGTTGTTGTTATTATCGACATTATTATACCAATATCATCTTCATAACCATTACAGTAAATAACAGAAATAATGGAAAGAAACTAATAAAATGATGCCAAATATTGAATTTTGTGTTTTCTTGGGGAATTGAAAAGAATGGATTGCAATTACTTTATAATTATTGAAATATGAATTTGGATTCGACGAACACTGATAAAGTAGCCACACAAAAGCCTATTTAATATTTGAGAAAACAGTCACAGAAATGCAGATTCCATGATTAGGCAGCTAGTTGGTGAACAGCGAGAATGTAAAGACAGCAACATAGTGTCCAGCACACAGTAAGGGCTCTGTAATTAGTTACCGGAAAAATGGATGGATGGAGATATGCTGTGGTTTAGCGGAAACACTGAATTTAGACTTTCTGATTGTGAATACTTTGCTTGGATTTCTTAATTCACACTTACTATATGATCTATGAAAGTCATTTTAAATGAAATTCAATTTTCCCTCCTATAAAACAGTGATAATAGTATCTGTCCACAGAATTAATGTGAGGTTGAAATGAGACAAGACATGGAAAGTATCTAGCATTATGCCTGGTACATATTAAGTGCTCAATACATGCGAATTTCCTTCCCTTTTCTCCTTGTACTAAAGTCCATCTCTTTCCCAAACTATCACAGCTTTCTTTAAATCATACATAGTCCCTCATTGGTACTTTCCTTTCTCCCCAGTACAATCATCTATTTGCCTTCCAGGTCAGTTTGAAAATCCAAGGCTCTTAATAACTTCCTCCGAGTCTACAGCCATTTGCTAGGGTGCCACAAACACATACCCCACCCTGACCCATGCCCATCTTCTCTGCCCACCTTGCCCCTTTAGTTCTTTAAGATGTCACCTCACAGCCTATCCTCAGCTCTTCATTTCTCACTGGATGCCTCTGCCTTCTTCAAAACAATGACAGAATTCATGAAGACGTGGTTTTTTCCCCGCCATTTTATGTATTATTTTCCTGGCTTTTAAACAGCATTAGAATCTCACTTTATTCAGGAAGACTTTCTGGATGAAACTTATAAAACTGAACTTCTTTTTGTACACTGTAACACCTGGGAATGGACTTCCTATCTCCCTATCCCTTAACCCAATTATACCCTTACAGTATCTCTCAACCCTAAATTATATACTTGCTTTACATGTAATATAAATAAATTCCTTGCTGTCTATTAATATACTGAGTTAAGAGCCAAACTCAATGCCCAAGTTTCTTATAACTATATCTTAAGATAATGTGAGTTTGTTCTTTGACCATAACCATTTAGAGTGTAGTGACTGGTTCATATTTCAAAAGCACTTTAAAAGGAATTTGCATATGGTGCTACCATACGGTAGCACAATTCCTTATTTGTATGTTGGGCTCTTATTCATCTCTGTGTTGCTAATACTTTCCATACATCCTGGCACATAGTAAGACTTACAAGATCCAGAATACAATGTTATTTTCTAGTTTAGTTCTATGAACACATAGGGGCTGAAAAGTCCCAGTGTGAAGTGACAGCGGAAAAGATGATAAAAAGAAGAGCAACAATACTAGTCCAGAATAATAGTTGGATGATATATGAAGGACTTTATATACACCATTTAATTTCATCCTTATAACAAAACCATGAAGGAGGTATCATTATTTTTAGAGATGAGAGAAATGAAGTACAGAGTTATGAAATAACTTACTCAAAATTAAATAATAAACAAAGTCTTGAGTTTGAAATCCTGGTGGAGTCCATGCTTTTAACCATTATTGCACTGTATTTTCTTGTCCAAATGGTTTTTGAATTAGTTATACCATGTCTACCTTCTGTTCATGCAATTAGGTGCTGCTACCTCCTTACTACAGCATGCAAGGCTTTCCCCAATCTGGTCCTATCCTTCCTTCCCAGATGCAACTCTTAGTTCCCTCCTCTATACCCTATTCTCAACCTAGAATAAATACTCTTAGGTTCCCTAAAATGCTCTTATCCCATTGCTTTCCTTGTTTTCTCACCCTGGAATGCTGTCCTACCCTCTTCTGCCTATCAAAATCCTTTTTCTTCTTCATAATCAGTTAATTTTCCATATTTTCCTTGGAATATTCTCTATTTTTAGACTGGAATGATGTATTCCCTCTTTAGTATATTCAAAACTTTTGGTTTGACTTGGAGACACAAATTGCCTGCCTCCCTCTTACATTAAAATGGAAACTCCTTAAGGGCAAGTGTTCTCTCTTATCTGTCCTGGTATACTTAATGCTCTACACATTGCTTGGTAGACAAAACTCAAAGTTTTGTGAACATACGAAAAAATACAGAAAAGAGAAGGTGAGACGGAGAAAAAAGAGGGGAGGAATAGTGAGACAGGCAGAGAGAGAGATATATTATATATTACCCAATTTTGTGGGCTCGTGTAAAATCTCTGGTGCTTAATTAACTCAAACTTGCACTTACTTTGAAATTAAAATCCATTTAAAGTTCTATACATGCTTTCAAAACACGTTTTGTATTCAATAATATCTCCTCAATATCTATCCTTATACCTGGGAGAAATTACACAAACTAATATAATAGCACTTTACCTTCATAAACATTTATGAGCTGCAATATTAGGCAATCACACCAAGTGCTTACAGAAGTAAAATATATTTATTCTGGACATCATTTAGAACATCCTGAACATACTGTCTCATATACAAAACAACCCTGAAAAGCCCTTCCATTAAAAACACGTTCGAGAAATGCCAATAATTTTATGATCATTTCTCTTTCTGGACAGACACACAGAAAGAAGGGAAAAAAGTCTTCCAAACTAGACAATAAATTATATCTTCAAAACATCCCTCTACAAGATCCCCACCCCCAGACCAGTGCAGATTTGCAGGGAAGGCTCTGTGCCCCTTTAGTGCGAGTACCATCTCAAGTGTGAGGTAATCCCATTACATTCATTGCAATTAGCCTGTGTCCTGAGCCTCCTGCACACAAAAGGCTACCCATTTTGCTCCTAATTAAGAGCACAAAATTCTTCCCAAACTACCTTCATTATTACACACTGTGTGCTTTGCTGTATCAGGCAATACCCTCACGTTCTGGAAGAATCAACTACCTCTTTTTAAATCGGAGATAACCACACCAGTGTTAATTATGCCAATTAAAACCTTTTCCTACACTCAGCAGATGAAACCCATTTCACTAGAACAACACTGGGGCTACAGGAAAGAGAAAACTTCGTTACAATGAAAGGTAATTAGAGAGATCATGTTTGCCTTAAAAAACAAACACACAGAATAAACAGAAACAGGAGAAAAATCTTGTTCAACCAAAAGAAAATTATCATGTAAACCTTCTTAGTAAAGTATATGGTTACTTTAAAAAAAAAAAAAATTGAAACGGTGAAACAAGTAAAACTCAGCCAGGTTCTCCTTTGACCAAAATATAGCTGAAAACGGAGGAAATATGCAAGACTGCAAGAGCCACACTTTATGTTAGACACCAACCTGCTTACATAACCAACTCTGTGAAGAGGCAAGTCCCTTTCTTCTCCCAATCTGAATGGAAAACAATGGAATTTGAATTAGGATATTCCTAAGGATATTTGCTGGATTAACAGTCACTGAGAACTATAGGTCACTTTTACTCACTCTGACCCTAGTAGAAAACAGCTGGTTCACTTTATTTCACTTAACACCCACCAGCATCATCAAATGCCTAAGGCATTGTGTTATTCAAGCAAAATTTCAGCAGGAAAAAATGTATCACAAGGGCGCTTCCAATCAACCAGGCCTTTAGAATGAGATTTCATTTGCCGTTAGTATTTCACTGCCTCAGCACAGTGACCAATGCTTGTTTTCTGATATTCATCTGTAGAAACCTAATCCTCAATGCAGTGGTATTAGGAGGTGGAGCTCTTGAAGTCCTTAGGGTGGAGCCTCATGAATGGGATTGGTACTCTTATAAGTTAGTTCCCAGAACACTCCCTTCCCCTTCAATCTTGTAAGGTTGTAGTGAGAAGACAGCTATCTATGCACCAGGAAGTGAGCTCTCACCAGATACGGAATCTGCTTGTACCTTGATCCCAGACTTTCCAGTTTCCAGAATTGTGAAGAAATAAATATTGTTGAAGCTACCCAGTTTATGGTGTTTTGTTACAGCAGCCCAAACTGATTAAGACAGCCTTTTATGGTATATTTATGTCTGCAGTTGTCAAAACAGGATCCCAGAGCAGCAGCAGGACCTGTAAACTTGTTAAGAATGCAAATTCTTCTCCATTGCAGACCTTCTGAATTTGAAACTCTCTGGGTAGAGTGCAACAATGTGTGTTTTATCAAGACTTCCAGGTGATTTCCATGCACACTAAAGTTTGAGAATACTGTAAACGTCTCCTAAAGCGTCTCCTTGTCTGTACTCTTGCTCATTTCTAATACACTCTCCACATTCTGCTACCAGATAAGATTTTCTAAAATCTGAATCTGATCATATCAACCTCTCTCTCACCTTAAAACCCATCAGTGACACTGTTATTCCATCCTCCATCAAATAATTCGTACTATTTAGATAATAAACCAAACCTTTTACCATCTGGCCCCAGATGACCTAAGCAAAGTCACATCTTCCCATTCCCTTGTGTAACTGCTCTGCTCAGGCCAAGATGAATTTCCTGCTGCTTCATGAAGAAGCCATGCTCTTTGAGGAATCTGTGCTTTGCCCTTTTTCTCTGCTCGGAATGAATCCCTCACCGCATCTGCCTGTCAAACTTCTTATGTTAAGTATTTTCGAGGATCATCCCCTCTCCGAGGCTTCCTGTGGCTCCACTCCTTTCTGTCTACTTCTCCTGTTGTGCCTACAAATTGTGTTGAGTCTAGAGACCTCTATAAGGCACAACTTTGAAAAATACACTTGAATTGTCATGCTATATGGTCGTCCACTCAAACATATCTCTCCCTCACTAGCTTGAACTCTTCAGAGTTGAGGAAGGTACTTGGGGAAACTATGTCTCTTTTATTTTTAGATACTTAAATGAGAATACATTATGCATCTATCATTCATTCTAATTACTACTTATTTTAGTGAATGAATAAATGAATTAACTCTGGAGCACTTACTCTATGCAGCACTGTTATGCTCATGATTTACCTCTAGTATCCCTATTTTACAGATTAGAAAAAGAACAATAGCAACAAAACTGAGCCTGGGAGATCTTAATTATGATGTTTTAATAGCCTCCCACAGTTCTGGGCACATTGGTCATGCTCTTTAAAATTTATTTGATTGTAAGCTATAGCAATGGTGTCAATCCTCTTTAAAAATTTTCTGTCTGAATAAGGGTATGAAGTTGACCATAAAGTCTCTCTCCTTAATGTATATTTAATTCTGGTTTAGATTTGCCAATCAAAATTTATAAAGACAGTTGGAAGCTAACTTTTTATCTTTATAACTCATTACACACATTCAATTTTCCGAATTTTATTCAAGATTTGGCACAGCTAAATCATTACAGCAGTTATCATAGTTAAAGTTGTTTTAGTTTAGACCCTCAAATTAATAAATGCTAAGGAAGAATTTAATTAGCTGAAAACTAAACGGTCATTATTAATTTACTAGTTATATTACAATACCTTGTAAAACATTTATGTTTCAGTAAATGGAGTACCTACTTTCCAGTGACCACATGGCATAGCTAATTTGCTATACAACTAAATATTTAATTACTAATCTTAGTAAAGATAAAGGTACTTAGTTGAAATTAAATTGTATTACTTGCAACAAAATGCTTAACATCATGACTCTAGACCTACCCAAAGTCACTTCTCCTGCTTTCTTGTTATAAAATCTTATCAAAGTAATAATGGAAGTTGAAAGATTTGTAAGTATTTCTGAAACATTCTCAGAATAACTGTAAAGAGTAGATGGAACTATTGTAAATTAGTCAGCACATTTTATGGCAAGGTCAAATGGGGAAGGTCTGAACATTTTTTCATTAATGTTAATATTCAGAAGGGTATAGAGTTTTCATCTGGTATGACGAAAATTCTAGAAATGGAGAGTGGTGATGGTTGTACAACATTGCAAATGTATTTAATGCCCATAATTCTTCACTTAAACATGATTAAAATGGCAAATTTTATATTATGTTTATATTTTATCACAATAAAAATAATACATTCAGGTTTGGTAACTAAATGATATTTTGTCTCAGTTAGTACACTAAGATATTTAATAGTTCGACTTAAATTCAACTGTGTCCATGTCATGCCTGGCACTTATCTACTGTAACTGATGGGTTAAAAAATAAAATCCCAACCAACCTACTTTATCTTTTTATCATCTAAGATGGACTACTTCACAGACTTATGAAGTATTTACTCAATCAATAATGGAAATGTATAAAATCCCTAAACACATCATATTCATCACACTATGTTGCAATTGCTCCTTTATTGTCTTCCTCATACACTGTTGAATGTTGAGTACTGAATAGGCCATGTTCACCATCACATCCCAGCTTCTCAGCATACTGTGAGGTACCTCTTAAATGAATTCATTTATAGATTGTTTAGATTATCTTCTAATTACTCAAAGTTAGTGTCCAGTTTCTTTAAAAAAATTGTTCAGAAAGACATGCTCTTTGCTCAACCAGTGATTAAATTACATAAATTATAAATAGGTATGACATGAAAACATACATAGGCAATACACATTCAAGAACATACAGTGTTAATCATAAATGCAACAGTAAGCAATCTTCTGCTATTTGAATGTACTTACCTCCATTAAACATTAAACAGTCCATAAATGCAGAAAAACACATTGAAGTATCTATATAATTGAGCAACAAATAGTGATGCTGGACATTGACTTATTTTCAAAAGCAGAACTGGCGCTTTAGGAAGACAGAAGTCTATTATACTAATTAGAGGCCATTGCCCTACCTCCACAGATGATGCTTTATTGGGTAGATATCAAAGCAGACACTCTTGGATAGATGCTTTTCAAGTTAATGACTCAACAATCAAATGACAGTAATCCTAGTATCTCTGGTAAGACCAACTGCTTAAATCAGAGTCACCTTCCAAAAGTACTGCTCAGTGACAGTGAAACTCAAGGTTGCTATATTAGGGCAGAAATGTGCTTGCCCATCCATGCTGATATTGTGGAGCATGTGATTACAAAGTTGTTCAAAATAGTCCTACTATAGGTCAAAATCAGAGGCAGAGAATGACATGAAAAAGTTGGCCAATTAGCTGAGAAGCTCCAAAGAATTGTATGCTCCCCATAGTATCTTTCTTAACGACTTGTCACATTATATTCATTTAAAAAAAAACTTAGGTAATACCTGTTATTCAAAAATATTTACTCAATTCTTATAATAGTGCCTATGAGACAGGCACTATTATTCTCATTTTATAGATGAGGAAACACACGAGGTTTAAGTAACTTGCTCAAAGTTTCACAGCTAGTAAATGGCAGTGCTGGGATTTGAAACAAGGAAACCTGGATCTAGAAACCATGTTCTTAAATACTCTACTTTTATGTATCAATATATTTTAATAGAAGTATTAAAAATAAGAACAGTTTCTTTAAGGCATTTTTTGGGGTGGGTAGAAGGACACTATGGACATTCACATGTGCTTCCTAAGAATGTAATCAAAGCACGTGTGTTTTATTCTAATCTTGGAGAACAGGGCTGAGTGAATGAATGATATACCAGGTGGTGTGCAATCAGGCATGATCACAGAGCTCAAGAATGTTAAAATTCAGCAAATAAGCAAAGAGGGTCTGGGCAAGACAGAATAAATAAGAGGGAAAAACTGGCATATTGTTTACAATGTTTAAGCAGTATAGAGTTTGCTAAGTGTTTGCCTTAATTGTGTATGCTTCTTTTTAGATTTTTCCAATCTATACCTAAACTTCCCTAGGATAGGGACCATAGCTGGATCATTTCTGTATCCATGCATCATTGTAAGTCCCAGCGCAGTATTATTAGTAGTACTGTGCAAATAAGTATTTTTTAATACCAAGGGGCAAATGAGTATTTGTTGAATTGTTAATTGACTTCAAAGGCTGCAGATAATTTATTTACCTGAATTTTATTTTCCTGGGGTCAGTCTATGGTCAATCTGGAAAGATAGAGAAGATATGACTTTCAAATCGTTTAGGACAACTAGATAGGTGATTTTAAGAAACTGGAGAACGGAAAGCATTATTTAATCTAGATTGTATTGGAATTTGTTTTCTAAAAGGCATAGTGTAGCTGATAACTGCTAACAAGCATTATTCATCATACTACATTTTATCCTGCTTTTTTCAAAACACTCACTAAAGAAATGACTAATGCTAAAGGAAATTCTTACTTGTGTATTACAAAAGCCATTTTCATAAAGCCTTTGTAAATTCTACATATACATAAAGAAAAAATCAACTTTAATAAAATAATGGATATTTGAATTAAACATGATATTCAAAATGTTATACTTGGGAAGTTAACAGAATGCTATATGCTGAGATAACAAGAGACAAAATCATCCTACAACATCCCCTATCCTTCATAAATTAAATCTGAGAACATTAAAAATAGTCATAACAATGAAAAGGATTACTTATGGAAAGAAAACGGAAAAGAGAAAGTGGTTAGTGAAGATATTTGCCTCTGAAGATCTCAAAACTGTGCATCCCAGAGCAGAGGTAATAAAAATTGTTATTTCTAAGAAATAGATCCAAAGTGACTCCATTCAATTCACAGCAGGAACATTCAAAGTAGCAATTAATGCAACCACTGGTGTGGAATTGTTTTCCAAATGCCATCCTGTTGGGTGACTTTTTTGTTTGTTTGTTTGTTTTTAAATGGAAGCACAGCACTGAAGTCATGATAAAGTCACATCAATAATATAACTGAAAATTTCATGAAAGATTATCAATACCACCACTCAAAAATATGAATATAACCAATAATACTTTTGGTTAAATGAAAGAGGAACTTAGCAGGTACTGTTTACCAAAGACATTAATGGTAGTGCTTGAAACTCCTCAATATTTGATCATGAGAAATAAATGTAGGGGCATACATCTTAGTGGCGCATGAAGCCAGTGAGGCCGAAGTTTGGAATTGCGAATATCTAGGTTCAAATTCCCAAAACTTGGCCATCAATATTGGGGAGATATTGGACAAAAAAAATTCCCAAGCCTCATATTACCTGGGGACTCAGCTTACGCATTTGAAAGGCATGAGAAGTTATTGTAGCATCATGGTTAAGAATGTGGACTCAGGTCCAGATAGCTTGGGTTGAAATCCTGGCATTAGGACATGCTAACTGTGCATCTTTGGACATATTAATTGACCTTTCTTTGCCTCATCTGTAAAAATGTGGATATAATAGTACTTTGCATATAGGGCCATTGTGAATATTGCTAAATTAGAACATGTAAAATCATAGAGTAGTGACTGGCCAACAGTAAAGACACAATAAATGTTCATTAATGTTACTATTATTATCTATGAAAGGAAGGTCCTTTCTAGTTTTGAACTTCAATGTAACATTACATGGGACTCTTTTCTCTTTTTTCCCAAGATTTGAAATAAAGCAACAAACATCAAGTGATACATTTATCAGCTGGAAGATAAGCATCTTGAGTCATTCAGCACATAATACTTCCTTTCAAAGGAGAAGTGGTATGTCTTAATTGGCACTCACAAAACAGGGAATCCCTCTCTTAAAAGTTGGGTGGTATATTTTGAAAGAGAGAATGTATGGGAAAGGCTGGGAGCAGGGGGACAATATTTTATAAGGAGGATCTAGAAAATTATTTAAAAGGAAATAAAAACCTAGAACTCTCTCAGAGTCATTATACTAACAATTCCAACTAGTTAAAGAAAGATGTTCTTCTTAGTGATTTCCTGCCTCTAGCCAGAGACAGAGATATAATTACACACCTCCTCATTTTATAAAACCAGGGTGACAGAGAAAGTTCATTCTGAAGCCCAGGGGGATAGTAGAGTAAGAGGCATCATTGGTGAAGAGGTAAAGCAGAACTATTTTTCATTCTTTCTAGAACTAGGCAGAATATTTAAATGAATGGTAGGAAGGAAGAAAGGAAAAAAGGAATGAAGGAAGGAAAGAAGAGAGGGAGGGAGGAAAGAAAGGAGGTAGGGAAGAAAAAGTTTTTACAATAGGTAGATTCTTCATATGCAGTTTTAATTGAATCAAAAACCCATGAAAAGGTGGTTATCACCATTTTTAATACATGAGAGCACTAATAATCAAAGAGGTGCAGTCATTTGCTCAAGGTCACCCAACCAGTCCTGAAGCCAGGTCTACAGTCTTTCACTGCCTTACTGTTCTTGGATGGTGTGCCAATAAGAGGATTCACAAAATGGGTAAAGGACAGAAGTCAATGAAGATGACAAAGAACTTTTACAGGAATCTTGGGGAAAAAAAAATATAGGAAAGTCAGTCCTATGCCAGGATAATGTCCAAATAGGAAAGGAACAAGAAAAAGACTTATTGTTCTCATTCTTCTTAAACTTTCCCAAGTACTGCCCCTCCTTCAACTCCCCTAACCCCGATATACTTTTTTTCCTTTCCACAGAAAATACATTTTTACCCTTCCCATGCTAGGGAATCACCAAAATGTCTGTCAAATCACATAGATCTGCACTGCTAACAAGCACAGGAATACCACGGGCCTCAATACCTCTAACAGTACTTGTTTTGTCATTTCTTGCTGCAAACCCTGGTGAAAAGTTACCAGCCCTTCTGATAGTAGAAACTTTCTCCAAGACTAGCTTGTGAGGAACAGTGGATGGTATGATAGGGAAAATCAATCAATTCTGTTTGTAAATCAGAGTGACCTAATGTAACAAGTAGGTGTGGAAGAGAAGAAAAGTATTTTGTAAGTTAAATGTATTTTTTGTTTTATCAAGTTTGTTGGGTGAATAGTTTGCATTCATTTAGCCTCCTCTGTAGGTTAGACAACTATAAAGACAACCAAAGCTATTCTCCAAAAGCATTTCATTCATTCTCCTTACCCTCTACTTCTCCTTTTTAAAAAATATATTACCATTTTAAATAACCTCTCATAGCTCCTTCAAAAGATTGAGTGGTGTTAACTCTGCTGAATCCATATGTTTATCAGAACTTACATATTTTGAATAAAAAAGAACACTATTTCTACCCGGTGTTGATAGGCTGGCCTTGGGCACTAAAAACCACTCCTTATTAGACATCATCATATATATCTACAACGGCAGGAGGTGATATCTTAGCTTGGGCTGCCATAACAAAATACCAGATATTAGGTGGCTTAAACAAAAGAAATTTATTTTATCACAGTTCTGGAGACTGGGAAGTATAAGATCAAGGTTTTATCAGGGTATGGTTTCCAGTGAGCTCTCTTTCCCTGGTTTGCAGACAGCTGCCTTTTCTCTGTGTCCTCACACAGTGGAGACAAAGATGAAGAAATCTGTCTCTTCCGCTTCTTATAATGCCACCAAGCCTATCAGATTAAGAGCCCACCATTATGGCCTCATTTAACCTTAATTACCACCTAGAAGTCCTATCTCCAAATACAGTCACACTGAGGACAAGAGCTTCAACATATGAATTTGGGGAGGTCACAATTCAGTCTGTAGCAGGTGGGATGGAGATTCTCTAAATAACTGGAATTTTAAGATTAAGAGTATTCAAACAAACATTTCATCCTCAACTATAAGCTTGTAATGATGTGGCATATGGGATAAGGCAGCTGGAAAATTTTAGTTTGATGTCATTGTTGGTGGCTGAAGAAGACTCTGGCTTTATGCTAGTTACTATTCGTTTTACTTCAGTGTTAGTGGCATGGAGGGTGAGAAAGGAAGAGAACCAAAGCCTCAAACGCAATGCTATAAAATGCCTCATAATTCCTCTTTCTTCAAAGAAAAAAGGCATTTAAAAAAGAAGAGCCCCTGAGCATTTTTCACCTTGCTCTCACTTTGAAAGTGGACAGAGTCTCCATTATATTCTTCTTACTAATGGTCAAGGAAGTTCCAGGCCTTTCGTGTATAGTCATTTGGCATAAATGTTCTGTTTCATCTAGTGCTAGGCATTTTGCTAGGTGCTGAGAATACAAAGACAAATGAGTACAAATCTTTCCCTTTAAGGATTCTGCAGTCTTATAGAAAATCAAAATTAGGATCAAAGAATGTTTGAGTTGGAAGGAATCTGCCTGCAGATGAACTCAGGCCCAGGAAAGCTTGGACACTTAACCAAGGTGGCACAGGTTGTGGGGCAGAGCCAGTTAACACCCAGGCCTACTGACCTCTAATCTGGTCTTAATTCCTATATTGAATACAGCTGAGAGCGTCCCATCCAAGTGAATCATCCAACCAGGGTTCATTTAGGACCTTAAAGACGCTGGGTGTCCAGACCAAATAGGACAGAATTTATAATGGTTTAATAATTGAAGATTTAATAAGATATTTGAGGAAATAAGACTACCACAGATATAAGCAAATACTACGAGGCATTATTTAAAGCGGGATGGCTTCTCTAATAGCCTCATTCCTGCAATACACGTGCAAATAAGACATGCAGATTATCTGATTATCAAATTTATCTTTACAATGATAATCATGCTTAAATTAATCTTGCTGTGTGGGAGAATGTCTCCTTTCATCTTCATTTTTCAACGTAATATCACTCAACAATATCAGGTAGAGGAATATCATTCTAAAGTTATATTAAGAAAAAAATGCAATTAAAGTTTTGTAAACTAGACTGAAACAAGGCTATCTGGATATCTGGTTTCTGAAGGATCATAACTGAGAAGTCAGGTCTCATTTCCAGCTTATCTCTTCTCCATATCAGAGGTCCATCCAACTCAAGGTAGGTTTAAAGAAGAGCATAAAATATGAGTTGGGGCTAGGGTCACAGGCTTTAGATTCAGTAAACCTGTTCCTGAATGCTGGCTCCACCGCTTGTGACCTATAGCAAAACCCTGTAACATCTTATACCTTAGTTCATGTGCTTAGCAAATAGCCAGGCACAGTGGCTCAAGCCTGTAATCCCAGTACTTTGGGAGTCCAAGGCAGGCAGATCACAAGGTCAGGAGACTGAGACCATCCTGGCCAACACGATGAAACCCCATCTGTACTAAAAATACAAAAAAATTAGCTGAGCTTGGTGGTGGGTGCCTGTAATCCCAGCTACTCAGGAGGCTGGGGCAGGAGAATTGCTTGAACCAGGGAGTTGGAGGTTGTAGTGAGCCGAGATCGTGCCACTTCACTCCAGCCTGGCAACAGAGGGAGACTCTATCTCAAAATAAAAGAAAAGAAAAAAAAAAAAAGAAGGAAATGCAGCCAATAAGAGTACCTCAGAAGGCTGTAGTAAGAATTAAATGAGATGGTATATGTAAAATCGAAGTAATAATGCTTGAGTAAACTGCTTAATAGTCATTCCTACAACTAGTCACAATTTTACAGTGGTTTTGTGACCAACTATCTTGCCCTCCAGCCTACTCCTGCCTTCCTTCACTTTGGCCATTTCTCTGATCCTGCCCTTTGTCTACTTTCCCTGACCTTATAAAAGTTGTGCTTTCTGCTCTGCCAGGGTGGGAAGCAGTTCTGGGACCTCAGAACAGGTGCTACTGTCCATTTTGCTGCTTGGTTCACCTTACAGGTGACAGAGGAGAACTGCAGGGCTGCGTTCAGCATGGACAAACACCTGTCCTCTCTGTCACCACAGCTAGGCAGACACTGGCGCTGAGTCATGCTGCTGCTCACAACTGAGGAGCTTTGAGAGACTCACAAGCCTCTAAGAAAGGGATCTAGGAGGACAATCTGTTCATCCTTCTCTCCAGGTCAGACCACTCTTCAATCTACTATGAGGCAAAAATAGAAATAAAATGATCACTGAGGACTGGTGAATCTTCAGTGTCAGGACACTTCTTATGCCTGAGATAAATTTCAGATTTTGCATTTAATTTTTAAAATTTATTTTTCACGGGAAAAATAAACTTAGTATCTAACTCATCATAAACCTCCATGATTTTATAAATATAGTATAATATGTATTACATATAACATATATATACACACAATATATAGTATATGCAAACATACAGAAGCAGAGTATTATTTACCAGTGAGGAGACCAAGGTCTAGAATCATACAGGGTGTCTAATCATAGTCACCTACTGGTGATATATTTTCTCTCTAAAAACGAGTAGTAATAATCTCACTGGGTCTTTATATTCACAGTTCTCAGCTCATCGAACAACCATTGTTGTTTAGATATATAATTATATAGTGGGAGTCTTCTGCAGTCTAAATGGTTCCAGTTTGATTATATCTTTTAATTCATTTCATAATGTTAATTTTCATTTTTTTCCTTTATCATTTACCTTCCTAAATTCAGAATAGGACACATAATTGAGTCTGATTGGCACAAATCAAAACATATGATATATCTCAGTGTTCTATATAATACCTCTGTATGAAAACTATTATTATTACCAGATAAATAAAAGTAATTTGATAGCAAGTATAATATTTTAAACACTTTATTTATATTAACTCATTTTATCCTCAAAGTAAATTCATTCATTCTTCACCATTATGTCATACATTATTAATTCTAAGAATAAATATTTTTCGCATTTTAACACCTGTGAAATCAAGATGCATCTTGCAATTCATGATGTGTTATGGTTTCATTGGCCATCTTTTTTTTAGTAATAGATGAAATAATGATACATCTCAAAATTGATGACAACCTCGAATCAATTAAATAGCATATGAAAGACAACTATGTGTCAGGTATTCTTTTAGACCCTAGAAATATGTTGAATAAGATTGAGAAATCAATCTTATTCATTTCAAATCGGTAGATTCATTTCAAATCTACCGAGGATTGCAGAAAAATGAAGATAATTACAACAAACGCACAAGTTGCTGTGGGAGCTGATGATAGATCCATCCTGGGCTTGTAGATGCCAAGAAAAGTTTCCTAGTGATGGTGATGTCACCTAAGGCTAGAGTGGAATTAATGATGGATATAGCCAGGCTGTGATTAGCTGGTTAGCCAAACAGATTAAGCAAAATCCTGGAAGCTAGAGAGAGCATGGGCCATTTAAGGATTTGAAAGTAGCTCAGAATTCTGGATTTAAAGTGCTGATAGAAGAGGGACAAGGTATGATGACAGAGAGGAAAGCAGAGGCCATATCACAATGGGTTTTGTAGATTATATTAATGGTTTGAACGCTATCTTGAGGACATTGGAGATCTACTGAAGCATAAATGTTACTTCTATTTGATAGATGAGAAAACTGAGGCCAGAGAAGCCAAATGACTGACTTCAGGCTGGATAGCAAAGAGCAAGGCTAATTTAATCCTCTCCCTCTAAGTCCTTGCCCGAAACCTGATGCTCTTTATATTCTACTAAGATCACCAGGACATAATTCTCTTTCCTTAGTCCTACTGCCAGCAAATGTATTACTAGTTTATTCTTCATTTTAGTTTTTGTTGAATTAATGTGTTTAGTTTAGACAAGGGGGAGAGTAGAACTAGTGTGCTGGTTTTTAAAAAGTTTTCCAAGGTGGGCCAGGCTTGGGGCTCACGCCTATAATCCCAGCACTATGGGAGGCTGAGATGGATTGCTTGAGCCCAGGAGTTCGAGACCAGCCTGGGCAACATGGTGAAAGCCCATCTCTACTAAAAACACAAAAAATTAGCCAGCTGTGGTGGCACACGCCTGCAGTCCCAGCTACTCACAAAGCTGAGGTACGAGAATTGCTTGAACCCAAGAGGCAGAGGTTTCAGTGAGCTGAGATCACATCACTGCACTCCAGTCTGGGCCACAGAGTGAGGCCCTGTCAAAAAAATCCAAAAAAAGTTTTCCAAGGTGAATATGGCCTAATGTCAGGATATGTGGGCTCAGTTACATCACTCATAGATTATAAACTGCCAAGCTCATCTACAGGTGTGTCTGTTAGATTATGAATATTGATACTAGTCTTTCCCAAATGCATCATGAAAGTACTTTTCATAATGTGCACTAAAAAGATAAAGAAATATAAAAATTAAAACAAAAACAAATGAAATAAGCAATATATTGCTGATGGGGAAGTGAAGGTTCACAAGTTTTGGTATTTTAATCCTCTTGTATATTACTACGTAACCAGAAATTGCACTTTCAGTTTATCTTAAAGATTCTTCAACCGGCCTTTTAGAGTAAGACAATCTGGAGATTGCCTAATTAAGCGATTTAAGTTGAAACGTGAAAACAGGCATACAAGTAAGATACTAACTTCTGAATTACTTAGACAGGGTCAAAACAAAGAAGAAAGGAATAATTATTTGAATGGAGGTATTCTATCCCAGCCAGGCAATCTGGATTTCACATTATCACTTTTAAAATAATTTTGTTCAGAGAATTTGTTGGTACAAATAAACTTTTTAATGAAAGTATAACAAAGAATCTCTTATGTAGCTTATTTAGAAAAGTGTCAATGTGAATCACCTAACATCTTTGACTTTTTTCAAAAAGAGAGCACACGTACAATTGCCAAGCATTTAGGTCCTTTTTGATTAAAGACACTTTTGGATTCTATAGGAATAAGCAATGAGTACAAATGCCAACGTTAAGGTTATAATGATATGACAATTAAAAGCTGTTCAAATAGAATAATAGGTGTCCCAGCATGGTGGCTCATGCCTGTAATCCCAGCACTTTGCGAGGCCAAGGTGGGCAGATCACTTGAGCTCAGGAGTTCGAGACCACTTTGGGGAACATGGGTAAACCTCATCTCTACAAAAAAATACAAAAATTAGCCGGGCATAGTGACACACGCATGTGTTCCCAGCTACTCGGAAGGATGAGGTGGGAGGATTACCTGAGTCTGGGGAGGTTGAGACTGCAGTTTAAGCAGTGATTGCACCACTGTACTCCAGTCTGAGCTACAGTGAGACTCCATCTCAAAAAAAAAAAAAAAAAAAAAAGAATAATAGGTGACAAAACAAGTTTGCTACATTTAACCAATGATAGAGGACAAAGAATGTAAAATCTTTAACAATATGAAAGAAAACTGTTTATTCAATATAGTTTATGTATAGTCTTATCTGAAATAAAGAGGTTGAGTTACACAATCAGTAACTTTGATTCTGTAAACACTATCACTTTGAAATTCTAATACAAAAGAGAGGGACAAGATAAGAAAAGATGAGCAACCTTATTCAGACAAGACAGATTAGTCTAGAAGAATGATGAGTGGAAGGAAGAAAGCGCTAGAGACACAAGGAGTCAGTTTTGGAATACCTTGGGCTGACTTGGTGCAAATCCCAACACTGAGACTTACCACTAATCCTGTGACTTTGGGCTAGCTACCCTTCTCTCAAGGATTCAAGAAAAATAATTTCTATTTAATAGGCTGTTGTGATAATTTGATTAAATTTTATGTATAAAGAAGCTAATGTACAAGCTGTATGGAGATTGTTATCATTAATATTATTCTTGTTGTGAGCATTATGATGGTCATTTTGTGATGCTACTGAGTTCTATTGACATTAGCTGAGGCAAAACAGTAAACCAGACTACTAGTAATAAGTCACACTGAGTGTTTAGGATGGCATTTAGTCTTGCGCGTTTCTAATTATTAAGAGCTTTTCAATTAACCCCAACCTTAAGGAAAATACTTTTCAGTGTTAAAATAGAAGTGAAGGGCTATAGTGAGTTCAGGTTGTTTTATTAGAGTGGGAAGAATTAAACTATTACCTACTAAAAAAAAAAAAAAAAAAAAAAGCCCAAAATTTACAGAGGGTACTAAAAATCACAATCATTGTCCATTGTAAAGATATATCTCCCCAAATGCTAAAATGTGATCTTTCACAATTAAGTATACTGGTCATTTTCTAAATAAAATTCAATAATAATCTTATTTTATACATCTTCTTCCATTTGTTGATAAACCATGACAACATATCGTTAGTAGCACTTTACATGCCCCACTGTTTTGCAACTATATGATCTCTGATGTTATAGGAATACATTATGTAAATTAATTCAGCTTGTTGCATTATTTGTTAACTGTCTTCTCAGCTAAAGTACATACTGAACCCTTAGAAAAAAATTAATTTAAAAATATAGTTTTAAATAAGATATATTATAAAATTAGGTATACAAAATAAATGAACTATTTCCATTCACCAGGCATCGACTGAGTGCCTACATTTTTTGAGGCAACACACCTTTTAATTTATTTCAGGAACTCTGTGAATACAAATTCCATTAAAAAATACCAAGATGTTATTTCATGGTGCTTATCATGACCTAATGTTCAAAATTAACTCCTCCTAGCTCTCTTGCTAGCACAAAGGCAGTAGAGGTGATTTTTCCTTTGGTCTTTATCACTCAGAGAGCAAACCTTCAGTTCTCTAATGTAGATTTCTTGATGTAAATGTACCTTACTCTCTGAGTAAGCTAATTAAATAATTTGAACCCTTAAAATCAAACTTGGTTTCTTCTGGCTTGTTTTAAGCATCAGCCATCACAGAAATGGATGGGACAGATTGAAAGCCCCTTACTAGCTTCTTAAGAAGCAGAAGCTCAGATTACTTTGTTGTATCAATGCCTTTTTAGGTTCTATACACTGAATTTTATAGAGCTGCTATTTCCTACATTTGGGCCCAGGCTTGAAATAAGTGCTTCTGGGAGATTCAACTTTCTTTGCATACTAATTTGGCATAAGACATTATCTCCCAGTGGCTGTCAGAGCCATTTATGGTCTCTGACAGTTCCCTCATCCATACAACTTATAATTTTTATAGGAAGAAAGGACTTTTCTAAAACATTAGTTCCAATAAAAGACCCACTTACAAGTCTCTTTCTTTCAAAATTACTTGAAAGTCAAAACAAAACACAACCTCAAAAGCCAGCTGTTCAATATATATGATACTAGTTGACACATAATAGTTAGGCTTGTAATCTTTTTATCTGGGCTATATAGAATGGAGAAGAGAACAATTCTACCCCAATCCTCCCCTCCCTCTCCTCCACCAAAAGTGTTATTAAATAACAAGTCAGTCATGTTCTGTAATTGTCAGATCTGGACATTCTAAGAGGCTCTAAAGTCAGAACCCCAGTGATATTTTCTCTTCTAAAGCTAAAGAAAAATCGTATCTTGGTTCATCACTGGATTCTTGTTCATTTTATCATTTCCACTCTGAAGGAATGAATAGCAAGTTATAGTGAAGGCATCTTTCTAGGTGAGAGAAAGCACTGTGCCACAGGCCAGGAGAGCCACCTCTGGGTCAATCTCATGAGTTTACATAAAGCAGTAAAGAGACTGGGCTGAAGATCATATCCTCAGAGGAATATGAAAAATCTGTTTCACAAGATTTTGTTACCTTTGGAAGTTTCCCCAATGCCTATCGCATTGGATATTGATTCCCTAAATATGACAGTTTGGACAGTGCCCCAGAAAGCACTGGAGAAATTAGAGACGTAAGCTATCATCGTGTGTTATCTCCAAGCATGTAATATACCTTAGCACTTACAGGCCATTTTAATTTCTCAGGGAAATATAACTAATTAGGTAAGTCTACACAGAGATTCTCTGGAAATGACTGGTCATGCTGAATACAAGAAATGCAAATCTATTCTTTAAATAGCCACAACTACCTGATTATAAGTATAATTCTTGCTCATTGTGAACACTTTTGAAATGATGGCTTAGTGATAAGATACCAAGCATCCCTGTAGAGTCTGGTCAACGTTACTGAGAGTCCCAGATATATGTTCCTAGGACAGACACTGTAACGCATGTACTAGAGAAAGGCTCAGGTACTAACAATGCCCACTTCTGAACCAAAGATCACAATAATAAAAATAATGCAGTGTAGCAACAAGTTTATTAGACAGCTCTCTGAACAAGCAAAAATTGCAGTTGCTCAATTGCTTTCATCCTATGTAATTTAAAGGAATCTTAAGTCTCTTTAATTGAAGACACTCTATCAATTGATGATTTCACCATGCATTTTGAATAGCCAATGATCTTGCTTAACCCTTAACGCTCCCCTCCCAAGCAAGCTAGGCTCTAAGTGTTACCCCTTTTCGAAGTGGCAAGGACCACATTCACAGTGAGAGGCAGGTTCTCACTCCAAGCAAATAAAGACTGCGTCTGTACTCAGACCAATGGTCCAGAGCAGGCAGTTGGCAAACCGGAAAGGTAATTTTCAACCCCACTCATTCCATACCTTCTCTGATTTCGCCTTCCTGGCATTGTGCACGAACCTGCGACCCAGCTTCTTAGCATACCAGATAGAGGCAAACATAGCGATGCCAATGGAAGGAATTCACAATGAAGCTGCCGCACAATCAACTTCCCACCTCGGCTCAGAGACGAACAGAATCAGGCTGGAGCTGTCACTTGCAGGCTGTTGCTTTCTCAGTTCCTCTCATGCTGGTTAGCTGAGGGAGAGGGTGGGAGGAGGGAGGGGTTGGGGGAGAAAAGGCAGTCCTGTTTGGCCAGTCTGCAGGTATATTTACATTCTGCCAGCAGGAGGTCCGGGTGAGGCAGGCGCTGCCTTTGTAGCCAGCTCACACACATCCAGTTGGCTAAGTATTTGTCTGCAGTTCTTCGGCACCGGCACCGTCGCCACCAAACTCCATGTGTGTCAGGAGGAAGGGAAGCTGCAGTCAAGTCCGGAGGCAGCTCACCTCCCTCTCTAGGCTTGGACAGTTACAATCCTCGCTTTGGCTTCCTTCTATCTTGACAGTACGTGCTGGCGGCAGTGGCCACATAAAGACAGATCCACATACAACCTCGCAGGTAAATCAGCCAATACAGGAATTGCCAGGCATGGGGAAGAGAGCTGCCAGGCAAGGGGAGAGGCAGAACCACCATGAATCTGCCCCCGCAGGCACAAACAGGTGTCCTTGGAACCCAATCCCACTCATATCCTCCAAGAGGACTAAGAGGACTATCAGGGCTGTTAGGGTGACTGGAAACACAAGCATCCTTCTCTTTTCTCCTCCCCAGCTCCATTTGGTCCAAGGAATATCACTTCTCTGCCCACCAGCCAGCCTTATCCACAACTTACAAGGTAAACACTTTATTTCTTTAGAGACTGGCCTGGGACCAAGGGCAAAGTGAGCAGGATGAAATGTCCTCCCAAATGCCTGAGTGAAGGTCCATAGTTTTAGAAGTTATTAGTTGTACCTGTAAAAGAACTGGGGCCTCTATTACAGGACGATTTTTTGACATAGGTACTGGAGGATGGACAGGGGTTTAAATCGAGTGTTAAACTAAAAAGAGCAAACTACTCTTTTTAAAAAATAAAAATAAAAAATAAAAAAACCCAGGTTTTCTTGTAGTGACATCCAGTGTTCAGTGGACGACTGAAATATCACCTTTGGGGAGGTACATTTATGGCAGCTTTTAAATTATGCTCCTTTGAAGAATTTTCACATTTGATTCTAACATTAACTACTTCCATTATCTTATTAGAGTTTAGACTATTATGTGAGGCACTTTTAAGGTAAAGTCAATGCTAAGAGACAACTGTTTCTTCCAATGAGAGATAAGGTTTTAGCCCTTTGCCAGTCCTACCAGAGGGCAAAAATAAACTGCTCATGATGGCAAGGAAAGCCTGCCTTCCAGTGGCACACAAACTAGACTCAATATAGTAAATGTTTTCCAGCTGATCTGACAGAAGCACCCTATGAGCACTGAAGAATCAAAGAACGTCAACACACTTGCAGACACTTGGAAAAGAACTTCCTTCTCTTAACAAAGTCACTTGAGGTCTATCCCTTAAGAGAGTTTCATCTGTGGAATCAACAACAACAACAACAAAAAAGTATATTGTAAAGGATGTTGAATACCCTCATAGGCAATTGGAGGTAGAATAAGACAGTGTAAGACAGGACATTGGTAGTCAGAACCCATGTTCATGTTACTCACTAAGGTAACTCTTGTGCCTAGAACAGTGCTTAGCACAACACATTTAATCTGTTTATTGAAGGAATGAATGATCTTGTTTCTGACCCTGACTTTGCTTCTAAATTATTTATTTGTTCTCTCTGGGTTCGATGTGATTCATCTGTAAATTAAGAGAACTGGGCAGATATTTTTTAAGTTCCTTTCCTGCTCTATGAGTCTATGATCATTATTGTGTGTCTTCAGATGATATTGAACAGAAATCTCGAGTGCTCACCAGATACATAGGCTGTGGTGAAATTATTCAGTGTTCTAAAAAGTCAACAGTGGTACCCCTGGGGTAGCCCAGCTTCTTCTATCTCCTTTGACATGTCTTGCTGCCAACCAGGGTTTGGTTTTTCCATTAGCTATTTCTTTTGCTCTATGCTCCTACAAGCACTCCTTTCCTTTAATTTCCTTTTGACACTCTAAGGCAACCCCTGTGCAAATTTCTCCATATTATACCCTGTACTCTCTGGAGGAAAAGTGCCTCAGAAATCCAGCGAATAAATATACATGGTAACTCCTGCTTAGTTTTCAAAGAGCTACTCAGCAGGACCATAGCTTACTCTAATATTGCTGTGATTAAAGGTATTTATTATTTCTGCACACAAGTTGGTCCAAGCCATGTTGTAGTTAAAAGTGTATTCAACTAAAAGACTAAAGTAGATAAAAAGAACGGGGATAAACAATCATCCCTAAGTTAATGATTAGAAAATTTTGTTTTTAACACCTTAGACAGAATCAGACAATAAAGAGGTAAGACAAAATGCCTTGAACTTTCAAACCACTGATATCATAGAGAGAATCAAAGGATGTTAATTTACTCTGATGGGACTGACATAATTTTTTATATCTTTCTATAATTTTTGCATTCTGTTCATGAGTTAAAACTTCATGGATCACTGAAACTAAGGCTTGGAGAGATCTTTGATGTTTGATCAGTTTGTTTATTGGTTTTGCTTTTATGTTGAACCTTTAGTGACCTTTTTCACACACCTGACCAAGAGGCTTTATAAATTTTTTACAGAACAAGATCCTTATAAAATAAATTGGCCCAGCCAGCTAAGATTTAACTTATGACAATAATAACTATTGTTTCTTAAAGAGACAGTTGGAGGTAGAAAACACAGTGCAGTTAGGACTCATGCTCATGTTATGCAAATGCTCAGTAAACCGTAGATACTCAATATATATTTGTCAAATGCGTCTATGACAAAATAGAAAAATCCACAAACTGGGAAAGACCGGAAGACTCAGTAGAAGAATAGCCATAAAATTTTCAGTAGCAAAAGTTGCTTGAAAGATGGATATAATGTCAACTGAATGAAGTCATTGCCATATTTATACAACCATCTTCCCTGGCTCTCTGTGGGCAGATGTGTCTGCTGTAAAGGTGGCAGCTTCCTACAGTTAATCCTACTAGTCTCTAACCATTGCTCTGCTGATTGAGATAAATAACATTTGCAGCTCTGCTGCAAATTTTTCAGACATTTTCCATCTGTATATAATCAGTACCTGGACAGACCTTTTCCTTTACAATTTTATTTTTAAAGCCTCTCCTATGACCGAAACCTACCAGTGCAGCTGAGTTTGAGATGCAACATTAATCCATTTAAGCAGCTTTGGGTTCATGCCTCAGCACACACACTATGTGAGCCTCCTCTGAATTCTCAAGGTAAATACAATGTTTAAATCAAGCCATTAAGTATCATACATTTTCTGCCTAGCACATGAAAGATTTTCTTTTAAAAATAATCTATTTATATCAGAGATAATTATTTTTAAAAACAGAGTCAAAATTCAACCCAAGGAATTAATATCTGGTGGCCTGAAAAGCTATGTAGTTTCAGTGTTGAATATAGACCAAACAAAATACCTATTGAGACATAAGTAAGTTAATGTAAAAAATTAATTGTACAAAGATTTTGATTGGTTTGTTTGCATATTTGATATCTATATTTGATAGTCCTTTGGCTAATGTCTGATGTTAGTAAATTATTATTATTATTGTTATTATTATTATTATTACTATTTTGAGACAAGACCTTGTTCTGTCACCCAGGCTAGAGTGCAGTGTTACGATCATAGCTCACTGCAGCCTTGAACTCCTGGGCTCAAGTAATCTTCCTCCCTCAGCCTCCAGGGTAGGTAGGACAGTAGTCACATACCATCATGCTTGGCTAATTTTTAAATTTTTTCTCTTTCTAGAGATGACGTCTTGCTATGTTGACCAGGCTGGTCTTGAACTCCTGGCCTCAAGTGATCCTCGTACCTTGGGTTCTCCAAGTGATTAGCTGATTATTAAACAGCAAGTGTGGAATATATACTACGTAGAATATTTTGGTAAAGAATATATACAGGATATTTAACTTCAATTCAGAGGAATGCCAAGATCTTGATATTAGTTACTTCTATACAAACTAGTAGAAAGGGGAAGATTAAAACAGTTATATTTTGCTCTAAGTATATATGTGTCATGTGACTCCTCTACATAACATATTCTCATTAGTTCTTGTGTGACTGGAAATGTAAACAATGCTTTTCCACAAAAATGTATTGAGTATTACTATGTGTTAAACCTTAAGGGCCTATAAATGAATAAAGTACAATCTTTTTCTCAAAGAGCCCTATATAGCTGGGGACACATATGTGTCAATAAATAAATCTCAGGTGTAAGAAAGGGGTCCAGTTTCAGTTTTCTGTATATGGTTAGCCAGTTTTCCCAACACCATTTATTAAATAGGGGATCCTTTCCCCATTGCTTGTTTTTGTCAGATTTGTCAAAGATCAGAAGGTTGTAGATGTGTGGTGTTATTTCTGAGGCCTGTGTTCTGTCCCATTGGTCTATATATCTGTTTTGGTACCAGTACCATGCTGTTTTGGTTACTGCAGTCTTGTAGTATAGTTTGAAATCAGGTAATGTGATGCCTCCAGCTTTGTTCTTTTTGGTTAGGATTTTCTGGGCTATACAGGCTCTTTTTTCATTCTATATGAAATTTAAAGTAGTTTTTTTCTGATTCTGTGAAGAAAGTCAATGGTAGCTTGATGGGGATAGCATTGAATCTATAAATTACTTTGGACAGTATGGCCATTTTCACGATATTGATTCTTTCTGTCCATGACCATGGAAGGTTTTTCCATTTGTTTGTGTTCTCTCTTATTTCCTTGAGCAGTGGTTTGTTGTTCTCCTTGAAGGGGTCCTTAAAATACCATGGAATACTATACATCCATAAAAAGGATGAATTCATGTCCTTTGCAGGGACATAGATGAAGCTGGAAACCATCATTCTTAGCAAAGTAACACAGGAACAGAAAACCAAATACCACATGTTCTCACTCATAAGTGGGAGTTGAACAATGAGAACACATGGACCCAGGGAGGGGAACATCACACACTGAGGCCTGTCAGTGGGTGGGGGAGGCTAGGGGAGGGATAGCATTAGGAGAAATACCTAATGTAGATGACAAGTTGATGGGTGCAGCAAACCACCATGGCACATGTATACCAATCTAACAAACTTGCACATTCTGCACATGTATCCCAGAACTTAAGTATAATTTAACAAAAGAAAAAAAGAAAAAAAGAAAGAAATCTCAGTGAAGAATGGCCTTGTTACAAATGTATGATGCTCAGGGATAAAATTACTGATTTTTGGTTTTTATATGATATAAACTCACTAATAAATATTAGCTGGAAAAAGTGCAATAATTAGTGCTAATGTATATTAAAAAGCAAAGGAATAGTTAAATGTCTTTGCATGTTTTATCACTATGGGCAATAGGAAAAAATTGTCACTATGAAATTATATGTATATCACAGTCAATGTTACAAACTGGCCCGGCTGCAGATGAATATATTTCTGCACTGAAGAAATAGCCAGTTATAGATAAGTGTGAAAAAAAGATTCCAAATAATAAACCCACTGACTGTAATTATAAATGAACAAAGCCTATATCTTTTTCTCCTCCTAAAATCATCAAAACTCATTCTTCAACAGTTGAATATATAATGTGCCTCTTCTTTCATATGTTTAATCATAACATATTTGGCATCAGAAATGTAAAGAACCTAATGTAACGTTTACCTACCATCCAGATTTAATAAATGTTAATATTTTGTCATATTTGATTCAAATTAATTTTTTAAGAAATAAGTTCTTCATAATATAGGTAAAATCTCCACCCTACGTCCTCAAATTCATTTCAAAATAGTTTTCAGTAAACACTCTTGTAGCTCTCTCTTTAAGTACATATAAGTTTCTTTAGAGCAGGTCCTTCAAAATGTAATTGGTGGATCACAGAATATGTCCAACTTTAATGATAATTCATTACAAATTGTTCTCCAATTGCCATGATTAGTAATTTAAATGAGTAGTATATATTAGTAGTTTATAAGAGATCAGTATTCTATATAACACAGCGTAATCAGACATTCATGTTTTGCAAACATAATATATAATGTTAACTTTCTGTAGTCTTGATGTGCATTTTCTTGATTACTGGTGAGACTTAAGATGTTTTCATACATTTATTGGTTATTTGAACTTCCTTCTGTTCATACCCCTTGCCCATTTTTAAATAGGGTTATATTTTTCTTATTGACTTGTGAAGTACTTGATGTATACTGAACACTAATCTTTTATTATGGGTTTTGAATATATCTGTTTCCAATCTCTGACTTGTCTTAGTTTTATTCATGTTTTGTCATACAGAGCCTTCATAAAAATTAAAACGATTGAAGTTTTTCAGTGTTTTCTTTTATGTTTACATTTTTATCAATTTTTTTCTCTATTCTAAGTTTATAAATATTTTATTTTCTTTCTAAGCAATTTAAATGTTTTGCTTTTCATCAGTAAGTCTCCAAGTTTTTTTTTTAATTTACAGTGAAAGGAACAAGATCATGTCCTTTTCAGGGACATGAATGGAGCTGAAAGCCTTTATCATCAGCCAATTAACGCAGGAACAGAAAACCCAACACTGCATGTTCTCACTTATAAGTGGGAGCTGAACGATGAGAACACATGGACACATGGTTGGGGCAGAGTGAACAACACACACTGGGGCCTATCAGGTGTTGGCAGGGAAAGGGAGAGCATCAGGAAGAACAGCTCATTGGTGCTGGGCTTATATCTAGGTGATGGGTTGGTGATGTGCGCAGCAAACCACCATGGCTCACGTTTCCCTATGTAACAAACCTGCATATTCTGCACATGTACCCAAGAACTTAAAAGGTGATAAAATAAAATATTAAAATAACAATTAAAAATAGTAATTTATGGCGGAAGGTAAGAATCTATATTTTTCCCATATGTATGGCCAGTTTTATTTATTTACTTATTTATTTACTTGCTTACTTCGTTAGCTGATATATAATAATGCTTTTCCTTTTCCTTACTGATTTCTAATGTCCCTGAGTTATATATCTAGATAATATGTATGTGCATATAATTGTTTCTTGGCTTTTTAACAATTATCCTATTTTTATTTACCTGTGCCAGTACTACATTATGTATGCTTTATAGTAAATACTGATATTTGAAGGGTGATTCATCCTTTTCACTTGATTTAACTTTTCAAGTTAATTTTTATAAATTTGTACAATAGAGCACTTCTATAGTACCTACAAAATGTCATGTTATTATTTTACACTTTTTTTTTTTTTTTTTTTTGAGACAGAGTTTCACTCTTGTCATCCAGGTTGGAGTGCAATGGCAATCTCGGCTCACTGCAACCTCCGATTCCCAGGCTGAAGCGATTCTCCTGCCCCAGCCTCCTGAGTAGCTGGGATTACAGGCACCTGCCACCACGCCCAGCTAATTTTTGTATTTTTAGTAGAGACAGGGTTTCATTATGTTGGCCAGGCTGATCTCGAACTCCTGACCTCAGGCAGACCAGGTAATCCCCCTGCCTCGGCCTCCCAATGTGCTGAGATTACAGGCGTGAGCTACCGCACTTAGCCTATTGTATACTATTTTAGTTTTATCTTGCTATAGTAGTTACATTCCCCACCAAATCAGTCATTATTATTATCACCATTATTATTTTTTGTTATAGTTTACTCACAATAACTATCAGTTAACTTCTTTATTTTAGAATCCTAACCCCTCTTTCTGGATTAAATTTTCTTCTTACAGATAAATACATTTTAATAGTCTTTCTGCAAAAATCTATGATGTTTAAACATACCCAATCATTTATATTTTCCTTGAACTGAATGATAGTAGACTAGACTTTGAATGAGAGTACAGAAACAGATTTGTAAATCGACAATGATTTTCCCTCAGAGCTTTGAAGATATTAACACTATCTTCTGTCATCAATTTTTATAATAAGATGACTGCTATCAATCTAATTGTTGCCTGTCACAAGAAATATGTCTTTCTTAATATGGTTTGCATAAATAATTTTTTTTTGCCTTTCTTGAACTTTGGTATTACTATAATATTTTCTTTTTTAAAAAATGTACATGGAACTTATTCTGTTTCTTTAATCTGATTATTTATAAAATAAGTCTCAGTCATGGCCCCGCGCGGTGGCTCACGCCTGTAATCCCAGCACTTTGGGAGGCCGAGGCGGGCGGATCACAAGCTCAAGAGATCGAGACCATCCTGGCTAACACGGTGAAACCCCGATTCTACTAAAAATACAAAAAATTAGCCGGGTGTGGTGGCGGGCGCCTGTAGTCCCAGCTACTCGGGAGGCTGAGGCAGGAGAATGGTGTGAACCCAGGAGGCGGAGCTTGCAGTGAGCCGAGATCGTGCCGCTGCACTCCAGGCTGGCCGACAGAGCAAGACTCCGCCTCAAAAAAAAAAAAAAAAGTCTCAGTCATTAACTCTTCTAATATTTATTTTCCGTCACTCTCATTATTCTCTAAAATTCTGTTATGTTTTTTCTGGACCATTTTATTCTACCCGTACTATTGCTTCATAGAGCTCATATTTTTTTCTCCTTCCTCCTCTGTTCTGCTTTCAGGATATATCCTCAGATCTAATTACTATTTTCTAATTTCTATTTCTACCTTAAATTTCAATTTATTGTTTTTTACCTACCTACAGAGTATCCATTTTTAATCAATTGTTTATACATTTTTTTATTTTTAGACATTCTCTATATATTTTTAAATCTATCATGTTCTTTTTTTTATGATTTTTCTTCTTTTATCATGATTTTAATTTAACACATACTTAGTTTGTAGTCTTTATCTGATATTTTCATTCCCTAGTTTTCCTGAACGTCTAATCTCACTGGTTTCACTCATGGTGAATATTTTCTGGATCCTATTGTACATTTTTATTCTGAGATTATCTTTAGAAAGATTGTATTTTTTGTGGGAGTCCCTGCGATCTTCAGTTGTGCAACTGTTGCTACAGAATAATTTTGCACATCCCTCTTCTAGTTGCCCAGAAATTTCACTAGCCCAAGAGCAGTTTCATATCAATTTTTTTTTTTTGACTTGGAGCTATACTCTCCCCACAAAATAGGGTTGGGTTTAAATTTACTCTTTTTTTTTTTTCTTTTTCCACTCGTAGTAGAAACATGCTTCCTTGTTGCTACCCTGGGATGGTGAATAAAGTTTTTTAAAAGTCCTTTCATAAATGAGAATCGTTTTATGTTTTCAGTTTTATGCAACAGTCTGTTTCATTTCCCTTCCTTTGGTGATCCTAACGTCGAGTGTCCTGCCCTGAATGGCCATCAAAACCCTACACTCTCACCCTAAATGCCTTTATTGAGTCCTATACACCCCTGGGATACCATAGTCAGTTCAAGATCTCACTGCTGTGGCCATCATTATATACAAACACAAACAAGTCCAAGTGGCATCACTCTAAATTAACCCAAAATCAAACTAGATCATTTAACTAGCCTGCAAATGAGGCTTTAGAGTTTAATAAGCATGTGTGGTAACAACATGTATAAGATTTATTGTTAAGTGTTTCCTGCAAGAGATTTGGGGAAATCAACTAATTAAAATGTTGGTCAAAAGTCACCATATTATAATAGTTAATTAGCTAAACTAGGCTGTAAGACAGACCACCACCATCATTATTGTGACCTTGGAAAAGTTATGCTAACTTTATAAAATGGGGGTAATAACGGAAACTATGTCACAGTATTGATAATATGAGCAAATGAGATAATACATATACACTATTTGGAGTAGTGCTGGCACATAGCATGAGTGCAATAAAAATACTGCTTTTATTTTTATTCATACTCCAATCTTTAAGGAAGACAAAAATCACAATAGTCTAGACAGACAATACATGCTCAATATTATGAAAAGAAGCCAAAAAGAATGATTTCTAAAAGCTCTTTATACTTCTGTTTAATCATCCTGTGAGGAAAGTCTACTTTCTTTCTGCTTCAGTGTTTTCTCCCCTTTTATGCCATTAGCAAAGAAAACAAATCAGTTGCAAACTTGTAAAAATATTTCATAAATTTAAAGTCTTTCAGGTTCCCATGTGTCTCTTTCCTGAGACAAATAAATATCTTCTTGAGCCTTATGAATAGTTTTTTCTTTTTTCTTTTTTTTTCTTAGTTTTATTTATTTATTTATTTAGAGAATCTTTCCAGAGCCTCAAAAGAAGGCTTGAAGGACCTCTTGTAAGAAGAAAAACTCAAATGGGTCCTAAAGTTATATAGTAGATCTGAATTAATATGCTGTGATTTACCACCCATGTGTTCAAAATTAAATTTTCTTACAGCAGAGAAATAGACTGATAATGGCAATAACTATCAAAAGGAATGTAGAGCTGGGAAGATATAGGTGAGGAGCAATGTAGAAAAATATCAAGCCAGCAGTCAAGAAGGAATGAGTATCTAATGGAACATTAGAACTTTGACTTGTGAGCACAAACAGCAATGCATAAATAAGGCCATTTTTTTGAAACAGCTACACAGTGCTAAAGACGCCTAATTTAATAATTTAGTAACTGAGAATGCAATTCAATATCTTCAAATTCACATGCTCTTCCAAAGCATGCAAAAAACACAGATATCTAAACACCACTCACCTAACCTGACTGCTTTGGAATGGGAACTTTCTTTTAAGTAAAATTCAGTTAGCCTGGTATTCTAGCTATCTCAATAACAGAATTATTTTCATAATTCATGGAGGTGAAGTGCTAGTTTTGGAAGCAATAGTCTTAGTTTTAATTTCATTTCCATCAGTTGTCACATCTCTGGGTATTGAACTACATAATCAATTCCTTATGAGCTCAAATAATGTATTAGTCCATGATATTTATGAGCAATAATTAATCAGTAATACAATAATCTCTTAAACCCAGTGGCCATTTTTGATGAAGTTGTATTCTTGCCATACCATCCCTTTGGATCTTCACAAAATTATTTTCTGTTTCCCCAATGTGCTCTATAAATTTGTACCTTTGAACATGCTGTTTCTGCTGTCTGCAGCCCTACCTATCCACCTTACTTTCTGCTCCTTGTCATTTTATATGTGACAAATCTTGACAAATTTTCTGAGATGTGGCTAAATAAATGTCTATGAAAATTTTTCCTGATAACCACCAGACAGAGCCAGTAACTCTCTTCTATGTCCCTTATTGTACTTTGTACATAACTCAGATTTAGTTCTTATTATATTTACTTGTAATTACTTTGAGCTTATGTTTCCCTCCGAATGCCTATGAAGCATTCAAGAAAAGTAACATCCCTTATTTATTTTTGTATCCTCAGAGACCTACATAGTCCTCCACACATGGTAGGTAATAATAACTATCTTTTGAATAATTTAATAGTTGTTTGCTTAATGAATGAACAAATGAATGAAGCATATCACTTGAATACAACAGCTTCACACTCCTATGAGAAGAAAGGAAGGCACTATATAGAGGCCTATCTAGCATTTGTTATTACCCTCTATTTGCATTTTTACCTTATACTCATCTTCATACCATAAGAGACAAGTCATTGTAACAAGTGTTCAAAGTGCTTCAAAAAACACCATTTCTAAAGATAAATCACTGACACTTATTGATACATGGACCTATCAGCTGTCACATTTTTTTACTTTGTAATTCCTACTCTTTCACAGTAACAAGTGATCTTTTGCAAAATACAATAAATAAAAACAATTTATACAGTAATAAATAAAATCCCTTTTTATTTCCTTAAAAATGAGATCCACTAATGAAAACATACAAATCATTTCATTTTCCATCCTGCCACCTACATAAAACAGAAACAGCAGCTGCTGAAATCTTCAATGCCAATATCAATTACAGACAGTGTTGCTGAAAATATTCCTGATATTAACTGCAACCTCTCTCCAGCTTAAAAAAATATACAAAGTTTTAAAAAAGGTGTAATAGCATCATCTTGTTATATACTTCATGGCTAACTAGATAGAAAAGGGGAGACTGATTTGCTAGTTGTATTCTATATGTCAGCTATTTTTATGTTAAGCATCTTTATATGAAGTTAAAAGTGTCTTGACTTTAAGATGCACTAAGTATTTTGTCCACTAAAGTACTTAATATGCATTTTCTTAGTATTGGTCTAACATCAGCCATTTTAAAAATGTTTACATACTATCTTTATTGTTGTTTACTTAGGTTATTTTAAAATTTAATTTGACTCAGTTTTTATTTAAATAAATTTATTTTAAAAGGGAACTTATTGCCATCCAAATAAACACAAGGGTCTGTTTTCATAAATAATTAATAACCATATAAATAACACAATAAAAATAAAATATTAATCACATTAAGAAGTAAAATAAAAACAAGTAATTTTAAAGTCTAATTGAAAAGATGATGGTTTATACTGAAGTTACAATTTTTAAGCAATTACATTAAAATTAAAGTATAAGTATGTTTTTAAAGATGTTTGCCATCTACTATCTTATGTATATCATACTTCAAGAAATACTCTCAACTAATTTAATCCTCACAAAAAATACCTGTGTCAGATAATATCAAATTCCTTTCACAAATTTAGGAAACTAAATTGCAGAGGAATTGATTAATTTATTCAAGGTCATTTGCCTAGAGGAATTAAGCTTTGAAACCTGGTTTGCTTCTCACTTGCTTCCAGATTTTCAAACCCTGTCTGACTCTCAACATCCTTATCTTTAAGCCATGGCGTAACAGTACAAGAAATGGCATGTGGTAGCTTATGATTAAAAAAAAAAATTAAAAGCAGCAAGTTCTATGAGTTCAGATAACATTAGCCCATGAGTTGGACTGGTGAAGACAGGCTTATTGTGAGAAAGAAAATTTGAGTTAGTACTTAGAAAACAGATCAGAACAAGAAGTACTTTTTTTTTTTTTTTTTTTTTTCCAGAAGAAACAGCAGGAGCAAAAGCAAGAAGGTTGGAAAACATGAGATGTGTTTGAGGAATAGAGAAAAATAAGGCAGAAAACACTATACCCATAATTAGACAATGTCAATAAATGTTTAATCATGACAAACATGGTCAGAGTTAGAGATCAGGGAGAATGATGAAGGTGGTAGAAATAATGGGGACCTTAATTAGGGGGATGGTGGTAGAAATAAAGGCAAAGACCAATAAAAGAAACATTATTTCTTAATGTCCTAGACTGAGTTCAGATCCCTGGCCCATTCTCTTACTAAAATACACTCCTTTTCACAATGTTTATCATGTTGACAATAACCTATTTAATACATCTATTTTTCATGCTTTCCTTGCAGGGCATTCCATGAAAGCAGAGGCCATGCCTGTTTATTCATCATTGTAGCCTCTGTGCCTAACAACATGCCTGGTGCATAATAAGTGTTCCAAAAAAAAAGATTTATTTAATTCATGCTTGAAAGAAGAAATAACAGAGAGAGCAGAATCTGCATAACTGATCTGTAACCCAAACCTCAGCATCACGCAATATACCCATGTAACAAACCTGCACATGTACCCTTTAATCTAAATAAAATTTGAAATTATTTTTTAAAAATCTGTAAAATTTGACTGCTGCTTTATAGGCTGAGAAAAGAAAGAGTCTAGCAGCTAAAGAGTTGAGCCCAGGGGACTTCAAGGTATCTGTAAAACGAAGGAAAAATTTTCATTTGCATAGCCTCTTCTTTCATTATAAATGTTTGTATTTCTTCCCTTGTCTCTTCAATCCTTTTACCTTCTAATATTATAGGCTCCATCTGAAACTTTCGTTAAATTAATGTCTTAGAAATTTAATTCTCTCATTAAATTTCTCATGGTCCACAATTTCCATTTAAGGCTTCTATATTTCCTTTGTAAACTCTTCTAAAGCACATAATTATTTTTTCTTGTTTTTGAAATGGAGAAGTGTTGTCAATTATTTTATTTTTTCTAATTCATTGTTTGCCCTTGGGAGCTTATGTTATGCCTAGGGGGACATCCACATTCATGTAAAAAATGAAAGAGTTCATGATATGCTAAGTTTTAGATATATTACTGATAAAGTAATCCCTCCTCCACTCATTTATTTATTCAACAAATACTAATTTGAGTGTTACGATGCACCAGCCTGTTTATAAGCAATGGGGCCATAACAATGAGCAAAACAGACAACAATCCCTACCTCATGGAGCTTACATTGTATTGTAGAAAAGAGACAGTACAAAAGATAAATAGAAAAATGTAGTCTATTCAATAGTGATACATGCTAAAGAGAAAAATAAAGCAGATAAATGGAATAAAAGGTGTTGGGAATGGTTAAATTTTTCTGATAAGTTGATTAAGGTAAAGCTCAGTAAAATTAAGGAAGTGACAGCAAGCCAGAAAGATATCTGGGGAAAGAATACGTGAAGGCGTTAAGTAGGGACTGTTTGATCTCACAGAGCTATCACATTCTAGATATGGTTTTTTGAAAAAGTAGATGAATCTAGATGAATGAATAGAGGTACATTCATGTGAAATATGGTGAATGGTCATTTTCATCTTCAAGTAAAATTGTAATTGTTCCTGTATTAAATACACTGAAAGGTTAACAAAAAAAAAGAAGAAGGAAGAAGGAGGAAGAGGAGATGAGGAAGAAGAGGAGGAGGAGGAGAAAAGGAAGAGGAAGAGGAGGAGGACGACGACAACAAAGACTAGGGCTACCATTTGACAACAGTAAGGAGAACAGCATGGCTGAAACAGAATGAGGAGGAAGACGGTACAAAATAAGATTGGAGAGCTACACAGGTAGGTGAAGGAGGAAGTGTGGAAAGCAGATCTTGTGAGCCTCATAAGCTACTGTGGGCAATTTGGCTTTTGCTATGAATGAGACAGGAAGCAATCTAAGAGTAATACCATGATACGACTAATGTTTTAGTAGGATTACTCCTGCTATCTTAAAAATTTTGACTCTAGGGGGTCAAGGCTTGGAGCAGGGAGAACAGTTAAGAATTATTACAGTTATCAAATTCAAAAGGAATAGTAACTTGGAAAAACTAATAAATATGAGAATTTTTAAAAAGTGGTTGGGTTCTGGACATAGTCTGAAGGTAGATCCAACAGATTGTATGTTACACTGAATGTAGCCTGTGAGAAGAAGAGGAGTGGCACAGATGACTCCAAACATTTTGGCCTGATAAACCAGAAAGGTGATCTCATCACCAGCTCAAAGGAAAGCTGCGGATGGAGCAGGTTTTGTAAGAAACATAAGAAGTTAGGTTCTGACAACCTGGTATGGTGGTGTGCACCTGTAATTACAGCTACTCAGGTAGGGGCATGAGCTCAGGAGTTTGAGTTCAGCCTCTGCAATGTAGCAAGACCCCATCTCCAAATAAATAAATTAAAATTTAAAAAAGAATTACAAATGGATCATATACCCAGAAAAATATATTTAAAAAAATACAGAAAAGATAAATACTTAAGATTACAGGTATTCCAAGCACCCTGATTTGATTATATGAACATATCAAATTATCACACGTACCCCAAAAATATGTACATCTAGTATGTATAAATTTTCAAAAAAATAAATTTTAAAAAAGAAGTTAGGTTCTGGACATGTTAACTTGGAGATAACTTTTAGACATCTGAGTGAAGATATCAAGTAAGCCGCTGGATAGATAAGTCCAGACTTTGAAGAAGGTATCAGCATAGAAATGGTATATAAAGCCTTGGTCACTGGCTGAAGTAGAGAAAAAGCTTAAAGATCAAGTCCTTTAGCATTTTATTGTTTACAATTATCTATTTAATACATGATTTTCTTACTGAACTGTAAATCCTGTGAAATCAATACATTGAAAGAGGGATAAGAAAGTTGAGGTTCTATGTAATGGAACTGGTTATAAAGAATTTTCATAGAGTTTAAGCTTGATAGAAAAGGCAGCAAGGCTAGAAGAGAAATGAGAACCAGATAAAAGATGATAGGATCAATAATTATAAGACCAGGTAAGGCCCAAAAGTTTGTTGGAGTTAAGGTTCCAACAAATATTTCAGGTTTATATTGTAGATATTTTGCTTCATGTGGTTAAGATGACTACCAAATCTAACATTTATCAAGTTTTAAAATATGAATCAAGTACTTAACTACTTATCTTATTTAACTTTCAAAGAATTCAGTGTGGTAACTCCTATTTTTGTTCCCATTTTGCACATAAGTAAACTAAAAGAAATGAAGTACCTTGTTGGAGGTCACTCAAGCAACAATGGCACATTCCGCATGCAAGCCAAAATCTAACTCAGAATCTCTGCTCTTAACCACAAGTAGGGGCAGGATGCCTATCATATGGTCTCTGTTTTCCTTGGAGGAGGGTCTGTAGCCTCTGTGAACCTGCTAGCTATGTTGAGGATCAGAAGCCATTCTTCTTATTTTCTGTACTCATTTCCTTTGTTGTTTTCTTTGGTATTTGGTGAAGTCTTTGCAAAATTCTATTCTGCCACAGAGGAGTTGAAGAAAGTCAAATAAAGGTTTTATTCATGACAGGCTAGATCATATAAGGAGTTAGTTTTACCTGAGGTTGCCTCAGGGAAAAAATAATTCAAGAGGACTGAGTTAGGGTACTTTTATCCAGTGTCCCATCTGCATAGTCTCATAAAAAGATGACTAAAGAAGATAATTAGCTAATTAGCAGTATGAATTGAAAAGCTGAATCTCCAGAGGAAGATGATAAGGTACAAAAGAAGGAGGAAGAAGAAGGCAAAAATTTAGGAGCTATTCTCATGGAAGGAATGACTGTCCTCTGAGAAGAAATAGATATGTTCTTACTACCCATGAAACTCAGGAAATTGTCTAGCCTCTGATACTTTTTAAAAATGTAAATGTAGAATAGAACAATCACTTTGGGAATGTTAAATACTGCAACCACTTCAGAAATGTTTGGGAGTTTCTAAAAAAGCTAAACATATGCCTAAAATATGAGCCAGTAAGTCCACTCCAAAGCATTTAAGCAAGAGAAATAAAAGCATATGTTCATTCAAAATTATACCCAAACTTTATAATAGCTGTATTTTCAATATCCCAAAACTGGAATAAAAAACCAATGTTCATTAACAGGGAATAAATATATTGTATTATATTTATAAAATGAAATACTACTCAACAATAAAAAGAACCATATTATTTACATGAGCAAAAGCATGGACAAATCTCCAAATAATCCAGCTGAGAAAACAAGCCAAATAAAAAAGCACATTTTGCCTGATTCCATTTATATAAAGTACCAGAAGATGCAAACAAATTTATAGTGACAGAAAGCTTATAAGTGGTTGATCAATGATAGGATGAGAGAAGGGAAGCTTTACACAAGAGCAAAAGGGAACTTTAGGGGATGGTGGATGTATTCATTTTCTTGTTTGTGGTGATGATTTTACAGGTGTAGATATATGTCAAGATCTATCAGAATGCACACTTTAAATATGCGCAATTTTATGCCAATTATTCTTCAATAAGGATACTTAGCATCTAAAACTCGAAAATGTTTTGCTTTCTTAAAAAGGTGGAATAAAAAATGACTTTATAATAAAGAAATATAAAATAATAAAGAAAACGGGGAAACTAGAATAATTTATCAAACATTTCTATTTCCTTTTTTATTCTATTTCACCCTAACTTCTGTTCTTCTATTATTCACCTACAGCAATTTTCCTAATGAAATTTCACACCTGTCCATTTCTGACACCATTTAACGTTTAGTAATAATCCAAGTGTTAACAATGTATTCTGGGTATATGTTTCTGTGTGGCCTGCATTGCAAGTAGAATTTCAGAAATCCCAATTCTATCTTTCTTTTCCATTTTATTCAGTTTGGTTTTGGTATAGAAAAAGACTTAAGCAGTGTACTTAATTTTAATTTCCAAAATTGATTTTCTACTCTATTTTCTGCTGCTTGCTTAGGAAACAAAGTTTACCAAGTTTATCTCCTAAATGATTAATCTCAGCAATCTTTGGCAAGCAAACTATTCTAAGAGACCCTGGGACTGTGTTATGCTCCCTCTCTTTGCCCAAATGCATTTAAAAAGAAGTTAGAAATTAAAGGAAAAATGTGGAAGTGAAAAAGAAGCCAAGTGGTTAAAAAAAATAGAAAGACAGTATCACTAAGGATCATGCATGCAACACATACTAGACTTTTATTCTACTTTTCATTGGGCATTTAAAAAGGCATAGCCACTATTTGAAAATATATTCAAGGGCTTAACGGCAAATCCAAATTAGGACTCCACATCCAGTAACATTTGGGAATTCAACTGTATCATGTAAGAAAGTCTTCTCTGATGGGGAAGGGCTGCTTCAGATTCAGGGATACAGGCCAAAAAGATCAATTTGTTTCCTGTCGGCACAGCTCAAATTGCATTCTTGACTCCACAGCACTGAGATCTTTCCAGCACATCCATTAAAGGAATTTGGCTCACATTAAGGTTGTGTGTAAGACCTAACATCTATGAAAATGAGCATAACCCTCATCAAGCAAGTATGGAACACTGGGTTCTGAGCAGGAGGGCCTTCATGTCGCTTTGCATGAAAAGCCTGTTGACAATCTTACGGTGAATATATTCAGGCATTTTGATAGGGCAACTTAAATTCCCTCAGCTCATTCACTGAAGCTGCATGGACCAAATTTTTAATAAATGTATTTAGAAGCATGGATAAGTAGTTATCCATGATATGAATCATGACAAGTAGCTATGCAAGGAAGTAATGCATTAGAATCAGATACGTTTGGCCCAGACATATGGTGGAAGAATGCCCTAGTTTTCACCCTAAATAGACTTGTGTTGCTTTTTCTAGAAATGTTCTAGGAGCCTATCTCATATAATTCTCATAATGATGATAAATAACATTAATTAATTATTTGATATGTGCAAGGCATTGTGCTAAGTGCTTTACAGGAAGTTCATGCCTCATCACAACTTTGTGAAGTCACGAACTAACTTTATCCTTTTGCTACAGATCTCCTAACTGGTCACTGCTTTGGTCCTTGTGCTTTAAAAACACCACATACATTACCTTCTCAGGTCTCATTCTTTGCTCTAACCTATTCCTGAAATTCTCTTTCCCAAATATTCATACAGTCACTCCTTCAAGTCTTCACTAAAGTGACACATTTTCAATGAATCTGTTCCTTTGGATGTACTCTTCTTATTTTTAAACATTGCACTTATCAGCTTCTAACAGCGTATTTCACTTATTTATTTTGTTTCTTCTCTTCTCACCCTCACTAGAATGCAAGTTCTATGAAGGGAGAAATTTTAGTCTTTTTTGCTCATTATATAGAAGGATGCCTGATGTATTGTAGGTGCTCATCAAATATTTGGAAGTGGTAAGAGGAAGTGATGTGGTTTTAAGTAACAACCACTTGTTGTAAGTTAGTATTTAAAAAAAGCAACAGCAACATTTTAAAATAAATTATTGTTTTTAGTTTAAGGTTAGCCAAGAGTTATGCTAATAAGCCATATTCAGACAATTTTATCCAAACTCACTTTGCAAAACAACAGGTTAAGCAATTTAACTAAGTGGGCAATAATTCTGAGTTTATTAACAGGTATTAGGTACAAAAACCATATGTGACCTCCTAAAGCTTCTAATCTTGTTGAAAACAGTAAACATAAAACCTGAAATAATTCAAAGACAATATATCAAATAGTTATCATTTATTCATTCATATAAAAAGTACTATCTCCATATGCAAGGCATTCTGGGCTAGAGGCAGGAGGTGTAGAAATGAATAAGACATAGTTCCTGACTTCAGGGAGTTGACAGTCTGGTAAGAGATTGGATATACTACAAAATAAAACTTGTTTAGTGGAATAAGAACTCGATAAATTGAATAAAATGTGCTAAAAATTCAGTAAAAATACAAAATGTTTTGAGAATTCATAGAGGGAGAAATTACGAAAACACTATATTACAAAGTGCTAAACTAAATATAATCAAATGCCAAACTGTATGGCAGAGACAATAAAATGCTATTGCCTATTACTCCTGCAATTGAAATACACCAGGGATTTTAGTAAGCTTTCATGCAGAAAATAACATATGCCAAGACTCATATTTCTCTTATTTCCCTGTGAAAAGGCATTGAACATTAAACAGAGTGCAACCCTGAATGATGTTTCCAGCTGTTCCTGAGAGCAATTTCATAACCTCAGTTTTATTCTTCTCTCTCAAGTTTTTTCAAACGAACTAAAGAGAAAGCCTATTGTTAATTTTCCAAAGGTTACATTTATAATTAAATTCATGCAAAATTGATTAAATACAACAAATGTCATAAATACCAATTTTTACATTGCATGTAAACTATTATCTTCTAAAAATGAAGCAATACATAGAATACATCTATATTTTAATATTTGTCTTATTTTTTCTAATTTTTTAACTGTTGCTGATTATTATAGAAAATCTGAACATATATAACATAAAAATAAAATTCATCTGCAAGCCTGTTATCTACATAAATGATAGTAAATTGGTATATTGCTTTCTGTATACAGGTACAGATATAGATGCAGATGTAGATATAAATGTAGAGACTGGCATAGCTACTAATTATAATTTTCCTAATCTATTAGTGTAAGAAATTGTACCACCATCTAATGTGCTTCAGAGATATGATGTCCTGTGGCTGAATAATATTCTATCTCATGAATGTGTCAACTATTATAAGCAATACTGTGATAAAATAAGTATACAAAATGCTGATTTGGTTTCCTGATTATTATTCCTAGAATAAGAATTAATGACTAAAATGGTAAAAATATTTTTGAGACTTCTGCTAAGTGTTGCCAAATTGCCTTCCAAAACATTAAAATGAAGTAAATCCTGTTCAGAAGTATCCAAGTGATCATCGTCCTCCAGTCTTGTCACCTGGAATATTGTCATATTCTTTTCCTAATCTTTGCCAAATTGATAGCTTAAAATCAGTACCCATTGGTATTTTATTTATAATGTCTTAAATGCTGTTAGAATATGTTATTAATTTATTTGAATTTGTTGTAATTTTTGTGAATTGTTTAGGATGTTGGAGATTTTTGAATTGATCTGTTAAGAGCTCTTTAGAGTTTAAATATAATAACTTTTTTATTTGTAGCTTTTCTACTTTTTCTATTTTAAACATAGTATTTTGAAGTTCTTATGTAGTCAAATCTATTCATTCTTTGTGAATCTTTCTGTGGCATTTATGATTAGAATGTCCTTCAAAGCCAAGATCAGTTAAGTGTGAACTTTTCATGATTTTATTTTTACATTAGCCTATCAATATCTCTGTAATTAAGTTGGTATTTAATTATAAAAATTACTGGTAATATTTATTGAGTGAATACTTTGTCAAGCAATACACAAAATTCTCTACATGAATTATCTCCTATTTAGTCCTCATAAACACCTTATGAGGTAATAACAATCCCCATTTTTCATCAGAGGAAACTAAAGTTCAGAGAGATAGAATTACATATCCAGGGTTATACAACTAGTAAATGATGGAGCCAGAGTTTAAACTCCACCAATCCCTAAGCCTGCACTCTTAACTACTCTTTTTTTGCTAATATGACATGGATCTAACAATTTTTCAGCAAATTGTCAATTTTATGAACACTATATTTTGAATAATCTATCAGTTTCCTCTTTGATTTGCATTTCTTCCTTCATCATATATGACATTACCATACATACTAAGCTCTATTCCACACGTAGTCATTCTATTGGTCTGTCAGCCAGTTCTTGCACCAGCAGTATACCATTTTAATTGTTGTATCTTTGTAATGTTAATTAATACATAATAGGACAAATAGCCCACTTACTGTTATACCTTTTGACAAATAATATCACTTCTCTGTTTATTATCCCAAGTAAACATTATAATCCTTTCATTAGTTAAAATAATTTATTATTTGGCCATCAATAAATTGTATTAAGTATTAGAAATTTTTAGGTGTATGTACTTATGGGGTACATGACAGGTTGTTTCTGAAAAAATTAATACTAGAAAATTTAACTTTTTTCAATTTTTATATTTTATATTCTGGAATATGGGCTGCCCCATAATTCTGCCACTAAGCTGAATGACATTTGACAAGAGTTGGTAAGATTTTGTAGTTTTATTCATCTGTATCCTGCATAGATATATTAGAGTTATTTCTAGGTAGGTTGTGTTTTCTGTTAGTGTTATAAATCTAATTTAAAATTATATTTTCCATTTTTTGAAGTAGTTAGAAGAAGTATACATTTTTTAATACTTCTATTTGGCCCATCTCTTGAGTTTTTGACAAAAATACAGCAATTTAACCTTCTCTCTGACATGTACCTTATTCTATTTCATGTTATAATTAAGTTGCCAGAAATTTCAAATAATGTTAAAGCATAATAGGTATGAAAACTATCCTTACTTTTTCCAACTTCAGTGGAGATTCTTTTAGTCTTTCAACAATAAATATGACAGAGATTGTTAGCTTGGAATAGCTTTTCTACACTATGTCAAATAGTGTCCTTCTATTTTAGGTCTTCTGAGAAATTTTGTCAGGAATGAGTTTTAAATTTTATCAAATAGGATTAAGATGTTTTAGAATGATACTTTTTTTTTTGATCTTTAGATTCTATGTTTTATGGTAATAGATTTCTAATTAAAACATCTTTGCTTTCCAGGGAGTAAACTCTATTTATTCTAACAGATGATTCATCAATTGACTATTGGGTTGTGTAGGATGCATTTTATTTGGGATCTATTCATCTTTATGAATGAGGGTAGGCCATAGAATTATTTTTGTTCTTGTCATTTTTGACATCTGGGTAATATTATTTCATCAAGTGAAGTTAATATTGCTTCATCAAGCAAACAAATGAACAAAGAACCAATCATCTTTGGAGGATGTTCTAGATACAGCATTCCAAGAATGAAGATCTAAAATTTGTACTATACACAGAGTTAGCTCAGGTATCACACATCTATCTCATGCTCAAATTCACTTTCTTGGTGGTGCCCTGTTCTTAGCTTTTCTATTAGAAAAATTATCATTATAATCAGTTGATTAATACATCCATGAATTATAACCTTTTTAACACTATTACATCAAACATTAATAAATGAATTTGGGTCAGTCAATTATTAAATATGAGTGCATGTGCATGCATGTGTGTGGTAATTTTATTTAAGTCTCAGAGTAGCCTAATTCATTTATTCAATAAATTTTATGAAGTATATATTATATGCTAACCATTTCTCTAGTGCTGATGAGGAATAAAACAGGTGAGGTTCTTGCCCTTGTGGAGCTCTTTCTTAGCCCGTATAAATAAAAAATGTGAAGCTGATCAAATAAAGCAGTTTGCCTACATCCGCATTCTAAGTGAAGAAATTACTGCACTGCACTACCCTATAAGAGACTCACTGAAACATTTTTTAAGAAGCAGCTTTTGCATATGTGTAATATACTTTAATTAGTTCGACCTAAGGGCAGGAAAATACATGAAATGGCCCCTGAAAATTTCTTAAGCTATACTTCTGGTAGTTCACAAACTGTCTTAATTTAGTGAAACTGCATTAGGAAGACTATGAAAAAAATAACAAAATTATAACAATATGAATTTTAATCCCTAAAGGTTAAGTAGGAGTTATTGCTATTACTTGTCAAGCTCACCTTCTTCCAAGCCTGTACCATGTGCCACATATGCAGTATCCCATTTTAGCATTCTACAAACTTTTCAAGGCAGATATTATCACTATTTTATACATAAGAAAATGGAGGCTTACAATTTAAGATAAGATGGCCAATGCCACACATGGAACAATTAACACAGAACACAAATCCAGCTTAGTCTGTTTCCATAGGTATTATTTTTGCCTCTCTGCTATGTCTTTTCCATACATATGTCTTATGACTAGATTAGTTGTAAGAGTATAGAGTGAAAAATGTTCTTTTTAAAAATTTATTTTAAATTATGCTTTCAGATAATTTTAAATAAATGACCAGAAATAGGGAAAAGTTAATTAACCTGTCAATCAATCATGTATAGGCAGTAATACAAAAATGTTTTTAAAAATTGATATAATGCGGCAATAAACATACACGCACATGTACCATAAAACCTAAAGTATAATAATAATAATAATAATAATAAAAGAAAAAAAAAGAAAAAAAATTGATATAAAATAATTGGATCAATATTTTCAGAACTTCATTGAAGACTTGATAAATGTTCAGGATAGGCTTTGGGTAAGAATTTAGAAGTAATATAAAGAGTGAAGAACATAAAATTAAAAGTTAACTGGCAGGGCTTCAGCACAACTGTATTGAATCAACGTATACTGAATTTTTTTTTTTTTCAGAATGGAGAAAGGTGCCAGTTTATAGTTTTTTATTGTGGTAGATAGAGCAATTAGTTCTGGGAAGGCAGCAACTACATTTTATGTATTGTGTTTCTAACACCTGGCACAACACTTGCCGCATAGTAGCCATTCAGTAAATGCCTGGATAAATGAATGGGTGAATGAGTCTCTGTAGTCCTAAAAAAAAAATCAGTTCAGATGATAGGAAAAGACATCAGGAAGACAGGCGATCAAGATCCTTGAACAAATGTCATCAACGTTAAGTAGATTCTTAACTTCTCTATGACTCAGTTTTCTCATCTGTGAAATGAAAAGACTGAACTAAATGATCCCACAGGTCGTTATTAAGTATGTAACTATTATAATTCTATAATTTATAATTAATAATTTCAGTTTCTTAATAAGCCTTCTTAGCCATCAAAGAGAAAAAGGTCCCATTTATCAAAATGGTTCCCAAGCAGTCAGGGACTTTACCCACAAATTAAACAATTTACAATCTTCCTGGAAGTTCATGCAAGAGGTCCTATATCTCTTTTATCCTTAGACATTCTATTTGATGACTATATATGCCAACATTTTTTAAAAAACCTTTTTTCCAACAACTACCTAATAATGCAAATAAACATATAAAATAACTGAAATTAATTGATAAACACAGCAACCACTGTGCTTTTAAGCATGTACATAAATCTAGTTTTCTTGGTAGAAGAAACATTGCTCAGCCTCTACTACTAAAATACTTGTCCAATAACTAAGAAATGAACCTATGTTAAGAAACAAACCTTTCATGTTTCACAGGGCTGTAAAGTCACAATTTATCACATTTTCACACTCAGAGTAAAATATAAGTATTAAGAGGGATGCCAGTTTTGTTCCAAAGAAATGAAAAGACAGTTAGGAATGGCTTATTACTCTCTCTGTTTTTTAATGGTGAACAGGAAATGACTACATCATCACTCATGAGGGGTGAAAATACAAAAATTCAATAACATGTCTAACTTCCGTTAGACTTCAGCTGAGCAAAACTATTAGTGGCTAACTTAACAACTGGTCCCAGTCTTTTAAGGAAAGGTTTCAGAACCTACAGAGAGTTTAATAGGCCACTACAAATATCACACACCCGATCTTTTTGCAATTAAGAATGATTTTTGAGTTTTACCAAATTTTTAAAAACGTAAGAGCTAGCTTTTGGAAGTGTCAAGTGCATAAATGGGAGTAGGTATTTATTATATAAAATCCAATTCTATTTGTTACAAGGCAGTCTTCAAAGAGATACAATATTAGAGCAGAAAAGAAATCTCTGAGTCAGCACCTTTGACTTAGGGAAAAAAACAATCTGGATCTGAGAGAGTTTCAGCCCCTTGCTCGATGTCACACCAAGGAGTAGAGCCAGTTCGCAGACTTTGCTTCCCTACTTTCCAGTGCTTGATTCTTTTCTGTTACCAGGCAGTGTCTTTTTCTCAGACAGAGGCTTGTTTATTACAGTATTCCTCATGGGCTGCATCCTCTGAGAACCCAGCTGCTCTGAATAAAGATAAGTCAGAAATGAGAGGGTGAGAGTAGGGTCCAACCTCCTCAGGAATGCTGGAGAAGTTTGAAGAGTGGGAGAAAGGAGAAGAGAGAAAGTGATGCTATCTCAAGAAAAGGCCTCTTGTAGGTTGGTCATATCTGAGCCCTCCGTGCTAAGGACTGCACTCCTAATACTCTTGTTGTCTGTAAACCACAATTGGCAGACAGTGCCTGAGCTCAACACCGCTTGAGACAAGAGGAGGGGAGGATGAGGCAGTATTGATGGACTATTATTTCTTTGTAGATGAAACTGCCCCCACTATCTGGGTGCATTGTACTTTAATTACCTGATTATGACACCCAAATTGACTCTGCATTCACTGAGGGAAGAGACTACGCCCAATTCATCTCTGTATCCTCAGCATCTATCATGTTTGATGTACAATGAATGCTGGATGAAACAAGGAATGTGTTAATGATGCATGTTGTACCTGGAAGAAAATCCCTAATCTTGAACACACCCGTGGGTTTTCAATATTATTTGTGTCCCTGAAAATAAGAGGCATACAACACCAGACTTGATCGACCTATTATACTCTTTTCTTTAGTAGACTAGGAGAGAAAGGGAGAAGGGGGAATGTAATCCGTGTCCTCTTGCCCTCCACTTCGGGCATAAACTGAAGTTCACCTTTAGTGAATGAATTAGCAGTTATGTATACAGCAACATACATCAAATATGCAAAATTTCTATCTAATTTTACTCTAAAATATTCAAAAATGAATACCCTTGCAATGAGTTGGCAGTACAGAGATAATTTGTATTAGGAACTAAATTCACTGATTCGACAGACATTATTGAGAAGCTACTATGTATTAAGGGCTGTGCTCAGTGCTCTGGGAGCATATATGAATAGTACAAGATCCTAGTCTCAAGTTTTGCATATTGGCATCAGGTACACAAGCATGTCAACAGAGAATAATATGTACAATGGCAGCTGCTACAACCGAGGTATGAACAAACAACTATAGGAATAAAGAGGAGGCAACAAATGATGCTGGGTACATTCAGCTTCAGACTTAAGCTTCTTGCCTAGTTACTAATGACTTCTCAGTGTCGTGGTTTGCCAGATAGTAAACATGAGTACTAACTCTATCTTTGTAAGAATCTAGTTATGTGATACAGCACAGAGAATTAATATACCTATATCTCAATCTCTTCAGAGTCTGGACTTTGGCATCACATTTAAGACCTGGCTTAAATGGTTCTATGATTTAACTATCTGTTTTGACTTTAGGTAATTTTTTTCAGTAGTGTAGAGTTTAGCTTTTTTATCTTTTCAGAGCAAAAATTATGAGTTTGCCTGCATCAAGAGGTGAAATGTACTGATCATAGTTCTTAGCACATAATAATTGCTCAATAAATGTTAACTATAATTATTAATATTAAATTAAGATAAAAAGCTTATAGTGGACTTGAATAAGCTTCTTCTGAATGAAATTCAACATAAATAGATATGAATAAGAGAAGAATGTACACATGTATATAGATATACACATATCTATATACAAATGTATAGTAATTAGTATTATGTTGGGAATATCTTCTCCCAACTCTTAAGCAAAAATCTCAAGACAATGCATAGAAAAGGGACCTCAGAGTCACATGAATGACCCTATATAGAAACAAAAAAAATCCATTATAGGTCATGACATATTTGTGATTCATTGCCAAAACTGACAGAACATTCCAGGCTGAACATTGTTGGCCCTTGGACAGTCATAGTATGTAGAGCATTAAGTCATACTATGTAGACTATCACAGTAAATTTAATTCAAATAATAAACCGTCACACACCTGATTCACTTCCATTATCACAGCTCCACAGCAGGACATGCTGCCTGCTTTGGTAACTCAGAGTTCTTTTGTACAACGAACTGTGATTACTTCATAAAGGTCAATTCTCCTAAATCCCTGGAAACCATGGCATGCCAACCCACCAAGATCACAGAAGCAATTAAAAGTGTTTAACCGGGAAAGTTGCCAGGACCAGATGGCTTCTGCCAGTGGGTTTTTGTTTTTATTTTAAACTGCTTAACATTAGGCAAGTGGCATTTATTTGCCTCATATCTACTTACTAGTGGATCTTCTTCATATTTGTAAAAGAATGCACACTCATCATAGAGATTCTCATGTTACATGCACCATGAGAGACAATGAGAGTGGGCCATAGAGAAAATGATAGAGACTTTCCCCATCCCCAAGCTTCACTATAGCTTAAATCAGTTTCAGGTTTGCCATTTATACTCTAAGAATATTTATGCATGTGAAATCCCGCTTCTGTAAAGGGTTTTTTGGAATTATAGTACATAGGATAATTCATATATTAGGAAATAATACTTTTAACAAAATAATCATTTTTATGCTACAAAACTACTCTGTGTTCTTAATATCTATAGTTTAAGCTACTCCAAACCACCACTTATGCAGAGTACCTCTCTGACATAAATAGCAGAAAGACTTATTTGACTGAGATAAATATTTTGCCTAAATGTATGTTTAAATCCTACCAAGACAGGGTGGCCATAGATCAAATCCTAGCTCTGATATTTTATTAATAAATTGAGTTTTAGCAAACCATTTATCTCATTAAGCTTTTGACTCTTCACTTTTTTAAGGGAAGGCTATTATTACCTATAATTAAAATAATTTGATGTTGCCACATTACTCAGATTGAATACAGAAATAAGGTTGAGAAAAAGACCCAGATATATACGGAATTTAGTGTATGATAAAGTTGACATCTCAAATCAGTTATAAAAGGAGGAATTTTTAAATAAATAATATTGAGACAACTGTATAGCTATTTCAAAAAAGACAAAACTAGATCAGTACCTCACACCATACACTAAAATAATCTCCAAACGCATCATAGAATTGGATGTTAAATAAAGGAAAATGTACAAGTATTAGAAGAAAAGAGGAAAACATGATTATGACTAATTTTCTAATAACCTAAGAGAAAAGAAAGCTTTTGTAACTGTGATGCAAACATATGTGCTCAATATTAAAAAAGGACATTTTTCCCCTAAAGATGAATAACAAACTAAAATGTATTTGCAGCTTACGTCACAAACACAAAGATCTGATCATTTTAATATAGAAAGAGCCTCCAGAAGTCTGCAAGAAAACAGCTAAAAGCCCAAGAGAACAATGAGCAGAAGACACAAACGACTACATATAGAAAAACAGAAAGACAAATGGCTCCCAAACATATGAAAAGATGTTCGGCATAACTGATAAGAGAAATAAAATTCCACTGAGATACTCTTTCATGCTATCAGGTTGGTAAAAATTCTAATTTGATAACACGCTCTGTTGGCAAGAAGCAGCAGGAATTCTCACATATTTCTAGTGGGGGTACTAAGTATTAGAACCCCTATGAGAGTACTTTTAGCAATATCTAACAAGAGTACATATGAGTGTTTCCTATAATTCAGAAAACCCACTTATAGGATTCTACTCTATAGCCATACCTCTGTAAATACAAAACAGCGTATCCACAATGTTATTTGTGACAGTATTTGTTAGGATAAAGTGAATAAGTAAAAATACTAAGAAAACAACAATTTTAGTGTAACAGAAAGGAGTTACAAATATAAAAGCAAGAAATTTTAAGGGAACATTATGCAATGTGAGATTTGAATTGGAAATATCAATATCTACTCGTGACTTTTAAAATATATATAAATTTCCTATCTCTGCTCACTAAAAGGCCTAGTAATCAGTGATATCCCAATAGCAATGAGCGTATCTAGCACAAAGATCTTGGTGTCTATGTATCATTTTCTACTAAAAGGAGCTAGGACATCTTCGTGAAATGGCTGACTCTGTATCTTGGGCAGCAAAAGTTCCAGAACAAGAAAGTCAATTTGAAGGGATTCCCCTAGGCAAATTTGATAACAATTTGAGTATCAAAAAGAATGATAATGCTTTTTTAAAAATTGAGAATCATTTGTCATTATTAGAGTTGATTTTTACACCAACTTCTTATTCTAAAAGTTGCTAATTAAGAGAAAAGCAGTAAGTCATAGAAATAACATTTTAAGATAATGAAAGAAAACTTATTTATAGAAAAAATGCCATGCAGAAGAAATGACAGAATTAGAAGGAGCAAGCTAGAGACAGTAAACGTGGCAAAATGCTAATAATTGATGAATAAGGTGAAGGGTGTAAAGGGATTTGTTTACTTTTTTTTTAAACTTTTCTATACATTTTTAATTATTCAAAATAAAAGTTGGGAGAAAAGGCCAGTGGCATGGGAGAAAGTTGGGGAGACCCTTTTACATTAAAACACACCAAAGAAGTAAGAACCAAATGAATGCATGAACCATAATTGAATTTTGCTTTATGAAAAAAATTGGGATAGATAATTTGGGTGAATAGTAGGGGAATTTGAATAGGGACTAGATATTAAATAATATTAGAAAGTAACTGTTAATCATCTCTTGTGTGGTAACGCCATTATAGTTTTATAGAAGATGAATATTAAAATTACTATGTCTGCAACTTACTTTCAAATTGTTCTGTGAAGATAATCTGGCTATCTACTTAGGGAAAGATATATCAAAAGACTGATAATTCAATAGGTGATAGATAACACATATTTGGCATACTGCTAATAATTATTGAATCCAGGAAATATGAACATTTATTGTATTATTCTTTCAACATTCCATTCAGTTTTAAAATTACCATAATAAATTGCTGGAAAAATACAAATTAAAAACAATACCTACTTTGGAGTTTTGTAATGTAATTAAACATGAATAATCTAAAAAACAAAGTGCACAATACCTGATGGTGAGCAGATTCTCCATAAATGCTATTTTACTCTTTTCATCTTTCATACTACATTTTGTAACACAGAAATCAATTAATATAAGGAGGAGATTGGGTATGCCTTATTGGGTTGAGTAGACAACTTTGGGTTTAGTGCACATGTGATTAAGTATGTTGGATTACCATAAAATGGTCCCTTGACTTCCATGTGTGTTAATTGGATCTTGTTGGCTAGTTCTGAATTGCCCAGAAGAAGGAAGGAATGCATATTTTCCCACTCTCTGTTCTAGTCCTTCCATTCAAACTCAGCCAAGTGACAAACAACAATAATCCTCCCTGTGCATGTTCCCTCCACACACCAAACCTCCCACATGTATACCCATGCTGCACTGATTTCACACACCAGTTGAAGACTCCAAATACCACATTCTTATATCTTTGCCTTTAACTGCCTTACTCCCCTGCAGCCAGAACTGCTGTTAGTGTTTGAGATGAGTGCCTTTTAACACTTTCAATTTTGTCCATAACTGGGTCCTTATCATGGGATTTAACCAAGACATGCTTTAGAGCTTAGCTCTTTCTTTAAAGCACCATGTTTCTCAAATTTACTTAGGTAAAAAAAATCAAATTTACCAAGTAGGTACCAGAATATTTGTAAAATATACAAAATTTTAGAGTTTAATATACAAACCAAGTTCCAGTTTCGCCTTTGTTATTCCATTTTGCTTTAAACATTTTAATCCTTGCTATTTAGCCTTTCATAACTATTCCATTTTGCTCTAGAGCAGGGAGACTCATTGACTAATGTAAGGAATTAGTAGGAAATTAGAATCAGGTAGTAAATTCCTAGTTCACCTCCGAGCACCAAGTGAAGTGACATTTCCTTTGTGAATCTTCCCAAACACTCAGACAGGGACCAAACCAGTCTATCCCAGTACTTAGCATATTACTAGACAACAGTCAAGGACTCATTAAATAATGACTAATCTCTAACAATATTTATCATATCATGGTATAACTATTTCTAGATATCAGTCTATCTTCAATGGACCTAAAATTGGAAGGTTTTATTCTGGTATAGTTAAATGATGAATAGGTTTAGGAAGATTAATCTGGCAAGGATTAGGAAGAGGAATGAGTTTGAGGAAGAACACACTGAAGGAACAGAGAAAGTAGACTATAAGTCACTATATGAAATGCCACAGAAAATTCCTTTAGACCTAGGGACCAAATCAAAGATCAGAAACAATCTATTCCTATCCTTAAAACATTAGGCTGATGGCACAGGAAAGCCCAGAGTCTTATTTGTATGGCCTTGGAATTAAAGTTAAAATTCCGGAAATCATTTAAACCTTTAAAGCCTCAGCAAAAAGTGAGACATGGTAGGAGAGCTATTTCAGTAGCAACAAATCCTTGCAGTGGATATTTGCATCACATAATGGTGGCAACTTCTTTGTTCTCATTCTGTATATTGTAGTAAATCAACATTACTATCATTAAATATTTATCCAGTACTTCTGCTAGATTGCTGTAGCAAAATGATTTTCTAACTTCTCTTCCTACCTAATTATAGACAAAATAGATAATATGAATATAAAGAGGCATGAACACACAACAAATAACATTCATATTGAAATATTTGCAGCTTTATTAAATAGTCACATGGGTAGAACTCTATGGAAAGACAAAAAATATAGGAAACACAGCCTCATAAAAAGAAAATCAAATAGACTCATGGGTTGCTGAACAACAGAGATACATTCTGAGAAATGTGTGTTAGGTGATTTCGGTGTTGTACAAACATCGGAATGTAATTACATAAACCTAGATGGTATAGCCCAATACACATCGAGACTACGTAATATAGCCTATTGTTTCTAGGCTGTAAACCTGTACAGCATGTTACTGTACTGAATACTGTAGGCAATTATAACACAATGGTAAGTATTTGTGTGTCTAAACATATCTAAACATAGACAAGGTATAGTAAAAGTGTGATATAATCTTACAGGACAATTGTCATATACGTGGTCAATCGTTGTTGACTGAAATGTTGTTATGTGGTACATGACAGTATAAAGCACAACTGTTGGTAAACATAGTTGAATCTAAATCAGCAAAGATAAGAGGAAAATGGAAATACTAGAAAAGAAGGTGATAGAATTGGTGAGGATAAGCCAAGATGGATTTCAAAGAAGAGGTGAGGATAGGATGGATTTCACTTAAGTTGCTTTCATTTGCTCATTTAATTTACCAGATGTTCATAACAATTTTTTCCTATTTCAGCCATGTTAGGTACTAAAGATCTAGAAATAAATAAGTCATTGTTCCTGTTGTCTAGGGGTTCGTAGTCTAATGGGGAAGAATGGCATGTCAACTAACAATTGTCATTTACTGAGATAAGTGCTTGGGGAGGAGTTTGGAGTCAGGGAAGACTTCAATAAATTTATATTTGAGGCTGAGTAAAAGTTGGAAAGCAAGAAATCAAAGAACATCATTCCAGTAAAAGTAAGTATGCAACGTATCTATATAAGAGATACAATTGCATAAATGGTAAGGACCATTCTCCCTGGCAGAGGTAAATATATGCACAAATAAATGCTTGCAGACTGAATGATAAAGGAAGTTCGAGATGGCTCAAGTGTGTACAAAGAAGTGATAAAAAAGGTAGATGAGTAACTTTATGGAGGGCAGAATGGAAAGAACATTTTGTGGTATGTTGGTGATTTTGTATTTTATTCTGTAAGTACTGGGCAAAGTTTCTAAGAACAGACAATTAGACAAACAATGTAGAATTTATGAATATATGTATTTTCAGGTCAAAGATGGGCATTCCTGGTACTAAGACAGACAGGGAAAGCAGGACAGGGAGCCCTCCCTATTTTTCTTATACACTGTGCTGACTTATACATTGTGTTTCCCTTTTTGCTTGAGCTAAAACCCCTAATAAACTGCCTTTCTCAAGACCGTCTCAAACTCTTGGTCTGTTTCTCTTTACTGAGGGCCAAGAACCCATCAGCTAGTAACATTCTGGCAACCCAGATGGAACTGGGGTTCCCAGACCCCTGACTTAATGGATAATTCTCCATAGTAGTAGACAAGAAGCCCCCTGAACAGTTTCTGTGGTGTTTCTGCTACCTAGTGATTTCTCTGACAGCTCAGAGATTACAAGGGCACCCCTTACGCAATGCTGTTCACCCCTTCCCTTTCCTCCTTATTTATAATTGCTGCTCTGGTATCTCCGTACTCTACTTTTCCCCTTTTCCTTTCCTTCTCCTGTAGCCCCCTCTGTCCTTCTCCAACAACTCTTGCTCTTTTACTTTCCATTTATTTGGCTGAAATTCAATAGCCATTGGCTCCTGAGTTCTCTCTGTTCTGGTCTGGTCAGTTATGGCTGAAATCTGACAGCCTTTGGTTCTGGAATACTCTCCCATTTGGAGAGCAAGAGTTGTTTGAGGAAAGGAAAAGGGGAAAAGTAGTGCAAGGGAATTCCGTAGCAACAATTTTAAATGAGGAGGAAAGGGAAGGGGTGAACAGCCAGTTTGAAATCTGAGCTCTCAATTAGGTTGTCACAGTAAGGAATTCCTTCATCTGCTGATGACTTTGTTTTGGAAACTGGTTTCTCTTTGTTCTGGTCTGTCCTCCCTTCCTCAGCTCCCTTACTCTTTCTATCCTTACCCCCTACTTTCTCATAAAGCTCTCTATCTTCGTCCTTTCTCCTCCTGCTTTGAATCTGCTGTTACCAAGCTACTGGTGTTAAGATAAAACTCACTGTTCCAAAGTTACTTAAAAGATTTTGTTTTTCTTATAGAGTTCAGCCAGTTCTGGCTAAAATAGTAGCATTAGAAACTGATTTAAAATTAAGAAAAAAAAAAGAAAGATAAAAGAGGTTTTAAAAATCACAACTGTCATGAAAATGACATTACCCAAATTCCGGTCCCCAACTTTCCTTGAATTACCTATTGGGGCAAACCAAGTGTAGCCATGTGAACAGGTCCCAGTTTCGTCAGAAATATTTAGAATAAGCTATCTTTTCTAAAATGATGAGTTTGTATTGCTATCTTATGGCTATAATCCCAATGTAAAAGCGATTGGATCTTAGTGTGCACATATACATGTTTAAATATGTTTATGTGTATATACATATAATATGTATTGTGTCTAGCATCCTACCTATTGGCTTATACATAAATGAGCACTCAAAAATTAAGTCAAAATGCTTTTCAAGTTCACATGAATCTTTAGGATATAAAACTGGTTTTAAAAATCTTTGGTGACATAAATATTAAAATGTCTTCAGAAACATCAGCATACACTTGTGTCTCAATAAGTTTAATATTTGTCTCTGCTAAATGTTTAATATGTCAGGTTTTGGCACAGACTTTATAAGACTATAAACCCAGCCAAAACTGGGTAATTTTTGTTTGTGTAATCCTTTTAACAAATAAGACTAATTTAAAATTTGTAGTTCAATAAAAACAATTAAATCTGAATTATTGGCAAAATGTATTTAACTTCAAGGATCTTATTTAGATGTTCACCTAATGTTCATACTTAAGCCCATCTCAAACTCTTGGTCTACTTCTATTTATTGAGGGTCAAAAACTAGGTGTTGACAACATATTTGGGGTATACTTAATCAAGGGCAGGTTGTGAGAATATGACCATACCAGCAACTGAAAATATATTTCTGACTAATATTTATAGATATATATATACTTTTGATAAATATTTATCCTCAAATCTTGCTAATTCAAGAGATTATCACTTAATTTTTTCACAAATAAAAATATTTATCACTATAGTTACACAATGAATTATCACTAAACCTCATTCTTGCAACACAAGAATAAACGTTACAACATGTAAAATACTTCAAGTAAGCCAGAAAAATTGCCCAACATAGAGTGGCAGTAATGCCAGAGCTAGAAGGAACTTAGAGTGTATCTAGTCTAATCTCCTTAATTTACAAATGGGAGATAGATATGGAGAGTTGTCATATGACTTGTCTAAAGTTCATTCACCTCGTATTTGGTAGTACCAAAGCTTTAAATTTTCTTTTCTGACTCCTGATTCAATGCTTGCTCTGCAACAGTTGACTGACACCCTTCAATGAAGGGGGTTTTTCTCTAAGAATGTGGCTGTGATGAATCCTTGTCCACTAGGATTGCATTGCAGTGCCCTCATTTTGAGGCCACTAAAGCCTAACTCTCACACAAATTGCCTAGGTGAATCTAACAGCATTTTTACCTCCTGATACAAAAAGATGGTTCTGCAGAATGACATGAAGCTTCTTGGAGGGAAATGTGCAGGTGTCTTCTTAAGACATTGTTCCTGGAGAAGGCAGACTGTCCTAACAGAGACTAAGTGTATGCTCTAAACTACTATCTTGATGTCATTGACAGAAACTATACAATAAAAGGGTATTGCATGGAAGAATGACATCACTCTTACTGGGTAATGTCAAGTGAGCAGAAAATAGTAAGAATTATCTCTATTAGAAGTATTCTAAAGCCATTTTCTCCAGAGGTAATTGAAAAAAAAATCTAGCTAGCTAGCATATCCAGCCAGATTTGCTTTTGAAAACACTTTCAAAAGAAGCTCTCTGAAAAGTAAGTGATTTCCCTGTTTCCTTTATATTTTGTAGAAATGGCACTAAATACTTTAAGTCAGAGTAAAAGAAGGAATCTGTTGATACCTGGAAACATGGAATTAACATAAGTTTTTAAATTGATTGTTATTTTAAGCATCCTCAATATTTATGCCTTAAAAGCAATTATTTCTCCAAAGTTTAATCAAAGTGTTAATCTTTATATCTAGGTAAAACTCATTCGTGTTATTCACTATTGGTGAGCTCTGGATTTTCAGCTGTGTTTCTCTGAGAGGTGGCAAAAGTAGTTCATTCTCATATTTATGTCATCCTGCCACATTGAACAACTGAGCATGCAGTTGTTCAATTCATACCTTCCATGTGGGGTATGACTCTGAAAACCTTTTTCATTCTTACTTGTTTCTCTCAGCATCACCTTTCTCACAATCCCATTTCTGATCCCTTGTATCAAGTGGGATCTCCTCTGACTCTGAATATCCACAGCCCTTTCCTTATTATAAAGAGTGCCAGGATGGGGAAGAAAGGGACAAACATGTATGTGTTCCTTCATTGCTGCAAGCAGTATGTGACCCAGTTTACAGATGCACCCAACAAAAGATTAATTTTCATTAAATAATTTTAATGCTATCTAATTTAATCCTCACGACAATGATTTGATGATGATATTATGAAAAACTGTACATACTATGACACTTTGCATTTCTCTGGAAGCCTTTCTGTTTTATTATTGTGACTCCTCTAAGGATGATTTGTGTGTATGGGGAATTAAGAGGCCCCAGGGCTGTTTTCTGGCACTTGCTTGAATTTCACTTTTTGCCAATGAGTGTGTTGAAGCCAACTCCTATGGGCAATATATTCTCTTTATCATGTGAGATACGATTCCCATTCTATACATGAGGCAACAGGCTCAGATAATCAAATAAATTTGTCCAAATTAACACAGCCAATTGGTAGCAGATTCTGAATACAAATATGAGTTTTCTCTTAGTTGCTGTTACTGCTGCTACTACTACCAGTAGTAGTAGCAGCACTATTATTTTACTACTATGACCTTATGCCACAGTAAATTGTTTAAGTCCAATTTTTAAATCATAATCTTCTTGAAGAGTGGGGCAATGGCCTTTTTATATTTGTCAAATTCAAGTGAATATAATAGAATCAAAGGGAGGTCATACTAACTTCTAACCAAACACTTGCCCTTATTGAAAAATGCTTTTGTCTAACTCTTACCTCCTTTGTGATAAGATACAGACTATCAAAACCAAAACTGAAGTGAAATGAAAAACAGTCCAGCAGTTAGGTCTTTTGTTATAATTCACCCTTCATTTCTGTAATTTAAAAATGACATTTGCTGTGACCATAAAATCTGCTAGATGTTACCAAAAATATAGAAGCATGAGCTGATAGCACATGTTGAGCTCCAACGAGTTGTAACCAATAGGTATTTTGTTCTTGGCTGGCACAGCCTGGCTTCTGTGTCCAAGATAAGACATGTGACATCTGTCTTTCCTTCTCCAAAACCATGTTGTAGCAGTGTATCTCATTAAAAAAAAATATTACAACACATTTTTCTTTTCCGATATGTGATGTTCTAAAATGTTTCTGTCTTCCAAAAGGTATCAATAAGCATTTGGGGAGAAATACTAATATTTTTTTGCGGTCAAATAGACATAGTTTAGAAAGAAAAAAAGCAAATTACCTACTGTGACACTGGCCATATCTCTGGAAGGCTTTCTATTTTATTATGGGGACTCCTCTAAGGGCGATTCGTGTCTAAGGGGAATAAAGTGGTCCCAGGGCTGTTTTCTGGCACTTGTTCAAGTTTCACTCTTTGCCAGTGGGTGTGTTGAAGCAGTCTCCTATAGATAAGTGAGAGACAATTGTTTCGCAATCTAGTTGTTCAAATGTTGGTAGCTTATGGGAGTATTCACACCATAGATATCATGCTACAAATTAGACACCCCCAATTTTTTGAGAGCCTGTTTAGAGAGCATCACTGCATTTAGCTCTGGTAATAAAGACTTCTACCACAAACAACTAGTGTAAAATTATAAAGACGTAGGAATGCACTGGGCCACAATGTCTGGTTGTGCAAGCTGTTGTGTGCCCAAAGAAACCCACCGGGGGATAAGTGAAGACAGAAATGCAATTAACACTCTGGTGCCCAAGCTGTGTGCTGTGGCATGGTACTGTGCCCTCCTAGGGGGGGTTATATTTTTCCATTTTGCAAAAATGTGCCTTGTGAGTTATCAATGGTTCTGTTTAAGTCAGAATATATGCATCCCTACACTGATGCTCCCCAGGCCACCATCTGCAGTGTAACAACTGCTGATTATATGAGGTATATAATCCTTTATGCACCCTGTACTTCAAATAACAAGAAATAATAAGATAATAAAATTCTAGTTATTATCTAATCTCTAAGAACATATGTATTTATTTTATACATGAGTACTCTGTTGTTCAGAGAAGTTAGGAAACTTGTTCAAAATCACATAGCTAATAAAAGAGCAGCAGTTCAACTCACATCTATCTGACTTTAACATCTCCCCAAATGGCTTGTGTGCTGACCTTCACTTGCTGACTTTCACTTGAGAGTACAAGTTACAGGAAAAGGTTTTAAATCTATAATAAACAAACAAATACAAAATAGACTGCATTTTTCAAAACAAATATTTCATAATTTTCCTCTTTTAATCATTTCAACTGCATTCTTTACTTATTTATGGAGAACAAAATCCAAGCTCAGAAAAATTAGAGATTAAGAAATCCAAGCTCAGAAAATTAGAGTTCATTAATACTGAAAAGCTATGACATTCAACCATATCAAACACCAATAACAAGCAACACTTGTACAGAATTTTACAGTTTACAAATGTTAATTGTTCAAGAAAAAATAAAGCAAGAGTGATGCTATGTGATTTCTGAAGCTAGGTCATAAGATGGATATGAATTCTGTTTGGCTGTCTCCCAGGAGGCTTGCCTTTGGAATTCAACCTTTATGGTGTGAGAATTCCAGGCCACATGGAGAAGCCATGTGTAGCTGTTCCAGACTATAGTCCTAGTAAAGAAATCAGCAGAGAGCCAGCACCAACTGCCAAACATTTGAATGAATGAACCAGCAGATGATTCCAGCCTCTTTGTGTCTTCCCACTGAGGGCTTAGACATTCAGAGTGCAGACATATCATCCCTGCTGTGTCTTATCTGAATGCCTGGCCACAGAAGCATGAGAGATAATAAATGTTTGTTTTAATACACTAAGATTTGGGGAAATACACTAATACACCATGCAGAATAGATAACAAATACAGTAATCTTTAGACAGACTGCAAGAAACACTAGCAGACACACTAAAATCATGCCTGAAATATAGTGGACACTCAACAAATATTTGTTGAATGAATAAAAGAAACGCAATATAAAAATAATGTAGGCTTCTATAGTCTGAGTGGAACCACAACTTTTACTGACCAATATCTCTTTTTGTCTTTTCCTTTTAAATAATGGCAACTTTGGGCTGGAGGGAGTGACTCGTGCCTGTAATCCCAGCTCTTTGGGAGGCTGAAGTGGGTGGATAACCTGAGGCCTGGAGTTCAAGACCAGCCTGGACAACATGGAGAAGCCCTGTCTCTACTAAAAATACAAAAATTGGCCAGGCATGGTGGCATATGCCTGTAATCCCAGCTACTCAGGAGGCTGAGGCAGGAGAATTGCTTGAACCCAGGAGGCAGCGGTTGCAGTGAGCCAATATCACGCCATTGCACTCTAACCTGGGCAACAAGAGTGAAAATCGGTCTCAAGAAAAAAAATAAATAAATAATGATGGCAACTTCCTCTCCAAAACCATTAAGAAAACAATCCCAGAATGAGAAATCCCTGCAAATAACTCAGAGTAAAGTACTGAAAAATCTCCAGGGATTACAGTGCAAATACATACGCCTATTTTGTTTTGCTTGTTTTATTCCACATGATAGCCTATTCAAATAATATTTTCTAACCCTTCAGTGAAGAGAACTTAAAAGTGAATTAACTCATTTGTAATCTTGGGAGAATATGAACATTGTCATGTTAAATAGAGACATAGGAGAATCAGAGGATAGATGAGAGTATGTGCTGAAGTTAAACAAGTTTCACATTCTGATTCTATCCCTTTTTAGCCAGGTGGCAGTATTAGTGGCAGTTAACATTAAAAAAATACATTTTATTATGTTTCAGGTACAATTTTATGTGTATTACATGTATTCACTACTTTAGTTCTCACAGAAATTGTATAAACCATTATTAGCCCTATATTATGAATGAGGAATCCGAGGCACAGAGAGGTCAAGAAACTTCAAAGTCACACAGTTAGTAAATGCAAAGATAAGACAAGAGCTCATACTCTTAGCCTCTCTAAACCTCTATGTACCTAATAAAAGAGGTTAATAGATGCACACTGTTAACAATGCATTGTTCATTATTACAAATTTCTTAGGAGGCACCATGTCACAGTGGCTCAATTTGTTTAATATAAAAAAAGCTTAATAGCAATGCCTGTTAGAGTCTTATATAAATGAGATGATACTTATAAGGTGTTTACAATAGTGTTTGAAACACAGTACACAATAAACAATTATTTTTCTATCCACATTGCTCAAATATACTTAGTTTTAAAAAATAAAATCATACTATACATTTTCTTTGTAGCCTTCTTTTATGCCATATGATAATCCATGTTAATGAAAATGTATCCATCAATTTCACTGGCAGCATATAATTCTAATGCACGATTATACTATAATTAAACCAATCCCTATTGGTAGGGATGCAGGTTGTTTACATTTTTTTATAGTGTAAATAATACTACACATGAACATCCTTACGCATAAATCTCTTCATAGTTTACCTTAGGATAAATCCCTGAGAGTAGAACTTCTGGATGAGAAGATAATAATCTAACTTTGATAACAGAAGGAAACCCTGTAGAGTAAATGATCTATTCAAAATCTTACAGAACCAGAGTTACTTCCAGGACTAGAAAGAATGGTCTTTAAAACACACTTATATAACTACGTATATTTTTTTCAACACAAAGTGTCAAAAGAGATTAAGGCCTGTCACCTAGTAAAAATCTAGGCTTAAGCTGAACCCGGATTTCCTGAATCTCAAAACTAGGATCTTTGACGTATAAAAAATGATTTGTGTAAGGCATCTTCTTTGCATAACAATAAAATCAGAATAACTGGCTTAGGTGCTTTGCCATATAAATGAAGAGTTTTAATAGGCATAGGTGTTACATTACTTGCAACCTGGTAAAATATTACTCTTTTAGTCTATTATAATTCTAAGAAATAAGAACCATGGTACATAAAATGACAATCTTGCTGGAAAATCTTCAGTGTACTGTTTGCTCATAAGAGAGGAAAAGTGACTTCTTTAATGATGACATATATTTCTAAGCTTCACACGTCATTTAAACACCCATTACTCGTTGCCCTTCATCAATATTTTAGGAATACTATAAAACTTGGATTGTTCTTGGAAATAATTCTTTCATTTTTGCAGTAATTTTTTCACTACCAGCAAAATTAGATAAATACCCCTAACTGGTACAAACTATTTCTCTTAGGTTTGAGTCAAGAGAAGCCAAAATGAGTCCTCAGATGGTGATGTGAAGGCTCTGTCCAATATATCTTTTCTGAGTTGGATTTTTTCTTTCCTTTATTCCATCTTACCCTTGTTCAGATATAATTCAATAAAATCATATTATTTCTAATCAACTGATTTTCTTATTCCTCTAATATATATTTTGAGGGCCTACCAAGGCCTAAAAATAAAACTTTAAGACAATATGTTTCCTTCCTGCAATAAATTCTTAATCCAACAGTAGATGATTTGTCTTTAAATTATTTTTGAAATATAATCCCTTACAAATTTAAACTAGGCTTAAGTAGATAGCTAGATATTATAATGGAAAAGTAGAACACATGCAAAAGGAACAGTAGGAACATATGTTAACCAAAGACAGGCATTAGAAAAAAATATATTTTTAAATGATGCCATGAAAAATTTAAAATTTACAATTACTTGGAGCTTCAGTATAACAGGTAGGAAGACTTAGTTTAAAGGAAACTAGATTATGACCATTCAACCTACTAAAAAATATAATAAACTGAAATGTTGTTCCATAATTGCCATAAAGAGAAGCAATTATTTATCTCAGGGAGAAGCAAGATATTGGCACTTAAGGGACAAAAATAGCAAACATTAGTTTGCTGTTAAAATGTGTCCTCCTTTTCTCATTCCTTTACTAGTATCTTAGAACTTTATTTCCCTTGTTTCTTAAATATGTATATTTCATAAAGAACTCAGACTCTTAAGAAATGTTTTGCTTACATTCTTCTCGTCATATTATTTCATGGGCATGCTGTGCAGAATGACAGTGATTTTAAATAGGCCTTAATTACACTCCTTAGCAACTTGATAACAATATGGAAATCTATTATTTTAATTTCTTTTAATCTTGAGAACCCCAAAATCTTTAAGTTGTTTCCTTTACCCATGAGTCGTTAGACATCATTATACTGTTTTGCCTTATCTACAAAGGCAAACGAGTGAGTGAATTCCTGAGGCTCATGAGAGGTGTCAATATGTATGGAGCTGCAGTAATCCCCCACGTTTTAGGGATAAGACTGTTTAATCTTTGAGAGTTGCATCAGTGAAACGGGTAGGGAATGAGATTAGCCATCTTTATTTAGAAGAAAATATACTTCCCAAATCAGATAAGAAGAGCTGGCCCTGTAGATAACTCCTTCATAGAAAATGGAATCTAGTTTCAGAAAGATATAACTAAAACATAAGTTTTACAAAAAAAAAAAAAAGAAAGAAAGAAAGAAAAACAAGATATACACTGTGCTAATCCCATTATTGGTATGAAGAAATGCCTGCGTTTTGGAGTCAGAATTTCTGGGCTCAAAATCCAGCTCTTCTTCTTACTGTGAGACTGAAATATTTATCTAGTCTCTTTGGCCCATCAGTATTCGTTTTGTTTGTTTGCTTGCTTGTTTAGTTTTTGTTTCTTGGGAGTTTTCTTTTTTTTTTTTTTTTTTTGACATGGGGTCTTACTCTGTTGCTCAGGCTGGAGTGCAATCGCATGATCTCACCTCCCGGGTTCAAGCGATTCTCCTGCCTCAGCCTCCTGAGTAGCTGGGACTACAGGCACACGCCACTATGCCTGGTTGATTTTTGTATTTTTAGTAGAGATGGGATTTCACAATGTTGGCCAGGCTGATCTGGAACTCCTTACCTCAGGTGATCTGCCCACCTCGGCCACCCAAAGTGCTGGGATTACAGGTGTGAGCCACTGCGCCTGGCCCAGTAATCTCATTTATAAATAAGGATAATAATAACTCCCTCTAGAACTGAGACTCAAAAGAGATAATATAGGAAAATACATAGAACAAGGCCTACGATACTGTTAGCACTCAATGAACAGTACCTGCTTTTATTAATATTTTGTCTATTATACGGATGTTTACTATTCCTGTGTGGTTTCTAGTTGTCTTTTTTTATTTGGTATTTTATTCCTTAACAGATTATTTTCAAACACCATATCATGTTTATCTTGCCCTATTTTTTGCTTTATCCCTGATTATCTTTCAACTCTGCGTCATTACATCTCTTCTGCTGAGTCTTCTTTTACCCAGAGGCCTCTTGCCCAGAGTTCTATCAGAGGCTATCTGAGTTAAATGTTACCATTTCCTCTCTTGTCTTGGTTGGCCTTATCACCTGTAAAATGGGAAAATAGTAGTACTTATCTCACAGAACACTGAAGAGAATTATATGAGGTAATTCATGTGAAGGGCCATACGTAGTATCACACATATAATTACCCAATGGATGGTAGTCAACATCATTTTTACCCACAATGTCTTCAGAAGTGGCTTCTATCAAAAAGCCTTCTCTCATTTTTCTCCAAACTATCCCTAAACCTCAGTCCACCCTTCCAACTCTGGCTTTGTTTCTAGCTCTGTGCCCTCTGCTCCCAAAACACCCAATAAGTCAAATATAGCATTTGCTGTATTCTATCAAAATTGCTTATGTTTCTCTTTCCCCCATGAAACTGCAACAACTTTGAGAGCCAGTAAAATGTCATACTGCAACTTCCTTGCCTCAGTGTGTAGTAACATGAACCCTCCACCCAAATGCATTGAATTGTTTCTACAAAACTCAGGATCAGACAGGAACTTTAACAAACTCATCTAGGTCTGTCCCCAAAGTTTTATGTGCATATCCAGCAGTCCTTTTCTCTGATATCTTTACCTCAGCAAACTTTTCTATTACATTGCATTAAATTATCTATTTTTCTTTACCTTTATTTATAAAAGATATCTATTTCCAGCATACTTCGAATATTTTCTCTTTAAGCTGAGCAACATAGTATAGATAAATACATTTCTGCGGGTAATACAAGCTATCTATTCTCCTGAAAAGAGAATTGCAACAAAACAAAACAACAATCTTCTTTTTAAAAAGCTAAATAAACAAAAAAGAATAAACGCATAGGTAACCCAGATAAGAATGCTTTAAAGCAGCTGTTTGCCAAACAAACATTGGTTCTTTATTTCTATAATATAGCCTCATGGAAGTAATCTTTCACCAAGAATGTCTTGGTATTCTCATAACTTGTTAGTGTCAAAGGATCCAGGCAAAACAACTAGTTAGAAATCCATGATCAAAAATGTTGCAGGTGCAGGACTTAAAGAGGGCCTATAGTATGAGAACATTTTTGAAAACATTGATTATGTCACTTAATAAAACCTTGAGCAAGCTCCTTAACTTTGTATTGCCTCATCTGTAAAAGGGTGGTAACACGATCTCCCACAGAACTGTTGAGAGGGTTACACAAGATCATTAATGAGAAAGTACTTTGTAAATGTTGAAGAATAAATCTAATATAATGCCTTAGCATGGTAAAACCCTGAATTTCGGTAGTTCCAAACAACAGCACACTTCTTCATATTATTTGGGCCCATGTCTTTCTATTTTTCCCCATAGATGAAGTCCTTTGAGAGCAGAAATATTATCTTATTCCTAGTTTGCTTCTCAAAGTTTATGACTTAGTAAGTGAAAATAATAGGTGTTTTAAGTCTGCTGAATGTCTGAATAAATGAAGATGAATGGAATGAATGAACAATGGGTAACAAAAAATTAAATGAGTAAATTCCTTTTCTGATTTGGGGAAATATTTGCCAAAATATTTTAGTGGAGGAGAAAAATGTTGACTATGGTTGTCAAATACAGAACTGTTCAAATGTCAGGCCAGAGAATATACAGTAAACTTATAGAGACAAAAGTGTTCAATGTAAAAGTCACTCAATTCTTTGGACTCATATGACCTGGAAACAAATGGTCATTATTCATTAAGGAATACATAAAGAAGGACATCTGCATGTGATGATTAAATTACAATTAAACTGCCTGGGCGCGGTGGCTCACACCTGTAATCCCAGCACTTTGGGAGGCCGAGGAGGGGGCATCACCTGAGGTCAGGAGTTCAAGACCAGCCTGGCCAACCTAGTGAAACCCTGTCTCTACAAAAATACAAAAATTAGGCAGGCATGATGGCGGGTGCCTGTAATCCCAGCTACTTGGGAGGCTAAGGTGGAAGAATCCCTTGAGCCCAGGAGATGGGGTTGTAGTGAGCCTGGATCATGCCATTGCACTCCAGCCTATGCAACAGAGCCAGAATCTGCCTAAAAAAAAAAAAAAAAAAAAAAAAAAAAAAATTAAACCCTGCTTACAATTAGTCTCTGTAAGCAGAAAGAAACTTAACGCTGGACAAATGAGGAAGCTGAAACTACTTACTACTTTTTGCACTGTCGTTCTGACACAATTAATAGCATGAAAAACCACACATTAAGTAAGAAGAGGACCTGAGCTCCTCCAAACACTCTTAATTGAAATAAGGTATCGTTATGAGTTTATCTAAATACCTTTTTAAATCTGTAGGAAGAGGGTGGGTGGAGGGGAGGAAAAGCAGTTAGGTACTTTTGAATTGCAAAATGAAGAAAATAATATTACCTTCAGAATTATGTAAATCATCTCAATGAGGTAGAAGGGTTTCCAGGTCAACAAGACCTGAATGCCACCTAAATGAGTTCATTAATGGATCTAAGGAAAGAATATACCTATGCAATGAAGAGTTGGTTGGCCAGTGAGGCAACCAACTCTTGCCAGAGGCAAGGAGTCTCTGAGGCAGTGTTTGGGAGTGCATGTCATAGTTCTATTCCCTCTATTCTATTAGCCTTACCAATAGATCTTTATGAGAGTATAGGCATCTGGCAAGTACATCCTTTATGTTGCTAGAGGGACAGCAGGAGTCAGACCATGAGGTCATTAGACTTCAGACCAAGTATGGTCACCAGGTATGTTCACCAATATCCACTTCCTCTCTACTGTGGGGTACAAGAGATGGTTGCACCTCACCTCCTTAAACTTAGGTATAGCAAGTAAATATATATTTACTTTAGCCAACGAATGTGAGTTTAAGCAACATATGTCACTTCTTGGTGGATGATTGTAAAAGCTAGTGCAAGATCCTTCATTGTTCCTTTCCCCTTGCTGAAACAATTCCATGAAGTACACCCTCTATCATCTTGAGCTCCTAAGTGAAGACGGCTTAGAGCCAGATACTCACCACTCACTGTGGACACAACGTTTGAGAGATAAATCCATCTTAGAATTTAAGGATACTGAGATTTTGCGGTTATCTGAACTGGACTAAGCTAGCCTACTCAGACACAGGTAAGCTTAGGGTTATCATTTGGCTCCCTTTATAATTTCTGTACTAAGGGATAATGAACTGGTTAGAGCATATGGACATTTAGTCAGCTTAGAAACTTTTTTGCATTAAAATTAATAAACTCTAGTAAGTATCTGTTAATCTCCAGCAGTATCTTGTAAGCTTTACTATTATGAAGCAATATCCCCAATTTCGATTGGCTCTGGGATGTTGGCAAATTAAGAGTTTTTGAACTTGCAAAATAAAAAGCTTGATCCTGGAGCTTGATGAGTTCACAAAGGAAACTCTCCCATTTGGAGAATCTTTCAAGTCATGTGGCTCTTTCTGACCACATCTAACCCATGTCCACATCTGTCTATTAGAAGAGTTAACAGAAGTCATTGATGTTTTAAATTTGAATAACCTACTGGGGTCTTAATATGTATACATATGTAACTAACCTGCACATTGCGCACATGTACCCTAAAACCTAAAGTATAATAATAATAAATAAATAAATTAATTAATTTAAAAAAAAGAAAAAAATATTCTATGCATTTTAAATGGCAAACTGAGTCTCTAACACTTTATTGTACATCTACTATACACCAGACCACAAATGCTTTTATACAAATATAACTTCATAATTTTCATAAAATCCATGTAAGGTAAATTTAATCCATCCTCAATTTAGAGATGATAAACCTGTGGCTTGCTTAAGTAATTGATTGCACAGCTAACATGGAGCCAGAATTTCAACTCAGGTATTCTAGGTCCAGAAGTCTTTACACACTAAAGAATTTAATTGGACGTTCCTAAATCAGCTAAAAGAGCCTCCTGTATGCAATGATTTGGTAAACATGTCCCTATTTACCCCTTCTCTATGGTACTTAATTTGATATACTTTGAATATATAATATTTCTATTTTTGATTTTATTCATTAGCAATAACAAACAATACCCAATAATGGGTATTGTTCCTACCCATTATTATGTACCCATAATTCCTACAGAGCCAATGTGAGTCATGTGTAACAATTTATAAGAAACCCCCAAATAACTCTAAAGGATGATAATTGAATATGCATTTGACTCAAATTTGCTTAACTCATTCCAAAATGGTTTTCCCTGACTCTGTGGTCATTGAACTAATCAATATAATCTTGCTTAAATAAGTAGCCAGTATGTATGGCTCTCAGAATACAGGTCTATAATATTTCTGCTTTAAGACAGATGTGGTACTACAGAAGAGACAGGATCAAAGCAATTGTGAATATAGATTCCACATCATTTGCCTATGTTTTTCAGTGCCATCTGGTTCCTTCAAACTTGATAAAGGTTTTGTGAGAAGTAAATACATCAACAACAGAAACAGCAGACCATATGAAGGTCCTACTGTAGTGTAGGCATATAATGGGTACTCATTAAATGTTAATTCTCTTCCTGTTTCTTTTGTTATTTTGTGTTAATCTGGATAGGTTAGGTTTGTTGTAAGAATGCAGTAAACCTGAAACCTCAGTAGCTTAATAATACAAAGGCTAGTTCTCACTCATTGCAGTTTAGGGCACTCTGATCTATATAGTCACTCAAGGATCTAGACTAACACACCACATTTTGTAGCTATACCATCTAAAACATGAGGTCTCCTTGATCCCTGTGTCAGGAAAGAGAATGGTAGAGGGAAGGCAACCTGATATTTCTATGCTTTGATCTGGGAGAGACACATAGGCCTTTTTCCACAATCTATTGGCCAGAACTAATTATATACCCCTGTCACCTATAAGGGGACCTAGTAATGTGGAGTGGCAGATTGGGATAGCCTCATTGTCTTTGTCATGCCTTCCCGCTCCCTATAAATGAGGTAGATCTCAATAAAGGGTTGAGTGATAAAAGTATTATCTGTGAGTAGGCCCTCTAAGAGACCTTTAGCAAGGCTCAAGCAGCTTAAATTTTTGAAGATTATGATCCATAAGTTCATCTGTCCTAAACAGATTTAACACATAGTGGGTTAGGTTTTGGTTAGACTTAGCTGGAATCAATCATCATTTTTCTCCTCTGATTAAATTATCCAAAGTTAGAGGCCTCTTTGAGCTGACCACCTAGGCCAAATGAACTTACTGATTCTGCTTTTTGTTTAGGTTCTTCCCAGTAGTACAAGTTTAAGTCCCAAAGTTGCAGGGTGATGTGAACCACGTATTAATTATTTACATGTTTATGTGAGTGACAAGATGATTTCCTTCTATTGGAAATAGGTGTGAAAATCTGCCTCAAATGACACTTTTTACTCTCAGAAACAGAAAAGAAGGTGAAAAGTCTTTTGAGCAAATGCAGGAAAAAGTCCTATGAATGTCCTTGGAGTAATGTATGTATCAGCTACTAATAAATTTCCTCATCATTGGCTTAAAAAAATCAGCTACTCCAAGACAAGGGAGTGAAATATCTTTCTAATTATACATGCATTCAATAGCTCAATAGTTATTTGATACTCCTGTGTTAAACATTGAACATATAAAGATATTCAAGACCCTGGCTCTGAGTATGTTGCTAGCAAAAAAATGTGCCTCTTGATAAATTGAAGATATAGTGCATGTATAAGACATTCTAGAAGGAGGATATAGATTCTTCTTACTCTGACCTGAGAAGGCCAACAAAAATAATGATAAGACATCTACTACCCAAAATTGGAAGTGAGTGTAATAGGAAAACTTACATAGAAACTTTGTTTTCAGAAGAAATATCTAGCGGTCATAGTTAACTTAATTTACCCAGTTGCTTAGGCGACCAAAAAACAGAAGAAAAACTATGGGAAAAGGTACAGAATGATTAATCAACAATTATTTAGTCTTTTTTTCAGAGTCTGTGTTTATCTGAAAGTTATAATTTGTTTACTTGGTTCTAAATATATGAGTACCAATGACAAACTCATCCTGTAATTCAAGATAAACCATAAACTCAGTGTTTATAAAATTATCATTGATGTAAAAATACTTAACACAGTGCCTAGCTCAAATAAAATGCTTGATAAAATTTAGCCCCTATAAATATTGTTTCATAAGAATTAATATTTATTGGCATAAAAATCTCAAAAAGAATAGAGTAACAGAAAATCTCTCTGGGTATACGGCTGATGGTCACCAAGGGGAAAGAGTCAGATGTATTTTTGTTGCCAAAGTTCTAAAATAATATAAAGTTTACTCACTTCAGAATGTCCTAATAACTCAGGTATTTTCTGAAAACTTTTTAATGCAATCCTTTCTAAATAAAGGTATTGTGAAAGGTACTGTAAGTTCTGTAAAATACAGTAACATATTACTCCAGCCTTTAGGATGCTCAAAAGCTAGTAAGAATGTTAAAAGAAATACAGAGATAACTATACTGAGGTTCAGCCAGAGGATAATTAAGAAAAACCAAGGGGATTGTGTAAAGGACACAGCTGGGAAAAATGAGGAATGCTTCACCAAGGAAGTACCACTAAAATGTCATTGAAAAACAGATAGGAGGATTTCAAAAGGTGAAGACAAAGGTGAAGAACCAATTGGGGAAAGGGGGAATACATTCCATGTGAACAAATATGGAAGGAAAAAGCACCTAATATATTTCAGGAAGATAATCCCATTTTATTGGAGACAAAGTATTCATCGAAAGTATGGCTGGAGAGGTATAATTGGATCAAATTAGAGATAAATTTGAATGACAGAGTAAAAAAAAATTGTGAAGCTCGAGACATACTATCTTTAATCTTTGTGTTCTGTTTCTCTCACTTTACTGAAAGAAACTTCCAGCATTGCCACTCAGACACCTGCTTTAGGTGTTGATAACAACGAAAGGAAACTCAAATTGGGAGAAAGAGGCAAACTTTAGTTTTTAGAATTAGAAAACAACCTGTTGAAAGTCAAAGAGAAGATCAGAGAAAAAAGAGTTGTGTTATACCAATAGACATGGAAAGACAATAGAGAAAGAGGAGGCCCCAAGTGCCCACTGACTTCACTGGAAAAGAATCCTGGGAGGTGGTAGGAGAATAAAGTTCGGGTAAGGATGGTAAGATGACCTCCAGATCTTGTTGGAACTGGGGAAGGCCTTAGTTGATGGCCATGGTCAAAGTCATCTTGCTGCATGGGAGCTTTGCCAACTGAGCCAAGTTAGCCTCTTTGCTGTCGTGTATAGGTTTTCCAAGCTATGACTCATCCAACAGAAGGATCCCCTACCTTAGCCCTGAGATTTGTATGTATTCCTATTTAAACTGCTCTCTTATGTGTGACCAGCACCCTGCATTTTCCATAGTTAAGGACACTTGCAAGACAGCTTACTCTGCTTCCCCATCACCACCTCACTGCTTCTGAGCCAGAAAGTGGGCTAGAATACAAAGGAGTGGTGGCTATGTAAAAGAGGCCTTTCACACCAAGTAAGCTTAAAGGGACTAGATTCGTATACGAGGTGAAGAAAGATGACTGCAGATTTTCAAAAGAGCTGGTAAAACTAACAAATACTGTAGTTTATCTGTAACTTTTAAAGGTCTGTGACTTTACACCTAAATAAATGTTAAATATTTGTAGAATTGATCCAATAAACTAAATGTCACCTGGGGCATAAAGATGTGCTGCCTCTCTTCAAGAGTATTCAGATAAGGTATATTCACTGGAATATTCAAAGATGAGATCTAACTCACCACAACTGCTCAAGTGTTCATAATAATAACAGTGCTTAAGGCTCAGAAATACTGAATAATTTCATGTAATATTGTAAACCTAATAGATTGTAGAGAGGACCGAAATTAGTTGTTCTGTCTCTCTTTTTTTTCTTTCTATAATACAGATTCATCCCCTGCATGGCTTTATGTTTGGGACTTAAGGGATACAGTCACTTCAAAGTTTACGATAGTATAAAACAAACTGCACTGCAGTATTTTTCCTTTTATTAGCTATTATCTGTCTTTAGTCTCAGCACTGATTATTTATGTTCTCAAGGATAATGGTGGTTCATCTTTCTTCTACATTTTAGGTATAGGCAACTTTATTTGTACACTAACAGCTTTTTGACCATTATCACTTATTTTTCTTCCTAAACCATCTACTATTCCTATTTAAAAATGTGTTTCTTAAATATATCCCACTAAGCACTCCATTCCCTGCTTCCAGTGAAAGGAACACACAGTCCCGTAGGGCGAAGAAGTACAAGTTTATTTAAATCCTCAGTATATACTTGCCACACATACTCCTTTTTATAAGAATGATACTAGATGGAGTATATGTCTGATTGACTTATCTTTTATCAAATCTGAACTCAACTTCCCTGAAAACTCTCAATTTTCTTTCCTTGACTTCTCGTTGGCAGCACCATTCACCCAGTTACTCCAGCTGGAATTTCTGAATCTTCCTTTCTTGTTCCAAATATAATGCGCTGCCATGGCCTTTCAATCTTATTTCTATAATTCCTCTCACACCCATGTTCTCTTTTGTTTTCCACTACCATGATTCTAATGAATATCAGTGGCTTTTTTGCATGAAATCTTGACATTCTGATATCATGTAAAGGGTAATGAGATGGATTTAAAGAAATATGGTACTATTGATAAGAGCAAAATTTGGATTTAATTTAGTCAAAAAGTAAGTTGAGAAAATCAAAATTTATTCCCATAACTGGATTCTAACTCACTTGACTCCCTATCTGTAGGCATATTGAAAATAGATAAATGGGTGGAGTTCCAGCTATTAAAATGAGGGGTGTACCTTCCCTAAGTTATATCCTTGGTCTTGTATGAATGTGAATGTCATTCTTCAGTTGTAGCAGAAACCAAGTTTTACAAAAGCCAAACTACCATTTTAATTCAAATTTTCTTTTGCTCAAATTCACTTTATGTGTTGCCAGAAGATCATTTTTCTTAAAGGACAGTTCTCTGATAGTGTAACTCCTATGCTCAAAAATATCCTATGGCTCTCCATAGTCTACAAAGTAAAGGTTATACCCTTCCCATTGATACACCAGGTTCTCCTCAACCTATCCCCATTTTATTACAGAAACCTAGCTCCTAATAATTTATGTCAATTGGCCTTCATTTCAACCAAAGCAAAATGCTGGCTCCAGGATCTCACATTATATGACAGTATGATGCTTGTATTCATATCATTCCTTCTTTCTAGATTGATTTACATGGACTTTTCCATGCATCCAAATGCAACATGACCTTTAATGTTCACCTCAAAATTTAATTCCTCCATGAAACCCTTCCTAATCATCCATATTCAAATTATCTTTTCTATATAAAATTTCATATATTCTATCATGTCTTGGAATTATTTTTGCCTGAGGACTATAAGAAAGAAGATGATATGGTGGAGGAGAAATAGGGAAGAAAAAGGAGAAAAAAGAGACAGAAAAAGTTAAAAAGAGAGGAAGAGGAGGAAGAGGAAGTACCAAAAGAAAAATAGAAAAAAAAGAAGATATTTTCAGAAGTATTTGAATGAATCCTATTAAGAATGATTATTTAAAAGGTAATCATTAACAAATATTGAGAAATCAGGACATTCAGTGGTTAATAAGAACACAAGTTCGTTCCCAGCTCTATGATTTAACAGATCTTTGATGCTGGGAAAGGAAAGTTCCTTAGCCCTCAGTTTTCTCATCTGTAAAATGGAAATAACCGCAGCTATCTTACAGAACTGTTGTGAGGATTAAGTAAGATTTATTACTAAAGTGCCTAAGACATCTGGTTAATAGTTTCAAGTTCCGTAAATGGAAATGTTTTTATACAGTTGGAAGTATGGCTTTACACGTTCCTTTAAACCAGAAAGGTTTTAGCTTGGATTCAGTAGAAAAGATGAAATTCCCAGCTTCTAAATTCCATTATTGTAAAAGTACCAAGGTCTGGACAGCTGGCAGGGCTGATTGAGCAATATCCTTATGTGAAAAGCTCAGGAAAACTGAGCCCTGGTTGAATAACTTACTGGCATCTGTTTAATCATAGGTCTTGATGACTCTCAGTGGAGATTTAATTTTTGGTCCCTGGAAATAGGCTATTGATGTCTTGACAGAAACAAGCAGAATAACAACTAGCTGTTGGCCAATAGGAATACACACACACACATATATGAGCAAAAAAAAAAAAAAAAAAAAAAACCCCGACAGATTTAATAATTAGATCTAAATGTGTTTTGGTAAAAGCAATGAGAATTGCCTGAGAAGGATAAGAAACATACAAACCTACGAGTACATCAAAACCCAATGGAACCAAATGGTGCCTAGTTTTCTTCTTTTGACATCCTCTATTTTCTAGAGTTCTGGAGAGCAGGAATAATGACAACCAAAAAATCCCATTCTAACAGATCTGAATGGTTGCTTGTGTGTGTGTGTGTGTGTGTGTGTGTATGTGCATATGTGTGTTACCATATTTAATTCTCACTAGCTCTCCAGTGCATTATCTTCATATAGGATATTGTGAAATTGAGGATAAAGAGATTAAGGTATTTACTTAGGTCATCTCAGAGTTAGTGGTAGAGCTAGAGTGTGAAATCAAGAAGGATGCCAGAACCACTCCTCAACATAAAATCTAAATAATAGGAAGAGGTAGAATGTCAGAGCACATTGCCAAAGTCAGGGAAAATCTGAAGCCAGGTATGGTGATATGGTTTAGCTGTGTCCCTACCCAAATTTCATCTTGAATTCCCATGTATTGTGGGAGGGACCTGGTGGGAGATAATTGAATCAGGGGCAGGTCTTTCTCGTGCTGTTCTCTTGACAGTGAGTAAGTCTCATAAGATCTGATGGTTATTATAAGGGGGAGTTTTCCTGCACAAACTCTATTTGCCTGCAGCCATCCATGTAAGATGTGACTTGCTCCTCCTTGCCTTCTGCCATGATTGTGGGGCCTCCCTAGCCAGGTGGAACTGTAAGTCAAATTAAACCTCTTCCTTTTGTAAATTGCCCAGTCTTGGGTATGTCTTTATCAGTAGCACGCAAACAGACTAATATGATTACCAAGATGGAGGCATTGTCTAGGACAGAGAAGGAAGATAATTGTATGACCACATCCTTGTTTGTTCTAACTGGGTTTCTAATATGGTGAACACAGCTGCCATTAAGAAACCAATTTTAAGAAGTATTCTCTAAACCATTTCAGATGGTCAAAGCAAGTGGCAGTTTTACTCATAGCTGATAGTGCCTACCTCAAAGTTCTAAACACATTTCCAACTTCCACTTGCAATCAAGTTCCATGGTTTTTAAAAATTACATGAATCTTTTTTCTTGCTACAATCCTCTCTAAAATGCTCACACTGTGAATGTTAAACATGTGTTTTACCTAATACACTTTCCCTGGTGGTGTGGCCTGGTCATTGATTAAGCTCCTTTCCCAAGATCCACATTCACATTTCAATCTTTTGACTTTATCTCCTATAAAAGGAAAGTGTGTTACTTTCCCATTGCATTGTAGAGATTGTTGCTAAAAATAACAAGGATTGTTATATTCTAGAGGCTTTTAAAAAGACATTTTAAGTAAACATGAGGTAAAAAATTATGACCCAACAGAATTTATAAAACAATGTTGATTTAATTTTATAGAGGAGAGATATAAATTTAAGACTTTTCAGGCTGAAATATGTTACACTTAAGAAAAGAGGCACCAAGTGTTCTAGCATGAATAAAAGGGTTTTTAAAATTATTTTACCCCATAGAATCTATATTCTGAAGAATTTTTCTGCCAAGCTAACTGCATATAATCAGTGATGATTTGATTTTTTAACTACATTCAAGTACATGTGGAATAATCAAGACAAGCTTCTAATCAGTCCAAGCAAACCATTGTCAGTAGAGTGGGTGATATAACTCCAGCTTTCTTTATTTAGAATGCACAGGCTTTTGTAGAGCCAATGTTCTACTGGATTAGGCTTTCTGATATATTGAAAGTAGCACAATTAAGGACTCAGTCTTTGTAGCAGGTAAATTAGAGTTTGAATACTGATTCTGTCATCTAACGTCTGTGAGACCTTACACAATATATTTAGCTTCTCTAAACCTCAGGTTCCTCAGCATATAATGAAGAAAATAATCATGTATAACTCACAGAAGTAGTGTGAAGAGTAGAATAATGAATGTAAAATGTGTAGTGCAACACCTAGCATATTTAGTAAGTGTTAGTTGCTGTTTTTGTCATCCTCATCATCATCCTAACCACAATCACCATCATTATTATCATGTCATCTTTATGATTACTGGATTCAAGAAGTGTAGCAGGCTTGGAAGCTTTAGATTGAGAAGTATGGTTTTAAATGGAATGTCTTGTGATTTTACACTTAAGCTCCAACAGACAGTTTTAACCAGCAGACCAAAGGAATATATATATAATTCCCAGGGGATACCAACTCTTTAAAGGCATGCTTACATAATAATATCATATTTCTAATGGTCGGGTTCCTGATGTTTTGACAAAAGGAACAGTTTTTCTATGATCTTAAAATGAAATGGCCATTGGATACGGGAAAGAAGAGTGTAGAATAATGGTGGACAATATGAGTTAAGATGGGATGACAAGACATGATTTACAGTCGCATTTCCTTTTCTACCTGGAATGTCCATCAGCTTGGGGACATGGCGTATGTCCATCAGCTTGGGGACATGGTGTGATAATGGATTTATCAGGTCAGATTCAAATATCATCCAGCTGATTACTACTGACTCACTGGGGAGCTTTACTTTTGGCGGAGACTCAGATTCTTGATAAATTTTACCACCTGCTTGAAAGTAATTTGCCATCACCGAGCAGTGAAATTAGTTTTGCTAAGCAGAACAAAGACAATGATCAGTCTCTGCTTATCTAAATATAAGTAGTGGTGGGTTTTGTAATTGGTGTGTTTGGCAACTCTCCTCCTAGTCACCCATAAACTCTCCCCACCCATTCCACCCCCTTCCCATCCTCTCCAGCCAGCCCCTGCCTGAATCATAATAATAGCTCCTATTTTGGGAGCATTTTTATGCATCACACGTTGGTCAGGTCCTTGGATACTGTAGTAGTCAGCATAATGACCCCTCAAGGTGTTCATCTCCACATAAACAGTGCGTAGGCACTGGAGTCACTCAAACTTGATTCAAATCCCAACTCCACCACTCACATAGGTCTGAGATGGCCTGGTGAGCAAGATTATACAGGCTCATGTAGGATGTGATGGGGCTTTCAACTGTAAAATGAGGATAATAATCTCTACTTTTATAGGTCCCTGATGATGTATACAAAGTGCTTAGAACAATGGCTGGCATATAATAGGCACTCAAAAAAAGGATGTTAAAAAAACTAATGATATTTCACATCTCTTCATTAATTTTATCAGGAACATGCCATCTGAAAGGTTCATTTTTGCTGAGGTAAGTATCTTGGCCGCAGGTAGAATTGATGAGGAATTTTTAAGAGCTTTGTCATGGTATAATATAGATAGATCCATGAATGGATTCAGTTGATATAAGTGAGGTGGTTTAAAAGCAGACAGGGTAGGCAGTAGGGACAAGTGTCATGGCACATAAAAGACAGAGAAGACTTATATGCTCAAAATTATCTGCCTCTTATATGTTTCAATACCCATCATTAAAGACTGACAACTTCTCTGTATATTCTGCCTTCAATCTCTTTGCAGGGTCCCTTTACAAAAGGCAAACATTTCTTGTGTGTGGTCGAGAAAAAGCAAAGATAATACATATGCTTCTTAGCTCTTAATCGGAAAGAATATGCAGCCCATGCCTTTGGCTTGAACCACTGTGCACCTGCTGACTGGAGGAAGAGAAGAAAGGAGGTGAAAAGTGCTTTCAACATGAGGGTGAAAAGAAATACTACCTTTGTCAAGGACATACTTTTTACCTGAAATTAGAATGCTAAAATCTAAGACTTTCTTCCCCTGAGAGTAGCTGCTCAGAGACTGGCCTGAGACCCAGGGCCTTGAGCCACTCCCAGCAGAGTGAGCATGTTCATGAAAACTGACCCAGGCACATGGAGAAGATAGAGTCAGGACTATGTCAGGTAGTGGGCTGTAGCCTGGGCTGGTGATCTGGGTGAGCAAAATTCCAAGGGGTCAGGAAGTAGTAATGACTGATAGATAAACATGGTTTCAGGGAAGAGGACCAGATGAAAGCATTTATTATAGCCAGGGGTGACCTTCAGCTGTACTAGGCAGTGAGTAGCAGACCCTAAAGCATGACTAGAAGAAGCAAGAGCTATGCAAAGCCACAGGATCTAAGTGTTGGATGCGGCGTACAGAGGAATCCCTGAAAATACCTGGGAGCCAAGTTGACTTCCTGCAACATCTTCCAAAAGGAGCCTCTCTGCCCCAATTTTACCAATTTTCAGTCCTTTCTCCTTTTAAAACCCATCAGTGACTTTGCATTGTCCTGAGAATCATTCCCAAATTATTTAGCATTTCACATTTTTCTCTTATCACTTTCCTGTGCTTCAAACACCATGGAAAATGACATAGAGACAGAAGCATACACACATGCTCACACCTACACACAGGCTCACCCACATACACACACCCATTTAAACATAAACCAGTTGTGTCACTCATTTGCTCAAAATTTCTAACATTTTTCATTTGAATTACCATCATACTTATATAATCTGTCCCTAAAACCATCTGTGACCTCATTTCCTACTACTTGCTCTCATCTTGGTCATTCTTGCTCTTTCTCTGACACAGGCACTACTACTGCCCCAAAGTCCTTGTGCTTTGGGGTTGCTGTGCCTAGATATTTGATTAACCTGCTCTCTCATTTTCCTCAAGTCTCAGCTCAACATATCACCTAAGAGTTAGGGAAGCCTGATCTGACTGCTCTGACATAAATATGTCATACTATTCAGAGCACAAGTATAAACCATCATTTCCCTTTTTTTGGCCTTATTTTCCTTCAAGACATTAAAAACTACCTTCAAATTTATAACATTTTATATGTATGTCTCCTCTTCATAAGAAAAAGGACTGGGTCTTATTCATTTTATCACCATGTCATTAGTTACCTGAACAGCCACCACTATGCCTTCAATAAATATTTGTTGAATAAACAAAAGAATAAATGATGTCACCTCAGTTATCATCTATTTTGGGAAAACTCTGTTTGCCCTCAAACTGGATATCGTTCTCTTCTCTGTGCTTCCATAATATCTTATGCTTATCCCTGCATTAACACTAACCGTATAAACACTGGGCAGAAATGACCTCTAATTATGTGGCCTCCCTACTATTCTCCAAGCTCTGTGAAGTCATGGACTCAGCCTTGCTCACTGAAGCAAATGTGGTACATAGTAGGTGATCCACATATGTTTGAAGAATAAATGAAGGGCAGTAAATGGGCACAACGTCAGAGGAACATGTTGATTCCACTGAACCACAGAATGAATGCTTCTCAAATTCTCCCCACTTGTGGTGGCTTTCAGGTCTAGAGCAGGGCTGAGTTTCCAGGTGGGACTCAGGTAAAAGATGGGACCAAGAAGGTCATTATATCCTCTGTCTTCTTGAGTACCACCAGGCATCTAAGCTGGAGTGAGCTAAGCTGAACTGAGCAGCTCTGTGTAGGTGGAGAGAATATTCTGGTTCATCATAGGAAATAGGTTCACTGAAAGTTCCTGGATGGATGAGGGCATCAAAGTTCAGAATATACCAACATCCTGAACCTCAAAGTTAATGATCTTTTCATCCAGTTTCATGTTTACTTAATTGCCAGGAAAGGACCCTGCTTTGAATGAGGTTCAGAACTTGCTGATGAACAATGAATACTGCATCCTAAGAAATGTGTTATCATATAGCTTGGGGTGAGCTCTGTGTGTTTTCAGAGAGACAAAGCACCTGAGTTAGAGTGCTTAGTTCCCAAGCACTGCTACTGGTTGTTATATTTTGTGCCTGCTACATGAATGGACTACAGATAGATGGCCTTAACCTTAGAAATCAATGATCATAACTTTTATAGTGTGCATATGTCATGCCAGGCACTGTACTAAATTCCTTAGAATCTGATTAATGGAGGCAAGATTGTTGAACTGATTGTTGCTTTTTCCAACATGAACATTTTTATTCAGCAACTGCATTATTGTAATATAAGGGGAAAGTAAAAGACTTTTTACTGAAAAATGTCCAAAGCCAATCCAGGGGAAACCTTTTATATACATAAAAAATAATCCTTAAACTTTATTTAGTATTACATGATTTCTAAAGCATTTTTATTTATGTTATCTTATTTTGTTTCCTCACGGTTCACAGTTCACTGTAATAAAAAGGAAGCCCCATGTGAAATGTGACTTTAATTAGCCTCATACTGTATTTTAAATTTTCAGAGCAGTATCTGGACATGGTAAAAAAACTGACAATTTTTGAATGAAGGAATATACTTCATTCTATTTACTTAATATGAAGTAGGAAGTGAAATATGACATAATCAGGAAATTACAGAGAATAATAGGTTAAGAGGTAGCCAGGAATTTAGGTTTGCCTTTTCCCTTCATTATCTGACCAATTCCTCTGGTCTTGCATAAGAACTTAAACTCTGACTCCCACTGGCCTTACTAATTAAACAAATAGATAACGGCGTTTAACTCTGTCCTATAGATTAAACAACAAACATGGAAAATGTTTAGCACAAGGTTTGCACATATAAGATGTTCAATTAATATTAGTGTCCCTTCCTCCCTTCTCCCATAGGACAGATACAAATAAATTGTTATGGGATTTCAGAGGAATTTAGATATTCAATTTTATTATATGAAATCTGAGGGTGTTAAGACATTAAATAATTTGCCTGAAGTCACTCAGCTAAATAAGTAGGAGAGCTGGAGCTTGTTCAGAGCTCTCCCAATATTAGATTATTGCTACTACAACTGTACCCTATGGCCCCTACAGTCCCAGAGTTGGGACTCTACTTGAAGCATCCTAAATGTGAGTATATATCCCACTATCCAATCAGAAAGACAATCTTTTTTCTAAGAGAGATAGGGGATGAGGATTAGAGATTCATAAAGCCATTAGACTCTCCTGGGAACATAAAATTACCTCCAAAGGAGATACCTGCGGAAACCTCTGAAATGTTAATTCAAGCAAAATTATAAGCTTATTTGTCCTCTGCATGGCTCACATAATATAAATTAGAATTCTCATGTCATGAGTTCGGGAACCATGGAATTCATAAAAAACATGTTTATTATTTTGCATAATGAAGTGTGTCAACCTCCATGGAAATTAAAATAACTAATCATCTCTTATCAATGACATTCAAATGCCACTATACCTCCACTGAATGCCAGTTCTTTTCAGGCCTGGCACAGATCCACATTACCTTGATCTGACAGGAGGCAGCCACATAGGTTTCAAGGAAGGAGACATTAAAAGGTATCCACTGATTGAGCTATGGCTTGTAACCAACTGGCAATCAAAATACACGATACACTAGAGGACAGAACCCAGGCACTCATGGTAAGAAAGCAAATGACTATCAAGTACACATGAAAGGGCAATAATTTTCTACATGACAGCTTTCCACAGATTGTTTCCAAAGGTAGACTTGCTCATTGGAGTGGAAAGTGGGATAGTCACCGCCTATCTATCCACGTAGTGTGTTTTCTGGCACAAAAACTAAAAGAGATAACTAGTGATAGGCAACAATGAGTAGTTTATAAAGTATTTTGGCACGATAGTCAACATTTCCTAGGTTTGGGCTAAATTCTCAGAAATGCCTACATTGTGTTTCTATTTTAATCCATGATGAGTAAGAAAGTGAGATGCAAAGACACTATGTAATAGGTACTTACTTATTCAGTCAACCCAATGATAGGGAGCTGACTGGATGCCAGGCGAGGCATGTTGGTTCAGGAGAAGCAGATGAATAACTCACAATCCCCATCCTAATGGAATCCATCTCCTAACTGAGATATCACCACCACTCCCACCACCAACAACAAAATTACTACCACATTCTAAGGTTCCCGTAAGGAAACAGCCACAGATACAAATATCACCAATTATAATCACCTAAATAATATGCTAAAACTACAACTCAAAACCAAAAATTAAAAACAAAACAAAAACACTGGGTGTAAATAGAAGTTTTGGCTGAAACAGCAAAGCAGTAATCTTGTGCCAAAAGAAACCCTACTTTAAAAAAATGATATCTATGAAGTGCTGAGACAGCCATTGCCTACAAATCTTAATTCCTAGCATTCTTAGAGCATTCCAGAGTTTTCAAAACACTCTCTTATATATTATCTTTCTTAATCCCCACATGTCAGGTATTATTTTCTTTACAATATCAAAAAACTGATTTGTAACAAAATCAATTACAAATAAACTGATTTGTACAAGGTAATGGAGAAGGTAAATACTGAGACTGGGGTTGGATGCAGGTACGTCAGGTGTGAGGGCCAGGTACAGTGCTTTTGTCCAATACACTGCAGGATGAGTTGCTTAGACACATAGTGTAAAAGCCGCACCTAGAACCTATATTTTATGCTTCTTAGCCCCAGGCTGCTGGATTCTTACGTACCGTTTAATTCTTAGTAACTTATTTAAACATAAATTATGTTCTTTTGCAATAATTTTAACATCATCCAAACATAATTGAGTGGTTAAGAGCTTGAAGTAGGGAATATAAAATCTGATGTGAAATTCCAGCTCTGTGACACTACCTTGATAATTTACTTAAACTTTTTGAAACTCACTTTTCTCCTCTATAAAACTGAATTGTAACGTCTGCTTCACACGGCTGTTGCAAGGATTAGATGAGATATTAAGTGCCTAACATAATCCCTGATAGTGGCAGATTTCAGACTGAAGAGCTATTTAATAAACAACATGGTAGTAACAATTTAGTAGATCAAATTTGCACAGGACTCAGAAACTCCACACTTTTTACAACCCTATCTCATGACCTTTACTCTAAAGAGGTGCTAACACATAAGGCTTGTGCTATATATTACAAGTGGGAGGCTCTGCATAATCTACAGATTCATAACACTACTGAAACTGCTATACTAAACTAAAGATACTTGCCATCTTAATGGATATCTTGGATGAAAATGCTTTACTGGCTCAAATATAATGCAAAGATTAACAGTTTTTACTTTACTTAAAAGCCTTAGCTTGACACTAAATATAAACATTTGCCAGGTTAGCAGATCAAAGCAGATACTTTCATTTTTTTCACTGTTCTCTCTTTCTGTCTCTCTCTGTTTCTCTCTCTATATAGTCCTTCCTCTCTCTCTCACACACACACACACACACACACATGCATACATGCTCACACATAGATTAAGCACTTAATTTTAAATTATATCTGCTTTTCTGGCATAGGAGGTAAGATTGTAGACACTAGAGTCAGGTTACTTCCGTCTAAATCCATTCTATGCCCCTCAGAAGTTGTCTGATTGTGGGCAAGATTATCCATTCACTCACTCATTTATCTATTCATTTATTTAAAACAATTACTGATGATCTACATGTCAAGCATTGTAATATTTTGCTGGAGATACAGAGATGAAAAAAATAGACAAGATCCCTGCTCTCAAGGAGAATACATTCAGGAAGGAAAGAGACAAGTAAAAATAAACAAACAAAGCAATATCAGGTTGTGATAAAGAAAATAAAATAAACATAGTCATATGATAGAGCGAGTTGGAAAGGTACCATTAGACAGGGTGGTTATAAAAAACATGTTGGAGGAAGAACATTCTCCTCTGAGCTCAATTCTGTCTTGATTAGATAGCTGGAAGGGATAAATGACAGTTGTCACCCAGGCATGCAATAGACTCTATTCATACACAGATGATGTCTCAGCCAAGGTTATTTGGTTGCAAGAAAAAAAAAAAGCAAACAACAAATGGCTTTGACTAAATTAAGGAAAAAATAAAACTATTGCTGGAGAATTTGATAGCTTAAAGAATCAATGAAAACATTATAAAACTAGGTTCAACCACAGGCAAGTAAAGCACCTGGGGTCTTGATAGAAGAAACTGCTTAACATCTATCTATTCAGAGCATTTTCTCATCCTTGCATTCTCTATAATCTGGCTAGGAAGTGTAATCTAGTTTTGGTCACCTAAACTCACTTTGCCTAAGGCGGGATAGGACACCTGCATTTCAGAGCTCCAGAGCATCTAGGAAGTGTCCCTGTTTTGAATTGGAGACAAAAAAAGCAGAAGATATGTGAAGGCATCAATGCCCTCAAATCTCAAGGTCCAAGGTACACTGGGATCAGAAACCAGATAGATAATTTAAAAAGTAATGGATCCCAACACAATGTACTAGAAATATTGAGATCATGTCTCATGCTAACCAATTTTTCTAGGCAGAGAGAAACTCACACTAAAACAGTTCAAAACTTCTTATTTCCTTATCCAGATGATATTTTATATAGCAATTCACAAATATATTGTCAAGGACCCTACAATAATTCTCATTTATATGAAAAAAAGTTGATTATCTGTTGAATTTGGCTCATCTGACTTTAGACAATGTGGTTTTTGACAAGTGCACGTACCCCATCCCCTGAACTCAGTTTCCTTTATTGTTTGACTCATAATAGGTTGTCAAACAGAAGGTAGTAATAGCAGGATGTGGATTTTTCTACTCTCATACTTCTTCCCACCCAACTACTCCAATATGGGGAATATAAGCTTCCAAATATAAAACTTATATTTTAAGCTTTTAATTAAGAAGAACTTCAAATTATACAAATGGTCACTTATTTCCTAAGTAGATTCTGAAATGTTTACATAAGAAATAGTAGGCCAGGCCCAGTGGCTCATGCCTGTAATCCCAGCACTTTGGGAGGCCAAGGCAGGTGGATCACCTGAGGTCAGTAGTTCGAGACCAGCCTGGTCAACATGCCAAAACCTGTCTTGACTAAAAATACAAACATTAGCCAGGCATAGTGGTGCATGCCTATAGTCCTAGACACTCCAGAGGCTGAGGCAGGAAAATCGCTTGAACCTGGGAAGACGGATGGTGGAGTGAGCTGAGATCGTGCTAATGCACTCCAGCCTGGGTGACAGAGCCGAGACTCCGTCTAAAAGAAAAAAAAAAAATTTATTACCCATTATGGAATTAGAATACAAATATTTTGCTTACATCGTTGAGATTTTGTGAGAAACAGTCAGTTATATGCAGCTTATTGTAAACTTTCCAGTACAATGCAAATATAAGGGAGATTATTCTCTATAATGAAAAAAATGGATTAATGTTCTCTAAATTACATTTTAGTTCCAAAATTATCTTCAATGGTATGATATAATTATCTGATCAAGCCACCAAAAGAGTAATTTGTTAAAGGAAAATAAATGATATAGTAGAAAAACCATGTGAATAAGGGTAGAGGATTTTTTTTTAAGCTTTAAATATACTGATGCCCAGAAGACTTCTAGTTTCACATCCTGCTTTTTCCCCCAAGCAATGCTGTGAACCTTGGGCTGTACACCTCACTTTGCAGTTTCATCTGTAAAATGAGGATATTCAATTACTCCATTTCAGATTCCTTTTCTTTTCTTTCTTTTTTTCTTTCTCTCTTTCAATACAGAGTCTCATTCTGTTGCCCAGGCTAAGCGCAGTGGCTCAATCTCGGCTCACTGCAGCCTCCATCTCCCAGGTACAAGCGATTCTCGTTATTCAGCTTCCCAAGTAGCTGGGACTACAGGATCCCACCACCACACCTGGCTAATTTTTTGTATTTTTTAGTAGAGATGATGTTTCATCATGTTGACCAGGCTAATCTCGAACTCCTGGCCTGACATGATCCACCTGCCTCAGCCTCCCAAAGTGCTGGGATTACAGGAGTGAACCATTTTGCGACAGCCCAGATTATTTTCTTAAAATTCTCTGAACACTTTCTAGTGAATGTTTACTTATTTCACTATGTAGGTCTACAGATGATCCAGCCCTTTAAGGATCTTACTTTTAAAAATGGAAGGCATAGAAGTAGGCAAATATGCAAGGGGAGAAAAAGAAAACAAAAATCAAAACTAATAAAAATCTGGACAGTAAAGTAAATGCATCATCACTCATATTTCCAGAGGAAATTCTCCATGGAGAAGAAGGTCAGGGATAAGTGCCTAATTAGAACAGACAGAAGGGAAAAAAATGTAGAGAACTAACAAAAATGGACTATGCTAAGTGGGACTGAAGAGATACTCTTGTAATATATTCTAAAAATCTTCTTGGAAGTGGTGTTTCTAATAATGATTTGAAGGATAGCAGTAAATGTTAGTGGTATAGAACAGAGGTGTAATCTGTTGGAAAAGCAAGAGCAAGAGGTAATACAATTTCTTATGTAATAAACCTTTGCACTGGTCTCTTTGGGTAGACAAAGAAAACGCTCAAAGATAAGAAAACTGCTTTGTTCATGTCTGAATACCCAATACTATTTCATAGGGTTGTCTGGGGGTCAAATTAGTTACTACGTGTAAAAGACCTAATAGTGAGCTTGGCAGAGTAGACACATAATAAATGTCCCCAGATTACATTTTGGGGAAAGGTTGATGCATAAAGATCAGAACAAATGAGTGAAGGTGATTTGAAGCAGGTGAATTTAATGTCAAAATTAAACTGTTTCTAACACAGCCTGCTAACCGGGAACCCTCAGTCCTCCAGCGGAAGGGTAGTCTGCTGCATGTTTCTTAGGACCAAGTTTCTTGGCTTTCCATAGAGTGTGCCACAGACATTTTCATAGGAACAGGTGAGTTGAGAGACCTTTGTGGCCAAGCTACCCTCATTCCCAACAAGGCAATCTGTTCTTGTCACATGTTCCAGCTCCAGGGCTAGACTCTCTGATAAGTTAAAATGATAGATGGTCCTTAAGAAAAGTCTGAGTCAGCAAGTTCAACAGCATATGCATTTGTCTTAGAATTTTAATAAAAACCCAGACCTACTCAAAAATTAGACCTCAGTGAAGAAAGTGAAATATTATCCTGTAAGCATCACTGCATCATTCTTAACTTTATAACAGATTTGAATGACGACTTTACATTTTGTGGCTTCTCAACGTTTATTCCTTCTTAGCTTCACAAGCACTGTGTACAGAGATTTCTATGTTCTTTTCCCCACACTGCACTCTGATGAATTGGAGTGTGACTTTGAAAATATGTCATGTTCATCACTGAAATATGGATGTAGATATTTTTCCAAACACAGCTTTAATATTATTGTTGAAAATAATAACTAAAATAGCTGTTACCATTTGCTGAGCACTTACTATGGACCAAACTGTACCTATGTTATCTCATTTAGGAACTATGAAGAAGTAATATTACTCTAATTTTACACCTAAGAAAACTAAAGCTCAGAGATGTACACTAAAGCCCAAGTTTTAAACTCATTTTTTTTACATTTAAGTCCCTGTCTTTCTACTATCCTCTTCTGCAAAGCGGTGAAATGTTTCAACAACTTACTTAAACTTCCATCAGATAAATCACATACATGATTATTTGTATTAATAATGACAAATCCTACCTAACTACTAAGTGTTTGGCTTATTAGAACCCATTCTGGGTATTACTAATTCTCAATTATTAATGGCATCCCTTTTATTATCAAACGCTGTTACCACTAGATATTTTAGTTCAGCATGTGAAACCTCATTACTTATTTATCAAAGATACAATTTAAGCCCTACTTCAAAGATAAAACCTGAGATTCTGCTGACCTAATTGCCAACATTTTTTTTCATCTTCAGAGTTTTTTCCCTAAAACCCAAAGTTGATTAATAAGTAAAGTAAGAAATTGTGTAATTTTTTTCTAGGCATTTAAACTAACCTTCTTAAAAAGCCATTTTTAACATTGAAACCTTCATGTGATACCAGTGCTTGTTAGAAATACAAGTAATGACCTAGGGGATTATATATAGATAATGGAAGCTGACAGTTTGACCTTTACCTGATAAAAAGTCAATGTGTTGACTCCATGTTTTAGCAGCAACATCTATATATTGACTCTAAAACTTGATGGCTCTTTGACTGAATCATCTATTTGCAAATAAGTTCAAACATACCCTTCCCCCAACAGAAACATGCATACAACTATATATAACACAAATATTTGCTCTTATTGCTATGTAATATTATGAATAGTGTGCTTTCCATTCAGTCTTTTATATTATTTTATGTCAAATTAGTTCAAATTGCCAATGGATAGGAGCATTGGAATTGGATTCATGAGAACCGGCTTCGTTGGTGCCTTTCTAAATGATACTTAATCTTTCTATACCTCAGTTATGACTCTGGTGATATAGTAGTATTAAAATGTATCCTATTTATTTCAAACAATCAGTAGTTCTGTAGCAATGCAACAATGGTAGGTGACCCTTCCCACAAATTTGGTATAAGGTATCATAATATAATAAGTGAAATGTAAATTTTAGCTTTTAAATTAAAAGTAGCATTCTGTGAGCATATACTGTATACTAGCTATTGCATCAAGTACTTACATATATTATATGTAACATCTCATTTTTCTTCACAAGAATGCTAAGAGATAAGTGCTTTCTCCATTTTTGTAGTTAGGCATTCTGAGACTTAAGGTTAAGTAATATATTTGGGACTACAGACCTAGTAAAAATCACTGCAAGTATTGAATCAGAGACACTTAATTTTAATTCCAGTTCTATAATTTACTGGTTAAATGGCTTTGAGCAAGTGTTTAAATGTCTCTCAACAACATCAGGTTCCTAATTTGCAAAATAAGGATGCCAACATCTGCCTTATAGAATTATTGAAGGAAATAAATGTGATAAGATGTTTCTAGGCTAGAATTAATATGTTCAGCAATAAAAATGGTAATCATTATTACCATTATTTAATAGTAGCAATAGTAAAAAGAAATGTGACATCTTCAGACACCTTAGAATACAGCTTGCATTTATCAAAGACATATGGGGAACAAGAAATCTCTTGGGTATATTTTCAAGATTAGAATGAAAAACAAAAAAATGTAAGATGTATTTTACAGTTCAATCTCATACATCTTAGCTTAACTTTCTGGGTTGTAGTAGGCCGAAGAAAGTTCCCCTAAAAATGTCCACATTCCTGAAGGTTATAAATTCCTGAAACCTGTAACTATGTTGCCTTATATGACAGAAGTGGTTTTGCAGATGTGATTAAATTAAGGACCTTGAGATGGAGAGTTTACACCGGATTACACAGTTTGGTCTAATGTTATGACAGAGGTTCAGTTCTCAAAAGAGTCAGTAAAAGATATGTGAGGACAGAAGCACAGTCAGAGAGAAATTTAAGGATGCTATGCTTCAGAGAGAAATTTAAAGATGCTATGCTTCTGGTTTTAAAGATGAACAAAGAGGCCATAAGCCAAGGAATATTCTAGAAACTTCATCTAAAAGCTGGAAAAGGCAAGGAAACTGATTCTTCCCTCGAGGCTTCAGAACATAGCCCTTCAGATACCTTGATTTTAGTCCTGTAAGGGCCATTTTGGACTCTGACATCCCAAACTGTAAGATAATAAATTTGTGTTGCTTTATACCATGAAACTTGTGGTAACTTTTTAAAGTAACAATACAAAACCAATAAAAGAGTGGTGGATATTATAGAGCAAATAATATTTATATGTGTAGTATCTGAAAAAAAGAAGAGGAAAATGTAAGAATTTGTTGGAGCCTCAAGAACTGCCCAGAAGGGATGATAAGCCAGCAGACTACTGGCAATGACTCTGCTTCCTCAGCCAGTCTATCTTCAGTGGGGACAGACAACCATGGGGCAACCATGGCTTAAAGGTATTAGTTAACTAAGGTCATTCTACTTCCCTTGCTCTAATTTTCTGCTCATTCTATAATCCTTTTATTATAGCTTAGTTTCCAAAGTAGACATTTCTACTGAAAAGATAAACTGATTTGCCAATAAAATTTTCTTCCGGCTTAGCACCTCTATTTCTCACTGCAGGTTAATAAGTTGGCATCAAATTTCTATATACTCATTCACTCATATCTTCAATGAATATTCATAGAGCCTCTCTTATGTGTCAGGTACAGTGTTATTACAGATATAGAAATAAATCAGATATAATTCCTACCTTCAAGGAGTTCACAGTTTAAGGGGGAAACAGTCAAAAGAGTCATAAATTAACAGTCACAGTTCAGCATGGTAAATGCTAAAATATAAATAAATAATGTGCCAGGAGAGTAGCTAATTAATATTTGTGGGAATCTGGGAAGACTTTGAAGAGAAGTGATGAGATTTACTCAGATTTAAAATCTTATTAAACAGTTTAACATGAAGTGGTACTTTAAACATGATGACTTCTGTATATACAGATAAAATTGAGCCCTTGCTTTTGTAAAACTGAGTACTAGATGCTAATAAATAAAAACTGGGCATCCTTGTCTTGTTCCAATTCACAAGGGGAATGCTTTCAGCTTTTGCCCATTCAGTATGATGTTGGCTGCAGGTTTATCATATATGAACTTTATTATTTTGAGTTATATTCCTTGATGCTTAGTCCCTTGAGAGTTTTTCATCATGAAGGGATCCTGGATTTTATTCAAAGCTTTTTCTATGTCTATTGAGATCATCATAGCTTTTTGCATTTAATTCCACTTATGTGGTGAATACATTTATTGACTTGCATATGTTGAACCAGCCTTGAATCCCAGGAATAAAGCCTGCTTTATCATGGTGTATTAACTTTTTGATGTGCTGCTGGATTCAGTTGGCTAGTTTGTTGAGGATTGTTGCATCCTTTAAAATAATCTCAGATCTAAAAATGTGAAACTTTATTAAGTGATTCTTTTTCTGCTCTAGTTTATGCTTAGCAAACAAGGTGACAATATTTGATTTCTTTGATAGAAACACAGTGTACTTTTATATAGCACTCAAAATAATCCTTTTCAAAATATAAATCACATCATTTTCCTCCCCTGATCAAAGTTTTCCACTGGGTTCTCATCTCATTCTGAATGAAACCACCAGTTCTAACTTTGTCTTATGATACACACATGCGCTGCCTGCTCTACCTATTTTAACTTCCACAGTACCTTTATAACCTCACTTCCTACTACTTTGTCTTCTTCATATGCCACACTGATCTTTTTTTTGCTGTTTCTTGAACATAATAAGCATAGTTTGGCCTCAAGGCGTTTTTACTACCTGTTGTCTTTCATTGGTATATTCTCTCTCCAATACATTGTGCATGATTAACACATTTTTAGGCCTTTGCTCAAATGTTATCTTTTATTTCTTTCTTTACTTCTTTTTTTTCTTTTTTTCTTTTTTAGACAGAGTCTCACTGTTGCCAAGCTGGAGTGCAGTGGAGCAATCTCAGCTCACTGCAACCTCCGTCTCCCGCGTTCAAGCGATTCTCCTGCCTCAGCCTCCCAAGTAGCTGGGACTACAGGTGCCCTCCACCATGCCTGGCTAATTTTCGTATTAGTAGAGACGGGGTTTCACCATGTTGGCCAGGCTGGTCTCGGACTCCTGACCTCAGGTGATCTGCTCACCTCGGCCTCCCAAAGTGCTGGGATTACAAGTGTGAAACACCGCGCCTGGCCATTATACTGCTTATTTATTTATTTATTTATTTATTTATTTATTTATTTAATAGCACTCACCATCATCTGACCTTTATATTATTTCTTTATTTGTTTATTGTCTGTCTCCTCTCACTCGAATGTAAACTTTGTTAAGACCGGAAGTTGTTCTGTTTTATTCATCATTGTACCTTCAGTGCCTTTATGAAGTAGATGCTCAGTAAATGGTTATTTTTGACTGAACACAGGAATATGGACTATATGGACTTCTATAAATGACTGACCCTCTTACTACCAACGTATAAAAATTCGGCACAAAATGTGGAAATAAATATTTTAAATATATAGCTGAGCTCAAACACAAGAATTGGAAATCTCTGGGTGAAAGAAATGTAGCAGACACCTGAAGCCAGATCAATCAACTTATAAGCTAGTGCTAATATATATGAACTACATAAACCATAATAACTCAAAACTGGAGTTTTAATGCTCACCTGAGGATAAGAGATGTATCATAGATTTGAAACTGTGAGCTTGCATAAAGTCTGAATTCTGGAAAATGTCTCCTTTAGATAAAGGGAATTAGAAAACCTGTGAGCTTGTCCTAAGAAGCAACAAATAAGATGGCCTCTACTTTAAATTTAAAAAGTCTTTCAAGGAAATTTCAATCCTCAAGCAAATTTCTCCTGTAAATAGGTATTCCAAACTTACTGTTCCCATCTAGTATGAGATCTCTTATGTTGATAAATTAATGTAAAAACTATTTTTCTGGACAAGTGAAACCTTTGGAATGTTCAGATGAAGCAATTATGCAATTATTCCCTAGTGATATTTCTCCAGCCCACGGCAAGTGAAATTACCACTGATAAAACAGTTTCTATCAAAGTTGAACTCACAATAAGAAGTCATAAACCACATGATAAAGTGCTCCACCAGGAGGCGTCAGCCCACACAACAAATAGAAAGACTAAATTACAAAGAATTTGAAAATAAAAATGGAATAATTTGACAGTAAGTACAAAATCTGTATGTTTAAAATGACAAAATAGTGGGTGAATTGAGAAGCAATTTTCTTCACATCTGAAAAAGAATTGGTAAATTAAAAATCGTGCAAAATACAAAATACAAAGAAAATGTGATCTAATATATGAAAAATATTGTGATTTCCAAGATAGAACAAGAAGCCCAATTTATATCTAATCAGAAGGAGATAAATGAGAATGGGAAAGAGACATTATTAAAAACTTCAATGGTTGAAAAATTTAAAAATTGAGAAAAGAAATTAATCCTTATATATGAAGAAGCACACCAAATTCTAAGCAACAAAAACAAAAATAAATTCACTCCTAGGTGCCTTTTAGTTAAACTGCAGACAGCCAAAAATAAAAATGAAATCTTAAAAACAATCAGAAAGTAGTAAGAGTTCACTTATTATTATTATTATTATGTTAATCAGAAAATAATTAAAAACAGTAAATTAGAATAAGGTAAAGTTGCCATTCTGGAAGTCAAAAGAAGTATTAGTTATTATACTATCAAAATTGGAAAGGAAAATGTAACATTTGATGAGTAACTATGTGCCAGTTACTGAGCTAGATGATTTTAAATTTTTATTCCTAACATATGTCATTTATTACCCAAGAATTCTCAAGATCATATTCACCACATTTTATACAACTAAAAGTGAGTTTAGAAACAATAATCTTGCCCAATCATGCTATCAATAAATGAAAGTGCCAGAAATTCCTAAGGGTTTGGCTCCAAATTACACTGAATAGATATAAGAACTCAAAACAAGACAGAACAGAATAGAACAACATAGTTGTACTACTAACCTTGTATGACTTTAAATAAGTAATATAGTTTATTTTTTTCATTTGTAAAATGCGAATAACAATAGTACTAACCTCATAGAATTGTTGTGAGGAATAGTATCCAAATGTATGTAATATATAATACTACTTGGAACATATTTAGTATTTTTTAAATGCTAACTGGTTGTGTTATTTACAATTAATTATGATATTTAACAGTCATTCATTGAAGGAAGACAATGTTTTATTCATCTTTTATTCTCTATGGCCTTATGTAATGGGAATTGTTATTGAGTAAATTATTATTAATTTACCAGGATAACTGTTTTTGTTTTTGTTATTGTTGTTGTTGTTGTTTTCAGGAGTGGAGGAACAGAGAGTTTAATAGGCCCAAAAGAAGGGAGAAGGGAGAAGGAAGAAGCTCCCCCATAGAGGGACAGAGGGAGGAGGGCTCCAAAGCCGAAAGAGGAGACCCCCTACCAGGATAACTTCTTACATGGAACATATCCTTCCCTAATGTTTGGAATTTTAGGGATAAGGAAATATCAACTAGACTCCAGAAGGAGAAAATATATCTGTTCCTGAGAAGGTTTCCTCTGGATGAAAAAAATAGATAATAATAATATATAAAATGAGTTTGATTAGAGTGCTGGGAAAATGATAATACATAAAGAGAGAATTACAGTGTTCAGCTTACATCAAGTTTCTTGACATCAAGTGTGGAATTTTTTTTTCTAATTTTGTCTTTCATAATATTTTATTCTTAAGCTACAATAAAATGTTATTCTATTCTTACTTCAATTTAATGTAGGACTAATCAAATATGAATGCATGTATGAATAATAAAAATGAACACAATCTTTGATAACCCTGCTTACTCTTAATTCAGTTGAAATGGCAACTTTTCTTTGGACCACAAATTGAATGAATATCTTCTTCAGGAACTACAGAAAATTAATGATAATATTTATACTTCAGGTTATATTGGAGTTCATATACATTTTGACTCTTCTACAGCATCTGAAATAATGCCTATACTTAGGTTCCACAAAAATTTCCATTAAGTGATTCAATTTAATAAATTATATTAATAACCCCTTAAGTGATGAGTACTATACTAATTGTCAACAATATTAGGGCCTAAATAATCCACTGCTTATTTGAATGCTAACATCAAAAACAATCTTAAATGATAAAGTAACCACTGAGGAGTCTAATGGTGCTCCTGAGTGCTAGATAACTTGCTGGTTCTTTATATACTCTGCCTCAGTGTTTTCAAGACTTGCTTGATGATAAAACTCATTTGGCATATATGTTAAAATGCTGGTTCTCAGGACCCTGCTTGGAGCTTCTGATTCAATAAAACTAAAAGGGCCTTAGAATGTAGATTTAAAAAAAATATATCTGATTTGGTAAAATTTGGTACAAACTGCATTAATGCTCACAACAACCCTTTGAGGTAGGGTGAATTTGTTGAGACTAAGAACAATTAGGTAACATGCTTGAGGTCACATACCTAGCAAACGACAGAGCTGGGACTTAAACTTAGTTTTGAATTCCTCAAAGCCTACAAGTCTACTACCCTATTTTGTTTTTGCTCAGCCAAGGTGAGCAAAGTTTAGGATTATTTCTCCTCCTTTTTACATATGAGCAACAGACCACATGGCATTTCCAAAAGCAATAGGCATTTCTCAGTAAAGCCATGAAAATATAACAACTTGTCCGCTCCCAATAAGGACACCTGAGCACCTTTTGTGGCACGCTAAGCTTTCTTCAGCTTTTCTGCATGCAAATCTCTGCCTGTCCACAGATTTCTGAGTATACAATGTAAATATTTACCAAGAACTTCTAGGAACATAGAGAGCACTTCAGGCAAAATAGAACTTAAAGTGGCAGTACCTTAAAAAAATCAGATTTGAAAGAATCTGAGGAAATTAAAGGCTACTATAACTCTGTCCTGTGTGTTTCCACTTTCTTATCTTACTTATTTGTATTTATTCTGCAACTGACTTGAAGCTCCTTTTGAGCAAGAGTTATTTCTCAACCATCTTTGGATTTCTAGGGCTTTGGAAAATTCAAATGACTACCACAAGATATATTATAATCAAACCGTAAAACATAAAAAAGACAGGATCCTGAAAGCAAAAGAGAAAATACACAAATAACATATAAAGGAGTTTCAATGCTGCTAGCAGCAGACTTCTCAGTAGAAACTTTATAGGCCAAGAGAAAATCAGATAATATATCAAAGTGCTGAGTAAAAAAAAAGACAACCAAGAATAATGGATAAAGAAAGTGTGGCACATATACCCCATGGAATACTATACAGCCATAAAAAAGAATGAGATCACATCCTTTGCAGGGACATGGATAAAGCTGGAAGCCATCATTCTCAGCAAACTAACACAGGAACAGAAAACGAAACACCTCATGTTCTTACTCATAAGTGGGAGCTGAATGATGAGAACACATGGACACAGGGAGGGGAACAACACACACTGGGGCCTGTTGGGGCTGGGGGGCTAGGGGAGGGAGAGGATTAGGACAAATACCTAATGCATGTGGGGCTTAAAACCTAGATTACAGGTTGATAGGTGCAGCAAACCACCATGGCACATGTACACCTGCACAAACCTGCACATTCTGCACCTGTATCCTAGAACTTAAAGTAAAATAATAATAAAATAAATAAATTAAAAGAAATTGAAGAGGACACAAAAAATGAAAAATATTCCATGTTTATGGATTAGAAGAACCAATATTGTTAAAATGTCCATACTACCCAAAGCAATCTACAAATTCAGTGAAATTCCTATAAAAATACCAATGATATTCTTCACAGAAATAGAAAAAAAAAATCCTAAAATTTAAACAGAATCACAAAAGACCCAGAATAGCCAAAGCTATCCTGAGTATAAAGAAAAAAACTGGAGGAATCACATTACCTGACTTCAAATTATACTACAGGGCTATTGTAACCAAAAAAGCATGGTATTGGCATAAAAACAGAGAAATAGACCAATGGAACAGAACAGGGAAACCAGAAACAAATCCACACATATACAGTAAACTCATTTTTGACAAAGGTGCCAAGAACATACATAGAGGAAAAGAGTCTCTTCAATAAAGGTGCTGGGAAAACTGGATATCCACATGCAGAAGAATGAAACTTGACCCATCTCTTGCTTCATACAAAAATCAAATGAAAATGGATCAAAGACTTAAATCTAAGGCCTCAAACTATGAAAGTGTCACAAGAAAACATTGAGAACACCATCCAGGACATTGGTCCAGACCAAAAAAAAAAAAAAAATCTTGAATAATACCCCACAAGCACAGGCAACCAAAGCAAAAATGTACAAATGGGAATCACATCTAGTTAAAAAGCAACACAGCAAAGGAAACAATCAAAAAAGTGAAGAGATAAGCCACAAAATGGGAGAAATCATTTGCCAATTACCTGTCTGACAAGGGATTTATAGCCATAATAAACAGGGAGCTGAAACAACTCTATAGGAAAAAAAACTAATAATCTTATTTAAAAATTGGCAAAATATCCGAGTAGACATTTCTCAGAAGAAGCCATGCACATGACATACAGGCCTATGAAAACGTGCTCAACATCACTGATCATCAGAGAAATGCAAGTCAAAACTACAATGAGATATTATCTCACTCAAGTTAAAATGGCTTTTATCCAAGTCAGGTAATAACGAATGCTGGTGGGGATGTGGAGAAAAGGAAACTTTTGTAAACTGCTGTTGGGAATGTAAATTAGTACAACCACTATGGAGAACAGTTTGGAAGTTCTTTTAAAGACTAAAAATACAGGTACCATACGATCTAGCAATTCCACTCCTGGGTATATACCTAAAAGAAAGGCAATCAGTATATCAAAGAAATATCTGCACTCCCATGTTGTTGCAGCACTGTTTACAATAGCTAAGATTTGGAAGCAACCTAAGTGTCCATCAACACATGGATGGATAAAGAAAATGTAGTACTTACATACAAAGGAGTCATTTAAAAATGCGATTCTGTCATTTGCAACAACATGGATGGAACTGGAGGTCATTATGTTGACTGAAATCTCAAGCCAGGCACAGAAAGATAAACATCACATGTTCTCACTTATTTTGGGATCTAAAAATCAAAACAATTGAACTCATGGATTTAGGGAGTAGAAGAATGATTACCAGAGCCTGAGAAAGGTAGTTGGGGCAGGGGTGGGGGTGAGGGTGAGGAGGAGAGGTGGGGATGTTTAAAGTATGCCAAAATGGTATACTTAGAAAGAGTGAATAAGAATACTGTTTGATAGCACATCAGGGGTACTAGAATTAACGATCATTTAATCGTACATTTTTAAATAACAAAAAGAGCTTAACTGTTTGTAACACAAAGGATAAATCCTTGAAGGGATGAATACTGAATTTTCCATGATGTGATTATTACACATTGCATGCCTGTACCAAAATATCTCATGTACCTTATAAATATACACACCTACTATGTACCCAGAAAAACTAAAAATAAAAAAATTAATTAAAGATCTGTTATAACTGTAACATTTTAAAATAAGCCTCATGGTAATTAGAAAGCAAAAACATGATAGACACACAAAAAAATTTAAAAATAAGGAATCAAAACATACCACTAGCAGAAATCACTTAGCCACAAAGCAAGACAAGACAACGAGAGAGGAAGAAAGGAAGCAAATACCTACAAAACAACAAGAAAATAATTCATACAATGGCAGTGAGGAGTCCCTATCTACCAGTTATTATTTAAATATAAATGGATTAAATTATCCAACCAAATTACATAGATTGGCTGAATGAACTTAAATACACACACACACACACACACACACACCAACTATATGCAGCCTACAAAACCCCACTTTACGTAATTGTAAGAACACACATAGACTAAAAGTGAAGGAATGGAAAAATATATTTTATGCATATGAAAATCAAAAGAAAGGAAGAATTACACACATATCAGATAAAATAGACTTTAAGTAAAAAAAATCACAAAAAGAGATGAAGGTTATTATATAATGATAAGGGGTTCAATTCAGCAAGAACATACAACAATTATAAATACATACTCATCTGACATCCAAGCACCTAAACATGTAACATAAATATGGATAGATATGAATGGAGAGCCAGACTAAAATTAATAATAGTAGGAGTCTTTACCACCCCACTTTTAACAATGGAGAGATTATTCAGACAGAAAATCAGCAAGGGAATGTTGAACTCAAACTATACTCTAGATCAAATGGACCTAACAGACATATACAGAATATTTTCCCTAACAGCTGCAGGATATACATCTTTTTTAAGTGCACATAGAGCATTTTCCAAAATAGATCACGTGTGAGGGTACAGAACAAATCATAAAAGATTTTAAAAGACTAAAATCATATCAAGTGTCTTTTCCAACAACAATGAAATGAAACTAGAAATCAATAATGGGAGAAACTTTGGAAAATTCACAAATAACATGACATGAATATTAAACAAACGTGTTCTTGAACAGACAATGAGTTAATTAAAAAATTAAAATTAAAATTAAAATATCTGTTGAGACAAATGAAAATAAGAGCACAATATACAAAAACCGGCAGAATACTGCAAAATCGGTTTTAAGAGGCAAGTTTATAGCAATAAATGTCTATATCAAAAAGAAAAAATATCTCAAATAAATAACCTAATACACCTCAGTGAACAAAAAAACAAGAAAAAACTAAGCCCAAAGTTAATAGAAGGACGGAAATAGAAAGATTAGAGTATAAATAAATAAAATAGAGTCTAGAGAAACACTGGAAATGAGCAGTAAAACTAAGAGTTGTTTTTTGAAAAAAATATATAAAATTGACAAACTTTTAGCTAGACTAAGTATAATAAAAACACAGAAGACTCAGATAAAGTCAAACATGAAAAAGAAGATACTATAACTGATACAATATAAATACAAAGGATCATAGGAGACTATTATGAACTACTATATATGGAAAAATTGGATAACCTAGAAGGAATGGATAAATTCTTACCCACATACAACCTACCAAGACTAAACCATGAAGAAAGAGAAAACCTGAATAGATCAAAAACAAGGAAATTGAATCAGTATAAAGTCTTCCATTAAAGAAAGCCCAGAATTTGATGGCTTTACTGTTGAATTCTATTACATACTTATTGAAGAATTAATACCAATTCTTCTCAAACACTTCCAAAAAATTGAAAAGGAGATAATACTTCCAAATTCATTTCATGAGGACCGCATCACCCTGATACCAAAGCCAAACAAGAACACGATATATAAAAAAAGAAAAAAAAGAAACTACAGAACAATATTCCTGATGAATGTAGATGCAATAATCCTCAACATAATATTAGCAATGTAAATTCAGCAGTACATTAAAAAATTTATTTGTCATGATCAACTGGTCTTGATCATGTACTTATCACTGTGATCATGACTTAAAACTATGAAACTACTAGAAGAAAACCTAGGGGATAAGATTCACAACATTGATTTGAGCAATAATTTGGGGATATGGCCCTAAAAGCACAGGAAAAGAAAAAAGCAAAAATAGAAAAATGGGACTGCACCAAACTACAAAGCTTCAGCAAAGCAAAGGAAATAATCAAGGAAGAGGCAACCTACATGAATGAGAGAAAATATTTTCAAACTATATATCTGTTAAGGAGTTAATATTCAAAATATATAAGAAACTCAAATAACTCAACGGAAAGAAAACAACCAAATTAAAAAATGGGCAGAGGATCTGAATAGACATTTCTGAAGAGAAGAAATACAAATGGCCAAGAAGAATATGAAAATATTTTCAACATCACTAATCATCAGGGAAATGCAAGTCAAAAACAATGAGATATCATCTCACACTTATTAGAATGGCTATTATTAAAAAGACAAAGAAAATAAATGCTGGCGAGGATGTGGAAAAAAGGGAGCACTTACACACTGTTGATGGGAATATAAATTAATGCAACCATTATGAAAAAGAGTATAGAGCTTCTTCAAAAAATTGCAAATAGAACTATATCATAAAATTCCGTAATTCAACTTTTGGGTATATAGCCAGAGTAAATACAGTCAGTATGTTGAAGATATATCTGCACTCCCCTGTATGTTGCAGCCTTATTCAAAATAGCCAAAATATGGAATCAAACTAAATGTTCATCAATGGATGAATGGATAAAGAAAATGTGGTATATGTACATAATGAAATGCTATTTAGCCACAAAGAAAGAGGAAATACTGTCATTTGCCACAATATGGATGAACCTGAAAGACATTTGGTTAAGTGAAACAAGCTAGGCACAGAAAGACAAATATAGCATGATCTTACTCCTATGTGAGATCTAAAAATTTGATCTCACGGAAGTAGAGAGTAGAAAGGTGTTGACCAGGAGTTGGGGTGGTTGGTGGGAGGAGGAGTTGTGGAGATGTTGTCAAAGGATACAAAATTTTACTCAGAATAAATAATTTCAAGAGATCTACTGTACATCATATTAACAATATGTTTATCCTTGAAAAATGCTAGGAGAGTGGATGAATATTCTCACCACAAAAATAACTACACGAAGTAATGCATACATTAATTAGCTAGAAAACAAATTTGTTTTCTAAATAAATTTAGTCAGTCCATAATTTTTATATACTTCAATATGTTGTACATGGTAAATATGTAAAATTTTATCTGTCAAAAAAGAGAGAAAAATAATGTGCAAGACAGAGCTGGGATTGACAGAGAAACTAAAAGAGAGAAGACGGAAGAAGAAAATACACAGAAAATAATTTAGCTAATGAGTGTTCATAGACAGTTAATATAAAGAAAATGCCAAATGATATACCTAAACACAAAATATATTTACATCCAAAATGTTCTCTTCAATATAAACACTTCCCAGGGCCCCAATACATTCACCTTAAGAAAACAAAAAGCAAACAAACTTCCTCATCAATTCCTCCAACAGATCTCACAACTGAAGTATGATGAGTGCCTCGGAAGCTCTCAAAACTGTCAGCATCTGCTTTGCTGAGGCCCATTTCACTTGATCATTTATTTGACAGAGGAATAGCTCCAGTTTTGCAGTTTTCCTTAAATTGCTGAGATTTTTTCCCCCCAATTAAATCACCCAGTGACAGCAGCAATTTTATTAGGCTACTGTTTAAACTTGGTCAGAAAGCAGAAAGATAACAAGGTAAGGCATGCAACAATATAAATCATGTTAAGAACAATCACTCAGTAGCTCTGGATCCAAATCAAGGCTATGAAATATAGAATGACATTGGATGCTGAAGTGCAAAATACCAACCACGTTTCTCTGAGGTTCAGACATTAATACTCAGACACATTTTATATAACAGTCTGCACAGTAGATTAGTAAAACAGAGGCCGTAAAGCCTGGAAATCCTCCTACCCACATTAAGCTAATTGAGTTGGAGACATCCAATTCATCATGTTTGCAGGCTGATTTATAAGCAACTCACCCTGCCCTGGAGCAGAAAGTGAAATGTTATGAGTTAGCTATTCTTAAAATTTCGAACCCAGCAATTCCAAACCTGTCAATATCTTAATGGTACAGAGAAAAGAAGAATTCAGTTCATGTGCATTTCTGTGACCCTGATGAAAAAATAAATACCCAGTGCATATTTTATGACTGATAGTCCTATGAAGAGTCTAGTCATGTATTGGAAACTCCCTGTGCTAGAATTCTATGGAAAGTGTATCATCATTTTAGCAAGTTGATGGGGCAATTTGAAATCAGTTCTTTGCTAGAATGCAACTTCCATCAAGCATAAAGAAAACAGCCTTATGACAGTTAAAACCCAAATTCAAAGAGACAAGATATTATTGCTCTTGGCTTGAATAGATGGTAAAAGCTTATGGCACTAACTAATAAACAGAAAACTGCCTTGTAAGAATATGTCAAAAATACTGAGGAGAATGGAATCAGAAGCAGTTCTGCATTTAGAGAACCCTCCTGAAGCAAACGTACCCTAAAATCCTTCTCATCTAGGGGAACCTGTTGATCTTTGCTGCTGAGGGCTGCTGTGGAATTGGGCAGGCCTCGCAGACACAATAGATTGGGAGGCCTCCTCCTATTTTTTCTGAAATTTACAAAAGATTTATTCTCAAGGACAAGCATTCCTTAACCAGGCAGTAACTGTGAGACAGAAAAACAGGAATCATAGTTTCTCAGAAATGAAAGAAAACTTGAAATTCATTCCATCCAGAAATTCCTAACCTTAAGTCTATGTTCCATAGGAAGTCCGTAGATGCCCTTCAAGTAATTCATATCATTTCTGAAGTTTTATGCAATATTTTTGCGGGTATAGTTTTGTGGGTATAGTTTTTATCTAGGGAAAGGTGTCATAGTTTTTCAAATCAGTATCTCAAAGCAATTTATGTGTGGAAAAAGGTTGAAAATACTATTCAACATACTCTTTCCTGAATCATCTCTACAATATCTCATTGAAGATTTTCTACCTTTTGCTTGAATACCTCGAATGACAGGAAGCTCTCACTACCTTATGAGGCAGGTCATTCTCTCTTTGGACCAAGTTATTTAAAACAAAAATTTTTAACTTACATAAACTCTGTTTTTCTTTCATTGTTTACTCTAAAGGTCTTGATGTCTACAAAAATTGTATGGACAAGTTCTTTGTTTTAAACAATTTAAAGATGAACTACCATGTCATTGTGAGCTGAGTCTATTCTCCAAGGACCACATCACTCATGGCCTTTGATGTTCCCATTTGACATGGTTTTAATAGCCTTGCCAGCCTATTTACCCCTCTCTGGAAGCCCTCCAATCTGCTGCCATTCTCTCTGAAATATGGTCCTCAGATCCTAACGATACATTCTAGCATAGTGTAGAATTGTCATCTCTTTGTTCTTGGCATGCAACTCCATTAATGTAGCCTAAAATTACATTGGTTCTTTGGAAGTCCCACACACTGACAACTCCTTGAACTGACTGCATGCTGACATTCCCCTTTGTGCTCCCACCCACCACCCAACCCTCACTGCCCAGCTCCTTTTTCTTTATCATGTGTTTCTCTTACTTTTCCATTGACCATTCTAGAAAGTGGGAATGAGAAAAAGAGGGTGGAATGGAAGATGCAGACTAGAGAAATAGAAGTTGAGGTGGAGGTAGCCTCACAAGAATTTGAGTGTGGAAGAAGGGGTCCTTTAAGCATAGATAGTAAAATTCAAGCCAACAAATGATAACCTCCTTAATCTTAATTACTGCCCGCAATGTGCTTCTATTATCATCAGTATATAAACGTGGAAATTAGGTTTAGGAGCATTCAGTGAATTCTCAGATGGCACATTTCTGATGCCATGCCTAGCTCTTATCCCACACACTGCCCTGCAGCTCTGGGAAAGCATCCCATAGAGAAATAATAGCATTGCTACGATGTACATTAGTCTTTGAGATGTAAATCATTTACATTTTCTTTTTACAAAACTATCTCATCAGAATTTGCACAAGTACACAAATGGACAGAAGAGTTAAATAATGATGAGACTTATTTTTACTGAATCAATCTGATGCACACAGTTTAGCTGGAGAGATTTGGGATGAAGAGAGAGGCTAGTCTAGCATCAACAACCTAGATTTGGCCCTTTACTAAAGCTGAAAATTGGCATTAACAAATAATAACTCAGTGATAACAATTTTCAATAACATCCCCTAGAAATTGAAATAAGTGAACCTCTGTTATCTGCTGAGTTGAGAATACCTGTTGTTTACTTTTCTTGGGAAACAGAGACATAAACTCAGGTCTAGGAATCCAAGACCCGGATTCCTGTCTCAGCTATAGTGTTAGCTAGGTGGCTGCCTTGGGAAAGTCTCATAACAGCTGTGATTCTTAGTTTCTTTATTTGTAAAATTAAGTAATTACAATATGTTATTTCTAATGCCTCTGCTGAGATGTAAGTCCAGTGATCTATGAGGCTTGCTATTGGATATCGGGTTATCTGATTATTTAAGGAATTTATTGCTGAACTTAAAAGCCTCTTGCCTCGGTCTATGCAGCACATTATCTAAACTGAAACAAGGTATCATCTTATTTGAGAAGGGGCTCCATTTTCTAATTCACATAAATATGCTGAATGAGTGTGGCAGCTCGGCTTTAATTGTTCATAAGAGAAGTAAAACCTACTTTTGGAAATGATATTTCAAATAGTTTTATATTGCTTGTTTATAATTAAAAGCAGGTAATATGTCTTATAGTCCACTGAGAAAATAAACTACCATCAGAAACAACTTTTTAAATTAAGTTTCTTTGGGCTGGCCATGGTGGCTCAAGCCTGCAATCCCAGCACTTTGGGATGCCAAGGTGGGCAGATCACCTGAGGTCAGGAGTTCAAGACCAGCCTGGCCAACATGGTGAAACCCCGTCTCTAGTCTCTACTAAAAATACAAAAATGAGTTGGGCGTGGTGGCACACACCTGCGGTCCCAGCTACTTGGGAAGCTGAAGCAGGTGAATCACTTGAATCCAGGAGGCAGAGACTGCAGTGAGCAGAGATCATGCCACTGCACTCCAGCCTGGGCGACAGAGCGAGACTCTGTCTCAAAAACAAACAAACAAACAAAAAAAAAAAGAAAAGAAAAAATTTCTTCACATGTAATATGAAGCAGTGAAACTAGAAAATCTCTAGAGCACCAGTCCTGAAACCAGAAAATCTCTGGAACACCAGTCTAGAGTAACTTCAATTACTATAATTCCAAGTTAACTTTGTCTCATTACTTCTGTATGTGCCCTATTGCTTAATGGGCCTTAAGGTCAAGGTGGGAGGTGGGGAGCTGTTCTGTTCTATGTAAAGGAACTTCAGTAAGTGCCTCTTGAATGCATTTTAAATGAACTTACCTGTGACCCAAAATTGGCCACAAACTCTAACATACTCAATGTTCTGCCAATTCAGAAGAAACAAATCATCTGCCTTCAGAATGACTTTGGTGAGTCAGCTGGACTGGAAGAATATATCCTGGGAGCTACATTAGGATTAAACCTGATTGCTAGACACTGGCAATTCCTCTCCGAGTTGGAGAAAATCAATTCAACCTTCTCTACCATGTTTTCTTGTACAATATTCTGCCTTATATAAGATTATATAAGTTTCCTTTGTATATACCAATAGAGGCATTTAAAAATTGCCGTCTGGACTATTTTTATACTTATTAAATAAGATGAAGTAAGTACTTTGCTGTATAGCTTCTGTCCACTAAATGATCCTTGCACATCCTGATTATCTTTAAAGGTTATGCATATGTTCCAATATCTTCCATCACTAGCCTCAAAAGAAAGCCATTTCTTTATGCTTTAGTAAATTCTTGTTTGGACCACTCAAAATGTCCCCAACTCATTTACTACAATTTGAGCTAACCAACATGACATTCACTTTTGCAGCAGAGATAATAATTTGAATAACACATCCTTACTTAGCTGAGATAGGAATGTTCTACAGTGTAAAACCATTCTCTGAAGGACATCATGGATGAGGATATAACAATTTCCAATCATTACTGAGAGCTCAAAGAGTTAACTAATCTTAAATTTAGATTAGTTCTTAAATACATATGCACTTTCTATTTTTTTAATGTGAAATAATTACCATTTACTGAGCAACTACTAGGCGCCAAATACTACAGACTTTCCATGTATTATCTCAAGTAATCTTTACAGCATGGAATGTGAATTCCATACTATTATTCCAAGAGGTTAGAAGTTAATAGATTTACTAATAGACACAGCTAGAAAGCAACTAAGCCACAAGGTAAACACAAGTAAGTCTGATTCTAAAGCCCATCTGCTTTCCACTATATGCTATTACTTTTCTGGTTTAGCTGGGAAAGAGTTAAAAATTCAACAGCACTATCAGTGTCAGAATTAATTTTTGCAGAGTTTGGAAAAATTTCCAATTATCTTTGCTAAGAAAAAAGAATTGAAAACATGCTCACCAAAAGGTTACAATTCCAGACTTTTTAGAAATATGGGAGGGATGTAGAAGTTATATATCATTTTAGGGTACCACTAACAATATCATCTTTAACCACAGTAACAATAAGTGCCTCATATTGATGAGCAGCCTCTGTGAGTGTTAATACATTATTTCTAACTGTTACAGAAAGTTTTGGCAATAGTGAAATCTTAGTTTTGAGAAAAATTTCTGTGTAACTGAGTTAACTCTAGAAATATCTACAGCTACAAATAATCACTATTAAGACTTATCTAGAATTTTCTATAAACACTTATTTTTAAAACTTATGATTTTAATAACCTAATATTTCTTAGAAAAAAATTCATTATTATCATTATTGTTATTAATACTATGTAGGTAAAAGAAGTAGAAAATTTGAATTTCATCGCACAAACTCATCTTTCAAAACACATAAAGAGAACCCCTTCCATGGGTGTCCAGTCTTTTGGCTTCCTTGGGCCACATTGGAAGAAGAAGAATTGTCTTGGGCCACACATAAAATACACTAACTCTAATGGTAGCTGAAGAGCTTAAAAAAAAAAAAAACTGCAAAAAATATCTCATAATGTTTTAAGAAAGTTTACGAATCTGTGTTGGGTCCATTCAAAGCTGTCCTGAGTCACAGGTGGCCCATCACTGCAGGTTGGACAAATTTGCCTTAACCCTTGATGACTTTGGTTCTAAAAGGAATTCTTATATTTTAAGATGCTGGTTCAGTCCTATGCCTAATATTCCTTTCTTCCCGCTTTTCAATATCTGGCCTAAATAGCCAGAATTATTGGGGGTATGCTGTTTGTACCCTTTCCAGTTAAAGATAATTGAGGAAAGAAATGCTTTATTTGCATGGAATTTCGATCAGGAGATTTTGTGCCTACTCAGAATGCGTCTGTCGAGGCCATATTTCAACCATTTCCTCTCACCACGGACTAGTCCTGGAACACAATGCGCTGTGCACAAGTCACAAATCTCTGCCAAACCCTTATGTTTTTATTAACTAAGAGCTTCTCAATTTAGCTTCACAAATCTGTTTCTTCCTCAAGACTAGATGCTTCCAGGACGATCATCTCAGCTACTTCCACCATCTAGTGGCAAGAGATAGAAATGAAAAGATTTTACATTTTTAAAGATTATTGCCTAAAATATCAAGAATCAGAATAGTTTTCTAATCAGTGGTATTACTAAAAACATTATGTCTAGAAAGGAAAAATAAACACATTATTTTCAGTTGGTAGTCAGGGCCTCATGACTATTGGGGTCAAATGTAACTCATAAGGTATTTCTTTTTTCTTTTTTTTTTTTTTTTAATTAATCAAATAAGTATTTTTTTTGTCTAGGATTTCCAGGACTCAACACAATCTTAGGCATTGTAGAGGAGCTACAAATTTCTGTATTTAAAATACATGATTCCCTTTTAGTAGAATTTCATAACTTAGTTATGAAAATAGAAGCTCCAAGCTACTAAGGGCTAAATGTTGTTGTAAATTTCTCACTGCTTCATGTTATCCTCGGTAGGTACCTCTTTCTCCCCAAAGCCCATATATGGTGGTGGTGGTACCTGTGTTTCAGTCCTCTGTGTTCTCCTCCCCTCTCCTGAGCAATCCCACCCATTTTCATAACTCCAACTACACTGAAAATGTCAAAGTTTCCATTTTCTAGATCAGATCTTTATTTCTAACTGACTGTTGAACACTTCTACCTGGGTATAACATAAATACTTCAAAATCAGTTATTCCAACATACACTCAGAAATTATCCTACTCCCTCCCCTGCCATTCTAAAATCTGCTCTTCCTCTGGCATTCTTGGTTTCATTTCATGATACATCCTCTACTCAGGGGTCAAATTTTAAAAATTGTAAATTATCTTCTATTTCTCTCTCTCTTCTACCTTCTATATGTAATAGGTCTCAATGTCATGATGATATCTCTTTCTAAATAAGCCTTCTGATCTATCCTTCCCTTCAACCCCAATACCTCTGCTTTACATCAAAGCTTATCTATCTTTTACATTTCATCTGATGTCCTTGAATCTGATGTCATACCTTTCCAATTATTCCTTCCACTGTACCACATGACATGAATAATGGTCTAATTTGCAAATCAGGTCATGTCACTCTCCTTTTTAAAAATTCTGTAGTCACCCCTCATTACCTACAAGGTGTAGTCCAGTCTCTACATAAGGTCCTTCATTACCTGTTCATGCCCATCTCTCTTGCTTTATGGGATGTTTGGGCCCATTATATGCCCCTTTCCTTAATTCTTATATTATGCGTCAGTATCCTAGTCAACTACTTGGCAATTCTCAGAACTCTCCATACTGTTACGCAACTGCTAGAGCATAGGGCAACCTTGATTTTCTCCCTTATTTCATACTGCCTTCAAGTAAAAAATGATCTCGTGTATAATTATTTTTCTCTGACAACACCCATCCTAACCTCTCCAGCTCCAAAAAATTAAACAGTTTTTCTAGGTCTTGAGAGACCTCTTCTTTGCTACTTTCTTTATTGTACACTCCAAAAGTATATGTGCCCAACCAAAATATAATTTTATACTAAAGAAATAATTCTATGACAAAATATGTTTGGGAAATACTTTGTACTAATCATATTTCCATCTTAGATGTTTATATTTCATATTATTATAGCAAAGGCTCTGAGAAATCCTTCAATAAGTTAATGGATTTAACTCCTCAAATGTGTTTAAGCATTCATTCATACCTTTATTTTAATAATGCTGACAAAATTCCACCAAACATACTTTGGGAGATGCTAGTCTAGTTTCATTTTAGATTTCGATAAGGGAGTAAAATGAAAAACAAAACAAAACAAAAATAAGATGCAGTCCAGGTCATGGGAGCTTACACATTTACTAAGAGCAAGAAAAATGGCAAACCTAGCGGAAAGAACATTATATAGTAGTCCTTCCTGATCTTAGGTTGCACTTTTCATGCAGTTTCAGCTACCAAAGGTCAACTATGGCCTGAAAACAGGTGAGTACACTAAAAGATTTTTTGAGAGAGAGGGAGCACATTCACGTAACTTTTATTAAAGTATATTGTTATAAATATACTTTATTAGTTATTGTTGTTAATCTCTTACTGAGGCTAATTTATAAGTTTAACTATGTGATAACATACATATGAAAACATAGGAAAAAACATAGTATAAATAGGATTTGGTACTATCTGCAGTTTCATGCATCCACTGGGGGTCTTAAAATGTATCCCCCAAAGATAAGTGGGGACTAATGTATAGTTCAACAAATAATTTTTAGAACAATAGAATAAGGCATATTTTAAAATGATGACTATGTGGGATGCACTAACTCCTTGTGCCATAGGATCTTATGACCAGTCGGGGTTGGCCAAGAGTTAACAGAAAAGACTTTATGTAGGAAGAGGGTTCTTATTGTATTTTTGTCTAAAACATACTTTCCTATGATTGTGCTCTGGCAACTCTAGTAAGAAAACAGTATAAAAATACACATTGTTATCCTTTGTCTATAGTTTTTTATTGGCTTCTTCATGCTTCAGCTCTCCTCCTATAGTTTCTCAAATGTGCATTGCCTACAGATGCTCAAATGTCTTCTTTTTTTTTTTTTTTTTTGAACTTTTTTTTTTTCTGTTTTTTCTTTTATTGTAATTATTATTATTATTATTATTATTATTATTATTATTATACTTTAGGTTTTATGGTACCATAAATGTCTTCTTATATATACTCAACAAGTGCCCAGTTGTCTCAGGGTATTGAAGTTTACCCAAACCTCACATACTCCTAAATTCCAGCAAAGCTCCCCAGAACTGTTTATTCTAGTCCCTGTGAAAATTCGAAGACACACAATAATATTTTTCTGATTAAAGTAATTCACACCAATTTATAAAAGGAGGCTTTAATCTTCCTTGTAATTAGTCAATGAACCTAAGAATCTAAGCTGGTTTTGACTGCAAGACACATTTCTTTTTCTTTTTTAATACACCCTAGGAAACACTGCCAATTTTAATCGCAAGATGCCATCGATTTTAAGACACATGCAGATTTCAGATATGTTAATATGTGATAAACTATGAAGTTTAGAATTTATGAAATTTTGTATAAGTGATGATTAGGTAAGGAAGAAGAAGACAGCAGTTAACTCCCTCCCTTTCTCTCTCTCTCTCTCTCGCTAATAAATACTCCTACAGGGTACTCTGGTGGGTGCTTGGGCCCCATGGTTTTAAGTTTGAGGAGTTCAAATTTCAGTTTCGGAATAATAAAAATTAACAAATAATTATGAATTAAGTCCCCCAAAAGAATAATCTAGATACTGAAAATCATGTTTCACTGCTCTTTGTTTTCCCATTACTTGGTGCTATAGTAGGTACTCAATTAATATTTATTGAACTGACCTAAAGTGAAAAGACCTAAACTGAAAAGAAAATTCTTGTGGTTTATTATAGGCCAATTATTTTATGAAAGATTCTAGGTAGCATCTGAAGAGAATGCATCCGCACCTTGAGGAAAGGAAAACTAATTCCCTTGAATTCACCACTAAATTGCATTTCTCTTTCCAACCCCATACTTCACACTGGCCAAGGCACTCTAATGAAAACAGTCTAAGAAAGCCCATCTATCACTTAGGCAGCTGGTGTGCACCAAAGACAGATGAGTCTTAGAACCAAGGCTTCAAGTGATACACGATGATGGAGAAAATGATACTCAAACCTGTGACAGTGAGATTATTCAGCTAATGATTCAGAGCCCACTCAATATGACATTTAAACTATTATCCAGCAATCTCACACTCTGTTTAGGCATGCCATATGTAAATTCTCCATTAATACTAGAGAGTCACATTGTTTTCTCAGTAGGATTCCGGGGGAAGCATCTGATTATGTGTTTTACCTCCTTTTCTTCCTTTTAGTGCTTGACCCAAGAATACGAGACAGATAAAAGAAAGTAAAGAAGTTGAAAATATGACAGTTCTAATGGAGACCTTGTACCTTTTTAGCAGTTCCCTGACTCTAACAGGCTTCCTTTATAAGAAAATAACCCATTAGATTTTAATCGTTGCAAGTTTTTCGACAGTTGAACTGTGATAATAACAACTTGATTAGGAAATGTATCCTGTTGCTATAAAAATATAAGTGCTTGAATCTGATATCGCAGTGCTTTGCTGGAGCTCACTCATACTAGCTCATGAGAGCCTCATATGCCTCAATTTCCAAATATTTAAAAAGTAGCTTTAGGTTGGTAGCCTGAAATCAGCCATGCTGGGAATATTTACATCACAAAATTGGCCAACCTTAAAACGGACTTTTATTTTCCCCTAGAAAAATGGTACACATTTATTCCTATTACTATTGGTGATGAAGGAGAGATACACAGAGTGTCTTTACTAAGACAATCTAACAGCATATCTTGAGCTATAAAATCCCAGATCATACTGAATGGACAAAAGTTGGAAGCATTCCCCTTGAAAACCAGAACAAGACAAGGATGCTCTCTATCACCATTCCCTTTTCAACAGAGTCCTGGAAATCCTGGACAAAGCAATCAGGCAAGAGAAAGAGGAAAAAGGCATCTAAATAGGCAGAGAAGAGATCAAACTATTCCTGTTTGCAGATGATATGATGCTATACCTAGAAAACCCCTTAGTCTCTACCCAAAAGCTCCATGATCTGATAAACAACTTCAGCAAAGTTTCAGGATACAAAACCAGTGTACAAAAATCAGAAGCATTCGTATCTACCAACAACATCCAAGCTGAGAGCAAAATTGAGAACTCAATCTCATTTACAATAGCCACAAAAAGAATAAAATATCTATGAATACAGCTAACCATGGAGGTAAAAGATCTCTACCAACGAGGATGACAAAAAAATTGCTCAGGGAAATCGAGATGATTCAAACAAATTGAAAACATTCTGTGCTCATGGATAGGAAGAATCAACATTGTTAAAATGGCCATACTCCCTAAAGCGATTTACACAGTCAGTGGTATTCCTATCAAACTGCCAATGACATTCTTCAAAGAATTAGAAAACAACTATTAAAATTCACATAGAACCAAAACAGAGCCCAAAGAGCCAAGGCAATCCTAAGCATAAAGATCAAAGCTTTAAGTATCACATTATTGGACTTCAAACTGTACTACAAGGCTACAGTAACCAAAACAGCATAATACTGGTAGAAAAACAGACACATAGACCAATGGAACAGAATAGAGAGCCCAGAAATAATGCTGCACACCGACAACTATCTGATCTTCAATAAAGTGGACAAAAACCGGCAATGCGGAAAGGACTCCCTAGTCAATAAATGGTGCTGGGACAACCGGCTAGTCACATACAGAAGATTGAAACTGAACCCCTTCCTTATACCACATACAAAAAATCAACTCAAGATGGATTAAAGACTTAAATACAAAACCCAAAACTATAAACACCTGGGAAGATAACTTCGGAAATACTATTCTGGAAAGAACCTGGTGAAGATTTCATGACGAAGATGTCAAAAACAATTCTGACAAAAACAAAATTTGACAAATGGGACCTAATTAAACTTAAGAGCTTCTACACAACAAAAGAAACTATCAACAGAGTAAATAGACAACCTACAGAATTGGAGAAAATTTTTGCAAACTATGCATCCAATAAGGGTCTGATATTCAGAATCCATTAACAAGCCAAAAAACAATCCTATAAAAAAAAGTGGGAAAAGGACATGAGCAGACACTTTTCAGAAGATATATATGCAGCCAACAAGCATATGAAAAAATGTTCAACGTCACTAATCATTTGAGTAATGCAAATCAAAACCACAAAGAGATACCATCTTACACCAGTCAGAATGGCTTTTATAAAACGTCAAAAAATAATAGATGCTGGTGAGGTTGCAGAGAAAAGGGAATGCTTATACAGTGCTGGTAGGAATGCCATTATTTCAGCTATTGTGGAAAGCAGTTTGACAATTTCTCCAAGAACTTAAAACAGAATGGTCATTCGACCAAGCAATCTCATTACTGGATATATACTCAAAGGAATATAAATTGTTCTGCCATTAAGACACATGCAAAGTTATGTTCTTTGCAGCACTATTCACAATAGCAAAGGCAAGGAGTCAACCTAAATGCCTATCAACAGTAGCTGGGATAAGGAAAATGTGGTACGTATACACTACAAAATACTGCACAGCCATAAAAACTTCGGGAGGCCGAGGCGGGCGGATCACGAGGTCAGGAGATCTGTAGTCCCAGCTACCCAGGAAGCTGAGGCAGGAGAATCACTTGAACCTGGGAGGTAGAGGTTGCAAGTAGCCAACATTGCGCCACTGCACTTCAGCCTGGGTGACAGAGGGAAAATTCGTTTCAAAAGGAAAAGAAAAAAAATAAAGTAAAAGAAAAAGAATGAGATCATGTTCTTTGCAGCAACATAGATGGAGCTGAAGGCCATTATCCTAAGCATACTAACACAGGAACAGAAAACCAAATACTGCATATTCTCACTTACAAGTGCGACCTAAACAATGAGTACATATGAATACAAAGAAGGGAACAACAGACACTGAGACCTACTTGAAAATGATGGGTGGAAGGAGGGTGAGGATTGAAAAACTACCTATTTGATACTATGCTTATTACCTACTGATGAAATAATCTGCACACCAAACCTCTATGATATGCAGTTTACCTATATAACAAACCTGCACATGTACCACTGTACCTATAATAAAAGTTTAAAATAAATAAATAAATAAATAAAAACTAAAACACATCTTGTTTAGTATAAACAACACCTCGAGAAGGTCATGACGAAAAAAATCCTGGTGTCAAAATAGCTACCTCACAGTCTGGGTGTAGAAATCCTTGACGAGCTTCCCTTTCCCTCCTTTTCACAATACCTTGGGGCCATACCACAGAACTGGTGGTTCCAAAAAGGAGAAAAATCTATTAGGACCGTGGTGTTTTATCCCAGGGGCTTGCTATTCATAGCTGGCTGTTCTTAAAACTGACATGAAGTGCCCTCAATAAAAGGCTAGGAAATTAGTTAGAAGTGACATAAATATAACAGAAAATCTAGGCTAAGAGAAACCCATTGAAGTTGAATACAGTTAATTCTAAGATTCCTGGAAGGCAAAGGATAAAGGAAAAATAGGAAAAATTCCTTTGTTTATACGAGATCTGAGCTTTAGAAAAAGCATACTTTTCCCTCAACTCTGATATATATTTTCCAAATGAGACAGCGAGTAGCATAATAAATGATGGTGCAATCACCAAAACTGCAGATGTTCAGATAATTATATTATCATGTATATGCTGAAGACTTAATATACAAAACAAAGTTCCCATGGTGCTTTCATTGTTCTGTTCATTTTTTTTTTTTTTTTTTTTTTTTTTTTACTGTAAGCAGGCTAGCATCCCTCATAATTATAATAGCACTAATTATAAAATTTGGACTTTCCTATTCCATTTTTGAATCCCAGAAGTAACACAATGAATTTCACTACTTTCAGGCATAATCCTACTCATAAGACAAAAGATGCAGTTATTTCAAATATTTCATCTATCATTATTAGTTGACTTAAATATAATACTAATAATCACCATATTATCAATTCTAGTAGAAGGATATAAAATGCTAGCCTTGATTATCCTACTTACTTAGCCTAAAGTCCTTTGGGAGGTATGCCCTAGAGTTGATTAAGGAGGAAAATTTGGGAAGGGAGAAAGGTGGCGAATTTTGTGTATGTGTGTGTTGGGGGTTGCAACATGGACAGTGTCTCACTTTGCTGCCCAGGCTGTAGTGCAGTGGCATGATCATGGCTTACTCCAGCCTCAACTTCCTGGGCTCAAAGGATCCTCTCACCTCAGACTCCTGCATACCTGCAACTACACTTGCATGCCACCTCGCTCGGCTGATTTGTTAAATTTTTTGCAGAGACAAGGTCTTGCCTTGTTACCCAGGCTGGTCTTGAAGTCCTGGTATCAGCAGTCCTCCCACCTCAGCTTCCCAAAATGCTGAGACTACAGGCGTGGGCCACTGCGCTTGATCTATGGAGGTTCTTATAGGGAGTTTTTCAACCAGTTTGAAAGAATAAAACTGAACTGTAAGTACCCTCAATGCAGTTCAGTCTCTCAGCCCTGCTCTTTCTCAATTTACAGTGGTTGGTACAGAGTAAGGATCAGCAATTGTTAGAAAATATTAAAGAGTACTGTCTAACTCTAGGAATCAGCAAGATTCTATACTGAACACAGAATTCTGATTCCTAAACAGGACCTTAGAGACAATTTTGTTTACCCTTCTGCGGAAGAAGGAGGCTTTCCTACAAAACCTCTGACAAGTCATTATCCATTGCTGAAAGATTTCTAGGGATAGGGAACTTCTGTCTCATGAAGTAGTCTATAATTTTTTTGAGTAGCTATAAATGTCAGGAGCTGTGGTGTTAAAATGATCCCAAATATAATATACATTCCTGTCAGTTATGCACAGTGGATCTGCTTCTGCCTTCTGCATGACATCGATGTGTTTTTCAGATGACAGCTGTTGAGGTAAAAAAGGTTTAGTCCCATGTCCCCCAATTCTTAATCTTTTCTTCTCCAGGTTAAACATACTCATTTTCACCAGTCATCCAAATACTTGCAAAGAAATTCTGGAGATTTGCACAATGAATCCCAGAAGCATAATATTAATATTTACATATTTTTACTTACTGTATAATATTTACTGGAATTTGACAATTGGTCTAATATTTTTATGTATTGGTAGTAGCTATAGCTAATTTGTTTGATAATACATTTTTAGCATACCAATATGTTTGAAATATTCCAAAATTAGAAACGTAAGGTTAAGCACAAGTTAACCTCTCTTAGATGTTTTTGCAGGTATAATAAGATCCAGAGAACACGGGAGACACTTTCATGTCTATATTTTTTATTGTGGCACAGCTATGTAGAAGTGCTGGCAAAATGAATGTTCTAGGTGATGAAATAAATTTTTGTTTAGAAATAATTACTAAGGCGTTAATTGGTAGGTGCTTTTATTTTTTTTCCATTTCAATTCTCTGTTATTTCAGCCGTATTCTGATTTTTTTCTTTTTAAACTTTAATCAACCTTTATAAGCTTTTTATCCAAAACACAAAATCCAGTAGTGCCAGTTCAGCCAAAAAAAAAAAAAAAAAAAAAAAGCAGAGTAATTTGCAGCCAAGGGGCATAGAAAAGTATTTTTCTCATTTAATTATACCTTCTTCTTTTCGAAATATAATTTATCAAGCAATTGTTTAAAATTAAATTTTAAAAAGTAGAAAGTGTTGGGGAAAGTATGACACCAAATTGAAATAAATCTAGTAAACAATTTTCTCTAGGATAAAATAGAGGCATTGATTAGACAACTCACACATTTTCCTTTATAGTTTAGACAGTAAGGCAATCATTAGATGTGATCATGTTATATTTGCTCCCTTTGTCGGACCACGAGTACTGACAAACAGAGAGCATCTGAGCAAAACCTTGAGGTACTTGGGGTTTAAAAATATGTGGTTAGCTTATTTTCCCTTTCAGTGTTTCACTCTTGGCGCTTTCTTTAGTCCATTCTCAGCAACTAAAATGATTTTTCCAGATATTCAAAGAATTGCAATAAAAATATGTCCCAAAAATACAAGGTGGGCCTCCAACGCACAAGAAAGACCCTTTGGCAACCCATGTCCTCTATCATGTTTTAAAAGAGCCTCATTTAATTGGGCCAGCAAACATCTCCATTAGCAATTAAGACCAACCACTGTCACCAACTATAAAGTCAGAAGAGCAATATAACTGACCTTCAGAGGAGAAATATGAGACTGCAAGACGTAGCCATGAACATTTTCTATTTGAGAGAGGTTCTTTTCTGATACATGCACGAGTTCTGGGCCTCTTACTTCATGGGTTAGTCGAGGTAAGGAATGATCATGTGGAGCGTCCTCATCTTGATATCGATACTTCTAGGAGAAAAGAAAAGAAAGGAGAAGTATGTATATATCAGTGTTTGTAAAGCATACAGACTGAACTTCATATTCTAACTTCATCAATAGGACACTGTGTGCACCTACTGTTGACTTCACCAAATGGGCTTTGCTGTAGACTCTTCTGACGGTCACCATAGACCAGGTCAAATGCAAGCAAAACTGAGTTAACCACGAATATTGACCAATGTCCAGACTAGTTTCTGCCTGACAATATACTCTCTTTGTTTATGAGCTACAGAAAGGTGATAACAAATGAGACAGAACATTTACTTTACTCAAGTAAATGAGTAAGTAAGTAAGGAGGTAACCCTCCTGACCAGAGTAGCTAAGTATGTGTTAAAAATTCTAGGTTATGGGTGGAGAAGAAAAAAAGTACTGAGCAAGAAGAAAATGGAATTCCAATATATCCCATTTAGAAAACTTAATTTTCTTTCAGAATTTTTGAGTAATTTAAGTTCCTTTTGAAATGAGGAAAAAATTTTGTCACCCACATTATTTGTATTAGACTCAAAGAGAAGACAACCTTATTTTTCTTTACTTCACCCCCTAGGAGAAGGAGTATTGATTTGGGTTAGTCAGATTCCAGGACAAAAGATCACAATTTTTAGAAGCAGAGCCAGCTCTTTTAAATAATTCTAAAAATCAAGGCAAGGTATCTGCCTATACTGTGATGGCTCCCTGAGGGGACAGAGGTAAATACTTCTTTCTCTCTTGTTCCCTTTTCCTCTTTTCTTAACCATCTTGCTTACACATGACTGTACCAGTAAAGATCATTGTTAGAGTCTTCCAAGCAGATATAAGGAAGTTGGCAGAGAAAAGAAAAAGGTTCAGGGTTAGGAATGCTCTGAGGGAGCTCAGCCCTCTTCTTGGGGTCTATCTCCATTTTCAGCCTCAGCCTGGGTCTCCATCCTATTTCTTTGTCTCTTTCTAGTTTGTACCCCTTTTCTCTTGGATCTGTCCCTTTAGAGTTCCATTGTTCCAAGGCTGTTGTCCTACCTGGGAAAGATGAAAGGGAACCCTCTACATCTCATCCCTAATTCAGATAATAAAGCGTTAGTTTGCTTTACTTTGCCTATGTTCCTTGTGCATAACACAGGGATATTGGGAGCAGGGATCTAAACATTGTCATAACACCATCACAGGCTTAATTGTGATGTCTAACCTCTTCCCAGTGTCCCATTATTGTTATCATCAATGGTTAATTTTTTCATATACATATATATATATATAAAATTTCTAGGACATCAGCTCTCAGACTGACTCATAGTGGAAAAGTAACAAGAACCACTCCAGGGATGGTAATTCAATCTGTTGTTCACTCTTCCTCAGAAGCAGATTATCAATACTTATACTTTCTGGGGCAGGGTGGGCTTTCTTCAATGTCCCAAGTAATATCTGTCTCAACAAAAATAACAATGTCATAACTGCAGTTTCCAAAGGACTCTCACATACTTGTTCCATTGCAATCATTCTTGGCCATTTTACCTATGAGAAAACTAACACCCCAAGAAGTTAAGGTACTTGTCAAGAGTCACCTTAACTGATGGGCATCTGCGCCAAGACCCTATCCAGATCATTGCAATCTGAATCCTCTTTCAATTATCATCAGCCTCTCCCCTAACCCATAAAGAAATGAAGTCCAAGTCTGAAAACTGAATTGGCTGCTTGGTGGAAAAAAAATCACTGAGAATACACAACACAATGAGGTTAGAACATTTCTGTAAACTGCAAATACCATGCTTTTGTTTATCTAACCTTATGAATAATTTGGGAATGTAATCTGCCTCAGAAACATGGATCAAATTTAACATTCACTTTTGATCAGTTATGCTTATTGTGAGTGGAATAATGTCACACATGTGCCTATTTTAGTTTCTCTGGCTTTCAACCCATTAACTCCCACGTCTGCTCCACATTTTCGATTCTCTCATAAAGTCACTACCATCTATGTTGTCATCTGAGCCAGAAAAGTAGGAGTCAATCAGACTCCATCCTGTCTTTTGCCTGCTGCCATCTGCCAATTTAATAAGTTAATGAATCTGCCTGATGTATATCCTAAACAATACTTGAGTGCATGCTCTCCTTATTCTTCCCACACCTCCACAAACACTGTCCATGTTCAGGATCCCATAAGCTCTCAGCTGGGCTATAGAAACAGCTTCTGAACTGGCTAGCCTGTCTGTGGGGTTGCCCCTTTCCCATAAATTCTCTACACTGATCCAGGGGACTTTGTGAATCACATGCTGATAAAGTTCTTCTTGAAAACTTCCAATGGCTCACACTATACAAGCTTTCTTACACTGCCATAACCCTACTATATATGCTGAACCCCCATTACTTCTGAATTACTTTTTTTTTTTTTTATGAGACGGACTCCAGCTCTTGTCACCCCAGGCTGGAGTACAATGGCGTGATCTCAGCTCACTGCAATCTCTGCTTCCCGAGTTCGAGCAATTCTCCTGCCTCAGCCTCCCGAGTAGCTGGGACTACAGGCAGGCACCACCATGCCTGGCTATTTTTTTTATTTTTAGTAGAGCCAGGGTTTCACCATCTTAGCCAGGCTGGTCTCAAATTCCTACCACAGGTGATCCGTCCACCTCAGCCTCCCAAAGTGCTAGGATTACAGGCATGAGCCACCGCATCCAGCCCTGAATTACTTTTGTTCTCAACATTCTCACTCCAATAATTATAAAATAAATATAAACAAACTCATTTTTAAGCTTCTTTTAAAATTTGTGGTAAAATACACATAAAATATTGACCATTTTAACCATTTTTAAGTATACGGTTCAGTAGTGATATTTATATTCACTTTGTTGTGCAACAGATCTCCAGAACTTCTTCATGTGCATGTTCCCATAACTCCCGATAGTCTCCAATTACAACTCTTGTCATGCTATATGGTTGTGTATTTTCTGTGTTTTTCCACTGAACTGTAAAATCTTGTAAGGACTGGGACCACATTGGTATTGTTTATTCTCACATCTCCAGTCTTTAGTCAAATGCATGACACATATGATCAATAAGTGTTTGTTGAATATAGCCATGAGCGACCATTACACAAATGGATGAAATAGATATCAGTTGCTTAAGCCACAATACTATTTTGGCCACTGGATGAAAACTTTTTCACTGTAAAATGCTGTGAACTCAGGTTCAAGTAAAAAGGACAATCACATCATTTGCTTGACACAATCTAAAAGGACATCAGACTATTAAGTACTACATATCTTTCTCCTCATCATTCATTTCAGTATATACTAAGAATATGAACTGAAAAGAACAACTCTTGACCTCAAGAAGACCATAAATTACTGAGTTATACTTGTGCACAGATAAGCTACCATACCTCGTGATAAACTTAGTTCTGTGGGAGCAGAAATGGGTAAGCATTTGTGGCTGGCCGGCTGCAGCTTCCCAGTTTGAAACAGGGTCTGGAATACCATAAAGAGGTAAAAGATATTCCAGCCAAAGGCACAACATGTGAAGAGACATGTGGTAAGAGGGGATGATGTTTGAGGGAACAGTGAGGTCTTAAAGTGGATTGTAGCAGATGCTATTGTGTCCCCATCCAAATCCATGGAAATCTTTTTTACCCATTGAAGGATCATATCTGCATAGTTTTCAGGAATATTATCCTTAGGTGATTGAAGCCTCCTCTCTTGGATGTCCACAGGAGTCATATTTGAACCCCAACTCTCATACCTCACGGTGAGACAAATCCCGTGATGTGAATTACACTACAAAGTATCCAGCGAGATTAGCTTAAATTTAGACTGTACCTGGACCTATATTTCTGCACAGTTCCTTTGTGTTTCCCTTACTCCCTATGTTTTGTTTTTTTTTTCTTGGAACTGCCCTCCATAAATCATGCACACATGAAATCTCATCTTAGGTCTGCTTCTAGTGAGCTGATATAAGACTTGGATGAAACTTGGGATGTAAGGTACAGTGTGGCAGGAGGAGACTGGAAGGCAGACTGGAAGGCAGATTGGTGTCCACTGTAAAGAATAGGGAGTCATCAAAGAGACCCTGGGCCTAAATAATATTCTGCCCAGTGCCAACCAGACATTCCCGTGTTTTTTTTTCTTTGAGTCTTCAGCCTATGACTAAGCAAGAAATGACAAGAACTGATGAGAAAGTCACATCTTTTACTCAGACTCAAGCTTCCATAGGAACCACCCTGATATGATATAGCAGAATTTCTCTGCTTGTATTCAAATCTTTATTTCCTTTGGCTGAACAAAGGTACTGATTTATAATATTAGGATTAATATTAACACCAACATTAATGTTAATCCTAACACTAATGCAATATTACAACCAATAATAATACCAGCTACAGTTAATGTACCTGGAGCCGTATTAAATGCTTTATATCCATCATCGCCATATGAGACACAGGTGTTATTCTCTTTATCTTAGACTCAGATAATTAGGTATTTTTCTGAGCTTACATACCTGGAAAGTGACAAACCAGGTTTCAAATACAAGTTAATTTCACTCTAGAGAAAGAGCACTTATTCTAAGTTATTTAGGACTCAAAGGTCTTTAGAGGACAACTTTATCTTCAGGAAATAAAATTTTTAGGAAATATTCTTATACCCTGACTAAGAATCAACCCTAACATTCTGGGTAATTCTGAGTCAAACTTTTCATTCCAAGGCTTGTCTGGTAGGTACTAATGTCATTCTGGGCACCTTTGAGGATTTCTGTATTGCCTACAAAATGAGGGCCATTGGCAGGCCTCTGTATTGCAGTCTGTGCTTTCTTCTTTTTCTCTCCTCAGCTTGGTCTGTTGAAGGGGACTTGAGTAAAAGAAATTTTGTAACTCTGTGAGGAAAGTCATCGGTAGCTTGATGGAGATGGCATTGAATCTATAAATTACCTTGCACAGTACGGCCATTTTCACAATATTGATTCTTCCTAACCATGAGCATGGAAAGTAAGTTAAAGTCCATTTGGAACCAAAGAAGAGCCCACATTGCCAAGACAATCCTAAACCAAAAGAACAAAGCTGGAGGCATCACGCTACCTGACTTCAAACTATACTACAAGGCTACAGTAACCAAAACAGCATGGTAGATAAAGGCCAATGGAACAGAACAGAGCTCTCAGAAATAATACCACACATCTACAACCATCTGATCTTTGACAAACCTGACAAAAACAAGAAATGGGGAAAGGATTCCCTATTTAATAAATGGTGCTGGGAAAACTGGCTAGCCATGTATAGAAAGATGAAACTGGATTCCTTCCTTACACCTTACACAAAAATTAATTCAAGATGGATTAAAGACTTAAATGTTAGACCTAAAACCATAAAAACCCTAGAAGAAAACCTAGGCAATACCATTCAGGACACAGGCATGGGCAAGGACTTCATGTCTAAAACACCAAAAGCAATGGCAACAAAAGCCAAAATTGACAAATGGGATCTAACTAAACTAAAGAGCTTCTGCACAGGAAAAGAAACTACCATCAGAGTGAACAGGCAACCTACAGAATGGGAGAAAATTTTTACAATTTACCCATCTGACAAAGGGCTAATATCCAGAATCTCAAAGAACTTAAACAAATTTACAAGAAAAAAAATAAAACAACCCCATCAAAAAGTGGGCAAAGGATATGAACAGACACTTTTCAAAAGAAGACATTTATGCAGCCAACAGACACATGAAAAAATGCTCATCATCACTGGCCATCAGAGAAATGCAAATCAAAACCACAATGAGATACCATCTCACTCAGTTAGAATGGCGATCATTAAAAGTCAGGAAACAACAGGTGCTGGAGAGGATGTGGAGAAATAGGAACACTTTTACACTGTTGGTGGGACTGTAAACTATTTCCACCATTGTGGAAGACAGTGTGGTGATTCCTCAAGGATCTAGAACTAGAAATACCATTTGACCCAGCCATCCCATTACTGGGTATATACCCAAAGGATTATAAATCATGCTGCTATAAAGACACACGCACACGTATGTTTATTGAGGTACTATTCACAGTAGCAAAGACTTGGAACCAACCCAAACGTCCATCAGTGATAGACTGGATTAAGAGAATGTGGCACATATACACCATGGAATACTATGCAGCCATATAAAAGGATAAGTTCATGTCCTTTGTAGGGACATGGATGAAGCTGGAAACCATTATTCTGAGCAATGTGTCGCAAGGACAGAAAATCAAACACCTCATGTTCTCACTCACAGGTGGGAATTGAACAATGAGAACACTTGGACACAGGGTGGGGAACATTACACACCGGGGCTGGTCCTGTGGCGGGGGGAGAGGGGAGGGATAGCATTAGGAGATATACCTAATGTAAATGACGAGTTAATGGGTGTAGCACACCAACATGGCACATGTATACATATGTAACAAACCTGCACGTTGTGCACATGTACCCTAGAATTTGAAGTATAATAATAATAATAATAAAGAAACTTTGTAAACAGATTATATTTCCTATTTCAGCTCTAAGGGGAGTAGAGGCAGGATAGGGATGCCTGGTACACTACTTATGTCTCCCTATCTTAGTTCATTTTGCCCCTGACTTCTGGAATTCTATACTTGTCCCTGTTCTGAAGCTTAACCCTGCCCCCAACCCCAGATTCCTTCATCAGGTAAACTTTTTTAGGTCCTTGATTATCAGATTTAGTGTTGCCTCCTCAGAAGCATTCTCTGACTTCAAAGGTTGGAAATCTGTGTCTCCTTTATGCTCCCATAGTGTTCTGTACAGGATTTTGTCAATGAATAACTTTATACTGTAATGACCTGTCCATGTGCCTATCTCCCCTAGTAGCCCACAAATGCCTCAAGAGCAGAGGTAGAGTCATGTTCATCTCTGAATCTCCAATGCCTAACCGACAAATGACACATAGAAAAAGATCAGTAAATGTTAAGTTTAACTGAATTAAACTGTAATTATCTGAGAAATAACATGATCCGCATAATCAGAAAGCCCTCCCAGCTGAGCTTGCATGCAGTTATGCTCATACTCATTTTCTACCACAGTTCCCCCTACAAGAGACAGAAAAAGGCTAAGGAACTCTGACCAGGCTCTGCTCAGTACATTCTGCTGACGCTTGTGTGAGTCAGAACAAACCATCCTGAGTTTCCCAGAATTTAAACACGGAATCTTACATGTGCCTGATCTGTCACTGGAGGTTCTCTGGTGCAATTTGGAAGATGGCATTTTGCTGGCACAGTGCGTGATAACTGATCCAGAAATTGGAAATATTTCAAGGTCTCATAAATAAAAATCTGAGGTTACCTCTGTTGCTTCATAAAAAGTGCTCTACTTCCCCCTTGTAGCAGGAGTTGGCACTGTACTGACGAGAGAGAGAGAGAGAAAGAGAGAGAGGGGAAGGAAACAAATCAAAAGCTGGAGAGCTAGAACATGTTTGTGTGCACATGAATAGATGGCATATTATCATACCTAATAGTGAATACTATCCATGAATGCTTTGCTAAGAATGTCACAGAAATTATCCCACTTAAGGCTGATAGCAGCATTATGAAGCAGGTATAAAATTAAGTAATAATTACAGTTCCTTACACAAAGCCTGACATTAAAAAACTTGTTAGTTTCACTGTCTCTGTTAACTATACTGACAAACCATGTTCTCTGTGTCAAGTTTTATCTGTCCCTCTGTAACCCAAGTTCTTTGAGGGTAAGAACCCTGACACGTATCTTTGTATTCTGCAGAGCGGTCAGGCTAGAATGCTACAAACATAGTGTGTGTCCAATAGGCTTGTGTTGACTGATTGAGTGCTGCTTCTGGAAGAAAGCCTCTTAATTTAAAAAATGTGCTTGGGCTGAAAGGAAGCACATATTCTAGAAGCATGAAGTTGGTAAAAACAAAATAATAATAATAACAGAATTTCAAAGGGATCCCTAAGGAAGAGGTGAGTGAATCTCAGAAAAAAAGAGAAAACCAAAGGGACAAAGAAAACGAGCTCAATGATGAACCACATGAAAACAAAGGATTTCCATTTCATCTCAAGGCTGTAGAAATTTAAGTTCCATAATTGAGTATTCCCATCTAGGCCCTGCCAGCCACCTTCTTATTTTGAGGACGATGATTTGTTTAAACACTTTGATATTTACTTTTAGGGATTTCGTTTAATAAGATTTCTGCAGTCTGTACCCAGCAGATCCTTTTCTCCAGCTTCTTCCTTTTTCCGTGATGCCTTAGCCTATCTAAGACCTGTGTCTCATCACTTTTATATACCTACTGCATCCTCACTCCTACTCATTGCCTTCCTCTCTGGAGGGAAAACATGGGTAAAAAAAGAAAACAAGAGAAGATAAAGGAATGTTCAGTGCAATGATTAGATCAATATTTATATTCATTTCTTTAATTTGAAATGAATTCTCTGAATGGTATCTTGACTGGAGCATGGTTTTATTTCTCCTGTCCATTCTTTCTGTTATTCCAATCCATTCTTTCAGAATGGTTACATATAGGTTGCAAATCTGGAGGTGAAGGTAGGTAGTTTCAGATAGGAGAAAAATGGGAGGAGGAAAGGCAAGAGAGACTACATAATTTTCACCTTCACTTCCTCAGAGTGACCTCCTGACTTCCCAGATTAGGAAGTTCTCTCCCTGCCTCTGCACACCGCACACTGCTCCCTGCTTCATAGGCTTTCAGGGCATCCTGTCCTTATTCTTCATAAAGCTTGGCACATTTTTATTTTACATTTATTTCTGTGATGATTTGCTGGATGTTTGTCTCCTCCATTGAACTAACTGTCCCCGCCCCCCGCTCCCCATGGGGTCAAGGGCCCCACCTGTTTGGTTTACTGCTGACCTCTAGTGCCTGCCACATAGTAGGTACTTGATAAATGTTTGTTGAATAAGTAAGTACTTTGCAGCCAGATCTATCTTCAAAATAATCACCCTTTAAAAAAACAATGACCCACAATTAGCAATATGGCTTGCCCAAAGAACCCTTGAAAGAGGAATTTTTCCAGAGTTTGGAGAAGAATGTACGTAACAGCACTGATGGAAGAAATAAAAAGCTCTCCCAGGTGCTCCATCTGAATTTTTTTAAACAAAACTCAAAAGTGAAAGGAAATACTTTCCTGCTTTTTTTCCACAAAGAACAGGACAAGCCAGGATGTTAATTAAATTACAGATCAGCTGTCTGCTTGCAGCTGACAGAGCTTTGTGTGCTTCCAAGCAACGTCAGATATTTTAAACTCTATGTAATTACCTACTATGGACTAGCTGCCAGGAAGGATGCTTCATGAATATTTCATGAATTTTAAGATCCTTTTTAAGGAACTGATGATTTAAATAACTATGGGAGAACTTACTCTAGCTCAGTGCCACCCTCCATCTGTTAACTGAAGATATTGGAAATGTAGCCTGGTAGAAGTGCAGTTTCTCCCCTAAAATGAGCTAGGCCCAGGATCTAGGGAAGGCTAGATTCATGCAGGAGAGGTAACTGTAGAATTAAACAGACCTCAAGCTCTCTAAGTCAGAATGGAACCATGGACCTATGAACTGGGAAAAGAACGAGTAAGGAATTGCAAAATGAAATTTTGTAAGATGCCACACATTGAGGATACTCTTTATAATTTACAAAGCACTTTCAGCAACACTGTCTTAAGTAATTCTCTCAAGAATTGGATAGATTAAAAAGGTATCATCATTCTGATTTCCAAATGAGAAAACAGAGGGTCAGAGAGTTTCTAAAGTGCTAAATAAATAGTAAAGCTATGTTTCAAACCAAAATAGTCCTCTGATTCCAAGAGGCAGCCTCATGTAGTGGAAAGTGCATGAATTCTGGCATTAGAAACATGATTTCAAATCTTGGTTATACTACTTGCTATCTGGGAAACATCTATCACGTTGCTGGATACAACTGAGCTTTGGTTGACTGAAGTTATACACCAGGAATTACAGTATATATCTCATAGAAATACAAAGATTGAATGAGATGTTGTACTCCTGGCACACAGTGGCTGCTTGGCAAACGTAATGCTCCCTTTTGCTTAGAGTCTCAAGAACTTGGTACTCTGCAGATTTGTCACAACAACAACAGCAAGAACAAAAAAAAGTGGTCATTAAAAGTGAATTTTTCACATGGCAAAAAAGTCTTTGGTGGAATGCTCTTCACTTTCCACAGAACAGAAACAAAAATAACCTGTTATACAATTAGTCACAAATACAGTTCTTGAATTTTTTGTCCATACACATGAGTATTGTCTAAAACATGTTTTCTTTGTAGCAGCTAGGTGCTGCCACCACTGTGCATGGCTGAGTTCACAAATCTGCTGTAACCTGTAGCTTCCCTGTCACTTCTCTCTCTCATGCTAAGCTTTGTTTCTTTGCAGTAATTAGAATTTTTGCCACTGCCATGGCTAATGCTGCTACTGGAACCACGAGAGCCTCCTTGGTTTCATGGTTTGGCAAAGGATTGGCCTTCATCACCAGAGGGGCTGGAGCTTCTGCTTCCTAAGATTTCTCTCCTCATGGGTCCAAAATTTGAAGACTGATTGTTGTAACTGCCAAAATCACTGTAGCTTCCTTCACCTCTAAAACTGCTTCGATCATTTACAAATCCATTATAGCCATCCCACTGCCACCATATCCACAACCACCACGGCTGCCACCAAAGCTACCACGACCACTGAAGTTTCCTCCACAATCATAGTTCATACCAAAACCACCTCCACAACCACCACCAAAGCATCCAGAACTACTTTGGCTTCTTTGGCTCAATGAAGCACTAGCCTTCTCTTGCTTTGACAGGGATGAATTTACTGAACACTCTTTGAAGTTTCCTAACTTCACAGTTGTGGCCATTCACAGTATGGCCATTCACAATATGGTATTTCAATCTTATTCATAGAGTCATGTTCCTTAAGAGTTACAAAGGCAAAATCCCTTTGCTTGCCACTGCCTCGGTCATTCATGATTTCAGTCACTTCAATTTTCCCACATTCTTCAAAGTAATGTCTTAGGTGATGTTCTTTTTTCTTTTTTTTTTTTTTGAGAAGGAGTCTTGCTCTGCAGCCCAGGCTGGAGTGCAGTGGTGCAATCTCTGCTCACTGCAACCTCTGCCTCCTGAGTTTAAGTGACTCTTCCATCTCAGCCTCCTGAGTAGCTGGGATTACAGGCGCCCACCACCAAGCCCATCTAATTTTCTTATTTTTAGTAGAGACGGGGTTTTGCCATGTTGGCCAGGCTGGTCTTGAACTTCTGATCTCAAGTGATCCATCTGCCTTGGCCTCCCGAAGTCCTGGGATTGTGGGAGTGACCCACCATGCCTGGCTCTTAGGTGATGTTCTTCAGTGTCTTCTTTAGTGCCACTCATATGGTTTGGATCTGTGTTCCCACCCAAATCTCAAGTTGAAATGTAGTCCCCACTGCTGGAGGTGGGGCCTGATGGGAGGTGACTGGATCATGGGGGTGGTTTCTAATGGTTCAGCATCATCTCCCTGGTGCTGTCTCATGACAGAGTTCTCACGAGATCTGATTGTTTGGAAGTGTGAAGCACCTCCCCTGCCCTCTCTCTTCCTCCTGCCCTGGCCATGTAAGTCTGCTTCCTGTTTGCCTTCTGCCATGATTGAAAGTTTCCTGAGGCCTCCCCAGAAGCCCAACAGAGGCAGCATCATGCTTCTGGCACAGACTGAAAGAACCACGAGCCAATTAAACCTCTTTTCCTTATAAATTACCCAGTCTTGGGTATTTCTTGATAGCAGTGCAACCATGAACTGATACAGCCATCAACAAATATCTTTTTCACAGTTAAGTAGGCAACTAGTCTTTGAGAATCTCCTCTTGAGACAACTGTCTTTGGTTCCACGACTCTCTCATACCTTATGTAGCATGGCAGTTAGGGCTGCATCCATCTCCTCCACAGTGGCATACGTGACAAACCCAAAGGCCCTGGAGCAATTGGTGTTTGGATATCTCATTACCACACAGTCCATGAGTGCTCCCAATTGCTTACAATGGCTCCTCAGGCTCTCATGGGTTGTTTCAAACCTCAACCCTCCAATGAAGACCTTCCAGTTATTCGGGCTCTTTCAGAGACTCTGACTTAGACATGATGGCAGTAGGAAGATAGACTTTGGTGATGATTCCTCTGTGGCATCCTGGGGCCAAAAGGAGTAAGATGACAAATGTATCTCAGTAGAATAACTTTCTAGAACCTCAGTTTCAGAATAGTGCCTAAAAGCGCAGAATCTGGAGAGACGGCCTGCATCAATTCCTACTTTGATAACCACGTGACCTTGGGCAACTTATTAAACCCTCTGAGACATGGTATTCTTATCTGCAAAACTGGAATAGTAACGACCTCACAAGATTTTTTAGAAAGCCAAGTGAGATGATGCATGGAAGGCACTTAGAAGAGTGAGTGTCTGTGATCTAGTAAGTAGTCACTTAGTATAAGTTATGATTGTTTTACTGGAACATTAGATATGTTATTTGATTATAAAAATTGGAGGAATAGAAAAAAATAAAGGAAAAATTTTTGCCTTTTACTGTTTTGAATTTTTTAAAGTCTCTAACTGCAACTTCTCCCACTACTCCATAACACATAGACAGTTTATCAAATCTCACAGCCCTCCTGGTCTCACAAAGTACACTTTAGCCTTTCTTTATGCCATCTTAAATGCTTGAGAACCTTCTCTTTGCACTTTTTTATGCAACAAGAATTTACTGAGCACCAATTCTATGCCAGACATTGTACCATGTGTTAGAGATATAATAGTGAATAAGGAAGATACAGCTCATCCTTGCCCTTTGCTCTTGATGTCTTCTCTACCTCTCATAACTTTCCCAACTCTTTTTCACATACTGCTCAACCTTCAAAACTTAGTTAACAAATGATATCTTTCCAGATGCTTTCCCCAGACATCCAAATTTGGCTAAGCATTCTTCTTCCGTGCTCCCATGTCTGACTCCCTGAGAATCCCTCTTTTTCTCAAAGTATGTATGTCTCTGCCATTCTTATTGGAATGGGAAGAGTTCACAATTCATTATTGTACCAGTGGCAAATATTCTGCTTGGGACCCAGTAGGTGCTTAATAAATGCTACTAAACGGAACTACCCCTGGTAGAGATGTAAGCTTCTTAGACTCCTGTGTACTCCACCATGACTAGCACATCCTAGAAGCAGTGCATACTCAAGAAACCTGTCGCTATTCTACAGTAGAGCTGGTTATTGAACAGTACCCTGTATGATTTTCAACAATAAAATCAAAAATTGGTTTATGTTGTGTAGCACAGGTAATAAAGTGAGTTCCTTTGAAAGTTTTCATTTAGCAGGGAGAATTGTTCCAGCTTTGGGTATGACATCCGTGACAAAGAGTATTAGCTGGTGGCTTCCTGGAGTAAAAGAGTTGACAGAAAGAAAAACAGTAACATGCAGAGAAGAACTGAGTTCCCTTCTTCCTTCTCCTCTGCCAGCACTGAGTCAGGGCAGCTGCGGAAGCATAACACACAAATGAGACCACGCTAAGTATTCTTTTTTTTATTTTTTATTTTATTATAATTTAAGTTTTAGGGTACATGTGCACAACGTGCAGGTTTGTTACATATATGCATGTGCCATGCTGGTGTGCTGCACCCTGTAACTCGTCATTTAACATTAGGTATATCTCCTAATGCTATCCCTCCCCACCCCCCCACCCCACAACAGGCCCCGGTGTGTGATGTTCCCCTTCCTGTGTCCATGTGTTCTCATTGATCAATTCCCACCTATGAGTGAGAACATGCGGTGTTTGGTTTTTTGTCCTTGCGATAGTTTGCTGAGAATGATGGTTTCCAGCTTCATCCATGTTCCTACAAAGGACATGAACTGATCATTTTTATGGCTGCATAGTATTCCATGGTGCATACGTGCCACATTTTCTTAATCCTGTCTATCATTGTTGGACATTTGGGTTGGTTCCAAGTCTTTGCTATTGTGAATAGTGCTGCAATAAACATACGGAGACCACACTAAGTATTCTTACACGAGCCCATCTAAACCCCAGGTCAGCAGCTTGACTCACATTTGAGTGTACCAACCTCAAATAAGCCCAATAAAATAGACTAAAGTGTATGCAAGGCAGGGAAGAGGTCTGGAAGAATATACTAATATGTTGACCATGGTTATTTCTGGATGATTATTAATTTCATTTTTTGGAGCTACATATATTTCTTTGAGGAATAAAAAGAATTAAAATAGAATATGTAAAACATGATCAAGTATTTGCTTTGTTGTACTGGAGAAGGTTCAGTGTGGTATAAGTTTTGTGATAAGGAAAATTTCTCTAGTCCTGGAAAGGGTTTGTCCATGTTCAGTTGAGTTAATTTTGAGAACTGGCTGAAAGATGCAAAGGAAGGGGTTTCCAGCTGACAAATGAAAGAGGGATGGTGCCGGGAATAAATTTGCTGGGGAGGACCAGGCTTTAAGTCAAATTGCTTTGGTACCAAGAAATCAAAGCAATGATTTGGGAGCAAACTCAACAGTAGTTCATCCATTTGAAGCAAAACTTCAAACATGGTCTGAGTAATTTTCCAGGGATAACTGCCACTGGATTCAATTGAGCACTGTACGATCTTGTGGGCAGTCCCTGTCTGACTAATCCACCAGCTGTGCAACTGCTACAGCATCTGTGAGTGAGAATCATTCACTACTAAAAGCTAGAAACATGTTTTGCTCAGTGCGCCTGGTGTCCAGAAAAGAGGAAATGTTCATTTCAGCAAAATGCTTCCTCAAGCAATGCAAATTCCCTGTGGCTCAGTTCCTGGGTTTAAATCCTGCTCCTGCACTAAACAGTAATGCGACTTTAGTGAAGTATGAAGGCTCTCTGAAACTCAGACTCCTCATTTGTAAAATTGGACTAATTATGTATGACAGTGTCACTAAGGGAAATTGATGAGATAATATGCCCAAACGCTTTGGGCCAGGACCCGCCTCCTAGCAGGTGCTTAGGAAATGTAAGATTCTTCCTATTTCTCTTTTTTTGTTTGTTTGTTTTTGAGATGGAGTCTCGCTCTGTCACCCAGGCTGGAGTGCCGTGGCGCGATCTCACCTCACTGCAACCTCCGCCTCCTGGGCTCAAGAGATTCTCCCACCTCAGGCTCCTAAGTAGCTGGGATTACAGGCTTGCACCACCACGCCTGGATAATTTTTTGTATTTTTAGTAGAGACAGCGTTTCTCCACGTAGGTCAGGCTGGTCTCGAACTCCTGGCCTCAAGTGATCCATCTGCTTCAAATTCCCAAAGTGCTGGGATTACAGGCATGAGTCACCACACCTAGCCTCCCTATTTCTCTGCCAGTGTCATGTAGTCATCTTTCCAAGTATTGTAAAAAGAGTCTATACACACACACACGCACAAACACACACACACACGTGCATGTATATGCTCAATTCAGCCTTATCACCATTACAGGGAACAGGCTTCCACCATGCTATTACAGGTATTGTAGCATCCCTACAGAACAGCACAAACTTTCTGAAGGAGGTAAAATGAGCTGCTAAGGCCTTGCTGCCACTTCTCTAGATCCAGTGCCTTTTCTGTATGTGAGGCCATCTTACCCATTCTACTCACGCCTCTAGCTAGGCCAACACTCCTACTGTTGGTATCTTCTACTTATGATGATCATCTCTGTCCAGCAGGCAGAGAAAAAAAAAGTCTCAGACACAGATGCTGAAGTTGGCTTCACTGCTCATTCAAGCTACTCTTCCTAACCATCTGAGTTTTTGGACTTCAGAACCTACCTGTGAAATTGGCACTTGCCTAGCCCTCCCATTATATTTGACTTCCAAGGATGAGATCAGTTACCCACCTGAAACTAGAATATCTCCTGGATGATCTCCAGCAGACTTTGTTCCTGGTCTTGGGACTTCCTGGGTGGTCGGTTGGCATATACTTCCTCTGTGACACTATAGAGACTAAAATTCCTTCCTAGTAGGAAGCATCATCATTCATTCATCCAACAGAATGTTTATCTAGCATGTTATATGCTAATCACTAAATTTTAAGTGCTAGAAATATAGTAGTTTAAAAAAAGCAAAAATTTATGACCCTGTCAAAATTAAATTCTAGTTGCGTTAGGTAATGCAGCTCTTTGAGCTCCCTTTTCCCTCAACATACTTACTGTACCAAGAAGAAGTTATGAACAGCTGTCCTTTCTATGGGAAGACACTCAGTGGTCCAGGTAGGCAACCACTATGAATTGTCTCTGGTGGTGGTGCAAATGCGCTTGATCTATCCAGCTGCCTTTGTTTTAGAGCACCTCATAATGAGCTGGTGTCAATGGCATTGGAACATGGGACAGTTGAAAAATACGGCAGAAAGTGTGGCCCTATTACTAGTGGGTTCCAATCAAAGAGGTTTATTTCACAATCAGCCACTGTAATAAAAATACTAATGTTTCCTCAAATAAGGTTGCTTTATAATCCATGCTTGCTTATGGTGATTTAAATATTCTCCAAATACAATAGTATCTAATAAAATACCTTTTGGAAATAATAAAAGCACATTTATACTTGATCTAGATGCTTAAAGGCAACTTAATGTGCAACTGTAGAATGTTATTTTGTGCTTATTATACTCTTAAGATGTAAGCCCCAAATCAAGAAAACCCAGAAAGTTTTCTAATTTTCTTGTCTTGCTGCCCTGCTGGGAACTGACAGTGTCATCTTTCAGATTACTGCCTATGATATGACGTGCATATGTATTAATGCTTTACAAGCATTAATTTATTTAATCCTTAAACACACTTATGGAGTAGCTACTGTTTTATTTCCCTCATTTAACAGATGAGAAAGTACAGGGAGAGAGAAATTAAATAAGTAACTTGTTCACACAACTAGTGGATGGAATGAGATTTATACCTCATTATCCTTCTAATTCCACCTTTAATTCACACACTATATTGTCTCTCAGGTATTATGCATTTCTTACTCTCTGACTCAGATGTTTCTTCTGAGTATGGTAGATACTTTGGTCCTTTGGTTTAAAAACTAAGGTCTGTAAGCTTCCCGTTATCCTTGCTGGGCCATAGAATGCAATTGGGAGAAAGTATAAATAGAAATAACCTAGTTAATGACACTGCCATTTCTCTGGTCACCCAAATACAAAATTACACAGATGAAGATGATCCCTCAGCATCTTTCCTCTCTCATGTCTTCCAGAGTGGGGTCCATCTAACTAAATTGGCAGAACATGACTCCTAATATCAGAGGGAAAGCCAAGATGGTTTACATTAGACTGAGAGCTCCCTGATGAAAGCAGTGATACTACAGCTGTAGCTATCTCAGTAGCCCCCTGGCACATAGAAGAGGTTTAGTACATTTTACCAAGTGAATGGATCTAATACAAGTTCAATGGACTCTAAATCAGCAGATATATTTGTTTTTGTTTATCTCCATTGTCCATTCCCCCATCACACCCTTGTTTCTTCTCCCTAGAATATTCCACTTGCCTTCAATTTCTCTTTCCAAACTTATCTCTTGCCTCTTTCTACCCCAACACACCAACTTTCCTTTCTCTGTTTCTTCATCTTTTCCCATCCCATTCCCCAAAATCTAGAATTTCACCAATCTGAATTATTTGCAACTCAGAGTAAGAGGAATGGATCACCTCCAAGATTTTGCACTTGTTACCTTCCACATGTCTTTTGCCATGTCTTTAACATCGAAGTTCAGTTAAGATGTCAATCTTTCCAGGAGCCTCCATAATTTATTCACTTCCTCCAGCTGTCATCTACACCTCACCCCCAGACTGAGGTCAGAACTCATAGTTACCTATGCACCCACAGGACATTTACTTAATCTATCATGTTTGTCTGTTTATTTGTTTACTTTTTATACACTATAAGATCTTTGAATGCAAGGATTGAGTCTTATTTATGGCTGTAGGACCTGTGCCAGGTATTCAATGGGTCCTAATAAATGTTTGTTAAGTGAATATTAGCCACCTAGTAACTGGTTTCCTTATCTATATACTCTCCATCAACCAATTCTTTTAACTAATCATCCTCAGATATCTCTTCCTTAAACACAAGTTTGGCTCTATCACTCACCCCTTTAAAACGCTTCAGTAGTTTCCTCCTGCTCCAGAATAAAACATAGGCACTTTGATGTGAAATTCACAACATTCTCAATCTCTTGCTAAAATACTATCTCTTACTGATTTTTTCCACTCATTTACATTCCTTTCAAAATAGCTCAGCAGCTCTTTTCTGGAGCCATCTCATCTTTCTAATCTTTTCTCACCTTCCTTTCTCATGCTTTTCCTTTTGTCTTGAAATGATGCTTCCCAAATCACAGGTGAGAAATAACTTGCTCTTTTTAAGATTCTTTTCATATGTCACCTTTTCCACAGTCTCTCCTAATCTATCTTATTCCCCCCAAAATGTGGTTTACCTTTGTCACTTTGTATTGTTCTTACAATAAAATTGTCCTTGAGTTTGTAATCTTTTTATTCATCCCTCATTTCACTGAGCACTTAAAATGAGTCACTGATGCACTGTAATAGACCCTGGTAATATTTAGAGAAAACACAATGACCAGTGAGCTCTGTTTTCAGTAGATAAGACTGATAAATGTTATCAATCTAAAATGTCATAGTTAAGATGCATGCTGATTTCAGAGATACAAATATTTAAAAAGTGCATGTTAGAATCAATACAATATCAAATAAAACATAGTATTCACAGGCTCCCCCAGAGGTCATTTAACCTAGCTTTGGTTGTATAAAGGAGCAGTTTCTTGGAGAATAAGATATCACAGTCTACTCTTAAAGAACAGAAAGGTATGAATCCAAGAGACAGCAACAATACTGTCAAAGGAACAGCAGACTAGAACTCACGGAGGAGGAACCATAAAGGTTAACTTCCTCTCTTGAGATGTTAAGATGCTTGAAGGCAGTTTCTTACAATTCTTTCCTTGAGAAGGTTAGTACAGTCTTAAATGGTTGTGTTAGATTAAAATTAAAATGTATGGTGGACCATTCACATGCTACAATAGAGATAAGTTTGATAATTTCTCCTTAAAATTGGCAACATGAAACTAAGGTGTCAGGAAACCTTGAAGAATGAGTGATTGGGAGGGATATTCAATTAAAATTTGAAATATAAATGATAAAGTATCATCCATGAGGATATGATTTGAATGACTGCACTGCCATAAAGCTTAGATTTTCATTTCTAGAGACTTGGCCAGGCTGATAAAGAACAGTTAGTGCACACTCTCTATTCATCACAGAAAGTCCAATTCTAAATTGAATTCAATTCAAATTCTCTAAAACCCATGAGCAACTTCTAGTCTCTGCTTGGGCATATCTTGGTCCATTCAGTTCACAGGTTCATTTGTAGTTCTGTGTGTTTTATTTTCTTCTTCATCCTTGTATCTATTCATCCTTGTATCTAAACTATTAGGTTTTACCTGGATATGCAAAATTAACAATCACAGTGAAGCTTCCCAAATGGGGCAGTTTTTAACCCTAAAAATCATTACTCTTTCCTTAATGTGGATAGGACTTGCTCAACCTTGAGGGCAGAATGACTACCAGTTTTATTAGGTGCACTAGCTGCAGGGATTCAACAGTGAACAAGCAAGACAGACAGTATTATTTCTCTCGTGGAGCTTTCCTTCCAGTGGTGGTGACTAACATAATTAAAAAATAAAGAAAATGGGAGAGGTACGGTGGCTCATGCCTGTAATGCCAGCACTTTGGGAGGCTGAGGTGGGCAGATCACCTGAGGTCAGGAGTTCGAGACCAGCCTGACCAACATGGAGAAAACCCATCTCTTCTAAATATACAAAATTAGCTGGGCATGGTGGCGCATGCCTGTAATCTCAGCTACTCGGGAAGCTAGGGCAGGAGAATCACTTGAACCCAGGAGGGGAAGGTTGCGGTGAGCTGAGACTCAGTCATTGCACTCCAGCCTGGGCAACAAGAGTGAAACTCTGTCTCAATAATAATAATAATAATGAAGGAAATAATGTCAACGAAATAAGATGTGCCAAGAGAGCACAAGAAGGAACCATATTCATTAGAGAATGTCAAGGATGCTTTCTGAAACAATGACATATTAACTGAAGTCAGAGGAAAAGCATATTTCCCATGTGAAAAGGTGGGTAAGCTGCCTTTCAGATGAAAGGAATAACAACCATGAGAATCTTTGTGTTGGAAAAGAGTGTAGTAGGTTCAAGGGATTGACATGGCTTTCTGAAGAGCGGTGAGTGAAGCAAACATGAGGAAGGAGAGGTAACCTGGAACAAGATTACATAGGGCCTTGTTAGCCTTGGGAAGGATTTGGGTCCCCATCCTGAGAAAAATGGGAAGTCAACAAAGAATTTCAGCGGGAAAGTGATATGATCTGATATATATTTTCAAAAGCTCATTCTTGAACTCTTGGTGAGATTGTAAGAGGATGTAACTGCAATAAAAAGCAGTATGGAGGTTCTTCAAAAATATAAAAGTAGAACTACCATATTATCTTGCAAACCCACTTCTGGGTATATATCCCAAGGAATTGAAAGCAAGGTCTTGAAAAGATATTGACACACCCATGTTCATAGTAGTACTATTCATGATAGCTAAGAGGTAGAAGCAACTCAAATGTTTGTTGATGAATAAATAAACAAAATGTGGTTAAAAATATCCATATACACAAACACACGTGTGTGTGTATATATATACACATGTATACACACGTGTGTGTATATACATGTATACACACGTGTGTGTATATACATGTATACACACGTGTGTGTATATATATACACACACACATATACATATACACACACACACAATAAAATGTTATTCAGCTTTAAAAAAGAAAGGACATTTTGTCACAAGCTACAATATGGACAAATCTTAAGGACGTTATGCTAAGTGAAATAGGTTGGTAATAAAAAGACAAATGCTGTATGATTCCATTTATATGAAGTGCCTACAGTGGTGATATTCATAGAAACAGAAAGTAAAATGGTAGTTATCAGGGACTAGAGAGAGGGAGAAATAGGGAGTTGTTTAAAGGATATAAAGTTTCAGATTTACAAGAGGAAGAAGTTTGGGGGATCTGCTGTACAACAAAGTAAACATAATTAACACTACTGAACTGTACAGTTTAAAATGGTTAACATAGAGTAAAATTTTATGAATTTTTTCCTACAATTTTTTAAAAGCTTACTCTAGCTGCCAAAGGAGAATAGATTCAAAGGGAGAGGGCAAAAGTTGGGGAGACCAGTTGGGAAGCATTTAGAGAACCTGTGCTTGTGCCTGAGACAGGCAAGTGGCAGAGTCTGCAGGCCAATGAGCTCAGCCCCTGCCCACCTGCATTTCCAACAGTAGGAAGCATCTAAGGGCCACAAACTCCAAGTTTTCTTTTGCCCACCCACACAACATTCCAAATGTCCGTGTCTTTTATTCTTTCTACCCTCCAGCATCTCTTCTCAGAGGAGATAGGAAGTAACAAAAAAATGAATTTTATAACACTTGGTGACTAAGTTCACTCCCATCTGGGCCCATCTTTTGCCTGATAGGAGACAGGACAGGGTCAGGTAGCAGGTGGACTTTAAGCACCCATATCCAGCTTTGAGTTTGGGGCCTCATGGACAGTGGGCATAAGATACTCTGTGTTACCCTCTCATCAAAAATGCACCCCCAGTTATTTTTTGTAAACTTGAGCATCTGACCTAACACTGTGTTTAGTCTTTCTTCCTGACTCATATTTCTGTTTTGGCTCATAGCAACAAACCTAAATGGTTAGAGCAAGAGTATCCAGTCTCCAATCTTTTGGCTTCCCTAGGCCACAATGGGAGAAGAATTGTCTTGGGCCACACATAAAACACACTGATAGCTGATGAGCTAAAAATAAGTAAATAAATTGCAAAACAGTCCCACAATGTTACTAAAAAGTTTTTGCATTTGTGTTGGCCCATATTCAAAGCTGTCCTGGGCCACATGTGGCCCACAGGCCGCAGGTTGGACAAGCTTGGGTTAGAGGGTGAAGAGCCTCAGTTCCCCAGATTACACAGGTAGTACTCCCACACCCTTAGCAAACAATTATTTTGTATTGTGATTAAAAATTATATTTCAAACTCATTATGGAATCATTCATGTGTTCTTATCATTTAGCTCCCACTTATAATTGAGAACATGTAGTATTGCGTTTTCTATTCCTATGTTAGTTTGCTAAGGATAATGCCCTCTACATAACAAAGTAATTTACATCAGCCATACGATCTATAAAGAATAATGTAACAAACTTCCTCATAACTGCCATCCATCTTTAAAAAGTATTACCAGCAGAATGGAGGCCCCTGGGTATCCATCCCTGGTCATATCTGTCTGCCTCTCCCCTGAGGTAATTGTGGAATTTTATCTGTATAATTCCCTGTTTCCCCCATGGTCTTACTACATAGACATGCAATTGTAATGGTTAGTTTTATGTGTCAACTTGGCTAAATTATAGTATTCAATTATTTAATTTAGGTGTTGCTATGAAGGAATTTTGTAGTTGTGGTTAACATCTACAATCAGTTGACTTTAAGTAAAGGAAATTATCATTGATAATCTGGGTGGGCCTCATCTGACCAGTTGAAAGGTCTTAGAAGCAAAACTAGGGTTTCCATGAGAAAGAATAGATTTCACCTGTGGATTTCTTGCTTAGTGCCTGTTGAAGAGTTTCCAGCCTGCTGCCCTGCCCTGTTGATTTTAGCTCCCACAATGACAAAAGCCAATTCCTTAAAATAAATTTGTTTATATACACATATTAATATATATACACATACTGGTTCTGTTTCTCTGGTATGATCTTTACTGACACAGTATTCCTTAAAAATGCTTAGTTTATATCTATTTTGGAACTTTATGTAAGCAGTATCATATTGTGGCTATTTTTCTACAACATTTCATTGAGAAATTTATTTATGTTGATGTGTGCAGAACTAGATCATTTCTTTTTAATTTTTTACAGTATGTTATTATTAGTATATCACAATGTACCATTTTTTTTTCTGAGAGAGACATTTGGGATTTTTCTATTATTTTCCTTTCTGGAATAACAAAACTAACAATACTGCTAAAAATTCCTTGCATGTGTTTTTTGGTGTACATATGTAAAACTCTTGTTAGAACATATATACCTAGGTGAGCAGAGGAGTCCTGGGTCTTAGAGTATATGCACCTTCAATTTTTCTAGATAACTGTTCTGTGCTTTCTCCGATGATCTTACTACAAAGTAGTTGTATTTTTGTCAGAAATATACCAATTTACAAACTATCAGCAACATATGAGAACTATGATTTTTCCACACTCTCAGTAAAACCTGGAATTATCAAGAAAAACACGTATAACATGACTATATATCAGATTTGGAAAATCTCATCAACAGGATTTATAGATACATTATATGTAAGGGGTGAGAAAGATAAAGGAGTCAAGGATCATTCAAAGATTTTTAACTCTAGTATTCATTAATATTTATTCTAAGTGTTATTCTTATTATTATCTCTAATGCTTGTGATGAACTTGAACAAATAAAAAAACGTCACTAACTGGTTCGGAGTTGGTTTATTTCCCAGATTACATCCCTCGTGTGCAGCATTCACTGTCACCCACAAGGTGGCAAGCTAAGCATTCTTAAATCTAAAGCTCAACTCTGGTCTGGGTGAACTTGACTATTCTTAGAAAGTTTATAAAGCAAGAACTTATTCCCCAGTAGTGAATTCTTATGGATATAGCACACACGCTTCTTTCCTAAAAATTGTAGCATCTTTGCAATATATTTCCCCTTGTATAAGGAAACAAGAGGAAACCTTTTTTCTGAAATAAAACTCTAAACCTATCAGGGCTCTGCTAGCATCCTTTTGGCTTCCTTTAATCACAGCATACATTCTAGACTCCTAAACCTGCCATCCAAGACAAACTCTACAAACTGCCTTGAATCTTCATTTCTAACTTCATCTTGCTTTACTTTCTTTATACTTCAAATACCTACCACTCCCCAACTCCCTATACACACACCACTTTTTCTTCCTCTCCCAAAACATTCCGGCTCTCAGGGCATAGTCCAATTATGCCAAATTCCGTTCAGATGTGTATACCTCATAGTTCACATTTCCATGACTTGGTGAAGGCTATTGATTCCTTATCTTCTTTATTTTTTGCACCTATTCAATTGAAGTGCAAATTTGAGTCTCAGCTTCAAGAGTACTCTTCCAAAGACTTCAGGGTCTCCTCCAGCAGTTAGCTATGATTCTCCTAAGCCCCTCAAAACATTTTTTATACCATCATTAGAGCTGTCAAGTTTTATTATAACATTTTAATCTTTTTTCTCCCCAAAAGCTTGTAACCAGCAGAGAGTCATGACAGATTTTTCTTTGACTCTGTCAGTGACTGTTCCACGCCTGGCAGCTCAATGGATGTTGACTAGCTTGCTGAATAAATGAATGAATAAATAGATATTGTATGAAGGCAAATATTTAATTTTGAGTGATGTATATTCTCTATCAGTATGTAGAGTACCCAACAAAGTACTTATATTGCTTGAACTTTTATCTATTATTATTGTTGTCATTATAACAAAAATCATTTAAAGGTAAACAAACACTGAGTTGGTTGTTAACCAGACACAGAAGATACAGCTCCTGCCATGAAGAGGTAAAGCCAAGGGGACCTAGGGAGACGGCATAACTTAGGGAACAATTAGAGACACAGACAATGTGTGCATATGTAAATTAGTATAATATACTGATATAATAAAGTAATTCACTTAATGTAATTAAATAAATCATTAGGTTTCACTGTTGGCACGAGAAGTTTCCATAATTCAGTTGACACATCAAATATTTTTTTCAGCAAACATATTATTGATTTTCCACAGAGGTTATAATATAATAAGAATATAATATTGATTTTTTTTAAAAGCTCTCCATCCAGAGCTATGAGAATCTCAGTGGAATTGTAATCCCTTCTAATTAAAAGCTTTAACATGCAAATATGTGCTATTAGGCATTAAGCACCATATGCTGCACTGTAATCTGAACTTGCTAACTTTGTCTCTTTGGTCCTCTGAACATAACTATTTCCTGATCAATACATTCTTTGCATTTTATCTTCTTGGGTTTAGATCTAAAAGGTTTCCTAAGTTAGTTTATGCTAGATCTTAATTCTATTTTAATTTTAAATTGATTAAATCAATAGTTACTGAGTGACGATGAGATACAAGAAAATGGGCTATGCTCTAACATATGGCACGTGACATGTTATCCCATTTGTTTTTAGCTATTATTTTGATGAAGACCTACTCTGTGTCAGATACTCCTCTAGGAGGAAGAACCTAAGGCTCAAAAATGTATATAGGTATGATGGAGTATCTTGTGTACTTGTTGGGAAATCACAGGAAGAAATTCAGCCTAACAGGTTTTGCATAATCTTTTTAGATTCTTTCAGATAATACTAGCTACAGGACTGTATATAGTCTGGATCCCAAATTTGGGAATTTGATCTTCCCTTTAAGTCAAATTTAGTAGGAAAGCCACATTATATTGATTTTAGCCAATGTTCTCAAATGAAGCAACTTAAGTCAGCTTAAAAATTGCTGTTTCCTATTATTGAATACCTACAGTGTGCTAGGCACTATTAATTCAGCTGAAACTTATTAATTCAAGGGAATAACTCAGTCCCCATTAGGAGGGCTCACATTTTACAAATGACCAAGCAAGAGAAAAACACCCAGCTGAAAGGCAACAGAACTGGCAGGCACTTTTATCATCTGCTGTTAATTGGAAGTAGAAGAACTTAATTTTATTCAGAATAATGCTTCATCATGGCTTTGGAAAGTAATGAATTCTCAGGGGATCTGAATGTGCTCCTCTAATAAACTTTCTATAAGACATGGCAGATTTGTTGAGAGAGGAGAGTGGTCTTCTTATAAAATATTCTGGGCTGTGGAAAGGTAAAATAAAACAAATGTAATCTACATTTTGGGTTAAAATCACCAGAAAATCACAAAATTATTTTATCTGGCCATCCACAGACTACTGTGAGCTTTTAAGTTAATTTATGTATGAGTATAATGGAGAGTTGAGGCAAGAAAATGAGGGGTATGCTGAAGACGGAGTAGGTATTACTTCAAGAGGTCTGACTGCCACCCTTTGCCATGAAGGAAAACTAATAAATTGATATTTTGGAGTTAGAGTACTCATGCTTTTACAATATGACTTGATATTGCATTTTTAAATAACTCCTTCAACAAATATTTATTGGGCATCTGTCACCAGCTAGGCATTCTGATAGATACTAGGAATACAATAATCGATGAAATAATTTCATTCCCTTTTCTCATGGTGTTTGGTCTGGTATGGGGAGGCAAATGTTAAATGCATAAGTGACTACTGATTACTTAATTATAGCCATAATATTAGCTGTGAAACAGCATATTGGGCATTTGGAGTATGTACAGTGAGTAGGACATATAGTTCAATAGGTTTAGGTGATAATGCAAATGATAGATGTGCTTTACTGAGCATCTATATTCTTCTGGTCATTATGCTAAGTGTTTTGCATTATTTCCAATTTTTATAACTATCCTGTAAAAATAAAATACACTTCTGTCACAGATGAGAACTCCTGATCCTAAAGATTTCATGATGGCAGATGCCATCAAGCCATAGCCTAAGTTACACAATTTTGCCATCTCATCTTCTAAGACTCAGATTAAATATTACCTCTCTTTTAAGACTCATATTAAATGTTACCTTTCTGTGAAGCCTGCCTTCTAGCAGCCAAAGTTCTCTCTTCTGTGCTTTCCAAAGCTCTTGTTTTAAACTCTAATATTTAGAAGTGTAATTGATCTACTTATAAGTCTGTCTTGCCCACCAGACAGTCATCTTCTTGAGGCGGAGACTATGTTTTAATTGTATTTCATTTACTTTCATACCTCCTGCATCCAGCAAGCTCAGTGCTTGACATTTATAAGTCCTCAATAAATATTTATTAAATCATTGTTGAGTGAAAGAAATTTGTTCTTATAATCTATAGCAAGAATGCAACACAAATGGGAAAATAAGGATAGCATTTCATTTGAAATGCTAAGAAAATATTTGAAAGGCAAATTGTTAGTTAATAAGTATCTAGAATAGACCATGAACCTTGTACACAGTACATATTAATTTGAAGATTTAAAATTGACTTCCTTTTTTAACTTCCTAAGTATTGATGAACACTATATATGTCAAACAAAATTGCAACTGGGTTTCAACCAAATAGAATTCACCTAGATAATTTAGCCTTGCACTGCTTTCTCAATCTTGATTGATACTTATGAAAATGTGACAAAATTTCATGTAATCCATAAATATATACCCCTTATGTACCCATAAGAATTTTTAAAAATTAAAAAAATAAAAAGTAATGTGACAGAATATACTTTTATAAAGTTATATGTTTACAATATCAAGCAATGTGTAATAGAATCAATGACCCTTGATCTAGAAGGAACTCCAAGATATCCTTTGGTTCAGTCCCCTGTCTATGAGAAATACTATTCAGACGTGATGGCTGTCATAGACTAAATAATGACTACCATTTAAGTTCCTAACTCCTAGGCTAAAGTCAGCATTTTCTATGACTGCCTATGTCTCTACCCAATACTAGCTTCTAAGATAATATAAAATGTAAAATTTTTTAAAAAAGAAAAAACATTGGGAGCCCTCATTTCCTTCTTTGTACTTGGATTCAAAGAAGGAGTCCAATTCAAATTTCCAGCCCCTACATGAAGCCTTCTGGGTTTGCCTCATCTGCAAGTGCTCTCTCCCTTTACATTTTATCTCTAAATGCTTATAATAGTTAGCTTGAAAATTATACTCTGTATTTTGGAGTTGTTTGTGTCATTTGTTTAAATAACAAGCTACGAGATCTATGAGTCCTTCCTTAAAACTAAATTTTTAACAGCAGTTTCATCTTATATTTTCTGATTCCTCCAAGCAACTGCTATAGTAGATGTGTCTTGTGTTACAGTAACAATGCAAAAAATCTTTAAAATGTATTTCTTAGAATAAATAAATAAATATCCAACTCTTTACCTCTTTTTCTTTCTTTTTTTTTTTTTTTTTCTTTTGAGACAGGTTCTTGCTCTATCTCCCAGGCTGGAGTGCAGTGGTATAAACATGGCTCCCTGCTGCAGCCTCAACCAACTGCATTCAAGTGACCCTCCTGCCTCAACCTCCCAAATAGTTGGGAGTACAGGCATATGCCACTGTACCTGGCTAATTTTTTTTATTTTTCGTAGAAATGGGGTCTTGGCATGTTGTTCAGGCTGTTCTCAAACTGCTGGGCTCAAGTGATCCTCTCGCCTCAGCCTCCCAAAGTGCTGTGATTACCAACTTTTATAAAACCACATTTCAACTCCATTTATGTAAGTTTATCTTGAGTAACATTTCTACTAAAATCCATTCATATTGGGCTTGTGCCTAGCACTGTCCCTAGCATATAATAGGCTATAAATACATATATGTTGAACACACAAATGAAGGAAGAATCCAGTTGGCACCTGCAGACTTTTCAGCCACATCTGACATTGAGCTATCTCAAAACATGATGGTGAGTAAATGAATGAGTGATGCTACACCCACAATACATCCACATTTGCAAGGAATACTATGCATAGTACTATTGTGATTTATGTTTTTTATGTTTACCATAAATGTTGATGTTTCTTTTTTCAAAAAGCCTGACATTTTTGAGGCCTCCTTCTAACATGATTAGTGAGAAGTAATAACTGGGTGACCTTTTGACAACAATCCCCAGGGCTGGAAGGAATCATGCCTTTTTTCAGAACCTGGCATTTTGGCTGCAAGCAGCAGCACTGGGAGCTCACTGAAAGAGCCAAAATGTGTCAGAGCACAGGGCAAAATGGCACAGCTTCCAGGTGAGGTTCAGATGCTATCTGTGTTTTAGGTTGAAGCAGTGAAAAGGCAGACTCTAAAATCAGTCTTGTTCTTACACTCGTGCACAGCTGGCTTTGAGTTCAAGAAAGTTTAAGTAAAGCAGTTAAATGTACACCAGAATTGTTACAATAACACTCGGATCTTGGTCCTAGCTCTGTAAGGCTCTGAAGTAGCTGTGTGACATCTTAGCAGCTATGTGACATCTTATTAGCTATGTGACCTCCTCTGGTAGACAAATTTCTCATCTGAAACGTGTTTAGAGAACTAGGCTAGAAAAGTGGCTCTCTTTTGTGCTGTGGAGACACACTGAAAGGTCATGTTCATCTGCGAAAATCATTTCAGGTACTGATATTAATTATATAGTGATTGGAAATCATTTACTTAAAAAAAAAAAAAGGAGAACAGATTTAAAAGGAGACAACTCCAGTCTCACTCGCTTATATTCTGTGTGTTTGCTTTAGAGGAAAAGAAAGAAGTCAGATGTCAGTTAATGCAACTTCAATAAAGCACAGCCTATTTTATCCAGGTTAGGCCTATTGCAAGTGACCCTAACTGAAGCTGTGACAATAACAGGTGGTTGCAAAGGCTCTTCTATGCAGTATTATTGGGGGTTTTTATAAAAGCTTGGGTATGCTTGTAGGCATGAGTTGCCTCTTATGCCTGTTACAGAGGAAAAAATACTGAGAAGATTGAACAAGAAGCTGTCTAAAGTCCCTGTCAGCACTGAACTGTGGAGATTTGGATCAGAGTCAACCTCAGGGAACTGACTTTACAGTATCCCTGGAGACACTACACATATCCCTGAAGTAAGGCTTTAAACCCCTGAAAGATCCCATCTGAGAATGTACTATTCCTTTATTGGGTGCAACTGCAACGCAGGGGGGTTGCTTGGGAAAGAATAATAAGAAAGATAACTCTTGAATAAGCATAAAATATTGCTTGTTTTTAAATATTGCCCAAAATAGCACCTCCATTTCTTTTTTATTCTGCATATAATGTCGTCTAACTAATATTTATATACGGTTTTTCTTTAATAAAAAGTTATTCTTACAGAACTATGCTGAATCATGGCTCTGGGTCTCAAGTTGCCATAACTGTAAAATGGTTTGGGTTAAATATTACCTAAGGTGTCTCCTAAGAGTATGATTCAGTGATTTTCTCAAAAAGATGTGAGTGCCTGGCTGCTGCCACCTGGTGTCAGCTACCTGAACTACAGTTACGAAAGAAGTTAATTCTTCCCTGTGTTTGCACATTCTGTCCAATTTAGTGACAATATCACAGTGCAACATGATGACTTTATAAGGTGAAATGGTCTCAACAGATAATCTAGTCTATGTGACTGTGTGAGACATAAAAATTGCATTCTACTTTTAAAGACACCTACAGGTAGATTCTCTTCTTTTGTCACCATTTCTGTGTTTCACTACGTTTTAAATTCTTCCTGATATTACTCCTTCCTGATATATTCATCATTATACTATAAAGCATTCCCTTCAAACTCCAAAATAAAACTAAAATATTTTCATTTATATTTTAGTGGAATTAAAAGAACATGTAAGTGACCAGCTTGTCCATATACACAGGTGTTAATAGAGGCTTCTGACACAGAAAATAGGTCTCAGTCAGTACTGTGCATTCAAATTACCTGTAAAATGTCTCTATTAGCTGGAAGCATGGGCTGTCAAAAGTAGTAGAATAGGGCATCATGACTATAGGGATTTGGGTTTAAATATGTCAGTTATTTGCTGTATAACACTGTAAAGATTACTTAATTTTACTGAGTCAGTTTCCATTTGCACATAGGTACAACAATTTCCACCTCATGGAACTTTGAAAATTAAAGTAACTAGAACATAATAGTGTCTAATAAATGTTAGAAAACTCTGTGAGTCATACAGAGCACTATAGATGCCCCTGAATGAAGGTTTCCAACCCTTAGAAAAACAGCACAATACCTAGAACATAGTATGTGCTCAATACATAATTGTTGATAAATGATTGATTATTACTCATATTCAAATGTCAGATTGTAAGGCTCCCCGGACAGGCTTTGATGCTCTACCTCAAATTTATATTGGAGATGGGTCTGATAACAAAATGGGTGCTTATGAGAATAGGACCCAGATCATGTAACACATTGCTATGGATTATATTTAGTTGTATTCATGTGAGCTTCCCCTACAAGCCTATTAAATCCTTGAAGGCAGGGGCTATATTTTAAATATCTCTATACCTCCCATACCAACTAGAATGATCATCAAATGTGACATATGCAATAAATATATCATTAAATAAAGTACTGTTGACACCAATATAACTACTATTTCCATGTTAAATTTAATATGATGAAGTAATTTTTTTTTTTGAGACGGAGTCTTGCTCTGTTGCCCAGGCTGTAGTGCAGTGGCATTATCTCGGCTCACTGCAACCTCCGCCTCCTGGGTTAAAGAAATTCTCCTGCCTCAGCCTCTGGAGTAGCTAAGACTAAAGCAGCACTCAACCACTCCCAGCTAATTTTTTTTTGCATTTTTACTAGAGATGGGGTTTCACCATGTTGGCCAGGCTGGTTTTGAACTCCTGACCTCAATTGATCCACCCTCCTCGGCATCCCAAAGTGCTGAGATTACAGGCATGAGACACCGTGCCTGGTCTGAAGTAATTATTTTTATCTTGTGTCTTTGAAAAATGAAACTCTAGTCAAGTAGAATCAGAAGCTCTTTCCCAGATACATACTATTGGTTTTAACTTTTAGTAAAATCAAATAGCAGAAACTCATTCACAAGTATCTACATAAATCAGGGTAAAAAAAGTTTGCATTTCCTTAGAAGAGCAGATAATGCCCAGTGAATACAAATATCCCTCTCTCTCATCCACCTGGTGACTTGCAACACAGCTTTGTTTGTCTAACTGTATGGGCAGGACCTATAGGTAAAAAGTTGAATATATAGAAGATTTAAGCACTAAGGTTAAAAGCCTCCCTGACTTCCCAAGATTTGAGTTACTGTAAAAAATATCAGAGGAAATCCTCTGTCACAATGTGACTAACTGAATTGATAATTGATTATATAAGAGAAGTGTGTTTAAACTGGACTGTGTAGTTTCAGAAAAGCACAGCTGTTTGTAGTCAAGAGGAAGGCCATCATACAGCCACAGTTCCTCTAACCTTGTTCCACTTTGAAGTGGATTGCAGGATAAATTTTTTAAAAACTGTACTATAAAAAACCCTGATGCAGTCCTTTCTCGGGTCTGCAGAATGAAGAGGGTCAGCTTTACTTAAGTGATTGGCTTCCTGTTTTTCTTAATTATACAAAATGAGGACAATGCAAAACACAGCTGGTGGAAACTCAGATGTTGCTCAAAGCTTGAAACACATAACGACTTTGTGATGAAAAACATAGAAAATACTTACTGGTGAGGGGAGAGCAGCAGTGACACATTTCCAGTGGTATGCTTACCACAGCTGAAAAACCAACTTCACCTCGAAAAATAAACAGGGTGAAAGTCTTGCTGTGGGGTATAAATGCTAGCCTTTAACTTAGCCACACAAGCGTTATTGAAAGAATAGAAAGGAAGAATGGAACAAATGCATAAAAGGAAGGTATTGAATATCTGGTTTACAGATGGTTATTATTATAAGGCCTAAAGGGTGACAAAGGATTTCTTCTGTATATCTGAAAATTCAAATTACTGTAGGCAGTAAGAAAGCAAGCTGAAAAGTATGCTACTGGATGACAAATCAATTGTGTCTAGGGAAGAAGAAGTTATATTGCTTAACCAGAATTTGGAACAAATATTAAGTTCTGTGTGACAATAAAGAAACTACTCACATATTTGATGATCCCTTGATGGATCCTCAATCATCTTTTCAGGCTGAGTTCAAGTATAACATCCTCTGTAATACCTTTTCCAACAATTAGGCTGAAATAATACATCTTCTTTTCACTTCCTCAGCATTGAATAGCACTTGACAAACTATTAAAATTAGTTGTATGCATATCTGCCATACTGTTAAAGTACAAACTCTTTGAAAGTAGTGGCTGTTACTTAATCATTTTTTAATTCCCCAACAATTGGTATCACACAAGTCCTTAGGAAAAGGTCAATAATTATGTCAGAAAGATGTCAGAATAGGAAGTTTTAGGCTCTATTCCTTCTTACAGAAAGTTCAACAAGCAACTATCCACAGACAAGAACATCCTTTTGAAAACCCCAATACATGAAAACAAGCCTGAAACACCTGTGTGGCTCTACACAACTGAATGAAAATCTAAAAAGAGTAAGAAGACTGGCCTTAATCTAACTGTGCTGCTCCTCCCACTCCCCCAAGTCAGCACAAATTCAGAGTGAGAATATCTTCCTGGGCCCAGTTTCCACATGGGCAAAAGAGAACTGGAGGCAGTCATATAGCATCCCTAGCATTCCAAGATGCTTCTCAGGAAGCCCACTTTGGTGTTACCTCACAGGAAACACTAGAGGAAATGGCATGGCTAGACCACCTGGAGTCAGGTAGAAACAAAGAAAGGAACCAGACGTGATAAGTAACCAGTGCATGGATCTTGGTGGCACTTCTGTGTTCCTGTGACACCAGATCAGAAATGCCAACCAACCTCTGGCTGAGCACCTTGGCTCACGCCTGTAATCCCAGCACTTTGGGAGGCCAAGGCAGATGGATCACTTGAGGTCAGGAGTTTGAGACTATCCTGGTCTAGGTGGCGAAATCCCGTCTCTACTAAAAATACAAAAATTAGCCGGACATAGAGGCATGTCTGCAATCCCAGCTACTTGGGAGGCTGAGGCATGAGAACCACTTGAACCCTGGAGGTGGAGGTTGCAGTGAGCCAAGATCGTGCCACTGAACTGTAGCCTGGGAGACATAGCAAGACACCATCTCAAAATAAATAAATAAATAAATAAATAATAAGAGGCAGCCAACCTGTAAAGCTGAGCTGGTCGCCTTCAGAAGCATGTTGGGAGGCTCAATCTAATTTCGGTATCTTGATGGCTAGTATCTATGCCCAGCCTTAGAGCCTACCCCAACAAACCTGCCCAGGCAAAGAGACTCCCATATTTGTGCCTTCCAGAGAAGCAAAGGTGCTAGATTGGCTTAACCTGGGAAGTCACTCAGCCAACAACCTTACCCAGGCAGGGAGATTTCCATTTCTATGCATTTCAAAGAAGCAAAGAGCTAGACAAGCTTGGCCCAGGAGGTCAAATAGCTACTCAACTCAGCAAAAAGCCTACCCCATGGCTCCACCTGACAGGGAGGCAATCTTTAATTGTAAAATTCTAAGAAGCATAACCTATTTCACCTATCTTGAACAATATCTCACCCTAACCTTATAGCCTAGCCTGCAGTCCTGCTCAACTGCAAATCACAAAGAGCAAAATTGCCCAGCCAGAGAATACATCCTATTACCAGCCTGACCAGAAGTAATAGCAGTACCCAGTCATCAGCTTTGCAGTGCCCAGCCAGTGGTCTCATTGAACAACAGAGTTCAGCCAGCAGCCCTACCAATATCAGAGCAAAGGCAGCCACCTAGCCAACAGGAAAACTCACAATAAACTCTGTCTGGGGTAATCACCAGCTGGTCCTTCCAGAATCACAAGCTAGACTAAATAGTGAAGATCTAGCCCTGCCAAAGAACCCCTGAAAAGGCCATAGCAGGGGCTGTATCCTCAAATGCACGGAAAACATACAAGAACAAAAGGATTAGGAAAAATCAGGGAATCACGACACCTCAAAAAGAAACTAATACAGTTCCAGGATCAGAACCAAAATAAATGGAGATATATAAATGACTGACAAAGAATTCAGATTCATACTGAAAGTTCAGTGAACAATAAGATTATATGGATAGAAAATTTAATAAAATTTGGAAAACAATACATAAAAAGTGAGAAGTTTGACAAATAAATAAAATAATAAAAAAGAACCAGATAGAAATCCTAGAGATGAAGAATATAATGACTAAACTGAAAAATTCATTATAAAGTTTCAACAGCAGACTTGATCAAGAGGAAGAAAAGGTCAGTGTACAGTATAGAATGATAGTTCTGAGAAGAGAGGTTAAATTGCTCAATTAGTATTTAAAACAAATCTTAAGTGTTGTTACTCACATGTCCTTTACCCAATTTCTTTTTGTCCTACCATTCTCACTTAAGATTGAGGCCAATTATGGGGGAACAAAAAGAAAGGAGAAGACTGGGTCACTAACACTGTGAAGCATTTTAGCCCTTGACTGGATACCCGGGCTTTGCTGTGAGAGATAAATGAACATCCACTTTACTTAAGCTACCTCTATTTTGGTTTCCTGACAGTAGCAAAGCCTTATCCTAACTAATCACCTGTGTTGACATTTGTGTTCTCAGCTCAGTTATGGGTGAGGTGGGGTGGTGAATAGCCGGGTGCAATTCTGAATGTTGGAAAGGATGAAGTTTCAAATAATTAATAACCAAAAAAATAACTAGGGACCTGTTAATCTGTATTTGTAGAACAAAGATGGATTCTATGCTTTGGCATATAGTACCTTCCAGAACTAGTCCCTATATAACTCTCAGTCTCTAAATATATTCAGTTACTCATAAGACCCTCCCCTATCAACTTGCAGTTTCACATCTCCTTGCCATTGATTATGTTGTCCTCTGCCCACTTCTTTATCTGGCTTATTCTTGTTCAAGATTCCGTTCAGGTGTTAACTCCTACAGGAAGGTCCTCCTGTCTTCCTTTCACAGGTTAGGTATCTCATCCTTGTTAACCTATGGCACTCAGTGCACACTTTTGACTTATATCTGATCTCACTTAATTATAATTTTTTGTTATGGTGTGTGTCTCTCCTCTCTAAATTGTGAGCTGCCTGAAAGATAGGATACTGTGTGTTTGTCAATTATTATTTTCAATGCCTGGCACATAGTAGGTGCTGCATAGTAAGTACCATCTTGTATAGAGTCCATAGCACATAAGAACAACATACTTGGAATCATGTACCATCACTGATTTTGCCTTCCACTTTTTGAAAGACTTAAAATCCACCCCTTGTCAATTTCTAGAGCCTAGATCTGCCCTGAAGCCCATGACAGAAGACAGTTCCTTGATTTCCATTACTCTTTTCTCTAAGGACATCTTCCTTTCTCCTTTCCCTTCATCATCTCAGTTTAGAAAATATATTTTGGTCCCTACTTGGCTACATAGATGCTGGACTAAAACTGTGTCTTAAAATTAATTTGTCAAAAAAAATTCCTCTGCATTTTATTCTATTCATTTCTGCCAATTTCTTCAGAGAGCGAAGTTATCTTTGTGACTCAAAGCTTGAGGACTAGGAAAGGGGGTTGGAGGAAAATCTGTCTTTTGACATTTAAAAGTATTTGCTAAAATTAGAGAATAGTTAGCACTTCTGTTTAATAGTGAGATGAGGCTACACACATTTATGAACATCCAAAATACCCCAGCTCTGTGTTCCTACTGACCACACATACCTATACTATAAAAGGGAGTAAATAAAAAGAAAGGAGGTACCTTTCTTTTTTCATAAATACCTTTATGTTTTTTCATAAATGCAGAGTTTAAGCTAAGAGGTATGCTGTTTCTTATTTTGCACAGTTGTTTTCTGCCTCTCATTCCCCTACCTCTTTTTCTTCCTCTTCCTTTTCTTTCTCTTCTTTTTTCCCATCTCCTCTTTTTCCTTTTCTTGTTTTTCTTCATTTCCATCTCTTTCTCCATCCCTATCCCCTTTTATTCCTCTTTCTTTTCTTTCTCCTTTCACATCTTTGCCTCTTCTTCCTCCTCCTCCTCCTTTATCTTTTCCTTCTCTTGTATTCAGAAGACACCTAAGTACATTCACTTCACAGTGCAGCATCCCAACAGAACTCTTAAAATGAACTGCTATTTATGAAGAGACAAATGCCATGCTTGGTCTCTACTATGTCTTCTTCTTGGTGTTTTGACATGGCACCCTCCCCTCCTCCTGCTCACAAGATATCAAATGCCAATGTGTACAGTCTCCTTTCTGTACATTCTTAGTAGTGCCTTTTCTCTATGAACAAGCAGCACACTTTTTTTCTACACAGTTTCAGGAGTGGTGACATGTAGATGTAAAAAGTTGCCAAATTCTAGTTATAGTTAATAGTATATATCCGGAACAACGGAGTGAGTGGTGTGCATATGAGATGGATGGAAAGTTTGATTTTCAAACATGCTCATAACTTTAGGGAACAGATAGAAAACAAGCATGAAAGACATGGCAAACCACGGCTGAGTTTTTAAAATGAGAACATTTGGGGTTTAATAATAACCGGTATCACTTACTGCATACTGTTTATGTATCAGGCACACCTCTGGACACTTCTTTTGCTTCTTGTCAGTTTGATTAGGTACTTATAACAACTCTTTGAGGTAAATACTTCCACTCTCATTTTACATGGAGAGAACTGAGGCTCTGAGTCATTAAGTGGATTCTAGATTTTTTTTTATTATTTTAAATTTTATTATTATTATACTTTAAGTTTTAGGGTACATGTGCACAATGTGCAGGTTTGTTACATATGTATACATGTGCCATGTTGGTGTGCTGCACCCATTAACTCATCATTTAGCATTAGGTATATCTAGATTTAAATCCACATATTTTAAAATCTGATGTTGTAGATTACAAAAATGATTACAATTCTTTATAGTACTTTCTATTAAGAGGTGGTGTCTATTATCTATCTCTTGAAAATGGCCTGACTAATGACTTGCTTTGGCCAATGGAATGCAGCAAAAGTGATGTTGTAGTAGCTGGAGCCTACACTTCAAGAAGCCTTGCTTCTTCTCTCCTTCTTGGGACAGAGACATGTAAACAAGTCTGGGCTAGACTCCTGGAGAACAAGAGAATATGTGGAGCAGAGATGAACTATCTTACTGAGATACTTTAGGCCCACAGGCTTTAAGCTGAGATCAACCAAGCCTGGCCTAGGTAAGCAGAATCCATCCAGCTAAGCCTGACCTTTTAGAACACTGGGAGAGGCAAATTCACTAGGGGCCCTAAAAGATTCTGCATGTTCTTCCGGAATATGCAAACAAGGTGACACCCTGACCATACTTTGCCTGAACCCTTTCTCAAGGTTGTATTTGTAGTAAGCAACCTTCAGGAATGAGGTTATATTATTCCCCTCCAGGACAAGAAAAAAAAAAAAACAGGCTTGCTTTGTAAAAATTAAGTAAATTCCCCAATCGCAGTGTTCCATGGCTGTCATGCAAAACTACTGCATGTGCAGCATCCATCTGGGTTCCTCTGTGTTTCCTCCATGGGATTCAGGAACCAAGAGAAACCCTACAGCAACATACTGACTAATGTTCATGCTGCTTTCCATGTCATAATTAAAGAAGTTCTTTGTTTCTGACCCAGGAGTCTTGTGTCTTCTGCCAAAAATCTAAGAAATAGTACAAGCTAACTCTTTAGCCTACAAATACAATAAAATCTACTTGACATATATTTGTGAGTAAACAAATGGTTGTTGTTAATAAGCCACTGGATTTTTAGTGGGTAGCAATAGACAACTGATAAAAATGCCTGCAGTCTAACTTCTCTGCTAGTGGTATTCAACATGTGGTAAGCGATTTACAAATGTGTGAGATAATTTTAGGAGCTAAGTAAATTTTTTTCATTGAATTTTTACTATTACTAAAATGTTAACTATTTTTAGTTATCTATTAAGCAGCGAGTGATATCAATTTTCCATTTATAACACTTATAAAATTAAACTAAAAAGTGAATTAATCTAAAGGAAAGCATTAATGATAATTCAAAGTATTATTTTTATAATGCAAAGACTATGATGACAGAACATAAATGACCAATTATTAGGAATCACTGTATACATCCATATTGCTTCTTACTGAAATAAATAGGATACCAAAAACGATGCAAGGTTAGCATTAACGTAGGCTGGCAGATCCTGAATGATGCTATACGTCAGATACTGCTGAGAAAAAAAAGTTATCCTACCTTAAACCACATATATTTATGATAGTCTTTCTCAAATACCACCATTCAAGTAAAGAACTAAATGCTATTGGAAATACAAGCATTCTCTTGGAATAGGAAAAATATGTTTAAAATGGAAGCAAACATTCGGTTTCTATTAAATCAGAGGAAAACCAGATGTCATGGGGAGGAAAAGCTGTCCATGACTCTGGGTGTTATTATGATACTGCCCATTTCTCCTAGCATTTCTTCATAGTAAAAATGTTAGTCCATAACAATCATTCATCTTCATGTTCCAGACTGGTAAACTCTGAGTCATGCACAAAACTTATGAATAACTGAGAAGAACTATGAAGACTTCCTAAAGACAGCTGTGTTGAGAGATTCATAGAATATGTTAGCCTGAAAGGTACTTAACTATTCAACCAACTCCTTTATTTCACAGAAAGGAAGTAAGGACTAGGGAGGGGCGAAACTTGTTCAGAATCACACAGCAAATCAGTAGTGAGAGAACTGAGACTCCAGATGTCCTATCTTTCCATTCAGCTTTCTTCCATGACTCAGTGTTCCCACTCCTCCGGGTGGTTCACTGGGTAAAAGAGAGTATCTGACAGAGACACAAACAGACTGGGATTCAGGAAAAGGCAGGTATCATTCCCGAAACTGCTTTTCCTCAGCAAAGAGAAGAGAAAGGTGTCTATACTCTTACTGTTACAGAGTTTATATCTTGAAAATAAGATATTACAGGATGTTATATACGAGATGTTACAGGGCCTGTATTATTCCCCTAAACTAATATTTCTCTTAAGCAGAAAAAAAAAAAAAACTTCTTAAACAGCAATGCTAAACCAACACATTAATGTCAATGTTTACCTGTTTACTCTCTTCCTTTTTGGACAACGCTTTAGCTATACATGTTCTAAATTTCACTATTTGGGATCTTGATATCAATTAGACTTTTACATTTTGTAGAAAATTAAAGAACCAAGCTAAAGCTCCCTAAAATCTTTGCCTACGCTTTGAATGTTGTCTATAATGATCTTAGACACATGTTAACACTCATAAATCCATCTAGAAGAAAATTCAGGTTAGCACATAGTTTACTATCCCTGCTATCACAGTGAAAGATACAGAGGTCCATAGCATTCCACATTTTCCGACCATTGGTCATCATCTCCGTGTGCTCTTGGCACCTCAATTATAGAATATCCTACCATTCTTTCTTAAAAGGTGCTCTTGCTCCTTTGTTGCCTATCTCAGTGACTGGAACCACCATCTCCACACTTGCCCAAGCCAGAGACCTGGGCATTATCTGACTTTTCCCATTGCTTGTTTTTCTGCCATTAATCAGCATCTACCCAGCCAACTGGGTAGATGCAAGTTTATCCAACTACATCCTATCAATATGTCTTTGAGATCATCCCTCCTCACAATGACTCTGTCTACAAAACTTCCCTGGCTAGAAGCATCGTCAGCTCTCTGCTAATGTACTGATATACTCCTATGATTGGCTGCCCTGCTCTAAGCTGGGTTCCTTTAAAATCCATTTTATCTCACTGCCACTAAAATTAGCTAGCTGAGCTAACCAGATCTTATCACTGGCTTTGTAAACACCTTCAGTGTCCCATACATTCAGGATAAAAATCTGAGCTCCTTAGCAGTCCTTACAAACCTCTCTGAGATCTTACCTCTCCACATTTCTAGCTTAATCTTCTGTAACTCTCCATTTTCCTAATATTAAATTACTTATAGTTCCTCCTGATTGTGCATGCCTCCCCCCCACCCACCATGGAGCATTCACACAATCTCCACCCCTCCCTCAACTGTTCTTTTCTTAGTTACCTCCTATTTATCAAACTTAGTTCCAACATGGATCCTTCTAGGCAGCTTGGTATTATCTTTCCATTCCCAGGCTGGGTAAAGTGGAATGAGTCCTCTCATTTGATTCTGTACAAAGCTCCCTTGTAGCACTTTTCATGTTAAATGTATCTTTTAAGAAAATTTTGTGTGTACACAGTATATATATTTATGGAGTACATGCGATATTTTTGATACAGGCATGCAATGCATAATACTTCATAGTAAATGGGGTATCTAACATCTCAAGTATTTATCCTTTGTGTTACAAACAATCCACTTGTACTCTTTTCATTATTTTAAAATGTACAATTATTATTATTGACTATAGTCACTTTGTTGTCCTATCAAATACTATATACTCTTCAGTGTTTATGTGCCTCTCTCTCACAAACTGTAGGCTTCTTGAGACTTGAGATTATTTCTGTCAATCCACATCTAGTATAGTATTTCTCAACTCTAGCTAAACAGGGGAATCACTGGGAAATTAAAAAACTACATCCCAGTGCTCAAGCTTCGCTCTAATCTAACTAGAATCTCAGAGGTAGAGTGAGACATGTTCCTTGCCTAAGACTTTGAACCTGGCTCTTTCCTCTTCCCGAAAATCTCTTTTCCGTATGGCTCACTCGCCTTTCTTTAAGTCTTTGTTTCAGATGTCGCTTTTTCAAAGAGGTCTACTCTAGTCACTCTATTTAAACTTATTAGCACCTTTCCTGTAAGCTTTCCAATCCTTTAATTAATAGCATATATCATTCTGCCATATAATACAATTCACTTTTTCAATATGGTTATCGTTTACTGTTTCCCTCCCCAAATGCAGAAATAATCTATTTTGTTTGCTAATATAGCATTAATGCCTGCCACATAATAGGTGTTTATCTACCTTTCTACCTATCTATATCTATTTATCAATTTTTCTCTAAAAAGAATGAATGAATTATATTTATAATCTGTTTTTAGCAGAAACAGATGTTTATGAAGTCCTGAAAGCCTGCAGAAGTGAAGCTGATTAATTATGCTTCTAGGAATCAGGAAATGCTTCACTGAGGAGATGATGATCAAGCTGAGCCTTGAAGGATTTTCTAGACAGAGAAAGAGGGTAAGTCATTGAAATAAAGTGTCTAGGTAAGCACCAAGCTCAGAGTACAACACATTGCAGTCACTTAATAAGGTCCTGTTAACACCAAAAGACAATTCAGGCAGAGGCAACAGCAAGTGCACAAAAATGAGAAAAGGCATAAACTCTTTGGGATGGGTGAGGTGTGCAAGTAATGAGGATAAAGGTTGAATTGATAATTTTTGGCTAAATTAGATAATTTATTTATTAGGTAGTTTATTTCTGCAAATGACACAAAGAATCTATGTGGATTTTTAGTATCTTAATTCTTGTAGGTTTCCCTACAATATTAAAAACTGTTAGAGCTGCTTACTATCATTGATATACTTATGGCCCATATTTTCTTATTAGTTTTCATATATACTTTGTGATATGGTTTGGCTGTGTCTCCATCCAAATCTCAACTTGAATTTTATTTCCCAGAATTCCCGTGTGTTGTGGGAGGGACCCAGGGGGAGGTAATTGAATCATGGAGCCAGTCGTTCCCGTGCTATTCCGTGACAGTGAATAAGTCTCAAGAAATCTGATGGGTTTATCAGGGGTTTTGGCTTTGGCTTCTTTCTCATTTTTCTCTTGGGGCTGACATGTAAGAAGTGCCTTTCGCCTCCCGCCATGATTCTGAGGCCTTCCTAGCCATGTGGAATGGTATGTCCAATTAAACCTCTTTTTGTTCCCAGTTTGGGGTATGTCTTTATCAGAAGTGTGAAAATGAACTAACATGGTAAATTGGTAACAGAAGTGGGATGTTGCTGAAAAGACACCCAAAAATGTGTAAGCGACTTTGGAGCTGGCTAACAGGCAGAGGTTGGAACAGTTTGGAGGGCTCAGAAGAAGACAGGAAAATGTGGGAAAGTTTGGAACTTCCTGGAGACTTGTTGAATGGCTTTGCCCAGAATGCTGATAGATATATGGACAATAAGGTCCAGGCTGAGGTGGTCTCAATGGAGATGAGGAACTTGTTTGGAACTGGAGTAAAGGTAACTGTTGTTATGTTTTAGCAGAGACTGGCAGCATTTTTCTCCTGCCCTAGAGATTTGTGGAACTTTGAACTTGAGAGAGATGATTTAGGGTATCTGACGGAAAAAAAATTTTAAACAGCAAAGCATTCAAAAGTTGATTTGGGTGCTGTTAAAAGCATTCCTTGTGAAACAGAGCATAAAAGTTCAGAAAATTTGCAGCCTGATGATATAGTAGAAAAGAAAAATCCATTTTTTGAGGAAAAATTCAAGCTGGCTGCAGAAATTTGCATAACTGTGCAGGAGCCTAATATTAATCCCCAAGACCACAGAGAAAATGTCTCCAGGCCATGTCAGAGACCTTCATGGCACCCCCTCCCATCACAGGCCCAGAGGCCCAGGAGGAAAAAGTGGCTTGGGGGCCAGGCCCAGGGTCCCTGTGCTGTGTGCAGCCTAGCGATTTGGTGCCCTGTGTCCCATTCACTCCAGCTGTGGTTGAAAGGGACCAATGTAGAACACAGGCTGTGACTTCAGAGGATGGAAGCCCCAAGTCTTGGAAGCTTCCATGTGGTGTTGAGCCTGCGGGTGCACAGATGTCAAGAATTGAAGTTTCAGAACCTCTACCTAGATTTCAGAAGATGTATGGAAATGACTGGATGCCTGGGCAAAATTTTGCTACATGGGCGGGGCCCTCATAGAGAACCTCTGCTAGGGTGGTATGAAAGGGAAATGTGGGGTCAGATCCCCCACACAAAGTCCCTACTGGGGCACTGCCTAGTGGAGCTGTGCAAAGAGGGCCACTGTCCTCCAGACCCCAGAACGGTAGATCCACTGACAGCTTGCACTGTGTACCTGAAAAAGCCTCAGACACTCAATGCCAGCCATGAAAGCAGCCAGGATGGAGGCTGTACCCTGCAAAGCCACAGAGGCAGAGCTGCCCAAGACCATGGGAACCCATCTCTTGCATTAGTGTGACCTGGATGTGAGACCTGGAGTCAAAGGAGATCATTTCAGGGTTTTAAAATTTGACTGCCCCACTGGATTTTGGATTTGCATGGGCCCTGTAACCCCTTTGTTTTGGCCAATTTATCCCATTTGGAATGGCTGTATTTACCCAATACCTGCACCGCCATTGTGTCTAGGAAGTAACTAGCTTGCTTTTGACTTTACAGGCTCATAGGCAGAAGGGACTTGCCTTATGTCAGATGAGACTTTGGACTGTGGACTTCTGGGTTAATGCTGAAACAAATTAAGACTTTGGGGGACTGCTGGGAAGCCATGACTGGTTTTGGAATGTGAGGACATGAGATTTTGAGGGGCCAGGGGTAGAATGATATGGCTTGGCTGTGACCCCACCCAAATCTCAACTTGAATTTTATTAATCATGGTGGCCAGTCTTTCCCAAGCTATTCTTGTGATAGTGAATAAGTCTCATGAAATCTGATGGGTTTATCAGGGATTTCCGCTTTTACTTCTTTCCCATTTTTCTCTTGCCACTGCCATTTAAGAAGTGCCTTTCACCTCCCGCCATGATTCTGAGACCTCCTCAGCCATGTGGAACTATAAGTCCAATTAGACCTCTTTTTGTTCAAAGTTTTGGGTATATCTTTATCAGCAGCATGAAAAATGAACTAATACACCTTGCATTATTCACATGTATGTGTGTTTGTGTGTGTGTGTGTCTTTCTTTTCTACACAACTAATCCTAACCTTTGGTAGTATAAAAAGGGTTCCATGATTTTTCTTTTGTAAAAATATAGTTTTTCAATAAGACCTTAGCCAATTGCATTTTTATTTAAAACTCAATAATACACAGTGCCAAAAGTTTATGGTTTCCTATGAGAAGCAGTATAAAAACTACTGTGGTTTTTGCTGAAGAGGAAAGAAAAACTTTCCATAGTTCCATTGCAAAACTATAATGAAAGATTAGTAGTAATTAATCATGCAGTGAAAAGAGGGGAGGGAGAACATTTCAAGAACAGAATATATGTGTAAGGACCCAGAAGCATGAGAAAGAATGACCAGTGTGAGGATGTTAAGTATATGTTGCTATAATATGGTAAGGATATGGGGAGATTGACAAGGTGAATCTGTGGGATATGGATATGACGCTTAACTTGCTTAAGTAATGAAGGTTATGATATGCTGACGAGTTTGGAGTACATCATAAAGTATTGGACAGCCATAAACTAGGGAAGTATTCAGGAAGTAGGTAGAAGAACAGACCAGTTAAGTGGATTCCTATAAGAATAATTTAGGCAGGGATGATAAAGGGCTAAATAAAAGCAATGTTAATGCAGAGACAGAATAACAGATGGAGGCATACTTGACAGTACTTGGTGGCTGGTGGAATGTGGGGGCTGATGGAGAATGAGATGTCTGGGATAACTCCCAAACTTCTGGTTTGGGCAGCTGAGTGCCTGGAAGGTGCCACTCACCATGAAAGTGAGTATAAGAGAAGGAGAGAAAAGATGATGAGCAAGTTTTGTGCATGTGAAGTTTGAGATCCTGTAGAATATGTCTTGTTGGCAGACTTCTAGAAATCAGGGGGAGGAACTGGGCTACTGATTTAAATGAGGAAATAGTATGAGCACTTTCAATCCTCAGTAATCGATTAAAGTGTGTATTTCCAAATGGAATATACCAAGGGTTTGCAGTAATATGCTGCGGGTTTCATCAAGCCTCAGACATTTTCCTGGATCATAAATAATGCTTAAGATATGGAGAAAATGTATATTAAAACAAATATAAATAATCTAAGGCCTGGCCTGTAAAATTTGCATGGAATTTTAAGATAAAACCAGTCTCCAAACAAATTGCTAACTCTTTGACTTGTACTTACAGTCTTAGTCTCAAACTACATTACCTCTTACACACACTACATTAACTCTTGAGACATGTGTTCGCCCTCCTCTGTCTTTGGTCCTCTGGTGGAAACATCTAAACAAGACTGCACTAAAGCAGTTCACAGGCTCTGTGATTTGGGTCCCAGTGAGCAGCCCATTCAAGAGGTCAACCTATAAGAATTCAACACACCTTCTAGCTGCGAGTAAAAGGCAGCAAGCTGCTGCTGTACTCTCATTCAGCTCTGTCTCCTCGTATTTTGAAAGACTGAAAGAATCCCCGTTGAAACACTAAAATGTGGAAAGGAACAGCAAGCTATTTGGACATTATAGTTCCTTTTGCATGAATATAGTATTTTGGTTTCAATTTCATGCTTACCCTATGCAAGATAAATCATTCACTTCAATTCACTTTAGGAGTTGCCTGCTAAGGGGTCAGATGCTTCTTTTATATTCAGTTGCTACCTGCTGCCTGGAAAATACACACAATAAAGTATAAAAAATTCCTTTTACCATCAGGTAGTCTAAATGTAAAGAATACTCAGAATACTGTGTTCAACTAATAGAGCTTCAGTGGTAGAGAGGGTATTTTCAGAAGTGCTAACACCAGTTAATGAAAGATCTTCTGTTGAGAGAAGCATGAAAAAGCCATTCTGTCTTTACACAAAATGACTCCAGTATTTGTGGTTAAACAGCTGCTCTCCCTTTTTTTATGGTGGAACTCATTATTTTATTTCCTTTTACAAATATTTGACGAATTGAAGAACCACGTAGGCAAACAATAATTATGAGAAGTTCAGTAGTCTTTTTTCAGTTAGGAATTTTCCTTTATTGACCTATGATATAAATTATGACATGAACACAAAAGACATTCCATCTTTGGAAGTCTAGTGGAGTCGGTTTTTCTGTCTCTCATTTTCCTCATTCCAGCCAGGCCTTTCTTAGTAAAGGAAAATCTTATCACCATATACTGTATTTATTTCCTCTATAAACCATTCTTGTGATTATTCCTCCAGCATTATGACTATATATATAGATGTTCATTTTCCCTAAAGGAACATGGAAAGAGGATAAGAGTCATTTTAAAGAAATTATTGGGCACAAACTATGGGACAACTCTGCTAAGCTATTTCTCAAATTTAGTTTAACTTTAAAAATATGATAGACATTACTATTCCAACTTTATAATGTCTCTCATGCAAAATCAATGCTGAATTTCAAGAAAAATGTGAGGATTAATTATTTTTAAAAGTTAATTTAACACCTGTAATTCCAGCACTTCGGAAGGCCGAGGTGGGCAGATCACAAGATCAAGCGATCAAGACCATCCTGGCCAACACGGTAAAAACCCATCTCTACTAAAAATACAAAAATTAGCCAGGCATGGTGGCATGCGCCTGTAGTCCCAGTTACTCGGGAGGCTGAAGCAGGAGAATCGCTTGAACCTGGGAGGTGGAGGTTGCAGTAAGCCGAGATTGCCTCATTGCACTCTAGCCTGGTGACACAGTGAGACTTGGTCTCAAAAACAAAAAACAAAAAACAAAAAAAAAAAAAGAAAGAAAAGAAAAAAGCTAATCTAGCCATCTTTTAAGGGAAAACTGTTTTAAAAATATCAACATTGATTTAGTGCTCATATTCACAAATAAAGAAATTAGAGCTCTCAGTTAAAGTAACTGGAACCTACTAGAAAGTGGCATGACTGATTTAAACTCAGTCCTGTCAGATAAGAAAGAAAGGCTAGCAAGATAAAGTTAGGTGAGACGAACTATAGCTTTAAATTCTATCTGAGAAGCTGAATTTGATGGAATAAATACTTGGAAACCAGGATAAGTTCTTGAGTAGAAAGGCAAGGTACTAAAAGTTATACTTTAGAAAGATTCATTAAGTTTATCAGGGACTTGAATTGCAGGGATCAAAATTATACAAATCTTGAAGGTGGTAAATATATATATATTTTTTAACTTAAAATATATATGTATTTTACTACTAAAAAGTCCTAACTACTACAGCATTAGGACTATATATATATATTTAGGGAAAACTCTTTTAACTTAAAATACATATATATATATTCAGTTAAAATACATATATATTTTCAGTTAAAATACATATATATATTTTCAGTTAAAATACATATATATATTTTCAGTTAAAATACATATATATATTTTCAGTTAAAATACATATATATTTTCAGTTAAAATACATATATATATTTTCAGTTAAAATATATATATTTTCAGTTAAAATACATATATATATTTTCAGTTAAAATACATATATATTATATATGCATATATATAAATACATACATATATAATATACATACATACATATATATAAAATACATATATACATGTATTTTAAGTTAAAACAGTCCATGTTTTCCAAAATAATAATACTATAATTAAGGCAGTATAACCATAATTACATGGTGGCAATAAATTATGAGCCAGTTATAGACATAAAATTGTGTATATTTGTATATATTAACATCTATAGCTCTATCTACATGTCTATCAATGAATCACAGCAGCAAAAAACTGAGGAGTGACTTTACAATCTTCCTACTATAGAAAAGACTATTTCATAAATTATGAGACTAGATGTCCTGTTCAAATAAGGTCAAGATGAACAAAAAGAGTCTTGAATGGGAATGGTAGAAAGTGGAATTTAGACTGGACACAATCTTATCCTTGCAGGTTAGTACAGGTGTTGCAGTAAGTAGTTCAGCTAAGGGTCAGGTGTCTTTCTGATTCTATTTCATCTTTCCTAAAGGAGCTGCCTAATATCAGATGCTGTCAAGAGTAAGAAATGTCAATTTCATGGTTTTGCTTATGCTGACCCAATAAAAGAAAGTAATGAGAACTTCAAGCTTCCTTTTGAGGTCTGTTCTAACCTGATGATTTTGTCATTTTTATGCTTCATTTCAACACTGAAATACTCAGAATGGTGGCAGATCCTATCAATGACAGTTCAGTGGTCCCACATCTTTCAATTCCAGCTAAGATAAGATTGTTCTTAAGTGTATCTGAAAGCAGCACGGCCGATCTGCTTCACATGGCAGCATATGAATATAAGTATTTGCTTCTAATTCCACCCACCACTTCTCCCTCTCCCTGTTGCTTTTAAAAGCATCTGCTATCACAGACACAGAAGATATGCCACTATGAACAACTGCTTTGTTTGAAAGAGCTGCATTTCATGTCTGTCATCTCTTTAAAGTAAAACTCAAGTCCACTTTCAGGTAAATCCAGTGAAATGAAGAGAGGAATTCTTACAAGGTCCATTTTTGTTTTAAGGGTTAAGTCTGAAAGAAAAACTTGCTACCTTAACAAATCCTAATGTTATGTTTTTTGACTATATATTTGATGTATGCAAAAGAATACATGTAATGTAAGGGAAAGTCTTGAAGCACAGTAATGAAATTAACATCAACTTTAAAACCTGAATGATAAATATTCTTGTATGGGTTCTGCTTCATTCTTGTATCTCTGTATCTCTTATGATTTAACAACTCTCTTAAATTTTTTAGCACTCCTTTTTTCATTGTATGGTTTTAGTATATATATACAAATCTACCCCAAAATATTAATATATTGTTTAAATGTGCTTCTTTTTGACCTTCATAAAAGTGTTATCATACTATATATCATTTTCCTTGACTTGCTCAACATTATGATTCCATTTGATTTTACGTTTCAAAGATTCATTCATGTTTATTTTTAATGCTATATATTATTCTATCATGTGAATATTCCATAAATTATATTTTTATTCTCCTGTTGATATAAATTTGTATTGTGTTCCATCATGTTTTACTTTTTCCTTTTAGAAACAAAGCTACTATGGGCAATTGACATTTACAATAATTTCTCTATGGTATATATATCTAGGAGTAAAATTGCTAAGTCATAATGTTCAGCTTTATAAAATAATGTCAATTTGTTTTCTAAAATGCTTATACCCACCAGTAGTATAGAAGAAACAACCTCAATAACATTTCACAGTATCAGGCTTCCTAATTTTATACCTATATAATTGAGTATAAAATGGTATCGGGCTTAATTTGGATTCCTTTTTTGTATGTGAGGTCTGGCATTTTGTTATACTATATATGTATTCACTATTTGTTTACCTTTTCTTTTGAAATGTTTGATGATGTCCATTGAACACTTTTCTATTGAATTATTTATTTTTATTTTTATTGACCTGCAAGAGTTCTTCATATATTCATAGCTCTATATAATCTCAGATATCTTGGATCACGTGATCCTCCAGCCTCAGGCTCCCAAGTAACTGGGACTACAGGTGGGTGTCACCATGCCTAGCTAATTTTTTTTAATATTATTATTATTTTGTAGAGATGGGTTCCTGCTATGTTGCTATGTTGTCCAGGCTAGTCTCAAACTCCTAGCCTCAAGCAATCTTCCTGCCTCGGCCTCCCAAAGTGCTGAGATTATAAGCCTGAGCCGCTGTACCTGGCCCAGCATTCCTTTAATGTAGTTGAGTTCAACATCTTTCAATTATTGGTTCATGATTTTTTTAAGATACGCTTCCTAATGACAGTCATAATAATATTATGCTATATTTTACTAAAATGTTTAATATTTTGCCTTTTTTATGTATTTAATCAAAAGTTTGTTCATTTTTATGTATGTGAGATAGGAATTAATTTAATTTTTCGTATTATATATAATTGTCCCAGCACTATTTAATTAACTCATTAAATCCTCATATATGAGGTAGGTACTATTAGGATTACTTTTTTAATAATAAGGAAATTGAGGCATGAATAGGTTAGTAAATTGGCTCTAGAACTGGTGAACTTACCTTCTGTTTCAAGGTCCTTTTGTTTGTTTAGTCGATATGCTTATCTAATCCTGAAACCACACTGTCATCAGAATTGTTTTAGTATAATTGATGTCTGTTAGGCCATGTACCCTCACCTGACTCTTCTTCTTGAGAGTATCATAGGTATTCCTTACCCTTTGCGCTCCTCATGTACATTTTCATCAGGTTGTCCAGCTCCTCAAAAAGTCCTGTTAAGATTTTTGCAGGAATTGCATTGAAGCTACAGATCAATTTGGAAGGAATAACTTTATTATACTGAATATTTATATCCATGACCATAGCAGGCCATTGTATTTAAGTCTTCTTTGGTAAATTTCAATAAATGTTTATACATCCTTTTTTGTATATGTTTAGTTTGATTAACTCCTATGTAACTTATTTTGTTGCTGTTGTTTTATTTGTATTTTACATGGAGATGGTCCTCCATACTACTAGAAATAGCAGTGCCTTGTTTAAATCTTCTGTAACTTTAGTAATTTTTTAACTCTTGACATTAAAAGGTATCTTATAGGGTTAACGCTGTGGGCTTACACCTGTAATCCTAACACTTTGGGAGGCTGAGGTGGGTGAATCACTTGAGGCCGAGAGTTTGAGACCAGCCGGGCAACATGGTGAAACCCCGTCTCTGCTAAAAATACAAAAACTAGCCGGGCATGATGGTGCATGCCTGTAATCCCAGCTATTTGGGTAGCTGAGGCAGGAGAATCGCTTGAACCTGGGAGGTGGAGGTTGCAGTGAGCCAAGATCGTGCCACTGCACTGCAGCCTGGGTGACAGAGTGAGATTCTGACTCAAAAAAAAAAGTGTTTTGTAATTAATTGTTCATTGTGATGGTGGATTTATTACTTTCTCTATGTGTTCTGTTTCTGTTTATATACACTAAGGATATTTTACTAAATACGCATAAATTTACAATGTATATTTATGAAATAAGCATGTTATGATTATATCATGATCTTCTTTAACTCTAATAGTCTATTTTGTCTTGAAGTTGATTTTGCCTGATATTTATAAACTACCTCAGCTTTATTTTATTTAGCATTTGCCTAGTACATATTTGTTCCATTTGTTAACTTTCAAATTTTTGAGTCTTTATATTTTAGGCTCATGTATCATCGTTTCTCAGCCTTTTGGCTAAGATCAAGTGTAGGCTTGTGTCTCATCAAATGGCATATTAGGTGGACTTTAAAAATCATTTAAATGTCAATTTTTGTCTTTTAACTGGCAAGTTTAATCTATTTATATTTGTATGAGTATTGTTATATTTGAAACTATTTTTCTATATTATTTTTTGTTTTTGTCATACACTTTTGCTTTATATTTGTTATTGACTTTTTTGATTGATTAGAATTTTTTATATATTACATTTTACTCCTCTACTAATTTGACATTTATACACGATTTCTAATCTTTTAATGGTTACTTCTTAAATTTTGTCATGCTTTCATATCTTAATAAGATGTAAAGTTTATTACTATCTTAACCAATGCTTTGCCATCCCCATCCTCCAAAAAAGTACAAAGACTTGAAATCTGATTACTCCTGTGATAATACAGTAATCTTATATTTGGTTTCCCACCTTGACGGGTTTTCAAAGCTTATCAGTAAAGTCAGAAAACTCAATCGCTTTTTTGCAGACACTTGAATCATTTTCTTCAAGGGAACTTTAACCTCCTAATATCTTATTGTTCACTGCTTCCTAGTCTAGTTCAGGTCACTGTTTTTATGGGAGAGTGTAAGAAGTACATATCCAGGTGACAACTTTTTGTCTGTGCAATTTGAGAGGAAAAATCCCTTTCAGCTATTGTGATTAGAAAGTAGCAGAAGGAACTTGAGTTACAGAGCCAGAAAATCCCAAATTTATTTTCTTTGGCTTATGTGTTCTGGCTTTAACTGAGAAAGGATCTGAGTCTTTCTGCCACTGATTATGTTCATTTCTCTCCCTCATAGGTATTTTGTGGGAGAAGTTCTGATGAAAGGAGGTACCCAAGACTGCTCTCATTCCATCATTATACCTGACATCTCTGTTACACATTCCCATGACCCCTGAGCCAAAATTTATTTATTTATTATCATTTTTTACTATTAAAACAGTAAATCAAGCTTCATGATGTATGTAGCCTACTATATAAATGTTTTTCTGTCATGACTTTAATTTTTTTCTCATGAACGTTTATTTTCTCAAATGAAATAATATAATAATTCTTGACAATATATAGATGTGTTTTTCTGGTTTTTAAAAACACAGTTCTGGCATTTAAAGGTCCCCAGTGCATCTGATAGCAGACTTGCTTCAAGCTCCCAACACCACTGAGTGGGTAGGTTTATTCCTTGGTTAGATTCACTCCTGCAGTGATCGGCAAAATACTCCTAGAATTTGGCTTTCACTCCTATGAATCTAAAGAACTCCATGAAAACCTTGCTCATTATATTATGCAGTCCTTGCTATTTAGCTCTATTCTTACTGGTTTTAAAAAAATAATCAATTGCATTTTTGTAAAGAAATTGGTATTATTTTTCTCAGGAGCCCCACTACTTCATGCCTCCTTACAGCTCACCTGAACCATGGTGATCATAACTGGATTTGGCTTTCAATCACTCCTCTTTTCAGTGCACTTCCTATTATGATAGCATCACTCCTCTGCTTAACAAGCCCAAACATTTTAGGATGACCTACATAGCTGTGTGCTTTGTGAATGCCATGACCCCAGCATCATTCCTCTTCATTCCTCCCACACACACTGTTCTAGGCTCACCAAATTTATTGACATTCCCTAAATATGCCTCACTATTCTGCCTCTCCATTCAACTAACATTTACTGAGCACCTACTATGTGCCAGTATCTCTGTATCTCTGGAGATACAGAGAATAAGAAGATGCAGTTTGACTCCTCAATCCATGCTGTCTCCCATGTTTAGAATAACCCTCTAGCAACTCCTACTAACCCTCCAAAACCTACTCACACATCATCTTCTTTTCAGCCCCACCCCCAAACACCTCATTTGCACAATGAATCATCATTCTTTTTGTATTCTTAGTGTTTCTATGATGGTGGCAAGATAATTAGAATTTGGGTTTGCATTACTAAATTTTGTCTTACTCCCCAATTCCAAACAGGTAGCTATGATTTATCCCTTGTCTCTGGATTCTGACAAGGCTCAGGATACACTCAACCTAAGTTTACAGACTCTGAAGCCCTTTTGTCAGAGGCATTTGAACCAAAGCTGCTCCATTTTGAATATGGGCTGGGTAAAATGAGGCTAAGACCTGCTGGGCTGCATTCCCAGTAAGTTAAAGCATTCTAAGTCACAGGATAAGATAGGAGGTTGGCGCAAGATACAGGTCATAAGGACCTTGCTGATAAGACAGGTTGCAATAAAGAAGCCGGCCAAAACCCATCAAAACCCAGATGGTAAACTTTTTCTAGCATATTTGAAAAAAAAAAACAAAACATAAAAAATAGGCAACCAGCAGCCTTTGGGGCTGCTTTGTCTATGAAGCAGCCATTCTTTTATTCCTCTACTTTCTTAATAAACTTGCTTTTACTTTATGGACTCACCCTGAGTTCTCTCTTGCCTGAGATCCAAGAACCCTCTCTTGGGGTCTGGATTGGGACCCCTCTCTGGTGACACCTTTCTGGCGACCACAGAAGGGACGATAGTGAGGAAACCCCTGACCAAAAGACAACTTCGGGTAAGTGGTGGGGTCTGGTAAGACTTTCAAAGTACTATTCTAGGTATCCTGACTTTGGTGAGGGAGTGGAGAGGTTGTGGCTGATGGGTTGAAGTTAAAGAAGAAAGAGAAAATGTCTTTGAGATGCTGGAAAGTGAGTAGGGGAGGCTGCAGGAGCTTGAGATGAAAATAAAGGTCTGTGGGTCTGGAGAGAGCAAATCTGGAGAAATATTTGGGAGTCGCCTGTGGAGAAGTCAAAACCTAGAAAATGGGATTCTCAGCTTTGCTAATGATTTCTACACCCTAAGTTTATCAGAAAAGCAAGAAGGCCTGAGACCATAGAGTTTTAAGCAATGCACTTCTGTCTCCATGAAAATCAGTGTAAGGTATTGATCAGTCAGTCACTCTAGAAGCTCACTCCTGTGAAAAGTCATTAATGTGAAAAATGCTCACAACTTTTCACAGTACTAGGGGTGGGAGGAGAACAAATCCCTTATAACTAGAAGTCTAGAATTCTCCTAGAGAATACTGAGGGTTAAACATAAAAAATGAAATTTTAAAAAATGTGATACTTAATGCAAACCTAATTTTTTGTCTTGAGTCTTATCAATTACACATTCTTCTATTATAACATGCATCAATATGTTCTATAATTATATATTTACCTGTCCCTCTGTTTGCCAGGAGTTTTGAGGACAGGGGTCATGTCTTAATCATCTCTGTCACCTCAGGCTATGGCACAAGAATTTTCATACTGAAAGAACTCAATGTTTATTAGACAATTGTCCCAAATGACCAAATATACATGGAAATAAATTACCAAGATGGAATTTATTTTAAATTCATTTCTTACAATATATTTCACTTGAGGTGTTTCCTCATACTGCCATACACACGTGCAAGGCAAATACTGCAGTCTTTTCTAACTGGAGTGTACCACCTATGTTTAATATTTGTATAGAGTCAAAGTTCTACTAAGCATGGATGTGCACTTTGGAAATGTTCATCTTTAAATATTATCTGAGAAAACGGGAAATAACATGACGTGTCAACTTGTATAATCAATGTCCTACCCTGTTGGAAGCACAATGGTAAGCATCTAGGTTTGCATTTACACTTGCTGTCACACATAACAATCACTGTAGGGCAAATAGTAATTGGTGTGTAATGAACAGTGTCCAATTGGGATCAGCTCCTGAATTACCATTTAAATGTGGTAATGGCAGAAAATTTGCCACAATTATTGCTGCTCAGCAAGCCCCAAGAGATCCCATTCTTCTCCAAAATCTTAGGATATTTAGCACATTTCTTTCTTAGTGTTCTTAAACTGTTAGTTATGCTTGGCACTTTTTTTCTCCCAAGTAAATAAGCTCTGAGATTAGGAGACATAACTTTAGCTTTTAAAATTCCTGACAGCGCCTTCATGCTTTGTAATAGAATAGGCAGACACTCAATAGACACACAATTGTTAATTAATCTGACAGTATCTAGAGTAACAAAACTGTAAATTACATCTTGTAAATATTTTCTTTCTATCTTCTGGGGGTGAGAGATAATGGCTTGTAGGGGAAAATAGAAAATAAAGATCTAATTCCAAACACTATGATTTAAGTCAATGGTAAAGTGCTATAGTCTAACATATGAAGGTGTTCTTTACCTTCATATTGCTGTTGCATTTACTCAATAGATGCTGCATCTCTCTCTACCCAACAGATGCTCTGGACTATATAGCTGTGAATAATGCAGAAGTTCACCTCTCATAGAGAGCACACAAACTTTTGAAGGAGGATATTGATATACTGATTAACCAAATAATAACAGAAATTTAAAGCCTATGATGGGTGATGGGGCACATCTGTGAGATCTGGGGCTGTTCCTAAGAGTGCAAATTGGGAAGAAAATGATGGGACAAATAAAAAATGCAAATTGGATTATGCAGATCTCTGATTCAAAGACTGCTATACTTCCTTATTTCTCTCACAATAGAGTCCACCTTACTTAGTGCCACACAAAAATTTCCAGTATGAAGGTCCTGCTCCAATGTTATCTTTCATCCTCTGCTCCCTCCTATTAGTAGCTCTGATGTATTGCTGCAATTACCTTAACGACCATACTGTCATACTCCATGCTGTTGTCATGTTCATACTCCTGCCTCCACCCCAAAGTTTTGTTATAAACACTGCTATATATATGCCTGTGTGTGTGTCTGTGTGTGTGTCTTTCTCCACTACATAAGATTGATCAGTGAAAATACAAAAGACCGTGCCTTGTTTTTTGTTTTTTGTTTTTCCCTCAGCACTTAGAAGAAAGAAAGAACTAACAGTCAGGCGCAGTGGCTCATGCCTGTAATCCCAGGACTTTGGGAGGCAGAGGTGAGAGGATCACTTGAGGTCAGGAGTTTGAGACCAACCTGGTCAACATGAGAAAACCCTGTTTCTACTAAAAATACAAAAATTTGCTGGTGGCAAATGCCTGTAATCTCAGCTACTGGGGAGGCTGAGGAAGGAGAATCGCTTGAACCCAGGAGGTGGAGGTTGCAGTGAGTTAAGATCACGCCACTGCACTCCAGCCTAGGCAACAGAGCAAGACTCCATCTCAAAAAAATTAAAATAATAATAATAATAAAGAAAGAACTAACAGCTTGAGGTACTGGGCGATGATTCCCAACTTTGCTACACTTACAATTACCTGGAAAGCATTTACAACTCCTGATACCCAGTTTGCATCCACAATCAAATCAGAATCTCTGTGAGGGTAGGACCCAAGAAGTAGGGATTTTATTATTTTTAAAATTTATTTTTTTAGAGACAGTCTTGCTCTGTCACCCAGGCTGAAATGTAGTGGCATGATCTTGGCTCACTGCAACCTCTGCTTCCTGGGTTCAAGCCATCCTCTCGCCTCAGCCTCCTGAGTAGCTGGGACCATAGGCATGAGCCATCATGCCAGGCTGATTTTTGTATTTTATGTAGAGATGCGGTCTTGCCATGTTGCCCAGGCTGGTCTTGAACTCGTGGGCTCAAACAATCTGCCCCTACCTCTGCCTCCCAAAGTGCTAAGATTACAGGAGTAAACCACAGCGCCTGGCCAAGGTGGCAGGAATTTTAGAGCTCACCAGTTGGTTGCTAAGTGTAATCAATACGGAGATCCATTAATTTAAGAGCTCAATTATTTATGGGGACATTTGTGAGCATGATGTGGGCAATAAGCCAGAACTCACTGAATTAAAATATGAGCAATGAGAAAGCAAAAAGAAACAAGTGTTAGACCAGTAGTATGATAGTCTCTTGAGAGTCTAGGTAATACCATTCAGGACATAGGCATGGGCAAACACTTCATGACTAAAACACCAAAAGCAATGGCAACAAAAACCAAAATTGACAAATGGGATCTAATTAAACCAAAGAGCTTCTACACAGCAAAAGAAACTATCATCAGAGTGAACAGGCAAACTACAGAATGGGAGAAATTTTTTGCAATCTATCCATCTGACAAAGGGCTAATATCCAGAATCTACAAGGAACTTAAAGAAATTTACAAGAAAAAAAGAAACAACCCCATCAAAAAGTGGGCAAAGGATGTGAACAGACACTTCTCGAAAGAAGACATTTATGTGGCCGACAAACATGAAAAAAAGCTCATCATCACTGGTCATTAGAGAAATGCAAATCAAAACCACAATGAGATACCATCTCATGCCAGTTAGAATAGCGATCATTAAAAAGTCAGGAAACAGGCCAGGTGTGGCATCTCATGCCTGTAATCCCAGCACTTTGGGAGGCCAAGGCAAGTGGATCACGAGGTCAGGAGAGCAAGACCATTCTGGCTAACACAGTGAAACCCTGTCTCTACTAAAAATACATACACATACACACAAAAATATAGTTGGGCATGGTGGTGGTCACATGTAGTCCCAGCTCCTCGGGAGGGTGAGGCAGGAGAATCACTTGAACCCAGGAGGTGAAGGTTGCAGTGAGCCAAGATCATGCCACTGCACTCCAGCCTGGGCAACAGAGCGAGACTCCATCTCCAAAAAAAAAAAAAAAAAAAAAAAAAAAAAAAAAAAAAAAAAAGAAGTCAGGAAACAACAACAGATGCTGGAGAGGATGTGGAGAAATAGGGACACTTTTACACTGTTGGTGGCAGTGTAAATTAGTTCAACCACTGTGGAAGACAGAGTGGTGATTCTTCAAGGATCTAGAACCAGAAATACCATTTGACCCAGCAATCCCATTACTGGACATATACCCAAAGTATTATAAATCATTCTACCATAAAGACACACGCACACGTATGTATATTGCAGCACTGTTCACAACAGCAAAGACTTGGGACCAACCCAAATGCCCATCAATGATAGACTGGAAAAAGGAAATGGGCACATATACACCATGGAATACTATGCAGCCATAAAAAGGATGAGTTTATGTCCTTTGCAGGGACATGGATGAAACTGGAAACCATCATTCTCAGCAAACTAACACAGGACTAGAAAACCAAACACCACATGTTCTCATTCATAAGTGGGAGCTGAACAATGAGAACACATGGACACAGGGAGGGGAACATCACACACCAGGGCCTGTGGGGGGTTGGGAGGCTAGAGGAGTGATAGCATTAGGAGAAATACGTGATGTAGATGACGGGTTGATGGCTGCAGCAAACCACCATGGCACGAGTATATCTATGTAACAAACCTGCAGGTTCTGCACATGTATCCCAGAACTTAAAGTATTATAATTTAAAAAAAGAAAAAAAAAAGAGATTCTTTCTATAGCCAGTTTTGTTAGGAAACATGCCCCATCTTTGATAGCATTAGCATATTGAAGACTGAGCAATTATTCAACAAAGAAACCTGTTTAACATTACCTAATTGAATATTTTCTAAATTTATTTGACTTTAGAACACTATTTTTCCCATCTAACACCTATTAATTTTCCCAAGAAATGCCAATACATTTTTTTTAATTTCAAGATATTACATGAGAATGACAGTGCAAGTAATCGTGTAGCTTAGAGGAAGGAAAGAATGGTTGAGAGAAGACTTTATATCCTTAGAATAGGAAATAATTGGTCACATTTGTAGAATGAAAAGAATGAAATATAGGGGAGGGAGGAATTGAAGATTCTGTAACAAGCAATGATCTGGTTTCTTTAGCCCTGGTAAGAAACGCACAGTTAAACTGTGGGTGGATTTTCTTTTCTCAAGCCTCTCTTCTCCATTGATGACCTCACAGAGTCCAGAAGACAAGAGAACATGGACTGGCATCCTAATGTAACATTCATTCATGCCTCAACATTTATTGAGCATCTTCTATATGTCTCGTCTAGACACACAGAGGTGACTATTCCATTTGGAATGCCAGCAAAGGCCTCGCTCAAAAAATGAAACTTAAATTGGTTTTTCAAAAGTGAGTGGAGAATTTATTAGGAAGAAAAAGAAGAATATGAAAGACAGAAGAAAGCATGAGAAAACAACATGAAAGAACAAAGTAGCAGTCCAAAAAATTGTGACTGAAATACGGATGGGACTGGTAAAACATGAGGCTGGAAAATTAGACTAGGCCACACATATACAAAAACTTTAAATGGCATGCACAACAAACAGTTTGGGATTTATGAGGTATAAAATAGGAAAAGACAAGCTATATTTGTCTTACAGAAAAATCACTTTGACAGCAGTGTGAGTGATAAACTGGAGACCTGCCACAGAGGGACTAGTTTAGAGCCTATTGCAATTATGGAACTGTTGCAGGTTTCCATGGATACAACTGGGTATAAAGTATTATTTAGTAACAGAGCCTGAAACGTCATGTGATCATTACTGGTTTAAAGCAAACCTCCTGCCTCAGGATTTGGGCACCTTTCCAAAATATAAACTCAGCATTTATATCAACTGCTGCTATGAAAGTTATTTGGGATCATGTAGACGACCCTTCATGCAAAAAGTAGATCACAAAATGTAGGTCGTTGAAAAAATTACAGCAGCATTTTGTAAAATGGAGATTTAAGATGATACTCATTTTAGACTTATTTTGGGGGTCTCATACCTATCTTGAATATATAGTTATGATAGAAAAAGTTCTATTTCTGAAGCACAGCGGTGTGATCTCTGTTCATTGTAACCTCCACCTCCGGCTCACGCAATCCTCCTACCTTTGCCTCCAGAGTAACTGGGACTAAAGGTGCGTGCCACCATGCTGGGCTAATTTTTGTATTATTTTGAGATTTTGAGAGATAGGGTTTTGCTATGTTGCCCAGGATTGTCTCAAACTCTTGGGCTCAAGTGATCCACCCACCTCCGCCTCCTAAAGTGCTGAGATTACAGGCATGAGCCACTGCACCTGGCCTGGCGATAGTACCTTAATGAAAGACTTAGTCATTGTCAGAGCTACGTCATGAAAAGGTAAATTTCCTTTTTCTAAAAAAAAAAAAAAAAAAAGAAAAAGAAAAGCTTATTTGTTGCATATTGAAATAAGCATTCAAGCAACTGAACCTTGTGTGAGATCCAGTGGGAGAGTCTACAGACACCAGGAACTTCCTGGCTCTGCACAGACAGATTTCGCAAAGAGAAAACACAATCTTGCTCTCAAGGTAGTGAAGCTTTCATAGGTTATTACTATTTCATTTCTTCCTGAAGTTGTTTTAAGCTTTATTTCAGATTGGCTGAAAAAAGCTTACTATGATTCCTTTAACCATAAATAAAAGCACAAAAGAAGAAATATCACAAAATCATCCAAATACTCCAGATGCTTTCTTGGTTTTAAAGTCACAAGTTGAAAACTGGTTTTAAAGCAGGAGGTATAAGCATTTGATGCTCGATTTTTTTTTTACTTTAAAGAAATAATTGGAGTTTTAGAAGGCTTGAACTCTACAGCATAGAGAAACCAACAAAACCAACCTAATAAAAATATTGCATCTTAAAGGGAAGAGTTAAAGGAATATTAATATGGAAAAGATAGGAGCCACTCTGAAGAATCTGACTTAAATCACATAGGAGAAAATTTTTTTTTCTACATTAACACCTAGCATTAGCTAATTTTAAGGATAAAAGAAAACATTTATTAGGCAACTTACAAACTTCTCTCATCAGCTGAAAGAATTATCAGACTCACTCTGTTGAAATTTCTTTCCTTCTTTTCTCTCTCTCTCTTTCTTTCTCTTGACGGAGCTTTGCTCTTATCACCCAGGTTGGAGTGCAATGGTGCAATCTTGGCTCACTGCAACCTCTGCCTCCCAGGTACAAGCAATTCTCCTGCCTCAGCCTCCTAAATAGTTGGGATTACAGGTGTGTGTCACCACGCCCAGCTAATTTTCTTTTCTTTTTTTTTTTTTAGTAGTAGAGACCGGGTTTTCACCATGTTGGCCAGGCTCGTCTCGAACTTCTGACCTCAGGTGATCCGCTCACCTTGGTCTCCCAAAGTGCTGGGATTATAGGTTTGAGCTATTGCACACAGCCTACTCTGTTGAAATTTTTAAAGGAAGAATGGAATTTCAGTGGCAACTAGCAGCTCAAGTTAAGGAAGGCATTTCTAACAATTAGCACTATCTCTAGATGGACTATGCAGCAGTTGAAAGGGTGTATGTAGTCATTTGTGGGTGGTACTCTGGCAGAAGCTAAGAGACCATCGTGTGTTTGCCACAGAAAGCATTATGGATGAACTAGATGACCTCTAAATTACTTTTGATTTGGGGATTACATATTCTTAATGAAAATGAAACTGAGGTCTGAACTGTTAACTTAATTGTATGAAATATATCACTTTCCTAATCCTTATATCAAAATACTATTTCTAAAAGACTTACTACGTTATGTATCAGGCACTATGCTAGGCATAGGGGATTCAGCAATGACAATGACAGAATGAATCTACTGTACCCAGACTCAGTGACTCACACCTGTAATCCCAGCAATTTGGGAAGCTAAGGTGGGCGGATCACCTGAGGTCAGGAGTTCGAGACTAGCCTGGCCAAAATGGGGAAACCCCATCTCTACTAAAAATACAAAATTAGTCAGGTGTGGTTGCACATGCCTGTAATCCTAGCTACTTGGGAGGCTGAGGCAGGAGAATTGCTTGAACCCAGGAGGCAGAGGTTGCAGTAAGCCGAGATTGTACCACTGCACTCCAGCCTGGATGACAGATCGACATTCTGTCTCAAAAAAAGAAAAAAGAAAAAAAAGTGAATGAATCTCTTACGCTTCTGGAGTTTTAGAGTCTAACTGCAAAGACAGCAAAGTAAGCATTAATTACAAGGAGGGATAATGATAGGGGAAGTACTTGTATTTCTCCTCCTTATGACCACTATTATTATTAGACAGACTATTTTTTTCCAAAAAGTTGATACTGTTCTCAAAAGCACTCTGTTTCTACAAATGCCAGAATCCAAAAATTACGTCAAAATGTCTTTTTAAAATGAGAACAATGATGTCAATGATGGGTGAAATGATAATGAGTAGAGGAAGATGAAAGGATACATACATTCTTCCAGTCTCTGGTTTTCGTATTATTTGTAAGGCGTGGATGCTTTTCAAGAGAAAGGCTAAGATGACATGGCAGTGGCAACCATGAACCATTAGAGCAGCAGTTAGAGTTACTAGATGTAAATAAAGAAAATCTATCTCCAAAAGCGTGCTTTGAACTTTATAATGGGTGGATTGCACTGATGCCATCTGAATCCACTGATCAATTACAGCATCAGTAAAAGTAGGACAAGAAGGCATCATTTGCCTTCAGTAGGAAGTACGGAGCACCATCTATGAAGTATTCTCGCCATTTGAAGCCATAACAACAACAAAATCCATTTAATGTAATCAGGCCGCTACTCCTAATTAGCAAATTACAGGAACAAGGACAGGTGAAAAGAGAACAAATTAAATGATACCATGAGAATAGTGCTTAATCAATCTATGTTTTTCTTTTAATATTATTAAAACTCCAATAAGGTAACTATTACTGTGCATTTTCACAAATAATGAGACCAAAGCTCAGAAAGCTTTATTAAGATGTCCAAAGTTGCAGAGTAACCAGCTAAGATAAGGTTTGGGGAGTACTGTACCTAAATTCACAGGGTGTGTTTTGCGCTGGGCCTCACTGCTCCAAGAGAGATCATTTCATCCACTCTCATTTTACTGCAGCACAGAAGGACTAAGTCCTTTGCTCAGAAACCACCAACTAGTACTTGCAGGATCTAGGTGTAGATTACAGGTTCCTTAATTCCAAATTCAGTGCTCCTCCGTCCCTACAAATTATAAATTTGGGCAACCCTTGATGCCAAAGATGCAATATGGATCAATTAAATCAGATTCCTTGAGGGCTGGATTAAGAAACTAATATTTTCTAAAGTCCCCAAGGTGGCCCCACTTTGCAGCTAAAGTTGAAACACTGGTGTTATGATGCTTATTTCCCTAATCCAACTCAGCTATTTTCCATTTTATCTAATCCTATTCATCACTAAATTCTGAGAATTTCTTCCCAGGTACCACGCTTATCTAAACTATATTGAAAATATCAGTGTATGAAACGAATTCCACCTTCTCTGATAATATTTTAGTTACTTTGTTTATTTATTAAAATCATATAACAGGCCAGGCACAGTGACTCATGCCTGTAATCCCAGCACTCTAGGAGGCCAGGGCAGAAGGATTGCTTGAGCCCAGTAAGTTTGATACCAGCCTGGGAAACACAGGGAAACCCAACTTTGAAAAAAGAATAACATAAAAAAAAAAAAAAATTTAGCCAGGCATGGTGTCACATACATGTGGTCCCAGCTACTTGGGAGGCTGAGGTGGAAGGATTGCTTGGGCCTTGGAGGCCCTGGAGGCTGCATTAAGCCACGATCACATCACTGCACTTCAGCCTGGGTGGCAAAGTGAGACCCTGCCTCTAAAAATAAAACAAATCTGGGCCAGGCACAGTGTCTCATGCCTGTAATTGCAGCACTTTGGGAGGCAAAGGTGGGTAGATCACCTGAGGTCAGGAGTTCGAGACCAGCCTGGCCAACATGGTGAAACCCCATGTCTACTAAAAATACAAAATTTAGCCGGGCGTGGTGGTGCACGCCTGTAATTCCAGCTACTCAGGAGGCTGAGGCAGGAGAATCGTTAGCGCCCGGGAGGCAGAGGTTGCAGTGAGCCAAGGTCACGCCATTGCACTGCAGCTGGGGTGACAAAGCAAGGCTCCATCTCAAATAATAATAATAATAATATGATAAATCAGATCTCAGGATATTAATTGAGCCTTGTTTTATGAGGGACTACGAAAACTGTGTCATATGTCAGCATCCATAAGCGGTGCTCCCTCTTCTGCTTTCACAGTATAGACCCATCTAGGTAGAATCAGCTTTCTCCAGGCATATTGGGTCATTCTCTTCTTTCTTGCTTTAGTGCCTTGTTTTTGTGAAGAGCTGAGCAGAAAGTGCCCCTCTGGGTAGACTCATCTAGGACTTACTCTTTCTATTTTAAATGGTTTGTGTCTAAATTTGAATGGTGTATTCATACATCTTAGTTTATGAAGAAGGAAATAGGATGCCTATTTTACACCTACAGGCTTAAGCCATATGGATTTCTTAGCTTTTACCAGAGCTGTGTTTTGGGAGCATTTAGTATTCAGGTATAAAGTGGTACTCTGAGGCCAATTTAGCTTCTATGCCTTATGTATACATTCCGTAATTAGAAATTCCAAGGGAAGCCAGCAGTGGCTCACATCTGTAATCCCAACACTTTAGGAGGCAGAGGCAGGCAGATCGCTTGAGCCCAGGAGTTCAAGATCAGCCAGGGTAACATGGCAAAACCCCATCTCTACAAATGGTACAAAAATTAGCCAGGTGTAGTGGTGCACACCTGTAGTCCCAGCTACTTGGGAGGCTGAGGTAGGAAGATCACCTGAGCCCTGGGAGGCTGAGGCTGCAGGGAATCCTGATGGAGCCACTGCATTCCAGCCTGGGCCACAGAGTGACACTTTGAAAAAAAAAAAAAGTAAGGAAGGAAGGAAGGAAAGAAGGAAGGAAGGAAGGAAGGAAGAAAAAGAAAGAAAGAAAGAAAGAAAGAAAGAGAAAGGGAAGGAAGGCAGGCGGCAGGCCGGCCACAGGGAGGAGTATGAGTGTCAGGGCAAAAATAGGGCATTTCTGAGTCCCTGGCCATCATGCCATCATTGAAGAAAATAAATTTCAACCTAAACCCTAAACATTTATTATTATTAACTTGTATTGGTAGTTTTTTAATCACTTACATGACAGATTCCACCCCTCCCCTATTCTCTCCACGATACTGTGGGGACAGCAGAAATATTCGACAGATTACTAAATCCAAGATTATTGAGGCTAAGTAACTTGTTCTGTAACACAAGCTGGTTATGAGGATATGAATAGAATCTATCTGCCTTCAAATATAATGCTCTTTTAACATACCTTGTTTATTTTTTCAAACTCATTCTTCAGGAATTTAAAAAGGGAATTTATCATGTATAAATATAACAGCAGTATTTAGTGTCAAGACCTCACTGCTTAACAAAACCAGAACTTTATTCCTCTCATAGGATAGCATTTTTGGGTATTTCTTGGATAACAACAGTAAACTTTGTATACCAAAGAAATCTGCGAAATGAAACGATGAATTATCACTATTAATTTAAAAATGAGAAAAAGAAGGAAATAATTGCCTTTTACAACTTATCCCTCAAAACTGGTACATGGTAGGTGTTCAAGGAATGTTTAGATAATTGCTATAGAAGTTCAAATGCTCAAAGGATAAATGGCTTAACACAAGGTAAAAATAAAAGCTTACAGTAGAGAATAATTATATTTGACTAATTAAAATATGAACTTTGCTCACTTCATTGTGTTTGGATTATATGTATAAAGGTAGTGATCTAGCTATGCTGAAGCTATCTCTACTCTGTTATTTTTATGTAGATTGTACGCAGGTAACCAGCATATATTATCAAGCAAGAATAAGGAGAAATTATATCTGGTGTTGACAGGTTATTCTGGAAGCTGTAGTGATACATTTGCCACTGAAAGAATTGTTTTGAAACACACACACACGCACGCACGCACATACAGAGAATATTGTTCTTCAATATTGACACGTTTTTTCCAATAATAAAGATAGGCATCAACATGTAATTAAGAAGCATTAGGAAAAATACCCGTGGAAACTACAATTGTGATAAAAATTAGTAAATTTTCTGGAAAGAAATGCAGTGCTACCATGTATCATCTAAGACCTTTAATCCAACAATCATTTCATCTCCAGTAATTTATTCTAAGTAATCAGAAGACAAGACAGATAATTTTGCATAAGTATGTTGAAGAGAGCATGACTTATGACAGTGAGAAACTGGAAATTACCTAAATATCCAACAATACAAAATGACAGGATTTGGTATCTCTGTAGAATTGAATCCTAATCACCTACTAAAATATTTTTGAAGAATATATAGTGACAAAATAATTACACGTGATGATGTTAAATGAAAGATCCAAAGAAAATATGCCCACATTTTAACATTGTTTATGTAAGTAAATTTAAAAAATATATTTCAGTTTTTACACAATTGTAGTTTACAAATTTTCTTGAATAATCATGACTATAGATAGAATATTGGGAGAACATATTATTTATTAATATTGCTAAAGGTCTGTGGTAGAAAATAGACTGAATTCGTGGTTAGAAAACCTGAGTCCCAAATGAATACACTTGAGGGTTCATCTTTGTGATCACAAGCCAATTATTTAACATTTGGGGTCTCAGTTTACCCTTTTGTTAAAGGAGTAGCATAAATTCCAGAGGTCTAGAATTCAAATATTTTCAGAGGTCCATCAGATAATATAAAAGCATCAGGAAACTCAGATTCAGACATTCATTCAATGAAGAAATATTGACTGCTTATTAGATGTCAGGCTCTGTGCTGGACACTGGGAATACAGCAGTGGGAGAAATAGAGGTGGCTAGCTGCTTATACTGTGATCAAATCTTAATGTTTTCCTAGCGATGGAGAAGTAGGGTAGGACACAGTAAAATAGCTGCAATAAAATCAATACTTTGCATGCAGCATCTCAGTTTATTCTCTAAACAACTCTAAGAAATACCTATCATTTTCTCCATTTCTCCATTCTACTGATGAAAAAAAAATAGGGAATTTAACTGACTTGCCCAATTTCATAAAGGTATTAGGTAACAGAAAGATATAAAGTAATTATATTAAATAATGAAAACGTTGTGATATTAAACAATTCATTCAATCTTTCTATCAGTTTTTAAATAAGAAAGACTCAAAAGCTTGTAGTAGATTTCCATTAAGCCTTCCTTTCAATTCATAAGCCCTATGATTCTATTTTCAATCTAAATTTAGCTCTGTAAACCATATACCAGTGATCCCATCTGCATATATTAAAACAACCTATTTTCCTATTATCACCAAAAAGCAAGTGTAATTTGATTTTGCTTTTATGTCCCTTTAAGGATGCAGTGGGAGAAATAGAGTGATCACCTTGGGGCTCTGGAATATTCTCATTTGGAGTCTACTTTTGATTTTGCAAAAAGTCAGCTTCCTCAATATGTTATCAGCTCTGCAGAAGATCTTAAAAGTCTGCTGACAATTGTCACCTCAAACGTTAATTCATTCAGTGTTTCTTCACAACAGAGAATTACTGTTGCTGAGTTAAATTAAATGAAAAAAAGAAAAAGTGTAAAACAATTTAAAAGAAACTAAAACTCAAACTAAATGATAGACATGAATTAGATAATGTTCTTCTCTGATTGCATTGGTGAAATTAGAAAATTCTAATTTAGAATCAAAGTCCAGCTTATCTTTGAAGGAAATAGAATAGAATAAAATACTGAAAAATGAATAGCTAGCATAAAAGCCTAGGTCAAATGTAACATCAATCGAGCACCTTCTTTTAGTCTTCCACTGAGAATTAATTGCTCTGTTCATGGTTCTCCTAGAGGACATTATAAATGCTTTAGAAGGCTTATTAGTCTGTCCTGAACTCGTTTATATAACTGTCTCTACCAATAAATATTGAGCTATTAAAGGGCCGTGGCCAGGTTATTTATATCTCTATGCACCCGGATCATGATGGTCTGAACATAGCAGACATTCCATATATATTTCTAAATGAAAAAATGAATAATTCAAATAAAATTACATTTTTCTATTGAAATGTGACTTTTCCTCTACTTGAATATGACCTAGAGCAAGCCATTTACCTCTAGATCTCAATTTGCTCATCTGTAGAAGCAGATATACATCTGCATCACCTCTAACATAAAGTTTTAGATGTGAAAGGATGCAATCAATCTAAGAGCCATTTAGGATAACTGTGGAAGAAAAAAGATAAAAGACAATTCTTAGGGGTCAACAATAGGTTCAAAACTAGTCACTCATCCTTATTTCTCTCTCTTAATGCCTTCATTTTCCTAGTTCTCAATCTCTGAACCTGAGTCATCTTTGACTCTCACTCTTTCTCGTTCTTCTTTGTTACCAAGATCTATCTTCTCAGTTCTCACAATATATCTTATCTCATGTATTGGTTTATGACAAGATTATTCAATTCAGTCATTTTATAAACATTTATTAAACACCTATTATCTGCCAGACACTGTGCTAGGTATTGTGGGTACTCTGATGAACTCAATGGCTTCAGCCTCTGCTCCCATGGAGCTTATATTCTAGTAGGATCTAAAAACAAACAAATGTTCAATAATACACAATGATTAGTTTTTGACATGGAAAAATGGCACCTATCACATGCTGGAATAAGGAAATTTTCTTAAAGAAATGATATCATTATCACCACAATGACCACACAAGGGATCATCATCATCATCATCCTAATATGTAATAAGCTGCTACTAATTTATCCTTACATTGTTATGAGATAGGTACTATTAGTCCTACTTTACAAATAAGGATAGTGTATCTAAGCAAAAATAACTTGACTAAGATTGCATAACTAATTTAACATTTAACTCCTGAGTCTGTGACCTTGAGCAGTAACACTGCTTAAAATATTCTGATACCAGAGGAATCAACAGGAATAAGAAAAAGAAGAGCTCAGTTAATTTTCCAGAAGTAAGAAAAACATGTACAAAACTCAGGAGATGAGAGAGAAGAATATATTAAGGTAATTGAAGAAAGTTCAGCGTGTACCAATCCTGGGGCAGTGGGGAGTAGGGTAGGGAAAGTAATGATAAGATAATAAAGCTAGAGAAATTAGCAGAAATTAAATTATGTAGGGCTTTATAAGTCAAATTAAGGTATTTAAACTTTATGTTAAAGGCAACTACTGCAATAGCTATCCTACTGGCATTCATTTCATCCTCCTCATTTATGTGAGGCTACTGTCATTCAGGCAGTGTTCTAAGTGGTAGAGATGGCATGGAACAAAATAAGCAAGGTCCTTAATCTCAGGAAGATAATTTTAAAAATAAACCAGAAAGTAAAATGTATTGCTAAGTGCTACAATGGACTGAAAATAGGATGTGACGGGAAATGACAAGGTCAACACCAGATGACATTAAAAGGTCTCTCAGAGGACACTGATTTTCATCTTTGCCTTTGTAGTCATTATGCTTTACACTCAAAGCTGTAGCCAAAATAATGTTTGTGATAATCTCTTCTAAATAGTTTTTCAAAATATATTTTAACAAATAATATGTTCCTTTAAGAAAGGTCGATAGATTTAAAGTAAAAGGGAACTTTTAAAAAATTTCTACTCCCAAGTGATAATTATTTTTAACTATTTGGTATATATTCTTCTTGATAGTTTTTACCTGAATTAATAATATAAATATTTGTTTTCACATAAATGAGATAGAAGTTACTGTTTGGTATCTGTTTTGGTTTGTTTTCTAACATATGATAAACATGATTCAAGGCTAGTACAGAAAAATATAATTCACCATTTTGGAAAACCATAATTATAAACATTTTGTTCAAGGTTAATGCCATAAATTATTTAAAATATTCAAATTAATGGGCATTTCCATTGATGCCAATGTAACAGTACTAGGCAATATACTACCACAGATTGTTTGTATGATCATTCTTGAGTATTTCTCAACTGTTACCTTAGCATGCATTTTTAGAAGAATTGCCAAGTACAAGGGTATGCAAATATTAAATATTGAAGTATTCTGTCACATTGTTTCCCAGGAAGTCTATACCAAGTTATAGTCTCATAATTATGCACAATTTACATCAGTGATAATAGTTATTTTTCTATATCTTTGTCAGTACTAATTATTATTAATCTTTTCAAATACTTATTAATCTAATAAGTGAAAACGCCACATTACTTTAATTCACATTCCATTGCTAACACTATTCAACATCTTTGCATATAGGCATCCATTTATGAGGGACAATCTGTAATGCTACGTAATCCTCTGCAAAAAAAAAAAAAAATCCTAGAACTCTGCACTGTCGATTGCACCCATTTATAAGGAAAAATCTGTAATACCATGTAATCCTCTGCAAAAAATCCCAGAACTCCTGTCTATTAAAAAGGTGTTTGGACTTCTTAATTTGACATTCATGACTCTCTGCCTAAAATTTACCTTTCTAGGCCTCTTGTCTGAAATTTCCTTACATGGCTCCTAAGTTCTCTTCAAATAGGTTTGCTCACTGATCTTTCATTACACTTTTCTTTCCCACATCTGCACCTGTAATCATGCTGTGGAATTTACAACCCCATCATTCAAGCCCTAGATCAAATTCTGCCTCTCTCCAAGAAACCATTCCTATTATTCTAGTCATAACTGACCTCTTTTTTTAATTTCTTCAGTGCATTTCTTTTTCTCCTCTTAAGGCACTAATCACATTCTACTTTTCTTTGTTTTCCTAGTAGATTGTTAGCTATACAAAAGCCACCTTTAGCATGGTAGCTGGAAGACAGTAGCTACTCAAATACTTCTAAAAGAAATAATTGATTTTACAAAAAATTAATTCTATGTATCCACACCTCAGAGTGCATTAAAAAAATGAAAACATTTAACATTTTCAACAGGATTTTACTTTTAACAGTGGAAACTATACATAATTTAAATGCACAATATTAGGGAAATGGATAAACCGCAGCATATTCATGGAATTATATGCGTACATGATAACAATTTATAAACAGAGAGTATAGAAATGTATATAATGTGTGTCACTGTTATGCAAAATAAACAACACACACACACGGAAATGCTCCAAAATATAAATTACAATTGTCTTTGTATGGTGGACCCATTCTAAATATTTTTTCTGTATACACTGTCCTATGCTTTCTAAATTTTCTATATTAAGCATGTATGATATTACTTTAAATAGCTTTATTTCCATCTTTCTCTAAAATAAGTACAATTGCAAAACTGCAAGATAAAATTTTTAAAAATTAATTGATGGATTAAATGGCAATTGTGACACATAAGTGAAACTATCTAAATTCCTTTTGGACAGCTGACAAGAAGATAAATGCCTCTGTTTCTATATTCACGTAAAACAAGTGCACTCGCATTATGAAAGAGGAGTGGGAAGGAAAAAGGAAAATGATCTCTATGTTCTTGCTATAGAAACAAGAAAATAAAAAGGGGAAGAGAAAGGCCATAGGAGACATTGATGCGTTAAGCTCCTCTTTCTACCTGGTGGTGTGGTATCAATTCTGCCCCAAGACCAGTTCAATCCCTTCCCCCCTAGAAAATCTTCCCTGGACCCTCGCATGTACCAGTCTCTACTTTCTCTGAATTCTGTTTTATTTACTACAAGTGTCATATTTGAAAGCATTTAATATGTTTCTAAATAATTTCTACTTTTTAATTCTTTCTCCATATCCAGGATCCAAGGTCATCAAGAGCAGGGGGTCATAGAGCTTAATTTTTTGTAGTGTTATTCAAGCATCTAAAACAGCCAGACACACTACATGCTTAGTAAGTATCTTCAGATGAGCCCTTTTCACTGAGATAGTGAGTCACTGGAATGTCTTACTGTAAAAGAGAAAGGGCTCTAAAATTTATTGAGCCACAACTATAATTCAAGTGATTTACAATAACTATTATATATTTTATGCTAACTCTTAAACAAGGTATTCTCTCCACTTGAGAGTCAGAAGCAAGTATACAGATAGAACTTATTTCCATGAGGCTCCAAAGTCCTTTCTTCTACCCTGTAAAGTTGAGAAAGCCACATAAAACCTTCCACTTCTTGATGCATAGCCTTGCTTAAGCTAAACTAGAGCAGGCTATAATGATGTCCTCATAAGGAAAGATGTAAGATTTTTGGGGGGCGGGGAGAGCAGAACAGTAAATGTCATTTCTGCAGGAAAGTGAGGCCAGTGGACTTTAAAAATTTCATACTCTGGCTCCTGAACTTATTAAATAAAGAGTCAGGTAAAGATTTCTAATATTCTAAATTCAGTTTACTCCTTTTTTTAATGAATATAATTCCTACAGTGGGAAGTGCATGGACTCTAGAGCAAGACAGATCTAAGTTCAAATTCTGGGCTTTACCTCCTCCTATCTCTGACTTTAATCAAGTTATTCTCATTTATCTAGTAAGTCTAATGAAAGAGACTATCACCCCACAGAGTTGATTCAAGGTTGAAGTAAGGTAATCTAATCTCTAATATGGTACCTGGCCTCTGGTAAGCACTCTAAAAATGTTAGTGGCCTCCCCTCATCCCAACATCCTTTGTCCTCTGAGATAAGAATTGTTCTTTACTGCAGACATAACACATGACTCTAACAACCAGGCACTCTGAACACCTTTTCTTTGGTTTGGTGACCTAAGGAGAAGGTCTTGTGTCAGATAACAATTCCTGTGTCAAGATAGGCTTGAGAAAAGCAACCTCTAACCACAAATTGAAGACAATTCCTTATAAGCATCTCTCTAGAGGCAGTGAGCAACAGGAGACTGTGCTGACTTTTGACTTTAAAGGCAGCACCAGGATCCAATTCCTCTCATACTCAGAGCACCTAGCAAAGGCCCTGGCACTGGCCAGTGAGCAGTATTAGACATGTGGCCCAACTCATTCAAGGCAAAATTCCTTCTTGAACATTTTATAACACAAAAGACAAAAATAAACACACTCATATCTGATCATGTTTCTTCTTTGTTTGTGTGTTTGTTTTTACCACAGTCCCTAAAGATACAGACTTGACCTAGGGCAGAAACAAGCAGTACCACCTCCAGCAATGGTTCTGAAAAGGCACTCTTCACACACTTATCTGCTGAAGCAGTGACTCATGAAATTCACAACGTGCTAAGATTCGGTGAGAAACACTTCATATCAAATTAACATAAGCAAAAGGTTACTTGAGGGAACACTGCACTACTTTTTTAGGTGACCCAGTTATGGCTAAATTTGGAAAGTTGGCAAGGCTGATTCTTCCCTTGAAAACAGATCTCACAGAAATATAAGATACTATGAAGCCTCAGGGCCCAGTTTTTTGCTGTGGCATCCATAGTGAGTAGGGCCACTTGACAAAGCCAGACACTGTGGATGTGTCTGGTCACTTCAGGTTGCCACTGAGATAACCATTTTCTAGAGTATGCTTTGTGAGACAGAAATCAGAGGACAAATCAAACTACAAACAATTAAACAAAAACTTAAATAGTGATAAGTATATGCCAAGCACTGTTTCAAGTGCTATGTAAATGTTTATTCCCATAATAACCTTATGAGGCACTTACTAATATCTGCTCCACTTTTTAAATAAAGAAATTCAAATAGAAAGAGGGTCACACATCTAGTAAGTGGCACAGGGCCATAGATTTAGTAAGTGGCAGAACCTGAATTGAAAGAGGCAGTTTGGCTCCAGAATCTGTGTTCTTGATCCCTACACTGCCTTTTAATGCTACGTGATGTTATTACATATAGTAAGACAACACCTACCATTTGGTTTCTGGCACAAAGTGTCTCTGGGAGGCAATGCATTGGAGTGGTTTAGAATGCTGACTCAAGAGCAAACTGCTTGGCTTGAATCCTGCATTCTGATCTCAAGAGCCAAGTGTTCATGGGTAAGTTAGTTAACCTCTCTGTGCTTCGGTTTTCTTATCTATATATTGGGTACAATAATAGACCCTATCTCAGTGGGTTTGGAGGACTAAATGAGTTAATACCTATAAAGTACTAAAAACATTACTTGAGAAGTAGTAATAATAGTCAATAGTTGTTAAGTGTTATTGTTTGTTAAAAAGAGAGATACTATCTTGTCTCTGAGTTACAAAAGAAGCACCGTAATTCTCGCAGATTTTTGTGAGAAGACATAGTAGTTGGAAAAATATAAACTGTGCTATCTGATGAACCCCAGTTAAGATCAACCCAAGCCAATGGAAACCTTGGGAAAGGCACTTAATTACACTAGGCCTCAATTTCTCCATCTGTAGACGATTAACACACCTCTGACATAGATGGGATGAAAATTATGAGTTAATGTGTATAAAAATATGGAAAATGAAATCTTTGATTACTGATAACTTGGTAATCAGATAGGATTATCAGATTCCCTGCCTTCCCTTTTTTAGGATTGGATATACTGGTAGAGGATGTTGAGTGAATTAGCCAAACTCCAGCATCTTTTGCCAACATAAAATGACTCATGGACTGGCAGCATTTAATGGTTAGGCCCAAAGCAATCTCAGTATTTAAGAATATTTTAAATTATCTTTAAGAATATAATTTGGAAACAATCTAAATGTCCGGTAATAGGGGGTATGGTAATTAAATATATATTGGGGAATAGGTTATTCTATGCAATCCTTTAGAATTATGCTTTTTTGCCTTTAACCCAACAATTCCACATTTATAAATTTATCTTATGGCATACTAATACTTGTATGCTAAGATATACATGTAGGGATAATAATTGTAGCAATATTAGTAATAGCAAACAGCTGGAAGGAATCCAATATTTATCAGTGGGGCACTGATGAAATACATAAAATGAGATATGTGGATGATACTGAAGGAAAAAGCTTTTCATGATGCCACCTCTGAGTATTACCAGTAATATTGTGTTATTCCTTATATTTTTATATTTTATAACTTTTCTATAATAAACATATTAATATCATAAAATTAATACTAATTATTATTCTGTAGTGAGCATATATTACTTTTGCAACCAGGTAACAAATATTTTTTAAAATATTTTTTGCAGGATTTTTTTTTGCCCTTAATACTTCCTAGGAGTTCTTTAAATAAAGAAAACTTTTTTAAAAAACATGACAGCTTCATCAGTATAGTCATATCACCAGGTCATGAAAGGTTCCAGATAGTGACCTAAACCAGAATTATCTTGGAAGAGAAGTCAGGTGGATTGGTAGGTCCTACACTGAAAGACACAAAATCTACTCCACTACTGATGAATAAAGGGAACAAGGGGTAAGCCAATGGTGGAGGCCTGAACCACCAGGTCAATGGCAAGCCCCTCTCCTGGCCTGGCCTCCAGGACCTGCTGACAGTGTCCTTGCCCTCCTCATCTTTGCTTCTCCGGCCTTGCCAATCCTGCCTTTATAGCTTCAGCCTATTCATCTTTTCTGGGAGAGGTGATCCAACCCAAGGGTAGCAGCTTGAGGATGTAGCACAGGCCATTCATTCCCAGACCAGCATCCCAGTCATACATAGCCACAGATTACTGTTCCACCTTTTCTCCCTCTGGAATTCATACATGCTGTTTCCTCTGCCTGAAATATTCTCCTCCCTCTCTTGCCAAGTTTCTTCACCTGGATCTTTCTTCTTTATTTGTCAACTCAGATGCCTCTTACTCTAGAAAGTCTACCTTAACACATTAGTCTGGGATATGTGTACCATTGTCTGTTAGATCACACACACACACACACACACACACACACACGCACACACTATGTTTCCCAATGGTTTATGCCTCTAATTGAGCTAAACACTCCCTATTCAAATGTACTATTTACTTACTGGTTTCTCAAATAATACTGTCAAATTTTTGAGGCCAAAGACCATGTGTTATTAATAGTTTTGTCGTTAATACCAATCAAAGTTTTGGCATATAGTTTGAGGTCAGCAAATATTTATTTTATTGTATGAATAAATAAATGATGAGTGTTAAAGGCAACAGACAAAGGTCCATATGCCAGTTCCTACATTGACAGTAGAGAAAACGCCATTTACTAAGAAGAAAAGGAAGTGCTGAGAAGTGACTGTGCGACCAGGGATGTCAACTATTGAACAATATGGTTAACAGTATATACAGATGAACAGGGACAGTTCATGAGGTCCCTGGAAGCCTGATGGGGTCAGATGCTTGAAGAAGCTTAAAATTCTATCATTATTAGTCTCCTGCCTGAGACTCTTGACTTTACAACTCTAATTGTCACCCAAGCGCCTCTATGCTACTATTTTTATCAGTGGCCCAAGTGGTGATGCCAGGAAACCAGTAATTAAAATCATTTTTTTAAACAGCTGGTGAGTCTGCTATACACATAACTCCACCTCTTAAGAAACTTAAATGAGGAGTGACTACAAAGATTTTTCTGCACCATTCTTGCCCAAAGGAAGATACTTTCACCATTAGTAGACTCCAAAGAGAAATCAAAGACTGTACAATACCTTTATGCCAAAGATGTTCACTGCAATGTTGTTTATGCTAGCAAAATATCTGAAGCATCTAAACATACAGCAATGGGAAGAGTTGTAAAAATAATGATGCAATGGAACCATTACAGTGAGATTTTTTTCAAAAAGATACATCATTTTTATTTTTTACAACTATTTTGAAGTATAATTGACTAACAACAACCTATTTAAAGTGTACAATTTAGAAGTTTTGAGCCATGCAAACATCTATGAAACCATTAGTTTAATCAAGATAAAGAACATATCCTTTGCTCTCAAAAGTTTCCTTAGTACTCTTTCCCTTTACAACTTTTCTCATCCTCCAGCAAGCTTTCTGTCACTACAGACTGAGTTTTCTAGAATTTCATATAGAGGAAAGTATAGGGTATGTACTCTTTTTTAGCCTGGCTTTTTTCATTTGATATACTTATTTTGAGATTGATTTCTGTGTTGCATGTGTCAATAGTTTATTTCTTTCTGTTGCTGAATAGTATTTCAATGTATGGAAGTGTCACAATTTTTTTTTTAGGAGAACCTGTTGATATATATTTGGGTATTTCCACCATTTTGCTATTACAAATAAAATACTATAAACATTTAGGGAGAAGTCGTCATTGACTTATGTAGACATATGCATTCATTTCTCTTCAGTAAATACCTAGGAGTGGAATGACTAAGTTGTTTGGTAGATAACGTTCATGATGACTAGCAATGTGGAAAATGCTTATGGTGTAATACTAAGTATTATATAAACGTAAGATTTAAACATAGCCATATGAAAATGAAAATAAGAAAATACATTAAAGCTAGAGTGGTAGTTTGTGTGGTAAGATTAAAGGTAATGTTTTTTCATTTCCTAGTTCATAAATATTTTGTAATATGGTTATATTATTTTTAACCTTTTTAAAGTAAAAAGAAGTAATAATATTTGTTAAGTAACTGCTATGTATATACACATACACACATTCCTTTTTGTCTTTACAGCTTCATAAGATAATTTTTATTGGTTCAATTTTCACAGATGACTCAATCTGGACTCAGAATGATTACGTCATTTGTCCAACACACCAGAGCTCGTAAGTGGTGTGGCTGTGATTTGAGTCCAGGTCTACCTCACAAAAAAGATTTTGTTCATTCCAATATGTAAATTCTTAATCATGGATAGCAGCTCATATATCTTTATAAAATGGGGTACACAGTTGGAACCTCACGAATTTCTAAATGCAAATATAAATGATAAAGCTTCTGTTGAACAACTCTGTACTGCAGTGCTCCGTGAGGCAGTTGGGCTGATTGAGAACACTGCAAGACGCTGGGGACTGGCTTGATCTAATTTGGAATCCTCCTAGCAACACTATCAGGACAACGGCTCTCTCTTGAGGAACTAAGAACTTCACAGGATGTTCAGGAAAACCAAATCAGGAAGGAAATATGGGTATTTTATATTAAATAATACCATGAGATAGTTTAAAAACACCAGATAACAGTTTATCACAACTATATTAGGAAAAGAGTCTCTGTGATCTAAGTCATCAAGGAGACACTCCATTAATGGCAAGTTCCCACAAAAATTTCAGACTAGGTTAGCAGATACAGCCAGTTCCCTTCAGAGGGGAGAATTGCCGGCTCTTCCATGCCCTATCTACTCAGCTTGGACAAGGTATTGGACCCCCTCTGAGATTTGGTTTCTTCAACTGTAAGGTGAAGAAAATAGTATCTATTAAAAGAGTTTATTTTGCTGGTTAATTGAGAAAAGACAGGTAACAGTTATCATGGTGCCCTGCACATAGTGACCACTCACTAATTATCAACTACTCTTGTTATTGCCATAGTTGTTTTGCTGCTTTTACTAAATACCACAGATACAATGCCTAATTGTCAAGACAAAAGGATGAGCTGAGAAGGATACAAATTAAAAGTTTTTTATCCGTCTTTAGAATGCTTCAATCTCTTTCGGAACCTACTACTCTATAACTTGCTATCTCAAGTCATAAAACCTAACAATGGAGATTCCTTGCCTAAGAGCAGCTAATGATCACACTTAGAGAACTCACATCAGAAAGCACTTTCTTAGGCTGAAGTGACATCATATGGTCACCAAGTTGGAAGCAGTCACTTATAATACTTTTACAGATCCTATCTTACATATTTGTAAAATGGGACCTTGCCTATGGATCTTATGTAATTTCTGTAATCAGATGGAATAAGAGATATGAGCACATTTGATTAACAGTAAACAACTGTGAATATGTAACAACAGTTTCAGTGAAGATAACTAGCACTGTATATTATTCAATCATTTATTAATTTTTTCAACAAATATCTTTTGATTGCATAGTATGTGCCTTGAACCCCGCCAGGTGATAGGAAAATAAATGGACAGTAAGGCCAGTAAGTAGAAGCAAACTATAAACCAATAAGTGCTGTGTTGATATAAAATAATAGAGGCTGGGAAGATTAGGAAAATGAGTATCTTTAGGGAGAGGTGGAGAATGTCAGTGGCAGCTTTACGAAAGAGGTCATGTCTGAGCTGACACTGCAGCATAAGCCAACAGAAGAAACTGTGAGGGCAAAAGAAGACATGTAAAAGCCTGACACACTTGTGGAAGGGGCAATTAAAGTCAAGGTCAGAGAGATAAGGAGAAGCCAGATCATGATTTGCCTATAGACAAATGTTATAGTGTCTGAATTTTAACTAATACCAACAGAGAGAAATAGGTTTTACATAATAGAGAAAGCAGATTAAATTTGCATTTAGAACAATCTTTCTGTCAGTAAAGTGAACTGTAGTCAGGGAGACCAGTTGTCTTGGAGTCAGACAACTAGGTGCTAAATAGTGAATGACAAATATATATACTTTTTTTTACCTGTTTGTTGATCTTTAAAATATCTCCCTGTCTATTTAACAAAGCTGTTATGATAAACAAAGTCATCTTGAGATTATGTGAGTGGAAGAGTTTTATAAGATGAAGAATGCTATATAACACAAGATGTGTCATGATTACCATTATTTTGTCTTGCCATTTTGACCATCTGGACAATCAATTAAGCTATAGCAGCTACAGCAGTTACGTCAATTGTGCTATAATCTACATCTGCTGTTACAGGACTTTCAAAGTAGCTATATGAGCCCTGCCATGGTTCTTCATTTTTCATGAATTAATCCAGTAAGAAAGAAATAAACATAACTGATAGAATTCTTAAGTGAAAGCCACCCTTAATTCCTCAGCCAAGCATTCAAACAGGCACCCAATTCATAAGAATGATACAAATTCAACGGAATATTCCCCCCTTGACTTATTCTGCCACTTCTAATGGTTGTGAATGACAGTTATGTGAAAACCATGAAAAGTATTATGTGTCGTAATTCTGGGGTGGAGGAACCAATGAAAAATAAATGTAGCTTTATTTTTATGGATGAGTCTAATAGCCACATTAAACATGACATAAATTTGATTTGTAGAAGTAACACTGATCAATACCTAACACAAGCATCGCACACATAGTATACCCTCAATAAATACAGACATGGATGCAAACAGAGTTACCGGAACCATCTAACACTAATTACTAATTACTGATCTTGGTCACCTGAAATGTTAAAGGTATGGAAACGTTTGCTGGAAAAGGTTTTTATTTCTCCAGGCAGCTAATAATTCTTCTCAATTTTAGGTAAACAATACAGCCTTTCAATAAAGCATTATTTGTTAACCAAATTTGTCATTCAGAATAGTAAGTTAACAATGATTGGACACAGTCCTTAGCTATATAAGTGTTGTATCCAGGCCGGCTGTCATTATAGCATATACTCTTCCAGTATCATTTATTTTTTTAGGGGTCATAAAGGGACAGAGTTGCCCTCTGTTTCCATCTAAAATATTGCTATCTATCAAAATACTACAAAATAGAGGCTGGTGACCTGATTAAAAAGGGCCATATGATATTTTATCTCCAAATTATCCAGGATTATTAAATTTTTAAAATCCCTACTCACAGAGAAAATTTCAGGATGACATCAATAAAAAAAAAATCATTCCAGTACCCCATGTAATATTTCCATTCAGTCATTTATCATTCATCAATATCCATTCAACATATGTCAGACTTCAATTCTGGGTATAAATGGTAAAGAAAAATATATATAGTGACGAGGTTCATGTTCTTATGGAATTTACCATTCAGTGATCAAGAGAGACATAAGTAAGCAAATGAATATCTTATTACAAATGACAAAAAGGTGCTATGAAAAGTAAAAAGAGGATTGATCTATTTCAGACTGGAATCGCAAAGGGGGTCAAAGAAGGCTAATCTAAGAAGGTTACATGGATTGAGATAAGAAGCACAAGAAAGAATCAGCAAGGTAAATAGGTGGGACAGTTGCAGGAAGGAAGAGCTTGTGTTTCAATTTTCAGTTGAGAAAATCTGGTCTTTGTAGTTACAGATAACCAAATGAGTTTGAGCATTTACTTTCCAATTTAATAAACTATAAAGTTTGTGAGACTGAATTTTGATATTTGTTTTATGTTCAATGAAATATTATGTCAGTAAACAAAGTACTTGAAATGAAATAATTGAATAGGCAGGGGAACTGTCTGAAGTACTGTTAGGATGATGATTTTAAAATCGTGATGAAGGTAAATTTTAGCACTAATTTTTGCATGACCGTACAGTTTGGTGGCTTTCTATAATTCACAAAGCACTGTCCAGTAGAATAATTTAATTGAAGCCTCTCATAAAATCTCACAGTGATGATGTGATAAAATGAAAAGAGTCCTAAATTTTAAATCAGAAAACCCACAATATAGTTTACTACTACTTGTTGGCTGTACAATCTTTGGTAAACCACTTAGGCTCTGAGAATTAGCATCTCATCTAATGAAAAATGATGATAATAACACTAAAATTGCCTACCTTTGCACTGTCATTATGAAGACAAATGAAATCACTGTTGAGAAGGTGCTTAACAAATCTCAAAACATAATATAAATTTAAGGTATCTGAAGTTTTATTATTTTTAGTTTCATTTTAAAGTGGACAGATAACATTTCCCTCATTTTTCCAATGGGTAAACTAAAGCACAGGAAAGGTAAATAATTTTTGCAAAGAAGCATTGCTAGAAATGTGAATCAGATATCATCATCCAGTTCTTCCTCCTCTCTTCCCTTTTTTTTTTTAAATTATACTTTAAGTTCTGGGGTACAAGTGCAGAATGTGCAGGTTTGTTACATAGGTATACACGTGCCATGGTGGTTTGCTGCACCCATCAACCCGTCATCTACATTAGGTATTTCTCCTAATGCTATTCCTCCCCTAGCCCCCCCACCCCCCAACAGGCCCTGGTATGTGATGTTCCCCTCCCTGTGTCCATGTGTTCTTATTGTTCAACTCCCACTTATGAGTGAGGACCTGCGGTGTTTGGGGTTCTGTTCTTTGTTAGTTTGCTGAGAATGATGGTTTCCAGCTTCATCCATGTCCCTGCAAAAGACATGAACTCATCCTTTTATATGGCTGCATAGTATTCTATGGTATATATGTACCACATTTTCTTTATCCAGTCTATCACTGATGGGCATTTGGGTTGGTTCCAAGTCTTTGCTATTGAAAACAATGCCACAATAAACATATGTTTGCATGTGTCTTTATAGTAGAATGATTTATAATCCCTTGAGTATATACCCAGTAATGGGATTGCTGGGTCAAATGGTATTTCTGGATCTAAATCCTTGAGGAATGGCCACATTGTCTTCCACAATGGTTGAACTAATTTACACTCCCACCAAAAGTGTAAAAGCATTCCAATTTCTCCACATCCTCTCCAGCATCTGGTGCTTCCCTTTTTTTAATGTTTTCATTCATTCAACAAACATCAGACTATTAGGATGGCCATATAATTCATCATTAGCAATGGGAACTTTTGAAAATAAAAGTGAGCCCTACTAATGGGTACACTACGAAGAAGGGAGGTAAACAGCAGGACTCTTCTGGAAACCTAACACAACTGGAAACCTAATTCATATGGTCACGCTAAGTAATAGGAACTGGAAATCAAGGAATAAACAAAAGCAGCCTTTGCCCTAAGAGTCTGATTTAAAAAATAGGTAAAAACAGTCAAAGAAAGTAATGCAGTGTTGTAAAGGCTAAAATAGGTATGTGTAGGTAGTTATGGGAATTTGAAAGAAGGGCACTTAAACTAGTCTTGGGGGCTTAGAAAACACTTAAAAAAGGAAGTGATCTGTGCACTGAAACTTAAACACTGAAGTATCCTGGTAGATAAATAGTAAAAAGCATCTGAAGCAGCAGAAAGAGTCTTTAAAAAGTGTGTCGTATTCAGGGAATTGCAACTATTTGGGGAGGAGCATACAGGTTCATATGAGTAAGTAGAAGGAAAGGAGCTTGGAGAAGTCCAAAGAGGTTGAACCTGGGGTCTTGATGCTTTTACTAAAGGGATTATACTTAATTCCGGGGGCTACAGGAGGATTTTGAAGCAGGGAAGCAACATGATCAAAATCTATATTAAAAAGTTCCCACTTCCATCATTACAGCACACAAGGCCCTCACTCTGGTGAGCCGTCCTGCTATAATATGTCAATGTTTTTAATACATTCTAACCATCATCTTTTAATGAATCTCAGCCTTGTAAGAATATGAGAAAAATAAGCAAGACCAAACCAAATGACACACAAAATCCTATCAACTAAAACCATAAAAGTGGGCTGTAGCAAAATGAAAGCTAGCATGCCCAGAGGAGAAATAGTTCTTTCAGGTCTGAGATCAGAAAATTTGAGAATCTAAAATTAAGCAAGACTCTCAAAAGGGACCAAAGTGGTTCCAACTCAGAAGAGTCTTTTGGATCCAATCAAAAACCAAGTCTAATCTTCTCTGAAAGAAAACATCTCCATACTGACCCTGAAAATTCTCACTATTTAAGTCCAGCAAAAATATGAGACCACCATCAAGGAGATAGGATGAAACAGACTACTATGAGTGAGAAAGTGTAGAAACAACAACAGATGTAGACTTACAAGGACTTTAGATATTAAGATTATCAGACACATAATTTAAAATAGCCATGAGGAATATTTAAATAAATAATAAAGAAAATATTTAAAAATATCAAGAAATCCACTATCCAAGAAGGCGATTGTAAACAGACCTCTTTGACTCATTGATAGATGATGTAGGTAAAAATTTAGTAAAGGTATAGAAGATTTGAAAAATGTAAACAATTAATAAACTTACCTAATGAATATAATTATAAACTTGCATCCAATAATTACAGAACACACATTTTTCTCAGGCAAACAAAGAACATTGACAAAATATTCACCACATTCTAGATTAAAATAAATTTCAGAGAATAGTTACCATAAAAAGTTTTCTAGATATTATGTTATTAAATTAGAAATTAATAACACAAGAAAGAATTCTTTGGGAAATTTTAAAAAATTTTAAATACCCCGGCTCGAACAAATAAATATTTGTAAATAGGTGGGTTGGAATGTTAATTTAAAATACTGCATATCATATATTATATAATACCAAAGCACCTAAAATATATTGAAATAAATGTATACATGTATTGTAATTTAAATTGTTAATATAAAATAAAAGGCAGAAGTCAATGTTACATCCATCTGAAACATTTATGTTAAAACAGGTTAAAGCTCCAAAAGTAGAGTTAATAATAATACCAGAATAATAAAATTAAAACAAAAATAGTAAGAATAAAAGAAGAAAGAAAAAAAGAGAAAATGACAACACTAGGGATAAAGAGTTGCTTGAACTAGCACACCTCAATCAATGTAATCACATTAACACAACAGGGGAGAAAAATCATGATCATCTCAATAAATATAGGAGTAAAAAAGATATTATTCATTATCAACAATAACAACAACAAAAATGAAGAGACCTGATAAAAAATTTCTCAAAAGTTTTTCAAAATTAATTTTTTTAAATGTAAAATATTTAAGGAAGAAATTATAAAATTGTATTGAAAGACATTAAAGATCTAAATAAATGCAAAAATAGTCTATATTTATAAATAGAAAAATTCAGTATTATAAGGAATAAATCTTCCCAAATTAACTTATAGGTTCAAAGAAATTCCAATAATAACCCCAATAAGAATTTTCGCAAAAGTTTCGAAGTTCATCTAAAATGCACATGAAAGAATAAAACCTAAACAAAGACACTCCCGAAGAAAAATAAAATGGAAGAATTTGATCTAGTAGACCCATTTTAATAATGATTTAAATTGTTGCTTAATGTAATAATTTATTATAAAGAATTTTTAATGAATATAGTATTGATTTGGCACAGAGATAAACAAGATGACCATGAAACAGAATAGAGAACATAGAAACAGGCTCACATAGTATAGAAATATGATATAGGACAAAGTGATCATTGCAGATAAATAAGGGGAGAAGAAAGAAGTGTTATTTAACACATATTGCTATGAGAAATCTTTAGTTATTTGTAAAATAAGAATACAAAAGAATCAACACCAGACTCATTAAATACCTAAATATAAAAATATTACAGTTTTATATCTTTACGATCTTGGGATATGAAAATATTGCTTAAATAAGACAGAAAATGTGTCAACTATAAAGAAAGAATAATTTTGATCATATTAAAATGAATTAACTTAATCTACAAAGTGAGAGAAGACATCTATGATGAACAGTGGATAGTATCCAGAAGATATAAAGAACTCTTAAAAATCAATAAGAAAAAGATAATACAATATAGGTGTAAGCACACAGCAATAAACCATTATTTTGCAGAAGCAGGCACATGAATGCTGAATAAAGATATTTTTAAAACCTCAATAGTATTCCTCATTCTGAAAATATAAAGAAAGAACTCAATGATGTTTTTGTACTTCATAAGTCTGATAAAATTTTGTGTTGATGATGTGAACAATGCAAACTTAAACACTTCTAGTAGGTAGATGAATCAGCACAACTACTTTAGAAAACAATTTGACATGATCTTGTCAAGTTGAATAGGTGAAAACCATATGACTTAGTAATTTCAATCCTAAGGAAACTCTTGTGTACTGATACCAATAAAATTGTGCAAAAATAAATGTTGCTGCATTGTTTGCAGTAGCAAAAATTGGACAGAATCAAAGTATCTGTTAGCAAGAGCATGGATAAATGAATAAATATTATCCCAGAAATATTGCACAGAGTAGAAATGAACAATATATTACATGCAACAATGGGGATGACTTTTAAAAGCATTAATAAATGAGAAAAGCAAATTGCAGAAGGTGAAAGCACATAAATAGAATTAGGAAATGGTAAAAGGCACCCTCAAAGGTAATAGCATTATTCTAATTCTTAACTTGGAGGAGGGGCTTATGGTGTTGGTTTTATTATTATACTATATCATTTCCACACATATATTTTAGTTATTAAATATAACAGAGTAAAAACTATGGAAGTTTCTTTATAAAAAAATTCAATGTAGAAAAATTACTCTGGCTACTGTGAGAAGAATGAACTGGAGTAGAGGAAGTCTGGAAGCTGGGCATTAATTAGGAGATTAGTTTCATGCTGAAGATTATGGTGTTTTTAAAAAGATAAGCACTAGTTGTGAGTACGGAGAAGGAATAGATGGATTTCCTCAATGAGCGGGATCACCATATTATAGATTCATGTTTTGGCCTGAAAAATAAATGAGCCTCCCATGTATGCCTCATTTGTTCACTTACTAATTGAATCAAATATTTATAGGAAGTCAGAATTAATTTAGGCACATAGAGAAACTTGCTAAGAGGTCACCAATAAGATTTTGGAGAGAAATAAATGTACAAGCTATTTGGAAGAGAACTAAAAGCAGGGGCTGCTGGCTGACTCACTAATTGGTTGGCCAGTTCCTACTAATGGGTATTTACAATTACCTGGGCAAAGCACCCAAGTAGGCTGCTGGGGATTTTAAGAAGATCAGCATCAGTAGTGACTGTGTCATAGGAATACTGCAAGGGTAAAAGTGTGTGGCTATAAGATGTTTGCAGGAAGGGTGGCAGGAGGGATTTATTTGCTCAGAACACTGCCAAGCTGAAAATTGTTAGCACATTGGACCGGAAAACAATTCTACCTACCCAGCAGAAAGCACGGGTAACCTATAAATAGGAAGTTGCTTGTTGAAATTGTACATTAATAGTACAACATTTTGAAGCTGTTATTGGACTCTTTAAGGGTCAGTAAGTAAGTGAAAATGTGTGGACCCCGCTTTCCCACTTTACACATCAAAGGGGGCATTGTTTGATATAATTTTGACTTAATAGTTTGTCCACAGAGAATGGGCTGCTTTGTGTTTAGATTTTGCTACAAAAGCAATCTTTGGGAAACCTAGCATGATTAAGGGAATAGAAAGTGTCTTCCTTTATGTCAGAGAAAAAAAAAAGTTTATATTTTGGAAGTATCTTTATCCTGAACAACTTTTTTTCCTCACAACTTTCATAGATAAATTGGTATACTTCCAGTTCACCACCAGAAATAGTCTTTCTTGATAGGAGCATATGACTGTATAGAATGCTATACAACATGCTCTGACAGCAGCACAGATTTACTGATATTGGGTATTATGAGTGTAATTAGACCGACTACAAACATTCTTGGATATGAAATCCGAAAAGTCAGATTCCTTCGTAAGAGTCTGATCCCGCAGTGGACTGAAAACTTCATACATCAGTCCTGCTTACTGAATAGTATCAACTTTAGCACAAACTGATTTTGAGAATCAATGGGACTAGCAACACGTGTTAGGTGTTTCACAGAAGTGGAGGGGAGAACATTGCCAGGGAGACTTCATAGCAAAGGTGACTATTTAGCTTGTGATTGAAGGATGACAGCATTCTATGTGAGTCGGAACTAATATTCCATGCAGAAGAAATGGCATAAAGAAAACATTAGACAGGGTCAAAGAATGAGGAAAAATTTACTATGGCTATAGCTTAGAATTGAAGGATCAAAATGGTAGATCAAGACCTAAACACGGAAAGCTTTGAATGCCATGTATATTCTAGCTCTGTTTTGCCAGAGATGGAGGATATCGACCACTGTAATACTTCCTCAAAGCTCTTTCAAATCTATGCTGGAGATTTGAGATATAAACCAATCTCTGGGAATTTTATCATTGTGCTATCCCTTATATCAACTTCCTCCTTTTTAGTTCCATAGCCTCCAATCTAGTGCAGGCCCTTAACTCTAGCCTCTTAACTTTGCATTCAGTCTCCCTGCTTTCCAGTGGATCCTATCAATTGTATAAAGAGTACTACCCCAAACACCACCCTTTTGATTATGCTGCTCTTCTGTTTATCAATACATGACTCCCTACTGATGACTGGATATATCCCAACTATTAATAACTTCGTCCTGAGTTTTCCTACCTACATGTATTTACTTATGCCATTCCCTCCACCATGTGGAGGATAATCAACGTAATGACCCCACCTTTTTTCAAGAGGGAACTGGGAGGCTTTCTGATCTCCCCGACACAAACTTGCTCCCTCCCTATCAAAATTCTACTCATTAAACTCCACTCAAGGAAAATTCTTTCCATGAAACCTTCCCAGATCTTTCCAGCTATGTAAAATAATAATCAGCACTTACATAGCATGTTCTAGCTTGTATAACACTTTATAGCTTATGGATCACTTATATCATTGAAAGTATGGCAGAGAAATATTATTATAATATTATCACAGTTTTACAGATGAAGGAATGATTAGAGAGGTTCAATGACTTAGTATTAATCATGGATCTTCTTACTCCAGATCTCATGGTCTAAACTCTGTACATCATTCTTCTGCATCTGAATTCCTGAGAAATATTAACTACATACATTTTAATAGTTACTACCTCAATTACTTGTTTTTAATACAATGCATACATATAGTATTTAATAAACAAATGCGATGTTAATGTACCCAATTCAAATGATTCCAATCTAAAATAGTCACTGGCTTCTTCCCTACCACCATTGTATACATATGGCCTTCCCACCATAATGAGAATATTTTTTCTCTTCATGTGTTACACAAATACCTCAGTATTGCAACAAATATTATACTGTAATTCATTTGTTATTCTAATATTCTTCTCTGCTAGGTCCTAAAGTAGTCCAGTGATTGCAGTACATTTATTTTTGTATCTTCAATGCCTTACTAAGTGCTCACACGTAATATGTACTCAGGGGTTATTTATTGAAATGCTTACTAGAATAATGAACCATAACAGAAAATCTTTGAATAATGTAGGATATGGTCAGACATCCATGTGTTGGATTCTTCAACTTGAGTAAAGATAGGGGGAAGAAATCAGGAGGTGACATCTAGGTTCTAAAACCTTTCCTGTTTTGTTTTGTTTTTGTTTTTTCAAAGAACTTGAGAAAATTCAGCAGTGTATTTTCCTGTTTTTCTTTTATACCATGCCTATTTCTACAGAGGATCTGAGGCATTAGTACCATCGTAATACCTAATGTTATTACTGCCACTGTCACTAACACCACCACTATATTTATAAGTAATTCTAAAATGGGATAACAACACTTTATTTCAATAACTAAATTGATACATATAAAACTTTAACACACTAAAACCTTGTAAACATCTTACAATTGATTGCTGTCATGATTATTTATATTATTTTTATTATCACTATTAGAACAATGGTCAGAATGACTACTGTAGTTATAACTCCTACTAGGAGTTCTCATACATTAAGCATTTATTCCTCAGGTACTGTATGAGGTCTATCAAATCATTATTATTAACCTTAACAAAAATCCTCCAAGAGCTTCACTATCACTCCCATTTAATAGAGACAGAAACTAAGGACTAAGGATTTACTCATCAAGCTCTTCCCCATAACATTCCTCCTTTTATTGGTCCTCAGCATTTTCATTGAACATCACAGGTCAAATAGTGCAAGCACTCCCCGCTTCAACCCACACCACTCCCTCATCTTAAGACTAGCATGATAAAATTATCAAATAATACAGTTACCTCTCAGAAGAGAGTCAGCCTCTTATTCAAGTCAAAAGTCCTTAAAAATTTGAAGAATGAAACATCTAAAATTTCACATTACTCTCCCTGAAGCCAATTCATGTTCCTAGGACACTATTCATCACAGATGACTCTTTACCACAGACTACTTGTTACTGGCAACTGCACTAGAAACTGGAAACCGTAATTGGGCTAGATTACCAAATGGCTGCTCCATTTCTCCTGAACAAGCTGCTTCTGCATTGCTTATGACTAGTTCCCATCAAGACTGGGATAATTATGTTATTTCTCTACTCAAGGTTACTCTATATGTGTCACCTACAAATCAAATCAAGTCTGAGGTTTCTTCTGGGAGCATCTGCTTGTAACTTCCAGGTACTCTGAGAACACAATCTTATGATCCATGAAAGAGATTTCCTAACTAAAAGCTAGACCTCATTTCTATTGGAGGAAAATGATAAAAATATTGAAACTTCAGAGGGAAACAAAGTTGGCCTGCATTACCCTTATTCAAGATCCATGATAGACACTTTCCTAAAAATATCAGCATGTTGAAATTTTGAAGTCTGAGGTTACCTGAAATTTTGATGATTTTTTTGATTCATGAACCTTGTATCTTTCTCATGATGGGCCAGACTACACTTTAACATGTGAAAGAAAATCATGTTATGTGGAAACACTAGTCATTTAGATTATAAGAGAATAACCACAAGTGCAGTCTTCTAATCATATCAATATTTTCTCTTTTCTCTTAAATTTTAAATGTAAAATTTAGTGGGATCCTTAGGTCAGGGATAAACAATTAGGTGCCAAGCATTGAATGTATTTTTCTTTGTCTTTGTCACCATTGTCTTTATCATTTTTATCATAATAATTATGATAGTAACTGCTATTACTTATTGAGGGCCGACTATTTTGAGACTAGTTTGGGTGATTCAGATCTATTATCTTTTATTATGAAGACAATATAAGGCAGGCGTGTTGTCCCTGCATTAAATAATATGGTCCTCTTCCAACAGTACTAGGAGATCTTAAAAGAACATATGTATAACTTATCAGTGGTTTCCAAATTTACATGGGGTGGAGTAAGAAGCAGACCATTTTCTGTGAGGAGCCCTTATCTCTGGTACCCCTGGCAACAAGGTCCTGAGCACGATTCCTCTTTACTTCAAGACACAACACTCCTAACTCTTAAAAGCTGGGGTGGGAGGGAAGCCATGGGTAGCTTGCACAGGCAGTGGGAAGGTCTACGTATCTGGAATCCTCCCCCACATCATTGATTCATCTAGCAAATGTGCACATTGTGAAGCATGTGGGACTTAGGGAAGAAAGCTGGTGGAGCCAGTCACTGCCCATGACTCAGAGGTCTGAAGGTGGCAGAGCTTCTTGATATGTGAGGCTAAAATATATTTTGGCCTGAAACTCAGAGGGAAAAAAAGAAAGAAAAGATCCAGTCCTTATTAATTAAAATGAAAAAGGCACTGCTTATAAAATCAGCAACAAGGCTGAAGGTAGGGAAACACAAAGTCAGCTCTGCACTAGCAGGGAAGAGCTATGCAAGAGGAACATGTAAAGGAGCAGCAAGACCCAACTATGGCCCAAGGTTTTCTAAGCAGTGCTCTAGAAGCATTTTCTCCTCCACACTTGCTATATTTATATGCTCTTTTTGGAGGCCAAGTGGCTTATCAATTACACATTTTATTTATTTTATTTTATTTTATTTATTTTATTTTATTTTATTTTATTTTATTTTTGAGATGGAGTCTCACTCTGTCACCCAGGCTGGAGTGCAGAGGCACAATCTCAGCTCACTGCAACCTCTGCCTTCCAGGTTCAAGTGATTCTCCTGCCCCAGCCTCCCTAGTAGCTGGAATTACAGGTGCCCACCACCACGCCCACTAATTTTCGTATTTTTAGTAGAGACAGGATTTTGCCATGTTGGCCAGGCTGGTCTTGAAGTCCTGACCTCAGCCTCCCAAAGTGCTGGGAGGTCATCTGCCTCAGGTCATCTGCCTGCCTCAGCCTCCCAAAGTGCTGGGATTACAGGCATAAGCCACCACGCCTGGCCCAATTATACATTCAAAATATCTGAACACAGTATATTAGCAACCTAACATTGGCAATGTCAGAAACATTCACTTTAAACACAAGGCTATGCACAATCACTTATGCAACATTCTCAGTTGTTATTTATATATTTTGTATCCTATATCATTTGCTGTTAGTAAATTGAATGTAAGGTTTCTTGAACCCACAAAATACAGAAAAATCTCTAATTTCCAATTCCATTTCTGAACTCCTACAGAATTTACAACATATACTACAAAAATTAAATTAGTACCTAATTGTAAAATCCCATATTATTCTGTTATTGTAAATGAACAAATTTTGTAGCATTCTCCCCCAGAGTACTACAGCAGAAATTTCAGCAAAGGCTTGTACCCAAAAGTAGAAACACAGGCTGTGGAGAAAGACAAACCTGAGTTTGAATCTTGCCTCTCACCAGATGTTAGCTATGTAACTGTATTAGGCCATTCTTCCATTGCCATAAATACCTGAGACTGGATAATTTATAAAGAAAAGAAGTTTAATTGGCTTAAAGTTCTTCAGGCTGCAAAAGCCAGCATTTGCTCGCCTTCTGGGGAGGCCTCAGGGAGCTTTTACTCATGGCAGAATGTGAAACAGGAGCAGGCACTTCACATGGTGAAAATAGTAGCAAGAGAAAGAGGTGGGAGGAGGTGCTACACACTCAAACAACCAGATCTCATGAGAACTCACTCACTATCGCAAGGGCAGCACCAAGACATGAGAATGCAACACCCTGACCCAACCACCTCCCACAGGCCCCACTTCCAACATAGGGGATTACAATTCAACATGAGTTTTGTCAGGGACATATATGATCCAAACTGTATCAATGACAATGGTAAATTACTAGACCTCCCAAAAGTTCAAATGTCTCTTCTGAAAAATGACTATATATATATATAGAGAGAGAGGAGGTTATTGTGAATATTAATTAGCATAACACCTGTAAAACAGTTAACACAGCACCAGGCACAGATTAGGAGCCCAATATTCCTTCTTTCTCTCTATCCTTCTCCTTTAAAATCAATTATTCAACATTGCCAAGGAACTATTCTCTGGTTATTCCAAGCTCTACATTTGTTGAGCACCTACTATATGTCAAGCACTATATTGCATGCTGGCAATGCAAAAATCAAAAGGTTTACAATCTCTCCCCTTGAGAGATTTGATGTTTGTGTAAATTGATTGTATGTTCCTTAATCAAATAGCTATATTCCAAATTATCCTAGAATATTTCTTGTTCTTTATATACCAATTTTGACTCTACCATGCACTTTTATTATAAGAACTACATAAAGTTTCCTGAATTTGATGCATTTTTGCTTATCTTCACATCTTTGCACATGTTACATCTTCTGCTTAGAAATGACCTCCACCTGGATATACTTCAAGTCTTTCTCAGAAGCTTTCTTGAAACTTGCATGAATTTTGAAGAGCCTCTCTACTTTCATGACAATCTATGTGAGTTTCTGTCTCAGAAGTCACTTGGTGGGTTGGAGAGAAAGATGTCAGTTTTATGTTTAACTTCTTTATAAAACAGAAACCAACCTGAGGGCAAGGATTTTTAAATTATTCATCTTTGTGTTTCTATGCTTAGCAAAGTGTTCAATGAATAGTTGGTGATCAATAATTGTTAAATGCATAATTGAGTGAAATGATGAATAGTCTGGCTGTGACCGAGATTGAACAAGAGAACAGATGACCAGTATTCTCCAGCACACTAAGCAGGTTTTGTCAGTTCATTTGTCTAGAACAGCCCCCATAGCTTTCTGCACAAGGCCAGGTCTCTCTGACAAGAACATGTGGTTTCCAAATTACATATTGCACAGCATGAATCCTTCCTTTCCTGCAACTGCTTGTTAATTATAGTGCCACCTTTGCTCTGTCTTTGTCTCAATCTCCTAATCTCTGAGATATAATAGCTGATTTACTTAGGATTTTCTGAGCTTTATAAGCAAATTCTGCAACCCCTTCCCACATACACCTTTTTGTAAAAGCAATAAAGAAAACAAGAAGTGTCTGTTCAGAGTTCAAAGGTAAAAGGAAATATAAGATCAATACAAAATTATTTGAGACTGAAAAAATACTCCCCTTTGTTCCTTTTTTTGTTGTTTTTATTCACATGTAATTGTAAAAACCAACCTGCTTTAGAGAGTAGCTGTGGAAATGCTGGGGAGCTGTCACTGGAGACTAGCAGCATCTCCAAGCTCTTGAAGCTGACAGCTCCTAGAAGCCAACTGAGAGATTCAACTGCAGAGTTCATTTGATCACACCGGCAGAAGTGCCTAGGAAAAGTTTCTGCTCTTCATGTGAAAACTTCGAAGAGTTCAAGTTCTTCCTTAGGTTATAATATTTAGCAAGTATTCTAACAATCCCTCCGTCATTCTCTATTTTTTCAGGAGAGATACTTGGCCCATCTTATTCATTTGTGTCCCCAGTACCTAAGAGAACTTGACAAACTAGGTGCTCACATACACACTCAAAAGCTCAGGCAAGGGGATATGACTGAGAAAGGGAAGAAGGAAAAGGCAGACGAACGGAGAGAGGGAGAGAAAGTTACAGAGATAGCTGTGAAGGGGGAGAAAAGGAAAAGCGGAGGAAAAGAGGGAGGAAAGAAGAACAAGAGAAAGGGAAAATGGAGAATAAGTTCCTCTACTTTTTTCTCATAATTTTTACAAGAGACAGCATCTTAAAATAAATATAAAACACCTCCAAAATATTCATAGTTACTGTGAGGGCAAAGCCCCTCTCCAGGCAGTTGTTGACTCTTAGAGCCACCGAGGTACAATAGAGACACATTCCAGATATATCATGTTTGCTTTACCTGCCCCTTGCCTTGGTCTACCTAAGAAGGATTTCAGGCTCAAGTAATGAGTGATATTCTTCAACCCTTTCCCTTACTGACCCATCAAGAAATCCTTAACGCCACCCAAGCCCATCATCTATTCAGCCTCAGCAGATCCAGTGGTTTCCTAATAGCCTCTAGGGTAGGGGAAAGACTGCAGGAGCCTATGTCTGAGTAAATAACTCAGAAGGGGCAACAGAATCTTGTAGAAACCATTTGGGACATTTCTCCACCCCTGTTTTGATACTGAGGTTAGGTTTGGGGTAGCTCTTTTTTGCTACTATGACTACTCCTTTGATCTAATATTCAATCCAACTCTCTTTTGCTTTAGAATTTGCTGTGCTCTTAACTGCAAGTCCTTCATTTTCTTAACATTTTTAAACATCATGAGAATTTAAATGTCATTTGTTATGTGACAAAAACAGTAACTCTTGATTGTAGGAACTTAACAATAAAAAATTTAAAAATAAATGCATGATCTTATCTATTAAATAGAGCCACTGACAGTATGTTAGTCTTTAATGTGCATTGACACATATATTTATTGTCTTAAGAATAAGATGATACTGTACATAGTTTCTAATCTGCTTTTTCTATCTGAATAATACATTATAACAGTTTTCTTTCATTAAAAATTCACCTCAATGTTATTCTGATGGCATAACTCTTTATGTTCCAGCAATTCCTTGTAAGGAAGAAGGGAGTGAAGAAAGCTCTGGACCTCTAGCAGTCAGCCTCACTGTTCCCTTCAGCCTGCACTCACTGTTCCTGTTTTTCCTAGCATAGCATAGCAGCCAGTCAGAATTATCACCTGAGCATTTGTTTGGTTTGTCTGTTTGTTTCAGGAAATATGACGCCAATTCTATGAACTTGGTCTGGGTGATTCTTAAATGCATTTCTCTCTCTCTCTCTCTCTCTCTCTCACACACACACACACACACACAAAAAAAAAAACAAAAAAAAACAAACAAAAAAAACATGTTTTGTTTCTACTGTGAGCCATCCCCACAGAGGATCAGTGTAGAAAAATTGCTGTTTGAATGGTAAACAAGGCTACCAAAAGTAATAGCAGGGAGTACACTGCAAATAATTCACTAGATTATGTGTGCTCCTTATGGAGCAGAGACTCTATCTTTTCCATTTTTATTTCTCTCAGGCTTAGACCAGTAATTAGCCCACAAAACAAATCTAATCCATTAAGAAATGTTTATCTAATGAATGAATGAATAACTGAGAGAATGGACATAAACCATAATTAAGAAGACTGATCATAAGATAATAAAATTTTCTGACCCTATCACATTATTTTGGGAAAAATGAACTGTGCTATAGAGAAAATGATTTAAGATTTAGACAAAAAAATTCATCTTAAAACACACAATAGCAATACGATGTTACTAATCCTCTGTTTTCTGTCAAATTGTCACAACAATAAAGTGTCCTTATAGAGAAGCTGCAGTGATCAAATGAGATGACAGTGTAGTGAACCAGGGAAACATGGGACTTCAAAGTGTCCTAGGATCTCAGCACCAAGACGATATTACAATAGGCCATACTTCACTACCACTCCCCTGCCCAATACATACACATAAAAAGACAACAATAACAATACAACAAAATAAATATCTTCACTGAAAAGAAAGTTTCAAAATGGGTGGCAAGGAACTGCTATTTCAGGTAACATGAAATTGTAGAAAAAATGATGGACTTAGGAGACAGACCTAGGCACAAATTTCGGTTCTGCCACTTCTTAGCTGTATGATTTTGGACAAGTTGTTTAACTTCTCTGGCATAGTTTTTTCTTTGGTAAAATTTTTATAACAACTGATGCTTCCTGGGACTATTATGAGAACTAAATGAAAGGATGAGAAGTCCCTAACACAATATATATTCAATAAATGTCATTTCACTCGCTTTTCCTCACTACCACACCCCAGGCTTTGCCTGAACCAGTGAGAGGAAGATGTTATTTATACTAAACAGTTTTGCCTAAGGCCTTGCCCACCATCAGACCTGAATACCAAACTGCCAAATGGAAGTTTGCTGTGTTGAAATACTTATACCAGACTTCAAACATAGAACTCGGAGGTTATTCTATCAAAAGTTTAGCACTTGTCAACAAGAACAGCAGAGACTCCAGAAATCCTTTCAGTCTTGCTTTTTTTTTCCAAGACAGAAGCAGACAAATCCTCATTGATGATTCTACCGAGGTAGCTCCAACCCTCCAAAATAATATTTTTAAAATCACAGGTTATTTTATCATGTTTGAAGAAAAAAAATTACTGGAAATAAGAATCTTTATTGACTCTTTTAGTTTTAAGGTCAGTTGACCTAGAAAAAGAAGAGTGCTCCCTTTGAGAGTAGAGTGAAACTCTGACTGAAAAGGAAGAGGCACACTGGAACATGTAAATTTGATCCCATTTTACAAATGGAGCTAAAAGGAGCATTTACCATAGTAAGCTGACAGCCTTTAGTAAAGTCAGGTTTAAGTTTGAAGAGTTCCAACTTCCACTAAGTGAATCATGACTAGCAGTGGAGACAGATGATTCAAGCAAATTTCAGACCATTCTTCTAATACGCTTAAGCCATCCCTGAAGGTAAATGTTAAAACTATTTAATAACTGAAACTTCAGAATTTGCGGCTTGGGCTTTGCCCTTAGACTTTTTGGTTGCTACTGGAAATAGGATTATATTTTAAAGTTTCTTCTATCAGAAAAAGCAACACTCTGAAATTTTTACATCCTTTAGTTTTACTGCAAGCAAGCTCCTGTCTTTGGGTAATAAGGGTCTTTCCTATTCACAATAAAAGGACACATTAAATGTAAACCTTCTTCATAAGTCAGTAGCTATAAATGACTTTGAGCAATTCCATAGCTTTTCATTCTTGTGTAAACTCCTCAGCATCAAATAGGACTCTGCTCCTGAGATGAAAAGAAGAAAGACTGGCTACCAAGAATAATTCAAATAAAATGATGTTTATGATCCATGTATATTAATGCAGCCATTTAGAGAAAGTCAGGGCTATTTATAATCACTCTGGACTTTCTCCAATCAATTATTTCCCTGTCTGAAACTCTTTGGTTGCTCTTATTTTTAGAACAAAGTTCAGACTTTTCAGCATATTATACAAAGCTTTTGTTGATCTGGTCCTTTCCTACCTTTCTCAACAACATCTGAAACTCTCACTTCTTTTCTTGGACATTTCATTTCAGCCACACTTAACTACCAGCCATTACTATGACTTCTCTGTGCTTTTTTCTAACCTGTTTCCTCTTTCTGTGATATGCCTCCTCTTCTCACCCACCCCCTGCCTCCTGCAACACAGGTTTCTGGGGCCTAAATATATCCTACTCATTCATTAAGAATCAACTCGTGCACCACTTACTCCAAGAAACATTTCTTGACTGCCTCCTCTTCCCCTCTCCCTGGATGATAGGAATCTGTCCTGTGGTCTCCCACAACATTGTTTATTTTTATCATAGCATTTCTCACCGTGTATTATGACTATTTTAAAAAAAAAAGTTCCTTGAAGGTAGGCTCTGCATCTCATTCTTCATTATATATTGATACAGAGCCTGTCACACGGTAGTTGCTCAATACACTGTCATTGTTATTGATGAATGCTGACTATGGGCCAGGCTAGTTTCCTAGAAACATACAAGTTCAGGGCCATCCTTATGATGCAGGGACTGAAAAAATCACACACACTGGCCTGCTCTCGTTGTTGGGTTCTTAGTAAAATTTGGACTGGGTGAAATAACAAACGCAGCTGTAACAAGAAAATCATCATAATAATAATAATAAGCAAGTAATCACGGGCAACTTGCTGCCTCACTGCAATAACTGGAGCAGGATAATGGGGAGACCAGAATTATTGGCACGTTTAGCCATATTCTTTAAAGAAAAAAAACATACATACATACATACATACATACCAAAAATGCTCTGTACAGCTGCTCTATTTGCACTCGAGGCATCTGCAGCTTAGGCATTAAAACATATGTGAAGAGTATGTCAGGCGATTTGGGCTGAGAAATCTGGATTTGAGATCTAACTTTGTTTCTAACCATCTGTATTGTCCTCAATCAGCTCCTTCATCTCCCTGATTCTCAGTCTCTTCCTCTTACATTATCTTTGATCTCCTTTTTAGTTCAAAAGTCTCATTCATTTTGACATTCTGAGTTGGTAGAGCCCCTGACACACATAAAGTATTCAAAAATACATAACAAATAGTAAAATTAAGTTTAGCCTAAACCATCTACTTATTTATTTTAAGTTCATGCTAAAGATTTCTTCATTTATAGTGGACTGTAACTTAACCGGATGTGTAAACAGACTATAACCTACTTTTTTATCAACCACTTTCAGCCAGTTACAGGCGGACAACTATTCAAACTGTGTTCAAATAAGGCAAATGCCAAGCTGTAAACAATCCAGCTGTTTCTGTACCTTACTTTCATTTTCTGTATGTCACCTTCATTTTTCTGTCCATAAATCTCTGACCATACAGCTACCCAGAGTCTCCCTGAACCTATTCTGGTTCGAGGGACTGTTAGATTTATGAATTGTTCTTTGCTCAATTAAACTTTGTTAAATTTAATTTATCCAAAGTTATCCTTCTGACTAAATGAATGAATAAATGTCACTCTCCTTCCCTGTCTGCTTTTGGGGTTTTGCAGAATAAGCCACAAACCATGATAACAAACTTGAAGGAGGCTGTGTCCTACAAGCATTAAGAGCTTCAGCAGCTCCCACTTTCCTCTCAATCTGCTTAAACAAGCCTTTTAACGAAGTAGCACTGGAGCACAAAGTGGGAAATACCGGACATCCTCAAGGCCAACAAGGAAATGGAGAGGCAATAGATGAAGACTACAGGGGCAATCCAGAAGTTCCTCAGAAAAGCACAATAATTCAACCCGCTGGAGGAGAGGATGCCAACAGGGGCCTCTGCAAAGAGCAAGTGATCCTTTGAAGAAAACAAAGCTTCAGTTTTCTTAAGAAGTTCTTCAGAGAAAAGCAAAACAATAACAACAAACTTTCCTTTAGCTCTTCCCAGGCAGCGGGAATTTCAGACAGAAGATCAGCATATTTGCCCTCAAAAGCCACAACTTGTGTGTGCCCATGTGACCAGGTCCACTGGGCATCTGTTGGCAGGAAGTCCAATGCTGCCTTTCTGATAAAGGCTTGAGGGACAGCCCTTCTATATTCCTTACCCACCCTTCTTTGGGGCAAATACTGATGCCCATTACCACTCTTGGCTTTTAACCTAAAAGCCCAGTGCCTACTGTGGTCTTAATTTATTGCCCAGTAGATGCTTTAAAAGGAACGTGAAAAATATACAGGCATGCATAGAAAGCTAAAGCATTTAGAACTTCGAGCATCTTCCTTGTAATAAATACCTAATACATACGTGTTAAATAGATTATTTGAACTATAAATATACAAGTATAATTATTATTATTTAATACTTGTATATATATTTTCTTTCCATTCAGCTATGCATTTCTCTCATTATTTTGTTTAGGACCTTAACTATGAAGATAGTAACAAATACAAAAAACAAAGCACCTATATTTCTAGGCACTATACTAAGCCTTCATACACATTATTTCACTTAATTCCCTCAAGGACTCTGTCATCTTCTTCATTTTACAGATGAGGAAAGTAAAGCTGAGAGAAGTTAAGTAACCTCCTCCCACCAAGATCACATACTAAGAAAGTGGTATGTGAAGGATGTGAAGTCCGCCTCTAACGTCTATGCTCTTAGCCACAACACCATACTGCCAAATTCTTCTTCATACATTCTTCACACAAAAATGTGTACCATAACATTTAACAATAAATAGTTTATTCCTTAATTAAAGGATAAATGAGAAACAGTAAAAAGCCAAGGACAAAATGTAGAACTTGGTAGTTTACCATGGTCTGAGAAAACCAATGAGACATGGTTTCGGAGGAAACGTGTTGGTGTTTCTGAATAAGTTAGGGTGCACGTATAAATTTCCCTTTCTTCCATTTGCTAATCTGGACAATGCAGATTAAGTTTTTTTTCTTACAGAATATGAGTGAAACAAATGTATAGTCACAGAAGTATGTATATGTATGTGTGTGTGTAAAAATCAAAGTTTGAAATATATCTTCTGAACCTTCAGAGATTCATTTGGCCGAGAAATAGCCACAGTCCTCCCTAAAATTCTAATGCCTAGTATTTATATGCTACTTACACAGATTAAGAAGTATTGAAAAGTAGTAGAACTATGACATTGAAGTTAAGGAGACTAGGATTCAAATTCTGATTCTGCTACCTACCAGCTGTGCCTCCTTGGCCAAGTTATTCAACTACTAGTGGTCTGGGTTTCCATTTCTGTGAGTTGTGGAGAGCAAAATCTACCTTGCAGGATTATTATGATGTTTGGAGATACTTTTTGTAAAATTCTACTGTCATTTTAGGTACAAAACAGACACACAAAAATGATGGTTTTTATTATGCCAGGCAGATGAAACATCATTTTCCTATTCTGGAATGCACACCTAACACAATTCTACTCATTATGTAAGTCTTAATTCAAATGTCATATTTATTTATTCTGTTAACATTTCTTAAGAAACTAATATAATGCTCTTTGCTATTATAAGGTACTTGGAGAAAAAAATTAAAAACTTAAGATCTCTGATCTCAAGGGATGCACACTTTTTTTTTTTTTTTTTTTTTTTTAGAGGGCATTTTGCTCTTGTCACCCAGGCTGGAGTGCAGTGGCATGATTTCGGCACACCACAACCTCCCCCTCCAGGGTTCAAGCAATTCTCCTGCTTCAGCCTCCTGAGTAGCTGGGATTACAGGTGCCCGCCACCACACCTGCTAATTTTCTTTTTTTCTTCTTTTTTTTTGCATTTTAATAGAGACGGGGCTTTGCCACATTGGCCAGGCTGGTCTTGAACTCCTGACCTCAGATGATCTGCCCATCTCGGCCTCCCAAAGTGCTGGGATTACAGGTGTGAGCCACTGTTCCCGGCTCGGATGCCCTCTTTAATAGACAGGTTAACAGACCATTATGTGACGTGTGGTAAGTGTCCAAAGAAAGCGATGTCCAGTGGGCTTTGCAGGCCAGAGGACAGGCTACAAGGAGAGTCAGATAAAGCCACCTCGAGAAGTTTACAAGGAGTTTCCCTTACAAAGATTATAGCAATGATTATGAAAAGTTTCCCAACACCCCCAGGCTGTGATCACTCTTTTCTGTGAACCCACCACATGATTTATATCTCCATCACAGCATTGTTTATATTGAACTGAATGTTTAATTACCTAGCTCTGCTGCTAGACAGTGAACAACTTGAAAGCCGTGGTCATGACTTTGATTAAGATGACTTTTCAGCATCCCCCATAGGTTCTAACCTACAGAAGCAGTTTGATAAATGCCTGAAAGAACTGAATTGAATGGTCATGGACCTCTGAAAAGGCAGGTGGTTAAGTAGCAGGACAAACTATAACCCAAAACTGCAGCTGCTTGGGATCTAAGGGAGACAAGAGTGGGAGAAAGATTACTTTATTTGTTCTTGTCTGGGGAAGTTCAGATTCAGAGCAAAGCAATGCCAAAGGCAAAAGTGCCAGGCACTACTCTATCTAGACACCTCAGCTCATTTTGTTTTGTGGTCTGTAATTGAACTCTGGTTTAGCACTGATGTCTATGGCCTGAGATGGCTCTTAGAGTGGAGCTTTTGGTTTACAGTGCAATGCAGTCTCTTCAAAACATGACACCCTGGCCAAGTAAGAGGTAAAATCTGATTCTTACAAGATTTTCTAGCAGAACTCTTAAGTTTTTGTGAGGCTTAGAAAAAGTTAAACATTTACAACAGGCCAATATGAAGCTCATTTAGCCTCTGCTAATGACTTCAGTGGCTTTCTTAACTATGTTACTTTCTGTCTGGTTTCTCTACCTTATGTTTGCCTTAGAGAGCTGGAATGAAAACATGTTTGCTTGGTTGGCTGATTTCATCTTTGATTTAGCAGCTCCAACCTCTACTTTCATTTTGATCCAATATTAGATGTGTTGTTCAATTCATTGTCTTGAAATCTTGCCAGATTGCAAATAAGCAATTTCAACAAGAGTAATAAAAATGGACAGAACATAAGGAAGAACATCAATTGTAATCCTTGCTTAACCTCCTGCATGGTCCAAATGTGTCCTTGGCACCAAATGGAAGGTGAAGAGGAAATATAAATAGATAATTTAACTTTCATTAAAATTCAGTAATAATACCACAGACAAGATGGGAAAGAGAAATGATATCAGCATTTAGTGTGTGTTTACTATGTGCCAAGCACTGTCCTATGTTATCTCATTTACATCCCATGGCAACCTAACAAAATAGGTGACAGTCCCATTTTTGCAAGGGAAGAAGTTCAGACCCAAAGAAGTTAAGAAGAATAATCATTTAAGATTAAAAGCAACAAAATGATGGAGCTATAATGTGAACTTCTTTGTCTGTCTGGCTTTAACGTACATACTTTATCCATTATAAGGTTAAATGAGTGTAATTTTTTGAAATTGCTCAACTAGCCATACTTTTTGTTTCATTATAAATTTAATAATAGAACCATAGTATGAAGTAGAAGGAACAGAGGAAGTCAAATATTCCAGAGACTCTATAACTCATCATGGGACTTAACACAGAAGTTCTGTATTATCTTCAGAAATTATTAGTTTGATTTCATATTTGTGTATGTGTGTTCAGCAAATTAGAGTGTTGGTCAACATGCCGTTGACACTGCATTAATAGAATTCCAGTGTAACAATTCATATCTTCATTAGCTTGTTGGCTATCATCACCAGCATATTTACATTGAAACGCTGAATATAATTCAAGAACCTCTATTGGCACTTCTGGGATACCCAACCTGAGGACCACTGATAAAATCTGAGAGCACTCAGTGTAATTTCACATCACGTCTGCATGAAAATACTCAGCTTAGGTCTTTAGCCCTCTTTAACTTTTAAATTTAGTTATTTTATCAAGTATGTTATGAGTTCCTTCTCATTTATTTAAGTTTCCTCATTCAATAAACCAATATTATAATAATAGGATCCCAGACTCTAGCATTTGGAAAGAGTTGCTTATTTTTGACATTTTGGTCTAATATAATCTGAGTGTTATTTTTTGAAATTGTTCAACTAGCCATACTTTTTATTTTATTGGATGTTTTATACTGAACATATTTTTCATGATCTGAAATGGCAATACAACTGCAGCATATTGCAGATATCTGTGTTTTTTTTTGTTTTGTTTTGTTTTTTTGCCTAAAAGTGACCTTTTGATTATTTTCTTTTTGTAAAACCAAAGAATCACTAAGGCTTCTACAAATAAAGCATAAACAAATAATAGCTGTTGCCATCTTATAACATTGACAGCTTTAATACTTATTATAAAGGTTTGCTTGACCTCAAGCCTTGTAAATTGTATGAAGGAACATTAGACCATTTACTTCCAGGGCATTGGTGAGGTCATAAGGCTAATTACTAAGACTAAAACCCAATGCTCCTCAACTTCTCAGTTTACATCTGCCTGCTACTTGGTACTACCTCTGGAGTCCTAATTTCAAACATTATTAGTGGCTCTTCCCAAATGAGCAAAGAAAATCACACATGGGCCCTGGGTTGCTCAATGGCAATGCTCCCTCCCAGGGTCAGATCTGCTTTCTCAGTTCCCTTTCTTCTTGATATATCCAATTCCTTCCTATGCTCAGTGTGCCTCCCACTCTCAGGCTGCTCAGCACACCTGTCTGAATAGGCCTCCTCATCCCTCCAGACTGACAATAGAATTTCCTCATCATCCCCATTCTATTAATTTCCTGAAGATAATAAGCTTATGAACTATTTCAATTCTAAAATTTTTACTTCTGCTCTTTGCCACATCTATGGCAAGAATGAAGACTATTCTCGGCAATCAGACTGTCGGCACTCCAGAAAATGTCAACATTACTCTGAAGGGACACACAGTTATTGTGAAGGGCCCCAGAGGAACCCTGTGAAGGGACTTCTGTCATATCAACGTAGAACTCAGCCTCCTTGGAAAGAAAAAGAGGCTCCAGTTGACAAATGGAGAAACAGAAAAGACCTGGCTACTGTCTGTACTCTTTGTAGTTACGCACAGAACATGATCAAGGGTGTTACAGTGGGCTTCCATTACAAGACGAGGTCTACGCATGCTCACTTCCCTATCAATGTCGTTATCCAGGAGAATGGGTCTCTTGTTGACATCTGAAATTTCTTGGATGAAAAATAAATCCTCAGGGTTCGGATAAGACCAAATGTTGCTTGTTTGGTATCTCAAGCCCAGAACGATGAATTAATCTTTGAAGGAAACAACATTGAGCTTATTTCAAATTCAGCTGCTTTGATTCAGCAAGCCACAACAGTTAAAAACAAAGATATCAGAAAACCTTTGGATGCTATCTATGTGTCTGAAAAAGGAACAGTTTTGCAGCATGATGAATAAGGTCTAAGAGTTGTCCAGCTACAGAAAGAAGATGCTGGATGATTCCTAAGACCTATTTATGATATATAAACAATGCAATAAAAGACCTATTGATGGCCAGGCATGGTAGCTCACACCTGGAATCCAAGCACTTTGGGAGGCCAAGGTAGGTGGATCATGAGGTCAGGAGTTCAAGACCAGCCTGACCAACATGGTGAAACCCCGTCTCTACTAAAAATGCAAAAAATAGCCAAGCGTGGTGGTGCACGCCTGTAATCCCAGCTACTCAGGAGGCTGAGGCAGGACAATTGCTTGAACCCGGGAGGCGGAGGTTGCAGTAAGCTGCGATCAGGCTACTGCACTCCAGCCCGGGTGACTGAGCAAGACTCCATCTCAAAAAAAAAAAAAAAAAGATGTCTTATTGGAATGAAGTAATTTTTTAAGTAGACCAAGAAAAGAAAATGGGGAGAGTGGGAAAATAATAACTCTTGTATGTAGAAAATAATGAGGGTTCTGTGGGTGCCTGAGCACTGTGTGGCTAACACAGGATAAGTCAAAGGCGTCTCCCTCATCCTTTGCCATTGTTTCAAGACACACAAATTCTCTTGAATTTGGAACCTGCAGTGCTAAAGAAACACATAGCTCTCATTTATAGAAAATTCATACTGCAGCACATTCTTGATTATCTGTACCCCTGCAGAGTTGCATTAAGAAAGTTAACATCTTGGCATGGAAAATTTACCAAAGAGTTTCAAAACCATGACCTTACCCTACAGGCATTCCTACTTTCAAAATTGGATAAAGAGGAAGCAGTCAGGGATAAGAGAGAGGGAACTGGTTATGGAGGGAGACAGGCTATGTTCACACCCTTCATATTCCAACTACTAGCTATGTGCTCTTGGGCAAACTATTGAACGTCTCTGAAACTCAAATTATTATCAGTAAAATGGGGGTTATAATAGGTACCTTTTCTAAGGGTTAAATAAAATATATCAAGTAACTATCAATATCTGATACATAATGGGGCCTAACATAAGGTTAGTTATTTTTACCCAAAGCCTGAGGCGCAGATTGTAGCTCACTTGTCCTGAGAGTTTGGGAAAGGTTCTCATCAAACACAAGGATAAGCTATTAAGTGACCATCCATAATTATCTTTATTTATTTGCTTATTTATTTATTTATTTATTTATTTATTTATTTATTTTTTGAGACAGAGTCTCACTCTGTCACCCAGGCCGGAGTGCAGTGGCATGATCTCAGCTCACTGCAAGCTCCACCTCCCGGGTTCACGCCATTCTCCTGCCTCAGCCTCCCAAGTAGCTGGGACTACAGGCGCCCACCATCATGCCCGGCTAATTTTTTGTATTTTTAGTAGAGATGGGGTTTCACTGTGTTAGCCAGGATGGTCTTGATCTCCTGACCTCGTGATCCGCACGCCTCAGCCTCCCAAAGTGCTGGGATTACAGGCGTGAGCCACCACGCCCGGCCCATAATTATCTTTAATAATGTTTTTGCATAGAGCGGCGAGCACCACAGGTGAATATTTCCCATGCTTGATTTTATTAATTGCACACACTCCAGTAGAACATATTTCCAGTGGGGCATCTCCACAACTGGATGGACATAGGAAACCTGGTTCACAACATTCAGGCTAACTCAGTGAAAAGAACTACACAATAATTTGTCACATTTCTTCCACAGTGATGATGGTGTGAGATATCTTCCCGAAAACTTCCGAGAAGGGGGTCAGCTCTGAAATATCTAAAGCTTTGTTTTGGATTTTTCTGTTTGTCTGTTTTTAGTTTTCCATAAAAAGCAAAGCTGTGGGCTCTTAAAAATTTTCAAGGTGGGGGTGCGGCTGTATTCTCTAGCACTGGTTTGCAGTGGTTAATAAGTAACTATGTGGCTTCAAGTAATCCATGCACACAGTAGATGGAAGAAAATAATCCCTTTCCCGTAAAAAACAGGTTATTTAAATTCAAATGAATCAATATGGAGTACTTGACACCACAGGGTTTGACCACCTCCGTGGCTATAAATGAAAAGAAGGACTTTTCAAAGAATTTGAATCAAGTGCAAAATAAAAGATGCCAGTTGTTTATAGAAGCTGGCAATTAAGAAAATGTATGAGGGTAAACAGCAGAAAGTAACTTCTTGACAACTTCTTTGGACCTTAATTCTTTGGCATTTACTTGATATCTTTGTCAGAGCCAGGCAGGGGGCCAGCATAACTTCTGCAGACTTCTCATCACCCAGAAGACAGGCGCAGCATGAATTGCTTGGATGTTTCAATCTGACAGAAACAACCAGAATCCAAAGCTTCATAATGTAAAAAGAAAAAAAAAAGAACTCTATTCTAGAAACCAATGGCCTGGAAGGTCAACTTTGGTTCAAAAAATAACAACCTCAGAGCACGAGATTTTACACTTAAAAAAAAAAGGGAAAAAAACAAATATTAATATAAAGTTTTAGTCAGTTCCTGCTGAGTAATATATACTGAGGGTTTCATTTCATTAGAATCATCAAACCTTTACTGCATGCACATATGATAAGTGCTGTGCTGGACCCTGAAATGCAAAGTGTTATCCAGCGGATGTCTAATGATCGGACATCCTCTCTTCACACATTAGTAGTACAAGTTATAACCCAGGCATATTATCTGTCATTGAAGGGCTTAAAGTGTATGTCTTTATATGTGACTTGCGTGTGTAGGTATTGACAGTAAGACAGGTAAATGTGAAACAAACATAATATAAATTTATAAATGCTAGAGGCATTTATAACATATATAATACATAATATATTATCTAAATCCATTGGGGATAACATATATAATAAGTATTTTAGGTACTAATGGCATAATAAGAGCTATGAAAGCACAAAGAATAAATTAAGAAAAACTTCATATAGGAGGCACATTTTAACTGCACTTAGAAAGGTACATATAATTATGCCAGTTGAAGAAATAGTGGGAGAGAAGGTTTTGTTCAGACATCTTTGTGTACATATATATAAATAAATGATGATAATGATGCCTTCTCTAGACGTATAGTTACAATCATCACCAAATTAATATTTCTTATAAAACAAGTGATAATTAATATTGGGCCATAATGTATTCAATGAAATATAAACAACAAAGGCAAGCATGCATCAGATCCTAGGCACATCAGACTATGATTATCTAGGTATTTCGATAGATCAGTGCGGTAGAAATGTTTTCAAAATTAAGTTTGATGATCAAAATTTTGTCCTGTGTAAATTTTCCCAGATTAATTCCATTACCCTATTCACTCATTTCTGCATTTATTTAAAACATCTTTATTAAACACCTATGGATAGTCAGGTAGCCATTAGATCATAAACTCCTTGAGGATGCATTACGTACTCATTAAATGTTCGTAGATGACTTGCAGATGAGAGCTCACATCTAGTCTGTGACACAGTTGGTTCAGTAACCTCTGTCATAGAGATGTGAACAGTATTTGGGGGCTAAAGCGGATCCTACTAGGCTTTCTAGCATTTATTACCCAAACTGGTGTGAATGTACAGTGAAATGATTTCCATGTGCAGAAAATACTACATGCACCTCTTTAGTTGTATGAGTATTCATTAATATTAATTATATATACCATTTACTGGGCACTTACCATGTGATAGTTATGGTGCTTAGTACTTAGCATACTTCAATTCATTCTCACAATAATTCCATAAAGTAGGAATTATTAGCTTCTTTTACAGATGAAGAAAATGAGGCCTAGAAACCTTAGGTAACTTACACAAGGTAACATAGCTAGTAAAAACAGGAACTAGATTATGAACAAGATCTTACTGCCTACAAAAACTATGCTCTTATACCCAAATCATCTTATTTGCCACTTTTGATTATAAGCACTTGAGAATAGAGGCCACTTAGAATGCTAATGCATATTAATACTAAAAAGGACCTTGGAGATGCATAGAAGAAGAAACCCCCTTCATAGAAGAAGAAACAGGCTGGTTCTGATACCTTGATTACCAAAGGCTTATTTTTTCACTAGTGCGAAGGGCACATGCATTCTAGGGTGTTTGTGTCATAGTTAAATGGATTCAGAATGAATGCTAGTGCTTCCCAGTCTAATAGATGCAAGTAGATAGAATTTGTATGAGAAATTGAAATCTAAGGAGAAGACTGTAGCTTCTTGACTTTCATTTTATTTCATTTTTCTCTATTGTATCCGTTATAGTTTGGATATTTGTCTCCTCCGCATCTCATGTTGAAATTTGATACCCAATGTTGGAGGTGGGGGCTGGTGGGAAGTGTTTGGAGCACTGGGTTGGATCGCTCATGCACTGCTTGGTGTCTTCCTTTTGGTAATTAGTGAGTTCTCATTCTTAGTTCTTGCTAGAACTGGTTATTGAAAAGAGCTTGGCATACCTCCCTCAACCCCCGCCCTGTCTCGCTCACTCTGGCTTTCTCTCTCTCTCCCTCTCTCTCTATATATATACATGTGTGTGTATATATATATATCTCACACACACAGACACACAACCTCAAGCCCTCACCAGAAGCAGATGCTCCTGTCATGCTTCTTGTACAGCCTGCAGAACCACAAGCCAAATAAAAATTTTTTTCTTTATAAATCATTCAGCCTCAAGTATTCCCTTATAACAACACAAAGTGCCACAGTGCCTCATTTCTGAGTAATTATGATTTCTTTTTTTTTTTCTAAAGCAACAAAATGAATAAAATGTGAATTTTTACAAATGACATATAGGGTTTTCTTTGATTCTCCTCCAATGATTCAGGTATAAAGCTTCCAAGTACTTAGGCTATATAAGATTTGAATTGGGGCCATTTTTCTTCGCAGGTTTTGTTCTTTGTTTTCTTCCTGGATCTTGAGTACTGCCATGCACTCAAAACTTCCACAAACCTTAGAGCTCTTGAATATGACCATTAAGGATTCTCTGATGAAAGGAACATACCACTAATTCCCTAGTAACAGTTTCTTTATAGAGTGTCACCATGTACAAATATCCCATTTTCAAAAAGGTGGTAATAGACCATTAAAATGAACTGTGATACTCAGCAGAAAATATTTGTTTTTATATAATGGGACCAACTCAGCATCGTACAGAATAAAGCCCCATGAGGTAGATATTAGTAGTGAAGGAGAAAGGCTGTGTAATGAATAGGGTGGAGAGAAATTCATGTATTAAATAAAGAAACCCAAATGTTTGATTTCTGTGTGTTGATGCATTAGGTGCTAATGCATAAAGCTACTCATAGTGGCTATGATTTGTGTGTTTTGTAATATGTTTTTAAACATGAAAATCAAGGTACTGCATTTTCAAAGGGGAAGTTATGCAAAAAGGTATTTTCTGTAACTCTTTATTTGATAGGTTTGCTGTCTACTGGAACTGGCCTGCAGCAAAATAGAGAGGTGGTCAGATCTTGTCTTTGGCCCATTTTGTGTTTTGATTCCTCTGAGACTGCCTGTGGCATGGCCCTGAAGGCATGCTTTATGCCTGCAATCCTAGTTCTAAGGAAGGATTCCAGGGAAAATCACAGAGCCACACCAATTCTGCCCTTCCATAAACGTATCTCCAAACTCAGACCTGCTCTTAAAGCTGCTCAGAAATCCTAGAGATGACTCTAGGAAGTTCCCTTGTCTCATGTTCCTTCAGAAACTATTCCAAATTCCACCACCTTCTTTGAGTCCATAATATAATCTCTGTCCTTCAGAGAGTAAATACAAGGTACCAACAAAGAACCCTTTCAGCTTCCAGTTGATTTGTACTCTAGTAGCCTCTATTCCAAAACTAATGTACCCCATGAGCTGAAAATTGCATCTATTCATTCCATCTCCTCAGAAATATACCTCTTTCCTCTATTTTAACTTTTTCCTCTGAAGCTGCTCCAAAAGTCTGCCTACATTTGTTTAATCCATTCTTTACCTTTCATTCTTTCTTTCTCCCACTACAATTGAACTCTCCTCCCTCATTACTCCGCTGAAACCACATGTGGAAGTCACAAATGACTTCCTAATTACCAAATGAAAAGAAACTTCTCTCTCCTTTGTTGTAGGTATTGGAGATGTGGGAGTTTTGGCCTGAGACTAGACATTTTCATTACTGAATTGAGACTATTATGGAGAAATTGGACATCTTAATTACTGAATTGAGATCATTATTTACTGTTAAAAGGCTCAAAAAAGCTTGAGCCAACTGGAGTAGTCATACAAAGCCAAGAATAGTGAGAAGGTAGGAGAATCTTGTTTATTTTGTTTACACTGATGAAGTGACAGACACAGAGGGATTAAGAAACTTCCCAATATCCTATATTAGGTAAGTAGCAGATCTTGACTTTGAAGCCAGAGAGCTATGCTCCTTCTTGCTTAACCTCTCATTAAACTGCTATTCATAGTCTCTTATGTTGTTACTTTTTCAATAATATGCTTCAGAGGCTCTCCCAATAAGTATATACTGATTGCAGTATTTAAGAGCTGAACTATATTTTATTGTGTTAATATGCTATAATGGATTTTACCATAACAGAAAAGCTACAATAAGTTTTCATATATATACACATATATATACAATTTTTGTGCATTTGTTGAAGTACCGTTTGCATGGTAAAATTTCTGGAAATGGAATTGCTAAGTCTCAAGGATCTGTGCTTTTTAAAAAGTGATGGATACCATCAAAATGCCCTCCAGAGACGCTGTACCTTTTTTTTTCCGAAAGCAAACATTATCTTACTTGACCTTTCTGAGCTATTTGACTTTGTTGACTCCTTCTTTCATCAATGTATTCATTTTCATGATACCGTTACCTTCCAGTTGATATCTAACTCTGCCTGATCTTTCTCCATCTTCTTTAGAGCATCCTCTCCCTTCATCTCTCCTTTAAACACTGGGTATTCTCTGGCTCACTCCTTTTCTTTTCATCTATAAGTTCTTCCCAAGTGATTTCATCATACTTATTGTTCCAACTATAAGAGTTAAACTGCACTCCATATCGTCTTAGAAAATCTTAGCCTTTTCCTGTTGTTATGTAGTATTTTTGTACTTTTGGACCAATTAATTATGTTAATGGAGGAGAACTCAGTGATACTCTTGATACTAAGATGTTCAGATCCAGATCCAGAAAACTTTTCAGAGTTCACAGGAAGATGCTATGTGTCTTGAAACAAATAAAAATAGAAGCTTTCAAAGCCATGAAGAGAGCAAAGGTCACCCCTCTTCTGTCTCCGGGTGAATTTCACACTACTTGAGATGGTCACAAGTTGTTGGAATCCAAAATCAGGTGAAGCTGTTGGTATTGGAAAACAGACTATGGCTTTTGAATTATTATGTTGATATGATGGCATTTGTAACTAATGAGGCACTGGGAAATGTTTTAATGGGAAAAGGGATTTTTGTGACTTGTATAAGCTATAGGAAAATGTAACCTTGGAGACTGGACTAGAGACATCTATTACTTTACTTCCATAACACCAGTAGGCACCATAAAAGGTGAAAACTCTGTGATCCAGTTCAGCATCAAACTTTTTCATGTATTCTAAGACCCCAAAGAGTCATGAGTACCAATATACCGATTTTAATGCCAGTAATAATGAAGTGGTCAGAATTATTGGAAGGTGGAGGAGGTACATTGGGAGATGAAGAATATCCCTGTAAATATATGAGTAAAGACTAGATTAATATAGCAGGAGAGTTTTAGAGAGAAGAGAGGAAAAAAATAGGCTTGTCTGGAAGAATGATAGCCAGATGATTATGAAAGAAGCTATAAAACCTAAGCAAGAAGCATGAAATATTTGAATACATGATGAATCTTCTGTGTTCCTGGAAGAGTAAATATTGTAAACATGTCACTTCTTTCCAAAGTTTGTCATAGCTTTAATACAAAACCAAGTTAGACATTTGTGTGTGTGCCTGTGTGTGTGTGTGTGTGTGTGTGTGTGTTTTTCTTGAGTTTTGTAATAGTCTAATGAGAAATAATAGTAGAGGAATGGAAGATATACAAGAGTTATTTAGGAGATAGATTTATATCAATGATTGGTTATTGATTAGGTGTATGGGCTATGGGAGGAAATTTAGGGTAACACACACCCTTCTGTCTTGAGAGATTGGTTGGATCATTGTGGCATTCACTGTCACAGACAAAACAGGAGCAGGATCGTGTTTAAAGAAGAAGGCAATGAAATCACCTTTTGACATTTGAAATCAAACTGTTTATGGAATGTGTAAGGAAAGATTTTTTCAATAGCTTTGAGATAAGATCTAAAGTCAAGAAGATAGTTCTGGCTAAGTTTATTGATTTGGACATTAGCATATAAAAATAGACATTCCAAGAAAAATAAAATTAATTATCATGTTTAGTACTTACTGAATACCAGGGACCAGGCTCAACTGCCATAGATATTATTTCATTTAAACCTTTTAACTATTATTGTTAGACCCATCTTACAGATGAGAAAACTAAAGCTTAAGTTATTAAGTGACTCACCCAATGCACAGAGTTAGCAAGAGGAAGAACCTGGATATAAATCTAGGCACTCCAAATCTGAAGTCAGTGTGCTTCACAAGATAGTACAGGACAATGGTGAGGTATAATAGAATCCAATATTGGAGGGGTTTTTTTTGTTTTTTTTTTAGATGGAGTCTGGCTCTGTTACCCAGGCTAGAGTGCAGTGGCATGATCTCAACTCACTGCAACCTCTGCCTCCCGGGTTCAAGTGATTCCTGCCTCAGCCTCCTGAGTAGCTGGGATTACAGGCATGCATCATCACGCCTGGATAATTTTTGTATTTTTAGTAAAGACAGGATTTTACCATGTTGGCCAGACTGGTCTCCCACTCTTGACCTCAAGTGATCTTCCTGCCTGGGCCTCCCAAAGGGCTGGGATTACAAGCATGAGCCACCGCACCTTGCCCAATATTAGATTTTTGATAATTAAAGTAGATGTGATTCCAGACTTGACAGATGTAGAAAGAAGTTCAGAGCAGTTTCAATTCTAACTGAAGGCTCTTTCAAAAAGATTTAACTTACATTAAACTGAAATGAGTTTCCTGGTAACTTCCACCCAATGCCTACCTTGAAATCCCTGCAATCAACAGAGCAAGACCAAAGTCTCCTTACATAGTCAGTTATTTGAAACCAGTAAGTAATGAGTTTCCATATTCCTGCCTCCACTAATGACTCCCCTGTTACCTCAGCATCATCTATCATTTAGTTAAACATCCTCATTTCTTTAGATAGTCTCTTACATGATCACCTTGAACTGCCCTCACATGTGCCAGCTCCTGTTTGAGTATTTCTCTTGCACTATCATGACAGAAGCAGACACATTATGCATCAAGAGTGATGATCCTGCTCCCTAAGTTATAATTCCACCAGTATATGTTCAAGTCTTCCTAACTTATGGGATATTACAGCAAATATTTCCACCTGGGTCTCAGGAAAATGTCTCCTGCTCCTCTCAGTGTCAGGCATTCTCTTGGCTCTTTCATGCAATAACAGGATGGGGCATACTGAGGAAGAGGACGGAGGAATTAGTAGCTTATTGTCTCTTCTAGCCTTTCTTGGGAGAGGCATTTGGCATCTCCATCACTCCAGAATTCTAAGGCATTCCTACAGAAAAGATCTTTAGCCTTAGGTTCCTCATGCAAACTCAGTGTTGGTTATAACTCAGCTTTTCTGTTTGTAGATGAACAAGTGTAAAAGACTGAATGCTTTCTTAATAGAATATGAAGTGGTATCTTATAACTCTAGTATTACATTATACAGTATCCACAAGCCACACCATGAAGCTGAGGACCCTCTCTTCTGAAGATCCAAAAGCTTTCTTCTCCATTGCCATCACAAGCAATTCACCCATGGAACTTCTTTGTAACCCCCATATCCTCCTTGAAGTGAAGTTTTTTGTGACACTCACCTCACCCCATCTCTCACTGAATCTTGAAGATTATCACATTTGTCTAATTTCTTCTCACTTATTATAAACTCTGTGAGGGCAGGGGCTATGGATTACTTACCTTTAAATGCCCTACATCATCTAAAGCATAACTGGACATTCATAAATGTTTTCTTAAAGAATTGCAGTCTACCATGGATCCCTTTCCTGGGGGGAGGGACTATTTTTCACCTGCTAACTATGCCAATCTTTGATCCCTACTTTGTTATCTGTAATTGGGAATATAATAGTAGTTTCCTCCCAGGATCATTAGTAGGATATAATCAAATAATGAATGGTACATAATAAATCTTGCCTATAGTCACCATTTAGTAAGTCCTGTCATTTATACCATTATTCCACCTGTATTAAAGGATGTGCTGTTCTGAATTGTAATATTTATTCACTTCTCTCTCTAGCTGGCTGGTATGTTCAATATCGGGGCCTGGATCTTACTTACTTTTGTACATGGCACAAATGTTTGTTGGATTCAAAGCTACCTCACACCAAGCCTTTGCTTCATCACATTCATTCCCTTACTTTAGTAGTGTGTGCTGGCATGAAGTTCAGAGGCAAGAGTTTGCTGACACGCCTCTCTTGGAACCCCAATGTAGCTCTGGTTTCAGCAGACTTCTTACCACTCTCTTCCTCTCCATCTTTTGTCCTCAGTAGACCACCTGTCTCATTAAAGACTGGAGCTTTGGGAAACTCACTTTTTTCTATCCTGATTTATTTAAACAGAAGCCTCCTTGAGATAAAAACGTATGTAAATGTTTTATAGCATTTCTGAATTTCTGTTTCTGTTAATTGAAGTTTCATTTGTAATGTGTAGATAAACATTTTTTCCCTAGAAAAATGAAAATGCTGACCAGCTGTCAATCTTTGATATATGAAAGGCTCTGATCTGCCATGTGTGTTGTACCCATTATCAATAGGTTTGCAGGGTAATTTAACCATTCTATTTCCTCCCATCCCATTCCAATCTCCTTTCATTTCATATTTTATAAAAACTGGAAACATAAGCAGAACACTGACCTATAATCCAGTTACTCAATTTCTACAGAGTGGCAAAAGCATCAAGAGAATGCAAACATCCTTTGACTCCATATGCTTTAATGTTGAGCAGCCTGCTTGGGGTTGTCCAATGGCACAAATAATCCTCAATCTCCTTCGAGCCAAGAGTTAAATTTTTCTCTTATCCTGAGTGATTTACTAGAGAACAGAGCAGAAAATAAACTTAATGGGCTACTGCATCTATTTCTTAAGCAAAAAAAAAATACTAAGTCACAGAGAAAAGAAATATTCAGAAGAAAGGGCCCAGATTTGGAGAGATGGAGCTCACCAGAAGAAAGAACATCAGGATTGAAAGCCAGAAGATCTGGGTGTGACTCTTGGCTTTGTCTCGTCATTCTGTGACCATGAGCAATTCAAAATCTCTCTAAACCTCTTTATCCTCATCTGTAAAATGATGACCTAACTGTACTTTTTTTTTTTTTCCATGGAGTGGTTGTGAGAATTAGACATATGTGCAAGTGCTTGTAAATAGCAGGAAACTATGCAAATGTTACTCTTAATTTCTATCAGGGGGCCTTTTCATCCACCCATGCAAATGTTTCATTAGCCTGTGCTCAAGTATTCTGAATGGCATTCTGCCAGTTCATTTCCATTCACTAAAACAATCAACATTCCAGTAGAATATTGATCTGGGCCTCAGAGTAGAAAGCAAGACTAATTTATTCATGACTTAGTAACAGAGACAAAGAAAAGATGTGTTACCTTAGGTCAATTTTCATTATGTACAAGAAAGACAAAGGAACCATACAGACATTGTTAACAACAAACCTCACGGCACAAAACCTCTGCATGGAAAGAAACCCAGTCCTACTAGAGCGAGGACTGTTGTTTCACATGGCATGATCGACAGGTTAGAATCATGATGCCTTCAGTTCCAATTTATCATCAGTAGCAAAGAAACTCTTCCATGTGTATAACCAGCCCAATCTTTCTGAAGTATTCGGAAATATATCCAACATCTGTTCACTTCTCTGCAAAGACATCCATTTGATTCACTTGAGCCAAGGAAACAAAAATCACCATATAAAACATAGGTCTGCTTGCTAAAAAGGCTACTCAGTACATTAAAAATGTGAATCAGCAAAACAATATAATCCACTGAAATTTTAGAAAAACTTTCATACTAAGAGTATAGCCAAATGTAGTGGAAGAGAAATATAAGTTAAATATAGTAGCAGGGAGGAAAGAAAAATACTCTGGGCTAGATGTCAGAAATCTAATATTCTGCAACTATGTTTGGGATCATGAAAAGTCTCTTGACTCTACTGTGTCCCATTTCCTTAATTGTGAAAGAGTATAGTTGAATTTAAACAATCTAGACCATAACGGAAACAGAGAGATCACAGTTCAAATCACCGTCCTAGCCCTCACTAACGAAGTCACCTTAGGAAAAAATCTCTAAATAATTAGAACCCTGGTATCTTCATCTGTTAAAGGGACATAAGATTATCTCTTTCAAAAAATTGTAATAGGGAATGGAAAAAAATGCATTTAAAATACCTGGAGCATAGTAGGTATTTGAATTATTTTAATTCTCTACTCCCCAACAAGTTTATATTTCTGTTTATTATGTCAGGATCAGTTCAAACTAACAGTTTTGTTTGTAATAATTGCTATTTATCGAGCACCAACTCTGTGCCAGGTGTTATCTTTATCCCTAATCTTAACAACGATTCTTTAAGTAGTCATTATTGTCCCCATTTACCATATGACAAAACTAAAGTCCAGAAGGATTAAGAATCTTTCCTAGGATCACGCAGCCAGTAAAGCTTAAAGCAGATATTAAAAACCTGATATGACTGTTTTAATGTGCTAATCCACCTCCCAACAGACCTGTAATAACAATGATAATCATAGTAATAATAAAAATAAACCTATTTCAATCTTATGGCCAAAAAGTTCACAGTGATCCTTTAGAGCACTGCAGCTTACTAAACTCAACTAAAAACGTGTGAGATAATCAAGCAATGGCAAACAGGGGCTTTGATGGAATGATGACTACAGAAAGAAATGCTGTAAGGAGCCACAGAAAAGAGCAAAGAGCCATAGCCATGGCACTAGCAAGCCTGACTCCCTGCCCCTAGAGCATTCTTTTTATGAGACCAGCTCTATGGCCTACACATTGGACCAGAAGTCCTCAACCCTTTTGGCACCAGGAAACAGTTCTGTGGAAGACATATTTTTTTCACGAACGAGAAGGGTAGGGAGACAGATTCAGGATGAAACTGTTCCACCTCAGATCATCAGGCATTAGATTCTCATAAGAAGCACACAACCTAGATCCCTCACATGCACAGTTCACAATAGGTTTCCTGCTCCTATGAGAATCTAATGCTGTTGTTAATCTGACAGGAGGTAGAGCTCAGGCAGTAATGCTCAGTCACCTGCTGCTCTCCTCCTGCTGTGTGGCTTAATTTTTAACAGGCTACGGGCCAGTACCATTAGGCCACACTCAACTGCAGGACCTGCTTCCAATAATGCTCACAGTCGAAATTTAATATAGTTGTTTATTGTCTAGCATTGCAGCAAAGACTGCTAATTAACCTCCAATAAACAGTCATTCCTTTTTCCTTAGAGGACTGCCCCACACCCTCCCCTCGACCTTTTTAGTTGGGCATATAACCATATATAATAAAGATCACATTTCTCTGCCTTCTTGGAAGCTTTGGTATAGCAATCTGACTTATTTCTGGACAATGTAATTTAAGTAAACATGTGCTGTGTAGGAACTCTTCCAAAATGGGGAATGCAGTGGGTGCCTTATTTACTGCTGCTTCTTTCTCCCTTCTTCCTTCCTTCTTACTTTCTGTAGGATAAAATGTATACATGATGATTTAATTTTGAAATGCCATCTTGGATGGGAGATGAACTATTTATGTTGACGGTGATGTGTGTGACCAGATAGAAGGATCCTGGGTCCCTGATGATCATGGAGCTACCAACCTTGATCAGAATCCTTCTTTCTAGGTTCATTTAAGTGAGTGATATAGATGAAATGTTTGTATCCCCACCAAATTCATATGTTGAAATCTAACCCCTAGTGTGATGGTGTTAGAAGGTGGGGCGTTTGAGCAGTGATTAGGTCTTGAGGATGGAATTCTCATGAAAGGGATTTATGCCCTTATAAAAGAAACTGTAGAGGGCTCCTGATATGGTTTGAACGCTTGTCCCCTCTAAATCTCATGTTGAAATGTGTTCCCCAATGCTAAAGGTAGGGCCTGGTGGGAGGTGTTACAGTCATGGAGGCAGATTCCTCATGAATGGTTTGGTGCCCTCCCCATGGTAATGAGTTAGTTCTCACTCTATTAGTTCATACAAGAGTTGGTTGTTTAAAAGAGTCAGCACTTCCTCACCTCTCTCTTGCTCTCTCTCTGGCCATGAGACACACCCGCTCCCCTTTTGTCTTCCACCATGAGTAAAAGCCCTCACCATAAGCCAGCACATGCTGGTGCCATGTTTGTACAGCCTGCTGAACTATAAGCCAAGTAACCCTCTTTTATTTATAAATTACCCAGCCTCAGATATTTCTTTATAGCAATGCACACTGGACTAACACAGCTACCTAACCTCTTCCATCATGTGAGATTACATCAAGAAGATGGCCATGTATGAATCAGGAACTGAGCCCTCACTAAACATCAAATCTGTTGGCGCCTTGATCTTGGACTTCCAAGCTCCCATAACTGTGAGAAATAAATTTCTGTGGTTCATAAGCCACTTAGTCTATAGCATTCTCTTATCACAGCCTGAATAAGCTAAGACAATGAGAAAGGAACTTTTCTTTTTATTTCAAGTATTCTGTCACTCACAGACAAATTTAATTCTAACTGACAAAAATATCAAGTCCAACTTGTAGGTAGCCTCAGTCTAATTATATATCTTCTGGGTGGAGCTTTGTATTTTTTTTTCAACACTTTTTAAAATTTGAAGTCCTGTCTGTCCCTGGACCCTCTCTCTAAAGTGTGGGCTCTCTCTTCTGCCGCTCAATTCCCATTAGGTCTCCTATAATGCCTTTTCAAGACTCTTTTCAGCTTGCTCTAGGTCTAGACTGGTCATCCTCTTAATATATCTCTTAACTACCAATAAACTTCTGGATGCAAAATCTCTTGATGTTTTCCAGATATCTAGAGATGCTAGAAGCTCTATTATCTCTTTGGGGCATGACAGTGCTTTTATGATTATCTGGAGCAAGAAACACACAACTTACACGCAGATATCACAGATCCTAAGAATAAAAAGTGTGAAATCAAATAAGTTATCAAATGACTAACCTTCACTCTTTTTCCCAATTTCTCACCCTGGAAATTATCATTTGGCTGTTGATTTTCAATAATGTCTCTATAAGATGCTAAACGAACTATGAGGTATGTGAGGGCCCACAGTTCATGCAAGACCACCCTCCTTTCTGATATCAATTGCAAGTTTGGGGGATTCCCAAGGTTACCTTCAACTTTTATCACTCACTAGAAAGACTCACAGAACTCAGTGAAAGCTGTTATATTAATGACTATAGTTTATTAAAGGAAAAAACTAGACATTAAAATCAGCCAAAGAAAGGTGTCCATTGGGCAAGGTCCAGAAAAGGTGCCAAACATGGGGCTTCTGTCTTCTACTCATGGAGTCATGAGCATATTACTCTCCTGGCATTGACGTCTGACAACATGCACAAAATATTACCAACCAGGAAAGCTCACTTGAGCCTTAGTGCTCAGAGTTTTTACTGGGGCTCCATCACATACTGTTCACACGGCTGAAATTTAGTCTCCAGTCCATCTGGAGACAGAATTGATACCACATGATCCAAAACCCCCATTAAAAATCACAGTGTTAGACTATCCAATGGCAAAAACCCCAGGCAAACAAAGGCATTCCTACCAGGCATCATATTCTAAGAATCCAAATATTACCTCCCAGGAACTGAGTGTAAAGGTCAGACTTCTGTTTGGATAACGTTAAATTCTTCATTACACAGCATTCCTCTTAACTCCCAGGATCCTGGATTTGATATTGACAACTCCGATATTTTACTGGGTACCCTGACAGTTCATTTGCTCTGGCAAAACATGTGCTGCACTATGGTTTGTGCTATTTTTGGCATCCGCATCATCATAATTGTGTGCCTTATTTCTATAACCTTCTGAGGACTGGTCTGATACCTCTTTTAAGGAAGTAAATATGATGGGCAGACCAACCTGACCCAGAGTAGAAATGCTAGGACCTGAGGCAGGGCAGTAGAGGGATGCTTTTGTCCAGGTCTAAAGAAAATAACCCTCAGTTTGAACTAGACTATGATGGAACATGCTGTAAAAGAAGGAAAATCTACATCCCACACCAGCCTTTGATTTACGCATTTTCATATGAAAGCCATTTCATCAGCAGTGTTGAATACGAAGAGATATATAAATATACACATTGACCCAAGCAATAGGAAGTATACTACAATTGCAGATCTCACTCCTTCTGACAAAGGCAAGGTGACTGAGTGGGTCTGTTTCTTTCTGTGACTTCCTGAATCTATGATTTAAATGAAATTGATGCCACAAAATGTTTCATCGCATGTTATAAATAAACTCTCTGGCCTGAAGGACTCAACTTCAAGTTGTACATTTTTATAAAGAATACATTACAGTTTAATGTGGGAGTGGGAGGATCTAATTCAATTCAAGCAGTGATGATTAATTAAAGTTAGTTTGCAAAATTTTTTTATGATCTACAGATATAAAATAAAATTTTATGACTTTGTTACCATATACGCCCCCACTCTACAGGTAAAGTCACCTGCAATTTCTTCATACAGAACAAAATGCCAAGGCATAATGTTTATTTGGAATCACGCCTTTGCAGGTAGTTTTGTTTTGTTTTGTTTTGTTTTAACTGCATGGTCTAGAGATGTTGTGAGATGGTGTTTTGGCTTAAGGGCACTTGAATAACAATGAAGGCTGAAAGCATCAGAAGTATTTTCCTTGTAGAATGGATTACAAAGTCTCAAATGTAGCACTATAATTTAGCTGAGAACCAGGTTATCTATCTGGGTTCTATCTCTGTATATCATCGTGGGGACCCATTTTATCCTCTGAACAACAGCTTCCTCAATTATAAAGTTGAAATAGAACTAATGCTCACATCTTCAGGGATTATAAATATGATATGTTTGTAAAGTGCATCTTAAAACTATAGAGTGACATGAAAATGTTAATTGCTATTATGTGTACTTTTCAGTGAAAATTTATCATCACTTAATATTCACTATGGACCAAGAGCTGAAGTACAAGCCAGGGATATAAGAGCAACTAAGACATGATCTGTCTCTTTGAGTTCCTCACAATTCAGTATATTTGTGTCTGTACGTCAGGTGGGGGAAATGGTGTTGGGGGAGGGAGATTCAGAGATTCAGAGAGATTGAGAGAGACGTCCCTCATTCACTTTCCAGAATATAGAAATAACTCGGCAGGATTTAGCAAAGTCCTTGATCATTAACGATGTTCAATATAAATGTTTACATATTGACCATGTAATGAGATCTAGAGACAACTCATATCAAGTTTCCTTAAAGAACCACAAGACATACTGAATTAAGGGTAACAAGACAGGGAGTAAAATCTCACCTGGACAAAATGCACGTGCCCCTCCCCCATGCATGTTTTGGCTTTAATTTTTTCTCTGTAATTTCTCTAGTTTAGAAAGGGTCAGCTTGTACTAGGGAACCACAAATGGAAACACATGTGACATGGTAATATGGAAGTAGAGGGCCAGCTCCCCTCACATCATCCTGGTTTCCATAGCCATTCATTCAGATGTCAGTATCAGATCATCAGTACTTAGAGTCAGTTTCTTTGTAAATCTCCTTTTTTTTTTTTTTTTTTTTTTGAGATGGAGTTTCACTCTTGTTGCCCAGGCTGGAGTGCAATGGTACAATCTCTGCCTCCCAGGTTCAAATGATTCTCCTGCCTCAGCCTCCCAAGTAGCTGGGATTATAGGCACATGCCACCATGCCCGGCTAATGTTGTATTTTTACTAGAGATGGATTTCTCCATGTTGGTCAGGCTGGTCTCGAACTCTGGACCTCAGGTGATCGGCCTGCCTCAGCCTCCTCAAGTCCTGGGATTACAGGCGTGAACCACCGTGCCTGGCCATAAATCTCTTTTTAAAAGCGGTCACGGCCCAGGCATGGTGGCTCACGTCTATAATCCCAGCACTTTGGGAGGCCAAGGAGGGCAGATCACCTGAGGTCGGGAGTTTGAGACCAGCCCAGCCAACATGGTGAAACCCCGTCTCTATTAAAAATAGAAAAATCAGTCAGGCGTGGTGGCATGCACCTGTAATCCCAGCTACTAGGGAGGCTGAGACAGGAGAATCGCTTGAACCTGGGAGGCAGAGGTTGTGGTGAACTGAGATAAAGCCACTGCACTCCAGCCTGGTCAACAGAGCAAGACTCTGTCTCAAAAAAAAAAAAAAAAAAAAAAAGCAGTCACTTCTGAGTTTGAAGGTCCTGGTTAGATCCTTTCAGTCAGGGATTAAACCTGAGAACTGAGAAAAGGTGGAGCTAGCTATAAGTTTAGTTTTATTGTTAACAAATTGGAGCATTTTCTGAGCCAGCCTACTCAGCTATAATTAAGCCCTGAGAGGGAAAGCCCTACCAGGTTACAGGGTAACATCACCCTCTTCCAATTTCCTAGCCAACAAGACCACTTTAAGACATAAATACTTTCCTCTGTTTATTACTGGAAAATATGCTTTCCTTAGTATGTCCTTCTCCCACTCTTTACCTTCTTCTCCATTTTGAAGATCACCTCAGATAGTAACTATTCAACTTATTCTGTATTACATTTTCTCCTTACAGAAAAACATACCAAGACATAATGCTTATTTGTAATTATGCCTTTACAGGTTATATATATATATATGTGTGTGTGTGTGTGTGTGTGTGTGTATTTTCATATATTCTGCATGGTCTAGCAATGTGAGATAGTCTCTTGGCTTGAGGGCACTCACCCCCATCTCTTTCTCCCTCCCTTCCCTGACCCAAGGCTGGATCAAAGATTGCTGTCCTGGGCTCCAAGAGTGAACTCTGGTGGTTATCTCAAACAAATTAGAATCTATTCTAACAGTCTATTGACAGGATATCCTAAAAGGCAGGTACTTTGTCTTATGAATCTGTACATCTCCAGAGTGGACACAGAGCACAGCAAATATTTGTTGAAAAATGCATGAATGAATAGGGTAAGAACACAGGATATTTATTTACCATATCTCTTATTCTTTCTATCCCTAGAATGACTCTAGTTTCTTTAGGACTGTCTTAATTTATGACTATTTACTCGGCACACTTATATATTACCTTTCACTCTCAAAAAATAAATGGGTTTGGATGACAAATTATATAGTCCAACACTATTCATGCCTGAACCTGTCTGTAGGCCCCTTATATCTGGACCCTGAGGTTCTGTCATCCTTAGATCCAAGTTCCCATATCTAATTCTTAATCATGGGCTGACACAGGACGACGATCTTTTACTTCAGCCAATTCCACTCCTGCTATTTTCCCTCTCTTCCTCTACTCAATTCAAAGGATCTTGCAAATGTCTTGTCTCCAGATCTGGTGCCCCAGCAGCCAAGCCATGACTAAAGGACACCTGTTTTGAAATCCTAGGCCTCTTTGGACTAGAATTCCTGACAACCAAAATTCAGCTTTTTAATCTCAAAGTAAAGTTACAGGCAGAACAACAAAGACTATTTTATACCTTAAGAGGCTTCCTTCTGAATGAAGAAAAGTGGCAGGCACATTTCCATGAAATATAGTCTTAACATTTTTCAAATGATCTTTTTTGCTCTATGGATAAACTAATGAAAATAATCGTAATTCAATGTTAAGTATTAGCTGTAAATGACATTTGTGTACATATAGTTCCCTTTTTTAAAAAAGTTTCAAATTCCAAGCCTCCTCCTTGGCTCTCAAAAAACAAAACAAAACAAAACAAAACAAAACAAAAACAAGCCTGAAATAATTTGTCCACTACAATGACAAATTCTATTTCAAATGACTTAATTACAAAGTCATGGAATATAATGAAAATGACAACTGACTCTAAGTTAGTAACTACACTTATAATTAACAGAAGACTTTGACAAATGTTTATAGTGCTTTGAAACAAGAGATCAGGACATCAATTACAGAGGTAACATAAACTCATTTTTCCTATTTATAATTCAAATCCAAATTACCACATATTGTAACATGTGGCAAAAGCCCCAGCTATTCAAACTTATGCCTAGATGTCAGGTAATTGGCTCATAGAAGGAAAAAGCAGAAAACCAAGCAGGATAGATGGGAAGTAGGGCACTGTGGGCCAAAAAGCTTCAAATATATTCAGAAAATTAGGATTGATTTTCAGAGATGCTCTAGCCAGCCTTATTTTCTATCATACTTCTCCCCTTTCCTTACCAGCACCCTATAAAAAATAATATGAAGATGCTGATATTTGATGATCGTGGTAGACTGTATTTTTGTTTATGATTATTAACACCCCTCCATTGTCCTTTCCCTTAGGAAATTATACATTCCTGCCTCATTGTTTTGGAGTTTGGCCACGGTATATGCTTTGGTCAGTGGAATATGAGTGGGTATGACATATTTTTTTTTTTTTAGTGAAACCGGGAGAAGTACCATGAGTTTCTGCCACTAATCTTGCTTTTATATGCTGCCATGAGAATCTTAGCTGGAGATTCTTCTATAGAATGGGAAGGCAAGGAAGGGGAGCCGGCCCTTACCTAGAGACAAGCTACAGTGGTAACACAAACCTGTAAGTAACATGAGCAAAAAAATAAAGATTTGTAAGTGCTGAAATTTTAAGTATGTTTGTTATCACAGCTGACCAACACATTGATGATGATATATAATAGTATTGATGGAGCTTTACAATGTGTCACACATTGTCTTAAGTGCTTTATATGTGTTAAATTATTTAATCCCATTTTACAGATGAGGGAATGGAAACAAAGAAAGTCAAATAATTTGCACAATATTACATACTAAGTAGCCAAGCCAGATTTGGAACTTAGACTCTGGCTTCAGAGGCTAAGATCTTACACTATACCACCTATCTATCTATCTATCTATCAGCCATATTTTCAAATATTCAAATCTCTTTCATATCTCCATGCCTTTCCACATGCTAATCCTCCTGGAATTCCCCTTCAGTCCTTTCTCACTTAGAAAACTCCTATTCATCCTCCATGACCCATCTCAGAGAGTAAATTTCTGTGAGTCTAATTGCTTCTTATTCACCCCACCCCACTTCTTGAAGACAGTTGCTTCTTTCTTCTATAATGGCGTAACATTTTATAGTTTTGTTGTAACACTGTTATTACTTTTTGTTGTGCTTGTCTTCCTTTCTAGATGTTGAACTCTTCCAGGGTGAGGAAAATATTTCACTTATTTTTAAATTTCTAGAGCCAATGTGCTTGATATCTAGTCAATGATCAGAAAAAGTGTGATGATTGAATATAAGAGTTCTAGTGACCAATTCAATTTGTTCCTTAAACCCAAGTAAAAGAAGATGTGGGAATAGGTAAGCATTCTCTTAGTCTACAGTTTTATTTTGTAACTGAGTTCACATTATAAACTATAAAATAGGGAGTTAGCATATTACATCGCCTTCACCTGTAGAACAATTTCTCTAGCATGTGTTGCCCTTCCCTCCCCTATAGGCATCACTAGGAATTCGGCTAACACATAGTTCTCCAAATCCATTTCTTCCCTTTCACATTTATTTGCTGCTCAACCAGATTTTTGGTCAAGCATTATCCTGGGTGTTTCTGTAAGGGTGTTTGGGGATGAAAATTAAATCAGTAGACTGAGTAAAGCAGATTGCCCTCCACAATGTGGGTGACTCTCATCCAATCAGTTAAAGGCCTGAATAGAACAAACAGCTGACTCTTCTCAAAGTAAAAGAGAATTCTCCTACCTAATAGCCTTCAAACTGGAACATCAGCTCTTCTTACTACTACAGCAGCTTCTGGTCTTTGGACTGGAACTGAGACATTGACTCTGTAGATTTTAGACTTGACAGCCTCTCTGTAATCATGTATTCCAATTCATTATAATAAATCTCTTTATGTATATATCTATATATGTATACGTCCATATATGTATATGTATATGTATATACACACCCCATATTGGTTCTGTTTCTCTGCAGAAGTCTGACTCTTACAGGAATCAAGTATTTAGGGACCCTCTCATTATCAGCAAAACAATTTGATATCAAAAAAGTACTCACCAAACAACTAGCTCCATATGCAATTGGATGTGTGTATACACATATATTTGTACATATAAGCATATATGTGTATAATTACATATTTATATATACATCATATATTTATATTTAAATAATATCACAAACTCAGAAATTTTTTTGAGGTAATTATAATTATCCCTATTTTATGGCTGAAGAAATAATGCTTAGAAAGGTTTACCTAAGGAGAGATAACCAAGAAACACAAAACTGGAATCAAAATGGGATCTAAATCCAAATTTACATGACACCCAAGATCTAAGCTGCTAACCACTAAAACACACTACTGAATATCAGCTTCATTTCATGGTAGAGAAAATTTATCTGTTGTCCCATCTACATATCCCTCTTTTTTAACCCAGTTTTGCCTGAATTTTGTTTTATATATTAGTCTATCTTGTATGACTTATTTATTGATGAGAATGCCACCATTTAAAATATCTGTTATGTGAGTGTTAGTTATTATTATTCTTAATACTGAATACTTCATGCTCTCATTTCCAATTTATGAGATGACTTAAACAGAAAATACAAATGTGTTTCTAAATTCTAACACCATTCTCACCGGGCAGGCAAGTAAGCAACTTAATAGAAACATTAGGCCATCAAGATATTTCCACACAGTGAAGAAAGCTAATGCATGTCTTGTGAGAGACAAAATACCATTATTATGGAGATACAAACATGGCTAATATACAAATATAGATAATATAATCACAAATATTAAAAACACACTAAAGGTAAAATATGAATTCATGTATCATTCTTAGACAAAGTCTTCAAAATAAAAAAATTGAGAGGAAATATGAAAGGATAGAATATTGATTAAAGATTTTTTTTTTTTTGAGTCATAGTCCTGCTCTGTAGCCCAGGCTGGAGTACAGTGGTGCGACCTCAGCTCACCGCAACCTACGCCTCCCGGGTTCAAGCGACTCTCCTGCCTCTGCTTCCTGAGTAGCTGGAAATACAGGCACCCACCACCACGCCTAGCTAATTTTTTTGTATTTTTAGTAGAGATGGGTTTTCACTATGTTGGCCAGGCTGGTTTTGAACTCCTGACCTCAAGTGATCCGCCCACCTCATTCCCCCAAAGTGCTAGGATTACAAGTGTAAGCCACCACACCTGGCCAGATTAAAGAGATTTTTAGTAACCAAGTTCCATTGCAAAAATTTATCCTTTTGTCCCCACCCAAAAAATTAACTCTGGTGGACAGAGCACAGACTGAGGAATCAAAATACTTGAGTCATTATTCTGGATATATTATTTAATAATTGAGCAACTTTTGAGGGTAATCTTTAGATCTGAAAAGGCAGACTAGAAATAAGGACTCTGAGTGAGACAGATCTCAGTGTGAGCTCAGATCTGTGACACACCTGCTATATGAGAGTATGAAAGTTAACCACTCTGAGTATGAAGTGCCAGATAAAGATAGCAATGCCCATTTCGAATGAAGTGCTTTCTAGAGTGCCCAACAGAGGGTACCCTTGATAAATATTTGTGCTCCTATCTCCAGACCCCATTTTCCTCACCCAAAGTTCCTTTCTGAGTCTATACTTCTATAATGCCATGATCTGTACCCTACATTCTAGGGTGACTCTACTAAAAAAGTTGCTGAATGGATTCTTCTGGCTATTTCTATCCCATAGTGTGTTTGTAGCTTTTGTTTCTTCTTTAAGCAATTGAGTTTAAAGATAGGTTTTGTCAAATGTTCTCTGCATTCCAAATGTATCTTTGAATTATCAAATAGAAGGTAACCAGCTTCCCAAATACCATTTCTGTGAAGAGAATTGCTGTGATCAGAATGCCTCGTTCACTGAATGCCCTTTCTGATAAAACTAAATTGAAACAGTTTAAGTACTCATTATAGGTTTACTGAGCTCTGCAGTTGATTCCTTCAAGCTACATCTATTGAACGCTTGGATGGCATAAAAATCAGCATTCTAAGAAAAAACACAAACACTTTCAAAACATTCCCTCGTCCCTCGTGGTTTCTAGCGTGTCTTTCTAGAGCAATAATATTTTATCTCTGACTCTGAATCAAGTCACCACTTCCACTTAGTAATAATTTTTATCCTCTTCTTTCCTCCTCCATTTCTACATCCAATTGTTGAAAAATTTGAAAATATTTTTACATTCAATTTTTAAATTAATGTCTGTCATTTTCATGCAAAGAAGACACAAAACACTGGGCAAAAACAAACCATTATCATTTATTCAAAAAATATTTGAGCATCCACAATGTGCCAGGCACTGTTCTAGGTGCCAGTGACAGAAAAAAATAAGCAAACAAAATAGACAATATTCCTTGTTCTAACAGGTATATCTTCAAATTGGGGGAGTATATAGTATATCTGGTCTTGAGAAATGTGAAGGGGAAAAATAACACAGGATATGGGACAGGAAGTTAGGGTGGCCAGCAAAGGGCTCATAGAGAAGACGACATTAGAGGTAAGACCTAACTGAGGCAAAGGGCAAGCATGTGCTTGGTGGTTGGGGGGAATAAAGGGAGAGTTGGGGTCTGGCACTTCAAACTAGGGAAACAAGGGTAAAGATCCTCATGTAGAACCATCAGTATGCTTGGTGTGTTTGAGAAATGGCAAGGAAGCTGAAACAAGGGGGAGTATGGCTAGAGACAAGGATGGAGGTGTTCAGATCCTAAGGAAAACATTTACCAGTCACAAAGACTAACTCTATACGCCAAAGTAGGACAATGGCAAGCATTGGCTGTGCTCTCCACATACCAGACTGTCTATATTTTGTTAACTTAAATTGATTTCCAAAGTGAATGCACTACTATCATGTCTGGTATTCTACTCATCATATATTTACTTATTTACTAATGCATTCATAAAGTCCTTCACTTCTTTTGACAAAGTGTTAGCATCTATGGTGTAAGATATTAGATATGTACAGAAGAACAATATGCTTTCAAATAACACAGTAAAGATTCACCAAACCCCTTTTTCCCCCTGCTAAACACACACCTTGACTACATTTCACAGCCTATCCTGTAGTCATTTAGGGTCACCTGACAATATTTTGATCAAATGGCCACCTGACAATATTTTGATCAAATGGACTGTCAGAAGAAGTGATACACTGCATTTTTAGGCTTGGACTCCTAAGTACCTCCTTGGAGATCCTCCATGACCTCTCCTTTCCCTTGTATGCTGGCAGAGAATTGGCGGAGGATTCTTAAACCCTGGGAACTCCAAGAAAGAGTAGCAATGAACTGACAAAGAAAGGTAAGACAGGAGCCTTCCTTGAAGAGAGCCCAGAGCATACAAAGGCACTGAGGTACAACTAAGTAGGACCTGTTGTAGAAAGAACCAGTTCTTTGGACCGGAGAATAAGGCGAATGGGCATGATGGCAAAATGTATATATAAGGACTGGATTTCAGAGGTCCTGTACACCATCCAAAGAAATTAAGACTTCCTCTTGAATGAGATATAAACAGAAATAACATGGCTCAGGTCAATTTCAACCTTCCTCTTGATCACATTTACACCATTCTGAGCCTTCCCTGTCTTCTTCACCACTCATTGTATTTCTCATTAACAAAATGTCCATATTCTCAATGAGGTTTGTGAACTCTCAGAGGGCAGGCTCTCTCTCTCTCCTTCAAATTTGTTTTTCAGAACATGAAGTGGGCATTCAAACTATTTTTTCATATTTAAAGCAAGAAAGCACTCTAGTTATACATGATTTTGATGTAAATCATGAGGAAAAAGAGTAACTTCAGTGACATGTTGCCTCTGCCCAGGGCTGCGGGAGATCAAAGAGCAGGGCGCTTATGATGGGATGCTAGTGTGTCCTCCAGAGGCTACAGAACACACAAGTGGTGTCGATTTCACAACAGGCTCACCACAATGTTCAATTCTGTGTCTACTGCCTCTGGTGGCATAATACAATAATTCAAACAACAATACAAACCACTATTGATTGAACACGTGTTGTTTTACATAAATTGTCACTAATCACAATACATCTCCATTTACAGATGAGGAAACAGCTTCCAAGAGTTTAATGTCACACAATTACTGAGTGGGTAGAGCAAAGATTTGAACTTAGTCCTGCCTGATCCAAAGCCCCTGTTCTTTCCATCATATCACTCCCGCCCCTAATATATTGCTGTGGACTCATAGTCCAAATCACCATTTGTTTTGATACTTGTATTTTATCTTAAAAATTCCTATGAACAAAGTATTCTTATTAACATCAGAGTAGATACCTTTTTGTACTTATTAGTTTCATGTTTTGAATTAATTACCATAAGAAAAAAAATTACAGATTTACAACCTCTTGCAGCAAGTCTTTAAAAACATAGTGCATACCCTGTGGGGTAAGAAGACAAGGATTACATCAGGCAGCCTTGTCACCCTCTTTCCACACTTCTGGGATTTACCGAGTACAATAATTTTTCTTTTTTTTTTTTTTTTGAGACAAAGTCTCACTCTGTCACCCAGATTGGAGTGCAGTGGTGAGATCACAGCTCACTGCAGCCTGCCTTGACCTCCCTTGCTCAATCAATCCTCCTATCTCAACCTTCTGAGTAGCTGTGACTATAGGTACATGCCACCATGCCCAGCTTATTTTTAAAAAATTTTTTGTAGAGATAGGGTCTCACTGTGTTGCCTAAACTGGTCTTGAACTCCTGGGCTGAGGCGATCATCTCATCTAGGCCTACCAAAGTGCTGGAATTACAAGTGTGAGCCATTGTACTTGGCCTTAGAGTACTACTCTTGACCCCAGAGCAGCAGTTCCTCTGAAGGCTTTACAACTGTATAAATGTCCTACAGCTGGAAGAGCAAGATGACAGTAGGGGAAGGAGATTAGTTGTACAGCCGTCTGCTCTGGGAACCTGCTGTAAAATAAACACTGCTGAAAATTCCTGTTCCTGTTAAACAGAATGACTTCCATGTTGGCTATTGCCCATGTGCATGTGCTCTCAGCAGAGAAAAAGAGACAAAATAAAAAGTGACTTGTGCAGAAAATTCTGGAATAATTAGAAATTCTTTTGCAGGAAGTCTGGCAAGTTTCACCACTTTTAATGACTGGTATGGACTTCTCTTGGTTTAATCTTGGCTTCTGAAAATTCGTCTGAGTCAGTCACTACTCAGAACAGACTGAAACTGATTATGGGAACTAAGTAAAGGACAGCTGGCTCCCAGTAAATTTGTGAAATGAGATTTTTTGGTTTTGAGGTTTTTGTTTTGTCTTCCTCTTGTATTTGCATTTCTGTGTTCCCTGGATGGAAGACAAGCTTCAGAGGCAGAGACTTAAGACTATATAAGTATCTAGCTCTGTGACCGTGGACAAGTCTATCAGTTATCCAGAACCTCATTTGAACAGTCCTCATTTTTAAGCAAATATTTATTGTGCACTAATTGTATTCTAGACCTGGCTCCATATGTTGGTGATATAATGGAACAAATCATAGTTCCAACCTTAAGCAAACTCATGGAAACATAACAAATAGTGTAAAAAATGCTTTAGTAAGACTAAATGGAGGATGCTAGTCACCCAAAGTGGGTGTCTAGTCTATTTCTGTCCTTCAGAAGAACAGAAAGCTTCTTCAAGAGTGATCCAAGTCTGCCTAAACCTAAATGATGAGTTGGAATGAGTCACATGACATATCTATGTATTGAGAAAGTAGGGTACGTAGAAGCATATCTCAGGCAAAGAGAACATCAAATGACACAGGTACAGAGACAGAGAGAGATCTGGTAGATAAATTTTTAAAAAAGCATATACAGAAAGTCTAGAAACCTAAGATATTTTTAATAGAGAAGTTGTCTTAAGCAAGCCTTAGCCTTACAATAAGTTTAAGTCTAATATTCACTCATTTCCATCCAACCATTCATTGTACTAGAAACTATTCTAGCTGCTAGCATTATAAACATGAAGAAGTCATAAAATAGGTAAGTGAAAATTGATAGACAGGACTTCTAGAAAAGCTCCTTAAAATGGAGACAGACACCTGAGGCACTCCTTTTGCCTTTCCCTCTCATTCTTCCCTGTTACCAGGAATACAGGTCTGATAGTTAAAGTTTTAGCAGCTCTCTTGGGTCATGACGTGATCCTGGTGTATTAGTCTGTTCTTGCACTACTATGAAGAAATGCCTAAGACTTGGTAATTTATAAACAAAAAAAAGGCTTAATTGGCTCAGGGTTCCACAGGCTATGCAGGAAGCATGGCAGCATCAGCATCTGGGAAGGCCTCAGGGAGCTTTTACTCATGGCAGAAGGCAAAGCAGGAACAGTTATGTTACATGGCAAGAGCAGGACATGGTGTGTTGGGGGGTAGGTGCCATACACTTTCAAATAACCAGACTTAACGAGAAATCACTCACTCACTGTCATGAAAGTAGCACCAAGGGGGAAATTGACCCTCATGACCCACTCACCTCCCACCAGGCCCCACCTCCAACATTAGGATTACAATTTGACATGACATTTGGGCAGGGACACAGATCCAAACCGTATCATCTGGACATGGAATGCACAAGCTAGGATAATAGACAGGGAGGAAGAAGGAGCCTGACAATCATGGAGCTGCCTTCCTCTAAATGTATTTTACATAAGAGAGAAATAAATATTGCTAGGCTACTATTATTTGAGGTTTAAATTATATGCCACAGAATCCACTTTCCAACCAATTTAGAGAGGTAGCATGGTGTAGATTAAGAAAGAGTATAGACTTTGGTACAGACCTGAATGTGAATCCTGGCTTTGCCAAAAATAAGCTGTTTCCTCCTACCAAAATGAGACTGATATATAGAGGGTGGGTAAGGGGCTTATAGATATTATAAATAAGTGCCTACCATAGAGCATATGTGTGATATTATTATCTGGATTATCTGGATTAGGTGGAAAGTTAAAAAAAAGTCTACAAACAAAACATCCAAAAGCCCTAGAATCTAAAAAGAAAAAAATTAAAATAAATAAATAAATAAATCACTAATGTAGTGAAGACAGTGACAAAAATAAGAATTTTCCATGGAAGAATTAGAAGAAAATTTGAATCAAGATGATAAAAAAATTAATGAATTAGGTACATTTCAAATTAAATGTATCTCCTTAACATCACAGTCTGCAAGATATTTAAACGGATAACTTATAGGGACTTCCTCGTCTATTATCCTATACCTGTCAACTACTCAAAGTCATGCTACCTGCAACTTACTCACAACAACTCAGCACTTCAGCACAGGGACAGCAAACAAATACAAATGCTGGCTTGCTGTCTTCTGAATAGGAGTAACAGCTTTCATATGCTTTCAGACTTAATTAACTTTGGCCTTAGGCCCAGACCCTGAATCATCAGTTTATAAGAGGTGCAGAATAATGGCACAAAACTCACATAATGTAGGGGTAACTCTCAGAAAAACTTTTCTAGAACTGAAAGACAAAAATAGAATTGGGCACAGTAGTGAAAGCAACATAGTGATGAGTGTCCCTCTAAATTTGTCCATCTTTCTGAATTATTTTTCATGAAGACAACTATGCATTCATGTTGCTACTGTATTCAACAGTAAATTCTACTAAGAAAATATGTGTGACTCCAGGTTGCTTTTTAATTGGTAATAGCTCCTCACACAGTCTACTTGATTAAAAATCTCAAATCCAATATGTCACCAAGAGAAGACTTTTTACTTCCTTGAGTAGTCATCATCATTGTGATACTACATGAATGAGCAGAGTATAATTAATTAAATAAGTATTTATTGAGCCTTACTAAGTAACAGGCACTGTGGTAGTTTATCCTGGCTTCTAAATTAGTGATCCTCTATCCTGCTAACTGGAGACCCACATACTTCTTCAATCTCCCATTCAAACCTTAGCTCTTTATTAAATTATAGAACCGGATATCTCCGGACAATATTTTACACAAAACAAAACTGAACTTCAATCATCATGGCATCTATTGACCAGTGTGACATGTTCTACCACTTTGGTTGAGTATACAAGATTATTAGGAATAATACAAATTTATTTATAACCTCTCATTGACCTCCTTTTAGTTTTTGACTTTGGGTACAATAGTCAGGAGTTAAGCAGCATGACCATAATATGTGATATATGTGTCCATAAATATGTACCTACTACTTTTGCGTGTGTTCATATGCATAAGTGTGTCTTCATGTCTTCACCTTCCTTACATGGGCTCATCTTTAAACTCTAAAATCTATTACTTCAGCCTCCATCTCACCAAGGCTTCCCATTTGTTAATGACTTTTTCCCACAAGATAGCTGAAATTAATTGTCCCGTCAGAGACTTTGTATCGTGGGAAAATCCTGGATTTATGGAGTTTCCCTAACAGAGAACTTTTCGTTGACTCCTATTCCATAAACCCAGTATACAGCATCTGCCTCTCTTTCTTTATTTGCATCAAGCTACAGCTGCAGGCCTGAAATAAACCTGGCAAACCAGGTAGGGAATCTGTGACCCAGACCAACCCTGCAGCCCCCTCTATCCAGGGTGTTGATTCTGCTGTCTTGATTTTCAGCACCTGTTTGGATTCTTGTTCTTAACAGATGAATAAGCAGACTATCTTAATTTCAATATTAGTGCTCTTTGTAACTCTTGGTCAACCAATACCTCCTAGAATAGATCTTTTTGGGCAACACTATCAAATTCATTGTGCCCTTTTGAACGCTGCCAGTTGGGAAGCTGACCTCAGAAGCTAGTCCTACGGCTGGCCTAGTCCCTGCTACCATTGTCTCCCTTCTCCTCTCCTTGCTAGCTCTGAGGCTGAAGTCATGGCAGGCCTGTTGGCTAAGTCCCCCTGAATTAAGAGACACACATATACAGTACTATATTTATGTATATATACCTGAATCACTGTAAATATGAATATATGTATACGTATATGTAAATACATAGACACATCAATACATATACGCAGACTCTCAAAAGACTTCCAGTATTATGGCAACTGCCTCAGAAAACACCACCTGGGTTCCACTGCTTTAACAAAACTCATCATGAAAATAGCCTCTTGAGATAAAAACCTAAAATAAATTAGGAAAGAGAAACCATAAATACAGCAGTGGCTCTAAGAAGCAGAACTGCTTCTCTCCTGGGAAGTTGCCATTACTGTTAGGGAATAATGTCAGAGGCTCTAGGAAGGCTCTCCATGCAAAAACCTTTCTCAGGGATTGGAAGATATTTTTAACAAATAAGATGCAGTATAAAATTCCACAAGTAGAATTCAGCCTTAAAACCCAAGAGAAACTGAGGTTGCTTGTTACAGCTCATAAACCCTAGTGGCTCCTGGGCTATGTTTTGTTTGCTCTAGTTTACCTCCACCCAATGAATGCGTTTTCTGGTTCACATAGCACCCGTTGCCTGACACATGTTCACAATGCTTATTTCTAGCAACTGCCTACACCCTAGTTGAAATTCACTAGATAACTGACATTAGATGGGACGATATTTTAGCCTTTCCTTTTGGTAGCTATACAATCCTAGCCCATTGTCTCACTTCTCATCCCTTTACACCGAGGAGGACTGAATTACTAGGTTCTGGATGATGGCCATTTGTCCAGGTTTCCCAACTGAGAGTAATTAATTGCCAAAGGATTTATGCACAGGGACTCTGGCCTCTTTCTTCTCCCTTCTCCACTTAAATCAGTGGGAGGTAGTTTCCTGGATATGTGTGCCTCCTCTGGGTACCTATACTGGCCCTTGAGTGGGTTTTTTCTCTATCCAGATAGAGTAGTAGCTACATAGCAGAAAGGCAGTAGATCTACTTGAATCTCATATAAGAGCTACATATTCCAGTCTGACCTTTACTAGTAACAAGGGTGGTACTATCATTCTCCTGCTGACTTGCTTCTCAACTGATACAGTTTCCAGAATAAAGATGAGAGCTATTTATTAAGCACAACAAATAATATATATATGAGCTTTACCAATGAGAATAATTTGATGATGGGTTGGCTGTTTGTGTATAAGAAATGAAGGCCATCCTGGATGTAGAGAATACTTCAGATAGAAAGTCTGGAAACCTGAAGGAAAACATTAACATTACAATTAGTCAGTTCTTTCTTTTTCCCCTTTGCTTTGGCTTTTAAGAGAACCTATGTTTCCAAGGATTTTAAAAATAAAAGTTCTTAAGAAATGTCTGTACGGGTAAGAAAACTGAAGCCCAGAAAGATTAGATGTCTTTCCAAGGATCATATGGCATAGCTGTGATGGGATCTGAGGTCCTTTATCACACACCCTTTAATCAACATCTACTAATAAAGGGAAAGTAAGAAAAACACCAATGGTAACAACATTTAAAGTGGTTTATACATATAGAGCACATCTGCCAGACATTCTTCTAGGTGCCTTGAAATATTAACTAATTCATAAAATACTTTATGTGAACTAACAGTGTACCTGATTCTGTACTACCTGTGGCCAATACAGGCATAAACAACAGAAGTGGCTCTTGTCTTTACATTCTAGTAGAGGTGGGAGCCATAAATATAATATACTGATCAGCAAATCATTACTTAATTATACTGTAATATGTACTCAAAGAAATATAGACTTTCATGACAGATTGTAATAAAAGGCCTGATACTTGAAGTGTAGGAGTAAATTAGGGTGGGGGAAAACCAGGAAAAGATGTACCAGGCAGATGGAACAAGTGGGAAAAGCCTGCAGCAGAAAGGGGCCTTTTCAAAAGCGTGGGGCATCATTGGTGACTGGTGATAACGATGGAGAGGTGGGACTGGGACAGATCATGAAGGGCCCTAGAGGTCATAAAAAGAATTTGGGGTTTTATCCCAAGAGTAACAGACATCCATTGAAAGAGATATGTGAATAATTTGACAATACAAAGAAGAAAAATGTAGGTGCCTGACTAAATTTTCGGGGATGGAAATCAACAATCTTGGTTAAGGCATTCATTAAAGTAGATTGTATGAAGGTGGGACAATGAATCTGCCTAACTTCCTTTTGATTTGTATCAGTCATTCCGGGTATCCCCAAGATAAGTGCATTTCAGGATATTCCAGTAGCTTCACTTATACCTGTTTATGAGAGAAGTTTAAAACTTCATAGTCTGGAAATTTCCTGCTGATTATAAAGGATTTTGAGAGTTATTACCTAAATCCTGTGGCTCCTTGTAAATCAGTGAAGACATCATTATAAGAAATAGTAGGGAAAAAAGCCATATTTCTCTAGTGACCATACTGGAACAAAAATATCTTATTACCTAGAAATGAGAACTACTTACAAATCCTTCCTTATAAGAATAGCCCTGCACAGAATCATTCTAACTTGACACAGATCATATTTTTACAAAACACTATATCAGTTCAACCACTAAAAATATTGCTGCGTATAGTGGCTTATGCCTGGAATCCTGGCAGTTTGGGAGGTTGAGCTGGGAAGATCACTTGAGGCCAGGAGCTAGAGACCAGCTAGATCAGCATAGCTGATCTCTGCAAAAAAAGAAATAATAATAATAATAATAAACAAAATTAGCTGGGTGCAGTAGCATGCACTCATAGTTCTGGTTATTCAGTAGGCTTAGGCAGGAGGATTTAGTCCAGGAGTTTTCCATTGCAGTGAACTATGACAGCCCTACAGCACTCCAACTTGGGAGAAAGAGTGAGATCCTGTCTCAAAAATAATAGTATTGTCTGCTAACTCAAAATGCATGAGTAAACTGCATATAGAACAATATTAACCTAATATTCATACAAAGCAAAATTCTTCAGAGACTGAAGGAAGTCCAAGTCTGAAGAATGCCATTAAGTGTCAAGGCAATTAATGAGTTTCAAAAGCTCACTTGTAACAAATTGCGTCCCTGAGGATTCATTAAAAAACTCTATGGAAAAGCAGCTTCTCTCATCCAATCACTTCTTCCTCCATCTACGACCAGATGGTGAGAGCTAACCTAGGCCTCCATAGCTGCTTTTCTCTTCCTTTCTCTCAGACTATGGACAATGCCACCTGTTCCCAAGGTTTTGTGAATCATCTGTAAACTAATGACACACACCTCTTTTCTGTTTAGCTTTAACTTTTTTCACTGGATGTTTTGCTTATCATCAAAAGCAACAGCAGTCCCTGTCTGTTTTCAGTCTAATATACCCTTGAGCTAACACAGGGTTAGCACACCAGGGAGACAACATATGGATCTCATCCAGCCATTAAGGAAGTAGTATATGGAGGTGAATAAGAGCATGGAATGTGGGGTCAAACAGATCTGAATTTACAGTCAAGTCCTGCCACTTAACTGTAATGTAAGTTTTGACAAATTCTTTCATTCTAGGAGCTTCATTGTCTATACTGATGAATGAGGATAGGAACAATCTCACATAATTATATGAAGCTTAACTAAGATCACTCACTTGAAATGATGCCTGGCACATAATTATCGCTGAAAAGTTTGTAGCTTCTATCATCATCAATGCTCAACAGCTAGCCAGCTTCCCATTTGTAAATATATATTTATACCCTGATTAAATATATTGTATTTGTGGTAGAAGGAGGTAGTATAGTTGGATGTCTTTTGAACTAGAAATGAACAGAAATTGAGTCTAGTTCCTTTTCCTGTCCTCATAGCCATGTGACTTGGGTAATTTATTTTAATTTCTAAATCTCAGATTTTTAATTTGTGATATAGCAATAATATTTATTGCATAAGTTTGGAGTGCTAAACAAGATAATGTATGGCTACGTAAAGTATGATTCTACATAAAAAAGTTCTTATTTGAGTCAGCATTTAGGATAAATAACATTTATTCTCATAGAAATTTTGTTACAAATGGCTGTTAAGTTCAAGGGACAGCCCACAGCAATGTATTCATCTTAAGCATAGCTTAAACACAATGTATTTGAAATAAAAAATAATACAAAATAACAGCAATTACTCCAATAATGGTTGATAAATAAAAGAGAAAAAAAGAACAATGTGACTGAACAAAAAATATTTTGTCTCAAGTGCTGATGCTGGAGCAGAGAAAATATAATAATAGATATCTGCAGAATATAATGATTGATGTCTGCAAGGAAAATATAATGAAATATTTCACATTTCAATGGAAACATGAAAGTTCGATGTCAATACATGGAGATTTTCAGGAATGTTTGCAAATGATGACAGATTCCAGTTGAGGTTTTACAAAAATGTTTGGAGAGTTGCTTTTTCTTTCTCAAAGTTTTAGGGTTCAAAATGAAAGGGAGAGCTACACTAAGATTTTCCTGAGATAATGAATGAAAATAAAATAAACCAAGAAAGAAATAAGAGGGCAGGAAAGAATATGGATTTTCATGTGAAGGAGGGTTACTTCAGGAAGAATCTCAAGAGTTATGACCAGTGATACAGGATTAGGAGATAAAGAGGAAAGAAAAAATAAGTTGCCTACAATAGGTACCATTTATTGAGAGTTTACTATATGCCAAAGTCTGTTCTAAATGCTTCGTATATATTAAAATTATTTAGTCTTCACACTTCACCTATGAACTAGTGTGATTGTGAGCCTTATTTTATAGATTAAGAAACTGAGATGCAGTTACAAATATAGTAAGTTGTAGAACCAGGATTTGAATTCAGGCAGTCTGGATCCAGACCCCAGACTCTTATAAAAAAGAAGAAATATTGGGTTTGGGACAATTTATTCATGTAACAATATTTAATATCAGAGAGTATATACAGATGACTATTACAGCCACACTTTCTGTATTACTGGAGCTTACAATTTAGCTCTCGTACTGAGCCAACAGGTAGTGCTCTTCATGAGCATAGTTTGGTCATCCAGTAATACTAGGTTATCAGGTTTCCAAATAAGCAATGTTAGAGCCATTTCCAACTCTTCACTTCTTTATACATGATAGTGACATCTTTCAGTGTCCCTTAGTCTCTCTCTCTCTTCCAGCATATGGTCTTTGCCTCTGTTCAAACCATAGTCAACCTCCTTCCTCCTCCTCAACAGACTTCTTCTAGGCAGAACACTCCAATCATCTTCAAAGCTGTTTCTTGAAGCTGTTTTCACCAGTTCTATCTATCCCTTTTACCCTGTCACAACTCTGCTTCTTGCTGAACAAAAATCTAGGCTACAAAAAGAGCATGGCAATTTGCCTATTGCACCAGTATCAGTACGAAGATAAGGGCCATCTCTCTTAAGGTCAATTATTGCCCCTTGGACTAACCAACACCCTGCCTCCTCACTTCCTCATAATTCCAAGGTGAATCTACCTATCCTTACATGCTGGTCCTCTCAGAAAGGATACTATTCTATTATTCAAACTAATCTTGAAATCCAGGAAATCATTTCTACCGGGGTGTGAGAGCTTGGCATTTCTTCACTTAAAACCTTTCCCAAATATTTACCTAAAAATTTAGCTAATCTGACGGGCTTGAAATAAACTTTTGCTTTGCAGCCAGACATATTTAGATTCCAATTTTTGCTCTTCTACTTCCTAGCTGTGTGTCTTTGGACAAAGGTAGCCTCTCCATAGAGCAGAAGCAAATACCATAGCTTGTATTGCTGGTTTGAGAATAAAAGGAAATGTTAACACTGTCTTTGCATGTAATGTTGTCTTTTCAGGTCAGTTGTCTTCTAGCGGTTTTATGCATAATTCTTAGTTACTAAATTTTTAGATGCTAGACCCCAAGTTGAATACACAGAGAAAAGTAGATTCTTTCACCTTCTAATCAATGCTTTGGATCATATAACAGTATTTCACTCATTAATTTACTCAACAAACATTTATCAAGCACCAACTATGTGCCAGGCATTAGTCAGGACACCGGGATGCAGTGGCCAACAAGATCCATAAATATCTATTAGAACAGCACTGCATATCAAATTACATGACTTCAATGAAATGAGTTCATTTCTACTTATTTCACATAGTTGCTAAACCTCTATTTTCTTTAAATGTAAAAGTCAATTTGAGAAATGTATTCAATAATCCTATAGGAAAGCAGTGACTTACTGTCCTGAGGACCACTTCAAACTAATCACTTCTCTTCATAATCCTTCCTTCCCCTGATATGGGGGTATACGTGTTACCAAAGAATATGTGCCCATCTCTCTGCTAAGTGATTTATCTTATTTCATTTTTATTTCTCTGTAAAGTAGACAATTTAAAGATGGACAAGCTGAAGTTCAAAAAGCTTAGGTACTTGAAGAAGGCCACAAATCTACTAACCCAGATCAATCTAGCTGGTTGAGGCACTGTTGGTTTGTAATTTCAAATGTGTAATACACATTAGGAAGTGGGGGGTACTGGTTTCAGTATTTGAACGTGCAGCTTTATGCTCACAATGCATGGTTCCAAGGTCTCTTAATGGCAGAATAAAACTTCAGAACACAGAGAAGAGAACATGCTGGCTCTTCCAACCATCACTTTTACATGCTTTCAATTAATGCTTGATCTCTGCAGGTGGGAATCGGCAGATGAGACAATCCATCTGCAGTCAGTAATCACTCCATTTCACTGTCTTGAACTCCTGGCTAGTAAGGGCAATTAAAGTCACGCCCCTGCTGAGATTCAGACTCAGTGACTGTTGCTGCTCACTTGCCAGAAAAAGCAACAACCAATGTGGAAAAATTGAACCTTATTGAAAAAAAAAAAAACCCTCTTTTCCTTGCTGACTTTTAGGCCTGACTTTGATGCAGAACATTTAAGAAATATTGCTATTATAGCATCTGCTTCTAGTGAGGGCTTCAGGCTGCTTGTACTCATAGCAGAAGGTGAAGGGGAGCTGGCATATACAGAGATCACATGGTGATAGAGGAAGCAAGATAGAAGGGAGGGAGGTGCCAGGCTCTTTTTAACAACCAGTTCTTATGGGAAGTAACAAAGTGAGAATCCACTTATCTGGCTACCCGCCCCAGGGAAGACATAAATTTATTCATGAGTGATCCACCTCCATTACCCAAACACCTCGCATTAAGCCCCACCTCCAACACTGGTAATCAAATTGCAACATGAGATTTGAAGGAGTCAAACAAACCAAATTATAGCACAGTCCCAACATAGTCACTTTCTGGCTATGTGATACTGAGTAACTCAGTGACTCTGTTTGAAAGCTGTAAGAACAATGAGGATAATGGTACCTGGTCTACGGACTTCAGAGAACCGTTGTGAGGGTTAAATGAAATTATCATGGAAAAGAGCTTTGAAACACTACCACACAAAATGCAAAGGCAAGGAATATTTTGCTTCTCTCTCAACACAGGCTTTGTGTGGTAGCTGGCAAGGGAAGGGTCCTAGAGAGTTGTCATGGAGAGTGGGGAGCCTGGTGCTCCTCCACGGCTTGCCTCCTGTGGTTAGTACTAACAATCAGATGTGGTTGATGAATAGAGCTGAAGGCTAACAGCTCTGGGTGAAGATCTTTCAAAGTTCTGCCTTTGGAGGAAAAAGCCAACCTCCTTGACCCACAGGTCTCTCAGTCCCCGTGACTGGGGCCTTGAGATGAGGCCCCACAGACTCAGCCCCAGCTCAGTTTTAGGATTAATCTAATGTCACACAGAGGACTCTAGGAAGCCTTTACTCAGTGACTTGGTGGCACAGCTGTCAAACCATCAGCTGCTCTATTGCCTCTATTGCTCTGATCTAACACCCTTCTTCTTGTAGGTCAGAGGAGTAGTGAGAAGAGGGTATGGGCTTCAGAATCCTATGAACATGGATTCCAATACTAGACCTATCACTGGTTTGGTTTTAAATAAACAGGCCAAATTTCTGAGCCTCAGTTTTCTCTTTATCACAACGCAGATATAAACAGCTACTGAAGACCAAATTAGTTTACAGAATTTATGGTGGGGTCTCTGAGTATATTTGAGTAACGTTTACATGACTTAAATATACTGGTCTGAATGACGAGTGTAAGTTATCCAAGAAAAAGGAAAGAAAGGGTATTTCTGGAAGAAGGAAGATTTTGTGAGCACAAGAAGCAGAAATGAGTCCCTATGGTACAGTGACTGAAAAGAAAGACATGTTAAATAATCAAGTTTAATATGTGTTGTGACCAACTAAGAGAATTCAAATGAATTTTGGGTTCTCCTTGGTTTTCTTAGCACTATCTCCATTCTCCAGACTTACTCTCCTATGCCTGTGGGTTGATGTTTCTTAAACAGAGATTCCCTGCCAGGTATTGCAGGGAATCTTGCCTGTATGTACCTGTAAATTCTTCACTGCTTTAGAAACAAGCACTGGGAGAAAAGCTTAACAATCATAGTCCAAATGTTTGACTTCAATCCAAGAATTGCAAAACCAAGTACTATAAGTTTTCAGAAGAAACAACTGCCCTTGCCATAACAGTTGCTGAAAATATCAGCCTCCAAGAAACAGGCATTAACGAAAAGCCTTCTACACAAAGTTCATCAGCCTCCAAATGACACAACCACTGAAGGATTTTGAGACTCGCAGATGAGCACATGCAGCTGGTAGGAAATGGGCTGAAGTCGCAGCACCATGCCATTATCTGCAGGTGCACTGAAAGTACCAATTAAGCCTGGAGACAGGGTGTTTAGGTGGAAGGATGGGTTTTGAGAAGCAATTTCATTGTGAAACAAAGCTCCACAATGTCCTATTACTGAACCCAGAAAAAAGGAAGAGGCCCTTAATGCAAATAAGAAAGCTCTTGACTTTGTTTTCCACAATGCAAAACATCCCAGTTATAAATGTTGACTTATTTTTAGAGTCAGGTTTCAGAAAACATCTATACCAACAAAACCAAAATCAGGAACAAAGCATCTTGAATTTACAAATTTCAAATGGAAAACATCTGATTTAGCTTGCATGAATGTAGCTTTTCAATCCCCTAAGCAATTTGTTTCATGTTGAGATTGCCTCATGAATAAAAAATGTCCTGGAAAAGTTGGTTTTATTACATCTCAGATATTTAATCAGGCATCAGGCACAAGATAGGTGCAATGTGTATTTATTTTCTACTTTGGCTACAATATCAAGGACTCAAAAAAAGTACTGAAAGATCTGAAATGACAAGCTGAGTAGTAGGAGATAATTCCCCTGTGGCATTTAGAAGGTATATTTTTCTTTTTGTCTTTCCTTGAGTGCTAATTTTATTCTTGGTATCATCTGCACTCAGCTTGCTCCACTTGCACCATCATCTCTGTAGCCAGTGTCCTGACTTCCTTTATACAACTTTCTTTTTCTTGTTCACACTCCAGAAATTGAGTTTTCTAAGCCTCTCCACTCCATTCACTAATACACAGGGTGTCCAGGGCCTGTTAAACAGTATGTCATAGAACATATTTGTTGATGAGCTACCTGACAACGAAAACAGCATCAACTCTATGGGTACCCTTCTCTAGAGTTCAGTTTGTATGTGGTGCACTGCAGGTAACCTGAACATGTGGGTCAGATCTGGTTTCAAATCTCAACTCAGTCACTTACAAAGCCATGTGACCTTTGACCAGATCCTTAAACTACCTTCTCTGAGCCTACTTTCTCTTCTGTAAAGTGGGAATAACAATACCCACCTCGCAGAATTGTTGTAAAATTTCCATGAAACCAAATAAATAAATCACTATGTGCAAGGCCTGGCATATAATCATATTTTTTGTTTAATGTGAATTATTACTGCAATCTAATAACTCCTAGTTACTTTTCTTGCTTCCACTTCATGTAATTATAATGTGTTCCCAGATACAGAATTAAGTGGAATACAGTGTTTGGCTTTGAGAATTTCAGTGAATGATTCTAGAGGAAGAACATATAAGATTTTGACATCATTAAGGTGAGTAGTGCTCTTTTTATTATTTGCAATTTATCTCTTTTTGATTCTTACTTAGACAGTATCTGTTTGCATTCTCACAACAACCTCTTAAGGGATTTACAAGTATCCAGGCATTCCTATTTGAGAGACACAGAAACTAAGTTCCAGAGAAAAGAAGTGAGTTGCCCAAGGTTACAGAGCTGGTTTGAAGCAGAGCCAGGGCTATAACTCCAGTTTTCTGACAACCTATCCAGCATACCATCCAACTTCAGTTTTAGGAGCTCCAATATACTGTGAGTTCCTAGAAAGCAGGCCTTTCCATATTTGTGTCCTCAATGTCTAGCCAAGTTCCTGGCACACAGGAAATACTCAACAAATCTTTAATGAGTGAATGAGTGTTCTGCCTGGAAGCATTAACAAGAACCATAATCAGTCCTATATAGAGAATCTAGACATGATCCCAGGATTATTGGGCAAGAAGTTCCACTGCCACTTCAGTAGTTTCACAGAGCAAGAGCAAGCTGAATCAAGTACAGCCTATCTCCCAGATCCAACAGGTAATCAGTTCCTTCTAGTCTTCTCTTACATATGTGACCCATTCTTTTCCTGCAGCTCACTCCTGTTCTAATGAGCTTGAGCTAGAGATTTATTTGTCAGAGGCCTATTCCAAATATATGAGTCACAGCATGAGAACATCAAAAACACAGCAGAATTTTCAAAAATGAAAATATATTTCAAAGTCATCTTTTGCTCTGTATTTTCTGTATTCTTTGAAACACAGTCTCGCTCTGTCACCCAGGCTAGAGTGCAGTGGCGCGATCTTGGCTCACTGCAAGCTCCACCCCCCGGGTTCACGTCATTCTCCTACCTCAGCCTCCGGAGCAGCTGGGACCACAGGCTAATTTTTTGTATTTTTTAGTAGAGACGGGGTTTCACCGTGTTAGCCAGGATGGTCTCGATCTCCTGACCTTGTGATCCGCCCGCCTCGGCCTCCCAAAGTGCTGGGATGACAGGCGTGAGCCACCGCGCCCAGCCTATTTTCTGTATTCTTTAGGCCAGCAGCAGTTCTGATGCTTCAAGCCTCTTCACTCATTTACAAGATCTAAAGCACTGAACAGAGATCTTCCTTTAAGAGCAGTACCTAGTGAGTCAATCATTTTCGTGAACAGGACATTTGGCTCCAGCCAGACAGCATATGGATAGGCACTCAGTCAACCTCCTGACTGTAGCTCTGCCTGCTTGCCTAAGGTCAGACATGAAATGCTGCCTGAGAGTGCAGTTCTCCAGAAGAGGCTGTCAAATCCATGTCTCTTGAGGTAAAGGACTTTCTCCAAAAACCCAGCGTGGTTCTTTCTGAATCATTTTTTAATACACAACTTCCTTGTTAACATCAATTTATGGCATACAGAAGGCAACCTTTCCACAATGCTTCGTGTCTGGAGATCTAAAATAACAAATTACCCAGAATCCAAACAACAACCTGGATTTGGTTTTGTTTCTCGTATTTCAGGACTTCTAAACTAACCTGTTCTTGTATTAAATACTACTCAACGACATCTCATGGTTCTCTCCAATCCCTAAAGTTACATGGTATTAAAATCCAGAAAACTAAGTGACTAGGAAATTAAACTATGTTTTATTTCACCTTGTAACCAAATTCTTTCAACTGGCCTTGAGGTTTTTTTTTTTTTTTTTTTTTTTTTAATGCTATACACCATGTAAAATATAGTAGCCTTAAAACATTCATCCATAAGAATTCTAACGGTCGATAGTGACTGCCTAACACTCATAAAGAAACCACACTCCTTACTTTGTTGCATTCAAGGAAGAGACTTGTGGCTGGGGGGTGGTGCAGAAAAAAAGAAGAAAGCCAAGGCATTTTTCTCCATGTTTCTGCTTCCTGTGATAATTCCAACAGCAGTGGCACCTCCTCCTTGGCTCCTACACTGCTGAACAGGCCTGCAGTGGTTCCAGCTTCCTGTGGTTGATTCTGGCCCTAAGTTCCTTCCTTTAGTCCTTCAGCTTAGGAGTGGGCATGTTTTCCTGCTGTGGCTAATCTCTAGATTGCCTTGCCATCTTCTGTTTGTTTCTAGGCTCTTTCGTGGATTATGCAACTTATTCTTTTATGATGTGTCTTTTATTTCAAATAGTTAGAAGGACTTCTGTTTTCCTGGTTGGACCCTGTTACATGCTCTATTTCATTTTTCTTTGCCTTCCACAAAACACTGTGTGAAATATTAAATAAGAATCAGACATACTTGGTCCAAATTCTAACTACTTCTGCTGGAATAAGTAACACTGCCTGGAACTCAATCTTCAGTTTCCTCATCTGTAAAACATAATGACATAACTCATTTTACACGGTTGTTGTGGAGATTAGATGAGAATATGAATGAGTATGAATCGTTAGTGCATAATGCCCAAAAAATCCTGGTTATTATTTCTCCAAACTCAGTTCTTTACAGCCTTGATAGAATACCTTAACTGTAGTCACCTAGCTTTCAAAATATTTTCCCATGTAAAATTTTCTAATTCCTCCATGGATACCTCAATTAGTATCATTTACTCTTATTAAAAACACCTGTCTTTCCTCCAGTCTATGGTATGAATTTATTTAAACCTACTTGCCTTCTTAAATAAACTCTATTTCACTCTTATGACTCATTTGCACAATAGCCTCCAGGTATTCAAAAGTACAAGGTCACCCTGCACTTCTGAAATCTTTTTAAATGACTAACATCACCTTCTTTCCTACATATCAGGTTTTATTTGAGTAAATTTCTTGAGGATCTTAACTATAGTTACCATTAATTTTCTTCAACTCATACATATACACATTAAATGTCAAAAAATGAAAAAAATGATGCTAGTTATTGAGTGAAACAAATATCTAATCAGGAAAATTGTGTTTGTTGCACTTTCCTTCCACAAATTGAAAACTAAGGATGGAAGGATTTCAGATGTAAATAAAATACCAGGTGGGTTCCACAGTACTGCATATAAGTACTGAACTTCATAGTAGTAGCATTTGTCCCTGTCAGGTGCAACTGAACACCATGCTCATGGATGTATTGTGTATATATGTGATAGCAGAGGAAGAGCAGAAAAACTCAGATGTGGTCCTCAGTTTTCAGATGACTTAGCTAAACAGAGACATCACTGAGCAGTAGGAAACAGCATGAGAACAAGAAACATTATAAGGCATAGAAAAAATTGTGTTGCAAAACCTATTTAGCACCATAAACATGAGAAGAGCCTAATATAAAGGCCTCTTAACATAGCAGAAAATAGCTATTGGTAGTCTCTTGAACTTCACCATACAGCAGTTTTAGGTCTCACCACTGCCCACAACTCTTACAGCCAAAGTATATGTAAAATAAATCACTATATTAAAATTAAGAAAAATTAAAATTAAAAAAAAAGAAAGTAGATCTCAATAAATATATTTTCTTGTAAAGAGTGGTTAGCTTTTAGAAGGCTTGGCATCAAAGGTATGTGATTCAGTTATGAAAAAATACACTTACATGTAAAAATTTCATTCCTTTCATTCACTGATTTACATAGGTATTGAGCCCTTGTTCTCTTCCAGGTACTGCTTTAGGCATTGGAGATATGAAGATAAATAAAACACAGTTCTTGCCCTTAAGAAGAGAAGCACTGAGCTAAAGTAGCAAATGTTAAATAAATATTGTGGGGAGGTGTCAAAGTGTATACTATACACTTAAAATTTAATAAGCATGAATCTGGCTCTCTCTGCCTATAACGTCCATCCTACTCCATCTCACTTGGAAAAAGGCCCTCAGACAAGATCAGCTCAAATGTGACCCTTCCAATCTCCATCATCTGTGTCCCTACATCTCTATAGTGTACTCACTGCACACTTCTAGGAGTCTCTCTCACCTCTAACCTAGGAGTCTCTCACCTCTACCCTGTTCCGGGTGGAGGACTGTGAAATCCTCAAAAGCAAAAGTGACAGTTTATTTTCTCTGACCAACTTCTGCATATACTTAGCTACACAGAAATCAACTGATCCTGAATTTGAATTACCCAGCCTTTAGAATGTGGGATAGGCCTTCCCTCACAGTGCTGTTAAGCGGATTGGAGACTATGTACGTAAAACGCTAGCACAGTTGCTGACATGTAGCAGTTACTTAACCAAATGGAAGCTTTCATTATTACCTGTTTTTTTCAACATTCAAAAATGTAAATAACTATGAAATGAGAAATTGGCTATATAGTTTTATCTCAAGAAAATCTGTATATTGTTCTTAACTTCCTCATATGTATAAAATCATCATATTGTGACATTTACTAGTATTTCTGGAGGTAAAATGCTTAACGTCTTGTTTTTTTATCCATTCTACTTAAGTGGGACCAACATTCAGATGGAATGTAATAAAGCAAGACTCTATTTGGATACTTTGAATGTATTAATGAATGTTTCCATTGAGAAACAATTAAGTTTCAAAAAAAAGATAGCACATAAGATAGACTGTACAATCATCCCTCCTCCTCAATAGAATATTTAACTTTAGCAGCTAGTGAGCCAGGGATAATGAGGTGATGACTCACTTTACTGGTGTTAAAGATAAGAATGAATAAATTTATAGGTAATTATTATGTATTTAAATAGTTAAGTACTTCAGTATGAGCACTATTGACATCATCTTTCTTGTAATTAATTCTGTTTTACCCATTGTCCTACTTATACTATAGAAGTTAAAAAGAGGTTTGACAATTCTCTAGGTACAATCAGTTATACGTCATTTTTCTCATCATTAAAGCCAAAAGAGTATAAAGCAGGGAACTAGATGTCCAAAATTTTGGTACTACCATATAGGTCAATAGGAAATAGCAGAAATAAATAGCTAAGTTAATGCACACACACAGACACACACACACACACACACACACACAAACACGCATGCAGACCATGCACATAATTAAGATAAAGAGAAGAAAAAGAGACAAAAAAGTTCAAATTTGAATAGAGCCATGTAAATAATAGTCAAAAAAATATTTTGTGAATTAAGTGTATGTAAAAATGCAACAACATGGGTGAACCTGGAGGACATTAGGCTAAGTAAAATAACCCAGGCAGAGAAAGGCAAGTACTGTATAATCTCACTTATATGTGGAATCTAAAAAAGTTGACACAACAGAGAATAGAAAGGTAGTTACCAGAGGCTGAGGTGGTAGGGATGGGGTTGGGGGTAGGGGGAAAAAGAGATGGGAAAAGGAGAGATATTGATCAAAGGGTACAAAGTTTTAGTTAGACTGGAGTAATCAGTTTTAGATATTTATTGCACTACACGGTAGTCATAATTAACAATACTACATATATATATTTCAAAATTGCAAAAATAACATTCTTACCAAAAAAAAAGATAAGCTGGTGAGATGATGGATGGATATGTTATTTAACATATAACATGGAACTTAATTCTACAATGTATACCTAGATCAAAATATCAAATTGTACTTCACAAATAGACACAATTATTTGTCAATTGGAATAAATTGTATTTAAAAATACTTAGATTGGAAAAAAAAAAAAAGAAAAAGAAAAGTCACAATGGCCATCCCTCTATCCCTTATCCCTTCTCTCATTGAAAACAATGTAGAGCATGGGAAAGAAATTTAAAAATTTTAATTGCTTTTAAAGAAAAGAATTTTCCCCAAGATATATGTATCACTTAATGGCAGCTATTTATTGAGTAATTATTACGTGTCAGCCACAGTGGTAACAGGTACTTAATATTCATCATCTCATTTAATCCTTATATTAATTATGTGAGTTAGGTGTTATCATCACAACAATATTCATTTAAGGAAGCTGTGTTTCAGAGAGTTTACATGATTTACTCCAAATCACATACTTAGGCAGAATTGGTAATTCCAACCTAGGTTTATCTGATTCCAAAGACCTTGCATTTAACCACTGTACTCAGTGGCAATCAAAATAAATGGAATTGATAAGTGCCATTGTAATTGCAGCATATATGATATTTTGATTCTTTCCCTCCATATAAGAATTCTTATAACATTGACATAAATAAATGGCTCTCTACTGTAAGACAAAATGTTATTAATAGTCCACAGAACAGTTTATCATATCTATGTTCTTTTTAACATGAGGTTTTGCCCTTTCATCTTTAACATTTTTTCAAGTGTATAAATTTTAGTCATCTCATTTGGGTCCAGCTCAAATGCCACTTCCTTTTTTAAGCTCTCCATGATATTCTCCAGTTGAAAGTAATTTCTCCAAATTTTGAACTTCCACGCTTTTATAATACAACTTACTATCTTTAATTATTTTTAGTAGGAACATATCATCTCCTCCACCAGGCTTCAAGCTTCCGGAGGTAGTGATCTATACCTAAATTATGTCTGTGTCTTCTCTGTGTTCAGAAGACATTTGTACATGTTTAGAACAGGCAATGACTTAGACAAGATGTACATTTTTTTTACTGGCTAAAATTCTACCTTAAACTACCTATGAAAATATGAATATGTTAAATAAATGAAAAATCAGTAGAAAAAAATTTTAGTAACTTAAAAAAACTATGTTAAAGCATTTTATACACACTTATACACATCAGTTGGTAACTACAAATCATTCTTACATATTCATTAAAGTAGGCCTTTGGGTATCAGTATTCATCAAAAACATCCTAATTTTTCTCACATAAAATAATTTAGAAATAGAAAAATAATCTATTCTATATTTTTATTAATTCAGTTTAGCTTTTTTTTTCTGGCTCAACTATAATGGCAACCCACACCATTAGAATTACATGTATATACGTGTTACTTTTAGATGTACAGCACTCTAGTTCTTACATGTTTGATTTGGGTAGTTATTACTAATGGTCAACACTGACTGAAATAGTTACTATTTTTGAAAATGCAATCAACTTAGCATGCCATGCAAAAATCTTTCAATACTTCACTCTTGCCTTCCTTTCCAGACTCATTTCCCATACCTTCCTCCTCCCCTGGTATTCTATAATACTAGCAAAGCAAACTCCTAACATTCCCTGAACATGCCATTCTCTACATTTCTGCCTTTCAGCTCCTTTTGTTAGTTTCCCCTCTCCACATTCAGTACTTTTTATAGACTTCTATTAGTACTTATTGCATGTTTTTCTCCACCAGCAGACCAGAAACTTTTCTTTTAGCCTCAGTGATTAGCATCATGTTCAGCACGCAGCATGTGTAGGCGCGCAACAGATGAATTAATGAATGTGAGCCTACTTAAAATTCCCCAAACTCAGGATTCATTTAGATATCCAAAAAGAACAAACCTTCCTTTCCTACCTCCTGCTCTTTAAAACAAGCTTTAAATTTAGCATGGTATGCTAAGCATATTACCTTTTCAAGCTATAAAATTATAATTATCTTCATACTTAGTCCTAATTGGTCATTAAATAAACTCTTTTGAAAGTTCTGGCAATATGTATCTGTCCATTATAACCCTCTGAGGAGCTAGAAATGCAGAACTATCCACTTTGTTGCCTATAAAAACAGATCCTCAAATTAAAAAAACAAATACATCTGCTTTGATTTTCTCCCAGTTTATACCAGGTATATTCCTCTAGATTTTCATTTAGGTTGAAAAATTTCTGGTTGTAAACATATTTGCCTGAAACCACTACTTTATGGCCCAGGTCAATTGCATGGTTAAATAAACAAATAATTAAGCATATAAATGAAGCATTTATTATGGGTAATTTAAATTCAAATTAAACATTTATTAAGAACCATCGAAGTGTAAAACACTATGCAAAGAGCTTTCACAATCATTATGATTCTTAACCAGGCTTCACCGGCCACTATGTTCGATTTAGAGTGGCTCAAATCACCTGAAATTTTGTGCTATATGATATACAATAATAATAATAGTAATAATAACAATTATAATAGTTACATTTATTGAAGACTTATCATTTGCCAGGTACTAAGCTAAACAGTTTACATGAATTACCATATTTAATTTTCACTAAAACGGAAAGGGAAATTGAGACTTAGAGAAGTTATATAACTTGCTGAAAGCCACATTTTTAATAATTGCGCAAACTGGAAAATTAACTCAAACTGTTTGACCCTCTCTCCACGCTCTTCTCCACTATATCAATAACTCTGTTTTCCTGGGAAATGTTCATTGCTTTCATTAGTTTCTCAAATGGTCTGTGAATCAAAATTGTTAAGAATGTCTCATAAGTATTCACTTAGTCACTCTTCAAAACATCCTGTTAGGCAGTATACTATCGTGTGGAAAGTAAGACAACATATCTTGTATGTTTGTAGGCTTATAACATTAGATACAATTTCCCTTTTAATATAGCATAGCACAAGGACTATTTTTCTCGGTTGTCTCTGTAATTAATATTTAGATATAGCCATGCTAGCAGCTGGGATTATTCTGTCGCTGACTCGGATCACCAAGATATCCTGAAGTGCTGTCACGTAATGACATGTCATGAAGGCAAAACCTGAGCCCTTGTGGCTAAACCAAGGCCTAAGAGAGAATTCTATAGCCTAAAACGTACTCTGAACTGTTATTTTCCTTGCCATATTTTTAAAGTACTCTCCTGCCACGAGTGCCTCTCCATAACAGCATATCCATGTTCCACATGCCGCAGGAAAAAAAGTATTAAGATTATTTCTAAAAACGAGCTTAGGCACTCTCACAGTAAAAGAACTCCATTGTTTTATACTGTCTACAGTATAAAGCCCCAATTGTCTCACGTGGCTTATACACTCTGACTCCCATCCACTTCTCTGTGTTCCTTTCCCAGGACTCCCCTTTATGAACACTGTACTCGCTCCATATGGGTCTTTGTAGTATTTTTCAATGAGTCACACAGCTTCAGAAGTCTGCTTTTAATATACAGTCCCTTCCACCTGAAATGTTCTTGACTACTACTCATCTGGAAAACTGTAACTCATTCTTCAAGATTACGTTCAGGTCTTTTTCTCTAAGACCTTCCCAAACTGGAAATTCAGATGAACTCTTCTCTATGGCTCTTTTGTTCATGGCGCCATGATTGATGCTTTTGTCATACCATATATGTAATTGTTTTAAGTAGAAGTTTCAAATAGACCACAGGCCTACTAAGAGAACACAATCCCTTATTCACCTCTGCATCATATTATTAATAATTGTCACATTGCCTATAACATCATAGGAGCCAAACAAGTATTGGAGAAAGAAAGGAAGAAAATTAGCAGGTGGAGAAGGGAAGGAAGACTTGATCTGGTTCTTAAGACCGAGGTCATCTCAGCCATTGTGTCTTCTCATCAAGAAAATTATTCTCCTTAAGAGAGCTGTGGTTATGTTATGATGGGAGAACACAAAACACCATGGAAACACAACATTGCATATATAAAAGAAAATGTTCATGTGAGCACTTGAACGAATCAGTTTTACAATCTTAGTAATTTGAGAATACAGCTTTGCAACTAATACTTGTAAGAAAACTACATTGTAAACATACAATATTTTTATTTCCTAAGCATTTCCACCTTATCCATCTCATTGAATTCATATAATATCCTCATTATTCTGATGTAGGTATTTTTTTTCTTTTTTGATTGGTAAACTAAGGCATAGTAATAGAGTGACAACACTAGCCTTATTCCTTCTCTCTGTCGACTTATGACATGAATCCTACAAACTTCTTTACTGGCCTACTTTGTTTTATCAGAGAATATGCCATAATTTCAAAAATCTTTCTTCCAAAACCCTTGGATGAAAGGAAAAAAAAAGAGTGAATATCCATGGTCATGTAACCTGATTTTGATCTGTTTATGAGATCCTCTTCTTTTTCTATTTTTAGACAACAGATTAGATATTAATCCAGAATCAGTTAAGTCCAAATATGGGTTTGTAATACAGAGTGGGGGTGATACAAATGAAACTCCAGGAGAGCAGATGGATTTAGCTATTGTTAAGTTAGGAATGGTTTCCAAGAACATTTTGTATAGTCCAAATTGTCTTCTGTATGCAATTTATTAACAGTTAACATGTAAAAAGTGGCTAAATTGTTCACCTCATTGCTCCTGGGCTTTCTGGCACCTTCTAGTATATTGATGCTTATGAATGAATTTCTTTTTAATGGTCAAAGCTTCTATAAGATTAAAAAATATATGCTTCAGTAAAATGGTCCCCCCTTCTTTGCTTAAAATCACAATAGCCATCTGTGCAAAGCTGCTATTGTGTTCCAAGCATTATACATCTACTAGTGCCCTTTGCACAGTTCTGCAAAATAGGCCTAGGCTTTATCAGGCTCATATTACAGCAGAGAAAAGTGAATTCATAGAGGTTAAGTGACATGTCCAAGATGCACTGCTGGCAGAGGTGAGATTTAATCCTTGACCTTTTTAGCTTCAGACCACTCTGTTCAACTTGCATTGCTTTGTGTGGCTTATGTAACAGGAAACACAACATTGGAAGCACTTCTGAATCATAATAATCCTAAACACTCAACTTTGGGAATACCACACTGAAAGTATTTAACATATGGCCCCCAAATTAAATGTAGCATGCACTTTTTAAAAATTACAGACAGAACTGAAGTCATCACTGAAAGAAATAAAGTTACTGAAATAACTGGTACTGTAGAAATTTATAATAGCTTTGTCAGAAAGCATGGAATGAGATTTGAACATTTTGCATGGAATGGTTTTGTATCAGCATTTTAAATATAATCTTTATAAATTAGGCTATAATTACAACAAAGTACTTAAAATGTATTACACACATCTTATGTGATTGGTACTATTGAACAGGAAGAACACATCTCTGCTTAAAATCTACTTACTAAACTTACAGTTTAGTAAGAGAGATCAACACATATATTATTACTTAATAATTAACATATACTGAGTAATACATGTAGGTGTTTTGGAGGTACAGAGGCTGATACAAGATTGACCTTATCCTTAAGGAGATTGTAACATAGCAGGTGCTGTTTACTGAAATGGAATGCTTTTCCCTATATTAGGCTGTCTGCTCTATAAATACTGCTAAAAATGGAAAAAGAAAATCCTACCAGTTTTCAAATAAGACCACTACCAATGGAAATATTCACCCAATTTTCCTTCAACGAACATGTAACAATTGTCTTTCATGGTCTCCAAAGTGAGATGGAGAGAAAACAAAATTGGATGAGTAGAACAAAATAAAATTGAATAAGTAGAAGTTCTGGGAGGAATGAATGGTCTGGTAGGTAAAAAGACACAGAAATACGCAAGACAACATAGGGCAATGTGTGCTCTGTCAGAACAATGAACTCTGTGCTACTTATTATAATTACTGAATCATGGTTTTTGACTCCTTACTATTTGCCATGCACTGTGCTAAGCACTTATGTATGTTGTCTGATTTAATTTTCATACAACTCATTAAATATGCCCTATTATTCACCCAAATCTATAGATAAAATTGGGGCTTAGAGAAGTTGGGTATTTTGCCCAAGATCACACACCGAGTAAGGATTTCAATTAAGGCAGTAAAACTCCAGAATGTAGTTTCTTGACCTTGACTTTCCTATTGATAGAGTGTTTAAAGGATCTTCCAACCAGAAATTCCCCTTTAGCTAAGTTCAAAAGGTGAGCAGTATATGCCATGGAAGCAAGAGGCTCGAGGAGCAAGGAGGTGAGTGGTGACAAATCAGCCAGAAAAAAACAGTGAACACAAAGTCAAGGAAGCAAAAACAAGAGAGAGCGTCACTTGTTAAGCAAACAGAAGGCACTCTGTTATGTCTACCATGTAGACATATGGAGGAAGAAGTGAGAAATGAAATAATGTCAAGGATACATATGGAGAAATAATGTGAAGGATACATATGGAGGAAGAAGTGAGAAAGAATGTTAAGGAGCCTAAATTTGAGACCTCTTACCAAATGTCACATTGGTAAGTAAATCTGTAAACATTATCTTAATCCTCAAAATTTCCAAGTGGCATAGGTATTACTATTATAACAATTTTACATATAAGGAAATTGAGGCTTGAAATATTAAATAACTTGCCCACATTGAAGGGTTCAAAAATGTTAAAGAGATTGACTCAGGAGAACTAGGTACCTTAGTAGACTTTGGGACTAAGGGAGATAGAGGAGTTAACAATAACCTCCAAATTTTTACCTTGGGCAACGGGAGAGATAAAAATTATTTCTCCCCCTACCTGTGTTTATAGGGCAAACAAAAGCATCACAGGAACAGCAAGAAAAATACAAGAAACCTAATCAGTTACTAAGGTTTTGTTTCAAAAACCTTAAGGAACTGTTGCTGGAAAAGGAACATAGTACTGTTTTCTGTGATTGTGTGACTATAGCTAGATTCTCTGAGGCAGTATAATCACAAAGAATCTCATATGACAAGCCAACATCTTATGGCATAAACCTATTCATCCTAGCCAAATTAGTATCCCAATCTCTTCCTAAGAATACACACATTTTGAATACAAAACAACTTAATTCAGGTGAATTTGGTTTTAATCAAATTCAACTATAATTATTCAGATTCATGAAACACAATCAGGTAATAGTTACTTTTCAAAAACTAATTTTTTTTTTTAGAAAAACACAATAAAATTGTCTTCGTATAGTCTTTCCAATGCAATTATATGGATTTGAAATACAATACATTTATAATGCTTACACACTGAGCCACGAAGTGTACCAGACCTTTTCCATGTATTATCTCACTTAATTATCACAACAATCCTTTGAATTGGTACTATCATTATCTCTATTTCACAGTTAAAGAACAAAAACTTTGAGGCTTTATTTTTCCAAAATCACTTCTGAAGAAGAGTGAATATTCAAGCACAATTACTGGCTCAAAAATGTATGCCATTGACAGGTTTTCACAGTTTTTCTTTTCAAAGTATTTTCATGATAATAAGTACATATTAATCACGCACACATCGATTATGTTACAGCTAGATGGACCTAGCACCATTGAAAAGCACAAGGTATATTTGTTTTCCACAATAAAAATTAATGTGTTTAGTCATGACATCTTTTGATAAAAACACAGCTAATTTGTTCAGCTAATTTCTATCACCAAATTACTTTTAAAATTCAATTATTCAGTTCAATTATTTTATTTAATGTCTATCATCAAAGAAGAATGCATCAGTATAACATTAAACATATTTCACTTGAAATTCTTAATTATTCTAAATGTGTCTGGGGATTTGACCTGCTTAAAAAAATACACAATAGTTCTTGGATAGGGCCTTTGCTGATAAGTCATTAACTAAATAGATGATACAAAGGTAGTATGAAGGCAGAAAGCAAAATAGTGAGATATAGCCATCTGATCTGAACTTTTAAATTCATAATGTTTGTCTTTCACATACAAAATTATCTCACTTTCTCTGTTTCTGATTTCAGACTGCCTGTCAACATTGAGCTGGGTACTTTACAAGTATTAGTTCATTTCCTTCTTACAACAGCACAATATAAGAGATATTAAATTGAGTCAACAAATGAAGAAACCAAGGTCCAGAAAGATTAATCTATTTGTCCAATTGCTAAATAGAAAGAAATGGCAGAACAAAGATTCCAACATCTATGATTTAAATGACAAAATACAATTGACTTTTTTGGTATAAGTAATTGTAAAATATACAATTCATAAAATCTAATTTACTTTAGATTCTACTTCATCATATGTAATAAGTGCATACACTTCATTCTAAGTTTAATTGTTCTTTCATAGCATATATCCAAAGATGTGTATCTGAAAAAATTAAACGTTCTTCTAGGTAAGAAATAAGATACCTGAAATTAATGACATATATAAGAATCCTTTTACATATACATTGCTTTAAAGATGAAGACACAGTTAATTTATGAAAAGTCAACTGAATATACTGCTGCGTTTTTTTTTTTTTTTCTGCCACAATTCATCACTGTTGAATTCTTACAGGACATTTTAGGTAGTTCTGGAAATACATTGTTATTCAGGTGTTAAAAATAAAATTTCATCTCTTCATATGTATAGTATGAAATAGTCATCAATCTTCACTGCGTTGCTATTTTTAAAACTCAGTATTTTCAGTCATCTTCTGGTGAATAAAATCCCATAGTCTGTGATCCATTACAATTGTCTGCTTGCTTATCACTACCCTCTGTGCCCCACTCTCGAGCTCCATTTCCTTCCAATGTCTTTGTCCAGTATTCAAAATCCCCAAGTCTCTTCAGACCTCAGCTACACATCTATAGTCTGGATTTCTTCTTGGAAAAGTGCAAATGGATAGAATTTGTAGCCAGTCAGCTTTATATAAGGAAGAGTCAAAGAGACCTGGATTTGATTCTTATTAACTGTAAGTGCTTGGGCATGTCCCTGATTTTCTCCAAATGTTTGTGGTGTAGAAATTTACTTAACTTGAAGAGCTAGGGTAAAGACTAGAAATAATGTTGTTAAAGTGTCTGATGCACAGGCTACATATAATAACTGTTGGCTTTAATTTAACTATTATTAATAAAAGAAAGCCCTTCTAAATAAGCCCTCAGACTTGTCCAACAACAGGATGAGCTGTATGGTGAGGGGAAGAGCATTCTGTCACCAAAATGCGCTGAAGAGTGACTAATCCTAGACTAATTCAAGCAAAGTAAGAAATGACTATTGGAGTTCTTATTCCAACATTCTAAAAGAATTCTCACCTGATTTGGCCCTAACCTAGAGCTCTGATGTCTTTCTTAGAATCTGGTACAGGGAAAGTACTCAAAAAACTTGCTTTCTAACTCTTCCATTCTGACTATCTTTGTCTCCCTCGTTTTTCTAATGGGCTGGGTACTGACTCGGCTTTCCTTCTTGTTTGGTATATGCAACTCTAAAGGACTCTTTTCTACCTCTTTTTGTTTTGAGGTAATTGGAAAAAGAGCTTCATACGGGATAGCTTCCAGAATTCAAGAAGGCAAACCTCATGCACTCATGAAAGCAGTAAACAGGCTATGTTTGGGAAAGTGCATGACCTTGAGTCTCAACAACTTTGGGTCAAATGTAGGCTGTACCGCTTCCTAGCAGTAAGACATGAAGAAAATAAACTCATCTTAGACTATTTATTCATCTGTATAATGGGCTAATAACTACCTAATATGCCAATATGAGTATTAGAGATATATGCTTTGTTAAACACTTAGGTTAGCTCTTATATATAATAGGTAGTTAATAAATGCTACTTTTCTTCCTTTACTTTCTTTGCTATTAATTCCTAACCCAGCAAGAAGAACTTGGGTGAAACCTTACAGTGTTCATTAAAGACATTATTTGTACAGTATAAAACAATAGTATTTATTTTATAAATTATAGCATCAAGACAAAATAATTACTCAAGATAATTTGGAATACACTGAAATCAAATGGGAGTGTCCAGTTCAGCCAACCTCAGAATACATAAATGAATGCTAAGTGCAAAAAAACAAATGAACAAAAATAGCAAGCAAAAAAAGCAGTCTTCAGTTTCATGGGCATGTAAAAATTAATGTGTATTGAGACATTTTGAGAACCCTTTCTATAAGATAAGATGTTGAAGTTGGAGAATAAAATTATTCTGTGAGAAAATAACTGATCAAGTATAGCTAACCAAAATATCAAGGAAATAAAAATTTCTACAAAATCAGATCTTATTCAAACATAACATCAAGAACGGCATTGTATGGTAACATTACATTTAAAAAGTCACATTATTCCTTCATCTCACATAATATTTGGAAGATTGGCCTAAATAGCCCTACATTCCAGAGGAGAAAACAGAGAGAGGTTTGATGGCTTTCTCAGTATCACTTAGTGAGTAGGAGTGTTGTCTGGATTTCAAGTTTGGTCTGTCTTATTTTAACATCCTCCTCCATTTGTTTGCACTTTTAATTATTATAGAAGACACACAACATAACTTGAACAAGGAATAGCAAAGACATCCTCACTATCAGTTGGTTTCTGGCTACCCTGACTTCTTGCCCAACCTTGAACTTGCGGTCAGCCACTGAGGGACATCCTGCCATCATTCCCCAGTCTAGCACTTAAACTTCCACCAAGACATATGTACCAGTCCTTGATCCTGGATTGTCTCCAGTCTCTGCTTTCCATTCTGGCTTTCAAGATGTAGAACAGAAAGCCATAGACAAGACCAGTCACAGGGCTGGGTGAACACTGTAGGTCTAGGCATAGCCACTCCTATGAGACCATCCTGTCTTCCTCTTGGATCCACTCCCAATCACAGTTGACTTAGACTTTTTCTTCTGTTCACAGGCACCTGTTCCCAAGCCATTTCTCTTACTTCCAATACATTTTTTTTTTCTGTTATCTTAAAGTTGCACAATTCCAGCAAGAGAGAAGACTATTTCTTCTCATTTTCATGTCTACCTGAATTTGAATCTCAGCTCTTCTATGCATTGGCTGGTGACTTTGGATAAGTCACTTAATCTCTATAATGTCACGCTTCCATTCTTTAACATGAGAACTATGACACGATAGTGTAGGTACCTCTGCCTTTCTTCATTCAAGTTATCCTTTACTTCTAGGAATTATTTTGAGGGAAAATGCATGTAGCATAGCCGCTAGCTCAAAATAGATATTGAATGCGTGATAGGTCCTGTACTCCCATTCTCACCCTGGACACTTCTTGTGGGACTTGTGTCCCTAAGCCAATACCCTACTCTCTCGGACTTTCAAAATGTTACAATTGAAAGGGAATTTGGAAGTGTTTGAGCTCCCCCAACCCAGGCACATTTTATTTTTCTTTTTACTGAAAAGTAAACTGAGGCCCTGAAAATAGAAAAGATGTACTCATTGCAGAACTGACTCTGAAATCCAAGTTTTATAATTCCTAATATTTGGCAGCTTCCTTCATGCCCAACTTGCAGTGTCCTCATTGTCTTCTTTCTGTGGCTCTACTTAAAGCCCTGAACAGTGCCTTCATTTGTCTTTGCAGATCTATCCAGATCACACCTTATTTTTCTTCTTTATTTCTCTAAAGATTTTCTCAAGTCATACTCAGCTGTGGTCTCTATGTTTCCCCCTTTCTGTCGAAATTGTCATCCACAATTTTGTTTTCCTCCTATGAACTCTAATGGAATTACCAAATCCCATGTTTTTCTCAATAATTACTCTCCTCTGCTGGGCCATATATCTGCTTTGTTCATTTCAATGAAATTTGTTCATTTCCACAGGCCTAGCACAAACCTGGAAAATAGTATTGAATACCTATATTTGCTAAATGAACGAATAAATAAATCATCAATAACATCAGCTCCCTGATCCTTGGGATACTAGCCTTGCTTTATTCCTGTAGTACTAAACCTCTTGGTCTTCTGTGCTATACTTCTTTTACTCCGCACCTCTCAAAGTTGGGATTTTTGACCTTGTGGTTCTTGCTACATGTTCTACATTCTGACAGCAGTAACAGTGGTTGACTCTCAAATCTGTAGCTACAGCTTTACTCTAATTTACTTCGTGCTGTGTTTCAACTGGGCGGGTTCATCAACCATGTGAATGGTTCACTATCACCCCAAACTTACTGTGCAAATGGACATAAAATCAAATTCCTCACTTACTTCTAATTTCCCTAGTTCTGTTGACAGAACATCATTCTTTCAGACCTCTGGGCTTAAAATGTAAAATGTCTTTTGATTCTTTTGTTTTCCCCTTCCTTACACATTAATGGGTCACTAAGCCTTGATTATCCTCTCAAATATTTCCTCTTGCTCTGTCTCAAAGCACTTCTCACTCTAACACCTTCAGGCATTCTTTGTGACCTTTCTAATTCTAACTCATCCTTTCCAACTATTACTTCTGCATTGAAACCTTTATTGACCTCACAGTTTAAATCAGGCCTTATGTACATGATCTCCTATCATGTCTTTCCCTTCTTTCTAGCTGTTATTGTATATCTATTTAAGTCTTCTGTCTCTTCCACTATACTATAAATTCCACGCAGGAGGGACTACATCTATTTTCTTCATCATTGCCTTCTCAGAACCTCACACAGTGTCTGGCATATGAAAAGATCTATAAATACTTGTTAAAAAGCAAATGAATTAATAATTATTTATCGACATAAAAAAGTAAATGAACTAATAATTACATATTGAGAGAATCAACTTTTTCCTACAGAGCTTTCATGCCTGATATCACTTGGTCCTTATAGTATTATTGAAACAGGGAGTTTATACTTCTAAAAAGTTTCACCAAAAATTCTTAAAAATAAAAAATATTTTACACACTTAAAAGGGGTTCACCTTATTAGAGAAAAATGTGCTTAAGCAGAAACCACACTCTTCTTATTATGCAAGATGAATGAAGTGTTCCTATGCTTAGATTAATTGAGTCATCCTTCTTTTAAAAAAATGAATGTGCTGTCTTTACAAGAAAGACTGTTAGGTTCTACCATACACATGAATCATGGTTTCCATTGTGTCTACTGTAGTAGGGTTTACTAAATTTCTCTGAAGAAAACCCTGAGACCCTGACTTGCTCTAAATGATCAACTTTTCTTTCCTCAGATTAGATTTGAACAAAGCCATAGGATAATGAAGATGATGATTTCTACCAAGATTAGCAGTGGGTGCTGAAGAAAAGTGATTCAACAAATGAAGAAAACAAATATTTACCATTCATGTTTGCAAGGATCACATAGTTGCCCACCACAAATACTCCCTCTATGAGATAAACAAATAAAGCTCAATTCCACAAAATGCCCCACACTAAACTATAGTTTTCTCAAAACATTAACATACAATTAGTTACTTGGGTCTCAAGAGCTTGAGTTAAGAGAAAAAACAAATTTTGGTAGGTAAATTTGATGACAATTAACATAAGCAAACTAGCCAAATCTTCAATTTTGAAGATATTCTCAGTGAAAGTTTTAAATAAGAAAATAAAAATACATTTTTTAGACTAGAAATGTCCATAAGAGCTCCTGGATAATATTTTTAGTGTCTTCTTAGCTTAGAAAATAATGCTAAAAGTATGTAGTGAAGATATATATTTATATGCATATGTGTGTGTGTGTGTGTGTGTGTATTTATATATGTATTTTACGGTAATACATTCCCCAGAATAGCACATTATTATATGGCTTTTTCCTCTGCTTTAAATAACAGTAATAATAGCAGCCAGTACTTCTTAGCATATATCATATTAACTGCCTGTATATTTAATTTATAATCTCATTTAATTCTTACAATATGTGTTTTAATATGCCACTAGTCTTTTCACTTTGCACTTGAAGACAAGTCTTCAGGAAGTTTAAGTATCTTTCCCACATCCCTACTGCTAATAAATGGTAGGAGTTTTTAATCCAGATCTGTTGAATTTGCAAACTCACATCCCTACCTCTATGACACTCTATGTTCACAGATGCTGATTCTTAAATTATAAGGAGTCTAAATCTGAGTTCTGCAAAGTTTTGTTCTTCTATAAAGTATTTAAAAGAAGAAACAACCTTTCACTTCAGAGTATAGTTTTCAGAGTTTGGCAGACTTGAGTTTGAAGACCAGCTTAGCCCATTTTGCTCATTAAACCTATGGGACGTTATTTATTACTCTGGGCCCCTAATTTCTCATTAATAAAATGAGACTACACCCTAGACAGTCATTCCATTTGTTGTATACAACAAATATTAATAAGCACCTACTATGTGTGAGGTATCATACTGAAAATCAGAGGTAAAGAGATACATAAATAAGAGATAGCCCTGGCCCTCATGGAGTATACAACCTAGATTTTCTACATGTAGCCTCAAATTCACACCAACATAATGGTTTAAAAATATGAAAATGTGAATAATTTTGCTATTCAAATGGCTTAACCATTATTGACCAGGGCTTTTCCTAAATAATTAATTCATTAATTTTGTTACTTTCACAAAGCACTGACATTTCCCACTTCTTGATTGGTTCTTCTAGATGGGAACCCTGATTTAAGTTGAATCTACAGGTAGTAACTAGTTAATTCATATATATGTACACACACACACACATATACACATTATGTATATATACACATATATATACATTATATATATACACATATATATTATATATTTTTTAAATTTAAGTAGGCACATGAGCATGCACACATGTGCACACACTCATTTCCAGAAAAGGATTTGAGGTGGCTTGCTAGTTAATTTAAGAATAAACTTTTTAGCTGGTTGCTCTTAGCAACAGTCTTTAGCAGTTCTGCCTAGTTGGCCAGAATGATTTCTTAAAGGGAATGAAGCATTCAAAGTAGTTTAACTAACAAATGGAAAATAAATGACTTACTTCAGAAAGACTTACACAGGGACTGGGAATTCCAGCATAGTTGGGATGGAGAAGACAACGGTGCTGAGAAGCCCCCTACACATAGGGGAATTTTCCAGAGATCTCCTTTCCCTGGACTATTTCATGCCTACATGTCTAACAAAGCCAGAAGACCACAGCAACATGGCTGACAGGTTCCTGTGGCATCACTGGAACCAGGCCTCATCCTACAAAGTACAGGACCAACCCTTCTTACCAGTTCTATTGCAAATCATTCAGTTTTATTGAAGACACTGGACCATACATGGATTCTAAGTCGGAGAGACAAAAGCTGCTTATTTCATAAGCAATAAAAGCAAAACAAATCCTTTCCAGCTGGTATGAAACTATCGATTGTTTTAAGAAGGCTTTAAACTAACTCACAAAATATAGGTTACTATGGGAATTATGTTTACAGACATTCATGCATCCATTCATTCCTCACCAAGTACTTATCAACCAACTTCTAGGTCTCAGTCTTGGTGACCAAGGGATTCATTTATTTGTTCATTCAATATATAGTTATCAAACACCTCATTTTCCCTCTGCTGTCATGAAGTGGAGTTCAGTAGAAATTATATGCAGATAAAAATGTCTTAAAAATGAAGTATGATGGGTGTCATTATTCAACAGGTCCTTCTTTGAAATTAACACTAGGTCTCAATTGCCTAAATAATTAAACAATAGATTATATAAACCATTCATTCAACAAACATAATAAATTGAGCTTATGTTGTAAGCACTATAGCAGTAGCTAGGTGTTCTGGATGTTAAGTCCCAGACTTTGACACCTCATGATATTTACAGGCTTGTGACAATTGAGTTCAATATGAAGGAAAGGACTCCATGACTCCATGTGAGCAGAGATGATATAAAGTCCAGGGATGTCTTCCATGAAGAGATGATACGAATTAAGTCCTGAAAGAATACTATTAATATTTCCTTGATGGCCTCCCTCCTTGGATAGAGTCCATAGCATTGTAAGGCACTAGGCAAGTTTAGAAAAAGATCAATACTGTATTTGCTAAACAAACAAATGTTCTTGTTGGCAATAAGTAGAATATTTATATGCAATGATTAAATAATAGCACAAAGTGCTAACACAATTCAGAGCCAAAAGCAACTATACAGAGAGTGCTTTGGGGGCTCTGAAAAGCCAGATTATATACAAGGAAAGATTTCAAACTGTTCAATAAGTCAGGATTATTCAATTGAAACTAAGCAACTTTAGAGATACTCTATAAATGATCTCATTAATATTTTCTGAGTGATACATTGAAACATCTTGATTCAACACAATTCAACATAGAATTAGAGTAAATGGAACTGAGTCTGTGATAGGTGATAAGGATCTTCAAAACCATCATCTATGAAATACATCAGGTCCTGAACATTAACACCCTGGTACTGATGAAACTTACTTTGGAAAATCTGCTTCTCCAGACAGAAAGCAAGAAAGTAATCTTGACTTGTGACTAGTAAAACAAGAAAATAAACAAGAAAACAGAGACAGGAGGAAAGAAGAAAGGAAGAAAGGAAGGAAGGGAAGGAGGGAGGGAGGGACTTCTATAAATCTATTTAAGTCTATTCATTATCTCTCACTTTGCTACAAATTTCATTACATTGGCGCTGAAGTTGCTATACAGTTTTCCAAAACTGCTTCAGAGAGAAACTAAGTAAAGTAAAACATTGCCAATTAAACGTAAATACAAAAAGTTAATCTAACAACTGTAAAGGAAGTCTAGAGTTTTCCAGATAGACCTCTTCTCTAAAGTTATATCTAAGGGAGACTTATACACCAATGTGAAATGCTTATTCAAAATTACAGAACACCTAGCTGTGACAGTGAAAAATAAAACAATTCAGATTATCCTTTCTGGTCAGAAAAATCTAAAAGTTATCTTCCTGAGTCCAAAGAATAGAACAAAAAACATGAATGAGGGTCTGGCAACATCTAAAAATTGGCCAGGCCTAGCAAACATAGCTCCCCAAGAGAAAACCTAGAGTCTAAATACTAGTAGAATGCTGATTAATCTGAGATCAAGTCTGTAAGTGATTTTTATCTGCCTCCCCAGAACCCAGAACATCTACCACCTAAGCTATCTTTACAGAGAGATAAAGATTTTTATTTTTTCATTCAGATATATTTGACTCTACAAATCTTCTCTGTAGGAGAAGTAGCAGGGTTGTGGGCACATGCAAATTCTTGCTGAGTTTCCTGGCTTGACACTAAAAGTGTAAATAACTGACATGGAGGTGTATGTGAAACTGATTTAACTGGAAGTATCAAGGTAATATCCAGGTCCTGGACTTCTGAAGTGGAATGGAAAAGAACAAAAGAGAAAGCCAGCAGTGACTTCAACTGGCCTTACTACATACTCTTATCCATTATAAGAGTACAATAGGCTGTATTCCCAAGCTAGGAGCTGGCTGAAAGAGGTCAGAAGCCAGAGGAAAGAAGAGACCAATATCTGAAGTCCTTCAGCTCTACTTCTGCCCTTATGATCTGAAACATTTGTCAGCCTTCATTGCACAGATGGAATTTTACCTGAGAGTATGCATTAGCTGAGCCCTCTGTACTATGCATACTCTGGCTTTCAAGATTTGACTAGGTAACATGCACTCATTTTGATCATACAAATATATAAATGAAAATTGTGGGGAAAGCACCAGCTTCTCCCTTTGCTCTTGGTAGCATCCCAGAAATACACTGGTTTAATGCTTTGGAAGCATGGTCAGTCCCTGGAAAATGTTCAAAGAGGGACAAACAAGAAAAATAGAGACTTTCCCTGGGCTCAGAGTCAGAAACCTGGGCTTAAACCCAAGTGCCACGACTTTGGGCTTGGTCAGTTTGGGCAAGGTATAGCCGAATTTAAGTATTAACATGAAAGAAACTTTAATTTGGGGCCATCTAGTCTAGCCCCCAAATAGTTCTTTGATCATCTGAAAAATATTATGGAGAAATGGTCTTCAGCCTGATGTTTGAACCTTTCTAGTAAAGAGAATTTTCACCTTAATGTGCCTTAGTGTTCTCGTCTATACAAATATCTACCTCACAGAGATGTTGTATTAAGGGATAAAAGATAACTAGTTTACGAAGGCTTTCTATATAATAACAATAAACATTATTTTAAAATATGAGTAAGATCAAGATTGAGAGTACTTTCCAAATTGCCAGATAAAGTCATTACAAAGAGATAAGTTCTGTACACAGCTAGCAAATACACAATTCCCATTTTTGGTCTCTTAAACCTTATGACCACTTTCATCTAAGATCGTTTTTGAAATTCAATTTAGTACTTCTAGTGGAAGAAAAAAGGTGCAGTTTGCATATTCTTGGTTTCCTATTTATCTACAGCCACATTTTTTTTTCTTTGCAAACTTTTCAAGATAAAAATTTAAAACCCCAGAGCTCTGGAAGATGCTTGCTCTCCCTTCAGCCAAAACAGGCATCCGGTTTCTACAATAAATGAGATCATAGCATCCCCACTCATACTGCTGTAGCTAGGAACCTGTCAGCATTTTTGTTATAAAACCCTTTTCTTTCCTCTGGCTTGAGAGACCAACCATAGCAATTTGTTGGGGAAATAGCTCCAGAAAAGGGCAATGCACAAGCACAGAGAGAAAATGTCTCATTTTACAAAATTCAAAAAAAGGTGTATTTAGGAATTAGGCAGGCCTGCAGAATCCCAAGGAGCATTTCTTTTGGATGGTCATCTGGCCTTTTAAATAAAGAAAATAAAGTTTACTAACATTTAAAACAAAATTTTCTCAGGCAGCAGATGTTAGGAAAAAAGTTGTCTAGTTGAATACCATCAGGCACCAATACATCTGGTAACAAAAGCTATAATAACACACACATTACTGAATCTGTGCTCACATGGAAGCTGCTGTGAGGGTAGGGAGCATTCTCTAGCAGACTCTGAAGTGAGATAATGGGGATGGGAAAGGTTAGGCCAACTACTTCAAATAGGAGAAAAGAGGATATAGTAATAATATGCTAGAGATGATAAATGAAACCTTATCTAGCAAAGTGATGGCACTTGGTGAATACTCAGCGAAGGAAGATTGAATATAGTTAATATATGATCTGGTTGACACAGTTAACTCTTTTCTTTCTCACTCCTGAGTCTTGGGTATGAACATGAAAAAGCTTCTTTGTACGTTATTTCATACTATGTTAATGCAAATAAAAGTGAAAAGAGAAAGGACTACATCTGAGAGAGTAAGAGAAAGAAAACTAACATTTATTTAATGATTACTACATGTGAGACATTGTATTTGTTGCTTTCTTGTTTGGTTGGTATAACAAACACATTAAATATATCTTATCCATGTCCTATAGATGAAGAAACTAGAGCTCAGAGAAGTGAAAGAGCTTCCCCAAAGTCACAGGGCTAATGGTTCAGTCACAATACTTTGCAGTGCCAAACTCTACCCTCAGGACTTGCTTCTTACATCTATGTTTGCCTGCCCAAGAGCACACTCAGAGTATCTTTGCTTGGTACACAGGGTAGAATAGGATATATAATCTAACATTCTCTCCGCCTCTTCCTCCCTTTCTCCCTTCCCACTTCTATCCAAGGGGAAGGCACACCTTCAATGCCCCACTACTACTTTCACTTTCGACACTTCTCAAGAAGTGTTGGACCATAGAGATCAATTGTAGACTTGAATAGAAAACCAAATTATTTTTCCTTTCTGACATAGTACAAGGCTTTAAAAAACTGAGATTTAGACTGACTAACTCCTAAAATCCTTCTCTATACCTAAAGACATCATTGGTTATTTTGTCCTCTCATTATCTGGAGCAGGGCCTTCAACCTACTGAAGTATGAGACTACTTTTAAACTACCGTATGGGCCCTCATTTGATATTAGTTGTACTTATGAAGAGATAGAGTCACATAGCAATTAATAACTTCCTAAACGAATAGTGTATAGATTAATTTTGAATAGTGTATAGATTAATTCATGTCAAGTCCTTAGAATAAAACACTGTGGGTGGTGATCACCCAAAAAGGGTTAGTCCAATCTGCTTTGTGAGATGTTTTTCCCATGTACATTTCTTAGTACTAGCTCACCAGTGAAATTGAAAGGTACCCAAGGCAGGAACTATTTTACCATGTTTGAGTATTAACCTGAGGTGCCCACTATAATGTTAAGCATAATATATATGCTCAAGAGAGAACTAGAAATTGATTAATGGACAAGTGTACCTACATTTCTCCAAATGGAGATTTTCAACAAACCATAATGAGGATACTTGAGACATGGCTCCAAGAGAAAAATCGAAGTCTCCTACCCTTAGATAATAAGCCAACTGACATGTGAGTAGCTACCACCTTATTTGAGAACTTATAAAAGTAATATCATTAATCATTATTTGATAATATGATAGTATCATTATTTGCCATATGATGCAGTGATATCATTAATCCCTGCCTGGTTTAATCCATAATGTGGATATTAAGGCTGTTACAGTGCACTGGACCAGTATTTTAGAGATAATGACTGTTTTTAGTGTGCTCATTCATCAAATTAAATAATTTAAACTACTTTAGGAATTTGGAAAAAAAACTTCAATAAAGATAATACATGAAACCCCATCAAAATTATGTATTTTATGTTAGGAATTACACACACACACACACACACACACACACATACACACACACAAATGGAAGTTTCAAAAATATTACCTTATTTATAAGATTTCCAGAAGCCATCATTTAGGATGCTATTGTTATTCTATCTGACACCATCATTTAAATTTATACGGAAAAAATATTACTGTGTTCTTTATAATCGCTGAAATATATAATGTGTTCATATGTCTGACAAGTACATTCATATATATATATAGAGAGAGAGAGAGAGAGAGCTGAAAAAATCATTAAAGTAGTTTGAAATGTTTTCTACTATTTAAATGTTTTCTACTATGGTGTCTCTGGAAGTATAATCTGTGACTTATAATAAAGTAAATCCATAACCTTATGAGGAAACAATTTTAATTTCAATAAGATCACCATAGCATGGAAATCTGATTGCGTTTATGATTTATTAGCTTCTCTGTACCTTACTAGACAAGAATGGCCTATTAGTGATGACATAGCCAGGCATCTCACCCCAGATACTAGCTGCATTAGTCAGGGTCCTCCAAAGAAACAAAACCAGTGAGAGAGAGAGAGAGAGAGAGAGACAGATAGATAGATCGATCGATCTAGCTATCCTCCCCCACCCCCCACACACATATGAATTGGTTCCCATTATCATGGAGGTTTTGTCCCAAGGTCGGCAGTCAGCAAGCTGGAGACCCCAGAGAGCCAACATGCAGTTCCAATTCTAGTCTAAAGGCCTGAGAACTGGGAAAGCTGATGATATAAGTTCCAGCACAAAAGCCAGCAGGCTCAAAACCCAAAAAGAGCCAATGCTTCACTTCAAGTCCAAAGGCCAGTAAAGGTCAATGCATCAGCTCAAAGCAGGCAGGCAGGAGGAGCTCCCTCTTACTCAGGCTTTTTATTCTATTCAGATCTTCAACTGGTTGGATGAGGCTCACCCACATTAGGGAGGACAATCTACTTTACTGGGTCTGCCAATTTAATCTCATCCAGAAACAATTTCTCAGATATACCCAGAATAACATTTGACCAAATGTCTGGCCCAGTCAAGGTGACACATAAAGTTAACCACCACATCAAGGTACCACATTAAGTAATGCCTAGTCTTTATTTCAGGGAACATAATCCCTGGGAAGTTTGATAACACAAGAGGTTAACTTATCAAAGACAAATTTTAAAGGAAAGTGACAAATAAATAACAAAATAGGCACCATTTATTTTTTCACTTCTACGTTCAGTAAACATTATGAGCAACTGTATCACTCACTCAATCAACAAATATTTATTAACTGCCTTCTGTGCAATAGGCATAGTTATATTTACTGGATCTTCCAGGCATTATACTAAATGAATATAATATGGCTCCTGCCCCTAAAATCCCTACAGTTTAGATGCGCAAATGGATAAGCAAACAGAATTTACAACTGAATATTACAATAAGGATACAATTATTAAGTATTACGTGCCATAAGAGTCCAGGGGTAATTTAATTCAAAAGATACTGGGAATGATTTCACCATATGTACTTTATTTAAAACTTTACCTAGATATCCATAAGTAAGTACAAGGCAAAAGTCTTCTTAAAGTCTGAGCTCTTTCAGGATTCTGAATTCTGCAATTCAACATTCCCTTTCTGTGAACATACTTTATTGGTGGCATAAAAGTTAACCCTCCTTATTTTTTCATATTCAATGTTTTTCTCTCAAATTTTCTACTATTAAAAATAAAAACTGTAAAAGACCTTGAAGTGGCAAGTATATATTGTCAAGGGGGACAAAAGGTCAATGCAGCCTGCTTGTTTGGGACATTCAGCACCTGTTTAACTCCTTAGCTCATTTTTCATTTTCTCTTTCTGGGTCAGGTATAATCTAGGATTTTTGTTTTTGGTATGAATTATATAAACTTTTAGATTCTTCCTTTTGTAGCATTAGAAGACTTCAACAATGTGTTGGTAGGTTAAAATACCTCCAATTTACTGACAGGTGAATTTCAAAGTGTTTGATTGAATACTATCCAGTTGACTCTATCTGCAATCTGCATCTTCTCAGCAATATGTAAAGTGGTTTAATAAAATAGGAAAAAAAATCCACATATTTTATAGTTACCACATACCAGGCATTGTACTAAATGTTTTGATATGTGATACATCACTTAATTTTTACAACAGTCCTAAAAGGAGGGTGTTATTTTTCCAGCTTCTTGCAGATAAAACTTGTCAGTTTCTCTTTTCTCACCTTGATTTCCAAAACTTCTAGTTCAGAGTTAGAGGTCATGACGTAGAAAGAATAACATTGAGTTCGAAATTAGGAGACCTAGTTGTAGCCTTTGCTGTGTAACTTGCTGTGTGACCTTGAGTAAGTCATCTTCTGTCCATGTGATTTAATAACCTCATGCGGAAAATAACAGTGTGAATACTATGAGAAATGATGTTTGGATCAAACTCCTCTCAAAAGAAATTCTTGTACAATAAAACTGACTCCTCTGATCAGTGTACCTTACATTCAAATTCAGGTGTGCATAAATGACATTTTTGCAAATTGACTCATAGCTTAAAGGCACTTAAGCATAGAATCCTGCTATTTGAAAGAGTACAAAAATTATATTGGAAATGAGTGTAGACTCCAAATCTAACCTGCTTAGGTTCAAATTTTGGCTCTGCTACTTAAGAGCGATATGTCTTTGGGCAAATTACTTAAACCGCCTGCACCCCAGTTTCTCTATCTGTAACATTAGGGTAACTAGGGTAACTACTATACCCATCTCAAAGGGGCACTGTAAAGATTAAGTGAGTTGACATTTCTGAAAACACTGTCTGACAACTGGTAGCAGGTCAGTGTGTGTATGTATTGAGAGAGAAACTGAAGTCTTGGCAATGTAAATAGCTGTCTCCTTAATGTACCAATTTTGAACATTTGGATTTTTTGCATATTAGGTATTTTTAAGGTGATACAAAGTAATATAGTCGTGAGACTCCTATTAACTCAAAGTCTAACAGAGTTTTAACCCTATTCACAGGAGAAAAACTAGACTACCTCTTATTTACAAATCCATAAAGTAAAGATGAATAATGTGATGACATATAAAGTAGCTTGCGGCAGTACAAATTTATATAACTATGATTAAAATAAATGCAGAAATACCCATCATGAAGCATCTTAAATTATTTTTAAAAATCTGACTTAGTAATTTTACTTATTCTATCCTATCCAAAGGAAATAATTTTAAATCCAAAAGAGACTTATTCCCCAAGATGTTTATTTTATTTTTAATAGTAGAAAATTTAAGGGGAAAAAAGCCAAAATATCAAAAGGATGGTTAACTGTTATACAGCAATTAAAATACATTCACAAAGCCTAATATAAATTTAAATTATTCAAATGCAGACTCAACATGATTACAACTACACTTTTAAAATAAGTCATGTATAAACCAAAGAAACCAAAATAGTACTGGGAAACTAGGAAAATACACACTAAAATATTAAATTTTTACATCTAGTCCTCTGAAACAAAAAGTATTTTCTGAAGTTTGTTTTTTGAATTTCTGTTTTTTTCTAATATATTTCAATGAACACATGTTACTATAAAATAAAAAAATATACCATATACCAAAATTGTCAACCTTTGGCAATATTCAAAATAGGTAAAGGGAAACTACTCTGCTAGTGACAAAAAATACGCATAATGATATATGAATTGATGGCTCCTCTGCTACCACTAATGTTTTATAACAAAGTTGGCCACATTTAAATAAACAAATGGGCAAACAAAACTACTTCTCTGCCACAGAGACTGTCTAGGCAGGAAAAAGGGGTCTGGGAGAGGTGGAGAAAGGCAGAAGGTTCCAGGGAACTGTCCACCAAGGAGGTGCTGACAGGCCCTCTGATATTGGGTGAGTGTTAGAGCACCCTGTGGAGGCTGGGAGCCCACAACCCATTTCCCCTTTCTCTCTCTCTCTCTCTCTCTCTCTCTCTCTGCCTCCCTGCCCCACCCAAGACTTTCCCTTCCCATCTTTCCCTTCCTATCATTCTGTTCTATTTTCCTTCCTTCCCTGCTCCTTTTTCTGTTTGCCTGGTAACTACGGAGATTGGAAGAAATGACACTGGTAAAACACCTAAGATACTGCATATATGTTTAATAAAACCAAATTATTTTACCCCTTCCTTTTGCTTTTTTAGTCCTTGAACTCATCCCTTTCTTCTTCTGATTCCCTTCCTTTTTTATTTTTCCATTTTCTTCCATTTTAACCTTCCCCTTACTCTTCCTATTCTCTCTTTTGTGAGAGTCACCCTGTAGAAGAAAGGTAGGCTGCTTTCTAGAAGATGACTCCTTTCCTTTGAGGGTTAGGGCAGTTACAAAATGTCCAAATTCTCACCATAAAAAAATAAAATTTCAGGACTGTATAACATTTTCAAAAACTTTACCCTATCTTAATATATAAAAACAATATTGAATATACCTGATGTGTCCTACGGGCTTCACAGTGGTTCAGTTGAGCTGTTATATTAACAAATTGCTATTATGAGAAAGAAAGAGGTGCTCAAGTTTTAGCCATGTTTCTTTTAAAATTGTAAATATTCAAAATATACAACATAATGTTTCGATATAGTGAAATGGTTACTACAGCCAAATTAATTAACATACCCATTATCTCTGTTACACTCTGTGTGTGTGTATGTAAGAGTACCTAAAATCTACTGTCTTAGCAAATTTCTGATATACAATCCAATATTAACTATAGTCCAAACATTGTACCTGAGATCTCTAGGTTTATTCATTCCACATAACTGCAACTTTGTTTCCTGCAACCCACATCTTCAAATTTCCTCCCAATCTCCCATAACCACCATTCTACTGAGTTTGTACGTGTTCTACTTTTTTTTTTACATTCCACATGTAAGTGAGGTCAGCAGCATTTTTCTGTCTTCAGTTTATTTCATTTAGTTTAATGTCCTCCAGGTTTATCCATGTTATTGCAAATGGAAGGTTATCCTTCTTTTCAAAGATTGGATAATATTCTACTTATAGAATAGATATAAATGTACCTCTCTATATAAAATGGATACATGTCACAATTTCTTCATGCATTTATCTGTCAATGAACACTTAGGTTGTTTCCATATCTTGGCTATTGTGAATTATTTAAAATAGTGTTGCAGTGAACATGAGAATGCAGATATCTCTGTGAGATGCTAATTTCATTTCCTTTGGTTATATATCTAAAAGGGGATTGCTAGATTATATGGTAGTTCTATTTGTAATACATTTAGAAACCTTCACACTGTTTTCCATAATTATTGCACTAATTTACATTCTCACCAACAGTGTACATAGGTTCCCTTTTCTCCATACCCTTGATAACACTGGTTACCTCTTGTCTTTTCGATAACAGCCATTTTAATAGTATGAGATGATATCTCACTGTGGTTTTGATTCTCATTTTCATGATGCTTAACGATGTTGAGCACCTCTCCATGTACCCATTGGTCATTTTAATGTCTCATTTGAAAAAGTTTCTATCCAGGTCCCTTGCGCATTTTTTTAAACATAAGCCACATTTCAATTACATCTCCCTTTTAATTAAAATAGTAAAGCAAAGGAATAATTGTAGAGAATACTGTAGTTTCTAAAGTATTTTTAGAATATTAGGACAAATAACAAATATTCTTTTATGTTTGTATGTATTTTTATCTTAGAAATATTGGGGAATAAAAGAAGGGAGACACACACACATGGACTGTGGACCTTTGCAATGCAGCTATAGACAAGATAAAGGAAAGAGAAATACTATATAGGCTGGTCCTTGAAATTAAATTCAATACTTTGATCTTTGTGGATGGAGAAAACAGTTAAGTGAAGGTAAAGTTGATGCCTATTTTCTGATAATGACATAGAAACTATTATGAGAAAGAAAATAACATTTTAGAAGACCTCCTTCCCCATGGCAAGCCCATTCCCATAAATAGCCTCGTAGGTGTTATGATGGCATATGTACAGTGGCAAAAAAAAAAAAAAAAAGGGAGGGGGGAAACTGATATAATAGAAAATATTTTTTTTGGAAGAAGGTTATTTTGGTTTCTCTCATGAGAACTTAAGGTTAGATGGGACTGTGGGTGATCTGTATTTTAATAAAGGAAGTGGAATTACTTCCTCAATAGGCTTGGAATTAATTTCTGAAAGAAATGGTGTTGTACTTACATTTGTATCTCTAATACCCATCATAATGCCTAGTACAGAAAGACACTCCATGTTTACAGTCAAAAGTTGTAGAGTCAGTAAACTAAATTGAATAGCTGTCAGGATGCAACAAGAGGGACCCTGGAGATGGCTAAGTGACAAAAGAAGATAACTTTTGAGTGTCTAGCTTGAAAGCTCAAAATACTCAGCATCCTTGAAGCCATTCTCAGATAATTAGAGCAAACAGTTTTGGTGTTTTTGAAACTGACAGTCTGGCCTACACATGAAAATGGTTTTAGACTTTGCCATGTAAATAACTTTCAGGAAAGGAAATAAATATCCATCCTAATAATCTTATTTTCACACTTAGTAGGTAATCTTGAAATGACTGCAGGTTTTTGAAGTATCCTTATTGAAATCTGTGTCTCCATGATTTTTTCAAAAATTATTTAAATCCCATTTTAATTACTAAAAGATTCAATGAAAATCCTTATTTTATATTTTTTTCTTAAATCAATATTGTAAGAATTGTAATCCTCTGCCATATCACTTAACTTTGAGACCAAAGGGAACAAGAGCAGTTTATTGCCATGCCTCCAGTGTGTAGCATTTCTTGTGTGGTCAATAAATATTTGCTGATCAAATGGAATAATAGTATAATTTGTTCATTAATTTTCATAAATATACGTCATTTTATGAATGTCATATCAATATATAAATGGTTCCTATATTTTACATAAACAGCATAGAGCAAAGAAAAATAACTTTGGGAAAAGCAATCATTGATTTCTCAATAAAGATGAAGAATTTATCAAGGGAACTATCTTAATAACAGTGGGAGCAGTTTCTCCTATAAGTAATAAGCCCACCTCAATGAAGCTATGAAAATAATTAAGGCCATATAAAAGCAACAATCATTTGATGAATTTATACATAGTAAGTACTGCACGCATCTCATTTAAATGTTATTTCTCAAAATGACATAGTAATATATACTGCAGTAGTTATTACTGTGGTCACTTTACATATGAAGAAACTGAGACTTACATAAATCATATCAATAGTAAGTATAAAATTTAGCTTTGAAACTTAAGCCTGTCTGTGAGGTAAATTTTCCATATTATATTCTGTTGTCATCTGTCAGATAATGTTGAAGAACTTCACTAGGAGGAAGGCTACAGTAGAAAGTCCCAATACTGTTTCCATATTTAAGATTATAAGGTGGAATCCTTATGTCAACCCATCTATAATTAATCTTCTGTTAAGTATGGTTATAATATAATAATTGATCCCATTATAAAGGGATTTGAGAATTATCTTATTCAAATACTTTGCAAAATAAGATGGGTTAGAGTCTCTAAAAGCATTATTTTATTTTCACATAGCATTAATTTATTTTTCAAAAAACGATGTCTGCAAACACACATGACATAGGTGTTTCACTCTATTGACATGAATCTCTCTCATAAAGTGAATTTGTTAAATCTGAATACCAAAAGGAAGAGAAAGTAAAGAAAGTTAAACTAATGTATTTCCTTAGCCTTAAAAAAAAAGTGTGTGCTTGAAATTATTTTAATTCCCTCCAATATGGTTTGAAAGTTAGGGGAAAACATAGCAGCATAAAAGAAACTTGTTTGTAAATGAACTTGAAGGGTTGAATGCATATTCAACATTCTCTACACCAATGGCTTATCTTATTTGATTATTAGCTTGGGTTTAATTTCCCTTGACAAATAATTCACCTTTGTTAAATATCATTTAACACTGCTCAGTAATTCTTGTAAGTTCATGGGAATGGATTTTAAACAGTAGCCATTGCAAGGATGCTACTGTAAATGCAATTAGGAGAGTGAATAAAAGCATGAGGTGGGGTGGCAGGTTGTACGGGAGAGAACCTAACTCCTTAGTTATTGGTGCTATTCATTCACATACATCTTCCTGACAGTGATGAACACACAAGCCTTCAACAATTCTAAGATCTCTTTGGGGTTTCAAAAGGCACAACAAGCTACTCTTTAGTATGGGAAATATATTTTTTAACTAACCCTAAAGTGTAACATATCATATTGAGTAGAAAAACACAAATCTCTGGCAATAATATTATCATCCAATGACTTCATGAAAGACATAATCAGAGATTGTTAGAGCTGGCAGGTGCCTCAGAGATAATCTCATCCACAGCCCTCATTTTACAGAAGAAAATCTGAGGCCCAGAGAAGATTCTCTAGGCATAGCCAATATAAGACTTAAAATCCTGACTCCCAATTTTTCCGTTAAGCTTACACCTCCTGTGAGCACAATCCATGAAGTTCAGTGTGTGTGTTTCATTAACTTTACTGCCTAAGGTGCTTACCAGCTGTCCAATCCAATCTTTGGTGTTATCTTTCAGAAAAATAGGAATAATGTGATATATATTCCCTTAGAGAAGTCAAACTTTAGTTATTTCAGATGAAGAAAGCTCTCTCTCTTTCTACCTCTCTCTCCTTAGAGAGTCACCATAGTAGACACATGAAGTGTTTTATATAAATAAGCTGGACGAATCCACTGGCTTTTCACAACAAAAAGAAGCGAAGACTTGTACTCTACAGTAACAGGACAGGCACTCAGACCATTAATGGGCTAAAACTGTTCAAATACCAAGTTCTATGCATCTTTTTCAAGGAGTGCATTGTCAGGTCCAACAAGGAAGCAACATTAATATTTTTCAGAAAAGGAGCAATGAATGATAACCTGTTTTAAAAACCTTCAAACCTCATTTCTTTGGGAACACCAATCACCTTTACAAAAATCTGGGGTGGGACAGTTATTCACTACAAACTTCACTGAGTAACTGCGCCACCTCTTGATAAAATTTGTTTGTTGATTTCAAGTGGATTGTATAAAAGGGAAAAGCATGCAACTGGGGGCAACCTGAGCCTAGCTCCAGATTTTCTGTCTAAAATAAAAATAAGCTCTTTATCTTAAAAAATGTCAAATTGCAAACTGATGTGTTCAATTTCATCTAGAGTTCATCGACCACCCCACTTACTCCTGCTAGTTAGCCCAGTGGGTTGGGGCTCTAGGTGGTAGTAACCTGAGATGAGTTCAGGAGCTCCCAAATCAGCAGTCTGGAGCCCAGTCACTAGCTAAATGCATAAGGAGATCCCAAGCAGAGAGCCACCCAAGGTGCCCCATTTCCGAGCCGCATCTGTTCTTATAGCCTCTGTATGTTAGAGACCAGGGTCCCATCACCATTGAGTTATCAGCCCAACATCGGACGCCAGAAAATCAGTGCGATCTCTTGGCCCCCAAACCCAGCTGGCTCCCAGAGAGAGCAGAGCAGTCGCAGCTTCTGTCACTCTCCCAACAGGCAGAGACATAAACAAGCAACAAAAGGAATTGTTCTCTCCCCCGGGGGAGGCAACATGCATTAAAAAGACATGAACCTCGTCCTACCTTGCATCCAAACATCAACGATAAAGTGTTGTTGGTGCAAGCAACTTTGCAGTGGCAAATCATTGGTGTAAAACAGTCAGGGTCCTTAACAACAGGGGACATTCCTTCCGGGCTGCGGCAGTGGCAGCTCGCTGGGGGACCCAAACGCTGTGCTCGCCGGGCACATGGAGCGACAGCCTAGACCGAGCTGCCGCTTCGATCACTGCCCCCTGCACCCGCCGTGGCCATCCCGGAGCCCCGGTGGAAGCAACGCCGCGGGCAAGTACCGAGCCTCTCGGGGTCTCCCTTCCCTGGGGAACGAGGCGTGTGGGGGTAGGGAGAGAACCAAGAAAGAATTTTTCCCCCTACGGTGAATTTGGGGGAGGTAAAATAAAAATAAAATAAAATAAAAATAAACCATAAAAATAAAAGGAAGCCAGGCACTTAGAGGAGGGTTCAAAGGAGGTGGGGCAGTATTAGCATGTAAAAGGATGTGCCCGCCTACTCTCCCCAGTCACACAAGATTGTCATGCGAGCTGAAGGGGGCTGAAATTATTCCCTCTGAAGAAGAAGAAGAAAAAAAAAAACATACTGCAGCTCCCGATTTGGTAAAAAGCCAGTGGCTTGCTGCAATCCAGAGTCACTGTGGGGAGCACTGGCCGGGCAAGTGGGGTGGGAGGGAGGGGCTGAGAAAGGGAGGAAGCACTGTGCTTGCCAGACTGGCCCTGCCTTTGGGTGCTCTTGGTGCCACCAAGGAGTCCCCAGCGTGGGAGCGCGGGACCTCCCCGCGCTGACGTGACCCCGAGACTGCATTTGGCCCCCACCACTACAGCCACCTATGGGTAGAAGACCTCTGAGGCCGACTTCCAGGGAAGGGGAGGCCCGCGCGGAGCCCTGCAGGGAACTTCCTCCCAGCCCTTTGACAGCAGCATGCCTCGCCGGGGGCAGAGTGCCAGCAAAGAAATCTGGGGTAGAAAACAGGCTCAAAATGATTTCGCTGGTGCCCTACGCGGTTGACTTCTGGGTCAGCGAGCCTACTCACTCCCTGGGTAGGGAAGCGGCCTCAGAACCAAGGCTTTATGTGACATAACATTTGTCAAACTCAAAAAAGAAGTGTTTGCCCCTTCCCCACCTTGATGTCTTTGAGGCTCCAGGAAACCCCAGAAGTAGTATTTATGTTGTTCCAGAAGTATGAATGACAAGACTGATGGATGTTTTATTGTTTGTTTGTTTTTTCGTTTTTAACTGAGGCTGTCAAAATTGCAAAAAGACCAAAAAAAAAAAAAAAAATCAGCATGTGGCTGGCTGGCACAGCTGCAAAATTGCTTATGGAAGACAAAAACAAATGTGATAAGAAGGGTGTGGGGGTAGGAAGTGGGTAAAACTAGCACTCTTTGGGTGCCACCTTGGTGCCTGGCACTATGCCTCACAGATGGTTGGTAGAAAGAGAGCAAAACATCAGAGTTTGGAAACAGATTCTGGCTCTGGTGCTAGATGTGGCTTTGTGTAAGTCACTTACATTATCCAAACCCCTGTTTGCTTACCTGTAACTAGATGGTATTAACCCCTAACCTAAAGGGTTGTCAGGAAGACTAGACAGATATATTGAACAACACATTCCTGTGGTAAGCCTCAGTACATGGTAGCTGCTCTTAACTTACACAGCTTATTTCATTTCTTAACTTGAGAGGTAGATATTATTCGACATATTTTTTTCTAGGGGAAGAAACTGAGCCCCTTAGTGTCATATCACTTGCTCGAGTCACATAATCAATAAGCCTGAAGGTTAGGTTCAAAGAAAAGTAGTAGAGGAGAATTTAGAAAACAGCATCATGAGAGACATGACACACTTCTCCAGAAACATGTTCCAAAGTCTTCAGATTTATTTGGGAAGGATCAGGACTGTCACATTTACATGAATGTGGTAATTCCAAGAATCTTACCAATTTGGTGCTAAATTCAGAAATCCCAACTGAAATACAGGAACAACATAGCCCAAAGTATCCGTGGCAAACTGTCAGAACCACAACCTCCTGATGTAGTTCCATCAGAATGTCAGACCACTTATATCCGAAACTAATAAGAGCCTCAATATCATGGTATGCTTCCTCTTTAGAAAGTTTAAATGTATTGGCTACAACAAAAGAACATACCAACTTGCAAACCTTTAAGTCAAAGACAGTGCCTTATAAAGTGCCTTTGCCCCACCCCTATCCAAAATACTCTCGTCTTCTCTCCCAAGTTAATAGAAAATAAACCTGATTATGTCATAATTCTCTATGATGCTTATTATAAATACGGATTATGAAGCCCAACCCTACATTTTCATCCCATAGGCCAGTAGAATGTCAATAAATATACATTTTAATCAGCCCCCTTGTGAGAGGAATGCAAGTCTTCTTTATGAAATAAGACTTATCTGAAGGAAACTCAATATGGATCAAAGTATGAGCAAAAGTCAACATGGAAAGACCCTCAGAGTTGAGTTACACCTGGTTCTAACTATAGAGGGCAGCCATGCCTAAGGTTTTGGGATTCTTACACTAAGTGCAGAAGTCCTTGCCTAGTAGATTTCTCCATTAGGAATCAGTACTGATTCAATCTAATGAATAGCTGGAGGGACTCAGGAGGTCTAATCTACATGTTCTTAAACGTACTAGGTCACATTTTAGGAGCAAAACTCTGGTCTGAGGCCTTCTGTGAAAATTTAAACTTACATGTACAGATTAAGTATATCCTTTACCATTTTATTCCTTTATGTTAGCATAAAAAGTGTGATTGTGTGAGCACTTCCACCTACAGAGCATCTATAATTACGGCTGGTTTTTCCAAGAGAATAGATTCTAAAAAAGCTGTACAATATTTCCCTTATTCATTAGCCTATAATTTGGATTTCAAACACCCCAAAAGTATTGTATGCTCTATATTGTGATGTTCCAATAATATCTAACACAGTCTTTCCCTGATGAATTACCCAAGCTAAAGCTGACCTCCTATTCTAGGGCAGCATTAAGGCTGCTGTGTGCAAGTTATTCCCCATTTTACAGTTTGTGCTAGTTTAGATTGATAACGTGAAATGACAAAATATAAAACGAAATGTATATTTCATTTCCTTGACTTTTTATGTTTAACTTTAATCAGTGAGAGTTCATTTATCTGTATGTGCATGTGTATGTGTTTATCTGTTATCCGTTTATATGTATTAGATAAAATGCTTTCCCTTAATTTTCCTCTCCAAATAATAACTCTGGGGTAAATTGAAGGGGAAGATGAGGGGGAAAGTGGTTTCCATGACAATGTATTCCATAGTTACAGCCAGTAATCACTATTATTAAAATAAATGAATTACTATTACCTTAAGATATGAACACATTGCATTACTGGTTTGAAAAGCACTAATTTGAGAGTGTACTGCATGGGGGTGTACTGCAATAGTTTTAGGAGACATTACTAGGAAATGCAAGGAGATGACGCATTCATTTTTATAGTCAAAATAACTACTCTTAATTAGACATTTCAATGATTGATAAAATTTACAGTGCCTCCTAATAATTATCACTTTTATAAAATGATGGATCACAACAATACACTATTAAGCATTTCTCCTAAAGACAACTTTCTTCAAAATGGACTCATAATTACAAAAAACAGGATTATCAATAAATGTAACCAGGGTTTAATTTTAATCTTTTATTTATTATTGTTATATTTAATCAGAAACTGGGACACAGTAAGAGGCATTAGCTAGTTATGCATCTTTTTTCTTTGCTGATCCTTTTCATAGCAATTTTTAAAAAAGAGATTGTTCATGTTGCAAGGGAAAAGAATAGATTGGCTACTAGGAGCCATGGTGCTGTTTCCTACTCTCTGCCTCTGTGTGACTTTGAGCAAGCTATTCAGCCTCTCTAAGCTTCAATTCCCTTTTTTATTAAGATGAAATAGGTATACTAGATTATTTCTAAGTTTGCTTCCAATGTTGAAGTTCTCTGAGTGATCTTCTAAACACATTTTTATGAATGTAAAGGAAATTTGAGAAACCATTTTGTTCAGTTACCTATCTTCAGAAAATTCACTCTTCCATAACACTTACTATTTGATAGGCACTAATAACATGCTTGCTATGTACACTGTTCTGAATTCCACAGAGTGCTAGAGCCAACCCTACTCATGACAGCTGGTTGGTTATGTGTAACTCTGTCTAATTCCACATTCAGTGACATCATGCTGGTAGCTTTGAATCAGTCATGAGAGAGTATTTATACCATGTAAATTAACAAACACTGCAATTCAGGACTTTTTTCTGCAAAAAAACTTTTACCAGTATAGCACTGATCTAAGTACTTTAACTACATTAATATATTTAACCACCACAATCACTCAACCTTACCAAAAAAAGGAAAGTGAATGACAGACTGAGATTGAGTAATGCCCAAGGTAACAGAATTGGTATACTAATCAGCTAAATGAATCAACTAACAAAAATACTTTTGATGACTTTCAATCACAAATGTTTATTTCTTCCTCATGTTAGATGTCCTCCATAGCTTAGCTATCATTCTAGCCCATGTTGTCCATGGGCAGAAGAGTACGGTCTGTAAGTAGCTTCTGTCAGATAGAAGAGTAGCCACTATCTAATGTTCTCACGGCGGAAGGAAACATGATCAATGGCTGAATATGCAGCGGATCTTAAAACATCTGTTCAGACATTAAAAACATCTTCCAGCTTACATTTTATTAGCTAAGGAATGTCATGTGGTCAACGTGATGACAAACGTTGGGGAATGATAATTCTTTCAGAGGGAGGAAAGAGAGAATATTGATAACAGTAATATAAGAGACTATGGCTTATTCGAGTGATAGAATTGAGATTTGAAGCCAAGCCACCTGATTTGATGATCTAAGCTCTTAACAAACAGACTATGCCGGCTATCACTTATAGCTAATACATCCCAATTTTTCATCTACTCTCTGTAATAGTGTTTGTTATTTAGTAACTCTTTGAGAGAATTCTTCCTTATGACCCCTGTAAGGAAAGCATAGTCTTTAGATAACACATGAACTTTGGAGACAATCAAACATACAAGGTTTTGGCATTATTAGCTGTGTGATTTCAACCTTTAAATCCCTTTCCCTCTCCTCTCCTACTGTAAATTGAAGTCCACTTATTTCATTTAATCTTTAGTAGAGATGTTTTCATATAAGTGGAACACTGCATTTTTATCTTGAGTTTCCTGAAACATGTAAGGCAGAGAGGGATATGAATGTCTTTCTGCCATCAATGAGTTTAAAACCAGTTGACTAGGTTACTCTGAAATGAGAGTAACGAAGCTCTTCCTAACAGTAACAAAGTATATACAATTAAGAATGAATAAATACACTCAAAGTCCATACAAATGATTGACCAATCTAGTTAACTTATCTAAGCTACCACTTCTTGTTCCGTAAAATGGTGATAATACTATAGCATTGCTATAAGGCTTAAATGAGATAATATATTGCAAAATGCCTGTCATCTTTATCTGGTTTGTATTAGGCACTCAGTAAATTATAAGGGCTTTGTGTCACTTTTCTGATTTTTTTTAATGAAAAATAACAGAAAAGAATAAACCTATTAGACTCACCCAATATGTATAATCTTCTCTGTATACTGAACAATTCTAAATCTTTAACCTTTCTTCACAAGTTTTACTGTCTCAGTGACTCTCCTTAGACCCTTTCTCAGCTCTTCCATACTCCTCTTACTGAAGAATACACAAATGCAATGATACATTGTCAGACCCCATGTAAATGGACTCTAATATCCATCATGTTCCCCCATAATTGTAAACCCTTTGTGTTCACTGTAATTTATTTATTATTATACTTTAAGTTCTGAGGTACATGTGCAGAATGTGCAATTTTGCTACATAGGTATACATGTGGCATGGTGGTTTGCTGCAACCATCATCCTGTCTCGTACACTAGGTATTTCTCCTACCGCTATCCCTCCCATACCCCCCACCCCCAGGTAGGCCCTGGTGTGTGATGTTCCCCTCCCTATGTCCAAGTGTTCTCATTGTTCAACTCCCACTTATGAGTGAGAACATGTGGTGCTTGGTTTTCTGTTCTTGTGATAGTTTGCTGAGAATGGTGGTTTCCAGCTTCATCCATGTCCCTGCAAAGGACATAAACTCACCCTTTTTGTGGCTGCATAGTATTCCATGGTGTATATGTGCCACACTTGCTTTATCTGGTCTATTTTTGATGGACTTTTGGGTTGGTTCCAAGTCTTTGCTCTTGTGAATAGTGCTGCAATAAACATGCATGTGTATGTGTCTTTATAGTAGAATGATTTATAATCCTTTGGGTATACACCCAGTAATGGGATTGCTGGGTCAAATGGTATTTCTGGTTCTAGATCCTTGAGAAAATGCCACATGGTCTTCCACAATAGTTGAACTAATTTACACTCCCACCAACAGTGTAAAGGTCTCCCTATTTCTCCACATCCTCTCCAGCATCTGTTGTTTCCTGACTTTTTAATGATATCCATTCTAACTGGCATGAGATGGTGGTTTTGATTTGCATTTCTCTAATGACCAGTGATAATGAGCATTTTTCATATGTCTGTTGGCTGTATAAATGTCTTCTTTTGAGAACTGTCTGTTCATATCTTTTGCCCAGTTTTTGATGGGTTTGTTTTCTTGTAAATTTGTTTAAGTTCCTTATAGATTCTGGATATTAGCCATTTGTCAGATGGATAGATTGCAAAAATTTTCTACCATTCTGTAGGTTGCCTGTTCACTCTGATGATAGTCTCTTTTGCTGTGCAGAAGTTCTTTAGTTTAATTAGATCCTGTTTGTCAATTTTGGCTTCTGTTGCCATTGTTTTTGCTGTTTTAGACGAAGTCTTTGCCCATGCCTATTTCCTGAATGGTATTGCCCAGGTTTTCTTCTAGGATTTTTATGGTCCTAGGTCTTACATTTAAGTCTTTGACCCATCTTGTGTTGATTTTTGTATAAGGTGTAAGGAACGGGTCCAGTTTCAGTTTTCTGCATATGGCTAGCCAGTTTTTTCAATGCCATTTATTAAATAGGGAATCTTTTTCCCATGGCTTGTTTGTGTCAGGTTTGTCAAAGATCTGATGGTTTTATATGGTGGTGTTATATCTAAGGCCTCTGTTCTGTTCCATTGGTGTATATATCTGTTTTACTTCCAGTCCCATGCTGTTTTGGTTACTGTAGCCTTGTAGCATAGTTTGAAGTCAGATAGCATGATGCCTCCAGCTTTGTTCTTCTTGTCCAGGATTTTCTTGGCTTTGCGGGCTCTTTTTTGGTTCCATATGAAGTTTAAAGTAGTTTTTTTCCAATTCTGTGAAGAAAGTCAGTGGTAGGTTGATGGAGATAGCATTGAACCTATAAATTACTTTGGGCAGTGTGGCCATTTTCCCAATATTGATTATTTCTATCCATGAGAATGAAATGTTTTTACATCTGTTTGTGTCCTCTCTTATTTCCTTGAGCAGTGGTTTGTAGTTCTCCTTGAAGAGGTCCTTCACATTCCTTGTAAGTTGTATTCCTAGGTATTTCATTCTCTTTGTAGCAATTGTGAATAGGAGTTAACTCATGATTTGGCTCTCTGTTTGTCTGTTATTGGTGTATAGAAATGCTTGTGATTTTTGCACATTGATGTTGTATCCTGAGACTTTGCTGAGGTTGCTTATCAGCTTAAGGAGATTCTGGACTGAGACAATGGGGTTTTCTAAATATACAACCATGTAATCTGCAGACACAATTTGACTTTCTCTCTTCCTATCTGAATACGCTTTATTTCTTTCTCTTGCGTGATTGCCCTGGCCAGAACTTCCAATACTATGTTGAATAGGAGTGGTGAGAGAGGGCATCCTTGTCTTGTGCCAGTTTTCAAAGGGAATGCTTCCAGTTTTTGCCCATTTAGTATGATATTGGCTGTGGGTTTGTCATAAATACCTCTAATTATTTTGAGATACGTTCCATTGATACCTAGTTTATTGAGAGTTTTTAGCATGAAGCGGTGTTGAATTTTGTCAAAGGCCTTTTCTGCATCTATTGAGATAATCATGTGGTTTTTGTCATTGATTCTGGTCGTGTGATGGATTATGTTTATTGAATGGCGTATGTTGAACCAGCCTTACACCCCAGGGATGAAACCAACTTGAACGTGGTGGATAAGCTTCCAGATGTGCTGCTGGATTTGGTTTGCCAGTATTTTATTGAGGATCTTCACATCAATGTTCATCAGGAATATTGGCCTGATATTTTCTTTTTTTTTGTTATGTCTCTGCCAGGTTTTGGTATCAGGATGATGCTGGCCTCATGAAATGAGTTAGGGAGGATACCCTCTTTTTCTATTGTTTGGAATAGTTTCAGAAGGAATGGTACCAGCTCCTCTTTGTACCTCCGGTAGAATTCAGCTGTGAATCTGTCTGGTCTTGGACTTTTTTTGGTTGTTAGGCTATTAAGTACTGCCTCAATTTCAGAACTTGTTATTGGTTTATTCAGGGATTCGACTTCTTCCTGGTTTAGACATGTGAGGGTGCATGTGTCCAGGAATGTATCCATTTCTTCTAGATTTTCTAGTTTATTTGCATGGAGGTGTTTATAGTATTCTCTGATGGTAGTTTGTATTTCTGTGGGATCAGTGAGGATAGCCCCTATATCATTTTTTATTGCATCTATTTGATTCTTCTCTCTTTTCTTCTATGTTAATCTGGCTAGCAGTCTATCTATTTTGTTGATCTTTTAAAAAACCCAGCTCCTGGATTCATTGATTTTTTGAAGGTTTTTTTGTATCTCTGTCTCCTTCAGTTCCGCTCTGATCTTAGTTATTTCTTGTCTTCTGCTAGATTTTGAATTTGTTTGTTGTTGCTTCTTTAGTTCTTTTAATTGTGATGTTAGGGTGTCAATTTTAGATCTTTCCTTCTTTCTCTTGTGGGCATTTAGTGCTATAAGTTTCCCTCTACACACTGCTTTAAATGTGTCCCAGTGATTCTGGTACATTGTGTCTTTGTTCTCATTGGTTTCAAAGAACATCTTTATTTCTGCCTTCGTTATTTACCCAGTAGTCATTCAGGAGCAGGTTTTCAGTTTCCATGTAGTTGTGTGGTTTTGAGTGACTTTCTTAATCCTGAGTTCTAATTTGATTGCACTGTGGTCCCAGAGACTGTTTGTTATGATTTCCGTTCTTTTGCATTTGCTGAAGCGTGTTTTACTTCCAATTATGTGGTTAATTTTAGAATAAGTGTAATGAGGTGCTGAGTATAATACATATTCTGTTGAATTGGAGTGGAGAGTTCTGTTCACTGTAATTTCTAAGTCCTCTATGTCCACTCACCTACCCCCAAGTATAGACTCCTTTGAGCGAGTCACACGTAGTGACTACTTGGCCTTTATCTAAGTCATACTTAGCATGTTTGCATGACCTTGACTTGAAATAGTTTTCTTATTTAGTTGATCAGTCAATAAATGGATGAATAAAGAATCAATAAATAAGTGATCTTGGCCAGGCTTTCCACTGCTTCCACCTAGGCCCTAGGTGAAATATTGTGAAGATCTTTGGGTCCTGACCCAGCTCCCCTCCCTGCCACCTCCTAGGTAGGAGGAGTACACTCTTTATTGAAGAAATGCCAGCCTATTCATTCTGAATCAATTTTGACATTTTGTTTTAGCAGCAAGTGTTTTTTGAAATAATTATTGTCCCCTCACAATTTTGCCTTTGAGACTTCTCGTGACAGTCACTTTCAACCTTGTTTCCATTTTGAAAAAGCAGCTCCAAAACACTACCCTCTACACTACCTGTGAGAATATTCTTACTGGCAAAATTCAAATAAAAGAAGAACTCTTCTTAGGCCTCATTGTTCACCAAATTTGATGTCAATGTTGAAATAATAAAAGTTGGGTCCATGTTCCAGTCCTAGTTTGTACACTTGCTATGCAATTTTGAGTTAGTTACTTAATCTGAAAGTTAATTTTCTCAAGTACAAAAAAAGGGGAGGAGGTTGTTGAGTAATAATACCTCTATCACAGGGTTCCTATGAGAATTAACTAAAATGCCACATGTAAAAGTACCTATCAAAATGATAGGCACATACTATTAATAAATGCTTAATAATATTCATTTGTCCACTCACTGATTCTTTTATTCATTCATTCATTACACACCAAAGCTAGCCAAGAAACTTATTTAAAACAAACGTCAACCAAGCACAGCAAAATCCCTGTGAAATCACTAATTCTATTTTTATATTGTGCTTGCCCATCTGTGAAACAAAGGCAAATTGATCATTGTCAAAAAAATATACTAAATCAGAGTTCAACTTTGAAAGCAGCAATTCATGGGAAGACTGACAAGAACATAGCTCATTTTAAATGGCTTTATATTGCAACTGTGTGCTTCTCTACTACAAATAGATTTTCCTTATCAGCTCCCTTTCATCTGAACAATAGATGGCTCTTCTAGCTGCATGAACTAAATGAGGTGTCTTACATACCCCCAAGAACACCACTCTATTATGTCACAAGAAGGGGCCCTCAGCTAATCATACGGCAAGTTGAATGATTACTCAATGAAACAATTCCTCCCCTAAAACTGTGAAGACATCAGATTTCTCATACAATCTCCAGCTATGTATCACAGATTTAAGATAATGATACAATTAACACTTTTTCTGTTAATGAGCTGCAAACATAATGGTTCAAGTCCCTAACGGTACCAAATTTTAAGTATAGCCTACCTAGATTCTTATGTCCAGTTTGCTTAAAATAAGATTATTATAAGAAAATTACCTTTTGGAACAGTGTGTGAGTTAGCTGTATTACAAGAATGCTGGTGCTTTCTTCCTTTAATACAAAGACTGTCAATCTCAAAAGTAATGCATTGGAAGATGTGCATTGTATTTCCTTTAGTTAGCATCTGATCATGGAAAAACTTTGCTTGGTTGACGATATTAGCACACTAACTTTATCTCCCCCTTTTGGTTACCAATTACATACTTTGAAGTATCTACTATGTGCTAGACACTAGGCCAAGTTCGGGATACAGTGGTTAAGTACAGACCAATGCAGTGCTGGCCTCATGGAGATTACAAACCAATGGAGAAAGCAGATGGGGATAAGTGCTTCGAGGAGAGCTACATGGCTCTATAAGAGCATATATAGGGGAATCTCACCTAAAAATGGAGGTAGGGAAGGCATAATTAGGAGAGTGATAACTGAGATAAGAAAAATAGGTGGGAATTAACTAGACAAATAGAAAGGGGAAAAGCATCTCAAATAGAGGGAATAGGATATACAAAGAATATGTGGTACCAGCAAACAAAAACATGGGAAGAACTGAGATAAACAGAATACAGAAAATAAGGGGAAATATCAAGTGAACAGAGGCTGAAGAAGACAGTAGAGGTGAGACTAGTCAGATTATATTTAAAATGTTTGTTCTTATTCTAAAAGCCTTAGGAAACTACACAAGAAATATTTTAAAGCAGCTTTATTGGCGTAGAACTGACATAAAATAAACTGGAAATATTTCAATATAAATCTGGTAATTTTCACTATATGTATATATCTGGGAAACTGTCAACATAAGCAAGATAATAAACATATCTATCACCTTCAAACGTTTCCACGTGCCCCTTTATAACCTCTACCCCTCACACTCTTTCCCAGTCCCCCATCCCAAAGCAATCACTCATCTGCTCTCTGTCACTAAAGATTTATTTGCATTTTCAAGAGGTTTATATAAATGAAATCATACAATATGTGTTTGGAGTCTGAATTTTTTCCACTCACCATATCTATTCTGAGGTTTATCTAGGTGGTTGCATGTGCCAATAGTTTACTTCTTTTCTTATTGCCAAGTAATATTACATTGTAAAGATATATTACATAATTTGGCTATATTTGTTGATGAACATTTGAGTCACTTTCGGTTTGAAGTTATATAGCTGCTACGAATATCTGTGCATAAGTCTCTGTATGAACTGATATATTTCCTTTTCTTTTGGAACGGATCTGCTTGATAACAGGATGAATATGTGTTTATATTTTAAGAAACTGTTAAATTGATTTTCAAAGTTCTTGTCTCATTTTACATTCCCACCAGCAGTGTATGAGAATTCTAGATCCTTCACATCTTCACCATCACCTGGTATTGTCAGTCATTTTAATTGTAGCCATTCTAATAGATGTGTAATAGTACGTCATTATAGTTTTAATTTGCCTTTCCTTAATGACTCATTGCGTTGAACATCTTTTCATGTGTTTTTTTCCCCGCTATCTTTGGTAAAGTATCAATTCAAATCTTTTACCTACCTTTAAAACTGTTAGTTTCTTATTAAGTTTTGAGAGTTTTATGTATATATATAAATATATATTTATTATACTTTAAGTTCTAAGGTACATGTGCACAACGTGCAGGTTTGTTACATATGTATACATGTGCCATGTTGGTGTGCTACACCCATTAACTCGTCATTTACATTAGGTATATCTCCTAATGCTATCCCTCCCCTCTCCACCCATCCCACAACAGGCCCTGGTGTGTGATATTCCCCTTCCTGTGTCCAAGTGTTCTCATTGTTCAATTCCCACCTATGAGTGAGAACATGCGGTGTTTGGTTTTTTGTCCTTGTGATAGTTTGCTGAGAATGATGGTTTCCAGCTTCATCCATGTCCCTACAAAGGACATGAACTCATCACTTTTTATGGCTGCATAGTATTCCATGGTGTATATGTGCCACATTTTCTTAATCCAGTCTATCACTGTTGGACATTTGGGTTGGTTCCAAGTCTTTGCTATTGTGAATAGTGCTACAATAAACATACGTGTGCACGTGTCTTTATAGCAGCATGATTTATAATCCTTTGGGTATATACCCCGTAATGGGATGGCTGGGTCAAATGGTATTTCTAGTTCTAGATCCCTGAGGAATTGCCACACTGTCTTCCACAATGGTTGAACTAGTTTACAGTCCCACCAACAGTGTAAAAGTGTTCCTATTTCTCCACATCCTCTCCAGCACCTGTTGTTTCCTGACTTTTTAATGATTGCCATTCTAACTGGTGTGAGATGGTATCTCATTGTGGTTTTGATTTGCATTTCTCTGATGGCCAGTGATGATGAGCATTTTTTCATGTGTCTGTTGGCTGCATAAATGTCTTCTTTTGAGAAGTGTCTGTTCATACCTTTTGCCCACTTGCTGATAGGGTTGTTTGTTTTTTTCTTGTAAATTTGTTTGAGTTCTTTGTAGATTCTGGATTTTAGCCCCTGGTCAGATGGGTAGATTGCAAAAATTTTCTCCCATTCTGTAGGTTGCCTGTTCACTCTGATGGTAGTTTCTTTTGCTGTGCAGAAGCTCTTTAGTTTAATTAGATCCCATTTGTCAATTTTGATTTTTGTTGCCATTGCTTTTGCTGTTTTAGACATGAAGTCCTTGCCCATGCCTGTGTCCTAAATTGTACTGCCTAGGTTTTCTTCCAGGGTTTTTATGGTTTTAGGTCTAATGTTCAAGTCTTTAATCCATCTTGAATTAATTTTTGTATAAGGTGTAAGGGAGGGATCCAGTTTCAGCTTTCTACATATGGCTAGCCAGTTTTCCCAGCACCATTTGTTGAATAGGGAATCCTTTCCCCATTTCTTGTTTTTGTCAGGTTTGTCAAAGGTCAGATGGTTGTAGATGTGTGGTATTTTTTCTGAGGGCTCTGTTCTGTTCCATTGCTCTATATCTCTGTTTTGGTACCAGTACCATGCTGTTTTGGTTACTGTAGCCTTGTAGTATAGTTTGAAGTCAGGTAGCGTGATGCCTCCAGCTTTGTTCTTTTGGCTTAGGATTGACTTGGCAATGCAGGCTCTTTTTTGGTTCCATATGAACTTTAAAGTAGTTTTTTCCAATTCTGCGAAGAAAGTCATTGGTAGCTTGATGGGGATGGCATTGAATCTATAAATTTCCTTGGGCAGTATGGCCATTTTCACGATATTGATTCTTCCTATCCAGGAGCATGGAATGCTCTTCCATTTGTTTGTATCCTCTTTTATTTCCTTGAGCAGTGGTTTGTAGTTCTCCTTGAAGAGGTCCTTCACATCCCTTGTAAGTTGGATTCCTAGGTATTTTATTCTCTTTGAAGCAATTGTGAAGGGAGTTCACTCATGATTTGGCTCTCTGTTTGTCTGTTATGAGTGTGTAAGAATGCTTGTGATTTTTGCACATTGATTTTGTATCCTGAGACTTTGCTGAAGTTGCTTATCAGCTTAAGGAGATTTTGGGCTGAGACGATGGAGTGTTCTAGATATATAATCATGTCATCTGCAAACAGGGACAATTTGACTTCCTCTTTTCCCAAATGAATACCCTTTATTCCTTTCTCCTGCCTGATTGCGCTGGCCAGAACTTCCAACACTATGTTGAATAGGAGTGGTGAGAGAGGGCATCCCTGTCTTGTGCCAGTTTCCAAAGGGAATGCTTCCAGTTTTTGCCCATTCAGCAAGATATTGGCTGTGGGTTTGTCATAGATAGCTCTTATTATTTTGAGATACGTCCCATCAATACCTAATTTATTGAGAGTTTTTAGCATGAAGAGTTGTTGAATTTTGTCAAAGGCCTTTTCTGCATCTATTGAGATAATTATGTGGTTTTTGTCTTTGGTTCTGTTTATACGTTGGCTTACGTTTATTGATTTGCGTATGTTGAACAAGCCTTGCATCCCAGGGATGAAGCCCACTTGATCATGGTGGATAAGCTTTTTGATGTGTTGCTGGATTCGGTTTGCCAGTATTTTATTGAGGATTTTTGCATCGATGTTCATCAAGGATATTGGTCTAAAATTCTCTTTTTTTGTTGTGTCTCTGCCATGCTTTGGTATCAGGATGATGCTGGCCTCATAAAATGAGTTAGGGAGGATTCCTTCTTTTTCTATTGATTGGAATAGTTTCAGAAGGAATGGTACCAGCTCCTCCTTGTACCTCTGGTAGAATTCGGCTGTGAATCCATCTGGTCCTGGACTTTTTTTGGTTGGTAGGCTATTAATTATTGCCTCAATTTCAGATTCTATTATTGGTCTATTCAGAGACTCAACTTCTTCCTGGTTTAATCTTGCGAGGATGTATGTGTCAAGGAATTTATCCATTTCTTCTAGATTTTCTAGTTTATTTACATAGAGGTGTTTATAGTATTCTCTGATGGTAGTTTGTATTTCTGTGGGATCAGTGGTGATATCCCCTTTATCATTTTTATTGCATCTATTTGATTATTCTCTCTTTTCTTCTTTATTAGTTTTGCTAGCGGTCTATCAATTTTGTTGATCTTTTCAAAAAACCAGCTCCTGGATTCATTGAATTTTTGAAGGGTTTTTTGTTTCTTTATCTCCTTTAGTTCTGCTCTGATCTTAGTTATTTCTTGCCCTCTGCTAGCTTTTGAATGTGTTTGCTCTTGCTTCTCTAGTTCTTTTAATTGTGATGTTAGGGTGTCAATTTTAGATCTTTCCTGCTTTCTCTTGTGGGCATTTAGTGCTATAAATTTCCTTCTACACACTGCTGGATTCAAACCTATATTAGATATATGTTGCACATAGTTTTTCCCAGTCTGTGGTTTGTCTTTTCATTCTTATCAGTGTCTTTTGAATACCAGAATTTTTTAGTATTGATGAATGCAATTTATTATTTTTTCCTTTATGGTTCATACTTTTATTTTCATATCTAAGAAATCTGTGTTTAACCCAAGGTCACAAAGATGTTCTTCTCTTATTTTTTCTAGAGGTTTTGTAGTTTTACATTTTGACCTATGATCAATTTTGAGTTAATTTTTATATATGATATGAGGTATGGATCCAAGTTCATTTTTTTTGCACATGTATATTTGTTTCTGTATTATTTGTTGAAATGACTATCCTTTTTCCATTTAATTGTATGTCTTTGTCCTTATATGTATGGTTTAATTTTGGACTCTCCATTCTATTAATGTCTTTTTCCATCTTTCCACCAATACTATATTTTGATTACTGCAGATTTATAATAATTATTGAAACAACTTTGTTATTTTTTGATCTCCAACTTTGTTCTCTTTTTTTTCAGAGCTGTTTTGACTCTCCTTGGTACTTTAAATTTTCATACAATTTTTAGAATTAACTTGTTAATTCTACGCCTACAAAAATTTCAACTGGAATTTTGATTGTGTGGAATTCTGTTGAATCTTTAGACAAGGTTAGAGAGAATGAACATCTTAATGATACTGATTCTTCCAACCCATTAGCAAAGTATCTGTCTACTTTTAAGGTCTTTAATTTTACTTAATTTTACTCAGCAATATTCTATAATTTCCAATGTACTGATTTTTTTCACATATTTCATCAGATTTATTCCTAAGTATTTCATATTTTATGGTATTCTAAATGGAATTCCTTTATTGATTTTAATTTCTAACTGTTGTTAGTATGTAGAAATACAAATACAAAGTTTGTATATTGTCCTTTTATTCTGCAACTTTGCTAAACTCACCTATTAGTCTGGTAGCTTTTTAAATAGATTCTATCAGATATGACATGTCATCTGTAAACAAAAATGAGTTTTACATCTTCCTTTGCTTCTTTTTCTTTACTGATTATGCTGGTCAAAACATCCAGAACAATGTTGCACAAAAGTAGTGAAAGTATATCCCTGTTCCTGATCTTAAGGGGAAAACATTCAGCCTTTCACTAAATAATGATTAAATATGATGTTCGCTATAGGTTTTTCACATATGTTTCTTATCACGTTGAAGAAATTCCCTTCTATTTATATTTTGCCAGAGTTTTTTTTGTTTTGTTTTGTTTTTAGTTAGGAATAGATACTGATTTTGTCACATGGTTTTTCTGTCTGAGATTTTTTTAGGTGATTAATATGGTGATTTTTGAATGTTAAACTATCCTGTATTCCTGAAATAAAGCTTGTTTGATCATGATATGTTATAATTTTAGTGTACTATTGGATTCCATTTGCTAAAAATTTTGTTTAGAACTTTTTCCATCTATGTTCATGAGGGATATTAGTCTGTAACTTTTTTTATTGAAATATATTTGCCTATTTTTTTACCAAGGCAATAGAGGCCTCATGTAGTGAGTTGGAAGGTATTGCCTACTCTTCGATATTTTAGGAATGATTTGCGTAGAATTGGTGCTATTTCTTCTTTAAATGTTTGGAAGAATTTACCAAAACCAAACTATCTAGGCCGGGGGCGGTGGGGGGGGCGGTGGGGAGAATGTGATGTGCATGTATTTTTGTGTGTGGGAAGGTTTATGTAAAGTATTTAAGCAGGAGTGGGGGATGTGATATTATATTGCATTTCAAGAAGATCATCTAGCTGTAGTGTGGTGAAGGATTGGAATGGAACAATATTGTCAGTGGGCAAAACACTGAAGAGGTGCTCTCAGTAGTGCAGGCAACAGATAATGGTGATATAGACTAGAGAAACAGCACTGGAAGCAAAGATAAATAGTTCAACTCAAGGAACATCTTAGAAAGTGAGTGAAAGTGATACATATTGGGGGTAGATCAGATACGGGGGAAATTCAGTATGACTTCTAGGTTTCTGGTATACATAACTGGATAAGTTATAATGGCATTCACTGAAATATGATACACTAAAAAGAAGATAGTGTTTGTGTATACGTGTGGGATGGAGGAGGCATTATTCTTTTTGGGGGATTTTGTTTGTTTGTTTGTTTTGCTTGCATTGTAAATTTGATTTACAGTGCTTTTGGTAACTCTAACTTGGACACATTCCTCTAGAGAGAAGTGTAAACTGGGTTAGAAATATAAACTTACGAAGTGTCTGTCAATAGGTTGTGTTAAAGGCTCAGAAGTAGATATCATCCAACCTGAGAGAAGAGCATGACAAGAAAAAATTATCTAGAATCAGACTTTGAAGAATTCCAGTATGTAACAATTTGCTTTTTTTTTTTTTTTGCTTTTTAAAAAACATCAGGAACCTATTTTTCTTAGCAGCTACTCTGTTGATTCTGCTTAATGATGACATAATATATTCTTTTTTCAATTATGTATATACCATCTAGATTTGGCCTTAGTTGGTGCCAGAGAGGCAGCAAGGTGGTGAGATAAATACTGCAAAGAAAAAAGAAATCTAAGGACATAACAACAATATGTATGGTTCTTATAATTTGCTACCCTCTTGATTTAAATATCCTAGGTATTCTGTTTCATTCATTTGTTTCTCAATAGACATACACCTCCTATATGAAGCTATAAAATTATTATTTTTGAGATATTAAAATGTTAGTGGATGCCACTATACACCAGTTGGAATGGCTAAAACTTGGGAGTTTAACAATTCCAAGTGTTGATGAGGATGTGGAGGAACTGAAACTCCCCTACATTGCTGGTGGGAATGTAAAATGGTCCAATCACTTCGGAAAACAGCTTGGCATTTCTTAAAAATTTAAACATAAATGTATTGTACAACACAGCCATTCCATTTCTAGGTATTCAAGAGAAATGAAAACATATGTCTACACAGACCTGCAGCTTTTTTCATAATATCTCCAAATTGGAAGCAACCCACAGATACATTAACAAGTGAATGTATAAACAAAACAAGATATATATGTAAAACCTCAGAATTATTGTTCCAGTTGAAAGGCACGAAAGTGTGCATATTGTATAAATCATTTTACATGCAAATATATAAAATAAAAATCAATATATAGTGATATAAAGTAGATCTACTGCTTCCTAGGCCTAGAGGTAGACAGAGGGAAGGGATAAAAAGAGGCATGAGGAATCTTGGGGTGATGGTAATTATCTGGAACTCTAATGTGGCAGCAGTTTCTCAGATGTACATATCTATCGAAACAGATCAAATTTACATAAAGTTGTATATTTTAAATAGATTCATTTTATTATATGTAAATTCAACTCAATAATATAGATTAAATATCTTAGGTGGTTTAAAACTCAAGACCAAAGAATTATATGAACTTTCTAGGTAAATTACTAAATTAAACACCAATGGTAGAGTTTTTTTTTTAATCAAAGTAACTCCCAAATCAGTTTTTTCCTAAACAAGTGTTATTACATGAACTGATGACTCCCTACTTTGTTAGAAGATAGAATTCCACATGGGGCTCAGTTTTCCAGAACTAGAAAATATTTACTCAATGTTTGCCAAGATCATTCAGACAACGACTTTGTTCACTCCTGTGAGCACTTTACCTGAGTTTTAAAAAATATTTTATATCACTAGGAAAAGATATATCTTTAAAAATGGAAAGCTGCTAGTGAGGAAAGCCTAAGGTTTTAGAGTTTAAAATTGAGAAATATTGATAAGGTAGTAAGTATATGATTGAAAAATAAAACTACCTGGCTAAGGAACCTGGGACTTTCATTTGACTGTTGATTAGCATTTCCATTTTTCCTCACATCTGCCAGAAGGTCAAGGGAAGACAAACTAGGTGAAGGATGTAGCCATTTTACATAAAGCAGTATCAAACCAATATAGTAGTATGCAAAACTATCTCACCTCTATGGGCATTGAAACTTATTTCAATAATATTTTATTTATGTTCCATAACTACCCTGTGATCCCAAAGTTTAATTTAGTACAGTCTCCTAGGGTCTTTTTACAGGATGTGATGAAGTGGTCCTTGTGCCCAGGCCCCAGCTAGGCCCTAGAGTCCATTGTCTCGGGGGATATTAACCAGATTCTCAGCCTCACAATGACTGTGTCTACTCTGTATTTACCCTAACGTTCAGAAATTGGGAGGTTATCACTGCTATTTGTTTCCACGGCATCCACTAGATAAAAGAAGGAAGGTTGCAAGAAAGGACCAAAGTAATCGAAAAACAGTTAAGATTTTACTGGAGTGCCAAAGGGAAATGGCTGCAGTACAGCAGGGGAATGGAAAGGCACCTATTAATTGGAAGCTCCCGGGAGCAGCATAGAGGCACCCAGCTTCTGCAGCCCCATCTCCCTCATCCCAAGCAGATCAGCACAAAGGCAAGAGGGAGGTCCTCCTGAGGGAAAAATGTAAGCAGAATAATCCCATCAGGCTCCATTGCCACTGGATTTACTTACAGTCCTTACTACAGAAGAACCCCACAGTTCTTTCAAGCCCTGAGCCCAGCTGGGAGAGATGCTGGAAATTCATGTAGCTGTATTGCTTCAAATTAGGAGGACGAGGTGTAGATGTGCTAAGCCCTACCCAGCCACTGTGGGCCAAGCTGCAGCAATACAGTTCCATATAGAGAAAAAAGCCGCCTCTGGAGTGCATCCTCCTCTGGAGGCCAGTAGCTACTGCACCTCTCCAACACTGGTGCTCCATCTTCATTCCACAAATCCCACACCAGTGGCTGAAAATCACAACTCCAGCTGTGCAGAACCTGAACCCAGAATCAACTGTGACTGTCATTTTTCACAGCGGGGAAACCAACCCCTGCCACCTGCACTTCCAACCAGAGGAACAGTCTGGCAGTCTTACCCAGGGCAAAGTCACCCTGAGCCCGCCAATCTGTTTCACACCCTCCCTGAGTGGGAGAGGTTCTTGAGCCACTGAGTAGATGACACATCCCCAGGTCAACAAAATGGCTATCAGGCCTTGCCCAGGTTCTGAGAAACAGCCTCATGGTGCCCTCCACCCCACTGTGGGCATGGACCTGGCCTTCACAAAACCCACTCACCCAAAATCAGGGCATGAGAAGCATCCCCATGGACTACCCATGGCAGATGCACCCCAGGCTGGCCAAACAACTGTGTGTCTATGCTCTTAATAAGAGTAACAGCCCCATGATTCCAACCCCACTGAGACAGACCCCAAGTGGTCTAACCTACTGTGTGTATACACGTACGCTTGATCTAAGAAACAACCTAATAAACCCATCTCTGGCAAAGCCACACCACCACCACCACCACAAACTCTCTCAGCCTAGACCACTGAGATACTCACAAACATCACTAGTGTGAGTTACAGCTGAAGAAACCACATAAAGACTAAACTACAGCACCCACCTAGAACCAAAGCCAATGCACCTACTGAACCAACACCCCATCTAAATGAATATCTTTCCCTATGAAAACCACTCCATAAATTGAAAGAGGTGACTGTTCCACCAGACACGTATAAGTTAATGTAGGGACACATCAAACACCAAAAAGCAAGGAAACATCACATCTCTATAGGAACACAATAATTCTTTAGTAACAGACTCTACTCATAAGGAAGTATATGAAATGAAGTGCCAGAAAAAGAATTAAAAATAATTATCTTAAGGAAGCTCAGTGAGATACAAGAGAATACAAATAGACAATTCAACAAAATCAGGAAAAAAATTTAGGATTTGAATGAGAAACTCAACAAAGAGATAGATATCATAAAGAAGAACCAAACAGGAATCCTATAACTGAAGAATTCAATGAAATAAAAAATACAATTGAGAGCTTCAACAAAATACTAAACCAAGCAGAAGAAACATTTTCTCAACTTGAAGATAGGTCTTTTGAAATAATCACAGGCAGACAAGAAAAAAAAAATGAAGGAAGCCTATACGATTTATGGGGCACTATTAAGTAAATATTTACCATCTTCGCATTCCAGAAGAAAAGGGAAGTGGTGTAGACATTATATTCAATAAAATAATAGCTGAAAACTTCTCAAGACTTGGAAGAGTCATAGACATTCAGATCCAAGAAGCTCAAAAAATCCCAAATATATTAAACCCAAATACGTTCTCTCTAAGTCACATTGTAGTCTAATTGTCAAAAGTTTAAGGACAAAGGAAGAATTTCAAAAACAGCAAGAGAACAGTGTCAAGTCACATATAAGGGCATCACCATTAGATTAACAATGAATTACTCAGCAGAAACCTTACAGGCGTTTTTCAAAAGACTTAATTTTTTAGAGAAATTTTAGATTCAACAACCAAATTGAGAGAAAGGTACAGAGATATCCTACATACCTCTGCCCCCACAAATGCATAGCATTCCCTATATTAGCATCCTCACCAGAATGTTATATTTGCTACACTTGATGAATCTTTATTGAGACATCATAATCACCCGAAGTGCATAGTTTACCTTAGGGTTCACTGTTGGTATTGTACATTCTATGGGTTTGGATAAATGCATAATGACATGTATCAGCAATTATTGTATCATATAGAGTATTTTCACTGCCCAAAAAATCCTCTTGATTTTGCCTATTCATCCCTTTGCCTACTCCAACCCCTAGGCAACCCACTGAACTTTTTACTGTCTCCATGGTTTTCCTGTTTCCAGAATCTCATATAATTGGAATCATACAATATGTAGCCTTTTAATATTGGCTTCCTGTTTCCAGTTTTTACCTATTATGAATAAAGCTGTTGTAATTTTTTTCTTTCAAAAAATATTTACTGACACATATCATAGAGACCCTAGTAGTGAGCTCTTAAATAATTCACAAGATTTATTCACTTTTTAAACTTTTTACTTTGAAATAATTATAAATTCACAGGAAGTTGTAAACATAGTACAGAGAAGTACTATGTTTACTGCACCATCCACCCAGTTTCTCCTATTAGTTATATTTTACGTAACTATAGAACAATATCAAAACTAGTACATTGACATTGGTGTAAAGTGAGGGAACAGTTTATCTTATTCCTAAAAACTCCCAGGAAAGAAAATTCACATCTATTAACACTGTTACAACTCTTAAAGTTACTAAAAATCAAGAAGTTATCTATTGATTTACAGTTTTGAAGGATCTTTAAGAGGCCATGTAGTATACCAACCATCTTTAGTGAGAATTTTTTTTTTTTGCAATTAATTATTCCTATTTACTTATATTCTGATTTGGCTATCAACCCACCCATCCATTTAGCATTCATTGAGTTCTATGACACTTCAGATATTAAACTATAAGCTAAGGATACAAGGATGAATAAAACATGCTCTGTCTCTCGAAAGAATTTACACACTAGAGAAGACAAAGAGTCATGTAAGCTGGCAACTTACATGACGATGTGAGAAAAGAGTTGACAGTTAATATATACATTGGGGTCTTGGGAAGGAGAAATAATTTGCTATATGGATAAGTCTGGAGGAGTTTCAAGTAGAGAATGACATGTGCCAGGAAAGTCTAATATACTGAAGGAAAGAGAAGTTTCTTTTTTTTTTTTTTTTTTTTTCCAGACAGGCTGGATGGAGTGCAGTGGCACAATCTCGGCTCACTGCAACCTCCACTCTCTGGGTTCAAATGATTCTCCTTCCTCAGCCTCCTGAGTAGCTGGGACTACAGGTGCCTGCCACTGTGCCTGGCTAATTTTTTGTATTTTTAGTACAGATGGAGTTTCGCCACCTTGGCCAGGCTGGTCTTGAACTCCTGACCTCATGATCCACTCGTCTCGGCCTTCCAAAGTGCTGGGATTACAGGTGTGAGCCACCGCGCCCAGCTGGAAAGAGAAGTTTCATATAGTTGAATCACAAGGTTCTCTCCGGGAGCTGAAGAAACTACAGGTTGGTTGGGTAGATTTTATCCAGGCTAAAAAGTTTAGGTTTTATTGTTTTGTCATTGTATATATAGAAGAGCCCTGAACAACAACAACAAGGACAGAGGCCAGGGATCTTCAGTGAGCTACTAAATATATTGAATTATGAGAAAATGAATCACATTCTCTGTATATCTAACAATACATAATTTCTATACATAGAAATACCTTAGATTGGGCAAACCTTTTAACTCTTGCACAATGCCTTTGAAGTGCCGCTGGGGCTATAAAATATAGGCCTTGTGACATCTTCTTGAATGTTTTTTCTTATGTATCATGCTGTAGCAAATTTCAGCATGAAAGAAAATCTGAAAATTTAACTGACAAAAATGTAAACTCCTCCTGTGTGAATACAGCTTTTCAGGAAGAACTCTTCAGTTCTGATGGTACTAATTAGAGAATTTACTGTTCTGTGTCCTCAAAAGGATTAGGCAGCACTTTTCTATAAAAATAGTAAACATATCTTAATCTATTTTAAAACTGAAATACTAAGCTAAAATGAAAAATGCAGAAGCAAAGTCAAATTCCCACCTGAGGTAATGTTTGAACATTCTTATTTTCAACTAACAAAAAAGGTACATGGAGTTTCTCAGAAAGCTTTCTGCCATAGCTGGATACAAATACAAAACACATTGAAAAGAAAGACAAATAAGTAAGTCTGATGGGAAGCTGTAAAGCCCACCTGCATTTTTAGGAAAGGAAGCTACTAACCATGAGGAATTTTTTTGAACTACAAAAGTTTCTGCTCTCCAGATCCTGAAATTAAAAGTAAAGATCTAAAAAAAAAAAAAATTGGACAAATCACCTCCATAAAACACACCCTCCTCATCTTTTAACCAAACAGATATCCAAAATATTTCTTGCACCAAACACCGAAAACTAGGAATAAAGGTGAAAAAAAACCCTGAAAATACTAATAGTTATACCAAAAGTTCACATATTAGAGATCACTATTCTTGAATCCATGAAAAAGAGGGGCTCCTAGCCCTCTATTCAAAAACAATGTTTTCTTACTTTACCTATAATTTATATGTAAGGTTCATGATATGGTTTGGATCTGTGTCTGCTCCCAAATCTAATGTCAAATTGTAATCCCAAATGTTGGAAGTGGGGTCTGGTGGGAGGTGATTGGATCGTGGGGATGGTTTCTCATAAATGGTTTAGCACCATTCCCTTAGTGCTGTTCTTGTGATAATGAATCAGTTCTCAGAAAATCTTGTTCAAAAGTGTATAGCCCTGTTCCCACCCTTCCTCCTGGTCTGGCCATATGACATGTCTGTTCCCCTTTCACCTCCTGCCATGATTGTAAGTTTTCTGAGGCCTCTCCCGAAGCCAGGCAGATGCCGCGATACTTCCTGTACAGCCTGCAGAACTGTGAACCAATTAAACCCCTTTTCTTTATAAATTACCCAGTCTCAGGTATTTATTTGCAGCAATATGAGAAGGGCCTAATAACAGTTCATATTAGAATTCTAAGCCCATCTTAGATTAAAAATAAAAGGCGGGAGATCTCCTCTACAAGCAATTAATTATAAAGAGAGCAAGGAAGAATGAAGTAAAATATAAACAGTAGCAGTAAGACTTAAAAAATAAATTATTACAGATCAGCCATCATAAGACCAAATATTTGTCAATCCTTGAGTAATATCTGAGGACATCATTACATGAAGTGGCTAAAACATAATCCCTATGCTTTAAGAAAACAGAAAATGATGTACTGCATTTAATAAATATTCCCATTCAAAAATGAATTGAAATATTAAAGTTTATGTACTGGCAATATTTAGCCCTTAGCTATCTGCAAACCTTAGCTGTCTGGAATGGTTTGCTCCTCAAAAATTCCAGGTGGATTGCTGAAACCATAGTTCAGGTCTATAAACATTAATTGACTGACTACTATGTGCCAGAAGTGAGAGGTACAAAAATGAATGATATATTGTTTCTACTCTCAGGGAGCTTAGACCGTGTGTGAGACAGGCAAAAAGCAGACAATTATAACAACATATTTTGATAGCTGTGGGCAAGGGGTCACTGGGAACTCAGAAAAGAAGTGCTTAGTCAAGACTTGAGAATGAATGGAAATCTCTGAGGAAAGGGATGGAAAACAACAAGACATGAAAAGAAAAAAAAAAAAAAAAAAAAACAAAGAAAAGATCAGCCATTCTATTTATTTCTTGGATTCCAGAAACTGATGCTTCCAAATAATTCTTTACTATTGAATAAAGGTGACAATTAATATGCTGTATTATTTTACATTTGAAATTAGCAATGAATTTAACTCTGTCCTTGGTCTTTATTTCAGCTTAGTTTAGACTTGATTAAAAAAAAAGCACAGGATTTTAATTACAGTTAGAAACCTGAAGTTAAAGTTATTTTGCAGGGCTGTAGCCTTAGACAAGTCACTTAACTCTGAGGCTCAGTTTCTATATCTATAAAATGAGGCTAATGAAAAGAATGAGAGAAGGTAGAGTCCAATGAGTTGTTAATAATAAAATGTTATATATGCAAAAAGGATCAATTTTATTACTTATTTTCCAGCCTGGGAATGAAGGCTATTTTGATGTTTTGGTTGCAAGATACAGAAAAGACAATAATTCAAACTGCTTAAACTATAAGAATATTTGTTGTCCACAAGCACTAAGGTCATTATTCTGAAGAGTTCAGGCCCACTTCCCTGCCAGTCTTTGGCCCTGGCCTTCCTCTGCATGGGGATGGTATATCCTCAGGAAGGTAGTAAGATAATTGTGGCAGTTCTAGACTTCACCTCCATGAGCAACAAGGAGGTTGGCATATAGAAGGTCTCTCAGATCAAATACAACTTTTCCCAAGAACCCCATGGAAATTCTTCCTGCATTTTATAGATCTCCAAATGAATCACATGGCCAGTCCAGAACCAAACACTGGCAAGGCGGATAGCATTAACCTTAGACAAGTCAGGCTTGGAGTTTGAGTAGGCAATGTTTCTCCTAAGGTACATGGGTTTCGTAGTTGAGGAATAAATACTTGTACAACAGATTCTGTGAGGAAGAAGGGAGGGAACAAATGAATGATGAATAGGCGACAAAAAGCATTCCCCAAAGCTATAAAGGTATATGCAATTCCCTTTTTTTATTTTTTTATTAGAAAACAATATTACTAGAAATATTGGCATAACTTTTAAATTATATACATATTCATACATATTCACACAATCTGTACACATAATCAGATTGAAATTACAGTAAAAATACACTTACCATGATGGAACTAAATTTCAGCTATTATACCAAAGGAAACAATTTAGTAATTTTGAGGCAGAAAAAAAAGCATGGGCTTTGTTGTCTGACAAATATGAGTTTGAATTCTAGTTTTGTAATAAACTAGATATGTGATCTTGGGCAACTTAGAGACATTCCAACCCTCTTCACAGTAAAATGAGAATAAAATTAGTTATAGCATATTGAATCGCTATAAAATAAAATAAAATGACATAATATGAAAATACTTGTCCTTGCACTAAGGTACTGAATAATTATTAGTTCACGTCTCATGAGCTGCCTTTTTTTCCTCCATCCCTAGTGCTCCAAGGTATCAGTTTAGTTCAAATAATTAAAATCTAAAAATATTTTATGGTACATTCTTCGTATATGTGCTAATTTAGGTGCTGGGTATCGTAAATTGTTAGAACATGATTCTTGTCATCAAAAGGTTTGTGATTGAATACATGACACAGATGTCTGAATAGTCAACTTGACAACAAAACGGAATAGAAAAGTTCTGCACCTAATAGAAGTAGACAACAGCCAGGCCCCACTTATCTACACTTCTAGACTAGACAAGTCATTTTCCCCTCTGTGGCTGAGTGCCATATTTCCTCTGTGAGCACACCATATAGGCTGCCATTCCCCTGTTGCTACAGTGCTGATGATTTGTCTGCAACCAGTTTCCTGTGGTTTCTTGAGTAGAATCAAAGACACCTGACAGTGCAACATCTGCTCTCAGGCTGTGCAGCTGCGGGGCTCTCCCATTTGGATACCAGGACAGGAAATCATGTGTGAGAAATCTGCTCTCTTTTTTAGAGACAAGGTGCATTCAGGAGGCCTGCCAACTAGATTCTCTACAAAAATGTGCTGAGGCCCCCAACATGCCAATTGGTCTTCACTGAGACCTTCTGAATAACAGACATTAATGAACCAGAAATGAGGAAGACTTGGGCCCTGCTCTCAAGTAGCTCATAATCACATTTATGTTCATTACAGGATGTGTACCAATAACTACATAATGAGAAGTTGAAAATGGTAAGGTGATAACATTTTCATTTGCATAGCACTGTAAAATTTTATGTACTTCATCTCCTTTCTCTTGAGATATGAGCAAGTATTTTTGGATTTATTTATTAAATAAACTTTTACTGAGCCCCTACTTTGTGCTATCAGGGAATATAAAAATAAATATGCTAGATATTCATTTGCTTATTTACTAATTTATTTGTATATGTCCTTCCAAAAGTGACCTAAAACATAAATAAATTTTGGTCCTTTATTGCTAAGAGATGAGGACAATGTTATTCTTGGTTTTTGGTAGAGAAGTAAAGGTTATGCGGACTGTAAATTAAGTCATCTTGGTATATTTGGCTGCAGGGTCTTCTGCTAACTCATTGTTCTCTTTTAAAATACTTGGCTACTAAGAAGGCTATGAGAGGTTACACAAAGATCATCTTCCTTCAGGGAAGCTAGAACAAATTTATGGTAGAATTCCCATTAGCCTGAAAGACAGAGGCTGGGTGTCATGGCTCACGCCTATAATCCCAGCACTTTGGAAGGCCAAGGAGAGAGAATTGCTTGGGACCAAAAGTTTGAGACCAGCCTGGACAAAACAGCAACGCCCAATCTCTAATAAAATAATTTAAGAATAAATAAATAAGTAAACAAATAAATGAAAGAGAGATGGTAGAGAAATACTTGAGATGATCTTTCAAGCTTTTTAACCCACCCTCATATGTTCACTAGCCTCAGTCAACTAGAATTTTTTTGGTCTTTCAGTAAACTCTGATCTTCCCTGACTCTAGGCTTTTCTTCAAACTGTCTCACTCCCCTGCAATGTCTTCCTCATGTCCAAAAAAACAATCTAAAAGTTTCCTACACAGTTACAGTAAAAACACATTTTGCAACTTCTCAATCAAATCAAGGGACAGACCTGATTATAACTGACATCTAGAACCTCTATAGCCAACCCTGGGATATAAATGTTATCATGTGCTGCCATAACAATGTTTTGGTCAATACAAACTGCATATAAGACAGTGGTCTCATAAGATTATAATACCATATTTTATTGTACCTTTTCTATGTTTATATATGTTTAGGTATATAAATACCATTGCATTACAACTGCCTACCGTATGCAGTATAGTAACATGCTGCACAGGTTTGCAGTCAAGGAGCAATGGGTCATACCATGTAGCCTAGGTATATTGCAGGCTACACCATCTAGGCTTGTGTAAGTACACTCTGTGATATTTGCACAACAGTGAAATTGCCTAATGATGCATTTCTCAGAACCTATCCCTCTCGTTAAGTGATGCATGGCTGTTTTTGTACAATTTCTATTTTTTTAAAAAAATATATAAGGAAATTAAGCCTTCAGAGTTAGTTCCTCCCAGGCAGAAAGTTAATCTCAGGCCCTTTGGACTCTCCCTGCTGTTGGTTTCCTCTACGTGTTTAGAACTATAGTAGCATGTCCTAAAGTTGAATCAATGTAAAGCAGAATTTTCACAGTAATCCCTGTAAGGCAGGGATTATTGCCTGTTTTTCTCACCTGCTGTATCCAAAATACCTAGAAGAGTGCCTAGCATATAGTAAGTTCTCAGCAAATATTTGTGTTTTTTAATGATTTCAGAATAATACATTTCTATACAATTTGGCTCCTAAATATATGCCATCTTTTTCGTTTGCCACAAAGAACCACTCGCTTGTTCCAACAGTAAAGGAAAACTATTAGATTTATTTAAAGATGGTAGACTTTGCTCTGTACTTTTTTTTCCTTCAATTTTTATGTTAAGTTCTAGGGTACATGTGCATGATGTTCAGGCTTGTTACATAGGTAAATGGGTGCCATGGTGATTTGCTGCACAGATCATCTCATCAGTTATGTCTTAAGCCCAGCATCCATGAACTATTCTTCCTGAATATTTGTTGAATGAATTATTAAATATTTATTTAATCAAACTGATTTCTGTATGGACAGTGAGGAAGATAAAAAGTGAGGTTTGAAGTCAGAGTCTGACTCTAGATACCACAACTTTGTTAAGATTTGACGTTTGGCATAGGCCCGTACATGTTTTTCTATTGCTGAATTTAGAAAGAAAAATCTTTGTTTAAAACATTTTCCAAATTTATTTTAAAAAACTAAATATCATGTATAAATTATATCTCAATGTTTTTAATAGTTATTGAAAAAAAAACTATATACCAAATTATACTCTTATGTTCATGACATAATTAACTCTGCTGAGAGAGTATACATTTCTGAAACTATCATAGTCATCATTTCCCAGTTTTATCACAACGATCAAGGTGTTTAACATAGGCTGTTTTTCAATTACTTTATAATGATACAAAGTTGAGTGACAAACCATAGAAAGTCAAGGATTTCAAATCACATCTGGACTGGATACTAGGATGATATGTGTAATTTATGATCTTACCACCTGATTAAGTGCAAAATTGTTAAGAAAGATTCCCTGAGGTAATCCAATTTGTTTTTAGTACCTAATTAACACTTCCCAGTGGTTTCTGGATGGGATAATTGAGAAATGTAATGCTTATAAGATTGAAATCAGGCATTAAGGTATCCAATTAAGTCAAGAATTCACCTGTTTTTGGCAATGTATTTAACTGATGGCAGAGATAGCACTAGAAAAAAAGAATGGAGTAGATATTTAAGAAAAAGAAAACAGGTAGCTGAATTATTTGCACTTTCAGAGGAATTGATGGCAAATACATGTTCGACTCTTATATCAAAATTGCATTCTGGAGAGAAGAATATACAGACTGAAAGTTCCAAGTCAGAAAGGATGAATCAAAGAGACCATGGGAGACATAGCACTAACATTAATTAAGTGACTGGGTCAGATACTGTTCTAATAAGCATATGTGCTTTATCTCACTTAATCCTCGAAAGAACAAATATCAGGTGCATATATCACTATCTTCATTTTTTATATGAAGAAACCAAGGTTCACAAAGCTTTTAAGATTTCAAGCAGCAAGAAGGTGACAGTGATTGGTATTATTGTAAAAACTGCAGGCATCATTTATGATAATTTAGGAGTGCAAAGGCCAGGTACAAACAAAAAAAAGTAGCTTGGAATGGTAGTTCTCACTCTCTTTCTCTGTGCAGTGACATACATGGAAGAAATCACAGCATTCACATACAGCCACAATTTCCTGGGCATCCTCAGATCACATGCTGCAGCATAGCAAAAATCGGCTGTGGTTAACATGCAATTCTATGAACACTACAGCTCAAGAAAGCACATAGAGAGGTAAAAGAACTTATATTTTCCTGATATCCTTAAATCAACTTGAATTTGTTTTTTAAGTAAATAAGTGCTTCATTAGCAACAAATTGCAATTGATCACAAGGCAGTAATGTGTAGCAATCTTATGTTTTAAAGTTGCCTAGAAAAGATTAGGATGCCAGGTACAAAATTTAAAACCATGGATTGGCAAAGAAAAAATTAGATAAACTGATTTTTCTTTCCTTGATTTGTGTGGTAGGTTACAAGCATAGAGGATGCAGTAGCTCTCATTTACTTTGTTTTTAGCAAGTGTTGTACTATTTCACACTACACTCTTCCCCAGTAGCAAGATAATAGGGAATATCTTGGCTGAACCACTGGAAGGTAGAAGATGGCCGAGTCCAGGGAAATATTCAAAAACTCAAATCTTCCACTGCCCAGTTCAGTGAAAAGGCCATCTTATGTCATGGAGAAAACATGGGGTTTAGAATCAGGTGGTTTGTATTCAAGTTCTTTCTGTCTTACTTGCCTGGCTTTCTAGCCTTGGATCACTTAATCTCTTTACTTCACTTTCCTTCATTCACTTAAGTATGTTTATTGAAGACCTACTATTTGCTAGACATGGTTCTAGGTGCTAGGAATATAGTGGTAAAAAAGACAAAGTTCTGCTTTCACAGAGCTTACATTCTAATGAAAGAAACAGCCAAACTATGAAGCTGTAACTATTTACAAAAAATATTAGGTAGCAATATGTGCGTGAAAATAACTTTTTCAAAAAACTGTAGCAGTGTACGAAGAGAGAGTAGAAGGATGTATGTGGACTATTTTAGATAAACTACTCAAAGAGGTCTTTTTCAGGAAGGGGTATTTGAACAGAGACCTGAAAAGGAAGAAATAAGAAGCATTTATTTTTTCCACCAGAAGTTATTAGCAAATGAGTCAACAGTAATCACAAAGAATCTTACGCAAGAATAAACTTGGCTTATTCAAGAGACAGCAAAAGGTCAGTGTGGCTACAGCAAGAAAAGAGAGAAGAGAGACAGATTAGTCTGAGTATGTTGGAAAGCTTTTGAAGCCAATTTCCCTTTAAAATAGACCTTTCTGGCCATTGGATAAAGATGTGACTGAATAAAGAAAGGAGTGGAAACAGGGAGATAAGTTAGGAAACAAATCCCATAGTGTAGGTGAGAGATAATGGAGGTTTGAATTAGTAGGCAGGCACAGACATATGAACAATGGTAACAGTAGTGAGAAGTAGCCATATTTATCATACTTTGAATATAGAGCTTATAGGATTTTCTAACAGGTTGGTGGTAGGCTCTGAGGAACATAAGCAGTCAAAGATTAATTTATGTTTTTGGCCTGGGAAGATCCTAAAGCTGAGGGAAATGAAGAATTTTATTTTTATGTGATAAGTCTAAAGTGACTATGGGATATCAAGGCAGAGCTATTGAATATAGTTATGTATTCACACAGGAGATCAGGAAAGATGTAGAAACTGGAGATGGAATTTGGGAGTTATAAGAACGTGTAAGTTATTTAAATTATCTAAAGTCATGGAATGGGCTTGATGGAGTGAATGAGCATCACTAGAAGGCTAAGCCTTGGTCAACAGTGATATTTAGAGGCTAGCAGAGCTGGAAAAGTCAAATAGAAAGATTGAGAAAGAGTGGCCAGCAATGTAGGCACTAAATCAGATTTCACTGTACTAGAGACAAGTGAAGAAAGTTTTAGGAAAGGATAAGTGATCAACTAGGTAGGACATTGCTGAGAGGCAGAGAAAGATGAGAACTAAGAAATGACCAATCCGTTTTGCAAAGTGGAGAGCATGAGAGACAGCCTGAAGCTGCTTCAGTGGAACAGCAGGGAGAAAAGCCTAACCAAAGTGGGCAGAGGAAAGAAGAGGAGGTAAGAAAACAGATAACCTTGAGTATAGACCACTCCTTTGATGAGCTTTGCTAAATAGGAGGACAAAAACTATGGGAAAGGGTAAAAGAAATTAAGACAGTGATTCTATTTACCAGCAAACAGTATTTTGAATATTAAACAAGTGAGTGGGCGTAGAAGATCTTTATGAACTTCAAAGCACTATATAAATAACAAGTGGTTTTGTGACAGGAAGGATCGGTAAGAGATAGCAAATGAAGCATATTGAACAGTATCCTTTATGGCATTGAACTTACCTGCCTTATTCTATATGTTTTGAAGCGGATGTTTTCTTTACTTTTATATAATAATGCATCTGCTAGAATAAAATAATCTGGAAATGTTTGAGTAAATGATCTTATTTAATAGATAAATAACAATTATATATTGTGCATTGGGGGAATCTGGAACTTAGAAAAGCTTTGAAATAAATTATACAATATATGTTTTATAGGGAAGTTAAGTTCATTAGGATCCTGGTTGTAAAAAATAAATAAAAAAGCAAAACCATGGCGATAGCAAAAAGATCAGTGGTTGGTAGGGGTTGGGAGGCTGGAGTTTGACTAAGCAGAGAACAAAGGAATTTCAAGACAGTCAAAATACTCTTTACAATGTTTTAATCATGAATAAATGTCATTACATATTTGTTGAAACCCACAGAATGTGCAAAACCAAGAGTAAACCTTAGCGTAAACCATGGACTTAGGTGATTATGATATGTCAAGGCAGATTGATCAATTACAAATTTACCATTCTGGGGGGCAATGTCCTTAGTATAGGAAACTATGCACGTGTGGGGGCTGCAGTATATGGCAAAGTCTCTGTAACTTCCTCTTAGTTTTTCTGTGAATCTAAAACTGCTCTAAAAAGTAAAGTCCAAAAATGAATAAATTAAAGGCTTAGATAATTCATGGGATGTTATGAGAAAATAATTTACTTGTATTAAAAATCCCAAATTTTTGCAGCTTCTCCAACATATCTTTTACTATCATATTCAATGTCAAAGCAGCAAGCTAGATTTAAAACAACACAAACTTTAAAAATTTAAGTTTGAAGAGACTGGAAGAACCCTAGATGTTACAGTGAATGTTTTGAAGGTCATAGTTAGTCACAAATTTATTTTGAGTCAGAGAAAACTATTAACCCAAGTAAGTTCTGCATAGAACTTGGTACCAATAAATTTTTGTAGAATAAAAGGTACCAATAAATTTTTGTAGAATGTTACATGAGTAGATAAACATTTCCTTATTGACAGGATAAAATTTGCTGATTTCTGGGCTGGGCCTGTGGTTCTGGACACTTCATCTCATAGTCAAGGAGATCTTCAGCAATTGTTTTTTGTTTTGTTTTGTTTTGTTGAGACGGAGTCTCGCTCTGTAGCCCAGGCTGGAGTGTAGTGGCGCAACCTCGGCTCACTACAAGCTCCGCCTCCCGGGTTCAAGACATTCTCCTGCCTCAGCCTCCCTAGTAGCTGGGACTACAGGCGCCTGCCACCACGCCCGGCTAATTTTTTGTATTTTTAGTGGAGACGGGGTTTCACCGTGTTAGCCAGGATGGTCTCAATCTCCTGACCTCGTGATCCACCTGCCTCGGCCTCCCAAGGTGCTGGGATTACAGGCATGAGCCACCGCGCCTGGCCCAGCGTGTCTTTTACCCAGACTTTCTAAGGTAGGTCAACAGATATTGTGAAAACTGTCCAAAAACAAAAAGGAAACCTGCTCAATTTTCAATATATGCTAGGGTGAAAATACAGGACACTTTTAGCATGAGAATTAGGCATGTTAGTCAATATATCATAGTGAAAGTTTATTGTTCCCTTCAAAAGTATAATTTGGAATAAAAAAATTAATTTTAACTAGATATGCAAAAATGATTCTAATAGAATGACTGGAATACTTCATCAGTATATAAAATTTCCAAAAAGGTTATAAAATTCATTAGGAAACACGGTGGTCAAGGTACAAAATGCTAAGATGGACTACTGAATAAAGCTGGGGATATGTGGGACTCTTTCAAAAAATCATAAAAAAATTTAAAACATCATACATTTCCAAAATGGAATATGTATTTGTAACTAACTTGTAATAATTATAATTAAAGAATACTTTTCTATGCCTTTGTTTTCTAGACTCTGTGGAAGGCTTTGTTATAGCAGCATAGGAGAAAGAAGCAATAAGTGGTTGTAAAGTCTCTTGCAAACACAAAATGTTATGTAAATTCTAAATAGAAATAACTGTTGAGAGACCAGGCATGGTGGCTCACACCTGTAATCCCAGCACTTTAGAAATAACTGCTGAGGACAGCATTTTCCTTCAAGAGCACGAATACACCCAAGCTATTGACTATGTTTATACAGTGATGTGGAGAAAAGAGAAAAACTTTGTAAGCAAACAGACCTGGGCTTGTATCTCTAGTTCTACCACTTTCTAGGTGTGTTCAATTGGGTAAATTGCTTAAATTTTCTGGAAAAATACAGATAATTCCACTTACCTTAGAAGGCTGTTAAGAGAATTAAATGTAATATTATGTGTAGATTCTAGTATACACGAAGTGGATACATAACAGTTACTATTTTTCTTTTCTCTTCTCTGAGTAAACCAATCTTGTCCAACCCCTAGTCCAACACAAATTCATAAACTTTCTTAAAATATAATGAGATTTTTTTGTAATTTTTTTTTTAATTTTTGTTTTTTAGCTCATCAGCTACCATTAGTGTTAGTGTATTTTATGTGTGGCCCAAGACATTTCTTCATCTTTCAGTGTGGTCCAGAGAAGCCAAAAGATTGAACACCCCTGGTTAATTTCTCCTAAAACTGATAAGAAATACTACAAGGCATTACAACTCTCCAACGAGATAAATGGGTGGAAGAGGCATTAGCCTACAGCAACTACCAGAATCATAATTCCTGGTGTATGTATTTAGTTTTTTATGGACATCTTCAATCCTTAAATGCCCTAAATGATAATGAACTAAGAATAATGATGCTTGTTATGTAACAATGGGCAAATCTTTCTCTACTCTGAAATTCTCCTCCTTTGTGTTTAGGAGGAATGAGCTAGATTAGTGCTACTCAGTGTGGTCCTTGGATGAATACCAGTCTGCAAAACTGTTTGTTTCCCATCTACTACAAAGTATTGAAAATGAAAGTAAGCATTTAGAGACTTTTATAACAATTTGACCAAGTAAGTGTCTATCTTTTGTGAAAAAAAAAAAAAAAGGATTGTATCTTGTATGTTTTTGGTTTATTGCCCCATTTCACTTCTCCAGTAATTCATTTTTATTGCATTTTTCAGAAGTACTGGTCTGCCGTAGATTGTAAATTTAAACACACACACACACACACACACACACACACACACCTTTTATCACAAAAAGTTTGAGGAACATTGGACAGATAATCGCTTAAGCCCTGGTATTCTACAAGATTATTTTCTGTCCATGTTGCCTGAGGCTGACCAACTCCAGAGGAAGATAAGGTGTTTTATTGCCTAATGTCCTCCAAAGAGGCACCTCCTCTCCATCAAAGATAATGAAGATGAGGATGATGATGGTGATGATGATGATTTCCCTCTTTACATGCATTATCTCATTTAATCCCTTACTGTTATTACACCATTTAATAGAAAGAGGTAATTAAAGCCCAGGAAGACACAAATGGCTTTAGTTGTATTTGATTCCAAATCCTGCATGTTTCCCACCATGCCATGTTGCTTCCAGTGATACTGCTTTCCCAAGAAAAACTGCTTGCCATTAGCCAAGTCTATCCCGTGCAGCCTGGGGGATCACCTGGTAACGTGGGCAAACCTGTGAAGTCTCAGCCAAAAAGGCATGCCTCTTATTCTAATACCATGGGAATTCCCCTTTAGCCTAACCAGCAGAAGTCAACTAAAATCATAGAGCCTCAGGATTTAAAAGTATCTTAGGAATAATCTACAATCTCTATTCCAATGGTTGGGTCATTGCCATAACATACTTTACAACTGGTTACCAATTGTAAATCTGAATACCTCCAGCTACAGGAACTTACTACACACAGAGGTAGCTCATTCTCAGTATATCCTTATAATCTAATAATGATTGTTTCAGTTAAATTAATCTGAGAGCTTTCTCTTTGTAACTGTACTGTTTTGGGCAAAATTTTACTGTGTGGAGCCATGCAGAACAACCATGTAGAATTGTTCTACTTTGTAACGACAAACTGTGTATCTGGATTTTTTTACAGGCAGCTATAGAGCTGTTAGAACTTGAGTTGAATTCTGGCTCTTAACATTTAGATATGACCTGAGGCAAACTATTTACCCTCATCAATGTTGTCTGTAAAATGAGGACAATAATCCTGGCATCACTTAAATGTTATGATAATTGAATAAAAGATTACATCAAGTAAAAGCACATGGTAGGTACTTTAAAAAGTTTGTTGAACTGATTCCTTTATAATATATTTTCTCATTGTTTTACTCTTCTGAACACTGTTTTCTGATACTGATTCATTCTGTCTGTTTCTTACCCTATAGGTTTCTCCCCTAGGCCAGCTCAGGGATTCAAATTTGTATTATTTTAAATCATACCATAAATGACCATAATATTGCAAGATGCTATTTAGTTTACAAAATGTTTTCATGTTCTGATTCAAATTAATATTACGTAAATCCTATGAACCTAGAAGAACATATTAACATTTCATAGGTGAGGAGTTGAAGATCTTTATTCTTTATATAGAAGGTAATGTAGATTCACTAAGTTGAAAAGCTCGTAAAGGTTACTTTTCTACAAAATACACAATCAATTAATTTATTTATTAATTCTTTCTGTTTATTTATTTATTTATTTGAGACAGAGTTTCACTCTGTCACCTAGGCTGGAGTGCAGTGGTGGGATCTCAGCTCACTGAAACCTCCACCTCCTGGATTCAAGTGATTCTCATGCCTCAGCCTTCTGAGTATCCGGAACTACAGGCACGCACCACCATGCCTGGCTAATTTTTGTATTTTTAGTAGAGATGGGGCTTTGCCATGTTGGCCAGGCTGGTCTTGAACTCCTGGCCTCAAGCAATCTACCCACCTTGGCCTCCCAAAGTGCTGGGATTACAGGCTTGAGACACTGCACTCGGCCCTAGCTTATTAATTCTAAAGTAAGTAACCATTGTCACTAGACGCCAGTCTAACACCTGGAGATACAGATGTGAATAAAATTCTCATTGCCTCTGTCTTTGAGAAGCTATTAGGCTAAAGGGGAAGAAAGATATGGAATAACTGTGATGAGTGTAAAGCTATGCAGGATGTTAAGGCAGCATAAAATAGATTGGCCTACCTGCACTGGAACTGTTAGCTTATGGTAACCTCTCAATCAGAACCACTCTAGTGATGATAAATACTATTATAATTATCATAATAATAGCATAGCATCATCTGTTTTCTGCACAGCTATACTTCATTGTGAGGCTTGAGCATTTACGATAATCCATCTTCTTTCATTTAAATCAAACAATGCTATAAACTCAGTCAACTGATTCCAAAAACAAATGTTTTGAATGTAGTTATTGGGAAGTATGGACCACCCTATTTTTCTGAAGTAAAAGAGTTTGTTTACACAAAGCAAAAGTGGCCCTAATAAAAACACCATCCCTTTTTTCAAAAGTGTTAGGCATAATGATGGATGACATTTTCTCCATTGTAACACAAACTTGTCTTCATATACTACTGGGTTCTCTGGAAAGAAGTGATCATTTTTTTTCCTTATAAGTTCAGAAAAGACAATAAATATCCCTTGAAAAAATTTATACATAGGGATCCTGGTATCTTTAATAAATACTTTCCAAAATTGTCTTGTAGTAACTATAGTACCGGTGGAATTACACCTGTAACAAGCATATAATTTTCTGTTTAAGGTACTCCTACAGTGCAGTGCATTTATGATGTAATGAACTCTTTACATGAAGGAAGAATCATTGGTTTTGTCATTGGTAAGCTTTTGTCATTGGTAAGCTTTTAAAATTAATTGTGAACCCTAATGGAACATTTTATAAAACATGCTTTAGCTTAGAAACCTGGGCATCTCATCAATTTCTTCTCTTCCCAAAGGATTTAGATCAATAGTAGCCAACAAGTTCCACTCATGCTCATCGTAAGTTTCATATTCCTGTTCCCGGGATTTAATTCTCTAGTAATAAATCTCTGAGTAAATGATGTTCTCTATCCAGGGCTGCCAAGCAAACTCACTGTTTTGGTAAAGGTTCGGCTTTAGCCTTCTGAGTCTTCTAATGGACTTGCTAGGCTGTCTGCCCTTTCAGAGATCCATTCAAAAGAAAGGGCAAAAAGTCCCCATAACCATTTAGCAAATTGGCTTCATTACCAAATGTTACAGGTTTACCAATAGTCTGGGGTTTGCCTTTCCTTAGGGGAGAGAAAGACAACCTGGCAAACAAGTGTTTCAGACACAATCAACTCTTTAATCTCTGCTTCTGATTGTGATGTGATGACCTGTGCTTCTTTTGCAGCATTCTCCATAGTGAGTTAGCAGCAGCCCCACAACACTGTGAACACCTTCATTACTATACTTTTAACTCTGTATTTAAATGATTTTTAACCACCTCTTCTGTGACATTATGAGTACTTGGGTTACAGGGACAATAACTTATTTTTCTCTGCAGTCCTGTATATACTAATATGAACAGGAGACAGGGAAATACTGATTAGAAGAGGGGAGTTCCCCAGCAAAGGTGGAATGATGTGGTAGAGAAAGAGAGGAGGGATGTCTGAACACTGAGGGGAATTGGGCCGGGGATGGTCAGGAGCAGAGACCAGCAGCTACATGGCCCAACTCCAGGGGAAGACCACCTTCACACTCCATCCCCCTCTTCCTGCTCCCCATCCATCTCGCTGAGAGCCACCTCCACCACTCAATAAAACCTGGCACTCATCCTTTGCACCCACCTGTGATCTGATTCTTCTGGGACACTGGGCAAGAGCTCAGGATACAGAAAGCTGTCACATGGCCCTCTGCCCTTGTGATAAAGCAGAGGGTCCATTGAGCTGATGATTAACATACAAGGTGTCTGAAAATGGGAAAGCTGAAACAGCCTGGTAACACTGGGCTTGCAGGTATCCACCCCAAACTAAGTAACACCTAAACCAAGCTGGCTAATCAGATTCTCTCTCTTGGGATTTTAGAACTGAAGCAATGCATTTTTACCTGTGATGGGGTAATGGTTACCCCAGACTATTGGTAAACCTGTAACATTTGGTAATGAAGCCAATTTGCTAAATGATTATGGGGACTTTTTGCCCTTTCTTTTGAATGGATCTCTGAAAGGGCAGACAGCCTAGCAAGTGTCAACTTGATTGGATTGAAGGATCTGAAGTACTGTTCCTGGGTGTGTCTGTGAGGGTGTTGCCAAAGGAGATTAACAGTCGTGTCAGTGGACTGGGAAGGGCAGACCCACCCTCATTCTAGGTGGGCACAATCTAATCAGCTGCCAGCATGGCCAGAATAAAAGCAGGCAGAAGAACATGAAAAGACTAGACTGACTAAGTCTTCTGGCCTCCATTTTTCTCCCATGTTGAATGCTTCCTGACCTTGAACATCAGACTCCAAGTTCTTCGGCTTTTGGACTCTTGAACTTACATCAGTGGTTTGCCAGGGGCTCTCAGGCCTTCGGCCACAGACTGAAGCCTGCTATTGGCTTCCCTACTTTTGAGGTTTTGGGACACAGACTGGTTTCCTGGCTCCTCAGCTTGCAGAGGGCCTATTCTGGGACTTTACTTTGTGATTGTGTGAGTCAATTATAATAAACTCCTCTTCATATATTCATCTATCTTATCATTTCTGTCCCTCTAGAAAACCCTGAATAATACAGATGGTCACTTAAATAAAATTATTAAAATGTTTTCTTATTCCTTGATTTATTTCATTTCTGAGGGCCCATCCTATTCTTGAGTCCCGTCATTCACATGCATATTTATATAAAAAATGTCTTTTGGCTTGATCTAAACATAGTTGGGTTTGTTTGTTACTTTGAACCAAAAATATATATTATTTTAATTACTCATTTTCATTTATAGAAACATCATATTTGAAAACAAGGTTGGGCCTTCATCATATCCAACCTTCATATTTTAGGTAAGAAATAAAAATGTAATTGCCAAAGATTTCATTTAAACACTTTTATTACACTTGCCAAGTGTCCAAAAGAATGCCTCAAATATTAAGAATACACAATTTTTGACATTTTAAGTCTTCATATATTTCCTTTTATCTTCATGGTACTTTGCACATTGTCTTAGATGGTAGGTGTTCAATAAAAAATTATTCTATTAGTTAACTTAATACAATGCTTGGAATCTGTGTACAATAGTTGTTGACAACTTAATTTATTATAATCTCCTTCCTGTATTTTCTTTCCTAAGATGATTTAAAGCAGCTCCCAAAGGACAGGAGCTTAGGTCAGGCCAGAGGGAGATAAAGGCAAGAAAACTATTCATATAAGTTAATATAGTTTTTTGCTTTGTTTCAAAATTTGACTACAACAAGCATAGAGAGGCAATGATTTCCCTTTTTCTCTCTTCTACTTCTTTTCCACTACCCTGGCACTACCTTCCAAAAGAAATTTCACATTGGAGATCCTGTGTCCATTCATTTAGTCATTCATGTATTCATTTAACTAATATTTATTGAATGTCCATGTGCCAGTCAGAGAAGTAGGTACTTGAGATACAAGACAGAGATGAGGATTGCTCCTTCCAACACAGCATTCACAGTGAGGATCTAATAGTAAGTGAGTAATTTCAATAAAGCATACTAAGGGCTATGTTGGGAGAAGTACATAATCCTGTGGGAGGAGGCAGGGTGAAATCTAACCAAGACACAGATGCATGGAATGTTTCTTAAAGAAAATGTTGAACTTAATATCCAAATTGAAAAAAAAATATTTTGTAACAATTATCCTTGCCCAAGGCCCTCAAAGACATGCTATTCACTCTGCAGAATATTCTCCCCATTATGACTCGTGCCCACACCATTATTTGACCAATTTATTTGGCTACCTCCTATGCAACTTTCAGGACAGAGTCTGTATCTGTCTATTCACTGCCACATTACCACACTAGCAAAGTGCCTACTCTAACATAGGAGCTCGACAGAATTTTGAAAGGTAAAGAATATTTAATAAATCATACTATATTCTAATTATTAATAGTTGGTTTACATGACTAGAGCCTTCCCAAGGACAGTAATGGTTTCATTTCCTCACTCTCAACAGGGCCTACCTCTTTCTATTCCTTGATATGAACCGGACTCTTCATGCTAATCAGGCTGGAAGTGTATCATAAGTCCTCACTGATACTCACATTCCATCTCTTGAGTTTAATCAGCTTCCATTTACCTGTCTGTTTGCTTCTTAGTCTTGGTATTGCTGTTTCCTTCATCTCTCACCCTTATTTGGATCCATATTTCAATGATCACATTCTCTGCCCAGCCCCTCTGATTGATGCTCTGGTTTGAACATAATACAATTCTGGCGTTACCATCATTATCTTCTCCTAGACAGTTTCTCATTCTTTCTATCTGGGGTCACATAAACACAAAGTGTCCCCTGACATGCCACTGCTCTCTACTTACACCAACTTCTCAATTGGCTCCTCCCTCAGGAGAAGAAAGAGGCTACACAAACATTCAGATGAGTGCCAGGTATACAGTAGTCATTCCACTTATTCAGAATAACTTTTTTTAAATGCCATTAATTTTATAGTGCCATTAATTTTATAGTGGAATTCAATGTAAGAGTGTTAACTGATCTATAAAATGTTTCACATATATTGTGTGAGCTATATACCTCTATAATTTACGTCCTTCAAAATTTCTTAAGGAATTTAAGAAACTGTGTTTGTTGGGGAGAGGGGCTAAATCAGCAAAAGCCAGGGGAGATTTTTACTTTATTCCATAATATTCTACCATAGATATTACTTAGATGCATTTATTATAAAATTTTCCTAGCTTACAATTAGTATAGAGTCTACCTAGAGAACCTGCAGTTTATGCCCCCTTCAGTCAACATTACAAACCTGCAATTTCCTTTTATCTCACCATTTTATTGGCTCCCACAAGAGATATTGTGAGACAGTAAAAGAGATGGGAATTACACTTGCAGGAAGAATGCTTTCCAAAACATGTTCTGGCATTTGACTCTTGATAGTGTGTGGTGGCTGGAGGCAGGTGGCCAAATGTCCCTGTGCTATACCCTACATGACTCTAATTTTCCCCTATAGTTACTCTCTTTCTGTAGCTTACCTCTAACTCTACTTGTCAAATAACGACTTATTCTTCCATTTCAGATGTTTCCACTTGTATAAAGACTTCAATGACTGCCCTCTATAGAGTACTGCAGGTGTTCTAGTCAATATTTTGAAGCACCTAACAATGATAGTTAACATTTACATAGTGCTCATTTTCTGCCAAGCACTGTTCTAAGCACTTTATAATAATAAATGGCTAATTGAATCCTCACAACAGTCCTATCAAGAAGACACTGTTAGTGTCTCCATTTTAAAGAGAAAGAAACTGAGTTTGGAAGTTAAAGCAGGTAAGCCTTGAAGAATGAGTTCATAGATTTTAATCAGGTAAAGAAAGATATTCTACACAAATAGAAGAGCATATATACGGTATATATATGCATATATGGCATGAGGTTATGAAGCAGAATAGTATGGGTATTCATTAATTTATTCAAAAATTATATTTTGAACACTGGCTACGTTGTAGACACTGTGCTTAGTTTGGCATTCTGGGAGTAACGGGTAGCAAAGGAAAGAGAAGGTGTTACAAGCAGCTTATTGTTACTGGTAAGTAAAGATGAAAGGGGAAATGTAGGCAGGTTCAGTTCATGGAGGATGAATGTGTGTAATGCTAAGCAGCTTAGATTTGACCCAATAGGTGCTGGAGAAAACAAAGGAACTTTAAGAGAGGAAATAAGAAGATGGTTATATTTGTATCTCCAATGGCAGAAAGTGATGCCTTCTTTCCTAAACTTCCAGAGTATTTTGTACCTTTCATATTATTTATTGTACATACCTTTTGTATAAATTTAAACTGGATTCATATAAAGTACCTCAAGGGGATTTTAAGCTTCTAATAGGCAATAAACTTGACCACTAGGTTTTTCGATCTTCCATAATGCCTAGAACAGACTGTACTTTGTACTTAAATGTGTTCAGTAAATGTATGCCGGACTGAATTAAATAGTCCCTGTTTCTACACCTGCATCAAATTCCTCCCTGAAAACTCATGTCCCTTTTTGTCTTAGCAGGCTGAGCACAGGGACAAACTACTAATGACATAAGGAACGTGCTACATTTGTAGTAGGTTAAGAAAGTTCTCCTGGATAATTAGACATCCGATAGTATTACTCAGCCTCCCAGAATTCTTCACAAGAATACGGTCTCCCCTCAACCAAACACTACCTTCTCAAAATCCTGGATCATGTCCTGTCACGTAGAAATTGGACAAACTATTGAAAAATATCATTTTTTAGGATCTACTGTTGACTATTAAGGTTTGTGAGGAAAATATCATACATACTTGAGCCAGAACAGATATACAACTTCCTTGCTGTTATCAGAAAGGTATAAAAATTATTTTGTCATACTCAGCTAATTTAAAATTATTTAAGCAACTCATTCTTTATCCTACTACTGAAAAATAAATGAAGTTAAAAAACATGAAAGTAATTTACATAAATAAGGTGCTCAGCATTATAGGTCGCTTCATTTTGGTGTAAGTTTTTTTTTTATAGCAATCAAAATTATTTATCTGGATAAATTCTACCTTTTCCTGCCTTCCCTCACTAGTAAAACAATTTAATTCTATTGTATCAGTATCACCTTTTCTCAATGATGTTTTCCCAAACTTTAACCCACATGACAGTATTCATTCATAAAGTAATCTGTACACTCTCTGAAAGCACACTAACAAGTATTCCCACAATACCTTCAGTTCACTTATATTCCCACAATACCTTCAGTTCACTTAAAGAGACATTTAATGAAGTGCAATACTCCTTCCGTAGCGGCCTTTGCATTACCTAACTTATTACTGACACAGCCACCAGAGGATGAAGGAACATTGTGGAGATGAATAGTTGAATGGTATTTATAGGAGACCACTGATCCCTGTCAAATTGTAGTGTCATTTCAGCCTTCACAAGTGCAAAGATAATTTGTATGATATAGGAACTGATTGAAATTTTCTCTTCCTTTTCCATCCTAGGTGCTTTTCTATGTGGAGTAGATGAGGTGTCATAACACTGTGTACCTTTCTTCCTATTATAGTATGAGTAATTTTATATCTATTTGAAATTTTCATGAGTACAGTGACCATGTCTTCTTTTTTCTTGCTTAACATCATTCAGGGATAATATTCAAAATTGTTAGCAATTGGCCTAGCACAGTGACAAATCAATTAGAATGGATGCTGCTTAGAACACCACTTTGTTATGTACCAACAGAATATCAGTTCAGCAACTGGCATAATGTGGAGAACATAACAGCTCATCAGTAAATAATTGTTAAACAAATACGTGGATGAATAAATTAACCGACTCACTGGATCAGACCTGTCTCACATTCAGTTTCAAATCATTCATTACTTCAGTGCTTTCATTGTATTTAATCATTCTCTTTTTAAAATCCCTACAAAGTAGACACTATGTTTATTGTTTAGGGTAATTAGTAGGGGAGGAAAGATAGTTAAATAGAAATAGCCCATGCTTTAAGATGTTTATAGTCTTTATAGTCTTGCTTATAGTCAAGATGCTTATAGTATGGGAAATAAAATATTTTCATAAATAATCATAAACAAAGTAGAAATGAAAAGTATCAATGGCTTACTTTTGGGGACACTTGAGATTCAAAAATAGATCTGTTGGATTCCAAAGACGATGTGCATCTCACTATGTAAAACATTGGCTTTGGAATTTACACACCTGGATTTGAATCTCAGCTTCAGCATTACCTGTTATGTTGGATAACATTGTGAAAGTCATTAAACCATTTTCAGTCTCAGTTTTCGTATCTTTAAAAGAGGGGTAATAGTACCCACCTCTCAGAGTTTGAGTGAATTTTAAGTATAACCATATTTTAACATATTTAGCACAAAGTGTAATATACAGTAGATGCTCATTAGATATTAATCATTTTATATATGCAAGTTAAGTGTATCTTAGAATACTGGTATTATGGTGGTCATAAAACTATATTGTTTTAAAGTAAATAAAATTATCAGCTTCTAAAATTTCATATTAGATTGGGCAAAGGCTTGAGAATCAGACAGACACAGAAACAGTTATTCCATTAACTACCAGGTGTATGGCTTGGAGCATATTACCTAACATATTTGAACCTCTAATTTCTTCATTTTTACAAGTATATAGGATTGCTATGGGGATTTAAAAGAAAGAAGGTGCTCATGATACATTAACTGCTTCAAAATGCAATTTAAAATATGAGGAGCCTTAAAGGTCCTGAGTGGAGATAATAAAGTCCTCACTTTCTATTTTAAAACTGAAATTAAGATTGTTCCTAATGTGGAACATGTTTCCTGTCAACATTTTTTTCTTATTAAGCTATGTGATAGGATGATTGATTCCACTGGGAAACTTGCAGTGGATAAAACACTCACAAGAGGTCCCCTATGCAGAAGGCTGAATGTGAAAAGAGATGTTTGGAGAAGCAGAGTATTATTTGCTTAATAGCTGTATCTTGGTCCCCAGAGTAGGTAGCTTATATTCCTAGATAACAGGACTCCAAGACCTGAAGAAAGTCTTTCCCTAGTAGAGATATAGTAGATATTATTGACCTTCAGTTTCTCTCCCTTTGGCCTTCTCTTAAAACTCTGGATACATGTATTATCAGGAGAAATCTAGTGCAAGGCAGACCTGTGCCTGCATTAAGAAAATGATACTGAAGTTATGGAAGGAGAACAATAGAGAGGAGGACTCAATCTGAGTCTCAAGTCTTTCCACATCTTAGCAATGTTATGCTGGGCAAATGACCCTTCTTTTAAATCCTACTTTATTTCATCTGTTAAATGAGAATGCCAATGTTTCTAAGCTTAACAACTTTCAACGTATATTTATAAATAAAGTTATGCACAAAGAAAAAGTACCCACAAATAGACGATTCTTATCCTACCCCAAGATGTCACTATTGCTCATTATGGCTATTTTAGTCTGAGCCATCTCGTTATTCTACAGCTTATGACTTGTTTGTTGTGTTTATGCTTATTTTGAGTCATTTTTAAAACAGCCAACCCTATTATGAAGCCATTTAATGCCACATTCACCATTAAATGTAAAAGAATTAGTATTGTTTTTTCATAAATGTGTATAATTTGTTACTTCAGAATGTCACTTCAGAAATTAAGAAATGGAATTTTAAAATAGCCTATTTGATAGTACAGAATATTTGAAATAGTAATAACTTCCTGACTTGCCTACAGGAGTGTGCAATATGTAATAGTACAAATACTTGGTAAAATAAAAAATATGACTGAAGTATATTCATTGGTATATGTCTACCCCTACATGCAGTGCTTGGTGGATTCATTGTTATAGAGGAAGTCAAAGTAAAGGAGACTGGAGATAAAAAGTAGACATATCTATAAACCCTAGGACAAATTATAATTCACTGAAATTTTTGAAAATAAATGTAGATGATTATTAGAAATTGGTGGATTCTACTCCCTCTCACCAGATTCCTGGGAGACCAAATACTCCCAGGAATCTCTCTAGCCCAGCTCCTACCCTCTGCAAGAATCTCTCCTTTCCCAGAAATCTCTCTCTAGGCCAGCTCCTCCCCTCTCCAAGATTTCTCTCTCAAGCTAGTTCTATCATTTAATGATGTTCCAATAAGAAAGAGAAAAGAAAAAATATATTAATAACATTGTAGGGAAATACAGAAAAAGAAAACATCCTACTCTCATAAAAATAATTTAAAATAATTAGAAGTGCCAGTGTCTTCAGATGAGTAGGAATCAGTGCAAATTTTCTGACACTATGAAAAATCTGAATGTAGTGACACCACCAAAGGCTCCTATTAGCTCTCCAGCAATGATTCCTAACCAAAATGGAAATTCAGAAATGATAGATAAAGAATTCAAAATACGGATTTCAAGGAAGCTAACTGAGGTAGAAGACAAAATTAAAAATCTACACAAAGAAACTTCTAAAGCAATCTGGAAAATTAAAAAGAAGACAGGTATCTTTAAAAAATCAGTCAGTTCTTCTGGAATTGAAAAACTCACTGAAGGAATTTTAAAATACAATTGAAAGCTTTATCAACAGACTAAAACAATCAGAAGAAAGAATTTCAGGGCACAAAGACTGGTTTTTCAAATTAACCCAGTCAGAATAAAATATATATATTTTTAATGAACAAAGTCTCAGAGAAATATGGGATTATTTAAAGTGACCAAATATATAAATTATTGGTATTGCTGAAAGAGAAAGAGAAGAAGTAAACAACCTGGAAAACATATTTGAGGAAATAATTCAAGAAAATTTCACTGATCTTGCTAGAGAGGTAGACATTTAGATACAAGAAACCTAGAGAACACCTGTAAGATACTATATAAAACGAACATCACCAAGGCATACAGTCATCAGACTGTTCACGGTCAATGCTAAAGAAAAAAATCTTTAGGCAGCTAGAGAAAAAGGCCACATTATGTACAAAGGAAACTTAATCAGGGTAACAGTGGACTTCTCACCAGAAACCTTATAAGCCAGGACAGACTGGGTGCCTATTCCTAAAGAAAATACATTCCAACCAAGAATTTAATATCCTGCCCAACCAAGCTTCAAAAGCAAAAGAGAAGTAAAGTATTTGCCAGACAAGCAAGTGCTAAGTGAATTTGTTACCATAAGAGCAACATTATAAGAGATCTTGGTATAGTTCGGATATTTGTTTCTGCAAATCTCCTGTTAAAATATAGTCCCCGATGTTGGAGGTGGGGCCTGGTGGGAGGTATGTGGGTTATGAAGGTAGATTCCCCGTGGCTTGGTGCTGTTCTTGCAGTAGCAAGTGAGTTCTTGCAAGATCTGGTTGCTTAAAAGTGTGTGGCACCTCCCTTCTGTCTCTGGCTCCTACTCTGGCTGTGTGACATTCCTATTCCCACTTCACCTTCTCCCATGAGTAAAAGTTCCCTGAGGCCTCCTCAGAAGCTGAGCAGATGCTGGTGTCATGTTTCCTATACATCCTGCAGAATAATAATCCTATTAAAAATCCTTTTTTTTAAACTTTCATTTTAGATTTAGGGGAACATATGCAGGTTTGTTATATAGGTAAACTCGTGTCATATGGGTTTGTTGTACAGATTATTTCATCACCAAGGTACCAGGCCTAGTATCCAATGGATATTTTTTCTGCTTCTCTCCCTCCTCCCATCCTCCACCCTCAAGCAGGTCCCAGTGTCTGTTGTTGCCTCTTTATGTTCATAAGTTCTCCTCATTAAGCTCCCACTTGTAAGTGAGAGCATGCAGTATTTGGTTTTCTATTCCTGTATCAGTTTGTGAAGGATAATGGCATCCAACTGCATCCATTTTGCTGTAAAGGACATGATTTCATTTTTTTTTTTTTCTTTTTTTTGAGACGGAGTCTCACTGTGTCGCTCAGGCTGGAGTGCAGTGCAGTGGCACGATCTCGGCTCCCTGCAAGCTCTGCCTCACGGGTTCACGCCATTCTCCTGCCTCAGCCTCCCTAATAGCTGGGACTACAGGCACCCGCTACCACGCCCGGCTAATTTTTTTTTTTAAGTAGGGACAGAATTTCACCGTGTTAGCCAGGGTGGTCTCGATCTCCTGACCCTCGTGATCTGCCCGCCTCAGCCTCCCGAAGTGCTGGGATTACAGGCATGAGCCACTGCGCTCAGCCGATTTCATTCTTTTTATGGCTGCCTAGTATTCCATGGTGTATATGTACCCCATTTTCTTTATCCAGTCCACTATTGATGAGCACCTAGGTTGATTCTGTCTTTTCTATTGTGAATAGTGCTGCAGTAAACATGTGTGGTATGTGTCTTTATAATAGAATAATTTATATTCTTTTGGGTATACACTCTGTCTTGGGATTGCTAGGTCAAATGGCATTTCTGTCTTTAGGACTTTGAGGAATCGCCACACTGTCTTCCACAATGGTTGAACTAATTTACAGTCCCACCAACAGTGTACAAGTGCTCCCTTTTCTCTACAACCTTGCTAGCATCTGTTATTTGTTGACTTTTTAATAATAGCCATTCTAATTGGTGTGAGATGGTATCTCATTGTGGTTTTGATTTGAATTTCTGTAATGATCAATGATATTGAGCTTCTTTTCATATGCTTTTTGGCCACACGTCTTCTTTTGAAAAGCGTCTGTTCATATCTTTTGCTCACTTTTTAATGGGGTTGTTTTTTTCTTGTGAGTTTGTTTAAGTTCCTTCCAGATGCTGGATATTAGACCTTTGTCAGATGCACAGTTTGCAAATATTTTTTCCCATTCTGTAGTAAACCTGTTTTTTTTCTTATAAATTACCCAGCCTCAGGTATTCCTTTGTGGCAACACAATAATGGCCTAATAAAAATCCTAAGGGAGTTTTATAAACAGAAATGAAAGAACTATACCTGCTATCACAAAGACACACCAAAATATATGGCACACAGACCCTATAAAACAACCACACATGGAAACTAGAAAATAACCAGCTAATAACTTTCTGAGAGGATCAAAACCTCATGTATCTATATTAACCTTAAATGTAAATGCTCTAAATGCCTCACATAAAATGCACAGAATTGCAAGTTGGGTTAAAAAAAAAAAGACCCATCAGTATAAAAAATCAATGTACAAAAAGCAGTAGCATTTCTAAACACAAATAACACTGAAGCTAAGAGCCAAATCAAAAACACAATCCCATTTACAATAGCTACACCCAAAAATAAGATACCATCTGCAGTCTTCAAGGGCATCTTTCATATGTAATGACCCCCATAGGCTCAATCAAAGGGTTGGAGAAAGATCTGTCACGCAAATGGAAAACAAAAAAGAAAAGGAATTGCTATTCTTATATCAGATAAAACAGACTTTAGGGGGAGGAGCCAAGATGGCCGAATAGGAACAGCTCCGGTCTACAGCTCCCAGCGCGAGCGACGCAGAAGACGGGTGATTTCTGCATTTCCATCTGAGGTACCGTGTTCATCTCACTAGGGAGTGCCAGACAGTGGGCGCAGGTCAGTGGGTGAGTGCACCGTGCACCAGCGGAAGCAGGGGCGAGTCATTGCCTCACTCGGGAAGCGCAAGGGGTCAGGGAGTTCCCTTTCCAGGGGTGACAGACGGCACCTGGAAAATCGGGCCACTCCCACCCGAATACTGTGCTTTTCCGACGGGCTTAGGAAACGGTGCCCCAGGAGAGTATAGCCCGCACCTGGCTCAGAGGGTCCTACGCCCACGGAGTCTCGCTGATTGCTAGCACAGCAGTCTGAGATCAAACAGCAAGTCGGCAGCGAGGCTGGGGCAGGGGCGCCCGCCATTGCCCAGGCTCGCTTCGGTAAACAAAGCAGCCTGGAAGCTTGAACTGGGTGGAGCCCACCACAGCTCAAGGAGGCCTGCCTGCCTCTGTAGGCTCCACCTCTGGGGGCAGGACACAGACAAACAAAAAGACAGCAGTAACCTCTGCAGACTTAAATGTCCCTGTCTGACAGCTGTGAGGAGAGCAGTGGTTCTCCCAGCACGCAGCTGGAGATCTGAGAACGGGCTGACTGCCTCCTCAAGTGGGTCCCTGACCCCTGACCCCCGAGCAGCCTAACTGGGAGGCACCCCCGAGCAGGGGCAGACTGACACCTCACACGGCCGGCCAGGTATTCCAACAGACCTGCAGCTGAGGGTTCTGTCTGTTAGAAGGAAAACTAACAGAAAGGACATCCACACCAAAAACCCATCTGTACATCACCCTCATCAAAGACCAAAAGTAGATAAAACCACAAAGATGGGGAAAAAACAGAGCAGAAAAACTGGAAACTCTAAAAACCAGAGTACCTCTCCTCCTCCAAAGGAATGCAGTTCCTCACCAGCAACGGAACAAAGCTGGACGGAGAATGACTTTGACGAGCTGAGAGAAGAAGGCTTCAGACGATCAAATTACTCCGAGCTACGGGAGGATATTCAAACCAAAGGCAAAGAAGTTGAAAACTTTGAAAAAAATTTAGAAGAATGTATAACTAGAATAACCAATACAGAGAAGTGCTTAAAGGAGCTGATGGAGCTGAAAACCAAGGCTCGAGAACTACGTGAAGAATGCAGAAGCCTCAGGAGCCGATGCGATCAAATGGAAGAAAGGGTATCAGCCCTGGAAGATGAAATGAATGAAATGAAGTGAGAAGGGAAGTTTAGAGAAAAAAGAATAAAAAGAAACGAGCAAAGCCTCCAAGAAATGTGGGACTATGTGAAAAGACCAAATCTACGTCTGATTGGTGTACCTGAAAGTGACGGGGAGAATGGAAACAAGTTGGAAAACACTCTGCAGGATATTATCCAGGAGAACTTCCCCAATCTAGCAAGGCAGGCCAACATTCAGATTCAGGAAATACAGAGAACGCCACAAAGATACTCCTCGAGAAGAGCAACTCCAAGACACATAATTGTCAGATTCACCAAAGTTGAAATGAAGGAAAAAATGTTAAGGGCAGCCAGAGAGAAAGGTCGGGTTACCATCAAAGGGAAGCCCATCAGACTAACAGCGGATCTCTCGGCAGAAACCCTACAAGCCAGAAGAGAGTGGGGGCCAATATTCAACATTCTTAAAGAAAAGAATTTTCAACCCAGAATTTCATATCCTGCCAAACTAAGCTTCATAAGTGAAGGAGAAATAAAATACTTTACAGACAAGCAAATGCTGAGAGATTTTGTCACCACCAGGCCTGCCCTAAAAGAGCTCCTGAAGAAAGCGCTAAACATGGAAAGGCACAACCGGTACCAGCCACTGCAAAATCATACCGAAATGTAAAGAACATCGAGACTAGGAAGAGACTGCATCAACTAACGAGCAAAATATCCAGCTAACATCATAATGACAGGATCAAATTCACACATAACAATATTAACTTTAAATGTAAATGGACTAAATGCTCCAATTAAAAGACACAGACTGGCAAACTGGATAAAGACTCAAGACCCATCAGTGTGCTGTATTCAGGAAACCCATCTCACGTGCAGAGACACACATAGGCTCAAAATAAAAGGATGGAGGAAGATCTACCAAGCAAATGGAAAACAAAAAAAGGCAGGGGTTGCAATCCTAGTCTCTGATAAAACAGACTTTAAACCAACAAAGATCAAAAGAGACAAAGAAGGCCATTACATAATGGTAAAGGGATTAATTCAACAAGAAGAGCTAACTATCCTAAATATATATGCACCCAATACAGGAGCACCCAGATTCATAAAGCAAGTCTTGAGTGACCTACAAAGAGACTTAGACTCCCACACATTAATAATGGGAGACTTTAACACCCCACTATCAACATTAGACAGATCAACGAGACAGAAAGTCAACAAGGATACCCAGGAATTGACCTCAGCTCTGCACCAAGCGGACCTAATAGACATCTACAGAACTCTCCACCCCAAATCAACAGAATATACATTTTTTTCAGCACCACACCACACCTATTCCAAAATTGACCATATACTTGGAAGTAAAGCTCTCCTCAATAAACGTAAAAGAACAGAAATTGTAACAAACTGTCTCTCAGATCACAGTGCAATCAAGCTAGAACTGAGGATTAAGAATCTCACTCAAAACCGCTCAACTACGTGGAAACTGAACAACCTGCTCCTGAATGACTACTGGGTACATAACGAAATGAAGGCAGAAATAAAGATGTTCTTTGAAACCAACGAGAACCAAGACACAACATACCAGAATCTCTGGGATGCATTCAAAGCAGTGTGTAGAGGGAAATTTATAGCACTAAATGCCCACAAGAGAAAGCAGGAAAGATCCAAAATTGACACCCTAACATCACAATTAAAAGAACTAGAAAAGCAAGAGCAAACACATTCAAAAGCTAGCAGAAGACAAGAAATAACTAAAATCAGAGCAGAACTGAAGGAAATAGAGACACAAAAAACCCTTCAAAAAATCAATGAATCCAGGAGCTGGTTTTTTGAAAGGATCAACAAAATTGATAGACCGCTAGCAAGATTAATAAAGAAAAAAAGAGAGAAGAATCAAATAGATGCAATAAAAAATGATAAAGGGGATATCACCACCGATCCCACAGAAATACAAACTACCATCAGAGAATATTACAAACACCTCTATGCAAATAAACTAGAAAATCTAGAAGAAATGGATAAATTCCTCAACACATACACCCTCCCAAGACTAAACCAGGAAGAAGTTGAATCTCTGAATAGACCAATAACAGGAGCTGAAATTGTGGCAATAATCAATAGCTTACCAACCAAAAAAAGTCCAGGTCCAGATGGATTCACAGCCGAATTCTACCAGAGGTACAAGGAGGAGCTGGTACCATTCCTTCTGAAACTATTCCAATCAATAGAAAAAGAGGGAATCCTCCCTAACTCATTTTATGAGGCCAGCATCATCCTGATACCAAAGCCTGGCAGAGACACAACCAAAAAAGAGAATTTTAGACCAATATCCTTGATGAACATTGATGCAAAAATCCTCAATAAAATACTGGCAAACAGAATCCAGCAGCACATCAAAAAGCTTATCCACCATGATCAAGTGGGCTTCATCCCTGGGATGCAAGGCTGGTTCAATATACGCAAATCAATAAATGTAATCCAGCATATAAACAGAACCAAAGACAAAAACCACATGATTATCTCAATAGATGCAGAAAAGGCCTTTGACAAAATTCAACAACCCTTCATGCTAAAAACTCCCAATAAATTAGGAATTGATGGGACGTATCTCAAAATAATAAGAGCTATTTATGACAAACCCACAGCCAATATCATACTGAATGGGCAAAAACTGGAAGCATTCCCTTTGAAAACTGGCACAAGACAGGGATGCCCTCTCTCACCACTTCTATTCAACATAGTGTTGGAAGTTCTGGCCAGGGCAATTAGGCAGGAGAAGGAAATCAAGGGTATTCAATTAGGAAAAGAGGAAGTCAAATTGTCCCTGTTTGCAGATGACATGTTTGTATATCTAGAAAACCCCATTGTCTCAGCCCAAAATCTCCTTAAGCTGATAAGCAACTTCAGCAAAGTCTCAGGATACAAAATCAATGTGCAAAAATCACAAGCATTCTTATACATCAATAACAGACAAACAGAGAGCCAAATCATGAGTGAACTCCCATTCACAATTGCTTCAAAGAGAATAAAATACCTAGGAATCCAACTTACAAGGGATGTGAAAGACCTCTTCAAGGAGAACTACAAACCACTGCTCAAGGAAATAAAAGAGGATACAAACAAATGGAAGAACATTCCATGCTCATGGGTAGGAAGAATCAATATCATGAAAATGGCCATCCTTCCCAAGGTAATTTACAGATTCAATGCCATCCCCATCAAGCTACCAATGACTTTCTTCACAGAATTGGAAAAAACTACTTTAAAGTTCATATGGAACCAAAAAAGAGCCCGCATCGCCAAGTCAATCCTAAGCCAAAAGAACAAAGCTGGAGGCATCACACTACCTGACTTCAAACTATACTACAAGGCTACAGTAACCAAAACAGCATGGTACTGGTACCAAAACAGAGATATAGATCAATGGAACAGAACAGAGCCGTCAGAAATAATGCCACATATCTACAACTATCTGATCTTTGACAAACCTGAGAAAAACAAGCAATGGGGAAAGGATTCTCTATTTAATAAATGGTGCTGGGAAAACTGGCTAGCCATATGTAGAAAGCTGAAACTGGATCCCTTCCTTACACCTCATACAAAAATCAATTCAAGATGGATTAAAGACTTAAATGTTAGACCTAAAACCATAAAAACCCTAGAAGAAAACCTAGGCATTACCATTCAGGACATAGGCATGGGCAAGGACTTCATGTCTAAAACACCAAAAGCAATGGCAACAAAAGCCAAAATTGACAAATGGGATCTAATTAAACTCAAGAGCTTCTGCACAGCAAAAGAAACTACCATCAGAGTGAACAGGCAACCTACAAAATGGGAGAAAATTTTCGCAACCTACTCATCTGACAAAGGGCTAATATCCAGAATCTACAATGAACTCCAACAAATTTACAAGAAAAAAACAAACAACCCCATCAAAAAGTGGGCGAAGGACATGAACAGACACTTCTCAAAAGAAGACATTTATGCAGCCAAAAAACACATGAAAAAATGCTCACCATCACTGGCCATCAGAGAAATGCAAATCAAAACCACAATGAGATACCATCTCACACCAGTTAGAATGGCAATCATTAAAAAGTCAGGAAACAACAGGTGCTGGAGAGGATGTGGAGAAATAGGAACACTTTTACACTGTTGGTGGGACTGTAAACTAGTTCAACCCTTGTGGAAGTCAGTGTGGCGATTCCTCAGGTATCTAGAACTAGAAATTCCATTCGACCCAGCCATCCCATTACTGGGTATATACCCAAAGGACTATAAATCATGCTGCTATAAAGACACATGCACACGTATGTTTATTGCGGCATTATTCACAATAGCAAAGACTTGGAACCAACCCAAATGTCCAACAATGATAGACTGGATTAAGAAAATGTGGCACATATACACCATGGAATACTATGCAGCCATAAAAAATGATGAGTTCACGTCCTTTGTAGGGACATGGATGAAATTGGAAATCATCATTCTCAGTAAACTATCGCAAGAACAAAAAACCAAACACCGCATATTCTCACTCATAGGTGGGAATTGAACAATGAGAACACATGGACACAGGAAGGGGAACATCACACTCTGGGGACTGTTGTGGGGTGGGGGGAGGGGGGAGGGATAGCATTGGGAGATATACCTAATGCTAGATGACGAGTTGGTGGGTGCAGCGCACCAGCATGGCACATGTATACATATGTAACTTACCTGCACATTGCGCACATGTACCATAAAACCTAAAGTATAATAATAATAATAATAATAATAATAATAAAAGAAAAAAAAACAGACTTTAAACCAACAACAATAAAAACGACAACAAAAACCAAAAAAAAAAAAAAAAAAAAGGGCATTACATAATGATAAAGGTTCAATTCAACCAGAAGACTTAACTATCCTCAATATATATGCTAACTATCCTAAATATATGCACTCAGCATTGGAGCACCCAGATTCATAAAACATGCACTTCTAGACCTGTGAAAATACTTAGACATCCACACAATAATAGGTGGGATTTCAACACCCCACTGACAGCATTAGACAGATCACTGAGGCAGAATAGTATCAAGTAAATTCTGGACATAAATTTGACACTTGACAAGCTGGATCTAATAGACATCTACAGAATACTCCACTCATCAACCACAGAATATATGTTCTTCTCATCTGCACATGGAACATACTCCAAGATCGGCCACATGCTTGGCCACAAAACAAGTCTAAATACATTTTTAAAAATCAAAATCATACTAACTATACTCTTGGACCACAGTGAGATAAAAATAGAAATCAATACCAAGATGAACTCTCAAGACCACACAATTACATGGAAATTAAACAAGTCACTCCTGAATGACTTTTGGATGAATAATGAAATTAAGGCAGAAATCAAAAAATTCTTTGAAATAAATAAAAGCAGAGACACAACACACCAAAATCTCTCGGATGCTGCAAAAGCAGCGGTTAAGAGGAAAGTTTATAGTACTAAACTCATACGTCAAATATTATAAAGATCTAAAGTTAATGACCTAATATCACACCAAGAAAAACTAGAAAAATGAGAATAAACTATCCCCAAAGCTAACAGAAGAAAAAAAATAACGAAAGATCAGAAGTGAATGACACTGATAACCCAAAATACATACAAAGACTCAAAAAAACCAAAACTTGGTTATTTGAAAGGATAAATAAGATCAATAAACCACTAGCTAGAATAAAAAAGAAAAAAAAAAAGAGTGAAGATCCAAATAAGAAACTAAAAACTGATATTACAACATATCCCACACAAATGCAAAAGCTCTCCAGAAACCATTATGAACACCTCCATGCACACAAACTAGAAAATCTAGAGGAAATGGATAAATTCTTGGAAACATACAACCTCCCAAGAGTAAACCAGGAATAAAATGAAATCCTGAACAGACCAATAATGAGTTTCAGAACTGAATCACTAATACAATCCTACCAACCAGAAATAGCCCTGGAGAAGAATTCGCAGCTGAATTCTACGAGACATATAAAGCACAACTACCACCAATCTTATTGGAATTATTCCAAAATTTCAAGAGACTCCTCCCTAACTCATTCTATGAGGCCAGCATCATCCTGCTACCAAAACCTGGCAGAGACACAATGAAAAAAGTAAACTTCAGGCCAATATCCCTGATGAACACAGATGCAAAAATTCTCCACCAAATGCTAGCAAACTGAATCCAGCAGCATAGCAAAAAGCTAAACCACCACGATGAAGTAGGTTTTATTCCTGGGATGCAAAGTTGGTTCCACATATGCAAACACATGCAAATAATATGAAAATCAATAAATGTGCTTCACATAAACAGAATTAAAAACAAAAACCATATCATCTCAATACAGATGGAAAAAGATTTCAGTAAATTTCAACATCCCTTCATAATAACGACCCTCAACAAACTAGTTATTAAAGGAACATACCTCAAAATAATAAAAAGCCTTCTATGACAAACCCACAGCCAACATCATACTAAGTGGGCATAAGCTAGAAGCATTCCCCTTGAGAAGGGGAACAAGACAAGGATGCCCACTCTCACCAGTCCTATTAAACATAACATTGTTAGTTGTAGCCAGAGTAATCAGACAAGAGAAAGAAATAAACGGCAACCAAATAGGAAAATAAGTCAAACTCTCTCTCTCTTTGCTGATGTTATAATTTTATCCCAAGAATACCCTAAAGATTTTAATAAAAGACTCTTGGAACTGATAAATGACTTCAGTAAACTTTCAGGACACAAAATCAATGTAAAAAATTCAGTAGCATTCCTATATACCAATAAAGTTGAAGCTGAGAACCAAATCAAGAATGCAATCCTATTTACAATAGCCAAAAATAAATAAAATACCTAGGAATACATTCAAGCAAGGAGGTGAAAGACTTCTACAGGAGAACAACAAAATACTGCAAATAAATAAATAAATAAATAGATAGATACATAAATAAATAAACAGATGACAAAAACTAATGGAATAATCTTCAATGCTCATAGACTGGAAGAATCAATATCATTAAAATGGCCACACTGCCTAAAGTGGTCTACAGATTCAATGCTATTTCTATCAAACAACCAACATTCTTTTTCCCAGAATTAAAAAAAGACTATTCTAAAATCCATATGGAACAACAACAACAAAAAAGCCCAAATAGCCAAAATAATCCTAAGCAAAAAGAACAAAGCTTAAGGCATTACATCACCTGACTTCAAACTATACTGTAAGGCTACATTAACCAAAACAGTATGGTACTGGTACAAAAACAGAAACATAAACCTATGGGGCCGAGAACTCAGAAATAAAGCTACACAACTGCAGCCACCTGCTCTTGACAAAGTCAATAAAAATAAGCAATGGAGAGAGGACTTTCTATTCAATAAATGCTGCTGAGATACTTGCTATCCACATGCAGAAGAATGAACCTGGATCCCTACTTTTAATCATGTACAAAAATTAACTCAAGATTGATTTAAATGTACGACCTTAAACTCTAAGAATCCTAAATAAAACATAGGAAGCACCATTTTGGAAATCACCCTTGGGAAAGAATTTATGACTACATCCTCAAAAGGAACTGCAATAAAAAGAAAAATTGACAAGAGGGATCCAATTAAACTAAAGATCTTTTGCACAGCAAAAGAAACTACCAACAGAGTAAAGAGGCAACCTACATATTGGAGAAAATATTCACAAACTATTCATCTAACAAAGGTCTAATATCCAGAATCTATAAGAAACTTAATTCAACCAACAAAAAGCTAATAACCTCATTAAAAAATGAGAAAAGGACACGAATAGACACTTCTCAACAGAATACATACAAGCAGCCAACAAACATGAAAAAATGCTCATCACTAATCATCAGGAAAATGCACATCAAAACCACAATGAGATACCGTCTCACACCCATCAGAATGGCTATTATTAAAAAGTAAAAATCAACAGATGTTGGTGAGCTTGTGGAGAAAAGGGAATGTTTGTACACCTTTGATGGGAATGTAAATTAGTCCAGCCACTGTGGAAAGCAGTTAGGAGATGTCTGAAAGAACTTAATACAGAACTACTATTCAACCCAGCAGTCCCATTAGTGGGTATATATCCAAGAGAAAATAAATCGTCCTACCAAAAAGACACGTGTATGTTCATTGCAGCACTATTCACAATAGCAAAAACATGGAATAAACTTAAGTGCCCATCAATGCTGGACTGGATAAAGAAAATGGGGTACATATACACCATGAAATACTAGGCAGCCATAAAAAAAGTGAAATCATGTTCTTTGCGGCAACATGGATGCAGCTGAAGGTCATAATTTTAGACAAATTAACAGAAAATGAAAGCTAAACACCACATGTTCTCATTTCTAAGTGGGAGTTATACATGGCAACAATAGACACTGGGTACTACTGGAGGGGGAAGGTACAGCAAGGGGCAAGGTTGGAAAACTAACTATTGGGTACTATGCTTGCTCTCTGGGTAACAGAATTAATTGTACCATAAACCTCATACAGTATACTCATGTAACAAGCTTGCCCATGTACCCCCAGAATCTAAAATAAAAGTTAAAATTATTTTAAAAAGGAATTAGGAAAGGAATGAGTCCATTTAAAACTTCTGTTGGATGTATGTGTGAAGAGCTCTTTTGTTTGTGTGAATATCTTATCGCTGGGCTTATAATACTGTAACTTTTGATAAATGGTATTTCTTGTGTTTTTCAAATATTGGTGATCAAATATGCCTGATTATTTAACATATTAAGTATTTTATCCCCTACTTTTTGTTTATTGAGGTACACCTTTTTAGGCATGTACAATTCTATCACTTTTTGTTGTTGTTGTTGTTTGAGGCAAGGTATTAGTCTGTTTCCTAGGCTGGAGTGCAGGGTGTGATCACAGCTCACTGCAGACTTGAACTTCTGGGCTCAATTAATCCTTCCACTTAATCCTAAGTAGCTGGGGTCACAGGCACACACCACCATGCCTGGCTAATTTTTTAAAACACTTTTTTTGTACTGACAGGGTCTCCTTATGTTGCCCAGGCTGGTCTTGAACTCCTGGGCTCTAGCGATCCCCCAGCCTCAGCCTCTAAAAGTAATGGGATTACAGGCATGAGCCACTATGCCTGGCCTGTGACGTTTGATTAACATTTCTACTCATGTAATCACTGCTATAGGCAATCGAGATAGAACATTTACCTCATCCCAAAATTTCTTTCATATATGTTTATGATCCATAGCCTCTCCCAGCCCATATGTCCTGGCAACCACTGATCTGATTTCTGTCCATAAAGTTTTCTAATTTCCATAATGTCATATTGGTGAAAATGATATAATATATAGTATTTTGAGTCTGGTTTCAGTTAACATAATCCATTTGAGAGTCATGCATGTTGTCATATATACCAGTATTTCATTTGCTTATGTTGCAGAGGGGTATTCCATTGTATGGATGTACCACACTTTATCCATTACCTGATGGACATTTGGTATCTTTCCAGCTATAGAAGATTAGGGATAAATCTGCTATCAATATTATTAAAATATATTGTGCAAAATATATTTTTCTTTTTTATTTGTATAAATTACTGGGTAGAAGTGTAATTTTGTTATAAGCATAGATTGTATACTGCTCAAGTCAGGGCTTTTAGGGTACCCATCACTCAAATAACATACATTGTACCCATTAAGTAATTTCTTATTATCCAATTCTCTCACTTCCTCAACTCTGCGAGCCTTGGGTGTCTGTCATTTCACTCTCTATGTCCATATGTACACTTTTTTAAGCACCCACTTATGAGTGAGAACATGCAATATTTGACTTTCTGTGTTTGACTTTCTGTGTTTCACTTAATGACCTCCAGTTCCATCCATGTTGCTGCAAAAGATGTAATTTCATTCTTTTTGCTGTCTAAATAGTATTCCATTGTGTATCTATCTATCTATCTATCTACCTACCTACCTATACATTTTCCTTATCCAGTCATCCACTGATGGATGCTTGTATTTATTCTGTATCTTTGCTATTGTGAATAGTGCTGTGATAAACATAACAGTGTAGGTATCTTTTTGATATATTGATTTCTTCTCCTCTGAGTAGATAGCTTAGAGTGGGATTGCCTTATCTAACAGTAGTTGTTTTTTTAGTTTTTTTAAGAAAACTCCATACTGTTTTCCATAGAGGTTGGACTTATTTTCACTCCCACTAACAGTGTATAAGAGTTCCCTTTTATTTGCATCCTCACCAACATTTGTTATTTTATTTATTTATTTATTTATTTATTTATTTATTTTGTTTCTTTAAAAACAGCCATTCTGACTGGGGTAAGATATCTCATTGTGGTTTTAATTTGCATTTCTTGATAAGTGATGTTGAGCATTATTTCATATACCAGTTGTATGTCTTCTTTTGAAAAATATCTATTCATGTCCTTTGCCCACTTTTTAATGGGATTATTTGTTGATTTTGTTCAGTTGTTTGAGTTCCTTGTAAATTCTGAATATTAGTTCCCTGTTGGATGAATAGTTTATAAATATTTGCTCCCATTTTGCAGGGAGTTCACTCTGTCAATTATTTCCTTTGCTGTGCAGAAGATTTTTAGTTTAATTAAGCCCCAATTGTCTATTTTTGGGTTTGTTGCCTGTGATTTTTAGGACTTAGTCATAAATTCTTTGCCTAGACCAATATCCAGAATAGTTTTCCCTAGCTTTTCTTCTAACATTTTTATAGTTTCAGGTCTTATGTTTACGTCTTTAATCCATCTTGAGTTGATTTTGGTATACGGCCAGAGATATGGATCCAATTTCATTCATCTGCATATGGTAATCCAATTTTCCCAGTACCATTTATTGAGAAGAGTATCCTTTCCCCAATGTGTGTTCTTGTCAGGTCTATCAAAGATCAGTTGGTTGTAGTTATGTGGCTTCATTTCTGGATTCTCTATTCTGTTCTATTGATCCTTGTGTCTTTTTAGTTTTATACCAGTATCATGCTGGTTTGATTATTATAGCCTTGGAATATAAAATCAGGTAATGTGATTCTCTCAGTTTTGTTCTTCTTGCTTAAGATGTTTTGACTCTTCTGGTTCATTTTTGATTCCATAAAATTTTAAAATCATTTTTTCTAATTCTGTGAAAAATTATGTTGGTATTTTGATAGAAATTGCATTGAATCTGTAGATTGCTTTGAGCAGTATAGTCAAGTTAACAATCTTAATTCTTCCAGTCCATGAGAATGAGATTTTTTATTTGTGTTATCTACAATTTGTTTCATCGTCTTTTTGTAGTTTTCCTTGTAGACGTCTTTCACCTTCTGTGATGGTTAAAATTGTGTCAAGTTGATTGGATTGAAGGAGGGAAATTATTCTTTTTGGATGTATCTGGGTCTTGCCAGAAGAGATTAACATTTGAGTCAGTGAAGTGAGAGAGGAAGACTCACCCTCAGGAAGAACCACTCCCAATATGTGCGAGAACCATCCAATCAACTGTCAGCATGGCTAGAGAAAGCAGGCAGAAGAAGGTGAAAGAAGCTGACTTGCTGAGTCTTCCGGCCTTTATATTTCTCCTGTGAGGGATGCTTCCTGCTCTCGAATATCAGACTCCAAGTTCTTCGGTTTTTGGACTCTTGAACTTACACCAGTGGTTTGCCAGGGGCTGTCAGGCCTGCGGCCACAGATGAAAGCCTGCGCTGTCAACTTCCCTACTTTTGAGGTTTTGGGACTCAGACTGAGCCACTACTGGCTTCCTTGCCCCTCAACTTGCAGATGGCCTATTGTGGGACTTCACATTGTGATTGTGTGAGTAATTCTCCTTAATCAATTCCCTTTCTCATATATATATATATATATGTGTGTACACACACACACACATATACACACACACACACACACACACACATATCCTATTAGTTCTGTCCCACTAGAGAACCCTGACTAATATACCTTTTTTGCAAAATTTATTCTCAGGTACTCTTTTTTTGTTGCTATTGTAAATAATATTGCTTTCTTTATTTCTTTATCTGCTAGATCTTTTGGTTTCTACAAATGCTACTTATTTTTATACATTGATTTTACATCCTGCAACTTGACTAAATTCACTTATCAAATCTAGGAGTTTTTTGTGGAGTCATTAGTTTTTTCTAAATACAAGATCATATCATCAGCAAACAGGAATAACTTGACTTCCTCTTTTCCAATTTGGATGCCTTTTCTTTCTTTCTCTTGCCTGATTGTTCTGGCTAGGACTTCCAGTGCTATGTTAAAGAGGAAAGAAGCAAAAGTGATAAGCTTCTAGATAGACTAACCAAGAGGAGAGAATAACCAAATAAACAAAATCAGAAATGAAAAAGGAGACTTTAAAATTAATGCCATAGAAACATGAAAGTTCATCAGAGACTATTATGAACAACTACATGCTCATAAACTAGAAAACTTAGAAGAAATGGATAAATTTCTGGAAATGTACAACCTCCCTGTATTGAGCCAGGAAGAAATAGAAAATCTGAACAGATCAATAATAAGATAGGATCAATAACAAAACAATCTCTCAACAAAAAAAAAACCAGGACCAGGACCAGGACCAGGACCAGATTGTGATATTCACAACAAATTCTACCAAATATACAAAGAACTAATACCAATCCCCCTAAAATCATTCAAATCAAAGAAGAGAAAATTCTTCCTAATACATTCTACCATGCCAGTATCATCCTGATACCAAAACCAGGCAAGGACACAACAAAAATAGAAAATTATAAACCAATATCCCTAATGAACAAAGATGCAAAAATCTTTGTTCGCTACTAGCAAACCCAATCCAACATCACATCAAAAAGATTATACACCATGATCAAATGGTTTTTATGCTAGGGATGCAAAGATGGCTCAATATTCTCAAATTAATAAAGATGATACATCACATAAACAAAATTAAGACAAAAACGATATGATCATCTCAATAGACAAAGAAAAAGCATTTAATAAAATTCAGCATGCCTTCATGATAAAAAAAATTAAGAAACTATACATACAAGTAACATACCTCAAAAAAATAAAGGCCATATATAATATACCCACAGGAAACACCATACTGAATAGGAAAAAGTTGAAAACATTTCCTGTAAGAACTGGAACAAAGATACATTTTTCAGATTGCTGGATTTATGGTAAGTTTATGTTTAACTTTATAAGAAACTGCCAAACTGTTTTCCTGAGTAGCTGTAACATTTTTTCATTCTCATCAGCAGTGTATGTGAATTCTGATTGCCTAACATCCTTATCCACATTTGGTATTGTCATTTGTTATTGTTGTTATATCATTCTAATAGGTATGTGGTGACATCTTATTGTGGCTATAATTTTCTCTTACACTGAATTGAAAACATTTTTAAAATTCAGATATTTCCCTGTAGCTCCAATATATACATTTAGTAACAAATGATACTATTATTGCAAAATTTGTGGATGGATTTAACTTCCTTCTTCCAGGTATATCCATCTTAATGATTGTTTTGAATTCAGCTTCCTTTATGCCATTATAGTTTTTTCCCACTAGATGGCAACTGCTCAATTGTTTAGAACTGCTGAGTAGCTAAAAGCAAGGAACATAAAGGATAGAGTCAAGCTATGAATTGTGAAGTGCTTTACTCCAGGATTGTACAAAAAAAAAAAAAACAAAAGACAAGACTTCATTGACTGCCAAAAGTTCATCATAACTTAATATGTGTGTGTGTGTGCGTGTGTGTGTGTGTGTGTGTGTACTTTCTAAGTAATTTCAATCTAAGTTTGGAACTACCAAATGTGGATGGAGCACAGAATATAAAAATACAAAACAAGGTATCTTTTGAATGTAAGTTAGTGGCACAAGATAAACAAATAGTTTGTAGAAAACATTCAGAAACTATCTAGTTTCTTCAGACAGTATATACTTCTGGAGAATATAATTTGAAACACAGATATTTTAGTAGTTTTGACATACCAAACATATATTTTCTGAAATACCTGTAGGTAAACTGAGAAGTTAGTTAAGGGTTTTCTGTTTACTTTTTGCTGTTATTTTAGCACCACATAGGACCTCCTCTCTAAGTTGATTTCATTCATTAATCAAATATTTACTAAGTTTCTATTCTGTTTCAAGTTTTGTGGTAGCATCAAGAATACTAAGAGTAAAAAGACCTAATACATGATAATAAAATAATAATATAATAATAATAATAGAAATTGTCCTGTAAGTGCCAGAAGGTATTCTAAGACATTTATAAACATTATACTACTTATTACCACAATCTTATGAGATGTTATTGTCCCTCTTTTGGAGACACAAATTGAAGACTGAGACCTTCTGACAACTGCAGTAGTTATAGTTGAGAAAAAATGATTTCAAAGAATATTCATGTTTAGAGTGGACCAGAGATGTCACCCCAAAATTACTCTTTGCAGCCATGTGGTATGGAAGGAAACAAGATATTTCCATGTCCTCAGTGTTGAACAACTTTTAGTAGTCGAGAGATTCCAAGCCTACCCATGCAGCTTCTATAGTGATATAGAACAGAGATGGCAGAGGGCAGGGTCTAAGACAGAGGCTGGATGGTGGACAGATCTAGGATGCAAGAAGCAGAATTGAAGCCCAAATAGGAATCAAGATAGAGCCAAGTCATCAATCTCTAGCCATGCCAAAAGAAGATGCTTGGAATATCATTACCAGCCACAATCTTCACTTGTCAATATCAGTATGATTCTTGGAAATCAAGACAAGAAACACTTCCATGGATACCTGCAAAGCCACAGGGGTAACAGACACACACATGTAGCCCAGGTGTTTACTCCCATTATAAGGACATGTAAACTTCCCCACACTCCCAGATACTATCTGGGGTGGATTAGGTGGGAAAGAGACAAACTTTTGAGAGCAGAGAAATATAACTTGATTAAATATTTATCCAAAATAATATTGCTTTAAATATACCACTAGGTACCTTTAAGTTCTTAAGTTTTGGGGAATCAAAGATAACTTTGAGGATTTATTAAAAGTTATGAACATTCTTTCCCACTGGCTTCCTACCCACCCACCTACATACACACATTCTCTTTCCCTACTAACTACCCCTACCACACACACACACACACACACACACACACACACACACACACACACACATTAAAATGAGTAATTCAAAATATTTGCATGTATCTCTATAGGGCTTAGTGAATAACTGAAGTTTAGTCATTAACTCCTGGAAGATGTATGAATCCCAGGTTAAGAAATCCTAGTTTGTGGAAATGGCTCTAGACTTGAGTTTTGACTCAATCATTTGCCACCCATGAGACCTTGAATAAATCAACTCTTCTCTCTGAATCTCAGGTTTCTCACTGTTTGTGAAATATCTATTACATGGAGGAGTGGGATAGGGATGGCTCTATAATAAAAAACGTATTTTCTTTACACTCTTCTTTGCAAAATTTTATAATATATGAATACACTTACAGTCTTACGTGGTCCTATATAGTTATTTTGGATCTGTCATCGATCACTTTTAATTTTCCTCTTAAGAGTGTCACTCTTCTTCTCTATCCCACCAGCATCAGCATACCTTTCCAGCAGTCCTCATCCTCAAATATGAGAAACTGCAGTAGCATCGTGTAGTATCTTGCTGTTTCAACCTTTAGTCCTTCCTATGTATGAAGCACACTGTTCTCAACCCACCGCTTCTTCCTATAATTCTCTTGCTTAAAATCTACCAATGCTCTCAATTACATAAGAGATAATATCTAAAATCTAATAGTCAAAGACTTAAAAAAAAATCAATTGATCTCACCCTGCTTAATCAATCTTACATCCTCAGCTCTGTAGTCTAAATTTTACTACTAAGAGGAAGCTTTCATAGGAGGAAAAATGGTGTGATTTGAAGTCCTCGGCTCAGTCACTTACTAGCTATTTTCATCCTGGGTAAAGCACTTATTCTATCGGGGCCTTAGTTTTCTCAACACTTCAATAAATTATTTGTTCTGGACAATTTCTAAGATCCCTTTCAGTTCTGACACTCTCTGACTCCATCACCCTTTGCCCCTTAAATGCTAAATTCATTCCTACTCTGAATCCTTGATCTTTCTGTGTTCTCTTTCTGTAGCATCCTTTCTGCCAGACTAAGCATTTTCTGTTCTCCAAGGTTCAACTTATGTACTTGCTCATCCATGAAATCTTCAGAACTCCAAAGTTTGTGAGAATCATTTCCTTCTCTGCGTTCTCATGGCATCTACATTTTGTACTAATCAATAAGAGTATCTTACATTGATGTAACACTATAGCTTTAGTAGAAGTGTTTACATACAATATTTCACTGGAGCCTCTCAAATCTATAAAGGTAATTACTATTCCTACTCAAACAGAGAAGCCTAAAATGTCTCAACTCTAATGCAACTGATCTAGAGCCAGAATTAAAGGTTTTTGATTTCTGTTTCAGAGTTTTTCCTCCATACATGTTCAACATGTCAAATAATTATTGGTACCTGTATGTTTCACATATATAGCTATTATTTAGTTCAGTAAACATGTATGTTAAGCTCCCATCATATAAAATCTGCTTAGGTATAAGCTATGGCTAAGGGAGTTGGGAAGCAAGTGGAGTTTTCTAGCATAGGCTCTTGTAATTCTTATTTTTTCTGGTAACCCTTAACAATGAGCTTATTAAAAATAAGGGTATAGGCTGGGCACAGTGGCTCATACCTATAATCCCAGCACTTTGGGAGGCTGAGGCGGGTGGATTGCCTGAGGTCAGGAGTTCAAGACCAGCCTGGCCAACATAGTGAAACCCCATCTCTACTAAAAATGCAAAAAAAAAAAAAAAACTTAACTGGGCATGATGGCAGGCACCTGTAATCCCAGCTACTCAGGAGGCTGAGGCATAATTGCTTGTCCTGGGTGGTGGAGGTTGCAGTGAGCCAAGATCGCGCGATTGCACTCCAGCCTGGGCAACAAGAGCGAAACTCCATCTCAAAATTAATTAATTAATTAATTAATTAAAAAAATAAGAGTATAGAAAATAAAATAAGAACATTGTCCGTGGAGTCAAAAATATCTGGGTCCTCTCTCATTCTTTGTATTAGGAAAATTTCAAACACATTAAAATAAGACTGTGTACCTCCTCATTCATCTTCAATAATGATCAACTTACAACCAACTTTACGTCATCTATACTCCTAACCACTCCCTCAGATGATTTTGAAGCAAAATCAGGCATCATTTCACTTCATCTGTAAATATTTTAAGAAGATCTACATATAAAGACTCTTGCTTTTAAAAATAACTCTAGTACCAACAAAAATTCTTTAAAATCATGAAATAGTTAATGAAGATTCAACATTTCCTGGTTTTCCAATTTAAAAAAAACCTTGTTCAAAAAAATTATCTCATATAAATAGAGAGTAGAATGGTGGTTACTAGAGACTGGGGTGATGCAGTGGCCATTGGGGAGATGTTGGTCAAAGTATAAAAATTTCAGATAGGAGGAGTAAATTTCAACAGATCTCTTGTACAACATGTTGACTATAAGTTAATAATATACTGTATTTTTGAAAAAAGGCCAAGAGAGTTGGCGTAAAGTATTCTCATCACAGAAATGATAACTATGTGAGGTAATGCATATGTTAATTAGCTAGATTTAATCATTCTACGATGTACATATACTTTAAAACATCGCATGGTTCACATAAATACATACAATTTTATGTCAATTTAAAAATAAATAAATAAATGTATGATGAGAAAAAAGTTTGTTCAGATCAGGCTGCAAAACAAGGCTATATATGGTTTGCATGTCTCTTATGTTTCTTTTAATCTACAGGATCTCCTCACTCTATCACTCTCTTCTTGCAATTTATTTGTTTAAAAATATGCTTTTTTTAAATAAAAAACATTCTCATGTAGTGCTTCTGACAGTATAATTTTTTTCTGATCGTATTGTCTTATGCTATGGCTCCATATATCCCCCATGAATTGGAAGTTAAATCTAAATTTGATCAAACTCAGGAGCAATATTTTAGGCAAGACTCCTCATGTTGTTAGGTATACTTCCATTAGAAGTCACACGATGTCTAATTGTCTTTTTATGATGCTGTAACCATGGACAAATATTTTGTAGATCTAGTAATTTAAAATGGTGATATTCTATTATTCCTTCATAATTGATTAGGTACAAGACCACTATAAAGAGAAATTTCATTTCACTTATTTGGTTACCTTGAATTTGAAACTGTATAGAACCAACAAGGTAAATGTTTCATTCTTCCTATTGATTAGTTTTCAAAATAAAAAATAGGTTCCCTAGTATTTCCAAATCTAGTAATCAGGTGATTTTTAAATAATATCTTTATGAAATCATGGATCTAACATTTTTATTATGTTTTAACCCATTATAATTATTATCTTTATTGATGTTCAGATTGCCTTATTTTGACCAGTGGAAGCTGGCAGGTTTTTGAGTCCTTTTATGATGACACTCCATATCTTGGTGGATAGGTTAATTGCTTTATGACATAACAAAATATTTTAGTTCCATCTTGTCATTTTCCTACCTAAGACCTAGAATAGGCCTTCTTCTTGAAAATCATTTTTTTCCCAAGAAGCTCTGTTACCTTTTATTAGGAAATGATATTTGGAAACCACACTGGAAGTACTACCGATGTTCATAGCTACTACACTATCATTATTTCTAGGTCTTTTAAGTGGACAAAACCAGGAAATATTCTTTTCTCAAAGATAAAATATATCATCATCATGATTCATTCTGAACTGATTCAAATTTTACTTAACGTTAGTCATAGAAGAAGTTTGGTTTTTATCCCAGCTCCCCCAATTGCCTACAGAATATGTGATATAAACTGTTAACTACCCTAAGCCCTTAATTTTGTACCTGAAAAATTAGAATAATAAAACCAACTATACACTTGAGCACTCAAAGAAGATATTTGGTCTATCCTGACCATACAGAAAATAATGAAGTACCATAAACCGCAGATATATAGAACTAACCATTTGGTTTTATTATAAGAAAATGTAGAAATTCTGAAAGCCACAAAATTATCAATTCCAAGATAGGACATTCCAGAAGTTAATAGCTAAATACAGCTAGAAAGAACTACTAGAAACTACAGGATGACTGATCACTTTTATCACAAGCTTCTAAGATAGAGTGCTGAACTCTTATTTCTCTGTTCTGCCTTCCTTCCACTCATGTGAACACTGGCTTCCCCCAAAAACCATCAATTCCATTGTTAGGCCTTCTTCCTGTAAGAGCTGAATAAAGCTCCAATGAGCCACAACCAATCTCTTCTGAAGCATTACACCCATTGATCAGGGCTGCCTCAATTGAATATTTCCATTGCAGCAGCAATAGGGCAGACAGTTGCAGAAAATCCTCAAAAGAACTACTATAGACACAAAGTTAACTGGCAGTAAAAATCGCTCTGTGACACCACCACCCTATGTTCAGAAAGATAGGCAAATCTCTCCTCTTTGTCTAGACCTTCCTTTAATTAGGGTCCAGGGGGCCAGGAAAATTCTCTGAAGTAAGTCTGTGCACTGTTCTGGCTTTTGAAGAGTAATGGATTTGGTGGGAAGAAATATTTTTAAGAATTCAGACCTAATCTAGGAACCCAAACCAATCTAATTAGAGTGTCTGAGCACTGAGATGTTCACTAATGAGACTCAAAGAACCAACACAGGAGAAACAATGACTTTTTGCAGCAGGCATTATCAGGCTGCCTTAAATGTGACCCACATTCACTCATGCCCCAGTACCCCAGGAGTAGAGCCATGTCCTTTTTCTAGATTGACTCTTGGCAAGTCTCTCTGGTAAGCTTTCCATTAGGAGGCTTCTGTACTTTCTATTGTTTCTCCATAAGACTCCATTGTTCTCTTTTCTTCTACTTAGTGTCTGACCTGGGGTGCTTCAGATTCCTATGGTTTGAATTCTGTCTTTTTAATTCATGTCCTCCTCTAGCCAAATCCAATTACTTGTCCTGTGCCTCTGTGCCTTTGCAAATGCTGTTCCCTATGCACAGAAGGCCTTTCCTCCTCTAAATAATTAATTTATTCTTTCTAAACTCTCATAGCTCCACTACAAAGTTTTTCTGAAATCCCTCTCTCTACTCCATCTCTACTATGAGGAAGAAATAAATGCTTATTCCCTCTGTTCCACCTCTTTACCCAAAATATATCTCTACCACCTCACTTAGTATGACAATTATGCACCTATATGTGTATTTCCTCTATAATATTCTGAGCCTTGTGTGTAAAGAATATATGCCTAATTTATTTTTCTGTGCCAAATTTCTATCTGAGTTCCTGCACATCATAGTACATTCACGAATATTTGAAGGCCCTCAATACTGGAAGATAAATTACAGAACATCCATTAAACTAGTGGTTCATACAAAATTATGTGGGAATGTAAAGAAGAGAGAAACTGGACTGGCACAGTGGCTCATGCCTTTAATCCCAGCACTTTGGGAGGCCGAGGCAGGTGGATCACTTAGGGCTAGGAATTCAAGACCACCTTGGTGGCCAACATGGTGAAACCCTGTCTCTACTTAAAAAAAAAAAAAAAAAAATTAAGTGGGCGTGATGGTGCATGCCTGTAGTCCTAGTTACTTGGGAGCCTGAGGCATAAGAATCACTTGAACCAGGGAGGCACAGGTTGAGTGAGCTGAGACTGAGCCACTGCATCATTCCAGCCTGGGTGACAGAATGTGAACATGTCTCAAAAAAAAAAAAAAAAGAAGAAGAAGAAACCACATCAACCTCCACAAGACACATCCAGATAAAGGATAAAGTAGCCAGCAGGTAAAAGTAAAAATGATAAAACAAAATCAGTCACAAATAATGGGGGTCTTTCCCCATTGTGCTTCTCACTTTCTCTGCTGAGAGAGGGTCAGAAAGCAAAAGCCTCATACGTAAGTACTACGACCTGTATTCAACATGAGGCACATTACTTGGAACACAACAGGTGTTCAAAAACTACTTACTGAATACATGAAGTAGGTATGCGCTACTTTCAGAAATGTCTCTGTCACCGTGACCTAATAATATCAATCAAGGTAATAACATGCATGCCTGTGGTCTTGAGTCATTCTCCACATACATTCATAACTTTGAGTGCATTTTCCCTTTCATTTATATTACTTTTCTTAGTATTCCAATGTATAATGTAGTTATAATACATTTTATAACATATATACAATGTTTCCCTCTACTGCTTGTGTATATTTATTATAAATATAGATTTATAGGTGTATGTTATATACTAAATAATATAGTTAAAATTATTTGATTACTTATCTTTCCTACTACAGTGAAACCTCCATGAGAAAGGGAAGGTTGTTATTATTTCGTCCAAACATTTGGCTCTCCAATCACCTAGCAGAAACCTAGAAACAGTAGCATCACATAATAATATATGTTGACTCAATAAACAAATGTATCAAAGTTAGCAGACTTGATCCTCCTGGGTTTCCTCATATTATGGTCCTTTTCCAGCCTCATCACCAAGAGATATCATGGTGACTCAAGGAAGCTCTGTTTTCCTCACTAAGACCAGAATAGAAGATGGTGCTATCAAATAGAGTTTTTAAATCCAGAATGAACTCAGCCCTATGCCTTGTCTACAGAATCACTCAGAAAATAATGAAAGGAAGTGAAACAAAGAGAGACACGCAAAAGAAATAATCTTGGCACAGCACCTTGCAAATCAATTTTCTATGCCCTTGTTTCTGAACTTTCCTGTGAGGTGGAGGCTTAGAAACTGCAGTGTTTTCATGATGCTTGGATAGCATGTTCTGACACTCACTGCCTTTCCTGGAGTTTCTGGCAGGACTGCTACTATTTATCCTCCAGTTTCACCCAATCTGCAGTCTTTCTCATAATGGCTGCAGTGATCCTTCCCTAAAGTTATGTACAGCACTCAAAAACCTTCCTTAAGACTCACTTAGTGTTTATCAAAGTTTGTTAAATAGCATTAAGACAATGATTGAGTAAACATTTTAGGACAAAGCTTTATTTTCTTTTTTTCTTAATTTTTATTTTTTGTGGGTATACAGTAGGCATATATATTTATGGGGTACATGAGATACTTTAATGTAGGTATGCAATATTTTATAATCACATCATGGTAAATGAAGTATCTATCCCCTCAAGCCTTTATCCATTGTGTTACGAATGATTGAATTATACTTTTTAGTTATTTTTAAATGTGCAATTAAATTATTATTGACTACAGTCAACTTGCTGTGCTATCAAATACCATGTTTCATTCATTCTTTCTAACTTTTCCATTTTTTCTATTCTTTTTTAACCATTAACCATCTCTACATCCCCCCATTAACCCTCACTACTCTTCCCAGTCTCTGGTAACTATCCTTCTAATCTCAATCGAATTTAAACAGTAAGTTCAATTGTTTTAATTTTTAGCTCCCACAAAAAAGTGAGAACATGCTAAGGTTTTCTTTCTGTGCCTGGTCTATTTCACTTAATATAATGACCTCCAATTCTATCCATGTTATTTCAAGTGTCAGGATCTCATTCTTTTTTACAGTTGAATAGTACTCCATTGTGTATATGTACCACATTTTCTTTATCAATTCATCTGTTCATGAACACTTAGGCTACTCCCAAACCTTGGCTATTGTGAAGAGTGCTGCAGTAAACATGGAAGTGCATATATCTCTTTGATATTCCTATTTCCTTTCTTTGCAGTATATAGCAAGCAGTGCAATTGCTAGATTATATGGTAGCTCTATATTTAGTTTTTTTAAGAACTCTAAAATGTTCTCCAAAGAGGTTGTACTAATTTACATTCCCACTAACAGTGTAGGAGAGTTCTCTTTTCCACTGATCCTCTCCAGCATTTGTTATTGCCTGCCTTTTGGATAAAAGCCATTTTAACTGGGGTGAGATGATATCTCATTGTAGTTTTGATTTGCATTTCTCTGATGATCAATGATGTTGAGCACCTTTTCATATACCTCTTTACCATTTGTATGTTTTCTTTTAAGAAATGTCTATTCAAATCTTTTGCCCATTTTTAATCAAATTATTCAATGTTTTCTATAGAGTTGTTTGAGCTCCTTATATATTCTGGTTATTAATATCTTGTTAGATGTGCAGTTTGCAAATATTTTCTCCCTTTCTGTGGGTTTCCTCTTCACTATGTTGTTTCCTTTGCTGTTGAGAAGCTTTTTAACTTGATGTGATTACATTTGTCCATTTTTGCTTTGGTTGCCTGTGCTTGTAAGATATTAGTCAAGACATCTTTGCACAGATCAATGTCCTGGAGGGTTTCCCTTATGTTTCCTTGCAGTAGCTGCAAAGACTGAGGTCTTAGATTTAAGCCTCTAATGCATTTTGATTTGATTTTTGTATATGATGAGAGGTAGTAGTCTAGTTTTATTCTTTTGCATATGGATATCCAGTTTTCCTGGCACCATTCATTGAAAAGACTGTCCTTTCCCCAGTGTATGTGCTTGGCACCTTTGTTGAAAATGAGTTCGCTGTAGGTGTGTGGATTTATTTCTTTGTTCTCTATTCTGTTCTATTGGTCTATGTATTAGTCTACTCTTTTTCTTTTTTTTTTAGTATATATCAGTTTTTTAAAATTAATTAATTTATTTATTTTTTATTATTATACATTAGGTTTTAGGGTACATGTGCACAATGTACAGGTTAGTTACATATGTATACATGTGCCATGCTGGTGCGCTGCACCCACTAACTTGTCATCTAGCATTAGGTATATCTCCCTGCTATAAAGAACTGCCTGAGACTGGGTAACTTATAAGTGACTCACAGTTCCGCATGACTGGGGAGGCCTCAGGAAACTTACAGTCATGGTGGAAGGGGAAGCAGGCATGTCTTACGTGGTGGCGGGTGAGATGGAGTATGTGAAGGAGGAACTGTCAAACACTTATAAAACCATCAGGTCTCATGAGAACTCACTCACTATCCGGATAACAGCATGGGGAAAACTGCCCCCATAAACCAATCACCTGTCACCCAGGTCCCTCCCTCAACACCACCTGAAGATTACAATTTGAGATAAGATTTGGCTGAGGACCCAGAGCCAAACAGTATCAGTCTATGCATCTGCTTTTATGCCAGTACCATGCTGTTTTGGTTGCTATAACTCTGTAGTACAATTTGAAGTCAGGTAATGTGATTCCTCCAGTTTTGTTCTTTTGCTCAGAATAGTTTTGGCTATTCAGGTCTTTTGTGATTTCATATAAATTTTAGGATTTTTTTCTATTTATGTGAAGAATATCATTGCTATTTTGATAGGGATTGCACTGAATCTGTAGATTGCTTTGGCTGTTATGGACATTTTAACAACATTGATTCTTCCAATCCATGAACATGGAATATCTTTTTATGTTTTTGTGTTCTCTTAAATTTCTTTCATCAGTGTTTTACACTTTTCATTGTGGAGATCTTTTGCTTCTTTGATTAATTCCTAGATATTTAATTTCATTTATGGCTACTATAAATGGGATTACTTTTAAATATCTTTTTCAGATTGTTCAGTGTTGGCATATAGAAATGCTACTGATTTTCGTATGTTGATTCTGTATTCTTCAATTTTATTGAATTTGTCAGTTCTGATAGCTCTTTTGGTGGAGTCATTTGGTTTTTCCCCATGTAAGATTATATCATCTGCAAACAAGGATAATTTGAGATCTGCTTTTCCAACTTGAATGCCTTTTATATCTTTCTATTGTCTGACTGCTGTAGCTAAGGAGTTCCAGTACTATGCTGAATAACAATGATGAAAGTGAGCATCCTTATCATGTTCCAGATCTTAGAGGAAAGGCTTTTAGTTTTTCCCCATTCATTATGATACTAGCCTTGTGTCTGACATACATGACTTTTATTATGTTGTAGTACGTTCCTTCTATACGCAGTTTTTTGAGGGTTTTTATCATGAAGAGAAGTTGAATTTTATCAAATGCTTTTTAGCATCAATTGAAAAGATCATGTGGTATTTGTCCTTCATTCTGTTTATATGGTGTATCACAATGATTGATTTGTATATGTTGAAACATCCTTGTGTCACTGAGATAAATCCCACTTGGTCATCATGAATGATATTCTTAACATATTGCTTAATTTGGTTTGCTAGTATTTTGCTGAGTATTTTTGCATCAATATTCATCAGGAATATTAGTGTATAGTTTTATTGATGTGTCTGTCTGATTTTTGTACCAGGTTAATACTGGCCATATAGAATGAAATTGGAAGTATTCCTTCCTCTTCTTTTTTTTGGAATACTTTGAGTAGAATTGGTATTACTTCTTTAAATCTTGGTAGAATTAAGTAGCGAAACCATTGGGTACCAGGTTTTTCTTTATGGGAGACTTTTAATTATGAATTTTATCTTGTTACTTGTCATTGCTCTGTTCAGGTTTTGGATTTCTTAATAGTTCAATCTTGGTAGGTTCTGTGTGTCTAGGAATGTATACATTGCCTCTAGATTTACCAGTTTATTGACATATAGTTGCTCATGGTACCCACCAATGATCTTTTGAATTTCGGCAATATCAGTTTTAATGTTTTCTTTTCATCTCCAATTTTATTTATTTGGGTCTTCTCTCTTTTGCTCTTAGTCTGGATAAAGGTTTGTTAATTGCGTTTATCTTTTCAAAAACATTGTTAATTTCATTTATCTTTTGCATTGTTTTCTTTGTTTCAATTTCATTTATTTGTGCTTGTATCTTTATTATTTCTTTTCTTTTACTAACTTTGGGTTCGGTTTGCTCTTGCTATTCTAGTTCTTGAAGGTGTATCACTAAATAATTTGAAGTTTTTCTCTTTTTTTGAGGTAGGCACTTATAGCTATAAATTTCCCACTTAGTACTGCTTTCACTGTACCCCATAGGTTTTGGTATGCTGTGTTTCCATTATCATTTCTTTCAAAAAATTTTTCAGTTTCCTTCTAAATGTCTTCATTCATACACTGATCATTCAGAAGCACATTGTTTAATTTCCATGTGTTGTAATGTTTCAAAACTTGTCCTTTGATTTCTAGTTTATTTTCATTGTAATCAGAAAAGATGAATACTATTATTTCAATTTTTTTAATGTTTTAAGGCTTGTTTTGTGACCTAACATATGGTCTATCTTTGAGAATTATCTGTGCACTGAGGAAAATAATGCGTGTTTTTGGCCACTGGATGAAATGTTTTGTAAATATCTATTAGGTCAATTTGTCCTAAAGTGCAGGTTGAGTCTCATGTTTCTTTGTTGATTTTCTTTCTGGGAGATCTGTCCAATGTTGACAGGGGAGTGTTGAAGTCTCCAGCTGTTATTGTACTGAGGTCTATCTCTTTATTTAGCTCTGATGAATATTTGCTTTACATACCTGGGTGCTCAAGCATTGGCTGCATATATATTCACAATTGTCATATCCTCTTGCTGTACGGACCCCTTTATCATTATATAATTACCTTCCTTGTTTCTCCTTACAGTTTTTGTCTTGAAATCTATTTTGTCTGATATTAGTATAGCTACTACTGCTCTTTTTTTTGGTTTCCATTAGCATGGAATATCTTTTTCTGTCTATTTTTATTCTATGTGTTTCTTTAGAAAGGAAGTGTGTTTCTTATAGGGAACAGATAAATGAGTCTTGCTTTTTACGTATTCAGCCATTCTATGTCTTTTCATTGGAAAGCTTAGTTCATTTACATTTGATGTTATTATTGACGAGCAAGATCTTATTCCTGCTAATTTGTTATTTGTTTTTGGGTTGTTTTGTGTTCTTCTCTTCCTTCTTTCCTTCATTTCTGTCTTCCTTGTAGTGAAACTGATTTTCTCTGGTGGTATGATTTAATTTCTAATTTGTGTGTTTATGTATCTGTTGTATGTTTTTTGACGTGAAGTTACCATGAGGCTTGCAAGTACTATCTTATAACCCATTCGTCTGACAATTTATCACTGATTACATAAACAAACTAATAAGCAAAAAGAAAACTATTTAGAAAGAATAAGAACTACTATTTGATAGCACAACAAGGTGAATATAGTCAATAATAACTTCATTGCACATTTTAAAATGATTAAAAGAGTGTAACGGGATTGTAACACAAAGGATAAATGTTTGAGAGAATGTGATGGCAGTGGTGGCCTGTCTGGAGCAGCCACTGCCATAGCGCCAACTGCAATGGGGGAGGTATAGCTGGGGCTGTGTACTCTATGGAGCCAGTGGGATCTGGGAACAGGCAGAAAACCCACCTCCTTCCAAGTTGGCAGAGTAGGAGCCTCGTGCTCCCTGGGTTCAGCTGCAGCCACCCCGCAATGGCTCAACACCTGGGCATCCCTGTGCTCTTGGGGGCAGGGAGCAGGCAGAAGCCTCACCCGCCAGGATGCAGCTGCAGCCATCCAGTGGTAGCTATGGGCCCAGGCAACTCTGCACTGTTGGGTGTCCAGGATGCCCCTCTGCCCTTGCAGGCTCCAAAGTGGCTGCTTCTGCTGCCTGGTCTCTCTCCACTCCTGGCACCCACTTTGATTTCAGAGGAAAATTGAGGCCAAGCCCAGGTGCTGTCACAACCCAACTGGGTGTGCACATGCTCAGGGCAGCACTGACATGCCAGCCCCTGCTGACTCAGCCCCCTCTGGACTTTGGCTGCTGACCAGCACAGAAAGGAGGCCGAGGTGGGGCTGAGGGCAGCTGGGCAGGAGCCTGCAGGCACCCCTTGGCATGAGCAGCCTGTGTGCCATGGGCACCATCGACAGACAGCAGGTTGATGGCAGCAGGAGGCAGATAAGCTCCTGGGCAGAAAGGAGCAGGTCCCTAGTGAAGCCCCACCTTCAGGCCTGGGACAGCCTGAAGCCTGGGGACCAGGCTGCCAGTTCCATGGACCAGAGTGAGAACTCATGGTGCTTTTTCCCAACCCACCCATCGCTGCCTGTGGACCAATCAGCATGCACTTCCTCCCCTCTGAAGCCCATAAAAACCCCAGACTTCACCGGACTTGGGCAGATGTCAGGATGACCTGCCTGTGGAGAGGAGCTCCCCACTGTGGATCTCCTCTTTGCTTAAAGCTGAACACTCATCAGGACACTCTGCCTGCAGAGACGAGCTTCCCAAGGTGAGTCTCCTCTCTGCTGGGAGCTGAACAGATGCCAGGACAACCTACCTGCAGACAGGAGCTACCCACTGTGGGTCCAATCTCTGCTGAAAGCTGAACACTTGACAGGACACCTTGTCTGTGGAGGGGAGCTACCCACTGTGGATTTCCTCCCTGCTGAGAGCTGGACACTCATCAGGATGACCTGCCTGCAGAGAGGAGCTACCCACTGCAGGTCTCCTCTGAGCTGTTCTGTCACTCAATAAAGCACCTCTTCACCTTGATCATCCTCCACTTGTCTGTGTACCTAGACATTGGACAAGAACTCAGGACCCACCAAATTGTGGAGCTGAAAGAGCTGTAACACAAACAGGGCTGAAACACATCCCTTGCCTGCCATGTTGTGGACAATGAGACGAAGAGAAGAGAAAAGGAGAGAAGAGCTCCAGCCCTTTGGGGAGCCCGGATGTAGACGCTTCCGGAGCCCGGGCTGCCACACCCTCTTTGAGGCTCTATGGTTTCTGGCATCTCCAAGCTTCCAAGTGCCACCATGTTCCCCGGTGCCCACAGTGAAAGCCACTTGTGGTACACATGGTTCAACCACAGCCTCGCAGGGAGCCAGCATGCACGCTGACACCTGGAGCTGCCCTCCCCACCACAGCTGATGTGCCTAGCTTTGCACAGTGCCTGGACTCCATGCTCACTTGCTCACACACCCCTTGCCATTCTGTGCCTGGCTCATCCTGGCTCAAGTGCAGCCTGCCAGGCCAGATGGGCAGAACAAACCCAGTGGGCCCAAGCAAAACTTGGGCAAAGGTACCACTAAGTCACAGAGGTTTCCCGCTGGAAAAACAATACCCCAAGTATCTCGTGACTGATGGATACCACATTCTCCATGATGTGACTATTATTCATTGTGTGCCTGTATCAAAACATCTCTTGAATTCCATAAATATATACACTACTATCTACCAACAAAAATTAAAAATAAATTTAAAAACTAATAAAAAATGGAACACTTTAACTTTGTCTCCCTGCTTTTTATCTTTTTGTTGTTTCTGTTTATGTCTTACTGTATTGTCTATGTCTTGAAAAGTTGTAGCTATTACTTTTTATTAGTTCATTGTTTCATCTTTCTACTTAAGATATTAGTAGTTTGCGTGCCACAGTTACAGTGTTATAATATTCTGTGTTTTTCTGTGTGCTTACTATTACCAGTGAGTTTTGTACTTTTGGAAGATTTCTTACTGCTCATTAACATCTGTTTGCTTCAGGTTGAAGAACTCCCTTTAGCATTTCTTGTAAGACAGATCTGGTGTTAATGAAATCCCTCAGCTTTTGTTTGTCTGGGAAGGTCTTTATTTCTCCTTCATGCTTGAAAGATATTTTTGCTGGATAAACTATTCTAGGGTAATTTTTTTCCCTCTGCAGCACTTTAAATACGTCATGCCACTCTCTCCTGGCCTGTAAGGTTTCCACTGAAAAGTATGTTACCAGACATATTGGAGCTCCTTTGTATGTTATTTGTTTCTTTTCTTTTGTTGCTTTTATGATTTCTTATTTTTTATTTTATTTTATTTTATTTATTTATTTATTTAGAGACAGAGTTTTGCTCTTGTTGCCCAGGCTGGAGTGCAATGGTGCAATCTTGGCTCACTGCAACCTCTGCCTCCTGGGTTCAAGCGATTCTCCTACCTCAGCCTCCCGAGTAGCTGGGATTACAGGATGCACCACCACACCTGGCTAATTTTTTATATTTTTAGTAGAGACGGGGTTTCTCCATGTTGGTCAGGCTGGTCTAGAACTCCTGACCTCGGGTGACCCATCTGCCTCGACCTCCTAAAGTGCTGGGATTACAGGCGTGAGCCACCATGCCCGGCCTATGATTTTTTATTTATCCTTGAACTTTGGTAGTTTAATTTTTAAATGTCTTGAGGTAGTCTTCTTTGGGTTAAATCTGCTTGGTATTCTATAACCTTCTAGGACTTGAATGTTTATATCTTTCTCTAGATTTGGGAAGTTCTCTGTTACTATCTCTTTGGATAAACTTTCTACCCCAAACTCTGTATCTTCCTCCAGTTTAAGGCTAATAATACTTAGATTTACCCTTAGGAGGGTATTTCTCCATCTTAGGCATGCTTCCTTCTTTTTTGTATGTTTGTTTTCTCTGTGAATTTTCAAATAGCCTGTCTTCAAGCTCACGATTTCTTTCTTCTTTTTGATCAATTCTGCTGTTGAGATACTCTGATGCATTCTTTAGTATGTCAGTTGAATTTTTCAGCTCCAGAATTTCTGCTTGCTTCTTTTTAATTATTCAGTCTCTGTTAAGTTTCTCTAATAGGACTGTGAATTCCTTCTCTGTGTTTTCTTGAATTAGATTGAGCTTCCTCAAAGAAGCTATTTTGGATTGTCTGAAAGGTTACATATTTTGTCACTCTGGGTTTAGTCACTGGTGTTTCGTTCAAGTCATGTTTTCCTGGAGGTTTTGATGCTTATGGATGTTTGTCATTGTCTGGGCATTGAAGAGCTAGAGATTTCTTGTTTTCTTCACAGTTTTATGCTTGTTTGTACCTGTCTTTCTTGGGAACTCTTTCCAAGTATTCAAAGATACTTGGGCCCCAATCTCAGTAATGCTGTGCTTCCTGGAGACTCACAGAGGTACTACTATGGTGGTCTTGGATAAGATTCAGAAGAATTCCCTGGATTACGAGGCAGATACTCTTGCTCTCTTGCTCTCTTCATTTTCTCCCAAACAGAGTCTCTCTTTTTGTGCTGAGCCACCTGGAGCTGGGGGTAGGGTAACACAAGCACCACTATAGCCATGACCACTGGAACTGCCCTGGGTCAGATCCGAAGATAGTAGAGCACTGTACCTTGTCCAAGACCCACTGTAACCACTGCTTAGCTAGCACCTATGTTCATTCGAGGCCCTAAGGCTCTAGAATCAGCAGATGGCAAAGCCATCCAGGTTTGTGTTCTTCCCTTCCGTGTGACAAGTTGCTCTAGGCTCAAGAAGGTTCAGTGATGCTATCTGAAAGCCAGGGACTGAAGTAAAAAACCATCAAAATTTTCCTGGTATTCTATTCTACTGTCACTAAGCTGGCCCTGAAACAACACAAAGTCCTTCCCCCTCTTTCCTCTCCTTTCCACAGGCAAAGGAGCCTCTCTCCATGATCATCACCACCACCACTGGCCCATGGGGCATTCTGGCAGGCCACTGCCAACATTTTCTTAGACTCAGGGGCTCTTCAGTCAGCTTGTGGAGGATGCTGTCAGATCTGAGACTCACCCTTCAGGGCAGAAGGCTCTCCTCTGGCCCGGGGAATGTCCAGAAATGCTGTCCAAGAGCCTTGGCCTGGACTCAGGAAACCCAATAGCCTGCTTGGTGCTCTATCCTCCTGCAGCCAAGCTGGTCCCTGAGGCCAGCACATCTCAGTCCAACCTAAGGCCCATAGCATACTACCTGGGTATTACTGTTGGTTATTCAGGGCCCAAGGACACTTTAGCCATTAGGTGACATATACTGCCTGGACTACATCCTTCCCTTCAAGGCAGGTGGGTTCTCTTCTGGCCCAGAGTGTGTCTAGAAATGTTGTCTGGGAGCTAGGGCCTGGTATGGGGGCTAGCTGCCTGTCACTCTATCCTAATGTGCCTAAGCTGGTATCCAAGATGCAAGACAATGTCCTCTTTACTTTTCTTCTCTCCTCAAGCAGAGGAAAGGAGTCACTTTCATTGCTAGAAGCTGCACTGCCTGGAGGTGAGGATGGCACAAGTACTCCCTCAGCCATCCCATGTGGTGTCTCACTAGGTCACACATTGCCCCAGTCCACTGGATCTAGGCCCACAACAGCCTCAAGTCCTGCCTAAGAATTACAGTCCTTGTGTCCTAGACTGCCTTTCAAGTTCATTTATGATCCCAGAGCACTTTATCTCATGGTGGCGAGCCTTGCCAAGAAACTCAAGTTCCAAATGCTGGGAAGGGCTCTTCCTCTCTTGCTGTGCTGGTCCAAATGCTTTCTCTGTGGGACTGGGCAGCACTGAGTTCAATGCAAATCCACCCAGCTTCTGTGCTTTCTCCTCCAAGTGCACAGATTCTCTCTCTGCACAATGCAGCTGCTGCTGGGGGTTGGAAGATGGGTGGCATTGGTGATTCAAGACTGTCTTTCCCAGCCTCTTCAGTGCCTCCTTCAGTAATATAAAATTAAAACCAGGTACTGTGATTGCTCACCTGATTTTTTATTCTTATGAAGGTGCATTTTTGTATGTAGACAGTTGTTAAAATTTGGTTTTCGTCTTAGGAAGACAATCAGTGGAGACTTCTTTTCTGCTGTCTTTCTCCACCCTCAAGGCTTTACTTGTAATCCTCTATCAATTTCTTACATCTAGAGGAAAGATAATTTTGAGACTCTCTTCTTCTTCATACTTTTTTTGTAAACTTCTCAATTTTACTTGTCAAACTGCACTGTAAAGTGTTAAATCCAAAGGTGTCCAGGAAATATTCAAGAGGTAGTTATTTCCTGAGTAGCCTTCTCTGTTCTATTCCCACCCTCCTGCTTTCTGACTTTGGTCTCTAAGTGTTTTCATTTGTTTTTCTATTTTAAAGCAGTAACAGTAATAAATAATATCCTGGAACCAGTGTCTAGCTGAATATTAAAAATAATACTTTCCATTTGCATATGCTTTATGAGAAGCTCTTTCACACATCTTGTCTGATTCTCAAAATACCTCTATAGAATAAATGGGGCATCAATAAAAGGGCCAAGTAATATCACACCATCTAGTCTGATGGGGTGAATGTATTATGGATATCAAAGGATCAGGTTTTACCCTAAGTTGAGTGGAGACTAAAGTTTTAAAAAGCTCTATGTACAAAATTGAACAAGAGAGTAAGAACCAATACACAGCAACATAAAGGAGCTAGAGAAATTTTAGAAGAGAACACAGCTGACTCAGGCATTGCTCTCCCTTTCTCGCCACTCTTTACATGTATTTCCTATAAATATAAATTTATAGGTGTTTGTATATAATTTTAGTTTTAAAATACACAGCATGTATGTAAAAATAATGTTAAAGATAGTGTTTCAAAATGCAGTGTTCAGAGCCTCTGAAATTTTTAATTAGCTGGTTGTACAGTTTAACATTTTCCAGCTGGAAATTGCACGGTATAATTAAGAGTATTTAAAGCATAATTCAACAAAAGAATACTCTATACTTGACATTTTTTAAAATGACAAATTAAAATAGAAATCATGCCCTTGTTTTGCAGATAAGGATGCTGAAGCTAAAAACAATGTCCAAGGCCAAATAACTGACAAGAAGAAGGCCAAGGTATCTAGAAACCATATCTTGTGATTCATAGTTGATCATATTTTTCTACCACCTTTGATAAGGCATAAAATATTATTTTGATAAGTACATAAAAATACTTTGGTCACCTGCTGTTTGTCTAATTTATGGTTTCCTTCTCTTTTCTCTAGTTGATATGACTATATTAAGCCAAGAAAAAAGTTAGATTTGACAAATAGATTTTAACAATTTAATGCACAGAATATTTTTTAAAGTTATTTTTACTAGTCTACAGTTTTACAGGTTTAATGACACGTTCAGAGGGACTAGAAAATTTATAAATAACATGATTTATAAAATCCATGATTTCCCAGGAATATTTTTGCCACCACATGGGGGTGTAGTGTTCTTAATATGTACTTTGCAGGAATTCTGAGCATCTCAGCTGAGCAAGCCTGGGGAGCAGCAGGGAGAACTGGATTTTATGTGCAAGTTTGTCTTATCTGCACCGAGCGTGAGGCCAGGGATAGGAGTCGATCTTAATTCATCCTCCAAGTGTCTCAAATATAAAATTGGTTTTGTGATATTAATTTGTTTAAATTGTTCAAACTCAGGAAAAACTTCACACTATGTATGAGTTACCCACATAGGGCAGCAATTTCAACAAAAGCAGCCATATTAGTATGTGCCATGTTATATTCTCCAGTCCAAGAAGGTCATTAGAAAATTGTTTAATTGAGGCCAGGCGCCGTGGCTCACGCCTATAATCCTAGCACTTTGAGGCCGAGGCGGGCGGATCACGAGGTCAGGAGATCAAGACCATCCTGGCTAACACCGTGAAACCCCGTCTCTACTAAAAAAATACAAAAAATTAGCTGGGCTTGGTGGCGGGCACCTGTAGTCCGAGCTACGCAGGAGGCTGAGGCAGGAGAATGGCATGAAGGGCACTTGCAGTGAGCGGAGATGCACCACTGCACTCCAGCCTGGGAGACAGAGTGAGACTCCGTCTAAAAAAGAATTGCTTAATTGAGCAAAAGTTGCTTTTCTTCTTGGAATTACTATGAGATAATTGACCGTGATGGGAGCTGTGTCCCCCAGATGAAAGCAAATCATGGGAGCCAGGGTCAATTATATTAATGTCTGCAGTGAAAAGAGCTGTTGTGATCATCATAAGACATAACCATAAAATACTTAAAGTCTTAAATGGCCAAAGACTTTAAACTACATTATAGTGATTATAGATCCAATAAAGTTTAATTAAAACAAAACTACTACATTGAACATCCATAATGATTAGAAAGGTTTCTAATTGGGGACAAATTTGGTATGGAGAACACATCAAAAGAATTTCCCACATTCTTTGTTACATCTGTTTGTGCTGGTTTTCTGCTTCTGCATCTGTACAGGGCACATTTCTTAAAAACTGACCAGTTGAAAAATTACTTGTTAAGTTTATAATGCTCATTTTAGGTAAGTCATTAACTCTTTCCATAATTTAGGTGATCATTTAATGTTTTAGGGACTGGGAAGCATAGCTTACTTTTAGTGAAAAAAAAAAAAAGCATGCGCTTTGGAATCAGGCAGCCTGGGGATTCTAGGCTAGAATTCTAGGTTTCTCATGTACTAATTGTGCAATTTAACTGCATAATCTCTCTGTGTCCATAGGGTCCTCAAAGGAAATAATAGGAAATTCAGACGGAATTCCAAAGATAATGTAATAAAGGGAGGTATGATAGGTTAGGGGAATGAAGAAGGAATAACGAAGCACTCTGGGACCCAGCAGCAGCAGCAGCAGCAGCAAGAAACCTTTACTATCCATAAGGACTAGGGCAAGACGGAAGAAATGGGGAGTTACAGTCTGATGAGAAGAGGAGCCTCGGAAGAAGTGTTGACTGACAGGAGCTACGGTTATGGAGTGACCAACCCCAGTCACTACTATGGCAAAAAATAAATACCCTGGTATTTTTCTTCTCTTCTCTTCTGATCTCTTACAGGAATCACCCTTTGGCCAAGCCCAACCAGACAACCAGAAACAAGTCAGCAAAAAAAAAAAAAAAACTCTGGGTGGTGCAGTCAATAGTGGTAAGCCCTCTAGGCACTGAAAAAAAGGCCAGAGATGAGCAGAGGAATTGTTCTGTGTTAGGGGGATGAAAGCAGAGAAAAGAAATTTACTCTCTTTGTTTCTTTTTCCTCATTTCTTTTCTTTTCTTTCTTTCTTTTATGAGGCAGAGCCTAGCTGTGTCACCAGGCTGGAGTACAGAGGCGCGATCTCGGCTCACTGCAACCTCCACCTCCTGGGTTCAAGCGATTCTCCTGCCTCAGACACCTAAGTAGCTGGGACAACGGGCACGTACCACCACGCATGGCTAATTTTTTGTATTTTTGGTAGAGATGGGTTTCACAGTGTTAGCCAGGATGGTCTCAATCTCCTGACCCTCGTGATCTGCCCGCCTCGGCCTCCCAAAGTGCTGGGTTTACTGGCATAAGCCACAGCGCCTGGCCCTTTTTCCTTGTTTCTAAGTGGAGATATGAATCAACTCTTGTCCAACAAAATTGTAAAGATAAAATGAAATATACATAAAGAATATAATGCAGTGTAGAATATATTGTAGATGCTCAATAAATAGCTAGTGCTGATCTTATTTTTAACGGTAACCAATAATTGTGAAGTTGAGTATATATTCTCTATTAAAATCCAACAACCATCCAATCAATTTATCACTTAGGGAGCTATTCTGGGTCTTCTTTAATGAAAGCTGTTTTGTTTTCTTCTTTACAAAAATAGGAGACTATGAATAGAGAGATTAAACACTAGAAAAATTAATTCTCTAACACTGGTATATATTTACTTGGACTTTGATATGAGGGCCCTGAAAACTCAGTATGTTATATATTTCTGATAAGCACAATCCTCCACAAAGAGCGCATGGGCAGGCAGTGATTTAGACTCTGGGTTCTAACATTTTACACCTTACACTACACGACTATCTTATGAAATATCTGAAATGAAACTATGATTCCAACAGAAAGCAAAAGCTTGCCTTTTTGAGGATATAAATGTGCCTTTAGGTTTTACATTTAAAGTTACTAGTAATCATCAAAAGCATTGATGTTTGACAAATGACTGTGTTGCACAGGTCTGCCTCAACTAGCCCATAAAGGAGTCCCTACTCTCTCAAGCATTCTCTGCCACATCTTAAGCTTTTATTGTCTTTAAGGCATGTGTCTCTATCTGAAATGTTGTTTTCTGACTTCTTCCTGAGAACAGAGACTCAGGCTATCCTATTCTCCTTTATGTCTAGTATTTCCTAGAACAGAGCCTGATAGATAACTAAATGATCACACACGTACAGAAAAGCGTGCATATAAAAGTGGTAGATGTGAGAATTAAATGACATGATACACTCAAACTACTTTTAAAAATGCATTTTACTATGGTAGCAATTATTATTGTTGTTTGCATTATTATTGCTACTATTAAGAATAATGGATACAGTGGTTCACACACGGTAAATATTTTGGTGATGACAAATATTATTATTTTTCAAATTGACTAGTCTTTGCCATACATGCCTGCACTTAGGACAAGACTGGCAGTGTTTGTATTCAGACTGTGACTACTGCCAACTTTATGTTTACAGTGACTTTGCCAGCCAGAATTTGTAGCTTGGAAAGATATCTCTCAAATATTAGAGGCAATAATGTCTCAGATTCCAGGACAAAACGCCAAGTGCTAAATGCCAAGTGCTAAACAAATCAGAAAAGGCAAAAGGAAAACTCACGTACTTCCACTTCCAAGAACATGAAGTAGAAGTGCTTTTATCAATTCTTCCTACTATGTACAAATAAAACCCCTGGGCCTTATATATAAAACAAGCATAAGAAGACTCTAAAAGCTGGAAAGAAGCAGTTAAAACAACCAGTGACCCTGGGACCCAAGGAACAACATAGCGGTAACTTCTCTAGGTTTTCTTTTGCTTCAAATATTCCAGGGTTAAAGCTGAACAAGCCCAAAACTCAGAAACATCAACAGAGACACACAAGAACAGCCCTGACTAAAGCCTGCCTTCTTTAGCCAAACGTCCAGGAAAAGGGAAGAAAGAACATTTTTAGATTATAACTGTCCTCCTCCAGAAAAACACTGCACAACAATGTGTGACTCTAAACCCACCCAAAAAGACCAAATGAGAGCCTGGAGTTATACGCTTGTCAGCCTGTAAGGAGGTTCCCCATCCCCCTTGCTCAGACAGTATCAGAAGGAGCCTAGTAGGGAGCTGAAACTTCCATAGACACTAGGCAGTAGTAAAGCCATCCCTCCAACATTGTAACCGTGGAGAAAAATTAGGGAGCTTAGATCTCCACGCCCACCTGATGGCAACAATATCCATCCCTTTCCTAGCTAGGGTGGTATCAGAAGAGGCTTTCTGGAGAGTCAGAACTTTCATAACTGCCCAAGAGTAAAAGTATTGCACCTTCCCACCTTTGCCTCCCCTGGTGTCAGCAGAGGCCACATTCACAGTAGCAGTAAAAGGGTATTCCTACCCCTTCCAGCCACAGAGCTAACAATGGAGGCCTAGTGGGAAACTGGAACTCCCACTTGCACTCAGCAGTATTGAGGAGCCTTGCCCCGTTGACTGTCAACAGAGACGGCATGGGAAACTTGGAATTTTATCCCCATTTGACAGTGATAAGGCAGTACCCACTCCTCCCTTTCTCCTGCCTCAAAATGTACAGAATTCCATAGAAAATCAGTCATATTACCAAGAACAAGAAAGACCTAAAGTAGAAAAAAAAAAAAAAGAGAGAATCAATAAATGCTGATATGGTTTGGATCTGTGTCCCCACCCAAATCTCATGTTCAATTGTAATCTCCAGTGTTGAAGGAGGGGCCTGGTAGGAGGTGAGTGGATCATGGGAGTGGTTTCTTATGAATGATTTAGCACCATCTCCTTGGTGTTAGTCTCATGATAAATTCCTCAAGAGATCTGGTTGTTTCAAAGTGTGTAGCCTCCCCCCATCTCTGTCTTCCTCCTGCTCCAGCAATAAGAATTAACTTGCTCCTCCTTTGCCTTTCACAGTGATTGTAATTACTGGCTCCAACTTTCCCTTTCACCATGATTGAGGTATCCTCAGAAGCCAAACAGATGCTAGCATCATGCTTTATATACAGCCTGCAGAACCATGAGACATTTAAACCTTTTTTTAAAAAAATAAGTTACCAAGTCTCAGGTATTTCTTTACAGTAGTGTGAGAATGAACTAATACAAATGCCAATACCAAGGTGAAAGCGAACATCATAAAAATGCTTCAAAGAACAATTTTGAACATATTTGAAACAAATGGAAACATAGAAAGTCTCTGCAAAGAAAGAAAGTTTCAATAAAAATAAAAGATATGCAAAAACCAAACTGGAATTTTAGAAATGAAAAACATGATAAATGAAATAACATACAAAACTCCATGGATGGGTTCTGTAAGTGAATAAAAGAGACAAAAGAAAGAATCAGTGAACTGGAAGATAAAGCAATATGAATTAAAACAATATATTAACCTAAAAAAATCTCAAGAGCCTCAGGGATCTGCAGCATTATTTTAAAAATCTAATATTTGTGTCATCAGAGTTCCAGAATGAGAGGAGAAAGAGTGGAGAAAGAAAAAAGCACTCAAAGAAAACATGGCTGAAAATGCTTTGAAATAACCAAGCAAATCATAACAAACAGATTCAAGAAGCTGAACAAAACCCAAATAGGATAAATGGAAAGAAATCTGTGCAGGCAATGATACATTATAGTCAATTTTATGAAAACTAAAGATAAAAAATTCATGAAAGCAGCAAGAGAGAAATGACATTTTACCTATAGGGAAAAATCAATTTGAATGACAGATTACTCATCAGAAAACATTTTGGAGGTTATAACGAAGTGATACAACATTTTCAACTGCTGAAAGAAAAGAACTGTCAACCAAGAATACTATACTCTGAAAATATTCTTCAGGAATTAAAAGGAATTTAAAACATTCTCAGATAAAGGAAAACTAAGAGAATTTGTCACCAGAGGACCTATGATAAAATGACTTCTAGAGAAAGATTTCTAAACAGCAAGAAAATAAGGAAAGAAGAATGCTTTGAACATCAAAAAATAATAATAATAAAAAGCCATGGTAAAACTTGTGGGTAAATACAGTAGTCTTCTTCTCCTGGATTTCCTACATTATATTTGATGGTAGAAACTTAAATAGCAACAGTCTAATGTAGGTGAAATATTTTAAAAAATATATATAGGGAAGACTAAGGGAATATAAATGAAAATAAGGTTTCTATGCTTCACTCAAACTGGTAGAAAGACAACACAGTACACTGTCATATATAATGTAATATTAATACTTAGCCCAACACCTAAGAGGAGGAATTAAACAAAAAGGTGGACCCAAACACACTCTAGGTAAATAAAATGGGATTGCAAAAATTGTTCAAGTAACTCACTGGAAGTCAAAATAAAAAAGCAGAGAAATAAAAAGCAGAGAGAACAAATAGAAAATTAGAAATAAAACAGAAGGCCAGGTGTGGTGGCTCAAATCTGTAATCCCAGCACTTTGGGAGACCGAGGCAGGCAGATCACCTGAGGTCAGGATTTTGAGACCAGCCTGGCCAGCGTGGTGAAACCTCGTCTCTACTAAAAATACAAAAATTAACCAGGCATGGTGGTGGGTGCCTGTAATCCCAGCTACTCAGGAGGCTGAGGCAGGAGAATCGCTTGAACCCGGGAGGCAGATGTTGCAGCGAGCTGAGATTGTGCCATTGCACTCCAGCCTGGGCGACAAGAGTGAAACTCCATCTCAAAAAAACAAAAAACAAAAAACAAAATAGCAAAAAAAAGAATAAAACAGAAGATTTAAGCCTTAACATATTAATAATTACCTTAAATGTAAATGATCTAACTTTATCAATTCAAAGTCACAGATTATCAGAATGGGTTAAAAAAAATAAGCCAACTCTATGCTGCCTAGAAGAAATTCACTTTCAAATGTAATCAAGGCAGGTTGAAAGTAAAAAATAGGAAAGGTGTATCAGGTAAATATCAATATTTTTAAAGTAGAATTATCTATTGTAATACCAGATAAAGTATACTTGAAAGCAAAGAAAGTTACCAGATCAGAAAGAGACATTATTTAAAAATAATAGAATCAATCCACAAAGAAGACAGCAGTCCTATACATGTATGTACAAACAAGAGTTGTAAAATATATGAAGCAAAAGCAATAGAACTAAAAGGACAAATAGACAAACACATAATTATAATTGGAGACTTCAACACTCCTTTATTAACAATTCACAAGATACCTACGCCAAAAAGCAGAATGCATATAGAATAATAACACCATCAACCATCAGAATCCAATTGACCTTTATAGAATTCTCCATCAAAAAACTAGAAGAATACATATTTTTTCTCAAGTGCCCATAGAACATTTACAAGACATTGTATTCAGGGCCACAAAGCAAATCTCAATAAATTTAAAATAACTTAAATCATAGAGAGTGTGTTATCCGACCAGAAAAAAGCAAAATTAAAGACAACACAAAGAAAAATCTCCAAGTGCTTGGAAACTAAAAACCATACTACTAAATAATGCATGTGTCAAGAGAAAGTCTCAAGGCAAATTAAAAAATACACATTTCAGTGACTGAAAATAAGAATACAATATATCAACATTTATGAGACACAGTTAAAGTCACCCTAAAGTGAAATTGAAGGCATTAAATGTATATATTGAAAAAGACAAAAGTCTCAAATAATTAATCTAAACTCCCACGTAGGAAATAGTAAAATAAAACCAACACAAACAGAAGGAAAGAAATAACAAAGAGCAGAAACAAATGTAATTTAAATCAGATAATCAAGAGATAAAATCAATGAAACAAAGAATTTGTTGTTTAAAAAGATCAATACAATTAACAAACCTCTGGCAAGATTGATAAAGAAAAGAAATAGTATAAATTACAAATATCAGAAATGAAATAGGAGTTATTACTACAGACCCTGGAGACATCCAGAGGACAAGAAGAGAGTACTACAAACAGTTCTATACACATAAATTTGACAACTTAGATAAAATGTACCAATTACTCAAAAAACACAAGCTACTACAAGTAACCCAATATGTGATAGATAATATAAATAGCACCATTACCTTTAAAAGACTTGACTTTATTATTTTAAAAACTCCCAACCAAAAAAAAAAAAAAACTTTAGGCTCAGATGATTTTACTGGAGAATTCTACAAACATTCAAAAATAATTACCATCAATTTGATACAATCTTTTACAGAAAATAGAAGAGAACACATTCCTATTCCTTTCTAATATTATTAAAATACTTCAGACAAAAGAAGAAAACTATAGGTCAATATCCCTCATGAATACAGACCCAAAAATCCCTTTAAAAATTAGCAAATAAAATTCGACAATATATAAAATAGTGGATACCATGATCAAGTGGAGGTCATTCCAAGCATGCAAGACTGCTTCAGTATTTGAAAATCAATCAGTGTATTCAACAATATAAATAGGCTAAAGAAGAGCAACCACATATTCATTTCAATCTACGCAGAAAATACAGTTAATAAATTTCAACACACATTGATAAAAAGTCTTAAAAACTGGGAATAGAAGGAAACTTTCTCAACTTAATAAAGTGTATCTATAAAAAATCTATACCTAACATTAGATTTAAGGGTGTAAGATGAATTATTTTCTACTATGATTAGGAACAAGACAAGAATATCTTTCCCACCACTCTTATTTACCACAACACTTTAAATTCTTGCCATAAAGAAAAAAAATAAAAGTCATAAGATAAGCAAGAAAGAAGACTGCTCCTATTTGCATATGACATGATCATCCACAAAAAAAGGAAAGAAATCCTAATGAACCTACAAAGAAAAAAACTTCTAGAACCAATAAATAAGTTCAGTAGGGTAACACTATAAAAGAAAAGCATACATAATCAGTTGTGCTTCTACATATTATCAATCAACATGTGGACACCCAAATTAAAAATATAATACCTTTTACAATTGCTCAAAAATACTTATTCTAAATAAATACTGTATATCAAAAACTATAAAATATTGATAAAATAAACCAAATAATTTTATTCTGAAATTTATGTGAAAAGACAAAAGAACTAGAACACTTAAAACAATTTTTAAAAAGAATGAAGTGAGAGAAATCATTCTACCCGATTTCAACACTTATAGAGCTACAGTAATTAAAACTATGTGGGGTCCAAGGCAAAATGGACACATAGATCAGTGGAACAGAAAAGACATGCCCAATTGGCTTTTGACAAAGGTATAAAAGTCACTGAAAAAGAAATAATCTTTTCAACAAATAATGCTGGAGCAATAAACACCAATAAGCAAAAATAAAAATAAAATAAAATAAAATAAAATCTCAACCTAAATCTTACGATATAAAATTTAACTTAAAATGGATCAATGATTTCACAAAAAGAAAAAACTGATAAACTGGATTTAATCAAAATTAAAAACATTGCACTGGAAAAACCATATTAAGAAGATGGAAATACAAACTACAGCATAGGAGAAAATATTTGTAAAGCACATATCCAACAAAGATTTGGTGTGGAGAATGTATAAGGAACTCTGAAAACTCAACAATGTAAAATAATCCAATTGGAAATCAGGCGAAGATAGGAAGAGATATTTCACCAGAGGAAATACAGATTGCAACATAAGCATGTGAAAAGATATTCAATATCTTCTACCTGATTTCAAGACATATAACAGCCACAGTAATTAGACACTAAGGACATGAAAATTAAAATCACAGTGAGACATCACTACATACAAAATGATTAAAGTAAAAACATGACAGCAATTGCTATTTAGGACATGGAGAAACTGGATCACTCACATTCCTGGTGGGAATATAAAATGGTACAACCACTCTTGAAAACAGTGTGGAGGTTTCTTTGAAAACAAAACATGCAACTATTAACAAATAACCTAGTAGCTGCCCTCTTAGACATTTAACCTAGAGAAATAAAAACTTATGTTCAAATAGTTTTATTCACAGTAGCCAAAAGCCTGAAATAAGTCAGATAACCTCAGAGAGAATAAACAAGCTGCAGTATGTCAGTACAATGGAATACTGCTCAGCAATAAAAATTAACAGACTACTGTTACACACATCTTAAATGAAATTCCAAAATAGTATGCTGAGTTAAAAAAAATCTCAAATGTATGATGATTTCATTTGTATAACATTATTTAAAGTGACAATATTATAGAAACGGAGAACAGATCAGTGGTTCCCAGAGATTAAGAAGAGATTAAAAGTAGAGAAGGCGGTGTGGCAATGAAAGGACAACATGTGGGGTCCTTGTGATAAAGAAAGTTATCTTCATCTTGACTGTGTAAATAGTTTGATTGTAATATTGTGCTGTAGACATTACCACTGGGGGAAACAGGGTTAAGGGTATAGGGGATCTACCACTCTGTATTATTTCTGACAACTGCATGTGAATGTATAGGTATCCCAAAATAAACTTAATTTACTAAAGTGATGATTTAAATAAAATTTCCTTCCCTGTCATTCTCCAACTTCCACCCCATCTCCTGTACCTTTTGTAGCTGATTCAACCACCAGCTGGTATTCACTCTTTCTGTGAGAGAGTGAAAAAGAGGGGAGCAAGAGGATGGCTCTTCCAATGCTACCCCTGCCGTGCACATACAGTGGGGGAGTAGGAGAAAGTGCAATAAGGACTTCAAGTGAGTTTAGGTGCCTTCTGCCTTCACTATAGTAACATAAACCTTTGGATATGAGAGTGCCAAAGAGGGAAACCAGTGTCATTTTATTCAGTCATTTTTTTTTGTTTTGTAAATGATATAAAAGGACATGGGAAATAACATTTGGATGAGGATACTAACAACAAAGACAATTAGGCCACTCCCCTAGTCTCATCATCTTATAAGGGAGATGTAGGCTATTTTAAAAAACAGAAAATAGGAGATTCTGAATAACATTTCTCCCCCTCATGATTATATGTAGCTATATGACTGATAGGCTTACCATTCATTCACTTATTTATCTATCCATTTATTTATTTTTAAAAATATGTACTGCATGCCTACTCTGTGATAGAAACTATGCTAGGCCACAGATATTCAAATTTGAATAAGACACATATTCCTTCTATAAAGTAGCTCAGAATCTATTAGAGAGGCAGATTCTTCAAAACTGTCAATTTTAGAACAATGTAGAATTGTTCTGCTTTATTCAGGAGCTATGAACAGAGTATCACAGGAAGATACAGTGAGTGAGGAACATAACCCAGCCAGGGACAAGGGTGTCGTGGAATGCTCCCAGAGAACATGGCCCCAGAACTGAGCCTATTTATAATTCCACAGTTATTCTCTGTCTACCATGCATAAGTCATTATTCTAGGTTAAGATACAGATAAAAGTGTTTCAGACACTGAAGACAGAAACAGCATAATCCAGGCAAACATGATCCAGCATTATCCAGCAGCACCTCAAATATTTACTAAATTAAGTTGAATTAAATTTGTGGAAAACTAATAGAAATGTACTTAAATCTTTCTCATGTTGAGAAGAGGCTTAAGACTTTGAACTCCAGATAAATAAAATGTTACTGTAAAATACTGGAATAATTGAACTTTATAAGCTCACAAACATACTTGCACCTTTATAGCCACATACTGCCTGGTCAGAGATGAGTCAACAACTAAATTACAACGTAAAAGCAGAGAATAGTACTTGATACTTTTGTGTGCACAATGCAATTTTTTTAAAGCCTCAGATTGCTTAGCCTCCTATGCACAGATTGCACTGTTCACTAAAATGCTCAAATTAGTTATGCAAATCCTGTGTCATGTGATGCCTCTCCACCATATGTGACTAGTTACCATAGCAGTCAGCTTAAGTGCATATTTTCCATAGCAACGTAGGAATCTTTACCATACAGAGACCTAAGTGAGACAGAATTGAAAGCAATTCCACAGCAATATGAAACATAAATGTTGGCAACATCCCCTGAATGCTTCTTTAAAACAACATCACTTAGCATTGACTTTTAAATGCCACAGCCTCTGGGTGGTTCTCTTTTAGCCTATATCAGCACCTCTCTCCTGTTGGAAATGTGAAACTCTTTGAGAACACACAACATTTATGATCGGGTTAAGAAGACTGAGCAGTGGTATCTGCAATCTGCAAATTGAAATTCCATATGGTGGTGTGATGTGATGCATTTGTCATTTTCATTGGCTCACTGTGTGGCCACAATTCCTGCCTCATACTACAAGGCTGGTACCAAACTGGGCTGAAATTTTCCCTTGTCTTGTTGGTCTTTTGAGAGCAGTTATCCACCCAGTTACATCAATCTCACTCTTGATGTTTAATAGGAAGGCTGTTTATCCTTAAAAAGGCTTCTAGATTCACTGGCATATATAAGAGTGAATATATAGATGAGAAACAGGATTCCAGAAACTCCATTCATTTATTGTAGGTTTAATCTTTTTACAAAATTAAACACACACACACACACACAAATGTAGGCCTGAGGAGTGGTCCTGGTGTTGAGCTAAATTTACCTGTGGGTAACATTATGAGAGGTTGCCATTGAGCACTAATGTGCCAGGCACTATGCTAGCCTTCTAGATCCATTACAATGAACCTTCATAGTAACCCCATGAGAAATGGCAGCAACTCTGAACTTCCCAGAGGAGATAACTGAGGTACAGAGAAGATGATTAACACCCTCCCAACTACAAAGATACCTGACTAGAAAATAATAGCACTAACATTGAAAGTCATGTTTTTCTACTCTAAGACCCAAACTCATTCCACTATTCTTTGCAATGTATAGGAAAATAAAAAAAGAGAAAAGAGCTAAGACTGAGAAGAAAAAGGCTGGTGTGGGACTCAAAGATATGCTCCAGACTGATGGGGAATCGCTGACAGAGAATGCAGGTGGAGTAACAGATATTGAGACAACCCTAGGCAGGTCTCAGAGTGACATAGAATTGGTCTTTTGGGGATGTTGTCCTCATTAAGCACTGGGTCCATCCATGGTTCTCCTGGATTCTTTACACATTACATATTTAAACGATGTGAAGATACATGGCTTCTCTAATGGTGATTACAAACCTAATAGAACACTTTTTCTATTACTTAGCTTCTCAGTACCCTAGTATTCATTTCCCCCCTCCCTCTACACCTCTCACTGGAAAGAGACTAACTTTTCTTGCTCTTCTATCATTTGGAAATAGGATGGTGCCCATTTCAGAGCCAGAAGCTATAAGAGAAAGGAAAAGAAAACATATTTTTCTTCTTTCTACACTATATTCCTGCAGAGTAACCCCTTAGGAGAAATAGTCTATTTGATTCCTAAAACATTATTATGAAAAAGTAACCTCTTAAAATTACACTGCTGTGGCTTTAGCGAAATGAGCTTGTAGATTTTTTACATTTGTTTCTCATTTTCCAAGACTCCCCTCAAAGAAAGTTTGCAGTGGATTGCTGAGCTGTGATCATTCATGTGAATTAGTTAGAGACTGTGCCAAGGAGTCTCTGAGCCTACACCCAGCATGTTGAGCAATGGATGAGCATACTAGTGTAACTGGTATGCCATGGAGAAAGTCGCTATCGGGACTTCAAATCTTTCCTTTTAAAAGTAAACTGGTTATGAACTAGACAGTAGTCTAGGCTTTTCCTGCTCTAGATCACTGGATTTCAGACACCCATAGCTACCAAACTGATCAATCCAAAACAGAAATCTCACCATGTCTCTCCAATACGTAAGCCCACAGGGCATGGCTCCCCACTGCCTTTCTAACAGGAGAGTCTAGGCCTTCCCTGAACCAGCCCTTTTTGCCTTCCAGCCCCCACTGTTACCACTCCCTCCCTCCACACCCTTCATATTCTGAAACACCTTAAATTACTTGCAGTTCTCTCCATGCATCATGCTTCTCATCTCTGAACAGATGTTTATGTTTGTTCATGTTTGTTCCTCTGCTTAGAAGGATCTACTTCCCCATTTCACCCCCACCTCCTGCATTTGTCTAGCCAACTTCACTCATTCATTAGGGTAACCCTGAGTTAAATATGCCTTCTCTGTGCTTTGCAATAGTCTTTCGTTGCTATTTATTACACTTACACTGTTGTATAATAATAATAACAATATGGAAAGATGTTATTTGCTCAGGAAAATCCCTCATAGTAAAAGGTCCGCTTTATTTTTTGAAGAGATGCTTTGATGAGTGTATTTAACATATAGATGCTTTGCCTGATGGGGCTGCTTTCTGGGAGACATGCTGAAAGAGAAGAGAAGGCTTTGGAAGAGGAAGAGGAGCATTAGGGAACCAGCACCAGAGGCAAAGGTGGAGAGCAAGACAGTAGGAAAGTCTCATGATCTCAAATTTGACCTCCTCCTCACTGTGACTATCTAGTTCACAAAGTTACTCAAACTCTCCAACTGTTTGTAGGAAATACAATTTAAGGAATAAACTAAGAAAGAGGCTTTGCTTTATATCTGCACTCACTGGGAGAGAGGAAAACAGCCATGTGGATACAGAAAACACTAGAGGAAAAAAGGAATAGAAAGTAACTTAGGGAAACTAGAAGAAATTGTGAGGAGAGTTTTTGACTGTCCCAGGACATGGAATCCTGGTTTAGTCAAAATTTGATGACATCTCCAAGGGGCAGAAAGTGTCAGTAATATCTGGCTTACATAATTACATGAAATGTTTCTGCTTCCATCACCAACCTGGGGAATCTTTACCTGCTGCATCACCAAGGCTATCCTAGTACCTGGTATATTGTAGATGTTCCATAAGCAGTAGGTAAATCAATATTATTCATATGTTATATGAATCGCTAGTTTAAAGTAAACTAGACTTCTTGTTTACTCGAGAATGACATCTTGAGAATTGTTTCCTGGATCCTAGAGACAGCTGGAGATATCCTTCATTAAGAAGAAAATTACTTGAAAATTAAGAGTCTAAGGAAAACTAAATTAAGAAGGTCAATTTGCCGAAAAATTCATTTAATGATTTTCAAAGCCATATATAAATGAGTCTTGGATTATCTGCCCCAGTGCTCACATCTATTAACTGGGAGGAATGCATAAAATGAGTTATGATGAGAGGGTCTGGACCTGTTAAACATAGTGTGCCACAACTCATAGTGGGGTCTCAAGCCAGTTCCTTCTCTCATCTTGAGCCTAAAGCGCATCCATTGCATTTTTCATGTATCAGGCTCCAATGTAGAAATTGCCCAATAGGGATGATGCTGATATTGGCTGTTACTCTTTCAGTTTGCTGCAAACAACTTTCATTTGTCCTGCCAGGATGCATGCGTTTGAGGGTAAGGACAAATGAGTGGAAGTAACACATCTCAACACAGTTATACTGTCTCAAAAGCTCTGCATCATAGAGTAGCACCAGGGGGTTGCCGGCTCATTTTGGATTACAAATGCAACACCTTTTTGAGTTGCTCCATACGTTTTCTGGCACCTGAAGCAAAAGGAACGTGATTCGATAGTGGGCTGAGTTTGATTTATTAAAGTTGTAAACAGAGTAGGGGCTGCCTTCAGAGGAGGAGAGAAAGGGAAAAACTGGTACCATTTTATTATTCCTGTCTCCATTCATCTGAAAACTAAACTGGCCACTGGAAAACCTTGGAGCACAATTTGTTGAATACCTTCATCTCAGATCAAATAGAGCCAAGAATCTTGGTAACATACACAAAGACTGTTTTATCTTAAGGCCGTTTGAAATCTAATGAATTTTCTTCTGCTTTTCCACATGGTCTCGGTGTTCTCATTTTCAAAGTGGTCAAAGATTTTTTGATTCGTAGAATGGTTAATAACAAAAATGGTAACTACTATTTTTCAGCATTTACTGGGTGCAAGAATCTGTACTATGTACCTTATATACAGAATCTCTAATTCATATAACAGCCCTGCAAGAAAGCTGTTATTACCCTCACTTCACTAAGAAGGAAACTGAGTTCAGTGAAGTGAGGTATCTTGCTCAAGATCACATTGCTAGTAAATAATGATGCTGGAACTAAAATGAAGATCTAACTCATATCCCCAACCATTACAGTCAAATTGCCTCAGAAATAAATAATATACATGAAAGCTCTGTATCAACTGTAAATCAAAGGCAAAAATATGTATAATGAAACGAGAATTATTTTGAACTTCAATAGCTTATGTACAACATTTACAGCCATTCTGTTACCATGTGGTCTTTGCCAAGTCATCTAACCTTCCTGAGAGTCAGTTTCTGCATCTGTAAAATAGGTATCCCATTACCCATTTAATTCCCTACTTCCTATTACACTATACTGCAGAAGAACTAGTCCTAAGAGCACTAGATAATGGATGTCATTATAATAAGAGCATTAGATAACGGATGTCAAAGTAATTTGTAAACTGTAAAGCACCATGCAAACATGAGTTTCCCTTACTGAAGTATGGAATCATAAATTATGGCACTCAGAGCAATCTCTTAAAAGAGGACAAACACTCTCTCTGACTGGTGTCTAATTTGCTGCTTACATTGTGCAGGAACCATTTCAGTTGAATTATTTGAGTGTCTCAAAGCAAGTTACTTTTTCTAGGGAGTTTCCATTTCAATATAAGTGCCAGTAAAAGATCATGCAAAGCAAAAGGCCCTCCTGAAGGTGATACGGAGTCAAAGCTGCCTGTACACCAAGGACCTACCTAGGTCCTGAGAAAAGCAGCCCCTTTAGGCTTAGAGTAAGGACTCATACTATGTTGTTGTTGTTTTTCAATCCAGGAAGAGCTCTAGATGTGCCCAGCATGAAAGAAAACAAGTGATACACATTCTTAAGCTTACATCCCAGATTTAGGGGGTTGTTTTAGAGAGAACATCTATAAAAGTCTCTTGGATTCTAGTCAGTATATTCTGAATATTAGTTGACAAAGATGATCTCTGCTCCAGCCACCTGCTATGAGCATGGGACAGAATGATCATATTATTCTACTTTTAGGATAATGCATATTATTTATTCACTACAGTGATTTGCTAGTGAAAATATAACAATGGTTTCAACTAGCAATGGGTGAAGACCATTACTTTGGCAGGAAGATGTCCTCACCTTGAATGTCATCAAAAAATCATCTCCTGCTTAGATGGGAGGAATTTCCCTTCAGCAAGACATTTCTGAAACCAGAGGGAAAGAGAAAGGGGTGGGTGCTAATACAAGTAAATCTGCGATCACTTAATTCAGTGGACAATAGGAAGAGGTCATCTTCTGAGAATATTTTCTTCTCTAAAATAATCATAACAATACAATTATATATTAATATTACTAATAATAGATTCCTAGTGCCTCCCTCAATCCTGAGTACTAGTATATGCCAAACAGATGATGAATATATGAAAAAATAAATAAATCTTCCTAACAATCTAAACTGATGCCTCACAGCTCTTGAGCTCTGAAATATTTCTATACTATTTCATAATACTTCTCTATCAGAGGAGAAGGACTCCAAGGCACACTGCAGAATTCAAACACTTCCATGTAGAGGACAATGACTGGCAGGCATTCTGCCCTTAGGAAATTCTGTCTCTATTTATTACTCATCCAAGAAATATTCTATTCTTCCTATGCCTAGCACAGTGCCGAGCACTTACATACTCAGTAAATGTATGTTTCGAAATGGATGTGCCCTGCATAAAGCTATAGGAAACTTTTTTGGTTTAGATTTTTTAAGAAATAAAAACCCTCAATAAAGTTCTTTCTCTCTGCTTCCCATAACTTTCCCATTTATTATTTATAAGCCTTGGGCTTGTTATATTAATAAATTTATATTTATTTTCCATTAACATCTCCAATCAATATGTCTTATATTAAATATATTATATAAATATACTTAGCAAGCCAGAAGTTCAGAGACATTTACCATGAAGCTAAAGAAGGTCTCTTACTCGCATGAACCCCTTACAAAGCCCTGTATCTGATTCTGTAATTACAATTTGTGCTCTTTTTCTTAAAGTTCTCTATGTCAAGTTATAGAAAGCTCAGGCACACAAAAATTAGGTCTATCTCTACAGAAACTTCACTGTGTATTTTAATCCTATAAGGTACATATGTTATAGACACAGGGCTTGAGAATTATAGAGGTATATGACTTGCCCAAATACTCATCTTGAGTGGCAGACTAATGAATTAAGCTAAGATCTTCAGCCTCTAAATTCAAAACTTTTTGATTGAGCCACAATGCCTTCTTGTCGGATATGGATGAGACTGTCACGTCCATAATCTCCAGGCAGTCCATTATCATCATTGCTGAGATCAGCCATCTGTTTCACAGGTGGGCAGAAGCTAATACATTTAATGAGAGCCCACGACTCACCAGGAACTCTACCAGGGCCTTCTTACACATACATACACTGGCCCACACTCCCTCACTCACAAATGCACACACACACACACACACAATTTCATTTGATACTTACAACAATCTAGTAAAGGTACACAGAGAACAGAAGAAAGCCTCTAAAAGATCAACTTGCTGTAAGTCTCATAAATAGAAAGTATGTGGTATTTAAACCTATATCTACCTGACTCTGAAGTCTATGATGTTTCTGTTATATAAAGCTACTGCTTCTTCCTGTGTCAAAACTGGGCAAACTAGTCACCTCACAGAAAAAGCCAACTCTCTTAAGTCTTGGAAGCCTGCCAGGACTTCCAGTGCATGTCAGCAGTGGTTTTTCTTCAGTGACACCGAGAAGAGAAAAGCCTTCACCAGTCCTCTTCAGATTCAAATGTCACAGGTGAATATCTGAGATTCTAACATCACTCTCTAACACTCCATCGGCTGAAAATGAGCCCTTTTCATGCCTATATGCCTGGCATTGTCATGATCTCTTAGACAATGGAGATAACCTGATTAAAAAAAAAACTCACTCTACAATCCGAGCCTGCTGTAATACCCAGATTCACTCTTCAAATCCAGATAAAATGAACCATCAACTAAATTACCCATTGACCTGCCAAGGAGAAGAATTTAACAGGAAACCTCAGATAGCTGAGTTATGGCCTCACTGGGGATGTTAGAAACAGTGATAGCACATGCCCAGATTTAGTCAAATGGCTTTGAAGCTCAGGAATGAAAGTGGCAGCAGCTGAATTCCACAGCTTGACAAGTGATCACATGGGGTGTACCATACAGCCATGGGGAGAAACCTGAACAGAGCTGCAGCACCATTACTGTAGGAGTGAAAGCTCCCCAGCACATCTGGAGACCTGTCTGGGTAAGTGCCCACATAATCTTACCTGGAGACTTATGAATCTGCTACAAAGAGGTAGGATTTTCAGGAAAAATTCTACTTTTCAGAACCAGGGTTTCCAGGGCAGAGCAGCCCCTCATACTAGATGTAGGGCCTCTTCTCATTGTGGATTTAAAAGCACAGGGATCCACAATAAAATATACAGCTGTAAATTAAATACAACTGCAATTAAGGTCCTTATACCAAATACTAGAAATACCAGCAGGACTCCCTTCTTCTACCTCCCAAGATTAAAATCTAAGATATTCAGAACCATTATCAGGGCTCAAGCTGATTTTAATATAAAGGCATGAAGCAATACAATCTATTACTTTTCAATAACCTCCTTGTGATGGCCTTACTTCACAATGACCCTTACCTCTCAATTGAACTATAGTTAGAGCCTCATAACCAGTATCCCTTTCCAGTTTCTTTCTGTTCCACTTTATCTTCTACATTGCTGCTGGAGTGCTTTTGAAAAGTGTACAGGTAATCATGCTTTGCCCCTCTTAGGATCTCTGTTGGCCCTCTATTGCCCAAAGGATAAGGAAAAATCCCCTGGACTCATAGACAATGCTTTACACAATCTTTTCCTCCAAATTCCACACTTATCCTCAAACTTTTCCCTTGATGAAATGTGTACTCCAGCCATATAGTCTTCCTTGACTTTCCCTAGACACCCGTATTCTTTTATATCTCTGTCCAGTGGACTTTGGTTTCTGTTCCTAAAATGATATTTTCTACTTTCAAGCATGCAGAATCAGTATTTATCCTTTAGATAAAGTGAAATACCTTTTTTTTTTTGAGAAGCCGAGCCCCACTCTTCCATAAGGAATTATTCTTTTCCTTATGATCCTATGGAATTTTCACATAGAATAAGAGAAACACTTCTCACAATGCATTGTAATTACTTGTTCCAATAAGTCTCTTCTTCAACAGTCTGTGAATTTAGCAAGGGCTGAGTTCTTTCTCATTCTACTTTGTGTTACCCTGAATTGCTTCTCAGCCTTTTGGCTAAGATCAAGTGTTCTACTACCCTGGGAACTTGGCATGGAGTAGATAGACTGTAAGTGCAATAGATTATAATAGAATGAATGAATGAACAAATAAAATATAAGGAAATGCAGAAAAAAACATCAAACGTGACACAAGAATGTACCGTATAAATTAGTATGTCTTAAATTTTTACTTAATGATAATCATTTTTCCAAAGCCATTTCATTTGAGCGCTAAACAATAGTTCTTCTCCACAGTAAAAGAGACAACAGACGAACAACTGTGTCTTCCCAAAGACAGACCACTCTCACTTACTACAATCTTATGATTCATGAATATAAAGAACTCTGATCATGATCTATACTAGGGGCCAAAAAACTTTATGAAACGCAGATAGAAAACAGTTTAGGCTTTCTGGGCCCTATGTCTCCATCATAACTGTTCTACTTTGTCATTGTAGAGTAGAAGAAGCCATATATAAATGAATAAACATGACCATATTCCAATAAAACTTTATTTATGGGCACTGAAACTTGAATGTTATGTCATAGTCATGTTTCACAAAATATTATTTTAGATTGTTTTTCAACAATTTAGAAGTGTAAAGACATGTCTAGCCTACAGAGTGTACAAAAACAGGTGATGGGCCAGATTTAGCTCCTATGTATAGTTTGCTCACCTATGGTTCACACAATGTAATAAAAAAAAAAACTTTGGTTAAACTTCTAGTCATTTTTTGTTGTTGTTGAGTTCCTTTCCAATGTAGAAGATTCTTTGCCACTGGAACTAATAACCCATTGTGTATTACAAAGAGTTAGAAACACAAAAGAAAAAGCAAGATAAATGATTTGTCTTATTGAATATAGGGATTGTCTGGCTTGGTATATGGAGATTGCAGGATGGAAAACAATGCTAACTTTTTTTAATCGTATCAAACAAGAAACAAGCAGATGATCAGTCTAGGTTGATTAGATGACTATTTGATGAAAAATTCAAAATATCCTATAAAAAATTCACTGCCTAATGTTATTGTTATTTTTGATTAGATGTGCTACATACTGGTAAACAGAAGCAATATTTTACTATTCAGCAAAATTATGAGAGAAAGCCATTTTGGTAAATAATGTCCTTTGCCCTCCAAAAGATATGGCCTTTAAGTGGCAACTCTGTCACAGTAGTTTACCTCTGCACAAGAGCCACATCCAGTCTCTTTGAACGTCCAAAACACTTTATGTGGCAAAGTGTTTTCAATTATTTATTAGTTAATTAAACTAATTAGCTCCTCCTCCTACTCCCAGTTGCATTGATACAGCATTTTATAAATGGTGAAATCAAGACATTTATTACCTATTTAAGGTAACTGAAATGATTAGCAAATGATAATTGGAAGGAGGGGTAAGCTTATTTTTTAAAACAGATTAATAGGTAAAGAGTATGAATAATTAATTAGATAAGGATTGTGAAAGTGGTTTAAATGCGATAAAGCACTAAACTCAATTATTAAAGTCCATTTAGTTATTTTCCAAAAATTTACACTCTCCTCAAAAGTTGTTTATGAAACATTAGGAATCATCTTAATCTAGACTTCATTTCAGAAGCTGAGATCTGTGAAGTTTAAAGAAACTGTCAAGCTTAAATGGCAGGGTCACAGGAACTAGCTTTCAAAGAACTGTGTTTCTCTCTTAAGATGTTAAGATGGTAGTATTTATAAACTACATTGTATTTTCTTATGGAGATAGAAGGACTGGTCTTTGGAAACCTTGACACATGTCTACACTTTTCAGAAATACAATAAGGATATAAAAAAATATTTTCACCAGAATTATATTTTCAAGGGATTAAATGGGTAAAAGGTACTGTTATTTGATCCTCTGTCTAAATTCTTCTAACTTAATTGAGCCACAGTATTTATAAACTGTTTTGTACACTACGTGTATAATTATCTCAATTCTCTTGTAAAATAATGAAGCCTTTGAAGACAGATAATGTATTTAAAAGTAGTTTTGATATATCAGTTTCCTCATCTGAAAATAACAGCACATATAAAAGTAGTTACTTTATTAGATTATGTAAGGGTAATTTAAAAATGCATGTATGTAAAACATCTTTTTAGCATATAGTGAGTATTCAAAAAATATAAGCTCTAATTAAAGGTGTTCAATAAACACTCATCAAATAGTAAATTGATGAAGAGGAGGGAATAAACAAATTAACGAATGAATAGCATTGTGCATCTGATATGCAAATTTTCACCTGACTTTTAGAAATGCCATCAAGTGCTAACAAACTGGCATTGGGGGTTTCAACAGCATTCTTTCCTTCTTGTCCAAAACTCAACTCTTGTTGTATGTCCCTCTCACCAATAGCAAATCTAAAATCCTAGCAATCCTAGCAACCAAACACTTTGCAGGCAGAACTGCAGCCTAGCAAAAGAAACACTAACTTCAAGCTGTGCCCTTATCTTCTGCTCACATCTTTACAAATTCAGGCAGCTGATAAACATTTAATGAGGTCCTCATTCTACACTAGGTGCTATGGAGGATTCAGAGGATTTGAGGCACAGCTACTGATCTCTATGAGAAGAGAACAATGTTAAAATTAGAAACACACAGCTAACAACAAAAAAAAAGATTTTCAGTAACTGTGAAATGTTTGATTTTAAGCAGTAAATACTATGGGGTTTACAAAGATAAATTTCTTTATTTGGGATGATTTATGGACAGAAATTTAGTGAGTGATGTTGGAGGTGTTGTATACTCTATTCTTGAGAAGCTTGCTTTTTATTCATGAAAATCAGAAGAAAGCTACCAACTGATAAGGCATCCTGCTGGGTACCTTCACCTAAGTTTTCACAGGATCTTTATGACAGCTCAGCAAACTTGGTCATATTGTTCCCATTTGTATGGAAAAACTGAGGCTCAGAAAGGTTTTGCATCTTGTCAAAGGCTCTTCAGAGTTGCCTGATGCCACTGGCCATGTTGTGAAGACCACATAGGCTGTGTATGGTCATAGGCAAAATGTGTGGCTCAGGCTTAAGTGTTGCAACACTCAGAGCTAACAATTACCAGACGCCCACAGTGCATGTGTGGCAACATACCAGGGCTCTCTTTTTAGCAGGTGGCCTCCCCCTCAGCCACATCTCCCATATTATAGGGAATTAAGCATTTGTTCTCCACGAGACACATTGCTCCTATCCAAACTGACCTTGATTGTGGGCTGTTGACATTTGGAATCTTCAGAAATGTAAGGAAAAATCACTGTGGGTGTGAGAAACACTATTTAAAACCCTACTTATTACCATTAATTCACTTAATCACCTATTTATTATGGTTTACCCTTCTGAGAGACAGTCTCCAGGAAGAAACAATGTTTGCTGGGGAATCATCTGCTCAAGCTCTGGGCACAGTGTGATATAGCACACCCTGGACTGGACTTCAGGCCCAGGTGTCAGGAGACCTGAGTTTGAATGTCAGCTTAATGCTCACCTGCTGAAGTCTTGTGATCAGATCATCTTACTGTATTTGTATTGGTACAATGAGGAAATGAAGGTAGACAGAATTTACTGTCCTTTCACATTCCTAAGGCCCGAGCTGACAAACTACACACACTCAACAGAGGCCTCTGCAAGTCATGAGAACCTTGGAAATTTTCCATGGTTTCTTCACTTAATAAGATCCTTTTCAATGACCCTGTTTCTTCTTAAAGAGTCACCATCTCTGAGAAATGAACTATTTCAAAAAATCCAAAAGCAATTAAGTTCAGGAATGCAGTAAGCTGTGATAAAGGTGTATTTCTTGACTCCCGCTGGTGTTTATATTGCTATTTCTCTTCTGCCTGTCAGCCATATTTCAGACTCCTATAATTACTGAGGGCAACCATCTCATCCAGAGATATCCTCACTGTGTTGTAGTCTGTTTGGATTAGCAGGTGATTCCAGCAACTCCTCTTCAGCATCGTTGTTGTTTCAAATCACACTATAAACCAGCAGGATGCAAAAATTATATTGGTTCATACAGCATTTCAATTACTGTTATTCCATAGACATATCCCTTGCCTCACTTCTTCACCTTCTTCATCAGTCAGTCACAGAATGTTTTCTTTCTCTTCTTTTATTACCCTGTAAATGCTGCTTTGTTACCCTTTCTCATATAGGATCTAATCCATCCTTTGTCTTATCTCAGCATCTCCAGTCCCACCCCTCCAAACCAGAAAAACATTTAATGGTTTGATATATAACATACATCCTCAGTGTTTATTTTGGGGGGGTTTGTTGTTGTTTTTTGCTCCTTACCATGCATTCTATCTTTTTTTAATTTTTAATTTTTCTGGGTAGATAGTAGGTATATATATTTATGGGTTACATGAAATATTTTGACACAGGCATGCAACATGTAATAATCACATTAGGTTAAATACGGTACCCATCACCTCAAGCATTTATCCTTTGTGTTTCAAACAATCCAGTTATACTCTTTCAGTTATTTTAAAATGTACAATTAAATTAGATTTTACTATAGTCACTCTTTTGTGCTAGCAAATAGTAGGTCTTATTTATTCTAACTATTTTTTTTGTACCTATTAGCCTTCCCCCCTTTAACTTCCACTAACTTGCTTAAATCTTTGACTTCCAGAATTCATTCCACATCAACAGCCTTGCTAAAGTGTAAGAGATGGTCTAGGAGAGCCTCGGAGGCAAAAATACAAACTCATTCCAATCACATAGCTTGTAGTTCTGTGCTCCCATTGCCAAACAAACAACTGCAATTTCCTTCTGGAATTGTTCTATAACTCCTCAGTATCAGAAACGTTATTTCTTAGCAAGCTATGCTCTATTTACCTTTATTAACTTGAACATTTATGCCCAAGCTACTTAGTCCAGGCCTATTTTGGGGCCCTGGTAGAGTCTAGAGGCAGTGCTCTATTCATTTGTGCCTCACATGGTAGAGAACTTGATTGCATAGAGGGCACACTGGCACTGCCATGGTGTGAGGTGCCATGTTCTCTAACCAGGACCACCTCTGCTGCTGCCTTGCCTCTACTCTCAATTTTCTTTGGTCCTTCCTCCACCCAATAACCAGAGTAACCTTCTCAACAGGAAATCTTATTTTTCTAGTTCCTTCTTCAAAATCTTTCAATATTTCTCCTTGTCTGTATGGTAAAGTCTAAGCCTGGATGTTCAGTAAAGAATGGAGATAGACTTTCTAACAAGGTTTTTCTGTGTGACAGGGGAGAAACTGGATTGAAGAGTATTAACAAAACTCAATTTGTTGACTATCTTCAATATAGCTGGCACTGTGGTGTGGTACAGCCTCTAAAGAAACCACCTGCTTCATCACTAATAATACTGCAGAGCACAGTAACTCAATATATAGTTGAGGAAAATGGAAATGATCATACAAGTAAGGAGTGACTGTATAAATTGACCAAAGTCACACAGATAGTAAGGATGGGGTCAACATTCAAACTCTCCTTATGTTAAAGTCTCTAACTACGCCATGTTCGAGGGGGCATCATGGTAATAAAATGGGCTAGATAGGACAGTGATTACACAGAGACAGGAATGGGAATTTACACTGACTAGAAGACAGCTCAGAAACCAGCTAGAAAAACTAAAAAAAAAAATTTATGTCTGATGCAATTCTGATGTGATTTCATGGGGTGTTTAAAATCCAGACAGTGTTCATTCCTGAGTCAATAGGAAGCACAGAAGCAATTTAGATTTTTGAACTTAGGAGGATAATATTGATTGATCAAAGTAGAATTTTTGGAAGAGTAGACTGGGTATAGGAGATGAAATCCCCATTCCAAGAGTTAGGCAGAAGAGCATGGCAGGATGGCAGCCAGAGGGTAAAGCTTTGGGAATGGTGGAAGTTGAGGGAAGCACTGGGAACATGATAATAAGGCTGGAACTGAGTACATACAGTCAAAAAAAAAAAAAAAAAAAAAAAAAGCCCAGGTCAGAAGTACAAACTTAGAGACTTTGAAACAAAGACCAAGAGCCATTTTTTTCTATTCATTGGTGGTCACAAAAAAAAAAGATTCCATCATTTCCAACGACATGGATGAAACTGGAGATCATTATATTATATGAAACAAGTCAGGCCCAAAAAGACAAATACTGCATGTTCTCACTTATTTGTGGGATCTAAAAATCAAAACAATTGAACTCATGGACATAGGGAGTAGAAAGGTGCATAGGTTTTTATTTTACTATTATGCTTCATAATGTAGATATATGCCATGTGTATGCTCTTATATACATGCCTTAAATATGTCAGACATTTAAAATAAAATAATAAAGGTTGATAGACAACTTTGACATGGCGGTAGAAAAGTTTGTAAAATTGAATGTCCAATAGCCATGCCAAGATGGAAAATTGAGAATAATGGTGGGCTCCAGAAGGACTGGATAGGCAGGGGCAGGAGAGAAAGAAAGCAGGGAAGTGTCATTAGGTAAAACAGACGGGGTGGGATAGGCTGGCTTTCATTGGAGCTGGTAACATTTTACATCTATATGTTCAGTGAGGAATTCTGTAACTTTGGTTCTTAAAGCCAAAACAATTCTCCAGCCATTTCTGTTCTCTTTCATGAATGAGGATGGAGGAAGATACTCAAGACAGGAAGACAAGCTAGGAGACTTTCACTTTATTCGAGGACTAAAGTGTTGAAGACCAGAATAAGAATAGCTGATGAGACAGTAGAAAGAAATGAAATGAAAATTCCATTTTAAAGGGATAAATAGTAGTAAATAATGATAAAAGAAAAGAGCACTTACAGAAGAATCACATGACAGATTTTCCTCTGATTTTACTCTCTTGTTAACACCTATATTCATCTCCTGTCATTGATCTTCTCATATTTAATCTGCCAGTGAAGGCAAAAGAATGCTCCTTTGGTGAGAGTAGTGAGGAAAAATAAAGACATGGAGGTGCCAAAGCTAAGGCACAATAGAATCACCTTAATACCATCAGCTTGGTTTGAATTGAAAATACAATTCTAGCCCAGTACATAATCTCAGAAACACAATTTAAGCTCTACTGAATGCTGTAAAAATGCAGAATAATCATTTATTGTACTGCTATGTGTTGGTATGCTTAAAAATGGCTTAGAGCACTGAAAGAAATGAACTCAGGAAATGGCAGGACAGTCCCTATGTACTAATGCTGCCAAAGCAATTTCCATAGTATCACTTCCCAATAATACTGTAGTTCATTAGACAGACCAAATCAATGGTGAGTCTCCGGCTGAGTCTCTTTTCAACAGAATACGCCTCAGGCTCTTTGTCCCCTACCAAACTCAGTAGTGGATATTTCAGGTTATACAAAGATATTTTTATATAAGCCTGAGTAAAACATAATTAGACAAGAAAAATAATGATATATAATCTTATGGTAGATTATTATTATTCCCAAATAATCACTGCCATTCTTCCTGTGTGAGGAATATGCCTCCCTGCCCCAATCACATAGGACTTGACCATGTGATTTGTTTTGATTAATGGAACGTGAGCAGAAGTGACATATGCCACTTCTGACAAGAAGCTTTAAGACTCATTATACAGTTGCATCCTTGCTATTTTTCTCTACCTAAAGACTTTCACAGCCAGCATAGGGGCTGTTTCTTCAGCCTGGATATCAGAATAATGATCCATAATGAACATATTACATAGGTGAGATGTATACTTTTGTGGTTATAAGGCATTACAACTCTGGATAAACCGTGCTAACAAAAATGATCATGAATTATAAAAGTAATTTTACATTATTCTTAGATATGGAAAGGCAGCATAGTAAAGTGGAAAGACCACGGGCTTAACAGTTAAACAGGGCTATATTTTAATCCTGCTTTAGCTCCTTAAGCCTAGTTGACTTTGGTCATTAATTAACCTCTCTGAACTGTAGATTCCTTTCCAATCCCAAAGTTAATAATAATTCTTTCTTTCAGAAGGGTTGAAGACAATGAGGTGTCTCATGTAGTGTACTTAGTACAGATAAAGCCTTCAATAAGTGCTCGTTAAATCAAAAGATACATGAGACATTCTCTGTTTTTATTATTTATGGAAAAAGTGATTACATTTTCTGCAGTAAAATTTGGGACATACATTTAAAAATAAATAGAATAGAATAGAATATCCTAACTCAGATCTACATTAAGAATGTACGATCCTTTAATTTATGACATAAGTCCAAAGATAGGATTTGAGGCAGAGAGTGTAAGTCATCAATGCTTCATTAGAAAAACTTACAACAAAGTTGGGTAACCGCTAACTGCATGGGAAACATCAGTGAAAAATATCTATCATTATATATAATATACAAATATCAAACATTAATTACTACCATGTATTCGGAGCTTTTACATGTTCCATATCATGCTTAGTGATATTTATTCTTACATTTTTTCCTTACCCCTTCATTTTAGAATTAAGGGCACTGGTGCTCAGAGAGAGAAATGGACAGAGAACATTCCCTGTCCTGGTAGGAGGAGGCAAGTATGAATGAGGCTTAATTATTCTGTGCCATAGATCATATGACCTTCATAGAATAAAAATGTAGGGGCTCTCTACCTTTTAAAGAGTGTAGCTCTCCGCCTAAATGAAATTTTGACAGCAGGTGTCATCTACGTTTTTTTTTTTTTTTTTTTTTTTTTTGGCAACTGGAGGAACTTAAAAGAACAGGCAGAAGCCATTCTAAAAGGAAAGTGTGTTGGAGGTGAAGTGAGAAAGAGTGAAAAATGGTTTTCAGTTAATTTATCTAAGTTTATCTTCCAGCTGAGGAGTGAACTCTTGTCACCTTGTGAAATTAGGCAAAACAAAAGCCTTCCCACACAAGTCCCAAGTGACTCCAGTATGCAAAGTACTCTCCTTCACCCTTCATACTTGTAGCATTAAACTGGGTCAGAAGGAAGAAGCTTGTATCCAAGATTTAAATGCAGTATGCTCTGACTGAAGCCTGCATAATTGTAAAATGAGAGGAACTTGGTAATAAGCAAGCATATTAATTAGTACATATGTAGATTCCTAGAGAAAACCAACCAAATTTAATCTTAGAATATCTTTACTTTTCAATGTATAAGATAATGTTTAGCCTGGCCTCACTTGGAAAATTACCTCTCTTAATGAAATACAAGAATACTTGCAAGAAATAACAGTACAGTTGTGTATAAAACTTATACCACTAAGCAAAGGAATCATCTCTCTCTCTCTCCCCCCACCACCCCCAGCTCTGTCTCTATTTCTTTTTCCCCCAATATTGAAAAAAGAAGCACTTCATAATACAATACATTTTAAAGAACCAAAAAGGGGCAACAGATCTCCTAAAAAAAACTGTTCCCTCTTTGAGAACATGCATTTCTAGGAGGTGTACAGATATAGAATTCTGAATATCAAAGTAACACAGATGTCCATATTTGCTTTCAACTCTATAGTGGCTGACAGAACAAAGAAGAAGAAAGGCAATTTAGACAAAGACAGTTTAGGTCATTTAAAAAGGGCAAGTGAGAGATTAGACACGTTTGGGGAATGGGTGTATTTCTATTTTATGTCGTTTCTATGTCATCTCTTACGAATAGCTGCTACTTATCTACTCACCTCCTCCTCCAATGTGAATGGTGAAAAACAAAAATGTGTTACCTATGTTATATCATTAGATTTTCTCAAAAATAAACTGAGATAACTACCCTATCTACTTTAAATCTTTGTGAACTGGGTAAAAGAGAGTATAACAATTCCAAATCTCATTCAAGATCACACAGCAAGTAAGTAAAATAAAATGAAGTCACGAATCTAAACTGACTTCAAAACTTATGTTCTCTTCACTTTATAGGAAAAAATTAAAGGAATAAAAAGAACGCAAAAGATAACTTTCTCCCTACCCCTGAATTAGGTTTCTGAGGGTTTACTGTTCTACTAATTCAGCACTGCCTAATAAACATCTACACTCTGCATTTCTGGCTGCCTTTACCACCTCATTTAATAATCCACGCCCCTTCAATGTCTAAATGGAAGGCAAATGCTCATATTCAACTGTTTCCCCTCACAGAAAAAAAGTTTAACTATTTTAAAATAATGTTTAAACTATTTAGAAGTGCAGTTTCGTGGGATGAACTGCATTTAATAGCGCAGACACAGTGATGACCTGCTCTCAGAGGGCTTGCAACTCACTTCAGGAGACAGAACACAAGCTCATTAATTGAACAATTAGTTAACAGCCTCTTAAATGGCAGGTACTGTTCAAGTTCCTAAGAACTGCAGGCAAAAAAAAGGATTGTGGCTAAGCAGTATCTGCCATAGGCACAGGAAAAGCAACTTTAACACATGATATATATTTGCCAGCCCTATACTAACCCATACATGAAGAGGAATTCTGGATTCTTCTTTTCTTCCTTTCTTTTTTTTACTGCTTTAAGCTCACAGTTAGAAACTTCATTAAAAATAAGAATTCCAAAGACAACTCAGAGGGAGAAATCAAATGAAATATATTTGCACCAGAAACTTAAATCTTTGGTCAGCACTAATCTAATATCAAATACTAGCTGAAACATTCAGGTTTTGTAAGACTGATTTAGGTTCAGAAGCAACAAATCCTTTTGGTCTTTTGGGTTAAAGTACATTTTACAGGTAATTAAAAAAATGCTTTTGAAGTAGGACAAACAAAAGCCTGGTGCTTCTAGAAATCTTAGGAGTGGCCTTTCTTGACTTCCAAAAGGGTAGTAACTTAACTACAACATAAAACAGAGACAACTCCAGAGACAAAGCAAGGAAAAGTGCAGAGGAAGGTGTCCATGATTTTAGCAAAAGAAGGCAGGACAACAACCATTAAGCACTTTTTTTATTCAACCATAGGATAACTGTAATAATTCTTAGGCCTGAAAAGCAGCATAAATAAGTAATCATACATTGTGGGATCAGTGACATACACTCTGATTCTATTTATGAATCACTGTACTTGACTGCATTACTTATTTATGTTATTTACCTACCTAAGATTGAAAGCCAAATATTCTGCTGATAGAAATTTCTTAAGCTTACAAAACTGCTGAAGTTCAGCACTCCAGAAAGCAATTCCCCCCCCCGCCCCCACTTTGGATTATATCCATGGCATTTAACACAAGTGATTAAATTGCTAATAGCAATTTTGCTCAGCAACTTCCACCAGCTTTTACTGTCTATATCCCAAAGTCTTATCTGTGCCAGGGCATATCACCTAAAGATGAAGAACGAGAGTTGTATGTGAGTTTAAAGCATATATTTTGCTTATTTGGTATGTTGGACTATGATTTTTAACAAGCAAAGTCAAACTTTTCAAAACGAACTATAGAAAAATTTTATAAATTTGCTCTAATTGAATCCTCACTCCCAAAGAAGGTAATTGAAAGCCTTCTCTGTTTAGTGAAATCTAAAGTAAAAAAGAAATTATCATTGATTTTCCTCCATGCCATAGAGTGCCCTCTGCCCCCAACTCTTCACTTTCCCAACAACCTGAAACTACTGAGCTTACTGAGCTAATAAATTCACATCAGCAGGCAGAGGTAGCTGAAAGCCAATACCAGTTCAATGTCTCTCAGAGCTTCACTTCAGCAGGATGCTTATTTACTGCTCCTAGCACAAGAAAGGGAATAGAATGGAATGAAAACTGGTTTTTATCTCACCGCTAAAATGTGTCTCACCCCTACAATACATTTATCTCACCCCTGCAATACTTAGACAATGCTCTAAGTATTTTACACACATCCTATAGAATTGTGACTTAGACCACACTGGGTTTTCACATTGACATCATCAACTCCTTAGTATGTAATTTAGCTTCTCTGAGCCCCACTTTTATCACATTTAAAAAGGAACTATCAGCACCAAAACAACAGGGTAATGAAAAAAAAAAAGAGCAGGGAGTGGTGGCAGTTGTTGGGGGGTGGGCAATTATTCTTACCTTAGTGGGTTGTTATGAAACCAAACTAAGATAATGGAAAGTTGATTTAAATCCAGAAGCCACAAACACCTGTTACCTCATGCATTAAGGTCCATTTTAAAGGCAATAAAAACTATTGCTTTTTGCACAGAACAAACTTCAGATTTTTCCTGAAGTCAAGTGGCATTTCTGGACTTCCAAATAGCTGTGAAGTTCTCAATGGCAACTTGCATAGAGTTATGTACATACTTGTAAAATTGGATGTCAAGGGAATGGGGCAAATATTTGTTACAACGCCTACCATATGCTAATTTAGCAATTTACACTCCTTACAAAATAGAATAGGCACAAGTTAAAGGGCACTTCCTTCAGAAAATAATAAATACACTTCTCTGGATAGAAACTGTGTTAGATATTTCTAAAAATTACAATTTTAGGAAAACCCTTTAGAGAGGACAGTAGAAATAGTTTCTAATATTAATTAAATAACCATTTCAAATAGCGGTTTTTACTTTGAATGTGATAAGGAAAATAAATCATTTCCCTTAGTTATTTACAAACTAAAAGTTTAGATCTCAAATCTATTCTAAAAACTCAATAAAGGTAAGCAAAGAAAAAGATACCCATGATACCTCACTTCCCAATCTCCATCCCCTGGGAATGATCTTTTCCAGCTAAGGTAAACTTTTATTTTTGTTCCTACTTGTTCACAGACAACTTTAAAGGTAAACAGCTCATCTCTTTTCTATCCTCTTCCCTAATGTTAAAAATTCCTTGAAATTTTATTTGCCTATTGAACAACCTGTGCAAATCCCTCCAAATTGCTCCTTCTCAGCCTTCACAACACAACTGAACTTGTTAGGCAGGCAGAAAAGGACATATTGTGAAAAAATAAAAATGAATGGTGAAGTAATGGGGAAAGCACAACTCTAAAGAAAAACAGCAATGAAAGGAAGAGAAGCAGGGGATTAGGACTGAATATGGAGTCTTTTTTATCATGAGGTACAGGGCAAACATTTTGGAGGAATAAGTGATTACTGTAACTTCATAGGTGAGCTGCTGTAAGATACACTGTATGAGATTTGGAGTACTAGGAAAACGCAAATGCCAAGAATTTTAGTCTTTTCTCAGAAAAAAAATCAACAAAAGGATTAAATATCAAAGAATTTCTCCAGGGCAACATTTCCTAACCTATGTTTCATGGAATACTGGTGTCTTTCAGGGTGTTAATTAAAAAAAATAATTTTTGGGAAAAAGTCTGATATCAATTAAGTTTGGAAAATGCTAATACTTCCTAATAATAAGACTTCTCATTTACTTTAGTAAGCTAATGTGTGATGTGCACCTACCTCTAAGACAGTGATACAGCATGCAGAGTGTCCTAAAGTTATTAGAGTTTGGATTACTTTTTCATTTAAAAGCAAAAACAGAAACACTGAAGACAGCCTTGCTAACATTATTTAGGAAATTCTGTTTTATACTTACTCTGGGCTATTTGTGCTATATTTAGAGCCAGATTTCAAATCCAAAAGGGCAGCAATCCTTTTGTTTTGAAATTTTTTTTAATCTCAGGGCCTAATATATAGATAACATGCAATAAACATTTATAGGATTAGTATATAGAACTTTAGTTCTGGAGGTAGACAGACCTACATTTTAATCTTCCTGTGTTTGCTTTATGATGGATGCAAATTTGGGTAACTCATTTAGACTCTCTATGGCTATGATTTCTTATCTACAAAATGGAGTTAATAACATTTTCTTCATAGGGCTATACAAAAATTGGAGATCAATTTATATAATGCATATGAAAAGGTTAGCATAATAACCAGAACCCAGGAATTGTGCAATAAATTCTATCACCACTATTGTTGTTATGCAGTGATTTGTCTTAGTGCACACGATTTTCAGCACTAAATCTTGCCTATTGAACAACATATACAAATGCCCACAAATTCCTCCTTCTCAGCCTTCATCATACAGCCGACTGTATTGGCTATATACATTTTGATTAATATATTTTTACGAATGAAAACTTTTTCAAATGGAAGCCATCTATATATATCATAGTCATTTATTTATTTCAAAGGCTATTATATTAAATATATCAATGCTATTTAATCAATGAATATAGATGTAATAATAAGGAGATTATGTAAATCATGGTAAACAGTGATCTAAATTGATGTCTAGTTGCCTCTTATTTAAGCTGAAAAAATGTAGAATTTAGTAACAGAAACTCAAATAACCTTAAATTTCTTTAGGCCTGCAAATCATCTTTTTTACTAAAATAAAATGAAGAATTACAGTATGGCTGCACAGCCTGAGAAGAAAGAGAACAGGAGAGCAGGAACTCTGAACTCAAAATTCCACCTCTCAGTTTTTGCTTCACTGACTTACCCTGAGGCAGTTACTCAGTGTCTTTAAGCTCAGCTCTCTCATTATCTCTGTAAAATATGGATGATTTTTACAAGATTCCAGTAAGAGAATTCGTAATTAATTGTACAATAGGGTCTGAAAATACAAACTGATATAAAATATTTAATACTTAGCCAGAAATTTACAAGTAACTTAAATACTGTATTTTTGTTATAACACTGAATGGTTCATATTAGAAGGAATTGGTGGGGCAGGAGTGGGAAAAATAATATTTTTTGAGCGCCAATGTACCCGTCACTTGCTTCATTTAAATTCCACCACAATGATCTTACACAAGGAATAGTATCCAGTGTTCATTTTATAAACCAGAAAACTGGGTTCGGAAAAATTGATAAAGTTGTCCAAGGACACTCATACAATAAAACCAGGATTTAAAATGTCCCATGGACATCAAAGCCCTTGTCTTTTTATTGGACTACTCTAACATTCCTTATCATTATTTTCTATTCCTTCCTTTAACACTTTCTCTATGTAAGGGATTATCTTTAACAAGGGTTATTCAAAAATAAGGAAGACAGCTTTTGCCCTCAAGGATCTTATAGGCAAAGTATACAAAAACCTGCCTCACCTTTATACAGTGCTGATCGCAATATAAGAAATCTTTTATATCTTCTATTTCTAACAACCTATAATGTTATGCCATAACGTTGATTTTATTTTTGTTGTTAAGAATCAGTAATATTTTATTTACAGTGTACCATAAACAGGGCTCTCAAATGATTAATTTATACCCAGTGTCCACAAACCATATACTTCTTTTTTTATGATACTTTAAGTTTTAGGGTACATGTGCACAATGTGCAGGTTTGTTACAGATGTATACATGTGCCATGTTGGTGTGCTGCACCCATTAACTCATCATTTAACATTAGGTATATCTCCTCATGCTATCCCTCCTCCTTCCCCCCACCCCACAACAGGCCCCGGTCTGTGATGTTCCCCTTCCTATGTCCATGTATTCTCATTGTTCAATTCCCACCTACGAGTAAGAATATAAAACATATACTTCTTAGCAAGCCTATGACCATGAGTGTATTGGCTATATACGTTTCAATAAATACAGTTTTACAAATAAAAACTTTTTTCAAATGGAAGGCATAGGAAGAAATGGTCTAAAATGTGTACCTGTTGAAGTAGGTAGGTTCCCAGAATTTCACCTTGCTTCTCTTTGGTATAGTCTTGAAATTCTCAAATTTAAGTGAAGAATAACTGTAAATATTATGTAAAGACTATTGTTTAAATAAAGAAGATCACTGAATATTTGAGTTTGAAGACACTGATGAGAATGCAACGTGCTGGAAAGGACGGCAAGGTGGATAACCGAAAATCAAAATAAGAATACCTGGCAACCCCTGCCCATTCTCGTAGATGGCTCCTAGTACGAAGTAGCTCCCTATTAGTAAAAACTGCCCTAAATCTCAACCTGCTTATTTTAGCTCATTTGTAATCAGAGTCAGACACACAAAAAGAGGCAAAGAAATTCAACCATTTTGTGATTTTATGATTTTATGAATCATCAGGGAAATGTGCTGAGTAAAGAAGGAAGGTAGAACACTATCCCATTGCTATAGGAATTTTCACCCAAATAAAGCATAAGGGCATTCAAGGGAGCCCCAATATTACATAGAGAGTAATATCAGTGCCTTGATAAGTGGAATAATCATGTAATTCTGAAAACATTCATTCCGCAATCTCCAGTGACACACCACTCTTGCTGATGCATATGGATTAGGTTCTCAAAGTGTGGTTTGCCAGACCAGCATCAAGAGCAAATAACCTGGGAGCTTGTAAGAAATGCAAACTCCCAGCCCCCACACCATACCCACTGAATCAGAAACTCAGTCAGAGCTTGTGCCTTAACAAATGCTACAAGGGATGATAATGTATGTCAAAGCTTGATATCACTGATCTAAGAATATTTACACACATAAACAAAGAAAAGTGTACTTAGTGATTATGGTGAGTACTTTTTAAAATAGGGAAATAAAATAAAGTGATATTAACTAAGCTCCTATTACAAATCAGACATCTGATATTTAATTTCTATAACCTAATTACGTACATATTAGAATATTTATATACCTCAAATTACCATGACATGAACCTCCACTGAGTTTGCTCTCAATAACAAGCCTCCCTCAAAGTCTTCTCCAGCTATTTACTAGGAATTCCAAGAGGAGGTCTTATGTCTGCCTCGGAAAATGTTTCTTCACCAACGATTCATACTGGGCTTAAGCTAGTGGATCCTGTCTTCATGTGTGCTTTATCCTAAGCACAAGACAGATTGAATGACTGAAAAAAAAAAGGAGGATGCCATGTTGCATCTATCAAATAGACAAAAATCATTGAATTATTGGTGAGGATGAAGGGAAACATATACATTGCTGTTGACATTGTCAACTGCTACAACCACTTGACAAACAAAATTGGCAATATGCTTGAAGTTGAAGGTGCACATACCTAGTGTTTCATTTTTATTCATAATCCCTAGAAACTCTGGCACAACTGCACAAGCAAATGTATATAAGAATGTTCACTGCAGAATTGTTTATAATAGTAAAAAATCAAGGCTGGTTCAACATATGCAAATCAACAAACATAATCCATCACATAAACAGAACCAAAGACAAAAACCACATGATTATCTCAAAAGATGCAGAAAAGGCTTTCAACAAACTTCAACAGCCCTTCATGCTAAAAACTCTCAATAAATTAGGTACTGATGGGACATATCTCAAAATAATAAGAGCTACGTATGACAAACCCACAGCCAATATCATACTGAATGGGCAAAAACTGGAAGCATTCCCTTTGAAAACTGGCACAAGACAGGGATGCCCTCCCTCACCACTGCTATTCAATGTAATGTTGGATGTTCTGGCCAGGGCAATAAGGCAAGAGAAAGAAATACAGGGTATTCAATTAGAAAAAGAGGAAGTCAAATTGTCCCTGTTTGCAGATGACATGATTGTACATTTAGAAAACCCCATCGTCTCAGCCCAAAATCTCCTTAAGCTGATAAAAAACTTCAGCAAAGTCTCAGGATACAAAATCAATGTGCAAAAATCATAAGCATTCCTATACAACAATAAAAGACAAACAGAGCTGAATCATGAGTGAATTCCCATTCACAATTGCTACAAAGATAATAAAATACCTAAGAATCCAACTTACAAGGGATGCGAAGGACCTCTTCAAGGAGAACTACAAACCACTGCTCAATGAAATAAAAGAGGACACAAACAAATGGAAGAACATTCCAGGCTCATGGGTAGAAAGAATCAATATCATGAAAATGGCCATACTGCCCAAGGTAATTTATAGATTCAATGCCATCCCCATCAAGCTACCAATGACTTTCTTCACAGAATCAGAAAAAACTACTTTGAAGTTCATATGGAACCAAAAAAGAGCCCGCATTGCCAAGACAATCCTAAGCAAAAAGAACAAAGCTGGAGATATCATGCAACCTGACTTCAAACTATATTACAAGGCTACAGTAACCAAAAAAATAGCATGGTACTAGTACCAAAACAGAGATCTAGACCAATAGAACAGAACAGAGGCCTCAGAAATAACACCACACATCTACAACCATCTCATCTTTGACAAACCTGACAAAAACACGAAGGGGGGAAAGGATTCCCTATTTAATAAATGATGCTGGGAAAACTGGCTACCCATATGTAGAAAGCTGAAACTGGATCCCTCCCTTACACCTTATACAAAAATTAATTCAAGATAGATTAAATACTTAAATGTTAGGCCTATAACCATAAAAACCCTAGAAGAAAACCTAGGCAATACCATTCAGGACATAGGCATGGGCAAGGACTTCATGTCTAAAACACCAAAAGCAATGGCAACAAAAGCCAAAATTGACAAATGAGATCCAATTAAACTAGACGGCTTCTGTACATCAAAAGAAACTACCATCGAGTGAACAGGCAATCTACAGAACGGGAGAAAATTTTTGCAATCTACCCATCTGACAAAGGGCTAATATCCAGAATCCACAAAGAACTTAAACAAATTTACAAGACAAAATCAAACAACCTCATCAAAAAGGGGGGAAAGGATATGAACAGATGCTTCTCAAAAGAAGACATTTACGCAGCCAACAGACACATGAAAAAATGCTCATCATCACTGGCCATCAGAGAAATGCAAATCAAAACCACAATCAGATACCATTTCACACCAGTTAGAATGGCAATCATTAAAAAGTCAGGAAACAACAGGTGCTGGAGAGGATGTGGAGATATAGGAATGCTTTTACACTGTTGATGGGAGTGTAAACTAGTTCCACCATTGTGGAAGACCGTGTGGCTATTCCTCAAGGATCTAGAACTAGAAATACCGTTTGATTCAATGATCCCATTACTAGAAATATACCTAAAGGATTATAAATCATGCTACTATAAAGACACATGCACACATATGTTTATTGTGGCACTATTCACAATAGCAAAGACTTGGAAACAACCCAAATGTCCATCAATGATAGACTGGATTAAGAAAATGTGGCACATATACACCATGGAATACTATGCAGCCATTAAAAAGGATGAGTTTATGTCCTTTGTAGGGACATGGATGAAGCTGGAAACCATCATTCTGAGCAAACTATCACAAGGACAGAAAAGCAAACACTACATGTTCTCACTCATAGCTGGGAATTGAACAATGAGAACACTTGGACACAGGTTGGGGACATCACACACCAGGGCCTGTCCTAGGGTAGAGGGCAGGGGGAGGGATAGCATTAGCAGAATACCTAATGTAAATGATGAGTTAATGGGTGCAGCACACCAACATGGCACATGTATAAATATGTAATAAACCTGCATGTTGTGCACACGTACCTTTGAATTTAAAGTATAATAGTAAAAAAAAAAATAGTAAAAAAAAAAATGGAAACAATAAGTAGGGGGGATAAACTCTTCATTTATTGCCACACTATGCAACAATAAAATGAGTGCAGTAAAAATGATCACATAAGAATGAACATCACATGACACCATTTATGTAAAGCTTTAAAATCCGTAAAATAGCACCGTATATGTTCAGTTATATAAGAAAAATTAAAACCTGGATGAGTATGATACATAGCTGTACCAAGAGCAGGATTACTTTTATATAAGAAAGGAGAAGGGGATGAGGCGATCCCAGTTTCGCTGTGCCTATTTTGTTTCCCAGAAGTTGGGTTGCGAAAGAAATAAAAAATAATAACATCTGTTAGCTCTGTGTTTGAAGTATATGCATGAGAATTTTGTTGTTTTCCATGTTTCTATATATGCTTGCAATATTGGATAATTTAAAAATTTTTAATTGAAAAATCAAATGCTAATTTAGACATAACAATTATTTGAAAAATTAAACATTACTCTGATAACATCAGTATAAGTTTCTAAGTTTTTCATCTGTTTTGTTTACCTATTTTTAGGTATTCCTTGTAGCTAGAATAGTACCTGGTAGATGGTAGGCATCCATAAATATTTATTCTATGAACAAATGAATTTCATTTTTGAACAGATTAAAATTTTCTGAAAAACACACCACAAAACAGTTCCATTTTTCCACATTCCTTTATGGTCTTTTCCAATGTGCACATTATGTTACAGTATAATCAAAGTGCATATATCATTTTTATTATTTTTCACTTAACATTGTAGCATAAATACAATTCCCTGAGGTTTCTAAATTTTTATTATTACACATAATGTTGCAATAAACACTGCTATATGGACAGCTTTGTGCTTGTATCTTTCTTCTTATGATATATTATTTCCTAATGATAAACTCCCAAAATTGAGATTCCTAGATCGATGGGCTTTGAATATCTTTATGGCTATTTTTACTTACTATATTCTGAAATGGTTATATGTATTTATACTGCCACCAATATCATATGAGTATAACACATCATCCCTTCCTTTACCTATCAATCTTGCTAGATTCCCAGTCTTGGAATCATGAGATCGAGAGGGACTATAGAGATGAGGAAATCTAACCTTCCAATAATAAAGACACTAACCAGGTTTCTACTATAAACCAGACATTATTCAAAATACTTTACTTGAATTATTTCTGCTTCTCATAACAATCTTGCTTGGTAGGCATTCTTATCACCACTTTACAGATGTTAAAACTGAGATTCTTGGAGGTTAAGTAATTTATCCAGGGCCACCAATTAATGCATGATGTGCAGGATTCAATGTCCCCCGTATGTCCATTATTTAACTTATCTCCTAAATGAATAAAGTTTGAGGCATGATTCCAAAACACATTGACTACTGAGCAGGGTGATGTCAAAGAAATAAGTTCTAGAAGTTCCTAACTACCACAAGCAGGGAAGAAAAAATCAATAGTTCATCCTTTGCTCTCAAATGCACTTTACTTCATAGGGCCATACACAAATGCCCCATCCAGAGCACTTCAATAGTTAGAGAAATTTGCTGCAGTTTTACCTACCTACCAGCTCAAGTGCCATTTCCACAGAAAGGTTGTGAGTAGTAATAGGAGGATCTAAATAAATGGTTCCCGAGATTTTGCAATGGAAGAGCAATATCTAGTATACCAGAAGTTCTAGGATCATTAAAGGGGAGGGTATAATGAATATCTGGACAGACATTTGTGTGTGTGTGCATGCAGATGTGGATGCACACATGTATGTGTGTATATAGACTCTTTCTTGGTATATTTTACCACCACCATTTCTATCCGAAACCCCAACACACACACAGTAAAAACTGGCCGAACTATGTAAGTGGCAAGGGCTCTGGAAAACATAGATATATTCCTACCAGTTATCTTGACTTCATAGTAAGAACAAAGAATATTGTTCAATGGGTATAAAATTTAAGTTATGAAATGTGAATATATTCTAGATATCTGCTGTACAACATAGTGCCTATAGTTAACCATACAGTATTGTGCACTGAAAAATGTGTAAAGAAGATACATCTTTAAAAAGGGGATAGCAGTGCAAAACTTTTGGAAGTAATGGATATATTGATTAGCTTGATTATGGTGATGGTTTCATGGGTGTATGCATAGATTCAAACCCTTAAATTGTATACATCAAATACATGTAATTGTTTGTATATCAATTACAACTTAATAGTACTGTTAAAAAAAAACAAAACAGAGCAAGGGATTTGGTACTGGATCCGTCTTAAATTCTTATTCCACCACTTACTCACTATATGACTGTTGATAGTTACTTGAGTCAGCTTCTTCATCTATGTGTATAATAATATGAATATTACTGGAATATGATAAACATATTCCTCAGCATGTACTAAGCACGTTAAGTACATTTTAGTCACCTCCATCATCATCATCATTATTCCTTTGTATAATAGGGAGAGATATAAAAAGTGCCCTTGGGGAGTTGGTTCCAGGAACCCTCCCAGACACCAACATTCACAGATGCTCAAGTCCTTTATATAAAATGGTATAGTATTTGCATATAACCTATACACATCCTCTCATATACTTTAAATCATCTCTAAGTTACTCATAATACCTAATACAATGGTAATGCTATGCAAATAGTTGTTATACTGCATTGTTTAGGGAATGATGACAAGAAAAAAAAGTCTATACATGTTCAATACAGACACAACCATCCTTTTTCCCCAAATATTTGTGATTCACAGCAGGTTGCATGGATGTGGAACCAAAGAATATAGAAAGCTGACTGTGTGTGTATATACTTATTTCTTTATGCATCTCTATAATATTTGTATGTGTGTATATATATATTCCCATTATATGTCCTATTTATATACATATATACCCATTATATGTAATAGATACATATATAAAGGAGATATATATATTATGCTCCCATACATATTTTTATGTATATGTACGTGTGTGTGTACATATATATATATGTTTGTGTGTGTGTGTATATATATATGTATCTCCCCATTATACAAATGAATATGATGATGATGATGGCGGTAGCGCCTAAAATGTATTTAATGTGCTTTGTACATACTAGGGAATATATACACACAAACACACACACTTTTTTTTGCAGAGATCTTGATACATAAAGATTACATGTGTAAAGTGGCTAGCACAATGCCTAGCACAGAATACATACAAAATGGGTATATCTGTTATGATTAATATTGGTAATCTCAGGTAGATGAGAGGACGGTCCCCTCCCCACATTCCACAATTTCTCTTCATCCCTCCAGGGACTACCCATCTTCAGGTACCTGTATTCTCTCTGGATCATTTCTATCTCTACCTCTTCCTCACTTTTCTCAAATGGCTTCCTTGTTTATCCCCATCCTTCTCACCTCTCTGCTACCTCACACTTTTTTTCTTTCTTGCTCTATTTTTATTTCTCCTTTCAGACTCTAGTTAACTTTTTCCCATACCAGTTGTCTTATGTCTAGGTCTCTAGACAGTATAAATTAAATTTGGAAGTAGAAGGAACCAAGTAAATTAAGCAGTGTGTATGCTCATTTTAAGTTAAGTCTCTTGCATGTTGCGTGTTGACATAAAATTGTGCATTTAAAAGATACATATAACAGGTTAAATTATTTGTTGTTTTGCATTGCATATGTTTAAAAGACTGTTTTGGTTATATCATTTAATGTATTACTTATGTGAACATCTTCCCTGTTACTTCAAGTGCAAAATGAATGGATTGATATGCAAATGATAAGCAAATCCAGTGTATATGCATATTAACATTGTTTTGAAGAACACTTGCATTTTAAGATAGAACTTCCACAGAAGCAAATACAAATTTTATCATTCCAATCACAGACTTAATCAAACAGCAATGACTATTACATTGCTTTTCAAAAATATGCCTAAGGGTTAACCACTAGAATATGCTCAGTTAACCTACAACTGTGTGACAGAATATCTCAGGAGACAAGGGTTGGTTTAGTGAAAAGAACAGGAAACTTGTGATTCAGATATCTAAATTTGAAACTTGGTTATCCAATTTATTTCCCATGTGAATCTAACATTTCTGATCAAGTGTCCTTTTCAGTATAATGAGAATAATTATAGTTACTTCCTAGGATTATGAATAAATGAATGAATGGTACATATTATGGGCCAGGTACAATTTTAGGTGTTGGGGTACAACGATACACAAAACAAACAAAATTCTCTGCTCTCCTGGCACTTAGATTCTGACAGAGGACAAAGACAATAAACAAATAATGATATAATGAATATATGGAAATAATATATATCAACGAACAACTTTTCAGGATTAAATGAGATCATCACTAGTAACATCCAGTGAACATCTCTATGTCTTTATCTTATAGATCATTGATGAAATCTAAAGGACATCTGTTTGTCTTTGTCTTATAGATCTATTGGCAGAATTTTAATCAGATAACCCATCCTTCCCTATTGAAACACTTCCTTCATTTGAATTCTGTGATCGTCATTCTTTTTTTTTTTTTTTTTTTTTTTGACACAGGATCTCACTCTGTCACCCAGTCTGGAGTGCAGTGGCCAATCTCAGCTCACTGCAACCTTCACCTCTTGGGTTCAAGTGATATCCCTGCCTCAGCCTCTTGAGTAGCTGGGACTAGAGATGCACACTAACACACCCAGCTAATTTTTGTATTTTTAGTAGAGATGGGTTTTCACCATGTTGGCCAGGCTGGTCTCGAACTCCTGATCCACCCGCCTCAGCCTCCCAAAGTGCTGGGATTACAGGCATGAGCTACTGCACCAGGCCTGATATTTACTCTTTTGATTATCATTGTACCTCAAGGTCTTCTCAGTCTTCTTTGCTGTCTTTTTTTCCTCCTCCTGACCTTTAAAAGTTGGAGTTTTCTAGGTTCAGTCCTAGGCTGTCTTATCTGTACTCCTTTCAAGGTGATCTCATCTAGAATCTTATCCTCTTAAATATCATACATATTCTTATGAGGATGAAATATATCTCTCTATCCCTGACCTCCTTTTCTGTCCTGCAGATTTGTATATATATCTACTTTTTGACTTGATATCTTCACTTATGTGTCTAACATGTCTCTTAAACTTAACAAGTCCAAAACAGAACTATAGGTTACCAATGCCTCAAACCTCTTTTCTACCTCATGTAGAGGTAAATGGAACCATCTTTAATTCTGTTACATATGCCTATAAACTAAGAATCACTCCTAGTCTTCCCTATTACTCATCCTTCACAATCAATACATCAACAGGTCCTTCCAAATCTATCTCCAAGTATATCTTGAATGGTTTACTGCTCTCTATCTCCATTGCCTCTGCTCTGTAATAAACTACAACTACTATCACCTGTGATACATCAAAAATGTCACCCACCAGTCCATTCTCTCCCTAGTAATCACAGTAATGTTTAGGAAACTGAAGTCATAACATGTGTGGTAGCTAGTTTCCAAATATTGCCCCCAATCAATCCTGTTTCTTCATATTAGAACCCTATGTAGTCCCTTCCCACAAGGAACTTTGACTGGTCTGTGGCTTATTTTAACTAATGTAATGTATCAGAAGTTACTTTAGGCCAGTTTTGAGCCTAAGCCTTAAGAAAGCTTGTCAACTTCTGATTTGGAGAGTCATGAGTGTCCATGTAAGAATTATGCCACTATTTAAAAATATCCATGTATAAATATCATATGCATATCTATATATGTGAGATTTTTTTATATGTGAGAAGGCAAGCCCTGAGACTACATATAGAGAAAAAGAGACTCAGCCATCTCAGCATCACAGTCAGGCTTCCATATGAGTGCAGTCCCAGCTGCTATTTGAATACTATTAATTTAGAAACCCTCAGAAGAATTTCTTGGCTGAGCCTACTTAACTCACAGAAACATGAGAGAGAATAATAAATAGTTGTTATAAGTCATTATATCCACATAGCAATGAATAACCAAAACAGAAATTGATATTTGAAAGAGAGCTCTACCGAAACAAAAATATAAAATATATAGCATTGGCTTTGGAACCGGATAGCATGCAAAAGCCAAGAAGGGCCTACAGGAGATGGTTAATGAGGTCTGGAAGAAAAGTGGGGGAGCACTGTTATCAGAGGCTAGAGAAAAGGTTGTTTGCGTGACAGTGTAAAGTTTGACATTATCTCTTGCATTAACATGAAAAATAGAAAATATAGCCAATGAACTTGTCTATTTAGTTAAGAAGATTTCCAGGAAGAATACTGAAATTGTCCAGTTTGTTTTGGAGTTTGGGGGTTTTATGGGTTTTTTAGCGATGTACAATAAATACTAATAGCTATGAGCTAATGAAGGAACTGTCCAGTTTTCAAGCGCAATCTAGAAAAATATGACCAATCTAGGACTTGCTACGTTGGAGAAGAAAACCATTTCTCCTTCATAGCTTTGCCAGCCAGCAGAAGATTCTCAAAGTAAGAAATGGCTTTAGCTCAAGAAACAAATACAAGGTGCTGCCAATAAAGCATGGCCTAAGGATAAATATTTGATTAAGTCTCAGAAAAATTTGATGCCATGCCTGATACACTCTTTTGACTGGGAAAAATAGCTTCTAAGATTTTCAATGATATTGCCCCACAGACCTCAGATTCTAAGCCCAAGGTAGAAGGGGGCTTATTTCAAAAATTTATGGGTGTGCCTTCTGTCTCATAAAGTACATTAAGATCTTAATATACACAAAGCTAACAAAGTTTTCAAAAGAATTATATAAGCTTAGACTGGGAGGGACAGAGGCCATCAAAGAAAAGGGACATTTGGGTCTCCAACTCCCTAGAGACAGAAAGAGAATGAGGAAGCTACTCAACTGTAAACATTGGTCATTTTTTATGGAAAAGTAAAAATGAGTCAGAGGATGGAGCCAGAAGCCCAGAGAATAGCGAAAAGAACTGAAGAGAACTATTCCCAGAGAGCACAACTATTCTCTAATCAACATGCATTCCTTGCCCCCAGAACAGTGAGTTGGTAACATGTGCCAACCTAGATTTCAGAATTATTAAAAGCCAGTGATGGCCTGGTGTGGTGGCTCACACTTGTAATCCCAGCACTTTGGGAGGCTGAGGTGGGTGCATCACTCAAGGCCAGGGATTCAAGACTAGCCTGGACAACATAGTGAAACCCCATCTCTACTAAAAATACAAAAATTAGCCAGGCATGGTGGTGCGTGCCTGTAATCCCAGCTACTCGGGAGGCTGAGGCAGGAGAATCACTTGAACCCAAGAGGCGGAGGTTGCAGTGAGCCGAGATTGCACCACTGCACTCCAGCATGTTCGACAGAGTGAGACTCCATCTCAGAAAAACAAAAAATAAAATAAAAGCCAGAGAATGCTATGTTTACTCCCCAACTCCAGCTTTTTACATAGAAGTGTCTATTATGGTACTCCTATCCCTGTCTCACCATTTTACGATGGGTATGTGGGAGAAAGATAACTTGAGTCCCTGGTTCACAGTTGTTTAGATCCATCTGTACCAATACATAATTCAGCTGATAAGATCTTGGACTTTAAATCTATGCCTGCTGCTTTAATGGATGAGACTTAAGGCTTTGGGGTAGAAGGAAGGAAAGGATATTTTGCATGTGGAAGGGACATGGGTCACTTGGGGCCAGAAGTCCAACTGTGTTAGCTAGTCTTAATGATGGTACTTAATGAAGCCTAACTTCTGGTATCCATACCCTTATATGGTCCCTTTTTCCACACTGACTCAGGACTGGTCTGGGACTTATTTTAACCAATATATACAACAGAGGTAATACAGTGCCAGCTCTAAGCCCATGCCTTAAGAAGGCCTGACAACTTCTAATTTTGTGTTTTAGGGAGGCCTGAAGTCACCATTTAAGATGCCTAGTTACTTAGCTGGAGAGCCTACCTGGCAAGGTCACATGGAGAAACAAGTAGAAAGATGAGGTTATGAGAGGAACCTCATAGAGATGGAGAGAGGCCAAATTGTCCAGCTTCTGAACCAACACTCAAACAGCATAAGAGACTCAAAATTAGACTAAAGAACTACATAGCTGAAACAAGTCAACTCATAGAACACTGAGAGATAATAAAATGGTGGTTGTTTTAAGCAATTATATTTTAGAGTAGTTTGCTATACAACAATAAAACGTGAAACAGCATATCAAGCATGTCACCCATTCACCTAACATCAATGACTTCTCATTAACACATAGAATACCATCCAAAATCTAAAATCCTTCCCATTACATTTAAGTTCCTACATAATACTTGTCCTTTCCTACATATACAACCTCATCTTTTGCCATATTCCTCTCCATGCTATAATCTTGCCATATTATCGCCTTTTTTTTCCCTAGACCCTAACAAGGTGTTGTTGTGCCATAGTCTTTGCACTTGTGGTTGCTTCATTCTTGAATTATTTCCCCTCATCTCTTAGCACAATTGGTTCCTTCTTACTCTCTAGATCTTAGTTCAAATGTCACTTCCTCAGACAGGTCTTTCTTGACTATGTTTTCTTTAGTTATGATATGTCACATTTTCTAAGGCATTTCTTTTCTAGCACTTACAATGACATTGTTGCAAGTATTTGTGTACTTTGGTGCTCTTTCCATCCTAGAAAGCTTAAACGTCAAAAGACCTATGACATTATTTATCTTTTTCACTGCTGTGTGTCCCCACTCTTACACCTAGACAGGTTTTGGCATGTAGTTGGCAGTAACATATTGCTATTGAGAGAATGATTGAATTAAAGTGAAGAAATGGGTATTATTTATAAAATATTTATTATGATACCTAACTGCCACCAGAAAACACTTTTCTTTTACAAAATATTCCATTTCTAATTATTTATTCAATTTTGCCTTACCTTGACTGATTAAAAATTCTTTGATGGTAAAAAACATGTACTTCTGACTAATTGATGCCCCTTGGTCTTGGGCAACTAGGATGGTTGGTCATCATATCTGCCACACACTAATGCTGCTTGAAGTTATATGTTGCCCTGTTACTGAATTCTGACCAGTGGTATGAAAAAAGAAATCATGTACCTCTTTTCCAGACCTAGCCCTTAAAAATTTGCTATGCAGCATCTTATTATTTCCCCAAATGGCAGTTGAACAGAGAGAAGTCTGAAGACTTAGAGGACGAAGAGTCTGAATTGCTAAATGACTAGCTGTAGCGGACCTTACCACCCACTTCCACTTTAGCAAACAATACAGGACTGTAATCTGAGCAACAAATAAACTTTTATGGGATACTCACAGCTAACATCATACCTAATGCTGAAAGAATGGATGCGTTTCCACTAGGGTGAGGAATAAGACAAGGGTGTTCGCTCTTACCACTTCTATCCAACAATGTACTGGAATATCTAGCCAGGGCAATTAGTCAAGAAAATAAAATAAAAAGCATCTGGATTGAAAAGGATGAAGTAAACTTAACTCTATTTGCAGATGACATAATTTATACAGAGTATCTTAAAGAATCCACAAAAAGCTAATAGAATAAACAGATTCAGCAAGGTTGCAGGATACAAAATGAATATACAAAAATCAGTTATATTTTTATACACTAACAATGAATAATCCAAAAATGAAATTAAGAAAACAATTTTATTTTTAATTACATAGAAAGAATAAAATATTCAGGAATAAATTTAGCAAAATAAGTGAAAGACTTGTACACCAAAATTACAAAGTATCATTGAAAAAATTAAAGTTCTGACCAACTAAAAACACAGTTCATGTTTATGGGCTGCAAGGCTTAATACTGTTAAGATAACAGTGCTCTTCAAACTAATCTACAAATTTCATGCAATCTTTTTCAAAATCTCAGTTGCTTTTATTCCCCCAGAAATTGATAAGCTGACTCAAATTAATAGTGAATAAGTGAATGAATGTTCAAAAACAGAACATATCATGTAACCAGCAACCAGAACATTACTTGCATCCCAGAATACCTCCATATGCTGTCATCCAGTCACTTCTTTCCAAGAGTAGCTATTATACAGAAATGTGACAGGATGGATTAATTTTAGCTGTTTTTGTACTTGACAGAATAGAATCATGTTGTGTGTACTCTTTAATGTCTGTCTTTCTTCACATGATATTATATTTGAGAGTTTCATGCATATTGTTGCACATATTTTCTGGCAGTTTATTTTTATTGCTATATAGTATTCCACTATATGAGTATATGACCTGTAATACAGTGAGCCTGGCTCTGGTCCCTTGACATATGGTTCTCTCAGTTCCTACTAACTCACTGGAATTGAATTCCTGCCCAAATTGGAGCCCAGGAGTTTTGTGGCTTCAGCCCCCACTGTTAGCTGTATGTTTCTATTCCATTTCTGCCCTGAAGAAAGATGATTATCAGTCTTACACGAGCAATGCAATCCTATTATCTTTGTACCACCTATGACCATGGGTTTAGAGCAGTAAGATGTAAACTCACAAAAACAACTTTTTGGGGAGTTGATGAAGGGTGTAGTCTTTCTGATTTTATCATAAAGAAAGTCTCATTTGGTGTGAGTAAATCTCAACTATACAAACACACATATATATTTTTTAAACACAGAGATAATAGGTTTCTTAGAGTCATTAACAGAGAAGTTTCTAGCTATAATTTAATAATGTCGTTTTCAAAGTATTTTTATTTAAATTATATTCTATATACGTTAAATGATATAGATTTTTATTATGATAGTTATATACAATTTTGTATTTAAGTAAACATGAAGTAAAATTGGGTCACAATAAAAATATTAATTAAATAATATTTCAGATGGTAAATGAACATGTCAAAAATCATTAAGGTGGTAAGTAAATGATTTAAGCTTGGGATACTTTTAATGAACCGATCTGACAGCTCAGCTTTCATTTATTTATTTAGAATACAAATTCCAGGTCTATATTTACCTTTTGGATCAATGGGTGAGCCTACCTCCAGGAAATCTGCAGCTACAGCTGCTTCTTTTTATACATCATCCCTTGCCCTAATCTTCTCCATAGCAATCAGAGCTAATGAGCTGCAACTGATTACCTAGGGTCATTGTGTTAATAGTTCCATGGAGTAAAAACATTTTCAAAAAGATCCTTGGATCTAAGACATGATAAGACAATCCAAGGAAAGTGCACCAAATGATATAATTTCAGGCACAACATCAAGCAAACATGATGCAAGTCTGAACCTTACTTATGGTTTAATCCATGAAGGACAAATAGGTGTAAACTCACATGCTAACACCATCCTATTGATACTTGCCTCTGTAGTGTTGTGTTCAGAAGGATTCTGAAGGAAAACCTGGAATATTAGGAAAGAATGTCATAGGCATGGGTGTGGGAAGTGCCAGAATTTGTGGCATGGGTTTGCCATCTTTGATTTAGAGAGTAATAAATAGTCCTGATCTTTGATGATCTCAGATACCAGAAAAAAAATTCTTCACTAGAATGCTGCAGCATAAGACAGTATATACTTAAGGTGACTACAAAATAAATGAAATATAACCTGATTCATTGTACCAAACAAATGTTTATTGGGAAAAATCAACTTCTATTCAAGAGTAAAATAAAATGAAAATACTAGAAGACAAATGGGTTAATAAGGATGGAATAAAAAAGGGATTTGGCAGATATCTGGTAGCTTTTAAGGAGAACAGTTTAATCTTTAAAACTAACAACACTAGAGAAAATGTCTTTCCAAAAAAAATAAAATAAAAAAGTTGCCATAGTAACTAGTGCTAGAACCTCCACACAGACCAAATTTAGCAAAGCTATACTTACCTTTTAATTGTATAAAATATTCAATTGAAAAAGGAAGAAAAACAAAATTGGATTTATTTTGTACCTACTATGTGCCAGGTGCTTCACACAGTTTCCTCAGTAATTATCATGAGAATCCAGTAAAGAAGGAAGTATTAACTTCAGTTTTATTGATGAAAAACTTGAGGTTCAGAGTGGTCATTTATTTGCTTTGAATTACACTAAAATTGGAGGAGCAAGGTTTCCTGAGTTTGTGTTTTTAAAGGACTCTGAATAACCCTATTTGCTTCTTTGATAGACTACATTATTTGTCTGGAGGCTACAGAAAGACACTATTGTCATTTTGAAAGGCAAACTGGACCCAGTGAACATCAGGGTCTTTTATGCTAAAGAGATAATATAACGTGAAAAGGGAAAGTTTCTTTTTCAACAATATTACTCACTGGGGAACTGGTGGACTGCCCAATTCTTTCTGAGGACAGTCAGACTTGTAAGAGAGGCAGCTGGACAATTTCTTATTTGTCTTGTTCAAACATTATCCAAATACTTACCAAACTTCTCTCAAATCATAGATCTTAAAATAAGATAAATATCATAATTTCCATTCCAATTTCAGTTTATCTGTTCTCTCATGTATTAAAGAAACATTTATTTAGTGCCTACCCTGCATCGAGCACTGTGCTAGGTCTTAGGAATTGGAGAAAATCAGTCCAGCAAGATAATGCTTTCCTCTGCCACATGACATTAGCAACAATCCTTAACTTTACTAACGGCAAACAAGATCATTGAAAACCCCTAGTCTTCCTTCTTCTCACAGCAAACCATTCCACAATTAGCCCAAGTCTTTGTACAGAAATTGAATCATTTGTACTCAAGGGAAATTCCAATATAAGCCATCTGAAATTTGGTTATCTGAGGATTTTTATCAGACAGGGAAGTAAAGCAAGCTGACTGAATACTAATAAAGAATTTGATCCGAGTGGGAGTTAGATGATCTTTCTCATTTTAAGATGCCTTAAGGAATCAGTAAGAGAACAACTGAAATGTGGTATGTGAGCTCTGGAGGCCTGCAACTGGCCCTAACAGCCATGGAGGATGGGGAAATCCCATTGACCTAGTTTGCTACAGACTCATAATACTGGGGATTAACTAAGCCATTGCTTATGTGTTGATAGGATGAGGTGAATTGGGTTCCAGCCTAGTTCCCACAAGGCATTAAGGACAGAAATGTCTTCAACAACGATCCACAAACCATGGAATAAAATCCAAACTTCTTAGACTAACTTTCAGCATCAAATCACTGGCCCTCTTCCAATCTCTTGTTATTCCCCAATATAAACCTGCCTAACAAGTAGAACAAAAGTGTATCTGTGACCATGGAAAAGTTTTTCTTTTTTTTTAAACCCCTCTGAGCTTCAGTTTCCTCATTTGCAAGATTGGAATGGTATTAGTATTTGCCTGTAGACATTTCTGGATGATTAAATAAGTTAACACATACAAAACCTGTGAAGTAGCAGATGATGCTACCACCACTACCATTCATACTACTTTTGGTAACAGCTAGACTCACTGTTCAGCATTAAGTTTACCAAAGGCAAAAACATCCACTGAAAACCCCTGTCTTCTATTTTCATGAAGCAAACTATTTCCCAATTAACCCAAATCTTTGTTCAGAAGTTGAATTATTTGTACTCACAGGGAATTCCAGGGTGAGCCATTTTGAAATTCAGTCACTTATGGGCGTCTGCACGATTTATACATTCCTGTTTCCATGTCTGTCCCTGCCCAAAATGCCTTCTTCATTCCTCATTGTCGAGGCAAGTTCAAACCGCATATTAAAGCCTACTATAAATCCTACCCACCCATGAATCGTGGACTGCTCTCTGTACCCCATAGTGATTCTTTTATTGTGAAATGCCACTTACTATGACACTCATCACATATTTCTATTATATATTGGTGCAAAAATCTTCTCTCATTGAGAAGACTTAGCTCTGTGAGGGCAGTTGCTAAACTGTCTACTTTATTTTTAAACCTCTCTAAGTATCTACCTAGCACAGTTCATATCTAGAAGGTGCTCAGGAAATAATAGTTGGTTGACAGATTCAAATGGAGGACAGGAAGCCTTGTGGTTCCATGGTTGTGGCAGATGACGGGCTCAGAGGATTAAGGCTTTAAAACTACTAGAGAGGCTTATTCATGAGGCTTGAGCTTCAACTGGCCAATCATGTTTCTGCCCCATGTTAACTGCTACTGGCATAAACAGATAATTTGGTCATGAAATTTGAATCTCACACTTGGATTTAACATCAAGTATTATGCAAGCTAGTACCTGGTTCTGCTCATAAATGTGACCCCCATTTTGCTTCATGAGCAAGGTTTTGGTATCAAAGTGATAACCGGGAATAAAGAATGCAGCTCCTTACTATATTTATTGACAGAATTGCTATTTTAATGTGAACAATAGCTAAAAAATGAAGTGCCTTGTTTCTTACTTAAATAGCAGACAGGCATGAGACAATGTAGCTAGAGAGTAAAATATCTGAAAAGAACATTATTTTCCCCTTATCTCTCTGGCATTCAAAACTCTCCCATATTTCTAGAAGCAAACAATTCCCTTGTTTGGGTCATAAAAACAAGAAACATCTTCTCTCATAATTAAAACATGCAGCTCTTCCAAGGTGGTCACTCTTTGCTAGCTAAGAAAGGCAGAGTTCATACTGCAGAAGAATTATGCATGAGTTAGGGCTAGGAGTTACACTTGGGTAAAATCCTCAATTACTGTAGCTTCATTAATACATTCTCGGTGTCTTACTGCTGAGTGACTGTTCTGAATAAATTTTCCTTTCATGCATGCACTCAAAGAAATGACAAAATTCTGAATGAATTAGCAGTCAGCATCCAGGAGAGATTCTTCAGGTCATAGTTATTCAGAACTTCCTTTATTTGTCATAATGGGAAGAAAAGAAACGTGAAAATTTCACAGAACCACAGAATCTCAGAGTTAGAACAGAGGCTAGCAATCATCTAACAGGTCACCCCCTTCCCAGGTCCTCTTCCATCTGATGTGTAAATCCTCTCTAAAATAATTCCCCTGAAATGGTCACAGAGGGTTGCATTAAAAATTCCAATTGCAAGGGCCTTACTAACATCTCCTGATGCATTCCTTTTCATTACTCATTACAAAGTTATTTATGCTTAACTAAAATCTGCCTTCCCATAGGTCCTCATTGTCCTCTCTAGAGCCACACAAAGTCATTCTAATCCTTCTTCGAAAAAACAGTCTTTTCAATATTTAAAGGGATGTCACATATTTCATCCTGTGAAAGTACGTTCATCAATGATAAGGAGACTGACGGCTGCAAAAAGTCATGGCACTTCTCCGTTGGGAAAGCTATTGGGAAATAAGGACAGTTGGGTCCCATTAGCATGGAAGAGAAGGAGATATCATGCAGGTTCCATTCAGCCACCAGCTTCACTGGCTTCCTTCCTTGTGTTGTACCCTAAACTTTCTCCTCTCTCTGAAGATGACTCTGCCGTTTACCAGGTGTTCAAGCTATAAACTACCACTTTGTTACCCTTCACATATAATCCATCACCTGTCCTAAATATACCTTGAATATATTCACTTATTTCCATCTTTATCGCTATTTATACTAGTCTAAACTATTATCCTCCTTTATCTCAACCCATTTTAATTTTCTCATGGCTAGTCACCTCACTTTCATGCTTGTCAGTCTGTATTCTAAATTGAAAATCAGATCATATCCCCCACTCCTGCTTCAAACCCTTCAAAGGTTTCCTGCTCCTCTAAAGACTGAGAGGAAAGTCCCTAACATAACTTTCAAGGCTCTGCCTCTCCTAGTGTCTGACTTCTCTCAGCCTCTTTCTGCCTCTTCTCTATATTAGCCTTGCTGCAGTTCTTGTTAAATAGGAAAAGAGTAAAGAAAATAAATCTGAGGAGGAGGCTGAAAAAGTAATATAAAGAAGTAATATGAAGAAATTATTGAGGAAGTAAAAGAACCAAAAGTATGTTTTGTCACAAGCCAAGGGAAGAGATCATTTCTATAGGAGAGGAGTGTCAACAAATTCAAAGGCTGCAAGAGGGTCAAAGTAAGATGAAGTTTGGCATCTTTGAAGCCATTGGTAAAATTACCAATGGCTTCAAAGACGCCAAATAAAAATTCCAACTTCTTTGGGCAAAAAAAGTTAGAGATACAGACAGGTTACAATGAAGTGAAGCGAATATAGAAGGGGAGTAAGAAAAGTAGGAAGTGTCTAGAAGGAGAAGCAAAGTCGAAAAGAAAATCTGTTTGTTTCTTTTTTAAATGGGAAGGTCCTATCAGGATTGAAGAGATTAAAGAAACAATAAAGGAGTTAACTGATTAAACAAGGTTCCAGAAGAGATGAGAAGGTAAGATCAAGGCAACACATGATTATGCAAAATAGCTAGCACAGTGAGTCCTCAGTGAGTAATTTGAATATATGAAGAAGTAGTATTGATTTTTTTTTTTTTTAATGAGCTGGAAACTAGTATGTTTCAAAGGCAGAGGAGGAATCAGTCTATGGGAAAGAGAAGGAATTCTTATTTCATTTTTAAGTATGTAATATATAATGGATTTAAGTAAGTTTTCTGTGAAACATAAAATGTTTTAAATATTTTTAGTGAATGTACTTTTAACACTAAATTGGTATGCATTTAACATATTCTTCATATTTTATTTAGTCTCTATTGTAAAAATTATTCCCACTTTACTATGCCTCCCCATCTAATCCAGAATTATACTCATCTCAACATGGATAAATTACAGTCTAAGTTGGATTCTGTACTTTCACATCTTGTCTTAAAGGAAGAACCAAGATCTTTGGCCTGTTGTTTGAATCTGTAGCTTGACATCTTGTTATTTCAATTCTAAAGTTGTTATCAATAAAATATTTTGTTATTCACCCAATATTTGTAGCCACTAACTTTTTTTTTTTCTTTGAGACAAGGTCTCACTGTGTGTCATGCAGGCTGGAGTGCAGTGATTTAGTCAATGCTCACTGTAGCCTGGACTTCCCAGACTCAAGCTATCCTTCTTTAGCCTCCTGAGTAGCTGGGACCACAGGTACATGCCATCACAGCTGGCTAATTTTTGTATTTTTTGTAGAGATAAGGTTTCTCCATGCTGCCCAGGCCAGTCATGAACTCTTCAGCTCAAGTGATCTGCCCACCTCGGCCTCCCAAAGTGCTGGGATTACAGGCGTGAGCCACCATGCCCAGCTAACTTAAAAATGTTTTCCCCTTTTTTTTATTTGCATATCCCTAAGGGCCAAGTTCAGAAATAGCAGTAGGTTTACAGTTGCCCAGAAAAGTCATTTCTACTATTAACAAGTAGAAAAGTGCAAGTCTGATTTAGAAAAAAAAAAAACAAATTTAAGTTACACAAAGTGCAACTTCTGATAGGAGCACCTGTGGCTTGAAAGAGCAGAAATCTGGGAAGATGGTAGAGTGAGATTTTCTTTCAAACAACGGCTCTGAAATCGTGCATTTGTCAAAGATTTGGTTAAAAAAAGCATTGTGGACCTTACCAGAGCTCTCTTCTTACTGATAGAGATGAATTAAGAAACTTCCCAATTGTCTCATAATATCTTATTTCTACTTAGTGGTAATCTCTATGAGAGGAATTACTGTCTTTCCTCTTTAGAATCCCAAACTCCTGGCGTATGGCAGGATATTTTTGTGAATTAATTAATACATGAGACAAGTACTCAAAAATAAACAATTAGTTGTCTTTTTAATAAAAATATACACATTTTAAAACTAACATCATGGGAAACAGTAGAAAGAGGAGAGGAAGCAGATAACCAAGGTCTAAATCACATTTCAGGCACTTATTGTTTAGCTATACAACTTTGGTGAAGACGCTTAATCTTTTTATACCTTAGTTTACACATCTACGAAATGAGTTAATACAACATACTTCATAGGACTCCTGCAGGGACTACAGTGCCAGATATGAAGCACCTAGCATAATTCTTGCAACCTAGTAGGTATTCAATAAATGTTTCTTCACTTCTACTTCTTCCCCTGAAAAAGTATAAAATGTAATTTGCTGCTCTTAAAGAAATACAACCCAATAGGAGGATATATATCCTCCTATTGGGTTGTATATATTATATATATATGTAAACATATTGAAAAAATCAAGATATGTTATAACCGACATATTAAAATACAAGTAATGTTAGAAGATCGAAGGAAAGAATGCTAGATAATAATGAATTTGTGGAAATAACAAGTAGTAAACATAGCAGAATATGCAGAAGTAATATAAAGCAACTATTTTCCTCTTTTCCCTTTTATCTTTCCATTCTACAAAGTTCTTCTATAAACTGTGACACTTGTAGCAAAATACCTCTGATCTCTTCATTTTCCTCAGCACCATATAATTTAACCTCCACTGCTGATAATAACAGTCATGAATCAGCACAAAGAGAAGTAGAGGCAAGGTTAAAAAAAATCAACTGTTTCACTTTCCTCTTAGAAAAGTGCAAACTGCTCTTCAAAATTCAAGACAAGTTAAAAGTCACCTCCTCTACGCAGCCTCTCTGAGTTTTTGAACAAAGCCTTCTGTATGCTTCCTTGTACACTGTCCCTCACATTATTGTTACAACAGCCACGCATTGTAATCTTAACAGGCTGGTAGCCCTTCAGCAGCAGAAACTGATTATATTAATCTTGGCATCCCCAGGATCTAGCACAATGTTTTGCGTATAACCAGAAATCAACAAACATTTGTTGAATGAACAAATAAATAAATTTCAACGTCTTCGACTTAAAAAAATATTTATTGTATTGGCTCATAAGCTAGTGCTAAATGATATGCCTCCTCGACCTCATAATTGTTTCACATTTGTTATTATATTTCTACAAGAATATTGTAAACTCCTCAGGTGTGACCCACAATCTATGTTTCTTTGTTTCTGTCACCACCTCAACACTACTCCCAGTGGGGACAAGTACAATAGCAAAGAATGTTCATTAAGTACTTTCTGATTGACTTATCTTTAGAAAGTAATTTTCTGACAATGAAGCTAGGGCTTCATTTGTAGGTAGAATGTATTTTATCTGTACGGACTGGGATTTTCTATTGTTGAAAATAAAAAGCTATATTAATGGTGACTTTCATTGACACCATTAATTAAATTCCCTTCCACCTCCTGTCAAAAAGCCCTCTCATGCATATACTGTACTTCCAAGCTGACTGGTAAAGAAATTCATCTGATGAATCATATAATAGTGTCTGTAAAATAATAATAAAGGACACCTGTGTTGTAAACCAAACTCTGCCTTCTTTTCATTGTCAGTTTACTGGCGCTTGGCAAGTAGCTAATGTTTTAGAATATTATGCATTAGTATCTAATCCAGAACATTTAACAAAAGATATAAAAGTCAAGCAGGAAAAATGAAAACACTGAAGACAAGAGAATTCCCAAAGCCAAGTGGGAACTGCATTAGCCATGAAAGGAAGGCAGGAGGGGTGATAAATAAATACTAAGAATGAAAAAAAATAAGCTTTGAGTTAGAAAGAACATGCACTTATTTTTTTATCTAATATGAACTGAACATCTACTATGTGTTCATACACTACACCATATGCTAGGGACTTTTAAGGAGCTCACAATTAGTAAGAGGAAGGCAAAGAAGTAAACAACCACAATACAGTATGAGAAATACCACTACAATGGTACTTGGTAACAGCACAGGAACAAAAAAGGACATACGCTTCTGATGCTTGAGGGTCAGGGAACAATTTCCAGTGGTGGGAATATAAGCTGAGAGATAAAAGAACTGGCTTCCTAAAGGAGATCATATGAGGAAAAAGAAAGGGGGATAAGCATGTGAAGAAAAATCTTGGTTTGTTCATGGGCCTGAGAGAAGTTTGTAGAAACAGCCAGATTGGTATTGCTAGATTCAGATCCAACCTCTGCCTCCAGCTATGTAACTTCTGACATTACCCACCCTTTCTGAATCTTGATTTCCTATCATTTGAATATTTCATATTCATACTACTGGCATAGTAACTGTCACCTAGAGGAGGCTTAAGAGATATTAGTTCCAAATGGTATTTCCTAAGTTTTCTTCTAGGGTTTTTATGGCTTTAGGCTAAAACACCAAAAGCAATGGCAACAAAAGCCAAAATTGACAAATAGGATCTAATTAAACCAAAGAGCTTCTACACAGGAAAAAAAAAAAAAAAAACCTATCAGAGGGAACAGGCAACCTACAGAATGGGAGAAAATTTTTGCAATCTATCCATCTGACAAAGGGCTAATATCCAGAATCTATAAGGAACATAAACAAATTTACAAGAAAAAAACAAACAACTCCATCAAAAAGTGGGCAAAGAATATGAACAGACCCTTCTCAAAAGAAGACATTTATGAGAACAACAAACATATGAAGAAAAGCTCATCATCACTGGTCATTAGAGAAACGCAAATCAAAACCACAATGAGATACCATCTCACGCCAGTTAGAATGGTGATCGTTATAAAGTGAGGAAACAACAGATGCTGGAGAGGATATGGAGAAATAGGAATGCTTTTACACTGTTGGTGGGAGTGTAAATTAGTTCAACCATTGTGGAAGACAGTATGGCGATTCCTCAAGGATGTGGAACCAGAAATACCATTTGACCCAGCAATCCCATTACTGGGTATATACCCAAAGGATTATAAATCATTCTACAATAAAGACACATGCACATGTATGTTTATTGCAGCACTATTCACAATAGCAAAGACTTGAAACCAACCAAAATGACCATCAATGATAGACTGGATAAAGCAAATGTGGCACATAGACACCATGGAATAGCATGCAGCCATAAAAAGAAAGAATTCATGTCCTTTGCAGGGACCTGGATGAAGCTGGAAACCATCATTTTCAGCAAACTAACACAGGAACAGAAAACCAAACATCGCATGTTCTCACTCATAAGTAGGAGCTGAACAATGAGAACACATGGACACAAGGAGGGGGACATCACACACCAGGTCCTGTCGGGGGTGTGGGGGACTAGGGGAGGGATAGCATTAGGAGAAATACCTAATGTACATGACGGGTTGATGGGTGAAGCAAACCACCATGGCACGTGTATACCTAGGTACAAACCTGCACGATCTGCACATCTATCCCAGAACTTAAAGTATAATTTTAAAAAGAGATATTAGTTCCGTCCTGCTTCTCTCCCACCAACACTGCTTGCTATCCTTGTCTTCCCTATGGAATTTATTAGCCAGTTCATGTGAGCTCAGGATTCACCTGACCAATGAAATAGCTGTACGTATTTAATGTAGATCCTTTTATCACAATTTAAAGCTGACCTTTAATTGTCCAGGCCCAGCTGTTTATGTGGCTGCAAAAGTTCACAATTCCATTTTTAAAAGCCTGCAGTCTAATGGATTGTCCAGTTTCATTCTTCTAATAGCTTCTGACCCAGTGCCAGCTCTTGCCATTTAGACCTTTACTATGGCTGTCCTTTCCATCTTAAATTCCCTATTTGAGGAAGTTTGACAATTTTCCTGGATAAACCTCTGTATTGTCTTCTTTTCCTTCATAATGTTTTCTCAGTTAAGTGAGTGTCTCAGGTGGGCTTTTCCTTATCCTGTGACATATATTAATTTGTTGTAGAAAATGGAAACCATCTATATTGATAACATTGTGAAATTAATTTTATTTCTTATTATTTAATCCATCCCTTCCTTTACTCCCTCATTAAACCAACACGCATATTGAACAAACACCATACTTGTTTAAAATACACATAAAGAAATCTGGCACTATTTCTTTGCAAAGAACAAGGCAACATCCTAGCACCAAATGGGCTTCCATGGAAGAAAAAGGCAAGGAAGGAGCTTAGACTCTGATGAAGAGATAAAATGGAAAGATAAATACAATTAATAAAATAAAAGAAATGATGACTGTGGTAAAAGAAATAAAGCAAAAACTCTGGACGTTCAAATAAAAGAGCATGGGATTTGCAGCGCACTGAGGATCTATGTATAAAGCCCAGCTGGGTTGTTTTCTGCAGCCTTGGACCAGTTGCTTAACCTCTCTGAGTTACTTCATATTTAAAATGGATATAGCTCATGTCTGTATGGTTTGAGTTTTTAAAAAAATACTGTTGGTAAGGATTCAGTGAAATAAAATACATGGGATTTCTTTATAAACTGTAAAGTTTCAGGTAATTTTAATGAAATAGGCTACTACCTGGGAAGAGATACTTTCTTCAAGACAGTGGAGAGCAATATATTGGAAAGGTTAGCATACTTCTACACAACCTTATTAAAGACTGGTGGACATGGGTTGCAGCTCAATTCTCTGACTACATGTTTGGTTTTATGTACACAGTACTTTAAAAAGAATTTGAAAACCTTTAGAAGGGATATGTACTTCTCAGTTGATTTAGTCCCCACCTATTTCCCTTCTGACCAGGCAAGAATTTATTAATGTTCTCAGATACTTGCAAAGAAGCCTTAGATCTACTGTATACGTCCATCTAGGAAAAAGTCAACTCTGTTCTCAGTCTGAGGACATGCAGAACCTATACATACACTTCTATGGATTAGCCTTGATCAATTTCCTCATTCTTCCTGTAAATGTTCTTCTTTGGCCACACACAGTTTTACTATTTTCTTTGTTGGATTCTACATCAAATATATATTTCTCTTTTCTTTATTGTCTCCTTCCCTCTACCCTCTCAGCCTCCATTGCCATCATATTTGCACCCACTGTATTCTTTATAAACTTCAGAAATCCAGTAACTTTAAATAAGGAACTATGGGTTTTTCTGAACAATGTTCGATCCACTTCAGGTCTACAAACATATGTATAACATTCAGGGCTAGATTCTGGGATGTAAACAAGTAATTACAGAGCAACATGGCAGTGTAACAATAGAGATTCAACTAATTGCTATGGATAGATGAAAACGGGAGCCATTTATACTACCCGGGAAGGTCGGGAAAGCTTTACAGAGGAATAGACAGTATTTCAGGCAGCCCATGAATAGTGAGAAAATTTTCTCTAAATGAGAAAAGAAAGGACAGTATTTTTAGGTAGAAGAGATGGCTTAAGCAAAGGCATGGAGATATGAAAATTCATAGGTGTTAGGGGAGTGAATGATTTATAATTCTTGGTACACAGGAGTAATATACCAAGACAGAGTAATACACTACATTAGGCATATACAAAGAAAAATCTGACTAAAGATCTTTAAAAAGGGCTTGACAGTGGCCAGAGGTACCCTGCTTAGGATTATATTCATAACAAATATATAAAAGGTTATTCTCTATTATGAAGCAACAACATATAATATAAAATTGTCCAGCCCAAACAGAGATGATGGCCAGGGTAGGACCACTCCTGACTCTTGCTGTATCCATGGAACACACTGCTAATCAATCAAAACATTTGTCTTGCTAAGGCTGGATATGGCCTCAGAATCCTCCCCAGTAGAGATTTCTATAAGGCCTGTAACTACTGAAATGAAACATATTTCCAACACTGTTGTAGGTTATGCATTGAGAGTGAGGAATGACCCTAAAAGATGTATTGATAAGCCAGTGGAAATTATTTCATTATACCTCACATTTACACATGCAGAGCCCAGGAATGCATTTCTGCTATATTTATCTTGGACTATGTCCATCAGTGACTCAGAGTGGCCCTATGCTTTGGGTCAGAGAGTTTGGACACTAAATTTATGAGAGAAAATGGCAAGCTTCAATCACACCAAATTCTAAATGTAGCCCAAAACCACATAATTAACTGCAGATTTTTCAAAGGTAACAGTTACTGATTTTAAATTAAGTTTAAGTTAGCCTACACTGCTTAACAAAAGTATCCTAACACAACAAATAGCATAGACAGGCTGCATAGAACAAAGCCCCCAGATCAATCTTCAATGCTTATATGTGAATTAGCCATCAAAGCTGAAAATGTTTGGAAAAAAATCCACTTTCACAAGTTGATTAAATTATTTCCTTTGTAAGCATAAACAGTTTAGAGAAGAAAAACCCAAGACTGATTGCTCAGAATCTCCAGGGTAAAAGAAACAAACACATCTTTTAAATCTTCAGCTTCACAAGGTATCCTCTGCCAACTCCCTAAGGAGCAACCTTAGAATCTGCTACAGGCTGCAGCAGCTGCCTGCCCACTTTCTCAGCAGCAAGAAATATGCTAAGCAGTGATTATCAACAGGGAAGAGGATCAAAAGGTTGAGGGAATGATTAAGCAAGATACCATTTCTTCTAAAAACCAGTTTCCTATAGAGGTTGTAAATGATGGAAGCCAGGGTAATCTCAAATTTCAATCAATTACATGTGAAACACATCTATTCTGTGCTCCTTCTGTGGGAGCTCCCACTAGTGTAGTCTTCTGACAATAGGAGCAGCATCAAAGCCAAGGTGATTTGCTGCTGAAGCCTGATCAAGTCTATGTCTGTCCCTTCCAAACCATGAAAAACAACAACAACAACAAAACCACAACCCACAAACCCATGGGAGGAGACCAAAGCCAAAGCCAGATTCTCAGTCTTCCATGCAAAAAGCTTGTAGTAAGATTTCACTTGGAAGTTATCATTGGTACAAGCAATGTTACACTGAGGGAAGGCAATGACTTGCGGAAAAGAATCAGAGTGCGAGGAGGTGTGAGATGTAGAATGGAAATCCCTCTCATTCTGCAGATGCTAGGTAGAGTCTTGTCTTGCTACTTACTGGCTATTTGAGCCTGGAATCACTGCTAACTTCACTGAACCACACTGTTCTCACTGGGGTGAATGAAATCCATTTCTTGCTCTATTTACAGGATAGTTATGAAGAAATAGAAGGGAGGGAAGATTAAAATAATTGAAGACACAACTTATCTCATATTGTCTCATTTAATCTTCATTATAATCCTATGCAGTAGTTATACCATTTTTTTGAAAAAAGTGAAGAATCTTTTAAAAAGTGAAGAATCCAGAGAGATTGTGACATGTCTAAAGTGATAGCTGATAAGTGGCACGAGAAGAGTTCAAGTCTTGACTCAAAAGTTAATATTCTTTTCTCTGTGTTATATCTGTCTTTTTAGACTGTAACGTTTTTAAAGGCAGGGGCCATAGTTGTATTTTTCTTGTATCCCTTGCACACATTCATTACATAGTAGGTAAGCAGTAAAGATTTTATGAATAATAAATAATGTCTTTAAGTATATAAACTGGTTCAGCTCAGTATAGCTAAATAAACATTGAGTATATTTTATTGTAAGACACGTTGTTTCTAACTGGGAGCTAGGGATTCAAAGATAAATAACAGTCATTTCCGGCCTTCAAGGGAGTCACAGTAGAGTGAGAGACACATACAGAAACAAAATCAACCTTCCACAGGTTTTAGTTATATCTTCTGAGGTTTCAGAGAATTCATGAACTCCTATTTGAACACGTGCTGAAGTGTCTGAAGTTACTTCTCTGCTAGCCATTGGCCTCACCCAGAGTGGGAGTATGGACTTCTTTAGCTTGTTGCAGAGAATGAGCCATGGTGAACAGAGAGAGTTGTTTTCACTTCCCACTTTGGAATTTCCAGGTAAGTAATCTTTGAGTCTCAAGGTTCAAGTTTTGGAAGTTATGAGGACCCAAATACTGACCGTACTTCTAAAGCTAGCTTTTCTGTCTCTAGTTAGCCTTTGTTTTTTAAGGTTAAACATCAGCAGCATTATTAGAACAAAGAAGAGATTTGAACAAAGTGAAAACTTACAGAGGATTCAAAATGCAGGGCATTATAAAACACTGCCAAGCACAGAGTAATAATAATATGGCCGCTTAGTAGAAAGAAACGTAGGTGTCTCTAGGACTAACATGGGCATCAAGGAGACTCTTACGCTGACAAATCCTGAGAATGCAAACACATCAAGGGTACCAGAGTAAACACAAAATTGTCAGGACCTTGTTTCATAATAATTATGGGGCCGGACGCGGTGGCTCACGCCTGTAATCCCACCACTCTGGGAGGCCGAGGCGGGTGGATCACGAAGTCAGGAGATGGAGACCATCCTGGCTAACACGGTGAAACCCCGTCTCTACTAAAAATACAAAAAGTGTATAATAATAATTAATTAATTAATTAATTTTTAAAAAAAATGAGCCGGGCTTGGTAGCGGGCGCCTGCAATCCCAACTACTCGGGAGGCCAAAGCAGGAGAATGGCGTGAACCCGGGCGGCAGAGCTTGCAGTGAGCTGAGATCGCGCCACTGCACTCCAGCCTAGGCAACAAAGCGAGGTTCCGTCTCAAAATAATAATAATAATAATAATGAATAATAATAATAATAATAAATTATTATTATTATTATTATGGAAGGAAGCATGTAACTATCATGGCTATTGAAGGTTTGTTTTATTAGGTCTCTTCCTGACCTAGACAGAGTATCCAGTAAGGCTATCAAGTCTCCTCTTGTTCAAATTCCAGGCTCACCAAGAAATTTGCAGTAGTAAATAAGTAAATAAGCCCTTTTAAACATATGCATTTTCTTAAACACATGCCCTTTGAACTATTCAGTCAGCAAGGTCATTCTGCATTCATTGCTTCAAGTAAGAAATAGTTCCAAAACAAACAAACTGGGATTCAGTTTTTGGCTTTTGAGTTTTAAAAGTCTATTTCTTAACCAGAGAAACAGAAATAACTCCCTGTAGATTTGGGGGAATATAGGATGAAAAATGACAACTTTTCCCGCCTCTCTAAAAATCTCCTAGGCTAGGAGGCAGTTGACTTTTGAAAGGAAAAAAGAGTGTGTAGATGTTGTAAACATCTAACCAGGCAGGAACTTCTCAGTCTCAGCACAATGATGAGTCGGGCAGACACAGACCCCCAACATAAACTTGTATGATTCATTCACAGAAGAGATCTGTAGCTCAGCAAGGTTGCCAATATCTCAGACAAAACAAATGACTACAAAGGTCATTTACTAGGAAAACTTGATAACAAAGTAAAATTTACTAGCAAAATTTATCAGCAAGGTGCTGGGCATATAGTACAAGCAAATAATTATTGAATAACTGGATAAAGTCATATCCGACTATACTATGAGTTTTCAAATTCTAGACCTGGAGACCAGGCTTTGACAAGAGTGACTAAACCATGTCAAGCTAGCATATTGTTAATACCCCCTAAAGGATGTGATATGAAAAATTTTACATATCTCTAACAAATGTTATCAATTAAGAACAGGGCAGAGTAAAATATACATTTAGGTTCCTACTTGCCTATTTGTTACATCTGCTGTAATATCACAATTTCTCTGCATCTGGCTTCTTTCTAATCTGTCCACAATGCACATCATACGGAATTGAACATACAAGTCACTGATACTGTTCTTATTTCTTTTCTGGGCTTTAGAGGCTGGAAATAGTCATTACGTGGTAGCTACTGAGTGATCTGTAGTGCCACGGACCTTCCTGTTTAATAAGAGGCTTGCCTGAATTTTAGAATATCAGATGCAACAGGCAGTACCTAACAGATAGCTGGATTCAATGGCTGAGCCTTTTACTGCCTTCACATGTCACGGGCAAGGTGACAAGGTTGAGTTAAGATAGTTCTGTTTAATGCCATTTTTTAAATTAGTGTGGCTCTGTCAACCTCTGAAAGGTTGAACCTTATATATAATCAAAGTGAACAAAAAAAGCTTCTCCCTCCTCAATTTGAACTAATTCAGCTATGAAATCTACAAATATTACATATTTTATGCATCTGATGGACAACCTAAGCATGTAGAGAAGATGCTATATAAATCAAAAGATATATTAAAGGCTCCTAACAAAATTGCCACTAAGAGAAACCCTACAATAAATCATTTTGTATAACGATTTTCTCCATTTGTCTCTTCTAGACTATACTCTCTGAGGAAAGGGACTGTCTCTTCTCAGCTCCTGAACTTCAGAGCCCAGTACCATGCCTGGGTTGGTAGAGGACAAATAGGCAGTGGTTGGTAATAAACCTAAATAACCAACAACTAACTTATGCAATTTGTGAATTTAAATTAGGTATTTCAGGGTTTTCCTAAAGTGGAATACTTAGAGTACTTTGGAATATTCCCTTCCGTTTGGCAGAAAATATGTTTTTGGAAAAATGCCAGTGGAGATGCACATGTGTCAGCACAAAGATGGAAGTACTTAATTCCACTGGCTTCCTGGTTTATTGCGTGGGTTTTTGAAAACATAAAAGGATAACCCATGAAGCTGAGAAATACACTAAATAGAGCAGGTTTTGATGAAAATAGATTAAGTTCAATGTTGTACATGCAAAGCATGGAGTACATATATGCCATCAAGGTGGACATATAGATTTGTGTGTCATTATCATCATTTTATGCATAATATGAGTGAATTACATCACCCAAAGAGAACAGATAAAGTGTATCCAGCCCTGGGAAGAGCGATGTTTTAGCAGTAAGTGGAAAAAGAGGAGCCTGTGAAGCAGGATGAGAACAATTAGAGATGTCAGAGGTTAAATTGAAAAACACTCTTCCTCTCATTTTCTTTCCAGCAAGGTCCTGTTATTCTTCAAGCTTAACAAGTGACCTAGAGGAAGAAAAGACTAAGATATTCCAATTGGTTTTTTGAATAGGCCTGTTATTGTTCCTTTCTTCCCAGATTAATAGGATTATGAGAGAATGACATAAGAATGCTTTTTTCTTAAGAGAAAAATACCTATTTTAATATTATTCCTATTGATCACTTCTGAATCACTCTCCAAGTAACTCACAATAACTGTTGACAATGATGAAGTGAAATGCCATACAGATAGATGGGCATATGTGTGTCTTCCTATTTACATATATTCATCACTGTGTATATAATACACACATTTATATATTTATATATACGCATACCTTCCCACGTAGTAACATGAACTCTTTTGACCCTTCCTATTTGTAGTGTGACAAAATATAAATGTGATAAGTTCAGACTATTAATATCATCCTCTTCTTTCAGGGGAAGACATGCCCATGACAGAAGAGATTATTACAGTTTTCAGACCTGAACTGACAACAAAAACCAAACAAACAAAAAGGAAGTGAACTAACATTTATTCAGAATCTATTATGTAAAAGAACTGTTCTAGGTTCATTATATTTATTATTTCATTTAAGCATCCTTTTACAAAATGCACTGGCATTGTATGCACCATGATTGCAGCTAACAAATAGGAAACAGCCTTTGGAGGATAATGGCTGGGACATCCTCTGTTTCAGATATGCCTCTTAACACTTTTGTCTGCCCTCAACTACTCAATTTATGGGCATAATCACTCCAAACTTAAAGATAGGCCATAGATTTCCAACACCACTGCTGCGTATGAGAATTTACAGTGAACTTCTGAAAGCTACTCAGACCTTTTTTCAGGCTTCCTGCATAAGGATCTCAGATAGGTCCCTAGAATCTTATTTTTCTAAAGAACCACAAGTGATTCTGATGCTGAGTCAGTATCGGAAATCACTGGCTGTGGTGTTCTCAGGACTTCCAGAAAGCATATGCCAGTGTGATTTGGAAAGCCATTAAAACTATAGTGGCTTAACAACCTTCACAACCTATTACCCAGATTCTGGAAGTTCGGGGACCACTATTTGTAACATAGGCTTTTTGCTTGTGTGCTTGAATCTTGAGGAAAGCTATAGTGAAGCTTGAGGAAACCATAAGATTGTTGCTAAATAACCAAAGGGATGAAGAAGACTCTTAAGTACACATTAAAAGCATATGATTTTTTAAACTGCAAAAAAGCAAGCTGAAAAGGAATATAATTGGGTATAAACATTACTGGTGGGATAGAGAACTGAATTAGATTCATATGCTCTGAATCTAGTACATAACTACATAATTTCATTGTTTATTTATTTATTTATTTAATGAGACAGAGTCTCCTCTATCGCCCAGCCTGGAGTGCAGTAGCACGATCCTGGTTCACTGCAACTTTGGCCTCGTGGGTTCAAGCGAGCATGTGCGGCTAATCTTTGTATTTTTAGTAGACACGGGGTTTCACCATGTTGGCCAGGCTGGTCTCAAACTCCTGACCTCAGGTGATCCGCCTACCTCTAACTCCAGCAGTGCTGGGATTTCAAGCGTGAGCCACCATGCCTGGCCTGATTAAGATTTAAATTAATTTAATTAACTCAGTTAATGCAGTATTTGAAATTTTCACTAACATGTTTATATCCTATCTAATTCCTCTGAAGGTATGCTTACTTTTCTTTACCAGTACTCATGAATACATGGCTATGAATCTGTACTGATCATGTATTGGAGTGTACTTTATGCTGGGAAATAATGCTACTGATTCATCATTAGTAAGGTCATGTGTTCAGATTTGCTTTCTCAGGAATGGAAGTAGATTCCTATTGTTTCATCTTTACTCTTTCAAGCAGTCTTATTATTGTGCTCCTCAGTCAATCTTGAAAACTAACTAGCCAATTAATTAGTAGAGGAATATAAAACAGGCTTGCAAAGGGATTCATTCCCTTATAAAACATCATTAAAACACCAGCCATGTGTCTGACAGCGTAATAGGCAGCATCAGTACTAAGAAAAATGAAACAGAGTCCTTGCCCTTGAGGATCTTATGGGTAGTTTGGGAGATAGTCATGTAGTTAGATCAATACAACACTGTGGAATGCTATAATACAGTTGTACACACAATGCCCTCATAGCAAAGTGTAAGTATTGCCCAGTTTTATTAAGGAAGTCATCAATAATTTCACAAAAGAGATAACATTTAGGTAGTATCTTGAAAGTTGAGTTGGATGTACTTAGTTACCTCTAATCTTTATTGCTTTTTAGTCAGCTATAATGTGCCAGAATTTCACATGTAAGCAAGGAAAACCATAGCCTCACATTTTTAAACAGTCTTACTCTCTTTACAGTTTCACAAAGTAATTTCTATTAGATCAGAGATTGGAATTTAAGTTAACAAATTATGCTTCACATTTGAGCAATGATTGAAACTTAATTAAAGACACTAATGATAAGCAACTGTGATACATACATGGCTTTTTATGTGGGAAAAATTAAGACCTTAAGTGAGGCACCAAAGAGAAAAAGACATGCTACAAACTTTTGTTTCTGGACTCAAATCCTACCTGATTAGCATTTTTAGAAATATGGAATTGTTACATCTATTTCACATGGTAGACAGAATAATAGCCCTTTCAAAGATACCTGTGTATCAATTGCCAGAACCTTTGACTATTCCCTTACATGGCAAAAGGGATTTCATATACTTGATTAAGCTAAGGAGCTTAACATGGGAGGATTATCATTAGCTTGGGTTATCCAGGTAAGCCCAATGTAATCACAAGGGTCTTTATAAGAGGGAGGTAGGAGAGAGTCAGAGTTACAAAAGAAGATGTGATGACAGAAGCAGAGTTTGGAACAATGCACTTTCAAGGTGGAGGAAAAAGCCACAAGCAAAGAAATGCAGGCAGCCTCTAGAAGCTGGAAAAGACAAGAAAACAGATTCTCTCCTAGAACCTCCAAAAGGAACACAGCCCTGCTGGCACCTTGATTTTATACCTGTAAGACTCATTTTTGACTTCTGACCTCAGGAAATGTAGATAATAAGTTTGTGTTGTTTTAAACCACTGAGTTGTAATTCATTACATTAGCACTAATAACTAATATATTTACCAAAGCCTTGAAAGGATAACTAGAGCAGTAAGCATGTAAGTAAGTAAGCATGGAAAGCCATACAATCCTGTGTCATGTATGCCAATTCTACATGAGAGAACAAAGATTTCCTGAAAGATTAGGGAGAGAGTTATTCCTGATCATCACTCAGGAATTTTGTCATTTTCAGCAAAGTTACAGCATCCCTGCTCTTTTCCTTAAAATTTTCAAAAACTGTGTTGAGGTTCATTGAGCAATACCCTGCCTTTAGGCTCTTTAACCATCTTTCCTGAAAATAATAACTTGAATCTTAACAATCTATTGATAAGCCAACTGCTCTTTATCTGAATAAAATTAGCAGATCAACTGGAAACTGAAAGATGACTAATGGTCTAATGACAGTCCACAAGATATGGAGCTGAATCATTTATCATGATGGTCAAATCTGAACGACATCACCCTTCACCTTACTGACCTTGCATATAAAGCTCAAAGAAAGTGTCAAAGCACAAGGAAAAACACAGAGATTAAAAACCCTAGGGAAAACTAAACCCTGATATCTTTTGTCATTTTTCTTAGGAACAAGGATGCGGATGAAAATTATTGGTCTCAACAACTTTACCACCACTGGCAGGTGTCTTAGTTTGCAGAAAAGATTGTTGGGGCATAAGACACATGAGGGTATTAATAAAATCATAGGATCCTATGAGGAAGTACCTTTATGAGAATCCTGACTATCTTATAAATAGTCAAGGAAGGCTTCCTTTGAAGAAATGTGAATTAAGCTGACAATAGAATAAAAGTAGAAAATCCTTGGGAGAAAGAGAGGCAGAATATTCCAAATAAGGGAAGAAGCATGTGCAAAGATTCTATTATGGGAAGGAGCTTGATAATATTCAAGGAACTGAAAGAAGAGCAGTGAGGCTGCAGTACAAGGAGAGAGAGAAGGAATGGCCTGAGATAAGGCTGGCAGGGGGTAATCACCCAGCATTTTGTGGGCTATCATTAAAGGTTATGAACTATGTCTTTAAAATGAAATGCTGCCAACAACTTTAAGTGGGGACAAATTGTGGTAAGATTTATCTCTTAGAAATCTCACTCTAGCTTCTATGTGGAAGATGGATTGGTGTGGAATAAGAACTGAATATGGAGAGACTAGTTAGCAATTCATTTGAAAGATGATTACTTGAATTAGACTGATAGAAGGAAAATGGAGATTGAAAGACATACATAAGAAAGATTTAGGCCGAGCACTGTGGCTCATATCTGTAATCCCAGCATTTTGGGAGGCCGAGGTGAGCCGATTACCTGAGGTCAGGCGTTCAAGACCAGCCTAGCCAATATGGTGAAACCCCGTCTCCACTAAAAATACAAAAACTAGCCATACGTGGTGTCGGGCACCTGTAATCCTAGCTACTTGGGAGGCTGAGGCAGGAGAATTGCTTGAACCGGGAGGTGGACATTACAATGAGTCGAGATTGCACCACTGTACCCCAGCCTGGGCAACAGACCAATACTTAATCTCAAAAAAAAAGATTTAGGAGTCAATATTGACTGATGCATGAAAGGTGATAAGGCAGAAAAGTGAGTCATGGTATCTGACATGACCAAATGTCAAATGATGGGGCCAATTCGTGATATTAAGAATGATGGAGGAGGGGATTTATCAATAAAAAATTATAAACTCAGTTATGGATACATTGGTTTAATACTTTTGTAAGGCATCAAACTGAAAATGCTGAGAAGGCAGTTGGATATATAGGTTAACAGTTCAGAATAGAAGTTTCAGTGGCAGATACAAATTTGGGGTAAAAAGTAAATAAATGATAACTAATTTCATGCAAAGAAATTATCCCACATTGGGAGAATGTTTAAAATAAGGGTACTGAGGACCTCATCTACAAGGAAAATGCACACATGGACATGACTAAACAGCCTATTAGGAGCTCAAGGGCTTTGAATCCAATATGAATTCTTGATTTCCTGGTGGAAAAAAAAAAAAAAAAAAACTCCACTGATGATTCTTCATCAACTATGAACATCATGGTTTTCCTTTCTGCCACCAAACAATACTATGTTACCTCACACTCCCTAATTCACTTTAAGTTTTTTGCCGTTATTACCTATCATCATCAGTCAGGAAGATAGCTATATTTTTCGTTGTTGCTGTCATATAAGGTCTAAAAAGAGGAGCAAATGGACCTCAATAAAAATAGAAGAAAAATCTTATTTCCTTCTTTTTTTTTTTTTTTTTTTCAAATGGAGTTTCACTTTTGTCGCCCAGGCTGGAGTATAGTGGTGGTGATCTCAGCTCACTGAACTCTCCGCCTCCCAGGTTCAAGCGATTCTCCTGCCTCAGCCTCCTGAGTAATGAGGATTACAGGCGTCCGCCACCATACCTGGCTAATTTTTGTATTTTTAGTAGAGATGGGGTTTCACAATGTTAGCCAGGCTGGTCTCGAACTCCTGACCTCAAGTGATCCACATGCCTTGGCCTCCCAAAGTGCTGGGATTACAGGAGTGATCCACCATGCCTGGCCTTCCTTCCCCTTTTCACTTGTGTTATTATTATTATTATTATTCTCCTTGAGATTTTCCAGAATTCTATATTTTAGATGAAGTCCTTGAAAATGAGACAAGTTAAGCAACTTACCCAAGAATGCATAGCTAATCTAAATATCTCTTTTTCATATAGCAAGCTGCGAGCTCACTGTGTTGGCTGATAAGAAATAAATTATTTGGAATAGTTTCAGAAGGAATGATACCAGCTCCTCTTTGTACCTCTGGTAGAATTTGGCTATGAATCCGTCTGGTCCTAGACTTTTTTGGTTGGTAGGCTATTAATTACTGCCTCAATTTCAGAACTTGTTATTGGTCTATTCAGGGATTTGACTTCTTTCTGATTTAGTCTTGGGAGGGTGTATGTGTCCAGGAATTTATCTATTTCTTCTAGATTTTCTAGTTTATTTGTGTAGAGGTGTTTATAGTATTCTCTGATGGTAGTTTGTATTTCTGTGGGATCAGTGGTGATATCCCCTTTATCTTTTTTAATGTGTCTATTTGATTGTTTTCTCTTTTCTTCTTTATTAGTCTAGCTAGCTATTTGTTTTGTTAATCTTTTCAAAAAAACAGCTCCTGGATTCATTGATTTTTTGAAGGGTTTTCCCTATCTCTATCTCCTTCAATTCTGCTCTGATCTTAGTTATTTCTTGTCTTCTGCTAGCTTTTGAATTTGTTTGCTCTTGCTTCTCTAGTTCTTTCAATTGTGATGGTAGGGTGTTGAATTTAGATCTTTCCTGCTTTCTCGAGTGGGCATTTAGTGCTGTAAATTTCCCTCTAAACACTGCTTTAGCTATGTCCCAGAGATTCTGATACATTGTGTGTTTGTTCTCATTGGTTTCAAAGAAATTATTTATTTCTGCCTTAATTTTGTTATTTACACAGCAGTCATTCAGGAGCAGGTTGTTCAGTTTCTATGTAGTTGTATGATTTTTTGAGTGAGTTTCTTAATCCTGAGTTCTAATTTGATTGCACTGTGGTCTGAGAGACTGTTTTTTATGACTTCCATTTTTTGCATTTGCTGAGAAGTGTTTTACTTCCAATTATGTGGTCAATTTTAGAATAAGCGTGATGTGGTGTTGAGAAGAATGTATATTCTGTTGATTTGGGGTGGAGAGTTCTGTAGATGCCTGTTAGGTCTGCTTGGTCCAGAGCTGAGTTCAAGTCCTGAATATTCTTGTTAATTTTCTGTCTCACTGATCTGTCTAATATTGACAGTGGCGTGTAAAAGTCTCCCACTATTATTGTGTGGGAGTGAAAACCTCTTTTTAGGTCTCTAAGAACTGACTTATGAATCTGGATGCTCCTATATTGGGTGCATATATATTTAGGATAATTAGCCCTTCTTGTTGCATTGATCCCTTTACTGTTATGTAATGCCCTTCTTTGTCTTTTTTGATATTTGTTGGTTTAAAGTCTGTTTTATCAGAGACTAGGATTGCAACCCCTGCTTTTTTTTTTTTGCTTTCCATTTGCTTGGTAAATATTCTTCCATCCCTGTATTTGGAGCCCAGTTGTGTCTTTGCACATGAGATGGGTCTCCTGAATACAGCACACTGATGGGTCTTGACTTTTTACCAATTTGCCAGTCCGTGTCTTTTAATGAGGGCATTTAGCCCATTTATATTTAAAGTTAATATTGTTATGTGTGAATTAAACTAAAGAGCTTCTGCAGAGCAAAAGAAACTGTCATCAGAGTGAACAGGCAACCTACAGAATGGGAGAAAAATTTTGCAATCTGTCCATCTGACAAAGGGCTAATGTCCAGAATCTACAAGGAACTTAAACAAATTTACAAGAAAAAAACAACCCCATCAAAAAGTGGGAGAAGAATATAAACAGACACTTCTCAAAAGAAGACATTTATGTGGCCAACAAACATGAAAAAAAGCTCGTCATCACCGGTCATTAGAGAAATGCAAATCAAAACACAATGAGATACAATCTCATGCCAGTGAGAATGGCAATCATTAAAAAGTCAGGAAACAACAGATGCTGGAGAGTATATGAAGAAATAGGAATGTTTTTACACTGTTTGCGGGAGTGCAAATTAGTTCAGCCATTGTGGAAGACAGTGTGGTGATTCCTCAAGGATCTAGAAACAGAAATGCCATTTGACCCAGCAATCCCATTACTGGGTATATACCCAAAGGATTATAAATCATTCTACTATAAAGACATATGCACATGCATGTTCATTGCAGCACTATTCACAATAGCAAGGATAAAAACCCAAAAGCCCATCAATGATAGACTGGATAAAGAAAATGTGGCACATATACACCACAGAATAGTATGAAGCCATAAAAAGGATGAGTTAATGTCCTTTGCAGGGACATGGATGAAACTGGAAACTATAATTCTCAGCAAAATAACACAGGAACAGGAAACCAAACACTTCATGTTCTCACTTGTAAGTGGGAGTTGAACAATGAGAACACATGGACACAGGGAGAGGGACATCACACACTGGGTCCTGTTGGGGGGTGGGTGGCTAGGGGAGGGATAGCATTAGGAGAAATACCTAATGTAGATGATGGGTTGATGGGTGCAGCAAACTACCATGGTACGTTTATACCTATGTAACAAACCTGCACGTTCTGCACATGTATCCCAGAACTTAAAGTATAGAAAAAAAAAATCCAAAAAAAAAGAAATAAATTATATTCAGTCATTGTGGAAACAGATCTTCTCTAAAAGAAAAATATAAGTGAGCTACAAGACAACATTTTCAGTATCAAATTAGAAGACAAGGATAATTCAGTTTTTTCCATTGACTTCCTATTTTTTGAAAGATGGTTTCGCCATGCTAAAGCCTGATATTTGCCCCTTGTGGCAAAGCAAGGACTAGAATTCCTGTTTGTCTAGAGACTGGAAGCAAAATTATTGTGTGGTTGAGGTAGGATTACATTTGTAAAATATGAAATTGCTAGATCTTCTCTGCTAATCAGCAGGAGTGTAGAGCTTCCACAAAGTAAAGACAATGAGTCTCCCACTAACCTATAGTTGTGAAATATTTGTGTTTCTTCAGGCTGTACATTTGGTTTCTCTAGCTTCTTAGCAACTAGTTGTAATGGCCAGGAGCTTCTCCAAGTCTCTGTCAATCACTCTAACGGCTGCAAGTCAATCACCAAAGATAAGTTGCTTCTTTAATGACTCCATAAAATACCTACTGCTCACAAACAGGATAAAATTTCTGGTTCAATTAGACTCTTAGAAATCACCAAATATTTATTGAGTGCCAAAACTCCATGATATATTTAACACTCTAGACTACTAAGAAATATAAGACAATTCTTGGCTTTCAGAAACTTATAATTTAGTGATAGCTCAAAATGATTTTACAAAACAATAGGTTGGAAGGGCATTTAAGTTTATATATTCAGGACAGAGTGGTTAGCAGGGACACTCGGGAGGAGGCCCGATCTTTGTTTGTGTGTGGGTGGGTATTCCAATGATGAAGATGTCAAGAGACAGGGTCAGAGGAAAAGTACCTTTTCAGTCTGATTAGGAATGTACAATATGGTTTTGGGATGTTGTAAGGCAGGATGGAGGTCTGTTGGTATGAAGCAAAAGTATTGGTTTTTAGGGCTAGGAGGTTCAATTGTCAATAATCATTATCTGTTGGTGATACCTATGACTGCCTGATAGTATCTCAGAATCATATGTATGTCATCTATCAGAAATAGAGGACCACTACTGTTCATTTATTACAAAGTTTTAAATCTATGAGGTTCAAAATACATTTTGATCAAAGTATAAAAGATATCAAGCTCCTCTAATCCCAACTTCTTTTTTGTGGCAGTGAATTCTGGCACTTAAATAGACAAAAACCCAGCCTAGCATAATTTATACTAACAGATGTTTCTAGAAAAATTCCAAATCAGTGACAGCCTAGGAAAATAACCAATTTCAAAGGCTGTTAACAAGCAAGCTGAAAATAAGAAGAGTACTATAAAGTGATTTTTTAAAAAAGCACAAGAATCATACTATTAATATGAATCACTTGGGACAAAGAGATGATGTAGTAGTCATAGTGAATGAGAATAAATGGAGGGGAAGCATCTCACCAGAGAGAAAGATCAAATACTTACTGGAGAAAGAAATCATCATGAGGATGCACAAGGATAACCCTAAGCCTGACTAAGGAAATAAGCAGGAAAAGTAAAGGAAGGAAAGTTGGCTCTCCCCTGCCTACAAAACAGAGCCAGCCTGCATTGGAATTGAGAGCACACTTAAAACATAAATAATTTCCAACTGGGAATCTGTATTGAAACACAGACATTAAAGTACCCAGCCATCGGGTGACTTATTTCAGAGCCCCTTCCTATGTCAGTCACCATACACCTAGCAAATTAAATGGTGCACAAGTTTAGTGCTGGAACAGCCTGAGACATGGTTGCTTTGTCCTGAATATTTTGAAAGGTATATTTTTCAACCTTCCAATTTGCATAAATATAAAATAATTAAGGGATAAATAAATGGCCTTGCAGATGCTTATGCTACAGATGATGAAGTTTTTTTGAACAAATAAGTAGTATGATATATACTCTGTCTCCCATGTAATAAGTACTTCAACTATGACATTTCCTTCTTTCAAAGTAGAATATCTAACAAGCTTAGGACATGGTGTAGCTGAAATTTTAAACTTTGGCATTTTTGTACATAATAGTCAACTGTGTTCAGAATGCTTATTGCATTGGTATTGGTTGTCTTTTAGGAGAGTACACATAAAAATTCAATATGGTCTAAGCTCTTTCAATAATTTACTATCTTTCGACTTGTACTGTGAAATAATTAAGGAAATAAATCATTCATTTATTCACTTAACAAGAATTTGTTGAGCACCTACTATTATGCAAGGCATGTTTCTAATAGTAGGGTTACAGAGATTAAAAACTAACAGATCTTTACATTTTGGTGGGTCAGATATAATTGTAAATAATTGTATGAGGAATGTGAGATACATCAAAAAATAATACTGTAGCATACTGTAACCAAATTGAAATATAGAATTTGTCATATTTTCAAACTAACCTACCAGTGTTGGAATAAGTGGGGGACAACAAAAATTAGTAAGTGCCTGCTGATCAGACCTGGAGATGTGACCTTTCCCATGACATTTGCAAAGCCTCCTATTTATCTCTTCCTGATAACAGGTTATAAGACTTAGTTTTGAAAATATTCCAAGATGTAACTAATTCCATGTTCTCCATGTCACCTTCCCAACAGAAGGGAATGGAGTCCACCAAGACAAGCACATTTCATGAATTTCTCTTTGCCAAATACTCCTCCGTCTCTCAGGCTGAAGCCAACAAGGGAAATCACAGCCTGATCACTGACTTGGAATTGAAGCATGTTGTAGGAATCCCAGATAAATAACATGTCTCAAAGGCAAAAGCCACCTTAGTCAACCCAAAACTGGGGTACCAATTCAAAGGGTCCAGAATTTCTTAATGGGGGTGCTACTGACATTTGGGGCACATGATTGTGCACAATTGTCTCACACCCTGCTGGATGTTTATTACCCCTGGCCTCCTCTCACTAAATGCCCATAGCTTTCCCCAGTCATTGCAACAAACAAAAACTTGACCAAACATTTCCAAAAAGTGCCTAGGGGGATGGCATTGCCTCCAGATGTAAACCACCATGCAAGGAAGACTGTGATACTGTGATGATGCCTGGTGAAGAAATCAGGAAGGCAGATGGTAAAGTAATAAAGTAAGCAACTGGAAGTGACACAAAGAACCCCCAAAGGCTGTAGGCCTACACCTCTTATAACTTTTAATGCTATCCTGAACTAGGTTAGAACTAGGTTAGCCCCAAATACTGTCCGGGATTAATTAAAGTTTCAAAAACTCAGCACAAATTCTACCTTTTATTCTGTTTAAAGTTCTTAATATACTTTCAAAATGTAATTTAAAAATTTTTGCTTTAATTGATTTGTGGCTATTGTTCTCAGATTTGAGTTTTGCTAATAGGATGCTGGTCACTTTATGGAATTCTTGCTGACTCTAAAGGAATTATTTTAATCCTTGAAATTAAATGGAATTACTACTACTCTAAATCTCATGTCCTTAAATGAGACAGTACACTTTCTTTAAGGTGGGAGATCACTATAAGAAACAAGAAGGCTGTGTCAACACCAAACTTTCTGAAGGAAATGTAAATCATACTCCCAAGGCACAGCAAATTTCAAGTGCCTAGGAAAACAGGTTCTTGTGGGGAAAGGGTTTGTGACTTAAACAAACAAAAGGCAAAAAAGAAAAAAAAATGCCTTGTGAGGGCGTGTTTATTTTCTTCTGGAATCAGGGAAAGTTTTGGATTTTTTTTTTCTCCCTTAAGAAGTAACAAAACAAGCCTTCTCCTACAGGTGTTCAGGGCATGAACACTTACACTAGGAAAATAAGGTTAAGAGAACACTGATAGGGTCATTTGCAAAATGTAGTAGGAAGAATCAGAGGAGAGTTAGAAAGACAGCACCTGAGGGCCCCTGAGTCATGGAGATAAGAGAAATATCTACTCACTCTTTTCCAGTGATTGTGAGAGATTTGAGATTGGACTTTGGAATCTGCAGCTTTATTTTTAAAAATGTTTTTGGTAAATCAAATCTATCCTTATTCACTTACATGAAGTAATGTACGGGAGATGGGTACATTCTGTGTGCCTGGATTTGTCCTTTTGGGGCACCAGAATCTTCATTAAAAATTAAAGAATCGTTGTATTCAGATGAGTCAACCTAGTTCTGTAGTAGAATTTTCAACAGTTCTTTAAAGCCTTTCTTAAGATGACGAAAGTTTTAGAGAGGATGACTAAATCCACACTCCTAAGTGAGAATTGTATACAGAATTTTCAATAGGAATTTACCATTTGACCCAGCAATCCCATTACTGGGTATATACCCAAAGGATTATAAATCATTCTGTTATAAAGACACATGCACACGTATGTTTATTGCAGCACTATTCACAATAGCAAAGACTTGGAACCAACCCAAATGCCCATCAATGATAGACTGGATAAAGAAAATGTGGCACATATACACCATGGAGTACTATACAGCCATAAAAAAAGGATGAGTTCATGTCCTTTGCAGGGACATGGATGAAGCTGAAAACCATCATTCTCAGCAAATTAACACAGGAACAGAAAACCAAACACTGCATGTTCTCACTCATAAGTGGGAGTTGAACAATGAAACACATGGACACAGGGAGGGGAACCTCACACAATGGGGCCTGTTAGGGGGTGGGGGACAAGGAGAGGGATAGCATTAAGACAAATACCTAATGTATGCGGAGCTTAAAACCTAGATGACAGGTTGATAGGTGCCGTACACCACCATGGCACTTTATACTTGTATAACAAACCTGCATGTTCTGCACATGTATCCCACAAAAGTAAAAAAAATATAAAATAAAATAAAATACATCTACATGTTTAATAATTTTAAAAAACAAAGACATGAAAAAAAGAAAATTAAAAAAATATTGTTCACTTATCAATCTCCATTCCTCCACTTCTCTTCACTAATTACTGACAATATCCCTTCACCTGTGTGGGTAGAAGAAAAATTCTAGCAGTTCAAATCCTTGGCCTAAACCATCATTGCTTAAATATTCACTTTTTAACTTCCAAGAAGTTAGTTAAATCATATTCTTACTCAAAATACAAGCAATTTAAATGAGTTTTTATCAGTGAGTTTCTTCTGGAGGCTTTGTTTCTTTCATTGCTCTCAGCAGCATGTAAGAAGCAATGGGGTGATACTAAAATGGTTTTGTCTAACCTGAACGCTGTGTGTCTGGATCTTCATTCACTCTGTGGAATCTGTATTCTATGGAATTTTAAGTCCTTTTGGCAGGAAATTGTAAAGTGAACAGAAACATGGGTTCCATGAGACTTCTTGTGCCAAAACACTATGCATTATCCTGGTACATTTAAGTCCAAAGAGAATTGTTTAACTTCTTCATTCTTAATATTATGTTGATAACAATAACAAATAAAGGATTCTAAGCTATTCACACATGACATATAAATTTAAGAGTGTTTTTTGTCACCCAAAGTCAAAACACAAATTAGGATATTTACTCTCTTGCTTTCAGAGGTTATTTCTGTTGCTGTAGACAATTTTTAGAGAAAATAAAAGCTTTTAATTTTAAGTGACCTTGTAGTCTGATGTTAGTTATCTCTGTTGAGCTTTTTCTGTTGAAGATAGGCTCACTTTATCTTTAGGCTATGAGGTCTTAGTGTGATGGATTTGTCTAAATGTAAAACAAAACAAAACTCTGGTCTCTAAGTAACCACTAAATTCTGATTTATAAATAGAAGGCTAAAAAATGAAGGGTGATATGCTACTTGAATTCAGTTAAAAGAAACTAAAAAATAAATTCTAATATTATGCAGAAGCATCCTCAGAGTTATTTAAGTATTTCAACTTTATAGTCCTAAGGCAATTCAAAAGCAGTGTCAGTAATGGGTGACCATTCAATGTAACCTTGATTGGACAACTTTAACTGACTATACAACTAACCTCAGATTAATTTTTAGTGAGAGTTTTTAAATTGCTCTTTGTAAGGTGGACAGTGATGTGAGTGCTCCTTTTGGAAGTTTTTTTTTTTTTCCTGATCTCAACCACCAGTATATTTTATTTTCATTAGCATATCCAGGGGATACAGTAGTGCCCCCTTATCTGCAGATTCTCTTTCCACAATTTCAGTTACTTGTGGCCAACCATGGTCCAAAAATATTAAATGAAAAATTACAACAATAAAAAATTCAGCAGTTTTACATTGTGTGCCTTTTGAGTAACATGCTGAAATCATGTGCTATGTCCCACTCTATGCCACATGGAATGTAAAATGTCCCTTTGTCCAGGGTATTCACACTATATAAACTAGCTGCCCATTAGTCATTAACATTGTCTGATCCTGACATCTAACCGTCAATATCATCATGGCTTGAAGATCCAGGATCACCCAAAGCTATGCCAATGCCTGCATCACTCACCTCACTTCATCTTATCATATAGGCATTTTGTCATCTCATATCATCACAAGAAGGGTGAGGACTACTGTAAAATGGAAAGCATATCCATTAACCTCACAGAGATCAGTACTCTGGCAAAGGTTGTTTGCATACTGGAGGGCAAAGATTTTATCATAAAGAACTTAGAAAACTTTCAAAAATATTTTGAAAACAATTTAATGAACCAGAATTGCTTAAGCATCTAATGATTTTCTGGCATGCACAAAGGTAGGCACAGTAGGAAAGCAATACAGAATAATTTTTTTAAGAGATGGGGTCTTGCTCTATCACCCAAGGATAGATTGCAGTGGCTTAATCATAGCTCATTGCAGCCTCAAACTCCTGGGCTCAAGTGATCCTCCTGCCTCAGCCTCCCAAAGTGTTGGGATTACAGGTGTGAGGTACCATACCATGCCTGGCCCGGAATAATGTTTTGTAATGTTTTATAGTATGGAAATCAGAGTTGGAAATAAGTGACTTTAAATCTTGGTCCTGCATATTACTGGCTCTGTGAGGTCAGGGAAACCACTTAGTTCCTTAAAGCTTCAGCTTTCATACCTGCAAAATGGAGATTAAAATACCCATCTCAGGATAAAAGTGTGTAGCACAGTACCTGGTGCATAGTAGGTATTCATGAAATGGGACTCCCGCTATAAGCAATGAAAACCACCACCACCTTAACATTGACCCTTTTAGGATACAACGTTCCAAGGAAAAGTTTAATTTTGCACTGGTTAGAAGGAATTTCAAATCATTACCAGGGGAAAAGTGTAAAAACTGGCAAGATAACTCAATAATATTGAGTTATTCTCAGTAGAGACAGGGAATAATATTCTACTTGGAAATTCAATTAAATAAGCTCCACAAATGTTTACTGAATGCCTTCTATTCACTAGGTATTGCATTGGGTTCAGGACATTTAAAGATTAGTAAGACAGGGATCTTGTTTCCATGGGGCTTACAATCTGATGAGGGAGATAGACTCACAAACACATAAATCCCTTAAAGGAGTTTCAAAGAAGGAGAGGCAACAGCTTAACCTGGGAAGGTCAGGAAAAGCTTTGAAGAATGGGTAATACTGAAATATAAGCTAGGTTTACTTGCTAGAGTGTAACAGGTTTTCTTTATCATCAATCTCTGTCAACTGCCTCATCCTCTGCCCCAACCCCAAGATATTTCCTAGAGATACTTTCAAATTTCCATGTCTTTTGGGGAGCAGAAAAGACATATGCTTATTGATTATCATATTTATAGAAGAAACAAAAAGATCATTTTCTTTACTGTTATTTATTGTCTACCAATCTATTATGGCTAATGAACGAGAAGAAAAAAGCAGGAAGATGTTTAGAGTTATTTTTCTTAAAGGGAGATTCCACATCCTGTGCCTGCCTTGGGAAGCCTTGAAGAAATGACTATGCTTACTCACAAACATCTCTTGGCACCACTGTCAGGTTTGGGTGGACCACAGCCAGAACTCATGAGATCATTTATATTTGTATATTCCTTGTGTATAAAATTGGAATTTATCTAAAAATAGCATATTGGAAGGTGCAAAACCATTTAATTTACCAAGTACTTGTCATAACCTTAATGAAGCAGTTCACTTGGTTGGGAACCAATAATATGTAGACAGGTAGAAAACACAGTGATCAGGTGAGGACATGAAGAATGTTTGACAGAATGTATTTATTTTTGTTGGTCTTCACATGCAACCTTGTCAAACATGGTCAAATTTTCAATGCAAAAGATTAAGCATGCTAATGCATAATTCTGAGATATCTATTTTAAACTGCAGGTTGCAAGAAATTAATCTTTTTAAACTACTCATCTTTAGGAGTTCTCACCCTTCTATCAAAGTAGTATATAAGCTCAGATTCTCATTCATATTCTAATTATATCAAACAATCACAAGAATGCTACTAAACTGAAGAGATTCTGTCTCTGTTAAGGGAGAAGTGTTGACGTGGACTTGAAACTATACAGTCACTTTTCCCTTTCCATATATTTTCAGTTATACAATGTTAAATTCATACTTTAGGTTCTGATATGAAAGAGATACAGAGCACCTTTAAAAAGACACTGAAAAGCACCATCTGTTCATGTTCAAATCTTGAAGAAAAAATTTTTAACTTGTTAATCATAAATTGCTCTACAAATAGTATACTGGAAACATCCGGATGTGAGGTTATAATTAAAAATGAAAGCAAAACAGCTTCCCTTAAAAGAAAGAAAACTCTTAATTCAAACCTAGCAGACAGCTGATTATGAAAGTAAAAATGCTGGCATGTATAGATATTGGGAAGTCTTGGGACCTGGATTTTATCATGACCATCTGGTTATAGTCAGAGTGAAATTTTAAAATAGCAAAATATTCATTAAAAGCCTGAAAGGAGCTCATAACAACTGACATGCCACAATTAGTTATATATCCACGTATCCCCTTCTGATATCAATTATGTCAGTTTCCATTGGTGACATCATGCTAATATTTGATGACACATAAATGTCCAGTCCACTTAATTAGGATCAAGAGAATGGGCATCAAATGAGTATTTTTCCATCAAGCCGTGGAATAATAATACTTTATCAAGTACCACCTTTTGATCCCTACATGTGGGAAAACTGAGGCTCAGACAGTTAAATTACTTGCCCATAGTCACATTTCTAAAGATTGGTAGAGGAGGAAATCAAATCTAGGTCTATCTGCCTCCATACCGTTTCTTCACAAGAAGAGACTATCTCCCTGAGCTGCATAATGGGATTTGTTTGTTCCTTTCAGTTTCCTCAAGCATGACCACTACCTCTGCTATAACTAGTATCCACAATTATCCAGCTGCATTTAACTAATTTAAAGCTCCTCATACCAATTCATTACCTCAAAAACTATTTGAGAGTTGAAGAAGTTTCTCAGAAATAATGTAATAAACAAGAACAACGACGACAATACTGTGGCCCTCTCGTTGATTCATATTTTCTTATTTCTCCCTTCTCTATAGAACATTGCAAATTGATAAACAAACAGAAATTTCTCTTTGTGATAGTTTGTTTTATGTGTCAACTTGGCTGGGCTAAGAGATGCCCAGATAGCTGATAAAACATTATTTCTGAATGTGTCTGTGAGGGTGTTTCAGGAGTAAATTAGCATTTGAATGAGTAGAATGAGTGAAAAAGATTGACTCTCACCAATGTGGACAGGTATTATCCAATCGATTCAGGGTCTCAATAAAACAAAAAGGCAAAGGAAGGGTGAAATTTTGCTCTCCCTTCTTGAGCTGGGCTATCTATCTTTTCCTGCCCTCAGACATCAGACCTGCTGGTTCTCGGTCCTTTGGACTCTAGGACTTACACCAGCACCATTCCCTCTTTTCAGTTCTTAGGCTTTTGGAGTAAAATTGAATGATATCATTTTCCAACTTGCAGACAGCAAGTGGTGGAATTCCTTGGCCTCCATAATCATATGAGCCAATTCTCATAATAAATCTCTTTCTCTCCTTTTTATATATCTCCTATTGGCTATTTCTCTGGAAAACCCTAATATACTCTTGTTCATATATTTTGTTACTTTTTTAACTCATTTGCATCTCAGGCAAAAAAAATCTTTTCTTATTAGCTTCTATCCTCCAATTTCTTTCCCTATCTCCAAGAAAGATCACTATCAACCCTCTTCTTTCTTCATTCTTTCCAGAGATGTCAACCCATGTTGGCTGGTTCTGCTATCATCTAAATCATTCTGCTATTACTGTGGTCAGTGGGGAGGCAGAAGTGATAAGCAGCAAATATACATCATCTAGAACTTCAGTTCTGACCCACTGGCAAAGCGTCTTCACCACAACTGAAAAGGTTCTGAGGTAGATCTGGGTTTATTATGAAAGATTGACACAATTGAATATTAATGTCTTCCACTGAAGAAGAAAGGTAATGATATATATGTCTTGTGTTTTCTATCTTTGGCATAAGGCCTCAATAATCTCAATTCAAATCCAAAAGTTTTCGGGAGGAAACCTCTGGACACATTAAAATCTGTTACATTAAACTCACAGATATTTATTTAGACCTTTTCATGGAGTCTATCATGGCTTATCACTGATAAAGGGACAAAGAAATATAAAGGCATGATCCTCATCTCTATAGTTACTTAAAAGGGCAAGACAAACTCTATAGCATTATGGAGTGTTAAGTGCTAGGTAATAGCAAATAGAATAAACAGTATAAGAATGCATTAGATGATAACACTACTGAGGGCTGTAAAAATCTCTTAAGGCTTCATGGTGAGGGGGAGATTTAAATTGGGCCTTAATTGATTTGCAAAACTGAAACAAGAAGACAAGATACAGGTGTTCCAAGATAGAGTGGGAAGCTTTAGTGGTGGTATTTGGTGAAAATTAATTGGTCAGTATTCCTACAAACAACCATTACTACAGAAAACAGACAACAGTATAGACAAGGAACTGTCTGAAGGGATAAAAGTGAGATGTTCAGCAGGGTAAATAGGGGATGGTGTGATAATGATAATTTCTTTGATTACAGCTATCTGCTAAGCCCTGCGCTAATTTAATTTTTTAAATTAAATTAAAACTGCATAATTCAGAGATAATTATTATCTCTTTTTCTTATCAGAAAACTATAAACAGTTGAGGTCTTCCAAGGCAAAGCCCTTGTTGTTACCCATCATGCTGAGGGTTAGTTCAGGTGCTTGGGCAATGGCATGTACATCTATCTCCTTTGTTTGGATACATCCATCCTTGACTCAGGAATAGACCTAGAGACCTACAAAAGTCTCCAGTTTGCCAAGACACATGGCAGATGAGGGAACACACCACTGTGTTTCCCTCAGGAAATAGATTCTAATCTGGCTTTACATTTTCCATTGTAATCTTGAGTTGCTTCATAGTCAAATAATAGTTCCTCAGTGAAGTATATGGATAGTCACACGATAATAGAATGAATAAAGACCTTATATAGCTACTTGGCATTTCAGGCCAAGTTTTATTGACAGACTAGTTTGCTACAAACTTACAAAACCCTTTTTATTTTCTAGATGGCAAAATGTTAACAATTAGTGGACCTGATTGAAGGTTATACAGGATTGATTGAATTATTGTTGCAGTTTTTATCTAAGCTTATTTTTTAGTACTTTTTGGATATTGGAAATGTGGCTAAGGGACTGTGGACACTTAAGAGTTCAATAACTGTTAGTTCCCTTCTCTTGTGCTGTAGAAAAAGTACAAAAGGTCCAAGTTACCTCTCAGACATCAGGCAGATGATTAATTGTACTGTGAAGCGGTCAAGTCCTCCAGAATACTGCATTTTGGGAACACTGATTAGTCATATTCTTATAAGAATTGGAAGCTGCCATTTTTAACAGTTTGAATAAGAAAGTTGCATTGCCAATTCTGTACCTATCTGATATGTTCTCTCCCCGGAGGAGAAGAAACAGGCCTTATTCATCTCCCCTTCCCCAGTCCTAAACATTCATCCCAAGTCCTGAATATGCCTGAAAAGACATGTCATTATGGTTTTTCCTGTGGAGTCTAGAGTTCCCCCACCTCCACCCTACTGAAGTCATTCATAGGAAAAGGCAATGACAGCCAGATCTTGAAAGATCACCCCTAGCACAGTTTCACTGTGATCCCACAGGGGCTTTACTGAGTATCAGTCCCAGAGCTGTCTGTCTTTTCCATTTGGGCTGCGGCAGAGTGAGCTGAGTAGGTCAGGGATATGTTTTACAGGCATTACGCAGGCCAGTCTTCAGAGGCCAGTGTGCATGGTGGGTCCAGCCATCCTCAGACACACTCTGCACATGTCACGATGGGGGACAGAGCAGCGTGTGTGCTGTCTGGATGATTCCTCTTGGAATGTTGGTTGCCTAGCAACAAGATCATGCTTTGCTCTTAACTCCAATTCTCAGGACTTTGGCTTAGTTACTTCTGATCCTTAGACTTTTTCTTACCATCCCTCACCCAGGTTCCCAGAAAGTGCAGGGGCTCCAAATTCCAACTAATGTAGTTATTTTAGCTACGTGGTGGCAGTCTACATGTTAGATTTCCCTTTGGCATGCTACCTGTACTTTATACACACCAGCATTTCTCTAACAGTTTCAAATATGCCACATATTAAAAGACTACACAGTTGGCTTTCCTTTTTTAACACAGACACATATACAGCATATGTATGTATTAGAAAAAGAATGGAAGGATATACCACAATATAAAATAATAGCAGCTTTCTCTTTATGGTAGGAATATTAGTATTTTTAAACTATCTTCAATAAATGTGTTAATTTTGCAATAAGGATAAATATTAGCATAATATATATTGGGATTATATGCTATTAACTGACATTTAAAAATGTATACAAAGCAATGGTAAAGGAAGAAATACTGTTACACATAAGTACAACATAATTTCAACCCTATACGTGTGGAAAAATATGACAGAAGATTAATGAATGAAGAGGGTTTCATCAGGATAACAGTAATTTTTTCTTAAATTCTTGAATTTTAATTTAAAAATAACAAACCTTAAAAACATATAGTATTGGCATATTTACAGCCATATGTTTTAAAACGCAGAGGAAATCACCTTTATCATACCAACAAGGGTCAGTTGGGCAGATTCCCATAGTAAAAGATTAAAATATATTTTGGACCCAGAGTTTGTCCAATCATTCACTTCTTCATTCACTCAAAAGCCATGTCTAAGCATCTGCTTTGTGCCAGATATGTGAACAGCACTGTGAATACAGACCTAAAGCAGAGCGTCTCTGCCCTCAAAGAATGTATATTAAAAGTCAGATGAGGGATAAAAAAATAGGATGCATCATTTATTATAATACTTCTCAAACCATGTTTTGTGGGTGTTTTCAAGCCAATTTTAGATTTCTCTACAATTCTTAATTTTATATTCATATAGTAATCTATTTAATTAAGCAAGTTTTTCAGAATCATTTAAATGGCACTTTATAACTGAGTGCTAACACAGGACTACAAGGTCTACAGTTACACTTGGGAATATAACTGCATAGTACTGAGTATTATTTCATAGTCTTGGCTAATGAGAAAGGGACCTAAATATAAATGATATGTTGTGACATATGAAAGGCAACTGATGTCATAGGATATTTGCCAGTAATTTGAATAGTGACAAATGGCCAGATAATTGAGTCATCTTGGGATGTGTAGGATGGCACGGTCATGCCAAACTCAAAAGCTGTTAGAACTATATTCACGTTGTAATCAGAGATTTTGTTTCAGCAAAATGTCATTCTTTATATTAAATAACCATTGTCAATGTTAATTTCATTCCACTAGAATGCAGCTCTATGGCAAAAAAAGGCTTTATCAGTTTTATCTGCTGCTATACCCCTAGTACCTGGCTCATAACTGCCTACTAAACATTTGCTGGATGGATTAATACATAAATTGAGTATTTTTATTTATTTATATATGTTTTCTAAATTTACGCTTATAGTTGAATAAAAGTTATGCCTGTTTTGTGTTGACATGTGTTTAAATATATGTTATAATAAAAATAACACTGGTGGACTTACGAGAATTTTTCTCCTTTAAACAAGAAATATTCACTATTAATTAAGGGTGCTGTTGGCCCTTTAAAAACCACAGGGTTAAACCTAACTCTTCCTTTTTCTGTGATATCCATTTTCTGGCTCTTCCCTTCTACTTTTGCTTCCCACCAATTCACTTTTCAAAATTCCCACATGCCCTTTCTCCCTCTTACCCTTTTACTTCCTATACTTGCCAACCCTAGCAACTTCCTCACTCTATCATCATACACTAAAACAGAGGAAGAGAAGAAAAAACAAACCAGAGAATAAGGCAGGTTTTCCACAGCCCCCAAAGAACCCTCAAGTGAAGAAAAGAGACTCAGAAGTTACACAGACTAGGGTTCAAATCCTAATTTCGCCATTTATATACTGCCCGTCAGAATCCGAGTAGACATTAAACAATTTTGATGTGTACTCTTCTTGTCAATAAAAATTTCAAGCGCTTAGTACATTACTTGCCAATAGCTCTGGGCTGGACCGTCCGTTTCCTCTGTTCACATACTTTAGAAGGTCTCACTCCGATCCTTCTCTGGTAAGAACTCCTCCTCATCAAGTGAGGAGCTTGTAGGATCAAGGGGATGTGTCCATCTGGTGCCCAAGCCCCACCTCATCAAGAGTTGGACCCTGCATCCTGCCCAAATGGTCCTGTTTCTAGATCCTAGATATGTGCCTAATTCATTTTTTAAAGGTGGACCATCTCTGTGGGTGTTTGTACTCCTAAGTATCACAATGGGTTTCAAATGGTGTGGCTTAAAAGCATGTGCTACAGTGTCAATAGCTCTAAATGTGAGTCATGAGCCAGTGCAGAAGAAATCTTCATGGGGAGGGAAGAAAACGAGGTGGTTCTTAGCCCAGGAGCTGAGGTCCCTTCTTCCTATACTATCTCCTTATGGCTAGGAATTCTGAAGAGTCTGAAAGTTTACTCAGTTGAGTCTCACTTTGAACCTGGATTTCCAGGTTCATTTTCAAAAAATATGTGTTAAAGTAGGAGGATTAAATATATTCAGTGACGGTTTGTTAGCTTGTTTTAGAACTTTAAAATATTTGGTATATGACTTCCATTTGAACTTTCGTTTCAAGCCATATAAATGTTATGAATGAATATGCCTGAGACACAGTAACTGTGTAAGTAGATGCCATTATTATTAATATCTTACAAGGTAATTGTATAGTCAATTAATAAGTATTTACAGGAAATTGTTAGCTTACAAATGTACAGGCACATTTGGGCAGTACAAAAGAAAGAGAAGAAACAGCATAGGCTTCAGGGTATTTATGACCTCGCTGGATATTATAAATTATATACATAAGAAATTTAAGAATAATCTCAGAAGTGTTCAGAATTTTATGAAGCCAATTCTCTGTAATGCTTATGGAAAACAGTCTCAAATGAATTATAGTCACTGAGGTTCTATAAATCTATGTATACAATGCCACCCTTTCTTTGACTGGTTAAACTTTCTCATCTTTCAAAGGTTCTCAAGCTTGGCCTCCTAGGTAAAGCTTCTTGGTTGCCCTTCTCTGGAATCCTTGTACAGTCAAGGTCATCAACAAGACTTTAGTTTTTATTTATTCTTTAATCATTTCATGTTAATCAGTGTATGTTCCTAGGAGGACAGTATTTAAAAAGCAGAAATCTTATCTTGCCTTTCACTTAAATAATTTTCTTTAAATTGTCCTTTCCAACTTCTCCCACTTCCTCTTCTGCTCACTCTTCTTTACCACTCATGCTTCATGAATTGCCATTTCATGAATCTGCTATTCTTGTACAATTCCATGTTAAGCTCCAAATTATGGCATGTAATTTCGTATACATACACATACTCACCACATGTTTACACACACAAACTCCTGGGTCTCCTACTTGGTGGAGTACTTAGTAAAGAAGGGCTTTCATTAAATAAGAACTCTACATTCTTGTTCCAGTGAAGACAAGAAGAATTGTTTGAGTAAATATGAAGTTCCAAAGCAGGGAATTCTTTGAAGAGTAAGTAGCTACGTTGTTGGAAGGAGCAGGAGGGAGGCATTGTTGGGAGTTAGGTTCAATGATACTCTCTATCACATGGATCAGGCAAGGATCACTGTTCGACTAGTGCCTACTGGGATAGAGATGGAAGGCTGACTACTTAAGTTACATGCTCAGAGATGCTAAGACCAATCTCCTGCCTCTGGCCTAGGATATCTACAATTTATGTCAGTGTCTTTCACCACAGCACACCTGCTGAGACCCCTTGCAGATTCTGAGCCAGCTTAGTCCTACTAGTCCCCTCACCAGGCAAAGGGGGGCAATGTCAGTCTCACTCATACTTGAATCCCTAGTACATACTGGATGTTAATATTGTTTCCATTATTAACACATTGTATGACATTGGATAAGCCACTTAAACATTCTCATCTAAAATTTAATTTAAATGAAGTTAAAATTTAATTGTAGAATTATTACAAAATTGTGTTTACTCAACTTATTTACATGATTTGCCTCATTTTAGAGAGCGTATAAAATGATGTTTAAACATAACAGAATTTAAAATTAAAATATTAATATTAGTTTAAATAAGGTTGTAAAAAATAAATAGAAGAAGAAAAGATATTAGTGGAACCACATTGATACTATTTTAAAACAAAGCAATGGTTAGTTATTGAATACAAATATGATACTAGGCACCCCAACAGTGAGAGAAAGATATAATCAGTAACCTGTTTCACTGTGATTTTATTATTTTTAAAAAAAGACCAAAAAGACCAACGCAAATGACTCAAGAATCAAATAAGGTCATAAAAGTATTTCTTCCTTGGGTTCTGATAAAGATTAATACAATGGCAGCACACTACTGTAGACAGAGCAATGATATCATAGCTTTGCTTTTCTTACCATCTACATCTATGACATCATTTCAAACTACAGTTCAATAAAGTAATTAGGGGGCCAGTGAGAAGCACACCAGTACTGAATTAAAAGGCAGATAGTTTTTTAGTTTTATTAGTTTTATTCTAAGGGGAGTTTCACAAAGTTTAAGGCAATCTTCCAAAAATATCTGTTTCTCTGAGGCAATATTTACTAGTTATTGGATATTGGCTAATGTGAGTTATAGTTTGAATAAATATTTTGGTCATGTATCAAGTTAAGAGCAGAGGTATGCACCATAATAATCATCTGAGAATGGAGATTAAGTGACATCTTTTTATGAAATATGAGAATCCAGATAGTGTATAAAAACCTGTCAGTGCATGTGGGCATTCAGCAGGGCACCTACCACTTAGCAGACTTGCAGCAAATAACTACTTTATTAATATTTTTGAATTTATGAATGTATTAATAGATATACTGTATCTATCAATATGTATCATTTATTAACTGGTTGATTAGTTAGGTGTGAGCACAGAAAACAATGAAATTAATAGTGGGCTTGAGTCAGATTTTCTGTGAGGAGAAAATATTAACTGTGAAATAGTGACTCTTCAAATTGTTTAAATCATTAGCTTTATATACATTTTGTAGACTTCTATTTGAATTCAGAATGAAAATATGATCTTTAATATATTTATGCCAGCCACAAATCTTTATCCAAACTTATATGCAAGTTTTACAACAAGCAGAGGGTCTACTACTATTGTGCCAAAGATGGTGATGAAGATGGAGAATTCAGTGAACCACCTACATGTTCCCAAACAGTTAGATGCTTGTTAAAGATGTGGATGCTTAAGGGCTACAAGTTTTTCCTCCCAATATTTCCCACCATGTTGTTGATATACTCATCAACAGCAAGAAATCTGGGAAAATCTAACACATCTTTGATAAGAGAAGGTGTAATCCATTTAACAAGTATTTACTGAGTAACAATGATAAATAGTAATTGTAGCAATAATAATAGAACCTGCCATTTGTTGAGTTCTCACCATATGCCAGACTGTCATTTTTGTCATAAGAATGTATGATGCATATGAAAACAGCATAAACAGAGATAGCAGTTGCCACTTATCCACAGTTTTGTACTCCATGGTGTCAGTTACGTACAGTCAACTCTGGTCAGAAAATAGAAGAGTACAATACAGTAAGACATTTTGTGAGAAAGCAATACTACGTTCACATAACTTTTATGAGGGTATATTATTATAATTGTTCTATTTTATTAATAATTGTTGTTCATCTCTTACTGTGCATAATTTATAAATTCAACTTTATCACAAATATGTATGTATGTATAGCTGGAAAAAAAAACATAGTCTATACAGGTACTGTCTACAGTTTTAGGCATCCATTGGGGGTTTTGAGTATATCCCCTGTGGCTAAGGAGGGACTACTGTACATACAATTTTTTTCATTATAAAATGAGTTTCTATGTACCAACAAACCAGCTTAAGAAACGTATTAATACAGCTGGCTCTGAAGCACCATAACTAATCAAATCACACTCCTTCGCCCCACAATATTTTTTGTTAAACATTCTTTTGCTTTTCTTGTAGTAGTTACATATATATGTACATATACACCCCTAAATAATAGTTTCTAATTTTGTCTGTTTCTGAACTTTATGTAAATAGAATCACATTATATATTCTCTTCTCTTTTGTCAATATAGTTATTAAAATTCATCCATGTTGTGGTCTATATGGGTAATTCATTCATTTTTACTACTACATAGTATCCATTGTATTAATAAGTCACAAAGTACATATATTTATGTTGTTTCTAGTTTTTGCAATTATGAACAATAATGCTATAAGCAATATAGGTTAAGCATGTTCTCTTAATTCAACAGTTATTAAATGACCCTAGAGAAAGGGCATGGCCTTGTTTCTCTCCTATTCTCCCAAGTAACTTCCTAGGGATTAAAATAATATTTACATTCTTCTCTTCAACCGTGAATCTATCCTGGTATCTGGGAACCACGATCATTTTTTCCAAGAACCCACTCATATATCTTCTACTGAAGATATTTATCAAATATATTCCTAGAATTTCTAGGAGAGTATAAAGATTAAATTCTTCTGTGACTTTCTTAAAAAGACTAAATAAAAATTAGATGCTAAGTTTTAAGGAAAATATCTGTACCTCAATTATATAGTGTTTCCCAAATTGAGGCTTTGGGAAGCAGGAGTCTTATGATTTTATAACTTCTTTAGAGTAAAGCATTTAAGGTAATTTAACACTTACTGGATATATGGCCGTGTAAAAAATATTGGGTAAAATGGTCCAGAGATAATATGGAACACATAGTTTCTACCCATATGAAGTATTATTGTTGGAAAAATACATAAGCACGTATAAAAAAGACTGAAGTCTATTTCAAATTAACTGTGCTTTTCTACCCTGAAGACAGCAAACTTGATGGTAGGTAAGTTTGAGATGGATCTTTACAATTCCCTAAATAACTCAGTGTGAAAAGTAATTTTAAGTTGAAAATATGGCTTCACTTTGCAAAGATACAACAATACAAATGGTCACTATATATAATTAAAATGTACTTTTTTCCTACTCAGTTTTTACATGACTTTGTTAAATAAGCTAAGTTTGTATTAGTTGAGCACAGAGCTAGGTGGGAGAGTAAAAAATATCTAATCAGCTGTAATACTTCACTAATTTATTAAACAAAAATAGTCATTTTGCTTGAATACTATCTTCATGTTTTTGCTTTATTGGTTTCTTTCCTTGTTCTAAAATATCAAATCTACCCAGTCCCCAAAGACTTTTATAAACCATGCTTTTTTCTTTAGCTACCATCCTATCAATCTCCTTCCCTCTACTACTTTCTTGAAAGAGTACTCAAAGCCTCCTGCATTATCTTCATCATATAATTTCATTTCTTACTTCATGTGAGAGTAAACTAGCTTCTGTCCTTTCCCTTCTACTGTAGATGTTCTTTGACATTAGAAAACCAAATGCCAAATTTAGAATCATTTCTGTTACTATCCCACTTAATATTTCTGGAAAATGTGCCACAATTTCTTATCCTTTCCTAGAAGCTCTTTTTTTGGCTTCCATTCCCAAGTATATCAAGATCCTCTCTCTCCTCCACTGTTCTAAACTACATGGCATACCCTCTTCCTAGAATGCTTTTTCTTACTTTACCTGCCTTTTCTTCTAAAAAACTATCTAGCTATCTTCCATGGCCCAGCTTAAACATCACTTCCTTCCTCTGTAAGTTCCCCTCCCCAGCAAAGATTCAGATTTAATTTAGTCATTTGTGTAGTAAGCTCTGTATATCTCTATTACCGCTATTATTGCACTTTATAACAATTATTCATTCATATGCCTACCTCTATGTACTAAACTGTAAAATTCCTTGAGAGGTGAGATTGAATTTTATTCATTTTTGTATTCCCAGTGCTTGTGCAGAAGCTACACGGTGGGAAATCACAAATTTTTGTGAATGAGTGAGTGATTTAAAATAGGCTTCAATTCTGGCCAACAGAATAGATAACTAAATAATCTGCTATAAAGAGAATTAAATAAATAAAACTGATATTTCACTGAACAGAGAAAACATCAAAACCTATGAAAAATGTATCAAAGAATGTGTGATGGTTCTTCAAATACAAAACCCCCTCTAGTGTCATGCTTCCCCACTCTTTGATGAAATTACAATAGAACTGAGGAAGGTTTGCTGAAGGCAAAGTTTGATCTGCTATGGTTGACCTAAAGAAAATCTAATTGTGTAGCAAATGTCAAATCTGAGTCACTGCCACAATTATTTCAACACTGTTGCCTCCTAGCTAGCCCACATGACTAAATTAAAAGACAAAGAACTAAAAATGTTGGTAATCTCACTTGCATCTAGCAATTACTGGGGCCCAAGGGACTTCAATGTACAACAAATATTGGTAACATCCAAAAACACGTAACGTTTTTCTTCCATAACTTCTCTTCTTCCCGCCACCTCTGCTATCCACTTCTGCTTAAGGATAGTTTGGAAGCACCAATATTATTGGTTTATATAAGCCATTATATTACATAAATGTCAGTTTTCAATAAAGCTACCGCATAATCTATTCCAATTCCCCTAGAAATGGCAGTGAGCAAAAGAGAAGCAGGGAGCATCTTCATCACTCAGAGATACATTTACATAAAGAATTGTCTGTGTGTGACACAAGATAAAGCTGTGCATTAGCTGTTTCCTTTAAGCATCACCTTGGGAAAATATACTCTGAACCAGATTTTTCCAATGCTTAAACTTCTCTCTGGGAAGACATAGGCCCTTCTGGAGGCTGCAATAACTGAGTAAGACCACTGGGGTACCATTTGGTAAACTGCAGCTTCAGTGTACTCAATAGTACCTTAGCGGCCTGAAAGAGTTAATGCAGCATCTAGTGGTACATGACTTAATTCCTTGGGAATTATTTCCGGGCTGAGAGAATTTGCCTTAGATCATTAAGAATATTTCCTCTGACCTTCAGTATCTTACGTATGATGGCTGGTGATACAAAATGCTCTTACCTAATTTGTAGGACAAATAGATTTGATTAATGATTTGAATATTTTGTCAGAGGCAATATTGAATACATTACTGAAACTTTTCTTTCTGGTAAGCAACACCCTTCTAAATTATTTTTCTTAAATCATTTTACTTATCAAGAACATAGATGTGAATTTTAAAATCTAGGATTGTAGGTAAAACCTAACTTAAATAAAACAGCTCTATTCTTAGCAAATTAATTAGGTAATATAGACATTAATTCAACCCACAAATATTCTGTACTATATTATATGTTAAACTCTAACAGGCACTGAGAATACAATGGCAAATAAGCATCCTTGTCTTCAAGATACTTTTACTCTATTGGGGGAATAAAAAGTAACTAGAGAATCACATTCTTCTATAAAAGAAATATATCCTTCCGCATACTTTAACAATGTGAAAATCTCTATTAGTCAACTATTTTAATATCATAAAGCTTAGTAGTTAAAATATAAAGAAATCAAATTTACATATCACTGTATATATGCAGAGTATTACATTTGGTGGTTATTTTCATAATAAGAAACAACATTATGTTCATGAATAACTAGATCATTGAAGACAGAACTAAATGAACTTAGCTCTTCAATTCACTTTTCACACATTTAAAAATAATCTTGTGCAACAGAAATGAAAATATATTTCTTGGGAGTTTTATTCCTTTTTCTATTTACCAAGCTTCTGATCTACATAGGTTATGTAAGGTTTTAAATAATACATTATTTTAACCCTTGAGATCAAAATGTCAACCTCAGTATTAATTTGCAGTACACAATATGCAAGGCCATTGAGGATCATTATAAGAATTTATTATAATTCTCTAAAGTTCATGTTTTTCCTTCCAGCCTTTCTTTTATTCTCCTTTTCCTCTTTCAGACACTTAGTGAGTCCATATGTAAATTACATAACGAAATAAAAGGTAGAATAAAATGTTTTTAATGTAAAAGAAAAAGCAATCAATAAACATTAAAAAATCCATTTAAAAGTGAAGACACACCCTCTGACACCATGTTTTCAGCTTACTAGAAAAGATCCCCAATAATAGCCATAATATATATTTCCACATGATAAATGCTATGAGAAATTACAACAACCTTCAGTGAGAGCAACTACAGTAGTAGTTATTGAGAATCTTCTTTTAGTAAGCCCAAGGCTTCAGGAGGGTCACAGGCTGAGAAGGAAGGGATGAGGAAGTTAATGAAACTGAGAGCTAGGTCTCCGCAATATATCCTGACAATCAATGGGATAAGAGATGCCATAGCCAAGTTACTCATGTACTTTACTAAAGAGATAAGTTGGTTTTGAGCCCTGATACCACACATTCAATATTCAATCAGGAATTTTCCATGTAGTTCCCTCTTCCTGAGACTTAGAAAAATGAATATCTTTCAAGATTAAACATTTGGTGAAAGTTAATTAATCTTAAACTCTGTTACTCCATTAACTAGAATAAATCTTTAAAACCAAACTTCTTATTTCAGAATAAGAGAGTTAATTATAATTTCATATTTAGATACTCCCTTATATTAATAACATGTTTTAACAGCTTAAAATGTTGTTATAGGGTCATTTGATTTATACAGCAGACTAGTAATTTAGCTATTACTCACATTTTGCAGATGAAGTAACTGACATTCACGAAAATCTAGTTTGACATCAACAATTATCAAAAGTAGAAAACAAACTCTTAATGTATTTGAATCCAAATTCTATAGCCATTTCTATTGTACCACACAGTTTACTAAACATTTTCTTACTGTTGAATTAAGGGGGAAAAAAAAGGAAGGCTGAGATTGTAACACTAAATTCAAAATATAGGAATTCTGGAAATATTTTGGGAGATAAACATATAGGTGATAATAAGAAATTATTTAATTTTCTTCCTATTGCCCTAATAAAAGTATCTCCAATACTACAAATTTAAAAAAAACTATGTACAAATTTTAAGCTAACCTTGTTAATGAAAATCTCTTGGGCTTTCTTGGAAGGCAATTTTGTAAAATTCTTGAATGGAAATCTGGACGCAGGCCTTGTTTCTCCAGCACTCCATGGGCGATGACTCAGTGGCAACATACTTGCTGACAGTTACTACAAATTCCCAGATGGCAAATCCATGGCTACAGTTGGAGCCCGCAAAACTAAGAACTCTGGCTCTTGTTTAGTCTTACAAAGGCTTCTTTTACCTTAGCATTTGAAATGTTTTTATAAAGAATCTGCTTACAGATTTTCACAATGCCTCTGAGGTTAAAATGGCAACTATTCTTCTGCTTCAATGCATCATGTGTTAGCACTTATCTCTATCCACTTATAGAAGCTGAAAATCTTAATAATAATAATAATACCTTATATCTAAAAAGTGCATTATCACTCAAAGTGCTTTCAGATATAGAATCTGATCTTCACAACATCTCTCCCCACAATGGTGGTATCCCCCAGGGTTCTGTCCGTAGCTTTTCTCCTTTCACTTTTCACAGTTGCCCTGGGAAATGTTATCCACACCTGTGATTTCAACTGCCACTTACATAGTGATGATGGCTAGATCTCTATTTTCAGCTTGCTATTCACACCAGAGATGTAGACTGGCATGTATAGCTGTCCACTGAATGCCTCTCAGGGCTTACCCATAGTACTCAACACGTGCAAACTGTTATTTTCTTCTCCAGATCTGTGCTGAAATTCTCTAGGATAGCTAATAACACCATAATCTTTTCAGCTATCCAAGCTGAATGTATGAGTCTCAGCTTCTCCCTCTCTGCCACTCCCGTAACTCACATAATAGCTCACAGTTATTGTCTTACTTTTACTCCCCTAAATCTTTCTTCAATAGGGTTCTTTCTTCCTTTTCCCAAGTTATTTTCATAGGTCAAGGCTTTGCCTTTTCTTTTCTGAAGCATTACAAAAGCTTCTTAACTCTTTTCATCATTTCCTTTCTGATTCCATACCCAGGCCATCTTCCAACTGTCCTGTCAAAATGGTCTTCCTAAAAACACAAATCTGGTCAGAACACTCCTCTATTTCAAGACATAAGAAAAATTAAACTGGTGATAATATAAAACATGAGAAGAGAATGAATTCTAAACTTTTAGCGAATACAAAGACCTTCACAAGATTACTCCAAATTATTTCTTCCCTTCTTTACTCTCTGAACACAGTAGACATATATGCTATTTCCCAAACAAGATCACCATCTTTCACCACTTTCATGCCTCATGTTTTAACTAACAGATATCTCCTACCTCCTACTAATTCTTTAAGAGTTGAAAATTTCCCCAACACCCCTGTGTGTAGTTAGCTAAGGCCCCACCATTCCTATAGAGTATGCTTACATCATCATAATGGTATAAGCACATAGGTACCAGTATGCCCTTAAGAATATAAGCTACTCAGGGGCAGGAATCTCTCTTATTCATCTTCATATCCCTGATAGTTGGCACTGTTCACAAACTTAGTTGAATCAAGTAATGTACACATATAGTGTTATCTCCATTTCATAGATGTTTCAAAAAGTCATATTATCATACAGGTAAAGCTAGTCAAGTTGCTGAATATAATTTCCCTCAACTACAAAATTAGGATAATTGTGCAGTTCTTTCTCTACTTCAAAAAGTTTTAGTAAAAATAAAATTTTAGAGAGTGTTAAAATAAAAGGAGCCACAATACACAGAAATGTTTTTTGGTTCATTGAGATTCATAGCCAATAATGATTAAAGGCAAGTTACATCCACCTCAGAAAAAAATATTTCCAACAGGTGATAAAAATCATTATCATTCTTAATATGTAAAAAAGTTTTACAGATAAATGAGAAAATTTCCAGTTTTTTCAATAACATGATGTGAAAGGCAATTTACAAATGAAGAAATACAAATGACGATAGGCTTATGCAATGTTCAACATTATTGAGGAATGTAAGAAGTGAATCAACACTGAGATAAAACTTTTAACCAAACTGACAAAGATTAACATAACAAAAGTACTCAGTTTTAACAATAATTCCTTAAAATTGGCATCATATACCCTTGATAAGAGTATAGAAATCTTCTAGCAGAGCAAATAGACCCACAGGCACCAAGTCTTAAAATGTCACACCATTTCCTCTGGAACATAATGGTGCAACAAATTCTATCTATATTCTACCTACTGTGTAATGATACACTTCCTTTTCTTTAAGATTACATTTTCTTAAATTTCATTTTAATTGCAATTATATCCCTTTGTTTGTCTAATTACATTGTCAGATGCACCATGAACAAAATAATATTCCAAAAACTTCATAATAAGTTGTTTTTCCACTCTGAAACCTCACCTTGATATTTATGATATGGCCTCCCTTTACTTTTTCAGATCTTATTTTTTTAACTAAATCAGACTATACTGTTTCCTAAATGTTTCCTACGCTTTCCTACTGTCACATATTGCTGTACACTACTTCTTTTGCTAGAAATGGCTTTTCTGCTGCCCATAACTGAGGGTTTGAATCCCATTTGTCCTTTAAGTCCAGCTATTGAAACTATTTCCTTCATTTAGTTTTTCCTGATCTGTAAAATGTAGATAATAAACCAATCTTAAATGGTCATTGTGAAGTTTTAATAAAACAGTGTCTAATACACAAAAAAAGGCAAAATAAACATTTATGGAACAAAGTTCCTCCCCATTTCCCTGCCAAGGCCCTGCCAAAGTCTGAATACACCACAATTTCTTACATTTTCATGGTGCAAATAACAGAGAAATTTACTTTAATGAGCACCATGATGTTTATTAGGCTCATTGTAATGTATATCTCTATAAAGCCAACTGGCTTGACCTGAATTTTTTGTTTTGTTTTTTGAGACAGAGTCTCACTCTGTCGCCCAGGCTAGAGTGCAGTGGTGCTATCTCAGCCTCCCAAGTAGCTTGGATTACAGGCATGCACCACCATACTCAGTTAATTTTTGTATTTTATTTTATTTTTAGTAGACACAGGATTTCACCATGTTGGTCAGGCTGGTCTTGAACTCCTGGCTTCAGTGACTCTCCCATCTCAGCCTCCCAAAGTGCTGGGATTACAGGCATGGGCCACTGCGCCCTAAAAATTCAGGCCTGACCTGAATTTTTAATTGTTTAGAAAAAGATCTGGAAGTTTTTCTATTGGTTTACATATCTGTGTACAAGTTCTTCTTTTTCTACTTCTTTAGTCTCTCCTCCAATGTTAAATACTTTTCAAAACTCAAAGAATTTTGTAAAATCTAATATCCGAATGAAGTATACAATGCTTTCTCTCTCTGCCATTAAAAGACAGCCCCCAATAGACTCTATGACTTAACACAATATACTTCTGAGATATTTTAATTTGGAATAAAAAAGATTGGTAATAAAATAGATTTTCTCTTTTTTTCTGCATTTTAAAACCTTTTGTATTGTAAAATAAAACAGAGACACAGAAAACCACAGGAAATGTATGATTTGATGAATTATTTAAGCACAAACTCCTGTAACCACCACTCATGTCAATAAATGGAACTTTGCCAGCCACCAAGGAAGTCTCCATGTGCCTTAGGCCAATCAAACACCCTCCTTTCCTTCAAAAGTAAACATGGGCTGACTTCTATAATAATCCATTTCTTGTATTTTTTATAGTCTATTCCTGAACACTATAGCTTAGTTTTCTATGTCTCGTAAACTTTACAGGTTTTTACTCCATCTCTTTCTTTCTCTTATTATTAATCTGTTGAAAAGCCTGAGCCATTTGACCTTTAGACTTCCCCAAAGTCTGGATTTTGTTGATTGCATACACGTGGTACAGGTTAACATGTTCCTAAAATTGGTTTTTAGTACCACTTCCAGATTGTCTAAAGTATAAGCAAATCACACCAATGATTAAAAATGCCTTGTATAAACCTCATCTGGCAGTTAAAGCCTAGTTTAAACTAAGATTCCTAGTTTAGCAAATTCAGCACAAATAATTGCTCTAATGGAGTCACATGGCATAGCTAGAATATATGATCAGTCAAATATAATTTTAAATATTTACCTTAGGAATACACTCTATAATTTTTATTTTCTTGAACAACAGACCTAAGTTCCCTTTTTTCCTTTTTTTTTTTTATCTTTATCTTGAACTAATACAAAAACAAGTTTTGGGGGTTGTTTGTTTTTTTTTTTTTTACATCCCTGAAAAATTAACTTTAACATACACCAAAATACAGCAGGTGAGGTATGGGCACATGTGTGTGACAGGGAAAAAAGTCAACACTCGATGACTTGACCTGTGTTGTCCATTACCCACAGCAAGTCTAACACACACACACACACAGAGCCAAGGGGTGGCAATAATTAGTGTGCTTTAAGTCAGGGAAGACGAGATGATGGATATATTATCAAATAAAAACATATGAGTCAGGAGACATGATAATTTGGAGACAATTAACTGACAGCTTATTATACAACAAAAAAAGCTTGCCTCCTTCTATCATTTGTGATGCCCATAACTCCTAAGGATATAATGTAGGTAAAACTGATATGGTTCCTACCACCATGGAATTTGAAGTCTATCAGGGAGGCATGTAGTAATCAAATAATCAAAGAAATACACACACTTTAGCAAAGTGTGGGCAGGGGGAAAAAGAATGGAAATAGTGAGGCCAAGGGACTAGGGCTAGGATTTCTCCTTATTCAAATTATCTCCTATCCTGACAAAGCTGCATAGAAAGAGAGAAAAGAACTGAATCCAAGGCATGGAAAGCTAAAAAATTCATTCCCTTCTTCTGTAAACTGTTGTAGATGTTTAATGGTAAAATGAGGGTATCAGTATACACAGGTTTTATAATCAATTTCTGGGGAAACGGAGGCATTTCTAAATCCCACCTTGAGAAAGCCAAAAGGCCAAAAGGAGTGTATTCTTAACACAAACTTCAAAATAGAATTTTTAAAACCCAAAAGGAATGCAAAGCTAAATTTGTTTTCATGAGAGACTAACTGCTAACTGAAGATGTGGCATTTAAGGCATACACCATGGAAATGAGATTGCATGAATCATGGCTTCTTCAGGCCTACTCAATCCGCCCCGACTGACAAGTCCGACTTCATTTTTTTAGAGAGGGTCCCTTTGATGAGGCAATTCAACATATGACTAACTGGGAGATTAAGAAAGAGAGAAGGAATGATATTTTCAAAACATGATAGCATTTTCCAAGTATGAGTTATTGAGAAATAATATATATGTAAAGAAAGAGAAAGTTGAGGGTTTTGTTTACTATTTTAATGAAATTGAATAACAAGAATAGAATAAGAAGATTTAGGACATCAAAGGGAGTCTATGAGAGTTTTCCCAACAACAGTTCAATTAAACTAATATTTACTGCAGGCCTACCATGTGCCTGATGCTAAGCCCACAAAACAAGCACCTTGAATTAAGGAGTTTATGTGTGAGTCAGTCAACATAAAACAGTTTCTTCGGAGCTGAAATAGAGCTATGTAAAGAAGGAAGAATAGAAATTAACTAATTTTGCCTGGGGTAGGAGGGATCCATCGAGGAGATTATACTAGTAGTTAATTTTGAAAGTCAAATAAGGGTTCTCCACTGGGACCACTTAGAACATGGCAGAGGAGAAAAATTTCCATTCAAGAAAACCTGTCTGCACCCAATGACAGAGTTCGCATTCTCCCAAGACAATATAAATACCTAAGTTCTCCATTGAGAAGAGTGGCCATGCACTTGAGAGGCTGTACATTTTAATGGAAAAAGTGCTGGACATTAGCTTTCTGGGCAAGTCACTTAACCTCCTTGGACTGTAGTTGAGCGTTGAAACCTGGAATCTCAAAGTTCCCTTTTAAATCTAGCATTCAATGGTTGTGTCAAGATCCAGGACTACAGAGCTAGAAAGATTCTTACCCATCCTATCTGTCTTTCTCAAGATAGGGAGGAAGAGCACTAACCACACCGATTATAAAAACCCTTTCAGAATATCAATGTCAAGGGCCTCTCTATCCATGGAAAGAATGAGTTACCCTTTAGCCTCCACAACAGCATTGTCTAAAAAAAATATAATAAGAACCACAAATGAGAGCCATATATGTAATTTTAAATTTTCTAGTAGCCACATTGAAAAAAGTGGAAAAAAAACAGGTAAGATCAATTTTAATACTATATTTTATATAAACTAAAATATACAAAATATTATCAATTCAACATGTAATCAAAGATAAAGATTAATGAGATACTTCTTTTTTTATACTAAATCTTCAAAATTCAATATGTTTTTTACACTTACAATGTATCTCAGTTCAGACTAGCAATACCTCAAGTGCTCAACAGCCACATGTGTCCAGTGGTTACTCTATCAGACAGTACAACTCAAGGGTGTGTCTTCAGAAGCTGCTGGATAGCCCTAGGGACATCCATATTTCTCCTCCACATGAGGGTTTAGACTTGAAATTTATTATTATGGCTGAATTTGATACAGATTTTTAAGGCTTTGATTCTCAGAAAGTTTCCCCCTGTGAGTAGTAACACTGCCCTTATTTACACCTCATCGGAAAGAAAGACTGGGAATTAGTTTTCACATTATGTTGTGGGGAAGGATGGGACATCATTGAGAAAAGAAGGAATCTACCATTGACTCAGATTTTTTTTATGTGTAAGACACTATAGAGGGCTTGTAAGATGGGATGCTAATGTCTATCATATGAACAAAGATTTTGTTGAAAAACATACGTTGAAAGCATATTTTAACATATAAGCACTTATATGATTTCAACATTTAAGTTTTTCAACAAAATGTTTATATGATCGACATTAGTATCCCATCTTACAGTTGAAGAAACAAAGGCTAAGATTGGCTAAATAACTAGCTCATGATCACACAGCTGGTAAGAGGTAGAAATAAATTCAAACCTAGGGCTATGAGACTTAAGTGGCAGGGTTACTAAAGCTAACTCTACTTGTTCACATGTAATTCCACAGCAATCATGGTCTGAATAGTCCAGAAACCTGAAATTTCTTTTCTCGTCTTTGAAACCCTGCATCGATGCACCTTTTAACCAGCCTGGGCTAAATCTTTCCTAAATAGTATTTGAGGTTTCTCTCTGTTCCTGCTCTTCCTTAGCTAAGCCACAAAACCGTTTTGCTCATTTCTTCACAAGATTACCGAATCAAAACAAATTTCAGTATCTTTCCCTTGATATTTAAACAGAGGGGTAATGTCTCCACTTTTTAATTATCATAGCTTTTATTTAAACTCTCAGAAAGAAAAGTCTGCAGTTCTGGAAGACAGAATTGTGTTTATAGAAAGACTAGCCTTGCCATTTTCTTGCTATGTGACTTTGGGTATGCTAATTTGCGTTTCTAAGTTTCAGTTTTAGAGTCTGTTTAGAGGGGGCAGTAACCCTCATCTGACAGGTTTTAATAATGATTAAAATAAATAAAAATTAAGAAATTTCTAGCATGCAAAAAGCAATCATTGAGTAAATTCTTTTCTTCTGCAATTTCTTCTGGTCATCTATGGCCCAATTATGTACTACTGCTCTTTTGACCCATTTTGATAGGTGGCCTCTTCCCCAGGAGTAGTATCTATCTATCCAAGTAAGCTCAGTAGGAATTATACATGGAAACAGGATCTCAGGGCTTTCACTACTCAGTGAAATTGCAGTGAAGAAGATAGACATTTTATGTGTGTTTTTCCTCTGGAGGATATATTACCCCTTAAGTTAAGACTATATCAAAAATATTCTGCCCAGGATGTTCCCATGAGATTTGATGGCACTGACCATCCCCCCCTTACCCAGCCAAAGCCCTACATCCTGCCTCTGGCCATTTCTGTTTTACAGGCTCTGCAGATTGTGCTGCACTCCAGGGAACATGGCTTTGTTTAGCCCTGAAGGAGGGGATAATGAGGGAAGAGGTGAGAATCACCTAGTGCTGTAAAAATCAATGTTATTGACTGCTGGACAAAAGGAAAAGGAAAACAGCCTTGCTGACTGCAGTGGACTGGAAGGAAGGGAGGAAATTGGAGGTGGGCAGCAGATCTTCCTAATGAGAATAGGCAGACATCCTTGACTGAGTGATTAAAGATCAACTGTCTTGTCTAACCAAACTCTACCCTCCTTCAGCCTCTACTGCTCCAATCATTTCTGCAAAACTATCTTCTAAATTGTTTATAAGAATGAAAACAATGTTTTAGGCCTAAGGGAAAAAGTGAGTGCTATACTGGTGAAGCTTCAATTTTTCTTTAATGTATTTTGAATTTTTCTTATCTGCTATTTTCATTATCTGAATTTTTTTCTTGAAGTAGTCAACTGCTTTCCTAGAAATTTGTATTATAAAATTTTTTAGATGGAATGATTTTTTTTACTTCAAATCAAATTAAATTTAATAAATAAAAATTTAATAATTCATTATTACCCATTACATACAGACACAAATAACAGTTCTTATTAATGACTCTGGCCCTTGTACAGAATACAGTGTTTAGCCCATAAGAGAGACTCAATTAATGTTCACTTTTAACAAATGAACTGGAAAAGAAATAGAATTTGGCCAGGTGCAGTGGCTCATGCCTGTAATCCCAGCTCTCAGGGAGGCAGAGGCAGGAGGATAGCTTGAGCCCAGGAGTTCGAGACCTGCCTGGGCAATATAGCGAGATCCCCTTCCACAAAAAGGAAGGAAAAAAAAAAAAAGACAACAACAAGAAAAGATACAAAATTCACATTCTGGTAAAGAAAAGCAGATATAAACATCTCCAAAACAAGGGATATACAAGTGTTACACTAGTAATGCAAAGTGTATTAAGTGTTACACTAGAAGTACAAAGTAATAAATGTATAGAAAATGAAGTTCCATCTTAGAGAAGAAACTAGATGGCAGGGTCTGGAAGGACAAGACAATTATTATGCAGAGGAAAGGAAAGGTAAATATTTTTCTGTACTGAAGCAACAGATTAAGCAAAAGCAATTAGCATGAAAAATAATTATTAATATTTTTATAATATTCTAGAATTTACAAAGTAATCCCACATGTTATATTGTTTATGCTTCATAACAACCCAATAAGGTGCAATGTTAATACTTTGTTGTTTTAAGGCATCTTTCTTGGACAGAAAAGATTATGTGGAGCTCTTTTAGTTTGTGAAATTCATATTTAATTTGTAAAGTTATAAATTCAAAAGCCTATATGTTGCTTAACTTTTAAATTTTAATTCATAATTGTACTGTTTTACTTATAAATCTATCAAGTTTTTTACAATCATCATTAAGGGAGTTTTATGACTTAATTATATCTCATTAAATATTTTAACCTGTATTTATAAATTTAATATATGAAAATTTTAAAAATATTTTATCTAAACAACAAAAAAACTTCTCAAGTATTTGAATCATTCTTTTAAATCTAATAAATATTAACAAAACAAAATGTGAGCATTTTAAGCTTTCTTACATGTTCCAATACAACTTACAAATGGTTGTTTTTAAAATATCTTTAATCTTAAAATTACAAGTCAAAATCAATTCCTTGACATCCAAACACCAATCTGTTAAATGCTCTAATCTGGCAAATTATCTTTAAAAACACAAATATATATAAACCCAAATGTGTACAAATATCTTAACATAAAAATATTAATTAAAAAGTTTACTTTCCTCCATTATTCTGTAATTAATCTAAATCTTTTCAGGATTAGTGACCTCTGTTCACCAAAGAAACAATTAATGCAAATTTTGTGATTGGTTTCCCAAGCAATTTGGGGAGTGGTTATATTTAGATGATTACTGTTGTACATTATGTAGAGGTCTTGGCTGGGAGATATATAACTGCCGATATTGCAGTTAATTTTTCTCATCTCCTCAACTGTAAGACTAAGCATCATTTTATCATCAATATCCCAAAATTTTACAAAGGAGTTAGGTTCTAGCCCATGTTCTTGGGATCCAAAGTATACCATAAGGAAATGTTCAGCTACATAAGCCAGTTTGAGATAACCACCAAATTTAAAGCTAACCTTCACTGCTTCAGTTAACATTTCCTTGGCTTTCACAATTTATTTATTTATTTATTTATTTTAAGACAGAGTCTCACTCTGTCGCCCAGGCTGGAGCACAGTGGCGCGATCTCGATCGCGGCTCACTGCAAGCTCCACCTCCCGGGTTCACGCCATTCTCCACCCTCAGCCTCCCGAGTAGGTGGGCCTACAGGCACCCGCCACCACGCCTGGCTACTTTTTTGTATTTTTTGGTAGAGACGGGGTTTCACCGTGTTAGCCAGGATGGTCTCGATCTCCTGATCTCGTGATCCGCCCGCCTGGGCCTCCCAAAGTGCTGGGATTACCGGGGTGAGCCACTGCTCCCGACCTTTCCTGAAATATTTTAACATCTTCTGAATGAATCTTGCATATATCTGGGGCTTTTTTTGTCTAAAGCCTTGCTCATGATACAAGGTATATCCTTATCATTACTAATCATTTCAATTACACCATCTTGAAATTAAGCATCAGAAAAACTGATTTGCTCACCTAGAAGTATTGCAGACTACTTTGTAAACGGAGATGACGGATTTTCAACCCAGGCTTTCTACCAAACACCCCAGTTTTTCCAGATCTCCTCTATGGCGTGAGCAGTGGATGGGAAGTATAGCTGGAATTGATTCTGGCTGTGTGGACTGAATGGAAGTGACAGTAGGTCTCGCAGAAGGTAATGATGGAAAGTGACTGAGGCCATCAGGAGGATGAAAATTTTGCAGGCAGTGAGAAACACATAAGCTCTTGAACAGAGAAATGGATGGCCATTTCTTATCTGTATTTAACAAAAATAAGTCTGGTGCCAATATGGGGAGGACAAATTTGGAGAGGACAGAGGGAGATTAGGGAAGCCAGTCACAATGTTCCCCACGGCAATACAGTGAGAAAAAATGAGAGCTTCCACTGAGGAAAGGAGAGGCAGAAAGAGACAAAGTAGAAGAAATTACAGGTAGATTCTAGAGGATTTGTGGATTAATTAGCTCTCCATGGTCTCTGGAGAGTAAAAATGATTTCAATGTTTTCAATCTAAGTGCCTGGGAGAATAGTGATAGTAAGGAAATTGTCTGGTTGGCTTCTGTTTAAAAGAATCATTAAAACCCCAGCTCGAAGCCATTATTTGGCAGGATTGGGTGTTGAGACAATGTTAGGAGACTAGCTAGAGAAACTTTTGCATGAAGTATGTATTTTTTCCCCTGTTAGAACTACAATGGCAATTATCCTTTTGAAATTCAGACTCACCATATGTATTTTTTTCCCAACTGCATCTCATCTCAAAACTATTCCAAGGTTGCACTTGAAAGCTTTCTATCCTCTGCTGAAAAGTAATGGTCCAAGAAAAACAATGCTTTCAGTCCCTGCTTACCTGTATTTATTTACTTTTCAAAGAGAATAAAAAAGCTTCCCTATTATGCAGCCACTTTAAAAAGAAGCCTATGAATAATTATTAATGACATGACAATGTTCTTATGACATAGTATGAGCAAGAACACATGACAAATAATACATCTTAATCCAATAGACGTGCATTCATATACATACATATAGGAAAAAAGAATATACATTTCTATATATGAATAGCAAGGATATGAGGAAGTATACATTTTTGTCCTTTTTTGTACTTCTGTAATTTCTATAATAAACATGTATTACTTTTATAATGTTAAAAACAGTTGAAAAATATAATGTATTCTGACCCACTTAAAACTGATTCATTAGTTTACTTTTCCTAACGAGTCTGAAAAAGTGCAGTTCATAAATTAGTCAACTAAACATCCAACACAAATGCAAAGGGCTCTTTTATTTGCGCCAAGATTCAGAGGTCCATTTCAGAAGTCTCCCTTACTCCCTCTCATCCAGGCTCACTGTAAACTCCTTTGGGCCAGTTTCCTCTTCCAATGTAAGTACTCCTTGAAAAATGAATTAGACACTTTTAAAATAAATAAATGTATGTATACCTTTTTAAAGTTGTAAATCTAGTTATACCTATAGAAATAAATAACAAATAAATCTAAAAACTCAAAATAAGCCTCCCACTAGTCATCTAACTTTCGTTTTAAAAAAGGTATTCCCTTGGCTTCTTTCCAATTCTGCCTATTTTGAAAGTGCCAAAGTCTAAACAGAAAGAAAAAACAAAACCTCCAGCTGAAATTTGAGAAATATTTAAGGCCAGACCCTCCCATGGTCAAATGACTTTTTATTTTATTGTCTACTTTTCTCTTGTCAATTCTCAAGAGCTAGGTTCTCCAAGACACAGTACAATATCACTTCATCGTGGGGAGTTTTATTACCGTATTCACTGCATTAATACTAAGTGCAGATATCAGCAAATAGATTTCTTTCAACGGATGCTCATACTTCAATTTGTTATGAAGTCTTCTAAGTATAAGCACCCCAACCCTGACCCCAGATCCATGGGAGAATATAGGTTATCAGGCCCACAAGAATTCTTCTGGGTCCTGGCTAATGAAAGAAACTGTGACACACTCAAGTCAGGGGAACCTCAGTCTAATAAGCGAGAGGAATGCCCAATGAAGTCATCAAAACCAAATGGATGCAAAGCAGTCCTTTCCAGGCACTGGCCTGTCCTAAGCATTGGTGCCTGAGCCTAGCATTTATTGTGGTTCCACCAGTTCCTTGCTGTGAGGCCCGGAACAAGGCTCTAAACCTCCATGGCCCAGTCCTTTCACATGTAAAAATAGGTTTAACAGAAAACTTTCTCTTGGGGTTATTGTGAAGATGAAATTAGTGATGTACACAGTGCCTGACTCATCATAAATACTAAACAAACATTAGTTATTGTTATTAAGAATATTGCGGTACGTAGGTGGGTAGGCTAAATCCCAAAGGCCAGGGAAAGGGAAGTAAGCACCGATCTATGAATTCCCAGATGAATATGCTAATCAGTAAATGAAGCAGGCTATATGGAGAAGCCCTAGTGTTGGCTTCTTAGTGTTGGCTGACTGTTGTAATTCATCATCTTTTCATTTGCATATTCCGAATTGAGGTTGTATTTTTCTTAAGTCAGGGAACATGTTACAGTGTTTTTCAAATTATGAGTTATGACCCATTCTACACCCCTTCAAAGTCAATAAAGAAGGTTAATGAAGGAATCTTTCAAGCGGGTCAATATGAATTGTATTTCCCCAATTATTTTTCTGATTATAATACATTTAATCTTGACCAACATTATAAAAAAGAAAGAAATTGTTAAAATTTGGAATGGAAAATATCACAACGCATAACTTTTGGTAAAAGTAAGTATTGCTTTTTAAAACATACTGAGTTGCAATTTTAAATTTATTTCTTGCTGCATGTTGCAATCCAGCACTTGGAAAATGTTTGGATCTATATGTTACTTAGACAACTATTAACACATAGCAGTTTCTGAACACACTTGAGAATTCCAAACATATGGTATATGACAGTGTTTTCCAAACTTGTCTTATGAATGGTTTACCTAGGGTCATTTTCAGATTCCCAGGCTGCTTTCCTAAGATTCTGATGCTGGAAACATACTATCATAAGGAACATTAGAGAGGAAATTAATTAGAGATTAATTAATTAATCTTAATTTTTCATTAGAGAGGAAACTCTCCTTGTTGTGCATCTGTTCTTATTTGGTGGTAACACATCTAGTCCAAAGAGGTACTTTATCAAATATTTCCAGCTATCTGAATGGCTAACATTCATTCTTTCAGTCCATTATTTATCAAATATTTATTAATCATTTGTCATGTGCAAGGCAATGGGTACAAAAGTACATATAAAAGACACAGTTCCTGCCCTCAAGTAGCTTATAGTTGACTCATTTAAGAACTAGGGCAGCATCCCCTGAGGATCAGAAGAACTGAGACCAAAAGAAAAGGAAATCATGAACATATATGTATGACTCAAATCTTGAGTAACCTACCTTCTAAAAATGTTCAGAGGATTAAGAAGCAATAAAATGGCATGGTAATTACTTATCAAAGTATTTTTCTCTAATTAACACAGCAGAGCTGAAAACCCACACACCACACCTAAGGAGGACTCAATATCAGTGTCGAAAAAGACAAGAAGATAGATATCAAAAATTATAATTATATACAGAATTGAACAACTTGTCCCCAGTCCCACTGGCACCAATCTGATCTAAGTTTTCAACATCTTTCCCCTGGATTACTGCAGGAAATTCTACCTGGTCTCTCTGCTCCTGCCCTTGCTCCCTTAAAGTCTCTTTTCAACGTAGCAACCTGAGTGATCCTATTTAAATGTTAGCTAAATGATGTGACCCTTCTGTTCAAAACCCAGCTGGCTTCCCATCTCACTGGGAAAGTCCTACACGATCTTTTCACTGTGACATGTTCTTGACCTTTCTCTCTTCAGCCACACTGGCTTCTTAGATGTTCCTTAACATGCCAGGCAGGCTTCTAGCTCAGGGCCTTTGCACTTGCACTTTGTTACCTTTTCCAACATGTATATTTTGTTTATGTGTTTTAAGTCTTTACTCTAAGCCATATTCTCAGTGAGACCTTCACTAACCATCTTATCTAAAACTCTAAACCAACCCATCCCCCAATGCAAACTTCCAATATCCTTCCATGGTTTTTTGACTTAGCACTTATCACTATGTACTATATATTTTACTTAACTGTCTTGTTTATTTTCTACCTACCTCACTAGCAATAAGTTCTATGAGGGTAGAGATTACTGTCTGTTTTATTTTACCCTTTATTTATAACACCTAGGTCTGTGCCTGACCCATAATAGGTACTATATCAAATATTTGGTGAAGGATGAATGCAGAATAAAAAGAAAGCCTCAGGCCTGACTCTGGCCAACATGTATTAGAAAGAAGCCAAGAAAAGGAATGGCAAGGTCATGCTATGTAAGGCATATGCAATTTTATTGTTTACTTAATTCCTTACCTAATTTTAAAAAAAGATTTGAGATGTCTGTAACATATTCATTGTAGTTTTCATATCTATATTATCTATTTAGGTAGGTTGTTAAAAATGTTTCCAGTGGAACAGACCTGGTTTAGAAGGTGACTTCACTGGCACTGAATATTTGTAATATTAGGCAAGTTATTTGTGTTCCCTAAACTTTAGTTTCCTCATATATAAAATAATAATGATCAAAATGCATAAATCTTAGGTCACTGGGAAGCATTTTGAGAAAATACATTCAAACTTGTTGATGTAGTCCAGGGTTCATACTAAGAGTTTGACAAATGGTAGCTATTATTGTTATTGTTCAATGTGCTGTTTTATCCTTTACTTATTAACTCCTTGTTTAATTTTTTAAGTTTTGAGTTAATGGGCTTTGTTAGAAATTGTAAATCTAACACATTAAGTAGGCTTAGATATTATAAACCCAATATACCAAATTGGTGTCCAAATGGCTCACAACCATTTGGAGACCATACTAAAGGATTCCAGTAAGGAACTAATAGGTTATAGGTATCCTGAAAGAGATAGTTATTCAACTGGAACCCTAAGAGGTACCATCTCTGACTTGTTATGAGCCATAGGTGTTACTCGAACTGTCCACACATTGTGATTCATAATTCCAAGTCCTGCCTACAACAAATTATGTGTTTATTAAAAGCATCAATATGTAGGATGCATCGTAGGATCTAGCAAAGAGTAGGTGTCAGCAGCATAAGCAGACAGAGTTTCTGGAAGTTTCCCTTTCAATTAGTCCACTGATCATTTTTTGAATTCCTAAATATAAATAAACTGTAAGAAAAAAAATTAAGAAAATAGTTTATAGTTCCTGTCTTCAAAATTCTTAAAATTTAGTTGGGGTGAGGGCAATACCCAAACATAAGCAAAATTAACTACCAGTATAAAATAATAATGCAAGTTATGATATTAGGCAGTATAAGATGTATTGCCATAAATGATGGAGAAATTGTACTCACTAAATGAAAGGAGAGAGAAAGCACTGGAGTTAGTGTGACTGGGTTCCAGTTCTTGGAAGATAGATATAGACACCCTGTACTGCTTATTAAAGGAAGGACAGAATTTAGACAAATATGGTCAATGCAGAGAAAGGATTCCCATTACATGAAAACAATTCTAGAAAATGATCGGGGCAGAAAGGGTGGGGTGTTTGGAAAAGAGCAATTTCACTGAATAAACCTGGTGAAAATTAGCATGATAAATGTCTGAATTCTAGAGTGTTTAGGCTTCAATAAATTGTTTTAGTGTGAATTATTGACTCCCTCCAAACTAGCTCTACAACCTGGCTGAGCAGATCCAAAAGAGTATGTGACTTAGTGTCAGTGGTTTGCGATTGGCAAATCCAGTACTATTCAAACTGAAGCCTATATGACTTCAAAGGCTATCAGTTTTTTTCTTCCTTTTATTCTTTCTCTAAAAATAATTTAACCAGCATTAAGATAAATAAATAATCTGAAAAGAAGCTGAGTGAATAAAAAAGAAATCTGAGATTCACTTAATGCATTCATTTAAAGTATCTCTTGAGTACCTACTGTGTACTTAGCATTGTTCTTTGTGCTGATGATATAAAGGTGAACAAAACAACTAGAATCCAGGTTCCATAGAGCTAACATGTGAATATGCATATATGTCATTGTGATGGTTATTATGGTGGGACAGGAAATATTATACCTAAATGTGTTTCTCATTAATTATAGACAAATTTTAATGGAGCTCAATTTCTAATGTGATTCTTACTGAAGGCAACTCTGAAGCCTTACTGCTACTTGGTGGTCTTTATTTTCTCAATGATGAGTTAAATTGATTGAGTTATTACTACAGTCTAAGGACTTTTTATAGTGTTCACATGCCTTATCTAACATACTACTTATAACAGCTAAGAGCTATTATTAAACCTCTTTTACAGGTGAGAAAAAACTAAACTTTCTTAAGCTATGCAACAAATGGGGAAGACAAGTTCAAATGCAGTTCTTTTGAAATCCCAAAAATCCATGCTTTAAAACCATTCTGTTACACTCTTTTTCTTAAAAGTTATTGTATTTACGCTCAGTAAATTTTTAAAACAAAGGAGCAGAATTCTTGAATTTATGCAGTAGGCAGCAGGATTTATTCTAAAGAGTAATAAGTCAACGCTCAAGAGACTCTGCTTCTGACACACTGTGGAACAGAGTAACTAGTCATTTCCTCTCTCTACCTTAGTTTTCTTACCTGTGCTACAGGTCTAATACTTGCAATTCATATTTCAGGGATTGTGGGTTTGTGAGTGTACATGTGGGTATGTTTGTAGCAGCAATGAAAAAAGGGAAATAGTGCGATGAGGAAGATAAAGTTATTTAGAAAATTATCGTCAGTATCATTACCTTCAAAAATAGATCCATTTCCAAAGACAAAATGATACAGTCATCTGATGCAACCAGCTTCCTGTATATTTTCCCATTAAAGAGGCACTTTTCATATAATATAGACAATTTCAGATGGAAACTGAACTGTGTACGTGATGATCACATTGCTTCTTTTTAGTGAGTAGACTAAAACTAAATTGTTCTAATCATATTTTGTAAAAAGTTAAAATAAAAATCCAAGCCAATGTAATGTGAACCTTTATCAAACTCTATTTAAAACTAACAAGAAAACACAGAACATAAACAATGGCCATTGATTAGAAGTTTTCATTCATTTCATTTCCTTCTGTTGAAAGCTCTCCTTCTAGAAAATAGGTAGCAAAGTAAAACAATTTCCAAAGAGTTAAATTGTGATGACCGCTCAGTCAATTCTCACAGCATTGGTTTATCTTTCTTTTATGATTTACCCTATTATTTCACTCTTCAGCCTTGTAAGAACCCATGTTCTAACCATTTCAAACTATTTGCAGCTCTTTGAAGTGCTCTGCTTCTTAGCTCCACGCTTTTGCCACTCCCTTTACCCAGCATGCCTTCCTTACTCCAAGATGCTTGGCAGAAGTCCATTAGCTGTCAAGATTCAACTTAAAAGTGACCTCACAGAAAAACCTTTCTTGATTAGTCTGGGTAAAATTAGCCTGTGATTTTATTTGTTTGTTTTGTTTGCTTGTTTCTTTCTCCTACAACAAACCCTGCATGGATGTCCATTATGGGTCAGAAATACTTCAAAGCAATTTATTTGTTTATAGTCTGTGTCTTTTTCTGACTGGAAGCTTCTTAAAAGCAAGCACTGTTTCTCTCTATCTTAGTTTCCAAGACTCTAACATAGTGCATAAATCATAGATGTCATTCAAAAAATTGTAATAGATGAATGAATAAATGGTGACCCAGGAGCCACATTCTGATGTCTGTTAATATGTGTGTGTGTGTGTCTCTACACTAGTGGTCCAGATTTAATGACTTGTTACATAAAAATATATGAAATATCTTAAAACATACCACTCCCAATAAAATTCTTTGTTATATTTTATAAAGGTCCAATTAACAAAAAAGTTTATTCTAGAATAAAAGATCGTGACATTAGTGGTCTATTGTGTGCAGAGAAAAAAAAAAGATGAAAAATGTTTCTATCCTTTGAATTTTAACCATCTTAAAGTTTTGGATAACTGTAACAAGAGTCATGTTAAATCATGTTAAAACATGAGAAACTATATGTGAGAGAGAATTCAGCAGAACCAAGTGATAAGTAGTTCTTGTAACAATACAAATAAAAGCAAACACTTTAAAAATGTAATATAAAATAAAACAAAAATCAAAATAGATAAAAATATTAGATGAAACTTTATTGCACCAATGTGATAAAACAATAGACCACAAATGAACTGTAAACTCTTTGGCAAAACTTGCTATCTCAGAAAGACAAGATAACCCTAAAAAATTATGAATTATCTAAGAAAGTGCAAGAGCTAATTACTGAAAAGGTAGAAGCATAATTAAAATTAAAACTGATCTACTTAAAGCAAGGTTATACATGCTGTTTGTGGCAATGCATACAGTCTCAATTTCTATCAGTCAACACATAAGAAGTATATCTCAGTACAGATTAGTCAGAGTACTAGGAATTTATTATTCAAAAGTAATCTGAATTCAGTTAAGATATTGTTAGTGAAGTTTTATTACTTAGCTTATGAATTTAAATGAGAAAAATGTAAAGCTAAATTCATAAAGACAACTGTTAGTAGGTAAGAGTAAAAAGAAATTTCCCAAAGCCCATTACGAAAGGAACTTTGGACTTAAGTTTTCCTACACTTCCAAAGTTTAACAATGAAATAGCAAAAAAAAATGTTATCACTTTATCTAAATTATTTATGGAGCTTCCTCTGAATAAAGTACTTTTCTCCTTTCAAAAAGATGAGGAGGGAAAACATTTACAATTTACTGAGTTTACAAAACAATGCATGTCATACCCATACTTTGGAACAGGAGATGATAACAGAGAAAATCCAAGATGATATTTGGGCACACTTTTCATATTTTTAATTATTTTTTTCATGTTGTTTACTGTCTACATCTTATACATGGAGGAAAATTGACTACTAAAGTTCATTTTAAAAGTAGTAAAAAGCAAATTCTATAGAACTCTGCAAAATGATCCACAGAATGCTTCCAGGTTGTAGTTGTAAAAGAATTAGTCATCAAAACATAAATACTACCTGTTTGAAATTCAAATAGAAAATAAAAAGGCTTGCAAAAGAGTGAGCAGCAGGGAGTTCTTTAATAAAACTTGGAAACACAGAAAATGAAACTTTAGTACCCAGACAAATTAAAACACTCCCCTAGTAAAATAAAAAGGGGAAACACTTTATATTGACTTTAAAAAAAAAAAAGATTCCTATTTTAGGTAGTCTTAACTGCCTCTTAATTATTTTTTCTCAAAGGCAATCACTTTCCTTTTGGACTTCCTTCTCCAAGAAATATAAGCTTAAAATGTTAACCAAGGATGTAATTCACTTAAATTATGCAACTGGAATTCCACAGCTGGTCTGGCCGGCTCAGTGCTGAATGAACACAGTGTCAGAAAACCTTCTCAATAATAATGCCCTGTTCGTGACAAGGGGTACATCTCCCAAACTTGGGCTCAACTTCAGAGGCTCATTAGCTACAGCAAGTGAATGTCAGTGGGGTGACAACAGCGGGACAGCAGCGCCCACGCAGCTGAAGCAACCAGCCCACCCAGAGCTGACGATTTGTATAATCAGTATCACCAATTCCCAGTGAAAATCATTTGTTGATATGCACAGGATGGTCAGGTATCCCACAGATCACATCTAATGCCATTACAGTCACCAGATTTAACCCCCCGGCTCTTAAACAATTCAGCTGCAAGAACACAGGAAGCTCACAGCACTTTTTAAAAGAAAGATTAAATCATAATTCAAAGCATGCTTTATAGCTTTTTACCTTCTCTGATTTCTTGGTTCTGGCCTACCTAAATAATTTTCATCTTTTCTTCCCCCCTCTCCACCCCCCAACTATGAGCGTGAACCTGAATTACAAACAGTTAAACCTGAAGGTCACTTCACAGCAGCGTTCCAACATGCTCCCCCAGCGAGGCTGCACGGCAACAATAAAACAAAGCCTTTGCAACCACCTGTAATAATCTGCCTGCTCAGCCAGCAATCCGAAAAGTCCTGAAGCTACACAAGGTAGACATTTTCTGCAGCTGGTTTAACATGTATATTGTGCCCAGTTGCCGGCTCGCCTCCTCTTACCTTCACGTTAGTCCGGAGTGCACAGTAACATGCAAAGAACATTGCAGTAAATAAGGAGCATATGGACCGGTATTCAGCTTCTCAGCACAGCGCAAGCCCCACACACACGATCCTGGGCATGTGCTACTAAAGAGCATCCGTTCCCTCTGTCAGTTTGAAAATGCATTGATCTCTGTTTTCTCTGACTACAAAACGACATGTCTTGAAGGCACTGAGTGAGAGCTCAAAATCTCTTCATTGGCTATATATAGCATTATGCCCAGTAATTTCAATTAGATGAGAATTCAGCGTCTGAAAGTTAAGACCTCAGTTGCTTTTCCTTCTAGCATTTTAAATCACTGGATTAAAAAAAAAAAAAAAAAAAAAAAAAAAAAAAGAAGGAGGGGGGAATGAGCTCACTCAGGAAGGAGGGGGGGGAAAGGTGAAGAATTGAAATTTAACCAATGAGTTACTTATATTTCTGGAGAGCCCCGGTGTTATCCTATTAAATACTTTACAATGGGATCGCATCAGGCAGACTGTAAAATGAAGAGGAAACCCTTTTCCCTTTGGAGGTTTAATATGAGCTCTGCACTATATTCCAGGCTATTCTGGTGCAGCACCCTGTTTGGCAAATACTACAAATCACTGCAAGCATGTCTCATTCTGCTTCTCCATGTGGAATAGGACCAGGATCAAAGGATCACTGTCACATAAAGTCCCCTAAAATGTGAACTGGGTTCCTCTGGGATGATATGTGGTTACAGGACTGAGAAGTACCACCTTCTCCTACTTCCCTGCCCTGTTACATCTTTTAGGGCTATCTAAAGTTGCCAGACTCCATAACAAAATGATGTGGCCAGTTTTCCAAAACTATGTTTTATTGGTAAATGACAATCAGTAATGAGATGAGATTGAAATGGAGACAGAAGATTTCAGGGGATAACATAACCTCAGATTCAGTAGCAACTGCTGCTGAATGTAAAATGTTCAGCAAGCTCCAGAAGGGAGAGAGCAAGAGAGAAAAATAAAAGCTTCTGCCCCTATAAATCCATAAGGAAAAAAAAATTAAAAACATCCGTCGGATCCTTCTGTCTGTTGTCATTCCTGTCAGGCACCGGATGCTGCAAATTAACTCAATTTTTACTTAATCAAAAGGACAAAGTACAATTTAGGGTGCTATACCCTTATTTCCAGCCTTGGGAAGCCCTGATTCTCAGCTAGAATTCTAAAGCTATCTGGCAAAATGCAAGCAGAAATGAACAGTTCTCACTGCAGCAAAAATAGTGGGAGGAAAAAAAAGTGGTTATGTCTTTGCCACGATGCTCCCCATCAGCTTCCAGCAACAGGGAAGATCAGCATAACTCACTAGAAAAAGCTGCAGTGACTTTTAGGATCTTTCTTTAATATGTTTTGCATAAGCCACCTCCCCTCTGGAGCCTGCAGTAGTGCTGAAGCACCATCAGAGTTACTGGGCATTTCTCCTGGGCAATGAGGTGAGGCAGCTTCAGGAGGAAGCAAGGTATTTCAGGGAGAGAAATTAAAGGAAGAAGAAAAGAAGGATTTTCTATTTCTCTCTTAATGACAAGCATTCAGAAAGTGTCGTCAGTTCTGACTAAATAGCTATTTTGGGCTGTCATTGTTTGTGCCTTTTTTTAGGAAGAAAAAGGCAGTCTTATCCTAAGCTGGAGATCCTTTGGCAATGTAAGGGAAGGCAGCCACTTATTTTGATTTCCAGTTCCGTCTGTCTTAGGAGCCTAGGTAATTACAAATTATAAGCACTTACAACACAACCAGTGACTTCCAGGACATTAAAAAATTGACATGGATGTCCAGCTCTCATCATTCCACAACTTTTTCTACGGACTTTAAATGCAAAACTGAGCATTTCAGTTAATAACACTTTCCCCTCCCAAGGTTATAGCAGGTCACATTTCCTGCAGCTCTTCCTAATAAATGAACCCAAATATAACAACTCAATGCCATGGAAAACATAGGAGAACTTAAAAATGCCTTTCTCCACTGCGGATTCAGAGGAACTTTTAAAAACCTACTTTATTCAACCTGTGAATAAGTACCGTTTTTTTTTCCATTAGAAGTTGGGAAAAGGAAATTTACATATTTTATTAATATTATTTTAGTAGTTGCTGGGATATTTGGATGGCCCAGGAGAGAAAGACCAAAAACAACCGGAAAATGTTATAAACCTCAGAACAGCTCGCAAGCAAGGATTAAATGAAACAAGTTACAGGTGAAGAAGTACATGTAGGTTTCCCTGTCAAGGCAATCAGGGAGGACTTCTAATAGGGCTTTAGATACCATTTTAATGTGTATACATTTTTTTAAAAAGGCCCTTTAGCCTTAAAAACTTCTTTAAAACACCTGAGTATACCTGTCTAGCCTACAAAATCCCAGGGCTATACCTGTAGATTTACTGCCTAATTTTCTTAAGTGTACTAGGATAGCCGACTTACTATTCTTATTTTATAGATGCAGGAAATGGGGCATTAACTACAATGGCAATGTCCTACTAAAGAATATTACATATTTTAAGGCAAGGAATTCAGCAGAACAGTATATCTGCAAGAAGAATAACATTTGCTATAGTAGAAGAAAGTTATAACTGCCTATGCATATTTTTGTAGGCAATAGAGTAAGTCTAGGCTTCCATTCTGCAAGTGAGTAGTCCTGCAAAATCACTTCCATGCCAGATTCCCATTTGTAAAATGGGGATAATATGTATCTCACAGTGTCCAACAAGAATATTAACGATGAACCCTGCCATCAAAATAAAGTCTGGAAGGATCAATGACTTAAGTATAAAAATTGAAACTGTAAACATATTAGAAGAAAACACAGATTTGGTTTGGCATAATATTGGAATAGAGGAGCCTGAAGCCATGCAAGAAAAGATAGACAACTGTGACTATATGAAAATATAAAACTTCTCCTTGGGTAAATTATACACAATGACAAACAACAAACTGGGAAACTATTTACAACACATTTCATGGGGAATTGTTTTAATATACAAAGAACTTTCATAAATCACTAAGAGAAAATATAAAACTGAATGAAGCAGTCAAAGAACATAAAGTAGCAATTCACAAAAAGACCCAAAACACATTTAAAATGCTCAACCTCATATTTAAGAAAAAACATAAAAGTTAGAAAAGGTTATTAAAATTGACACATCAAGTATTAATGGAGATGTGTTAATTGGTAAAAACTTTTTGGAAGGTAGTTTGGAATTATCTATCAAATATTTAAAAAGGCAAATTATGATTGATGTAGTGATTCAACTTTCAGGAATTTATCCCAGATATATGTGTGTATGTGTATGTGTATCTAAAATATCCATCAGTATGGAATTTATTTTTTAAAATTACAGTTTATTCATAACATAGGAATATAAGATATATATACATATTCTTATGTGGAAAGATGTCCAAGTTATATATAATATTATATGTAAAAATAAGTTTGCAAAAGAACTGATATTGTGTGAGGCTATTTGTATTTGTATATTTACATACACTTGTAGGTAGAGGTGTGGGGGGTGTGTGTGTGTCTGTGCATGTGTAAAATTTTAACAGTGTTGCTATTGGCTTAGGAAGGGATGCATGACAGTTTTCATTTTATACCTCTATACTATAGGAAAATCATTCACAATGAACAACTTATCCAACTAACCCCTGTCAGTAAATGAAAGAAATACAGATATAGGGAAGAAGGAAATACTAGAAACTGTGAGGGGATTTACCCCATTGTACTCCATGAGCCAAACTCAGGGAATGATTGTGAGAAGAGAAATAGGAATCTATCAATTTCTGGATTGATCTTAGATCTCAGTGTCTCTCTGAATGTGAACATCTCCCAGTAATGCATGTAATTCTAGTGTGTATGTATGTTTTTCTTAAAGCATGGCCCTTAAATACAAGCCAACTACCTTGATTCCCAAATGGAAAAAGTGACTATGAAGAAAATTGGACTAGTTGATTTTCACCTTATGCACTGAATTTAAACCTATCTACATATATTTGGCTTGTATTTTTAACAATGGGTATATAATACTTTAAAAATATATATACTTTATATATATATAAAGTATTATATATAATAGTTTAAAAAATACTTAAAAAATATAACCTGGATTATTAAAAAAAGTTTTCAATATTAAAGCAATATACAATTTGTTACAAATGTAATAACAGCAACACCCTCTTTTAATATGGACAAATAATTCATATTGCTAGACATCTTTTTCCTAATCTATAAAATAAGGAGACTGGACTATCTAGTTCTTATAGGTAGATAGAGTAGTTTTGTTAGGTGCCTTGCTTTTTGTTTTGTTTTCTTTAGATAGGACAAATTTGGTATGTTTATATGTTAAGGATTCTCTAGATTGTACTACAGGCCAATTAAGTCAGAATTTCTGAGGTTGGGAATCAGGAATCAGTATTTTATAGAGCTCCCCAAGTGATTCCAGTGTCCAGCTAGGATTGCGAATTACTGCCTTAGAGCAGGGGTCAGCAAACTGATTCTGTAAGTGGCCGGAAAATAAATATTTTAGGCTTGTAAGCCATACAATCTGTCACAACTACTCGATTTTAATGCTGTAGAGAGAAAGCAGCCTACATAAATATCTACTTAGACAGACATTACATAGTGTGTTCCAATAAAACTTTATTATTGACAAACATTAAAACTGAATTTCATATAATGTTCACATGTCAGAAAATACCATTATTACAATTTTTTTAACCATTTAAAAATGTACAACATTTCTTAGCTTGTAATTTGCCAACTTTTTTCTCTGAAGTCTAGAGCAGTAGTACTCAAAGTGCAGTCTTTGGGCTAGGTGCATCAGTGTATGTTAGGAATTTGTTAGAAATAGAAATTCTCCATACCCCAGATCTACTGAATCAAAAACACTAGGTATGTGGCTCAGGTATCTGTGTTAACAAGCCCTCCAGGTGATTTTCAAGTAAGCTAAGGTTTGAGAATCACTGCTCTGAAGAAAGAGAAGAAAATTGATGGCTTTGGCTCTCAGAAAAAATAGAAAGACATCAACTCCAGAGCACAGGTATAAAAATTAACTTTATAGAAGAGGAAAGTATAGAAAACAAACAGAAGGTAATTTCTGTTGTAAATGAGATAATTTTAGAGTGGAGGCTAAAGATTCTGAGATGGATGCCACTTGAGAAAGGAACTATATAATACCTGATAACTTAGAATCCTTTCTCTCTTAGAAACTCTTAACAGCTCTTGGGTCTTTGAGTCAAAAAAAACAAAAAACAAAAAACCAGACCTTGGTTTAAAGTCCTTTTCTTGCACTTGCCAGCTGTGTGACCTTGGGTAAGTTACATAACTTCTCTCTGCCACAGAGTATTCCTCTGTAAAATAAAGGTAACAAATCTATTTCATAGGGATGTTGTAAGAAGTCAAATATATAACTTGTGCACATTGCTGGTCCCATTACCTGGAACATGGTAAATGTAATAAGTGGTAGTTTTTAGTAAAAAGAGAACTGAATTGATAGAGGTAAAGGTAAAGGTAAAAATGTGCTATCATTCCTTTTGACTGGCTTCTTTTAAATACCTAGACGATTCTTTCAGGGGTTTGTAGATCATCTAGAACTTCCCTAGTATTTCCAGTCAGCCATAAAGAGGATTCTCAGAGAGTTTGGCAATCTCATTATAACCCCTGAATCAATTTACTATTATTGGAATTTCTTGCATCCTCCCTGGGATTTTCCTGAGATAATAATAACCAATTTACAAATTAAAAATCATTTCAGAGCTTCCAAAAATTTCCACAAAAGTATCCCTAAAGTCATAAGATAATGCATTTATACACCTGGAAGCATATAAAATATATAAAATTGGATGTCATTTTGTTTCATTTCTTATCTTAAAAATTGATATAAATTTAACAAGCCGAGAAGGCTATGCAATACTTAAATACTCTCTGATATATATGTATCACGTATCTCATATATATATATCACTGTGATTGATATATATATATATGATATCTCATATATATATATCACTGTGAATGCCTAGGGGTAGGGATATTCTTGCCTCAGCTCACAAGTAAAGATATATCCCATTTGATTTTTGATCCTCACATAAGCCCTGAAGATACTGTCATCATCCCCTGGTGTTCAGTGAGGAAAACTGACAGTGATTAAGCAAATTATTCAGATTTATACAGAAGCTAGAGGTGGAACTCCAATACTAGGTCTTTTAATTGTAAAGCCCAGAGGAAATTTCTCAAGATCCCAGTGCCTATACAGTGATTGATTAACTCTTTCACACAAAACAGTTCTTTTATATATAAATATGTTTAATATTCTACTCACAACCATGATAATAACAGATAATATAACGTACTTTTACATGGAATTTGAAAACTCAACATAACATATCATATAAAGAATTAAATTGAAAGTTGAAATTAAAATAAAGTATACTTCAATGGCAATACTCACGCAAAATTCCATCAATGGCATAATTAAATGGGCAGGTGCTTGCACCCACATATATAGACAGACACAAGTGTATTGAATTGGCTACACAAAGCTTAAAAGCAGCATTGCTATCAGTGACACAATATTCTGAACTGTTAAAAACTTTTGGTAAAGTTCTGAGTAAAACAAAGAACAATCTTCCCTTATATCAGAAGGGAATTTCTTATACAGAAATTGCGTTATTGAAAACTTCAGTGTATATCAACTTAATGCAAGAGATGCTTTGTGTTAAATACATAAAACGAAGTATGATTCCAGGCTCAGGAAATTTTATCAAGTATCTAATATAAATTAATGTCCAGTAAGATACTTAAAGAGGGTAGTACTGGCCTTAATGAGAACCACTTGAACGCACAGCCTGAGAGTAAATGTAGATTTAGGAATACATAGTTGCAAAGATTTTTTTAAATTCCTTACCACAATTACTCACCGCCCTGTACCAAGGAAGTTCTACATGTACTTTCAGAGTGTAAACAGCCTACTCTTCTGGATAAAGGAAAAATCTAAGAATGAGTGCCTCACAAGCAATCACAGATTCTAAATTAAAAGACTGAAAGGACAATGGAATGGACATATCTTAACCAATACAGAAAAAAAAGGCTTCAGGGAGTGACCATCTCAAAATCCTGTTACTCCTCAATGGTTGGATCAGAGGCTATCTTTTTATGAGATCAGCCCCCACAGAGTCTTTTTTCTGAGTGCCTTCAACATGTATTATTTGTATTGCCCAATTTAGTACCTGATTATACAGTGTCTTGTATTGTTCTCTTATCTCTCAAATAGTTCCCTTGAGCACATAGTATTGTTAATTATTCTTCATGAACTGATAGATTGATGAGCAGCTGGAAAAAAATTAATGAAAAACCTCAAAAAGGCTCCAACACTGCCTGATAATCCTACCCTGTTCTTTGAACAACCTCCTCCATCCTCTTTTGAAAGGCGATTTCAAACATTCTCCACTCTCCTCAAACCTCACACCTTCCTCCATCCTCATTCCACTTAGTAGATAGTTGCCTTCTACTAAGAAGAAAACAAAAACAAAACAAACAGAGAAAACAAAAGCCAACACACAAGTCCTCAACTTTTACCACAAAATAAAAGAAAAATCAGTGACTGTCCTTCCTTCTTCTGCTTCTCTCAGTGTATGTTCCCCTCTCATCAAGACTGGATCTTTCTCTCTTCTTCATCTTCCTTATGACAATTTAAATTCATGTGCAAGACTTTCCCATCTAAAAACAAATGCAAAACAATAACTACTTCCTCTAATCACAGTTCCATATCAAGCTACTCTCCTTCCTCATTCCTTGACAAACAACCTTTTTAGGAAAGCCAGCCCCTCACTCTCCATCCATTTCCTCATTTTCCACACTGACTCTGACTTCTTAACACACTGATTTATGTCCTGTCCCCAGCCCCTTAAAATTGGGCATCACAACCAATATGTCACTTATTTAACTTTCACTTCTCTATCTTCACCCTCACCCTCCACCCTTCTGGGCAGATTCCAAACAGCTGAGCTCCCCCTCCTCTTGAAACACCCTTACCCTTTGGCTTCTGACCTTAGTTTTCCCCACCACAACTTTTCAGTATTTCCTTTTAATTTTAAGTTCAGGGGTGCATGTTGAGGTTTGTTAATAGGCAAACTTGTGTCATGGGGGTTTCTTGTACAGATTATTTCATCACCCAGGTATTAAGCCTAATATCCGTTAGTTACTTTTCCTAATCCTCTCCCTCCTCCCACCCTTTACTTTCTGATATATAAAATTGAATGTCTTTGTGTCATTCCCCTCTATGTGTCCATGTTATCTCATCATCTAGCTCCCACTTGTAAGTGAGAGCATGCGGTATTTGCTTTTCTATTCCTGTGTTAGTTTGCTAAGGATAATGGCCTCCAGCTCCATCCATGTTCCTGCAAAGGACATACAATTGTTCGTTTTTATGGATGCATAGTATTTCATGTACCACATGAAGAAAACGTACCACATTTCTGCAATGAACATATGCAGCCATGTGTCTTTATAATAAAATGATTTATATTTCTTCGGGTATATAGCCAGTAATGGGATTGCTGGGTTAAATGGTACCTCTGTCTTGAGGTCTTTGAGGGAATGCCACACTGTCTTCCAATATGGTTGAATTAATTTACTACTTTACTCTCCTAGCAACAGTGTATGTGTTCCTTTTTATCCACAACCTTGCCAGCATATGTTATGTTTTGAATTTTTGATAATAACTATTCTCACCAGTGTGAGATGGTATCTCTTTGTGGTTTTGACTTGCATATCTCTAATAATCAGTCATGTTGAGCTTCTTTTCATGATTGCTGGCTGCATACATGTCTTCTTTTGAAAATCGTCTGTTCATGTCCTTGCCTACTTTTTAATGGGGCTGTTTGCTTTTTTCCTTGTAAATTTGTTTAAGTTCCTTATAGATGCTTATTATTAGACCTTTGTTGAATGAATACTTTGCAAAATTTTTCTCCCATTCTGTAGGTTGTCTGTTTACTCTGTTGACGGTTTCTTTTAATGTGCAGTAGGTCTTCAGTTTAATTCGTTCCCATTTGTGAATTTTGCTTTTGTTGCAATTGCTTTTGGCATCTTTATAATGAAATCTTTGCCCATGCCTATGTCCTGAATGGTACTGCCTAGGTTGTCTTCCAGGGTTTTTATAATTTTGGGTTTTACATTGAAGTATGTAATCCATCTTGAGTTAATTTTTGTATATGGTGTAAGGAACAAGGTCCAGCATCAATTTTATGCATATAACTAGCCAGTTAGCACCATTATTGACTGAATAAGGAATCCTTTCCCCATTGCTTGATTTGATTATTTTATGTTCCGGATACATGTGCAGAACATGCAGGTTAGTTACATAGGTACACGTGTACCATGGTGGTTTTTTGTACCTATTGACCTGTTCTCTACGTTCCCTCCCCTCACCCCCACCACGCAACAGGCTCTGGTGTGTGTTGTTCCCGTCCCTGTGCCCACCTGTTCTCATTGTTCAGCTCCCACTTATGAGTGAGAACATGCAGTGTTTGGTTTTCTGTTCCTGTGTTAGTTTGCTGGGGATGATGGCTTCCAGCTTCATCCATGTCCCTGGGAACCACATGATCTCATTCCTTTTTTATGGCTGCACAGTATTCCATGGTATATATGTACTACATTTTCTTTATCCGGTCTTTGATGGGCATTTGGGTTGGTTCTATGACTTTGCTATTATAAATAGTGCTGCGATAAACATACATGTGCATGTGTCTTTATAGTAGAATGATTTATATTCCTTTGGGTATGTACCCAGTAATGGGATTGCTAGGTCAAAATGTTATTTCTGGTTCTAGATCCTTGAGGAATCACCATACTGTCTTCCACAATGCTTGAACTAATTTACATTCCCACCAACAGTGTAAAAGCAGTCCTATTTCTCCACAGCCCCACCAGCATCTATTGTTTCTTGACTTTTTAATAATTGCCATTCTGACTGGAATGAGATGGTATCTCATCGTGGGTTTGATTTGCATTTCTCTATCAGTGATGTTGGGCTTTTTTATATATGTTTGTTGGCCACATAAATGTTTTTGTCAGCTTTGTTGAAAATCAGTAGGTGTTCAGTCTTATTTCTAGGTTCTATTCTGTTCTATTGGTCTGTATGTCTGTTTTGTACCAGTACCATCCTCTTTCGGTTACTGTAGCCCTGTAGTATATTTTTAAGTCAAATAGTGAGTTGCCTCCAGCTCTGCTCTTTTTGCTTAGGATTTCCTTGGCTTTTTGGGCTCTTTTTTAATTCCATATGAATTTTAAAACAGTTTTTGCTAGTTCTGTGAAGAATCTAAATGGTAGTTAATAAGAATAGCATTGAATCCATAAATCGCTTTGGGCAGTATGGCCATTTTAATGATATTAATTTTTCCTATCCATGAGCATAGAATATTTTTCCATTTGTGTCACCTCTGATTTTTTTGAGCAGTGGTTTGCAGTTCTCCTTGTACAGATCTTTCACCTCTCTAGTTAGCTGTATTCCTAGGTATTTTATTCTTTTGGTGGCAGTTGTGAATGGGAGTTCATTCATGATTTGGCTCTCAGCTTGAGTGTGGTTGTAGAACAGGAATGCCAGTGATTTTTGCGCATTCATGTTATATGCTGAGACTTTGCTGAAGTTGTTTATCTGCTCACAAAGCTTTTGGGCTGAGACTATGGGTTTTCTAGATATAAGATCATGTCATCTGCAAATAGAAATAATTTGACTTCTTCTCTTCCTATGTGGATGCACTTTATTTCCTTATCTTTCCTTATTGCCCTGGCAAGGACTTCTAGTACTATGTTGAACAAGAGTGATGAGAAAGGGCACCCTTTTATTGTGCCAGTTTTTACAGGGGAATGCTTTCAGCTTTTGCCCATTCAGTATGATGTTGGTTGTTGGTTTGTTCTACCTGGCTCTTATTATTTTGAGGTATGTTCCTTTAACATCTAGTTTATTGAGAGTTTAAGAATTTTTAACATGAATGGATGTTGAATTTTATTGAAATTCTCTTCCGCATCTATTTAGATAATCATGTGGTTTTTGTCTTTATTTCTGTTTATGTGATAAATCACATTTATTGATTTGTGTATGTTGAACCAACTTTGCGTCCCAGATATAAAGCCTACTTTATCATGGTGGATAAGCTTTTTGATGTGCTACTGGATTCAGTTTGCTAGTATTTTGTTGAGAATATTTGCATCAATGTTCATCAAGAATATTGGCCTGAAGTTTTCTTTTTTTAATGTTATTTTTGCTAGGTTTGGGTATCAGAATGATACGGGCCTCATAGAATGAGTTAGGGAGGAGTCCTGTCTCAATTTTTTGGAGTAGTTTCAGTAGGAGTGGTACCAGCTCTTCTTTGTACATCCTCTTTGTACATCTGTGAATCCGTATGGTCCTGGGCTTTTTTTTTTTTTTTTTTTTTGGTGGGTAGGCTATTTATTACTGTCTCAATTTCAGACCTCATTATTAGTCTGTTACAACCCTCAGGGAATATTATGAATACCTCTATGCACATAAACTAGAAAATCTAGAAGAAATGGATAAATTCCTGGAAACATACGCCAAGATTGAACCAGGAAGAAATTGAATCCCTTTTAGTATTTTTACTGTCTCTTCCTGCAGTACCAGACTTTTATATGTCCGAGTTCCTTAAGACTCAGACTTTGTTTCTCTTGTTTTTCCATTTTATATCTTTTCCTAGGTTTTCTTGTTAATTCCATTACATCTCATTATCACTTCTATGATGACAACTTCTAAGTCTTTTTCTAACCCACATCCATTCTCTGAGCTCCAGACCCATTTATCAAATTGTTTGCCTGTTACTGGAACTTCAAATTCATTATTGCCAAAACTAAACTGAATTTCTGCCTGAAACTTCCTCTTCCTCCTCTCTTTTTCCTATTTTAAGAAATGGCACTTCATTTATTCTGTTACCTAAATCAGAAATCTAGAAGTCACCTCTAACAATCTCTTTCCCTGTACTTCCAATAGTCAGTAAATTATCAAGTCCTACTAATTTTCTTAGATATTTCCAGAATGTGTAATGTTTTCACCAGATTCACAGTAATTATCCATATTCTTGAGTGGTTATTGCAGAAATCACCTAAATGTTTTCCTTACATATATTCTTGACCCCTCTAATCCACTTTTGACCTAGATCTATGAAAGAGATCTTTTCTAGACATAAATATGAATCATATCATTCTCTGTTGCTCACAAGTTTGCTAGCTTCTCAGTACTGTTTAAATACAGTCCCAGATATTTAACAGGATCCTCAAGGTCCTGCATGGTATAAACCCAGCCTGATTTAGAATCAGGTATCACTTCATATTCTATGATCCAGCCACATTGAACTTGTTTTGATTCCTCTAAAGTACTATGCCGTCTTCAACACAGGACCCTCCTACCTGCTTTTCCATAGGTCTGGAACAGTGGCTGTCAACCAGGAGTAATCTCCCCCACTCTCTAGAAGACATTTGGCAATGTCTGGACACACTTTTGGTTATTATAACTGGGGAAGAGTGTTATTGGCATCTAATGGGTAGAGATCAGCAACAATGTTGATCCTCTGCAATGCATAGGAGAGCATATCATGACAAAGAAGTATCCAGCCCAAAACGTCAGGAATGCTGAGATTAGAAAACTCTAATCTAGAAAGATTTCCCTTCTATCTGTACCCCACATGACCCTGCATCTAGCCAAAACATATTTAAATATCCTGTGTCAGCTTAAGTGGCCTATCTTCAGAGTAAAACCTCCCTAACTCTTGTCTATAGGTCAGGTCTACCTCCTATTTATGCTTATAATATTTTTCTTTACTTTTTTAGCCCTTACTAAAATTTAAAACTAGTTACTTATTCAGTTAATGTTTGGCTTCCATGCCAGATTTTAAGCTCTGTGAGGTTAGGAAATACATTTAATGCAATATCCTTATCATCTGGCTAGATACTCAACATTCTTATTAAAAAGTAAATTAACGGATGAATGAATGAAGCTGCTGCCTAGAAAGAAGAATGTTAGGCCTACAATACTGTATAAGTGATCCTAGCTTTGGCATTAACTAGATATATCTCTGAACAAGTCCTTTAACCTTTCATTTGGCCTCATTTTAAGTTATATGAACTTTTACTATAATGACTTTTATGAGGATTAAATATTTTGATAATTCTAAAGTATTTTGTAGTCTTATAAAAAGTATAGGTTAGCATAAAAATTGGTACAACTACATGGAAGGGATTTACATGAAACAAAAGCCTTAAACACATATTTTTACTTAAATATTTCACTGATAAAAATTTATGAAAAAATTACTAAGCAAAAATATAGCTATTTATTATCTATAAAAATATAGATAATAATTTTATCATTAGTTAAATAAATAAATGAACTATAGTGAATACTTTAAATATAATGTATATTTGATAAGGAAGATATGTATGCAATATAATACAATTCTATATATGTATTTTATACACATGTATACACATGTACACTAAAAAAATCTAAATATCAAAATACTGGCAGTAGTTATCTTAAAACTACAGGATTATGCAAGTTTTAATTGTCTTTTTCTGTTTCAGGACTTTCCTAACTTTTCTACAATGAGCATGGCTTTTGAAATTTAAAAAAAGTAAGAAATAAGTGCGGAAAAGCACTTCTTACGCTATGAAGGGACTGTAAGGAGTTGCTATGTTATAAAGAATAAGATATAACCCTTACCTTTGAGAGGTTTTCAAATGAATTATAAAAATAAAATACGGGCCGTGCATGGTGGCTCACGCCTGTAATCCCAGTACTTTGGGAGGCCGAGGCAGCTGGATCACTTGAGGTCAGGGGTTTGAGACCAGCCTGGCCAACATGGTAAAACCACGTCTATACTAAAACACAAAAATTAGCCAGGTGTGGTGGCAGGCACCTGTAATTCCAGCTATTCAGGAGGCTAAGGCAGGAGAATTGCTTGAACCCAGGAGGCAGAGTTTACAGTGAGCCGAGATCATGCCATTGCACTCCAGTCTGGGCAACAGAGCTAAACTCCCTCTCTAAATCAATCAATCCAATCAATACCTATCTAGATAACTGTTAGATAAGAAAAAAAGTTAAGAACATTTTCCATCATAATCATTTAATGAGCACTTACTACATCCCAGGCTTTCCATGCATTAATTTATGAAATCTATAAAACAACCACATTAGTTAGGTTTTATCATATTCATTTAATAGATGAAGAAATTGAGGCCACTGGGGTTAAACAAACTGCTAGGTCATACTAGACCAAAAAAAAAAAAAAAAATCAAATTCAAACTAAAGTCTCACTGACTTCAAAACTTCTGTTCTTTTCAGTAGGTACTTATAAAAGATAGACAAGTCAATTGGGAGTCCAGAGAAAGGGTGGTTACTTGACAGTGAGAGGGCAAAGGAAGCGTATATAGAGGAGTTAACAGTTTAGCTAACTCTGGAGGATGAGTAGGATTTTAATAACTGAAGATGGAGGAGAGGACATGAGGAAAGGCACTTCTTACCAAGGGACACTTGAACAAAAGTGAGAGGTAAATGGATAGTTCATGAAATTTTGGGGGAAGTTTGTAGGCAGATTGGTTAGAAATGAATTAAATACAGGAATTTTGTTTAATCAGTAAAGGGAATTGAAATTTGATAGGACTTTAGAGATCAACAGAAAGTGGGGTTAGAATACTAGAAAATCTATAATATTTTGACATACTAGAAATATAAGACTAGTCTTAAAAGTACAGCATATGATGGCACATTGCACTGTCTGTGTTTTCAAAAACAGAGAAACTTAGAGGTAGGAGGGGCCTTGGAGAGCATTGGAGAAAACTCTGGCCCAGAATAGAGAAATTGTTGTCAAAAGTCATAAAACTAGACTAGAATCCAGTTCAGCTCAGTCCTCATTCTGGTGTCAGTTCCTAGAAAAGGAACCATGAAATATTGTGTGGCTTTTTAACAGTTCTGTGAGGTTTGTATTATAATAACTATTTCATACCAGCAGTCACTGGAGCTCAGAGAAATTAAGTAACTTCTACAAAGTTATGGAACCAAATCTCATCTCACCCAGAACTAATGACCTTCTTATGAATGGAGATATTGCCTTATTCTGCTATTATGTCCCCATAGCATCTTCCACAGGGTTCTTAGATACCCAACAAAAATCAATAAAATATCAGCCATTATTCATTACCCTTGATAAGGATCATACATATTGATTTCATGGATAGAGAATACTAGGTGACTAAAGCAGGAAAAATAATTGAGAAAATCATAAATTATGAATTTAATTACATATAAATTTTAAACATAGCTTACTTTTGTTAAGAGTTTTGCCTTGATTATAGATCACTAGCTGCCACTAAAAAAGTAAACTGTTTAGATTTGGAAGTCTTATATTTCACACTAAAGAAATTCTGCCAACAGATCCCTATGGGAAATGTTTCTTTCTTGTAAAGCATACAGATTTACTTAAATCCTTAAATAATTAGACTTCAGAACCAGAATGCAATTAGAATTAAAATTCATAAATGTGTTGTCTTTTTCCATTGGCAAAATGCATATGGAACAATCCAGAGCTGGCCACATCTGCATACGCTACCTCCCCCAAAGCCAGCAACCATGCTTTCTAATTTTGGCCAGGGGTGTCTAACTGTGAGTACACAGGAAATGAGAGCAATAAGGTTATTAGGGGAAATGCTTCATCTTATATAAGAACATTTGATTATGGGAAATTTATCTAAAATATAGATAAATTATAAACATAGATAAATATAACCCTTTGTGTGCACGTTTGCATTTCTTGAAGTACTCCCAAAATAAAATTAAGCATATTCAAAATTATAGTTGGATGGAAACTTTGTAGACAAACGGCTAAAATTTCCTTTAAGTGTTCAAAAGGAGATAAATTAGAAAGATAAATACATAAGATAAAACAATATGATTATCTCCAAATAATACAAATTTAATGATTACTTATTAAAAACACAAAATTACATGAGAAGTGACCTTATACAACTTTGACTAAGTGTCCTTATAACTCTCCAAAGATATTATAACAAGTATACAACTCAATTTGAGAGCCTGACTATACAAAAAAAATGGCCAGACCATTTAGAACAACAGATCTTAAAAATAAACATTTATTTTTAATTTTTATGGGTACTTAGTAGGTATATCAATTTATAGGATATAAGATACCTTATAGAGGCATACATTGCATAATAATTACATCAGAGTAAATAGGGTATCTATCACCTCAAGGATTTATCATTTCTTTGTGTTATAAACATTCCAATTTTACTCTTTTAGTTATTTTGAAATGTATAATAAATTTCTGTTGACTGCAGTAATCCCATTGTGTTATCAAATACTAGATCTTATTCATTTTATCTAACTATATTTTTGTACCCATTAACCATTCCCATTTCCACCATCACCCTTCCTACCACTACCCTTCCTAGCCTCTGGTAACCAGAGGCTAGGAACCCTGTACTATGTACTATGTACTATGTACAAGGTTACTATTTGTACTACATACAAATGTACTATGTACTCATTTGTAACCCACAAATGAGTAAGAACATGTGAAGTTTGTCTTTCTGTGCTTGGCTTATTCCACTGAACATAATGTCCTCCAGTCCTATCCATGGTATTGCAAGTGACAGTATCTCATTCTTTTTTAGTGGATGAATAGTATTCCATTGTGTATATGTAAAACATTTTATTTATCCATTTGTCTATTGATGGACATTTAAATTGCTTCCAAATCTTGGCTATTGTGAATAGTGCTACAGTAAACATGGGAATGCAGATATCTCATTGTTACACTGATTTCCCTTCTTTTGGGTATATACCTGTCGGTGTGTTTGCTGGGTCATATGGTAGTTCTGTTTTTAGCTTTCTGAGGATCCTGCAGACTTTTCTCCACAGTGGCTGTACTAACATATATTTCTGCCAACAGTACACAGGGTTCCCTTTTCTTCACATCCTTGCCAGCATTCATTATTGCCTAGTTTTTGGATAAAAGCCACTTTTACTGGGGTGAGATGATATCACACATTTTAGTTGTGATTTGCATTTTTTTAAATGGACTCTTGCTCTGTCTCCCAGGCTGGAATGCAGTTGCACAATCTCAGCTCACTGCAACCCCTGCCTCCTGGGTTCAAGCGATTCTCTTGCCTCAGCATCCTGAGTAGCTGGGACTACAGGCATGTGCCACCACACCTGGCTAATCTTTTTGTATTTTTAGTAGAGACAGGGTTTCATCATGTTGGCCAGGCTAGTCTTGAACTCCTGACCTCAGGTGATCCACCTGCCTAGGTCTCCCAAAGTGCTGGGATTACAGGCATGAGCCATGCCAGCCATGATTTACACTTCTTTGACGAGCAATGATGTTGAGCACCTTTTCAAATACCTGTTTGCCATTTGTGTGTCTTCTTTTGAGAAATGTGTATTCAGATCTTTTGCCCATTTTTCAATTGAATTCTTACATTTCTTTCCTATTGAGTTATTTGAGCTATTGAGTATATATTCTGTCTCTTAATCCCTTGTCAAAGGGTAGTTTGCAAACATATTATCCCATTCTGTGGGTTTTCTCTTCAGTTTGTTGATTGTTTCTTTGCTGTGCAGAAGCTTTGTAACTTGATGTGGTCCTATTTTACATTTTTACCTTGGTTGCCTATGCTTTTGAGATATTACTCAAAAAATTTTTGCCCAGACCAATGTCCTAGAGAGTTTCCTCAATGTTTTCTTTCAATAGTTTCATATTTTCTGGAATCAGGTTGAAGTCTTTCATCCATTTTGATTTGCCTTTTGTATATAGTAAGAGATAGCATCTAGTTACATTCTTCTTTAGATGGATATTCAGTTTTCCCAGGACTATTTATTAAAGAGACTGTCCTTTCCCCAATGTATGTTCTTGGTGGCTTTGTCGAGAATGAGTTCACTGTAGGTGTATGAATTTATTTCTGGGTTCTCTATTATGTTCCATTGGTCTATGTGTCTGTTTTTATGCCAGTAATATGCTGTTTTTGTTACTATAGCTCTGTAGTATAATTTGAAGTCAGGCAATGTGACTCCTCCAGTTTTGTTCTTTTTCTCAGAATTGCTTTAAATATTCTGTATCTTTTGTGGTTTCACATAAAATTTTTAAGATTGTTTTAGCTATTTCTGTGATAATGTCATTGGTATTTTGATAGGGATTTCACTGAATGTGTAGATTGCTTTGGGTAGTATGGATTAATTAATAGATTAACAATATTGATTCTTCTAATCCATGAACATGGAATATCTTTCGATGTTTTTGTGTCCTCTTCAGTTTCTTTCTTCAGTGTTTTGTAGTTTTCATTGTAGAGCTCATTCACTACTTTATTCCTATGTCTATAATTTTATATATAGCTATTATAACAAGATTATTTCTTTGATTTCTTTTTCCGATTATTCACGGTTGGCATGCAGAAATGCTACTGATTTTTACATGTTGATTTTGTATTCTGCCACTTTACTGAATTTGTTTACAAGTTCTGATAGTTTTTTGGTAAAGTCTTTAGGTTTTTCCAGTTGTAAGATCATATCGTCTGCAAACAAGTATAATTTGACTCATTTCTTTACAGTGTGGATGGTCTTTATTTCTTTCTCTTGTCTGATTATTCTAACTAGGATTTCCGGTACTATGCTGAATAGCAGTTTTGAAAGTGGGCATCCTTGTCATGTTCCAAAATCTTAGAGGAAAGGCTTTCAGTTTTTTCCCACTCATCATGATACTAGTTGTGGGTCTGTCATATATGTCTTTTATTACATTGAGGTATGTTCCTTCTATACTCAGGTTTTTGAGGGTTTCTATCATGAAGATAAGTTAAATTTATCAAATCTTTTTTCAGCATCAATTAAAAGGATCATATGGTTTTTATCCTTCATTCAATTGATATGATGTATCACACTGATTGATTTGCATATATTGAAGCATCCTTGTATCCCTGAGATAAATCCCCCTTGATCACAACGAGTGATCTTTTTAATGTGTTGTTGAATTCAGTTTTCTAGTATTCTGTTGAGAATTTTTACATCAATATTAATTAGAAATATTAGCCTGTAGTTCTCTTTCTTTCTTTCTTTCTTTTTTTTTTTTTTTTGATGTGTCTTTTTCTGGTGTTGACATAAGGATAATACTGGCCTCACAGAATGCATTTGAAAAGATTCCCTCCTCTTCTCTTTTTCAGAATAGTTTCAATAAGACTGATATTAGTTCTTCTTCAAATGTCTGGTAAAAATTTAGCAGTGAAGACATCAGGTCCTCGGCTTTTCCTTGCTGGGAGACTTTTTATTATGGCTACCATCTCATTACTTGTTATTGGTCTGTTCAGGTTTTAGATTTCTCCATGGTTCAATCTGGATAGGTTGTATCTGTCTAGGAATTTTTGCATTTCCTCCAGATTTTCCAATGTACTTGCATATAGCTGCTCATAGTAGTCTCCAATGAGCTTTTGAACTTCTGTGGTATCAGTTGTAATGTCTCCTTTTTCATTTCTGATTTTATTTAATTGAATCTTTTTTTCTTAGTTGGTCTGGCTAGAGGTTTGTCACTTGTATCTTTTGAAAACTAACTTCTTATTTTGTTTATCTATTGTATTTTTGTTTCAATTTCATCTATTTCTGGTCTGATCTTTATTTTATTTTACTAATTTGGGGTTTGGTTTGCTCTTGCTTTTCTTGTTCTTTAAGATGAATCACTGGTTGTTTATCTGAAGTTTTTCTACTTGTTTAATGTAAGAGTTATTGCTATAAACATTCCTTTTAGTATTGCCTTCAGTGTGTTCCATAGATATTGGTATATTCCGTCTCCATTTTTATTTTTTAAGAGATTTAGCATTTCCTTCTTAGTTTCTTCATTGACACAGTAGACACATTCAGGAGCATATTGTTTAATTTCCATGTGTTTGCATATTTAATACTTCCCAAAGTTCCTCTTATTGATTTTTAGTTTTATCCCATTGTGGACAGGGAAGATATTTTAAATTATTACAATTTTTTAAAATTTTTTAAGTCTTGTTTTGTGGCCCAAGATATGGGCAATTCTTAAGAATGACCCAAGTGCTAAGGTGAAGAACACGTACTCTGCAGCCAATGGGGGAACTGTGCTGTAAACGTGTATTAGGTCCATTTGGTCTGTGGTGCAGAGTGAGTCTGATTTTTTTTTTATTTTCTGTTTGGATGATCTGTTTAATGCTGAAAGTGGGGTGTTGAGGTCTCCAGCTATTATTATATTGAGATTTTTCCCTCTCTTTGGCTTTAATAATATTTGCTTTATATATCTGGTTGCTCCACTGTTAGGTGCACATATATTAACAATTACTATATCCTCTTGCTGACTTGACCCCTTATCATTATATAATGACCTTCTTTGTCTCTTTATATAGTTTTTGTCTTCAAAACCATTTTGTCTGATACAAGTATAGTGACTCCTGCTCCTTTTTGGTCTCCATTTACATTAAATATCTTTCTCCATCTTTTTCTTTCAATCCATGTGTGTTTTATAGGGGAAACATGTTTCCTGTAGGCCACAGATTTTTGGGTCGTGTGTGTGTGTGTGTGTGTGTGTGTATGCATCTGTTCAGCTACTCTTTGTCTTTTAATTGAAGAGTTTTGTCCACTTACATTCAACATTCTTAGTGATAAGTGAAGGCTTCTTCCTGTCAATTTGTTATTTGTTTTTTGGTTGTTTTGTAGTCATCCTTTCCTTCCTGCCTTCCTGCCTGCCTGCCTGCCTTGCCTACCTTCCTGCCTGCCTTCCTGCCTTCCTGCATTCCTGCATCTCTTCCTCCCTTCCTCTCTTCCTCCCTTCCTTCCTGTATTCCATTTAGTGAAGGTGATTTTCTCTGCTGGTATGTTTTAATTTCTTTCTTTTATATTTTGTGTATCTGTTGTAGGTTTTTTGATTTGAGGTTACTAATGAGGTTTGCAAATAATGCCTTGTAACATGTTATTTTCAACTGATGACAACACAATTGCAAAAACAAGCAGATGAGCAAAAAGTAAACTAATGAAAACTCAACACTTTAACTTCATCCCCCTGATTTTTAACTTTTTATTGTTTCTATTTATATCATATTATACTTTCTATGTCTCCAAAAGTTGTTGTAGTTATCATTTTTGATAGCTTTGTCCTTTAGTATTTCTACTTATGATATGAATAGTTTGTATACCATAATTACAGTATTATAATATTCTATACTTGTCTGTGTGCTTACTATTACCAGTGAGTTTTGTACCTTCAGATGATTTCTTATTGATCATTAATGTCCTTTTCTTTCAGGCTAAAGAACTCTCTTTAGCATTTCTTAGAGGACAAATCTATTGTATATGAAATCCCTCACCTTTTGTTCGTTTGGGAAAGTCTTTATTTCTCCTTCATGTTTGAAGGATACTTTCACTGTATATATTATTCTAGGATAAAAAGCTTTGTAAATATGTCATGCCTTTCTCCCAGCCTGTAAAGATTCTACCAAGAAATTTGCTGCCAGATGTATTGAAGCTCCTTTGTATGTTATTTGTTTCTTTTCTTTTGCTGCTTTTAGGATCCTTTCTTTATCCTTGACCTTTGGGAGTTTGATTATTAAATGTTGTGCAGTAGTCTTCTTTGAGTTAAATTGGCTTGGTGTTCTACAACCTTCTTAGACTTAAGTATTGATATCTTTCTCCACATTTGGGAAGTTCTCTGTTACTATGCCTTCAAATAAACTTTCTACCCCAAACTCTCCATCTACTTCCTCTTTAAGACCAGTAACTCTTATATTTGGCCTTTTGAGGCTATTTTCTAGATCTTGTAAGTTTGCTTCATTATTTTTTGTTTTTCTTTTGTCTCCTCTGGCCATATATTTTCAAATTGCCTGTCTTCAAGCTCACTAATTTTTTCTTCTGCTTGATCAGTTCCGCTGTTGAGAGACTTTTATGCATTGTTCAATATATCAATTGAATTTTTCAGCTCCAGAATTTATGCTCAACTGTTTTTAATTATTTCAGTCTCTGTTAATTTTTTTTTTTTTTTTTTTTTTTTTTTTTTGGGGGACAGAGTCTCACTCTGTTGTCCAGGCTGGAGTGCAGTGGCATTATCTCCGCTCACCGCAACCTCTACCTCCCCGGTTCAAGTGATTCTCCTTCCTCAGCCTCCTGAGTAGCTGGGACTACAGGCATATGCCACCATGCCCGGCTAATTTTTTTTATTTTTAGTAGAGATGGGGTTTCACCATGTTAGCCAGGATGGTCTTATCTCCTGACCTCATGATCTGCCCACCTCGCCTCCCAAAGTGCTGGGATTACTGGCGTGAGCCACCACGCCCGATCTTGTTAGGTTTATCTGGAAGGATCCTGAATTCCTTTTGTGTTCCTTTGAGTTTCATTGAGCTTCCTCAAAACAGCTATTTTGAATTCTTTGTCTGAAAGGTCACGTATCTCTGTCACTGTGGGATTAGTCTCTGCTACCTGATTTAGTTTATTTGGTGAGGTCATGTTTTCATAGATGGTATTAATTCTAGTGGATGTTGGTTAATGTCTGGACATTGAAGAGTTAGGTATTTATTATAGTCTTTACAGCCTGGTCTTATTTGTACACATCCTTCTTGGGAAGGTTTTCCAATCCAAGTATTCAAAGGTAACTGACTATTGTGATCTAAGCATTTGGTCACTGCAGCCGCATCTGCATTAGGTGACACCCCAACCCCAAGCCCAAGAATGCTGTGAGTCTTGCAGACCTGTAGAGGTACCACCATGGTATTCTTGAGTGAGATCCAGAATTTCTGAGATTACCAAGTAGAAACTCCTGTTCTCTTCCCTTACTTTCCCCCAAACAAACAAACCCTCTCTCTCTCTGTGTTGAGCTGCCTGGAGCTATGGAGGGATGACATAAAAACCCTCTGGCTACCACCACTGGGACTGTGCTGGGTCAGACCTGAAGCCACCATGGCACTGGGTCTCGCCCAAGACCCATGTCAATCACTGACTGGTTACCACCAATGTTCCCTCAAGGCCCAAGTGCTTTACCTGCCACAGACAGAAGTCCAGCTAGGCTTATAGCCTTTTCTTTAGGGCAGCAAGCTTCCCCCAGCCTGCCAGCCCAGGACACGTCCAGAAACGCCATCTGTTAACTTTGCTGCCTGTGGTTGAGAAAGAGGAAACACAAGTGCTTCTTGGCCACCCTTGCTGACGTATCACTAGGTAATGTGCATCCCACGTCCACTGGGATCCAGGATCTAGGTCATGTGCATCCGACATCTACTGGGATCCAGGATCTGGATTTTGGAACCTGAAGAAGCCACTTGGTGCTCTATTCAACTGCAGCTGAGCTGGTACCTAAGCCACAAGACAAAGCCCTTCTCACTTTTCCCTCTTCTCTCCTCAAGCAGAAGGAGCTTCGCCCTGTGGCTGCGAGTGTCTCACTCAGGCCCATGGCAAGTACTGTCTGGCTACTTCCAATGTTCACTCAAGGCCGGAGGGCTCTTCAGTCAGCTTGTGGTGAATGCTGACAGCCCTGTGCCTCTTCATTAAGGGCAGTATCCTCCCTTTGGCCCAGGATGGGCCCAAACATTTCATCCAAGAACCAAAGTCTAGAATCAGAAACCCCAGGGGTCCACTTAGTGCTCTACTTCACTGTGGCCAAGCTGGTACCCAAGCTGCAAGGCAAAGTTCTCTTTATTCTTCCCTTTCCTTTCCTAAAACAGAAGGAATCCCTTCTCCATGGCCACCACAGCTGGGGATGCTCTGGGTCACACCTGAAGCCAGCCCAGCAATGAGTCTCACCCAAGGCCCATGACACATCTGGCTACAACTGATGCTTATTCAAGGCTCAAGGGCTCATTAGTCAGCAGGTGTTGAATTCTGCCAGGACTGTGTTATTCCCTTCAAAGCAGCAGGTTCCCTTATGGCCCAGGATGTGTCCAGAAATCTCTTTCAGGAGCTAGATCCTGAAATGGGGGCTTCAGGACTCTGCCTAGTGCCCTATTATACAGTTGTGGAGCTGGTATCCAACTTACAAGACAAAGTCCTCTTTACTCTCCCTTCTCCTCTCCTCAAGCAGAAGGAAGGAGCAACTATAGAGCTGTTAGCTATGCTGTCTGTGGTTGAGAGAGAGGAAACACAAGTGCTTCCTTGGCCACCCTAGCTGGTGTATCACTAGGTCATGTGCATCCCACGTCCACTGGCTCCAAGCTCAGCCCAGCACCAGGACTTACCAAGGAATTGCAGTTATTGTGGCCTTGACTGCCTTTCAAATTTATGTAGAGCCCCAGAGCCCTTTAGCATGCAATGGTGGTGCTAGCCGGAACTCAGGTTCTGGCTGCTGGGATGAATGATTCCCCTCTGGCTAGGGCTGGTCTAAATTCTCCTTATAAGAGTGCCAGCCAATTTTTGCTCTGTGTTGCTTTCCATTGTTATAGGACAGCACTGATTTCCAATGCCAAGTCCAGCCATCACTTTGCTCTCCCTCTCCCAAGCACACAGATTCTATGTGCCATGCAGCCAGTCGCTGCCACTGCCAGGGGATGGGCCAGGGATGATGTTGGCAATTCAAGATGTCTTTGCTTCCTTCTTTAGTGCCTCCTTCCCTGATATGATTTAAAAACCAGGTACTGTAATTGCTCACCTGATTTTTGGTTCTTATGAGGGTGCATTCTTGTGTGGATAGATGATCAATGTGTTGTTCCTTCTGGCAGGGGTAGGGAGCGATCACTGGAGGGTTCTATTTGGCCATCTTGCACCACTGCCTCTTTCCAATAGATCTTTGACCCACAGTCTCTGCAGTAACTGGCTCAAAATGGTGATGACTTGGTCAATGACTGCCAGCTTCCCTAATTTTTGCTCATAGTACTAACATAGAACCAGAGAAAAACAAATATTATCTGCAAACTAATCACATAGGATGTCCCACTTATAGTTAGGCTGCCTCCAAATTCCTCCATGCCAACAACCTCCAATCTGAACAGACTAGAAGCCTTCCCCCACCACACCCCTTGCTATGATGCTTTCCTACACCCTTACCCACTTTTGAGTCCGCCAAATCCAAGTGATGGTGGCTGACTCCTTTGCTATATAGAAATTTCTGAATAAATAGCCTCTGCTTATTCATATTTGAGTGGTCTTCATTTACTTCCACAAATATTTGCAGAAAGTGGAGATTAATTTTATTTAGGATAAGCATTATTCTCAATTTACCAGGGTTAGTTCTGGGTTTTGCCCATTCTCTCAGTGTAATTAACAGTATGCTCTTTTACTCTCAAAAGTGTCCTTGGTTGAACAATAAATTACATGGGTACTATGATTTTAGGCAATTTATTCATTAGACAATGGGATTAACAGGCAAACTGTTATTAAATAACTCGTCCTAGAGCAATGCTAGGTAACAAAGAGAAGTGTACCAGGCCGTTAGGTAGGTTAGGTAGCTAACTTCCTCTCTGATGGTAAAATCAATAGTCAGGTTAGAAGGAGAGAAGTATTCTACCTTTTGTATCAGAGTTTTTCTGATGGAATTTCTAGCTTTAGTAAACAGGAGATGGGATTTTAAGAGGTGTCCTCTTTTCCCCTTGAGGCATTCCTGCCACCCCTGCAGGATGATGCAATAGTTGCCATGGCAAATACTTCTCCCACGCTGCTGGAAGGCCTTCCCATAGCAGACTAACTTCTGTTCTGTTCTGTTTCTATTTTCCTTTTTCTCTCTCTGTTACATTGTAAGTTACTCTTGAGTTTAGATTCAGACTATAACCTTCTCTCTAGCTTCTTTTTTTTTTTTTGAAAGGAATTTGCTGTCTGTCTGCTTTTCTGCAACCTACTGTGCATATCCAGAGATAAGCCCTGATGGCAGTCATGTGGAAAAGTGTGGCAGACAGAAGACATGACCAAAGAAAGCAAGGGCAGGACTGGAATGAGTCAACTGAAAGCAGAGATTCTTCAATTTGCTAATCTCAAGTGCTCTGTTTTCCAATGAAAATACGAAATTTTGTCATCTAAATGCCCAGTTTATGCAAATGCATGGATTTTCCCTGAAGAATAGCACATTTTATAATAGAGTAATATAGACTCAAGGGCTTCAAAGTCAGAAACACCTTGTTTTAAATCCATAAATTTCAGGATACTAGAAACAATTTCCTTGTTGCCCACCAATATAAACCTAACCTGGATCTTGACAGGTACAAAATACATATTTGTTCCCTGCATGTCTGATTGACTTGTGATCCACCACATTTAAGTACCATGACCTTGGTAAGTTATATCATTTCTCTGAGCCTCAATGTTTCCATGTGTAAAATAAGAAAAATAAAGCCTTCTTATAGGACTGCTGTACAATTTAAATGAGACAGACTATGAGAAATTCCTAGCAGATCCCTGCCGTGTAGTACATATTTTATAGTTACTGCATTCATTATTTCTGTTGTTATTGAAAAGATCGTGTTTAGGAGGGTCCTACTGAAAAACATTTCAGTAAATACTTTTCGGAGGACCTGCCCCAAAAATCGCGTAGGTTCTTTTCTATTTTCCTAAGCATCGGCTGGCTTGAGAAATAAAGGCACAGAGTACAAAAGAGAGAAATTTTAAAGCTGGGCATCCAGGGGAGACATCACACGTTGGTAGGATCCGTGATGCCCCACAAGCCACAAAACCCAGCAAGTTTTTATTAGGGATTTTCAAAAGGGGAGGGAGTGTGCGAATAGGTGTGGGTGACAGACATCAAGTACTTAACAGGGTAATAGAATATCACAAGGCAAGTGGAGGCAGGGCGAGATCACAGGACCACAGGACCGAGGCGAAATTAAAATTGCTAATGAAGTTGAGACAGGGTTTTGAGATCAACCGGTCTGACCAAAATTTATTAGGCGGGAATTTCCTCTTCCTAATAAGCCTGGGAGCACTATGGGAGACTGGAGTTTATTTCACCCCTGCAGTCTCAACCATAAGAGACAGGTATGCCCCGGGGGGGCCAGTTCAGAGACCTACCGCTAGGTGTGTATTCTCTTTCTCAGGGATATCCCATGCTGAGAAAAAGAATTCAGCAATATTTCTTCCATTTGCTTTTGAAAGAAGAGAAATATGGCTCTGTTCTGCCCGGCTCACCGGCGGTCAGAGTTTAAGGTTATCTCTCTTATTCCCTGAACAATTGCTGTTATCCTGTTCTTTTTTCAGGGTGCCCACATTTCATATTGCTCAAACACACATGCTGTACAATTTGTGTAGTTAATGCAATTATTACAGGGTCCTGAGACGATATACATCCTCCTCAATTGACAGGATTAAGAGATTAAAGACAGGCATAGGAAATCACAAGGGTATTGATTGGGGAAGTGATAAGTATCCATGAAATCGTTACAATTTATGTTTAGAGATTGCAGTAAAGACAGGCATAAGAAATTACAAAAGTATTAATTTGGGGAACTAAGAAATGTCCATAAAATCTTCACAATCCACGTTATTCTGCCGTGGCTTCAGCCGGTCCCTCCGTTTGGGGTCCCTGACTTCCTGCAACAAATACTTCCAACTAATATATTCTGATTATTTACACTTAGTTGAATCTCAAATTAGAGTACAACCTGCTTAACTGTCACTCATACTTGTACATTTTTAAAGTTTGGAGCATCTGCACTGTGCTAAGAATATTCCTGATTTCTGGTAGATTTCATACTGCTTTTTCAATGTTCTAACAACTCCTAATTATGAGAAGATTAATAAAAAAAATCTATGGCTGTCTGTGGGTGTTATCTAATTCCAAGCCCTAGTCAGAGCAAATATGGCTATTTTAGTCTCATTACTAGAAAAGTAAAATAAAGATCTTTTGAAAATAGATATAACATAGATCTATTCCTCCTAACTTATACAGTGACAAAAATTCTGAATGACAAATAGACTTCCTGAAAGTAGAAGGCTATTTTAATATATTTATGCACATATGCAGCTACACTTTAAATATATATAAATCTATATACATTCATTAACAAAGATTTATTGAGCTCCTAAAAATGCTGTTTGTTCCAGACACTATAGTAGGTACTGATTATATAGGGTGAATAAAACAGATATCTTCCTTCTTGTGTGGAGTCAGTTTCTTCGCTCTTGCTCCTTTTCTCTTGTTGCCTTGCATGTAGTCATAAGCACACACATGCACATGCACACACACACACACACACACGCACCCCTCCCACAAGCCTATATGCCTATCTGTGGATATCTATGAGTATATGTGTACACATATAACCCCAAAGCTTGGTCTACATAACATGAATTCCAAGGAAAATTTGGCTAGAAAAAAAAACTAAACTGCATATTACTAAAAGAAACAATGGAGTTAGTAACCATGAGACGTTACTTCTTTACATATTTAATTATTTACTTTAAATCTATTTTTACTTTGCTTTGTTTCAGGCAGTATTTAAAGTAGACTCTACCAGATAAAATGAACTCTTCATTTCCATCAGGGCAGTAAAGCCTAACGGACAGCTGAGCAATGAATATGGCTTTCTGGTCAGTTTAGTTTTGTCAGAAGCACGTCTGCATTGAAACTTGCATATGCTGACAGGGAATGACTGACACTTTAAAAACTGTGCTTCTATTTACACTGCAAGTCCCCATACCATTGAGAATGTCTCATGATATGCTAGAAATCAGGCCAAGAGATTTTTAAAGCATTATTCTAATCTTTACAAGCATCCTATATGGCAAGATCTTCATCTTAAAGATGAGACATGAAGTTTTTATAAACTCATGATACATTGTGTTAAAAGTATGAACTTCACAATTGAGAGAGCATGCTTAAGTTTAGGATAATAGCAACCACTTTATAGTGCTTTGTAAGGACTAAATTAAATAGCAAACACTTGGTATATGTTTGTCATTAGGGTAGGACCTAATTATTAAGACCAGAGCATAAACAGAAATAAAATGTTTGATTTGTCATTCTTCTCTTTTATAAATACCGACCAGCATTAAAATTTTAACAACAATAAGTCCTCATATGTACATGGCTTTCATACATACATATATATACACATACATATATACACATATGTATGCATTATATATATATACACGTATATATATAATATTTATAGGGTTTTGTGATTATTTTAGTTTGCATATCCAGGACCACATATAAGATATGAAAAAATATATGTGGTTCATTTTAAAGAATGCATAAACATATGCAGATCATTCTGAAATATATATAGGCATTAAATTAATATACACTAAAATTCACTCTTATTCTTACTGCATTTAAAATCCTAAGAGTTAATACTATTGCTCCATGTTTTGAAAATGCTTGACTTATTGGGAAACCAGTTATTGACTATGTGGATTTAGAAACTGCATAATTATAAATTTTCTCTGCAGTGGTCCTCACTCACAGGTGGTAACCTTAAAAAGCTTATAATGTGTCCTTTTCTAATAAACAATGTAACAATTAAATGCTTTTTCTTATCTCTCAGGGTACAAATCCAATTACGCTTACTTCTTCCTGATTGTACTTTGTATCAGCCATTAAATATACAAAAGAAATCTAAGACGTAAAGGAAGCCACTGCCTCTAATGTGCTCCTCCATTAGCATGACCTTTTTCTCAGTCCTTAAGAATAAAACCAGAACTTCATTTAATTCTAAACGAGAGTGAGGTGCTGCAGTTTAATATTAAAAAAAAAAAAAAGAATGGACACATGCAGGAATTGTGGCTAGGCCTCTATCTTTAATGTGCTCACATGTAAAGTAAATAGTGAGGGTTGAGAATAGAGATTTAAAAAAAAAGAATGTAATATTTAAAGTCGTTATCAAGCACATGATTTTATGTTTATGTGTTAACAGTCCCAGAACTACATTGCTGAAAGGGTACATTGAGGGTTGTAAAATCTGTTCCTACAACCTAATACCAATTCAGACCTAAAGATGATTTTTCCATTTGTCTTTACAACCAATTCCAAATTGAAGTCACTAGTCTCCAAGGTTTTCCGTGAGCTGAAAGTTCTTAGCCTTTTCAACTTCATTTTCTACCAGTTTCTCAAAGTGCTTTCAGCTCTAGGAGGTTCATCTCTTCACTTATTCATTCCACTTTGTAAATTCGGTTTCATGAAATCTTTCCCACCTTTTCATTTCTCCTGCCACTACCTTAGCTTAGATCTTCTTTTTTTAAAACCTGGTCCATTATAATATCACAATGATCATCCTGGCTGTAGTCTCACACCCATCTTTACATCTTTACATTGCCTCTACAATTACCTCTTTGAGCAAACAAAGCTGTTCATGTGATTTTCTGAGGTGGAATTGGGGGTGTTTCCTATAGTTCCTGGTCATCTGTTGGATAATATCCAAATGCTTACTGGGTCTTGGATTATTTCATTCCAACATTATTTCTCCAGCCATATCTTCTGCTAAAATACAATGACACAGTCAAATCTGAAGTTCCCTGGATGTGCAATCGATTCTCATATTTCTATTTTTTTCATATGTAATTGTCTCAGCCTATAATACTCTTCCCCCTGCCTTTACCTGGCCAGCTCCTTCCCATCCATTCCCCACTATGCCATACTGCAGGAGACATTAGGGGTAAGCCATACCTATTCATCTTGAGAAACTTAATTTTAATTCAGCTCATCCATTTTTTAGCTTTGTAACTACAGACAGTTTACTTAATCTATCAAAATCTTATTCCCCTTATCAATAAAATAAAAATACTTATCTCTAATTTGCAGGGCAGTTGCAAATATTAAGTAGGATAATATAAGTTTAGCACCTGGCATATGGTATTCTTCTTTTAAGCATGTTCCATCCTACTTCATTTTCCATATTGCATACAATATGATTCTCTAGAATGCAAAACTAATCATATCATTTCTTTGTTTCAAGTCCTTCAATGCATTCCTATTTCCACAGCCTACAAGTCTCCCCTTGTTATCCAATATAGCCTTATTTCTCACCACCACCCTTCTTCAATGCTTTGTTCCAGGCAGTTGAAATGCTTCAAGTTCCTCAACTGTACCAAATTTTCTCTCACCTCTGGGCCTTAGTATGCTAAGGTGTGCCTTAGTATACGTTGTTCCCTCTTCCTTGAACACCGTTTTCTATCATGCCTCTCTTTACATGTATCCTGTATGAACCATTATCACATTTACCTTTCCGCTTGATTTTATTGCTCTTCCTCTCACTATTAGGATTGGGATTTATGTCAGTCTTGGTCACGGTGACTCTTTAGTGCCCTACCTAGCTTTTATTTGCAAATCTCTACCTACCTGAAGCACATTCTTCCTAAAAGAAAAAGCTTAAGTCTCACCTGGACCTCTGCATTGGACTCTCCTCTTTCTACTGTCTAGGTGCTTTCACCAACTGAGTCACAACACAGTATCTCTCTGTGATAAAACAGCAATATGAGTTTCAAGAATGGGGAGATCAAGGAGTAATAGTCAAGGGAGGTATCTTAAAGGATAAAAAAAAAAAAACTCTCACCTGGACATTAAAGAATGTATAGAATCAAGGAAAGTAGTGAGGAATTTCCAGCCAGAGCAAATAATATAATGGATCATGTTCCTTTTATTCATTCAGTGAATCTTTAGTAAGCACTTACTTTGGGCAAGAAGACTATATTAGCAGCATATTACACACTAAGGTTGGTAAATGGATAGGCTTTATTGAGCAGAGGTTATAAGCAGGAATTCAGATTGAATAGATTTTGGTGGAACCTAATTACAAATGGCCGCAATCCCATCAGACATTGGTGTAGTCATACTCCAAACACTGGGGTGCCTCCTCGACCTTTGTGACACTTTACTCATTTTCTCATGTATTGTCTAGACAGTCTTCCTATTAGGCTTCTAATTCCATAAGGATTGAGATTTTTCTTGTCTGTTTTATTCACTAATGTATCTTCACTTTGACTGTAATCAAGCACAGGACACACAATTAATAAATATACGTTAGGCACTGTGCTAAGCCTATGTACCATACCGCATAAAAATGTATTAGTTTATATGTCTCTTCCGTACTACACGAGGGTTGGCAACCATTTTCTGTAAAGGCCAGTTAGTAAATATTTCTGGTTTTGTGAGCCAGATGACCTCTGTCACAATTACCCTACTCTACCCTTGAAGCATGACAACAATCACAGATAATATGTAAATGATACAAATTACTGTGTTTCAATAAAACTTTATTTACAAAAACAAATGGCAAGCTAGATTTGGCCTATGGACTGTAGCTTGCAGACCTCTGTTCTAGATTATACTCCTTGAGGGAAGAATATTACTTGTCTTACATTGCAGTATTTTACCCAAAGCCTGGTCCATAACAGTGCTCAATAATAAAAGCTCTAAGTTTTTATTCTGTGCCAGTCATTCTTTTAAATAATTGACATGTAATAGCATATTTAATCTTCATAACAAACCTATGCAGCTGACTTTATTGTCCTTATTTACAGATGAGAAGACTTTGGCCAAGATAGGTTAAGTAACTGGCCCAAGATTACATGGCCAGTAAGTGGCAGAGCAGGAAATCTCAGAGCTGGACCTCAGAATTTGTGCTCTTAATCATATTTTATAGCCTCACAATAAATTAGAATAAATTAACAGTTCCAAGCAGAGGATTTTAGACTTCATGCAATATGACAGTACTTCTCAAAGTTGTTCAGGGAATAAAACACTCAGAGAACTTTTATTAATATGTTTAATTTCATAAACCAGATTCAACAAAATCACCAACAGAAAACAAGACCATGATACATGTGGACAAAAAGAATCACAGATATAAATATCCTGTGCTTTCTCAATAAATAATGCTGCCTTACTGAACTTGATTGTCTCTGGAATTTGTAAATATTTTCTACTTCTGTATTTGTTCGGTCATCTTCCAGCACTCTACTAGCTCATAGAGATATCAGATGCCAAATATTCTTAAAATATCGATGAGGAAATAACTTACAAATGGGTACATTATATCCATTAATTTATCTTTGGTTTGACAGTTGGTAAAAGACATATTATTTGACCTTTATGGAAGTACACATTGGAACAACACCTGAAATTAAATTCTGAGGTTCCAAAACAGCACAGTATTAGAAGGCTTAGCAGAAAATGGGAAGCACTGCATGTTTCCAGCAGAATAAGGGCTGGCAAAGAAAGCCCTAACTACCCAGTCAGGTATCAGCCTGTGGTTTATGATTTCAGATAGCTCTAAATCCCACCTGTCTCCATTTATCAGCATAGTTCCTCCTGTTCTAACTGATAAATAATTTTACAATCCCAGACACTTAAGTTGAGGTCTCTTTGACTCAGGCAATAACTCAAGCAAAGCAAAAAGCTGAACAATATTTCTAAAAATCAACGATGGGGGAATGTTTGTATGAAAGCTCAAATCATGAGACAGGCAATACCAAATTAAAAAGAAAAAAAAGAAGAAGGAAGCCCATACTTGGAGAGGACATACATTGGTATTGTCAGCCTGTTTACATTTAGTATGTGTAAATTATTCACAGTCCTGCCACTAGAGAAGTAAACAGTTCAGATTTGAACCAGGTCATATTTGAGCCTAAATAGGCTACATATGAATACCCATTATCGTTTCCCTACAACACAGTAGGTCTTGGCCAACATCACATGCTAAGCCTATGTCATAATCTTGCATCTGTCTTCAACTTCCTAGGATATAATTTGGCTTTTCTGTGTTTTTAGTTCTTTATTTGTAAAATGAGAATAGTAGCCTTGGCCCTCTGCTCCGGAAGGCACTACGTACATTTGAAAGGAAGAAATGTAACTCAGAGAATCACAAAACTCCAGCCTAAAAGTTAAATTATAGAACAATTTCTCCAACCAACAGATTAAAAAATGAGGGTTAGATAGGTTATATGACTCACCCTAGGTCACAGAAAACATGCTACCATGTGAAGTATATGATTCTAAAATAATTAAACTTCAAAAGAGTTGGTTTATTTCCCTGCAAGTTTAAAAGACAGTAGTCTTCAGAGAGGTAAATATATAAAACAGTTGCATTTTCAAGTCAGTGGCTCAAGGAAATAAGAAATTTTTTCATATACCTTTGTAGTAAAGTTCATATATTAATTGTGCTCTTTCAAATGAATTGTAATTCAGCATTAGTTGAATGTCTATCTTGTGTCAAAACTGTCCTAAACACTATGAATTAACTAATTTTACCCTTACAACAACCGTAAGGGAGAAATAAAACTATGATTTTCATTTGACAGATGATGAACATAAAGATAAAATGGTTAAGTACCTGCCCAGGATCACATGGGACAGGACTCAAACCTAGACTCGCTGGCTCCAGAATCTGTGCTCTTCTCCGTTACACTATATTACCTCAATACTATACCACACTGTCTCAGTATATTTTGCTATATCATTACATGATTGTTAATTATCACTTCATGGTTATAAATTGCTTTCATTTTCTTACCTCATTAATTTTATTAGCATCTATTTATAATTGAGTCCACATTATATGTGATATTTAAAGATAAAGTAGGCTTTTAGAAAACAAAAGAACAATTTAATGGTTCATCCTTCAGTAATTTATATAGGGCCACCTCACATGTCTTTATTCTGAGTGTATTCTCTCTGCCTAGAAGGCAGAGGCCAGTTCTTTTGAGGCCTAACTCAAATGCCACCTCCTCTTTGAAGTTTTCCTCACCCTCTCAGGCAAAATGGGTTACTCCCTCCTCTGTACTCTCAAAGTGTTTTATCCATTTATTACATTGAGTTGTTTACAAATACATCTGCCTGCATCAGAAGAGTCCCTTGCATCTAGCACCAGGACTGGCAGAAAATTGGTGTTCTGTACCTCAGTGAGTGAACGTGTATATCTTTCAAAAAAAGAGAGCAAAGATTAGCAATTAAGATTCATGTGTATCATCTCTCACCATTGTCATGGTATGATTGCTGTGTCTGTGCAATTCTGGAAAGCCACATGCTAACAAAAGATACTATATTCACTGCTTTGGTGCCTTAATTTCCTAAGTGGAGGCATAAATTGGAACAATACACTTGTGCATAAGGAGACTGAGGGTATTAGGCTTTGAAATGAGACAGATCAGTGTTTGAGTCCCATTTGGCTACCTAGTAGATGTCTGATGGTGGGATACTAATACTATCCTTATTTCTGGGGTGTTATAAAAATAAATGAAAAAAGGTAGAATTTGTTTAATAGTATGTTTGAAGCATAGAATGTACCCAATATGTTCGTAGTTATTAATATTAGGACTGTTCTTTGGAAAGATTGTGCATTTGGTACATGCCGTATCCTTCTTACTGGCCCTTTTTTCATATATATTTCCTGCCCCACCCTGGCAAATTCCAGTTCTCTATTCCCAAGCCCAAGTTTGTTAGCCAAAGGACCAAATTCTAGGGTGAAAGAGTAGTTAGAAAGTCCTCAAATTACGTTCTATTGGAAAGCATTTCTATTGCTTACATGGAAGACCAGCTCTCTGACTGTGTAACAGCATTTGCTGACTGTAGCATCCCATATGAACCCACAGTATTTATTTAGCTCCTTGGTCAAAAACTCTTTCTTGGAACACAGGGCTTCCAAATTTGCCTCTGGGTTGTTTGTGCTTGGCTCCAGTAAAAGGCTAAGTAAACATTAAGCTAATAAGCTGTGATCTTTCAATCACCATTATTTCCAGTCCCCAAAGTTAGCTCAGTATACAGCCAGAAAGACACAGATGTGTCTTAGAGGAAATAGGAATTCCACATCAATAAAACACCAGAGTGATATGACAGAGTAAACTCTGGTGGGAGTACTCTTTTGGGAGTTCTGCTGGCTGTCCAATCCAAGCATCATTAAATGGCCCTGCCTTGCCTACAGAATTTCAGTGGCCAATATTTAGGTCTCTGTAAAATAAAATATTCTTAACTACAGAAACATACTACTTGCCAGCTACAAACCCTGACAATTCCTAAAAGACATCTATGGTTCTCTATAACTGACCACAGACCCCAGCTCCAAGCACTGGTCTCCAGAAGAACTTTGCCTGACAATAAACATAGGTGGAATTTCAGTTTGACCATAACACACTTCTTAGATTTGATTTTAATATTTGGCATCTGGGTCCTTTGGACAGCGCTACAGGTAGGCAGCTGCTTATACGTGGCTTTTGCTGCTGAGGCTGGCTCATTAGAGAGGCTTCCCACCAGAGACAAAATTATATATAGCCTGACTTTGCTTTAATGCTCAGGAACTTTTGCTTCACAAATGCAAATGATGGATTCTAAATGAATCAAGGGTCTATTTCTATTTCTAGGATTTCCATGCGCTTGGAGGCTTCACACAGAATCTTAATGGTGATTGCTTTTGGGTAATATTTCCATTCAGACATCTAAAAATGCTATATAACATTAAAATTCTCCACAGAATGATTCAAGGCAATGAATGTATAATAATTACTTAATGCTCAACTCTATGATGAATGTTCTAGGGGCTCAGAAGGTTTATAGCAGGAACATATAAAACAGAGCCGCTTCCCTGTTTTAATTGGGTGAAAGGGCATGCATCTACAGTGCTTGGCAAACACCTTCTAGAGTATTTACACTTGTTTGTAATTATTTGCCTTTGTATCTGCCTCTTCAAGAGTGCTATGACTTATTGGATACAAGACCTGAGTCTTTTCCTTCTGCAGATACCTAAAGCTTAGCACAGTGCCTACTACCATGTTAGTTTTTAAAAAAAATAAAATAATTGTAATATCTGTAGTAAGATGGTGTAAATAAGAGGTAAACATAATATATCATACTGATGTTCAGAGGAGGAAGATTATAATATTAATCACATATTTAATTGTGACTATAATATTAATTAGTCACAAAGGATCACAGAAAAGGCGAACTTGATTTACTTGCGAAAGAAAAGGTCAACCTTGTGTATATAGAAAGATATGAGTTGGATGTTCTCTTGGGCATGGGAGAACTACAGGACAAAAGAAAAGGTAGAAATGTACATAGACAATGAGGAAAAAAAGACTGGTTAAGTGAAGGCTTAGAAATTAGTGAGTTTAAAGATTCGTTCTGTGGGAGTGGTAATTCTGAAATATTTTCAAGGGGAAAGAATAAGAATTAGCATATAATAAATATCTACTATGTTCCAGGTCTGTGCAAGGTATTTTGCACATACCATCTCATTTTAAAGAAAAATATTATTGTACATACTTAACAGATGAAGACACTAAACTTAGAGAAAATAGCTTGTCTAAGGACGTGGTGAGTGAGTGGCAAAGTGGGGATTTGAACCTACTTCTACTGAACTCATGTTCTTTTTATTCCTCGTAGTGTCTTTTATTCGCTCATAAAGGTGAAAGGTCTTCCCCTTGGGTCTTACACTACTACGAATCATCCTGGTATACTCCAAATCCTTTATCCGTCGTAAATGAAATAAAGGAATATTTAATGTCAGTTTTTCTCCTCCACACAGAAATAAACAATTTTCTCTAAATTCCAACTCCCCTTATATTTGAATATAATTCTCTCACTTATTTCTCTAACAAAATGTAAATTATTTTAACTTTTTTTTTTTTTTTTTTGAGATGGGGTCTGGCTCTGTCGCCTAGGCTGGGGTGCAGTGGCATGATCTCGGCTCACTGCAACCTCCACCTCCTGGGTTCAAGCGGTTCTCCTGCCTCAGCCTCCCGAGTAGCTGGGACTACAGGCACACACCACCACGCCTGGCTAATTTCTTTTGTATTTTTAGGAGAGATGGGGTATCACCGTATTGCCCAGGTTGGTCTCAAACTCCTGAGCTCAGGCAATCCACCTGCCTTGGCTTCCCAATTAAAATTTCTTTAAAGGACATAAGCTTCATTTCTTCATCCATTATCTTTTCTTTTCACTCCAAAAAAAGAAGTTCTTATAGTAAATACTGACTTTTGATGATGATGATGATGGTGATCATGACAATGACAATAGTAACCAGGACAATGAAAACACTTTCAAGTTTTTCTTTGTTCACCAAACTTTGCACAGCCCCTGATGCATAACACACTGGAACTCTGGGCTGATAAATACAGTCCTCTAACAAGTTGAGGTTCCTCTCAGGTCAGATATAACTAGCACATTCAATATTTATAAAGCAATGTTTCCCCTGTTGAGAATCTGCTCTGTAGTTATATATTGAAATGTAGATATATTGAAATGGGACTTTGCGCAACAGTGTGGGGAGTAGGCTCACGCTCCATGCTTCCTTAATTGGCTGGAGATGAGTAAAGCCTTTATATAGGACTTCAGTGGTCTTCTGCTTGGTTGGTGCCCATCACGTGATCTGCACAAGCTCAGAATTTTCAGCATGAGTCTTTGAACTGAATGTATAATTGATAGTAGAGGCGGGTAAAAATACCAACACAGGGTATCATACCAGTGTAGCTCATGCCTGACCTACCCCACCACCTCCCTATGTTATTATGAAAGCTATTTGTAGCAAAAATACGTGGTGTAAATACAAAACAGAATGATCAACCCAGCTCAATGCCTGAGTCTCAGCATGCAACCATGATCCTACTATAGGCCCAACCTTTCTCCTGTATCCAATTCATTTTTAATCCTGGATTTTGCTTAGCTATTGTCCCTACCTCCAAATTATATCCTAAGAATTGTATCTTTGTGTGCATGTGTGTGTGTGTGTGTGTGTGTGTATGTATGTGTATGCATGCACTAAGATGCTGTGTAAGCACTTGTTTGTTCATTAGTTCATTCATCCATTCACCATCATTTATGAAACTCCTGCCATGTGCCAAAAATACTGTGAAATGATAAGGACATAAATGTTAATAAAACAAAACTGCAAAATCTCTAAATATGCTCCCCCACCCAAGCAACTTTCACTTAAAGGCAGTTTTTCAAGCACTATGCAAATGAATGCACAAGTATAATGACAGACAAAACTAAAAGGTCTGTAGCTGAAACTGAAGAAAGGAGTCCTGCCCATGCCCACTTCATGCCCAGTCTACTTTCCAATCACATCCTCCTAAAACACTTTTGTCCAACTAATCCCTCCTTAGCCCCACCCCAGCCCCACTCCCACTGCCATCTCTGCTCTAACAGCCCCTGCCACTGACAGGGTGCTATAAGCTTTAGATGGAGGAAACAAATGAAGAGACAAATTGAGAACAACACAAATTTACATTTCCCACTTAGATTATTAACCCTCACAATGGCAATGGCAACTGCCCAGGGCCCACCCACAATGTGCTAAGCACATACACGGTGCTTTACAATCATCGTCTCACACAATCCTTAACTACTATTTACAGATAGCATATTATTGTCTTGATCTCATAGAAAAGAAAACTGAAACTCCACGAGGCAGAGTAACTTGCTCCAGATTAAACACGTAGTAGAGATAGAGCCAGACTTGAACTCAAGCTGTTGGACTCTTCTATTGCCATGAGCAAACTAGGGGTAAAGAACTCTGTGATATAGTGAAACACTATCAGACAGATTGTGATTCCAATTTCTATTCCACCTTTTATTAGGTGGGTAACCATATACCAATTACTTAGCTTTCCTCACCCTCAGTTTCCTAATATTAAAAAGATAAAGATACTAAAATATCAAATTTATATATTTACTATGAAGATCACCTGAAATCTTATGTGAGGCTTATTAACTGCAGGGGCCTTGTCTTTTCATTGACGTGTTCATGTCCCTAGCACAATGCCAGGCAAGCATTTCAATAAATATTTGACAAGAAATACCATACTGCTTAGCCCACTGCAAGGCACACAGGATGTGCTCACTAAATATTCTCTCCTCTAATCCACAAAATTTCCTTTACAAAAATATCTTAGAGTCATCTGTTTCAACACTCCTTATCATATAGCAAAAGAAATAGCAGTAGTAGTGATAAGTTGAAAGAATGTGGGAAAGCTAGCTAAAGATACTTCTATTTCTTTCTTTAATGCTGGGTATTCAAAGCTAAGTATTCTAGCAGCTGATAACTTATTTCCCCAAAAATGCAAAAAGGAGGGGTAAAAATAATGTATTTCAACTAAAATTGCCTTATCAAATTCTCATCTTTAACAAACACATAAGACTATCTTGAAGTAGTTAGAGAGACTCATTATCTCTTATCCCTTACCTTCTAAATATTCTCTATAGTAAATTGCAATGGCTCCCATAATAACTTGCCACAAGACTCTAGAAGAGCATTGCAGGACCATTTCTCAGCAAAAAAAAAGTCAAATGTCTAATTATCTTTCACAACTAAATAATTTCAGGATCGCATAAAATACAACTTTTTGAGAGCCTTTAGGTAAAGTGCTGCTGACATAATGTACCGCTGACATACTTAAAGGATGTGTCTATGGTAACATATGCCTATTATTGGAAACTTCTAACTCCCACATTAATTCTTGAGCATTCAGTCACAGAATCAAATCGGAGGGAAAAATATCTGCACTATATTGTAATTTCAGAACAAAGACAAACATGAAGCATTTTGCCCAAGGCCTCATCAGAGAGAGAGCTGCAAGGGAACAAATTCCTGAGAATAACCCAGTTGCCCACTCTATAGCCTGCCTCCTGGCTGTTTCAGTAAGGTATCTGCAGAGGAACTCTGATACCATTATTCATTAACTGTTCCAGAGACAGCCTACATTATTATAATCTTCTTTTCATTTAAATTAAAAACACATTTATAGTGAAAGGGGAAATGTGAATTTTTAGAAAGACAGGAGGATGGCTATAGTTAACAGCTTAATTTCAGGATCTCCTTGGAGATATATACTCAGATGATTCATATGAAGGCATGCTGCACACATGTCTACACTTAACACAATTTATAGCACAAAATAAGTGCTCAATAAAAGGCATCCATTGTCATGCTCATGATTATCATCATCATTACAATCTTTCCTACATCTGAGTTGCTTACTCTGCAGGTAACCTGGCATCAGAGAATATCTGAACTGAAAGAAAACTTAAAACTCACCAGGCACAAGTCCCTGACTTTACACAGGGGAAATGGGAGGATGTCTTGGTGAAGGTTACCCAGTAAGGTAATGGAAACTTTTAGAACTAGGACCTCTGTTCTCTTCATACCTCTAAGGTGCATTAATTAAAATATATCTATTTTGTAAAATACATTTCCACTTAATGAAGCTAACCGTATTACCAGTCAAAGCTTTCTGGAATCACTCTTAGGAAACATGGCTATAAAAATAAGAAAAAATATTAAGACAGCCTAACTTCATTATTAATTTACGATTCAAAGCAAAGATCAGTGTATAATATATTTGTTCATTTTCCCTTCTCTGGCATATATCAGAAAAAAAACAGAAAAGTATTTGATTGGAAATCATCTTTGTGACCACTTCGGTTTGCCCATTAAAATAAAATTCATATATAACGTTCAGGTCAATTTCCAGATAATATCTGATCCTTGGCATTTTTATTGAATTTCTGCTGCTAAGGAGCATTAGTAATTAGGTTAACTGATTTTTGAAATTTAATTCCGCCACTACTCATAAACAATATTACCACCATTAAATTTTAATTAATAAATACATTGACAATAATGAAAAAGCCATTATGTAGCCACTAAGTCCAATTTCATTTTCATCTATTCCATGCCCCAAAATACTCATTTCTAACTCTTAAATGAAATGAAGATCCTATAATATTGTTTGCTTTGCTATATGTGGAGAAAATAAAGTACAAGACAACATCCCTCTGCCATTAATATGTCAGAGTTTGTTTTTTCATTCAATGAGCACTAAGTGAATATTAAATGTGCAGGCACTGATGTAAAAATATTCATGCACTAAGTTTATTGCACTTAGTCTTTACATAGTTTATGTGGTGTAAGTAAAATTACACCTATTGCAGATGTGAAAACAGAAGCTTAGGTTAATAGCAGCTATAGGAGCCTACCCCAGGTCTTTCTAATTTTAAAATTAATGAAGAGATAGACATTTAAACCAAAAATGAAATATAATATAACCAAGAGTATGATAGATATGTGAACAAAATATACAAGAATACACAGAAACACATATACGAAGTGTGATTAATTATAAAATGGTCAGAAAATTATTTTCATATCCATGTCCTCTGCTGGACAAAATAATTCATAATTATCTTTGGAAGGAAACTTTGACGTGTATATTTTAATATTATTTATACAGCAAATTTTGAGCACTCTGTACATTGTATAAATAGATCATAAGATATCTAAATGTTTCATAAATTGCAGTACTGCACCTACTACTGTAGGACAAACAGCAAGTTTTCCCAGTATGTTCTGTATCACAGCATCTTGGGAAATTATTAAGCCAAATTTTATCCAACACAGCAGTAAATGAGTTCAGTGAGACCTAGGATCAGACTTCTTGATCTCCCAGTGGCTGGGTTTTGTATGTGTGTGTGTGCACAGTTTTAAACTTTAGAAAAAAATTATGATATCAAATGTTCTCTTTAGATTGCACCCTCCACTTTGGAAGAGGTGCCATCACAGAAGTAAGGACACAATATCCTCACTGAAGTGAAGAAATAGAGCCTTGGTGAACACCAAACACAAGAGACGAATATCTGAAGATAGAAACTGTGCGGGACTTAAATGATCCAATTCAGAGGCATTCAAGTGCTATGGATGACGGGTCATCAAGACTAAAATAATTTATAAAATTAAATATTTTTAATTTCGCCATTTTGTTCATGTGTTAACTTCTATGTCTTCTCAGTAATCAGCAACAAAACCTTAAAAGGAAATGGGCCTACGGAAAGTGAGGAGTCAGAAAAACTGCATTCTACTCCACAGACAGCCTTGTGAGGAGATGCGTTTCAATTACTAGAGGTAGTCTCTCCAGCTACTAAAGGTAAGGAAAATATGCTAAGAATCTGAGATCTGCAGCAAAATTAAATAGGAGAACATGGGGAGATCGGTGCCTAAAAAAGGGCCTTTTATCTAAAATCTGGAAAGAAACATAGGAAGCTTCCTATACTGTTATCCTCTGTCTCCATTAACCTGGCCCAGGAAAGATACGAGTCTTCTAAATAAGGCAGAACTCAGTTTAAATTCACTTTTTAAAGTTTCTGTACATACTTCCAAACTGGGATAATATATCTTCTTTGAAGGACTTGGAGAAAGATTAGTTTGTTCATTCAATATGTGTTTAATGAATAAAGCACATGTTTGGTATTTATTGGTGAGGCAGATAATAGGTGTATGTTGTATATTATCTAGTAGCAAGAGTAAAGGTTACTCTTCTTTCATCATATTAGCTTAAACCTGGAAATGGTAGTAGATCTATCTATCTATCTACCATGTATCTCTCTATCTATCTATCTGTCTGTCTGTCTGTCTGTCTGTCTGTATATCTATATCACAGTGGGTGCATTACCAACAAACCCCAGTTAGTATTTCAGTTCAGATAAAAATGAAGCCATTCTGATTACAGCAGGAACTGGGCCAGAACCCAGTAGCTTAACCATCTCTCTCACATAATATGTTTCCTGAGGCACCAGAACAGAACCCTAGAACTCATAGGTCCATGATTCAAAACCATCACAGAAAACAGTAGTTATTACTCCTGAGAGGGAAAAACATGACTTGAGTAGTCCTATCGGATGAATAGTTGGAAAGTATTATAAAGGAAGGATTGGAAGATGAATCTATTGGTGGCAAGAAGACCATCTGGAAGGCTTTGACATATTCTTGGCATGTGATGAGGAAAGACAGCACTGAGAATTGAAATTGAAAGATATTTTTAGAAAGGCAACTTTGGTGACAGACACTATGTATGGTTAATTATAATTTTATCTTAACCAAAAATTGGGATCATTCATGGTCTTTCCGAAGATTTATGTGCCCACGTATAAATGAAGGATATAAAATCAGAAATTGGAAAGAACATCACATTTCTGGCATTTCTGATACTTTCTACAGTACACGGGAAAACAGAAATAATTTTAAAGATTCTGAAAGTATGGGGCATTGTATGATCAAATATATAGAGATAAAAGAGAAGCTAAAGTTTCCAGCCTAAGAGACTGGAAATCCAGTAATTAAACTGAGGGAAATAGAAAAATAGAAGCGAGAAATGGTTTGCCCTCCATTGGTCTGGGATGCAATAACTCTGAGGTGATGGCTGGACCTACTGAGCCAAAATGCCTATAGGCAACTGGAATTACACATTGGTAAAACAAAATAAAAACATCATTTTAAATAACTGCCAAAGAAATCAACAGATTATAAACCAATTGCTCGTAATTCCAGCTCAATGTTTTTAAGAAGGCAAGCAATACTTTCTTACTGTAGTATAGAAATTACAAAATCTTGAACCACACTTGGTTTTTTGAAGAATGAGGCAACTATTGGGAATACATCTTTAAAACTTTAAAAAACAGGAGTTGGAAAGGTCATTTCATTAATGAAATATGCTGGTTGCCAGTGAAAAATTACTCACTAAGAAATGGATAATCCACAAGCCGTGGAAAGGTCAAAAAGACTGCCAAGGTAGCCCTGATAGAAGAGACGAGAAAACAAACACAAAATGAATGCAAGTTGTTCTTTGGGGCAGGTGCTGACAAATATTCTCAAACAGGACACTCACCAAAAGTAATTTTCCCTTATACCAAGAGAAATGTGGCAGATAGAAAATGTGTTGCTGTATTGTGATTTAATTTCAATTTTGTTTCATAGAAGAGATAGAGAAAAAGTTGGACCTTTATTTCAGTATTATTTTTTAAACTCATGATGTGGCAAATGACCCCTTTAGTGAATCTTATTTGAAGAACATGATATACCTGCAGATAATTAAGATAAAAAACTGAGGAATCAGATCATTTTAACTTCCTTCTAATGTTACATTTCCATGACTGGAAAAATCCTCAAAGCAATTCTCAAAGACTGAAAATTGCATAACCTGGAAAAAATCACACAATGAGTACATTTTTGCAATCAATAAACTTATTGTTGTTTCAGTAAACAACATATTAACTGATCAGCTATATTCATTTTAAATATATTTTCTAAGAAAATAAGCTTCTAAAAGGTACTATTCTTCAGAATAAGCAATCTGTATTTCAGTAAAATAACCTAGAAAAGCCAATAAATGGAAACCATATTGTTAGAAATGATCAAAGAAGCAACTTTTAGACAATCATGTTATAAGAACTAAAAAGAGGTATATGCAAACATTTATATGAATAGAAGTTTATAAAACTTTATTTATAATAACCAAATGTAAATATTCTAAATGTTCAAAAAAGGGAAGCAATTAGTCATAAGACATTCATGTAGTTAAATACAAAGCAGCCATTAAAATCATTTTTAGAATAAAGTGATATAGGACAAAATTCATAACATCTAACATATATAATAGTTCTAGCACAATGCATATTTTGTAATAAATATTTGTATGTATGTACATGTACATGTGTGCACTGAAGAGAACGGAGGAGAATATAACAGAATAATAACAGAGGTAACTTCTGTGTGGGGAGTGGTTCTTAACTTTTGGGGAGTCAGATGCTCCCTTGAGTGCCTAATGAAAGCTGTGAACTCTTGCAAGGTCAATACACCTAAAACTCACCTAAAGAATAAAAGTCATTATGTATCCCTTAGAGTCTGTCCATGAACTCCAATCCAGAATGAGCCTTCTGAGGGTAATGGTATTATAAAAATTATTATTTTAGTTTCTGTACTTCTGTAGGTTAAGAACAATTATACTGAAATGTATGTTACTTTCTTATAGAAATTAACCAGAAATGATTTTTGAAGACTATGGTAGAATTTTATACATGTTAAAATGTTTGAAAGTAATTTTCTTAGCTATTTCTCAGTGCAAGCCAGCAAATTACTGTAACTTTTGTTTTATACATGGGAAAATTAAGGAAGAGAGCAATTTTGTGATTTATTATGGCCACCCAACATGTTAGTGGCAGAAATGAGATTACAACACACTCCTTCTAGGCTCTGATTAGCCTATAGAGTTGCGATAACTACAAAATGTCATAATTTTAAATGCAATTTAAAATTTTTAAAAACATGTTTTACCTTTCATCTTTAATTCTTTCGGAAAAATAGTACTCTGCTGGAGCAAGACTCTAATGTGTGTAGAGCAGTATATATACAATAATTGCTTCAGTTGAAAGCCTCTCTACTTAAAGCCTAGAAATCAAAAACTCAAAGGAAACTTTATTCTTCACTTGCAAAAAAAAAAAAAGTACAGAACTGTCTTCCCTCCTTTGTTCTAATCTAAAACAAGTTAGGTTACCCATAATACCTTAATAACATTTTGGCTCATGAACCAAAGTTATTTAAGATTCCTTAGGGAGCACTGTCAAGAAAGAAGTGGAATTCAGTGGCCTTTGCTGCTCAGCCTCTGATGCAGTATCTAAAGTGACCATAGTGATGTCACCTCCAGCCAGGGCCAGCAATGTCTGGAGCTAGTGGCTGGGAGTGCTCTGTCTGAGACCGCTGCTTATGTCTGCTTCCTACCACTGAATCCTGGCTTATCTCCTCACCAAAACCAGAGTGGCTCTCATTCTCTTCTCTATATCTTCTAGAACTTTATATGAGGAATGCATTATAAGCAAAATTCCAGAGAAAAATCTTTTTTGGAAAATCTCCATCAATGATAAAATCTTCCAATCTGGGACTCCATGTGGGGAGTTCTGTTTATTTTTCCTTGTTCCCCAAAGAACACAAAAGAAACTGTCATTTTGGAAAATATCATTTCTTTTTCTTTGAGAGACTAGAAAAATAAGTTGTCTCTAGAGGAATATATCTTATGTCATGCTGAAATCTACAGTTAATCAGATTCAGATGTACCAATAAGAAAAGACACATGCACATACATGTTTACTGCAGCACTGTTCACAATATCAAAGACTTGGAACCAACCCAAATACCCATCAATGACAGACTGAATAAAGAAAATGTGGCACACATACACCATGGAATACTATGCAGCCATAAAAAAGATGAGTTCATGTCCTTTGCAGGGACATGGATGAAGCTGGAAACCATCATTCTCAGCAAACTAACACAGGAACAGAAAACCAAACACCGCATGTTCTCACTCATAAGTGGGAGTTGAACAATGAGAACACATGGACAGAGGGAAGGGAACATCACATAACGGGGCCTTTTGTGGGGTGGGGGGCTAGGAGAGGGATAGTGTTAGGAGAAATACCTAATGTAGATGATAGCTTGATGGGTGCAGCAAACCACCATGGCACGTGTATACCCATGTAACAAACCTGCATGTTCTGCACATGTATCCCAGAACTTACAGTATAATAAAAAAAAAGGAAAAAAGAAATATACCTTCTTTCCATTCCCTCTGACCAATACTAAGCCAAATTTTAAAGTAGTTGAAGACAATCTCACCAGTTTATCTTCCAGAACTTCCCCCATCCCATCTGAACACTGTCTCTACTCCTCTTTCTTTTCTCCCTACCCTAAAGACTGATACATCTCCAGATGCTCAAGGATTCCATCTGCCATTCATTCATTCAGTACATTTTTAGTGGGTGTCCCTGTCTTAGTCCATTTGGGCTGCCATAACAAAATACCATAAACCAGGTTGCTTATAATCAACAACCATTTATTTCCCACAGTTCTGGAGGCTGCCAAGTCTAAGATGAAGACTCTAGCAGATGTGATGACTGCTGAGGGCTCCCTTCCTTATAAATGGCTGTCTTCCCACTGTAACCTCACATAGCAGAAGAGGTGAAACACCTCTCAAAGGCTCCATTTCCTAATAGCAACCCTTTAGGGGTTAGGACTTCAACATATGAATTTTGGAAGGACACAAGCAATCAGATCATAGCAGCTTCCTATGTGCCAGGTACTGACATTAAGAAACACCTAATGGCTTCCACCAAAATACTCCTCTTTATTTTCACATTTTTTTAAATTAATGCTTTTAGAAAAAAATCCTATTTAGCAAAACAGTAATTATCAATGGTGGTATATTAACCACAGCAGGGAAACTTATTAGAGGATAGAGAACAGAGACCTTCAGGCTTTCTGGAGGAGTCTACCAACTCTGCCATAATCTATTTTCAATACTTATTGAATATCTAAGATGCATGAGAATTGCAATTCACTAGATTTTAAATTCCTTGGGGTATAAGGAAGTTTTCCTTTTAGGGATTAACTGTCAGAGTATCTGATGCTATGGTGATCCAAGACCTGAAAGATGAACTGATGATGAATTGAAAGCATCCCACTGAATAACATGAGAGGTACAAAGACGGCAGTATTTTAGATAAATTTACTGTTCATTCCCAATGTTTGCCATTTTTACATACAATTAACATAGCAAAAAAAGTGTCCTTTGTTGACTTTAAAAGGAAAAAGAAAATGAAAAGCACAGAGGCAAGAAAATTTGAGCTATGCTTAGCAAACAGTATGCAATCAAGCTAGACATGTAATGTTTCTCATAAAGGAGATATAGAGATAAGGATGAAAAAGTACGATGATGCGTTTAAAAATGTGCTCTAAAATTTATGTAACATTTGTGAATACATTGTGAGTTATGCTGATAAAAGTTGAGATTAGATTTTACGCAGTTAAGATAAAAAACTATTCTGGAGAAACAAGAATTGTAGAACCAGAAGCTTATGGAAGATAGGAGAAAATGACTCCTTTTCCTCTCAATTTCAATTGCAGGCAAATAAGATTTTTTACATAAGAATAACTGTTGAGATTTTAAAATGTCAAATATAGATTTATTTGCAGACAGAGAGAAATAAAAATTAGAATGACTCCTGGATAACTTTTTTTCAATGTGCTAATTAGTTTAAAAGGGTAATTCTTTGATAGTATCAAAAGCCCTACGGTCATGTTAAATGACCTAGAGAAAACTTCAAAATCAGCCCAATACTATATATTATAATTTCCACTGTTAAATTTTTTTCTGTTGTACTGAATAAATTAAGGAAGTCAAAAAAGCTTTTGGCTTTGTGATAAAATGTAGGCGAGACACTAAAGGAAGAATGTAGGAGGGAATGTCTACTAGAGAGAAAATAAAATCCCCAAAGAACCAAGGGAGAATTTATATTTCTAAAGCACTTTGCTTCTTGCTACATAGTAGCTCAGACAAACACTAAAAATAAACCTATGTTTAAGAGGAAAAAAAGGCTTTCTTGCTCAGTGGTACTTACTTATGACTCAGAGGGGGGAAAAACAAATTTTAGATGCCACACAACATACACACACTGTTTTAAATTCTTATCACCCTCTAATCAATCATTTTCTAAAAGACCTCTTTACTTGTGCTTCTTATACAATGAACCCTTATGTTATTAAGTGAACAGAATAGAGCCTCACTGAAGACCACAAGATTTATGAGGCCTCATGGTCATTTGGGTTGTGTTTCCAATAGGCTCAGAAGGAATTGTTTTACATTTGCATACTCAGTCTTTTCTATTAAAAAAAAACTGAGTCTTTGAATCTACTTTTCCCAACACTCTGATTAAGTTAGAGATCAAGCAGTTGAGCTAAAACAGCAATACATACTGATGTCAGTTTTGAAGGGAGCTGGTTTTGTCTATTACAAGTTGTTTCTAAGTTTCCTTTCTTGATGAATCCTTCTTTGCTTTGTGGTAATTTATATTAATTCACCGAACAGCTAAAAGGACTCCTTGGGTGATTCAAACAAGAAACTTTTAAAGCAAAATGGTGCAACTTTCCAAACCAAAATATGCAAATATGGCATCTACTCTCTTGGTTAAACGCTTAACACTAAGATAAGGTGCTACCTGCCTCAGAAGACAACCTATTGCTTTTAATGGGCCGCTCTGTCAAGTGTTCTCCCGAACATTAAATTAAAAGCTGCCTTCCTACAACTTCCTGCTCCAGATTTCTTAAATTACGTCACTCACTTTCCCTCATGCCATCCCTCAAACATTTAAAAACAGCTCCCCTGGACCCCCTTAAATGTTTCTCTCTTCCAGCTTGTTGAGACTGCAGACTTAGCAGGCAGACTGCCTGGGTTCAATTTTTAGTCCCATTGTCCATTGTATTCTAGCTGTGACCTTTGGCCAGTCTAAGCCTCAGTTTTTTGGTGGTTTTTTTTTTTTTTCTCTCTCTTTTTTTTGAGACAGAGTTTTGCTCTTTTTGCCCAGGCTGGAGGGCAGTGGTGCGATCTCAGCTCACTGCAACCCCCTCCTCCCAGGTTTAAGCGATTCTCCTGCCTCAACCTCCCTGGTAGCTGGGATTACAGGTGCATCCCACCACACCCACCTAATTTTTTGTATTTTTAGTAGAGATGGGGTTTCGCCATATTGGCCAGGCTGGTCTCGAACTCCTAACCTCAAGTGATCTGCCTGCCTCAGCCTCCCAAAGTGCTGGGATTACAGGTGTGAGCCACCACGCCTGGCCTAAACCTCAGTTTTAAATTTTTAATCATAGTGACATGAGAATATCTTTTTAATAGTATTGCCATGAGAACTGAGAATTAAATCAGATAGTGCAGGAGGCATCTGTATCATAGTAATCATGCAGCAAATGGCTTCCTATGTCCCTCATGAAATGTACCTTCTGGAGTCCTGGCCAGCAGGTATTTCGTTGTCCAGATGCACTGATGTCTGTCAATCTCTCTCTCTTAATTCAAGGGGTCAAGAATTGAAGAAGGGAAAGGTCAGCAAAAGGTAATCAGAGTTACAATTTAAAATTAAAGTGCATTATTAATTTCAATATCAGTGAGGATTCACATCGATACAAAATGGTTTGAGGAAAATGTCTTATACTTCTTTGCATTTCTAGCTTAGATTATGAAAAAAATAGTTATCAATAAATGGGATTAAAAAACTTTTCTAAAAAGGGCTGGATAGTAAATATTCTAGGCTTTGCAAGCTACATGGTCTCCATTGCCAATACTCAACTCTGCTCTTGTAGTACAAAGTGGCCATACATAATAGGTAAATGGATTCTTAGGGTTGTATTCCATGAATACTTAATTTATAGATACTGAAATTTGAATTATGTATAATTTTCATGTGTCATGAAATATCCTATTTTGTGTTTTTTCCAAACCATTTAAACCATAAAAGCCATTCTTAGCTTGCAGATTTATAGAAGTTCAGCAAGCTGTATTTGGCCCACTTAGCCATTATTTATTTACTTATTTAAGATGAAAGTAGACAGTCCCATTTATGATCTGCATTAAACTAGAGAAATTATACAGATACTGTTCTCCCAAACAGACCAAAGGAAGTAGGAGAGGGAAAGCCAAGGGTGCAGGTTGGTCCAAGGCAGAACTTGACTAGACAGTTAGAAATGAAAAATTTCCTTCAAAGGGAGAAGAAAATGTGATTCACACAAGATTATCCTTGTATAGGTGTTCTTTTTCTGTTCTGCTTCATTTGTTTGCTTTAGTTGTTGATCTTTTCCAGAGGTGAAATTTCTTCTTTGCCATCAAACTTACTGGCATATGGTGGTATTAATAGTTAAGAATTTGGAAACTAGAATCTTCAAGCCTTTTTGAATCCCAGTTCGGCCAGTTACTATTAATGTGATGTTAGGTGATTTAGTTAACTTTCTAAATGTCCTCACCTGTAGAATGGCCATAATAATAGAGCCTACCACTGAGTTGCAAAATAAATAATTAAGATAAAACATCTGGAATGGTTAGCATACTATAAGTCCTACAGTGAGGCCTTCAGAAATGTTAACTGTGTGAAAGGAATAAATGGAAGAGAAAACTTTTCATGAACAAGACACATCTTCAGTTGACTTTATTGTTAAGGAATCCAGAATTGTGTCTTCAAAGAGTGCTACTGCATCTCTACCCCACTGTGTCTAGTTCTTCAAGTGCATTAAATAGCAGTATGTGAGAACTTGTTAGAAATACACTCTCCAGTCCCATCCCAGATTTAGTGAATCAGAAACTATGGGGTTAGGACCCAGGAATTTGTATTTTAGCAAGCCCCCCAGTTAACTGTGATGCATGCTAGAGTTTGAGAATCAAAAGTCTATGTGAAATTTGGTTAAAATAAACAAGGGCATCCTTGAAGTTTTAAATAGGTATAGACTTCTTGATAAATAAAATGATTTAATTTGATCTCCAAAAACCTAGTGTGAGAGATGTGTCAGATATTATTCTCAGATTTTATACAAGGACATTGTAACTCAATAAGAGTTAGTGATTTTTGCAGGTGTCATAGTAAGTAGCCAAGTCTCACATTCTACTTCTGGGCACTTTCAACTTTACTTGATGTTAACAGTGAGAATGGGTAAGGAGGAGGTGTGGGGATAAATAGGGATTACTGTTACAGGGGTATCAACCGAAATGCCTTAAGTAGCAGACTACTATTTATCTATCCATTATCCATTTTCCCTTCTTTTTTACTGAGAGAATCTGAATTTGGTTCACAAAAGCAATGGGTTCAGCTAATAATATACATTTTCAAGTTTCCTTTGCATAGGTGGGGTGATGATGCTATCGTTCTAGGCAGTGAGATAAAAATGGAAGTCATAGTATCAGCCTTCTTTGAAAGTTCCTTCAAAAAAGGAACTGGGAAAACCTAGCTGATACATACCTTTTGCATTTTCCTTTTACTTTTTAACCCGGCATTGGAATGCAATGCCCAGTACTTCAAGAGACATTTTGTGATCATGAGAAATACAACACAGTGATAAGCTTAGCAGAATTAGAAATATTCAAGGAGAATGAGTTACAATGACATTTTTGAGTTGCCACATCTGCCCCAAACTGTCTTATGTGAGGGGAAAATATCAATTTATTTAAGCCACTATTTATTCAGAATTTTTTTGTTATTCATAAACACAATCTTAACTGCTACTCCCTATTAAGAAGAGGGGATAATTGACTTCCCAGACATTTTCAAAGCAAAATAAAGTTACTCTGAAAATATACAAAGTTTCTGGGCTTGGGACAAATTCAAATTGTCTTCCCCTCCTGGTCCTCCAGCTTCTGCATCTGGCTGATCTGCACCTCACTCCCCAGATTTCGCTGTTTTCTGCCAATCTTCATGTTTAGCACTTCCATTCTCTCATCTCATTCTTCAGCTCTACCAAATTACTTGGAATCTCCATTCTCTCCATCTAAAATGTCATCCCTTTCATTCCTCACTTTCTTGGCACCTTGCAAACTCTTTCTTATTCTTCAAGAGTCAGCTCAAATATCCTGTCTCCAACAAAGCTTTCTGTGACTACATCTGGCTGACTTAGCCACATCTTTCTCTATCCTCCCTCCTTGTATGTGGCTCTATTATAAGAATGGTGACATTATATGGCATTATGTCTTATGATTCCTTTCTACACTTTAAACTTGCTGAAGACTGGAATTTTTTTGTGTGTATATTCAAAACTTAATATATTACATGGTATACAATGGGAACTTGATACATGTTTTCTGCAAGAATAAACAGATTGGGGATAGATGCAAAGAGATAGTAAAATTATTTAATACCAATTGAACTAATTAAACAGTTGCCAGGGGGTATGCTGTACCCATGACTATAAGACTGAGTATATCAGCTCTAGAAAGATGACTACTAGGTCACACATAACACAGAACCTATGTACTTGTGATAATAAATCATATTCCTTGGGTAGTTTCATCTATGGCCTTTTATACTATATGTGTATATATAATTAGATACATAATGCAAGAAATATATTTAATATTTTTAAATTTTCTTATCTTCCTTTTGTCAAGTGCCAGAGTAAATTAGTGGCTTTCCTCCAGCCAAAGTCAAGGGTTTCTAGACTTCTATTTACTATTTTAAACTTGTTTTAAGTATTTGCTTCCTTTACAATAAAAATACACTATAGGAAATATTCTGGTATGTTGCCAGCTGAAAAATTTATTGAGCTACTCCTGACCTTTTAAGATACAATTTTACTTATTTTTAGACAGGTGCCTCAAAGACTTAAAACACAAATGCATTATGAATTTTACTACTAACAGCAATACTCTTACAATTTTTCTATATTTTAATCAATTCTAAGGTCTAAGTCTGAACCTCTGTAAATAAGGAAAGAAATCTGTGCTTTGGAACACATATCTCCTGTTTCACATTCATTAGTATTTGGGTTTTCCATCCAGTCTATAAGAATTCCAAGCAGTGAAACTACCCAATTCCTCTACAAACCGGTTACAATGTAGCTATATAGAATATGCTATTGCTTGCTTACCCACCACCTGTGCCTCTTTTTTTTTTTTTCCTGACAGAATCCTAATTTTGTTCAAGTGTCTGCTTGTCTTTGAAGTAACTTAGGAGAAGTTGATCCCAGTCACTCCAAGGGGTGTATGCTGATTAGTCTCCCTATTGACACATGGCATTCCCCTAGTGACAATGGCTGATCTGAGAATGGGCAGATCTAAGAAGGGTTCAATCCTTCTGAAGGAATGGCTCTAGTTCTAACTCTTTCTCTTTCTATCTCTTTTTCTCTCTCCCACTCTATGTGAGTAGGCAACAACTTGACTGAATTACTACAGGCAGTTTTTATAAGAACATGGAGAATCAAAGAGATGGCAAGTCATCCTTCATGACCCCTTTGAGCTTCTGATTCAACTAGTGCAGGAATCCAAGCTACCTGTAGGTTCTTGTTGTGAGATGAAGATTTTTCTTATTTTTAAAGCCAATCAGTTTTCCATTACAGAAAGCATCTAACTGATACACTTATGCCCTGACCCCTTACAAATTCTGATATTCATTAACTCATGTTCATCTAGGCCTTTTGTTCTAAGTGATGAAAAACTAAAATAAATAGAAAAACCAAATGCTACACTTTTCTCATGCACATATGGATGATAGGAGTCTGTAAAATAGCATCGATTGTGTTCTTAAGTGTTTATACATCACAATCAGTGACCCACTTCTCCTCATTTCCTATATTTTCCTATTAACACAGGTTTTTTAAAGCTATGCCTTAATGCATATATTGAACAGGGAATTCCTGATAAATGTTTTGTACCTGGGGGGTGCTATGATGGAGATTTGTATCACTCACTCTGTCTAGTATCATTAAGAGTTTAATCTCATTTTAAATTTCAATTTCTGAAGGCCAAGACCCATTTGAATACTCTTCCAAAGGTACTGGAGAATTATGAAGGAACTATTCATCTAAACTTTGAGTCTGGCCTATGAGGAGAGAAGAAATTTATCCGTATTCTTTTTATTCTAGACTTTGAGTTGGTAAAAATTCCCAAGATATTTAGATGTCTAAATATCTTGAAGGGGAAGGGGAAAATATTGTTTATATTTGTTAAGGTACACTGAAAATGTACTTCAAAATTGCCTACTTCCTAAAGGACTTCCAGAGAAATCATTTAGAAAGATTTCCAGAGAAAACTAAAGGAGTTTTCTAGTCAAAGAAACACTGAAGGAGATGTTTAAAAACTAGGCTTTTCATCCCCATCAAGATACCAATGACTTTCTTCACAGAATTGGAAAAAACTACTTTAAAGTGCATATGGAACCAAAAAAGAGCCCGCATTGCCAAGTCAATCCTAAGCCAAAAGAACAAAGCTAGAGGCATCATGCTACCTGACTTCAAACTATACTACAAGGCTACAGTAACCAAAACAGCATGGTACTGGTACCAAAACAGAGGTATAGACCAATGGAACACAACAGAGCCCTCAGAAATGGAACACAACAGAGCCCTCTACAACCATCTGATCTTTGACAAACCTGAGAAAAACAAGAAATGGGGAAAGGATTCCCTATTTAACAAATGGTGCTGGGAAAACTGGCTAGCCATATGTAGAAAGCTGAAACTGGATCCCTTCCTTACACCTTATACAAAAATTAATTCAAGATGGATTAAAGATTTAAATGTTAGAACTAAAACCATAAAAACCCTAGAAGAAAACCTAGGCAATACCTTTCAGGACACAGGCATGGGCAAGGACCTCATGTCTAAAACACCAAAAGCAATGGCAACAAAAGCCAAAATTGACAAATGGGATCTAATTAAACTATAGAGTTTCTGCACAGCAAAAGAAACTACCATCAGAGTGAACAGGCAACCTACAGAATGGGAGAAAATTTTTGCAATCTACTCATCTGACCAGGGGCTAAAATCCAGAATCTACAAAGAACTCAAACAAATTTACAAGAAAAAAACAAACAACCCTATCAACAAGTGGGCAAAGGGTATGAACAGACACTTCTCAAAAGAAGACATTTATGCAGCCAACAGACACATGAAAAAATGCTCATCATCACTGGCCATCAGAGAAATGACAATCAAAACCACAATGAGATACCACCTCACACCAGTTAGAATGGCGATCATTAAAAAGTCAGGAAACAACAGGTGCTGGAGAGGATGTGGAGAAATAGAAACACTTTTACACTGTTGGTGGGACTGTAAACTAGTTCAACCATTGTGGAAGACAGTATGGCAATTCCTCAGGGATCTAGAACTAGAAATACCATTTGACCCAGCCATCCCATTACTGGGTATATACCCAAAGGATTATAAATCATGCTGCTATAAAGACACATGCACATGTATGTTTATTGCGGCACTATTCATAATAGCAAAGACTTGGAACCAACCCAAATGTCCATCAATGATAGACTGGATTAAGAAAATGTGGCACATATACACCATGGAATACTATGTAGCCATAAAAAAGGATGAGTTCATGTCCTTTGTAGGGACATGGATAAAGCTGGAAACCATCATTCTCAGCAAACTATCACAAGGACAAAAACCAAACACCGCATATTCTCACTCATAGGTGGGAAATGAACAATGAGAACACTTGGACACAGGAAGGGGAACATCACACACCAGGGCCTGTTGTGAGGTGGGGGGAGGGGGGAGGGATAGCATTATGAGATATGCCTAATGTTAAATGACAAGTTAATGGATGCAGCACACCAACATGACATATGTATACATATCTAACAAACCTGCATGCTGTGCACATGTACCCTAGAACTTAAAGTATAATAAAAAAAAAAAATTCTCCTTCAAAAAAAACAAAAAAAAACCCCCAAAAAACTAGGCTTTGTTATTGGGTGCACGTACAAGTATGTGTTTACTTGTGCAGCCTTGAGAGATCCTCATTCCCAATCCCTACCTATGTTTCCCTATCTAGTAATGCCTCCTGGCATACAGACATGCTTTATTATTTAGGAAGCAAAAACCTGCTATTAATGGCCCATAAGGTTTTCAAGCATTTAAACAATTTTTGGAAACCTTAGTATCATTTACAAAATGCAAAAAAAAACCCTTAAAACTGGAAAACTCTAAATATTTAACTAAACAGCTATAAAGCATACCATCATGTCAAGTAGTCAGTTGTAATACTTAAAGCCAAAATGAATAATGTATTCCGAAAAACTAAGAAAGTTATTAAAATTATTTCTAATTTTATTTAACAGAAGTACATCTCATATGGAGTATTAATACAATAAGATGCAGGCTAGAACCTGCAAAAATAAGTCTCTATCATCTACCCAGCATTTAAAATGGCCCTGGTGGCAGTTCTCACCAAGAATAAGGCCTATCTTCTACTCTTAAAACTTTTAGTAACTCTTGCCTGTATGAGGGTACTTTCTGAAGCTTTAAACATTGGAACATTCCTCCCCCTATACAGGCCAATCAACACTGTATCCTAAAAAGGCTCACCACTGCCATTCCTTTATCCAGAATAAGAAACCTTTCATCACATCAGATAAGACCCTTCATGTCCCCCTGGAACTAGGACCTTCCTAGATGCCCAGAACCCAATAAGAAACCCCAAACAGGGTTCTTGATACCTTTCAGCTAATTCCAGCAACAAAACATTATAGGTAAAAGTTACGATACCTAAGGTTAGTAGCTTCTGACCATGGACTATCAACTTTCTTTCAACCACAGTGAGCCCCAAGTTTCTGGAGATAAAAGCATCCAAGTTTCTTTACAACTTGGCCCTTGATTACCTATCCAGCTATGTTTCCTATGATTCCGTGTGCATTAATTTTTATTCTAGTTATTTGCATATAATGCCTTGAAGTGCCCATGTCACTTGGTGTGTTCCTCACTTTGGTACATAGCTTTCTCTGACTCTCCTGGCTTGGCCTGTTGAGCTTTCCCAGAGCTGGTTATGTTGGGGCATATGCCCTTCTTTTGTGCTCTCATAGACTCTGGGCATAGCTCTATCACAGCGTTCACCACACAGTTTTATAAGGGTCTCTTCTTCTGGCTTATGAGATTTTAAAGAGCATAGCCTCTGTCTAATGCATCTATATCACCGGTATTTAATATAGTGCCTGGATATATGCATTTAAAATATATTGGTTGAATTAGTGAGTCATGGACTCTATATGCTCTATTAAATTATTATGAGAATGAACTAAACTAAGAACTTTGAAAAATGCAATTTTTCTCTAGAATATATATATTTTGAGAAAAAAATCAATATATTTTAAGTTCTACTACTATCTGTGCAGAAAGAAATAGCATTTATATAGCATAACTGAGAAATCTTTTATAAGACCAGGCACTCATTTCCTTGAGTCTGAGAGTTATGAGGAAGGGTCGTGACCGTAGGCCAAATCCAAATAATACTGAGGGGCTATAGGAAGCAGTGTTGAGTAACTCTAAGCAGATCTGGCACTGTAACTGTGTATGTCTGACAGCTGCTGCACCAAACCCAGCTCAGAAGAGCCCATTCTCGTGTTTTGAGCTCTGATTGGAGGTCTATAGGCTCCGATTTCCCAAGTTACGTGGGATGACTCATTTTTTTCTGTTTTGCTTATAAAACAATAGACAGCATTCCTAAAGTCCAGAAATCCTTCCATAAATGAAAACTTATTAAGAAGCCCAATATAGCACCATTTTAACATGTATAAGCCTTTCTACCTAAAAAAAAAAAAAAAAAAAAAAAAAGATGCTCTCATGACTATTACATCCTCACCCAGTTACTGCCCTGCATCTCTCCTCCCTTTCACAGCCAAAACTTTGAAATGGTTGTCAATATTCACTGTTTCTACTTCCTCACCTCCCACTCATCTTTCACTCCATTCAGGCATCCACCCCCTCACTCCACGCAAAGAGCTCTCATTAAGTTTACCAGTGGCTTTCCTGTCACAAAATCCAATGAAAGGTTTAGTCCTCATTTTACCTCTCCTTTCAGCACCATTTTATAACAATTCCTTTTCTTTTTGGCAATAAGAAACTCCTTTTCTTTTGGCAATACTTTCTACATTTTTATCCTTTACCTTCCACAGTATCATGCTTTCTTGGCTTTAATCCTATTTCTCTGGCTGCTAAAGTCTCTCTACTTTGTTGGCTCTTCCACCTGTAGCCACCTATTTAGTCCACCAAGCTCTTCTTACTCTATATTTGCTCTACTAACAATTTCATAAATCTATATAATTCTAATAGCTACCTCAAATTACTTCCAACATAGTCCCCTTCTCTGAGTACCCAACTGCCTGTGTAACATCTCTACTTAGATATCTTAAAGGTACATCACATACAGCATGCCTAATACTAAACTCATGATCCATTTTTTCCACCCAGAACCTGACATTCCTCTAAAGTCTCTTACAAAGTGGATGATATCTCTATCCATCAGTGTATAAACCAAAAACCTACGAGTCACTTTTCACATGTTCTCCTCCTTAAACCCCCATGCCCCATACATCAAAAGTTTATATATATTTTCTTATATTCTTAAGTTAATCACTATACTTTATCTCCTCGTTGATTGTCCCAACTACCTTTTAGTACAAACTACCACCTATATCTCATGTGAACCACCCCAGTAGTCTTGTTGTTAGATCTGTTATCCAACCTGGAAACACAGCCAGAAAATATATTTTTATGATACTACTCTGAGTAGATGCAAAAATCCTTAAACAAAACATCCTCAAATAGAATTAAGCAATATATAAAAATAATTATATACCAAGATGAAGTGAGGTTTATTCCAGAAGTGCCAGACTGATTCAATATTCAAAAAAATAAATCAATATAGTACATCATATTACCAGGCTAAAGAACAACAAACACATGATCATATCAATTTATGCAGAAAAAAAGTAACAAAATTTTACACCCACTCGTGATAATAATTCTTGAAAAGTAAGAATACAGGGGAACCTCTTCAATGAAGAAATCTGAAGAAAACCTACAGATAACATTATATCTGATGGTGAAATACTGAATGGTTTTCCCCTAAGGTTGACTACAGGCAAGGATGTCCACTCTCATCCTTTTTATTCAATATAGTGCCGGAAGTTTTATCCGGTGCAACAAGGCTGCACAGTAATGCAAATTAAAAGAATACAGATCACGGATGGACAGAGCAGTGTGTGGAGGCTTGCAGTGTGAACTTTTGTTCCAAAATGACTGCAGGAATACGCTAGGAAAGCCAAGAGAACCCACAGGCCCTCTGAAGGAAATGGATTGCTCCTGAAGGACCCAGGACCCAGGAGATGCCCCAAATACTATGCTGGTATCCATGGCTGAGAGACCCACAGACAGTTCACATCACAGGACTCTATGTAGACAACCCACATTATCAGCCCAGAGCCTGGTAGACTTGCTGGGTGGCTAGATCCAGAAGAGATATAGCAATCACTACAGCTCGGCTCTAAACACCTCATGGGAGAAAAAAAAATCTGACCAGCAGCCTTGAGCCCTAGACTGTCCCTCTGACAGAGCCTACCTAAATGAGAAGGAACCAGAAAAACAACTCTGGTGATATGAAAAAACAAGGTTCTTTAACACTCCCCAAAAAATCACACAAGCTAACCAGCCATGAATCCATACCAAGAAGAAATTCCTGATTTACCTGAAAAGGAATTCAGAAGGTTAGTTATTAAGCTAATCAGGGAGGCACCAGAGAAAGGCAAAGCCCAATTTAAGGAAATTTTTTAAAAAATGATACAAGAAGTGAAGGCAGAAATATTCAGTGAAATAGACAGCATAAAGAAAAAACACTCAAAACTTCAGGATGCATTTATGGAAATGCAAAATGCTCTGGAAAGTCTCAGCAAAAGAATCGAAGAAGCAGAAGAAAGAACTTCAGAGCTCAAAGACAAGGTTTTTGAATTAACCCAATCCAACAAAGACAAAGAAAAAAGAAAATATGAACAAAGCCTCCAAGAAGTCTACGATTATGTTAAACAACCAAACTTAAGAATAATTGGCATTCCTGAGTAAAAAGAGAAATCTGAAAGTTTGGAAAATATATTTGGGGGAATAATTGAGTAAAACTTCCCTGGCCTTGCTAGAGACCTAGATATCTAAATACAAGAAGCTCAAAGAACACCTGGGATATTCATCCCAAAAAGATCATCACCTAGGCACATTGCTATCAGGTTATCTAAAGTTAAGATGAAGGAAAGAATCTTAAGAGCTGTAAGGCAAAAAACACCAGGTAACCCAGATTTCTATGAAGAAACTCTACAAGCTAGAAGGGATTGGGGCTCTATATTCAGCCTCCTTAAATAAAACAATTATCAGCCAAGAATTTTGTATCCAGTGAAACTAAGTTTCATAAATGAAGGAAAGATACAGTCTTTTTCAGACAAACAAATGCTGAGAAAATTTACCACTACCAAGCCAGCACTACAAGAACTGCTAAAAGGAGCTCTAAATCTTGAAACAAATCCTGGAAACACATCAAAACAGAACCTCTTTAAAGCATAAATCTCATAGGACCAATAAAACAAAAATACAATTGAAAAAAAAAACCTTCCAAGGTATACAGGCAACAAACAGCACAATGAATGGAATGCTACCTCGCATCTTAATACTAACATTGAATGTAAATGTCCTAAATGCTCCACTTAAAAGATACAGAATTGCAGAATGGATAAGAATTCACTCTCTGCTGCCTTCAAGAGACACACCTAACATAAGGACTCACATAAACTGAAGGTAAAGGGATGGAAAAAGATATTCCATGCAAATTGACACCAAAAGCGGGCAGGAGTAGCTAGTCTTGTATCAGACAAAACAAAATTTAAAGCAACAGCAGTTAAAAAAGACATAGAGGGACATTATATAATGATAACAGGCCTTGTCCAACAGGAAAATATCACAATCCTAAACATATGCAGCTAACATTGGAGCTCCCAAATTTGTAAAACAATTACTCATAGATCAAAGAAATGAGATAGACAGCAAAACAACAATATTGCAGGACTTTACTACTACACCACTAGACAGGTCATCAAGACAGAAAGTTAATGAAGAAACAATGGACTTAAACTATACCCTGGAACAAATTGACTTAACATATTTACAGAACATTTTACCTAATAACTGCAGAATATCCATTCTATTCAATGGCACACGGAACTTTCTCTCACGTAGACGATATGATAGGACACAAACTGAGCCTCAATAAATTTAAGAAAATTGAAATTATATCAAGCATGGTCTCAGACCACAGTGCATTAAAACTGGAAATTAACTACCAAAGGAACCCTCAAAACCATGCAAATACATGGAAATTAAATAACCTGCTCCCAAATGATCATTGGATCAAAAATGAAATCAAGATGGCAATTAAAAAATTCTTCAAACTGAACAACAATAGTGACACAACCTATCAAAACTTCTGGGATACAGCAAAGGTGGTGCTAAGAGGAAAATTCATAGCCCTAAACGACTACATCAAAAAGTATGAAAGAGCACAGACAGACAATCTAAGGTCACACCTCAAGAAAAAAAGACAAACACGAACAAACCAAACCTAAACCTGGCAGAAGAAAGGAAATAACCAAGATCTGAGCAGAACTAAATGAAACTGAAACAAAATTAAAGCAAAAGATAAATGAAACAAAAAGCAGGTTCTTTGAAAAGATAAACAGGCCCCTCAACGTGGCTCATGCCTGTAATCCCAGCACTTGGGAGGCCAAGTTGGGTGGATCACTGGAGGTCAGGAGTTCAAGACCAGCCTGGCCAACATGATGAAACCCGATCTCTACAAAAATACAAAAATTAGCAGGGCATGATGGCAGGTGCCTGTAACCCCAGCTGCTCAGGAGGGTGAGGCAGGAGAATCACTTGAATCCAGGACACGAAGGCTGCAGTGTGCCACATTGCACCACTGCACTCCAGCCTGGGCAACAGAGCAAGACTCTGTCTCAAAAAAAAAAAAAAAAAAAAAAAAGATGAAGAAAAGATGAATAAAATTGATAGACCATTAGCAAGATTGACCAAGAAAAGAAGAGATAAAAATCCTAATAAACTCAATTAGAAATGAAATGAGAGACATTACAACTGACACCACAGAGTTACAAAAGATCATTCAAGGCTCCTACAAACACCTTTATGCACATAAACTAGAAAACCTAGAGATGGATAAATTCCTGGAAACATACAATCTTCCTAGCTTAAATCGGGAAGAACTAGATACCCTGAACAGAACAACAACAAGCAACGAGATTGAAAAGGTAATTTAAAAAAGTCCAGGACGAGATGGATTCACAGCAGAATTCTGACAATCAAAGAAGAATTGGTACCAATCCTATTGACACTGTTCCACAAGATAGAGAAAGAGGGAACCCTCCCTAAATCATTCTATGAAGCCAGTATCACCCTAATACCAAAACCAGGAAAGGACATAACCAAAAAAGAAGACTACAGACCAATATCCCTGATGAACATAGATGCTAAAATCCTTAACACAATACTAGCTAATCGAATCCAACAACATATCAAAAAGATAATCCATCATGATCAAGTGGGTTTCATACCAGGGATCCAGGGATGGTTACATCCACAAGTCAATAAATGTGATACACCACATAAAAAGAATTAGAAACAAAAATCACATGATCATCTCAATAGATGCAGAAAAAGCATTTGACAAAATTCAGTATATTTTTATAATTAAAACTCTCAGCAAAATCAGCATACAAGGGACATATCTCAGTGTAATAAAAGCCATCTATGACAAACCCATGGCCAACATAACACTGAATGGAGAAAAGTTGAAAGCATTTCCTCTGAGAACTAGAACAAGACAAGGATGCCTGCTCTCACCACTCCTCTTCAACACAGTACCGGAAGTCCTAGCCAGAGCAATCAGAAAAGAGAAAGAAATACAGAGCATCCAAATTAGTAAAGAGGAAGTCAAACTGTTGCTGTTTGCTGATGATATGATTATTTACCTAGAAAACCTTAAAGCCTCCTCCAGAAAGCTCCTAGAACTGATAAAAGATTTCAGCAAAGTTTCCGGACACAAAATTAATTTACACATATCAGTAGCACTTCTGTACACCAACAGCAACCAAGTGGAGAATCAAATCAAGAACTCAACCCCCTTTACAATAGCTGCAAAAAATTAAAATACTTAGGAATATACCTAACCAAGGAGGTGAAAGACCTCTACAAGATAAACTACAAAACACTGCTGAAAGAAATCACAGACAACACCAACAAATGGAAACACATCCCATGCTCACGATTAGGTAGAATCAATATTGTGAAAATGACAAATGACCATACTGTCAAAAGTAATCTACAAATTCAACACAATTGCCATCAAAATAACATCATCATTCTTCACAGAATTAGAAAAAAAAATTCTAAAATTAATATGGGAGCAAAAAAGAGCCTGCATAGCCAAAGCAAGACTAAGCAAAAAGAACAAATCTGGAGGCATCACATTACCTGATTTCAAACTATACTTTAAGGCCATAGTCACCAAAACAGCATGGTTCTGGTATAAAAATAGGCACATAGACGAATGGAACAGAATACAGAACTCAAAAATAAACTCAAATACTTACAGCCAACTGATCTTTGACAAAGCAAACAAAAACATAAAGTGGGGAAAAGACACCCTATTCAACAAACAGTGCTGGGATAATTGGCAAGCCACATGTAAGAGAATGAAACTGGATCCTCATATCTCACCTTATAGAAAAATCAACTCAAGATGGATCAAGGACTTAAATGTGAGACCTGAAACTATAAAAATTATTGATGATAACATTGGAAAATCCCTTCTAGGCATTGGCTTATGCAAGGATTTCATGACCAAGAACCCAAAAGCAAATGCAATAAAAACAAAGATAAATAGTTGGGATTTATTAAATAGAGTTTTTGCATGGCAAAAGGAATGGTCAGCAGAGTAAATGTATAACTCACAGAGTGACAGAAAAATCTTCACAATCTATACATCTGGCAAAGGACTAATATCCAGAATCTACAATGAATTCAAACAAATGAGCAAGAAAAAAACAAACATGAATAGACAATCCTCAAAAGAAGATATAAAAATGGCCAAGAAACATATGAAAAAATGCTCAACATCACTAATGATCAGGGAAATGCAAACCAAAACCACAATTTGATACCACCTTACTCCTGCAAGAATGGCCATAATCAAAAAATAAAAACAGATGTTGGTGTGGATGCAGTGAACAGGGAACACTTCTACACTTCTAGTGGGAATGTAAAGTAACACTACACTATGGAGAACTAAATGCAGAACAACCATTTGATCCAGCGATCCCACTATTGGGTATCTACCCAGAGGAAAAGTAGTCGTTATGTGAAAAAGACACTTGCATATGCATATTTATAGCAGCACAATTTGCAATTGCAAAAATGTGGAACCAACCCATAGGCCCATAAATCAATGAGTGGCTAAAGAAACTGATATTATATATATTATATATATATATATATGATGGAATGCTACTCAGCCATAAAAAGAAATGAATTAATGGCTTTCGCAGCAACCTGGATGAGATTGGAGACTATTGTTCTAAGTGAAGTAACTCAGGAATGGAAAACCAAACATCGTATGTTCTCTCTCATAAGTGGGACCTAAGCTATGAGGATGCAAAGGCATAAGAATGACACAATGAACTTTGAGAACTCAGTGGGGAAAGGATGGGAAGGGAGTGAGGGATAAAACATTACAAACTGAGTGTAATATATACTTCTCAGGTGATGGGTGCACCAAAATCTCACAAATCACCACTACAGAACTTACTCACTTAACCAAACACCACCTTTTCCCCAACAACCTATGGAAACAATAATATTAATAAAGAATAAAGATGAGAAACAAAGAAAGAAAATTTTCTTTATTTGTAGATGACATCAATTTCTACATAGGAAAATCCTAGTGTATAAAACCTCCTAGAACTAATGAGTTCAGCAAGGTCAGAGGATACAAAATAAACACACAAAAAAATTAGAACTCCACATATTAGCAATGAACATGCAGACACAAAAATTAAAAATACACTATTTACAATTGCTCAAAAAATAAAATAGTTAGTATAACAAAACATATACAGGACTTGTATTCTGAAGACTACACACACAAATGAAATAAATAAAAGAAGTTCTTTTTTTTTCTTTTTTTGAGATGGAGTTTCACTCTTTTGCCCAAGCTGGAGTACACTGGTGTAATCTCAGCTCACTGCAACCTCTGACCCCCAGGTTCAAGCAATTCTCCTGTCTTAGCCTCCTGAGCAGCTGGGATTACAGGCGTCCACCACTATGCCAGGCAAATTTTTGTATTTTTAGTAGAGATAGGGTTTCACCATGCTGGCTGGGGTGGTCTCAAACTCCTGACCTCAGGTGATCCACCCACCTTGGCCTCCCAAAGTGCTGGGATTACAGGCATGAGCCACCACAACTGGCCATAAGTTCTAAATAAACGGAAAAGTATACCATTCCATGGATTGGAAAACTCAACACAGCACATCTCCCCAAACTGATATAGATTTAATACAATTACTATCAAAATCTCAGCAAGACTTTTTGGCTTTGTGGATATAGACAAGGTTATTTTTTAAATTATATGGAAAGGCAAAGGAGCTAGAATATCTAAAACAAATTGAAAAAAGAATGTAGGAAGACTCATTCTACCCCGAGTTCATTCAAGATTTACTACATAGCTAGAGTAATCAAGACTGTGTGATGTTGGTAGAGGGACAGATACATAGATTAATTGAACAGAATAGAAAACCCCTTATAGAAATAGACTTACATGAATAAGTATAATTGATTTTTGACAAAGGTACAAAACTATCCAGTGAAGGAAGCAATTCAAAGAAGAAAGATAAGACTTTTCTACAAATGGTGCTGGAGCAATTGGACATCCAAAACTAGCATTAGGCAAAAAATTCTTAGACTTAAAACCAAAATTACAATCCATAAAAAGAAAAATTAACAAATTAGACTTCTTAAAAACTGGAAAATTTTGCTCCTTGAAAGACCGGGTTAAGAAGATGAAAGCTACAGGACAAGAGTACGAATTATATATCCAACAAAGGACTTGTATCCACGATATGTGAAGAACTCTACAACTCAACAGCAATGAAAGAAACCCAATTTAAAAATAGGCCAGTGACTTCAACAGGTACTTTATCAAAAAGAGAATGTAATGATGAAATATCAGCACATAAAGACATTCATCATCTGCTATGCTTTGAATGTTTGTAGCCCTCTTAAATTCATTTCGAAACTTAATCCCCAATGCAATGTATTAAGAGGTAGGGCCTTTAGAGATGATTACGTCACAAAGGCAAAGCCCTCATGAATGAGATTAGTGCCCCTATAAAAGGGCTTAAGGGAGCCGGTACGGCCCCTTTTTGCTTTTCTGCCATGCAAGAATGCAGCAAATCACCATAAAACAGAAAATGAGCCTTCATCGGATACCAAATTTGCTGATACCATGGTCTTGGAATTCCCAGCTTCAAAACTACGAGAAATAAATGTGTATTATATAGACATTATCCAGCCTAAAGCATTTTATAGCAGCAGGAATGGACTAAGACATCAGCCATTAGAGAAATGCAAATTAAAACCATGATAAGATACCACTACATACCTATTAAAATTCATAAAAGAAGAAGTAGTGACAGCACTAAATGCTGGAAAGAATGTAGAGAAACTAGATCACTTAATATTGCTAATGAGAATCTAAAAAGAAAACTGGAAAGTTCCAAGAAGAACTAAAGTTTTAGTTTCACAGCTGTTTCTTTGATAACTAAACATGCAATGACCATACAACCCAGAAATTGCACTCCTTGTTATTTATCCCAGGTAAATGAAAACCTATATTCACACAGAAACCTGTACATGACTACTGATAGCAGATTTATTCTGAATAGCCAGAACTAGAAACAACCCAGATGTTTTTCAACGGGTGAATGTTAAACTACAGTATATCCACACCATGGGATGCTACTCAGCAATAAAAAAGAATGGACTATCAATACAATCAACAAACTACCAGATAAATACACAGAATGAAAAAATATATACCAAAAGGTTACATGCATGATTTAATTTATATTGCAAATTTGAAATAACAAAATTACAGAAATGGGAATTAGATCAGTGGTTGCCAGAGATTAAGTATAAAATGAAGAAAAGAAGAAAGTGAGGATGCTGGGCATGGTGGCCAGTGCCTGTAATCCCAGCAACTTGGGAGACTGAGGCGGGAGGATCGCTTGAGCCCAGGAGTTTGAGATGGCCTGGGCAAAAATGCAAAACCCCGTCTCTACAAACAATATAAAAATGAGCTAGGCATGGTGGCACTCGCCTCTTGTCCCAGCTACTCAGGAGGCTGAAGTGGGAGGATTGATTTACCCCAGAAGGAGGACGTTGCAGTGAGCCATGATCACACCACTGCATTTCAGCCTGGGCAACAGAGTGAGACCCCTTCTCAAAAAAAAAAAAAAAGAAAGAAAGAAAGAAAAAGAAAAAGAAAGAAAAGGAGGAGGAGGAGGAGAAAAAGAAGAAGAGGGAACAGAGGAAAGTGGGTATTGCTATAAAAGGACAATATGACTGAGATCATTTAGGTGATGAAAATGTTTTATATCTTTACTGTATCACTGTCAGTATCCTGGTGCTGATATTGTACTATAGTTTTACATGATGTTACTATTGGGAAAAACTGGGTGGAGGGTATAGCAGATCGTCCCATATTATTTCTTACAATTGCATGTGAATCTACAATTATTTCAAAATAATTTTTAATTAAAGCTGTTATATGTATCATCTCTTCTTATGTTTGGAATCTTTCAATAGCTTTACATTATTCTTAGAATAAAGACAAAATAACTAACTTGATATGCAAATTCTTTTTGGTCTAAATTTACCTCTCCAGCCTAATATCATACCTTTCTTTCCCTTATTCTTTTGTATTCCAATCATGAAGCCATCTAAGTTTTAAATCCATTTTTCTTTCTACCAATGGCCTTTCCACATGCTGCTCTCTCTCTCTGGAGTGTTTCTTTCTCTCCTTCATTCATCCCTCCCAACCATCGCTTCATGCAGTTAAGTTCTCATGTTTTCTGAACTTACTCATGCGTCTTTTTTCTTGGGGAAGGTTTCTCTGAACCACAGATCTAGTTAAATTATTTCAATATTTTTTAAAGAATTGTATGCCTTCCTGCAAAGGGCTTATCTAGGTAAGTAATACGCATTGGATTGTGTGGTTATTTATGTTTGTCTCCTCCATTAGACCATAAGCTCCATGAACCAACCCTTATTCACAAATATGTTCCCAGATCCTAGACTGATATCCTGTAACTGTTTAAAAAATATTCTTAAATAAATAGATCAGTAAAATAAGAAGTTGTTATGCTTAAAGAAGATACTTAGTTCCTTCCATCCCTCTCTTTAGCATCTCCTGAGGCACCTTATTTAAACCATAGGGCTCCATGGAACACAGTTTATTTGAAAAGTGGCACTTCATCAGCATCTGTTGTTTCCTAACTTTTTAATAATAGCCATTCTAACTGGTGTGAGATGGTATCTCACTGTGGTTTTGATTTGCATTTATCTAATGACCAGTGATGATGAGCTTTTTTTCATATGTTTGTTGGCCACATAGATGTCTTCTTTTGAGAAGTATCTGTTCACATCATTTGCCCACTTTTTGATGGGGTTGTTTTTTTCTTTTTGTAGATTTAAGTTCCTTGTAGATTCTGGATGTTAGACCTTTGTCAGATGGGTAGCTTGCAAAAATTTTCTCCCATTCTGTAGGTTGTCTGTCATTGTGGAAAACAGTGTTGCAAATCCTCAAGGATCTAGAACCAGAAATACCATTTGACTCGGCAATCCCATTACTAGGTATATACCTAAAGGATTATAAATCATTCTGCTGTACAGACACCTGCACACATATATTTATTGCAGCACTACATACAATAGCAAAGACTTGGAACCAACCCAAATGCCCATCAATGATAGACTGGATAAAGAAAATGTGGCACATATATACCATGGAATACTATGCAGCCATAAAAAAGAATGAGTTCACGTCCTTTGCAGGGACATGGATGAAGCTGGAAGCTAACTAACACAGGAACAGAAAACCAAATACCACACATTCTCACTCATAAGTGGGAGCTGAACAATGAGAACATATGGAGACAGGGAGGGGAACATCACATACTGGGGCCTGTCGGAGGGTGGGGGGCAAGGACAGGGAGAGTGTTAGAACACTACCTAATGCATGCGGGGCTTAAAACCGAGATGACAGGTTGATAGGTGCTGGGGTTCAATCAGGCTGGTGGGAAAAATGTTAAAGATAGGTATAGTAATAGCCAAAAACTCTCTTGGAAGGCCTGAGAGTTTGCATAGCTTCAGATTGCTTGGCTGAAGGCAGCCAGGGTCTCTTTGCAGGAGCCAGAAAGATTAGGGTGCAACTATAAAGGAATGTGGGAAGTTTATCTTACTAACCTGTTTACTTACATGGGCTTAAGACTGTCCTTTGTCCTACCATGGGTACTTTACCGCCTCCCCACTGCCTCCTACTGTCGGGGAGGAGGGTCGGCAGAAGTTTATTACCTGCAAATGGTGTTTGCTTTAGGCCTAGGAACCTGGCCTTTAATCTTTACCCTTTAATGGTGTTCACTCACAACTTTTGTTAATTAGTCTTACAGAATAAATGCGAGTCTCACTAGCTAATCAGGGCCAAGTCCCAACTGTTTATAGGACTCAGCAGGAAGCCTGTAAGCGGCTTGGACCCTCAGCTGGACTGGCAGAGCAGAATATCTATCAGTGTACGTTTATTCATCCATCTCCAAATCAGGGGTCTGCAGGACCCCAAATCAGGGGTCTGCCCCCATGAAAGGAGCGCTCCCTCAGACAGGTGCAGCAAACCATCATGGCACATGTAAACCTATGTAACAAACCTGTATGTTCTGCACTTGTATCCCAGAACTTAAAGTAAAATTAGAAAAAGAAATTAAAAAATAATTTTAAAAAGTGACATTTCGGAGTCCCATCTATCGTAGTAAAATCTGATGGTAAAAACTGTGGCTCTTTCTGTCAACATTTGGGATTGGTTTGGGACCAAACAATATGTAGTCCAGGTTTAGCTACTCTTAGCCCTAATACAAACGTGAGCCTCAGTTTCTCTCTCTAGCTCTACTCATCTCTACTGTTTCCTCATGTAGCCACTATTTTAAATTTTCTGAAGCAAAGTTTGTCATTTCATCAAAACAGAATTTGTACTTCAAGTGGGATCATTCCTGTAGCCCCAGAATTATGGCTATATATTAAAAGTAAGGGAAAATGGTGCTACACACACCACATCTAAATACATTGCATCTAAAATTTGGAGAGCAGCCAACTAGCCACTGAAGTTAAGGTGGTTACTTCTCTGTGCTGATGACTTACACTGTTCCTCTCGACATGGACTACCACCGTCACCATCACTCTTATGTAACAGTATATGAAAACATCACACTATACACCACAAATATATACAATTTTTGTCATTTAAAATAAATTAAAAAGTAAAAACAAACAGAGCATAGGGAGCATGGGGGGGAGATTATCACAGTGTTGTGTTTTGGGGGGAGATTATCACAGAGTGTTGTGTTTAGAGAAGTTATTGCCAATTCTCACTCTACGGGAGAGAGGAGAGCATTTTCATCTCCCCAAAGCCAAAAAGGGAGGCATCCATAGAATAATTGGCAGATAATGGGGGTTATTGAAGAAACAACCAGCCTTGTGTTTCCTGGAAACAAGCTTGTTGAGATTCAGAACATAGGGCCTCTCTCATGATATCACTGGAGACATCGTTGATGAGAAAATTCTTAAGGAGCTTAAAATGTGTCGTCTGGAGTATTGGGGTGTGTGTAAGCACACAGATGGATTCTTCTCATCTGGAGACTTCTGAATGCAAGAAATCTCCTAGGAGACCCATGCTAATAAGTGCTGAAAGACCTGTGGTACCATGTATTTGAGAAGAGGAGTGCAACCTTCACTTATTCCAATTTGAATAGTGCTTTCACCATTTACTAGCTGGATAATCCTAGTCAATTTATTTAAGGATGATAAACTTTATTTTGTTCTTTTATAAATAGAGTAAGTAAGGCCAGTATCTTACAGTAAAGATGAAACATGATAATATTTGTAAAACTACTGAGTACCTGGCAATAATTTGTTGATATTTTTATTGGTATTAGGGAGGATACATCTGTGGGCTCTGGAGTTGTATGTTAGAATCCCAGCTCCACCACTTACTAAGATACATGATCTTGGAGAAGTCAGTTCAGCTCTCTACCCCTCAGCTGTTGCTATGAGGATTACCAAATCAATTAACAGTGCTCATCATAGCTCTTATAATCTTGTTAAGCATTAAAGTCAGTTATGTACATATTTGTGTCTCTCCAGTGTATTATAAACTACTTAAACACATGTGCATGGCCTTGCATGTCTTCTTGTTGCCACTTCAACTCCATCACAATCAAAACTAGCACCACTATGAAATACATACACTTACATATAAATAAGCATTCAATAAATATTGAATGAATTTGAATTTTTGTTTTTAATTCTTGGAATATTTGAGAGATTGTCTTATTCATATTATGGTTAGAAATAATAGAGCCCAACTTAAAGTAATTTAAGCAATTTTTTTTTTAAAAAAAGAGGAATGGATTTTATTGGAATATTATAAATTATTATGGAAGCCTAGGACAGGTGGGTCTCTCAAGGGGCTGAAGCCAGTTCTTGGGAAATCATTAGCAATGCAGACTATTCTCCCTGCCCATCTGTCCCTTTTCTTTTCCACAGAGATGCCTGCTTCATTCATTCTCTCTGCTTAGTGGCTTGCACACGACAGGAAGAAAATAAGTTTATTTTTACTCTAACGTTTAATCTCCTTTCTATTGACCAGCTCAGCTGACTGATCATCTCTTCGCATCTTCTGTTTCTGTCAGGAAGTCTGCTTGCTGTTCCTTTGTGGACAATTTTTTTTTACTTTCTTTTTTGAAATTACCTGGCAACTTTATTGTAGTGAGTGGGGATCAATGACAGTGTAATGAGGCAATTAGCAAATTCTGATAGTTCCATCTACTCCATGTGAAAGTCTCTTGATGTTTTATATGGTACTCTTTTTTTTTTATTATTATACTTTAAGTTTTAGGGTACATGTGCACAATGTGCAGGTTAGTTACATATGTATACATGTGCCATGCTGGTGTGCCGCACCCATTAACTCGTCATTTAGCATTAGGTATATCTCCTAATGCTATCCCTCCCCCCTCCCCCCACCCCACAACAGTCCCCAGAGTGTGATGTTCCCCTTCCTGTGTCCATGTGTTCTCATTGTTCAATTCCCATCTATGAGTGAGAACATGCAGTGTTTGGTTTTTGTCCTTGTGATAGTTTACTGAGAATGATGATTTCCAATTTAATCCATGTCCCTACAAAGGACATGAACTCATCATTTTTTATGGCTGCATAGTATTCCATGGTGTATATATGCCACATTTTCTTGATCCAGTCTATCATTGTTGGGCATTTGGGATGGTTCCAAGTCTTTGCTATTGTGAATAGTGCCACAATAAACATACGTGTGCGTGTGTCTTTATAGCAGCATGATTTATAGTCCTTTGGGTATATACCCAGTAATGGGATGGCTGGGTCAAATGGTATTTCTAGTTCTAGATCCCTGAGGAATCGCCACACTGACTTCCACAATGGTTGAACTAGTTTACAGTCCCACCAACAATGTAAAAGTGTTCCTATTTCTCCACATCCTCTCCAGCACCTGTTGTTTCCTGACTTTTTAATGATTGCCATTCTAACTGGTGTGAGATGGTATCTCATTGTGGTTTTGATTTGCATTTCTCTGATGGCCAGTGATGATGAGCATTTTTTCATGTGTCTGTTGGCTGCATAAATGTCTTCTTTTGAGAAGTGTCTGTTCATATCCTTTGCCCACTTTTTGATGGGGTTGTTTGTTTTTTTCTTGTAAATTTGTTGGAGTTCATTGTAGATTCTGGATATTAGCCCTTTGTCAGATGAGTAGGTTGTGAAAATTTTTCCCATTTTGTAGGTTGGCTGTTCACTCTGATGGTAGTTTCTTTTGCTGTGCAGAAGCTCTTTAGTTTAATTAGATCCCATTTGTCAATTTTGGCTTTTGTTGCCATTGCTTTTGGTGTTTTAGACATGAAGTCCTTGCCCATGCCTATGTCCTGAATGGTAATGCCTAGGTTTTCTTCCAGGGTTTTTATGGTTTTAGGTCTAACGTTTAAGTCTTTAATCCATCTTGAATTAATTTTTGTATAAGGTGTAAGGAAGGGATCCAGTTTCAGCTTTCTACATATGGCTAGCCAGTTTTCCCAGCACCATTTATTAAATAGGGAATCCTTTCCCCATTGCTTGTTTTTGTCAGGTTTGTCAAAGATCAGATAGTTGTAGATATGCGGCGTTATTTCTGAGGGCTCTGTTCTGTTCCATTGATCTATATCTCTGTTTCGGTACCAGTACCATGCTGTTTTGGTTACTGTAGCCTTGTAGTATAGTTTGAAGTCAGGTAGCATGATGCCTCCAGCTTTGTTCTTTTGGCTTAGGATTGACTTGGCGATGCGGGCTCTTTTTTGGTTCCATATGAACTTTAAAGTAGTTTTTTCCAATTCTGTGAAGAAAGTCATTGGTAGCTTGATGGGGATGGCATTGAATCTATAAATGACCTTGGGCAGTATGGCCATTTTCACGATATTGATTCTTCCTACCCATGAGCATGGAATGTTCTTCCATTTCTTTGTATCCTCTTTTATTTCATTGAGCAGTGGTTTGCAGTTCTCCTTGAAGAGGTCCTTCACATCCCTTGTAAGTTGGATTCCTAGGTATTTTATTCTCTTTGAAGCAATTGTGAATGGGAGTTCACTCATGATTTGGCTCTCTGTTTGTCTGTTATTGGTGTATAAGAATGCTTGTGATTTTTGTACATTGATTTTGTATCCTGAGACTGCTGAAGTTGCTTATCAGCTTAAGGAGATTTTGGGATGAGACAATGGGGTTTTCTAGATATACAAACATGTCATCTGCAAACAGGGACAATTTGACTTCCTCTTTTCCTAATTGAATACCCTTTATTTCCTTCTGCTGTCTAATTGCCCTGGCCAGAACTTCCAACACTATGTTGAATAGGAATGGTGAGAGAGGGCATCCCTGTCTTATGCCAGTTTTCAAAGGGAATGCTTCCAGTTTTTGGCCATTCGGTATCATATTGGCTGTGGGTTTGTCATAGATAGCTCTTATTATTTTGAGATACGTCCCATCAATACCTAATTCATTGAGTGTTTGGAGTGAGAGTGCACAGTTCTTGCATCAGCTTAGTCTACTATTTAGACCAGAATCTTGGATTCACTATACCTTGGTCCCAATTCCAAATATCAGGAGGGGAGAATGATTGGCTCAGATTATATCTGACCATTCTTGGATGAATCAATTATAGTGGTGCAACATTATGTAATAGAAACATGTCTGTTAGGGGCCACCTATGTGTGTGAAAGGGCATCCTACATTACAAGGTTCCTAGGCAGATACTCCTATAAATATTTACCATAGAAATCCCAAGAAATATTTTTACTCATTTTTTATTCTCTGCTTAGATTTCTTCATCTAAAAAATCAAGATGGCAAATTTTCTGCTTATTACATGTTTTAAAGTTGACTTGTTAAAAACCATCATGTTCAAAGAGAGATACATCTGGCCTTATATAAATTTTAGGTATCCTTCACAAAAATGAAGGAAATAATCATCACTTGACTTACGATTTGGGTTTTCTGTAGACATCCATGTAATAAAGATGAGCAATAGGCTCTTATTCCTACCAAATGATAAGTGAAAATATGAAAATAACAATATATAAAATATTTCCGTTAATAAGGTTCACTGTCGGTTGTGGTTTCAGTTGTTGTTGTCTGTTTTTGCGGTTTTTAAAAGCTTCAAAGCAGCCTGATTGGTTAATGAAAGAGGTGGAGGCTTCATATTATGAAATGTTCTCATCATCAAATTGATTATTGCCAGGGATAGGGTTTCAATTTAGCATTCCAGGGTTCACACAATTGGATACTCTCATGTCTATAAAAAGAAAACTCTTGCCTGGGGCTGAAAATTAGTGTTTGCCTAAGCTTAGATAACAGGAAAATAAACCTTGCATAAATGTAGAGATAAACAAAATGCCATAAGAAACATGGCAGATCTGCATCCTATTCCAAAGGAAATTCAAGAATTTATTCACATTGGCAAGCTTTTTGTAAAGAGTCTTTACAAAAGATCTTAAATATATTTCAGATCTTCCTCTTCAGCTCTTATACCTGTTAACTGAGCATTATGTCTCTTATCTCTAACACAGCCCATGCATTCCTTTAAAATTACCAAGTGGATTTTGTCTGTTTACCTTCCTTTCTAGTGCACTTCAAGGAATATACCGTTAGAAACAAGTCAGCAATGTATGTCAGGTAAAGAGTGTGTGCTCATTATAAGCCTGCCAATAACTTTTATTTGTACAGTATTTTTTTCCAAAATATGTTTGCTACGTTGCTCATTCGATCTTCAAGACAACACTGTAAGAGTTAAATTTTATAACTAAGTCCAGAAAAGCTTAGAGGTCTTTCTGGTATTTAATCCACTAACGTAATTCTCCAAAAACATATTTGTTGAATGAATGAAGCAGTAGGAATACTGAGTTGGAGTTTTAAGGCCTTATTTTTTTAAATCCTAGCCTTTCAATTTGGTAGTTTGGACGATGTTGGGAAAGTCAGTTAATATTTCTGAATCTCTGTTTCCTCATCTATACATACAAAACAATAATACTTGATTTACATGTTTCTTGTATGGATTTGGTGAATTAGGGAATGTGAATACCATTTTTTAGGATCTGGCCTATACTACATGCTTAATATGTATTTGTGGAATAACTGAATTTACATCAAAGTGTTGCTTGAGAACTGTCTGCTTCAGAATTAGCTTCAGGTTAATTCAAAGATTTTTAACTTTCTTTTATGTATTTCATCATTAACAATATTTATATCCTAGCTCTGTTCTCCTCCGTGGGGAGCAAGGGCATTGCTTCACCGATATGGCTCTGAGAAGGATTAAATATTTTGAAGAATAAATTACACATACAATTTTAATCTCATCTGAGAACACAGCCTCATCATTGTTACAAAGACTATGTTAAGTTATGTAATATAAGTAGATGCATTTCATAATCCAACTCCTCTCTGCTACTATTAGGTATCTGGAACACTGCATTGAGAATAGTTCCAAGGCCAATCTGGTTTAATAGAAAAGAACCCCATGCATTTTTAGCAATAATTACCCTTAATACAAGAGAGCAAGAAGAACCCTTTTGCCCCACCCATAATACTCCCTCAGTTATAGAAAGAACTTTTTTTTTGAGACAGTATCTCACTCTGGCACCAAGACTAGAGTGCAGTGGTATGATTACCATTTCCTGCAGCCTCGAACTCCCAGGCTCCTACCTCAGCCTCTTGAGTAACTGGGACCACAGGTGCACACTACCATGCCCAGCTTATTATTATTATTATTTGTTGTAGAGACAGGGTCTCACTATGTTGCCCACACTGGTTTTGAACTTCTGTTCAAAGAACTTTTAAGAGCTTGAATAAATCACATCAACAGATATATTATCTTAGAGAGGTAACTCAGCAAAGAAATGTTGAGACATGATGATAATGAGGTAAGCAATTGTTAGGTCTTAGAAGTCTTTACAGACCATGCTATGGAGCTTAGATACAACTCTCAGATGCTGGATGTCATCAGAGAGTATGTAAAAATATGAGTGACATGGATGGTTTTCTTTCAGTTATCAGTGATCCTTAAGCCTGATTGACAATTCGCTTTAACCGAAGAGCTTTTAAAAATTACTGATAAATGGGAAGAGCACAGAGGATTTTTTAAGGCAGTGAAAGTACTGCTTATGAAACTATAATGATGGACACACATTACTATAAATTTGTATAAACCCATCAAATGTATAATACCAAGAGTAAACCCTAATGTAAACTATTGACTTTGGGTGATAATGATATGTCAATATAGGTTCATTAACTATAACAAATGTACCACCCAGGTGAGGGATGTTAATCACGCATGTGTGGGGACAAGGAGTATATGGGAAATCTCTATATCTTCTGCTCAATATGGAGTATATGGGAAATCTATTTTCTGCTCAATTTGGCTATAGACCCAAATCTCCTCTAAAAACAACTTCCCTAAAAAATAAATTCTCTTAAAAAATACTGATATCCTTTGCCCCACCTGAGACCAAGTAATCATAAGCTCTGGGTGTTACCCAAGCAACAGTGCTTTATTAAGGTGATTCCAATAGATAGTCAGTGTTGAAAACTACTGAGCTTGATCAATCTTTGTTTTAATTATATCTACTTGCTTCATCCTGGGATACACAGGTGTGATTTTTTTTTCTCAAACCCCCAAATACATGCAGTCTCCTTTTGAGAAGCTATAATTTTCTACATCTAAAAATATCACATCATAAAAATAATGCCCTGATTTGGCTAGTTGCTAGTCTGTGGGAAAGAAGCTTGGGATTGCCTTAAAAAGAAAGGTATTACAAAAATGCCAATGGCTACAACAGTTTCCTATTTAGAAGAAATGAGGAACCAAGCTTAGCCAGTTGAAAGAGAAAATGGAAACAATGATAATGCTTTAAAGATGATATGCTAGTCTAGTGTTTCTCAAAGTAGGGCTCTTGGACTATCAGAAGTCTGTGGATGTCTACAATCTCTCCATGATAACTGATCTTTAATTTGGCCTTTTCCTTTTTTATCATAATCTAAAAGTACTGGTAGAACCATGTGCTGTTTTACCTGGATGACCAACTTTTAACTGAATGTGGCCTTGAGATTTTAGTGTCCACATTGGTATTTGTGTTTACAGCCAGATGGGTGCCAAATAGTGCTATAGTCGACCTTTGAACAACATGGATTTGACCTGCACAGGTCCACTTACATGGGGATTTGTTTTAATAAAAGTTACACTGAGTGTGACGCTTCTCCTGCCTCCCCTTTCATCTCCTCTATCTCTTCTGCTTGTCCACCTCTGAGACAGCAAGACCAACCTTCCTTTTCTTCTTCTCCTCAGCTCATACAATGTGAAGATGACAGGGATGAAGATCTTTATGATATATTTTCTCTTTCTTATGATAGTCTCAATAATAACATTTTCTATTCTCCAGCTTAATTTATTGTAAGAATATAGTATATGATACGTATAACTTACAAAATATTGTTAATATAGTATTTATATTATTGAGAAGGCTTCCAGTCAAATACTAACAGGCTACTTAAGGTTTTAAGGAATCAAGAGTTATACACAAATTTTACATGACATGGGGGATTGGCATCCTTAACCTCCAAATTTTTCAAGGGTCAAGTATACTTTAATTGTTCTGAGCTAATAAAAAAGAACAGGGGAAGACTCAATATGTAATGATCCATTCAAGCCAAATGTGTGAATGGTCTCAGGAACCACTTGTTTGAATACAACGTAAATAATACAAAAAATTTCTGGGAGAATTGAATTGTTATATGGCACACACCGATGACATGCCATGCATTTCAAAAAAAAAAAACATTCAGAAGTAGTTAATACCACATGGAAATTGCAAGAAGGTGACACAATTACAATAAACCGTTGGACACACTAAAATAATGATTTTTTATTTGGATTGTATTTGATTGCAGTTTTTATTATATGTAAGTTGTAAATCTCTTTTGGTTTAATATTTGTATAGGAACTATTAGCATATAGAACTTAAGTCATTTAATCTTATGCGTATGTAAATAATACAAAAATAATTTAATTTAAATGTAGGAGTTCTAGGAGAATTATTTTTCTTTGTTAAGGGTATATTACTTCAGTTTGAGAAAAAAATGAAACCTTCTTTTGTTTAACAGATGATTTTGCCATTGATAACTTCTAGTCCTATAGACAGATGGATAATTAGTATATTTAGAATGTCTTTTTTTTTTTATTATACTTTAAGTTCTGGGATACATATGCAGAACGTGCAGGTTTGTTACATAGGTATATATGTGCCGTGGTGGTTTGCTGCACCCATCAACCTGTCATCTACATTAGGTATTTCTCCTAATGCTATCCCTCCCCTAGCCCCCAACCCCTGACAGGCCCTGATGTGTGATGTTCTCCTTACTGTGCCCATGTGTTCTCATTGTTCAACTCCCACTTATGAATGAGAACATGCGGTATTTTGTTTTCTGTTCCTGTGTTAGTTTGCTGAAAATGATGGTTTCCAGCTTCATCCATGTCCCTGCAAAAGACATGAACTCATCCTTTTTTATGGCTGCATACTATTCCATGGTCTATATGTGCCACATTTTCTTTATCCAGTCTGTCATTGATGGGCATTTGGGTTGGTTCCAAGTCTTTGCTATTATGAACACTGGGCAATAAACATAGATGTGCATGTGTCTTTATAATAGAATGATTTATAATCCTTTGGGTATATACCCAGTAATGGGATTGCTGAGTCAAATGGTGTTTCTGGTTCTCCATCTTTGAAGAATCGCCACACTGCCTTCCACAACGGTTGAAATAATTTACACTCCCACCAACAGCATAAAAGCATTCCTATTTCCCCACATCCTCTCCAGCACCTGTTGTTTCCTGACTTTTTAATGATCTCCATTCTAACTGGTGTGAAGTGGTATCTCATTGTGGTTTTGACTTGCATTTCTCTGATGACCAGTGATGACGAGCTTTTTTTCGTATGTTTGTTGGCCACATCAATGTATTCTTTTCAGAAGTGTCTGTTCATATCCTTTGCCTATTTTTTGATGGGGTTGATTTTTACTTGTAAATTTGTTTATATTATTTGTAGATTCTGGATATTAGCCCTTTGTCAGATCGATAGATTGCAAAAATTTTCTCCCATTCTGTAGACTGCCTGTTCAGTTTGATAATAGTTTTTTTTTATTATTTTGCTATGCAGAAGCTCTTTAGTTTAATTAGATCCTATTTGTCCATTTTGGCTTTTATTGCCATTGCTTTTGGTGCTTCAGTCATGAAATCTTTGCCCATGCCTATGTCCTGAATGGTATTGCCAAGGTTTTCTTCTAGGGTTTTTATGCTTTTAGGTCTCAGGTTTAAGTCTTTAATCCGTCTTGAGTTAATTTTTGTACAAGGTGTAAGGGAGGGGTCCAGTTTCAGTTTTCTGCATATGGCTAGCTAGTTTTCTCAACACCATTTATTAAATAGGGAATCCTTTCCCCATTGCTTGTTTTTTGTCAGGTTTGTCTAAGATCTGATAGTTGTAGATGTGTGGTGTTATCTCTGAGGCCTCTGTTCTATTCCATTGGTCTATATATCTATTTTGGTACCAATACCATGCTGTTTTTGTTACTGTAGCCTTGTAGTATAGTTTGAAGTCAAATAGTGTGATGACTCCAGCTTTGTTCTTTTTGCTTAGGATTGTTTTGGCTATACAGGCTGTTTTTTGGTTCCTTATGAAATTTAAAGTAGCTTTTTCTAATTCTGTGAAGAAAGTCAGTGGTAGCTTGATGGGGATAGCATTGAATCTATAAATTACTTTGGGCAGTATGGCCATTTTCACGATACTGATTTTTCCTGTCTATGAGCATGAAATGTGTTTCCATTTCTTTGTGTCTTCTCTTATTTCCTTGAGCAGTGGTTTGTAGTTCTCCTTGAAGAGCTCCTTCACATCCCTTGTAAGTTGGATTCCTAGGTATTGAATTCTCTTTGTAGCAATTGTGAATGGGAATTCACTCATGATTTGGCTCTCTGTTTGTCTATTATTGGTGTACAGGAATGCTTGTGATTTTTGCTCACTGATTTTCTTATCCTTAGACTTTGCAGAAGTTGCTTATTGGCTTAAAGAGATTTTGGACTGAGATGATGGGGTTTTCTAAATATATAATGATGTCATCTGCAAACAGAGACAATTTACTTCCTCTCTTCCTATTTGAATACCTTTTATTTCTGTCTCTTGCCTGATTGCCCTGGCCAGAACTTCCAATACTATGTTGAATAGGCGTGGTGAGAGAGGGCATTCCTTGTCTTGTGCCGGATTTCAAAGGAATGCTTCCAGTTTTTGCCCATTCAGTATGATATTGGCTATGGGTCTCAAAACATAGCTATTATTTTGAGATACAATCCATCAATACCTAGTTCATTGAGAGTTTTTAGCATGAAGGGCTGTTGAATTTTATTGAAGGCCTTTTCTGCATCTATTGAGATAATCATGGTTTTTGTCACTGGTTCTGTTTATGTGATAGATTACATTTATTGATTTGCTCATGTTGAACCAGTCTTGCATCCCAGGGATGAAGCCAAATTGATCTTGGTGGATAAGCTTTTTTATGTGCTGCTGAATTCAGTTTGCCAGTAGTTTATTGTGGATTTTTACATTGAAGTTAATCAGGGATATTGGCCTGAAATTTTCTTTTTTTGTTGTTGTGTCTCTGCCAAGTTTTGGTATCAGGATGATGCTGTCCTCATAAAATTAGTTAGAGAGGAGTCCTTTTTTTTCTATTGTTTGGAATAGTTTCAGAAGGAATATTACCAGCTCCTCTTTGTACCTCTGGTAGAATTCACCTGTGAATCCATCTGGTCCTGGGCTTTTTTTGGTTGGCAGGCTATTAATTACTGCCTGAATTTCAGAACTTGTTATTGGCCTATTCAGTGATACAACTTCTTCCAGGTTAATTTTGGGAAGGTATATGTGTCCGGGAATTTGTCCATTTCTTCTACATTTTCTAGTTTATTTGCGTAGAGGTGTTTATAGTATTCTCTGATGGTAGTTTGTATTTCTGTGAGATCAGTGGTGATGTCCCCATTATCATTTTTTATTGCGTCATTTATTTCTTCTCTCTTTTCTTCTTTATTAGTCTGGCTAGCGGCCTATCTATATTATGTTGATCTTTTTCAAAAAAACAGCTCCTGGCTTCACTGATTTTTTTGAAGGGTTTTTCGTGTCTCTATCTCCTTCAGTTCTGCTCTGATCTTAGTCATTTCTTGTCTTCTGCTAGCTTTTGAGTTTGTTTACTCTTGCTTCTGTAGTTCTTAATTGTGATGTTAGGGTGTCGATTTTAGATCTTCCCTGCTTTCTTCTGTGGGCATTTAGTGCTATAAATTTCCCTCTAAATATATTTCTATTTTCATACAAGAAGTATAGAATCTTAGCGAATAATCTTTAAACCCTAGAATTTTAATTAAAAAGCCCACCTCCATAATATTTTAAGTTTCTTTCTACTTTTTGAGAACTTAACTTGATTTATTTTCAATAATTAAAGAATTTATAGTTCATAAATCGCTTTAGGCAATCATACGATGATTTTATTCTCATGAAAGTCCGTGAATTAGAAGTCATGGTTGCAAATATAGTTTTTAGGGCCAGACTTTCCTAAGTACAAATTCCTCATGTGCTATTTATACTTGAGTGACCTTGAGCTAAGTATATAACTTCTCAAAGAACCTTACCCATATGAAGATAATATTGGTACCTATGTCAGGCAATTGTGAACATTACCAAGATAATCTTTGTGAAATGACCTAGATAAAAGAGAAAAGTATGATATTCATTAATATCTTTTCTGTGTGTGACTTGATCAAAAGTTTTATGGATCAGAGTAAGAGATCTGGCCGGGCGCAGTGGCTCATGCCTGTAATCCCAGCACTTTGGGAAGTTTAGGCGGGTGGATCATGAGGTCAGGAAATCGAGACCAACCTGGCTAACATGGTGAAACCCCGTCTCTACTAAAAAAAAACACACAAAAAATTAGCCAGGCATGGTGGCAGGTGCCTGTAGTCCCAGCTACTCGGGAGGCTGAGGCAGGAGAATGGCGTGAATCTGGGAGGCAGAGATTGCAGTGAGCCGAGATTGGCCACTGCACTCCAGCCTGGGCAACAGAGTGAGACTCTGTCTCAAAAAAAAGAAAAGAAAAGAAAAAGGAAAAGAAAAAAAGGAAAGAGTAAGAGATCTGCCACTCTGGTTTTCTACTTGATTTTATGTAATACAATCTCCTGGTTTTCTCATCTGCAATATAAGATTGTTAGACCACCCTCTTTTGTGACTTCATTGATCTTAATCTCCTAATTCCTCAATGAAAGGACATGTGATTGAAATTATGTCTACCCTACCTTAACTGAAATCCTTAGGGTCAGTTGTATTTCAAAATTCAGAAATATTTGGATTTTACAAAGGTTACACATTGTGTGTACCAAGTATTACATAACAGTCCCCAGCAGGATCTGGGGCAGAACTCCATAATCAAACGTTTTAGTATTTCTATCATAAAATATATGAATAGTCACACTAAGTAGAGAACACGAAAACTATTATATAAATAGCATTACATTATTTTATGTTAGGTTTCTGCCACCAAATGAGTTTTGATATCAAGAGTATATAAAACTTTTCATTTTAGGAAAGTTTTAAATTTTAGGGTTAAAGATAAGCATTTATGCACCTGTGTAAACTACTCCATGGATTGCTTCCACCACTAGAAGCATGCTGTAATAAAAATATGATATAATAAAACTCAAAATTCTGGATTCAGAAACTCTAATTCCATCTTTGATTCTTACTGTCTAGCTTTGTGAAATCAAGTAACTATATTTCTCCGAATCGTAGTTTCTGTATTTGTAAAATCAAAGTTTGAATAAGAAATTTTACAGGGTTCCTTGTAAGATTAATAGTGTATTTCTTTTAGGGAGAAGTGAAGGGGGAAAAAGAATATAAATGTATTTATTGTCACTGAACTGTACATTTTAAAAAGGTAAAGACATTAAATTTTATATGTATATTTTAACTCAACTAAAAAGTGCATAAAAATTTTAAGTAGTCCATTTATCTTAAATGAATGAAACTATGGACACTATTAGTTTAACTATAATATAACCTAACTAATTCATTCAATGCATAAATATTTATTAAGTCTTACTATATGCCAGCACTTTTCAAAGTCTTGTAGACACTATGATGAGCAATTCTGCTCTCATTAAATTGATATTCCAGTGGAATGGAGACTAACAAAAAAAACCCAGCAGATAAACAAATAAACAAGAATATTTCATATACTGATTGATGCTATAATGAAATTTAAAAAGAAAATAATTATAGAGAGTAACATGGGACAGATATTTAAAGTTCAGTGGTAGAAAATACTTCTCTGTGGAGCAGACATTTGAGTTTGAATCACAAGGATGAGATTAGTTCTATGAAAATACAGGGGCAGAGCATTCCAGAAAGAAAAGATGACAAATACAAAAGCCCTAAGGCAGGAAATAGGCCTGTAGAACTGAAATATAGAAGTTAATAAGGGAGTTACAGGAGATGAAACTAGAGGAAAAGGTAAGGTCAAGATTGTGTATGGTTTTGCAAGCCATAGTAAGAAAGGAATGATTGAAACCAACCTTTTGCCTTAAGAATGCTTGTATAAGACCTATTAATCTCCAGAGACCTATTATAACCAGCCCAAAGGAATAAAGCCTCTATTTGTCTCAAGGAAATGTTAAAATGAAAATAAAATTCAGTGATACCAAATAAAAGTTCCAGTGAAATATCAAATCAAGAGCTATAAGAAATAAATGCAATCATTTGATTGAGCTGCTAAAACAAATTGCTTCCAATGGTTTCTAGAACCTTTGTACAGAAACAAGCCATAAATAAGTTTATCAGCAACAGTTTTAGAATAATTATCTGACAGTACATCTTTAGGTATTGTAGGCCAAGTGCAAAATCAGACAAATAAGAGAAAAAGCCAGATGCTATATAAACTGGAAAGATATGAATTGTAAATATCAAAAGATACTCCTCAAATTCATTCAATGTAGAAACTTTTTATCTGTTCTTAACAACACAGAACTATTAATTATTGAAACATTTTATTGTATATTACTAATACTTATTGGATGTATATCAATTCCAGTTATACAAATGCCAAGAAGCTTATTTTAAACGCAAAACCCATTTTTAAATGGTCAGAACTCCAAAGATGGTGGCTATCGCTATCGATTTCTATAAATGCAGCAATTAGAGTTTACATAGTTTAAAAGAGAAACTGACATATTAATACCTATTGCTTACCAGATTCTGTCTTCCTTAGGGCCACATAGCAAGTCCCTAAACCAGCATATGTAAATCCATCTATGCTTTGCCATAGTTCCTGAAGACATCCTTTGTACAAAAGTAGGTTTCCCAAGAATCCCAGCAATTTTTTGAAATAAATTCAACTCAAAGTATTCAGACTATGAACCTAGCCATTGTTTTCAGGTGTGTAGGCAATAAGTACAAGCCGGGGTACCTATAGTCAAAAAATTCAACCTTTGGGGGAACAGAGACAAAACACATAGTAAAAGGATCAATGCAATCTGAAATATATCTGAATGCTTAGAAATGTGATTATCAGTAAAGTGAAATTTATACTCTGCTTTCTATACTATAATAGCAACTAGTAAAATCATCCTATGCCTTTGCTTGACACAAGATAAGGTCTTTCCCTCTTGAAAGGAAACTGTAAAAACATTCTTTCTAGTCTGCATCCAATAAGATAAAGACACTCTGATGATATATTTTAAGTTCTAGTAATAAAAGGATGTGTCAGCATCCTTACCACCTAAAGACCATAAATAGCACAGTTTGTTCAGTCTCCTGAAAGATGTTCTCAGAGTTCAGACCCAATTCTATTAAGCACTAGTCCCAACCCAATTTATATATGATTAGAAGACACACATGTCCTTGGATTGTCCTCTCTATAAAACATTCTAGTGGGCTGGTAAAGATAGCTCTACACTGTACCTTTTCTTCTAATATTATTTCTCTTTCTCTTCCACCTGCATTGTCCAAAGGGACAGTGATTTAGATTACACGTATGATGAATTCTCTGAAGATCTAACACTGACTCAAGTGGATGCTCCAGAATTCATCCTAGAACTTGACCTAGAGATCTGTTTTGCTTGGTGTTTCACTTATGGGCTTCCTTAAAGTCCAAACTCTTAGAAAATAATTTAAAGTCGCATTGAAAGAAAAAAAAAGATGCTAATTGCTTTTGGTTTCCACAGCAAAACAAAAACCATCCACTCACCTTTTACTGACAAGTGACATATTGAGAATAAGAGACATTTTCTCAAGCAGTTTGCCTTATAAAGAAATTTTAGAATCAGACAACTTAGTTTTAGAATTATAAAAAGATTTTACTTACCCTCAGCAGGGGCACTGCTGGCATTTCAGACAAGAAAGAGATTCATTATATAAAACTGTCCCAACCATTTGAAGACTATTTATTTTTCCTGGAACTTTTTCACTAATTGCCAATATGCCTCAGTCATGTGACAAGCAAAAAATTCCCACCAACACTTACAAACAAGCCTTGAGCATTGTAACACCCTTGAGTTGAGAACCACAAAAACTACTTCATTCTGCAATGAATAGACTTGGAAACAAAATGCTTTGCTACAGGATAGAAAGACAGTAAATGCCAGAGTTGTGACTATTTAGAGCTTTTTCCATAATAACACACCTGCCTCTAAGAAAAACATACGGTAAAAATGAGACCCATTTTCCTCATTTTCTCCATGGAAAGCTAGTTGATAACATCATCAAATATTTAGAGTGGAATGATGTAATCTATCTAAGTCATTGGCACTACATAGAAATATAATGCAAATAAGAAACAATCTTCCAAAACTGACAAAAATATTTGACTCCTTCTAGAAACCTATTTAACACTTAGTCAAGAGTGCATTGAAAAGAGTGAAAGAGTAAGTAAATATAGATAAGAATACTTTCTTTGACTTCGACTGACTGTCTGACCTTAAGTTATACTATTTATATACTCTCTCCAGGCCTCAGTTTCTCCATATGTTAAATAATGCATTTGTGTTAAATTATTCTTAATGATTTCCTCTCTAAGAAATTTTTCACTTCATGGTTTTCAAACAGATTTCACTTAATGCAGTTCAAGTTTATTTTATATTATGCAAAGATAGGTAAGAGAATTCCAGTCTCTTATAAGACGCCTCCATTTATACAGTTTTATTCTACTATGGACAGGGAGTGGAGTTTTCTGGGTAATCAAATAAGCTGGCAAACAAAAGAATATATCATGTATTACCAATAGTATAATTTATTCCTTCAGCAAACATTTACTATTGAGTATCCTTTTTACTATTCTAGGTTCTAGAGGCACATATGAATTACCTGTTTTCCCTGATTTCAAAGAAACCATAGACTGGTCAACAAGTGAGGTATATAAATAGAACATTAAAATACAATGTGGGCCAGGTGCGATGGCTCATGCCTGTAATCCCAGCACTTTGAGAGGCCAAGGTAGGCGGATCACCTGAGGTTGGGAGTTCGAGACCAGCCTGACCAACGTGGAGAAACTCCATCTCTACTACAAATACAAAATTAGCTGGGTGTGGTGGTTCATGCCTGTAGTCCCAGCTACTCAGGAGGCTGAGGCAGGAGAATCACTTGAACCTGGGAGGCGGAGGTTGCAGTGAGCTGAGATTGTACCATTGCACTACAGCCTAGGCAACAAGAGCAAAACTCTGTCTCAAGAAAAAAAAAATACAATGTGATAGGCATTATAATTACAAATATAATTATTAGACTAAGCAATGAATTGCACTTACCATTACAGTGGTAATATAAATAATGAAAAAAATTATTTGCTGATTAAACAAATAGATAAATCATTGGCTTTTGGGGTTATTGTTATGGATATAAAATATTAAAATACCATAGAAAGAAAGATATTCTGATTAATATAGGACTCCAGTTACTAAAATATCAAATAAGTATTTTTTTCCCAACTATTTTTGCTAAAGTGATTTTAAGAAAATGAATAGATTTTGGAGTATTAAAAACTTGATTTGAATTCCAGCACTGACACTTAGATGTTAGGTGGCTTTTAGACAAATTTTATCACCCCTTAGAGCCTGTGTCATCATTTGTAAAATTAAGAGAGTTGTTGTAAGCAATAAATAAGGTAATGCATATAAAGTGGCAAGTTCATAGAAGATCTTTTATCAATATTAAATATCTTCTCATTTTCAGTGTGGAAAAATTTAATGTCATGTACCTGCCTTCAGAGATAGTATTTTATATCAAATTGAATTTTCCAAAAATAGTTGCAATACTTTTTGTTCCACATGCTCTTGCTAATGTTTGTCATCCCTATTGAGATGCAGAGTCTATGAATCCTTCCCTTGAAACTTTTATAGCACCTGTAGTAGCCTTTGTGACTACTTGCCTCAATTAATAGACTGTGGCAGAAGTTATGTTATATTTCTTTCAAGATAGTCTCAAAAGGAGATGCAGCTTAAGTCTGACTCCATCTTTCTTGAACTATGTATCTTTGGACCCTCAGATAACATTAAGACTTCTGGTTGCTCTGAAGTAGCCATGGTGGAAGAATTGCATGGAGAAACCACACAAAGATAGAGCAAAGATGCCCCAGCTAGAAAGATTAATAAGGATTTTGTGATTCTTGGATAAAAAGTACATTCAAAACCCTAAGTGTCCTCATTGTTACTAATGTCCTAAATCAGAGCATATGATAAAAACAGGAGAAAACAAATTATCAGCTCCTGTTCTCTGATTATTTGAAAAGTATGAGTGCAATTGTTCTAAACAATAAATAACAGGCACAAGTAAATATCTAGCTCATGAAATCAAAATCTTCAAATATAGAAGGAAAGACATGCCCATAAGAGAAGATAAAATTTTTGAAAGTAAGTTAAGTTACTAAGTATATTCTTTATAGCTATTTTGTCAAGTTGCATGTAAAATTCTTTTAGAAATCTAGAGAAAAAATCTATCCTAATGTGAAATATTGGCAGATGACATTCATGCAAGCAGCAGTTAGGGATTATAGCAAAATGGTTATTTTTTTAAGGTGCATGCTATTATGCTATCAAAGGCTTAAAATATTAGAATGAGTGATTTTTCTTTAAAAGACTTTTTTTGGTAAGAATACATAGTTTCTTTATTTGTATGTAATGTTAGCACTTCATTACTAAATTAATTTTTATATCAAAATCTGGATTCTCCTCAAAAGAGAGGACTCTAATATCAAGAAATCTAGATTCTTACAGTAAAACAAACAAGGACATCAACAATAAAAATAGATTGGTACTATAAATTATAAGCTTAAGAGTTAGGCTTGGTTTAAACTATGGCTTCACTCAAATCCAGCTGCATAGCCTTGGGCAAACTGCTTAACTTTTCTGAGACTTAATTTCTACTTACGTAAAAGCAGTGAAATAATACATTTACCCAGTGGGTTGTTGTAAAGAATAAGTGCAACAAGATATGCAAAGTTCTTATCACAGGACATAGTACGTATTTGGTGCTCAATAAGTTTTAGTTCCTTGTAATTCTTCCTTATATATGCAGTTTTTAATTTAGAAAAGAGTAGGTATTACTTAAGGATGACTTGCTTTCATCAGAAAGTATACCAGTGCACTAAACAGATGGAAAGAAAAAGCATCTTTATAGCTTCACCCCTTAATATCTCACTTCAATCCCTCTCCTCAGCTCTTTACTATAGAGGGAGGGTTACATGCATCCCTTTCTCATCCATATTTCTGGCTCTGCCCATGGTAAGGGAGCTATTTCTACCCAGCAATTAATAGTACAGTATTGATTTACTTCTTTTCTTTGGTTTTAACCCTCCAGAAGAAGAGAACTGGTAAGTAAAATGATTCATACTTCAAAGCCCCACCCTGACCTAACACACATCAGCTCCACATACCTCCTTTGGTATACCCCAAACCTGTATTGGTTCTATAAATGGTCCTCTCTACCTGTCTAGGGTACCTGTCTTGGGCACCTTATGCCTCTGGAGAAAATCAAATTACTTCAGGAATTGGTAATTGCACCAGATTTATGATCTCCAAGCTCTGTGGGACCTTCACTACTGCCGAGTTATCCCAAGTCTTCTATCGCCACCCTTTTGTATCTCTTAGCAGATTATGGCCTCTTGAAGTTATCAGACAGCTTTCAACTTCCATACCACCTACAGAACTATTTATACCTGTACTTGTATTTTAATCCTCCCCTCTTGACTCAGAATAATGGTGTCTCTTGTGTTCATTGAAGGCACCTAAGTCACCAAGAGCACTGAATGAATGCTTGCCAATTTACAGAAGCAGTAGATGACAAAATTGTATGCAATTGACATGGCTTTTCAAACTGAGTATCTCCCCTTGTAACAGGTTCTATTCGGTCTTTGGAAAATTCTTAATTGTATGCTGCACACATATTCATTTGCTATTTTTTAGGTTAAGTTTATACTTCTAAACACACTGTCTATTTGTAGTCTAAAATTTAACAGATTAGTTTATGCTCTAGTCCAACATTTTATTTTTTAATTATAAGAGATCACCTAATGAAAATATATTTATTTCAGTAGGAGATTAGCCTATGTTCTTTAAAAAAAAAAAACAAAAAAAAAACTTAACAAAACAGAAAACAAGCCAACTAGCTTTCCTAGCTGTGACAAGTTTCTGTTTTCAAAAAAGTAATCTTAAATAAACTACCAGTCTTTCCTAACTGAGTGCATTAATTACTTCACCTTAAAATATGTATAAGGTGATGCCTTAAATTCACAGGGCAAAAAGAGCAAAAGCCTGAAAAAGATGAAAAGAACACAATTTACAGATATTGGCAAACACTTAAAACTCCAGCTTCTATGAACTTTCCCAAATAAACCTATAAAGCTCATAATACCGTGCCTGTTACTTAGAAAGTATATACTCAGTAAACCACAGCTATTTATCTTCTGTGTCAAGAACTGTTTCCACAATTCGAATCAAGTGTTATATGGAACTTTGTACCATGATTTTATCTCTTAATAATCTTAAATTCAAACTCTTATAATACTTTATGGTAACTTATCTCATAGAAATTACAGAATGGAAATCAATGTTATCTCTGATTCTATGAAATGAACTAGATTTATAAATTGGGAGCAGCACAAAAACAACATAATGTCTACTACAAAAAAGTCAATATTTGAAAACTAGTTTTATTACAAATGAAGTAATTTTTCAAAAGTTTAAAAGGTTAAAATAGAAATTTTAAAAAAAACTATAGGTAAAAACGTCATTGTCAAATCCCCATATTGTTCTTACTGAAATTAAGTAAGGGTAATTTCATATAATAATATTGTCATGGATGTTTTAATAATCAAAACTCTAACAGTTGAGAAAATAAATTGTGTATATGTTTCTCTTTTGCACCTATGTTATTATCAGCCTCAGGTAGTAAGCTTTACTCAGGATAGCAATCTATCAAAAATGCATGCTGAATATTTACTAAATTACTATACTTTTTGACCTCAATCTCCTATCTTAATAGTTCTTCACTCCTTTTTCAACTCCTATCCTTTAACCTCACAGAGATATCCATCACTTTAATCTTTTCATTTTTTCCTCAGTCTACTGATCCCTTTTCATCTTGTTCTTTAGCCAGCTTGAACCTAATGGCTGTTCATTTGAACTATTTTCTCACCAGTATCTTTGATTTCTTTTAGTGCAGTTCTTCAGGTGCAACTCTTCAGCAAAACCCAAATCCCAGATAATTACTGCATCTGGTCTCTCTCAACTCACATCTAGGAAATGAAGCTCTGTGGGAAAGGAACTCACACACACACTAAGAGCAATTTCTATGTAGTCAGTTTCCACACTCAGCTATGCACTGTCCTTTAATCAACTTCCCCTCTCATTTCCCTCAAAAAACTTCTCAATCATCCCCATCTGCCTCCAAGTCCTTAGTTGCCTTTAGCTCCTCATTTTGACAGATTAGATAGCCCTCAGCCTCCTAATAAAATTGAGGTCATTAGGTGTGTTCTCCCTGCACAGGTACACCACAGCCAGACCTAGAAAGCTAACCTACAGCCACAGCCATCCTCACTCTATGCCTTTTCCTACTCTCTTCTGTTCTGCTCTCCCATCTATACCAGAGGTTGGCAAACCTGTGGGTCAAATCTGGCTTGCCACATGTTATTATAATGGCAAACCTGTAGGTCAAATCCGGCTTGCTACATGTTATTATAAATAAATTCTTATCGAAAACAGCCATGCCCATTTGTTTATATATTTTCTGTGGCTGCTTCAATGCTACAAGGGCAGAGTTGGGTAGTTGCTACAGACATCTTATGGTCCTCAAAACCTAAAATATTTACTACCTAGCCCTTTACTGAAAAAGTGTCCTGATCTCTGATTTATATCATTGACATCTTCCTCTTTCCTAAATCTTTTCCTTCAGCCTGTAAATATGGTCATCTATGTTCTAGTCTAAAAATGTTAGTTTAGGGTGTTTTGGTTTTTTGTTTTGTTTTGCTCCAACTCTCTCCAGTTGTATACCAAATTCTTTCTTGCCCTCCTCATAAAACTTGTCCAGGGAGTATGTCATATTCTCTTTCTCCACTTTATTTTTTTTTCATTCCTTTCTTCCTGTAACCTGATTTTTGCCCCTACTACTTTGTTGAAATTGACTCCTATTAAAATTAATGATGACCTTCTATCTGTCAAAGTTAAATTTTTAAATGTCTAATCCTAAACTAATTGACTCATCTTTAGGTACGCTCCCCTTAAAACTCTGTAATCCAACATTCTTAGCAAAGAGCACATAGCAGGACCATTTCTAGAGGCTTCCACCTTAATGCTATCACTAACCGGAATTACTCTTAATTATTACAAGTTGTTGCTTCAGAGATAAGGGGTTAATTTTACTATTCCAGTCTGAGAAAAGTAATCAAGTCACCACAATATTGTAGTAAATGGGAGAAGAAAAGCTACTGGAGATATCAGGCAATACACAACCTCCACCCTCACCATATAGGATGCAAACAAACACTTGCCCTTGAAGAACACATTTGCCCCAATTACCCTTCCTTCTCTCTCTTCTAGGGTCATCACCATCATCTGTTCACTAGCGAAAACTGACCAAAAGATGTCCAAGACACACCAGAGTGCAAGGCTTTCTCAGTTATCTCTTAAAGTGAAGAATAATAACCACATAAGGAACACAGGGCCTTTATTTCTCTGGGAAAATTGATATCCCTATGGACTAATGATATAAGTGTATCTGGAAAATATGTGAGATACCCTTTTAGAGATGCAGATGATTCATCACAATTTTAACTTCTTATAATGATGCTCAGCACAGGATAAGCAAATAGAAATTGAATGTAGAAACCAACAACACATGTTCACTTATTTAATATGGAACTCCCATATTCTTGAATATAAACCACCACATTAATGAGCAAAAGTATAACAAAATTGAAAGAACATAATCAACTTTCTTTTAGGGTAGGAAGGCAGCTATTTAGGATTCTTCCTCACTTATCAATTAAAAGAACCATGAAACTAACAAGGAGACACAAATATGCAAAATCACTGATAATCGCAGTCAACACTTTATATGTACCTGGAAGGGGGAAAAAACCTTTTTAGTTCTATTGTGGTAGGGATAAATTAACTGTCTCTGTCTGACATATGTTTTGAGTTTTAAAACTAAATAAAATCAGTTAGAAAGCTAATGGAAAGACACATATGTCACCTTCTACTCTGTATCCCTATCAAAGATTCGTGGGATCTTTGCCTCTAAGTAAAGCGGCATAGCAGCCACGGATCTCACATGGGAAAGTTCTTTCAGATTAGAACAGAGATATCCCTTTCTCATACCTCTACCTCACACTCTCTCATCCCACAAAATCTTAAGTTTGGGAGGGCCTTTACATGAATATTCATGCTCTGATGGCCCAAGTAAGTACGATTAAGATGTAAAGATTGTAATCATACAATTAATAAGGCAGATATAATAAACGTGAATGAAACATTTTATTCCATAGAAAACATGCCTTCTTTTTTTTTTCTCCAAATTCCTGGCTTAATAAGGACTTGTTTATTTTGAGGAAAAAAGATCCCAAACATCAGGCTGTTCAAAAAATAACCCACAGTATCAACTTCAGAAAACAAATCTTAAGACTATAACACTTTTTCTAGAGGATGCATTTGACATGCCAACTCTCATTCACAAAAATACATCGTTACATTTGTGTTAAACTGCCTTACACAGCATACTAATGTAGGGGTGTAACACACATACTTGTAACTCAAAGCTGCTTTCAGGAGCTACTCAACTAAATGAGATTGCCTTTGCAGTTAGGTAAGCAACTACTGAACTTATGTATGAATGAAAAGAACTGTACTCCCTGCATAACAAGAGATTATTTTGGAGACAGTTGATGAAAACCACACATCCTTTTTATTGTTAAGTCATAAAGAGGTATCAAAATTAAAAGCAAAAATTACAGGGTAAGACTTAACAAAACTACTAGGAGTGTCAAAGGAAGTGAAAATGGGACTAGGCGCAGAGCAATATGAATTAATGAACATGGGAAGGACAAGGATAGGGGAACACTGAGCATGTGCTGAAGATACTAGGGGAGAGGATCTGGTGAAAAATTTCAACTTAGACAAGTGCCTAGGTAAGGAAATAATGGGATAAGATTTCTTTTTTATTATTATTTTATTATTTATTTATTTTTCATTATACTTTAAGTTCTGGGGTACTTGTGCACAATGTGCAGGTTTGTTACATATGTATACATGTGCCATGTTGGTGTGCTGCACCCATTAACTAGTCATTTACATTAGGTATTTCTCCTAATGCTATACCTCCTCTCTCCACCCACCCCACGACAGGCGCCGGTGTGTGATGTTCCCCACCCTGTGTCCAAGTGTTCTTATTGTTCAGTTCCCACCTGTGAGTGAGAACGTGCTATGTTTGGTTTTCTGTCTTTGTGACAGTTTGCTGAGAATGATGGTTTCCAGATTCATCCATGTCCCTACAAACGACATGAACTCATCTTTTTTATGGCTGCATAGCATTCCATGGTGTATATGTGCCACATTTTCTTAATCCAGTCTATCATTGATGGACATTTGGGTTGGTTCCAGGTCTTTGCTATCATGAATAGTGCCACAATAAACATACATGTGCATGTGTCTTTATAGCAGCATGATTTATAGTTCTTTGGCTATATACCCAGTAATGGGATGGCTGGGTCAAATGATATTTCTAGTTCTAGATCCTTGAGGAACCACCACACCATCTTCCACAATGGTTGAGCTAGTTTACAGTCCCACCAACAGTGTAAAAGTGTTCCTATTTCTCCACATCCTCTCCAGCACCTGTTGTTTCCTGACTTTTTAATGATTGCCATTCTAACTGGTGTGAGATGGTATCTCATTGTGGTTTTGATTTGCATGTCTCTGATGGCCAGTGATGATGAGCATTTTTTCATGTGTCTTTTGGCTGCATAAATGTCTTCTTTTGAGAAGTGTCTGTTCATATCCTTTGCCCACTTTTTGATGGGGTTGATTTTTTCTCGTAAATTTGTTTAAGTTATTTGTAGATTCTGGATATTAGCTCTTTGTCAGATGGGTAGATTGTAAAAATTTTCTCCCATTCTGTAGGTTGCCTATTCACTCTAATGGTGATTTCTTTTGCTCTACAGCTCTTCAGTTTAATTAGATCCCATTTGTCTATTTTGGCTTTTGTTCCCATTGCTTTTGGTGTTTTAGTCATGAAGTCCTATCCATGCCTATGTCCTGAATGGTATTGCCTAGATTTTCTTCTAGGATTTTTATGGTTTTAGGTCTAACATTTAAGTCTTTAATCCATCTTGAATTTTTATACTGATCTTTGACAAACCCAACAAAAACAAGAAATGGGGAAAGGATTCCCTATTTAATAAATGGTGCTGGGAAAACTGGCTAGCCATATGTGGAAAGCTGAAACTGGAGAATGGGATAAGATTTCTAAACCCCGCTATGTGCTTCAGAGTCATCCTCTCCTTCCTCAGCCTCTTTTTCATCATCCTTGATCAGCTCCAGCTGGCCATCCCCCAATCTTCATTGTCACCATCCAGTAGGTCACCCTTCTCAGCAGAGTCATCTGCATCCCCCTCCTCAGCAGGGTCATCTGCACCCCCTTCAGACTCCAACTTCACATCAGTCTCATCTTTCTTCACGGAGCTGCTGCTCTGCTCCTCTTCTTTTTTTTTTTTTTTTTTTTGTTTCTTTTTTTGTTTGTTTGTTTCTTTTATTATTATTATTATTATTATACTTTAGGTTTTATGGTACATGTGCGCAATGTGCAGGTAAGTTACATATGTATACATGTGCCATGTTGGTGCACTGCACCCACTAACTCGTCATCTAGTGTTAGGTATATCTCCCAATGCTATCCCTCCCCCCTCCCCCCACCCCACAACAGTCCCGAAGTGTGATGTTCCCCTTCCTGTGTCCATGTGTTCTCATTGTTCAATTCCCACCTATGAGTGAGAATATGCAGTGTTTGGTTTTTTGTTCTTGCGATAGTTTACTGAGAATGATGATTTCCAATTTTATCCATGTCCCTACAAAGGACATGAACTCATCATTTTTTATGGCTGCATAGTATTCCATGGTGTATATGTGCCACATTTTTATTCTTCATATCTACTGCTTGTTTGTTCTGTTCCTTTTCAATTTCTTCCAGGTTTCCCAGGAGAGAATCCACTTTTTGTTTTGTCTTGGTCAACTCCTTCTTAATTGCCTGAAGAGTCATCTGCTTTCAACTTTCCAGACTTAGAAGATCCCCGCTGTCCACTCTTAGAATTGAAGCCACTTTTTTCCCTTCGTGAGGTATTTCCTGATACACACTGACGTTTCTAGGGCACTACAGCCCGAGCAATAGGAGGATGAGGAGGAGGTACACGTGCTGGGTAACTGTACGTCCTATCATAATAATCCCGCTGAAAGTCATAGTCTAAGTCGAAAGAAGAGCCGTACATCTCTGCTGCAGATCGTTTCACACCTGCTTTTCCTCGGTTCACTTTTGGCACTGCAGCCAGGTTAATATCTAAAACCTGGTCAGCAATCATTCTGCCATCCTCTCCTGCTACAGCAGCCCGGGCATTTCTCTCATTAACATACTGAAAGAAGGCAAAGTCGTTATGAACAGAGGAATCCACAATTTTGCCATACTTCGAAAAGATTGCCTCCACATCAGATTTCTTGACCACAAGAGTGTTGAGATTCCCAATGAACACACGGGAGTTCATGGAGCGAGGATCTGTCTTGTTGGTAACGTTGCTAGCCATTGTGTTTGATGATAAGATTTCTCAGACAGCTGAAAATGTGGCTGAAGATCAAAAAAAATCTCATAGGAGTGAGGCAGGAGAAGAGATTCGATTCTGAGTCTCCTGCTCCTGGGTTCTACGTGGAGAACCCGACTGCTGCTCGAGGTGGGTAATGCAGCCACAACTGCTCAGTCTTTTTCTCTTCACAAAAAGAAAATATGCCTTCTTTTCACACATCATGGAACTATACAAAATTTTATCATTTATTATGTCACAAAAAATCAGTATATATTAAAATGCAAAACTCATAAAGGCAAAATTCTCTGAACACAGTAATTTAAAGCTAGAAACTAAAACTAGCTTAAAACTAACATTTTGGAATAAAACTAAATACATCCTAGCCTTTCAAAAAATTGCATAAAAAGGAAATAAAATTAACCACTTAGTCATAAAATAGGAATGTAATAATATTACATTTATGGGACAGTTGCAAACATATTTAGAGACTAATTAATACACTTAAGGCACTATGGTTATTTCTAAAAGAATAAAAATAAGGTGAGTCTATATATCAAGATATTAGAAAAAAATGCAATCAGATTAAAAATAAAACAGAAAGAATGAAACACTAAAAAGAAAATTAGAAAATTACTTAGAGCACAAAAAACTGGTAAGAAATAGAACACTTGGTTCTTAAAATAGAAAATGAAATCGATAAACTTCTCACAGATCTAATGAAGACAAAAATAATATATACTTTGCGACTAACGAAAATAATATAACCACAAATACAAAGAAAATATTTTAAAATGGTAAGGGAATTATATATATGTTACTCTGGATTACCTATAAACATAAACTAGGAACTGTAAAACATAAGGAGGATACTATGTCACAAAAGCAAAGAACAGGGTTTGGATGCAAGCTATACTGTGTACTAGTTGTAGATAAGTTACTCAACTGCTTTGAGCCACGTTTTCTTTGTCTGTAAAATAAGAATTTAAAATATCTTTAATAACAGTGTTTTCAGAAGTATTGCTTATGTCATTGTCATCTTTGTTGTAATTCTCTTTTCTTCCTCCTCATTATTAATATTCACTACCTTTGAGGAAAACTTGATATGTACCTGAATAAGTTGAAACTTAAAAGTTATTTTTCCAATCAATACTTTAATCCATCCATAAGAACCAGGTGCAATGCATACAATTTACCTTATTACTTATTTTTTCCCCAAATGCAAGTATTAGCAACATTCATTGCATCTGAGAATATAAAACCTTAATGACATATCCTCCAAGGGAAAAAAATCTTGCCCAACTTAGAAGACCTGCAAGGATTGATTGCACTTAATAATGAATGTAGTGCTCTTAGAGTTATATAATTGTCATTAAACAAATACATAGGCATCAAATTTAAAGAAAACCAAGAAGCAGAGCTAAACAACATCGATACTAAAAAAATGAAAAGTTAGGAGTTTTTTTCTCTCACTTATCAGTAAACCTGAAGGCTTAATATAAGCCTATAAGATTCTAAAAACAAGAAGGATGCTTTATTTGTATTAGTCCCTAAAAATCTTAGAATGAGGTAAAAATAAAAAATAAAAAACAGTAACACTGGAGCTCTCAGATTTATGTATGTCCTTAGGCTTTTTCTTACAGTTTCAATGTGGATTATTATTGTCAGAGTAAAGTGAAATGGGAAAGTAAAATGTAAAATTCAATTTGCAACCCCTAACATTTTCTTGTTTTAGACCTAAATAACAGTTATTACCAACTTAAAATTTGTGTAACAGAATCTATCCAGGGAAAAAAAAACAAGCCATTTTGGCGCACAATTGCAAAATGCCAAAAAATTAATAACTTCATCTACTTATCTCCTTGTATTAAGATTTTGACCCAATTTGAATTCATTAATATAAATATTTAGAGCACAAGATAATAGAGATTAAATAAATACACAAATGAAATATAGTTTTCTACTCTCAAGAAACACACAGAAGATTTCAGCAGAAAAGAAAAAATCAGTTATAAAACTGTGTAATAGAAGTATATTGCACCTATATATCTATATACTATATCTCTATAACTATTCTATATAGGGTATCAAAGGATATTCTATATAAGATATCATAGGATAGATATATATTTAAAAATACTAGTAACTTATTGAGCATCAAAATATAGATTGCTAAGTGCTTCATTTATATTATTTCATATCCTCATTAAACTCTTGCATGTTAAGAATTATTATGCCCATTTTACAAACATAAAATTGAAGTTTATGGAGTTTAGATTGGTAAACAAATAAAGCCAAAATTAAGGTACATTTTTGTAACTTCGACACTCAGACCCTTTTGGCCACCCCACTGTTTTCGTTAAATTAAGATAATCCAAGAATTTGTCAAATCCTGAGGTGACAAAATATGTATATATACACTGTTCTAAGATTCTGGATCTTACCATGTCTTCGTTTCTTCATCTAAAAGTGGATTATAATTAAACTGTCCCCATTAATTTCAGGGGGTTGATGGGAAGATCAAATATAATATATGAGACAGTTATTGAAAAGTAGACACACAAAGTTAAGGCATTTGTAAAATGAGATGCAGGATTACAGTAATGAAGCTCTTCCTCAGCATTAGAAACTAGGCCAAGCAACCCAAGAACCAGGAGCTAGTTACAGGATGGGAAATGTATCTGACGCACATTTTACTTATTTAAAATATTTAAACATGACAACCTTTGTTAAACAACCTCAAGGTAAACAGCACCAAAACTGTGTTTTTGTATCTAATTACTGCTAGAGTAACAATTAAAACACAGACCAAGTAGAAAACTGTGTGACTTTTTTCCTCAGAATTCAGTCAGCAAAGACTAGAAATTTGCATAAATGCAGGCCCCCAAAGCAACATTTTGCCTCTGCAGCACATTCCTGAAGCCCAAAAGAAATGAATAATTGTCTCGACTCTCCATTGCATGTTGTCTATATAGCCACCGTCGTCCTTTAAACGTGCAGAAAAAATAGTGCCAGTTGTTAGCAGAGAAAATCATCTAAGACATTTGTAATTACTCTGTTGTCTCTGTTCCTACCATAACCCTCTCCATACTGGCTTAAGTTTCATGAACGTACTCCCCTTGGAATTCTGTCCTTTCGGCAAATACTTTTTTCCAAGTTTTGTTTTAGGCTTTCCTAACATATTTTCAGGTCTCTCAGGTAACATAAATTCAGGTTTCTCAAAATGGCTACAGAGGGACTAAAGTTATTCCTTCCAAGGGGGAAGTGCATTCTGTCAAAACAAATCATACATCAGGAAGTAGATAAATAAGAAAAGTTAGATAGTAAAATATTCCACTGATTGGCAAAATAATCCTCATTCAGCTCTATTAATTTATTATTTTAAAAATCAGCACCACATTTACGTATGTACAATATTACATGTAATTCTGTCTCAGGAAGATTAGGTCCATGTTTAGTTGTGAATGAATGACCACGGAGAAGGGTTTTTAAATTAAACGTATTCTATAATTATAGATAAATTTTCCATTGTATCTCACAAGAACACAGATACATACACTCATACCATGATAGCACTGCATTTATGTATATTTGAGTACATAGGGAATGGTAGCAAATTTATTTAACACAGAGGACAATAAACAAATTTCTTCATATTGATGCTTCAATTCAGAATGCGCAATACGGTTGACATCTGGCCTCAGGCTCTGACCAGAAATGTTACCATAAAGAAGTGTTGCTGGAGTCTGACTTTCCTTGATGAAATGTTAGACACTATAGCCAAGTGCAGCTTCATATATTAATAGATGCTAATGGTTGTAATTTAGACCAAGCCACTTTGATACAATTTGGGAAATTTAGTTCTGCTAAACAAATGATACAACTTTATTGAAAGACACAAAAGATGTCAGCATATATCATGTTCTTATATAGGATTACTTAATATAATTAAAATGCCTGTCATCCCAATTTAATATATAAAGTTAATGCAATTTTAATTAGAATTGCAAAAAATGTTGGAGAAAATCATTCTAAAATTCACTAGAAGAATAACAGTCTGGTAATTGCAGAGATATTCTGTAAAAGTTGGCTAATAAGAAGGTTTTATCTATTCAGATATTAAATCTTACTTAAACAGTATCTTAATTAAACTAGTATGGTAAAAGAGTATATCAGTGGAACAAAGATTAAAAATAGATTCGAATATGTATTAGAACTCAGTATATGATAAACATAACATTCTACTTTAGAGTGCAAAAGATAATCAATAAATGTTTTAGATATATATGATTATCTATTTGTTAGTACATAAAGTTAGAGACCCTCTTCACATTATATTCAAAATAAATTTCAAGTAGCTTAGCAGTCTAAATGTACATAAGACAATAAAGATTTTCAAAAAAATTTTGAAGTTATTTTTATAACCTTGATGGTACAGAAGATCTTCTGAAACATAATTTAAAAATCAGAAGCCAAAAAGAAATAAAATTTACATATTTGAATATAAGAAAGTTAAAATTTTCAAACAAAAGGCAGCAAAAAACAAGCCAAAATACAAACAATAAATTGGAAGAAAATACTTATCAAAGTTATAGTAGCCAAAAGGTTCTTAAATATGAAGAGTTCTGCAAACTAAAAAGTAAAGAACATATTAGAAAATGGTAATTTAAAAAAGCAAAGAACATGAAAAGAAATTTGGTAGTAAGGAAATTGCAAATCCCAACCTCAGTTATAAGGAAGATACATAAATTAAAATATGAAGACTTTTTCATACAACAGCAATATTAAAAGCATGTTAATACTATCTAGTCTTCTAAGAAATGTGTAGAAATAACAACTTTCGCAGAATTTTGTTGGGAATATGTATTGTTAAAGCTTTATTGAAGGGCAATCTATGAAATATTTTAATATTTAAAATAAGCATATTCTTTCGGCCGGGTGCAGTAGCTCACGCCTATAATCCCAGCACTTTAGGAGGTCGAGGCGGAAGGATCACAAGGTCAGGAGATCGAGACCATCCTGGCTAACACGGTGAAACCCTGTCTCTACTAAAAATACAAAAAATTAGCCGGGCATGGTGGTGGGCACCTGTAGTCCCAGCTACTCGGGAGGCTGAGGCAGAAGAATGGCATGAACTGGGAAGGCAGAGCTTACAGTGAGTTGAGATCATGCCACTGCACTCCAGCCTGGGTGACAGAGCAAGACTCTGTCTCAAAAAAATAAAATAAATAAAAATAAATAAATAAATAAGCGTATTCTTTCATCTTACAATTTCACTCTTACAAATTTGTTTTACTGAAATATTTGCCTATGAGTACAGAGCTGTAAGTCTAAGGATGTCCAACACAATACTGTTTCTAATAACAAAGGATTATAAATAATACAAATGCTTATTAATAGATAAATGGTTGAGCAAATTACAGTTTGTCCATATTATAAAATAATAGGTGTCAGTCGCTAAAAGATGGCAGAACTACTGAGTTAGACAGAAGCTCACTATATATTTAAAAGAAGTGAAAAGTTGTAAAGCAGCATATACAGTGTGGTCTCTTTTTTTTTTTTTTTTTTTTTTTTGCTGCACGTGCACTTAGCAAAGAACTAAGATATATAACTGTTAAATACACATATGATATACACACACATCAGAAAGAATTTGGCAATAAGTTAACACTAGCAATGTCTGGAGCTTGGGTTATTCGATTTTTTTTCCCCCCTTTTCTTTACTCTTTATCCAGAAGCAGGGGCTATAATTGTCACGGGACCCTTGGGATGTCCATTTGCCAGCCAGAAACCTCTATGACAGGCAGAGCCTTCTGCCTGAGTATTGTTCGCACCCACAGGGCTCGTTCCGTCCACTTGGCCTGGCAGGCTGCGCTTGGCTCACGCTACTGGTGTGGATCTCACACCTGCCAAGGGGGAGCCAGGCACAGAGTGGCAAAGATTGTATGAGCGAATGAGCATGGGGTCCGGCCACTGTGCACAGCCAGGCATGCTAGCTGCTGCGGCAAGGCAGACAGCTCCAGGCACCAGCACATGTGCCAGCTCCATGCAAGGCTGTGGCTGGACCAAATGTACCACACACAGCTTCAGCTACAGGCACCTGCATCTGGATAAGGGGAACACAGTGGCACTGGGAAGCTTGGAGACACCAGGAACCAAAGAGCCCCAAAAAGGGTGTCACAGCCTTGGCTTGGGGAGCCCCTAGGTCTGGGATCCCTGAAGGGCTGCAGCTCTTCTCTCCTTCTCATCACCCATAACGTGGTAAGCGGGGGAGGGGGTGTTTCAGCCCTGTTTGTGTTGCAGCTCTTTTAGTCCCACCATTTGGCAGGTCCTAAGTTCTTGTCCACATCCAGGAAGAATGAGGTACATGGATAATTTGAGGGTGACCAAGGCGGAGAGGAGACAGAACAGCTTCATCAAGAGACAGAAGAGCTGAAGTGGGTAGCTCCTTTCTGCAGGCAGGTTGTCCTGAGAAGTATCCAGCTGTCAATGAAGAGGGATCCACAGTGGGTGGCTCCTTTCCGCAGGCAGGTTGTCCTGACAAGGCAACGGCAACCGAATTGGGTAGTTCTTTCTCACAGCTCGTCTCCGAGGTCTCTGTGAGTCTGGCTGAGTCTGGCTGATTCTGGGGTTTTCATGGGCTTCAGACGGGAGGAAGTGTGTGCAGATTGGTCCATGGGCAGCCATGAGTGGGTCCGGAAAAAGCACCGTAAGTTCTCACTGTAAGCCATGGACTCTAGGCAGAACTGACAGCCTGGCCCCCATGCTTCAGGCCGTTCTTGGATTGAAGGTGAGGCTTCACCGGGAACCTGCCCCTTTCTGCCCAGGAGCCTGTCTGCTTCCTGCCACCATTGATCATGTCGTCCACAGAGCCTGCAGGCCCACATCGAGCCGCCTCAGCGCTCCCTCAGCCTCCCTCCCATGCTCATGGGCACCCAAAGTCCAGACGGGGGCTGAGGGGGCAGAGGGCTGGCCTGTCAGCCCTGCCCTAAGTGCACACACATCCAGCTGGGTCTCGACAGTGCCCAGGCTCAGCCTCAACTTTGCTCTAAAATCAGAGTGGGCACTGGGAGCAGGGAGAGGCCAGACAGTGGGGGCAGGCACTTCTGAGCCTGTGGGGGCCAGGGCTGGAGAGGGACACTTCCCAGCCCCTGAAAGCACAGGGAAACCCAGGTCACTGCTGGGTGGCTGCACAGTTGCACCCAGAAGGGGGAAGCCCCCACCCCTCCAACTCTGAAAAGGGCTGGGCTCCTGCCTGCTCATGACTCCAACTGGCTCTGTGGAGTGCGCAGTCCCAGCTGTGCCTACCCCACTGCAGCTGGCGTCTTCTCAGTGGCCGCTCCAGACAAGCTGCAGCTGCCCTCATAATGTAACATGAAAGTATCAATATTTATCCTTTTAACTTACTAAAGGGAAGCAAATACATTAGTATTTGCTAAAAGCTTTCAAAATTCTTGGGGTGGGGGTGGTATATGAAAGCACAAAGCAGTTAGTTGCAATAAGTTCTGATGTATTAGAGAAACATTTACTAGGAAAAGAAGCTTAGAATAACTGGAATTCATCGAGTTACCACTCTTTTTTTTTGAAAAGACCAAACAGTTTTGGAATAACTCCACATAGATGAAACAATGTAAACTGCCATGGCTAAAGCCAGAACCCTTGTAATGTCTGTTAAAGTGACAGGTAATTTGAAAGCTGAATGAACCAGTGCCCATTCACTGATGTAGGTAACAATACAGGACTCTCCATGTGTCCACATGTCTTCACTGATGATTAGGAGGTACAACATGGAGAAGAGTGTTCCAACCCCTAAGGTTTTATCTGGGTGCTAACAGTTGTCTATTAAAATCATTAGGGAAATTTTTAAACAAAATAAAATTGCCTAAATATATAATTGAGAAGTCTCAGTGCTAGCAAATATCAGAAAAGAGAGTAAAGCTATCAGTATTAGGCCCCTCCAATGTGTGGGAAACAGTGCAGGTGACATAGACTGTTAAATCAAGTTTAGCCTAAAGCTCCCTCCTTACCTATCTTAAATTCGGACCAAAGGTTTTTCTGTACATTATGACCTATAACAAGTGGAGCTGTAAACAGACCATAGCCTACACTTCTGCCAGTCACTGAGTTTTGGCCAATTAAATGTAGCCAACTCTCTGAACTGAAAGTCTCCTCTACTCCTTCAAGTGATTCTCCTGCCTCAGCCTCCCATGTAGCTAGGCTTATAGGCCTGTGCCCCTATGACTGGCTTGTGTGTATGCGTGTGTGTGTGTGTGTGTGTGTGTGTGTGTGTGTGTATGTGTGTATTTTTAGTAGAGATGGGGTTTCACCATGTTGGCCAGGCTGGTCTTGAACTCCTGACCTCAAATAAGGCAAAGAGCGAGCTGTAACCAATCCAGTTGTTTCTGTACCTCACTTCCGTTTTATATATGTCACTTTCCTTCTTCTGTCCGTAAATCTTCTTCCACCAATTGACTGCAATGGAGTCTACCCTAGCTGGGAAGGCTGCCCACTTCGCAAATAGTTCATTGCTCAATTAAACTCCTTTAAATTTAATTCAGCTAAAGTTTTACTTTTGTCAATATTTATCTTTTCATTTGACCCTTTTTAAAGATGCACTCACGGGTGACTCAGAGAGGTTAAAGGGTTTTGTTTTGTGGGTTTTGGTTGTTGTTTGACATAGGTTCGCTAAGTCACTAAGTGGAGTATATTGAATTTCCACTGACTATTGACTCTTTTATCCAGCTGACTCACTAATTTCTTAGAGTATTACTTTGCTTTTCTTGGAATTGCTTTTTCTATAGTGTCACCTACATATAATGCTAAATTTTCTACTGTTGTATTAAAAAGTTATACTGCTTATGCTATTATGTCTTGCATTAGTTAGAATCTTCAAAACAGTAAGAGTACAAGCCCGGATCAAATTACGTTTTCTGATTTTGTTATTCATGCTTTAAAAGTTGTACTGTTATTGTTTACTGTTGCATTCAAGTAAATAGCCCTTATCAGAGGAAGAAAGTTCCCTTTACTCTTATTTTACAATAAATTAAAAAAATCAGAAATGGCTGCCAACTTTCATCAAATGTTTTATCTTTATAATCCATATGTAATCATGAAATTTTTGGTATTATTTATACTTTAAAATGAACTTGGTGACTTTATTTTCTCTTGCATTAATCTCACCTCATAATGATACTTAATTTCCCTCTAGTGTCTTTTGATACATTTTATTGTTCCTTTTCTTATTTTCTTCAGTTTAAGACAATTTTATTTTCGATTTTTATTTCTGATAATAAAAGCATTACATCTGCAATTTCCTCTGAATGTACTTTTAGCTGTACCCATAAGTTTCTTTTTTAAAATCTTTTCAATTTTATTTTATTTTAGATTCAGGAGGTACATGTGCAGGTTTGTTACTTGAGTATATTGCATAAGTTTCTAGATGAAATGTTCTATTTTTTACTGATTTCAGAGAAATCTATGATTTCAGCTTTTGTTTCTTTTTTTATATAGGGTCTATTTTAAAAAGAAGTGTCATTTCATTTTCAATGGCTAAGCCTTTTTGTTTCTTTGGGGCTCTTCATTATTTTGTTTTGTTTTCTTCTGTGAGTTTTTCCTTTGACCTTGAAATCTAATTAACCAGATAGTAATAGTCCCTCCTTTTCTTTCAATTAGTTTGCTATTTCCTGATATGTTACTCACCTACAGTTTTGTTTAAAAATAATCTGTCATTGGTTTTAGGTATATTTATTTCTAAGCAGTGTATAGCTGAAATTTATTTTTAGACTAATTTGAGAGCCTATCTTTTCATATGATACTCATCCCACTCATATTAATTTTCACAACATATATTATGGTTTTATTTTTCTCCTACTATACTTACTTTTATATGTTTGGTTTTGGTCCTTTCTTTTTTCTGCTTCCTTGCTTTTGTTATATTCTTCTTAAATATTACCTTCATTCTTCATAATAATGTAGGAATCCCACCACATATCTCAATCAACTGTAGACCATCTTTCCTTTTTTTAAATAATCATATTTAAACCAGTGGTCTTCAAAAATCAAATAAGACCACACTCCTCTATCAACTGTTTACTATTATTTTACTCCCTTTACAATCCAATGTTTGTTTCACTAAAATAATGTAGAACTGGAGTCTCTGTGTTAACTTCCGAGAGCTACTTGAAGCAAACCTTGTAGTCATAAATATTTATTTATTTATTTTTGAGATGGAGACTTGCTTTGTCACCTGAGTGGAGTGCAGTAGCAGTATCTTGGCTCACTGCAGCTTCAGCCTCCTGGGTTCAAGCGATTCTCCTGCCTTAGCCTCCTGAGTGGCTGGGGCTACAGGTGTGTACCCTGACAACTGGCACTTTTTTTTTTTTTGTATTTTCACTAGAGGTGGGTTTCACTATGTTGGCCCGGCTGGTCTTGAACTCCTGACCTAAAGTAATCTGCCCACCCCAGCCTCCCAAAGCGCTGGGATTACAGGCATGAACCACCATGCCTGGCCACCATACATATTTCAAAAAATAAAATGCAATTTCTGTAATTTCCCTCAAGTTTATCAATGTTGAAGTAGAGCTTTTCATACCATATTTATTCATTATTGTCCCAACAATAATCCAGGTGATTGTACAGAAGAATCTTTCAATTTCATTTTAAAGTTTTCAATCCATCAGTTGTTTTCTTTCAAACATTGTTTGCCTTCCATGTTTTATGAAGTTGAATATTTACCCTTGCCTATCCAGAGAGAAGCATTATAAACAATATTTACAAATGAGTGTCCTATCCTCCAAGTTGTAAGTTCTAAAAAATGAAAATTCATTTGAAATATCCTGTTTGAGAATGAATATATGGCAAATAACAATGTAATTTTAAAGCAATCTTTAATGAGTATTTGATGGTCAGGTAATGTATTATTTTAATCAGTGCAGCAGGATCTTTCTATTTTTTCCTGTTTGTAATTTCATAAGTGAAAGGTGATCTGTTCTAAAGTTCAAATATATTTTTGCAAAGGCATGAAATTCTAATACTCATTTTGTCAGAATCATTATTATTGGTTGTCCATTTCAGTGATAAGAAATAAATTATAGCCTATCATTTCTAGTTTTAACCACCTAATTGGATAGGTTTAAAAGTGTGTTTAGAGAAAACAAAGAAGAAAAGAAAAACTGGATGAAGGCTACACAATGTGCAACTTACTAAGTGCAAGTCAGAGGAAGGAAGCCTCTGTTAATGAATTGTACCAAGGAATGACTTGGATTCAGAGAGCAATGGTAGAGATGCCTCAAAAGCCTACTCTTGTTCAAACTCCTTACAGGCTATTTCTAATGCATTAAAAGCATCTGTTACCACATGTCCTACCAAACATGCCAATAAATGAGACAAGAAAACGTCCTAAACTTTATGCATTGCATGCCAAGTGAAAAGCAAATCATACTCAATCTTGCAAAATGCAAAGCCAACAAAATGAATGAAATATTATTTATATGTACTTTGGTGTAAAAGTTTCCAACAGATAAAAAATAACTGTTTTTCGTCTGTGGTTCTGAACTGTGAATAAGATTATAAAATAAAGAGTTTGAAGCTAGTAATTTTATTACTGTAAAAAATCCAGCTTATTTAAATATTAATCTTTTCAAATGAGGAAGGCAAGCATTCCATTAACAAATGTTATTTGAAGACTGTGCTCAAACTACAGAGAATATCCCTTGGAAATTATTCCTAGTCAGAGACTTGTGCCCCAGAAATAAAGGCTAGCATGTGCTCCTTACTGCATTTCAAACAATATATCCTAGCAAAAAAAAAAAAAAAATCATACAAGCATCTGGTAAGGATAAAAAAAATAGAAATCAACTTTATAAAAATTTGAACTTAATTTCAAGAAGATTTTATATGGTTCAAGCAAGGCATTTTGAGCTTTATCTCATTGCCAACTGGCAACAGTATTGCTTGTTTTTTTGTGCTGTCCTCAAACCCAGTGGCAACTGGAAAGTCACCCTTTGAGGGATTCACAGCACAGTAGAGTAGAAAAGTCCTCCGGTGAGCTCTACTCAGATTCATAATTGTTTGACCTTGGCAATGTCATTTAATCACTCTGAGTTCCAGTTCTTAAATATCTAATATAGAAATAGAGGGGAAAATCATTTGAAATATTTTGCTTGAAGGATGAATACATGGCAAATAAGAATGCAAGTTTAAAGCAATCCTCCATGATTATCTGATGTTCAGATGATGCATTAATTCCACTGGAATATTATGATCTATTTTTTTCTTCTTTATTGTTAGATATGTGAAAGAACTTTTGTCAAAAAAAAAAAACTTTTTACAGTGGCATACAATTGGAATACTAATTTCATGAGAGATTTAGTCTTTACAGGTGTTAGTCTAATTGATGTGAAGGACTTTGGGGGTTCACTGTTCTTTCTCCAGGAAAATGGAAGAACCATGGGGTCCAGCTAGTATTGTCCTGAGATATATTAGAATTTTTTTTTTTTTTTTTTTTTTTGGAGACGGAGTCTTGCTCTGTCACCCAGGCTCCCAGGCTAGAGTGCAGTGGTGCAATTTCGGCTCACTGCAAGCTCCACCTCCCAGGTTCACACCATTCTCCTGCCTCAGCCTCCCAAGTAGCTGGGAACACAGGCGCCTGCCACCACGCCCGGCTAATTTTTTTGTATTTTCAGTAGAGATGGGGTTTCACCATGTTAGCCGGAATGGTCTCTCTCCTGACCTCGTGATCTGCCTGCCTCAGCCTCCAAAGTGCTGCGATTACAGGCTTGAGCCACAGCACCTGGCCTAGATGTTCTTGGTTGTAGGCATAGAGCTGGAAATGATTATCCAAAGCAAAATCTTCCAGAGTTTTCAGATCCTATGTCAGCATAGAGCCTAATTGCCAAATAGAAATAGGGTCAATGAGAATGATAAGCCAATGTGAAGTAACAGGAGAAATAAGAGTCAAAGGATGCCAAGGAGAAAGAAGTCGAGGCTGGACAGAATTCCTTTTTTCTCTAGCATAAGAACTGAGAGTAGTTTTTCAGGAAAACTTCAGAGTCTAGGCTTGAGCAAGTAGGGAAACAATGAATAAAAAGACATTAATATCTTTTCTGAGCCTCCTTACGTTCTGTACCCTGTGCTTCCCCTTTGCCGAGACTCTAGTTTCTGGGCGATCCTGTGGTAACCTTTTGCCCTTACAGTGCATGGAGGAGTAATGTACTCCCACTTCCCAGCTATATCAGAAATACCATTTCTGCTATCCTTGATAATTCTTTTTCTGATTATCCATTCATTTTCCTGAGTTTCCTGCTATTATCATTGAGATTCTACGTCTATTGAAGCATCTGTATTTGAATTAAGGTAAAATTCTGGGCCATATGCCAAAATCTCAACCTCAATGCACCAGTCACTAGATAAATAATAACAGAAGGCACTCTTTTGATATGATATTTTCTTTTTTTGTCCCTCACAAAATACAGAGGTCAGTTTGTAATATTGGAATTTCTATTTCTTCCTATAATCTTGTCCCTGTGGCTTTGTCTGGTGTTTCAGCCAATGGCCAGCAGTCAGACAATCTTTTGACCTAATCTGTCTAGAATACTTGGCCAGCCTGAGTGATGTTATTTCTATCAGGTTGAACTCTTACAAATGTGTTCAGATTGAAACAGCAGATAGAAGATGGAAATGGGAAACTTACCACTCACCCCTTGAAATAGCACTATTTCTTTTAAAATGGCACTTGTGTTTCACACTGCTATAAAGAATACCTGAGACTATGTAATTTAGAAACAAAGGAGGTTTAATTGATTCACAGTTCCACATGGCTGGAGAGGCTTCAGGAAACTTACAATCATGGCAGAAGGTGAAGGGAAAGCAAAGCACATCTTACATGGCGGCAGGTGAGAGGTGAGAGAGAAGGAAAAACTCCCACTTTTAAAACCATCAGATCTCATGACAACTCCCTCGCTATCATGAAACCACCCCCACCCATGATCCAGTCACCTTCCACCAAGTCCCTCTTTTGACATGTGGGTATTACAGTTCACAGTGAGATTTTGATGGGGATACAGAGCCAAACCATATCAGGTACAAACCAACCAGCCCACCCAAATACTAGCTTTAGCAATTTACATAGATTATCTCTAGAAAATTAGTGAAGACCTGCAAACCCCAAAATGATCATCATCATAAAAACTTTGGCTGGGCCTGATGAGGCTATTGCCTTTGTTAACTTTGATTAAGCTAAAAAGAAACATGCTTATCTTGAGTTATGATAACCCCCACCCACCCATCATGCATATTTGGCTTCTGAATATGTTTACTTCTAAGTATGTGTAGAGTTAACTATCTTAAAGCAGGCTTCTCACTTCAGCTTTTTCTTGCTTTTTTTGTGAATAAAAAAGGTTTCAAAATAAAAAGTTAGGTGCATAGAGCATGGGTTTAAATACCATTTCTGTCATTTTCTATTTGTACACCTGAAGCAAATTACTTACTTTTAGCTTCCCTATGCATAAAATGGAAGAAAAGCATAGTGCCTACCTCAAAATGTTATCCCTCTGCCTGGAATTTTCTTTTCCCTGATATCCACAAGGATAATCTCTTACCTTCTTCAGGTTTTTGTTGAAATGTTACCTTATGAGAGGCTTTTGATTGATTATACCACTTAAAATTACTTTTCCAAGCACTTCAGAACTCTCCCTCTTTATTTTTCTCTTTAGCAGTCACACTATATATTTCCTTTATTTGTTTTTTGTTTTTCTTTCTCCCCATCTCCCACCCCCACTAGAATGTAGGTGGGATTTCATCTGTCTGTTCACTGCCACATCTTCAACACTGGATTATGCCTAACACATGGTCTCAATAAAGAGAAGTACTTAACATACTATGTAGCACAGTGAATCAAATAGAAACTATTGATAATTTTAAAATTATTTCATCAAGTGAGACTACATGTAGAAATAAAATGTTTCTATAGAATCCAATTATATAGCATAAACAGAGAAAAACAAATGCCTATAATAACCAGTAACAACTTTAAAAACAAACTTGTACAGTTTTCATTACATAAAACTAGCTCTACAAATATTACCATGCATTTATTATTCATTCATTCATTTATTCAAAGAGTATGTTGTGCCTACTCTGTGTACAGCACAATATCTTTCTTTCTTAAAAATTTGTTGAAGTAGCATTCTTTGATCTTTACATGGCTTATATAAAACAGCAGTTCTATTTTGGCTTCATTTTCTGTTCTGACTATCTACAACAGAGATCAGCAATGTATTAAAAGGATGTATCAAGGCACTTCATTTTCTGGGGAGGAGGGAGTGCTGATCAGTTACAAGTACTGACATAGCTTGAGAGAAAGACTGCAATAATGTAAACTCCACAAGGATTTTTCTCTGTTTGTTCTCAGAAGTATCCCCAGGACTTAGATTAGTCTCTGGAATGTGATAAACACTCAATAATTTCTTAATATATTAATGGCTGAAGGCACAGTGGTGCATGCCTGCCAGCTCCTCTGAAGGCTGTTAGCATCACTTTACAGCTAGGAGAAAAGATCTGTGGTACAATCCATCAACTCACCTGAGCAATAGTTTTAGTATGCATCCACACGTTTTCAACTCCTGGTCTTTGCTACCCTGAGTTCACTAGATAAGCAATTATACATCCCAAAACATCATATTGTCAGTCTCCAGAATCTTGATGTGGTGGAAAATGTATATAGGCTTTGTAGTTAGGCAGACCTGGATTTGAATCCTGGCTCCATCACTTATTTGGCTACCAGCAAAACTTCAAATTTCTCTGAGACTAAGTTTCTTCCTTTATAAGTTGAGGATTATAATGCCTAACTCAAAGAGTTGTAGGTATTAAATAATGGTATGAAAACTGACTTAAATTTAATGGAGCAGACATTGTTGAATGCTATAGCAGTATTTCAGAAAAGATATATAAATATGAGCATATCCTCAGGAGAGTATAATGACAGCACGGAATTGTTAGTATTAGACATTATTATTACAAATATTATCTGAACACTGCATCTAGAAAAAATTAACCTGAGTGTTATCTTAAAATGTAAACCCTCTCTACAGTTAAAATTAAAATCTGGTGGGTTTTTTTGCACTTACTTGAAGTTCATCTATTCCTTACAAAAGCAGAAAAGCAGTTTAGAAAAGTAACTTTAATTCAGTTCAAAGAATATGAGAATCTTAAAATTAACCTAAATGTAGGGGTGGGAAGAGACAGTTTCTAAAATAAGACATGTTTACCTCATTTTTTATTACAGATTGTACATCTCTGTATGAATACATAATAGATCTTAAAATATCAAACAGTAATATGGGTCATGTCTGAGTATGTGGCATATTGGAAATAAACTGGTTAATGAGTCAACCCAGGTTCTCAGACAGCAAACATACATGAAACAAAACCTCTGAGCTCTGATTTAAACCCCTCCAAATAGGAATCTGGGTCCCCTTACTTGCCAGTGAAAGATAAAACCAATGCATGTAAATATTTTGTGTAGAGCCTGCATATGAATGACAAAGAAGTCAACTCAAGGACATGAATGTTCATGGGGTATGATGATTCTAGACCTCATGATTCAGTTCACATTTGAAACAGGCTGAGAAACCACACTAGTTGTCAGCTATATCTTAGAGGAGAATAAAGATCTCTCTTTCTCACAAAAATCAGAAGTGATATATATTGATCATTCAGAAAGCTACAGATATAATGACTCTTGTCTTTTTTTGAAGTTCCTTGAGATAATTTTTGTGAAGTCACTTAATCCCAATTTTTTTCATAGAAGGAATACAACATTTTGGCAGAAAAAAATATTTTACTTAAATAGCATAATAGTAATTGCTGACAATTCATCTCTGAACTGAGTACCTGCATTCACACAGATCATTTCTTTCAAGCCTCACAACAACCTTGTGAGAAATACTCCGTTTAAAGATGGGGCAACTGAGGTTACTGAGATATTTACATAGAAGTGACAATTAGGATTCACTCCCACATGTCTTTCTCCATATCGTGCTTCCACTTATGGATCATTCTAGCATTATATCCCCCCTCCAACTAAAAAAATTCAAAAAATTATTGCTTGAGGACAGTGTTACTTTCAAGTGTTGCTTTAATCAACTTAAAATAGTTTTCTAATACATCAAGAGGGATGTCTTCATGAAGTAAAAATTTAAAGAAAACAACTATGTGAAGAATTTCTATAAAGTGGCCACTGATGTCCAATATCTTCCAGGTTGAATGAAGGCTATAGCATCTGCCTGGACAATGTACAATTAAATTAGACACCACATGTGGTTAGAAAACAAAATTATGGTCCAGTGTGTTCTGTAAGTTCAAACATCAGAGCTTTCCAATAATACAATTTTTAAAATACCTTTTTTTCTCAGTGTACCTGGAACTCCTGGAGATTACATGAAATTTGACAGTATTTGTTACTTCCATAAAATTACTGTAAAAAATAAGAATAGGTATATATTTACATAACTTTTTCCCCTTTTGTCTGCTTTGTCATTCTTTTAAAATCACTTCTAAAGAGATTTTAAATTACATAGTCATTTTAGATTCTAGTAAGTAGTCAGACGTTGTTTATCCTAAATTTTTGGAATTGCTGCTTTGCCTCCAGTCAGCTTTTGGTTTATTCACACAAAGGACCTTAGTAAGAGGAATTTTTCTTCCTAGTAATTGGTCCTACTCCCCCTCCAACTTTAGAGACATTCAGTAACCACTGCCAAAGGCCCAAATTCATTTCTAAACAAGTTCTACCCAAATGTCATAATTCCCCAAAGTTTGCTGTCTCTCAAAATTCACCCATGATATCTTATATCCAGTTTAGGCAGTTGATCAGTACAGGCCTGCCTGTACTGATTTGGATTTCAGCATTTTCAGGCCAAATGCTGAAAGTTATATCCAAATGTGAGGCAATATAGCATAGTTATTATGAACAAGGTCTCAGGCTTTCATTTCTTTTCCCACCATTCCCTAGTTGTATAAGCTTAAGTAGGTTACTTGGCATTTCTGAGCCATGGTTTCCTCCTCTGTACAAGGAGGATATTAATAACACCTATCTCATAGTTATTATATATATTAAATAAGTCATGTACATAATAAAGTCCTAAGCATGGTTTCTGCAAAACAGTACTATATTAGTGTTAACCATGATGGTGGGGACAATGTTTGAATTAGCACAAGAAACAAGTTACATAAGAGAAAGTTCAAAAATGGAAAAAAAAAGTACAAATTTGTGGGCCTCCTCATCACCTTACTCTCTCATTTTATCGATACACTATAAGCTCCTTGGTATATATCACTTCTTATTTGACTTTGTATCTTCAATATCTAGCACAATGTCTGCAACTTGGTAAGACTCATATTAAATTTTGGTTGAATGAATGAATTTCCATAGATATTCTCTAATTCACATTGGCAGTCCTTAGTAATTCACAACATAAGAACTATACCTTTGTGAATTCTCTCCTTTGGAAGATGGAGAGAACACCACCTGGGGGAGAGACTAACAAAGGGGAGAAGCAGTTGAATCCGGATTCCATAGCAAAATCGTGCTATAGATCCCAAATTCAAATATGCTCTGTAACTTATTCAATGTGCACTTTCCGAGACAGTTCCACAAAAGATCATAAATTATAACCCTATTGTAGATTAATTCTCAAACCCTGGGTTGCATTTTCCCCTTTAAACCTACCAAGGATGAAAAGAATTGCTGAATTCTTCTGGAGAAGTCAATGTTAATATAATTTTTAATCACTTCTTATAGCATGCTCAATTCAAAACACAATGAAGTAATCCAAACAAATGCACATGACTCAAAAGCAACACAAATACTTCTTTAGTTACCCACTGTACCATGTAATACTATGTTATGCTTACCACAAAACTGAAATATAAGTCACATCTATGTAAAGACAAAACTAGAATATCTACTTGTGGCACGATGATAATTCTGCAACAAAATGAATGATCTTGCCAAAATATCATTTCAGCCAGTGACCAGAGAGTGAGGTTTTCTGTGGAGGAAAATTTTATAATATGAGTAGCAACTAACAGATACTTCCAGCTATAAGGTTTATTCAACACATCCCACAATTACTGCTCTGCTTTGTGAACTTTTATAACCACACTCTGTTATAGACACCATCAATCTTTTAACTAATAAATGTTTAGAAGCAAACAGCAAACATATGGCCTTTCTCTCTCAGAAAGTATAGAAGTACTACTGCCAGAAGTCATATTTACCTATGTTGATTTGTTTAATCCTCATTTTTCATTCTTGATTGGATCATTCCTTTTAGCATACAAATTCACCAAGAGGAATGTATAAAGTTCTAAATACAGCAACTAAAACCTAGTTAGTACCATAAAGTAGGTACTAGTATTATTCCTATTTTATAAATGAGGAAACTAAGAGAAAAAGGATTTTTAAAAAAATTACACAACTTTTTCCAGTTAGTAATAGGTGGAGCTGGTTTGTGTTCTTAACTATTACATTATATTGCCTCTCAACTTCATGACATATAGTTTGGGGTCTTTAGGGAATAGGCAGAGGGAACAGGGGTCCAATTATCCAAGAAATTCTTGATCCCCTAATTTCATTTTTCTTTCACCAGTATTTCTTAATTGCCTCTAATTAATATTACCTTGCCAAAACTAAATATATCTTTATGAAGAACTTGGAGGATCTAAATAGCCTTCATGGGTATAATAGCAGTGCAGTAGCAGTGATACTATAAGATATAAAAAGAGACAGACTCCTTTGGGATATGGCAACTGATTAGATTTTATTGACACTGGTGAGAAGATACTTATGAAAATAAGTGCCTCTTTATTGCTGGATTTTATATTCCAAGTTTCTGCTTCATCAGCCTATCTGATTCACTGTCACTAAAGCAATATATCAAGCATGGGACTTTGACTCTTAACCTTATTTTACTCATTTAAAAATACAAAGGAAAATGCATGTCAATTTCATAGAGTTGTTGTGAGGATTAAACACGGCATCAGAGAGATTTGAGCAGGGGAGTGGCATAAAAAAGTCTTTGTATTTTAAAAGCTCACGATGGGCTTCCACATAGAAAATGTTTTAGAGAGGGATAATATAGGAAATGAAGTCAGATTTGGAAATACATGGTTTCAATAAAAGATGCTGCTGATTTTGCAGTACAGTAGTGGTGATTAAGCTGGGGGAAAATGAATGGATATTCAGCTGTACATTTGGATGTAAAACCAATGACATTTAGAGATAAACTGAGTACAAGGAGTTAGGGATAGGGAAGAGAAAGGAAGAACTCTCTGTTTTTGACATAAGCATCTGAGTAAATGGAGGTACCATTCACTAACATGGACAAAACTTAAAGATGAGCAGCTCTCTATGAGCAGAAGCAAAGCAGGGGCACACAGAGTGGTATAATGAACACTGGAGAGTCAGAAGTGAGGCAGATGGGAGGGGAGAAATGAAAAATTACCTATTGGGTACGACATACACTATTCCAGTGACGGGTATACTAAAAGCCCACACTTTACCACTCTACAATTCATCCGTGTAACCAAAATCACTTTTACCCCTAAATCTATTGAAATTGGAAAAAAAAATAAGTTGGGTTAAAAAAGGAATGAAATTGGAGACACATTAGCTTTGAGACAACCAAGAGGTGATGTCAAGTAAGACAATACATGAATGGGTTTGAAGAGCAAAAGAGATCTATATGTCAGCTAGATGTATACGTTTGAGAATTATTGGCATATTCATAGCACTGAAAACTATAAAAATAAATAAGGTATCCAAAGTCACAGCTTGAAATGAGAAAACAGGATGAAGCCCTGGGAACTTCAAACTTAGTTGTTGTTTCAAAAGTTGCTAATATTTATTCAGAATTTACTTGGTACTAGGCACTACACTAAGTGTTTTTACATAGATTATCTTAATTCTTGCAACATCCAATTTTCCGTTTTAGTGAAAACTAGGTTAAAAATGGGTTAATTAATCTGCTTAAGATCACATGGCTAGTAAATGGAAGAAAAGGACTTTGCTCTCTGACAAACGACCTAGTCTAATAGAGTGGGAGTTGACAAAGGATTAAATAAGGCATGTGAACCTCTAAGAAGAATGCTTGACACAAAAAGGTACTTACAAGTAGTAGCTATTGTTATATTTTTAATAAATAAGTTGGGGAGTAAATAAAGTTAGTGGATTGCCCACACTCTCATAAGAAATCTGTCATGTACGATATATTTAAATACCTTTCTGTATATAAAGGTTTTACCACTCCAATTAGATTGCCAAACAATTTAAAGATAAGCTCAAAGTCAATTAAAATTCATATGTTTCAAATAAAAATGTGGTAAGGTATTTATGGAAGATATTTTAGAAAATAAAGGAGGAAAATAACCAATCAGAGTCTCACTGCAAAATTATATTTTTGTATCTACTGTTGATAGTTAGTACATTTTTTTCTGGTTTTCATACTTTGAACTTTTCTGTAGAATAATTTGAACCATTTCAGGCATATAATTTTGTATTTTATTTTTAAAACCTGACATTACATCATCAGCCTTTGCTATCTTATTATAGTCTTTGCAACAACATAATGACTGCCATCCCTATACTAATAGATTTTCTAGTTCATTTAATAATTCCTGTCTTATTGAACATTTAGGTTATCACAATTATAGGGCCTTACACAAAATTCTGTTATAAATAACTTTATTCCCCAGCCCTTTGTACTTAAAATTATTTACTGAAGAGAGAGTTCCCAAGCTGAAATTACTAGGTCAAAGATTTCTAATTTGTACCAGAATCTTAACGTACCAAATTTTATACTGAGCTTATTTTTATTCTCCATAGTACCTAACACAATGCTGCACACAGAGTAGGTATTTTATAAGTACATATTGTTTAAATAAATAATAAAATAGATGAGAAAGCTTCACCAAACCATTATTATCACATAGACTTAACCTATCATTACATTAAATTAAATTAACAAGGAAGCCAGCATCATTATAAATACAGAACAACAGAAGATCAACAAAAATATACTTTAAAAGTAAAAGGCACTGTATGCATGCAAAATGCATTATTTAAATACATGGATCTCTAATTTCCAATTTAGAGAACTTTAGCATAAAAAACAAATTTACAGACTTCCTTAGAAATCCTTGCCAACAATAAAAACAGAAGAAATGACAGAAAGAATTGAGTTGCTTTTAATGAAATACTTTAAAATCACTTTTAAAATCTAACTTTCTATTAGCTCTATTTTTAATAGAAAATTACATATAAAGTAGTGATTCAATACAGAATGAAAATGAATATTCAACTTACCCAAATATGTGCTCAATCTTTTCTCTCCCTAATCCCCATAACCCCATTGCCCTGCCACCAGTTCCACACTGTCATAAACCAATTTTACATATACTCATTGGTATGTAAGGTTGTAACCTCAAATTCAAAGTTCAATAAGACGTTTATATATACAGAATAACTTTAATAAACACTGGCCATATTCCAGGCATTCTACTAGGAACTACCCTAAACTATTTACAAGTTTCTGAATGTCCCCTGATCTTTCTCTTCTGGACCTCCATGCATATGCTGTTACTTTGCCCCATTCATCTTGTTTCACTTAGTAACTTCTTTATTTTATTTCAAGTTTCCATTAGCTGTAACCTCTACTACAGAGTTTCCTTTTGTACTCCAAGAATGTGTTGGATGCTGCTCCTGTTGTGCTACTATAAGCCTGTGCTTATTTCTTATCATATTATATCATAATTGCCTATTAACTTTTTGTCTCCTCCACTATACCATCACTGCCTAGAGGATAAATGATTTACCTTTCCTATAAATTAAGAGGATTCAAGTTATCCTTATTACGTACACTCTTTTGAGTGTGTTGTGTGTTTATAAATGTTAACTGTCTTGAGACTAGATGGTATATATGGCCCAATTTCATAAATATAATTGGCTCTCTAGTTTTCCATGCATTATATTCATTCCTCTGATAAACTGAAAACTTTCAGAGGCCAGGGTTTTTTGCCTTAACCTTCTCACACAACATCCAGAGTGCTATTACAAAATAGTCATTAGTTAACTGTTGATGAGTAGTTACTTTGGATACAATCATGATCTAATATAACTACCACTAGAGCCCAGGTCAGGGGCAATTTTAAATCACTGCTTAAACTTTCCTTTAAGAACCAGGGATTTGACAACAAGGTAATCTGTGTAACTCATCAGAAAAGCAATTTCTTAACGTTTTCCAGGGAGCAACAAACACTCATATTCCAAATTCTCATTTCTCAGAATCTCTTCAAAAATAATTTAAAAGTCAGAGACTACTATTTTCATGAAAATGTTTATAGGAGTTTCATTTTCTCTTTAAAAATAGATGAAGCTTAAGTAAATGGGAAATAAGTTATCTCCACCTGAAAAATTTTTCCTCCTATGGCAGGATACTGATATAACTTCTGGCCTTTCTCTGCCCGTTAATTCATTCTGCTTTTGGTGAGAGCTGGAATTAGGAAAGTAGGATGAATTATTTGACTGTCATTTTTGGCAAAATGTAAACCAGGCATGTGTCGCCCACCTGCACCCTTCTTCCTCTTGGGAACAAGTAAGCCAAATGGAGCAGCTGGTCTCCAGTGCTCTCCAAGGGTCTGATCTTCCTCACTGTTGAGAGCAGGCCTAGTTCATTACTGGTTGCAGTTGAGAAAAGGGGAGGGTGGAGAGGTAGTCTGCCTATGTCCAAGGTTTAGTTAGCAGACCCATTTGGCTTTCATAATAAGCTACATGTTCCAACCTAGGCTTAATCAGTAATATAGGTAATATTTTGGCTCCATCTGCCACTCATTTGTTTTATTCTCAAATTATTCAAAGCCTAGGCAGAGAAGAGAAATGCCATTTATTGGCTTCCCTAAGAAACCAACAGATGGGAATATGCAAAAGTGAAAATAGCTTTGCTGTTGTGGTAGTTAAACTATAAGTGATTCTTCCTTTCTGTTTTCCTAAATTTTCATTACTGTAATACAATATCTTCATTAAAAGAGAGAGGTTGTAGAAGGGCTAAACAACAACAAAAGACAAAATAAACAAAAAAATATGTCCTTACTAATATCAGGTTAATCTTTTATTATTGCACCTGCTTAAAAATAATTAAACTGGATTTCAAAAGTAAAACAAAATATTTTAAAAGATGAAGTTTTCAACGTAAAATAAATGTAAAAAACATATGCCTACTTGTAAAGTTCAAGTGCATGAGCTTAGGTGCTGTAATTTGAATAGTCTTGAGTTTTACAGAAGGGAAGAGGAAATATGATGACTCTTTTCAACTATTCCAGAAGGCAAGGCATTTTGGAAGAGAAGAATCACTTCTCTAGAGATGTCTGTTATTCTCTACAGGACTTTAAACATCATTATCACTAGTTGGCAGAGGAAGGATCCAATATGTCACTGAAAAATACGTCTCTAAACGAATCAAATGATGCCAGTGAAAAGCTTCATCTAAAACTAGGTCTACAATTTTGCTTGAGTCTCAGGTATAGTAGGAAGCACCAAACTGCAACCTCAAAACTCTGACAGCAACCCTGCTTCCTCCATCTTATTAGCTCCCATAAATCCCGTTTCTATTTCTTGGAAGCTTGATTGCTTCAGTTCAAAGCATCCCGAACAGAATTTGCAAAAGCGCAACCTAATTCCCTCTATGATAAAGAAAATAATTTAGTTTCTGTCTGAGAGCTGTGTTATCTACCACAGGGCAGCAACTTTGGATGGAGATCCCTCAGCAGTATATCAACAGCTACCACACAGCACTCCTTACTTACTAAATCTCAGCAATCTTAGTTTGTATTCTGATACAGGAAGAAATACAGTTAGATAAATTTGAGCATAGAAATGGAATTATGAGGATAGGCTAGAAACTTTTCAGATGAGGCAAATAATTAAATTACCTTGACCAGTAAAGCAAAACCAATTCATTATGAAAATATATCGTACCCTGATTACTGAATTTTACATTTTTATCTTTCTGCTTCATTTATCCAGTAGACTATTCCTAATGTAATCCATCAGGAGGGCACTTTGACTCCAAACATCTGTTTCATAATCTGTAAAATGGGGATAATATTTCAGAGTGAAGCTTAAACTAGGCAATTATTTTAGCAAAGCCTGTTACCTTCAACACTAATTTCACAGAAGGCCAAAAATGACCCTTATTTTTCACAATTGATAGGTGTCTGTCTTTGTGCTCATTGGATTAACATAAATTACTTCTTTAAATTTCATGCAGCCTAACTGTTGCCAACTTGCATTTCAAACCCCTTTGAATCCTAACTCTTTCTTCTGCTCCATCCTATATATGTAATACCCAAACTTGCACGTCATCTCCTTTTCTTGAAGAGTCACAATGTCTTAGCATATTAGATGCACTGAGATGCTCTGCAGTAAAGAGATATGTTATTTTTATTTGTTTGTTGACAATTTCTAAAAAGCTTTATTTTAATATTTCCTTGGCCACTTTTCCATAGAACATAGTGGGAAATAGATGCTAAAATACAGAGATAGTTATCTCTTAGTGGCACAAATGTAGGTGAGTTCTATTTTCTTCTTTCTTCTTCTACACAATTTCCCTCCAAATCTGAAATTTCCTTATTTTATAATCAGAAAATTATTCTTCTTATAAACAGCCTAGTGACACTAAGACTATATTTACCAAGTGCTTGCTGTTCCTAGATCTTTGTTCCTAGATTGTTGTCCCTCGATTTTAAAGCATACCTTAATTTCCCCATTGAGTACCTCGGGCATTTCATTAGTAGAGTGGGCATATCATTACCATAATACTTCTCATGGCAAACATTTTGAAATCTAAATACAATAAAATGCTAACAAATAAGACCAGAACATTTCAATTTTAAGACTCCTTTAAAAATTGAAATCCAAGAGTTCATAGGTAAAGTCATTGTACTAAACAATGATCAATTTGACCTTTTCAGGTTGAGGCATTCTAATTCAGACTTCATAGCTTTTGGAATGAGAAGGTTTAGCCTCAATGAACATGTGGGCCATTTCTTAACTGTGTTATCTAGAATATAATGTATTACATAATCTCCCTAAGTATCTGTTTTCTCATCTGCAAGATGGGAACAAAGTCACTCATAACTCTGGGCTATTAAAATAACTGGGACAAATCTCTGTCAAAGTACTTGGTAAATGAAAATATAAAATTGTACAGAAATTATTTTAAAATAAATAAGAAGTATCATTTTTAAAATTCAAGTAGAAAAAAACTAAATAAAAAATGAATGTCTCATGGTAGTGCTCACATTTCTTAAGTACACATCCTAAATACAGTTTTGCAAAAAATCACCAGTAAATGTCAAATAGACATTTCTTCTCTAACTAAAAGACATGCTGATTGTTAGTAGGTAAAAATACAATTTTCACTAAGTGAGAGTTTTACCTGTTATCTCCATGAGAATTCTACTCCTGTTGCCTGAGAGATCCCTTTTCTAGCTTTCATTCATAGTAAGTAAAATGTGCAAAAGTTGCCTTCCTAATAGTCTACTAATTTATTTTACTAAAGATAATTTTCTCAGCTTTGATAGTATCTTGTTTTTATAGAGCAATACCTTTTTCTGACCTTTAATACATGACACAAAGCAATTATTTCATGATTTTTAAATATAAAAGCACCTACTGTCAAACTGTCAGACTAAAAATGACTAGATTTCAAGATTCATGAATGTTAACAAGAAAACTAACCATCTTTCTCCTGTTAATTGTCCTTCTATGCAATATTAGTTTTTGTTATAACATGTCAAACCACAGGCTTAAATCTCTTAGAAATGGATATATTCCACATGCAACACAAGAAGTACTCAGGAAGTCTATCAAATTAAAGACAGGATGGGGAATAAAAGATCACTTACTATCATGGCACTCTACAGCCATGATTAAGATAAGGTTGACCAGAGAGAGACTTTAACAGGACCCCTTGGGAATCTGCAATCACACATTGTCTTTTCCACCTGTGGAGTCCAGAGAAATGTGAGAAATAACCTTTAGACTTCTTTATATTGATTATGTATCCATTTTAAAACCATTGGACACTATCAATTGGACACTATCAATTTTTAAAACATTATCCTATTATTTAGTTAAGCGATTCAATATCTGTGGCTTCAGTTTTGTCATCTGTAAAAATAGAGTCGGGACAATGTAAATTAGGGTCCATCAAAACAGTGGGATTTTGTGAAGTCATTAAAAATAATAAATGTGACTACTCCAACAGAATAGAAAACAGATTTTTATGGGAGAAAATCAAGATTAAAAAATTACTTGCATATTTAAATTAAAACTATGCATAAATGCATTAACATGAACAACAATCTGAGAACATGGAGAAATGAATAATGTGTTCTTAAGCTCTTTGTTATTTTTATATTGCCTAAAGTTCTTCTCTTTAGCCAGCAAAGTTAAATAAAGGGGTTAAGCTACTTGGATTAGCATTAAAATTCAATAACCCTATACCTCCATGATATGAATACATATGGTTGCTTTGTTCTTCAAGTACTTTGTATACATTCATCATTCTCTATGAGTATATTGTGAGATTCCTAAAGAAGAAAACCATGAGTTTTACCCTCTTTCAATCTGCTGCACATAAAAACTCAGCACATATGTAAAAGTTAATAGACTTAGGGATTCAGGACTTGCAAAATCCATCCTATAGTGAGTTAAATTATTTCCAGTCTTGTGGTACCAATTATATCATATATCAGAACCCAGCTCATAAGCCTCCTTGGCAAAAGGAATTAGTAGATTTTAGGAGTATTTTAAAAATGTGTATCTTCCTAAATAGACTATATTTCTGTGAGGGTAAAGATCTATCTGCTGTGTTGGTCATCCTATCTCTAGCACCTAGCACTATGTCTGCAATATGGAAGACTGGCCACAAGTATTTGCTATATCATTAGATAAAAATTTCTCAATCTGAACATTATTGACATTTTATTTTTTGTTGGAGGGGCTGTACATTGTAGGATGTTTAGCAGAATCTCTGGCCTCTACACACTACATGCCAGTAATTATCTGCACTTGGTTCTCAATAAACATGTGATAATAGCTGAAATTGCTCAAAATTATTTTTAGTTGTAGTACATAATTGGTAGCAGAAATGCTGCTGACACTTTCTCACAGCACAGAATGTTAGGAAATATAAACAGGGAAGTAAGTGAATATTCTTTACAAGAACTATTACCATCAGTAATGTAAGAATCTACCAAACACCCAGAGTTTAAAGAGTTCTATGGAAGCTTTCCAGCATATAAAGACATGTAAGGTTTATAACCAAAACTCAGGGGGTAAAATGATGGGGAAAATATAATTAGAAGAAAGCTAGTTACATCAAAACAAAAAGTCATTAATTCGCTAATATCTAATATATTGCCAGATTTCTCATTCCCTTTCCAATAATTTACCTAATTTGAACCTGCACATCTATGATGGGAATCTCTAGCTATCAGAAATTGTTAGGAGACCCTCTTCACCTTAGCTAGATGTCCAGTCTTTCCAATTATCAGTACCCACAATGCTTACATTCTGAAGGAAATCCAACCTTTCCAGGAAGAGAGAACTGACCCACTGTGTCATCACACACACACACACACACACACAAACACACACAAACACATACATCTTCTGAACTGAGGGTAAAAAGGTTCATGAAGTCTTTAGTGGGAACAAAGAAGGAATTAAAAATGTACACTAAAAAATTCCTAATAGGCTGCTGTCCTATGTCTTTCCTTGCCCTCTTACTCTAATTACCTGGGCTAGACCACATAGAAGAAAATATAAAAAAAAAATCCTTTCTAAAAGCAGAAAACAGTACTTGGCCTAAAGAACAAGACTTTGTCTTTCCTTTCTTTAGGCCTTACCTAGGCTTTCCAAAGAAAGCATCACCAAGATCCCAAGAATATATCACCTCCAGCTTGAAGTTTCACTACCGTAAATGCAGGAAGAAAGGAACAAGCAGGAAGACAAAGGCATTTCCAATGCCTTCTCATTCCACTCCTCTCATCATAGGTTTTAAAACTTCCCTCAAGAAAGTGGCCGGAGTTTTGTTCAATGTTGGACGAGTACATGTCAGAGATGTCTTTTCTGAGCCCTCCTCTCAGAGAAGGCTGGTTTAAGACAAGAAAAAATCAAAGATATTTAATGAACAGAATATTTATATAAAACAATGTGATTTGTTATGCCCTTAATATGTTTTATGTCAAACTTGATTATCACTCAATTTCTATGTGGATTTCAAAGTCAGATTCTTTCAATCATGTCTCAATGTATAAAACCTACTCATGCTTTTTTTATTTACCTCAACAAATTTATGGTTTGCTGGGCACTCAGCCCCTGTTTGCTCAGCATTAGCATTATTGTAAGGCTTAATAGATTTCCCTTTTTCTGTCTAGCTGGGTCTGAGTACCCAGTTAAAGCCTCAAGCCACTAGTAGCATCATTAATGCCACAATGATTAAGTGAGACAGCCAAGTGCCAGTGCACCATGAAGAACAACAGATTTCAAAGTCATCAAGTCTGAAGCACTGTCATGCTTCTTAAACAGGGTAAAATGCATTAAGTTCCTATTATTTTCACATTCTTCAGGTAAATGAAGAGGGCTGTTTCTAGCCTGTCAATAGTGTCTCAAAACTTTAACTAGATGTTAGGACACAATGATGTATAATCATCACATTCTTACCAGTTTCAGTCCAGCAGTATTGACTTAACTCTACTGGAAGAAATATATATTTGCAGTAAAATCAGGCATATTTATTCTAACTCTGTAAGAAGACAGACCATTGGCATTCCCCCAAAATTTGCTTGATTACTTATCAAATTATTCAAATTTGTAGAGATATATACTATATACATTCCCAAGAAATGAAATATAAATTAAAAATGTAAGTTCATTCATTAATTTATCAATTCACTCATTCTACAAATTGTATTCAGGTTTAACTATGTGCCAAGCACTATGCTAAGGGCTGGGAATATATTAATAAACAAAACAGACACAGTTTCTGCTCTAGTGCTAGCAGAGAAAACAGATATTGAAAAAAAATTACATATGTGATGAATACTAGAAGGAGACATGGAAAATGTCTGAATACATTTATAGTGCGGTGTTGTGAAAAACTATGACTAAGAAATTAGACCTTAATCCCAAAATTTAGCAGCTGTATAACCTTGGCTAGTCACTCAAAGTCTCATTTTTTCTAGTCTTTAAAATAGAGTTAATTATCTAATTATCTCTTCCTCAGAAGGTGTGGTAAGAGTAAAGTATAAATTAAATTGCATGCAAAAGCACCCAGGACAGACTTGGCACAAAACATGCACCTAGTAAGGGATAATAGACCCTCAAGCCATCTGATAACTCATGCCTTTTGAGTGTCATTTGAAAATTTAGTAGCTTTTGTGCTGTATGTCTTATCAATCAAAGTGATTAGTAGGTAATGTATTTAAAATTCTAAATAATGCTAAAATAGCTAAAAAGACACTTCTCAGCAAGATACATTTTTAAAAGAATGGCTAGAAGATTTCTCTTTTGGATCAAAAAGAAAAGACTGAGCATATTTGCTCCAAGAATGAAAATCGATATGCCAGAAAAGTGAAGAGAATGTTCTCTAATGTTGAAAATGTCATTATAAAGGGCAAGGAGGTATAATGAAGATTCCTAGGTGACAAAAATCAGATGAGCATGGGAAAGTTTGGATAAATGAACAAACACCATCACTGGGAGTTCATAGTCTATTTCTAAATAAGAAAATTCCATTCTGTAATATCAAACTGAATTCTTACTACTCACAAGGTGGTTGTCTTTGAAATCAAAGTAGTCCCTTTGTTTAAAACTTAAAACTCATAAAATTTCAATATTAACTGACAAAAGAATTTCAGGAGAGAATATAGGTTTACATAAAGGGCCAAACATTTTGCATTATATACCTTGAAAACTGTGAGCCACATTTGTTCTATTTTAACAACGTAAGCAAAACACAAACTTGGTAATGAATTTATAAGATATAGCAGTGAATGTTTTGATCTACTTATAATTACTTCACTGTTGTTAAAAGGACTTGGCAATGTAATGACTGATATAAGCACTAGAGTCATTAACATGTATTTACTGGTATGCAAATTGGTTGCCAAAGGAAACATCTTTGTATCTTTACCTTGTGTTGCTATGATCAATTTTAAAAAGAAGAGAAAAATGTGCAAGGCTTCCCATTATTTTATCAATTTGGGAAGGTCTAAGAATCACAACATTGGAAGCGTCCTTAGAAATGCACTTGCTTTTGATGCCTGTGCACTGGCAGGAAAATGGAAATTCTTCAGACCCTCCTCATTGTATAGTTCTGTGTTTAGTCATCTTTGGAGCTCAGAATCATTTCACTGTTCTTAACTAAAGCCTTTCTCAAATCAATTTATTTACTACTCTATACGCTACTTGCCCTATTGATTCCACTACATTATGCTTTTTAAATTTTTTTCTACATTGTCATATCTGCTCTAGTTTGGCTTTTATTCTATCACAAGTAAAGGAATGAATCTGGGGCCTGAACTCTGGTTCCAATGCAGTGACGTCCTAGCTATGCGACTCTAAGGAAGGCACTTCACCTCTATAGCCTCAGTTTTCTCTCTGTAAATTGACAAAATTGAACTAAATTATCACTGAATCACCTTCCAGCCCTGCCATTCCATGATTTCCACAAGGGTTGATGAGTTGCTATCTTCTTTAGGAGGAAAAAAACACTAAAGAAAAAGATTCAGAATGTAGTGTAGGGTCTGCCAACTTGGGAAACCATGTCACCTCTCTGAGACTAATTTGTCTCATCTGTCAAATAGGCATAATTATACCTTCCCTGTCTACCACATAGGATGACTGATCCAGTAAGGTGAAGATACAGCTTGGCATATAGTATATACTTTATCCTTATTAATCTCTTAAAACCTGGCAGACAGGAAAAAATATGGTGAGTACAGGCCAGGTGTGGTGGCTCATGCCTGTAATCCCAGCACTTTGGGAGGCCGAGGTGGGTGGATCACAAGGTCAGGAGATCGAGACCATCCTGGCTAACACGGTGAAACCCTGTCTCTACTAAAAATACAAAAAAAAAAAAAAAAAATACCCTGGCGTGGTGGTGGGCGCCTGTAGTCCCAGCTACTCAGGAGGCTGAGATAGGAGAATGGCATGAACCCGGAAGGCAGAGCTTGAACCGAGATGGTGCCACTGCACTCCAGCCTGGGCGACAGAGCGAGACTCTGTCTCAAAAAAAAAAAAAAAAAAAACATGGTGAGTACAAAAGTCCTCATGGCCTAAAGTGTAAAACTTAGAGAAAAGTACAAAAATATGGGTCAATTAACTAATGAAATAGTGATTCATTTATCTTCCTAGTAACAAACATATGAAAAAATTCTCTACATCAGTAATCATCAGAGAAATGCAAATCGGGCCAGGCATGGTGGCTCAGGCCTGTAATCCCAGAGCTTTGGGAGGCTGAGGCAGGTGGATCACGACATCAGGAGATCGAGACCAGCCTGACCAACATGGTGAAACCCCATCTCTAATAAAAATACAAAATTTATCTGGGTGTGCTGGTGCATGCCTGTAACCCCAGCTACTGGGGAGGCTGAGGCTTAAACCCAGGTGGCAGAGGTTGCAGTAAGCCGAGATCATGCCACTGCACTCCAGCCTGGCGACAGAACGAGACTCCATCTAAAAAAAAGAAAGAAAGAAAAGAAAAAAAGAAATGCAAATCAAAATCACAATGAAATACTATCTCATACCAGTCAGAATGGCTATTATTAAAAAGTCAAAAAACAACAGACATTGATAAGGTTGCAGCATAAAGAAATGCTTATACACTGCTCGTGAGAATGTAAATGAATTCAGCCATTGTGGAAAGCAGTGTGGAAATTTCTCAAAAAACTTAAAACACAACTACCATTTAACCCAGCAGTCCCATTACTTGGTGTATACCCAAAAGAAAACAAATTGTTCTACCAAAATATGCACCTGTACGTTCACAGCAGCACTATTTGTAACAGCAGGTGTGGAATCAACCTAGTGCTCATCAACAGTGGGTTGGATAAAGAAAATGTGCTACATGCACACCATGGAATACTACACATCCATAGAAAAAAACAAAATCATGTCCTTTCCAGCAGCATGGATGCAGCTAGAGACCATTATCCTAAGTAAATTAACACAGGAACAGAAAAACAAATACTGCATATTCTCATTTATAAGTGGGAGCTAAACACTGGATACTTGTAGACATAAAAATGCCAGTGATAGACACTGAGGACTATTAGATAGGGAGCAGGGGAGATAAGGGTTGAAAAACTAACTGTTGAGTACTAAGCTCAGTACTGGGGTGATGGAATCATTCATACCCAGTACAAACTCAGCATCATGCCATATACCCACATAACAAACCTGCATGTGTAACCCTGAATCTAAAATAAAAGATTAAAAAAAAAATAAAAACAATCTAAATTTGGCAGCACAATATTTAGAACAAAGAACAACGGACTGGATTCTAACACTATTTCTGTCATTAATTAGATGAATGAGTGACTTCAGACAAATTTGTCAAATAAAGATCCTCAAATGGACACAATCATATAAAACATTTCTACATTATAACTTTTCTTTTGGAATACAGATTTTTAAAATTAGTGAGAGAAGAACAAACCAGACAGAGAGAGAGAGAAAATTTCCACTTTGACTATGATAAACTAATTTATAACATTCTCTTGCTAAGAACAACTCAAAAGGATGGATTATAAAAAATATTTGACGTCATAAACAAGTCACAAAGTCAGCCAGGACTTGTGGGCCCAAGATCCCTGAGAGAAGAAAATTCATCAGGAAAGGTACTCAGCACATCTTTTCCCCTCAGCTCTTTTTCCTGTTAGAAGCTAGTGCTAAGCAAGAGGCTGTGAAGCTGAACAGAGAGCTGACAGAGCTTTTGGCAGTCTCAATGGACTGGGGAAACAAAAATTAGGGTTCAGGGTTGAAAAGGGCTCTATGACTTGATAATTCAAGGTTTTGCAGTGACAAAAAGTACAAAGAAATGAATCCAACACTATGTGCTATTTATTTTTCTCAAAGCAATAGTCAATTCATTAGCAAAGTGGGGAAGGAGACTATGAAATTGGGAAGAAGGAAATCTCTGAGAAGCTAAGAACTTTCAACAATCACACAATGCTGGAGAGTAAAAAAAAATGGGTTTAGGGCCCACCAATAAGGAATTAACTTGGTAAACATCTCAGGGTTAAGGCAGAGATAGGGTTAGGGTTAAGATTGGGGATAGAGATAGAGGAACAAACTAAAAATAGAACTTGCTCATAAAAACTGAAACATTGTGCTTAATCCAGCCCAGCCCATAGTTACATTAAAGTGATATCCCTGTAATCTATCTGCATTAATTTTTTTCTTTTCCTCTTTTTTTTAAGTAAAACCTCTCCAAAGAGAGATAACAGATTATCTATAATTTTTCATATATAATAACTGTCATTCAATAAAAATCAGCTAACCAAGAAATAATAAAAGAAAAAACAGAACAGAGTTGCCATTGATACAGATATTAGAGTTATTAGAAAAGACCTTTGAAATAACCATAATCGACATGGTTCAGAAAATAAATGGCATCCCTAAGAGATGGGTACTTTTCTGTATAGATATTATCCTTCACTAAAAAGTTTATTCTTAAATTTTAAAATGTAGAAAGTAGCAAATATCTCCAGAAAACTATATCTTTGAAAAAGAATCAATGAAAATTCAAGAACTAAGAAATTCAGTAAGTGAAAATCAGAATTCAATAGGGGAATTTAAAAATGAATATGTTTCAGCAGAAGACAGTGGCAGTAAACCAGAAGAAATGTTAATTAATAGATCCAAAATGAAGCACTAAAAGATTAAAAATTATTTTACAATGTCATAAAAGACATATACATCATTATACAAATAACGAAGTGTGTGTCAATGGACTCTGAGAATTGAAAGAGAGAGAATGTAGCAGAAGCATTATATGATGTATAATGATCAGTACATTTTCAAAACTGACAAGACAAAAAGCTACAGATTCAAGAAGTGCTGCAAATCCCAAGTAGGGAAAGTACAAAGAAAACACACCAAAACATACAATAATCAAATTGCTGAAAACCAATGACAGAGATTGACTCTTAAAAGCAGACATTAATTATAAAGAAGCAATGATAACACTGGCAGCAATAATGAAAGCCATAGGCATTTTTAATGTACTCACTGCCTAACTTGAATTTTATATTCATTGAAAATACAATTCAAAAACGAAGGCAAAATAAAAACACTTTCATCAAACAAAAAACAGTGAATACACCAGCAGATCTGTACTTAAAAAAATACTAAAGAGAATTCTTCAGGTAGAAGGAAAATGATTCTGGAAGGAAGCAGAAACATACAGAAAGGATTGAAGAGCAAAAAATAGGGTCAATATATGGGTAAATCTAAGTGAATATTGGCTATGCAGTCCTTAGAAGAAATTTGTAACCATTATCTGGCTTGTAATACACATATTTTTTAAAAGGAGAATATCTAAAAATCAAAGTTTCCATCTCAGGAAGCAGTAAAAGTAAAGAAAATAAAACCCAGATATAGGTGAAGGAAGAAGATAATTAAGATGAAAATCAGTGACAAATAATATATAAACGTAAAATTGGAATTGGTTAGCTATTAGAAAAGGCTTTAAAATGATAACCATCTATTATAAATGATCAAGAAGAGAAATGGGACAAGTTACTAATATTAGGAGTAAAAAGTAAAACATCACTTCAGATCTTACCAAAGACAATATAAACAACTTTATGCCAATTAAAGTTAAAAATTTAGTTGAAATGGAGAAAGCCTAGCTGCAAAATAACTTACCAAAACCAATATAAGGGTAAATTTTCTAATCTCTGATAAATAAATTGAATTACTAATTTAAAACCTTTACAGAAGGAAATATCAAGCCCAAAGACTTCAGAGGTGAATTATTCCAAATTTTAAAATAATAATGTTAATCTAAAACAAACTCTTCCAGAGAACAGCAAAAGATAAATCATTTCCCAATTTCTTTTAAGGCCAGCATAATTTTGATTTTAAAAAAGACAAAAACAGTATAGGAAAAGAAAATTACAGGCCAATCTTTCTCATTAGCATGAAAGCAAAAAAAAGTAAAACAGCTACATATGAAAAGAATAACACCACATAATTTTAACTTTCAAAAATCAGCCAACACAATTCACCACATTGAGACAAAAAGGAAAAAAATATGATTTCAATAGATATAGAAAATATGCTTTATAAAGTTCAACACATATTTTTAAAAATCATAGCAAACTAAGAACAAGAGGGAATGACTTTAAACTGAAAAACACTTTTGAAACATTATATTAATGTGAAATATTAGAATATTCTTGTTTAATATTAGAATGAGAACTGTCATCATGTCTATTCAATAATATACTGGAGATTTTAGCCAGGAAAATAAGAAAAGAAAAAAATTAGAAGAGACCAAATAAAACTATCAATATTCTCAATTAATTCAAATTATTTACATAGTAAATCCAAAAGAATCTATAGACGAAGCATTAGAAATGTAAGTGAATTTAGCAAGTTGTCTACATACAATGTCAGTATATAAAAATCAATTGCATTTCTTTAAATATATCACCAACAATTGAAAAACACAATTTAAAAATGATACAATTTTTATCAACATTTAGCACCTCTGAATGAGTAAATGTAATGAGATGTTCAAGAATTCTACACAGTGAATTATAAAATATTGAAAGAAATTAAAGAAGACTTAAATAAATATATATACACATATATATCATGCCATTAAATTATAAGCTCAAAGTTTTAAGACTATAAATCCTTCTCAAGTTGGCCCACAGATTCAATCAATTCACAAACAAAATCTCTTAAAGGACATCTGTGGAAATTGACAAGTTGATTCCGAAATGTATATGGAAATGCAAATATACAAGAATTGCTATACAAATTGTGTAGAAATATCAAATTGTAGGACTTACACTACCAGATATTAAAACATGTACAGTAATTAAGATAGTGCTCAGTTTGCATAAGGACAAATAGACCAGGATATTTGAATAGGGTTTAAAAATAGGCCCACTGATATAAGGTTACTTAATATACATCAAAGGTATACTATAATTAAATGGGGGAAAAGGTGTTCTTATCAACAAATAATTAATTATATATCCATATGAGGGAAAATGAATTGTGACTCCTTACCTAATACTACACACAAAATCAATTCCAAGTCAATATAGATCTAAATGTGAAAAATTCTAGGAGAGAACATAAAAAATATTTTAACAAACTTGGAGTCGGCATAGATTTCCTAAAAAGGACACAAAAGGCACTTTATCATTTCATAAAGAAAAAGACTGATAAACTGGACAAAATTAAAAGTAATAACTTTAGTTCAAAAGGCACCATTAGAAAAAGGAAAATGCAAGAAAAAGAGTGAAATAAAATGTTTGGAATACATATATCCAAAATAGGACTTATATTCAGAATACATATAAATCAGTAAAATAAATAAGATAAAAGAAAACCCAGACCGATAAATATATAGAAAGATCCTCAAGCTTCTTAATGAGAGAAATGCAAAATTGAAACTAAAATATTTCTATGGATCTAACAAAGCAGTTACTGAAAAAAAAATGTAGAGCAGCTGGAAGTAACATACATTGCTGGTGGGAGTATAGATTTGTGTAATCACTTTGGAAAACTCTATAAAATTTTCTACTACGGTTAAACATATGCTTATTCTAAGATCTAGCAATTGTACTCCTAGTTGTATAACTGAAGGCATATCACACCCAAAGTTTACAAAAATGTTCTTACCAGATTTAGTCACAATAGCCTGAAACTGGAAAGCAAACTAATATCCATCAACATCAGAGTGAATAAATAGTGAGGTGTATTCGTACAATGGATCACCATATGGGAATGAAAAGGGATAAACTGCAATAACAGTTTCCAAAAGACAAACTGCAACAACATAAATGAATCTTACAAATATAATTTTGAGTGAAATAAGGGGAAAAACAGTCTACGATTCTAGTCATATAAGTTTCACAGGTGTAACTAATTTGTCATGATAAAAGTCAGAGGAGTGGTTATTTTTGCAGTGTAGCTGTTAGTGATTGAGAAAGTCCACTAGTGATATCAATTTCTCTACCTGGGAAGTTGTGTTCACTTTGTGAAAATTCATCGAACTATGCACTCTGTGAGCTTTTCTGCATTGATGTTTTATTTCAATTTTAAAAGATACACTTGTATAAATAAGTAAATAAATATACTAGAGCATAGTGTTTTTTAATTGTAGTAAAATAAAAATAACATAAAATCTTCCCTCTTACATTTTTAAGTGTACAGTACTACATTATTAACTATAAGCACAATGCTGTACAGTAGATCTGTAGAACTTTTTCACCTTGCATGACAAACTTTGCACCCATTAAAGAAAAACTCACCATTTCCCTCTCTCTCCAGCCCCTGGCAACCACCATTTTACTTTCTGTTTCAGTGAGTTTGACTACTTTAGACACTTCATGTAAGTGGAATCATGCAGTATTTGTCCTATGACTGGCTTATTTCACTTAGTATAATGTCCTAAAGGTTTATCTTTGTTGTACATATTGTAGCATATGACAAGATTTTCATTTTTTAAAGGCTAAGTATACGTATATAATATATAACATAAGCATACTATATACATATATGTATATATAATGTTATAAATGAATCTCACAATACATCACAAGATGTTATATATACATTATATATACATATATGTGTGTGTATATATATATGTGTATATATATGTGTGCGTGTATATATATATGTGTGTGTGTGTATATATATATAACATTTTCTTTATCCCAACACCCACAATGAACATTTAGGTTGTTTCTACCTCATAGATATTGTGAATAATGCTGCATTGAATGCAGAAATGCAAATATCTCTTTAAGATCCACATTTCAAATTCTTTTGGATAAATACACAGAAGTGAGATTGGTGGGTCATATGAAAATTAAATTTTTTATTTTTTTATGAACTCAAAACTGTTTTCCATGGCAGGTTCACTATCTTACATTCCCAGCAACAGTGTATAAGGGTTCTAATTTCTCCACATCCTTCTCAACACTTGTTATCTTCTGGGTTTTCCTTTTTTTTTTTTGGTTTTTTTGGTTGTTTTCTTTTTGGTTTTGCTTTTTTGTTTTGTTTTTTAATGGTCATCTTAACAGGTGTGAAGTGATATCTCCTTGTGGTTTGACTTGCATTTCCCTGATGGTTAGTGATGTTGAGCATCTTTTCATATAGCTGTTGGCCATTTGTATGCCTTCTATGGAAAAATGTCTACTCAAATCCTTTGTCCATTTTTTAATTTTGTTTGCTTTTGAGTTATAGAAGTTCCTTATATATTCTGAATATTAACCCTTTACAAGTGATGTGATTTGCAGATATTTTCTCCCATTCCATAGGTTGCCTTTTCACTCTGTTGTTTCCTTTGCTGTGCAGAAGCTTTATAGTTTGATATAGTCCCACTTGTCAATTTTTGTTTTTGTTGCCTGTGCTTTATTTTTTTAATTGAAATTTCTATCTGAGTTATTGTGACTTCACTCTTTCTGCACTGGCATCTTTTTTCTACAAATTATTTCAAGAATACATACACAATTTGAATTATTTTGCTGTTTTTTGCTCAGATATTATTTGGCCTAGATGAGTTACAGAAACAAAATCTACAACTTGAATTTCTCAGTCACTGCAACAAATGTGCTGCTTCTGAAGGCATATCCCTCAGGAGGCAAGTATCATATAGTTTGAATGGATGTGTCAGTCAAGGTTCAAAAAAATAATGCTGTAAAAACTGAGGAAATTTAGTATTATACTAAAGCTGATGGTTAAGATGTAAATATTTTATTTTTATCCTTCCCAGAAACACATACATAATTTTAAACTTCTCTAAAACGAACGCTATTGGCCAAATCCTAAGAAATTGTGAACTACAAATTCCATCACTAAGTTATCCCATATATGTGTACTGTATTTTTCTCATTTTTATTTTAGTGAAAAGAAATGTTGGAAAGTCTATCAAAATAACCAAAATATACAAAATAACTAAGCATTGACCCCATTAACTTTGCCAACAGTCTTGCTCTCTGAGTGTTACTGCAGTTCATTCTATCTTGCACAATTCAGGCAAGCACTCCAATTCTTCAGTCACTTTGCTCCTAACATACCATGTGACTCTAGAAATTTCCCCCAGCCCATTTTACACTTGTATGGCTCAGTTGAAAAATTTGAGGTTAACAACACCAGACGATTGAAAATGAACATAATTTATAAAAAGAGGGGTCACTTTGGAAGTTATAGTAAATAGGCAGGGGTTTCTCATTATTATACTGATAAAATCTAAAGCTAGGCCTCTTTCATTTTGGTTATCTAAAATTAAACAGAGTTTATATTCTATATACTTATAATGCTCTCTGAGCAATTCAGAAAAAAAGGAGGCTCTTTTATGCTATGAAGAAAAGTACAGTTTGACATTTTTGGGTAAAAAATTATATCAATGCAATAGTTGAAAAAATGTAGGGGAAAGCTTAGATTTAATTTGTGTCTGATTATTGCATTCCGGGTAAAAATTTCATATAAAAATATTTTATTTGTAATAGATAGACTTTAAACACGTATCTGCAAATTTGGGCTCATGGCTCCTACTCTGCCCAAGAGACAGGGTTGTTAAGAAGATAATAAATATTACAGGTAACATTTATTGAAAAGTCATTAAATGCTAAACATTGTGTTAAATATTTTATCTTTATAAGATAGGTAGTATCACAGACAAATGAAAAAAAAAAAAACTGACAGGAAAGATAAGTTTTTACCGTAGGTCATACAGCTTGTTAGGGCAAAGAAAGACTTCTAAATAATGTTTGTTTTATTTGCAAATTCATGTTTTTAACTTACTTCACAGAGATCTAGTAAGATAATAGAAATGAGTACTTTAAAAGTTATATGTCACTAAACTTCAGTTAGTAAACTAACTGAAGAGGCAGATCTGAAACTAAAATGGGCATTTTGCATGTATCTGCTTTTGAAGCATTTGAAACCAGAAGACTAAAAGAGAGTTAGTACTCATCACAACTAGGTTGTGGTTTTTGAAATGAATAATCAACATAACAGAGAAATAAGCACACTAAGCAGTATACAACATTTTTACAATTGTTAAAATGCCTCTGCCAGCAGAGGTGGGGATGATTGGTATAACATCCTGAAATGCATGTACATATAGTATATGCATATTGCCAAAATTCTAAATGTAGTGCTAAAGTACTAAGACGGTGATAACTAAACAAAATCTTATATTAAAGATTTTGCAGTGGGTAATGAGTTTACTGCACAGATTTCCCCCTTCAGGGTCAAAGCGCTCATTCTCCCAGCTGTTAGGAGTGTTAGCTGCTAAGGCTTACCCTCTCCTGGAAGTTGCCTTGACCAAAATTACTTCATTTCTTCACTAGGGCAAACTGCATCCAATGATCCCCATAGGATCAGCTGAGGCCTCTGTTGAGTGTTCTCTAATAAGTTCTTGCATACAAATCTCAAAGTTTTGAGTCTGTTTTCTGGGGAACCTGGCCTGCTACAATGATTAATCCCAAATTCTCTCATAGTCCACTGCGTATGGTTCTTGCTATTATTACAAAAGATGTACTTTTTTCCTATTTTCCCAATATCAAGTAATGGAGCAGTAAATCTTCTACATAGAGCTGACATTACTTTATGGGGCTCCTAAAAATTTTATATAGAGTCTGTACGTAACAAGGCAATCATAGTGAAAAATGGTACACCTTACGACTAAAAGACTTTTAAAGACTTATATGGTTATTGGCTTAGGAGATTTCTTTCTACAAAACAAAAGTTTTAAGTTATAAAGAATAGACTTAAGTAGAAATGTGCTGTATTCCCCTCTAACTTGCATGCAGCTAAATGAGTTTTTTTCCCGTTCTTTCTTGAATAAAATATAAAATCTAGGTTGTAAAATGGAAATAACCCCTGCTGCTTTATAAATCTATAAAAAGTCATTTGATGAGAAGCAATGATTTGTAGTACTTGTGGGATAATTTATATCAAATGGTACCAGAAACTTCACTTCAACAAAAATTTGACATTTATTAACCGTCTATTATATGCAAGGCACTCATCTGGGTTCTGTGGTGACAAATAAAGCGATACTAGACTAAATACTTGTTGACTCAATTGCCACTATTCCTTTCCTTCAGGATCCCATAACTTAGTTGAGAAAAAAGGGAAAATAAAAAATAACACAAATACTAGGCAAGCGGTTATTAAATCCATGGGTATGTTTGTTAAAAAACAAATATGAGGATAAAACTGAATGTATGTCATATAATTAATATGTTTGTTTGCATATATCCAAGAAGTAGCAATACATCATAACCAAGAAATAATACGAAATATTTTCAGAGGATCTTTCCAGCCTGAATGTTAAAAGTGAAGAAACCATGCTATCACTGAGCTTATTTTATAAAAACATTTTATCTTTTCAAAAATGTTCTAATAAATTCTATTCAATTCCAGGTATAAGAAGCTAGAGAGGCTTATGAATGAATACACTGAAAGGTCACTATAAAATGCACATTTGCCTATATATATAAATATCATCATATCACACATCAGAACTACTCCTTGTTCTCCTTTTCCTCTCAGTACATGGCAGCGGTAATTGTTCAAGCTAAAAATCTGGAAATCAACTCTGACACTTTTCTATACCTCACCACTTACATATAAACAAATCAATCGAACATACACTATAACCTATTTTATCTCCTAATTATACATTTTCAAAAGGGATTATACCATCCCCTAGGGAGTGAAAATTGATTACGTAGGAAAGGGGTGTGATAGTTAATTTTATCTCAACTTGGCTAAGCTGTGGCACCAAGTTGTTTGGTCAAACACTATTTGAGATGTTGCTTTGAAGGTATTTTTTAGATATGATTAACATTCAGAATCAGTTAACTCTAATTAAAACAGATTACCCTTCATAATATGGATGGGTCTTATCCAATCAATTGAAGGCCTTAAGAGCAAAGACTGAGGTTCCCTAAAGAAGAGAGAATTCTGTCTCAAGATTATAACATACAAATCCTGCCTCAGTTTCCACCCTTCCAGCCTCTCTCTCTCTTTCTCTCTCTCTCTCTGTCTCTCTCTTTCTCTCCTTCCCCCCCGCCTCTGTTTGACGAGTACAAGGGTGAAAAATATTTTTATGTATAAAGTACCGATATAGGTACTTTACATAAAGAGATAAGTAGTATATCTGTGGTATAAAAATTTCAAGAGGGGTGGGGTCAATTAGTACAAAAGTTTCTAAAAAGTCTCCTGGTCTCTGGGCAGTGGAGAGGGGTGGGAGGGGTGGATAATAAAAAATGGTGAAGAAACACTGTTCTAAACATTTCTTTAGTATTAGTATGTCCTCTACTGTGTATCTTTTGAACACTACCCTAGAATAGTCCACTGTTTATTATTAGAAACATTGCTTCTAAAAGGGCTCTCTGTGGAGCTATCTTAATCCCCCATAAATGCATCTTCCACATTGTCTACCAAGTCTATGTAAAATGCAAATTTGACTATGTTACTCCTTTGTTTAAAACCCCTTGATGGCTCCAGGTTTGGGAATCTCTCATTTCTCCTCCACTAGGAACCCACAGGCATGGCAAGAGTCGTCATCATTTCACAGAGGAGGATACTAAGATCCAGTTAGGTGTAATGATTTCCCCAAGTTGCACAATTAAATAAAGGCAAATTCCGGATTTAAAACCAGGTTTCACAATCTACGTATCCAGCTTTTTTAAATTTTAATTTTATTAAAAAAATTTTTTTATTATACTTTAAGTTCTGGGATAAAATAACATATCAGGCATTTTCTTGGACCACAGTGGAATAAAACTAGAAATTAATACCAAGAGGAACTCTCAAAAGTATAAAAATACATGGAAATTAAAGAATCTGCTCCTGAATAATCTTTGGGTGAACAATGAAATTAAGGTGGAAATTTAAAAAATATATATTAAAGAAATAAAAATAGAGATAAAATATACCCATATCTCTGGGATACAGAAAAAGCAGTGCTAAGAGAAAAGTTTATGGTGTTAAATGCCTATGTCAAAAAAATAGAAAGATCTCAAATTAATGATTTAACATCACACCTCAAAGAACTAAAAAAAAAAGGAATAAACCAAACCCAAAGCTAGCTCAAGAAAGAATAAAGATCAGAGCAGAACTAAATAAAAGTGAGATGATAAATACAACTTTTCAAAAATGAAAAGTGGGTTCTTTGAAAAGACAAACAAAATAGCCAGATTAACTGAGAAGAAAACACAGAAGTTTCAAATAAGCAAAATCAGAAATGATAAAGGTGACATCACAACTGATACCTCAGAAATAGAAAAGATTATCAGAGACTACTATGAGCATCTCTATGAACACATACTAGTAAAGCCAGAAAAGATGAATAAATTTCTGGAAACAACCTCCCAAGAATGACCAGGGAGAAATATAAATCCTAAGGAGATCAAGAGCCAGTAGTGAAATTAAATTAGCAATAAAAAACTCCCCTCCCAAAAAAGACCAATGACAGATGGATTCATAGCTGAATTTTACCATATGTACAAAAGACAGTGGTACAAACGCTATGGAAATTGTTCCAAAAATCAAGGGGGAGAGAATCCTCCCTGACTCATTCTACAAAGCCAGTATCACTCTGATGACAAAGATAGGCAAGAACACAACAACAACAAAAAATTATAGGCCAATATACCCAAAGATAGAGGCAAAAATTCTCAACAAAATACTAGCAAATTGAAGCCAACAGCAAATTAAAAAGATAATACACCATGACCAATTGGGTTTTATCCACGGATATAGGGTAGTTCAACATACACAAATCAATAAATGTGATTCACCACATAAACAAAGTTAATAACAAAAACTATATGATTATATAAACAGACGCCAAAAAAGCATTCAATAGAATTCAATATCCTATCATAATAAAAATCATCCACAAACTTAGCATCAAAAAACAAGCTTCAAGACAATAAAAGCCATATACAACAAACCTACAGACAACATGGGGAAAAGTTGAAAGCATTCTCCGTAAGAACTGGAGCAAAACAAGGATGCCCACTTTTACCACTTATATTTAACACAGTATTACAAGTCCTAGTTAGAGCCATCAGGCAAGAAGAAGAAATAAAAGGGATCCAAATTAGAAAAGGGGAAGTCAAATTTTTTCTGTTCACTGATGATATGAGCTTATATCTAGAAAATAATCCCATTACTGAGTATATATCCAAAGGGAAAGAAATCATTACATTAAAAAGACCTGCACTGCAGGAATTCATCCATTTCTTCTAGATTTTCTAGTTTATTTGCATAGAGGTGTTTATAGTATTCTCTGATGGTAGTTTGTATTTCTGTGGGATCGGTGGTGATATCCCCTTTATCATTTTTTATTTCATCTATTTGATTCTTCTCTCCTTTCTTCTTTATTAGTCTTGCTAGCAGTCTATCAATTTTGTTGATCTTTTCAAAAAACCAGCTCCTGGATTCATGGATTTTTTGAAGGGTTTTTTGTGTCTCTATCTCCTTCAGTTCTGCTCTGATCTTAGTTATTTCTTGCCTTCTGCAAGCTTTGGAATGTGTTTGCTCTTGCTTCTCTAGTTCTTTTAAATGTGAAGTCAGGGTCAATTTTGGATTTTTCCTGCTTTCTCTTGTGGGCATTTAGTGCTATAAATTTCCCTCTACACACTGCTTTAAATGTGTCCCAGAGATTCTGGTATGTTGTGTCTTTGATGTCATTGGTTTCACCCTCCCAAGACTAAACCAGGAAGAAGTTGAATCCCTGAATAGACCAATAACAGGCTCTGAAATTGAGGCAATAATTAATAGCCGACCAACCAAAAAAAGTCCAGGATCAGATGGATTCACAGCTGAATTCTACCAGAGGTACAAGGAGGAGCTAGTACAAGGAGGAGGAGGAGTTTTCCTTCTGAAACTATTCCAATCAATAGAAAAAGAGGGAATCCTCCCTAACTCATTTTATGAGGCCAGCATCATCCTGATACCAAAGCCTGGGAGAGACACAACAAAAAAAGAGAATTTTAGACCAATATCCCTGATGAACATCTATGCAAAAATCCTCAATAAAATACTGGCAAATGGAATACAGCAGCACATCAAAAAGCTTATCCACCATGATCAAGTGGGCTTCATCCCTGGGATGCAAGGCTGTTTCAACATACGCAAATCAATAAACGTAATCCAGCATATAAACAGAACCAAAGAAAAAACCACATAATTATCTCAATAGATTTAGAAAAGGCCTTTGACAAAATTCAACAACCCTTCATGCTAAAAATTCTCAGTCAATTAGGTATTGATGGGACGTAGCTCAAAATAGTAAGAGCTGTTTATGACAAACCCACAGCCAATATCATACTGAATGGGCAAAAACTGGAAGCATTCCCTTTGAAAACTGGCACAAGACAGGGATGCCCTCTCTCACCACTCCTATTCAACATAGTGTTGGAAGTTCTGGCCAGGGCAATCAGGCAGGAGAAAGAAATAAAGGGTATTCAATTAGGAAAAGAGGAAGTCAAATTGTCCCTGTTTGCAGATGACATGATTGTATATTTAGAAAACCCCATCATCTCAGCCCAAAATCTCCTTAAGCTGATAAGCAATTTCAGCAAAGTCTCAGGATACAAAACCAGTGTGCAAAAATCATAAGCATTCTTATACGCTGATAACAGACAAACAGAGAGCCAAATCATGAGTGAACTCCCATTCACAATTGCTTCAAAGAGAATGAAATACCTAAGAATCCAACTTACAAGGGATGTGAAGGACCTCTTCAAGGAGAACTACAAACCACTGCTCAACGAAATAAAAGAGGACACAAACAAATGGAAGAACATTCCATGCTCATGGGTAGGAAGAATCAGTATCGTGAAAATGGCCATACAGCCCAAGGAAATTTATAGATTCAATGCCATCCCCATCAAGCTACCAATGACTTTCTTCACAGAATTGGAAAAAACTACTTTAAAGTTCATATGGAACCAAAAAAGAGACCGCATTGCCAAGAAAATCCTAAGCCAAAAGAACAAAGCTGGAGGCATCACACTACCTGACGTCAAACTATACTACAAGCCTACAGTAACCAAAACAGCATGATACTGGTACCAAAACAGCATGGTACTGGTACCAAAACAGAGATATAGAGCAATGGAACAGAACAGAGCCCTCAGAAATAATGCCACATATCTACAACCATCTGATCTTTGACAAACCTGACAAAAACAAGAAATGGGGAAACAATTCCCTATTTAATAAATGGTACTGGGAAAACTGGCTAGTCATATGTAGAAAGCTGAAACTGGATCCCTTCCTTACACCTTATACAAAAATTAATTCAAGATGGATTAAAGACTTACATGTTAGACCTAAAACCATAAAAACCCTAGAAGAAAACCTAGGCAATACCATTCAGGACATAGGCATGGGACTTCATGTCTAAAACACCAAAAGCAATGGCAACAAAAGCCAAAATTGACAAATGGGATCTAATCAAACTAAAGAGCTTCTGCACAGCAAAAGAAACTACCATCAGAGTGAACAGGCAACCTACAGAATGAGAGAAAATTTTTGCAAGCTACGCATCTGACAAAGGGCTAATATCCAGAATCTACCAAGAACTCAAACAAACTTACAAGAAAAAAACAAACAACCCCATCAACAAGTGGGCAAAGGATATGAACAGACACTTCTCAAAGGAAGACATTTATGCAGCCAAAAGACACATGAAAAAATGCTCATCATCACTGGCCATCAGAGAAATGCAAATCAAAACCACAATGAGATACCATCTCACACCAGTTAGAATGGCAATCATTAAAAAGTCAGGAAACAACAGGTGCTGGAGAGGATGTGGAGAAATAGGAACACTTTTACATTGTTGGTGGGACTGTAAACTAGTTCAACCATTGTGGAAGACAGTGTGGCAGTTCCTCAAGGTTCTAGAACTAGAAATACCATTTGACCCAGCCATCCCATTACTGGGTATATACCCAAAGGATTATAAATCATGCTGCTATAAAGACACATGCACACGTATGTATATTGTGGCACTATTCACAATAGCAAAGACTTGGAACCAACCCAAATGTCCAACAATGATAGACTGGATTAAGAAAATGTGGCACATATACACCATTGAATACTATGCAGCCATAAAAAAGAATGAGTTCATGTCCTTTGTAGGGACATGGATGAAGCTGAAAACCATCATTCTCAGCAAACTATCGCAAGGACAAAAAAACAAACACCGCATATTCTCACTCATAGGTGGGAACTGAACAATGAGAACACTTGGACACAGGAAGAGGAACATCACAAACCGGGGCCTGCCGTGGGGTGGGTGGAGAGGGGAGGGATAGCATTAGGAGATATACCTAATGTAAATGACGAGTTAATGGGTGCAGCACACCAACATGGCACATGTATACGTATGTAACAAACCTGCACATTGTGCACATGTACCCTAGAACTTAAAGTATGATAATAAATAAATAAATATATAAAAAGACCTGCACTCTTATATTGATTGCAGCACTATTCACAATACCACAGATATGGAATCAACCTTAGTGTTTATCAGTAGATAATTGGAGAAAGAAACCATGTGGAGAAAGAAAGAAAATATGAAAAACCTACTCGGTACATTCAAGTGACAGGTACTTAAAAGCCTAGACTTAACCAATGCACAATATATTCATGTAGCAAAACTGCACTTGTATCCCCTAAATCTATAAAAATGTTTTAAAACTTTAAAAAGTATAGGCACTAAACCAAAAAGTAAGTCCCATAGCCTGTATCTAGGGACTGGAAATTGAACCCAGGTCTATTTTACTACAAAGACTATGCTTCCTCACTACACTCTACTATGCTATATATAATCACTTACCATCCACCCTCTGAAGAATGAATCCTCTCCCACCTTTTTCACAGAGCCTGTTCTGACTACTCTAGCCCAAGCCATCTTCCTTGTTCTAAAATCTCATAGGATTTTCAATTTTTGCTTTGTGAAATGTCTATAATGTTATGACTTTTACCTTCATGTTGGTATTTAGGTCCTTGTGAAGTTGTTTTCCTACTCGAAACCAGGTTGGAGAGGAGTACAAAATAGCAATGAAGAGCTTGGACACTGGAGTCAGTCTGTCTGAGCTCAAATCCAAGCATAACTGATTTTTAATCTGTGTGACCTTGGGAAAATTACCTGATCTCTCTACGCCTCTGTTTCATCATTTGTAAAATGGACAATAGTGTTTAATATGTAGAGTTGTTGGGAGGATTAAATGAATTAATCTATATAAAGCTCTCAGAACACTGTCTAGCACATTAGTCATTTAACTACTGTAGACGGGAGTTTGCTATCTTCATTTTTTATAATACTCTTTCCACACTTTGAAACTAAACTTTAGCATTAAGTCCATGGAAGCTCAAGGTAGATATGTAAAAGAACTTCCCATTAGGATGACACAGTCACTGGGGTAGAGATTACCCTGGTTGCATAAGTTGACTCCAAGACAACCCAGACAAAATGACCTAAAAGTAAAGCAGATTTGGCTATGAATTATTAATAGTAAGAAAGGCTATTATGATGATCAAATGTGATGTGTAGAAAAACTTCTTCATAGATAATAACATAAGTGAATGTTGATTATTATTTGAAAGTGACAATATGATAGGCATCTCAAGAACTGGATGCATCTCGTTCATATGGAATCTAAATCTTACTTTCTCTGGAAATACGCAAGTGCTTCATTGATGACATCTGTGGACATGCCAAATCATTGTTATAAACTTTATGACAGCCAACTCCAAAAGAATTTATATGTTTCCACCAAATGAAAAAAATTCAAACATAAACTGATCCTTGTATCTTGAAAAAAATCAGGCACTCTAGGGAAGAAGCATACCTTGAGGTCTAATTTCAAGAGCAATTTAAATTCTGGAGATTCATATGATTAGAATAAATTGGACCAAGTCTTGAGGCCAAAGAGTTCTTTAACTATCCTTACATCTCTCTCTTGTGTACAGAAATGGAAAACATTTCTCTAAAAATGCTTTTCTAAAAAGAAGCAAAAATCATCCTACCCAGTTTTTATGCAATCTACCAAACAGGTGAAAATTAACTTCTTCACACAATTCAGTCCATGCCGCAACACAAATGAAATGAGAACGCATTTAATCTCAGCATCCCTATGTCACTCAAAGGTAAAAATGTGAGCATTTGTAGATTGCAATAAAACATGAATACAAAATGATGTGTATTCCCTCTTCAGTTTATTGTCCTCGTCGTTACAATTGTACCTGCTACAGAAACAAGAGCTTATTGTTCTCTTACTTTCTAATTTTTACAATAGGCCATCTTATTTACTTCCCTTGTGCCTAAGGCAGTCCTTGGCATATAGCAGTCACTCATAAATGTGGCTGAACCAGGGTATACAGCACCACCACCACTTCAATTCTTCCTGTGTCCATGGTTCTCACACTTAAGCATGTATAAATTCTTTGAGTCCTACTGTGAAAATTCTACCACGTTCACTCTCCCCTCAAAGAGATTCTGAATCAAGAGGTCTGGATTAGAACCCAGGGATGTAAAACTTTAAACAAACATTCTAGGTGATCCAAATGCAGGCATTCAGCAACTATATTTTGAGAAATACTACCTTTTGGTTAATTTCTTAAGTATTGATGATAATGGCTAACATATATTGAACACACCCTCCTTGCCAAGGGCTTTAAATGCATTTCCTCATTTAATTATCATGGCAGTCTGTGAAACAGATTTTACTTTCATCACATTTTGCAATGAGGTAATTAAGACTTGGAGAGGTTAAGTAATTTGTCCTAGGTTACAGCACTAATGGAAGAGAAAGAATACAAACCCAAGTCTATGGGATTCCAAAGCCCATAATAAATACCCTTGGTTGCAAAGAGTAGGCTGCGTGGGCTGCTAACAGTTGTCTTTAGCAACATATCAGTAAATGCCATCTACAAATTTGGCTATGAAAATTGATCAGTCATTCAGATAAATGACATTTCATCATTTGATAGCATCAACAGATATCTTGGATGATGGGTCACAAAGGTCTCATATCCCATCAGGCTAAAAAACAATCAACAACCTAATGCGTTCAAAATGAGGCCATTCAGTTTTTAATGTTGAAAATAAGACCTTTTTTGTGGAATGACAAGGTATTTATTAGATACTAGTATTTGTATTCCATTAACTAAAACATGAAGAACAAAGATGGCCAAAACATATTTTATCATATTAAACATATTTCAAAATTTAAAAAATACATATTTTCCCTTTGCAATATTAACATAGCACAGATTAAAAACTGATATATTCATACAGACAGACCCCTAAATCTCTTCTTTCTCACCCTGCTTGAGGTCAGAGCCTTAGAAAGCATAAGGAATTCCCTTCCAGGTCACTCCAGGGTGTCCTTTGTCTCCTCTGTGATGGTGAAAACAAATGGTGGATTTTCAGCTTCACTGGAAATGGCACAGAGAAAAAAGGCTTGTGCCATGGTAGTGGCTGAATAACCTTTTAACAAGTTCTTAACCTTTCTTATCAATAAAATTGAAACACAAATATGCATCTTAAAAGATTACTATCAGGATTGCATAAGTAAATTAAGGCAAAACTCTTACAAGATTTCCTAGTAATAAATGGTGGTAGTAAGTATTTTGTTCTTGGTGTCTTCTTGCCCACTCAGATCCATTTGCTTTCAGCCTTTCACTAGCACCACTTGTAAATCTAGTTGAAGTTGTACCTTCCTACTACATTGTGATATACAAGGTAGCACATCAGTGGGATTAAAACTAAATATTAGATTAAGTCTTTCTATCAAAGAATATTCTTTCTAAGGTTTTAAGAAGTAGGATATTGAATTACCATTCAACCCAGCAATCCCATTATTGGGCATATATCCAAAGTAATATAAATAATTATACCATGAAGACACATGCATGAATATGTTTACTGCAGCACTAGTCACAATAGCAAATACATACAACCTAAATACCCATCAATGGTAGACTGGATAAAGAATCTGTGGTATATATACACCATGGAGTACTATGCAGCCATAAAAAAAGAACAAGATAATGTCCTTTGCAGCAACCTGAATATATCTAAAGGCCATTATCCAAGTGAACCAACACAGGAACAGAAAACAAAATACTACATGTTCTCACAAGTGGGAGCTAAACATTGAGTATATATGGACACAATGAAAAGAACAACAAACACTGGAGCCTACTTGAGTGTGGAGAGTAGGAGGAAGGTGAGGATCAAAAAACTGCCTATCAAGTGCTATGCTCGTTACCAAAGTAATGAAACAATCTGTATACCAAACCCCTGCAACATGCAATTTACCTGCATAAAAAGCCTGAACATGTACTGCTGAACCTAAAATAATTTTTTTTAAGGTAGAATCTTGAGTCCCCATGGGATTGAATCTTTTCTCTAAAACTTCTCAGACACACTTTCACCACTTCTAAGCCTTTATACAGCTTCTCATTTATACCACTTTTTTGCCAGTGAATCAGCAGGTGCCTACAATCAGGAAGTAATGACCTGCCTTATGTATAATGAGCAGGGAGGAAATTAATCCCATCAAGACACAGGCTAGAAGGATGAGATAATTATCTACTTTCCCTTTTATTCTGTAGATTCACAATAGCTGGGAACATACCTTCTAAAAAAGGATTCATCCTTATATACATGTATCTGTAAAAACTTGGGCCATAAACAACAGAAGATCATTTCTGTTAACAGTAGAAGAATATTGGACATCAAATATTCTCTTAAGGAAAAGAGAATCAAAAATATCAATAGGTTTGTAAAAGGTAGCAGTGCTGCTCTGGGAAATGTCATGAAGAATATAGGAGGAGACTTGAGGCACTGGCAGATGTTTCCCTCTAACTTCATGCTTTTGTGCGGAGGAACCATGACTGTTACCTACTCTATCCCCAGCCCCAGTATATGCAAGAAAAACAATATGTGCTAAATTTGAATTTGATTAATAAATGGAGGAACAAATGAACAAGTAAATCTAGAGAGAGATGCTCTATGGCAATAGGCCCTCACTGAAGTTACGTTAAGCCTAATTGAGCCTAATTGAGATTACCATGCTCTCCTTTCCATTGTTTATTAAATTAGAACTAAAAGGGGAGGCAGGCAATCTAAGGAAGAGAAAATAGCAACAGGCAATAAACGCATGAGGATGTTCAGCCTTACACCTGAGGAGTAACACAGGATATTCAAAATAAAACTAAAATGGGATGTTATTTATCTAAAAAGACTGGTACAAATTAAAAACTTGTATAGCATAAAATCGTGGTGCACATGTGAGGAAACTGATATTGTTTTACACGGTTAGTGAAAATGTAAATTTGTACAGCCACTTTGCAGGTTATCTTTGGCAATATCTCTTAAATTTTAAGTATGTATACTCAGTGACCTAATAATTATAATTCTAGGTATAAGAAGACTTACCTACATACCGAAGGATGTGTGTCTAAGGATGTTCATTGCATCATTCCTAAAATCTGTGAAAACTTAGAAGCAACCTAAATATTTAAATAGGAAATAGGTAGAAATGTGGTATAGCCAAACCACTTAATGTATTCAGTCAAATATAATGTGGTAAATCCAAGTATGGCCAAATAGATCTTGAAAACATTTTACTGACTGAAATAAGCAAATTTCAAAAAACCTCAAATTACAGAGTATACCACTATTTAAATAAGTTAAACTCTATCTCTTTCTCACATACACATATACTCACATATGCACACAACTGCACAATTATACTATATATTTTCTGAGAGTGTATATATATGCATATATGTGCATATACTCTCAAAAATATATAATTTTATGTATATAGGTAGGTGCATACACTCTTATACTCTCAGAAAATATATAATTGTAATGTGCAAAAACCAAGGTCTAGAAGAACACATGCCAACTGATCACAGTGGTAACCTCTGGGAATAAAACTGATTAGGTGTTTTAATCAAGGGCACCTTGTCTACAATGCATTTAATTATTATAAGTAGAATAGGGGGATACAGGAACAGGAACAGCAACACCCCTTGCCATTTTACTTAGCAATTATATTAGAGCCCCCCTACTTTGATGATCTCAAGTCATCTGGTAAATGAATTTATTTACTCACACATTAAGCTTGTTGGTCAATCTTTCATCAAAGTAATAATGAATTTTTACCATGTGTCAGAAAGTATGCTATTATAGCTAGAGATACACAGATGAATAAGGTATGTCCTGGATGTTAAAAAGCTTATCAGTCTTGCAAGAGTTTTGAAATTCCATTCCACATACGAAGGAATCACAGTATTTTTTCCTCACTCTTGTAAGAAGCAACATGTATTTCGGTTAGTCTGAAAACTGTTGATTAAATGTACCATATGAGATCAAAACCATTTAAATTAAGAATTACTGATACCTAAAAATGGGTACATGCTGGGAAACACTTCCTGATGAGTTCAATTTTCAAGTTTCATTCAGAAAATACCCAATTAACTTTCTAAACTTTATTCATCCACCTGGAGGTAACAACCCAGAAATGTTTTGACAAGTCCTTCAGGCACCAAACCTGTCTCAAATTTCAAGAGTGATGCCATGTGTCACAGACATAATCAAGGTCTGCCAGAGAACTAACTGCCTTGAAGCATCAGCTTCCAAATGTGGTCCTCCTCACTGAGGCTCAGGACCCTCTGGGAGACTAGTCATACTCTGGCACACTCAGCTAATCTATCTAGAGCATTCCTCTGCTAATTGCTAGACAGGCGCATGTACATAAAAGGGACTACAGAGAAGCAGTAAAGGCTTCATTCAAACCACAGAAGCTCAAAGATTCTCTTCTCAGGTACTTTAATGTTGGCTTGTCCCACAAACCAGAGTGAAAGATGACCCCTTGACTGGCATTATTTACCTTCCATTTAATACCTGCTAAGCTCTCATTATGTGCCTGGTACTGCATTTAGCACTGAAGACACAGACATGACCTTGTCCTCAGAAACTCCCACTGTAATGAAGACACCCATTAATTCATTCTACATATATTTACTTAGTGTTGTGCTAATTACCAGGCACATAAAGATAAGCACCTCAGTTATTGAACCTCAAAGAAATCACAATGTAATGAAGGGAAAGAGTTGCCAAAACCATGTCTCAAATATCTGTGTAACCACAGACTAGGACAATGCTTGGCACAGGCTCAGCAGCTCAAAGATTTCTGACTGTATGAGTAAAACAACATATGAAAAATGATGTCTGTACAAAAATATAATAATAATGATCACCATAAAAATGATATGAAAAAAAGTGTTGTGGTTAGGTTTAGAGTTTGGAAAAAAAGAACACCTGCGTTAAGGAGCATGTGAGTTAAGGTGATAAGGAAGACTCCTCATAGGAGGGTAATATTCATCTGGTATATGATTTCCTATTAGGAGGCCCACATAGGAACTAAAAGGAGTGATAGGAACAAATTTAGACCAAGACTGCTTTAAAAAGCCTATGCTACTGGAGTTGTTTGGCAATAAAATTTCCAAGTGCCTGCTTCTTAAATTTTTTTATGTTGTGTCTTTTCTTCCAACTTCTTTGCTGGAACTTGAAAAAAACAGACATAAAGTTAAAAGCACAAAATTTAAATGCCAGTGAATGGAAAGTTGAACCTCACTCAATATTAATGCAAATCTATAGGTTAAAAATACATTTAACATCATAATTGTCAAAAGTTATACATAAAAATGAAAAATGTGCTACTGCACATATAATGTCATTTTTCAAGTTCAAAGCTGACACTATTTTTATCTCTGTGTGGGGAATATGTTCAAAGAAAAGGAGAAGAAAAAAGAAAACTCAACTTCTTTTTTCCTGCATTACATATGTAGATCAGTTCTTGGCTTACAGTTTCCATTTATATTTAGAGGGATATTCTCCATTTTATATGACCAAGACATGCCATCTCTGACTTCAGCAAAACAGGGTTGTGCTGTCTATAAGAATTATTTTGTATCATTCAGCAATGATGTAGAATCCAAGAACCCATAAATCCTAACATTTTATAGTCCTGGGCTAATATACGGAATATTATTTTATTTCCATTTCAACTTTAATTCAGGTATTATTACCTTTTTTTACATTTCCATTTATTCAACAAACATGCATGGAACACCCACTGTGAGTCAGGTATTGTTCTATGCTCATAGTAAAAAACCGTGCAAAACAGTGTATCAAATCACTGTCCTCATAAAGCCTATTCTATTGGGGGAAATAAACAGGTAAGTTAATATCTAATATGTCAAGTAGTGATAAGTACAATGGAGAAAAATAAAGCAAGCTGAAAATGACAGGCAGTGTGTGTGGACTAGAGGAAGGGTAATATATAAGGTTATTGAGGAAGGCTCTACTAGCAATGTTTAATGTGACCTGAAGGAAGTGAGGGAACTAGTTATGTGAAAATCTGAAAGAACATTCCAGGCAGAAGAAAAAGCAAGTGTAAAGGCTTTGAGGTAGGAGCAAGCCTGAAATGCTCAAGGAGGACTGCATGGCTGGAGTGAAGTGAAGGAAAAGGGAAAGTCATAACACATATAGAAGGGGTACATCTTGAGATGTGTAGGCAACAATAAAGACTTCAACATTTCCTTTTAGTGAGATGGAAATTCAGGTGAGGATTCACAGAGGACTGAAATAATCTTACCTGTATTTTTACAGCAGATTATTAGGGTCAAGAGCTAAAAAGCAGGGAAGACATTTTGGTAGGAGAAGAAGAAACAGGAGAGAGAGGAATGGTCTTGAAACCAAATAAAGAAATTTTTCAAAGAGGTAGGAATATTAAACCTTCATAGGTTAAGATGAGAACTGAGAATTCATCCACTGGATTTGTCAACATAAAAATTATTGTTAACCTAGCCAAGAGTGATTTTCCATAGTAGTACAAACAAGATCCTAAATAAAATGGGTTCAAGTTTTGTAAACCAGAAGTATCTAAGACAGGTCTTAATCAATTTAGAAGTTTATTTTCCCAAGGTTAAGGACATGCCTATGACATGGCCTCAGGACGTCCTGAGAACATGTGCCCAAGGTAGTACAGCAAAAGCTTGCTTTTATGTGTTTTAGGGGGGTCTGGGACATCAATCAATACATGTAAGTTGTACACTTGTTCAGTATGGAAAGGCAAGACAACTGGAAGTGGGGAGATTGTTGCAGGGTGGCTTTCAAGTCCTAGGTGGATTCAAAGATTTTCTGATTGGCAATTGTTTGATAGAGTTTATCTAAAGATCTGGCATCAGTAGAAGGGAGTGTCTAGGATAAGATAAGGGATTGCAGAGAACAAGGTTTTTACTATGCAGATGAAACTACCAGGTAGCAAGCTTCAGAGAGAGTAGATTGTCTTAAGGTCTCTGTTTTAATGTTGATGCTGGTCACCTGGTACCTGAATTCCAAGAGGAGAAGGATATAATGGGGCATGTGGACAACCCATTCCCATCATGGCCTGAACTCATGTTTAAGGTGAACTTTGGAATGCCCTTGGCCAAGAGGAGGGATCAATTCAGTTGGTTGGGGGAGGCTTAGAATTTCTTTTTTTTTTTTTTTTTTTTTGGTTTACATTATCCTCCTCTGGCCAAGATTTGCCAGAGGCAACATCAATGGCCAAACTTTTATTCTGTCCCATAGCATTTCCGAGGTGGCATAGCTGCCTGCTCTGGGTCTATCCTGTCCCTTGGTGGGACCACTATGGCCAAGTGACTTTGAGCCAAAAGACCTATAGCTAATTTAAGTGTTCAAAGCCAGATGGGAATGGAGGCAGACAGGCATTCATCAAACCTTAAGATAGAAAAGCCAACAAAAAAAGCCAAAGATGAGTTTACAAAATTGACTTATCTATAACTTCTATGCATTGAGCTACTATCATCTTGGTTTTAGTTATCTACTTGTAGTGATTAGCTATAAAAAAATAAATATTTTGTTAAAACCATTTAAGCTGCAGAATTCATAGAGACTTGCACTGCAAAGTCTTTCTTTTGCTGTCCTTTAGTAATTTTTCCTAGAGTGGCTGATGATTTTTTTTAATTTTACATATTTATCTGTATAAATTTCATAACTGGGAGCACTATATCCAGAAGGCTTTGTCACTAGGTATCTTTTTTTTTTTTTTTTTTTTTTGAAAAAGAGTCTTGCTCTGTCACCCAGGCTGGAGTGCAGCAGTGCAACCCCGGCTCACTGCAACCTCTGCCTCCCAGGTTTCAGCGATTGTCCTACCTCAGCCTCCTGAGTAGCTGGGATTACAGGCATGTGCCACCACGCCTGGCTAATTTTTTGTACTTTTAGTAGAGATGGGGTTTCACAATGTTAGCCAGGATAGTCTCAGTCTCCTGAGCTTGTGATCCACCTGACTCAGCTTCCCAAAGTGCTGGGATTACAGACGTGAGCCACCACAACCGGCCCACTAGGTATCTTGATATCCTCTCAGTAATTTTCTTTCAGTTAGAAATTCCTTATGATTGAGATGGATGGAAAAGGGCCATGTAACAACCCAGGAGGCAAAGTCCCTTATTTTGCCAGCTATTTAGGCATCTATGTGTCTATCCTTGATTTGAAGAATTTAAACTAATTGTATCCCTCAAAATTGGCCCTTACAATCTCACATGCCTACCTGTTCTGTGATAGTACCTGAACCAAGAGGGATAGGTGCTTTTATATTTTTAGTAGTGGGGTAGGGCATTAGCAATGAAAATAAATCAGGTCCAGTAAGATTTTAAAAGGTTTTAAATTGGGGGGATATCAGCTAGAAAGGAAAGAAGGTAATCTTTTCTTGTTTGTTCGTTTTCACTGATTTTGTAAGCTATTTAGAATTAGCAATGTTTTAAAAAAAAAAGGACATAAGCTTTGTCTAGTTTTGATAATGACAGGTAAAGAAAACTCATGGGTAGTTAAACATTTAAATGATCTAATATTAAGTCATAGAACAAATTATATTAACTTAGACAGAGGAAAAATTATTGAATTCACATTCACATCTTTATATACAGGCTGGGCTCAGTGTCATATGAGAGCAGTTTATTTTGGCTGTCATCTTCTCCCAGGTCTGAAGATGAGGCTTCGTTTAACTTGAATTTTATGCCAGATATTGGTGTTGATGTTCAAGATTCAGTAGAAGTCAGTGCTCCTTTCTAGATGAGGTAGATGTATGCAGAGTCAAAACATTGTAACTTAATACCACAAAGGGATAGTTAACAATATTTTATATAGACCTTTTTTAATGGGGCAGAGTGGAGTCTCTCAATTGTTGCCTAATCATCAAACTGGAGGTGGTGTTTATTGTGTCTTAGTTGGAAACCATAGAAGGATTCTGTAACCTTGGGGTGATTAATTTTTCTATTTGACAAGCCTCCAGCAATAAGTCTAAGTCAGAGAGTTAATTTAGGATTTGAATTGAGGATGTTTTTCAAAGATGTTAAAAAGGTTCACAACATTTTATTAAAACTACATTACATAATAATAATTTGATAAAGAAGTTATGTGGGTATAAATTCTTAATTCTTTTAAAGTTTAGTTGATTTTTTATAATTAAAAACCTAATAAAAACAAACAGGAATTATTTTGATAAAACATTAAAGCTTTGTTTCTTTGTCTAATTACCAAAAAGGAAAAAATAAAGACCCTCTGCAGTGACTTCTTTTCCTTATGCAGAGCCTATTTATATAACCTGAAAGTCAAACCTGCTGAAAAGAGAAATTGAGTTAATCAGACATGGGAATAGTGTGTCCGGCATCATGAGTAAACTCTATATTATAGCAGCCTTGAGCAGGGAATATGTGAGTCTTAGCAACAGCATAGGAAGTTGCCTAATTATATTGAACACTTAGGATATATATTGGGCCTCAAAAACAATACCACAAAGTGAAAGCCTCAGAAGGAAAAGTTTTCCTTTGGCCTTCTTTTGTCCTTCTATCTCGCAGTTTCTCAAGGCTGGCCATAAAAACTAGAATCTCACTTCTCAAGGTGGGTCCTAGAAATCAGAACTCCTTTTCCTCAAAGCCAGTCATAAAACCTAAAAATATTACTCTAATTTTTCTCAAAGTAGACACTTAATGTCCTTCAGGACACCCAGCTAAGGACACTGAGGCAAGGGGTGGAGACGGGTGGTGGCTGGTCTTGCAGTAGACTGCCCAGGATCCAATTATGAGCTTTTTCACTGCAGCAACTTTAATGTAAGCTATTGGAGTTGGAATTACTGTGGCTGCTGGCACCAGAATTGCCCTCCAATATTCCATTATTCTTAGATGTGCTATCCAAGCAGCTAGGGCCTGCTGTGAAATCTTAATTTTTCCTCCATCCTTCTGTATACAGCTGTCTGTAAAGAAATCATCTGACCTTACTTGTTGTTTGTAAATTATGAGACCCCTGTATCCAGGAGGAAGGAAATGCATACTTGGGGAGGTTAAGAAGAATCTAGACAAACACGCCTTACTGAGTTCCCCCACACATGCTACTGGCAATGATTTATACCCTTGTGTTTCATCATATTTTTACATGGCTATCCGTAGTTTGTTGAACTTAACCATTTAAAAAAAATGGGCAATTTCTCCTGTATCTTAGGTCTTTATTCTGGTAACTCCCACATATACATGGCAAAAAAAATCTATGCCTTCTTTTTAATCAATTTGTCTTTTGTGAGTTGATACCTTTAGAGGGCTCCTGCTCCCTAAACACATTAAGAAAAAACAAGAATACAGAATTAAGTTATACTGGAGGAAAATACTGCTTTTTTTAAAAAACCTTCAAACTAAGGAATTTCAGCTTCAGGCAATAACAACAGACTTAGAACTGGAGGAGGGAAAGAAAAAAATGTTACAGGTGCCAACAAAAATAGAAGGGGAGAGTTGCCATCCCAGGCCTTCTCAAATTTTCTCATAGTAAAAGGTGATCTCTGATGCCTCCCAAAGTCAACAAGGTTGGGTAATGCAATACAAGAAAGCAGAGCTTTAGACGTGAGAAGAATCTCCTCATGACTGTTTAAACTCCACAAAAAAAGCAGAAGACCCTGAAAAGGGGTGGGTTGCACTTTTATTCTGAGTTCTTTAAGGGGTCAGAGTCATTAGAAGCTTTCTCTTGTTTTTTCACTTGGTAACAAAGATAGCAAAAAGGGAAGGAGGAAAAAAGTGGAAGAAAAGAAAATTAAAAAAACAATTTTTTTAAGAAAGGAACCAAACAGAGAAACCAAGCACATGGTTTGTTGTTTTTTGTTTTGTTTTGTTTTGTTTTGTTTTGTTTTGCACCTGAGGAAAATTTTAGCCAACTAAGAGGCCTGGTTCCCCACAATTTAGAATTCTTATTCTGATTTGAACAAGTATAATTGGTCAAATCCAATGAAAGAAAGTTCAAAACAAACAAACAACAACAAAACAATACAATTACTGAGCCATTCTCTAATGGTAAAGAGAAATTAAGACCAGTTGGTTGTTTATCTTAATTTTTAGCCATTAAGGAAAATTTTCAAGATAAAACCTCAATTTAGCCACTTACCAAGGAATGGGGCCCAGACTCAAGACCAAGACTACTGTCTACCATCTCAGTAGCAGGAAGAAACTCAAACTCACCCTCCTTGTTGGAAGTGAGCTAAAACTCCAGAAATGAGTTGCCTGCCCTCCATAATCATAGAAGCAGGAAAATTTGTCTTCCTTGTTGGGAGGGAGTAAAACTGCAGAAAAGGAGTTATACAGCAAAAGAAACCTTAGATCTCAACCAAATTTTGGAAGACCAGGGTTTCTCTGAATGGGGGAACCTCCTGAGTATCAGAACCTGTCCTATTGGTTTGGGCAATAAAGACAGCCCAAGCTGGTACCAAGCACCAACAGGAGATTTGTCAAAGGTCAGGGCCTCCTCCATGCAGAGTCCCTTCCATTGGTCACCAATTTGTAAACCAAAAGTATCTGAGACTGCTTTCAATCGATTTAAAAGTTCATTGTGCCAAGGTTAAGGATATTCCCATGACATGGCTTCAGGAGGTCCTGAGAACACGTGCCCAAGGTGGTCAGGCTCCAGCTTGGTTTTATATGTTTTAGGGGAACATGAGACATTAATCAATACATGTAGGATGTACAGTGACTTGGTATGGAAGGTAGGACAACTCAAAGTTCTGCAGGGGGGGCTTCTAGGTCATAGGTAGATTCAAAGATTTTCTGTTAGCAATTGGTTTTAAGAGTTTATATCTAAAGACCTGGAATCAACAGAAGACAGTATCTGAGTTAAGATGATGGCTTGTGGAAAACAAGGTTTTCATTATGCAGATGAAACCTTCAGGTAACAGGCCTCAGAGAGAATAGATTGTTTTAAGGTCTCTGTTTTAATGTTAATGCTGGTCAGTTGTGCCTAAATTCCAAGGGGAGGAAGGTATAATGGGGCATGTTGACCACCCATTCTCAACATGGCCTAAACTCATGTTTCAAGTTAACTTTGGAATGCCCATGACCAAGAAAAAAGGTCCATTCAGTTGGTTGGGAGGGGGCTTGGAGTTTTATTTTTGGTTGACAAAATAAAATGGAAAGACAAGAATTATAGACACAGAATTGGAGTACAGGTACTTCTTATGGATTTTGCTATAAAAAGGAGCAGATAAATAGAGCAACAGCTTAAAGAGTATGTGGGGTAAAGTGATTTTTAAAATAAAAGATATTCCAAGAAACAAAGGATATTATCCATAGAAGAAGAAAAATTGATTATGGATGAAAGAGAAAAGAAAGTAGAGAATTTCCGGAGCAATGATCTTATGTAGGAAAGAGGAGATGAGACCTAGCACATGAGGTATGGGAAGTGACCTCAAGTAGGGTACTAGAAGGAAACTCAGAATATGTGGTACAGATGCAGGCATGTAAGAAAATATGGAAGTAGGGGCTGGTGAATGTTCTTTTCTGGTTTCTTTTACTTTCTTAGTAAAATAGAAAGCATGAATTTCTGTTGAGAGCAAGAGTGTAGTTTTGAGGAAAGTGAAGATATGTTACAGTCCATTTATCTGAGTTGAGAATAAATGAGCTAGAAATATAAAGTAGAATTAAGGGTGAACCTAAGAGTCCCCCTGCTATGAGTAGTATCGATTAAAAGTGAGACCAGTCAGCATGGTTTTGACAGACAAAGATGTTATTGGCTAATCCAAGGACTCACAACTAGTGAGCAGCTCTATACTGGTTGCCATTTTTGTCATGGTAAATCCATATCTCCTCCCATTATCCTTCAACAATAGATAGACATAACCTACCATTCCACCTCTGATCACAAATATGTGAGATCATTCAGAATAGAGACTGATTCACCGTGGTGTTTCTGGTGACTGGCACAATGCTTAGCACATAGTTGTACTCAAAAATATCTCAAATTGAGCAAAAGACATTTTCATTAGAGAAAGCATGAGTTTCTCAAAATAGTATAAATTTTGAATGTTGAAGGTAGCCTCTCAAAGCTATGCAAATATAGCTTGAGTTGCTGAAATAACATGTTCTCTATAAACTGTTAATTTGGTCCAGAGTTTGAAGGTCTACCTACCACTCACACTTTGTATATCTACCTCCAAAGGAACTTTTGATTCTGATTCTGTTGGTTATTTTTTCACAATCATGCTCATACAGAATTTCTTAAAACACTGCAATAGAAAGAGAATAAAAATTACAATTTTGTCCACTGTATTACTGAGAAATATAAGGTAGCATTTGCAGCCTTACTCTGGTACTGCACTGTACCTTACTTGGACTGCCATCAATCCATACTGTTATACCAACTCAACAAAGCAGTCCATCATCCTATACAAGCCTTTTTAGTTATGGGCTTCTAAAATTAGTCTTAGATATATAGAAACTCTTAGATACTATCTCAAGGACATCTCATGATGCTAGAAACTGCTCTTTACTCCTCTAAATATCTGCAGAAAAACTGTTCAATTCCCTTCCTTTGTAACTTAACATTTGTTGCCTATAATTGTTCATTATCTTTGTGTGTTTGTATTTTACCTTCCCAATTAGATCATGAATTTATTTGTAACACAGTGAACATCCATAATATTTATAAATATTATTTTTATTAAATATAACCTACTTATTAAAATAATGTTTATTTTAAAAGTAGGAATGAGAAAAAGAACTAGACTAAGAATGATTATCATTTATCAAATACTTATCCTGTACCAGGACCTATGTTGAGAGTTTTACACAATTTAATTATGTTAATATGGAGATAACATTTTACTTCCATCTTAACTCTTTTTGCAAGGTTACATAAAGATTTAGCAACTTGCCCAAGGTCACACAGCTAACAGGTATTTGAACTGTAACTCCAAAGTCAGTGTTCTTAAACACTCACTACATTGCCTTCCTAGAAAAGTGCTTTTTATATAACAGATAATAAATATTTATTGGATGAGTGAATAGTCTTAGCAGCATTATTGTCAATTCTATGTGGTTAGATTGTAATTAAAACAAGCTCTGTGTCTATTCTAAGTGGTTAGGTTGTAATTAAAACAAATATATCATGAGTATTCTCTAGTTCATAATGTCTTTATCCCCAAAAAAACTTTCGCCGTTGACCTTAAGTGCCCTAGACAAATAGAAGATAGACACTTAATCAGCTATTTTTTAAATCACTCATATTTTTGTAATTTCTACCTGCCTGGTTTTCCATAATTCTAATGTTTTTTCCATACTTGAGATCTCATTTAGGCTACAGTGTAAATCAGTAGTACCAAGAGTCTGGAAGCCATCCATCATAATCAATTTGATCTTATTTTTAGTATAATTGAGTCAAAGTTACTTATCCAATTTCTTTTAGGGTTTCCCTCCATGTCTGACACTATGCATAGAATCTTACTCATCAAATAAACTCTTCTGAAGAATCCAAAGTTTATGGAACATGGGATGAAAAACAATAGTTATAGAAAGTGAAAAAACATAGTTATCTTTAGATACTTGGTATGAGCACTACACTAGCTAATCTGTAATATGAAATCTGAAAGTAAAATAAAACCTAGAGGAAGAAAAAAATAAACAATTAAATGAAGACAGAGCAGCCAGAAGATACAATAATGTTGCCAAATATTGCTTGGCATGAAGACTTAGTAGCTCCCAAAATTCAACTCTGTCTGAAGATAAACAATTCAGATAAGCTAAAGCAACACTCCAAAATCAGGAAGGAAAGGCAAATCACACTTATCTATAAGCCCTATGCATCTTCCTGGTATGCATTACTATGTGCATACATACATAAATGCACAAATCATCTAAAGGTCACCGGATTTGACTCTTCTTTTATGAAGAGGTTGTTTCAATTAATTGACTATGGCATATCAATCATAGCAAGACTGGCAAGTAAATCTAAATTGTGAAATACCATAAATTTTCTTATAGCACAAAAGCAAATTGAAATATGAAGCAATGAAACAGTTTAGAATACAGTAAGTTTTACATAATACAAAAGCTTAGTACATGTATATGTCTTTTGTTTTTCAAATATCTTTGTGTTCATTTCCATATGTTATTTTCTCAATAGCCTTTTAAGGTCAAGCTGTCTCATTCCTATTGCTCTGTTCATTCATTTGCTCATTGTGATTCATTTTTGGATGAATTCATCATCAAACAAATATTTAATGAACTCTATGCCTCAGGCATTACGCTAGGTACTAGGTATATAGTGAACAGAATAGACAAATTCCTAGCCATTACAGAGCTTACAACCTGTAATATAATTTAAAAGCTAAGCAAATAAATGTACAATTACAAATTGTGATAAGGGTTTAGGGAAATAATAAGTAATTAGGAGTATGAGAGAGTGAAACAGTGAGAGAGAGCCCCTAGGAGGAATCCCATGGATAGAGAAGCCATCTCTAAAATGATTAACACTTAAGTTAAAATGTAAAGACTAAAAGGTGCCAGTCTTTCAGTGTATGAAGAATGTTCCAGGCATATGAGACAGTGATGGCCAAAGTCCTTAGGCAAGAAGCCCTTGAGTCTTCCAAAACTGAAAGAAAACCATGTGGCTAAACCAAAGGGAAAGACTGTCATGCTATGAACTAGAGGAGACATGCAAAGACCAGATCATGGAGGGATTTGAGGACACTGTGTTAAGGAATTTAAAATGCATTCTTAGTACAATAAAAAGACATTAAAATGTTTTAAGAAAGGAAAAAGGGCAAGATTATTAGATTTATATTTTTCAAGTTAATAAGACTAGTAGGTTGATGTGTGAATAGTGTATTGTAAAATAAAGTGATCAAGCTAAAATGCTATTGTTTGTAGTCCAGGTAATAGATAGTGGTAACTTGGACTCTGGTAGTATTAGTAAATATGGAGACAAATGAATTTTAGATATGCCAAAAATGATGATGGGTTGAATGAAGAAGATAAGGGAAAGAAAGGCATTGAAAGAAATACTCAGGTTCTGGTTATAGCAACTAGGTAAACGGTGAAACAAAGAGACCTGAGCAATGGGAAAGGTCTTTCCCAAGAAATGAAGGTAATCAACAGAATCAATATATATTTCTGTTGTGTGAGCCTTTCAAATTTCATGCATTTTTATTTTAAGAGCCTCTACTGAGCATCTTATAAATGCTAAATCCTACCCTTGCCTCTGAGAAATGGAAGCTAAGTAAGATTCAGTGGCTTTGCACTAGGATTCAGACTGGGGAAGAGAATCATATAAACATTCAAATTTTCTTCCACGTGATTCATGTTACAATAATCTGGTAGGACTCAACAGAGAAACTAGAGGTCAGGAGAGACTTCAAAGAGATGACATCTGATCAAGTCTTCATGAATAAAAAGAAATCATTATTTTATTTGAATAAGGTGAGGATAGCTACTTCTGTATTTTATTGTATTAAACAAGAAATTTTCTATTTCCACTGAGTTCCCAGTATGGAAGTTCTAATATTTGATACATGCTTAATAAACCCCTTTAAGCTTGTTAAAGAAAAATCAAAATGGAAGCCCAAGTTTAGAATACCCTTATTCTAAGCACTATAACCACACAATCAAAACTTAAGTCATCCTGATTTCCTCTAAACACTACCTATAATAATAGACAAAACAAAAAGCAAGCTTTTTGTCCTTGTCAGCATGGTTCAGTAACATTAAACCAATCAGTTATACAAAATCAGCTTAAATAGCTCTGCTTACCGTAAAATAAGTGGTAATATAGTAGCCAATCACAAGAAAAAGTAAAAATATCTCCTCCTTTATGCTTTATAAACTATGCTGTGAGTGTTGTGAGCAGAGCTCCTTACCACTTGAGGGTTCAAAGTCTCCCAGTTTGAGAGCTATTCTTTTGTATACACAGTAAACTTCTAATTTTTTTTTTCAATTTCAACTTTTATTTTCTGGGCATACATATGCAGGTATGTCACATGCATATATTGCATGATGCTGATGTTTGAGGTGTGATTCATCCCGTCATCCAGGTAGTGACTGCAGTACTCAATAGGTAGTTTTCCAAGCCTACTCTCCTTCTCTCCCCAATTCTAGCAGACCCTAGTATTTATTGTCCCCAGTTTTATGTCAGTGTGCACCCAAAGTTTAGCTCCCACTTATACGTGAGAACATGGGGTATTTGGTTTTCTGTTTCTGCATTAATTTGTTTATGATAATGGTCTTCAGATGCATATGTTTCTGCAAAGGAAATGATTTAGTTCTTTTATATGGCTGCATAGTATTCCATGCTATATGTACCTCATTTTCTTCATTCAGTCCACTGTTGATGGACACCTAGGTGGATTCCGTGCCTTTGCTATTATGAATAGTACTGTAATGAACATACAAATGCATGTGTCTTTTTGGTAGAACAATTTGTTTTCCTTAGAATATATACTCAATAAAGGGATTTCTGGGTTAAATGGTAGTTCCAATTTTAGTTCTTTGAGAAATCTCCAAACTGCTTTCCACAGTGGCTGAACTAATTACATTCACATCAACAGTGAAAATGGGCAAGGACATGAACAGATGCTTCTCAAAAGAAGATACAGAAGTGGCCAACAAAAATATGAAAAAGTGTTCAACATCACTAATCAACAGAGAAATGCAAATCAAACCCACAATGAGATATCATCTCACACCAGTCAGAATGGCTATTATTAAAAAGTCAACAAATGACAGATGTTTGCAAGACTGCAAAGAAAAGGGAACTTCTATAATGTTTAAATTTGATCTGATTTTATTTCTGACAGATTTCATAAACACTTAGTAACCCCTATTTTGGGCATAATATTCTATTATGCATTATGGAGCTATGTTCTTTGTCCCTAAGTTGTCCTCTTCTGTTGCAGAGATTAGGCACACATGTATAAAAGAGTCAGAGAATAATGCTACCATGAGATAAACCAGTGGGGATGATGTGATAGAGACTGCCTCTATATAAAAGCTCAGGGGATTCAAAACAAAAAACAAACAAAAACACTGTAGAGTGGGCTTGGTTAGAATGCACTTTCCCTAATGGATAAACTTCCACTTACTCTCTGAAGGAACTCTAGGCAGTCTCACCTCTTTTCTCTGTCATATTTTCCTGCTATTCTCATAATGATATTTCCAACATTTGATCCCCATCTCTCCCCATCCAATGGTCAGCAGTTGACCTCCCTTACTTCCTATTTCAAAGAGTAAATAGAAGACATCCCACTGGATGTCTCTCAATTTCCCACCATAAACATACACATGCACTCATATTTTCACACATCTGTACTTAGATACATGACACCAACCATGACAAATACTTTTTGGATCTCAACCATTCCCATCTTCTGGGGAAATATTTATTATTTGTTAGGTCTTCTGTCTTAGCTTCTCCTCAACAATATCTCATTAGCATTTTTCAATGAAGGGTAAGCTTGTATTAGTCTACACATATATAAGGCATACCTCAGAGATACTTCAGGTTCAGTTCTAGATCATCACAATAAAGCAATTATCACCAAAAAGTGAGTCATATGAATTTTTTTGTTTCCCAGTTGTCTTAGTCCATTTGTGTTGTTACAAAGATACCTGACATTGAGTAATTTATAAAGAAAAAAAGGCTTACTTTGCTCACAATTTTGTTGGTCAGAAAACTGGGCATCTGTTGAAAGCCTCAAGCTGCTTCCACTTATGGCAGAAGACAAAGGGGAGCCAGCATGCACAGAGATCATATGGTGAAAAAGGAAACAAAGAGAGACAGGGTGGTGCCAGTTTCTCTTTAACAATCAGCCTCATGGGAACTAACAGAGCAAGAACTCACTCATTACAGTGAGACGACGCCAAGCCACTCATGCTGGATTGGCCCCTAGGACCCAAACACCTCCCATTTGGTCCCACCTCCAACACTGGGGATCAAATTTCAACATGACGTTTGCGGGAGGTAAACATTCAAACTATGCCACCAGTGCATATAAAAGTTACATTTATACTACACTGTAGTCTATTAAGTGTGCAATAGCATTATATCTCAAAAAGCCTTTACATTTTAATTAAAAAATATTTTATTGCTAGAAAAGTGCTAAAGATGATCTGACCCTTCAGTGAGTCATAATCTTTTTGCTAGTAGAAGGTCTCACTTCAATGTTGATGGCTGCTGACTGATCAGGATGGTAAATGATGAAGATTGGGGTGGCTGTGGCAATTTTTAAAAATAGGACAACAATGATGTTTGCCACATTTATTGGAATTTCCTTTCATGAAAAATGTCTTTGTAGCACATGGTGCTGTTTGATAGCATTCTACCCATAGTAAAACTTCTTTGGGAATTGGAGTCAATCCTCTTGAATTCTGCCATTACTCTATCAACTAAGTTTATGGAATATTCTAAAGACTTTGTTGTCGTGTCAACAATGTTCACATCATCTTCTTTGGAAATAAATTTTGTCTCAAAAAAACACTCTCTTTGCTCATCCATAACAAGCAACTCTTCATCTACTCAGGTTTTATCATGAGATTGCAGCAATTCAATCACATCTTCAGGCACCACTTCTTAGTCTAGTTCTCTTGCTATTTCCATGTCTGCAGTTACTTCCTCCACTAAAATATTGATCCTCTCAAAGTCATTCATGAAGGTTGGAATCAATTTCTTCCAAACTTCTGTTAATGTTGATATTTTGACCTCCTCCAGTGAATCATGAATGTTCTTAATGGCATCTAGAATGGTGAATCTTTACTAGAAGGTTTTCAATTTACTTTGCACAGATCCCTCAAAGGAATTACAATCTATGGCAGCAATAGGCTTATGGAATGCATTTCTCAAATAATAAGACTTGAAAATTAAAATTACTCCTTGATCCATGGGATGCAGAACAGATATTGTGTTAGTAGGCATGAAAACACATTAATCTCCTTGTATTCTTCCATCAGAACTTTTGAGTGATTAGGTGCTTTATCAATAAGCAGTAATACTTGGAAGAGATCTTTTTTTCTGAGCAGATTACAAAAGTGGGCTTAAAATATTCAGAAAACCAGGTTTTGGCCATAATCCCAAAAGACACAATCTCAGATGCCTTAGTCCTGAATGTTAAAATCCCAAAAGATAAACATCCTGAAAGTTTAATATCCTGATAACCACAATCCTAACAAATTAGCATCTCAAAAATATAATTCTGAAAAAATAATTTTAAAATTTAAAAGACATTTATTTACATTTTTAAAAGTGGATTTGAGAAACATATAAAAACATGAGAGAACACTTCATAGGAAACATTACACAATGAAATAGGCAATAATAACATATATATTTTGGCAAACATGAACACTTAGGGATACTAAAGACAGTTGCCTAGGTAATTTTTGCGAGTACATAGCAAGCGTATATATTTATTGAGTACACGTGATTTTTTTTTCTTTTTTTTTTTTGAGACAGAGTTTCGCTCTGTTGCCCAGGCTGGAGTGCAGTGACACGATCTCGGCTCACTGCAGCCTTTGCCTCCTGGGTTCAAGCAATTCTGCTGCCTCAGCCTCCCAAGTAGCTGGGACTACAGGCATGTGCTGCCACGACTGGCTAATTTTTGTATTTTTAGTAGAGATGAGGTTTTACCATGTTGGGCAGGATGGTCTTGATCTCCTGACCTCGTGATCCACCTGTCTTGGCCTCCCAAAGTGCTGGGATTACAGACGTGTGCCACCACGCCCAGCTACATGTGATGTTTTGATATAGGCATGCAATGTGAAATAATCACATCATGGAAAATAGGAATATCCATCACCTCAAGCATTTATCCTTTCTGTAACAAACAATCCAATTACACTCCTTTTAGACACTGATTTTCAACTGTGGGGTGAGTTGTCACCCCTTGCCCCCTCATTGCTCAAGGGTCAACTTCAATGTGTTTTGTTACACTGGAAGTAATTCTATATCAGCAAGTGTTATTGATTCAGAAGGTTGCTGGGTTTGTTGAAATATATTTATTCTCTGACAAAAAACAATTTTGAAGGCAAGCACTGGCATTATGTGTCAAGGGGCAGAAGTCATAAACAATTCAATCATTTGGCAAGGGAGTTTTTTTTTTTTTTTTGGTGTTTTTTGTGTGCGTTTTCACTTCTATAATCTTCAAAAACACTTGAAACATCAAGAGCAGATATTCCCCATCCAGTCCACTCAGACACACACACTAATCTCCTCTGGAAATATCCTCACAGACACAGCCCAAATAGTGCTTTACCAGTGTATTAGTCTGTTTTCACACTTCTAATAAAGACATACATGAGACTGAGTAATTTATAAAGCAAAGAAGTTTAATGTACTCATAGTTCCACATGGCTGGGGAGGCCGCACAATCATGGTGGAAGGTGAGGAGGAGCAAAGGCTTGTCTTACCTGGTGACAGGCAAAAGAATGTGTGCGGGGGAACTCTCGATTATAAAACCATCAGATGTCAAGAGGTTTATTCACTATCACAAGAACAGCACAAGAAAAACCTGCCCCCATGTTCAGTTACCCCCCACTGGGTCCCTCACATGACATGTGGGAATTATGGTAGCTACAATTCAAGATGAGATTTGGGTGGGGACACAGCCAAACCATTATCGCCCAGGTTTTGAAGTGTCCATTCATCCAGCCTATTGAAGCCTAATATTAACTCTACCTCTTATCACCTTGGGATCCATTGCATCTCAAACCATACTTAATTTCCAAATAAAGACAATAACAAGGTATAATAATAGTTCTGCCCACCATGATGCAACTAATATGATGCAGCTATCCTGCATACAACTGAAAATTCATTAATCCCTTTCCCAGAATTAAGCTTTCAAGATTTCAACTTTAGGATTTTAATCTTTTTGGATTTGGATCTTTTGAGATTTCAACATTGGAATTATGGCTTTCAGAACTGGGACTTTCAGGATTATGATTGGCACTACAGTAAACCATACTGTCATCCAGGCTTTGTTCTTCCAATTCTAGAAAATAGGCAGAGTAGATTTAGCATAATTCTTAAGGGCCCACAATTTTCAGAATGGTAATTAAGCAGTGGCTTCCACTTAAAGTGACCGGGTCCATAAGTTCCTAACGAGAGTCAGCCTGTCTTTGAAGTTTTGAAGGCAGGAACTGACTTTTCCTGTTTACCTATGAAAGTTCTAGGTAGCACCTTCTTTCATTAGAAGACTTTTTTTCCTACATTGAAAGTCTGTTGTTTAGTGTAGCCACCTTCATCAATGATCTTAGCTAGATCTTCTGGATAACTTGCTATAGGTTTTATATCCACTCTTGCTTCTTCACCTTGCAGTTTTATATAATATGGATGGCTTCTTTCCTTAAACTTCATGAAGCAACATCTGCTAGCTTGCAACTTTTCCTCTGTAGCTTCCTTACTTCTCTTGGTCTTCAGAGAATTAAAGAAACTTAGGGCCTTGCTCTGGATTAGGCTTTGGTTTAAGGGAATGTAGTGGCTGTTTTGATCTATGTAGACCATTAAAACTTTCTCCATATCAGCAATAAGGTTGTTCCACTTTCTTATCATTCATGTGTTTACTGGAGTAGCACTATTAATTTCCTTCAAGAACTTTTCCTTTGCATTCACAACTTGGCTGTTTGGTGCAAGAGGCCTAGTTTTCAGCCTGTCTTGCCTTTCAACATACCTTCCTCACTAAGTTTAATCATTTCTAGCTTTTGATTTAAAGTGAGAGAAGTGTGATTCTTCTTTCCACTTGAACACTTAGAGACCATTGTAAGGTTATTACCTGACCTAATTTCAATATTGTTGTGTCTCAAAAATAGAGAAGCTCAAGGGGAGATACAGAGACAAGGGAATGGCCAGTTGGTGGAGGAGACAGAACACACACTTTTATCAGTGAAGTTCTTGATCCTATATGGGCACATTTTATGACACCCCAAACCAACCATAATAGTAACATTGAAGATACCGATCAGGTATTACCGTAACAGGTATAATAATAATAATAAAGTGTGAAATATTGCAAGAACTACCAATATGTGACAGAGAGACATGAAGTGAGCATATGCTGTTGGAAAAATGTTGCCAGTAGACTTGCTAAACACAAGATTGTCACAAATATTTGATTTGTAGAAAACACAGTATCTGTGAAATTCAATAAAGTGAAAGTGCAATAAAATGAGTCATTTTTGCATTGTAAACATTCTCTTATTTGCTCTTCAATCCTTATCACTTTATTGAAACTACTGTAACAATGACTTTCTTGTTAAATAATCTACTGAACACTTCTCAGTCCTTAATTCAGTTGTTTTTTCAGTCCCATGGGCTCTTAAATATGCTCATTTTTCACTCTGCAAAAATATATATACTTTCCTTGACCTAGCATTTATTATCTGGTACCAGCTCCTATCCCTCTTCACAGGCCAATTGACATCTCTACTTTCATCTTAAAAACTCTTCAAACTTAACTTTTTCAAAACAGATTTCATTATCCTCCCACTACCATACCTAAAATGAACCTTTTCCAGAGTTCCCAAATTCAGTAAATGACACTTCTGCACACAGTTTCATGCAAACCAGGGAGCTGGGAGTAATCTCTAATACTGCCCTTCCTCTTACAACACTCATATAAAATTCATCTCCATGCCTTGGCATGTTTACTCCCAAATATATCAAATTAATTCATTTCTCTTCATCTTCACCAACACCCTCATTCATGCTGAGAGGTGAAGCCAGCTGAGCTTCTGGGTCAGGTGGGGACTTGGAGAACCTTTGTGTCTAGCTAAAGGATTGTAAATGCTCCAATCAGTGCTCTGTGTCTAGCTAAAGGATTGTAAATGCACCAATCAGCACTCTGTAAAATAGCACCAATCAGCACTCTGTGTCTAGCTAAATGATTGTAAACGTACCAATCAGCACTCTGGAAAATGGACCAAGTCAGCACTCTGTAAAATGGGCCAATCAGCACTCTGTAAAATGGACTAATCAGTGCTCTGTAAAGTGGACCAATCAGCAGGATGTGGGCAGGGCCAAAAAAGAGAATAAAAGCTGGCCACCCAAGCCAGCAGCAGCAACCTTCTCAGGTCCCCTTCCACACCGTGGAAGCTTTGTTCTTTCGCTCTTCAAAATAAATCTTGCTGCTGCTCACTCTTTGGGTCCACACTACCTTTATGAGCTGTAATGCTCACTGCAAGGGTCTGTGGCTTCATTCCTGAAGTCAGCAAGACCATGAACCCACTGGGAGGAACAAACCACTCCAGACATGCCACCTTTAAGAGCTGTAACACTCACTGCGAAGGGCCACGGCTTCATTCCTGAAGTCATCGAGACCACAAACCCACCAGAAGGAAGAAACTCCAGGCACCTCTGAAGGAACAAACTCCAGACACACCATCTTTAAGAGCTGTAACACTCACTGCAAAGGTCTGTGGCTTCATTCTTGAAGTCAGCAAGACCAAGAACCCACCAGAAGGAATAAACTCTAGTCGCATTTTGGCAACCTAGATGGGACACATTTTGGCGACCATGAAGTGACATATTTTGGTGACCATGAAGGGACTATCCTCTATCGCTAAGGGTCTGATGGAGTACCATCAGACCCTTTTCGCTTGCCATTCTGTCCTATTTTTCCTTAGAATTTGGGGGTTAAATACCAGACACCTGTCGACCAGTTAAAAGAGATTAGCACGGCCGCTGGACTAAAGACACGGGTGTCAGGCTTTCTGTGAAAGGGCTCTCTAACAACCCCTGATTTGGTTTGCCTAGAACCATCTTCCACTTTTCCTGTACTTCTGGGCTGAGCCGAGGGTCGACAAAGAAGAAAGCCATTCAACTCCGGGGTCCCGACAACAAGTTGATTGACCCTGCGGCCATGAGCAGAACTCTAAAAGTCATGTCGCCCAAACAAGACTCACCCATCTATCCCATCTATCCTGACCCTTGCCTCCTGGGTCCTAACGCCTGTCAGACAAACTTCCTCTTGCCTCTCTTCTCTCATCTCCCAGGGTAGTTCCGCTTCTAAAAACCACTTCCTGTCTCTGGTGCTTTCCTAGCTTCTCCTATAAGAATGATTTCTAGTATAAACCTCAGGACTCTGTTCCCTTCTTTAGGCACCTGGGCTCACCAATCAGAAGGACATAATTTTTGCCCAAAGCCCCGTCAGGCGGGGGACAATCTGGAATTTTAGGATCTCTCCTCAGACTAGCAGCCCTAACAAAAGTTCTCCAAGTCCCCACCTGACTCAGAAGCTCAGCTGGCTTCACCTCTCAGTACCATGCCTGGGACATAGCAGGCACCCTGTAAATATATATTGAATTAATGAAGGAGGGAAGATAGATGTATACACAGATTTGAATGAGCAAAATGAATAATGGTGATGAGCTATAGAAGACTCAGGCTGTTTAACAAAGGTTGCAAAGAAAAACTAGCTAGAGAACAGTTCTGAGAACAAGAAATTTAAGATTTTCATCTTTTCCATTGTTTTTTCTTCAGACAATTGTAAAGAGAAGATTTTCCTGTATCCTACAAAAAGCTGTATTTCTATTGCCAAGGGCTCTCCTCAGCCACAGGCTTACCAGATGTCTGGTCATGATGACTGAAGACAGTTTTAGTTTATTCTGTATACATAGTATAAGGCTCCAGAAGGCCAAGAAAGTCCTTAGACTGGGGATTTTGGAGGAGGAAAGTGGTGATTTTCTCTTTGCTCTAAAATTATGTGAGTTGTCCTTACTCTGCATGCAATATTTTGCCCTCTTTAGGGGTAGAGTAGAATTAGTTGTATCATTTGTTTGACTTAATATATTATGTTTGGGCAACATACATGAAAAGAAAGCCATTCTTTAAAAATAAGCTCTCAGAATAAGTAATCAATGGATAGGAAATCAATGAATAGCTTCAAACAACACTATAAATCATAAGAAAAGGACTGAAGAGAGTATGTGCTGGAGTTTTACTTTCATCATCTCATTCAATCACAGAGATGACTCAAAGAGGCTAAGACATTTCCTAAATTAAGTAAGCAGTGGAGATAGGATTTTAACCCAGTAATGAGTGACTTCAAAGTCCATGCTCTTTCCAGTGTACTTCATATAGTGCAACCAAGAATAAAACCTAAGTACCTTGATTCTCCAGTTTGGTGACAGAGAGGATCGTATTCCCTTCCACAGCCCAGTTTCTTTCCAGATTCTGTGCACTGTCCAAATGCACAGGGACCGGATTAGATGAGATTCTTTTTTTGGTTTTGGTTTTGTATAGATCTTCCTATAGACCTCAAGCTTTCAGAGAGTCATAAAACTGCCATTCCATGTGTACTTCAGAAAACTGCTTTTGGACAAAGATTGTAGACACTAAGTTTTAGCCTAGAATGCATTTTTGCATCAAAGTTATAAACAGAGTACAACTTTTTAATGTAAATGCTGATACAACTTAAAGAACAATGGTGTATGACCAAATCCATTGCAGAAACAAACTGACTCTTTCAACAGAGTATTAGCATCTTTAGAGAGAGGATATATTTAAATGTGATTACATTATGCAAAATTTTTGCTTCTACAAAATGTAAATTGAAATAGCCTTCAAGATCAATTATCATGTTTTTTTTTTTTTTTTACCACTGGTTGATAGGTTTAGCCAATACAGACGTGAATGCCATTAATTATTTTAATTAGGTGTTTGTTCTGAGTTGGTTGAAAATATACGGATCAGCAAATGAAATATTCAAATGTTTGTACATATTTTCCCTCACTGCTATCCCTTCTCCACCTGCTCCAGTCATGCTCAGGTTTGGGGTTTTGATTAGATGCTTCTTGTTGCTGAAGCAAGGGAGTCAGTACATTAATCTAGGCTTATAATTTTATAAGGCAGGCAAAGGACTATGCTGCCTGCTGCCAAACAGGACCTCCTTGAGGAGCTACAGCAATTAATGTTCCATTCTTGTGTCAAGTGCTGTTAAAAGTTTTCTTCGGGCCAAAGTTTGTCCAAACATTTTGTACAAATCTGCAGAGCTCTTGCGTAGCTGGAGGCTGCTTCCTGAAGTTTGGCACTGAGTCCTGCTTTGTACTGGTAGTAGGAAGCTGGCTGTAGCTACAGACATGGCCTTGTGGAACAGTTTTCCCTGCCTGGACTACCTGAGGCTAAATCTAATGAGGTGAGTCTGAGCATAGTATGAACACAATCAGAAAAGCAGCACAAAAAGTCAGAACAGTATGCAGATGCAAGCAAGTCATTGACAAGAAAGCCTCCATATCTCTTTTATATAATTCAGGCACATTAATAACATTTCTTTGTTATTTCCTTGAATTTCTAGCTTTGATATAGATAATTTAAAAGTACAAAAAACATAAAGAATAAATATTTTTAAAAGTCTGTAATAATTATTACTAAGAGTATACTCCTGTTCATATGTTGTATGGCCTTCTATTTTAACATAAAATTGTGTGAAGTACCCATCTCCTGAATGTTGCAGGAAAAGCTTTCTTAAAGAGACATAAGCAGTATGAAGTTTTCAAGTGGGATTATTCACTTGGAAGAGCTGTCATTAATGTCCCCATATCTGTAGCTGGTCTATAAATAGCCACCAATACCCAAATTAAGAGCACTTGATGGTGTCTGTGTTTGTTCCGCAGTGATCTAACAATACCAGATAAAAGAACATGATAGTTAGGGAGAGATGCCCAGGAGAGTTCATAAGACATTCATCATTCATCTACTTTGTATCTAGAAAAAAATCATTATAATTGCACTGGACCTGGCACTCCATAATCAAACCAATCACTTGCGCTTCTAAAGCCTCCTTCATCACCAAAGGCTAGAACATATTTTCCAAAAATACTTTTCAGGAACTCAAGTAGTCAAAACGAAATGTACCAATGGTTCTGAGTTAGGAAATACCTTTCAAAGATATAGAAATTGTAAAAGAAATCACCATCAGAAAAAAATTAAATTCTATGCTCTTATTAAGTAAATTAACTCATATAAACATCTAAACTCCATACATTTCAGTTATATCTTACACTATCTGAGGTAAGTGGAAGTAAGTCAAGCTGTGAGAGAGTTCATTGCTCAGGTGCCTTTGAGAGGCAACATAGATTTTAAATGCAACCACCTTCAGAGTTCTCTAGTGCTGATAATAATAATATAATAATAACAATAAAATTAACATGAGCACCTACTATGCAACAGGAACTGATTTAGGCATATACATATGTTGTCTCTAATTCTGAAAATAATCTTTCAATGTAGGTAATTATTATTATTTTTATTTCATAAATGAGGAAAGTAAGGCAAAGAGATATTGAAAGGTCATATGGCTGGTGATAAAAAGACGATTTTAACAAGGTCTGCTTGACTCCAAACCTCATGTCCTTACTTCAATGCAATATGCCCTTAAGTGATGGCCAAAAAGATCAAAAGAACAAAGATTTATCTACACTGAAAAGCCCAAGTAATGCTAGTACATGCCAATACACTGTTAATAACCAGTAACAGTACACCACCCAAGGCAAATCTCCTTGCACATATTACCACGGCTCTCTGCTTTGCCATCAGTCTCTCCTTCCTTCAACACCACCACCATCTCCACCACAAACTCAAGCCAATGCCTCAATTACTTAGGTTAGAGAAGAGAAAAATCTGCTACTCTGAGAGTTTATATAAACTGAAACATGCCAGCTACCTGGTCATCTAAGAACTGTCAAAGAAAGAGAGGCTCATAAATGTGACTCTTCCTGAGAACTAAGGTTATTGGAGCATTATATAGTTTTGTATTTTGAATGGTTTTTAAATTTGCAAATGTTTTTGGTAGCTACAGTTAGAAGACACAAAGGTAATTCTGATGTCTTCTCCAAAACAGCTTTAGAAATAATTTTAGTTTTTTATGTGTTGACTCATGACCAACATTTATGAATGTCAGTCAAGATATAAGGTTGTAATATTCCAGTGCCCCAAAACCAAATTGTATCATAGAGTGTAAGAGCTTGTTATTGCTTTTAACACTTCTTTCTTTCCTCGCTGTCAGATGCCATTTCTCTTGACTGCTAATATAGCAGGCTTCAGCAATGTCCTCTCTTGAATTTCCATACACCTGCTCTCATTACCTGGATTTTCTAATGGGTTAGGTAATAAAATGCCATGATTATATGAGACATATCTGAAAAGTCTCTATAAGGCATTATGGTTCTCTCATGTTCAAACACGTATGCCTAAGAAATATTAAGAAGACAATACAGTAAAATCATAGAAGTTATCAATAAATTAGTTGTGAGCACTGAAATACTGATTTAGTACACTCCAATGCCATTTTTAGTATTTCTCAGTTTATGCTACATAATTGAGGTTTGTGGGTATTAAATAAGTAAAATATTGAGTACAGCCCAAACTCCTGTAAGTTTATGTTAGAGAGAATAAACACTCTATTCTTCCAGGGACTTTTTTTGACACAGAAACAGAAGTTGTGAACTGGAAAAACTATGATTCCATCCCATTATGGCATTTTGTACTCCTAATAGCTCACAAATTATTGAATCACCATATTCTGTTAGTAGCTTTGTACAAACCTGTGAAAAAATAATGCTGTAGCATACAGCTCTGTCGTGAAACCATCTCTGGGAGAACATTTCATATTCAATTACTGCAACAAAGGATGAAACCAAGAAGCAGAAAGATAGAGCTTAGCAACCCCTTAAAGAAAGCCCATTATTAAAATTCCTTCAGTTTTGAATGGTAGGTCATGCTGAATTTCTAAATAGTCAGTCTTGTAACCCTCTTTATACTGTGGCTATATACATGGTCTTCTCCAAATAAATAAGATGAGATTAGCAGTTCCAACAGTACTGTGAAGAAAGACCTTCAAATGTGCTTTTGTGGCTGCCAAGATGGTTGTTCAACACTCCAATACTGTCAAACTGCAATGCGTAGAATCCATGTGGCATCTTCCATGATACAAAGCATAGCTAATAAAAAAAAAGCCTCTTCTAAATTCTTCATTTTTACAGCAAACTCAGGAGCATCAATGTGCCTATAGAGAATGTAAACAATATCAGAAACAGAGCCAAATTGGGAATCCAAAGGAGTCATTCTGGCTCCCCTACGTGCTGATGATATGTTGCCAAAATAAGTTATTTTACTTCTCTGAGTTTCAGTTTCCTCATCTGTCAAACAAGGTAAGAATATGTTCCCTATTCAACCCAGACTAAATATAAAGTCTGTGAAAGTATTTTAAACACTTGCAAGAAATAAGCAACTCAGAATCTTTAATGGTGCTATGTCATAGAAAAATAGCCCAGAGAAAGTCAGGCATGGATTATGAGTAGGTAGATTATGCTCTCAGGAATCCTAGAAAAGGGCTTCTTAATATTCTCAATAGAAAGCCAATACATTATTTTAGCAAATGAAAGTTATAAGTATTAAAAACAAACATCAAAAGAAACAAACAAAAATTCCCCTTTCATAATAAAAACAACCAACATTAGTAATTAAGGGAACTTCCTCAGCTTGATAAAGGACATCTACAAAAATTGCACAGTTAACATCATGTTCAGTGATGAAAGACTCAATACTTTCCATCTAAAGTCAAGGAGGTCTGCTTGTACTAATTCTATTTAACATTGTACTGAAGATTCTAGCCACATCAATTGGGCAAGAAAATTAAATAGAAGGCATCCAGATTAAAAAGAAAGAAGTAAAACTTTCTCTATTTGCACATGACATAGTCTCATACAGTATCTAGAAAATCCTATGAAATTCTCTAAAAAGCTATTAGAACTAGTAAGTTTGGTAAGGCTTCTGATACAAGATTAACAAATGCTGATTTTATTTCTATACACTAGAATGACCAATGTAAAAGTGGAATTAAGAAAACAACTTTGTTTACAATAGCATTGAAAAGAATAAAATATTTTGGAATAAATTTAGCAAAAGAAGGGAAAAACTTGTATTCCAAAAACTATAAAACATTGTAGAAAAATTTAAAGAAGACTCTAATAAATAGAAGGACATTCATGGATCAGAAGATTTAATATTGATAAACAGCAATATTACTCAAATTGATGTACAGAGTCAATGAAATCTCTATGAAAATCCCAGCAGGCTTTTTGCAGAAATTCATAAGCTAATCCTAAAATGCATGCAAAAATGCAGTGGACCCAGAATAGCCAAAACAATCTTGGAAAAGAACAAAGTTGGCGTCTCACACTACCAAATTTCAAACTTACTACAAAGCTACCATAATCAAGACAGTGTGGCACTGGCAAAAGGATACACATAAAGATTACTGAAACAGAGTTGAAAGTCCAGAAATGGAAACTTATATTTACAGTCAGTTGATTTTCAACAGAAGGGAAGAGACAACTCGATGGAGGAAAGAATAGATTTTCAACAAATGATGTTGGGACACTTGGATATCCATATATACTATATATAAAGACTAACTCAAAACTGATGATAGACCTAAATGCAAGAGCTAAAACTATAAAACTTTTAAAAGAAAATGTAGAAGGGAATCTTTGTGATCTTGGGTTATGCCAAGCCTTTTTAGATATAACGTCAAAAATACAGGTGACCAAAAAAAGATAAATTAGACTTTATCAAAATGTAAAAATTTTATGCTTCAAATGCCATTACCAAAAAGTAAAAAGATAACCCACAGAACAGGAGAAAATATCTGCAGATCACATATCTGATAAGGGACTAATATCCAGAACATATAAAGAACTCTTACAACTCAATAATAAAAAGACAAAAGCATTAAAAATCAGTAAAGGATCTTAATAGACATTTTAACAAGGAAGATGAATGGTAATAAGTACAAGAAAACATGGTCACATCACTGATCAATAGATAATTCCAAATCAAAACCAAAATGAGATACTACCTCACACTTATTAGGATTGTTATAATACAAAAGATAGGTAATAACGAGTGTTTGTGAAACTGTAGAAAAATTAAAACTTTCATATATTGCTGGAAGGAATGTAAAGTGGTGCAAATGTTATGGGAAACAGTTTGACAGTGACTCAAAAAGTTAAACATACAGTTAGCATATGACCCAGAAATTTCACTCCTAGGCATATACCCAAGAGAACTGAAAGTACATGTCCACACAAAAACTTGCACAAAAATATTCATAGTAGCATTATTCATAACATCAAAAAGTGGAAACAATCCAAATGTCTATCATCTGATGAATGGATAAACAAAATATGGTATACCCATACTATGAAATATTATTCAGCAAAATAATGAAGAAATAATGGATGGTACAACATGGATGAACCTTGGAAACATTAGGCTAAGTGAAAAAAGCCGGTCACAAAGGCTGCATATTACATACTTCCACTTATAGGAAATATCTAGAAAGGGCAAATCCATAGAAACAGAAAGTAGATTAGTGGTTTGTAAGAGCTGGGAGGAGAATGGGAAATGACTGCTAATGGGTGTAGGGTTTCTTTTAGAGTCATAAAAATGTCCCAGAAATGTCCCAAAATTGATTGGAGTGATAGTTGTACAATTCTGTGAAAGAACTAACAATCATTGATTTGTAAACTTTAAATGGGTGAATTGTATGGTATGTGAATTATATTCCAGAGAACCTGTTCAAGCATTGAAAAAAAAAAACTGATGGAAAACAACAATAAGAGATACACAAACAAAAAATCCCAAACACTCATAGGAAGAATGTCATAAAGTTTTATATTCATTCTGTGTTCTATTAGATATTTGGCTGAATGGCAAAAAAAAAGAAAGAGAAAGTAGAAATAGGGGGTGAATATTGAGGTCCGCAAATCAGTCAAGTTGAATAAAGAAGAAATTCTAGGGAAAATATTAAAAATTACAGAAAGAGGAAGCTGGGGACACTGAGCATAAACTTTGATGACGTCAATTTTACCGCGTGCCTATCCACTATTCCTCCATTTAGTTTCTCAGATCTTGCCAGCAACCTTAGGGCTTGCATCCTTCATTTCTTTGCTCAGGCCATGCTGAATACATGTCTATGTGTTTTCTGTTTTATTTCCTGTGTAGGTTTTATGTGTGCGCACTGGGAGTGCCCTTTCATCTTTCCCATGAACCAGTGCCCCCCTCCATAAATACTGTGGGTTCTTCCCTTTCTGGGCATATTTCAAAGATCAGTGTAACAAAATTATTTTATATGAGTATTACCATTCTCAGCAGAGTCTTTAAAGCTAGAGAGGAAACTGGTGTGAGTCTAAAATACTGTAAGGGCCAGAGCTTAGGGAAAAGAGCAACATATCCATTCTATCAATCTCATCTTCTTTATACTTTCATTGATTAAGAGCCCATGACTACAGCAAAAATGAAATTAGAGGCACTCTACAGAACTCACATTTCTTAAAGTACATCATGCCTTTTCTGAGATAATTTCCCCTCTGGATTCTTTTCCAATCCTACGGCTACCACCCATATGGCCAAATGTACTCTAATCCCACCGCCTACCAATTTAAGGTCCTGTACACTGCAATTTTCTGCAATTTTCCTAAAGCTATGATCATCTGATAATATCCTGGCTTCAATTTATAAGAGGACTGCTGATAGCATGAAAACCTTGCCCTAAAAAATAAAAATTGTATGTAGTCTGTCGAAAGACAACTCTTCAAAGCCATTCTGGGTCTAATTTCCCAGCAGCAGAATTAGTCCAGAGGGTGCTGTCTTCATAGAAGCTCTGGAAACACCCAGAGAGCAGACACGTCACTATTTTATAACTGGGTTAGATGCTTCTGAGTGCCATGGTCTGGGTATTTATGTAGGGGGTATACCAAATTAGGTCACACAATGCTTTCTGGGAAAAAAAGGGTTGGGAGGAGCTACCAAAAAAAGAAAAAAACCTTTAGGACTATTGCAGAATAGCTTATGCACATTGTATTAACTAGTTTCAATTAGACAGAATGATCCTGACTGTGGGTAATGTGAGGCAGTCTGGGAGAGCATGCTGGAACAATTAACACTTTAAAAGAACATCTCCTCTGGTTTCTATGAGAAGTGTCTGTTTTTACTGATTTCCCATAAAAGTGAGAAATTACTTTCATAATCTAGAGAGACATAGTAGGAAGATGTTAAAGTGTTTTTAAATGAAAAGGAAAACCTGGCCCCACTCCTTGAAAATGGCTGTATACAAACAGAAATGAAAATGGCTGAGAATATAAATAGCTCTCATCAATATGACACTCCTATATCATCGGTTCCTGCCTGTCAGAGAACAAAAAGTTTCTTTTTCAACAACTGCAAGATTCTGCTTTCAAAGTCTTAAAGAGTTGTATATTAACTCCTAGAACCTTTTTCCAGAAAAGGCTCTCCTACATAGGTCTAAATGAGTACCCCTGATTTACTATTGGGTTATTGTCTGTTTTTTTACGCTTTCTCTCACTAATTTATCCTGCCCCATGCACTCCCTTCTGGAATGACCTATCCTTTTCTTTCTTTCCTTCTAGCACTTACTAAGCACTTAATTATGTGCCAGGTGCTATGTTAACACTTATTATGCATTATTTCATGTAAATCTCAAAATATCCTGTTGTGTACATAAACTCAGATTAAGTAAACTGTCCAAGGTCATACAGCTTACTAGTAGAAGAGTAATACTTTACTCTTTCCACTTACTAGTGGAAGAGTTAATACTTTAACACAAATTTCATTCAATTCTAAAGGGTGTACCCTTAACTATGACCAAATATTGCATCTTTTGTCTTCCAAAATCCATCTTAAGGCAACTTCCCATTTGGAAAATTTATAGTGCTTTTTATAGACCATTATTAAATAATGTGTTGCCAAGTATAATTATGATTTACTTATACACATTGTTTTCTGCTATACATTGAGAAATCCAAGGGTCAGTTAAAATACGTGTTCAGTAACTACTTCTTGAATAAGTAAATGAGAGTTGACATATTCAGAATTCAGTGTTCTAATTTATAAATGTTTATGATATTTGAGAATATTTCACTTATCTGCTTATAGTACTATATAGTGACAGAAACATATAGATATAGCAATATCTATGATAAGTTCCATAATAGCAGTCAACTTAGCTTTTAGAAACTCCTTTCCTAGCGTTAATTTCCAGTAACTAAGGGGTGTGCAAATGTGCAATGAAACAAAAGAATTTTTGTAGCCAAATCATGTGTATTTATACTTTGTATGTCTAATTGATAAAATCACACATTATAGCCATTTCTGAGTATACCTAATAATTAAGAATTGAGGATATTCAGAATTGGGTTTGGGGATATTCCTCAAAATGATTAAATCCATGCATGGGCCATAGCCATACTGAGTGATTCACAAATATGCTCTAAAATGCAGCAGCCAGTCAAGCTTCTTACAGCTGGTCAAATCCAAAGTTCTTTAGTTCCAAGTGCCAAATGCTAATTCTTAGCCTAGTTCACCCAGATTCAGAGAGCTATCGTTCTTCAGCTTAGTCCTAGAAACTGTGGGCATTTTCTCAATTGTTTGCAGACGGCAGAAGCTCAGGTAGCTACTGTGTTCATATTCATGGTCATACAAACCAATGAGGCATATAATCAATTTAAATTTAAAATGTAAGGGTAAGGAAGGCTATCATTGCGGTGATTAATACAGCCGCACAATGGGAGAGAAACAAACTGCCACACTTTTCACTAGGGAAGATATTTCATGTATTCAGAAGGTTTAATTATGTCCATGTTTCTAAATAATTAACGGGGAGTAAAATTTCTTTTCTGCTCAAACCCCAATCTGTACATTACAGTTACTACTAAAAGGACAAGTCAAGTCTTATAAAAAAAAAAAAAAAAAAAAAAAAAAAAAAAGCCTCTCAGCCCCATTACTACATAGGTGCCAAGTGCCAAAAAACAAACACACACACACACACACACACACACACACACACACACACACACACACATATCCAGGAAGAAAGAGAACAAATAGTTAATAGAAGCCATTTTCAAGGCAATATGTAACTGGTGACAGACATTTGCAAAGCAATCTGGAGGAGCCAGAAATCCAATGATAAAAGCTCTGCACTTAAAATGAACTTGGGGCAAATGCAGACATGAAAACCAAGGCTTTTCTGCAAAATGTAATAAAGCCTAATTATGAGGATACAATCATTCCAGAGTACAACAACAAAAAGCAAGAATAGGACAGTGGAGAATGGAATGTAGGAGAGAATAAACTGAATTTGAAAAATGCACAAGGATAATAGAGACTATCAATTTATTAGGCATGTAAGTATATATTAATTTATTTATAACATTCTTTAGTCCTTGGAGAATTTAAGACAGCCAAGACATTCTCTTAAGCACAAGGTGAAGATTTTCACTATTTCCTGAGAGATTATAAAATGAATATTAATACCAGAATTTCATACATATCATAGTTTTTGGTTATATAAATATGTGTATGTTAATTGTAGAGTCAACTGCCCATATTTTTTATTCTATAAGGTGAATTAAGGTATTATCAAATTATTATTTCATCATTTTTTAAATATACCCAAGTGTTGTCTACAGTCAGATATTTGAAATAGATTGTAAATTATCAAAATCCCAGTGTTAGTGCTTTTTTCTGAGACTACTACTTATTACACTAGCTCTAGGGGAGACTCAATAAACATTGCTGACTAGTAGTATTAAACTATTTTCTTTTTCCTTTTAGTTGCAAGTAAATCAAAGAACAAACCCTATCAAAAATAAATAAAACAAAACCTAAATAATTGAGAAAGAAGTAACATTGATTATAAGTTATTGAGGCCATTTCACAGAATCCAAGAGAGTTTTGAGTACATAATACCTAAGAAGGGCAGATACAAAGCAGCTTTAGAGGTCTAAGCAACTGAGCCTCACATAACTTTTTCCAAACTGTTCTCATTCATATGATTCAATATTGATGACTACCAGTTTGGTATATCTCCAGTACAAATTTCAAATTCCCAGGAAAAAAAATTCAACTGGCCCTGCTGGAATCAAATGTCTCCCCCTCTGGATCAGTCAGTCCTGGCCAGGGGCAGGCTCACATAATCTAAACATGACCATCGGGAGCCCACCTCTGTGGACTGGGGGTTCTCTGCAGAGAAAGCAGATCGATATGTGCTGCACAACTCCTTCAGAAAATGTGTGTTTCACTGGGAGATACAATTACTTTTATGTAAATAGCAAAAGAAATTTATGAAACCAGTAGCCCCCAGTTCAATGGCAGAAATGAAAAACAAACATCTACTTTCTGATTCTCTCACCTGACCACAGCACTGAGAATAAGACTTTAATGCTGGCGCTCTGACTTGTGATCTTCAGGAAGAGTCTTAAATGTAGTTGTTTATTTGTTCCTAAGGTTCTACAATAGAACTAGGACCTAATCTGGGATTCCCAGGTCCCAAGGGGTTCAACTCCAAGGGAATAATGAAAGATGAACGATTTATAATAATTATGCAATTTCCTTGCAACAAGACTGCACAAAGTAACAAAATGTGAGTTCTTATATTAATATTTTGGACTGAAATTACCAGTGTATTAGAGGATCAGAAATTCTTATTGGTATTATACATGAGTGTGTTTGATTTACATAGGATTACTGCCTTATTCATGTTTACATTTCCAGCAATTGGCATAGTACTAGACACAACTGAATGGAATTACTAAATTTTGTAGCTTGAAAACAAAATTCCTGAAAACACATGTTCTGTGGTATTCTCTTAGGAGAAAAGTGTTAAAGAATGATGAAGAGGAGAAATAGAAACTACCAGCCTAAGAGGGTAAAATACCATTATTAATCCTCTTTACCAAGAAATCTGAGAGCTGTGAAATAATTTATTAAAACTTACTAAAGAGAAAAATCAACATATAGGAGATTCACATATTGAAACTTAACTCCCAGAATTTCTGCCATGTAACAGGGATTTTACTAGTTGTGGATATACTAGGACCCCAAGAAGCACATTGTCTCCATGGAGAAACAGATGTAGGAATCAGTAATTATGAAATGATACCATCAGGGATACAATAAAAGAAGTGTTCTATTTATGAACAAATAATAGAATTATTAAAACACATCCTTCCTCAGTTCAAGATCAGCCTGTTCAACAGGGCAAAACCTCGTTATTTACCAAAAATACAAAAAAAAAATTAGCTGGGCTTAGTGACATGCACCTGTAATCCCAGCTACTTGGGGAGGCCAAGGCACAAGAATCACTTGAACCCGGAAGGTGGAGGCTGCAGTGAGCCAAGATCGTGCCACTACACTCCAGCCTGGGCAACAGAGTAAAACTCTGTCTCAAAAATAAAAACCAAAACCAAAAACAGAAAAACCACATCCTTTCTCTATCATAAGTAGTCCCTAAGCATGCACTCTCCTCTGATCATCTGCTCAAAAAGTTAACATTTTTATTCTCTGAGTCTCCAGCATGTCTGGGCTCCCTCTGCACTGCAGGAATACCTCCAAAATTTAGCATCATCATCTCTCCTTCACTAAAGGTGATCCCACTTTCTTCTCCTGCCACAGATAAACAAAAACTAAGGAAAAAAGCTTAATCTCTTACACAATCTGAGTAAAAATCAGGCTCCCCCAGACTTACTGCTAACATACTTGTAAGACATGTTATGTCAGTCCAGTCGTATCTTTCAGCACCTGGTACCTCAACAATAGATAAGGATATTTAGGAAGCTCCACATATTACTTTTCCATTGCCTACAAGGGGAGTCAAATGAGGAGAATGTCCAAAAGGTAACTTTCTAATTTCTTATCTCCATCATACACAAATTATTTCATGACAGCTAAACTGTCACTTACAGTATACATAATTCCAAGAGACACCACTATCATTTCTATTAGGCAATCTATGTATTACAGAGTATCATACATTCAGCCACCTTCTTCACACACTTCAGAGTACAGAGTAGTAGCATGAGTACATGAAAGGAGAAGTAGGATGTCTGGGATCTGTTCCCAGCACTACAATTGATGCACTATTCTTACTCCCTCTGCATTTAAATCTCCCATCTGTAGCACAAGGATAATGACATAGTACCTGTTTGTTTCTAAGGCACTGGAAAATTCTCTGGTAGAAGATACTACGCAAATGCAGAGACTATTATTACACCAGGAAGACTTGAAAATTGCAAGTTGGTGTGCTCATCACTATTAAGCAGTTGACACAGTGACAAAAGAAAAAGCATCTTTCTTCAAGGCATCTAAAATCAAGTATTGCTGAATATGCAGTTATCCTCAAAAATATGTGTGCAAATATATTCGTTTTAATGACCTTCCAATTCTAACTCATCAATAACCCATTTAAAGCAATCCTTTCCAAGTTATCCTGACTCCAACATAATGCATGGAATCCCTAATCACTGATATTTTTTATAATGCAAAGCTTTCTGAAAGGTTATTCTTTCTCCTTGCAAAATATTTGCTTTACTCCAGAATTTCAGAGAGCATTCTGGCTCATTCCACTAAGATTATTCCAAAATATAAAAACATTTATCCTTCTATCTGCTAATCTTGGAATAATCAAACTTACAGTACAGTGGTGGACAGGCATCCAAGCAGGGGCTTCCACTGAACAATTCTGGGCTGGGCATCTGCCTTGGTTTTGCTGCAAATAAGTAAAAATGATATTATATTCTATTTATTATGGGCCAGTATGTATATATGCTAGCTGACACATTTATTGTCAAAATGTGTATTACCTTATTTATAATAATAGAGAGAGAATGCTTTGTTGGTGCAATGCTGCAGAAAACTAGGTACATAATTTCTACTCTTATCAAAGCATAAGAAATTATCCTTTTCCTTTTTTGTTGCTCTAAGGACTAGGTTTTTGGCACCAGGCTGTCTCAGCATCTGGCCTTCCAGGCTTCAATACCAACCACCTGAGAACTCTTATAACCTACAGGCTGACTGTTCTCTTCCAGGCTCCTAAACAACCCTGATACATGCTGTACTCCTGTGAGATCACATGAGTCAAGGTATAGAATGGCTGTTTATTTGTCTCTGTTTCCAGACTATAAGCTAGTGATGGTGATTCTCTCCAGAGTGTTTCATAGAACTCCAGAATGTTGGGTTGAAAGGGATAGATCTTAGAGGCCTTCTTATCACATCAAAAACTGAAGTTCAGAGAAATAAAACAATTTTCTCAAGGAGTCAGAAGTTTGACATTCTAAACCATTTTCCAGGCACTTCTTTCTGCAAAAGAAATTTATCTCTAGTTAATCTATACTTTTGTTGTAATTCCTGTAAATTTACTTCTAATTGGCTTTTAAAAATAATATAGTGCTTTACTTTCACCAATAATACTGCTACACCCCTCTGATAATGAAAACTGATTAGTCCAAAAGGGGGGGAAGGATTTTAATAAGCCATGCTTTACCTTTTATTTATTTCATTGTATTCTCAGTGATAATATAGGCATACTTATAATGTTAATAATCACCATAAAAACCACAGCTGTGATTTATTTAACAATTAAATATGCAAGGCACTATTCTGGACACATTATATTATTATTAGTCCCCACAATAAACATAAGTCGGAGTATTATGCTCACTTTGTAGTGGAGAAAACAGAGACTTAGAGAGGTTAAGCAACTTGGCTAAAACTCAATCTACTAGACAGCAGCATCTCTGAGATTGCAACAAGACTCTGGCTGACTCTGGTGCCCATGTATGCTCTTTCTTTTATAAGAAGTTGCCTCTGTTATTTTAGACTATCTCTTTAATAGGAGGTAAGCCATGTCATCATCCAATCTGATTTTATCTAATGAATGATCCTAACATTTCTGATTTAACTGAATAAAATACTGAATTCAGTACTCCTATCACACCAAAATTTTTGTCTGTGATTTGTAAGCTTTTTAGAGCAACTTTATTTGGTTGATCTATTTTTAAGGCATCACTAAGCCCTAAAATGCTGTATGAGTGATTATGGATAAAGTCATCATAAAAATAAACTTATGTCATCAATCTCCATGATCAGTTTCTTTAAAGCAAAATATGATATGCAGCAGCAGCAGAGTACAGAAGGTACCCTGGTCAGATAACCACAATTTTAAGCTAATTTTGGCCATGTGCTTGCTGCCATGAAAGGCTCTTGACAGTCACATCTGTGAAACAGTGTTAGTATTTTGCCTAATTCACAGATAATAGATATAGATTCTCCTCAGATCATTATCACAATTTGCAAGGAAGCTACTAATGAGAACACACAACATATTCACAAAATATGACGGGTGCATAAATAAGGTGTGTTTCAACTTCTTCAGTGCTCAGCATGGGATAAAGAAAGATGGAAATGTGTGTTTCTGTTTTGCCTTCTATTATTACCTGATTTCTGACACTAAGATCTTCTCGTAAGTGTTTTAACTAAGAAAATTAACAATGATTTTACAAGGCCAGACAAATAAAAAAGACTACTGAAGACAGATGCCATGTGAACATAAATTATTCTTTAATCCTATTGTATGACAAGCAAAAAACATTGAAATAGAAGTCAGAACCTTGGATTTTAGTTGAGTGTTCCCATTGATCTACCTGTGGAACTTTGGAAAACTCACTTTAACACTTTAGACTACACTTTTCTCATCTGTAAAATGAGAAAGTTTCTTGGATCCATGATTCAATGTGGAGACAGGAAGAGCCAAATTTACCCAAAGATCTTTCCCAAACTTTATAGTTCTACCAAGAATTTAATATTTGGTTTTATCTACCAAAGTGGTATGCCCTGCAGTTGAGATCATTTATCATTCTGATATACTGATGAGACATCTTTTAGGGTCTTGGGAACATGAACAGGAAATGGTTATTTCCCTGTGAGTTTCAGTGCTAGCAAAGATCGACAACCACTAGACTAGATGGTCTCGAAAAAGCCTTCCACTTAAGTGTGGTTATTGAAAATCCTAACCTCATGTTTTGTCTACCACTTCGCTCTACTTCTAAAGAAGACAAGATATAACACGGATCAAGGAACCTACCACAGCAGGTGGAGAAGGAAACGGATTTAAAATTCTTTTTCCTCGAAGTCTTCATTCTCCTTCTTCAGTATCTTTTTTTTTTTTTTTTTAACATTTAATGTGTACACTGTGGCATAACAGAGTTTGGGCCTACCTCCTACTCAAAAGAGTAGGAGGCCAGCTCCTTAGAAGCCCAGCTAGAACCAGAATAAACAGTAGGGGAAAGGACACTCTCATGTCTAACTCTTAGTTAATTCTTAAGCCAAAAATCAAGGGAGAACATTAGAATTCCCTCAAGGGACAACCTAGCTCTCTAAGCAAAGATTTAAGATAGAAGTTGCTGACAAAAGGTAAAGCTTTCCCACCTTCCTTCTGTCCCATTCATCTATCCAGGATGTTTATACCTGCAGATTAGTGATATGTGACTAGACCAGGATTCAGGGATTCGCAATGCTGACCGTTAAAAACAGGTCCTCTTAAGAGACAAAACTATCAATAGGTCTTAGTCTTTTAAAAACAGACAGGTTGATGTCTCCAAATCTCTCATCTTCCTTGGTTATCTGTTTCTCACTTTAGAATCTTGACATATTTCATTCCAGAATATTCTGAGAACATTAGCTAAATATGCTGACCAATTACACCTAAGATTGATTGTATAAATATATAACTACAAAGAACTTGAAAAGTGACCTAGAGAACCCTAAAGATTTTCTTCTCAAACCATCCCATCCCTCCAAAAACATGGGAATTTTTTGTGTGTGTATCAGGGGCTTATACACAGAGTGCTTTGGAATTTAGAAATGCTTATATAGACATTTAGCCATTTCATCCTCAGAAAAAGTTGTGTGTGGCAGAGTGAGAGATGATTCATACAAATAAAATTTTGACCTAAATGTTTCATTAAAATAGCATGTTCTTTTGAAAGCAGAGTAAGAGCTGAAAGGTTCTGTTGTTCTACTGTTCACAGTAAAATGATCCTCATAAACAAAGGAGTTTTTTTTCCGGGTGGGGGTGCGGTATTGAGAAGAATTGCATGATAGAACTGTACACATATTTGCTCATTCATTTACCCATCCCTCAGTTGCAAAAATACACTCCATGAATGGTACGTTAGGTATATATATAGATTTAAAATTTAGAGCTATAAAAATTTAAATAATCTTTATTCTCCAAAAGCCCCCAACCTTTTAGGAGATACAATACAACGTGCTGAGTTTAAAATAGGGTTAAATAACAGGACCATTCATCCATTCACGTAGTTGGTCAACAAGCATTTATTGAGCAATTACTAAGTGCCAGCTATTGTATTAGGAATAAGTATATATCAAGACTCACTATCTGTCTAAAAAAGTACTTATTCTAAGGAGGAAGATAAACTAATAAAGCTGCAGTTATAAAGCAATATTACTGATATGGGATAAATAAACCATTTTATGACAGATCAAAAATATTCACTGCACTCATTCTTGGGGCAGGAGTAAGAAATGAACAAGGGTAAGGGAAAATTATACAGAGGAATTGAGGCAAAAGGTGGAAGTATTTAACTCTGGCTGGGTAATTCAGAAATGTCTTTGTTGAAGAGACACTTCAGGTTTCCAACACAGTTTTAAGGAGGCGAAGGTGTAAGAAGAGGGCATTACAGGCTAAAGGTAACTCAATAGACCATCTGATAGTGCAAAGTAAAGACATTATTGGCCTTGTCAAGAAACTCGTCAATTCTGGACCTCAGAATCCCAGGACTGAGGAGAAAGAATGATTTTATGCTATACAGAGAGCTGACTTCAGCCTTTCCTTTTATTTATCTCTTCTTCACAAGACTAAATGGACAGCAGGGTGTGGGATAAATGAGTCCTACCAGGAAGTGGACATGGAAGGACTCAGATCTGATCCTATAAAACACACAAGAGGCCCTCCTGAGTTTAATCTTTGAACAAGCATTTCAGCTGTCTTACTCATCCCTGAGACTGTAAGGTATTTGACAGATGAAGAAAAAGAGGTCAAAACATGATGCCCAAGGAGCAGAACTAAGTGGCTTTTTGCATGCAGAACTAAAATGACATGCAATAATGTGTATGCAAATGGACTGTGAGTTGTAAAGTACTTTAGAAATGTAATGGATAATTATAAAGCATTAATTATTTGAAAATTAATTTTATGAGCTAATTCTTGTTATTAAAATTACTAGAACACTTTTTCTGACTTCTAGTCCAATGTACTCTCTAGCACATCAAGAGTTAAAACAATTTTCAAAAAGTTTGAGGAAAAACAACGACTCAGAAAGTGCCTCCAAATCATCAATTTCATATATTTCTAAATATAGATATATAATATGTATCTATATTTGTATGTATGTATCTACAGACACATAATGTGTTCATTATGCATCATCCACATAATGTGTCTATAGATACATATATACATACAAATATGATTTATGTGTGTGTATACAGGTGTGTATTAAAAAATTATTCGGGTAAAATAAAGGTTTTCATTGAATTAGTTTTCTAATTTCCCATAAAGACATGTAATTTCAGGGTGAGATGTTTAAAAAAAGAGAAGATCAAATCTTGCCATGTGCTAATGTAAAATACATTATAGGTGGAAATATGTGCACAAAATGTTACATTGGAAGTCCTAAGACACCAAGATATAAAAATGAGATTCCAAAGGAGGCTAGACCACGTGTGCAATATTCAAATAAATTACCAAGAACCAACTTCAGGATCCTGAATCCTATCTATAATATAATACAATGCTGGTATACAAAAGTTAGATGACTAAAGATTTAGAAAGGGGGAGAATTTCTTTCCAGAGGGGTTGAAAAGTCTTATATATCACCTACAATTAGCAAAAGAAACTTCAATGGGACTGCACCTAGAGCTTAACATAACTTCCTTGGGTTTAGGAGGTCAGTATACTGGGATTTGACTCTCACCTAAGAAGCTTAACCAGTGAGATAACGTGGCAAATTGGTTCTTAAGTGAGAAGTTGCTTCATCTGGGTTAGCCTGCACTCTCAGAGTTTGTCAAGGCAAAAGATTCATTCTGGAGCCGTTTTAACACCTGTCAAGACAACCCTCTATATAGGGTGGGCTGCTGTAAAATGTGATGCTAAGGAAATGGCTCTTCCACATCATAGGAGATTTAGGCCCAGAAGGGGAAATTTTCAAAGACCGATGAAAGTGTCCATGAGGGAAAAACTCAAGCCAGACATTTTCTGGCTGCGTTAAAATCCCAGATCCACTGTTTGCTAGCTGTGTAACCCTAGGCAAGTTACTTTACCTCTCTTTGCCGTAGTTATGAAGATTTTAAAAGTTATAAGTAAAGCACTTAAAACTATTTATATACATAATCAGCACTATTTGTCAGTAATTTTCTTCCTTTTTGGTTATTCTTATTGTTATTATATGTCAGGTTCAGAAGGCAAAAAACACAATCCCAGTTCAATAAGAACTTTCCTTGTCTCCTTTTCTTATTTCCCTCTTATGCTCCAAACTTGGAAGGATCAATAACCAACTAGTAAATAGGTAAAAAGAAAAAAAAAAAGTAATAGTAAATAGGAATACAAAAAAAAACTAGTAAAAAAAAAAAAATGAAAAGAGAAGTCTATGACATCCCCTTCCCCCAAAGCAGATGTCCTATCTGAAGACCCCATAGTGGAAAAAAGAGAATCTTTCATCTGGAATGTGTTCAGAATTTTGACTAATATTTGAGTCTGAGCAATTTTAATTAATACATTGGGACTGTATTTGTGATATTAAGTGATTGTAGGACTTTTCATTTCCTGTAAATGGAAAGTTATGAGAATACCCGTTTTCATTTAGAGGGCAGGGTAAGGACCACTGACAGTAAGCCATTCTAAACAAACAATGGGGAATCCAAAATAAAATGACTTCTATTATTACATCCCATGAGTATTCCTTGTTCAATGTGTCAATTACAGATGCAAAACATACTCATGGTTAGTGTTAACTTTTTTCATTCAACTTCGGGCATGTTCCTCAACATATGACTTCATCCCTTCCTGGGCTTATCCTTCCATTTGCTTCTTTTTATTTTCTCAGGCTTCAAAAGATGTTTAAAATAAGTTGGCCTAATTTGTTTCTGAGGAAATCCTTACTAAAACTGAAGCCATGCTGGGGAGTCATGAATTTGCCTCTTTTGTAAATGAAGAAAATGCTGCTGACCTATTCTCCAAAGGATGCTGAGAACAAGGGTTTTTCAGTGGGCAGTGATGATGATGCTGAGTCATCCTCAACACTTTTAAAAATCCTTTGTGACTTCAGGCAGACATTTGCCCAGGTTAACAGACGTGCAGTCTGTGGCTAACTAGTGCACAAGAGGATTAAACACTCTACATTAAAATATTCTAAGCACCTAGCTACCCAGATTAACAGTAATGAGTGGAATAGGCTCTGAGTTTTCAGGCTGGCCACATTAAAGGATTATAAATGGAAACCACTGTTGTGACTTGATATTTCAGGGTATCAATGGGGAGAGGACAGCGGGCTTTGACTCAGGAGGCATTTCCTAGATGTATGATGAAATAATACATTGAGCACCGTTAGATCCCAGGCACTTGACATGCATTGTCAGCTCATTGTATCATCACATTAACCCTAGGTAGTAGAGGAGACAGTTTAATACCACAAGGAATTGACTGGACCCGGGTTACAATGCCAGAGTTTTCACTTTTTACATCTGTGGCTTTGGATAAATTTCTTAATCTCTGCGAGTTTCAGTTTTCTCATCCATAAAGTGGAAAAAATAAAACCTAGCTTAAGGAATTATCGTAAGGATTATAAAACTATATACATTATAATATATATATTATATATGTCTAAGGGCCTGATATATACTCTAATAGTAATAAGATAAATAATATATAATTTACATGTTAATATCTATCTTATTAATTGGGGATCTTTCTCCTGTTTCACTTAGCTCTTCTGAGTCTATATTCTTGTATCTGAGTATAAAATAGTAATATTTATCTCACAAGGTTACTATGAAAATTAAATGAGAAAAAGTACATGAAAGTGCTTAGCAAATGTCAAGAACTTTAAACTTAAGTTTTGTTTGTAACTTTTTTGTCAGTATATAGAAGATGGAAAGAATATCTGAAATACTGCAGCAATTTAAGATAACTAAATTTGGGAGCCAAAACTGATTCTGCAGTCTGGAATTACTTACTTGAAATCATTGGTCATAAATATTTCTAAAAAATATAATATGGTATTTCAGTATTTTATGGAGGCATGTCCCAATATTCTCTGAAGCTCTGTCAGTCTCCAAAGTTTGAGTTATTACTATGCATAGTTGAATGCAATAGAGTAATTTAAGCTTCTAAATACGAGATTTAAAAGCATAGTTTTGTGAAATATTTTTAATGTAATTAATGTTTGCATTCTGTCACTGCATCCTAGTAATCAGATGAGAAAAAAGGAATGGGCTGCAACTGTACTTTTCTCTTTGCAAAAAGGAAAATTTGGATATTATTACTACTATAGAAAATAAATATTTTTTCATTGGCAGATCTTATCTATTATAAACTACAAAGTCTCATGGAAACATAAAAGACTGTAACTTCTAAAACAAGCTACTTTTTTCTTCCAAACATATTTAAAAATTCACTTAGTGAAAAATATCTGAAATTTCAGGACCCCAAAATAAAGTCAAACCTTTGAAGAAAGAAATGCCATTCAGAAACAAGATGAAAGTAATTCACTTCTATTCTCTCTGCTACCATAGAGACAAAGAAAAAAAAAGTAAAGAGATCTAGCACACTTAATTCTTCCTGAAATTTATAATTAACTACATGGGAAAGGGAACAATTACCATATTTCCAAAGAATAAAGAATTTTAAAAGTTGAGCTTTTGATAAGACATAATTACAAGCTATTACATATGCAATTCATACAAATTTGCTCTTATGATCTTGAATTTCAAAAAATGCATATACATTGGATAGTGTTTTCTGAAAAGTACACATGGAATGCCACCAAGTTAATTGTACAGAGCTTTCTCTTATCGGAGGATTTTCTCAGTTACTTAAAATCTTGGCAAAACCTAACACAAAGAAAAGGGCCAATGGATATTACTTGCATATATGCCCTGTCTTCCTGACACCTATGAATATGTATTTTGGGACAAATGTTAATCAACAAAAAAATGTGCAGGCTTTTGTAGATCAAGTGCCATGGCCAACATCAAGCAATAGCCAGGAAGGACTAGCAATTAGATATGTTCTCAATTTAAATAGAACTTTAGATTTCTAAGTAAATTACAGCTGTATTAATTCAGGACAGTTTTATTTTAAGAGACTTGCAAGAAAACACCATATCTAGAAATCCTAAGAGATTCAAAACAAAGAAAGGGAGGAAGAATTTATTTTGCTTAAAATGTATACTTTAATTTATGGTTTCTTTAGCAAATAAATTTTTCAAATTTTTATCATTAAGAATATCAAGAAATTATCCTTGTAATGCCCTATTTAGAACTCTATTTAAAAATAAATAATTTATTCTATTTTAGAGTATCTTAAATACAGCATCAAAGATTATATTTCTCATTGTAAAAGCATGACTTATGAGAGAGGTAAGCTAAAAAAATTAATACTTTATGAAATGTGTTTTCATACAAAAATCAAAATTCTTGCTGGAGTAGATAATAAATGGCATGATTTATGTCTTGAAATTTGACTTTTGGATATTCTTTTTTGAAACATAATTAAATGGTCTTCGAGGAGACTCTACCGCTAACTACATTGCTGCTTGGTAAAGTGGTATAATAGATTATTCTAAGTCATTTCTGTCTAGGGGTTTCAGAACAATTTTAAGGGAACATTTGAAAGTCTCTAAAGCTTTTAACTCAGATCTTAACCACAGAATAACATAACATCCATTCAGTTCCTGTATGCATAGAGCTGGTGTCATCTGTGGCTAGTTGGACAAATTCCAAGTAATAATTACTATTATAGTTTTTTAAGTTCCTTTTGTAGGTTACTTGGGATAAAGCCATTTAATGGTACTGATACACTTTGTTCTCTGAAATGTAAACCAACATAAAAAAGTAGCCGAACTGCTGTGAACCTCTTCCTAGACAAGTTTGTGTCCTGAAAGTTGAGTAAAACGTAATGTATTCCACTAAAAAAATATATATTATTTCTCCAATTATTTTATAACCTGATAATTTAGGAGAATCACATCATTTTTAAATTTTTTATTGCATACCTTTCTAACTGACTTTCAATAGTAAAATATACATTAATATTGTTATTCTTTTATAGTATATTTATGATAAATATGTTTTATATATATTATAAAGTCAAATAATTTTCCCCCAAAAGTACCATGCTATATTAAATCACTAATAAATTAAATGAACATGAGTTGGCATTCTTTTATCAAACTGAAAACCAGATCTGACTGCTTTAGTTTTTGTTTAATAAAAAGTTGCAATTGTCTTCTGAGTATTTTGTACTTAAATTTTAGAAATTTCAATTATAATCATGATAATTTGGTTTATCATAGATGTGATTCAATTGCCATTTTCCAGGTGTATATAAGGAATTTTACCTCTATTAGTCCATTTCTTTTATACAAAAATGACACTTCCAAGTATCATTTCAGGCTCACCAAATATTCACAGATAAGTTTACCAATTGCCTGTCTCTTAACTGAATAGTTTCTCCATCAGAGTACAAAGATTTCTTTCACAACTATTTATTGTGAAGTGCACATTATATATACACATGTACATATGTGTGTACATGCATGTATATATGCAAAAACATTTGTGTATGTGAACATGAGTATATATATACACACACAGAAGTACATGTATATCTACATAAGTGTGGTGTGTGTGTGTGTAGTATGTGAGTATGTATGTGTGTGTGTAAATTAGAGGAAGGGAGAATTTCACCCACTCATTCACTTATTGAACAGTGAAATAGCTGTCAAATGTCTGTTAAATGAAAGAATCAATCAACACTTGTAGTACATCTGCCAGTACCATGGTAAGTGATCAGCTATAAATACAACTAAGAATTTCCCCTGTCCTCAAGGAATTCACATTCTAGCAAGAAATAGGCACGTACAAAAGCTAACTATACAACCAGATAAAGACTGTAACAAAGATGCAGACAATGTGCAGAGAACATGGAGCCTGATGGGCTCAGCCTAGTAGGACAATACCAAGGAAAGTACTCAAAGAGAAATCTGCATTTAGCTGAATCTTAAAGGTTAAGACATGTATTAGGGAAATGTCAAGCAGGAAGCTGAGAGGTATTCCAGGCATAAGAAAAAACAGGCACAACGAAGAAACAGGAGGATGAAATTCAGATTATTTGGGGAAACCAAACGTTATTGATTACAGTTGACTAAGGCATGAAAGGTAGTGGGATCTGAGATAGGCAGTTAGGCAAGGGATACAACATCGAGGGCCATGTGCTCCAGAGGAAACAATACAGACTTTATCCTGAAGGGCAGTGCTTCTGAAACCTTAATGTGCAAAATCAACTAAGGATACAAATCAATTATCGATCTTACGAAAATGCAGATTCTGATTCAGTAGTTTAACATGAGGACTAAGATCCTGCATTTCCAGCAGTTTTCTAGCAGATGCCATTGCATTTGGTGAACAAACAAAATTTTGAATAAGGGAGCAGTAGGGGACAGGGAATCCCTGAAGGATTATAATGAGAGTTGCAGAGTTGTGATATACATGCAAATTATATATATACATATACACACACACACACATAAATATATGCACACACATATACACACATACATATATGTATATTTATACACATATACACACATACATACATGCATATTTATACACACATGCATGTATGTGTGTGTGTGTGTGTGTGTGTGTGTATATATATATATATATATATTTTTTTTTTTTTTTTTGGAGACAGAGTCTCACTCTGTCGCCCAAGCTGGAGTGCCATGGTGCGATCTCGGCTCACTGCAAGCTCCACCTCTCAGGTTCACACCATTCTCCTGCCTCAGCCTCCCGAGTAGCTGGAACTACAGGCGCCTGCCACCACGCTTGGCGAATTTTTTGTAATTTTAGTGGAAACGGGGTTTCACCATGTTAGCCAGGATGGTCTCGATTTCCTGACCTCGTGATCTGCCCGCCTCGGCCTCCCAAAGTGCTGGGATTACAAGCGTGAGCCACCATGCCCGGTCGGTAGCTATATTTTTTAAAGGAAGGTTCAAGTTAATGGTGTGGAAAATGTATAGGAGTGGAAAGATAGGAAAGGTAGGAAGACTAATAGGGATTTTATTGTAGAAATCCAGGTAAGAATTAATGAGTCTCTGAAAAAGACCACTGGTAGTAGAAATTGTAAATAAAGGACAGATTATAAGGAATAGAATAAATAAGGATTGGGGCTGTGGGAGATTTAGGAATAAATAAAAATCAAGGTTAACTCCTACTTTTCTAACCATGACAATTGGGATAGTGGCATACAAAGAAATTGAGCAGAGAGCAGAGTAGCAGAACTGTTTATGCTTGGATGACCCCAGAGAGTAAATATTTTCTCGGAACTTTTGGCTTAAGTTTACTTAATAGGTAAAAAGAATTCCAAATTCCAAGAATTCATTCATTTACTCTCAAACCCATTTCTCATAAAACCTGTCATCTCCAAAAGGTTAGCTTGAGAACTGAATTACTTAGATACAAAGAAAGTGATATGTGTGGGTAATCATATTAAAACAGAGATATGAGGGGCACAGGTTGTTTTCATAGGATTTCGAATCTGGTACTAACTTTGAACGCACAAATGGAAGAAGAAGCTAAAACATTTGGTATGTTTCTCTCACCAGTAAGAGCCTATAAACCTGCAAAGTATTATTCACTGAAGCCAGAGGAAATCCCCATCACCATGACTACACAAATAGAAATTTGCCACCAGAGTGGTAACTAGCTAATTGAATTAGTGAAATTTATCCTTCAGTGTCAGACTCCCAGAAATGAGGAAATGAGAGAGAAAGAGGAGAGGGAACAGAAACACCAGCAGCTGCTATTTATTGGCTATGTGTATACATAGTTGCTATACTAAACCCTGTGTGTATATTGGCACTAGCTATTCCCCTTGTCTGGGATATTCTTTGCCGAGATCTTCACAAAGGTGATCCTCTTAGATTTTCTTTTAACTTAAGTTTGCTTAAGTATTTATGTGACCTGTGTCACATAAGATTACTTCTAACACATATACAGACACAGCTCTCATTTTTCTCCACCATACAGTGATGCTAATGGTAATGAAAGATCCCAATTTATGCTAGGATATTTTATTTTCAATAATTTCTCTCATCCTTTCCATGTATAGAGTACTTTGTACTTTTCAAATATATAAACTAATTTGATTCTGTACAATAATCCTATTCAGGAACTACTGATAAGCCAGTATTATTACCCCATTTCAGACTTGAGAAAAATAAGGGTCAGAGAGGATAAACTGAGTTTACTAAGATTACTAGTATAATAAATGTAAACCCCAAGTCTATATTTTCTGAATCTTGATCCAACACATATTCTCAGATTGCCTTTGGTGAAACATACATACATGCAACAAGACAGGTCCCTCAAGTAGCTATAATCATGGGTAATCTGCTTTAAGAAAATCTTATCCTCCAAACATTCAGATTAAATAATAGATATATACTAAAACGAAGTGATGAATTCTTTTTGTATGTCATGAAGGATTTATAATATTTTTTAAAGTTTTGAGCACAGTAAATTATTAGTATTATTATTATTATTATTATTATTATTATTATTATTATTTGAGACGGAGTCTCGCTGTGTCGCCCAGGCTGGAGTGCAGTGGCGCAATCTTGGCTCACTGCAAGCTCTGCCTCCCAGGTTCATGCCATTCTCCTGCCTCAGCCTCCCAAGTAGCTGGGACTACAAGTGCCCGCCACCACGCCCGGCTAATTTTTTCTATTTTTAGTAGATACGGGGTTTCACCGTGTTAGCCAGGATGGTCTCCATCTCCTGACCTCATGATCCACCCATCTCGGCCTCCCAAAGTGCTGGGATTACAGGCGTGAGCCACTGCGCCCAGCCTGAGCACAGTAAATGTTTAAATGTTGTTTAAGTTGTAAAATTTTATTTGCAGTTGCTTCCTCTGCAGACCCACATTTGTCTCAGAATATAAGATTTATGTAAAGGTCTTATAAAGGACAATTCTCTCAGTCTCATAGCTCTTCATAGCATTGTGTTGTTTTTACTCGCAGAATCAAAAAGGGCTAATGTTATGAAGTAACATCCTGGTAATCATGTTTAGAAGGAAAACCATTTACTACAGATGTGTTAACAGATGATTGCTATGATTCATATAATAAAGTTTTATTTTATTTCTAAAAGTTTAGTTTTACAGACTATGGATATATGTCTGAAAAACTACAAATCTACAACTAATTGTAATTTTAAATTAAGCCCTATATGAGTGCATTGTTTTTATTTAATTAAATATTTAAGTTGAGAAGGAATGAAATGCAAAGTATAGTATCAAGAGTATATTTTAACTAAATAATAACTTTGTTGTGATTCAATCCAGAGAGAATAATAGTGAATGGGAACATGGATATTAGAGTCATAAAGACTTGAGTTGGAATCCCCACTATAAAACTTATTATTTCTGTGAATGCACCTCATCTTTAAGATATGAAGGATCACAAGGTTGGTCTAAAGACTAAATGTGTTTTTACGAAATTCAAGTACCTTCAATGTCCCAGACATTACACACACACACACACACACACACACACGCACATAAGAAAAAGGAACACAGTTCCTTTCCTTATGGAGCTTCTGTCTAGTCAAAAGAAAGACAAAATAATCACACAAATCAGTAGGCACTATGAGTTGCTATGTGTGGAAATGTGGCATAAAAATCAGAGTGTACTCCAAGAAACATAAAATTTTAGGAAAGGTAGTGACATGTAAGGTGACATCTGGAACATAAGTAGAATTTAGATGGGTGGACAGTCATCTAGAAAGGAAAATAGTAAATGGAAGTCCCCAAAACCAAAACATGGTTGACACCTTCAAAGAATGGAGGGAAGCCAGCAAGGCCAATGCGTCCTTTAGTTTAATGAAAGATAGGGAAGGTAACAAAGATTTAAAACATGGTCTCGTCCATGTATTTTCAACATTCTTGGAGTGTAAAATACAAGGTATAATGAAAAAAGATAAGACGAGAGAAATTTAGGTTCTAAGTCAAAAGAGAATCGTATACTTTGGTAAGAATTTGTACAACTACTCATCTTTCAATAGGTTGCTGAGAGTGATGCTGTTGGGTTTGTGTATTAGAATGATCCTCTTGCAGCTGGATGGAATACTTAATAAAAGAAAGTTAAGCTATTATATTAATGGCATTAGTATTTCATGTGTCTGACACTATTAAATGGTTAATCCCAGGTTATTAAGACAGTCATAGAATCTCTTCTCTTTATACACAAAAAGGTCAGGTTATGTTAAATTTTCCCTACTATTAGCTGTATTTATGCTCCTCTTTGCCACTCAATAGATTTTTTTTTTCTGATGCATCAAGCCTCCTGTTCCGATCTCCCTCAGGTAGACATGCCACCTTGCAGACATTTGATTGGAATGACAAGAATTAGAACCAGTGTCATTGGCAGGATAAATACGAGAAGTGCACCAGAAAAAAAGATACAAAGATAAAGAAGCTATAGACCCTAACAGAGAACAGAGTGCCTACTCCCTACAAGGTAATATCCTAAGCATTTTATAGTCCTTATCTCACCGAATTCTTAAAACAATGCTGTGAGATAGGTACCCTTTCATGGATGAGAAAACTGCAGTGCTGAGAAGGTCATCCAGCTAGTAAAAGGGGAAACCATTATTTTACTGAACAGGTATAAGAATGGGCAACACAGGTTGTGTCAGAAAATAGGAGAGAGCTCAAATCACGGGGATGAAATGGGAAAGAAGTCTGGGCAAGCTGGGATTTGGAATCAGTTTTAATGATGGATGGAATATCCTATTTCCTTTAAGATAAATATCTCAACTTCATGATATTTGTGACAGGGTGCTGATCTATCTCTGCATCCTCTGTATCTTGTTACTCATGTTGGACACCTTACATCCCAGCCATATTGTCCTTCCATTCTTGAAATGTGCAATTCATTCTCTCTCTCTCCCCCCGCCACCCACTCTTTCTCTCTATCTCTCTCTCTCCCCACACACCTGCCAGAGCTTTGCCTAAAACATTCTCCCAACCCCATTGTGGCTTCCATTCTGCAAATCAGCTTAATTTTCACTTCCTCAGGAAAGCCTCCCCTGATATTGATCCCTGCTTACCCTGCAACAAAGCTAATCAGGTTCTTTAGGTATCCCTATATCCCTATCATCATTTCCATAGCACTCTATATTCATTTTCTTATCAGGTATCACTGCTATTTCTGTAATTGGTTGTTTTCCCCATTAGACTAAAGGTTCTATGAGAACAGATTGCCTGTTGTATCCCCACGCCTTTCAACATGTCAAGTGCATAGTAAGCATTCAATATATACTTGTTAGATTAATAAAATGAATGAATAAATGTGATGCTTCTACCATGGGAGCAACTGTACACCAACATGAATAAATAGCTTTGTCTATGAACACAAGACCATTCAGGAAACCATTTGTTGCCTTGGTGACTTGTTTCATTTTCTCTACATGAAGCTCTCGTGGAAAATAAAAATGATTTTAGCTTTTCCAAACACCTTATTTGCAAATATTTCTGTTAAGAATCCCCTTACAAAAGGACAAGATGCCACCTTTTAAAAATTAAAGTCATAATAAAAAATATGATATTTACCAGCTGTGATAAAAATATTTTTAATGCCTGGCAACAACTTTTATTTCCTTTTAGTAATTCTGAGTGATTTTTAATTCTTATTAAAGATAGGCAAAGAGTGAAATCATATTTACAAAACAGATGTAGTATTAACAACATCAAGAAAAGCTGCTTTTGTGCTGCCTGGTCCACTTTTCACTCTGCTATGTGAATTTTATTATGTACGTTAACCTGTTATACATAATAAAAATGAATAGTACCATCAAGCCTTTATTAACAAATTATAGCAGTAACTTAACATACTGCAGTTTTATTTGTAGATTATTTTTTAAACTTTTTCAAATGTATAAGTATGGTTAATGGATATCTGAAATTATGCCAATGTGTGATTTACCCACTACTACTATTTAAGATACTAAACCTAAACAATTTTATCTTCAGAGAAAATATAGAATAATGTTAGATTCAAAATAGAAAAGGAAACACCTCAGAGATGCAATAAAATATACTCATTTTAAAGAAAAAGACAATGGTGGCCAAATGCCTTTGGGTGCCTATGGTCAGAAAGTACAGATTTACTTTTCACAGTTCCACACTTTTTTCTGTTCTTATATCAAATCCTTTATGTTATTATATATGATGCTTGAGAATTCCCATGCAGTAAAAGAAAAATTCTATTGACTCCTTGCATTTCATTAAATTAGGCAGAATATTCTGCCTGCGATCCAGAACTATTGTCCTATTGCCCAATCATGTAAACTCATGGCTCTGCCTAACATTATTTTCCTTATATTTTAGTTGTGAAATTTATTGGGATTATTATCTTTCAATTACTCAAAACATACGTAGGGAATTCCATTATATAAAATGTGTTGCATTAGTTATTAGATTGTGTTTAGCCAGTGTTATTGAGATGACTTCATTTACCTCAGTGATCATACTGAGGAGTATTCATTAAAGGTATAAATTGTGAATAGCTGAATAAATCATGCTATATACACATTTTTCCATATACCAGGAATTGTGCTAAGTACTTTACATACTCCACCACAACATCACTTAGACATAGGTAATATATCCTGTTCAAAGACGAAGAAATCAATGTTTGAGGAAGTTAAACAACTTATCCACATCTTAAAGCTAATACATGTCAGAACAACAATTTAAATCCAAGTTTCGCTCCAGTATCCTGCTGTTCACACTAAAACATGTTCCTTCTCCTTCTCAGAAGTGATATCTGTGACAAAAGAGTTAAACTTGAAACTGGACAGAAACATTTGAAAAAAAGACATGACTCAATCTTCTGAAAGTGGGTTGCCTGAGCATTTGACAAGACCTTGGGATCCATGTGACAGACACTCTGTATTTATGAATACTCTGATGATTTCCTAGTCTACAAGATCTTACTCCAAATCTGAGACATTCTGCAAATCAATCTAACTAGACTGGAGCTCTTAAGACTTTAAACAATCTGATTTAAATGGGGTAAGATCTAGGGTGGGATTATTTTATCAGAGCATTTACACAAAATCCACAATCATTTCCTTCCCTTTATATGTAGAAAAAAAATTAAAATGATTCTCCATCACCATTCTAACTGGCATGAGATGGTATCTCATTGTGGTTTTGATTTGCATTTCTTTAATGACCAGCAATCACTGAAAAGTCAGGAAACAACCGAATATGGAGAAATCGGAACGCTTTTACACTGTTGGTGGAAGTGTAAATTCAACCATTGTGGAAGACAGTGTGGCAATTGCTCAAGGATCTAAAACTAGAAATACCATTTGACCCAGCAATTCCATTACTGTGTATATACCCAAAAGATTATAAATCATTCTACTATAAAGACACATGCACACGTATGTTTATTGCAGCACTATTCACAATAGCAAAGACTTGGAACCAACCCAAATGACCATCAATGATCAAATGGATAAAGAAAATGTGGCACATATACACCATAGACTACTACACAGCCATAAAAAGGAATGAATTAATGTCCTTTGCAGGGACATGGATGAAGCTGGAAATCATCATTCTCAGCAAACTAACACAGGAATAGAAAACCAAACACCGCATGTTATCATTCATAAGTGGGAGTTGAACAATGAGAACACATGGGCACAGGGAGGGGAGCATCACACACCGGGGCCTTTTGAGGGGTGGGGGGCAAGAGGAGAGATAGCATTAAGAGAAATACCTAATGTAGATGATGGGTTGATGGGTGTAGCAAACCACCATGGCACATGTATACCTATGTAACAAACCTACACATTCTGCACATGTATCCCAGAACTTAAAGTATAATTCTAAAAAATTATTCTCCAGTATGTCTAATAGATCCTTTTATATTACCATTATACAATTATATTTTCTAGATTTATCAGCATCCCTCTGCTTATTAATCTTCTTACAATCTTTAAGAATGTGGAACAAAGACATAATGAGGAATTTATCTCTATGGTGTGTCCAGCAGGGGAAAATGGAAGAACTCAGAGGTCACAGAGGTCTAGGAGGAGCCAAGGGGACAGTGAGGGACTTTCATGCCAAGGAAAGGAAAGGAGGAACAAAAATGCTATTACCAATGGAAATATTTCTGTTTTCCTGCCACTAAAAACTTGACAAAGGTAGTGGTCAGCTGTGGTATCGAAATGTGCTGTGAATGAAATGGAGCTTAGGACGTATCATAATTAACAGTTCCAGTCTCACATAAAGCTTCTGTAAAGCAATAATTGAAGACAGCACCTTAGCCAGAGCTACTGGAAAGTGAACTTATTGCTGGGGGATAAAGAGATGAGTATTAAACTAAGATATAATTAAAATTTCCAAATTGTGGGCAAGTTTCTTGTCAAACAGTCCCAAGAAAGTAGAGCAAGGGCATCCCAAATGCATGGCCACTTGGGGAAAAACAATAAAGTATCAACAGTGGTAGACTAAATAGATAAGATTTGCAGTCTAAAGTCCTCTAAGAGGTCTCCTCACCTATGTCCAGCTTTTGAAGCAATCATGCATTATTTACCATTTAAATATCACAATGTAACTTTGCTGTATGTTGTTCTTTAAAGATGTTATATACGTCACTCTAGAAATGTTCGTGGATATAACTAAGAAAATGAAATTTCATGTGGGTCTGTGTTTTGTTAATTCATATAATTTATATGATAAATCACAATACTGGAGTAATGACATTTATCTCTTATTAAGCATTTAAAGCAAAATAATAATATGTATCACCTATGTACCTGTAGTCAATAATATTTTTATAAGTAAATATAAGGCATATGACATTTTTTATTACATAATGTTTTCCAAATTGGAGGCACTTGGATTTCGGTATTGATTTAATTTGTATAATATAGTAGACTTCTAGTTTGGTTTCTCATTAATAACTTTTGATAACTTATTTTTAAAATATTATGTTTCACAGTATCTAAAATTATTATAATTTGGGAATAAATAATTATAAAACACATATAGATCAGATTTGGCAGTACTCTCTCAAGAAAAGTAACACAAGGGTAACACCTCAGGAAGAGTAACATATTTAAGAGGATATTTCCTTTAGTAGATTACATAATGACATACAATTTCCTACTTAAGATTTTTTAAAATTTATTTTAGTTGATTTACTGATTTAACTGGAATACCGAATGAGATGTTTGGCAATTTTTAAAAATAAAATAAGGTATTCATCTAATTTAGAGGCCTAGTCAACTAACTCAACTAGAAGTTTTAGGCTTTAAATCCACTAACATCAACTGAAGCTGCCATGTGATATTAGGACACATGGAAAGATATCCATTAAGATTTTCTGGGACTTAATTTGTAAAAGTAATATATTTAAGGTCATACCATGGGGAACTTGGTTTGTGGCTTTGAAATTAAATAATCTTTTCTTCAGTGGTAAAAGGAGACCACAATGGGACATCTACACTTAGTTAACTCTCACGTACTAAGCTATTAATTTTGTTATGTTTAACAGTCATCTAATCAACGTGAGATACAAAAAGATATGGTTCAAATTAACTCATGGTATGCTTACATGCAAAATGAAAAGGGAACTAATGAATAAATGTCTTATAATTAGTTTTTCCCAAAAATATTAGAAATATCTATTCAAATAATCAGTGATTATAAAATTTAAATACATTATTTAGAACTGATGACAGAATAAAATAAAATGCTTTTGAAATGTTTCGCTATTTTCTGTAAAACAAATCCATAAAACGATTGCCTATTGATTTTATTTCATTCCCACTTTTATTTATATTTCCAATAATGCAAATATTTGTTTCTAATTAAAATAGAATTAGCTAAATATTAAATATTGTGTTTGTTTTAACTCAGGGCCTTGAGATATTTTTCCTTTAAAATAAATCACTAAAATGCAGAATATCAGAATTCTCCAATCAGAAGCAATATGTCAAGTCACAGTAAAGCTGATTGGCTTCTTTAAACACAGAAGACATGGTTTTTAAATGAAAAGCTAATTATCACACTCAGAAAGACTGCCCTGATATGTTAAGTTAAACTGATGTGTATGTGCTACACTACTACTATAGATATTTCTATTATGAGCTATAAATAGATGCAAAAGCAAATCCTGCCATAAAAAAAAAAAAAAAAAAAAAAAAACAGGCAAATTCTCCCTCCCTTTGCACAAACATGCAATATCACTTTAAGAAGTTAAAATCACATAAAGACAGGACCCCCCCAGACCCTCAGGGAACAAAATGCCCAGCAAAGTAAATTATACTAATCATTTTCTCTCATGAACTGGCAGCACCTACTAGAACTGTTTAATTACGGGACCAGAATAATAATAGAAAAATGCTGCACACAATAACAGCCCTGTTTCCTATCCTACCTTTGTGGTGACAATGCACAGGCAATCCATCCTGGATCCCTACACAGGACTCAGTGCATGGAAATCACACCAGCAAATCAGCAAAGGTGAGAAAAGCCTTTTGGAAATTGCACACAGAAAGAAGCAGAGCTTGGATTCTGTACAGACGGCTTTTCCAAGGGGGCCCCTCACGGGAAACTCGAGCCCTCCTCCATACAGCTCAAGGCAAGCAGGATTCTGCTAGGCACCAGAAAATCCCCTAGAAATCAGCTCCGGCAAAACTTCCCGGTGGCTTGCTGGGCTCCGTGGCTGCATGGTCTTTTAGCGGATTCCTTGATCGGAACAAGGCTCCTGTGAGTGCCCCGCACAGTTCTACCGTGGCGATGAGTGTAACATCAGGCACCAGGGAATCACATTTCAGCTCTTGCTCTTGTTTCTGAATTCTGATCTGCTGCTTCAGTATACTCATAAGATTTTCTTTGCCAAAGTCTCCCCTTTGTTGCCTTCCTTTCTTACTAACACTGAGTTACACAAAAAACTACCCGTCCCATCTACCAAATGGCTGTCGTTCCAGTGCCAGAATAGCGGCTTTGGATAATAAAATGCTATTTATTATGAGCATGATTGCCGGGAGTCTAAATGACTCGAAAGATATGACTGAAAAGCTAAGGTGCATGTGGTGCTGCATACATCACATCTCAACTCACTTGCAATTACAAGGGCAGCTTCTTACAAATGACTAACAGCTGGATAAGGAAAATCAAGCCAGAGACATAAGGAAACTGCTGATTTGGAGGTTTAACTTATAGAAAAGGGTTACATTTCTCCTTTTTTGTGTTTACCTATGTGTGTGGTCCATGACATATGCAAATACACAAACAACCTGAACATTTAAACGAATATTATGAAATTGGGGTGGGAGGAGGTTCTAAAGTGTTTACAGAAGTTCCACATTCTGAGTGAAAAAATGAGTTCTTTCCCAAACTTTTCCCTCCTCACTTGCTGTCTGCAGGCACTTACTAAGTGGGCAGAGCTTTGTGTTCCCTTCTGCAGCATTTTAACAGCCAAATGATTAGCACTCTCCCCTCCCCCAAATCCCTCCCTTTCTTCTAGTAAAGCTGCTACTACATAGACTGCCTTTGAGGTGCTTGACAAGCATCACTCTAGATAATAATATACTTTTTTTCCCATCATCTTAGACACACAGGCAGTCACAGACTGAAACAGAAAAACAGACACAGGAGCTAAGAAAGGAGAGGGGGTGGGAAGGGAGAATGAGGGAGAGTGAGGGAGAGTGAGAGAGAGTGAATGACAGAATGGAAAGTACTGCCTGACCAATAAAAATCGAAAATCAATGATTCACTTTCACCAGGAAGAAAATACATAGTCAACTGGACCACTGAAATATCAAAAATAAATGTCTAGGGACCTATACACATTATCTCCTCAGGATACTGGCAGGACCATTTCCCACCCCACTACTAACCACCACCCTCTTTTTTTTCATAAAAAGTATACTTTCTATGATAAACAATTTGGAAAAAAATAATATATAAGACTCTTCTACCTTTCATGAATTATTGAGATTCTAACCTCAATATCCCAATAACCTCCTGATTGTTAAATAAATGAATGTCTCAGAAACTGACGTCATTATTTTACCCAAATGAGAGCATTGTTCATAAAGATTTTAAGTTCATAGCAAATCAAATATGTGTTCTGAGAAAAAAAAAAAGAAGAAAAGACAAGCTCCTAAAGTTCAATTTGATATAAAAACCTTCAAAAGTGGCTCAAAAAAATATTTGTAGTTAAAAAATATAATTTCCTCTGAACTGCTATCCTACTGATGTAAGAAATTTCAAGTAAGTTTCAAGTTAAACACCACCAATAAAATCCATGCTCTGGTCCATTCCATTAGGTAACTCTGTCTTATGGTTCAGTAATTTGAAAAAGGCAAAGAAACACCACTTTGTCTATTCACCCTCATTTGTTACATCATCACAATAATTATTTTAACTCAATACCTCCTAAGCTTATCTAAGGGTGCGTAAAACCTTATATCTTTATGTACCAGCGTGTTTCCCTGACACAACTAACATCTAAGAGGTAATTGAGACTTATTGCCATATTCATGTTCAAAATAATTAGGCTTTGTGTCCCTATAGCACCTTAAAGCTGACAAAGAACTTCTAACAGTCTCACAGGCTTCGGAAGTTTAAATGACTTCCCAAAAGCCTGGTAACTTTCAATGGCAACATTAAAGACCACGTCCCTTAATTCCAGGTCCAGGTCTTTGTTAGTCATAGAGACAGTCAGAACGGAGACAATCAGGGGTTAGACAGAGGAAGTAAATAAATTGGATAGCAGAGTAAGATGAGTATTTTCACAAGGTATCCTGGAAGATGATACCTTCAGAACTTCATTCCATCTTTGCAGAGAGGCAGACACTTAGATAGAGAAAAATTAGCAAAGGGAGCCTGATTAGTCTTCTAACGCTGGTGGATCACAAAGGAAAGCACTTTTGTAAACTATAGAGACTTGCAGAAATAAAACACAGCTTGCCTAGCATAAGTTCTAGAATACCTTAGGCAGTCCCTAAGTCATTCACCTGACACATATTTGTTGAGCACTCGTTATGTGATTATTTGATTAATGTCTATATCACCCTCTAAAATGCACTCCTTAAAAATAGTTTTAACTCTTTATTTCCGTTGCTAGACTAGTGTCTCATTCATTCAACAAATATACTTGAGAATCTACTTATGTGGAAACACAAAGTGAGGAAAAGCTAGCAAAATCCCTGCCCACAAGAGAATAAAAAACTATAGTACTGTACAGAAAGCATTTGGGGGTATTTTACGTCCACAAAATAGAGGTATTTAACCCAGAATGGAGCAGTGAGGGAAAGCTTTCTGGAGAGGGGCCTTGAGCTAAGATGAGGAAGAACCATAGGAGTTAACTAGAAGTTAGGAGAAAAGAGAATTGCATACACTCTATTGTATTTGAAAAAGGAATGAATCAGCAATATATTATACCTTTGTAAAATCAGTTTAATAAATAAATCCAATAAAAGTACTTCAGAGCAAGCATTTTACAGCAAGCATTTTACAAACTGAATATGCAATCTTTATTTGAGAAAAAAGATCATTGGTCATATAATTTTGAGTACAAATATACTGTAAATGCATGTACAATATGTATGTTATATATTCATTTGTTTGTATTCACCTCAAGTGATTAACTGGATAATGTATGTATGTTTAGATATAAGTAAGTACATAACATTTTGAAGTGTAGACCCATTTGGGATTTCCACTTTGTGTATACCTTATCTTTGATTGATTTTCCTCAGATGTAAAGATGATAGAGGATAATTCACTCCTTTGCCTCAAGGGAAACATTATGTTGTTTTTATAATTAACAAGGTATTGACATGAAGCATATTTTTTTTTTTTTTTTTTACAGACATAGTGCTCAATTGGGCCTGTGATTTTCACAAGAAGGGTTTGGCAAGATAAAAAGCCTCAACCTGCAAGCTGCTTTACTTGATATTCCTTGAGGTTAATGATCTAAAACTAGAAATATATTAATTCTTAGTAAAACCTATCATTGAAAGTTTGATATCATAAAATTACTCTTGTAAATTACTTGCACTAAACCTGTACCGTAACCACTTAAATCCATTATTACTTTTATTTTGTTTGTTTCCAACAGGGAAAAATATCTCTAGAAGTGAAATCCAGTCAGTGTCTATTCTAGAATCTAAGCCTCTTGAGGGCAGATTTAATGTATATATCTGGCACCTAATATGGTACTGGCACTTAAGAGGCACCAAATCAATATTAGTGGAATGAAAGAATAATCACAGCTCTAGTTATGCTATTTTTTGATAGTTTTTTTAAAATCTATTTAAACCTATGATCCCTTATTCATATGAGAACGATATATTTATATTAATTATAATATATACATATATACATATGTACATACATAAAAATTTAAAAATAAATATATTGGTGCATGTAGCTGAAGGTATTTGCAAATAAAAATATTTTCATTGGAAAATCCAGTCTGATGTAAGAAGGTATGGTTTAGAACAGTCTTATCTATAATGGAGAAGGGCAATTTCTAGCTGAAGTGTTACAAGTACAGGATGCTACTGAAACTAGGTGCTTGCTATTGTGTTAGAAAAACAGTAATAAATATAAGCATGTTAATAATAATAGTAATTTATCAAGTGGCTATTATCTGAAGTACTGGGGTAAATATTTTGTAACTATTATCTCATAGTCATAATACCCTTTAGGAAATAATTATAATCCCTATTTTATAGTTAAGGAAACTGAAGTTGCCTGAGGTTCTATGACCTGCCGTGACACAAAACCTAGGTGACCCAAGCCAGAGAGTGGTTTATGTTATTTCTGTCTCATCACACTGCAAATCCTGAAATTGTTTCTGTCCCTCTGGGTCCAACCTGAGAGAGTGGCACAAACGATACAAAAGGCCTTCTCCTTAGCCAAAGATAGCCTGGACTCCATGCAGATGAACTATAAACAACCTGTGATCCTCCTAAAAAGATAGGTTCGTCTCTGGGCTCCTACCTGACACCTTCCATAGCTCATAAGGGCCTTGGGAATAACCCCAGAAGGAATGGACTCCACATTAGAAAGATTAGGTCCAAAGGAAATAACAAGAAATCCACCCACCTGGCCTCCTATCCCTGTCTATCTGTTCCCCATATACCCAGAACAGCAGGCACACAAATGACATCTGCAAAGCTTGTTAGCTTAGTAAAATAAATAGACTGCAGGCAGGTCATGGCAAAATGCCTGCCCTCATTTCCAAACTCTCCAGAGGTAAGTAAGAAATTAGGATCAACTGAAAAAAGACTGAATTTTTCAGAGTTTCTATCATTAAAAAAATCAGGACAGTAATGGATCCTGAAAATAATTCATGAAAAGCAGGAGTCTATGTATTCTGTTCAAGTTAAATGTGTATCCTTACAAAAAAATATAAAAACTAAACAAGCAAAATTTTGAGTGAACCAATAATTGCTAATGAAATGAATTAATTTTTACCTTTGACCCATCTTTTAATCATGATATTCAATTGTATGGACCTAAATTTTATGTCAGTTTTTCTCATGTGAGTTGGAACATAGTTAAATGATATCCATGTAGCTCTCCCAGTTATTATCATCATCAAAATCTAAACAACCTTTGAAATTTTATATAAATGGTAGGGTATAAATAATGTAAACATTCAATAAAAATTGTTCCCCTAACAAATCAAAGTTTACATAAACTTTGCTGAACATTAACTACATTTCTTATGAGGCTCAATTTTTCCTATTATACAATGCTGTGGGTTGAATGGATTCCAGAAATCCAAATAGTTGTGTGCAAGCCACAAATCTGAAAAGCTATATGGTCAAAAATAAAATTTTGCTTTCAAGTCAATATAAATAACCTCAGCAGTATTGCTAAATGCCATTCCCATACTCCACCTTCTTATACCCTGATATGGTTTGGTTGTGTCCCCAACCCAAATCTCAACTTGAATTGTATCTCCCAGAATTCCCACATGTCGTGGGAAGGACCCAGGGGAAGTAATTGAATCATGGATGCCGGTCATTCCCATGCTATACTTGTGTGATGGAATCAGTCTCACAAGATCTGATGCGTTTATCGGGGGTGTATGCTTTTGCTTCTTCCTCATTTTCTCATACTGTCACCATGTAAGAAGTGTCTTTCGCCTCCTGCCATGATTCTAAGGCCTCCTAAGCCAAGTGGAACTAACTGTAAGTCCAATTAAATCTCTTGTTCTTTCCAGTCTAGGGTATGTCTTTATCAGCAGCCTGAAAACGAACTAATACATACCCAAAGCACACTGGCCTGTTACCTGTTCCTCAAATACGGTGTTTCACTCTAATTCTTCCTCTAGGCCTTGAATTTGTTGCTTCTTCTAGCAGAAACTGTCTTTCCCTGGATTTGCACATGGGTGGGCTCCTTCTCATCATTCCAGGCTCTGCTCAGATGTTACCACCTCAGCAAGACCTTCCCAAACTGATTTCCCCTAATTAGAATCTCTTCCATCCCTTCTCCATTACATCATCCCAGTTTATTTCCTCCATATGGTTATCACAATCCAAAATTATCTTCTCTATTTATCTCTTACTATCTCCCCTATCTGAATTTTACCAGTGAGAGCAGGAACCTTATCTGTTTTGTCCATGGCAATATCACCAGTGTTTAGAACATAACAGATGCTAAATAGAGATTTTTGAATGGGTGAATGAATGAATGAGATGCATCACATGGAAACTCTTTAAAAAATATATGGCTAGAATCAGCAGTCCAACATGAAATTTGCAATGCAAGATCTTTAACATAGTTTGGTTTCTAAGGATCTGATTTACACTAACAACAGTATTTACAAACATACACATAAACAATAGTTTTTGGATTCAAAATTTATTTTGAAATAAATTGTATTGGGAATAATTAAGGTATACAACATCATGTAAGATATATATACATAGTGAAAAGGTTATTATAGTGAAGCAAATTAACATATTTATCACTTCTCATATAGTTACCCATTTTTTTGTTTTTGTGTCAAGAACAGCTAAAATCTACTCATTTAGCATGAATCCCATATATAATACAATGTTATTACCTACAGTCCTCATGGTGTACATTAGCTCTTTAGACTTCTTCATAGTACATATCTGCTAGTTTGTATCCTCCAGCCTACATCTCTTCATTCCTCCCAACTCAGTAACCACTGTTTTATTCTGTGTGTGTATTTTTTAAATTTTATTTTGTATATGGTAAGTGTGTGTATATGTATACACATACAGATAGATAGATTCCACATATATGTGAGATTATGTAATATTTTCCTTTCTGTGTCTGGCTTACTTCACTTAGCATAATGTCCTCCCAGGCTCCTCCATGTAATGGCAAGTGGAAAGATCTCATTCTTTTTTAAAGCTGAATATTATTCGATATTATGTGTGTACCACAGTTTATCCATTCACCCACTGACAAACACTTATTTCCCCATCTTGGCTATTGTGAATAATACCACAAAGGTCATACGAGTGCAAATATCTTTACAAGATTGTGCTTTCATTTCCTGTGTGTATATGCCCAGAAGACGAATTGCTGGGTCATACAGTGTTGTATCTTCAGTTTCTTTAGGGACCTCCATACTGTTTTCCACAATGGCTGTACCAATCTCCATTCCCACCAACAGTGTACAGAGTTCCCATTTCTCCACATCATCACCAACATTTGTCATCTTTTGACTTTTATTTAGAAATAGAAAACAATTTATATGACACTCCCAAAACAAAGAAAGGTATGCACAGAATAATTTTTGTAGAAAATATGCATTTGTAACCTATCTTTTTAAAAAATTATTATGAGTACATGATGATTATATATATTTATAGGGTACATGTGATGTTCTGGTACAAGCATAAAATGTTTAATGATCACATCAGGGTAACTGGGATATCCATCACCTCAGGAACTTATTTTTTTTTTTATTAGACACATTCCAATTCCATTCTTAGTTTTTTGATATATACAATAATTATTGTTGACTGTAGTCACCCTGTTGTGTTATCAAATACTAGATCTTATTCATTCCATCTAACTATACTTTTATACAAATTAACCATCCCCACTTTTCCCTCCATCACCGCTACTCTTCCCAGCCTTAGGTAGCCATCATTATACTTTTTCTTTCCATGAGTTCGACTGTTTTAATGTTTAGCCACATATGACACAGAACATGTGAAATTTGTCTTTCTGTGCCAGGTTTCTTTCACTTAACATAATGACCTCAAGTTCCATCCATGTTGTTGCAAATGATAGGATTTCATTCTTTTTTGTGGCTAAATAATATTCCAATGTGTAACACATTTTTCTTACCCATTCATCAGTTGATGGACACTTTGATTCCAAATCTTGGCTAAGTGAATAAATAATAAATACAGGAGCGTAGATATCTCTTCAATACGCTGATTTCTTTTCTTTTGGATAAATACCTAGCAATGGGATTGCTCAATCATATGGTAGTTTCTATTTTTAATTTTTGAGGAACCTCCATACTCCTCTCTGTAGTGGATGTACTAATTTATACTCCCACAAACAGTGTTTGAGGGTTACCCTTTCTCCACATCCTCACCAGAACTCATTGTTTCCTGCCTTTTGGATAAAAGCCATTTTAACTGGGGTGAGATGATACCCCACTCTTGTTTTGATTTGCATTTCTTGATGATTAATAATGTTGAGTATTTTTCATATATCTATTGGCTATTTACATATCTTCTTTTGATAAATCTCTGTTCAGATCTTTTGTCCAGTTTAAAATCAGATTCTTTGTTTTTTTTTTCCCATTGAGTTGTTTGAGCTCCCTATATATTAGGGTTATTAATCTATTATCACATGAAAATATTTCTTCCCATTGTATAATTTGTCTCATTTGTTGATTATTTCCTTTGCTATGGAGAGCATTTTAGCTTCATGTAATGTCATTTTTCTATTTATGCTTTGGTTGCCTGCACTTTTGAGGTATTACTCAAGAAATTTTTGCCCAGACCAATGTCCCAGAGAGTTTCTTCAGTGTTTTCTTTTAGTAGTTTCATAGTTTCAGGTCTTATATTTAAATCTTTAATCCATTTTTATTTTATTTTCATATATGGTGAGATATAGGTTGTAGTTTCATTTTTCTGCACATGGATATCCAGTTTTCCTGGCACAATTTATTAAAGAGACTGTCCTTTTCCCAATATATGTTCTTGACACCTTTGTCAAAATTGAGTTCATGGTAGATGTATGGATTTATTTCTGCATTCTCTATTCTGTTCCATTGATCTATGTGTCTGTTTTTATTCCAATACCATACTGGTTTCATTACTATAGCTCTGTAGTATAATTTAAAGTCAGGTAATGTAATTCCTCCAGCTTTGTTCTTTTTGTTGCCCATGATGGCTTTGGCTATCCTGGGTCTATAGTGGTTCCATACAAATTTTAGGATTACTTTGTCATTTCTGTGAAGAATGTCATTGGTATTTTGATAGGGATTTCACTGAACATGTAGATTGCTTTGAGCGGTATGAACACTTTAACAATATTGATTTCTCCAATCCATTAACATAGAATATCTTTCCATTTTTTGTGCCCTCTTCAATTTCTTTTCCTAATGTTTTATAATTTTCATTGAAGAGATCATTTACTTCTGTGATTAAAATTTATTCCTAGGTATATTATTTTATTTGTAGTTATTGTAAATGGGAGTTTTTTTCTTGGTTTCTTTTTCAGATTGTTCATTGTTGACATTTAGAAATGCTAATGCTTTTTGTATGTTGATTTTGTGCCCTGCAATTGTATTGAATTTATTCTTCAGTTCTATTAGTATAGTTTTTTGGTGGAATTTTTAGGTTTTTCTAAATAGAAGATCATATCAGCTATGACATCATTGTCTTGTTATATCTTAGAGAAAAGGCTTTTAATTTTTCCCCTTCAGTATGGTACTATGTAGGAGTCTAGCAAACATAGCTTTTATTGTGTTGAGGTATGTTCCCTCTATGCCACATTTTTTAGCATTTTTATCATGAAGAGATGTTGAATTTTATTGAATGCTTTTCAGCATCAAATGAAATATGGTTTTATCCTTCATTCTGTCAATATGATATATTACACTGATTGATTTCTGTACGTTGAGATGTCTGTGCATCCCTGGACGAATCTCACTTGGTCTTGATGAATGATCTTTTTAATTTGTTATTGAATTTGGTTTGTGAGTATTTTGTTGAGGATTTTTGCATCTATGTTCATCAGAGATATTTGCCTATAGTTTTCTTTTTTGATGTGTCTTTCTCCGGTTTTGGCATCGTGGTAATACTAGCCTCATGAAATGAGTTTGGAAGTGCTCCTTTCTCCTAGATTTTTTCAAATAGTTTGAGTAGGATTGGTATTAGTTCTTTAAATATTTGGTAGAATTCATCAGTGAAGTCATTAGGTCTTGAATTTTTCTGTGATGGGAGATTTAACTGTGACTTCTGTCTCATTACTTGTTATTGGTCAATTCTGGTTTCAGATTTCTTCATGGTTGAATCTTGGTAGGTTGTATGTGTCTAGAAATTATTTATTCTAGGTTTTCCAATTCTTTGGCATATAGTTGTTGATAGTATCTCTAATGATCCTTTGAATTTCTGTGATATCAGTTGTAATGTCACATTTTTCATCTGATTTTATTTTGGGGTGTCTTCTCTATTTTGTTCTCAGTCTGGCTAAAAGTTCATTGATTTACTAATTTTTGCTTCTTTTGCTTTTGCTTTTCTAGTTCCTTACAATGCATCATTAGGTTATTTACTTGAAATTTCTCCACTTTTTAATGCAGGTGCTTATTGATACACTTCCATCTTAGAATTGCTTTTGCTGTATCCCATAAGTTTATATATGTTTTGTTTCCATTTTCATTTGTTTCATAAAATCTTAAAATTTCCTTCCTGATTTCTTCATTGACCTGCTTTCCACTCAGGAGCATATTGTTTAATTTCTATGTGTTTGTATAGTTTCCAAAGTTCCTCTTCTTACTGATTTTTAGTTTTATTCCATAGTGGTCAGAAAAGATATTTAATATAATTTCAATGTTTTGAATGTTTTAAGACTCATTTTGTGCTTTAACATATGGTCTATCATTGAGAATGACCCATGTGCTGACAAAGAATGTGCATTCTGCAACTTTTGGATAAAATGTTCTATAATATCTATTAGGCCCATTTGGTTGACAGTGTGGATTAAATCTGATGTTTCTTTGTTGATTTTCTGTCTGGATGATCTTCAATGCTGAAAATTGGTTGTTGAGCTCTCCAGCTAGTATTGTATTGTGGTCTTTCTTTCTCTTTAGCCTTAATAATATTTGTTTTATATATATGGGTGCTCTAGTATTGGGTGCATATACATTTATAATTGTTATCTCCTCTTGCCAAATGGACTCCTTTATCATTATATAATGTCCTTCTTTGTCTCTTGCTTTAGTTCCTATCTTAGAATTTATTCTATCTGATATAGATATAGCTATTCCTGCTCTTTCTTAGTTTACATTTGTACAGAATATCTTTTTCCATCCCTTTAATTTCACTCTATAGGTAAAGTGACTTTTGTAGGCAGCATATAATTGGGTCTTCTTTTTTAAATCAGTTTAGCCACTTTATGTTTTTCATTGGAAAGTTTAGTCCATTTATAGTAAATGTTATTATTGATACGTAAGAACTTACTCCTTGAATTTTGTTATTTGTTTTCTGGTTACTTTGTGGTCTTCTCTTCCCTCCTTCCTTCCTGTCTTCCTTTGTGTAAAAGTGATTTTCTCTGGTAGTATGTTCTAATTTCTTGCTTTTACTTTTCTGTGTATCTGTTGTGGGTTTTTTGATCCGAGGTTACCATGAAGCTTGCAAATAATATCTTGTAAAAAATAATTTTAAACTAATGACAACTTAACTCTGATTTCAAAAACAATGCACAAGCAAAGAGAAAACTTAAAAAAAACCTCTACAATTTATCCTCCATGTTCTTTGACTTTCAGTTGTTTCTATTTATATTTTTATACTATTTCTTAGAAATACGTTGTAGTTATTATTTTTGATTAGTTTGTCTTTTACTATTCCTATTCAAGATATGAGTGGTTTACACACCACAATTACAGTGTTGAAGTATTCTGTATTTGGCTGTGTATTTCCTGTTACCAGTGAGTTTTGTACCTTCAGATTTCTTATTGTTTGTTAATGGCCTTTTCTTTTAGATTAAAGAACTCTCTTTAGCATTGCTCTTAGGACAAGTCCACTGTTGATGAAATCCCTCAGCTTTTATTTGACTTGTAAAGTTTTATTTTTCCTTCATGTTTGAAGGCTATTTTCCCTGGATATGCTATTCTTGGATAAAAGTTGTTTTATTTATTTTTTTCCTTCAGCACTTTAAATGTGTCATGCCCCTCTATCTTGGACTGTCAGATTTCCACTGAAAAGTCTGTTGCCAGATGTATGCTCCCTTGCATGTTGCTTGTTTCTTTTCTCTTGCTTCATTTAGGATCCTTTCTTTATCCTTAGCCTTTGGGCATTTGATTATTAAATGTGTTGAAGTAGTCTTATGTGGATTAAATCTGCTTAATTTTCTATGACCTTCTTCTACCTAATAATATTTTTTCTAGGTTTGGAAATTTCTCTGTTATTATTTCTTTAAATAAACTTTCTTACCTGATCTCTTTCTTTACTTCCTCCTTAAGGTCAATAAATTTTACATTTTCCCTTTTGAGACTGTATTCTAGATCTCATAGGTTTGCTTCATTGTTTTTATTATTTTTTTCTTCTTTCCCCCATGGCTGTTTTTTATACAGCCTGTCTTCAATCTCACCAACTTTTCCTTCTGCTTGATCAATTCTACTCTTCAGAGATTCGAAAGCATTTTTCATTTTGACAATAGAAATTTTTCAGCTGCAGAACTTCTGCTTGATTATTTAAAAAATTATTTCAATCTGTTTGTTAAATTTCTGTGATAAGATTTTGAATCCCTTCTCTTTGTTATCTTGATGCTGACTGAGCTTTCTCAAACAACTATTTTGAATTCTCTTTCTGAAAGTTCATATATTTCCACCACTCTAGAATTGGTCACTGGTGACTTATTTAGTTTGTTTAGTAGATCATGTTTTCCTGGATGTTCTTGATGCTTGTGGATGTTTGTTAATATCTGGGTATTTAGAAGTTAGGTATTTATTTTAAGCTTGCAGTCTCCGCTTGTTTGTACCTATCCTTCTTGAGAAGGGTTTCCAGGTATTCAAATGGAATTGGGTGTGGTGATCTAAGTCTCTGGTCACTAAAGCCATATCAACACTGGGAGATACCCTAGAACTAGTAACACTGTAATTCTTGCAGACTCCTAGAGGTACCAGCTTGGTAGGCTTGGGAAACATCCGAGAAATTCCTTGGATTACTGGGCAGCAGTCTTTCATTCTCTTCCCTCACTTCTCACTTTCCCCAAACAGAAGTCTGTCTGTGTGTCTGTCTGTCTGTCTCTCTCTCCTGAGCTTCCTGGAGTTGGGGGAGGGGTGGCACAAGCACTCCCATGGCTATCACAGCCAGGACTGTGCAGGATAATACCTGAAGGCATCACAGTATTTGGGGCTTATCCAAGGTCCATGGCTACTATTTCCTGGCTGCTGCTGATGTTTCTTCAATGCCCAAGGGCTCTTTAGTCAGCAGGTGGCATATTTAGCCATGAAGGGGTCCCTCCTGTCAGAGGAGCAGGTTCCCTTCTAGCCAAGGGTAGGTCTAGAGATGCCATCCAGGAGCTAGGACCTGGAATTAAGGCTTTCAGGAATCAGCGTGGTGCTTTATTTTACTGTGGCTGAGCTGGTACCCAGGTTGCAAGATCAAGTCCTTTGTACTTTTTCTTCTGCTTTCCCAAAGTATAAGGAGTCTTTCCCAAGCTGAATGCCTGGAATTAGGGAGGGGTAACACAAACACTCCCTTGGGTGTGATAACTAATGTCTCACTGAGTTTCATGTACCCCAAGTCCACTGTCCCCAAGCCCAGAGCAGTGCCAGGACTTATCCAAGGACTGCAGACCTTGTTACCTGACTGACATTCAAATTTATCTAGGACATTAGGCTACTTTAGTCAGCCAATGGTGGAGCTACCCCAAACTCAGGTTCCTACCACTGGGGTGGAGAATTCCCCTTTGAATGGGGCTAGTCTAAATGCTTCATCTGTGGACACTGGTGGAATTTTGCCGTATGTTGTATTCTGCTGTGAGAAGGCAGAATTGAGTTCCAATGCAATGTCTCACAATCATTTCACTCTCTCTCCTGCAAACACACAGATTTTCTGCATACATGCCATGGGTTGGGGAAGGGTGGTATAGGCAATGCAAAACTGTCTTTCCTACCTTCTTTAGTGCCTCTTTCCTTGATATAGTATTTAAGCCAGCTACTGCGATCACTCACCTAACCTTTGGTTCTTATGAAGGTGCTTTCTTGCACAGATAGTTATTCAATTTGGTGTTCCTGCAGGGGGGATAATCACTGGAGCATTCTATTCAGCCATCTTGCTCTGCCTCCCTCCTATCTATTGACTTTTTGATAAAGCCATCCTAATGAACGTGAAGCAGTTTCTCATTGCAGTTTTGATTTGCATTTCCCTGATGATTAATAATGTTTAGCCTTTTTTATATACCTGTTGGACATTTCTGTCTTCTTTGAAGAAATATCCACCCAAGTCTTTTGCCCAAGTTTTAATTAGTTATTTGTTTTTCCACTACTAAGTTGTATAAATTCTTTATAAATTTTGGATATTAACCCGTTATCTAATATATGACTTGTAAATAACCATTAACTTTTCATTTACCAAGTATGAATTTTCATGTGCATAATATCATTAAGTATTCACAACCAGTGAATTAAGTATAATTTTAGAGGTAAAGAAACTCAGACTAAGAAAAATTGACTTACCCAAAGTTATTTAGCTACTGACTTGATGAACCAGTATGGTCAATATTCTTTTATTTTATTTTATTTTACTTTAAGTTCCAGGATACAAATGCAGAATGTGCAGATTTGTTACATAGGTATACGTGTGCCATGGGTTGCTGCACCTATCAACCAAACATCTAGGTCTTAAATCCCACATGCATTAGCTATTTGTCCTAATGCTCTCCCTCCCCTTTCCCCCCACCCCCTGACTGGCCCTGGTGTGTGTTATTCCCCACACTGTGTCCATGTGTTCTCATTGTTCAACTCCCACTGATGAGTGAGAACTTGTGTTATTTGGTTTTCTGTTCTTGCGTTAGTTTGCTGAGGATGATGGCTTCCAGCTTCATCCATGTCCCTGCAAAAGACATTATCGCATTCCTTTCTATGGCTGCATAGTATTCCATGGTGTGTATGTACCACGTTTTCTTTATCCAGTCTGTAATTAACGGGCATTTGGGTTGGTTCTATGTCTTTGCTATTGTGAACAGTGCTGCAATAAACATACATGTGCATGTATCTTTATAACGGAATGATTTATATTCCTTTGGGTATATACCTAGTAATGGGACTGCTGGGTCAAATGATATTTCTGGTTGTAGATCTTTGAGGAATTGGCACGCTGCCTTCCACAATGGTTGAACTAATTTACATTCCCACCAAGAGTATGAAAGCATTCCTGCTTCTCCACACCCTCACCAGTATCTACTGTTTATTGCTTTTTAATAATCGCCATTCTGACTGGCATGAGATGGTACCTCATTGTGGTTTTGATTTTCATTTCTCTAATGATCAGTGATGTTGAGCTTTAATTCATATGTTTGTTGGCTGCATAAATGTCGTATTTTGAGAAGTGTCTGCTCATGTCCTTTGCCCACTTTTTAATGGGGTTACTTTTTTCTTGTAAATTTCTTTAAGTTCCTTGTAGATTCTGGATATTAGACCTTTGTCAGATGGGTAGATTGCAAAAATTTGCCCCCATTCTGTAGGTTGCCCATTTGCTCTGATGATAGTTTCCTTTGCTGTGTAGAAGCTCTGTAGTTTAATTAGATTCCATTTGTCAATTTTGGCTTTTGTTGCTATTGCTTTTGGCATGTTCAGCATGAAGTCTTTGCCCATGCCTCTGTCTTGAATGGTATTGCCTAGGTTTTTATCCAAGGTTTTTATGGTTTTGGGTTTACATTTAAGTATTTAACCCATCTTGAGTTCATTTTTGTATAAAGTGTAAGGAAGGGGTCAAGTTTCAGTTTTCTGCCTATGGCTAGCCAGTTTTCCCAGCATCATTTATTAAATATGGAATCGTTTCCCCATTGCTTGCTTTTGTCTGGTTTGTTAAAGATCAGATGGTTGTAGATGTGTGGTGTTGTTTCTGAGGTCTCTGTCCTGTTCCCTTGGTCTATATGTTTGTTTTGGTAACAGTACCATGCTGTTTTGGCTAGTGTAGGCTTGTAGTATAGTTTGAAGTCAGGTAGCATGATGCCTCCAGCTTTGTTCTTTTTGCTCAGGATTGTCTTGGCTATATGGGCTTTTTTTTGGTTCCATATGAAATTTTAAGTAGTTTTTTCTAATTCTGTGAAGAATGTCAATAGTATTTTGATGGGAATAGCATTGAATCTATAAAGTACTTTGAGCAGTATGGCCATTTTCATGATATTGATTCTTCTTATCCATGAGGATGGAATGTATACTTGTTTGCATCATCTCTTATTTCAGTATGGTGAATAGTCTATTGACCAAGTGGATGAAACAGGATAAATCTTGATTATCTGATGCCACTTCCCATCCCATCTTTGTTCTAATAATCTTCTGCACTTTGAAAATCACTGAACTCATTGATCCAGGTAGTAAATACCATAAACTTCAATGTTTGGTCCTAAGTGCTCTATATCTGAACAGAATATACTTCATTGTTTTCAAGCAAGTATTAAAAAACAGAATCCTAAATACAGATGTATTCAATTAATATAATATCATTTCTGTAGTGTTTGTGTTGCTTTAGAGACAGTAAACAAATACATTAATATTGGACTGATTAGTTAAATAAAACTTTACAAAAATATGAGACTTAACAAAATTCAAACTTGACCAGATGGAATGAGCTACCTTGGGAGGTGGTATATATCCTATAACTTGAGACTTTCCAGCAGATGATAGAATCCCTTTTAGCAGAGTGACAATAAACAATTAAAAACTAAGGAGAGTCACTACTCTGTATTGCCATTAAAATTACCTTTAATCCTGATTCTGTAATATTTTCAAACTTGGCCCTCTGGGAAGATTAACTCAAAAACATGAGTTTTTAAATTTTTCTTTTTTTTTTTTTTTTTTGAGACAGAGTCTCGCTCAGTCGCCCAGGCTGGAGTGCAGTGGCTTAATCTGGGCTCACTGCAAGCTCCGCCTCCCGAGTTCACACCATTCTCCTACCTCGGCCTCCTGAGTAGCTGGGACTACAGGCACCTGCCACTATGCTCGGCTAATTTTTTTGTATTTTTAGTAGAGACAGGGTTTCACCGTGTTAGCCAGGATAGTCTCGATCTCCTGACCTCGTGATCCACCCACCTCGGCCTCCCAAAGTGCTGGGATTACAGGCGTGAGCCACTGTGCCCGGCCTCAGTTTTTAAATTATTATTGTATCATAAGAAGAACCACATAGCCTTAAATTTATAATATTGACCCGTCTTAAGTGTAGAGTTCAATAGTGTTAAGTGTATTACATTGTTGTGAAACACATACCTAGATGAGTTTTTCATCTTGAAAAACTGAAACTATATACCCAATAAACATTAATTCCCCCTCCCTCATCTCTCCAGCCCTAGGCAACTACCTCTCTACTTTCTGTTGCTATGAGTCTGCCTACTTTAGATACTTCATAGGAGTGGAATCATACAGTGTTTGTCCTTTTGTGACTGGCTTATTTTGCTTAGCATAATTCCCTCAAGGTCCATTCATGTTAGCATATGATAGGATTTCCTTTTGTTCCTAAGGCTACATAGTGTGTGTGTGTGTGCATGTGTGTATAACATTTTCTTTATCCATTCGTCTGTTAACGGACATTTGGGTTGCTTCCACCACTTGACTATTGCAAATAACGCTGTGATGATCATGGCTGTGTAAATATTTCTTCAAGATCCTGCTTTGAATTCTTTTGGATATTTACCCAGAGGTGGAATTGCTGGATCATACGGTATTTCTATTTTTAAAATTCTCAAGAATCTTTATACTGTTTTCCATAATGGTGGCACCATTCCCACCAACAGCGTACAAGCATTTCAATTTCACCACATCTTTATCAGCTCATTATTTTCTGTTATTTTGACAGCAGGCATCCTAATGGGTGTGAGATGATTTTTAATTGTGGTTTTGATTGGCATTTCCCTCATGATTAGTGGGTTGAGCATTTTTCATAGATGTGTTGGCCATTTGTGTATTTTCTTTGGAGAATTTTCTATTCAAGTCTTTTGTCCATTTTTAGTTGTGTTACTTGTTTTTGTTTTGTTTTTTTTTTAAGTATTGATCATTCTTTGGTGTTTCTCGGAGAGGGGGATGTGGCAGGGTCATAGGATAATAGTGGAGAGAAGGTCAGCAGATTAACACATGAACAAAGGTCTCTGGTTTTCCTAGGCAGTGTTTGTGTCCCTGCGTACTTGAGATTAGGGAGTGGTGATGACTCTTAATGAGCATGCTGCCTTCAAGCATCTGTTTAACAAAGCACATCTTGCACTGCCCTTAATCCATTTAACCCTGAGTTGACACAGCACATGTTTCAGAGAGCACGGGACTGGGGGCAAGGCCATAGATCAACAGTATCCCAAGGCAGAAGAATTTCTCCTAGTACAGAACAAAATGGAGTCTCCTATGCCTACTTCTTTCTACACAGACACAGTAACAATCTGATCTCTCTTTCTTTTCCCCAAATTTCCCCCTTTTCTTTTCAACAAAACTGCCATCGATGGCCCATTCTCGATGGTCGCTGTCTCTTTGGAGCTGTTGGGTACACCTCCCAGATGAGGCGGCCGGGCAGAGGCGCTCCTCACATCCCAGATGATGGGCGGCTGGGCAGAGGCGCTCCTCACATCCCAGATGATGGGCGGCTGGGCAGAGGTGCTCCTCACTTCCCAGATGAGGCAGCTGGGCAGAGGCGCTCCTCACTTCCCAGACAGGGCGGCCGGGCAGAGGTGCTCCTCACCTCCCAGACTGGGTGGCCAGGCAGAGGCGCTCCTCACTTCCCAGATGGGGTGGCTGGGCAGAGGCGCTCCTCACTTCCTCCCAGACGGGGTGGCGGCCAGTCAGAGGCGTTCCTCACCTCCCAGATGGAGAGGCTGGGCAGAGGCGCTCCTCACTTCCCAGACTGGGTGACTGGGCCTAGGCGCTCCTCACATCCCAGATGGGCAGCCGGGCAGAGGCGCTTCTCACATCCCAGACCATGGGCGGCCAGGCAGAGATGCTCCTCACTTCCTATATGGGATGGCGGCCAGGCAGAGGCACTCCTCACTTCCCAGACGGGGCAGCCGGGCAGAAGCACTCCTCACTTCCCAGACGGGGTGACCGGGCAGAGGGGCTCCTCACATCCCAGATGACGGGCAGCCAGGCAGAGAGGTTCCTCACTTCCTAGACAGGGTGGCGGCTGGGCAGAGGCTGTAATCTTAGCACTTTGGGAGGCCAAGGCAGGGGGCTGGGAGGTAGAGGTTGTAGTGAGCCAAGATCATGCCACTGCACTCCAGCCTGGGCAACATTGAGCATTGAGTGAGCGAGACTCCGTCTGCAATCTCAGCACCTCTGGAGGCCTAGGTGGGCAGATCACTCGAGGCCAGGAGCTGGAGACCAGCCCGGTCAACACAGCGAAACCCCGTCTCCACCAAAAACACAAAAACCAGTCAGGCGTGGCGGCGCGTGCCTGCAATCCCAGGCACTCCGCAGGCCGAGGCAGGAGAATCACAGGAGTTGGAGGCAGGGAGGTTGCAGCCAGCTGAGATCACAGCAATACAGTCCAGCCTCGGCAGCAGAGGGAGACTGAAGAAAGAAGTAGAGGGAGACCAAAGAAAGAAGGGGGGAGAGGGAGAGGGAGAGGGAGAGCATGTTACTTGTTATTTGTTGTTGAGTTGTAGAAGTTCTTTATATATTCTGGATATAAAGCCTTCACATATATATGATTTGCAAATACTTTCTCCAGTTCTATTGGTTGTCTTTTCACTCTGGTAATTGTTTTCTTTGATGTACAGAAGTCTTTAAGTTTGATGCAGTACAATTTGTTTATTTTTGCTTTCAGTTTCCTGTGCTTCTGGTGTCATATTCAAGAAATTGTTGCCAAATCCAATGTGTCCTGACATTTTTCTATTAGTTTTATAGTTTAAATCTTACATTTTCTGTAGGCGTTATAGAGTTTAAAGTCTTACTTTATCTTTAATCCATTTTGAGTTAATTTTTGTATATGGTATAAAGTAAGGGCCCAACTTTATCTTTTGCATGTAGATATCCAGTTTTCCCACCACCATTTGTTAAATAAACTATCCTTTCCCCAGTGGTAGTCCTAGCTCCCTTATTTAAAATAATTTGCCGTATATGCAAGGGTCTATTTCTGGGATCTACATTCTGTTTCACTGATGAATATATCTATCTGTCTTTATGCCAGTACCACACCATCTTGATTACTGTTGCTTTGTAGTAAGCTTTGAAATCAGGATGTCTGAGGCTACTAAGTTTATTCTTATTCTCCAAAATTGATTAGGCTATTTAGTGTCTCGGAACTATCACTTTTAAAATAAGGATGATGGGAAGCATTTAATGTAAACATACAGAGACAAAGGGATTCTAATTCTGCTCTCAATCCATAAAACAAACAAACATAAAAACCTTCTTTCCCACAGCTGAGTGACATTCAGAAAAAGAAGTTCCCTTCTAAATATCAGAAAGAACAGTTATCAGAAAAATAGAGCTGAGCTACAAAATTATTGTTAATTAGAAGGTGCAGCTATTTAACAGAGTATAAATATACACTATAGCCTAAAAATAATTAAGAGTAATGCTGAAATTCTCTAAAGTACATGATCATTCTATCAAAGTATACTAAATGTATTATAATAGAAAGAACTCATAAGTTATTTATTTATTTTTTTGAGATGGAGTCTTTCCCTGTCACCCATGCTGGAGTGCAGTGGCGCTATCTCAGCTCATTACAACCTCTGCCTCCCAAGGAGTTCAAGTGATTCTCCTGCCTCAGCCTCCCAAGTAGCTGGGATTACAGGCACACACCACCATACTTGGCTAATCTTTGTATTTAGTAGAGATGGGGTTTCACCATGTTGGCCAGGCTGGTCTCAAACTCCTGGCCTCAGGTGAACCACCCACCTTGGCCTCCCAAAGTGCTGGGATTACAGGCATGGGCTACTGCACCCGGCCCCACAAATTATTAATATGTAATCAGTCTCTCACTTTAGATTAGGGTTTAGATTAGGAAACTGAGGCACACAGATAGTCTAAGTGACTTGCCCAAGAACACTCAAATAGTAAGTGTACAAAGACAATAATCTAACATATCTGTTTCCAGTTATGACTTACTCTTACACAATTCTTCCTTCTCAGTCTGATATGTGTCCTACAGTCAAATGTGTTTCTACCTTGTTACCTCTCTGTTCTTACTGAAAGAAACCTAACTTTCTGCCCCACCCATTGTGGTACTTGCATGGTATTTACTTAGTCTCTTAATCAACCGGTTCTAATTCATAAGATTGGCTAGAGTTTGTTTTCTGCTGAAAAAGACAAAGTATCAAACAACTAAAACAGTATCTAACACAAAATATTCCTGAAGGCATTTAGTGCTCTACTCATTTCTCCAATTGCATGCAATATCTAGAGCATTTACCTATCAATCCTTTCATATATAACTATCCCATTTCATCCTCTTTATGTTACTATAGTATAGTAACAATAGGTATAATCTCATTTTATCTCATTTCAGGCACAATAAAAAGTCATTTAATGTGCCTGAGGTCACATGAATAATTTGTGATAGAGCCAAGATACAAATCCTGGTCTCTGACTTTGGATCTTTTGTTCATTCCATTCTATCACACTGTCCTACTTTTGATATTACACTTAGTTCTCAACAAATATGCCCCATCTCCTCTAAAAGTATTTTCTTAGTTGTTCCCATGTTATTTCAAATTTAAGATGTCATAATTGAATTAGTTAACTCTATCTATCCATTAGTCAGCTTTCCTCCAAATAACCCGATTTTTGTGCTGATACCACCTAACTCTCAATTTACTTAGTCACCAAGTCCTGTCAATTATTTCTTTAAGATTCCTCATTTCTCTATAAGCTGATTAAAAATTTTCATTGTTTCTCACTAGGACTCTGGAATATCAAATCTCCAAGCTTTACGTTTTGCATATTAGGTTTATTTAAACACAGAAGATATCCCTAAAAATTACTCCCAATTATTTTAAATTGTTCAAAGGAAATAATAGGAATAAAACAAAGAAAGAAACCATATTAAATATGAAATATTTATTCCTCATTAAAGGTCTAAAGTTTTCATTAATATCTTTTTTATTTTCCAAATGTTAATAAAAATAACAACTCAATAAAATAAATGCAAAACTTGCAATTAATTTCAATAGCATGAATATCTACTATTTGCCAAGCAGTACTAAACATGTTCATATTCAGGATCTCATTAAAATTTCAAAAGTACCCTATAAGATGAGGACATGGAAGCTTTTAGCATTTAAGCAGCATAAGCTAGCAACATGCTCTCCAATTATGAAAACAAAAGTTTCTCTAATATATTTTTCAGCATTTATTTAATTTAGCTGCCTGGAAGGTTGGCACATTTGCATCCCACTTAGGAATAATGACTTCATTTTCAGGAAGCAAAAATACAAATATCCTTGCGAACAGCCAGGAAGTACAAAAATGTGTTTTCTAAGTATTCATGAGTCCAGCATGGATGTCCACCCTCCCTCTCTTCTTTTGGAAAACAAAAAACAAAACAAAAAAAAGTCTCATTGCCAAATTAGATAACTTCCTTTCCTGGAAGCACATTTAGTATTTTATTACTGTCTCAAATAGTTAACATCTTCTAGGTTAAATGAAAGTATTTTTCAAGAGAAGAAAAGTGAAATAGCTTACAAAATGATTGTGTGATAACCAGCACTTAAAGACTACATACTAAAACACAGAACTGAAAATGAAACACACAACTACTCAAAATGATACACATTCAGTGTCAGCTCAGAAGCCTGAGAACCCAATATGCTGACCAGGCCAAAGCTAGAAATTAGGTTACACATTTTCTTTTCCTTCTTTAACACTACTAGCACTATACACAGAGAACAAGAAAAATCTTACCCATGAAGCCTAGTAAGAAAGAAAACAGTATAACACTTACAGTTGTCATCTCATCAGTTTCATTTTCAAAACACTGATTTTCTTTATTTTGCTCAATACATGAAGCATTTTCCTTTGATCCACTGCAATCTGTAAGCTAAAATAAAAGTTTAAAAAATCAATACTCCTTTTTTATTTTCTGCAATGTATATTCTTTTCAAACTTTGAATATACACATTAAAATACCTAAGGCCTGAATAAATATTAGATGTTGCTTATTTCAATTTTAGCATATGAATGTACTATCTAACCCATTTTATATTGCTCCCAAAGAGAAAACATAAAATGGGACAGTTATTCAAAGGCCAATTTTAAATTTCAAAGGTTTCCAGCAGGGAGTGTTGAGCATGGGATATTCAAAAGTAAATTGATGATCTGGTTAAAGCTGAGCATGGTTAATGGGAAGATGAAGATACAGGGCTGATTTCACTTTATGTAAGTTCTCATACTTGGAGAAATCTCTATGGAAGCTATTGGAGCTCTCAGAACTAGCAGTGGCACTGACTGCCTTTGCTTTGGGCTATCTTTTTATAACTACAGCCTTAGATGATAAAAATAATGTCTACTTTCAAAGCAAAGGGTAGATTTGCTTACTGACCATTATAAAATAGATGTTACCTAAACTGAGGGAACACAACCTACAATATGACCCATTGAATATGACTGTATCATGTGACCATCTTTGCCTTGCACTGTAAAAATTGGGGCTTGAGAAATTGGTACAAGAAGATGTTGATACTTTACTGCTGTTGTTGCAAGTAATTAGTCTCTGCCCTATGATTCTTTTGGCAGCATCGATGAGATTGTGGCAGAACACTGACAGATTCATAGTGTTCTGGAAGAGGAAGGATCGAGACCTTTAGGCTGATGAAAGGGATTTGTGGAACATCTTTCAGAACTGGGTAGTAAACATGCTGACCACGCTGAATGTTCAACTGCATAATAAGAATTCCTCACTTTAGGCCAGGCACAATGTCTCACACCTGTAATCTCAGCACTTTAGAAGGCCAAGGAGGATGGATCGATCACCTGAGGTCAGGAGTTTGAGACCAGCCTGGCCAATGTGGCAAAATCCTATCTCTACTAAAAATATAAAAATTAGCCAAGTGTGGTGGCATGCGCCTGTAATCCCAGCTACTCAAGAGGCTAAGGCAGGAGAGTCACTTGAACCAGGGAGGTGGAGGGTGCAGTAAGCCACTGCACTCCAGCCTGGGTGACTGAGCAAGACTCTGTCTCAAAAAAAAATAAAATAAAATCCCTCACTTTAATGCACGTTAATGAGGAGAAATTTCTGAACTGGTTGCAGGCTAGGACAGCTCCCAGTGGGTTTTTGCCAGCTCTCCTCTGGCTGGGAGAACTTCCTCACCAACCTAGCGGTCAGCTTCAGTTTCTAAGATTCACTCTAAAAGGAGTGGGTGAGCAGAAATTTCCACTCCTTTTCAGGCAATAGCTATAGAGACATGTACCTGCACTGATTGTGACAGGAGAGAAATTTGCAACCACTGTGGGCAGAAAGATTTCTCTGATTCTAGTCTATTGTAGATGCTCCTCTTCTCTGCTCCCGTAGTTTACATCTATCATTGTAATTAGCATATTGTATTATAAATTACATAAATGTATATGTATATGTATGTGTGTGTGTGTCTCTACATGTATGTGTCTATGTGTGTTTATCTGTCCCATTAGAGTATCTTGTAAGACAAGCAGGATATCTTATGGTTTTTCAGTCTCTAGAATAAATACATATTTGTTTAATGAATGAAAAATAAAGATTAAATTAGATGAAAAATTGATACACAGGTAGATGAACAAACTGAGAAGATATGTCATCTCATGAAGAGCAGTGTCAGGCTCAACCACCTTGGGATACCCAGGTAGCCTCTGTATCAGAAACATAGAGCTCTTTATTTTGTGCTCCCCTCTTTGGGCCACTCCTCTTTGGTCCCATGAACTATCCAAATAAATCAGGGCCGTCAATCTGACTGTATCTCTCACATAGATGTACATAGTAAGGACCTGTCCTCTGATGAGAACCACTGGAATCAAGATGCTGATTGAGCCTGCACTGCCACCATTGCTAATTGGATCCATCATCATACTGAACATGGCGGCACATCCACCATCATAGACTAAGCACAAAGTAAAAGACTGCTTCCCAGACAAAGGCTACCTGATTGTCCTAAGGTGGTTGAGCTCGGCATTTCTCTTAGCCAGATCAGAGCCCTTATTCATTGTTTGTACATTTGTTCATCTATCTATGCATCTCTTTGTGATGGTTAATACTGAGTGTCAACTTGATTGGATTGAAGGATGTAAAGTATTGATCCTGAATGTGTCTCTGAAGTTGTTGCCAAAAAGATTAACATTTGAGTGAGTGAGCTGGGAAAGGCAGACTTATCCTTAATCTGGGTGGGCACCATCTAATCAGCTGCCAGGACAGCTAGAATATAAAGCAGGCAGAAAAATGTGAAAAGATTAGACTGGCCTAGCCTCCCAGCCTACATCCTTCTCCCATGCTGGATGCTTCCTGCCCTTGAACATTCGACTCCAAGTTCTTCAGTTTTGGGACTCGGACTGGCTTGCCTTGCTCCTCAGCTTGCAGATGGCCTATTGTGGGACCTTGTGATCATATCAGTTAATACTTAATAAACACATATATATATGTGGTTCTAGAGGGACAGAATATTAAGGATGAAGTCCTTTCATTGGTTTGGGGGTTTCTGGAGTTGGCTGCTTAACATGATTAGAGCCAAAAATGCTAAGGACTCTACTTCTAGTAGTATGGAGAACACTGATAGTCCTTGGCATGAACTGTTTAGAGAGTTATGCAAGATGAATGCATTTGACATTCCTGATTCACCATTCGTGAGAGGCAAGGAGTTTAGTGACTCTATACATAATATCTTTGACTATATGTGGAGAATCAAGGAATATAATGAAGCTGGTTAGTTGCTCCTGAGTTCAGGGGACAAAGTGATGAAATCAGGGATTCTAACTACCAGCTTCAGAAGCAGATGCTGAGCCTCAAATCTGCTAAGATTACCCTGAGTGAAAGTCTTATCTCCTGTAGAGAAAGATATGAAATTGTGGGAAAATAGACACAAGCCCTTAAAGTGAGGGCACTGATTGGAAAAGAATGCGACCCTGCAATTTGGAATGGCAATGTTTGGGAGGTCTCTCATGAAGCTGGGGACACTGAGTTTGTAAACTCTGATGAACCTTTTTTTGCCAGAAGAAACAGCTTCCCTATTCACAGTAGTGGCAACATCCCCTCCCCGACCCATCAGCCTTTCCACCTTTGTCTGAGGAGATAAACCCCACCCTACCTGAGAAAACAGTGATGGCCTCCCCTGAGACAGTTGCCAGGCAAGACAATGTTGATTCTCCTCAGGAGCCACCCCCAACAGCCCTGTTTCCTTCTAGACTTATAACTAGGCTGACCCCTCAGTGGGCCCTAGAGGTGAAGTTCAGAGTGTGACCTATGAGGAGGTACACTATACTCAAAAAGAACTACTTGAATTTTCTAATTTATATAAACAGAAATCTGAAGAACAGGCATGGGAATGGATATTAAGGGTGTGGGATAACGGTGGAAGGAACGCAGAATTGGATCAGGCTGAATTTATTGATCCAGCCCCACTAAGTAGGGATTCTGCATTTAATGTTGCAACTGGAGTGAAAAAAAAGGCTGTAATAATTTATTTGTTCGGTTAGCTGGAATATGGATTAAAAGATAACCCACTGTGAGTGAGCTGGAAATGCCTGATCTCCTTTGGTTTAATGTAGAGGAAGGGATCCAAAGGCTTAGGGAGATTGGGATGGTGGAGTGGATTAGTCACTTTAGATCTACTCATCCCAGCTGGGAGGGTCCAGATGATACATTCTTGACCAATGCCTTGCAAAATACATTTGTGATGGCAGCACCTGCATCTTTGAAGGGCCCTGTAATTGCTCTTCTCTGTATGTCAGATCTAACAGTGGGAACTGCAGTCACTCCACTACAAAATTTAAATACAGTGGGAATAATGGGATCCTGAGGGGGCAGGGGCCAAGCGGTAGCACTCAACCTTCAAAGGCAAGGTAGGCATAGCTATCATAATGGACAACAGAGGCAAAATGACAATCAGAATAGTCTGACTCGTGTAGAGCTCTGGCACTGGCTAATTAATCATACTGTTTCTAGATGTGAAATTGATAGGAAGCCTACTGCATTCCTACTTATGTATACAAGCAGAAAACTTCTAGGTCAAATGGACAAAAGACTAATTTGAATTATAAAAACAGAATCATGGCCCCTCAATCAATTTCCAGACTTGAGTCAGTTTACAGACCTAGAACCCCTTGAATGAAGGGGAGGCCGGGTCCCCTTGAGGAAGGACCCTACTACATTACCAACAATTTATACTATTAATTTTTCTCTCTCCTTCCCCAAGGAGACCTCTGGACTTTTACCAGGGTATCTGTGCATTGGGGAAAGGAAAATGTTCAGACATTTCAGGGATTACTGGACACTGGCTCTGAACTGACATTGATTTCAGGGGACCCAAAAGGTCATTGTGGTCCTCCAGTTAAAGTAGGGGCTTATAGAGGTCAGGTAATTAATGGAGTTTTAGCTTGGGTCTGACTTACAGGTGATCTGGACTCATCCTGTGGTCATTTCTGCAGTGTCAGAATGCATAATTGGCATAGACATACTTGCAAGCTGGCAGAACCTCCACATTGGCTCCCTGACTGGTAGGGTGAGGGCTATTATGGTGGGAATGCCAAATGCAAACCATTAGAGTTCCCTCTACCTAGAAAAACAGTAAATCAAAAACAATATTGCATCCCTGGAGGGATTGTGGAGATTAGTGCCAACACCAAGGACTTGAAAGATGCAGGGGTGGCAATTCCCACTACATCCCCATTCGACTCTCCTATTTGGCCTGTGCAGAAGACAGATGGATCTTGGAGAATGATAGTGGATTATCATAAGCTGAACCAACTGGTGACTCCAATTGCAGCTGCTGTACCAGATATGGTTACATTGCTTGAGCAAATTAACTCCTGGTACCTGCGATGCAGCCATCGACTTGGCAAATGACTTTTTCTCCATTCCTGTTCATAAGGCCCATCAGAAACAATTTGCCTTCAGCCAACAAGGTCAACAATAGACTTTTACTGTCCTACCTCAGGGGTATATCAACTCTCTAGCTCTGTGTCATTATCTTATTCGGAGAGAACTTGATAGCTTTTTTCTCCCACAAGATACCACGATGGCCCATTATATTGATGACATTATGCTGATTGGATCCAGTGAGCAAGAAGTAGCAAACACACTGGACTTATTGGTGAGACATTTGCATGCCAGAGGATGGGAAATAAATCTAAAATTCAGAGAACTTCTACCTCAGTAAAATTCCTAGGGGTCCAGTGGTGTGGGGCCTGTCAAGATATTCCTTCTAAGTTAAAAAATAAGTTGCTGTATTTGGCCCCTCCTACAATCAAGAAGGAGGCACAATGCCTAGTGTGTGTACTTGGATTTTGGAGGCAACACATTCCTCATTTAGGTGTGTTACTCCGGCCCATTTATTGAGTGGCTGCCGGTTTTGAGTGCGTTCCAGAACAGGAGAAGGCTCTGCAACAGGTCCAGGCTGCTGTACAAGCTGCTCTGCCATTTGCGCCATATGACCCAGCAGATCAAATGGTGCTTGAGATGTCAGGGGCAGATACGGATGCTGTTTGAAGCCTTCGGCAGGCCCCCATAGGTGAATCATAGCAGAGGCTTCTAGGATTTTGGAGCAAGGTTCTGCCATCTTCTGCAGATAAGTACTCTCCTTTTGAGAGACAGCTCTTGGCCTGTTATTGGGCTTTAGTGGAAACTGAACGTTTGACTATGGGTCATCAAGTTGCCATGAGACCTGAACTGCCTATCATGAACTAAGTGCTTTCTGACCCTTCTAGCCATAGAGTGGGTCATGCACAGCAGCATTCCATCAGCAAATGGAAGTGGTATATACATGACTGTGCTCAAGACTGTCTTGAAGGCACAAGTAAGTTACATGAGGAAGTGGCTCAAATGCCCATGCTATCCACTCCTGCCACCTTACCTTCTCTCCCCCAGCCTGCACCAATGGCCTCATGGTGAGTTCCCTATGATCAGCTGACAGAGGAAAAGACTAGGGCCTGGTTCACAGATGGTTCTGCACAATTATGCAGGCACCACCCTAAGTGGACAGCTACAGTACTACAACCCCTTTCTAGGACATTGCTGAAGGTCAAGAGTGAACAGAAATCTTCGCAGTGGACGGAAGTTCAAGCAGTGTACCTGGTTCCACACTTTGCATGGAAGGAGAAATGACCAGATGTGTGATTATATGCTGATTCATAGGCTGTAGCCAATGGTTTGGCTGGATGGTCAGGGACTTGGAAGAAGCATGATTGGAAAATTGGTGACAAAGAAATCTGGGGAAGCGATATGTGGATGGATCTCTGAGTGGTGAAAAACTGTGAAGATATTTGTATCCCATGGGACTGCTCTCCAATGAGTGACCTCAGCAAAGGAGGATTTTAATAATCAAGTGGATAGGATGACCTATTCTGTGGACATCACTGAGCCTCTTTTCACAGCCACCTGTCATTGGCCAGTGGGTCCATGAACAAAGTGGCCATGGTGGTAGGGATGGAGGTTATATATGGGCTCAGCAACATGCACTTCCACTCACCAAGGCTGATCTGCCTGGCTATGGCCACTGCTGAGTGTCCAATTTGCCAGCAGCAGAGACCAACACCAAGTCCTCGATATGGCACCACTCCTCAGGATGATCAGCCAGCTACCTGGTGTCAGGTTGATTATATTGGACCTCTTCCATCATGGCAAGGGCAGAGGTTTATCCTCACTGGAATAGACAGTTACTCTGGATATGTGTTTGCCTATCCTGCACATAATTCTTCTACCAAGACTACCATCTGTGGACTCACGGAATGCCTTATCCACTGTCATGGTATTCCACATAGCATTGCCTCTGACCAAGGCACTCACTTTACAGCTAAAGAACTGTGGTAGTGGGCTCATGCTCATGCTCACTGGTCTTACCATGTTCCCCATCATCCTGAAACAGCTGGATTGACAGAACGGTGGAATATCCTTTTGAAGTCACAATTACAACACCAACAAGGTGACAATACTTTGCAGGGCTTGGCCAAAGTTCTCCAGAAGGCAGTGTATGCTCTGAATCAGCATCCAATATATGCTACTCTTTCTCCCATAGCCAGGATTCACAGGTCCAGGAATCAAGGGGTGGAAGTGGAAGTGGCACCATTCACCATCACCCTTAGTGATCCACTAGAAAAATTTTTGCCCCTGTTCCTACAACATTACATTCTGCTGGCCTAGAGGTCTTACTTCGAGAGTGACAAACGCTGCCACCAAGAGACACAATGATTCCATTAACCTGGAAGTTAAAATTGCCACCTGGACACTTTGGGCTCCTCCCACTTTTAAGTCAACAGGCTAAGAAGGGAGTTATAGTGTTGGCTGGGGTGACTGACCCAGACTATCAAGATGAAATCAGTCTACTACTCCACAACGGAAGTAAGGAAATGCATTCGTGGAATACAGGAGATCCATTAGGGCATCTCTTAGTATTACCATGCCCTGTGATTAAGGTCAATGGGAAATGACAACAGCCCAATCCAGGAAGGACTACAAATGGCCCAGACCCTTCAGGAATGAAGGTTTGGGTGACTCCACCAGGAAAAAAAAAACACAACCTGCTGAGGTGCTTGCTGAAGGCAAAGGGAATACAGAATGGTTAGTAGAAGAAGGTAGTCATCAATACCAGCTGCAAGAATGAGGACTGTAATTGTCATAAGTATTTCCTCCTACTTTTGTTAAAAACAAGTGTATGCATATATACACTTGTACCAAGAAAATATCTTCATTTTATTTCCTTTTTCCTTTATTACGTGACATAAAATTTATTGACTTCATATCAGCACTGAAGTATTGTTAACTTTATGTAGTAGTATTTGGGTTGGGGATTGGTGCATTTCCAGTTGTACAAAGAATAGTTGTATTATGTTAGACGTAATTATGGCCTTATTAGTGTCTTTATTCGAAGATTATGTATGATCTCAGGAGATGTATGTGGGTTCAAGTTGACAAGGGGTGGACTTGTGATGGTTAATACTGTCAACTTAATTGGATTGAAGAATTCAAAGTATTGATCCTGGGTGTGTCTGTGAGGTTGTTGCCAAAGGAGATGAACATTTGAGTCAGTGGGCTGGGAAAGGCAGACCCACCCTTAATCTGGGTAGGCACCATCTAATAACTGCCAGCACAGCTAGACTATAAAGCAGGCAAAACAACATGAAAAGACTAGACTGGCCTAGTTTCCCAGCCTACATCCTTCTCTCATGCTGGAAGCTTCCTACCCTCGGACATCAGACTCCAAGTTCTTCAGTTTTGGGACTCTGACTGGCTTTCCTGTAGACAACCTATTGTGGGACCTTGTGATTGTGTGAGTTAATACTTAATAAACTCCCCTTTATATATATTTTATACACACACACACACACAATTAGTTCTGTCCCTCTAGAGAACCCTAACTAATACGCTATCTGATCTAATCTTTTATTTTTTTCATTCATTAAGCAACTATTTTTTGATCTCTGGAGACAAAATGACATTAATATGGACTGCCTGTCCTCTGAGGAACTCTAATTGGCCAGAGAAATATAAAAATATGTAATTTATATTACAGATACAGATCACGATAATAGAAAGTATGGAAGGAGCATCTATATTAGACTGTGGCATCATGAAGGCTTCCTGAAAGATGTAACATTGAAATAATACTGAAGACAAAGGAGGTTATCTAGGCAAGTAGGAGTATTCAATCTAATAGAAAATAGTGTGGGCTTGAAAGGCAGCATGCTTTGAAGGAAAAGGCATAGATTTTAGAGTAAGAAAGAAATGGATTAAAATCCTTCCACTTCCACCTACTACCTATGTGGAATGGAGGCAATATTTAAATTCTATGACTATCATCATTGAAAATATGGAGACAGTGCCACCCATTGCATAGGGTCTTCTTCCATCTTACTAACCATCCTATAGCTGAGTTGGATGTCTCGGATTGTAGGGGAGAAAAAAATAGCTTTCCTCTACCCTCCTACATTCTTTGGCTGAGCTACAAATTAAATTGACATAAGGCAGCTTAACTGGAGAGACATTATTCTAATAACATGTGTACCCATGTATGCATGGGAGTCTCACGAAAATATGAAACTCAAATAAGGGACAGAATTCCCTTATTCCCCAGATTGAAGCTTATTTAGCATTCTGAGCTACAGAAAGAAATAAGGGCTTTATTTTTGGGGCTGGTGAAGCCAAATTATAGAAAGGTGAGGGGAAGAAATGTATAGTGAATAAAGGTTGCCTTGTTATGCAGATCAAAGTCTCTCATCTGATAAAAGTTGTCATAGAGTAACTCTCTTACTGACACAAATATATTTACTAATGAAAATCTCCTATATAAATAAAAATTTCTTTCATAAAAGGGGAGTTTTTCAATGCTACTTCAGTGTCTCTAGTTTCACAAAATAACCAGCTTTAAAAAAATCAGTATGCCAAAGAGGAATATTTGGGGCTGGTACTCTGGTCTCCTACAGTCATATTTTTGGGTGGCATACCCTGGGCCCCAGTGAGATTTACAACCTTCCTACCTCATACCAGATGTTGTCCCATATATACATACATACAAAGCACTCAGTCTCAATATCATGACTGATTCTCTATGTGTTTATGTTTCCACCATTACTTCATCCCCTGGTAACTTGCTGTCAATTATGCTGTCATAGAAATAATAAATTTCTTCTATGCTTCTATTCTTCCTTCATTTAAAAAAAGACCCTAATCACTTCAAAACTTTAATCTATTTCTGACTTTCTCCTCCCCAGAGTCAATTCTGTTGAAAGACATAATAGAAGTAGTAATAGCAACAATAAAACCGAATCACTTAATGAAGAGTTACAATAAGCTAGGCCTCTCTTCAAGGATATTGATATATATTTTATGTGCATTAACTCATTAGATTAAAAAGCATCTTATGAAGTAGGCTTATGATCTTTATTTTCTGGGTGAGAAAACAGAACCTATTTCTGCCTGAATGAAAAGCCTAAATAACTAACTAATACACTAAACTCCCGAGCCACTTTCTTACTGCCCACTCATCCTTTCAAATTGTGGTTCCCAGACCAGCAGCATCAGCACCACCCACAATGTCTTAGCAAGATCAGCTCTTCAACCTACTGAATCAAACCAGTAGGGGTGGGGCTCTAAAGTCTGTGTTTCGATGAGCTCTCCAGGTGATTCTGACACATGCTAGTTTGAAAACCTCTGATCTAGTTAACAAATGTTAAATTATTCCAAGTTAGCAAGGTATAAGACACATTTAGGAAGAGACAGATGATTCTTGGCACAGTGGAAAATTAATGCCTGTCTAACGAGAGCAGTCTGTAGTCACTTCCAAGCATTTGATGCCAGATGTTTAAAACTATCAAGAGAACCTAGAAGTCTGAACTTTTATGTGAAATATCTTGACTTCTAAATGTTGACAACATAAAAAAGAGGTTATGGGAGGCCATTGTTTTGGACTGAGTTCCTTCACTAGGCTCCAAAAGACCAGACCAAATGATAATGGAGTCATTCATGCTAGGTATCACATAATCAAACTGACCTTTAAAATGGGACAGTTTTCTAAAGAACAAGAGATTCACAGCAACCAATTAGAAGAGACCCCATGGCCCCATCTAAGTAAACTGGCCTGATAAGAATGTCTCCTCTGTTTTAAGTCTATAAGGAAAGTACTTTGAAATGACCAGTCTGCTTTTTATTCCTTATTTCTGCTTCTTTCGGCTCCTTTCTGCCTATAATGTCAACAGGTTCTGCTCAGCTCATCAGAACACCTTTCTACTTCATAGATGGAATGCTGCCTGATTTCAACAAATTTAATTTAATGATCAAACTGGTTTTCAGGAAATTTTGTTCTTTGACAGCAACTATATATTTTTGAAATATCATCTGAGCTAACATGCAATAGGCCAAACAAAATATAAACCTGTGCTGCAGTTTCCATAAGGGCAGCCAGTTTGCAACCTCTGTATTAATCCTCAAATGCTGCCTTCTCTTCCCTGAATACTGAACTCTTAAAACTCACCAAGAACCTTCTAGTCCTCACTGTCTTCTTAGTTCTGTCCAAATGAAAAGCCTATGCAACTAACTACTACACTAAACTCCTGAACCACATCTTTACTGCCCACTCATCCTTTCAAATTGTGGTCCCCAGACCAGCAGCATCAGCGCCACCCAGAGATTTGTTAGAATCTTTCTCTGACTTTCTATAGTCCTCATTATCTTCCACTTTCTCTGACATTTCACATCATTGACCTCTTCCTCCTTCTTGAAAGTTATACCTATATTCAGAAACATCTCTCTCTCCTATTAGCCACCCAATCTCTTGAACTCTCCTTCTCTGTCATTTCCTCTTCTTTCTTTTAACTCCTGAATCAGCTGTTACTCCGAAACTCCTTTTGTCGCTTCTCTCAATACTCGCTACTCAATGATTCTTCATCTAGGCTTTAGGAAGACATTCTTCCCAATTTCTGGTCCTACATTTTCAATTGCATGCTTGTATTTCCTCTAAAAAATCACATTGGTACCTCAAATCTGTTCTACCTAATGTAATCATTTTTTATTTTTTCAGAACCCAATTTGGCTACCTGGCTCTTGGTAATTCCACTACCCAATTTCTTAAGAACTATTTATGACCCCCTCCTCCACACAGCCTGTGCTGATCCTCTTTCTTTATCCAGCTGGATGGGCTCTCTCAATCTATAATGCCTTCAGGAAATATTCTTCTCCTCTACACCTTTAATAATGATTAGTCCACCTGATCTCTTCAGGAACAACCTAGAATATAAAAAAAGGAAGAATAAACTTGTCATTGCTTATATATTTATCTTCTCCATTCAAGTAGATTTAAAGCTTCTTCAACACAATAAGTTTATTACCATCTTGACATCGTTCATAGTACCTTAACAAAGTGAATGCCCATAGATATTTATTAAGTTGTTTAATTTTGCAGTGTTTATACAAGTATTTTCTACATTACACAATATGTATGGACAAATATTTGCCAACTTTACTTTAAATGTATTCATCTTTTATATACATACCCGAAAAGTTTCCTATATAAAAGAATCTTATAATAAACTTAGAAAAATCTAGAACTCTTTTGTAGAGTAAATAAGTACTCAGTTATTTAACTGTTTGGTAGATTACTTTTTTATTTATTTATGCTATTTTGCTCGAACCCAGAATTCTTTTCTTTGGAAATGAATGTCAGTACTAATGAGCATCATGTACAAAATCTGTGTCCTTGCAGGAACCAAAAGCCATATAAACTCTAAAAATATATGTTAAAAAAGTTAAACAGAGTTCTATGATGCCAGGTCACTGGGAAGCACTGCCCCTTCCCATCTTCTAAGAATGTGAAGTATACAGATCAGCCTGAGTCAGATCCCAGTTGTACTCTGGAGTAATCCAATTCTATTAATATTTCCTGGGTTTCATATTTATAGAATGCCTAGTTTACTTAACTCTATACTAGTCTCTTCATACAAAAGAACTGTTACAAACTACAGAGATATGAGGTGAGGAGGAGTCTTTTGGTGGAGTTCAGAACATGCTAACCCAAAATAGGGCAATGTAGCATTGGAGAAAACAGCAGAATCAGGAAGTTCACTCTCACTTTCCCCTCACCCTGAAGCAAGTGATAAAACCTTCATTCCAGAGGAACCCCCCTAATACCCAGAGGGAAAGAACATCCTTGTGCTCAAAGACACAAAGAAGACAAGAAGAACCTGAACAAACAGTCCTTAAGTCTGACTGGTTTATTACCATTAGATCATACCTCTTTTGCCAATCGTACTTCTGCGTGGCTGCCCACTCTTCATCAAACTCAGCATAAAAATAAACAGGTTTCCCTTTTTCTTTAGGTCTTCACTTCTGTGTCATGTAAAACTTATGTTAAATTAATGCATATGCTTTTCTCTTGTTAATCTGTCTTTTATTATAGGGGTCTTAGCCATGAACCTAGCAATGGATAAGGAAAAGATATTACTTTTTTCCCCTACACTTTTATTTTACAGAAAACAGCATGCTACCACTTTATAGACTACTTCAGTATTACAAACAATGGGTAAGTTTAAACTGAGTAGTTCTCCTCTGCTGAAATAATAATAAACTTCACTATCTTAGCCTAAAGGCCTCAGGATTCCTCGAAAAAACTGGGCACAGACAAATAAAACTAGGCACAACCTAGGAGTTCAAGAGAAGAGAGTATCAGTTATCATGAAAAGTGTCCAACTTATTTGTTGATTCAATATACATGTATTAAATTGTATTACATGCAAAGCATTAAAGAAGACGTTTTGGAGAAAACACAAAGAAGACAGTGTCCAAAAAGAATTTAGTGTAAGAAAGGAAATAAATATATACAAAAGTCACTATAAAACCATGTAGAAAGCTTTGATTGTCAAAAATGAAGTACAGACAACATGCTCTGAAATTTCAACAGAGGTTCAGTTAAATAAACATTTATTAAATGCTCACTATGCCAGTCCTTTAAGAAATGTAGAGTGAAATAAGTGAAACAAGTATCTAAGCAGATAATTTCAATTTAATTTTGAAGTATTAGAACAGAATGATATAGTTGGACAACTACATTTTTGCCATCAAAAAGTTGTTAGAAATGAAATAGAAAAGGTAAGCAGAAGCCAATTTAGGAGAATCTTAGACATTATGCCAAAGAATTTAGATTACCCCAAAAAATAGGGAATCAAAGAAGGGTTGAGGTGAGAAATGATAGGGAAGAGTAGAGGGGTCAAATGGGAAAACACTTTAAAAGTAAAGATCTCACAGACTTATTTATTATTTTACATTTTTCTTTGATTTTTAAATGCATTCAAAATAACTTAAAGCTTATAAAAATTTTGCAGAAATAGGACAAAAAATATCATGTACCTTTCACACACATTTCCAGCTTTATAGTTGTTTATGGTAGCTGGTCTTATCTAGTACCAGGTACTTCATTATGTCAATGTCTTCGTCATTACAAACCTTTAAAAAGTCTGGCGGACTACTATACAGGTATGCAAATAATAAAAAAGGTTTCTATAAACTAACATAGAATTTTTTTCAGGATACACTGTTGAAGTAAAACAAGCAAAGTGCTAAAGAACATGGTCATCCCCTCAGTACCCATGGGGAGTTGGTTCCAGAAACCTTCACAGATACCAAAATTTGTGTATGCTCAAGTCCCTCATATAAAGTGAAGTAGTATTTGCATGTAACCTACACATATCCTCCCAGATACTTTTAAACATCTCTAGATTACTTATAATACCAAATACAATGGGAACACTATAAAAACAGTTGTTGTACTGTATTTTTATTTGTATTATTTTTATTGCCATACTGTTATTTTTATTGTCTTTTAATATTTTTGATTTGAGGTTGATTGTATATGTGTATGCAGAACCTGTGGCTAAGAGAAGTTCAACTGTGTCTATAATATGCCATCTTTCGTGCAGGTGTAGGGGCAAAGGAAATTTTCCCCTCCCTCTCTGAAGGTTCCAGTTTGCTAAAATAAACTGATAACATGAAAAACGGTATGTAAATGTATTAACATGCAAGTGTGCACATACAAACCATGTATGAGCCATACAAAATTGAAACACAAAAAAGGATGAGATGGCTAGTGCTTAAATAGCACCCTCTGCATAGAGGAGAAGGAGATGAGGGAATGTAGGCAATTTTTAGGGGTAGTAAATGATTTTTAGGAGAGTTGATTGGGCCCAAAGAACAGATCATCATTTGTGAATTGCTGTGTTTGGAAACTGAATGGGACCTTAAGAACAGACAATAGTTTGTGACATTCTGTCTAGGTATGTAATATTCCTCAGTTTCTCTTCCTGAAATATGAGTTTACTCCTCTCTAAATAATAAAATTTCAGGGAAGGTATCCAAAGCAATTATGTTCCTTCTGGAGTAGCTTCAGATAAAGAACCTTCAGAGAGTTCGACCCTGTGCTTGGGAAGAGACACAGAAGGTCAAAAAGTCCTTGATTCTGAGGCCTTTTAATTTCCTTTAATTCAAAGTGCTAAGCATGTCAAAGAGCTATACTTTGGGGTATCATTTTCTAAGCCCCAACATAAGAAAGAAGGGAAAATAAAAACACATACATGTATCTCATTTGTCCTATGGGGGAAAAGTTTCCCCAAGCCACCTAGGGTTCCTGGCTAAGCCTAAAAATAGGAGAAAAGCACATAATTTTAATTCAATAAAAGTTTGTACATTACATGGGGGCGAGCCATCATAAGGAAATGAAGACCCAAAGACCCAAGGAAAACTGTGTATTTTAAAAAATAAATCTGATAAAAGCAGTGCATAGTTGTGAAGAAACATGACTGGACAAAAAGGGGTATGATCTAATGGTAATAGACTGGAGGGAAAGGGGAGAGGAGAGGGAACTCCAGTAAGGCCCGTTTGTTCAGATTTTTTCCTGTGTCTCTGTATGACATTCCTTCCCCCCATATATACAGCAAGATACTTGCCACCTAAGAACCCTTAGGGTAAAAGAGAGGCCAGAGAGTGACCTTTCCAGGTTTCATGCTTGCTTTGGGTAAGAGGAATTCTAGTTTCTATGACTCACCCAAGGGGAGAGTAATTCTGCTTTCTATGACTCAGCTTGGGCAGGAAAAATAGTGCGGAAAGGTGAACAGAAGAAAGTCAAAGAAACTGTGAGCCCCTTCCAGTCTCCTTCAGTTCAAAGTACTCAGCATGACAAGGTACCATAATCTGAGGTATCATATTCTGAGCCCAACACTACAAAATTCAAGTTAGGAAGGATAAATAATCTCCCAGGTGGCAACTATCTGAGGCTGGTATTGCACAGGTGGTAAAAAGAATTTACCAAGACAGCTGTATGTAAAGAAAGGCAGGTTTGAGAAAGTAGGAGAATGCATTACAAGAAAACAATAGGTAGGTCAGCAGGAGAGGAGGTGACTCACAGGAGAGAGACTTGCTGGGGATTTTATAGGATGATGTTTGTGCTGTGTGCTGAAGAGGGCTTTCTCTTTTTGCTTTCCCTTGGTCCCACCAGCCCAACTCCCCTTCCCTAATTAGGACTCCACAAATAAGGCATAACAAATAATAAAAAAAAAAAAATAGGGAAGAAGGGAAAGCTCTTCCTTACAGGAAAATGTCAACAAACACATGTAGAAGAAATGAGGCAATCAGAAAACTACCAACCGGAAGACACCATAGTAATAATTGTTTGGAAAAGAACGTGATACACAAAATATTTACCTAAATTCAAAATATCTCAAGGGGTGCCAGATAAGATGGCCAATTAGAAGCAGCTGCAGTCTGCAGCTGTCACAGGGAGGAATGAAAACAGGAAGCGAATTCTGTACCTTCAACTGAGGTATCCAGGTTATTAAATTAGGACTGACTAGGTAGACAGCTGGACCCATGGAGAGTGAGGAAAAGCAGGGTGGAGCAATGGCCCACATGGGAGCAGCACAGAGCCAGGGGAACTCCCACCCCCAGCCAAGGGAGGTGGTGAGTGATTATGCACCCCCATCTGGGAAACCATGGTTTCCCCATGGATCTTTGCAAACTGTAGATCAGGAGATCCCCTCATGAGCCAATGCCACCAGGGAATTGGATCCGAAGCAGAGAGCTGTGTGGAGTATCCACATAATGGCCACTAGGGCATGCACAGAGACCCAGGAGTTTTGTATAATCTGGCCCTGGGAATTCCAGTGAGGTGGGAGATCCATCCACGCATTACGCTAGGAAGGGGGCTGAATCCAGGGAGTTAAGTGGCTTCATTCTGTGGGCCCTACTCCCACAGTACCTTACAGGTTAAGACCCACTGGCTTGGAATTCCAGCCAGCCAGTGGCAGCAGGCTGGAGACTGCCTGAAACAGACCAAGTTCCTGAGGGGAAGGGCAGCCACCATCTCTGAAGTTAAGAGTGGGCCATTCTACCCTGCCAGCTCCTGGGATCCCAGGCTGTCTGGACTGGAAGGAGTTCCCCACAATACAGCATAGCTGCCATGACAGATCATGGCCAGACTGCTGCTTTAAGTGATCCCTCCCTCCTCACTGGGTGGGGCCTCCCTGTGTGAATTACAGCAACTTCAGCCAAGTTTTTCAGACAGAACTCTGATCTCTCCCTAGGATGAAGCCCCAGGGGGAAGTGGCCGCTGTCCCTGTGGTTCAGCTGGCTTAGATGTTCCAGCCTGTTGGCACTGGAGAGTCCGGGCATTCTGGACAAGGGGGGGTTCCGCCCAGTGCAGCACACCTCCTTTGCTAGGGGGCAGCCATACTGCTTGTTTAAGTGGGTTCCTGAATCCCTTCCTCCGGACTGGGTGAGTCCTCCCAATAAGGGTCTCCAGACGCCTGCTACAGGAGCGTTCTGGCCAGCATCAGGTTGGTGACCCCCTGAAATCCATTAGCTCCCAGAGGAAGGAGAAGGCTACACTCTTTACTGTTTCACAGCCTTCACTGATGATATCTTCAGGTGCTGAAGGGAACAAGGTGACTAGGGTCTAGAGTGGACCCCCAGGAAACTGCAGCAGCTCTACAGAAGAGTGGCCTGAATGTTAAAAGAAAAACAAACAGAAAGCTACAACAATAACATCAACAAGAAAGACACCACAAAAACCCCATTCAAAGGTCAGCAACCTCAAAGACTGAAGGTAGAGAAGCCCACAAAGATGGAACAGAATCAATGCAAAAATGCTGAAAACTCAAAAAGCCAGAGTGCCTTTTCTCCTCCAAATGACTGCAATACCTCTCCTCCAAGGGCACAGAACTGGGCTGAGGTTGAGATGGCTGAATTGACAGAAGTAGGCTTCAGAGGGTGGGTAATAATGAATAACAAACTTTGCTGAGCTAAAGGAGCATATTCTAACCCAATGCAAAGAAGGTAAGAATCATGATGAAACAATACAAGACCTGATAACCAGAATAGCTAGTTTAGTGGGAACATAACAGATCTGATGAAGCTGAAAAACAACACAAGAATGTTACAATGTGACCACAAGTATCAATAGCAGCATAGACCAAGCAGAGGAAAGAATCTCAGAGCTTGAAGACTATCTTTCTGAAATAAGACAGGCAAACAAAAATAGAGAGTAAAGAATGAAAATGAACAAACCAAACCTCTGAGAAATATAGGATTATGTAAAGCGACCAAACCTATGACTGATTAGGGTACCTGAAAGAGGCAAGGAGAATGGAACTAAGTTGGAAAACATACTTCAGGATATCATCCAGTAGAACTTCCCCAACCTAGCAAACCGGGCCAAAATTCAAATTCAAAAAATCCAGAGAACCCCAGTAAGATACCCAACAAGAAGATAATCCCCAAGATGCATAATCATCAGATTCTCCTAGGTCGAAATGAAAAAAAAAAAAAATGGTTAAGAGCAGCCAGAGAGAAAGGCCAGGTGACCAACAAAGAGAAGCTCAGCAGAGTAACAGCAAACTTCTAAGCAAAAACCCTACAAACCAAAAGAGATTGGGGGCCAATACTCAACATTCTTAAAGAAAAGTATTTCCAACCCAGAATTTCATATCTGGCCAAACTAAACTCCATAAGTGAAGGAGAAATAAGATCCTTCTCAGACAAGCAAATGCTGAGGTAATTTATCACCATCAGGCCTGCCTTGCAAGAGTTCCGGAAGGAAGCACTAAATATGGAAAGGAAAAACCCATTACCAGCAACAACTACAAAAACACACTGAAGTACGCAGACTAGTGCCACTATGAAGTAACCACATAAACAAGTCTGCTAAGTAACCAGCTAGCATCATGATGAGAGGATCAAATTCACACATAACACAATAGTAACCTTAAAAATAAATGGGCTAAATGTTCCAATTAGAAGACAGAATGGCAAGCTGGATAGAGTCAAGACCCATTGGCGTGCTGTCTTTAAGAGACCCATCTCATGTGTAAAGACACACACAGGCTCAAAATAATGGGATGGAGGAAAATTTACCAAACAAATGGAAAACAGAAAAAAGGGGGTTGCAATCCTAGTTTATGACAAAACAGACTTTAAACCAACAAAGATCAAAAAAGATAAAGAAGGGCATTACACAAGGGTAAAGGGTTCAATCCAACAAAAACAGCTAAGTATCCTGAATATACATGCACCCAATATAGGAACACCCAAATTCATAAAGAAAGTTCTTAGAGAACTAAAAGAGACTTAGACTCTCAAAGAATAACAGTGGGAGACTTAAACACCCCACTGTCAATATTAGACCAATCACCAAGACAGAAAATTAACAAAAATATTCAGGACCTGAACTCAGCTCTGGATCAAGCAGACCTGATAGGTATCTACAGAACTCTCCAACCAAAAACAACAGAATATATATTCTTCTCATAACTACATGGCAGTTACTCCAAAACTGATCACATAAATGGAAGTAAAACACCCTTCAGTAAATGCCTAAGAAGTGAAATAATAACAAACAGCTTTTCATACCACAGCACACTCAAATTAGAGCTCAAAATTAAGAAACTTATTTAAAACCATACAACTACATGGAAATTGAACAACCTGCTCCTGAATGACACTTTGGTCAATAATGAAATTAAGGTAGAAATCAAGAAGTTCTTTGAAACTAATGAAAACAATAAATAAAGTATCAGAATCTCTGGGAAACAACTAAAGTAGTGTTAAGAGGGAAATTTACAGCATTAAATGCCACATTAAAAAGCTAGAAAGATCCCAAATTAACAATCTAACATCACAACTAGAAGAACTAGAGAACCAAGAGAAAATGAATCCCAAAGTTAGCAGAAGACAAGAAATAACCAAGATCAGAGTGGAACTGAGGAGACAGAGACATGAAAAACCCTTCAAAAAAGTCAACAAATCCAGCAGCTGATTTTTTGAAACTATTAATAAAATAGTTAGACACTAGCTATACTAATAAAGAAGACAAGAGAGGACAGTAAAATAGACACACTCAGAAATGATAAGGGGGATATCACTGCTGACCCCACAGAAATACGAACAACCAAGAGAAAACTATAATAAACACCTCTATGCACATAAACTAGAAAATCTAGAAGAAATTGATAAATTCCTGGACATATGCATTCTCCCAAGACAGAACCAGGAAAAAAATTGTAGCCCTGAATAGACCAATAACAAGTTCTGAAATTGAGGAAGGAATAAACAGCCTAGCAACCAAAAACAGCCCAGGACCAGATAAATTTACAGCTGAATTCTACCAGAGGTACAAAGAAAATCTGGTACCATTTCTAATGAAACTATTCCAAACAATTGAAAGGAAAGACTCCTCCCTAATGCATTTTATGAGGCTAGCATCATCCTAATACCAAAACCTGACAGAGATACAACAAAAAAAGAAAACTTCAGGCCAATATTCCTGATGAACATTGATGCAGAAATCCTCAATAAAATACTGGCAAACTGAATCCAGCAACACATCAAAAAGCTTATCTACCATGACCCGACTAAGTTGGCTTCATCCCCAGGATGCAAGGTTGGTTCAACATATGCAAATCAATAAATGTGATTCATCACATAAACAGAACTAAAGAAACCACATGATTATCTCAGTAGACACCAAAAAAGTCTTCAATAACATTCAACATCCCTTTATGTTAAAAACTCTGTATAAACTAGATATTAAAGGAACATACCTCAACATAAGAGCCATACATGACAAACCCACAGCCAATATCACACTGAATGGGCAAAAGCTGGAAGCAGTCCCCTTGAAAACTGGCACAAGACAAGGGTGCCCTCTCTCACCACTCCTACTCAATATAATATTAGAAGTTCTGGCCAGGGCAAGCAGGCAACAGAAGGAAATAAAGAATAATCAAATAGGAAGAGAGAAAGTCAAATTATCTTTCTTTGCAGATGACATAATTCTATATCTAGAAAACTCTGTCATCACCACCCAAAAGTTTCTTAAGCTGATAAGCAACTTCAGCAAAGTCCCAGCATACAAAATCAATATGCAAAAATCACTAGCATTCCTATACACTAACAATAGGCAAGCAGAGAGCCAAATCATGAATGAATTCCCATTCACAATTGTCACAAAGGGAATAAAATACTTAGGAATATAGCTAACAAATGAAGTGAAGAACTTCTTCAGGGACAACTGCAAATCACTGCTCAAGGAAATCAGAGAGGACAAAAACAAATGAAAAAACATTCCATGCTCATGGAGAGGAAGAATCAATATCATGAAAATGGCCATACTGCCCAAAGTAACTTATAGATTCAATGCTATTCCCATTAAACTACTATTGACATTCTTCACAGAATTAGAAGTAACTGTTTTAAAATTCATATGGAACCAAAAAATAGCCTGGATAACCAACACAATACTAAGCAAAAAGAACAAAGCTGGAGACATCAGACTACCTGACTTCAAACTATACTACAGGGCTACAGTAACCAAAACAGCAAGGTACCTGTACAAAAAAAGACACAAAGCAATGGAACAGAATAGAGAACTCAGAAATAAGACGGCACATCTGCAACCATGTGATCTTCGACAAACCTGATAAAAATAAGCAATGGGGAAAGGTTTCCCTATTCAACAAATGGTGCTAGGAGAACTGGCTAGCCAAATGTGAAAAACAAACTGGACCATTTCCTTACACAATATACAAATTTAACTCAAGATGGATTAATGAGTTAAATATAAAACTCAAAACTATGAAAACCCTAGAAGAAAATCTAGACAGTACCATTTAGGACATAGGCACTGGCAAAGATTTCATAATAAAAATGCCAAAAGCAATTGCAACAAAAGCAAAAATTGACAAATGGGATCTAATTAAACTAAACAGCCTCTGTGCAGCAAAAGAACCTATCAACAGAGTGAACAGACAACCTACAAATGGGAGACAATTTTTGCAAACTATCCATCTGACGAAGGTCTAATATCTAGAGTTTACACGGAATTTAAACAAATTTACAAGAAAACACAACTCAATTAAGAAGTAGGCAAAGGACATGAGCAGACACTTCTCAAAAGAAGGCATTCGTGCAGCCAACAAATATATGAAAAAAAGCCCAACATCACTGATCATTAAAGAAATGAGAATCAAAACCACAATGATATACCATCTCATGCCAGTCAGAATGGCGATTATTAAAGTCAAGAAACAACAGACGCTGGCTTGGCTGTGGAGAAAAAGGAATGCTTTACACTGTGGGTGGGAGTGTAAAATTGTTCAACCATTGTGGAAGACAGTGCGGCAATTCCTCAAAGATCTAGAAGCAGAAATGCCATTTGACACAGCAATCCCATTACTGAGTATATATCCAAAGGAATATAAATCATTCTATTATAGAGATACATGCATATGTATGTTCACTGCAGCACTATTCACAATAGCAAAGACATGGAACCAGTCCAAATACTGCTCCATGATAGACTGAATAAAGAAAATGTGGTATACACATACACACACACACACACACACACACACATACACACACACACATATACATACCATGGAATACTATGCAGCCATAAAAAGAAACAAGATCATGTCCTTTGCAGGGACATGGATAGACTTGGAAGCTGTTATCCTCAGCAAACTAACACAGGAACAGAAAACCAAACACCACATGTTCTCACTTATAAGTGGGAGCTGAATGATGAGAACACATGGACACATGCAGGGGAACAAGACACACTGGGGCCTTTCAGTGGGTGGCAGGGTGAGGGAGAGCGTCAGGAAGAATAGCTAATGGATGCTGGGCTTGATACCTAGGGGATGGGTTGACCTGTGCAGCAAACCACCATGGCACACTTTTACCTATGTAACAAACCTACACATCCTACACATGTACCCCAGAACTTAAGTGTTGAAGAAAAGAAATAGTTTCTCTTATGAGATTCTTATTAACTACTAAAAGAAAATAGTAACTTTACAGTAGATAATCTGGAAGCTACCTTAACAAGTGAACAATGCATTATCAGTAATTTAACAAACATATATTTTAGATACCTTCTCAAATCATGCAATGAGAAGGATATATCCCTTTTGTAGTACTTCTGCCAAAAATATATAACTTGAATTTAATCATAAGGAAATAGCAGAAAAAAAAATTAAAGGCTATTTTACAAAATAAATGTCTTATATTTTGGGGAAAAAAATAAATTCAAGGTCTTGAAAGACAAAGGTAAACTGAGAAATATTCTTCATCGAAGATGACTAAAAAGACATGAAAACTAAATGCAATGTATAACACTAGATCAGAGCCTGGACCAGCAAATTTTTTTTATAATAAAGACTTTTAGTGGAACATTTAATACAATTTTAATAAGATCTATAAGAATAGACAATATTTAGACCAGTGCTAAATTCCTAGTTTTGATCATTGTACCTTGGCTATATAAAAGAATATACTTGGTTTTAGAAAATACATAGTGAAGTATTCAGGGACAAAAGGCAAATTGCTCTTTAACCACACCCCCAAAAAAGTATGCACATGTTTATGCCTAAAGAGAATAACACAAATATAGTAAATGTTAATTTTGGAGAATCTGAGTAAAAGTTATTCAGGTTATTTTTTACTATTTTTGTAACTTTTCTTTGTTTTAGATTATTTATAAACAGTTTTTAAAGGAAATCTACAGATCCAAAAGTCCAAACTGTTTGAAGAAAGTATTATACTAAAACTATAGCAAAATTAGTAATCAGAATGTAAATATGTCCAATGTGAATCTAATAAAAGGAATGAAAAAGATCTTCAATAAACAGAATGCTCAGAGATAGAAGAAAATATAAAGTCAATTTTTTAAAAGCCAGACAAATTATGTTGGAAAACAGGAAGAGAGGGAACAAAAGGTAGGACAAGACAGATACAACAAAGAGCCATTAAAAATGGAATAAAAAATAGTCATTGAAACAAAAATTAATAGATATTATAAACCACAGACTAAACATATGCAGAAAAATTGGGAAGATAGCACAAGAAATCCCCTCAGAACACAACACTAAAATGCTGAGATCTAAAATAGTTAAAGAGCTGTACAAAAACATGAAGAATAGATTGACAGGGTCCAATATACATCTTCTCAGAGTATCATAAAAGGAGGATGAAGAGAATGCTGAAAAAGCAATATTTGAATAAATACAGCTGAGAATTTTCCAGGATTTCAAAAAGAGATGAATCCACTGATAGAAAAAGCTTTCTAAGAGCCAGCGTACATACATAAAATTAAATATACACTCAGACACACAAGAGTAAAGCTGAAAACCATCAGGAATAAAAAGGAAATCTTAGGAGCTACAATAGGAAACAATCTACAGAAAAACAGCTAAATTAAGCAGAGAAACCAAAAGGTAATAGAATATATGTTCACAGTGCCATGAGAAAATAATTGCTGCCCTATAAGCTTATAGCCAGCTAAGTTATCATGCAAAAGGGAGAGTGCAAGCATACAAATCTTAAGATAATTTAACAATAAATATCCTCACAACAATAATTACTAAAGGATGTACTTCAGCAAAAAGAAAAATAAACCCAAAGGAATATCTAAGTACAAGGATAAACAGTGAGCAAAGAAATAAATAAAATATATCATAAGTCAAATATGAAGTACTTTATGGATATGAGAGATTGGAGTATTCAATGAGTTATTAAAATCCATCAAGGTCCTTGTCATATTTGAGAAAGATAAATATAACTTTAGATTTCTTAGAATAATATATAGATTATTATTTATGCCAAAAAGATAACCTATAAAAGAACAGAAGACAATTAGATGTTTCCAACCAGCAGAGGAAAAAATAAGAAGAAAATATAGAAACATTTTCAGTACAACAGGAGGTACAAATGGGTGGGTGAAGGAGAAAGGAAAAGGATGGTCAATGAACAATGTCCTTAAATGGCAGAATAAGTCTAAAGACATTAGGACCCACAATAATACAAATTAACTAAAGCTATCTATTTAAGATAGGTAGCAAATTGAACAACATAAATGTTAATAATGGTAGTTAATATTTACTATTCTCTAAGTGCTTTACAAAGATTAACTCACTGAGTCATCACAATAGCCTATAAAGTTTATACTATTAGTGCACCATTATTATGGATAAGCATATTGAGATTTAAAGAAATTTAGCAAACTGTCCAAAGACACACAGCTAGTAGGTGGCTGTGATTTACACCAGGTAGTCTTATTCTAGAGTTTAACCTTTGTGACCATTCTATTCTGCTAAGACTCAATATAGTCATATGATCAAAAGTTATGTATTTATTAAATATTATACTCTAGAAGAAGCTTTACAGATGTCAAAATGCCAGCAGGATCATTTTAAGTGAAAAAGTATGTTATAAAAGAATATATACTAATACCATCCAAAGTTTGATTAAACACACACACACATAAGCACATATACATACTGAGAAATCCATCAGAGAACAGTTGTAATTACTTCTGAATCTTGTGATAATAGGTGACACTTATTCTGTTCTTTATATATTTCTGCATTTTCTACAGTGAATAACTGTATGTTATTTTGTTAAACATTTTTTAATGAGCCTTGTACAGTGACTGGCACATTAATGATCAAGGGAGAGAGGGCAAACCACAAAGTCCTTTCATTAACTAAAGTTGAGTGGAAGCTACAGAACCAACGATGTTGTGTTATCTTACTGTCAGAAGCTCAGATTCTAGGGACAAATAAATTGCATACTTAATAAAAAGATTCAGCAAAGAGAAAATCCTAACAAGCTGCCCTTTTGTGTTAGTTTCAGGATCTGATTTTGGAATCCAACCTAAATTGTGGCTTCAAAAGAAACCTGAAAATAAAAGCTTCAGCTGTAGAAATGCAGTTAAATATCAGCATTAAATAGAACACAGAGCCCAAGAATGCCAGAGCTGCAAATGTACTTATGGAGATTGCCACCTACAGACTAAATCTCTCACTTATACATCAGGGGAAAAGATCCACAAAAGCAAAGAGACTTGTCCAAGTTTACACAGACTTTCATAGATGAACCCAGACTGAAACTCAGTTTTTCAGTCTTGAATAAAGAAACTGAGGTTTCTGACATGAATTACTTGCCCAAAATTACACAGCTATCAAAAGGTAGAGCCAGTATTCTAATTTGGTTTAACAGGATTCCAAAATCCATTCTGTTTCTGAATTATAATCAAATAGACAATTTTTCAATTATTCATAGAAATCTTATTTAATCAACAAATTTATCAATTGTTTAATATTCTTCAAGAACATGAAAGTATTGAATATTATTCAATAATTTTTATTCACCTAGCACTTCCATTTTACTAGCACTAAAGAATAAATAATTTATGTCTTCTTTTAGGCTTCTTTTTCCTGTTGCTTGAATCTCTCCCTCTCTCCATATATATGTATATGTATATGTATACATATATGTATATGTGTATACATATGTGTGTATATATATGGAGAGAGAATCAATCCATCACCTCAAGCACTTATCCTTTGTGTTACAAACAATCCACTTAAACCCTTTTAGTTATTTTACAATGTACAATTAAATTAGAAAATATATATTTTTAAGTTACTATGAATTGGAGACGGAGTTTTTTTTAAGAATTTTCCCTGTGATCTCTTTCCTTTTTAATTTTCTATGACTTACTCTCTGAAAAGCCCAATACTTTTAGAAAGCAGGTGTCATGTCATACAATTGCAGTTCTCCTTTTAAAATTTAATCTTGTTTCAGTTCCCTTGTTATTTTTTCCCTGTCAACACTACCAATAGTTGCACTCACAAATAGGCAGTAACCCTTGCCTGCATGCCTAGTGCTGTTTTCCTGTATTCATTTTGCTTCTGACTAAACATGTTTGTATTAAGAGTGTACTTGTAGCACAGCCACTTTCCACATGAAAGGAGAATTTTGTTGTGGTGATGAATATTGTTTTCCAGTAGATAAAATAATTTCTAAATATCTTCTCTATTAGCTTGATATTTTTAACCAGGCTTCATTCCAGATAAAAGATCCTAACTGAATGTAGCAGGAGATCATCGTCCCTAACAGGCTTCCAGGAAATGCTCTCTTCACTGTCAATTATTTATATTGTGAACATCCAGGCAAGGAGACTGCATGGCATTCTGCTTTTGTATTTTTCATATTTGCCTCACCTTTCTGATGTGGAAATGTGTATGGTAATGAAGAAAGTACACATTCATCTAATGAGTGAGAAATAAATAGTTTTTATTTTTTGAATACATTTTGGTAGTTGGGGTTAGATGTGATGGAATTAATGTTTTGTCTCTAATATCCTAGGACCTAGTGTAGGACCTATTTATTCCAAGTACTCTGCCTATGTTATCCCAATTTATTCTTCACAAATATCTTACGAGGGAACTGTCAACCCATTTTAACATGAGGCTTAGAGTAGTTAAGTAACTTGCCTGAGGTTGCATAGCTAAGACATGATCGAGTCTGAATGTAAGACCAAGTTGTCCTTGTGTTCTTTACACTGAAACACACTTCTCTTCACAATCTAAACATGTTAAAGTCATTAAGTGGAGAAAAAGAATGAAATAAGAATTATACTCTTTATTCAGCCTGACACATTTTAATTGGCAAGGAAATACTAAATTAGTTAGTTGTTCTAGAATTGAACCACTTACACTATAATTTTTATCTAAGAAACAGAAACTGCTTTTTAAAAAGCAATGAAAGGCTTTAGAAATGTATCAGTTTTCTAACATAATTATTTGTCTGTGTGTGTGAGCAAGTGTGGGAGAAGAGAAAGAGAAATGGGGTAGGGCAGACTTATGGGCACGCCTGTGTGAACACACACATTCAGCTGTTATTCTAAAGTGGAAATCACTCCCCAGCAACATATTCAGAAATTTAGCTGGGAGATAGAAGGGTAGGAAGCCACAGAACAACATTTCGGAAATTACTAGCAAAGTAAAAATCCTGGTGATTAAAAACAAAAAGAAAAAAAAGGGAGGCACAAAAGACACTTGAAACCAAGTGCTTCAAGTTACCATGGCAACTAGAGAATGTGGGTTGAGATTTATATGACTCCATTGTTCCAGCAGAGAAACTCTAAATGACACCCTAGTGGCCTGACAGAGTCGATGCATCTCCCAGAATGCTCCGGCTTATTACTCTAGAGTGCTTTAGGCACAGACAAAGAACAGGATCACAGTAACTTTGTCAGTTCCAGCCTTCCTAAGACACTTGTTTCTTCATTCTGGAGGCAAAACACTCTCAATTTCTGGAGCCAGTCCTGACCAAGCTTAGCAGAATATTAGCATTCTTATATTTACCTGTGGTTGAGGATAGCATTTACCTTACTATCTGAAGTACATGATCCAGTATGACTGGAATCAGCTCTGGGCACCTAAATCCCTCTTTGTTTTTCTGCTGGAACAGTAGTCTGCCCTGATTCCCAGGCAACTTTAGCTAAGGCTCTAAAATTCTGACCAATCATTACCATTGTTAATTAACAACACCATCAGCACAACAATCTAGTATTCATAACAAATATTTGTTGAAAATATATTACCTCTAATACTAATTAACAAACCCCAAAGTAGTTATTATCTGTACATGCTCATATGTTTTTATTACTTTGCTACACATGAATGGCAAACTGAGGCTAAGAAAAGTTAAGTGACCAAGGTCCCAAAACAGCCAAAATTTGATTTCAGAAATGACAACAAAACCATTGCCAGGGGGATTTATCTTACTACATCAAATCTTGGCTGTGGTTGGGTCAGGTCCACCATTGTAACACAAACACTAACAGGAATATAAGACACACAGAATATTATGGCTTGGTGCTGTTGTACCCCATTTACTGCATGGGCAAGCTGAGATATCAGGGACAGCAACTCCAGTCCAAATTAAGTCCAAATTAGCCATGCTCCTATTACCTCTGAATATTAGATCACTAGTTGAGAAAAGAGGCTGCCCTATTTCTAGGTTCATTATCTTAGCTGGAACTCCATCCATTTCTTGCTTCTCACTCTTTCTCACTGACCCTCAATGGAAGGAAAAAATAAAAAAGGAGGAGGCAATTAAGATGTTTTAAGCATCTATTATGTGCTGGGCACTCTATTTGAATATGTTATCTCATTAAATTCCTACCAAAAAATCTATAGGTTAATTCTTTTCCTTCCTACTTTACATATATGACAACTAAGAATCAGCAGATAAATAATTTCCAAGGGTTATACAGTAATCATTAAAGTCTAACCAAGTTTCTTTTACCCTAGTCCCTTGCCTTTTGTCCCTTATCCCTTGGCATTCCTCTCAACATAGCTTGTTCAAATTATAATTATCTTTAGAGCTGGAAGGGACCAGAGCATGATCAGTTTTAAGAGATGTAATTAGTCAATATGAAAGTACTATTAAAAGTAATCAAAATAGAGAAAACAGTAGGAGTTAGCTGAATAAATTAAAACAAATTTATGCATAGCCTTATATCCTCCAATATCTAATTCTAAACAAGGGGATTTTTTTTTTATAAAAGAGATTTTCCTTTTTTTTTTTAGGAACAGGTGTGCATAGATTAGGAATTTCTGTTATGCCAAGGTTTCATTCGCTGCAATAAATGAGCTCCCATTTTGTAGAGAAACAAGGTAGTTAATAAGCAAACCAGTAATGGCAGCTTTTGGTGTGACTATTTCCTGATACCACCAAGCAGTTTCCTCCAAGTGAGACTGGTTGAAGGCATGCTTGGAGATATAACTGTTATTCAAACTGCCCATTTCCCTCATTTGGTACAGTAAAGGTTAGTTTCTTTCTTCAGAGTGGAATTAGGTAATCATTAGCCATCTTCCATGTCACAGAGGTAATACTATTAGGGCATAAATTAATACACATAATTAAAATTTTAATATAAAGTTGTACAGTATTAGAATTTAGACCACTATTTTTCATGTTACACTGCTGTAATATGAACTTCTTTGGAAAAAAAAAATAAAAGCAAGTTACCAGTTTCCAGTAGAACAAAATGTGAATAAATTTAACAACTATACTGTGTTATCATAGCAACCAATTTTAAAAAAAAACTGATATGATAAAAAATGACACAAGAGAACGAATGTATCAAGTTGTTATGGCAACTGGGGAACGTGGGTTGAAATTTGTGTATCTAGAATCCAAGAGAATATTCTAAGCAACTAAAATAAACATTTGCTTATTAAAACATCCCCCAAGTAGTACTTATCTATAAGCATTGAAGTGTTTTCATTACTTTGTCTGCTTTTTCTTTTATTTCCAATGGATGATTTTATATTGTGAGCATTTGTGTTTTCAGTTCAGCTTACTTTTTGGCAACAGATACACCAAGATGCAGTTTGGTTTGCAGAAAATGGTGCAAAAGCCAATTTCAAAATAGTATCCTCAATCATGTTTTACCCTTTTACTCTTCTTTTAACAAAATGTCTATTCTATCTGCTTTTTCTTTATAAAGAAGCTCTTGCTTACTTGATCAATCAAATTCATTATGTTATCTTTACCTGATTTTGGAAGTCTTCCCGTTAGACAGGATATGGGTTAAAGAATTATATAATAAATTTGGATATTTAGGAAGTCTTCTACTATTTTATGCACACACACTTTTCTTTTAGTAGCATAACTGGTTGTTTTGGACTAAATGTTCTAATGGCATCTGCAGTTTCTACATAACTTTGCCCATGCTCATGTAGAGTATCTCACTGTGAGAGCAGGAAAGGTGAGATTCTCTCATGACTCCATGCATTTTTGTAAAACCTTTTCCCACTGCCACTAAGACTCTTTTTTCCACCCTTCTGTCTGCTTGGCTGATTCTTAATCATAACTTTCCACTGTCTACCCATTTAAGTGTCCCTCACCTTTGTCCTCATAACACCCTCCACATACTTATAGCTAAGTGCCATCATCCTCATCGAAATCAACATAATTAACATAATCATTATCACATATATTACATATTAAGCATTATCTATGTGTTAGTGACTGCTAACTACTTCCCAAATATCATTTCATTTAATCTTCACAAAAGCCATGCCAGGTAGATATAATTACCGCCACTTCTCCATTTCATAGATAAGAGAAAATTGAGGCCTAGAGTTTGTCACTTGATTTAGGTCACATACTAAATTACGGCCAAGAGATTTTAATCCATGTCAATAAAATACCAAAGCTCATTTCCTTATCATTTAGTTAGTCACTAAAATTTTTTCTTTAGTTTGCTTTGACATTAAACTATGAACTTTTTGAGAATTTCCATGTGGCTACACTGTAGATTATCTGAACACATGTCTTATCTCTGGTGTCTCCTGCACTGTTAAATAGAGACATAATATGAACCACAATTGTGAGCCATACTAAAATTTTATATTTTCTAGTAGCTGTATTAAAAAAGTAAAAAGAAACAAATAAAATTAATTTCAATAATATATTTCATTTAACTCAATATATGCAAACTATTACCATTTCTACATGCAGCTTTAGTGGCTACCATATTGGACAGAGCAGCTTTAACTCATGCCTGAAAAGTAGATATGTAAAGAATGTTCAATACAAGTTTTGTGGAATGAATAAATAAATGGGCAAATACATAGAAATGGAGAATTTTATATTTGTATTTATAGAATGACCCAATTTACCTTTATGGAACTTTTAAAAGTTTGTTTATGAGGAAGCTAAAAGTGGCTATTTTAAGTCAGAACATAGATACATAGTAGTGTATTCATGTTGTGATAATTCCAGGATTACTGTCACATCCTGACCTATCATGGAGAATTGCCTGCCCAGACACTTGTGTATGCTGAAATCCATAGCAGTGAATCATCAGTCAGCTCAAAAAGCCTCCCATTTTTAGAACATGTGTTTTCCATTCTCAGGCTTGGGTTTCAAGTTATAATTCATCATATATTTCATTTTAAAAACTCCTTTAGATCATTTTAATCAGTGGCTATTAACAGTAGGTTAAGAATATACATTTTAAATTAAATCAAAATCAGCCCATATCGATAAAGAATAAATAAAGTATATCTCAGAGTATCCCCCTTAAAGAATATTTTTATATTAAAGCCCTGGATGTGCTGACACCACATTGAATATTACTGGTAGAAATAATCGACATTCGACATTTTTAAAATCCATTTACATGATAACAGATATACTGAACATTGTAATATCTCAGCAGTCAAAAAACCAACCTTGAAATCACATCTCAGTGGCAATATTGAATATTACTAAAACACTGGCCCGGGGGGAAATCTATAGAATAAAACTGGCAATTGCTAAGACTTTACATAATAAAATTATCCTTGACTAAAAATAAACTGAAGAAAAACATCAGGGAATGAGAATATGGTGATTACTCTAGAAAACTTTAAAAAATTCTTCAGAATATCTATGTCAAAAGCCAAAGGGGGAGAAAAGAACAAATAAAAATATCGCTGTCATGACCTAATGGTTCATTGCTTATTAGGATGGGACCCACTGACTTATCTTACAAGGGAACTGCCAATTCTGCTTTTAATGTTATTAATTGGAGTGCTAACTGTAATAGACATGATTAAAAATATATCGAATTAGAAAAAAAAAGCAACGATAAAAACCAGACAAAATTGCTAAAAATAACAATTTCAGAACTCTGTGAAATGATCAAAAGTATACAACAAATTGAGAAATGTTTATTTATGAAAAACTACTCAACTACAGGTAAGAGAGTGGAAATTAGTGTCAGCATTGACTGGGCATGCTCCCATCTCCACTCCAACCAGCTCAGTTTGCTAGTTCTATTAGGATGGGAAAAGTAATAAGAACCAGTATCTTTGCAGCCTAAGGGAACTCACTTGATTTGGAGTGGAATGTGAGAAAAAAATCCACACTCAGTGGCATTGGCAGTAACAGTAACAGTCTCAGTGGCAAGCAGAAGAAATAAACAGTAGCTCCAGTGACCTTAGGTTGTAGTGCTGGTTGGGGCATGCAAAACATCAGCAGACTAATCGGTAGTTGCACAGGAAGATCCATGAAATGAGACAGCCATAAAGGGCCTTGATAAGCTATTCACACCACCCTGCTGACAGGAAAGTCTTAAAACTGTTCAGGAGAGATTAGAGAAGGCCTTAGTCTCTCTATGTATCCCTGGCTGAATATAATCCACAAGCGCAGAGGAGACATGAGAATAGAGGACCTAAAGAGAGTAAAAGTTGGCAATGGCTTGTAAACTACTTGAACTATGAATGGAATCCCCAAACCAAATACAGATCCATCAGTAGAGGGTGGAAGCCTTGCTGATTTAAGATACTTAGGCACAAACTCTAACCAAATATTGGCTGACCACTAAGCTATGCTGACATAGGGGTGACCCATAGAAAGCCAGGATTTAAAACAAAAGTAAATATTAAAATCCTGCAGGGAAAGAGATTACACAGATTGAATGCAGAAAAGTTGCAAACAAACAAAACACAAGCAATAACAACCATCAGAGTGGGAGGCAGAATCTGGATTTGCTATAATCTGGTATCTAAAATGTCTAGTTTTTTTAAAAAGAGACAAGCAAAGAAACATGAAAGCGTGACCCATGCTCAAAAGAAAAGTAGTCAATAGAAACTCTCTCTTAATGAATACACACTAGATCTAACAATGACTTTAAAGCAAATATTACAAATATATTCTAAGAATTAAAACCCATTTTTAAAAAATTAAAGTATGACTATAATGACTCAACTAACAGAAAATCTCAATAAAAATGAAGCAATTGTTTTAAAAATTTAAGTGGAAATTCTGAAGTATAACATTTAATAACTGAAATTTAAAACTCACTAGAGAGACTCAACAGCAGTTCTGAAATGTCAGAAGAAATTATCAGTAAACTTGAAGATTAGAAATGATCTAACCTGAAGAACAAAGAGAAAATGAAGAAAAATTAACAGAGCCTTGGAGACCTCTAGGACAACATCAAACATACCAACAAAAGTAATGGGAGTCCCAAAAGGTGAAAACACGGGAAACAGACAGTAAAAATAAGCCCCAAGCTTTTTAAATTCGATAAAAACTGCTAATCGATAGATCCATGAAACTCAACAAAACCAGAATAGAAAAAATGCAAAGCAATATCCATCTAAATACATCACAGAAAAACTGTTGAAAGAAAAAGAGAAAATTTTTAAGGCAGCAAGATAAAAAATATAACTCATTAAGTACAGAGAAACAGCAATATGATTAATGGCTGACTTCCCATAAGAAAGAATGGTGGCTAAAAGACAGTGGAATTATATATCAAAGTGCTTAAAGTTAAAAACAAAAACAAAACCTGTCAACCAAAACCTCCTCAGGAAAATTATTCTTCAAAAAGGAAAACAAAATAAAGTCATTCCCAAATGAACAAAAATAAAAAAAATTCATTCCCAGGAGACCTAAAGACTGGAAAGAACATTTGTCCATCAGTGGCCAAATAGTTATACAAACCACGGTGTATCTCTTCAATGGAATGCTATTTGGCAATATAAAACAACACACTATTGATACACACGACCACTTGAATGTATCTCAATGGCATTATGCTGAGTGAAAGAAGCTAGTCTCAAAAGATTATATAGTGTATGCTTCCATTTACGTATTTTTCAAAAACACAAAACTATAGCAATAAGGAAAAGATCAGTGGTTGTCAGAGATTAGATGTGGATGGAGAAGGTGATTATAGAGAGTTAGCAATAGGAAGGAGGGTTTGAGGAATTAAAATTGTCTTATATCTTGATTACGATGATGATTACATGTGTTAAAATTCAAAGACCCATGTACCAAAAGGCATCTTTACTTTATAATAATTGGAATAAAATAAAATAAAACCAAGAAAACCCACATAGTTGAATCCTACACTCACAATGAATGTATTTTTTTTTTCTTAGAGACAGGGTCTCATTCTCACCCAGACTGGAGTACAGCAGTGTGATCATAGCTCACTGTAGTCTTAAATTCCTGGGCTCAAGAGATCCTTGCACCTCAGCTTCCTGAGTAGCTAGGACTACAGATGTGAGCCACCTTGACTGGAGGATGTATCTTATAATGCATATTTTATACTTCAGTAAAGCTGTAAATAAATAAAAGTTACTGTGAAACTAAACCTAATTCAGGCAGGACTTCTAATGCTTTAGACCCTTCAGAAATGAAAGTTTGTTCATCCTAGCAAAGGATCATGAATAGTTCAGGTACTCAAATATGTGTATTCAGTATAGAAAATTTCACAAAAAGAATTGAGTTGATTTAATAGAATTTACCTCCCAAAACACTCCCTTGAACCAAATTACTGGTATAGTTTTCTTAAAAGTATTCACAATCATACACATTGTTTAAACATTCTGAGGGTCAGAATAGCTAGGACTAAACTAAGTAGCTCCTGAGTCAAAATGGTACATCACATACCAGAATCTCTGGAAGACAACTAAAGAAGTGTTAAGAGGAAAGTTTATAGCAGTAAACACCTACATCAAAAAGTTAGGAAGATCTAAAATCAACAACCTAACATCAAGCCTAAAGGAGCGAAAAAAAAAGAGCAAATCAGCTCCAAAGCTAGCAGAAGAAAAGCAAATAACCAAGATAAGCTACACTGAACGAAATTGAGATGTAAAATTCATTTGAAAAAAATCAGTGAAACCAAAAGTTGGTTTTCTGAAAAAATAAACAAGATTGATAGATTGCTAGCTAGATTAATAGAGAAAAAGAGAAGATCCAAATAAACACAATCAGAAATGACAAAGGTGATATTACCATCAACCCCACAGAAATACAAAAGCTCTGTTATGAACACCCCTATGCATATAAATTAGAAAACCTAAAAGAAAAATGTTTGACATCACTAATCATTAGAGAAATTCAAATCAAAACCACAATGAAATACTATCTTACACTGGTCAGAATGATTATTAAAAATTCAGAAAATGACAGATGTTGGTGATGTTGTGAAGAAAAGGGACAATTATACACTTCTGGTGGGAATGTAAAGTAGTTCAGCCACTGTGGAAAGTACTCTGGAGATTTCTCAAAGAACTTAAAACTACCATTCAACCCAGCAATCTCATTGCTGTCATTACTGGGTACATACCCAGAGGAATACAAATCATTCTACCAAAAAGACACCTGCACTCATATGTTCATGGCTGCACTATTCACAATAGCAAAGACATGGAATCAATCTAGGTGATGAAATCATTTGTTTATATGCGTGTGCGCACACACACACACACACACGTTTGGATATATTCCTAATGAAGAACAACAACAAATGGCGTATGGTGTATCGTAACTTTCTGTACTCTTTGCTAAGACTTTTTGGACCCAGTAGTGGAAGGAAATAACAGAAGTTAAACTCTCTACCACTTTTTTAAGCAAAACTATGTCATCAATTTCACTCCCACCACACAAAACACCCCCGCCCCCCGCCCCCGCCCCACACACACATTATTCTCCCACTTCATCCTCCACCAGGTTCCACTGGCCACACAACTCAAGATCTATGGAATGCAAGGAAGAAAACAGTCCTGGCTAGCTTGAAAAAATTTACTGACATGCTCTCAGAGGAATTCATGCTAAGAAAATCCATATCCCGTCGCTAATTTTCAGGGTATGGAAATGGCTTTCTCAAGAATATTATAGTGAACTTTTGGAGTATGACAGCAAATTGCTTCAAAGAGGCTTTCTCACTTTTCTCCTTCAAACATGTGTATCTCACATATGACCCAGGAAGATATATATAGATTGGTTTTCTGGGAGTTTTTTCCTCCATCCACAGATATGGCAGAAATATATTACCATTGATGGGCAGGCAGACATTCCAGCAACAGATGAATACTGAATACTTCTTATAAGTCTACTAAGAGCTTTACATACCTTATCTCATTTGACCCTTACAATAAGTTTGAGAGATGGCTATTATTATTTTCATATTATCCTGGGCTTTGTGAGGCTCAGAAGTGTGAAATAATTTCCCCCAAGTAACGTGGTTACCTTAAAATACCCTATGAAAAATGTATTATTGCTATTTTACAAATAAGAGAAATGAAGTGACTTAGCAAAATTTACATAAATAGAAAGGAGTTGAACTGGAATCAAAATGCAGTTTGATCTGACTACAAATTTACACACTTATCAAGGTGGAATTCGCATACAGGCTTTGGAGACAAAAAGACTTAGGGTTATATCCCATTCTTTCCACTTACTAGTACCATGACCTTGAGCACATTTCTTACTTAACCTCTTTGTGCATTGGTTTCCTCATCTATAAAATGAGAATAAAAGTGATAAAGCATGTATTGAGTTCAGTACATACTAACTACTCCATAAAATGATAATGTTATCATTATCATTACAATCTTACATTATTAACTTCAGCTAAATTAAATTAATTCATCCAAGGAATTCTGATGGGACTGTGACATAGAGATAGTTATCTATAAGGAATTGGGAGGGGAGGTCAACTCCCTAGAACAAAGGGAACCTGGGTGAGGAACCATAGGGGGAGTGCCTGATTGGCCAGGAACACTATGACAGATTTGAGAACCCTAAGGTAGAAACAAGTGCAACAGGCACTGGAGTAGAAACTGGAGGGGAATTAATAGGCACTTATTAAAAGTGCTAGGAAACATGATAGCTACCTTAAATTCTTCATCTTATTTTATCTGAAATCAGAAGACCCAATTTTTCCTTTTAATATTTCATTAGATTACAATAAATCACCAAATCCTATTATTTTTGCCTGTGAAATTTCTCTCAGATTCATTGTCCCGTATCATTCCTCTTATTCCTTCTGTCATCTCCCTGAATCAAGTGGCTGTCTTTTTATATTCGGATGCTTAAACCGGCACAGTAATAGCATGCACTCCGTTTTTCACTTCAATCCACCCATGTTCCTATGGCAGCATGGAAAGTACAGGATTTAGATTAGGACAGGACTACTTTGTTCTCTTTAGGTTTTGAACTGAAATATAACTCACATACCATAAAATTTGCCTTTCTGAAGTGTACAACTTCGTGGCTTTCAGTATATTACCATTATCCTTATATAATTCCAGAACATTTTCATCACCTCAAAAAGAAACCTCATATTCATTAGCAGTTACTGTCTATTCCCCCTTCCTCCAGGCCCTGGCAGCAATAATTTACTTTCTATCTCTATGAATTTGCCTATTCTGGAATTTTGTATAAATTGAATCGTATACTATATGCACTGGCTTTTTCCACTTAGGATGTTTCAAAGCTTCTTCCATGTTTTAGCGTGTATCAGCAGCACATGCTGTTTATGGCTGATTCATACTCCCTTATATAGATTCTATATATTGTTTATCCATTCATCAGTTAATGGGCACTAGGGTTATCTCTATTTTTGGCTATTATGAATAATGCTGCTATGAACATTCACGTAGAAGTTTTCATAGAAACATATATTTTCAGTTGTCTTGAATATACACCTAGAAGTGGAATTGCTGATAACTGTGTTTAACATTTTAAGCCAGACTATTTTCCAAAGTGGCTGCACTATTGTAAATTTCCAATTTCTGTATGAGAATTCCAATTTCTCCATATCCTAGTCAAACTTCTTCCTTCTGGTGGGTGTGATTTGGTGTCTCATTCTATTTTGACTTGCATTTCCCTAATGATTAATGTTATCGAGCATCTTTTTGTGTGTTTTAGACATTTGTTCATCTTATTTGAAGAAATACATATTCAAATCCTTTGTCCATTTTTTTTAAATTGGATTGTATTTTTATTGTTGACTTGTAAGAGTTCTTATATATGCTGAATAGTTGACCCTTTCAATATATATGTTTTGTATATTTTCTACTACTCTTTGGGTTGTCATTTTTACTGTCTTAACAGTAACCTTTGAAGCACAATATGTTCCCTGTGGGGGTTGGGTGCTATGTGGTTCAAATGCAGTGTCTTGGTCATTTTGTCTGTCTTAGGCTCTGGGTAGCCAGGGTTATAGTGCTCCAGGCACCCATGTGAATGTGATGGAATAACAACGGGGCCTCAGGGATGGAAAAAATTAGTGACTACTGGCCCCCAGGGCAGAATGCACTTTAGCAGTGGATTTAGTTTCAAGATGGCACCATTCTGTAACAGCTTAGGTCATGGGGATGAGAGGAGTGTTTAACATGGGCTCCTACTATAAGGCAATGCAGTCATGCAAACTCCTGGCTACTTTCCAAACTGCATTTGGAGTCTGTGAAGACTGGAAGACTCTCATGTTGGAGAACTGCTGTGGAGAAAATCTATGGTAGCAGTGGGGACTGTGGGAGACGTACAGCTTACTTTTTTCTCATAAGAAGTCCTTTCCACCTCCAAGCCAATCTTAGTGGGAGAAAGAGTAGGGAAAAACTGTACAAGGATTTTGCTGCTCCCTTGGTACTTTACAGCACACTTCTTCAGCCACAGCAGTCAAAATATAGTTATATATTCATTGTTTTGGTCCCTCTTTGTAGGGGGAGACAGGCTTCAAAGAACAGTATTTACCCATCTTACTGATGTCCTAAAAGCTGTTTTTCAGTTTAAATGCTGCAGTATGAATATAAAGATCCCAAGGGCCCAGATGTCTGAGAGAGTAGAATTTCATATAAAGCAAACAAGAAGAAAACATTTTCCGCACTCCCCTCTCCCCCACCCCCACCAAAGAAAAATTCAAGCAGAATAGAAAGAGTATGGGAGGATTGTGGCATGAAGTTAAATGCTGGTACATCCCTTATAGGGGCTTATAATCCTGTCCATCCTCCTGGCTAAGCCCCTAGTTGGGAGAATAATGAGACAAACTCATACAGATTGGGATGGGGGAGTAACACAAAGCAGATGAATTTTCATTTATTAATTCAGTTTATTTTCATTCATATATTCATTTAATCAACAAATAATTATTGAGCACTTACTATGTGCCATGTTCTATGTAAGTATTGGGATGCAGCTAGGTCTCACTTCCATCATAAAGTTGGAAAGTACAAAAAGTCTGGTAGAGAATTGTTCTGTCAGCCTGGCTCTGCAATAGTAGACATAACAGAAGCTAAATCTAAAAAGAGAAGGCCAGAGATATTCCCTACCTGCTATTCTCAAGCTCTGAAGCCCAGGAAGAACAAGGGACAGCATCTAAAAATTTCCTATGTCCCTGAGAAAAAGGTGTGATAGTGGCTGAGGGTGGGAGATGGCCCCTGGAGGGACATCATAATTAAGATGAATGGAGAGGCTATTGTGATCAGTACAAATCTAGTTAGCAGAGTACCAAAGGGGAAGAGCACATTTTAGTGCACTGCAATAAGAGTCAGTTCCAGTGACCAAAGATGTTAATGGTGACTATATTTTTCAACAGAAGGCAGCATGCATGGATGCAATAAATCATGGACACATTAACCTCCCCACTGAAGCCAGAGTAACAAGGCCCTACCCCTCTGGAATTTAGATCAAAGGTCTGAGGAGAAGAAAATAAGTGAAAAGGAGGGACCCTGAAGTCACCAAGTAGAAACCTAGAATTGGGCAAACTTAAATCATAAAGTGAATTATTTTCTCTGAAAGTGACAGTGTTTTAAAGAATCTGTTATCACTGGAAATAGGGACTTAACTAAATATTTTTAAAATAGAAACAATTTTGAAAAGTAAAATTTCATATACTTTGGTTTTATGGCAATAAGATGTATACTCACTATAAAGTATCATTCATTATTTTAGATAAAATATTAACTTTTTGCGGTATAACTTTCTTTAAATATTTATTTTTCTTTTGGAATGAGAATTTTCACACTAAGTAGCTCCACAAACACTAGCAAATTCAACCCAGCTTTGCCTCCTTTTATACTTAGAGAAACAAAGCACTTTTGACCATAAAGTTACTGCTCAAGGTTGTAAAATCAGTGACAAATCCAAGTTCCTTGACTTCCACTCCGGTGGCATTTTCATTATCTTCAAAATTTCTTTGACACCAAATGAAAACTACCACGCACACATACTTTGGAGACTGAGTTTCCAGTTGTATGTGAATAGTTTAAGTACGTTTACAAAAGTAAAATTTTAAGAAAAAACTGTTCAATTTTCCTTTATTTAAATTCTCTGTAGAGATTACTAATGATAAATAACATGCAAAGTATGCAATCCTAACTGAGAAAATACATGAGCCAGGCAGTGGTGTCCTGGTCAATGTTTCACAGCTGGTACCTAGTGGTTGAGGGGCCTAATTAGTGGAGGCTGCTGATTTCCATAGTGTAAATAGTCCCACCATAACCAATTTCAAGTTATCAACATGATGTCAAAAAAGTGGGAAATTTAAAATTATTTGAAAATTTTAAAATCAATTTTGCAAGCTTATTACAAGTTGGCCTTAGCACACTGCTGGGACCAGGGTTGTTTCTCCAGAGCAAAGGCTGACTTACACATTTACTTATTAGAATTCAGGACATTTTATCAGGACAATACACTGAAGTGCTTTAAGAACATATATCCACTTAGTATGGATAATTATCATGAAATTGGTATACTTTAACTACATGTGGAAAGTAGCTTTTTCTTGTAATTTCCCCCAGCCAAATATAAAGGAAAGTGTTAAGTCTTCACACACATACAGTTCTCTGAATGGAATATTTAAGAGAATAGAAATTAAGTGTAAACACCCTTTTGTGAGATTCACATAAAAAGAATCAACCATATCTGTTTAATTTTGGCACCTTATATTCCTCTCATATGACACAACAGAATAGCTACACTTATACAAAGTCTAAATTTTTCTCCTTTCTACATTATAAAGATAAAAGAAAACTGAGGGCAGTTTTAAAATGGCTTGTGAAATGTGGTTTAGGCAAAGGAGTATAGGCACAAGATTGCTAGGCCTCTACGTAATCAGAGAGCTATATAATTTGGTAGACCTTTCTACGATGTAATATTGAACTTTGCCCTTTATAGTTGACATATTACTAAAATGATATGTCTGTGTTACATTGCGAAAAGTCAACTCACGTTTTAGAACCAGAGTTCTATTTTTTTCTGGATCCTAGATATCTTTAGAAATCTAATGAAAACTAATGAATCTATTGAAACACTTTTAAAGAAAAATGCACATATTTATACATACAGAAAATTTTGCATAAAATGTTAAAGGAATGACAGACATTCTGTCACTTGACCATGGGCTTCTGGACTCACATCAAGAACCATTTTTAAGTGTATTAAGAAATCTTGACATTCAAAGGAAACCCATGATGATTATTTTAGAAAAGCTATACAATTATCTGTAAAGGAAAGCAATCATCTTAATTTATATTTTCCTTAAATTAAGCTTTCTAAATGTATTGAGTTTACTTATGGTAACCCTAGATTTCTAAACATAAGGAAAGTATCTGAAAGACATAGTCACAGATATGAGGAGTAAAGGGATCTTTAGAGATAAAATACCATACTGCAAGTCCTTTATTTTATAAACAAAGAGACAGAGGATCTAAGCACTGAACCAACTAGAACAAAATCTCCATGACCTAGGAGGCCTCATACCATTGTATAAAGGGTACATGCCTGGATAATTACAGAAATTTCAGAAACCCTGAATTCTAGTAAAGTCCTGCCATTTATTATTTGCATGGTATTGGGTCATCATTTAGCTTCTCTAATGTTTCCTCAGCTAAAATCTTAGTTATACTACAAAGTTGTTACAAGGATTAAATGAGATATTTATGAAAACAGTAAATATTCTAATGTCATGTAACAAGTTAATGAAATTATAGTTATGATAAATAACAGATGAACGACATGCATTCTTCCTGTCAGGACCAAACTTATTAGACGCAGGTCTAGCCAACACCTGAGACAGTCTTTTATAAAGAAAAAAAGAAAAAAAAAAGTTCAAAGGTACTGATATTAGTGGTCACAGGAAAGACTTCTGGTATAAGTGGGATAATGGAAAAAGCACTAGATTCAGAATTAAGAGATTTCATTGTAGTTCCAATTCTAATACTAACTAGAAAACTGAAAAATTATTTCAGACCTCTGGCCCTCCATTTCTGTGGAGAACAGATGTTCTTAAATATTTGAAGAAGTGCCACAGCCAGACCCCTTTAAGAACACACTGAAAATTATGAAAATTCTCCCCACAAAAAGTATACATTTAGCACATCATTGAAGGATTTCAAGTTAGCTATTAAATTTCCACAAACAGCATACTAACAATCCAGATATTACTTATAAATTGTTTCTAGAACTAAATCAATTTATATATATGAAATATTCTATAAATGTACACATTATAGAATTATAGAAATTTGAGAAGTAAAATTGAAGGCAAGTTTACACAGATATTTTGTGTGAAAAATGTTATATTTAGTAATAGTTATTACAATATTGGTTTCTATATCTCCAACAAAAAGGTATCATTTTACTACCATAATTAAAAATTATCTATTAACCCTTTGCTACTTTTATGATAAAATCAAAACTCATTATTTTGGCATTTCTAATTTGAGTTCAATCAGCTTTTCGCCTCATTTATAACTATTCTTCTCTTACGACCACCCCATCTTTTTCTTACCTCAAGTCCCTTGCCACACTGAAATTCTCATCAGTTGATGGATCCAGTGGAACTTTTCATGCTAGATTCACTGGGGCTCCGTGCTTTTGTACCTGATAATCTGACTGCCAAAAGCTCCTCTGTTATCCTAATTCACCCAGTTATCTTCAAGTTTCAGGTCTAATGTCAACCTTCCCCACACATACTTTGGAGAACTAGTTGGCAGTACTATAGAGTTAAATATATGCCTATTTTAGGACCCCCCAATTCCACTCCTAGGCATTTACCCAAAAGAAGTTAAAGCCCACATCCGCAAAAAGATTTGTACAAAAATGTACACAGCAACTTTATTCATAATAGCCAAAATCAGTGAATAACTCATCAATAGATCAAGTTGTGATATATTCATATAATGTAATACTACTCAGCAATAAAGAGAAATGTAACTACTAATGCATACAAAAACATGGATGAACCTCAGAATCATTACATTGAGCAAGAGAAGACTGACACCAGTGCACACATATTTTATGTTTCTATTTACAAGAAGTTCTAGAAGAGACACAGCTAATCCCCAGGGATAAAAATTTAAAAAGTCTAAGGAATAATGCGTGAAGTGATTCTAAAGATGCATCAGAGAACTTTCCAGGGTGATAGAAGTTTATGGTGAAGTTTACATAATTATATGCAAGAATCAAAGTTCATTGAACCAAGTACTTAAGGTCTATGCGTGTTGTTGGATGTAAATTATAACTCAAGCTATTGCTTGGCTTGATATTCTAAACATTAATTCTGAAATTCTCCCTCTATTATAATAGATCTACATTTTAACAACCACTCAAGGTGATTCTTATGAAGATGGCTAGTTGACCTCTCTTTGGAAAGTACCACTGATGGGAGTTTAAAACTTGCCCTTTTATTAAAATTATACTTATCACAAAATAATAAACAATATATAGAGTTCTAACCATGACTCTAGACAGTTGTATTAATACATACAGTGAGCCACAAACAGATTAAGCCACTGTTCACATAGTCTAGACTCTAGATCCCAAACCTGGATACACTTCAGAATCATATAGAAAACAAAATATAGAACTTTGGATTCTACCCCCACACAAAGAAAGCAGAATATTTTTGTAGTGAGACCCAGGAATTATTTTTTTTTTTTGTAAGTTTTCCCTGGAGACAGTGACATCAACAAGATGGCAGAATAAGAACAAACATGCTCATTTCCCCCACAACAACAACAAGAATTCTGTACTCACCCATATCCAAAAGTCTCTCTGCAGAAGTCTTGCGAATTCAGATAGGAGGTTGTGAACGCCCCCATGGAGCCCAACACCTAGGGGGCTCATTTCGAGAGCGCACACCAGCACCCAGGTATCTGATTCAACAATTGTGCTCCAGGGTTCAGCCTAGAAACAGCCCACTTGCCAAAGAGCTTAGCTATAGCCCTCTTTGTCTTTTAGCCTGCAACCAAAACCATCTGACAAGGGGTCGAGATGGAATCATCTTAGCAAAGAGGCTTGTCTGCCTGTTTAAATCAGTCTTGACAGTGAATCTAAGAGTTATCCAGTGGCTCAGCTCCAGCCTCCTCAGTTGAAGTCCCAGCTCAGAGCTGTTCACAGAAGAATCCAGAAAGAGATTTGTTCATATCTCACAGCCCAGGCATCTGAGCCCGCATGAGAGTATCACTAACCTCCATCCTACAGCAGTTCCCAAGGGGGCCCAGTCTCAGCATCAGCCCCTTGCATTGCAGTTGGAGAACTACCCCATCTATGCAGGGACTTGCTGGGAGATGAATATTTCTCTGAGCCAATAAGGCTGGGTTCTGCAGCCTCTATCCCACAGCAGATATGGAGGGGGTCCAGTCTCAGCTTAGGCCCCTCCTGCTGCAGTCAGGAAACTATCTTTGCAGAGACCTCCTGGAGATACACATGAACATTAGAGCCAATGAGAAGGGTTCTCCAGCTTCCTTCCCACAGCAGATTCCAAGGGGCCTCCCTCTCAGCTCCAGCCCCAGTCTGCTGCAGTTGGGAAACTGTCCTGTTTGTGCATATACTTGCTAGGAATCACAGACCTGTCTGAGCTAATGAATCTGAGCTTTCCAGCCTCCATCCTGCAGCAGATCACAAGAGGCCCCATCAGCTCCAGCTCCTTCTGCTGCAGTTGGGAAACTAACCTGCTGGGAGACTCATGCTCCTCATGGCTAATGAGAATAAGCTCTCCAGCCTCCAGCCCATAGCAGATCCCCGTGTAGCCCAGTCTCAGTTCCAGCCCCTCCCACTGCAGTTGAGGAACTATCTAATCTGTGCAGGGACTTGCAGGGAGACATGCTCCCCTCTTAGCCAACAAGACCAGCCCCTCCAGCCTTTGTCCCATAGCAGATCCAAAGAGAACCAGTCTCAGATCACGCCCCACCCACTACAGTAGGGTAACTACCCTATCTGTGCAGAGATCTGCTGAAAGACACATCCACTTCTGAGCCAATGAAACAGTCTCACCAATCTCCTTTCTACAGCATATCTGGAGAGGGCTGAGTCTCAACTTCAGCCACTGTTGCTACAGTTGAAGACCCATGCTGCCTGTACTGGAGCCTGCTTGGAGCCTACATGTAGACCACCAGAACAGTCTTCTATACTTAGGTCCCTGGCCAGCTTTCCCACACAGCCCTGGTATCTGACTTAGGTGTTCCCCAGGTCTGTCTGGGCCTGAAAGCTGTGAATCTCAAAGCCCACACAAGACACATGGCTTGGGTGCCCTTTAATATTGGGGTAGCTGCAGGGGTCACAGTCTCGTGGACACAATAGTCAGTCTTCTTAGAGTCTCTGGAAGGTCCTCTAAAGAAGTACAGACACAAAAAAGACTGCAAAGTAAAATAAATACCTATTTCCTCAATTTGCAGAAATTGTTACATCCGCAAGCATCAAGAACATTCAGGGAAATATTACCTCACCAAATGGACAAAGTAAGGCACTAGAGACCAACCCTAAAGTGATGGAGATGTGTGATCTCTCAGACAAAGAATTCAAAACAACTATTTCAAGGAAGCTCAATGAACTTCAAAGAACACAGAGGATGAATTCCGAAATTTGTCAGAGAAATGTAACAGATAAATCAAAATAATAAAAAAACAAATTCTAGAGCTTAAAAATACAATGAATGAAATGAAAAATGTAATAGTATCAACAACAGAAATAAAACAGAAGAATCAATGAGCTTAAAGACAAACTATTTAAAACACAGAGGAAAAATGAAAAAAATGAAATAAAGAAAGCTTATGGACTCTATGGAACAATGTTAAAGCAAATATTCAGGTTATTGGCATTAAAGACGGAATTGAGAAAAGCAATGTGATAAAAAGCTTATTCAAAAAAATAATAACCCAAAATTTTGCAAACCTGGAAAAAAATATAAATATTCAGGTACAGAAAGGTGAAAGGTGACCAAGCATATTCAACCCAAATAAGAATAATTTAAGACATATTCTAATCAAATTTGCAAAGGTTAAAGACAAAGAGGATTCTCAAAGTTGTGAGAGAATAAAATCAAATAACATACAAGGCAGACTCAAATACATAAAATAGCCAAATATATAAAGCATTGGAGCATCCAAATATATAAAGTAAATACTAATAGATCTAAGGGAAAAATAAACTGCAATATAATAACATTAGGGACTTCAGCACCCTATTTTCAGCAATGGACAGATCATCCAGATAGAAAAATCAACAAGGAAACATCAAATTTAAAATACCCTCTAGACCACATAGACCTAACAGGCATTGATAGAACATTTCATTCAACTGCTACAGAATAAATATTCTTTCCTCCAGCACATGGAACATTCTCCATGACAGACCATATGTTAAGCCACAAAAAAAGTCTCAACAAATTTTAAAAGGTCAAAATAATATTAAGTCTCTTTTCTGACCACGATGCAACAAAAGTGAAAATCAGCAAAAAGAAGAAATTTAGAAACTTTATAGATACATGGAAATTAAACAACATGCTCATGAACAACCAATGAGTCAATGAAAAAATCAAAATGAAAATTTTAAAAATTCTTGAAACAAATGAAACTAGGAGCACTTTCATACCAAAAGCTATGGGATATAGTGAAAGCAGTACTCTAAGGGAAATATTTAACAATAAATACCTACATAAAAAATTTAAAAACTTCAAATAAGCTATCAATGCACCTCACAGAACTAGAAAATAAGACAAACCCAACTTATATTATTAAATAAACTTAATAATAAATTTATTATTTAATAATAAATATAAGTTCTAAATAAATATCCCATAGGTTTTGGTATGTTGTTTTCTACTTTCATTTTCCATTACTTTTAATGGCAAAAAAAGCATTACTTTTGCACCAAACTAATACAAGAAAAAAATAAAAATCAGACCATACATAAATGAAATTGATACTAAAAAAATACAAAAGATCAATGAAATGAAAATCTGGTTTTTTAAAGACAAACAAAATTAACAAACCTGTAGCTAGACTAAGACAAAAAAAGAGAAGAGCCATATAAACAAAATTAGAGATGAAAAAGGAGACATTACAACTGATACCACAGAAATACAAAGGATCATTAGAGACAACTATATGCCAACACATTAGGAAACCTAGAAGAAATTAGTGAATAAATTTCTGGACATATACAACTTACCACAAGTGAATCAGGAAGAAATAGAAAACCTGAACAAATAAGTATAATGAGATCAAAGCAGTAATAAAAAGTCTCCTATCAAAAAAATGCCTAGGACCTGATGGCTTCACTGCTGAACTCTACCAAACATTTAAAGAAGAACTAATACCACTTCTACTCAAACTATTCAAAAACATTGAAAAGAAAATACTTACAAACTCATTGTATGAGGCCAGCATTACCCTAGTAACAGAACTAGACAAGGACACAGCACGTAAGTAAGCTACAGGCTAATATGCCTGATAAACATAAATGCAAAAATTCTCAATAAAATACTAGCAAACTGGATACCACACATTAAACACATCATTTACCATAATCAAGTGGGATTTAGTCCAGGGATGCACAGATGGTTCAACCTACAAAAATCAATCAACATAATACATCACATTAACAGAATCAAGGACAAAAACAATATTATCATTTCAATTGATGCTGGAAAAACATTTGATAAAATTCAACATCTCTTTATGATAAGAACTTTTAACCAACTGGGTATAGAAGGAGCATACTTTTAAAATGATAAAGTCCATATATGACAAACCGACAGTTAACAACATACTGAATGGGGAAAAATTGAAAGCATTTCCATAAGATATGGAACAAGATGAAGATGCTCACTTTCACCACTTTCATTCAATATAGTAGTAGAAGTCCTAACCAGAGCAATTAGACAAGGAAAAGAAATAAAGAGCATCCAAAATGGAAAGGATAGATCAAATTTTATCCTTGTTTGCAGAAGACATGATCTTCTTGTTAGAAAAACCTAAACACTTTACCACAAAACTGTTAGAACTAATAAATTTGGTAAAGTTGCAGCATATAGCATCAACACACAAAAATCAGTAGCATTTCTATATGTTAACTACAATCAATCTGAAAAAGAAACCAAGAAGGCAATCCCATTAACAATAGCTACCAAATAATTAAAATACCTAGATATAAATTTAACCAAAGAAGTGAAAGATCTCTTTAATGAAAATTATTAAACTCTGATGAAAATAAATTGAAGAGAACACACAAAAAAATAGAAAGATACCCCATGCTAATGAATTGGAAGAATTACTGTTAAAATATCCATACTCCCCAAAGCAATCTACGAATTCAATGCAATCCTTTTTAAAACATCAATGACATTCTTCACATAAACAGAAAAAAAAAAAACTCCTAAAATTTGTACGGACACAAAGATCTTGAATAGCCAAAGCAATCCTGAGCAAAAAGTAAAGCTGGAAGCCTCACATTGCCTGACTTCAAACTGTACTACAAAGCTATAGTAACCAGAACATCATGGTACTGGCATAAAAACAGACACACAGACCAATGAAACAGAATAGAGAATCCAGAAATAAATCCACACATTTATAGTCAACTCATTTTCAACAAAGGTGTCAAGAAAATGCATTGGAGAAGGGACAGTCTATTCAAGAAGTGGTGCTGAGAAAAGTGGATATCCACATGCAGAAAAATAAAAATAGATCCCTATCTCTCACTTTACACCAAAAGTCAACTCAAAATGGAGTAAAGTCTTAAATGTAAAACATAAAACTATAAAACTAACAAACTAAATGTCCATCAGTGAATTAATGGATAAAGAAATATATATAATTCATATATATGTGTGTATATATATATATAACAATGGAATATTATTCAGCCATAAAAAGAAATAAAAATCTGTCATTTGCAGCAACACGGATAGAAATGGAGGTCAGTGTGCTAAGTGAAATAAACCAGGTACAAAAGACAGATAACATATGTTCTCACTCATATTTGGGAGCTAAAAAAAAAAGTGGATCTCATGGAGGTGGAAAGTATAATGGGGTTACCAGAGACTGAGAAGGCTGTAAGGGAAAGGAGGTTGAAGAGAAGCTGGTAAATAGGCACAAAAATACAGTTCAATAGAAGAAAAAAGTTATAGTGTTCAATAGTGTAGTGGAATAACTGTGGTTAACACTCATTCATTGTGTATGTATGTCAGAATAGCTGTAAGAGAATTGGAATGTTGCCAACACAAAGAACAGATAAATGTTTGGGGTGATGGATAGCCCTGTTACCTGGATTTGATCATTACACATTGTATACATGTATCAAAACAGCACATGTATCCCCAAAATATGTACAACTATTATGTATCAATTTTGAAAAAATCTAAAAAATAAAAGTTCCCTATGGGATTCAAATGAGCAGCCTAATTAGGAAAGACTGACCCAGACAATAAGTATTAGCAAAGAAAGAGATCAGAGTGTGATGTGGTTATCTATTCAACTATATCTTCTTGTATCAAAAAGATTTCTAAGACTTACTCAAGATCCAATCTTTTTGTTCTAAATTTTTTCAAATGTAATGCACAATATTTGCATTCCTTTACATAATCAATAGACACAATGTTTTATATAGTATTATATGGTTTGGATCTATGTCACCCCCACCCTCAAATCTCATGTGGAATTGTAATCCCCAGTGTTGGAGGTGGGGCCTGGTGGGAGGTGATTTGATCATGGTGGGGGCAGATTTCCCCTACTGTACTATCCTCAAGATAATGAGTTCTCATGAGATCTGGTTGTTTAAAAGTGTGTGGCACCTCCCTGATCTCTGTCTTCCTCCTGCTCTGGCTATGTGAAGTGCTGGCTCCCCCTTTGCCTTCTGCCATGATTGGAAGCTCCCTGAGGTTTTCCCAGAATCAGGTGCCAGCATCATGCTTCCTGTACAGCATGTGGAACCATGAGTCCATTAAACCTCTTTTCTTTATAAATTACTCAGTCTCAGGTATTTCTTTATAGAAATGCAAGAACAGACTAATACATAGTAGAAAGACCTAAGAATTTGAAGCCAGATAGACCTGGGTTGGAATTCTAGCTCTGCCCCTTCAAAGCATGTGACGTTGAGGAAGTCATTTATCCACTTGAAGTCTCAAACTCCTTTTTGGCAAAAAATTGAGTTATTGATATTTCTTTGATATAATGAATATGAAAGCACCAAGTATATGGTATATAAATAATAAAGGTTTGCTTTATTTTATCCCAATAAATGTGAACAGATATTTCTACACTTCAGTAAAACAAAATAAAATGGGAAATCTCCTGAATTTGTAATGAAATCGATTCTACTCTATTCCTTCTTACTGGTTAGAAAGTGCTCATCTTCTGGGCGTGGTGGTAGGCACCTGTAATCCCATCTACTTGGGAGGCTGAGGAAGGGGAATTGCTTGAACCCGGGAGGCAGAGCTTTCAGTGAGCCGAGATCACACCACTGCACTCCAGCCTGGGTGACAAGAGCAAAATTCTCTCTAAAAATGAAAAAAAGCGCATATCTTTTTTTTAAAATTTCAAGTCCAATGTCATCACACGTATTTTTTGTCATAAAAAAAAAATCTTCAAAGATTCATTTATGTAACTTCAATTTCCTCTGGGCAGTTGTTTTTCATAGCTACAGTTATCATAGTTCTAATGGTATAATTCATTATCTCATCATCAACTGGACATTTCATCAAACACATTTCACTGTTGAGACAACTTGTCAGTGATATTCAATTTGCTGTCTCATCAGCAATATAGTATATAGTAATTAAATTTTTATCATGGCATCTCATCCCTATTGCTCATCCATAATTCATATTTTTCTGTCAAACATCAACCCTACATATATTGTACTAATGAGGATGGAAAACAGAGTTTATCCTCTCAGATGTCTTCTTAGACTATGTAAACAATTGCATTCTTTTTCTAAGAGGAGGGCTAGCCAAAGGCACAATTGTGAAGCAAAAGCCCTACTCCCCCAGCCTACCTCCCAGGTATTTGCCAACCTACCCATATCATCTTCAACAAATTCTCTCTAAAGTACTAATGATTATTTAAAACAATTATAAATCCTATTTATCTTTCAAGCTCTAATGCAAAAACTACTCCTTCAATAATTTTTATTCCTCATCAGTAGCATTTGAGCTACCAACTTCCGGATTGACCTTCCCATTATTTTGTGAGTTACCACTGGGTAAGTTCAAGTCCTTTTTTAATGCAATTCTCAGTGCTTAACACAATGCTTGGCACATAGACCCATTACATGTGTCAAATTTTATTTAAATGAGTCAATTTTATATTCTGAGAGAATATTTACATTTTGAAAGAAATATGAACCGAATGAAAGCTTATATATCCACAAATTCATATTTTGGCACTTAGATGAAGGAGATATTTATAAATGGGGTGGGAATGGAACTTTCTTATCACTACTCAAATTACATCACATTTTATGCGGACTGCTTCACCCACTCATCTATCTCTCCAGCCTCCTTTTTACCCCTAGACTCTAATATAACTATTCCTTCTGGTTGATTGCCCTTTCATGCCCTCTACATCTGGTAAACTGCTTTTTATCCTTCAAAACCCATTTCAAAAGTAACCTCCTCCAAGAAGTCCTTCCAGGCATTCTCCACCTCTTCTGAGTTTCCAAAAGTGGCATACTGTGTTTATGCCTCTGGTAATAGTACATAGCTACTAGTAATGGGGTACTTACTGTGGACAGACATTATATTAGATATTTTATAGAACTTACCTAGTTTTATTCTTGTTAGAACCATATCAAATAGATGTTCATTTCATTCTTGAAAAACATATTCAAAGTAGTTAAGTAACCTACTGAAGATCACACAGGTGGTAATCAACAAAGCAGGAATGGAAGCTAGACTCTGACTCCAAAGCCCAGAGTATTTTCCATGTATCATACAGTTTTAAAATAAATGACAAAATGACTGAATGAATGATGACTGTGACAAAGGATAGCATGTCCTCATGAGCACACATATGGCTAAGATAAATTTCAAATTTCACTCTCTCTTCCACATTTTATATTTGATATATTAGAGTATACTAAGATACCTTTGTTAAGATAGCTAAGGCATGCAGAAAAAAAAAAACAATTTCAATTTCAATATAATACTCTTAGAATCATGACAAAGACCTTCTATTGTAACTAAGCATTTTAGAACGCAGTTTTACAACTCAAAACCTCAGTGTCAAGCTAGTCTTATTATGTGTTCTTTCCATTTAAGCCCATTCTGATCACATTTTCCCTTGATCAGCCCCAGTGGTCCCAACAGGGAGCTATAACATGCACAAAATGTCTGCTGAGCCAGGTTAAATGAATTTCAGTTGAGGGACTAATATTATTAACATTATATGATGATTTGCAATTATCAGTCAAATAAGATCAGTTACCAGAGAACCAGGGAGTCCTTAGTAGGAGGTGAACCACAAAATCAGCACACTCCCTCCTCAATGAGTTTATAATCTAAATGGGCAATTGCAAAAAAGGGAAGGATAGAAGGGCTCTCCGGGGAGAGGTGAGAAGGAGTCCTTCAGTTGTTCTTGTCCTCAATGAAAAAGGTTTATGTAAGAAAACAAGCTCAACTGTACTCCCCTATCTACCCTCCCACAATATGTAAGTCCTTTGCAAGTACACTGGGTTCATGCACTGATAATTGAGTGGTGGCTGTGGTTCAGGAAAAAGCACTGATCTGGACTTTAGAACTCTAGGATTCTAGTCCTAAATCTGCCACTAACTAGCTCTATGACCTGAGTCTCTAACTATTCATCTTTTACAGTCCCTGTTTATCATCAATAAAAATAAAGATCACACTAGTTCAATCTGAGAGCCTTCCAACTCTAAAATGCAATACCTTAGCACTGAATACAAATACTTAGTTAAGTTCAATTTTCCCCACTCTGTTTCCAAGCTAACATCAATGTTTATTTTTTTTAGATTTTTTAGCAACCTGCCCCAGTATAGATTCTTCTTGTACTAGGGCTGGTACAAGAAGGCATCAAAGACCAGGGAGCAGAATTGTTTACACAATTCTGATTTAATGCCTCCAGCTCTTCTCTTAACTTACCGGCACAAAGAAATCAGTCTCTTTTTTTTTTTTTTTTTTTTGAGACAGAGGCTTTCCCCCTGCCCTGTCCCCAGGCCTGCAACCTCTGCCTCCCAGGTTCAAGCAATTCTCCTGCCTTAGCCTCCTGAGTAGCTGGAATTACAGGAGTGCACTACCACGCCCAGCTAACTTTTTTTTTTTTTTGTATGTTCAGTAGAAACAGGGTTTCACCATGTTGGCTAGGCTGATCTCGAACTCCTGACCTCAAGTAATCCACCCGCCTCGGCCTCCCAAAGTTCTGGGATTATAGGCAGGAGCCACAATGCCCGGCCTAGAAAGCAGTCTCTTCACTGAAATTCATTTATATAATCCAAAAATTTCTTTATAATCTGGTCTTCCAATACTGCTCTGATTTCATCTCCTATTTCCAATCATGGACTCCTCTTCAGCTGCCTCCTTGCTGGTCCTCTGTCACACCAAGCAGACTCCTGCACTCAGAGGCTTTGTACCTTTTATTCTCCCTACCCAGAATATCTTCCTTTTTCATAACTGTCTAGTTTGAGCTCTCACTTTCTTCAGGTTTTCATTAAAAAGTCACTTTTTCAATAACACCTGCCCTCATCATCCTTTCTGCCCACTCACCATTTCATATCCTCCATCCCTACTTTATTCTGTCCTGAACATTGATCATAATCTAATTATTTATCTTGTTGATCATCTGTCTTCCCCATTAGAATGTAAACCCAGTAAAGACATATTTTTTTGGGTCAGTTTAATTCCCTTCCATATTCCAAGTACCTAGAGTAGTGCTTAGGATATAGGAGGCAGGTAATAAATGTTTGTTGAACAGATGAATAAGCCCTCATGTCTCATCACTCTCCCCCTAACTCCCTGTGCTCCAGACATACTTCTCTTCTCCTTCCCTTATCATGCACACAAAACATCCTCTCCCTCAGAGCCTTTGTATTGTACTTCCTTCTGCCTCGGATCTCCTTTCAAAGATATCCATATGGGGTTTTTTCCCATATTTTATTCAGATCTATATCCAAATGTTATCATGTCCAAGAAGCCTGCTCAGGTCAAATTATCTAAAATGGCAATCTCATTTTTCATACACTTTTCTTATACTTTTTTTTTCCTTTATAACCGTGGCAGTGGTGGAACTAAGCCACTCAGATCTCTTTCAAAAGAACTTTCTTGGGGAGCAAATTGACTGACAGTCCCAACTGTCTGTATTCACCTCTGCATTCTCTGATGCCAAGCCTTCCCCAAGATGTTCCCAGCCAGTATTTGAGCACAGCAGGAATAATACTTTAAGACTATTCCTGATGACTCCGGACTCCTTTAATAGGCAACTTGGGCTCAGGAACTACCCATTAACTTAGCTGAAACTTCTTTAAAACTGCTACAATCTGAGATTGTTCTTCCCTAAACCTTCTTCCTTCTCCCTTCCATTTCACGGGCTTCAGACATGCATAATAGCCTGAAGCCTCTCCTGTCCAGTCCTATTCCCTCCCCTTCATCTTTCCCAGGTATCTCCCCCTTTAAATCTCATTCTTATACCATCTAATTCTGTCTTGGTGTTTGCTTCTTGGAGTACCTGAATTAATACAATAAAACTTTTAGCATATTCAATATTAATTTGTTTATTTGTAGTTGCTCATCTCTACCTCATGAAGGTAGAGACTTGGTCTGTTTTATAAACTACTAGATCTCCAGCATGTAGAATGATGCTTGCAAAGACCAAATATCTTTGGTAGACAAATATTACTGCTATATATTATTTCATTTATTTGTGAAAGAAAATAATGAGTGTCTAGTATGTTTTAGGCACTATGTTAAGTACTCAGTAGATCAAGGGTCTAGTGGAAGAGATAAATATATAAATGAGTAATTATAACTCACTATGTCAAGGATTTATTAAAAGTATTCACAATGTATGGAGCACAAATAACTTCATGAACAGTTAATAATTTAAATCCTATACATGTTTAAGGTATTGTTAATATCCCATGAACTATACAAAGGGTAATTCAACCCCAACAAGTAAGTTCCCTTGTTTCAGCCAAGACCTCCTCAGAAGTAAGGTGTCCCTTGTGAAAATTTTCTTCAGGTATGTAAAGTGAAGTGAATGCTATTCCTTGTTGTATAAGAGTACCCTGCCCAATATTACACTGATTGGCTAGGTAAAAAAGGTAAATAAGTTTGTGGTTCTATGCCCTAGGAAAACAATCTGTGAACCAGATAAATTATTGGAACTTTTCTAGCTCGAGCTTCAAAAAATGGTCCTATGCAAATATTACCTATTCTATGAACACTTATGATACCCTCACTACTCGGCCAGGTCACTCCTTTTATACGTTGAAGCACTCTGTGCTTCTCCTTCCTAGCAGCTACCAAAAGTGTAATTTATTAGTCATTTGGGAGCTAACTCATTAGTAGATAATAAGCTCCATGAGAAAACTACATCTATTATATTAACTGCTATATCTCCATTGCCTGGCAAGGAAAAAGGTCTCAATATTTCTTGAATGGCTATATAAAATAATGACTGATTAATTAAATGAAAAGTTTTTGCTTATCTACCTAATTGTAAAAATTATCTCCCTCATCAAAATTCCCATCGCATTTTATCTATTTTCTTACACTCCCCCTCTATCCATCATATATCCATATATCCCACCTTATAACCATATATCCACTATATCCATTCATGATGTAGATATAAACTTTACAAATAAAGAAGAGTAGTACACCTCAACCCCTCTAGTCACAGAAAAAAATGTCAATCTTTGGATTCAGTTGCTCTTGAGATCAGTCATTCATCCTTCCCAGATGTTGACCCCCCGAATCAATATTTGAAGGTGACAAGTAACAGTCCTCTGATTTCCACTCACTCCCTCCTCCTCTCCCCTTTCTTTCTCCGTCTCTTTCTCTCTCTATCTCTCTGTCTTCCTCTCTCTTCATAAGAAGCTATGAAGGCAGAAGCATGGTAAAAAATGAATGGGTTTTGAGTTAGAAATTCTACTTGGTCTGAGTTCCATTTCTGTCTCTTCCATCACAACTGATTTGCTGATCATTGAGGACTGACTGTGCTGACTTACAGGAAAATAACCATTAATATTAGGAAAAGCCTAGAGAGAGGAGAACCAACAAATCTCTAATTGAGTAATTTAATCTAACCTGAAAATCTATAGCAATCAGGCCTACAAGAGTAACAAAAACTAATGCTCAGCATTTCTGCATCTGCTATCAAAAAATATAAAAGCACTCTCATATCTACTATCTCATTTTCCCTCACTACAATCTTTAAGTGCTAGGCAACTAAGGCATTGAGAAGTTAAATGATCTGCCCAAGGTCACACAGCTAATTGATGACTCATATCTCAATGTTCTTTCTATTAAGCAGCAGGGAGGTAAGTTGAACATCTGATCAAATAAAAGACCTTTCTCATCCTATTACCTCAACTGTCTCTCTGTCTTCAAGGCATGAAATTAAGAAGTAACCAGATAAAGTAAGGTGAAAACTGCTACTGCCTTTGCTACAAAATGTGAGTAGGTAGGCTTTGCTGTAATTATGGAGAATACATATCTGATTTAACTCCCTTATTTCTTTACTGTCTGGATATTTGGTAATATTTGATAGGACCACAAAGGCTTAAAATGAAGACAGAGGGAAAGAAAAAAAACATATAGATAAATGTAGAAACATTAGAATTTGCCATAATGATTCCAAAGGGTCTCTCAGAGTTAAGGTAGATGCTGTTGATGAAAAGAGTCAAATTCTCTAAAATATTTGAAGAGATTTATTCTGAGCCAAATATGAGTGATCAATGGCCCCTGACATAGCCCTCAGGAGATACAGAGAACATGTGCCCAAAGTGGTCAGGTTACAACTTCGTTTTATACATTTTAGGGAGACATAAGGCATCAATTAATACATGTAAGATGTACATTGGTTTAGTCAAGAAAGGCAGGAGAACTGGAAGCAGAGTAGGGGTGGGGGTGGAACACTTCCAGTTCACAGGTGGATTCAAAGATTTTCTCATTGGCACTTAGCTAAAAGAATTATTATCTAAAGACCTGGAATCAGTAGAGAGGAATGTCTGGGGTATGAGAAGCGGTTGTGAAAACCAAGGTTTTATCATCCAGATGAAGCCTCCAGGTAAGAGGCTTCAAAAAGAATAATTGTAAATGTTTCTTATCAGACTGAGAGAATCTGTTCTATCAGCCTAAGGTCTCTGTTGATGTTAATGCTGGTCAGCTGTGAGGCATGTCTGACCCATCCCCCTGCAGTTCTGAACTACCAGTTGATTTCTACCATGCTGTCTTAATTAGAACCTTTCTATGTCTCAACTTTGGAATGCCCTTGGTGGACAGGAAGGTTATGTTCAGGTGGTTGGGGGGCTTAGAATTGTATTCGTTTACAATGCACTAAGAGGACTTTAGGGTCCTGCCTTAAAAGGAACCTTAGACAGAAGGTGATAATACAATGGAAAAACAGGGAAGAAAGTGGGAACAGGTCACATTGCCACAGGCCTCAGTTCATATTTCTAACCCAAATCCCAAAGTAAAGAAGATAAGCTCTGCATCTTACCTGCTCCTTTTGGATCTCCTCCTTCTCATTATAGTAGGTTAGTTCCAGGGCTCCGCTAAACTTCAGGGTAGAACAAGAAAATTACCTCAGCCCATGCTGTTCACTCCTACCATGTCCCGTTGTGAGCCCCATAAAAGCTGAATATGGAGATTTCTCATCTTCCCAGTCTCTAGGGTCTACCCTCTCCTTTCAACTGCTACTTTTTTCTCTATAGCTCAACTCCTTTTCAGCTCTGGTCTTGATTATTAGGACAACCTTCTGGTTCTTTTTACTTCCTCCAGTCTCAGCCACACAAATCATTGCTTGACACTATTTCAAAACTCACATTCCTGAAGTAGATAGCTGATCTCTACAACACCTCGCAAAATTCTCTGAAAATTTCTCAACTAAATAAAGAATATGGTTGAAATTCCTCAACTTCATATGCAATTCTTACCCATCTCTCCCTACACGTCCCTGCCCACTACCAATATATACTCCACTGTGGCCAATTAAATTCACAAACCTGACTTGCATTTACTCATCTGACACTACTCTCACACTTTTCCCAGAGCCTAGGATATCCTCCCACAAGTATCTACTTCTCTTCTTGTGGTATATGTTTCCCCTCTCATCTGAATTTCATCTTGATTTTAAAATATCCTAAGCTGGTCTCCAAGACTACTTAGCTTCAAGTGATAAGGCTTAGCTCAACACTTTGGATATCCACATAAAACTATCTTTAAACTTTTGTTAAATTTATCTTCTTAAATTAGGAAACTTAATTTTTTTATATACATACAAGACCAACAAATACTCTGTAATAAATATTCAGTTTCTAAGAGACCTGTAACTAAGACTTTTCCATTTATTTGCCTGGGTGCTCTGAATGATAAATCTTTTATCAAAAATAGAAAAATTTGTGGGTAAGACAAATTGCTCCATAATACTTTCACAATGAAAACTTATCCAAGTCAGATCTAGCCCCAAATATCAATTCCCTGTGCATTTGTATTCTGACGAACCTATCACAGTGACCTATTTTCATACCAGTGACTAAGTTAAGAATGTGATTGCTTTTTAAAAAAACTGAAATAAAAATTCCAAGAATGGTACTAGGAGAAATGAATAAATCAAACATGATTTTCTGCAAACACAAGTTCATAATATAAGCCTGCTAAAACATTTGTGTATTTTCAGAATGGGAGGAGGTGTTTGATGTTATAAGTCCATTGTGACTGAATAAAAAATTACAGACCATTTCAGTCTTTTTAATGGCATTATGGGTGCTTACTGATTTTTTGCTACTGGTTACTGATGAAACAAAATTTAAAACATAAACGTTTGCTGAATCCTGTGAAAATCTCTTTTTCTCAAATATTTTCATTTCATTTATTTAACAATTATATATGAAGAACACATTCTGTGTGCTGAAGGAATTCAGAGTATGCCACCTCAAAATATGCCACGTTGACCTAAGGATTATTTTGAGCTGAAAGCAATTGAGAAAAAGCAGACAAAGAGCAAACTCTCTGCCCTCACCTTTTCTACAAGGAAGGGCAAGATGATTTTTAATTATAGGAGACAATTCTAGACTCTTAACCCAAAGATGTTCCAGAAGAATCTACGTAACAAAATCTTATTAAAACAACCCTTATCTTCCATTAGTTTCCTCATATATTTACAGTTTGCTACCCCTAAAAGCCTATTTTTCTTTGTCTTGTCCCTTCTCTACAAATTTACTCTTCTTTGTTAAAATGCTACATAAACCCAAGTTCCTACCACCCCTTTGAATTACACAATGCATGCATTAATAAACTTGTTTGTTTTTCTCTTGTAATATGTCTTTTGTCAATTTAATTTACAGGGAATGAACCTAAGGAAGTAGAGAGAAAAAGGTTTCTTATCCCTTATTTACAGTTTCAAGAACTTAAAATATACACAATGCTTGTCTTCAAGGATCCTAGATTCTAGTGAAGAAGGACAATTAAACAGATCATTAGGATATAAAAATAATTTGGAAGTTAAAAAAAAAAAAGGAAGCACAGACAGGCACAATGATGTGCATTTGTAGTCCCAGCTACTCCAGAGGCCAAGGAGAGAGGATCCCTGAACGCAGGAGTTCAGATTCACTCTGGGCAATACAGTGGAAACATCATCTCAAAAAATAATAGTAATCGTAAGGAAAGAAAGTTTTTTAAAAGGCAGGCAATTAAATTAGACTTAAAACGACAAGAAAGTCAGTGGGCTAACACAGGATCATACAAATAGCCAGTCTTGACCCCTACAGACTTTATGTTCCTACTTATTTATAGCAAAGGCAGAAAATAGGCCATTTTATTCATGGAAATAATGTAAATTACCTAAAAAAATTCGACAGGATTAAAATCCAATAGTAAGACTACAGAAATATTTAATGTCATTAATTTATCTTTTGTGTTTGTTGTTCATTTATTCATATCTTTGACAAAAGCTTTTGACCAGCAATTTTGCACCAGGTTTGTATGCAGTTATGGGAGATTCCTAGGAAAGTTATGCAGGTTCCATACTGCAAGTTATTTAAAGTCTTGTAGAACTTCAAGTCAGTTTTCATGACATTAGCATGTTTGAAAAATGGGAACAATTTGATTTAGGTAGGTACCTGAATATAAATGTGAATCACAGAATCTTAGGGTCGGTCACCTAGTTGAGAAGCACGCTTATGGTTAAAATACCTTTTTTTTTTTGTTTTTGGAGACAGAGTCTCACTCTGTCGCCCAGGCTGGAGTGCAGTGGCTCAATCTCGGCTCACTGCAACCTCCACCCCCCGGGTTCAAGCAATTCTCTGCCTCAACCTCCCGAATAGCTGGGATTACAGGTGCCTGCCACCACGCCCAGCTAATTTTTGTATTTTTATTAGAGACGAGGTTTCACTATCTTGGCCAGGCTGGTCTTGAACTCCTGACCTCATGATCTACCCACCTAGGCCTCCCAAAGTGCCGGGATTACAGGTGTGAGCTGCCGCGCCCAGCCTACAATATCTCTTATAATAATTCACATTTGTATAGTACTTCATAAGAGTTAAAAACTCATAAGACTTTTAAATATTTTATTTCATTTTATCCCCAAAACAATATTGTGATATTGGTAAAGCAAATATTAACTCACAAAGAGGGAGAGTAAGACTCCAAAAGATAAAATTACAATTTTTTTAAAAAAAGGAACAAAACTATGATATGAACTCAAACCCAAGATTTTAAACCAATATGTGTTCTATTACCACTCAATCCTTTAAAGGTCACACCTTTAAAATGGATATATTGCAGATCCCACCATCACCTAGATTCTCTCTCTCTCTCTCACACACACACACAGTTTCAATAATGCACACAGAATCAATTATACACAATTGCTAAAACATGAAATTCTGAATTGCAAGTCTTTGCAATGACTCCCACCTTAAAATATAATACATCATTTTATAAGGAAGCCTCCCTCCTTTTCTATCCTTGTCCAAAACCAATCAATTAAACACCAGAGTCAAGATAACTTTGGAAATTCCAGGCAATTCTGAACTACCAGTTGATTTCTAGGAGATTCTACTATGCTGTCTTAGTTAGAGCCTTTCTATGTCTCATCCGAATTATCCCAGCTTATTCCTATGCAACATACTCCGGTTGAAACCGCTCAATCACAAGTACAGCTGAACTCAATTCAAGCATTTTCTAAATTACACCACAGTCTCTCCTGATTCTGTCCCTTTGCACATGCTTTCCTCTGCCTGCAAATGCTATTCCCTTCCCTATGTATCTGGTTTATTTAAAAGTTACCTCTTCGGTTGCTTTTGGGGACTTTGTCAAAAATTTTTACCAAGGCCAATGTCAGGAAGAGTATTTCCTAGATTGTCTTCTAGGATTTTTAAAGTCTTACATTTTTTTTGAAGGCTTACATTTGAATCTTTTATTCCCTTTGGATTAATGTCTGTACATTGTGAAAGGTGGGGGTCAAGCTTCAGTCTTCAGCATATGGCTAGCCAGTTATCCCAGCACCATTTATTGAATAGGGATTCCCTTCTCCGTTGCTTGTTTTTGTCCACCTTGTCAAAGATCATACAATTGTAGGCACATGGCTTTATTTCTGAGTTTTCTATCCTGTTCCATTGCTCTATGTGTCTGTTTTTGTACCAGTACCAAGGAATTGCAACAAAAACAAAAATAGTTAAGTGGGACCTTATTAAACTAAAAAGCTTCTTCACAGCAAAATAAACTGTCAACAGAGTAAACAGCCTATGGAATGGAAGAAAATATTCACTAACTATGCATTGAACAAATCCAGAATTTGTCCTATGCAAGAACAAATATCCAGAATCGGCAGGGAACTTAAATAAATCAACAAACAGAAAGCAAATAACTCCATTAAACAATGAGCAAAGGATATCAACAGACACTTCTGAAAAGAAGACATACAAGAAGCCAAAAAACATCTGAAAAAATGCTCATTATCACCAATCATCAGAGAGATACAAATCAAAACCACAATGAGATATGATCTCACACCAGTCAGAATGGCTATTATTAAAAAGTCAAAAAACAACAGATGATGATGAGGCTGTGGAGAAAAGGGAACACTTATATACTATTGTTGAGAATGTAAATTAGTCCAACCATTGTGGAAAATCGTCTGAAGATTTCTCAAATAACTTAAAACAGAGCTACCTAGTAATCCCATTACTAGGTATATACCTAAAAGAAAATAAGTCACTCTACCAAAAAGACACATGAACTCATATGTTCCTGGATGCACTATTTATAATAGCAAAAATACGAAATCAACCCAGGTGCCCATCCATGGTAGATTAGATAAAGAAAATGTAGTATATATATACCATGGAATACTATGCAGCCATAAAAAGAATGAAATCATGTCCTTTGCAGCAACATGGATGCATTTGGAGGCCATAGCCCTAAGCAAATTGACACAACAAAACCAAATAGCAGAAAACCAAATACCACATGTTCTTACTTATAGGTAGAAGCTAAACACTGAGCACACATTAACATAAATATGAGAACAATAGATGCTTAAGACTACTAGAGAGGGAGGCAAGGAGCAGGCATGGGTTGAAAAACTACCTATCAGGTACCATGCTCATTACCTGGGTGATGGAATCTGCACCCCAAACCTCAGCGTCACACAATATCCACATGTAACAAACCTGCACATGTACCCCCTTTATCTAAAATAAAAGTTGAAATTCTAAGAAATAAAAGTTACCTCTTCATAAAAGGTTTTTCTGACACCTCTGGTCTGTAGGCTAGATTATATACTCCACTTCTGTGCTCTCTGAGTTTAATTCTCTTATAACACTTTCATTACAATATTTTTCCATATATTAGTACTTCTTTAGTCTCTGTCACTAGGGTATAAACTCCTTGAAGACACAGAGAACTAGGTCATTTATCACAACTCCAGTGCCTAACATACTGTATGATGGTCAAAATAGAATCCCAAAATCAGGACATCAGCATGGCCGTGTTCTCCCTGAGGGTTCTAGAGGAGGATATTTTCTTGCATTGCCAAGCTTCTGGTGGTTGCCAACAATCCTGATGTTCCTTTCCTTGGAGATGCATCACTCTAATCTCTGACACTGTTATCAGGTGGCATTCTCCCCATGTGTCTATATCTAAATTCCCATCTCCTTATAAACAGTAGCCATTAAGTTAGGGCCCGCTCTAATCTAGTATGACCTCACTTAACTAGATTACATCTGCAAAGAACTTACTTCCAAATAAGGTTACATTCACAGATTTTTGGGTGGACATGCATTTCAGGGAAATGCTATTTCACCTAGTACACTACGTTTCAACTGGAGAGAGGAGAATCTGAAATTCTGCATTTGGGGAACAGTACCCAAGAAACCAACCCAGCTATATTTGATTTGACATCCCAGGTCACTGCCTTATTTATGAAACAGGAACTTCCCACGGGAAATTACAACTGCTTTTTGTCTTAATTTGGAGAGTTTATTCATTCATTCATTCATCCACTCATCCATCACATATTTATGAAGTACCTTTAACATACTAATGGTATGGATATAACAATAAACAAAGCATACAAAAATCTCTGCCCTTGTGAAGCTTACCTGTGAGCAGCGGGGGGAGACAGATAAAGAAATATGTAAAACTCTGCACATGATATCAAATTTTGGTATGTTCAGTGGAAACATATTAAGCAGGAAATGGAGATAGGAAAGTTGAATGGGGTTGGAAATGTTGCACTGTTTAACGTGGTGACTAAAGAAGGCTCCACCAAGAAGGTGATATTTAAGCATCTAAAGAGGTAAAGGAGTTAGCCTTGTGGATATTTGGGAGAATATAGTTCTAGGTAGTAGAAACAAATGCAAAGGCCCTAGAGTAGGAGTGTGCCTGGGGAGTTAGAGACAAGCAAGGAGGCCAGGGTGATGACTACAAAGATAAGAGGAGAGCAGTAGGAAATAGGGCCTGCGGGGTAATGGAGGATACTACAGAGATCAGGATGTTCTTCCTCTCTCCACTACCGACTAAATGGTCATTGCAAGATGCCATGTTCCTAGTTTCTACATAGGGTACATTTTGAACTCCTAAGACACAAGTTTATTATATCAAATAGAAAATATATATATATAACTTTATTTCACAAAAATGAAATGCTATGCTCATTAAACATTAAAATTCAAGTAATTTTAGTGTCCTTCATCTGTCTGCCTTATAATCAGGAAACTAGAAACAATGTAGGTATCTAGATTATAATAAATAAATATTTATTTTTAGATAAGTTATACTTCTCATGTTAAAAAATACTTTCTATGTTACCATATCACTCTATATATGACACTTGATTTATCACAATTCGTCTTGGCAAAATAACTATCAAACTATTTTATTTAAACAAAAAGTTGATTCCCTAGTTCCCTTCAGTCTTGTCTAGATTTTCAGGATACAGTTAGATTCTCATTTGGTGCTACCTTATGAGAGAATTTGATAGAAAATGGCCTACTCAATAAAAAGTCAAACTTTCTTTTTTTTTTTTTTGAGACGGAGTCTCACTCTGTCGCCCAGACCGGAGTGCAGTGGCGCGATCCCGGCTCACTGCAAGCTCCGCCCCCCGGGTTCACGCCATTCTCCTGCCTCAGCCTCCCGAGTAGCTGGGACTGCAGGTGCCCGCCACCATGCCCGGCTAATTTTTTGTATTTTTAGTAGAGACGGGGTTTCACCGTGTTAGCCAGGATGGTCTCGATTTCCTGACCTCGTGATCCGTCCGCCTCGGCCTCCCAAAGTGCTGGGATTACAGACGTGAGCCACTGCTCCCAGCCTCAAACTTTCTTTTCTAAAAACTCATTCAATCAGAGAATATTAGACAGATAGAATATTAGACACGGCTTCCTCATAGGAAGACACTCTCTGTTGAACATTGTGACCTCTACATGTCTGCACTATAACTCAGCATCTTGTGCAAATTATCACATCTTTTCAATTAATGTTTTGTTTAAATCCAAAAATTTACATTTTTATGGTGATCTCAAGCTTACAAAGTTCTGTGACAAGGTAACAAACTATTTTTAAGAGAACAGTGTTCAAAGTCAAAGTACATGCATGTCTTATTTAATATTCACATCAACCTTATGAGATAAGAATTATGATCTTTATTTTGCAGTTGAGGAAACTGAAGCTCAAAGAGGAGTAGTGGTTTATCCAAGGTCATATCTGGTGGCAAAATAAGATTCAAGACCATTTGTGCCTGATTTGAAAGGCTTTGCTCTGAAACTCTGGACTCTAGCACCTATTTCACATTTTTATTTTGTGTAACTTTCCCAAAAACCCTATGAAGTACATATTATATCCAAAATACCCAGAATACATTTTCTTTCTTTTTTTTTTTTTTTTCTTGAGACAGGGTCTCACTCTGTCAGCCAGGCTGGAATGCAGTGGCACAATCTCAGGTCACCACAATCTCCACCTCCCAGGTTCAAGCTATTCTCCCACCTCAGCCTACCCAAGTAGATGGGACTACAGGTGTGCTCCACCACACCAAGCTAACAATTCAGTTTTTTGTTTGTTTGTTTGTTTGTTTGTTTTTAGTAGAGATGAGATTTTACCACGTTGGCCAGGCTGGTCTCTAACTCCTGACCTCAAGTCATCCGCCTGCCTTGGCCTACCAAAGTTCTGGTATTACAGGCATGAGCCACTGTGCCTGGCCCCAGAATACATTTTCAAAGAGGTTAAACAATATATCCTAAGTCATAGACCCATTTAGTGGTAGATCCACTCATTTATTCATTCATTCATTCAACAAACATTTAGGAAGTACCTACTCCACTAAGCAATGAGCATTAATGGTGAAAAAACACCCACTCTTCTGGAACTTACAGTCTAAAGAGAGGGAATTTTAAAATAACTAACAATTATTAAGTGCTTATTATGAACCAATTACTATTCTAAGCATTTCACTGGTACTGCCTCATTGGAAATTCAGAACAGCCTCATATGATAGTATTTTAGATAAGGAAAGTGAGTCCCCAAAGACATTAATTGGACCAAGGTCCACAGATTGTAAATACTGATTCAGGCTTTGAATCCAGGCAATCTAGACCCAGAGACTGTGCTTTTAATTACTCTGCTATGTTTGTTCTTGAGATAGAAAATAAATAAATATATTAAATAATTAAAGTTGTAATATGGATTCCTTGCTGAATTATAGCTTTCATTGTACCACATTGCCTTCTGAGATATTTTCTTCCCCGCTAGTCCTACGGCAGCTTCCCTGGAGTCCCAGTTGTCAACTAATAAATGGGTCAAGTTAGCTTGGCAGTGACATAAGCAGACACTACATTTATCACTTCCCTTCTTCCACTCAACAGTTTGTAAGAACCCAGAATGCCTGGCATTAGTGGGCATTTCAGATTTCTCAGTGCTGGCACAGACAAGCAACCATTCCAAACCTGGAACCTAAAGCAGCAGTCAAGGAAGACAAGAGGACAACGAAGGCAGCATTGAGTGTGCCAAGCAAATCGAATGCCAAGAAAGAAATTTTGTTTGTTACTAATTTTAATAACAAATCAGAATTTATTACCTATAAGGTATAATCTATTAAAAGTAGCTCAAGAACTATTTAGGGTTTCTGTTTTTTTTTTAAATTTTATTATTATTATACTTTCAGTTTTAGAGTACATGTGCACAATGTGCAGGTTAGTTACATAGGTATACATGTGCCATGCTGGTGTGCTGCACCCATTAACTCATCATTTAGCATTAGGTATATCTCCTAATGCTATCTCTCCCCCCTCCCCTCACCCCACAACAGTCCCCAGAGTGTGATGTTCCCCTTCCTGTGTCCATGTGTTCTCATTGTTCAATTCCCACCTATGAGTGAGAACACGCGGTGTTTGGTTTTTTCGTCCTTGCGATAGTTTACTGAGAATGATGATTTCCAATTTCATCCATGTCCCTACAAAGGACATGAACTCATCATTTTTTATGGCTACATAGTATTCCATGGCGTATATGTGCCACATTTTCTTAATCCAGTCTATCATTGATGGACGTTTGGGTTGGTTCCAAGTCTTTGCTATTGTGAATACTGCCGCAATAAACTTACGTGTGCATGTGTCTTTATAGCAGCATGATTTATAATCCTTTGGGTATATACCCAGTAATGGGATGGCTGGGCCAAATGGTATTTCTAGTTCTAGATCCCTGAGGAATCGCCACACTGACTTCCACAATGGTTGAACTAGTTTACAGTCCCACCAACAGTGTAAAAGTGTTCCTATTTCTCCACATCCTCTCCAGCACCTGTTGTTCCTGACTTTTTAATGATTGACATTCTAACTGGTGTGAGATGGTATCTCATTGTGGTTTTGATTTGCATTTCTCTGACACCCAGTGATGATGGGCATTTTTTCATGTGTCTTTTGGCTGCATAAATGTCTTCTTTTGAGAAGTGTCTGTTCATATCCTTTGCCCACTTTTTGATGGGGTTGTTTGTTTTTTTCTTGTAAATTTGTTTGAGTTCATTGTAGATTCTGGATATTAGCCCTTTGTCAGATGATTAGATTGCAAAAATTTTCTCCCATTTTGTAGGTTGCCTGTTCACTCTGATGGTAGTTTCTTTTGCTGTGCAGAAGCTCTTTAGTTTAATAAGATCCCATTTGTCAATTTTGGCTTTTGTTGCCATTGCTTTTGGTGTTTTAGACATGAAGTCCTTGCCCATGCCTATGTCCTGAATGGTAATGCCTAGGTATTCTTCTAGGGTTTTTATGGTTTTAGGTCTAATATGTAAGTCTTTAATCCATCTTGAATTAATTTTTGTATAAGGTGTAAGGAAGGGATCCAGTTTCAGCTTTCTACATATGGCTAGCCAGTTTTCCCAGCACCATTTATTAAATAGGGAATCCTTTCCCCATTGCTTGTTTTTGTCAGGTTTGTCAAAGATCAGATAGTTGTAGATATGCGGCGTTATTTCTGAGGGCTCTGTTCTGTTCCATTGATCTATATCTCTGTTTTGGTACCAGTACCATCCTGTTTTGGTTACTGTAGCCTTGTATTATAGTTTGAAGTCAGGTAGCGTGATGCCTCCAGGTTTGTTCTTTTGGCTTAGGATTGACTTGGTGATGCAGGCTCTTTTTTGGTTCCATATGAACTTTAGTTTTTTCCAATTCTGTGAAGAAAGTCATTGGTAGCTTGATGGGGATGGCATTGAATCTATAAATTACCTTGGGCAGTATGGCCATTTTCACGATATTGATTCTTCCTACCCATGAGCATGGAATGTTCTTCCATTTGTTTGCATCCTCTTTTATTTCATTGAGCAGTGGTTTGTAGTTCTCCTTGAAGAGGTCCTTCACGTCCCTTGTAAGTTGGATTCCTAGGTATTTTATTCTCTTTGAAGCAATTGTGAATGGGAGTTCACTCATGATTTGGCTCTCTGTCTGTTATTTGTGTATAAGAATGCTTGTGATTTTTGCACATTGATTTTGTATCCTGAGACTTTGCTGAAGTTGCTTATCAGCTTAAGGAGATTTTGGGATGAGACGATGGGGTTTTCTAGATATACAATCATGTCATCTGCAAACAGGGACAATTTGACTTCCTCTTTTCCTAATTGAATACCCTTTATTTCCTTCTCCTGCCTAATTGCCCTGGCCAGAACTTCCAAAACTATGTTGAATAGGAGTGGTGAGAGAGGGCATCCCTGTCTTGTGCCAGTTTTCAAAGGGAATGCTTCCAGTTTTTTTAACACCCCACTGTCAACATTAGACAGATCAACGAGACAGAAAGTTAACAAGGATACCCAGGAATTGAACTCAGCTCTGCACTAAGCAGACCTAATAGACATCTACAGAACTCTCCACCCCACATCAACAGAATATACATTTTTCGCAGCACCACACCGCACTTATTCCAAAATTCACCACATAGTTGGAAGTAAAGCTCTCCTCAGCAAATGTAGAAGAACAGAAATTATAACAAACTATCTCTCAGACCACAGTGCAATCAAACTAGAACTGAGGATTAAGAAACTCACTCAAAACCGCTCAACCACATGGAAACTGAACAACCTGCTCCTGAATGACTACTGGGTACATAACGAAATGAAGGCAGAAATAAAGATGTTCTTTGAAACCAACGAGAACCAAGACAACATACCAGAATCTCTGGGACAAATTCAAAGCAGTGTGTAGAGGGAAATTTATAGCACTAAATGCCCACAAGACAAAGCAGGAAAGATCCAAAATTGACACCCTAACATCACAATTAAAAGAACTGGAAAAGCAAGAGTAAACACATTCAAAAGCTAGCAGAAGGCAAGAAATAACTAAAATCAGAGCAGAACTGAAAGAAATAGAGACACAAAAAACCCTTCAAAAAATTAATGAATCCAGGAGCTGGTTTTTTGAAAGGATCAACAAAATTGATAGACCGCTAGCAAGACTAATAAAGAAGAAAAGAGAGAAGAATCAAATAGATGCAATAAAAAATGATAAAGGGGATATCACCACTGATCCCACAGAAATACAAACTACCATCAGAGAATACTACAAACACCTCTACGCAAATAAACTAGAAAATCTAGAAGAAATGGATAAATTCCTCAACACATACACCCTCCCAAGACTAAACCAGGAAGAAGTTGAATCTCTGAATAGACCAATAACAGGCTCTGAAATTGTGGCAATAATCAATAGCTTACCAACCAAAAAGAGTCCAGGACCAGATGGATTCACAGCCAAATTCTACCAGAGGTACAAGGAGGAACTGGTACCATTCCTTCTGAAAGTATTCCAATCAATAAAAAAAGAGGGAATCCTCCCTAACTCATTTTATGAGGCCAGCATCATCCAATCAATAAAAAAAGAGGGAATCCTCCCTAACTCATTTTATGAGGCCAGCATCATCCTGATACCAAAGCCTGGCAGACAGACAACCAAAAAAAGAGAATTTTAGACCAATATCCTTGATAAACATTGATGCAAAAATCCTCGATAAAATACTGGCAAACCGAATCCAGCAGCACATCAAAAAGCTTATCCACCATAATCAAGTGGGCTTCATCCCTGGGATGCAAGGCTGGTTCAATATACACAAATCAATCAATGTAATCCAGCATATAAACAGAACCAAAGAAAAAAACCACATGATTATCTCAATAGATGCAGAAAAGGCCTTTGACAAAATTCAACAACCCTTCATGCTAAAAACTCTCAATAAATTAGGTATTGATGGGGTGTATCTCAAAATAATAAGAGCTATCTATGACAAACCCACAGCCAATATCGTACTGAATGGGCCATTTAGGGTTTTTAAGGACATAGGAGTAAACAGCAATGCCATAAGAATTTCCAAACTTGGAAATGCAAGAAGCACCTGCAATAGATTGGTCCTTTCCTAGAAGATTGCAGTGATATCCAAAACAAAAACAACAAACAAAAACCATAATAGAAGTCTAGAAGGATGAGCATGGTGGCTTACATCTGAGCTGTGCAGATGGCTTGAGTCCAGGAGTTCCAGACCAGCCTGGGAAACATGGTGAAACCCATCTCTATTAAAAAAAATTTATATATATATAGCGAGGCATGCTGGTGCATGCCTGTGTTCCTGGCTACTCAGAAGTCTACCTGGGAGGATCACTTAAGCCTGGGAGAAAGAGGTTGCAGTGAACTGCAATAGTGCCACTGCACTCCAGTTTGGGCAATAGGAGACCTGCTGTTTTTTTGTTGTTGTTTTTGTTATTGTTTTTTTAAAAGAAAATCTAGAATACAGGAGAAAATGCACTACAAGCCTTACTAAAACATCTGGACCACCTCACTTTGGCCATCAAGAAAATTTAGAAAGCAGTTGTAATACCAAGTTTGGATGTTTGGATTAGGGTAAGGGTGAGAATTAAGAGGACTTAACCAACCCTCAAGTCACACCAGATAAACATTCTAAGGAAAATGTGTGCTTAGAATACCAACTCAAGATAAATCTCTCTGCTACCCTTACAACTGGATATTGTGCAGGGGTTATAAAGAGGATTCTGGGACAGACTGCTTACGTTTAAAACACATTTCTACTTTTAAAAAAAGTGACCTTAGTAAATTATAGAATCTCTTTTTACCTTAGTTTTTACATCTTCAAATAAAACTAAAAATAATAAATTAGTTTTATTCTGATTATTAAATAAAATTAATCTATATAAAACATTTAGAATAATGTCTGACACATGCACAGTGCTACGTCAGTGTCTGAGATTATTACGCTGCTAAAAGCCTCTCCCATATGAATTTCTAGAGCTACAACTGCTTGAAGGACATAATAATTGACAGAAATCAGGTGTAGGGTAAGAAGCAACAGGGGAGGGGAAAGAATAATTTTTGAGTTCATGATAAGAGTAGGTCTCATGTTGCTTATAAGTGCGCTTTAGATTTTTTCAGAGACATCTAAACAAACATATTTTGTTTAATACAAGTTGACAATACTTTCTCCTTCTCTCCTCATTCTGTTCTTAAGTCCTTATCTCTGCCATTGAGGTGTAGGGGACTGAGTTGTTTCTCCTGGCTGTACTGATTAGTGGTTCTCCAGATAAAACACTGTTACTGTCCAGGCTGTTTAAACTTAGTGAAGAAGAATTAAAATCAAATATTAGCAGAAATATTGCTGGAAAATATTTTCTGAAGTGTGACATGAAAGCTTTCATCAAAACTCTTAGTAATAATTCATTATCTATGGTTGATAGGGTTATGAATGATTTATATTTTCATCTTTTTTTTGTATTTCCAAAAATGTATAATAAATCAAAATTTCTTTTATGATTAGGAAAATAAACAATTACAAATCTTAAAGAGTTTAAAAGAGCAAGACACGAAGTCAAATCTTAAAGAGTTTAAAAGAGCAGTTTATATGTGATTAACATAATCATGTAAAATAAGCAAGCAGACAAAACTGTGTTTAGAGAAGGTACTGAAAGGAAAATAGTATAAACAACAATTTCTCATTGCGTAATGTTACCCTACCTTTTATTTTTCTTTATTTTATAAGTTTTCAATAAATAACGTGGTACTTTCATTAGAGAAGAGTGCCAACTAATTTCAATTAAAACATAAAACCTCAAGCAGGTTTATCTTAGGTGTTTGAAATATAAGTCTTTGTTTTTCTTCTTGCCTAAATTAGGCTTTAAATTTAGTGGAAAATTATTTCCTGATCAGACTATAAATGAAAATAAATCGAGCGGGAGAGGAAACAGGGGCTGTCATGGAATGATGGAGTAAGAAAGAAAAAGCACAAGTTATTTACGGTTTCCAACCTCTTCTAGGCTTTCAGCACTGCCCAGCAATCCTTTCAGTTGTCTCTCCTCAGCTCTTTCTCCTAGACCGTAAAGTAGCTATTATAAACCTCCATCACGCTCATCAAGATCCTGTCCCAGCCCACTCACCTCTCCGCAGATGACCTTGCTACCTACTTCATCAAGAAGATAGAAGTCATAAAGCACAAACTTCCCGATCTTTCCTTCTCCAGCTTCTATCTTCAAGGTCACACATACATTAAAATCTTAACCTAAGTTTATCTCCTTTCCTCCAGGGAAGGAGAGATAGCTATCCCTCTTTCTTTCCAAAGTTAATTTTCTTCTCTTATGCTTCTGATCCCAGTTTCTTTTGTACTTTCCCTTTGTTGTTACTGTCTTTCTCTCCTCCTTCTGCCCTCCATACTATCTCTGTCTCCTCCTTATGGCACTGCCTCCTCTTTCCTTTTCTCTTCTCTCTGTTTATTTTTCAACCCAAAGCATTCCAATGTTGACTTGGGGCAGATATTCTGCTACCACTCCAGAGGTAGTCTCAAACATCCCTATAGCTTCTTCAGCATCACCTCTAAATTTCTGACTACCATTTCTCCATCTCAAATCACAACCACACTTCTTAGCTCCCAAACCATACTCCTAAACATTTACATCTGAATGTCATACTGATACTTGTTAATATGTCCAATATTGAGCTCATCCCTACCATGGAACTTGTTCCTTCTCTGTATTACCTAGCTCCCCAATGCCATCACCAACCAGACACTTATTGTAGAAACCTCTGAATTATCTCTGATTCCCTCCTTATCTCCTTCCTTTAATCAAAATTGAATTTCCAAATTTCGATCTCCAAAAATTTCTTGAGTTCAATCATTGCTCTGCATATCCATAGTGACATAATTGTTATATTTAACAATATATGCGTTATAATTGTTATAATAAAAATAATAATATAATTGTATATTATAATAATATAATTGTTATATTTAACAATATATGTAGAGCACATTTATTAGACATGTGGGTGGATGGATGGATGGATGCATAGATGGATGCATGGATGGATAGATAAATGTAAAAAATAGGGAGAAGGCTATAAGACAAACCAGGATGTTGTGTGTAATCTTTCACAACAAATCTACTTATGAAAAATGTCATTATTCACCTAAGTTTCACATTTGAATATGTTAGGACAAAACACCAGCTACTCAGGAAGCTGAGGCAGGAAGATCACTTGAGCCCAGGAGTTCAAGGCTACAGTAAGCTATGATCGTGCCACTATGCTCTAGCCTGGGCAACAGAGCAAGACCCTGTCTTTAAAAAAGAAAAGAAAAAACATGCAGACACGATAACAGAAAGTGAATAAATATGGAATGAATTCAAAATGTGGAAAATGGGGTAGACACATTGGAGAGGTTGTTAAAATAATCAACTAGAAGACATGATGTGTTGGAGAGAAGCGTGATTCCTCTAAAATAAATTCAAATTTCACACAACAGAAAAAGAGAATGATGTTATTCACCAGTCCTGAAAATCCCTATCTCATCACCTGAAATTCTGAAAACTTCCTTGCTTGTACCCTATCCCTGCTCTTTTAGTGAAGAAGCTTACCCCATAGATTGTTCAGAGCTAGAGCTGAGTTATTAACCAAAGATATTGTCTGTGGTAGTTTAAAATAGGGACCTTTTATATCAGAGTTAAAGTCTTTGGTGAAGCTTAAACATTCTTAGTTAATGTTACAATTACACATCTGGGCTTTTTTCTCAAGCTACTGCAAAAGACAGAATGGTATCAAGGAGGAGAGTCAGAGCACGAATGACTGCAAGTGAAAACCATTCCCAAGGCCTGCCTTATCACAGAAAGAAAGGTAAAACTGGAAACTGAAATAAAACAAAAATAGCATCTATGAAAGGAAGATTGCTGGGTCATCTTGGTGATAATCAATCAGTTGAGGCTATTACCAGAACTCCTGAAGGTAGAAAAAATAAGCTAAGCTATAAATAAATGCTTTAAATAAACAAAATTATTTAAGTTATAAATAATGATTACCAGTTTGTAATCTAAATCAAGAAAAAATTTTTAATAAAGAAAAAGAAAAAGTCTTGTAAGTATTCCTGTCATAGGCTTAATGGATAATAGTTTTTGGTTTGTTGTTCCCTTAGCAATACACAATGGTTATTTCTATAGTCACTCGTCAGATATACAACTATTTAAAAATAAACAGGAAAAGATCTGGATGGTGAAGATCTTTCTGAATACCTCAAGGGAACACTAACATGGCAAATAAAACTCACTGATATAAATCTAGTATCAAAAATGAGCAAATAAATCTGTAAGTATTTTCTATCTGCCTTGCATAATTCTTTGTTACCCATCTTAAGGAATAAGGAGTTTAATCTTCACACTGCAGCCAAAGTGGATACCACAGAATATATCAAACAATGTTTCTCCTCTGTTCAAAACCCCCTCCAATGGCTTCCCATCTCGTTCAGAGAAAAATGCAAGTCCATGTGGAAGCATCCATGGTCTTATATGATGTAGCTTCCTACCACCTACCTGGCCTCATCTGCTACTACTCTGTCCGTCTCTTATTCATCCTCTAGCCACACTCTTCTCCTATTTATTTCTAGCCACATTATTAACCCATCTACCTGTATTCAGCAGGTACACTCCTGATTCAGCAACATCACACATGTTGTCTCTACCCAGGACAATCTTCCCTCAGGCATCAGAAAGTGGTACCATACTTTCTCCAGCCAGTGTAAATTACATCTTGGATATGCTTTCCTTTACTACTCCTCAATGAGATTTCCTAAATGTCTTTATTTTTTTCTCTTACATGTATCACTACCTGGCACACTCCCATAATTATTTGTTTATTTATTTTCTGTTCCTCATACCCTATCTCCTAGGAGTTCAATTCATAGTTGTATCTTCAGGGCCTAGAATAGTAGCTAGTACATAGTAGAAGCTCAATGAAAATTTATGGAATAACTAACTAGTAAAGGCTAAAGTATGATGAGGCCCCCAGGAAGAGCTAGCAAGTTCTGCTTTATGCCTGAGTTGTTGCCTACAAGAGAAATAGGAAGGATGCCAGATAGCAAAGGGGATTCAAAACGGAGGAACAGTATTTCACATGATAGAAATGTTTGAGAAGAATCATGGAAGCAAGCATAAGAGAGAACACTTCAGAACTAGTTAAAGCCAATGAAGCAGGGAAATACATATTTTAGAATGCTTCCCATTTAAGCTCAGGTTTAATCTTTTTAACCTTTGTTGGTAATTCCTTCACCAAGAGTTCAAGATATCTGAAGTAGTTTAGTTTCCCTTTATCATTATGAAAGTTACCTCACTACCTCTGATTATACTTTTGCATTTAAGCCTACCGTGTTTGATATTAATATAGCTACTCAGCTTTTCTCTTCTTTTTTTGATGGCTGTTACATAGCTTATCCTTTTTTATATTTTTATGGCTACCCTATTGGCTTATTTATCTTTAACTTTTTTCTTATAAATGGCATATATATGGGTTTTGATATTTTAGCCAATCTGACAATCTCTGACTTTTCATTGTCATTTCTTATCCTATTTATATTAATGTAATTATTATTATAGTTGTATTTAAGAATACCATTTTGCCATTTGTTTTCTTTTTGTTTCATCTATGTATCTTTTTTTAACTTCTTGTGTTATTTTGGCTTTAAATAATATATATAGTATTTTATTTTATCTCTTTTATTGGCTATTTTCCTATACCTTTTTTTTTGTATTTTTAGTGTTTATTTTAGGAATTATGATATGCATCCTTAAATTATCACTGTCCACACTGAATTGTTATACCACTTCACATACATCACATATAAGAACCTTATAACTGTACACTTCCATTTACCCTCTTTCTATCTTTTCTGCTTTTGTTTTCATATGTTGTATACATATCTTATAGATCAACAACACTGTATTATTTTTTTTTACTTTAAAGAGTCAGTTGTCGAAAAAATTTTTGCAATCTATCCATTTGACAAAGGGCTGATAACCAGAATCTACACAGAACTTAAACAAATTTACAAGAAAAAAAAAAAACCCATCAAAAAGCGGGCAAAGGATATGAACAGACACTTCTCAAAAGAAGACATTTATGTGGCCAACAAACATATGAAAAAAAGCTTATCATCACTGGTCATTAGAGAAATGCAAATCAAAACCACAATGAGATACCATCTCACGCCAGTTAGAATGATGATCATTAAAAAGTCAGGAAACAACAGACTCTGGAGAGGATGTGGAGAAACAGCAATGCTTTTACACTGTTGGTGGAAGTGTAAATTAGTTCAACCACTGTGGAAAATAGTGTGGTTATTCCTCAAGGATCTAGAACCAGAAATACCATTTGACTCAACAATCCCATTAGGGGGTATACACCCAAAGGTTTATAAATCATTCTATTATAAAGACACATGCACACATATGTTTACTGCAGCACTGTTCACAATAGCAAAGACTTGGAACCAACCCAAATGCCCATCAATGATAGACTGGATAAAGAATATGTGGCACATATACACCATGGAATACTATGCAGCCATAAAAAGGATGAGTTCATATATTTTGCAGGGACATGGATGAAGATGGAAACCAGCATTCTCAGCAAACTAACACAGGAACAGAAAACGAAACACCACTTGTTTGGTGGGAGTTGAACAATGAGAACACATGGACACAAAGAGGGCAGCATCACATATTGGGGCCTGTCAAGGGGTGGGGAGCAAGAGGAGGGATAGCATTAGGAGAAATACCTAATGTAGATGATGGGTTGATGCTTGCAGCAAACCACCATGGCAAGTATACACCTATGTAACAAAATTGCACATTCTGCACATGTATCCCAGAATTTAAAGTATTTTTTTAAAAAATGCATTGACAAAGACTGTTAACTAAATGTTAACAATGGCTATCTCTCGGGGGTAGGATTACAAGTGATTTCTTTTCTTCTTGCTAATCTGAATTTTCTAAATTTTATACATTAAATTTTTACAATAAATAAAGCATTTTCACATACCCACATGCTCACAATTTTTGGTGATTTTTATTTTTTGTGTAGATCTAAGTTTATATCTTGTATCATTTCCTTTTATTCTGAAAAACTTCCTTCAACGTGTCTTAGTACAAGTATGCTGATGTTGAATTATCTCATATTTATTTATTTAAATAAACATATTTATATAGTATATAAATATATATTTATATTCATTTTTGAAAGACATGTTTATGGATATAAAATTCTAGGATGACCTTTTTCTTTCATCATTTTAAAGATGTAGTTTTTTTCATACTTGCATTGTTTTACATAAGTCAGCAGCATTCTTCATAATTCCCAGTTTATAATAAGACAATCTCACTATTCCTAAGATTTCTCTTTATCTTTGGTTTTTCAGCAATTCAAGCATGGTTATGATTGATGTTCATTAAGCTTCTTGGATATGTGGTGCTATGGTTTGGATGTTTATTCCTCCCAAAATTCATACTAAAACTTAATCCCCAATGCAATAGTATTAAGAGGTGAGGTCTTTAGGTCATGAAGGTCATTCCTTATGAATGCAATTAGCACCCTTATAAAAGGGTTTCAGGGAGTTCGATAGTCCTATTTTGCCCTTTTGACCTTCTGCTCCTCTTCCACCATGTGAGGATACAGCAAGAAGACACCATCTTGAAAGTAAAGAACAAGCCCTTACCAGATACCAAATCTGCTGGAACTTTGATCTTGGACTTCCTAGCTACCAAAACTGTGAGAAATCAATTGCTACTATTTATTAGTTACCAAGTCTATTTTGTTATAGCAGCAGAAGTGGACTAATACATGTAGGTTGATATTTTTAATAAAATTTGGGAAACTATTAAACTATTATTTCACCAAAAAATTTACCCATTTTTTCTTACCTCTCCTGTTGGGACTGCAATTATACATCTATTAGACTATTTGATGTTGCACCAAAAGTTATTGAGGCTTTTTTGTTATAAGTTGTCTTCCTCTATGTACTTCAGTGTGGATAGTATATTTTGCACTGATTTAAGTTCACTGATATTTTCTTCTGCAGCATCTACTCTGCTGTTAAGCCCATTCAGTTAACTTTTTATACCAAGTATTGTACTTTTAAGATCTAGAATATCTACTTGGTTCTTTTTTAAGGTTTCCCATTTCATGGCTGGGATTTCCCACCAACTATTCAATCACTAAGGCCATCTTTCCCTTTACATTATTAAACATATTTATAATAGCATTTTAACAACCTTGTATGCTAATCCTAATATTTCTGTCACTAATCTCTATTGACTATTTTTTTTTCATGGTTTTCTCATATCTAGTGATTTCTTAAAGTAGCTGACAATTGTAGATGCTACATTGTTGACATCATCAGAGTGACGAGTTTCATTCTGGCAGGCAGCTAATTTACAGCACATTAGCTTTATCCTATCAAGACTTCTTTAAATACTCTGTTAGGGGATGTCTAAGGCAATCAATCAAAGGCTGGAGTAGGCCTCCTCCAAAGGCATGAATTTTGGGGGGTGTCAGCCCAATGACTAACATGTTCAGCAAGGTCCTTCTGCTCTAGCTCATAAAAATTCCAACGTCACCCAGAACTGTGCAAACTCCAGAATCTCTATGTAGCTCACAAATATGTAGTTGCTGCCAAATCTAATCAACTTTCACCTTGCACCCACCCATCTTATTGTTCAACAAGACCAGGTAGTATTTCCTATGCAGATTATTGGAGTTCCTTCTCCACACAGTTCTCTCATATCTAATATTTTACCCTGCAAATTTCACCCACCTTAGCAGCTGTAAGAGCCAATATTTCTTTCCTCCACCCATTAAGATTTTTGCTTTCTACCAAGCAACATGCTAAATAGCAATAAACCTTGTCTTACATACTTTACTTGTTTCAGGGATCATGGTCTTATGTTGACTGTTGTTTAATGTCCAAAAACAGTTGCTTTATGACTTTTGTCCAATTTTTTAGTTGCCTGTGGCATAAAAGTAAGTCTGATATACATTATTCCATCACATTTGAATAATATAATATCTTTTGATAATTTTTATTTTCATCAAAATTTTGGAGTCAAATTAGTCCACTTCAGGTTATAGAAAATATTCACAAATAGCCTAATTGACAAAGGCAGTTATTATCGAACCATCAGAAAAATCATATTTACTTTCTCTCAGAATAAAAGTCTAATTTAATTTTTAATTACAGCAAAGGTATTAATATACCTTTCCACAAAAACAATCTTACGTCTTCGAAGCAAATGATAGATAGATAGAATAAGGCATTTCCATGAGTATGTCATCTGGACAAGCTAAGTACAAATACTTTCAATATTTCTTATAGATTTTTCTTTGTTTTTCTCTCATAGTAGCAATTTACTTTTCCTAATACTCAAGGGATAAAAAGTCATGGCATCATTCAGGAAAAATAGACATCACTCTCACTGTTCCACTCTAAAGCATACATGAATTCAGAATGTGACAATATTAGACAAAATAATTTATCTAAATTACCTTAATTTTTCCATAATAGGAATATGCTTAACACATGGAAAGACAGGAAGCCCTATCACAGGTTTATGGGGAATTTAATTAATGGCACTTTGCAGACAGCAATATTTCCAAATGTACTTTTATTTGGTGACCCAGATGACAAGTCTGTAGATGGAAGAAAGGTAAAACAGAAACTCCAGTTTGAAAATCTTGATTCTATATGGCCTTAATGTCTTTCTTTCCATGCGTTACATTTAATTCTATTTTAAATTTTTTACTTTTTGTACCTGTGATTTCTTTTTGTTGCAATAGTTTGGTAGATTTCATGTGTTTTTTTTTTTCTTTTGTTTTCCTTATAAGGAGAAAAGGGTTTCTGCATGGGAATTCCTTTTGTTCTGACATATGGGTGATTTCTTGGTGCTATTTCCCACCTATTTCTGTCCCCAGCTACAGGTTGAGGTCTGCATATTGTTTTTTTTTCTTAGAGGCATACAAAGGGCAGGAGGAAAACTAAACTAAGAGCATATGTGGCATCTTTAGAGTAAAATTGATCACTCTCTCTTCAGGGTTTGTTAAACATCTTGTCCCAGGATTGACTTCTCCTAACTGTAATGTTATATTACATGTGGTTTCCCTAAGATCCCTCATTTTTCACAAAGAGTCAGCCTCAGTGTTTACTTCATCATTTTAGCTGTTTTACTCCATCAGCCATTTATAGCAGCCATTAATAATAAGAAGAAAATCATAAGGCTACCCACTCACTTGTGGGGATCTCTCCAGGTTTGGTCATATTAGTGAGAATTCTAAAAGTTTTGTCAACGTACTAATTAGATTTTACCAGAGATAAAGGGGACAGTGTTGGCAAGATAATGGGAAGGAGGGCTAGATACCATTAGAAGCCAAACTGTGCTGTGCCTCTCTATTCCACTCTGGATCCTTAATTTTTTTTTTTTTTTTTTTTTTTTTTACCTTGGATGCTAGTTTTTCAAGATTGCTGCATCAGATTTTGCACCCTTCCTTTTCTGGTGGTGGTGGCTGTTGTGACTATGTGTGTGTGAGTTTTAATTAGTTTTTGCTCCTGCAATTAGGTATTGAGAATGGGGAAATATGTGTTGCAGCTTCAATATGCCATCTTAAACTTGAAATATCTTTAATTTTCACAACAATCCTGAGAAATATTAGCTTGGCCATTTTAAAGTGCAGAGAGGTTACAAGTATTAATGAGAAGATGAAATAGGATTGCAAAGTTTTCATTCTTTAACAATATTAATTGTGTTCCTACTATGTGCCATCCACTGTGCTAGGTAATGAGGATGCAGAAATGAACCAAAGAGATGTGGCCTCTGCCCTCACAGAGCTTACCCTCTTGTAGGGGAAGCAGATATTTAAACTACTGATCATAATACAGTAAAATATGTTCTATGATACAGGAAGGTACATCTAAAAACAGGGTCTCATATAAGGACAGTGAGAGCTTTTCAAGTTAAAAAATACAGAGTATATATGGATAATAACAGATGCTCAGAAAATGTTAATTTTCTTCCCTTCCTAAACTCCCAAATAACCACAAAACATAAAGGCACTCTGTATTGCCTACTTCTAGCATTGTTGGAAAGAGGCCATTATACAGTGTGCACAGAAAGAGTGTTTGTTATCTCTAGGTATAGGCTGATGAGGACTAAATTCTGAGAGTGAAATCCAGGTCATGCAAACTAAGGGCAGGAACTGCTATGTCAAATAGTTTAACCAAAGGGTTTAGTAATGCACCTGATCAACAGAAAGTGCCTAATGATCAATTTGAGTAGACAATTAAATGGGGCACCCATGGATATCAGAGAAAGAGAAAAATATTTTTCTCCGTTCTTTCTGTCTATCCATTAGAGTGGTAAGTCCATAACTCTATGTACTAAGTGATGATCTCGTTCAAATGAAAACATATTCACCATAACACCTTGGGTTAAGACATTTGGCCTGGAAATCATGCCTCAGGGTTAAAAGTAATTTTTTAGGTTCTCTCCCTTATGAATCAATTTTTTAAATCAAGCTACAGCCACTGATAAAATAACCTTTTTTATTTTAATGAAATTATTTATTCTGTTTTCTGTATTTGCAAAGTGTCTTTTCATCAAGAGGAACAAAAATCACCACAGACACAAATTAACCTTTCCAATGTCCCTGTCAGACAGCAAAATTATCATGTTACTATATATGCATCTATCTCTCTATATACTCATTCAGTTTCACAAATATTAAGGAAGACTAACAACAATCGAAGTAATTTAATGAAGACAATATTTTAAATAAATTCTCAATTTCAACTCAGGCAATAGAGCATGTAATAAGGCAGATGGACTAATTTCAAAATCAATATTGGCCAGTATATTCAACCAGCAAACAGATGAAGAGAACGTTTTAAAATACTATTAAGTCATTAGCTGCAATTAATAATTCATTTCAAAAGTTTACAGTTTCAGTTTTTAATAGCAAACAGTCACAATTTTAAGTGCTTCTCAAATGTACCTATCAAGTACAAATATTCTTGTTAAGTTGGTGGGAAATACAGATGTGCTTATATTGTGATATTGTGTGCCTATGTCCTTTCATCCATCCTTTCATTCATCCATCCATCCATCCTTTCATTTATACATTAATCCAGCTATTCATGCATTTCCTCATTCAACAACTCTTTAGAGTCAATAATTATAGTAACAAAAGTTTAGAAGTACAAGCAAAATTAATTTTTGTTTATATTGTTAGGAAAACCTTCCAAAGATGAACTGAAACCTAATGAATGAGAAGAATTTTAACAAGGGAGTCGGGGGAAGACGGAAACAGAATTACATGTAGAATGAAAAGTCTGGACAAAAGAACAAAACTAGGAAACAGTATGTTCAGGAAACAATGAGTCAATATAAGTAAGTTGACATAAGTATTTATGATTACTTTTAAGTACTTATAAGTTATTTAAGAAGATTTGAAATACAGGAAATACAGATGAAAAAGTGGTGAGGATCTAGATTTTTGAAGGCTTTGAATGCCAGAATAGATCATATACAAATTATTTTATTGTCAGTGAGAAGCCAGTAAAAGTTGTTGAGGAATCAAATAATCAAAGGGGTACTTTTGGAAGTCTCCTGTAGGCAATGTGTAGAATATATTCTATGAAGCATTAACTAAAAGGAGACTTATTCAGTAGATAAAAACACTGTGCATACATCGATTACTTGTATTTTAACACTTCTATAGTCAGGATGAGGGAAGGATCAAGCAGATAAGAGATGGCTTACTAAAAAAAGTTAAGTCTATATTCTAAGATCTTTACATGTATTAATTCATTTAATCTTCACAACAAACTGTAAGGAAGATTATTAATCTCACTTTACAAACGAAGAAACTGTAGCACAGAGAATTCAAATCCATGCTGACTCAAAATCCAACACTATTTTTTAAAAAGCTGCCACTCGTCCAGTGCCAACTGTATTACTAATAGTTTGCTAGGACTTCTATAACAAAACATCACAGACTGGGTAGCTTAAACAACAGAAATTTATTCTCTCACAGTTCTGGAAGCTGGAGGCCCAAGATCAGAGTGTGAGCTGAGTAGATTTCCTCTGAGACCCCTCTCTTTGTCTTGCAGATGACTGCCCTCTTGCTGCTTCTTCACATGCTCCTCTCTCTATGCAAGGCACCCCTGGTGTATCTTCTTCTTATAAGGATACCAGTCATATTGAATGATGGTCTCACCCTGACAGCCTCATTTTAACTAAATAACTTCTTTAAAGGCCTTATCTCCAAATACGGTCATATTCTGAGGTAATGGGGATTAGGGCTTCAACATATGAATTTCAGGGGAGATATAATTTAGTATTTAACACCAACTATGTGTCAGATGTTTTATGCATGTTCTTAATTAAACCTCAAATAACTATGCAAGATTCTTCAATAGTTATTTGCATATACTGTGTGCATATAACAAATGAGGAAACTGAGGTTCTAAAATTTTTAATGACTTGCCCAAGTTCACATAGTTATTCAAAAAGTGGACTGAGACCTAAGCCCAAATGTGTCTAATCTTTCTGGTCCAGGTATCCAACAATTTCATCTATAAGAATATATGTTCATGATGATACAATGTGTTAAAGTTAAGTCAATCCACCCTTTCTTCCCAAAGTTGCTAACAATCAGCAGAAACTCATGTTTTAACAAAAGCTTCCTACAAACTACATGTCTATGTGTGGAGACACAGAGCCCACAGAAGCCAAGCTTCATGAGACCATAACAATCTGCACACATGAACACTTCTGGTGAAATGACACTGCCCAGCCAGCACCTGAAAATATGCCACTGATTAAGCAAGTGTCACCTAATGAGTGCCAGAGTTAGATCCAACTCTAAAACAGATATTGCTTCCAAAGCAGAAAAGAATCTAGATTGAGTTTTCATAAATTTACAGGGAAAGCTCTTATAGCTTCACATTATTTGCTTAATGGCAAAAAGGAGGGTGGAAATCAAAATTGTTTTCTGGTATTAATTAATAGGGAAATGGATGAGATGCCTTCACCAAGGGGCTTGTACAAAAACCCTTAAAGAGCCTGAGCTGAGAACCAAGTACAATAATTAAAATATTTATAAAATTTTGTTATATTCATATAGGGTCTGTGAAAAAATATACACAGTTGACCCTTAAACATGAAGGTTATGGGCTCTGACCTTTGTGCAGTCAGAAATCTATTTAAAACTTGACCCCCCCAAAACTTAACTAGTGTAAACTAAAAAGAAAATCCTAAATCCCTCCACTAACTGAATGGACTTACACTTGTGGCCAAGGGGACCCCTGAAAAACTTTAAAACTGAGTTCCTGATCATGACCAGATGGGAGGTCAGACACACCTCATTATACCCCCTCCTGTCTGTAGTTTAGATGCAACTGACCAGCAATAATGTTAAAATACAGACTGTCAGACTGACAAAACAGGCTCTTAAAAGGCAGACCCTTACTGGCAAGGTGCTTTCTGACTTTGCAGACATAGCACCAGAGGAACCAGTCCAGAAAAAGGGTTTTCATTGTCCAGCCCTTCTTGTACAACCAAAAGACTGGCAGCTGGTGTTCATCTTTTCCCTTCAAAGCAGCTTTATAAATTAAAGCAGTCCTAATTATAAACTTGATTTATGCATTTGTAGAAAATATTATAGTAGAGTTAGCCTATCCCTTTTTGCCTTAAATCCTGGTGCTCACTTCTTTCCCTTACTAGTAAATATTCTTTGTGGACTTTTTTTCCAGAATAGGGCAGTTTTGTCTGCATTAAAAACCTGTTTAGGTAAGAATCCTTTTTCCTCAATGGTTTTCGTAATGGCATCTGGAAACTCATCTGCTGCCTATTGGTCAGAAGCTGCTTTTCCTATTATCTTAACTTTTTTAATTTTTTATTTTTATTTTATTTATTAATTAATTTATTTATTTATTTTGAGACAGAGTCTTGCTTTGTTGCCCAGGCTGGAATGCAGTGGCACTCTCTTGGCTCACTGCAACCTCTGCCTCCCAGGTTCAAGCAATTCTCCTGCCTCAGCCTCTCAAGTAGCTGGGACTACAGGTGTGCACCACCACGCCTGGCTATTTTTTGTATTTCTAGTAGAGATAGGGTTTCACCATGTTAGCCAGGCTGTTCTTGAACTCCTGACCTCAGGCAATCCACCTACCTCTGCCTCCCAATGTGCTGGGATTACAGGCGTGAGCCACTGTGTCCCGCCTATCTTAACATTTTTAAAGCCAAACCTCTTTCTAAAATTATCAAACCATCCTTTGCTGGCATTAAATTCTCCAGCTTTAGATGCTTCTTCTTCCTTCTTTTTTAACTTATGTAATGACTTTACTTTTTCTCAAATTATATTAGAGTCTTTAGGTATGGCTTTCTTACAGCAGTCCTGCACCTACATAAAAGCTGCATTTTCAATAAGATAGAAAAAAGTATTTTGCAAAAAGTTCAAGGTTTTCATGCCTGCTGGTATACCCGAAGTGACAGCTTCACAAGTTTTCTTTTCTTCTTTTTTTAACAATCATCCTTACACTGAATTCATTTATCTTGCAGTGGCTTTGCAACGTCAGCTGCAAACTTCAATATGTAGTACCTATCAAACAACTCAACTTTTCTTTATAGTGTCATGACTTTTCTCTGCTTCTTGGGAGTACTTACGGCATCATTAGTGGCACTCCATAAGGTTCCCATGCTGTTATTCAAGATTTACAATACTGTACTATATATGAAGAAAAATACACAAGAACCTTGAACTTTGAGTGATCGCTTTTTGCTGACATGTGCAATTTACTGGAGAGATAAACTGCTCACATGGAGATAATGAGGGTTACACTACCTTTATTAAGCAGAAACTCACAACACTTGGGCTCACCACAATAGCAACAAGAAGTGGCTAAAAAGTGATTACAGTAGTACAGTATGTACTACAGCTAATTTTGTGAAGTTATGTTTTAATGCTGCATCTTTGCATTTGTTTACATTTCTCTCAACTGCAAATGGCACCATGTATGGTCTATAAATGTTTGTGTGGGTAAGTTTTTATGCATTTTAGTTTTTTATAAAAGATTTGTATATATTTTATGGTAGTAAATGTTAAAATAGACTAGTATCTACATATACTTTATTCATTCATGACATACCTGACTTCCTCCTAATTTTATCAGTATTTCTAGTTTGTGTGAGTTTATTCAAGTTATCACAAATCTCAAATAATTTTCTAATATATTTATTTTTAAAAATGTGCATATAAGTGGACTCATGCAGTGCCACCTGTGTTGTTGAAGGGTCAACTGAACTTTAAATGTAGTGTTTTTGACTTTATAAAAGTCTATCCTATTTATATAATCTTTTGGGACTCCCTTTTTCACTCAGTATTACATTGCTAAGATTGATTCATACTTTTGTTTGTAGCTGTAGTTTCACCAATTTGAATACTATATAATATTCCATTGCAAGAACATAACACAATCCATTTTTCTGTAAATGGATATTTAGATTATTTCCAGGTTTTTATTACATTGGACATGCTATGAATATTCTTGTCTATGTTTCCTCTACAAAATCTGTAAGCAGTTTCTCTAGGGTATATACATAGGACTAGAAATTGCTGGCTCATAGGATATGCAAATGTTCAATTTTACAAGACCATGCCAAACTAACTTGTTAACTTGTTAAACTCATAGTTCCATCAACAATATATAAAATCCTGCTATTCTACATCTCCTTCTTTGGTATTGCCAGTGTTTTTATTTTATTCCCGTCTAGAAGACTATAAAGTGGCATTTATCTTAGTCTTAATTTGCTTTTGCCTGATTATAAATTAAGTTGAACTTATCTTTATATATTTATTGGCTACTTATGTTTCCTCATCTGCGAAAAGCCTGATTATTTTTCCTTTGGTTTACTTGACATTTATTGATGTTGTTCATTATATATGCTCATTATATGATCATTATATGTTGATGTTGACTTTACGTATGTTGTTCATTATATATTTGTTAAAGAAATCTTATGTTGATTATGCTTACTGTAGACATCTAATTGTTTGTAACTTGGTTTTTCACTTTCTTAAAATAACTTGATAAACAAAAGTTCTTATGTTTTAAAGTCAAATTTATCACCTTTTCCTTATGGTTAGCTCTTTTTATATTTAAAAAAATCATTCTCTACCTCCAATGTTAGAATAATACTCAAATATATTTTATATTAAGATTTTAAAGGCTTGTTTCTGATATTTAAGTCTTTTATCCATCTGGAATTGATCTTTGTGTTTGATGGAAGCTGAGGATCCACCTTTATTTTTCTGTATGTGTGGTCAGTTTATTGAATAGCTCTTCCCTTCTCCATTCGTCTGTCATAACACCACTTTTGTATATGAACATTTCACACACATAAGTCTGTTTTTAAGTTACCTGTCATTCTTGGTCAATTTATCAATACCAGAACCAGTAGCATGGTGTCTTATTACTATAATGTGTCTTATTATGATGTCTTAATTACTATAACTTTATAATAATTCTTAATGCCTAGTGGTAAGTCATACCTCTTTACTCTTTTTCCTATCTTAGTTATTCTTAATATCTATACTTCCATAAAAATCTTAAACAAGGTTATAAAATTTCAAAAGAAACCTGTTAAATTTTTTATTAATGTCATTTTAAATATAGATATATTTGGAGAGAAATTTGACATTTTCATATTAAATATCTCTATGAACATGATTTTATTTATTTAGATCTTATTAATGCTTTTTAATAAAGTTTTATACCTTTGCATACATTCTTGCACAGTTTTGGTAGATTTATTACTAGATACTTGATTTTTTGATGCTATAATAAATGGTACCTCTTAAAATTATGTTTTCTAGTTATTTGTTAGTAATGTTTAGACATGAAATTGATTTTTCTTTGATGATTTTATTTCCAGCTTCCTGTTAAACTCTATTATTTCTATTAATTTGTTTATAGGGTATGGGAGGGATTAATAGTAGACAGTCATATCATCTACCAAAAATGTTGCTTTTATTTCTTATTTTCCAATCCTTTGACTTTTAATTTCTTTTTTCTTGTTTTACAACATTGGCTAGGGCTTCCCATATATTGCCAAACAGAACTTGAGATTGTTATCATTTCTGTCTCAATTCTGAATTTTAATTTTAAAATAATGCTTCTAACATTTCTCTGTTTACGTTAATGGGTTATGTGTGTAAGTAAAATGGACTTCATCAGATTAAGGACATTTCTTTCTATGCTTTAGGATGATTTGGCTGGATATAAAATTCAAAGTTCTGTGCTAACACAAAGAATCAGATTGTTAAATCAGAGTCACATGACTAAGATATTATCCAGTATCAAGCTTTGCTAATAATTTCTACAATGGCAGCAATAAAGTGGCACAAGTGAATTAGACAGAGATCTGGGACATCCCACATATGTCTATAAATTTTTTCTGCTTGCATTAGACATGCTATGTGGCCAGATTAATAGAAATCTGTAATTAAGGTTTGTGAGTTCCCCCACATAGGTTTGGATCACAGAACATCTCTGTTTTATATCCTAGATAGTTTTGCAACTGATACAACATTTCCAAGAAGCCCTGTCTCATAAATCCATAAATTATAGGTTTGTTTACCATAAGCAATCCTAACTCAAACACATCCTGAAAAGAGGATTCCATATATAATGATTCTCCTTCTAGCAAATATCATTTATATATCTATTTGTCAGGTCATTTATATGGATATTCAACTAGGCCACCTGCCTCTGTCCCAAAGAGTATGCCAGCCACCCATACCTCACTATCTTTAATAGGAGAAGAAATGGATTATAGGCCAGTGCTTTAAATTCTTCATCCTCAATTCAAAGCCTTTTTCCTTCAAAATTTGAAAAGTGTTAAACCATCATCTTCTTGCATCCAGTGTTACTATTGACAAATCTGCTATCATTTTGGTTCTTTGTCCTCTGAATGTGATCTGGTTTTTTCTCTTTGGAACTTTTTATAAACTTTTTTTTGTGTTCTATATTTTTAATGTTTTCTATTATGTATCTTGGTGTGGATCTTTATCATTCCAGTCTAGTATTTTGTATCCATTACTCTTAGGTTAGCTATCTTTCTTAATTCTTACTACTGTGGAATTTACCTTCGTTACTTTCTCAAAAATCACTTCTATAGTTTTAATTTTCTCTTTTCTGTAACCCCTGTTACTCAGGTGTTGGTACCTCAATTTCTATTCTCTATCTCGCTTAAATAAATGTATTTAGCCTTTTCTGCTTCCTCCTGGAGGAATTTCTCTTTGCTTTCAACAACCTAATCCATTTTTTTCAGCTGCATTCATTCTGTTATTCATCCCATTTGCTATGTTCTTTATTTAAAATATTATATTTATTATACTAAATAATTGGCTTTTTATACTTATTTTATTTTCTTATAATTCTAATATCTTACTTTATTCTATCTGTTGAGTTTTGATGCTTGTCAGAAAACCTTGTCTTTCTAACACCTGTGATCTACATGGTACCTGTAATCTATATTTGTTCCCTTTTTTCCTTTTAAGTGTTTATGCTCCTCAGTCACATTATCTTGGTCTATGAGTTTATATTCCTGCTGTGGGTATCTAAGCACTTCCCAAGACTACTCAAGCCCCACACCAAGGATGTGAGTACCAGAAGTCTGAAGTATAGCTGCCAATTACCATGGTAACAATCCAGGCATTTGGTGTCCCAAGGCAAAAGCAGAGGAGAATCAAAAGTAGAATTCAAACTATTTTTTCCTTTAATTTTACTGCTCATAGCCTAATGGGCCAATCCCTGACCCAGGCTGCAGCCATCCCCCTACCACCAACAGTTGAAACAGCTTTCTGTCTACCCACAGGTTACTTATAATTTTTTTATTCCCACTTAGGTTTCCACCCAGAGTTGACTTTGAGAGAGGAGACTAGAAGCTTATGCTAATTTTGCATTTCATTAGGTGCAGGATTCAAAAATGCAATTGCTCATTTACTTGTCTTATGTTTTCCACTGTGACTAGACATTGAGCTTTTTGAATTCAGAGATTCTATTTCATTCAATTTGACATCCCAGACCCATATAGCATCTGGCATGTAGCTGACATTTAATAAATAATTCGAAGTTGAATGAATAAATTCCTTACTTAAAGTTGGAAATATTTCACCAAAAAGTTTTTGCTATGACTACAAGTTACCATTAGTCTTTTTCATGGCACCCTATAGCTTATTAACCAGCTGTGTTACCTTGGGAAAGTCACTTAAGCTTTCTAGTTTTCAGTTTCCTGTCAAAAGGGTTCAAAGCAGCAGTTGGCCTTACCAATGCATGAGACCAGTTTTATTGCAAAGTCAAAGAGAAAAGAGTCATGTGCCAAAAACAAATAAAGAGCATATTAAAGGAATTAAGATGTAGAAGACAGAAGCAGACCCTGGAGAAGCCAGGAGCTCTAACTCTAGTTCTTCCACAAACCACCCGCCCAACCTTGAATAACTCACTAAATATCTCTAAATATTATCCTTAATTCTAAAATGAGACAACTGAGAGACAGAATGACATGGAAGACAAACTGGAGTAAAATCTCAGATCTCCCACTTTCTTCATTTGGTACTTGGTCAATTTCCTAACCATTTTAGCCTGAGTGTCTTTATATGAAAATAAAGTTATTATCATCTCTTTAGAGATGAATGTTTCAATGAAGTTTCAACGAAAAAATATAAATAAAGTGCTTTGCACAGCATCAGTTACATATTGAGTGTTCCTAAAATGTTAGTTTCCTTTCTCTCCACATTTTCTCAAGTGTCATCCAGCTTTACATAGTTATGAATCTAGATGATTTATTAAAAACTGAATCTATTTCTCTAATCCAATATAGATGCCTACCAAAGTTTCCACTGCATTATTTCTCCTGAGAGTTAAACTTTTCTTTTAGATGTCAACTTTTAGTTATAAACTATTTAGAAGTTAAGTAGGTGTGTTTTAATGCTTCTGGGTGTTAAATATTCAGTCATCATTGGCTAGTGGTGAAAGTTTATGCGAGGAAAGGAAAAGCTAAGTGATGTGCATGTATCATTTATACTTTAACAACAGCAACTGCCAAGTTAAATAGTCATCCACCAATGATATATGAGGGAAGTGTTTATGCATTGGGGCAACAATATGGAAATCAACATCTGTGGTTAAAAAAATTGTATGTGTCACTGCTTATAGCTGTGAAATGAATGGGCAACCATAATGGGATGGTGTAACGAATTTGTGACAAGGACCAGAGGAAGGAAATGATCATCTTAATCAGATTGCTATTGATGCCTTTTTTGTGACAGCAAAAAATAAATATCTATTAATTACACTAAAATGAAAAGTGTTTAGATACAGCACTAAGGAAATAGATAGTTCCAGTTAAATTGTTATATATGTCAATGATCAGAGATAAAATGAGTAAGTGCCAGGAAGCCTCTGCTGAACTATTTATGTAACAGCACTATCAAATAAGTGATATGGTTCAATGATTTCTGTGAAATTATACGATACAGTTGTATTGCTTTAGAATAATTAGAACTCTTGCAGGTGATTCAGATATTGATCATGGGACAATTTCTCATTTATCACAAGAACCTTTAGTAAAAGGTACACCTCAGGATTCACTCCATTCATTTCTGCTGTTTATCCTAAAAACTGGGCAACATGGAATCATAGACCAGTGTGGGAGCTTAGAGTTAGGTGGAATTATGCTTCAAAAATTTACTTCTGCTCATTAGTCAAAAAGGCAAATTAATAAATTCATTCATTCATTCATCATTGTGAAATTTCAGAACACTATATTAAAGACAAGATTGAAGACTCCAGAAAGGAAAATAGGACATCAAGAAGGAAATAAAACTAGATTCAGGCCTTTTATATCATGCCTATTGATAATTTGGCCATTTATATTTAACTATAAATGTTAATCTTCGGTTGTATATCTAATAGGAATTTCAAGTTCAGTCTATAAAAACTTTAATGCTATATCTTCCCCACCTCCAAACTTGCTCTGCTTACAACCTCCTTCACTTTAACCAATGTCCACTCATTTCTTCTATTGCTCACAATGGAAACCTTGAAGACATTCTTGATTTCTCTCTTTCTTTTACATGCCATAGCCAAGGTATTAGGAAATATTCTGACTTTACCTTCAGAATATATTAAGAATGCTAACACTTCTCACCACTTCCATCACTACCACCGTGGTCTGACCCACACCATTTCCAACCATTATACAATGGCTTTTGGCCTACTCTGTTGCTTTTACTATTGGCTCCTATGAACTATTATCCACATAGCAGCCAAAGTAATTCTTTGAAATCATGATAAAAGATGTCAATTTTCTGCTCAACTTCTTGTAATGAATTTACCCATTTCACTCAAAATAAAGGTCAGAGTCATTAAAATGACCAACAAAAACCCAGCTGATCTGGCCCTCCATTCCCTCTCTGACTTTACCTGCTACACTATACTTAATACACTGCTTCTCATCTACTCTACTCCAGCCTCAATGTCCTCCCCGCTTTTCCTAAAATGCATAAGGCACATTTTGTTGGACTTTTAGATTAGTTGTTCTCTCTGCTCGAGATTCTGTTTCTGTAAAAATCCACATAGGTAATTCCTTCACCTCTTTTAAGATTTTGCTCAATTGTCATATTCTCTGTGATTCTTATTCTGTCATTTTTTAAATTGCAACTCACTCCCACTCCAATCCTGATCACCCTTAACTCCATAGCATTTATCTTCTAACACATTTATATTATTTATTTAATTATTACTTTTATTGTCTATGGCACCATGATCCTACCTTATGAGGATGTGAATTATAAAATTCAGGTATCTTTATTTATTTTGCTCATGGTTGTATTTCAAATGCCTATAAAAGTATCAAGAAATATTGAAGAACTCAAAAAATAAGTATCAAGTAAGTAACAAAGCTCTAAATAAGTGCCCAAAAAATAAAGAACAAAATGAATATAGAATTAAAGGTTTATTCACAAAGAAACATGCATCAGACTAGCTGACTAGCCCCAATGAACGTTAGAAAACAGGTCAGCAAGGTCATTCATTTCTGAGGAAATATGAACCTTGAATTCCATATCAAAACTATTTGTCTATCAACAAAAACTGAAGTAAAATAAAGTCCCATATGCTTAATGCAAATTCCCAAAATGTTAACATTTTACCGTGTTTATTACTCTCTCTCACATGCTCCCTCTCCAAGTCCCTCCCCCTCACCCCTTCCCTCCAGCCACACACACACAAGTAAATATATAAATAATCCAACTACTAGATAAAATAAGGAATACATGGAGCTTTAAGTATGATGAAGATTAATTCTCAGTAACTAAAATCTATATGTCTTCATGAGAATAGTTGTTAGTATTTATTAGTAGTCATATAATTGCATAATAACTGCATAATTATCCTGTAGATGTATAATTGTAGTCATATAATTATATACTTATATTTGTGTAGTTGTATAATAACATGAACATAAGTCTATATCCAATCTGAAGATAGAAGTAATGCAAGATAACAATCACTAACATAGGTATCCAATTAGTATTACATAGTTAACTAGGCCTTTAGTATCATTTAAGAGCATTGCTGTTTTTGCTGGGGAACCCACTAGAACAGCATTCCAGAAGCTCTTCTGAACATATACAAGCTGGACTGGCATTTTCAGCTTCATCTTTAACTTGTGTCAGTCACTAAATGAGCAAAGCACACATTATATGCTGATAAAATTTAATGTTCAAATCAATTCTATGTTTTCTTCTATCTCCATTTACAATAGGAGTGTTACGTTGATCATACAATTTTCTTAAATAATTGTGTGCAAGTGTATTCCACATATCTGGGATATAATATAAGGGTAGCCTTTTTGCTCTCAGTAACATCAGAAAACTATTAGAAGGGGAGATAGTAAAGAAAAATAAATAAAGTTATTTTATTTTTTATAACACTATGTGGTTAAATGGTAACTCTACTGCTGCTGCATTTGTCTACCTCCCCCTGGACATGGGGTCAGTGGACTTAGCAGGTAAACTTGAAGCAGGATTCATTCATAGACCGTAGGAATATACTTTAGGTCTTTACTCAAATGTCATCTTCTCAGTGAGTCCTTCTTGGCCATTCTATCCAAAATTACGAGTCCTAAACCCCGATACTTCTGTGGCCCCTTCTTCCCTCATTTTTTCCTTAGCATTCATCACTATATGTTTCATTTATTCAATTTTCTTGTTGTTAGTAATTGAATAAAAAAAATTATTCAATTTTCTTGTTGCTAGTCTATAGGCAACAGAGGGGCTTTCCAAATTTTCCAGGGGAATGAAATATTTCCCTACCCATACCCAGAGGCTATACTTATTCAAGAGACAAGGAATTGCCCAGGAATCTTTTCTGTCTCTTGAAAAGTCTGATTTTCTGACTTCAACAAAGAGATTGAAGGCTTAGCTTGCTATCCTGAAGATGAGCATTAATATATAGACTAGCTCATCATTTTCCTAAATCACAGGACTATATGTTATATTAGATACTTCTGTTGATCCTTCTATTTCAATGTCTCAGCAACTCAGAGCCACATTTTACAATCATTGCTTTGGTCCCCTTCCAAATTCAATTATCTTGACAACATTCATCATCCTCTGCAACTTGCCACCCTGAAGAAACTTAAGACCTTATTTATATCAGCTCTCTGATCTCAGATGAAAACCACTATATTATTGCCAATGTACTCCCTGTCATTCCATCCTAGAAATGTAGACCAGTTGCATACTCATCATCTATTATATCTGTGTAGCACATTTTGCTTTCAAAGTACTTTCTCACTGTCTCACTGAACCACGTGAGATAGCTAAGACAAGTACTACTACGCCATTTTACAAACAAACGAACTGAGGCCTGGTCTTCTCAATTAGTTACCAAGGTAAAGGCATAACCTCTGTTAGTGTTTTCACTGCTTCATCATTTGGTTCTGATGTCAGCATATTCATACCTTTTTGTTGTGGTCACCCTTATAAAAAGCATTGAGATCATTATTATTTTAAAGTTGCAATATGCTTACATTCTTGACTTCTTCAGTAAAAAGTTCTCAAATGACAGATTTTTTTAATTAAAGATTTTTTTTACCTTTTAAAAATTTAGAAGATTCAAAGATTTGCTTCAAAGTCAAAACAAAACTTCTGACCTTTCTACCTGGCCAGCCATGTCTCATGAATATGAATTAGAATCACAGCTTCAGAGTGTAGAAGTAGCTTCAGAGTGTAGAAGTTGGGGTCTGAGGTGGTTGTGTTAGGGAGGCTGGAGGTGCCAGTAGAGATGAGAAGAAAGAAACAAAAATTCCTAGTGAAAATATTCAGTGGAGATAAGTCTTCCACTAAAAACAGGCAATCTCGAGCAAGGTCACTAAGGTCAAATAGGGAAAGAAATAAGGAAGTGCTAAGATGTGAAAATATCAGAAAGCCAACCATAGAATAATTACCAAATTCAAGAATATGCAGCTGCAGCATCATTTTACACCATATTTATGGCCTCACGAAGGGCTTAAGTATAGGGTCTGGTAACCAAAGTCAAGGAGTGACAGATTCAGACTTGGGAATCTTTTGACTAGGGGACAAATTCTAGGACTAATTTTTAGGGGCACAGGTTTGCCAATGACAGTGGAGGATATTTCAAAATTCTAAATCAACTCAATGAAATATAATCATTTGATGGGGAGAGCAATTTATATCTAAGGATTTTTTTAAAGAGTGTAGCCACTATAAGTATTAAAAAAATCTTTTTCTTCACTACATGTTGAAAATAAACTATGCTTTATGAATACTGTAGGTCTGACAAATCCTGTTGGGGATTATTATTTTCATTACTTTATTTCTAGATGTTTTATTATGCTCATTTGGGATCATGTGTAACTTTTTCAGATATATCATAGGTAATGTAAATGTGCCATTAGATTGGAAACTAATGATATTTACATATTAATCAACTACTACTTTAATGCTGAGAAACAGTTACCTATGATAGTAGATGCAATTCAAGAAATAGTGTGTATGATCATCATTTTAGCCTATTATAATGTTATAATTTTAGCCTATATATATCTGTGTGTATTTATATGTGTATATATAATGTGCATATATATATATTAAATACATATATAAATATAAAATAACTGTCTTATAAGATGAATGCCCCCCTTGTAGGCTTAAAATCTAATTGTTCTATGACAATTGTAGGTTGACCTATATAACAAAGTAGGCTCTTTCTGAGATGAGAGTGCTGAGAACAAGTATCAAAACTGAAATGAAGAAAGAGGCAGGGATCAGAGGCCTGAAAAAATGCAGTGACACTACCAAAGCAGAATCAATGATGGAGACAAAGGTCACTTATCTGTCAAATATCCAAAGACACCATGTTTATATCACAATGAGAAAGCAAGCTGGAGTCCAGGAACAAATCCAAGATCAAATCTGGAGATAGTGGGCCAGGAATCAAAGCAAGGAACTAGATTACCTTTGCAGTAGTCCAGATGAATTTGCATATTTCCTTGTAGTGGGACTTCATTCCTGAAGCAACTAAGAACCTCCTTTATTTCAGGAAGAGTGCTAGACAGCATGGAGAATTTATATCGACATTCGTTTAAAAGAAAATAAAAAGAAGAAAGAAAGGAACATTGTCCTTACTCTAAAAGACCTCAAACTCTGGTGTAAGGCAGAGATTTCATACTAACAAATACATTACAATGAAACGTTAAATGGCTAAACAGAAATTTTTACAGGGGCCCAGCCCAAAGGAGGGAGTGATTGTGTCCACATGGGTGAAGAGGAATAAGAAAACTACCATACAGCAAGGAGTATGGTTCAGCATACCTTTGATGGTTTTAAAGGCACAAAATTCTAAAGTCAAGTATCATAAATGCGTTTCTTTTTAAAGTCCCTATCACTCTACATACCCAGATAAATAAGGTGTACCAAATAATTAACTATATATCAGTTTTATTTACCCCTTTGTCAGACATTTACTGTCTATTTGCTATATGTCACTCACTGCTCTAGGTTAATGTACAATTAATACAACATATATGTTTATTCTTTTAGCATATTATCATAGTAGTATGCCTGCCTCAAAATTTACACTTCATAAATCCACTGTTTTTTAATAAAATAAGTTAATCCTTTTAAAAGTTATTCATGCACTTGTCTTGGGATAACACAGTATAAATTTACTACCCAATTTTTTAGTGGGAAAGGGTCTCATGTTTTTCTTGCAAGAAGATTATTATTCATCTAATATTTTCCTCATAATTGTATGTAGCTTCTGCTACATTCACATTTCTCTTTGAGGTTCTTGAAGAAACAAAGATGAACAGATCATGAAGCATATAATTTAGTAAAAAAGAAACATAAACTGGTAACTATAATTCAATGTGAGAAGAGCAATAATCAAAGGCACAAATAGTGAACCTAATGAACTTTAAGGTTCAGAAGCTCTCCCTTAGACAAGCTCTCTCCAAGCCCTATAAGGAGCCCTAAAATGTCTTCAAATGGTCATATTTTTTGTAAGATTTGAAAAAAAATAACATATTTTAATTACAAATGTTTAAGATTATTGTGTATTTTTATTCTGACTTCTCCTCCATTATATTTTCCTTGTACAGGGTGTCATTGGAGTGGTCAGACATTTTGGAGACCTAGCAAAGGGTGAGTTGGGAATACATTTAGTTTAATCTTAGTAGGATTTATTTATGAAATCCATAGCTACTTCTATCAACAGTAAGGTTGTTAGCATTCACAGTATAAAAATCATTTCCGGGTACACTCCCATCACCCACTGTGGGAGAGCCAGGGGTGGCCTTATGACATGAACATGTACTATGATGCCTGAAGCAGGAAGTGTGTGGAAAGTGGAGAAGAAATAAGGTCTCACTATGGAATTAAAAGCTAGTCTGTGGAATATTCTTCCAATCTTCAAACATGTAATATTGTAAGCAGAATATTGTTTTCATTAACATCTAGTCAAAATGGAAATTATCATCTGTGGGAATTATACTTAATAATGTAGCACATACAGTTATATATATCCCATATATTTTTCTTTTTATGGGAATCAAATGAAAATAAACTCTATCAGATTTGCTGTGTTAATATAGCACAGATCTGTCACAATTACAATAAACTGTAAGTATGTCTCTAATAATGCATACATGAAAAACTTGATACAGATTTTTTTCAAATTTGATCATCTTAAAACACCCTAAAATTTCACTAACATCAAATAATAAATAACAATTGGTGAGGCTTAAAGAAGCTTTTTAAAACTATGAGTAATAAAAAATAAATTTTGATCAACTATGCCAGAGGAAAGATGTAATTATCCTTCTGTTCTCTCTATAGAAAATATTACAAATTTTTGGACTGATTAAGAGGCCATTAATAAGTATATAGCCAGAAATCGAGGAAAATACTACCAAAATATATTAGGCCATAATTAATTACAATATCATATAATATTTTATGATTTTGTGATATTTGCAGTAACTTTTTACTTTTTAAAATGTGTAACTTATTAAATTTATTTTTGAACTCTAAATAAATATTCACTTTTTAACCTAATTTTGTATTGGTAATTTTATATTCTTTACACTAAAAAGACAATTATAAAACTTGGATCTGCTATAATAATTATTTCTTTTGTCCACCTGTGCGCTCATATAAGATAACAAAATAGCAAGGACAAAAAGCCCATTAATGAAGGAGTTTCCTAAGGCCAAGGCAAGGGAAAACATGCCAAAGAGAGGCAATGAATAAAAGGCATAAACTGAAATATGAGCTTATAACTAAGCTGGGGAAAGGAACCCAACTGTGCATCTAACCCAAGGAAACATTCACAACTGGATAGAGTAACTAAAGTTTTGCACTCTGGGATATCAGAGTAGGGACCACTGAATCAACGGAGTAAGATAGAAAGGGGTCTTTGGTGAATGCACAGAGCAGCTTTTATGGCCCATCATTACATCATGTAAGAGAGGGACAGATTTGTTTTAATAGTTAGGAATGGTTGGGAGGCCAAGGCGGGTGGATCACGAGGTCAGGAGGTCGAGACCATCCTGGCTAACACAGTGAAACTGTCTCTACTAAAAATACAAACAATTAGCCAAGCATGGTGGCATGCACCTGTAGTCCCAGCTACTTGGGAGGCTGAAGCAGGAGAATCGCTTGAACCCAGGAGGTGGAGGTTGCAGTGAGCCAAGATCACACCACTGCACTCCAACCTGGGCAACAGAGCGAGACTCTGTCTCAAAAAAATAAAAAATAAAAAAAGTTAGGAATGGACAATATCATGTTGATATATGTTCTTATAAGTGAATTTGCACAAGTGAAGTCAGTGTTTAATACTTACCTAATAAATATAAACATTGTAAATATTTACATATTTTATGTATTTATATATACAGAATTGTAGGGAATTGAAAGCATGAGGAAAGGCTGTGGGGAAAGGAAAAAAATACACTGGCAAAAAGAGCAAAATATATGTATTTTAAAGGTATAAGCAAATACCAAGAAGGGTTTGAATAACTTGGATATCTACTGAATCTATCCTTCTAGCAATTAAAACTAATTAAACCAGTGTTTCTAAAAGTAAGACTGCTGGACATAATCTCAGGAGTCTATAAGTTCTCCAATTTTTTTTAAAAATTCTAAACCTATTGTTAAAATCCCTGAAAAATAGTCCACAAATTCTCTTATATTACATATTTATTATCATATGCTCATAATTATTTCCTATCTCTGAGGATGTATTTAGTTTCTCTTGTTCTGAATGAATTTATATTTGCTCTAATGCCTAGCATATACACGATTTCTACACATTTTCACATTTTCTACACAAGGATCTGAGAGAAGTGGTACAATCTGCATAGATGTGGAAGTAAAAATTAAATGGACAGGTTGACCCAAAAAATCTACTCCCAGGTATTTATCCTAAGGAAAAATCACATACGTAGCAAAACAAAATTTTTATATAAGACAATTTATGATGGTACTACTCATAAAGTGAAATACTGAAGCAGGATATTTCCCTGACCCCTTTGTGGATGGAAACTGGAGTGAACAGGTGCTGGAACTAGCTGGCCACTTTAGTGCTGGGAGGGGTGAACTCCACTCACTCGCTGCTCCACCCATCACCAGAGGGAGGGTGAATATAAGCAGGTGCAGGAGCCGGGGTGAGTGCTTTTGGGCACCGACAAGAGTGAACTACATACCAGCCCTGCAGCAGTATCTAGGGGAGGGTGCCTGCAACCCCTGAAGCTCCAGAGGAAGGGTTACAGTACTCTTTTAGCTCTGCCATCCATGGACAGCTTAAGTGTTAACAGCTCAGTGGAGGGTCAGTGTGACAGCATTTTGCACCCACACTCATGGCACCCGAGTTCTTGTCTGGTATCCTGGAGGAATAAGATCATACAAATGAACTGAAGATGGTAAATGTGGGAGATTTCATTGCCAATGAAAGTGGCTGTCAGTAAGAAGGGAAAAAATGCCAAAGGGGAGCTGAAAAGGGGACAGATCAAGAAGGTAATCTTCCCCTGAAGTCCAGCCATCCCAGGCTGGACTCCTCTCTGAATCTACGCCATCAATCTGTCCCTCTGAAGTCAAGCCACTTCTCTCCAACATCCAGCTGCTTCTCCTCTCTGCCAGCTGAGCCTGGGGTTTTTATGGGCACAGGACTGGGGGCAGGACAGGCCTGGGATGGTTTTGGAAAAGGCAACATTCGTGCAGGAAAACAGGGTTGTAAATTCTCACTTTGGGCCACAGTTCCAGGCTTTTTGGCTTGAGGGTGGGGCCCTCGCTGGGGACCTGCCCTCTTCTGCCAAGAATTTCACTGCCTCCTGTCCCTATCAATACTACAAACAAGTTAAATGTGAAAAAAGGAAAATTGTCCAGTAAATTAAGGTACATATTACCATAAACATCATAATTCATTAAACATGTAGGAAAGAATAGTTCTCAAAATGGAAGACATCTACAATCTGTTACAAAGTTTAGAACAGGTTACAAAACAGTATATACAGAATATAATGTCGCAAACAAAAATATACACATTTACCTAGAAAAATATTGGAGAGACTTGTCTGAAGAGCCCAGTCTTACCTTTGTGTAATAGCATTATTAACGATTTGCTTTTTCATTCTGTTTTTAATTTAGGTACATTTATGTTTTCTACACCTTCTATATTTATTAAGCATGTATTTATTTCTTTGTTATTAAGAAAAAAATTATAAAAGAAAAATAGGAAAAAATGTCATGAAATGATAGTTGGATGGTTAGAAAATATTTAACTCTAGATCTTGACTACATGATTTCATGGGAATCCTGGTATAGTTTATAACTGAGGAAATTCATTCCTCTAAAAATCAATTAGCATTTGTATTTATAAGAATTAGGCCGGGCGTGGTGGCTCACACCTGTAATCCCAGCACTCTGGGAGGCTGAGGCAAGAGGATCATGAGGTCAGGAGATCAAGACCATCCTGGCTAACATGGTGAAACCCCGTCTCTACTAAAAATAAAAAAAAATTAGTTAGGCGTGGTGGCGATGTAGTCCCAGCTACTCAGGAGGCTGAGGCAGTAGAATGGCATGAACCCAGGAGGCGGAGCTGGCAGTGAGCCAAGATCATGCCACTGCACTCCAGCCTGGGCGACAGAACGAGATTTCATCTCAAAAAAAAAAAAAAAAAAATTATAATTGTTTATATGCCATTTGGTTGAGGAATAAAATAATTTTATAAAATTGAATCAAAATAAACTAAAATTATATTAAATAACTAACTTTTTGTTCTATAAGTCATCCACTCTAATCATTTAACATCTCAAGCACATTTCCTACAACTCTATTTAAAGTTAAATTGCTAACAAATCCTTTAGAGGGCTTATAATTAAAAGGATTCCTATTTAACTCCACTGATATCACACTACTAATAAGCAACTTAAGCTTATGAATTTTAGCAGTGTTTTAATTTTACCTTGATATTTACCACAGTTAAATCTTATATACAAAGGACATTACATACACAAACATACACATGGATATTCATATCCACACATTCATAAACACACAGATAATTATGTATATAAACTGCATTTTAAAATGCCATATACTCATAATAATGCTTAAACATCTAAATTAATTTCACCTAAAGTTCAAATATTTAATTTTCAAAGAACTCAGTGAAAAAGTAAAGAGTTATTATTCATTTAGAGGCACTTCAATTCTGCCACCCAATTATTTGGTTACATCTTTTACTATTCTATGCCCCTGATAAGGCAATCTAAATTAATAGAATCTTAAGTACATCTGAAGAGTAATATCAAATACTTGGAATGCAGACATATCTCTTATGCTTCTAAATTTGAAAATGACTTCTAATTATTATATGTTTTGTCTTTGCATTGGAAGACAAATTTAAAATTATATTAGTTCACTGCTGGAAGAAGGAAGGAAAGCAGACAGAAATAAAGAATTACAAAAAGAGTGAGAATAAAATAAAGAAAAAATGAGCAAGACTGAGTGGAAAAAGAAGAAAAGAATATATTGCAAATAACCATGTAATCTGGAAATCTAACCAAGCTGTCCTGTAATTGCTGTTAATAATAATTCAGAGTTGGGGCAAGAAGCTTCAGGAAAATTTTCAGCATCTTCAGCTAAAAGATATTAGATAGATATGGACAGGAGACAAGAAAACACTGGGTAGAAGAGGGCAGTTCCCCGGCAAAGGCCCCACCTCCAGGCCTGGAAACCTGTGGCCCTAAATGGGAACAAGCAATCCTGTTTTTTGTCCAGATGTTGCCTTTTGGCCAGCCACGACCCCTATCCTGTACCTATATAAACCCCAAACCCCAGGTTCCATGAGCAGAAAAGCAGATGAACAGAAGAGCAGAAGACCAGCAGAGAAGGAGTGAAGAGAAGGAGAATCTGAACATCAAAAGGAGTTCGGCTAGGGATGATCGGAGAGGAGATCAGCCACTGGATGACCAAACTCCAGGCGAAGATCATCTTCCCATTCCATCTGCTTTCCAGCTCCCCATCCATCCCACTGACAGCCACCTCCACCACTCAATAAAACCTTCGCATTCATCCTTCAAGTCCATGTAACTGATTCTTCCTTGATAACGGATAAGGACCCAGGTAGCAAGAGGGCACTGAGCTGGTTAACACTTAAGCCATCTGCAGATGGCAAAGCTAAAAAAGCACACTGTAACACATGCCCACTTGGGCTCCAGGAGTCACAGGCACCCACCCCTAGACACTACCATGAGGCCGAAGCCCAAAAACGCTCACCCTAGCTCCTGCACCTGCCCATCTACATGCTCCTCCTCCTGTAAGGGAGTTTGAGCACACATGGTGGCCAAACAGAGGAGCCACATCCCTGTCGCATGTCGTGTGAGGGGGGGGTCAGGGAACTCTCCCATTTCAATTAGAAAGATGCTTTATATACTTTGGCCATTAAAAAAAAAAAAAGTCTTTACAAAAACGTCTAGTGTATCATCGTTATCAATACTTTCAATACTATTATTTGCAACAGCTCAAGAGATAATTAATCAGAAAATATCGTATTCAGAAAAGCCACCTAATATAGAATGTTGTATAATTATCTGAATGCTTATAGCAAGCTAACTCAAAAGTCTTCAGGTAATTAAAGAGATTTTTAAAATGCATGACAATGAATTACTCAGGCTGAAAAAATGGAAACAGTGTACATGTGAGCTAAATATAGAAAATGAAAGAAAGAAAAAGACAGAGAAGAACATTATTTTAGCTGATATTGATGTTAGATAAAGATTGATTCATGCTGTATAGACAGGGAATGAATAATTTCATGATATCTAGTGATACAAAAAGTGGGCCACCTAGACACATTTGCTTAGTTCTGGAAAGGCAAAAAAATCATCACAGCTGTGAAAGTAGGCCGAAAGCAAAATCACATTCCATTTATTGGCATGCAAATATACACATCAAACCTCTGAGGGGTAATATTTCTTTGTCAAATGAAATCTGTTCAGAATGCTGTGGAATGAGTTGAACTTAGAAGTACATTTTTCTATACAAAAGTGTATGAGAAAGAAAACATAATCTAGCTATTTATAAGAAGCAAAATACCAGACATTTGAGAGTCAATGTTGATTTTTTACACGTAGCGGATTTCTGAAACTAGATAAACACATGCAGGTATGTCTGTGAAAAACGTTATTTACAAATCATAAGACTTTGCCATTGACAACAAAGTGATTAGAATTTTTAAATAATAATGCAGTAAAACCTTTTGATAAAGGTAAAGAGGAGGTGGATGAAGAAGCCTGCTACTTTGAGCTTGCCAGTCCAAGAAATGATCATTGAAATATGTAGGCAATATTCACCTAAATCTATTTGTACAATAAGATTGTAAATGAACTGATGTCATCCTATGTAATACAATGAATCTTTCAAAGCTTTGGTTGAATTTACCTTCCCAGGAAACAACTTCTCTATAAGAATGAAACAACAAAAAAGAGAATTTAAGTTTATAAACTGCATTCATATATAATATCATTTCATCCTTTGAAAAGTTTTACAAATGAGAAAATATAAGGTTTGAGAGGTTACAAAATTTACCAAAGGCCATAAGATAATATATTAAGAAGTCAGTATCCAAATGAGTTTTAAGTAGCTGGAAACTGGCTCTATAGAAGAAGGGCTCTTATATACACTTCTACTCTAAGGACTCAGGAACCGATACTGTGGTTGTCTTACAAACCATTTAAGGTCACATTAGCTAAGGGGCTTCCTCTTCCTTTTAAGCAATGTGCCTCAAGTCAACGACTAAATTTAGAGTAACATGTAATTTGTGGCCTTATATTACTTTCTTCCATAGGAAATGCATTTTTTGAAAATACCCAAACTTTTTCCTGCTGTAGAAATATCAAATATGATTATTTTGACTGGCCTATTCAATACAGTCCTCTCCTCTATTTCTTATCCCTCTAAAACTGGGATTGAAAAGTATAATCTTGTGGTATTTTCTATTATATGTGTAATATTTAAGTGATAAAATGAGTAAATCAAGAAAGGATTGAAATACTATCTCAAATAGATTTTTAGGAAAATATTCAACTCAAAAGTATTTAGTATTCTGCTTAAAGAACAAAATTCAAGCAACTGAAATATGAAGTTACTACCTGGGATATGTGACTTTCCTACGAGAATACAAGCCCTTAAGGATCTTGGTTTAGCATAAAGCATTTCAATACACCTTTACTGAATTGACTTTTATGCTAAGTGAGCATTTACTATATATTTTTAATGTTTGTAAGCATATACCAGGTAACTTCTAAAAAAGGTTCTGTAAGAGAAAATAGTTAAAAGGTCAATGTACCCTTCTCCCAAAAACTCTTCTACAATATGCAGTTATGTTCCATTCAAAGGTGTGATTATTATGGAACCCATAATAGAGTTAACAATAGGACAGAAGCTCTTTAGGATCAGAAAGAATCAGTGTAGGAGAGGGGAGGCTCAAAGCTGGATATTGGAGACAGAACTAACACTTACTGAGTACCTACTTTGTTCAGGCAAAGTGTTGTGTTTTATCTACATTTAATCTCATTTAATCTTCATGACTATTTTCTGAAATTATTATAATCCTTATTTCACAGATTTAAAAAAACTGAGCTTCATAGAGAGTAGGGACCATATAATTCATCTGCCTCCTTTGAGGTTCTGTCACCCTTACTTTAAGACTAATTCCCTTACTGCGTAATATGGTTTGGCTGTATGTCCCCACCCAAATCTCATGTTGAATTGTAATCACCAGTGTTGGAGGTGGGGCCTAGTGAGAGGTCATTGGATTATGGGGGTGGTTTCTCATGGTTTAGCACTGTCCCCCTAGTGCTGTCTCCTGACTGAGCTCTCACCAGATCTGGGTGTTTGAAAGTGTGTAACACCTCCCCCTTCACTCTCTCCTCTCTCCTGCTCCATCATCTGAAGATGTGTCTGCTTCCCCTTTGCCTTCCACCATGATTGTAAGTTTCCCGAGGCCTCCCCAGAAGCAGAAGCCTATATATCCTGCAAAACCGTGAGCCAATTATACTCCTTTTCTTTATAAATTACCCAGTCTCAGGCAGTTCTTTATAGCAATGCAATAACAAACTAATATACTGTGTCGCCTTACTTTAAGACTAATTCCACCATGTCAGCCATGGACAATCCAGCTGACCCTCCCAAGTAACCTTCCTTGGTTTCCCTAGATCTTAATGTAGATTTCATATTACACTTCTGCTTGTTTTGGGGTGCTATGAAGGCCTCAGCTACTTAGGTCCCAGCTCTTCTGCTTGCTTGAATCTGGCCCATCCCATCACCTGGACTCCTACAAAGCTTCCCATCTGAACCTGTCTCTCCACATACTCTGTCTTACTTCTCATTGACAATCCCAATCCCTGGCCAGAAATTGCAAATTATTTAATAAATCCACATTAGCCTCCACCTCACTATTTTTTTCGGGCATATTTAAGGCAATTCAGAGCTACGGTGAAGATGAGTTTATTGATATAGAAATTGTTTGGTATTCACTTACACATTTCCTGTACCTAACACACTATCTTGTATAGGTAGGCCATCCAATATGTTTTTTAAAGTAATAAATGAATGAGTAAACGAAGAAATATGTTGGTGAGCATTGGGCTAAGGTACCCAGGGCAGATTCTCTGTTTTTTCTGCTGCCATTATCTGAGAGCAGAACCCAGAGTAAAAATTTTTGGTTTGAGTCCTGGCTGTACCATCAACAATGTGACTTTTGTTAAGTTATTCTGCCTCAAATTGCATATTTGTAAAAAGGGGGATAAAGATAAAATCCACCTCATGGAGCATTGTGAGGATTAAATGAGAGAATTAATGTGATGCCCTTAATAAGCCTGGCACAATATAAGTACTCAGGCACAATATCTCTCTATTACCTTACATTCTATAATTAGGACAACTGTCAACAGAGTGCTACTTCTTGACTTTTAATAGACATTTTTGGATAGAATATACATGACTATAACATAATGAAATTGATTGTTAGACAGTTATTCCTTCCATTGGGCCTATGTCAATCTTCCTTTAACTTCAACACTTGTGTTCTAAACTTTGAGGATCTTCTTCCACATGAAAGCTGAAAGTTTCAAGGCTTCATGGTCACTTTTGGTTGTACATCCCTAATACCTTAAACTGTAAATTCCTTCATATGTATTCATTCACTAACTCATTCATTCATTAAATAACACCTATTAAAATCCTACAATGTGCCAGGTACTCTGCCAGATAAAAATAAACAGAGATAAATAAAATACAATTTTTGCCTTCAACACACACACTTCTATGCAGGAGATGGGCTTGGCTGTCTCTCTCTTGGCCATTCTGGTCGCTCGCTTTTGAATGCCCTCACTTTTGTCTACATTCCTATTAAAGGTTCCAAAAAGGAGTACAACATGTGACCAGCGCTGAGAAGAGCAGAACCATCACTTTTTTATTACATTGATCTGCAGGTGGGAAAGAGCCAGAGATGGGATGTAGCAATCTCTTCATGGTAGACACAGTCCCACACTACCTCACATGGGCCATGGGAGGGGTGGGGAACTAGGAGGTTAAAAGCTGTTGGAAACAAATGGTAGATTTTTTTTTTTAATCTAAAGTCTCTCTTGAGATGTTCCCTTTTGGAGGATGTCATGGGTGCATCTGGCTGGGGCCCAGCGTAGCAGGTGGTAAAAGAATTTACTAAAACAGTAGTGAGTTAAAGAAAGCAAGTTTGTAAGAGAGAAAGTATGTTGCAAGGAAATTACAGGCAGCACAGCAGAGAAGGGGCTGTCTGCAAAATGGCAGGGGCTGGAGGGAAGTTTTATAGGGTCATGCTGGAGGGGCTACATGCAGATAATGTTATGCTGCTGGGGCTACATGCTGAGTGAGATATTTGGGAACAGAATGTTGTGCTAGTGGTTTCTTTGTGGTTAGCCATCTCTTTGAACAATTGTTCTCCCCTACCTGAGGCCCCTTCCTCATTGTTGCTTCCTTATGAGGACGCCACATCCCCCACCCCCACCACACATCGCCATAGAACAACAATGACAAGTCTTTGGCATTAGGGTGGAAGTCTCAACTTCCAACTACTTCCTGCTGGCCTGCGTCATAGAATTGACCGTACCTATGGTTGTTGAGAGTCTGTCAGCAGACCCCGTGGGCCATTGTCCTGGATTGTGGAAATTAGGATATTGGATCTTGCTGGAGGAAGGGACTCATCAGAGAGGGGGAGCATATCAAGGTAAAACTGGTGTACAGCAGAATCCAGGAGAGATTCATAAAGGTAGCAGGCATCATTGGGAAGAGAACAATATCCCCTTCACAGCAGCATTTGAAGGTGAAACTGCTGAATTCTGGAAGACACGAATTTGACAAGTTGAAGATGCAAGGGCCAAAATGGGATCATAAGTGGCCCCTGACCTAGTGTGTGATGAGGAGAAGGGTCCCTGAGAAGGAGGAGGCCGTTAAAAATGACATCAAGGTTGGGCTATTAGGGGGAAGGTGAGGGGGTTGGGCTATTAGGGGGAAGGAGCAGATGGAGTAGGTGTAGTTGAAAGTGAAGGTGGTTTGTCAGGGGAAGAAAGTATGGCCTCAACCTGTCCAGCCAGTTGGGGTGAAGGGGAGAGAGTAAAAAAGTTCATCTAAAATGTCAGGAGAGTCACTGAGGCTAGAGAATTTAGCCAGGCACATTTGACAGGTTTGGCAGAGATCGCGATCCTGGGAGAGAGTCATGAAAGCCTGGATATAAAGAACTTCAGACCATTTAGAAGAGTTGCAACAGAACAGGTCAAGCTGCAGAACAGTGTTGGGGACAAGGGTCCCACCTAGAGGCCAGGATTTCTGATCCGGAAGTTTTTTAAGTGGCCATGTGGCAGGCCAGGTCTCACTAATGTAGGCCTCCATAACAACTGTTTCAGCACTGACTGAGTGGTTAAATTAAATATTAAAAGCTGATAGAGCCAGTGCCCTTATACAAAGGCTGGAATGTAACAAAAGCCCACCAAGAGTTTTGCCCAGGCCTTTCCTGGGCCTTGAAGCATGAAACATAATGAAGCAATTCTTAACAAGACCCGTTTAGGATTAAACAAGTTTATTGGAGGTCTGAAGAAACCACCCATACTTCCACAAACAAGTTTATTGGGAGTCTGAAGGAACTCCTCAAACCTCCATGATTTAGCAGGAGACAAGATAAGGGTAATCACCCCAGCACCTGGACCCATTTAGATTAAGTAAATTTACTAAGGCTCTAGAGGAAGGTCTTCAGGACTCAGATCTTAGTTATAGATGAGAAAAAGTTAACCACGTCTATCTTTAGATGAATGCACACTTACACATAGACATATAGCTTAGAAGGTACATAAGATCTGGAAAAATTTTGTAATTTTAAGTTGGTCTGGTGATACTTTCCAGGCATTCTCCCTGTACCTGGTTACAGTAATAAACTCCCTTCTTTCCCAGTTCATCTGCATCTCATTATTGAGCCACGAGAATAAGCAGCCCCACCCTCAGTTTGGTCCAGGAACAGCCATGCTATATTACATGAGAAAATTAGACATTTCTTTTTGAGAGTCTGAGAGTCAAATTTATCCCAGTGTTTGAGAATGGAGCCCAGGGATGAGTCTGAGGAATGGAAGGGCTTTGTCCCATGGTAGGACCAAAAAGAATGTCCGCTGGGGACCTGAACCACAATTTCTCTCAGGGCATCCCCCCAGGAAAAGGGGGTTCCACTTATGTCTGCTGAGGGACTCCAAGATGCACTTTCCAAAGGGCATCCCATCTATTGGAAAGGAAATCCTGGCACTAGGGCCTTACACTGGATGAATACTGCATGAGCAACCCCAGGTCAGTCCAGGTATAAATTATGCAGGGTGCTCAATCCAGGTACAAAAGGAAAAGGTTCAGGGAAGATTTATCATTCCAGTGCTGTTTGAGATCACCTGGCTTAAAACGTCCAGAGCAGGATGGCTGGCTGGCTCTCTTCATGGGAGAATTTAGAGTGAGAGGGGGGGTCTGAGTTCCCCCAAAATGCATGTGAGTTTGCCCAAAATGCATGTGAGTTTGCCCTGGTTGAGCTGCCACTGCCAATTGTGCCACACATAGGGATTGAGGACTTTTGACCAGAAAGGATAGGAGAGAGTCTTCCTCCCTTCCGGGCAAGGCAGCGAAACCTGTTCACCCCTTGACCTTCAGCCTACACCAGGGAATGGCCCTGGCCAGTTGCCATCAGTTGCCAGAGGGATACTAAATATTGTCTGCTGGAAGACTGAAAAGAAAAGTAAACTCTAAACTCTCACCCTATTAAGTGGCAGTGTTCAGACATCTTTCCACTGAGACCTTCTGATCCCCTGGGGAATAGCCATGGCTGAGGACCATCAGTTGTCTCCAGGCTTGAATGCTGTCCAGTGAGAGATTGGAGTTGGAAAACAGGAAAGGGGGAGAGTAGGGAAGAGGTCCCCATACGGGTCACCAAAATGTCATAGGTGCATCTGGCTGAAGCTGACATCATAGGTGGTAACAGTTACTGAAACAATAGTGAGTTAAAGAAAGCAAGTTTATTAGAGAGAAAGTACATTCCAAGAAAACAACAGGCATCACAGCAGAGAAGGGGCTGTCTGCAAAGAGGCAGGGGCTGAAGGGAAGTTTTATAGGGTCGTTCTGGAGGGGCCTGTGTAGATAAGGTCGTGATGCTAGGGTTACGTGTAGAGCAAGGTATTTGGGAACAGGATGTTGTGCCAATGGGTTTGTGGTTAGCTGTCTCTCAGACAATTGTTCTCCCCCACCTGCCGCCTCTTCCTTGTTGATTGTTTATCTTATTAGGACTCCACAGAGGAATCACGTTTGGAGTTTCTTTTCTCATGCATCCAGTGAAGTAAGAAAAGCCTATATCCTCCACCTTTCTGAGAATATCCTCTTCCCCCACCTTGGCCCTTAGAAACAAAGCAGAAACCAGGGACAAGTCTCAGGGGAAAAGAGGTACAAATGGCCAGCTTAAGCCTGAATGTTCTAGGCCTTTTGGTGAAATACTTTCCTTTTCTTTGGCGTTTTCCCCCTTAGGTTTATCTAATCTTCCTTCTTCTCACCATCAAAACAATAATATTTAAAGAACTAAGATGGGGATGAAGTCCTAATCAACAGGACAGGTGTTTAGGTTGCCAGCCATCATTAGATACATTTTTTATTGAAAGTGGTTAATACTCAGTTTTGCTGTACTGCTAGTCATCAAACTCATAATAAGGGCTATTGATGAGGGCCATTGCTATGAATGGGGTACCATTTTACCTAAAAAAAAAACAAAATAAAGCCAAGATAACAACACTGTATCCACATGGAACCTCCCAACCGCCCCAGGAGTGTAGTCTTCTCAGACTACAGGGTACTAAGCATCTTTCTCTCTCAAAATCAGTATTTGCCCCCAGGGGTTTTTTGCAAGAAACATTTCTTTCAGGTCTCATGGATGTAGCTTCCCAACAGTCAACAGTTACTGACATTGAACTTCTGTTTTAATTTGTTCTTAAAATCTTCCAAGGAGTTCATACTATCTAAATCCTTAGAGATTACATAAGGTTCTTATTAATCTGATCCTATCTATGATCCAGTCTTACCTTCTATCATCCTCCACTTACATTCTAGCCATGCAGAGCTACTTGTAGCTCCTAGTAAAAACAAGACATGCTCTCTTTCAAATGTCATGTATTTGCAAATGTTACTCCTTCAGCTATAAACTCTCCCTACTCTATTTGCTCCTATTACATTCCTCAGCATTTTTCTTAAGATGTCTTCTCTGAGAAGCCCTTTCTTTCCTATCATATGGACTAATGCGCTATCTATATTGTGACATCATATTGTAGTATAGACTGAATATCTGCATGACCCCACTGAACTAGGAGCTTCTTAAAAACAGACACTGTCATATACATAACTTCCATTTATTTAACACACACTATGTGTCAAAACCAAAACAAATTAGATGCTTTACATATATCAGTTCCATCTTCAAAACAATCATAAAGGCAAATTTTTTTATATTTATGTACAGGTTGAGTAGGACAGGTTCAAAACCACATTGCAGTAAATAGGGGAAACAGAATTCCTACTTAACCCCATTTGTCTCCAAGGCCTATGCTCCTTCCATGGCAGCACTCTGGCCCCCACTACATACTGATAGAGGCAGGAGGCAGAGAAACTCTAGGCAGACAGGGGTGGGTCCCTGGTGGAAACCCCACCTTCAAGCCAAATGTAGCCTGAAACCTGCAGCCCAAAGTGAGAACTTCTATTCCTGTTTGCCTGCTCTCTCGATTGGTTCTTTCTGATTAATGTCTGTTTACCAATCAAATGTTGCCTTTTCCAAAACTACCAATAGCTTGCTGCACCCACTGTCCTGTGCCTATAAAGACCCCAGACTCAGCCAGTAGACAGAAGTGGCTGGACATCAGACAGAGGCAACTTGACTTTGGAGGAGAGAGGCAGAGAGATAACTTGACTTCAGGGAAGAGTGACCTGCCATTCCCATTCCCTTTCCAGCTCCCCTCTCTGCTGAAAGCTTCTCTCATTGCTCAATAAAATTCTTCCCATTCACCATCCTTTGATTTGACCACATTACCTCATTCTCTCGGATACCAGAAAAGAATTCAGGACCCACCAAATGTGGGTACCCAAAAAGGCTGTCACACTGGCCCTTTGCTCTCACTGACAGAGGGCAGCCACTCCATGCAACGAGGCAAAGGGCCACTGAGGTGATAACACACTGCTGTCCATAGACAGTGTAGCTAAGAGATCATTGTAGCATGCTCTCTGAAGACTTGGAGTCATGGGCCCCCCGACCTGGACACTGCCACAGGGCCTGCATGGAATTTGCTCCTGTAAGGGCCAAAGTGTCTGGCAAGTTCCTGCACTCTCTTGCCTATGTGATCCCTCCCATGTGCGGTGGATCATGGTGGGCCTAAGTAAGTGTAGTTCCTCTTGCCAGTGCCAAAGCAGCCAGCCAATTCCCATAGTTCTGTGCTTGTGTGCTCCCTACCAAACACCGCATGTTCTCGCTCATAACTGGGAGTTGAACAATGAGAACACATAGACACAGGGAGGGGAACATCACACAGTAGGGCCTGTTGGGGGATGGGGGGCTAGGGGAGGGATAGCATCAGGAGAAGTACCTAATGTAAATATCAGGTTGATGGGTGTAGCAAATCAGCATGGCACATGTATACCTATGTAACAATCCTGCACATTCTGCACATGTATCCCAGAACTTACAGTATAATTTTTTTAAAAAAAAGAAAGAAAGAAAAGAAAAAGAAAACATCCTGCATCAATACAATGCGGTTTCACTCATCTTTGTATTCCTTAAGTGTGGCATAAAGTAGGCTTCTGGGCAATCAATGAAAATGTGTTGAAAGAATGAAGAAATAATTTATTAAATATTTTGTACGCCCACTTTGCTTTCTTTTACTCAGAACCCTCAATTCTGATGAAGAAACATTTGCTTCACAAGGAGTCATTTTACCACAGTCCCCAAAAAATGTTAGAAACCAAAACTTTTTAGTATTGCACCACAAGTTACAGAGAGTACAAACTTTCCATTCTGGGTAATAACAGTTTTTTCAGGATATCCTTTGGCAGCAGTTACATAATTCAAACTCAATGGACTTCCTCTATGTTCCCACAAAATTTTGCATCCATCTCTACTTTAGGATTTTGCTATGGACTGGATGCTAGTATCCCTTCAAAATTCATATGTTGAGATTCCAATTCCCAATGTGATGTTATTTAGGCCTTTGAAAGGTAATTGGGTCATGAGGGTAGAGTAATCATGAATGGGATAAGTACCCTTACAAAAAGACATGAGAGGACTTGCTTTCTCCCTCTCTGTTCTCTGCTATGTGAAGGTACAATAACACGGCTATCTATAAACAAGAAACAGGGCTTTTACCAGGAATTCAGACATGCTGGCACCCTGATCTCAGACTTCCAGCCCCTACAACTGTGAGAAATAAACGTTTGTTGTTTAAACCACCCAGTCTATGGCATTCTGTTTTGGCAGCCCGAGCTCACTTACACACATTTGCTATTAAGCTACATGGGTGTACACCTGTCTTTCTTCTAGATCGTTACCTCCTTGAGGACAGAGATCTGATCTCACTTATTTCTATACCCCCCACAAAAAACAAAAGAGATCCTGATACAAGGTGCTAGTTAGTTTATGTAGAATTGATGTTGTCAAATAATCTGACACAGTAACACCAAAACCAACTCAAACTAGACAAACACCTGTTTATCTGAAACCATGCGGAATCAGTTATTTAAAAAAAAAGAAAACAAGTTTTCCAGGTAGCTTAGACTTTAACCCTTTAAAAGAAAATTTTTATTTTTATTTTCATTTTGTAGGGAAGCCTTTCTAAAATATACATAATTCTTTTCTCTTAAGGAAATCATATTTAAAATAATTTAAGCTACTTTGAATATTGTTTCTCTACTCTATGACAAAATAATTGTTTCAGACAGTTTACCCCACACAATGATCCTAGACAACTGTGATGCCTTTTGCACGCGCGCGTGTGTGTGTGTTCCTGCTTTCCTTTGCTATCAGGCTGTCAGATTTCATTTCTCAGGATCATGAATATGTTTGCCACCGGCAACTGCTCCCTGTATTTAATTACTTTCATTTATTGAAGGTTCACTAACAACCAATGCACTAAGCACTTTATTTGTATTATTTTATTTAACCTGACAAATTTCAAAGAGTGTAGAATGGATTCTGACTCCTCAGAGCTTGTCTTCTGCTTTTACTGACATGTTCTTCATGCATGTGAAAGGAAAATATCTTGGGCCCCTTCAAGCTAGGAACTGCTCAGGGAAAATCTACCTACCATTCTATTTAAAGCCATCCTTCTGCTCACTGAGATAGATGCATATCTGATTGCCTTCTCTGGAAAGGCTAATCAGAAACTCAAAAGAATGCAACCATTAGTCTCTCACGTATCTGTGACCTGGAAGTCCCCTCCCCACTTTGAGTCTTCGTGCCTTTTCTTCACATTGTCCTGCCTTTCCAGACTGAACCAATGGACTTCTTACATATATTGATTGATGTCTCATGTTTCTCTAAAATGTATAAAACTAAGCTGTGCCCTGACCATCTTGGGCACATGTCCTCAGGACTTCTTGGGGCTGTGTCGCAGGTGCATGTCCTCAACCTTGGCAAAATAAAATTTCTAAATTAAGCAAGACCTGTCTCAAATTTTGAGGGTTCACATGGGTAAAGCTCTAGGATGTAACTAAACATCGCTAAATTGTTATCCCTTTTTCAGAAAATTCCATTCCAATGACTTTATGTCAGGTAGCACATTACAAGGATAAACACTTCACCATTTGTCATCCTATTTTCTTAATGTTTATAATAACACACAATTAGAATGGCTAATGTCTCTCAAAAAGCTCTCTGTGATGCCTATAACAGATAAATACTTGGTAAGAAAGGTTGGGGGAAGAATTAGGGAATGATTGGTGGTTTTAAAATGATAGAAAAGAAAGTATATTTGCCCTGTGGTTTGAAAATTACAACTAATGGATAGAATTTTAAGGAAGCATATGCTTCTATTTCATCTGTGAGAGAATTTTCTAAGTACTAGAATGTGTCATAATAGAAATAGTAAGCTCTATATCTCAACCCTATACTTTTAAAGTAGCCTAACTTTCTAGCCATATAGCCACTAGCTTGCTAAAATATCCCAGGAAAGTGTGTGCTTCAATCTAGTTCTTACTCAGATGTTTTCCTTTTCAAGCCCACACTTTCTTTATTGGAATTATTATTTGCATCTTGTTACTCAGCCTCCTGATTTTCAACTTCCCCCTTGTAGACTGCAGATTGGATCTACCTCATCTACTTCCTCTGCTTCAGACTGCCTCAGAAAGCATGTCTGGCTTGGATCTTGGCCCATCAGAAAACATTTGGCTGGCCTGCTCAGGCCTTTGCACTGTGAAGAGATTCCAGATTAGACTGGATTCCAGATTAGATCAGATTAAATGCTACATAAGACATCTTCATTAGATAAGTCCTTGAACTACTTGAACAACAAGATTTCTCAAACTTCTTAGGATTCCATGATTCCCCAAGGGGCAGAAAAATTAAGAGTAAAGATTGTAGAGTCAGAGATAACTGAGTTGGAGTTCTTAATCTTCTACTTCATTATAAAATATGCTAAATAATAGTACCAACTTCTTAAGGTTCTTGAGAGAATAATGAGACTGTATATGTAAGAAGCTTGGCATACCATTAATATACTTACCAAATGTTAACTGTTCACAATAGTATTAATGTTAGGCCAGTAGCAAGCATAATCATACCAATTCCAAAGCCAAGCCCACACAAAGAGAGAAGAAAAAGAATTAAATGAAGGTCTGCTCTTGTTCTGTTTTGTTTTGTGATTTTTGTCCAGGAACATAATCTATCATTTTGAAAAGTATGTTTCACTTACTGGTTGTGTAATGTTGAGAAATTATTTAAATTTTCTGTATCTTAGATTATTCATATTTAAAATAATAGTAATAATAATACCCATCTTGTATGAATGTTATAAGAATTAAATGAATAAATATATCTAAAACACTTCATATATGTAAAGCATTGCCTAGAATATAAGTGCCAGATAAGTGTTAGCTATTATTAAAATGTGTTAATACCTGTATTAGTCAGAGTTCTCCAGAGAAACAGAACCAGTAGAATGGATGAGTGAATACATATATGAATACATAGTGGTACCATTTGGCTGTGTCCCGACCCAAATCTCATCCTGAATTGTAACTCCCATAATTCCCACATGTTGTGGCAGGGACCTAATGGGAGGTAATTGAATTACGGGGGCAGGTCTTTCCCATGCTATCCTCATGATAGTGAATAAGTCTCATGAGATCTGATGGTTTTATGAAGGGGAGTTTCCCTGCATAAGTTGTCTTCTCTTGTCTGCTGCCATGTGAGACACGCCTTCTACTTTCCACCATGATTGTGACGGCTCCCCAGCCACATGGAACTGTGAGTCCATTAAACCTCTTTCTTTTGTCAATTGCCCAGTCTCTGGTATGTCTTTATCAGCAGCACAAAAACAAGCTAATATAGTAATTTGGTACTGAGAGTGGGGTGCTGCTGAAAAGATACCTGAAAATGTGGAAGTGACTTTGGAACTGGGTAACAGGCAGAGGTTGGAACAGTTTGGAGGGCTCAGAAGAAGAGAGGAAAATGTGGGAAAGTTTGGAACTCCCTAGAGACTTGTTGAATGCCTTTGACCAAAATGCTGATGATGATATGAACAATGAAATCCAGGCTGAGGTGGTCTCAAATGGAGATGAGGAACTTGTCGGGAACTGGAGTGAAGGTGACTCTTGTTATGGTTTAGCAAAGAGACTGGCAGCATTTCCTCTGCCCTAGAAATTTGTGGAACTTTGAACTTGAGATAGATGATTTAGGGCATCTGGCAGAATAAATTTCTAAGCAGCAAAGCATTCAAGAGGTGACTTGGGTCCTGTTAAAGGTATACAGTATTATAAGGGAAGCAGAGCATGAAAGTTTGGAAAATTTGCAGCCTGACAATTTGATAGAAAAGAAAACTCCATTTTCTGAGGAGAAATTCAAGCTGGCTGCAGACATTTGCATAAATAATGAGGAGCTGAATGTTAATCACCAAGACAATGGGGAAAATGTCTCCAGGGCATGTCAGAGACCTTGGCTCAGAAGCCAAGGAAGAAAAGATGGTTTTGTGGGCCAGGCCAAGGGTCCCTCTGCTTTGTGCAGTCTAGGGTGTCCTGTGTCTCAGCTGCTCCAGCCATGACAAAAAGGGGCCAAAGTAAAGCTTAGGTCATGGCTTCAGAGAGTGGAAGCCCCAAGCCTTGGCTGCTTCCGTGTGGCATTCAGCCTATGGATACACAGAAGTCAAGAATTGAGGTTTGGGAACCTCCGCCTAGATTTCAAAGGATGTGTGGAAACACCTGAATGCCCAGGCAAAAGTTTGCTGCAGTGGTGGGGCACTCATGGAGAACCTCTGTTAGGGCAGTGCAGAAGGGAAATGTGGGGTGGATGCCACCACACAGAGTCCCCACTGGGGTGCTGCCTAGTGGAGCTGTGAGAAGAGTGCCACTGTCCTCCAGACCCCAGAATGGTAGATCCACCCACAGCTTGCTCCGTGCACCCGGAAAAGCCACAGACACTTAATGCCAGCACAGGAAAGCAGCCAGGAGGGAGGCTACCTTGCATAGCCACAGGGGCTGAGCTGCCCAAAACCATGGGGACCTAGCTCTTGCATAGCATGACCTAGATGTGAGACATGAAGTCAAAGATCAATCTGTAGCTTTAAGATTTGACTGCACTGCTGGCTTTCAGACTTGCATGGGGCCTTCAGCCCCTTTCTTTGGGCCAATTTCTCCCATTTGGAACAGCTGTATTTACCCAATGTCTGTACCCCCATTGTATCTAGGAAGAAACTCACTTGCTTTTTATTTTACAGGCTCATAGGCCAAAGGGACTTGCCTTGTCTCAGATGAAACTTTGGACTGTGTACTTTTGAGTTAATGCTGAAATGAGGTAAGACTTTGGGGGACTGTTGGGAAGGCATGATTGGTTTTGAAATGTGAAGACATGAAATTTGAGAGGGGCCAGGTGTGAATGATATGGTTCGGCTATGTTCCCACCCAAATCTCATCTTGAATTGTAGCTCCCATAATTTGCATGTGTTGTGGGAGGGACCTGGTGAGAGTTAATTGAATCATGGGGGCAGGTCTTTCCCATGCTATTCTCATGATAGTGAATAGGTCTCACAAGACTTGATGGTTTTATAAAGGGGAGTTTCCCTGCACAAGCTCTCTTCTCTTGCCTCCCACCATCTGTGATGTGCCTTCTTTCTGCCATAATTGTGATGCCTCCCAAGCCATGTGGAACTGTGAGTTCATTAAACCTCTTTCTTTTGTAAATTGCCCAGTCTCAGATATGTTTTTATCAGCAGTATGAAAACAGACTAATACGCATAGATTGATTGACTTTAAGAAATTGACTCTTGCAATTGTGGAGACTGATATGTCTTAAATCTGTAGGATAGGCCAGAAGTCTGGAAACTCAGGCAGAAATGGTGTTGCAGCCTTGAGGCAGAATTTCTTCTCCAGAACAGTTTTGCTCTTAAGGCTGCCAACTGATTGTATAGGTCCACCCACATTATTAACAGTCTGCTTTACTTAGAACTACAAACCACTGCTCAACGAAATAAAAGAGGACACAAACAAATGGAAGAACATTCCATGCTCATGGATAGGAAGAATCATTATTGTGAAAATGGCCATACTGCCTAAGGTAATTTATAGATTCAATGCCATCTCCATCAAGCTACCAATGACTTTCTTCACAGAATTGGAAAAAACTACTTTAAAGTTCATATGGAACCAAAAAAGAGCCCGTATCGCCCAGACAATCCTAAGCAAAAAGAACAAAGCTGAAGGCCTCAAGCTACCTGACTTCAAACTACACTACAAGGCTACAGTAACCAAAACAGCATGGTACTGGTACCAAAACAGAGATATAGACCAATGGAACAGAACAGAGCCCTCAGAAATAATACCACACATCTACAACCATCTGATCTTTGACAAACCTGACAAAAACAAGAAATGGGGAAAGGATTCCCTATTTAATAAATGGTGCTAGGAAAACTGGCTAGCCATATATAGAAAGCTGAAACTGGATCCCTTCCTTACACTTTATACAAAAATTAATTCAAGATGGATTAAAGACTTAAATGTTAGACCTAAAACCATAAAAACCCTAGAAGAAAACCTAGGCAATACCATTCAGGACACACACAGGCATGAGCAAAGACTTCATGACTAAAACACCAAAAGCAATGGCAACAAAAGCCAAAATTGACAAATGGGATCTAATTAAACTAAAGAGCTTCTGCACAGCAAAAGAAACTACCATCAGAGTGAACAGGCAACCTACAGAATGGGAGAAAATTTTTACAATCTACCCATCTGACAAAGGGCTAATATCCAGAATCTATAAAGAACATAAACAAATTTACAAGAAAAAAACAAACAACCCCATCAAAAAGTGGGCGAAGGATACGAACAGACACTTCTCAAAAGAAGACATCCATGTAGCCAACAGACACATGAAAAAATGCTCATCATCACTGGCCATCAGAGAAATGCAAATCAAAACCACAATGAGATACCATCTCACACCAGTTAGAATGGTGACCATTAAAAAGTCAGGAAACAACAGATGCTGGAGAGGATGTGGAGAAATAGGAACACTTTTACGCTGTTGGTGGGACTGTAAACTAGTTCAACCATTGTGGAAGACAGTGTGGCAATTCCTCAGGGATCTAGAACTAGAAATACCATTTGACCCAGCCATCCCATTACTGGGTATATACCCAAAGGATTATAAATCATGCTGCTATAAAGACACATGCGCAAGTATATTTATTGTGGCACTACTCACAATAGCAAATACTTGGAGCCAACCCAAATGTCCATCAATGATAGACAGGATTAAGAAAATGTGGCACATATACACCATGGAATACTATGAAGCCATAAAAAAGGATCAGTTTATGTTCTTTGTAGGGACATGGATGAAGCTGGAAACCATCATTCTCAGCAAACTATAGCAAGGACAGAAAACCAAACACCGCATGTTCTCACTCATAGGTGGGAATTGAACCATGAGAACACTTGGACACAGGGTGGGGAACATCACACACTGGGGCCTGTCATGGGGTGGGTGGAGAGGGGAGGGATAGCATTAAGAGATATACCTAATGTAAATGACGAGTTAATGGATGCAGCACACCAACATGGCACATGTGTACATATGTAACAAACCTTCACGCTGTGCACATGTACCCTAGAACTTAAAGTATAATAAAAAAAAGTTAAGATTAGGTTGAGAAGTGCAAGGAAACTAAGGTGGGCCATTGTTATCATAGTATTGCAAGGCAATGTTAATTCCCACCAGCAAATAAACTGTTCTCAACAACAACAACAAAACAAGAGTCTCCTTTACTTACAGTCAACTGAACGTAGATGTCTTACTTATCTAAAACATACTTTCACAACAATATCCAACTTAGTGTTTGAATAAGTAACTAGGTACTATAGCATAGCCAAGTTTACAAATAAGACTAACCATTATAGTAAAGTATCATAAAATATATTTTATATTACACACTGTAGGATCTCAGAAAATGATATCTCAAAATGAAGGCTTCACAAGTGGCTGTCTCTGAACTTGTACTCTGCTGTCTTTGACCATTCATTCTACCCCAAGTCTACCCCAAGTCTCTTCTCCAAGGTGGGTCATAAAAACACAACCCCTTTCCTCCAAAGCCAGCCATAAAACCTTAAAATATTACTTAAAATGCCACTGTTTGTAAATAAATTATCTGTTTGATTATAAGTCATAAGACTCCCATTCCAGAAAGGCTCTTGTACCATACCCAGAAAAAAAGAATACTGCACAGAGAGGCCAAGAATAATCTAAACAGACAGGCCTTGCTAGGTTTCCCCTCTCATTTTATTAGCACTGGATCATACCCTTTCTGTCCAAACATATTTCTACATGGCAGCTCATACTTTATTGAACTTAAGCATAAAAATGGATAGTTTTCCCTGTATCTTTGGGAAGATACCCTAACCTTCATTCTAAAGGCTCCTATATCACATGAAACTATTATCAAATAAATTGTATGCCTTTTCTCATGTTAATATGCTTTTTGTCAATGATTTTCAGTGAAACTTCAGAGGGCAAAGGGGAAGCTTTCCCTCAGCCCAACAGAACTATCTTTAAGAAATTAGTTTAGCCAATGACTAGAGGTGCTAATTGCTTTGGGTTTTTTGACTCTCTTGCTCTTGTAGACTCTACAAGACAACTTGGGTTTTTCTGCTAGTATGATATCTGGTATTATATTCATGAATTTATTTTTCATCATGTGGAAGATGACCACAACAGATTTCAAATTAAAACAACTTTCTCTTAAATGACAAAGGATTATTCATATGCTAGACCATAATCTTATATTACTTATGTTCAGTGACAGCTGCATACATACAAATCTGTCATATTTACTAAAATAATAATGAAATTCTAACTGAGAATACTAGTATATGTGAACATATCATAAAATGTTTAACTAATAGTGCACTCTCATCTCAAAAATAATCTGGAACTATTATCTGATTCAGTTCTTGGACAGTGCTTTGAGTTGGATAATCATATATCTGGATTTTTAGGAACACTCTCAATTTTAAATATCCTGCCCTGTATAGAAAAAAAAAAGTCCATACTTTTATATAATTTGAAAACTATGCTTCCTTTAGATTAGACAGTAATATAATTCATTTATTTATTCAACAAACATTTACTGAGAAGTTAATATATGTAAGGATCTAGCTTAGTCCTAAGAAGATATAAACCATATATATGGGGCCCACAGGTCCTGACTCCACAGTATTGTAGGGGAGTTCTATCATGCTTACAATAACTATAACACAATATAGAAAATACGAAGCTCCCCAAGGGAAAAAAAAAAATGCTTACTGATTCCAGGTAAGGACAGTATACTGTTTTAAGGATCATAACAAGCCATTTTGAAGTCTCCACATAAAGCTCTCCATGGATGGAGTCTAAGGCAGGGAGATGTCCTTAGACCCACTCCAGTGCTATCTAGGCAACAATGTGTCAAGCTTGTATAGTATGGATATTCTGAAACTTTTTCTTTACTGTTATATTCTGATTATCAAGTTATTGGCAGTTCTACCTCCTGAATAAATCTTACTCTCTCACCATAATATTTTCAAAGTTGGATTGACCTCCATATAACACAGGCTCCTTTCTCTGTGGGAGAAAAAAAACTTTAGGAATGTGGCACTTCCTCTATCTTTTTTGCCAGGATATTCTGCCTGTTGAATAAGAAATGGGATTACAGAATTTCACTATTACAAGAATGAATGTTTAAAAGAGGTCAAATTATTAAAATGGGCAAGCAATCAACCCAAATCAAATCTGAAATAGGAAAGATGATAGTCATTGCAATCTAACCATTCTCTCCGGTCTCCGTAATGACTCAGTTTTGGAGAAACTCTGACATCTCTAACTCTGATAGTAACACAATCTGCAGGAAAGAGTATGGAACTGCATGACATCATTTTATCCCACAATTGTCCCATGTTGTGACATAAAATAAGTAATTTGAAGGATAGGGTGAGCTATACCGCCATGACTCATTCCTGTGTTTTTAAAACTATCTTCAGAATCTTACCTAGGACTAAGCATCTTTTCACTGGGTCAACCAGGAAATTTTAATTCATGCTTCTAGCATAATATACATATACTTAACAGAACAACATATCATTCTCTGACATCAAGAAAAATGCAGTCAATCATCTACTTCATAAACATTTATTGAATACTTACTGCCTAAAAAGCTCTGAACCATATTACGGCTGTGTAAATGAATATAATACTTGATATTAAGGTATGATCTAACAAGTGAAACACTTGAGCAAGTCATTTAAATGCAATATGTCAAACACTATAACAGAGGCCTTGGGCAGTACAGGAAACAGAATAATTTTTCTAGTTAAGGTCATTAGAAAATTGGTGATTGATAGACAGGTAGACCTTTAAAAAGATTAAGCAGAAAATTTCCAGATGAAAACAAAGGGAAAAATATTCCAGACAGAGAAACTAACAAGAACAAGGCTTAAGTAAAGCTTAATGTAAGTTCAGTCCAGACAGTAAAGATTATGCTAAGGAGATGGCACAATAATCTGTAAAAAATGAAGATCAATAAATAGTTTTAAAACTGTTAGGCTGGGGAGGTTGAGCTATAAGAGGAAAATCCTGACTATGAAGACCAGTTAAAGCTTGTTTCTAAATCTGTAGAAGGATTATATGAATGCCTGAATTAGATCAGTGCCATTGTGAATGGAGAGGAAGGTCAAACATAGAGATATTTCAAGAAGTTATGAATAATAGTGACATTTTATAGTTAAATATCTTTGTATCATCCAAGTAATATTTCTTTGAGGTCTAGTATTTGTGGTAAGTATGAATGTAATCTAATTTCATTATATTTGAAAAATATTAGGTAGATAACCAAAGTACTCTGACTATTTTAGATCATATTATTGGAAAGTTAGCTAGAGTACTCCAAAGAAAAATCTTCCTGTAAACTATTCATAGATAAATGCTGAGTTAACTTCAGCCTCAGCAAAGTAACTACCAGCTCTGTGAGTTACTCACAGGCTTCCTAGGTGATTAATTTTGCAAGCAGGATTTTTCTTTCTTTTACAAGTTAGTTTCAGTGTATTTTCTAAATTTAACTTGGTTTTCTTCTTTATAAATCAAGTTACTACTCATGAGAAATGATGCTTTGTCAAGAAAAAATCTATTCATGATCTTCAAGGAGAGTAATACATAGTCTCCAGGTACCCAGTTGAACAGTTTCTGGTGTGACAGCCACCTAATTGGTCTCCCTGTCACCAGTTTCTCTTGTCTATGATCTACTATGCATGATGCTGCCAGTTTAATCTGCCCCAGCGTAGCTGATGATGCCATTTACTTGCATAAAAACCTCTGTGGCTCACAACGACCTGAAGAAAAGCATCTAAATGCTATAGTATTGCAATTAAGGCTCTCAAGCAGACAGCTAGAATAACCTAATCAGTCTTACTACTCTCAGCTCCCCACCTACTAATCCTAAATGTTCACTATTTATAAAACCTTTCCCACTTTCTCCTAAGAAAGGTGATGGGATGTCAGGTACGTGTTTATTAATCCCCATTATAGCACATTGTACTGTGTATCTTTGATGAAGACATTTAACTTCTCTGAGGCTTACTTTCCTCTTCTGCAAATTACAAGTAATACCTACCTACCACTTCAAATCTTATTTAAAATGAAGTGAGGAATCAATCAATAAAATATCTACCATCATGGGTTGCTATAGAGATTAAGAGATAATATATTAAAAGTGCTTGGGCAGATCACCTGAGGCTGGGAGTTTGAGACCAGCCTAACCAACATGGTGAAACCTGTCTGTACTAAAAATACAAAATTAGCTGGGCATGGTAGTGCATGCCTGTAATCTCAGCTACTCGGGAGGCTGAGGCAGGAGAATCCCTTGAACCCGGGAGGTGGAGGTTGTGGTGAGCCGAGATCGTTTCATTGCACTCCAGCCTGGGCAACAAAAGCGAAACTCTGTCTCAAAAAAAAAAAAGGAGCGTAGCCTGGACTTTATTTATAAGTATCAGGTTTTATTACTCTTCTAAGCCTTCGCTCACATAGTTTTCTCCACCTGCAAGACCTTCAACCCAGATCTTATACATTACCCAAAGCCCATTTCTAAACCCACCCAGCTATGAAACCATCTCTAGTATTCTAGTAAAAATGATCCTTTCTCGGCTATAGTGTAATGCAAAAATTCTTGTCTTGAAATCAAATTCCTGATTCTATCCATCTTCTAACAATATGACCCCAGACAAGTTACTTATCTGCAGCTTCCCCATTTATAATGTGGATAGCAAAAGCACTCTACCTGCCTCACTAAGCCATTATGAGAATCAAGTTAGAGAAGTCATATTTTTAACTATAAAATGGCCTATATATGTGAGAGACTGTTATTTCCTCTAAAGTATAAGATCAAATAAAAAACTTTGGTTTTCCTCATCTTTATAACTGATATCCAAAAGATATGTTAGAAAGAACACCAAGTCCAATAAAGAAGAAAACAGTTAATATCCAGGTCAAGAACTAGAATATTGGAATCAAGAAGGGATCAAGTAAAAAGGATAGGTTAAAGATAGCTGGGCAGAGCTGAAGTTATGAAGAAAAAACATGTTCCTGAGTTTCACTTTACATAGCAACCACTGTGTGCAAAGGTAGGTGGCAGCTTAAAGAAGCTACACAAAGATGAATATACATAGCAGATGCTCAATAAGTGATAAGGAGAGGGGAGGGAAGGAGATAGGAAGAAGAGAGGAAAGGAAAAGAGGAGAGAGAAAGGAAACAGAGGAGAAAACAGTTTCATCATTCCTTTCAAGGGCTAATTTCTATGCCGCTTGCCGGGCTGCTATAATAAAAAGTTAACTAGTAGCTAAAGCTTATGTATGAGAACACTCACTTCTCCTTTAAGGTTCTCTTTCCTTGACTGTGCCTTTTCTCTCCACTCTACCCCTCTTCCAACTCCTATTTATCAGTGTTTACTTTCCTCCCACCATTACCCAGGACCTCCAAATACCAACACAAATCCATAGGAAGTAATTACTCTTTTCCACCCACTCTCTCAGAAAAACAAACCAAAACAAAAAATAAACAAGCAAACAGCAACAACAAAAAACTGTTTTTATTTAAATGTCAAGAGCCTATAGAGAGTAGTATTGTGTTACCCTACAATAGCATGTACAGTTTAACAGGTACTACCTTAACTCCCTTTGTCTTCTGGAGCCTCACCAAAATATCCATGGAAGGAATTTTAAGTAACAGTAATAGGTTTAAATGAGAAGATATTTGTGCATTGTATAGTAATGATGGTGAGATTTTCTTATATTCACATAATGCTTTTTGCTTTGCAAAATGCTTTCTCATTGGTTATTTGATCTGAATTCCCAGGGAGAAGTGACAAAACAAGGGGAAAAGTCCTATTTCTACTATGCATTTTAATATAATGCAGTTTTACAAAATTCCTTTTTCAAAGCACATATATATATATATATATCCTTTTATTTGGTTCTCCCTGACATATAGTTTTTAGCTCCATTTACTGACGAAGATAGTGAGACTCAGAGACGTAACAGGACTTTCCACAAGATCATTATCAATATAAGCACTCTTTATGGAGCATTTCCTAGGTCCAGGAATTGTACTCAGCACTTTACATGCCTGATAGCTTATTTATTCTTCACAATAACCTTATGAGGTAGACAGTATTATTACTTTGACATTTTACAGATTAAAAAATCAGATAGGTTAAATAATTTGACGATGGCCATGTAACTAGCAACTAGCAAAAGCAAAATTCAAACAGAAGACTTTCAGATTAATCTTGATTGTTCTGCTATGCCAAGCAGCCTCCTTCCTGACCCAGTGCTGTTACTGTAACACTGTTAGTAACATAAACTTTCTTTCTGTCACCAAGTTAGAATTGCAGATTTCAGCCCAGCAGCTCAAGTTCTATGGAGAAAATACACACACGTACTTAAAGCAGAAGTGAGGAGGATGCTGTGTCCATTTTTTTTACACCCAAAAAAACCCATAAATTAAGCAGAAAACTCACCATAATTGGGACCTAAAAATCAGTTATTATAGTGTTGGCAGACAGGAGAAGGGTGATATGCACCTCAGTATAGAATATTGTAGAATAGAGAGATGAATTACTTATAGTTCAGCAAAACACCTAAGAAACAAACAAAAAAATCAAACCTCGGAATAGATGTTTCTTTTAAAATGTTTTTAAAAAGGCCATTTATTTTATATTCCTAAATAAAGATTTCTATCTTGTTTCAAAACACCACCAATCCAACACAGAATAGCCATATTATGACTCTGCTCCTGTCATCTTATGATATCAACAACATATTACGGGTTAAAATGCTATGGGATGTGAAGGATCAGGGTGCTGATTTACATTTTCCAGAAACTTCATATAAATCAGAGTTTAAGTTGAGCAGCTAGAATTCTATCACACATATGCTGAGGAAGTAAGAAGACAGATCTCTTTCCACCAGGTACTGGAGATGAAATTTCAAAAAATAGTAGGTGAAACTTGTATTTAAGATCTTCCCAAGCTGAATGCAAATAAGTCGATGTCACTTTCCTTCCAGACAAGAAAAGTCTAAAACCTTTACCTCCAGGTCTTTTAAACTTACATACTATTAAAATCACATCAAAGCTTTGCTTCAGAAGCCCATCTGATTTTGTTTCAAGGAGAAAAGGAATCACTAGGAGACACACTGTAGGGACTCCATGAGATTCAAAATAATGATCCCATTTTTCTTGCTGTCAACCTTAATATACACTAAATATATAGCTATAATAAAGAAGCCTGTGGAAACTAATAATGAGTTCAACAGATCCAGGCAAAAGTAAAATATTTCTAATTTCTAAAAACAGGATATTCTGTATGCCTTTTGGGAAGCTCAGATCAACTCATTCATATGCTCAAAACTTTCCAGTGGTTTCTATTTCTCTCACAGTAAAATCTTTCCAATAGCCTCTAAGGTTATCCCTCATTTGTCCTCCTCTTTGAGCTCACTGCAGTTAAAATGGCTTTTATAAAAAAGACAGGGCAATAATGGATGCTGGTGAGGATGTGGAGAATGGGGAACCCTTGTACACTGTTGGCAGAAATGCAAATTAGTACAACCACTATAGAGAACAGTATGGAGGTTCCTCAAAAAACTAAACTTAGAACTGCTATATGATTCAGCAATTCCACTGCTGGGTATATATCTAAAATAAAGAAATTCAGTATATTGAAGAAGTATCTGTACTCCAATGTTTATTGCAGCACCATTCACAATAGCCAAGATATGGAATCAACCAAAGTGTCCATCAACAGATGAATGGATAAAGAAAATGTGGTACATACACACAATGGGAATTTACTCGACCAAAAAAAATAAATAAATAAACTCCTGTCATTTGCAACAACATGGATGGAATCGAAGGACATTATGTTAAGTGAGATAAGCCAGGCACAGAAAGACAAATATCACTCATATGCGGAAGCTAAAAAAATAAAATGTACACATGCAGATGGAAAGTTGAATGATGGGTACAAGAGTCTGTGAAGGTAATGGGGAAGGGAGAATAAAGAAGAGATGGATAATGGGTACAAAAATACAGTAGATAGACAGAAACAGATCTAGTGCTCAGTAGCACAATAGGGCAGCTATAATTAATAATATATTGTATATTTCAAAATAACTTAAAAAGTGGAATTAGAATGTTCCTAACACAAAGAAATGATAAATGCTTGAGGTAATGGACATCCCAATTACCCTGATTTAACCATCACACATTGTATGTTTGTATCAAAACATTGCATGTACCCCATAAATATGTGTAACTATTATGTATCCATAATAATTAAAAATTAAAAATTAAAGAAAAAACACAAAAAATGCACAAGTCACTAACATCGGTTACCTTGCATGCAGGGAGGATAGAGCTGATACAGTATAAGCAGGAAATGAGTGAAAGGGGAGTCCACAAGAATAGAAAAATTGTTTTAAAAACAACTGTATTTAGAACAAATATATTTATCATTTATGCTTCTATGCAATATATATGGGACTATGCATCTAGAAGTTGAATAAAATAATGTTTTTGAAAATTTATGTTCTTTCATAATGACACATGAACCCCCATATGCTCACTGCAGCACTATTCACAACAGCAAAGACATGGAATCAACCTAAATGTCCATCAGTGGTAGCCTGGATAAAGAAAATGTGGTACATATATACCATGGAATACTACACAGCCATAAAAAGGAATAAGATCATGCCCTTTGCAGGAACATAGATGAAGCTGGAGGTCATCATCCTTAGCCAACTAACACAGGAACAAAAAAACAAATACAGCATGTTCTCACTTATAAGTGGGAGCAAATGATGAGAATACATGGTCACAAACAGGGGAACAACAGACACTGGCACCTACTAGAGGGTGGAGAGTGGGAAGAGGGAGAGGATCAGAAAAAATAACTATTGGGTACTTAGCACCTGGGTGATGAAATAATCTTACAACAAACCCCTGTGACATGAGTTTACCTATATAACAAACATGCACATGTACCCCTGAATTTAAAATAAAAGTTAAAAATTGATTAATTAATTAATTATATTTTTAAAAAAAAGAAAATTGAAAAATCAAAAATATCAAGGCAATGAAAGCCTAGAAAAAAATACAGGCGAATACTTAACTAGTCCTAGAATGAAGAAAGATAAAGCAAAGAAGAAAGAATTTTTTAAAAAGTGATAATTTTATCACATAAAAATTAAAACTATTTTGAAGGTTAAAAAGTACTATAAGCAAAATTAATAATAATAAACAAACCAGAAAAAAAATAACAATTATGACAACAGGATGGCATGTTTCATAAATAAACTGCTCTTGCAAAGCAATTAAGAATTCTAGTACCACTTAGAAAAATAAACAAAGAGCTTGAATGGATCATGAAAGAAAAATAGATAACCAATAATCATTTAAAAAGTTGAGTCATGACAGTGAACACATAATTGCAATATAAAGCATTAAGTAAAACATTTTATCTATTAATTTGACAACATTTTAAATAATAAAATAATGCTACTAAAGATATAGGCAGATTGGCCTTTTGAAAGATGGCTGATAGCACTGTTCTCCAAAACAGCTTGACAATTTGTATCCAGAGCCTTAAAAATGTCCAATCCCTTGTACTCAATAGTTTCATTTATAAAATCAATCCTAATGAAACAGAAAAAAAAAAAACCAGCAATGGCTTATACACATGCACATCCATTACAGCATTATTCAAAGCAGGAAATTGAAGATAGCCTAGATTTGAATGAAGATCTGCTTAAATAAATTCCAAATCATGGAATATTCATAGCCACTAAAATATTTTCCAAAAATGTTCAATGTTATGATATGGATAAATGCTATTAGTGTAACATTAAATGAAAAAGACATAAAATGCCCTATATGCTATTGTCCCAATTTCACGTACATATATTTGTACAAAAAAGGACTAAAAAAGTCAAAATAATTACTTCTAGGTGCTAAAATTAGGATGAGGCTTATTTTTATGCTTTTAAGTATAATTTCACAAAGTTGATATCTATTATTTATCAAATTATTGTCATGATTAACTTTTTTTTTTTAAGTAACTAGGGTGATAATTAGGTTCTGTCCTTCCCAGTTTACAAATCAGCTCTGAGAAGGACAGAAAATATATGAGAGGCCTCAATATTAACAATATAAACTCAGCAATCAACATGCTATTGATTGGCACTAGGATTCCATGTAGCTTCCAAATCATGGGGTTGGCTACACCACTCCAATCTTGACAAATAGTGTGTGTGGGTATGTACTATTACCTCCCTTCAAAGTATTGACTGACACTTAAAAGTATCCATTGACTTGTCCCTGTTAGCCCTTAGCTATGAACCTGAGACATGCCTCAACTTGCCTTAGTCTTTGGTAAATGTTGGTTTTAACAGTAGTGTCCAAACTGTTTGATTCCATAATTCTATCTGTAAAAACAAGTTGATCATACAACTCTAATTACTTTATATTTATTTTTAAAATTAGTTACTATTAATATATAAGTTACTCAAATATAGAAAATTTTAAAGAATGTGATTAAAAGAAATGGAAATGGGAATTCTAATATTCTGCTCCTACACCTCAACTGATCATTTTATTGTTGCCCCAGGATATGTGCCCTTGCTATGGAAATCAGAGTCTTAGACCACACTTCCCTATTCTACTATCCATCTCCTTCCCCTACAGCAAAGGTAACCATGTTCTGAAACTCTGGAATGCCTTAGACTTGAGTCAACTCAAGCTATGACAATTTTGCTAACATAACCCACTCAAAAAATATAAAGAATCATATCATTCCCATCCTATTTTATGTTTTGGAAAAACTGAATTTTCATATATGAAAATTGCATACAGTATGGTATAACTACACTTCTATTATTGTTGTTGCCATTTGTTGATAATAATCACTACTACTACCATTACTTCTTTACTGGCCTAAGTCCTAGTATTATTCAGTTCTTTTGGAAGTTTCAATAGTATACCTCTGAAGATTTTTGAAGTCTGTCATGGCATGGAGCAAGAAGGGATGTCTTCTCCCATTTCTGTAAAACTTGATTGGCTTCTTCTATCTTCTGCTCACAACTTTTTTGAGAATTTAGCAATGTCACCTCATAAAATTCTTGGATATCTGTAAGGAAAGCATCAAAATGTAATGCATGACTTCATAAATAGCTTCTGCATATATGTCCATATATAGACATACAGAAATTTTGCTGATTAAAAGAACTGCATAAATATATATCCCAAAGTAAAACAGAAGAAATCCTGAAAATTATCTTTTTACCTGCATTTAGAATGCTTATAGCAGCTTTATTCATAATTACAAAAACTAGAACATATCCTTCAAAAAGTGAATAAACTGTAGTAAATCCATATAGTAGAATGTTATTCAGTAATAAGGAATGAGCTATCAAGCCAAGCAAAAACATAGATGAATCTTAAATGCATATTGCTAAATGAAAGAAGCCAGTCTGGAAAGGTTACATACTGTATGATTCCACCTATATAGCATCTGGAAAAAGTAAAACTAAAGAGACAGTTTAAAAAAATCAATGTTTGCCAGAGGTTCTGAGAAAGAGAAGGAGGCTTGAATAGATAATGCAGAGGATGATGAAAATATTCTGTAATGACACTGTAGTGTTGGACACATAACATGAACCATTTGTCAAAACCCAAAGAACTCAATAGCACAAAAAGTAAACCTTAACGTAGGCAAATTAAAAAAAAAATCATGTAGGAAGTCAGAGGATCCCAAGATGAAATGCAGACTGTTACAAAGGAATGTAACTGTATTACAAATGCATAAAATAACCTCCAAGAAGTCAACAGGAAAAAAAAGTACTGACTTAAGTAACTTTGAAAATGAACAGAGACTATAAAACCAAAGTCAAAGAAACTATACAAAAGCATCATACTCTAGTTGGTAAACTTGTGTCCTGTTGGGTACAGATGAACAATTCTGAAAACACAATACACGTATACTAAAATTGAACAATTAAGTGAATGGATGGTAGATGATGGGAGCCAAGTTTCTTACTGCTCTATAGAAAGTTACAGGCAAGTAAGGTTAAAATTATTCATATGATATTAGATGAGAGTTGGAGACATGTTTAGCTTAATGTAGATACAGATGAATACATATAAGAAAATTTACAGACACGTATATACACAAATCAGTTATACACACATATATTTCCTTGCTCCATCTGCTGAGAAGGCCTAGAAGCAATGATGCCACAGTAATAATAAACAAAACCAGCACCCTGATTTTGGCCTCTGTGCAGTGTTGGTAAAGAGTAATGAACATTGTCATATTAGATTAGCATTGAGGGGGTCTATATGAACTCAAAGTTTTCAAGAGCTACAGGATAGAGAGATAGATAAAAATATGTTTAGAAACAGAAATGAATATGTATCTGGACATTTCCCAGCTCTGTCATATATAATTCCTGGCTCTGTCTTCTGAGAGGACCTAGAAGCAGGGACACCCCAGCAGGAACAAACACACCCAGAGCCTAGATCTTGGTTTGTAACACTATTTTCCAATAAAAGAAGCTCCTTGGAGAAATGGTTGATCCTAGGACTGGGGCAGGAGACATAAGATGAGCATGGAACATCTTATAGTCCCAGCAAATAAAGAAATAGTCACCAAAGAAACAACCCTGCTACAATAGGGGAATATCAAAGAAACACAAGAACCACATGAAAGAGCGGCCAAAGATGGCCAAAGCTGGAGCAATTTGAGCAAAAAAAATATTACCTAGTATTGGATTATAACACAAAATATAAAATAAAGGGATGAGTAGGAGGGATTACAAAAAGGGTAAGAGGAAACTTCTAAGAGTGATGTGTATGCTTACTATCTTTATTGTGCTTATAGTGCATACATATGTCCAAACCTATTAAATTATGCATTATATATATGTAGCTTATTATGTATCAATTATGCATAAGATACATATGTATCAATAAGGAAAGCAAAAAGACAAGGTACAAATTGAAAGAAGATAATTTCACAGCACACAGACAAAGGAACAGTATCCAGATATGAAAAGAAATACAAATCGCAAAGAAAAAGACAAGCAAACTAAAAGAAAAGAATTAGTAAAAATTATGAGCAGGCATTTCACAGTAAAAGAAACACATGTCACAGGTAAGCCTAGGAAAGATCCTCGACCTCATTGGTGATAAAAAATACAAACTAAGATCATAGTCTAAGGCCATTTACATCAAAAATATAGTCAAAAATAATTAAGTCTCACAGTACAAGGACTAGAAAAAGACATGAATCCTTGGTAACTTATTTATTCCCAGCAAGTGCAAATTGCTATAGCCACTTCAGAAAATAACTTAACATTTGTTTATCCTATAAGTCAGTATTTCTACTACCCAGTACACATCCTAGACAAACTTTGGCACATATGCACCAAAAACAAACCAAAATGTTCATAACAGCATAGATTACAGTAGCAAACATTAGAAGCATTCCAATGTCCATCAAAAGTGAAATAGATAAATTGTGATATGTTCTCAAGATGGAGTGTATGGAGCAGTAAAAATGAATGAATGATAATATCATGAAACTATATATCTTAGAAAAATAACGTTGGGTGAATAAAGCAAGTTTCAATATGAAAAAATTTTTGTAAAGTTGAAAAATGTACAAAACTGAACCATATATTTTTAGGCATCCATACATATACATGTAACAAAACAAATAGACAAAAGCAAAGGACAACATGAAAAGATGTAGTTACTTCACTAGACAGGGTGGGCAAGGAAGTGGGATAAGGAAAGTACACATGAGTACATACAAGTTGATGGTACTGATCTATTTCTAGATGTCAGTAGCAATTTCAGAAATGTTTGTTTTGTTATGCTGTGTATATTATAGATAAATTGCATATATTATTTTGTATGAATTAAATATTATATTTTCATAAATAATAAAGAAAAATTTTGTGTTTCATAAATATTAAGATTTACAGAGAAAAGTTAGTAATCCTTAAATTTTATGTACAGCTACAACTTTATTCTGCCACTAGCAATAAAGTAACTGTGAGGTCATGTTTGAAAAATGTGTAAGAACAGAAGGTAAAAGCTGTACAGATATACATCTTTCCCAGATTTTTTTAATAACATACAGGCTGGTAGGTTACTAATTAGATTGAGAAAAATCAGAGAAATAGGGAATAAAAAAAAGATAAAACCCAGAAAACAAAATATGTTTGCATCATTTTGCCTCACGTATTAATGGAGAGAAAATAATTTGGGCATGGTGGTGTGTGCCCGTGGTCCCAGCTACTGAGGAGGTTGAGGCAGGAGAACTGCTTGAACCCAGAAGGTCACGGCTGCAGTGAGCTGTGTTCATGCCACTGCACTCCAGTCCTGATAACAGAACAAGACTCACTTTCAAAAAAATAAAAACTAAAAATAAAGGGAAAAGAAAAAAAAGAATTTCTGTAAACATATCTGCAGCTACAGTCTCTTAAAAGAGTAATGACTTGCAATGAATAAAACAATTTTTGTAGATAGTCAAATTTCAAGACTCTTTTTCTCTGTATCATTTTAAAGGATATAAACAGTTTCATAAGCAGTATTTGCAAGTCACCAAAATTTGAAATACTACGTGTGCAAATTATTCAGAAAAGGATATTTATCATACTCACGCTATGCATTTATATCAACAAGCTGTACTTTGAAACATAACAAACAGTGATTTGATCACATTTAGAAAAACCCTAGGGACAATATTTTTAATATTAAACTTGCAAATCTTCATTAATTTATACCCCCAAATGTGACGAAGTGTTCAAAGTCTATTTCACTCTTTTGTCTGCTTATTCTCCATGCCTTAAGCAACTACTAGAGAGGAAGAAAATAACCATGATTAAGTCAAAGATGACTTAAATTTGATGTTAATTCAATGATCAGTGTCAAATTTCACTTTTGGTTAACAAGCATTATTTTTTAATAATTGACATATATCCCCTTGTCACTTTCCAAGCATCTCTCTTTTGCACCCTCTTTCCTCACCACCACCACCACCATTCCCACTGCCAGAGTTCAGGCCCTTGCCATCTCTTAGTCACACTCTTCTCTAGGCCCAGGTCCCCTTTCCCACACTTAGAAATCCTCCTTCTCCTTCAACGCCCAGTTCCATTTCAGTCTTTGTGAAAACAATATTTGAAGTCAGAGATCTAAATATGAAATGTCATCATCAAGAAATTATTTTTACTAAAACTGGGTTCAATTGAGTAGGTAGTAAGAACACCCAAGCAACTATCATCAAAAAGAAAATATGTTTGGAAAGTTGTAGGGGTTTCTCTTCTTACAGCTTTAACAAAGAGATGGTAAAATGTGTTAAGACATACGCCTATGCTTCTTCCAACATGCCTTGTTCCCTTACGACATACCTGCTTTGAATTCATCTAGACAGTATAGCACAGTTGATCTTCCTATATTTAATGATGTTGCAAATTACATTAGGCTTTTCTGAACATTTGGTTCTGCTTAGGAAGCTAGATAAATGCTCATATCCACTTTCCTTATCCTGTATCCAAATCCCATACTTTCTCTTCTGCAAAGTAAAATGCTGCTGTTTTCTCCTGTTCCAAAAACATATTGCTTGAATCTACTCAATACTTATTTCTCTTTCAGCCTTATAGTAGAAATAGTTGTTCACCCACCTGTCTTCAACATTTCAGTTCACTAAGTAGTTTTTAAGTGCTATGCAAGGCCCTTAGGAATGAAGACAATGTCCTATCCAGCCATATATTCTCTAGTATCTAGCATTATCCTTAATTAAACTCAGCAAACACACAATGAATTCTTGGTAATTTTCATTTACTTGTATTCCCTCTCTTTTTAAGGCTCAAACAGAAGAAAAATCATTGAATGAAGTCAAATCCCTTCTCACTCAGGACTGCTAAACCCTGCATAATGTTTAGATTACATTTTTATGTGACTTGACTCCTTGATTTAATCACAGCACCTAGCACTTTTTATTTTGTACATTCCCTACTCAAATATAAAAAGACTTGCCACTTCTGAGATATGCAAAATAAATTCCTCAAATTCTTGAAGACGTATCCATTTTGATGTCACAATTTTTAAAGAATCGTCTATAAATTATTGTCAAACTTACAGGAAAGTGTTTACAATCTCTAATGTACACAAAAATTTCCTGGGGACATGGGGCCTGAATTTCTGCACTTCTAATAAGCTCTCAGGTGATGTCCATGGCTTCTGATCCACTAGCAACATTGGACTTAAGAAATAGCATCTCAGGGATAAGAATTTCATACTCTCAATTCAAATAGCCCTTTTGAGTCACTGCAATCCTCTTCTTCAGAGTGAAAAGTGGGGTTAAAGAGGGGAATAGGGTGAAAGATCCCCATAATAGAAGGAAGATGGCAAGAGAAAAACTCTACCTATTGATTCATAAACAATAAGTACTTAGTATGGATATTAGTGACTAAACTGATTTAGATTGAATTCATTAGAACTTAGTTGAAAGAAGCTGTATTTCAATCTTCTGCCTTTAGGATCCATTAAAACAAAAAAATTGACTTCTAGGTGATAGCTGAGAGAGCCCCTATTCAGTCCAATCTCTCTCTCTCTTTTAACGTACACTCCTTCAAAATGAGATCTGGTCTTCGTAATAATGATTCTGACAGAGTTAGGTCTTCAACTGTCAAACAGCATGTTGAAGGAAATTCATAATAAATAGGACTGTATTTTCAAGCACATCCTTAAAAACTCAACATATACTCAAAATATTTCATCTTCTTCCAAGAGGAAACACCTAACATGACATACCTATTTCAATGATGCTACTATTTCCTCAAAAGACACTTAAAACTCCTCTTTGAGATATACCTTCAAGCATTTGATGAGATTATTAAGGTCCTTGGAAATGGTAAATATTTTTCTCTTGAAAGGAAGTTTGGTTTTCTTGAAATAACCAAAATTCACTAGGCAAACTTCAAATATAAGTAATGGAAAAAAGGATTTTTTACATGACTTAAGAAAATACGATTCTTAAATCATGAGGCTTTTTTCTTGTGTGACTCATGAGTTGCTCTGCAATTATCTACTTAACCACAATAAAATAAAAAAGTAACTAGAATGCCGAATGTGTAACATCTTTACATACTTTTTCATCTATTATGGGCTAGAATAAAAGTGACTGGGGAAACTCTTTTTGCACTTCTTCCCATCCCAGCCTTCATGTTGCCAGGCATAGTATTATGGGAACAATAGCAGTCACCTCTGTACTCTGCCAACCAGAAACCCCTGTGGAGGTTGTTACTGTTGATTCATTCGGTTTTTAGTGATTCGCACATATGGCTATAGCTCACCAAAGCTGTTTAATCCCAAAAATTTACCAAAATCACCTGAGGATTCTCTTCTTTTTTTTTTTTTTTTTTTTTTTTGAGACAGAGTCTTGCTCTATCACCCAGGTTGGAATGCAGCAGTGCAATCTTGGCTCACTGCAATCTCCGCCTCCAGGGTTCAAGCAATTATCCTGACTCAGCCTCCCAAGTAGCTGGAATTACAGGTGCCCAACACCATGCCCAGTTAATTTGTGTATTTTTAGTAGAGATGGGGTTTCACCACGTTGGGCAGGCTGGTTTCGAACTCCTGACCTCATGTGATCCACCCGCCTCAGCCTCCCAAAGTGCTGGGATTACAGGCATAAGCCACCACACCTGGCCAGGATTCCCTTCTTACAGCTGCAACAAAGAGATGGTAAGATGTGCTTTAAGACATATGCCTTACACTTCTTCCAACATACCTTGTTATCTTACTACATACCTGCTTTGAATTCAGCTGGACAGTATAGCACAGGTGATCTTACTATATGTAATGATGTTACAAAATGATGTTACAGTCTTGGTGTTCCATTAGGCTTTTCTGAAAACTTGGTTCTGCTTAGGGAGTCAGATAAACGTTCATATCCAATTTCCTTATCCTGTATCCATATCCCATACTTTCTCTTCTGCAAAGTAAAAAGTTATCATTCTCCCAATCCATATGAGTCCAAAACTAGTAGACACTGAAGCATAGAAGTGGAATTTTCAATAAAGCCTTTATCAGTGTGGTAAACGCCCTATCTTAGGCTTTGTACCAAGAAAAGTTTCTTTAAGAATATTATCTGGAACTAGAGGAATAAAGTTGAATATGAGGAAGGGACTGAAGTTGAACGTAGATGAAATGAAAATATAAATTTCATAGCCTAGACCCAGTGAAAGCAAGTACCAAGTAAGGGAATAAAAGACACAAAACAGGAATGAGTGCAAAACCCAGAGTCCAAGGACTAATGCAAAATGGAACTCAATAGATGCTGAACACATAAGACCAGAGAATGAGTAAATGCTCATACCCAAAGGGTCATGCAAATTCCACAGTGTTCTGATATGATTGGGCTTCTTCTGTGCCTAGACAAAGCACAACTGAAGGAAGGAAGGAAGGAAGGAAGGGAGGGAGGGAGCGAGGGAGGGAGGGAGGGAGGGAGAAAGGGAAGAAAGGGAGGGAGGGAGGGAAGGAAAATAAAGAGAAGGGAGGGGAAGGGAAGGAGGGAGCGGGGATGGGGCAGAGAGATGATGAAGGAAATCTTGGTTTCAAAGTACTTTATTAAAAAGAACCAAGGGCTTTTTGAAGAAAGGGCTCACAGGATGAGAACAAGGAAATTATTAGTCTAGTACATCTTTTTGTACTAGAAAGTAAGGAAGTGCTCAAAAATCACAGGATCATATCAAAAGGACATGTAAGCCAGCTTGAAGGGGCTCTTAATGACTAAATCTGAAATAATTTGAGCCTTAAAAATAAATTAACAGTCATGGGATATAACCTTTTTAATAAAATAATAATCCATTAGTCCATCCTGATACAGAAAAAATTAGTGATTAAATGGGGGAGAAGGGAAAGTTCTTCCTTACAGAATTCCAACTAATAAATATGGAAGAAATGATGGAATTATAAAATCATTGAGGGATGCTGCAACTAGTGGTAAAAAGTAGGACAAGGAATATGGCATTATATAGCCTCATAGTATCTCCCCACCAATTAGAACAAAATGGGCCAGGCATGGTGGCTTACGCCTGTAATCTCTTTGGGAGGCGAATGCAGGAGATAGGAGCAACAGTTGAGCCCAAGAGTTTGAGACTAACCTGGGCAATATAGTGAGACCTCATCTCTGCAAAAAATAAAAATATACTTATAAAATTATTTTTTAAAATAGTACAAACTGGCACGGGGAGCCTCCTGTTATCATATACCAAGAAGAACATAGCATCATTTCTGTAATATTCCTGCCCAAAATGCGTAAGTTGAATCTAATCATAAGGAAACATCAGACAAATGCAAATTATGACATTCTACTACATACTTGACTTGAAATCTTCAAAAATGTCAAGGTAAGAAAAGAAAGGCTTATGAACTATTGCAGATTAAAGGAAACTAAACAGGCATGACAATTAAATGTAATGTGTAATGTAACGTAGATCTTGGACTGAGGAAATACAACTATAAAAGACATTATGGAGACAACTGCTGAAATGAGTATGGACTGCTCATTAGATAACAATATTGTAGCAATGTTAAATTTCCTGATTTTGATAACTGCACTATTTATATAAGAGAATACTCTTGGTTTTAGAAAATGTATAAGTATTTAGTGATCAATGTGCCTAATTCCCCCAACTATTCTCAAATGAGTGAACGGCATCAGGCACTTCACTAATAAGATGCATGCAAAGCTGGGCATGGTGGCTAATGCCTGTAATTCCAACACTTTGGGACGCCGAAGTGGGAAGATTGCTTGAAGCCAGGAGTTTAAGACCAGCCTGGTCAACATGATGAGAACCCGTATCTACAAAAATTAAAATAAACTGATATGCATATGTATGTATATATGTATATGTGTGTATAGACATACAGAGATATATAGAGACATGCATATATAGAAAATGATAAATAGAGTGAAATGTAAACAATTGGTGAATCTGGGTAAAGTGACTATACTATTCTTATAACTTTTCTGTAGATTTGAAATTACATTGAAATACATCACTTTGAAAAATGGTAAGGTGACTAGGAGGTGTTAGTGATAAACATGGAACTGAGAAATATCCAGTAACATTTGTAAAAAAAAAAAAAAAAAAGAAACTCGAAGAGGAATAAAGTATACAGTGCAGAACGGCATGGAAGAGGTAGAAGATCAGATCAATAGGGCATATGTGAGGTAGTATAATTATTTGGAGATAAAAGCACAAGCTCTGAAGTCAAACAGAATGGCCCTGGCTCTGATACTTACTAAATGTGTGACCTTATGCAAGTTACTTAACTTCTCTAAACCTCACCTTCTTCACCTATAAAATTTACATGTGTAAGTACTCCACGTGGTTCAACAGTTATATAAAACGTAGTAAATGGTAGCTATGATATTCTTTGATTAACATATCTTCCAACAATACTGTGTACACAGGCAGTCTCATTAAATGTTGAATACCTGAACATAGAATATGCTCAGCCAGGAGTCATTTCTTCCATAAGAGTCAAGAGTGCAGACACTTGAATCAATAAAGCAGAATTAATACTTGACAAGGAAGCAGAAATTGTTATTTACAAGTTTTTAAAAAGCTTATTCAAATGGAAATTGTAACAGAAATGCAATAAGATGTGCATGAAGGAACACAGTATTTTTGTGGCTCAAATAAGGTCTTTAAAAATACGACCTCTAAAATGAATTTTAATTCAAAATATCTCCTTGATGAATAAATGTGCTACTTCAAGTTGCTCAAAAAGCAGGCACTAAATAAACTCAAGATATTGTTAATGCAAATCAGCTACCTTTTATCTTACACTTATAGCACTTATACTCCCAAACCACCAGCAGGTGTGTCTCATTCTATATCTAGAAGATAATTAACTTTCAATTTCACATCAATCATTCAAGATGTAGTAATGTTGTCAATTCTTTTTACCTCACAAAGATTTACAATGTAAATTCTACAAATCTTCAGAAGATAAGTAACTATATGTAATCTGTATGAGCCCAGTTTTAAGTTACATATTCTTTCATGCCTACCTCCCCACTAAAAAATTCCCAATATCTTCCAATCTGTGATTAAATATTGGTATTGCTCATTGAAGACAGGAGAGAAGAAAGAAATTAGCATTTGCCATTTACCAGCCATGCATAAACTCCATGTGTTTAGTTGTACTTTGTAAATGTCATTCATTTTACTAACTTCTTCTGATCATCTTATGAGACATGTAGATTACACCTATGTTAGAGATGGAGAAACTGAGACTGGTTCAAGGTCATCAGGCTGGACAATGGCAAGGCTAATATTGGAATTTACATTTGACACTTAAGCCTACACCCTTTACTGCAACATGCTGCAACAGTGTGCATAATAGAATGTTAGGGGTTAATTAAATGATATCAGTGCTAAAACAAGTATCTTTTATTGTCAAACGCATGACTAGAATATCATTTAGAAAATTCTTCAGATCATCAGATGGAAAGAAATCAAACCTAAGGAACTCTCAAAAACTTTCCAAGACCTGTTACCAAGGATATTTTAACTAATCTCAACAGCACAGTGCTTAGCTGAAGCTACTTGGTTGGTTTCCATCAGCAAAATCTCAAACAGAATGAGAGTTTGGACTCCAGGGACTGTATCTTTCCAGCTGATGAACGCCAAGGGAAACAAGAATGCTTATGCATAGAAGTAGCTATAGACTTTCAGTATAGTTAAGGTAGGAGACAAATATTAAAGAGGTTGCTACAAATTGACTCTATTGGCCTCTCAGATTTGCTTTTTACATGCTGTGAACACAGAGTATTCAATAAATACTAGTTATGCAATAATATTGTAACAATTTTTTCCAGAGGATAAGAACCAACTTTAACAGAAAATAAGCAGCAGAAGAGAAAAAGATGGCATAAAAGCTATGAAATAATAGACTTTGGGGGAATCTTTGCTGTCAGGCACATAAGTATAGATTTACTTAATATTCTGTTTAATGGTGATTTTATGCAATTTTATAATCAGTCCAATTAAACAACTCATATAAGGACAGAATAGCATTCAGTCTACAGGGAGACATTATCCATAGAGACACATGTTAAGTAGGAAAATAAAACTCTGTCTCTGACGTGTAAAATACAACATCCCTCTCATCTCATCAAATCAGATATATAAGGACTTTTATTACAACTTGCCAAAATGGCAAGATTGTTTTGTTTTGATTTTCTTTTTTTTTTTTTTTCACTTTGTTCTTTCTTCTTTTTTCCTTCTTTTGGACATACAGCTCTGAATCATAAGACTGTATAGAATTCTACTCATAAATACCAAAAGCTTAGTCCCCTCTTATGTATACCATGAAATGAAGGGTATTTTTTTTTTGGCAGATTAATAAATCTAATATCAACTATCACTTGAAAAAAGTATCACATTCCACCGCATCAAAAGGATGAATTTAAATGAAAGTCTGTAATTTCACTTGGAATTGGTCCAGTAAGTGATAGCTGATGGCTAATCTCAAAAAGTACATGCTTGTAAACACTGGTGTTCCAATTATCTGAAAATCAATTTTAGATTGTAGAAATTATTGAAAATATACTCCTATAAAATGTGTAATACAATTTTATTATAATTATGATGTAATTTTATTATATATAATTATATTATTGTACAAAATGATACAATCATATTATAATTTATTGTAGTGTACAAATTATATTAATTATATAAAGTTAATTATTCTATATATATAATTATAGTACAGATATAATCATTTCCATTATATTATTTTAAATTTTATGATCTACTGTGCTAGAAAATCTTATGAGAATGTACTGCTTAAATAGAATTGTAGAAAAATAAAACCAAGAGCCATTAAATATGTCACCTTTCTTTTTCCCCAACTTCCCCGATAACTGAAGAGTTAGCTTAAGAGAAAATGTTATGCCCAAATACCAAAGTACAGATTAGAAAATATGCTACCCAATATACCTAAGGTATCATTAGCATACTTTTGTATTGGTTAAATAAAGTATACTGCCTTTTGTTCTGAAGTGATAGTGGAAAGCCAGCTTGTAGACGAATGGTTTTTATGTTGCAAGAACTATCCGATCAACTGCAGTCCTCAAGTATGACATGAAGCTTTCTAGTTCTCTCTTAGACTGCCTAATGTTGTACGATAGTCTTGAGACCACTGGAAAGCCACACAGGACCCCATAGTCAAACCAGCAGGGCATTCTGCCTGTTTCCAGACAAGGAAAACTATGCTGATCGTTCCACTAACAGTCTTTGGAAAATGGTAATGTTTCTTCTTGCTTTATTGAAAAATACATCTATAAGCTTCTTCTCATATTTTCTTCTTTCTCTTTTCATTCCATTCATTCTTTTCCTTTCCCTTTCCCTTTCCCTTTCATTCCCTTCCTGAACAATTCAGTCCCAAAGCCACTGGGTGAAGTAGAGCAAGGTCTACTCCAGTGGTGAAGGAGTTTGGAGAACAGAGCTACAGTGGCCCAGAGCAGAGTGTCAGATTGGCCCAAGGCCTAATCAAGATGAGAAGGGTATCCAAGTATGGAGGCAGACCACAGCAGAGTTACAGAGCCTGACAGAGTGAGGAAAGAGTCCTTGAAGACAGGTAGGCTAATATGGGCTGTTGGAACTAAAACAAGTTAAGGAAGGCCAAATAGGCTACATAATGTCTGAGCATGGAGTTAAAACCTGAGTAGTACGAGGAGGGCGCCCATGTGGTGGAAAGGGACTGAAGTGCTTTGTCATAGCTAAGTAGAGTGATGAGGTATCTCATGCAGAGCAGTGACCTAACAAAGGTTGTGAGAGCCTGAGTTTGGTGAGGAGGGTATCTGTGCTGGGGTGGCAGTAGCAATGGGAGACTGGTTACATACAGAAGGATGGGTCAAATAAGTAAATAAAATAAGGATAATTTGAATCAATCAGAAAAGAGAGTGAAAATATGGCAGTAGAGAAAACTACAATGAATTATATAGTGTTAGACTGGAACTGGGGTAATCAGTGTGAACTCATGGTTTTCAATAGAGATAGATAAATATAGATATTAACATAGATGTAAATTTGTCTGAGTTTAAACATACACAAAAGGGAAAATAATTTCACGGTGGGGAAGCCTGGAAAACACAACTTCAATTGTGTGCTCAAAGTGAACATTATAAGTAAATGCAGTAAATCTAATTATGTGCCACCTGATAGGATGCAATGAAAAGATCACAGCCTCACTTCTGTAATATTCCTATTTCAGAAATGTCAGTCACAAAAAAAAGAAAAAAGTAAAAGCTGAGAGTCTGCCCCAGAATTAAGGAAATTAGAAAGACATGACAACTAAAGATAACATGTGATTCTGAACTAAATTCTTTGCTATAAAGCACATCTAACTGGGACATCTGTTAATTTCCCATTAATACCAATATTGGTAATATTGGTATTATTGGTATTAACAGGAAATTAACCAATGTCCCAATATGTTAATTTCCCATTAATACCAATATTCCCAATATTACCATCTGATTTTGATGGTAATATTGCAGTTATATAACAGATTGCTCTTGTTCCCAGGAGATACACTAATGTATTAGGAAGAAATGGAACAAGTTGGTCACTTAACACTCATATGGGTCAAGAGATTTTTTTTAAGTGCTGTACTGTACTTTCACATTTGAGATTATTTCCAAAAAAATTTAATGCCCTAAAAATAAATTTTAAAAATTATTTCTAAAAAACAAAGAAAGAAAATTACATCTAGGTCATAGAAGATGTAAATTTTTTGTGGTTGTCTAGATGCAAACCCCTCACCCAATTTTCAACTTCAGTAGTCTATTTTTGTGTTAATAATAAATGCCATTGATCAAACATACCATAGCAAGTTGAGCATTGTATGTACATTATCTCATTTACTATTCCCAATACTCCTATGAGATAGGTATTATTTTTACCCCTTTACAAAGGAAGAAACTCAGGAAGAGAGAGGTTGAGATGTTTGCCCAGTTTGCTTAATTTATAACTGGCAGAGCTGGGACAGGAACTAGGTATGTCTCACTCCAAAGCCTGTGGCCTTAACTATTACAAACTGACTCTTTATGTCTGGAGTAATTGTTAGATTTTCTTTGTTTTGCTCTGGGTTAACAGGGATTTTGTTTGTTCATCTTGTTTTTCTTGTCATCTAGGACGTTTTATGGACCACGACTCAGCAGTTCCAGCTCAAAGATTCTTTCTCCCTGAAGCCTCTTTCACCAAAAGTCATTTCTCCCTTCCTCCCCATTATTGGCTTTGCACTTTGCATTTATCTTGTGATTCTTATGACCCTGTGTCATTGGAATATATGTTTTATTTCCCTACATGTAAACTTTGCAAAGTTAAAGGCCAAGTCACACTCCATTCTTTATCTCACATAAGCAGTGGCTGTCAAATTTTACCGTGCACCGAAATCACCCAAAGAGCTTGTTAAAAAACAGATTACTGGGCCATATCAACAGAGTTTCTGATTCAGTAGTCTAGGGTAGGGCCTAGAATTTACTTTTCTAATAAATTCCCATGCGATGCTGGTGTTGCTGGTCCAGGGACGGCACTTTGAAAAACATTTCAGTACTGTATAGAGCTTACCAGTCTCTTACCAAAGTAGCTAAATAATGTTTTTTGATTTATAAAACTATAACACATATATTATCTTCTTTGCTATAATATATCCAAATACAGATATAATATATGTATGCTATAGAATGCCTCATATTATATGGTAATAATAAATTGGTTGGTTCATCTTTCCCACCTTTTATTCATTCACTCATTTCTTCAACAAATATTTCTTAAGTATTGACTGTGTGCCTGGTACTGATACAGCAGTGAATAAGACAGATTAGCCTCTGCTATGATAAAAACTAACAGTCTAGTAGAAAAAAAGAAGACTAAGCAAAATATGACAAATTTCCATACTTCACTTCCAATTATCTTCATGGAAGAGATATTTGATAAATGGGAGCAACAAAACAAAATGTGTATTAGCACAATAACACATTAAAGTTATAATGGGTTAGGCAGAGAAAGGTTTGTCGGTGTTAAGAGACTTTTCACTCTAGAGTACCTGAAGGGCTAAAACAATCTTCAAAGATGTAGAGACCTGAGAACATGATACTGCCCCTCCAACTCCTCAGGGATACAGTAAATGGAATCACTGCAGGAAAAACTAAAGTCTGGGGCAGGCAAAACAAACAAGGAGTAAAATGAGAAAGAAGCAGGAAAACCATAAAGGAGATACCCTTTATGCCCATCAGAGATGGACTCAAATGTTCATACGCTGTATGAACAGATAGATGGGAAAGAAAATTAGGATTCTGCAGAATCCTTGGGGATCCATGTACATTTATGTTGTCCAGAAGCAAAATTTTCTTTCTGGATATATGCAATAGTTTAATCAAGTTACTACTATAGTGTCAGTGAATATCAGGCCTAAAGAATATAGGGTATAATGAGAATACATGACAGAAAGCCTGTTCTAGGGAGTTTATTTCCCAAAGGAGGAAGAACATTCAACTGAGACAGAAGGATTAGTAGGCATTTTCAGGCATGGGAGTTTGAGGACAGGGAAGTGGAAGAGATGGAGAACGTGCAAGAACCTGAGGGAGGAGAAAGCATGACAAGGACCCTAAAAAAATTATTAGAGACTGGGCGCGGTGACTCACACCTGTAATCCCAGCAATTTGGGAGGCAGAGGCAGGAGGATCACTTGAGGTCAAGAGCTCAAGACCATCCTGGCCAACAAGACGAAACCTCATCTCTACTAAAAATATAAAAATTAGCTGGGTGTGGTGGTGCATGCCTGTGATCCCAGCTGCTCAGCAGGCTAAGGTAGGAGACTTGCTTGAACCTGGGAGGCAGAGATTGTAGTGAGCCGAGATCACACCACTGCACTCCAACCTGGCTGACAGAACAAGACTCCATCTCAAAACAAAACAAAACAAAAAAACCAACTCATTAGAGAAGGACAAAGAGAATGGTATAAGATAAGGCTGGAGAGGCAGGCAGGTAGGTAGATGTTGTATTCTGTACTCGGTTTTTAGGACCTTGAAAGTATTGATCATGTCAGTAAATTTTGTATCATTGTTGCCAGGAAGACTATATACGTTCGATAAAGGTGGAATGAGATAATCAACGAATGGATGGATGTGTAAAGCAAATACATGGTACAAAAGACAGAGGCATGAAATTCAAGTGGCATGATCTGGAAGCAAAGCATTGAATGGACCAATGTAAAAAAGAAAAGGAGCCTGTGAGTCTCGATTATGCAGGGCTAGAACTGTGAGGGGGCTGAAAATCATCTTATCAATCTGCTTACTGTAGAAATGAAAAAACTAAGCCTGGTGAATTAAGGTGGCTTCTCCAAGAACACAAAGCCAGTCCTGAACCAGGACTTGAATCTCCTGGTTCCCAAACCAAGAAGCTTTCCACTACAGTCATAGCTCGTTCTGGACCTAGAAGTATAAGAATAAGTCTCTAACAGTCACTATGCAGGCAGATGCCAAGCACATCAGAACCTTATCCCTAACAGATGCATAACTAGCAGCTGCCACAATTTTTCTAGTTGTGCTTTAGAACTTAGCTATGGATGATATAAGAAAAATACTTATACCTCCCTGTCATAAAATTGATTCATTTAGAAAATGGCTATTCTCTCTGTGTTATTTCCTTTTCTACCTTTAGCCTGAGAGAATTAATACAAATAGTATAGTGGCAACACTCAGCACAAAATTATCTTAAGAGCACATGAGGTCAGACTGTCATGGGAAGAAATCTCTCCAAGCAGCTGCATAACTACCTATAATTTACAGGAAGGTAGAATCAATAGGATTCTGGAAGGCTGACCGCACATTCTGTTCCTCTTTAGGTAACTACTGTTTGTCAGAAACTTGGACAGAAACTACTAACATATCACAAATAATGATTTTGCCCTGAGTGACTTTTGGTCTGTTATTTCCAACCTTCTTTCTCTCTGCTGCCTAAGTTCACTAATAATACTATTACATAAAGGAATAACTTATATTTTACTCATTTAAACATCACATTTGTTATTAATCAAAGTATTACAATTTGGCTTTCTTTTTTCTATGCTTCTTATACTAGTCAGGCAAGGTGGCAGGTAAGCACTACGCCATCATCTTTTAGGAAGTGTCAGAATGCCTGCTGGGCCTACATTCCCCTTCTGAAGTATTTCCTACATATAAGCTATCCCAGACTGACTGGTGATTGCTAAGCACCTGACCTGAGACTAGTCAATTGCTAGATGGGCCAGTAGGTATGAAATGGCCTGGTATAAGAACGCTGCCTTACACAGGTGGTGATAGGCTAATCCAATTGGATACTCTCACTTGCAAAGTTAAAAAATAAAACAGTCAGTTAGTTGATAATTTCAGAGGAATAGAACCCAAAACAGAGAGCTGCACATTCACCATAATAGTAGAGATGAGATTTGGGAGAATGGCTGTTGAGGATATAGGAGAATAACCTGGTGGCTAATAACAACAGCAGCTACAACAATAACAAGAACAATCATAATAAAGGCTTACTTTTATTGAGCCCTTACTATATTCCAGACATGATAAAAAAATTCAAATGCATTATTCTACCTAAACCTTGCAACTACCTATGAAGTGGGTTCTGTTATTATCTCCATTTCACAAATAGGAAAATTGAGATGGAGCAAAGTTAAGGAAGTGCACAGTCACTCCTTTAGTAAGTGATGGAACCAGGATTCTAACCCAGATTTGTTTGATTCCTGCTCTTAACCACTATCCTAAGTTAGAGCTTATTTTATGTTTAGAAGGACATTTTAGGATTCATACAACGTTTTAGGCTTCATACAATGTTTAGATCTCTGCCTTTTGTATTTCCACTTGAATTTGTACAGCAAACCCCCATTACTTAAGGAAAATTGAACACAAGGAAGGTGGCACTCTGGAACTAAAATGTATGCTCAGGCTTGGTTTTGAAGTGCACAGCTGAAAGTTATGTTTTCCAACCTTGGAATTGTTACCCTACCATATGTATCTTAATCATCTTACTGTACATAGGTTTCATTATCACTCTTTGTTAATTTTGACCATGAGAAATGATGATAATAATAGCAGAGGGAGAAAAGAATATTAGAATATGGGAACATATATTTAAATATCTTGGTCCATGTAATTCAATAAATATTTATTAAGTGCTATTTATATGCAATGCACACATACCCATGTATGTTCCCCTTATTACCCAGGTTGATATAAAACTCACAATGCAGCATAGCTATGTGTTGTGTTCATGTCTCCCAATCTCTATAATTTCTGTTACCATACTATCATGTATCAGAGTTGATACTAAGATCAGAAATTGTGTTTGTGTGTGTATGTCTGTGTGTGTATGTAGTATGGGGTGCTAGAAAGATTCAGAGATCTGAGTTCTAGTCCCAATTGCCATTAACTAGCTATCTGGCCTTATAAACTTCACATCAACTCTCTGACCCCAGTTCCCTCATTTGAAAGAAATGGATAATTGAACAAGAGAAAATCCAAGATGCTGTTAACTTTCAAGATCTTCTATTTAGTTTTCATTTACTTTTATTTAAAAAGTGAAATGAAATGTCTCTCCTTGACCAGATAGAAGAAGCCATACCCTCTAAATGTGTACTGGTCTATTTCCAGGACCTAATGAAATGTTATACATGGTTTTCAAAAATATTTTTTTGTGGAGGGTTTGAATCAGACCTTTTTGTCAAACAAAATCTTAGACAAAACCAAATACATAAGGCTAAAAGTAAATGAACAAAGCTGCCCTACTGAAGAAAGGAAGAGGAAGCCTTGTTGTTACACCTAGCAGATTCTGCTTGGGTTAGATCTGTGGAACCCTACATTTTCAAGGAACATAGCTTAAAAACTATGGCAAACCAGAGAGCAGAGGTACATTAATCAAGTTAAATGTTATTGTTCATCCACTATGCATAGAGCAATATAAAAGGAAAGTAGAGAAGTAGAAAACATACCCTCTGCTTGCAAGGAGCTTGCAGTTTCCATGAAGAGATTGGGTAGAAACTTCGGAATTAATTTAAGAAAACCACAAAGCAAAGAAAAGCGGGGGCAAGAAAGGTAAATCCTAGGTTCTGAGAAAATGCACAGTAGAGACTAACTCAAGGTCCAAGAATTTTATTTAACAAAATTCAATATTTTTAAAAAAGAGATTATACAGGTTGAGCATCCCAAATCCCAAAATCTGAAATCTGAAATGCCCCCAAATCTGAAATTTTTTGAGTGCCAATATGATGCGCAAACTAAGTACTCATTAGAGCATTTCAGATTTCAGGTATTCAGATTTGGAATGATCAACTAATAAATATTTCAAAAATTAAAAAAATTGAAATCCAAAACACTTCTGGTTGCAAGCATTTCCCATAAACGATACTCAACCTGTAGTACAGAATACTTCTTGATTAAACAGAAAAGGACAGTAAAGCAGTCAGGGGATCTGACAACATGGAAGTCATTGCTGACTTTAACAACAGCAGCATCAGTAGAAAGTTGGAAATGGAAATGATTTGTCTGCTTATTTCCCCATAGCATTTATTCAATTATGTAAGCATTTTATTTCCATATTTTTAAATTTATTTATTGTCTGTCTTCTCCCTATTAGAACGTACGCTCCATGAGGACAAGTATCTTTCCAGGTACATTCAATTCTATATTACCAGAGCCTAAAAATAGTGCCTGGAATTGTAGGTTCTCAGTAAATATTTGTTGAATGATTGAATGACCATGTATTGTGCTAGGTATTAGGGAATAGAGTAAGGGATTACAAAATGAATATGGCATGGTTTCTGGTTTTGAGAAGCTTACAATCTAATGAAAGACATATACTAATTCACAAGCAACTACATCACTGTTTCTCAAACTTGAATAAAGAGTGGTACTCTTTAAATGTCACAGGCTATTGATAAAGTTTGGCTGAAACTAAGCTGCTACTTTCCACATAAATGATACTGACTGTGGTAACTTGGCCTTAGATTGGTATAAAGCAGCGATTATAGATTAAGTCCACCTCTGTTCTCTTTACCATAGCCTGTGACATTTAAAGAGTACCACTTGTCACCAACAAAACAGTAAACACAAGCGCAACTACAGGCCTTCCGGGAAATCTGCAGCAGTGCTTAGTTGTAAAGTGGTTATCCAGAGAATCTGAAATAGGCTTTGGATTTCTTTCTTTTTATTTATTTTTTTATTTTTTTGAGACGGAGTCTCGCTCTGTCGCACAGGCTGGAGTGCAGTGGCACAATCTCGGCTCACTGCAAGCTCAGCCTCCCGGGTTCACTCCATTCTCCTGCCTCAGCCTCCCGAGTAGCTGGGACTACAGGTGCCCACTACCATGCTTGGCTAATTTTCTGCATTTTTAGTAGAGAACAGGGCTTCACCATGTTAGCCAGGATGGTCTGGATCTCCTGACCTCATGGTCCACCCGCCTCGGCTTCCCAAGGCGTGATTACAGGCGTGAGCCAAGGTGCCTGGCTGGATTTCTTTCTTTTATACTGTGAAAGGAAAACACAAAAATGTTTGTAATGTCACAGAAAATGTGCAGCATTTAGTATATATCTAACTCCTCTCATAGACCAGCTCCTTTATTTTCATATGTTCCTGGATCACAAGTAGGCAATGTAGAGAGGAAAGAAGATACGCTCCGGAATCCAACTTGGGTTTGAGTCCCAGCTCTGCCACCAACTAGCTGTGTAACTGTGGACAAGTTACTTAACTTCTATGAGATTCAATCTTCTCACATAAAATACAGAAAATACCCATCTTGTAGAATTATTGTAAGATTAAACTAAATTATATAGAGAATGATGCCTGACACATAATAGAAGTTCATTAAATGTGAGTTTACTTCCCCTTCTCCTGGTTTCAGCCTCATCTGTAGGTCTCTTCTATGCCACCACCATTTATGATACATTTATTTCACAAATATTTATTGAGTACTTTCTATGTACCTGCCACTGCTTTGTGTACTTTGGATACAGCAAAGAGAAAGGGCCCTTCTCTCACAGAGCTTACATTCTATAAAATGCCTGACCCAAGTAGGAGCAATGGAGATAAATGTTTGAGACGGATATTAAAAATACATAGCTGGCAAATGAACCTAGTCTCAGGCTCTTGGCCTAGAGATTAACTAGTCTGTCCAGATTTACTTGCTGCTGCCAGGTGAATGGGGCTGAAGAGCCCTTCCAACCCTTTAGGAACTATTAGTGGAGATCTGACCACACGTATGTCAATAGTTGAACCTTTTTTTTTTTTTTTTTTTTTTTTGAGACGGAGTCTTGCTCTGTGGCCCAGGCTGGAGTGCAGTGGTGTGATCTTGGCTCACTGCAAGCTCCACCTCCTGGGTTCAGGCCATTCTTCTGTCTCAGCCTCCCCTAAGTAGCTGGGACTATCAGTGCCCACCACCATGCCTAGCTAATTTTTTGTATTTTTAGTAGCGACGGGGTTTCACTGTGTGAACCAGGATGGTCTCAATCTCCTGACCTCGTGATCCGCCCACTTTGGCCTCCCAAAGTGTTGGGATTATAGGCGTGAGCCACCACACCCGGCCAGTTTAACCTTTTTTAATATAACCTGGAAGACTGAAGACTCCTTAGCTCTAAATTCTATTAGTAAAGTAATGTTATGCTAATGAAAGTTGTGAATTTGGGAACTCATGACAAAGTCAATGTCATCTCAAGAAGAAACGCAAAGCCTGCAAGGAGGGGGGATGAAAAATACTGCAAGAAATAAGCAATCATTGAACTGAATAAACTATTGTAGGCAAAGACAGGTTGGCCATCCACACAGTATAACGAAAGAAGACGCTGACCTGTCTTTAGGGCACAAGGCACGTGCTCCACAAACATTTGTTAAATGTATGAATGAATGCCTGTGACTGCAATCTGTCAAAATAACACTACCAAAAATGGAACGGAAGAAAACTGGAGGAAAAACTAAAAGTACATAAAACAGAAATCTAAGAAATAGAAGACTCAAGACAAGTAATAAAAGAAAGATTGTTAGAGATATATAATACATAACATAGTTTGACAGACTGTAAAGGGTGGGAAAAAAAGAGAAAAAGAACCAAAATTGCTGCCTAGATTCTAAGCATGTGAAAAAAAAAATCCTCTTTTAGTTAGTGTAGAATTAAATTATGAAGATAACTACTTTATATGGAAATCTTTTTTCAAGCATTTTTTTAGCAGACATTGGCTAGCTGACAGCGGAGAACAGCCAAACTCATAATGAGGTCATTTTTCTCTAAACCACGATGATCCCTTTCCTCAATTTCACAGGAATGTTGAATCACCCCATAGTATAAAATAATTCCCAACACCAATGGGAAAGAGATGTTTCCTGGTCCTGCCACAGTACTGATCCACTTGCAAAACTGAAAATAGATTCTTTACTGACACTGATTTAGTTCCTTATCCATGTGCTATCTAGTCTGGTCTCTCTATTTAGGCACAGTTTCATTTGTGTTTAATTGGATAATAAAACCACTGATAGATATATTAGACTTATAATGTTTTTTGAGAGTCACAGGTGCTTATGTCAAAATAAAACAAGAGGCTGGGCGCAGTGTCTCATGCCTGTAATCCCAGCATTTTGGGAGGCCAAGACTGGCAGATCACTTGCAGTCAGGAGTTCGAGACCAGCCTGGCCAACATGGTGAAACTCCGTCTCTACTAAAAATACAAAAATTAGCTGGGTGTGGTGGCACATGCCTGTAATCCCAGCTACTCAGAGGCTGAGGCAGGAGAATCGCTTGATCCCAGGAGGCAGAGGTTGTAGTGAGCTGAGATCATGCCACTGCACTCCAGCCTAGGTGACAGAGCGAGACTCTGTCTCAAAAAATAAAATAAAATAAAATAAAATAAAACAAGAAAGAAAAAGCAACAACTCTTTTCAGAAAGCCAGTTTCTAATTAAAAAAAAAAAATTAAGGGGAAAAAAGGAATTTAAAAAAAAAAAAAACTGACCCGCAAAATATGCTAGTTATCCTATTTACCCTTTGCCATCCATTCACTTTTCTTTTTCTTGCAATGTGCCCAGGATGCCGATTTCTACAGACTAAGTCACTAACATTCTTTGCCTTTTGGCTTCTGGTTGGGATCAGCTAATGTGAGGCTCTGGCAGAAAACCAGAGAATAGGAGAAGAGAAAGGTCAGGGTATTTTTTTGCCAGTGGTTGTGTTCTTCTCCCTAAGAGCAAAGCTCCTATCCAGCAACCCCTCTCTTGCGGCTGAAGCTCTTACTGAGTCCTGGTCAAACTTCCCTTTGTCCTTTGGGCCTAAGTGTGATGATGATGGCCAGATTTTTGTAGTTTCCCTTAACTATGAACACATCTGTCTAAATAACCCCTCTAATAAATTATCTTCAATTAAACTTTTGAGAGTGTGATTCCTTTCCTTCCAGGACTCTGACTAACACGCAGAATTACTTAACTTTACTATATAAGCTTTACTAGCTAATAATAATGTTACCTAGCATTTATTTAATGTTCCTTACATGGCAGACTATAGAGAGTACTTTACATGACTTATTTCATCATTTAATCTTCACACACAAAATACTACTATAGTTATTATTATTTTCCCTATGGTGGGTAATATTATTATTCATTATTCAGACATTGACACCCATTCGCCTCACTTCCATGAGATGCATATACTTACTCCACTGATGTTGGGCTTGGTCCTGTGACTTGCTTTGGCCTATAGAATAGGGAGAAAATAATGATATGCCAATCTGAGCCCAGGTCTTAGGAGGTTGTCCAGTCTCCTATATTTACCATCACCATAAAAAAGACATGCCCAAATTAGCCTCTCAGTCCCAGGAGAAGATTTAGAGACAAGTACCAGAGCCACCTCAGTCAAATACAATACATATCAATCCACTTGCAAAAAAAATGTAACATGAGCACAGCCAAGACCTCCCAACCAACCCAAGTCCAGCTCAGATAATCCTGAGCCAACCCACAGATCCATGAGTATAAAAGATTGCTATATTAAGCCACTGAATTTTGGGATGGCTTATTAGGTAGCAATTTTACAGTAATAGCAAACTGATGAATTCCAATTTTATATATGGACCACAGACTCCACATAGGGGTTTTCTACCAAAAAAAAAAAAAAAAATTAGCATGAAGTCAATAAAAAGTCATTCTCTAGTAAAACCAAGTTATAAACCATTAAACTATTAATCTGCAAAAATTGTTTCTAATTGTTACTAAGAAAAGACTCCCAATAGGCATTTAAATGAAACATATAGTCATTACCATAAAATACAAGGCCCTTCATAGCCTGCTTATGTCTTTATTCCCATAACCTGACATCCTCCCCATCCCCTGCCCATCACTAGAGACACACAAATTTACCTGAATTTGTTTGGGTATGCTGTGCAGTCTCTCAGCTCTGTTTCTTTACATGTACTGTTCTCTCCATCTGAAAATTTCTTCTACTTTTTATCCCTTAACTCACTTCTAGTATCAACTTACCCTGATTCCTGCAGGCTGAGTCTGGTGCCCTTGTTCTGTGTTTTGTGTTTGCCTCTGCTTATCTCTCCCATAGCCATTATAGCACTGTATTTTAACTGTGAGTTCTTTGAGGGTCAGGATTTTGCTTTCTGTTTATCACCATATTCCTACTAATAACATGCTACCTGACACATAGCAGTCTCTGAGATGCTGATACAATCATTTTAGAAAGCTATAAACCATCCAGTTGGGTTGAAGGGAACAGTGCATTGGTAACTGATAGGAAAAGTAATTGAGGAATTAAGAGTTTGTCAGTCTTAATTCAGCACTATCTAAAATGAAAGGTACTGATTCCTGGTTCTTGATAAAAATCTCCCTAGAATAGACAAATATAATCCATCAAACTGCCTTAGCTTGAGGTACATATTCCTTGAGAATATCTAACACCCTTTGTCTAATTCTTTGCTCAGCATTCTTGTGCTGGCAAAGTTGGTGTCCTGGGTGGACAAAATACTGGTCAGGAAGATAGAAGAAAATAGTAAAGATAACTAATCCCTCATTCTGGAGCTAGCCACACTTCATAGAAATAGGTTAGCATGAGTGTGTTTTTGAAGTTAATCTCCATTGAATAAACTAAAAATAACTGCAGGATTTCCAAAGCTAAGGCCCAATCCTGACTTATAAAAAGTCCCACCAAGGGACTGTGCCTTCACCCAAGAGGCCTGGCCTAAAACAACCAGCAGATGTCTTGGGCATCCCTTTCCCTACAGTACTCTGCAGTGGTAGCAACTGCTAAGGGGGAGAAAAACTAGAAAAATCAGACTAGTGGGATAGCAAACCCAGATGCTGTCCTCCCTGTTGCTAATGGTAACAGGATTAGACTAGATGGGGAACTGTAATTAGGCACTTGGCTTTTATATCTGACATGTTTACAGCCATCATGCTATTCTGGGCTCTTATATAACATTTATATCTGATGCTATAATAGGCATTTTTGTGATCGTACTTTCTTCCTCTTCCATCTAAGTGACTACAACAAGCAAGCACTTCTTTCCTCTTCCAAGTTTGGACCTGAAATGCCCCATTCATATATGTATGCTCTGTAAATATCTGCTTTTTAGCCTCAACTTTTTAATAAACACAGATGCTTAATCTTGATTCTATGCTGTTATTTATTTGATTAATTTCTCTATTCATGTAGATCAGAGATTGGCAAACTATAGTCCATAGACAAACCTGCCCCCACAGTCTGTTTTCATATGGCTTATGAGCTAAGAATGATTTTTACATTTCTCAAATGTTATACAATACAAACAAACATAAGCAAAGAAAAATATGCAGCAAAGCCTGTATATGACCCACAGCCTAAAATATTTGCTATTTGGCCCATTACAGAAATGTTTACCAACTCTTGATCTATATCAGTGTTGTCCATTACAGATGAGGCTAATTTATCTAGCATTTGATGATGATAGTGATGATGAGAGTTAATATTTGTAGGATGTTTACCATATGCCAGAAACTAAGCACTTGCCATTTATTATCTCAGTTAATCTTCACAAACACTCTTTGAGGCCAATGCTGTTATTAGCCTTATTTACAGATATGGAAAGTTTAAATAACTTGCCATGGTCACACCTATAGTTAAGTGGTGAAGCCCAGATTCACATACACACAGTCCAGTTGAAGAGTCCATCCTATAACACTTCCAAAAATCAACAGAATCATAACATCTTCCAGTAAGTATATAATCCCCTTTACATGATAATCTGATAAAGGATTACTCAGTCTCTGGTTACCCATGCTGAGGTAAATTGTCCCATCATTGAATGGCTCCAAATTCAGAAGTTGTCTACAGTTTGAAATGAAACCTTATACATAACTTTTATCTCTTAGTCTTACTTATTTCCTCTGAACCACACAGACTAAATTTATACCCTTTACAACATGCCCTTCAAATATTGAAGATAGCTCAGATCTTTCCAAAGTCCTATTTCACTCTACACATTCATTCACCTAGAACTTTTCAAGCATTCTTCCTTATTTTTTATTCAATAGAATTTCAAAGCCTTCTCACCACCCTAGTCACACTCTTTGGTTGGCTCTATAGCATAAAGTATGCTGCCAAGAACCACAAAATACCAAATATCTTTATTGGTCTCTAGTTACATGTACCTAATCAACACTCACTAAACATACCATTCTTTTTCATGACTCTGGCCTGTGCTCTTTATCCCTACAAGGAATGTTCTTCTCCCTTTTCTTTATGGGCCAAACTTCTAATAATTTTTCAAAAGTCAATTATCTCTGTGTTTTAACCATACTCTGTACATTCCTCTATAGTAAAATGTGTCACACTGTATTGTCTCTATTAATTATCTCACATGTAAGATTAGGGCTTCTTAAGAAAAAACATTGTGTCTTATTCAGTTTTGTATGAATGCATATATTTATGAATCAATAATGGATAATACCTTATTTTGTTATAATACCATCCATATTACTTAGGCAGCCAATATTAAACCTATATGAGGAATTCTAAAAATGACATCTCTCAGCTTTGTAAAATTTTAAATTATTATAATTTATTATAATTTATAATCTTATAACTATATAATTATAATTTTGTAATTATGAGTTATATGTAATATATAATTATATTTAAATTATAATTTATAAACTTACCATATTTAACATTCTTTGAGATGTTATAAATTAAATTTGATAACGATCATTGTTTTTATTGAGATATCATACATTCATGCTGAAAGCATGAAAAGATTTTCAAATTCCTAAGTCCCCAGATCCTAAAGTTTCAGTTTGACTCTGATAAACAAAATTCTGACCAGAGAAAATTCAAGGCATATTTGTCCCCATTTACCTTTTAAAAATACTTTCACTCACCTAGGAGGTTGAAAAAGTAAATACTTTAGAGTCTAAAAAAATTCAAAATCAGTCGAGATCTTGTGAAAGATTGTTTTCTGTCTATGAAGTGTGATGTCCACTCCAACTTGTTTTCCATAGCAAGCACTTTTTATCATTAAATTGATGGATGTGACTTTGGCAAGAAAAACGTTTAGAAAAATATTGAGAAATGATGAATTTTTAAAACTACCCTCAACTTATTTAGAATTAAAACACTCTTTAGGAACTATGGCAGAGATTTCTAGTAATCAGCAAAACCCTTTTGGACATACATCTAGGTCAAACTTCCTGGTCTCCCTTGCATTTGGCTGTGGCTATATAACTGAATTATGACTTTTGAGATGAGACCATACATGATGTGTGTCACATCTAGACCTGACCAATAAAAACTTCTTACAGGTTCAGGGAAGTCATGTTTACTAAGAAAAAAATAATAGTTTTTTAAAAAGGGGAAAAAAACTTTTTACAGGTAATCCCCCTTCCTCTTTTACTCTTTTGGCTAGCTAGAATGGAAATGATCCAAAGGGTGACCTTCAGAGCCCCTTGACCTACTTGTTGAAGATGACAAAGTCATAAGATGAAAAACATTGAAGTTCTTGAATTAATGCTAAAGGGAAAACTACCTAACCATGTACAGTCACATTAGATTTTGACATAAACAAGAAATAAATCCTTATTGTGTATAGCCACTGAGATTTCAGGATTTATCTGTTATAGCAGCTAATGTTAACAAATACAAGGATAGATCAACTTACACAGATTCCCAGCAAATGAAAACATCTCCATATCTCTTCATGGACATTTAAGTACATTAATAAACTACAATAATGTAACATAGTCTATATCCAATAGTCAAGGTGTTTACAATTGTTTTTCATGTAAAAGCATCTCCACAGAGGTGCTGCATGGAGAAAAGTATTTAAAAACTTACAAATGCCATTACGTAACTAATATTTAAATGTGAATGAACCTATTCATTCATAACTGAAAACTGCAGCATCATTGAAGGTAAAATAATTTACTTCTTGGTTTTTGTTTCCTAATATGTAAAAGTTTATGTATCTCTCTCTTTTTTTTTATTCGGCAGTTAAAAACTCGAGCAATAACTGCACTCCTACTGAGATAATACCTTCCTGCAAATATATATGACCTCAATTGCAAAACTCACTGGGTCTCTCCAAAGTAATTTAAAAATCAACCTGATCTGTAACAAGAAGTCAATAGAATTCCTGAAAAATTTATATGACGCAACTCCCTTTGTGTTTAAAATTTCACAGCAAAAGTTGTATATAAGGAAGAGCTTTACAGAAAGCTTAAGCGATGGCCCCAAAATGAAACAAAAATTAAAGAACAACTAGACTGCTTCTAAATTTTAGTGGACTGATGTTATTATATTTATTCAAGGAACATTTATTGAGAACATACAATGTGCCAAGCTCTGCACTAAGCAACACGACAGCTACAAAATTGGCTCCTGATTTTCTGGATAGTATAGGAGATAAAAACACAAACTAATTAACTGTTTCCTTTTGGTATTCTGAACTCTAAAATATTTCTGTCTAACATGATAGAAAAATAAAGCAAATCTCAAGCTCAATCCTAATAAAATATCTTTTAAAAATATCAGTAACTGTGGATAGGGTTAGATGTTATCTGAAGGGAAAAACAGGTCAGCTAGGAAAAGATTCAAAAATAGAGAGGATCATATAAATATATATATGTATATATATTGACATATATACTTATATACAAATATACATATATATTATACATGCACACACATATACATACATATATATATATATATATATACATCCTAATTTTGTCAAATTTCAGATGATAGTGGTGTGTCTTAGCTCAAGTCTCCTATAAGTAGAGCCTGAGGCAAATTAAATTTCTGGTACTTTATTTTGGGGGCTGAAAGCCCTTTATTTGGGAGGAGCAATAAGAGAAATACTGTAGAAGAAAATGAACAAAGAAACATGCAAAGCAATGTAGTATAATGCATAATTGCATTGGCTTTATGAAAAGCCATGAATTGCCCTACCAGCTCTCTCAGCACAGGATACTTCTTTGGAAGGCTTTCAAGGAGAAACTATACTGTGGGACAGTTCACAGAGGGGAGAAAGGAGACATACATTGTCAGCCTGGTAGTGTACCTCAATCTTCCATTTCACCTTCATACAGAACCAGTTCCCCCATACTTCTGTGTTGCGTCATCCAGCCCACCAATGGTTACTTCACAAGCCAGATTTCACACGCTCTGTGTCATTTCATCTAAGCCTGGAAAGTGAGAGGCAACTCAGGGTACATGAGGTTGGCATGAGAGAATTATGAGCTATCTAGGCCTGTGCCTCTGATCTTTGAGGGTTGTTGGGAGGGATTAGAGCACATACAAAAAATGCCTGTCATGAAATAAGATTCCAGCCCGGAAAAGACAGTTGAGGAATTAAGTAACAGCACCAGCACCAAAACAAGTCCCTGGCAGGTTCATCACTGAGCTCACAGCTTCCCCATGTGCTTTTTACCTCAGGAAGTGTCCCAGGCTAGCATTATTGCTTCTGGCTATTCCACTATCTTGTCCTGTCTTAGCATGAGCCAACTTTAACTCCTTAGCATGAGCCAACTTTAACTCCATCCAATCCTGTCTTGCCATCCTGTTTTTCCTAGCAGAATCTTCAATAAGGTTGATAAACAACCACTCCAGCTGCAAGGACTCCCTGCATACCCTTAGTTCTGATACGGTATCATAAAAGGCTCAGTTCTGCTAACAAGTCCTCTTCCACCAGAGGACTCAGCAGTGGGATAACCCTGGGGTCATCACCTGGTGTACGACTGCTCTACAACATGCTACTATGTATTTCTGGATTGCTGTGCATGCATCACACTGATACCGCACACCTTCCAACGCAGGGAGCAACAGTGAACATCATGTATCAGGACACACCAAAGATGTTGGTACCTCAACCCAAGATAGAGACAGGACACCTGTTAAGGCAGCTCTCATGCTTCTTTAAAACCAAAATTGTTTTCTCGAACTGCCTATTCTATAGCTGTCCTATTGGGGTGCTAATTCTTTAACGCTCAGTCCACATAGGAGTGAGGCCACCTTGTTTCTTATTTCCTCCCAGGAGGCTGATAGGATATTTAAAAACTGCCTCTTCACCTCTCTCAATCAGAGGAGCAGTTTCAGATCTGGAAAAATACAAGGATTTCCCTGTATCCTCTGCTCTGGAAAAAATAAAATGTCCCCCAATCACAGGGTGAAAGGTTCTCCCTCACCTGAATTATCTGCCAATGCCCAGCTGTGTCCCTCCCCTCTCTGAGGAAGATTTGACCCCAATTCATATCAGCAAAAACTTTTAAATAAAGTAAAGGCTCAAATTACTGTTCACCACTTATTACATTAGCTGGGCTTGAGCCCAGCTCGAACAGATCAAACAGAAGATTTTTTTTTAAAGAATGTGAATCCAGTCAGATTCATCTGCAAATAGGTCAAATAAACTACTACTATTTAACAGATCACTGTTTCTTATTAGCTGAAACTTTGTTCTAAAATGACTATTCTCAATGTTGCTAGTATAATTAATTTAAAATGCTACTTCGATTTATAAATAACTCTCATAAGCTAGAAAGACATATTTCTATAATCTAAATACCGATTTAAGCTATCCTGATGTTTAGTTATTTGAGCATGAGGTAGACAGAAAGACAAGACTTATATTTTTAAATATCTGGTACTATCTGCTACCAAGTGGGAGCCATATTGGGATTAATATATTACCTCAAAATCTCAAAGGGACATGATTATGGAGCAAGATGGGTTACAGGTAGCAGGAAAGAAGGGGAATAAGTGACTACTATAGATGATGCAGCAGAATAAAGAAGAAAGAATGTGTCTTCTTTCTTGTGCCTATTTGCTGCTCTTAGCCAATGCCTCTCATGTACAAAGGCTAAAGATAGGATACAACTGGGTATTTGAAGAGAGTAGCCAGGACAAACTCAACCCTATCTGTATACAGGGCTTCCCTATTTTATTCCCATAAAAATAGAAAATCTTCTTTGGCAGAAGAAAGAAAACAGGTAAAATACAACTGGGTTTTATTATTTCAACAAAATTGGGATATTTTCTTTGTCCCAGGGACTATGCAAGGCACTAAGGATAAAATGGTAAATAAAAGTACGGTCCCCACCATCCTAGAATCTACAGTCTTATGGAAGAAACAAAACTTATCAAATACATACTTAAATAAATCAAAACTGTAGTAAAATAAATCAAAACTGTATGTTGTAAAAAGATACAACATAGCACAACTGGGGAACACGACCTGTTCTGAAGTGTCAGAAATGGCGTCCTTGTTCCCAGTTTTGATCCAAAGTATGAATATCAACTTTGAAGGTAAAAGGGGGCAGAAGTGGAAAAGTAAATACAGAAGCATTGTATTCCAGGCAAGGAAACATCTCGTGTAAAAGCTCTGAGGCAGGAACCAACATAATTTGTTTGAGGATCTGAGAGAAAGCCAGTGGCCTGACAACAACTAAAAGAGGATATGGTAAAGCTGCAGATATAGACAGGGGCTCCATTTTAGTCTTTATTTAAAAATAATGTAAGGCCATTGAAAGGGTTCAATATTAATCATTTATTCTAACTAAAGCCACCAAGCAACTAACATGCCAACTTCTCCAGCTACGAAGTATAGGTACTCCAAAGAACTGAAAAGGAACAACATCCACAAAAAATCAATCAATCACCGAAACCCTAAATCAAGAAGCAGAAGGAATCATCACTCTGAAGGCAGCCTCATGATATAATTTTATGCTCCAAAAACATTAATTTGCCCAGTATGTGGCAGGCCCTAACCTAGAAAGAAATGAGTAAAAGAAAATTGAAGAATATGCTCTCTAATGTTTTACGGTCTGATGGTAGAGACAGGGTCTTATTGGAAGAAAATACAGCGAGTGCTAAAATAGTGGTATGTGCTGGATGCTTTGAGAATAGTCTTTTGTTCCTTCCTCCAAGGAAAGAATTGAGCATTTAGAAGGGCCCCATTAAGTTCCCCCCAGTTTTAGAGACTGAACAAAATAATAAGTAAATAAACTACAGTATAGGTGCTCAATGATGAGAACACATGAACACATAGAGGGGGGAGCAAGATACACTGGGGCCTATTGGAGGATGAAGGGTAGGAGGAGGGAAAGGATCAGGAAAAATAACTAATGAGTACTAGGCTTAATATCTGAGTAATGAAATAATCTATATAACAATCCCCATGACACAATTTTTCCTATGTAACATATCTGCATATGTACCCTGAACCTAAAAAAAAAAAATAGTAGCCAATTTAGGATACATTTCATGTAAGTGTGCATATCTGTGTGTCTGTTCCACAATACTCATAATCAGGAGGTAGCACACATCTGAGGATAATTTTATGGACCAACTTAATCATATTTCCACGCCAATCCATCACAATTTTTTTCTTGTTCTTATTTACCCTTCTCCTCTAGTATCCAAAGTCAAAAAAAAAGTAGAAGCAGTATTTAATCTGAGTGGATTATCAATAACTTGTCAAATTTATAAAATGTAGTTTTAAGACCAGCTGCATGTGAAATAAGCCAGCATATTGGCATCCCTAAATAATCACTGAATCAGAGAATTAATTCTTCCCATACTAAATGGACTTCTGGCAAAGTAAAAGTCTACTACAATTTTCCAATGTGGCCAAATCCTTCTCCAGGAATTGCACTTTGAGAACTAGAGGCTCCTGATCAATGTTTATCAAGTTCTAACAAAACAGAATAAAGCAGCAGAAACCCAGTAGACTCATGAAATAAATAGTTCACAACATTAATGAGTAGAAAAAAAATGAAAGTACACTCTACGTTTTGAGGAATAAAAGTGCAAAAAAAGAAACCAGGCAGCCTTATCTTAGCCAAAGCTCTCATTTTTCATCATCTTTGAGCTGATAAAATGCTTCCCGAAAGGCTTTGTAAGTTCCACTTGGTTGAAATGTAAGGGAAGGGAAAGGGGAGTAAATATGAAGCCAACTGGACTAGAAAATATTAGAGAAGGAGGAATTAGGGAGGAAACAAATGAAAGAAAGATTTCTAAGAAAAAATAATTTCATTATTCAGAAGGTAAGGAAAGAACATAAGGAAACATGAAAGTTGAACAATACTGTTGCAGCATCTTTACTTTCCACCTCTTATCACTTCCTTCCAGCAACCCTCTAAAACACTTCTGCCACTAAGGCCCACTGTTGAGGTTAAGAATCCATGACAACTATGGATTCGAGGTATTACAGTTTGTCACATTATACAATGACTACATAACAATTTGCCACTGTTAATTTCATCCACAAATAAAGCCATCACTAACAAAAGCAACACAAGCTAAGCTTTACTATTATGTAGATGACAGTAAGCCATTTAAAACAAGAACATCTCACAAATGACTAGTTGCATTTAAATTTTTAAATAAAAATGTTATTTTTCAAATGACTCTATCTGTAACTTCTCTGGTTCTTTTTATACATCCCTACTTCAGGATAATGTGCAGCTAAGCAATTTCTTTAAGCCCAAAATGAAACCATATAATATGCTATTTCTTAACAGTCTCAAACCACAAAGACTTATAACCTTAGAAACAATGAAAAAAATTCAAGAATGCTTTTAAATCTTTCTTTTTTCCCAAAATTAAGTTGAAAATAGTAATTTATCTTTCAAACTCATCTAAAAGTGTAAATATTAAGGTTTAACAATAGTAACCTTGGAGAGTAGTTCCAGTACATCATTGACTTTATGAAATATTTTAATAGATGCCACTTTCCTTCTGGTTTTCTCTACTGCTTTGTAATAGCATAAATATTTATTCACAAAATTCTAGAACTCTTGCTATATAAATGTTTTATGGCTATATCATATAATTTGTATAAACACTATCCTCTATATCTTGAAGAAAAGCCTCTTAATGTACAGTTTCAGCAATCTGTGTTAAATTATAAAACTCATGGTATAAAAAGATATCATCCACAAGGTATGGTAGAGAAGAGAAATGGAATGCAGTGTCTGAGTAGTTTGAAAATTTAAAGAAGAAGCAACCAGCCTGCCAAGACAGGTCACTGAGGCACCATTCCTGGAGAATGTTCAATGTGCATTAACATAACATATTTAACACAGTATAACTTTATTTATGCTCTCTAATTCTTAACAAGATATAAGTCTTAAAATCCTGTGTCTCTGATGACCGTCTCAATTGCAACTTAAAATCTGGAGAGCCTACACCATAAATTTTGTTTATTTCTAAGTAGTTGAGATCTTAAATCACTCCTAAGTCAAAGTTTACAGCTTGGCTATTTTAGGTTTTGTGAAAAAAAATTGCAACATTTTTGGGTACTCAATCATATTTCATTCCTTCATATCAGGTAAAGCCCATAACCGAGACGCAGGTAGAAAAATTTCTTAAACCATGTTCTTTGAGCCTGTCATATATTTTATAGATGCCTGAACTAAGCCATGTGCTACCAGCATATGCCGTCTTATAGACTACATCCCTCAGCATCATCCTGTAGATAAGTTACCATATGCTGTGATAAAAATATTGGTGAAAGGAGTGAAAGCTCAAATAATGAAAATTTAGAGTCATGAGCGTTATTTAGGGATAGAAAGGTCCTTAGAATTCATCTAGTCCAGCAGCCTTATTTTACAAATAACAAAGCTAAAGCTCAGAGAAATTAAGCAGCTTGTCTAAATTTTCAGAGCATGTAAGTACCAGAGCTAGCTTAGGAACTCAGGTCCATCTAATTCTTGGTTCAGCACTTTTATTTGTATATTATTCAGTCTCTTAATCAAAAAGAGGTATTTAATCATTCAAAAAAATGTACTGAGAGGCACAGGAATTACAGAAGAGAATGAAAAAAGAGATGGTATTCCTATTCTAATAAAGCTCACATTCAAGTGTGAGGAAAAAATATAAAATTATATACACAAAATAAATATATGATAAATGTCAGGTAGTGACAAGTGCTCTGGAGAAAAATTCATGAGGTGAAAGGGATGAACAGTGAGAAAGATTACTTTATATCAAGTAGTCAGTAAAGAGGTGAAAAGTAGACAGACACTTGAAGAAAGGATGAAGCAAGCCATGTAATTATCTAGGGATAAAGTACTGTAGGAAAAGGGAACAGAGAGTGAAAATATCTTAAGGCAGGAATGTACTATTCACGCTCAAGAATCAACAAAAAGCCACAGAGACTGGAGCAGAGTGAATGAAGGTGAATCACGACAGAAGAGGATGTTGGAAACATGGTGTGGTGGCTTATTGTTTAGACCTTCGGATTTTTTTTTTCAGTAAGGAAAATCAATGGAAGGTTTCGAGTAGAGAAATTTTATGATCTAACTTCCATTTTAAAGTGTCCCTCCTTAGTCTCATGTATGGTCCAAAAAATCAAATCAAATAAAATAAAACAATCTCTCCAGCTACTGTTTAGGGAATAGGAAACTATTGAGCACTCTAGGTAAGAGATGATAGTGATTTGAATTAGGGTAATAATGAACAAAGTGATGAAAAATTATTGGATATATTTTGAAGGTAGGGAGAAAGAGATTTTTGCCTATAGACTACATGAAGGCTATGAGAGAGAAAAAGTAGTTTTTTAGCCTGAGCAAGTGGAAAAAGACAGTGGGAGAAGTCTTTTTTTAAGACAAAAAAGATGTCTTAAAAAGACATCTTTATTAAGATGGAAAAGACAGTGGGAGAAGTTGAGTATCAAGGGCTTAGTATTGGCTATTATAAACCTGAGATGCTTGTAAGTTATCCCAAGGTGAATATTGAGTAGTGTTTGGTTTTATGAGTTTAGAGCTTAAGAGAAAACTTATAACTAGAGATATAAATTTAGAAGTTGGAATTATATAGATTGCATTTAAGCCACAAAACTGAATAAAATAATCTAGCGAGTATGTACAGCTAGAAAATACAGACTAAGGATGATAGGGTACATAAGAGAAGCAATGAGCAAGCAAGGCTACAGGTGTGAGTCCTGGAACATTTCAATATTTAGAGATTTGGGAAAATAAACAGGAAGATCTAGGTAAGATGACTAAGAAGGAGCAGCCAGTGAAGTAGGAGGACAAGCAAAGGATTGTAGTATCCAGGAAGCCAAATAGAGTTAAATGTATCAGGGAGGAGGAGGAAAGGATCAACTATGACAAAAGATTCTGATAAGTCAAGTAAGATGAGATCTAATCAATGTTTAGTCATTGATAACACTGACAGGCTCTTGGCAGGACAGGTTTAGTGACATGGTCAGCAAGAAGAGTAAGTTCAAGAGAGAATTAGAGGAAAAGAGATGCAGACAGTAAGTGTGTATAAATTTGTTGAGTCTGGAGTAAATGGGAGCAGAGAAATGGGGCAGTTCCGAGAGAAAAAAGGGATTGATGTTATATCAAGACTATAAAAATCAACCAGAAAATGTGCGGCAGCAGTTCCCTATTTCCTATTACATTTTACTTCATTATATTCAGTAATATTCTCCTCTTTTATACCTACTTCCCAAACCTTATCATCACTCCAAAGTGCCCTACTATATCATAAATAGATACACTCCACCTTCTGGTCACCATATCCTTTTCTCACCTCATCTGTGCTTTGACTCCAGTGGTACCTCCAGTGTATTGATTCCTCTACTTCACCGCCATCCATAAGCCCCTTTCCATGTAAATTTTCCTATCCATTCAGCTTATATTCCTTGGTCCATCACTTCAGTCACTCTCTCATTAAGATTCTAAACTCTTTTCCTCTATGGTCATTCCACTGAGTACAGGAAATCCTCAATCTTGGAAATTTTGGATGAAAATCATTTGCCTAACCTATACTAGCCTCTTGGCTGCTGAGCACAGTTTAAGTAAAATCACACAATGGGAAAGATTTGCATTATTATAAATTAGTGATTATCAACCTCAGATTAGTGCCTAATACCAGCTGTTATTGCTTCCCTATGTAGACTGTTCTCTCATTTTCCACAATGAAAATTTCCAAAAACACCTTAACCACATATCCCTAAACCTCTCTTATTATTTTGAAACAGCAAATGGTTCCATAACCAAAAACAAAAACAAAAACAAAAATCTTATTCTCCTCCACCAGTATTTCTTACATCCATTAATATTTCCACTGATCACCCAGTTGCTCTGTCAGAGACTTCAAAGTCATCCTTGATACCTCCCTCTCTGTTATTTCCCCCTCTCCAATCAATTATGAAGTCTATAGATCCTATATAATAAATATCTCTTGATTTGTCAATTTTTCCCATTCCTGCTGCTACTAGCTAAATCCAGGTAACCAACATCCCACATCTGCACTACCACAAGAGCCTATGATTCCTGTTTCTACCCTTTAAACAGGATAATCTTTTAAAATTACAAGTCTGATATTGATGCACACACAGCCCCCATTGATTTAACTTTTTAATGACTGTTCATTGCATTTATTAATAAAATAAAGTAAAACAATTCTTAATATGGCTTGCACGGCCCCCAATAATCTATGTTCTTTCTAACTCACCTGTCACTTTTTCCTTCACTCTGTACCATATTGGGTCACTGTGAGGAGTTGGAGGAAACCTTCCTCTCTCTCTTGCCTGTAGGCCTTTGACCTAATATTAGTATTCTACCCTCTTCCAATCATTACTATCACTAACAGTCTCCTAAAATACTGTCAGCTGAAATATCAACTCCAAAGGATCTCTTTCCTAACTAGGCAGAAAAAGTTAACACCATAAACTTCCCTTGCAAAGCATTTGTTGCACAGATAATTACTTATTAAATGCCCTTCTTTCTTTTTATTTTTTGACATATAATTGTACATATTTATGGGGCACATATGTTTCGATACACGCATAGAGTGTGCAATGATCAAATAAGTGAAATTAGAATATCTACCAACACAAATATTTGTCATTTCTTTGTGTTGGGAACATTCCAAATCTTCTCTTCAAGCTATTTTGAAATATACAATAAATTATTGTTAACTATTGTCACTCTACTGTGCGATCAAACACTAGAACTTATTCCTTCTACCTAATTGTATTTTTCTACACATTAACCAACTTCTCTTTATCCTCTCCTCCCTACTACCTTTCTCAGCTTCTAGTAACCATTATACTACTCTCTACCTTCATGAGGTGAACTTTTTTAGCTACCACATATTAGTGAGAACATATAATACTTGTATTTCTGTGTCTGACTTCTTTCACTTAACATAATGTCCTCCAGTTAGATCCATGAACTGCAAATGACAGAATTCCATTCTTTTTATCACTGAATAATATTCCATTGTGAATATATACCACTTTTTTTTAATCCATTCATCTGTTGATGGACACTTTGCCAATTCACCACAGGTGGCTCAGCCCTCCTGTCACTTCCAATTGTTCCCATGTAAGTGGATGGTAGTGGGCTTCCAGCAAAGATTCTCAGACTGGTGGGGAGTGAACATCCAACTCCAATTCTCTCCTCTTACCTCAGAAACCATGGGTCTAAAGAAGTTCTCTGTAAGTGACATTGTCCTTGCTTGGGGTAGGGGGTCACACAGTCTGAAATGACCATTTATTTATGTTATCAGATATGGCTTCTCTTAATTCTGTAAGCCCAGGGAGCTTCTCTGCTTCTCCCCTGAGTTCATCGGAATTCCTGTCTTTGAATAGCTTCTACTTGTATTTTTTGGTGGAGTGATGCCAGGATATTTTTTATTCCACCACCTGGTTGACATCACACCTTCTATCTAGCTTTCCTGCTAGATAGACTATAAGTTTCATAGAGGTAGCTTTATATTTCTATCACCATTATATCCTTAGCTCTTACTACAGAGTTAGAACTCATGATGTATATGTTGAGTTGAATTTAACACCTTATTTTACCTTTAAGATTTCCATCAAAAATTTGGGAAAGACTGAAATCATCTGAACATCTGATTACTGATACACTGGTATTATTAAACTTTCAGAGCATCATCCCCATTTCCTAAAGAAAAGTAAAAGCTGAAATCTAGATTTTTATAAACATTGCTCTGTCTTTATTAGTTTCTAACATACCTGACAACTGCTGCCTACAGAAAAAAGCTACACAAGGGGTTTTGAGGTTTGCTGTATTTGTGAAGAATTCAGGACAAAAAGAAATAATTTTTAGGTGACTGAAAAATGGTGTGCCTAAAGAAGAAAAAAAAGTTGGGATGTAAATTTTTTTATTTCTTTGTCATAGTCTGCTCAAATTCTCATACACAAACCCCTACTTCCACCTGGTGGTTTCCCACAACTTGGAAAGTGATTATTGGGATTTCCTATGTATACTGAGTATTACTACACTTGAAATGAATCATGGTAACATGCAGGGATGATAAAATATAAACTATTTATATGAGGCACGCAGCTCATCTGTATTAAGTTTAAAATATATTAAATGATAAAATTCTAAAATATGCCCAAGTACAAAAATAAACCCATAATGTTGACATTCACTTTATTTTGTCGAAGAATAAAACTTCTGTTTTCTAAAGATCTGAACCTGATTTTGTAGTACGTTGTCATGGCCTATGGACATGTGGCATGGGTTTCAACTAGCAGGCCAACACTGTTAATGAGAACACTAATACGACAAACTATGTAAATAGACGCCCTATAAAAAGGTTTCCTGGCCAAAAAAATTGAATATATATACCTCTTAGAGGTAAATGTATACCAATGCATATTCACTTTTAAAGATGCTAACGGTAATAAAATCATTTAACTTTTTTTTGTGTGCCGTGCCCTTCTTTTTCTTTATTATATTTTGTTGTTAATTCCAAAAGCCGGGTTTTCTTTTTTATTTCTTTTTCAACTTTTACTTTAGAAATGGGGGTGCATATGCAGGTCTGTTACATGGGTAAATTGCATGCCACCGGGATTTAGTGTACAAATAATTTTATTATCTAGGTAGTAAGCATAGTGCCTGATAGGTAGTTCATCAAACCTCATTCTTCTGCCACCCGCCACCTGAAGTAGTAGGCCCCGGTGGCTATGATTCCCCTCTTTGTATCCATGTGTACTTAATGTTTAGCTCCTGTATATATGTGAAAACATGAAGTATTTAGTTTTCTATTTCTGTGTTAATTTGGTTAGGATAATGACATCCAGCTGCATACCAGTTGCTGCATTTGACATAATTTTGTTCTTTTATGGCTGCATAGTATTCCATGGTGTAAATGTACCACATTTGCTTTATCCATCCACCACTGATGGGCATCTAGGTTAATTCCATGTCTTTGCTATTATAAATAGTGCTACAACAAACATACAAGTACATATGTCTTTTTGGTAGAATGGTTTGTATTCCTTTGGGGTATATACCCAGTAATGGCATTGCTGGATTGAATGGTAGTTGTTTTAAGTTCTTTGAGAAATCTCCAAACAGCTTTCCATGGTGGCTGAACTAATTTATATTCACACCAACAAATATAAGAATTCCCTTTCCTCTTCAACCTTACCAAAATCTGTTATTTTCTAACTTTTTAATAATAGCTATTCTGACTGGTTTGAGATGGTAATTCATTGTAGTTTTGAAATGAGTTTCTATCATGATTAGTGATAATAAACATTTTTTCATGTGTTTGTTGTCCATAAGTATGTCTTCCTTTAAGAAGTATCTGTTCATGTTCTTTGCCCATTTTTTATTAGGTTGTCTGTTTCTTGCTTGTTGATTTGTTCAAGCTCTTTATAGATCCTGGCTATTAGACCTTTGTTGAATGCACAGTTTGCAAATATTTTCTCCCATTCTGCAGGTTGTCTACTCTCTATGGGTGCTTTTATTTTGCAGAAGCTTTTTAATTTAACTAAGTCCCTCTTGTCTATTTTTTCTTTTTGTTGCAATTGTTTTTGGAGACTTCATCATGAAATGCCAGAGCTAATGTCCAGAATGATATGTTTTAGATTTTCTCATAGAGGTTTTATAGTTTTAGATCTTAAATATAAGTCTTCAACCCATCTTGAGTTGATTCCTGTATATGGTGAAAGGAAAGGGGTCCAGTTTCAATCTTCTGTGTATGACTGGCCAGTTATACCAGAATCATTTACTGAATAGGGAGTACTTTCCCCATTGTTATTATTGTCGACCCTCTCAAAGATCAGATGACTGTAGGTGTGTGGATTTATTTCTAGGTTCTCCAACTTGTTGCATTGGTCTGTCTGTTTTCCTCCAAGTCCCATGTTGTTTTGGTTACTGTAGACTTGTAGTATAGTTTGAAGTCAGAGAGTATGATGTCTCCAGCTTTGTTCTTTTGGCTTAGGATTACTTTGGCTATTCAAACTCTTTTATATTTAATATGAATTTTTGAATACCTTTTTCTAATTCTTTGAAAAACATCATTGCTAGTTTGATAGGAATAGCATTGAATCTGTACATTCCTTTGATCATATGGCCATTTTAACAATATTGATTCTTCCTATCCATGAGCATGGAATAATTTTCCATTTGTTTGTGTCTTCTCCAAATTCTTTCAGCAAGTGTTCTCATTGCAGAGATTTTTCACCTCCCTGATTAGCTATATTCCTATGTATTTCATTCTTTTGTGGCTATTGTAAATGGGCTTGTGTTCTTGATTGGCTCTCAGCTTAGATGATAGTGGTATATAGAAATGCTACTAATTCCTGTACATAGATTTTGAATCCTGAAATTTTACTGAAGTTGTTTATCAGTTCTAGGATCTTCTTGGCAGAGACTATAGGCTTGTCTGGGTATAAAATCATATCATCTGTGAAAAGAGATAGTTCGACTTCCTATCTGAATGTCTTTTATTTATTTTTCTTGCCTGGTTGCTCTGGCTAGGACTTTCAGTATTATATTAAATAGGAGTGGTGAGAGTGGGGATCCTTGTCTTGTTCCAGTTCTCAGAGGGATTGCTTCCACCTTTTGCCCATTTAGTATGATGTTGGCTGTGGGTTTGCCATAGATGCTCTTACTCTGAGGTATGTTCCTTTGATGCCTGTTTGTTGAGGGGTTTTGACATGAGGAGATTTTCAATTTTATCAAAAGCTTCTTCTGAATCTGGTGAGATGCTCATGTGGTTTTTGGTTTTAGTTCTGTTTATGCGATGAATCAAATTTATTGATTTCCATATGTTGAACCAAGTTTGCATCCCAGGGATAAAGCCTACTTGATTGTGGTGGATTTGAATTTTGATATGCTGCTGGATTCAGTTTGCTAGTATTTGGTTGAGGATTTTTGCATCTATGTTTACCTGGGATATTGGCCTGAAGTTGGCTTTTTTTTTTTCAGTGTGTCTCTGACAGGTTTTGGTATCAGAATGATCCTGCCCTCAGAGAATGAGTTAGAGTGAAGTCCTCCTTCTTGCTTCTCTGGAATAGTTTCAGTAGGATTTGTAGCAGCTCTGCTTTATACATCTGGTAGAATTCAGCTGTGAATCCATTTCATCCTGGGCTTTTTCTGGTTAGTAGGTATTTTACTACTGATTCAATGTCAGAATTCATTGTTGATCTGTTCAGGGTTTCAATTTCTTCCTGGTTCAATCTTGGGACATTTTATGTTTCTAGGAGTTTATCCATTACTTCTAGGTTCTCTAGTTTCTGTGCATAGAAGTATTCATAATAGTTTCTGAGGATTTTTTGTATTCCTTTGGGGTCAGTAGTAATGTCTCCTTTGTCATTTCTGGTTGTGTTTACTTGGATCTTCTCTCTTTTTATATTTATTATTCTAGCTAGCAGTTTATCAATCTTATGTATTCTTTTAAAGAACAAATTTTTTGTTTCATCTATATTTTGTATAAATTTTCATGTCTCAATTTTGTTGTATTCAGTTCTGATTTTTATTTCTCTTCTCCTTCTAGCTTTAGCATTAGTTTGCTCTTGTTTTCTCTAGTTTCTCTAGGTATAGTGTTAGATTCTCAATTTGAGACATTTGTAACTTGTTAACATGGGCATTTAGCACTATAAACTTTCCTCTTAACACTGCTTTAGCTGTGTCCCAGAGATTTTGGTGTATCTTTTTTTCATTGGTTTTAAAGAATTGTTTGATTTCTGCCTTAATTTCATTCTTTACCCAATAACAATTCGGGAGCAGATTATTTAATTTCCATATAATTGTATTGTTTTGAGATATCTTCTTGGTATTAATTTCCATTGTTATTTCACTGTGGTCTGAGAGTGTGGTTGGTATGATTTAATTTTTTTTAATTTGTAGAGAACTGCTTTATGGCTGAGCATGTGGTCAATTTTTGAGTATGTTTCATGTGACAATGAAAATAATGCATATTCTGTTGTTGATGGGTGGAATATTCTGTAGATGTCCATTAGGTCCTCTGGTCAAGTCTTGAGTTTAGGTCCTGAATGTCTTTGTTGGTTTTCTCAATGATCTCTCCAATACTGTCAATGGGGTATTGAAGTCTCCCACTATTTTTCTGTAGTTATCTAAGTCTCTTTGAAGACCCATAAGAACTTGTTTTGTGAATCAGAGTGCTCCAGTGTTGGGTGCATATATATTTGGGATAGTTAAGTCTTCTCGTTGAATTGAACCCTTTATCATTGTGCCCTTTGTCCTCTTTGATCAATGTTAAAGTCATTTTGTGTGAAATAATAATAACACCTCTGCTTTTTTTTGTTTTCTGTTTGTTTAATAAATCTTTTTCCATCCTTTTACTTTGAGCTATGGGTGTCCCTGCATGTGAGATGGGTCTCTTAAAGACAGCATACAGTTGGATCTTGCTTGTTTATCCAATTTGCCACTCTTTGCCTTTTATTGGGGCATTTAGCCCATGTACCTTCAAGGTTATATTGATATGTGAGGACTTGATCTTGTCATCATGTTAGCTAGTTGTTATGTAGACTTGATTGTGTAATTGCTTTATAGTCTCAATGGGCTACGTTATTATGTGTCTAGTACTTAATGGCAAGTACTAATCTTCTGTTTCCATGTTTAGCTCTCCCTTAAGGACCTCTTGTAAGGCAGGCCTTATAGTAATGAATACACTTAGCATTTGCTTGTCTAAAAAGGATTTTATTTCTCCTTTGCTTATGAAGCTTAGTTTGGCTGGATATAAAATTCTTGGTTGACAAACACCGCATGTTCTCACTCATAATTGCGAGTTGAACAATGAGAACACATGGAGATGGGGGCGGGGGGCATCACACACCAGGACCTGTCGGGGGGTGGGGGACTGTGGGAGGGATAGCATTAGGAGAAATACCTAATGTAGATGACGAGTTAATGGATGCAGCAAACCACCATGGTACGTGTATACCTATGTAACAAACCTGCATGTTCTGCACATGTACCCCAGAACTTAAAGTATAATAAAAAAAAAATTCTTGGTTGAAATATCTTCTCTTTGCACATGCTGAATATAGGCCTCCAATCTTTTCTCCCTTGTAAGTTTTCACTGAAGGGCACACTATTAACCTGATGTGGTTCCCTTTGTATTGCCAAAAGAGCATCCTAAGAGCCTGTTCCATGGTGTACCCATACTTTTTTCTGGCAATAGCACTGTACTCAACCAGCTTTGCTTCTGACTCATTCTGATTTGGTGACCACACCAACATGCCAAGACTGTCCCAGTCTTGGCTGCATCTTGCCAGTTTGGTGGGGTTGAAGTCAGTCACCACCACCTGGTACTGGAGTCTGCCCCTCATGCCACCACCACTGTGCTCCCCATTGCTGGACAAGCCCAAATGATCTGCCTTCATCCCAGGAGGTTCTGCTGCCATTGCCATTGAGTTCCTCCGCTGCTAAATTTTTATTCTGGCTATTCCTGGGAGCAGTGGCAGTTGAGGCAGCAGCAGCTGAGGGGAGGTGGTGGCAGTGGACAAAGATGTGGGCAAGGCATGGGTGGCCAAGGTGGTAGCAGCAGCTGAGGAAGTGGCCAACATAGCTGTGTTGTTCCTCCCTCTCCACTTCTCTGAGACCTCAGGGCCCTTCTCTACCATGACTGGCATCAGCAGGGGAAAAAGTGCTGGGGACCCACAGCTCCTGAGGATGGAGTCCTGAGCCAGGAGGAGGGAATGTGGGTGGACATGGGGTGGGTGTGAGGCCTTTTAGGCAAAGTAGGAGCCCACAGGTGCAAGTTAGAGCTGGGGTAGGCCCAGATGAGCAGAGCAGAGCACAGTTGCTTCAATCTCCCAGTGCCAAACTGAGCAATTTTGCTCTTATGACCACTTTCACTTCATTAGTATTCTTTTAACTTTAACCCACTATTTAATGGAAAAAATTAACCATCAATCCATTTTCTCACAAATCACCTTTTAGCATCTCATATGACTCTAGCATTCATCCATAGGCTTTAAGAAATACTGGCTTTAGGAAGTGCTGGCTTCCACTGTAGTCATGATTTTCCTAGTTTGACATAAAAACTATTATTCACGTGCTTTCTTAAAATACATAAATAAATAAAAGGCAAAAATGAGCTCTTCATTGAAACAACTGAACCAAAATTTGTGTAGTTCAATTAAGTTTAAATTATTCCTAAAGGCTAGGACACTTAAGTAATAATATGTGAGCCTAAACTATTAATTCACAGCATAAATTCATCATGGATCTTATTTCCAAATATAATTAAAATATATCTATGTCACTGAATTATTCTGTTAAAAATATTTTAATTCTTTTTCTTTTTCTTTTTTGTAGAGACAATGTCTCTCTGTATTGCCTAGGCTGGTCTCAAACTCTTAGCTTCAAGCGATCCTCCTGTCTCAGCTTCCCAAAGTGTTATGATTACACGCCTGAACCATCAGGTCTGGCTAGATATTCTAATTTTAATCTGATGTACACACTTCCAGGTAATGATTCCTAAACTTAGTGTTTATTAGAATTACCTAGGGTATTTATGTTAAAATGAAATTTCCTGGGATCTATATCAAAGTTGCTGAATCAGAATTATTGGGTATAAGATGCAAGACTGTACATTTTTAGCAAACATCTTAGGTAACACAAAAAATTCCATCTCAAAAACTTTATTATTTCAGGTGATTGCCAGTATGAGAGGATTTCTCTATCACAGTTCCAGAATGCCTAAGTTCACCTGCTTATGCTGATTAGGCTCAGTAAAGTCTAGGTAAGTCCTTCCTGGTGCTCTATACTGGAAGAAATTATCTTTCGTCTACCATTTCTGCTTCTTTCACAATGACAAAACTGCCTAATGACCCTTTTCTCAAATACCCCATTGTTAAGTGAAGCATTGGTGTATTGAAAAAACAAAAACACTGCCAAATGTAACCAGGCAGATTTTCGAAAGAACAAATTAGAACATCTAGAAATATTAAATGTAATCATTAAAGTTAAAAATTCATGGACTAGTTAAACAGAAGATTGTACATAGCTGCAGAAATAATTAATAAGGTGGAAGATAGCGCTAATATAAAAACTTACCCAGAATGCAGCTCAGAGTCACAAAGTAATAAGAAATATAAGAGAGAGACAAGAAAGATATAGCATATTCAACTACCTAAAGGAAAGAAGAGCAAGAATAAAAGAGAGGCAATATTTAAAGAGTTAATAGTAGAGAATGTTTTCAATAAATGCATCTTAAATGAAAATTATATTCTATTGTTAACTCTAGGGAAAAAAGGGAAATCCAAAAACGAGTATTCTGTAAGACAATAAATAGTAGCAACCAAGTAACACAAGAAAAACATAAATCAAAAGAATCTCACAATAAATTAAAAGGGAATCCATTTGGCGTCAATACTTAGAACAGCATTTATGTTCAAATCATTTTGTCGCCAGCTTTGCAGTATTCAATTATGATAATGTTTTCACAGTTACTTAAATCAGTTCTTTCCTTTCCCATCCACTTCAGTGTGGTTAGGTCATCCATCTGTAATACAATTAGGTTCATTTCTTAGTATTCATATTCCTTTGTGGGTTCAGTCTATATCCTGGTTAGTTTTGTTTAGTTTGGTGGTGTGTGAAGGGTATCCGAAATATTACTATGGTAATATTTCCATATTACCAGATTATTTGAAAAGATATACTCAGATAAGTATATCACATCCTGCTACCTAAAGCCCATTGCATCACTTCCTTCCATCCCTTTCCCACCCACCGTCTGTGTATAAATAATTTTCTTTTTTTTTCTGAGACGGAGTCTTGCTCTGTCGCCCAGCTGGAGTGCAGTGGCATGATCTCGGCTCACTGCAGCCTCCGCCTCTCGGATTCACTCCATTCTCCTGCCTCAGCCTCCTGAGTAGCTGGGACTACAGGGGCCCGCCACTGTGCCCAGCTAATCTTTTGTATTTTTAGTAGAGACAGGGTTTCATCGTGGTCTCGATCTCCTGACCTCGTGATCCGCCTGCCTCGGCCCCCCAAAGTGCTGGGATTACAGGCGTGAGCCACCGCGCCCGGCCGTGTGTAATTAATTTATCTGGTTTCTGATTTATCCTACGTGTATTTCCTTCATGCAAATAAGCAGACATCTGTGTATTTTTTAGATCCCTTTATTTCTTACATAAAGGGTAGAATATTATATTTTTCTTTTGAGCTTTGCTTTTTTTATTTGACAGTGTGTTCTGAAAATGATACCATATCAGTCTGTAGAGATCTTCCTTATTCTTTTTTAACAGATGTACAGTGCTCCATGTGGATTTGCCGTAGCTTATGTAGTTGCTCTCCTACATATGAACATATAAGTTGCTTGTAATTTTTTATAATTAGAAACCATGCCATAATGAATAATCTTCTGCATATATATTTTTGTTTTATTGGAGTTATCTCTTTAGGATACATTGCTACAAGCAGGATTACTGGACTGAAAGGTAAATGCACCTGTAATTCTTTACTAGGTATTGTCAATTTTCCCTCCAGAAGGGTTATATCAATTTGCATTCACATCACCAATGTATGAAAATTTCTATTTCTGCACAGCCTTGAAAATAGAATGTGTTATATTTTTTATAAGGGAAAAAAATGGTGTCTCAGTGCTACTTACATTTGTATTTCTCTAAATGAAAGTGAATTTGAGCATTTGTTCATATATTTCTGTGCCACTTCTATTTCTTGTGAATTTTCTGTTCTTATATTTCGCAAAAATTTTTATTGGCTTTTCAGTCATTTGTCCCTCAGTCTTTAACAGTTCTTTGTATATTAAGAATAGTAGCCCTTTGTGGGCTAATATCCAGAATCTACAAAGAACTCAAACAAATTTACAAGAAAAAAGCAAACAACCACATCAAAAAGTGGGCAAAGGATATGAACAGACACTTCTCAAAAGAAGACATCTATGGAGCCAACAGACACATGAAAAAATGCTCATCATCACTGGTCATCAGAGAAATGCAAATCAAAACCACAATGAGATACCATCTCATGCCAGTTAGAATGGCAGTCATTAAAAAGTCAGGAAACAACAGATGCTGGAGAGGATGTGAAGTAGGAATGCTTTTACACTGTTGGTGCTAGTGTAAATTGGTTCAACCATTGTGGAAGACAGTGTGGCGATTCCTCAAGGATCTAGAACTAGAATTACCATTTGACCCAGCAATCCCATTACTGGGTATACACCCAAGGGATTATAAATCATGCTACTATAAAGACACATGCACACATATGTTTATTGTGGCACTATTCACAATAGCAAAGACTTGGAACCAACCCAAATGCCCATCAATGATAGACTAAATTAAGAAAATATGGCACATATACACCGTGGAATACTATGCAGCTATAAAAAAGGATGAGTTCATGTCCTTTACATGATGATGTAAGCTGGATGAAGCTGGAAACCATCATTCTCAGCAAACTATCACAAGGACAGAAAACCAAACACTGCATGTTCTCATTCATAGGTGGGAATTGAACAATGAGATCACTTGGACACAGGGCGGGGAACATCACACACTGGGGCCTGTTGAGGGGTGGGGGCGGGGGGAGGGATAGCATTAGGAGAAATACCTATTGTAAATGATGAGTTGATGGGTGCAGTAAACCAACATGGCACATGTATACCTATGTATCAAACCTGCACATTGTGCACATGTACCCTACAACTTAAAGTATATAATTTTTAAAAAGGTATATAAAGTATATAATTTTTAAAAAGGTAAAATTTTTTAAAAAAGAATATTAGCCCTTTGCCTGTGGTACAGGTTAAGAATATTTATACATCAGATGTCCTTAATTTTGTTTATGGTGTTAGTTGTCATGCAATTGGTAGTCAAATTTATCAATCTTTTCTTTCATTTTCTCTAGAATTTGAGTCATAGTAGAAAACATTTCCCTATATCAAGATGAAAGAGGAATTCATGCACGTTTCATTGTTGTACTTATAGGATTTCATTTCTTATATTTAGATCCCTAATCAATTTGGAGTTAACTTTTGGGTATGATGTGAGATATGGATCTAATTTTATCTTTTTCAAATTGCTACACCGTTATCTCAGAACCATTTATTAATGGTTGACTGAATTCTACTTGACTGAATTCTTTTCTTGTTGAGTTAGTTTTATCATTGATTCTCTGGGGTAGAAGGTATGAAAATTTTGTGGCTTTTTCTTGTTTGTTTTTGTTTTTGTTTTGTTTTGTTTCGTTTTTTGAGACGGGGTCTCACTCTGTCGCCCAGGCTGGAGTGTAGTGGCATGATCTCAGCTCACTGCAAGCTCCACCTCCCGAGTTCACGCCATTCTCCTGCCTCAGCCTCCCAAGTAGCTGGGACTACAGGCACCTGCCAACATGCCTGGCTAATTTTTTTTGTATTTTTAGTAGACACAGGGTTTCACCGTGTTAGCCAAGATGGTCTCCATCTCCTGACCTCGTGATCCGCCCGCCTGGGCCTCCCAAAGTGCTGGGATTACAGGCATGAGCCACCGTGCCTAGCCGAAGTATGAAAATTTTATGTAACAGTGTATCATCTGCAAGTAAAAACAGTTTTATTGCTTCATCTGTTCTTGTGCCTCCAATTGATTTATCTTGCCTAATTGCATTGGCTGATTAATCTAGTACAACGCTTAATAGTAGTGAAGATAGTCGGCATCTGTACCTTAGTCCTGATCTTAGTAAAACTGCCACTAGTGTTTCTTGATTTTAAAACATACTTGTTTTAGGACAAAAGTACAATCATGTAACATTTAACAATGAGGATACATTCTGAGAAATGTGTCATTAGGTGATTTCATCATTCTATAAAAATCATAGAGTGTACTTACACAAACCTAGGTGATAAGGCCTGCTACACACTTACACTATATGGTGTAGCTTATTGCTCGTAGGCTACAAACCTGTACAGCATGTTATTGTACTGAATACTGTAGGCAATTATAGAACAATTATAAGTATTTGTGTATCTACACATACAAAAGATACAATAAACATATGGTATAAAATATAACAAATGAGATACCTGTATAAGGCCCTTACCAGGAATGGAGCTTGTGGGACTCTGATGAGTCAATGAGTGAGTGGTGAGTGCATGTGAAGGCCTAGGACATTACTATACACCACTGAAGACATTATAAACACTATAAACTTTGGCTACACAAAATTTATATTTAAAATACTTTTATTTCTTCAATAATTACATTAGCTTACTATAACTTTTTTGCTTTATAATTTTTCTAATTTTTTTAACATTTTTACTCTGTTGTAATAACACTTAGCTTAAAATGCAAACACATTTTACAGTGGAACAACATATTTTCTTTCTTTATATCCTTGTTTGATAAGATTTTTTCTATCAATTTTTTTTTTACTTTTTAAACTTTTTTTGTTAAAAACTAAGACACAAACACACATATTAGCCTAGGCCTATATGAGGTCAGGATCATCAATGTCACTGTCTTCCACCTGCATATTTTGCCCCACTGGAAGGTGTTCAGGGCCATGGAGCTGTCATCTGCTTTGATAATAATGCCCTCTAGAATACCTTTCTGAAGGACCTGCCTGAGACAGTTTTCCAGGTAACTATTTTTTTATATAAGTCAAAGGAGTACACTCTAAAAAATGATTAAAAAGTTTAGAACAGTAAACACATAAACTAGTAACACAGTCATTTATTATCATTATCAAGTATTACGTGCTGTGCATAATTGTATGTGCTAGACTTTTATACAACTGGCAGCATGGTAGGTTTGTTTATACCAGCATTGCCACAAACGCATGAGTAATGCATTGTACTATGACATTACAACAGCTACAATGTCACTAAATGAGAGAAATTTTTCAGCTCCTTTATAATATTATGGGACCACCATCATATAAGTGCTCCGGCATTTACCAAAACTTAATATGTGTATGTAAGGTGTGTAGTAAAGTAATAACATACATGTATAATATATGTAATATGTAGAAATATACTAACACATATGTATCTAATGCACGTTTTTTATCTACTATGACTGTGTCCTCAGTTGGCTCTCTAAAAAGTAGTTCTCCCTAACTTTAATGCTGTTTCATAATGTGAGTTTTTTCATTACTATTCTTTACCTTTATATGTCAATAAATTTTCATTTCCTCTAATATACAGTCTATATTCAAATTGCCCTAATTGTCTCAAAAATGTCATTTGAATGGCTTTGTCCAAACCAGTACAGAACCCAGGTTTATGTATTGCATTTGGTTATAATGTCCATTAAGTGTTCTTTTAACCCAACACAATTCCATTATTCCCCATTTTTTCCCAGGAGACATACTTGCTGAAGGGACAAAACTAGTAGCCCTTCAGTGTGTCTTACCTTCTGAATTTGTCTAACTGCTACCATAGAGTGACACTGAGCTTGTGTACTCTCTCCCCTATATTTCCTCTTTGTTTATCCCTCCCTAAACTAGATGGTAAACTTTTAATGGTCCAGGATTGTGACCTGTTCATTTCTGTATTTCCACATTTAATACTATGCCTGACTCATGATCAAGTTTTAGTGTTTTTTTTAATTAAATAAAATATGTATTGAATAAACCTGTGAAAGAGCAGTCATTCCTAAAGTTAACAGCAACCCTTGGCATTTTTTCAGCTTATTATGACCTAAAAAGTTCACTTATGTGTGCACACGTTCTCTCTCTCTCTCTCTCACACACACACACATGCATACATGCACATACATACACACACACACATATACACACTAGAACATATCATTTGAAAGTACAAAAAGAGAGTGATGATGTATGGTTTTTGAGGAAGGCAGAACCTGATAGAGCAGCGAGGAAAACCTTCTGAAGTGGAATGATAATGACAGTGATTATAGAGTGTAAATGTTGCTATTAGGTGAGCAACAGGGAGTGTTTTCTTGGCAAATGGGCTTTGAGCGTAAATGTTTCCAGAAATCATACATTATTTCACCAAAGAAAATTAGGATACAGATGCCGAATGGAAGTAATAAGCCACTCTATCATAGATTTGAAAAAGCGGATGTGAAGGAAGTTAATTTTTAAAAACAGTAATAGCAGTATCTTGTGTTTATAAATATACCAGGAAGACTAGTAAGCACCCAAAATAATCATCTTGAGACCTGATTCTAGTTCTCCCCCAATTGTGTGTTACTTTCAATAAAGCATTTTACTTCTTTGTGCCTCAGTCCACCTATAAAATGCAAATAATACTTGCTATTGTCTTAAGTAGACCTGTTGGCTTCCTGAATCTGATCAATCTCATAATCCAAGGCAATGAAAGGAAGGTCTTCTTATGGGGCATCTTGGTCTTAGGCCCCGGTTCTTAGCTCCTGAGCTTCATCTTTTCTATGAGACTTTCTCAGGTGACTCACAGAGATTGTCCCTAATTGCCATCTCAAAAACTTGAGGCTTAGTTTTGTTACAGGAATTAGAGGGCTTCTTTAGAGCCTAATGACAGACAGAGGCAGAAATAAAGCCCAACATAAAGATACATGAAATTCATTTCAATAGAATTTATGTGATAACTACTTCATATAAAGAATTTATGATATAAATTCTATTATCTTGCCCATGACTAGGCTCTCTGAACTTTTATTCAGTAAAAACTGTTCCCACTGTAGTTTCTTTTATTTCCTATTTAGATTATATTATGCAATATTGCTTATTCTAATAAGACACTATACAAAGTATAGTGATCTATCATTTTGATTGTATTTTCATAATTTCTCAAACTGCCTTCCAGGTATTCCATTATGGATCCTATAAGCTATATTTTATAACTTGATTGATTTGTTTCTCATTTTTATTCAGTATTGCTGAGTTGGATTTCCCTTAAACATATCATTATATGTTTTTCAATTCCTGCTTACTCTTGTTTTTTTTTCAAACTTCATTACTTCATTACAGAATTTATTTTAAATCTCAGAGAAAATAAAAAGTTGATGGTAACACTGTATGCTATATACTGCTCCAGACAGAGCAATAAAGTTCAAATCAAATACATAATTTTAAACAAAAAGAAACAGCAAAATACTGTACTTAAGTAGAATAGATAGTAACTCAATATGGTTGGTTTCTATACTCCAGAAAGTCAAATAAATCCAGTGTCTCCCATGATATCAAGAGTAAAGAAGCACATTGAGGGTTGAAGTATAAAAGCCAACACTGTAAAAACAGACCATTTCAAATCATTACGCACATGGTCTCTTCATTCTTGTTATAAACCATACTAAATATTGACAAAATTCATCTTGGAAGTTTCATAAGGATCATTCCTTAGAAAGATATTTACAGTAATCAATAGCTTTTGTGGAAGTATGGCATGTCTTGGTGCTCCTTGGGGCACAATATTGCTTAATTCTCCAAAGGGAGACCCCCCGACTCCCCAGTTCAAAAGAACAGGCAAGTACATAGGGTGTGACTTGATAGGGACTTTAAGAAGAAAAGGAAATTTACACATTGTTGAACCACTACCAGATGTCAGGTGGTACCTAGTTTTACACATATTTTTTATTTTGAATTTCATAACAACCCTCTGAGAAATTTGAGACATAGAGAAGTTGAGGAATTTGCATGATATCACACACCTGGCAGAAATGGAACCAGGATTCAAATTAGGTCTGTCTGGAAAGTCCATGATCCTTTCACTGGGCCATGCTGCATAGCTACAAGACCTTTCACATTCCCATAAAATATATCCTTAACTGGTCTGCCTAAAAAGCAGCAATCATCCCTCTTTCATCCCTCTTTCTACTTGCCTGAAATTATTACCCCCATTAGCCTGATAATAGGACCAAGAAGACAGGTTTTAGAAAAATTACCATGGAGAATTGTTACCCCAAAGAGCACAGCTGCATGCCTTTGTGTTGCCTTCTCCAGAGCAAAAGTTAGTTGATCACATATGATAACTATTGCTTTAAAAAAAACAAACACCAAATCTGGTTTGTGTGCTTCGACAAATGAGATTCATGGTGTTACAGGGAAGGGGTCCCTATCCAGACCCCAAGAGAGGGTTCTTGGATCTTGTACAAGAAAGAATTCAGGGCGAGTCCACAGTGCAAAGTAAAAGCAAGTATATTAAGAAAGTAAAGTGGTGAAAGAACAGCTACTCCATAGACAGAGTAGGACGTTCCTGAAAGTCAGAGGAGGAACGCGTCCACCCTAGGTACAATGCTTGTATATATGAGGAGATGTGCTCTGCTACAAGAGTTTGTGATAAAGGATTAATTTTCTTTCTTTTTTTTTTTTTTCTTTGAGACAGAGTCTCATTCTGTTGCCCAGGCTGGAGTGCAGTGGCGCTATCTCGGCTCACTGCAAGCTCTGCCTCCCTGGTTCATGCCATTCTCCTGCCTCAGCCTCCCAAGTAGCTGGGACTGCAGGCGTCTGCCACCACACCCGGCTAATTTTTTTTGTATTTTTAGCAGAGATGGAGTTTCACCATGTTAGCCAGGATGGTCTCGATCTCTTGACCTCGTGATCCGCCCGCCTCGGCCTCCCAAAGTGCTGGGATTACAGGCTTAAGCCACCGCACCTGGCCAATTTTCTTAATTACTATATTTTGCAGTAACCGATATTATTGTCTTTAAAGCAAAATTAAGAATGCCTTTGTTGGGAGACAGCAAGACTCCGTCTCAAAAAAAAAAAAAAAAAAAGAATGGCTTTGTTCTCCAGAAATCAGAATACGTAGACACTCCCAAGTCTGGGTCTGTTTAGTAAGCACTATTAATTTGTTCCCTTAACCGTAAACTTCTAGAGGCAAGAAATGCCTAACTTTCTGAGAATGCAGCCCAGCAAGTCCTAGCCTCATTTTCCTAGCCCTCACTCAAAATGGAGTCGCTTTGGTTCAAACACCTGTGACAATGGGACTGTAATAAGATGTTAAAAACAGTAAGGGACATCACAAAGAGAGGGCAAATAATGGTGAGGCATCCATTCCCTTAACAGGTGGGAGGCAGGAAGTAGTCAGTGAATGGAGAAGGCAGACTGAGGGTCAGGATTTGTAGAAAGGGGTTGTAGGCAAAAGGACACAGCCAGGAAACATGGAAGCTCTGGCCAAGGGTCAGGATAAAGACTTCACAGAAGTAGAGAAAGGAATCATAGGTGGGACATAAAAGGAAAATGCAACTACACGTAAAAAGGAATTTCAAATCACCATTGCTCACCTCAAAATAGTCATTCCAAAAGTCAAAGAAACAATGTAGATGTACGTATGCATAATGTATATATTCTTGTTCTACTTTGCCACTTTTGGGGGTGCAGAAAATAATCACCCAAAATATGACATTTGGGCATGCTGAGTGCTTTTGAAAACTGAAAGGCCTCAGAAATTAGTCTCAGAATCATGCTCCCCCTAAGCTTGTCTTGTTTCTCCCCCTGAAGCACAGGGAGGGTCTCTCTCTGGAATTTTCTAATCTGGCCAAGAAAGCTTCTTACTAAAAGAAACACAAGTGCCTTCTATCCACTCCCTGTTATCTGATTGCAGAAAATAAAACAAGAATGCAACCAGACCTGGATGGACTTTTTAGCAAGATAATGCGTGCCTGTTGGGCTCATTCAAATTCCAAAGAGAAATATTTACAAATTAATTTATGTCAGCCTGGTCCATTCATTCTTTCTAGCAATAATTTACTGTATGTCAAAAAACTGTCACATTTCCCCTCTCCTCTGTCCCCTATATAAAAGGGTATATAAGCTTCTGTACTCTACTGGGAGACTCAGGTAATCACTATGAACTCCCCCATGATGTTAATTAATCTGTATGCTTTTTTTTCCTATTGATCTGCCTTTTGTCAGTTGATTTTTTAGCGAAACTTCAGAGGGCAAAGGGGAAGTTTTCCCGTGGCTCCCACATAACTATTGACTTTTTCCCCCTATCAAGGGCATGGTACACTAAGAGGCACTCTTTTCTTTTTTGTTTTGTTTTGTTTTTCAGACCAAGTCTCACTCTGTCACCCAGGCTGGAGTGCAGAGGTGCAATCTCGGCACATTGCAGCCTCGACCTCCTGGGCTTAAGCAATCCTCTCACCTCCGCCTCCCAAGTAGTTGGGACTACAGACCCATGCCACCACACCTCACTTTTTTTTTTTTTTTTTTGAGACAGAGTCTCACTCTGTTGCCACGCTGGAGTGGAGTGCAGTGGCGCGATCTTGGCTCACTGCAATTTCCGGCTCCCAGGTTCAAGCGATTCTTCTGCCTCAGCCTCTCAAACAGCTGGGACTACAGGTGCGTGCCACCATGCCCAGCTAATTTTTGTACTTTTTAGTAGAGACAGGATTTCACCATGTTGGCCAGGATGGTCTCAACCTGTTTATTTTTTATTTTTATTTCTTTTTTTTGAGACAGAGTCTCACTCTGTCACGAGGCTGGAGTGAAGTGGCACAATCTCAGCTCACTGCAACCTCAGCCTCCCAGGTTCAAGCGATTCTTCAGCCTCAGCCTCCTGAGTAGTTGGGACTACAAGCCCGCACCACCACGCCCAGCTAATTTTTGTACTTTCTTAGTAGAGACAGGGTTTCATCACGTTGGCCAGGATGGTCTCAATCTCCTGACCTCATGATCCGCCTGCCTCGACCTCTCAAAGTGCTGGGATTACAGGCGTGAGCCACCATGCCTAACATAAGAAGCATTCTGAATTTATGATCAGAAGTTAGACCAAGGCATTTAGCAGCCCAACCGGCATTTTAAATTCAATGCCCAAAACTGAAGTTATTATCTCTTTCCCCCCTCCATGATCACCCCAAAATAGCAACCTTACCTTCCTATACTTTCCTTTCCTTGGAGATAAAATTATCATTGAATAATGCAAGCCAGAAATTTAGGAGTCATTCCAGACTCTTTTCTCTACCTCACATTTACATCCAGTCAATCACTAAGTTCTGTCAATTATATCTCTAAGCATCTCTCCAGTCACCCCTTCATCTCCATCCCCATTAGTACATCTTGATTCACACTCTCATTATTTTTCATTTAAATTATTATAACACTGCTGACAGTATTCTTTCTAACATGCAAATTTGATTAATTTACTTCCCCTGTTTAAAAATCATTGAGTTGCTCATGTAAACCAAAAATAAAATTCTAAGCCCCCCAACCAACTGAATGGACTCCTCCTCTCAGCCAAGGGCATTCCAAGTTAACCGGAAACACCAGTTCAGGCCATGATTGGAATGCGTGGTTGGACATGCCTCTTTCTATCTTTCTTTCTTTGGAATTCAGGCTCAACTGACCAGCATTAACATTAAAACAGAAACTTTAACTCTGACAGAGCAGATTGTTTGTAGCAATAAAATACAAGCATGACAGACAGCAGACTCTGAAAGAAACACCAAAAGAAACACTAAGTGCCTTCTATCCACTCCCTGTTACCTCATTATTTATAGCTGAAAAGAAAACTAAAGAATGCAACCACACCTGGATGGACTTTTTATTATTATTATTATACTCAAAGTTCTAGGGTACATGTGCACAACGTGCAGGTTTGATACATAGGTATACATGTGCCGTGTTGGTTTGCTGCACCCAACAACTCATCATTTACATTAGGTATTTCTCCTAATGCTATCCCTCCCCCAGCCCTCCACCCCCCAACAGGCCCCAGTGTGTGATGTTCCCCACCCTGTGTCCAAGTGATCTCATTGTTCAATTCCCACCTATAAGTTAGAACATGCAGTGTTTGGTTTTCTCTACTTGTGATAGTTTGCTGGGAATGATAGTTTCCAGCTTCATCCATTTCCCTGTAAAGGACATGAGCTCATCCTTTTTTATGGCTGCATAGTATTTCATGGTGTGTATGTGCCACATTTTCTTAATCCAGTCTGTCACTGATGGACATTTAGGTTGGTTCCAAGTCTTTGCTAGTGTAAATAGTGCCGCAGTAAACATACGGGTGCATGTGTCTTTATAGTAGCATGATTTATAATCCTTTGGGTATATACCCAGTAATGGGATTGCTGGGTCAAATGGTATTTCTAGTTCTAGATCTTTGAGGAATCGCCACACTGTCATCCACAATAGTTGAACTAATTTACACTAGCACCAACAGTGTAAAAGTGTTCCTATTTCTCCACATCCTCTCCAGCATCGGTTGTTTCCTGACTTTTTAATGATTGCCATTCTAACTGGTGTGAGATGGCATCTCATTGTGCGTTTGACTTGCATTTCTCTGATGGCCAGTAATGATGAGCATTTTTTCACATGTCTGTGGGCTGCATAAATGTCTTGTTTTAAGAAGTGGCTGTTCATGTCCTTTGCCGACCTTTTGATATGGTTGTTTGTTTTTTTTCTTGTAAATTTGTTTAAGTTCCTTGTAGATTCTGGATATTAGCCCTTTGTCAGATGGGTAGATTGAAAAAATTTTCTCCCATTCTATACGTTGCCTGCTCACTCTGATGGTAGCTTCTTTTGCTGTGCAGGAGCTCTTTCGTTTAATTAGATCCCATTTGTCTATTTCGGCTTTTGTTGCCATTGCGTTTGGTGTTTTAGTCATGAAGTCCTTGCCCATGCCTATGTCCTGAATGGTATTGCCTAGGTTTTCTTCTAGGGTTTTTATGGTTTTAGGTCTAACATTTAAGTCTTTAATCTATCTTAAATTAATTTTTGTACAAGGTGTAAGGAAGGGATCCAGTTTCAGCTTTCTACATATGGCTAGCCAGTTTTCCCAGCACCATTTATTAAATAGGCAATCCTTTCTCCACTTCTTGTTTTTGTCAGGTTTGTCAAAGATCAGATGGTTGTAGATGTGTGGTGTTATTTCTGAGGCCTCCATTCTGTTCCATTGGTCTATATCTCTGTTTTGGTACCGGTACCATGCTATTTTGGTTACTGTAGACTTGTAGTATAGTTTGAAGTCAGGTAGCGTGATGCCTCCAGCTTTGTTCTTTTGGCTTAGGATTGTCTTGGCAATGCAGGCTCTCTTTTGGTTCCATATGAACTTTAAAGAAGTTTTTTCCAATTCTGTGAAGAAAGTGATTGGTAGCTTGATGGGGATAGCACTGAATCTATAAATTACCTTGGGCAGTATGGCCATTTGCACGATACTGATTCTTCCTATCCATGAGGATGGAATTTTCTTCCTTTTGTTTGTGTCCTCTTTTATTCCATTGAGCAGTGGTTTGTAGTTCTCCTTGAAGAGGTCCTTCACATCCCTTGTAAGTTGGATTCTTAGGTATTTTATTCTCTTTGTAGCAATTGTGAACGGGAGTTCACTCATGATTTGGCTCTCTGTTGGTTTGTTAATGGTGTATAGGAATGCTTGTGATTTTTGCACATTGATTTTGTATCAATCAAACTTCGCTGAAGTTGCTTATCAGCTTAAGGAGATTTTGGGCTTAGACGATGGGGTTTTCTAAATATACAATCATGTCAACTGCAAACAGGGACAATTTCACTTCCTCTTTTCCTAATTGAATACCCTTTATTTCCTGCTCTTGCCTGATTGCCCAGGCAAGAACATCCAACACTATGTTGAATAGGAGTGGTGAGAGAGGGCATTCTTGTCTTGTGCCACTTTTCAAAGGGAATGCTTCCAGTTTTTGCCCATTCAGTATGATATTGGCTGTGGGTTTGTCATAAATAGCTCTTATTATTTTGAGATACGTTCCATCAATACCTAGTTTATTGAGTTTTTAGCATGAAGAGCTATTGAATTTTGTCGAAGGCCTTTTCTGCACCTATTGAGATAATCATGTGGTTTTGGTTGTTGGTTCTGTTTATGTGATGGATTATATTTACTGATTTGTGCATGTTGAACCAGCCTCGCATCCTAGGGATGAAGCAAACTTTATCGTGGTGGATAAGCTTTTTGATGTGCTGCTGGATTCAGTTTGCCAGTATTTTACAGAGGATGTTCATTTCGATATTCATCAGGGATATTGGGCTAAAATTCTATTTTTTGTTGCATCTCTGCCAGGCTTTGGTATCAGGATGAGGCTGGCCTCATAAAATGAGTTAGGGAGGATTCCCTCTTTTGCTATTGATTGGAATAGTTTCAGAAAGAATGGTACGAGCTCCTCTTTGTACCTCTGATAGAATCCAGTTGTGAATCCATCTGGTCCTGGACTTTTTTTGGTTGGTAGGCTATTAATTATTGCCTCAATTTCAGAGCCTGTTTTTGGTCTATTCAGGGATTCAACTTCTTCCTGGTTTAGCCTTGGGAGGGTGTATGTGTCCAGGAATTTATCCATTTCTTCTAGATTTTCTAGTTTATTTGCGCGAAAGTGTTTATAGTATTCTCTGATGGTAGTTTATATTTCTGTGGGATTGGTGGCGATATCCCCTTTATCATTTTTTATTGCATCTATTTGTTTCTTCTCTCTTTTCTTCTTTGTCTAGCTAGTGGTCTATCTCATTTGTTGATCTTTTCAAAAAACCAGCTCCTGGATTCATTGATTTTTTGAAGGGTTTCTGTGTCTCTATCTCCTTCAGTTCTGCTCTGTTCTTAGTTATTTCTTGCCTTCTGCTAGCTTTTGAATGTGTTTGCTCTTGCTTCTCAGTTCTTTTAACTGTGAGGTTAGGATGTTGACTTTAGATCTTTCCTGCTTTCTCTGGTGGGGATTTAGTGCTATAAATTTCCCTCTACACACTGCTTTAAATGTGCACCAGAGATTCTGGCTGCAGTAACCAAAACAGCATGGTACTGTTACCAAAACAGAGATATAGACCAGTGGAACAGAACGGAGCCCTCAGAAGTAATACCACACATCTACAACCATCCGATCTTTGACAAACCTGACAAAAACAAGAAATGGGGAAAGGATTCCCTATTTAATAAATGGTGCTGGGAAAACTGGCAAGCCATATGTAGAAAGCTGAAACTGGATCCCTTCCTTACACCTTGTACAAAAATTAATTTAAGATAGATTAAAGACTTAAATGTTAGACCTAAAACCATAGAAACCCTAGAAGAAAACCTAGGCAATACCATTCAGGACATAGGCATGGGCAAGGACTTCATGACTAAAACACCAAACGCAATGGCAACAAAAGCCGAAATAGACAAATGGGATCTAATTAAACGAAAGAGCTCCTGCACAGCAAAAGAAGCTACCATCAGAGTGAGCAGGCAACGTATAGAATGGGAGAAAATTTTTGCAATCTACTCATCTGACAAAGGGCTAATATCCAGAATCTACAAGGAACTTAAACAAATTTACAAGAAAAAAAACAAACAACCATATCAAAAAGTCGGCAAAGGATATGAACAGCCACTTCTTAAAACAAGACATTTATGCAGCCCACAGACATGTGAAAAAATGCTCATCATTACTGGCCATCAGAAAAATTCAAATCAAACGCACAATGAGATGCCATCTCACACCAGTTAGAATGGCGATCATTAAAAAGTCAGGAAACAACAGGTGCTGGAGAGGATGTGGAGAAATAGGAATGCTTTTACACTGTTGGTGGGAGTGTAAACTAGTTCAACCATTGTGGAGGACAGTGTGGCAATTCCTCAAGGATCTAGAACAAGAAATACCATTTGACCCAGCAATCCCATTACTGGGTATATACCCAAAGGATTATAAATCATGCTACTATAAAGACACATGCACTCATATGTTTATTGCGGCACTATTCACAATAGCAAAGACTTGGAACCAACCCAAATGTCCATCAACGATAGACTGGATTAAGAAAATGTGGCACATATACACCATGGAATACTATGCAGCTATAAAGAAGGATGAGTTCATGTCCTTTGTAGGGACATGGACGAAGCTGGAAACCATCATTCTGAGCAAACTATCTCATGGACAGAAAACCAAACACTGCATGTTCTTACTCATAGGTGGGAATTGAACAGTGGGAACACTTGGACACAGGGTGGTGAACATCACACACCAGAGCCTGTCGTGGGGTGGGAGGAAGGGGGAGGGATAGCATTAGGAAAAATACCTAACGTAAATGATAAGTTAATGGCACACCAACATGGGGCATGTATACATGTGTAACAAACCTGCACGTTGTGCACATGTACTCTAGAACTTAAAGTATAATTTAAAAAAAAAAGAAAAAGAAAAAAAGAAATTCCATAATAAAAAAAAAATCATAATAGAGTCACTGCAGTATTTCACTTGGAGGAATCAGAGGTATGCCTAGGTCCTCTCCCATTATTCATTTTTTTCTATGCCTCATCTTTTGTGCCTCACTACCCTATATCTCCATAAAATAAAGGAGGAAAAAAAGTGATTTCCAACTTTCAATCTTTTAGTATCATAGCAGTTTTAAGCCAAAAATAATCTCATGTCTTTGAATAATTTCAAGACATAATGTAAAAATTGATATAAATTAAAACTAACTTAAAAAAATGATTTAAGTATTTATTGTCTCCTATACACCAACCACACTCATCAGATGTTACCTACATTTATTTATATATATAATCACTGAAAACTCAGATATATGACAGTCATTCTCCTGCATGAGAAGAACAAAGGGGAAGGCCTATAAATTTTCACAATGACGCCTTCTTATGAAGTCATTATTTCCTTCCCCTTGTTCTTCAGGGGTATTCCAAGTCTCCAGCTTTCACAATTCCTGGGTCTTATCTCATGAAGAAGCCAATACATTTTTTTTCATGATAGCAAATGTGCCACATCTATCATCTGATTTGGATCTAATTTATCTGAGGGTTGAATATCATCTTGATCTTTGGTTTAATACTTGGTATGCTGACATTTTGTTGAGAAACTGCCAAATCATTATCAGGAGCACCACATTTGACTGATTTTCAAGGTCATTGTTTCTCTCTCTCTCTCTCACACACACACACACACACACACGCATGTGCACACTTACCCATTCTTATGAATATTAATTTTTCAAATGCTTTTTTGGCTGGTCTTCCCCACATTTCACATATATCTTAGAACAGACGAACAGAGGACACTACAAAACTGAAAGATAATTAACTCTTGTCTCTTCCTTTCATAAATTAAAAAAATAAAACAGAGATAAAATTTCTTGCCGAAGGATTATAGCACAGTACTTTGGATTTTTAGTTTTAAAAATTTGTGACATCATGCTAATTTGTTTTTTGCACATTTTTGGCAAATTTTGACAATATACTTTCTATTTATAATATGCCATTTAATACATCAGGCTTTAATGTTATTATACATGAAATTTTTGTGATGTATACACAATTTATACTAAATAGTTCAGTGCTCAGCACAAGAAGATGATCAGTTGATCAGCTGATTGAATAAAAGATTGAATATTCACTGAGTTTTCATTATGTGCAAGGTATTTTTCTAGGCATAAAAGATTTGATTAGCACTTTTATTGAAATTAAATCAAATATATGGAAAATGATCTGTTAATTACTTTAAAATATTTTTTAAATGAGCGTGGGGTTTTCTGGATTATTACCCATTATTTTCTTTATATTTTACTTTCTTTTTTCCAAAAGTACCTATCTTTTTAAACGACAATCAAACATACTCTCTGTGAATTTAATATATTAAAGAATACTTATCAAGATTCTTCCTAAATTTTGATTAGTCATTTGCTCATGTTTAAAAGAAATAGTCTAATCAACTTTAAATTATACTAGGTTTCTCATAACAGCTTTATTGCTGATAAGAAGCCTAGTTGAGATTTATGTGTTTAACAATAAAGGAAAAGCTGTACTTTTGTTTGAGGCATGTGCTTTAAAGACAAAAGGAATAATTTTTTATTTTTAATAAAATGTCAATGAAAATTTCTAGATAGTCCAATATCAGCCATCCCAAGCTCCAGCAAAGGCAGTAATAGGATAACTATTTCCCATGATTCCTTGTTAATGTGGCCCTGTTTGCTATCCAAGACTAAGAGTTTAATCTCCAAGTCGAGTCACCCTTGGGTTTCCTCTAAAGACAAAATTGCTCAACTAGCTAATGAGATTGTCCTTTTCCATCATTTGTCAGCTATTTACTGATCTACCTATCTGCCTTTGAGAAGCTGGGCTGTGATCCATCTTGCACAGATCACCAAACACCCACGAAAGGGTAATAGCTTTAGCTCTTTAGACCCAGAGCTTAGAGATGAAAGAATCTGAATCTCATTTTAAACTGCCTGAGCTATCCATTTAATCAGATTAAAGCCAATTTCATATTGCACATAAAAAGTTATAAGAAAAAGAGGCAGAAGAGCCACAGTCTCTCCATTTGTTGCCTTTTTCTGGGAAATCATTCTCTAAATACACAGTCTTCATCTTCAGCTGCTGTAGCTCATAGTAATTCCATATTCTTTTTTTACTTCTGCTTATACAATGCCCTTGCTGAATAATTTTTCCTCTTCAGAGGCATTTTTGCCTTTAACACAGTATGATACTTTATAGTCTGTTTACTTCAAACTGAGGAGTAACAGAATTTGTCCTTTTTTTTACATAATGATGAGGAAAGGGAGTCACACTTGATACTGAGAGTTGAAAATGTAAAGTGAAAATGCAAGCTCCTAGAGTATAAAGAAATATTTATGGAATTATTATGAGACAGAGATCCAATTTTGATAAGTCTGGTATAGACCTATTATAGTGAGACACTCAAAACAAGAGAACCACAAACTGTGTTCACTTACAACAAAGAATGATATGAATTTCTACAGCAGCATTTTATTCCTTGAGCATGTACTAGCCCATTGATCAGTCAATGATCTCAAGCTTTTATTTTTTCATATTTACAAAAGAGGTAGAATTCTTGCTTTTCAGTGTATGAGCTCCAAGAGGGCAGGAATCATGTCTACTTTGTTTACTACAGCATGCCCAGAAAGAATCAGTAGGTAAGTAGATAGATAGATAGATAGATAGATAGATAGATAGATAGATAGATAGATAGATAGATGATAGACAGACACACACTCTTTCATTTTGCTCAGTGAAAATCGTTTCACTTATTCCACCCCCACTCCTCAACAGTGTGTTTCCAGAATGCGGTTAAAGGACTTGGCAAGCAGAATATTTTACTGGGAAGCTTCTGGGTTCTTATGTCAGTCAAACCTAAGTTTCAAATTCATGTATATAATATTTGGCAATTTACAGAACTTAATTAGGCCTGTATCTCTCATAGAAAATGGCACCAAGTAGGTGCTCAATAAATTGTAACTATTAATATTTTTTTAAATGATTTTTAGAAGGTGAGGACAGGAGGAGAGGCAAGTCACAGAGCAGCCTCCGTTTCCTTTTCACTATGCATACCTCCAAAAAGACAAGGTTTGAGAGCAACCTTTCAGATTCCTTTCAATATCCTCTTTTTGTGTGTGTGTGTGTGTGCATGTGTGTGTGTGTGTGTTCATGCCATTCTCCTGCCTCAGCCTCCCGAGTAGCTGGGACTACAGGTGCCCACCACCATGCCCAGCTAATTTTTTGTATTTTTAGTAGAGAAGAGTTTTCACCGTGTTGGCCAGGATGATCTCAATCTCCTGACCTCATGATCCGCCCAGCTCAGCCTCCCAAAGTGCTGGGATTACAGGCACGAGAATATCCTCTCTCCTTTAAGTAGCTGGAGGTGACACTTTTGTAATTGTTTTTATTCTTGTCAATGACTACAAGTCTTCTGATGTAGTTTGTTGGCTTCCTCTTTTCCTGACACTTAAATGTCAATAGTGGCTAATTTATTATTCAGCCAAAGGTTATCTTTCTTGTAAGAATTTGGAGGCTAATATGGCTACTATATATGTACAATATGCCAGGCACTGTTCTAAATTATTTTATATATATATATATATAAAATACTTTAAGTATTACATATATATACTTAAAGTATATATAAATAAAGTATATATACTTAAAATTATGCACATTTTATCCTCATGACAACCCTCAGAGGTGAATGTTATATTGCTCTTCTTCCTCTCAATTTGCAGATGAAGATATTGAAGAACAGGAAGGATAATCTATCATCACAAAACTAGTAAACAGAGGTATTAGGATTCAAATCAGGCAGTCTGCCTCCAAATTCTACCTATGTTCTGAGCTACTATGCTAGAGGTTATCTCCAAGAACTTAGAAATAAAGGAAAAGGATCAGCCTCTGAGAATTAAACCCTAAGATGGTGATTAACAGATTAGAAAAGAAATACGGAAAATCACCTGAAAAAGAAAAAAAAGAACAGAAGGGAAGAAGAGAAGAAGGAAAGAAATGACTTTTCAACCATGGCACCTGACTGTAAACTTTTTTAAAAAATATTTGGAATGAAAGTTATTAGCTAACGAGACATTTAAAAAGAAATCACAGAAGTAAATACTGGGATTTTTCACTTCAATTAGATGGTGTTCATATTTTGACAGACAGCCCAGCTCCCTCACCCTCTGTGTTTACTCTCTTTCTACCAGGTTCCCATGTGGCTTTCAACTTAAATAACACCCTCTACAAGCAGTCTTCACCCACTAATCCAGATCCCAGTCTTTTCCTCTAATTTTCCATAGTATTTAAATCTGGGCTGTTCATGTATTTACCCATTCAGACAACAAATATTTGAGCACTAAACCATGCTCTAAAAATTATTGCAATATTCAAAACCAGAGATAATGAGGTGCTGAACCAGGGCAGTGAAAGGGATGCTGTGTTCAAGTGTTCAAGGCAAAGACTATAAAATCAGAGCCAGCATAATTTAGCATATGCTATATATTGTCTTGCAGTGTTCCAAATTGCTTCAAGTGTTATCAATAATGTCTTCTGAACCAGATGTAAACTTCTAGCTGGAACCAGACACTGAATCTTAAATTCTTTCAAATACTCAGAATAGTGTGGCAATTAGTAGATATCTGATAAATAATTGCTGATTGAATGTACACAGATACAACTTAAGGAGCCATTACCCTTCTCTTTATAAGAAAATGGTAGATTTTAACAACTTCTTGTTGGCTTCCTCAGTTTAAAACAAAATGGTATCTATTTCCCCACAGCTAATTACTTTTTTCCTTTATCTTACCTAAGTTTTTTTCTCTTCAGAACTCACTACTCTGCACTTCATCTAAAATTTATACTAGATTTGCCATTTGTTAATATAAGAACCAAAAATTTAAAAACCTCCAGGAATGCAATTTTAGCAAATTATTTAGTGAAAAGCAGATAAAGCCTTGATCTTCCCTAGACTATGCAAAGACATTGTTATCACAGGAATAATTTACACAGTCTCATTAAGTTGGCTTTTAACCTCATGTCCCAATGGGTGGAGTTCACTTCAGATTCTCTAATGAACACATCTTCAAGCTCAAGATAGCTCAATGCTCAGTGATAATTAGGATTAGATGAATGGAAGCAATCCTCTTCATTCAACATATGTCTTCACTCTATAAAATTCTACCAAGTATAAGAAGATTAATTTAAGCCTACCTTTCAACCAGCAATTAACAAAAACAAACCATAAGTTCTCAACCTTAAAGAGAAAAATAATTGTATTTTCAGAGATCAGAGCGAGATAAGAATAGGAAAAACTACTTTACTAAAATCTATACCCTTTCAATATCAAGCTGGTCATTATAATTTGTTCAAGAAACATTTAATCACAAATCTGATGTGTACATAGTGCTATGCTGAGCACTGTGGGAGAAACAAAGATCAGTAAGACATGGCTCTTGCCCTTAAGCACCTCTTAATCAACTAGAGGTGATATGCACAACAAATAATTGTTTAACATGGTTGTAATTATGCTGTAGTATAATTAGAGAGCTGAGAGTTCAGGCAATGCTCTTTAATAAGAAACATGATATGATAGAGCAAACACCATAGGGGAGGGCGCAACAATGTGAACAAAACAATAAGAAACTCTAATGACTGTCAAAGTAGGGTGGCAAAGGAGTACTACAGAGAAGTAGAATACATTATAGCACAAAAAAAGGAAGAGGTTCTCCCCGTCACACACAAAAGAAAAGAAGATTTGGGTGATGAGACATGATCAAGTCTAAAGATCTATCGTGTGAAAAAAATGGTTTATATAACCAAGTGTTCTCCAGAGGATGGAGATTACAACATGAGGAAAATTATCAGAGAGACTCATTTTCTCTAAACTTAGCTCACACACCCTGCATACTCAGGGTGTGTGCCGAAGCAGAGCGAAAGATTACCCACAGGACATTATACAGATGATACCTGTGCTGTGCAAAGGATTCAGTTGGATGGAAAAGTCCTCTACAATTCAAAACTCCTGTGGTATGATTTTTAACACACTTGTCAGCAGTTTCTAGTTGTCAGTTTAGAAAAAAAGGGCTTTAAAATAAAAGTATGCAATACACTATAACAACTGAGAGTATAGGCTATAATGTCTGAAAGGCTTCCATTCTTCCAGTTACTAGGTGTGTAACTTTGAGTGTGGCTTAGCCTTTTTGTCCTTCTGTTTCCTCACCTGTAAGAGGAGAATAATATTAGGGCCTAAGTCACATAGTTGTTCTTAGGATTAAATGACATAAGACACGTAAAAAGCCTAGCACAATGTTCTGTAAGCATTTAGCACACGGTAAGTTTTGTTATTAGCTGGGTCTTACCTTCACTACTATTCTTCTACAACCCAGTTCATCCTCCTCATAGCTATAAGTCTTATTTTTGCTTCGAATTAGTCAGGGCCACCTCTTCACTGGGGAATGCTGTCCTAACTGATTAGTTTGGTCTGATCTTCTCCGTGGAGTCTTATCTTTGACTTTTATCCCACCACACAGGAGGCTCCTTCCAAATTACTCCCAGTTTTAAATTACCAGGATGCTTCAAACTTTGCTCACACTTTCAACTTTACTGGAAGTGTCCTCCCCTTCTCCCAAGCTCAGAGTGATTCATCTTCAAAATTCTCTTCCAGGATGCCCTTCTCAATAAAATCTCTCCTGGTATCAACATAAAATTGAACACAGAAGAAGTCTTCATACAAGTGAGGAAATGAAAGCTCAGAAAAGTTAACTCAGCCAAGGTCACCAACTTATAAATGACTATAGTGGTAATAATAGTAGTAATAGCAAAAATACCTTACATGTATAGAGAGTCTTATTGTATGTAAAGCTCTTCCCTATAGTATTTCATTGTATTTTTATAGCGCTACGAAAAAAATATATAATTTTCTTTCTTATGGATCAGGAAAATAGGCACAGCGAGTCTGAGGGACTTGTACAAGGTCACACAATTTGTCTTGTTAAAGGCACAGTCATGCCGGATCCCAGACCCCAAATTCTGTTATTCTTAGTCCACTAACTTTTTTTTTTAGACAAAGTCTCACTCTGTCACCCAGGCTGGAGTGCAGTGGCACAATCTTGGCTCACTGCAAACTCCGCCTCCCTGGTTCAAGCAATTCTCCTGCCTCAGCCTCCCAAGTAGCTGCTTATTCCACAGACTTTTCTATTTTCTTTTTAATTTTTATATACTTAGGGGGTGCAAGTGCATATTTCTTACCTGCATACACTCTGTAGTGGTGAAGTCTGGGCTTTCAGTGTACCCATCACCCAATACTGAACATTGTACCCAATAAATAATTTTTCAACCCTCACCCCCTCCCACCTTTTGGAGTTTCCAATGGCTATTATTCCACTCTGCATGTCCATGTGTACCCATTGTTTAGTTCCCACTTGTAAGTGAATACATGTGATATTTGACTCTCTGTTTCTGAGTTATTTCAGTCAGGATCATGGCCTCCAGTTCCATCCTTGTTGCTGCAAAAGACATGATTTCAGGATTTTTTATATAGCTGAGTAGTATCCATGGTATGTGCATGTATACGTTGTTTTGGTCACTATAGCCTTGTAGTTTAATTTGAAGTCAGGTAATGTGATGCCTCCACCTTTGATCTTTTAGCTCAGGATTGCTTTGTGTGTTTGGGCTTCTTTTTTGTTCCTTTTGAATTTGGGGATTGTTTTTTCTAATTCTGGGGAAAATGACATTGGTAATTTGATAGGGATTGAGTTGAATCTGTAGATTGCTTTGGACAGTGTGGTCATTTTAAGATATTGATTCTTCCAATACATGAGCATGGGATTTTTTCCATTTGTTCATGTCATCTATGATTTAGTTCTCTTTTTTTGAGACAAGGTCTTGCTGTGTCACTGAGGCTGGAGTGCAGTGGTGCAATCATGGCTCACTGCAGCCTTGTCCTTCCAGGCTCAAGTGATCCTTCCAAGTAGCTGGGACTACTGGCATGGACCAGCACACCTGGCTAATTTTTGCATTTTTGTAGAGAAGGAGTCTCACTGTGTTGCCCAGGCTGGTCTTGAACTCCTCCTGGGCTCAAGCCATCTCCCACCTTGGCCACCCCAAGTGCTGGAATTACAGGCATAAGCCATCATGCCCAGCCTCCTGTGATTTCTTTATTTTTTGTAGTTCTACTTATAGAGATCTTTTGCCTCCCTGATTTAATATGTCCCTAGGTTTTGTTTGTTTGTTGTTTGTTTTTGGGTTTTTTAGGTAGCTATTGTTAATGAGATTGCCTTCTTGATTTGGTCCTCAGATAGATCACTACTGGTGTATAGAATGCTACTGATTTTTTTATGTTGATTTTGTATCCTGCAGCTTTACTATATTCATTTATCAAATCTCAGAGTTTTTTTGGTGGAGTCTTTAAGGTTTCCTAGATATAAGATCATATCATCAGTGAGCAGAAATAATTTGACTTCTTCTTTTCCAATTTGGATGCCTTTTTTTTTTTAATGCCTGATTGCTCTGGCAAGGACTTCCACAGACTTTTCTTTACAAAACATGCCATTCTGTAAATAAGTGAAATTATTCCTTTTAGTAAATAAACAAAATTATTCCTTTTTTATCTTTGACCTCTCAGGGATGATGTTTTTCTTTTTTGAAATTGTTGAATAAATGAAAAAACAAAAATGACTCAATTTATTTTGTTGATACTGAGTATCTTATTCTAAAACTTTGAGCATGTCAATGACACAGGAATAAAGTTGAGGAGCAGCCTTTAATAAAAGCAAAATTTTCTCTCTAAAAATTACTGAGCTAACTGCAAAAGCATCACTAATTTGCCGGGACTAAAGGTAGAGCTGGTTTCGTGACAGGCATAGTAACAAAGCTTGCACACACTGTCACAGAAGATGCAAAATTTCACAGTTAACTAACTAGATTGAACCCTAAAACAATTAGTGAACAAAAGAGTGTTGTGATTTCTGGAGCAGTGGGGTTAGGAGTCTTCGGCAAGTATCAAATTATCCACACAGTTTACATATTTTAGAACATCTGAAGAGTAAGTGAAACCATCATGGTATTAACTAGGCACAAACTGACTTATCAATTAAATGCAATGTCCTACTAAGAAGAAATACAGGAAATGCAGAGACTGCCTCTGTGCGTAATCTTCTATAAATTTCCAAGGAGTTTTTAGTAAGCTATTCTCCTATTAAGGAAGCTGTCAAACAGCTAGAATAATGAAGGGGAATGGAAAGGAAAGGAGGCTTGAACAGATATAGGAAGAGTTTTTGAAAGACAAACAAGTATCTAAAATTTACATTAAGGATAACAATTTCCTCTAATTGTAGGAACACATCTATGGTTAACTATGTTGTCTAATATTAGTAAGAAACTTGAGTTACTTATTTCTGCCAGATAATACACAGACATTCATCTAGCTAAAGTTCTAAATTAGCAGTGCCTAACATGTTGTAGGAGCTCAATCTTTGAAAATAAATAAGAGAAAGGACCAATTGAATCCTGAAAGTTCACTGTGAATGGTAAATACATTTCAAAAAATATATTTTATCTTTTAAGTACCTACTATGTAACAGACATCATGCTAGGATCTAGTCATTTGGAACAAATTTTAAGTGCTTTGGCATTTTAATGTTCATAAGACATGGAAATGTTCATTCATCTTTTCATATAGTTGTCAAAGTATAACAATGGTAACTGAGGATAAATTCAGAGTCCCTCTTCCCATGCAATGCAGGGAAATTATAGTTTGTATACTACAAGTTGACAGCATCATTTCTCATATGGTTTGCAGGATGATTGGTTCATAGGATTAAAGTGGGTCTAGTCTTTTCCAGTTTTAAAACAAAAGTCATGTTTCCATGTTTCCCATTATTAATAGAAGATTTGCCAGAAAGTATATATAATTGTATTAGCAGTTGGTACTGAAGACCAATGTTCTACAGATGAGCTGGGTTATAACAAGGTTCTTTCATTTCTGCAGTAATAAGCACCTTTGCTGAGGTCCAGCTATGTTTCTACTTATAGAAAAAAAAATCACTAATGCCTAAAAATATAGGTATTAGTATCAGTATCTAGAATGATCTTGTTAAGATGGTGTAGCACACACTGTCTATGCCCCCAACCATATTCCTTAGGCCTTACTATTACGGTGCAAGCCAGACTTCCAAACTGCCTTAGTGCTTTTTCTGGAGCTAAAGTCCACTCTGCCAGTATGCAGAGCAGACTGGAGTACCAGGGAATCAAGAGATACTCCCTCCCACTAAGAAGCAGCCCTTAACTAATAACTGACAGGGATTAGTATATAATAAATACCCTAGCTGCTTTGTCACTGTGGGTGACAGAGATTAATTGAGGCTCACTGATTCTACACTGACAAATGGAGTTGCCAGTGAGATTAAGGTACTAGCTTGTTAATGCATCCTTTATTAGCTACCTTACCTTCCCTGCCCTTTTTCCTTACTGCCCTTCTGATGCTTTCTGGGATCATCTCTGAAATAAACCATTTAAACATAAATGTGAATTCTTGTTTGGGGGCCTCTTCTAGGGGAACATAAACTAGACAGAATTGTTAAGCCCTTATAATATTCACTGTTACTGACTTTAATAGTAATACATTTAGTGTCAACAATTCCATGAAGCATGACATAGAATGTGATTTCAGATAGATTTTCAAAATAGCTTTAAGGAAACATTCTTTTAATTTAGTTTTATCACATAGTCTTTTTGTTTTTCCCTATCCTTCTGAGCTTTTTTTTTAGTTCAGAGTTGGTACATTGTTTAACCACCATGTACCACCAAAAAATTATAAAGGTGCTTCCATCTCCTAGAGAGGATTAGAATTATAGATGGGGGCAAGAAAGAATGCCAGTCATACTTTAATCTGGGACCCTCACTTTACAGACAAAAATGTAAGGATATAAGGCCAAAAAACATGAAATAAGTTTCCTAACACCATACAGCTGGTCAATTATTTAGTCACAAGAATTGTTGTTTATAAAAATCTAACTTAAAAAAAAAATCATTAGCAAACCTAGGACAGCATCCCACCTTGCTGACTCTCAGGAGTGGCTCTTTTTATAATACTATCCTGAATGGCATCCTTCTTTGTGCAGGCAAGATTAATGGCAAAGGGTATCCCAGAAAAAAATAATGGGAGAGAATGAGCAGATCACATGCCTATATATAATTTATGAGTCTGATATTTAAATATTTAAATATCAAATTCTCTATTCTTTGATTCGTCAACTTGCACACGTAAGTCTGGTAGGAAAGGGCTGGGAACTGCACAGTTGAATGACAAGAGGAAGAGATATCTGGAATCTGTGTTAACCTTTAAAATTGAACTTCTGTATCTTCAGTTGAACCAGTAGACTTATTTCACACATTGTGCAAGACATTGTGGTGATTCCTCAAGGATCTAGAACCAGAAATACCATTTGACCCAGCAATCCCATTACTGGGTATATACCCAAAGGATTATAAATCATTCTACTATAAAGACACATGCACACGTATGTTTATTGCAGCACTATTCACAATAGCAAAGACTTGGAACAAACCCAAATGTCCATCAGTGATAGACTGGATAAAGAAAATGTGGCACATAGACACCATGGAATACTATGCAGCCATAAAGAAGGATGAGTTCATGTCCTTTGTAGGAACGTGGATGAAGCTGGAAACAATCATTCTCAGCAAACTAACACAGGAACAGAAAACCAAACACCGCATGTTCTCACTCATAAGTGGGAATTGAACAATGAGAACACATGGACACAGGGAGGAGAACATCACACAACAGGTCCTGCCAGGAGGTGGGGGGCTAGGGGAGGGATAGCATTAGGAGAAACACCTAATGTAGATGTCGGGTTGATGGGTGCAGCAAACGACCATGGCACATGTATACCTATGTAACAAACCTGCATGTTCTGCACATGTATCCCAGAACTTAAAGTGTAATAAAATAAAATAAGGATGTTGGAGTTGAGGATGGGGGCAGTCCCAGACATTACCAAAACGTAATTGCTAGCTCTGGATTGCTATAATTCTAAGAAAGGCACATTTGGAGGTATGGAGAATATGACAAACCTATTGATTTGTATGTCTTCATGTGAAATAACATAGCTTTTCACCTTATCTTTACAAACACCAGTTTCATCACTGCCTATTTTTTATTTTTTCTATTTCATCCCACTCCTCTTCCCATAACTAAATAGAATGTAGCTTTTTTTATTCTTTGCAAAATATATATAAATAAATATCTAAAAACAAAATTATTACTCTAGAGGATTATCAAGCCAGACTCAAAAATAAAAAGTCATTAATTTGTATGGGCATTAGAAACAGGAGAAACTTAGAAGTCCAATTTCAGTTAACTAATTCCTCCATGGTTTTCTAACAAATGGATATATCCTATTAAATGGACACTGCATATTTAAAAACCAATATTTTTTGTTAGACATTCAGGATATATTTAATATTTGGCTATTCTAAATAATACTGAAAGTAACATTCTTATAAAGAAATTTTTAGCCATATCTCAGAATTTTTTTGGGGGGTAGAGGATAAGTTCCTAGGGAATTTGCTGGATAACAGAGTTAAAGTATATGTTTTGATGTATATATAGCCATAATCGTTGGATTTATTTTCTTCCCACCAACAGGGAACGAATGTTTCTGTGTTAACATATTCTCACCAATCTTGAATATTATTAATCTTATAAGCTTTGCAAACTTTCTTGAACTTTTCACTTTTTCAGTCATCCATTATTAACTACATTTTTGTGAATTCCTTGTTTATGATGTCATGATGTCATTTCAATTATGTATCACTGTGATTTTGTTTTTCTTATTGAATAATTTTCACACTTTTTATAGTATACTTCCAGGAAAGTTTTACTAAAGATAGTGTTGACTGAATACCTCCACACCTTGTTACTGAATTTAATGGCAATGTATTTAGCGTTAACAATTCCATGAAGTATGATATAGAATATAGAATGCGATTTTAGATCAACGTTTTAAAAAATAATTTCAAGGAATCATCCCTTTAATTTAGTTTAATAACATAGTTTTTTGTTCGTTTCATATTGTTTTCCTTCATTTATTATGAGGGATGATTGTTCAAATGTTATAGAGGCAGTATAGCAACTGCTCTGAAAGCAGATTGCCTGGATCCAAATCATAATTCACTGCTTAATAGCTGAATGATCCTGAAGAGTTTACTTAAACTTTCTCTACCTAACTTTTCCTATCAGTAAAATGGGAAAAATGATATTAGCATCTGTGTCATATGGTTTTAGTGAGGATGAGTTAATTCATTTAAAGTGTTTAATGTAGTATCCACCACACAGTAAGCACTTGAAAATGTTAGCCAATTATAAATATTATGGCATTATTATTATTGTTGCATATTGGGAGGTGCTCTAACAGAGTGGCTTAATCAATATTACATGTTCTTGTTTTCATATCTTAGCTTTCTCATATGCTAATTATGTGCATCTGAGCAAGTTACTAAATATTGTGTGTGTCAGTTTTTCTCATCTAAAATATGAAGATAAAATACTTCATGGGATTTTTGTATGAATTAACTGAACATATATATACCTAAAGCGCTTATAATAATGCCTAGAACATAGCTCATTATAGCATTCAACAAATGTGAGCTATTACTATTAACTATTTTGGTTGCATCTTTATTTATTAATGATATGCCATATTAATAGATTTTCTCATAGTAATTTCCATTGCATTTATAGAAGAAATCTTTCTTGGAACTCTTTAATGTACTCTTGAATTAGATGTATTAGTTCTCTTATTAGTATTTTTAATCTATATTCATAAATGAGATTAATCTGTATTTTCTTTAAGTGTTCAGTTTTTATATACACTATTTTCCTAAAATTAGAAAGTTTCCTTGCTATTTCACTAGTTTGGAAATAAGTACCAATCATGAGACTTACCTATCTTTGAAAGTTTAAATGTATTTGATTTTAACCCTACCTGAGTTTGTTTCATTAAAGTTAATTCTTTGACAAAATTTTAATTTATTCCAAGGTTATGAGTCTATTCATGTTTTCAATTTCTAATTGGATCAATTTAGGTAATTTATGTGGTGAAAAGAGAAAATTATAAGCCCATATTCTTTAATTCAGCTAGAAATTGCAAATGTGAGGTTGCATTCTTCAGTTAATACAGCTGCTTTAAGAAGACAAAGCCCTGGGCTAGCCATCACTTCTCAATAAATTGATGAGGCAACTTTATTCTTCCAGTTGTTCAGGTCTAAATCTTTGAAGATACCCTTGATACTTCTCTTCTTTGACATCTAATCCACCAACAAATCATATGACATATATCCAAAATTCAATTGCCTCACCACCCCCACTGTTCTCCTAAATTCCAACCTATCATTATCTCTCACCTGGAGTATTTCATTGATCTTCTGATGGATCTTCCTACTTTTTCTCTTGTCTCCTGTAGTATAGAATGAGGTGTACTACCCAGATCCCCCAGTCAGAACCAAGGCTTTCAATTCCCAGCTTCCAGGATTGTTGGCTGCTAACAGTGCATATCTGAGTCTCTCTCAATAAATTGCTCTCAGCTCAAAGGGAATTCCTTCATCCAGAGTCACACCTGTTTCCCAAAGGTAGACAGCTTCTAATTGAGACAGCCAGGTGGGAGGGGCCCCTGGAGAAACTCTAACCAGCCTGCCCACTGGGGTGGAACCTCAGGAAGTTCACAAAATATGCAGCAGAGAGGAGACTGGCCCCTTTTCCTCCTGTATGGAGCCTGGGATTCAGGCGGTGGGCAGGAAGCACTCTAGTGGAGGTACTCTGGATTTGCAAGAGTCCCTGATTCCCCAGAACCCCATCTTTAGCTGAACTAAGGAAAAGTCCTGCAACATTTTTGGCACCAAACATGGGGCTCCAAAAGCAGTGAATGAAATGGGGACTCAAAATCTCTCAATGTTGCTCCTAAGCATTTTCATCCTCAGACTACTGAGGGTGGGGGAAACAAGCCGCCAAGCCATCACTCTTGGGGGTTGGAGGAAAGGCCCTTTTCTTCCTTTTTCAGGATGGACAGGTGAGCAGGGTCTCTTTGCTCCCCCTTCCCTCTGTGTGGAGGTTGGGGTTCACGGCCCAAGGGTCCCACACAGCTAGCTGGCTGGCTCCCAGACAAAAGCCACAGCAGCCTTCCCCTTCCCTGGCAAAGAGGTTCAGCTTTTTCTGACAGTAATTAAGCTTTTCTCCTGGTGGAGGAACCACTTTCATAACAATAAGAGGTTCTTCCACAGGCATTTTTAAACTGTTTTTTTTTTTCTTCCCCTTCTCTACCCCATCAGCAGTTAACCATTTTTTTTCCTTTTCGAAGACGTTTTTACTAGACCAGGCAACCCAACTATCACTGTTTGTACTCTCTGTAAAGTTTTGGTCATGAAAAAGCATTTGTGGGGCTAGTCTTTGGCGATGGCCAATCTAGTGTGCTTTGCATGTCTGCATGGTTTGTGCTCCAAGCCTCCATCTTGCTTTACATCCTGGGGGCATAGCTGGTAAGTGCTTGGCAAGGCTTTGTTTAGCAACCCTGCCTTAGGGGATGAGCCCTCTCTGGTTCAATATCTGCAGGTTTTCCTAGCCCTGTCTCTTAAAGGGCACCACAACCACTGGGTTTTCTTCTGCCTGTCTGTGTGTGTACTGTGATGTCTGTACAAGGAGCTCTGATTAATGTGGCCTAAAGAAAGGCTCTTGGATCAAGTATTTTTTAAAAAGGGAAGATAAAAGCTGTGGTATCTTTCAGGTCACATGACTTTAATCTTTGAGAAATAAAAACAGCCTTAAAGATTATTGGTAAATTGTAGATGTCATTAAAATGTAAATAGGTGAACTAAACAATGCAGGTCAGATGCAAGGTTTGCCAAGTGTTTTGAGGTTACAAACTGGTTTTTGGGTTTTGAAAAGTATTTGACTTGCTGGCTTCACAATTGATAAGGCCTATGGAACTGACATATGGAACTAACCATGCCCTTAATTAAGAAGGCAAAACTTGGCTGCAGATAGCAAACAATTAAAGCAACTTACGAAGTTTTACCTTAAAGTTAAAAATGCCTAGGAGTTAATTGAAACTACTAGAAATAGATTTACATGAAAGGTGTATAAGAAAAGTAAAATGTGTTTTTTAGTAAAAGGTTATAAGAAGGCATGGAAATGTAAACTTTTGCCTAGAGTTAAAGGATTGTTTTGAGTTAAATTAGGAAAAAGCTGAAGGTTAAAAGAAGTAGTGGAACAATTGTGGAAATTAATCTTGCAGAAGAGGTTCTTCATGTGAACATATTGACTAAATTCAAAAAAGGGTATTATATGGTTTTTCTGTAAATTCAGCATTCAAATAAATGCATAACAAGGTTTTCCTATGGCACCAATCTGCTCTTTGGCAACATTTGTAAATGGTTATAAAAGGTTTTTGCTTCTTTAAAATTTCTGAGTCATCATTTTGGCAAAATAATTACCTTATGGTACTCTGGAATTCTATTTTATAATATCAAGTATTTTACACCTCAAACATTTAACAGCCTTCCCAAAATCAAACTTCAGTTTCAAAATTGTCTTCCCTGGCACCTGGCTTTTTGAGTACTTCAGAGGGCCCCTGAGGTGTCCAGAAAAGAGAGGTAAACAGGATTATTTGACATGTTTAGGTACATGGGATTTCCAAAATTATGCTCAATCTTCTTTAGGTTATATATTGGTACTATATATGGTTATATATATAATGCTAATATATGTTCCAAAATTGCATGGGATTTCTAAAATTCTCATGTCTAAGTATATGGTACCTATCACAACTAAGGTTGTTAAGTTATTGTAAGCCATGGAGTTAACCAAACTTCTTTGACAAGATTGTTTCTACTTGTAGCTACCCTGGACATTTTGTTATTCACAGACAATTGTCTTGTTTTAATCCTTTTCAAAGATGGTTTATAATGAGCTATAGAACTTTAACAGGTGCTCTCAAATACAGGCTTCTGATAACTTTGGATATTGTGACATTGGAGTACAGGAACATGCCAAGAGCTGAAATGTTAATGAATATCAAGCAAAACAGGAGTTAACGAAATGGACTGAACTCAGGAAGCTGAAGCAACCTTTTTGACTTTTGCTTGGAATATTGCTAATCCATGTTTTGTTTTTCAGAGTCAAGGAAACTTATTTTGGACTATTTACAGCCTTTAATAATTGAATAAGGTATACTCCTATGAATGAAATTTGAAACATGTTGGTTGCTCTCTGCCTGGTTCCTCTAGAATTTAGAAACTCTCTGTGAGTATTCTTATGACAATATAGTTATGTGCATCAGTGCCATAAGAATCCATTTTTCTTTTGCAACAGGACACAATTGGAGAAAGTAGTTATTTTACCAAGGCTTTGACTGGAAGGGTATGCTTCCCTTTAAGAAGTCAAGCTTGACTTGCAGAGCCAATAAAAGCCCCATGGGGAAACTAGCATCATACCCTTATCTATGCAGTCCCTGTGCAGGGTTCCTGACCTGTGGTCAGTAAAGAATGTCACTTTCTAACAGGGATAGGAGCTCCAAGTTTATCTTGGGACCTTAGGAGAGGATCACCCAACTCACAAGTATTTGAGGATGCAAACCCATGGCTCGGCTTGCTTTTAAAAGGTCTTATCTGTGATTCCTTGTGGTACACACTTCTATCAAAGCCAGTCCAAAAGGCCTATGTAGAAATAGTTATTCTTGCTCTACTTTATGCAAATAATCAGGCCAAGTATAAGACTAAAGTCCCTTTTGCAAACCACTCGGTCCTAACATAATTTGTTTTTTAACAAAAATGAGAACTGGAGAGACAGAAATTATATTTCAAAACTTATACATTTGTCATTAAATTCTAAACTCACTAGCTGTTTTTAAGTTTTTGTCTACATTTTAGACTAACCCTGCTTGTTCCTGTGAACCAAGCAGCAATCTCCAGCTGTAGCTCCGAAAGAACTAAAGGGATGGGTAATATAAAAATCCGGATCAGTATTCTAGTTCTGAGCAATTATCCTGCAAATCCTTCCAGGTGATGGGAATAAGTAGAATACCCATCATTTTGAAGTCTCCTTTTTGGGAAAGTAAGACCAGGGAGCTAACCAAGGCTGGGCACCAGGCAGCCAAATCCTAGCAAGCATAACTATAGCTACCAATTATGTGGGTGTGTAACAAGACATCCTTTCCTCTCCCTTGGAGGAGAACTCAGTTCCACAGCTTCACTTAGCCTTTGGTTTATGATAAGGAGTCCATGCAACCCCCTGAGATACATTTTGTCTCAGACTCAATTCCAAGCTTCGGGTCAAAGCCCTAGGAAAGAAAACTGTATCTAAGGGATCCAGAAGCAAATGATAATGAAGGTTAAAACACACAGTGCAGGTGAGCATGGCTGATTACTGCCAATTAAGGCAACCCCAAGCTTTTTGTTTCATAGATAAAAGCCACATTAATATCCATGGCATAAATGAGGTCTAGAGAACTCTAAGGTTACTAAGAGTAGGTAGGAAAGAGACATAGGTGAGAGCAGATAATTCCTATTCTCTAGGCCCTCTCTGCTTCATGGGTACAAGCCACTTTGGCACTCAAGGCAGCACCTGCCAAGGTTGCCAGAACTCTGGAATACAAGGATGGAAGAGGGAAAGTGGACGCTCTTCCCTCTCTCCCTGAAGTACCCCTGGTATCTGTTAGGAAGAGAAGGGAACCAGGGACACCTGCTCCCTTTTTTCTAGATGGGTAGCCACTCATCTTCAGTCTGTACCCCTTTCAAATGCATTCTGAACCCTTGGGACTCCTTTAAAAAATGCTTTCTTTTTCCTTTCTCTTCCTCAGTTGTCTCTTCACAGATAGGTAATTGTGTCTCTGTACCATGGGACACTCCCCTCAGATGCATCCTCCAAACTAAAAAGAGTTAATTTCCCAAACCTTAACTGGTCGACCTAGGTTTGGGCTTAGGGAAGGGAACCCAGAAGTCCAACATGCTGGCCAAAGGGTAAAGCTTTTTTTAACCAGTCAAACTTTTGACTTCCCTCTCCCTGTTCAAACTGGTAAAAGGCCTTGGAATTTTTGAGCTGTCCTTAACCCTCCCCTTGTTTCATTTTGATACATGTTTCCTAATAATCTGGTTTGTCTGTTCTTGCATTCAGACCATCAAACTCCAGTCACACAACTGGAGCCTCAGATGATGGCCCCTCCTACCAGGAACCCTTAGGCTTCTAGGGAAGCTCTGACTGCCATTTCCCCAAAACAGCGGCCCATGTCAGCAGGAAGCATTTAAGATCAGTCTTCGTCCTTATCCTTAATCTAACATCAGTTAGATGTACTTCTTTGGAGGCAGGAATGAGACAGTCAGATGGGAAAGAGTCCCTGGAGAAACTCCAACCAGCCTGCCCACTGGGGTGGAGCCTCGGGAAGTTCACGACATTTGCTTCAGGGAGGAGCCTGGCCCCTCTTCTTCCTGTGTGGCACCTGCGACTCAAGAGGCAGGCAGGAAGCACTCTATCTAGCAAAGGGACTCTGGCCTTGTAAGAGTCCCTGTTTTCCCTTTTCTTCCCTTTTTATGCAATAAAACCCTGCTTTACTCACCCTTTAAACCATCTGTGAGCCTAAATTTTCATGGCCATGGGGCAGACAAGAACCACGTCTTTAGCTGAACTAAGGAAAAGTCCTGCAACATAATGACTGGTCAGTGTAGATCTGGCCCCTTTGCCTCTATTTAGGACAACTCTGAAAGGATATCTGAGTTTCAGAGCTCCTGTGGATCAATGGAGGATATTATGATAGCCACTTTGCATGTAACTTGTCACTCTGCCCAATCCTACATTCTCACTAACTCACAAGTATTGTTCCTGAGCACACTTCCTAATAAACTTTCTATGTGCAAATTCTTCATCTCAGAATCTGCTTTTCAGGACCACTGACCTAAGATGCTTTGTGCAAAGAATTATATGAGAAAAAAAAAAAAAAGTAGACAGTTTTTGAGCTGCAACACTCAGTGGCTGTCTGGCCAGTGAGAACCTCATTGGTGGTGTAAGTAAAAACTGATAATTCTTAGCATGTTATAATGATGAAATTACTGAAAATTTCACCTGTGGTGAACTGGGAGAAAAAAACAGAGGGAAGGAATGCACTGGTAGTTATGACATCCCAGTCACGCAAGAGGTTTTGGGGAAATAGTAATTATAAAAACCATGGATTTGAATGGATGTTGTTGAATGTGATCAAAGCTTTAAAGAAAGACAATGCAAGACTAAAGGTGATTAATCACCAATTTGAGGCAAAATGTAAAATCAGAGAACTCCTGAGCTATAAAGATACTTATGTCCTACAGCCACACCTGGCTAATTTTGTATTTTTAGTAGAGATGCGGTTTCACCATGTTGGCCATGGTTGGCCAGGCTGGTCTCAAACTCCTGACCTCAGGTGATCCACCCGCCTCAGCCTCCCTAAGTGCTGCAATTACAGGCATGAGCCACTGCACCAGGTCAAATATTTTTAAAATAAACTTTAGTACACCAATAAAAGAGGGTACTGGCACTCAAAACCTAGAAACCACTCAAGTACCTCACCCTAACTACAAAGAATCTTCTATCATTGCTGGCTCAAGAAAATTTAAAACATTTCCAAATGAAAAGAAAACCAAAAACAATAATCATATATACCTATAACAAGAAAGAAACAGAAAATGTGATAGTGGTATTGAGGTTCTGTCAGAGACTATCTTTGTTCTTAGGAGATACATACTAAAACATTTAGGGCTGAAATGTTATGATACTTGTAATTTAATTTCAAATTATTCAGCAAACACACACACACACAGACATAAAGTTTAGTACCAGTTAAATAATATAAACAACTATGTCTTCTTTTTACTTCTTCTTTATTCCTTTTCATTTCTTTTCTTTTCCCTTTGTTCCTTCTTTTTTCTTTTCTTTTTTTTTTTATCCTGGATCATTTTCTACATTCACAAGTAAGGTACTATTTCTCTGGTTGTAATGATACTGGATATAAACATCCTCATTTCTGATCAAACTGATCAAATATCACAGAAGAATAATTGTATGACCTTGTAGTATATTGGAGAATAAGCAAAATGCATTAAATAACTACTGGGGACTATGTTGAAAACTTTTGAAAGTTCAATACACATAGATTTTCACAATTAAGAAGTGATGTGACAATTTCTTGCCTAATGAACCAGATAAAACACCCAAATCTAAAACTGCTCTTTTTTCGACTGGGCATGGTGGCTCAGGCCTAACCCCAGCACTTTGGGAGGTTGAGGCAGGAGGATCACTTGAGGCCAGGAGTTTGAGACCAGCCTGGGCAACATAGCCAGACCTGTTTCTACAGAAAAAAAAAAAACAAAAAAAAAAACTGTCCTTTTCATTTGTCATTCCCAACAAAAGTTGTTATATAATCAACCAATGTAGTTTTATTTTTTCAATATTTTTCAGTACTCCTTTGTAAGTATACATACTCACGCAAGTATTTCCTGCTTATGCTACAAGTCTAAAAGTCACTGATCTAATTAATTCAATTTGAACAGTAATAAGGACAACATAACTCACATGGAAGCATTTGATAATGATTTTTGACTGTGCTCTTGTAAAGCAGAGACCATGATGATTTGATTTAGACAGCAGTTATGACAATACAATTTGCATTCAGAAACTTAACAAACACTTTAATTGTGCTCTTGGTTGACTCTCCCCAAGATAAGATATTTAAGACACAGAGAGAAGTCTAAGTAAACATAGGATGCCATATGTTAGAAAATAAGGCCAATGAGAAAGAAAACTGCCAAGTATACATAGATATTAATATTTTACATGTGTATATATTCCCAGTTAACAAAGCACCATTGCACTATTTCAATCTAATAAGTAGTTATGGAGCACATACTCAAGGCACTATACCAGACAGTCTAGGAAAAACAAAAAATGAATACATCCCCACAGAGGGCTTACAATCCAGTAGAAGATATGGTCTGCTTGACTCAAAGAAATAGAAATTGTAGAGATGCAAATTGTTATAGGAATATAGAGGGAGGAGAGATGAAATATAACTGGAGGTGTCAGGGAAGACTTCATTGAGCAAGCAGTATTTGAATTTGGGCCTTGAAAAAATAAAACATCATTTGATTAAAATCAAACATTATAAGACAATCATAGAATTCACTATCATGTCAATCTCATAGGTCAAGAAACTGAGGCTGAAAGAGGCTAAGCGGACTCTTCTACTCATGGTCTTACAACTGGTAAATGTCAAGTGGCCTGAACCAAGTTTTTTTATTCCTTTGTTTAGTGCTCATTTACTATATCACTCTATAAGAGTTATCTTAATCTGGGCAAGAGAGCAGATGTTCTTTCAGTACAGTAAAAAACTTTTTTAAAAGACTACTCATTTCTGCTATAATAAACTTGGTTGTCCTTTGTAAACCATATGAAAATAAATGTTCTTATCCTCTAAATGTTAATGTTATTCCCTACTGTAAGTACAGAAAATTCCTTACAGTATTTCAAGTATAAGTACTGGAAAAATCAGATCTTTGTTTAAAGATTAAGAAACCAACTGTTAGAAAAGGGTGAAAACCAACTTCATCATGATAAGTAAACAGACTGTGGTATGATAGTGAGAGTGATACCCCACTACTAGCCTTTGCATCCCCGGAGGATAGAAAAGGAGAGGACAACAGGATTAAGCTATACTGGATATAAGATAAAATTTTTCCAATGAGAAAGAATACCCAAGAAAATAATAACACATGTGCGGCTTACTATATGTCAGGCACTCTTCTAAGCACCTCATACTTAATTCTCAAACAACTCCATGAGATAGGTATTATTATTACCACCCTTTATGGATAATGAATCGAAGCCACAGAGAAACATAGTCAAGGTCATGTAAGTGATAGAGGTAGCATATAAACTCTGTCTGGCTATAGAATCCTGATTCTTAACAATTCAACTCTACCATCTGTCAAAAAGTGAGACTGCATACTTTTTTTGAAGATGGCTTTAAAATATTAATGCAAGTACAAATTAAATCTGTAAGACGTAATGGAAGTCCTAGTCCTAGGAAGCAACAGCTTAGCAAGGAATCTAAGAACATAAACTTTGGCATCAAACATACCAGGTTTTAAGACCTCAGTCAACCTACCTGTGTGAACTTGGGCAAGTTATGAGAGCTTTAGTTTCCTCCTTTCAAAAGGAGGCAGCAATTATTGTTTTGAGATGAGAATGGGAGCAAGCAGCACAGTATGGTAAGAAAAGCACTGGGCTTGAATGTCTAAAAATTCAGATTATACCCTCAGCTACTAACCAGCCCTGTTAAATAAAATAATCAACCCATGAATCAACAAATATTTATAAAGCTTTATATATGACTCTGTTGTATATACGCTAGGGATATAGTGGTTAAAAAAGACATTGTTCCTTACTTTCTGAGAGCTAATTCATTCAAGTTTGCTCATTGGTTTCCTTAATAATTGGACTCAAGCCCCAAATGAAGGCTTTCTGGCATTTATATTCTATGATTCTGAGACAGAACTTGAATAACAATAACATGGTGGCTCTGTTTCTTTGCCAAGTGCAATTTATGTGTGTGTATATATATATATATACACACACATACACACACACACATACATATATATACACATATTTCAATTCCTCCTTTTATTAGTTATAAGGAGATATGTACAGAAAGAAACAGAGACTGAATTTCCAGTCACTACCTACAGCTGCTATAACCAGCTGTTCCCACATATTTTCTTCATGGGACAACATTTTTCTGGAATGCAGATTAATACATGACACTTCGTTGAGCCACTGTAAAAGAAAGCAGAATCAATGTGATTTACAGAAACCTCATGGAAAATGTTGTCTTTTTTCTCTTCCTCCAAAAGGAGCTCAGTGACAATTCCAAACAATTCATACAGAAATTGGAGAAATAATTTTCACATCTTGAACATATTTCCATTCCTCTAGTTGACAGGGACTGGCAATACTACTGTGAATTTTTTGTGATTATTCATGAAATGCAGTCTCATAATGGTAAGAGCATCAGCTTTGAGGTCAGATTGTCAAGCACAGAGATAAATACAAATTTACATAGATATAAATCCCAATTTCATCACTTACAAGCTGGGAGACTTTAACTGTTTTGACCTTCAGCTTCCTTATATGTAAAATGAAAATGATCATACCTATTTCCTAGTTACCAAATTAGATAAGACTTGGTATATAGTACTTGATTTAATTACAGCCATTAAACTTACAATCATCCTTAGCAATTAAATATATATATAGATAGATGTGTGTGTGCAAGAAGAAAAAAATGAACTATCTTTTCAAAATACTAACTCATTTTTATACAAGAAAAACTACTACTTCAGCTATTTTACATTAAATCACCACTTAGGAAATAAAATAAACACCTCCTAAATTCCTTTGTAGGCAGATCAATATTTAATACATGCCATTAAAATATTTTGCAGTTTAGTACTAACACCACAGCAAAATGGCAAACCAAATTACAAGTTTATTCTCAATACTTACAAGATTTCATACATAACAAAAGTTTGAATACATCTTTCCATGTACCTACCATTAAAATTATACTTTAGTTATTCTGACAGGAAAAATACACATAAATTTCTAAGTACCACTTCAAGTTACTAGCTCTAACTTTGCAGCCCCTTTACCAGCACTTAAATTGCTGATTTTATAATCATAAATGTAGGAATAACAAGCAAAACAAAGCAAATAATACATAACTTCAGAATTCAATATTTGTGAGCAAATCATTGAAATATTTCAAGTTACCAGTCATGCTTCATTCACCATAAGTAGGTCAACAGAAAAGTAAATTAACTTACAATGAACAAGAACTTCCTTGGACTCCATGAAAATGCTGAGAAGAGTGGGATGAACTTAGACTTTTACACATAAATGTCTGCTAGTCATTGTTAGACTCCCTAGCTCTGTCCCTTGCTCATACCACCTCATCAAACATACAACCACAGACACTCCTTCCTAACAGCTGACTTTTAATCCTGTCTTTGGGTTTAAACAAGATCCTTTCAAAAATATGTAGCATGTGATATGAAAGTCACCAAGAAGAAAATTATTTTAAAAAATCATCTCCTAGTACAGGAATGCTCTATCTCCCTACATGTTCCTCAGAAAAAGGAGATTGGCTTAAGAGTGGAACGATAATTTGTTTTCACACCAGTTGCTACATTGAATATATTAAGACTACCCAGAACAAGTCTCTTCTTTGAGCTGGAGGTTGTGCACTCTGGGATATAACAAAAATATCAAAGCCATTTGGGTACCAATAAAAATGAAACATTAATGTTATAAAGTCAACTATCATAATCAGGCTATATTACTTCCAGGAAATTAGTAAACACTATCTAATCCAGGCTCTCCCACAACACAAAAGCCTAGAGCCAGTGGATTGGCAATGATATTATAGAGATTGCAACGATACTTCTGGCTGCTGTTTTTCTCTACTATACCATGTAAGATATGAAGGAGTTCTCTTCACCTAACTCCCTAAAATGCTAAATGACGGTGGTAGCTTTTACTCACAGAAAATAATTTCAATTCCAAAAATTCACTAGCTGTTTCTCTTTTTTAATATGTCACAAAATGTCACGTTTTCTTATTTACAAGCCTTATCACTTACAAATATTTGAGAATAATTACATAAAAGATGAACATTATTTCCTATTACTATCAGTATCAACAAAATATAAAAGTACTACGTTTGATTTTCCACAAAATATTGCCCCCAAGGTTTTTACATACATAAGAATTCCTCACCTAAATATCACCAACAGCTAACATTCATTTGACACATAACTACTGAACCTAGCTGTGCTAGACCCTAGAAATACAAAAAATGTAAGACATGCTCCTTTGTGAAAAAGTTTACAATATATATAGTGTTTATTCCAGTGGTATACAACAATGTTGCCACATTGAAATTCTCCCTTAATATTCCCTTTTCAAAAATCTCTGCATCCAAATACGTTCCATATCATTTTATTTCATTAAGTTAAATTCTGGTCAACTATATTGAATAAAAGAATATTTAAAAGTGAACATGGGCCGGGCGCAGTGGCTCATGCCTGTAATTCCAGCACTTTGGGAGCTCAAGGCAGGAGGATCACCTGGAGGTTGGGAGTTTGAGACCAGCCTGACCGATATGGAGAAACCCTGTCTGTACTAAAAATACAAAAATTTACTAGGTGTGGTGGCACATGCCTGTAATCCCAACTACTTGGGAAGCTGAGGCAGGAAAATCCCTTGAACCCAGGTGGGGAGGTTGTGGTGAGTCAAGATTGCACCATTGCTCTGCAGCCTGGGCAACAAGAGCGAAACTCCATCTCAACAACAACAATAAAAAAAAGTGAACATAGAGGAGTGACAGAGAAACAGAGAAGCATCATAACTAGTTAACTATGCATCAAATTGGATTTGCACATTGAAGGCCAGTTTATTTCTACAGAGGCTATTGAGGATAATCCAAGGAATGACACCACTTATAGGAGTCCAGAATTCTTACTAGACTGATCTAAACATTTAATCCTCCAGGTGTCCAATCAGAGAAGATCCCCTGAAGCAGCAACCACAAACTCAAAACTCTAACAAGACCAAGGGAAAAATGTAAATGAGTAGCATCAGCTAAGAGTCACAGAAAAATCACATGAACTTTTTGGTTTATCTTCTATTTCCCAGAAAAACTTGGGTAAAAATGAATATTTCTCTACTATAACAAAAGGAATGTTGAATGCAAATGCAGACAACTTATACTCTGATTCAGTATAAGAGATACCGTCAGGAGTGCTAGCGACTGTAGTCTAATGAAGAGAGCACAGCCATGCACTTAGAGTATGCAGCAACCATTGCCATGTACAAATTTAAGCCAAGTATTATTATTAGACTTTCTAGTTTTTCAAGTGAAGCCAGAAATTCAGATTTTTGCATGAAGTTTCCTAATATTTGTATGTTAGTTCAATGTTTAAAAAAATTGGTAGGTTCAAATGCATCAATCTCTATAACAGATCCAGCCTCTTCAACATGAATAAAGGGTATCTATGAAAAACTCACAGCTAACATCATACTTAATGGTGAAAGACTGTACAGTTTTCCCCTAAGATCAGGAACAATACAAGAATGGCTGCTCTCTTCATTTCTTTCCAAAATTATACTGGAGGTTTTAGCCAGGGTAATTAGGCAAGAAAAAGAAATCAAAGTCATCTAGACTGAAAAGGAAGAAATAAAATTATCTCTAGTTACAGGTGACATGATCTCGTATATAGAAAATCCTAAGGAATTCACACACAAAAAAGAAACTATTGGAACTAATAAATGAGTCCAACAAGGTTGTAGGTTACAAGACTAATACACAAACATTAATTGTATTTTATATAATAGCAATGTACAGTCCAAAAATAAAATTTAGAAGACAATTCCATTTGTAAATTTTTTTAAAAAATTATTAAGTTTAACAAAGGAAGAGCAAAGCTTGCACACTAAAAACTACAAAACATTGTTGAAATAAAGTAAAGATATAGATAAATAGACATTCCATATTCATGAATTAAAAGGCAAAATTGTTAAGATGGCAATACTCCCTAGCTGATTTACAGATTCCACATGACCTTTATCAAAATCCCGGCTGAGTCTACGGTCATAACACCCTGAAAAAAAAATCTCAGATGACTTTTTTCTAGACATTGACAAGCTGATCCTAAAATTCACATGGAAATGCATGGGACCCAGAATAACCAAAACAATCTTGAAAAAGATGAACAAAGTTGGAGAACTCACACTTCCCTATTTCAAAACTTACTTCAGTAATCAAGACAGCATGGTACTGACATAATAAAAGTCACACAGATTAATGGAGAAGAATTGAGAGTCCAGAAGTAAACTCACATTTATGGTCAGCTGGTTTTCAACAATGGTGCCAAGACAATTCAGTGTGAAAGAATAATCTTTTCAACAAACGGTTTGGGGACAATTGAAAATTCATATGCAAATGAACCAGTTTGAACCTTTATTTCATACCATATGCAAAAATTAACACAAAATGGACTAAATACCCAAATTTAAGAGCTAAAACTATAAAACCCTTAGAAAATAATATTAACTGTAAACCTCACAACCTCAGGTGAGTGAACTATTTCTTAGATATGACATCAAAAGCATAAGCAACTCAAAAAATATAGACTTCATAAAAATTTATACTCCAAGTGAAACTATGAATAAAATCAAAAGTCAACCCACAGATGAAAAATAATATTTGCAAGTCATTTTTGATAAGGGTTTATTATTGAGATATATAAAGAACTATTATAACTCAACAACAGAAAGACAACACAATTTATTGAATGGACAAAGATTTGAACAGACAATTTGCCAGAGCAAATATACAAATGGCCAATAAGCACATGAAAAGATGTTCAACATCATTAGTCATTAGGGAAATGCAAATCAAAACCACAATGAGATAGCACTTCACATGAGAATATTGTGGCTACAATAAAAATGACAAATAATAAGTGTTGCTTAAGATACGGAGAAGTTGTAATACATTGCTGGTAGAAATGTAAAATAGTGCAGCCGCTTTGGAAAAACTTGTCAGTTCCTCAAAAAGTTAAACATAAAGTTACCATATGAACCAGCAATTCTGCTCCTCAGTATAGACCCAAGAGAACTGAAAACACATCCACACAAGAATCTGTATGCAAATGTTCATGGCAGTATTATTCATAATAGTCAGGGAACCCAAACAGCAGAAACAAACCAAACATTCATCAGCTGATGAACAGATAAATAATATATAGTCTATCCATACAACAGACTATTATTCAGCAATAAAACAGAATTAAGTACTAATGTCTACTAAAACATGGATGACCTTGAAAACTTTAAGTGAGAGAAGCCAGTCATAAAAGGCTACATGTTGTATGATTTCATTTATCCAAAATCCAGAAAAGGCACATGTACAGAAAGTAGATTAGTAGCCTAGGTGCTGAGGATAGGAGATGTGAGGAGTAACTACTAATGGGTCTGAGGATCCTCGGGGGTAACAAAAATGTTCTGGAATTATATAGCTATAACTGCATAACTTTGTAAACTTACCAACAAAACACTGAAATTGTGTACTTTAAAGGATAAATGTTATGGTATATGAATCATATCTCAATAAAGCTACTAGTTAGAACAAAAATAAGCCCAGCCCAACCACTTTGCAACATTTGCCTAAAAGGAGTTCCACATCAAAATGGCTCCTTACTAATATTTAAATGGAGTTTTGCAAATATTAGCACATGGTAAGTAGAGTGCTCAGTTTTCTAAAATCAACTATCCTGCATATCCTATTTCAATATTTCAAATAAAATATAGCCTTTAAAATTTTAGTAATAACAATGATTTTCAGACAAAGAATAGTTCAATGCTAGAAATTGCTTCCTTCTGCCTAATAAAGTTATATCTTTTCATCCACAATCTAGTTAGCCAATCTTTCCAATTTTACAGCTTATATTAATAACTTCCCTAAGGCTTCCCAGACTTCTGCCAAGTTAGATCTTTTCTGTGCCTTGAAAACACCTCAGGCTTTCTTAAATGTGCTCCACCTACTTGGAGTGCCCTTCTCCCCTACAGAAATATCTGAATTATACCTACTCATCAATGTTTGAAATGCCATCGCTTTTTCTGATTCTCCTTCAAAATCAGGTTCTGACTCTAAGTAAACTGTCTCCTAGTTAATACTCCTTTATATCTTTCCTAGGATACTTTTTATTGAGTTTTATGTGCACTTGTCTCCTTTCCCCCTACTGAACAGCAGGTCTTATAATACATATGAAAGTCCAACATGTGCCAGATACATCAGTTCTAATCCTCACAACAGCCCTGCAAGGAAGGTATTATTCTTATTCTCTTATAGATGAAGAAATTGAGGATTTGAGAGGACAAAATTACTTTTTCAAGGTCCAATAAGAAGTGGAAGTTCTGAGATTTGACATTGGTTCATCTTTGGTGGCAACTTTGTTTCCCAGAAACTGACAAGCTGATCCTAAAATTCATATGGAAATGCAAGGGACATTTGAAAAAAAACTTTTCACTTAATAGGTCTTCAAAGATGGTTCACTGAACTATTAATTGGAACTCATATCAAAAAGCTAGTTACTCAACTTGAGCATAGGCTTTAGAATCATACTCACCTTGGTTCAAGTTTTATCTTCCCCACTTATAAACTGAGCTGAGGTAAGTTACTAAATATTTTTTGTTTGTTTGTTTGTTTGTTTGTTTGTTTGTTTTGAGACACAGTCTCACTCTGTTTCCCAGGCTAGAGTGCAGTTGCGTGATCTTGGCTCACTGCAACCTCCACCTCCTGGGTTCAAGTGATTCTCCTGCCTTAACCTCCCAAGTAGCTGAGACTACAGGTGCATGCCACCATGCTGGGCTAAGTTTTGTATTTTTAGTAGAAACACGGCTTCACCATATTGGCCAGGCTGGTCTCAAACCAACCCCTGACCTCGAGTGATCCACCCACCTCAGCCTCCAAAAGTGCTGGGATTACAGGCATGAGCCACCCCACCTGGCCAAGTTATTAAATCTTAATCTCAATTTCCTCATTTGTAAATTGAAGATTATAATATTTAGGTAACTGCATTCTCATCAGGATTAAGTGAGAAAAAAATAAAATTACATTCTTAGCTCATAGTGGGAGCTCAATAGATGTAGATTTTCTTCCTGTTTATACTTTTTTCACCTGTGCCCTGCCTCCTACTTATAGCGGCTTAATGAGAACTAATTCTTTGAGACCAGCAAATATGTTATACTTCTACAACTCTTTAGCCTTCTGACTCAATCATTAGTACAAAATTATCTACCTTATAGAAGGACTGTAAAAAATAAATGAATGTATCTGAGTCAGTGGCTCTCAAATAATATTTTAGCAGCAGAGCCTGATAGGGTTATTTTATGGAAGAAATGTGCTTGAATAGGAAATGAGGAGATAAGGGCTGTAGTCCAGGTTGAAGCATATACCACTGTACTCCACAGTCAGCTCTTTGTGGAAGGGTACAAGGAGCAGCTATAGGTTTTTTGTTTGTTTTGTTTTTTTACCAAGGAGTAGGGAAGTTATTTCTTCCCAAGTTTTATAAGACTGTTTATAAGGATGAATAAATAGAAACTAGAATCAGAAAGAAAAACACAAATGAATTATTTGTAGAGCAAACCTATAAGTGGGGAAATTCCAATCTAATGATAAACATCAGAAATTCAAAGGGGATCAGATGTCTCATACAAGATCCAGCCAAGATTTAAGAAATAAATATGTATTTTAGCCTGTTCACATCAGTAAACTCCATGTTTTTATTCCTAAAAATCCCATTTAGGCAAGCTATGCTAAGGCTGTGAAACTGATTAATTTAAAAGCTATTTTTCCTCCCCTGAGGCCAGAAGGAATTTTTGAATGATGCAAGAAAGAAAGAGAGAATAATAGAAACAACAGGTGCTCTGAACAGCTGGAGGGAGAGAACTGAACTTTTCAAGATGATCTTAAGAACTAACAAATTGTTAATCACTGTTTCAAAAGAGACACAATAAACAATGCACCTCTAAAATAAAAGTTTCCCTTTACTCCACCCCACATTCCCTGAAAACTGACATTACCCACGATTAGTTGACTCCCTGAGATGTCAGAGTTCATCCTCGAGGAGACTTAGTCTTTTAATTGAAAATCCTTTTACATGTGTTTTCTTTAAGAAAAAAACAGAAATTTAATTGGTTACTGAAATTTCATTTTTAAAATTCTGTGATCCACAGACTTGAATATGTCTTGGAGGAAATATGAAATTGTGGAAGAATCACAGACTTTGAAATCTAAAAAATCAGGTTCTAACACTTTCTAGCTGTGTGATTTCAGGTTTGTAATAATAATGCCTACATACCACCTATTATTCTAACCACTTTCATATGTTAACTTATTTAACCCTCAGAATAACTCTCTATGTAGGTATTATTATTGATTCACTTTAAAGATGAGAAAACTGATGTTTGGTAAGATAAAATAGCTTGATCAAAGCTTCACAATTAATAAGTGACAGAACTAGAATTTGAATGTCGACACCCTACCTCCAAAGACAACATTCCTATCTCATCACATTGACTTCTGACGTGCTTTTCTGATTTTTTTCTGTGTTGTTCTTTTTTCAACTGTACAATAGGATGAATTTGTAGGACTATTTTAAATACTAAATAAGATAATATATGTAAAGTACAGTTCCTTGCACATAGGTACATGACAAATAGATTTTTATATGATAATTATTAACACAGATTATGTTATAGGGTCTCAAATTAGCCCCTGCATGACTTATAGAATTGTATTTTCTCTTCATTAAATAACTACGGTATATCCTTTAAAAGAAAGGAGCTTATCTTTTTATTTGTTTGTAGCTGTGTCTGCCACAGAGAAGATGTTTAATAAATGATAGTGAAAAAGAAAAAAAAGGAAGAGAGAAAGGAAGTAAAATAGGAAAGAAAGAGAGAAAGAGAGGGTAAGACAATAGGAAGGCAACCAAAAAAAAAAAAAAGTTAAAATAAAGAATATCCTTTCTTTTTTTTTTTCTTTTGTTTTTAGATGGAGTTTTGCTCTTGTCACCTAGGCTGGAGTGCAATGGTGTGCTCTTGGCTCACCGCAACTCCTGGGTTCAAGCGATTCTTCTGCCTCAGCCTCCCTAGTAGCTTCGATTACAGGAACACACCACCACACTCAGATAATTTTTGTATTTTTAGTAGAGACAGGGTTTCACCTGTCTGGTCAAACTGGTCTCAAACTCCTTACCTCAGGTGATCCACCTGCCTCAGCCTCCCAAAGTTCTGGGATTACAGGTGTTAGCCACCAGAATATCCTTTCTTAATGAAATATGTTTTATCTTTGTGAAGAACATTCCAGTGCACATCAACTATTGCAAATTGTACTCTACAACGTTTTTATAACATTTCATTGTCTTAATTTCAAGCAGTTGTTCCAGTAAAGTATAAGATGATATTTACTCCATTCTACCTCAAGACTATTAATTTGTATGAAAAGCAGGTAATAGTTTTAGACTAAAGGGAGTTCTCAATCTTTCCAAAAAATCAGTGTTTGTTTTACCATTTAAATACAAGCCTTATTAGTGAGTTCTCAATTTAATTACACTCAATGTGTAACATTTTCAAAAGTAAGTTCGAGGAAGGGCCACAATATGGATCCTAGCCATGTCAGCTGACAAATGACCAGTGTATGTCTAGCAGCTGTGGATGCTGAATAATGCAACTAATGTAGCTTTCAGTAAGTCAAATATTTTGTTTATGACCTCAATAATGGATCAATGAGTATCAGCTAATTTCTGACCACCACGTGCAAAAGGGCATCCTCTTACTTTCTGTCAAGCCAGTAATATTTGAAGAGGGACATATTACTCTGAATCAATACATCTAAAATGACAGGTATAAAATCTTTATCTTTAAAAGTGGAAAATCTAGAGGGGAAAAAAATGGCAGATAGGAAGGAGGCAGGACTAACTTGCAGCTCCAACTCAGAGGAACAGAGCAGCATTTGGAAACCCATGTCATGAACTTTTCTCCAAGAACTACCACAGGTACAACCAGGAAAACTGAGAGAATCCACAGACCATTTGAAGGAGGTGGAATGCCACTGCAGAATCCATGGGACAGCTGAGGAACTGTGAGTCTGCTTTCTTAGCTGGGAGGCTTGTAGCCTGTGATGAGTACACAGCCCTGCTCACTGGCTGCCTGGAAATAAATTTGGTGCTGTTGGGGGTGTGGGGGCCACAGTGGCAGTGAGACTGGTCTTTTGTGCTGCAGGTGGCATGGGAGCTGGTTGAGGCCGGTGGCTGCTAGCTTTTCCCCACTTCCCTGGTGACCTGTGTGACACAGCAGAGACAGCCATAATCCCCCTGAGAACATAATTCCATTGACCTGGGAACCACACCCCCAGCCCCAAAGCAAAGCAAGCCCTGCTCAAGGAGAGTCTGAGTTCAGACATGCCTAACCCTGTCCCCACCTGATGTCTTTCTCAACCTGCCCTGGCAGCCAAAGACAAAGGACATAATTTCTTGGGAGCTCTATAGCCCTGCCCACTGCCTGAGAAACTTGAATACTTATCCAAAGGCTACCCTAGGAAAAGCTTGTGTCCTCCCTATATAATTACAGCTGATATGCTCTTGAAAGCACCACCTTCTGGGTGGAGGTCAAGCACCACAAAACCAGAGCACTTAAAAAAGACACAACCAAGCACTCATACAGAGTACACTTCACTCCCCTGCTAACTCCACCAGTGTAGGTGCTGGTATCCACAGCTGAGAGACCTGAAGACAGATCATATCACAGGACTCTTTTGCAGACACTACCCAGTACCAGCCAGAAGCCTGGTAGCTCCTTTGGGTGGCTAGATCCAGAGGAGAAATAACAATCACTGCAATTCAGCTCTCAGGAAGCCCCATCCCTAGGAGAAAGGGGAGAGCACCACATCAAGGTAGCACACTCATGGGACAAAAGAATCAGAACAGAATCTCTTGAGTCCCAGATCTTCCTTCTGACAAAGTCTACTCATAAGAAGAAACCACAAAAAAACAATTCTGGTAATATGACAAAACAAGGTTCTCTAATGCCCCCAAAAGATCACACTAGCTCACCAGCAATGGATCCAAACCAAGATGAAGTTTCTGAATTGCCAAAATATAAAAAATTAAGAAGGGCAATTACCAAGCCAATCAAGGAGGTACCAGAGAAAGATGAAGTCCAAATAAAAAAAATTTTAAAAAAAGATACAGGATAGGAATGGAAAAATCTCCAGTGAAATACATAGAATAAATAAAAAACAATCACAACTTCTGAAAATCAAGGACACACTTAGAGAAATACAAAATGCACTGAAAAGTCTCAGCAGTAGAATTGAATAAGTAGAAGAAAGAACTTCAGAGCTCAAAGACAAGGCTTTCAAATTAACGCAATCCAACAACAACAAAGAAAAAATAATTTTTTTAAAATGAACAAAGCCTCCAAGAAGTTTGAGATTATGTTAAACAACCAAACCTAAGAATAATTGATGCTCCCAAGGAAGAAGACAAATCTAAAAGTTTGGAAAACATATTTGAGGGAATACCTGAGGAAAACTTCCCTGGTCATGCTAGAGATCTAGACATTCAAATACAAGAAGCTCAAAGAACACCTAGGAAATCAATTGCAAAAAGAGCATCACATAGGCACATAGTCATCAGGTTATCTAAAGTCAAGACAAAGGAAAGAGTCTTAAGAGCTACAAGACAAAAGCATCAGGTAACGTATAAAGGAAACCCTATCAGATTAACAGCAGTTTTCTTGGCAGAAACTCCATAATCTAGAAGAAATTAGGGTCATATCTTTAGCCTCCATAAACAAAACAATTATCAGCCAAGAATTTTGTATCCAGAGAAACTAAGCTTCATAAATGAAGGAAAGATACAGTCTTTTTCAGACAAACAAATGCTGAGAGAATTCACCACTACCAAGCCAGCACTATAAGAATTACTGAAAGGAGCTCTAAATCTTGAAAGAAATCCTTGAAATACACCAAAATAGGATCTCCTTAAGGCATGAATCTCACAGGACCTATAAAGCAATAACACAATGAAAAAAAGTACTCAGGCAACAAACAGTATGATGAATAGAATAGTACCTCACATCTCCATACTAACACTGAATGTAAATGGCCTAAATGCTCCACTTAAAAGATACAAAATGGCAGAATAATAAGAACTCACCAACCAAGTATCTGCTGTCTTCAAGAAACTCACCTGACACATAACCACTCACATAAACTTAAGGTAAAGGGGTGGAAAAAGATATTCCATGCAAATGAACACCAAAAGGGAGCAGAAGTAGCTATTCTTATATCAGACAAAACACACTTTAAAGCAACAGCAGTTAAAAAAAAAAGGAGAGACATTATATAATGATAAAAGGACTAGTCCAACAGGAAAATATTACAATTCTAAATATATATGCACCTAACATTGGCACCCCCAAATTTATAAAACATTTACTACTAGACCTAAAACATAAGATAGACAGAAACACAATAATAGTGGGGACTTCATTATTCCACTGGCAGCACAAGACAGGCTATCAAGAGAGAAAGTCAATAAAGAAAGGGTAGACTTAAATTATACCCTGGAACAAACAGACTTAACAGATATTTACAGAACATTCTACCCAACAACTGCAGAACAAGTCTCAACAAATTTAAGAAAATCTAAATTATAGCAAGAACTCTGTCAGACCACAGTGGAAAAAAATTGAAAATAAACACCAAAAGGAACCCTCAAAATCATGCAAATACATAAAAATTAAATAATATGCTCCTAAACAATCATTGGGTCAAAAATGAAATCAAGATGGAAATTTAAAAATTATTTGAACTAAACAATAAGAGTATCAAAACCTATCAAAACCTCTTGGATATAACAAAAGCAGTGCTAAGGGGAAACTTCATAGCGTTAAATGCCTACATCAAAAAGTGTGAAAGAGCTCAAATAGACAATCTAAGGTCACACCTCAAGGAACTAGAGAAATAAGAACAAATCAAACCCCACACCCAGAAGAAGAAAATAAATAACCAAGATCAGAGCAAAACTAAATGAAATTGAAACAAAAAACTGCAAATGATAAATGAAACAAAAAGCTGGTTCTTTGAAAAGATAAATAAAATTGATAGACCATTAGCAAGATTAACCAAGAAAAGAAGAGAGAAGATCCAAATAAGCTCAATTAGAGACAAAAGAGGAGATATTGCAATGGATACCACAGAAATATAAAAGATCACTCAAGGCTATTATGAACACGTTTACATGCATAAACTAGAAAACCTAGAGGACATGGATACATTCCTGGAAGTATACAAATTCCTCCCATATTAAACCAGGAAGAAATAGAAACTCTGAAAAGGGCAATAACAAGCAGCAAGGTTGAAATGGTAATTTAAAAGTTGCCAACAACAAAAAATAGTCCAGGACCAGATGGACTCACAGTTGAATTATATCAGACATTCAAGGAATTGGTACGAATCCTATTGGTACTATTCCAAAAGATAAAGAAGGAGGGAATCCTCTCTAAACCATTCTATGAAGCCAGTATCAGTAATAGCAAAACCAGGAAAGGACATAACCAAAAAAGAAAACTACAGACCAATATCTCTGATGAACATAAATGCAAAAATCCTCAACAAAATACTAGCTAACAGAATCCAACAGCTTATCAAAAAGATCATACACCATGATCAAGTGGATTTCATACCAGAGATGCAGGGATGGTTTAACATCCACAAGTCAATAAATGTGATACACCACATAAACAGAACTAAAAACAAAAATCAGATGATCATCTTAACAGATACAGAAAAAGCATTTGACCAAATCCAGCATCTCTTTATGATTAAAATTCTCAGCAAAATCAGCATAAAAGGGACACACCTTAAGGTAATAAAAGCCATCTATGACAAACCCACAGCGAATAATATACTGACTGGGGAAAAGTTGAGAGCATCCCTGCTGAGAACTGGACCAAGACAACGATGCCCACTTTCACCACTTCTATTCAACATAGTACTAGAAGCCCTAGCCAGAGCAATGAGACAAGAGAAAGAAATAAAGTGCATCCAAATTGGTAATGAGGAAGTCAAACTCTCCGTGTTTACTGATGATGTGATTATATACCTAGAAAACCCTAAAGACTCCTCTAGAAAGCTCCTAGAACTGGTAAATAAATTAAGCAAAGTTTCAGAAAACAAAATTAATGTAACAAATCAGTGGCTCTGCTATACACCAACAGTGACCAAGCTGAAAATCAAGTCAAGAACTCAACCCCTTTTACAATGCCTGCAAAGAAAATAAAATACTTAGGAATATACTTAAGCAAGGAGGTGAAACACCTCTACAGGGAAAACTACAAAACATTGCTGAAAGAAATCATATATGACACAAACAAATGGAAACACATCCCATGCTTAAGGATGGGTAGAATCAATATTGTCAAAATGACCATACTGCCAAAAGCAATCTACGAATTCAATGCAATTCCTATCAAAATACCACCATCATTCTTCACAAAACTAAAAAAAAAAAAACACCTTAAAATTCCTATGGAACCAAAATAGTCTGCATAGCCAAAGCAAGACTAAGCAAAGCAAAACAAAGAGGAACATTATATAATGAAAAAGAACAAATCTGGAGGCATCATATTACCTGACTTCAAACTACACTATAAGGCCATAGTCACCAAAACAGCATGGTATTGGTATAAAAACAGGCATATAGACCAATGGAACACAATAGGGAATGCAGAAATAAACTCAAATACTCACAGTCACCTGATCTTCAACAAAGCAAACAAAAACATAAAGTGGGAAAAGGACACCCTATTCAACAAATGGTGCTGGGATAACTGGCACGCCACATGTGGAAGCATGAAACTGGATCCTTGTCTCATCTCTCACCTTACACAAAAATCAACTCAAGATGGATCAAAGACTGAAATATAAGATCTGAAACCACAAAAATTCTAGAAGATAACATTGGAAAAACCCTTCTAGACATTGACTTAGGCAAAGACTTCATAACCAAGAACACAAAAGCTGATACAACAAAAACAAAGATAAATAGATGGGACTTAATTAAACTAAAAAGCTTTTGCATAGCAATATAAATAATCAGCAGAATTAACAGACAACCCATAGAATAGGAGAAAATCTTCACAGTCAACACATCCAACAAACGACTAATATCCACAATCCACAAGAAACTCAAATCAGCAAGAACAAAACAAACAATCCTATCAAAAAGTGGGCAAAGGACATGAATAGATAATTCTCAAAAGAAAATACGCAAATGGCCAACAAACACATGAAAAAATGCTCAACATCACTAATTATCAAGGAAATGCAAATCAAAACTGCAATGTGATACCACCTCACTCCTGCAAGAATGGTCATAATCAAAACACCAAAAAATAATAGATGTTAGCATAGATGTGGTGGAAAGGAACACTTTTACACTGTTGGTGGGAATGTAATACAACTACTATGGAAAACAGTTTGGAGATTCCTTAAAGAACTAAAAGTAGATCAACCATTTGATTTAGCAATCCCACTCCTGGATATCTACCCAGAGAAAAAGAAGTCATTATATGAAAAACACACCTGCACACACACGTGTATAGCAGCACAATTTGCAATTGCAAAAATATGGACCAGCCCAAATGCCCATCAATCAACAAGTGGGTAAAGAAAATGTGGTATATATATATATATTTATATATGTATGTATGTGTGTGTGTGTGTGTGTGTGTGTGTATATATATATACATGTATATTCAGGTTGCTGCAAATGTCATTATTTCATTCCTTTTTATGGCCAAGTAGTATTCCATTATATATATATATAATATATATGTATATCATATGTATATATGTGGATGGAATTGGAAACAATTATTCTAAGTGAAGTAACTCAGGAATAGAAAAACTAAACATCTTATGTTCTCACTCATAAATGGAAGCTGAGCTATGAGGATGCAAAGGCATAAAAGTGATACAATGGACATTGGGGACTCAGGAGAAAGGGTGTGAGAGGGATGAAGAATAAAAGGCTACACACTGGGTACAGTGTACACTGCTTAGGGGATGGGTGCACCAAAATCTCAGGAATCATCACTGAAGAACTTATTCATGTAACCAAGCTCCACTGGTTCCCCAAAAAACCTATTGAAATATTTTTAAGTGGAAAATCTAGAAAAAAATATTCTATATATCAGCAGAAGACAGGTTGTCTGCCCTTAACTTCTGTTCCTTTTTATCTTTTTGTTTAAACATCTAAATAACTATAAGATGTATATACTTGAAGATATTTTAAAACAAATGAGGTACTATATATGTTAATTAGATTAATTTAGCCATTCCACTATATATCAATGTATATCAACACATCATGTGGTACACCATAAATATATTTCATTTTTATTTGCCAACTTTTTAAAAGTGAAAGATCTGCTTAAAAAACATTAGTACATTTAAAATTTTTAACAAACCAGTGAGCATGGCAATAGCCACTTTCAGATAAAAAGAGTAAAGCTTTGGAAGCTAAAGCATCACACAGCAGGTGAGTGACAGCAAAAGACAACACTGATGTCGGTGCCACCTGCAGCAGATGTCAGGTCCTGACCCTGCCAAAACACACTGAAATGTGTAAACATCTCTGATTTAGCACTAAAGTTGGTTAGAATAATTGTTGACGTCTCAAAAAGCTGAGAAAATGTAACTTAACATTCAGTAAGTATTTTATTAACTCAAGACATTTATTGAGCAAAGAATCACTGAATAAGGCCCAGCCATTCAAGAATAAAATAAGACAAGTTCCCTATTCTCACAATCTAGTGTGAGACAGATATTATAAAGACAAAAGTGACCATCTCAGATGCTAATCTGCCATGTTGACTTCTGGTTAGCCCCAATACCATGAATGCCTCCTAATTCCTACTTCATTTACTGTTCTTAGTGTAAGAACATGTGAACCTTGATGTTACCACACAAATTATAGGTTATAATGAATATAGCATTCTCGCCTGTTCTGCAGGGCTCCCTTTAATTGTCTTGCTGGAACATGTACACTTTTGCACTGTGATATATAAGCCCTGGGACTAAGGAGTAACAGTACCAGAGATCTACCTGTCTCGCTGAAGCCAAAGACTATGCTTCTGTCTGTAAGATCTTCCAGTGAAACACTCCTACTGACAAACTGGATTTGTCTGCCTCTTTCTTTGTTTATCTGTTCCTTTGGCACTTGGGGGCAACTTTGCATAAACAGCCCTTTCATGGAACAGGTACATAAACATATAAATGAAAAAAGTGTTAACAAAGACCAGAATGTTAGGATATTTAGGAAGAGCCTTACAGAACAGTTACATTTAAGCTGGATCAAGAAAGATAAGAAGGGGTTGCTTCCAAGATGGACAAATAGGAACAGCTCTGGTCTGCAGCTCCCAGCAATATCGACGAAGAAAAGGGGTGGTTTCTGCATTTCCAACTGAGGTACATGGTTCATCTCATTGGGACTGGTTGGACAGTGGGTGCAGCCCATGGAGGGTGAGCTGAAGCAGGGCGGGGTGTTGCCCCAAACAGGAAGTGCAAGGGGTAAGGGGATTTCCCTTTCCTAGACAAGGGAAGCCATGACAGACCATACCTAGAGAAACGGTACACTCCAAGCCAAATACTGCACTTTTCCCACAGTCCTAGCAACCAGCAGACGAGGAGATACCCTCCCATGCCTGACTCAGTGGGTCCCCTGCCCACAGAGACTTGCTAACTGCTAGCACAGCAGTCTGAGATTGACCTGCAATGCTGCAGCTTGACGCGGGGAGGGGCATCTGCCATTGCTGAGGCTTGAGTAGCTCACAGTGTAAACAAAGAGGCCAGGAAGCACGAACTGGGTGGAGCCCACCACAACTCAGCAAGGCCTACTGCCTCTATAGATTCCACTTCTAAGGGCAGGGCATATCTGAACAAAAGGCAGCAGACAGCTTCTGCAGATTTTAACATCCCTGTCTGACAGCTCTGAAGAGACCAGTGGTTCTCTCAGCATGGGGTTCGAGCTCTGAGAACAGACAGACTGCTTCCTCAAGTGAGTCCCTGACCCCTGTGTAGCCTGATTGGGAAACACCTCCCAGTAGGGGCCGACAGACACCTCAAACAGATGGGTGTTCCTCTGGGACGAAGCATCCAGAGGAAGGACCAGGCAGCAATATTTGCTGTTCTGCAGCCTCTGCTGGTGATACCCAGTCAAACAGTGTCTGGAGTGGACCTATAGCAAACTCCAACAGACCTGCAGCTGAGGGGTCTGACTGTTAGAAGGAAAACTAACAAACAGAAAGGAATAGCATCAACATCAACAAAGAAGACATCCACACTGAAACCCCATCTGTAGGACACCAACATCAAAGACCAAAGGTAGATATAACCACAAAGATGGGGAGAAACAAGAGCAGAAAAGCTGAAATTCCAAAAAACAGAGCACCTCTTTTCCTCCAAAAGACCACAGCTTCTCACCAGCAAGGGATGAAAACTGGACAGAGAATGAGTTTCAAGGGTTGACAGAAGTAGGCTTCAGAAGGTCGGTAATAACAAACTTCTCCAAGGTAAAGGAGCATGTTCTAACCCATCACAAGGAAGCTAAAAACCTTGAAAAAAGGTTAGATGATTGGCTAACTAAAATAAACAGTGTAGAGAAGATCTTAAATGACCTGATGGAGCTGAAAACCACAGCACAAGAACTTCGTGATGCATGCACAAGCTTCAATAGCCAATTCAATCAAGTGGAAGAAAGGATATCAGTAATTGAAGATCAAATTAATGAAATAAAGTGAGAAGACAAGGTTAGAGAAAAAAGAATAAAAAGAAACGAACAAAGCCTCCAAGAAATATGGGACTATGTGAAAAGACCGAACATATGTTTGATTGGTGTACTGGAAAGTGATGGGGAGAATTCAACCAAGTTACAAAACACTCTTCAGGATATTATTCAGGACAACTTCCCTAATGTAGTAGGGCAGGCCAACATTCAAATTCAGGAAATAAGAAGAACACCACAAAGATACTTCCCAAGAAGAACAACCACAAGACATATAATGGTCAGATTTGCCAAGGTTGAAATAAAGGAAAAAATGTTAAGGGCATCCAAAGAGAAACGTTGGATTACCAACAAAGGGAAGCCCATTAGACTAACAGAATATCTCTCAGCAGAAACCCTACAGGCCAGAAAAGAGCAGGGGCCAATATTCAACATTCTTAAAGAAAAGAATTTTCAACCCAGAATTTCATATCCAGCCAAACTAAGCTTCATAAGAGAAGGAGAAATAAAATCCTTTACAGACAAGTGAATGCTGAGAGATTTTGTCACCACCAGCCCTGCCTTACAAGAGCTACTGAAAGAAGCACTAAACATGGAAAGGAACAACCAATACCAGCCACTGCAAAAACATGCCAAATGGTAAAGACCATCAATGCTATGAAGAAACTGCATCAATTAACGGGCAAAATAATCACCTAACATCATAAAGACAAGATCAAGTTCAAACATAACAATATTAACCTTAAATATAAATGGGCCACATGCCCCATTTCAAAGATAAAGATTGGCAAATTGGATAAAGAGTCAAGCACCATTGGTATGCTTTATTCAGGAGACACATCTCATGTGCAAAGACGCACATAGGCTCAAAATAAAGGGATGGAGGAAGATCTACAAAGCAAATGGAAAGCAAAAAAAAGCAGGAGTTGCAGTCCTAGACTCTGATAAAACAGACTTTAAACCAACAAAGATCAAAAGAGACAAAGAAGGCCACTACATAATGGTAAAAGGATCAATTCACCAAGAAGAGCTAACATCTTAAATATATATGCACCCAATACAGGAGCACCCAGATTCATAAAGCAAGTCCTTAGAGACCTACAAAGAGTCTTAGACTCCCAAACAATAATAATGGGTGACTTTAACACACCACTGTCAATAACAGACAGATCAATGAAAAAGGAGGTTAACAAGGATATCCAGGGCTTGAACACAGCTCTGGACCAAGGGACCAAGCAGACCTAATAGACATCTACAGAACTCTCCACCCCAAATCAACAGAATATACATTGTTCTCAGCACCACATTGCACTTATTCTAAAATTGACCACATAATTAGTAGTAAAACACTCCTCAGCAAATGTAAAAGAACAGAAATCACAACAAACTGTCTCTCAGACCACAGTGCAATCAAATCAGAACTCAGGATTAAGAAACTCACTCAAAACCACACAACTACATGGAAACTGAACAACTTGTTCCTGAATGACTAGTGGGTAAATAACAAAATGGAGGCAGAAATAAAGATGGTCCTTGAAACCAATGAGAACAAAGACACAACGTACCAGAATCTTTGGGACACATTTAAAGCAGTGTGTAGAGGGAAATTTATAGCACTAAATGCCCACAAGAGAAAGCAGGAAAGAACTAAAATCAACACCCTAACATCACAATTAAAAGAACTAGAGAAGCAGGAGCAAACACATTCAAAAGCTAGCAGAAGGCAAGAAACAACTAAGATCGGAGAAGAACTGAAGGAGATAGAGACACAAAAAAACCTTCAAAAACTCAATGAATCCAGGAGCTGGTTTTTTGAAAAGATCAACAAAATTGATAGACCACTAGCAGGACCAATAAAGAAGAAAAGAGAAAAGAATCAAATAGACGCAATAAAAAATGATAAAGGGGATATCACCACAATCCCACAGAAATACAAACTACCATCAGAGAATACTATAAACATCTCTACACAACTAAACTAGAAAATCTAGAAGAAATGGATAAATTCCTGGACACATACACTCTCCCAAGACTAAACCAGGAAGAAGCTGAATCTCTGAATACACCAATAACAGGTTCCAAAATTGAGGCAACAATTAATAGCCTACCAACCAAAAAAAAGTCCAGGACAAGACAGATTCACAGCCCAATACTACCAGAGGCACAAAGAGGAGCTGGTACCATTGCTTCTGAAACTATTTTAATCAATAGAAAAAGAGGGAATTCTCCCAAACTCATTTTATGAGGCTAGCATCATCCTGATACCAAAGCCTGGCAGAGGCACAACAACAAAAAAAGAGAATTTTAGGCCAATATCCCTGATGAACATTGATGTGAAAATCCTCTATACAATACTGGCAAACTAAATCCAGCAGCACATCAAAAAGCTTATCCAACATGATCAAGTGGGCTTCATCCCTGTGATGCAAGACTGGTTCAACATATGCAAATCAATAAAAGTAATCCATCGCATAAACAGAACCAACGACAAAAATCACATGATTATCTCAATAGATGCAGAAAAGGCCTTTGACAAAATTTAACAGCCTTTCATGCAAAAAACTCTCAATAAACTAGGTATTGATGGAACGTATCTCAAAATAATAAGAGCTATTTATGATAAACCCACAGTCAATATCATACTGAATGGCCAAAAGCTGGAAGCATTCCCTTTGAAAACCGGCACAAGACAAGGACGCTCTCTCTCACCACTCTTATTCCACATAGTATTGGAAGTTCTGGCCAGGGCAATCAGGCAGGAGAAAGAAATAAAGGGTATTCAGTTAGGAAAAGAGGAAGTCAAATTGTCTCTGTTTGCAGATGACATGATTGTATATTTAGAAAACCCCATTGTCTCAGCCCAAAGTCTTCTTAAGCTGAGAAGCAACTTTAGCAAAGTCTCAGGATACAAAATGTGCAAAAATCACAAGCATTCCTATACATCAATAACAGACAAACAGAGAGCCAAATCATGAGTGAACTCCCATTCACAATTACTACAAAGAGAATAAAGTACCTAGGAATACAACTTACAAAGGATGTGAAAGACCTCTTCAAGGAGAACTACCAACTCACTTCTCAATGAAATAAAAGAGGACATAAAAAAATGGAAGAACATTCTATGTGCATGGATAGGAAGAATCAATATTGTGAAAATGGCCATACTGCCCAAGGTAATTTATAGATTCAATGCTATCCCCATCAAGCTACCAATGACTTTCTTCAGAGAATTAAAAAAAAACTACTTTTAATTTCATATGGAACCAAAAAAGAGCCCACATAGCTAAGACAATCCTAAACAAAAACAGCAAAGCTGGAGGCATCACGCTACCTGACTTCAAACTATACTACAAGGCTACAGTAACCAAACAGCATGGTACTGGTACCAAAACAGATATATAGACCAATGGAACAGAACGGAGGCCTCAGAAATAACACCACACATCTACATCCATCTGGTCTTTGACAAACCTGACAAAAACAAGCAATGGGGAAAGGATTCTCTATTTAATAAATAGTGCTGGGAAAACTGGGTAGCCATGTGTAGAAAGCTGAAACTGGATCCTTTCCTTATACCTAGACAAAAATTAACTCCAGATGGATTAAAGACTTAAATGTAAGACCTAAAACCATAAAATCCCTAGAACAAAACCTAGGCAATACCATTCAGGACATAGGCATGAGCAAGGACTTCATGTCTAAAACACCAAAAGCAATGGCAACAAAAGCCAAAATTGACAAATGGGATCTAATTAAACCAAAGAGCTTCTGCACAGCAAAAGAAACTATCATCAGAGTGAACAGGCAACCTACACAATGGGAGAAAATCTTTGCAATCTACCCATCTGACAAAGGGCTAATATCTAGAATCTACAAAGATCTTAAACAAATTTACAAGAAAAAAACAAACAATCCTATCAAAAAGTCGGCGAATTATATGAACAGACACTTCTCAAAAGAAGACATTTATGCAGCCAACAGACATATGAAAAAATGCTCATCACCACTGGTCATTAGAGAAACGTAAATCAAAACCACAATGAGATTCCACCTCACACCAGTTAGAATGGTGATCATTAAAAAGTCAGGAAACAACAGGTGCTGGAGAGGATGTGGAGAAATAGGAATGCTTTTACACTATTGTTGGGAGTGTAAATTAGTTCAACCATTGTGGAAGATAGTGTGGCAATTCCTCAAGGATCTAGAACTGGAAACACCATTTGACCCAGCGATCCCATTACTGGGTATATACCCAAAGGATTATAAATCATGCTGCTATAAAGACACATGCACACGTATGTTTATTGCGGCACTATTCACAATAGCAAAGACTTGGAATAAACCCAAATGTCCATCAACGATAGACTGGATTAAGAAAATGTGGCACATATACACCATGGAATACTATGCAGCCATAAAAAAGGATGAGTTCTTGTCCTTTGCAGGGACATGGATGAAGCCAGAAATCATCATTCTAAGCAAACTATCACAAGGACAGAAATCCAAACACCACATGTTCACACTCATAGGTGGGAGTTGAACAACAAGAACACATGGACACAGGGTGGGGTACATCACACACTGGGGCCTGTCAGGTGGTGGGGGCTTGGGGAGGGATGGCATTAGGAGAAATACCTAATGTAAATGATGAGTTGATGGGTGCAGCAAACCAACATGGCCCATGTGTACCTAAGTTAACAAACCTGCACATTGTGCACATATACCCTAGAACTTAAAGTATAATAAAAAAATTAAATTTTAAAAAAAGAAAGATGAGAAGGACATAATAAGCAAATAAGAAGTCAGATATAGAGGCACAGAGCATGAAAAGCCTGGCTTTTGGAGAAGAGTCAAGTTGCATATGCCTAGAGTCTAGTGTTTTGTGGGCAGGGTAAGGAAAATGCAACTGGAGATGTATGATATCAGGTTTTGGAAGGAGAGAGTGGAAACCAGCAGAAGTCTTTAAGCAGGATGATGGCATGAGCCTCTTTGTTTTGGGGGAAGATGCCTCTGGTAGATACATGAAAGACAGGCTGCAGTGGGAAGAAGCAGTAGTGAAAAGACCAAAAGTGGTAAGCTGTTGCAATATACCACATAAAAGAAGACAGAGGACTGAAACAAGACATTGATAGTGAAGACAGAGAGCTAGGGGTAAATTCAAAAGAAGTTTCTAATGTAGAAGTGACAGGATTTGTTAAAATAAGTGTTGTAATAGGTGAAGGGGGGAGAAGAACCATAGCCACCAAGCCTCTAACTTGCATATTTTAAGCTTGAACTGTTAACATATGTCTACAGATTTGCAGAGTAGAGGGAAACTGAACAAGCTTGAATCATTTTATGAAAAGAGTAGCTCTGGAGACCCTAACCTTGAATGGATTAGAAGACAAGGGTAGGATCCACGTTATGATACTAAGAAGACAGAAATACAGTTTGAGCTCATGAGAGAGATTAGTATTAGAGATAAATATCTGGCATCATTGGCATATATAGACATGAAATAAGAGAAAGTAAGGTAACTCAAGAAAAGTGCAGAGGTGAATTCAGAAGAGGACCAAAGATGTAGGCCCTAGAAACACTACTACTGAATGGATTAAAAGAAGACTAGCCATCAAAAGAGAATTAAGAGGAACAAGAATTTATTTATTCCAAATTGTCCAACCGCTCTATTCTATTATTATTGATCACCTAATACAGAGCAATCATTGTAGGTACCAGGGAGTAGGGATTATAAAAATTAATATGATAGAGTTTCTGGGCAAGGATTGGGCTCCAATGGGGTTCACAGAAAATTTGAGAGACACTTGCAAAACTGTTGCATAGGTGCTACAATAGAGAAACTTACATGGTAGAAGGAGAGTACAGGATAGCACCCATTTAAAGGACAATCAAGAAAAATTATGAAACCAAGAGAAAAGAGATTATCAAAAAATAGCATCAGCACTGTCAAATGTGATCTCTGCACAGATGTTATTAAAATTTGAATGTTGCTATTTTTAGTCTCTATCAAGTTGCTCCTTCCAGTAAAACATGCTGACTCTTAACCCTCAAAATATTTTTAGTGGTCACTTTACACATTCTATCATAACGTATCACAGAGCAATTGAGGCATGTCTGAGAGGCTGTGAAAAGGAAAGTAATCTTGTTTTATAACTTATCACTCAAATTAACACTATTTAGACTGCAAAGTGATCCTTGGACAGTCAGGAGGTTCTAGAAAATCCCTTGAAGTTCCATAGATTTTGTATTTTCCCCCCTAGATTTACAAGAGTGGTGGAGGAGGAAAAACAATGGCTAATATAGTTTTAAAAAATGTTGCTGAATGACTTTCTGTTTGGTCAGGCACTGAGCAGGCCCTGAATACCCAGCAAGGCAGGTAGTGTGGTTTGACACTACTATGAGATTTGTGCTCAGTCCCGGCTCTGCCCCTTGCATGCTAGATTTTAATGTCTCATTTTATAAAACGAATGATTTGAATAGAATATTCAACATTTTGTGGCTCAGTGAGCCTAACTTGTATGAAGAAAAGATATAGTCTCTAAGAAATAAGCAACTAATAAACAAAAATGTACAACATGGCCAAGAAGTCCTTACGCATAAGATTTTGTCTTCTGTGAGTTATTTGTTTAATAACAATTTCAGGTAATAACAGTTAAAGACCTAAAAATCACTAAAGAACATAACAGAAAATCAAGGTTTACATGGAGAATGAATGAGAACATGCAGATCATTTATAATGAGCACACACATGTATTTTCTGTGTATATTTAAAAACAGTTAATGTGCACTGACTGCTTACCATCCACCAGACACTATGCTAAATATTCCATACACAATATTACTAATCTCCATAATGAACTCAGTGAATTAGGAATTATTATTATTCCCATTTTACAGATTAGAAAGGGGCTTAGAGAGGTTAAATATTTTGTTCAAGGTTACAAAGCTAATCACTGACAGTAGTAGGTTCAAACACAATTTATCTAAATCCACAGCCCATGTTCTTCACCATTCCACAATACTATTTATAAATCATGGTAACTACAAAAAGAGGTGAAAGAAAAGTATTGAATCCAGACAGGTACCAACTGACTGAAAATTATGTAGAGTGAATTAGAGAAAGTCTCATTAAGGAAGTAGATCTGAAGATATGCTTTAAAGTTAGATTATCAAGAGATATTACCACAATACTGATCTAAATAATCCAAAATTGTTTCACTTTCATGGAGGAAAAAAACTAAGCTAGATATACTCATCTTAAGTCAACAGTTATAATCTAATCACTACAGTAAATTTTACCTCTTATGTCATAGTGAGTACTGAATTTCCACACAATTTATTCTTCAATTATAGAGTTACACAACTTATACAGAGAGGGTAGACTGATGGATATCAAACATTGGACTCTGAATAAAAAGTTTATTCAGGAGACCATTAGACAATTAAATCCAAATATGTGTGCTGCTGATAAGACACCAGGCTGCAATTTAACAAATTCTCTCTGACAGAGACAGCAGGAGAAAAAAAAAAAAAGAAAGAAAGAAAAAAGTAAGGTATCTGTATAAGTTAAGATAAATATCACTGAGAAAAGAGAGTCAAGCTGCATGAGAGAATCTCAGAGTCAGCATTGTAGGGAAGTGGAGGAAATTCTGAAAGGAATTTTTAAAAAAACAGAACAAGTTAGAATACTGAAAGCACATTCAACAGCATTGAACGACCTATCAAAACTGAATTCTGTTAAATCTAAGCAGCTGCTGTGGTGTGTCATCATGTTGCTGAGACAGAAGACCCAATTACAACTTTAGCGGCTAAACCATAAAGATACTATGACTGGTGAGAGCTGGTAAAAAAAAAAAAATGCCAAGAGTCGGAAAAACTATTTGATAGAAAGAATTTCTCTTCCTCTGGTATTCAATAACACTCATCAGCATGACTTTTATTCATTCATTCTTTAACACATATTTTTTGAGGCCACTGTTTTGGGTACCAGAAACACAGTAAGTTAAACAAAACAAAAATCTCTGCTCCTGTAGAGCTTAGATTCTGGTCCAATAAACCATTTTTAAGTGAAATATATGTAGTATAAAAGACGGTGCTAAGAACTATGAGGAGAAATAAAGGAAGGAAGTGAAAATGAGGAACATGGGAGACAAGCCCAACAGAAATGCATTTTTTAAAAGGAATGAGAGGAAAGGACTCAATAAGCAGATAACATTTAAGCAGAAACCTGAAGGAGATAGAGAAAAGAGTCATGGAGATATTGGAGGAAGAAGGTACAACAGCCAGTGCAAAGCCCCTGAGGCAAGAGTATTCTTGGCAGCTTTCAGGAAAAGCCAAATGACCAGTATGCCTAGAGTAGAGTGAGAGAACAAAAAATCATAAGAATGAAGTCAAAAGAGTAGTGGAGGTAGAGGGACCAAATCATGTATGATGTTTTAGGCCATTATAAGAACTCTAGTTTAACTTAAATGAAATGGAAAAATTTTGCAAAATTTTTAGCAGAGAAGAAACATAATCTGTTCTACATGTTAAAAGGTAGTAAAGGCAAGCCTAGAAGAGAACCAGTTGGAAGGCTAATGGGTATATTCATGAATGCCTTAAAATTGCTATCAATTCTTAAAGAATAATGGTTAAAACTTAGGCTCTGGAGTCAAACCTGTGTTCAAACCCTAACTTAACTACATACCCAAGCCTAAATTTCTTCCTACATGAAATAAGAATCCAAAAAAAGAAGTATTAAACAACCAAACAACTGCTGTGTGTCAGATCCTGTTCTATCATATCTAATATTAGATTTCCTTCAGAAGTGGACTAGGAGGCAAGAATTTGAGTGCAATTTGCTTATTAGGGAAGAACAAGAATCATATCACGGGAGTCAGGAAGCAGCACAAGCAGGGAAAGTCAGCCTATGTAGAGTATGTTACCACACCAACTACTGCAGTGGACAGCTGAAACTTAATCACACAGAGAAACTCTGGGAAACAGACTAGAACACAGAATTGTCCCACCCAAGAAGCAGGGAGATGGAATAATACTTATACTCCAAGTTGAGTCAGCCATGAGATATAGGCAGCTACAGAGAGGTGTTAATTTCCATGTACTCCAGTCTCTCCCTGTCTTTCATCAGCAGAATGGCTTTCTGTGGTTCTTGAAAAAGCCCTCAAGCATAGAGAGTCACACATGGCTGTTGGAAGTCTTCTGGAGCACACTGAAACAGTCTGATCTGAGGGATATGGGTCAGGCACCGACAGCAACTGCTATATATCTAGACAAAAAAAAGACTGACAGTCTATAACACAAAATGCTAAAAGTATTTATTTCTCAATAACAAGAATTGTTTGTGTTCTGTATTTTATTTTCTGGGCACCTTTTTATCTTAAAAATTCTGTAACAAATATTTATTATTTATAAAATAAGATTTAATATATAATATCTAATATTTATAGAAATCTTTAACAGCATTTTGTTTCTTACTGAGCTCTTATAACAACTTAGTGAGGAGAAGGAATTATTATTATTTTAATTTTACAAAGAAAATTGAGTCATTGAGAAATCGAATGGATTGCTCCAAGTTGCACCAGTAGTTATTGGTTAAGACAGCTTTTGTAGATGTCATGATTCCATTACTTTTTACCATCCATAGTCTCACCACCTTGAATATAGATACTATCTAAGTCGAACACTTTATTTTACAGATGAGACAAATAGGGTACAGAGTAATTAACCCCAGATAACATAGCCAGAGAAAAATGAAAGCTTCAGGCCTTCTGAGTCCTGGTTTACATGTAATTTGGTTCACACAAGGTTAAGAACATGGACTCTGTATCCACGCTATCTGGGCTCAAAGGCATCCGGAGCCACTTTGGCAAGGTGACCTTGAGCAGTTTTTCCTTCCTAAAAGGGGAATATAAAATTGTCTACATCAGCGTAATGGTAAGCATTAAAATAACCAATGCTTGAAAATTATGGTCAGGAGTATCATATAATAATTGCTATTATTAAAGGAGAAAAAAATGGATACAGAAAAGAAACTGCCTAGGATTAAGGAGTTCAATGGACCTTGGAAGGAAAGAGTTTTAGCATTTGTAGTGTAGTCCTGTTACACATTAAAGAATCTTGAAATCACTTCCAAAACTTCTGATTAAATTCATCAAGACTAATGCCAATGGGAGGCAGTTATATATCTGGGGGGGAGGAGAAATACCGAATACTGGGCTTGAACTCTGGTTCTGACACAGCTATTTGACCTTCAGCAAATTATTTAAACTCTCTGTGTGAAGATTTTCTCATCTACAAAATGGGAAGAGAAGTACTTAAAACTCAGAACAGTGCCTACACTACATAGGAAGTAATCAATAAATGTTGCTCATTATCATTACTGGATGTTGGAGCTGCTCAATTCAATCCATATTAAATTAAAAGAGAACAACTGTGACCGAATATAACAGGATTTCATCCTGGAGACAAAAGATACAATTTGATCCTAGGTAGGGATATTTATGGTGGTGTGTCCAGGTTTTAGTACGGAATGGCATAGCATACTAGAATCTTTTATTGTCAGCAGCATTAAACATATGTGCTCATGTAAATCACTACTGCAATATTGATGGACACATAAGACTAGAATAAGAAGTTAGCAAGTTAATGAAAACAAAGAGGAAATTGTACACTTAAGGGTGTGAAGTAGAAGAGGCATTTTCTCACCCATTATGAGAATCAGCACCTCATTTTTTATATTACAGATGCACTGCATTTCATCTTCTTCAAAGTGCAAGAGCTGTCTTGAGCAAGATAAATAAAATGTAATCATTGTGAAACTGAATATTAATATATTTATTAGTATGAATATTAATAAACACAAATTAAATACAAATCAGGACCAATAGTAGCCCATAAGTCACTTTTGAGTAAAGTAGAAAAAGGAGCCCCTGTCTCAAAAGAATTTACTTTCATCTGTTAGGAAATTGTCATAATATAATGATTTTCTTATAACTAAACACTTCACTACAATCTGCCCCAAAATTGTAATGAATGTACAAATTTAAGATGTGAGTGATGTTAGTGGGATGCCCTAGGATTGTGTAGTGAAAACATGAACAACTGTATACCAGTGGGTTCGCTTAATGTGTGTTTAACGAATGAAGTATTTGTCATAAAAATTCACTTTGCTAAACGCTGAAAATGTGGATATTTAAGAAAATAGGGTCTCATGTGAGCCCTCATGAAGCTCACAACCAAATAAACAAATGAGTACACCATGGTATAGTAAGTGATGTGTTACAGGGGAGAGATTCCTAACCTGAGTAGGAGTCTGTATTAACAGATTTGCCCATATTTTAATGGCAGTGATTATAAAAACTAAAACAGCCACCCCCAATTATCTGGAGTAGGTTGATGCTCATTATTGTCACTCTTTGCTTTAGTTGACAGATGCTTTAAACCAAAGAAAACAAAGCCACAGCAGGTTTGATTCCAGAGGCAAACTATTCCTATAGTTAGTGAACCTGCTAGAAAGGCATAGCTAATTTATCCCACTGGAAAGAGAGAAGGGAAAGAAGGTAAGTGAAAGGGAAATAAAAGCAAGAGATTTGAGGGAATATTCTTCAGAGCAGAAAACAGAAAAGCAGAAGTATAAAGAGAACAAGTACAAAGGAAGAGGAATAGTGGGAAAGAAGAGAAATAAGTGACATGATCAAGGCAATACTTATTATTACATGCATGCAGTGTACATCTGCAAAAAATTAAAAGTGAAAGAAAAATGAGGACAAAAAAGAGGAAGCATAAAACGAGAAAGAAAAAGAAAGCTTGGAAATGAAGAGAGGAAACACGGCATTTAGCTAGACCCCAAGACACTTACAAAAGTAGTCTATGAGTCTCTTGCAGTGTTAAAGAACATAGACATTATAAGAGAGGGTACTAGTTGGGATATTGAATTCTCAAATTGCTTTGACCTCAAGTTTATCATGTTGAATTTGCAAATATTAATAACAAATTTGTTGTTGAAATATTAGGCTTGCAGCATAGTAGTTTTGATACCACTAATTTCTATTGTTTCACATCTGTAAAATATAGGTGTTGCAAATTGTACCTAATTGTGATGATCGATGTCATTCAGTCATATGCATACATCCACATTTTGAGCATATGAAATGGATAATTATTCTGTCAACAGACAGATCTGTAAAATGATAGATGATACATTTATTTGATTGATGGGAGTCATAAGTGGTGTTGAGGAAAATAGTGATTTTAGCCTCATGGAAGAGTTATTCAAGTAGAAATATGAGAATTACAATACAAAAAATAGCTCTAATTCTAGCCTAAAATAAGAACAAGAAATATAACCAATTTGCTAATCATACTATCACAAATAAGAAAAAGCCCTCCACTTCTATACCTCTGACTGCAGTGTCCTTTCTCATTCTCCAAACTTATCTAAATTTAAATATTTCAAGGCTAAAACAAAATGCTCCTCTACAAATCCATTCTATTCTCCTCTATGCTGTATCACCAATGTGCTTTTGGTAATTGAACTCAGGTCCAGTTTGAGCTCTGATTAGTCTAAGCCAATCATGTTTAAATCATGTCCTATCTTCTTTTCCAGGCCTGAGCAAATCAACCCATGTCATTCCCCTGGTGATATTTTAGAGTTAGGAATAATCATATAGCCTAAGTTGGCTCAATAAGACTGAAGAAAATGATTTTTGTTCAATAGCTGGCAGAAGGCATCCATCCATTCTCTTCTGTTTGATAAAATAAGGAATTGTATAGTCCTCATTGCTCTGGCAGGTAGCTGACCACAGACCATGAGGAAGAATAGCCCTAGGATGAAACAATATGATGGATGGTAGGGAAGTAAGACAGAGGAACCTGGATTCCTGATGACATTCTTTTTTTCCCCATAGGTTATTCAGGAACAGGTGGTGCTTGGTTACATAAGTTCTTTAGTGGCGATTTGTGAGATTTTAGAGCACCCATCACCTGAGCAGCATACACTGCACCGTATTTGTAGTATTTTATCCTCACCCCCTTTCCATTCTTTTCCCCAGAGTCCCCAGTGTTCACTGTGTTATTCTAATGCCTTTGCATCCTCATAGCTCAGCTCCAACTTATGAGTGAGAACATATGATGTTTGGTTTTTCATTCTGTGTAATTTCACTTACAATAATAGTCTCCAATCTCATCCCAGTCACTGTGAATGCTGCTAACTCATTCCTTTTGATGGCTGAGCAGTATTTCATATATGTATATACATACATATATATATACATACATACATATATATATATATATATATATATATATATATATATCTCACAGTTTCTTAATCCACTCATTGATGGATGGGCATTTGGGTGGGTTCTACGTTTTTGCAATTGTAAATTGTGCTGCTGTAAACATGTGTGTGCAAATATATTTTTCGTATGATGATTTATTTTCCTCTGGGTAGATAGCCAGTAGTGAGATTGCTGGATCAAATAGTGGTTCCACTTGTAGTTATTTAAGAAATCTCCAAACTGTTTACCATAGTGGTTGTACTAATTTACATACCCACCAGCAGTGTAGAAGTGTTCCCTCTTCACCGCATCCCTGCCAACATCTACCATTTTTTTATTTTTTATTATGGCCACTCTTGCACGAGTAAGGTGGTATCGCATTGGACTTTTGATTTGCATTTCCCTGATTAGTGATGTTGATCATTTTGTATGTGTTTGTTGGCCATTTGTATATCTTCTTTTGAGAATTGTCTATTCATGTCCTTAGCCCACTTTTTGATGGAATTGTTTTCTTCTTGCTAGTTTGTTTGAGTTCATTGTAGAGTCTAGATATTAGTCCTTTGTCTGATGTATAGATTCTGAAGATTTTTTTCCCACTCTGTGGGTTGTCTGTTTACTCTGCTGACTGTTCCTTTTGCTGTACAAAAGCTCTTTAGTTTAATTAAGCCCCAGCTATTTATCTTTGTTTTTATTGTGTTTGTTTTTGGGTTCTTGGTCATGAAATCCTTGCCTAAGCCAACGTCTAGAAGGATTTTTTCGATGTTATATTCTAGAATTTTTAGAGTTTCCGGTCTTAGATTTAAGTCCTTAATCCATGGTGAGTTGATTTTTGTATAAGGTGAAAGATGAGGATCCAGTTTCATTCTCCTACATGTGGCTAGCCAATTATCCCAGCACCATTTGTTGAAAAAGGTGTCCTTTCCACACTTTATGTTTTGGTTTGCTTTGCTGACAATCAGTTAGCTGTATTTGGGTTTGTTTCTGGGTTCTGTATTCTATTCCATTGGTCTGTGTGCCTATTTTTATACCAGTACCATGCTGTTTGGGTGACTATGGCCTTATAGAATAGTTTCAAATCAGGTAATGTGATGCCTCCAGGTTTGTTATTTTTGCTTAGTCTTGCTTTGGCTATGCAGCCTCTTTTTTGGTTCTATATGACATTTAGAATGTTTTTTTAGTTCTCTGAAGAATGATGGTGGTATTTTGATAGGAATTGCATTGAATTTGTAGATTGCTTTTGGCAGTATGGTCATTTTTACAATATTGATTCTACCCATTCATGAGCATGGGATGTGTTTCCATTTGTTTGTGTCATCTATGATTTCTTCCAGCATTGTTTTGTAGTTTTCCTTGTAGAGGCCTTTCACCTCCTTGGTTTGGTATATTCCTAAATATTTCACTTTTCTTCCAGCTATTGTAAAAGTGGTTGAGTTCTTAATTTGATTCTCAGCTTTGTCGTCATTGGTGTATAAAAGAGCTACTGATTTGTGTACATTAATTTCGTTTTCTGAAACTGCTAAATTCTTTTATCAGTTCTAGGAGCTTTCTGGAGGAGTCTTTAGGGTTTTCCAAGTAAACAATCACATCATCAGCAGGGACAGTTTGACTTCCTCTTTACTGATTTGGATGCCCTTTATCTCTTCCTCTTGTCTGATTGCTCTGGCTAGGGCTTCTAGTACTGAGTTGAAGAGAGGTGGTCTAAAAGAGTGCTTGATATAATTTCAATTTTCGTAAATTTGTTGAGGCTCATTTTGTGGCCTATCATATAGTCCATCTTGTAGAAAGTTTCATGCGCTGTTGAATAGAATGTATATACTGTGGTTTTTGGATGTAATGTTCTATATATATCTGTTAAGTCCATTTGTTCCAGCATATAGTTTTAATCCACTGTTTCTTTGTTGACTTTCTCTCTTGATGATCACTCTATTACTGTAAGTGGAGTATTGAAGTCCCCCACTATTACTGTGCTGATGTCTATCTCATTGCTTACATCTATTAGCAATTGTTTTATAATTTTGGTAGCTCCAGTGTTAGGTGCATATATGTTTATGATTGTGATATTTTCCTGTTGGACAAGGCATTTTATCATTATATAATGTCCCTCTTTCTCTTTCTTTTATTATTATACTTTAAGTTCTGGGATACATGTGCAGAACGTGCAGATTTTTTATATAGGTATACACATGCCATGGGGGTTTGCTGCACCCACCAACTAGTCATCTACATTGGGTATTTCTCTTAATGCTATCCCTCCCCTAGCCCCACACCCCCGGACAGCCCCCAGTGTGTGATGCACGTCTCCCTGTGTCCATGTGTTCTCATTGATCAACCCCCACTTATGATTGAGAACATGCAGTGTTTGGTTTTCTCTTCCTGTGTTAATTAGCTGAGAATGATGGTTTCCAGCTTCATCCATGTCCTTGCAAGGGGCATGAACTCATCCTTTTTATGGCTGCATAGTACTCCATGGCATATATGTGCCACATTTTCTTTATCTAGTCTAACATTGATGGGCATTTGGGTTGGTTCCAAGTCTTTGCTATTGTGAATAGTGCCACAATAAGCATACATGTGCATGTGTCTTTATAGTAGAATGATTTCTAATCCTTTGGGTATATACCCAGTAACGGGACTGCTGGGTCAAATGGTATTTCTAGTTCTAGATCCTTGAGGAATTGCCACACTGTCTTCCACAATGGTTGAACTAATTTATACTCCCAACGACAGTGTAAAAGCATTCCTATTTCTCCACATCCTTTCCAGAATCTGTTGTTTCCTGACTTTTTAATGATCATCATTCTAACTGATGTGAGATGGTTTCTCATTGTGATTTTGATTTGCATTTCTCTAATGACCAGTGATGATGAGTTTTTTCATATGTTTGCTGGCTGCTTAAATGTCTTCTTTTGAGGGTGTCTGTTCATATCCTTTGCCCACTTTTTGTTGGGTTTTTTTCTTGTAAATTTGTTTAAGTTCTTTGTAGATTCTGGATATTAGCCCTTTGTCAGATGGATACACTGCAAAAATTTTCTCCCATTCTGTAGGTTGCCTGTTCACTCTGATGATAGTATCTATTGCTGTGTGGAAGCTCTTTAGTTTAATTAAGTTTCATATGTCACTTTTGGGTTTTGTTGCCATTGCTTTTGGTGTTTTAGTCATGAAGTCTTGGCCCATGCCTATGTCATGAATGGTATTGCCTAGGTTTTCTTCTATGGTTTTTATGGTTTTAGGTCTTACAGTTAAGTCTTTAATCCATCTTGAGTTTATTTTTTGTGAAACGTGTAAGGACAGGGTCCAGTTTCAGTTTTCTGCATATGGCTAGCCAGTTTTCCCAACACCACTTATTAAATAGGGAATCCTTTCCCCATTGGTTGCTTTCGTCAGGTGTGTCAAAGATCAGATGGTTGTAGATGTGTGGCATTATTTCTGAGGCTTCTGTTCTGTTCCATTAGTCTATATATCTGTTTTGGTACCAGTACCATGCTGTTTTGGTTACTGTAGCCTGGTAGTATAGTTTGAACTCAGGTAGCATGATGCCTCCAGCTTTGTTCTTTTTGCTTAGAATTGTCTTGGCTATATAGACTATTTTTTGGTTCCATATAAAATTTAAAGTAGTTTTTTTTAATTCTGTGAAGAAAGTCATTGGTAGCTTGATGGGGATAGCATTGAATCTATAAATAACTTTAGGCAGTATGGCCATTTTCACAATATTGATTCTTCCTATCCATCAGCATGGAATGTTATTCCATTTGTTCGTGTCCTCTCTCATTTCCTTGAGCAGTGGTTTGTAGTTCTCCTTGAGGAGGTCCTTCACATCCCTTGTAAGATGTATTCCTACGTATTTTATTCTCTTTGTGGCAATTGTGAATGGGAGTTCACTCATGATTTGGCTCTCTGTTTGTCTATTGTTGGTGTGTAGAAATGCTTGTGATTTTTGCACATTAATTTTGTATCCTGAAACTTTGCTGAAGTTGCTTATCAACTTAAAGAGATTTTTGGCTGAGATGATGGGATTTTCTAAATATACAATAATGTCATCTGCAAACAGAGACAATTTGACTTCCTCTCTTCCTATCTGAACACACTTTATTTCTTTCTGTTGCCTAATTGCCCTGACCAGAACTTCCAATACTATATTGAATAGGAGTGGTGAGAGAGGGCATCCTTGTCTTGTGCCAGTTTTCAAAGAGAATGCTTCCAGCTTTTGGCCATTCAGTGTGATATTGGCTGTGAGTTTGTCATAAATAGTTATGATTATTTTGAGATAGGTTCCATCAATACCTAGTTTATTGAGAGTTTTTTGCATGAAGGGGTATTGAATTTTATCAAAGGCCTTTTCTGCATCTATTGAGATAATCATGTGGTTTTTGTCTTTGGTTCCGTTTATGTGATTAATAACTTGTATTGATTTGTGTATAATGAACCAGCCTTGCATCCCAGAAATGAAGCCAACTTGATCATGGTGGATAAGCTTTTTGATGTGTTGCTGTATTTGGTTTGCCAGTATTTTGTTGAGGATTTTTGCACTGATGTTCATCAGGGATACTGGCCTGAAATTTTCTTTTTATGTTGTGTCTCTACCAGGCTTTGGTATCAGGATGATGCTGGCCTCATCAAATGAGTTAGGGAGGAGTCCTTCTTTTTCTATTGGTGGAATAGTTTCAGAAGGAATGACACCAGCTCCTCTTTATACCTCTGGTATAATTCGGCTGTGAATCTGTCTGGTCCTCAGCTTTTTTTGGTTGGTAGGCTATTAATTACTTTCTCAATTTGAGAGCTTGTTATTGGTCTATTCAGGGATTCCACTTCTTCTTGTGGAATTTATCCATTTCTTCTGGATTTTCTAGTTTATTTGCACAGAGGTGTTTACAGTATTCTCTGATGGTCATTTGTATTTCTGTGGCTTCTGTGGTGATATCACACTTATCATTTTTTATTGTGTCTACTAGATTCTTCTCTCTTTTCTTCTTTATTACTCTGGCTAGCAGTCTATCTATTTTGTTGAACAAAAAAACAGCTCCTGGATTCATTGATTTTTGAAGGGTTTTTTAATGTCTCTATCTCTTTCAGTTCTGCTCTGATCCTAGTTATTTCTTGATTTCTGCTATTTTTTGAATTTGTTTTCTCTTGTTCTTTTATTTCTTTTAATTGTGATGTTAGGGTGTCAATTTTAGATCTTTCTCACTTTCTCCTGTGGGCATTTAGTGCTATAAATTTCCCCCTAAACACTGCTTTAGCTGTGTCCCAGAGATTCTGGTACAGTTCACTCTGTTTTTGTTCTCATTGGTTTCAAAGAACTTCTTGATTTCTGCCTTAATTTTGTTATTTACCCAGTAGTCACTCAGGAGTAGGTTGTTCAGTTTTCATGTAGTTGTGTGGTTTTGAGTGAGTTTCTTAATTCTGAGTTCTAATTTGATTGCACTGTGGTCTGAGAGACTGTTTATTATGATTTCCATTCTTTTGCATTTGCTTAGGAGTGTTTTACTTCCAATTATGTGGTCAATTTTAGAATAAGTGTGATGTGTGCTGAGAAGAATGTATATTCTGTTGATGTGGGGTGGAGAGTTTTTTAGATGTCTATTAGGTCTGCTTGGTCCAGAGATGAGTTCAAGTCCTGAATATCCTTGTTAATTTTCTGTCTCGTTGATCTGTCTAATATTGACAATGGGGTGCTAAATTGTCCCGCTATTATTGTGTGGGAGTCTAAGTCTCTTTGTAAGTCTCTAAGAACTTGCTTTATGAGTCTGGGTGCTCCTGTATTAGGTGTATATATATTTAGGATAGTTAGCTCTTCTTGTTGCATTGATCCCTTTACCATTATGTAATTCCCTTTGACTAGGATTGTAACCCCTGCTTTTTGTTTGCTTTCCATTTGCCTGGTAAATATCCTTCCATCCCTTTATTTTGAGCCTATGTGTGTCTTTGCACATGCGATGGGTCTCCTGAATACAGTACACTGATGGGTCTTGGCTCTTTATCCTATTTTCCAGTCTATGTCTTTTAATTGGGGCATTTAGCCCATTTACATTTAAGGTTAATATTATTATGTGTGAATTTGATCCTGTCATTATGATGCTAGCTGTCAGTTGGTTGATGCAGTTTTTCATAGTGTCGATGGTATTTACAATTTGGTACGTTTTTGCAGTGGCTGGTACTGGTTGTTCCTTGCCAAATTCAGTGCTTCCTTCAGGAACTCTTTTAAGGCAGGCCCTGTGGTAACAAAATCTCTCAGCATTTGCAGGTGTGTAAGAAATTCTATTTCTCCTTCACTTATGAAGCTTAGTTTGGCTACATATGAAATTCTGGGTTGAAAATTCTTTTCTTTAAGAGTGTTGAATATTGGCACCCACTCTCTTCTGGCTTGTAGGGTTTCTGAAGAGAGATCTGATGTTAATCTGATGAGATTCCCTTTGTGGGTAACCCGACCTTTCTCTCTGGCTGCCGCTAACCTTTTTTTCCTTCATTTCAACCTTGATGAATCTGTCGATTATGTGTCTTGGGATTGCTCTTCTTGAGGAGTATCTTTGTGGTGTTCTCTGTATATCCTGAATTTGAACGTTGGCCTATCTTTCTAGGTTGGGGAAGTTCTCGTGGATAATATCCTGAAGCGTGAGCATGTTTTCCAACTTGGTTCCATTCTTCTCGTCATTTTCAAGTACACCAATCAAACGTAGGTTTGGTCTTTTCACATAGTCCCATATTTCTTGAAGGCTTTATTCATTCCTTTTCATTCTTATTTCTCTAATCTTGTCTGCATGCTTTATTTCATTAAGTTGATCTTCAATCTCTGATATCGTCTCTTCCACTTGATCGACTCGGCTATTGATACTTGTATATGCTTCACGAAGTTCTCATGCTGTGTTTTTCAGCTCCATTAGGTAATTTATGTTATTCTCTCAACTGGTTATTCTAGTTAACAATTTGTCTAACCTTTTTTCAAAGTTCTTAGCTTCCTTGCATTGGGTTAGAACATGCTCCTTTAGCTAGGAGGAGTTTGTTATTACCCACATTCTGAAGTCTACTTCTGTTAATTTTTCAAACTCATTCTCCATCCAGTTTTGTTCCTTTACTGGCAAGGAGTTGTGATCCCTTGGTGGAGAAGAGTCTTTCTGGTTTTTGGAATTTTCAGCCCTTTTGTGCTGGTTTTTCCCCATCTTCATGGATTTATCTACCTTTGGTCTTTGGTTGGTGACCTTCAGATGGGGTTTTCATGTGCATGTCCTTTTTGTGGATGTTGATGCTATTCCTTTCTGTTTTTCAGTTTTCCTTCTAACAGTCAGGCCCCTTTGCTGCAGGTCTGCTGGAGTTTGCTGGAGGTCTACTCCAGACCATGTTTGCCTAGGTATCACCAGTGAAGTATGCAGAACAGCAAAGATTGCTGCCTGTTCCTTCCTCTGGAAGCTTCATCCGAGAAGGTACCCATCAGATGCCAGCCAGAGTTCTCCTGTATGAGGTGTCTGTAGACTCCTGCTGGAAGGTGTCTCCCAGTCAGGAATCACGGGGGTCAGGGACCCACTTGAAGAGGCAGTCTGTCCCTTAGCAGAGCTCGAGTGTGCTGGGAGATCCACTGCTATCTTCAGAGCTGGCAGGCAAGAATGTTCAAGTCTGCTGAAGTTGAGCCCACACCCGCCCCTTCCCCCAGGTGCTCTGTCCCAAGGAGATGGGAGTTTTACCTATAAGCCTCCTGACTGTGGCTGCTGCCTTTCTTTCAGAGATGTCCTGCCCAGAAAGGAGGAATCTAGAGATGCAGTCTGGCTACAGTGGTTTTGCCAAGCTGTGGTGGGCTCCGCCCAGTTTGAACTTCCTGACAGCTTTGTTTACACTGTGAGGGAAAAACCAACCACCTACTCAAGCTTCAGTAATGGTGGATGCTCCTCCCCCCACCAAGCTCGAGCATCCCAGGTTGACTTCAAACTGCTCTGCTGGCAGCAAGAATTTCAAGCCAGTGGATCTTAGCTTGCTGGGCTCCATGGGGGCAGGATCCACTGAGCTAGACCACTTGGCTTCCTGGCTTCAGCCCCATTTCCAGAAGAGTGAACAGTTCTGTCTTGTTGGCATTCCAGGTGCCATTGGGGTATTAAAAAAATAAAAATAAAAATAAAATAAAAATGAAAAAAACACTCCTGCCACTAGCTCAGTGTCCAAACAGCTGCCCAGTTTTGTGCTTGAAAAGCCAGGGCCCTGGTGGTGTAGGCACCTGAGGGAACCTCCTGTTCTGTGGGTTGTGAAGACCATGGGAAAAGCATAGTATCTGAGCTGGAGTGCACCATTCCTCATGGCACAGTCCCTCACAGCTTCCCTTGGCAAGAGGAGAGAGTTCCCTGACCCCTTGCATTTCCCTGCTTCAGCTTGTCCTCTGTGGGCTGCACCCACTGTTTAACCAGTCCCAGTGAGATGAGCCAGGTACCTCAGTTGGAAATGCAGAAATCACACCCCTCCTGCGTTGATCTCGCTGGGAGCTACAGATCAGAGCTGTTCCTATTCAGCCATCTTGCCAGCCAGCCATCCCTCTTTGTTGTTTTTAACTGCTGTTGCTTTGAAGTTTGTTTCATCTGACATAAGAATAGCTACTTCTGCTTGCTTTTTGTGTCCATTTGCCTGAAATGTCTTTTTTCACCCATTTACCTTAAGTTTGTGCAAGTCCTTATGTGTTAGGTGAGTCTCTTGAAGGCAGCATATAGTTGGTTAGTGAATTCTTAACTTTTCTGCAATTCTGTATCTTTTAAGTGGAGCATTTAGGCCATTTACATTCAATGTTAGTCTTGAAATGTGAGGTACCATTCCACTCATCATGCTATTTGTTGCCTGTATACCTTGGTTTTTTGTTTTTTGTTTTTGTTTTTGTTTGAATTGTACTTTTGTTTTCTTGGTCCTGTGAGATTTAGGCTTTAAAGAGTTTCCATTTTGATGTGTTTCCAGGATTTGTTTCAAGATTTAGAGCTCCTTTTAGCAGTTTTTGCAGTGGTGGCTTGGTAGTGGCAAATTCTCTCAGCATTTGTTTTTCTGAAAAAGGCTGTATCTTTTTCCTCCATATATAAAGCTTAGTTTCACTGGATACACAATTTTTGGCTGATTATTGTTTTATTTGAGGAGGATGAAGATAGGGCCCCAATCCCTTCTAGCTTGTAAAGTTTCTGCTGAGAAATGTGCTGTTAATCTGATACGTTTTCCTTTATAGGTTACCTGGTGCTTTTGTCTCAGTTCTTAAGATTCTTTCCTTCATCTTAACTTTAGATAACCTGATAACAATGTGCCTAGGCAATAATCTTTTTGCAATGAATTTCCCAGGAATTCTCTGTGTTTACTTGTATTTGGATGTCTAGGTCTCTAGCCATGCCAGGAAAGTTTTCCTTGATTATTCCTCTAAATATGTTTTCCAATTTTTAGATTTCTTTTCTTCCTCAGAACTCCGATTATTCTTAGGTTTGGTTGTTTAACATAATCCCAGACTTCTTGGAGGCTTTGTTCATATTTTCTTCTTTTCCCTTTGTCTTTGTTGGGTTGGGTTAATTTGAAGACCTTGTCTTCAAGGTCTAAATTTCTTTCTTCTACTTGTTCAATTCTATTGTTGAGATTTTCCAGAGCATTTTGCATTTTTATAATTATGTCCATTATTTCCTGAAGTTTTTATTTTTTTTGGTGGGGGGGATTTGTGGGGGTTTTTTTGTTTGTTTGTTTTTTGAGATGATTCTCCTGCCTCAGCCTCTGGAATAGCAGGGATTACAGACACATGCCACCATATCTGGCTAATTTTTGTATTTTTAGTAGAGATGGGGTTTTACCATATTGGTCAGGCTGGTCTCAAATCCCTGACCTCAAGTGATCTGCTCATCTCAGCCTCCCAAGGTTCTGGGATTACAGGCACGAGACACCACACCTAGCATGATTGGTTTTTATTTCTGCTATCTATTTCCTTGAATATTTCTCCCTTCTCTTCTTGTATCTTTTTTTTTTTTCTTACATTGGGCTTTGCCTTTCTCTTGTGCCTCCCTGATTAGATTAATAACTAAACTCTGGAATTCTTTTTCAGGTAAATCAGGGATTTCTTCTTGTTTTGGGTCCATTTTTGGTGAGCTAGTGTCATTTCTTGGAGGTGTTAAAGAACCTTGTTTTGTCATGTTACTAGAGTTGGTTTTCTGGTTCCTTCTCATTCAGTTAGGCTGTGTCAGAGGGAAGGTCTAGGGCTGAAGGCTGTTGTTCAGATTCTTTTGTCCTACAGGTTGTTCTCTGATGTAGTACTCTCCCCTTTTTCCTATGGATGTGGCTTCCTGAGAGCTGAGCTGTAGTGATTGTTATCTCTCCCGAGTCTAGCCACCCAGCAAGTCTACAAGGTACTGGGGCTTGTCTGCACAGAGTCCTGGGATGTGAACTGTCTGTGGATCTCTCAGCTGTGGATACTAGCACCTTTTCCAGTGGAGGTGGCAGGGGGATGTAATGGACTCTGTGAGAGTTCTTAGCTTTGGTGGTTTAACACACTATATTTTGCTGGTTGGCCTCCTGCGCTTTCCAGAGAGTATCAACTGTGGTAATATGGGGAGGAAGAGGTGGTGGGCAGAGCCATAGAACTCCCAGGAATATATGCCCTTTGTCTTCAGTTAACAGGGTGGGTAGGGAAGAACCACTGGGTGGGAACAGAGCTAGGTGCGTCTGAGCTCAGACCCTCCTTGGGCGGGTCTTGCTGCAGCTGCTGTGGGGGATGGGGGTGAGCTTCCCAGGTCAATGGAGTTATGTTCCTAGGAGGATTATGACTGTCTCTACTGTGCTATGCAGGTTGTCAGGGAAGTGGGGATAAGCCAGCAGTCACAGACCTCACCCAGCTCCTGTGCAATCCTAAGGGCTGGTCTCACACCCACCATGCCCCCACCAACAGCACTGAGTCTATTTCCAGGCAGTGGGAAAGCATGGCTGAGAACTTGCCCCACTACCTGCCTCCCAGCTGCAAAAGCAAATATGGCTTTCCTTATTCTCCCACCTACGGAGTCTGTACAACAGATTCGTGCCCTTCCCCAGGTGCTTGCCAGGAGGCTTCTTGATCAGTTCAAATTGTTACAAAGTTCAGCTAGAGATTTCCTTCTCCCCATGGCCTTTTCCCAGTGCCTCTGGCCAACCTCCCAAAGGACCCCATGAGGCCAGGCAAAAATGGCTTGCTAGGGGACCCATTGCTTCCTCTACCACTGTATTTTTGCTTGGCTGTCTACATTGACTCAGCTCCAGGTAAGGTCAATATCTTCTCCCATAATCGAGGCCTTCAGTTTCCCTAGCGGGGGGGTGTGTTCAAGGGCAGACAATCCCGCTTTCCCACTTTCACAGTTTGGGCACTCACAGTATTTGGATGTCTCCCAGGTACTGCAGGAGCAATCTTCTTTTTTCGGGGGATCTGTGGGTTCTCTCAGGTTTCCTGATTTATTCCTGCAGTCACTCTGGAGCAAAAATTCATGATGCAAGGCTTCACATGCTGCTCTGTCCATCCAAGTCAGAGCTGCAATCTAGTCCTGCCTCCCATCTGCCATGACCCCCAGTTCTCCTGGGATGACATTCATGATTCATTGAACAAGACAACCCTGAAACCTGGCCTACTGATATCCAGTTAGCAGAGTCAATAAATTTCCTTGCCATTTAAACCATTTTGCATTAGGTTTTCTCTTATGTGAGGCTGAAAGTATCCAACTGAAGTAGATCCCAGGGGTTAGGCATTATTATTCTCATATATTACAGATAGTGAAACACTAGGTATTATTAACTTCAGAGAGGTTAAGTAAATTGCTCAAAGTTGGTGAGGTAAGAAGGAGCAGACCTGAGATTCAAACTCTGATTTTTTTTTAACTCTAAGGTCTGTATTATTTCTACTGTGCTACACTACTGGATTTGTCTTATCTGAGTAACTAGTAAATTTCATAACAGAAGGAAAGGCATTGCTCATATATTTTTGGAATTCCAATCAAAAGTGACAACCTACCATAATGATTTACAGTGTAGGCTCTCAAAATATATTTTGCTAATTTTTTCATTGACATCTAATGCCTTCCTTGATAGAATACCAACAAAGAAAAGTAGAAGAAACTAAAAGTTGAAATTGGACATTGTTAGTATTTCTGCAGCAACCTATTTATCAATTAGTAGACTGTAAGCGCCATAAGGCCAGGGGCCATATTTGTTTTGTTCCTTTTGTATCCCCAGTGCCAAACAAAATATTTTGGGTATAGCTAAAACCATAAGCATGTGAAACTTCAATAATAAATTAATGATGTGAATTGTTTTATATTTCATAAAAGTTATTTGTATTCTCTTAAAAAGTACAGAGACTTTCCATTGGCCCAGTCTTTATGAAAAGAGTGATTAGCCTCATATGTAAAAACACAAAGAAAGAAAAACAAACATTATGTCCATTTGCGCACTTGTAATTTATGCAAATCATATGTTCATTTATTCACTCATAAAGTATTTCTCCATCATCCACCGGGTGGAAAACACTGAAGAATACAGAGGTATTTATATCTTTATCCTATTTTATAAAACAGCCCTGCCTGGAACTTGTGGCAGCAGAAAGTAAGAATTGCTCAAGTAATGAAGAGGCCAAGTCTTCTAATGGTCTCTTGACCATTAGAAGTGGCCAAATCTGCAAAAAAATAAAATGAACATGAAAAAAAATGTTAACAATGGAGTACATATCACAGGATAAATAAAAATCCATAAATAAATACATAAATAACTGTTGGAAAATTGGAAGATCACCAGTTATGGGCCAAAGTAGATATCATGTGCCTCCTGATGTGATGCACTGAGAAGGAAACATCATTTTTGTTGTATTTCTGCCGAAATGCATAATATAAATTTAGTCAAGAGGAAAGATCAGACAAACCAAAATGGAAAGAATTCCACAAAATAAATGGCCTATACTCTTCAAAAAATGTCAAGGTCATAAAAAAAAAACTATTCTAGACTAAAGGAGAATAAAACAGACTTCCTAAATAAATGCAATATGTGATCCTGGGTTAGAGCTTATACATAGTTTCTTCTTTTAATATAAAGAATATTAGTAGAATAATTGGCAAAATTCAAATAATGTCTGTGAATTAGACAATAATTTCCTAATTTGATGCTTGTGCTATAAATGGGTAAGAAAATGAGCTTGCTTTTAGGAAATACATATTGAAGAAATCAGGGGTAAAGAAGTATTACATCTGCAATTAAAACCAAACAGTTCAGAAAGAAAATATGTATATAGAGAACGATGAGGTAAATGTGATGAAATGTTCAGATCTAGGGAATAAGGGTAAAGATACACAAGTAGTCTATGTTCTATTTTTGCTACTTTTCTGTAAGTCTGAAACTTTTTCAAATTAAAAAGTTAAAAATAAAATTATATTAGTCTGTTCTCACATTGCTATAAATACCTGAGACTAGGTAATTTATAAAGAAAAGTGGTTTAATTGGCTCACAGTTCTGTAGGCTATACATGAAGAATAGTGGCTTCTACTTTTAGGGAAGCATTAGGAAGCTTCCTATCATGGCAGAAGTCAAAGGGTAAGCAGGTGTCTTACATGGCAGAAACAGGAGAAAGAGATAGTGGGGGCAGGTGCCACACACTTCTAAATAACTAGATCTCATGAGAACTCACTCACTGCCATGAGGACAGTGCCAAGAGGGATGGTGCTAAACCATTCATGAGAAACCCACCCCCATGATCCAATTACCTCCCACCAGGCCTCACCTCCAACATCAGGGATTACAACTCAACATGAGATTTGGGCAGAGACACATATCCAAACTATATCAATAATAAAATAGAAAAAATTAAAAATTCAATATAATAGTCTCTTCCTTTAAACAACGTATCGTTTACTAGTTAAGACATGTATAGCAGGGAACGCTCCTATTCAAAACTGTCAGTATTACTGTGCTATCTATACAACAGCCTTAACACTTTAACCTAACGTTCAAGTTCTCATGCAATCTGATCACAATCAAGATGTCCAACCATATTTTCCCAAATTCTTCCTGCTCACTGTATTCCAATCAAACTGAATCTTATACATTATATATTTTTCTTTTGCTCATGCAGCCAACTCTGCCTAGAATTTCCTTTGTTCCATTCCCCCAAGTCTGAATTGTGCTCAAAAGCAACTCTGCTTCAACTGGATACAATCCTTCTTTCCTTTAATTTTCTATTAACTTATATTTCTTGTATAGTATTGATCACTTTCTAACTTCCATTTGAAGTATGTATCTGCAGTTGTTTATCTCCCCAACAAGATCTAAGTTTTGTTTGTGGAACCAGTACAGTGCCTTAGACAATAATAGGCATGCAGTATTATTGATAATAATAACAACAGTAGTAAGAGTAAGAATAAAAATAGCAGGCATAGTTCCCTTTTATTGACATATAATTTACATACTTATTGGGTACATGCGAGTGTTTGTTACATGTATAGAATGTATAATGATCAAGTCCCAGTAACTGGGGTATTCACACCTTTAATGTTTATCATTTTTATGTGTTAGTATCACTTCAAGTTCTCTCTTCTCCCTGCTTCAAAATATACATAACATGGTTGCTAAATATAGTTACCCTAGTCTGCTGTCAAACATTAGAACTTATTTCTCCTATTTATGTTTGTACCCATAACCAACCTCTCTTCATTGCCTCTTTTCCCTAACCTACCAATCCCAGTCTCTAGTATCTATTGTTCCATGATCTATGTCAATAAGATCACATTTTTGGGGCTTCCACATATGAATGAAAACATGCAATATTTGTCTTTCAGTGCCTCCTTATTCCACTTAATGTAATAACCTCCATTTCCATCCATGTTGCTGCAAATGACAGGATTTCATTCTTTTATGGCTGAATAATATTTCATTGTGTATATATATCACATTTTTATTATGCATTCATTCATTGATGGGAACTCAGGTTGACTCCATATCTTTGCTATTGTGAATACTGTTAAAATAAACATGTAAATGCAAGTATCCCTTTGATAGTCTAATTTCTTTTCCTTTGTATAGATACCCTGCAGTGCAATTTCTGGGTGGCATGGTAGTTCTATTTTTGTTTTTTAAGAAATTTCCATACTATTTTTCATAGCAGTTGTAATAATTCACATTCCCACTAAACATATAGAAGAGTTCCTTTTCTCCACATCCTTGCCAACATCTGTTATTTTTGATTTTTTAACAATAGCCATTTTGACTGGTATAAGATGGTATCTCACTGTAGTTTTAATATGTATTCTTCTAATGATTCATGATGTTGAGCATTTTTTCATATACTTTTTGGCCATTTGCATGTCTTCTTTTGAAAAATATATATTCATGTCTTTTATCCACTTTTAATGTGATTTTTTTTTTTTTTTTTTACTGTTGAGGTGTTTGAGTTCCTTATTTATTCTTGATATATCTCCTATTGGATGAGCAACTTGTAAATATGTTCTCCCATTCAAGAGGTCATCTCTTCACTCTGTTAATTGTTTCTTTTTCTGTGCAGAAGGTTTTTAGTTCAAGTAAGTCCTATTTGTGTATTTTTTTCTTTTGTTGCCTGTGCTTTTGAGTTCTTAGACATAAAAACCCAGACTAACATCCTAAAGAGTTTTCCCTATGTTTTCTTCTAATGGTTTTATACTTTGGGGTCTTATGTTTAAGTATGTAATCCATTTAGAGTTGACTTGTATATGGTGAGAGATAGGGGTCCAGTTTTTTTCTTCGGCATATGGTTATCCAGTTTTCCTAGCACCATTTATTGAAGAATGTGCCCTTTCCACAGTGTATGTTCCTCGTGGCTTTGTCAAAGATCAGTTGGCTGTAAATATGTGGATCTGTTTCTGTATATTCTGTTCCATTGATCTATGTGTCTAGTTTTATACAAGTAACATGCTGCCTTTGTTACAATAACCTTGTAATATGTTTTGAGGTCAGGTAGTGTGATGCCTCCAACATTGTTCTTTTTTATCTGGATTTATTTGGTTATTTGCACTCTCTTTTGGTTCCATAAAAATTTTAAAATTTTTTCTAGTGCTGCGAAAAATAATATTGATATTTTGATAGACATTACATTAAATCTGTATATTTCTTTGGGCAGTATAGTGATTTTACTAATATTAACTCTTCTAATTCATGATCATGGGATGTCTTTCAATTTGTTTGTGTCCTCTTCAATTTCTTTCATCCATGTTTTATAGTTTTTCTTGCAGAAATCTTTCTCCTCTAATGTGGTTTAGATCTCTGTCCCCACCCGAATCCCATGTTCAACTGTAATCCCCAGTACTGGAGGTGAGGCCTGGTGGGAGGTAATTAGATCATGGCGGCAGATTTCTCATGAATGGTTTAGCACCATCCCCCAGTACTGTCCTCATGATAGTGAGGGAGTTCTCATGAGATCTGGTCATTTAAAAGTGTGTATCACCTCCCTCCTTGCTCTATTGCTCCTGGCCTGGCCATGTGACATGCCTGGTCCCCTCATCTTCCGCCATGATTGTAAATTTCCTGGGGCTCCCCAGAAGCCAAGCAGATGCCAGCGTCATGCCTCCTACACAGCCTGCAGAACTGTGAGCCAATTAAACCTGTCTGCTTTATAAATTACCCAGTCTCAGGTATATTTTTATAGCAATGTGAGAACCAACTAATGCAACCTCCTTTTTGTTTTAGTTTTTTCTCTTTTTTTGTAGTTATTGTTCATGGGATTACATTCTTGACTTTATTTCTGGCTATTTCATTATTGGTATATTGAAATGCTACTGATAGTTACATGTTGATTTTTATCCTGCAAATTTACTGAGTTTTTTTTATTAGTTCTGAGAGTTTTCTGGTGGAGTGTTCTGGTTTTTCTAGACATAAGATCATGTTCTTTGCAAACAGGAATGATTTGAGTTCCTCTTTCCCAATTTGGATGCTTTTATTTCTTTTCCTTGCCTGATTGCTCTAGCTAGAACTTCACTACTATGTTGAATAGGAGTGGTAAAAGTGGACATCCTTAGCTTGCTCCAGTTCCTAGAGAAAAGGCTTTCAACTTTTCCCCATTCAGTGTGATGTTAGCTGTGGGTTTGTCATACATGGTCTTTTATTTTGCCATATATGGCTATTAGTATTATTTCTATGCCTAGTTTGTTGAGAGTTTTATCATCAAGAGGTGTTGAATTTTGTCAAATGCTTCTTCTGAGTCCATTGAGATGATCATATGGTTTTTGTCCTTAATTCTATTTGTATAATGTATGACATTTACTAATTTGCATATGTTGAACTATCCTTGCATCCCTGGATTAAACCCCACTTGATAAGAGCATATTATCTTTGTTATATATTGTTGGATTTGGTTTGCTCTAATTTATTGAGGATTTTTCCATCCATGTTCATCATAAATATTAATCTATAGCTTTTTTTGTTGTGCTCTTACCTGTTTTGGTATCAACATAATTCTAGCCTCATAGAATTAATCAGGAAGAATTCCCTCCTCTTCACTTTTTTTGGAGTAGATTGAGGAGGATTAGTATTAGTTCTTCTTTGTATGTTTGGTAGAAATCTGCAGTGAATCTATCCAGTCCTAGGCTTCTCCTTATTAGGAGAAATTTCATTAGTGATTCAATCTCACTACTTGTTATTGCTCTGTTCAGGTTTTCTATTTCCTTCCTGGCTCAGTATTGGGAGGTTGTATGTTTCCAAAAATTTATCCATTTCCTCTAGGCTTTCCAATGTGTCAACATATAGTTGTTCACAATATTCTCTGATGATCTTTTGTATTTCTGTGTTATCAGTTCTACTGTCTACTTTTTCATTTCTCACTTTATTTAGGTCTTCTTTTCTTGATTAGCCTAGTTAGTGGTTTATTAATTTTGTTTATCTTTTTGAAAAACCAACTTTTCATTTTGTTGATCCTTTGTATTTTTTAGTCTCTATTTCATTTAGTTCTGCTCTAATCATTGTTATTTTTTTTTTTCTGCTAATTTGGGGTTTGGTTCATTCATTCCTCCTTTTCTAGGTGCATCATTATATTATTTGAAATTTTTCTGTTTTCTTATGTCAGCATTAATTGCCATAAACTCCTCTCTTAGCATTGCTTTTTTGTATCCCATAGGCTTTGGTGTGCTGTGTTTCTATTTTCATTTCTTTCAAAAAATGTTTTTATTTCCATCTTAATTTTTGCATTGACTCAGAGGTTGTTCAGAAGCATGTTGCTTAATTCCCACGTAGTGATATAGTTTCCAAAGCTCCTCTTGGTACTGACTTCTAGTTTTATTCCACTGTGGTCTCAAAAGACTGATATAATTTCAATTTTTAAAAAATTTGTTGAAACTTGTTTTGTGACCTAACATATGGTCAATCCTGGAGAATGTTCCACATACTAAGAAGAATGCATATTCTAGGCTAGGCACAATGGCTCACATCTGTAATCCCAGCACTTTGGGAGGCCAAGGCAGGTGGATCACCTGAGGTCAGGAGTTCAAGACCAGCCTGGCCAACATGGCAAAACCCCATCTCTACTAAAAGTACAACAATTAGCCAGGCGTGATGGTGGGCTCCTGTAATCCCAGCTACTGGGGAGGCTGAGGCAGGAGAATCACTTGAACCCAGGAGGCAGAGGTTGCAGTGAGCTGAGATAGTGCCACTGCACTCCAGCCTGGGAAAAAAAAAAAAAAAGAATTCATATTCTGCGGCTGTTAGATAAAATGTTCTGGAAATGTTTGTTAGGTCCATTTGGCCTAAAGTCTAGTTTAAGTCCAATGTGTCTTTGTTAATTTTCTGTCTAGATGATTCATCTAATGTTGAGAGTGAAATGAAATCCCCCAGTCTATCTCCTTCTTTAGATCAAGTAATATTTGCTTTATAAATCTGGGTTCTACAGTGCTGCATGTATATATATTTAGAATTGTTATATCCTCTTTCAGGACTGATCCCTTTACATCATAGAATGACAATTACTTGTCTTTTTTTTTTAATTGTTTTTGACTTGAAGTCTCTTTTATCTGACATAAATACAGCTACTCCTGCTCACCTTTGGTTCACCTTTGTGTGAAATGTCTATTTCCACTCCTTTACTATCAGTATATATGTATCTTTACAAGTCAGGTGATGTTCTCATAAGCAACTATAGTTGGATCATGTTTCTTTTTATCCATTCAACCAATCTATATCTTTTAAGTGGGTATTTTAATCTGTTTACATTCAGGGTTATTAATGATATGTGAGGATTTTTTCTGCCATATTTCTAATTGTTTTCTGGTTGTTTTGTATATTCTTTGTTCTCTTTATCTTATTGATTGTCCTTGTGGTTTGCTGATTTTATGTGGTGGTACCATGGGAGTCTTTTTCTCATTTGTGTGTCTGCTTTACCAGTGAGTTTTACACTCTCATGGGTTTTCTCCATGGTAACTGGTGTCCTTTTGCTTCCAGGTTTAGGACTCCCTTGAGCTTCTCCTGTAAGTCTGGTCTGGCCTTACAAGATGACGAATTCCCTTAGCATTTGCTTGTCTGAAAATAGATATTCTATCTCCTTCATTTATGAAGGATAATTTTGCTGGATATGGTATATTTGGGTGACAGTTTTGGTTATTGTTTTTTTTTTTTTTCCCCCACCACTTTGAATATATCCTCTCATTCTCTCCTGGCCTGTAAGGTTTCTAAGAATAGAGCTAATGGCCATGATCTCTGCTGTCAGTCTGGTGGGGGCTCCTTTATAGGTGTCTCAATGCTTTTCTCTTGCTGTTTTGGTATTTTCTCTGTCATAGACTTTAAACTCTTTGACTATAATGTGCCATGGGAGACTGTTATGCATTGAATCTGTTTGGAGATTGCTAGGCCTCCTATATCTGGATGTCTACATCTCTTACTAGACTTGGAACTTTTCATCTGCTATTTTATTAAATAAGTTTTCAAACCCTTTCATTCTTCACCTTTGGGGATAATGATAATTTGCATATTTGGTTGTTTTATGGTGCCCCATACATCACAAAGACTTTGTTCATTCTCTTTTATTCTTTTTTCCTTTATTTCTGTCTTACAGGATTATTTCAAAATAACCTGTCTTCAAGTTCTGAGATTGTCTCTTCTGCTTATCTAGTCAATTATTGAAGTATTAAGCTTTCTAGTGTATTTTGTATTTTATTCAAGTTCTTCAGTTCCAGGATGTCTGCTTGGCTTCCTTTTTTAGTGCTATCTCTTTGGAAAATTTCTCATTCATATCTTGAATTGTTTTTCTTATGTCTTTGTATTGCTTTTAAGAATTCTCTTGTGAGGGGAGGAGCCAAGATGGCCAAATAGGAACAGCTCCAGTCTACAGCTCCCAGCATGAGCGACGCAGAAGATGGGTGATTTCTGCATTGCCATCTGAGGTACCGGGTTCATCTCACTAGGGAGTGCCAGACAGTGGGTACAAGACAGTAGGTACAGGACAGTGGGTGCAGCGCACCATGCACGAGCCAAAGCAGGGCGAGGCATTGTCTCACTCGGGAAGCACAAGGGGTCAGGGAGTTCCCTTTCCTAGTCAAAGAAAGGGGTGACAGACGGCACCTGGAAAATCGGGTCACTCCCACACTAATACTGAACTTTTCCGATGGGCTTATAAAAAGGCGCACCAGGAGATTATATCCCGCACCTGGCTCGGAGGGTCCTACACCCACGGAGTCTCACTGATTGCTAGCACAGCAGTCTGAGATCAAACTGCAAGGCGGCAGTGAGGCTGGGGGAGGGGTGCCAGCCATTGCCCAGGCTTCCTTAGGTAAACAAAGCAGCTGGGAAGCTTGAACTGGGTGGAGCCCACCACAGCTCAAGGAGGCCTGCCTGCCTCTGTAGGCTCCACCTCTGGGAGCAGGGAACAGACAAACAACAAGACAGCAGTAACCTGTGCAGACTTAAATGTCCCTGGCTGACAGCTTTGAAGAGAGCAGTGGTTCTCCCAGCATGCAGCTGGAGATCTGAGAAGGGGCAGACTGCCTCCTCAAGTGAGTCTCTGACCCCTGACCACCGAGCAGCCTAACTGGGAGACACCCCACAGTAGGGGCAGACTGACCCCTCACACGGTTGGGTACTCCTCAGAGACAAAACTTCCAGAGGAATGATCAGACAGCAGCATTCACGGTTCACGAAAATCTGCTGATGTGCAGCCACCACTGCTGATACCCAGGCAAACAGGGTCTGGAGTGCACCTCTAGCAAACTCCAACAGACCTGTAGCTGAGGGTCCTGTCTGTTAGAAGGAAAATTAACAAACAGAAAGGACATCCACACCAAAAACCCATCTGTACATCACCATCATCAAAGACCAAAAGTAGATAAAACCACAAAGATGGGGAAAAAACAGAGCACAAAAACTGGAAACTCTAAAAAGCAGAGCGCCTCTCCTCCTCCAAAGGAATACAGTTCCTCACCAGCAATGGAACAAAGCTGGACGGAGAATGACTTTGACGAGTTGAGAGAAGAAGGCTTCAGACAATCAAACTACTCCGAGCTGAAGGAGGAAATTCAAACCAAAGGCAAAGAACTTAAAAACTTTGAAAAAAATTTAGATGAAAGTATAACTAGAATACCCAATACAGAGAAGTGCTTAAAGGAGCTGATGGAGCTGAAAGCCAAGGCTTGAGAACTACATGAAGAATGCAGAAGCCTCACGAGCCGATGTGACCAACTGGAAGAAAGGGTATCAGCGATGGAAGATGAAATGAATGAAATGAAGTGAGAATGGAAATTTAGAGAAAAAAGAATAAAAAGAAATGAACAAAGCCTCCAAGAAATATGGTACTATATGAAAAGATGAAATCTACATCTGATTCGTGTACCTGAAAGTGACGGGGAGCATGGAACCAAGTTGGAAAACACTCTGCAGGATATTATCCAGGAGAACTTCCCCAATCTAGCAAGGCAGGTCAACATTCAGATTCAGGAAATACAGAGAACACCACAAAGATACTCCTCAAGAAGAGCAACTCCAAGACACATAATTGTCAGATTCACCAAAGTTGAAATGAAGGAAAAAATGTTAAGGGCAGCCAGAGAGAAAGGTCGGGGTTACCCACAAAGGGATGCCCATCAGACTAACAGCGGATCTCTCGGCAGAAACCCTACAAGCCAGGAGAGAGTGGGGGCCAATATTCAACTTTCTTAAAGAAAAGAATTTTCAACCCAGAATGTCATATCCAGCCAAACTAAGCTTCATAAGTGAAGGAGAAATGAAATACTTTACAGACAAGCAAATGCTGAGAGATTTTGTCACCACCAGGCCTGCCCTAAAAGAGCTCCCAAAGGAAGCACTAAACATGGAAAGGAATAACCGGTACCAGCCACTGCAAAATCATGCCAAATTGGAAAGACCATCGAGGCTAGGAAGAAACTACATCAACTAACGAGCAAAATAACCAGCTAACATCATAATGACAGGATCAAATTCACACATAACAATATTAACTTTAAATGTAAATGGACTAAATGCTCCAATTAAAAGACACAGACTGGCAAATTGGATAAAGAGTCAAGACCCATCAGTGTGCTGTATTCAGGAAACCCATCTCATGTGCAGAGACACACATAGGCTCAAAATAAAGGGATGGAGGAAGATCAACAAAGCAAATGGAAAACAAAAAAAGGCAGGGGTTGCAATCCTAGTCTCTGATAAAACAGACTTTAGACCAACAAAGATCAAAAGAGACAAAGAAGGCCATTACATAATGGTAAAGGGATCAATTCAACAAGAAGAGCTAACTATCCTAAATATATATGCACCCAATACAGGAACACCCAGATTCATAAAGCAAGTCGTGAGAGACCTAAAAAGAGACTTAGACTCCCACACAATAATAATGGGAGACTTTAACACTGCACTGTCAACATTAGACAGATCAATGAAACAAAAAGTTAACAAGGATATCCAGGAATTCAACTCAGCTCCGCACCAAGCGGACCTAACAGACATCTACAGAACTCTCCACCCCAAATCAACAGAATATACATTTTTCTCAGCACCACACCGCACTTATTCCAAAATTGACCACTTAGTTGGAAGTAAAGCACTCCTCAGCAAATGTAAAAGAACAGAAATTATAACAAACTGTCTCTCAGACCACAGTGCAATCAAACTACAACTCAGGATTAAAAAACTCACTCAAAACTGCATAACTACATGGAAACTGAACAACCTGCTCCTGAATGACTACTGGGTACATAACAAAATGAAGGCAGAAATAAAGATGTTCTTTGAAACCAATGAGAACAAAGACACAACATACCAGAATCTCTGGGACACATTTAAAGCAGTGTGTAGAGGGAAATTTATAGCACTAAATGCCCACAAGAGAAAGCAGGAAAGATCCAAAATTGACACCCTAACATCACAATTAAAAGAACTAGAGAAGCAAGAGCAAACACATTCAAAAGCTAGCAGAAGGCAAGAAATAACTAAGATCAGAGCAGAACTGAAGGAGATAGAGACACAAAAAACCCTTCAAAAAATCAATGAATCCAGGAGCTGGTTTTTTGAAAAGATCAACAAAATTGATAGACTGCTAGCAAGACTAATAAAGAAGAAAAGAGAAAAGAATCAAACAGATGCAACAAAAAATGATAAAAGGGATATCACTACCAATCCCACAGAGATACAAACTACCATCAGAGAATACTATAACACCTCTATGCAAATAAACTAGAAAATCTAGAAGAAATGGATAAATTCCTCAACACATACACCCTCCCAAGACTAAACTAGGAAGAAGTTGAATCTCTGAATAGACCAATAACAGGCTCTGAAACTGAGGCAATAATTAATAGCTTATCAATCAAAAAAAGTCCAGGACCAGATGGATTCACAGCCGAATTCTACCAGAGGTACAAGGAGGAGCTGTTACCCTTCCTTCTGAAACTATTCCAATCAATGGAAAAAGAGGGAATCCTGCCTAACTCATTTTATGAGGCCAGCATCATCCTGATACCAAAGCCTGGCAGAGACACAACAAAAAAGAATTTTAGACCAACATCCCTGATGACAAATGGGATCTAATTAAACTAAAGAGCTTCAGCACAGTAAAAGAAACTACCATCAGAGTGAACAGGCAACCTACAGAATGGGAGAAAATTTTTGCAATCTACTCGTCTGACAAAGGGCTAATATGCAGAATCTACAATGAACTCAAACAAATCTACAAGAAAAAAACAAACAACCCCATCAGAAAGTGGGCAAAGCACACAAACAGACACTTCTCAAAAGAAGACATTTATGCAGCCAAAAGACACATGAAAAAATGCTCATTATCACTGGCCATCAGAGAAATGCAAATCAAAAGCACAATGAGATACCATCTCCTGCCAGTTAGAATGGCAATCATTAAAAAGTCAGGAAACAACAGATTCTGGAGAGGATGTGGAGAAATAGGAACAGTTTTACACTGTTGGTGGGACCATAAACTAGTTCAACCATTGTGGAAGTCAGTGTGGCGATTCCTCAGGGATCTAGAACTAGAAATACCATTTGACCCAGCCATCCCATTACTGGGTATATACCCAAAGGATTATAAATCATGCTGCTATAAAGACACATGCACACGTATGTTTATTGTGGCACTATTCACAATAGCAAAGACTTGGAACCAACCCAAATGTCCAACAATGACAGACTGGATTAAGAAAATGTGGCACATATACACCATGGAATACTATGCAGCCATAAAAAATGATGAGTTCATGTCCTTTGTAAGGACATGGATGAAGCTGGAAACCATCATTGTCAGCAAACTATCGCAAGGACAAAAAACCAAACACCACATGTTCTCACTCATAGGTGGAAATTGAACAATGAGAACACATGGACACAGGAAGGGGAACATCACACACTGTGGCCTTTTGTGGGGAGGGGGGAGGGATAGCATTAGGAGATATACCTAATGTTAAATGACGAGTTGATGGGTGCAGCACAGCAACATGGCACATGTATACATATGTAACTAACCTGTGCATTGTGCACATGTACCCTAAAACTTAAAGTATAATAAAAAAAAAGAAAAAGAAAGAAAGAAATCTACATGATTGAAATGTTATTGTGGTATCATTTATTAATATAAAAAATTGGGAAAAATCTAATTATCCTATAATAGCAGTCTAGGTACAAAAATCATTACATATCTATTGAACATAATATTCTGAATCCAATAAAAATCCAATTTTTAAAACTTTAACAAAATGGAGATATTAATGATATCTTATGAGCTAAAATGGGAGAAGTAAAAATGTAACAATTCTGAGTATTCCATAGAGCTCCCAAAATATTTGCTTGGTAGCTCAGATTTGACCTCATTTCAGTGGGTTTGACTGCAAACAGGACAGGGTTTATGTTTGTAATTGAATGCTGTTTTCTGGGCAACTTTCACACATGTAACTGAAGCTAGTTTTTAAGGGGGACTGAACTGTAAAGCACAACACTCAATCAGGAAAACATTCTGAAAATCATTCTTGAGTTTTTTCTAATGGAAAAGCTAGTCAGTCAAAAAAAAAAAAAAAACACAGCTGAGGCACAGGAATCACTTGAATCTGGGAGGCAGAGTTGCACTGAGCCAAGATTACACCACTGTATTTCAGCATGAGTGACAGAGCGAGACTCTGTCTCAAAAACAAACAAACAGAAAAACAGTGTAAAAAATGATCTTGGGTTTCAAATAATTGGCCCTAATTTTTTACTTTTTTTATTTCTATACATCAAACATGTATAAAGACCCAATTCTATTGGCTTAAATATTCAAAGCCCACTTATTATGTGATTGCTTCTCTTAGCTTCTTATGCATACAGTGTTCTTTCCTTATTGAATGAAAGAACCATTTAGTCATCACTAAATTAACAAAAGTTGTCTTACTCAAAGTGGCACACTGTGATTTATGTAGTATAGACATATACAGCCATTAATTCCTTCATTTATATTTTTGTGCATTACTGTATGCACTGGGATAGACACTAGAGGGACAACGAATAAGACATGGTTGTTAGCATTCACATTCTAAAGAGAAGTGAAAAATTTATAAATAGTATTATCCATTGGTATAAATACTATACTACAAGTTTTGTGTGATGTATTATGAGACTAACATTGGAGGAAGAATTAATTACACCTAGGGTAATTAGGAATATTTTATTTGGTAGATGTGGAAGGTAACATTTAAACTGGATCTTAAGGTCATTTTTTTCATTATTATTCAGAGAATTTCTGTCCACCACGCTCTCTTCTTTAACAGACTGTCATTGATTTTCCGCATGTTCAGAATTGTTGCTAATTATGAGATATATATGCTCTTCAGTACTTGTTATAAAGAAGAAACAATGGAAGTGGGGCCAAGATGGCCAACCAGAAGCACAGGGATCCAATGCTCCCACCAAAAATATCCAAAACAGCATGTGAATCCTGCACCAGCAACTGAGGTATCCATGTTGTCATTAGGACTGACTAATGACAGCTAGGGTGACCCACAGAGAGGAAGGAAGACCAGTGTGGTGAGTGGACCACCTGAGAGCCACATGGGACAGGGGAGCCCCCACCCCCAGACAAGGGAAGTGGTGAGTGAGCATGCTACCCAGCCTAGGCAACCATGCTTTTTCCACTGAACTATGCAACCCATGGATCAGAAGATCCCACTCGTGAGCACAGACTACCAGTACCTTGGCTCCCAACCACAGAGCCCTGTAGATTCTCAACAGCCACATGGCTAGAATCTGCCTAAGCCTGCCGAGTTCCCGGGGGAGGCAGCCATTACCACTGCCGCTGCTGCCTGCTGTCTAAGCCAGTTGAGCTCCTTGGGGGAGGGGTGGCAGCCAACACTGCACCTTCAGGGCCAAGAACTCCAGCCAGGGGCTCAGGGACCAAACTCTGATTTCCCAGAGCCTAAGCTCCTAGTGGGAGGGGTGGCCACAGTCTCCATGAACCAGCAGACATAGTCTTTCCTCCTGCTAGCTCTGAGGAATCTGGACAGCCCAGATGAGTGGGGTCCTCCCAGCACAGCACACACCCTCCACCAAGGGACAGCCAAAGTGCTTCATTAAACAGGTCCTGCTTCCTATGCCATCCAACTAGGTGAGAGCCCCCAACAGGGGTTGCCAGACACCCTGTACAGGAGTGTTCCTACTGGCATCAGGTCAATGCCCCTTGAAGTCAGGAACCCAGAGGAAGGAGCAGGCATCCATCTTTGCTGTTCTCCAGCCCCATCAAGTGACATCTCCAGGCACAGGAGCAAAATAAATGAATAGGGCCTGGAGTGAACTCCCAGCAAACCACAGCAGCCCTACCGAAGAGGAACCTGACTGTTGAAAGAAAAACAAACAAACAGAAAGCAACAACAATAGCATCAATGATAAAAGTCCCCCAAAAAACCTCATGCAAGGATCAGCAGCCTCAAAGATCTAAACTAGACAAATTCATGAAGATGAGAAAGAATCAATGAAGAAACACTGAAAACTCAAAAGCTCAGAGTGCCTCTTCTCCTCCAAATGATTACAACACCTCTCCAGCAAGGGTGCAGAACTGGACGAAGGATGAGATAGGTGAATTGACAGAAGTAGGCTTCAGAACCTGGGTAATAACAAACTTCGCTGAGGTAAAGCATGTTCTAACCCAATGCAATGTTCTTGGCAAAGAAGCTAAGAACCTTGATAAATGGTTACAGGAGCTACTAACTAGAATAACCAGTTTAGAGAAGAACATAAATGACCTGATGAAACTGAAAAACACAGAACAAGAACTTCAAGAAAAATACACAAGTATCAGTAGCCAAATTGATCAAGCAGAAAAAAGAGTATCAGAGATGGAAGATTATCTTGCTGAAATAACGGAGGCAGGCAAGACTAGAGAAAAAACAATGAAAATGAACAAACCAAACCTCCGAGAAATATGGAACTATGTAAAACGACCGCACCTACAACTGATTAGAGTACCTGAGAGAGAGGAGAATAGAACCAAATTGGAAAACACACCTCGGGATATTATCCAGGAGAACTTCCCCAGCCTAGCAAGAAAAGACAACATTCAAATTCGGGAAATACAGAGAAACTGACTAAGATACTCCACGAGAAGAACAACCCCAAGACACATAATCATCAGATTCCCCAAGCTCGAAAAGAAGGAAAAAATGTTAAGGGCAGCCAGAGAGAAAGGCTACATCACCTACCAAGGAAAGCCCATCAGACTAACAGAAGATCTCTCAGCAGAAACCCTATAAGCGAGAAGAAAGTGTGGGCCAATATTCAACATTCTTAAAGGAAAGAATTTTCAACCCAGAACTTCATATCTGGCCAAACTAAGCTTCATCAGCAAAGGAGAAATAAAATCCTTATCATAGAGCAAATGCTGAGAGAATTCGTCACAACTAGGCCTGTCTTGTAAAAGCTCCTGAAGGAAGCATCAAATATGGAAAGGAAAAATCAATACCAGCCACTGTAAAACACATAAAAATGTAAAAACCAATGACACTATGAAGAAATGGCATCAACTAGTGTACAAAATAAGCAGCCAGCATCAGGATAATGGAATCAAATTCACATATAACAACAATTAAACTTATATGTAGATGGGCTAAATGCCCCAGTTAAAAGACACAGACTGGCAAATTGGATAGAGTCAAGACCCACCAGTGTTCTGTATTCAAGAGACCCATTTCATGTTCAGAGACACACATAAGCTCAAAATAAAGGGATGGAGGAAAATTTACCAAGCAAATGGAAAGCAGAAAAAAGCAGAGACTGTTTTGTCCTAGTCTCTGACAAAACAGGCTTTAAACCAACAAAGATCAAAAAAAGACAAAGAAGGGCATTACATAATGGTAAAGGGATCAATTCCACAAGAAGTGTTAACTACCCTAAATGTATATGCACCCAATACAGGAGCACCCAGATTCATAAAACAAGTTCTTACAGACCTACAAAGAGACTTAGACTCCCACTCAAGAATATTGGGAGACTTTAACACCCAGCTATCAATATTAGACAAATCAGCAAGACAGAAAATTAACAAGGATGTTCAGGACTTGAACTCAGCTCTGGATCAAGTGGACCTAATAAATAGCTACAGAAATCTCCACCCCAAAACTACAGAATATACAGTCTTCTCAGTGCCACATGGCATTTACTCTAAAATTGACCACATCATTAGAGGTAAAACACTCCTCAGCAAATGCAAAATAACTGAAATCATAACAAACAGTCTCTCACACCACAGTGCAATCAAATTAGAACTCAGGATTAAGAGTTCTAACTCACTCAAAACCACACAACTACATGGAAATTGAATAACCTGCTCCTGAATGACTCCTGGGTAAATAATGAAATTAAGGCAGAAATCAAGAAGTTGTTTGAAACCAATGAAAACAAAAAGAAAACATACCAGAATCTCTGGAACACAGCTAAAGCTGTGTTAAGGGGGAAATTTATAGCACTAAATGCCCACATCAGAAAGCTAGAAAGATCTCAAATCAACACCCTAACATCACAATTAAAAGAACTAGAGAAGCAAGAGCAAACGAATTCAAAAGCTAGCAGAAGATGAGAAATAACTAAGATCAGAAGGGAACTGAAGGAGATAAGAGACACGAAAAACCCTTCAAAAAATCAGTGAATCAAGGGGCTGTTTTTTTGAAAAAATTTAAAAAAAAATAGATAGACCACTAACAGACTAATAAAGAAGAAAAGAGAGAAGAATAAAATAGACACAATAAAAAATGATAAATGGGATATCACCACTGACCCCACAGAAATACAAACTACCATCAGAGAATACTATAAACACCTCTATGGAAATAAACTAGAAAGTCTACAAGTAATGAATAAATTCCTGGAGACATACACCCTCCCAAGACTAAACCAGGAAGAAGTCAAATCCCTGAATAGACCAATAACAAGTTCTGAAATCAAGGCAGTAATAAATAGCCTACCAACCAAAAAAAGCCCAGGACCAGATAGATTCCCAGCCAAATTCTACCAGAAATACAAACAGGAGCTGGTACCATTCCCTCAAACTATTCCAAACAATTGAAAATGAAGGACTCCTCCCTAACTCATTTTATGAGGCCAGCATCATCCTGACACCAAAAATTGGCAGAGACACAACAAAAATAGAATGCTTCAGGCCAATATCCCTGATGAACATTGATGTGAAAATCCTCTATAAAATACTGGCAAAACGAATCCAGCAGCACATCAAAAAGCTTATCCACCACGATCAAGTCGGCTTCATCCCTGGGATGCAAGGCTGGTTCAACATATACAAATCAATAAATGTAATCCATCACATAAACAGAACCAATGACAAAAGCCACATGATTATAGATGCAGGAAAGGTCTTTAATAAAATTCAACATCCCTTCATGTTAAAAACTTTCAGTAAACTAGGTATTAATGGAACATATCTCAAAATAATAACAGCTATTTATGACAAACCCACAGACAATATCATACTGAATGGGCAAAAGCTGGAAGCATTCCCTTTGAAAACTTGGCACAAGACAAGGAGGCATCATGTTACCTGACTTCAAACTATACTACAATGCTACAGTAACCAAAACAGCATGATACTAGTACCAAAACGGACATATAGACCAATGGAACAGAATAGAGTCCTCAGAAATAACACCACACATTAACAACCAACTGATCTTCAACAAACCTAAAAAAAACAAAAAAAACAAAAAATGAGTAAAGGATTCCCTGTTTAATAAATGGTGCTGGGAAAACTGGTTAGCCATACGCAGGGCACTGAAACTGGACCCCTTCCTTACATCTTATACAAAAATTAACTCAAGATGGATTAAAGACTTAAATCTGAAACCCAAAACCATAAACACCCTAGAAGAAAACCTAGGCAATACCATTCAGGACATAGGCATGGGCAAAGATTTTATTATGAAATCACCAAAAACAACTGCAACAAAAGCCAGAATTGACAAATGAGTCCTAATTACACCAAAGAGCTTCTGTGCAGCAAAAGAAACTATCACAGAGCAAACAATCATCCTACAGAATGGGAGAAAATTTTTGCAATCTACCCATCTGATAAAGGTCTAGTATCCAGAATGTACAAGGAACTTAAACAAATTTACAAGAAAAAAACAAACAACTCCATTCAAAAGGGGGCAAAAGATATGAACAGATGCTTCTCAAAAAAGGAAATCAATGCAGCCAACAAACGTGAGAAAAACACAGCATCATTGATCATTAGAGAAATGCAAATCCAAACCACAGTGAGATACTATCTCATGCCAGTCAGAATGGCAATTATTTAAAAGGAAACAACAGATAATGGTGAGGCTGTGGAAAACAGGAATGCTTTTACACTGTTGGTAGGAATATAAATTAGTCCAACCATTGTAGAAGACAGTGTGGTGATTCCTCAAGGGTCTAGAACCACAAATAGCATTCGACCTAGCAATCCCATTACTGGGTATATACCCAAAGAAATATAAATTATTCTACTATAAAATACATGCACATACGTTTGTTGCAGCACTGTTCACAATAGCAAAGACAAGGAACCAACCCAAATGCTCATCAATGATAGACTGGATAAAGAAAATGTGGTACATATATATCATGGAATGTTATGCAGCCATAAAAAGGAATGAGATCATGTCCTTTGCAGGGACATGGATGAGGCTGGGAGACATCATTCTCAGCAAAACAACACAGGAACAGAAAGCCAAACACAGTGTGTTCTCACTCATAAGTGGGAGTTGAATACTGAGAACACATGGACACAGGAAGGGGAATAACATACACTAGGAACTGCTGGGGGAGGGATGCAAGGGGAGGGAGAGCATCAGGACAAATAGCCAATGCATGTGGGGCTTAAAACCTAGGTGACGGGTTGATAGGTGCAGCAAACCATCATGCCACATGTATACCTATGTGACAAACCTGCCTGTTCTGCTCATGTATCCTGGAACTTAAAGTAAAAAAATAAAAATAAAAAAAAAGAGAAGAAACAATGATATATATTTTCTAAGAAGGGTAACATGGGATGTTTCATATATTGACTGCCAAAAAGTCATATAAAATAGAAAATTAATTTATTTGTGCTACTGTGGCAACATCACTCTGTAAAATCAGTTATTTATTAAGCACCTACTATGTACCCAGGGTCTTTGCTAAGTATTAGGAATAAGAGAGAGACAAGATAGTGCTCTTGTCCTCAGTGACCTAGTAGGGGACACAAATATACACTACTCAAAAAAAGAGTCTATATTTTACAAACTATTCAATTATTGAATTATTAATTTCTTTACATAAGGCTTAACAGCACAAATTTGAGAGTGAGTGAAATAAATCATTTGTTTTTTAACTAGTGCCAAAATTTTTAATTTTTTTCTTTATAATGGAACTAATATAAGTTAATTTAGGAAACATAGAAGATATGTATAATTAAAAGTAAAGGAAAAAAGAAAAAATAAAGTAAAATAAAGTGAATCCTTCATCTGTAGATAACTTTCACGAAAATTTTGGATGTACTCACCCACACTATCTTCTAAAAATACATAAACACATAGAGAACAATACTGTCTTAGTCTATTTGTGTTGCTATAAAGGAATACCTGATGCTGAGTAATTTATAAAGAATAAAGGTTTATTTGACTCTTGGTTCTGCAGGCTGTACAAGCAGCATAGCACCAGCATCTGCTTCTGATGAGGGCTTCAGAGAGCTTCTACTCATGGTGGAAGGCCAAGGGGGATGAGGCACTACATACTGAGAGAAGAAGAAAGAGAAGGATGGGAAGGAGGTACTAGGCTCTTTTTAACAGAGATCTGGTGGGAACTATAGAGCAAGAACTCACTCATTACCCTAAGGATGGCATCAAACTGGTCATAAGACATCTGCCCCCATGACCCAAACACCTCCCAACAGGTTCCACCTGCAACATTGGGAATCAAATTTCAACATGAGATTTGGAGGGAAAAAATATCCAAACTATATAAAATACTTGCTGTCACACAATTTTTTTAACTTAATTGTTGTTTTTCTTGTCTTTATTTTCTACAGGAATATTCATGCCCTGATATATTTTAAAAGTAAAACTTTTGTTGAGATAATTATAGACTCACATGCAATTGTAAATATATATATATCCATTACTTTTAACAGCAAAAACCACAATTACTTTTGCACCAACCTATAATATGCAGAGATATCTTGTACACTTTACACAGTTTCACCCAATGGAAATATTTCATAAAACTATAGTTTTATGAAACACAAACAGGATACTAGCATTGGTACCACACAATGATATCACTCATATTTCCCATTTTACTTGTCCTCATCTTTGCGTGTGTATGTACATCATGTGTATATATGAGAATTTTGTTCTATACAATTTTATCATGTACGTAGGTTCCAGTTTCTACTATCAGAGTCAAGATACTGAACAGCTGAATCGCAAGGACACCTCTTGTCCTTTTATAACCCCACCCACCTCATCTCATCCCCACCTCCATCTCTACCCTCTGATAACCACAAATCTGTCCTCTATTTCTAAAATTTTGTCATTTCAAAATGTTATGTAAATGGAATCAATCATATATTATGTAACCTTTTTGTTTTGGCTTTTTCTATGCAGCATAATTCCCTGAAGAGTCATCTAACTTATGTATATATTAATAGTTTCTTCCTTTTTGTTGCTGAGTAGTATTCCATGGTACTAATATACCACGGATTGTTTAACTGTTCACCTACTGAATGAGCTGGTTCCAGATTTTGGCTATTAAAAATAAACTGCTGTGAATATTCACATACAAGATTTTGTGTGACCATACGGTAATTGCATGTTTCATTTTATAAGAAAGTATTCAACCTTTTCCCACAGTGGCTGTGCTATTTTACATTCCCACCAGCAATGAATGAATGACCCAGTCTAGTTGCAAGTTCTGGATCTGCTACATGTTAACCAGGTGAACTTAGGCAAGCTACTTTATTACTTTTAGGCTTTGCTTCCTCAGCATTTTTTTTTTTTTTTTGAGACAGCCTTGCTCTGTCACCCAGGCTGGAGTGCAGTGGCATGATCTCTGCTCACTGCAACCTCAGCCTTCCGGGTTCATGCCATTCTCCTGCCTCAGCCTCCTGAGTAGCTGGAACTACAGGCATCCACCAGCACACCCGGCTAATTTTTTGTATTTTTAGTAGAGACGGGGTTTCACCATGTTAGCCAGGACGGTCTCGATCTCCTGACGTCATGATCCACCTTCCTCGGCCTCCCAAAGTGCTGGAATTACAGGTGTGAGCCACCACGCCTGGCCTGTTTCCTCAGCTTTTAATCCGAGGATCACAATATGTTTTCAGGGCTGTTACTGGGATTAAAAGAGATATATGTGTGAAACAAAAAGTCAAAAAGTAGTAACAGAGTATAGAGTAATGGCTAAGAAGACACACTGCATATTAAAGAGCCTTATTTTATGAATAAATGCTTGCAGTAAGGAGGAAAATGCCTGGAGTTAAGCAGGAAGACTGGATATTAGAAAGGAAGAGAATATAAATTATAGATTAGTGCCATTTTTGCTTAATAAGATCATAAATGCTAGATAGAGGTATTTTATTTTAATGCGTAAAAATCCTAGGCTCTGAAATCAGACTGTCTGGATTTGAATTCCACCTCTATCTCTTAATATATGGCTTAGGTAGGTTACTTATCTTCTTTGTGCTTTCATACTTTTATCTATAAAATTATAATATGACTAATATTTACTTCACCAATCTGTTGTGAAGATTAAAAGTGTTGATACACATAATGAAGTTAGACTTATGCCTACAACAAAATAATTATTAACCATTGTCAGTTTTAAATGTCTGCTTTGTCTCCCTTCTATGTATTCGCTGTATGACCTTGGATAAATCATGTAACAATTGCTGTGTCTCAGTTTCCTTATCTGTACAAAAGAATAAGATATTATAGAACTATGATAAAGATTAAATGTGATAACATATTTAAGATGCTTGGTACATAGCAAACATGATATAAATGTTAGCTCCCTTGCCTTCCTAATCATCAATTATGTCACTATATTGTAACCAGACATTTTTCTCATTTCTCTCAGGAGTAAGGCTGCCACCTGTCACTTTTCCCAAGAAAAGTGCTTTGTACAGCTTTGTACAGCTGCTTAACTTGCTGCGTGAAGTTTAGAGTACAGAAGCTTTGCACCAAAGTATACTTTAATTGTTCACAAGTGTCTTTATGCTCAATTTCTGGTAATAGACTGTTTTTGAAAATTCATTCCTAAAAATGTGTGTCTCTCAACTAGGACAAAGTTGTTACAGTGATGATTACTTATTTTTTCCAGAGGGAAATAAATTAGGTAAACACAACCATATTATCATCTTGTCTAACAGTGTATTAAAGAAGAAAAACTAGGCTCTTTATAAGTGGGTATAAAGCACAGCAGGTAGAGCGGAGATTCCTGGGGGAACCTATAGGCACTGGTGTTATAAATTCCATGAAACATGGGGTCTAGGTGACCCTATGAAGTAGATAATTTGGGTCTGTAAACTCAAAATTAATAAGATCTCAAATAGACTTCCTCTGAGAAGCATTGTGGTACCTTGTCACGTCCATTTGAGTCAGCTGTTTTGATTCAGGAGCATTTTGATATTTGGGCATTTTGACACCTCCTAAAAGCAAACAATTAAGCTTTCAGCTTTTATGATAACTGTGTAACTTGTATTAAAACAGCAACAACATCCCTAAGTCTTAACCCTTTGTGATGGGGTCAAGGATGAGATGGAGGAGAGGGATGGGGTCAGAAATTAAAACTCAGATTGGTTTAAAGATGGAGATAGAGTGAATGAATTGGGTAATTTAAAGATGGAATAAACCTCAATACTTGAAGGAGATTCAGAGATGAAATGAGGGACAAGCAGAATGATGAGATAAGGTTAGAGCACTGTCTACTAAAAGTCACCTATCATTTCAAGCAAGGGTCTATGAATTCTCTGAATTTTAGTTATATCTTGAGCAGTATACATTTGCATCTCCAAAGCTATTATTTCTTTTTTAAATGTGCAATGGTCATTTATAATTACTTTTAAATTTTTTTAAAAAAACTGACGGCTTAGTAATGTGACTTTTTCATTCCTCCATTTGAAAATCTGAATGATAAAATGAAAGTCTCGGTAAAAGATTAGCAGTCAGGGAGAAACACTGAGCACAAAATATAATGAGTGCAATGGGCTTAAAAGAAAGAAAGTTTATACCTAGTTGGAGGAGAATCAGAAGAGACACCCTAGAGGAAGTGGTATTTGCAACAGACTTTGAATAATGAATTCTATCCTTGTCTTTGTGACTAAGTAGCTTCCTAGCTACTCAACTGGAATTGCTCTCACAAGGTCACCAATGGCTTTAAACTTAAAAAAAAAAAAAAAAAAAAAAAAAAAACAGTCAGAATCTGTTCAAATAAAAAGAAGAAATTAACAGTAATTCAAAAATTAGTTTTAAAATTCAATGAACACTTTTCAAACTCACTTATTAACATTTTCTGTATCATTTGATACCGTTAACAACTCTTTCATGCTTATAATTTCTCTCTCAGCTATTGTGTTATCTTTCCTCTCTCTTAGTTCTCCTCCTGCCAGAGGAATCTGCCTATTGTCCTTTGTAAGCTTCTTTTCCTGTACTTACCCTTAAGATTCCCTAGGGATTATGCCCTTAACCCTCTTCTATTCTCCACTATAGACGAAGACTATTCTCTGTCTCTATATCAATGAGCTTTAACTAGATTATGTATGCTGTAGCAACATACAATCCCAAAATCTCAGTAGTTTATAACAAAGGCTTATGTTTCACTCATGTGTTCTATCTTTTGTAGGTCCACAACTGCAGCTTAGCCCAGCATCTTCTCCACTGAAGGAGCAGCCCCTGTCTGAAACGTGCTGGTCTTGTAAGAGAGGGAAAAGATGGTAGACCACAAGATGTTCCTTAAAACTTATTCTTAGAAGTGGCACACAACTTCACAGTTTATTAGCCAAGGAAAGTCAAATGGCCAAAACTGACTTCAGTAAAGTAGAAGTTTATTCCTCCCTCAAGTATAGACTAGTGGAGAGTTGCCAGTAAGGAACGGAAGCATTTTGTCTGACAATAAGACAATCTATCACAGTGTTAAATGCCCAAATACCACCTATATATCTTATCAATTTATAAGACCAGCTTAAACATCTCACAAGAGCACCAAAGTATATATTTTATTAAGATTTCTTCTGTATATCCCACAGACATCACAGCTCAAGAGTCAAATCTAAACTCATCACTTTCTCCCCTGATCCCACTCTCATTTCTCCCCTTTACCGACCCTACTCTAAATATGGTTTTCCTTATATTTGTAAATGGTACCATCATCCACACTTTCAACCAGAGGTTAACTCCTCCCTCTTCATAACCAATCCTTTATAATAGGCCTGAGTCTTCTCCAGTATATTTCCTATGTGCTTCTTAAATCTCTCATTTCCTTTTCATCCCTTCTGCCAATGATTTTGTTAAGGTCCTCATTATCTTTCAACTGATCACTGTAATACTCTCCAAATTGGCATCTCTGACTCCAGTCTCAATCAATGATCACTTATTCATTCAGTCAACAAATATTTATTAAGTTATCATTATATGTTAAGCTCTGAATATACAACGGCGAGCAAGGTAGCCATGGTTCCCACTCTTGTGGAACTTATAGCTTTCACAAAAAGAGAATTAAATTATTGACAGCACAAAGTGTGGTAAATGCTATGATTCACTCATCTAAAAACTACTGTTAGGCAGAATCTACTAATGTATAAAGGCACTGTTCTAGTCCCTGAGGATATAGAAATGAATGACAGACAAGGATCCTGTCCAGGAATAAATACATAATTTTAAAAATATGATAGTTTCAAGTAATGGCAAGTGCTATTTAAAACATAATAAATAGTAATATGATAGAGCACAAGTGGAAGATGTAAGGATAGCTAAGTAGTCTTGGTGGTAAAGAAAGGATTTTCTGACTTAAGACCAGAATGATGAGAAGCCATGAAGAGATCCAGAGGAAAGTATCCCATACAGAAGAAAAAATCAATGTAAAAGCTGTCAGGGACAAGCTGAGACACAATAAGCAAGAAAATAAGTGACAGGAGATGAAGTCAGAAAGCTCAGTAGAGAATATATTATGTATATCTTTACAGAATATGTCAAAAGATTTGGATTTTTATCCTAAGTGTAGTAGAATGCCATTGGAAGGTTTAAAACAGAGAAATGGCATGATCAAATTTACATTTTTAAAGAAGACTTTTGACTGCTGTGGGAAAAATGGAAACCAGGAGCAAAAGTAGAATTAGGAAGGCCAGTAAGTCAACTCCTAAAGCAATCTAAGCAAGACATCATGTTGGCTTGGACTAGAGCAGTAGCAGTGGCATATACAAGAAGTATAAATATGGTCAAGTTATATTTAGAGTTAGAGACAGTGAGACTTGATGATAGATTAGACGTGGGGATGAAAAGAAAGTGGAATCAAAAATGACTCATCAGAGTTTAGCGTGAGAAACCTGGGTATATGGTGGTGCCATTACCAGGGATGAGAAAGTTAGAAATAAAAGATAGCAAAAGAGAAATTAAAAGTTTTCTTTTGGGTCAGGAACAATGGCTCGTGCCTGTAATCCCAGCACTTTAGAAGGCCAAAGAAAGAGGATGGCTTGAGGTCAGGAGTTTGATACCAGCCTTGGCAACATAGCAAGACCTGTCTCTACCAAAATAAAATTTTTTAAAAAAAAAAGCCAGACATGGTGGCATATACCTGTAGTACCAGCTATTCAGGAAGCTGAGGCAGGAAGGTTACTTGAGGCCAGCAGTTCAAGGCAGTGAGATTTCATCATGCGACTACACTCCAACCTTAGCAAAAGAACAAGACCTTCTCTCAAAAAAAGGAAGAAGGAAGAAGAAGGAAGAAGGAAGAAGAAGGAAGAAGGAAGAAGAAGAAGGGAAGAGGAAGAAGAAGAAAGAAGAAGAAGAAGAAGAAGGAAGAAGAAGGAAGAAGAAGAAGGAGGGAAGATAAAAGAGTTTTCTTTTTGAACAAGTTAAGTTGTTAGGCAAAGTACAGTGCTATGACAATATACAATAGGGGGAAATATAATAAACTAATGGTGTCAGGAAATGATTCCTATAGAAAATAAGATGTGAAAAAAAGAATTGAAAAAATCCTCCATAATAGTCAGTGTAATCTTTGTAAAATACACATCTGATTAGAACATTTCTTTTCTTAAGATCTGTCACTAATTTTTTTATCTACTACAGCATGATTTCTCTGAATACCCTTTAAGATGTCAATCTCCTCCATCAGACTGTGAGTCCCTTGGGTGAAGAATTCATTGCTGTTCATTCACAATTTATCACAATAACTAGAAAGTAGTAATTGTGACTTCAACCTAAAACACAGTACTTGTTACATAGAACATAGAACATAGAACATAGCCCTGTGTTAAGTGGGTAATCTAGCTGTGTAATAGTCAAGTCGCTTAGTCTCTGTGAGGCTTATTTCTTCCATTATGAAAGGCAGAACCTCTTTAAGATCACCTCCAACTTTAATATTCTATGATAAGTTTCTCTGTGAAATGTGAAAACTTTACATTTGAAAGTCATTTGCAATCAATTAGAATTCCAGTCCAGACTTGTGTGATGCTTAAATGTGCTACACAGTTTCTCAACACCTCTGTTTCTTCATGTGTGAAATAAAAAATTAAAATATTGCTCCACTTCATAGAAAATCTCATTGATGACGTAAACCATATTTAAATGTCAAATGATTAAAATAGTAAGCAGAATTCTGTAAATGAAAGAATATTTTTTCTTAAATGATTTGTGATCAGAAATGAGACTTGTTGCCTGCTAAATTATGCCTTACTACATTTGGAAGGAATATGTTCATAACTAATGATTTCTCCTTGTTTCGTCTTTTATCAAGCTGTTCTTTGCTGTGTGTGAATCATTATAAGAACAACGAAGTAAGCCCTAATTTTTTCAAGAGTATGTTTGTGAAATATAACTCAAATGTACAACCTCTTCCATCTCTTTATATTTCTTCACCAGACTTCTCTATTTTGTTTTTACCATTGTATCAAATCTCCAATTTTTAAATATTCACCAATGGCAAAGTATGATTTTATGTAGAACCAACTTTTCAAGAACATTATATCCTATTATTTGATATTCAATCTATGTTCAATAATTTTACTTCATTCACCTACTACCTCAATGTGTTTCACAGTGGAAAATTTTAACTCCAACTTAAAAAAATGCTACCAAAATCAAAAATCTTTTGGAAACACAACAGAAATGAAACATAATTCAAGCAATCTAAAAATATAAACTGGAAAAACATATACTGAAATGGAATGAACAGGGGTAGGAATGCAAGCACTGGTAGGAGTTATCCTTGACCACAACATTTGCAGCTATAGCTGAGTAAGAAAAAAAGTTAATCCCAGTGGAATTGCTCTATGGCTAACAGGCAGTATGTAAAGAGTGTTATAATATCAGTTTGTTTTCAGGATAATACACCCTTTTAAAACCTGGACACATTTTGGTGGAAATTGGCTAACACTCACCAATGCTGTTACCTTTGCTTCCTTAGGCACAGTTAGATTCTACTACCAAGATCCTTTGGAGCTAGGTGCACCCAGATGTCCAAATTGTGGCCAGTGGAATATGGATAAATCTCCACAAGGCAACATGCATGCCCCCGACAAGAGCTATGCCCATCTCTTCTGGCTGCCAGGCCAGTAAATAAAAGATCTCTGGTCTATGTACATGAGACAGCTGGTGGGAAGGAACGCAGCAGCTACCTGTTATAGACTTCTGTCTTTGATTTTGCACAACTATGCTTCTAATACATTTACTAGAAAGTTAAGTTGGTACAAAAGTAATTGTGGTTCTTGTAGTTACTTTTAATGGCAAAAGCCACAATTACTTTTGCAACAACCTAATAGTGTATATTGCCTTTCTCAGAAAAAACTGTACTTGCCAGAACCATTGCTGAGAAGATTTATAACTTTGTTTACAAGGTTAAAAATAAAATATAACCATGAGAATAAAAAGGATTAGGATGTTGAATTTAAAACATTAAAACCAAAAATAAAGTAAGAGAAAGAACAGATAAAACAACATAAATCCGGGGAATAAAAGTGTACTAAAACAATGATAGACCAACATCTACAAATTCTACCAAAAATGCTGTACCTGGTAGATATTAAACAGCATATGCTGTTGAGGAATGCAATATCTTGAAATCAGGACAAATACTATCTGCAAAGAGGAGTTCTTAAAAGATTTAAGGTAAAGGATTTTGGATGGTGGGGAGAAACAATTACAAGGAAACAGGCGCAAATGGACTCCAGACATGTTTTTGAGAGGGTTTGGACTCTTTCATCTCCTGGACAAATCCAGAAGCCATAACAGTGGAGAAGAGCCACAACAAAGCCCATTGTGATAGGACTCTCAAAATTCAAAGCACTGGCCGGGCGCAGTGGCTCATGCCTGTAATCCCAGCACTTTGTGAGGCCAAGGTGGGTGGATCACCTGAGGTCAGGAGTTTGAGACCAGCCTGGTCAACATGGTGAAACCCCGTCTCTACTGAAAAATGCAAAAAATTAGCTGTGCATCATCGCCTGCGCCTGTAATCCCAGCTACTCAGGAGGCTGAGGCAGGAGAATCACCTGAACCTGGGAGGTGGAGGTTGCAGTGAGCCGAGGTTGCACCACTCCTGTCCAGCCTGGGCAACAAGAGTGAAACTCCGTCTCAAAAGAAAAAAAAGATTGAAAGCAATAATCAGAACAGGCACACCTCATTTAAAAAGAGACACATTCCTAAAAGTGGTATACAGTTTTAATTTTTATTTTTTCTTTTAAACACACAAATTCCTTTTTTAGAACCTAACACAGTGGACACTCTATAAAAATTTTGGGATTGACGAAACCATTGATGGAGGAAACCATGGAGGCTTTCCATCCATTACTCTCACATCACTCTATATATTATGTACACTGCCTCTAATCTACAGATGAGAAATTTTAAGCACAGAGATATTAAACAACTTGCCCAAAGCCACATATATGTCTGCTGACTCTAAAACCCATTGTTTACAACTTGTGGCTTTGTTTGTTAAAAGATCCCTTCCTCTTTAAGTAAAAGAGCAAATTTTACCTTACAAACCATCAGACCCTAAATTAATCTACCTGAGAAATAAAATGTTGGTATGGTGTTTTGAGTTGCTTCAAAGTGAGACACATTAAGGACAAAGTGTTTGAGAACATTTAAAGGTCTTTTAACTTCATTAGGGTTTTAAGTCTGATAGATTTAACATGCCTCTACAAAATGTACAATCTAATCATGTTGAAAGATCAAATCTAGAATAAGCCCTATTAATTAGCACAAGAAATAACAGTGCCATTTGTTGCCATTGGAGGAAATGGTTTTGTTATAGATTTCTAAGAGAAATTAGTTAGATTTTACTTTGAATGCCATAAAATGTTGTTTATATTCTTTTTCAAATAACAATTCTCCTTAATAAGATAACAAAGACATACTGCTTTGTAATTCTTACGAAAATAAATTTGTTAATAATCACTTAGAACAATAGCTTCCATTTGTTTAGTAAATATCGATCAGGTAAATGTTCTGGGCACTTTATAAACATCTTATTTAATCCTTGCTACAATTCTTTAAGATAAAATACTATTTTTCACATTTTATAGGTTCATTAAGGCTTAAATAACTAAAATTATATAGCGTGAATAATACAACCACAGATGCATCTTATTCTAAAGCCCATGCTATCTCCATTGTGTCCTAATTGGAGCTACCTTAAAAGAAATATTACTCAGTGACACCTCCAGTTTGAAGGGATATAGTATATGTGCGTGTGTGTGTGTGTTTATATATTAATATATAATATTTTAAAATTTAGAACGTAAATTTGTTTTAAAATGAAAAACTTCTAAGAAGAAGCTTTGTATATCAAAGACAATAAATACATTCTGCCATTTGAATAAAATCTTTGTCTAATGAATCATGGCAATTTTACATTATTTAAAAAGAGAAAGGCAACACAGTGTGCATTGGTCATAAGTTGAAAATATTCCATTGAAAAGTCAAAAAATCATAAATAGAACCATTATAAATTAAAGACCAATTGTACAGAAGTTCTAATCTGCCATTTAATTGACTAGTTGTATAACTAACCTTACAAATTTCACTTTAAGTCTTCAAACTTCTTCCATACTGATAATCTAGCTTTCACTTCTTTATTTAACAAATACTAAATTCTAGAAACATTGACAGACTCCAAGAATACTATGATGAAAAACACATTTGTTATGGACTGAATTGTGTCTCCCCTGCCCCCTACCCAAACTAATATGTTGAAATTCTAACTCCCAGTACTTTAGAATGTGACTATATTTAGAGATGGCATCTTTAAAGAGGAAATCAAGTTAAATGAGGTAATTAGGGTGGAACCCAACCCAATATGACTGGTGACTTTATAAGAAAAGGAGAAGATTAGGACACAGATACAGAAGGAAGACCAAATGACAATACAAGGGGAAGATAGCCATCTGCAAGCCAAGGAGAGAGGTCCCAAAGAAAACAACCTTGCCAACCATTGCCAACCACCTTGATCTTGGACTATTAGCTTCAAGAATTGTGAGAAAATAAATTTTTGCTGTTTAAACAATCGAATTTGTGATATTTATTATGGCAGCTCTAGAAAACTAATACATATTTCATGATTTATTTGTGTTCCCTCAGTCATTACCCTAAACATTAATGTAAAAATTTGAAGCTTAAAATTTCTGAAAAAAAAAAATTATGAAAAGGTCAAATCCCAAGAAAGAAACCGTAAGTATTTTTATTTTGGAACTTTAACTGAAATTAGACTTGTACATCAATAAATTTGAGGGGGATGAGATAGACAGAAAAGGCAATTGTTTCCCAAACTGATCTTAACCAATCTCTTTGAAAATGTTTTCCCAAAAGTCTAATAATTCCAGGAATTCTCTGAACTTGGAGGCAGCTTAGAGCAATGGACAGATCGTTGACCTTACAGACAGTTAAATCTCAGCAGCTAGCTGACTCTGGGCAAGTTATTTAGCATTTCTTAGCCTCGATTGCTAATATGAAAATTAGGAAACTCATAGTTTGACTCAAATGAAATAATCCAAATTAAAGCGATTTTTATACTTGAAAGTACCTTACAATGTTTTCATAAGGAATAATTTTCCTGCTTTAGCAATCTAAATAGCCCTATCAGAAAAGGATATCAATGAATTTCTAATCTAAACTAGACTATTGCTAAGAGACAACATTAAGTTTACCAGTTTCTGGAAACTATTCATTTTAAAAACACTACATTCAGTATTCTGGAATTTCCTCAATTCTCCTTGAGCATTCAAATAATGAGCAGAGACCTTGAGACAAGATTTGGGGTGAGAAAGTAAAAATAAATTCAGACACCAAAAATCTGCCCTGACATTCATCAGGCTGGAATTATAGGCCCAGATAAAGCTGGCTGGAAAGTTAAAAGGAAACACTATTTCACCCAAGGATATGCTGCCATTATAAAGTATCATCACAACCCCTTTCTTTGAATGTCTACTGCTTTCTTACTGAAAAACTTTGTTCTGTAAAATCAAAGACAATCAGAGAATTTGCTTCTTAAATTCTCTCAGTAAAAATGAAATATCCCACTCTTGTCTGGAGGTTCTAAGTCACTTTGACACAGAGAAGTAGCCTCTATTTAGGATCCAGGAAATACCTTCAGATAAGGGTTTGGGGACCCAATATTCAACATCTATCTTATCTTTATTGCTTCCAAGGAAACAAGTCCATTGCCACACCCACATCTAAAGCATTTACACATAGCCTCACTCCTTCCTTTCCTTTGAGCCTATCAAACACTAATATATTTAAAGTAGTTCCCATTCTTCATTTCTGACTGTGCTTATTTATACTTCTCTCTCCCCTCCCTCCTCCTCTTCCTTCCACTCTCTTTTAAATCAAACATGCCAGAAGTTGTTTACTTTAATCTTATCAAAAAAAACTCAGTCATTATTGATCCTCTTTATTCTGTGTTTTGTTTGATCAGTATCTTCTCTATTATTTCCTTTTTTCCATTTTATTGAATTTATTCTGTCCTTTTTCTAACATGTTAAATTGGATACTTGGCTTATTAATTTTTTTCCTTTCCTTTTTCTATGTATTTTCCTTGGTTGGAATTTTTATGCTTCCTGAAACAGAGAATTATGTCTTCCATCAATTCTGGAAATTTTTCATCCAGGACTTAAAAATTGCTTCTGCCACATTAATTCTAGTCTCTTCTGGAACTCCAATGGGTGATATCAGCTCTTGTCATTCTAATGTCCATGTCTTTTAACCATTCTTTCACGTTTTTCATCTCTTTGTGATAATTTCTTTAACTCTATCCTTTATTTCGTTAATTTATAATTTTCTTTTGTATAATCTTCATTTAAACCATCTACTTTTTAGTTATTATAATTTTCATTTTTAGGAGTTCTATTTTGTAATTTTTATTTCCTATTCTGCCCCATCTTTTTAATTATATCTTATTCCTCTCTTATATTAGAGAGTACATGCTTTATTTAAACATTTTAAACATTATATGAAGTGTTTAGTGATATTTTCTGGTAAGTATCACTTACAGTGATTTATTTCTCATGTATTTTGTAGTTTTCATTCTCAATTCATGTTTTATTAAAGCTGTTCTTAGGTAACTCCATGAAGCCTGGGTTGAAGCTACATTCAGTAAAAGATGATATGCATTTGCTTCTGCCACTCACCTGAGTGCTTTCGAATTTGAACTACCTAAAGTTTTTTTTGTTTTTGTTTTTTCAGCTCTAGACTGCTCAGACTACAAAAATGATATAAATTTTGACTGGGCACAGTGGGTCACGCCTGTAATCCCAGCACTTTGCAAGGCCAAGGTGGGTGGATCACCTGAGGTCGGGAGTTCGAGACCAGCCTGACCAACATGGAGAAACCCTGTCTCTATTAAAAATACAAAATTAGCTGGGCATGGTGGCGCATGTCTGTAATCCCAGCTACTTGGGAGGCTGAGAAAGGAGAATCGCTTGAACCCAGGAGGCAGAGGTTGCATGGTGAGCCAAGATCGCACCACTGCACTCCAGCCTGGGCAACAAGAGTGAAACTCCGTTTAAAAAAAAAAATGACATAAATTTTAACTTGAAAGTGATATCAGGGCTGCCTTTGTGGTTATCAATTTTCAGAGCAGATATTTCTATTGTTTTCTACGAGAGCCCAGGCTAACACATACCTTCTTGCCAAGTTGTCTTGCTTATCTTCCTTATTTGACAGGGAGACATTTTTTTTCACCTCTACCCTCACATTAATCATAGAGTTAATTTCTGGCTTTATGTGGGTTCTCAGAGATATCTTCACATCTGTGTGTATACTAGGCTTTTTCTCCTCCACTGCCTGGTCATTAAAACAGGATTACCATAATTAGCAAATGCCCTCTAAATAGCTATGATATCGGCAACCACCTACAATTCTATTTCCAACTCATCTTCTTTTTTGGCCCCCACAGACTTCCTTTACTTATTTGTGAGCTCACTTAGGAATTTTAAAATATTGTTGCTACTCCATCAAGTATTTGTAAATATCTTATATTAGAGATTTTTTCAGGACATTTTATCTGCAATTTTGCTGGTAATGAAACTCAGTTCACTCTTCAACCAACCCCAATCTGGGGCTTTTATTCTCATCATTACATTGAAACTATTCACACAAAGATAAAACTTCGCTATAATTTTCTATGAGTCTCAATTTATTTGGCCTCTCAGAAGTTTTCGGTGGAATTGAATTATCTTTCCTTCTTCTCCATTCTCAGCTTCCATAACTCTATATTCTTTTTGTTTCCTCCTACCCACGTAGCTTTTTTCTGCCTCCTTTGTTTGCTCTTCCTCCATATTTCTAAACATTGAAACCACTCAGAGCTTGTTTCTGGTCATCTCCTCAATCTACACTCTCATCCTAGGAAATCTTGACCACTTCCATGGCTTTATATTATGCACATGCCAACAACTCTTAAATGTGTATCACCAACCCAAAATTATCCTCTAAATTCCAAATCTACATCTCTAACTACCTACATAACATATCTGCCTGTACATCGCACAGGGATCTCAAACTTCATCTTCTAATCTAACCCATATCTGCAAATGATACATCCATCAACCTACTTATTATTGTCAAAAGTCTAGTGACTAGCCTTGATAACTTCTTCAACTTCTCTGCCACTAACTCACATCCAAACCATTACCAAATTCCATAAATACTACCTAAAGATACATATCTTAAATCTACCCACTTCTCTCCATCTCCAACAGCAGACCAAGTCACCAACATTTCTTACCCACAATATTGCAACAGATGTAACTGATTTCACTGTTTACTCAGTAACCACCACCTTCCACCCCCAATACACAATATCTATAGTGATTTGAAAATATTAAACTGGCTCATGCCACTCTCTAAACCAAAAAAATTGTGACTTGCTTTATTGTAATATTCACTTTCTTGCAGTGGTCTGGAACTGAACTCACAATACCTCCAAGCTTTGTTTATATATGTAACTTCTTATAAGCTTCTTAACTCTTCTCAGACTCAAATTTCCACATTTATTAAATAAGGATAGTAAAAATACCTAACTCAGAATTATTGTGACAATTACATTAGATAATTTAGACAATTTGTATATAGTACCTAGCATAGTACCTAGCCCACAGTAAGCCCCCAATACATTCTTTTAATGCAACAGGGTCTTGCTATGTTGCCAAGGCTGGTCTTGACCTCAAGCAATCCTCCTGCCTCAGCCTCCCAAAGTGCTATGATTACAGGTGAGCCAGCATGCCCTGCCCCATTTTTAATTTTGTTTATTTTTATATTGCTCTGTCACAGAAATTGAGACTAGCTGGTCTTAATTCCTTTTATATTCTATAAATTCACTCCAGGCTTTTGAATGTTGAGTAGCTGAAATTTCTTTTTTTTAATTCAGTAAAATACTGTATTTTCTAATGTATTAAATGAAAGCCAAGAAAATATCAAATTAACTTTAAAAGCAAATCTTTACTCTTTAAAGAAAAAATACAAACTGTGGTATTTTTATAATAGATTATATTTTACATAAGATAAATAAAATCACTAATGCATCTATATGCTTGGTTTCCTTAAACTACAATGAACCACAGAAAGTGTGGAAAATGGGTTTAGTTTTTGGTGAAAAATAAACATCTTGGAAAAAACAGGTAGTTTTTTTTTTTTTAACTGTCTATGCACAGGCACTGACATAACCAAGCCTTAATGGCCACTACTTCCTTTTCCTTGTCCAAAGCAGCCATTTCCATAGCTCCCCCTTCCATATCCTCACTGGCATCCCCCAGATCCTCTGTAGCCTCCACTAGACCTTCTGTAGTCTCCACCAGAGCTACCACTATAGCCACCTCAGTTATGTCCTCTATAGTCTCCACCACCATCTCTACCATATCCTTCCTGATAGGGTGGAGTAGTGCCACCATAGCCTCCACTACTATAGCCTCCATCGCTGTAGCCACTGCCATAGCCTCCAACACCATAACTAGAATGTACCTCTCTATATCTACTTCCATTGTCACATCAGGCCATCTTGGGAGGATGTGGACCATCTCCACACTGTGTATTGCCAATCACAAGATTGATAACAGGAGCTAAGGGCCTAGAGATTCGGTGGATCATGTTCAGCATATATTAATTAAAAGGGTCCAACTGGCTGAAGATATCAGGTTGTTTGTTACTTCAACAACCAGAGACTCCAAGATTTCCTGGAAAGCAGTAATGCAGGCAGCATCTTCATGGGATATTTGCAGTTTAATTCAGTCATCTACAAGAACAATCTGACTATCACATTATACTTTCTTGAAGGCAAAGAGAAGCAACTTCAGGGAGGTGACTAAGGTCATGCCTTTAGCAGAGATGGCTCAGATTCAAGTACACCTGATCAAAGACAATATTTGAACCCGAGCCATCTCTGCTAAAGGCATGGCCTTAGTCACCCCCTGCTTTTCACCAAACACAAAGAAAAGAGAGGAGCACTTCATGTCTTGCTACTAAAAAAACAATTAACAGACAATTTGTGGATAAGTGCATTATGCCCTTCATGGTGAGAATATTTCTCTTTTCCTTCTGATAGCATCATTTGGGTACACACCAAAGGCCAAGAGGGAGACAACAACATCCAAATTATTATCTGGTCCAGTGTTAGTAAACACTTGTGTCAGTAATATTCTGGAAATCCAGAATTAATATGAATCTCTTTGAGCTAAACTTTGGCTTCATAAGTCATTCTTAGTGTAGCCCTATTGAGTTTTTTGTGCTCACAAAATTGAATCTTAGCTTCTTCTCTACCCATTCTAGAATCATTCCAGGATTGGAATACTGATAAAAAGGATACACAATCAGAAAATGGGTTTCCAGCAAAATTTCAGTGGATATATCCCACTTTCCTTCATCAATGAAAACAGGTAGCAGCAGAGATGGTATAGATAGGATCTGTCTCATAGAAAATACACCCCATTATCATCATTTTGCCAAGATGAGGCTCAATGGAGAGTTTAGTCAGGACCTATCCTAGAGAATTAAACTTATCATTGCCATCTAATACATCAAGCTCTCTAAGAGTGTGCTCTGCCTAAATCAAAAGATCCAAAGGTGGAGGTCCTTGGATTGCCTTGGCCAGAAATTAGCCAATTTCTCCCAGACACAGGAGTTTCATACTCAACATAATCACCCCTCACTTTTGTCTTTTTTTTAAATTTTATTTGGGTTTAGGGGTACATGCACAGAATTGTTGTATAGGTAAACTATGTCACAGGGGTTTGGTGTACAGATTATTTGGTCACCCAGGTAAGCATAGTACCCAATAGGTATTTTTTTATGCTCTCCTTCCTCCCACCCTCCACCCTTAAGCAGGCCCTGGTGTCTATTGTTCCCCTTTGTGTCCATGTGTTTTAATTGCTTAGCTCTGACTTGTAAGTAAGAACATATGGTATTTGGTTTTCTGTTCCCAGGATAATGGTCTCTAGCTCCAACCATGTTGCTGCAAAGGGAATGATCTCATTCTTTTTTATGGTTGCATAGTACTCCATGGCATATATGTACCACATTTTCTTTATCTAGTATACCATTGATGAACATTTGGGTTGATTCCATGTCCTTGCTATTGTGAATAGCGCTGCAATAAACATACATATGCATGTGTCTTTATGGTATAATGATTTCTATTACTTAGGGTATATACCCAGTAATGAGATTGCTGGGTCAAATGGTAATTCTGTTTTAAGTTCTTTGAGAAATCATCACACTGCTTTCTACAATGACTGAACTAATTTATACTCCCACTAGCAGTGTATAAGCATTCCCCTTTCTCCTCAACCTCACCATCATCTGTTATTTTTTGACTTTTAATAATGGCCAGTCTGACTGGTATGAGATGGTATCTCATTGTGGTTTTGATTTGCATTTCTCTAATAATTAGTGATGTCGAGCATTTCTTCATATTCTTGTTGACCACATGTATGTCTTTTGACATGTATGTCCTTTGCCCACTTTTTAATAGTATTGTTTGGTTTTTGCTTGTAAATTTGATTATGTTCTGTATTGATTTTGTATATTGCACCTTTGTCAGATACATAGTTTGCAAATATTTTCTCCCATTCTGTAGGTCGTATCTTTATTGATATTATAGTTTCTCGTGCTGTGCAAAAGCTGTTTAGTTTAATTAGATCCAATTTATCAATTATTATTTTTGTTGCAATTGCTTTTGGCATCATTGTCATGAAATCTTTGCCAGGTCCTATGTCCAGAATGGCATTTCCTAGGTTTTCTTCCAGAGTTTTTATAGTTTTAGGTTTTACATTTAAGTCTTTAATCCATCTTTAGTTGATTTTTGTATATGGTGTAAGAAACGGGTCCAGTTTCAATCTTCTGAATATTGCTAGCCAGTTATCCCACCACTATTTATTGAACAGAAAGTCCTTTCCCCGTTGTTCGTTTTTGTTAGTTTTGTGGAAGATCAGATAGTTTTAGGTGTGCAGTTTTACTTCTGGGCCTCGATTCTGTTTCATTGGTCTATGTGTCTGTTTTTGTATCAGTTTTTTCATTACTACAGCCTTGTAGTATAGTTTGAAGTCAGGTAACATGATACCTCCAGCTTTGTTCTTTTTGCTTATAATTGTTTGGGGTATTTGGATTCTTTTTTGGCTCTACATAAATTTTAGAATAGTTTCTTTCTAATTCTGTGAAGAATGTCATTGATAGTTTGATAGGAATAGCATTGAATCTGTAAATTACTTTGGACAATATGGTCATTTTTATAATATTGATTCTCCCTATCCATGAGCATGGAATGTTTTTCCATTTGTGTGTGTCATCTCTGATTTCTTGGAGTAGTGTTTTGTAATTGTCCTTGCAGAGATTTTACACCTCCCTAGTTAGCTACATTCCTAGGTATTTTATTCTTTTTCTGGCAATTGTAAATGGGATTGTGTTCCTGATTTGGCTCTCCACTTAGATGTTGTTTGTATATAGGAATGTTACTAATTTTTGTACATTGATTTTGTATCCCAAAACTTTGCTGAAGTTATCAGATCAAGAAGCTTTTAGGCAGAGACTATAGTGTTTGCTAGATATCGAATCATGTTGTCTGCAAGCAGGGATAGTTTGACTTCCTCTTTTCCTATTTGGATGCCTTTTATTTCTTTCTCTTGCCTGACTCCTTGGGCCAGGACTACTAGTACTATGCTGAATAAGAGTAGTGAGAGGGTATACTGGTCTCATTCTGGTTATCAAGGGGACCACTTCCAGCTTTTGCCTATTTAGTATGATGTAGGCTGTGGGTTTGTCATAGATGGCTCTTATTATTTTGAAGTATGTTCCTTCAGTGCCTAGTTTCTTGAGGGTTTTTACATAAAGGGATGTTAAATTTTATTGAAAGCTTTTTTGCATCTATTGAGATAATCATGTGGTTTTTGTTTTTAGTTCTGTTTATGTGTTGAGTCTTATTGATTTGCATATGTTGAGCCAAGCTTGCATCGCAGGGATGAAGCCTACTTAGTTATGGTGGATTAGATTTTTGATGTGCTGCTGAGTTCAGTTTGCTACTATTTTGTTGAGGATTTTTGCATCTATTTTCATCAAGATGTTGACATTTTTATTGTGTCCCTGCCAGGTTTTGGTATCGGGATGATACTGGTCTCATAGAATAAGATACAGAGGAGCCCCTGCTCCTCAATTTTTAGGATTAGTTTCAGTAGGAGTGGTACTAGCTCTTCTTTATACAACTAGTTGAATTCAACCGTGATTCTGTCTGGTCCTGGGCTTTTTTTGGTTGGTAGGCTTTTTATTACTGATTCAATTTTGGAATTCACTATTAGCCTGTTCAGGGATTCCTGGTTCACTCTTGGGAGGTTGTATGTGTCCAGGAATTTATCCATTTCTTCTAGGTTTTCTGGTTTGTGTGCATAGAGGTGTTCATAGTAGTTCTGATGGTTATTTGTATTTCTGTGGGGTTGGTGGTAATGTCCCCTTTGTCATTTCTGACTGTGTTTATTTGGATTTTCTATATTTTCTTCTTCATTAGTCTAGCTAGCAGTCTATCTTATTTATGCTTTCAAAAAACAAACTCCTGGATTTATGGATCTTTTGTATGATGTTTTCACATCTCAAATTCCTTCAGTTCAGCTCTAATTTTGGTTATTTCTTGTCTTCTGCTAGCTTTGAGATTGGTTTGCTCTTGTGTCTCTAGTTTCTCAAGGTGTGATGTTAGGTTGTTAATTTTAGATCTTTCAAACTTTTCAATGTGGGCATTTAGTGCTATAAACTTCCCTCTTAACACTGCCTTAGCTGTGTCCTAGAGATTCTTGTATGTTCTGTCTTTGTTTTCATTTGGTCAAAGAATTTCTTGATTTCTGCCATAGTTTCCCTATTTACTCTTGAAAATCATTCAAGAGTAGGTTGTTTCATTTCCATGTAATTGTATGGTTTTGAGCAATTTTCTTGGTATTGGTTTCTCTTTTATTGTACTGTGATCTGAAAGTGTGGTTGGTATGATATCAATTGTTTTGAATTTGCCAAGGATTATAACTTTAGAGTTGTGCCATATGGTGATGAGAAGAATGTTTTTGAACAGAGAGTACTGCAGGGTTTTATTAGGCCCATTTGGTTAAGTGTTGAGTTCAGGTCCTGAATATCTGTTAATTTTTTGCCTCAATGATCTGTCTAATACTGTCAGTAGGGTGTTGAAGTCCCGTACTCTAATTGTGTGGGAATCTAGGTCTCTGAGAAATTGCTTTATGAATCCAGGCACTCCTGTATTAGGTGCATATATATTTAGGATACTTAAGTCTTCTAGTTGAATTAAAACTTTTACATTATGTAATGCCCTTCTTTGTCTTTTTTTTTTTTAATCTTTGTTGGGTTTAAAGTCTCTTTTGTCTGAAATTAGGACAGCAACCCTTGCTTTTCCATTTGATTGGTAGTTTTCCATTTGCTTGGTAGGTTTTTCTCCATCCCTTTGTTTTGGGCCTATGAATGTTGCTGCATGTGAGATGGGTCTCTTGAAGACAGCATACCATTAGGTCTTGCTTCTTTATCCAGCTTGCCACTCTGTGCCTTTTAACTGGGGGCATTTAGCCCATTCATATTCAAGGCTAATATTGATGCTGATTTGATCCTGTCATCATATTGTTAGCTGGTTATTATGCAGACTTGCTTGTGTTGTTGCTTTATGGTGTCACGGGTCTATATGCTTAAGTATGTTTTGGTAGTGGCTGGTAATGGTCTTTCTTTTCCATATTTAGCACTCCTTTCATGACCTATTGTAAAGCAGCAAGTCTGGTGGTAATGAATTCCCTCATTTGCTTGTCTGAAAGGGATTTTATTTCTCTCTAATTTATGAAGCTTAGTTTGTCTGGATATAAAATTCTGAGTTGAAAATTATTTTCCTTAAGAATGCTTAATATAGGCCCTTAATCTCCTCTGGCTTGTAGGGTTTCTGCTGAAAAGTCCACTGTTGACCAGATGGGATTTCCTTTCTAGATGAACTGTCCCTTCTCTCTAGCTGCCTTTAACATTTTTTCTTTCATTTCAATGTTGAAGTATCTGATGATTATGTGTCTTGGGGATGGTCCTCTTATTTAGTATCTTGCTGAAGGTCTCTGCATTTCCTGAATTTGAATGTTGACATCTTTAGTGAGGCTGGGGAAGCTTTCATAGGTGATATTCTAAAATATGTTTTCAAGTTGCTTGCTTTCTCTCCATCTCTTTCAGGGACATCAATGAGTCATAGATTTGGTTTCTTTACATAATCCCATATTTCTTGGAGGTCTTGTTCATTCTTTTATACTCTTTTTTCTTTATTTTTGTCTGACAATTATTTCAACAAGCCAATCTCTAAGCTTTGACATTTTTTCCTCAGATTGGCCTATTCTGCTGTTAACACTTGTGATTGCATTATAAAATTCTTGCAGTATGTTTTTCAGCTCTATCAAATCTGTTTGGTTATTCCTTATAATGGCCATTTTTATCTATCAGCCTCTGTATTTTTTTAATGATCGTTAGCTTTCTTGCACTGGACTTTGACATTGTTTTCAATCTCAATGATCTTCATTCCTATCTATATTCTGAATTCTATTTCTGTCATTTCAGCCATTTCAGTCTGGTTAAGAATACTTGCTGGGGAACTAGTGAGGTCATTTGGAGACACTGGCTTTTTGAGTTGCCAGAGTTCTCGCACTGGTTCTTTTTCATCTGTGTTGGCTTGTGTTCTGATAACTGAAGTGTAGTTTCAGTACAGTTAGTATACTTATTTTCTGGGTGTTTTCAGAGGGCTTAGGCTTTGTGCAAGGTCTTTATTTGTAGTTGAATTCTTTTTCCTGGTTTCAAATATTAGTAAAGTACTTTTGGTGTTGAATTTTGGGCTGTGATCCAGTAGGTGGCACTTAACACATAGTGGCCTGTAGGTAGTCACTTAATCAACAGTGTGGCTCCTCTGTATTTCCTCATGATTGCAGCCATGCTTCTTCTCAGTGCTCTGAAAGTACAGGTTCCTCTACCACTTGAGTGCTGACTGCAAATCTTGGCTTGGGACTCTTGGGCAGAAGGGGAAGGGACCTTAACAGTGGTTATGGCAGAGAGCCTTTCACCTGTCTCTTGGGGTTCCAACCCAGAGAATTGTGGAGCCATTATTAATCAGTGCAATTGGCTCTGGATGGGGCACCTGTGCTTTGGGCTCAAGCTAGGGAGACCCACCTGGTGATGAGAGGGTGTCAGGGACAGGTAACAGGGAGACAGACTGGCCTCTTCTCCCTAGGGCAACAGCAGCTTGCTGGAGGTGTGGTTAAAGCACTCAGGGTCTTTGCTCCTTCTCCAATTCAAGGACAGCAAGGTCACTACCACTGCAGTGGCAGTAGCAGAGGGGTTTTTGGTTGACTTCATGAGTTCTACCTCAGAAAAATGTAGAGCCAATGCTACTGGGAAAATTCAGCCAGGAGGTAAGGCAGTTGTTCTGCTGGCTCTGCTTGTTGAGGAGTGGGGGTTCGAGCGTTCACAGGGACGAGCGACCAGGCTTCTCTCCATATGGTGACTGTGGTGTATTGGAAGCTCAGGTGAAGCCCTCAGGCTCTTGGTTTCTTCCCCAGACCAAGGGTAGCAGGGGCAGAACCATTGCTGTGGCAGTGGCAGAGGGTCTGCCAGTTGTCTCAGGGAGACCCACCCCAGGGAAACTCAGAGACATTCAGTGGGTATGCTTAGCTGTGGGTGGGTGGCTATTATGTGGTACAAAGCCGGGGCCCTGCCTGGTAAAGAGTGAGGGGTGGGAGCTCCCAGGGAAGACAGATCACTCCTTTCCATATAGTGGCTGTAGTGTGCTGGAGATGCCCATGTAGTGACTGGCCCTTTGTTTCTTTCACACCCAAGAGTGGTTAGGGTGGTACCACTGCAGCTGCAATTCCAGAGGGGTTGTGGGCTGTCTCCAGGATTTCCTCCTCAGAGAAATGCTGAACCACCTCCAACCGAAATATTCAGGTTGAAGCAAGTTAGCTGTGCTGGAATCCCAGGCTGAGAGGCCCTGCCTAGTAAGAAACAAGTAAGGTCCAGGACCCATGTGGAGAACACTCTGGCCACTTTTCCATGGGATGGCTGTGCTGTACAGGAGATCTGCATCACTCCCTAAACACTAAGTACTCTCCAGAGCCTGAAAGCTACGTTGGCATGGGCTGACAGACAAAAAAGGTAACCAGCCTCTCTTCCTGGGATCTCCATCCCAGGGAAGTGCAGAGCTGCTACCAGCCTAAGAGCCCAGACAGGGGGTGGCTGGAGACCCAGGCCACTGGGCCTCATCCTGTGAGATGCAGTGGAGGTGAGGCCTGGAGTCCATTGCTGCTCAGCCCTCTGGATTCAGCCACTTTCCTGGGGGAATGAAGGGAGCCCGACCTCTCCTACTGCTGGAGCTCCAGTCACTAATGCTGGGATACCTAGGAATTCATGGCTCCCAGGATTCCATGTGTGCCTGGGCAGTAGCTCTGCCCAGACTCCACACAGCTCTCCATGTCAGTCTGGAAGCCCTGGTGGGGTAGGCTTATGCATGGATCACCTGAGCCCAGGGTGGCAAAGGTCCATGGCAGAACTGTGAGTCCCTGGGGACTCTCACTCACTCACCATTTTCTGGCAGTGTGGGAGCCTCCTCTGGCTCCATGCCACTCCTGGGTGGGCAGTTGTCCTGTCTCACTTTACTCCATTCTCCATTGGTCAAGTTGTTTCCTTGATGAACCCCAATGTTTCCACCTAGATGTTCCAGTTGAAGATACAGCAGTTAATCACCACTTTCTTCTCTCTGTGAGAGAGGTGCACACTAGATACTTATAGTCAGCCATCTTGGCCTCTCCCATGATCACCCCTCACTTTTCAATATTTTAATCAATTTGCCTTGTCTCTAGTCCAATTTCTTCACAATTGTTCTCCATTGAAGGATCCTGAATAGAAGCTCTAGTTCCTTGATCTTTGTAGAGCAAATTCCTGCTTTGAAAAACTAAGACCAAGGTTAGACATCTTATAATTTATGTATATTTGTGAGGTTTATCTTTGTCGATGTTGGTGTTGGTAAGGTTTTATTTGGGATGAGGGTTGAGGTTTTGTATTTTCATTTGTTTTGCCTTTTGGTTTTTTTGTTGGTTTGATTTGTGGTGGTGCTCATTTATTGGCCTTCACTAGAAAATGAAGAGTAATTTCTCAAAGAACCACTGCAAATATATGTTTTCATTTAAAAGCTTCTATTCTTAAACTTTACTATTCATACAGAAACAGCAATCATCTTAACTGGACTTGGATTCCTATGGAAGTTATACACACTAGGGAATCCAGCATATAAAGATAAAAAGACTGTAGACTACATATATATTAACATCATTTCTTCCTAGTTAATGTAAAACACTCTTCTCATCACTTTTCCTCTCTTGGTTTCCTTTTTCAGCCTCAAGTTTATTATATACTCCATTTGAATGTGTCAGGATGCTTGCCAAAGTGAATAGAAGAGAGAAAAGAATATAGTTGAGGGAGAAAATAGATATTTCTCTTCTTTCAGGTGTATTGACAATTGTGACAAAACTTATTTTTACAAGGAAAGAGAACACAAGAAAACTGACATTTGGGCAAAAAATAGTTGTGCAGTTTCCTGGCTGATCTCTATCATATTTGAGTCTGAATATGCTGCCATGATTGGAGTATATACCATAGCAATACTGAGAGTGAGAGAAGTCCTTGAGTACCTGTGACTGAAGAGGCCAGTGATGGGAAGTACTCATTCATTTTTTTAGCAGTTTTAATGTGTTTACTTAGGCAGAGGGAATACTCCTTATCTTCATCTTTATTATCTCTACTATCTTCACTTCTCCAAGCCACATGCAGCAGCAAAAAGGTGACAGAAACCGACAAAGGGAGATGTCAATCTAGCATGTAGTGAACTCCCTATTATGGACTGAATAAAGCAATGGCAACAAAAGCCAAAATTGACAAATGGGATCTAATTAAACTAAAGAGCTTCTGCACAGCAAAAAAAACTACCATCAGAGTGAACAGGCAACCTACAGAATGGGAGAAAATTTTTGCAATCTACTCATCTGACAAAGGGCTAATATCCAGCATCTACAATGAACTCCAACAAATTTACAAGAAAAAAACAAACAACCCCATCAAAAAGTGGGCAAAGGATATGAACAGACACTTCTCAAAAGAAGACATTTATGCAGCCAAAAGACACACGAAAAAATGCTCATCGTCACTGGCCATCAGAGAAATGCAAATCAAAACCACAATGAGATACCATCTCACGCCAGTTAGAATGGCGATCATTAAAAAGTGAGGAAACAACAGGTGCTGGAGAAGATGTGGAGAAATAGGGACACTTTTACACTGTTGGTGGGATTGTAAACTAGTTCAACCATTGTGGAAGTCAGTGTGGCTATTCCTCAGGGATCTAGAACTAGAAATACCATTTGACCCAGCCATCCCATTACTGGGTATATACCCAAAGGATTATAAATCATGCTGCTATGAAGACACATGCACACGCATGTTTATTGTGGCACTATTCACAATAGCAAAGACTTGGAACCAACCCAAATGTCCAACAATGATAGACTGGATTAAGAAAATGTGGCACACGTACACCATGGAATACTACGCAGCCATAAAAAAGGATGAGTTCCTGTCCTTTGTAGGGACATGGATGAAGCTGGAAACCATCATTCTCAGCAAACTATCGCAAGGACAAAATACCAAACACCGCATGTTCTCACTCATAGGTGGGAATTGAACAATGAGAACACATGGACACAAGAAGGGGAACATCACACACTGGGGCCTGTTGTGGGGTGGGGGGAAGGGGGATAAATAGCTGGCTATTTTTATGTACTCCACCAGCACCAGACAGCCACCCCATGCAACAGGAAACAGGTCGCCAGGCCAGCCCAGAAGCCACAGCCCAGAACGGAGTGAAGGGACTGAATGAGCTGTAACACAAACTAACTGAAACCCACCCCTTCTGCCAATTCACTGTGCTGCTGGAAGCAAGAAGAGAAGAGTTACAACCCTTCTGGGAGCCCAGGCCTCAGGGCTCCCCAGGTCAAAGCTGTGACATGCTGTAACACTGCCTTTGGGGTTCTGTGGTTGCTGGCATCTTCAAGTTTTGGGGGCACCACTGCTTTCCCCTTGTCTAGACATGGGCACCTAAGATGGAAGCCACTTGCAGTACATCTGGTCTAGCTGCAGCCTCACACAGAGCTGGCACCTGGAGCCGCCTGCCCTGTGGCAGTAGCCGGCACACCTGGCTTGCCCTTGGTGGGCCTGGATCTGGGCCAGTAGCAAAAGCCAAGGACAGCCTGCTGGGCTGAGTGGGCAGAGCTAGCTCAGTCATCCTGAGTGAAACTTGAGCAGAGGCACCATTGGCCACAATGTCCCCAGGTGGCAAAACAGCACCCCAAAAATCCTGTGTCAAAATGATGGAAAATAATAATCATTTCTGGACTTTTTGCCCAGTTAAATAATTATTCAAAAGCAGAAGGAAATAAAAACAGCTTCAGTTTTAAACAAGCAAGAGCAATGTTTATCATTAGCATATATGTTTAAAAGAACTATATTTTTTAAAAAATTTAATGAAGAAAAACATTGAACATGAAGAGACCAGAGTGAAGAAATAAATTAGCAAACATGAGTATATCTGAAAAACTATTGACTATAAATGTAAATTTTTAACATAATGACCACTTTTAAAAGGTTTAAAAATTAAGGTGAAAATAAAATATTATACAATATATCGAAAAATAGAATAAATAAAAAGATAAAGTTTTCTACAGTTCAGAAAAAAGGTATATTCCCTAGAGGTAGACTTGTAGACAAAAATACATAAATATTTGTTAAATTTAGAATTTATTGAGTCAAATATGCATGTTAAAAATGAAAAGGTAGCAAAGAACAGAAGTAGAAGTCACAACTTTCAAACCAGTAAAAGGAAGAAAGAATAAAGAAAATTTGATCAATCTGATACAAAGCGAGAAAGGAAATAAAAGGAAGTATAGGAAAATACATATAGTAAATAAAAACCACAAAAGACAATAGAAATAATTCCAAATATATCGGTAGCCTCAATAAATATAAACAGAATAAACAATTACTTAAAATATAGATAGTCATGTTGAATTAAAAAACTCCAACTCTATGGTTCTTAACAACAGATGTACCTAAAGTATAACAATGAAGAAATACTGGCAGTAAAAGTATAAAAATGATGAAATAAAAAAATTAACCAAAACAGTTAAATTGTTAACAACCAAAATAGACTTCATGCAAAGATCATTATTGATAAAGAAGCTACTTATGTAATAGTCAGAAGACTAATTTATCAAAAAAAAGAACAAGCCTGAAACTGTTTTTCTTTACAACATAGCCTCTCAATAGATAAGCAAAAAATTACAGACTTATGAAAATATGAATTGAATCTGTATATATCTTATCATATAGACTCAAAATCCACAAAGGAAAACTTAACAAGATTACAAGAAAAAATTAACAAGTTTCCAACCATGATGAGCTTTTAAAATATATTTCCATTAGTAATTAATGGATCAAGCAGAGAAAAAATTGAACTGTGCTGTTCTGAAGGGTTAGATTTTAAAATGCTAACGATTTGAGAATAAATTCTTTTAAAAACCCAGCCTATGAAATATATCAAGAAAAAGATTGTACTCTTTTGAGGTCATTTCTCAATTATAGATACACTGATCAGGAGCAACTGTATCCAACAGAACTTTCAGCAATAATAAAATTGTTCTCTATCTGTGTAGTCAAATAAGGTAAGCTTTAAAATCAAGTGTGATTAAAACAACTAAGGAATTAATTTTAATTTTAGTTTTAATTCATTTAATTTAATTAAAATATACTTAATTTATTAATTTATTCCATTTAATTTACATTTAAATGGCCACACGGTTACCATACTGACAGTGAAGTTTTAGAGTAGTATTAGTAAAAAGTTTATATCTTTCAATGCTTACATTAGAAAAGAAAAATGGTCAAAATGAACAAGCAAAGTTCCTAATTTAAAAGGCAGAAAAAATATAAAATTGAACATAGAAAGGAAAAAGCAACAAAGAGTAGAAAATAATAAAATTTCTAAAAAGTTACAAAAATTTTAAAGACTAATAAGATAGATAAGCAAGCCTCTGGCAAAAATAATTAAGAAAAATAAAATACGTAAATATAAAATTTTGGGAGTGAAAAATGGACAGCAAACTTTTTAAATTTAACCAAGTACAGTAACAACTTCATGACCAAAATTTAAAATAAACAGGTAATTTTCTAAAATAAATACAATTTTTTTAAGTTTAAGAAGAAACAGAAGAAATGAATAGATTTAAACTTAAAAAGACATCAAAGTGTAGCAAAACTGTACCAAGATAAAACAGAGCAAAACAAAAATCTTCCCAGACAGTTTGACCAATTCTACCAAACTAAAAAATTAATCTCTACCTTATATAAACATTCTAAAAAATAGAAAAAAAAATTAAATTCTAACCCATGTATTATCCTAATATAACCTTGAACCCAAAATCAACCAGAGTACAAAAAATAAACATTATATGCCAATTTTATTTATATGTCAAAACTCTATAAAAGAATATTTTCTAGCAATGTAATTTTTAATTATACCACATAAAACTATGAAAGCAAGGATGCTTTGCTAATATAAACTCTATTGCTGTAATTTTTCCAATCAACAGAGTAAAGAGAAACTAACAAAATTATCTCAAAAGAGAATACTATTAGATAATAATAAAGACTGCTGGCTGTGTTCCACAGTTCAAAGTTCTATATCTATAAATTTATTTATTCTTCACAGCAATGTCTGATGTATTTTTATTTTCATTTTATTTTCTTATTAGGCATTGTCATTGCCTAATAAAATAGGCAATAACAAATAACAAAGCTGTGGCAGAGAGAAGCTCAATGTCATCCAGCTTACTAGTGGCAAGTCCAGGATTTGAAATCAGACTGATTTCAACATCCATGCTCTTAACTACAACATATGTTCTCTCTCAAGTCCCAGTTGCTATTTTTAGGGGGAAATCTTAGCAAACTAGGAATAGAAGTAATATCTAAAGATCTAAGAAAGTATCTACTAACAAACAATCTATAGTTATGCATTGTTTAATGACAGGGATATGTTCTAAGAAATATCGTTGGGCAATTTTGCCATTTTGTTAACATAATAGAGTATACTTACACAAACCTAGATGGTACACCCTACTACACACTTAGGCTACATGGTATATAGCCTATTGCTCCTAGGCTACAAACCTGTACAGCATGTTGCTGTACTGAATACTGTAAGCAATTGTAACACAACGGTATCTGTGTATCTAAACATAGAAAAGGAAAAGGTACAGTAAATATATGAAAGATTTTTAAATGACACTTCTGTATAGGCACTTACCGTGAATGGGGCTTACAGGTCAAGTCTGGAAGTTGCTCTGGGTGAGTCAGTAAAGGAGTGGTGAGTAAATGTGAAGGCCTAAGACATTACTATACACTACTGTAGACTTTATAAACACTGTACACTTATGCTACATTAAATTTATTTTCTTTTACAATAATAAATTAACCTTAGCTTACTGTAACTTTTCTACTTTACACATCTTTTAATTTTTTTAACTTTTTGCCTCTTTTGTTATTAAGTTTTAGCTTAAAATACACATTATAGAGCAATACAAAAATCTTTTCTTTCTTTATATCCTTATTTTATGAGATTTTTTCTATTTTTAATTTTTTCATTTTAAACTTTTTTGTTAAAAACTGAAACACAGGAACGCACACTAACAGAGGCCTACATGAGGTCAGGAATATCAGTATCATAGTCTGCCACCTGCACATCTTGTCCCAATTGAAGCTCTTCAAGGACAATAACATACATGGATCTGTTATCTGCTATGATTAACAATGCCTTCTTCTAGAATACCTCCTGAAGGACCTGTCTGAGGCTATTGTTCAGTTAACTTTTTTTTTAATAAGTGGAAAGAGTACACTCAAAAATAATAAAAAGTATAGTAAATACATAAACCAGTAACATTTATTATTTATCAAGTATTATGTACTGTACATAATTTTATATGCTATACTTTTAAATGACTGGCAGTGCAATAGGTTGTTTACACCAGCATCAATACAATGACAAGAGTAATGCACTGCTCTACAACTTTAGGAAGGCTACAAATGCACTAGTTGATAGGAAGTTTTCAGCTCCATTATAATCATATAGGACCACAATCATACATGCAGTCGGCTGTTCACCAAAATGTCATTATGGAACACAAGACTGTACTTCATAATAAAATGTTAAACATCCTATTTAAAGACATAAATAAGAAAAAATGCATGCATGTTTCTAGATAGCTGGCTATTTTTATGATAAAAGATAAAATCACACCAACACCTCGTATGTATACAAAATTAATTCAATATGAACTTAAGACCCTGGTATGAAAAGCAAAACTTATTATAGTAGAATATGTTTGTGACTTGAAGGTAGAGAAGGATTTCTTAAATGAGACACAAAAACCAAAAACCAGAAAAGAAATGGTCAATAAACTTGACCATAGGTAATAACCATGGATTCTACTACTACAGAAGATTACAGACATTAGAGAATAAAGAGTGGTAACAGTTATTCTACATTTACTAATCTAATCTTTGCCACCATTTTTTTTTCTGGCTAGTCTTTCTGAGTTACTTATGTTAAATTGCTGTATGTTCTTTAGGTAGGGGTATGGATAATCAGGGCTGATAGCCTCTACCTAAAACATACCATTTTCACAAGTAACCTCTATGCTATGAGAAAAGCTCCAAATTCTTCTATTTCTGTCATTTAACACTAACAGCATGCCAAAAAAGAGTAACATGTAAGATATTTCAAACTATCTCATGAGCCTTGACAGGATTACATCATAAGGACAATAGAAAGTATTTTTGAATCTACCTCTAGCACTAATTTAATAATGTATTTATAGTGTTTCTTTTGTTCTTTCAAAAATATTTCTTATTCATTTGCTGTCCACAAGGTTCCTAGCACACATTAAGACAGGTAGAAATATTTAAACTAACAGTTTCTCTGGCTTGGAGAAGTTGGGGACTGGGAGGGCTGAGTGGAACAATACCATTTTTTTTTTTAAGAGACAGCTTTCATTCTGTCATCTAGGCTGGAGTGCAGTGATGGGATCATAGCTCACTTCAGCCTCAAACTCCTGGGCTCAAGCAATCCTCCTGCCTCAGCCTCCCAAGGAACTAAGACTAAAGGCTTCATCACCATGCCCTACTAACTTATTTTATTTATTTTTTTTTTGTAGAGACAGGGTCTCACTATGTTGCCCAGGCTGGTCTTGAATTCCTGGCCTCAAGCTGTCCTCCCACCTCAACCTTTTAAAATGGTGAGATGACAGGCATGAGCCACCGCACCTGGACCCAGATATTTTCAATAGAGTGTAATTATTCTAATAGAATTAAGTGGCCTCTTCCCTTTCTCTGCTCCAAGCCCTCAGATGACAATCTTTATAGGACTGTCTTGTGCCAACACACAGTATATTTATTCATAAAAAAAATTTCTGAACCTACTATATGTTATCATTCTTGATTACTAAATTTCTCAATAATCTTTGCTTTATCTACAATGCGAAATTTGTCAGAAAGATCAAAGCTCAAATCTCAATCCTACTACTTGCTAATTATGTGACCTTGAACAATTTATTTCACTACTCTGAGGCTGTTTGCTCATTTGTAAAATACAAATAATTAACAACTACCTCCCATTGTTGTTAGGATTGAATAATAATATGTAAGTAGGGCACAGTCCTGTTATGATGGTGGTTCTACCTCTCTCTTTTAGGGAAGGAATTATCTCCTGTAGCATTTTATATATTGCTCTGCACATAGTATATGTAATAAATAATTGGTGCTTGGTTGTTTAACCAATTAAATAAGTCAACAAAAATTGTGAATCGTTAATGCATAAAAACAAATGCCAAATAGGTTTAAGACCTAAATTTTGAAAGCAAAATTTTAAGATTCTTAGGAGAAAACATAAAAATGTTACCCTTATGGTCTTTGAGCAGAAAAACTTTGTAAACAAGACATAGAAAGCATAAACAATGAAGAAAAAGATTTCTTAAGCTGACTACATGAGATTTTTAATTTTGTGCATTAAAAACCATCATTTAAAAGAAAACAAGCATAAAAGACTGGAATTTATACATTCAACAAAGGAGTCAGCATCAATAATATTTAACTAGTACATTCATCTTAGTCCATTTGGGCTACTAAACCAAAATATCAAAGACTCTGACTTATGAACAATAAACATTTACTTCTCATAGTTCTGGAGACTGAGAAGTCCAATATCATGGCAAAGGCAGATTCACTGTCTCATGAGGGCCTGCTTACTTCTAAGAAGACAGCTGTCTTTTCCCTATGTCCTCAAATGGCAAAAAGGGCAATGGAGCTCTCTAGGACCTCTTTCCTAAGGGCACGAATCTCATTCATGAGGGCTCCACCCTCATGATCCTATCATCTCCAAAAGGCCTCCAAATACCATCATATTGGAGATTAAGTTTCAACATGTGAATTTTGGGAAGACATAAACATTAAGTCTATAACAGCATCCATAAGAACATTACTTTAAAATAATATAAACACTTATGAATCAGTATAAAAAACAAAAAATAGAAAATGGACTCATTATGAACCTTTGAAAAGATGCTCAACCTCTCTACTGATCAGGAAAATGCAAATTAAAACCAAAATGAGATCGCTTTTCATATTCATTGAATTGGTTTGTGAGAGCTACAGTAATTAAGTACCTGGGTAGCTTAAACAAAAGAAATGTCTATTCTCACAGTTCTGGAGCTTAGAAATCTGAGATCAAGTTATCAGTAGTGTTGGTTTCTCCTGAGAGTTGTGAGGAAAGGATCTGTTGCAAGCCACTGTCCTTGGCTTGTAGATGGCTGTCTTCTCCCAATGTCTTCACATTGTCTTCATTCTGTTCATATCTGTGTTCAAATTTCTCCTTCTTATAAGAATACCAATCATACTGGATTATGGCCCACCCTAAAGACCTCATTTTAATTTAATTACCTCTTTAAAGACCCTATCTCCAAAATACCATTGCGTTCTGAGGTACTAGGGGTAGGACTTCAACATGTGAATTTTGTGGGGGAGGGGACACAATACAGCCCATAAGACTTATCAAATTGGCAAATAATTTTTCAGCCTGGTAATACCAAGTATTGGCAAGGAATGGGGAGAAAAAGAACTCTCATACTTTGCTGATGGAAGTATAAATCGGCACAATCACTTTAGAGAACATCCAGTAAACCTGAAGATAGACATTGTAATCCAGTAATTCCACATCTATGTATTTAGTCTAGAGAAACACTGGCAAATGTGACTCAAAAACATTTACAAAATATTCTAGCTACATTATAATAAACAAAATATGGAAACATCCTAATTGTCCATCAACAAGAGAAAAAACAGGTACATTCGGAATGTTTTTATAATGATATACCATGAAGCAAGAAAAAAAAAGTGAACAGGAGCTACAAGTATCCATAAGGATAAATCTCATAGATGTGATATTGAACAAAAAAAGGCAAGTTGCAAAAAAATGCAACATCATAACACTTATATGCAACTTAAAATATGCAAAATAAAACATATATTGTTTATGGATATACATGTGTAATGAGAGTATATGCACACTTAACTATTTTTAAACCAATAAATAAATTCCCAAATGTTAACTATTTTCCCACTAGAACATTCAATAGTATAAATTCTTAATTAGGCTCCAAGAAATAAGTACTCTTACCAAAAGCACACACAAGTCGATTAAAAAACAAGTGAACTGTAAATTCAGTGACAACTAAATAAAAAGAAGCTATTCTGGAGCCTTTAAGGTTCTGCCTTTTTCAGCTGCACACAGGAAAAAAAACTAAATGTTATGTCTCAATAGTGTTTAAACTACCCTGCACACATGCAAAAAAAAATGCCACATGCACATTTAAGTAAAACTCTTTCAAAATAGGCAAAACAGGATGGTGTAGCAGAAAGAGACTAGATTTACTCCAATCTGTAATAAAATCCTGGTTTTGCCTCGCTGGCTGGGTGGGTTTAGCAAGTCACTTATTCAACTTATCTCAGCCTCTCTTTCTTCATATGTAAAATCATATAAACTTCAGTTTTCTCATTTGTAAAGTCCCTATTCAGTCTCCTTCTGGAAAGGTTTGTGTTTATGTTCGGTATCTACACATAGTGTGCTCAAATGGTACCTGTACTGGTAGAAAGGTATTTGATCAGTACATTAGAAATTAAGATAAAAGTGTTATTGAGTATCAGCAAGATGGCAGAATAGGGCTCTCTAATGCTCGTCCCTCCCATAGAAACATCTATTTGAACAACTGTCCATGCACAAAAATACTTTCACAATAGCTAAGGAAACCAAGAGATTACAGCACCTGGGTAGAGCATCAAAATAAGAAAACATGCATGGAAGAGGGTAGAAAGAACAGCTTTACATTACCCATTTCACCCAACTCCAGGCAGCATGGGGAGAGATACCTTCCACTTGAGGGAAGGAGAGGGCAGTGAGTACAAGACTTTGCCTCAGACCCCAAAGCTAGGCCCACCCCCAATAAAGCCTAGCACCAGGAAGACCCCCAACAGCCCCAAACTCCAGGTCTGTATAGCAAATTAAGTATCCAGGCTGCCCCATGACTAGGCTGACTCCAGTGGCCTCAGTCTGTAGACTGCCCCCAGCATCAGTCTAGCCCTCACAGCCACATGCTTCAGGCCTGCCCCAGCACCAGGCCAACCCCACATAGTCCTAGTCATTGGGCCAGAACCTATGGACCCAGCCCCTAGGCCAGCCACTGTGGATGGAGACTTCAGGCTTGTCCAGTGCCAGACCAGCCCCCTGCAGCCCCAGACTCCTGGCTGCTACCCGCAGACTGAGCTTCCAAACCTGCCCCAATACTAGATAGGATCCTGCAGCCCCAGGGTCCAGGTCTACAGAGCAAATTTGGGCTCTAAGCCTTAGCACAAGGCTAAGCCCAGAGGCCCCAAGCTCCAGATCAGACCCAGCATAAGACATGACCTGTAGAATCAGGCTCCAGACCAACCTCATGGCCAGGCCAGCCCCTGTGGCCCCAGGCTGCAGACCACCCCTAGCACCAAGCTGGATGCCAAAGTCCCAAGCTTCAGGCCCACTTGGCCATCAGGCCAACCCCTGCAGCCTTAATGACCAGGCCAGAACCCATGGACCTTGTCTCCAGGAAGATCTCTGTGAATATAGGATCCAGGCCCCACCCAGTCCAAGCTAGCTCCTATGGCCCCAGGCTTCTAGCCCACCCCAATACCAGCTTGGCTCTCCTGGCCTTAAACAGCAGGCAGGCACCAAGACCTAAGCTCCAGGCCCTCCCAGTGCCAGGCCAGTCCCCATGGCCCCATGCTGAAGGCCAGATCCTATGGCCCAATGATGCTACAGTGACCCAGAGTCCAGGCCTGCCCCAGGAGATCCCAGGAGAACCAGTCCCCACGAACCCAGGCTCTAGGACCACCTCTGTGTACCTTGTACTCAATCTGGTTCCTTGTCCCAAGACCCAGGCTAGGTTTGATGGGTCCAATCTCTAGGCCAGGTCCTAGACCTGTGCCTCTAAGGCAATACCAGCAGGCACAGGCTCCAGACCCAAAGATCCCAGGCTCCAGGCCAGCCTAATGGTCCCAGGTATCAGGCAAATATTTGTGATCCTAAGCTCCAAACCAGCCTCACAGACCCAGGCTCCACATGGATCCCAGCATCAGGCTAACCCCAGGCTCCAGGCTGGTCCCAATGGCCCAGACTGTAGAAAACCCAGAGTCCAGACCTGTTCCAGCAGACCCAGGGTCCATCCACAGTCCCAGTCTAGACCTTACAGACTAAGGCTCCAAGACCACCCCTTCTGACCCAGGTTCCATGACAGCCTTTGTGGACCCAGGAAATATTTGATATATATCTGCTATATAAGATATCTGATATATAGGAAAAAATATATATATATATATATATCTGACATATAAGAGTTCATAAAGGAGAAAAGAAAGAGAAAAACAAAGGGTAGCAGAAAACTTTCCAAATTTGGAGAAATATCTTTATCCAAGTAGAGGAACAGATACAGGCCTCCAGTCAGATTCAACCCAAACAAGACTACAAAATGACAATATGTCAAAAATCAAGGACAAAGAGAGGATCCTATTGGCAAGAGAAAATTAACACGAGGATCCTTATTAGTGAGAGAAAATAAGCAAACAATATATGAATAAGTTCCAATAAGGCTAGCAACAAATTTCTCAGCAGGGACTTTACAGGCCAAGAGAGAGTAAGATGATGTATTCAAAGTGCTGAAGTGTAAAATATTTTTTTAAAAATGTGCCAACTAAGAATACTGTATCTAGCAAAGCTGTTTTTCAGAAATGAAAGAGAAATAAAGACTTTCACAGACAAACAAAAGCTAAGGTAGTTTATCACCGACAGCCCTATCTTACAAGAGAAGCTAGAGGGAGTATTCAACCTAAAAGAAAAGGATGCTAATTAATAAGCAATGCAAAAACATCTAAAAGCATAAAACTCAATGGTAAAAGAAAGCAGACAATCAAATCAAGAATACTCTAACTGTAATGGTGATATGTAAATCACTTATAACTTTAGTATGAAGGTTAAAAGACAATCTATTAATAATAATAGGCCAGGCGTGGTGGCTAACACCTATAATCCCAGCACTTTGGGACACCAAGGCAGGTAGATCACTTGAGGTCAGGAGTTCAAGACCAGCCTGGCCAAAATGGTGAAACCCTGTCTCTACAAAAAATACAAAAATTAGCCAGGCATGGTGGAGGGCACCTGTAATCCCAGCTACTCAGGAGGCTGAGGCAGGAGAATCACTTGAACCCAGGAGGCGGAGGTTGCAGTGAGCCGAAAAAAAAAAAGAATAATAATAGCTACAATACTTTATTAAGGTATATACAATATAAAAAGATGCAAATTGTGACATCAAAAATTTTAAATGTGGAAGGATGGGTCAGGATTGCTCATTAGATGCAGCTAGTACACACCTCCTCCATGAAGAGGAACCAGAATAGTAAATAAACACTTTGAATAGATCGTCTAAGAGAGACACTTAGATTCAACAAAGAAGTGATGAGAAGTACTGAATGTGAGTAAGGAGAGGGAAGGGGGCAGCTTTTTTGGCTGGGGATCAGCTGGGAGCCAGGAAAAGCTCCTGGATGCAGGGAAAGGGTAAAAGAGAAACCCCCAGGGTTCCACACTCTCACCGCAGGCTTTTGCATTCTTGGCTTTTTGAGAACCCCTTGGCCCACAGACCTTTGGCCTGACATGAGGAACAGACTAGAGACTGTACTGAGATGTCGCTCCAGACAGGGAACCCACATGGAGTCCCACAGGTATCTGAGCCCAGAGCAGCTGCTTCTTGGTGCCATTCTGAGAACTTTGCTGCTTGGAATCTGCATCCTGTCCTGAGGCAGGACTGACACAGCCAGTGCAGCTGCCACCACTGGGCTGGGACGGGAAAGGGGAGACCAGGCACTCCCATAGACAACTAGGATAGTCCACACCATCATGCTAGAGGCTACTGTGAAGCCAAAGAATGAGTAGACTTCACTCCTCATGTCTACTTGCCCACAGTGCGCCATCTGAGAGGGGCCCAGCCTTCCCTGGTGGTAGGCCCACAGCTGACGTTTTGACAGGTTAGTCACTGGGGGTCTGCACCCTACCCTTGAGCTAGGCTAGGGTTGATGCTGCTGCAGCAGCTGCCAGTCCAGAAAGGGAAAGAGGAGACCAGGCATTCCCATGACCCCTAGAAAAGCTCCCACTGCCCTGTGTGGGCTGCTGTGAGGCCACAGCAAGAGCAGTATGCATTCCCCAAAGCTTCTTGCCCACAATGCTCTAACTGAGAGGGGCCTCATCCTTCCTGGTGGTAGGCCCACAGCACAGCCACCAAAGCCCACAGGGAACATTCCACCAGTAGACTAGAAATCACCCTGCCTCTGCCTATTGCAGCCGGTGCCTGAACACACTACCAGGGAGCCTGCGAACAAGTCTACTTGCCTAATCCTATCCCCCAAGTACTTGAGCATGCCATCCAGAGGCCTGGAAATTTTTTAGCCCAGTCTACCACCATTGGCACCTGATTAGTCCTGCCAAGATTTGAGGTCAGGCTGACCCAACCTACTGATACCACCACAGCTGACACCCACCCACACATGGTACCAGCAGGCCAGGGGACTGGAATGCCCACCCATAGCAGTCACCACCAACACCAATATGGATCACTTGGATTCCAGTAGGTTGCTTTACCACTGCTACTGCCATCACCCTTATCATACCCGCTCCCCAGGGCCTGAGTGCCTGCCCACAAGCCTGGCCCCCCCTGCTACTACCAGCATCCAAGCAAGCCACCTGGGGATCCAAGAATTGGTGCTCCAGGACCACTAACAGGTGCGAGAGTAATCTGCTCTGGGGCCTTAAAAGACACACCACCACTGCCACCAGCAAGACCTAAACAATGGTCCAACTAGTGTCCTAGTCCCATGCATAACTTCACCACCATCTCCACTAATAATCATACCCTAAACCACCGAGAAGATCACAGATACCACTGACCCTGTGTGCTGCTTCAAAAAAAAAAAAAAAACAGAGATCACACTACTGCAGGCCCCAAAATCAAAGCCAAAATCTTCCTATTCAGCCAACAACATATATACAAGATATATATATATCTTGTATGTCTTCAGGAAAAATCCTCCCTCATGAAAGCAACTTAAGAAAAATTGGAAGAAGTGACTATTACACCAGATATGTAGACATGAATGTAAGAGCACAGAAAACAGCAAAAAGCAAGGAAATATGATACCATCAAAGGAACACAACAATTCCCTGAAATAAATCACAATCAAAAAGAAATTCAAAAAATCCCAGATCAAGAATTCAAAATACTGACTTTAAAGATGCTCAGTGAGATACAAGAAAACTCTAGAAAACAATACCAAAAAATTTAAAAAAAAAAACCTCAGGATATGATGAAAATTTTACCAAAAAGATAGGTATTTCTAAAAAGAACCAAATAGAACTTAGGGAACTGAAAAATTAATTGGAGAAAATACAAAATAAATTCAAAAGTTTTTAAAAAAGACTAGAGCAAGCAGAAGAAACAATTGCATAACTTGAAGACAGGTATTTTGAAATAATCCAGTCAGACAAAAATTTTTTAAAAAATAAGAAAGAAAAAAGCCTTTGAGATGTTTGGCAGTACATAAAATGACAAAATTTACAAATTATTGGTAGTTCCAAGGGTGAAGAGAGATCAAAAGACTTAGAAAAAATAATAGATGAAAACTTCCCAAGTCTAGCAAGACATTTAGACATGCAGATACAGGAGGCTCAGTGATCCCCAGGAAAACAATGCAAAGAGGACTTTGCCATGGCACATTATAATCAGACTGTCTAATATGGTTTGGCTCTGTGTCCCCACCCAAATCTCATCTTGGACTGTACTCCCATAATTCCCATGTGCTGTGGGAGGGACCCAGTGGGAGATAATTAGAATCATGAGGGTGGTTTCCCCATACTGCTCTTGTGGTAGTGAATAAGTCTCATGAGATCTGATGGTTTTATCAGGGGTTTTCACTTTTACATCCTCCTCATTTTTCTCTTGACACTGACATGTAAGAAGTGCCTTTTGGCTGGGCGCAGTGGCTCATGCCTGTGATCCCAACACTTTGGGAGGCTGAAGTGGGCGGATCACGAGGTCAGGAGTTCGAGACCAGTCTGGTGAATGTGGTGAAACCCCATCTCTACTAAAAATACAAAAATTAGCTGGGTGTAGTGTCGGGCACCTGTAGTCCCAGCTATTCAGGAGGCTAAAGAAGGAGAATCGCTTGAACCCAAGAGGCAGAGGCTGCAGTGAGCCAAGATCACACCACTGCACTCCAGCTTAGGTGACAGAGGGAGACTCCATCTAAAAAAAAAAAAAAAAACAGCAACAACAACAACAAAAAGTGTCTTTTACCTCCTGCCATAATTCTGAGGCCTCCCCAGCCATGTGAAACTGTAAGTTCAATTAAGTCCAATTGAACCTCTTTTTCTTCCCAGTCTCAGGCATGTCTTCATCAGCAGTGTGAAAACGGACTAATACACTGTCTAAATTCAAACTGAGAGACTGAATTCTAAAATAAGGAAGAGAAAGGTACCAAGTTACCGATGAAGGAAACCCCATTAAACAAACAACAGTATTCCCAGCAAAGCCTTATGGGCCAGAAGAGAATGGAATGACATATTCAAAGTGCTGAAAGAAAACAACTGGAAGCCCATAATTCTATATCTAGCAAGATTAATGTCATAAATGAAGGAGAAATAAAGTCTTTCCCAGACAAGCAAATGATGACAGAATTCATCACCACTATACAAACCCTAAAAGAAATGTTCAATGAAGTCCTAAACTTGGAAGTGACGGAACAACATTCACCATCATGAAAACACAAAGTATAAAACTCATTGGTAAATTAAACACACAAAAGAGGAAGAAAAAAGAATCAGATGATACCACTATAGAATTCTACCAAACCACAATGACAGGGAAAAAGAAATAAATAATTTAGAAAACAACTAGAAAAAATTAACAGCATGACAAAGAAAGGCTCATACATCAATATTAACCTTGAACATATATGATTACAGGCTCCACTTAAGACATATAGATTGGAAAAATGCATGAAAAAATCATCCAACTATATACTGCTTATAATAACCTAATCTTACCTAGAAAGAAACACATAGACTAAAAGTAAAGAGGTAGAAAAGAATATTCCACACAAACAAAAACCAAAAGCAAGCATGAGTAGCTACACTTACATCAGATAAAATGGTCATGGACAGTGAAAAAAAATTATGTCACTATATAATAATAAAGGTATCAACTCAGCAAGAGGATATAATCATTCTAAATATATATGCACCCAACATTGCAGCACACAGATTCAGAAAACAAATATTAGACCTACAGAGAGAGGAAAAGTAAAACAATAATAGTGGGGACTTCAACACTCCCCCGATAACACTAGACAAATCATCGAGACCAAAAATCAACAAACAAACGTGAAACTTAAATTGGACTTTACACAAAAGGGACCAAACCAGAACATTTTACTAAACAACTTCAGAATACACATTCTTTACATCAGCACATGGAAGGTTCTCTAAGATGAACCATATGTTAGGCCACAAACTAAGCCTCAACAAATGTTTAAAAATCAAATTTTTGAAAATCAAAATCATATCAAGTATCTTCTCAGATCACAGTGGAATAAAACTAGAAATCAACACCAAGAGAAACTTCAGAAGCTATACGAACACATGGAAATTAAACAACATGCTCCTAAATGATCACTGTGTCAACAAATAAATTATGAAGGAATTTTTTTAATGTTTTCAACTTTTCTTTGAAAGGACATGCAAAAAAATGAGTAAATAAAAATAAAAATAATTTTTTCTTGGCCAGGTGTGGTGCAGCACTTTGGGAGACCAAGCTGCAAGGATTTTTTGAAGTCAGGAGTTCAAGACTACGTTGGACAACAAAGCAAGATCCTTGTCTCTACAAAAACTTAAAAATTAGCCAAGTGCAGTAGTATGTACCTGTAGTCCTAGCTACTCTGGAGGCTGAGGTGAAAGGATCAATTAAGCCCAAGAATGTGAGACTGCAGTAAGCTATAATCATGCCACTGCACTCCAGCCTGAGTGACAGAATAAAATCCTGTCTCTAAAATAATAACAAAAAATATATATATTTGAAACAAATGAAAATGAAAACACAAACATACCAAACCCTGTGGAACACAGCAAAAATAGTGCTAACAGGGAAGTTAGCACTATTGTTGTAGAAAATAGTGAAAAAATAGTAGAAAGTAGAAAAATTACAACTTAATCTAACAACTAGTTAGATTGAACAACTAGTTCAAGGAACTAGAAAAGCAAGAACAAACCAAACCCAAAGCTAGAAGAAGAAATGAAATCACAAAGATCAGAGCAGAACTAAACGACCAAAAAATATTAATAATATAATCAATGAAATGAAAAATTGGTTCTTTCAAAAGAAAAACAAATTTGAAAAACCACGAGCTAGAATAACCAATAAAAAAAGAAGGAAAACTCAACAAAATCAGAAATGAAAAAGGAGACATTACCAGTCATACCACAGAAATACAAAAGATCATCAGAAATGATTATGAAGAACTATATGCTCACAAACTATATGCTCAAAACTTAGAGGAAATGGATAAATTTCTAAAATCATACAACCTCCCCAGATTGAACCAGGAAAAAATAGAAAACCTGAACAAACCAGTAACAAGTAGCAAGATTGAATCACTAATTTAAAAAACTTCCAACAAAGATGAATTGTACCAAAAGTACAAAGAAAAACTAATACCAATCCTCCTGAAACTTTTCAAAAATTCAAAAAGGAGGGAATTATCCTGAATTCAGTCTATGAGGCCAGTACCACCCTGACACCAAAACCAGATAAGGATACAACAAAAAAGAAAACTATAGACCAATATCCCTGATGAATATATACATAAAAACTCTCAACAAAATACTAGCAAACTGAATCCAACAACACAAAAAGAAGATAATACATTATGATCAAATGGGTTTTATACCAGAAATGCAAATGAATTTTATACTAGAGATGCAAAAATGTGACACCTTATATAAACAGAATAAAGGACAAAAGCCATACGTTCATTTCAATAGATATAGAAAAGGCATTTGATAAAATTCAGCATCCTTTCATGATAAAAACTCTTGAATTAGGCATAGAAGAAGCATACTTCAAAACAGTAAAGGCCGTGTATAACAAACCTACAGTTAACATTATACTGAATAGGAAAAAGATGAAAGCATTTCCTCTAAGAACTGGAACAACACAAGGATGCCCACTTTCACTACTGTTCTTCAACATAGTACTGGAAGTTCTAGCTGGAGCAATCAAGCAAGAGAAAGAAATAGTCACCCAAATTGTAAAGAAAAAAGTTAAATTGTCCCTGTTTGCAGATTTTCATGATCTTACAAATAAAAACACTAACCCCATCAAAAAAAACTATTCTAATTAAATAAAGTTGCAGGATACAAAATCAACACAGAAAAATCAGTAGTGTTTCCACATGCTAACAAGAAACTATCCAAAAAAGAAATTTATTTAAAACCTACTTACAATAGCTACAAAAAATAAAATACTTAGAAATAAATTTAACCAAGGAAGTGAAAGAACTGTATACTGAAAACTAAAACACTGGTTAAAGAAATAATGGAAGTCACAAATAAATAGAAAGATATCCCATGTTCATGAATTGGAAATATTAGTATTATTAAAATATCCATACAACCCAAAACTATCTATAGAGTCAATGCAATCACTGTCAAAATTTTAATGACATTTTCACAGAAATAAAAAAATCCTAAAATTCATGTGAAACCGCAAAAGGCCCTGAATAGCCAAACCAATATTAAGCAAGATGATCAAAGCTAGAGGCATCACACAACCTGACTTTGAAATATACTACAAAGCTAGAGTATCAAAACAGCAAGATACTGTTATAAAACCAGACACATAAATCAATGGTAACAATAGTTAACAATGTAATATATTCTTGAAAATTGTTTACAGCAAATTTTCAGTGTAGTCACTACAAAAAAAGATAACTATATGAAGTAATATACATGTTAATTAGCTCAATTTAGCCATGCCACATATGCATATTTCAAAACAATATGTACGCAATAAATATGCATTTGGTTGGTGCAAAAGTAATTACAGCAAAATTTGCCATTAACGGCAAAAACCGCAATTAATTTTGCACCAAGCTATAAAATTTGCATTTGTCAATCAAAAAATTGTAATTGCTATTAATTACAATGAAGCCATTTATCTGCATTTTATATATAACTACAAAAAACAACCCACTAATATAGAGGAAGCTGTCTAGATATACGATGGTTTTCTAAAAAAAACTGCAGTGTAAACCTTCACATTCAAATCAGATAATCATGACTAAGGTAACCCCCACTCATCTGTATTTCTGTTTTCTTTTAACATTAATATTACATTTATATTTAACATTTTCATTTTGCTTTTTATCATCTCAAATTCTTTTTGGAAAAGTACAGAAAATAGATTTATACAAATAAAATTAAGTTCTGCTTCCCTTTATTACATCAAATGAATGCAACTGGATATATTAGCCTCAACTTGGGATGGTATATTTGGGATGGTCTGACTTAAAATATAGGTTACATGGCACACTAAAATTCATGGAGTGTCCCTAGGGAGGTACCTTAAAAGAATAAACAATGAACTTCTGCTAGCAGCTGAACCTGAGGTACAATGAGTAGCTCAAATGACAGTTGATAGAGAGAAACATCATATTTTTAAGGTATAAAAAGGAAAAATCAGTTGCTTTTACATGCCCTAAATTAAAAGTCACAAGGTCTGACATTTCAATCTGAAGATGTTGATTTTTGTTGGAGTGACTTTTCAAGGAGTTAGTGCTAAGTATCATACTCCAAGGTATATAAAAAAAAAGAGTTTTATTTTAAAAACCATGGTTAATAATTTTCCTGAGTCATATTGGCAGGCTAACTATAAGTAAAAATATGTTGAAATAACCAGAAACAACTAGTAATCAGGAGGTTTATGAACTGAGTACTGATGAGTTAATTAAAGTACCCAAGAAAGGTTATATGGTAGTAGTACATAAGGTGCAATGTATTAGATTAAAACCAGCAGATTTTAAATTGCTTTTGAAAGCATTTTCAAATACACTAGAAACTGAATAAACTTACAACTACACTGTACTCCAACCACATTATCTTGCTCATTTCCATCTTATGGCCTTTGCAATTGCTGCTCTCTCTGCTTTTCTCCAAGATCTTTTCAAGCCTTACTCCTCATTTCACTAAGTCTCTGCTTAAATGTCACCTTCTAAAGAGGACTTCTTTGACCTCATCCAAAATAACTCTGCCTTAGTAGGCTTGTTTGCTAAAACAAAATACCATGAACTGCGCAATTTATAAACAATAGAAATTTAGCTGCGTTCACTGGCATGTGTCTGTAATAACAACTACTTGGGAGTTGTTATTTTGGCAGGAGAATCGCTTAAGCCCAGGAGTTTGAGGTGCAGCGAGCTATGATTGTGCTCCTGAACTGCAGCCTGGGTAACAGAGCAAGATCCCATCTCAGAGAGGAGGGAAGGGGAGGGGAGGGTAGGGGAGAGGAGGGGAGGGAGAGAGAAAGAGAGAGAGAGAGAGAGGGAGGGAAGGATGGAAGGAGGGAGGAAGGAAAGGAGGGAAAGAGGGAGGAAGGAAAGAAGGGAAGGAGGGAGGAAGGAAGGGAGGGAAGAGAGGGAGAGAAAAGAAAAGAAGAAAGGAAAGAAAGAAAAAGAAAAGGAAATTTATTTCTCATAGTTCTGGAGGCTGGGAATTCCAAGATGAAGGCACCAGTAGGATTGGCATTCAGTAGGATTGGCTGCTGTATATTTCCAAGATAGTCCCTTGTTGCTGCATCCTCTGGAGGAAAGAAAAATCATGTCTTCATATGACAGGAGAGACAGAAGGGTAACAGAGTGCTTCCTTCAGCCTTGACCACTTATATAAGGATACTAATCCCACTTGTGAGGGCAGAGCCTTCATGACTTAATTACCTCCCAAAGATTACATCTTTAATACTGTTGCATTGGGGATTAACTTTCAACATGAATGTTGGAGGGAACACCATCACTTGAACCATAGCAAACCTTACTGTCTTTTATTTTACTCTGCTTTAATTTCCTTTACAACATTTATTGATTTTTGGTAAATTACCCATGCTCCAAACAAGGTAGAAAATAATTAAAGCCTTAGAAAAAAAGGTAATTGTTCTTAAAAAAATTTCTGAACAAAATAGCTCAGTCTGTCTAGTTATACATTTACAGCCCAAAATCTTGGTTGATGTGGTAACTGGGAAAAACAGAACCACTATCTTTATTTCACTCCATTGCTTTAGGTAAAAAAGCATACACAAACAAGATTAAAAAAAAGGAAAGTAAGAAATGTTCAAATCTGGAGGGGCTTTTTTTTAATCTTAAAAGTAAGACAGTGTCCTGGATTATGCTGCTGACATACGTTTTATATATTACATAAGCTTATAAAATACTCTTAGAAAATGCCTTCCCTGTGTTTTATCTTTAAAGAGTCCAAAGATTAATGAATCTCATAAAAATGATAGATTAGTATTTCAAAAGCACATTTGCAAAATAAACCATTAAAGAGTTTTGGCTTTAAAATAAAGTTAAGACCAAACATGAAAGAAGAAATTATAAATCTCTTCAAAGAAATATAGAACATATACTTAAATAACTTTAGGTTGTAGAATTTTTTTAAAAAGAAAACATAAAAAGCAACAACCATAAAGTAAAAGTGATACCATAAAAAAACAGTGAAAAACATGCCACTAAATGAGACATTTATCCCATTAAACAAACAACAAAGGCCTCATTCATGGATTTTATAACAAAGTCCCACATATCAATAAGAAAAAGACAACCTGTTACAATAGTGGTCAAGAGACTTAAACAGATATTTTACCAAAATAATATGCAAATGGCCAATGAACATATAAAGAGATTATTAACCTCATTAATAATTAAAATAATACAAATTAAAACCACATTAAGCAAATACTCATCCACTACATTGGCAAAAGTACTGACAATAAACGTTTTGGCAAAGATGTAGAACACTATAAAATCACTGCTGTTGAATGTCTAAGTTGCTATACCTACTTTGAAAGCTGGCAATAGCTAGTTAAATAGAAGAATCACATGCTCTAAAATCCAGCAATTCATCTCTTAGAAATATACTCTAGAAGTGAACAGGCAACCTACAAAATGGGAGAAAATTTCTGAAATCTATCCATCTGATGAAGGTCTAATACCCAGACTCTACAAGGAACTTAAATTTAAAAGAAAAAACAACCTCATCAAAAAGTAGGCAAAAGATATGAACAGACACTTCTCAAAAGAAGACATTTATGCAGCCAACAAACATGAAAAAAAAGCTCATCATCACTAGTCATTAGAGAAATGCAAATCAAAACCACAATGAGATACCATCTCATGCCAGTTAGAATGGTGATCATTAAAAAGTCAGGAAACAACAGATGCTGGTGAGGATGTGGAGAAATACGAATGCTTTTACACTGTTGGTGGGAATATAAATTAGTTTAACCATTGTGGAAGACAATGTGGCAATTCCTCAAGGATATAGAACCAGAAATATCATTTGACCCAGCAATCCCATTACTGGGTATATACCCAAAGGATTATAAATCATTCTATTATAAAGACATGCACACGTATGTTTATTGTGTCACTATTTACGATAGCAAAGATTTGGAACAAACCCAAATGCCCATCAGTTATAGGCTGCATAAAGAAAATGTGGCACATGATTGGCTTCCAAGATGGCCAAACAGGATGAGCTCTGCTCTACAGCTCCCAGCGAGATTGACGAAGAAGACATGTGATTTCTCCATTTCCAACTGAGGTACCTGATTCATCTCATTGGGACTGGTTGGACAGTGGGTGCAGCCCACAGAGGGCAAGCCAAAGAAGGGCAGGGTGTTGCATCACACAGGAAGCACAACTGTTCGGGGGATTTCCCTTTCCTAGCCAAAGGAAGCCATGAGTGACTATACCTGGAGGAACAGTATACTCCTGCCCAAATACTGCACTTTTCCCACAGTCTTCACAATCAGCAGACAAGGAGATCCCCTCCTGTGCCTGGCTCAGCAGGTGTCACTCCCATGGAGCATTGCTCACTGCTAATGCAGCAGTCTGAGATTGACCTGGGACACGGGAGCTTGGCAAAGGGAGGAGCATCCACCATTGCTGAGGCTTGAGTAGGCAGTTTTATGCTCACAATGTAAACAAAGTGGCAGGGAAGCTCAAACTGGGCGAAGTCCACTGCAACTCATCAAGACCTACTGCCTCTCTAGATTCCACTTCTGGGGGCAGGGCATAACTGAACAAAAGGCAGCAAACACCTTCCCCAGACTTAAACGTACCTGCTGGACAGCTCTGAAAAGAGCAGTGGTTCTCCCAGCATGGCATTCGAGCTCCAATAACAGACAGACTGCTTCCTCAAGTGGGTCCCTGATACTCATGTAGCCTGACAGGGAGACACCACCCAGTAGGGGCCAACAGACACCTCATACACGTGGGTGCCCCTCTCAGATGAATCTTTCAGAGGAAGGATCAGGCAGCAATATTTGCTGTTCTGCAGCCTCCACCAGTGATACCCAGGAAAACAGGGTCTGCAGCAGACCTCCAGCAAACTCCAACAGACCTGCAGCTGAGAGGCCTGTCTGTTAAAAGGAAAACTAACAAACAGAAAGGAATAGTATCAACATCAACAAAAAGGATGTCCACTCAGAGACTACAGCCAAAAGTCACTGAGTTTAAAGACCAAAGCTAGATAAAACCACAAAGATGGGGAGAAACCACAGCATAAAGGCTGAACATTCCAAAAACCAGAATGCCTCTTCTCCTCCAAAGGAAAACAACTCCTTGCCAGCAAGGGAACAAAATTAGATGGGGAATGAGTTTGATGAGTTGACAGAAGTAGGCTTCAGAAGGTCAATAATGACAAACTTCTCTGAGCTAAAGGAGCATGTTCTAACCTGTCACAAGGAAGTTAAATCCTTGATAAAAGGTTAGACAAATGGCTAACTAGAATAGCCAGTGTAGAGAAGAACTTAAATTACCTGATGAAGCTGAAAACCACAGTACAAGAATTTAGTGAAGCATACACAAACTTCAATAGCCAATTCGACCAACCAGAAGAAAGGATATCAGTGATTGAAGATGAACTCGATGAAAAAAACAAGGAGACAAGATTAGAGAAAAAGGAGTGAAAAGAAATGAACAAAGCCTCCAAGAAATCTGGAACTATGTGAACAGGCCAAATCTACAATTGATTGGTGTACTGGAAAATGACTGGGAGAATGGAACCAAGATAGAAAACACTCTTCAGGATATTATCCAGGAGAACTTCCCCAACCTGGCAAGTCAGGCCAACATTCAAATTCAGGAAATACAGAGAACACCACAAAGATATTCCTTGAAAAGAGCAACACCAAAACACATAATTGTCAATTTCACCAAGGTTGAAATGAAGGAAAAAAATGTTAAGGGTAGCCAGAGAGAAAGGTCAGGTTACCCACAAAGGGAAGCCCATCAGACTAAAAGCTGATCTCTCTGCAGAAACCCTATAAGACAAAAGAGACAGGGAGTCAATACTCAATATTCTTAAAGAAAAGAATTTTCAATCCAGAATTTCATATCCAGCCAAACTAAGCTTCATAACTGAAGGAGAAATAAAATATTTTACAGACAAGTACATGCTGAGAGATTTTGTCACCACCAGGCCTGCCTCACAGGAGCTCCTGAAAGAAGCACCAAACATGGATAGGAACAACTGGTTCCAGCCACTGCAAAAGGATGCCAAATTGTAAAGACCATCAATGCTATGAAGAAACCACATCAATTAACAGGCAAAATAACCTGCTAGCATCATAACGACAGGATCAAATTCACACATAACATTATTAGCCTTAAATGTAAATGGGCTAAATGTCCCAATTAAAAGACACAGACTGGCAAATTAGATAAAGAATCAAGAACCATCAGTGTGCTGTACTCAGGAGATTCATCTCATGTGCAAAGACACACATAGGCTCAAAATAAAGGGATGGAGGAAGATCTACAAAGCAAATGGAAAGCAAAAAAAAGCAGGGATTGCAATCCTAGTCTCTGATAAAACAGACTTTAAACCAACAAAGATCAAAAGAGACAAAGAAGGCCATTATGTAATGGTAAAGGGATCAATTCAAGAAGAAGAGCTAACTATCCTAAATATATATGCACCCAATACAGGAGCACCCAGATTCATAAAGCAAGTCATGAGAGACCTAAAAAGAGACTTAGACTCCCACACAATAATAATGGGAGACTTTAACACCCTACTGTCAATATTGGACAGATCAGCTAGACAGAAAATTAACAAGGATATCCAGGACGTGAACTCAGCTCTGCACCAAGTGGACCTAATAAACATCTACAGAACTCTCCACCCCAAATCAACAGAATATACATTCTTCCCAGCACCACATCACACTTATTCTAAAATTGACCACATAATTGGAAGTAAAAACACTCCTCAGGAAATGTAAATAAACAGGAATCACAACAAACTGTCTCTCAGACCACAGTGCAATCAAATTAGAACTCAGGATTAAGAAACTCACTCAAATCTGCACAACTATATGGAAACTGAACAACCTGCTCCAGAATGACTACTGGGTAAGTAACAAAATTAAGAAATAAAGATGGTCTTTGAAACCAATGAGAACAAGGACACCACATACCAGAATCTCTGGGACACATTTAAAGCAGTGTGTAGAGGGAAACTTATAGCACTAAATGCCCACAAGAGAAAGCTGGAGAGATCTAAAATCAACACATCAAAGTTAAAACATCACAATTAAAAGAACTAGAAAAGCAAGAGCAAACAAATTCAAAAGCTAGCAGAGGGCAAGAAATAACTAAGATCAGAGCAGAACTGAAGGAAGTAGAGAAACAAAAAACCCCTTCCAAAAATTAATGAATCCTGGAGCTGGTTTTTTAAAAAGATCAACAAAATAGACCACTAGCAAAACTAATAAAGAAGGAAAGAGAGAAGAATCAAATAGATGCAATAAAAAATGATAAAGGGGATATCACTGCTGATCCCACAGAAATACAAACTACCATCAGAGAATACTATAAACACCTCTACGCAAATAAACTAGAAAATCTAGAGGAAATGGATAGATTCCTGGACACACACACCCCTCAAGACTAAACCAGGAAGAAGTTTAATCTCTGAATAGACCAATAACAGGTTATGAAATTAAAACAATAATTAATAGCCTACCAACCAAAAAAAGTCCAGGACCAGACAGATTTACAGCCAGATTCAACCAGAGTTACAAAGAGAAACTGGTACCATTCCTTCTGAAACTATTCCAATCAATTGAAAAAGAGGGAATCCTCGCTAACTCATTTCATGAGGCCAGCATCATCCTGATACCAAAGCCTGGCAGAGACACAATAAAAAAAGATAATTTTAGAGCAATATCCCTGATGAAATTGATGTGAAAATCCTCAAAATACTGGCAAACCAAATCCAGCAGCACAACAAACAGCCTATCCACCATGATCACGTCGGCTTCATCCCTGGGATGAAAGGCTAGTTCAACATATGCAAATCAATAAACGTAATCCATCACATAAACAGAACCAACAACAAAAAACACATGATTATCTCCATAGATGCATAAAAGGCCTTTGACAAAATTCAACAGCCCTTCATGCTTAAATCTCTCAATAAACTAGGTATCAATGGAACACATCTCAATATAGTAACAGCTATTTATGATGAACCCCCAGTAAATATCATACTGAATGGGCAAAAGCTGGGAGCATTCCCTTTGAAAACTGGCACAAGACAAGGATGCCCTCTCTCACCATTCCTATTCAACACAGTGTTGGAATTCTGGCCAGGGCAATCAGGCAGGAGAAAGAAACAAAGTGTATTCAAATAGGAAGAGAGGAAGTCAAATTGTCTCCATTTGCAGATGATATGATTGTATATTTAGAAAACCCCATCGTCTCAGCCCAAAATCTCCCTAAGCTGATAAGCAACTTCAGGAAAGTCTAAAGTTACAAAATCAACATGCAAAATCACAAGCATTCCTCTACACCAATAACAGACAAACAGAGAGCCAAATCATGAGTGAACTCCCATTCATAATTGCTACTAAGAGAATACAATCCCTAGGAATACAACTTACAAGAGATGTGAAGGACCTCTTCAAGGAGAACTACAAACCACTGCTCAAAGAAATAAGAAAGGACACAAACAAATGCAAAAACATTCCATGCTCATGGATAGGAAGAATCAGTATCGTGAAAATGGCATTACTGCCCAAAGTAATTTATGGATTCCATGCTATCCCCATCAAGCTACCACTGACTTTCTTCAAAGAATTGCAAAAAAAATACTTTAAATTTCATATGCAACCAAAAAAGAGCTCCCATAGCCAAGACAATCCTTGGCAGGAAGAACAAAGCTGGAGGCATCACACTACCTGACTTCAACCTTTACTAAAAGTCTACAGTAAACAAAACAGCATGGTACTGGTACCAAAACACATATATATAAACCAATGGAATAGAACAGAGGCCTCAGAAATAACAACACACATCTACCACCACCTGATCTTTGACAAACCTGACAAAAACAAGCAATGGGGAAAAGATTCCCTATTTAATAAACGGTGCTGGGAAAACTGGCTAGCCATATGCAGAAAACTCAAACTGGACCCCTTCCTTACACCTTATACAAAAATCAACTCAACATGGACCAAAGACTTAAACATAAGACCTAGGACCATAAAAATCCTAGAAGAAAACCTGCGAAATACCATTCAGGACATAGGCATGGGCAAAGGCTTCATGTCTAAAACACCAAAAGCAATGGCAACAAAGGTCAAAGTTGACAAATGGGATCTAATTAAACTAAAGAGCTTCTGCACAGCAAAAGAAACTATCATCAGAGTGAACAGGCAACCTACAGAATGGGAGAAAATTTTTGCAATCTATCCATCTGACAAAGGGCTAATATCCAGAATCTACAAAGAACTTGAACAAATTTATAAGAGAAAAGCAAACAACCCATCAAAAAATGGGCAAAGGATATGAAAAAACACTTCTCAAAAGAAGACATTTAGGTAGTCAACACACATATGAAAAAATCCTCATAATCACTGGTCATTAGAGAAATGCAAATCAAAACCACAATTAGATACCATCTCACGCGACTTAGAATGGCGATTATTAAAAAGTCAGGAAACAACAAATGCTGGAGAGGTTGTGGAAAAATAGGAACTCTTTTACATTGTTGGTGGGAGTGTAAATTAGTTCAACCACTTGGAAAACAGTGCAGCAATTCTATAAGGATCTAGAACTAGAAATACCATTTGACCCATCAATCCGATTACTAGGCATATACCCAAAGGATTATAAATCATTCTACAATAAAGACACATGCACACGTATGTTTATAGTGGCATTATTCACAATAGCAAAGACTTGGAACCAACCCAAATGTCCATCAATGATAGACCGGATAAAGAAAATCTGGCACATATACACCATGGAATACTAAGCAGCCATAAAAAATGATGAGTTCATGTCCTTTGCAGGGACATGGATGAAGCTGGAAACCATCATTCTCAGCAAACTATCACAAGATCAGAAAACCAAACAGCTCATGTTTTCACTCATAAGTGGGAGTTGAACAATGAGAACACATGGAGACAGGGAGGGGAACATCACACACCAGGGCCTGTGTGGGGTGGTGGGCTAGGGGAGGGATAACATTAGAAGAAATACCTACTGTAGGTGACAGGTTGATGGGTGCAGCAAACCACCATGACACGTGTATACCTATGTAACAAAACTGCACATTCTGCACATGTAACCCAGAACTTAAAGTATAATAAAAAGAAAAAAATGTGGCACATATATACCATGGAATACTATGCAGCCATAAAAAAATGAGTTCATGTCCTTTGCAGAAACATGGATGAAGGTGGAAGCCATCATTCTCAGCAAACTAACATAGGAACAGAAAACCAAACACTGCATGTTCTCACTTATAAGTTCGAGCTGAACAATGAGAACACATGGACACAGGGAGGGGAACATCACACACTGAGGCCTGTCGGGGGGTTGGGGGCAAGGGGAGGGAGAGCATTACAACAAATACCTAATGCATGTGGGGCTTAAAACCTAGATGACGGGTTGATAGGTGCAGCAAACCGCCATGGCACATATATACCTATGTAACAAACCCGCATGCTCTACACATGTATTCCAGAAATTAAAGTGAAATTTTTAAAAAAGAAATATACTCTAGAAAAACTCATGTATACCTGGATACACCTATAAAGATGTTCATAGCAGCATTGATTTTAATAGTGAAGGCTGGAAACAACTCAAATGTCTACACACTCTAGAATGGATACATTACAGCATAATCCTGCAATAGAATGACATATACCAATAAGAAATAAACAAACTAACACTATTCCCTACAATATAGAAGAATCTCATAAGCATACTCCAGTATGAAGAAGAAAGAACCAAAAGAACACATAAAGTATTATTCAATTTATATAACATTCATAAACAAGCAAACTAAACTATATATTTCAGGGATACCTATAGAGGTGATTAATTATTACACTGTATAGTAACTACACTGTACCATTATATTTTATACTTTTTTGCATTCAAACTTTTTAAGGTTAAGTTTTAAAAGACTGAAGGAAAATACTTTTCTTGACACTTCTTTTCTTACTCCCCTACTTTGATCCATCAACAAATTCTAATGACAATATATATTTTGTATCCAGCCACTTCTCAACTCTTTGATCTGAGTCACTATATTCTCTTCCCTTTTCCATTGCAGTTGACTTCTAACCAGTCTCCCTGTTTTCCCATATAGCCTATTTACAAAGTATCCAGGATGGGTGCTATGGTTTGAATGTTCTCTCCAAAATGTAAGTTGAAACTTATCTCCAATATGGCAGAATTGAACAGTAGGGTTTTTAAAAGGCGATTGGATAATGAAGGTTCTGCCTTCATGAATGAATTAATCCTATTCATAGATTAATGGGTTATCATGGGAGTGGAACTGGTGGCTTTATAAGAAAAGAAACAAAGACCAGGAATGGTGGCCCATGCCTGTAATCCCAACATCTTGGGAGCCTAAGGTGGGAGGACGGATTGAGTTCAGGAGTTCAAGACCGAGCCAGGCAACATAGCAAGACCTTATTTCTACTAAAAATCAAAAAATTAGTTGGGCATGGTGGCACACACCTGTAGTCCCAGCTGTTCAGGAGGCTGAGGCATGAGGATCACTTGAGCCCTGGAGAGTGAGGCTACAGTGAGCTATGACCATGCCACTGTACTCCAGCCTGGGCAACACAGTGAGACCCTGTCTCAAGAAGGAGGAGAAGGAGGAGGAAGAGGAGGAGGGCCAGTGATGATGAGCATTTTTTCATGTGTGTCTATTGGCTGCATAAATGTCTTCTTTTGAGAAGTGTCTGTTCATATCCTTTGCCCACTTTTTGAGGGGGTTGTTTGATTTTTTCTTGTAAATTTGTTTAAGTTCTTTGTAGATTCTGGATATTAGCCCTATGTCAGATGGGTAGATTGCAAAAATTTTCTCCCATTCTCTAGGTTGCCTGTTCACTCTGATGGTAGTTTCTTTTGCTGTGCAGAAGCTCTTTAGTTTAATTAGATCCCATTTGTCAATTTTGGCTTTTGTTGCTATTGCTTTTGGTGTTTTAGTCATGAAGTCCTTGCCCATGCCTATGTCCTGAATGATATTGCCTAGGTTTTCTTCTAGGGTTTTTATGGTTTTAGGTCTAACATTTAAGTCTTTAATCCATCTTGAATTAATTTTTGTATAAGGTATAAGGAAGGGATCCAGTTTCAGATTTCTACATATGGCTAGCCAGTTTTCCCAGCACCATTTATTAAATAGGGAAATCTTTCCCCATTTCTTATTTTTGTCAGGCTTATCAAATATCAGATGGTTGTAGATGTGTGGTATTATTTCTGACGGCTCTGTTCTGTTCCATTGATCTATATCTCTGTTTTGGTACCAGTACCATGCTGTTTTGGTTACTGTAGCCTTGTAGTATAGTTTGAAGTCAGGTAGTGTGGTCCCTCCAGCTTTGTTCTTTTGGCTTAGGATTGCCTTGGCAATGTGGGCTCTTTTTTGGTTCCATATAAACTTTAAGGTAGTTTTTTCCAGTTCTGTGAAGAAAGTCATTGGTAGCTTGATGGGGATGGCATTGAATCTATAAATTACCTTGGACAGTATAGCCATTTTCACAGTATTGATTCTTCCTATCCATGAGCATGGACTGTTCCTCCATTTGTTTGTATCCTCTTTTATTTTGTTGAGCAGTGCTTTGCAGTTCTCCTTGAAGAGATCCTTCACATCCCTTGTAAGTTGGATTCCTAGGTATTTTATTCTCTTTGAAGCAATTGTGAATGGAAGTTCACTCATGATTTGGCTCTCTGTTTGTCTGTTTTTGGTGTATAGGAATGCTTGTGATTTTGGCACAATGATTTTGTATCCTGAGACGTTGCTCAATTTGCTTATCAGGTTAAGGAGATTTTGGGCTGAGACAATGGGGTTTTCTAAATATACAATCATGTCATCCGCAAACAGGAACAATTTGACTTCCTCTTTTCCTAAATGAATACCCTCTATTTCTTTCTACTGCCTGATTACCCTGGCCAGAACTTCCAACACTGTGTTGAATAGGAGTGGTGAGAGAGGGCATCCCTGTCTTGTGCCAGTTTTCAAAGGGAATGCTCTCAGCTTTTGCCCATTCAGTATGATATTGGCTGTGGGTTTGTCATAAATAACTCTTATTATTTTGAGATATGTCCCATCAATACCTAGTTTGTTGAGAGTTTTTAGCATGAAGGGCTGTTGAATTTTGTCAAAGGCTTTTCTGCATTTATTGAGATAATTATGTGATTTTTGTCTTTGGTTCTGTTTATATGCTGGATTACGTTTATTGATTTGCATATGTTGAACCAGCCTTGCATCCAAGAGCTGAAGCCGACTTGATCGTGGTGGATAAGATTTTTGATGTGCTGCTGTATTTGGTTTGCCAGTATTTTATTGAGGATTTTTGCATCAATGTTCATCAGGGATATTGGTCTAAAATTATCTTATTTTGTTGTGTCTCTGCCAGGCTTTGGTATCAGGATGATGCTGGCCTCATGAAATGAGTTAGGGAGGATTCCCTCTTTTTCTATTGATCGGAATAGTTTCAGAAGGAATGGCATTAGCTCCTCCTTGTACCTCTGGTAGAATCGAACTGTGAATCCATCTGATCCTGGACTTTTTTTGGTTGGTAGGCTATTAATTATTGCTTCAATTTCAGAACCTGTTTTTGGTCTATTCAGGGATTTAACTTCTTCCTGGTTTAGCCTTGGGAGGGTGTATGTGTCAAGGAATTTATCCATTTCTTCTAGATTTTCTAGTTTATTTGCATAGAGGTGTTTATAGTATTCTCTGATGGTAGTTTGTATTTCTGTAGGATCGGTAGTCATATCCCCTTTATCATTTTTTATTGCATCTACTTGATTTTTCTCTCTTTTCTTCTTTATTAGTCTTGCTAGTGGTCTATCAATTTTGTTGATCTTTTCAAAAAACCAGCTCCTGGATTCATTGATTTTTTGAAGGTTTTTTGTGTCTCTGTCTCCTTCAGTTCTGTTCTGATCTTAGTTATTTCTTGGCTTCTGCTAGCTTTTGAATGTGTTTGCCCTTGTTTCACTAGTTCTTTTAATTATGATGTTAGGGTTTCAATTTTAGATCTTTCCTACTTTCTCTTGCAGGCATTTAGTGCTATAAATTTCCCTGTACACACTGCTTTAAACGTGTCCCAGAGATTCTGGTATGTTGTGACTTTGTTCTCATTGGTTTCAAAGGACATCTTTATCTCTGCTTTTATTTCGTTCTGTACCCAGTAATCATTCAGGAGCAGGTTGTTCAGTTTCTACCTAGTTGTGTGATTTTTGAGTGAGTTTCTTAATCCTGAGTTCTAATTTGATTGCACTGTGGTCTGAGAGACAGTTTGTTATAATTTCTGTTCTTTTAGATTTGCTGAGGACTGCTTTACCTCCAACTGTGTGGCCAATTTTGGAATAAGTGCGATGTGGTGCTGGGAAGAATGTATATTCTGTTGATTTGGGGTGGAGAGTTCTGTAGATGTCTATTAGGTCTGCTTGGTGCACAGCTGAGTTCAAGTCCTGGATATCCTTGTTAACTTTCTGTCTCGTTGATCTCTCTAATGTTGACAGTGGGGTGTTAAAGTCTCCCATTATTATTGTGTGGGAGTCTAAGTCTCTTTGTAGATTTCTAAGGACTTGCTTTATGAATCTGGGTGCTCCTGTATTGGGTGCATATATATTTAGGATAGTTAGCTCTTCTTGTTGAATTGATCCCTTTACCATTACATAACGGCCTTCTTTGTCTCTTTTGACCTTTGTTGGTTTAAAGTCTGTTTTATCAGAGACTAGGATTGTAACCCCTGCTTTTTTTGTTTTCCATTTTGTTGGTGGATCTTCCTCCATCCCTTTATTTTAAGCCTATGTGCGTGTCTGCACGTTAGATGGGCCTCCTGAGTATAGCACATTGATGGGTCTTGACTCTTTATCCAATTTGCCGGTCTGTGTCTTTTAATTGTGGCATTTAGCCCATTTACGTTTAAGGTTAATATTGCTATGTGTGAATTTGATCCTGTCATTATGATGTTAGCTGGTTATTTTGCTTGTTAGTTGATGCAGTTTCTTCCTAGCATCATTGGTCTTTACAATTTGGCATGTTTTTGCAGTGGCTAGTACCAGTTGTTCCTTTCCATTTTTAGTGCCTCTTTCAGGAACTCTTGTAAGGCAGGTCTCGTGGTGACAAAATCTCTCAGCATTTGCTTGTCTGTAAAGGATTTTATTTCTCCTTCACTTATGAAGCTTAGTTTGGATGGATATGAAATTCTGGATTGAAAATTCTTTTCTTTAAGAAAGTTGAGGGAGGAGCCAAGATGGCCGAATAGGAACAGCTCCGGTCTACAGCTCCCAGCACGAGCGACGCAGAAGACGGGTGATTTCTGCATTTCCATCTGAGGTACCGTGTTCATCTCACTAGGCAGTGCCAGACAGTGGGCACAGGTCAGTGGGTGAGTGCACCGTGCGCCAGCTGAACCAGGGGCAAGGCATTGCCTCACTCGGGAATTGCAAGGGGTCAGGGAGTTCCCTTTCCAGGGGTGACAAACAGCACCTGGAAAATCAGGCCACTCCCACCCGAATACTGTGCTTTTCCGACGGGCTTCGGAAACGGTGCCCCAGGACAGTATAGCCCTCACCTGGCTCAGAGGGTCCTACGCCCATGGAGTCTCGCTGATTGCTAGCACAGCAGTCTGAGATCAAACAGCAAGTTGGCAGCCAGGCTGGGGGAGGGGCGCCTGCCATAGCCCAGGCTCCCTTAGGTAAACAAAGCAGCCTGGAAGCTTGAACTGGGTGGAGCCCACCACAGCTCAAGGAGGCCTGCCTGCCTCTGTAGGCTCCACCTCTGGGGGCAGGGCACAGACAAACAAAAAGACAGCAGCAACCTCTGCAGACTTAAATGTCCCTGTCTGACAGCTTTGAGGAGAGCAGTGGTTCTCCCAGCACACAGCTGGAGATCTGAGAACGGGCTGACTGCCTCCTCAAGTGGGTCCCTGACGCCTGACCCCCGAGCAGCCTAACTGGGAGGCACCCCCCAGCAGGGGCAGACTGACACCTCACAGGGCCAGCCAGGTACTCCAACAGACCTGCAGCTGAGGGTCCTGTCTGTTAGAAGGAAAACTAACAGAAAGGACACCCACACCAAAAACCCATCTGTACATCACCATCATCAAAGACCAAAAGTAGATAAAACCACAAAGATGGGGAAAAAACAGAGCAGAAAAACTGGAAACTCTAAAAAGCAGAGTACCTCTCCTCCTCCAAAGGAACGCAGTTCCTCACCAGCAACGGAACAAAGCTGGACGGAGAATGACTTTGACGAGCTGAGAGAAGAAGGCTTCAGACGATCAAATTACTCCGAGCTACGGGAGGATATTCAAACCAAAGGCAAAGAAGTTGAAAACTTTGAAAAAAATTTAGAAGAATGTATAACTAGAATAACCAATACAGAGAAGTGCTTAAAGGAGCTGATGGAGCTGAAAACCAAGGCTCAAGAACTACGTGAAGAATGCAGAAGCCTCAGGAGCCGATGCGATCAAATGGAAGAAAGGGTATCAGCCCTGGAAGACGAAATGAATGAAATGAAGTGAGAAGGGAAGTTTAGAGAAAAAAGAATAAAAAGAAATGAGCAAAGCCTCCAAGAAATGTGGGACTATGTGAAAAGACCAAATCTACGTCTGATTGGTGTACCTGAAAGTGACGGGAAGAATGGAAACAGGTTGGAAAACACTCTGCAGGATATTATCCAGGAGAACTTCCCCAATCTAGCAAGGCAGGCCAACATTCAGATTCAGGAAATACAGAGAACGCCACAAAGATACTCCTCGAGAAGAGCAACTCCAAGACACATAATTGTCAGATTCACCAAAGTTGAAATGAAGGAAAAAATGTTAAGGGCAGCCAGAGAGAAAGGTCGAGTTACCATCAAAGGGAAGCCTATCAGACTAACAGCGGATCTCTCGGCAGAAACCCTACAAGCCAGAAGAGAGTGGGGGCCAATATTCAACATTCTTAAAGAAAAGAATTTTCAACCCAGAATTTCATATCCTGCCAAACTAAGCTTCATAAGTGAAGGAGAAATAAAATACTTTACAGACAAGCAAATGCTGAGAGATTTTGTCACCACCAGGCCTGCCCTAAAAGAGCTCCTGAAGGAAGCGCTAAACATGGAAAGGCACAACTGGTACCAGCCACTGCAAAATCATACCGAAATGTAAAGACCATCGAGACTAGGAAGAGACTGCATCAACTAATGAGCAAAATAACCAGCTAACATCATAATGACAGGCTCAAATTCAAACATAACAATATTAACTTTAAATGTAAATGGACTAAATGCTCCAATTAAAAGACACAGACTGGCAAATTGGATAAAGACTCAAGACCCATCAGTGTGCTGTATTCAGGAAACCCATCTCACGTGCAGAGACACACATAGGCGCAAAATAAAAGGATGGAGGAAGATCTACCAAGCAAATGGAAAACAAAAAAAGGCAGGGGATGCAATCCTAGTCTCTGATAAAACAGACTTTAAACCAGCAAAGATCAAAAGAGACAAAGAAGGCCATTACATAATGGTAAAGGGATTAATTCAACAAGAAGAGCTAACTATCCTAAATATATATGCACCCAATACAGGAGCACCCAGATTCATAAAGCAAGTCCTCAGTGACCTACAAAGAGACTTAGACTCCCACACATTAATAATGGGAGACTTTAACACCCCACTGTCAACATTAGACAGATCAACGAGACAGAAAGTCAACAAGGATACCCAGGAATTGAACTCAGCTCTGCACCAAGCGGACCTAATAGACATCTACAGAACTCTCCACCCCAAATCAACATTTTTTTCAGCACCACACCACACCTATTCCAAAATTGACCATATACTTGGAAGTAAAGCTCTCCTCAATAAATGTAAAAGAACAGAAATTATAACAAACTATCTCTCAGATCACAGTGCAATCAAGCTAGAACTCAGGATTAAGAATCTCACTCAAAACCGCTCATCTACATGGAAACTGAACAACCTGCTCCTGAATGACTACTGGGTACATAACAAAATGAAGGCAGAAATAAAGATGTTCTTTGAAACCAATGAGAACCAAGACACAACATACCAGAATCTCTGGGATGCACTCAAAGCAGTGTGTAGAGGGAAATTTATACCACTAAATGCCCACAAGAGAAAGCAGGAAAGATCCAAAATTGACACCATAACATCACAATTAAAAGAACTAGAAAAGCAAGAGCAAACACATTCAAAAGCTAGCAGAAGGCAAGAAATAACTAAAATCAGAGCAGAACTGAAGGAAATAGAGACACAAAAAACCCTTCAAAAAATTAATGAATCCAGGAGCTGGTTTTTTGAAAGGATCAACAAAATTGATAGACCGCTAGCAAGATTAATAAAGAAAAAAAGAGAGAAGAATCAAATAGATGCAATAAAAAATGATAAAGGGGATATCACCACCGATCCCACAGAAATACAAACTACCATCAGAGAATACTACAAACACCTCTACGCAAATAAACTACAAAATCTAGAAGAAATGGATAAATTCCTTGACACATACACCCTCCCAAGACTAAACCAGGAAGAAGTTGAATCTCTGAATAGACCAATAACAGGAGCTGAAATTGTGGCAATAATCAATAGCTTACCAACCAAAAAAAGTCCAGGACCAGATGGGTTCACAGCCGAATTCTACCAGAGGTACAAGGAGGAGCTGGTACCATTCCTTCTGAAACTATTCCAATCAATAGAAAAAGAGGGAATCCTCCCTAACTCATTTTATGAGGCCAGCATCATCCTGATACCAAAGCCTGGCAGAGACACAACAAAAAAAGAGAATTTTAGACCAATATCCTTGATGAACATTGATGCAAAAATCCTCAATAAAATACTGGCAAACAGAATCCAGCAGCACATCAAAAAGCTTATCCACCATGATCAAGTGGGCTTCATCCCTGGGATGCAAGGCTGGTTCAATATACGCAAATCAATAAATGTAATCCAGCATATAAACAGAACCAAAGACAAAAACCACATGATTATCTCAATAGATGCAGAAAAGGCCTTTGACAAAATTCAACAACGCTTCATGCTAAAAACTCTCAATAAATTAGGTATTGATGGGTCGTATCTCAAAATAATAAGAGCTATCTATGACAAACCCACAGCTAATATCATACTGAATGGGCAAAAACTGGAAGCATTCCCTTTGAAAACTGGCACAAGACAGGGATGCCCTCTCTCACCACTTCTATTCAACATAGTGTTGGAAGTTCTGGCCAGGGCAATTAGGCAGGAGAAGGAAATCAAGGGTATTCAAATAGGAAAAGAGGAAGTCAAATTGTCCCTGTTTGCAGATGACATGATAGTATACCTAGAACACCCCATTGTCTCAGCCCAAAATCTCCTTAAGCTGATAAGCAACTTCAGCAAAGTCCCAGGATATAAAATCAATGTACAAAAATCACAAGCATTCTTATACATCAATAACAGACAAACAGAGAGCCAAATCATGAGTGAACTCCCACTCACAATTGCTTCAAAGAGAATAAAATACCTAGGAATCCAACTTACAAGGGATGTGAAGGACCTCTTCAAGGAGAACTACAAACCACTGCTCAAGGAAATAAAAGAGGATACAAACAAATGGAAGAACATTCCATGCTCATGGGTAGGAAGAATCAATATCATGAAAATGGCCATCCTTCCCAAGGTAATTTACAGATTCAATGCCATCCCCATCAAGCTACCAATGACTTTCTTCACAGAATTGGAAAAAACTACTTTAAAGTTCATATGGAACCAAAAAAGAGCCCGCATCGCCAAGTCAATCCTAAGCCAAAAGAACAAAGCTGGAGGCATCACGCTACCTGACTTCAAACTATACTACAAGGCTACAGTAACCAAAACAGCATGGTACTGGTACCAAAACAGAGATATAGATCAATGGAACAGAACAGAGCCGTCAGAAATAATGCCACATATCTACAACTATCTGATCTTTGACAAACCTGACAAAAACAAGAAATGGGGAAAGGATTCCCTATTTAATAAATGGTGCTGGGAAAACTGGCTAGCCATATGTAGAAAGCTGAAACTGGATCCCTTCCTTACACCTTATACAAAAATCAATTCAAGATGGATTAAAGACTTAAATGTTAGACCTAAAACCATAAAAACCCTAGAAGAAAACCTAGGCATTACCATTCAGGACATAGGCATGGGAAAGGACTTCATGTCTGAAACACCAAAAGCAATGGCAACAAAAGCCAAAATTGACAAATGGGATCTAATTAAACTAAAGAGCTTCTGCACAGCAAAGGAAACTACCATCAGAGTGAACAGGCAACCTACAAAATGGGAGAAAATTTTTGCAACCTACTCATCTGACAAAGGGCTAATATCCAGAATCTACAATGAACTCCAACAAATTTACAAGAAAAAAACAAACAACCCCATCAAAAAGTGGGCGAAGGACATGAACAGACACTTCTCAAAAGAAGACATTTATGCAGCCAAAAAACACATGAAAAAATGCTCACCATCACTGGCCATCAGAGAAATGCAAATCAAAACCACAATGAGATACCATCTCACACCAGTTAGAATGGCAATCATTAAAAAGTCAGGAAACAACAGGTGCTGGAGAGGATGTGGAGAAATAGGAACACTTTTACACTGTTGGTGGGACTGTAAACTAGTTCAACCCTTGTGGAAGTCAGTGTGGTGATTCCTCAGGGATCTAGAACTAGAAATTCCATTTGACCCAGCCATCCCATTACTGGGTATATACCCAAAGGACTATAAATCATGCTGCTATAAAGACACATGCACACGTATGTTTATTGCAGCATTATTCACAATAGCAAAGACTTGGAACCAACCCAAATGTCCAACAATGATAGACTGGATTAAGAAAATGTGGCACATATACACCATGGAATACTATGCAGCCATAAAAAATGATGAGTTCATGTCCTTTGTAGGGACATGGATGAAATTGGAAATCATCATTCTCAGTAAACTATCACAAGAACAAAAAACCAAACACCGCATATTCTCACTCATAGGTGGGAATTGAACAATGAGAACACATGGTCACAGGAAGGGGAACATCACACTTCGGGGACTGTTGTGGGGTGGGGGGAGGGGAGAGGGATAGCACTGGGAGATATACCTAATGCTAGATGACGAGTTGGTGGGTGCAGCGCACCAGCATGGCACATGTATACATATGTAAGTTACCTGCACGTTGCGCACATGTACCATAAAGCCTAAAGTATAATAATAATAATAATAATAATAATAATAATAAAAAGAAAAAAAATAAATAAATAAATAAAAAGAAAGTTGAATATTGACCCCCACTCTCTTATGGCTTGTAGAGTTTCTGCCAAGAGATTGGCTGTTAGTGTGATGGGCTTCCCTTTGTGGGTTACCCAACCTCTCTGGTGCCCTTAACATTTTTTCCTTCATTTCAACTTTCACAAATCTGACAATTATGCATCTTGGAGTTGCTCTTCTCAAGGAGTATCTTTGTGGCGTTCTCTGTATTTCCTGAATTTGAATGTTGGACTGCCTTGCTAGATGTGGGAAGTTCTCCTGGATAATATCCTGCAGAGTGTTTTCCAACTTGGTTCCATTCTCCCCATCACTTTCCAGTACACCAATCAGATGTAGATTTGGTCTTTTCATGCAGTCCCATAGTTATTGGAGGCTTTGTTCATTTCTTTTCACTCTTTTTTCTCTAAACTTCTCTTCTCACTTCATTTCATTCATTTGATCTTCAATCACTTATACCCTTTCTTTCACTTGATCAAATCAGCTACTGAAGCTTGTGCATGCATCATGTAGTTCTCGTGCCTCGGTTTTCAGCTCCATCAGGTCATTTAAGGTCTTCTCTATGCTGTTTATTCTAGTTAGCCATTCATCTAATCTTCTTTCAAGGTTTTTAGCTTCTTCACAATGGGTTCAAACATCCTCCTTTAGCTCGGAGAATTTTCTTATTACCAATCATGTGAAGCTTACTTCTGTCAACTCATCAAAGTCATTCTCCATCCAGCTTGACAGTAGATCTTTTTAAACACAAGTCAGATCCCTCCTTTGCTCACTGTGCTGCAGCCACAGTGACACGCTTGATGTTTCTCCAATATGCCATGTACACCATGTACACTCCTGCCACAAGGCCCTTGCACTTGCTATTCCCTCTGCCTGATTAACCCTATACCTCTCTCAAGTCATTCGGCTCTCTAATCAATGTCACTTTATTAGAAATGCCTTTCCATTCTACCTTAGGTATGTTCTTTATCCCCCTACTGTGTTTTATTTTTTGTGGTGCTTACCAGCTGACCTATTAAATACTTTATTTATTTTACATCTCTCCTCACTGGGCTGTAAGCTCCATAAGAACAAGAATTTCATCTATCTTGTTAACTGATATATCTCTAGTTTCTAGAACAATTGATGGGAAATTATATGCACTCAATAGTTATTAAATGAATATTAAATAAAAACAAACATACCAAAGTGTTAACATTAGACGGTAAAAGTATTTGTGTTCTCTGTATTTTCCAAATGTTGTATTTTGAAATTGTATTAACTTTATAAACAGAAAAATAAGCTATTATTCCGAGACAGTAAAATAGCACCTAGCTTAGCATCTGACAGATAGCAGACAAGCAATAAACATTTATTAACTTGTTATCTAATCTAGATGAGAAAGGCTAACAATGACCAACATATATATATATTGACTATGTTGATGTTGAAGTATATAAAAAAGTAATAGTATACTTTATTTCAGTCTTTAATTTGTACATGCTGCAACTTTCATTGCTTCTTCCTAAATCACAAGGGTGAAAATATGGGTTTTTATTGTGAAATGCTGCCCAAGAAATATTTACTGCATATTACTGATTTTGAAGCTCATGATTTCACTTACACAAAAAATTTCACAGTGAGTTTTAGGGCTTACAGAAATAAATTTCTTTTAATCATGGTTCAAGTAATCCCACGCCTTTCTACACCTGAGTCCTGAAAAGAAATAAATCTAACAGAGACCAAGAGTTTTTCTTCAAAAGATGATCTATATGGAAATTAAACTACCGCATGTAAAATAAACCAAAAGCTTAAAATCATACTCTAGAAGCTAATCTCATAAAAGCTATTTCTTATTCTAACATAGATTTTTGGAACCTAAAGGAATTCTCAAAAGTTGGGCATTACTTTAAGAAATAAGTGCCTTACTATACAGTACAAGGCACATTGACTAACCCGAATGCTTGCAGAGAGCAAGCAACCAGGATGGTGGAGGGCTCTGGTTTGTCAGAGGAAAGACAATCTAAGGACAGGATATGTGTAGACTTTTCATCTGAAAGACAAAGACACATTCTAGCTGTCTCAACATTTTTTAAAGTATTGTCACACTGAAGAACCGATATCTTCTGATGTATCTAAAATGCAGACCTATTATTATTTTTCACTCATTTTATTCAACAAATATTTGCTGCACACCTGCCATGAGTCAGGTGCTGTGATAAATGCTGATGATACACAGTGAACGAAAATACTGGGATAGATGTTAAAAAGACATTAATCTATGAATCACTGATGAATTAAAATCACAATTGTGATATAAGCTACAAAGAAGTACAGAGCACTATGAATGCATATAACTGGAGAATTTGATCTGATGGGGCAGATTATGGATTGCTTAATTGAAGAAATGATTGTGCTCAGATCTAAAAGACAAAGGTTAGTTTGGTGCTCACTTCAGCAGCACACATACTAAAACTGGAATGATACAGAGAAGATTAGCAGGGCCCCTGCACAAGGATGACACACAAGTTCATCGAGTGTTCCATATTTTTAATTAATAAAAAAACAGGTTAGTTTTGTGAAAGCTGAAAGAAAATTAGGAAGAGAGCTACCTAGTATGAAGGAAAGCAAAAGGAAAGCCTCTGTAGAAGAGTAAAACAAAGAAAGAAAAACTAAAAGAAGGCCAGTCTGGCTAGAAGTGATCGGTTAAGAAAAGAATCTTACAATATGAGAGGCTAGAGAGGTAGGCAAAAGTCATACCAAGAAGAACTGATAGGCCAGGGTAAGAAATATGTCTTAATCCTTAGGCATGGGCAAGGACTTCATGTATAAAACACGAAAAGCAATGGCAAAAAAAGCCAAAATTCACAAATGGGATCTAGTTAATCTAAAGAGCTTCTGCACAGCAAAACAAACTACCATCAGAGTGAACAGGCAACCTACAAAATGGGAGAAAATTTTTGCAACCTATTCATTGGACAAAGGGCTAATATCCAGCATCTACAATGAACTCAAACAAATTTACAAGAAAAAAAACAAACAACCCCATCAAAAAGTCGGCGAAGGATATGAACAGACACTTCTCAAAAGAAGACATTTATGCAGCCAAAAAACACATGAAAAATGCTCACCATCACTGGCCATCAGAGAAATGCAAATCAAAACCACAATCAGATACCATCTCACGCCAGTTAGAATGGTGATCATTAAAAAGTGAGGAAACAACAGGTGCTGGAGAGGATGTGGAGACATAGGAACACTTTTACACTGTTGGTGGGACTGTAAACTAGTTCAACCACTGCGGAAGTCAGTGTGGTGATTCCTCAGGTATCTAGAACTAGAAATACCATTTGACCCAGCCATCTCATTACTGGGTATATACCCAAAGGATTATAAATCATGCTGCTATAAAGACACATGCACACGTATGTTTATTGCGGCACTATTCACAATAGCAAAGACTTGGAACCAACCCAAATGTCCAACAATGATAGACGGGATTAAGAAAATGTGGCACATATACACCATGGAATACTATGCAGCCATAAAAAAAAGATGAGTTCATGTCCTTTGTAGGGACATGGATGAAGCTGGAAACCATCATTCTCAGCAAACTATCGCAAGGACAAAAAACCAAACACTGCATGTTCTCACTCATAGGTGGGAATTGAACAATGAGAACACATGGACACAGGTAGGGGAACCTCACACACCAGGGACTGTTGTGGGGTGGGGGAAGTGGGGAGGGATAGCATTAGGAGATATACCTAATGCTAGATGACGAGTTAATAGGTGCAGCACACCAACATGGCACATGTATATATATGTAACAAACCTGCACATTGTGTACATGTACCCTAAAACTTAAAGTATAATAATGATAAAATTAAAAAAAGAAATATGTCTTAATCTTAAGAACAGTAAGAAGCCAATAGATTTGAGTTATTAATTTCAAGAATTCAATGGCATCTCTCTTAGAACAGAGATTATAACAATTTAACAACTAAACCCATCTAACAATAAAATGGGTTGCCTCAGAGACTGAGCATCCCATTACTGCAAGTAATCAAGTAGAACCTAAATGATATCTTTCAAGAATGCAATATATGAGAGTATGCGTGTCTTTGAAATTTATCACTGAGGCTTCATCCTTCATTAACATTAAATGTTTCAACTATTCAAACACCAAATAGGGATTTTCCAACACACTGTAAACTTTTGAAGTTTCTTTTTTTTTTTTTTTTTTGTTTAGAGACACTCTGTTGCCCAGGCCCAGTGCAGTGGTGGGATTATAGCTCACTGCAGCCTCAAACTCCTGGGCTCAAGTGATCCTCCAGCCTCAGCCTCCCAAATAGCTAGGACTACAGGCATTAGGACTACAGGCACGTGCCACCAAGCCTGACTAATTTCTTGTTTTTTGCAGAGATGGGGTCTTACTATGTTGCCCAGGCTGGGTAAATATTTGAAGCTTCATAATGAAGTATGAAGCTTAATACTTCATTAAGCTTCATGAACAAAGCTTAATTGTTCATACCAATGTGCAAAACAAAAATATTTGACTGCAGTTTCATGATGTTTCTCAGGAAGGATCATAATATTATATACTAGGAGATCCATTTTCAGTGTGGATTGCAGTGAGGGAGTGGCTCTTTTCCCCTGTCCATTGCCAAAGAACAGGTACAGCAATAAGCACAGGAGAAAGGGCATCAAATGAAAGATTTCTGTGGAACTAGCAGGAAGGGATTCAAAAAATAGCAATAACAAAGAACTCCAACCTGGTGCAAAGCAAAGTTTATTTTCTTGGCCACACTACTAAGGGGTTCTCATCATTCCTTTAGCAAAGAAGTAGATAGAACACAATGGATAAGTACTTTAGCTGAAGTGACTATGCTGAAGTTAACTGTAGAGTGGAATGCATAGTTTTTATTCTAAAACAAGGGTTGAGATTTAAAAACTAATATTTGACTATCTTCATCAAATACTTAATTAAGTGTCTTTGGATACTGTATCTATAAATATTATACTGTGACCTTTCTCTATAAATAATATAACCATATTTATAGATAACATATCTTGAGTTAAACAGTGCCTACTTTACTATCACTGTCAAAAATGGATAAAACCATCATTTAATAAATCAGTCTCCTAGCCAGGTTTATTCTTGCTCAATGTGATACATGTCATACTAATACAACTTCTTTAGTAACAACTTTTTAATAAAAAGTCAAAAAATAACAGATGTTGGTGAGGTTGCAGAAAAAAGGGAATGCTTATACACTATTGGTGGGAATGTAAATTAATTTAGTCCCTTGGAAAGCAGTGTGGAGATTTCTCAAAGAACTGAAAATGAAACTATCATTCGACCCAGCAATCCCATTACTAGGAATATACCAAAATGAAAATAAACTGTTCTACCAAAAAAATTCCTGCACTCATTTTATTTACTGCAGCACTATTCACAACAGCAAAAACATGGAATCAACCCAGTTGCCCATCAACAGTAAACTGGACAAAGTAAATGTGGTACGTACACACCATGGAATACTACACAGCCATAAAAAAGAACAAAATCATGACCTTTGCACCAACATGGATGCAGCTGGAGGCCATTATTCTAAGTGAATTAACACAGAAAGAGAAAACAAAATATAGCATATTCTCACTTATAAGTGGGAGCTAAACATTGAGTGTACATGGCCAAAAAGATGGGAAAAAATAAACACTGGGGATTCTAGAAGGGGAAAGGGAGGGAAGGGAGAAAGGGTTGAAAAGCTACTTATTGCATAATACGTTCAATTAGCAATGGGATCATTAGAAGCCCAAACCTCAACATCATACAATATACACATATAAGAGACCTGCACATGTACCCTCTGAATCTAAAGAAATTTTAAAAATTAAAAATAGAGTTTTTAATATGAACCAAAAGAAAAAAGGAAACATTATGGATTTTAAAAATCAAGCCAGATTTTGTACTTCAAGAGACAAATTTGGGATGTCAATACTGAGCAAACCAATACTATTTCACATGAACTTATCAGTTGAAACCTTAGAGTTAATTAGCTCTATGAGTTTTGGGGTTCTTTTTAAGTAATGGTAGTATCTTCAATGAGCACTTATCTTTCACTAGTATGTCTTCTTGTGTGCCCATTTAATCACCAACAAGGTACAAACTTCTACTTTCTAATAGCTCCTTCCATGTCTTAATCTCCATTTTGATCTACCCCACCTTTCTTTAGGCTCATACCATTCACTTCTCCCACCAGACTGGTCTTGCTGTCATGCTGTTAGAAGTATCTTTTTCTTATTCAAAAAATAACAACACTTATTTGATATGTCTTATATTTAACCTATTGATATTTCTAACCGCTGTTCTTCATTATCCAACAATCTCCCAAATCCCCCAAATCTGATTAGTTACCAAGACCTATTAATTATCTTTCTAAATATCTTTCAAGGTCATCTTCTTTTCCCCATCCTCATTGTTTCTTCTTTAGTTGAAGTATTCATTAGTTTTCTTTTGAACAATTTAGTTTTCTTTTGAACACCTTCTGGGTGTTTTTCCAACTACTAGTTTCTTCTCCCTTGTAATACATCTTTCAGACCCTTGCAGAGTAATTTTGTAAAATTCAGATTTATTCATGTCCTTCTTGTTCTTATATAATTTATAATAATTATAGGTATCATTGCCTGTGTGTGTTTGTTTGTTAGGCACTGTGCCAGATGCATTATAAACACTGTCTTTAATCCTCACATCAACTTTGTAAGATAGGTACTAGTATCCCTGTTAACAAATGCAGAAATATAAGGCTCCTGGTAGTTAAATAATTTCCCCAAGTTTTCACAGCTCATTAGTGGATGTGAAATAGAGCCCAGATACACCTAGGTTTAAAGAGTCAGAGAATATGTCAACTGGCAATATCTGTGAATGAAATCACATAGGTGAAATTTTTGAATATGCTTTTATTATTTTATCTTACTTTTCAATACAATTCAACTTTCATATTTTGACATCTTCTCTAACTTTCCTGGTGGAAAGTGCTTTCATCTCTGGGTATAGGTACTTTACAGATTCTTACAGCACTTTTTGGAACAGTGAATACTAAACAGTTATCATTCCTCTAACAGATTCTTATAGCACTTTTTGGAATAGTGAATACTAAACAGTTACCATTCCTTATGTATTTTTACAACTTGTTTTCTCTACGCATTAGTTGTTTTGTTTTAAACAGAGTTGTTAAATAGATGTTTAAATCTTTAAAAATGTCTCTTTCTGTTGCTTACCTTTGTTTTCATACGCTCTTTGTTTCAGTGCATCTGAGTTTCAGGAAGGAGTCACTCCCCCTATGTACTGGGCAGAGGTTTCATATTGAGCTCTCTGGAAATATATACTTTTGCTGTACACCAATAATCTTCTTGAATTATTTGGTTGAAGGAAAATAATTCAAGAAAACATACTTTTGTTGTACATCTATCATCTTCTTGAATTACTTGGTTGGAGGATTTCTGGGAGCTAAGGTAAAAACTAAGAGTTGGGAACTATAGAATCATCTATATTTGTGAGTGATAAGGTGGGCTGTCAAGACAATATTGAAAATAATGTGGTGGATGGTATGGCTGTAGTCAGATAACTGGAGTTGGTAGAAAATATAATTTGATTGTTGGAATATAAAAGACAAAAGGAGAAGTCAGAGTCATGTTTAACTAACTAATTTTGACCTAGTCCATTCAGTAAGAGAATTGTTCAGTGTAAGCCTAGATTATTCTAATTTCAAAACGATATCTTGTTTATACGACCCAGTAAATTAATGGAATATGAGTTCTCTAATGGGGGCAGATACTGTGAGTAGTGGACCTAAACATTTTATGATGACAAGAACGTGTGTAGGTGTGATTAATACGTGGTTAAACTTGGACTTTTGTGTCAAACAGACCTGACTGAATCTCTGTTCCACAACTTACTAGCTGTGTAAATTTCAGCAATTCCTAAATCATCACTTTTCATTTTGTAAACCTCTTAGTCTTAAGACTTGATTTCTTTATTTGAAAATTGAGGATATTAATAGTATCTATCTTAATGCTTAATTCATAATACCTTGAATCTAGCAAGTGATCAAAATAATATGGGTTACTACCATTATTATTGATTTTCAGATCAGTCTTTCTTGTGTTCATTCTCAATGACGTAAAGAGAAACAACAGGGTAATATAAGAACTGACTAGAAGTGGCAACACCGGTTTTGTTTTTGTGTTATGATAACATAGCTGTCCTGTTTGCTAGGTTCTCATTCATGTAGTAGAAATTTGTGAGGTTTTATGAATCTTCTATCCATAAATGATTATGAGAATATAGGATTTGAAGATCTGGTTTGTGATGAGTAAAAGCATGATACTAAATCCTTATCATAGTCTAGATATAGTTCAAGTCTAACAATATGACAAGAAAGAAATAGAATCAGTTCTCCTTGATTACAAAGTAAGGTTATGTAATTTGTTTCCAAATAGCACTAAAAAATTCTGTGATTCACATAGTGAAATCCCAATAATTGCCCTGATTACATTCTATTTTCCATTTACTTTTCCTAATCAAATACATTGACTCTCTCTGCTAAATCTTAATTATCATATCAAGTCACTTCTCAGATCACAGTGGAATACAACTAGAAATCAATTCTAAGAGGAACTCTCAAAAATATACGAACACATGAAAACTCAACAATCTTCTCCTGAATAATCTTTGGGTCAAGGACAAAATTAAGATGTAAATTTAAAAACTTTTGGAAATGAATAAAAAGAGACACAATATACCAAAACCTCTGGGATATAAGAAAAGACTAAGAGGGAAGTTTTGAGCTATAAATTTCTACATCTGAAGGACAGAAAGATCACAAATTAACAACCTAAGATTGCACCTCAAGGAACTAGAAGAGTAAGAGGGAACCAAAACCGCAACTAGCAAAAGGAAAAAATTCAAAGATCAGAGCAGGATTAAATGAAATTGAGACCAAAAAAAAGAATCAATCAAATGAAAAGTTTGTTTTCTGTAAATGTAAACAAAATTGATAGAACACCAGCTAGACTGACCAAGAAAAGAAGAGAGACAATTCAATCAGTAATTTTAAAAAGGAGACATTACAACTGAAACCACAGAAATACAATTGATAATCAGAAACTACTATGAACATCTCTACACTGACCAACTAGAAATCCTAGAGGAAATGAATAAATTCCTGAACACATAGAACCTTCCAAAATTGAACCCTGAAAACATAGAAACCCTAAAAAGACAAAAATGAGTAGTGAGATTGAATCAGTACTAAAAATTTTCCCAATAAAGGAAAACCCAGGACCGGAGGGATTCACAGCTGAATTCTACCAAAAGTACAAAAAAGAAACAGTATCAGTCCTACTGAAACTGTTCCAAAAAATTGAGGGAAGGAAATCCTCCCTAACTCATCCTATGAAACCAGTACCATCCTGATATGAAAGGCAGGCAAAGACATAACAAAAAAAGGAAAAACTACAGACCAGTATCCCTGATGAAAATAGATATAAAAACCCTCAAAAAATATGAGAAAACCAAATCCAACAGCACATCAAAAAGATATACACCATGACCAAGTAGGGTTTATTCCAGAGATGCAAGAGTATTTCAATATATGCAAATCAATAAATGTGACTCATCATATAAAGATAATTAAAATCAAAAAATGATATGATCATCTCAATAGATGCAGAAAAGACATTCAATAAAATTCAACATCCTGTCATGATTTTTAAAAAAACCCTCCCCAAAATAGGCATAGAAGGAACATACCTCAAAAGAATAAAAGCCATATATGATGAACCTATAGCCAACATCATACTGAATGTGGAAAATTTGAAGGCATTCCCCCTAAAACTGAAACAAGACAATGACTCCTACTTTCACCACTCCTGTTCAACATAATACTAGAAGCCCTAGCCAGGGCAATCAGGAAGTAGAAAGAAATAAACGGCATCCAAATTGAAAAAGAGGAAGTCAAATGATCTCTTCTTGGTGATGATATGATCATACACATAGAAAACCCCAAAGCTTTGGGAAACAAATTCAGTAAATGTTCAGGATACAAAATCAGTGTATAAAAATCAGTAGCATTTCTTTTTTTTTTTTTTTTAAGAAACGGGGTCTCACTCTGTCACCCAAGCTGAAGTGCAATGGCACAATCATAGCTCGCTTACTGCAGTCTTGAACTCTGGGACTCAAGTGATCCTCCCAAGTAGCTGGGACTACAGGCACATGCCACCATACCTGGTGATATGGCTTGGCTGTGTCCCCATCCAAATCTCATCATAAATTCCCACGTGTTGTGGGATGGACCCAGTGGGAGATAACTGAATCATGGAGACAGGTCTTTCCTGTGCTGTTCTCATGATAGTGAAGTAAGTCTCACAAGATCTGATGGTTATTATAAGGAGAGTTTCCCTGCACAAGTTTTTTTCCCTTTGCCTGTCACCATCCACATAAGATGTGACTTGCTCCTCCTTGCCTTACACGATGATTGCAAGGCTTCCCCAGCCACGTGGAACTGTAAGTCCAAATAAATCTCCTTCTTTTGTAAATTACCCAGTCTCAGGTATGTCTTTATCAGCAGTGTGAAAACAGACTAATACAGTAAATTGATACCAGCAGAGTGGGGCAATGCTGAAAAGATACCTGAAAATGTGGAAGTGACTTTGGAACTTGGTAACACACAAAGTTGGAACAGTTTGGAGGGCTCAAAGAAGATAGGAAAATGTGGGAAAGTTCAGAACTTCCTAGAGACTTCTTGAATGACTTTGACCAAAACCCTGATAGTGATATAGACAATAAGGTCCAGGCTGAGGTGGTCTCAGATGGAGATGAGGAACTTGTTGGGAACTGGAGCAAAGGTGACTGCTGTTGTGTTTTAGCAAAGAGACTGGCAGCATTTGGCCCCTGCACTAGAGATTTGTGGAACTTTCACCTTAAGAGAAATGAATGATTTAGGATATCTAGCAGAAGAAATATCTAAGCAGCAAAGCATTCAAGAGGTGACTTGGGTGCTATTAAAGGCATTCAATTTTATAACGGAAGCAGAGCACAAAAGTTTGGAAAATTTGCAGCCTGACAACGTGATAGAAAAGAAAAACCCATTTTCTGAGGATAAATTCAAGCTGGCTGCAGAAATTTGCATAAGCAACAAGGAGCCGAATATTAATCCCCAAGACAATGGGGAAAATGTCTCCAAGGCATGTCAGAGATCTTCACAGCAGCCTCTCCCAACACAGGTCCAGAGGCCTAGGAGGAAAACATGGTTTGGTGGGCCAGGCCTAGGGACCCTCTGTCGTTTACAGTCTAGGGACTTGGTCCCTGTGTCCCAGCTGCTCCAGCCATGACTAAAAGGGGCCAAGGTACAGCTCAGGCTGTTGCTTCAGAGGGTAGAAGCCCCAAGCCTTGGCAGCTTCCACGTGGTGTTGAGCCTGTGGGTGCACAGAAGTCAAGAATTTAGGTTTTGGAACCTCCTCCTAGATTTCAGAAGACGTATGGAAACACCTGGATACCCAGACAGAAGTTTGCTGCAGGGGCAGGGCCCTCATGGAGAACCTCCACTAGGGCAGTGCAGAAGGGAAATGTGGGGTTGGAGCCCCCACAAAGAGTCCCTACTGGGGCACTGCCTAGTAGAGCTGTTAGAAGAGGACCACCATCCTCCAGACCCCAGAATGGTAGATCCACTGACAGCCTGCACCATGCACCTGGAAAAGCTGCAGACAATGCCAGCCTGTGAAATTAGCCAGGATGGAGGCTGTACCCTGAAAAACCACAGGGGCAGAGATGCCCAGGACCATAGGAACCCCCTTCTTGCTTCAGAGTGACCTGGATGTGAGACACGGAGTCAAAGGGGATCATTTTGGAGCTTTAAGATTTGACTGCCACACTGGATTTCGGACTTGCAGGGGGCCTGTAGCCTCTTTGTTTTGGCCAATGTCTCTTATTTGGAATGTCTGTACTTACCCAATACCTGTACCTCTGTTATATCTAAAAAGTAACTAGCTTGCTTTTGATTTTACAGACTCATAGGCAAAAGGGACTTGCCTTATCTCAGATGAGACTTTGGACTGTGGACTTTTGTTAATGCTGAAATGAGTTAAGACTTTGGGGAACTGTTGGGAAGGCATGAATGGTTTTGAAATATGAGGACATAAGATTTGGGAGGGGTCAGGGGTGGAATAATATGGTTTGGCTTATCCAAATCTCATCTTGAATTCCCATGTGTTGTGGAAGGGGCCTGGTGGGAGGTAATTTAATCATGGGGTCAGGTCTTTCTGTGCTGTAGTAAGTCTCATGAGACCTGATGGTTATTATAAGGGGGAGTTTTCCAGCACAAGCTCTCTTCTCTTGTTGCCACCATGTGAAATGTGCCTTTTACATTCCACCGTGATTGTGAGGCCTCCCCAGCCACGTGGAACTGTCAGTCCAATAAACCCCATTCTTTTGTAAATTGCGCAGTCTCAGGTATGTCTTATCAGCAGCATGAAAATAGACTAGTACACCTGGCTAATTTTTTTTTTATATTTGGTGGAGATAGGGTCTCTTTATACTGCCCAGCCTGGTCTTGAACTTCTGGCCCCAGCAATCACCCCATCTCAGCTTCCCAAAGTGCTGGGATTACAGGCATGAGCCACTCCACCCAGCCAGTAGCATTTCTATACACTGATAATGATCAAACTCAGAATAAAATCAAGAACTCAATCCCATTTACAATAGTTATGAAAAATAATGAAATATCTAGGAATACCTTTAAGTAGGTAAAAGATCTGTATAATGACAACTATAAAACGTTGATGAAAGAAATTAAAGAGAACATCACAAAATGGAAAAATACTCCATGCTCATGGATTGGAAGAATCAATATTGTTAAAATGATCTTTCTACCCAAAGCAGTCTACCAGGCTCAATGCAATTCCTATCAAAATACCAATGGTATTCTTCACAGAAATAGAAAAAAATAGTCCTAAAATGTATATGGAACCACACACACACACACACACACACACACACACACACACGAAGAATAACCAATGCTATCCTTAGCAAAAAGAACAAAACTGAGGGAATCACATTACATGACTTCAAGGTATACAACAGAGCTATAGTAACCAAAACAACATGGTATTTGCATTAAAAAAACACATGGACCAATGGAACAGAACAGAGAACCTAGAAAGAAATCAACACACCTACAGTGAACTCATTTTTGAAAAAGATGCCAAGAACATACACTGAAGAAAGGATAGTCTCCTCAATAAAGGGTGCTGGGAAGGCTGGATATTCATATGCAGAAGAATGAAATTAGACCCCTATCTCTTGTCATATACAAAAATCAAACCAAAATGGATTAAAGACTTAAATACTAAGGCTTCAAATTATAAAATTACTAAAGGAAAACATCAGAGAAACTCTCCAGGACATTTCTCTGGGCAAAGATTTCTTGAGTAGTACCCTATAAGGACAGGCAACCAAAGCAAAAATGGACAGATGGAATCACATCAAGTTAAAAAGTTTCTGCACAGCAAAGAAAATAATAAACAAAGTGAAGAGACAACCAACAAAATGGAGGAAAATATCTGCAAACTATCTGATGTGGTCTGGCTCTGTGTCTCCACCCAAATCTTATCTTGAGTTGTAATCCTAATTGTAATCCCCATGTGTTGGGTGAGGGACCTTGTAGGAGGTGACTAAATCATTGGAATGATTTCCCCATGCTGTTCTTATGATAGTGAGTGAGTTCTCACAAAATCTGACAGCTTTGTGAGGGGCTTTTCTCCTACTTTGTTCTGCACTTCTCTTATTCTTCTCTCTCCTGCCACCATGTGAAGAAGGATGTGTTTGCTTCCCCTTCTGCCATGATTGTAAGTTTCCTGAGGCCTCCCCAGCCATGTGGAACTGTGAGTCAATTAAACTTCTTTCCTTTATAAATTACCCAGTCCCAGGCAGTTCTTTATAGCAGTGTGAGAATGGACTAACTGGTGCCACAGAGAGCGGGGTACTGCTATAAAGATATCTGAAAATGTGGAAGCAACTTTGGAACTGGCTAACAGACAGAGGTTGGAACAGTTTGGAGGGCTCAGAACAAGACAAAAAAAATGTGGGAAAGTTTGGAACTTCCTAGGCACTTACTGAATGGCTCCGACCAAAATGCTCATGGACATGCTATATGGACAATTAAGTTAAGGCTGAGGTGAACTCAGATGAAGATGAGGAACTTTTTGGGAACTAGAGAAAAGGTGATTCTTGCTATCATTTAGCAAAAAGAATGATGGCATTTTGCCATGCCCTAGCGATCTGTGGAACTTTAAACTTGACAGGAATAATTTAGGGAATCTGGCAGAACAAATTTCTAAGTGGCAAATCATTAAAAAGGAAGCAGAACATAAAAGTTTGGAGAATTTGCAGCCCAACGTGACAGAAAAAAAAATTCTGGGGAGAAATTCAAGCCGGGTGCAGAAATTTGCATAAGTAACAAGCAGCCAAATGTCAGTTACTAAGACAATGGGGAAAATGTTTCCAGGGCATGTCAGAGAGCTTCACAGCAGTCCTTTCCATCACAGACCCTGAGGCCTAGGAAGGAAAAATTGTTTCCTGGGTTGGGTCCAGGGCCCTCCTGCTGTATACAGTCTCAAGACTGTGTCCCAGACACTCCAGCCATGGCTAAAAGGGGCCACGGTACAGCTCAGGATGTTGCTTCAGAGGGTGGAAGCCCCAAGCCTTGGCAGCTTCCACACAGTGTTGGTTCTGTGGGTGCACAGAAGACAAGAACTGAGGTTTGGGAACCTCTCCCTAGGTTTCACAGGACATACAGAAATGCTTGGATGTCCAGGTAGAAGTCTGCTGCCAGGGTGGGGCCCTCATGGAGAACCTCTGCTAGGGCAGTGCAGAAGGGAAATGTGGGGTTGGAGCCCCCATAAAGAATCCCCACTAGGGCACTGCCTAGTGGAGCTGTGAGAAGAGGGCCACCATCCTCCAGGCCCCAGAATGGTAGATCCACCAACAGCTTGCACCCTGCATGTGGAAAAGCCACAGACACTCAATGTCGGCCATGAAAGCAGCTAGGGCAGGAGGCTGTACCCTGCAAAGCCACAGCTTCCCAAGGCCATGGGAACCCACCGTTTGCATCAGCATGAACTGGGTGTAAGACATGGAGTCAAAGGACATCATTGTGGAACTTTAAGGTTCAATGACTTTTCTATGGGATTTCAGACTCCTATGGGGTCTGTAGCCCTTTGTTTTGGCCCATTTTCCCATTCGGAATGGGTGTATTCACCCAATGCCTGTACCCCCATTGAATCTAGGAAGTATCTAACTTGCTTTCTATTTTACAGTCTCACAGGCATAAGGGATTTGCCTTATCTCAGATGAGACTTTGAACTTGAACTTTTGGGTTAATGCTGGAATGAGTTAAGACATTGGGTGACTGTTGGAAAGGCAAGATTGTGTTTTGAAGTGTGAGGTCATGAGATTTGGGAGGAGACAGAGGCAGAATGGTATGGTCTGGCTTTGTGTCCCCACCCAAACGTCATCTTGAATTACAATCCCAATTATAATCCCCATGTGTTGGGGGAGGGACCTTGTGGGAGGTGGTTGAATCATGGGGGAAGTTCTCCTGTGCTATTCTCATGACAGTGAATGAGTTCTCACAAGATCTGATGGTTTTGTGAGAGGCTTTTTCCCACTTCACTCTGTACTTCTCTCATTCTCTCTCCCACTGCCACATGAAGAAGGATGTGTTTGTTTCCCATCCCACCATGATTATAAGTTTCCTTTCATAGCAGTGTGGAAACAGACTAATACACTATCCATGTGACAAGGGATTAATAACCAGAATATATAAGGAGCTCCAACAACTCTATAGGAAAAGACTTAATAATCCAATTTAAAAATGGGAAAAAGATCTAAATAGACATTTCTCAAAAGAAGACATACAAATAGGCAAACAAGTATACGAAAAGGTACTCAACATCACTGAACATCAGAGAAATGAAAATCAAACTACAATAAGTTATCATCTCCCCCGTTAAAATGGCTTTTATCCGAAAGACAGGCAATAACAAATGCTGATGAGGATTTAGAGAAAAGGGAACCATTACACACTGTCAGTGAGAATGTAAATTAGTACAAGCACCATGGAGAACAGTTTGGAGATTCCTCAAGAAACTAGAAATAGAACTACCATATGATCCAGACATCCCACCGCTGGGTATATACCCAAAAGAAAGAAAATCAGTATTTTGAAGAGACATCTGCACTCCCATGTTTATTGCAGCACTATTTACAGTAGCCAAAATTTGGAAGCAACCTAAGTGTCCCTCAAAAGATGAATGAATAAAGAAAATGTGGTACATATACACAATGGAGTACTATACAGCCCTAAAAAAAAGAATGAGATCATGTCATTTGCACCAATATGGATGGAGCTGGAGGTCATTACGTAAAGTTAAATAAGCCAGGCACTGAAAGACCACTTTGCATGTTCTCATTTATTTTTGGCAGCTAAAAATTAAAACAATTGGACTCATGGAGATAGAGAGTAGAACAATGGTTACCAGAAGCTGGGAAGGGTAGTGAAGTGTTGGGAGGGATGAAAGTAGGGATGACTAATGGGTACAAAAATATAGTTAGAAAGAGTGAATAAGATCTAGTATTTGGTAACACAGCAGGGTGACTACAGTCAACAATAATTTATTGTACATTTAAAAATAACTAAAAGAGTATAACTGGATTATTTGTCACACAAAGAAGGGATAATTGCTTGAGGTGATGAATAGTCAATTTGCCCTAAGGAAATAATTTCACATTGTATGCCTGTATCAAAATATCTCACATATGCCATAAACATATACATCTATTATGTACCCACAAAAATTAAAAATAAAAATAAATAAAAATGAAAATTTTTAAAATTAAAAAATTTTAAACAGTATGTTGAGTTAAGGAGCTAGGCTCAAAAAGAGTACTTCTCTAATTTTATTTTATTTTTATTTTATTTCATTTTTTTGAGACAGGATCTTGCTTTGTTGACCAGGGTGGAGTGCAGTGGCATGATCCCAGCTCACTGCAGCCTCCACTTCCTAGGATCAAGCAATTCTCTTATCTCAGCTCCCCAAGTAGCTGAGACTACAGGCTCACGCTGCCACATTCGACTAATTTTGTTTATTTTTTGTACAGACAAGGTTTCACTATGTTGCCCAGGTGGGTCTCAAGCTCCTGGACTCAAGCTGTCCTCCAACCTCAGCCTTCCAAAGTGTTGGGATTAGAGGTGTAAGCCACTGTACCCCACTGCTACTCTAATTTTATTTATACAAAGTTCACGAACAGGTAAACTTAATCTCTGGTTATTAAAAATATATATTATTGTTTCAGGGTGGACACAAGATTGACAGAAAGAGTATGAGAGAAACTTCTGGTATGATGGAAATGTTCAATATTTGTGAATCTCAATGGGAATACTGGTAGATATTTGACAAATGTATATACCTGTATAACTTCCTTCCTTCCTTCCTTTCTCTTGTTCTTTCCTATTAAGAAAAAAACATGTAAAATTATAACATTTGTCAAAACTCATTGATTAGTACCCTTAACATCCATTTACACTATATAAATTATACCTAAAAAATAGTTAATGTAATTTACCACATTAACAGAATAAAATTTAAAATGCTTTGATTATCTCAGTAGATGCAGAGGAAGCATTTGAAAAAGTACAACACAATTTCTTTAGTAAGAAAATATTTGCAACCTAGGAGTAGGAGAGAACTTCCTGAATGTAATCAATGACATCTACAAAGAACTTTTAAAAATTGTATTTAATGTAAAATATTAAAACCCTTCCCACTGAGATCGGGAATGAAACTAAGGTTTTCATTATCATTATCTATCCTTATCTGTTCAATATTTACCATATATCCTAGCTAGTGTAGTAAAGCATGAAAAGAAAAATAAAGAATATAAAGATTTTTAAAGGAATATACAAAATACTTATTAGAACAGAAAATCCTGACAACTTTTCTTCCAAATATGTACAGACTCCTGAGAGATTTCTACTATGAAACAGGATGGAGTAACAGGTACAAAATTTACTATCTAAACTGAAACAAGTAAAAATATGAGCAAAATATATGAAATAATAATTTTCAAGGCATTGGAAAAAGCACAAAGGACAGTAACGCCTGAGATGTGGTAAACAAATGAAGTAAGCCCTATGATTCTCACAGATTACTGCCAGGAGAATATTTTCAGGCCACAGCACAGAAATAGAGAACTCAGTTTATGCATGTAGTCTCTCTGAGAAGATGAAGCTGGGAATCTGCAGAGATCAAGGCAGTGAGAATTTAAAGGACAGAGACTAGACAGGAGAGATCTCAGAGAGTACCAGAGATCTACAGAGGATCCGTCTTTAGTATTTAGCAGAGCAGTTATCAGTACATGAACAAGAGGAAACTATCTGAAGCTGTGGAAAGAACCACCCAAAAGGATTAGAGAAAACAGTACTTGAGGCTGACACAGATCTAGGAATAGTTCCTCTTCCCACTAGCCAAAATGTAAAACCTCTTAATTCACTAGGCATTGGGTAGAATGCCTGAGAAGTGTATTGTTTCACTAGTGGGGAAGAATTAGCCCTAGACTAACTGCTACTCTAGTCTTGTTTAACAAAGCACAAGAGCAAAAATTGAAAGGATAAAACAGATTCCATGTAACTGAAGTATCATGAAGAAAACAATACAGAGCACCTCATAATTAAACTGCTTAAAATCAGTGATACAGAGAAAAATCTTAAAAGAGTCAAAGGAAAAAAGACACCTTATATAGAGGAACAAAGATAAGAATTACATCAGACTTCTTATCAGAAAAATGCAAGCCAGAAGACAGTAGTGCAACATCTTTAAAGACCTAACAGAAAACAATGTGAACCTAGAATTCTATATCCAAATATCTTTCAAAAATGAACATAAAATAAGACACTGAAATGCTGAAAGAATTCATCAACTGCAGAACCGCACAATAAGAAATGTTAAATAAAGTCATTCAGAAAGAAGAAAAATGACACCATATGTAAATCTGGAGTTATACAAAGAATGAAGAGCACTAGAACCAGTAACTACATGAGAATAACAGTTAATTTTATGTGTCAATTTGACTGGGCTAAGGGAAACTGACTGCTAGTAAATAGTTTTTCTGGATGTGTCTGTGAGGATGTTTCTGGATGAGATTAGCATTTGAATCAGTAGACCAAGAAAGAAGATCACCTTCATTCTCTAATGACAATAGCCTTTTTGTTACCTAGAGACCTTTGTATTTGTTTTTTTCTGTAATTGGGAGCAAAAAAGGTGCCCAACATAAATACTAAAGGTCAAAGCACAACATGTGATTATAATAATATTCAATGACTCTAATTTTAGGCCTCTGCATTGATAGGATGTAAATCACTTTTTCAATGAAAAAATTTAAGGCTCACAGGAAACAACCAAAATGTATATATTTTATCCATTGTCTATTCTGTAGTTTTCCTAACTGACATGGTCAAAACAACTTTTAAAATGGGCAAGAGTCTTGAATACAAACTTTCCCAAAGAAGATGCCCAAATTAACAACAAACACATGAAAAGGTGCTAAATTTCTTGGGGTTTTTTGTTTGTTTGCTTTTGCCTAAAGGATGTTTTTATTTTTTTTTATTTTACTTTAAGTTCTGGGATGCGTGTGCCAAATGTACAGGTTTGCTACATAGGTATACATATGCTATAGTGGTTTGCTGCACCTATCAACCCATCATCTAGGTTTTAAGCCCCGCATGCATTAGGTCTTTGTCCTAATGCTCTCTCTTCCCTTGCACCCCATCCCTCAACAGGCCCTGGTGTGTGATGTTCCCTTCCCTGTGTCCACGTGTTGTCATTGTTCAACTCCCACTTATTAGTGGGAACATGTGGTGTTTGGTTTTCTGTTCCTGTGTTAGTTTGCTGAGGATAATGGTTTCCAGCTTAATTCATGTCCCTGCAAAGGACATGCACTCATTATTTTTTATGGCTGCATAGTATTCCATAGTACGTATGTGCCACATTTTCTTTATCCAGTCTATCATTGATGGGCATTTGGGTTTGTTCCAAGTATTTCCTATTGTAAATAGTGCTGTAATAAACATACATGTGCATCTGTCTTTATAGTAAAATAATTTATAATCCTTTGGGTATATACCCATTAATTGGATTGCTGGGTCAAATGGCATTTCTGGTTTTAGATCCTTCAGGCATCACCACACTGTCTTCCACAATGATTGAACTAATTTACACTCCCACCAACAATATAAAAGTGTTCCTATTTCTCCACATCCTCACCAGCAACAGTTGTTTCCTGAATTTTTAATGGTCATCATTCTAACTGGCATGAGATAGTATCTCATTGTGGTTTTGATTTGCATTTCTCTAATGAACAGTGATGATGAGCTTTTTTGTATATTTTTGTTGTCTTCTTTGAGAAGTGTCTGTTCATATCCTTTGCCCATTTTTGATGGGATTGTTTGTTTTTTTCTTGTAGATTTGTTTAAGTTCTTTGTATATTCTGGATATTAGACCTTTGTTGGATGGATAGATTGCAAAAATTTTCTCCTAATCTGTAGGTTGCCTGTTCACTCTGATGACAGTTTCTTTTGCTGAGCAGAAGCTCTTTAGTTTAATTAGATCCCATTTGTCAATTTTGGCTTTTGTCACAATTGCTTTTGGTGTTTTAGTCTTGAAGTCTTTGCCCATGCCTATGTCCTGAATGGTATTGCCTACGTTTTCTTCTAGGGTTTTCATGGTTTTAGGATTTTACATATAAGTCTTTAACCCATCTTGAGTTAATTTTTGTATAAGGTGTAAGGAAGGGGTCCAGTTTCTGTTTACTGCATATGGCTAGCCAGTTTTCACAGCAGAAAAGGTGCTAAATTTCATTCATCATTAGGAAAATCCAAAATAAAACACAATAAGATGTTAAGTTAATGTTAATAATATGAAGCAGTAGGAATTCTCATACACTGTTGGCAGTAGAGTAAACTAGTACAACACTTTGGAAAATAGTTTGGCATTTAATCCTGAGTTGAATTTATGCATAACCTACAAACTAGCAATTCTATTCCTGGCACTCACATGGGTTATGCTTCATGAATAAATAAATCCCCAAATCAGAGTAGTTACATGAGTATGTGACCCATGCAATTGCACAGGGCCTTGGACTTAGAAGGACCCTGTGTGCTTAGTTTAATTATCTGCTATAGTTGTCTTGAAATTCTTAATAAATGTTGAACAAGAGACTTAACATTTTCATTTTGCAGAAAGACCCACAAATATTCAGCTGGCCCTGTTTCTAAGCATATAACTAACAGAAATGTGTACACCAAAGGAAATACAGGGTGTGCCTATACAACAAAACTAGAAACAACTCATGTTTTTCAACAATAGATGGAATAAATTCTGGAATATTCATAACATGAAATACTATACAGCAATGAAAATTAATGAAGTATAGCTGTATGCAACTACATTATTAATCTCACAAGCATAATGTCAAGAAAAAGACTAATCTACATGTATTTTAGAATCATCTTGCCAATTTCACGCAAATATATATACACACACAATTGTTGAGAGGTAGTTTGCAAGTTGTCATATCCCTCTTTCCTGCTTTGAGAAATGTAGGAGCATACAGATGGAACTCTCCTTCACCTACATTCCTGAGTGAGGTCCATGTAAAGAGCCCTACCATCACCACCTGCTCCCTGACAAATTATGAACATGTAACATGAACAAAAAATAAACCTTTGGTCTTCTAAACTACTAAGATTTCAGAAATTATTTATTGCTGCAGCATTATCCAGCCAAATCTGACTAGTGTACAAATTCATCTAATGACCAAATAAGATTATCAATCTTTTTAAATCCATCCTAGAAATATCTATTTTTTATCTTGTTCATTTGCCACAAGAATAAAGTCCTATTGCATCTAGTATTAATCTGATAGAAAAATGTTCCCTTTTATTTTCCTAAAACAATTTTCATCATGCTTTAAAAAGTTCCCCTTAGTTCTAGTATTCTTGACTTTGGTGAACAAGTCTACTCAGACTCTTCATATACTTTATAATTTTAATGACTCTGATCATACCCACAATTTACCTTTCCATTTCTCTATTAAAGTTTCTTAATCTCAGATATAACTTTGCACATAAAATCTCCATGCCTTTGATTATTTTACCAACTTTCCTTTCCTCAAACACTTTAGGTCCAGTGTCTCCAGGGCCACCAAATACAGTTACATGTTTTACATAAAACAACAAAGGCTCCCAGACAAGGAGATGAGTTTGTCTTTATCTACTAGTCATGTTATACATCCTCACATGAAACTATGGCAGGAGGATTGTAAACCATTTTCTTTAAACCAATTTACCAACTTCTTTTCTAGCCAAGTAAACTTAGGGGTAGATCTGCCTAGAGAGGGTATTTTTCTTTTTTTTTTTTTTTTTCTTTTTGAGATGGAGTTTCACTCTTGTTGCCCAGGCTGCAGTGCAAGGGCACAATCTCAGCTTACCACAACCTCCACCTCATGGGTTCAAGTGATTCTCCTGCCTCAGCCTCCCAAGTAGCTGGGACTACAGGCATATACCACCACACCTGGCTAATTTTGGATTTTTAGTAGAGACGGGGTTTCTCCACATTGGTCAAGCTGGTCTTGAACTCCCGACCTCAGGTTATCTGCCCACCTCAGCCTCCCAAAGTGCTGGGATTACAGGTGTGAGCCACTGCACCTGGCCTTTTTTTATTTTTATTTATTTTATTTATTTATTTTTTTTTTTGAGACAGAGTCTTGCTCTGTTGCCCAGGCTGGAGTGCACTGGCATGATCTTGGCTCACTGCAACCTCCGCCTCCCAAGTTCAAGTGATTCTCCTGCCTCAGCCTCCTGATTAGCTGCAATTACAGGCACATGCCACCACACTCAGCTAATTTTTTTGTATTTTTAGTAGAAATGGGGTTTCACTATGTTGGCCAGGCTGGTCTTGAACTCTTCACCTTGTCATCTGCCCACCTCGGCCTCCCAAAGTCCTGGGATTACAGGTACGAGCCACCACACCTGGCTAGGGTGTTTTTCTAATGCATTTTTTTAGACCAATAGAGTTTCTGAGTTTGCCTATTGTTCAAAGTATTCTGCACCCCAGGTACTAAGACAATAAGGTTTGCTTTGGTTCTGCTTTGTTTTGGCTACCATTCTTAAGACTTCCTTTTGGGGCCTCAACAGTTTATTGCCAAGATCAGCTTCTTGAGTCTATTGGCCTAATGCCTTGTGGTTAGAAGTCGAGTTAAAATGCTTTGTCCCTCTGTATATTACATAGTTATCACACACTACTTTCAAAGCCACTTACTTTGACTTAGTTGTATAATAATTTCCTGAACTGGAGCAGGAAGAGTTAGGGGACCACTCAGAATTTCTTAGACGCTTTCTGCCCTCCCCCTATTTCCCTCGTATATACAATAAAATTTTAAAATTAGACTGGGATTTCTTAAAATAATTAAATTAAAATAGAAGAAACTCTTAATATAATGTATTCTTACATTATTCCCTTTCCTTACTAGTCATTAAAAGTATTTATAACAACTAATTCAATTATTTTTAAATGCCAAGAGTATGAAATCATTATAGTGATATCAAACTTTAAAACAATAATTGTAAAATGATGAGTGTTGTTATTCCCTTATCCTACATTCCTAAATACGCTTGCTGTTGGAGAGGCTCTTTCAAGTGTTGAAGCATATACATCATCACCAGATGTTAGTACAGAAGCATGAAGCAAGACTATGCCAAACAGGGTGATTTAAGAATAACTGCTACCCCGAATTTCTACAACCTAAGGTGCTCAAGCTAGTATTTAACTCAATTCAATACACATTTTTTTATATCCGCTTTGTGCCAGCCCTTTGGGGTATTCAAAAATAAATCACAACTGAAAAATTAGAGCCTCTCATCCAAGACCTCACAAACCAATGGAATTTTAAAATGTAGACTGATTGTTGCTACAGGAGAGGAGTTTTTAAAGAGCAATGAAAAAACCTGAGAAGGCTAGAAAGAAAAGAGCTAGTGGGAGGAAGAAACCAGCTCTGAGCCTATCTTTGACAAGAAAAGAAGTGGGCGTAGACACCTGTGAAGGCATGATACAATAAAGTGAGCCTGTGGCTGAATCAGGTTACACAGTGATGGAGGGGTGGAGAGAGACATACGCTGCAAGATTAAATTAGAAAAGAAGGCTTCTTTCTTACCCTGGAGTTCATAGCAATAACATATTAAACAATCTGAATAGATTATAAATCTCCCAATAACCCTGTGAGAAAGATGCTAATATGTTCCCTATTTTATTGACAAATAAACTAAGGAAGAAAAATGTTATGCAACTTTCTCATAGTCACATAACTGGAATTTTGAGAGACCCGGCATAACAAAATCCAAAACCTAGGCATTTAACCATATAATATTATACCCATTATTATCCAAGCAGAGATCCAATATAAAGAAAAAAGTTGTTTAATACATTTAGGTATAGTTTATATGCAATAAGAAAAAAATATTTCAATATCATAATCCCTCGCTTTTCTAGGTTCTCACTTACATAGTCGTCTACACTACGCAGTATATATGAAAGAAAAAGTGGTCTTAAGTATGAAATACAAGCACATGTTAAAAAGCAAACTAATATTTAGTATGCCTTTTAATTATTATTTATTCATTCAGAAATGGAAACACCTAGTAATGAACAAGGACAGCAGAAAACTAGAGAGAACTGGCTCTAGCAGAGCTTCCTGGAAGATATTTTCCAAGACTAGTTTCCCTCATCTTTGTTCCATATGAGGAGCAGGAAGGCTTTAGGTTTAGTGATTCTGCCACAGATCACCTGCTGCTATCATCTATACTTCCTTGTAGAAATATTGATTCAGAAATATGATGTATTCATTTGTTGTTATTCCTTTTCTATGCCTTTGAACAGAAATCAATTATTGGCTAAGTTACATGAGTATCACAGAGCACACCAGCTATTGTTACCTGTATGTATGGTCTACAGATAGAACAGATCATAATTTCCAGTGCAGTAATATTTGGATGGGCAGTGCTGTCATATGTCACATCCTTTCTTTTTAACTTAGTCTGTTAATAGCTCCATTGGAAGAGAATACTCTTCCAATTTAGACAGTAAAAGGTAAGCATTCTCTTATATACTAATGATCTACCCATAGAAAAGGCTCTGAGTAGATAACTGACCCTGGTTTTTAATTCCTGTCAGCAAGGATTGCAAGTAAATTGTCCTGAAATCAAAGCTTTTTTTTAATGTCCCACACCTGTTCCTTATCTTATGTTAAAAATTCCATGAAACAAAAATCAATGCATTTTGTTAAAGTATACATTTTAGAAACAGGTTATCTTAGAATATATGAAAAGAAATTTTGTGACTCAAAATTAGAGATGCCTAAAGTGTTTTTGTTGTTGTTGTTGTTGTTGTTGTTTTGAGACGGAGTCTCAGTCTATCACTCAGGCTGAAATGCAATGGCATGATCTCGGATCACTGCAACCTCCCCCTCCCGGGTTCAAGCAATTCCCCTGCTTCAGCCTCCCAAGTAGCTGGGATTACAGGATTACATCACCACACCTAGCTAATTTTTGTATTTTTAGTAGAGATGGGGTTTCACCATGTTGGCCAGGCTAGTCTCACACTCCTGGCCTCAATCGATCCACCCACCTCAGCCTCCCAAAGTGCTGGGATTACAGGCATGAGCCACCGCACCCAGCCTCCTAAGGTGTTTTACTGTGATTTTTTTTAACTGGCTAAGGTGTGCCTTTGGTTTTACTTGCTTTTTAAAATACATACACACTATATATATATTGAAGTATATATATGAAATACATATATATATAAAAAATTCTTTTTAATAGCTGAATAGCATTCCAGAGTGTATATGTACCACATTTTCTTTATCTAAATCCATCACTGATGGACATATAGGTTGGTTCCATGTCTTTGCTATTGTGAATGGTGCTGCAACAAACATGCAAGTCCAGGTGTCCTTTTGTTAGAATAATTTATTATAGATATAGATAGATATACACATATATATCCCACAGCATCCAGTGGCAGGCATTTCTTTCCCCTTATTGGTTTGTTTGATCTACCTCTTGTAAGAATCCATCTGGATTGTGAATCGGAAAACATTCTTCAGGTTCAGCGCTATGCCTGACAGAAGGGAATACTAATGTAGCTGAGCTAATCAGAAGCCTCCACAAGTTTATACAGCTTTAGAGAAAAAGTTAAAGAATAAGATTAGCTAAGAAGGCTGTTTACAATGTTTAAATTCCATTTAAGAGAAACTCTAGGTTTATTTTAATAGAACAATATATGCCCACTAAAATGTTGCTCTCTGTTTTTTTGTTTTTTGTTTGTTTGTTTTTGAGACAGAGTCTCATTCTGTTGCCCAGGCTGGAGTGCAATGGCGCTATCCCAGCTCACTGCAGTACCCACCTGCCAGGTTCAAGCAATTCTCCTGCCTCAGCCTCCTGAGTAGCTGGGACTACAGGCAGGCACCACCATGCCTGGCTAATTTTTGTCTGTCTCTAACTCCTGGCCTCACATGATCCACCCACCTCAGCCTCCCGAAGTGCTGACATTAAAAGTGTGAAAGGTGCGCCTGGCCTACTCTCAGTATTTTAGAAAGCAATTCCAATTAAATTAAATTAAATTTATATTAACGTTAAAAAAGCTCTTTTTTATTTCATTTCCTCCGTGAAATATAATTTTTTTAATTTTAGATTTGGGGGTATATATGCAGGTTTGTTACCTGGGTATATTGTGTGATGCTGAAGTTTGGGCTTCTAATAATCCCATTACCCATACAGTGAACAAAGTACCCAACAGGTAGTTTTTCAGCCCTTGGCCCACTCCCTACCTCCCCACTTTTGGAGTCCCCAGTGTCTATTGTTCCCATCTTTATGTCAATTGTGTACCCAATATTTAGCTCTAACTTATAAATAAGAACATGTGATATTTGGTTTTCTGTTTCTGCATTAATTTGCTTAGGATAATGGCCTCCAGCTGCATCCATGTTGCCACAAAGAACATGATTATAGCTAAATATCAGTACTCCATGTGTGTATATGTACCACATTTCCTTTACCTATTCCATCATTGATGAGCATCTAGCTTGGCTCCATGTCTTTGCTATTGTGAATAGCGCTGCAATAAACATGTGAGTGCAGATGTCTTTTTGGTAAAATAACTTATTTTCCCTTGGGTATACATGCAATAATGGGATTGCTGGGTTGGATGGCAATTCTATTTTCAGTTTTTTGAGAAATCTTCACACTGTTTTCCACAAGGGCTGAACTAATTTACATTTTCACCAATAGTGTATTAGCATTCCCTTTTCTCCACAACCTCACCAACACCTGTTGTTATTTGACTTTTTAATATAGTCATTCTGACTGGTGTGACATGGTATCTCACTGTGGTTTTGACTTGTATTTCTGTGATGATTACGTTTTACTTGCTTTTGAGTAGAGGTTAGAAAAAGTTTATGACTCATAGCAAAGTATGATAGGAAGAGGAAAGGAAAATATAGGGAGATTTGTAGACCATGGTAAGGAATTTTGTTTGTTTTGCAGTGTGGTGATGTGGAGTATTTAGCTGACTTTGAGGAGAAAAAAGAAAAAAAAATTTCAAACATTGTAGGTATTATATTACAGTATTGCTAGTACCATATAATGTTTACTTCCATAAAGATTATACCAATTTGATAGGTCACTGGATGGGGTCAAAATAAATAAATATATATATATATAAAAATAATGTCAGCGCATAGCAGTTTGCTCTTAATAATTTTTGTTGAATAAACTGAATGAATGAAAAGATATATTTTTTAAATTCCATAATTAAAAAGTTTAAATGTGGAGAAAGTAGAATTCTCAGGTATTGTTGATGGGATTGCAAATTAGTGAAACCACATTGAAAAACAGTTTGGCAGTTCTCAAGAAGTTAAACAGAGTTACCATATAAACCAGCAATTCCACTCCTAGATATATGCCCAAGAGAAATGGAAACAGATGTCCACACAAAAACCTGTATACAAATGTTCATAGCAGCATTATTCAAAATAGCCAAAATATGGGAATAACCCAAATATCCATCAATCAACTCATGAACAGATAAATAAAATATGATATATTCATACAAAAGAATAATATCCAGTCATAAAAAAGAATTAAGTACTGATACATGCTACATGGATGAAGCTTGAAAACATTATGTTGGTGAAAGAAGCTAGTCATAAAAGGCCACATAATAATGTAGGATTCCATTTATATAAAATGTTTCAAATAGTCCAAGTGTGGTGGCTCATTCCTGTAATCCCAGCACTTTGGGAGGCCAAGGCAGGCAGATGGCTTGAGCTCAGGAGTTAGAGACCAAACTGGGAAACATGGTGAAACCCCATCTCTACCAAAAAATCTAAAAATTAGACTGGCAAGGTGGCACACACCTGTAGTCTAGCTACTTGGGAGGCTTTGGTGGGAGGGTTACTTGAGCCTGGGAGGCAGAGGGTGCAGTGAGCCAAGATCACACCATTGAACTCCAGCCTGGCAACAGAGCGTGACCCTGTCTCAAAAAAAAAAAAAAAAAAGTTTTAAATAGGCAAATCCATAGAGACAATGTCAGGACTTAGAAAACAATACCCCCAAAGTACCGTACCTTAGTATGCTGCATCCTTTAAATTGAAGCCCTTTGGAAGGACCCCAGAAGCAGACTCTAAATTTATTCTCCTGCCCTCCTTTCTCCTCCTTTCCTCCTCTAAGGTAGGTCATAGAAACTAGAACTAGAACCCTATTGAGAGGTGACAATGTGCTAGCAGCCCTCGCTTGCTCCTGGGGCCTCCTTGGCCTCGGCGTCTGCTCTGGCAGTGTTTGAGGAGCCCTTCAGCCTGCCACTGCACTATGAGGGCCCCTCTCTGGGTCTGGTCGAGGCCAGAGCCGGCTCCCTCTGCTCGCAAGGAAGTGTGAAGAGAGAGGCGCAGGTGGGAGCTGGGGCTGCCCGTGGTGCTCACAGGCCAGCACAGGTTCCAGGTGAGTGTAGGCTTGGCAAGCCCCTCACTCAGGGCAGCAGGCTGGTGGCTGCTGGGCTTGATCAGAGGCTGAATCCCATGCATGGACCGCCATTCCCTCTTCACGGGATGATTGGCCACCATACCAGGTCTCCATCTCTTTCTCACTTCCCCTCTTTTCCTCTTGATTGTCTGGGATGAGCTCCCTCTGGGCTGCCAGAGTGCCCAGGCTAGGTGCCGCAAAGTCCCACAGTGAATGCCAGTGAGAGGTGAAGCCGGTTGGGCTTCTGGGACAGGTGAGGACTTGGAGAACTTTTCTGTCTAGCCGAAGGATTGCAAATGCATCAATCAGCATTCTGTGTCTATCTAAAGGTTTGTAAATGCACCAGTCAGCGCTCTGTGTCTAGCTAATTGGGTGGGGACTTGGAGAACTTTTGTGTCTAGCTAAAGAATTGTAAATGTACCAATCAGAATTCTGTGTCTAGCTAAAGGTTTGGAAACGCACCAATTAGCACTCTGTAAAAATGGACCAATCAGCTCTCTGTAAAACGGACCAATCAGCTCTCTGTAAAATGGACCAATCAGCTCTCTCAGCAGGATGTGGGTGGGGTGAGATAAGGGAATAAAAGCAGGCTACCAGAGCCAGCAGGGGCAACCCACTCAGGTCGCTTTCAAGGCTGTGGAAGCTTTGTTCTTTCACTCTTCGCAATAACTCTCGCTGCTGCTCACTCTTTGGGTCCACAAAGCCTTTATGAGCCGTAACACTCACCACAAAGGTCTGCAGCTTCACTCCTGAAGCCAGTGAGACCATGAACCCACCAGGAGGGATGAACAATTCCAGATGGGAGGAATGAACAACTCCAGACGTGCCACCTTTGTGAACTGTAACACTCACCGCGAAGGTCTGCAGCTTCACTCCTGAGGCCAGCGAGACCACGAACCCACCAGAAGGAATGAACAACTCCAGATGTGCCATCTTTAAGAGCTGTAACACTCACTGTGAAGGTCTGCAGCTTCACTCCTGAAGTCAGTGAGACCACGAACCCACCAGAAGGAAGAAACTCTGGACACATCTGAACATCTGAAGGAACAAACTCCGGACACACCATCTTGAAGAACTGTAACACTCAGCCAGGTGCGGTGGCTCAAGCCTGTAATCCCAGCACTTTGGGAGGCCAAGGTGGGCAGATCATGAGGTCAGGAGATTGAGACCATCCTGGCTAACACCCCGTCTCTACTAAAAATACAAAATATTAACCGGGGGTGGTGGCAGGCGCCTGTAATCCCAGCTACTCAGGAGGCTGAGGCAGGAGAATGGCGTGAACCCAGGAGGCGGAGCTTCCAGTGAGCCAAGATCGCGCCACTTCACTCCAGCCTGGGTGACACAGCGAGACTCTGTCTCAAAAAATAAAAAAATAAAAAAAAGAACTGTAACACTCACTGCGAGGGCCCACGGCTTCATTCTTGAAGTCAGCAAGACCAAGAACCCACCAATTCCAGACACGCTATCCCCCAAAGCCAGTCATAAAAGCTAGAAATGTTACTCTAACCTTTCTATGTAAGAGCTGGCCATAAAGACATTCTCTGATCTGGCAATTATTAAAAAGTCAAGAAACAACAGATGCTGGCAAGGCTGTGGAGAAATAGAACACTTTTACACTGTTGGTGGGAATGTAAATTATTTCAACCATTGTGGAAGACGGTGTGGTGATTCCTCAAAGACCTAGAACCAGAAATACCATTTGACCCAGCAATTGCATTACTGGGTATATGCCCAAAGGAATATAAATAATTATATTATAAAGATACATGCATCCATATCTTCATTGCAGCACTTTTCACAATAGCAAAAACATGGCATCCACCAAAATGCCCATCAATGATAGACTGGATAAAGAAAATGTGGTACATATACACCATGGAATACTATGCAGCCATAAAAAATGATGAGTTCATGTCCTTTGTAGGGACATGGATGAAGCTGGAAACCATCATTCTCAGCAAACTAACACAGGGACGGAAAACCAAATACTGCATATTCTCACTCATAAGTGGGAGCTGAACAATGAGAACACATGGACAAAGGGAGGGAAACAATGCACACTGGGGCCTGTTGAGCAGGACAGGGGAAGGAGGAACATCAGGATAAATAGCTAATGCGTGTGAGGCTTAATACCTAGGTGATGGGTTGATAGGTGCAGCAAAACACCATGGCACATATTTAAATATGTGACAAACCAGCATGCCCTGCACGTGTATCCCGGAACTTAAAATTAAATTACATTTTTTTTAAAAACACATTCTCAGATCCACCTTGTCTGAAAGTAGAGCATTAAGACCTTCATTCCAGAAGACCTCCTGCCCTATACCTGAAAGGAAGGAATGCCACACATGGATCAAGAGGCATCTAAATAGGTAGGCTTTGCTGGGTTTCTCCAGTCTATTACCATTAGATCATTCCCTTTTTTTATCCTATCACATTTCTGAATACAGTGCCTTAGACTGCTTGGTCATCCTGACACATGAAACAGCTGTCACTCCATTTAATCTAAGCATAAAAATGGACAGCTGTCCCTTGAGTCTTTGGATCTATTTCTGAAGTTTCTCGGGCTGCGTAAAACTTTGATTAAATGAATTGTTATGCTTTTCTCCCATTAATCTGCCTTTGTCTGTTTTATTTCAAACCTAGCCAGGAATGCTAGAAGAATTGAGGAAACATTTCCTCCCCTATGACAGAAAGTATAATAATAGTTTCCAGGTACTAAGGAGAGGAAGAGTTAGAGTTACTGCTAATGGGTATGAGCTTTCTTTTTGGGATTATGAAAATATTCTGGAGCTAGTTACTGATGATAGCTGCACAACTCTGTGAACATATTTAAAAACCACCAAATTGTACACTTTAAAAGAGTAACTATCTTATGTGAACTATATCTCAACAATGATTCAAAAAATCATCATTAGAAAAGAGTTTAACCGACAAATATATACACCTACTGTGTACCCACAAAAATGTTAAATTAAAAAAAGTTTTTAAAGAGTTTCACATGTCTGTAGTACAGGGGTTACAAGAGCTAAGGCAAGAAATATAGATTGAAGCTGATGAAGGAAAATGGACATGGTTTAGTCAAGGCACCTAAAATAGAGCCAGCAGGCCATTTCAGCTGGGGCTTCAGGCACACCTTAAGCAATGAATACTCAACCCTAGAGGTCACAACTTCCTAGTTTGCGAGTGCCAAAACATCTGCTGTCTTATCTTCTGCTATTTCCTGCTGAGCTAAGAAGTCCCTGATCATGCGCCCACCTTTCAAAGTGCTACAACCATTTCCCTGACTCCAATACTGCTTTAGATACAATCATACTGATAAAGGGGCAAAGCGGCGGGGCAGAGGGGTGCAGGAAGGGAAATTCTGGGTAGAGAAGGCCAGGGTCCCTGGTGAGGGATCCACCCTTGGGCCTGTGCCTATGGACTTAAGTGAGGACAGCCACTCTTGTTTCTGTACCCAAATGTTGCATTTTCCAAGACCACTCTGGCCCACCACGTCCCCCCATCCTGTGCCCATAAAAACCCCAAGACCCTAGCAGGCACAGACACACAAGCAGCTGGACATCGAGAGGAGCAGAGGATCAGAAGAGCACACTGACAGACACCAGCAGATGCTGACAGGCCATCAATGGTGGGACCATGTGGAATTTGGTCAGGAGTGATCAGAGGAGATGCCTGCCGCTGGGCAGCCCAACTCCAGGGAAACACCACCATCCCATTCCATCCCCCTCTGGCCTCCCCATTCACCTCAGTAAGAGCTACTTCCAGTCAATAAAACTTTGCAGCCATCCTCCAAGCCCACATGTGATTCAATTTTTCTGGTACACCAGGGCAAGAATTCAGGATACAGAAAGCCCTCTGTCCTTGTGACAAAGCAGAGGCTCTAATTGGGCTGATTAACACAAGCTGTCTACAGACAGCAAAACAGCAAAACTAAAAGAGCACACTGTAACACACACCCACTGGGACTTCGGGAGCTATAAACACTCAACTTTAGATGCTGCTGTGGGGTCAGAGCCCAAAAACTCCCCATGACCTGCCCATCTGTACGCTCCCCCTAGGGGTTTGAGCAGTTGAGCAGCCAGGCACCAAAGAAGCGAGCCACATCCCTGTTGCACACCCTGCAAGGATGAGAAAACTCCTCCCATTTCAATACAAATTATAATAGTTGGAAAACAACTTTTGTTATCACCCTCTTTTCTTTAAAAGTTCACAATTCTCTTTTGTTCTCTGGAACACTTCCCAGGATAACTTGGAAGTGTTTCCTGGGCTGCAGTCATGCAAATCTAACTCAAATAAATTCTTTAGTATTTAAGCTCTGCCTCAGTTTCTTTCCAGGTCCATAAGGCTGTCTTACAAAAAGCATAATTGCTCTAATGTGCCATCCTAAAGACTTTTAACTTTACCCTATGAATGATGGAAAACAAAGTAATGATATAATCACATCAGATTCAAAAAATAATTATTGAGACCACTACTAATCTGAGTATAAATTATTTAATACTTATGTATTTATAGTTTTAAATTACAATGGATCACTTCTATTTATATACTAGGTCATTTCTTTCATTTTTAATGACTTCGTATACAGCTGGAAAAAAATTAGAAATAAGCAAGTCCAGTTTACTAACTTTACAAGTGAGGAAACTAGGCCTAAAAAAGTTAACTTGCCCAATGTCATACAGCTAATGAGTATTATTATTTATGAATGTTTTATCTTTAATAAATATATATTATTATAATATATACTAATGGGACCTATATGAAAGTTGGGTCAATAAATGACTTAGAAAACATCTCCAAACCCTTTGAGATGGCTTACAAACTACTACTGATTTGACTTTTCCTGATTGTTTATGGAACAATTCATAGAGTGAGTGCAAAAAAACACAGATTTGAAGTCATAGAAAATTACTTCTAAGGATTAAAATTTTGATCCACCACCTTCCAATTAAAAAAAAAAAAAAACACTTCAGCCAAATTCTGCATCATGAATTCAGTGCCTCTTTACTCCTCTGCCTCCCTTTCTCTTGTAATTATTCCCTATCTCCTAATACTAGGCTTCCTGTTGAATTGCTAACAAAATCCAGGAAATGCCCAAGGAATTTAATTCAAATGCAAATTGAATTATTTGGGTTGTTCCTGTCTCTGCTTTTAAAAAATAATAATATGAAACAGTGTGCTATTGATGAAAGCCCCACAGACTTCTCAGCTTGACACCTGAAGTAATTTAGAAGACTAAGGGGGAAAAAAATCTGTGACTGGTTTACAGCTAATTTATTTACAACAACTCCAGAATTGAGAAAACCCACCCACATTTGTATGCCCGCAGAGAAAGAGAAATGAATTCTTTACAAAATAGTAGCACTTTTTGTCATGCTGGTCCTTTTTTCTCATTTATTTTTCTTTTCTTTCCTCCTCATTTAGGTAACTTCAATGAGATTTTAGTTACAATTCTTGTGAATTCAACCTAAGTAGAAATTACACCAAAAGAAATGGGGCACCACCTTCATTGTTAAGCAATCTCTTGGAAATATATTATGTTGGAGAACTCCCCCACGGACCGACAAAAAAATGTGTGTACAAACTGACTGGCAAACAAATGATATTATACCTAAGCATTTGATTAATCTGGGAATTATGGAAGATATTCAAAGGATCTGGGAATCCTTTGAAGATAAAATAGGACAAAATACATTTTGTTTATGAAGTAAATTTAGGAGTAAGGCTTCATCTTTTAAAGTATTAATAAATACCATATCTTCAATATCAGCATTTTTTTCCTTTTAAAGTTTGCATAATATGTGACAACATGAACAATACAAAGAATCCTGACTTGTTGGCTCTGGGTTTTAAAGGAGATTTTAATATTCTCAAAGGTCTCTTTTAGATCTTAAATTCTATAATTCTATGATTCTTCATTCTCTGTTCCTATGTCATAGCATAATCATTTGACATGACATTTCATAGGCAAAAATGTCAAAGTAAATACTTTCAAAACTGAATTAATGTTTCAAAAAGTAAAAGTCAGTCCCAGCCCAAGGGCATTTATTTAAAAACAAATGAAAATAGTCAATTATATCAATCAAATAAATATAAGTTCTATGTGGTCATATGTGTTTATGTATGTGTGGATTTAAATGATTTTGGAAGGATATACATCAAAATGTTACTATTTCTAGGTAATACTGTTGCTAGGTGTAGCTATACAAAATTGATTCTCTTTTTTTTAATTATAATTTAAGTTCCAGGATACATGTGCAGAACTTGCAGGTTTGTTACATAGGTATACATGTGCCATGGGGGTTTGCTGCACCTATCAACCCATCATCTACATTAGGCATTTCTCCTAATGCTATCCTTCCCCTAGGCCCCCACCCCCAACAGGCTCTGGTGTGTGATGTTCCCCTCCCTGTGCCCATGTGTTCTCATCATTCAACTCCGACTTATGAGTGAGAACATGCAATGTTTGGTTTTCTGTTCCTGTGTTAGTTTGCTAAGAATGATGGTTTCCAGCTTCATCCATGTCCCTGCAAAGGATATTAATTCATCATTTTTTATGGTTGCTTAGTATTCCATGGTGTATATGTGCCACATTTTCTTTATCCAGTCTATCATTGATGGACATTTGGGCTGGTTCCAAGTCTTTGCTAATGTGAACAATGCCACAATAAACATATGTGTGCATGGATCTTTACAGTAGCATGATCTATAATCCTTTGGGTATATACCCAGTAATGGGATTGTTGGGTCAAATGGTATTTCTGGTTCTAGAGCCTTAAGGAATCGTCACACTGTCTTCCACAATGGTTGAACTAATTTACACTCCCACCAACAATGTAAAAGCATTCCTATTTCTCCACATCCTCTCCAGCAACTATAGTTTCCTGACTTTTTAATGATCACCATTCTAACTGTTGTGAGATGGTATGTCATTGTAGTTCTGATTTACATTTCCCTAATGACCAGTGATGATGAGCTTTTTTTCATATGTTTGTCATCTGCATAAATGTCTTTTTTGCAGAAGTGTCTGTTAATATTCTTCATCCACTTTTTGATGGGGCTGTTTTTTTCTTGTAAATTTGTTTAAGTTCTTTGTAGATTCTAGATATTAGCCCTTTGCCAGATGGATAGATTGCAAAAATTTTCTCCCATTCTGTAGGGTGCCTGTTCACTCTGATGATAGTTTCTTTTGCTGTGAAGAAGCTCTTTAGTATAATTAGATTCCATTTGTCAATTTTGGCTTTAGTTGCCATTGCTTTTGGTGTTTTAGTCTTGAAGTCTTTGCCCATGCCTATGTCTTGAATGGTATTGCCAAGGTTTTCTTCTAGGGTTTTTATGGTTTTAGGTCTGACATTTAAGTCTTTAATCTATCTTGAGTTAATTTTTGTATAAGGTATAAGGAAAGGATCCAGTTTCAGCTTTCTGCTTATGGCTAGCCAGTTTTCCCAACACCACTTATTAAATAGGGAATCCTTTCCCCAATGCTTGCTTTTGTCAGCTTTGTCAAAAATCAGATGGTGGTAGATGTGTGGTGTTATTTCTGAGGCCTCTGTTCTGTTCCATTGGTTTATATATCTGTTTTGCTACCAGTACCACGCTGTTTTGGTTACTCTAGCCTTGTAATAAAGCTTGAAGTCAGGTAGTGTGATGCCACCAGCTTTGTCCTTTTTGCTTAGGATTGTCTTGGCTTTGTGGACTCTTTTTTGATTCCATATGAAATTTAAAGTAGTTCTTTCCAATTCTGGGAAAAAAGTCAATGGTAGCTTAATAGGGATAGCATTGAATCTATAAATTACTTTGGGCAGTATGGCCATTTTCACAATATTGGTTCTTCCAATCCATGAGCATGGAATGTTTTTCCACTTGTTTGTATCCTCTTTTACTTCCTCGAGCAGTGGTTTGTAGTTCTCCTTGAAGAGATCCTTCACATCCCTTGTAAGTTGGATTCCTAGGTATTTTATTCTGTTTGGGGCAATTGTGAATGGGAGTTCACTCATGATGTGGCTCCCTGTCTCTTATTGGTGTATAAGAATGCTTGTGATTTTTGCACATTGATTTTGTATCAATCAAACTTTGCTGAAGTTGGTTATCAGCTTAAGGAGACTTTGGGGTGACATGATGGGGTTTTCTAAATACACAATCATGTCATCTGCAAACAGAAACAATTTGACCTCCTCTTTTCCTAATTGAATACCATTTATTTCTTTCTCTTGCCTGATTGCCCTGGCCAGAACTTCCAGTACTATGTTGAATAGGAGTGGTGAGAGAGGGCATCCTTGTGTTGTGCTGGTTTTCAAAGGGAATGCTTCCAGTTTTTGCCCATTCAGTATGATATTGGCTGTGGGTTTGTCATAAATAGCTCTTAGTATTTTGAGATACGTTCCATCAGTATCTAGTTTATTGAGAGTTTTAGCATGAAGGGCTGTTGAATTTTGTCAAAGGCCTTTTCTGCATCTATTGAGACAATCACGTGATTTTGTCATTGGTTCTGTTTATGTGATGGATTACGTGCATTGATTTGCATATGTTGAACAAGCCTTGCATCCCCGGGATGCAGCCAACTTGATCGTGGTGGATAAGCTTTTTGATGTGTTGCTGGATTCGGTTTGCCAGTATTTTATTGAGGATTTTCGCATCAACACTCATCGGGGATATTAGCTGGAAATTTTCTTTTTTTGTTGTGTCTCTGTGAGGTTTTGGTATTAGGATGATGCTGGCCTCATGAAATGAGTTAGGGTGGATTCCCTCTTTTTCTATTGTTTGGAATACTTTCAGAAGGAATGGTACCAGCTCCGCTTTGTACCTCTGGTAGAATTCAGCTGCGAATCCATGTGGTCCTGGGCTTTTTTTTGGTTGGTAGGCTATTAATTGCTGCCTCAATTTCAGAACTTGTTATTGGTCTATTCAGGGATTCAACTTCTTCCTGGTTTAGTCTTGGGAGGGTGTATGTGTCCAGGAACTTATCCATTTCTTCTAGAGTTTCTAGTTTCATTTGCATAGAGGTGTTTATAGTATTCTCTGATGGTAGTTTGTATTTCTGTGGGATTAGTGGTGATATACCCTTTACCATTTTTTTTTATTGCATCCATTTGATTCTTCTCTCTTTTCTTCTTTATTAGTCTGGCTAGCAGTCTATCTATTCTGTTGAACTTTTCAAAAAACCAGCTCCAGGATTCATTGATTTTATGAAGGGTTTTTTGTGTCTCTGTCTCCTTCAGTTCTGCTCTGATCTTAGTTATTTCTTGGCTTCTGCTAGCATTTCAATTTGTTTGCTCCTGCTACCCTAGTTCTTTTAAATGCAATGGTAGGGTATTGATTTTAGATCTCCCCTGCTTTCTCTTGTGGGCATTTAGTGCTATAAATTTCCCTCTACATACTGCTTTAAATGTGTCCCAGAGATTCTGGTACATTGTGTCTTTGTTCTCATTGGTTTCAAAGACCATCTTTATTTCTGCCTTCATTTCATTATTTACCCAGTAGTCATTCAGAAGCAGGTTGTTCAGTTTCTATGTAGTTGTGTGATTTTTGAGTGAGTTTCTTAATCCTGACTTCTAATTTGATCACACTGTGGTCTGAGAGACTGTTTGTTATGATTTCTGTTCTTTTACATTTGTTGAGGAGTGTTTTACTTCCAATTATGTGGTCAATTTTAGAATAAGTGCAATGTGGTGTGGAGAAGAATGTATATTCTGTTGATTTGGGGTGGAGAGTTCTGTAGATGTCTATTAGGTCTGCTTGGTCCTGAGCTGAGTTCAAGTCCTGGATATCCTTGTAATTTTCTGTGTCATTCATCTGTCTAATATTGACAGTGGGGTGTTAAAGTCTCCCACTATTATTGTGTGGGAGTCTAAATCTCTTTGTGTGTCTCTGAGAACTTGTTTTACGAATCTGGGTGCTCCTGTATTGGGTACATATATATTTAGGATAGTTAGCTCTTCTGGTTGCATTGATCGTTTTTCCATTATGTAATGGCCTTCTTTGTCTCTTTTGATCTTTGTTGGTTTAAGTCTCTTTTATCAGAGACTAGGATAGTAACCCCTGCTTGCTTTTTTTTTTTTTTTTTTTTTGCTTTCCATTTGCTTGGTAAATATTTCTCCATCCCTTTATTTTGAGCCTGTGTGTGTCTTTGCATGTGAGATGGGTTTGCTGAATACAGCACATCAATGGGTCTTGACTCTTATCCAATTTCCCAGTCTGTGTCTTTTAATTGGGGCATTTAGTCCATTTACATTTAAGGTTAATATTGTTATGTGTGAATTTAATCCCTCCATTATGATGCCACCTGGTTATTTTGCCCATTAGTTGTTGCAGTTTATTCATAGCATCAATGGTCTTTACAGTTTGGCATGTTTTTGCAGTGGCTGGTACCGGTTGATCCTTTCCATGTTTAATGCTTCCTTCAGGAGCTCTTGTAAGGCAGGCCTGGTGGTGACAAAATCTCTCAGCATTTGCTTGTCTATAAAGGATTTTATTTCTCCTTCACTTATGAAGCTTAGTTTGGCTGGATATGAAATTCTGGGTTGAAAATTCTTTATGAGTGTTGAATATCAGCCCCCACTCTCTTTTGGCTTGTAGGGTTTCTGCAGAGAGATCTACTGTTAGTCTATGGGCTTCCCTTTGTGGGTAACCTGACCTTTCTCTCTGGCTGCTCTTAACATTTTTTCCTTCATTTCAATGTGAATCTGACAATTATGTCTTGGGGTTGCTCTTCTCAAGGAGTATCTTTGCGGTGTTCTCTGTATTTCCTGAATTTGAATGTTGGCCTGCCTTGCTAGGTTGGGGAAATTCTCCTGGATAATATCCTGAAGAGTGTTTTCCAGCTTGGTTCCATTCTCCTTGTCATTTTCCGGTACACCAATCAAACGTAGATTTGGTCTTTTCACATAGTCCCAGATTTCTTGGAGGTTTTGTTCGTTTCTTTTCACTCTTTTTTCTCTAATCTTGTCTTCTCACTTTATTTCATTGAGTTGATCTTCAGTCACTGATATCCTTTCTTCCGCTTGATCAATTTGGCTATTGATATTTGTGTATGCCTCATGAAGCTCTCCTGCTGTGTTTTTCAGCTCCATCAGGTCATTTATATTCTTCTCTAAACTGGTTATTCTAGTTAGCAATTCATCTAACCCTTTTTCAAGGTTCTTAGCTTCCTTGCATTGGGTTAGAACATGCCCCTTTAGCTCAGAGGAGTTTTTATTACCCACCTTCTGAAGCCTACTTCTGTCAATTTGTCAAACTCATTCTCTGTCCAGTTTTGTTCCCTTGCTGGCAAGGAGTTGTGATCCTTTGGAGGAAAAGAGGCATTCTGGTTTTTGGAATTTTCAGCCTTTTTGTGCTGTTTTCTCCCCATCTTCATGCATTTATCTACCTTTGGTCTTTAAAGTTGGTGACCTTTTGGCTGGGGTCTCTGAGTGGATGTCCTTTTTGTTGATGTTGATACTATTCCTTTCTGTTTGTTTTCCTTCTGACAGTCAGGCCCCTCTGCTGCAAGTCTGCTGGAGTTTCCTGAAGGTCCACTCCAGACCCTGTTTGCCTGGGTATCACTGGTAGAGGTTGCAGAACAGCAAAGATTGCTGCCTGTTCCTTCCTCTGGAATTTTCATCCCAGAGGGGCACCCGCCAGATGCCAGTCTGAGCTCTGCTCTATGAGGTGTCTGTCATCCCCTACTGGGAGGTGTCTCCCAGTCAGGATACACGGGGGTCAGGGACCCACTTTAGGAGGCAGTCTGTCCCTTATCAGAGCTTGAACCCTGTGCTGTGAGATCCACTGCTCTCTTCAGAGCTGCCAGGCAGGGATGTTTAATTCTGCTGAAGCTGTGTCCCCAACCACCCCTTCCCCCAGGTGCTCTGTCCCAGGGAGGTGGGGGTTTTATCTATAAGTCCCTGACTGGGGCTGCTGCCTGTTTTTCAGAGATGCCCTGCCCAGAGAGGAGGGAATCTGCAGAGGCAGTCCGGCCACAGTGGCCTTGCTGAGCTGTGGTGGGCTCCCCACAGTTTGAACTTCCCAGTGGCTTTGTTTATACTGTGAGGGTAAAACCACCTACTCTACCCTCAGCAATGGTGGATGCCCCTCCCCCCACCAAGCTCGAGCATCCTGGGTCAAGCTCAGACTGCTGTGCTAGCAGCAAGAATTTCAAGCCAGTGGATCTTAGCTTGCTGGGCTCTGTGAGGGTGGGACGGCCAAGCCAAACCACTTGGCTCCCTGGCTTCAGCCCCCTTTCCAGAGGAGTGAACTGTTCTGTCTCAGTGGTGTTCTGAGCACCACTGGGGTATGAAAAAAAACTCCTGCAGCTAGCTCAGAGTCCACCAAAACAGCCGCCCAGTTTTGTGCCAGAAACCCAGAGCCCTGGTGGCTTGGGCGCTGGAGTGAATCTCTTGGTCCACAGGTTGTGAAGACCATGGGAAAAGTACAGTATCTGGGCTGGAGTACAAGGTACAGTCCCTAATGGCTTCCCTTGGCTAGACAAGGTGTTCCCTGACCCCTTGCACTTCCAGCATGAGGTGATGCCCCACCCTGCTTTCAGTCACCCTCCTTGGGCTGCAACCACTGTCCAACCAGTCCCAATGAGATGAACTGGTCACCTCAGCTGGAAATGCAGAAATCACCCACCTTCTGCATCAATCTCACCGGAAGCTGCAGACCGGAGCTGTTCCTATTCGGCCATCTTGCCAGCCAATTCTCTTCGAAAATAATTCTCTTCGATAATAATTCTCTTCGATAATAATTCTCTTCGATAATTGACTTCGGTAATGTCTAAATATTTCCCAATACAATTGTAAATTGTACAAGTATGAAAAAAAAGCATTTCCATTCAAAAATATAAAAATATCAGAGGCATTTGAGCCAGAGCAACTCCATCTTGTATAGGGGCTAGGTAAAATAAGACTGAGACCTACTGGTCTGCATTCCCAGGAGGTTAGGCATTCTACCAGGATGATATAGGTCAGCACAAGATACAGATTACAAAGACCTTGCTGATAAAAGAAGTTGCAATAAAGAAGCTGATCAAAACCCACCAAAATCAAGATGGTGATGAAAGTGACCTCTGATCATCCTCACTGCTCATTATACACTAATTATAATGCATTAGCATGCTAGAAGACACTCCTGCCAGAGCCATGACCAGTTTACAAATGCCATGGCAACATCAGAGAGTTACCCTATATGATCTAAAAAGGGAGGAACCCTCAGTTCTGGGAATTGCCCACCCCTTTCCTAGAAAACTCATGAATAATCCATCCCTTGTCTAGCATACAATCAAAAATTAACAACAAATATAAGCAGCTAAGCAGCGCATGCCACCACTCTGCCTATGGAGTAGCCATTCTTTTATTCCCTTACTTTCTTAATAAACTTGCTTTCACATCACTCTATGGATTTGCCTCCAGTTCTCTTGCACAAGATCTAATCAATTCGTTCATGTGACCTCACTTCTCCTGGATGCCAGACAAGAGCCCAGGAGCCATAAGTATGATAAAAAAGGATGTCATACTGGCCCTTTGCCCTCACTGGCAGAGGACAGCCACCTAGCATGGAAAGGTGGAGGGACTACTGAGCTGTTAACACCTAAGCCATAGTGGATGGCAGAGCTAAAAGAGCACTGTATCACATCCCCTGGGGCTTTGGGAGCTGCAGGCACCCCAACTGGACGCTGCCACGGGGCCTGCACGGAGTTTGTGCTGCCAGCGCCCAAAGGTGCTCACTCTGGTTCCTGCACCCACTTACCTGTGCGCTCCCTCCTGCGAGGGGTGGAATGCAGCAGGTCCAAGTGAGTGGGGTTTGATCCCCCTGGTGCCACTGGTGCTGAAGTGGCTGGTGGATTCAAGCACTCATGCACGCCAGTTCCCAGGAGGAGTTGAGAGCAGCAGGCTGAGTAAAGGAGGCACCCACTGTTGCGAGTCCCACGAATGGGTCAGGGAAATATCTTGCTTCAAAGGCAGAAACATCTGCATGGAACTTTCCCTAACAAAAGTGGCAACTGGCTGGTTTGGGTAAGGCATATTCTATCCCTGCTATTCTGCACTATACGAGGCTTTCTCTGGGTAACTCTCAAGTTCAAGAACAGTTGCTCTTTACTGTGATTACGAAGAATACTTTTTGTAGACCCTGTCATATTTAAGGCCATGGCCTCTGGCATGATGAACATTAGTTACTGAATGCCATATTTCTAAAGGAAAGAAGGAACAAGTTAGCCACCTAGATCCTAAGAAAGACTTTTCAGAAATAATTGTGTCTAACAGTCAAGAAAGAAAATACAGAAATAGAAGTGGCACAATATTGCTCAAAATCTTCAGCAGCTTCTTGTTAATTTTAGGATAAAATCCTGACAGCATTATCAAAATACGAGGTAAAGGAGGAAGTGAAGTAAACCAGATATATGTGTTTTGAAAAAACTTTCCCAAATGATTCCGATATATTAGTGCCCATTCCTATGAAGCATTTTTGAGATAGATAACATCATCTCTATATACTCAGTAGACAGTATACATACTTCAAAGGTCAATTTGTATTAGGTGTAGAAATATGAGAAGCAGAATGGTTAAGCCATTATGCTCCCCCAAAAGATGACCAAATATGAATATATAATCAGCAGTAAACATCAAGAAAAAAAAACTGAGTTCAAAGTAGGTGCCATCACTTTCTAAATATAATTTTTTTCTAGTCATGATTAGCCCAGTTTTTCTCAGACTTGAGTTTTTAATGTAAAAATAATTATAAGTGTACCAATGTTGCTTTAAATACTCATATTTTAATGCCATATAAATACATGCTAACATAATTAGATCTAAACCATTATGCCTATAACTGCTTTATAACTATTAAATTAATATAAATTCACAAATTAAATATATTTAAATATTACAAAAACATTGACATTCAAATTAATAACATTAATTTCATAAGAAAGATGATGTTTAGCTGAAATGGTATTGATGTTGCATGCAAATAATATCAAGTTCACATATAAATTTAATTATTTTCTGAATATTTGTTTCAATAATAAGAGTATTCCTATTCAAGGCTTCCAGAGTAACAATGTGCCACACTGAGTAGCTGAAGATCTTATCCCACTACTAATATGTACAGAATGCTGGATAAAATATAGTCCACAAATACTAAGTACATATCAAAACTAAAAAGAAAAAAGTAGAAATCCTCAGGCATAAGAAAAATGGAGGTAACTCAAGTCATAACAATAAGCAGAGAAACTAAGAATTCAGTGGTAAAAGAGAGTATCAGGTCCAAATATATATACCCCTAAGGCCTTGAGATCACAATTTTAATGGTAAAAGCAGGAACTGAGGCACGATCTGAAAATAAAACTCCTTTCACTGGAACCTGAAAGGTTCCTATTCATGAAATGGGACTTAAAAGAAAAAAAAAAAAAAAAAAAAGGCCTTCAGCATCCAGACCAAGGCAGTAGCAAGAATGTTCATCTTTTCTGCTGAGTGCTGTGAGTAGAAAAGAGAAGCCTTCTGTGAGAAATCAAAACTCCAATCTCACAACAAAGAGTGGTGCTACAAGAATCTCAAACCAAAATATTAACAAAAGAACTGGCCTCATAACAGTGAACTCCTGGAATACCCAACAGAAATAAATGCAAAACTCATTTCTAGGTATATTTCTACAACACATATGGCTGTTAGGGAAAAACAGACTTCTGCTGAAAATTAACTCACAAAGTTTACAAATCATCTGAGGACTTTTTACTTATCAAAAGGGAGTATCAGTAGACACAACAAATGGTTAAAACAACACCCTCCCAAAAAAAAGTTTAGTAAAATAAAACAATCTGATATGTTTAAATAATTATTCTTGATATTATTTTAAAAATAAAAGAAATAGAGTTATACTGAAAGACCTTCCAGTGAAAAATAGTGACTTAAATAAAATAAATAGAACTTCTAAAAAGGCATTAACATTTTTAAATCTCAATGTATAGATTAATTAGCAAATTAGATACAACTGAAGAAAAAATTATTACATGGGAAGATGGACTTAAGAAAATTACCCAAAATCCAATACAATAAAAAAATAGAAAATATAATGAGAGAATGAATGTTATGGAGGATAGAATAAGAAACAGTCATCTGTCTATTTAAATAGGAGTTCCAAGAGAGAATAGGAAAGAGAAAGTATTGAAGAGAAAATAGCTAAGCATTTGCCAAAAATGATAAAAAACATGATCAAATTCAGGAAACAAATCTCACGCAAAAAATTAAAAAGAAATCCACACTGGATACATCATTGAGAAACTTCAGATAATTAAAGACAAAAATAAAACACTAAAAGCAACCTCAGAGAAATGATACATTGAATGTAACAGAAAAACAATTACATGGAGAATGCCCTAATTATAATTTCATTTATTCACTAATATTTATTGAATGCCAGGCACTGTTTTAGTTCCTGAGGATATAGCAGTCAACAAAACAGACAAAAATTCTTGCCTTCATGGAGATTACATACTGGTGATAGGAACAGAATAATATCTGCAAAAAACAAATATAAAACAAATGTGAATTCTAAATTCAATTTTTCTTTCATTCAATAAATACTTATTAGGTACTTTTTATGTGCCAAACACTGTTTTAAGGTGTTGTGATGCATTAATGAAAAAGGGGACAAAAATTCCTAACTTCATTAAGCTTACATCATATGTAAATATATAAATAATAGACATAAAAATAGTTTTTAAATTACCATATGTTGGACTATAATAAGTGCTTTTTTTTTTGGAGGTATACAACACCATGCCCGGTTAATCTTTTTGTATTTTTGGTAGAAATGGGGTTTCACAATGTTGGCCAGGCTGCTCTCAAACTGCTGATCTCAAGTGATTCACCCACTTCATCCTCCCCAAGTGCTGGGATTACAGGCATGAGCCACCACGCCTGGCAATAAGTGCTATTTTTTAAAGTTGAGTACAGTAAGGAGGGTGAAGAGCAGCAGATGGAGTTAAGGCTAGAAGAGATTGTAATTTTAAACAAGTCAAAATTAAGACTCACTAACAAGGTAACTTTTGAGTAAGGACTTGAAGGAGGGAGTTCCAGCTAAACTACATTTAAGAATAAAATAAGTACATTTGCAGATGAAAAACTGATATTAATTGATTCTTACTGAAAGAGATTAAATGATGTGTGGAGGAAACTACATACAAAGGAGTGGAATATAAAATGAAATGTTAATAATCAATATTCCTTTCATGTACACATTATACATTTATAAAAATTATCCATATAACAGATCACACTCATCTCTCAACAAATACTAAATACCAAGAATAAGTTTACAGAATATAAAGCAATAAAATTGGAGAACAAAAGTAAAAAGAAAATCAATTTAAGAATTACATTAAATTTCTACATAAAAATTGTGTTACATTCAGCATCTTCTGCTTGCTAAAAAATAAATTATATTACATAAAAATTATACTGCTAAATATTCATAGCTTAAGTTTCCATTTTATATGGATATATAGAATATTTAGAAAGTAACAGCATGACATATAAAAATATGTGGGTCGCAGATAAAGTAGTACTTAACAGGAACAGTTATAGCCAAAAAGTATATATTTGAGAAGAAAAAATACTGAAAACTTCTATCCAAGATCTCAACTCAAGAAGTTTTTAAAAGGACAATAGAGTAAAATAAAAGAAAGTAGAAGAAAAAAGAAATAATGGGAATCAAATTTAATAAAATAGAAATCAAAGAATAGTATAAAGCAAATTAACAAAAAAAATTGGGTATTTGAAAACAATAGTCGTCATCAAACTTCTGATAGTAATGAACATAAAAAATATTAGAGAAGATAATATTAGAAATGAAAAATAAACAATTACAAGTAGAGATTTAAAAATCATAAGATAATATTATGAACTAACTTAAGCCAAGAAATTTGAAAATAGACAGGGCAAGTTGCTGGAAAAAATATAATTGAAATTGCCTTTGCAAAGATTATGACAGTGAAAGAAGTCTAACATGGCTGACTCCATTTGATTCTAACCTCACAAGCTGGCTGTCCTCACTCATTCCTAAATATAGGCCAAGCTAACTATGGGAAGAATTTAATTCATAGCTTGGCTTTGAAGGAAGGAAGACAACAGTCCCTCCCTAAAACTAACCCTCTCCTTGCTTAAGGACCAAAACTGCCTTTGTAAAACTAATGAAAGCCCAAGAGATTAGGACTGGGGGGAGCTGAATTCTGCTAAGATGTAGACGCAGTTTGCCCTTCTATGATCGTTTATTGCACCAGAGGTCACAAGATTTGCAACTACCCCAATTGCTCCTATAGGTGACATCACTATTTTAGAACCTAAGGTTGGTCTTTGAGATGTTTTTTTCAGACTTTTGCATCCTGACAACTGACTGACTCTACCTGGACCTGTGAATCATGACTCAACCAGTCCCATGGCCCCCACCCAGAGGCTGACAGTGCACAAGGATCATTTTCCACACACATATGATTTAACTTTCAACCAGTCTGCTGCACCCATTCCCTAGCCCCCCTGCCCACCAAAGTATCCTTGAAAAACCTAACCTCTAAGCCTTTGGGGAGATGGAGTTGAGTAGTAACTTCTGTCCTCCCACTTGGCTGCCTCATGATAATTAAACTCTACTGCAATAACACTGTCTCAAGTGCACTGGGTTTGTCTGTGCAGTGGGCAAGAATAACCCATCAGGCAATTACATAATTTACTTAAACTGACTAAAAAGAAATATACTACTTAAATAGATCTACACCCATTTGAGATATTGAATCAGAAGTCATAAAATTGACCTACAGAAAAAACACCATGCACAGATGGTTTCAAAAAAATCCTCTACTACACCTTCAGACAACTGAGATCTCCTATCTTATACAAAATGTTCCAGGGAGTAGAACTCTTTATGAAGCTCATGTAACCTCAATGCAATAATTTATAAAACTTTGACCTTCACATTGTTGAGGTGCAGAGAATGATACCCCAACATATAGTGCTTTGGCACACTGACCACTCCTAATTAAAAGCAGTCAGAAGGCCTTAGAAGCTGCCTAATTTTCTAAGCATCTCTTGTTTTTCCCCACCCACCTCCAAGTACAAGGAGGGACTCTCTCTGGAATTTTATGACCAAGGAAACTTCTTTCCAAAAGATAACCAATTGTCTTATTGAAAAACCAGGAAAAAATTAACCACTGGAGAAGAGACTAAAAGTCATCACCATACCCAGAGAGACTTTTCATCTGTTCCATGGAGTAACTCCAAGAGATTATCTAGGGAACTCTATCTGCATAATAAGACAACCTTTGTTCACAGGCCCCTCATTTTTCTGCCACCTCCCTCAGAGATGAGAGGAACTTTGCTCCAGGCGAGTGTCCTTTGGGTTTATTTCCCCTGAAAGTTATTAACCATTTCATCAAAATTGTCTACACCTCCCATTTCTCTCTGCCCTGGGAAGAAGGTATTTGAGCCTCAACCATCTGGCCCCTCTTTGAGTTTTACATCTGTGGGGACTCTCATGTCCATGTATACATAAATCAATTTGTAAGCCTTTTTTTATTGATCCAGTAAACCTTCACTGATTCAGTAAACCTTCACTGAGCACGGAAAGGAAGCTTTCCCTCCACCTCTACAACATAAAGATGAGGTTTACATTGAGATATTGTTGAAATTGGCATTATATGGTTATCTAATACAATGTTCTAGGAATCAAATACAAGAAGTCTACTCATTGCGTGTTTACTATTACAGTTACATAAAATCTTATTATGTAATCTACTTCATTTAAAATTTGGATGGAGAGCCTAAGCACCTCACTGGTTTAGTACCCTCCCTCCTCTGTTAATGCTCACCCACTGACTCTAGGACCCTGCAACTAACTTTGAAAGCCACTAGAATTGATTAAAATTACTTTTAAACAGGATTATATTGTAGTTTCTTCATAATTTATAACTTTCCTTGGACATACCCAAGCCTATCATAAAGGCATTATATCAAACAGACTTTTTCTTTACAAAGTCAATTATTATTTCGCATGTATTCTTCTAGTGTTTACAAATTAATTTAATGTTATAAATATATCACAAAGCCTTTTGACGTAAAGTGTTTCTTCAGATTAATAGAGGTTTGTATTACTTTTATATAACTAGTTTACTTATTAAGATCATTTTCCTAAAATCCAAAAGCCTAAGGGAATCTAAGCACAGATGTGGCAGCAGATATAATGAATTGGACAAATATTTTAAGCCCACCTATGTTCACCAGGTAATCAGAATGACAGTAACAGCAAAATACCTCACAATCTCACAGTAGAGCCTACAGAATTTTTCTTTAAATGACCAACTTCAATCAAAGCCTCACTACAAAGTTTATTCTCTCTTCTAGTTATCTAAATATAGAGATGAAAAAAATATATGTCATTAGATAATTAAATTTTTGTGATATTTGTCTCTTGAAAAGTAAGTTTGAGGAAGTCCTAGCCACTGCAATCAGGCAAGAGGAAGAAATAAAAAGCATCCAAATAGGAAAATAAGTCATTATCTCTCTTCACTGATTATACGATTCCATACCTAGAAAACTCTAAAGACTCTACCAAGAAGCTCCTGGAACTGATAAACAACTTCATGAAAGTTTCAGGATACAAAATCAATGTACAAAAATCAGTAGCATTTCCATGATGAGAATAGTAATAATAATAACCAAGCTGAGAAACGAATCAAGAACTCAATACCCTTTACAATAACCACACACACATAAATAAAATATCTAAGACTACATCTAACCAAGGCGGTGAAAGATCTCTGCAAGGAAAACTACAAAACACTGCTGAAGAAAATTACAGATGACACAAATAAATGGAAAAACATTCCTGCGCATGGACTGGAAAAATCAATATTGTCAAAATGGCCATACTGCCCAAAGAAATATACAGATTCAATACTATTCCCATCAAACTACCAACATCATTTGTCATATAATTAGAAAAAACTATCCTAAAATTCATACAGAACCAAAAAAAGAGTCTGAACAGCCAATAGAATCCTAAACAAAAAGAACAATGCCAGAGTCATCACATTACCCGACCTCAAACTATACCATAAAGCTACAGTACCAAAACAGCATGTTAATGGTACAAGAACAGACACATAGGCCACTGGAACAGAACAAAGAACTGAGAAATAAAGCCACACACCTACAGCCATCCGATCTTTGACAAAGTCCAGCAAAAACAAGCAATGGAGAAAGGACTTCCTAGTCAATAAATAGTGCTGGCATAGCTGGCTAGCTATATGCAGAAGAATGAACCTAGACCCCTACCTTTCACCATATACAAAAATTAACTAAAGATGAATTAAAGATTTAAGTGTAAGACCTCAAATTAGATAAAAATCCTAGAAGAAAACCAAGGAAACACCATTTTAGACATTGGCCTTGGGTAAGAATTTATGACTAAGTCCTCAAAAGTAATTGCAACAAAAGCAAAAATAGACAAGAGGGACCTAATTAAACCAAAGAGCTTCTGCACAGCAAAAGAAACTACCAAAAGAGTAAAGAGACAACCTACAGAATGGGAGAAAATATTCGCAAACTGTGCATCAACAAAGGTCTAATATCCTGAATCTATAAGGAATTTAATTCAATGGACAAAAAAACCAATAATCCCATTAAGAAACAGGCAAAAGACATGAACAGGCACTTCTCAAAAGACACACAAGTGGCCAACAAACATGTGAAAAATGCTCAATATCACTAATGATCAGAGAAATGCAGATCAAAACCACAATGAGATGCCATCTCACACTAGTCAGAATGGCTATTTTTAAGATTTCAGAAAGCAATAGATGTTGGCAAGGCTATGGAGAAAAGGGAATGCTTATACACTGTTTATGGGAATGCAAATTAGTTTAGCAGTTTGGAGATTTCTCAAAGAACTTAAAACAGAACCACCATTTGACCCAGCAATCCCATTACTGAGTATATATGCAAAAGAAAATAAAGTATTATACCAAAAAGATACCTGTACTCACATGCTCATTGCAGAGATATTTAAAATAGCAAAGACACAGAATCAACATAGGTGCCCATCAATAGTGGACTGGATAAAGACAATGTGGTATATATACACCATGGAATACTATGTAGCCATGAAAAAGAATGAAATCATGCCCTTTGCAGTAACATGGACAGAGCTGAAGGCCATTATCCTAAGCAAATTAATACAGGAGCAGAAAACCAAATACCCCATGTTCTCACTTATACATGGGAGCTGAATATTGGATACTCATGGGCATAAAGATGGCAACAATAGACATTAGAGACTACTGTGAGGAGGTAAGGAGTGGGGCAAAGGTTGAAAACTAACTATTGGGTACTATGCCCAGTTCCTGGGTGACGGGATCAATCATACCTCAAACCTCAGCATCACACAATATACTCAGGTAACAAACCTGCATATGTACCACCTGAATCTAAAATATAAATTGAAAACATTTTTAAATGAGAAGCTAAAACTAAAGTGCAGAACTAAAGGGAAGAAACTCCTGTAGTATATAAGCTGCAAGAAGCCCTGAAATTCAATTTAGAAATAGATAGTGGTGATGTTATGAAACGAATTGTCAAAATGGAATATAGGGTTCCAAAAATAATCCATTTAGTCCACATATTATATGGCTTCCATTATTTTTTATTTTTTTATTTTTTGAGATGGTGTCTTGCTCTGTCACCCAGGCTGGAGTGCAATGGCATGATCTCGGCTCACTGCAACCTCTGCCTCCCGGGTTCAAGTGATTCTCCTGCCTCAGCCTCCCTAGTAGCTGGGACTACAGGCGTCCACCACCACGCCCAGCTAATTTTTATATTTTTAATAAAGACAGGGTTTCACCATGTTGGCCAGGATGGTCTCGATCTCTTGACCTTGTGATCTGCCCGCCTCGGCCTCCCAAAGTGCTGGGATTACAGGCATGAGCCACTGCGCCTGGCCACATGGCTTCCATTATTGCTAGGTCTCTTCACTAGATCAGAAAGCAAAGCGAAAACAGTATTTCACTTCAAAACCATTAATTTATATATGTGCTCTTCTTAAATAGTTGAATATATTAAAAATTTGTAAATATTAATATCTAATAGAAGACTTTTGTTAACCTAAAAAAATTCTCAAAAAAAGTAAGTTTGATATAATGGAAATTCAAAATTTGGGCAAATTATTTAAGACAGGAAAGTACCATGTAAAAAAAATTTAAGCACTGAAGTTGCTGTTCATGTAGAAAACTAACAACAAAAAAGCGAGGTATCTTAAATCTCAAAATCTAAAATACACACACACAGATAGATGGTGATTAGTTAGATGATTGATAGATAGATAGATAGAGATAGATAGATAAATATCCCTGGTGTAAAGTGTGTTAATCAGCCCCAAATCCTAATATCAAAAGTGGAATGAAGCAGAACACTCAAGAAAATAAAGGATAAAATTATTGATAGGAAGTTATGAACTAGTAGTAACACAAGCTATGAGAAAACCAATTATTTATTATAAATAAATTAAAACCACAATAAGATACCACTACTCATCCCCTAGAATATCTAGAATTAGAAAGATAGACAATACCAAGTGTTTGCAAGGATATTGAGAAACTACATCATACATTGCTAATGGGAATATAAAATGACACTGTCATTATGAAAAATAATTTGGCAGTTCTTGAAAAAGTTAAACATAAACTTACCATATAACCTAGAAATTTCCCATCTAGGAATCTACCAAAGACAAAAGAATACACCTGTCTAAACCAGGACATTTATACAAACGTTTACAGCAACAGTTTATATATTTAAAAACTGGAAACAACCCAAATGTCCACCAACTGGGGGAAGGAACTTTTTTAAATGTGATATATGTATATTATGGAATATTATTCAGCAATAAAAAGGAATGAACTACTGATATAGACTACACCATGGATGAACCTCAAAAACATTATGGCAAGTGAAAGAAACTAGACATGAAAGATAACATATTGTAAGATTCAACTTACATGAAATGTCCAGGAACGGCAAATTTGTACAGACAGAAAGCAAATCAGTTGTGGGCTGGGGCTGGAAGTGAGGATCTTTTTATGATGATGGGAATGCTCTAAAACCAGACTGTGGTGATAGTTTCACAACTTTCTAAATTTACTAAAAATTGTTGAATGGTACACTTATAGTGGATAAATTATATAATATGCAAATTAGTCCTCTATAAATATGTCTTTTTAAAAGTGCTGTGAGTTGGCTAGGCACAGTGGCTTATGCCTGTAATCCCAGCACTTTGGGAGGCTGACGCAGGAGGATTGTTTGAGCCCAGGAGTTTGAGACCACCCTAGGCAACATAGTGAGATATCATCTCTACAAAAAATTTAAAAATTAGCCAGGTGTGATGGTGTGTGCCTGTAATCCCAGCTATTCAGGAAGTTGAGGTGGGAGGATTGCTGAGCCTGAGAGGTCAAGGCTGCAGTGAGCTGTGATCATTCCATTGCACTCCAGCCTGGATGACAGAGTAACATCCTATGTCAAAAAAAATGGAATAAAAATAAACGCTGTGAGCTGTGTAAGGCCAGGCATGGTAGCTCAAGCCTGTAATCCCAGCAGTTTGGGAGGCCGAGGCAAGAGGATCATTTAAGGGCAAGAGTTTCAGATCAGCCTGAAAAACACAGTGAGACTCCACTTATACAAAATAAATAAATAAACACAATTAGCCAGGCATGGTGGTTGAGGAAGGAGGATCCCTTGAGCCCAGGAGTTCAAGGTTGCAATGAGCTATGATCATGCCAATGTACTCCAGTCTAGGTGACAGACTGGAGTGACAGACTGGACCCTATCTCAAAAAAAAAAAAAAAAAAAAAAAAAAAAAGCTATGTAAACTTTCATTTTTCTTTATTTTAACTGAGAGTAAATGACAAAAATATTTTCAAAAACCCTGCAATTCCTGCCAGTATTACAAAAGGGAAACTATATTCATAATTTTTCAAATTAAGGCTTAAGCAACTGTTCACCAGTTTTCAAAATTTCCCTTGCATTAGCACTTAAAACTCTGAAGTCATAGTATAATGAAAGCAAGAAGCATATTTGGCAATAACCAATTATTAGAATAGACAAAGCATAAAAGACTTGTCAAATCAACCTCATAAGAAGTTTTAGCAAACATGGTTCTATAGAGATATCAGACAGTGTATACTAACTTCATTATACTATAAATCTTACAATTGTTCTAATCACAAACTGGTACAGTTCTCTTAGATCTATAAGTCTTCTGATTGAAATTTCTCTCTTAAATAATGTAATAATGATGTTTATGGCAACAATTTGAACACTTATAATATGCCAGTTACTATGCTAACCATTCACATTTAAAATCTCATTTAGTCCTTACAAAAATCTTTTTATATATTCATTGTTCACTCCATTTTACAGATACAGAAAGCGAGGGTCAGAGAGATTGAGTAAAGGTGCAAAGTTACACAGCCAGTAAATTACTTATCTGCAGGTTGAGTTAGTGGCCAATATACTTAACCACAGAACTATGTTTTCTACCTTTCAAAAAAGCAATACTGTACCTTTGCTTGAAAAAGGAACTGTACCACCAGAAAATGTCACTGTAGGTTTCTGGTTACAAAGCAAGAATGCCCACCTGTGCCGGAGTTAATTCTACGGTCACTTTTGGAGTAAAGTGTAAGAGTCATGAGCAGTGGGTGAAAATAAAGTTGAGCCAGGCAACTTTTATATTACTTAGAACTACTTTCACCCTAGAGTCCTTGTAAACCTGAAAAGAACAAGTTTTAAATTATTATTTAATTTAGAGCTAAGAATTCCTTGGGTATCAGTGAGAAGAGAAAATGAGAGAAGGGAAATGTTTACCATTTGTATTGACCATTCGGTTTTAGCCAGAAAATTTGCTACACTCTTCATGTATATATTTTATTTCATTTATCCTCAAAACCAACTCCTTAAAGTATTAGTATCTTCAATTTCCATATTAAAAACTACAGACTTCTGAGAGATAAAGTGAATTGCCCCAAATCACACAGTTAATAAGTGGCAAAGCCAGGATTTAATCCAGAAGCTCATGTTTTCACTATACCATGCTCACAGTCTAGGATTCTACTGTTTATTTCAGAATTGCTTTTCTCTAATTCAAAAATGGCCTTGTCTCATGCCTTTCATCAAACAGTAAGTATTCCCTAAAGCCCAGTCATGGACTTCCCATCTATTCATTCATTCATTCATTCCCATTTGCTGAGCCCTTTTATGTGCCAGTCAGAGCTAAATGGTGAATTAGAGGAATCTCCTTCCTTTAGAGACATGGCAGTCTGGTAGTATATAATTTTAAAAACTAAAATGTGATTTTAAAATGATAGCATTAAGCTCAAGACACAATGCAAACATAGAGAAGGGAGTGCCTAAGTTATTTCTCCAGTTCTTCTAATGTATAATATCTTCAGGATTAAATATATATTCCTTGGCTCACCTTTAAAGCCTTTAATCCCTCTGGTCACATTTATACTCAATTCAATATTGATTGAACACCTATTGTGGGTATTAAAAGGCTGTATGCCATAATGGAAAGAGGATAGACATGGAGTCAGACAGGCATGAGTTTATCCCATTCTCTCTCACTTACTAGCTATGTAAACTTCAGCAAGCAGCTTTACCTCCTTTAGCCTCAGTGGGATTTTTTTAAATCAATTTTATTGAGGTATAATTTACATAAAATAAGATGCTTCCGTTTTAAGTTTACAGTTTGATGCATTTTGACAAATGTCTATACTCATGTAACCAACACAACAATCAAGACATAGAGCATTTCCATAACTCCAAGAGTTGCACAGCAATATTTATAGCTTTTTCATAGTAGCCTCCAACTGGACCCCAAATGTCCATTAGTAAATGAATGGATTAAAAAAAAAAAGTTCCCCTGTGCCACTTCCCAGCCAATCTGTCCTTCCACTCCTGGACTCCAAACCTTAGGCAACCACTATCTGCTTTCTGTCAAGACATATTAGACTTTTAAGTAGAATTTCATATAAATGGAATCATATAGTATGTACCCTTTCATATCTGGCTTACTTTGTTCAGCATAGTGTTTTTGAGATTGATTTATGTTGTTGCATGTTGTATAGTTTAATGTATTTCATTCCTTTTTATTGTTGGATAATATTCCTTTATATGGATACACCAAAACTGGTTTATCTGTTCACCAAGCCATGGACATTTAGAATTCAGTCTGGGGCTACTACGAATAATGCTGCTATAAACATTCTTATACAATGCTTTGTGTGATCAAATATTTTCATTTCCCTTAGGTAAATATATACAAGTGGAATGGTAGATTAAAATAATAAGTTTAACTTTTTTAAAAAACTACCAAACTGTCTTTCAAAGTGGTTGTACCATTCTACATTCCCACCAGAAATGTATGGGTTCCTGCCAACATTTCGTATAAGCTTTTTAAATTTTAAGCTATCTAAATTTGTCTAGTAATATCTCACTGTGGCTTTAATTTGCATTTTCTTAATGTCTAAAGATGGTAAACACATTGTAAGTGCTTACTTGCCATTAGAATATCTTGTTTTCAAAAAGTTTTTTCCATTATTACGTGGTTTGTCTTCTTCTACAGTTGTAAGACTTCTTTATAATACGAGTCATTTGTCAGACGTATGCATCACAAATATTTCCTCTCATTCTCTGGCTTCCCTTTTCATTTTCTTTATGGTGTCTTTTAAAAGGCAGAAGTTTTTAACTTTGATAAGGTTCATTTTTTCCTTTTTCCATTTTTTCATGCACTTGGGACCCTGAAAAATCTTTTCTCATTCCATGGTTGCAAGGATTTTCTCCTATGGTTTCTTCTGGAGGTTTTATATTTTCAGTTCTTGTGCTTAGGTCTGTGATCCATTTTGAGTTATTTTTCAACATGATATGCCCAAAGTTCACTTTTTCCACATTCTAGTTCTACTGGTGCTGGAACTCAATGTTCTAGCATCACTTGTTGAAAAGACTACCATCCTCCCCATTAAAGTATTTTGCCACTTTTGTCAAAAATCAATTCACCCTATACATTGAATCTATTTTTGGTCTCTCTACCCTGTTCCACTGATCTATATATGTATCCTACGTCAATACCACATTTTCTGGATTATTTTAGCTTTATAATAAGTCTCAACATTTGCACTTGTCCAACTTCTCCTTCTTTTTCAAAATTGCTTTCATTATTCTAGGCTTTTGGCATTTATAGAAATTTTAGAATCAATTTGTCAATTTTTTAAAAAGCAGAGATTTTGGTTGAGATTGCATAGAATTTATAGAGCAATTTGGGGAGAACTAGCATCTTAACAATATTGAATTTTCCAAGCAATGAACAAAAAATATCTTTCTATTTATTCAGGTTTTATTTAATTTCTGATAGCAAAGTTTTACAGTTTTCAGTGAACAGGTCTTGATTTTGTTAAATCTATCCCTAAATATTTCATATTTTGATGTGTGGTAAATTGTCCTGTATTATTTTAATTTTTGTTATCACTAGTATATAAAACAATTGAGTTCTGTATATTGATCTTGTATCCTATGATGTTTCTAAACTCACAAGTTTTATGAGCATTTTTGTATATTCCATAGGATTTTCTACAAAACTAATTATGTGAACTATGCATTAAACAGTTTTACCTCTTTCTTTACAATATGTATGTTTTTTATTTCTTTTTCTTCCCTTACTACACTGGCTAGGTTCTCTAGCCAGTGATGAAAAGTGATGAAAGTAGTTATCCTTGTCTTAGGGGAAAAGGATTCAATATCTGATGATTAAGTATAAATGTAAGCTGTGGGTAGAGGGGTTGAGATAAAATTCACATAAAATGAAATTCATCATTTTAATCATTTTAAAGTATACAATTTAGTGATTTTTAGAATATTCACAATATTGAGCAACCATTACCACTATATAATTCCAAATTTCAGAACATTTTCATCAATCCCATACTCATTAAGCAGTCACTCCCCATTCCCCTGACCCTTAGCCTCTAGCAAACACTAATCTACTTTCTGTCTCTATAGATTTGCCTACAGTAGACATTTCAACTGGAATCATACAAAATGTGAGTGACCTTTAGTGACTGGTTCTTTCACTTAGCATAATGTTTTCAAGTTTTAGCCATACTGTAGCATGTATCGGCACTTCATTCCTTTTTATGGCCAAATGGGTACTCCACTGTGAATATACCACATTTTCTTTATTCATCAGTTGATGGACATTTGGATTTTTTCTACTTTTTAGCTACTATGAATATTGCTGCTATGAACACTAATTTACACATCTTTGTATAAATATATATATTTTCAATTCTCTTGGGTATACACCATGAAGTAGAATTACTGGATCATGTGGTAACTCTATACTTAATTTTTTGAGAAACTGCCACACAGTTTTTCACAGCAGCTACATTTTACATTCCCTCCAGCAATGTATCAGGGTTCCAATTTTTACCATGCCTGCCAACAATTATTATTTTCATTTGTTTTTATCATAGCCATCCAAGTGGGTGTGAAGTGATATCACTTTGTGCTTCTGATTCAAATTTCCCTAATGATGAATGATGTTGGACATCTTTCCATGTGCCTATTGGTCATTTGCATATCTTTTTAGGAAAAATGTCTTTTCAAAAATTTGCCAATTTTTAATTAGGTTGTCTTTTTTATGTTAATCCATAGAATTATTTACATATTCTGAATACTAGACCCTTATCAGATGCATGATTTGCAAGTATTTTCTCCCATTGTGTGGGCTGTCTTTTAACTTTCCTTTGAAGCACAAATGGTGAAGTCCAATTTATCTCTTCTTTCTTTTCCTGCTTGTGCTTTTGGTGTCATAGTTAAGAAATTATTGCCTTATCCAAAGTCGTGAAGATTGTCTTAGTCAATCTGGGCTGCTATAGCAGAATACCATAGACTGGGTGGCTTAAACAACAAACATTTATTTCTCAAAGTTCTGGACGTTGGAAGTCTGAGATCAGAGTGCCAGCATGGTCAGGTTCTGATGAGGGTCCTCTTCAGGGCTGCAGATGCTGACTTATCATTATATATTCATATGGCAGAAAGAGGGCAAGAGAGTTCCCATGGTCCCATTCATGAGGGGTCTGTCCTGATGCCCTAATTAACTCTCAGAGGCCCCACCTCCTAATACCATCACTTTGGGAGTTAGGATTTTAAAATGTGAATTTTGTGGGGAACGCTAACATTTGGTCCATTGCAAAGATCTACATCTATGTTTCCTTCTAAGAGTTTTACAGTTTTAGCTCTTATATTTAAGTCTCTAATCCCCTTTGAGTTAATTTTGTTATATAATGTGGAGTAGGGACCCAAATTCATTATTTTTCACGGAGCTAGCTATATGTCTTGGCACCATTTGTTGAAAACACTTTTCTTTCCCCCTTGAATGGGCCTTGGCATTGTTGTTGAAAATCAGGTGACCACACATGTATGATTTTATTTCTGGACTCTCAATTATATTCCATTGATTTATGTGTCTATCTTTACGCTAGTGCCACACTGTCTTGATTACTATAGCCTCATAATAACTTTTGAAATTAGGAAGTGTGAGTGCTCCAAATTTGTTCTTTCTTTTCAAGATTGTATTAGCTATTTGAGACCCCCTCATAATTTCGTATGAATTTTAGAATCAGCTTTTTCACTTCTGCAAAAACAGCTATTGGTATTTTGATAGGGATATATTGAATCTTTATATCAATACAGGAAGTATTACCATCTTAACCATATTAAGTCTTCCAACCCATGAACATAAAATGTCTGTTTATTTAGGTCTTTTTCATTTATTTGAGCAATGTTTTAGAGTTTTAGTCTTTCACTTCCCTGGTTAAATTTATTCCTAAATATTGTATTCTTTTTGATGCTATTGTAAATGAACAATTTTGGATTGCTCATGACTGATGTAAAACTAGCTTTTGTGCATTGCTTTTGTATTCTACAATATTTCTGAGCTTGTTTATTAGCTCTACTCATTTTTTTTTGTAGATTCTTTAGAGTTTTCTAAATACAAGATCATGTAATCTGGGAATATATTTTTACTCCTTCCCTTCCAATTTTTTTGGAAAGAATTTTCCTATTTTTCCTAGCTGGAATTTCCAGTACAATGTTTAACAGGAGTGGCAAGAGCAAACATCCTCATCTTATTATCAATCTTAGGAGGAAAGCTTTCCATCTCTCACTATTAAGTATGATGTTAACTGTGGGTTTTTTGTAGATTCTCTTTTGCAGGCTGAGGAAGTTTCTTTTTAGTCCTAGTTTTTTGAGTATTTGTATTATGAAAGTGTGTTAGATTTTGTCAAATGCTTTTTCTGTATCCATTGAGACAATCATTTAAATTTTTTCCTCCATTTTATAAATATGGTGTATTACATTCATTAGTTTTCACATTTTAAACCATCTTTGCATTCTTGGAATAAATCTCAATCCCTCATAGTGTAAATTCTTTTAATGTGCTACTAGATTTTTTTTTTTTTTTGAGATGGAGTTTTGCTCTTGCTGCCCAGGCTGGAGTGCAGTGACGCGATCTCGGCTCAATGAAACCTCTGCCTCCCAGGTACAAGTGATTCTCCTCTCTCAGCCTCCCAAGTAGCTCGGATTACAAGCATGCACCACCAAGCCTGGCTAATTTTTTTGTATTTAATAGAGATGGGGATTCACCATGTTAGTCAGGCTGGTCATGAACTCCTGACCTCAGGTGATCCACCCACCTCAGCCTTCCAAAGTGCTGGGATTACAGGCGTGCATCACCACACCTGGCCACTAGATTTTGTTCGCTAACATTTTGTTGAGGATTTCTGCATCTGTATTCATAAGGGATGTTGGTCTACAATTTTCTTGTACTGTATTTGGCTTTGGTATCAGAGTAATATGGACCTCATAGAATTAATTAGACAGTATTCTCCCCTCCTCAATTTTTCGGAATAATTTGAGAAAGATTGCTCTTAATTCTTTAAACATTTGGTAGAATTCACCATCGAAGCTATCTGGTGCTGGGCTTTTTGTGGTTGGAGGTTGTTTCATTATTAATTCAATATCTTTACTTGTTATCAGTCTATCCAAATATTTCTTTTTTATTCAGTTTTGGCAAATTATCTGTTTCTAAAAACTTGCACATTTCAACTACATTGTCTAATTTGTTTGGCATACAATTGCTTATAGTATTTTCTTATAATCCTTCTTATTTCTGTAAGATCAGTGTAAAGCTCACACTTTCAATCCTGATATTAGTTATTTGAGTCATCTCTCTTTTTTTTAATAGTCTAGCTAAGTTTGTCAATTTTGTTGATCACTTTGAAAAACTGGTTTCGGTTTCATTGATTCTTTCTGTTGTATTTCTATTTCCCATTCTGTTTATCACCACCCTAATCTTTATTATTTCCTTCCCTGTTTGCTTTGGGTTTAGTTCATTCTTCTTTTTCTAGTTCTTAAGGTGGAAGATTGGGTCATTTATTTGAGATCATTCTTCTTTCTTTTTTGTTTGTTTGTTTGTATTTTGAGATGGAGTCTCACTCTGTTGCCCAGGCTCAAGTGCAATGGTGTGATCTCAGCTCACTGCAACCTCCACCTCCCAGGTTTGAGCAATTCTCCTGCCTCAGCCTCCTGAGTAGCTGGGATTACAGGCACCCACCACCACACCCAGTTAATTTTTGTATTTATAGTAGAGACGAGGTTTTGCCATGTTGGCCAGGCTGGCCTCGAACTCCTGACCTCAGGTGATCCGCCCTCCTCGGCTTCTCAAAGTGCTGGGATTACAGGCATGAGCCACCACACCCAGCCTCTTCTTTCTTAATATAAGTATTTATAGCTATATGTTTCCCTCTGAGCACTGCTTTAACTGCATAAGTTTGGTATGTTGTTCTGTTTTTTCTTTATTCATCTTAAAGTATTTTGTAATTTCACTTGTAAATTCTTCTTTAAACTACTGGTAATTTAAGAGTGTATTATTTAATTTCAACATATTTGTGATTTTTCCACATTTCCTTCTGTTACTGATTTTCAATTTCATTTCATTGTGGTTGAAGAGCACACTTTGTATGATTTCAGCCTTTCAAACATGTGAAAAAATGCTCATTATCATTAATCCTCAGAGAAATGGAAATTAAAACCACAATGAGCTACCATCTTACATGAGTCAGAATGGCTATTACTAAAAAGTCAAAAAACAACAGATGCTGGTGAAGCTGCAGAGAAAAGGGGAAGCTTATATGCTGTTGGTGGGAATGCTTATACACCGTTGGTAAATTAGTTCAGCCATTGTGGAAAGCACTTTGGAGATTTCTCAAAGAACTCAGAAGCACATTTGGCCCAACAATTCCATTACTGGGTATATACCCAAAGCAAAATAGATCACTATACCAAAAAGATACATGCACTCACATTCATCACTCAGAGCACAGATGGACATAAACAAAGGGACAACAGTCACTGCACACTACTAGAGGGAAGAGGGGGAGGTACGAAGTGGGGCATGGGTTGAAAAACTACCTAGTAGTTACTATGCTTACTACCTGGGAACAACATATTCATGTAACAAACCTACATATGTGCCTCCTGTATCTAAAATAAAAGTTAAGATGTTTTTTAAAAAAACAAATTTTGAAAAACTTGTATCACCCACTGTAAGCTTGATAGTTTTCCTATATATGAGATGGATGATGATATTAATAAATGTGGTTATCTGATATTCTATAATGAAATATGTCAACATTTGGAAGATCTGAAAAAAACTCATTGAGACTTATTTTGTGGCATAATCTATGGTCTATCCTCAAGAATATTCCATATGGACTTGAGAAAAATATGGATTCTGCTGTTATTGGTGGATTGTTCTATAGATGTCTGTTAGGTCCACTTGGTTTACAGTGTTGTTTGGTGTCACTATTTCTAATGAGAAATCAATGGTTAATCCTATTAGACTCCCTTGTACTAATGAGTTGCTTCCCTCTTTCTTCTTTTAAAATTCTCTTTGGCTTTGGCTTTTATCAGTTTGATTATGTTGTGTGGATCTCTTTGAGTTTACTCTACTTGGGGTATATTGAGCTTCCTGGAAGTGTAGGTTAATGGTTTGCATCAAATTTCAGAAGTTTTCAATTATTATTTCTTCAAATACTTCAAATACTTCAAATTTCTTTCTTCAAATACTTCACATTTCCATTTCTCTGTCTCTTTCTCTCCTCTCTTGATAATTCCATTATGTGTATGTTGGTACACTTAATGGTGTCTCACAGATCTCTATGGCACTGTTCACTTTTTTCATTTGTTTCCTGTCTGTTCCTCAAATTGCATAATCTCAACTGATTTATCTTCCAGTCACTGAATTTTTTTTCTCCTACCTGTTCAAATGCTGTTGAGCCTCTTCAGTAAATCTTTCAATTATTGTACTTTTCAAACCAGAATTCCTGTTCGACTTCTTATAATTTTTAATATTCTTATTAATATTCTTTATTTTGTGAAATATTGCTCTCATGGTTCTCCTTAGTTTTTTTAACATGGTTCAATTTAGTCTTTGAACATATTTAAAACAACTGATTTAAAATCTTTGCCTAGTTAATCCAATCTCTAGGCTACCTAAGGACAGTTTATATTGATGGTTTTTTCTCCTGTGCATGGGCCATGCTTTCTTGTTTCTTTGCATGTCTTATAAATTTTTGTTTAAAATTGGTCACTTAAAATATAATGTGGCAACTTGTGAAATGAGATTTTCTCACCCTTCCCTAGGATTTGTTGTTTCAGGATGTTCCGTTGCTTTTGTTTATTTGTTTAGTAACCTTTTATGAACTAATTTTGTAAAGTTTTTTGTATTCTTTGTCATGTGTGGCCTCTGAAGTTTCTTTTCCCTTTGCTTAGTGATCAGCTGATGATTAGACAGAGATTTCCTTAATCATTAGAAACCAAAAATCTTCCTGTCTTTGCAGAAGAACTCTTGTGTATGCTAGGATACACCTTCAGCCCTCATACAAGTAGTTACAACTCTGCCTTAGCCTTCATGTTCTGATTCTGCAGAGGCTCAAAGTCAGCCAACAGGGACTTTGAACTTGCTCAGATTAAACTTGCTCAGGTTTCCTGGGCATGTGCACAGCCATCCATACACATGCATTTGGTCTCCCAATTTCATAAGAAAAAGTCAGAACTTTTCAAAGCCTTTATCCCCAAAGTATCTTATTATCCAGCTTCTTCCCAAGAGTTTTAGTTAGTCTTTTGCTCACCTGAACTGTTATCTATTGCATCCAATGAAAACAACTAAAATATTTGCTTATAAATGCTTTTGACTAATGTACCAGTACTGGGTTTACTATTTTAGTACTGGGTAAGTTCTGAGTTAGGTGAGATAAAGATAAATCTTTTGAGCTGGCCTTTCAAGAAGCTACCAGATATATTTGTCTGTTTTAATAGATATATCTATAGCAGAAATGCAGGTTTTATTTCCAGGAGTAATGCTGATCTGAGAAACATAAGAAAGGACCAGATTAAGTTTTTTTTAATCCATAAAACTCACTGTCCTTACAGAGATTCAGCTTCTTTCTCTTGACAAAGTGCTCTTCTAATCACTACAAGCTTTTGGTTAATTTCCAAAGTGCTGAGAAAGTTGATTCTGAAAGTTTTGGCCAGTTTTTTATTTGCTTTTATGGAAGGATGAACTTTTAAAAGTCCTTACTCTGCCATTTTTCCAGCTGTAGGTTTTCATAATGTTTCTATATTTAGGGTTCATTGAGCTTCTGCGATCTAGAGATTTATAGTTTTCATCACATGGAAAATTAGAATAACTATTGAACATTGTTGTTGCAAGGCTTATCAATAGTTTACATAAGGAGCCTACAACAAGACCTTGCAGATGGCACTCAATGAAAATTATTATTGGATGTATGCCAGACACACAGTGAGAAAAAGAATCACAAAATTTGCTTTCTGGGAACTCAAAATGTATTTGATTTTTATTACTTCCAAAAATTCCCATGTTTTCCTTGTTACAGTTTATTTCCTTTCCTTATTTTTCCCAAATATCTATATTTTCCTCCCTGTCCCCTATGCATTCATCTTTCTTTGCATACCAAGAACTTTTATCCCATTCAAGTCCCTATTCAAGATTTCCTTCTGGGAAGCCCACCCACAATTTTCTCTGTAAGAAACATGAGATGAATGCAGGCAACTGCACCCATTTGAACCAAGTAACTGAGAAATACACAAAATTCACACATGCATGCAACTCAAACATCTACTAACTTCCTAAGTTCACTTCATGTGTTAGGGACACATTCATCCACATCTGTTATTAAAAGTTTCTGTCTGATTTCAAATAACCTTTGATATAGTTTGGATGTCCTGCCCAAAGCTCATGTTAAATTGTAATCCTCAATGTTGGAGGTAGGGACTGATGGAAGGTATTTGGATCATGGGGGCAGATCCCTCATGAATGGCCTGGGCCATTCCCTTGGTGATAAGTGAGTTCTCACTCTGAGTTCACACAAGTCCTGATCGTTTAAAAGTGTGTGGCATCTCCCCTTCCCCCACACTCTCTCAATCCTGCTTTTGCCATGTGACATGGCTGGTCCCATTTCACCTTCAGCCATGAGTAAAAGCTCCCTGAAGCCTCTCTGAAAGCTGAACTCTGTAGGTGTCATATTTGTACAGACTGAAGAACCATAAACCAATTAAATCTCTCTCATTATAAATTACCCAATCTCAGGTATTTGTTTATAGCAATACAAGAATGGCCTAATACAACCCTCCTTCCAACACTTCACAATAACTCACAAGCTACAACGTTTATGGCACCTATTTTTACAAGCAAACTTCAGGTCTTTTTCAAGGTAAAGTGCTATATTTACATATTTATTAAACAAGCAAGGACTTTTACCCTCCACAGAGTGAATTAGGAGTACTGGGATGGTCAAAAATAATTCATTGTGACTATAGTAGAATCAAGAGTGTAAGGCACTGTGATAAGTGTTAATGAGTCAGAGTCCAGTAGTGTAGCGGCTAGTAGCCACTGGTGATAGCAAAGTGCCAGTGTGCCAGTATCACACTCTTTCTGTGGATAAATCTTGCGTGTGCTTTGTGTTTCTTAGTTCCTATTTTTGAGTCTGATCTCCAGCCCTCCTGCAGTTTCTGTCAACTAACTTATATCCCCCCAATAAATCCAATAAATCCAATAAATCCAATAAATTACATAGTTTCATTCTATTTGCCTTCAAGAACTCTGACAATTTCAAGAGTCATCTACTTCTAGCCCTAATCTCTGTCACATTAGCAATGATCTTGATAAATCAGTTCCAGAAGACTCAAAAGCTAAATTCATGTGTGTTAATAAATCATGTACATCCTTAAAATGCTTGAATAACATGACCTCTTTTAAATTTGAAATTGAATCACATACTGCTACTATATACAGAAATTAGAGCTCAAGTCAGTTAGGCTAGATTTCTTATCTAGAAATTGACATTTTCAAGAAATTGGGAGATTAATTTTTTAATTTAAAAACGGTAAAAGCTCATTTAAAAAAAGCAGTGCTATATTCAACTAGCTGGTTTCAAATGAAATATTAATGAAACTATTTTGCATAACATTTGGCAAGAAAATAATGTTAACTACCTCAATTGTGAATATTATCAAGCTTCAGAGAATTTAATAAAAATTTTTCATATTATTGCGCATTTCATGACCTCTTCTTCAAATATCATGGTTTTAAAAACACTCATACTCTGCCTTTTCTCCCAAATTTAAATTTCTAACCTTGATATCTCCCTGGTACCCCAAATTTCTATATCAAACTACTTACTTAATATAGCCTGATTTTCTACCATACCCCCCAAATACGCTGCTTTCCTACACTTCTCCATCTCTGAAAATAAGAATGCCATACCTGTAGCTGCTCAGGCAAAAAAAAAAAAAAGACTCCTCCTTGACTCTTCTGTTATTCTTATACCTGCCACCCAATCCATTAGCAAACTCTTTGGCTCAGACATAGTTTGGATATTTGTCCCCACCAAATCTCATATTAATATGTGATCCCCAATGTGGGAGGTAGGGCCTAGTGGAAGATGTTTGTGTCATGGGATGAATCCCTCATGAATGGCTTGGTGCCCTTCCTGTGGTAATGAGTTACTGCAAGATCTGATTGTTAAAGAGTCTGGGACCCACCCCTTGTCTCTTTTGCTCCCTCTCTCAACATGTGACATGTCAGCTCCTCTTTCCCTCTGCCATTACTAAAAGCTTCCTGTGGCCTCACCAGAAACTGAGCAGATGCGGGTGCCAGGCTTGCACAGTCTGCAGAACTGTGAGCCAAATAAACCTCTTTTCTTTATAAATTACCCAGTTTCAGGTATTCCTTTATAGCAACACAAAACAGACTAATACAGTCCCTATCTTCAAAATCTAGAATCTAACCACTCTCACTATTCCCACTTCTGCCACATCCTAATCTAAACCACAACTATTTCTCACCTGGAATATTACAGAAAACCTCCAACTCCTCCATTTTCTTCCTTGCATTCTCTCAGTCAATTCTCAATATATAATGCAGAGATGATCATTTTAAACATAAGTCAGACCCTATTATTATTCTCAAAATCTGGATTCCTACCTCATTCACAAAAAAAAAAAAAAAATCTTTATAATGGCCAAGAAATTCCATAATCTGTCTTCCCACCAAAACTAAGCATTTCCTACTACTGTCTCTCAGTCAAGACTGATTGAGGTCAGGTGCAGTGGCTCACACATGTAATCCCAACACTTTGGGAGGCTAAGGCAGGAGGATCACTGGAGCCTGAGAGTTGGAGACTAGCCTGGGCAACGCAGGGAGACCCCATCTCTATGAAAAAATTAAAAATTATCCAGGCATGGTGGTGTGCGCCTGTGGTCCCAGCCACTTGGGAGGCTGAGATGGATGGGAGGATTGCTTGAGCCCAGGAGGTAGAGACTGCAATAAGCCATGATTGCACCACTGCACTCCAACCTACATGACAGAGTGAGATCCTATCTCAAAAAAATAAAATAAATAAAATAGTGACTGAGTACATCACAGTGTGTTCCTGGTATTCCTGGAATGATCTAGGCATACTACTACCTTTGCATTTGCCTTGCATTTGCATTTGCATTTGCATTTGCTCTCTCCTTTGCAGATAACTATGCAACTCACTCTCTCAGCTCCCTCAAGTCTTTATTCAAATGTCTTCTTAAATAGGAGTTTAATAACTACTCTATTTAAAACAGCAACTCTTCTTCTACTTCATGGTGCTCCAGATTACCCTTCCTGGCCCTACTTTTCTCCATACTATACATTTGTACATTGCTGATATCTACCATGTAACTATAAATTCCATAAGAGCAGGAATATCTGTCTGATTTTAACATCTAGAACAGCATTTGGCACACTATAGGTGCTCCATAAATATTTGTTCTATTAACAAGCAAATTAATGAAAACCTTAGAAAATATAATGAATAATTGCATCAATAAGAATACTTAATGATAGTTTTACATTTATTGAGAGAGCTGAGATTCAGTCAAGAATTCTAAAAGAAAATATTCAAATATGTAAGAAAAAACGTATCCCAGAAGTCCTCTAGATTAAACACTAGAAGCTAAGTCATACTATTAAAAGAGATCCATATTTTTATTCTGTCAAATTTTCACAGTATTGCAAATATTATATTTTTATATTATCAGCAGTAACCTCAAAAAGGAACAGAACATGTAAACAAGTAAAATTTGCATACTTTAATAGGTCTACCAATTTTAAATGATGCTGTTTTGATTGTTGCATACCAGCAAACTCCAAGAGATTGCCTAGCAATTCAATAGCATAATTAACCTGATGTACTTTCCTGACCTCATAAATCACATTATCTGATCCTCTGAGCTCTTGGCACAAAGACCCTGGAAAGAATGTAAAATTTCTACTGAATTAACTATAAATTTTTGTAAACCCAAAGATCCATTTTAAATGGATTTTTTGAACATAGTACTTTTCACAAAGAATCTAATAATTTTGATTTAAAAGAAAAAGCAAAAACAAAGCAACTGTTAACGTACTTAGCTTGTCAAAATTTAAAAGTCAACAATCAGTAGGAAATTAGCTTTTCCCTCAGTCACCAAATTGTATTAGCCTATGTTATAGTCCATGAACTCTGCTAAGTGTTAGGATTAAAAGAGTGAACAAGACAACCAAGTTCTTTCCTTCAAGAAGATGACATTACAGTTGGGAGGGAACACATCACAAATAACACAAATAAATATAAATATATATGTTGAAAAGTACAATAAATAAAAATTATCTAGAATAACAGAAAAAAGAGTAGTGGGAGAAGGGTGGCTATTTTAGACAGAAGTAAGGAAAGGCTTAAGATGGCAATTGAGCAGGCACATAAACTAGTAACAAAGTGGGCAAAGAATTCCACACAGAGGAGACAGCATGTACAAATGCTCTGAAGCAGAAAGTTTATTCAAGGAAAAGTTCAAGTCCAACATAATTTCAGAGGAGTAGGCAATGGGGGGCATGTTAGTAGAAGAGGTGGGAGAAGTAGCTAGGACTCAGATTATGTAAGGCCTTAGAGTAATAAGGACGTTGATTTTGTTTAGAAAGTGATAGGAAGCCAGTGAAAGATTTTTAAAATACTGAGATAAACTAACTTTTCCTTTAAAATATCACTCTGTATGCTATGCAGAGAATAGATTGGCGTATGAGTGAAAACAAATGGATACAGTTAAGAGGCTACTGCAGTAGGCCAGATAAGAGATTATAGTTGCTTAGGACAGTATGGCATGATGGAGATAGTAAGAAATGGTAGGATTCCAGACTTAACTGGAAATTCTGCCAACAAGATTTGCAAATAGATTGGACTGGGGTGCAAAAAAAAGAGAAAAATCAGTGATGATGCCCGTGTTCTGGGTGTGAGTAAACTGGATAAATGATGATATTTATTGAGATACTGAAGACTAGGAGAAAAGCAACATGAGTGTGACCAAAGGGAGGAATTGAGAGTCCAGTTTTGGACATGATAAGTTTCAGAATGCTCGATAGACAACCAAGTGGAAGATGCGAAATAGGCAATAGTATATATACAGGATACAAGTCAGGGATACAGATATAAATTTGGGAGTCATCAGCCAATAGATATTTAAAACCATGGGATTGAATGAACCTACCTAAGTACAGAGTATAAGTTTTTAAAAAACGAGGCAAGGAAATCAGAGATTACATAAACAAATAGAAAAACATTCCATACTCATGCTTATGGATAGGAAGAATCAATATCATAAAAATGGCCATACTACCCAAAGCAACTTATACATTCAATGGTATTCCTATTAGACTACCACTGGCACTCTTCACAGAACTAGACAAAACTACTTTAAAATTCATATGGAACCAATAAAAAGCCCAAATAGCCAAGGCAACACTAAGCAAAAAGAACAAAACTGGAGGCATCATGCTACCTGACTTCAAACTATACTACAGCCCTAGAGTAACCAAAACAGCATGGTACTGGTATAAAAACATACACACAGACAAGTGGAAAAGAATAGAGAACCCAGCAATAAGAGCACACACCTACCACAATTTGATCTTCAACAAACCTGACAAAAACAAGCAACAGGGAAGGGATTCCCTAATCAACAAACAGTGCTGTGATAACTGGCTAGCCATATGCAGAAGACTAAAACCGAACCCCCTACTTATACTATATACAAAAATTAACTCAAGATGGACTACAAACTTAAATGTAAAACCCAAAATTATAAAAACCCTGGAAGACAACTTAGGCAATACCATTCTGGACATAGCAACAGGCAAATAATTTATGACCAAGATGCCAAAAGCAATTGCAACAAAAGCAAAAACTGACAAGTGGGATCTAATTAAACTAGAGAGCTTCTACACAGCAAAGGAAACTCTCAACAGAGTGAACAGACAACCTACACAATGGGAGAAAAAATTTGCAAACTATGCATCTAACAAAAGTCTAATACTCAACATCTATAAGGAACTTAAACGAATTCAAGAAAAAAAAACATTAAAAGGTGGGCAAAGGACATGAACAGGCACCTTTCAAAAGAAAACATACATATGGCCAGCAATAATATAAAAAAAGTCTCAATGTCACTGATCATTAGAGAAATGCAAATCAAAACTACAATGAGATACCATCTCACACCAGTTAGAATGGCTATTACTAAAAAGTGTTAAAATAACAGATACTAGAAAGGTTGCAGAGAAAAACAAAAGCTTATACACTGTTAGTGGGAGTGTAAATTAGTTAAACTATCATGGAAGGCAGTGTGGCAATTCCTCAAGGACATAAAGACAGAAATACCATTTGACCTAGCAATCTCATTACTGGGTATATACCCAAAAGAATATAAACAGTTCTATTATAAAGACACATGCATGTGTATGTTCATTGTAACACTATTCACAATAGCAAAGATATGGAATCAACCTAAATGCCCACAGATGATAGACCGGATTAAGAAAATGTGGCATATATACACCATGGAATACTACACAGCCATAAAAAAGAACATGATTATGGGGGGGGGAGGAGTCAAGATGGCCGAATAGGAACAGCTCCGGTCTACAGCTCCCAGCGTGAGCGACGCAGAAGACGGGTGATTTCTGCATTTCCATCTGAGGTACCGTGTTCATCTCACTAGGGAGTGCCAGACAGTGGGCGCAGGTCAGTGGGTGAGCACACCGTGCCCCAGCTGAAGCAGGGGTGAGGCATTGCCTCACTCGGGAAGTGCAAGGGGTCAGGGAGTTCCCTTTCCAGGGGCGACAAACGGCACCTGGAAAATCAGGCCACTCCCACCCGAATACTGTGCTTTTCCGACAGGCTTAGGAAACAGTGCACCAGGAGATTGTAGCCCGCACCTGGCTCAGAGGGTCCTATGCCCACGGAGTCTCACTGATTGCTAGCATAGCAGTCTGAGATCAAACTGCAAGGCAGCAGTGAGGCTGGGGGAGGGGCGCCCGCCATTGCCCAGGCTCGCTTAGGTAAACAAAGCAGCCCTGAAGCTCGAAATGGGTGGAGCCCACCACAGCTCAAGGAGGCCTGCCTGCCTCTGTAGGCTCCACCTCTGGGGGCAGGGCACAGACAAACAAAAAGACAGCAGTAACCTCTGCAGACTTAAATGTCCCTGTCTGACAGCTTTGAGGAGAGCAGTGGTTCTCCCAGCACACAGCTGGAGATCTGTGAACGGGCAGACTGCCTCCTCAAGTGGATCCCTGACCCCTGACCCCCGAGCAGCCTAACTGGGAGGCACCCCCCAGCAGGGGCAGACTGACACCTCACACGGCCGGCTGGGTACTCCAACAGACCTGCAGCTGAGGGTCCTGTCTGTTAGAAGGAAAACTAACAAACAGAAAGGACATCCACACCAAAAACCCATCTCTACATCACCATCATCAAAGACCAAAAGTAGATAAAACCACAAAGATGGGGAAAAAACAGAGCAGAAAAACTGGAAACTCTAAAAAGCAGAGCGCCTCTCCTCCTCCAAAGGAACGCAGTTCCTCACCAGCAACAGAACAAAGCTGGATGGAGAATGACTTTGACGAGCTGAGAGAAGAAGGCTTCAGACGATCAAATTACTCCGAGCTACAGGAGGATATTCAAACCAAAGGCAAAGAAGTTGAAAACTTTGAAAAAAAATTTAGAAGAATGTATAACTAGAATAACCAATACAGAGAAGTGCTTAAAAGAGCTGTTGGAGATGAAAACCAAGGCTCAAGAACTACGTGAAGAATGCAGAAGCCTCAGGAGCCGATGCGATCAAATGGAAGAAAGGGTATCAGCAATGGAAGATGAAATGAATGAAATGAAGCAAGAAGGGAAGTTTAGAGAAAAAAGAATAAAAAGAAACAAGCAAAGCCTCCAAGAAATGTGGGACTATGTGAAAAGACCAAATCTACATCTGATTGGTGTACCTGAAAGTGACGGGGAGAATGGACCCAAGTTGGAAAACACTCTGCAGGATATCATCCAGGAGAACTTCCCCAATCTAGCAAGGCAGGCCAACATTCAGATTCAGGAAATACAGAGAACGCCACAAAGATACTCCTCGAGAAGAGCAACTCCAAGACACATAACTGTCATATTCACCAAAGTTGAAATGAAGGAAAAAATGCTAAGGGCAGCCAGAGAGAAAGGTCGGGTTACCCTCAAAGGGAAGCGCATCAGACTAACAGTGGATCTCTCAGCAGAAACCCTACAAGCCAGGAGAGAGAGGGGGCCAATATTCAACATTCTTAAAGAAAAGAATTTTCAACCCAGAATTTCACATCCAGCCAAACTAAGCTTCATAAGTGAAAGAGAAATAAAATCCTTTACAGACAAGCAAATGCTGAGAGATTTTATCACCACCAGGCCTGCCCTAAAAGAGCTCCTGAAGGAAGCGCTAAACATGGAAAGGCACAACCGGTACCAGCTGCTGCAAAATCATGCCAAAATGTAAAGACCATCAAGACTAGGAAGAGACTGCATCAACTAACGAGCAAAATAACCAGCTAACATCATAATGACAGGATCAAATTCACACATAACAATATTAACTTTAAATGTAAATGGACTAAATGCTCCAATTAAAAGATACAGACTGGCAAATTGGATAAAGACTCAAGACCCATCAGTGTGCTGTATTCAGGAAACCCATCTCACATGCAGAGACACACATGGGCTCAAAATAAAAGGATGGAGGAAGATCTACCAAGCAAATGGAAAACAAAAAAAGGCAGGGGTTGCAATCCTAGTCTCTGATAAAACAGACTTTAAACCAACAAAGATCAAAAGAGACAAAGAAGGCCATTACATAATGGTAAAGGGATCAATTCAACAAGAAGAGCTAACTATCCTAAATACATATGCACCCAATACAGGAGCACCCAGATTCATAAAGCAAGTCCTCAGTGACCTACAAAGAGACTTAGACTCCCACACATTAATAATGGGAGACTTTAACACCCCACTGTCAACATTAGACAGATCAACGAGACAGAAAGTCAACAAGGATACCCAGGAATTGAACTCAGCTCTGCACCAAGTGGACCTAATAGACAACTACAGAACTCTCCACCCCAAATCAACAGAATATACATTTTTTTCAGCACCACACCACACCTATTCCAAAATTGACCACATACTTGGAAGTAAAGCTCTCCTCATTAAATGTAAAAGAACAGAAATTATAACAAACTATCTCTCAGATCACAGTGCAATCAAGGTAGAACTCAGGATTAAGAATCTCACTCAAAACCACTCAACTACATGGAAACTGAACAACCTGCTCCTGAATGACTACTGGGTACATAATGAAATGAAGGCAGAAATAAAGATGTTCCTTGAAACCACCAAGAACCAAGACACAACATACCAGAATCTCTGGGATGCATTCAAAGCAGTGTGTAGAGGGAAATTTATAGCACTAAATGCCCACAAGAGAAAGCAGGAAAGATCCAAAATTGACACCATAACATCACAATTAAAAGAACTAGAAAAGCAAGAGCAAACACATTCAAAAGCTAGCAGAAGGCAAGAAATAACTAAAATCAGAGCAGAACTGAAGGAAATAGAGACACAAAAAACCCTTCAAAAAATTAATGAATCCAGGAGCTGGTTTTTTGAAAGGATCAACAAAATTGATAGACCGCTAGCAAGATTAATAAAGAAAAAAAGAGAGAAGAATCAAATAGATGCAATAAAAAATGATAAAGGGGATATCACCACCGATCCCACAGAAATACAAACTACCATCAGAGAATACTACAAACACCTCTACGCAAATAAACTAGAAAATCTAGAAGAAATGGATAAATTCCTTCACACATACACCCTCCCAAGACTAAACCAGGAAGACGTTGAATCTCTGAATAGACCAATAACAGGAGCTGAAATTGTGGCAATAATCAATAGCTTACCAACCAAAAAAAGTCCAGGACCAGATGGGTTCACAGCCGAATTCTACCAGAGGTACAAGGAGGAACTGGTACCATTCCTTCTGAAGCTATTCCAATCAATAGAAAAAGAGGGAATCCTCCCTAACTCATTTTATGAGGCCAGAATCATCCTGATACCAAAGCCGGGCAGGGACACACCAAAAAAAGAGAATTTTAGACCAATATCCTTGATGAACATTGATGCAAAAATCCTCAATAAAATACTGGCAAACAGAATCCAGCAGCACATCAAAAAGCTCATCCACCATGATCAAGTGGGCTTCATCCCTGGGATGCAAGGCTGGTTCAATATACGCAAATCAATAAATGTAATCCAGCATATAAACAGAACCAAAGACAAAAACCACATGATTATCTCAATAGATGCAGAAAAGGCCTTTGACAAAATTCAACAACCCTTCATGCTAAAAACTCTCAATAAATTAGGTATTGATGGGTCGTATCTCAAAATAATAAGAGCTATCTATGACAAACCCACAGCCAATATCATACTGAATGGGCAAAAACTGGAAGCATTCCCTTTGAAAACTGGCACAAGACAGGGATGCCCTCTCTCACCACTTCTATTCAACATAGTGTTGGAAGTTCTGGCCAGGGCAATGAGGCAGGAGAAGGAAATAAAGGGTATTCAATTAGGAAAAGAGGAAGTCAAATTGTCCCTGTTTGCAGACGACATGATTGTATATCTAGAAAACCCCATTGTCTCAGCCCAAAATCTCCTTAAGCTGATAAGCAACTTCAGCAAAGTCTCAGGATACAAAATCAATGTACAAAAATCACAAGCATTCTTATACACAAATAACAGACAAACAGAGAGCCAAATCATGAGTGAACTCCCATTCACAATTGCTTCAAAGAGAATAAAATACCTAGGAATGCAACTTACAAGGGATGTGAAGGATCTCTTCAAGAAGAACTACAAACCACTGCTCAAGGAAATAAAAGAGGATACAAACAAATGGAAGAACATTCCATGCTCATGGGTAGAAAGAATCAATATCGTGAAAACGGCCATACTGCCCAAGGTAATTTACAGATTCAATGCCATCCCCATCAAGCTACCAATGACTTTCTTCATAGAATTGGAAAAAACTACTTTAAAGTTCATATGGAACCAAAAAAGAGCCCGCATCGCCAAGTCAATCCTAAGCCAAAAGAACAAAGCTGGAGGCATCACGCTACCTGACTTCAAACTATACTACAAGGCTACAGTAACCAAAACAGCATGATACTGGTACCAAAACAGAGATATAGATCAATGGAACAGAACAGAGCCCTCAGAAATAACGCCACATATCTACAACTATCTGATCTTTGACAAACCTGACAAAAACAAGAAATGGGGAAAGGATTCCCTATTTAATAAATGGTGCTGGGAAAACTGGCTAGCCATATGTAGAAAGCTGAAACTGGATCCCTTCCTTAGACCTTATACAAAAATCAATTCAAGATAGATTAAAGACTTAAACGTTAGACCTAAAACCATAAAAACCCTAGAAGAAAACCTAGGCATTACCATTCAGGACATAGGCATGGGCAAGTACTTCATGTCTAAAACACCAAAAGCAATGGCAACAAAAGCCAAAATTGACAAATGGGATCTAATTAAACTAAAGAGCTTCTGCACAGCAAAAGAAACTACCATCAGAGTGAACAGGCAACCTACAAAATGGGAGAAAATTTTCGCAACCTACTCATCTGACAAACGGCTGATATCCAGAATCTACAATGAACTCAAACAAATTTACAAGAAAAAAACAAACAACCCCATCAAAAAGTGGGCAAAGGACATGAACAGACACTTCTCAAAAGAAGACATTTATGCAGCCAAAAAACACATGAAAAAATGCTCACCATCACTGGCCATCAGAGAAACGCAAATCAAAACCACAGTGAGATACCATCTCACACCAGTTAGAATGGCAATCATTAAAAAGTCAGGAAACAAAAGGTGCTGGAGAGGATATGGAGAAATAGGAACAGTTTTACACTGTTGGTGGGACTGTAAACTAGTTCAACCCTTGTGGAAGTCGGTGTGGTGATTCCTCAGGGATCTAGAACTAGAAATTCCATTTGACCCACCCATCCCATTACTGGGTATATACCCAAAGGACTATAAATTATGCTGCTATACAGACACATGCACACGTATGTTTATTGCGTCATTATTCACAATAGCAAAGACTTGGAACCAACACAAATGTCCAACAATGATAGACTGGATTAAGAAAATGTGGTACATATACACTATGGAATACTATGCAGCCATAAAAAATGATGAGTTCATGTCCTTTGTAGGGACATCGATGAAATTGGAAATCATCATTCTCAGTAAACTATCACAAGAACAAAAAACCAAACACCGCATATTCTCACTCATAGGTGGGAATTGAACAATGAGAACACATGGACACAGGAAGGGGAACATCACACTTTCAGGACTGTTGCGGGGTGGAGGGAGGGGGGAGGGATAGCATTGGGAGATATACCTAATGCTAGATGACGAGTTGGTGGGTGCAGCACACCAGCATGGCACATGTATACATATGTAACTAACCTGCACATTGTGCACATGTACCATAAAACCTAAAATATAATAATAAGAAAGAAAGAAAGAAAGAAAACATGATTATGTCCTTTGCAGGAACATGGATGGAGCACTGGAGGCCATTACCTTTAGCAAACCAATGCAGGAACAGAAAACCAAACATTGCATGTTCTCACTTATAAGTGAGAGATAAATGATGAGAACACATGGATACATAGAGGGAATAGCACACAATGGGGCCCTTTGAAGGGTGAAGGGTAGGAGGAGGGAGAGAATAAGGAAAAATAACTAATGGGTACTTGGCTTAATACCCAGGTGATGAAATAATCTGTACAACAAATCCCCATGATACAAGTTTACCTATCTAACAAACCTGCACATGTATCCTCGAAATCAAAATAAAAGTTAAATTAAAAAAAATAGAGAGACCTGAGGACTTAGCCTAAGGTGCTTCTACATTTAGGTTAGAAGAAAAAAGTGAACAAAGTGGTATGTACAAGAAGATGGACACGATCAGGTATGTCAAGTGCTCCTGAAAATAAGAATTCACCAATGAAATTTGAAACATGGAGGTCTCTATAACCTTGTTAAGTATGTGCAAGCTTACTTGTACCTTGGGTGGAGAGTGAAGGACACAAAAGCATGATATGGGGTAGCTTCAGGAGAAAATAGGAGATGAAAAGGCATGAACTGTGAGGATAAATAACTTTTTTTTTGAGACAGAGTCTCACTCTGTTGCCCAGGCTGAAGAGCAATTGTGCAGTCTCAGCTCACTGTAACCTCTGCCTCCTGAGTTCAAGCAATCCACCCACCTCAGCCTCCCAAAGTGCTGGGATTACAGGCATGAGCCACTGTGCCCAGCCATAAAGAACTTTGTATACATTTTGCTGTGAAGGGGTTCACAGAAATGGGAGAGAAGCCTGATATGGTTTGGCTGTGTCCCCACCCAAATCTCATCTTGAATTGTAACTCCCACAATTCCCACATGTTGTGGGAGGGACCCAGTGGGAGGTAATTGAATCATGGGGTTGGGTCTTTCTCATGATGTTCTCATGATAGTAAATAAGTCTCACAAGGTCTGATGGTTTTATAAAGAGGAGTCCCACTGCACACGCTCTCTCTCTTTGCCTGCCACCATCCACGTAAGATGTGACTTGCTCCTCCTTGCCTTCTGCCATAATTGTGAGGCCTCCCCAGCCACATGGAACTGTAAGTCCATTAAACCCTTTTTTCTTCCCAGTCTCAGGTATTTCTTTATCAGCAGCATAAAAACAGACTAATACAGGGCCACATGACAAGAACTGTGGCTTTACGTAGAAGAATGCATTCACTGCCAAATCATGGCCCAGAAGTAAGGCAGCCAGGAGAAGAAAGATCCCAACTTCCCTTTCCTCCCACTCACTAATGACCCACTAGTACCTTGCATTGGCCAAACTCAAACAGAAGTCAGAGGACAACAGAAGACAAGGTAAAGGGAGATGATAGATGAAGAGAATGGATTTTAAAGATGACAATAGTAGCAAACACTTATTCAGCATTTATTATGTGCTAGGCACTGTGAGAAATGCAATACACATATTATTTTTCCGGACAGCAATCTTATGAGGTGAATACTTTTATTATCATCCCCATTTTACAGAAAGCAAAACTGGGGCACGGAATGGCTATAAAACTTTCCTAAAATCATACAACTTGCAAGTGGCAGAGGAGCCAGAACACAAACCCAGGCAATCTGGCTCCAGAATCCATACTCTTAACCCTTACACCAAACTGTTTAACAGAAGATGTTTGTGTGCTAATGAAATAATTAAATAGGAAAATAAAAATTAATTTCAAATAGAGGAAGAATAATATTCTTTGAGTAAATAAGAAGTCAGGACATAACCTGCCATGGATCTTCTCCATTTGTCCTTAAAGATTATGTTTCTTCCGTTATCCACCCTGTTCTGTGCCCCAGGAGGCTGACCTCAACAGACTGTATCATCTAGCTCCCTTATCCTCTGGCTTCCAATTGGGGTCCACTAATGGGAGGCACCAGCAGGAAATCAGGGATGGGAAGAAATAGGGGTTGGGATGTTCATTCCCCCAGCTCTCTTCTTACTGGGCCCTGATTTAGCAGTGGCTGTGCTCCTCTTCCTAAAGCCATAGCTTCTGTCAGGCAGCCCCTTCAATAATACTGTACTGTGTTACAGTAACAGCTCGCTCTCCATGCTCCTTAAGCAGTCTCACTGTTCCTAGCCCACCAGTGCTTCCATCCCTGGTTGGCTCTCTTAACTCTGCTCATACCTTTGTAATAGATCTTTCACTTAAATCTCTTTGAGAAGGCCTTCTCTGGCCGGGCACAGGGGCTCATGCCTGTAATCCTAGCACTTTCAGAGGCCGAGGCAGGCAGATTGCCTGCACTCAGTTCGAGACCAGCCTGGGCAACATGGTGAAACCCCATCTCTACTAAAATAAAAATAAAAAAAAAAATTAGCTGGGCATGGTGGCGTGAACCTGTAGTCCTAGCTACTCGGGAGGCTGAGGCAGGAGAATTGCTTGAACCTGGGAGGTGGAGGTTGCAGTGAGCTGAGATGGTGCCACTGCACTCCAGCCTGGTGACAGAGTGAGATTCCATCTCAAAAAAAACCAAAAACAACAAAAAAAAGAGAAGGCCTTCTCTTACCTGCTAGGACTATGACTGATATTCTAACCAAGTGGAGCATTTGACAGATAAGAGGAGAGACTGTTTGTTCACTTTAATGAAAGGGAAGGCAGAGTATATGGATGCAGATGTAGGTAAGATGGTAGATTAAGTGGTGAGACGATGAGAAAGTTCTCTTTTGTTTGTTTTTATTGTCTCAATAAAATAAGAAGAAAGGTCAGCAGCTAATGTTGAAGAAGGTGAGGTATATTGCATTTGAGGAGAAAGAATGTTTGAAAATGTTCCCTGGGAGAACAAGAAAGTGGACTATCTGAGAAGTATAATAGGTGTTTGGTCATAAATCTAAAGCAAAAACAGTTAACAGTATTTCTTCAGCTATATTTGTCTGCCTTGATGTAGGCACAGAGGAGACAGACACAGGTTGATGAAGAGGCTGATTTCTGCCCCCCAGTGAAGACAAAAACAAAGAAATTGAAGCTGCATGCAAATTGAGTAATCACAGTAATGAACCATGTATTCTAAGTTTGGTGAGGTAGGACATGAAGACTTATGGTAGCTAACAAGCATGAAAATGTGTAGAGCCAATGATTTATTAGTAGTTGTGGGATCAAACAATGATTGATATGGGAAGTATAGAAATGAACTGGGTCAATAAGAGGAAGTGATAAGTGGTGGTCAGAGAGTGGGATGTTTTAAAGTGAGATGTTAGAGCCTATTAATAATAGTAAGATATAGCATAAAACATAAGAGTGGGTGGCTAAGATGCTGTGGAGGAAGAAATTATTGCTGGATAGGCGATCAAGGAACAGATCCAAAAACTACATAATCCACAAAGACAAAATAACGATGATAATCCAAATTTGAGACTATAAAATCATGTAGAATATTAGTGTCCAGGCTGGGCACGGTGGCTTATTCCTGTAATCCCAGTACCTTGGGAGGCCGAGGCAGGTGGATCACTTGAGGTCAGGAGTTCAAGACCAGCCTGGGCAACATGGCGAAACCCCCATCTCTACAAAAAAAAAAAACCTCGTGCAGCAACTATTTCTGAAGCACAAGGCTTATTTTGGAAATTATTTTTGAATAACTTTTTTTTCAAAACTCAAGGCTTTGCTGAAAGTATTTAATATGCAGTATAATTTGTTTCTGTGCGTTTTAAACTTTTAGGGACTCATGATTAAGGCATTTTGTAAGGACTGGCATACCCTCTGGAGTTTGCTGGCTCCAGGTACATTAGATGATTCAATTTGCAAATATATATTCCTGAAAAGAGAGTTCTAACCTTATGATTTTGTGAAGGCTTATTGTTTTGACAGTACACTAGAAACTGAATATCAGCTAGAACCTGGGGAATTAAGAATTAGAAACCAGGGAGAAAATACATATATATATATAAATAAAATATATGTGATGTGTGTGTGTGTATATATATATGTTTTGTTTGTTTTTAAACAGGCTGTTTTTAAACACTCTGTTGCCCAGGCGGGAGTGCAGTGGTGTGATCAGAGCTCACTGTAGCCTCAACCTCCCAAGCTCAAGGAATCCTCCCACCTCAGCCTCCCAAGAAGTTAGAACAACACACATGCACCACCATGACCAGCTTTTGGTTGTTGTTGTTCTTGTTGTTGTTGTTGTTGAGACAAGGTCTCACAATGTTACCCAGGCTGGTCTTAAACTCCTGGCCTCAAGTGATCCTCCCACCTCAGCCTCTCAAAGTGCTGAGATTAGAGGTGTGAACCACCATGCCTGGCCTGAAATATATTTTATATGGTATATCTGTAGGTTATTACTGAAATGTTTGGAATTCCTAACACAGTCTGAGAAGTTCTGTGGCTTCTGAGCAGAGAGATCTTTCTGATGTAAAAGTGAAATGTTTCCTTAAGAAACTCTTAGGACTGGCCCTTGTAGATGAATACTCCTCATTCTCTACCTCTTCTGTCTTTTGCTAAGAGCCAGAACTAACAGGATAAAGGAGAAGACTTTCCAATGAGATACTCATGAGATACTTTCTCTTCCACTGCTCTTTCTTTTGGTTGGTCCTTTTAGTCAATACTCAATACCAAATTGGAAAGGATTATAAAGGTGAAAACCAGCATTGAGATCTACATGCCTCAGTGTATTGGGGTCACAAATATAAGTTGCGTCACACCACATATCTGCAAAGAAAATGTTGTTTTTTAATGTGTTTATGATTTTTTTAGATGCTTCACAAGCTCTCAACCCCTGGTTAATTGGGAAAAGTAACCATCTAATCCGGTTTATTTTTTTCTAATTTTAATTTTTATTTTTATTTCAATAGTTTTAGAGAAACAGGTGGGGTTTACTCCGTGGAAAAGTAACTTAGTGGTGATTTCCAAGATTTTGGTGCACCCATCACCTAAGCAGTATACTTGGGTATACTGTACCCAATGTGTAGTCTTTTATCCTTCACCCTCTGCCCTCTTGATGCCTCTGCATCCTTATAGCTTAGTTCCCACTTATAAATGATAACATACGATGTTTGGTTTTCCATTCCTGAGTTACTTCACTTAGAATAATGGTCTCCAACCCCATCCAGGTTACTGTGAATGCCATTATTTCATTCCTTTTATGGCTGAGTAGTATTCCATGGTGTGTGTGTCTGTGTGTATCACATTTTCTTTATCCACTCATTGGTTGATGGGCATTTAGGCTGGTTCACAGTTTTGCAATTATAAATTGTGCTGCTATAGATATGCATGTGCAAGTGTCTTTTTCATATAATGACATCTTTTCCTCTAGGTAGATAACCAGTAGTGGGATTGCTGGATCAAATGATAGTTCTACTTTTAGTTCTTTAAGGAATATTCATACTGTTTTCCATAATGATTGTACTAGTCTACATCCCCACCAGCAGTGTAAAACTGTTTCCCTTTTCACCACATCCATGCCAACATCTGTTATTTTTTAAATATGGCCATTCTTGCAGTAGTAAGGTGGTATCTCATTGTGGTTTTGATTTGCATTTCCCTGATCATTACTGATGTTGAGCATTTTCTCATATGTTTGTTGGTCTTTTCTATATCTTCTTTTGAGAATTATCTATTCATATCCTTAGCCCACCTTTTGATGGGATTATTTGTCTTCTTCTTGCTGATTTGTTTGCATTCCTTGTAGATTTTGGATATTAGTCCTTTGCTGAATGTATAGATTGCAAAGATTTTCTCTCACTCTGTGGGTTGTCTGTTTACTCTGCTGATTATTTCTTTTGCTATGCAGAAGCTTTTTAGTTTAATTAAGTTCCATCTATTTATCTTTGTTTTTGTTGCTTTTGCTTTTGGGTTCTTGGTCATGAGGTCTTTGCCTAAGTCAATGTCTAGAAGGGTTTTTCCAATGTTATCATCTAGAATTTTTATGGTTTCAGGTCTTAGATTGAAGTCTTTGATCCACCTTGAGTAGATTTTTATATACGATGAGAGATGAGGATCCAGTTTCATTCTTCTACATGTGGCTTGCTGATTATCCCAGAACCATTTGTTGAATAGGGTGTCCTTTCCCCACTTTATGTTGTTGTCGGGTTTGTCAAAGATCAGTTGACTGTAAGTATTTGGCTTTATTTCTGGGTTCTCTATTCTGTTCCATTGGTCTATATGAGGCCTATCTAACTTTTTAATTCCAATTTGGATGTCCTTTCTTTTTTCTCTTGTCTGATTGCTCTAAGTAGGACTTCCAAAACTATGTTGACTAGAAGTGGTGGAAATGGGCATCCTTGTCTTGTTTCAGTTCTCAAGGGGAGTGCTTTCAACTTTTCCCCATTCAGTATAATGTTTGCTGTTGATTTGTCATACATGGTTTTTATTACCTTAAGGTATGTCCCTTCTGTGCTGATTTTGCTGAGAGTTTTAATCATAAATGAGTGCTGGATTTTGTCAGATGCTTTTTCTCCATCTATTGAGATGATCATGTGATTTTTGTTTTTAATTCTGTTTATGTGATATATCACAGTTTGTTTTTTTTTTCCTAAGATGAAGTCTCGCTCTGTCATCCAGGCTGGAGTGCAGTGGCATGATCTTGGCTCACTGCAACCTCTGCCTCCCAGGTTCAAGCTATTCTCCTGCCTCAGCCTCTGGAGTAGCTGGGACTACAGTTGTGCACCACAATGCCTGGCTAATTTTTTTGTATATGTTTTTTGTAGTGACAGGTTTTTGCCATGTTGCCCAGGCTGGTCATGAACTCCCGACCTCATGATCCACCATCTCAGCCTCTCAAAGTGCTGGGATTACAGGCATGAGCCACCACACCCAGCCTGTATCACATTTATTGACTTGCAGATGTTAAACTGTCCCTGCATCCTGGTATGAAAACCACTTGATTATGGTGTATGATCCATTTGATATGCTCTTGGATATTGTTAGCTAGTATTTTGTGAAGGATTTTTGCATCTATGTTCGTCAGGGATATTGGTCTGTAGTTTTCTTTTTTTGTTATGTCCTTTCTGGGTTTTGGTAAATCCCAGAATGATTTAGGGAGGATTCCCTCTTTCTCTATCTTTTGGAATAGTGTCAATAGGACTGGTACCAATTCTTTGAGTGTCTGATAGAATTCAGCTGTGAGGCCATCTGGTCCTGGACATTTTTTTGTTGGTAACTTTTTAATTACCCTTTCAATCTCGCTGCTTGTTATTGGTCTGTTTAGAGTTTCTATTTATTCCTGATTTAATCTAGAAGGGTTGTATATTTCTTGGAATTTATCCATCTCCTCCACATTTTCTAGTTTGTCCACATAACAGTGTTCATAACAGTCTTGAATGATCTTTTGTATTTCTGTGGTATCAGTTGTAATAGCTCCCATTTCGTTTCTAATTGAGCTCATTTGGATCTTCTCTCTTCCTTTCTCGGTTAGTCTCACAGTCTATCAATTTTGTTTATCTTTCAAATAACCAGCTTTTTGTTTCATTTCTCTTTAGTGTTTTTTTGTTTTGATTTCATTTAGTTCTGCTCTGATCTTTGTTACTTCTTTTTTCTGTTAGGTTTGGGTCGGTTTTTCTTTGTTTCTCTAGTTCCTTCAGGTGTGACCTTAGATTGCCTATTTATGCTCTTTCAGACTTTTTGATGTAAGCATTTAATGCTATGAACTTTCCTCATAGCACTGCTTTTGCTGTGTCCCAGAGGTTTTGACAAGCTGTATCACTATTATTGTTCAGTTCAAAGAATTTTTTAATTTCCATCTTGATTTCATTGTTGACCCAAAGATCATTCAGGGGCAGATTCTTGAATTTCCATGTATTTGTATAGTTTTGAGGGTTCCTTTTGGAGTTAATTTCCAATTTTATTTCACTGTGGTCTGAGAGGGTACTTGATATAATTTTGATTTTCTTAAATTAATATTGAGACTTGTTTTGTGGCCTATCCTATGGTCTATCTTGGAGAATGTTCCATGTGCTGATGAGTAGAATGTATATTCTGCGGTTTTGGGGTAAAATGTTCTGTAAATATTTGTTAAGTCCATTTGTTCTGGGTATAGTTTAAATCCATTGTTTCCTTGTTGACTTTCTGTCTTGATGACCTCTCTAGTGCTGTCAGTGAAGTATTGAAGTCCCCCACTATTATTGTGTTGCCATCTGTCTCATTTCTTAGGTCTACTAATAATTATTTTATAAATTTGGGAGCTCCAATGTTAGGTGCATATATATTTAGGATTATGATATATTTTCTTGTTGGATGGATCTTTTTATCCTTACATAATGTCTCGCTTTGTCTTTTTCAACTGTTGTTGTTTTAAAGTCTGTTTTGTCTGATATAAGAATAGCTACTCCTGCTCACTTTTGGTTTCCATTTTCATGGGGTATCTTTTTCCACCCCATTACCTTAAGTGAGTTCTTATGCGTTAGGTGAATCTCTTGAAGAGAGCAGATACTTGGTGGGTAGATTTTTATCCATTCTGCCATTCTGTATTTTTTAAGTGGAGCATTTAGGTCATTTACATTCAACATAAGTACTGAGATGTGAGGTACTGTTTTATTCATCGTGCTAGTTGTTGCCTGAACATCTTGGGTTTTTTCTTTGTGTTAGTGTTTAATAGACCCTGTGAGATTTATGCTTTAAGGAGGTTCTATTTTGGTGTATTTCGAGGTTTTGTTTCAGGATTTAGATCTCCTTTTAGCATTTCTTGTGGTGCTGACTTGTTAGTGATGAATTCTCTCAATATTTGTTTGTCTGAAAAATGACCTTATCTCTCCTTCATTTATGAAGCTCAGTTTTGCTGGATACAAAATTCTTGACTGAAATTTACTGTGTTTGAGGGGGCTAAGGATAGGACCCCAATCCCTTCTGGCTTATAGGGTTTCTGCTGAGAAATCTGCTGTTAATCTGATAGGTTTTCATTTATAGGTTACCTGATGCTTTTGCCTCACAGCTCTTGAGATTCTTTCCTTTGTTCTTGACTTTATATAACCTGATGACTATGTGACTGGGTGATGATATTTTTGTGATGAATTTACCCGGTGTTTTTTGAGCTTCTTGTATTTGGATGTTTAGATCTCTGGTAAGGCCAGGCAAGGTTTCCTCAATTATGTTTTCCAAACTTTTAGATTTCTCTTCTTCCTCAGGAACACCAATTATTCTTAGGTTTGGTTAAGATAATCACAAATTTCTTGGAGGCCTTGTTTATATTTTTTTCTTTGTCTTTTTTGGATTAGGTTACTTTGAAAGCCTTGTCTTCAAGCTCTGACATTCTTTTTCCTACTCGTTCAATATTATTGTTGAAACTTTCTGGTGCATTCTGTATTTCTCTAAGCACGTCTTTCACTTCCAGAAGTTGTGATTGTTTTTTCTTTATGATATCTATTTCTCTGAAGCATTTTTCATCCATATCCTGTATTGTTTTTTAAATTTGCTTAAATTGGTTTTCCCCTTTCTCTGGTATCTCCTTGAGTAACTTAATTATCAACTTTCTAAATTCTTTACCTGGCAATTCAGAGATTTTTTTTTATTATTGGTTTGAATCAATTGCTATGAAGCTAGTGTGGTCTCTTGGGGTGTTGTAAAACCTCATCTTGTCGTATTTTCTGATTTCTTCTCATTTGGGTAGACTATTTCAGTGGAAAAATCTGGAACTCAAGCGCTGCTATTTAGATTCTTTTGTCCCATGGGGTGGTCCCTTGATGTGATACACTGCCCCTTCCCCTAGGGATGAGGCTTGCTGCGAGCCAGACTGCAGTGACTGTTATTGCTCTTCTGAGTCTAGCCACCGAGTAGGGCTACCAGGCTCCGAGCTAGTGCTGGGGAATGTCTACAAAGAGTCCTGTGATGCGATCCATCTTCAGGTCTCCCAGTCATGGATACCAGCGCCTGCTCTGTTGGAGGTGGCAGGGGAGTGAAATAGACTCTGTGAGAGTCCTTGGGTGTAGATATGTTTAGTGTGCTGGCTTTCTCAAATGCTGGTTATGCTAGCAGTGACATTGTCACGTGGACAGATTTAGGACCACCAGTTAGCCAGGATGTTGCAGTGTACATGGAATTAGCTGTTGTTTTCCTCTTCCTTGGAGCAGGGTTATTCTGTCATTGAGTTGCTGCAATGTCCTGAGTTGGTCAGACTACAGCCAGAAGGTGGTGTTTTCAAGAGAGCACCAGCTGTGATAGAAGAGGGGGGATATAAGCTTGCCCTAAGTTGACCAAGATAAGCGTTCAGGTTTATCAAGTAATGGGTGGGGTCATAAAGCTCCCAAGAGTTTCTTTCTTTCATGATCCACTACTGGGTATAGAGAAATACTATCAAGTCAGGGCAGGGTTAGGCAGATCTGAGCTCAGACTCTCCTTGGGTGGGGCTTGGTGCAGCCACTGTGGGGGTGTGGGAGGGGTGGTTCTCGGGTTAAATTCCAAAGGGGATTATGGCTGCCTCTGTCGCCAGGAAAGTGAGGGAAAGCCACTAGCGATAGGCCCCACCCAGCTTTTACCCAGTTGGTGAGGCCTGTCTCACTCCCGCTGTACCGTCTAACACCTCTGAGTTTGTCTCCAGGCAGCCTGCACATGGGACTCAGACCTAGCCCCACGTTATAAGTTTCCCAGCTGAGAAAGCAAGCAGGGCTTTCAGGTTACACCCCTCCCCATCTGCCCACATTGTCCCCCGTGACTCCTCCTCTCCTTTATGCCGCAGTTCCTGCTTGCCCCCACATTCCGCTCAAGAGAGTTTGTGCCCAGTCAAAATTATTATAAAAATCACAATTACTTTTGCGTAGTATCTAAACATTTTTTAATATAGTATAATAATATGAATTTGACCAGCTTAAGAAACTTCTTATGATTTTAACTGTTTAATCCAAATAACCATTTATTTCAAAGGACTCATCACCATTATACTTATTTAATATCTTACTTGTTTAATGTAGTAGACAATGAGCTCCATGAAAACAAGGTATACATCTCTCTCATCACTAAAACCCCAGAGCCTAATGTGGTGTCTCTTTGATAGTGGGAGATCAAATGTATCTTTTCAAATGAAAGAAATTTAATGAAGAACAGTTCATTCCATGTCAGATTTGACTGAATTAGAACTGGTCCCTGCATTCAAGAAGCTCACAGTCTGCTGAGGGAGACCAACATGTAATCAATAAACAATAGTACAATATAATAAGTGCTGTGCCAGAAATATAAACAAATACCATAGAAACATAAGGGAAGAAGTGATTAATTCTGCTTAAAGGTAGAAAATATTAAGAAGTTTTTGACCAAGTAATAAATACTCATTTCCTTGGGATGGATGTTTATACTAAGAAATAATGTCTATATCACATTCTATTAACGTGATTAGTTCTACAGTTCAATAAAACATATTCTATATTGAAAAAGTTTTTTAGATATTACTACGCTATTTCAGGACACTTGAAATGGCTTATTCCTAAAATAATCTTTTAGAATCTTTTTTTATATTCATTTTAAATTCATTTAGAATCTTTTTTTATATTCAGGGAATTCATGAATTCCCTGAAAGTAGTTCAACAACAAAAAGTGAAATTCAAGGCTATAATATTAATAATAGTAGTTTGCTTGCTATAGGAAAACGTAGATGAGAAAGCCTATTGCTTTTTTGCCAGCTACCACATATTAGTTACAGTGATCATCACCAAATTTTCACTTATTATGTACTTAACAGAAATCACCAGATCCTTTCATGCTCCCAACAAAAGCTTTGGGGTTTCACTATCTCACTATATAGGAAAATCTCATATGCACTCAAAATAAAAGATTTTTTTCCTATATTAGCTACAGCACAAATAATAGCATCCTTCATTTAGAAACAACCAGCCTCATACTCATCTGAAGCACATAAATTTAGTTAAATGGTGCCATCTGGTGACATAAATCTTGGAGTAAATATAAAAATCCAGAGTCAGAGTCCAGAATGATATCCAACCCTCTTGATGGCATCCAACCCAAAGTGTCTAATTTAACTTAAGAAATACTTGATCCTGCCTGACATGAAACACACAAATAATCACACTCAGTATATGGCCATTTAACAAAGGGAATTATAACAATTGTTTAAGCCACATTTTATGCTCACCGCTCTTGTTTCTCAAGTCTTTGGAAGAGACTTGCATCTAACAGGATGCCCTATACAACTCCTAGAAGACATTTTAAAAGCATAAATATCAAGGACATTTTGAATCCCTGTTCCAGGCAGATCCATTTCCTCACTCCCCTTTGAACGTACATCAATGTGTATAATTTTCAACACTTCAAAATGTCACTTCCTTAAGAAAACTGTCGACCAGGCGTGGTGGCTCACACCTGTAATCCCAGCGCTTTGGGAGGCCAAGACAGGCAAATCACAAGCTCAGGAGTTCAAGACCAGCCTGGTCAATATGCTGAAACCCCGTCTCTACTAAAAAAAATACAAAAATTAGCTGGGCATGGTGGCACATGCCTGTAGTCCCAGTTACTCAGGAGGCTGAGGCAGAAGAATCCCTTGAACGGGAGGTGGAGGTTGCAGTGAGCCAAAGATCAAGCTACTGCACTCCAGCCTGGGTGACAGAGCTAGACTTCATCTCAAAAAAAAAAAGAAAGCTGTCCCTGTTTCTACTGTTAAGGTTAAGCCTCTTACTCATAGCAAACTCTACTTCTTTGTATATAACTCTTGACGAAATTTTGTTTAATGCTTGTCTCCCCAGTGTGTATCATAGTGTTTGGCAAAGTGAACAAATTAATGTGTGAATGGATGGTGAAAACATCCTTCTCTACTCTCTCTTCTAATGCAAATCCTAATAGTAACAAGGCTCAACTCAAGTTTACATTTTATATAAAACCTTCCCTAGCAACAACAATGTACAATAAGCCCGTGCTTCTCCTATGCCATTTTGGTCTAGCCCCAAAAATTTAGTCCTCCACTATATGATGTCTTCTACTGTTTTTCATGTACATAAATATTACTTTCTTAATTGACCTTAAGCTCCTTACGTGTAGGCATCTGGTCTTAATAGCATCCATCTGCATAAGTCTATGTAAATAAGTAAACACTTCATAAATACTTTGATAGCTATTATTACTCAACTGCAATAACTAAAACACTTGTACTCTTTTTATTTAAATAAGTATTGTAAACAAATAAGTAGAAACATAATAGACCTTAGCAACTAAGAATTTCACGTTCACTGTTTTGAACAGTCAAGACTTATTTAAAGATCCATGATATGTAATTTGTTTGTTTCAACTGAAGCACATGCTTTGAGATTGTGAGTGGCAGCAAGCATTACCTAGTAAATGCCTCTCTCACATGGGCCAGCAACAACATATCAATATAGCTTTATCCATAGAGATACTTACTGTAACATAAAATTCTATCCATAGAATAATTATTGTAACATAAGTAGAAACTATCTTGTAACATAAATAGAAACTATCATTAATTATCCAAAGAGAAAAAAATCCTTTAAATGTTTTAGATATTCTATTGTAAGCCCGGGTGTGGTGCCTCATGCCTGTAACCCCAGCACTTTGGAATGCCAAGGTGAGAGGATCACTTAAGCCCAGGAGTTCAACACCAGCCTGGGCAAAATGGTGAAGTCTCCTTTCCACAAAAAAAAAATACAAAAATTAGCCAGGCATGACTGTGCACACCAGTAGTCCCAGGTACCAGGGAGGCTGAGGTGGGAGGATTGCTTGACCCCAGAAAGCGGAGGTTGCAGTGAGCCGAGACTACACCACTGCACTCTAGCCTGGGCAACAGACAAGACTGAGAAAAAAGAAAGAGAAGAAAAGAAAAAAGAAGGAAGGAAGGACAGAAGGAAAGAAAGGGAGGGAGGGAGGGAAGGAAAGAAAATAAAAAGAAAATTAAAAATAAAAAGATATGCTACTGTATTTTAAAAAGAAAATTGGACACCATAATGATGATTGTGAGTTTATGGATTACAAAGTACTCAAGATATGTCCCAGAATGATAATGGCTCATTATAGTTGTTAAAGATTAAATCAGATCCTATAAAACACAAGAAGGAAAAAAATGCCACTGTTATATTCTCCCAAGTTTAGTAATAATATTCACACACTGTTAATATATTACTTTCCTTGAATGGCCAAATACCTAACCATTTAGAACATAGGTTCTCAAATTTTAACATGCCTCAGAATCACCTGAAAGGATTAGTAAAGTACCATTTGCTGAGCCCTACTTCCAGAGTTTCTTATTCAGTCAGTAGATCTAGGGTGAGAACTAAGAATTTGCAATTCTAACCAAGTTCACAGGTGACTAGTGCTGTGGTCCAAGAACCACATCTTGAGAATCTGTGTTTTTGAAGATTACAGCCAGGTTGTTTCACCATTAATCTTTAAATGGGTTAACAAAAAAAGATATAAATAAACTAAAAGAATAATAAATACAGCCAAGTTGCTCCAAATTCACACAAGTGTAGGGGCCTTCACACCCACTATTTAAATAATACTTCACTTCCTTATGATCAGATGGCAAAAAATACACATTATGATTAATAATTAAGACCAAAATAGCCATGATATTTTCAAAGAGATGTTATTTTGAAATAAAATTTTTACATTAGAATTACTATCAGGAAAATATGTAGGGTTTTTTTTACTCAAACTAAAACTCTTATACATATTTATTTTATAGACCTTTTACCATCATTATAATTGAATAATAATTAATTGTGTATTTAATGTCTCTTTTCCCCTACTTGTCCATAAAGGTATTGACTGTCCTCTATAGCTTACTGTTGTATCCCTATTGCATAGCACAATGTCCAACACATAACTGGTATTTTTAAAAGAAGTGTTGATAAACGAACAAAAATCTATTAAAAGTCTATTATAATTATGAAAGGTCCACATTATGGGGATAATAAAAAGGGGCAGAAGTATATTCAATTTACCATAAGGCAATGTGGTAAGTGCTTTTTAGTAATATGAACAAAATGCTATGAGACACAATGAAAGGGCTAGTTAAAGCTGCCAGTAAGTAGGAATGTGTTAGAAGGCTTCAACAAAGAGATGATAAATCCCAATATGTAATACATCTGCTGTATCAGCCCTATTGCTAGTAATCTCAAAAATCCACAAGGTTCTCTGTTAAGATTTACAGAAATGAAATGTACTCTATTCTAACACAAAGTCTAACGTGAGGTTTAACTGCCTCCATTAAATAAGATAAGCCCTTTTCTAAGATTTTGCCACTGGTAGAGTTTTTTAAAAGTATCATTTACTGCTTGTTCTCCTCTAATTTCCCTCAAATTCCTCTCCCAAAAATTCCCCCTCACACACTGGGAAGAAATATAAGGCAATAAGTTAGATAAACAAGGCTAATATGATTTTAGAAGGGGTTGAAATCTGTGAAATATATCTATAGTTATTTCCATACTTTATAAGTAATGACTAAAGAATAACACATAATTTTCAATAAGTTACAAAAAACATTTGTGTTACATATCTAAAATTTAACTAACCCATAATATTATTTATTTAAAGTCTTCAAAAACAATTATGGTGGTAATATAGCTCTTTAAAAATTAAAAGTCAATTTAGAAGTACAAAAATAATTTTTAAAAATGATTCAAGGCCGAGCGCAGTGGTGCATGCCTGTAATCCCAGCACTTTCGGAAGCCAAGGCCGGCAGATCACAAGGTCAGGAGTTCGAGACTAGTCTGACCAACATGGTTAAAGCCCATCTCTACCAAAAATTAAAAAATTAGCCAGGAGTGGTGATGCACGCCTGTAATCCCATCTACTCAGGAGGCTGAGGCAGGAGAATTGCTTGAACCAGGAGGCAGAAGTTGCAGTGAGCTGATATTGCACCACTGCACTCCAGCCTGGGCAACAGAGTGAGACTCTGTCTCAAAAAAAAAAGATTAATCTTGCTTCTTTATCGCCTAACTGAAGAATAAATAACCTAATAAAAGTGCCTTGAAAATCTTAATGTTTTATATATTCTAAATAAAAGAGGTTTACATATTCTAAATTAATTTGTAAAATATCACAGAATTCCAATTCCATCTAAATGTGCAGCTTCTAGTATATTGCCATTTTAGGTTTGTTTTGTTTTGGTACATTAATGAGCACTGATTATTATTATTTTATTTAGCTATTCTAAACAAAGAGACATAAATTAATCATAAAATATTATGGAATTCCAATTCTCTTATATTCAAAATCTGGAAAGTGTTGATGCTGTAATCATCTTAAAACTTTATTCATTTGGATAAATGTTTCCTTAGTATTACCACAAGATGTCACCCTAAGCCTAGCATCTAAATGTGCAGCATCTAGCATATTGCTGTTTCAGGTTTTTTTTTACTTTTTGCATTTGGTTTGGGCAGACTAATGAACACCAATTTCTGTCTTTCAAAAAATTAAAGTGACTTTTTCTACTCTCAGTTATTGGCAAATAAAAAATCAAAACAAATAATACAGGGACTCTAAAAGAAAGGAGGAAGAAAGTTAATCAAACAGTTCATTCTCCATGCTTATCAGGTATCTTTTTACTTACCATAAAAGCAATGTATCTAACCATTGAATTTTATATGATTTTACTTTATTTTTTAAAATATCAAAAATTAATAAATGTTACTTTTATAATCAAAGTTATGTTACAAAATACCAGTCACAGTTATGTACACAGAATTCCTCAAAGAATATACCATCTAAAACATGCTAGTATTTTTTTAAGCATATGATGAAGGACCACAAAAGGACGACATTATTCATTTTATGGTGATGCTTTTCAGCTGGGGGCAGTGGCTCAAGCCTATAATCCAAATACTTTGGGAGGTTGAGGTGGGAGGATCACTTGAGCCCAGGAGTTCAAGACCAGCCTGGGAAACATAGCGAGACCCTATCTCTACTAAGAATTGAAAAATAAAGGCCAGGTGTAGTGGTTCACGCATGTAATCCCAGCACTTTGGGAGGCAGAGGTGGGTGGATCATGAGGTCAGGAAATCAAGACCATCCTGGTCAACATGGTGAAATCCCATCTCTACAAAAAATACAAAAAATTAGCCAGGTGTGGCAGCACACACCTGTAATCCCAGCTACTCGGAAGGCTGAGGAAGCAGAATTGCTTGAACCCGGGAGGCAGAGGCTGCAGTGAGCCAAGATTGCGCCACTGCACTCCAGCCTGGGCAACACAGCTAGACTCCATCTCAAAAATAAATAAAACAAAATAAAATAGGGTGATGATTTTCATCTGTAGAGAGAGGGACTGATTTCCTTGTCACATGTAAATATTACAGCATGTTCTGCAGTAATAGTATTTTATTATCCATTTGTGTTTTCTACATGATGATTCCCTTCTATTTCTACAGCTAATGAGAGGCGCGCAAGGTACTATTTCAATGTGTTGGCTATGTATTGACCAGAACAATGGGTAAAACCGCTATCTTCCATTACTTGTAACAGGAAAAAAAAGGGTAGGATGGGGTGGAGGAGTTAATTCAAACAGAATGCAAATTATAGACCATAACAATGCCCTATATTTCAATGGCTCCCTACCTATCCTTTACAAAGATATAAATCTTCTCTAGGATGCACAAGTCTACATGGCTTTTCTTCTTTTGTGTCCTTAAAGAAAACGCACAGTGAGACCACTCAAACATTCAATAATAATAGATTACTGATCAGTACATAGGTGCCCACATTGAATTCAATAGAAAATTATGTTTTGTTGTATAATGTTGCTCTATTGTTTGCACTCTGGTTTATCCTAAAATGACTTTTAAAGACCAGCCAAAGTAAATCTGTCCATTCAAAGCTGGGCACTGGGATTACTTACATAACAGCTTTTTACAGATTATTGTTGCCTCTAATTTTACTAGAGGAATTCAAACTACACTATTAGCATTAAGCCAAGATATTTATCATTCACTTAAAATAATGGCAAAATACAATTCTTTGTCACTCATTTGTCATTGTATTCCCTGGGTAATGGTGTTAACATTATCAAATGATTATATTATTAAAAATATAGTAGAGTTATCTAAATTATCCAACAATACCCTTTCTAAATCAAGTTCTCAAAAATGCAAACTCTCAAAAGACTTAGCCAGTCTTAAGTAAACACATCATACAAATCTGTTAAGATACACTGCCATTTAGTTAATGACCTTTTACTAATTATCAACTATTAATAAATCACTATTAATTTTAATCAAAAATTTGATGTTTAAAATTGTTGTCAAAAATATTACCTTTGTTGAATATAAGGTTTATTCAAATTCTGTAAGACTCCATTTAGAGTTTTTATTTAATACCAGCTAAGATGATTACAGTTGTGTCATTAATTCTTCCTAGCCACAATAAAATATTTTTTAAAAGTTAATCCACAGGCAAAATAATCCTGTAAAGCTTTACACTTCTATTTTTATTAAATAGACTGATTTTCAAATTTTCAAAATTGAATAATTTTTAAAATTACATTCAAACTATAAAGTTGGAGTTTTTATCAAAAAGTACACATATTTATAATAAAAACAAAGTATTTTCATAATTAAGCCTTATAAGTTCCTATTTTTTGATTTTATATCAATAATAACCAGTATGAAAAAGCAATGAAAATATCTAGCAGACTCAGTTATTTCTTTAAAATTATTTGAAATCAGTTATTTATTTAAATCCAGCAAAATATATTGTATAATTGAGTGGGTTTTTCACTGTTTAGTTAGTTGGGTTTTTTTTGGGAAAAGTATTTATTTATATATTTTGTTAATTTATTTTACTTCCTAAAATATGAAAAAATAATTAAAAGCTATTTGCACAAATATAAGAGATGTATATGCAAAAACATATATAAACAAACTATATCCTTAATTTTCTTTACAATCTTTAATAAATAGGAGAATAAACATAAGATTAAACATTATATGGTAAGCTTCATGACAAATTGGTAAGAATTCCAAAGCACTGAGATTTTCATCAATAAACTTTTCAATTCTGGATCATAAACTTTCCTAAGACAAGCAAGAAAGATGAAAAGATGTTTTTATTTTTGTTTTAAGAAGAGAGTAAAAGTGTAACTTTGATTCTAAGTAGAATGTGCACCATCATTTTTATGTTACACAATTCCTTCCCTGAAGGAAGACAACTTCCTTCGTTAGCATATTTGTCCTCAATGTTTTATAACAAACTACTCAGGGTTTTCTTCTGTGTAAACTTTTCTTCCTTTATGAAACATTCTTTCAATATTTATATCTTTCAATAACCTCTTTTTATTTATATTTTCAAACAATTCCTTTCTAAGTTAACCTTATATAAGAAAAAGGAAAACAAAAAACAAAATAAAACAAAACAAATCTTCCCTTCCAGTATTAAAGAAAATTATCCCAGTTTGAAACTTGGTTAACATCAGGTTCTTTGACCACATTATTCAAATTATCAAGCCCAATTCTGACCATTAAAATGATGAATAATTTTCATAATACATACCTAGCAAAGCTTGGAATAAGCTGCTCTTAAAGATACCCATCACCTTTTTAACCGCATTTTTCAACAGCTGCTCCTCTGGTTTCCTTAATTTTTTGCAGTATTCTTCCAGTAATGATAAAGCTCGGTCAGTATCTGAAAAACATGATATTATTATTATATCTTATGGTCTTAGCAAAATAGAAAGCTAACATTAAACTATTCTATAATTGTGTTCCTAATTTAATGACATGAAATAACTTAATAAGATAATCATAATTTCTATAAACTACCATATGAAATTAATAATTATACTCAATGGCCAGTTTCAACAATCCAGTTTTATTTCTATAGTCTTGTCTTCCAGAAGAATCCCTAACTGTAAAACAAAACAAAGAATTCAATCCTGGCCACGGTGTTCAAGTTAGATATAATTCTCTCTTGTCAGAGACACTTACCTTAAAATTGATTACTTCCTGCAAAATAATATCCAACTTCCTTAACATGACCTTTGAGGCCTCCCTCCCATGATCAAATATTTTCAGCCTTATTTCCCACTATATAGTCCACACTCTCCAAACACGCATACAGTGCCTAAGTCATACTGGATTACTTACTTTTCCCTTCCATTTTCCTCTACACACATGCATGTGCAGACACCCACACACATACACACACGCATGCACGTGCACACTTTCTCTCTCCCCACCTCTCTCTCTCTCTTTCTCTCTCTCTCTCTCTCTCTACTTTTTCTCACCTCTGTACTTTTCTTTGCTCCTACTGTTCCCTGTGCTGGTATTTCTTCCCCTATACCACTGTATATACCCCCTAGAATCAGTGTGCTATCTTGAAAAGGGGTTCTTGTTAGGTAAATCTGGGTATGACCCAGATCTTACTTACTAGCTGTGTGTGACCTTTAATAAGTTCCTTAACCTCTCAGCTTCAGTTTCTTCACAGGTGTCACGATTAAATTAGACAATATAGGCACAATCCCTAGCACAATGTCCAGCACACAGAAAATAATCAAGTAAGTCAACTGAACACCTACTTTCTCTTCATTTAGATCTAACTCAAATGCTCTCTCTTCCATAAAGCCATCTCTGACGGTTAAAATTAATCACCACTCCCTCTTCTTCTTAACCACTTTGCCTATATGAATTTGTCAGCAGTCTTAACCCATATCTTATTATTTTATGACTTATTGAATAATGTCTTCATCCTTCACAAGACAAAACATCCTTGAAAAAGTCACTAGAGTTATACAATCTTCGTGTTTAGGTGATAATTGTCTTTGAATTTTAAAAGCCCTCCTTCCCTTCCAATCTATCACTTTCAAAAAAGCCTAAATACCAATTATAATAACAATAGCTTATATTTATTTTATATTTCCTCCTTTCTCTTGAACCTTCCAACTCTTCTTCCTCATGGCCATTCTCAGCTGATGGTATTACTTCCTATTACATGGAAAATCAGAAGGCAGATTCCATAAGCTCCTAACATAACATCTACTGACTTACCTGTAACTGTACCCACATAGTCTGCCTTCCCTTATATTACTATGAATAAAGAATTTGTGTTTCTAAGGTCAACTCCTCTCTTGAGCACTGGAATCTATCCTCTCTTGCTTACTCAAGGAAATTGTTCCATTATCAATTGTATCCTTTTCCACTCAATCATCCCATCATTACTAAATCCAGCGGTCAATTATCAATCATCTCATTTGGCCCATAAGCATCATTTGATATTGTCACACTCTTGAAAACACTTTTTTCACTAGGCTTCCATGCAGGTGTGCTGGTAAATATTTAAAAACTAGTTCAGATAAAAAAGAAAACATGGGCACCTACACGCACATGAGTTTGTTATAATTTTACTGACACAAGGATGTATAGCAACCAGTCTACAAATAATAATAAGATATACAACCTTTAATTGTAAATTCCATTAGTCAGTTGATTCTCAATAATATTTTTATTGGTTTTTACCAAATTCTTGTATTCATAGCCAACTTACGGTTATAACTGATGAATAAGTAGTTTCAACATATATGTGGTTTGATTATGTTGTCATATTAATTAATAAAATGAAAATAAAACAAGAAAGATAGTTTTTGTGAAAACCTCACTCCTGTCAATTATGTTATTTGTTTCCTGAATCAGATAATAATTTTTGAATAGTGGACAAATATTTCCTCAATTTCTGTACTAATCTCAATGTAACAGTAACGGACACAAAATGCTTTCAACTTGCGCTTAAATTATTAACATTTACTTTATCACTTTCTTATCAGCAAAACAATAAATCAAGCCCAAATTTGTAGCATTTGCAATTTCCAAAGTCTAAATATTCCCACCGTGGCCAATTTCAAGCTACCAACATGATGTCTCTGAACATGGATCTGAGAAAAGATGCACAGCAGCATACCATTATGTAGCTTATCCACCGCACAGATACAATCAATGCAAATAACTCAAGAGCAGAGATGGTATCAAAATGAAAAATAATTAAGAATTGATGACTGTTGAGTATTTATTACTTTTTAATATAATTTAGTTAAGTTTAGGTGTAATTATTTTTGTTAGAGATGGGGTCTCCCTACATTGCCCAAGTTAGTCTTGAACTCCTGACCTCAAGCAATCCTCCCGCCTTCACCTCCCAAAGTGCTGGGATTACAGGCATGAGCCACCATGCCTGGCCCATAGTTTATGCATAATTTTTAAGTGGTTGCGTTTAACTTTTTTTTTTTTGAGATGGAGTCTCGCTCTGTTGCCCAGGCTAGAGTGCAGTGGCATGATCTCGGCTCACTGCAACCTCCGCCTCCCAGGTTCAAGCAATTCTCCTTCCTCAGCCTCCTGAGTAGCTGGGACTACAGGCACGTGCCACCACACCCAGCTATTTTGTGTATTTTTAGTACAGACAGGGTTTCACCACGTTGGCCAGGATGGTCTTGATCTCTTGACCTTGTGATCCACCCACCTCGGCCTCCCAAAGCACTGGGATTACATGTGTGAGCCACCGTGCCCGGCTTTAACATTTTTTAAATGGCTGTATTTTCTTGCAAATTTGCTGAAAATTTAATGATAAGCTCTTGCAAGCTGACATGAGCTGTCTCCAGCACACCATTATTTCCAGGGCAGCACTCTCTCCCAGATTGTCTTCCTACTTCATGGATGCCCTTTCTCAATCACATTTATTAGTTCCTCCTAATTTCTCAATGAGGGCTTAAGATGTTTAGAGTACCTCTAAACATGGTAAGACTTCTTTTCTTTAATCTTACTCGCTGGATAATCTTACCCAGTTTCCTTGATATTATCTAATTCCCTAGCTTTAAATATTATCAGCACCCTCAAGACTTCAAAATTTATATCTGTAGCTCAGAACTTTCCTCTGAATTCCAGACTCATATCCAACTGAATGCTCAACATTTCCATTTGGATGTCTAATAAGCCTCTCAAACTTCACTTGTCAAAACTGAACTCCAGATCTTATCCACCCACCCTCAATCTGCTTCTCCTCGAATGTATCTCCATCTTTCATCCTTCCAATTATTCAGGCCCAAATTCCTGAAGTCAGCATTCATTCTTTTCTCTAATTCTCTACATCTATCCATCAGTAAATCCTGTGGGCTCCAACATCAAATTATATGCAAAATCCCATCACTTCTCCCTACCTCCAGTACCACCACCCTGGCACAACCCATCATCATCTATCCCCTACATTACTGCAATAATGTTCTACTAGTTTACACGCTGTCACCTTTGCCCTCCTACAGTCTTTTCTCTTTTTTTTCTTTTTTCTTTCTGTCTTTGTTTGTTTGTTTTGTTTTTTGTTTTCTTTTAAGCAGGGTCTCTCTCTGTCACCCAGATGGGAGTGCAGTGGGGCAATCACTGCACATTTCAGCATCAACCTCCCAGGCTCCAGTGATCCTCCCGAATCATTTCTTGATTTCTGGTTTTTTTGTAGAGATGAGGTCTCACTATGTTGCCCAGGCTGGCCTATAGTCTTTTCTAAACACAATAGCCAACAATATCCTTTCAAGTCATCAACTAGATTACATCATTCCTCAACTCAAACCCTCCAGTGTCTCCCCATCCCACTCAGAGCAAAGGCCCACCTCTCTGACTTCAGCTCTTAGACCTCTCTTCTTGCTCAATCTACTACAACCACAGTATCTCTGCTCTTTCTCAAATATACCAAGAACTCTCCTATATCATGGCCTCTATACTTGTGATTCTGCCTATAACACTCTTCTCTCAGGTATCCATAAAGCTTGCTCCTTCACTTCTTTTATATCTCTGCTCATATACCATCTTAGTAGTAAGGCCTTCCCTAATACTCCTATATAACATAGCAAACTTCAAGCTTATCCCCTTGAAAGAAATGAGAATTTCAATTGGGCAATAAGAGATGGAGGAGGACATTGTGTAACTTGTGTTCTATCTAGTAAGATTAGAAATATAGAAATAAATCTGGATGAACAGAGAGCTCACTCCAATTTATATTAACAAAGAATGGTGATATAAATGTGTGCTAATATATTTGCATAAACTTTAATTTTTAAAAATGATTTCACACTTTACTTGTATAATGTTTTAACAACTCTGAATCAAGGACAAATATTTTAATCCCCATTTTGTCAACAATTAATCAGCAGTTTCCCCGAAATGATGGTGGCTCACTTTCTAACCCATCCCTACTCACTATTTACAAATATAAATAGTTACTTTACTTACCATTGTAGGTGATCAACAATACAGTAATTATACTATACCTCTCTCTGTACTTATATGTATCTGTGGGCTCTAATCATGTGATTACCTCTAGTGCCCAAAGCTTTAGTCTTTTTCATTTCCTCATTAAAGTCTGTCGACATTTTTTGGGAAACCTACTAAGTGCTGAGCACCTTTTTCTTTTCTCTTTTTTTTTAATACAATTATAACTAAAGCCTTTTTTTTAAGCTTCTGTGGCATTGTTGTAGGTATTACCTTAGTCGTTTATTCTTTTAAACAGCAATTCTTGGACAGGCACGGTGGCTCACACCTATAATTCCAGCACTTTGGGTGGCCGAGGTGGAAGGATGGCTTGAGGCCGGGAGTTCGAGACCAGCCTGGGCAACACAGCAAAACCCTTTCTCTACAACAAAATTTTTAAATTAGCCAGGTGTGGTGGTGCATGTCTGCACTCCCAGCTACTCAGAAGGCTGAGATGGGAGGATCATTTAAGCCCAGGAGTTTGAGGCTTCAGTGGGCCACCATCCTGCTACTGCACTCCAGCCTGGGCTACAGAGTGAGACCCTGTCTCTAAATAAATAAGTAAAATGCCCTGTCTCTAAGTAAATAAGTAAAATAAAGAGCAATTCTCAAAAATGTATTAACAATATTCCCACAATCACATCTACAAATATAATTAGATAAGTAAGGGGAATTTCACTCACTCATTTAGCATGTATTTATTCAATAACTATAAAGGGAAAATACTGTATTGATTCTAAACAGCTAGATGTTTTCTAAACCAGCAGAGCTTACTATGCCTCTCACCTCTGTAGGATAAAAATTTGACACATAAATGAAAATGCTAAAATATTTTTAAAAGGTCATATATAATCAAGTCTCTAAGTTAGGCTTTCACACACCAGCATCTAGGGCTGGAATTGTGGCTGCCCTTTTATGCTTCTTTTGATTATTGAGAATGATCATCACCTGGAGTCAATTCTATTATGCTCTTCAACTCTCTCTACTCAAATCCTTATTTCTGGTTAATGAAAGTTTGAAGGTAATCGAAAAATGACAAATTAAACAAATGAGACAAATGGCAAGGACCTTTTCATACAAATTAAAAATCTCTAACCTAATCTCCATAAATTGAATAAAGTGGGAAGTTGAGATAATTATCCAAGCAAGTCAAGATTCATATTTTAATTGATGTTCAAATAACTAAGTGGAGAATTTTTCACCTAAATTGCCTCAATTCTCCTGTTTTCTTCATTAAACTCTACCTTCACATGACTCCTGAGTCTACAGAAAAAAAAAAAATTAAATTTGGATTACTTGAGGGCAGGCACAGGAGAAAATGGGGGGGAAGGGAGAATCACTTTTTAAAATAAGAAATTTTTGCATGAAATATGCAACCAAGGGATAGTGAATGTTACATAATTATAACTGTAGGTAATCATGTGTCTGTTAATTAAGGTTCAACTCTATATTGTACATGGTCTAAGAATAGCATCACCAGAAAGTTATAAATAATTTGGGACAGGTAATTTAAATTTGAATCAGTGATTGGCAATAATGCTAACAAATGAACTTTTAGAGAAAAGAAAATGATGATACATAAAATCATTTGCCATGGCTTAAAAAATGAAGAATTACAGAACATACAGTGGTATCATTAGGAAAACTCAGATCAAAGTATAATAGAGAAAAGGTGAATTTAATGGGCAAATTTTGGAAAGTAAAGCATTTAGAATAGTGAAATTATTTTACATAAATCTATTCAACATTTTTACAGTTTAAAAAGAACTTTTAAATGCATTATCTTATCTGATTCTCACCACTGAGAAGTCATACCTATTTTACATGAAACTGAAATTCAGAGTGGCTTGTCCAAGATCACAGAGCTACTAAACAACAGATTTGGAGCTTAATCCAAAAGGTTTTGATTCCAAGTACAGTGTTCTCTCCACAATACCACCCTTAATCCTCCAGAAATGGAGGTGAGCATATTTTTACAGAAAAAATAAAATAAAACTTGACCAATCAGACATAAATCGTACTGAATTTTAGAATCTACGGTTAAATGTTGAATCACAAATGTTCACATTTAGTCTTTTAATTTGTATTTGCAACATATAAATAAAAATGGTCCTACCTTTATAAGTCTGGTAGAGAAAAAGGTTATTTCAGCCATTAATCAAGTATTTATTGACTATCTTACTACATTCCAGACACTGGGAACACAGTACTGAACAAAAAAGGCAATAGTCTACCCTCACAGAGATTTTAGTCTCAAAATAAAGATAATTAACTAAGAAATTCCAAAAAAGTGAAAGATTAAAACAGAGTATAAGAATGCTATCACGGCCGGGAGCAGTGGCTCACGCCTGTAATACCAGCACTTTGGGATGCAGAGGCGGGCAGATCACCTGAGGTCAGGAGATCGAGACCAGCCTGACCAACGTGGTGAAACCCCGTCTCTACTAAAAATACAAAAATTAGCTGGGCATGGTGGCAGGTGCCTGTAATCCCAGCTACTTGGGAGGCTGAGGCAGGAAATCACTTGAACCCAGGAGGCGGAGGTTGCAGTGAGCTGAGATCATGCCACTGCACTCCAGCATGGGTGACAGACAGAGATTCTGTCTCAAAGAAAAAAAAAAAGAATGGTATCATAAGGTACCAGGTACCATGGGAGTAGAGAATTAAGTTGATGGCATATGTACAATGTTAACAAGTTTGGCCTTATACTAAGGGTAGAATGACAAGCCATGGAAGATTTTTAACTGAAGGGGAATATGACCATTTTTTAGATTTAGAACTATTAACTATAGTATGATATGTATCCATTAAAACAAGCAATAACAATTAGACATTTTTCATATTTTAAATAAATATATACAAAATTGAATGGTCACAATTTTATCATTACTTATTAGACATTAGGACTAGAAAATGAAAGTGAGAGGTGAAGCTGGCTGGCTTCTGGGTCAGGTGGGGACTTGGAGAACTTTTCTGTCTAACTAAAGGATTGTAAATGCACCAATCAGTGCTCTGTGCCTAGCTAAAGGATTGTAAATGCACCAATCAGTGCTCTGTGTCTAGCTAAAGGTTTGTAAATGCACCAATCAGCACTTGGTAAAAACGGATCAATCAGCACTCTGTAAAACAGACCAATCAGCACTCTATAAAATGGACCAAGCAGCTCTCTGTAAAATGGACCAATCTTCAGGATGTGGGTGGTGCCAAATAAGGGAATAAAAGCAGGCCACCCGAGCCAGCAGCAGCAACCTGCTTGGGTCCCCTTCCACACTGTGGAAGATTTGTTCTTTTGCTCTTCACAATAAGTCTTGCTGCTGCTCACTCTTTGGGTCTGCGCCACCTTTATGAGCTATAACACTCACTGTGAAGGTCTGCGGCTTCACTCCTGAAGTCAGCAAGACCATAAACCCACCAGGAGGAATGAATAACTCCGGAAGCACCACCATTAAGAGCTGTAACACTCACCGCAAAGGTCTGCAGCTTCACTCCTAAAGTCAGCAAGACCATGAACCCACCAGAAGGAAGAAACTCCGGACACATCCGAACATCAGAAGGAACAAACTCTGGACACACCATCTTTAAGAACTGTAACACTCACCACGAGGGTCCACGGCTTCATTCTTGAAGTCAGAGAGACAAAGAACCCACCAATTCTGGACACATTTCGGCGACCATGAAGGGACCATCAACTATCGCCAAGCGGTGAGATTATCACCTATCGCCAAGTGGTGAGTACCACTGGACCCCTTTTGCTTGCTATTCTGTCCTATTTTTCCTTAGAATTCAGGGGCTAAATACCAGACACCTATTGGCCAGTTAAAAGCGACTAGCGCAGCCGCTGGTCTAAAGACACGGGTGTCAGGCTTTCTGGGAAAGGGCTCTCTAACAAACCCCAACTCTTCAGAGCTGGGAGCATTGATTTGCCTGGAACCAGCTTCTGCATTTCCTGTACTTCTGGGCTAAGCCAAGGGTTGACAGAGAGGAAAGCCATTCAGCCCCAGGGCCCTGACAACAAGTTGGTTGACCCTGCAGCCATGAGAGGAACTCTCAAAGGCATGTCGCCCAAGCGAGACTCACCCATCTATCTTGACCCTTGCCCCCTGGGTCCTAATGCCTGCCAGATAAACCTCCTCTCACCTCTCTTCTCCAAGGCTAGTCCCGCTTATAAAAACCACTCGCTCTCTCGGGTGCTTTTCTAGTTTCTCCAATAAGAATGATTTCTAGTATAAACTCCAGGACTCTGTTACCTTCTTTTGGCACCTGGGCTCACCAATCAAAAAGACATAATTTTTGCCCAAAGCCCCGTCATAGGGGAGACTATCTGGAATTTTAGGATCCCTCCTCAGACAAGCAGGCCTAACAAAGGCTATCCCTAAAGCTAGGATATGGGGAGCCTCAGAAATTGTATCCTTCGTATTCATATAAGTGAAGATAAAAGGCATCAGTCTTCCAGTTCTGGAGATCCCTCCCCTCCCTCAGGGTATGGCCCTCCACTTAATTTTTGGGGCATAACATCTTGATAGGACGGGGTAAAATCCCAATACTAACAGAAGAATGCTTAGGACTCTAACAAGTTTTCGACAACGTGTCAGTAAGAGTGACTAAATTGGATTTTTCTCGGTCCTCTTTGTGGTCTAGGAGGACAGGCAAGGGTGCAGGTTTTTGAGAATGCATCAGTAAGGGCCACTAAATCCGACCTTCCTCAGTCCTCCTTGTGGTCTAGGAGGAAAACTAGTGTTTCTGCTGCTGTGGCGGTGAGCACAACTATTCTGATCAGCAGGGTCCAGGGACCATTGTGGGTTCTTGGGCATGGGGAGAAACAAACCAAAACCATGGGCGGTTTTGTCTTTCAGATGGGAAACACTCAGGCATCAAAAGGCTCACCCTTGAAATGCATCCTAAGCCATTGGGACCAATTTGACCCACAAACCCTGAAAAACAGGTGGCTTATTTTTTTCTGCACTATGGTCTGGCCCCATTATTCTCTCTCTGATGGGGAAAAATGGCCACCTGAGGGAAGTATAAATTACAATACTATCCTGCAGTCTGACCTTTTCTGTAAGATGGAGGGCAAATGGAGTGAAATACCTTATGTCCATGCTTTCTTTTCATTGAAGGAGAATACACAACTATGTAAAGCTTGCAATTTACATCCCACAGGAGGACTTTTCAGCTTACCCTCGTATCCTAGCCTCCCTACAGCTCCCCTTCCTATTAAGGATAAGCCTCCTCTAATCTCCCTGGCCCAGAAGGAAATAAGCAAAGAAATCTCCAAAGGACCACAAAACACCCCAGGCTGTCGATTATGTCCCCTTCAAGCTGTAGGGCGTGGTGAATTTGGCCCCACCCAGGTACTTGAACCCTTCTCCCTCTCTGATTTAAAGCAGATCAAGGCAGACCTGGTGAAGTTTTCAGATGGTCCTGATAGGTACATAGATGTCCTACAGGGTCTAGGGTAAACCTTCAATCTCTCTTGGAGAGATGTCATGCTATTGTTAGCTCAAACCCTGGCCTTTAATGAAAAGAATGTGGCTTTAGCTGCAGCATGAGAGTTTGGAGATACCTGGTATCACAGTCAAGTAAATGATAGAATGACAGCTGAGGAAAGGGACAAATTCCCTACTGGCCAGCAAGCCATCCCCAGTATGGATCCCCACTGCGACCCTGACTCAGATCATGGGGACTGGAGTCATAAACATCTGTTGACCTGTGTTCTAGAAGGACTAAGGAGAATTAGGAAAAAGCCCATGAATTATTCAATGATGTCCACCATAACTCAGGGAAAGGAAGAAAATCCTTCTGCCTTCCTCAAGTGGCTACAGGAGGTCTTAAGAAAATATACTCCCCTGTCACTCAACTCACTGTGGGGTCAATTGATTCTAAAAGATACATTTATTACCCAATCAGCTGCAGATATCAGGAGAAAGCTCCAAAAGCGAGCCCTGGGCCCTGAACAAAATCTGGAGGCATTATTAAACCTGGCAACCTCAGTGTTCTATAATAGAGACCAAGAGGAACAGGCCCAAAGGAAAAGCAAGATCAGAGAAAGACCACAGCCTTAGTCATGGCCCTCAGACAAACAAACTTTGGTGGTTCAAAGAGGTCAGAAAATGGAGCAAGCCAATCACTCGGTAGGGCTTGTTATCAGTGTGGTTTACAAGGACACTTTAAAAAAGATTGTCCAATGAGAAACAAGCCGCCCCCTCGTCCATGTCTGCTATGCTGAGGCAATCACTGGAAGGTGCACTGCCACAGAGTGCAGAGGTTCTCTGGGCCAGTAACCCCCAATCAGAAGACCCAACAACAGGACTGAGGGTGCCTGGGGCAAGCACCAGCTCATGTCATCACCCTCACTGAGCCCCGGGTACGTTTAACCATTGAAGGCCAGGAAATTGACTTCCTCCTGGACACTGGCACAGCCTTCTCAGTGTTAATCTCCTGTCCCAGACAACTGTCTTCAAGGTCTGTTACCATCCGGGGAATCCTGGGACAGTCTGTAACCAGGTATTTCTCCCACCTCCTCAGTTGTAATTGGGAGACTTTGCTCTTTTCACATGCCTTTCTTGTTATGCCTGAAAGTCCCACACCCTTATTAGGGAGGGATATATTAGCCAAAGCTGGAGTTATTATCTACATGAATATGGGGAACAAGTTACCCATTTGTTGTTCCCCTACTTGAGGAGGGAATCAACCCTGAAGTCTGGGCAGTGGAAGGATAATTTGGAAGGACAAAAAATGCCCGTCCAGTCCAAATCAGGCTAAAAGATCCCACCACTTTTCCTTATCAAAGGCAACATCCCTTAAGGCCTGAAGCTCATAAAGGATTACAAGATATTGTTAAACATTTAAAAGCTCAAGGCTTAGTAAGGAAATGCAGCAGTAACTGCAACACCCCAATTCTAGGAGTACAAAAACTGAATGGTCAGTGGAGACTAGTGCAAGATGTTGGACTCATCAATAAGGCAGTAATTCCTCTATATCCAGTTGTACCCAACCCTATACCCTGCTCTCTCAAATATCAGAGGAAGCAGAATGGTTCACTGTTCTGGACCTCAAGGATGCCTTCTTCTGTATTCCCCTGCACTCTGACTCCCAGTTTCTCTTTGCCTTTGAGGATCCCACAGACCACACATCCCAACTTACACAGACGATCTTGCCCCACGGGTTTAGGGATAGCCCTCACCTGTTTGGTCAGGCACTGGCCCAAGATCGAGGCCACTTCTCAAGTCCAGGCACTCTGGTCCTTCAGTATGTGGATGATTTACCTTTGGCTACCAGTTTGGAAGCCTCATGCCAACAGGCTACTCTAGATCTCTTGAACTTTCTAGCTAATCAAGGGTACAAGGCATCTAGGTCAAAGGCCCAGCTTTGCCTACAGAGGTCGAATACCTAGGCTTAATCTTAGCCAGAGAGGCCAGGGCCCTCAGCAAGGAATGAATACAGCCTATACTGGCTTATCATCACCCTAAGACATTAAAACAGTTGCAGGGGTTCCTTGGAATCACGGGCTTTTGCCGACTATGGATCCCCAGATACAGCGAGATGGCCAGACCACTCTATAATCAAGGAGACCCAGAGGGCAAATACTCATCTAGTAGAATGAGAACCAGGGGCAGAAACAGCCTTCAAAACCTTAAAGCAGGCCCTAGTACAACTCCAGCTTTAAGCCTTCCCACAGGATAAAACTTTTCTCTATATGTCACAGAGAGAGCAGGGATAGCTCTTGGAGTCCTTACTCAGACTCATGGGATGACCCCACAACCAGTGGCACACCTAAGTAAGGAAATTGATGTAGTGGCAAAAGGCTGGCCTCACTGTTTAAGGGTAGTTGTGGCGGTGGCCATCTTAGTGTCAGAGGCTATCAAGATAATACAAGGAAAGGATCTCACTGTCTGGACTACTCATGACGTAAATGGCATACTAGGTGCCAAAGGAAGTTTATGGCTATCAGACAACCACGTACTTAGATACCAGGCACTGCTCCTTGAGGGACCGGTGCTTCAAATACCTATGTGCACAGCCCTCGACCCTGCCACTTTTCTCCCAGAGGATGGGGAACCAATCAGTATGACTGCCAAACTTATAGTCCAAACTTATGCCACCCGAGATGATCTCTTAGAAGTCCACTTAGACTGATGGAAGTTCATTTGTGGAGAATAGGATACAAAGGGCAGGTTATGCCACAGTTAATGATGTAACCGTACTTGAAAGTAAGCCTCTTCCCCCAGGGACCAGTGCCCAGTTAACAGAACTAGTGGCACTTACCCAAGCCTTATAACTGGGAAAGGGAAAAAGAATAAATGTGTATACAGATAGCAGGTATGCTTATCTAATCCTACATGCCCATGCTGCAATATGGAAAGAAAAGGAGTTCCTAACCTCTGGGGGAACCCCCATTAAATACCACAAGAAAATCATGGAGTTATTGCACTCAGTGCAAAAACCCAAGGAGGTGGCAGTCTTACACTGTCAAGCCATCAAAAAGGGGAATGAGAGGGGAAAACAGCAGCATAAGTGGCTGGCAGAGGCAGGGAAAGACTAGCAGAGAGAGAGAGAGGAAGAGACAGAGATATAGAGAGAAAAAGAAATATAGGAAGTCAAAGAGAGAGACAGAGAGGAAGAGACTGAAAGTCAAAGAGAGAAGGAAAGAGAGGAAGAGACAAAGGAGTCAAAGAGAGAGAAAGAGATAGAAGTAGTAAAGAAAAAACTTTGTACCCTATTCCTTTAAAAGTCAGGGTAAATTTAAAACCTATGATTGATAATTGAAGGTCTTCTCTGTAACCCTATAACACTCCAATACCACCTTGTTGTCAGTGTAAACAAGGGCATAGCCCAAAAGCACTGAGGCCACTGAGAACCCATAGCCTTCCTATCAAAAATCCTTAACACAGCAGGTTTCCTAACAAGGGATCTAAATCTTAACTAATTATCATACAAAGGTCTGACCAGACCTAGGAGGAACTCCCTTCAGGAAAGGATGATAGATGGTTCCTCCCAGGTGAGTAAGGAAAAAAAGACACAATGGATATTCAGTGAGGAAACTCTTGTATAAGCAGAGTTAGGAAAATTGCCTAATAATTGGTGTGCTCAAATGTGCAAGCTGTTTGCACTCAGCCAAACTTTAAAGTACTTACAGAATCAGGAAGGAGCCATCTATACCAATTTTAAGTTAATATGGACTGAACGAGGTCTTACTAAAGCAAAGAATAACTGAAATCCCAAACTTACAAGGTTTTCAACAAAAGTAAAGTTTGCTAAAAGTTTACACTGTAACATATATTGTCCTAACTTCTAATCTTATGAAAATCAGACCTTATCAGTACCCCTCAAAGCTCAAGTCCATCAGCACAGAGCCATACAATACCCCTACTTATAGGGTTAGGAATGGCTACTGCTACAGAAACTGGAATAGCAGGTTTATGTACTTCATTATCCTACTACCACACACTCTCAAAGGAATTCTCAGTCTGCAAGAAATAACAAAATCTATCCAGTAAGGATAGTAACTACAATCCCTAACAGACCCTTTGGCAGCAGTGACTCTCCAAAACCACCAAGGCCTAGACTTCCTCACTGCTGAGAAAGGAGGACTCTGCACCTTCTCAGGGGAAGAGTGTTGTTTTTATACTAACCAGTCAGGGATAGTATGAGATGCCGTCGGGCGTCTATAGGAAAAGGCTTCTGAAATCAGAAAACGCCTTTCAAACTCATACCAACCTCTAGAGTTGGGCGATATGGCTCCTCCCCTTTCTAGGTCCCATGGCAGCCATCTTGCTGTTACTCACCTTTGGGCCCTGTATTTTTAGCCTGCTTGTCAAATGTGTTTCCTCTAGAATCGAGGCCATCAAGCTACAGATGGTCTTACAAATGGAACCCTAAATGAGCTCAACTAGCAACTTCTACTGAGGACCCCTGGACCGACCCACCAGCCCTTTCACTGGCCTAAAGAGTTACCCTCTGTAGGACACTACAACTGCAGGGCCCCTTCTTCACCCCATCCAGCAGAAAGTAGCTACAGCGGTCATCGACCAAATTCCCAACAGCAGTTGGGGTGTCCTGTTTAGAGGTGGGATTGAGAGGTGAAGCCGGCTGGGCTTCTGTGTTGGGTGGGGACTTGGAGAACTTTTCTGTATAGCTAAAGGATTGTAAATGCACCAGTCAGTGCTCTGTGTCTAGCTAAAGGATTGTAAATGCACCAATCAGTGCTCTGTGTCCAGCTAAAGGTTTGTAAACGCACCAATCAGCACTTGATAAAAACGGACCAATCAGCACTCTGTAAAACTGACCAATCAGCACTCTGTAAAAGAGACCAAGCAGCGCTCTGTAAAATGGAACAATCAGCAGGATGTGGGTGGGGTCAAATAAGGGAATAAAAGCATGCTGCCCGAGCCAGCAGCAGCAATCTGCTGGGGTCCCCTTCCACACTGTAGAAGCTTTGTTCTTTCGCTCTTTGCAATAAATCTTGCTGCTGCTCACTGTTTAGGTCTGCGCCACCTTTATGAGCTGTAACACACACTGTGAAGGTCTGCAGCTTCACTCCTGAAGTCAGCAAGACCACAAACCCACCAGGAGGAATGAACAACTCCGGACATGCCGCCTTTAAGAGCTGTAACACACACCGCGAAGGTCTGCAGCTTCACTCCTGAAGTCAGCAAGACCATGAACCCACCAGAAGGAAGAAACTCTGGACACATCTGAACATCAGAAGGAACAAACTCTGGACACACCATCTTAAAGAACTGTAACACTCACCACGAGTATCGGTGGCTTCATTCCTGAAGTCAGCGAGACAGAATCCACCCATTCCAGACACAAAAGTATTTCACTAAGAAGTATTCACATATGATTAATTCTTATTGTTGATGTTATGGCTTTTTTAAAAATCAAGGATACTCATGAGAAAGTAATAAAGTAATGAATAGCAATAGAAAAGTTAGTCTTGAACCAGGTTTTTTTTTTTTAAATTAACATTATAATGTATGGTTCGGCTGGGCATGGTAGCTCACGCCTGTAATCCTAGCACTTTAGGAGGCTGAGGCAGGCAGATCACCTGAGGTCAGGAGTTCGAGACCAGCCTGACCAACATGGAGAAACCCCGTTTCTACTAAAAATACAAAATTAGCTGAGCATGGAGGCCCATGCCTGTAATCCCAGCTACTCAGGAGGCTGAGGTAGAAGAACAGCTTGAACCTGGGAGGCAGAGGTTGCACTGAGCCAAAATGGTGCCATTGCACTCCAGCCTGGGCAATGAGAGTGCAACTCCATCTCCAAATAAATAAAACAAACGTACAGTTCAAGGTGATACCACAAAGGTGTAATTTTATTACTAATAATATTAGCTAGCATTTGTGTAACAATGCTAGGCATTCTGCACTGATCACCTTATTTAATCTTCAAAAGAATCCTAAGAACTACTACTATATACATTTTCACAAATGGGGAAATTTTAGACTGAGGGAAATAGAGTACATTTGCCCAAGGCTACATAACAGTAAGTGCTGGAACCACGATGCAAATGCTCATCTCTTTGCCACCAAAGCCCATAAAAAGCATTATGCCATATTGAAACTTGACTTACTAGGAAAGGATCACAATGCTTCTTTCTTCTATAATTATTCTCTGCAATTATACTTTACCGTCCCTAAAAAAGAATTGTTTAAATATACTTCAACAAACACCTGTTGATCAGGTTATTTTCCCTGTTGAAACAAGAAGATATTATTAATAGTATAAAATGGTAAATTTATATCTCTCCTTTCAAACAAGCCATGCTTTCAAATTTTCTGTAAACTTGTTAAAGGAGAAGGTTAGAGAATGTGCAAGGCTAAGCAGCAATAAATAGAAAGTAAGAAAATAACAAATTGGCCAAGCATGCGGCTCACACTTGTAATCCCAGTACTTTGGGAGGCCGAGGCAGATGGATCACTTTGAGCTCAGGAGTTCGAGACCACCCTGGGCAACATGGCAAAACCCCATCTCTACTAAAAATACAAAAATTAGCTGGGCATGGGGTGGGTGCCTGTAATCCCAGCTACTCAGGAGGCTGAGGCAGGAGAATCGCTTGAACCCAGAAAGCAGAGGTTGCAGTGAGCTGAGATCATGCCACTGCACTCCAGCCTGGGCAACAGAGTGAGACTCCATCTCAAAAAAAAGATTAAAAATTGTATCTTCAGCTAAATACTGATTTTTGCATCATTCCAGATTTATTTATCTAGAAAAATAAATAAATAAACAAAATTTGGAATTTAAATAGTGAAGAATATGTATGGCCAGACTTAAAGCAGACCTGAAGACTGCAGTCATTTTGTATATATTAGATGATTTACAAATTACTTTAGCATCTTTGGAGGAGAAATAATATTAATAAGAAATGTTATAACCTTTTTTTTTTAAAAAAAGACACATACACGCATGGCATCTCCTATCTGTGATCAAATGCATCATTGCCGTATCTGGACAGGCTTGTTCCAGAAGCTGACCAGGAAGCTGAATCCAAATCACTGATGGAAGGAGACTCTGACATTTCTCCTCCTTGAACCCACCCACCCCCCTAAAAAAAAATGCATTCAAATGATAAGCATTTGTACAGCAGTTTCTTATCTACAAAATAATTTTTATATGGTCTAGGTATCTTGATTTGATCCTTACAATAATCCTAAGAGGTATTAGTAGTACACTTAACTTTTAACAGGAAAAATTTGAAGCTCTATCTGTTGATTTTCTTAATGTAGCCAACTGATGGTAAAAGCTAGATTCCAATCCTGGGCTCTCCTCTGCTGCACTATGATGCCATTCACTTGTTCAAAGACTACCACACTCACACAGTAAAAAGGAAAGCATCAGACAAGCTTCTGGTCCTAATTCCATCACTAACTAGCTTTGTAAAAGTGAAGTTCACGTACATTATCATATTTGATGAGAAAAAGAAACAGTATATAGTAAGGGGGAAAAAAGCATTAAATCCCTTTTTTAAAAGGAAATAAGTTCAGAAGGATTACATGATTTTCACAGGATCTTCTGGTGGCATCATCATACGAAGGCAAGTAACCTCTATTTTACACGTGGGAGATTGGTACTTTGAGATATTAAAACTTTTTTCTACCTAAATTTTCCCATTTCCTTTTTTCTCATTCCACAGATAACTGGTTCCCTACTTTATTGCCTCAGGGGCACTATATGCCAGGACAAAACACAGAAGGAATTTTTAAGTAATTCCAGTTTTGCTTTCTAAAAACCTAAGCCCTCAGAATAAAACAAGAGTTTGTCAGAGATGAAAAAGAGATTCTCAGGTACAGGCAGAGAAAGGGACTTCTCCTAGCCCCTTCACAGTGTAGAAAAAAATTTTCCCAGCTGAAGAAAACAGAAAAAAGTCTTTGGATCTCAAGACATCAGGGATCTAGGCTCTTCTTACTGGCAACATTGCTTGGAAGGCAGCAAGACCCAAGAGGAATGGCATTGTAATGCATCTAGGCAAACAGAAACACAGACATTCTAGAAAAAGGTAAAAGTCCATGACTCGGACATATCAAATATCTGTCAAACCAGACCAGAAAGAGCTATCTAGACACAACAACTCATATGTCAGAAGTAAGCTGTTTTATATAGATGATCGACAACCAGAAGACACTCCCATTCCAGGTAGAACCCCACCTTAACCCCAGGGAAGTGTGGAAAACTTCAAAAAGGATAAGAGTTATTTTGTCTGCTACTCAGTTACTAAGAGTAAAGATGAATTATAGAAAATAAATGGATACTTCTAACATACCTAAATTTATAGACCAAGTCCAGCTCACAGATTATCTGATCTTGTCCCTTCTTTCAGTAGCCAAATCTTCTGACTACTGTTCTAGGTTTTTTCCACCATATCACTGCTATTGATGATGATGATAACACAGGATGTGATTATATAGTTCAAGACCAAAAAATAAGAAAAATAAATAATGATCTGAAACAGCCTTTTGCCATTTCCCACACTGTCTGGTAAACTTCTATTCAGCTTCTGTATCTCATCTTAAATATTACATCTTCCCTAGTGGGATTGAGTGTTCTTTATCTGTTTTCTTGACAAAGAGTGTTAACCTCACCACACAGCATTGAAATTGCCTGTTTTTGCATCTGTCTTCCTAATATATTTTTAGATTCATAAAGGCAGAGACTGAATATCATTTGCTACTTCAAACATGCATCTGGCACTGTGCCTGGCACATAGCAGGCACTCATAATACACTTTTGTTGAATGGATAAATGACTGAATAAATAAATGAAAGTAGAGTCAGTGCCTTAAATATATACACCAGTTTACACCATATATACACCAGTTTACCTTTTAAAATAATTTTAGCTTGTTTATTACCTATGAGAGATGTTTAAATAGAACATAACTTAACAGGTTTATTCCAGTATTACCATGCTTTTAATGATAAAGATGTCACAGTCCTTCAAAATGATAGGCCCCTGATAGAAGCTTCAAAATTGTATCCTAAATTAGGGCCTCAGTGGCTAGCAAAATGGTGTCATCAGAAGAAATGGGCTACAAAAATCTTACCCATAATCTTTGAAAGTTTAAATTTAATAATTCATTTTCACAGGATTTTCTACTTTATACTATACCATTCCTCTTGATCTTAAATCCTAAAATAAAGGAGGTCAGGAGAATTATTTCATAATAAAGGTGATTTGGCCATAATTCTTGAAATAGCTTTGAAAACTTACTAAAAATTGAACCCATGCAGAAAGCTTATTAGTTGGAATTCAGAATGACTAACTGGACAGAAGAGACTGGATAAAACTCATGATCCTTTGATGACAAAGCAACCTACATTGAGGATATAGAAATACTTGTGTCTTGACTGCCATAAATTCCTGGGCAAGAATTGTAGCTGGAGAACATACTCCCTTATCCCAATCAAAAAAAAGAAAAAATCTCTCCCTTATACTAAAAAATATTTTGTAATCACTGACATGGTCACATAGTAAGTATTAAGAAATAAGCATATAAGGAGAATATATATTTAAGAAAGTATAGTATTCGTATAGTTCAGTAAATGTATTTTATAGAACAGTGAGAAATTTACTTATTGACAAAGGCATGAATGAACAGAATGCCTTAATCCAACATTTTAAAAACCCAATGTTTATCCCAGGCAAATTAACACAGAAACAGAAAACAAAATACCGCATGTTCTTACAAGTGGGAACTAAGAATTGGGTATACATGGACATAAAGACAGAAACAATAGACACTACGCAAGGGACTAGTGGGGCAAGGGCTAAAAAACCACCTATTGAGTACTACGCTCAATACCTAGGTGACAGAATCATTCGTATCCAAAACCTCAGCATCACACAATATACTCATGTAACAAATCTGCACATGTACTCACTGAATCTAAGAAAAAGTTGAAGTTTTTAAAAAATAAATAAATAAGTAAAATCCAATGTTTTGTGCATATCTCACTGACTAGATTCTTCTACCCACAAAAGTAACCAATAATAGGCCTAAGGGAGAAATCAAATATTCTATCATAAATAAAAACACTTGAGCAGATTTCCAAAAACCCAGAAGTTCACACATTTTCTAGTATCAAGTCATTAGCATATGATTTGCACTCTCCCAATAGATATGTAAAATAAAATCAATTAACAGATCATTTTATCTCTACGTCTTCCTCACTAAGTTGCTTCATAACATACTCCTAATCAGTAGTTAAACACAAAAAGTATTCTTCTATTTCTCATTCCAGAATTCATTCAATTTATGCCTCCTGGATTAATTAATATTTTACAATATCAAGAGTCTATAGCTTATCCAAGGTCAAAATTGTCCCTACAGGGAATTTCTTTTAAAATAAAAAAGATATGGGACACCCAGGCTGGAGTTCAGTGGCACAATCATAGCTCACTGCAGTCTCAAACTCCTGGGCTCAGGCAATCCTCCAGTCTCAGCCTCCCAAGTAACTGGGACTATAGGCACATGCCAACAAGCCCAGCTAATTTTTTTAACTGGGGAATTTTAAATTTAAAAAAACTTTAGTAAATTTTCTATTTTACTTTGACTTACAGAAAATGCAAAAGTTTGAAAACTGTGTTTTCCCATCCTTCTCTAGGATGATTCAGTGCTTAATTCTTTTGAGTTTTATGGCTGTGAAGAGATTTTAAAAAAAAACTTGAAGTTTTGGAAAACAGAAAAAACATCTGCAGCCATATGCAGTGGCTCATGCCTGTAATCCCAGCACTCAGATGAATCACCTGAGGTCAGGAGTTTGAGGCCAGCCTGCCCAACATGGTGAAATCCCCTCTCTTCTAAAAATAAAAAAATTAGCCAGGCATGGTGGCAGGCGCCTGTAATCCCAGCTACTCGGCAGGCTGAGGCAGGAGAATTGCTTGAACCCAGGAGGTGGAGGTTGCAGTGAACCAAGATTGTGCCACTGCACTCCAGCCTGGGCAACAGAGCAAGACTCCATCTCAAAAAAAAAAGACAAGCTCTCCATATATTACTGGTATGGCAAACATGAAAATTCAAATACAAATTTGGTAAAATGTATGCAAAAGGAATAAAATAGCCACACAAGGCCACTCAATGAAGTCAGGTACAGGCATAGCTCATTTTATTGCACTTTGCTTTACTGCACTTTGCAGATAACATGTTTTTCACAAATTAAGTTTGTGACAACCCTGTGTCAAGCAAGTCTATCACTGGCAATTTTCCACAGGATGTATTCACTTCATGTCTCTGTGTCACATTTTGGTAATTCTCACAATATTTCAAACTTTTTCATTAGTCTTTTATTTGTTACAGTGAGCTGTAATCAGTGATCTTCGATGTTCATTGTAATTGTTTTGGGGTGCCACAAATCACACCCACATAAGACAGCAAACTTAATCTGTAAATGTTGTGTGTTATCTGACTCCTCTACCAACTGGTCATTGCCCCATCTCTCTCCCTCTCCTCAGGTCCCCCTATTCCTGGAGACACAACAATATTAAAGTTAGGCCAATTAATAACTCTACCATGGCCTCTCAGTGTTCAAGTGAAAGGAAACGTTACACATTTCTCACACTCAAAGCTTGAAATGATTAAGCTTAGTGAGGAAGGCATGTTGAAAGCTGAGATAAGCCAAAAGCTAGGCAGCCCTCTTGCACCAAATAGCCAAGTTGTGAATGCAAAGGAAAAACTCTTGAAGGAAATTAAAAGGGCTACTTCAGTGAACACACGAATAATAAGACAGACAGCCTTACTGTTGATATAGAGAAAGTTTTAGTGATCTGAATGGAAGATCAAACCAGCTGTAATTTCCCTTAAACCAAAGTCTAATCCAGAGCAAGGCCCTAACTCTCTTCAATTCTATATAGGCTGAGAGAGGTGAGGAAGCTGCAGAAGAAAAGCTGGAAGCCAGCAAAGGTTGGTTCATAAGGTTTAAGCAGAGAAGTCATCTTTACAACATAAAAGTGCAAGGTGAAGCAACAAGTGCTGATGAAGAAGCTACAGCAAGTTATCAAGAAGATCTAGCTGAGATAATTGATGAAAATGGCTAAACAACAGATTTTAATTCAGACAAAACAGCCTTACATCAAAAGAATATGCTAGAGAGAAATCAATGCCTCATTTCAAAGTTTCAAAGGACAGGCTGATGCTTCTTAGAGGCTAATGGGTGAATGCAGCTGGTGACTTTACATTGAAGCCAATGCTCATTTACCCTTCCAAAAATCCTTGGGTCTTTAAGAATTACGCTAAATCTATTCTGTCCATGCTCTAAAAGTAGATCAACAAAAGCCTGGGTGACAGCACATCCATTTACAGCATGGTTTACTGAATATTTTAAGCCCACTGTTGAGAACTACTACTCAGAAAAAAAAAAAAAAAAGATTCCTTTCCAAATATTACTACTCATTGACAATGCACCTAGTCACCCAAGAGCTCTAATGAAGATATACAAGGAGATTAAAGTTGTTTTCATGCCTGCTAATAGTACATCTATTCTGCAGGCCACAGATGAAGGAATAACTTCAACTTTCAAGCCTTATTATTTAAGAAATACATTTCGTAAGACTATTTCTGCCACAGTGATTCTCTGATAGATCTGGCCAAAGTAAATTGAAAACATCCTGGAAAGAACTCATTCTATATGCCATTAAGAACATTCTTGATTCACAGGAGTAGGTCAAAATATCAACATTAACGGGAGTTTGGAAGACATTCATTCCAACTTTCATGGATGACCTTGAGGGGTTCAAGTCTTCAGTGGAAGAAGTAACTTCAGATGGAATGGAAATAGCAAGAGATCTAGAATTAGAAGTGAAGCCTGAAGATGTGACTGAATTGCTGCAATCTCATGATAAAACTGGAATGAATGAGGAGTTGCTTCTTATGGATGAGCAAAGAAAGTGGTTTCTTGAGATTAAATCTACTTCCAGTGAAGATGTTGTGAACATTGTTTGAAATGGCAACAAAGGGTTTAGAATATTACATACACTTAGTTGATAAAGCAGCAGCAGGGTTTGAGAAAACCAATTCCAATTTTGAAAGAAGTTCTACTGTGGATAAAATGCTGTCAAACAGCATCTCATGTTACAGAGAAATCTCTCATAAAATAAAGAGTCAACTGATGTGGCAAACTTCATTGTTGTCCTATTTTAACAAATTGCCTCAGACATCCCAACCTTCAGCAATCATCACCCTGATCAATCAGCAGCCATCAACACCGAAGCAAGATCTTCCACCAGCAAAAAGATTACTACTCGCTAAGGGCTCAGATGACCATTAGCATTTTTTAGCAGTAAAGCATTTTTAATTAAAGTACGTACATTGTTTTTAGACATAATACGATTGCAAACCTAATGGACTATAGCATAGTATATACTGTACTGTATACAACAAATATTTTGGTTTCCCAGTGCATATATACCATAGTATACAATATATTGTATGTATGCATTGGAAAACCAGAATATTTGTGTAGCTTGCTTCATTGTGATAATAGGCCTTATTTCAGTGGTCTGGAACCTAACCCGCAATATCTCTGAGATATACCTGTACATATTCCCCCTCTTATTGATTCTGAAAAAAAAATTATTTTAAGAACTTAAGAAAAACTAGAGATGAAAACAGAGTATATCCAGGTAACGAAAAGCAAATGTAAATTAGTAAGATACTACAAAACAAGAAGTTGAGCCATAATGTGCAGGAAACAACGAAAGAAGAAAACTTTGAATAGGGAAAAAATAAGCAGGGGAGTCATAAGGTCCTCTCCCCCAGAGGAAAAAAAAAAAAACAGGAATGACACTTTTATGAAGTATACAGTCAACCAAAAGCAAAGAGATAATTAAAGAACTGTGAGTCCAGGAAACAGTAATCTCAGTTTCATGGGTGCCTATGAGATATATGGGAATATCATGTCTTAAGAGTCTAAGGCCAGGTGCTCTGGCTCATGCCTGTAATCCCAGCACTTTGGGAGGCCGAGGTGGGTGGATAACGAGGTCAGGAGTTTGAGACCAGCCTGGCCAACATGGTGAAACCCCATTTCTACTAAAAATACAAAAATTAGCCAGGTGTGGTGGCACGCGCCTGTAATCCCAGCTACTCGGAAGGCTGAGTCAAGAGAATTGCTTGAACCCCGGAGGCGGAGGTTCCAGTGAGCCGAGATCACACCACTGCACTCCCACCTGGGCTACAGAGCAAGACTCTGTCTCCCAAAAAAACAAAAAGATTCCAATTATATAACATTCTTCAGCTTCCTTTGAAAGCTATAATGTCAAAACATATACATATAAAAAAGATAGGACTTAGCTTTCAGTACATGATAAAAATATGTTTATATATATACTCTATTATATCACTGAGAACCATTGCAAAAAAAAATTCAAAGGAAATAAAGGGTCATATAAATAAATAATTTCAGACAAACTTCTACACCAGTTTAAAAGAAGCTCCGAAGACAACAGGACAATTTTTTTTTTTTTTGAGACGGAGTCTTGCTCTGTCGCCAAGCTGGAGTGCAGCGGCACGGTCTTGCCTCTCTGCAACCTCCACCTCCTGGGTTCAAGCGATTCTCCTGCATCAGCCTCCCAAGTAGCTGGGATTACAGGCACGCATCACCATGCCCGGCTAATTTTTGTATTTTTAGTAGAGATGGGGTTTCACCATGTTGGCCAGGCTGGTCTTGAACTCCTGACCTCATGATCCGCCCACCTCGGCCTCCCAAAGTGCTGGGATTACAGGCGTGAGCCACTGCGCCAGGCAATAGGACAATTTTTTAAAACACTGAAATGAAATGAACATCTATCTCAAAGTAATAAAAGCATTGATTTCTTCCACATATTTAATGACAATGAGAACAAAAAGCTGTTCAAAAAAGAAGCTGCATTGTACTAGAAAATTCTGTTAAAGCATAATTTTATCCTTAAAACAGCAACTTTCTGCTGTAAAACATGGCAAATGACGTAACTATCATTAACTTTTATTTCTTATATTAACACAGTAGGAAATCATATCAGATCAATTCAAGAAGACTTGTTAAAACAGACCCTTATAACACACTATGGTCTTGCATCATATCAGAGAACACTAATACAACTTATCCTGAATTGGTCCTAAATTTTCACAAATTAAAATATGTTCAAGATTGTCCCAAGGGCTCACCTGGGAGCAAATAAAGTTACTACTATAGATAAGAAAATCTTGAATGAAAAGCAACTGTTGAGGAAAAAAAATCTCCTACGGGGAAACAGAAGAGTCTTCTGTTGATAAAACTGAGATCTGTAAAAATGCGAAGAGACTAGAGTGAGAGAAGTAGAAAGTAATGTCATAAAGCAAACGAGCAGTTAATATGGGGTTTGAGGCACAGTAGTTTCAGCTTATCCAAGGGCAGTCCAGAATGGCACCTAGAAATGGGCTTAGTGAGATGTCACACCCATTCCCAATTCCCACCATGGTTGCATGGTATCAGTAAAAGAAACTCCTCTCTCTTTGACAACAATATACTAAATAAATACCAAATGAAAATCCATCTTATAAAAATTTCATACTTTAATGAGAATATGTTTAACAATGAATAAACACTTGGCTCAGTGAGGATAGTTATTGTTTAGAATCACATTAAGTCTAGCTCTTTCATCATGTCTACCACATGAAACAATGAAGAGAGAAAATGACTCAAGGTGACAGAGGGCAGTGATCCCTGCAGAATAAATCTAGGTTAAACTTGAAAATACTGTTCTTATATTATATAAACAGTAGAGATAGTAAGCACAGCCAATGAAAAATACAATGTACACATAACTTGTTTGGCTAGTTGTCTATAATATTCAAGAATATGTATCATAATACTAGCAGTTTTAAGAGATTAAAAGCAAGATACATTGTTTCTCTAGGTCAGTTTATAAAGGAAACTATATAACATATACTTTGGTATCATAGAAATATACACTGGTTTTTCTAATAAGAACTTGTTGATTCCTTTAAAAATTCAATCCATTAATCAATTCATTATTGAAGAAGGAAAGAAGAAAGAGAAGGAGGGAGGCGAAGGAAGAGAGGAAGAAGGAAAGAAAGGAAATTCTTCTAAAGTATTATAATTTCAGCAATGTATCAGCAATTTCTGTAACAGTTCTTTAAAGAGAAGAACTTTTAAGAAACTCGGTTTATGGGGTTTAGAAACATTAAGTTCTAAACTTTCTAACTAAACCTGCTTAGTTAAGTTATACCTAGAATATCAATTAAGCTTCCTCCTCCTCCTTCCCACATACCGTTTTACCTCTTTCTCTGTCTCTCCTCCTTCCCATTCTCCCCCTTCTCACTCTTTTCCTCTCTCTCTCTCACACACACACACACACACACACACAGGTAATGTGTTTAATTCCATTATTAGTTCAAAATAAGGTAATACAAAAGAAACTCTCTAGAGAAATGGTAGAAAGAATAAAAACACACATCAACTTAAATATGTCAAAGAGCCATATCATTTATTGGCTACATTCCCAAAACCATTCTTGTTCTAGATAAACCAGTTGTGTCTGGTCTGGACAAGTGTGGCTCCAAAATCTCAGAGAGTTTACTTCTGTCAGTGGTATTATTAGAAAAAGCAGGGGGAGGAAACAATCCCAATCTTAAATCCCAGTGTGCAAATATCACAGTTCTAGGTGTTCCAAAAGTTTTATATATCATTGTCCATCTCTACAAACATCAGCTTGGATAAGGCATCTCAGTGATTATAAGTTTCCTCAACATCCCTAACAAATCCACAGGTAGAAGAATTAAACACCATGCAGAGATAAGTTCCACTTTAACCTGCAATTCACCCAGAGCTTTAGTTTCAGATTGTAGCAACTCACATAACTGGACAACATTTGGATCTATATTAGTCCAGTATAGCAGAGTTCAAGGACGTTCATATAAGTTTTGATTCAAAACTCTTGAGTAACTCTTTACAGTTGATCTCACCTTCCATATCATGTCAAAACAAAACAAAACAAAAACAGTCCCAAGCTAGGATCCTTTGGAACAAAGTTAACCTGGGGTGCATCTAAGCTAAATTGAATCCCCAAGTTTGGAATATAATCAACTATGCTTCAGGAATTCACTAGATCTTGATCAATTCCAATAATAAAAGTTGTTGAGGAGGGAGGAAAAAAACAGGTGTTTGCCGCATTTGGGGAACTTGACAATCATGTTATTGGATAATGCATATATCTGGAAAAGCACAATAGTCACGGAAGTTGTGCTTTATCACAAAAGTGAAGATCTACACTAGAATAAATCCAAATAAGAAGTCTATTTTTTAACCAAAAGATAAATTATAAAGCTGTAATTTTGTTCAGTGCAAATGAAATTACTTTGCTACCTTTCACAATTCTGTAATTAGCTTGATAAATATTAAACCCATGAGGAAGAGCTCCACTGCACAAGTTTCTTTTTTAAAGACTGCTTAAAAGTAACCTTTAACAAGCTAAGAAAACAAGCTAAAGAAGATTCCAAATCTGCGGTACTGAATCTGTTCTTATTACCAACGGTGATATAAACAACCTGATTTATGAAATCGTAAATATCTGTCAATAAATACTATAGTCTTGCTTCCTTTTACTTTAGCAAAATAATATTACTGAATTATGTACCACTGAAACTATATTACAATAAATATTTCCCCCAAACTGAAGCAAAACTTTACTCTCAAATGGAATATAATTTAAATTACAAGTACCAGAACCAACAAAAGGGAGAAATATTATATAGCAATCTCATGGCCCACCTTTCTTCTTGACTGGCATTCTTGGGTCTTTCCACTGCCACAGGATTCAATATCTCTTTTCAGGTCTCAGTTTGATCCAGCTGGATTGAGGCCAAGAGCCAGGTAACTGTTGCAAACCACTTCACTGTTCAGTTTTGAAATCCAGGCTGAGTCTTCTATGTCAGATAAAGAAAATAATGATGTATTTTTTCCACAACTAAACTTTTTACACCGCCCACAGAGTTTACAGCAACGTAATTTTTTAGTTTTTCAAGTTTTTCAATTTTCAGAAAATATTTAGACTGTTTTTACAAACTGGGAAAATTATTGTAAACATGAAGAACGTTACTGAAATTCCTCTTCAGGCAGCAACATTTTTGGAAGTTCAATGACTAACTCAATTAAGGCACAAACCAAATTTAGACAGGTCTCATTACTTTATACATGGTCAAATTCAAAGATGATGATAAAGATCCTCAAATCTGTAGAGAAAAATTTAACCCCACCTCCCCAAAAATACTTTTAAAAATCTCTTTGACGCCAGTCTCTAAAAAGATAGGTGAGTTTGAACAGTTTTCTGTGGCAGAACACACACTGAAAGGCCCCCTTCTATTTACTGATCAGAAGTTCCGGATCTCACCCCCTCAGTAACTCAGAATCCAGCTTGCTGTCACTTTCATTTTTTTCTTCTGTGCTCTCCAAGCCCCTAGGCTTGATCCTTAATGCCCCTCTGATTCTGATCCTCCCATGTATTAACCGAGAGGATTGGAAAAAAAAGGAAAGCAATCCCTTGGCATGGAGACATTAAAGTGACAGTGCTACTCAATGGGCACTTGATGCAGGATGAGTTGGCGAAGCAGATTTCTTCACACTGGAGTCATTCACATCATGCCATCTCTTCGCATCCAAGCAGCTCCCTATCCGGCGAGGAAAAACACTGAGACTTGGAGAGAAGCCAAACCTTCCCCCAAAGGTGTTTTCAGAGACGCCGTAGTAGTATTAGACATGTAAGCATAAGCTATGCAAACGGTCCGCGATTTCCTAAATGAGAAAGTGCAGCTGCTTGGCTTTCACATCCACCTTTTCTCTCAATCTCTCTTCAAACTACCCACCTTCCTTTTGCAGAAAAAACAAGACATTTCTCTGCCACCGCTGGCCACCCCTGCCCAAGCCCCGTTCTTTTAGGGAAGAGCACTGAAATGTCCTGCACCCTCCACGCGATGAAGTGTTTCCTCAGGCAGGAGCAACAGCAGCACTAGAAATTATATAACTCTCGAATTTGGCTTCTGTAAGACACGGAGACTGGAGGGTCGGGGGTTGCCAGTCTGGGAAATATTGCTGGGCATTTAACGTGCACAAAACAGCGCCGGGCCTTGCAGTGCCCCCCACCCCGAGACTCGGCTGACAAGTGGGTCTTCTCGGGGGGCAGTGGGCAAATTTCTCTCCGGTCTCTTTCCAAGCGGGGCTAAAGGATGCAAATTGAGGGGACTACAGACTGGGGAGACGAGTCAGACGGCTGAGAAGGGAGGAGGCTAGTCCGGGCTGCTCTGACGGCGCTGGGCGGCTGGTCGGGGGTTTGGAGGAGGAGGTGCCCGAGAAACAGAGCTTTAACACCACACGGGCCAGGGCAAAGGGGCGAGTTCCCTCAGGGACTGAAAGGGGCAGGCAGCTAGTTCCCAGCTAACAGAGCTGCCCTGAGGAGAGGCAGGAGCGCAGTAACATTACAACATTTGGGCCGCCCCATCTTCCCCCCCAGGACGCGAGGAGAACAGGGAGCTAGGCTGATAAATAGCAAGGGAAGGAAATACTCTGCTGGCGAGCGGGGCAGGCCCACAGGCGCCTGGACCTCCTCTAAGCGAATAAGTGGCCGTAATTTCTAGACGCCGCGCCCAATCACACTCAGGATGGAGGGCGCGGCTTTTGACTGAGTGGGGGCGGGCCCGGGCTGCAACCGAGAGGCGTTGAGCCGTAAATCAGCACCACTTCCCGCCCAGGGCGTTCTGGGTCCCCGCCCACCTGCAAGTCATGTGAGCCACCAAAATGGTGGTGTTCGGGTATGAGGCTGGGACTAAGCCAAGGGATTCAGGTGTGGTGCCGGTGGGAACTGAGGAAGCGCCCAAGGTAGGCGGAAATCCGAAGTGGTATGGGGGGTGATTTCTGCAGCTTCAAAGTGTTGGCAGACTCTTCTAAGATGATACACTTAAAGGAGATTTGAAAAGTTAAAACAGCTTCCAAGTCCATGCAAGGAGCAGTCGATTAAGTCTCCAGTTGCTGTGGAAAGAGGCGGAGAGAACGTAGATGACCTAAATTCTAGTCCTCATCATCTGCAGTTTGTTTTTTCTTGTCTCCGGGCCTTTGCACAGGCTCTTTCTTCAACTTGGAGTATTTCCCTGCTTCTATCCGTCCCAACTCCCCTGCCAAACTGTTCTCTTTCGGTTATTGGTTTAAATGTCACTTCTTCCGGGAAGCCTTCCCACGCTTCCTCTGGCTAGATTAAGTTTGCCTTTTCTTAGGTTGTTGGGTTTTTCGTTCATGTCACTCTCTCATTCTGTGTTTAAATTGCCAGCTTTTTTGTTCTGAACTCCCACTACGTTGTGGATTCCTGAGGATGGGATGACTGTATCTTGATTACCCGGAGGCCTGGAATATACCAGGTGCTCCCTAAATTATAAGCGAATGTTGAATAAAATTCTAAAGGTGAAATTTATTATTAGGTGAAAAATTTATTATTAGGTAAAATAATACACATGAAAGCACTACAAAACCGTTAAATGATTTGCAAACTATAAACCTACATAAATGCACTCTTACTGGTATAAGCGTGGTGACTGGTTGAGTGGCCTTAAGGGGGGAGGGGTGTAATGAAAGCATTCGAGTCTTTGACAGTGCCTTGCAAAGCTTGAGCACTTAATATAATATTTCCTGTGTTCTTTCCAGTATTTCAGTATTTGCTGTCCTGTAATCATAATCCTGGGTGTCTGTTTTCCCTATAGAGACTTCAGGGTGTAGACTAGGTAGGAGATTAGTAGACGATATTGCCTGGAAGTTTGTTTTGTTTTTTGTTTTTGGTGGAAGGTGGAGGATTTCAATGTATTGGATGAGAGCAAAACGAAAATTTATCTAAGGTTTAATGGTTACTCATGTTATTGACATCTGCCAAGACAGCAGATGTCTTAGTACAATAGATGGGTTAGGTATAGAATCTCCCTTAGATGTTACTATCCCTTATACTTTCCATTTGGGTGTCAGGGAGAGGAAAAAGATGTAAGTCTAGTCACTGAAAAATTGTAATTTGTAAAATATTTTACCTTTTTTTCCCCCTGCCCTCTCCAGAAGTGTTAACAGAAAAAGATTGAGTACAATTCTGCAATGATGCAGAGAAAGAAACTGGTCCATTATTACTCATTGTGTAACACCATAAGAAGGTTCAAAGGAGCTCATACCTTCTGTATGTTGATGCCAGGAACTGTGTATAATGAACTGGCCCTTCTATAGTTAGGATTGGTACATACCGCTCATTCAGCAAATGAGTATTACCGTGATATTCAACATGTGTCCATTGACTACAGCATCAGAAGCACTTGGTGCTGTTAAAATGCAGATTCTAGGCCTCATCCTACTCCTGCTGAATCCAGGTATCTCAGGAGGGAGTTCATGAGACTGCATTTCATATAAATACCCCATGTGATTCTTGTGCATGCTGAAGGTTGAGAAGCACTGATTTATTAAGTATCTTGTGTGTTCATTATGCTTTATCCCCTCTAATCCTCTTGTCTAGGACTCCTTAAATTTGAGATTTAGTATTTCCCTTTAACATAAACATTAAAATTGAGATTAGTGTAAATTTGTAAAGAGACTATTTGGCTAATCTGGAGGAAAAAGAGTAAAAAGCACTGAATTTAGCAGCAATAGACCTTTCACTTGGCTGCTGTAGTAGGTAAACATTTGCAACCACGTGTTTGGATTTAACAAATGTTATTAAGACTTTTTACAGAGACTCTAGAGTCTTGCCCAGAGCAAAACATTCAGAAAGTATCCTGTCTGAGAATGCAGGGTTTGTTTTTTTGTTGTTGTTTTGTTTTGTTTTTTAACCTCTCTAGTTTCTGTTAAGATGCTACTGGCCAAGTCTTCATGGTCCCTTGACATTGGCAGCTGTCTGTTCATCACACTTGGGACACAAGAACCTTCCGACCAAGGAGCCCAGTGCCATGGGTCTCTGGGGCCGGGCATGGTGGCTCACACCTTTAATCCCAGCACTTTGGGAGGCCGAGGCAGGTGAATCACTTGAGGTCAGGAGTTCGAGACCAGCCTGGCTAACATAGTGAAACCCTGTCTCTACTAAAAATACAAAAATTAGCCGGGTGTGGTGGCAGGTGTGGGTCTCTGCTATACCACATAACCATTTCTAGCAAAGGCTCTGCTTCCACCACAGGTGGTAATAGGGAACTAGATATATAATTTATGTACTCCAAAGTAGTAGCCACAATCCACTGCCTGTTCCCTTCCTGGAGTAGTGTCCCTCTTTCTGATTTTTCTGTCTCACTATTCTCCAAGGCAATCCCTGCTCTCTCCTACCTCTCCAGGAAATGAAACACGATTTCCAAAATGAACTCAATCTTTCATGAGAAACTGAGGGTAGAGATGTCAATAAGCAGCCACTGTTTCCACCTCCCCACCTGAAGAGCTAGGAGGACAACTACAAAGGGCCTGACTGCCTTCTCGGAATGAGGAGAGAGGAAAACAGCAACAGTATCAGTATGTTAGCCTTCTACACTAAATCTTAAGCAAGCCAACCTTTCAGACCCTCAGTTTGCTCATCTGTATAGAGATAATCATTATACTACCAATTTCTCAAGTTAGTGTGTGAATCAGAAAGCCAATGTCTGTGTTGTAGGATGTTTAGCAAGAAAATAAAAAATAATAACAAAAAGCCAATGTCTAACAGATAATAAGAGCTCAGTAAATGTTGATTGAATTATTAACAAAGTATGTGAAAGCAGACGACGCAGTACGTGGCACACTACTAAACTGTAAATGTTTTCAAATCTGAATCTGTAGAATTCTGTAAGGTTTTATGTAATATTAATATCATTAGCTATTATGGCTCTGGAATTTTTTTTTTCCAGGATATCAAGATGACAGCATCTATGCATGGTCAGCCCAGTCCTTCTCTAGAAGATGCAAAACTCAGAAGACCAGTGGTCATAGAAATCATAGAAAAAAATTTTGACTATCTTAGAAAAGAAATGTAAGAGAAATGCCCAGGCTGAAAGTCAGTCATTTTATTTGCAAGTCTTTTGTAATGCCATTGTTTCTGAGATCCTATTCTTTCTTACCTTTTCTGTTATCTAAGATCCTATTCTTTGAGTTGGTTATGAAGAACACATCTTTAAAACAAAGAATGGGGGAAACAAGAATAGATGAAAATAGTGGTTTGTTGGAATATTTGGGATTGTGGATAATTTCTTTTGTTTCTTAAAAAGTATCCAAAAGTATTGCTAAAACTTTTGTGTAGTAAATATATTTTAATTGAAAGTAATTAGGAGATAACCATGGGGGGGGTACTTATATTTAATTGGTGAGTAATTATAATCAGTTTAGGATTGATTATCTCAGCCACAGTACTTAGTACAGCAAAAGGGAATACAAATTTCATGGTATAAATATAGTCTCACATTAACATATTGACTTTTTTTTTTGAGATAAGAGTCTCACTCAGTCACCCAGGCTGGAGTGCAGTGGCACAATCTCGGCTCACTGCAATCTCCAGCTCCCAGGTTCAGGTGATTCTCCTGCCTCAGCCTCCCAAGTAGCTGGGATTACAGGCGTGTACCACCACAACCAGCTAATTTTTGTATTTTTAGTAGAGATGGTTTAACCATGTTGGCCAGACTGGCCATTTTGACTTTTAAATGAACAAAGTTCAAGAAAAAAATCAAAGGACAGTTGATCTTATTTCCTGGATTTACGTATGGGTCTTAATAAGAAAACTAGATCAGATTTTTTTGGATGAAGTTTTGTAAATCTTGAACAAATTATTTTAAATGTATCTGGGACTAATGAAGAAATAGAAGGCCTAACCAAATGTTAACAGCTTTTTTTTAGATGAACTTAAGCAAAGTAAATCTTTTAGTTGCAGGAAAGGTATTCTTGGATTTGGGTAGCTCATAAAATTTGGCTGCGTTGGAATATATTTATATTTATTTGTGGCCAAAATTATTTAAAAGAGCTCTATTTTAGAATTACTGTAAATATTCTTAGAAAGAGAATCATGTCCTCTCATTAGAATACAAGTTCTATAAGGGGTGGGAAATTTATTTCTTTTTCTTTTTTTCTTTTGCTTTGTTTACTGTGCTATCTTAAGCACTTAGAAAATACTTTTTACATAGTAAGTGCTCAAGAAATATTTGATATTGATATGCAATAACAACTTTTCCGGAAAGGCTGTATCCATTAAGTTCAATGTTATAGTGAACTGAATTTTTCTTTTTTTCTATTAGGACACAAAATGTATATCAAACGGCGACATTTGGAACAACAGCTGGTTTCTCTGGAATATTCTCAAACTTCCTGTTCAGACGCTGCTTCAAGGTTAAACATGATGCTTTGAAGACATATGCATCATTGGCTACACTTCCATTTTTGTCTACTGTCATTACTGACAAGCTTTTTGTAATTGATGCTTTGTATTCAGGTGAATTTAAATTCACTAATGTATAATGTAGTTATGTCTAAGTAAAGTTACTTATTAACATATACTGTTGCTACTGCTAATAATAATTCTTTACATTTATATACTGCTATACAGTTTACAAAGTCCCTTCATATACCTTGTCATATTTAATCCCTGCAGCAATCCTCCTAATCAGGTAAATAGTATTTTTTTATTTTTGTAGATAAGCAACCCAAACTGAGGCATGTTCAAGTACACTAGTAAGCAACACACTAGGAAAAGAATTGGCTGTGGCATACAACGCACATCATTTCAGTATGCTACCTCCTGCCACTTAAGTTTTGTGACATTCAATAAGTCATTTCATCTCTGAGCCTCCGTTGTCTTATCTATGAGTTAGGACTAATAGTACTTACCTCACAGGATTGTTGTGAGAATTAAAAGATACTGTAGGTTAAATGACTACCACAATATCTGTCATATTATGGGCTTTTAATGTTATTTCCTGCCCCTCACCTTACCTTGAGTTTCACAACTAGTAATTGATAGAGCATCTATCCCTCGTTCATTCTTCAGGTTCCTGCTTAAGTATCTTTTCCCCAGGGAGACCTCTGATTCCCTCATTGTACACTAGGTGTCTGGATACATTCCCTATATAGTTTATCTTCAAAGTATTGTGTACACTGATAATTATCTATTTAAATATTTATCTCATGTCTTTCATCCCTATAAACTGGCCAGAAGGTCAGAGATCAGGTCTCTTTTATGTACCACTGTATTCCTAGCACCTAGCACGTTCCTGATACATAGTAGTTAATAAAAATGTATTAATCTAGAATCCAGGTCTGGTTTGCTAGTTTAGTATTGTCATTATAAAATTGCTTCTGGCTGGGCACGGTGGCTCATGCCTATAATCCCAACACTTTGGGAGGCCAAGGCGGGCAGATCACTTGAGGTGAGGAGTTCGAGACCAGCCTGGCCAACACAGTCTCTACTAAAAATAGAAAAACAGTTGAGCGTGGTGGTGCACGCCTATAATCCCAGCTACTTGGGAGGCTGAGGCATGAGAATTGCGTGAACCCTGGAGGCAGAGGTTGCAGTGAGCCGAGATTGTGCCACTGTACTCTAGTCTGGGCAACAGAGTGAGACTCTGTCTCCAAAAAATAAAATAAAATTGCTTCCACAACAACCACATATGTTAGAGGTAATTCTATGTGATAAAGTATAATAAAAACTGTTTTTAAAATGTGCTGCATTTGGCCTGTTACATGCCACAGAGTTTGAATTTCTAATATTCTTTCTATGGTTTAGTTGTGGTTGAGGATAGTGCAGATAACTACTCTGTGAGGTACAACACTGTCTTAATAGCTCTTGAGTTTTAAAGGAAAACCAAATTTACTTTTGTTTTCCAGATAATATAAGCAAGGAAAACTGTGTTTTCAGAAGCTCACTGATTGGCATAGTTTGTGGTGTTTTCTATCCCATTTCTTTGGCTTTTACTAAAAATGGACGTCTGGCAACCAAGTAAGTTCTTCCTTTTCCTTCTTTTTTTCTTTTCTTTTTTTTTTTAGGTTAATAAACTCTCTTTATTCTTTAGCTGTCTATGATATATTTGAATCAAAATGTGGTAGTTTGGTATTTCAGATAGCTAACTTTTAACTTTTTTGCACTCTACATTATAGATCTAGAAAGGCAATTATCAATTTAGGAGAAGTCAACAAACTTCTAATAGCATTCATATCCAGGAGAGGTGATTAACTCTTTTTTCTTTTTAGGTATCATACCGTTCCACTGCCACCAAAAGGAAGGGTTTTACTGCATTGGATGACGCTTTGTCAAACACAAATGAAATTAATGGTGATTCCTCTAGTCTTTCAGCTTATGTTTGGAATATTAAATGGTCTATACCATTATGCAGTATTTGAAGAGACACTTGAGAAAACTATACATGAAGAGTAACCAAAAAAAATGAATGGTTGCTAACTTAGCAAAATGAAGTTTTTATAAAGAGGACTCAGGCATTGCTGAAAGAGTTAAAAGTAACTGTGAATAGATAATTTGTTCTGTGCCTTTTGCCTGGTATATAGCAAATACTCAAAAAATATTCAATAATTCAATCAATAAATATAAGTTTCATCTTACATGTAAGATACAGGTCTTATCTCCTGATGGTGTGTCCATTTTGCCTGATATATAACAGATAATAAATATTCAGTATCAATAAATGTAACAATAAAAGTTTCATCTTTCCTCTTTGTATGTGGAAATGGGTTTGGGCTTTACGTTATATATTCATTATATATTCATTCATTCATCAAACATTTATTGAGCTATTTCTCAGGCACTCTGTTAAATATAATAAGAAACATTCTGGCTGGGCATGGTGGCTCTCACCTGTAATCCCAGCACTTTGGGAGGTCAGGGAAGGTGGATCATCTGAGGTCAGGAGTTTGAGACCAGCCTGGCCAACATGGCAAAACCTCGTCTCTACTAAAAGTACAAAAAAATTAGCTGGGCATAATGGTGTATGCCTGTAATCCCAGTTACTTGGGAGGCTGAGGCAGGAGAATCGCTTGCACCCAGGAGTCGGAGGTTGCAGTAAGCTGAGATCGCACCACTGCGCTCCAGCCTGGGCAACAGAGCAGAACTCCATATCAAAAAGAAAGAAAACAAACATTCCTTACCTAGAAGGAACTCAATTGAGGAGGAATAAGTGTGAACACACACTATGAGAGGATTTGAGAGGTATACACATAATTCTGTAAGGGCACTGAGGGTATGTATGTTAACTAGCAGAAGGGGAAGCTGTGGTGGAAAAAAGTAACAATTGAGCTAAATTTTGAAGGAGGAATTGGAAGTTCTTAACAAAGGAAGATATGGGAATAACATATAGCCCATTTCTCTGCATTGATACTATCTTCTCATTTACAAATTGTCTTCACTATGTAGTTCAAAGAACTTGTTTTTAATCTTCAGTTCTAGTTTCCAAGAAAGAATATTTATTGAGTGCCTATCTGCCATGCATTGAGATAGGCACCAGGGGTACAAAGATTCATTGCTTGTCGATAAAGAAGCTTAAAATCTAAAGAGTTTACAGTATGTCTCTTTAGAGTCTGCCAAGGCATCCCAGAGCTACACATTTATCTTAGTTCAGAAAATGAACACGGATGAGAATTACAGAATGGAACTGTACATCTCATTCTGCATATCCTAACCATATTCATTTTGAGATTAAAAATGTAGTAATCTTGGAAATACAGCAAGGTTGACTTAAGTTCACCTCTCCTACCACCAGAAAGCTGAATAGATTTGTACCTTACTCCATGACTTCAGATTGTCTTTGTAAAGCTGGCAAGGCAATCAATATTTCCTTTAGCTTTAGAAAGCACTACTTTCCAAAGTGACTATAAGAGGCCTGAAAGGAGAAATTAGGGAAACCTTGACCTTCTGGGCCTGAGCCCAAAGGTAAAGCCAGGTGAACCAGTGAAGAAAAGCAACATGTGCAGAGGTGCGAAGTACAGCTTGGAGCTCCATTCAAGGTTCAAATCCTGGCCTCATTACTTACTAACAGGATAATCTTGAATAAGCTACTTCATCTCTCTGCACTTAAGTCTCCTTATCTATAAAATGAGGAATAAAAACTGTACTCAGTCTCAAAGTGTTATATTAAATGAGTTAACATACGTAAATCAAAACAGTACCCAACTCATAGGAAGTCTATATGTATTAGCTGCTATCTTAGTCCACTTGGGCTACTGTAACAAAATAGCATAGACTGGGTGACTTAATAAACAACAGAAATTTATTTCTCATAGTTCTGGAAGCTATGATTTGGTGTCCGATGAGGGCCTGCTTTCTGATTCATAAGTAATGCCTTCTTGTGTCCTCACATGATGGAAGGGGCAAAAGAGCTCTCTGGAGCCTCTTTTATAAGGGTAATAACCTCATTCACGGGGTCTCTGCCCTCATGACCTAATCACTTCCCAAAGGCCTCACCACCTAATACCATCACCTTGGGGTTAGTATTTCAAAATATGAATTCAGGGGGCACAAACATTTAGACCATAGCCGTGGCAATTATTGTTGCTATTGCTGCATATCAAGTATTATGGTCCTTTTCCTAGTCTGTAGTTATCAGTCTAGCACTTCTGTAGAGAAGATTAGAAAAGTCCACCAAAGAGAATCCACAAGATATCTTTCATTTGAATAAATATGTATTCAGCCAATGTTGATTCAACAATCAATACTACAGGTTGAGCAAGTTATGTAAACTTTCTGTGTTTTCTCTTAAAACATATTAATAACTGCTTTATAGTGTTCTTATAAAGAGTAAAGTACATAGAACCATACCATACCACACCTGGCATGTAGAAGTTGCTCAGTAAATGTGTTTACATTGTCTGTTTTTCCTGATAGGTGTATAATAATAACTAAGATATAGTCCCTCTTATAAGAACTTACCTTCACTCTTACCTCTTCATTTCCCCTGACTCCCTTCACCATGTGATTTTCCCCCTGCTTTTGTGTTGTTATTGCATTGCACTGCATTGCTTGGGTTGTATTGTGTACTGATTGTCTCTCTGCTTTTGTACAATTGTTTTATCTTGCATTAACTATTCAGTTTTTGAATTTTCAAGTTTAAAGAGTAATCTAATAATGAAGAAATAGTATTTTACACGAGGCTGAATTTCATAGAATTTGTTCAACCACCTTCCTCAGCTTCATTAAAAAACAAAAAAAGAGTCTTCCAAAGATGCATTACCCATACTCCCCTAGCTTCATCATTCTAAAAAACAGGCAAACTAACATTAATAAACATGAATAATTGAATCTTGGTAGCCGTAAACCCCACCAGCTTCACTACAGGAACAAAGAAATCCACCCCAAAGTCTCCCCAAGATTAGACATTGCAGAAGAAAAGATGGGTGAACCCAAAGATGAAGCAAACTACAAAACTACCACAAGAAAGCTTGGGGGAAATTCTTCAGGACATTGAATTTGGCAACTAGTTCTTGGATACAACATCAAAAGCACAAGCAGCAAAATCAAAAACAAGCAAATTGGGACAACATCACACTGAAAAACTTGTGTGTCTCAAAATAAAAAACAGCATGAAAAGGAAACCTAAAAAATGGAAGAAAATAATTGCAAATCATACATCTGATAAGTGGTTAGTATTCAGAATATATAAGGAACTTCTACAACTCAACAACAAAAACCAAATAACTTCAAAAATGAGCAAAGGACTTGAATAAACATTTCTCAAAAAAGAGATATACAAATGGCCACTAAGCATATAAAAAGACACCAACATCACCAACCATTAGGGAAATGCAAATCAAAACCATCACCTCACACCCATCAGGATGGCCACTATCCAAACAACAGAAAATAACAAGTTGGAATCCTTGTGCACTGTGTTGTGAATGTTGCCATTATGGAAAACAGTATGGTGGTTCCTCAAAAAATTAAAATACCATGTGATACAGCATTGTCACTTCTGGATATATATACAAAACAATTCAGAACAAGATCTTGAAGAGACCTTTGCACATTATTCACAATAGCCAACAGGTGGAAGCAACTCAAATGTCCTTCAACAGATTAATAAAGAAAATGTGGTATAATACCCACAACGAAATACTATGCAGCATTAAGAAGGAAATCTTTCCACATGCTACAACATAAGTGAAACTTGAGGACATTACACAAAATTAAATAAGCAAAATAAGCAGTCACAAAAGGACAAATACTGTGTAATGCCACTCATACAAGGTATCTAAAGTAGTCAAAGTTAGAGAAATGAAGTAGAAAGATGGTTACCAAAGTCTGGGGGAAATGGGGAGGAGGAATTAGTATTTTATAGAGTTTCAGTGTTGCAAGTTCTAGAGATCTGTTGCATAACAATGTGAATATACTTAACACTACTGAACTACACAGTTAAAAATGGTTAAGATGGTAAATGTAATGTTATGTGCTTTTACTACAACAACAACAACAAAATCCCGCAACCAAATACTGTTTTAGATTTACACAATGTGAAATAATTAATCACCAGAAGGCTTGCATTCTAAGAAATCTTAAAGGAAGAAGTACTTCAAATAGAAGGAAAATGATATCAGATGGAAATCTAGAAAAATGAGGAACACTAGAAATGGCAAATCTGTGGGTAAATATAAATGTCCTTATTTTTAAAAATTCTTTCAAAGACAAATGACTATTATGTGGTTTATAACAAGTAGAAGTAAATGTATGACAATAACTCAAAGACTAGATGCTAAAAGAGAAGGATCGAACAGATTCTCCTTCGGGGCCTCCAATAGAAACCAACCTTGCTAATACATTAATTACAGACTTACAGCCTCCAGAACAGTGAGAGAAAAAATTTGTTGTTTTAAGCCACCCAGTTTGTGGTACTTTCTAAAGATAGCCTTAGGAAACTACATGTGTACTATATATGCTAAAGCAATCATTACAATTTTTTAAAAGAATTATAACTAGTAGGATACAAAAGGACATGAAATGGAAAAAAATTCAATTAGTCCAAAAAAAGGCAGAAGGAAATGTAGAACAGATAGGACAAATAGAAAACAAATAGAAAGCTAATAGATTTAAACTGTAAAATATAAAAATCACATTAAACATAAATTGTCTAAACACTCACCCCATGAAAAGTCAGAAATTGCCTAATTTAGATAAAAAGTAAAATCCAGCTATATAGCCTAAAAGAAAACCTGCATTAAATCTAGAGACTCAAATAGGTTAAAAGGATAGGAAAAGCTGTGTTGTGTTAACACTAATCTAAAAAGTTATTGGAGTGGCTATAGTGATATCAAATAGGCCAGGCACAGTGGCTCATGCCTGTAATCCCAGCACTTCAGGAGGCCAAGGCAGGAGGATTGCTTGATCCCAGGAGTTCAAAACTAACCTAGGCAACATAGTGATATCCCGTCTCTACAAAAAATAAAAAGTTAGCTGGGCATAGTGGCCTGTAGTCCCAGCTACTCAGGTGCCTAAGGCAAGAGGATCACTTGCCAGATGGTTGAGGCTGCAGTGAGCCATGATTGTGCCATTGCACACCAACCTGGGTGACAGAGTGAGACCCTGATTCAAAGGAAGGAGAGAAGGGAGGGAGTGAGGGAGGGGGTGGATTTCAAAGCAAAGAATATTACCAAGGAATAAGGAGGTTATTTCACAATTATACAGGGATCAATTCATCCTAAGTGTTTATTCATACAATAATGGGAGCTTGAAAATAACGTGAGGCAAGAGTTGACAGAACTGAAAGGAGAAACAGAAAATCCTCATAATGGTTGGAGATTTCAATAACCTTCTCTCAGTATTAATAAAACAAGTTGGTAGAAATTCAGAAAGGATAATGACCATTAGCCAACTTGTGCTAATTGATGTTTTTAGAATTCTTGACACAACAGCAGAGTATACGTTCTTTACAAGCACACATGGACCACTTACCAAGATGGACCAGAATCTACTTTATAAATCTCAATAAACTTAAAAGGATTCAAATCATACAAAGTATATTTTCTGACCAGAATGGAACTGAATTGGAAATCAATAGCAAAATGGTATCTGGAAAATTGGAACCATTACTAAACTAACACACTTCTAAATAATCCACAGGCCAAAGAGGAAAGCAAAGTGAAATTAGAAATTATTTTGAACTGAATTAAAATAATACAGAACATTTAAAAATCTATGGATACAGTTAAAGCAGCACTTGGAAATTTGTAATGATAAACACATATGTTAGAGGGGAAAAAGATCTCAAATCAATTACCTCAGGTATGTTTTTAAGAAATGAGAAAAAGAGGAGCAACTTAAATCCTAGATAAGAATAAGAAAGAAATTATATAGAACAGAGGGGGAAAAAAATAGAAAACAGAAACCAATAGAAAAGAACCAATAAAACCAAAAGGTGGTTATTTGAGATTTTCAAAAATAATAAACAATTAGCCAGATAGATCAGGCATAAAGAAGGGAAGACATAAGTGACCAATATCAAGAGAGATGTTTCACCACAGATTCTACAGATGTTAAAATATAACAAGAAAATATTTTTGAACAATTTCAGCCAATAAACTTGAGAACTTAGGTGAAATGAATAAATGAATATTTGATCTTGTTTTGTGAAGATTTGTGAAGTTCACTCAAAAAGAAATAGATAATCAGGGTAGCCATATATCTATCATGAGTATTGAATTTGTAGTTAAATCCTCCTTACAAGGAAAACTCAAATCCAGAAATCTTCACTGGTAAAGTCTACCAAACATGTAAGGCAGAAATAATAACAATATGATGCAAACTCTCCAAAAAAATTGAAGAGATGGGAACACTTGCCAACTTATTCAATAAGTCCAGCAATATCCTGATATCAAAGCCAGATAAAAACATTTTGAGGAAAGAAACTACAGCCTAATACTCCTCATGAACATTGATATAAAAACTTTTGACAAACTTTTAGCAAACCAAATACAAAAATATATATAAAGAATAGTACCTCATGGCCAAGCGGGGCTTATTCCAGGATTGCAAAATAGACTAAACATTTAAAAAAAATTACTCAATGTTTTGTTCCACCAAACCCACAGCAGGAGTCACCCCAAAAGTGACAGCAGGGGAGTTTCCACAACGGAGTGTCCTGAGTCATCCTAAGACTGGGCTGGTTGGGATTCAAAGAAAGAAGGACTAAACACCAGGGTGACCAGTCCAAAGCATTTATTAGGGGAAATGTTATATGAGTGGACTGCAGCAATCCGCACCACAAACAGCAAGAGAAAAGGCTAGCAGTTCACAACAAGGGGATTAGGATATGGAGTTTATATGAGGGCTTAGGAATTTGGCTCAGGTCCAGGGCCAGTTTATTTTAGTGTTTTGGGCAACAACCTAGATACCTTTATCAGTGCCTGGAAATGTTTAAGGTCTCAGTTTGGATTCAAGCCTGCTAAGAAAAATCTGCAGCTGGCCGGGTCACAAAGCAATCAACGCGCTCTGTGATTTTTGGTCAGGACACGGAAAGATGGCTGGGGAACGTGGAGCCCCTACACAATATAATTCACTGTATTAACAAACTAAACAAGGAAAAAAAAAGATCATCTGAATAGATACAGAAAAAGCATTTGACAAAATCCAACATCTGTTCCTGATAAAAACTCCCAGCATATGAGGAAAAGAAGGGAACTTCCTTAAGATTTTGAAGAGCATTTACCAAAAAACCTATAATTAACATGATGATGGTAGGAAACTGAATGACTTCCCCCTAAGATCAGGGAAAATGCAAGAATGTCTGCTTTATTGCTTCTAGCCAACATTGTATGGGACAGTCTAGCCAGATTGGAAAAGAAGAAATAAAATTATCTATGTAATTTTTAAAATCCTATTTAATTTAGCAAGGTTGTAGGTTATAAAATGTAAAAGAAAAAATAAATTGTAACTCTCCAGATAAGCAATTAACAATAAGACCAAGCAATTTGTCCATTTTGTCTAAATTGTTGAACACATTGGGTTAAAGTTGTTCATAATATCCTCTCCTTATCCTGTTAATGTGTGTAGAATCTGTATTCATGTCCCTTCTTTCAGTCCAAAAAGATTTAGTTGTTTGGTCTCTTTTTCTTTTGATTAGTCTTATTAGGGCTTATTGATTTTATTAATATTTTCAAAGAATCACAGTTGGTTTTTTCTCTATTGTTTTTGTCTTTTCTCTTTCATTTATTTCCACTCTTACCTTTATTATTCCTCCCTCTTTGATTTCCTTTTTGCTTAATTTGATTTTTTTTTTTTTAATATTGATGTGGTTGATTTTGCCCTTGATTCTAGGGCATAACCCTTAGTCATTGGATGTAGTCATTAATTCTATGTTGCTCAGTGGAATGTCCAAAGTTTTCACCCAGTCTGTATAACTTGGAAATATTTAAATTTCAAATATTTGAATTTAAATATTGAAAAATACACTATCTTCCCAGCATCAGATGACTGCTGAAATTTTACTTCATCTCTTCCAGTCTTCTAACTGTTGCTGTCCATTGGGTTCTTTGGGTCTTACCACATGCATGTACTGTTATAATGTCAGCCAAAAATTTGAGGGGATTTTTTTAGACAGATTTTGGGGCTCCCTTTTCAAGGTTCCTGCCCCAATTTTCAGTTCATCTGGCATTTCCAAATTTCAACTTCTGAGTTTTTTAGAATGGGAAGAATGCTGCTTTATACTGGCACTCTATTCCCCATGTACTGCACAGACTAATGCCCTCATGAAAAAAAGCTGGATAAATGTGGATCTTACCCACTATTTTTCCTATCTTTCAAGAATTGTATACCTTCCTGTGTTTTCATGCTATTTTGGTTGCTTTCCAGGGTCTTTGAAAAGAATCTCTTCCTTGTCCAGAGTTTATAGTTGCTATTTGCAACAGGGTCTGTCCAACATAAGCTACTGTGTCACTTCCAGAAGCTAGAAGTCCTTCTTTTATTTTTTGATTATTATCTTTGAAAAGTATGGAATCTTCCTGGATCAACTATTTTCAGCAGATTCATGCAGCATTTAAGTCAAAGCCATATCCCAGCAATTTTTCTGTGTGACACAGGATTTTAAAGACAGTCTAGGTAAGAGATAATAGGTAGTAGCAATAAAGGTAGTGACAAGTGGTCAAATTCCATTTTCTTTTATTAACTATTTTATGTGCCAATATTCTGTTGTTAGAGAGTTCAGACAAGCTATAAGAAACTAAATTATCTTTTCTCTTTTGGCATTTCTCAAAACTTTTAAAATCAAAAGAATTGCATGTATTTTTAGTAACAGAAAAATATGCTTTGACAAATTGTTCTTTATTTCCTATTTCCAAAAAGAGCTTACGGTTGTCTGGTGCAAGCATCATAGACATTGCAGATTTCTGGCTACATTTCTATCCCCTCTCTTCCATGTACAGCCCAAGTTCAGCTAAATTGTCTGACATAAATTTTCATAGATGCTATGTAGAGAATTGCTGAAAGGAAGATGAGTGGAATCTGTGAGAATAGAGTCACCTCCAGTGCCTAAATGAGAAATGATTTGTGAAAAGAGTATCTAGGAAGAAAATCAATAAATTGTTCACGATTGATTAGTCTGCAGGGAGTAATGTGGATGAACTGAAGTTTCTGGCTTGTGCAACGAAATGGATGGTGTTGTCAAGCCCTGAGACAGGAAACAGTAGATATGAGAGAGGAAAACATATATGATTTTCAGCTTTGGAGTATGAGATGTCCTTGAGATTTTTATTTGGATGCACCTAATCTAATCTCCATCTGCAGTATTGCCTCCATTTTTTTCTACATCATATGCTTCTTATCATAGTGTAACTATGAATTTTTTAACTCCCATTTTTAATAACTAACATTTCCCAGAAAATAAAGCAAACAAAAGGGAGCAAATTCTTAGTCTGGCATTTGAAGTATTCCACACTCTGGCTTTTTTTTTTTTTTTTTTTTAACTTTTCAACCTTATTGGCCATTATTCTCTACAAAATGGTGGTTTATAGTTTCTATATAATTAGGAAACACAGAGAAGGCCTAGTGAAATTCCATTCAGGCAAAGGTAGTGAGCAGAATATTGTGATTTGTTTGCTTAAAACCTTGAGATGAAAAGCAAAGTGAGTAAAAGACTAGATGGCCAGGCACGCTGGTTCACGCCTGTAATCCCTGCACTTTGGGAGACCGAGGCGAGTGGATCACCTGAGGTCAGGAGTTCGAGACCAGCCTGGCCAACGTGGTGAAATCCTGTCTTTACTAAAAAATAAGCCGAGGCTCGGCATGGTGGCTCACGCCTGTAATCCCAGCACTTTGGGAGGCCAAGGCGGGTGGATCACGAGGGCAGGAGATAGAGACCATCCCGGCTAACACGGTGAAACCCCGTCTCTACTAAAAATACAAAAAAATTAGCCAGGCGTGGTGGCAGAAGCCTGTAGTCCCAGCTACTTGGGAGGCTGAGGCAGGAGAATGCTGTGAACCCAGGAGGCGGAGCTTGCAGTGAGCCGAAATCGCACCACTGCACTCCAGCCTGGGTGACAGAACGAGACTCAGTCTCAAAAAAAAAAAAAAAAAATCAGCTGATCAGCTGGGCGTGGTGGCACACGCCTGTAATCCCAGCTACTCTGGAGGCTGAAGCAGGAAAATCGCTTGAACCTGGAAGGCAGAAGTTGCAATGAGCTGAGATCAGGCCATTGCACTCCAGCCTGGCCGACGAGAGCAAAACTCTGTCTAAAAAATAAAAAATAAAAATAAAAAAAATACTAGGAATTTTCCTTCTTGTACACCTTCGTGAAAATAAGTCTATTTGTGCAAGTTTAGAAACTGCAATTACAGATTTCTTGGCACTATGGAGCCTAATGGTCAAGCAACCCTGCAATGCAGAGACAGTATAAAAATTATCTGTTAAATGCAACACTTTATCACTTGTTCAGAAATTTGAGAGGATGAGAATAATTAAGATTTCTGATAATGTGTTATGATCATGTATTTATTGCTACAGTTAGTTATATATTTTTTGGCACAATGTTTACCTGCTAATCTTAATAGAGTTAAGATAAAATTCAATTGTAGGCATTTTTCCCTTCTATTGGGATAATTAGTCCAAGCGAACTGAGCAAAGGTTGCAGGAGCCCCAGCATGGCTGAGGAAGACTTGGTGAGGCATCCACTGGCTGCTGGGAGGAGAGCATTACCTTCTAAACAACACTGTCCAATAGAAATATAATGCAAGCCACATATATAATTTTAAATTTTCTAGTATTTATACTTAAAAAGCAAGAAGAAATAAGATGACTTTCACCCAACACTGCTTCCAAATAAGCAGTACTCTGGAGAACACGAGAAATCCTCAGAAAAATAAGCTCCAGCTCTGAGGTGCTGATTATGGTAGGGCAATCAATACAGATCAAAACATGGCACAGGGAGCTTAAGTTCCTAGGGAGAGTAGAAATCGATAGAGCCAAGAAATAGCTCCCCTTTGGCTTATTTTTAACCTGAGTAGCTATCATACGCCAAGAGCTGTGCAGTTTTCATTTACCCCATGCCAAGAACTTAAGTAGGCTCTACTGACCAGGAAGTTAAGTAATATGCCCGAGGTACATTTTCAATGGAAGAGGCTGACTGAGGGTCACCCAACTTATATCTCCAAATTTCACAATTTCTACAAGTTCTGTCCTGGGAGGCAAGAGTAGGTGAAATGAGCACACTCTACACCAGGCAAACAAACCTCAACGCTTAGCCGCCCGGCACCTCCTAGGGCCGGAAGCCTCTCAGCCCGAAGCCGCTCCTGGCTGCAACCTCCGTACCGCAGTCCAATTAGCAGCCGCGACCCGGCGCCCGCCCACGCCGCGTCACGAGTCAGCCAAAGATGGCTGCGCCCAGGCAATTTGAGCAAAGGCCGCAGTGACCCCTGCGTGGCTGAGGAAGACCTGAGGAGGCACCCACAGGCTGCTGGGAGGAGAGCATAAGGTACTGGTGTTCCGGGGGAGGGGGTGAAATAAATGTCCCAGTGTCAGGAGAAGCACGACGCGGTGACACGCTAGCTACCAGCAGCGCTGCGCGTAAATGAGAGCAAGTAGAAGTGTAGTTGGCTCTTGGTGCTTTCTCTTCACTTTGCACTCTAGAAGGAAAGACCTTATATTTAAATTAACCCAGTAGAAGGGGAAAATGCCTGAGATTGAATTTAATCCCAGGTTTACTGTCAATTTACAAGGTGACCACGGCCAAATTTGATTATCAGAGGCCCCACTTTACTTCTTTCTCAGATAGGCCCCACACTGCCTATCTCTCAGAGCTCTTCCAAGAATGACATGAGATAGGTAACACAAAAATCTTTCGAAATATTTGTAGTTTTTACAGGCGGCGTTGTCTTTGATAGGTATTTGTTATTAATATCGGAGACAAAATGCCCACAGGGGCTGCCCAGTCAGGACTTATACTGAATTAGGTGTGACTTCATTGCTCTCAGTACAATATGTACATACTGAATTTGATTATATATTTCACCACCCCATACACAAAATCATTCAGAGCTCCTATACAGCAGGGATTGTGTCTTATCATCTTATCGTAGCCAAGGCCCTCAAAAATTTGACTACCAGAAACCTAGACCTAAATTTCTAAGGCTCCATTGTACTTATTAGGTTAACTTTAAGTCTAGAGATACGGAATGTCAATGTACTCAACATTTCCAAATGACCCCTTATCAATATAAAACAGGTAGCAATAAATATTTAAACGAGTGCCTGTAATGTAGGAAATGAGAAAATCTGGTTTCATAAAACCATGTTTTCCTTTATTGTTATCCCTGAACTTAATTTTTTTTTTTTTTTTTTTTTTTTTTAGACCGAGTCTCGCTCTCACCCAGGCTGGAGTGCAGTGGCGAGATCTCGGCACACTGCAACCTCCGCCTCCCAGGTTCAAGCGATTCTCCTGCCTCAGCCTCCTGAGTAGCTGGGATTACAGGCAGCTGCCGCCGTACCTGGCTAATTTTTGTATTTTTAAAAGACAAGAGTTTCACCATGTTGGCCAGGCTGGTCTCGAACTCCTGACCTCAGGTGATCCGTCTGCCTTGGCCTCCCAAGGTGCTGGGATTACAGGCGTGAGCCACTGCACCCAGCCTTTGTTTTTCTTAACTGTTACCCTGAAACCTGAGCCAAATCTTCATCATTCACCATTCCCTTAACATTTTCACCCTAACTAATGCAGACAACAAACTACTGGCATGTAGGTTACCTGCAAAGCCTACCATATTTACATCTGGCCCTTTAAAGTTTGCTGAGCCCTGATCTCAGGTATACCTAGAAATGAAATTGCTAGGTATGTGTGTCTTCTATCTGCTAAATAATACCAAATTCTTTCCCAAAGTGACTGTACAGTTTGGGTAAAGCTACCCCACATTCTGTACATGGAATGTACTTTTAGCTACCCCACATTCTGTACACGGAATGTACTTTTAGCTACCCCACATTCTTGCCAATATATAATTGGAATTGTCAGATTTTAATTTTAGCTAACCTATGGGTACCTATTGGTATCTCACTGTGGGTTGTTCCCCCAGTTATAATGAAGGTGAGCATATTTTCATGTTTATTGGCCATTTAACTTTCCTTTTTGTGAACTGCCTGTTCAAATATTTTGTCAGTTTTTCTGTAGGGCTGCTTACCTTTTCAGTGTTGATATGTAGTTCCATGTATGTTCTGGGTACTAACTACTCTTTCATCAGTTCTATTGCATTTTCTCCCACACTAGCTTATCTTTATGGTATATGTTGATAACCATAGGTTCTTAACTTAAATACTGTTAGTTTTATAAGTCTTTTATGTTTAGTGCTATTTGTGAATTGTTTAGGAAATACTTTCAAGGCTTATGAAGATATTCTGTATTTCCTAAAAGCTTTATGTGTTGCTTTTCATATTCTCGTTTCTGTTTCACTTAGATTTTTTTTTAATAATATATATGCAATGATTTTTTTCAGATTAGCTCTACAGTATTATTTTTAGTCTTCAGAAGGTTTTTAAAATTCCTTGTATAAATTCTTGAGAAATGATATCTTCATGTTTTTTAAGGCTCAAAATGGAAAATCATAAATCCAATAATACCAAGGAAAACATAACAATTGTTGATATATCCAGAAAAATTAACCAGCTTCCAGAGGCAGAAAGGTAAGATCCCTTCTTAATTTAAAAATACCTTTTATCAGGTGGATTTTCACCATTGATTCATTATCTCAAATTTATCTGGTTTGAGTATAAACAACATAGAATGTGAGGAGGAAATTGCCCTTTTCTTGCCTGGATGAGAGCGTTTAACCATTTTGCTCAACATCACATAGCTAATTGTGGAAGGTGAGGCTGGAACTCATGTCTTTGGACATATCTAATTGTATAATGTTTTGAGTTTTTCCATTAGGCTTGGAGTATAGTAAAATGTAAACATTTACAGACCCATTTAAATTACAAAACTTTAAAATAACTTTTAAAATGTCTTTTTCTTTTCCAGTTCATTCTGTCAGTATGCTTACCAGTCTAAGAGTACCATAGAACACACATAGCAAGATAGAGAATGTCAGAGAAACAGGATCATGGCTAAAGATCTTTAAGATATTATTAAAGAGGGCCAGGCATGGTGGCTCACGCCTATAATCCCAGCACTTTGGGAGGCCAAGGCGGGCAGATCACCTGAGGTCAGGAGTTCAGACCAGCCTGGCCAACATGGTGAAACCTTGTCTCTACTAAAAGTACAAAAATTAGCTGGGCGTGGTGGCAGGTGCCTGTAATCCCAGCTACTTGGGAGGCTGAGGCAGGAGAATTGCTTGAACCTGGGAGGTGGAGGTTGCAGTGAGCCGAGATCACACCACTACACTCCAGCCTGGGCAGCAAGAGCAAGGCTCCGTCTCAACAACAAAAAAAAAAAGGTATTAAAGAGAAAAACCAATATAGGGAACATACTGATCTTTGCCAGGCAGCTAATGTGTACTTCCACAAAATGTCTTACACTTTGTTGACAGTCAAGAAGGTCTCTCTGACTATAAAAGGATGAAAAGCAGCCACCTAGAAAGGAGAGAGGGACAGTGTCTTAAGTAGAGGGAATGGCATATGCCTAGCCACAAGATAGCCAAGGCTTGTGGTACTTGAGTAACCACTGTTACTGAAGTACTAAGGAAGTGGGCATAAGGACCAGGAATAGTTTTGAGCAGGGGGATGATGTTAGCATTTCTAAAGAACATTCCAGCTGCTTTTTGGAAAGCAGATTTGAGGTAGGAAAGAAAGGAAACACAAAGACCAGTAGAAAAAAACGGCATAGTAATCCTGGTGAGTGGAGATGGTAGGGGTGGTGACAGTTGAGATGAAAAGAGGATGGATTTAAAATACATCCTGGAAGCATAATCTTGCTATCTTCAGGAATAAAAACTGAACAAATCCCCATCTTGCTGCCACTTACCATCTTAATCAGGGAGAACCCATAAATCGAGACCAGTAGTGTTCAGAACAAGGATCTCCGAGGGGAAGAAAAAAAAAGGCCAGTAGTAAGAACTTGGTGAGATCTTAAAAGCCCTTTTACCCCCCTCCCCACACTCCAACTCCACTCCCTTCTAGTTGTTCTCCTGAGGTAACGGAAAACCTCTTAAAGCGAAAAAGGAACTATGTCCATGTTTCCAGGCCAGCAAGATAGGGAAAGTGAGAAAGACTAACAAAAGAAGAGTAGGCTGGGCATGGTGGCTCACACCTGTAATCCCAGCACTTTGGGAGGCAGAGGCGGGCTGGTCACCTGAGGTCAGGAGTTTAAGACTAGCCTGGCCAACATGGCGAAACCCTCTCTCTACTAAAAATGCAAAAATTAGCCAGATGTGGGGGCGCATGCCTGTAGTCCTAGCCACTGGAGAAGCTGAGGCACGAGAATTGTTTGAACCTGGGAGGCGGATGTTGCATTGAACCGAGATCATGCCACTGCACTCCAGCCTGGGCAACAGAGCGACTGTCTCAAAAAAGACTAGATGGTGGCAGCTTTGAAGAGAAGAAAGCAGTCTGTCACTGGATTCTTTACCAAATTAGAAAGAATACCTGGAACTGCAAAGTAAAATTTAGAGGCAATAAATGTTTCAATCATTGGCATCTAAACTAGGCAGATTACAGTGTCCTGTTATCTTTGCCTTGTTCCTATTTTTTCTCTTCATTCCCATTTTATCTTCTAAGTTTGAATCTTCATTTCTTCTTGGATTATTAATCAGGTATTTAATGGTTACTTGGCATGTCCTTCAGTGTATGGAGCTTTCTTAATATCAAAAACTTCATTTTCTGATCTACAGCAATACTTTCACGTACATGTTTGTCATTTGTTAAATTTGGGCTATTTCATGTCTATTTCTTATGTATGTCTTATCAAAAAGTCATGAGTTTTTAGTTGGTATAGGTACTTTTTTGGAAAACTGGCAAGGGGCTGCTAGGTAACAATTTTGTGCTAACTTTTAATTAACTAAACATTTTGACTAGCTATGGGAAAAATCTGGTTGGGAGAGAGCAAAGTTTGCTATGCAGATTTCACTTGTACTACTTTTTATTTATTTGTATATGTAACATACTTGTAAACAAATGGACTTATATATAACATATGTATATATGTATTTTATATATATTATATATACATACAGGCAAATTATTTACCTGAGCATTGGGATTTAAAATGGGGATAATATATATTTCACATGATTTTTATGATGAAATATTTTAGAGGAAGTGTTCAAGTTTTTTATTCCCCCAACCCCCACAAAAAAAAAATAGGCTTTTCACATTTACATGGTTTTTGTGGTTGCTAGGTTCTCCAGGCTGTCATCACTAATTATAATCTATGTACTCCAAGTTCCTGAACTGCCACCGTCTTGTACCACCATTACCATTTTCATAGACTTGTTTTATCTCGTTTACATCTCTTTCTTCTCCAGTAATATTTAACTATGTTAACCTTGAAGATAGAAGGCAATTTTTGTGCCTTTAGCACTAAGTCTGCTGCATACAGTGGGGTTCTCAATGAGTGATAGGCATCATGATTGCAAAGTGTCATAAGAAAAGCAATACCTTATACAACGTAGGAAGCTGAGTTCGTAGAAAAGCTATTTTAAGATGAGTGTAAGCCATAGAAGTTAGAGGAGGTACTGTGTGGCTACTTTGGCTAGTTAAGAGTAATGAAAATTTTAAGACTGACTGTATTGTAGATGGCAATGCAAGTGGTAAAAAAGCTAAGTAGTAGTCTGAAAAGTTTGGAGTCAGTATTTTCAGTATTCAGCAATCATGTTAGGTATTACTTTTTCCCAAAACCTTGGCTTCAAATCCAGTTCTACCACTACCTCAAAACATCAAGTTTATTTCTCATCAATGGGTTGTTATAAAGTACCTAGCATAGGGTATTGCTTAAATGTTAATACTCCCAATCCTGACACTAATGTTTCAGGGAAGAGTGAAAGAAATCACATTAACTCCACATTATTGAACATCTTCTGTGTCAGGCTGAATACATCTTTGTATCCATTGTCTTCTGGTTGTTTAAAGACTAGTGTAGAAGCCTGACATGTAAATCAGTGATTATATAAGATAGTACTGTCTTGTAATGTGTTGTGCTAGAGAGGTAAGTATTAATTATTATGGGAGCTCAGGAGAGGCACCCACTGGCTGCTGGGAGAAGAGCAAAAACCTATATATAAAGCAATTTTTTAGATTTTGGTTCTATTAGGGATAGATGTTATATCCAGTTAGTGTATTCCCAAAGTCCTATAACACGTCAAAATCAGGAAAGCTCACACATACAATAATGCCAAAGAAAAAGTTCTTTCTTCTCACCCTTTCAGGAATCTACTTGAACATGGATCAGTTTATGTTGGATTAAATGCTGCTCTTTGTGGCCTCATAGCAAACAGTCTTTTTCGACGCATCTTGAATGTGACAAAGGCTCGTATAGCTGCTGGCTTACCAATGGCATGGATACCTTTTCTTACAACAGACATAACTTACAGATGTTTTGTAAGTTTTCCTTTGAATACAGGTAAATTCTACTTTACTATCACCAAAGAGTTTGCCTTAGTATATGTTATTTGCAGCTTTAGTCCATACTTATCAAGTAGCTGTATGCTGTAATGCAGTGTTAAGATTAAATCTTGCTAGCCTATATAATGTGGCAAATAATTCATATTAGTATGGTCTACCAACCAAGATGCACATACACAGCAGTTCTACATACTTTTTCTTTAATTGAGATGGAGTTTTGCTCTTGTTGCCCAGGTTGGAGTGCCCTGGCGCGATCTTGGCTCACTGCAACCTCCACCTTCTGGGTTCAAGCAATTCTCCTGCCTCAGCCTCCTGAGTAGCTGGGATTACAGGTGCCCACCACCACACCCGGCTAATTTTTTGTATTTTTAGTAGAGACAGGGTTTCACCATGTTGGCCAGGCTGGTCTCAAACTCCTGACCTCAGGTGATCCACCCGCCTTGGCTTCTCAAAGTGCTGGGATTACAGGCGTGAGCCACTGCACCCGGCAATACTTTCCTTTTTCTAACATATCTTTCTCACAGTGCTCATTTAGAGTAAGAAATATTTGGAAATCCATACATATATATGAAAATTATGTATATGGAAATATTATATATATACAAATGTATATAAATAATATGTTGGCTACCTTAGATTTTTTATTTATATTTTATAGAGAAGTTCCTTAAAGGGGGAAAATATTTTTATGGAAGTAAGACTCTTTATATAGTAAATCTCTTAAAGCACTAAATGCATATACATTTATCAAATACATGGAGATTTGATTTCCTTTTGAAAATTTACCATGTGTGCTGAATGCTTTGAGTATAGTTAATCATAAAAAAAATCTTTTGATTAATTACTTCAAATAAAAATATTACCATGGGTGCTAGGGAAGGCAGTCCCTCTAAATTTTATTTTGTTAAGTGCTGCTCCAAATTTGTTTAAATTTGACGAGTATTTTGTTTTAATTCCCATGACCAGTGGAAACAATTTCTATGATCAAGGAAGACCTATCGCCCATTTAATTGAACAGACTGAGTGAAAATATTAGCCCAGGTCTGTTGATAAAAAAACAAGTGCAGAAAGCTAGCAGCAGCCCAGACCATGAGATTATTACATCTAAGTTGAGAACAAATTAGAGAATTTCTTTCCTAAAATAGTTTTACCAATTATTCCTAGCTATTTTAAGTTACTCATAGATGTAATTATACCTTTTAACATGCTTTGTAGAATTACATTTGATATATTGCCTGAAAAATACCTGTGATACACAAAAGAGGATCTTACATTCTTTTAATCATGTTTGCTTGACTATCATGACCTTCATTTCTATGACTAATTTATTTCCTAGGTGATTTGGATTGTGAAACCTGTACCATAACACGGAGTGGACTGATTGGTCTTGTTATTGGTGGTCTATACCCTGTTTTCTTGGCTATACCTGTAAATGGTGGCCTAGCAGCCAGGTAGGAAATGAAAAACTTTTTATAATATGTGATTACCTATAAAACTCACAACTTAAAGCAGCAAATATATTTTATTTTTAAGGCATTTAGACCAAAGGCAATGTTACCCTCTTGATTAGCAGTTAGCAAGACCTGTTTTTTCTTATAATGAAATTCTACTTAATCAAGAATTTCAAACAGTTATACTTGGTGTGTAGTTCAGGCTATTAACCTTAATTTGTGTACTGAATACTAAACTAACTACAAAGCTGCAAACAGTATTATGCATGAAACTTCTGTCATATAAACAATTATCTTGGATGAGTTTGAACACCTGCACTAAAGGAAAATTCCATCAGAAAATGTCTAGCTGTTATATTAGCCTTCTATTCTAAAATAATTCTGGCTATTCTCTGTTGAACTCTTGCATCAGCAATCTATGCTATAGCCTTGAAGCAAACTGGATAAAGAAACAAAAGTTTTTAGAATTAATAGACACTGAAGACCTTTAATCTTCAGTTTTATCTTAAGACTTCTAGGACTAATATATATCATAGATAGGTTTGCCATTTGATACAACAATCTTTTCTATTGAACTATCTCAATGTTTTCTTACAGGTATCAATCAGCTCTGTTACCACACAAAGGGAACATCTTAAGTTACTGGATTAGAACTTCTAAGCCTGTCTTTAGAAAGATGTTATTTCCTATCATGCTCCAGACTATGTTTTCAGCATACCTTGGGTCTGAACAATATAAACTACTTATAAAGGCCCTTCAGTTATCTGAACCTGGCAAAGAAATTCACTGATTTTAAACAAATATGTAAACAAAAATAAAATGGTAAAAACAGTTTATGTCTAATGTTATGCATAAACATAAGACTTGTAATTTATCACGAGGTATAATTCTGGGACCTACAACAAAAGGCTACACAGGGCAACAAAAGGCTGAATCTAAGTAAAAGCTACCCACTTAAACAAGTTTAACTTCACTAGTTTGCCCAGTATTGTCTCTTCTACCTTGCTTGCTCTACTCTTTTACCTTAGGCGTTGAGTTTGGTCTGTAACACAAGAGGAAAAAGTAACTATATAGTATTTTACACTGAAGACTTCATAATGCCAAACAGGAATAAAAAATGAAAAAATATGTATCAATATACTATACCAAATGTTATTTATAATTCACTTTCCCCATTCAAATTATTAATCCATAGATTCTTAGAACTGATTTAACAACCTTCCTCAAATCAATCATCTTCTTGAGTCATTCAGGCTCAGCGTCAGCTATTATGATATAGACCTACCTACTTCAAGTCACCTTATTTAGAAAGCTGTATTTTTAGTTTAGGTAGTCTTTCAAGCTTCCATTTATTGTGGGATATTTAGAATCACAAAATTAACTAATCTCTCTGACCCTTAGTGAAATATCCTAGTTGGCTCATTTCCTAAGATCATTTAAATTTTTGATGTGGTTTCTTCTGTTCTGCTAACATTTCTCATCCTAGTTCTCTAAACCATTTTCTTTTGTGACAGCAACTGAATCAGCATTGTCCAACAGAGCTTTCTGTGATGATGGAAGTATTTTCTATCTGCACTGTCAATATGTTAGCCACTAGCCTATGTAGCTGCTGGGCACCTGAAATGTGACAAGTGCAATTGAGTAACTGAATTTTTAATTTTAAACCATTTAAAATGTTTAGCCACGTGACTAATGGTTACAGTATTGGACAGTGTAGATCTAAACCAACACTTATGAAGCAAGCCAATCATCACAGAAAAGTACCAAACAAAATTTTAAGTGGCATCCAAGATTATTCATGAATCTCTTAATTATTACTTCCAAATAGTGACATATCTGTTAAGTAATCTTATGCTACTTAAAATTATATATAATTTAGAAAAAGCATCTTTGTGAGTGAAACTGGCCTTTAGCTTCTGTTTAAAGAAAAATATAAAGCTATGCTGCCAAAGATGAAAAACTCATGTGAAATTAATAAAATACAATCTCAGTTTTTCAGAAAGCAAAGATGATTTGTTCTTTCAACAGGCACATAAAATGTATTATCTACCAAACTTATATAAAAAATGATCCCAGTTATGAGGCAAAAAGAATCTATATGCACAAGAGACTGAAAAGAAGCATGCCAAAATGTTTACTGTGGATAGTCTATGGCTTATAGAGTTATAAGGGTGATTTTTCTTTTCTTCTTGATTCCTTTCAGGATATTCCAAGTTTTCTGTAAAGAATATGCTTTACTTTTACAACTAGGGAAAGACAGAAAGATATATATAACATTTAAAGGGCAAAACAATATAGCTGTTTATTTTACAGGCTAAAATATCAAGATGAAAAGCTCTGACCCCAAATCATCCATTTTACCTACATTCTGTCACTTTTACTAAAAGCAGAGTTCTACTCATCCCAGTGAAAAAACAATGAATTAAAAGTAATTTCTGGCGTTAACCCAAGTACCGAGTTAGATTCCTTAAGAATATAGAATTATGTAATCAACTTAGATCATTGAAAGCCCAATGATATAACTAAGTTATTTGACGACTGAGCACACATTGTTTCCTTACTTATCTTTAAACATTCCTAGTCCAATTACTCCCTAGCATAATACCATTTATAAATGAGGATGAGTTTACAATGGTTTCTGTAATCAAAAAGTATTTCTACTATCTGTCCTCTGCCACATATTTTTAAATTATCTTTTCCATTAGCAGAAATGGGCAACATAAGCAATAAATCATGTTAAGTCTGTTGCTACAAATTTACTTTGCCAAAATTTTTGTTCAGAGGGTAGATATCTGCATTATTTAAGGACATTTAGTCATCTGCAGCTAACACCTGAAGTAAACTACCCTCAATCAATTTTTAATATTTCTAGTCACAGTAGACAAACTATTTAAATCTTTTATAATTTACTTTGTGTAGTTATTTGGCTAAAGAAAAAAAAAAAGAGGGCTCACATTCTATTTAAATTAAGAAATTAATATATTTTATAAAGCCCAAATTATAGTACACTAAGAGCCAGAGGGGTCTAGGGAATTGATCTCAGTGGGTATACAGCAATGACAAAATTTGGAGGCAGACGCTAAAGGAAGTTGAGATAAATAAAATTCAAATCAGTATATTAACAGAACTACACAAGTGTTTACAACACAGTAACTACACTTTTCAATTAGTTCACTGTGAAAACTGAGCAAAATATTTTCAACAATTTTGGGTCAACAAAAAGTATGGAGTATTTTAAGACAATAAAGAGTGACTGGTGTTGAGAGTACTGAGGCTACACATAGAGGTACTGAAATTCAAATCTGAAAAATACTGTGCTGGCCACACCTAACACTACAAATTTCTAATGGAAGAATTCCCTTTTTGATCCCCAGCTTAGGTGGTAAGTAAATAAAAAAACAGCTCAGAAAAACAGCAAAAATATTAACATTTAGGAGAGTCTCAAAACTTTGTATTGGCTGTGAGTCTGGGGGAAAAAACATAAATGTCATACTACCAATTAAGCTTTCAAGAGTCATCAGATTATTTAGCTTTACAATTTTACTAAATCAGAGAGACCTTAAACTACACATTCAAAATGCTGAACTAGGTAATCACATATTAAAAAGATAATGACTCATTATCAGTGAATTACCCAGTCTGTTCTATCAAAGTAGTAGTTAAGGTCACCAAATAATGTTGGTGCCTTTGGTTCTGGAATTACAACTAGCTATACTATAGGAGCATCAGCGCTTAAGTTTTAAGCCAGTGGGAATACTCTGCTGCCCGGCTTCACAGGCACTGAATACACTTAAAATGGTAAGAAACTGACTGGATTTAATAAGTTTTGAATAATACAATAACCAACTGTATATTTATTATGAAATAAGAGCCAATCTCCTACCCAATCCCTCTTCTATCAGCTGCACATTTCCAAATGAGTGAGATAAAATGACTCAATCTAAACCAGGTGAAGGAATGTATTAAAATAATCCAACAAAAATGAAATAAAACAATCCAGAGTTTTGAGTGTTTTTTCACACTTGTAATAAACTGAAAAAATATTTCAATTAAAACAACCATATGCCACAAAAAGCCACTCCCATCATCCAGAATACTAAAGCCCTTATACAACACTAGATAAATTTTTATATAAAACAGTAGAAACTAGCATACCATTAATTAGAAACCTCAAAATATTCAAAAAACAGTATCAAGTACTCAAGAGAAAGCTCAAGAAGCCAAAACCTCAAGAATCCATACATCCTGGTTGTTAACCTAAATTGTAATTAACTACCCACACATTTAATCATAATCAACTTTTTCAAAGATATACAAATCAATGCATCTATTTAAAAGGACTACTCTTTATAGTTCAGAACTTTACATTAACTTTAATATTCTACTCAGCAGGGTGTCTGTCTGTACTCCAAATTAGCTCTCATGCTCCAGGAGATAAATGCAAACTCATATGCCTTGTGATCACTGATGGCCTGCTTATGTAATTCTAGTCCACTAAATGTTAATTCCATAGAATATGCTCTTGATTATGTAAAAACTCTAATTTCTTGATGAAATACTGTAATTCTCCAAAGGTTACAATTTTGTAAAGATATGCAATAACTGAGTATCACTCCCATGAAAGACAAAAAAAGTATAATTTTGTTCCAAGATTAACTTAGTCTCATGTATCTCTATTAAGTCTTTCAAGGATTCCAGAGAATCTTTTCATATCTCCATTTCTGGAAAGTGAAATCAGTATAGAAGTAATTTGGGAACTTGAAAATGGCATTCATTTTTTTCAGCAGATGCCAAATTTTTGACCGACATGGCTCTCACAATTACTTTGTTACCATCAGTCCAGTCAGTTAACAGGTTGTAGGGAAAGATTCGTTTTTGCAGACACTGCTAAGCTGTTTAAAGAGAAGAGAGAGAGATTAATTTAGTGATTATAAAATGCACAAATATTTAAAATATTTTGAACACTTTTTGTTGGATTATATCAGAGGTGTGACTACATTTTAACAAAAGTGGACTTTTTAAGATAAGTCTGGTCAAAGAAGTGCAGAAACAGTAAGTCAATATGATAGAAATAGTAGGTCAAAATATGATGTGTTAGTTCAATTAATGTATGAACTCCTGCCACCATCGAAAGACAAATATTAAAAAGCTACATCTTTAGTCTAGTTCTGTATTTTACCATAGAGGCACATTTATAAGAAAAACAAAAGGGTCACCCAAATACTAAATTGTTTTCAACCATTACAGTAAATAGAGCCAAACCTAGAAATTTCAAAAACAATCCATTTTATATTCCAGAAATCTCCTTTATCCATGTGCTAATCATCCAGAACACAATTTTCTAAAAATAGTAAGACAACAGTTTCACATCATAACTTTTTTAATTAACAAGTAGTGAATCGGACACTTTAAGATATTGTTTACTACATACTGAAATAAACAGATCTGTTTAAATTCAGAAACCCAAACATTTACAGTAAAATGTGCTTACACATAAATATGACCAAATTTATATAAAGCCCCTATTAGATAGATCCTAAATACATGCAATTACCATGTAAAAACAAGACCATGAAGTTGATGTAAAAAATGACAAAATCACTAAGTCACCAAAACTAGAAAAAAAAAATGAAATGGAAACTGAGAAAAGACAGTTAATAAAACATAAGGAACCTAACAAAGCAGCTTTAAAAATAGGCCATACTAATCTTTCCATTTTCAAAAGTTCTTTATCAAGTAATTCCAAAAACTGCCATTTATAAAATGACATTCTAAAAATCTACACTTGGAATTTCAAAGCATCTCAATTCAGAAAGCTTTGACTACTATTTCTCCCCAGCCCACAATTTCAAATAATGCAGGAAAAGTATTGATGTAAGGAAGAAAATACTCCAACAGAATGTTATAGTTTTTAGAAAAATGAACTTACTGCTTTCCCGAACCTTTTAAGACCCACAGTCAGCATTAACAACAATCATTTTTCCTATTTTCATCCATTATTTTCCAATGTCAGAGATGAATAAATTCTTTGAGCCCATAACTAAAAGATCAACAAACCTGGTTTTATTATGACACCATATTTTTGTCATTGGTACTGCACAAAATTATATACAAAGAAATATATACAAAATGTTCAAGTATTAGTTAAATTTCAATTCAAGGCTTCTGTTTCAAAAAAGCTACATTTAACATATTTCATAAAGATAGCACAAATTAGTCATTTCAAATAATCTTTCCAACTACTTTTGGTTTATATATATATATGTATGTATGTGTGTATATATATATATATATATATATATAAAATTCAGTAGGCACTAAAAACCCATGCAGCTGCATTGTGAGGGGCTTGCTCCTGCCCTTAGGTATAAGCAGGTTCATCACTCCAATTTGTGAGTTTGGCTACTACCCATTCATGCTCAAGTGCAGTAGTAGATGATTTTACAAAATATGCTGTGATGCACTGGAAACCAAAGACCAATTCAGGTCTCAAATCGTATTATCTAGCAACAAAACATGTACAGTTGTGCAAGAACAAGGATTCCATTTTCATAACCAAATAACAACAAAATAAAACATTTTATGTGTAAGATAACTTACATCTTTGGACTGCTGGAAAATACTTTTTAATTATGAACATTTTAAAAATAAAAAACAGCAGAAGCCCTGATATTACCTCTTTTTCCTCATTTCTTATACTACCTTTTAAAATAAAGCAGGAAATGTGGCCAGCAGCTGGTCCCGTCTCTTCTGCCCCAACAGCTGTATCCACTTTAGCACAAAGAAAAACAAGGATGCTAAATACGTATATACTTTATCAAGCAGTGATGTTTCACAAAGAATTTCTTAATGCCTCTTACACTGAAGGACACCATAACTCAATTTATACAACTGGTTAATAGATTCAAGGGAAGAATAAATCCCACCTTTAGGAAAATAGTGCCAATCGTGTCATTTAAGTGGCCAGAACCACTTAATTTAAAAAATTATTTTAAAATAGGACAAATACTTTTGAAACACAGAGAATAAGATTCTTTGTGAAGCCTCACTTTACACGTTTTCATTCACATTTCACAACCTTCAATATCTAATCATACATATATAAATTTAACCTAAAATTTTAATACAACAAAAATAAAGATGTTCAACAATTTATTCATACTCAGTGATAGGGTAATCACTGCTGGTCCTCAAAGAAACATTAGCCATTCTTATTCTCCAATTAACTAAAACACAGGAGTCTGATATGTATGTTAATTTCCAACTTCTCTAATGGTGAGACATTAAAATCTGTTACTCCGTATAGACTGTTTCTATATCTCGCACTGAAAACTAAAAGGCATTGTTGATATTTAAGAGATACCTGTCACCTCCAGCAAAATAACTATCACATTTGTGCATGCCTCAAATACTTATTGTCAACCTCTGAAAAGTTGCCCTAAAATCGGAATTCCAATTTGCACCTTGTACAACTCGGAACTTCCATTCAACTTCACCTGTTTCACTGTCTCCAAACTGTCTCTCTATAAGCAGGTTTCAGTGTACAGTTGGAACCGATGTCATCCAAGGCCATGTCCACACTGGGGACAGAAGAGCTAGGTACACGCAAAGTCTGAATAAGGGGACACATTAATAGCTATTTCAACCAGAAGAGGCATCTTAAATACATTCTTGACCAGCACAAGTCTGTTTCCAGGGTGGACAGGGCCCAAATTAGATTTCCCTCCCACCTTCCAAAACAGAAAAAAAAAAAAAATCACACACACACAAACTGAGATGTTGCCCATTAAAGTAGATTAAGCAGCAGAGCATGAGCGTTACGGGAAGAGATGGATCCTTACCAGGTTGTGAGGCGGGAACGACTGTTCTGTAACCCCTACAACGGAGCCTGGCAGGAAGGAAATCACCTAAAAAAGAAACTGTCAGAGAGATTTAATAGTCACATGTTATCATTAGGAGTTGGTTACTGTGTCACATTCATGCTTTTAGCTAAACACTTTAAGATTCAATATTACTTTTTTTCTCTCCTCTGAAATGTGTCCGGTGAAGATGTCCCACTACGGTAAGTTTGACATGGTGTAAGGGAGTTGAAAGGGGTAAACGCGGATAAAGAGCAGATTACTTGACCCTACATTTTAAGAGAAGACGACGCCTTCCGGGCGCACGCCGAGCAGAACTCCACCGACACCTTATCCTTGTCCACATGGAGACAGACTCCTCCCGCCGAGTCGTCCTCTTCCCGCAGGTCCTGCTTCTGCTTTCCCACCGGCAGAGCGTAGTCGTGGTCACCGGCGGGCGAGTCTCTGAAGAGCGAGGTGGTCAGCCGCAGTCCCACGCCGCTCAGCCGGCTCAGCAAGCGAGCCAGTCCAGTCTCGTTGGCTAAGACTGCCCGTAGGTAGCGACTCTCCTCCTGCAGTGCCTGTACGCGTTTGCCCAGCTCCCGATTCTCGGCCCGCAGCTCCTGGTTCTCGGCTGCCAGACCCCGGACTCGACTCTCCAGCCCCATCACGTACTCCTTCTTCTTCAGCCGATTAAGGCGGGCAGCGGCCGCCGCCGCCTTCCGGGGACTCTTTGTCGCCGCCTGGTTGTTGTCGTTACCGCTGCCGCCACCGCCGCCTCCTCCTGGGGACTTTCTCCGCCTCTTTTCGGCGCTGCCACTGTCACTGCTGCTGCTGCAGCCTCCGATACCGTTTAACAGCCTTTGCAGCAGGTCAGAAAAGCGCTGCATTTCAGCAGCCGCGGCCTCTTCATCATCGTCCGCTCTCCACAGGCCGCCGCTATCCGAGCCTCCGCCAGACGAGGAGAGAGGCCCCGGCGAGCTAAGCCCGGGGTCCAGGTGCCAGTCCGGTTGCCGGGGGTCCAGGAGATCCGCCAGTTCCAGCCCAGACAGAAAGTCCATATCCTCCGTCTCTTCCCCCGGGAGGCTGGCGATCGCCTCCTCCTCCATCTCCTCGGGCGAGGGCGCGCGCACGGCCACGCCGCCGCGGCTCCCCCTCCCGGCTTCCAACTCTCCTTCGTCGCCAAACTGCTGCTTGCGGCCGGGAGATCCGGCCGCCGCCGTCTCCTCCTCCCCCGCTGCAGCCCGGGTCAGGTCCGAGGGCAGCGAGCAGGTTGCAGCCGGCTCCGGACTCTCACTGCGGGTTGGGGAGTTGCTGCCCGAGGCTGCCAGCAGCTTGGTCAGGCTATGCCTCATGAGGGCCGGCGGCGGGCCGCGGTAGGCCCCAGCCGCTAACAGTGGGCCTCACGGGCCCCAAGGATCCCAGGCCCCAGGGCCGGTAGCCCCCGGCACTGGCCGAAACGAAATGCAGGGAAAGGTCCGAGTCGCCTCCCGCCTCACTTGGCTAGTCGACCCCCCGCGCCAAGGCGCGGGGAGGGACGGGAGAACGAAGCGGTGAGGCCCTGCGATGACTCGACCGCGCCGCCCAGACAACGGCCTAGCCGGAAGTCAGTGGTTTTCGCCCCAGCCCCGCCCACCGCGTTTCGCGCGCCACCAGGCCGTAGTGTCGCGAGATTTCAGGGTGCTTTAGAGTGGGAATAATTCCAGCTTTCTAGTGATGTCATAATAACAGCGGCAAAAATAACAAGTCTCTAGATTTATCCACCCTAATTCAATACCACCCAATACCCAGACTCAACAGTTCAACACAACATTTTGCCATATTTGCTTTATCTTTACATAAATGCTTGTAAATTTTTTTTTTCTGAATCATCCTAAAGTTGCGGATAAGACACCACACTCCTGCGTACTTCAGTGTGCATCTCTAAAAATAAGGACTTTTTTTCATAATCATAATACTATTACCAAGCTTCAGAAAATTAACAATCGTTTACTAATACTATTTAATACCTGGGCCATACTAGATGTCCTCAGTTGGATAATGGATATGCTAGTTACCCTAACCTGATCACTACATTCCATATGTATAGAAACATCACTATGTACCAAATGAATATGACAGTTATTATTTGTCAATTAAAAAAATTTAAAACCAAAGCAAAACGAATGTAGAATACAACATTGCTTACAAAAATTGTCTTCAGTTGTTCTTGCCATTTTTGTAAGTAGATATTTTCACTTGAGCTAAGATCCAATCAGTACTGACTTACTGCATTTGGGTAACAAACAAACAAAAACTCTGACAAATAGAGCCAGGAAAGGCTATGAAGAGAGGGTACTCATGCTTGTATGCCTGAAAACAAAGACTATAAAAACCACAACGTTGCACAAAGACTATCACGACCTTATACAAAACCTCTGCAAGGATGTCTGCCCAGAAACTGCCTGTCCAACCTTTAACTGACGTCACCCTTGTTATTGACCTTTGTAGCTAAGATAATTATTTCAAAACAATGTGTAACCATCCTTTTTTTTCTTCCTTTAAAACTCTGTCTTCCTTCGTCTTCCTGAATACACACATAGTTTACTATGGCATGCGTTTTCCCACTGAAATGCTCTATTCTCAAAACATATCTTTTATTTTAGAGACCTTTTCTGTTTGTTATTTAGGTTCACATCCCACAAGGGATTTGAGATTTGAAGCAGTTTACAAATACAGATATTTAAGTTCACATCCCACAAGAGATTTGAGATTTGAAGCAGTTTACAAGTACATTAGAATATAGTAAAACAAAACATTTTGAATTTTCAAAAAGCAAGGCCAATAAAAGATGAACTAGGAAGAGAAGGAGTTCTGAAAGGGGAAAAGGTTAATATTGGAATTGGATGGATGCAATATCTTACTCAGTTGTTTGAATTGGGCTAAAAATTGTTTCCTGACAGCCCAAACAAAAAAAGAGAAATGAATTTTCCTTTGTTCATGAGTAAAGTATATATGAATTCTTTAACTGCTCTTCTAGTTCTTAAATCTTAAAGAAACTTCTCCATAGGACACTGAATAATGTAGCAGATATCCTCAAGGATAGCTGCTTCTATGCAGTATTTCTTAGAGACACAGAAAGCAACTTCCAGGGAAGTTGAACACTGACAGGTCCTAAATATTGAGAAACGTGCCTGGTACTGCATAGACTTCAACAAATATTTATTGAGTGAGTGAATAAAGTCTACAGTTTTGACTGAAGCCGTAACACTAAAGCTCAACTGAATGAAAACAATTATTTCAAGGTGTGAAAAAAGTATGACCTGTGGTATCTAGAAGAATAAATAAAAGGACTCCTTGTCCTGCTTAACATTCCATTAGGAAAGATTTTGCCAAAGTACAACAGCACACAGTTCAAGGTGATTATATGTATACTCTGGCCTCCCTTGAGTACAGGTGTTTTGTATGGCTGCTAATCCCATTCAACTGCATTTTCCCCTTTGGCAAAATTCAATATTATTGACTGATTATATTTTTTAAATTACAAAATTTTGTTTTAAATACACGATTTGGCTGGGCGTGGTGGCTCACACCTGTAATCCTAGCACTTTGGGAGGCCAAGGCAAGAGGATTGCCTGAGCCCAGGAGTTCGAGACCAGCCTGGGCAGCAGAGAGAGACACCAACCCCCCATCCCCCGCCACCAACCCCCACCCACTACCACGCCTGGCTAATTTTTTGTACTTTTAGTAGAAATGGGGTTTCCCCATGTTGGCCAGGCTGGTCTCGAACTCCTGGTCTCAGGTGATCTGCCCGACTCAGCCTCCCAAAGTGCTGGGATTGCAGGCACAAGCCATCGCGACTGCCCAAATTTGCTTTTCTTTGATTATTGGAAGGTTGAATATTTGTCACATGACCAACTGACTTCTAATGTGAGTAGGATTTTCACTTCCCTAACTCATTTTTCTTTGAAGTAGGGGAAAAATGTTCTTCAGGGAAGATGTTTGTCTTTTTTCTTCTTGATTTATGTGAATTCTTTACATTATAAGGAAAACATCCCTTTGTCTCTTACATTTTCCAACTTTTTTTAAAAATCATTTTACCATTTACTAGGGGTGGAGTTGTAAAGCTGCTTCTCAGGCTGTAATTTTTAAATGATCAATTTATCAAAGACCAGGCTCAGCAGCTCACACCTGTAATCTCAGCACTTCGGGAGGCCAAGGCAGGTGGAGCACTTAAGACCAGGAGTTCGAGACCAGCCTGGCCAACATGGTGAAACCCCATCTCTATTAAAAATACAAAAAATTAGAAAAAAATTAGCCAGGTGTGGTGGCACATGCCTGTAATCCCAGCTACTTGGGAGGCTGAGGCCCGAGAATCACTTGAACCTTGGAGGTGGAGGTTGCAGTAAGCCAAGATCGTGCCATTGCACTCCAGCCTGGGTGACAGAGTAAGACTATGTCTAAAAAAAAAAAAAAAAAAAATCCACTTATCAATTCATTGACTAATCCATACTTGTCCTACTGACTTCCCAACATGCCATATATTAAATTCTTACATATACTTGGATCTATTTCTGGTCTTTATCTATTTTATTGATCACTTCTGCAATTCCAGAAGCAAAATCACTCCACTTTTTATTGGAGTTTATATTACATTTTCATATCTCATATGGCAAGTCCCTCTTTGTTACTTTTACTTTCTCAGAATTTTCTAGCTATACTTAAGTATTTATTTCTCTACATAACTTTAGAAGACTTTCCAAGTTCAAAAAAGCTAGAATTTTTATGGAAATTGCATTAAATTTATTCATTTCTTTCACCTAGTTTTTATGCAAACTTTACCTAGTTTTTATGCAAACTTTACATAAAATAGATTATTTCTTCTGTTCTATTTCTAAATGGTTATTGTTACTATGTAGGACAGCTATTTGTGTTTTCTGTTAAATTTTTAACTGACTAGTGCACCAAACTTCCTTGTTTTAATTTTCAGCTTATTTATCAATTTTTAATAATTACATAACCTTATATATAACTATTTAGCTTCCTTCTTTGCAATTATTATTATTATCTTGACTGATAATAAAATAGCACTTCCAGATTCATGTCTAATAATAGCGTTTATAGCCAACTTTCTTGTCTTATTCCTGACTTTAACAGGAATGCCTTTACTATCTAGCTATTGATTTGAGATTAGTATTTTTATTAGATTAAGAAACATGCTCCTATTTGTATTTTACATGGAGATTTTAACAACATGAATGGCTATTTTATTAAATGACTTGCAGCATGTGTCAGGATTCAACTATACTCCAAGTCTTTGGCGGGGAAGGAGCCATAAAGCCATGTAAAAACTGTGTGAGGTTCACTAGCTTAAGATAATTGTGAGAGAAGCCTAAACTTTATAACCCTGTGTATTGGGTTTTTTATATTGGGGAGGCAGTTTGAAAAACATCTGTTCAGCCTCTCATAGCTAAATAAAGGTTATACAAAACTTGACCCATCTCACGTATCTACATTATTCTGCATCCGTCTAGAATTGCGAGACCAAAGCAAGAAAATAATTTATTCAGTCATTCTACACACACACACACACACACACACACACACACACACACACACACACACACGATCTACTTTGAGCTAGATCTTGTTTTAAGCATTGTGGATATAATGATGGGCAAGGTTGATAAAGTTCTCATGGAGCCGACTTTGTAATGAGAGAAGATAGCAAATAGGAAAGTTTTATAAAAATGCTACACAGAGATTTTTTAAAGGGTCACCCAATTGAAAATAAATCTATAATTATTTTAGATTGGATAGTCAATGGACAATTCTCTGAGGAAATAAGATTTCAGCTGAAACCTCAATAGTGTGTTAAGAAATAAAGACAAAAAGGTTGGAGCAGAGTGGTAAGAAGAGAAATCATAGGACATGTGTTCGTATACACACTATTTACAACTGAATTAATTAAATGTTTTTTGTTTGTTTGTTTCTTTGAGACAGAGTCTCACTCTGTTGCCCAGGTTAGAGTGCAGTGGCACAATCTCAGCTCACTGCAACCTCCACCTCCTGGGTTCAAGCGATTCTCCTGCCTCAGCCTTCCAAGTAGTTGGGATTACAGGTGCCTGCCACCATGCCTGGCTAATTTTTGTATTTTTTAATAGAGACGGGGTTTCACCATGTTGGCGAGGCTGGTCTTGAACTCCTGACCTCGTGATCTGCCCGTCTTGGCCTCCCAAAGTGCTGGGATTACAGGTGTGAGTCACTGTGCCCGGACTAATTACATGTTGTAAATACACAAGCATTTCATTGGAGCTTGAAAGAAGAAAAATCCTGAAAGTTTCTAGCAAGCATGTAATACAAAATGAAAATTAATTTCAGACATGTAGAGGGCCATTGATACTTTGTTTCATATTCTTTATTTCCCCTTAACACTTTAATCCCCCCACAATAAGATCTCAAGTTCTTTTTTTTTTGGAAGGAGTCTCGCCCTGTCACCCAGGCTGGGGTGCAGTGGCGTGATCTCTGCTTACTGCAAACTCTGCCTCCTGGGTTCACGCCATTCTCCTGCCTCAGCCTACTGAGTGGGTGGGACTACAGGCGCCTGCCACCATGCCCAACTAATTTTTTGTAAATTAGTAGAGACGGGGTTTCACCGTGTTAGCCAGGATGGTCTCGATCTCCTGACCTCGTGATCCACCCGCCTCGGCCTTCCAAAGTGCTGGATTACAGGTGTGAGCCACTGCACCGAGCCTCTCAAGTTCTTTAACCATGGATTTTCCAACCATAGGAAAAGAATGTCAACTCATCCCCTGAGACATGCACACATAAATTTTTCAGCTGGAGCACCAGAATACAATGTAGTGTCAATATCTAGATAGATTAGAAGAAGAGGTTGTCAGCTGAGACTGAAGAGGAGGATAGGAGTTCATATAGATTAGATTGTGTCCCTCAAAAATGACATGTCGAAGTCCTAATCCCTAGTACCTTAGAATGTGACCTTATTCGGCAGTAGGATTTTTACAGAGATAATAAAGTTAAAATTAGCTTATTAGGGTGAGTTCTAATTCAGCACAACTTTTGTCCTTATAAAAAGGAAACATTTGTACACAGAGACAAACACAAAGGGAAGACAATGGAAAGACACACAAGTAGAGGATAAGCATGTGTATTAGTCCATTCTCACACTGCTACAAAGAACTGCTCAACACTGGGTAATTTATAAAGAAAACAGGTTTAATGGACTCACAGTTCCACATGGCTGGGGAGGCTTCACAATCATGGTGGAAGGCAAAGGAGAAGCAAAGGCATGTCTTACATGGCAGTAGGCAAGACAGCATATGTAGGGGACCTGCCCTTTACAAAACCATCAGACCTCATGAGACTTATTCACTACGGTGAAAACAGCATAGAAAAAACCTGCCCCCATGATTCAATTACCTCCCACTGGGTCCCTTCCACAACATGTGGGGATTATGGGAGCTACAGTTCAAGATGACATTTGGGTGGGGACACAGCCAAACAACATAATTCTGCTCCTGGCCCCTCCCAAATCTCATGTCCTCACATTTCAAAACCAATCATGCCATCCCAACAGTCTCCCACTCAGCATTAACTCAAAAGTCCACAGTCCAAAGTCTCATCGGAGGCAACGCAAGTCCCTTCTGCCTATAAGCCTGAAAAATCAAAAGCAAGTTAGTTACTTCCTAGATACAATGGGGGTACAGGCATTGGGTAAATACACCCATTCCAAATGGCAGAACTTGGCCAAAACAAAGGGGCTACAGGCCCCATGCAAGTCCATAATCCAGCAAGGCAGTCAAATCTTAAATCTCCATAATGATCTCCTTTGACTCCATGTCTCACACCCAAGTCACACTGACGCAAGAGGTGGGTTCCCATGGTCTTGGGCAGCTCCATCCCTGTGGCTTTGCAGGGTCCAGGCCCCCTCCTGGCAGCTTTCATGGGCCGGCATTGACTGCAGCTTCTCCAGGTGCACAGTGCAAGCTGTTGATAGATCTACCATTCTGGGGTCTGGAGGATGGTGACCCTCTTCTCACAGCTCCACTAGGCAGTGCCCCAGTGTGGACTCTGTGTGGGAATTCTGAACCCACACTTCCCTTCCGCACTGCCCTAGCAGAGGTTCTCCATGGGAGCCCCGCTCTTGTAGCAAACTTATGCCTGGACAGCCAAGTGTTTCCATACATCCTATAAAATCTAGGTGGAGGTTGCCAAACCTCAATTCTTGACTTCTGTGCACCCACAGGCTCAATATCACGTGGAAGCCGCCAAGGCTTGGAGCTTGCACCCTCTGAAGTCATAGCCTGAGCTACACCTTGGCCTCTTTTAGCCACAGCTGGAGCAGCTGGGATGCAGGGCACCAAGTCCCTAGGCTGCACACAGCACAGGGCCCTGGGCCCTGCCCATGAAACCATTTTCTGTTCCTAGGCCTCTGGGCCTGTCATGGGAGGGGCTGCCTCGAAGCTCTCTAACATGCCCTGGAGACATTCTCTCCATTGTCTTGGTGATTAACATGTTGCTCCTCGTTACTTATGCAAATTTCTGCAGCCAGCTTGAATTTCTCCCAAGAAAATGGGTTTTTTATTTCCTACTGCATCATCAGGCTGCAAATTTTCCAAACTTTTATGTTGTTTCCTCTTGAATTCTTTGCTGCTTAGAAATTTCTTCTGCCAGATATCTTAAATCATCTCTCTCAAGTTCAAATTTCCACAGATCTCTAAGGCTTGAATTGTGCTAAAGAATCCACTTCCAAGTGGCTCATTCACATGGCTAACTGGTTGGTCATGGAGGGAGGTTTCAGTTCCTCCTCCGTGTGGGCCCATCCACAGAGCTGTGTGTGTCTACACTTCACGGTGGCTGTCTTCACCTAGAGCAAATGATCCATGATACCAAGGAAGAAGCACCAATGTCTTTTATGACCTAGCCTCAGAGATGATATACCATCATTTTTGTAAGATTCTTTTGGTCACATGAGTCAGACCTTATTCTTGGTGGGAGAGGACGAGACAAGGACATGAATACTAGGAGACAAAAATCATTAGAGAGCCTATCTTAAGGGGCTGGCTCCCACATCCTATAAAGCTAGTGAATGGACGTCCAGATGGTGTTACAGAAAAACCCAATGTCTCCACAAGAATATACTTGGCAGCTGCAATGGCCAAAGGAGGAAACCAAGGGTCCTTGCCTCATTTGCACCTTCCAAATATGGCTGCAGAGGAGTCTGGCAAATATAGTTTGCTTTTGTGTTTCTTTTGTTTCAGCTTTTACTTTTTTGCAACACAGAAAAGCACATTGAAAGGGGGATTGGAATAGATGAGTCCAAGTCTATCAGATCCTCCCCAAAGACCATGACTTCATGGTACTCCAGCACCAATATACATTTACTGGATTTTCTATAGCAGAGAATTGGAGCAGTGATAGCAGGGAATGGGTTAGTGTTTTTCTGAGTAGATATAGTAGAATGATAAATGTACAGGCATACCTTGGAGATACTGCAGATTTGATTCCAGACCACCACAATAAAGTGAATATCATAATAAAGTGAGTCATGTGAATGTTATGGTATCCTAGTGCATATAAATGTTTACACTATACTGTAGTCTACTGAGTGTGCAACAGCATTATGTCTTTGAAATGTGCATACCTTAAATTAAAAATATTTTATTGCTAAAAATGCTAACAATCATCTGAGCCTTCAGTGAGTCATAATCTTTTTGCTGGTGGAGGGTCTTGCCTCAATGTTGATGACTACTGACTCATTAAGGTAGTGGTTGCTGAAGGTTGGGGTGACTGTGGCATTTCTTAAAATATGACAATAAAGTTTGCAGCATCAATTGACACTTCCTTTCATGAAAGATTTCTCTATAGCACGTGATGTTGTTTGATACCATTTTGCCTATGGGAGAACTTCTTTCAGAATTGGAGTCAATTCTCTCCAACCCTGCTGCTGCTTTATCAATTGAGTTTATGTAATATTCTAAATCCTTTGTTGTCATTCAAACGATGTTCACAGCATCTTCACCAGAAATAGATTCCATCCCAAGAAACCATCCATTTTTCTTGGCTTATCCATAGGAAGAAATTCCTCATCCATTCAAGTGTTATCATGAGACTGCAGTAATTCAGTCACATCTTCCAGCTCCAGCTTTAATCCTAGTTCTATTCTTACTTCTATCACACCTGCAGTTATTTCCTCCACTAAAGTCTTGAATCCTTCTAAGTCATCCATAAAGGATGGAATCCTCTTCCAAACTTCCAAACAAACGTTCTTAATGGCATCTAGAATGGTGAATCCTTTCCAGGTTTTCAATTTATTTTGCTTAGATAGATCAGAGGGATCACTGTGTATGGCAGCTTTGCCTTAATGAATTTCTGAAACAATAAGATTTCAAAGTTGAAGTAACTCCTTGATTCATGGCCTGCAGAATGGATGTTGTGTAAGCAGGCATAAAAATTTAATCTCCTTGTAAACCTTAATTATAGCTCTTGAGTAACTAACTGCATTGTCAATGAGCAGTAACATTTGGAAAGGAATCTTTTTTTCTGAGCAGCAGTTCTCAACAGTGGGCTTAAAATATTCAGTAAACCACACTGTAGATAGATATGTTGTCATTCAGGCTTTCTCATTCCACTTATAGACCACAGGCAGAGTAGATTTATCATAATTCTTGAAGGCCCTAGGATTTTTGGAAGAGTAAATATGAGCACTGGCTTCAACTTAAAGTCACCAGCCACATTAGCCCATTAGCCCCTAATAAGAGAGTCAGCCTGTCCTTTAAAGCTTTGATGCCAGGCATTGCCTTCTCTAACTACTAAAGCCTTAGAGGGCATCTTCTTCCAATAAAAGGCCTTTTTGTCCACAGTGAAAATCTGTTGTTTAGTGTAGCTACCTTCATCAATTATCTCAGCTGGATCTTCTGGAAAACTTGTTGCTGCTTCTCCATCAGCACTTGCTGCTTCACCTTGCACGTCTTTGTTACAGAGACGGGTTTTTCTCTCTAACTTGGCTGTGGTGCTTTTACTTCTCATTGCTAATTCCAGATCATTTCTTCTCCTCTCTCCTTCAGAATACCCAAACCTCGTGAACCAACCTCTGCTAGCTTCTGCTAGCTTCCAGCTTTTCTTCTGCAGCTTCCTCACCTCTTTCAGCTTTCATAGAATTGAAAACAGCTAGGGCCTTGCTCTGGGTTTGGCCTCAGCTTAAAGGAATGTTGTGGCTGGTTTTATCTTCTATCCAGATCACTAAAACTTTCTCCATATCAGCAACAAGGATGTTTTATTTTCCTATCATTCATGTGTTTACAGAAGTGGCCCTTTTTAATTTCCTTCAAATTTTTTTCCTTCAAAAATGTTTCCTCTGCATTTACGACTTGGCTAACTGGTGCAAAAGGCCAAGCTTTCAGCCTGTCTCTGCTTTCAACACACCTTCCTCACTAAGTTTAATCATTTCTAGCTTTTGACTTAAAGTGAGAGATGTGTAACTCTTTCACTTGAACACTTAGAGGCCATTGTAGGATTATTAATTGGCCTAATTACAATATTGTTGTGTTTCAGGAATAAGGAGACCCAAGGAGAGGGAGAGAGACTGGGGAATGGCCAGTCAGTGGCAGTCAGAACACACAAAACATTCATCAATTAAGTTTGCCATCTTATATGGGTGCTGTTCATAGCACCCCCGAACAATTACAATAGTAGTATGGAAGATCAGTGATCACAGATCACCATGACAGAGACATTAATAATGAAAAAGCTTGAAATAGTGTGAGTTACAAACCACAGAGACATAAAGTGAACACATGCTGTCGGAAAAATGGTGCTGATAGACATGCTCAACTTACGGTTGCCACAAACCTTCAATTTGTAAAAAAATGCCATATACGTGAAGCAGAAGAAAGTGAAATGCAATAAAACAAGGTATGCCTGTAGTACAGAGACGAGGGTGCTCATTTTACTATAGATTGCCTGTTTACCCATGAAGTATAATTTGTAAGGGGTAGTGAGACCATGAGGGGACATTAGGACTGGATGAAAATTGAAGAAATCAGGTGATTGACGGTGTCTAGGGCACTGTTGGATTATGTTTGTAAGCACTACATACATATTTGCATGAAATGTGCAATTCCCAGTGTGCTAGCTGTATTATATTTCCACTCCTCTAACTCCTTCTCAAGAAAGCGTTTCTGAATGCAACTGAATGAGAATTATACTATTGTGGACTAATCTGGAATATATTTTATTTTAAAATTACCATCATTTGTAACCAACTGAAATAGTGAGAAATTACTAGTGTATGTCCTAACTAATCACATCTCACAGTTGCTGCCACTCAAGTTGAGAATTGCTGCTTCAGTGGGGGAAAGGGAGCAGGCATAGAAGTTTGAGCATGAAAGATTTGGAAGGGTAGGAAGAAAGCTTTTCATATTCTGATAGCAAGGACTCCACTTCTCAAGTGGAAGTTGTTTCCTCTCTCACCGCAATGGGCACCTCGGAGCTAGAACTTGGCTGTTGTGCTCTTACTTCTCATTGCCAATTCCAAATCTTTCCTTCTGCTCTCTCCTTTAGAAACGCCAAAACTTTAGAAATTTTAATTTCTTAAATACTGAAAATTTTTACTCTGACACAAAATGAGGAGAATAGAACACAGAATCCTTATAGACCCATCATCCGGATTTAACATTATCAAGATTTTTCCACACTTGCTTTATCTCCTTTTTTTATTGCTAAAATATTTTAAAGTAAATAAATCCTAGAGATCATGTCGTTTCATCCCTATACATGGCAGTGTACATCCTTAACTATAATGTCATTTTTTTTTCTTTTTTTTGGAGACAGGGTGTCACTTTGTCACCCAGGCTGGACTGCAGTGGCTCAAACATGGCTCACTGCAGCCTCGACCACCCTGGGCTCCAGTGGTCCCCCAACCTCAGCCTCCTGAGTAGCTGGGACTACAGTTGCAAGCCACCATACCGGGCTAATTTTTCTATTTTTTTTTTTGTAGAGACAGGATTTCATCATGTTGCTCAGGCTGGTCTCAAGCTCCTGGGTTCAAGCAATCCGCTTGCCTCGGCCTCCCAAAGTGCTGGAATTACAGGTGTGAGCCACTGTGCCTGACTGTAAAGTCATTTTTTTTCTTTTTCTTTCTTTCTTTCTTTTTTTTTTTTTTTTTTTGAGACAGAGTGTCGCTCTGTCACCCGGGCTGAAATGCAGTGACGCAATATCGGCTCACTGCAACCTCCACCTCCCAGGTTCAAGAGATTCTCCTGCCTCAGCCTCCTGATTAGCTAGGATTACAGGCGCCAGCCACCACAACTGGCTAATTTTTTGTATTTTTAGTAGAGGGGGAGTTTCACCATGTTGGCCAGGCTGGTCTCGAACTCCTGACCTCAGGTGATCCACCCACCTTGGCCTCTCAAAGCACTGGGATTACAGATGTGAGCCACCACACCCGGCTTAAGTCATTTTTTTGTGTAGCCACAATGCCATGATTACAACTAATAAAATTATTATGGATTTCTTGATATCACTTAGTCCACATACAGTTGTCTCAAAAATGTCTGTCTACAGACGACTTCACTTAATCGGGATCCAAACAATTCTACACATTCCAGTTGGTTGTTATGTCTCTTAAATTTCCTTTAATCTAGGACAGCAATCCCCCACCCCCTTTCCCAAATGCCTTTTGTGTGAAACCAGGTCAATTTTCCTATTGAATGTCCCATATTCTAGATTTGCCTGTTTGCTTTCTTGTGGTGTTATTTTACTTATCCCACTAGCTCACATATTTTCTGTAAATGGGAAGTTAATTCTTAGGGCTTAATTATCTTAAGGTTCAACATTTTTGGCAAGAATATTTCCTAGGAGGTGCTGCTCTGCATACTGCATTGCACCAGGAGGCACACAATACTTAGCTGTCCTGTTTTCAGTGATGCTAAGATTGATCAATGTTTTCAAGTGGTGACAGTCTAATTCTCCCACTGCAAAATTCCCCATTAACCTTTCTCCTAATAGTTTCATCTAATGATGATCAGTCCCTAAATTATTTCAGTCAAGGTTACAACACAATTATTTTTAAAATGCCTTTTTACTTTTATCTGGAATTATTCTGTAAAAGCAACTTTCATTACTTAGGAGCCAATATGTTTTCCTGAAACACAGAGAACAGGCAAAGTAGAATAAACGTTCAATTAATTCTCTTTAATTGTAATTAATCTTTTTGGGGGGTGTATCATGATATTCAGTGTTTCACTCAATTGCGGTTATATATTTTTCATCTTTGGCCATTGAGAGCCCCTCCAATTTAGCTCTCTTGTCTATTTGACAGAACTCCATTAGTCTCTGATAGTTAATTTGCTTTCTGACACACCTAGATTTTTCAGGTTTATCTTGTACTTTTCCTACACCAATTCTGAAGTCAGCCTCTCCTCCAGGGAGCCTTTCTTCAATTTAGTGGAAAACAGTTTTGGGAGGCCAGAAACAGGCCCTAGGGATGCTCACTGCATTGGATTTTTATTGCTTCTAGGCCTTTCAATTGACAGAGCTAGGGAATATGTATTTTTTTTTACAGAAAAACTGTCAGGGGTTTAGACTGTTATTTTAAATTCAAATTAAACATTAAATAATTTTTTACTTAACTTTTTCAATACCTGCATTTAAGTCTTGAAAATTTTCTCCCTAGCAATATTAACATAATTATTTTTTGCTTTAGCATCAATATATAGAAAAATTTTCATATAATGCCAATATTACAACTAACAAACTAACGAATGAAATTTACTAAGATTTCTTTGCAGTTCTATTTGTCCTTGGAATATACTCCATTAAGGATATTCATCGAAAATACTGTTTTCTAAAGCCTTTTGGATAGTTCTTTTGTTTGTATGGTTATACCAATTTGAAATTCGTGCCATGTCATCCTTATATCTCTTCCTTACTGAAGATTTTAGCTTTCTGGGTACCTCTTCACCCACTAAGACCTAATTTAAGGTCACCCAGTAACAGTCAGGATTTAAATCTAGGCAGTCTTATGCCAATGCACCCTTTTGCTTACTGCACTAATACTTCAGCTGGTTTGCTGATCATAGATCTGAGTTTCCAAAGGGATCTCTCAAAGAGTTTGCATGGGAATGGTGGTGGGGGAGGGGAAGGATTGAGTAAGATTATGAAGGCTCAGACTTCTGGAAAGGACTAAGGTAAATGTGGATGTGAGCATAATGGGATTAATCTGGCAAGAGAATCTCTTGAGTCTATTTGGAGCTGCTTATTCTGCAGCCCTGAATGGTACAGCTGTTGGAAAGGCAGTTTTCTTGATCAGGAACAGGAGGTACTGTGAAGCTTTCCAAGCTACTGTACTCTCATGTTTTCCTCTTCTCTTGGACAGTTTTTACACATTCTACAGATACCTTAAATCCACTTCCAGGAAAAGCTTCCTCTAATCACTCCTACATTAGGCTGGAGGAACCTGCTATGCACTTCCATGTCCTCCTATTGTTCAGCGTGTTTCTCATCCAGAAGGATGCAAAGTCAGTGAAGATAAGGTCTCTATCTTGCTCACATTGTATCCTACCACTTAGCATAGAGTCTTGGCTAATAGACTCTCAATAAATATTTGTTAAATTAATGCAATATATTCAGTGAATGAGTTAGCAATTAGGATCAGAAAGAACAGAAATGAAAGATCAGAATGGCTGATCTACCTCCACTACCTTTTGTTGGTATGTCAGCATAAAAACAAAAATGAATACCAAAAGCCTAAAAGCTTGAGTATATAAGAAAACAGGCTCTCTAAAATCTAAGATTTATACAGACATGTGAAAATCCATGAGAGAAGCTAACACATCCAAATCTCTAGGAGAGAAATACTAATCATTGGGAGGCATTCTTTAGGGAAGAAAAATATATTGTCATTAGCCATATGTTGTTGAACATTTGTGGAAGCAGCAGCTTCCAGCTGAATGTCCTGACCCAGATCTGTCAGGCCATATTTGGCTTTATCTAAAATATGCCGTGCCTACCCAGTTCTTGGAGAGGGGAAAATGTGCAGGCTTTTGAATTGCCGAAACAGAAATATAGCTTATTGGGAAATTAAACAGATATGTGGAAGATTCTTTTATTTTTGTTTTCAATTTTACTATATTTTGAATAGGTAATATATTCACAGAGTTCAAAAGTCAAATGATATAAAATGGTGTACATTAAGAAGTTTCTTTCCCATTCCTATCCCTGACCACCTCATTCCCTATATGCTTCCACACCACTAATAACAACTTTTTTCCCAATATTTATTTATGCAGCTGGAAATGTTTGCATGCTAATACCCCTCTCCTTCTCTCCCCTTTACACAGAATATAGTATAATATGGCTATTGCTCTATAGCTTGTTGTGTTTTTTTCTGCATATATCCTGGAGATAGTTCTATATCAATACATTAACAACTTCCTTTTCCTTTTGTTTTACAGTTGCACTGTGTTCCAAAGTGTGAAGGATCCAGTTTATATAACCTGTTCCCCATTGATGGTATGTAAGCTATTTCCAATCTTTTGCTGTAACAATGATGTAATGAATAACCTTAAACATGAAAGTGAAGATTATTTTAGACTAGTACAAATAAGAGTGGATTAGATCATCAAGTGGGAACTGTCTGGCAAGTAGCTAAGGCAGGAGTCCCTCTGTGGGACTGGGGAGTAAGGGTGTTGTGAGGGCACCGTAGTCAGTTGAATGTGTAATGAATGACCAGACAGATCTGCGCAAGAACAAGTTTTTTCTTGGATTCATTTTTTCCAAGTGGAATAAACAGAAGGTTTTAGAGAGAACAGCATCAAGTAGGGAGACTCATCTGTACAGTTCTAGGTGTCCCTAAGTTTAATGTTTTTAGTGTTTAGAAAATAACATCCAATTTGTCCTTAGGAATACACAATGATTAGAAAAGCTTATTCTCAGCCACTTCCCCAAATTCCAATAACTTTTTTAAGAGGCCAAGACTTGTGATTAAGGATTTAAAAAGGCTCCCTGCCTGATAAGGCTCTGGCAGTCTAAATAGATGTAGCACAGAAGGCACTATTGATGGTCCATCCAATATCCATCCTCCTTCATTCCTGCTGGCAGAGCCCTGCCTTTGCCAGGTAGTCCCTTCCACTATGTGGCACAGACTGGCCTCATTCCCATCTCAGGGTGGATCCTGATTGGTCTAAATCAATCATGCTGGCAACACGCCCTATGAAGATGCTTGGCTGAGGTATTTGCATATGACCCAATTTTGGCCAATGACACTGGCAGACAAGCTGTCTGGAGGGGGAGGGTAGGCTTTTAGGGGAGCAGTTAAGAGTCATCATCCTCTTTTCTTTGTGGACCAAGAGGTGGTATCTCAAGTCTGCCCAGCTCTGTTGGTCTTGTCATAGTGGAAAGCAGAATATCCCTGACCTGACTCAGCCACAGCTACCTCATGGGTATCTGGGGAAAGGAGGGCTGAGTAGAACAGCAGGCACCTGGGCAGGTACTCCTTCAAACAACTTTCTTTAATAATTGTTTAATATATGGAGTCAGGTTGACAAAGATTTTCTATTAATATTTTGTTTACTAGAAACAAACTAACTTGAATTCATTTTCTCTTACCGAAGCAGAGTCAGTATTCTGAAAATACCAGTCAGTTCATTTCTCCTGTAGCTCTCCTCTTTTCAAGCTCTCTTTCATAATTTTTTGGAACCAGACAAGTTTCTTAGGGCACACTGAAGAGCTCACAGTTTGGGTAACAAAAAGTCACACCTATCAGTTACACGGCACTACTCATACATTATTTGCTTTTAGGATCTCTGTTCCGCTTTCGTTTGAGAGCTACTGCTTGTGGATGTTGCAGAACAATTCAGCAGGGATATAGATCTGCTTTAGAAAAGAGTGTTGTTGTTTAAATTTCCCCTCAAAGGCAGTAGTTTGGAGGAGGCCGATTTACATTTTGTCAGTTTGTTCCAGTGATAAGCATCACTTAATAGAGCAACATACCATAATAGATAAACTGGTTGCTTATCCGCTGATGTGGCTCTGGGTCACAGATTAACTATGAGGACTGACAGAGTGGAATACAAAGCACCACAGAGCGCAGAGGAAGAAAACAATGCCTTTTCAAGGCTCGTAAGAAGGTAGTTTGTATACCGGGAGAAAGCATGGGTTTTAGAGCCAGAAAACAGGCCCAGCTACTTCCTTGATAGTACCCAGAACAAAAAATAAAATATGGGGCCGCTTGTTAAAAAATAAATAAGAATTTCGCGACAGCAACAGTGAGCATTAAACCAGGTGTGGGGGCCTGTGTAGGCGGCATACCCAGGGCCTTAGGTTCAAAACTCACTTTTGCCTCTCCAAACCTTCCTGGGTTTGGACAAGTCATCCTCTCTGAGTCTCCCTTTTTTTCATCCGTAAAATTGCGATAATTGAACCTCCCTTGAAAAGTTGTTATGAGGGTGGAATGAAAAGCACCTGACACATGATAGGTGCACATTCCTCTTAGTCTATGTTGTGGGCTCTTCTTCGGTTGTTCTTCAGAGGCATCTATCTTTGGCTTTCTACTCTCATTTCCCACTTTCAAATTTTTTCAAAAGGGCATTAGGGTGAACCTTATAAAATGGCCCATATCTGACGACTTACGATCCCCAAAACGGCAAATAAGGATCAAACGTACACAAACTCCTCAGCACAGCTTTGAACAGTACCGTCCTCAGACCAGGACAACTGGGCTCGTTCCCCTGCGCCCGAGTTTTAGGGGACACGCGCCCCTACCCCCTGCCCTACTCCCCTCACGCGATCTTCCAGACGCGCTCTTCCCCCATATAACGTGGAGTCCCTGGAGCCCACTCCCCTTGTAGACCACACTCCAGTACCCGGAATTCCGGGATTCATACCCAAATGGCCCTCAGCCCGCTTCCAGAACCGTTCGGCCTCTGCCCATGGGACTTCTCCCCGCAGGCTGGGCTCAAAACTTAGGCCCCAAGGATTACCACGGGGCCGCAGTTTGGGATAGATGAGCCGAGCTTGGACGTACAGGTTGTGGGAGAGAGTAGGAGCGGTAGAGAAGCTGGAGGGTCGGCACGCATGCGCACCAGGCCCCTCGCAGAGCAGCACCGGCCTGGGTGGGAAAAGGAGGGCTGGGTCCGTGGCTTACATTTGTACGTTTGCCCCTCCTCTCGCGCCCCTCCCTCTCTCTCATATAACGGGCCACCTGGCTTTCAAGGTCCTCTATATTATGGCCCCAACCTACCATAACCGTTTACAGTTTTATCTGTACACATGCTTCTCTTCACCTCTTCCCAACTGCTATGATACCCCCAAGTATTCTGGGCATTTAAATATATCTCTATGCTTTCTACACGATGCTGTCTCAACCCCATCACCCTTTTCTCCACCTGAGGAAATTAATCATCCTTAGGAGTCCTCCCCGCCAACCCAACCCTTACCACCAGGCAGGGCTAGATGCTGCCTATGTTTTCCCCCTGTGATCACAGTATATAATAATAATTATTATTATTATTATTATAATTATAATTATTATTTTTGCCCTTAGACTGTATGGGGGCTCTTCTAGGGCAGTAAACATGCTTCTTTATGCTTCTCCTTAGTGCCTACCCCAGCACCTGGCACTCAGTCGCCAAAAATTATCTTTCAGTGTGCTGTAGTCATCAAAATCCTAGCTCCCCCAGTGACCAACTGGCCTTAAGCAAAATTACCGAAACCAGTCTCCTCTTCCTTAAAATAGAAATGAACACATTTTCCTTCTTGAATAGTCCTAAGGATTAAATAAAGTAAATCATCCAAATTGCTTCAGCACAATGATAAATAGTATGGGCTCAATAAAGGATATCCATGATTAACTTAGCTCCTATATTCTGATTCTTGGTAACCTGTAGGAGGAAGTAAATAGTCCTTTGAAGCTGGCAGTGTGGTTTCTATTTTGACGAGAAAAGTTTGTATTTAATAGCATAATCTTAATAGAAGTGTGAAAAAATGGGTGTAAAAAATTACCTGAGGTAAGGTAACACTTGCTTGGAAATGGTTTTACTAAAAAGGCACCAAGTCATATTTTTTAAGTAAATTCATTATGTAACTTGGTAGCCTTCACCAAAATGGGTGAGAAAAATACTACATTACAATCTATTTTGAGAGGTATTCATAATAATGTTTATATATCAATACCTAATTACAGGAAGATAAGAAAATATAACTACCTTTGAGAACTTTTTAAAGAACTTTACATATACATAACTATCATGTTTTTATAACTATTCTTACAAAATGTAGGTATTACTACAAAAATGCTGCAAGCATACCTATACACATTCAGCTTAGATTTTTTTAAAAAAGGAAAAAATTACAAAAAATATGCTAATAGAAACAGAAAACAATTTCTGAGTTACTCTATAGATCATGTCTGCTATGACCTGTTACCCCAAATTGTCTAATGGTCTATTAGCATATCATGTCTGCTATGACTTGTTACCCCAAATTGTCTAATTGTCTATTAGCATATCGTGCAATATTAAATTAAGCTACTGATATTTGCATTATTGCACATCTAAATCCTCTTTTTAAAGAGAAAACCAAAAAATGGAATATTATCTAAGCTTGCAGAAAAACTAAAAATTGTTTTATATAACTTATTTGAATCATATTGCTCATATAGAATAAAATTGACCTACTTTGTTAAAGAACTTGATCTCAATCATTTTCCAAGCTAGTGCAAAATAAAATAAAGTCAGACACTTTTTTTTTCTGCAAAATAGTCATGCTATTATGCTGATATGTGTTTGCTTACAATCTCAACTATGGGAGACTATAAGCCTAACTATCTACAATGGGTAATTGTGCTAATTATTTTTCACAATGGCACATCTCACTGCACTTAGATTGACTTAAATCATAGAAGCTGCTAATTTAAAATCCTAACATATATGAAGATATCTGAGGTTGAGAATTAATAACTTATGGGTAGGAGAAGATACTACTAGTAAATTTAACATTTCTAAGGCACAGACGGAAATCTGGCAAATCTGGTGTATTCTAGGTGTAGAAATGAAAATTAATAATGGCTTTACAATAATAACAACAATATCATAGTAAAGTAGCTTTTCTTTGAGTTGCCTTTTGTGCTTGAAAGTATAATAAATGGGATATCATCTTTACTCTTGCCATAATGCTAAGACTCAAATATTTGAATTCTGAATTGCAGGCCAGAGGAAGCAGAAACTTCCTTATGGAGAGAGATGGCGGAGTTTGCCATTGAGTTCTCTCTCCTTGCTTAAAAGATCCAGGCTGTGCTTTTTGAAGGCTTCAGACTGCAGCCTGAGTTCATCGTAGGCCTTCTGGATCCCATCTACTTTGCGCTGAAGCTCCCTGACTCTCAAGTTGCTGTCCACAGCCACTGCCTCTTGCTCAAACCGCTCCAGCGCATGCTTCCTGGCCTCATTTGCTATCTCCAACTTTTCCTCAAGCTGACAGATCTCTGCCTGTTTGTTCTGAAGCACTTTGCCCCTTTCCATGGACAGCTGCAGCAACTCCTCTTTCTCTCTAGTGACAGCCTGCAGCCTGGCCTGCAGCTCCTGGCTCAGGCTGCTGTGTGTCTCCTCTGCCTTAGCCATCTGCTCCACAGCCTGCTGGTGCTGCTGCTTGAGGGTCTGCAGCCGGCTGCGCAGCTGTTCCGTCTCCTTGGTGTGGGTGCAGGCCTGCTGGCTCTGTAGCTCCAGCAGCTCCTTCTCGCGCGCCTGTGCCTGGCAGGCATCCTGAGCACACCTCTCCTTCAGCGTTTCTAGCTCCCCAGTGAGGGCCTCACACCGGACTGTGAGCTGTAATACTTCTGCCTCCTCATCCTTCAGAGCCTGGCTGAAGAGGCTGCTATTCTCCAGCCTCAGCTTCTCATTCTCCTCCCTCAGCTTGATGTTCTCACTCTTGTATTCATCCTTGAAGCAGATCATCAACTCGTGGTTGGCTGCTAGGGTCATAAAGCGTTCCTCTAGCTTCCGACTGTACTCACCCTGGGCCTTGAGCTTCTCAGCCTCCTGCATCATCTTCTCCTCCAGCTCTGCATTGAGCAGCTCCAGGATCTGGCAGCGCTCCAGGGCCTCATCTGACCTCCGCTTCAGGATGCAGATGAGCTGGGACTGCTCTTCAATGCGGGAGTGAAGCATAGCCTTCTCGCTCCTCTCCTCCTCTGACAGTCCCCGGAGGTTTGCCAAGGCTTCCCTCAGACCGTCCAGTTCCTTAAACTCCGTCTCCTCTTCCTGGTTGTTCAGTTTTTCATTTTGCTTCTCTAAGCCTTCTTCAGGGGGCGGGGTGTCCATCCTGGGAGCCTGCTCTTTCTGGAGCATAGGCGCTCTCATCCACTAAGGGCTGACTACAGTCTTTTCCCCTCAGATTTCAAAAGCTGCAGGGTGTTGCTAGGGACTCTTGGCACTCCCCAGCAGTTGGTTTTTCCAGTAAGGAGCCCTGTAATTGGTGGACAGGTCTTCAGAATGCTATGAAGTAACAACAGGGGAATCTGGAGGAGTCCAGAGCCAATCTGGTCGGGTTACTTTTGCCTTTCTAACCAATCACAGCTCTCAGTTGTCAACTGTCTCAGTGTCTGGCCTGTACAGCACAGAGATGCCAACCCCACTCAATCTCCAGCCAGCATCAGGGGAGGAAGCCTGACTCCACCTAATTTCTGGTAGTAGTAAACAAATGAAGCAGGCAATGATATATTTATCCTCCCTCTCCCCTCTTCAGTTATCGTGTGAATAAATTACTGTTTGTGGAAACATGGTTGGCTCCTCAAAAAATTTCAGTCTATGAATACAAAGTAGTAGTGGTATTCTGAGAGCCTGTTTGGCACAGCTCCCTTTTGGTATTTAAGCATTAAAATAGCAAACACCAGTGAAATTTCTTTTGTTGTTCTTAGCATTGTCCCCACCTGGGCATAAATACTTTTTATTAGATATTTAACACCCCCTGTTTTTACCCATTAGCAAAATAAGGTTACAGAAAGAAGCTTAGTGAACCACACAGATAAACATTAAAACAGAAAAAATAAGATCCAAATGAAGCTTGCCATTATATGCCGAAGTCAACTCCTGATAGATTAGTTAAATGTAAACAGAAACTAGAAGAAAATGAAGGTAAACATCAAATCTCTGGGGCTAGGAAGGATTTTTTTTTTTTATCTTAAACATTATGTAAGATCAGAAAGGGAAAGCTTACTCAAAAAGTTATGTATAATTTTTAAAATTATGTGACTTCTGAGGTCTCTCCAGCCCCTTCTTCCACTGGATTTTCTTGACATTTTACTCCTGAAACCCAACTACTGAAGCCAAACCCAAATCCACTAACCAGCTCTCTGGCCCTATCTTTAGGTGTTCCTCTGCTTAGAATGCCTTTCCTACTTTGTCCCTTGTCACTCTAGTAAAGCTTTTTATTCTTAGTTAAGAATCGTCTCTGAAGCCTTTTCCTGGCCCCTACATGTCCAATTGGTCACTCACATCTTTTAGTGCATCCGCTATAGCTATCTGTACTTCTGGTGGAGAATGTGAAAATTTTATTGCAGTCACTGTTTATCTGCCAGCTTCCCTCTGTTAGACTGTAAGATCCTTAAGGGCAGGGACTGTGTCTATTTCATCCTTGATGATTAGACTAGTGCCTGGCACATGGGGGAGATTCAGATAAATGTGTATTAAGTGGATGTTGAAGGTAAAAATCAAATTGAGAAAAATATCCATAATATGACAGACACTACTTTTTTTTTTTTTTTTTTTTTTTGAGACAGAGTCTCCCTCCATCGCCCAGGCTGGAGTGCAGTGGTACGATCTCAATTCACTGCAACCTCCGCCTCCTGGGCTCAAGCAATTCTCCTGCCTCAGTCTCCTGAGTAGCTGGGATTACAGTTACATACCACCACACCTGGCTAATTTTTGTATTTTTAGTAGAGACGGGGTTTCACCATGTTGGTCAAGCTGGTCTTGAACTCCTGACCTCAAATGATCCACCCGCCTCAGCCTCCCAAAGTGCTGAGATTACAGGCATGAGCCATCGCACCCAGCCCAGACACTAAATTTTTTAAATAAATATTTTATACATATCAACAAAACATTAACATCTAAAAAGAAAAATAAACAATTAAATTCACAAAAATGGCCAAGAACTGAACGTCTACAGTGATCCAATAAATACAAGTTAAAATTAGATATAATTTCGGCTGGGCGTGGTGGCTCACGCCTGTAATCCCAGCACTTTGGGAGGCCGAGGCGGGCGGATCACAAGGTCAGGAGATTGAGACCATCCTGGCTAACAGGGTGAAACTCCGTCTGTACCAAAAAAATACAAAAAATTAGCCAGGCGTGGTGGCAGGCGCCTGTAGTCCCAGCTACTCAGGAGGCTGAGGCAGGACAATGGCGTGAACCTGGGAGGCGGAGCTTGCAGTGAGCCGAGATTGCGCCACTGCACTCCAGCCTGGGCAACAAAGCAAGACTCCGTCTAAAAAAAAAAAAGAAAAAAAAATAGATATAATTTCATGTATCAAATTAGTCAAAAAATTTTCTCTTAAGACTAGCCAGGACTAGAAAGGAGTATTGAAATAGGCACTCTCTTAAACTGTTGGTGAAAGTCAGTTGACAGCAGGTATTGAGAAATTAAGATATTTTTATGGCTTCTGAACTAGTAATTCTTCTGGGGAGATCTTTGCTTAGGAAATAATCTGAAAGAAAATATTTTGCTCAAAACTTTTCATTGTAGTGTGGTTTGTAACAACTAAAAGTTGGAAACCCAAGTGTTCAAAAAAAAAGGGAATGGTTACAAAAATTATGATATATTCATACAAAAAATATTGTGCAGCCACTAAAACTTATTACATTTATAGGTAATTTTTAATAGCATGGAAAAGTCTTATGTTAGAAATACAACTGAAAAAGGCAAAATACAAAACTTAAAATTCAGATGATTTCAATCCTGTGAAAATTAAGGGTAGGGAAAAGAGTTGACTATTCTTGTGGTCACAGTTTCTGGTGATCAGATTTAGTATCTCCCAAGTCATGATGATAAGGAAAAACCCTGGGTGTCATTATAGATATGAGATGAATTTTTAAATGCTTCAGATTTCACTGGGAGCGAAACAAATCTGAAAGAAGAGTTTCAGGTTTTTCCCTCAATGTCAAAGATCAAGGTCTCATGTTTCCAATCCTGAATTTCTTGTCGATATATGGAAACCAAGACTGAGGACTGGGGAAATTTCCTAAGCTGAAATTTTAACAACTACGTAAGCAGTAGGATATTGAAGTTTTGTGAAAGTGAATTCCAAAGACTTTAAAAATGTGAATTAAACTTATTTGTAATTTTCCCACATTTCTCTTCTGTCCTTTTCCTTAAATTTCAAGCTTCATATGCTTAAATGGAGCTCATCTAGTTATTTTCAAGGCAAATGACTAGAAAATTAGAATGGTCCTCTTAAATAAAAGGGTCTTACGAACATTGAAAATTTTATTTGTTGATTATATGGTTGTCTGATATCATAAAGTGAATTCACAAAACATATTTCCTGAGAGGAGGAAAAGAATTCAGAAAAATACTGAAAAAAGATACATACACATTTGTTTTTTTACCAGTCAGGGTCTCTGTTGCCCAAGCTGGAGTGCAGTAGTGTCATCATAGCTCACTGCAGTCTTGAATTCCTGGGCTCAAGCAATCTTCCTGCCTCAACCTCCCAAGCAGCTAGGACTACAGGTGTGTACCACCATGTTCAGCTAAATTTTCCACATTTAAAAAAGCTTATATTTCTTTTTTGCAAATATATTTTAATACACATTTCTATTAAATTTATATTTACATTGTTTAAAATAACATACATCTATAATTACTTATCAAGACCAAGAATCTGATAAGATCCTAATCAATATTCATTCATTTATTCAATAAACATTTGCAAGGTTATTTGCAATGCTAGGTGCTAAGAATATATTAATAAAATAGATACGATCACTGTCCTCAAATAACTTAGTTTAGTAATCACTTTGGTTCCTCTCTGCCGTGGTTGTCTTCTTTGCTCAATCATTTTTTTTCTAGCTCCCCTCCTAAAAGTATCCCGTATATTCCCTTCCCAGAGATCCAAGGTGACCAATGCTCTCCCTTGTGGTGGCCAATGAGTCGTCTCCACTTATCTTTAAGTCCTTCCATGCCTCCCTCCCTTTTAAAGCTACCATTTACAGAGCTCTTCTAGGTAGTGGGCATTTATTTGTACATCTCTCACTTAATTCTAATGATATTCTTGAAGGGTAGGCATTATTATCTACATTTTATCGATTACAGGTAACAAAGAAACCAAGGTTCAGAGAGGTTAAGCAAATTATCTCATGCCACCCAGGGAATAAGTGATAGAGCCAGAATTCAAATCTAGATCTTTTTGATATCAAAGCCCATGATCTTAGATCACACTTCATTTGTCCATTTGATCATTCATTCATTCATCTCACATAGACTGAGAAACTATTATATCCAAGAATGAAGTCCCAACTCTCAGGATGATTACAGTTTAGTGATAGACACAGATAAATGGATAACAACAATTCGGTGTGAACACTGCTAAAGTAATCATAGATAAATTAGACATCACTCTTTTCAAAGATACAGTGGTAAACACTGCATGTTACTGAAGGCACAAAGAAGGGATACAAAACCAGTCTTGGATGGAAGGGGCATATTAGTCAAGATAGTTTTAATAGAAACCCAATTCAATTTAGCTAAGCAAGTGGAAATATATTGGCTCACAGAAAAGTGCACAGAGGGAGCTCATAGAGTCAAAGCAGGAGAGGCAGGAACTAGGTAGGACCTCAAGAACCAAAACTGCAGATGCAAAGCCACAAGGACTCTTTATTTCTCCATCTATTTCTCATTTCTATTGTAGACAGGGTGGATGTGTGATTTTCTCCAGCCACAGTTTGCACCAAGGACAGGGTAGTTCCACTGAATTTATGTGGGGATGGGATCTGTAATAATGCTAGTGGGTGGGTATTCAATGAAAGAAAAGAAAGCAAAAATTTTGAGGCTAGTGGCAAGAGAGTGGTTGACTGGATAGAGGAGTGATAGTGGGAGGTGACTGATAGGGGTTTGAGGGATGGAGTCCACAATGACTTTTAAAAATAATGTTACAGAATAATGAACTGAAAGCTGAGAGCATAGGAGATTTTGGTCAGAGTGGGATGTTTACATTTAATGCTTCAAAGGTAGAACTTCCCAGTTACAAGGAAGTTCATGGATTTGTGTGGCTGAAAAGGAACAGAGGTTAAGGACATTCAAATTGAGGAGGTCAAGGAACTAAGAAGCCAGGGTGTCTGATGAACATTCATATGCTGTGGAGCCAGGGGCCAGGGTCGTCAATGAATGAGTTGAGAAGGATGGTAGAGGACAAGAATGAGTGGAAGGAATCATCATAATAGCAAACATTTACAGAATGCTATCTGTCAAAAGTGAGCACTATATTGATTCATTTATTTTCACCTACAGAGTAGGCACAATGTCCCCCCTTACTTTCTTTTTTTTTTTTTTCTTTTACAGATGAGACACAAAGAAGTTAGATAACTTGTCCAAGGTCACACAGCTACTAAGTAGTTTAACTGAGATTCAAATCCAAACTACCTGTTTCTGGAGGTCACTTAACCATTACACTGTACTCCCTTCCTGATACAACTGGACAACACACATCCTTAGAAACATTTACAGGAAGAGAGAGGAGCAATGATCTGAAATCTGATCCCACATCCTGATTGAGGTACTGGGTGTGAGAGTGAGTTTTCTTTTTGTAAGGCTGAAGGAGAACCAGTTCTTTTGGAAAAAGCCAGCCAAAGAAATAAGAATCTTTATTTATGTGGGGACATTTTTTTTTTTATAAAACAAACTAGTGAATAAGCCTGGGAGAGAGTGAAGATGAGAGTAGATGAGAGACCAATCCCAAAGCAGAATGGGAATGAAAGTAGAGAGGAAAGAGATATTTGGGGCTTTTTACTTGTATAGTGAGTATGGATGCCAGGGATCTGCAAAGATGTCTGAGCAAGTTCCCTGGAAAATACAGCTGAGGGGAAGGGTGGTAGGCATTTCTGAAAGAAGCTAGCCTAGCCTAACAGTAACCATGCTTTGGGTGGACTGCTGGAGCATGTGAGAAGTCCATGGAGTTCCCAGGATCCTCACCACCCACTTAGAAGCTAGAGCAGTCACGGTAAATGGAAGAATTCAGGCCTCTCTGAAAAGAGTCAGCAGTGACCCTTAGAAATTTTACTTCATTTAAAAAATAATGGTATTTTGAAATATTTTCACTTGAGGTAGAAACAAATTGCATGTATACCTAGCTCTTGATTTCGCCAGTGTCTATATAACATCCCATTCTTCTAATAATGAACCATTTTCCTTTGGCCACAGGGTGGGCACATTACCCAGGCTAGGTGAATCATATTACACCATCCACAGTGAATGGTCCAATAATAGATGGGCATATGACACAGACCTGGCCAGTTTCCACCATAGGTCTTTCAAGCTGAACCTAGGAAAGAGAAGTGCTTTAGCTGAGAGGTTGTGATGTTGAACCTGGCTGAGGTGCTATTTCTCACTCCCTGAAGAAGAGAGACCGCATCTGAGTTTCTAGTTCCAGCCTGCAAGTCCCCAAAATAACCTAGGTTCCCGCAGTACTTCTTTATTCTGTGAGCTAACCCAGTATATTTCCAATAAATCCTCCTTTTTGGCTTATTACCAGTTGGGCTTCTGAAAAAAAAAAAAAAGCCCTAAAATATGCAGTTCAAGAAATGCCTCTAGCTTAAAAAAATGTACTTTGAAGTTTTAGGAGGGTCTTTGCCTAAAAGTTACACTGGCTCAAAAGCATGTCAACCTGAGTTCACTAAAGAATTCAAGTTGCCTACATTATTTTAAAGAGACAGGATCTCCTTCTGTCTCCCAGGCTGGAGTGCAGTGGCACAATCAAAACTCACTGCAGCCTCAAACTCCTAGGCTCAAGCAATTCTCCCACCTCAGCCTCCCACATAGATAGGACTACAGGCACACACCACCATGCCCAACTAATTTTTTTAGTTTTTCTAGAGATGGGATCTTGCTATGCTCCCCAGGCTGGTCTTGAACTCCTGGCCTCAATCAATGCTCTTGCCTCAGCCTCCCAAAGTGTTGGAATTACAAGCATGAGCCACCACACCCAGCCATGCTTACATTTTATAAAGCATGAAGCTCACACTTAGCCTTCCTTTTGAACCAGGTAAGATTAAATTTATGATTTATACTTTTTTTCATGTGAAACCTCTCCTTGGACTTCTTGAGGCAGTCAGAAGTGCTGTGGATAGATGCAAAGAAGGTGGGGGGTTCTATTTTCCACTTTGGTGTTTTGAAGATGAGGGATCGGGGGATAGGATGAGACAGGCAGTCCTGGTCCTAGATGGGGAGATAATGGAGCCAATCTCATTAGTGCTCCAGAGCTGGCTGGATGCTGGTTTTACAGGTAACTGAAAGAAAGGCTGAGAAAGTAGCTTGTACTATGATCTGGCAGAAGCCAGAACAGGGTTTGTGCTTCTGCCACTGTGCTCTAGCAAGTGTGACTCTAATTAGCTCATTTTGCCCTTCCCTAAGGTCAGAGCAGGAACGATAAATAGAGCTAGACGAAGCACTCTAATAAAAAACCTGGGTTGGGAAGCCGAGGCAGGCAGATTACAAGGTCAGGAATTCTCGAGACCAGCTTGGCCAACATGGTAAAACCCCATCTCTACTAAAAATACAAAAATTGGCCGGGCGTGGTGGTGGGCACCTGTAATCCCAGCTACTCAGGAGGCTAAGGCGGGAGAATTGCTTGAACCCAGGAAGCGGAGGTTGCAGTGAGCCGAGATCACGCCAGTGCACTCCGGCCTGGGTGACCGAGCGAGACTCCATCTAAAAAAAAAAAAAAAAAAAAAGACCTGAGGAGACAATGGAAAGGGCATTGACCTAGGTTAGTCACTCTTATTGACAAGTGGGTAGAACGTTCTAGTATCTGTTTGGGAAAACAGGCAAGCATTCTAGTTGTTTTCAATGACATTTATGAGATGCTTGTTGTAAGATCCCATGTTCGCCTGTCACTCAGGCTTTCTTGAACCTACATTAAATCAGTGCTTGTTTTGAGAAAATTAAGCTGGTTGGTTCCTAAGGGAGAGTAATGTGCTTCATATACTAAAATCATCCCCAAAGCATTTTAACTACTTTAAAAAAAATCCTTGAGATCTGCTATGTCCTTTAAAACAAAATAAATAAAAATAAAAATCCTACTCTTAATAACATAGCCAAAGTTGCCCATTTAGGGGAGATGATGCCCAGAATTGCAGTGAAGACTGTAGAAATATTAGCCCAGAAGAAGTTCATTAGCCTTGTTAGGAAATTTAGATGTTTAGAATTCCTAAAATATTTTATTTAAAATGAGAAGTCAGGCTAATTTTCTAATACAATTTAAATCAAATGATAATTTATTCTAAGGGTTTTTAGAAAATACTTTATGAAAATTTTACATACATAAGAAGCACAGTATAATTGAACAACTTACATTCTAATTAAAACTTTGTTGCAAAACATGTTTGTGACTACTCTTATGCTGCTTTCATATAGTAAAGTTATAAGAAAAACAATCATATATATGCAGGGTTTTAAAAAAATAAACTCATAAAAATACAGGCTTGAGACCTATTTTAGAATTAAGTCAAAACAAGCCAACAACTGAATTTTACCTATGACCAGTGGGTGGCACTAAAATACATTTGAGGCTTGTTTTAACTGCCTGTTTCCTCAAGGCAGAAAAACACCAGTAAATTCAGTCTCATTGCCCTAATATGGAATTCCATATTTTATTAGAGATTACAGAGTAAATAGTTTCTTAAGGTCCATTTTTTTTTATCATCACTGATGTTCTGTCTCCATTCCCCACTCCACTTTGAGTATCTTTCTGCGACTTTTTCCCACAACCTACAAAGGTCCTGCAAGGGTACCAGACCCTCTTAACTGTGGCACAGAATTGTGGTGTGAAACACATGATGGCAAACAAGAACATTTTGCTTGTTAACAATACCCCATGTTTAATGCTCTGGGGCAGTTTTTTCTTTGAAGCAGCAGCAGAAATTCAGTTTTCCTAGCTTGTTCCAATATCTTATTTAATGTTAGAGTCACAAATTACACATTTTGTTATTATTTAAATCCCTTGGGCCTTGTAATCAAAGAAGCACATGCAGATTGACTTTTACATGCTGTGTAGTATTCCTTAGGTGCAATGGATAGAAAGTGAGGACATTTGTCCACCTACTGAGATTTTCAAGATCAGATTCCACCGGTTTAGTAGTTTTCAGTGGAGGAGCCAGTGGAATTTGGGCTCATTTGGAAATCTTGGCAATCAAAAGCATTCTGAGAGGCAGTGTTGCTTCAATCCAAGTATTGGGGGAGTTTACCATCTTCTCCCAGAGAGCAACTTCCTCTGAAGTAGAGTCCATCCAGTCCACTTCAGTCCCATAACTTTTACCTGAAAAAAGGAAGCTTTGCATTTAAAAAGAAACAGCTCATTGGGGGTGGGGGAAAGAGGGAAAGTCATTCCCTAATTATAACCACCAGCGGAAGCTAGGAGGAGCTTTCTTCACCGGGAGGGCAGATGTGAGACTCAACATAAGGAAGAACTGTTCAACTGTCTGAGTGACTTCATGTTTGTAATCATTACCATAATTCCCAGAGCAATGATTTTTCTTCAAGTTAATGTAAAGGCCAGATGAAAATTCATCAAGGAATAAGGGAGTTGGGAGGACTTCTGCACTGGGTTGGAGATGACACTAGATAATCTCTAGGTTAGTGTGACTAAGGCTTTAGTGTCTAACAGACTCAATTTTGTTGAATCTTGGCTCTGCCACTTTGTAGCTGTGTTACTTACTTTCTTGGACTATCAGTTCCTTTGGGGTAACATTAGTAACTACCTCATAGACTTGTGAGGATTCAATGAAATAATGTAAATGAAGCATTTAATACAGTGACAGGTGCTCCATAAATGTTACTGTTATTACTCAAAGCATATATTTAGCCTTGAAGGACCATAAATGTTTTTGCAGGGCAGACTACTGATGAAGGCTTTTCTGTCCCTGCCACTGCCACAGTAACTTAAGCTCTATATGCAGAGACACTTCACCCTGTTAATCCTCATATCTGGAGCCCTTGGCATACAACCTGACATTTCTTTACTCATTTATTTCACTATACTTAACAGATATCCATTTTCAGGATATCTCGGTTTTCATTGGGAAGAAGCAAAGCAACAAACAAACCTCTAGTATCTCTAGAAAAATTTGGCTCATGGAGAATTAAAAATGTAGCAAACAGTACCTGTTCCAAAGCCAATCCGAAGACCTCCCAAAAATTGGTTGGTTAATTTGTAATGGTCCCAGACAGTAAGCTCTACACAGGCTTCCATCAGATCTTCAGGCCTGAACCCATCATACACCATAGTGTGGTTGAAGATAGGGTTGGTGGTTTTCCCTACAGCTCTTGTCTTCTGGCGACTTTTCCTACTTGTATCTGGAAGGATGGTACTACAAAAAGAGGCATGATTGTGGGAGCATTTTAGTAAGACAGTGAACATTCATGCTTTCAATACATAACAACACAGCTATTAAAGATTGACAATGGAGGAAAATGTGGAGAGATAGTGGTGGTGGTGGTTTGGCAGACAGTGGGGTAGGGGGTAGGGACACATCATGCTGAAAAGACTCTGGACCTAGAGTCGGCTATACTTGGTTTGAATCCTGACTCTGCTACCTCCTGGGTATGCATTTTAGGGAAAGTTACTCAACCTTACGGACACTTGCTTCTTCATCTATAAAATGGGAATGGTGATGCTGATTTCATAAGGCTAAAATTAGAATTAAATAACATATGCAAAACACTTAGCTCCATGCCTGCATTTAGTAAGTGCTTAATATGCTAGTAATCATTTGAGGATTCCTTTAAAATTTGCAAGCACAGGCTATCCTGATTAGCTGCGATAGCCTAAGACATTTGTCTTATACAGAATAGAAAAAGAAGAGAAACCTCTCCAAATTGCTAGATTTGACTTCGGAAATAAATTATGTAATTTTTTTTACAATCACTTACATTTCATTTATGATAACAATTAAATGAACTTTAACCTACCATGCCTCTTGTAAGTGGCAATATAAGACAATACAAGTGGCAATACAAGGCAAGAAGGTCTGTGAATGGTCTCAGAATGTGACTGACTGACTTCGTCTTAGAATGAGGCTGACTTGAGCCAAAAAAATCTTACCAGCTGACATCTATAAAGAGAATGTGTAGGGAAAATCATAAATAATATCATCTATGCTACTTAGATATATGTCACATATATATTTATTTATTTAATAGAGAAGGGGTTTTGCTATGTTGACCAGGCTGGTCTTGAACTCCTGGGCTCCGGTTATCCGTCCACCTTGGCCTCCCAAAGTGTTGGAATTATAGGCATGAGACACCTCGCCCTACCAGGTATATGTCACATATATTTAAAAAGCTACAGTTGGTCTTCTGGTAGACTATATATAAATAAAATCAGAGAAAGTAGGAGAGCGTACTAATATCTGTTTAGTTATTATTTACTAGATGCCAGCCACTTTATATGTATAACAGAGAGAAGAGTTTGCCATTTAAAAACCCAAACTGTCTCAAGCTCTTAGTAAGGGTTGATTAGCAAATCATTTTCCAAATATCTGCAGTCTCATACAATGACCCTTTGCAAATAGGCCACAAAACAGGTGGGACAAAGGAGAGAAGGAATTCTCCCTGCTCCACAAAGGAGTCAAGGGGTGTGACATCTTACCATTAGAAATTTAATAAACTCTTTTGAACTGATTATTGCCCTCACCAACAGATGTTTTCCCTAGAACACATTACATATTGAGTATGAGGTCTCTAGTTTCATTTGACCTCTTACTTTATGATTTTAAAGCTAAATGAAGCCTTGAGAGTTCATGATATAGATTCCTCCAATTCATGTCTCCATTATCCCAAGTAAATTCATTTAAATTATGAATGATGAGTCAGCATTACAGATATAGAGAACCGAAACTAACCAGCAAAGGCCAGGCTACAGAACTGATGCAGACAGAGTCATCAATACTATTACCATTTAACAAAAGAATTTAGATGACTTCCCCTTAGCAGTGGTAGATCAAGGCATTCCTTCACCCAGATGTGCACTTCTCCAGTTGTAGGAAGCTTTTTACCTACAATAGAAAAAGAAGAGAAAATTTTCACTGCCAGTTCTCCCTTGGCAATACTGCGTCCAAAGATGTCAGCCTAAAAATGTTCTGGCATACTAGCTAGTATTTGATGATATCATCTGAACTGATTAAATCTATACAGTCTTAACTAAGTCTTTCATAATCTGGTTTTACTGAACTCGATAGCTCTATAAAAATAATTCATATTGACTTTAAGTACCGAGTATTACATCATTAGTACATCATTCATTTGGGGTTTTGCTTGATTCAACAAAATCAAACATCAGGAATGTGAATCATCCATTTACGGTTATATTCAAAATATCTCAATGAAATGCATATACCTTTCAAACATTAATACCAGTATCAGTTGGTGCTAGTGGAAGACATTTAAAACATATTGGGGTATAAAGTAACCAAAACAGGTATTGGCTAAGGTATAGTCATTTTTAAGAGTAGTTATACCTTTTTTTTTGAGACAGGGTCTCACTCTGTCACCCAGGTTGGAGTTCAGTGGTACAATCATGGCTCACTGCAGCCTCAACCTCCTGGGCTCAAGTGATCCTCCCACCTCAGCCCTCCCAGAGGAGCTGCAACTACAGGCATGTGCCACCACACTTGGCTAATTTTTAAATTTTTGTAGAGACAGAGTTTTGTCATGTTGCCCAGGCTCGTCTTGAACTCCTAAGCTCAAGGGATCCACCTGCCTCAGCCTCCTAAAGTGTTGGAATTACAGGCGTGAGCTACCACACCCAGTCAAGAGTGGTTAAACATTTTATAGGGATATTGTATGTACATACATAATAGTTAATATTATGGGCAGATAGTTACTAAGAAGTTGGCTTAGTCTGAAATTGTTGTCTAGGCTGGGTTCATACGAACAGAGGAATGCCACCAGATTTTTCTGAATGGGTTAGCTCAATCAGTCAACCAAACAGTACTTAGTGAGCATCTATCATATGCTCATCTCTATGCTATGCTAGGAACATCATTAAATATACAGAGAATACATGAAATAATCTATGCCCTTGGAAAATGTTTATAGTTATGTTGGAGAGAATAATTCAAATAAAATGATAAAAATGTAATATACAGTGAAACTCCAAGTTATTACTGTAATGTTCCAGAAGATGATATGATCAGTGAGATCTAATATAGTTAGGGAAAGCTTTATGGAGGAGATGGGGCTTCATCTAAGACTTTGGTAGGTTGAGGAGAAGAGGAAGCCATTTCAAAGAAGAAAAACTACGTGGACAAAAATTCAGACATGGTGGCACCCATCACAACACACAATACCCCTGTCCTCTACTACCAAGTGATAGAAGGAAAAAGGGAAATGGGGTTTCTATGAATGTTGACTTTAAATGATAGGATACAAATTATATGCAAAAGAATCTACCTTTTAGGAAAATCCAGAAGTTCAAAGGTGGTAGTTTGACAGCAATCCGGCCTGAAAATATGCTTTGCTTGCCCTCTAATTCTTTCTTTTTTGGGGGCAGGGGGTGGTATAAACTACATCAGAATGCTTTTCTTTAGTCCAGTCACTATCCTCACCATCAATTATTTCTTCCATCTCACTAGCTTCACTGCCTGGTTACTGAAAGCATTTGAGTTTACAACCTCTGATTTCAGCCATAACATTCAGACAGATTCTTAAAGAGACTAACTTGGGGAACTTGCTTGGGAAATGGAGCAAGGAGCTGGCTGGCATTCATTTCCTGCTAGTCTCTTGCTCCTTAACTGGGCTGAAGACCTGACAAGGAGGCAAATGATAATCTTGAGGGAAAAGCTTTATCTCTTAATGAGACCCTGAGAGGGGAGGGTGAATGAGCTTTAAGTTCTCTGGAGTCCTCTGAATTCCCACCTGTGAAAAAGAACACTCAAGTTCTATTCTTATAGCACTATCAATAAGTCCAAATTCCAAACACAGGAATACACAAATTCTAAATACAGGCCATTCACATTGTGCAGATACAAACTTTTTGGAGAGTGAGGTGAAACCTAATGACTATAAACTAAACTAAAAAAAAAGGATGAGAACTTTCTCATAGAAACAGAAAGTAAAATGATGATTACCAGAAGCTGGTAGTAGGGGAAAAGGAAATTGTTGGTTAATAGATAAAGAGTTTCAGATTTGCAAGATGAAAAGTTTCTGGAGATCTGTTTCCCAACAATGTGAATATACTTAGCACTACTGAGCTGTACAGTTAAAAATGGTGAAGATGGTAGATTTTATGTTTTCTTTTTTTTTTTTTTTTGCCACAATAACAAAAAAAGAATTTTCTTATTTACAATTGCGAATAGACTCATTTGGTCTATACATTACTAAGTTGGTAAGCTTGTTTAGGGCCTCACCTTTGAAAACACATACTAAATACTGTGAGAAGGGAGGGATAAGGAAAGGACATAAATTTGAATAGAAAATCATTACATACCAGGGACTGGCTCTGGGACATACTGGAGAGCTAGTTTCATGTCACCTCTGTTTTCTGCTTCAAGGGCAACTGGTGCTGTCTGAAAAGTGAAGAAATGTCAGCAGGTGGGAGACAGACTTTTCATCCTGTTTGTTGGTATAGGTCCCATTACAGAACCATATCTGTCCCATTTCTGGGACCATGTGTCACTCATGAGTGCTCTGGATTAAAATTTCTCTCTGCATCAGAACTAGACTGTTGCCTTAATACCTGGGAAAACTAGGCTGTATATCTTGAAAAATCTTGCAGGATACCCAGAAAATATTTCAAGGCCTTTAGTCTCAAAGCTGGTGAAGAAACCAGAATGGCTTTCTTGGAGATGGGAGAGGTTTCTTCGAATGCTTTAATTTTGATGAAAACACAAATATTTTGTTAGCTATTCAGCCAGCATATAAAACAATTTATTTGTATTCCCTTTATTTGAAGGAGTATGAGATAGTGTGTGAAAGTAAGGGGGAAAAGGCCATATCTTATATTTTCAAAGCTGCACTAATCTGATTATTTTAGGCCAAATGCATAGAAGTCTGTAAGTATAACAAAGACTGAACAATAATTTTTTAAACTTCTATCTGTTATTTTCAAGTACACGTTGAATATTCCTTATCTGAAATGCTTGGGATCAGAAATGTTTCAGATTTCGGATTTGTTTTTTGAAATTTGTAATATTTGCATATACGTAATGAGATATCTTAGGGATGGGACCCAAGTCTAAACACAAAATTCATTTATGTTTCATATACATCTTCTATACATAGCCTGAAGGTAATTTTATATAACATTTTTAATAACTTTATGCAACCCATCACATGAAGCAGATGTGGAATTTTCCACTTGCGGCATCATATCAGCACTCAAAAAGTTTCAGATTTTGGAGCATTATGGATTTGAAATTTTTGAATTAGGGATGCTAAACCTGTATAAGAAACCTGTACAAGATAGTTTTTTACTTTCAAATTCTGGCTCTTTAGAGCTTTATTTTCAAAATATGGGTATGTATCAGAAACGTAATGGTAGCCAGTTAAAAATGAGATGCTTTTGATATCTTCTGAGGAGTTCAGGTCTTGGGTAGGGCTAGAAATAAGTACTTCAAGTGATTTTGATATAACATTTGAGAACCATTTCTTTAGTGGAACTAAAACAGTTCCACTGTTGTGTAGACACTAAGTTATGGTTTGTATTAGTTATTTATATTTATCACTTCCTACTATGATGGACTAGCTTGGATCACATCAACCCCTAAACTAAGAACAATTTAAAAGATGGGATTTTAAATATCAATTTGAAAGTGCTAAAGAATTATTAACACAGACAGGACTCAAATGAACAAGATCTTAGAGTCTGACATTCTTCTCTGCTTTTCACTTTGAGACATTTAAGTAGTGCCAAACTGAGCACATAAAAAAGCCTAACAGAATGAGACTGAAAAGGTGAGCAGGACTTTTAGCAGTTTCATGAGGCTAGGGAGACAAAACTTGGAGTCCACAGCCTGTCAAGAAGGAATGGCACTGGAAAAACACTCTAGACCAGTGGTTTTCAAAGTACAGTTTCTAGGCCAGCAGCATTGACAGGGAACCTGTTAAAAATGTATATTCTTGGGCCCATAAACCTTGGGAATAGGGCTCAGAATCTAGTGGGTCTATTTTTTTTTTTTTTTTTTTGAGACAGGGTCTCGCTTTGTTGCCCAGGCTAGAGTGCAATGGTGTGATCTCAGTTCATTGCAACCACCACCTCCCGGGTTCAAGTGATCCTCCCATTTCAGCTTCTTGAGTGGCTGCTGGGGCTATAGGTGCATGCCACCAAGCCTGGTTAATTTCTTTGCAAAAGCAGGGTTTTGCCACGTTCCTCAGGCTTGTTTCCATCCAACTCCTGGACTCAAGCAATCCACACCTCAACCTCCCAAAGTGCTGAGATTACAGCTGAGAGCCACCACACCCAGCCCCAGAATCTGTGATTTAATTAAGTCCTTCAGGTGAATCAGATGCATGCTGATTTTGAGAACTATTTCCCATGGCTTTCAGTTGGAACCTCTGAAGGGCCTTAGCCTAGGAATATAAGCAAACAAAAACTAGACCAGATCACATGAAAATTGGGCTTGTGCTTCAAAGTCAGTTCATTCCCAGATTAAATGAAGGTGGTCTATGCCTGCTGTGTCAGAAGCAAAAGTAAATCCTCCCAAATTATTCCTAGAACGTTCTCATAGGCAATACCCCACATATGATCAAAAAATGAACGGGCATACCAAGACAAAGAACTAAGTGTCCAAACTAAGATTTTAAAAAATAGATAAGCAGGACTCACAAATGTTTAAGATATTGGAATTTTCAAGTACATACATTAAATAATTTTGCATGCTATATTTTTAAAGACAATGTTAAGATAGAGAATTTTAGGAGAGAAATGGAATCAAAATAGTCAAAAGAAAATATACTTTTGAAAATATAAGTTTTATATTATAGACTGGGTTAAATTGTAGATGGTTTTAACAACAGAATAGACATAGCAGATAAAATTGTTGAATTGTGAAAAGGTTAGCAAAAAATGGACTGAAATATAAGAAAATAAGAATATACAGAAAAGACCATAAGAGACATGTTGGACAGAATAAAAAGGTATAACATACTTGTAATTGGAGTTTCCAGAAGGAGAGGAGAAAATAATGGGGCAAAAGTAATATTTGAAGAAATAGTTGCTGAGAAATTTTCAAAGTGATGAAAGATACCAAAACATAGATAGATTCAAGCAGCTCACTGAACCCCAAACCTCAGGATAAATTAAAGAAAACTACACCTAGGCTCATTATAGTACAATTGCTAAAAATCAAAGGCAAAGAAAAGTATCCTAAAATCTGGAAAAGAACACATAACCTTCAAAGGCGCAAAAATAAGACTAATAGCTGACTTCAGAACAGAAATGACCAAATACTATGAAATGACATCTTCAAAACACTGAAAGAAATAATTGTCAACCTAGCAACAGAGCAAAAATATCCCTCAAAGATTGAAAAAGATGTTATGATACCAAGAAAATCTGAAAGAATCTGTTGCCAGGAGATATTCACTAAGAGTAAAACTAAAGGCGAGTCTTGAACAGAAGAAACAACTCCACGGATAAATCCAGGAAAGGATAAAGAGCAAGGGAAAGGCAAATATGTGGTTAAATCTAAATTAATAGACTGTATAAAACAATAACAGTAATGTCTAATGGGACTTAAAAATATATACAATTAAAACATGACCAAAAATAGCACAAAGGATGGGAGAATGCGTAAATGGAGTTAAAATGTTCTTGGTTCCTTTCACTGTTCTGAAAGTGGCAAAAGTTCTAATTTATATTACAGTTTGAATTCAAGGGTGCATATTATAATCTCTACTAATAAACTAATAAAGGAACTAATAAAGAAAAATGAAAATAAACTATGACTGACATATTAAGAGAGAGAAAAAATGGAATAATAATCCCAAAGGAGGCAATTATGAAAATAAGAAAACAGGACAAATAGTAAGATACTAGATTTGGACCCAAATATGTCAATAATTATATTAAGTGCAAATGGACTCGATAATCCAATTAAGAGACAAATATTTTAAGGCTGGAAAAACATCAAAACTACTGCTTATAAAAATATATCTGAGCTACAAGAATTTTAAAAGGCTGAAAATCAAAAGATAGAAACAAACTTCTAATCAGAAGGAAGCTAATAGAGCTATACAAATACAGGCAAAGTAGATTTTAAGGCAATAAGCATTACTAGAGATAAAAAGGGAATTTCAAAATGATAAAATGGTTAATTCATCAAGAAAATATAACAATTACAGTTGTATGTACATGTAATAAGACAATCTCAAATATAGTGAATCAAAAATAATAAAACTAAAAGGAGAAAAAGACAAATTCACAATTGTAACTCTCCTAGTAATTCACAGTACACACAGACATAAAATCCATGAGGATACAAAAGATTTCAGGAACTAGTTTTGACTTAATTGATAAATATAGAACATTACATCCTTTAATCATTGAATACACTTTGGTTTCAAGTGACACATGGAACATTTATCAAAATTCAGCCACATATTAGGCTAAAAGTCAGTATCAAATTTCAAAGGATTGAATTATTTAAAAGACCTTCCTGAAGTCTCTGAAACATTTGTGTTAAATGATTTAAACATTCTCCCAATAACCTTTTTTACCTTTCTTTTTCTTCCTCTAGTTTAAAATTATCCCAAACTACAGATCTGTACTCTGAATTAAATGCAATTAAGCTTTTTCCTATACACCAGGTACCACATCAACCAACCAAATAAACAAACAGAAAATTCCGGACTCACCTTCCGCTTCAGAGGGTACCATCTCAATTGTTTATTCTGTTTGTTATCCCAGTCCCATGTTTCCAAATCAAGTTCCACCTCCCCTAGGAAACTATTGCGCTTAAATGAATCCCGATGCCAAACGGACAGGTTCAGTTTCTGTGTCTTTAAGATTTGTTTTTCAATTTTATACTGAAGTTCAAAGAAGAAAATTAAATGATGAATAACATTACTTGATGCCAAAGTTATAACACAGAGATGAAGAGAAAATTCATCTGTATATATCAAATTTTCTTATCTGTTAGGTTTCAAGTCCCAAAAATATTGCAAAGTCATCTTATTCTAAGTGTCTTGTTTCAAAGAGCTAAAATCGATCTTTCATAAAAGCTGATTTGCTTCCCCACTCTGGAAAAGCAAACCAAGGCTCAAATATCATAGTTGGTAATAGCTCTCTAACAATAAAAGCCAGTTTTTCAATTTTCGCTGAATATTTTTAGACTAGATGTAATACAAAATTCAGTCTAAAATACAAATCAAATGTAACCCAATTCTGTTTTCTACTTAAGAACAAGGTCTTTTTAAAATAGTCTTTTTAGAGCAGTTTTCGGTTTACAGCAAAACTGAGCAGAAAGAACAGAGTTCCCATATGCCATGTATGCCGCCACATACACACACCTCCCCCACTATCAACATCCCACACAGATGAAGTATTTAAAATAAATAAATAAATAAACTTGTCTTTTCCTGCTTCATATGGCCAAGTAGAAAAGGTCTGGCATCCTAACCGTTTTTCATCTCAAATGTAGTCAATCTTTAATTACATATAATCATGGAAAGGACAATAGTACTTCTAATCTAAAAATAATTTCCATTTGGCTTCATGATGTACTACTTGAATGTCCATTGTGGTTGTAGTAAGTCTGCCTTTCTCTGAGCTTAACATTTAAATTATCTGGCTTTTCCTGAGTATAGGGTTGAAGTAGCTGACCCAGAAATAGCCAGGGTACTAGGGTATATCATAGTCAAACTGTAATTAAAAACTTGCTACAAAAATTCTACAGGTGGTTAATTCAGACCACGGATGACTGAGTGTTGATTTAACTGCGTATTTTTCCAGAGGATGATCAAATACTTGGACAGAGTTTTCAGAAAGAGGGAATGAACAACACTTATTTTTAGTTTAAATGATCTGTTAGTCATGACTAAGGCAGCATGATGTAGTTTTGGGGAAGAAAAAGAATATGAGCCAAGTATACTTTCTATTCATCTGTCCATTTATCTTTCCAGTAAACATATTTTGAATACCTATCCCAGATTAAGGATCAAGATTTATTAAATGCTTAATGTGTGTTGATTTTTCACACAAATTAACTAATTTACTGTTCTCCACTGCTAAGGTAGGTAGGTAAGTACTATTATTCTCTTCCTTTTGCAAATCTGAAAACTAGCATTAACCCGACTTGGCAGATCTGAGGTGCCCAAAGACACACAGTTTACAAACAACACTCAGTTGGTCCCTACCCTCATGGAACTTACAATTTAGTGGCAAGGAAGACAATAAAACCACTAGTTAAACTGCTGTTAACATATCCTGCTATAAAGCAAGATTATTGAGGCAGCAGACAGCAGGAGAACTTAGGGGTTAAGCACAGCCCCTCATAAGAGGAGGTATTTAAGACAGTATAGGAGGCAGTTAGGGAAATAATGTGTGGAAGAATATTCCAGCCTGAAGGAACAGAAATTCACAGAATTGTGAGAAAATGTACTTCCTTACAATAATGAAAAGAATTCAGAGTGACTGGAACAAAGACTATGAGAGAGGAAAGTTGAGGCTGGAGTTCAGGTTGTGAAGGGACTGGTGTGCATGTTAAGAAAGATAGCTTTGACCCTAAGGGTTATAGAAAGCAGAAAAATAGCATAATCAGAATTGTGCTTTTATAAGATCATTCTGGCTGCAATGCTCAACTTTATCAGCTATGGGTTTTTTTTGTTTTTTGTTTTGTTTTATTTTGTTTTTTTGAGACAGAGTTTCACTCTTGTCACTCATGCTGGAGTGCAGTGGTGTGATCTCGGCTCACTGCAACCTCCGCCTCCCTGATTCAAGTCATTCTCCTGCCTCAGCTTCCCGAGTAGCTGGGATTACAGGTGCCTGCCACCATGCTGGCTCATTTTTGTATTTTTAGTACAGATAGGGTTTCACCATGTTGGCCAGACTGGTCTTGAACTCCTGACCTCAAGGGATCCATCCACCTCGGCCTCCCAAAATTGCTGGGATTACAGGCGTGAACCACCTCACCCAGCCAAGCTGTGTGTTTTTAAATAAGTTACTTCATTTCTCCAAGTTTCATTTGCCTCATCTGTGAGATGCAGATACCAATACCAGCCTGCCAGTGTATATATGGGGAGTGAATGAAATAATGTATACAACATTCATGTTGTTTTGTCTCAAACAAAACAGTCTCAGACATTTGTATTCCTTTCCTTCTCCTCTCTTGGTGACTGACTTTATCCTGTAGAGCTACTACCCAAAGAAGACATGGTAAACAGGTCAACATCTAGGATTTTCCGATAGAGAGAGTTCATAGATACCCGCAGTATTTCGTTATACACAGGATTCAAGGTTTTCTTCACTACGAGTGTTTTCTTCTTGCCCATTTTGCCTTTGTCTGGTAACAAATAGGCCTTTACATATCTGAAAAGGAGAATTGAACAGACAAAGTCAAAGAAAATAAAAGTTATGTTTCCACCTCTAGTTTTTTAAATACATTGAAAACTGACAGCAGAAATAATTATTTCATGACATGAGAAAAGCAGTGAATAACAAATTTTCCCACCAATACCTTTATACTTAAATGTGTAAAGGGTTTTAGTGGAATTGATCATTTTATATTGTTTTGAAGATTTTTAACGGACATTTCCTGAATTCCTTTTTTCCTTTAGCCTTAACTAATATGCAGGAGTGGAAAGGGACAGAAAACACACTTCCAGGCCAGGCATGGTGGTTCACACCTGTAATCCCAGCACTCTGGGAGGCCAAGGTGAGCAGATCACCTGAGGTCGGGAGTTCAAGACCAGCCTGACCAACATGGAGAAACCCCATGAGCCAGGCTGGTCTCAAAAAAAAAAAAAAAACACACACACACACACACAGAGCTACAAAGTTAGCTGGGTGTGGTGGTGCCTGCCTGTAATCCCAGCTAGTCAGGAGGCTGAGGCAGGAGAATCCCTTGAACCCAGGAGGCGAAGGTTGCTGTAAGCTGAGATCGTGCCAGCCTGGGCAACAACAGTGAAACTCCATCTCAAAAAAAAAAACAAAAAAGAAAACACACTTTCAGCATAGAGCTTAAATCTGTGTGTTCCCCTAGTTTGTTCCCCTCTGAGAAAACGCTTTGGTGCTTGCAGTATTTTTAAGTTTTTGTTACTGTCTTTTGAAATAAATTAATCTTAGTAAATACCTAGTCAAGTTATCTTCAATGTTAAAAAACGAAAAGGATGTTGAGCTCAGTTGTTTTTATAATAAGAATAAAATAAAAAAAGATTGCACTTGCCTCAGCAAAATAATTAAGAATCAGACTTCTGTATAGGGATAAGTAGGGAATACCATTCAGCATTTGCAAAAAAAAAAAAAAAAAAAAAAAAAAAACTGAAGTGCAATCAAACCTGTGATTAAAAAAAATAATTTTAGTAATTTCCCCTAAAGTTCTGTAAGATATAATTTAAATATGAAAATTCTCTCATTCTAGAGTCTTAACTATTTTTATACCACTGAGCATTATGAAGTGTGTCCCATGTGTCCCTAATTTTGTAAAAAGTTTGAGAGTGTGGTGGAAAGAGATGGGTTCAGGTCCTCATTCTTCATTTTGCTTCTATCTGAATTCACATATATGGGTTACTTGTCTTCTCTGGTCCTTGCGTTCTTATCTGTAAAATGAAGGAACTGAACAAGATGACCCCAAAGGTCCCTTCCAAGTTGAAACATTTTGTGCTTCTCTGTGAATTTTTTTTTTTTTTTGACACAGAGTCTCGCTCTGTCGCCCAGGCTGGAGTGCAGTGGCCCGATCTCAGCTCACTGCAAGCTCCGCCTCCTCGCCATTCTCCTGCCTCAGCCTCCCGAGTAGCTGGGACTACAGGCACCCGCCACCACGTCCGGCTAATTTTTTGTATTTTTAGTAGAGACGAGGTTTCACCATGTTAGCCAGGATGGTCTCAATCTCCTGACCTTGTGATCCACCTGCCTCGGCCTCCCAAAGTGCTGGGATTACAGGCGTGAGCCACCGTGCCCAGCCTTTCTCTGTGATTTTTATAATTTAATGTTTGACATATGAATTTATAGAATAAAACGACATTTCCCCCCAACTCTTCAAACATTCCTTTTAACACATACCCTCCCTCCTCTTGATTACTTTATTTCCTTCCAATTCCTATAAGATTGACAGTTGGAGAACTAAGAGAAGGTAGGTGACTCTAAAATGTACTTACGGGTCTGAACGCTGTTTTTTTACATCCGCTGCTGCTAAGTCCTTACACTGGGCCACAAAAACATGCAACTCCTTCAGTGACTCCACATATTCAATTGCAAACTGAATATTTCCTTTAACTTCCAGATTGCCAAAGTCTCCACTATAAACACTCATCACACTGCCACTCACCTGAAAGCATCAGAAATACATAGTGTTTGTCTCTATCTCATTCTTAAACCTAGCACAAGGATCACGGATATAATCCTTGCTGGCATTATTTCTTTAGCTTGCTTATAAAAGCAGTTAATTCAATATAGCATAAAGATGTATCTATAAAGACAACCTGACATGATATACATGACTAGAGTTTTTTGTTTCATTTTGTTTTTGAGAGAGTCTCACTCTGTTGCCCAGGATGGAGTGCAGTGGCTTGATCTCAGCTCACTGCAACCTCCACCTCCCAGGTTCAGGCGATTCTCCCGACTCAGCCTCCCAAGCAGCTGGGATTACAGGCGCATGCCATCACGCCCAGCTAATTTTTATATTTTTAGTAGAGATGGGGTTTCACCAGGTTGGCCAGGCTGGTCTCGAACTCTTGACCTCAAGTAATCTGCCCACCTCGGCCTCCCAAAGTGCTGGAATTACAGGCGTGAGCCACCGCGCCCAGCCGACTAATGTTTTTAAATAATTTTCCCTATAAGACATAGATGAAAAGTGAAATGCAATGTTATTTAGATGCTGGCTCATTTCAAAGCAGGGTGATTTTATGCTAGGTGGTATTCAAAGGCATCCATTTTGAGGCATGCTTAATATTTAAAATCTGAAAGAAAGAAGATGTGAGAAAACCCAGACACTCTAATCATAGTGACACACTGCTGTATCAAATTTCCAAGGCACTAAAAAGGAATTTTACCATGTTACCCATCCACTGAATCTAGAAAAATGCTTACTGAGCCATGCGCTTTTAGAGGTCAGGAAGGGTAGAAAATGGATGATTGATGAAGGAAGTTTAAAACCTTCCCAAAGGCAGATTTTTATCAGCAGAAACTCAATTTAAATAGGTTTTTAAAAACGGTTTCAGAAACACAAGGCTAGCAAAAATTTAAGCACAGCTTTATCATTTCTTTAGCATACTTAGGTGAAATATATGTATGTGTATGCATATCTGATACTCACATAAGTGTATGTGGATATATACTCAGATATATATACTCAGATAAGTGTATGTGGATATATTTACATATATTTTTACATACATACTACATGCACACACAACTTCACCTTATGCAAGAAGTTCTATGTAAAGTCAAATTTGTCAGATTCCCTTAAATCAAATCTGAGTAACTACACTTAAGGATATTTCCTTTTAAAATGCTGCTCAGATGCCTTCTAAAAGGCAAGGAATTACCTCTCATATTCTTTCATGTCAACCAGTATATTGATTCATCAGGATTACTAAAAGAGAGGTTCAATTCTATGCCTGCAAATCATATATAAAAGCATATCTGATACAAGCAGATTTTATCATAGTTACCCCATTTGTTGCACAGAAAAATTTAGTGGTTCATCTTCTTGGCAATTTACGTTTATTTGTGAAGTACTTACATCATCAACAACAAAAAACCCCACAAACATTTGTTTATGATGGATATGAACCCCATTAGTCTAAAAAAAAAAGATAGATGTAGCTAGCCAGAAGCTAATTATGGATTAGAGAAACTGCTTGTGCCCTGAGAAATACAGGAGGAGGCTGTTTTACAATGAGCATGAGCACGTCAGAGCAAGGTTCAGAGATGCGGAGAGATATTAATATGGAGCCTTTGTTTACATACAGAAGACAAGGACGTCATGCCAGAGGAGCTGCTAAGATTGGTTAAAGAGCTCGGGCTCTTCTTGTGTCTGCTGAGCTGGTAACTGCTTTCTGATGCTGTATCTGTTTCTCTGTCATCACTCTACAAAACAGCATATAATATGCACAATATTTAAATTCAGAATGAGTTAAGATCAGAATCTCTGTTTAGGCAAAGATGATATTTTGGTATCCCACTGACATTTATGCAAGGTCAAAGGATGCTAGTGCTAATTGCCAGGGTATGGGATTCAGGATGGAGTGGGTGGTCTGCCTTGACCTCACCTAAGGAGGAAGGCAGTGCTTAGCTACCAAAGTGATTTTTTTTCACCTACAAAGTAGTCTCTCCCAAAGTGCTGCAGAAGACAGCACTATTGTGAGCTTTCTTGCCACTCTTTTAATATTATATATTTATTTGCCTGGGGAACTCTATTGGTATATATGAGAAATTAACTTTACCCAGATAATAAAAAGATTTACTGTTAAAACCAAAACATCATGTTTAATTCCTCTTATTAGCACAGCCCCTAACTTCTCTAAAAATCAAATCTTTTACTTGACATACTATTAAACTAGGAAAAAAGAAATGCTAGTCTCATCTGTTTCAACGCAAGGCCATATATACATATTTTAATTTTCAAAATTTTTAAACTTCCCCTTACATATTCCTGTGTTATTATGCTTATCTTTTTGTTCCTAGAGTTAAGTATATTAAATTATACATTCTACCCACATTAGATTTTAATACATTTTTTAAAAAAAGTAAGATACAGGTATTTATTTTAAATATGTCTGAGGAAGTATTTGCCTGGGACAAGAAAGAAAAGTGACAGTAACAAATTTTGTTATATTTGAATCTAAAGTTTATTAAATAGTAGCTTTAAAAATTTATGATTCAGAGTGAGCTCCTTTTAGGGTTAGAGAGCTTATGGAACAGTTCAGTGGCACCAGGGGTTAAGGGACACCTTTATGGAGTAGTTAGTTCATGCCAGCATATTCCAGGACCATGCAATTATGCATCAATATAATGGATGCCAATTCTAATGCAGATTAATAAAGGAGTTAAAGGAAAGCAAAATTAATGCTTTACGTGGATAAGAATCCTTTCTCAAGGATTAAAAAAATTCATATCTTTTAAATGTCTCTGTTGTCACACTCTCTCCCCACATGCTGACAGTCATTTCCCTCTATTTTAGCGCCTACTGCATTCTACCTAGTATATCAGATCATTAGTGAATTATTGGAAGGATAGGACTCTGTCTTGTTGATCTGGAATGGTGTTTTACACGTAACTGGCACTCAACAAATGGGACTGATGATAAGTCTCAAAGGGAACAGATGAGCAAGGCCTGATTGCATTTCCACTTTCTTTAATACCTAGTTCAACCCTATACCCCACGCAAAATGATACAGCTTAATTCTGGCATCTCTGATACACAAACCCAGATGATTTGAACTCTCTTCTGTGTGGAGCTATGAGACAGCAGGTTAAAATTGAAGGAAGGAGAAAAATTAAAAACCAGGAACTTATATAATTTGCCTCAAAAATATATATATATACACACACATACACACACACATACATATATATACACACAAACACACACACACACTTTTTTTTTTCAATTAGAGTCTCACTCTATCGCCTAGGCTGGAGTGCAGTGGCACAATCTCGGCTCACTACAGCCTCTGCCTCCCGGGTTCAAGCAATTCCCCTGCCTTACCCTCTCAAGTAGCTGAGATTATAGACATAAGCCACTATGCCCGGCTAATTTTTTGTATTTTTAGTAGAGACAGGGTTTTGCTATGTTGGCCAGGCTAGTCTCGAACTCCTGGGCCTCAAGGGGTCTGCCAGTCTCAGTTTCCCAAAGTGCCAGGATTACAGGCATGAGCCACCATGCCCGGCCTCATATTATTATATGGTTGAACTGCATGGCATGCCTACTACTGGCTTCTAGCTAATGAATTACTTCCAAAGAATGAGTGATTCTTTCCAAAGGAAACTGTAACATGTGCTCTTAACCATAGGCAAGGGCTGAATATTTGCAGATACAGTTCATCGAAGGCCCAAGAATAGACAAAAGGATGCCCAGGCCAGTGACAGAATATAATTTATGTGTTGCCCAGAGCTTTCCTCAACATTCCATCTACTAAGAGAATGCTTGATAATGAAGCCTTTTATTTCACCATTAGAAATCAGACCAAAACTACAAACAGTAGCAGCTAACATTTACCAGGTACTCATTATATGCCAAGCACTGTGCTATGTGTTTTCCCTGCATTATCCTACCGATACCCCACAACCTCACGTGGTAGGTGCAAGGAAACCAGACTCAGAGAAGGTACTGAATGTGTCCATGATCACACAGAAAATTAGTATCATAACCAGGACTAGGGATATCTGGCTCCAAAGCTTAGGCTCCTAACTACCTGACTGCAAGAACATGGAATCTTAATTAAGTCAAAGGACCTGAGTTAAAGTCCTAGATCTACTCTTCAGTAGCTATTGGATTTGGGGAAAGTTATTTAACCTCTCTGGGGCTCTTTCTTCATTTGTAAAATGAAGAAAATAGTCCTTACCACATATAGTTAGTAAGAGTTAGATGACAGAATGAGTATTAGGTACCTGGCACATATTAGGTACTCAATGAATAGTAAATTATAGTCATGTGCTTTCTTAAGACCGTATAGTGTACAGTATAGTCGTTAACAGCACGCAACTTGGATCTGTGCTCCAGTCCTGGTTGAACCCCCTTCTAGCTGAGTGAGGTTAATCTCCCTTAGTCTCAGTTTCCTCACCTGTAATGTGTGGGGATAATGATGGTGCCTACCTCCTAGGGTTGTTGAAGGATTAAATGATATATGTAAAGTGCCTGGCACCCAGTAAATACTCCTTAAAGCTTGCTGTGTCATTGTTACTTTATTAACAAACACTTTCAAACTAGTCATGCTGCCTAAATTAAGTTTTCACAAATCAAGTCGACTCCAAACTACGGAGGAATAATCAGTTCATATACCTTCCTGGATTTCTTATTTTGTACTAACTTTGAAACAAAAGTCACATTCCCAAATCTATGCAATTTGACTTCACTAACCAAAAGGAGTTACTGTTTGAGTCGAATGAGATGTGCCTTTCCCTGTTCCAGGATGAACAACACTACTTCTATTGACTTGAAAGGCAAGGGCCAGTCCTTCTGACCTCTTTGGTCTCTGCCACAGTGGAATACAAACACACCAACCTTGGCATAGCAATTCCAACCCTCTGTCTCCATTTTTCTGAAGGTACAAAAGACAAACTTGCCTCATCTTGGAGAAATGCTGGAACAGACTTGCTCATCCTTTTGAGTTTGTCAGAGTGAGAAAATGGATTATCAGGTTGTGTAGGCACTGTGGAAACTAAACAGCAGCATTTCCATTTCAAAATTATTCTTACGATTGTCAGAAAACATTAGACATTAAGTTGAAAACATACTTTCATTTAATCTATGAACAAACATGTTTTTGTAAAAAAGTTAAAGGCAGAGTAGTTCACATGCACAGGATCACGAGATTAGCAACATGCAGTTTTTATAAATTGTATATAGAGAGAACTAGCAAGGAGTTGAACCAAATACAAAACAAAGTTAATTTTAAAAACACTACTTTTTATTGAAATGGAGCTGAACTTGAATCAAATTATACTGTCAGTGTGAATTGGGTTAGCTTATTTTTTCACAACAGAGCTTCAGACCACAAGGTCTGTACTTTATTGGTTCATCTCCTTGAGATATATTACTAACACACTGCGGGCTGAAAAACTATTTCATCTGGACAGTCAAGATTTTTGTACACAACTCAATAATAAAAGTGTTCTGGTTGTTGAGTGTCTTAGAGTAGGTTTGTTTAGTGAGCATGAGGATTACTTTTCTGATAGTGTTTTACACTCAGAATTATAAAATAAACATTATTTTTTGAAAATATAAATTATTTAGATACCTCACTGATTCAGAATTTTCAATATCCCAAGGCAAAGTTAGAATGGTTAAAGTTAGGGTACTCTAAGAATTTAATAAGAAAGTGTAGCATATGTCTTCTTTCTGATATAGAAAGTATATATGTAGAAGGTACAAGAAGAGGATAAATTATAATCCTAATTTGCATACACCTAGTTAGAAAACTATTTTCTTCTTTTTCTAAGAATCACAACATCTAAGCTTTTCTTATGGTGAATCACAGCTCTTATAATGAATAAGTTAATATTTTCCAAGGCACTTAGTGCCTAGCACAGAGTAAGCTCTATATAAGTATTTTCTAATCAAATAAATACCATATGATAAAGAATCTTAAATTATATTATGAATGAAACAGATACATTGACTTTATCATTAAAAGAGATATTAAGAAAATAGGTAAACATCAAATTATATTTATATACATAAAACAAAAGACTCAAATTCATCCTTAAACATTAAATTCATCTTTAAAGAAATCTAATGAAGGAAAAACTAAAAATTTAGCTACACGTACTAAAGATATCCTTGCTCACATAACAATTTTCACCTATCCTTAGGCTCCCATAGGTAAATGCACATCAAAATGCATTTATGGTGTCTCACTAAAATGACACCTACTTTAATCACTTCCCATTAAACAACAGTGTGTGTGTATTAGGGAGAGTTATACTGGTAGCAGTGTAAGATTAGGTCCCACAATATGGTCCAGTGAGAATGCAAAAACTTTTTTGTTATAACATTGCACCCTACTATTTTCAAAGTATATTGTTGGATGATGCTATGAAGGTCAAATTCAATTATACCCACTACTCAAATATAATCAATTTTAGATTTATGGGCTTTCATCATTTGTGTTTGGATCATGTATTTGATTTTTGTGGTAAGAATATACTCTTTACCAGTGAAAAGGCAATAACAGTCATTTTGGAAAATATCACCAAAAAGGGACAAATTAATTTACCCAGAGTTCAGCACAGGAGTAGTCTATTTGCCTTGACCAATAAACTAAGCCAATTAGGAGATCATGAATAAAGATACAGATATTTAGGTATATATGTCTATGTGTGTTTTGCTTTTACTCCTTAGACTAAATTTTGAACAAAACATAGCAAGATAATATAAGACACTCAAACTTAAATACGTTCTAGTTCAAAAGTAACTGGAAAAGCCCCTTTACCTAACACCCCTTATGGGCAGAAGGCTTGTTTCCTCTGCAATAGTCAGACAGAGAGCACATACTCACAAGAGCTGAAGCTTGGACTGTCTTCTTTCCTGGGCAGTTCTTAAGAATTTGTCAAGTCATGTGCCAAAGCTCAGCACCTTCACTGCTGGCAGGAGGATCTCATGAGCAAAGTTTCAGGTTTCCCACTACATGTCACTGACTTTTAGCCATCAGCACATTGGTTTTCTATCTAATGGCTCCTCCATTTAGCTGCTTTCCTCATTAAGCCCTATTAGCATATCCAAAGACTGTTGGGAAATTATTATTTAAAATATTGTGGCCCTGAGGGTAGATATGTGTATCATTATCTTCACACCCCCAGTGCCTAGGGTTTATGAAACAGAGTGAAACCAAGAAGCTAAAAAATCATACACACACACACACACACACACACACACACCCCGCTGCATGCTTTACTAGGCCATCTGAGGACTTTTTAAATGTGTTATTTGTCCTTAAGATAGTCACAGCTAAGTAGAGTAATCTTAAGATTGAACAGAAAAGATCGAACAAACATTATCTTTGCTTGATGACAGACATTAATTAGTAGATGGGCATTACTCTCCACAGGTATACAGTTACTTCTTAGATTCACTTGTTCACTTGGTTTATACTTAGAACCATTTACCATTCAAGGCAGTTTTGAACCTCAGAGTTTAAACCCTGGGCATGAAAAGATTTGCTTTTATGGATATGGAGAGAAGCACATACTCTAACAGTTCTTTCATAGGTCCAAGTAAGTTATAAATGACTTCACATCTACAGTTTTGTATAGAGGCCACAAGAGATCCAATACTCAAAATCATACTGCAACATAAAAACCAAATGAAATCAGAAGGTGCCAACTTGCTTTTAAGCAGAGATTCAAACAGCATAGAGACTGACAAAAGCACAATAATATCAGCAATAACATATATATATATATTTAATATACAACTCTCCCTCAGTGGAACCACAAATCATTCTTTCAACACAGACAATAGTAAAATGTTTTCAATAAAAGCCTTATCGTAATGAAATAGCTTTGCAAGCTGCAGGAGGTTAGTGCCAATAATAAATACTGTTATTAATGGGATTAGTTATTTCAGTATATTTAATACTATGTAAAGTGGAATGTTTAGTCATTTGTGAGAAAGATCCTGCTACTCACTTCTTGGTACGCATTCATTTGTATCTGGCTTCTGATCTGCTTTCTCATCTACTCAGGAGGGCAACATTGAGAATAAATACCATTTTAACAGAAGGATTAAAGAGACATGAAAGTAAAGCTCAAATGTCAGTTTCACAACTGAGACAGCAGAATACATCTGACAGGTTTTCATCTTGCTTTCATCCATTCCTCACTGTGACTCTTCCTCATTAGCCTCTTTAAGGTCTCCTGTTCAACTAAAAATCTGGGATCAAACAAAAGAGATATGGAGCATCCTTCCTGTAATTCACTAGACCACAGTATGGAAAATGGGAAGGAGCACTGGACTAGGAGTAATGAAGCTGAGATTCTATTTCCTGCCCTCCCAGTGACTGACTAGCTATAGGATCTTAGAAAAGTCACCTAATTTCTCTGAGTTTTTCTTATCAGCGAAATGAAGATAAAAATCCCTGCCCCATCAACTTCAGTGAGGCTGTTGTAAATATAAAATAAGAAAGACAAAACTATTACATAAAAGTAAAGAATGACCTTTAAGGAGCTCTGTTGCTGCATTTATATGGGAAAGTTCAGTGAGTACACATTTTTATGATTATAGTGAAGGCAAATTTAACAACAAATAAACAAAATCCAGCATGCAAATACAAATTATACATTTGCATAAATTCTGCACTATAAAAATCAGACTCATTTCTGTCTCTCCCTCAACCAAGGCACCACTATACTATTCATCTTATAACAGAGCCAAGTAATACCTGATCCACTGACAAGCTTCAAGATCTTCTGGCTCCATTATATTCAGAATCAACTTCACCCTATGTCTATATTTAGTTATTTATATAAGCAGAGGCACGATTTCCCACCCTTGTTCTGGGACTCTTTCCTTTGAATTTAAGATTTTACCAGTTGTGCCCAGAGAGATCTAAATGCTGAGACTTGAGAATCAAACAGAAGAATAACTTAACCCAGGAATTCACTCCACTCTTCCTGCCTTTACAAAGAGTTCTGCAAGTCAGAGTAGCAAAAATCAGCTCATATCCAAAGAAATACAATTTTCTATTTATAGAAACCCTTGCTTCACAAGGGTCTCTGATGAGATCCTCATGACAGTATCACCAGAAGAAGCCTTAAGAATACAAACTATATTAAATGTACCAAATCAGAACTGTTTTATAGTAACTTAGGCACTATTCACCACATAGTGGCAAATGACGTTCTTCTATTTACCCAACAGCTGCGTCCCGGAGACTGCCCAAATCACCCCAGAAGTTAATACAAAGACAGACATGCAAATACATAAAGATATTTACCATCTTCAGCACTACGCACTAATTCTTCTGGCTGATTATCTACTTTTGCTTGATCTGTTCAGAAGAAATTAACAAATGGTTAACATGGCTGACCCTTGGAGAGAAAAGAACAATGAGATTGTCCCTGGAAGCCCCCGGAGTTGGAAGCAATTAGTCAAGATGCAATGAGGGGTGCAACCAAGATGTCTTCCCCAAAATACTTTCTCTTTAGATTAGCTCCTTGAGCCAGTGCCATAGCGGGAGCTCCCATTTCAGCCCGGATGCAGCTCACATCACTGCTGCACACAGACTCCCAAGGGTTAGAGGGTTAGTTCAGAGCAAGCAATCAGCCAGCAGCAGGAGAAAGCACGGGGCTGCAACAGCCTCTCTATTCTTCTGTAAAGGGTATGATGCTAGCCATGACTAACACCTTCCCAAACCCATGGTCATTAACAAATATTTGTGTGTGTGCATCATCATTCGCATATGCCTCTGGGAGGCTTGCTTGGGAAGTCAACTGAAGAGATGTAACTGGGGACCAGCTGCTAAGTGGAATCTTGGCAGGCTAGTGTGAGAGTGGGTATCGGTATTTGGAAGGGAGCGTGCAGGAATACCCGTCAGCTGATGGTGATTTTTTTTTTTAACCCTATACATTCCTGAGTACTTTAAAGCTGCACCATGGAAATAGCCCCACGTTTCACAGGCAAGAGGTCTGCTAAATGGGACAATTGTTCTCAGATTTTTTTTTTTTTCTTTTTTTCTTTTTCTCAGGGCCCATCACCAACATAAGGAAAAACAATCAGGGCTGTCCAACAAAGGATTCGACTCGCCTTCTCTGGAAGCATTCAGGCGGATATGGGGGTTGGCCGCCTGTTGAGGAGGCTTTAGAGAGAATTTCTGCATTGGGGGAAGGTTAAAATGGGTGATTTTTAAGATCCCTTCTAACCCTGAGATTCCAAGATCCTTGGGATAGTTAGGACTACATTCCAAATTGGGAATACTGTCTCCAAACCCCTGGGAATCTGTGAATTTTAGGAAATGTTTGGTGGAGTTTTCTTTTTTTTTTTCATTTTTAAATTCTGACTTTTTATTCTTAATTTGACTTTTTATTCTTAATTTATTCTTAATTCTAAATTCTTCATTTTTAAATTCTGACTTTTTATTCTTAATTGCAAATGCACAAAAAATATTCTAAACATAACAATGGCCAATTGTCCATCATATGAGTTTGGTAGTGGTTAACTTTTCACTTGATAATTTTTCTTATGACCATCTGCAATCCCAGGGGTGCATTTTAGCTTGAAAATAGCAAGAACAAAACACCAAGAAGTCATGGTTTCTTAGTCCATTTGTCTAGCACACAACTCTCTTTATATATTATGTTCTCTGTTAGTACTCAAGAAATCCTTCACCATTAAAGCAGCTGCCAGTGGGGAATCGTGTACCTAAAGTCTTTCATGTTAAGTAGTTTTGGGCTTACAGTTCCAGTATCTAAAAGAAAAGTGTGAACAGAATAGAAGGGATAAAAGAGAAAGGAAAGTCCTTGAAGCCAGGGACTAATTCAACTCCGTATCATGCAAAATTCACTGGACATCCAACGCTGTCATATATAATGTGGTCCCTTCATAAATGTTCTTGATAATAGCCTGCTTAATTTTGAGTCCCAGATCTTCTGTGTAATACTAAAAAGGTCATTTCACATTTCTGAGCTTCATTTTCCTCATCTTTAAATTTGGATAACAATAATTCACCTCTCATAGGGTTGCTTGTGCTGGTTAAATGAGATAATACATGTAAAATTATTAGGCACGTTTTGGCAAATAATATTCAATGAATGCTAGTTATGACTACTGTCACTAATACTACTAGTTACCACAATCCTTTGAAACTCACTGTACTTGAGAAACACTCAAACTGGGATTCTTCAATTGAAGGAAACCTAGTATTTTAGTAACCAAATGTAATATATTATTTTATAAGCAAAGTTCCTTCCACTTTAGGTTGAGCCTCTTCAGCGCACTTTGGAAAGGTTATTTTCATCTGTTAACTGCCCCATTAGAGGGTGCAGTGCACAACAGCATGCAGTGAGGCTACAGGAGAGCACATAGGCATTTTTAAGCTTAGATGGGGCATGAACAGTGAGGCGAACTTTATTCTCACTTGATGAATCTGATGAAATGTCTTCTAGACTTTTGGAAGGCATTTTCCTAGCGGCACTCCTTTCCAAAGTTTTCAAAACAGGACTGGGTTCTTCTTCTGAACCTGTTATAAAACACAATCGATGAACACTGCACAATACCAAAAAAAAAAATCCTTTAACATATGGACATAGAAATGTTAGGTTGAAAAGAGACATTATGCTATGAGTTTCTACTTTAAGAAGCACTTATTTCACAGAAGAAAATAAAATTTCTCCACTATTAATATGCTCTTAAAAATAATTTTCCTGGTCAAGAAATATTTGCAAACGTAAACCCTACAGAAACAAGATTACCACATTAATAGAAATGTGATCTCTTAGTTGTTTACTCCTATTTTAGACATATGATTTGTCCTATGCCAGACATTGACTCTTCCCATTTAACATTCTAGCTTTTGAAGACAGCCATGAAATACTTCTAGGAGCATTAATAAAATTAATTCAAAACCGTGGAAGGCAGGATTCAGATGTTTAACATCTGTGTATAATTGGGTACACAGATGAGTGCATTCTCCAGATCGAAGGTTGTAGACTTTCTGGGTTTCATGATCTAGTATAATTTCCAATGAAATGTTGGGAAATGACATGGGATAGTCAAATTTTTATTTTAGTAAGGCAGTTTAAAGTTGCGGGAGGGAGGCCTCTATCATTTACTAATGCCATTATTTTATAAAAGGAATGGCTCCATCATGAATAAGCTTAAGTACTGACATTTACTACTGTTGTATTCTCAGTGCCTAGAACAGTGGCTGGAAATAAACACTTCAAAATATTTGCTGAATCAATGAGTGATTTGATTAAGGAATCAATCAATTTAAGAACCACTTCTCTAGACAATAATTTCCTGAAATACATTCCAGTTCTGCCTAGTACATTTCATAGCAAATGGATTCTAAGATGAATTAGATTTGGATGTTCTCTGTTCAAATTTAAAACGTTCCTTACTGCAGACCTTCTCTGTGCATAATGGCCCAGCATTTCCAAAAGTATTTGACTACTGAACCTTTAATTTTTCCCAAAGGAGCATAGTGAGGTATCGCTTAGTTAAGAGCTCAGCCACAAGTCAAATGTGTTAGCTTGCTCCCCAAAATTACAGTACCCTTATAGTAGGTTTCTCTTCATTTTTCATCCTACCCCCACTGTAGTTTGCTTTAAAATAATAATTTAGGTTAGAATATATAAACCTAAATTAAAATCATGACTATACCATTTTATACCTCTTAATTGGCTTGTAATTCTAAAATGTCTTCTCTGGGCTCTGTTTAGGTGATTTTTTTTTTTTTTTTTTTTTTTGAGATGAAGTCTCACTCTGTAGCCCAGGCTGGAGTGCAGTGGCGTGATCTCGGCTCACTGCAAGCTCCGCCTCAGGGTTCACACCATTCTCCTGCCTCAGCCTCCCGAGTAGCTGGGACTACAGCCACCGCCACCATGCCCAGCTACTTTATTGTATTTTTTAGTAGAGATGGGGTTTCACCATGTTAGCCAGGATGGTCTTGATATCCTCACCTCATGATCTGCCCGCCTTGGCCTCCCAAAGTGCTGGGATTACAGGCGTGAGCCACCGTGCCCGGCCTAGGTGATTATTTAACACTGCTTTTTTAGATAGGCTTTTTACTATTCAGTCAGTTATGCTGGGATACACATTAGATGATAGTCTCCAACATAACTGCAAATTTGCAAGCGCTCCTTCTCCTGTGGGTGAGTTTACCTAGCAACTCATGGGCAGTTTAGTCAGAGCCTACTTCAACAAGTTTAACATGCTGGCTTTATTCTTGCCATTATATTAATTATTAATTAATTAAATTTATTTACTTTAGTGATTAAATAAATTTAGAGATTTAATTAGAGATTTATAAATAAATATGTATGGTTTTAGAGATTGATATTTCAATTTCTTTTTTTTTTTTATTAACAACAAAATTTTTTAGAGGGGCTTTGACTTAACTGAATAGGATTAAAGGTGGATTCTTTGGTCAGTGTTTAAGAAGAGACCCTATAGCTACTTACAAAGGAATCCACACCTCAGAATAAGCCACTCAGTAAAGCTTATCTATTTTCACTGGAACCAAAAGGAGCTAAACAAATGACAAATTCTACTAAACTACAAGGAAGGCAATCAACACCAGTTGTGCAACTTTGGTTAAAATGTCCCAGCCAAAAAACATTCTCTATCATTTCATCATTTTAATCAGGTAGCTTCTCATTCCTATTTGCTCTGGGGTTTCTCTGCTACAATGTCCACATGTCGATTAAATAGCAAACTGAGACAAGCCCTGTGTTTTAGCCTGGCCGCCAAAACCAATGCCCCCACGTTCAGGTAGATGAATGTGGAGATTGATTCAGGTCATCAACTTAGCCAAGGCTGGAGCCAGAGAAATGTACCTGGCCAGGCAATGCCCTTAGGTGGCATCAGGTGAGTCGTCTGGCCAGTCATACTCTAGAAAGGGAAGATTGTGCATATAATTGAAAATGAGAGGGAGAAAGTGGCAACAAAAACACCACAGCACAAGGTATCTGAGGGAAGGAAAGTTCCAGCCTTGTATTTTGTCCCTAGCATTTAGCCACCACTGTGGTAAGATATTGCTCCTGAATGGGAAATTTGTGTCCATCTGTGGCATATCTTTGCCACAAATCTTACTAGACTTCTATAAAGGTTGCCAATTAAGGAAGAAATTCTAAATATTTCCAGGAGGAAAACTAGCTTAAATGTATTAAAGGTACTTTCCAAACCCAAAAAGTTATTTAAAAAGTATTTTTTGAAACCTAAAAATGCTATAGGTAGATTAATGAGAAGTCAACTCAGACTCTGAAACAGCCTTATAGGAAAGCTGTTTTATGTAATGCATTTGATTAAAAAATATAAATATTTTTTTAATTAAGAAAGGCTCAGGAACACAGAAGTGGTAAGAAGAATTTAACATCATTTAAGAATATTAAATTAATTCCAATTAAAAAAAATCATCCTTTACATCAGCATTCCATAAAGCAGACTCATTGTGAGTTAAAAATTTTTAAATGCTCACTGGAAGGATTTCTCCAGCTCTCCACATTAGAACTGGTGTTTCCATCTGAAAAATCAGACTCAGAGAAACCTTCTTTTTCTTCCTCTTTCTCTTGTTTCTTATATGGCGATGCTAGAATCAATTCAACTTTACTTGTTTTTGTAGAGTTTTCTTTGTTCATCAGGAGAGGAATGGGTTGCCTGTTTCTGGACACACTAATTGCTTCAGAAGCCTCTCCAAAGCCAGGTTCCTGAAAAGTCCCTTGTCCCCCTGCAACCCCACTTTCACTGTCCCTGTCCTCTGGGGGATTTACAGTTTTAATGGTCCCTATTTCATGAGCCACATAAAGTTGTGGGGTTCCAGGGATCTCAACTCCACTTCTGGAACCACAAAAATCTACCAATAAACCAGTCACAAGTGCGTCTCCTCCCAACATTTTATCACATTGGTTGACTTGAGATTCCAAACCATTACTTTTAGCCTTCATTTCAGAGGTCTGTGAGGCTGCCCTGTAAAAATGGGGCACTGTCCCCAAGAACCTGGTCTGCTCTGACTGTGAGGACTCCTTCTCATGAGTTTCTTCTCTCACTGACACCTGGGGCTGATAAGGAGGAGCTTCAGTTATTTCTTTAAGAAGTTTCTCAAAACCAGCATCAAAAGCACTCTCAGTTATTAATGGAGCCTCAGCCTTTTCTACCGTTTCTTTTAATTCCTCAGGATGGAATTCAGAAGTGGCTCGCCTGGGCTCCTTTGTACTACCTATTAACTTTGATGGAGAAAGATTCCCTGTATCACTTTCATATTTTGAGGGGAAGGTTTCAGTTGCTTCCTTCAGTAGTTTTTCTAAGCCAGCACTGAATTCGAGGAACTCTGATTTGGGTTGAATAATTGTTTCCCTCACAATTTCTTCCACTTCCTGAGGTAGGGCTTTGCCATATTGAGCAACAATGGAAGCAAATGAGCTAAGTGTCTGGTCTGATAGAGACATTTGGGCAGCTAAATAAGATCCAACTTCATGAGTTTTATCAGGAACTACATTGGAGGAATAAAAATCCTTCCTGTCTGGAACTATGGTGTCCATCGTAGCCCATGGTGATATCACTCCTGGAGGATTTAGGGGGCTACCTACTGGCTGTACTGCTTCAGGAAATTCTGGGTTCACTTCTCCAGGACCTACTTCCCTTCCAGCTGGATAACTTAACCATACTTCTCTACACAGCTTCTGTAATGCAGCATTTACATCATTCAATACAGGTCTGGGTGGAAGAATGACTTTCTCTACAGTCTCCGAAATTTCCGTTTGAGAAGGGTGTACCCTAGCCTGGGGAAAAAGATGAGCATCCTGGGGAAAAAGCATATCTTGGGGAGGGTTGGCCACATCCCCAAAAGAACCCTTTCTGGAAAGCTGGGAAGTTGGATCCAATGGATGAGAATCTTCTGCAGCCATCTGAATCAAATTCTCTGTGCTTAGCTGGCACTCACCACTTTCAGCTTTCTTGGGGAGAACTGTATTTCCAAAAGTTTCATCTCTCACTGGAAAAGGAGCTAGTATTTCTCTCTTATCAGCTGAAGTATTGTGACTCTGTTCTATCCCTTTTCCAAAAAATCTTCCCTCTTCCGGCTTAGAGTGGGTTCCAGTGATAACGGGCGCCAACTTGGTTTGCAAGGGAGAGGGTGAAGTTCCAGTTGCTTCCTTCAGGAGTTTGTCTAGACTAGCATTCAAAGAGTTCTGTTTAACCTTTGGATCAACTACTGTTTTGTCAGCATGCTCATTAATGATCTTCTCAGGTCCTTTGACTTCTTCCTCAGTATCAGCAAAATCTGTTTTTTGAAGCCATGTTCTATTTTCAGAAACACTTGGTTCAAGCACTTGTTTTCCATGAACTTTTCCACCAGAGGGTTGAATTGCTGGTGTTGAGGCTTCTGAAAGCAGTTTCTGCAAGCTGTCATTAAAAGTGTCTTTGCAGTCTTTAGACAAAACATTGGTTTTTACTATGGATTCTTGAATCTCTTGGTGTGAGTAATCCTTTTCTTCCTTAAACACTGGAGTAACAATCCCTTCCATATTCTTTTCCACGTTTTCCTTTGATGACTCATTTCCTGGCAACTGATGAGTATACTTTCTAAGTGGACTCAAAGGAAATGCAATTTCATCTGGTAGCACCTGGAGTATGCCCTTGGAATTTAATTTCTCCATTTCCTCTCTTGCCATAACTTTTTTTGGGCTTAGAAGCACCTCTGCTTCATGGGTATTTTTACCTGATAATTTAATGTCGCTGAATTCCTCGTGTTTCTGCCTATTAAAAGGCACAGAATTTTTTTGGCTTGTTGTGGTAATATTCTTGTTATTATCCTTACTGTTTGAATTAGCTTCTAAGTTCCAAAACTTTCTCAAATTCTCAAACTGAGAGAGATTATAGACCTGTTCTGCATTGGGTTCATCCATTCTTTCTTTTAGGGACATAACTTTAAAGTTGGCATTTGATTCACGATTTAGAGGTCTGTCTTTCTCCAAAGGAGCACGTCGTTCACTCCCAACATTTGAGGGATGTTGCAGTGCTGGTAAAGTAATGTTTCTTCTAGAAGGCAAACTGTCTGCCACTTGTGATCTTTTTATAGGCTCATTTTTCTTATTCTGAAACAGAGACACTTTATCTGATTGCTCAGCTGAAAGATAGTTTCTGGATGGACCTGCTATTTGTGGCTTGGTCTCTTTAGATTTATTTGAGGAATAAGAATTGGAGAGCTGGGATGCTTGATCATCCTCATCTAGGACCACTCGTTTGGGAATGACCTGATTATATTCACTCTCGTCTGTAGATAAACTGTCCATGGATGATACACCCTGTGACTTCTTCACAGGCTGATATGCTTTAGCAGAAGATTGTTCCTGGCTACATGAAGATGTGGGTTCTTTATGAGTTATCTTAGCAGCAGCTTTCTCTCCTTCCCAAAAGGATATTCTGTCATTCACTCTTTTGTATTTCTCTCTCTGCACTTGGTTCTTGGGAACCTCACCAGCTTCTTGCTGGAATTGGACCTCAGGCTTCTTCCAAGGACAGCCATTGTTGGCAACCCCAGGTGTTGACTTAATATTCTCTGGCTCTAAGGAAGCTTTCAGGACATAGGTATTTCCTACTTTGCACTTTCTCTCTGCTTTCATGTTATCTTTCAAACCTGGTTCTTTGACAATTGTTGAAGAGTCAAAATTCACTTCTGAGTGTCCTCTATTTTCTTCATGAGCATGAAACTTGGGTTCTTCTTCACCCAAGTTGCCAATATTCTTAGTGTTGCATGGAACTTGGTTTTCTGCATCAGATTCCTTGAGAACACTGTAGGAATAGTTACTATTTGAAGGAGATACCCCATTCCCTTTTCTTGTGCTTTTTGAATCTTGGCTATAGTCCATATTTTTACTCCCTTGACTTGGGGTGCCATAGCTTTCAAATGGTTGCAATATACCTGGGCCTTCCTTTGGGGTGCCTTGTTGGGACAAATTCATGAATTTGGATTTGATATTCACATTATCTTGGCAACTTTCAGAAACCAGCATATCTCCCTCTACTTGGAATGCTGAGTCAGATCTCACAGGCTTCAATTCAATTTTGCTGGATAATAGGGTCTTTGAGCCATTTTCTCTTAAAGTAGTGTCATCTGTCACCAAGTCAATAGCAACCTGTGATTTTGAGTCTGTTTTTTCTTTGGACTCTATTCCTCGGGGATGTTGGAGGAATGACTTATTGTCATCTGAATAAGAACTTCTGTTAAACCAGTCTAGAACTTTAAATATGGAATCATCAGTTGACTTCTTTATCTCAGTGGCATATGGACCAGAACGTGAAGATGTCTTAGCTTTTAGAGCCGGGAGAGGAGGGGGCTTACCTTGCTGATGGTCTCTAGAACTGCCACCTGGCACCTGAGACAGCTCAGGCTCAACACAATGAGACAGTTCATCTGCAACATAGAAATACTTTTCTAAATAAGAAAAGAGCATGCTTAAAGAACTGTTAATCATTCACATCATCTTCTTTATAAAAGCACTTTGTATTTGCACTTTCTATACCAATAGCTGTTTATAACAGCATTTTTCAGGGGTTAAAATGTAAGTTGTCCTAATTAAGGTATTCTACCAAAGGTGCCCTATGACAGTAAAGGAAAGGAAATGTAGAGACCTGGAAGTACAGGGTATAGACCTAACCGAAAAATTTCTTTGTAGTTCCTTGTTTATTTTAAAAATACATGTGACTGTTGCATTCTGTTTCATGTTACATTTTATTTTATTATTTTTTTGAGATGGAGTCTCGCTCTGTTGCCTAGGCCAGAGTGCAGTGGCAGGATCTCGGCTCACTGCAACCTCCGCCTCCCAGGTTCAAGCGATTCTTCTGCTTCAGCCTCCCAAATAGCTGGGATTACAGCCATGCACCACCATGCTCAGCTAATTTTTGTATTTTTAGTAGAGACGGGGTTTCACCATATTGGCCAGGCTGGTCTCGAACTCCTGACCTCGTGATCCACTCACCTCGGCCTCCCAAAGTGCTGGGATTACAGTCATGAGCCACCACACCCAGCTCCATGTTACATTTTAAATGTTAATTTTCTCTTACTCTTAAATCTTTGTATAAAACTGACACTCCAGGAAGATACGCCATGCCGATTTTATGACTTCACCCATCCCCTGGCACATATCATAAACCCTAGAGAGGGCCTAAACCCAGGTTTGAGAAGCACAGACTTAAGTGATTTCAGGAGTTAGAAAAACAAGTTTCAAATAAGACTAAACAAGGAATTTTATCCACAATATTTAAATGGGACAATGAGGATATTTCCATTCCTGGGCCTTACTCCTGATGTATTGAATGAGAAGAATTTCTGAAGATTGGGCACAGTAATCTTTACTAACAGCTATTCTAGTGATTGTTCTGCATACCGGAGTTTAAGAACTGTGTTTTCAATCCAACAAAGATCAAAAAGACAAAGAAGGGCATTACATAATGGTAAAGGGATCAATGCAACAAGAAGAGCTAGCTATCCTAAATATATATGCACCCAATACAGGAGCACCCAGATTCATAAAGCAAGTTCTTAGAGACTTACAAAGAGACTTAGACTCCCACACAGTAACAGTGGGAGACTTTAACACCCCACTGTCAATATTACACAGATCAACGATACAGAAAATTAACAAGGATATTCAGAATTTGAACTAAGCTCTGGACCAAGTGGACCTAATAGACATCTACAGAACTCTCCACCCCAAATCAACAGAACACACATTCTTCTCAGCACCACATCGCACTTATTCTAAAATTGACCACATAATTGGAAGTAAAACACTCCTCAGCAAATGCAAAAGAATGGAAATAATAACAAATGGTCTCTCAGACCACAGTGCAATCAAATTAGAACTCAGGATTAAGAAACTCACTCAAAACTGCACAACTATATGGAAACTGAACAACTTGCTCCTGAATGACTACTGGGTAAATAACGAAATGAAGGCAGAAATAAATAAGTTCTTTGAAACCAATGAGAATAAAGACACAGCATTCCAGAATCTCTGGGACACAGCTAAAGCAGTGTTAAGAGGGAAATTTACAGCACTAAATGCCCACAGGAGAAAGTGGGAAAGATCTAAAATCAACACCCTAACATCACAATTAGAAGAACTGGAAAAGCAAGAGCAAACAAATTCAAAAGCTAGCAGAAGACAAGAAATAACTAAAATCAGAGCAGAACTGAAGGAGATAGTGACACAAAAAACCCTTCAAAAAATCAATGAATCCAGGAGCAGGTTCAGGTTTTTTGAAAAGATCAATAAAATAGATAGACCATTAGCCAGACTAATAAGAAAAGAGAGAAGAATCAAATAGACACAATAAAAAATGATAAAGGGGATCTCACCACTGATCCCACAGAAATACAAACCACCATCAGAGAATACTATAAACACTTCTATGCAAATAAACTAGAAAATCTAGAAGAAATGGATAAATTGCTGGACACGCACACCCTCCCAAGACTAAACCAGGAAGACGTTGAATCCCTGAATACACCAATAACAAGTTCAGAAATGGAGGCAGCAATTAATAGCCTACCAACCAAAAAGTCCAGGACCAGATGGATTCACAGCCGAATTCTACCAGAGGTACAAAGAGGAGCTGGTACCATTCCTTCTGAAACCATCCCAAACAATAGAAAAAGAGGGACTCCTCCCTAACTCATTTGTGACGCCAACATCAACCTGATACCAAACCCTGGCAGAGACAACACAAAAAAAGAAAATTTCAGACCAATATCCCTGATGAACATTGATGCGAACATTCTCAATAAAACACTGGCAAACAGAATCCAGCAGCACATCAAAAAGCTTATCGACTACGATCAAGTCAGCTTCAACCCTGGGATGAAAGGCTGGTACAACATATGCAAATCAATAAAAGTAATCCATCACATAAACAGAACCAATGACAAAAACCACATGATTATCTCAATAGATGCAGAAAAGGCCTTCGAAAAAATTCAACAGCCCTTCTTGCTAAAAGCTCTCAATAAACTAGGTATTGATGGAATGTATCTCAAAATAATAAAAGCTATTTATGACAAACCCATAGCCAATATCATACTGAATGGGCAAAAGCTGGAAGCATTCTCTTTGAAAGCCAGTACAAGACAAGGATGCCCTCTCCCACCACTCCTATTCAACATAGTATTGGAAGTTATGGCCAGGACAATCAGGCAAGAGAAAAAAATAAAGGGTATTCAAATAGGAAGAGAGGAGGTCAAATTGTCTCTTTTTACAGATGACATGATTGTATATTTAGAAAACCTCATCGTCTCAGCCCAAAATCTCCTTAAGCTGATAAGCAACTTCAGCAAAGTCTCAGGATACAAAATCAATGTGCAAAAAGCACAAGCATTCCTATACACCAATAATAAAGAGCCAAATCATATGTGAACTCCCATTCACAATAGCTACAAAGAGAATAAAATACCTAGGAATCCAGTTTACAAGGGATGTGAAGGATCTCTTCAAGGAGAACTACAAACCACTGCTCAAGGAAATAAGAGAGGACACAAACAAATGGAAAAACATTCCATGCTCATGGATAAGAAGAATCAGTATTGTGAAAATGGCCATACTGCCCAAAGTAATTTATAGATTCAATACTATCCCCATAGAGCTACCATCGACTCTCATCACAGAATTAGAAAAAAGTTTAAATTTCATGTGGAACCAAAAAAGAGGTTGCATAGCCAACACGTTCCTAAGCCAAAAGAACAAAGCTGGAGGCATCACGCTACCTGACTTCAAACTATACTACAAGGCTACCATAACCAAAACCGCATGGTACTGGTACCAAAACAGATATATAGACCAATGGGACAGAACAGAGGCCTCAGGAATAATGCCACACATCTACAACCATCTGATCTTTGCCAAAACTGACAAAAACAAGCAATGGGGAAAGGATCCCCTATTTAATAAATGGTGTTGGGAAAACTGGCTAGCCATATGCAGAAAACTGAAATTGGATGCCTTCCTTACACCATATACAAAAATTAACTCAAATAGATTAAAGCCTTAAATGTAAGGCCTAAAACCATAAAAGCCCTAGAAGAAAACCTAGGCAATACCACTCAGGACATAGGCATGGGCAAAGGCTTCATGACTAAAACACCAAAAGCAATGGCAACAAAAGTCAAAATTGACAAACGGCATCTAATTAAACTAAAGAGCTTCTGCCTAGCAAAAGAATCTATCATCAGAGTGAAGAGGCAACCTACAGAATGGGAGAAAATTTTTGCAATCTATCCATCAGACAAAGGGCTAATATCCAGAATCTACAAGGAACTTAAACAAATTTACAAGAAAAAAACAACCCCATTAAAAAGTGGGTGAAGGATATGAACAGACACTTCTCAAAAGAAGATATTTATGCGGCCAACAAACATGATAAAAAGCTCATTATCACTGGTCATTAGAGAAATGCAAATCAAAACCACAATGAGATACCATCTCACTCCAGTTAGAATGGTGATCATTAAAAAGTCAGGAAACAACTGATGCTGGATAGGATGTGGAGAAATAGGAATGCTTTTACACTGTTGGTGGGAGTGTAAATGAGTTCAACTGTTGTGAAGACAGTGTGGTGATTCCTCAAGGATATAGAACCAGAAATACCATTTGACCCAGCAATCCCATTACTGGGTATATATCTAAAGTATTATAAATCATTCTACTACAAAGACACATGCACACGTGTGTTTACTGCAGCACTGTTCACAATAGCAGAGACTTGGAACCAACCCAAATGCCCATCATTGATAGACTGGAAAAGGAAAATGTGACACATATACAGCATGGAATACTATGCCACCACAAAAAAGGATGAGTTCATGTCCTTTGCAGGGACATGGATGAAGCTGGAAACCATCATTCTCAGCAAACTATCACAAGATCAGAAAACCAACCACCACATGTTCTCACCCATAAGTGGGAGTTCAACAATGAGAACACACGGACACAAGGAGGGAAACATCACACACCAGGGCCTGTTGGGGTGGGCAGGGGGTGGGGAGGGACTGCATTAGGAGAAATACCTAATGTAGGTGACAGGTTGATGGGTGCAGCAAACCACCATGGCATGTGTATACCTATGTAACAAACCTGCACGTTTTTCACATGTATCCCAGAACTTAAAGTATATATTTTAAAAAAATTTAAAAAAAAAAAAACAAACTTGATTGTTGCTATTGAGAATTATCCTGACTATAAAGAAACTATGATAGGGTTCGATGCAGGCTTATTGAAGATGGCAGAGGGTACACAGCATGGTTTTTTTCTATTGTTTCTGTTTTTTTTAAAAAACAGAAAATCATAAGAAATTATGATTATAAAACATTATGATTACTTCATGATCATATAGGTATAAAAGTAGTTTGAGGCATCCCCTGAGAGTGGTAAGACCTTCAAGACAATGCTAGTTAGCAGGGAAAAGCAGTACCCTCATTGCCTCTCAACTCACACAAGCTGAAGGAGAAAGTGCCTTCAGAGCTTTTAAAGCCTAAGAACAAATGGCTGGAGGCCTGAGCAGGCCAAAGTCTGAGGCTTTTGCATAGTAAGGCCTCAAAGTCTAGTTTCCCATCCTTTGACACTAAGAAAGTGAAGGTTCTCTTGAGATTACAAGAGAAACCGAAGTCTGCTAAAATTGTAATTAATAAGTTTGCATTAGGTGAGTAATAATACATTTACCCTGTACAAAGGTATTAGCTAATGAAAGGAATTCTTTCTTACTCTATTCCACCTTGATTTAACTAAAAACATTGTCATTTGTTTAAATAATTGATACTGTTATATATATTTTAGGGTAAAGCATAATGGGCCAGAAACTGTGCTATCCTGGTACTTTTAGTTATTGGTGATTGAGGAAAATCTCCAAGCCCATTAAGAGGTATAAACATTTCCAGTGGCATCTGTCTGAATTGTAGATGGAATGCCTAGAAGGTTAAATTGGGCTTCTACAGGACTAGCTGGCCTGGGCATACCAAGTTTTTATAATCTAGTAGTGACAATTCTCTTACCAGCAGGGCTTCTGGGTAATATAGACTCAAGCCTTGTTAATTCTGGTGATTTATCTTTGGGTTCATTGATGGTTGATGAATTCTCCATGGACTGTGGTCTTGCAGTTAAAACTTCTGAATGAGAATGCAGCCCATTAATTGGAAAAGAACCAGAAGTCATTGGCTGATGTATCTCACTTTTTGATACATTTGGGCTTGAGGTTGATTGATGAAAAAGCAAAGGCTTTCTGTATTGAGAAGGCTTAGGGTCACTCTGAAACTCTTCTGTGTCCCCTGCATCTTCCGTTCCATTTTTCAATCTGTCAGATTCTAAAACACTAAATTCTCCTACTTCCCGAGCATGGATTAACCCAGGACTCTGTGGAAGCTCATCCTTCACTGCAGAGAATCTCACGTGCTTTAATGGTTCCAGGGAGTTTGGGGAAGAGTTGTCTTCTAAAGAATGCTCCTTCTCAGAAATTCTCTCATGGATGGTTAGGCCAGGTGACACAATTTTGCTTTTGGGTTCAAAGTTGTGATTATAACGAAGGGTTTCTGAGTCTGTGCTACTGGAACTGGAGTTGCGCTTGAGGATCCCTCTTGGAGCCCCTCTCGCTTTAAGGGAGTCTGTCCTCTGTCTAGGAAAAGACTGGTTATCATCTTTGTTTAAATCAGTCGATTTGTAGAGCATCTTCCTAGCTTTGGGGATTGGAGCCTTGATTTGGGACCCATTTGAAAGGCCTGGCAAAGTCTGCTTTGATTTCTCTAACTTTTGGATTGAAGTATCTGTGACAGTTGACTTTTCTTTTGACTCTGACAATTCATCTGAAAATTAAAACACAGTAGGTGATATATCATATGGAGAGTAATATATAATTTAAAATACCTGTCATAAACTTAACCTACACTTAGTAAAACTATTAAAATATTAAAGACAGTAAAGTATGTAGCACAACTACAGGCCTAATGTGAAAAAGCCTTTAAAAATTCATGCATTGGAGCACAGAGGACTTTTAGGGCACTGAAACTACTCTATGATACTACAGTGGTGGCCGCACACTATTATACATTTGTCCAAACCCATAGAATGTACACCACCAAGAGTGAACCCTGATGTAAACGATGTACTTTGGGTGACAGTGATGTCTCAGTGTGGTTCATCAGGTGTAACAAATGTACCATTCTCATAAGGAATGTTGATAATGAGGGAGGCTATGCCTGTGTGGGGAGAGGGTGTATATGGAAAATATCTGTATCTTTTGCTCAATATTGTGAACCCAAAACTGCTCTAAAAAATAACATCTATTTGAAAAATCATGTATAAACTTCATTGCACTGTACATTTAAGATTACTGTGCTTTATATAGTTTGTGATTATTTTATACCCAATACAGAAAGTTTTTTTAAGAATGAAAAGAAAATTTCTCAAAAGAGGCTTAAAGAAAAACATAGAAGTCACTTAACTTCACCTGCAGAAAACAGAAAAGGAAATTCAATTTAAAAAAATAAAACCCCATTACCTAACACAAAATTTATTTTGTCAAAAAGTTAAAAACAGGCCAAGCACAGTGGCTCACACCTGTAATCCCAGCACTTTGGGAAGCTGAGGTGGGTGGATCACTTGAGTCCAGGAGTTTGAGACCAGCCTGGCCAAAAGGGTGAAACCTCATTTCTACTAAAAATACAAAAATTAGGCGGGCATGGTAGAGCAAGCCTGTAGTCCCAGCTACTCAGAAGGCTGAGGCACAAGAAGCCCTTGAACCTGGGAGGCGAAGGGTACAGGGAGCCGAGATTGCACCACTGCACTCTGGCCTGGGCAATAGAGTGGGACTCCATGGCCAAAAAAAAAAAAAAGAAAAGAAAAGTTAAAAACAAACATCTAACATGTTCCAGTGATTTTTTTTTCTACAAAATATTTTATGTAATATAAAACGTGCCCAATGGAAAGTATTTTAATATTCAAACGGGCTAATTGAAAACCCCAGCTCCACTGTTTGTTAATTTTCTACCCCTAACCACTCTTTAATGCTTGTGGAATCTTCTTCAAGTTGCTTTTGAAGAGATTGAAATGTTTAGCATTTCCTCTTAACAGTATATAAAAATGATAACATTCCATAGCAGGCTGACTTACTTCAATTGAGCCACAAACCTGATCAAACGCTTTTGGGCGGCTGGGCTGAGAATTACAGATTAGAGGATCATAACATTGTCAACAGGCTTTTTCTTCTTGAGGCAAGCCCTTTTAGACAGAACTTTGTGGACACACAGTAGGCATCTAATAAATACTGTTAAGTGGAAGACTGAATGTCTTGGGTCAAAAAATCTCCCAATTTACTGATGAGGGAATCCAAGACACAATGGAAGTCACGTAACAAGTCGCAGCTCTGAGACTGGAATGTGTGAGCTATCAGTTTCTCAAATTTCTACTTCCTCTCCCTCAGGAAGGAAACCAACAAGCACAGTAAAATAAGAAAACCATCAGGACTTTTCACTTTCTCTTGGAAGTTATTTGAGTGAAAGGAACTCTGAGAATTTCCCTTAGTCCACAGATAACAAAGATAAAAATATCAAGTTCACAAAAATAATATTTACCCTCTTTTGAAGTCTGAAATAAACCAGTTCTTCCATTTTTTGACTGTTCATTTTTAGTTTGTTGCGACAAGTGACCTTCTGGCAACTTGGAGCTATTAAACGGATTCTTCCTCTGCTGGGGACAAATATTGTTTATTAAACTTATTTTAAATGTCATGACAGCAACTCAGTGTTGGCAAATGCCTATTATCTTCAATTTTGATAGTTTTATCCCATAAACTCCATTATTTGGCGTGTTTGAAAAATAGTTGTCCTGATTAATGTGCTTAGCACAGAATTACCATATACGCCATTTAAAAATTATATAAAATATATGCAAAGCCAGAGTCCTACAAAGTTCGCTCAGAATCAGACACTTAAATCAAAATCCCACATTTTACAGGTGAAAAAACTTGGCCCTGGATACAGCAAAGACCAGATCAAGGTCAAAGGAAACTTGGGTCTGTAATCAGGTCAGAGTCCCACCAGTGATTCTTCTACCATACCAGACTCTCAGTGTGCTAGATCACAAGTGTACAACATACAACTGTAATTGACCTTTCCTAAAGATTTTGAAGACATTTTAGGTATCTTGAAGTGCTTCACAGTCATTATTATTATCACCAATTCTAATGATAAAAATGGTATCAATAGAGGTTTTAAAAATTAATATAGGACTCAATAACAATGTTTACTGTCTACAGTTTAATAAATTAGCAATGCTCTCCCAGAAGCAGATCTCTAACAGAGATTTAGGAAGCTATGCATAGGAATACAGGAATAAGGACTGACATGGAACTAACAAGCCTTATTCCATATGCTAAAAAGCAGCAGCACCAAATAGCTTCAGACTTTTTACCCTCTAGGGCAAGAAATCTGGGTCTTCAGCAATGCAGTGACATGGTATCCATCCACTTTTTCCACCATGAGAGTGACTTCTTAAACTAAATAGTGAAAATTACCTGTATTTGGTACCAAAAAACTGTACTACAAAATTCTCTTTGTTTTGTGGTGCTTTGACACAATGAGGAAAAATGGCACTCCTAACAAATACGAGATTTTCAAAATCTGGGCTCAATCTACCTTCTCTGGAGACACATTTGGTTTCCTTGTGTTTTCCTGGGACATATCAATCACACTGGAAGCTAGATTTACCACACGGGAACTGCAAAAGAAACAATAATTCAGAGAATAAAACCTCACCTTTTCAGGAATCATAAATTATGCCTCTGAAGTGGAAAGCTATCAGCAGGCTAGTAGAGGAAGCTGGTGCAGAAGAATAAGAAGGATTCTCTAGAGAATGATTCCCTATCCCAGGGACAGGACAGTGCCAGAGTGAGAGTAAGGCAAGAGTGAGTGGAGACAAGTGAGGTGAGCAGGCTCCCTCCAGAACCACCACACTCTTGGCTGTTGATTGAGAAGCGCAAAAGAGGGTCATGGAGGCCTTGGGTGGGGAGAGGAACAACCTGCTCAGACTTCCTGTTCCAGTGGTCTTGCCTCAGGCACAAGAGGTGAAGTCGCTATTGGCTGAAGCCTTCGTGTCCTGTTACCACCACCAGTTCTCTCAGTGGCATCACAGAGTCAGGAGCTTGGAAAACACCTTAGTTCGTGGAGGTAGGGGTAAGATTCCTGCTTTTCCCCATGAAGCAAGGAACCAAAGGCCTGGAGAGGAGGGAAGCAATTTGCCCCCAAGGCCACAGAACCTCAACCAAGATTATTGTCACTAAAACCATGGGCTAGATGTTCCTGCAGCCTCATTTCTTTTCTTTATCTCTGTACTTCAATTGCTATTTTTACACAATTACTCCCAAGAAAAGGCTGAGCTCTTGAAGAAGCCATTCTTCCTTTCATTACTCTCCTCATTGTTCCAGAAAGGCATTACAGCAGATGAGCAGAAGGATATAAAATACAGCCTGATTACATAGAGGCAAGAAAGGGGGAAATAGAGGATGGGAAGGAAAGGGGAGGGAACAGAATAGGAATGTATAATGGAGCCCGAATTAAGGCTAATAGACACATTACAGGAGTCCTCCATTCCCATAATAGGTGTGCACAAACTTGAATCAAGCTATCTAGAAACAGTGAAAAAAGAAACCTAGTCACTGGTATAATTCAGTCTCTATATAATAAAAACAACCAATAGCTCGGAACCAGAAAGCAATTTCTCTTGAATGTCATTTTTAGAAGCCAGTGGGTGATATGAGGGACAACATCCCTATAGTCGATGCTATGCTCAGTTTCTCAGAGTGTTCTGCGTAATCTTCCTTAGTAAATAAAGGAGTCACATAATCAGAAGACCTGAGCCAAGTGCTGATGGTTGGGGGTCTCTATGGAACACCTATCTTTTCCCACCATCTTTCTCCTTTCCCCTTCCCACTCACCAAGCCCAAAGGATAAGCAGAGTGTCTATATCCTTCTTCAAGTGCTGATGGTTGGGGGTCTCTATGGAACACCTATCTTTTCCCACCATCTTTCTCCTTTCCCCTTCCCACTCACCAAGCCCAAAGGATAAGCAGAGTGTCTATATCCTTCTCCCTCTGCTCCCTGGAATTCTAGTTCCTGTGCCTCCAGGCCGCCAGCCTCAACAGCCCATATTGCAAATCATGTAGTCCCTACCTCCTAGAGATGAGGTCTCTCCCTTACTGAGCTGTATCTAGCTATGTATTTCATGTCTACTATGCAACCTCCTCTGTGTATACATATCTTACCTCGCATAGTAAAGTGGGAGATCCCTCAAGAATATCTCAAACATCTTTATATCCCCTGCAGTGCCTTGCACAGTGCCTGGTACATAACTGGTGAATGGCTAAATAAATGAAGGCCAATTGAGCCAGTGCCAGGAGAAGCAGCAACAGATAGTAAGCAGGAGGCTGGCTTTTTTTTTTTTTTTTTTCAATCCATGTTATTTGCCAAACTACAGTGAGGCAGACTATTTAGGTATTAAACAAAATGTCTGTTTCCACTATTCGGAAAGAAAAAGAGAGGAAGAAACAAAACAGTCAAAACACATAGTCAGACACTAAAATATCAGAAACACACAGGATTCATTCAGTTACCTTGTGGTTGGGATAGGGGCAAACTGGGATGAGGGGGGATACTCAGTTAAAGTTTACAGTCTGCTTAATAGGCAAAAGTTAAAACAAGAGTCTCATTTCGTCAAATTTTGTCTGAAAATGCAGCTACTTCCTAGTAGCTTTGTTTCTCTCAAGGGATACTATAATGTTTTGCTTGTCTGTCTTTTATTGGGCAATCAGTACTGCAACCACCTTATTCTCAATTGATCCTTGCATCATCTCTATGTTACCTATCATTTTATCTATCATTCTCTCCATCTCACTTATGAAAAAACTGAGGTTCACAGAGGTTAAGTAACCTGCTTGATGTTACAAAATTGGCAAAAGAGCTGGGGATTTGAACCCAGGTGTGTCTGACTCCAAAGACAATCATGGTAATGGCTAGGCTATACTGCCTCTGGTTTCTTGCATTAAAGCAGTGGTTTGTGGCAAGAGGACTGGAGGCAAGTCTGGGTGATTCTTCCCTCCCAGGGACTCTCACATCTGTCTCTTCTTTTCTACCTCTACTGACACCTCCTTTATTTGTGTCAACTCTATTGGCCTCACATTTGGCTTCCTGACTCCCAAGTTCCACTCTCCTAAACCATTCTACATTCTACCACTACGCTGCAGTGGTCCAAAATGCAGCTTTGGTGGTGTCTCTCTTCTGTTCATTACCTTTGCAGGATCCTCAAGGCCTGTGGAATGAAGTCTGAACTCCTTGGCAAGGTACCGGAGACCATCTACCGTCTGCCCCAATACACTTTCCCATTCTTCCTTTCTGTTGACCTTTCATACCAAACAAAATGGTCAATCTACTTACTGCCCCAGAAACTCACCTGACTCTGCTATTTCCACTTAACCTATTCCCCAGTCCCTCCCTGTAAGTGTTCTTTTTGCTTTCTTTGTCTACCCAAATCGTCCCTATCCTCTTCATGCCCAGTCCAAATCTCACCTCTTATATCAACCTGGCTAGCAGTATGTCTCTCTTGCCTCAATTATTGCAGCACATTTTATTGGTACTTTGGATTAGGAATTTCCTTTCTTCCTGGCACTATTTGCTATCATGTGGTCATATCTTCATAAATCGGTGCATTATTTTTCCTAAGAGAATACAGAATAGAGCCAGATACTGTGTCTTCTGTTTCTTAGAATTCCTCTCAGAGGGTAGCAGACTGTGTCCTGAATATAAAAGATACTCCATACATTCCACATGATAAGATTTTTAAACTATGAAGCAAGCCAAATTCCACACCCTGTGTTCTGTAACTTTCCCTCAGGCACTCTTCAAAAAAGGAACTGCAACATTAGAAGCAGCACTCAGACAGAATTAGTTTACTTTGTTAAGAAGATTATTAAAATATTAGACTATGGTATTGGCATCAGGGTGCCCCTCCTAAAAGCATCTTCATTTTAATACAAGTCTTTGAAATCTTAACTAAAAAGAATAAATAACATCAGGAAGGGCCACTGGGTGAAGAGGTTTTACAGCCGTTTTAAAATTATACCACACAGGCAGCTGCCTGCTATACCCAGCCACAAGGTGCTTCTATGCACATGCAGTCATTTAAAAAAGTTTTTTAACCTTCACCAGCCTTTCTCTCTAAAACAGTTAAAAATAGTAGCAGATATGCCTTTTTCTGAGGTTTTTTGTTTTTGTTTTTTTAGGTTAAATGTTGTTTATAGAACCAAATTCTACAAGTGTTGTTGACTTGTTTTTTGTTGTTTTGATCTTGCCCTTTGTACTGTGAGTTCCTTGAGGGCTCAAGCTGTGTCTCATCCTCAGCACCCAGAACTGTGCTGGCATGTGTTGGCACTTAATGAAGCATGAACAAATGAGCAAACAAATGAAGAAACAGCTCAGAGATGGAGTGAGGGAAGCAAATTAGAAAATATCTTATCTGAAGCACTTCAAGTCAGTATTTTCTTTTTTTTTTCTTTTATTATTATTATTATTATACTTTAGGTTTTATGGTACATGTGCGCAATGTGCAGGTAAGTTACATATGTATACATGTGCCATGCTGGTGCGCTGCACCCACCAACTTGTCATCTAGCATTAGGTATATCTCCCAATGCTACCCCTCCCCCCTCCCCCCACCCCACAACAGTCCCCGAAGTGTGATGTTCCCCTTCCTGTGTCCATGTGTTCTCATTGTTCAATTCCCACCTATGAGTGAGAATATGCAGTATTTTCTTTAAGTAAAATATTACTTGTGAGTATACATAGTTCTCCACTGTTCCCACAGTTCAGGCTACAGAGTTGTTGAACACGCATATAAAAGTACGAGGCATTTTTATGTCACAGTGAAACTATTCCTTCTACAACTGATATGAGTAAATCTGAGCTCTTATAGAATTAAGAATTATTATTTTAAGAGCTCAATATAAATGACTTTGTAGGCCAGGCCTCCAAGAAATGAAATCTTCACATTACTAGATTTGCTATCAATCCTAGGAAAAAATATCAGATGCATTATCTCAGATTGGCTCATCTCTACCCTGGCTTTGGGAGCAAGCTAGGTACCTTACACTCATCTTAATACTAGGGGTAAACGAAATAGCTAATCCTTCTGGGAGAGGGAAATTAATATCTACTAAAGACTTTCAGGAAAAAGAGCATTGTGGGGGAAAACTAAGAGCTAAAGATGTGGCTTTAATTGATTGGTTCCTATTCAACAGACGGTAAGGAGACTGGTGTCAGAAGCATCCCTAAGGCACAGGCAATGAAGCACAAAGACTTACCAAATAGTGTTTTAATTCTACCAAAAACAAAGTTAGGTGTAAATGTACAGTTTTTCTTGCAAGGAAATTTATCATTTTCTTGCCATTTTACAGGTAAGTGCCCAGAAGAAAACCTGCCAATGCCATGGACTGAAATACCACAGTGAAAGGTTGATCTTGTTCCCCCTGAACTCATCTGGGAGACATTCTCTAGAGATGTTTGATTACTAGCCATTACAAACCTCTGCAGCGGCCAAGCCTCCTTACAAGCCAAGGACAGGGCGTGGCCACGCAGAGGTTTATAGGCTACCTCCTGCAGTCTAGTTCTCCATCTTGAATGTTCTTCTTTCATAGCTATGCAAATCTGAGAGGGCCCTCAAATTCTCCTCTATTTTTCTATAATCGCCAGGGCTTATGGGGACACTTCTGAAGTGAGAGCTTCTTAGTAAAACCAGAACAGACCTACTTTGATAGTCAGGAAACATTATACCTCATTTATGGACAGGGTCCTGACCTTCATGGGATGAGTCTTCATTCTGTACTCCCCACCTTGGCTCAGCCATGTCCTGTGGATTACTGTGTACATATTCAACAGTTATTTTCTGTTGTGGGGGGCACACAATGTGCTATCAGCATATGGTTCATGGACCAGTGCCCATCTATGCACTGTTTGTCACTGGTTCACAATGAGATAAGTACAGAAACGGAGGCTACGTGCTGAAGAACTATTTATAGCAAACATGATTGATGGGCTTATGTTTTGTATGCCACTGTTTTTTTCTGTATTTTATTTTTCTAGTATTTATTTTCATTATATTTTACAAAAGATATCAATCTGTGATGATTAGAAATAAAAACTTTAAAATGAAACAAAACTAGTCCTTCACTACAAAGGGTTTATGAACTGCTGGTCCAACCAACATTGCCCACCTGAAAAGTCTGTAACCAGAACTAGAAATGTGAGCATTCAGGGTTTTCCTTTTGCTACTCCAGAACAAGCCTTATTTTCTTCTCCTCTGCTCATAAACCTCTCTGCTTCCTTGTACTCCAGATGCAAACAAAGGTGAGTGCAGAAAGAATGCAGGCAGCTGCCAATGCTTGACTACATGCTGGGTACCCACAGTGTTTTACTTTTTCATGTGTGGGACCCCACAGAATCATGCCCACAACAGAAAGATGTTGCCACAGAGTCTATTAGCAGAACTCCAGAAACTACAATAACCAGCCTATCACCTTACACTCCCCAACTTCTGACTCCTGGCTAAGAAAATACTGACAGGTATTGAGTCATTCTATTAAAGTTCACTTAGTCTAAAAGTACAGGCCCCAAAACACACTTAACACACCCAGTTCACAAAGGTTAAAGTATAGGTAAGAAACAATGCAGGAACTTGATACTGAGTAAGGTAGTAGTTTCTAATATTGAAAGAAGGAAGTAAAAAATAGCTCATTCTAACTTTCTGGATAATTACCACCCATGGCATGCGTTATAGGATTGGCCTTTAATGAGCAAAGCATCCTGGATACGTCTAACATCTTTATTCTTGCCTTCTCAACCATACTTCATCCGTAAAATAATAACAATTTTCATGCCACCAGAAAATGGCCAATTTTCTTTCTTCCTGAGAAATGCTGAGTGATTCTCATACCTTGTTTCATTTAATCTCACAATATACTGGTGAGGAAATTCTGTTCTGATTTACAGATGAGACCTGAAAGACTTGCCTGAAGTCACACATGGAATACAGAAAATAACGGAGATGCTAATTTTGAATACTATGTTATTAGCCTCAAGTTGAGGAAGAGTGGGAGAATACCCACCAGCCCCATGGTTCATGAAGAAAAAGTTAGGCTATGAGGACAGTGGCACCTCTGACCCTCAGGCCCATTGAGATAGAATAAGTTCCTGGAAGAAGGATGGAAAGTTTGACCCAGATAAAATGGGGCAATGAGCTATTTGTCTCTGATGCTCCCAAATCATCTCCTTTCCCCTTCTGTGGCACCTGCTCCCTCCTCCCTCAGCTGGTCAGTGCTCTAGTGCTCCCCAGTCCCCATCAAAGCCAGCTCTGAAGAGCTTCTCTCAGCTTCTTGGTGATAAATATAAATAACTATGTTCTCTCTTTTTGTGTTTCTTTAACATGACAATATTTTAGGTCTCATCTTTCTTTATGAAGGAAGGCCTTGATTCCATTAGAGAGATTATAGGCAGGTGGCAAGTGGGGAGTCACCCAGGGGGACAGAATAGTGTGTCCTTCACACTCTTTCCTGGGCTTCCTGAAATATCTTATATGTAGGCAAGAGCTCATGCTTCCATTTCTTGAGCACTTATTACATGCTAATGGGCTGCACTGGGAATTCTACCTTCATTAGTTAATTAACTTCTCAGTAATTCTGCTAGCAAACTATTAATATTATTGCTCTCATTTTAAAGCTGAGGAAATAAAAGTCCAAGAAGTTAAGTCAGTACTACTGTAAGGTCACATTATCAATTAGTGACTACTATTAAGGTGTTTTATCCCCAGCCAAGATGGCCTCTACAGATACAAAAGAATATTACAAATAGTCCCAGAGGGGAAACAGTGCAGCCTGCCATTCATGGGAAACAGAATGATCCCCTTTCCAAATGGGAAATAGATAAATAAAGGGTACCCTTAGAGTACCCATAGAGTCAGTATTCCATTATCCATGTGATATAACTTTACTCATATTTGACTTTAAAATGTCTATGGTACTCATATCATATACCCTCCCTGACACCTATAAACTATGCTAGAAATATCCCTGTTCCCAGGTGCCTCAGCCTTAGACCCTAATTCAGTGACATCCCACCAGTAAATTCATCAACGTCATCCCATCTGGAGACTCTGAATTGAACTAACTTAATTGAGGAGCTACAGGTAAAAGGCAACTGCCCCTCTCAGTAAAGGGTAACAACTATGCCCTCAAGAAACAGACACCCATGAGAAGATCCTTAAATACCTAAAAACAAATCATTATGGCTCAAAAGGTTTATAGCAATGTAGCCTCACAATTGGCTGCATCTCAGCAAAGATGTACAAATGTACATTTTGATTGGTCGGATAACAACATGTAGGAAAAACACCAAAAAACCCCAAGACTATAATATTGAAGATAATCTATATCCTTAAGAGGCATTTACTGAGTATCTATCATGCCAGGTATTCTACATACCTTATCACTAATTCTTGCCATACCTTTTCAGGTATATATTATTGTTCCTAGCTATAGTTAAGAATATAGACTCAGAAAGGTTAAATGTCTTGCCCATAGTCAAATGGCTAATAAATGGCAGATTCAGGAATTGAATTCACATCTATCTGGTTCTTGTGCTTGAGCTTCTTCCATTGCACTAGGCTGTTACAATCTGATCATAGTTTATCTTTTCCCTGAAATGACTTATTCCTTGATATTCATTTTGAAGTACCTCTTCATTCTACTCTAAGGAGAAATCCATGGGAGAAATAAAAACAGCTCTTGCTAGTGCTGGAAGAAATCACCACTTAACATTTTTATTTTATTTAAGATGTAGATTTGTTGGAAATTCTGGAAGCTGAGAAAGAGTACCACTTGGGCTTCATCTGCATCAGGGCCCAGAATTCTCTCATACACTGCCCCTTCCCCATGCCCATGACCCCAGTCTGGCATTTGTACTCATAGCCTGCCATTCTGCCCATGTGACACCCCAGGCCATGAAAGCCACATGCAGCAGCTCTCCCAAGAAGCTTTGCCTTACCTCGGGCTTGCTGGTGCTGCATCTTCTTCTGGCTCTTCTACAACGCCAGTCAGCTCTGGAGGAAGGAAAGCATCTTTGTTGACATTATTCACCCAGCTTTCCTTTGCCCCATTTGCTCTGTCTTTACTCTGCTCAGCTGAAACAGGAAACAATAAAGACAGGAAGGTTATCTCTCACCTCCATGACCTACAACTCTCTTATCAGCTCTTATCACTAAAGGCTTGAACCTGAACCTCAGGCCTTCCCAGTGTCAAGGCAATCACTGGGTCTAAGTAGTTGATCAGAATTACATCTAAGAGAGAAGTCAGTAAATTCCCACGACATTAGATTTCCCCAAGCAGAGTCTCCTGAGAGAATGAGCATACCTTTAAATATGCGAGTAACTCCAGAGACCATTAAAGCAAAATTCTGACTGCCTCTAGGTTAATCTGAACTGAGTTGGCGTCAGGTCTAAATGTGCGTGGCCAGGGGATGCTCAGGGCAGGAAGTCCTCAGTGGGATAGAAGCACCATCATTACCAAGCATTTACTGAATAGCTACAATGTGTTCAAATATCTTGTATGTGCTCTAAGATACAAAGGGGAACAAATCATTATGGTCTAGGAATGTCTTCCTCCGCTGCCTTCTCCTCCTCCCCACAGTCTCTACAAATCCAAAACTACATACTCTTCAATCCTGGCTCAGACGTCAGAGCCCCCATAAAACCTCTGTGCTCCTGCTTCAGAAAATAACCTCTTTTGCCTCTGAACATCCAGCACTCACTCTTTACCTGAACATCTCTGATAATTAGCATCAACTGAATGATAACTAACTACCAGGCACTATGCTGAGTTCTTTGCATGCATTATTCTATGAGGTGAGAGCTATTTTCCAAGTATGCAGATTTGAAAATTGAGGATCAAAAAGTTCAAGAAACTTGCCTAAGGCCACAGAGCCAGTGAGTGCCCAGAATACTTTCATCAATATTAAGGATGAAGCAGTGCTGGAGCTTCCAGTTTCCAAATACCCACACTCCAGGAAAGTATCCCCCCACAGGTCCTGTTACATGTAAGTCTAGTTTCTTCAACTGCAAAATGGAGTCACCTGGTACTAACCAGTACCCCTCAAGATTTCTGAAGGTCTGGGTGATTTTGAAAAGCAAGAGGGCTACAAACAATGCACTGTACATACTAAGCAGTCAGTCCTTATCTGCAAGGAGTATGGCACTAATTCAGAAATATTTTGAAATCCTGGCTCTGCCATTTGCCAATTATATAATCTCGGGCAAGTTACTTAACTTCTCTGAGCTTCATATGTCCCATGTATGGAATGGGGGAAATAATGCCTACCTTACAGGATTACTGCAACAATTAGAAATAATAGAGATTGAATGCCTATCCTATATTAGATGCTCAAAAGGTGATAGCTATTTTCCTTACTGAGTACAAGGTAGACCTTGACAGGGCTTTACATGGACTAAGCCAGAGTTAATTAGAGAGAAGGCAACCAGTAAGTATTTAATGAACTCAACAGAATTTTAAACAAGCCCTCAAAATATTGCCTTCGCCAGGCATGGTGACTTATGTCTATAATCGCAGCACTTTGGGAGGGTGAGGCAGGAAGATTGCTTGAGGCCAGTAGTTCGAGACCAGCCTGGCCAAAATAGTAAGACTCTATGTCTATTAAAAAAAAAAAGACATAAAAATAGTGCCATGATATAAGGAATATGCACTATCATAGTAACACCCCTGGCCACAGAAACCATGCTACAAGCCATTCTGGGGTGGGATGCTGGCTGCCTTTGCCACTTTTAAATGGGCATTGTCATGATAGTATAAATCCCATCAATTCAGTAGATGGGCGGAGAAGTAAAGATTTCCCCCCAAACCTTTAGGCAAAAGTGGGTTTTTGGTTGGTTGGCATTTTTATTTCGCCCCTCTTTTGACTTTCACTTTTAAATGTTACTATTGTAGGCCACAGGCATGACAGGCAATGAGCAGGTGAAGAACCAATGCAAAAGTGTTTTAAAACTCCTATGTTAGCTAACAGGCTCTTGAATGGTATCGCTGTGGTCCACAGAGAAGGCTGGAGTAGGTAGCAAGGAGATGCTGTGTCAGCTACTACAGCCTCAAAACAAAGTTGATGTCTGTCTGGACTTTAAACTTGTTCCTATACAGCTTAATTTATTTTTGTTTAATCAAATAAACAAGAAGGTTTTTCCATTAAAAAAATGCCTTTACGGTCTCTTAAATAATGTACTTGGTTCATTAAGAAAGTACTACCATGTGTTAAGATCACTGAAGAGAGAGGCTGATATCTTTTTGTCTAAGCCCTTCATTTTACTCAGAAGATTCTGAATCTTCAGAGTTAAAAGCCAAAGAAGAGGTGGTAGATCCCTTACAGGCCCCAACTATCTATGCTACTATAATTCAACAGGGCACCTAAAGGGCTTCCTATGTTCCTCTACACCACACTGAGTCACTTAGCTCTGTCCTCATCCATCCAAATCCAAGGCAAGGGAAATTTAAACTAGAGGGCCACATGTTATGAAAAGTGTACATCCAAATGATTTCCATCAGCAGATTTCTGACACCATTCCCTTCTCCCCGCTCCTCCTTCCCAAATGAATGCTTGTTGTAAATGCACTAGCCAAGTCAACTCACCTGCTACCTGGGGCCTCTTCTTTCTCATAGATGCTCTGATGATATCTGTACCATGGATTTTGTCCCTGTGCCTTTTTGCCTTGGCTTCATAAAACCATTGGCCACTCATATTCTTCAGCTGCTGGTCATCCTTAATTTTTTCAGGCAAATGTCTACAAAAGGAAAAGAGCTTTAGTTTGCTGAGAACCCACAGTAAATAAATGAGTTCATTGTGACACCGCATAAAGACATGTGTAAACATACAGCTAAAATGAAGCTTTAATATTTCAGATGATCCCAGAAACTTCCCAGATGACTAACAAATGTATGTTCACCTTTGAAAAGTCAGAGAAGACAAGGCCAACATTTTTTCAAATAAAGGTTTAATCCACGATTCCCGTATGATGCCTGAAATTTCTCAAGAGCAGATTCACTTTTTGGCTGCATTCTTCAGTGTCTGCTGTTCAAATGCAAATACCCCAGGGAGGGATAATACAGTAGGCTTCCCTAAGCCTTGGTTTCCTTATCCGTAAAAAAGCATTAGTAATAGTAACATTTGGACTTTAAAATTGGGGTTTCTACGAGGTTTAACCAACTGAATTCATTCAATAGCTCTCTGCACCTCCCTGGCACCTAATAAACACTGGATGGGGTAGTAATTAGCTCATCAGTCCTTTCCATTGTGCGTGATATGAGTTTATCAGAGACTTTCCTGGAAGCCTGTGGAGGAGGAGTGATGTCTCTGATGCTTATTGTTAGGGAAAGGAATCTTAAAAAGGCTGCTGGAATCAGGGAAGACCAAAATTGAGGAGGAGTGTGTACAGGCAAGTTCCATTTGTGCAGATCCTGCATTTAAGAGTTTCACAATTATTCATGCTTACTGATAAGCTAAAACCTAAAGAACAAACAAGATAGTCTGCTCTCCTAAAACTTCCCTAAAAACGTTGTTCTAATTGACAAAGTCTTAACCTCTCCATCTTTCTATCCATCTCAGTAAAATAAAAAAATCACAAACTCTCTCTTATTTATAGAGATGTACTTAGAATAAAGTGGAATAAAAGCTGTAAGGGAACACTATACTCTTGGAAGATAATGTGCTACATAAATCCAAGAGGGTTTTAAGATAGTCATTCAAACTAATATGCACTCTTCCTCAATTAGCAAATCCAAGTGCTTCAGGCAGAGAACGGGAATGGGCCAAGGTGGTAGCAGCACTGCATGTAAGGGTTGCACACAGGCATACCTGGGAGTGGGAAAAAAAGGGGAAGCAGTTATCCCAGGTCTAGCAAGAATGTCTCCTCTCTCCCAAGCATGCCTGGAGAGTGTCCTTCCACCCAGAGTAAACTCTTACAGGAATTTCCTCTCTTTGTCATGACAGCCCATCTATAAACCCTAACAGGGAGAGTGTCGTCGCTTCATAGTTCTCAGTCAGCAACGATATAATGGTTTTTATTAAATGTTCCTAATGGTTTGACACTGCTTTCAACACTGTTTTCAGCAGAGCAAACAACTGCTGGACTGTTGGTGAACCTTTGCTTTCTCCTCCCAAAAGGACCAAGTTTGAGCTCAATTCCAGAATGGAGAAGTTCTTCTACTTCTCCCTGGTGAGTTCCTGGGGGCAGGGTCTGTACTCAATACATCTTTGTTTAGTGTCTGGAAAATAGGGGGTATTTATTCAGTTCTTGCAGAGTGGAGGAATATCAGATGAGGCTCCTGACCACCTAAAAAGGCTTCAGGTTACCTTTTCAGATTCATTTTCCCAGCACTCACGCCCATACCCCACTTGCCAGCAGGCTCGGCTTCTTACAATTCTCCAGTGCTCTTCTGTGACCTCTGTAGATGACAGAGGCAGGAAGTTGTAGCAGAAAGACTCTGGGTTTTCAAGGCTCCCCAAATTACATCCAAATCTCAGTTCTGACCCTTCCTAGACGGGATCTTGGACAGTTTACCGAACTCCTCTAAGCTTTAGTCTCCTTGTTTTTAAGGATCAGGGAAAATAAGACCTACCCTCCAGGACTTCTGAGATGACTGAGATGTTTAACTGAAAGTACTTAGTACTGCCTAGATCTTGGTACAAGGCCAGTTAATGTGAAGTCTCATGGGATGTCTTTCCCTCACTTCTCTGTCCAGCCCGTTGCTCCTCATCCTTCAAATCCAGCTCAAACACTGCCTCACTGGGAAGCTTTCCCTAACTCAGGAGGGCACAGTTACTACAGTTTCTCCTTTTCCATTGCTCCCACAGCACCTCCACTTCAGTCCTTACTATATCACAGTCCAATGATCTGTTTGCACATCTGTTGCACTCACTAATCTGTGGTCTTTGCAAACTCCTTGAAAGTGAGGACTATGTCTTAACCACCTTTGTAATGCCAGCACCTAGCACGGAGCCTGGAACAGAGCTGATACCCAATAACTGTCTGTTGAGTGAATAAATCAAAGAACAAATAAATGCTCAGCAGCCATCCTGAGTCAGGCAAGAGATCAAGAAGATCCTGTCACTGCTGTGATTAAGTGAACCTCAGACCCCATCACAATGATGGTGTCTCCTCCTGATGCAGCAGGACATGCTCATCTCTCATCAGAACAGGAAAAAACATCATGAAATGTGGTGTCGGTCAGCATTCTTGTTGAAGGAGGCCACAAACCCTTATGGCAGAACAACACTCAATTTCTTTTCATAAGATTGTTTATTTTTGTTTTTCAACTAAAATGTACTTTGTGGGGATTCTTGTGCAACCCCTGATCTGTTCCTGCCTAAATGACTGTCTGTAAGCCCACGATCAATGCACAATGAGCACAGGTTGTGCATCGACTCCCTGAAACACATGGCCCCTACAAAGACTGGTAGCCGTTACAGTAAGGAAAGGGTTTCTGGCTCACTTGTTTTAAAGTGGCAAAAGAACAGGAAATTCCCTCAAATGTAGTTAAGTGCCACTTACATATTTCCTTACATGACTATCACTACTAGGTTTAATAATCAATTTCTTTTTCTATCTTAGTCACTTGTAATATTTCGTAGATAAATCCGTATGTATAACATCAAAGTTTAAGTTCTGTAAAGATGTAGATCATTTTTAAAATCCCACTATCTAGTGCTGCTGTTAAAATCTTCTCATTTTCCAGCCCATGTTCATCTCTCATTTTTTTCTGAACTCTAATTACATCAACCAAATGAGCATTTGATTCTCTAATTATCATACCATCCAGATGAAGAGAGAAAGGGGTAAGTTTCTTGGGACTGACATTTATCCTTTACCATCCTCTCCACACACACACATTATGTTTAGCAGAGAGTTAAGCAGAGAGAAGATGCTCAGTAAACACCGGTGGGCTGGTGGGCAGAAGTGAGGGCTGAAGAAGAGCACTCAATCCAGAAAGTACACTGGCCTGCTGGCCTCCCAGGTGGGATGTCCTGGTCATTCTCTCGTTCATTCTCCCATTCCTTCAGCTAGCACACAGTATCTGCTTTGTGCTGAACCACACATCTGACACTTAACAAGCCTCTTATCATTTCATCCTTACAATTTCACCATGTTGTTCAAAGAATTTCATCCATTGCAAAAGATGGCCATTTTACCTCTTCTGTATGCTAAAAGCCATATCTAAGCCCTGTCTGGCTATTTGTTCACTGACTCATTAATTCCCATACCAGCCATCTGCTTCGAACTGGACATTAAAAATTCTATGTACAGCCCTGTCAATGTCAACTCCTTTTCATGCCAAGAGTATGAGCACTTACAGAGGAAAGCCAGAAGAGCAGAAATGCCCTCTGGGCTGGATTCAACACCTTTGCCCTCAGCCTACCCCTTTTCTCTTTGTGCTCACTTATGTACACCTCAGCTTCCATCTTGCCCAGAATATACTGGGCAAGATGTTTAGACTGTGTGATTTGGAGGTGCTCTCAGATGTTTGTTTTGAATGTGACAGCTGAAAGGTACCTTAGATAGTTACAAATGGCCTCACTTTCTAGATAATATGATAGAAGCCCAGAGAAGTTAAGAGGCTTGCCCAAGGTCACACAGAACTGGCAGCAGAAGCCAGCCTGACTCCCAGCCAACACACTTTCTACTACCCGATCCTGCCTCAGAGAGCCAAACATGATTTCGGTTTCTAAGATGGCTGCCACACTTCACTCTTTCTCCTAAGGAACTCAATCTTTGATGAAGAATCTGAAAACCAACATGTGGAAAACAAACTACAAACCTTCCTTAGAGTGGAAAACAAGAAATATCCACCTTTTGCATGACACATCATAGATCTCTGCAGTCTGCTGAGAGGCAGCACAGTGTAAGGAAAGTGCATAGGCTTTGATGTTGGATCAGCAAGGCTTCAATCCTGCAGGGCACTTACCCTCTTCAACCCTATCTCCTCATCTGTTAAGTGGATTCAGCTACACTGTTTTGAAGATGAAATAGGAAAATCTATGTGAAGATCCATGTACAGTCCCTTGACAAATGTTAGTTCCTTTCCCCTTTGCTTTGACAGAAAAACACCATGAGACGTCCTGGAAATTAGTCCTTCAATGACAACTGCCTTCATTAAAAAAAAAAAAAAAAAAAAAAAACTAGGCCTAAGGAAGCAGCTGAGAATCATAAGATGTGGTGGCGGTTGAGATCGTATCTACTGCAAAAACACCCATCGCTGTAGATGTGGTTGTGTATATATGGGGGTGGGGGATGCAGTACTGGTGGTGTACAGACAGACATGAGCAGCAATTTCCTGCTGGCAGTGTGACGCAAAGCACAGGAAACGCCACCTTTTGAGTATGTGATTTTCAAACCATAAAAGACTAAAATTACATATGTGTATGTATGGTTATGTTTCCTTAAAGGTGGGGCAGGGCAGCAGGAGAGAAGACACAGGATAGGGGTGTAAGAGAGAGAAAGAATCCACTCTGATGTCTCCTTCACTGCTGGTCTGTGAAATGCCTCCACATGGGAGTTAGGGAAGCAGGCTGTGTAGTGATACATGGTAATAACTGGGTCCAGTACTTGTGGCTACAGGTAGCGGAGCAGCATAAAAAACAGTGTGGTAGCAACAGTGATCTGGAACCGTTATTGTCTCAGCTGTACCCCAGAGACACCCCAGTGACTATTTCCTTGGGTACGAGTCCATGTTCTACCATTAACAAACCAAGTGATTTAGGAACTGGATATGTCTCTGTGCAACACTCACTTTTCCTATCCATGAAATTGAGATAGGAAGTAACAAAACCTTTTTTTTTAATTAGCTGGATGTGGTAGTACACCCATGTGGTTTTAGCTACTTGGGAGACAGGAGGATCACTTGAGCCCAGGAGTTTGAGGCTGCAGTGATCTATGACTGCCTCACTGCACTCCAGCCTGGGTCACAGAGAGAAACTCTCTTTTAAAAAAAAAAAAAAAAAAAGATGGGAAGTGACATATAAACTAAATCATCTCCAAAGTATCTTGAATGAGCTTGGCTGTGAACAAGTCAAAGCACTGGACATATAAGGAATGGCAACATTTCCATTTGAACGCCAGATCTCATCTAGAGCCATACTGAAAAAGATTCTAAAGTGATGTCTGGTCTTGCGGGCAACAGTGGTGTATCCATTAGTGATGTCCTCTTGGCTATGGAAGAGTTATACTCCAAAGTCTATAAAACATTAGTATTTAAAAGAAAAGTCTGAATTTTAGTAATAAATTGGCCTTTCTAATGATGTTTTGATTGGGCTGATATAAATATATAATGGGTTTCTAAGCCAAATAACACCTAGGAGGAATGAGGCATTGTAAAGTCATGTTAGGGAAACAAAATTGAGATTTTAAATTTGCAAATGATAATCCATTAAACGGATAAAAGTCATTAGATAGTAAATTCCTTGAGAGCTGGGGCCATGTTTTCAATCACCCTAGAATTCTCTTCATATCATTGTCCAGAGCAGTTCCTTGTACTTAATAGGTGCTCAATTAAGTTCTACTACATTAAATAATTAAGAGTTTTAGGAGTAATTTCCTTCTAAGGAATCAGTCTACTAACTAGAATCTCCTGTCTCTTTTTGGAGGTATAGGTAGAGTGGTGAATAAAGGAATTAAAATGAACTATCACATATTATGTGCCAGGAAGATTAAAAATTATTTTTAATTTAAGTTACAAATAATAATTGCAAATATTCATGAGGAAACAGTGATGTTTTGATATACATAACATATAGTCATCAGGTCACTGTAATTTTGTATCCTTTACCAAATCTCTCGCTACCTCTCGCTTCCTAAAAATTATTTTTCTTAATCCTGACTTTAATCTTTTGAATTTAAATGTAGTATTATGATCATGCCCACTCTGAGTTGAGGCTCAGAGAGGTTAAATAACTTGCCCAGTGAAACACAGTTCATTAGTGGTAGGAATGAGATGCAAATGCAAGTCAGTTTCATCTCCAGTTCCAAGCAGCAGAGTTTTTTGTGTCATGATCAAACCCTTACTGTTCCTTTCTGAAAGAATAACAACAACGAGCAGAATAGAGCAGAGGGAAAAGCACCGGCCCAAGAGATTTCTCATCATGGCTTTGGCACTGACTTGCTGTGTGGCCCTGGGCAAGTCATTTACCCTTTCTGGGCTTTATCTTCTTTTTCTGTAAAATGACTGATATGGAACAAAAACAACAAAAAAATTCAGAGTTATTAGGCTATAATTCTGGTAGAAGAGGCAAAGACAAACAGCAATGGAATGGAAAAGGCGCTGATAAACAAAAGCCCATGGAGTAACATTTTCAGAGATCCAGTTCTGGTTCCACCATCCCAGGAGCAGAACAACCTCCAAACCATCCCCACAAGTTCCTTCAGGCCTAAAGCAAAGAAGGGGTCAAGCTATGAGTTGAGCCTTCTTTAGGGTCCACAAGCCATAGGTCTGCCGTCTATCTGTGCACTGTCACTGCTCCTCAGCTCCAGGGTCCTGAAACTGCCCATGGCCAAGTCCACATGAGGTACATGGTGCCTAACTAGAAAGTCTCTTGGGAAAGTGATGGTAGGTAGGGCTTGACTCACACCAGGGTTTTCACCAATCCAAGCCTTCTTCCTGTCATTTAGTCACAAAAGCAAAACACAAAGACAGCACCAGTCGCAGCTGCTGGGGCACCTTCAGAAACAACAGACAGAAGGAGCATCTGCAACACCAACACTAGGAAGGGACTCACACCATTTTCGCTGAAGTTGTAGACTGGCTGATGCCAGAGGGTACACCCTCACACCCCTTATAAGGCCTAGTTTCAGGCAGAACTTTGCATTTTTTGAGGATATTTTCATCAACCAATGCAAGTGCCCAAGAAACACCTTCACTCTATTCAGACAGAATCATAGAACTACAGGCAAGACTCAGCAGCTTGGAATCCCAGGTGCCAAGAAAAGATAGAAGGGAGGGAGGGGAATGAAAGGAGGCTTTCTCCTTGTAAGCTGACTATCTAGAGGGGGAGAATTGCAGACCATAAATAACACCTCCTGAGCAGAAGGAATCAAAGGTACTCGCACCTCTCCAAAATGCAGGGGCCCACATCCTGAGGTAGAAAGAGGGACTCAGTGCAGTCCCAGCTCTACTGCTTTCTAAGTCCTTCCCCCCATCTTTTCTTTTGAGAGGGTAAAGGAAATACCATTTCCCCTTATGCTTAAAGAATCAATATTTTCTCTATGCTCTCCCACCTCCTGCCGTTACTCCTAAATGGTTGCAATAGTCCCTGCTTTGCCAAATGTCAGGGTTGCTGTGAGGAACATAAGAGGATAACATTCATAAAAGGGCTTTATAAACTGTGAATGGGTAGAGGATTAATGCTACCAAGAGGCTCTAATGCCTGGGTTAGTGACAATCCTTCACCTCTCCTGGGGACACTGTTTAAGGCACACCATTTGCGGAGAAGGCACAGCAGAGCCCCATCCAGGTGTGCACTGCAAGGGACCTTTGAGGAACAGCATGATCCCCACTACCTACAGCCACTGCTTGTCATCATAGCTCAGTGTCCTACTTCACACCATGACAGCCAGCCCCTTCCTCCATTGCCAGGTCCTAGGATGGCCTGTCTGTTATTGTTTTCCGAGAGAGAGGAGGTGGAGTTAACAAATGAGTACCTAAGACTCGGATTTGATTCTCACTTCTGACACCTACCAGTTGTGTGATATTGGGCGAGTCACCTGACTTGTCTAAAAGTCAACTTCCTGACACATCAAATGGGGTAATTATATCCCACTCCACCCACCAACTGCAAAAGAGTATGTGAGCTCATAAAAAATAATGGGCATGTTAAGCCCTTTACAACTTGTTAAATACTGTCTATATAGAAGTTATCTTAGTAGTCATAATCAGACATTCTGTAGTGTTTGAAGTGAATTCTAGCATGTTCTTTTATAAATTATCCATGTTAAATCAGTGTCAAGATATGGAAATGGTAAAAATAAAGCCATTATTCACGTGTCATTAAAATAAAGCCATTATTCCTGTGTCCCAGGAAGTAAGAACATATCTTACGCTCCTTTTGGATAACTCCTGGGGCGAGAATCATAAAATTAATACTACTAACTTACATTCAGGAAGCCTGTCACTGCCTTCAAAGCCCAAGATTACACAGGCAGTAAATGGCAGAGCCTGGACAAAGTCTAGTTCTTCAGCATCCTGGCCTAGTGCTTGTTTGACCACAAAGGTGAATGAAAGTGGCAGGAATGTTGACATGGAACATTTGGGTTCCACCCAACAAGAATAGTGTATCAAAGTTGCCACTCCTCTTTATGAGACCCAAGACAAATGAAAAATTGGCTCAGAGAATACTTTCAATTGCCATTAAAACCAATTCCAACATTTCTGAAAGCATGCAGAAATGTGAGCTAGTTTAATTTATTTTCTTTTCAAAACTCTAAAAATTTTTTAAAATTCTAATTTGGTTCATGATTCAGTTAAAAAAAAAAGTAGATCCAGTTTTTTTAAGTGGATAGAAATACACACACACACACACACACACAAATGTAGATGTATGTGGTTGTATACATTTCATTTTTATCTCAGTATTTAATAAGTTAAAGGAATTTAGTTAGGTTTTTAATCAAGACCCTATTTCTGGTAGGAGTCCAGTAGGATAAATTAAGAGGCACCAAGAGGAAAAATGTTTTGTCCAGGAAGTAAACCTAAAATTGGAATCCATAAATTCAGTCTTCGAGTCAGAACTACCACTTATGGTTGAAAAAAAACCCAGTGTCCTATTTTCGTACAGACTGCCTCTTCCTTCCCTCACGCCCAAGGCTTCTCTGGCCTCTTACCTGACTCTCTCTTCTTCGGCCCTCTTCAGAGCAGCATCCCGCTGCAAAACCTTCATGATGGCCTCTTGTTCCTCTTCAGTCAGGAAGCTTAAGTCAATCATTTTGAAAAGTGCATGCAAAAATAGTAGCAAAAAATGTGGCTCAAAATTCTGAGGGCTGAACAACTAAGACTGCAACCAGGAAGATTAAAGGACACAAAAATGAAATGTCTTGTTCAATTCTGCATCAAAAGTCTTATTTTGGCTCAGCAAAAGTTTAGGGCAGCTGATAGCAAGATCCTAAGTGCTCTTTCCCATGAGGAAGTCCTGGTCTGTGGGATAGTGTTGAGAAGAGGCTCTCAGAAGGATGCTGTATACCTTGCCAAACAGATCGCTTGTTCCTATGGTGTCTTCCAGCACACTCACTCTCTGGTCCAGTCTTAGACACAGTTTATTCTCTCTCTGCACCTGTCGTGAATTCATAAGAGGCAGCAGCATCAGAGCATCACCCACCTGGGGAATCATGAGACAGCAAACACCAGACAGTGAGAGGCAGTTCCTATAAGCACTACTCATTACTACAAGATTTTTAAATGGTCATGCAAGATGGTCTCTGAGATCAAGGAAACCAGTTCAGCCGGCTTCCTGAGCAAACGGTAAATGGGTCATGAAACATGCTTCAATCCTATTCCAGACGGCCAAGATGGAGAACCCACAAAAATGCCTGTCAATGTTTAACGATCCACCTGAGTAAAGGATGGTTGCAAAAAGGAACTGGTTCTCTCTTTGCAAACTCTGGGGATGCTAGGCTAAAAGTCATGTTAAAGGTCAGTAAGATCAGGGATATGTGATTCCAGTGGTCAAGCAAGAATCTAGAAATAAAAATTTTAAATACTCACCTCTTCACAAGTAGGAACATTCCACCGTACTATATATGTGCTCCATATTAACAGGAGAACTAGTATTAGGCAGAGATAGTTTGCAGAAGAGTGGGAATTGTTATTCTTCATCCAGTCCCACTGCTAACCTTTGCTGGACCTAGAGGAACCTAACAAGCTTGTCTACTTTCATTTCTCAGGGGAAAAATACCTACCTGTGTGTGTATATAAACTAGGGGAAAGGAAGAGGCAGAGTTTCAAAACACCTCACCATCCAAAGTGAAGATTTTTCAGTTGCACAATGTGCAAGAATCCTATTTTCTTTGAGGCATCTTCAATACATATGTAATGGGAAGGAAGTGAGAACTGAAGAATGACACAGCCCTACAGAAATTCCGAGGTGATCCACTAAAGGTTGGGGTACTTTTAACAAGTGCAGTGCTGAACATACACATCAAAACCTTTAGTAAATTTTAAAGCAGGCTGGGTGCCGTGGTTCATGCCTGTAATCCTAGCACTTTGGGAGGCCAAGGTGGGTGGATCACCTGAGGTCAGGAGTTCAAGACCAGCCTGACCAACATGGTGAAACCCCGTCTCTACTAAAAAATACAAAAATTAGCTGGGTGCGGTGACACACGCCTGTAATCCCAGCTACTCAGGAGGCTGAGGCAGGAGAATCACTTGAACTCGGGAGGCGGAAGTTGCAGTAAGCCGGGATCGCACCACTGCACTCCAGCCTGGGTGACAGAGTGAGACTCTTTATCAAAAAGAAAAAAAAATTTTAAAGCAGCCCCACTTAAGAATAAAACAGTATGTACATTAGTGAATAAAATTTATAAAAATTAATTACTTGAGAAACAGAATTACTGGGAAGTTATCCTTCTACCACTTACTAGCTATAAGTCATTGGGCAAGTTACCGACCACTGTGAAGCTGTTTTCTCATTTGTACTTGACATTAGGATGTCCCTCACAGATTGTAAGGATTAAATGAAATAATGAATATTAAAAGAGCACATCTTGCATCCTGTACCAAAAATAGCTACTAAAAATATATTCTAGCTTCCTCTCTGAGTTCACACTTTTGTTCCATCCAGCTGAATAAGACTATACTTAGTAATATATTTCTCTTTTGTATTATGTCTCTTTCTGATCTCCCCCCATAAAGTTTGGGCTTCATTGACAGGGAATCTAATGATCTTTGTTTTAATTTGCTCTAGCTCTCTGCATACTGTCTACAGTAATTAAATAAATATTAAGACATTACTTCATTTTCTTTTTAATTTGCATGTGCTTGCATGTGCTACTACCTGCTTGTTCATCTTGAAAACTACTTACCCTTCAAGGCAGATCAAAGTTACCACCTCCATGAAGCCTTCCATAACTTCCATACTCCGAGTTAAAGTTGCAGCAGATTCAATGATTATTCCTAACTCTTCATTGCCTCCCTGTAACAGAACTATACTATCATGTTCCCACTAGAGTAAGCAAAGAATTCATCCCTACCCTCCTAATGTTGGGCTTGGCCTGTGACTCGCTTTGGCCAATGGAATGTTAGCAAATGTGATGCAAGCATAGGCTGTAAATGTGCTTTTGTGGTTTGATCTGGCTTCTTGTATTCCTGCCACATGCCATGAGAAGAACTTGTCCCAATTATCCATTGCCTCTTCGTCCTGGGTTCCAGAAAGAGATAAAAGGACAGACCTGAACCTGACCTCCCTGAAGTAGGTATCCCCGCTGACCTATAGATATAAAAGAAAAAACTAAATATTTGTTGTTGGAAGCCACTGAGGTTTGGGAGTTGTTATACGACACTCCCGCAGCAGGAACCTGCTAATACAAACACTTTCTCCTCCAAATACACATCCACTGCTGTGATGATCTACTCTCAGTCTCTCTTGACTGTGAGTTTCTGAATGTGAACAAATAAAAGAATGAGCAAATGAATAAATGAACCTGATCCAAATATACAATATCACCAAGAGATGGCTATCTCAATTCTTTCCTTTCTTTCATGTGTAGTAACTTCCTTAGATCTCAAAGCCTGGCAAGAAAATAGATTTAAGCCACATTCTGGGACCCAGGTTCCCAATGAGGCCTTACACTGCCATTTGGTTGGTTCGATGTGAGACTTTAAATTCAAGGAGTGGTGGACAGGAAGAAAACAACAACAACAAAAACTTAGGTCGTCTAGCAGTGGTAACTGGCAGGGTTGCTGAAATGGGCAACGCTGGCTTCCACACCTTCAAGTAGAATACAAGCTAACTAGTGCTTCTGTGTCAAAGCCTCTAAGGGTTAAAATTTCTCCCTTAAAATAGGCTGTTAGTGAGGCAAAGGGCAATGTTTCTGCTTTACAAAGGAGTGAAGGGCTGGAACCCTTCCCTTTTAATTGGGTAGGCAGGAATCAGTGCCCAATCAAACTGTAAGAGAGCCCTAAGAGGGCAATCAAGACTCTGCAGTATGAGGTGCTCACCCAACTCCTAATATTATGGATGATGTCCAGCATGGGAGCTAATTGAACGTTTCCCTCACTCACTTGACAAAGATTTATTGAGAGCCTGGCACTATTCTAAGCACTGGAGGTGCAGCAAGGGAACAAAACAGAAAAACTTCCTGCCTTTGTGGAGTTTATATGGCAATGGATGGAAACAATCAAACTAAATAATAAAAATAAGTTTTTGAATACCAAATAATTAAATTATAACACATTGGAAGGCGATGAGAACTACGGAGGAAAACAAAAAAGGGAAGGGAGGAGAATAATAACTCAGAGAGAGTAGGAATTTTAAAGAGAGTGGTTAAGGTAGGCCTCATTGAGAAGGTGATATTTGAACAAAAATGTGACAGCGATGAGGAAACAAGCCATGCAGATATCCCAGGGTTCTGAGGTGGGAGTTGTCTGGCACATTCGAGAAATGGCAAGGTGGCCAGTGCTGGTACACCAGAATGCCCCCAGGAGAGCAGGAGGAGAGGAGGCCGGAAAGGACACGGGTCAGACTGTATTAGGCCTTGTGAGGACAGTAAGACTTCTGGCTTTTACTCTGAGATGAAGCAGCATTAAAGAAAGCCAGACAAAAAGGCAGCAAACATTTACTTGGTCCCTTCTACACATGTGGCACTGTACATACATCTCATGGAATCCTCACAAAGACACTCTGAGGTAGGTCTTATGTATTGAGACAGGGTCTTACTCTGTTGCCCAGGCTGTAGTACAATGACACAATCTTGGCTCACTGCAACTTCCACCTCCTGGGTTTAAGCAATTCTTATGCCTCAGCCTCCCAAGTAGCTGGGATTACAGGCGCCCGCCACCATGCCCAGCTAATTTTTGTATTTTTGGTAGAGTTGCAGCTTTGCCACGTTGTCCAGGCTGGTCTTGAACTCCTGGCTTCAAGTGATCTGCCAGCCTCGGCCTCCCAAAGTGTTGGGATTACAGGCATGAGCCGCCACACCCAGCCCAAGGTAGGTCTTATTATCTGTGTTTTCCACACGAGGAGAGTGAGGCTGAGGGGGGGCATTCGCCACCAAGCTTATGTCTGACTGGCATTTGCTGATGGTTGTGTCAGAATAAGCCAACCCAACATTGACATCTCATTTAATTCTCCTCTTCACACAGATTCCTCCAATCAGCGAGGCAGAACAAAACCCCTGTCTCTGTGGACCCTCATTCTCTGCTTAAGTATAAGAGACTCACCGACCCAGAGCTGGCAGTCAGAACAGGGGCAACCTCAGTGCTAAACTGTGAGCGAAGAATTTTGGCTACTACAGTGTCTTGCATTCTCACCAGAGCCTCACAATAACCTCAGTAAGGAAGGGAGAGTAGGAGTGAATATACCCACTGTTCACAGATATTATTGATGTGTTCACAGGAGGAGCTCCTGAGGCAAGTTCTCCTTGGGTTCAGCCTCTCCTACCCATCCTCCATTCAGCATGATGCTGAGTCATTTTTCTAAAACTCAGTTCTGACCAAGCCACATTCTCAGGCTTAAAATCCTTCACCAACTTCCCACTGACCATTGACTAAAACTCAAAATCCTTAAGCGGCCTGTAGGACTCTCCATGAACTAGCACCTGCTTTACTCTCCAAGCTCTTTTCCTTAGGCTCCAGCCATTCTGAAATTTTCCAGTTCTTCTTGCCTTCAGGCTTTTGCATGTGCTGTTCCTTCATCCTAGAACAGCATTTCCCTGGTTAATACTTGTTAGGTCTCAAGTTACATGTCACTTACTGCACAAAAGTCTTCCCTAACCCCTCCAAGCCAGCTTAGGTGCCCCTCCTATGTGTTCAATTAGCACCTGACTTCATCATAGTACTCATCACATGGTCTCAAATCCCTACCTACTCATGTTTGTCTCTTGCCAGTTTATGAGCAAGGCTTGTGTCTCCCAGTGATTTATATTCCCAGTTCTTGCCACTGTCTTGCATCTACTAGGCACTCAAGTGTTCATGAAAAAAAAAATGATGAACACAGGTGGAAGGGGATTGAGCTTCCATTTCCCCCTGAACATCAACATAGCTCTAGGGCCCATAAATGAAAAACTAGGTCCATATTATTCAATGGGTTCCAGCTCCAGATCCTTCACATAATTCTATGGTTTGAATAAGTTGAATGACTTCTCTAAGTCTTGGTTATCTCATGCATATGATGGGTATATTCTCTTCTTTGTAGAGATTACTGTGAGGCTCTGGTGAGAATTCAGGACACTGCAGAGGACAAAGGATAAGGAGCAGCGGTAGAAACAGCAGCACAAAGGGAAATTGGAGGACTCCAAATGTGGACTATGCTTAATTCATATTTTCCATGTGTCAGCCCTACCATGCCACATCTATGAATGCCAATACTCTTCTTGTCAATTGTCCAAAAGTTAAGCTGGAGAGAAAAACTAAGGCCCCAAATAGTTGGTGCTTGCCTTTGATAGGCAGCAAAGAGTGGATCTGGGCTTCGAACTCTAATTCCAATTAAAATTCTAATCCCAGGTTAAAGTCTAATTAACAACAAAATTTCCTTCCCAGCAGGCTCTGCTGTGAGGAGGAGCCCAGATAACACAGATAGCATCTTCTCCTTTCCCAGACAGTATTGTTGTACCAAAGCCTACACAGATCCCAGGCAAGGAGTGTAAAACTTACATAAGTGGTGGCTCTCACGTGATGAGGATTTCAGAAGACAGGCAAATTGTTCTGACAGTCCCATGACATCAAGAATGAAGGCTTCAAAAAAACACAAAAATCCGGGCAGCAACAGAAGAACAGTAACAAATATGCTTGAGTTGGGGAGAATGCCGCCAGACAAAAAGGCCCTGATCAACAAGAAGGCTCATCCCCACCGGAACACTTACAAAACCATTGTGCATAAAACTAAATGCTTTGTAAACTTCCTAGGATCACAGCAGCATCAAAGGATGGATGGAAGGAGAAGCCAAAGATGGAACAAGACTCTTTGCTCACCTCCCTCTCAGCAGAAAGATTTCCCTCCAGTGTACCAGCCCGATTATCATCAGATCACTCTGTCAGGGCATCAATGCCCAAAGCTGCTAACTGCACAGCTGGGCTGCTCCGCTTCTCAGGCTCACTTGGTTGGACTTGCCCCTAAGTTCTTCCCATTGGCTCCATTTTACCCTGCCCTCTTGAACCACATTTAATTTATTCTCCCTTGCACATAATAGTTTACAAAAAAGATGTCATGCTCTCCCCACCTATTCTTAGTTGAGGGGATAAAAAAACTTTGTTGTTCCCTCAACTGTTCCTCACATGTTGTTCTCCAAGCCTCTCATGATCTTGGTCATTTCTCTCCAGACTGAAAAAGTGAGCAGGCGGTGCTAAGCCCTTTACACATATTTTAGTTTAACCACTCTGACCACCATGCAGATAGGTATTCTCCACATCCGATGGATGAGAACACTGGAGCTCAAGTTAAATAACTTGCCTAAGGCTACTCAACCAGGATATGATTTGAACCCAAGTCTTCAGATTCTGAAGCCACTATTTTTCATCTTTCACTGCATCACTAATCCCCTACTTCTCAGAGAGATCACACAGCTGGTTAGGGGCAAAGATGACACTAGAACCCAAGTTTCCTGATTCCTAGACTGTTCTCTTTTCACCCTGCTGTTCCTCCCTCTGTACATTTGACTTTGTCATTTCTTATGGGCAACATGCATCAGCCCTCAAGGCATGGCATGCTCTTCTAAGGACAATTTGTTAGGAATTAGAAAATGATCAGTCCCTTTGGATTTGGTTTATGGATATACATGGAAAAGAGGATAAGCATGAGATAGAGGGGAAAAAAGGCATCTGTGTCACCATGCAGCTATTTATACATGCCTACTAGCCTCTTAGAATGGTATCAATCCCTCGAACCAGAAACTATTACTAAAAGAACCTACATTTTATATGCTTAAGCCCAATCAAAATGTTTTGTAATATGCATATACAGAAATGTGTTTATATGAAAAGCAAACTTTGTCCATGCACAGTTGGGTAACAATGCTACATGAATATTTTGTTTCTGTGTGGTCAGAGTCTTCAGTGCTCTATATTTAAAAAACACATAAATTACTCAATGTAATGTGTGGCTTAAGTGGGGCTTCTTGAGAGGAAAGAATTGTCTTGTGACTGGTTCAAGGTAGCCTCTTAAAAAATAATAGTTGAATGAACAAATAAAATGAACTTCTTTATAAAGAAGTGAACAAATGAAAGGATATAGATAGAATAAGAAAGGATAAGCTATCTAATAATACGTTGCCTTTTTTTTTTTTTTTTTTTTTTTTTTGAGACAGAGTCTCGCCCTGTCACCCAGGCTGGAGTGCAATGGTGTGATCTCCGTTCACTGGAACCGCTGTCTCCCAGGTTCAAATGATTCTCCTGCCTCAGCCTCCCGAGTAGCTGGGATTATAGGCGCCTGCCACCATGCCAAGCTAATTTTTGTACGTTTAGTAGAGACGGGGTTTCACCATGTTGCCCAGGCTGATCTCAAACTCCTGACCTTGTGATCTGCCCACCTTGTCCTCCCAAAGTGCTGGGATTGCAGGCGTGAGCCACCACGCCTGGCAGTTGCCATTTTTTATAGAGCAACTGAAAATTAAAAATGGACAGCATCTCAAGATACAAAGCTTTCACTTTTGTGAGGATTCTTCCAAAGATGGAAGCCATCTTTCTACTTCATTCATCTCCTCCAGATCCAGGCTGAGTAGCAGACAGCTAGTATCTTCTGGAAACTGGCTTGGTGGTCTCAAATTATGAATGAAGAGGGAAAGACAGGTAGAAAGACTACCTTATCTGACAATTCCCCCTACTCCTTAATCTCATATTCAAACCTAACAATAACATCCCTGGGTTTCTGAAAAGCTCATTTTCTGCAATTGCTAGGCCACAGGTTTAAACTTACAATACCCCTAGGAATAAAATATGTTAACCAAGCCCCAACCAAGGGCAAGATAATAGGCTATGTGAGGAGACAGCATCACACACGACTAACCATAATACAAGTATGTCAGCTACTAATAAAGGAGGCACACACCAAGTGTCAGGTAGGCCACAGAGATTTAGGAAGGAGATAAAATGAGGCGAGCCTTGAAGGCTGTATTAGAGAAGGAGGTAGGCATTCTGGGCAAGAGCGCTGGACCCTGAAACCATAAAGGTGTTCAAAAAGAAGGCTGGTAACTGGAGTACAGGGTGTAAATGGGGCAAGTGACCAAGGTTGGACCCCAAGAGGCCTAAAGTGTCAAGGGGGGGAATTTGAACCTGAATTTTTCATGCTTGCCAGTCTTGATAAATGTGCTAGAACCATCCTTTTAATCTATATTTTCTTGATGAGGATTCTAAGAAATAAAAACAGTAAAGAAAGAAAGGATCTGAGGAAATGGGCAGCTGAAAGTTCATTTTAAACTTCATACCTGAGCTGAAAATTCAAATCATATGTAGAAGAGAGGCCGCAGTCTACAAAAGGGGTGACTTATCTTTGACAACATATCACGAAGGACTTTAAGCCACATAGAACAGAGTTCTGATATTGCATGGAGCTGCTGCAAAAGCCACCATATCCATGGGTTTTCATTAACTACACAGCTTGGGAAGCACCAAGAGGCTTGCCTAAATTCAAAATACCAGAGAGAAACTTCCTCTGTCCTTGGAATGGCAGCATCCACCCCAGGCCCAGATCTCATTCTGGAAGAGGGTAATCTGTATGTGCCAAAAGTTCTGATAATGTATGCAGTCCCCTGCCTCAGAGAGTTTAGATTCTGGAAAGGAGGGCAGATACCGAACAAGCCCAAGAAGTCTCACAGAGCAGAAGGGCAGTGGGCTATAAAACTTTTAAACAGAGGATTTAATGTACTCTTGGGGAGCCAGGGAAGGCTTCCTTGAAGAGAAGTACGATCTCCGTCAACAGCACACTCTATAGTGACATCTAAATTGGGAGTGCTATCACTTTCATTATATTCATGATTGCTTCAATAAACAGCAGTATTCAAATCTGGCTGATCAGCAGCAGATTCCCAGACATTGCTCAAGGCTTACTGAACCAAACTCTTCAAAGCTGATGTCCAGGAATCTGCATTTTCTAAAATGCTCCCACATGATGTGGATGCACAGCAATTAGTCAAAGCTAAACATGCATATTTGTATATCAATTGTTTTCAGCTGTTACAAGAGAAAACACATGAAATAAAGTAACAGTCAAATCACAGAGTCATAACTAATTCTTTGCGTGGATGAGGAATCTGTGATGAAAAAGGGTTAGACCAGTTGCTTAAGGTCACACAACTGCCTAACGTTGGAGCTAGGACATGCAGAGAAGATCTCCTTTACCCTCTAGGACATATACAATTTCAACAGAAATAAGGATTTGCAAACTGGCTAACAAATGGTTTGGGCTGCATTTCACAGCACCCCTAAAAGCCAAACACTGATAACAGCCCAAATTACAGATGAATATCAGATTTAATTATTTTCTAGGTTTCAAATTCAAAGGAAGGGAGTGGAAGAACAAGCTGATTTATTAACTAGGCTGGAATTAAACTCAGGATCATAAAGTTAACTGAACTGTAGCCATCACCAGCTCAGACTTTAAAAGGACCACAGAAAAACTCAAAGTGAGAAAGCCTCACTTTTGGTAAAATCACGTACATTCCTAACCAGACTGGGAATGAGGGACTCTCCCCAAATGTACCAACTTGGGGGTTCCAAAAACTGGCTGTACATTAGCATCATCTGAAAATATTTTTCTAAAAATACCAATGCCCAAGTCTCTTCATCCTCCCTCTCCCCCGCAACAATTCTGATTTAAATGGCCTGGGGTTAGACTCCCATCTAGGATATTTTTCAGAATGGTGCCTAATTGAGTGTAATATGCAGCCAGAATTAAAACAATTTAACTGGTTCTCTCCCACTTCTAGCTTCTGCTCAAATCCAGGACCTATAGGTGAAGCAAGCAAGGCACCCAGAGCACAAAATATAAAGAGGCAAGTTCATGTGAGCTCAGCCCTCTGCACCTGCAGCACTCTGAGAATGAGTGTCTCCTTAAGAGTAAGACACCCAGGGCACATAATTAAAGAGACACTCACTATCAGGGTGCTACAAGTGAGCATCAGCACTTGCATGACCTTGTCTCCAAAGACTTTGTGCTCTAGGCACTTCACCTGCCTCAGCCTGGTCCCAGACCTGCTCAATTCCATCTGCTCAGGCCAAATTGCCCCATTAAAGATGCACTGAGCCCCTTCTGTGTGCAAGATCTTCATCGATCCTCACCATCCTCTAAAGAGACACTGATTTTGAAACTAATACAGGTAAATAATGTCTACTATGTTCATTTTCTATACCCCCAATCGAAGAAGTGTTGTGATGTAGTAGAATGCACTTGTAGCTTTGGAGTCAAAAGATAATTGGAAGTGGATTAATCTATTAGTTCTTTGGCAGTTTCCCTAATGACTCTCGTTTGTGTCTTCATCTATTCAACATGGGCAGCAAAACAGATCTACCTTACAGGGTTACCATGAGGATGACATTATGCTGTAAGTAAAACGTCCTGGGACACAATAAGTGCTCCATAAGCACCTGATGACAATAAATAAATCCCCAACATTTCACTAACTCAATCACCTTTCCATGCCATTATAAGGTTGGAGAATTACTGCTGCTACCTTTTCTATTTACCTCACTAGACTGTTTCCTATCCTCTAACCTCCTACACCATTTTAAGAGTGAGTCAAATTCTTGGTTTCTGCAAGCACACACACTCTGCAGAGACCTTTGAGGAGGGTTTTTTAAATCTTCTAAATTTGAGATGGGGTATTGGTAGGAGAAAAGTTGGGTGAAAAGATCTCATTCTTCAAACACAAGTATTTTCTTAAATCTTTCCATCTTAGGCCTGGACCCCAATCTCAGAGAATCAAAAGCCAAGAGTTTGATATCTTGGTCTCTGGTTCTGCAGTAACAGCCCTCCTCTAGCTTCCTCCAGCAGTGGGCAGAAAGGCTTTGGTATCCTGTGTCTCTAGCACATAGCAGGGTACCTGGCATATAGCAGGCACCTCATTTATTGAGTAAATGAAGAAGAGGAAAAAAAGATCAGAAAGAAAAAAAGCAAAACAATTCAATGGAATACAGAAAAGGCCAAAAAAGGGCTGTACAAAAAAGTTTGATAAGTTATCTTCCATAAATATGTTAATTCTACAGTAGGCAGAATAACGGTCCTCCAAAGATATCTACATCCTAATCCCTGGAATCTGAAGATACGCTGCCTTACATGGTAAAAGAAACTTTGTAGATATCATTGTTAAGAATCTTGTGGGGAGATTATCCTAGATTATTTAATGAGGCCCAATGTAATCACAAGGTCCTTATAAGAAGGAATTAGAATAGTCAGAAGGAGAGAGAGGAGATATGAGGCTGAAAATGTTAGAGTGATGTGTTTTGAAGATGGAGGAAGGGGCCATGAGCCAAGGAATGCAGGCAGCCTGTAGCAGCTGGAAAAGGCAAGGAAACAGATTCTCCCCTAGAGCCTCCTGAAGGAACTCAGCTCTGTTGATCTCTTGATTTTAGCCTATAAGATCCATTTCAGACTTCTGACTTCTAGAACTGTATAAGTTTGTGTTGTCTTAAGCCCCTAAGTTCATCACAGCAGTAATAGAAAATTAATACACAGTCTGAGGACACAATGTTGCTTATTCATCTCTGAGTCCATCTCTGAGTTGTGCCAAACCCCTATTGACTCCAACAGGCATGGCACCCAGTTTAAGAGGCTGAAGAAGAGACCCAAAGCCTGCAAATGAAACATGAGGTTTTATCAGGGGCTTACATACAGGGGAGAGAGTCCAGTAGCAGTGGGCTGGACAGGAGAACCACCAGTCCAGTGGCAGCAGGCTGGACAGAATAACCGCACAGGCCCGTGGTGGTAGGCTGGTCAGGAGAACCACAACCACTTGCAAAAACACACAGTTTATATAGCATTTTCACTTAGCACCCTTCCCCTAACAACCTCCAACTGGCAACCATCATTTAACCCAAAACAAAGGGCCTCATTTCACAGGACAGCTGGGGGCTTAAATGTTCCTCATAGATAAGGAATAGATCTCCAGGTTGGCCACTCCCAGATTCATTAGCTCAGAACTCTGAAAACACATTCAGGTAAATCTGCCACACAGTCATGCTCAGGGTGTGCTCAAGTCAAGTTATTGCTGTTGGATTCGTATTGCATCTGCTATACAAATCCCCAGTGTGCTGCCTGGAACCTGTTAACTAAGTATATCCTCATAAGTAACTCTGAGGTGACACTATGGATGCTTTCCTCTCCTCATCCTAAAAACCAATCATTGCCAGAATGAACCTGTGCAATCTCCCCCCAGTACAACTCTTTCTCTCCTTGTCTACCGCTCATGTAGGGGGTTGTAATTTTCTCTGAACGTGGTTTCATTCTCTTCTGGTTCTCCCTCATTTCTCTCTACCATACACAATCCAGCTAGACTCATATCCAAAGCACCACTCTCATCATGCCATGCCTTGACTCGAAAACCTTCCCTAGCACTTCCCTGATGGCAGAGAAGTCCAAATTCCTTACTCCAGTATTGGCATCCTTCTCATTTCATTCCAAGTTCCCTATCCAATCTTCTTTCCTACAGGACCATTCCTACCCCTTGAACTACAGCCCATCAATTTCCCACATATCACCTCTACACTATCATCGCCAGACCATTGTTTATGCCATTCTCTCTACCTGGAATGTATTTACCTTATATCTGCACACATCCAAACCTTTCCTTTCACTCAAGTCCCAGTGTAAATGACACCTCCTCCATGAAACTGCTCCTGCAGCCCATTTCCCCTCACAAATACCCCTACCACAAGCAGGCAACATTTTCTCTTTCACTGAGCCCTAATAATACTTATCTCTACATCTCTCATCTGAAGTAGGAAAGAGCCCAGGCTCTAGAATCAGATGGACCCGAATATAATGTGGCCCTATTATACAAGTTACTTAGCTTCCCTGAGCCTCAGGTTTCTCATCTGTAAAATGGACATCATACCTATCTTACTGGGTTGTCAAGAAAATTAATGCTTATATATAGTAAGCATTATTCAATAACAATAATTATTCAATAACTAACATTTTGTAACTTATAGATATATCAAATTCCCACTTCTAGACTCTTTGAGGGAAGGATTTTTGTCCACTTTTAGCCACATTGCACCTTATACATAGTAGTGGAAAAAAACATAAATAGTTACCAAAGTGTTGAGAGCATATCTCCAGGCTTCCTGACTGGTGTAGTCTAAGGATGGTTTCACCTTTAGACACTTCAGAGAGCAGGGTAGAAGCACTCTGGATCTCTTTTTGATCATCAGTGTTCAATATAATTCTTAAAATGGAAACTTGGCAAGACCCACTGTATTTGGTTAATTAACGTAAATGAATGTAAACAACTATTCATCCCAACCAAAAGTAATAAAGTAATAAATTAGTATTTCTTTCATTAGCATAAGTTACATATGTCAGTTTAATGTCACTGAGTTCTAGCTCAGACAACTGTTGTTTCAGAGCTGGGGGGGACAAAGCTCACGTTTATTCCATCCTGTTTAGAAACCCCATGCTGTGGATTCTCCTTCATTCCTTGGTTGTGTATGCAACAGAATTCCCTTGCTTTCAAGGCATTCCTTGAACCACTTTTACGCTGTAGGAGAAACTGGCCCTTTTTCCTCAGTCTAGTTGGCAGTGTCATGAAGGAAAAAGAACGTAAGATTTAAAGTCACAAGATCTGGTTTGAAATCTGATTACCACTTACTAGCTTGGTGACCACAGACAGCATTTGCTTGAGCCTTAGTTTGCTCATCTCTAAAACTGAGACTAACCACTGCCTACTCTCTTTGCTGAATCACCACAGGGAGCTGATGAGACCATGTATGAAAGGACATTTTGTAAAGTGCAAAACATTATACAATTATAGTTACACTTTTTTTTTTTTTTTTGAGACAGGATCTCGCTCTATCACCCAGGCTAGAATGCAGTGGCACAATCTCAGCTCACTGCAAACTCCGCCTCTTGGGCTTAAGCGATCCTCCCATCTCAGCCTCCCAAGCAGCTAGGCCTACAGGCATATGACACCACGCCTGGCTAATTTTTTTATTTTTTGGCAGAGACAAGGTTTCGTCATGCTGCCCAGGCTGGTCTCAAACTCCTGAGCTCAAGCCACTCGCCTTGGCCTCCCAAAGTGCTGGGATTACAGGCATGCGCCCGGCTGATCCATTCTCCTTCTAACATAGCATGATCTCTAAGCAGATATCCATAAATTTGGTTAAGAAGACTGTTCATAGTACAGTCTAGAAGAAATGAAGAATGCTTTTACTTCACCTATCTTCATATATATAGTTCCTGAGACACAATAGGAAGTAGTATTCTACTTGTAGATAACAAATAGCCACAAGCATGCTCCCATTGAATAAGTCTTAATGAATATCTGACTTGCTATCTATGAAGTCCTATAAGGTTGTATTACTGAGAAAAAGGTGCTATTACATGGTAGTTACACCAATCAGTCAGCACCAACTCTGCCCAGGCATTATGTCTCTGAATCTGCAAAATCCAGTCATCCTTCATGATAGCTGTCATATTCCAGAAGGACCTTTGCTATGTGTACGAAGGCAGAATGACCAACCATATCTAAAACTCCATTTAACATTAAATATCAAAATGGGCAGCAACCAGCCCAGCCCCAGTTTTGTTTTCCCCAAACTCCAGTCCCCTTACTTATATCTCAGGCCAGCCTGAGCTCAGACTCAGTACAATGCCTCACAGAAGGATAAAAACCCTAATGAGCAAATTTCATAAAATATTCAGCTGGCCTTTTGGAGATAAACAGCTGGAGCTAACCTTAGGAATTCCACTAATTCCCCCTACCACACAGCCTAAAAATACCCAAAGAGCATTTCTTGCTAGTGATGGCCTTTCCTTTAAAGGAAATAATATGCAAAAGGCATGCTGGGGTCATTAGCGCAAACCATGCAGTCCCCATGATAAATCCTTGGCCAAATGTTCCTATGAGAATCTGCCTTCAAAAGGTCAACACTGAAATTTCCTTGGGAAGGTTCCCTGCTCCTTACTTCCCACTGTATAAAAGACATAGGTTATCAGCCACTAATTCCCTGTATGGCCATGAGTGTTTCACTTCCCTTTCCTTGGCCTCAGTTTCCACATCTGCAAAAATAAGAGGGCTCAGTTCTGATCTCTAAGGTCTTCTGCCATTGTAAGACTCCCTGGGAGGTACAGTCAATGGCTTCACTGTCTTCAGGATAAAATTCAAACCACTCAGGGTTACATTAGCCCCTCCAGATCTACACCCTGACTTCCTTTCCATTTCTCCCTACACAGTACCTTGAAGTTCTTTAAACTTACCTTTCACACCTCTGTCTTTGGAACATGCAGCTCCTTTTTCCTGCAAGGTCTTTCTCCAGCTTCTTAAACTCCTAGTCATCTTTCAAGACAGAGTCCAGGTGTCACCTCCGGTCGGAAGATGAGTCTAGCCCCTTCCTGATAAGTGGAGTTAGAGTCTCCTCCTCTTTGGTCTCACAGGACTCGGCATTATATAGCAACTGTCTGTTTCCTTATCTGTCTCATTTATCAGCCTGAGCTCTCCTGGAAGGAGGAGATGCCATGTTCATCTCCTCTGTATTTCCAACACCTGACCTGTGCCTGCCACTCCATGTTTGGTGATATTGTTCCAAATTCCATCAAAGTACCACATTCATTTTATAGTGTTATTCCAAAAGACCAGAAATTTATTTTTTCAATAAATGTTTTCTCTATTCAAAAAAGAAAGTAAACTATCTCTAAGCCTTTGCCTTATTAGGAAAAAATATATAGCTATTCAGATTTGTAATATAATCTTTGCAGAGTTGAAAAATATATATTAAATTTGTCCCTTAAAAACCTCTCTTTAAACCAACTAAACCATAGTTCTTAAAAAGGCAATTCAAAGTTAGAAATGATGTCCAGCTATGTGGTTTTTTTCTTTTACCAAGAGGAAGGAAAATCTCTAAAAGGAATAAATTATACACTAAACTTTCTGAAAATTCTCAAGCCCTGGAAATTCAGATGAAAGGCAGCAAGAAAGAATGTGATATTACATAGAAAACCAAAAAGCCTTGTTCACTACTAATAACATTAAAAGTTATGTGCATATATTAAATAAAAAACTAAATTAATGCAATTAATTGGTAGGACTTGAATTTTATTGAAGAATTAGAGAAGGAACTGACTTTTAATCTTTCTCCAATACCTTTTTTAATCTTTCCACACATTTTCTCTACACCATAAGGCAAACCAGCAAAGTAGGCACCATCACCTGCATTTTATCAATGAGGAAACCGAAGTTCATGGATCTTAAGGGACTTCATTAAATTCATATTGCTTCCAAGTAACACAGTTGGGATTTGAACTCAGGTCTACCTAGCTCCAAAGTTCTGACATAACAGGAAGAGCAACAGTAAAGGTGGAAGAAAAGGACAGGTACACAGTGCCCTGCAAAGGAACCCAAAGAGGCAAACAGGAGCTGGGGTTTCCCTCAAACCCCTACACACCCCAAATACCGAGCTTTGCAAGATAGAATGTTGTTAAACTTGATGTGAAATGAGACCAGTTACAAAGGAATTTTTATTTTTTACGTGATCCCAATTTAGAAGCTTATATAAATAAACTCAAAGTGTGGAGAACAGGCAGGAAGTATGATGTTACAGCATCAGCAAATCTATTTCTCCTATACCCTCATGAACAACAAAAATCCTTGCACTGATCTGGGCAAGAGCTTTATAGTATTAATCAAACCTTAAACCCTTCCAAAGGCAGGCACAAATGATCATTAGTACTTAATTAATTAGGGTCAGCCTGTGCCCTGCCTAGAGGTGCAGTTGAAGATCTGGGTTCTGGTCTTCGCTCTGCTACTAAAAACTGAAACTCTTTGTTTCACTCACCTCTCTGGGTGACTTCACCTGTAAAATGAGGCATTTGGACTCTGATCTCTCAGGTGCCTTCCTGTTTTTTTTTCTCATGGGCATAAAATCAAATGACAAAATGAATGCCAACACCATCACCAAGCTAGCTTAGGGAGAAAGAGATGAATAGGGAGACTACTGGAGAAAAATGTCACCCTGCTGCCCAGTGCAAAGCCTTTTTAGAAACTAAACACTTTTCATAAGACAGCACTACAGTGAAGGAGAGAATGATAATTAGGAAAATAGGGTATAAAACCTAACAAAAGTCTTTCTTTTCTTCTTTCTGTCCCTCCCTCCCTCCTTCCTGAATGACAGTATCCTCTGTTTGGGATTAAGCTAGGCACAATGGGTACAACTATTAAGTCCTAAGACCTGGTTCCTGTTGTGAAGAAGATATTGGCCCACAGCAATAATAATAGCTCCCATTTGTACAATGTTGGGGGTTTACACTGTACTGTAGCACATGTACTCTTCACAACCCTTCTTAGGAGGTAGGTAGAGCGGGTAGGAATAAGTATCTTCATAATCCCCCATTTATTTATTTATTTATTTAGAGACAGAGTCCCACTCTATCATCCAGGCTAGAGTACAGTAGCGCAATCTCGGCACGCTCCAGCCTCTGCCTCCTGGGTTCAAGTGATTCTCCTGCCCCAGCGTCCAGAGTAGCTGGAATTACATGCATGTGCCACCACACCTGGCTAATTTTTGTATTTTTAGTAAGACGGGATTCACCATGTTGACCAGGCTGATCTTGAACTCCTGACCTCAAGTGATCTGCCCGCCTCAGTCTCCCAAAGTGCTAGGATTACAGGTATAAACCACCATGCCCAGCCCACCCTTTTATTGATATGAAAACTGAGGTTCAGCAAGGTCAAGTGGCTTAGCCAAGGTCACACAAGTGTGAACTGACAAAAGCTGAGAACACATTTGTAAAGGAAGAGAAGAACTAAAAGCAATGGGTGCTATGGTTTGGATGTTTATCCCTCCAAATCTCATATTGAAATTTAATCCCAATGATGGAGGTAGGGCCTAATGGCAGGTGTTTGGGTGATGGGGGTAGATCCCTCACAAATAGATTAATACTCTCCTTCAGAAGATGAGTGAGTCCTCACTCTATTAGTTCCCTTGACAGCTGGTTCTTTTAAAAAGAGCTAGCCAGCTCTCTCACCCTTTGCGTCCTCTCTTGCCAAGTGATCTCTGCACAGCTGGCTGCCCTTCTGCCTTCCTCTAGGAGTGGAAGCAGCTGAAGGCCCTCACCAGATATAGATGCCCAATCTTGAACTTCCCAGCCATCAGAATCATGAGCCAAATAAACCTTTTATTATTATTATTATACTTTAAGTTCTGGATTACATGTACAGAACATGCACTTTTGTTACAAAGGTATACACACGCCATGGTTTGCTGCACCATCAACCTGTCATCTACATTAGGTATTTCTCCTGTTATCCCTCCCCTAGCCCCCACACCCCACAACAGGCCCCAGTGTGTTATGTTCCCCTCCCTGTGTCCATGTGTTCTCATTGTTCAACTCCCACTTATGAGTGAGAACATGTGGTGTTTGGTTTTCTGATCTTGTGATGGTTTGCTGAGAATGATGGTTTTCAGCTTCATTCATGTCCCTGCAAAGGACACGAGCTCATCCCTTTTTTGTGGCTGCATAGTATTCCATGCTGTATATGTGCCACATTTTCTTAATCCAGTCTATCACTGGTGGACATTTGGGCTGGTTCCAAGTCTTTGCTATCGTGAATAGTGATGCGATAAACATGCGTGTGCATGTGTCTTTATTGTAGAATGATTTATAATCCTTTGGGTATATGCCCAGTAACAGGATTGCTGGGTCAAATGATATTTCTAGTTCTAGATCCTTGAGGAATCACCACAAACCTTTTTTAAAAAATAAATTACCCAGCCTCGGGTATTTCTTTATAGCAACACAAAATGGACTAAGACAATGGGGTGTATTTAAGTGTCAGCTGTGTGGTTAGAGGGGTAGTGAAGAGATCAGGGCAAAAACCAGGATGAGGTAAGACTTAACCTGAGCTTTGGACAGGGGGAAAGATTTAGACAAGTCACATGCCAACTCACTGAATTCATTGTAGAAGACAGCATAGTACAGCTTTGGAGAGGGTGGAGTACAGGAAAACCAAAGGACATCTATTTTCCTACATACACAAAAGAGCATTGTCTTTCATTGAAGAAGTGGACATTCTTTAGTCACCTCAGTAATTAGCATGTGTATGCTCTGAGTATTTTTCTTGGTAGCAGAAATGGGTGGCCCCAAGCCTTACTTTTCCCTTGGCAGTAACAGTAAGTATCAGGAAGAGGGCTCACATGGGGTTAAGGACATGTAATCTGTACCACTGAGTGAAGGTGAAAACAACTAATCTTGGCACTCTTGACCATTACCAAAAGTATCTGAGCTAATTGGCCTTTTAGTCAAGGTATTCCTCTCTGCAGGTGTGCCTAATCACATACCTGTACAGCAAGCCTACCTTCCCAGACTGCATTCATTGCTACCAACACTCAAGAATGTAATTAATGAGCACCCTGAACCTGCTTCTGAGGCAGGAAGGGAGAGGAGGGGAATGGCTAGAAAAGATTTCAAGGTGAAGATAAAGCATCAAAATTATAGAAGGGATTATAAAACAGGCCCAGGCTCTGTACACTAACAGAATGGGATTTAAGCCCCCCCGACCCACACCCCCTGCCAAAAAAAAAAGAAAAAAACTACCAAAAAACAGGAATTGGGACTCTGGAATCAGGTAGAGATCCTTAACAGAGTAGGCTTCAGACACAAGAAGAGTAAAACTTAGGTCATAGGAATCCTAAGGTTTCACTTAGCAGAATTACATGTCTTACTTCTTTTTTTTTGAGACTGAGTTTTGCTCTTGTTGCCCAGGCTGGAGTGCAATGGCATAATCTCGGCTGACTGCAACCTCTGACTCCCGATTCAAGTGATTCTCCTGCCTCAGCCTCCCGAGTAGATGGGACTACAGGTGCCCTCCACCACGCAGGCTAATCTTTGTATTTTTAGTGAAGATGGGGTTTCACCACATTGGCCAGGCTGGTCTCGAACGCCTGACCTCAGGTGATCTGCCTGCCTTGGCCTCCCAAAGTGCTGGGATTATAGGCGGGAGCCACCACGCCCGGCCGGTCTTCTTACTAGTGAGACTTTAGTCAACCTGCAGATTCCAATTTATTTTCATCAAGTAACACTTCAAACAATTTCACCAAGGGTTCTGAGATGAAATTCGCAGGTGTAATTCACACAATGTAGGTTATGATAGGATTAAACAATCCTCCCTCACCCTTACTCCATCCCCTCACCCCCCAAAGCAATTAGCAAACAGTGGGGATGGGGTAGAGGCCAGGACTATTTGATAGTGTTACCCAGGAGTGGTTTTGGAGTTTGGATTCGAAGCTGAAAGTGACTTTCTACCAAAGAGAATTTAAACCTTTTCCATCACATCAGTACCCAGTACTAATTGCAGAGTGAATGCAGTGACCAAAGAGAAGCAGAGCTCCCAAGTTAGACAGCAGAACCAGTTCTAGCATCTTTTCAGCCATTCTGGCATCTTGAGCAACTCAAGAGAAGGCAGCAAGACCTGTAGACATGCACCACTGAAGTCTTGAAGACTTATCCTTGATCAAGTGCCTAATAATATCTAAGCTTAGTGAAGAGGAATAGCATAGACTCATGCATGCACTATCTATTTAAAATAAGGCTGGGCGTGCAGTGGCTAACACCTGTAATCCCAGCACTTTGGGAGGCTGAGTCAGGCAGATCACTTGAGCTCGCAAGTTTGAGACCAGCCTGGGCCACGTGGCAAAACCTTATCTCTACAGAAAATACAAAAATTAGCTAGGTGTAGTGGTGCATGTCAAGTAGTCCCAGCTACTTGGGAGGCTGAGGTGGGAGAATGGCTTGAGACTGGGAGGCAGAGGTTGCAGTGAGAGGAGATTGCCCCACTGCACTCCAGCCTGGGTGATAGAGCCAGACCTTGTCTCAAGAAACAAATACATGAATAAAATAAAAACAAAATATAGAATCTATACATTCTGTAGTGTACTATACTATATATATTATATAACATATACATCTATATACATAAACACTACTATACATTTAGTTCTCAGTCATTTGCAACCAATTTATAAAATCCTGAAAACTTCTTGCCCTATTATTACATAGAAAATTAGGCTCGGTGGTTGCTAAGTGATTATAAAACCAGGATCCTCATCTCCAGGTAGTAAAATCAGGCATCCCTTTGCCGTAGAAGAATGTTCTAACAAGGGTATTTTGGTTCAGATGTGGTTGTTTATTGGGAGGGGGACAGCAGGATTACATGTGAAGTTATTGCTATTGCTATTATTTCTATGAAGAGCCACCAGGCTGGAACACTTACACGGGGTATCTCCCCAAATCCTCAGTCCAACACTGTAAGGAAAGTGTCATTATCATTCCTATTTCACAAAAGAGGAACTGGGTTCAGAGAAGCAGAATAATTTCACCTCCATATGTGCTCTTAATTACTATGTTGTGTATAGATATGTGTATATATGGATATATTATAGATATAAGTTACTACCTACAAACTGACATAATGGAATTTCAAATGTTCATTTCAAAAACTATAAACATATGGAACAGATAAAACTCATAAAGTGTTTTTTTTTCCTAGCAGAAGTAGGACTTAAAAAAGGTCACACTATCATGGAAAACTGAAAATATTTAGGTAAAACAATCTTCAATTTCAGAAGAAGAAAAACAGTCATTTTATAAATTTTTAATCAACAAAGATCAATCAATAAATACTTCCTAAGGACATACTGAGTGAGAAGACTTGTTAGGTACATCTCACTGCAGAGAGGGGCCATGATTTTAGAAAACTGGTGTGTATTAGAGAAAGAACACTGTCCAGGGATTAGGCAAAAGTCAACTTTGCTCCCAGCTCAGTCTCTCTCTTGCTATGTGATGCTGGGCAAGTCACTTAACCTTCTGAAGCTTCTATCTCCTCATCTGCAAAGTGAGGGAACTAAAAAGGATGATCTCTCACGTAGACTCCTTCTGGAGATAAAATGCTGTGACTCACACTGGTGAAAGAAGACAATTCAGGCCACAGCAGAATTTGTCTACAATGAACTATGGCCCTATACCTCTCATTGCATTTCAAAGCCCAGAGTAAAACCATCCCAAAGTCTGTAGTCAAGCAAGCAACAGTCATTCTTTCAATAGTGCTTATGCTCATCTAAAGAGTAGGATAATTTTCCACCAAATTAAATGTCTCTCTGTGATATTGTGAAATATCTTTGTTCTCTTTTGCTGGTACATAGCTCCTAAAACCCTTGGAATCTCTGGAGTAGTAAGAGTGTCTTTTGTATGCTAAGGTGGTAACTGGTGGCTGGCAGCCACTAGGTAGCTTCAGAATGGGGGCTGGTCAGAATAAAGACTAAAGCATGATTAAACTTTTCAGTCCAAAGCCCCAATCTCTGGGGAGAAGAGAGGTCCCTGCCAGCACAAAGGTTAAGCTAATCACCAGTGGCCATTGGTTTAATCAGTCACGCCTATGTAATGAAGCTGCCATAAAATCCCAAAGGGATTGGGTTTGAAGAGCTTCTTGTTAGCTGAGCACATGGAAGCTCCATGCTCCTTCTCCCATACTTTGCCCTATGCATTTCTTCTATCTGGCTGTTCATCCATATCCTTTGCAATATCCTTTATAATAAACTGGTAAATATCAGTAAAGTTTTTCTCTGAGTTCTGTAACATTCTAGTGAATTAGTCAAACCCAAAAAAAGGAGTAGTGAGAAACCCAATTTACAGCCAGTCAATCAATCAGAAATATAGGTGACAACCTATTACTTGTGATTGGCATCTGAATTAGAGGCATTCTTGTGGGACTGGGCCCTCAGCCTGTGAGATCTGATGCTATCTTCAGGTAGGCAATGTCAGAATTGAATTGAATTAGAGGATACCCAGCTGGTGTTTGCTGCAGAACTGATTGCTTGCTTGGTATGTGCGGGGAAAACCCCTGCACATCTGGGGTACAGAAGTGTTCTGTGCTGTGGTGAGTAGAGAATAGGAAAAACACTGCAGTAGTCCATTCCAATGCTGCTAATGAAGACATACCTGAGACCGGGTAATTTATAAAGGAAAGAGGTTTAAATGACTCAAAGTTCAGCATGGCTGGGGAGGCCTCAGGAAACTTACAATCATGACAGAAGGGGAAGCAAACACATCCTTCTTCACATGGTAGCAGCAAGGAGAAGTGCTAAGCAAAAGGGGAAAGAGCCCCTTATAAAACCATCAGATTTTGTAAGAACTGACTCATTGTCACTAGAACAGTGGCATGGGGGTAACCACCCCCATGATTCAATTACCTCCCACCAAGTCCCTCCCACAGCACATGGGGATTACGAGAACAACAATTCAAGATGAGATTAGGGTGGGGACACAGTCAAACCATATCATTCTGCCCTGGCCCCTCCCAAATCTCATGTCCTCACATTTCAGAAGCAGTTATGCCCTCCCAACAGTCCCACAAATTCTTAACTCATTTCAGCATTAACTCAGAAGCCCATAGTTCAAAGTCTCATCTGAGACAAGCCAAGTCCGTTACACTTATGAGCCTGCAAAATCAAAAGCAAGTTAATTACTTCCTGGATACAATGGGGGTACAGGCACTGGGTAAATACACGCATTCTAAATGGGAGAAGTTGGCCGAAATGAAGGGGCAACAGGCCCTGTGCAAGTCCAAAATCCGGTAGGGCAGTCAAATCTTAAAGCTCCAAAATAATCTCCTTTGAGATCTCCATGTCTCATATCTAGGTCATGCTGATGCAAAAGGTTGGCTCCCACAGCCTTGGGCAACTCGACCCCTGTGGCTTCGTAGGATACAGCGCCCCCTCCCAACTGCTTTCACAGGCTGGCATTGAGTGTCTACAGCTTTTCCGGGCACACAGTGCAAGTGTTGGTGGATCTACCATTCTGGGGTCTGGAGGATAGTAGCCCTCTTCTCACAGCTCCACTAGGCAGTGCCCCAGTAGGGACTGGATGTGGGGTCTCCAACCCCACATTTCCCTTCTGCACTGCCCTAGCAGAGGTTCTCCATGAGGGTCCCACCCCTGTAGAAAACTTCTGCCTAGACATCAGGCATTTCTATACATCCTCTGAAATCTAGGGGAGGTTCCCAAATGTCAATTCTTGACTTCTGTGCATTGGCAGGCTCAAAACCATGTGGAAGCTACCAAGGCTTGGGGCTTACACCCTCTGAAGCAATGACTTGAGCTGTACCTTGGTCTCTTTAAGCCATGGCTGGAGTGGCTGGGATGGAGGGAACTAACAAGTCCTAGAGGCTGCACACAGCAGGGGGGCCCTGGACCCAGCCCAGGAAACCATTTTTCCTTCCTAGGCCTCCAGACCTGTGATGGGTGCAGGGGCTGCCGTGAAGGTCTCTGACATGCCCTGGAGACATTTTCCCCATTGTCTTGCTGATTAACATTTGGCTCCTCATTACTTATACAAATGTATGCAGCCAGCTTGAATTTTTCTCCAGAAAATGGGTTTTTCTTTTCTGTCACACGGTCAGGCTGCAAATTCTCCAAACTTTTATGCTTTGCTTTTTTTTTAAACGTAAGTTCCAATTCCAAACCATATCTTTGTGAATACATAAAACTGAATGCTTTTAACAGCATTCAGGTCACATCTTGAACACTTTACTGCTTAGAAATTTCTTCTTACAGATATCCTAATCATCTCTCTCAAGTTCAAAGTTTCATCTCTCTCTAGTTCAAATCTCTAAGACAGGGGCAAAATACCACCAGCCTCTTTACTAAAGCATAATGAGAGTCACCTTTGCTCCAGTTCCCAACAAGTTCTTCATCTCCATCAATCTGGACTTTGTTGTCCATATCAATATCAGCATTTTGGTCAAAACCATTCAACAAGTCTCTAGGAAGTTCCAAACTTTCTCACATTTTCCTTTCTTCTTCTGAGCCCTCCAAACTGATCCAACCTCTGTCTGTTACACAGTTCCAAAGCTGCTTCCACATTTTTGGATATCTTTACAGCAACAACCCACTCCCAGTACCAAATCACTGTATTAGTCCATTCTTACGCTGCTAATACAGACATACCCGACACTGGGTAATTTATAAAGGAAAAAGGTTTAATGGACTCACAATTCCACGTGGCTGGGGAGGCCTCAGGAAACTTATGATCATGACAGAAGGGGAAGCAAACATGTCCTTCTTTACATGGTGGCAGCAAGGAGAAGTGCCAAGCAAAAGGGGGGAAAGCCCCTTATAAAGCCATCAGATCTCGTGAGAACTCACTATCACTAGAATAGCAGCATAGAGGTAACCACCCCCATGATTCAATTACCTCCCACCAAGTCCCTCCCACAACAGGTGGGGATTATGGGAACTACAATTCAAGATGATATTTGGGTGGGGACATAGCCAAACCATATCAAACACTTTGATTTTTATATATAGAACTCTGGTTCTTCATATATCCTAACACCCTTGTTCTTGATGGTATATAGCAAACTAGGCAAAAATAGTTAATATTAGTTAATAATAACAATAAGACTATCAAAGTCTTACATAGCAGTTAGAATATTCTAGGCACTGTTTTAAGTAACTTACATATATCAACTCATTAATTTCTCACAACAACATGAAGTAAGCATTCTACAGATAAGAAAACAGGTTTAGAGAGGCCAAGTAACTGCTCGCTACTCGGTTAACTGCTAGTAATGGCAGCACAACTCCAGCCAGATTGTCCAACTCCAGTGTCGATGCTCTGCGCTTCCACCCCATGCTGCCTTCTTGGACAGAAGTGTCACAAAGCACAGAATCATTCTCCAGGTGGCTTGGGTTGTACATTTTTAAGTCCTTGGCTCTTCTTGCTCCTTTCTCTCTGATCCCTGCACACTCTCCGGCCTGGCTCATTTTCTGATCTCTGGCTCAGATTCTGGCCACAGATTTCCTCAGACTGGACTTCCCCAGGCAGCCCAGGAAAAGGAGGTCTTTAGCTATCTGATGGGCATTACTTGGCCACAACAACCACGTGCCATGTGCCCATGGCAGGCTTCCTAGTATGACCCAGAACAGGGTTCTAAAATCAACCTTCACAAGGTAACTGGAAATTCATCTTTCTTAAACCTGGCAGAACCCTCACCTTTGTCAAGACCCTGACAGAGGAGAAAAGCAGCATTTCCCCAGGAAAGACATTCAGTGAATTCAGTTGAGACTATGCTTTGCAATATTTAATGACAGAGATGGTGCGGTGCAATGCAATGGTTTGAAAACAGAGCTTTCTGGGCTATGAACCACTAATGCCTCAAATTCCTTCTGCTGTATTCTCCCATTAGGAAACCAAAGCCACCAAAATAGAAAAAAAAAAAAAAGTATGGTAAACCTCATTAATGTCTTGCAAAAAAGAATAAGTAAAATAACAGAGATGTGAAGAAAAAAAATGCCATCTAAAGATATGATATTCTCTGTCTTACTGGTTTTTTTCTTTCCATCTTAGATAGAAGAGAAGAACAAAAACAAGTGAAAGTAAACATCGAAGGAGATCAAGGAGAATAGTAAGGCTGAATTGCTTTACTTCAAATTCAGGGTCCATAATTATATTATTCTCTAAAATAATGGCTTTCAAATGTCACTACTATTTAGGCTGAGATACAAGGGAAATAAATGATATCATCATGTGGCTTAACTTTATTACATGTTCGTTTTATTAAATTTACGCACATTAGAAGCATAGGAAATTGCCTGCCTTTAACATTCACACACACGCAAAGAATTATACAAAAAATACATCATCTTGAATCCTGGTCTTCAATTTCTTCCCACAATTCCACAGAGCTGGTAAGGGGTTAAAAAAAAATGTTCCTATCATTGAGATTTATAAACTGATTTCTTTCATCCTCGGAATCACTAGTTACTCACACCACAGCCTGTGGCTGCCGGCAGCAACACATCAGCACTTGCATGTATTTAATGCTGTATCTTCTTATTTGGGTATTATTTCTCATTAAACCAATCAGAAGAGGCTTCAAGGCAGAGAGGGAGAAGTGGGAGGTGAGAAAGGGGCAATTTGAGCCAAGGGAAACGCCACACCCATTCCACATGGAAACCACAACCATGTATGGTCGCTGAGTGAAAAGGACTTGAGTGCCCAGCTAAGAGCTGGAAGGCAAAACACCAATGAGGTCCCCTCTGTGGAATTCAGTCTTTCACCTGAGGATAAAGGTTTCTGTAATTCTAAACAAAACTAAAATGAAAAGACATTAACTAAATACCAAAATGGATAAGACAGAGTTTTAGGATAAGCTCAAGCAAGCAACACAGCTGGACCCAGGACAGCCAGAAATGAACCCCCTTCAGGTACGGAAAACAGAAGGAAAAGTGGGATTTTGCCTTTTCCCTTAACTATTATTCAGAAAGTGTCTACCATCTTCCTAAAAGTAAAAATCCTTGTCTAAAAGTTTTATAAAAAGAAAAACAGATCTTAAAACAATTGTTGCAGAAACTTCTTCCATTTCTGTTTCTAAAATAATTCAAAACACTAATTTTTAAGATTTTTAATGAGAATTTGAATCATCATGAAATCTTACAGAAAATACGAGTTGGCTCAGGAAAATTAAAGAAGGTATACCCCCCAAGTTTTAACTCTCGAGGTCAATCAGAGTCCACGGGAGCTTAAATGAGGCTCATGGCCTGGACTGGCTGTTTTTCTCCAAAGAAGCTACATATTAAGATGTATGAAGCCTGAGAGTCAACAGATTTTCACTCATCTATTTCTCAGTAGAAGGTAAGTAGCACAATGCCTAGCTCAAAAAATACCTGTTGAATGACTGCTAAATGAAAGAATATTCCCAAGGAAGGAATGACAGTGACTTCCATTTCACCCTCTGCCTAAGGTTAGACCTGACTATGTTACATAATACTATGTGTAAAAAAGTCCTGTTCACTCCAGCTTTATTTGTAATAGCCAAAAATTAGAAATAACCCCAGTGCTCTTCAACAGGTGAATGGTTAAACGGTACATCCATACCATGGGATACTACTAAGCAATAAAAAGGAAAAATTCTTGATAGACACAACTTGGATCAATCTCAAGGGAATTGTGCTAAATGTAAAAAGGCCAATCCTAAAAGGCCACTACTGCATGGTTCTGTTTATATGACACTCTTGAAATGGCAAAATTATAGAAATGAAGAACAGATTAGTGGTTGATAGGGGTTAGGGATGGGGGCTGTGGAGGCCATAGGGAGGTGGGTGTGATTATCAAAGAACAAATGGAAAGAATCTGTGGTGGTGTAACTGGTCAGTATCTGGCCAGTGATGGTTGGCACATGTGATAAAATTGTATACAACTTAATACACACAGGCCCATGTGCACACATACACACACACACATTAGTAAACTGGAAAAAAATCTATGCCAATATCTGAGTTGTGATATTATACTACAGTTGTACAAAATGTTACCACAGCGGAAACCAGGTAAAGGGTACACGGATCTCTGCACTATTTCTTACAGCCTCATGTGATCTACAATTATCTCAAAATAAAAAGATTAACTTAAAAACATTCTGAAGTGACCTCTCCTTTGCTACCATCAGCACTACCAATTTGAGAGTGTGTGTATGTGTGTGCATGGTAGGTCGAGAGAGGGGGCATCAACACATAAAACTTAACCACCTCCACAGAGCTCTCTATGGGGAGTTTAGAGGCATCTCTAACTTCCTTTAAACTCCCAATGCACCAATTTTTTTTCACACAACCTAAATTTTGCTCTTATATTAAAAACATATATTTCAGGACTCTTATCTCCATATCTGGGATAAAAGGTCATGAGACCCATGAGAGCCCATGTTTTATACCTGTTTGATACCCTCTCAGTGCCTAGCACAATGCTCAACCCAGAGTAGAGCCTGAATAAAAGTGCTTTTAATAAATGGATAAGCAAATGAATGGATGGATGAACTTTCTCATTATAGTAGAACCAGATAAGCTGAAAATTCACAATGTTTTTGCTCCAATTTTCTCAACTTCAAAAGGTCAGTAATAGCTGTGCCCACCTGCCTCACAGGCCTGGGGGGAGGATCCGAGCCTGCTGTAGTAGCAAGTGCATACATAGCTTTGTTTAGAGATCTGTCCTAATTATTTCTTGTGTGTTCTTGTGCCAGCTAATTTCTCTGAACCTGCGATTTCCCATTTGTAAAATGGGGGATAATACTTATTTCTGCAAGGCTGCTATGTGAAGGAGACATGGTATTCATAAAAGGCCTTGCTCAATGTCAGCCTCACTAGATGATCAATAAATGTTTTCACCCTTCCATAGATACTTCCAGGAACTAGCACTCACCTCATAGCTCAAAATGGCAGCCATTTCTCAGTAAGTTTACGGTTTTTTATAAATAAATAACCAGTGTTGTATTCATGTAGCATCTTCCTCTAAAGATCAAACTTTGCTTACATTTCCAGTGGCAAAGTAGTGTGGACAAAGTAAATGTAGATAGAGGATGGACTAAATGGGAAGAGACAAGTTCAAGTGGAAGATGACAAGGGCATTTGTGGGTAGTTGTTAGGACTGTACCGCAAGTCCTCTCCCACTACATCACTTCAGAAAGCAACTTGTCTTGGGCTTGGTCTCCTCCCCAATGGTTTATTTCTTTTTTCTGTTTTTTTTTTCTTTTCCTTTTTTTTTTTGTATTTTTATGGTATTTAGTATATTCATACCCACAGGCAGCCTAGATAATAGAGGAAGACACCTGAAAAGTCTACTGGCCTCAAAGAATGGTGGGCTAGAGGTATGGAAAGGAAGGAGAAGGGGCCTCTGTTTATTTTCTCTGCTGTGAAAGCTACTTGTACTCAGGAAATATCTACTGCTTCTTTCTCAGGGCTGGGAATGCCCTAGTCTGTTCTTACCCAAGGGTGGTAACTTTTCCTCCAAGTGTGCAGCTGTCTGAAAATATATTTGCTCTTGATGTGTCACCAGGTCATGAGTAGTTATCTGAGAAATACTTTACACATGGGTGTCTCCTGAGCCCAGGCAGTGGAGATATTTGCTTACCCATGAAGCAGGGAAGGACAAACAGGGGATATGGTTCCAGGGTCCAGTTTTTAAAGACTATGCTAATTCAGTCAGTTTGTCAACTGCATTTTGAACCCTAACTATGTGCCTGGCCTCTGACTGAAAATGAGAAGGACTTTTTCTAAGGTAATAATGATACTGAGAGAGGTGACATTTTTGATTAGTTACTAAATGCCATGTCTTCTTAAGACTTTGCACGCTTTATCTTATTCAGTCTTCACAACAAGTTTGTAAGATGAGTCATATTATTAACCTCCTTTTAGGTAAGAAAATGGGGTACAGAAACAGTAAGTTGCAGAGTTAGTGTCAGATCCCAAAGATAAGGGAAGTAAATGGCATGTTTTCTATTAGTTGAACCAATTGCTTATAAATATGTTGTGAAGCTGTGAAATATACATAAGTTGTGAAAAAGACACCATGCAAAAGTCTGGAAACTTGCCAAAGTAATCACATCACCTTTAATAATGAGTGTGGAAATGTACCTTCTTGGTTCCAGAGACCCTTATTTCATCCAGGTTTCTAAGGCATCCATTACATCATAGTAAAATAGCTAACATTTCTTTTCCCTTCCTCTTTGTCAATAGCTGCTATGACCTTAATTATCTGTAGAAGGCCTCTAGGATGAGATTTTTGACAATATGCATTACAAGTAAAATTATTCTATAATTATAAAAAAAAAAAAGAAAGAAAATGAGAAGGAATCATCCATGACTGAGACACAGAAGATCCCCTCCCTTTATAGAGCTCATGGTCTCATTCTGCATACTCACATTTGGTTGCTTTACTTCTATCATAATAATCTTGTGTGGCACACAGCACATGTGTCAAAGCAAAGGTCTCAAAAATAGAATATCATTCCACACATGTTCCCTATAACAAGCAGAAGAATATGAAATAGAGATAATATAAAGATATGTCCCTGTTAGACAACAAAGGTTTGGCATATCTTGCAAATCTCAAAAAGATGAATGTGTGTTCCAGAAAAATTATGTATATTTATTTATTTATATATTTATTTATCATTTTGAGATAGGGTCTCACTCTGTTGCCCAGGCACAATCCTAGCTCACTGCAGCCTCGACCTCCTGGGCTCAAGCGATTCTCCCATTTCAGCCTCCGGAGTAGCTGAGACTACAGGCACACACCACCATACCTGGCTGATGAATATATATATATATATTTATATGATGTGTGTATATATATATATAATTTATTTTTTTTTTTTTTGTAGAGACAAAGTCTCCCTACGTTGCACAGGCTGCTTTTGAACTCCTGGGCTCAAGCAAGCCTCTCACCTTGGCCTCCCAAAGTGTTGGGATTACATGTGTCAGTCACTGCCCCGGGCCAAATTATACATTTTGAAAGCCTTATCAGTTTTATTCTCTTCCTTTTTGATACAATTAACAATAGCATATACTTATTAGGTACTTACTATGTGCCAGGTACTATACTAAGCCCTTCAAAGAATCATCTCATTTAATCTTTTAAACAATCTATGAGTGATGCACATAATATTATTCCTATTTTATTGATGAAGAGACTTCAGCTTAGAACAAGGGATGTAAACCCAGGATCAACCGATTCCGAACAAATGTGGATCTCTACATTAAGCTGTAATATTATATGCTTGCTTGGTTTAGAGAGAAGGCCAAAGTTATGATTTCTATTATTGAAATAAGAACATATACAGTATAGATCCTTCAAAACATATTAGGGTGAACCAGTATTAAATAGCCAATACTGGTTGAGTATCCCTTATCCAAAATGCTTGGGATCAGAAGTGTTTGGGATTTTTGGATTTTTTTCAGATTTTGGAATATCTGCATATATATATAAGATATCTTGGGGATGAGACCCAAGACTAAACACAGATTCATTTGTCTCATATACACCTTATACACATAGCCTGAAGGTAATTTTTTATAATATTTTTAATACTTTTGTGCATAGAACAAAGTTTGTGTACACTGAATCATCAGAAAGTGAAGATGCCAGGTGTGGAATTTTCCACTTGTAGGTCATGTCAGGGCTCAAAATGTTTAGGTTTTGGAACATTTTGGATTTCAGATTAGAGATGCTCAACCTGTATACAACTGTTTTGACCTACAGAAATGGCAATTTCATTTGGTTCAACCTAATATAATATCAAGAGACAGAATGACCTAAGCCTAGCCCAAGCACAACCCCTGACTAGCTGTATGAATTTTAACAAGTCACTTAACATTTCTAGACTTCACTTGCTTTACTGCATAATACAAAGCGTAACTATAAAAGTTAGACTGGATTTGTCTTTAGGTTCCCCAGCTCCATAATTATAAGAGAAGAGGTGAAGAGAAGTATAATTTATTTGTTCAACAATTATTTATTAAGTACCTACAATGTGCCCAACACTGTGCTTTCTCTCCCATTCCAGGTTCACCTGTATTTCAAAGACAGGCTCCCAGTAGCTTCCCATGATTCCAGGGATTCTACATGTTAGAAATAAAGAACAAACTTGAAGATTCTCGCTTGTCTGTTCAGGATAACTGGGATGTGCCCTATGGTGCTGGCAGGTCCTCCCAGATCACAATTCCACAGCAGAAGAGATAAACATAGGACCTGGAAACCACTTTAATGTGAAGAGATGAAATGCAGCAGAAGAAATGTTCATGTGAACAAATGTGTATCTTCCAATAAAAAAGAAATATCAGTAGGCTGGGCGTGGTGGCTCATGTCTGTAATCCCAACATTTTGGGAGGCTGAGGCGGGTAGATCACCTGGGGTCAGGAGTTTGAGACCAGCTTGACCAACACAGTGAAACCTCGTTTCTACTAAAAATACAAAAAAAATCAGCTGGGCATGGTGGTGCACACCTGTAATCCCTGCTACTTGGGAGGCGGAGGCAGGAAAATTGCTTGAACCCCGGAGACGGAGATTGCAATGAGCCAAGATCACGCCACTGCACTCCCGCCTGGGCAGCAGAGCTACAGTCTGTCTCAAAAAAAAAAAAAAAAAAAAAAAAACCTTAGTAAATATTATGGCTCACAGAAAATATCTTACTTTACTTGTACCTCCCAGAAAAACAATTATTTTTAACTTAAAAATATACAAAATTCCACAAAGAGCCCTCACTCAGCTTTGCTGGGTACAGCACCTTAGCAACTAGCCACAATCTTTGCAATGATTAAGGATTGGGAGTAGAGAGATACAGAAAAACATTAAACAGCAAGTTCAAAGACACCAGTTCAATACCTAGCTATGTGACTCACTAGCTTTGTGAGCCTGGACTTAACATTCAACCAGCCTCTGCCTCAGTATCTCATCCATATAATGAGGAATCAGATGATGAACTCTAAACATCTTTCCTGTTCTAAATGTCAACTAGTTCCTTATCATCTAAGTTTTTACCATCTAACTGCCATCTGTTCCCTTTTGTACTATCCATTGTGAACACAGCAAACAGTTGTTTTCCAATGTACCTGCAATAGCTTTTCAAATACGTACCTGAAGACTCTCTTGACTCCCTCTCTTCTAACATAAGTCAATGGCCCAGATGGAGTCATGTGGTTAGCAAGATGTTTGGAATAACTCATGTGGAGTCATATGTCTAAACCTGGAGCCATAAGGAAGGGAATACATGCAGCAAAGAGCTGCTTGCTTTCTCAACATCTTGTAATTGAGAAAGGCCCATAACTCCCAATCTCATTTCCTGGGAATTCTACCAGCAGCTGCGATAGGATTACAAAAGTTGTAAGAGAAAGGGATTAATAACCTTGATGAGCTGACAATCTAGCTGAGAAAACTGAACCTATAGAAAGTATATAACTGGAGAATTGTATAGAACAGATTATTACTACATACAAAATTTGGGGATGTACCCAGTAAGAGTCACAGGAAGTTAGACAAAAAAATGGTTAGATGAGGGGTATAGTCTGCTCCAGGGAAAGCCTATTGCTCTGTAGGAGGTCAGACTTTGAATCACTAAAGAGGACATGACTTACTTGGGAAACCATGACACCAACCCAGCCTCTAGTGGGTGGTGATCTTCAAATTAGGGGTGACCTGGGGCTCTGCCAATAGAGTTCTCTCAAACCCACCCTAATGGGGTAGTTTAGGATAGACTATCTGACAGGGCAGTGGAGGCAATTGCAAGCCAAATGTCACTTGGCTTTTCTATGTTCTAAGTCAAGGATGTTCATTTCTCTCTTAACCTGTAGATTAACTTTCTAGCCCATTTAATGAAAACCATCTCTGAATGGGGCACCTATGAAATGTGTCACTCTGAAGTTGCAGAAAGTTATTTTTTCTTCTTCAAACAAGTACTCCTTGGAAACAATAAACCAGTAAGTAAAAATAATTCCACAAAAGAAATCACAGAAGCAAATGATTAATAAATACCACCCCCACCTAAGATTCTTAGTTTCAGAGCTTTTTTTTTGTTATTGTTATTATACTTTAAGTTTTAGGGTACATGTGCACAATGTGCAGGTTAGTTACATATGTATACATGTGCCATGCTGGTGTGCTGCACCCATTAACTCGTCATTTAACATTAGGTATATCTCCTAAAGCTATCCCTCCCCCCTCCCCCTACCCCACAACAGTCCCCAGAGTGTGATGATCCCCTTCCTGTGTCCATGTGTTCTCATTGTTCAATTCCCACCTATGAATGAGAATATGCAGTGTTTGGTTTTTTGTTCTTGTGATAGTTTACTGAGAATTATGATTTCCAATTTCATCCATGTCCCTACAAAGGACATGAACTCATCATTTTTTTATGGCTGCATAGTATTCCATGGCGTACATGTGCCACATTTTCTTAATCCACTCTATCATTGTTGGACATTTGGGTTGGTTCCAAGTCTTTGCTATTGTGAATAATAGTGCCACAATAAACATACGTGTGCATGTGTCTTTATAGTAGCATGATTTATAGTCCTTTGGGTATATACCCAGTAATGGGATGGCTGGGTCAAATGGTATTTCTAGTTCTAGATCCCTGAGGAATCGCCACACTGACTTCCACAATGGTTGAACTAGTTTACAGTCCCACCAATAGTGTAAAAGTGCTCCTATTTCTCCACATCCTCTCCAGCACCTGTTGTTTCCTGACTTTTTAATGATTGCCTTCTAACTGGTGTGAGATGGTATCTCATTGTGGTTTTGATTTGCATTTCTCTGATGGCCAGTGATGGTGAGCATAGTTTCAGAGCTTTTATTATGTCTTCTTTATTTCAAAATACAAATACCTATAAGGAAGGAAATAATTTGAGAACTGTTATCATAATATTTTATGTTTTAAAGATGAACAGTTTTCTTTTTCCTGTTCAGGGACTTTGAATTACAAAATTTCTCAAAGAGGCAGACATGGAGAAAAGTTTCAGCCATCTCAAACTCTGATAACATCCATGAAATTTAATTTGAGATATCTCATAACCAATATTTTATAACCTGCCCTTAAAAATGAAGGACATGTTCTCAACACTTTCTGTCATGGAAATTGTTCCAACAGACAAAGAAATAGGCATATCTATGGTTAAAATCTCACAGCTGTCACATTATTTAGTTCTGCACAAATGAAAAATCCTATTACCCAAAAAAGGCTGCAGAATCTGTAGCTGTAATTTGGCAAGCAATTGCATTTCCACATTGTTTTAGTCATATCCTCCCTCATACAGATATGAACTCTGGAAAATATTTAATTAAACATAACTATGTGGTCTGAAAAACAAGTCAAAAAAAGAAGTTAATGCTTTGCCATCTTTAATGTTGTTATGCAATTCATTAGAGAAAAGAGCACACAATCCCTCAATCCCCATCCCCCAAAGATTCAAAAGAGCAGATTCAGTTTTTTTTTCTTGTAGAGACAGGGTCTCACTATGCTGCCCAGGCTGGTCTTGAACTCCTGGGCTCAAGCAACTCTCCCACCTCAGCCTCCCAAAGTGCCAGGATTACAGGCATAAGCCACCTTGCCTGGCCAGATTTAAATTTTTTTTTCTTTTTTTTAGAGACAGGGCCTCTTTCTGTCACCCAGGCTGAAGTGCAACAGCACAGTTATGGCTCACTGTAACTTCAAACTCCTGGGTTTAAGCAATCCTCCTTCCTGCCTCAGCCTCCCAAGTAGCTGAGACTAGAAGCACATGCCACTACATCCAGCTAATTTTTAAATTTTTTTTCTAGAGACAGGTTCTCCCTGTGTTTCCAGGGTGTCTCAAACCTCAGGCCTCAAGTGATCCTCACACCTCGGCCTCCCAAAGTGCTGGGATTACAGTCACGAGCCACCACGCCCAGCCAGTTTTAAATTTTAAAGGACAACAGAACAAATAACAAAACCTCCCACTTTCTCAAGGTCACAAAAGAGACTTTCATATCACCAAACTCAAAAGAATCCAGATTCTCAAATGGGCATCACATCTCTCCATGAATTATCCCTTGGTGAGGAAACTTGCATTTATCAAGACTTTTCTACTTGCTTGGGCTTGATTTCTGCTATTTGTCTGGTATTTGAAGGGAGGAAAAAAAATCATTATATTGCTGGGGAAGTACAGGAAGTAAGTCTCAAACATAAATTTGAATTTGTATTTCTTTCTGAAAACAAAAGTTCACTTGAGGTTTATACAGAAGTAAAAGAAAAGCAGAATTTCCAGGAATTGCTCCAGGAATTCATGGAAAGTAGATCCATTCATCATTTTCTTCTAATAAAGAAAACCAAGAAAAAACAATAAGGAGATGGTCTTTCAAAATGCCTAGCTTCCCACTCCTTTACCATATCACTAAGGAGAGGTTAAGTGGCTATACTTTGGTCTCCACATTTACATTTCAGAATTATTGCCTACCGTGTGGCCTTGGGCAAGTTACTTAGCTTCCTCACTGGTAAAATATCTACTTAAAATTGTGTTATAAGGATTACATGCACTTGTATGTATAAAAGACTTAGTCTGGCATGAGTCCATGGTGAACCTTGTATTAGCTGTAATACTTATATTAGCTAATATAAGTATTAGCTGTTATTATTACTACCACCACCGCTAAGTTTATTTTCAGCCTCCCAAATAAAGCCACATCCCCCCAAGGAATAATGCTTGCGTTTTATTTTCTGAAATGATGATGGCCTGGCTCCAGGCTCACCATCAGATCTAAAAAAAAAAACTGAACCCTCTAAGCCAGAGCACACTAATGTGAACTGGGGTCTGGGCTGCTCTGTGATTTGGGCAGCAGAAGAGGCCAGATACTTATGCCCAGTAGCCTGAGTTGCGCTCATTTAACAAATGTTAATTGTATCCCTAGTCTGTGCCAGGCAGTGTACCAGGTGCTGAATTTATTTGCTCATGATCAGCACTTTCACTGTATTTTCTAGAGCCCAAGGCCGTGTTTTTTGTTTTTTACTATAATGTGCTGCCTATGTTAAAAAAAGAAAAAGTTACATAGGAAACATTTTCCAGGATGAAACTAACAAGAATAGTAAAAGCCACTCCAAATCATCTATTTCTATCTTCTTCCTTATATTTCTACAATATAAAAATTTTCACCTACTTTTTAAATTTGATAAAGCAGATTATTCCCAGACGAGTTTTTGCCAAATATCTGCAAGAAAGGATGACTTCTGGTGAGCTGGCTCTGAAATCAGCAAACTGACAGAGCAGGCCACCACTCCCCTTCCCTCATATCTACCAAACTGCAAATAGTGCTGGGAAGGCTGCCACTCTGGGAATCCCATAGGACTCAGGAAAGGTAATACACAAGCACAGAGCATACACATAAGCCATCATCACCAGGGGAATCTCCTGCTGTAAAAACTCTGAGTAGGCACCAGAAGCTTAAACTTCTTCATAGAAGAGCCTTAACATTCTCTGAGGCTCAGGTAAGATTTAACCACCTACATAAGAACTGATCTAATGATTATTATTTTATGAAGTTGCATCATTGTGTTCAGGCAGCACAGGGAAGAAAAAGAGCACCGACTTGGGAGTCAGGCTTCAGCTTGAATTCCAGGGCTACCACTTAAAAGCTGTGAGACTCTGGGCAAATATTTAACTTCTCCAAGTCTAATTTTTCTTATCTAGGTTATATGGCATCAAATTTCTACCTTTGAAGATCTTGGTAAGAATTAAAAGGATGATTCACGTTAAACACCTAGCTGATATCTGACACACCATAGAAACTTAACACGATATATGCTCTGACCACCTCTTATTTTGGGGCAGGAAAAATGTCCCAAGAACTCCTCCCCTGATTTAGAGAAATAATGAAAGTGAATCCGAGGCAAATATTGCCCCTTATTTTTCTAAGAGTCTAATTCTGATAAGTGATATTTTTAGGACTCTGACAGTACCTGAGATATTATGAAAAATGCAACCAAACCTTCTCCAATAGCTCTTTGTCACCCAGATCTTACAGTGGGCAATCAAGAAGGCTTCAACTTTCTTCTGCAGAGCACCATGAGCTTTGGAACTGGAGCCCACATCCTCCCAGCTCCTCTGTTCTAGTCTCTTTCTATCCAAATCCCAAATGCAGCTTCTAAAAAGAAAGATCAACTGTTTTCCCACAATCTATACACAGGATGGCACAGAGTGAAAGTAGGCAATTTGCCTCAACTTCTTTTCATTCACTCAGTAATATCTGTCAGGTCTGAGGCTTGACTGATATATACCTTTAAATAAACTTAAATATATCAGGAAGCTAAGAGACTTTATAGTTCTTATATTTCCCAGGATCTAGGTTTAAAATCAAAAGGATTGAATTTGGGCTCACGCCTGCAATCCCAGCACCTTAGGAGGCCAAGGCCGGAGGATCGCTTGGGCCCAGGCATTCAAGAGCAGCCTGGGCAACATAGCAATACCCCAACTCTATAAAAAAATTTTTTAAATGATCCAGGTGCAGTGGCATGCACCTGTAGTCCTAGCTACTCAGAAGGCTGAGGCAGGAGGATTGCTCGAGCCCAGGAGGTCAAGGCTGAAGAGGTAGGACTACAGGTGTGCAGCTCAAACCGACCATATTACTCTGGGCAAGCTATTCAGTTCTTCTGAATTATAGTTTCCTTAGCTGTGGAAACTAATAATACTTCCTACCTTATAGGATTATTTTAGCATTAAATGATATTGTATGTGAAAACATTTTCAAAACTGCAAAGTTCTATACAAATGTTATATTAGAAAATGTTAGTCTATTTTGGCCAGGAGCAGTGGCTCACACTTGTAATCCCAGCACTTTGGGAGGCTGAGGTGGGAGGATCACTTGAGGTCAGGAATTCGAGACCAGCCTGGCCAACATGGTGAAACCCCATCTCTACTGAAAATACAAAAATTAGCTGGGCATGGTGGCAGGCATCTGTAATCCCAGTTACTTGGGAAGCCGAGGCACAAGAATCATTTGAACCTAGGAGGCAGACATTGCAGTGAGCTGAGATCACGCCACTGTACTCCAGCCTGGGCGACAGAGCGAGACTCCTTCTCAAAAAAAAAAAAAAGAAAGAAAAAGAAAAAGAAAACATTAGTCTTTGTTATTATTGTCCCTTTTGTCAGCTACAGCCTATGTGATCTAATAAAATCTTAAGAAGTCTGTGTTTATACACAGCTTCCCCAGCTGGCCATACCCCACCTGGCCACTCATCTATCTCATACCACACCTTAGTCTATACCCACTGATCTCAAGACCAGAAAGTTTTTGTTTTTGTTGTTGTTCTTGCTGCTTGAGAATGAGTCTCACTCTGTCACCTAGGCTGGAGTGCAGTGGTGCAATGTCGGCTCACTGCAACCTTTACCTCCCAGGTTCAAGAGATTCTCCTGCCTCAGCCTCCCGAGTAGCTGGGATTACAGGTGCACACCACCATGCCAGCTATTTTTTTTTTTTTTTTTTTTTTTGCATTTTCAATAGAGATGGGGTTTCACCATGTTGGCCGGACTGGTTTCGAACTCCTGACCTCAAGTGATCCACCTGCCTCAGCTTCCCAAAGTGCTGGGATTACAAGCGTGAGCCACTGCACCCGACCTATACCCACTGATCTCAAGTTCAGTCTTTTTGTGAGCCCTCCCATTCCCTGTTCATTTTCAAACAAATGGATCATCACAGATTCTGACACTCTCAAAGTCTGAAATTTTAAAACTTGACACTAATTTCTAAAAGGTGAAATCTGATTTGGTTTATGGAATGACAAAAAAAAAAAAAACAACCCGTGAAACTTTCTTAAGCACCTTCTTCACATGCCTAAATACATAGTGTCTTGAGAAATGGGCCCTTCTCTTATGTAAAGACCAATAACTTCTCAGTCTTTAATATCTTCAGAGTCTTAGCCAAAAACAAACCAAAAATAAAAAACAATTGGCTTCACATATGTGGCATTTCATGGTGTGCTGAAGGGATCTCCAAGTCCAGTCCCAGGTTTGATGATTCACTAGGATAACTCAACAGGACAACATACAGTCATATTCACAGCTATGACTTATTACAGTGAAAAGATACAAAGCAAACTCAACAATGGAAAAAGGTGCGTGGGGTGAAGTCTGGATAAAACTGGGTGGGAGTTCCCACGGGTCTTCTGCAAGAGGAGTCACAATGGACACACAAGTTGTGACAATGCATCTGAAATGTTACCAACCGGACCGTTCATTAGAGACCGTTCAGTGCCCAGAGTTTCTAATAGGGACAAGTCATATAGGTACCCCTTCCCTGGCATGTACCCAAATTCCAGACTCCCAGAAGAAAAGCAGGTGCTCGGCATAAACCATATTGCTTGCACAGTTTAGGCACAGTGAGCTACTCGATCATTTAGATTTGTGGGAATCCGCCTGAAATCCAAGTTCCCTAATGCCAGCCAAAGGCCAACTTGCAAGCAGGCCTTTCTACGGACTTTCACACCCACTATGTTAATTCTTTTCTGCACACATAAGAATAAAAAGCCAAATATCTAATTAATTGATAACTGTCCATTGACCACTAAATCCTTAAAGCCCATCAATGTACTAAAAACCTTAAAAAGACAGTGAACATAACTTAGCACTTCAAAATATATTCATTTAACACACTTGTACTATCTCAGCCTTCTGGGCTTTGGGCATTAAGGAAATAATAAGTCCCTTTAGTCCCAGCACTCTAAGAACTTTTGGAACAAAAGGGAAGATAAGATGAGGACATAAAGAATGATAACACACAGTGGTATGTGATGATGGCCATAAAAGAGGTAAAAGCCAAACACTAAACCAGTTAGAGGAGGGAAAGAAAACTTCCTGTCATGATGAACCAGAAGATTTCAGGAAGAATTAGCATAGAGCTGCAGTTTTAAGAACAGCTAGGATTTCAGAGTTAGAAACAGGGTTAGGAAGAGCTCAACAAAAGGGATTAAAAGTCCATAAAAAACATCCAATCTCCTTAATAACATGTACAACACTCTTCATGATCAGCCCACTACCTACTTCACTGGCCTCAGCTCCTGCCAGCCTTACCTTAAACATGAAACCATGCTCGCCATGCTATTTCCCAGCCTTTTGACCTTCTGATTCCTATTCACCCAGATCTCCTCTCAAATGCCACCTCTTCCAGGAAGCCCTACCTTGGCACTTGATCTCCTTTCCCTCTTACCACCCCACCTCCTTCCTCTGTGCTCACATCTGACTATGAACATCACACTGAGTGGTAATTACAGATATCTATTTTCCCCACTGGACCCTGAGCCTAAAACAATTTGGCACACAAACATAGAAAACACTCAGTGAGTATCTATCAAATAAACTAACTCTTGTCTCTAAATCTGATATTCTTCCCACTACAGCATGCTGCCCCTTTTAACAGCAAATGTTCACTGTTTAATAATAGTTTAAAGAGAATAGCAAGAGATTTTCTGTAAAGATCAATCATACCATACTTAAGTATTAAACTAAGCTCACACCCTTGGTCACTGCATCTACAGGTAGTGATGCACACAAACACACCCTCAAGGACCTAACCATTTCCACACACAGTTCATCAGTTTTGGTGCTTTGGTCTCAAAAGAAAGAGACCAAACCAGAATCTATCAAAGGACTAGACTGAGACTTGACTAACACAGTGAAAGGGCTTGGGGATTGGCACATGAAAGAGTCCAGGTTCAAAGGTCTAGTATTCCAAAAGCCCAGTGTAGGATGTCTCCAAGAGTTTCCTGGGTTTCTGCGGCCCAGGCTGGAGTTCAGCAGCACAATCATGGCTCACTGCACCCTTGATATCCCAGGCTCAAGTGATCCTCCCACCTCAGCCTCCTGAGTAGCTGGGACTATAGGTGTGCATCAACATGCCCTGCTAATTTTTTTCTATTTTTTTTGTAAAGATGGGGTCTTGCTATGTTGCTCAGGCTGCTCTCAAACTCCAGGGTTCAAGCAATCCTCCCACCTCAGCCTCCCAAACTGCTGAGATTACAGGAATGAGCCACTATGCCTGGCCCCCAGGAATTTAAAAGGTACAACTTACTCCCTATGCACTGAATGTCAGCCCAAGACTTGCTTTTAGTTCCTGGATGCTCAGAGAGTGGACCTGGAAAAGTATGCCAGAGAAGGGAAAAAACAAACACATCCACTCCCTCCTCACTTCCTCACACACCAAGCAAATACTTGTGCTCAGTTCCACAGTAGGGTCACATCTGTCCCCTGCAGAATCTGACCGTTAGAGCCACGTCTCCTCCACACCCTTGGCTCCTGGCCACACATTATTAATAGTTTAAGTGGAGATGCAGGTGATTGTCTTCACATTGAGGCACCTCTAGTAACCAAGGCTAATCTCTCCAGTGGCTTTCCCCAAGGAACCCAGGTAATGTCGGGTTTTCCCTCTGGCATAGATAAAGCAGACAACTATCCGGAAAACATAAACACAGGCCTAGAAACACAGAAACACACATCTGTGTGTACCTGGGTCTGATCCTGACTGCTTAGGGAGAAGGGCCACCTAGCTTCTTGCCATTTCCCATAGATGATAGTTTTGCAGTCCGAGCCTCTCTGCCCCTCCCTCTAAGAAACTCAACAGCTGCTAACCACAATAGTGCATGCTAAGCACAAGAAATTCTACAAAGCACTAACCAAATTCAGCATGCATTAGGTATCAACTATCCCTAGGATCTTAAATCTGGAAATACAAAAAGGGGCCTTAAACATTTTTTTTTTCCTGGATTCAAGCTTCAATCATTTTGCCAGAAACACACCTGGTCCTTTATTGAAAAGCGGTAAATATGCTTAACTCAAGGTAAGACATATTTATATTTTTGGAACAATTTGGCTCCAATGTGATCCAGTCCATAAATTAGCATATGGAGTCACCATTTTCCAACACATTCTGTACTTTCCTATAGAAGTCTTGAACAGCAGCACCATCTCTACAAGTACCATTACCTTTTACCAAAAAAGCTTTAATATATGTTATCTCCTCTGTACACACAAGTGCAAACAAGTATGCCAATCAACCCCAAACCCATCTTTCATACTGTGAGCAGTGTTATTATCCTAAAGAGAAATTTCATTATCTCACTCACAATATTGAGAAACTTCAAAGATAAAGGGCAGCCTCCAAGATAAAGGGTAAGATTGTAGCCTCATTTCACCTTTGGTCTTTGGTGAAACTCCACTACATTAGCAGCGCCACCAACCATAATTTACCTGTCCTGTGTGCTGTGTGCCAACTCAGTAGTCTCTTCCTCGTTCCTTTTTTTTTTTTTTTTTTCAGATGGAGTCTTGCACTGTCACTGGAGTGCAATGACGCGATCTCGGCTCACTGCAAACTCCACCTCCCGGGTTCAAGCAATACTCCTGCCTCAGCCTCCAGAGTAGCTGGGATTACAGGCACCCACCACCATGCCCAGCTAAGTTTTTGTATTTTTAGTAGAGATGGGGTTTTACTATGTTGGCCAGGCTGGTCTTGAACTCATGACCTTGTGATCCGCCCACCACGGGCTCCCAAAGTGCTGGGATTACAGGCATGAGCCAATGCACCGGGCCCTCAGTCTCTTCTTAACCTAGCAAACTCCTACTCAGCCATAGGTCTAGCTTATCTGTCACCTTCCTACTTTCCCTGGCAGTTGCTCTCTCAGCAATCTCACAATAAGCTGTATGCATTTCTACTGGAACACTTACCACACTGTACTGTAAGTACTACTTCACCATTGTCACCTTCAATAGCCAATAAGAAGGGAAGGAAAGAGAGGAAAGAAAGAGAAGGGAAGAGAAAGGAAAGGAAGAAAAGGAAAAGGAATAGAACTGACATTTATTGAATAGTGACTCTATGCAAGACACAAAGTCAGAGGCTTTAATATATTCATTACCCTATCTTGTGAGAAAATGAATGCCATTTTTTCAGAAAAGGAAGTTGAGACTCCTACCCCAAAGAAACTCAAAAGCTGCTAACCACAGTTAAATTAGTTGCTCTGTAATACAACTAGTAAGTGGATTCATGTTTAAATGCAAGCTCATGTGATCCCAAAGCCAAGTTTATTTCCACTACAAAGTGGCCTCTATGGGAAACATGGACACTAGCTGTAAACATCTTCTTAACCATGACCCCTCTCCCATCACCTTCTTGGCCACTATGCTTCATAACTCTGGCTTCTGACCTTCCACCTATGATTGCACCTCAAAATCATCTGCTATAACCATCAGATGGCAAGGTGTTGCTAGGAATCTGGCAAGAACACAGTGAATACATTTGCAGAAAGGTAGTATGATACTATTTCAAAAAGGTTCAAGAATGCATATTATAAAACTGTAAAAATGTGTCATATCTAAGTGGTCCTGCTAGGACAACTGATATAAAAATTCTTTATCTTTATAAAATCCTCATATCATGTACAACATGAAGATCAACTTCATTTCTACTCAAGTTCTTCAGTATATTCCCTCTCACTTATCAAGTTGTGATGCCCCAAAATAATCTGTAATTAGGGTCTTCTTGCCAGTTCTCCATAGTACTTCAGTTGCTCTAGTCCTGGGTTGTGCTGCTTCATAACTGCAGGAATAAGTGACTGACTCCTTAGGCCATGGAGCACTGGGAGAACCCAGTTGTTTTGCCTGGAAGATTATGTCAAGCCCATCATTACATCTCTATGGTAACAGAAATATCCTAGGTTTTCTGGAACAGTCCTAGTTTTGAATGTTTATAATCTGTTTCAAGACTAGTGACAAACATATGTCTTAACACAGGATTCAGTAAGCATGAATATAACATCTTTCCTTTACAGAACTCCCCCAAAAGAGGCAATACTGGGTTGTGAAAAGAGTACAGGTTTTCCAGTCAAAGTAACCTGGGATCAATTGTTTGTTTGGCTATTTATCACCTCTGTGACCTTGGGCAAAGGACTTCTCTGTGCTTCCATTCCCTCATCAGTAAAGTGGATAATTATCACCTACTTTAGAGAGTAGTCCTGTCAATTAGAGGAACAAGGACATAGCAAAGGGACTGACACAGAGTATGCACTAGATAGATAATAGACACTCTATTATGTTGTTGTTATTTGTAGCATCCCTAAAAGGAATGGAAAAGAAAGATACCATTTTTGCTTTTCTAAGTAAAAGACTATAAATTATGTGATTTACCTGTATTCAACTTCCTAAACACAACACTTCAGTTACTACATTCCAGGTAGTGTTGATTCTTAAATAGTATACTAAGTTGCTGACTCATCACTTTGTAGTCTGGTGTCACCCCCTAATATTTCCTGAAATAGTTAAACTTTATTAATTATTACTCTCTCTGTGTAACAAAATTTTCTAAATTTTTGCAACAAGCCCATTTTCAAGGGTTATCCTGTGTAGTCAAAACACTATCCGAAGCTATGTACCCTCATTCTGCATCTAGAACTCAGTTTGCAGCTCCGTACGTAATTTCATGAACAGTAGAGCAGAATACAAGTAGGGTACAGATAGCGTACAATCATATCAGATTATCTTCCAATGATCCAAGGCATGGGCTCTGGAGTCAAACTGCCTGGATTCAAATCTCTGTTGTTGTTCTTATTGGCTGTGTCACTTTGGGCAACTTATTTAACTTATATGGGCCTCAATTTCCTCATCATAAAATAGAAACAATCATAGTACCAAAAATAGTATCAATAATAGATTATTGTGAGGATTAAATAAATTGATGTAGGTATAGTGCTTGGAATACTGCCTGGTACATAGTAAGTGCTCAATAAATGTCAGACATCCTCATCATTCATTTGCTTCAGACTGAAAAACAGTCTGAAGCAATTAGACGTGATATAGTATGTTACATTAGCAACCAAAAATACCAGATCAGGTAAAATACCTTTAAAATAACTGAATAAAATGAATCCTACATAACCAGTTACTATCTCTAGATGCCATAACAGCAGTAGATCTATCGTATTTGCAGATTGAATGCCGGTGGCTCCAACTATTCATAACTTACCTTGAAGACGTCACGTAGAAATTGTGGCTAAATCAATAGTAGCACCAGAAAGGAATGAAGTCATGAGTCCCTGGCTGGTAAGTCTTTGGTCAACCACTCAGCACAGCATCTCAATCTGTTTTTGCTGGTTTTCATTAAATATAGGACCTCATTTAATCCTCTAAACAATCTTGTCAAACAAATCCGATCATTCTCATTTTATAGATACATGGAGGCAATTACATGCTATGACAATAGTTGCAGTCTTGTGGATAGCAAAGGTCTCAGGATGGAAAACCCTGAACGTGTCCCAAAATGGCATAACTGAAACAACCCTAGACTACAACTAAAAGAAAAAGGGCCGAGTGTGGTGGCTCGTGCCTGTAACCCCAGTGTTTTGGGTGGCCAAGGTGGGAAGACTGCTTGAGCCCAGGAGTTCAAGGCCAGCCTGAGCAACACAGTGAGATCCCATCTCTACAAAAAAAAAAAAAAAAAAAAACTGAAAACCCAAACCTTTTACTTATAAAACTCAAATGACTAGTCTAAAACCAACAGTGGTAAAGAATCTGCCCTAAGAAATCTAACACAATACAGCTCAGCCTTCCTCCCAACACAGATCACTGGCAAAGGGAATGGGAATTGTCAGGCAATAGATTTGACTGAGCAACTTAGCTTGCCTGGGATCCAGCTCATGCCCTCAGCCTCAAAGCCCTGTGTTTTAATCAAGTGACTCAGCCAGAGGCAGGAGAGTCCAGGCGCCTGTGGCCGGGAGGGATGGCAGCACAAAACACATCTGTCTAATCAGAAGCTAGTGGTGCTGGCATCCATTCTGTCAAGACTTACAGTAAAACAATGCTTCTGCAAGGGAAAAAACAGAAACTTATATTCACTCAGAAATCAACTGATACCTTTCTTTCCCCCTCTAACTCAGAAGGCAAATATGTGGAATTGTTTGCTACGTCTTATATCTACCTACCCCAAATATTTCTTGATGCATTTATAGAAAGAGGACAACTTATCTTTGAATAATAAACCAAATCTATGCTAGTAGCTACAAAGTGTTTAGAAAGTATAAGATTAGGAAATGCTCTTATTTTGGCCTTCTTTTATCTCAATCATCAATACAAGGGATAACACATAGGAAAGTGTTTTTGTAGGTTGCAGGTAGTTCACATAGGTGAAGAAGTCACTGCAGTAATCTGAGGACACTGCACCACATTTCAGCAGAGTGATTCATTCATTCTTTTATTTGTTCATTTATTAATTAATTTAAAATACTTATACTAAGTTCCCATTGAGTTCCAGGAACAGTGCCAGGCTATGTGGATACATAAATAAACCACAAAGTCTGAGCCCTCAGGGGCTCAATCTTTTCCCAAATTGTTCTTTTCATCTCCATCCTATTCCAATCACAGCTGCACGTGTCTCTGCTCCCTTTTTCCTTCTCTTTCTCCCCCTCTCCACTTCTGAGCCACTTAAGAGTGAGGTCATGTGCTTCTCCCACATTCTGCAAAAGTCCTAGCACAGGTCCAAGTGCCCAAATGGGCACTAGGCAAAAATACTGTATGTAGTGACTTTAGAGGCAAATACTTAGTGAAACACATGGCTTTATTACCATTTTTTTAAACCTGCTTTCATTATACTGTATTTCTGTCAACCTACCTTCCCAAAATTCCCTTAAAGCAGTTCTCCTAACAATCTCAAGAGGTTATAGATTAATAATAAAAAATAAATGAGCAGAAACCACGCTCCTCTCAATGATCTGTGGATCATGTGTTCTGCATGAAGGCAGTCAATAGAGGAGACCCTTAGAAAATCAGGAGGAGGCGTCAAAAGCTTGAAGCAACAGAAAGTGGAAACATTTTCTGATATCTGATTCATCTGGATGTGGAAATTCTCTACCAGACTTCAACTTGGGAAACCATGAATAGAAAATAACCCAGAATCAGATTTTTAAGACTAGAAGGACCCTCATCTGGTCCAATTCTCTAACTTTATAAGGAAACCAAGGCTCAGGGAGAAAGTGTGACTAAACCCGGATTGCACAGATTGTCTTTGACAGATGCAGAAGTTGAAACCAAGCTACCTGCCTCCCAGTGCAGGGCCCATTGTCTCCTCAGAGCGGCCAGGAGCATGGCATATGCCTGACAGCAGTCCTTGAGGCAATGGCTACTGGCACTCACATGCCCCCATGGGTACACTGCCCTTCCAGTGGCTCTCATTGCTTCCTCCTAGCAAGCCTCTGCCTTGCTTAGGGCAAGTCGAGACAGCTCCCAGGAGCTCTGAGACTCCCTGTGTAACTGAACAATTCCCTTGAGTGGCAAGCCTGCTTTCATTCTACAAAATGGGACTATCTTCTGTCCTCTTCTGTTCAGGATTGTGATGAAGATCAATGAGATACTAGCCACCAAGGAAACCTACATTCTTTGAAGAAAACTTGAGTCCCAATAGAGCATTTACATCATGATTAAGTCCTACTAATACCAAGAGTTGGATTCCAGGATTTTATAAAGACTGATAATGTTTTATTGCCTCTATGTTTAAACATTTTTAAAATATTAATAGCATACACACATGCATGCAATCCAAGTAACAAACAATAACACCTGACACTTGATCCTTATAGTGACTCTGGTAAGTGAGGATAGAATTTGTTAATTATCATCAATTTATAAAAGAGGAAACCAGCTCAGAGAAGCCACCTGTCTTGCCCAAGGTCACATAGGTAATAAAATGCAATGCTGGGGCAACGACTTTCTCTAGGTCCCTCCTGAATTTTCTGCAAATTACTGTGCAAATTAGTTTTTTAATTTTCTGCTCAAATTTCGCACATCAGCAACACTAAAGAGCTACATTTTCTGTTATATTTGAGATGTTTAGCAAGAGTACAGCTTGACCCTGCATTTTCAATAGCAGCCCCATGGCCCAGCACTCATCTCTCCCAGAAGATAAATACAGGGAAATTATGAGGGGTGAACTTCAGGGCTCACAAACAAGATTAACCTTCATGATGCTTTTAATTATTCATGATTTTTTCTCTACATTCTTTCAAAAACAATCTGAGATGGCTCTTAGCTCTGACAATAATTCAGTCAAAAGGGCTGTATTTACTTGTGTGTGTGTTTTTAAAATTTATTAATATAGATGCAAAGAAAAAGATTTGGAAGGCTATATCCCAAGTTTTGCTTTAATTATTTGAGTATAGATGTATTGACATTATTATTATTATTATTATTTGAGATGGAGTCTTGCTCTGTCACCCAGGCTGGAGTACAGTGGCGTGATCTCAGCTCACTGCAACCTCCGCCTCCCGGGTTCAAGAGATTCTCCTGCCGCAGCCTCCTGAGCAGCTGGGACTACAGGCGCATGCCACCACGCCCAGCTAAGTTTTGTGTTTTTAGTAGAGATGGGGTTTCACTATATTGGCCAGGCTGGTCTCGAACTCCTGACCTTGTGATCCACCTGCCTCGGCCTCCCAAAGTGCTGGGATTACAGGCATTAGCCACCGCACCCGGCCTGATATTATTATTAATGTTAATCTGGATCTTATATTTTTTTCTGCAATGAATATGTTTCATTTTGGTAATAAGAAAATAAAGGATATTTTTATTTTTAAAACATTCTTCATTCTGAAAAATGGGAAAAAAAGTGGATGTCTCCCCAGGGACTAGAGAAGCTCTATTACTGTGAACCAGAGAGTGGAAAATTCAAACAGTAGTCTAAGCCCTGTAGAACCTTGGTCCTACTTCTCCATCTGGGTACTCGAAGCCCCTAAGAATATATAACAATCTGCCAGGACACCAGTTTTATTCAGATATTTTGAAGAAAAAACTTTATATTTTTAAATCAAAGTCCATATATTATGAAATCAAATGAAAAAATAGCATAAGCACAGAAGCATGTGTTGGTCTTCTTTTCCATTGCAGGATCTTCTACGGAAAAGTTTAGTAAGCCCTAAGACAAACATTATACTCTTATCCCCCCAACTTTTGAGAGAGTGACAACCTCATTAATACCAAGTAAGTTTTCCTCTTAATTAAAAAAAAAGCCACATTTTTCTTCATCTACTGTATATTTAAAAATTCTTTGTAAAACAGGTGACAAGCAGACATATTCCCAGGGAGCTCTGGAAGCCTATACAGGCACAGTTCACCCTACCTCCCTTGCCCAAAAAGGAGAAACACCTAGACTAGCATCTGGGTTTTGAAGATGGTGGAGCCTGGGCTTCCCCTAGGCTGCCTCACATTTCTACAAGGCATCAGACCACTCTGCACAAGGTGCTAATTCATTCATTCCACAAATGTTTATTGAGCAAAACCTGAAAAAGGCCTCTTAGGGGACAGTGGAATCATTCACCAGCCAACGGTTAGGGCTAACGGGTCAGATGTGGACAATCAATCTTTCATTAGACCCCAAACCACCTCTAGGATAAAGCAAACAGGGCCCTGCCCCACCCACGCACTAGCAGCTGGGCAGGATTAGGGTAGGCCTTCTAGAACAAGACTGCTGCTGAGAGGCTAAGGCAGTCACAGATTACCTCCAGAATAACGGAAACTCCTGCACCATAAATGACATAATAGCTCTAAGATGTTTTGCATAGTGCCTGACACCTGGTGAGAACTCAATAATGTTAGACATTTTTGATCTCCTTATTCCAGCTTGCTCTTAGTTAAGGAGCACAAAGAAAGTGTAAAGAACACAGGTTTTAGAATCAGAGATTGGATTTGAATCCCAGCTATGCTACTTCCTAGCTCAGTGACTAAAGGAAGCAGTCTTTCTGAGCCTGTTTCTCACCTATAAAATAGGGTATAGTACATCACCCCTCATGCGGCTTTTGTGAGAATTAAGGATATATTACATACAAAGAAGTGTCTGGCCCATAGTAAGTGCCCACTAAACAGCAGTCAACATTGCCCTGCTGCCGTCCCCACACCTTCTCTTCTCCTTCCTAGCTGCTCTTGATGGGTTCTGCAATCTGATTTCACCTGGATACCACACTAAGGGTGAGAATGGGCAGAACTTCAGGGATGGAGGAAAGTCAGGCGAGGGAAATGCTGGAGACCTTCCATAGAAATCCAGCCAAGTCCTCAGCTCCTTTCAATCATTCTACTCCATCTGGCTGCTCCATCCAGCAGACAGCAGGGGTCACCATCCTGGTGGGGAATGGCTGCCAACAAGGGGACGGGAAGCTGGATGGCAGTTTGCATCCACCCCACCTTCCAGGGTCTGTCTGTCTGTCTGAAGCCCCACCGGGCTTCTTCTGCACATCCCTGCCGGGCTGTGTGGCTCAGAGGGCTGACAGGGTGATTCATAGCCTGTTCTTATCTAGGCTTCTATCTCAACCCTGAGCCCAAAGCCCTGGAGGCTGCTGGTCACAAACCAGCACTAAATGAAAAGAAGAACTTTTCATTAAGGCAGGAAGCGGAGCCCCTCAAGGTCAGAGGGGATTTATAAAGAGAGGAGGAAGGAAAGGGAAGACGCGGCAGGATGGGTGCAGAGAAAGAGAGACCCACTTCCTATATGCTGGTGGAGCCCTGTGTCTTAGACGCTAAAAACAGTCGCTTTTCCACTTCGAAGGATGACAAAGCCCACTCGTGTAGTTTATAGCTCGCCGTGGGACGAGGTGTGGGTATGGAACAGAATTCCAAAACACGTCTTATTTTCAAAGGAGAAATCATCATCCCCTGGCCGGCCCTTCCCAACACCCCACCTGTAAACAGGTCCTGACGCTCCTACCTTTCTGCACCTGAGCAATCTGGGGGCAGTTACTTTGCAGCCAGGTCTCCCCAGCACCCAGCCCCAAGCCCAGGTCAGTTCCTGAAAGCCCTAGAAAACGCGATAGCTCAGCAGAACCCTCGCCTACCCGGGCATCCCAGCTTCCTGGCCGCCTGGGCAGCGGAGGTGGTTCTGGAGTAGGTGGGAAACTGAGGAAAGGATCTTTCCCGGTGCCAAAACGCAGTTCCCATTTTAGAACTGGGAAGACTAAGGAACATCATTCTACACCACCTCCCTCACTTAACAGAGGAGGAAGCAGCGACCAAGAGAGGGAAACAAAGTTGCCCGAGGTAACACAGCGAGTGGGCCAAGTAGAGACTGGAAACTGAGTGCGCACCTCCGAGTCGCTGCCGGGCAGGGAGCGCGCCTCACCGTCTCTCGTCTTCTGGCCCCCAGCCCTCGGCCTGGCGGTGCAAACCGCTCAGCCCCGGGCGCGGCGCGTTACCTTCCCCCGGGCTGGGCGTTGCGAGACTTCACTCTCCCGACGGACGCTGGCGGCTCTGCCCGGCTCGCAGGCGCGCGGCACGGCCCGGGTGTCGCCCGGCACTGTCAACGCAGAGCGGCGTGCGCGAGTCCCTCCCCCCCACCCCCGCCCCCCGTCGGGCGGTGCGGTGGGGCAGGTCCCGGATGCTCGGGCCAATGGCGCTTCGCCCGCTCCCCGCCCCGGCCCGCCCCGGCCTCCTCGCCCGGCACCCAGCGCCCGCCAGCCCCTAACCTCTCCCCTTCCCGCCCTTCGCCCTCCGCCCCCGCCTGCTGCTTCTCTCCCGTTCCTAGCCTCCTTCTCAAGTGTACCTTGCCCCGAAACAACTTCTTTTCTGTGCAAATAAAGCAGCACTGTTGTTATTGTTATTATTTTTATCACGGCGCGTTAGGGGGCCTTGGAGCCCGAGTGTGTGGAGCACTAGGAGCCTCTGCACTGCGAGAGGGGACAGCCACCGCGCAGGGAAAGGGGCGCGGAGGGTATGGAGCCCGGTCATGGGGTAAGTTGCTTTAACCCTTGGGACGTCAATTTCCTCACATGTGAAATAGAAGAAGAAAGGGGGGAAAAAAAGTTCTTGAGAGGACTAAATGAAGTGATGCTTTAAAATACAATAATACCTAGAGAAAGGTGAGGGCGTCATGTACTGCCTGAGCTACCTACTGGGGTATGCACAGAGGACTGGTAAGCTCCTGGAAGACGCTGTGTGGCAGGGAGGCAGACAATACAATACAGTAAATACAATATTGTGGTGGGGCACGGTGGCTCACACCTGTAATCCCAGCATTTTGGGAGGTCGAGGCAGGTGGATAACCCGAGGTCAGGAGTTCGGGACCAGCCCGGCCAACATAGCAAAACTCTGTTCTAATTAGAAAAAGAAAAGAAAAATTAGCCGGGTGTGGTGGCGAGCGCCCGTAGTCCCAACTACTTAGGAAGCTGAGGCAGGAGAATCGCTTTAACCCGAGAGGTGGAGGCTGCAGTGAGCCAAGATCGCACCACTGCACTCCAGCCTGGGTGACAGAGCAAGACTCTGTCTCAAAAAAATAAATAAAATAATTTAAAAATTGTATCACGACCCATTTTTTACAAGTTACCCATGATGGGGCCAGCCTAGGCAAACCTCTGAAGGAGATGAACCTTAAAGCCTTTTTCCTTATCATCTCCTGGACTAGTGTTGTCCATTCAACTGAGGGTGGCCCAGGTCTGCCTTTGGTTCTTCCAAAGGTCTTCCTTCTCCCAAACTTACAAATACTTATCCCCAAGGGCTTCACTTAGTGCCCAGTGCAGGCTGCTAGCCTGGCCCAAGAGTCCTGGCACCGTGCAGAGATGTGTATTCTGGGTTCCTTCAGCCTTTGAGAGCCTGGTGTGTCCCTGTGCTGGGTGAGCATGCCACATGCAAAAGAGGAATAAGCCACTGGTCTTGCCTTTGAAGAGACAAATTTGTAAATAATTTCATTTTAGTGTAAGTGTTGTAATAGGTTTACAAAGTGTTGTAGAGTCACTACGCTGAAGGAGGGGGACAATAAAAAATACAAATGTGACCAAGGTAGGTCTTGAAGGAGGGCTACAAATTAGGTCAGATTGAAGGGGTGACAGAACACTGGGCGCAGAGAGGCAGGCAGAGACATGGAGATGCCTGTCATATGTCACGGCTATTGCACAGGATTTGGGACAATGAGGCAGAGATGAAGCTAAGGAGGTAGGTGGGTGGATGTTGGAGGAGTGGCTGTACCTGCCTTGCTGAGGGAAGCAGGCTGTGTCCTGTTGGTGATGGCTGCTGGCGAATGATTTTAGGCAGGGGAGTAGCATGACCTCAGATGCTTTTGGTACTTCACTTTTATTGTTGATTGCACCTGCCTTGGTTATCCCCTTCCTGCCCCTCTCTAGCTCTGGAGGGCAGGCACTGGGTCTTGCTCACCTCTGGGTGCCTTGCATCACCTGGCATAGGGCTTTGAAGGAACTAAATACATGCTGTTCACAGTATCACTCCTCCCCTGGAAACAAATAGCAATGCCTAAATGCTAGAGAGGGTCACAGGATCCTTGCTTCAGGTTGTGGGGCAGGCAAGTGGGGGAGAAATTTTAAGGCAGGGTCTTGTATGGCTCCCAATTCGTCTAAATCTTGTATGGCTCAGAGACTAAACCTTAGAGCTCTTGGCCAAGATCCAAATGCTGTTAGAAATGTCAATTTCTAATAAGACCTTAGACCAATTACTCAACCTCCCTGTGCTTCAGTTTGCTCATTTGTTAGAGAGAAAATAATTGCACTGCTCTCTCAGGCCTACTGCGAAGATTAAAAGAATATGCACGTGTTTATCATGATGCCTTGCACATATAGAGCACTGAAAAAGCCTTGGTTAACATGATCATATCAAGTCAGCAATGGCCTGTTCCACTTATCCCATATGAACCCTTCAAAATGGTTTACATATAAGTGACACTTAAACTTTACAGAATTCTAGGTTGACACTGAAGGGGAAGGCAAGAGGGTAGGGATAGCATGGTGTAAGGTTAAATGCACAGACTTTGATGTATCGCCTGGCTCTACCACAGATCTTGCTGGGTGACTTTGGACAAGTCACTTAATTTCCTTCTTTCGCTGGGTGACTTTAGACAAGTCTCCTCCCTCCCTCCCTCCTTCCTTTCCTTCCTTCCTTCCTTCCTTCCTTCCTTCCTTTTTTGGCAGGGTCTCACTTTGTTGCCCAGGCAGTGACACAAACACAGCTCACTGCAGCCTCAACCTCCCAGGCTCAAGCCATCCTCCCACCTCAGCCTTCCAGGTAGCTGGGACTACAAGCACACACCACCACGCCCAGTTAATTATTGTATTCTTAGTAGAGATGTGGTTTCGCAATGTTGACCTCTTGAGCTGAAGCGATCTGCCCGCCTCAGCGTCTCTAAGTGTTGGGATTACGGGTGTGAGCCACTGTACCCAGCCTAAGTCACTTAACTTCTGTTAGCGATTGTTCTTCTTTTTTTTTTTTTCTTTTTTTTTTCTTTCTTTATTATTATTATTATTATTATTATTATACTTTAGGTTTTATGGTACATGTGCGCAATGTGCAGGTAAGTTACATATGTATACATGTGCCATGCTGGTGCGCTGCACCCACTAACTCGTCATCTAGCATTAGGTATATCTCCCAATGCTATCCCTCCCCCCCTCCCCCCACCCCACAACAGTCCCCGAAGTGTGATGTTCCCCTTCCTGTGTCCATGTGTTCTCATTGTTCAATTCCCACCTATGAGTGAGAATATGCTATCACGATTGTTCTTCTATAAAATAGAAGTAGTCATATTACCTGCCCCATGCCAAGGAGATAACACATAACACATATGGCGTATTGCCTGGCCCAAGGTAAGATCTCAATTCATGTTAGCTAATGGTGTGATGATGGTTGGAAGAGAGTTAGTATAGTTTTTGGAAAGAATAATCTCCATGCCTCTGCCTGCCTCTCTGCACCCCAGTTCTCTGTCACCCCTTCCAGATGACCTAACTTGTAGCCCTCCTTCAAGATCTACCTTGGTCACATTTGAATGTAAGCTTTTATTGTCCCCCTCCTTCAGGGTATGTGACTGTAACTAATATATTGGAAAGGGGAAATGTAATCCTGGAAAAAACTAAACCTACATGTAAAGGTTGGTGCTGTATCTGTGAAAACTAACTGGGACAGGAGTAGAAGTGAGCTTAGAAAACTGCAGGTAGGGCATGGGCCTGAAAGAGTTTTGTAGGTAGACTTATTTAAGTTAAGAACCCCTGTCTGAACAAGGATAAGATTCTTGTAGCTCTATGGAACTGAACAAAATGGAATATTGTTTGCAGAATTTTGTATGACAACTCTCTGAGCTGCCCTCTTGGAATGGTGGAAAGCTGGTGCTTTTAAATGATAATCTGAAATTTAACCCCAACACCACCCAACAGTGACTTTGTAGAGTCACAGGCACATTGCTAAATTGTTTAGTTTTATCAGCTAGTTAGTAAGTAAATATTTATTGGTAGCATAAGCTAGGTGTGGTTCCTTCAAGCTTGAAATATCCTTCCTTCTATATCTGACCCAAGGAATCCTTCTTATGCATCAAGGCCTAGGACAAATGTCACCAGATTCGCCCTCCTAGACTGAATAAATTAATCCTTGCAACCTCTCCAATTCCCATGGTGTATTCCTCAAGCATTTTCTTGGCATCGATTTCATCCTGTCTTTATAGTTACTTGTCACAGGATCTGCCACTCCCTACTAGTTTTAAAGCTCGCCCGCTTCTGGGACCCCTTCTTTCTCTTGTATTTCTTCTTACTACCTCCATCCTTCTCCCCACCTCATTGCTGCCCAAAATGACTTATACACAATAGGCACTAAATAAATGCTTGATAAGTTGCATTGACAAGCAGGTCTTTCATAGTATGCATGTTACAAAGAGCAGCATTTTTGCCACAATGAAAAAGTAAAAGAACCTTCCTCTTAAAGACATGACTTTGTCTTTAAGCTATGTGAATCTATAACTTCTTAACCACCAGAAATTGTAGATATTGCTAAAATGCTATATAATTATATTTGGCATGGTAATGTAGTTAGATGACTTATACCAGTTATGTATCAAATGTACAGCATTTAAAACACAATTTAGTCATGGTACTGGGTCACCAAAGCAAGAATTTGGTTTTTTAAATAATTTGTAAATACTGAATATTCTTTTGACTTTCAAAAGTACAAAACTTTGGCCTTGAATCAAATTGTGTTAGCAATCTCTCCACAGTCTTTAATAATGCCTTGAACTTCTACAGCTCTTTGTATTTTTCAAAGCCCTTTCACTTTGATTATCTTGTTTGATCTTCACTCAACCCTATGATGTAGGAAGCACAGCTATTAGTGTCTGCATTTTACAGATGAAGATAGGAGGCACATGAGAGGATCAGGCCCTTAAACCAAGGCCAAATTGCAAATGACAAAGTCAAGGTTAGGATCCACGATCTACTATACCAGAGGTATTTCATATATTCATGAAAACTGTGGCATCATTATGTATCATCTTTATAAGCAACAATCTCATATATTATAATTTATAACCCTGTGTATGTATTTTCATATGGCCTTCCTTTAAAAAGTAAAGAAAAACTGGCTGGGCACGGTAATCATTCCTGTAATCCCAGCACTTTGGGAAGCCAAGGCTGGTGGACTGCTTGAGCTCAGGAGTTCGAGACCACCCTAGACAACATGGTAAAACCCCATCTCTACCAAAAGTACAAAAAATTAGCCAGGTGTGGTGGTGCATGCCTGTAATCCCAGCTACTCGAGAGGCTGAGGCTGCAGAATTGCTTGAACCTGGGAGGCGGAGGTTGCAGTGAGCTGAGATCATGCCACTGCACTCCAGCCTGGGTGACAGAGTGAGACTCCTTCTCAATAAATAAAAAAATAAGGAAAGAAAAAGAAAAAGTAAAGAACAACTTTTGTAGTGATCACTTCCCTCAGATATGTATGTGTCATCATCATTAGTTATTACTTCAGTGTCTTTCATCTGTGACTGTCAACATTACACTTTTTTAAAAACTTCTAGGTTTCCTGTATAACCGTTTTAGAACAGATTTTTGTTTAATGAAAAAAACAAATATTACTTCAAAAAATAGAGGACCTCCACTTATATGAGGTACCTAGAATAGTCAAAAGCAAAGAGACAGAAAGTAGAATAGTTGTTACCAGGGGCCAGGGAGGAGAAGGTAATAGGGAGTTACTGTTTAATGGATACAGAGTCTCAGTGTGGAACAATGAGAAAGTTCTGGAGATGTTCTGCATGCACGTTGCAAAACAATGTGACTGTACTTCATACCACAGAACTGTACATTTATAAATGGTTAGAATGGCTGGGTACGGTGGCTCACGCCTGTAATCCCAACACTTTGGGATGCTGAGGCAGTAAGACCGCTTGAGCCCAGGAGTTTGAGACCAGCCTGGGCAGTATAGTGAGACCTGTTCTCTACAAAAAATAGAAATAAAAAATAGCTGGATGTGGTGGCACATGCCTGCGGTCCCAGCTACTCAGGAGACTGAGGTGGGAGGATCGCTTGAGCCCAGGAGGTCCAGGCTACAGTGAGCCATGATCATGCCACTAAACTTTCCAGCCTGGGTGACAGAGCAAAACCCTGTCTCAAAAAAAAAAGAAAAAGACCATCTTATAAGAGAGTCTTTCTGGTAGAAGAAGTCTAGTTATAACGTCATAATCCATGACCTTTTTAGTTTTATTTATTTAATCTTTGAAATTCATCTTACCTAAGAGCCCCTCTGCACCTACGGCAGAAGAGAAAACAGTAATCTGTATAGTGACTCTTACTAACTTTTTAAAATAATCCAGAATGGGGTTGAACACTTGTGTGACAAAGTGAGATCCTGGTAGATTATTACAGCTACTACTATTTGAGTACGTCCTACCTGCCAGGAACTAGACTAAATTCGTGTATACCCATTACTTCATGTAATCATCTAAGCAGCTCTCAGTGGTTACAGATGAGAAGCTGTTATATGAGGCTAGTTACTTACCCAAGGATACACAGCCTGTGCTGTGTAGCCCCCTGGGGCTAGTGACTAGTCTAGATTGAGATGTACTGTAAGTGTAAAATATATACACACATACACCCCTCATCAATAATTTTGTATTTATTACATGTTGAAATGATATTTTGAATATATTAAATTAAATGAAATATGTTATGAAAATTAATTTCATCTGTTTATTTTTACTTTTTAGTGTGGCTACTAGAATATTTTAAATTAAATATGTGGCTTATATTATATTTCTTTTGGAAAGGCCTGCTTGAAGCTGACTGGGTAACATTCCCTACCTCAGTTTTCCCACTTGGGAGAAGAGGCAGTCAGCTCTATTTCTCATTGTTTCAGTGGCAAGTTCTCCCATCACCTCCTTCCTACCATGGTGCCACATCCAGAGAGAGACTTGTGAGTTATTGTATACAGGATAAGAGAGTCATGTTGAAAGATCTTACATCTGTGTTAGTAACTCTGCTTTAGAATTCAAAGCACATTACAAAATGTTATCATTGCTATGACTGGGGTTTTTATCCCGTTTCTTTTCAAGCACAGAAGGACCTTTGTGTCTTTTTTTTTTTTTTGAGACAGAGTCTCACTCTGTGGTCCAGGATGGAGCGCAGTGGTGTGATCTTGGCTCACTGCAACCTCTACCTCCCGGATTCAAGCGATTTTCTTGGCTCAGCCTCCCAGGTAGTTAGAATTACAGGCGTGCGCCACCATGCCCAGCTAATTTTTGTATTTTTAGTAGAGACAGGGTTTCACCATGTTGGCCAGACTGGTCTTGAACTCCTGACCTCAAGTGATCCACCTGCCCCAGCCTCCCAAAGTGATGGTATTACAGGCGTAAGCCACCGTGCCTGGCCAGAGGAACCTTGATTAACCATACACTTCAAGTGTATGAAGTGCATGGTGCACATGAGACATAAACATGAAACATAATTTTGTTACATCCCTTGTTTATTCAATTACTCATTCATGTGCTTATTTCATATTATAAATATTTATTGAATGACCATTATATATGGTATATTGCTATGAAGAATGCAAAGATGAATCAGATTAGGGTTTGCTGTTGATTCTCTTTCAAAAATAGTTTATTTCCTTGCTTTTTATATTGAATATCACAGACAACGTAAGTAAAAAGCCCTGGACCAGGGGGTCATATGGCCAAGAATCTAGTTCTGGCTTTATGTAAAAATCAGCAGGTCTCTTCAACTCTGAATCTCACATCTTCCATCAATAAAAATTGGAAAGGATGGATAAAAATATCCACTTGCCTATAATAAAAATGTAAATAAGATCATGGTAATATATAAATTACGACCTATCTATCTATCTATCTATCTATCTATCTATCTATCTATCTATCTAAGACAGGCTCTCGCTCTATCACCCAGGCTGCAGGGAAGTGGTGTGATCATAGTTCACTGCAGCCTTGACCTCCTGAACTCAAGCATTCCTCCCACCTCAGACTCCAGAGTAGCTGGGACTATAAGCATGCACCACCATACCCGGCTAATATTTTGTATTTATTAAAAGATACTGAATTTGAAGTCAGAGATTTGTCTTCTCTTCTGGACCCTGCTAACAACATACTGTGTGGCCTTGAATAGGTCATTTAACCTCTCCTGCCTCAGTGTCCTTATCTCTAAAAATAAGAAGTCAGGCTGCATAGATTCCAAGATCTCTTCAGCTCAAAATCCCAGGTTTTAAGAGTTTATGATTTTTAAGATAGTCATTCTCTGAAGATCAGCATTTAAATTTACCTGTCATAATTTTCATATCAATTCTCTAGTCATAGATCTTATAGGGTTTAAATGTATAAAATACTAGTAGCTTTTCTGAAAATTGTGCTTACTTGTTTGCAGAAAAATCTCTGCTTCAGATTATGTTACCCTCTGCATCTTTAAAAGACGAATAGAAAAGGAAAAATATTAAAGAAATTTAAAACGACTGCTTCAGTTATCTATTGGTATGCTTGCTGCAAACCACTCCAAAATGCAGTGGTTAAATGATAATTTATAATTTCTCACGATTCTGTGGGTTGGATGGTTCTGCTGCCGCACTCACTACTTGGGATTTCTTATGCGGCTGCATTCAGCTGAGAGCTCAGCTGAGGGTGGAACCCCCAAGATGGTCTCTCCTCCTCCTAGGCCTCTGCCCACATGGCCTCTCATTCAGTAATTTAGCCTAAGCTTTTCACATGGCTGCTAGATCCCAAGCATTGCAAGAGTCAAGCCTCAATTGTGCAAGTGTTTATGTCATGCTTACTAATGTTCATTTGGCCAAAGCAGGTTTTGTAGTCAAGTCCAGTATCAATGTGGGAGGGCCTGAATATCTGGAAGCATGTTTCATCAGGGACCACCAATGTAACAGTCTGCTGCCACAACTTCCATTCAACTGGATTCTAGTTAACTGAGATCTCATCCCTCTCTCTCATGCTCTAACATAAATCATTCCATCTTCTACTTACATGCTTTGTGCATTCTTGTATTTCTGCATATGTAACACTCCACTTTAATTATTGTTTATATTTTGGTGTTCACTCTCCAAAATGGAAGTTTCATGAATAAGGGAAGAGACAGTATCTTATTCCTCTCTCTGAATGTCCAGCATCACTGTCTCTGCATGAGGGACACTGCACTGAATTGAATTTTTGAGAACTTCACCAAATACAAAGGGCAGATCATTTCATTTTAGATTGCAGCAGGGCAAGGATTCCTAACCTAGGTTCTTTATTTTCATCAATGCCTATTTGAAATTTAGCATTTCCTTCCATTATAAATGTAAGCAACAACCCACAGTAGTATTATCAGTAGATGCAACTTTATCACCAATAGAAATCTCACATTTTTTATTTAACACTACAGTTGACTTGTTGCAGATATTGTAAATACTAAATTTTTAAAAATAACTTTAAAATAATTTGAACAACGATTTAAATATAATTGATTTTCTATGTAATCCTGGGTATTTTATTTTATTTCATTTAGAAACATTATTCTGAGAAGGAGCATATGGGTTTTACCAAACTTCCCAGACTGTCCATGGCAAAATAAAGATAAAGAACCCCTGCCTAGAGTGAGCACCTGATTTGGAAGACATTTAATACCCAGAAAAAGAATCTATTTTCCACCCCACAGAAGCAGCATCAGCATCACCTGGGAACCTGTTAGAAAAGCAGATTATCAGGCTCTACCACAGACATTCTAACTCTGGGGGTGAGGCCAAGCAGTCTGCGCCTCTGTAAGCCTTCCAGGTGATTCTGGCATGTACGAGAGTTTAAGAGCCATTAAACTAGGAAAAATAGTTGCATCTGAGGTATACAGGGGTTGCTAAAGCCTATTTAATCAATCAATAAGTATTGATAAATACTGATGTGTATCTCCTATTCCTCAGCACTGGGAAACGTACCACAAGAAAACGTTCTACATCTTCATTTGAAAGATGTGTACATATGTAAAAAGACTTTAGGCTGCACACTTAAGATTTGGGTACTTTACTAAATGCATGTTATATCTCAATTTTTAAAGTAAGTATACTGTAGGAGACGTATAAGAGTTCAATGCATAATCCCTGCCTTCAAGGAACTTTTCAATCACTTTAGAAATCCATTTATCCAATCATTTATTGAGTGCCAGGCAGGGTGCTGCATGCTGGGGGATACAACAGTGAATGAGCCAGGCATGAAGTCTGTCCTCATGAAGTGTACTTTCTAGTGGGTGAGTCAGAGAAATAAACAGGCAACTCTGAGACAGTGATAACACCTATTAATTATGAATAATATCCACACTAGTTACCATATTTCATTGATTCTAAGATGCACATCTTTTTTATAGCTTAACATTTCTGAAATAAGGATGTGTTTTGCATTCTACAATTGCCAGTTTAATTAGAAGTGTTTTTCTAATGGGACATAAAGTAATGGTTTATCTTCAGTTTACAGCATCTTATAGATTCTAAAATATTAAGTATCACAGGAGTTCAGAGACATGTAGACCAATAAGGATTCCAGGAGTCAAAAAAGGGAAAGGTGAGACTTGAGCCACGTTGAAGAAAGAGTAGGATTTTTAAAAGAGGAATAACAGGGACAACTGGAGGTGAAGGCACCAGGGCTGGGAGGAGCAAGCCATGATTGAGAGACACAGGTTCTAGTGGGACAAAGAGGGGGAGTGTTAGGAAGTGAAGGGAGCAGAATGGCCAGACATGTTAAAATCAGATTATAAAAGGCCTGGAAAGTCTAGCAATGGTACAGTTAAACATAACAAGCAACTGAAGATTTCTGAGCAGAAGAATGAAAGAAGCTTAAGTATGTGGAATGGACTCAGGGACAAGAGCTATATATATGTCCATTTTCAGTTTTTGGTCAATGTTTTTTGAGATTAAAGGAAGTAGATTCAGTACCCAGAGAGGTAATGTGCTCACAGCAGAGCCAAGACAAACATAAGATATTATATACACATGAGCATGTGGCAGAGATGAATGAGCCAACATCCAACCACTCCCCAGAATCCAATGGGAGAGCACACCCACTGGGTTTTGTTGCTCTTGAACAGCTCTACCTGAATGACTGTGCTAGACCCTGCCAGTGGCAGCAGAGCCAGCCACACCAGCATTGGGGCCCTGGCCATCTCCACCCTTAGTTGGGCCTCATAGAGAGCCCTAGGCGCTCAAAGACTCATTTATCTGCCTTCCATTTCAAAGAGATCTAATAGTTATACCAAATTCATTGAATCCTTACCACATCCCTGTAAGGCAGGTGTTACCACTCCCATTTTACAGGTGAGGATACTAAGGATCAGAGAGGTAAAGGGATTCGCACCCTAGTCTGTCTCCTCTCAAAGTCTGTTCTTTCAGCCAGTTTTCTCTGTGAGTCTCAGGTATAAGCAGACTACCAGATCAATGATCTCGGACTCCTAGTCATGGGGTCTGGAATGGCTACTGCTAACAAAAAATGAGCTTGGAGCCCACCCCTGTGCAGCAAGCTACAGCCTTGCCCCAACCTTGGCCATGCTCAAGCATCTATAAGACTGGATCTTACTATTTGCTCTGCACTTTAGTTATTCCGCCAGGGCAGAGAACCTGTCTTGAATCCCTAAGCCATTGACCTTCTCCTGTCAACCTCCTCCTCCCAGTTGTGGTCCTATTCCAAATTAGATGAACGCCTGCAAACTCAGCCTTGCTGCCTGCCTGGATCTGAGAGCCATCACTGTCTGGAAACTGCTGCTGCTAAGTCCCACTCCCTGACATCTGATTTCCCATTAGGTCAGGGAGTATCTAAGGCTTCAAACCAGAAACTATAGCTGTGCTCAGATTGGGATAGATCTGGCCATTAGCTGTGGGAAGTAGTAGATAAAGACAAGAAGGAATCCCAAGGAAAGTATTTAGGGACAAAGGCAAGGAGGGGAATCCACACCCAGGCCAAAGAAGTATCAATCCAAAGAGCCTGGCAGAGAGGAGGGACCAGCCGACAGGGAGTAGGACCGTAACTAATGCCAACATTAAGGAACAAGTGCACACAAAAGGGAGGATGGAGGTGGAAATAGCAATGACTTCCCAAGCAAGCACTTGAATATGGAGACAGGGCCTCCTTGTAGGCCTCTGAGTGTGGAGAGAATGGTAAGGTCGCCACGCTGGCTTAAACACTTGGACCTAACCTTGTGGCTGTGACTAAGCCCTCAGGCATTATCATGGAACATTGGTTGCTTTCACCACAGTCCAGGCCAGTCCCGGCCTCCTACCTCTTGCCACCCACCTTCATTTATTCACTTACTCAACTAACAAACAGTTGAGCTTCCACTAGAATATAAGTTCCATGCAGGCAGAAACATTTGTCTTTTTCATCATTTTAAGGCTTAAAATCCAAAGCAGTTTCTGACACATAGTAGGCACTGGATATATTTGTAGAATGAATAAATAATTGATGAGTGTTTGGGAAATGTGCTGAGTCCTAGATTATTTTCTAGTGTGCCAATAGCCTTAAATAGAATATCAAGTACATGTTGCCGGCTGATATTCACCAACAGTAAAATTCAAGATTTTAGTAGTCTAGCAGCTGCCAGCTTGCACAGTCTTCAGTCAGATATTTTCTACATTAAGATCATTTACAAATTTCTAAGGCAAGAAATAGCATGTGGACTTGAAAGAAAGTAAAGATATAGTTTATATGTTATGCTTTATATTAGTACTTTAATCCTCTTTTAAAACGTCTAAAATGTACTAATTTACTTCCCTTTTTATTTCTTTAAGTTTCCTATTTTTAAAACACTTGTGGTCAATTCTGTCAATACTACTAAGTATCTGTTACTGGGTTCAAAGGAATTTTCCATAGAAAAATGCCTGGAAATTGCCAAAATTGTACAGTCAACCCTGCAGCTCAAAAATTATAGAGTTGGACCACAAGACTTTTTATACTTGAGTGGAGTACCAAAAAGAAAATATTGATGCAAAGCTTTAAGATTTTACTCCGGGTTACTTCTAAGGCACTAGCTCAAATAACACTCAAAAGTTTTCAAGATCCATGTAAACTCTACGTAAGCTCCAATCATCTATGCGCCGACTACAGGATGCTGTGGTTAGTCAGGTTGAACTTCCATCAGCCACCTTCATGTTCAGAGTAAACAAATAACAATTCTGGGACTTGCAAAGAAACCATGGGAAACCCTGAATGGGACTTCAACTTTGAATTAAAGGAAACCACAGGCCACCACACTGCCGCCCATGAACATGTTTACATTTTATCTGAGTGCGGGTGAGTGCAAATGGAGTCTCAGTGACTTACAGAGCACTGTTTTAACTATGATGTGGTTAAAACAGTCTAATCGTGTAACTCCTCCAGTGGGGTGCTGAGTTGTATATGCTGGGGCCTCAGCAATACAGACAGAGGTGGGGAAGAAGATTGGAGAGGATAGGATCAGAGCATCCAGCTGACATTAAACTACAGGGTCTGAAGGTCCATGGCAAACTTGGGTTTGTGCAGGATGGGTATTACTGTCTGTTGGGTGTGTGTGAGGCGGGAAGGAACATTTATACAAGCAGGAGGCATCATTCAAAATGACATACTGTCCACAGAAGATTTACCTAAGATCTGCTTTATGATCATCTTCCTTGAGAGATTAGAATGTGAAAGAAAGGATCAGCCTGGGTATGGTTTATAGAATTTCACTGAAGATTTCCCACTAAAAGTCACACTGAGTGTCTTGGGGTAGAATGGTTTGTATTGAGTAACGGAAAATATTGCAATGGTCAGTGAGAACTGGCAATTATACATTTCTCAATTCCTATTTCTAAATTCTGCCATTCTAAAATAAAATAGTTGAGGCCATAGCAAAGATTTCTCCTTTTCCCTGCCCTCCAGGAAAACTAAATGAGTAAGGGAGCCAATAGAAAGTAAGCTCCTTGCTTGCTTGAGAAGCAGGTCCTGCTTAGCAGGGCAGGGGAAAAGAAAGTGCGGGCACTAGGAGAAGTCAAAGCCATGACCACAGAGGGGAGCTGCTATGGCCTGCGTAACATTTATCCTGCGAAGACGACTCCTCCAAAATCTATCCCACCCTTTCTGCTCTCCCTAGAGCACTAGCAGAGAGACTAGCACAGCTGAGACAGGGTTTGGGACAAGCCACTTCAGGAGCTCTACTAGCTGCTACATCCATCCCTAGGAAAAGGGTGTCTGGATCATTAGTGTATTGCCCTGGGTTAAGAGACTGGAGAATGAATGCTGCATAAATCAGTGTCACTTCCTTCTTTGTTCACTATGCCTAATACATAGCTTACTTATGTTTGGAAGTGCCTGATGCTGAGTGTGCAGCTCTAAAGGACCATGAGGTTGAGTTATAGAGGGAAGAGAACATTTCCCTGGCTAGTTCCTAGAAGCTATTTTGCAACATGGAGCAATGGTTTGTGTTTCCAAGCAACTGGACTATCTATAGGAAGACCCCACAGGCGATGGGTAGGTGAGGAAAGACTGGAAAGAGCTGGGTCCCTGATCTCTAGCAAGATTTGGGGAAGAGGGTTGGAGCAGAGCTCAGCCTAATTCACAACTAAAGTGTTAGGCAAGGAAACTGAGGCAGAAACACAATGGTATGGATTTGGGCAGCACAAAAATATCAAGAAAAAGATGCATGAGATATCCCAGAAAACATGAAGGCCTAGAGCCAGAGCAATGTTTTAACTGGAATCCAGGCTGTCATTTCCCATTAGTGTAATCTTTCACAAATCTCTTAACTTCTCTAAGACTGTTTCCTTATGTATAAAATGGCACTAATCATGATTTCATAGGGATCTTGTGAGAATTAAGCGATAGAAATATTATTCTGTTAGATTGTAAGCTCCTTGAAAGCAAAGAATGGGTCTTAGCAGCATAGCAACTGCCACGGAGAGAAAGAGTGTTTAATAAATGTGTACTAATAAGTGAAAAACAAGAAACTAATTCCAGATCCCATTCTCAGGTGAGGCTGAGGCTGCTAGTCTATTCACATTCTCTTTCTTATTACTCAAAGTGGAGTTCATGAACATTGATATTCCCTGGGAACGTCTTAGAAATGCAGACTCTCTGGCCCCAACCCAGACCTATAATTTTAGCCAGATCCCCAGGTGATTCTTTTGACATTAAACATTGAAAAGCACTGCTTATGTCAGGATGCACCGGAGGACTGAGGAGGCCTGTCTCCTGCTGGAAGACATCTAGTGGCTGCAGCTGGGAGCGGCTGGGGAAGGCAGAGCTGTCAAGTAGTGTCCAAACTGATTCCCTAAATTAGGACCACTGTCTGTGAGGGTTTGGGCAGATGGCCAGGCTGCTCTGCATCAGAGGAGCCAGGCCCTCAATCCATCTGTGCAGAGACAGTCTGCAGATTCCATGTGTATGTGAGCAAAGGTTGAATCTCAGACCAGGAGCCTGGTCTTGAGGCAATGTCCAGAGGTCAAGGAGGCAAGAAATCAAGTCCAGGGGAGTCAAGTGAGAGAGAAGCTAAAACAGGCTGTGCTGGTCTAGGGAGCCAGTGTCTGGAACACAAGGGCCTGGGGAGAAACAGAAAGCAAACAATTCTGCTGATATTTGCCGAGCCTCTAACGGTATGTTAGAGAGAGAGCTCTCACTTTAGGAGAAGTTGCTACCCATGCTCGTTTAACTCCCTTCAGCCTGGAGGTGGATGTGCTATAAAGCTCTAGTTCACAGTCGGCAGGGACTCAGCATCACAACACATTCGCTCCTCGTGAAGGCAGGTATGAATCCTGCCGGAAGGTCTTCTCTCCTGCTGACATGAAGAGATGAACAGTGAAAGTGGGAAAGTGAAATTTCAGGGACCATTTCTGAAAGTTCTGTGAAAAACAGGCTAGCAAGTCCCAGGACGTTTGCTCACACCATAACCTTGAGTGTTTTCAGCCAGGAATGGGCTCCTCCTTAGGAGATAATAAGCCGAAGGACCCAGTAACCCAGACAGCATAGTCTCAGGGAGATCAGTGTGGAATACTATTATCCAAGGATGTCAGAGCCAGAGGGGACCTGGTGGCTTTCAATCATTTTTTTAATCCATGGAGCCCTGTCTTCCAATGTGATCTTACTCAGATCCCCAACATTTGAAATGGATATTAGCAATGCTGTTGTTACTGAGGCAGAACTTGGATCCCAGAGCCATTCCCTTCCCACCTCTATTCCCCAAGGCCCTCTGAGGCCCCTAGGTGGACCTCACTGGATTCCATGGAGCAGTTGGGAAGCACTGCTCTGCACCGGTCCTAGCTTTAAAGAAATGAGGAAAAGGGACCCCATGATGACAAGGTCCTCCAGCATCTGGCACCAGCCCACCTCACTACTCCTATGGCTCCCTGTACTTTATCTATTGTGGTCTCTCTTCAGTCTTCAGAATATGCCATTCATTCTTTTCTGGGCCTTTCCAGGTGCTGTTCTCTCTGCTGGAAGCACTCTCTGCTCCCCTCCATGCTTCTTTGTCTCCCCACCCCTAATTCCTGCCTGCCAACTCCTCCATATTCTATGGATCTTAGCAAAGGCCTGTTTTTTCCATGTGGCCAGCACAGTGCCTTATAAATAGTAAGTTCTGGGTATCTGTCTCTTTTTTGAATGAGTGAATGAGCACACTTACAGGAAGCTTGTTCCATGTCTTCCTAGCTAGCTCCAAGTTTCAGAAATGTTGACAGCCCCTCCACCCAGATATGGGGTAGTCATTAGAAAATCCTTGTCAAGTCTGTGTTGATTCCCACTCAGAGAGTTTTGACTGGAGTACAACAGTGTTAGGTTGAAGATCTAGGTAGTGATAAGAATGTGTTTAGCAAATGCAAAGTGAAACACACTCACAAAAAGTTGCTAGGTCCAGGCAACCTCAATGTGGCTATTGAGAGTTACTGGCAAATACCTGTTTCTTAGGATGACAGTTTTCAGACATTATCTTAACCCTCTTCCATCCTGGGGGTTTGGAAATAAACAGGTCTTCAACCTGACTACTAGCTAACTGTAGTGACTGTGTTTGGTGTTCCTACTAGATTGTCTTCTAAAAGTTCCACAAGGAATTATTTATAACTTCCCTGATGGCAAAATACAGCCATAAAACATGCTGTTTGGTATTTCTCAGGCATCTCTGTGGTGGATGAATGTGTCACTCCCAGAAGTCTTATCTGACAGAAAAATAAACTAAATAAATATGAATTAATGTTATACTAAATTTTTTCTGCATATGCAAGCAGCTGCAAACACTAAGGTCAACATATTCCAAAATATGTTCGAATTATTAGTATGTAGGCAGTAAATGGTTAAGAAAAATGATCTCTTTAGATAGTATTACTCAAACATTACATTTACAAGCTTTGTAGAATGATTCAACCGGTTAACTCAAGTCTCTGCTTAAGTGACTCATCATGGTAAACAGGTTTTTAATTAAAAAGGAAAATTATATTTGCATCCCTCTAAGATAAGGCAGAAACTACAGACCATTTAACTATTTACATTCTCTGTCTATCTCTACCTATCTTTGGCACCGGTTACAAAGGAAAACTACCTGGAAGGATAATTTCTCCCACAATAATCCCTTTCAACTAAACAAGACTTAGCAATTTATAAACTATGGTCACATGCATGATTTCATTTGATCCTCTCAACAGCCCTCTAAGACAGGTTTGACAAGAATCAGAGTCAATGCCATTTAATAAATGAGGATGCTAAGGCCACGGAGACTACATGATTTGTCCATGGTTGTCCTGCTAGTAGGGGTACAGCCAAGGCCTTGAACCCAAGGTTTGTGATCCCAGGTCTATGTTAATGTCATCATCAAGTAAATAGTGGTTAAGTCTGCCTGCTGTCTCAGATCATATTGCAGAAGAACCCTGGTCTTCTAGCGCAGTAGTTCTCAAACTATACTTCTTGAAACCCTGAAGATCCATAGTGGTGCTTGGGAAGCCACCTTAGGGAAGGTAAGAAGACAGGATACTGGGCCACTATACCCAACAAAGAGCTCTGGTTTTTTTGTTTTGTTTTGTTTGTTTTATAGTTTCAACTTTTATTATAGATTAAGGGGTAAATGTGCAGGTTTGTTATGGGAGTATATTATGTGATGCTGAAGTTTGAGGTACAAATGATCGGGTCACCAGTTAGTAAGCATAGTACCCAATAGGTGGTTTTTAAGCCCATGCCCTGCTCCCTCCCTCATCGGGTAGTCCTGAGTGTCTATTGTTCCCATCTTTATGTTTATGTGTATTCAATATTTAGCTCCCACTTGTAAGTGATAGCATGCAGTTCTTAGGATAATGGTCTCCAGGTCCATCCATGTTGCTGCAAAGGATATGATTTTGTTCTTTTTTATGGCTGTGTAGTATTCCATGGTGTATATGTACCACATTTGCTTTATCCAATCCACTGTTGATGGGCACGTAGGTTGATTCCATGTCTTTGCAATTGTGAGTAGTGTTGAAATGAACATACAAGTTCACATGTCTTTTTGATGGAATGAATCACTTTCCTTTGGGTATATACCCAGTAGTGGGATTGCTGGGTCAAATGGTAGTTCTGTTTTAAGTTCTTTGGGAAACCTCTAAACTGCTTTCCACAGTGGCTGAACTGGTTTGCATTCCCACTAACAGTGTATAAGTGTTTCCTTTTCTCCACAGCCTCCCCAGCATCTGTTATTTTTTAATAATTGATATTCTGACTGGTGTACTATGGTATCTCATTGTAGTTTTGATTTGCATTCCTCTGATGATTAATGATGCTGGAGCTCTGTTTTTATATGTCTTATATAGTGACATTTTAGTATATAAAGGTTGATGTTTCAAGTAAAATTTCTTTGGAAGAAGGTAGGTATTCCACTTCTTTAAAAAACTTTGAAACAGCAGTACACTAATCCAAACTTCTCATTTTACAGACCGGAAACGATTTCTAAATGTCAACTAATTTGTCCATATTCACACCCAACTAAGACCAGAAACCAAACAGTTCTCTTTATACACAGTTAACTACCCTGTGGTTGGGATAAAGTTACGTCTCACAGTACAGTGTTTTGTCTATATCAATCGTTCTCAAACTTCAGTGTGTATCAAGATTTCTTGGAGGGCTTGGCACAGATTTTTGAGTACCACTCCAGAGTTTCTGAGTGAATAGGGCTGTGGTGGGCCCCTATTCATTTCATTCCTAACTAATTTTAAGTGATGTCGATGTTGCAGGACTGGAGACCATGCTCTGAAAGCCAGTGGTCTACTGGATACCAAACAACTGAGTTGACTAGCCAATTGTGCACTTCATCAATTTTCATTCTGAGAAAAAAATGGTGAAGGACTCCTTCAGAGTTTATAAACCCATTGCTTTAACCATGCCACTACACATTCATTGACACCTTGCATTGATAGTCTGTCATATCAAAGATCCTAAACCTTCCATGCAGCATGTGGTGTTTATGCTCCAGACATGTCCCCTTGTCCAACCTCTGAGTTTACCTGCAGCTCTATCTCAATGGCTGATGTCTCTTTGTGTCTTTGTCTAGGACTTTCTTCAGCTCACAAGAGTTTGCTCAGCCCACAAAGGGGTGGGAGAAAGGGACAGATGCCCCTAATTCTCAGGGACATCTTTCAAACAATGAAGATAGGAATATGTGGATAAATACTCTAGCTTCTCTATCCCGTGGTGGGACAATTTTGAAGCTTCTTCCTTCAGCGTCCTTACAGCATCCCTAGTGAGATGGACCCCAGTTTACTGCAGCAGAAACTTACTCATTAACATATTTTTAAATTAACATTTCTCCCTTCCCTCTCCACTTCCTCCACTTCCTGATTTATGCTTCCTGATATCACTTCCTTAAAAAACTACCTACATCCCAAGTTCTTGCATTAGGGTCAGCTTTAGGGGCAACAAAAACTAGGCCACTATATCTCAAAATTCTTCGTCAGATTCATGGAAGCAGCACCTGCTCTTGATCAACTTTCAGTTCTACGCCCTGGGGTTTTATTCATGGATCTTTGGGCTGGCTAACCCAAGTTGAGTGTATTCAATGGGTGTTAATAAATAAATAATAAAGATTGTTGCTGCCTTAACAATAGCAGAAATACAGACTATTGAGTCATGTGTGGATACTCATAATTCATCAGTTGTATGCTTAAGTAGTCACTCTTCAGAAAAAGGCTAAAGTTCACCAGTATCAGATCTATGAAGGATACCAGCTTTAAAAAAAACTGGCATTATGCAGATTTTTCAGGGCACCACTGTGAAAAGCACCTGCCAACTTTGAAATGTAGAAAGTTTGCTTTTGTACTATCAAAGCAAGATTAACCTTCAGCAAATATTTACATTTGAGGAGTGGAGTTTCAGCAGTGATGGCATCGACATTTTTCAAACTGCAGAGCAAATCTCAAAGAGAAAAACCCATCTGAAAAACAATTAAACTGTCCTCAAGTTGAAGCCAAATAATGGAAATAGATCCTTTTGGTTAAAAAAAAAAATAAATGATCAAACTTCCTCCTAAATAGTAGAACTAATTCACATAGTTCATTCTACATGGTGATGGCTTAATATTTTTCTTATTTTAAAAAAACAGATTTTAAAAAACACAAGAAAAATTCTGGAGGTGATGGATACGTTTAGTACTTTGGTTGTGGTGATAGTATCGTAGGGTATGCATATGTCCAAACTCATAAAGATATATACATTAAATGTGTACAATTGTTTGCATATCAAGACACTAACTGCAAAAGCCATAAAGGAAAATGATGGACAGAACTGACCACAACAAAAAACTCAGGAGTGATAAGAAATGAGCTAAACATAAGCAACAAACTTGGAAGCTACATATAATAAGCCGCACATACTTAAAATGTACAACTTAATAAATTTTGACATAGGTATACATCCATGAAACCATCATGCTGGCTTATTTTTAAAAAGTAAATTTTACCTAGTTTTAAGTCTATATCACTTTTAAATGGCAATTTCTGGAATAATTCATTAATTATTATCTTTATATAGTGACTCATCAAGGGCTGAAAGCTCTTTACATTATTCTGTATTTGAAATGCTACAGGAGTATGCTGAAAGTGCATATGTGCAAAAAACTGGTTGGCACAACTCTGCAGAACTTAGGAGGCATATCTGGCAAATAATAATAAAAGCTACCACTTATTGGGCATCTATCATTGCCAGGCTCCATTATGTCAGTCTTTGGGTACATCATTTGTTACCCTCATAACAACCATATGAGGTGGGTATTACTAATTCTATTTTATAAGTGAACAAGACTTTGAGACATTAAATAATTTAGACACGTTTACATAGCAAGAACATTGCAGAGCTGGGAACTAAGTCTGTTCCATGGTAATATTTCCCAAACTATTAATTAATTTTTGTATTCATTCAACAAATATGCACCAGGCCCTACGTTAGATGTTAGACATATAGCAGTGAAAGTTGTTGACAAAGTTCCCAAAAACAGTAACTTTATAGCCAGTGACGAAGAGAGTCACTGAAATATAATTACACAAATAATTGAATTCGAGTGTCATGAATGCTATGAGAAGAAGTACAAGGAGGTATAAGAACATGCATTGGAAATCTGACTTAGTTTCAGGATAGGCAGTTAGAGGAGGTATTTATGAGGAAATAATGTTGAAGCTGAGACCAGACAAATGAGTTGGTCTATAGGTTTTTAAGGCCTAGTGTGGTGGTCCATGCTTCTAATCTCAGCAGTTTGGGAGGCTGAGGCAGTAGAATTGTTTGAGCCTAGGAGGTCAAGACCAGCCTGGGCAACATAGTGAGACCTTGTATCTACAACAACAAAAAAAATGTAATTAGCTGGGGATGGTGGCATGTGCCTGTAGTCCCAGCTACTTGAGAGGCTGAGCTGGGAGGATCACTTGAGCCCAGGAGGTCAAGGCTGCAGTGAGCTATGATTGCTCCACTGCACTGCAGCCTGGCCAACACAGGGAGACCCTGTCTCTTAAAAAAAAAAAAAAAGAAAGAAAGAAAGAAAATAGGCAGCAATGTAAACAATCCTTTAAAAAAATTATATCATATATCATATTGGGCATCTATCATTGCCAGACTCCACTATGTAGGTCTTTGGGTACATCATTATATCATATATATATCATACATACATATATATCATATATATGTATATCACATATATATGATTATATATGTGATATATATATGTTTTTAAGTAGAGGAAAGTGACATGATCAGATTTGCAAGACTAATAACGGGAAAGCCATTTGGACACTGGGGAGAAGTGAAGGGGGAAAATTGCTAACTACAAGTTCAGCCCTCAGGCAGGTTGGGAACCAGAATCCACAAATCTGTGTAGCATAAGAAAACCTCACACATAAATATCCTTCAAAGTGTTTCTGAGTTGGTAATGCTCTGAGGCATTTAGTTAGTAAAAGCAAGCTTTCAGGAAAAGGACCTTTGAGTCGAAGATTTCTTTCTTTTTTTTTTTTTTTTGAGACAGAGTCTCACTCTTGTCATCCAGGCTGTAGTGTTGTAGTGTAGTGGTATGATCGTGGCTCACTGCAACCTCTGCCTCCCGGGTTCAAGCTTTTCTCCTGCCTCAGCTTCCTGAGTAGCTGGGATTACAAGCATACGTCACCATACCTGGCTAATTTTTGTATTTTTAGTAGAGACGGGGTTTTGCCAGGTTGCCCAGGCTAGTCTCAAACTCCTGACCTCAAGTGATCCACCCATCTTGGCCTCCTAAATTGCTAGGATTAAAGGTGTGAGTCACCACAGCCAGCCAAAGTTTTAAAGAGTTCTCACATATAAGGTTTCAATGAACATGAACTTGCAATTAAAACACAAGAAAACAAGCTACCATGCACAAGAGTTCACAGAAACAGTAAAATATAGAATCAGAACTACAAACACTGCAGATATTATCACATTCAGAATATAAAATAAGACAGATTGAAAAAGAACAAAAAGGGACTACTATTAATAAAAAGTATATATGTAGCTAGATAAATAGTATTAATCCATTATTTCTTAAATATGTTGCACATATTTTCTTCCAAGTTTGTTGCTTCTGTTTATCTTGTTTCTTATTACTTCTAAGTTTTTTATTCTTTTGAAGTCAAATCTGTCCATCCTTTTTCTTTATGGTTTTGCAGCTTGTCTCTTGCTTAGGAAGGCTGTTTCTATTATTTTCAAAGCCCTTATCTTAAAATGTTTATTACAGACAGTCCTCACCTGATGATGTTCAAATTAATAATATCTACCTTATAATTTTATGACTTTATGATGGTGTGAAAGCAATACACCTTCGGTAGAAACTGTACTTCAGTACAGTATTTAATAGATTACATGAGATACTCAATACTTTATTATAAAATGGGCTTTATATTCTGTGATTTTGCCCAACTGCAAGCTAATGTAAGTGTTCTGAGGACATTTACGGCAGGATAGATTAAGCTATGATGTTCAGAAAAGCATATTAAATGCTTTTCTTTTTCTTTTTTTTTTTTTTTTTTGAGACAGGGTCTTTCTCTGTCACCCAGGTTGGAATGTAGTGGCACAATCATAGCTCACCATAACCTCAAACTCCTGAGCTCAAGTGATCCTCTCACCTCAGCACCCCAAGTAGCTAGGACTACAGGTACGCAACACCATGCCTGGCTACTTTTTAAAATTTTTGTAGAGACTGGATGTCACTATGCTGACCAGGCTGGTCTTCAACTCCTGGCTGCAAGCAATCCTCCCACTTCGGCCTTACAAAGTGCTGGGATTACAGGACTGAGCCACCATACCCAGCCCTTAAATGCATTTTTGGCTTATAACATTTTCAACTTATGATGGGTTTATTAAGACATAACACCATCATAAGTTGAGGAATATCTGTACTTTATTTAAAAATGGGTTTTATATTAAGATAAGGGTCTAATTTTTATTTTTAATAGATTGCATTTGGAAATTCCAGCACTGCTTATTAAATATACCTTTCTTTCTCACTAATTTGAAATATCACTTTTAACAAAAACTAAATTAACCTCTCGTTATGGTAGATGAGAATTAAGTTATCCAACAACTTCTAACTTCACTTACTCCATCCTCTAGCCTCCCAATTTTTGGTTAAATCATTACTCACTATTTATATAACAAAAATGCATGCAAATATTATGCAGTGTTGAGCCAGGTAATATACTATGATTATATTTCCTTTCTTGAACAACTTTTTATTTTTCCAAGTGTTAATACTTGCCTTGTTATTTTCAGTTGCACAGTTTTCTGTGAATCTATACAAATGCTTATTTGGGCCTGTCAAGGTCCTATTATTATTGTCCAAATACTCAGATATATCCAATAATCTTTCTATTCCATTGTTTTCCTGGCAATATCCCTCTCGGAACCCTCCAACTCTCCTGCTCCAGTTGGGGTGATTACTGTCTAGATCTACTGCACAACTATCATAATGGGATTTCCTTCACTGCTTTCTTGTGTTGGAGGCTTCAAATGTCAGTAGTAGACGTGTTTTCTCTTGAGAAAAAGCCTCCCATCTCCTGCCTGCAGGGGAGGGCAGCATATGTCTAGTTGCTATTTGGTAGTAGGGTCTTTCTGGGACACGGTTTGAGAAAGAAGGCTGAGGATCTCACTGTTCATTACTCGAATTTTCCCATCATCAGCATGTTTCAGCCTCCTGCCATAAATTCAATTCCACCTCACCCCTACATGTGTGGCATCCCTGAGTCTGTCTGGGCTCTCTCTGGTTCATTGTCTCCAGAGAACTTGTCTTCTGTCACCTGCGGAGGGTAGCTGCTTAGCATCAAGAGATGGGGAAGAGGTCCTTTGGTGCTAATAGCTCCAAACAAACATATAACTAATCCCTGCACCTCACTTATCTTCCATGATATTGATACCACTTTAAGTCCTGTGTTCTCTATGGGTTCTCACATAGTAACCTCTTCTGCTCAAAATAATTGTTTCTCTCCTCTACTAATTTTCTACCTTCCAAATTTTTTTTTTCTGAAATTTCCCATTTGCTGATGTTTCCTTTCCAATTCTCTGTCTTTCTGGATTTACACCACACCCCACACCTACCCCACCATACATGTATACATTTAGTGAGGTTTCAGTAGGAAGAGGAGATAAACTCTGCCATGTTTAACTGGAAATCTCTAATCTTATAGTCTCATACAAGTATATACGTGTGGCACTATGAGGTATATAAAATTATCATGATAATAATAATAATATATTAAGAATAATGGTAATCAACCCTAAATGCCCCCTTCTACCATTTCTCCCAAAGCCCCAGGGGCCCTCTGACAAACAGGCTTCTAACATCCCAGAGTTTCTCAGGGTAGATATGCGTGATGGCTCTTGACACATAAGATATAACAAAGAGATGAGCTAAGAAGTAAAAAATAATTACTTAGTAATTGAAAGAAAACATATTTCTAGCTAATAAATATGAAATATATTACATATTATATTTTATTACAAACTTTGTTATACTTAGTATACTTTATGCCTCCAAAGTAATAATGTGACCTTAGATCTGTTTGGAAATGTGTATACACACACACACACACACACACACACACACACACACATAGATAGATGATTAATAGATAGACAAGGTAATTTAGAATTTAGATACATAGACATATATTCCTTCTGGCATATTTAACCCTCAGAAATGACTATTTCTCCACCCCATTCCATGGCTTCACTGTTACAAAAGTTGTTTATTATGTTTTGGTTTCAACCCTTTGCTCCTTTCTGTAATTAACCCAAAAAGTAGTTAGGAGAGAAAATTCCAAATTTTCTCCTCAAGCAATCAATATGCACCCTTTTTCTAACATTCCGTTTACAGAATCAGGCTCCAAATTCAGTCATCATTATATCCCACATTGATTTGTAACGCTCCTCTTAGAGACAGAATTGTATCCTCCCAAATTCATATGTTGAAGCCCTAACCCACAATGTGATTGTATTTTGAGGCAGGGCCTTCAGGGAGGCAATTAAGGTGATGAAGTGTATAAGAGTGTGGCCAAATTCAGTAGAACTGCTATCTTCATAAGAAGAGGAAGACCTAGCAGGGATCTCTCTCTTTCTCCATGTGAACAGAAGAAAGGCAATGTGAGGACACAGTAAGGAGGCAGCCATCTGTAAGTCAGGAAGAAAGCCCTCCCCAAGTCAGGAAGAAAACCCAACCCTGATGGCACCTTAATCTGGACCACTTTCTACTGTTCATATCCAGTCTGTGGTATTTTGTTATGGCTGCCCTAGCAGAAGAATATACTTCCCCTATTTTTCTGAATACATCCTTTTTAACTCAAAATGATGAGACTGGAAAGCCATATGATGGAGCTACTCTCCTGATGATTGCTGACAACAGAATTAAGCCCTAGTGACTGCAGAACCAGGGCCTCTGGCTACTGCTATGACTCCAAATCTGATTTCTACCCTGGAGGAACACACATTATAATGACTAGCCCTCCCTCAGAATGGAGCCTCTTGATTATTTATAAGAGCAGATGAAGAACAGGTGAATAATGATGGAGCACTTTACTTTCTGCAATCCCACGATGATATTAACCCTTCTGTAACTGGTCTTTTCCAAACCACGCTTTCTCAATCTCAGTACTGTTGAAATTCAGGCCAATTGTTGGGGGCATCCTGTACATTGCAGGATGGTTAGCAGCATCCCTGGCCTCTACCCACTAATTATACCCACAAACGTTATAGAACGTTTAAAAGCAAGTTTTTATTTATTTATGCCAGTAGCACCCCTTCCCCAGTCATAACAATTTAAAACATCTTCAGGCATAGCCAGACATCTCCAAGGGAACAAAATCACTCTGTTTAAGAACCACTGTTTAGCCTTTAGTGGTTCTGGGCTACAGTTATTAAAACCTGTCAAACTCTGACAAACCTCTGCGTCAAAAATAAGTGATAATGAAAAGTAATACTGTATTTCCCCCTCAAATATAAGCATTGGGACAAGAATTTGTGAAGAGAAAAAAATTCTTGTGACACCAGCAGGAAATATATTATTTCTTGGGAGATAGTATGTATCCATATTTTGTGTTACACAAAGCTATTTTCTCTGGAGATATAAACATAGATATGGATGTAGATATAGGCATAGGTGTATGTATTAGGATGTTCTTGCTTTGCTATAAAGAAATGCCTGAGACTGGGTAATTTATAAAGAAAAGAAGTTGAATTGGCTTACAATGCTGCAGGCCTTACAGGAATCATGGTGCCAGCATCTGCTTGGCCTCTAGGGAATCCTCAGGAAGCTTCCAAACACAGAAGAAAGCGAATGGGAAGCAGGTACCTCACATGGTGAAAGCAGGAACAAGTGAGAGAGAGTGCCAGGGGAGGTGCCACTCACTTTTAAATAACCAGATCTCAAGAGAACTCACTATGGCAAAGACAGCACCAAGCCATGAGGGATCCACCCCTGTGACCCAAACACCTCCCACCAGGGCCCATCTCCAGCACTGGGGATCACAAGTAAACATGAGATTTGGATGGGGATAAATATCCAAATTATATCAGCAAAGATATCGCCACATATATAATAGTCACATGAGTTTTCACATATGTATACACTCATGAAACCAACAGCACAATCAAGATGTAGAACATTTAAAAGCAAGTTTTTATTTGTTTATTTACTTATTTTTAGAGACAGGATCTCACTATGTTGCCAAGGCTGGCCTCAAATACCTGGGCTCAAAGGATCCTCCTCATCCTCTAGAATACTGAGAAAGTAGATGCCCACCACTGTGTTGGGCCTTTTTAAATTTAAAAATTTAAGGGAAGCACAAAGTTTATTACTTTCAGAGAAAGTCATATGATGTACATGGGGGATATTCATGAGTTATCCCATGAACATACAAAAATAAATGCCACTTTATCTCCTTTTTAAACTTAAACAGCTATAGGAACTTGCATTCTTGATTTTTTTCAAATGTACAATTAAGTTATTATTGACTGTAGTCACCCTGCTGTGCTATCAAATAGCAAGTCTTATTCACTCTTTCTAACTATGATGGAACACTTTACTGTCTGCTATCCCACAGTGATATTCACCCTTTTGTAACAGATCTTTTCCAAACCAGGCTTTCTCAATTTCACCATCCCCACCTCCCACCAGCACATCTGAAGCCCATCTGAAGGATAGTTACCAGAGGATGGGAAGGGTATGGGGGATTGAGGGGAGGTGGGGATGGTTGAACTCTCATGAGTTCAATTGTTTTCATTTTTAGACCCCACAAATAAGTGAGAACATGCAATGTTTGTCTTTCTGTTCCTGGCTTATTTCACTTAACATAATGATATTCAGTTTCATCCATGTTGCTGCAAATGACTGAATCTCATTCTTTTATGATTAAATAGTACTCCATTGTGTATATGTGTTACATTCTCTTTATCCATTCATCTGCTAGTGGACACTTAGGTTGCTTCCAAATCTTAGCTATTGTAAACAGTGCTGCAGTAAACATAAGAGTGTACATATCTCGTCAATATACTGATTTCCTTTCTTTTGAGTATATACCCAGCAGTGAAATTGCTAGATCATATGGTAGCTTTATTTTTAGTTTTTTGAGGAACCTCCAAACTGTTCTCCACAGCAGTTGTACTAATTTACACTCCCACCAACAGTGTACAAGGATTCCCATTTCTCCACATCCTCGCCACTATTTGTTGTTGCCTATCTTTTGGATATAAACCATTTTAACAGGGTGAGATGATGATATCTCATTATAGTTTTGATTTGCATTTCTCTGATGATCAGTGATGTTGAGCACCTTTTTACATGCCTGTTTTCCATTTGTATGTCTTCTTTCAAGAAATGTCTATTCAAATCTTTTGCCCATTTCTTATCAGATTATTAGATTTTTTTTCCTATAGAGTCATCTGAGGTCCTTATATATTCTGGTTATTAATCCCTTGTCAGATGGGTAGTTTGCAAATATCTTCGCCCATTCTGTAGATTATCTCTTCACTTTATTGATTGTATTCTTTGTTGCACAAAAGCTTTTTAACTTGATGTGATCCCATTTGTCTGTCTTTGCTTTGCTTGCCTGTGCTTGTGGGGTATTACTGAAGAAAGCATTGCCCAGTCCAATGTCCTGGAGATTTTCCCCAATGTTTTCTTGTAGTAGTTTCATAGTTTGAGGGCTTGTGCTCAACTGGGTATTGTCAAAAAATATCAGAGATCTGCTATCCAACTTCAAACTATACTACAGGGCTACCAAAACAGCATGGTACTGGTACATAAACAGACACATAGACCAATGGAACAGAATAGAGAGCTCAGAAATAAGGCCACACACCTACAAATACCTGTTCTGTAACAAAGGTGACAATAACCAACAATGGGGAAAAACTCCCTATTCAATAAATGGTGCTGGGAAAACTGGCTAGCCATATGCAGAAGATTGAAACTGGACCCCTTCCTAACATCAAAATTAACTCAGGATGGATTAAAAACTTAAATGTAAAACCCAAAACTATAAAAACCCTGGAAGGCAACCCAGGCAATACCATTCTGGACATAGGCACAGGCAATGATTTCACAATGAAGACACCAAAAGCAAATGCAACAAAAACAAAAATTGAGCTTCTGCACAGCAAAAGAAACCATCAACAGAGTAAACAGACCACCTAAGGAATGGGAGAAAATATTTTCAAACTATGCATCTGACAAAGGTTTAATATCCAGCATCTGTAAGGAAATTTAACAAATTTACAAGCAAAAAACAACCCCATTAGAAAGTGGGCAAATGATATGAACAGACACTTCTCAAAAGAAGACATACATGTGGCCAATAAACATGAAAAAAAGCTCAACATCACTGATCAGCAAATCAAAACCACAATGAGATATCATCTCACATCAGTCAGAATGGCTGTTACTAAAAAGTCAAAAAATAGATGCTGGTGAGGTTACAGAGAAAAAGGAATGCTTATACAAGGTTGGTGGAAGTATACATTAGCTCAACCATTGTGGAAGACAGTGTGGCAATTCCTCAAAGACCTAAAAACAGAAATGCCATTCAACCCAGCAAACCCATTACTGGGTATATACTCAAAGGAATATAATCGTCCTATTACAAAGACACATGCACGCATATGTTCATTGCAGCACTATTCACAATGGCAAAGACATGGAATCAACCTAAATTACCATCAATGGTAGACTGGATAAAGAAAACGTGGCACACATACACCATGGAATACTATGCAGCCATAAGGAAGAACAAGATCATGTCCTTTGCAGGGACATGGATGGAGCTGGAGGCCATTATCCTTAGCAAACTAATGGAGGAACAGAAAACCAAATACCACACGTTCTCATTTATAAGTGGGAGCTAAATGATGAGAACACATGGACACATAGAGGGGAACAACACACACTGGAGCCTATCAGAGTATGGAGGGTGGGAAGAGGGAGAGGATGAGGAAAAATAACTAATGGGTACTAGGCTTGGTACCTGGGTGACAGAATAATCTGTACAACAAATCCCCATGACACAAGTTTACCTATATAACAAACCTGCACATGTACCCCCGAACTTAAAATAAAAGTTAAATTTTAAAAAATCAGTGATTTATGTGAATTCAGATGTCACAATAACATAGAGGTTTTATTACGGAGTTGTAACTTATTTGTCAGGTACTACTTTCTGGCATTCTCACAGTATGGCATGCCTGGTTTACTTTCTGGAAAGAATAACCATTTATTCATTTATCCAAACATTCACTAAATATCTCTGAGCACCTTTTACATGTCAGGCTTTGTGCTAGGCGCCGGTGGTATAATGGTGAAGCAGAGAGACATGGTCTACACCCTTACAGAGTTAAGAGATTAGCTTGAAAGACTGACACTGAATGAGTTCATTTCAAGGGTAAGGAGAGCTACAAAGGGGAGGTCAAGTGCATTCTGAAAGCTGTGGTCACTCTAGTGGCTGCCCATATCCCCTCAGCATTCACCAGGCAAGCCCTTAGCTTCTTCCTGCAAGCACCTCAACACTCAGTCCTGAGTGATGACTTCTCTGACCTGCAGTGGGTAGGGGCATGGTTAGGCCCTGTAGGCTATTGGGGCCGGGGAATCGATGCCCTCAGGAGCGTCCTCAACCGATGATAAATGAGAGTTAACCACCCAGCTTCCTCACCCTCTGGGTAAGACAATTCCGAGCGTATTTTCTCCTGTCTCCCAGGGTTCTCAGTGAAACCAAGCCCCAGTTACCCATCTCCCAATAACTTGTTTGTTAACGTATCCTGAATTGGCTTTTCTTCCTCCCTCATCTCCCCATTTTCCTACCATAGCTTTCTAAGACTCCCTCCCTAATAAACTACTTGCACTAAAACCCCCATATAAGGGTGTTTTGGGGGGAACCCAACTGGAGCATATAACAAGGGGACCTGACCTAGACCTGGGTGGGCCTGGATCTTGGAGGGCCTTATCAGCCACGTCAGAAACTCTTTCCTAACAGATCTGTGGAAAGTCATTTTTGGTCTTAAACAAGCGAATGGGTCTGTGGAAGAATGTGAAGACAGGACTGAATTCAGGATGGCTAGGCAGGAAGCTATTTCATCAGTCAACTCAGGAAAGATCGGGACCTGTACTAAGGAGGAGGCAGTGAAGAGAGAGCCTGACGTAGTGCCTAGCTCATAGTACCTGCTCAACAAATATCATCCAAAATACTTTTGGATGAAAATTAATGACTGGGTTAATTCTACTGTAGAATGTGTTCAATTCCAGCTGTGGCCAGTGGAATCTGTCAATAGACTGTTGAAACTTGAAGCTTGATTAGATCTGGAGGTGAGGAAAATTAAAGAGTCTAAAATGGGCCAGGCATGGTGGCTCATGCCTATAATCCCAGCACTTTGAGAGGTCGAGGTGGGCAGATCACTTGAGGTCTGGAGTTCAAGACCAGCCTGGCCAACATGGTGAAACCCCATCTCTAATAAAAATACAAATTGGGTGTGCTGACACACTCTTGAAATCCCAGTTACCTGGGAGGCTGAGGCAGAAGAACTACTTGAACCTGGGAGGCAGAGGTTGCAGTGAGCCAAGATCATGACACTGCACTCCAGCCTGGGTGACAGAGCAAGACTCTGTCTCAAAAAATAAAAATAAAATAAAAAATAAGAGTCTAGAACGACTCCTAATCTTCAGGTTTGAAAAGCTAAGTGGAGGCTGGTGTCATTTACTAAATATGGAACATAGCCTCGAGGAGGAGGGGCAAATTGGAGGGGGTGGAAGATAATGAGTTTGGGGCATGGTGTGACTGTGAGCCATCTAACTGATGCTGAGTGTGTGTGTGCAGGCTTGGAGCTGGGTCCAAGATGCATATTTGGGTCCCATCAAATTTAGACACTAACTAGGTGGAGAAAGCCCTCTCTGGTTACATGGGAAATGTGACACAGAAAAGTTTCACATTCTCCTACTTTCCAGCATTCTCACATAACAGTTAAAAGGCTACAAGGAAGAATTAACATTTATTGAGAACCTACTATGTGCCAGGAATTGTACCCAGTAATCTTCAGAACAGCACTGAGAAGTATGCAGTATTATGTCCATTTTATAGATCAGGAAATTGAGACACAGAAAGGTAGAGTAACTCATCCAAAGTCACACAACTAGTAAGCAGCTTCAGAACCCTGAACTGACCCCAAGTTCATGTTCTTAAACAAAATAAGCATCAACAAAGTGTGGTTATGGAAAGTATATCTCTCAGTCTCACCAGATGCCTCAGTGGGTAGTTCCCAAAGTCAGGGGCATTCGATAGAAGAAGGATTTTTCAATTTCAGTGTCGAAGAATATTCTTCTCTGCAATACCCCTTTCAACTGCTGATGGCTTCACTTGGGCAGCTTCCTCTCCAAGCAGTCCCCCTGTTGGTAACTCTATCGTGTAAGCCCTAGCTGAAGCCTCTCAATTTCTGTCTCAGTAAATTTGCCTTTTGTAGACATTTCATTTACATAGAATAAGAAAGTGGTCTTCTGGCAGTGGGTTTTCTTAGCTAGTGTGCTGTATAAAGGGTAAAATAGTATGTCCTCAAAACCCTATGAAGTGTGTAGGGAGTAATTCACAACCTTATTATTCTCTTATTTAAAAATGGAGCACACTACCTCGGGTTTGCTAATATTGGTAGATATTCCTGAAAATGTCATTTTATTTTCCTTTCCATAAACACAGTTCTTAAAATATGGAAGTTAGAATGTATACTGCCTCATTCTCCAGATGTGAGGTAGTGTTACTCCACATATTCTCTGGTGGTGTAGTAATAGTAGTTTCATAGACTACTTCCTGGTGTGGAGGTGGGCATCTCACCTGAGTCATAGAAGACTTCAGAGATTAGGCAAGCTGACAACTTGAGCCAAAGAGATGAGGTCATTCTTTTTACCAATCACTGCAATCTTGCAAAGGGCAGAGCCTGAGACAAGCTCCTTGGACCAGAAACTGGAACCAAGTGAGTGACCCTTAGGCAAAAGAAAGATTGAAACTGTGGTCAGTGGAACTCATTCTGGAAGCTGACCCTGTCCTGCCTGTTCCCAGCCTCCTCCACACTTGCCCGAGTGAACTTCTGTCATCATCACAGAGCCTGTAATCTTCTGTATGGGTCAGAGGACCCACCATGATTTGTCCCTACTTGCTTCTCCAGCCTCCTGTCTCACTTCTCTCCTATCCCTGGGAACCTATTATCCAACCACGGTAATCTCTTCTGCTCCATTAGAAACTCATCATTTTCATTTTTACCTCTAGGGCTTTGTGTTTGCAATGCCCTCTGTCCCAGGCCCTCCCACTCAATGCTCCAATCTTCCTGCTCATTGTCAAGTTTTAATTTAGATCTCAATTCCTCTGGAAAATTTTCCCTGACTCTCAAGACTGGATTAGGTTTTCCATAGCACCTTGCTTTTACCCCTTTTCTGGAAAGTATCCAACTGTTTTATAATTGCAGAATAACTTGATTGCTCGTCACTTCCTCTAGAATGAGAACTCCTTCAGGCAGAGATAGAATCTGTCCAACATCTGACCTCATGACTTACAACAAGCTAAAACTGCCCAATGAAGTTGCTCCCAAATTCCTGATCCATAGAAACTGGGAGATAATAAATGATTATTATTGTCTTGAATTGCTAAATTTTGGAATAATTTAGCAGTTGTGCTAAATTTAGTAATTTAGTAGTTGTGCAATAATAGACAACTAATACACTAACAAAACTAATTAGTTTAAAACAACAACCTGGGCTGGGTGCAGTGGCTTATGCCTGTAATCCCAACACTTTGGGAGACTGAGGCGGGAGGATCACTTGAGCCTAGGAGTCCAAGATGAGCCTGGGCAACACAGTGAGACCTGGTCTCTACAAAAAAAAATTAAAAATAAATAAAATAGGCCAGGCGTAGTGGCTCACACCTGTAATCCCAGCACTTTGGGAGGCCAAGGTGGGCGGATAACGAGGTCAGGAGATCGAGACCATCCTGGCTAGCATGGTGAAACCCGGTCTCTATTAAATACACACACACAAAAAAAATTAGCCGGGCGTGGTGGCGGGCACCTGTAGTCCCAGCTACTTGGGAGGCTGAGGCAGGAGAATGGCGTGAACCTGGGAGGCGGAGCTTGCAGTGAGCCGAGATCGCGCCACTGCACTCCAGCCTAAGCAACAGAGCAAGACTCTGTCTCAAAAAAATAATAATAATAAAATAAATAAATAAATAAATAAATAAAACAACCACCACTTTATTACAGCTCACAGATCCTGTAGGTTAGTAATTGGTGATCTCTCGCTCCTGTGGCTTCAACTGAGATTAACTCAGCAATACTTAGCAGATGGATGGGCCAGCTGGGACAGTCCAAGATGACTTTGTTCACATGTCTGGCACTTTGTGGCTTATAAGGTAGGGTCAGCTAGAATGGTGGACCACAGTACCTATGCTCGGCCTCTCCAGCATGGTTGTCTCATAGGAGATGGACTTCTTACATGGCAGCCAGCTTCCTCTAGAGCAAGTATCCCAAAAGAATCAGGAGGAAGCTGCATGACTTTTTATAACCTAGCCTCAGAAGTAACACAGAGTCATTTCCATACTCTCTTGCTTACAGTAGTCATAAGACCACCCAGATTCAAGGAGAGGGAACAGAGATGCCACCTCTTGAAGAGAGGAGTGTTAAAGAATATGAAACCTTTATTTATTTATTTTGTTGTTGTTTCGTTTTGTTTTGTTTTTTGAGATGGAGTTTTGCTCTTGTTGCCCAGGCTTGAGTACAGTGGTGCAATTTCAGCTCACTGTACCCTCTGTTTCCAGGTCCAAGCAATTCTCCTGCCTCAGCTTCCCAAGTAGCTGGGATTACAGGCATGCACCACCACACCCAGCTAATTATGAATTTTTAGTAGAGATGCGGTTTCACCATGTTGGTCAGGCTGGTCTCGAACTCCTGACCTCAGGTGCTCCACCCTCCTCGGCCTCCCAAAGTGCTGGGATTACAGAGGTGAGTCACCACGCCCAGGGTGAAACCATTTTTTTTTTTTTTTTGAGATGGAGTCTCGCTGTCACCCAGGCTGGAGTGTGCAATGGTGCAGTCTCGCCTCACTGCAACCTCTGCCTCTCGGGTTCAAGTGATTCTCCTGCCTCAGCCTCCCAAGTAGCTGGGATTACAGGCATGCACCACCACACCCAGCTAATTTTGTATTTTCAGTAGAGATGGGGTGTCACCATGTTGGTCAGGCTGGTCTCAAACTCCTGACCTCAGGTGATCCACCTGCCTTGGCCTCCCAAAGTGCTGGGATTACAGGCATGAGCCACCGTGCCCAGCCTGAAACCATTTTTAAAAAATTAACTTTGTTAAAGTACGATTTATATACAATAAAATGTACCCATTTTAAATATATAGTTCAATGGGTTTTAACAAATCCATACACCCTCGTAACCACCACCATAATCAAGATACAGAGCATTTCCTTTATTCCAGAAGTACTCTCCTGCCCCCTTGCAGTCAATCCCACACCCCAGCCCCTCAGCTCAGGGCCATCACTGATCTGCTTCCAGGCTTTTCTAGAATTTCATATGATACAGCCTATAGTTTTCACACTTGGCTTCTTCACTTAGCTCAATTCTTTTGAGACCCATCCAGGTTGCTGGGTAGTTCAATAGTTCATTCCCCTCACCCTTTTTTTTTTTCATTCCTAAGTGCTGGCAACATTCCTTTTTTTGTTAAGTAGTATTATAAGCAGCTATGAACATTCATTTTCATTTCTCTTGAATAAACATCTAAGAGTGGGGTTGCTGATACAGTATATGTGTTTAACCTTATAAGAGACTACTAAACTGTTTTCCAAAATGGTTGCACCATTTTGTTTTTCCATCAGGAATATATGAAAGTTCCAGTTACTCCACATCCTTGTCAACATGTGGTATTGTCAGTCTTTTAGGGTTAGCCATTCTAGTAGGTGTGTAGTAGTATCTCACTGTGGTTTCAACTTGTGTTTGCCTGATAACTAATGATATTGAGCATCTTTTCGTGTGCCAATTGGCCATGAATATATCTATTTTTTTGGAGCGTCTATTCAAATCTTTTGGCATTTGTAATTAGTTGGTTTTTTTCTTACTGAGCTTGAGGAATTATTTATAAATTCTAGATCGCAGTCTTCTGGCAGGTATATGTATTGCAAATGTTTTCTTCCAGACTGTGACTTGCCTTTTCATCTTCTTAAAACTAAAGAACAGGCTGGTCATGGTGGCTCACGCCTATGATCCCAGCACTTTGGGAGGCTGAGGCGGGAGAATCACCTCAGGCTGGGTGTTTGAGACCAGCCTAGGCAACAAGACCAGACCCCCATCTCTACAAAAAATAAAATAAAAAACTAAAAAATCAGTTGAGCATGGTGGCACATGCCTGTGGTCCCAGCTACTTGGTAGGCTGAGGCAGGAGGATCACTTAAGCTTGAGAGTTCGGGGCTACAGTGAGCCATTTCCATACTGCTGCATTCCAGCCTGGGGGACAGAGCAAGACCCTGACTCAAAAAACAAACAAACCAAAAAAAGAAAAAGAGAAAAAAAAAAACCAAACCCTCAAGAGCAGATGTTTTAAATTTAAATTCGATGAAGTTCAAGTTCTTTTTTTCTTTTTTTGAATCATGCTTTTTGTGTCCTATATAAGACTTGGCTGATGCAAAGTCAAAAAGATTTTTTGTCTTATTCTAGAAATTTTATAGTTTTCACCTTTATGATTCATTTTGAGTTAATTTTTTGTATGGTTTTTGGTCTGAGTGAAGCTTCATTTTTTTTTTCCCAAATAGATATCCAATAGTTACAGTCGTATTTGTTCAAAATGCTTTACTTATTGAGTTACTTTTATACTTTTGTCTGAAGCAATTGATCATATATGTACAAGTATATTTCTTGATTTTTTGTTATATTCTATTGGTCTGTATGTTTGTCCTTTTGTGTTCATATTTTAAAACTACAGCAAGCAGGCAGCAATTCATTGTTGCTAAATACTCTTGTGATGTCACATGCTAAAGCCCTCAGGCACAATTCAAATCATATAGTCCAGGTTCCTGGGATAAGAAACCCTGGCTCCAGCTTACTGTCCTGGGCTTCTCTTATATCTGAGAAAACAGAGAGATCATAAGAGTAATTTCAAAAATTAATTAGGCAGACGAAGTAAGAAGGAAAAAAAAGAGATGTGATATCTTTTTTCCAGAATTCTGGTTATTTAAGTTAAACTTGGTTTGGAGAGATTAAAAAAAGTGAACTGCAGGTATGTGCCTCTGGCTTAAAGCGAAAAAATATGACCCTTATAAACAGTGAGACACCATCCCATTTTATAATATAATATTGCAACTGACAATGGATGTTGCGTTTAAACAATCTCCTTCTTAAAGGTAGCATATACTTTTTTCCTCTTAAGAGAATATTTTAGTTCATGATTATTTATTTTTGCAAAGCATCTATTTGTTTCAAGTTTGTGAGGAACAAAGTTATTGGATAGGAAGTTGTAGCACAAATTCTCTATTTCTCAAAAGTAACTGCTGTAGGTAAAATGTCTGATTTACCAAAAGTTTGAACTGGTTCGCAAAGGCAGTAAGTTCATTTCTAGTTCAGGTCTTTAGAAATTATTGTGAGATTTAATAATAATAAGACCCTGCAGTTGTTTTTGTTTAGCAATTGCTCATCTCAAACAGGTTCTTTGTGGTTTTTCCAAAAACAGCATATTTGGCTTTTTCTACCATAGATACTTTCCTACGTCTATTTCTACATCATTCAACACGGCAAGGCTAACAGAAAATCAAGGTCAAATGAGGAAACTCAGCAAATGGTTTTTATCTTGTTTCACACTGACCACCAACTGGTAAACACCATAAGAAAAACTGTGCAGGATATAAATGATAGGTAAAAGTACATTTTTTCACTATGGGCCCAGGCTCTCAGAAAAGAAGCAGGCCTAAGATTTAAAAGAAATGATGTGGGAATGAATTCAAAGTGCTGAAGAATCACAAATTGCTTTTCTATTTAACTAAAAAATCTCCATGCTTTAAAAATTTTCCGCTGGTAGCTTTTTCTCCAGAATTTGCACTCTTAATAATTTGATCCTATAATCCCATCTGATGATGTTATTTTAGGGAAAACCAGGTTAACAGAAGAACATTTATCAGATGTGTAGATCACAGCAAATTCCTGGCACTTAATGAATACAACACTGATAGACTAAAGGGAGGTTAAAATGAGGTGGAACACGTAAGTTATCTCTAACAATGATTAATTTTTGTATATTTTACTGATGAGAAAAACTCCCTTAACCAAAAGCTGCTTAATATTTTTATTAACTGCTTCAGTTCCCTTCCTTTAAGTTCTTAATACGTTATTAATATAACACAGCATGAATAAAAAATATGATAATCCATTTTTTAAAAAACAAATTCAAGAATGCCAAACAGGTGACTTACGAAGGGAGCAGGGAAACCTAAAGGAGCCTCATTTCTGTCTTCCTGGGACAAAAGGATAAGTAATTGACTGAAATGTAACTACCAGGACATAGACGCTCCTAGGATGTAGAAGAAAGTTGTCCGTTCAAAGCCAGTGTCAAAATACAAAAAAAAGAAAATTATCTTGCGGCAGATAATGAGAAATAATGCAGGAGAGGAAAGAGGAACTTTAAAGACTGTACGTGTAGGATTTTCTTTTTCTCTATCGGAGGAAAGAACAGCAAAAAGCGAAGAGTGGGAAATGCTGGACTTAAATTCCTTCCTTTAGGTTTAAGAACAAACAAGGAAAGCGAGAAGAAAAACAGAATCAGCAGGAAGTTGTCCTGTAAGCATTTAGTTCAGGGATGTGCCATTCTTATTAAGAGCTAAAACCAAATAATTAGTGCACAAAAGTAGAAAGAAGACAAGCCGCCATGGTGGAAGGAGCGCAGCGGGGCAGAGGAGCGCAGAAGCCTCACCAGACAACCGGGCCCCGTCCCCGTCCCCCGAATTGTGCGGAAACCGCCACCGAGTCCAGGCGTCCCATTTTACAGCGGAAGACACAAACTCTGAGACCCAAATGACCTGCTCACGGTCACAGCACAAAGCCCGTGGGCCCTGTGTCTACAGTCACCAACTTCCAGGCTTGCGACTAAAGGGAGCCAAGGAGCGCGTGAGCTTCTGAGACCAGCTGGCTGAGGGACGCCGAAAATCCCGCGCGGAGAAAGGCGGGAGAGCGCGACCGCTGCTACCAAGGCGGCGGCGCGGGCGCTCGGCCGGAACCCTTCCCTGCGCTGCCACCAGATGGCGCGCTCGGCCCGCCGTTCGCGGCTAAGCCAGGGCGGGTGGGGAGGGAGTGGGGAGGAGGGCGTCGGTTGCCTTGGAAATGCAGGGCGCGGCAGCGGCTGCGGTGGAGCCGGTAAGCTTGGCTAGCGGGCTGAACGGAAGTGCGAGCTGTCCGCCCAGGGCCGGGTATCCGCCCCTGCAGGCTGTGGAGGGGATGTCAGGAGACTGGCTGGCCTCTTTTCTTGGCCCCCGACTCCTTCCAGTCTGACACTGAAGACTTTATAAGCTTCCCTCCGACCACCCTCCACGGGCTCCACCCTCCACGGGCTCCACTCTCCACGGTCCCCTCTCCACGGGCCTGGGCTTGCGCCGCTTCGAGATCAGCCTGGGGGTCGCGCCCTCCTGGTCTTGTCCACGAAGCGCAGTTCTTGGGCCGTTAGGAGCTGCTGGGAAGGGCTCTGATAGGCCCACTCCTCTTCTCCACCCAGGAGATGAGAAGGAGGACAGGCCTTTTTAATCTGATCAGAATGTTAACCCATCTGTCCGCCTTGCGGTAGAATCCCTGGATACATTATTTGCCCTCTCGAAAGGCAGACTCTGAATTTGATTCAGGTTTGTAACCTTCACGGTGCCCTCACACAGCCCCTAGCACACAGCAGACGCAGAGTAGACTAAGAATGCCTTCCATTCTTATGAAGTTTATCACTTGACAGTTTTCCCAAAGCGTCTGGAGCCTCATAGCCCGGACAGCAGCTAGGACAGATGGAGGAGGAAACAGGTCAGAGGTTCAGAGACTTGGCCGAGGTTATACAACTCTGTGCAGGAGCTGGGACTAAGCTCGGTCTTGCTTCTCTTAGTGCCCCTCTCACCAAATTCTGAGTCTAGTGAATGCTTTCTGAGGACCTCACATACTCTTGCATCGTTCTCAATACCAGCGCAATGCTCCTCCCCTGTAGGTACTTCATATGTGCTAAGTGTGTTATTGATGTCTTTTACCCTCATATCCCAATTCATAGATTAGTTTCAACTTCTTGCTCTGGATACTACAACATTCTTCTAAAGAGAACACTTGGTTTCTTTTATGAATTTGTCACATTTGTACAGTGCCATGTTTGTTTCCTCACTCCCTTCCTTATCCCATAATTTTCTGCTGGGCAAGAGAGAGAGTTGAGGAAGTGATTAAGAGATGGGAAAAGGTGCCCTATCTAAGCCCCCCCTCCCCTCAAAAAAAAAGGAAAAGAAAGATTCCTGTGATGACAGAGGAGAAAATAATGACTAGATATTTATCAGTCTATGTGATAATTGCTCATGGATTGCCTTACAGCCACCTCCAGAAGATCCTCTTTAGACTCACTACTGCTATTTGAAGGTAGAAAGAAGCCTTTTTGTTCTCTACCATTATTATCGCATATTTTTCCCTTATCCTCATAATAATATTTTCATAGTTATTTTTATTTTCTTTGTTGATAATTCTAAAACTGAAGGACAGTAAGAGTGGGAAAAAATGTAGTTCTGGTTACTAGAGAAGTTAGTGTAATATACTGCAGTTCAAACTTTGATATTAGCAACTCTGGATCAGAAGACGGACTAATTTTAAAGCTAAGACTCCAATATAATTTGGGTACTGCAGTAGAAAAATGTGCCATGACTAAAGGATTGGTGAAGAAAATACATGTTAATGTAATGTACATCATCAGTCATCCAAGTGAAACTAGAAAATGTCACTCATCTAGATATTTTTAAATACCTTGATTTTAATATATGATTTTAACATATTTCCAAACCGGACAAATTTTACATTTTAACACTAACGATTTTGGTCCCTATCATATATACATAATCAATATGAAAAGAGGTCTCAATTTTTAAAATTAATGCTTAGGTGGTACTATTACCACTGAATGGCTTTAAATTAATTCAGGATTTTTAAAAACATTTACTGGAGACCATTTCTAATTGAGTTAAACATGTGTTCTGTGCAATCTCATCTGCAGTAGCCACAAAATGAATAAACTACCTGGGAACCCCCTGCCCAGTGCCATACCCCCAGTGCCTGTCCCCAGATCGAGGCTTGGGCCCCTTCAGCCATGTCTATCACAAGCACCACCAGCATGTCTGACAAACTGCCCTACAAAGTCACTGACATTGGCCTGGCCTCCTGGGGATGCAAAGCCCTGGATATTGCAAAGCCCTGGAGATGCAAAGCCCTGGAGAACTAGATGCCGGGCCTGACATGCATGTGGGAGCTGTACTCGACCCTCCAAGCCCTTGAAGGGCACCCGCATCACCAGTTGCCTCCACAGGACCCATGGAGATGGCCATCCTCATTGAGATCCTCATTACGCTGGGTGCCAAGCTGCAGTGGTCCAGCTGCAACATCACCCAGGACCATGCGGCAGCTGCCATTGCCAAGGCTGGCATTCCAGTTGTATGCCTGGAAGGGCGAAACAGAGGAGAAGTACCTGTGGTGCACCGAGCGGACATTATACTTCAAAGACAGGCTCCTCAACGTGATTCTGGATGTCTCTGGGGCCCCCACCAACCTCATCCACACCAAGTACCCACAGCTCTTGTCAGGGATGTGAGGCATCTTCAAGGAGACCGTTACTGGGGTCCACAAGCTACACAAGATGATGGCCAATGGGATCCTGAAAGTGCCTGCCATCAATGTCAACAACTCCGTCACCAAGAGCAAGTTTGACAACCTCTCCAGCTGCCAGGAGTCCCTCATAGATGGCATCAAGTGGGCCACAGACGTGATGATTGCCAGCAAGGTAGCAGTGGTAGCAGGCTGTGGAAACATGAGCAAAGGCTGTGCCCAGGCCCTGTGGGGTTTCAGGCCCATGTCATCATCATGAAGATTTTCGACCCCATCAACACACTGCAGGCTGCCATGAAGGGCTATGAGGTGGCCACCATAGACAAGGCCTGTCAGGAGGACAACATCTTTGTCACCACCACAGGCTGTGTTAACATCATCCTTGGCTGGCACTTTAAGCAGATGAAGGATGATGCCATCATGTGTAACACTGGACACTTTGACATGGAGATTGATGTCAAGTGGCTCAACAAGAACACTGTGGAGAGAGTCAACATCAAGCTCCAGGTGGACTGGTATCAGCTGAAGCATGCACACCACATCATCCTGCTAGCTGAGGGTCAGCTGGTCAACCTGGGTTGTGCCATGGGCCACCCCAGCTTCTTGATAAGTAACTCCTTCACCAACCAAGTGATGGCGCAGACTGAGCTGCGGACCCACCCAGACAAGTACCAGGTTATGGTTCTCTTCCTGCCCAAGAAGCTGAATGAGGCAATAGCTGAAGCCCACCTGGGCAAGCTGAATGTGAAATTGACCAAGCTGACTGAGCTGCAAGCCCATTACCTGTACTTGTCCCGTGATGGCCCCTTCAAGCCAGATCACTACCACTACTGGAAGCCAGACCTGCCCTTCGCCTTCCAACTGCTGTCCTTGTCCAGGCCCTGCCTCTCCTCCCTAAGAGCAAATGGCACCCACTTTGTGATTGGTTTGTCAGTGTCCCCTATTGACTCCCTGGGGCTGGTCACTCAGTTTTTGGCCTCTGCTGCATCCCTCATACTGTTCCAAGTGTGGCAGGGGGAATTGGGAGGCCCCTTCTGAAGCCTTGCTCATGATAGAGGTACAAGGGAGACAGCTACAGGCAACTATGAATTCAATGATCTTGGAACTTCTCACTAAGTCAGTCCTTCCTTAGCCTGGAAGTTGATAATGGAGTCACAAAGCCCATATACTTTACCATCTAGGCATTCACCCGGTCTGTGGACTTACACCTCTGTGCTTGGTTCACAGGTTCAGTGGTACCTCAGCCCATGACAGAAAAGCAGCAGCTATATTGAAGGGCAAAGAGGAACTGTTGTTTGAATTTTCCTGAGAGCCTGACTTAGTGCTGGGCCTTCTCTTCCACCTCAGAACAATGAGGTTGGTACTTTTAGTCTCTGTTTTATAGGAGTTAGAATAGACTATTAAGGGACAACTGAGAAAGGACAGAGAATTGATAGCCAGAGGTTGAGAGGGGCCATAAAAACATAAAAGCAAGCATAGATCTGCTACCACTTTGTAACAAGATAATTCCTATCACAACCCTGGCTCAAAAAGAGAATAATTTGGTCCATAATGTTTTATGTTAAAAAAAAAAAAAAAAAAGCAGGAAGGTGGGTAAATAAAAATCTTGGTGCCTTAAAAAAAAAAACCAAAAAAAAAAAAAACCCTAGGAATACAGCTTACCAAGAAGGTAAACGAGTTCTACAATGAGAATTTCAAAACACTGCTGAAATAAATCAGAGATGAACACAAACAAATGGAAAAACATTCAATGTCATTTTTCATGGAATTAAACAAAACTATTCTAAAATTCATATGGAACCAGAACAGAGCCCTAATCACCAAATCAACCCCAAACAATAAGAGCAAAGCCAGGGGAATCACACTACCCAACTTCAAACTATATTACGAGGCTACAGTAACCCAAACAACATGGTACTGTTACAAAAAGAGACATATAAACTAATGGAACAGGTTAAAGGACCCAGAAATAAAGCCACACACCTACAACTACTGGTTTCGTGACAGAGTCGATGATAACAAACAATGGGGAAAGAAATCCCTATTCAATAAATTGTGCTGGGATAACTGGCTAGCCATATGTGGAAGACTGAAACTGGACCCATTCCTTTTACCACATACAAAAATTAACTCAAGATGAATTAAATACTTCAATGTAAGACCTAAAACAATAAACACTCTAGAAGAAAACCTAGGAAATACCATTCTGGACATTGGCCTTGGCAACGAATTTATGACTAAATCCCCAAAAGCAACTGCAACAACAACAAAAAATAGACAAGTGGGACTAATTAAAGAGCTTCTGCACAGCAAAAGAAACTATCAACAGAGTAAACAGACAACCTGCAGAATGGGAGAAAATATTCACAAGCCATGCATCCAACAAAGGTCTAATATCCAGAATCGATAAGGAACTTAATTCAGCAAACAAAAAGCAAATAACCCCATTTAAAAATAAGAGAAGGACAGGCCGGGTGTGGTGGCTCCCGCCTGTAATCCCAGCACTTTGGGAGGCTGAGGCAGTCAGATCACGAGCTCAGGAGATGGAGATAGTCCTGGCTAACACGGTGAAACCCCGCCTCTACTAAAAATACAAAATAAATAAATAAATAAATAAGCCGGGCATGGTGGCACACGCCCGTAGTCCCAGCTGCTCGGGAGGCTGAGGCAGGAGAATCACTTGAACCCGGGAGGCAAAGGTTGCAGTGAGCTGAGATTGCGCCACTGCACTCCAGCCTGGGCAACAGAGTGAGACTCTGTCTCAAAAAAAAAAAAAAAAGGCAAAGAACATGAACAGATACTTTTCAAAAGAAAACAAACATGTGGCCAACAAATATATGAAAAAATGCTCATCATCACTAATCATTAGATAAATGCAGATCAAAACCACGATAAGATACTATCACACAGGGGGAGGAGCCAAGATGGCCGAATAGGAACAGCTCCGGTCTACAGCTCCCAGCGCGAGCGACGCAGAAGACGGGTGATTTCTGCATTTCCATCTGAGGTACCGTGTTCATCTCACTAGGGAGTGCCAGACAGTGGGCGCAGGTCAGTGGGTGAGTGCACCGTGCGCCAGCCGAAGCAGGGGCGAGGCATTGCCTCACTCGGGAAGCGCAAGGGGTCAGGGAGTTCCCTTTCCAGGGGTGACAGACGGCACCTGGAAAATCAGCCACTCCCACCCGAATACTGTGCTTTTCCGACAGGCTTAGGAAATGGTGCCCCAGGAGAGTATAGCCTGCACCTGGCTCAGAGGGTCCTACGCCCACGGAGTCTCCCTGATTGCTAGCACAGCAGTCTGAGATCAAACAGCAAGTCGGCAGTGAGGCTGGGGGAGGGGCGCCCGCCATTGCCCAGGCTCGCTTCGGTAAACAAAGCAGCCGGGAAGCTTGAACTGGGTGGAGCCCACCACAGCTCAAGGAGGCCTGCCTGCCTCTGTAGGCTCCACCTCTGGGGGCAGGGCACAGACAAACAAAAAGACAGCAGTAACCTCTGCAGACTTAAATGTCCCTGTCTGACAGCTTTGAGGAGAGCAGTGGTTCTCCCAGCACGCAGCTGGAGATCTGAGAACGGGCTGACTGCCTCCTCAAGTGGGTCCCTGACCCCTGACCCCCGAGCAGCCTAACTGGGAGGCAACCCCCAGCAGGGGCAGACTGACACCTCACACGGCCGGCCAGGTACTCCAACAGACCTGCAGCTGAGGGTCCTGTCTGTTAGAAGGAAAACTAACAGAAAGGATATCCACACCAAAAACCCATCTGTACTTCACCATCATCAAAGACCAAAAGTAGATAAAACCACAAAGATGGGGAAAAAACAGAGCAGAAAAACTGGAAACTCTAAAAAGCAGAGTACCTCTCCTCCTCCAAAGGAACGCAGTTCCTCACCAGCAATGGAACAAAGCTGGACGGAGAATGACTTTGACGAGCTGAGAGAAGAAGGCTTCAGACGATCAAATTACTCCGAGCTACGGGAGGATATTCAAACCAAAGGCAAAGAAGTTGAAAACTTTGAAAAAAATTTAGAAGAATGTATAACTAGAATAACCAATACAGAGAAGTGCTTAAAGGAGCTGATGGAGCTGAAAACCAAGGCTCGAGAACTACGTGAAGAATGCAGAAGCCTCAGGAGCCGATGCGATCAAATGGAAGAAAGGGTATCAGCCCTGGAAGATGAAATGAATGAAATGAAGCGAGAAGGGAAGTTTAGAGAAAAAAGAATAAAAAGAAACGAGCAAAGCCTTCAAGAAATGTGGGACTATGTGAAAAGACCAAATCTACATCTGATTGGTGTACCTGAAAGTGACGGGGAGAATGGAAACAAGTTGGAAAACACTCTGCAGGATATTATCCAGGAGAACTTCCCCAATCTAGCAAGGCAGGCCAACATTCAGATTCAGGAAATACAGAGAACGCCACAAAGATACTCCTCGAGAAGAGCAGCTCCAAGACACATAATTGTCAGATTCACCAAAGTTGAAATGAAGGAAAAAATGTTAAGGGCAGCCAGAGAGAAAGGTCGGGTTACCATCAAAGGGAAGCCCATCAGACTAACAGCGGATCTCTCGGCAGAAATCCTACAAGCCAGGAGAGAGTGGGGGCCAGTATTCAACATTCTTAAAGAAAAGAATTTTCAACCCAGAATTTCATATCCTGCCAAACTAAGCTTCATAAGTGAAGGAGAAATAAAATACTTTACAGACAAGCAAATTCTGAGAGATTTTGTCACCACCAAGCCTGCCCTAAAAGAGCTCCTGAAGGAAGCGCTAAACATGGAAAGGCACAACCGGTACCAGCCACTGCAAAATCATACCGAAATGTAAAGACCATCGAGACTAGGAAGAGACTGCATCAACTAACGAGCAAAATAACCAGCTAACATCATAATGACAGGATCAGATTCACACATAACAATATTAACTTTAAATGTAAATGGACTAAATGCTCCAATTAAAAGACACAGACTGGCAAATAGGATAAAGACTCAAGACCCATCAGTGTGCTGTATTCAGGAAACCCATCTCACGTGCAGAGACACACATAGGCTCAGAATAAAAGGATGGAGGAAGATCTACCAAGCAAATGGAAAACAAAAAAAGGCAGGGTTTGCAATCCTAGTCTCTGATAAAACAGACTTTAAACCAACAAGGATCAAAAGAGACAAAGAAGGCCATTACATAATGGTAAAGGGATTAATTCAACAAGAAGAGCTAACTATCCTAAATATATATGCACCCAATACAGGAGCACCCAGATTCATAAAGCAAGTCCTCAGTGACCTACAAAGAGACTTAGACTCCCACACATTAATAATGGGAGACTTTAACACCCCACTGTCAACATTAGACAGATCAATGAGACAGAAAGTCAACAAGGATACCCAGGAATTGAACTCAGCTCTGCACCAAGCGGACCTAATAGACATCTACAGAACTCTCCACCCCAAATCAACAGAATATAAATTTTTTCAGCACCACACCACACCTATTCCAAAATTGACCATATACTTGGAAGTAAAGCTCTCCTCAATAAATGTAAAAGAGCAGAAATTATAACAAACTCTCTCTCAGATCACAGTGCAATCAAGCTAGAACTCAGGATTAAGAATCTCACTCAAAACCGCTCAACTACGTGGAAACTGAACAACCTGCTCCTGAATGACTACTGGGTACATAACGAAATGAAGGCAGAAATAAAGATGTTCTTTGAAACCAACGAGAACCAAGACACAACATACCAGAATCTCTGGGATGCATTCAAAGCAGTGTGTAGAGGGAAATTTATAGCACTAAATGCCCACAAGAGAAAGCAGGAAAGATCCAAAATTGACACCGTAACATCACAATTAAAAGAACTAGAAAAGCAAGAACAAACACATTCAAAAGCTAGCAGAAGGCAAGAAATAACTAAAATCAGAGCAGAACTGAAGGAAATAGAGACACAAAAAACCCTTCAAAAAATTAATGAATCCAGGAGCTGGTTTTTTGAAAGGATCAACAAAATTGATAGACCGCTAGCAAGATTAATAAAGAAAAAAAGAGAGAAGAATCAAATAGATGCAATAAAAAATGATAAAGGGGATATCACCACCAATCCCACAGAAATACAAACTACCATCAGAGAATATTACAAACACCTCTACGCAAATAAACTAGAAAATCTAGAAGAAATGGATAAATTCCTCAACACATACACCCTCCCAAGACTAAACCAGGAAGAAGTTGAATCTCTGAATAGACCAATAACAGGAGCTGAAATTGTGGCAATAATCAATAGCTTACCAACCAAAAAAAGTCCAGGACCAGATGGGTTCACAGCCGAATTCTACCAGAGGTACAAGGAGGAGCTGGTACCATTCCTTCTGAAACTATTCCAATCAATAGAAAAAGAGGGAATCCTCCCTAACTCATTTTATGAGGCCAGCATCATCCTGATACCAAAGCCTGGCAGAGACACAACAAAAAAAGAGAATTTTAGACCAATATCCTTGATGAACATTGATGCAAAAATCCTCAATAAAATACTGGCAAACAGAATCCAGCAGCACATCAAAAAGCTTATCCACCATGATCAAGTGGGCTTCATCCCTGGGATGCAAGGCTGGTTCAATATACGCAAATCAATAAATGTAATCCAGCATATAAACAGAACCAAAGACAAAAACCACATGATCATCTCAATAGATGCAGAAAAAGGCCTTTGACAAAATTCAACAACCCTTCATGCTAAAAACTCTCAATAAATTAGGTATTGATGGGATGTATCTCAAAATAATAAGAGCTATTTATGACAAACCCACAGCCAATATCATACTGAATGGGCAAAAACTGGAAGCATTCCCTTTGAAAACTGGCACAAGACAGGGATGCCCTCTCTCAACACTTCTATTCAACATAGTGTTGGAAGTTCTGGCCAGGGCAATTAGGCAAGAGAAGGAAATCAAGGGTATTCAATTAGGAAAAGAGGAAGTCAAATTGTCCCTGTTTGCAGATGACATGATAGTATATCTAGAAAACCCCATTGTCTCAGCCCAAAATCTCCTTAAGCTGATAAGCAACTTCAGCAAAGTCTCAGGATACAAAATCAATGTACAAAAATCACAAGCATTCTTATACATCAGTAACAGACAAACAGAGAGCCAAATCATGAGTGAACTCCCATTCACAATTGCTTCAAAGAGAATAAAATACCTAGGAATCCAACTTACAAGGGATGTGAAGGACCTCTTCAAGGAGAACTACAAACCACTGCTCAAGGAAATAAAAGAGGATACAAACAAATGGAAGAACATTCCATGCTCATGGGTAGGAAGAATCAATATCATGAAAATGGCCATCCTTCCCAAGGTAATTTACAGATTCAATGCCATCCCCATCAAGTTACCAATGACTTTCTTCACAGAATTGGAAAAAACTACTTTAAAGTTCATATGGAACCAAAAAAGAGCCCGCATCGCCAAGTCAATCCTAAGCCAAAAGAACAAAGCTGGAGGCATCACACTACCTGACTTCAAACTATACTACAAGGCTACAGTAACCAAAACAGCATGGTACTGGTACCAAAACAGAGATATAGATCAATGGAACAGAACAGAGCCGTCAGAAATAATGCCACATATCTACAACTATCTGATCTTTGACAAACCTGAGAAAAACAAGCAATGGGGAAAGGATTCCCTATTTAATAAATGGTGCTGGGAAAACTGGCTAGCCATATGTAGAAAGCTGAAACTGGATCCCTTCCTTACACCTTATACAAAAATCAATTCAAGATGGATTAAAGAGTTAAATGTTAGACCTAAAACCATAAAAACCCTAGAAGAAAACCTAGGCATTACCATTCAGGACATAGGCATGGGCAAGGACTTCATGTCTAAAACACCAAAAGCAATGGCAACAAAAGCCAAAATTGACAAATGGGATCTAATTAAACTAAAGAGCTTCTGCACAGCAAAGGAAACTACCATCAGAGTGAACAGGCAACCTACAAAATGGGAGAAAATTTTCGCAACCTACTCATCTGACAAAGGGCTAATATCCAGAATCTACAATGAACTCCAACAAATTTACAAGAAAAAAACAAACAACCCCATCAAAAAGTGGGCGAAGGACATGAACAGACACTTCTCAAAAGAAGACATTTATGCAGCCAAAAAACACATGAAAAAATGCTCACCATCACTGGCCATCAGAGAAATGCAAATCAAAACCACAATGAGATACCATCTCACACCAGTTAGAATGGCAATCATTAAAAAGTCAGGAAACAACAGGTGCTGGAGAGGATGTGGAGAAATAGGAACACTTTTACACTGTTGGTGGGACTGTAAACTAGTTCAACCCTTGTGGAAGTCAGTGTGGCGATTCCTCAGGGATCTAGAACTAGAAATTCCATTCGACCCAGCCATCCCATTACTGGGTATATACCCAAAGGACTATAAATCATGCTGCTATAAAGACACATGCACACGTATGTTTATTGCAGCATTATTCACAATAGCAAAGACTTGGAACCAACCCAAATGTCCAACAATGATAGACTGGATTAAGAAAATGTGGCACATATACACCATGGAATACTATGCAGCCATAAAAAATGATGAGTTCATGTCCTTTGTAGGGACATGGATGAAATTGGAAATCATCATTCTCAGTAAACTATCGCAAGAACAAAAAACCAAACACCGCATATTCTCACTCATAGGTGGGAATTTAACAATGAGAACACATGGACACAGGAAGGGGAACATCACACTTCGGGGACTGTTGTGGGGTGGGGGGAGGGGGGAGGGATAGCATTGGGAGATATACCTAATGCTAGATGACAAGTTGGTGGGTGCAGCGCACCAGCATGGCACATGTATACATATGTAACTTACCTGCACGTTGCGCACATGTACCATAGAGCCTAAAGTATAATAATAATAATAATAATAATAATAATAATAAAAAGAAAAAAAGATACTATCGCACAGGAATCACAATGGCAATTATTAAAAAGACAAAAAACAACAGATGCTGGTGAGGTTTAGCAGAAAAGGGAACACTTATACACTGCTGGTGGGAGTATTAAAGAACATGTGGCAAGCAGTGTGAAGATTTCTCAAAGAACTTAAAACAGAAATACCATTCAACCCAGCAATCTCACTACTGGATATATACCCTAAGGAAAAATAAATCATTCTGTGAAACAGACACATGGACTCATGTTCATCACAGCACTGTTCACAGTAGCAAAGACATAGAATCAACCAAGATGCTAATCAGTGGTGGACTAGATAAGGAAAATGTGGTACACATACACCATGGAATGCTACACAGCCATAAAAAGAACAAAATCGTATCCTTTGCAGCAACATGGATGCAGCTGGAGGCCATTATTCTAAGCAAACTAATGCAAGAACCCAAAAGCAATACTCCATGTTCTCATTATAAGTGGAAGCTAAGCACTGAATAAACATGAACACAAAGTTGGGAAAAATAGACACTGTCTATTACAAGCCATAAATTTTGAAAAAAAAAAAGTACAAATTGTGGGGCCACAAGGCGAGGTTATTTATCACTAGTTAGGACAATAAGAAGAGGCTCCTCAAGATGAATTTAAATATTAAAGGATACAACATCTGTTTTTGAATTCCCAAGATGAGGGTTTATAGAAGTAGTTAGGTGTCACTAGCATTAAAGGAATTGTATTTTGTTGAAGATGAGTACCATGAATGGTTTTGAATATGTATTTCAGCTTTGCAATTAACATTATAGTGAGGTATGTGCCTTCTAAGTTAGATTGCTCTTTAATAAGGCTTTTGGAAGTACTGCATTACTACTACTACTATTACTTTTATTAGCCTTACAGCTTATAGCTGAGAATCCAGTATAATTTGGGAACTGCAGTTCAAAACCATGCAGTTAATGGCTCAGTTTCTAGCTAGTTAATGGCTGAGCCACAACTAGACTTCAAGACTCCTAGCACCCAAATAGAGATCTTTTATATCATGCACTCATGCCTTGATGGAATCTTATTCTGAACTTCTGTCATTGCTAATGCTGTTAAGTAAATATCTTTCATTTTAATCTACATTTTATGTAAAACATTAGCTATCAAACCTCAAGCTCCATTTTATATGTCCAGAAAGGTATTAGGGCAGAACTGCCATCCCTCCCAGCCTCCACAGAATTAGGAAAGGAGTCATTGGGAGGCTTCTGGATATTCACGCCTTCACAAAGTCATGAAAATAGTCATTTTGGGCCAAGTGCGGTGGCTCATGCCTGTAATCCTAGCACTTTGGGAGGCCAAGGTGGGTGGATCCCTTGAGCTCAGGAGTTCAAGACTATCCTGAGAAACATGGCAAAACCCCCTCTCTACAAAAAATCAAAAAATTAGCCAGGCATGGTGGCATGCGCCTGTAATCCCAGCTACTCTGGAGGTGATGCGGGAGGATGATTTGCACCTGGGAGGCAGAAGTTGTAATGAGCCTGCATTTTTAGCTTGGGCAACAGAGCTAGACCCTGTCTCATTTTAAAAAAAAAGAAAAGAAAAGAAAAAAAAAGAGAGTCATTTATTTTAAGCTTTCTAGATACTGAGCCAGGATGCTGAGATAGTGCAGGAAGGGATACACTGTGTGTTCTATAGGTAACTTTGCAGAGCCAAAGCAGCATGGGATGATAGTACATATGAAAAAAATGATTGTGATATGTCCATTTTTAGTAAATAAACTTCTGGCTTTTCACTGAGAGGAGTTTGGGAAATATTTATTGCAAGATTTTATGACAGAAAATGATGGAGTAGATTCTGGAAAGGTTGGCTGGAGTCCTGAGTCTTTCAAACCCAGGATGCTCACCTGTCCTTACATCACAGTGTATGTTTTAGAGACCTCAGACACAGTCAGGAGAGGAAAACACACATGGCCACAAAAGGGAGGTCACATGCTGGGTGAAGATCTCCCTAGCATTATCTGCATGATTTTGCAATGAATTTTAAAGCTGCTCATTTTTTTAAAGTTCTGCTGCAGTGTGCTTCTGTCTTCCTATCTGTCTGAGAAGGGTCTTGCCTCATCTGTACTTTATAATTGGGGGCCAGGTAAAGCACCATGCACAGAGCAGGCATTGAATAGATGTTTGTAGTTACTGACAGATTTGACGTCTATTTGTCAGATATTCTAAGTGTAACCTTCCTGGAAGATAATTGCATTTACTTTGTGAATATTTTTCTAGGATTCTCACCCTTTACTGAGAGAAATCTTCTGGGTGGTCAGGAACTGTGAATCCTTGTAAATGTTTATGAAAGTCCCATGGTTTATAGCACATTATCAAATGCAAAAATAGATGTTGAGGTACTATCATTAGCCCATTGGAAAAATGCAGCTATTAAGCAGACAGTCCAATTGGCTTACTAATTTTCTTAAAGTGTGTGAAACAATGAATCTTAATAGAGTTTATGTATAAAGCATTTGTGCTTTAATGGGTCCACATTTTCACTCATATTTTATTAAAATCCTTTGCCATAAGCTGCAGTTAGGTAAGTAATTATACATTAGTCAGAGAGTTAAAAACATAAAAGCCAGGTAACTAAGGTAATTGAGCAGGATGAGATCATTTTTCCTCCAGCACCAGATGGGTACCACAGGTAAAAACCGTAACACTTGATCTCTTCCATATGACTTAGAAAGAGATTAATGTTGACATTGGTTTTAACTTTTAAATAAAATATTTTATAGTAAAAATTATTACTAAATAGTAAGTTATTGTTTTAAAATGAAACATTTGTCAGGATGCTTTTTGTGCAACAGCCAAGTTTAAAATTCTAATTCTAAAATGGAAAATAATATAAAAATTCAACTCTGCATCTGAAACAAAGAGTAATCTTCTCTTAGCTGATAATTTTCTGTGAACTGTGGTGGTATCATGATGACACCTTTTGGTGGGAGCCTATTAAATTATTCTCAATACTTTCATATTTGAGAAGACACTACTTAATGTACTAATGTATTAGATCTTTTTGTTGTGTCATCTGTGTGCTTTTCAGTTGGAAAGTATTGTGGTATATTTGCATTCATGTATATGCTCAAATTGGCATACAGAGTAGTGCAAACTTGGTTAGAAAAGTCACAGACATAAAGACAGCCTCACTGGAAGTCTGAGTGTGCAGGCAGCATGTCTACAGAGAAAAAGCGTGTTTTCATTTTAACAAGTTTTTCCACTTTGGAGCTGAATGGTCTAGAAAGATTTATGTGGATTGCCAATTCAGTGATCCAAATCAATGAAGGTTGACAACAGCAAACCTTATGGATTAGTCTTTCCACACATCATCATACTTGCAGAAGGCAGCCATTCTATGCTTTAGTTACCGAGAATTTGAAGAAGCTTGACCTGGAGCAACAACTGAAGGGAAAGAGGAAGGGGCACTATACAGAGATAGAGCTAGAGATATATGCCCTTTTTCTATATCTCAGACACTATGCTAGGTGCTTTAAATATTAGCTTATTTAATCCTTACAATAGCTCTTAGAGTAGAATTGTTATCCTTCTCCCTTGACAGATGATGAAACTGAAGTTCTTCAAAAAGATTAAGTAACCTATTCAGGGTCACACAGATAATAGTGATGGATCTAGGATTAAAGCCCATGTCTACCTGATTCGTTCATGCATCCACTCGTGTTTATTTGACAAGCATTTATTGTGTGTCTATTGTGCTTAGTGAGGAAATACAGTAGTGCACAAGAATTACATCAACCCCACCCTCATGAGAGTTTCCAGCCACTTAAATAAGTACAAAGGTTATATTTTATGCTTTCTACCACACTTAACTACTGATACGTTTATTTAAGGCTAGATACTTATTCTTTTAAGATCAGTGGAAATTAAAAGATAAAAATGTGTTAAGGAAGACTATAATCTGAAAAGTCTACTTTAGTACCCAAACCAAACCTATGAAAGTACTCCTGCTTACTATAAACATCTGTGAACAGTGGGTTTTGATTTTCCCTTTTAAAAGGTATTTTTGATTTTTTATTATTAGGTATGAAACCAATTAATAGCTGATGAGCAGTTATTAATACATTATTATTATTCACATTTAAAATCTCAACCATTTTAAAAGTACTTCAATGTGTGCTTTTATTTGCTGTTTATAACAACCCTGCCCAAACCTAATTTTTTTGGATCCTGATTCTAATTCTTAAGTCTTTTGGATCCTAGCTTCTTCATGCTCATAGAAAATTGTAGTTTTGTTTTCATTTTCTTTGAAAAATTAATAGACATTCAATTAATGTCTCTCTGCCAAACACTGTGGAGAAATAAAATTATTGAAAAAGCTCAGTTCTTTGCTTTTAAAAGACCTAGATAGGGGCAACAGATATAGATGAATAACATAAGAGAGAGAGTCTCCTAGAAAGTTTTGGGTGGAGGGACTGCTATACATGGGCTAAACATGGAATTTACCAGAATCAAGAATCCAGTCATTTCATGATGTTCCACCATTGTGGTGAATGTTAGATCTGGGGACATGGAAGCAATCAGGATAGAAAGCCAGTATTAAGTCCCAGAGGTACCTTATCTAGAGTAGACAAAAGTAGGGAGGCAAAGATGGAATTTTTCACTTTTCCTATGTCTCTTTTCTAAACAGGTATATTTCTTAATAGCTAACCAGCACAATGGAAAACGCAGGGAAAGCAAATAAAAAGGATACAAATGATGGGCCACCAAAAGAAATTAAATTGCCTACCAGTGAAGCACTTCTAGACTATCAGTAAGTTTTTATTCTGAAATCTGAAAGTTGCCATAGATAAAAGGCAGTCATTGTTAAGACTCATATAACTGCAAATGCAAACAATACATGCAGCAGCTGCCAAAAGAATAGAGGTGGGGGCCAGGCGCGGTGGCTCACGCCTGTAATCCCAGCACTTTGGGAGGCCGAGGCGAGCGGATCACAAGGTCAGGAGATCGAGACCATCCTGGCTAATGCGGTGAAACCCCATCCCTACTAAAAATACAAAAAATTAGCCGGGCGAAGTGGTGGGCGCCTGTAGTCCCAGCTACTCGGGAGGCTGAGGCAGGAGAATGGTGTGAACCCGGGAGGCGGAGCTTGCAGTGAGCCAAGATCGCGCCACTGCACTCCAGCCTGGGCGACAGAGCGAGACTCCGTCTCAAAAAAAAAAAAAAAAAAAGAATAGAGGTGGGTTTGGAGGCCTAATTGCACTCTTGTGCTATGCACATATCTTTAAAGGTTTTTGAAACTTTGAATATAACATAGTCCAAGTAGTAGCTATGACTACTTAGACTATATTATGAAATGAAATGAGAGCTGCTATGAAACAGCTTTCATTGATGTACTATTGGCTCCCTCAGTTGTTTATTGGTTACTCTCACCTATGTATACAACAGCTTGCTAGCTTACCTCTTAAAATACAACACAGAATGGTTAGTTTACATTTATAGAGAGTAGAAGAGGCCAGGCATGGTGGCTCACGCCTGTATTCCCAGCCCTTTGGGAGGCCAAAGCAGGCAGATCACCTGAGGTTGGGAGTTCGAGACCAGCCTGACCAACATGGTGAAACCAGGTCTCCACTAAAAATCCAAAAATTAGTCGGGCATGGTGGCGTGTGCCTATAATCCCAGCTTCTTGGGAGACTGAGGCAGGAGAATTGCTCAAACCCAGGAGGCAGAGGTTGCAGTGAGCCAAGATCATGCCACTGCACTCCAGCCTGGGCAACAGAGCAAGATTCCATTGAGGCTCCATCTCAAAAAAAAAAAAAAGAGAGAATGGAAGAGAAATTTTCCCTTTATGTGACCTTTTATTTCTTGGACATTCCAACTTACATTATTCCTAAATGGCTGCATATCAACTCCAAATGATTTACAGAAAATTCTTTTTAATAATAATAAAATTTTATAATGTCTCACTCCTACGAGCTGGAGACAAAACCATGGGTAACATTTATTCTATGTTTATGTTTTATTCCAACAAATAGCTCCTTGAGGGTCTGTGAACCTTAGCTTTTGGCACAAGGTAAGTGTTTTAATGCGTAATTCTTAGAGAATTAATAGATAAGTGTTAGTCTTTTCTTGCATAAGGCTGAAATGTACTTCATTCATGTACTTATTCAATAAATACTTGGGTGTTTACCAAGTGCAAGTCAAGTGCTGGGTACTGGAATGTAGCAGCAAACAGGACCACATGGTCCCTGCCTTGATGAAGCATGGGAGGCAGACAATAAACCACTAATTTGAGCTTTAAAAAAAATGACAGGATGGTATGGTGGCTCATGCCTATAATCCCAGCCCTTTGAGAGGCCAAGTCAAGTGGATGAGCCCAGGAGTTTGAGATCAGCCTGAGTAACATGATGAAAACTTATCTTTACAAAACAAATATTAGTCCCTGCTATTTAGGAGGTGGAGATGGGAGGATCGCCTGAGCCCAGGGAGGTCAAGGTTACAGTGAGCCATGATTGTGTCACTGCACTCCAGCCTTGGTGACAGAGAGGGACCCTGTCTCAAAAAAAAAAAAAAAAAAAAAACATGGCTATAATAAAGGTACTATAAAAGAAAACTGTAGGGTGCTGTTTAACAGTGTAACTAAAGGACTTTAGTCAGAGGAGTTAGGAAAAACTTGTTTGAGAAAGCTTTCAGCTGATTTCTGGAAAAGGAACAGGCATTATGGAGCAGTGAAGAGCATGACTTATGGAAGACAGGAGGGTAGGAAAGAGCTTATCACAGGCCAGAAACTGAGAAAAGGGAGGGTGAGGGAGGCAGGGCAAGAGCAGATGCTGGTGATTTAGGCAAAGGTCAGATCAAGAAGAACACTTGGGTTTTTATTAGAGGAGTATAAGGTTGAAGATGGAGAGCCCATGATGCTAGTGACTAGGTCTTTGTTTAAGAGAGTTGTTGTTGTTGTTTAAAGACAGAGTCTCACTCTGTCACCCAGGCTGGAGTGTAGTAGCCTGATTATAGCTCATTGCAGTATCAAACTCCTGGGCTCAAGTGTTCCTCCTGCCTCAGATTCGTGAGTAGCTGGGAAGACAGGCATACACCACCATGCCCAGCTAATTTTTTAATTTTGGGTAGAGCTGGGTCTTAAACTCCTGGCCTCAAGCGATCCTCCTGCCTCAGCCTCCCAAAGTGCTGGGATTTCAGGCATGAGCCACCTCACCTGGCCAAGAAGGATTTTAGATTTTAAAATCTAAAAGAAGGATTTATTTTTAAAAAGTACCATAAAAGATGTATGTTGTTCTTAACAACATTCAGGGAAAATCTGTCTTCTTCTTTGGAGATCCCAATACATTCGTATGAACTTTTTAGGATGCAGTGAGTGAAGGGATCAGAACACCAAGAGAGAAGTGGCTTTCACCTGTTTCCTTTTATTTTCTACTTGAAATAACATTAACTAATAACTAGATACTATTCATACTCATTTCTCAACATAACTGAAAACCTCCTTCATCTCATCTTAGGAGAGGTGGACAAAAAGCCAGGCTCTGTGAATGCAACCTGGTCTCTAATTTGCTCCCATGGTGTAACTGGTGACATCCAGTTAACAGCTGTTTCTCTCTCTTTTGGGTGGACCAGAAACCAGTCTTTTTCCTCTTTAACAAAGGTTTACAAAGAGGCAAATGTTTAAAAATTCTCATGACCTAGTGCAAGTTATAAACTGAACATCTCATACCCTTGTTCTTTTGTATTTGGTAAAACTAAATAAATAATCTCATGGACTGGAACAGCCAAGGCCTTGCTGTACCATGCTCTACTGATGACAGTTTATGCACTCCATGTGTTCCTCGGTGACAGAACTGTTGTCACATGACAAATAGCCAAGACATTCCCTCTCACCATCTGACGAAGGATTGTCCAGGAGTTCCCTGCCAGCCTCTTATATCTCTCTCAGCTCCTAACAAAGCAGTGAGCACATAGTAGATAGTTAATTCATGGTTTTTGAGCAACTGAACTTTTTTCAAATTTATCCCAAGAAAAGAAAGTCATGAACTTCTGTGGTTGTTTGTGAAGAGCTGATACTACCAATGTTCAGTCTATAAAATTATCGTCTCTGAATAATGATGGTTTTTATTTTCTCCTTTATACTTGTCTTGCCCCCAGTTTTCTACAATAAGTATGGATATAGATATAGAAATAGGTGAGAATATGGTCATGAGTGAAAAAATTGAGATTATGATATAGATTTTTTTGAAAGTCAAGTTTATTTGGATCAGTGATTTGTTTGTTTGTTTTTGAGACAAGAGTCTCACTCTGTCACCCAGGGTGGAGTGCAGTGGCATGATCTCGGCCCACTACAACCCCCGCCTCTTGGGTTCAAGCAATTCTCCCACCTCAGCCTCCCCAGTAGCTGGGATTACAGGCATGTGCCACCACACCTAGCTAATTTTTTGTGTTTTTAGTAGAGATGGGGTTTTGCCATGTTGGCCAGGCTGGTCTTGAACTCCTGATCTTGGCCTCCTGCCTTGGCCTCCCAAAGTGCTGGGAGATCCTCCTGCCTTGGCCTCCCAAAGTGCTGGGATTACAGGTGTTAGCCATGTTTGTTTATTTTTATAGAGACAGGGTCTCCCTATGTTGACCAGGCTGGTCTCAAACTCCTGGGCTCAAGCGATCAGCCCACCTCAACCTCCCGAAATGTTAGGATTACAGGCGTGAGCCACTGCGCCCAGCCCAGATTTGTGTTTTTATATGAATAAGGCATTTAGAATATTTGAGGTGAAGGAAAAAATATGGCAGGTCATTTATGCTTCATTCTCCCTCAACAAACTGTGAGCTCCTTGAAGACTATTCTTTACTCATCTCTGTACCTCTAGTATCTAGCACAGCCTTATAGTATGAGCTCAGAGTTTCTTTGTTGAGTAAATGTTGTCAGATCTTGTCTGAAAGCAAAATCACACTGATGAAAACAAATACAATGTTATTTTTGCCTGTTGACACAGGAAACAAATTTTTTAACGTACTAACACTCAGTGATGAAATGCCCACCAATAAACAAGCTCTTTCTTACCCACTGGTGAGTATAAATTGTTCAAATATTCTGAAAACATTTGTAACAAAGCAGTCTTGCCCTTTTATCAGATAATTTCATGGATATAGGAACTCTTTCCCAGAACATACGGTCATGAACTTCTATGGTTGTTTGTGAAGAACTGATACTGCCAATACTAAATCTATAAAGTGATCACCTCTAAGTAACGGTAGTTTTTATTTTCTCCTTTATACTTGTTGTCTCCCAGTTTTCTACAATGAATATGGATAGAGATATAAAAACATGTGGGTATGGTTATAGATTTAAAGAAAAAAAACACAAAAATACAGGTTTTTTGGAATTCAAATTTATTTGTTTTCCTTCCCAGAATTTTCAATGAAATTGCATGGGTGGGGGGAACATTGACCCATTACTAACATTTTAACAATATAGAGAGTGGGGGGAAAGGTGACATATTGTCTTACTAACAATCTAATATCACTGTGCTTTAGAATAGTGCCATAACCTTTTCAAACTGCTTTAATGTATATTGCTTTATTATCACCCCACTTGCTTCAGCACCTAGTGTGACATGTCAGATTGTAGGGCACTGAGTAGATGGGGGAGATATTAAAAAGGAAAAAGCATATAAGGAACAATGATGCTTGAAGTCCCCAAAATAGTGTTGAGTTCTGAAGTTAAGCTTCATCTGCTTCCTGGTAAAACACACCTCTTCATGAAGCCAGAGAAGGCTGAAGTGGATTTCAAAGAGAGGCTCAGCTAAATTAGACCCACAGCTACCATAAGCTCCACAAGGGGGCCAGTGAAGCTGCCAAAACATTTCGGGCATCTCAGAATTCCCCACTGAGGCCTGCTGCTGCCACTCACATCATCCTGAACTGCTCACTCCACAAATGGACAAGAGACAAAGCCTGAGGCCATTTGCTCCTAAATGCTCTGAGGGAGGGGTGGTGGGCTTAAGTGTGGGGTTGCCAGTTGTAGCAAATAGAAATAAACGATGCCCAATTAAATATGAGTTTCAGATAAACAGCAAATAATTTGCTTACTATAAATATGACCCATGCAATAGGGTTGGGGCCGCACGTGGTCTCCAGCCCAATCGTTGTATGCTCAGTCATCACCAAGGAAAGCTCTCAGCTGCAGCCAGGGAATTGGTCTATTAAAGAGCCCATCTGTAGACTCAGTTTAACCAATGAAGACCACATCTTGAGATTCATTTGCCTGCTCTACCCATGTAAAGAAGTAGTATTACTATATTTATAATTGCAGAAATTATGTCAGTAATTTGCACATTTGCATAGGTTCTTTTCAGATAATTTTCATTTATAATACTTTTTTTTTAATCTCCTGAAAAACGGGAGGTAGAAAAGGCACTCCATCAAAATTTTTGCACAAATGTAAGCTTTAGGTAAGAAGTCAAAGATGAGCCAAGTGTGGTGGTGCAATCTGTAACCCCAGCTACTTGGGAGGCTGAGGCTGGAGGATTCCTTGAGACCAGGAGTTCAAGCCCAGCCTGGGCAGCATAGAGCCTTATTTTCTTATTATTTTGTGGAGGCTGCCCTATCTACTATAGTAGTCCCCTCCATTTATGGTCCTTCTTATATCCTGTTATTTTCCCCATGGTATTTATCATAATGTGTAAACAATATGTTTCAGTATGTTTATGTGTTTACTTCTTATTATCCAGTAAAAGGTACTCCTTGAAGGCAAGGATCATGAAGGTGTTGTTCAAAATTATCTCTGTAGGCCAGGCACAGTGGCTCACGCCTATAATCCTAGCACTTGGGGAGGCTGAGGCAGGTAGATCACTTGAGGCCAGGATTTCAAGACCAGCCTGGCCAACATGGTGAAACCTCATCTCTGCAAAAAATTCAAAAATTAGCTGGGTGTGGTGGTGTGTCTGTAATCCCAGTTACTGGGGAGGCTGAGGTGGGACAATCGCTTGAACCTGGGAGGGGGAGTTTGCAGTGAGCCGAGATCATGCTACTGTACTCCAGCCTAGGTGACAGAGCAAGACTCTGTTTCAAAAAACAAAAACAAACAAAAAAAACTATCTCTATAATGCCTAAAACAATGCTGGGCACCTTTCAGCTCTTTAAATCTACATTGTATGTATGACTGTTTGAAAGGGAATATTGGTCCATTTAAATTGCAGAATTTTGTAACTGAAAAGGAAGCATAGAGTTCATCTCCATCAATCCTCTTATTTCTGGAGGTTAAATATCTTTAGAGAACTGGAAAACCAGCTCTAAAATTCAAGTTTCATAAGTATCCAAACAGAGCTTTTTTTGACCAGTAAAGGATTTTTTTTTAATGTTGCATTTTCTCATTATTGGGAAAGAAAGAGCCTAGTTTTTCTCTTTAATGAGTATACAATGTCACAAATATAATTGATGTTTGGGGGAAGGGGCTAAGGATATAAGGTTTAATTCAACTGAAATTTACTAAGCATTTATTTTATGCTGGAAACATTCACATATGATTTCTTATTTTAATCCTTACGATAATATGCAGAGCTAGGTATTGTTATCCCATTTGACAGCTTGGACATTTAGGCCCAGGGAATTGACTTGCCTGAGATCATGTAGACAGGAAGTGGTAAGGGCAAGATTTAAAACCAGAGTTTCTCATTCTTTAACTACTCTTCACTCTACTACAGAGGTACTATATTTCTGTTTTTGTTTTATTTTGTTTTTAATTGAGCCAAAGGGTTTAGGTAACACATTTCTGTTACCTTATTTTGGTCTCAGATCTAAAGTTATAAGATTTATTAGGTCATAGTGATACAAGATATACTATAAATTTTTAAAAATTATTTTATTTATTTACTTTGAGACTGGATCTCACTCTGTCACCCAGGCTGGAGTGCAGTGGCATGATCTTGGTTTGCTGCAACCTCCCCCTCCTGGGTTCAAGAGATTCTCATGCCTCAGCCTCCCGAGTAGCTGGAACTACAGGCATTCACCTCCACACCTGGCTAATTTTTGTATTTCTAGTAGAGACAGGGTTTTGCCATGTTGGCCAGCCTGGTGTGGAACTCCTTTCCTCAAGAGATCCACCTGCTGGCCGGGCACGGTGGCTCACACCTGTAACCCCAGCACTTTGAGAGCCCGAAGCGGGCAGATCACTTGAGGTCAGGAGTTCGAGACCAGCCTGGCCAACATGGTGAAACCCCGTCTCTACGAAAAATAGAAAAATTAGCCGGGCATGGTGGCAGGCGCCTATAATCCCAGTTACTCGGGAGGCTGAGGCAGGAGAATCGCTTGAACCCAGGAGGCAGAGGTTGCAGTGAGCCGAGATCATGCAACTGCACTCCAGCCTGGGCGACAGAGCGAGACTCCATCTCAACAACAACAACAACAACAAAACAGATCCACCTACCATGGCCTCCCAGAGTGCTGGGATTACAGGTATGAGCCACCATGCCTGGCACATGTTTAAAGAGATATACTATACTTAACACCTCAAATAGCTATCAAATAGCCTATAAGAAAGTCTTTCTGCACTTTTCTATCTCTCTTTCATACCTTACAGACACTCAACAAATACTTGTTGAGTGTTAAAGAAATGTATTTGTGCCAGGAAAGAAGTTTTTATTATTTGTAGAAGAGATGGCACACTAATGAACTTGAACCAATAGGCATGCCTAGTTTACCTTAGTATTTCAAGAAGGTGTGCTTGCCCTTATAAAGTCTTAGATTTGTTTGTCATTTTTGTCTGAATGTTTTTAGAATTCTAGAAAGCATGTTTTCTGTATGCCCTCTCCTAGTTTTCCTTTAGGCTAAATTATTTATAAACAATTGGAAAGTATAAAATTACGACTATAAAACACGAACAGGGATTTTTTTTTTCAAAAAAAACCAAACAACTTTGAAGTTTTCTCTCCAATATATATTTTAGTGAGTAAAATAGATTCAGAAACACAAAACCATTTAGGAAAGGTTTTTATCCCTAAATGTGTTTTCATAATACATTTAATAATTCACTTCAAATACTTTTTAAATTTTTTCTAATTTCCTAAGATAAATGATTCTAACACATTTTATCTTTGTTGATTCTCAGATGTCAAATAAAGGAAGATGCAGTGGAGCGATTCATGTTTCAAATAAAGACACTTAGGGAAAAGAACCAAAAATATCATGAAAGAGTGAGTATAAAATTTAGAACCTATATATAGTCATTAAATATTTACACTCATGCTTTAAAAAATTGTGGATTATGGTGAAATATACTCTAGGAAATTATCTTCTTCAAAGCTTGGAATTGATTGATTTACAATCTATTTAAGTTTCTTTGTACATGTGAGGCAGAAGGATACTGCTGTTCCCATTATATTAGTTATAATGTCAGTGGAAGTTGGGTTGAATTATGTTATTTAGACTCTGAAGACACTGAATCTTAACTTCGAAATTTTAAAGTTTTGAAATCACATTTATCTTTTGACTTTTTATTTAACCAAACTATAAAACATTGGTTCTCCATTTTAAATCTCTTTGTCTTTTTTCTTTTAGATTTTCAGAGAGTATGCGTATGTAAATACCATTTGAAAAGCACAATCTCAGCTGTTAAAATTAGTAATTGCATATTTAAGATGATATACTGTTTTTATAAAATCAGATTAAAATGAATATCAAAAAGGTGCTATATATGACTATCAGGACTAAAGATCAACAGAAATAAAGTTTGGAAGCAATCAATGATAATTAACACAATTTATCCCTCAAGGTATCTCGTGAATGAAGAAATACTGAGAGTGCCCCCTTTTACCACATTTATTTTATATGGGCCCTGAAACTTCCACAGTTAACTGTTTTATTTTGGCTTCTGTCTAAAAAGAATATATCTACAAATTTTAATAGAGTCTGGAGTTAGAGACCTGAGTTTGCATCCTGACTGTACAGCTTACTGCTGATGTCATTTTGGCCAGATTTGGTATCAGCCTCAATTTCACTCTTGTAAAATGGGGATTCCTGTCTCCCCCATAGGGCTAATTTATTTGTTCATTCAGTACAAATCTTATCCACTAAATATTTAGTGGATAAGACAAGCCAGTAATACAACTGTGACTCTGACACTGTCACGATTCTCGAGGTTCATTCACTTGTAATAGGGACTAAAACAGAAGCTCAGTTTGGCCTGGTGCCTGAATGCAGGCTCCACATGAGATCCAGAGCACTACAGAGAAGTAAGTCCCATCAAGGCACCCATGCACATCCTCCAGTGATCAGCACAGGGACTTGTAGATCAGGACTTGGTTGTGGAAAGTACAACAAATCAGGATTGAGTAATCATTTTCCCCTTAGCCCATCATTTGGAGCCAGAAATAGTTAAAGTTCTTGTTTCCATGAAGATTGGCTCAAGAATGCACATTAGTGGACCCAGCAGTGAGGAGCAAGGAAAGACAGATTCTAACTACAACTCTTTATCTGAATATCATCCATTTCTTTCCTTTTATGTTGTTATTGCTGTAATTTAAACCACCATCTCTTACTCATCCTTCCCTCAAAGTACATTTTCCACAGTGCAACCAAATTACCTTTTGAATATTGTAAACCAGGTCCATTCTTTCATTCCTACTATTCTACCACAACTACTCTAGCAAAAGTTATTAATGACCAATTTGCCAGGTCTAAACTCTTTTTAGTCCTTACTTTACCTCTCATCTCTTAACATCCTTCAGTGGCTTCCTATTGCACAGAAAATAAAATCTATCGTCTTTACTAAAGTCTTCAGCACCCTTCAAAATCTGACCCCTTTTCACCTCTCAAACCTTGTCTCCAGCTGCTGCTGGAGGATTTTTTGCTCCTTAGCTCAGCTAGGTCTGGGTTCTTGACTCACAATCAGGAAGAAGTAGGCATGCAGACATGCGAAGAGTGAGCAAGGCAGGAAGTTTTATTGAGTGATGAAACAGCTTTTAGCAGGGAGGGGATGCAGGGGTGGTCCCCCTACCCAAAGGCAGGCAAGTTCCCAATATGGCTGAGCCCAGGGCTTTTCATGGGTTCAGAGTAGAGACTGTGTGCTGATTGGTTTCTGAGTATGCAAAAAATGTTAAGGTGGGCACAATAGTGTAGAAAACCAATTAGGAAAGGGTAGGTATATGTAAAATAGGTGAAGGATGAGGACCAATCAGAGGAAAGCTCACCAAACAGGAAGGCGGGTTATCAATATGGTTGGAAGATTTACCCAGGACTGTTTCCAGCTTGAAGGTTGGATTTCACTGGGGACTGGCCCCATCTGCCTAGGCATTTGTCTGCCTCCTGCCTCTATCACTGCTCCACATTTGCTTACCATCTCTTCTTTGAAATCTTGAAAAACCAATCTATTTATTTATGCCTTTACTCATGCTGTTTCCTCTTCCTGGAATGCTTTTTTCTTGGTTAGCTCCTTTTCATTCCCCCAACCTAAGTTGGAATATTGTGTAAAATTATATCTCCATTATTAAATTGCAAGCTTTTTAGGCAGCAGCAATCCAGTCTTACTTCTTTGTTTCTCCAGAAGAGTCCAGCTTGAGTGGGTGTTCAATAAATTTGTTGAGCTGATTCATGCTAACACTAGTGGAAGGAAAAATGTTTTGAGGTCATAGATATTTAACATGACTCATGTTTTCTCTTCAGTTATTTCAAAATCAGAAATGCCCCTCTTCTTTCCTACACATCATCTCTTCCTATGTATATTTAGTTCTGTTTGGATTATCACCTCGTTTATTATCTTTCTCTCAGTTTGCATTCAGTGCTCCACCTACCTCATTAGATGTTCCGTAGTTCACTCTGTCTACTTCCTTACTCTCCATTCATTCTTTCATTCCTACTATTCCACCACAACTGCTCTAGCAACAGTTATTAATGACCAATTTGCCAGGTCCAATAGACTCTTTTTAGTCCTTTCTTTACCTCTCACCTCTTCAGCAGCCACTTCCTTTATCTTAAAACCCTTTTCTCCTTTGGGTTCCAGGACCTCACTGCATCTTAACTACCTCTCTGACCATTTCTTCTCATTTTTTATTCACTGCTCTTTGCCTAGACCTATCCCTTAATTATCACATTTAGCAGAGTTCTGATCTCAACCCTTTTCTCTCACTCCTTTTTGGGGTCATCTCACTTAACACTATGGCTTCAAATAACCATCTATTTGTTAATAATTTTCATATCTATATGTGATAAATTTCATAATATTGTACACCAAAAAAAATGAGTGTATGTACAAACGGAAACGAATAAAGTCTCTAGTTTAGTTAATAACATTGTACTAATGTCACTTTCCTGGATTTGATAATGTACTATGGTTATGTAGAATCTTATCACTGGGGAAAGTAAGGTGAATAGTAGATTGGAACTCTCTGCTCTGTTTTGGCAACTTCCTTTCTTGTTTTTTCATTTGTTTGTTTGAGACAGTCTCACTCCGTCACCCAGGCTGGAGTGCAGTGGCGCGATCTCTGCTCACTACAATCTCCACCTCCCAGTTTCAAGGGATTCTCGTGCCTCAGCCACCCAAATAGCTGGGATTACAGGCATGCGCCACCACACCCAACTAATTTGTGTACTTTTTGTAGAGACGGGGTTTCACCATGTTGGCCAGGCTGGTCTCAAACTCTTGACCTCAAGTGATCCATTTGCCTCAGCTTCCCAAAATGTTGGGATTACAGGTGTGAGCCACCACACCCAGCCTCTTTTCTTGTTCTTATGAGTCTTAAAAAGTTAAAAGAGTAAGCGTGAGATGACTTTATATGAAAACAAAATCACTTTTTTTTGTAGCATATTTACTGAATATCCTTTTTCCATTTTTATAATGTGATAATTATTCTTACCTTAAATAGTAATTATTTGCCTCACTTTGTAGGATAAACATATTTTTAGCACATTAGTGATACAGCTAACTAAATTTTGTTTCTGTATATTACTCAAAATAATTCTTGAGACATTGAATTCTGTAAAATGCTATCAGACACATTTTCCTTCCATTCAAAATTCATATGGGGTTTGGGAAGTTTAATATAGGTGATATTAAATTTATATATAATGTCAAATAGTGTTTAATAATGTTTATGCAGGCCAGGCACAGTAGCTCATGCCTGTAATCCCAACACTTTGGGAGGCCAAGGCAGGAGGATCACTTGAGGCCAGGAGTTTTGAGACCAGCCTGGGCAACATAGTGAGAGCCCGTCTCTACAAAAAATTGTAAAAAGTAGCCAGGTGCAGTGGTGTGCACCTGTAGTCCCACCTACTCAGGGGGCTGAGGCAGGAAGATGCTTGAGCCCAGGAGTTTGAGGTTACAGTGAGCTATGACCATGCCACTGTACTCCAGCTTGGGCAACAGACTAAGATCCTGTCACTAAAATGGTAAAAATTAAACAATTTTTTTTTAATTTTGTAAATGAAAAATATCACATGCTTGAAAAGAATAGTCATTGTGTTAAATATTTAATCTAGGAGATCCGGATTTATTTTAAGAAGTATTGTGTCAAATATGGAAAGAAAAGTAAAATTTCTTTGTATATGATATACATTTCTTTGTCACTTGTATGTAGTGGTTTTAAAATTACCACTCTTTGGAATTTTTTGCCTGTATATCATGGTAAATATTTTTGAGCTGGGATTGAATTTAGAGGCCATTGTTGTCTTACTAAAATTAACTAACATAAGTAAAATCAGATATCTTTACTTAGGATTCAAAACATACTTGATAAAGGAATTTTCCACTTCTACAAAAATAAGTGGAAAAGTCCATATTAAGAAAAAGTATTAGCAGAGCAATAGTTTGGCAAGTGATATTTCCATTACTATTATTCAAGTTTCTATAAATATTTCATTTAAAAATAACATGTCAAACTAAAATAATTCAATTTATTTATAAGCAAACAAAACATTAATCTATTTCATTTCAGAAAATAGAATATCTGAGAATTGGTTAAAGAGTAGTAAATTATTTATTTTTCAGTTGTTAACATTCATTGGCCTTCATTTTTTAGTTAAACTTCATTTTGAAATAAGTATAGATTAACTTATAGTTAATAAAAATGTTATAAAAAATGATATAAAAATGATAGAAAGGTCCTATGTACCTACTACCTAGCTTCTCATAACATACTACAAAATCACAGTACAATATTATAACTAGGATATTGACAAGATTAACATGGAAAGCCAAAATACAGAAGATTTCCATCACCACAAGTATCCCTCATGTGACCTTCATAGCCACTCTCTCCCCTCCCAGTTCTGCCCCCTCATTAGACCCTGGCAACCATTAATCTGTTCTCCATTATTATAACGTTACTTCAGGAATGTTATACAAATGGAATCATACAATAAGTAACCCTTTGGTACTTGGCTTTTTAAAATTCAGCATAATTCTCTGGAGGTACATCCAGGTTGTTGTGTGTGTAATCAGTCAGTTTCTTTGTATTGCTGGCTAGTAGCGTGGTGGGGATGTACCAGTTTGTTTAACCATTCACCTGGAGGACATCTGGGTTGTTTCCAGTTATTGGACATTTTACGTAAAGCTAATATAAACATTCATGGACAGGTATTTGTAAGAACAAAAGTTTTCATTTCTTTGGAATAAATGCCCAGGAGTTCAACTGCTGGGTAGTATGATAGTTACATGTTAGTTTTTAAAGAAACTATTGAACTACTTTCCAAATTGGCTGTACCTTTTACATTCTCACCATCATATATGAGGGATCCAGTTTCTCCTCATCCTCTCCAGAATTTAGTGATGCCGCTATGCACTATTTTATGTTAGCCTTCTGGTAGGTGTGTAGTAATATCTCAGTGTGGTTTTAATTTGCATTTCCCTAGTGGCTAATGATGTTGAATATCTTTTCTTCTGCTTGTTTGTCTTTTGCTCATTTTATAATTAGACTTTTTGTACTCTTGAGTTTTACATATATATATAATCTTCTAAAACTAGTCCTTTCTTGGATATGTTATTTGCAAATATTTTCTCCTAGTCTGTAGTTTGTCTTTCATCCTCATAAAAGGGTCTGTAACGGAGTAAAAGTTTTTAATTCTAATGAAGTCCAGTTTATCAATTTTTCCTTTATGGATTATGCTTTCAGTGTCAAGTTTTCAAACTCTTTGCCTAGCCCTAAATCTCAAAGATTTTCTCCTATGTTTTATTCTAAAATTTTTGTAGTTTCACCTTTTACATTTAAATCATGGTCCATTTTGAGTTAGTTTGTGTATAAGCTGTGAGGCTTAGATCAAGATTCTTTTTTTTTCTACCTGCAGACGTCCAGTTGCGTCTGCACTATTAGTTGATAAAGCTATCTTTCCTGCATTGAATTGCTTTCACACCTTTGTCAAAAATCAGTTCGACATTGAATAGGCATTTCTCCAAGGAAGATATACAAATGGCTAACAAGCACATGAAAAGATGCTCAACATAGTTATTAGAGAAATGCAAATAAAAACCACAATGAGGTACCACTTTCTCCTAATAACTGAGCCTCAAAATACATAAAGTAAAGTTTGATAAGGATAAGTTTGAGGATTAACAATTTTTTTTTTTTGAGATGGAGTTTTGCTTTGTTGCCCAAGCTGGAGTGCAGTGGCATGATCTCAGCTCACTGCAACCTCTACCTCCTGGGTTCAAACGATTCTGCTTCCTCAGCCTCCTCAGTAGCTGGGATTACAAGCAGCCGCCACCATGCCCGGCTAATTTTGTATTTTTAATAGAGATGTGGTTTCACCACGTTGGCCAGGCTGGTCTCAAACTGACCTCAGGTGATCCGCTCGCCTCAGCCTCCCACAGTGTTGGAATTACAGGCGTGAGCCACCACACCCCGCCTTGTGTGGGTGTGTTTCTGAGTGCTCTATTCTCTTCAGTTGATCTGTACACCTACCCCTCTGTCTATACCATACAGTCTTGATTACTATAGCTATATAATATGTCTTGAAATAAGGTAAATTAATTCCTCTTACTTTATTCTTGTTTTTCAAAATCATTTTAGCTATACTGGCTCCTTTGTCTTCTCATATAAATTTTAGAATTATCTTGTATATATTAGCCCCCGACCCAAAGAAAACTTACTAAGCTTTACATAGGGATTATATTAAAGCTGTATATCAAAATTGGGATATCTTTACTATGCTGTCTTCCAATCCATGAACATGATATGTTTCTCCATTTATTTATATCTTGTTTTATTTTTATTTATTTAATTTATTTATTTATTGAGACAGGATCTCCTTCAGTCACCCAGCCTTGAGTGCAGTGGCACAATTACGGCTCACTGCAGCCTCAACCTTCTGGGCTCCCACCTCAGTGTTCCAAGTAGCTGGGACTACAGGCATGCACCACCACACCTGGCTAATTTTTAAATTTTCTGTAGAGATGGGGTTTCACCATGTTGCCCAGGCTGGTCTTGAACTCCTAAGCTCAAGCAATTCACCTGCCTTGACCTCCCAAAGTGCAGGGATTACAGGCAAGAGCCACTGTGCTGGGCCCAGATCTTTATTTTTTTTTAATCAGCATTTTCTAGTTTTCACTATGCAAGTCCTATACATGTTTTGTTAGATATTTTCGCTGGGTCTAGCATTCTAGATGGACAGTTCTTTATTTTCATCACATAACAAATAATGTGCCACTTCCTGTTACCTTTCTTCTAGCTAGCATGGTTTCTGATGAAAAATATGCTGATATAGTTTGAGTACCCCTTAACTGAAATTCTTGGGACCAGAAGTGTTTCCAATTTCAGATTCTTTTAGATTCTGGAATATCTGCATATACAGAATGATATATCTTGGGGATGGGACTCAAGTCTCAACATGAAATTCATTTATGTTGCATATACACCTTATACGCATAGCCTAAAGTTAACTTTATTTTCCCCTTGGGGGTGTTGAGTAAACTGTGTTTGGTGTGCCTGCATTTTGACTGCAACCTGTCACATGACATCAGGTGTGTCATTTTCCATTTGTGGCATCATATTAGTACTCAAGAAGTTTCAGATTTTAGGCTGGGCACAGTGGCTCATGCCTGTAATCCCAGCACTTTGGGAGGCCAGGGCAGATGGATCAGCTGAGGTCAGGAGTTCGAGACCAGCCTGGCCAACATGGTGAAATCCCATCTCTACTAAAAATACAAAAAAAAATTAGCCGGGTGTGGTGGTGGGCGTCTATAATCCCAGCTACTTGGGAGGCTGAGGCAGGAGAATCGCTTGAACCAGGGAAGTGGAGGTTGCAGTGAGCCAAGATCCCACTACTGCACTCCAGCCTTGGTGACAGAGCAAGACTCCATCCCAAAAAAAAAAAAAAAGTTTCAGATTTTAGAGCATTTCAGATTTTGAATTTTCTTATTTTTATTTTTTGAAACTGGGTCTTTCTCTGTCACCCAAGCTGGAGTGCAATGGTGCGATGATAGCTCACTGTAACCTCAAACTCCTGGGCTAAAGCGATACTCCCTCCTCAGCCTCCTGAATAACTGAGACTACAAGCACCACCCTACCTGACTAAATTTTAAATTTTTTGTAGAGACAGGGTCTCACTATGTTGTCCAGGCTTGTCTTGAACTCCTGGCCTCAAGTAATCCCCCCACCTCTGCCTCCCAAAGCACTGGAATTACAGGCATGAGCCACCACACGCTGCCCAGATTTTGGATATTCTAATTAGGTATGCCCTGTATGCTCATTGTTTTTCCCCTATAGGTAAGGTGTGGTTTTTCTCTGACTGCTTTTAAGACTTTTCCCTTGTATTTAGTTTTCAGAAGTTTGATTATGATGTGTCTTAACATGGATTTCTTTCTGCTTATCTTGTTTGGGGTATGCTCAGCTTCTTGAATTCATAGGTTTATGTCTCTTGGAAATTTGGGAAGTTTCCAGCCATTATTTATTGGAGTACTTTTTCAGTCCTGCCCTCTTTCTCTCCCTCTAATACTCCAGTAACATGAATCTTTTGTTATAGACCAGGCTTGCTGGCTCACACCTGTAATCCCAGCACTTTGAGAGGCCAAGGGAGTTTCAGATCAGCATAGCAACATAGCAAGACCTCATCTCTAAAAATAATAATAATAATAATAATAATAATTCTAAAATGTCAGCCACCTTAGTATTGGCATCTACATATTGTCATTTTTCATTTAGTTTACAATCTTCCTGGTTCTTGGTATGATGAGTGATTTTGAAACCTGGACATTTTTGTATAATGTCATAAGACTCTAGATCTTATTTGTAATCTTCTGTTTTACCTAGCTTTTATTGGCATTGCTCTGCCAGGGGAAGTAGGGATATCACCTCATAATGCCTGGTGGAAGTAGAAGTCCAGGCTTCCCACTTGGCTTCCTGTGATACCCAAAGGCTGGGAACTTCTTGACTCTATCTTGAGGAAAAGTAGTGTATAGTTGGTCAAACGTGAATTACTGTTGATTTTCATGACAGAATAGACGCTTAAAAGAAGAACAGATTTGGCACATACGGCATCTACTAAAGGAACTGAGTGAAGAGAAGGCAGAGGGATTGCCAGTTGTAACAAGAGAGGATGTTGAAGAAGCGATGAAGGAAAAATGGAAGTTTGAAAGAGACCAGGAAAAAAATTTGAGAGGTGATTTCGGAACATAGAAAACTATCATAGAGTTGTGCCAAGTTATTTCTTGAATATATTAATGCTTTATTCTTCCAATATGTTCAGAATGCTGTAAGTGTATTTTAAACGGCATTATTACCACCGCAGCCACAAACACATGTAGGTAAATGGGCAGGAGAGGGAAATAATAAAGTGGGTAGAGGTAATGAAGCCAAGCAAGGAGGTGGAAGAAGGGTAGTGATCAAAAACAGATGAAATTTATCTGACTGTTTTTTTGGGGATAGGGTGTAGTTCAGTCACCCAGGCTAGAGTGCAGTGGTGCGATCTCAGCTTACTGCAATCTTAACCTCCCGGGCTCATGCAGTCCTCCCACATCAGCCTCCCAAGTAGCTGGGACTCCAGGTGCACACCACTATGCCTGAGAATTTTGTTCCTTTTTTGTAGATATGAGGTCTTGCTATGTTGCCCAGGCTGGTCTCGAACTCCTGGGCTCAAGGGATAGTCCCATCTCAGTCTCCCAAATTTCTGGGATTACAGGCGTGAGCCACCATGCCCAGCCTCATCTGACTCTTACAACAGGACAGTATCTTGTTAAACACCATTACTCATAGTAGCGTTTTGTTCTTTTTCTCTCTTTTTTTTTTTTTTTTTTTAATTCTGTTGTTTGGTGGTTTCATTGGCTTCAGCTTCAGCTTAGATTTGGGAATGATAAGGCAAATATAACCATGAAAGCTGTTTCCCCCAATATCTCTAAGGAAGCCAAGCACCCCATTAGATGGGGGAAATAGGGATTAGAGTTGGGAAAGGGGAATTTTGGAGAACATGGGTAGTAACGACACTAGGTACAGGCAATGAAAGACCCAGGGCATACTCTTGCTGTAGGCTTAGGAAATACCATGGTACTGAGGGTAAATCATGCAGTTCTGACATACACACTTTGAAATTCCTATTCTTTCATTCTAAACTTGCTGCTAAGATTTCTAGGACCACTTTTGCCAAAACCTCCATAAATAACATCCCTGCTAGGAAGCTGGAAAACACGAGAAAGGGACCTAAGTGCTATCATTTGTTAGCCCTTAGGAAATCCACGTATTTCTGGATTTCTCCAAGTGCCTACTTAGCTGAGCACTTTGCACAAAGCAGGCTCTCCACTCAATAGATATTTGCTGTTTTGAGTGAAATCGTTTCCAAGACCAAACATCAATAGGCAAGTTTCATTTTTAGGGGAGTCCAAAACTGTTTCCATAGACCTCCTCCTACCCAAGTCTCTTCATTGGCAATAGGAATGTCATGACGTGGTAGATAGTATATTTTGCACGACTTCTTTCCAAGAGAGTTCTGCTTATGTTTGGAAGGAATACTTTAATAAGTCCCTTGAGATGGAGTGAGACCCCAAAGGATGCTCAGTTATGCTCGCTAAACTGCCTTCTAAAGGAATGGGCCCAGTTAGTTGAGATGCGCCTGTTGATGGTTTGGGCTGAGCATGGGGATATGTCATACAAGACTGGGCCACACTGCATGACTGAGCACAGTAGAGGAGGACTGGACATGCATGGGAAGAAAGGAAGCTCACAGACTTGGAGGAAGAGAGGGAAAGTAAGAGAACAGAAGTGTCTGGAAAACATTTCCGAGGTAGTCACTTTATGTCCCAGGTAGTCCCTTGCAACTCATTTTGGTGTGGAGCAGCAGCAGGTGCTTCACCTGTCAGCTTGTTACAATGCCAATTCCCAGGCCCCACCCAGACCTACTGAATCAGAATCCGCATTCTGACAAGATCCCAGGGGATTCCTATGCACAGTAAGATTTGAGAAATACTGCTGCAACCCTTTTCATCCAACTTTTAGAAAGGACTCTTTCAGCTGCAAGGATAAAAAATCCAACTCAAACTAGCCTAAGCATAAAGAGGATGTTAGTCTTTTCACATCACTTAACACAGAAAGACAGAGTGCTTCTGACCTGGATACAAGGCCTCACATGGTGTCAGATCTCAGCTTAAACAAACAAACAAAAATCTCTGGGGCGTATGTGTTACTAGAAGGGAAGGGAAGAGGTTCTAAGCAAGTAGAAAAACAGCCACTACATCCATCTCCCTTTTACAATCTTCAGTGACATCTACTAACCCTCCCCTCAAAGGCCAAATGGGGCACCGGCCTGAGACAGTAGCAGTCTGCTCAAATGAGAAAACAACTACCCATCTGGCTTATAGTAGTATTGATAATTGTTTAATGAAAATAACCACCATTTGTTAAGAGATTTTAAATATAGTATCTTGTGGCCAGGCATGGTGACTCATGCCTGTAATCCTAGCACTTTGGGACGCCAAGGCGGGCAGATTGCCTGAGGTCAGGAGTTCGAGACCAGCCTGGCCAACATAGTGAAACCCTGTCTCTACTAAAAATACAAAATTAGCCGGACGTGGTGGTGGGTGCCTGTGATCTCAGCTACTTGGGAGGCTGAGGCAGAAAATCACTTGAACCTGGGAGGTGGAGGTTGCAGTGAGCCGAGATCGCGCCACTGCTCTCCAGTCTGAGTGACAGAGCGAAACTCCATCTCAAAAAAAAAAAAAAATTAGTATCTTGTGTACATCTTTGGAAAAAGATGAGTCCTGAGTCCTTCTGGACCTCTGGACTGAAGAATATCACCCTGGCCTGATTGAAATGCTTCAGTCATTCAACAGACATTTATTGAGCACCAACTAATTGCCAGGCTCTGTGCTAAGTGCTGGATTTACAGAGATGAATATAATGTAGTCTTGCCTTCAAAGAACTCTCAAACAAGGTGATATATGGTGATGAGACAAACAGCCATTAAGTTTGTTGTACTTGACTGTTTTGTAATGCTTCTTTTTCAAAAATATTCAGCAACATGATATTCAGCCTAAAGACTGAATAGAATATCATGTTTAGCAAACAAAGTTTATATCCCTGAAATAGTTCAATATTTGTACATATTTAACTGGGGAACTTACCCATCACTCTGGTTTTACCAAAGGGGGGTGGGAGAAGACATGTTATTATGACTGTCAGAGGCTATCATTTCACACAAGAGAAATCCAAATAAATGAACTTTAGATGACTGAATCAAACAATTTACTTACAAAAATGGTTGCCAAGGACCTGGGAAGGACACAAGTTGAAATCACTTTTGCTCAGAGGGTATAATGGCCAGAAAAATGACAATTTACTAATAAAGAATACATATTATATGACACACTATACAAAATAGGACCCTTATTAAGCTATCACAGGAATGATGTAAACTTGCAGCTTCCTAGGCATATGGGTTGTCTATTATGTCTTTCAATCAACCCTCAAACCACACATCTACTTTGTAATCAGAAGTTTAATTTTACTTAGATTTTGAATCAGGGGAGGTAGATAATAGTTTGAATAGTTTAGAATTTCCTAAATTTTAGATATAAAATAGTATTTATGAGTTAGCAGTATTTTAATATCAGATCTTAACTTCTTAAAACCAGATTGCAACATATAATGGTTACAAGGAAAATAGAAATGACACAGTGTCTTTATTTTCAACAGATATGCGCATGCAAATAAGTAATGCTGAGAAACTATTTCTTGAGAAACTCAGTGAAAAGGAATATTGGGAGGAGTACAAGAATGTAGGGAGTGAACGACATGCTAAACTCATTACCTCCTTACAAAATGACATCAACACAGTTAAAGAGAATGCAGAGAAAATGTCAGGTCAGTTGCAACAAAACTAGTTCAAGTTCAGTAAAAAACATCTTTAGTAGGGCATACATTGATGGAAGAAAAAAGTGCGTACTGCCTGAATCATTCATTACTCTGCTGTCAGCACAAGCAGCTGTGAGCCTAAGGGTAAAGGTGGAGGGGGGAAGCAGAAAAATGATCCCAGGACCACCTGTGAAACTGAGAAGGGGAAATAAAGAAATGGGCGGGTGGGGGGCGGTGTGCAGAAGCCCTGTGACCAACTGACTTTAAGAAAGACGCTTCTGGCTGGATGCGGTGGCTCATGCCTGTAATCTCAACAGCCTGAGGCTGGAGGATCGCTTGAGCCCAGAAGTTTGAGACCAGCCTAGGCAACACAGTGAGACCGTATCTCTACAAAAAATTAAAAAATCAGTTGGGCATGGTGGCTCGTGCCTCTAGCACCAGCTACTTGAGAGGCTGAGGTGGGAGGATCAGTTGAGCCCCGTGGTCAAGGCTGCAGGGAGCTGTGATTGTGCCACTGCATTCCAGCCTGGGTGACAGAGCAGACCTTATCTCAAAAAAAAGAAGAAAGAATCTTCATTCAATGGATGGGGTCTGTATGATTCCACACTGGGACAGGAGCAATTCCACCAAGATAGGAGTGTCCTGAGGCCAGGTTGTATTAGAAAGAGAATTCACCTGGGGCAAGCTAAGTCAGCTTAGCCAGGCTGGATATCCAGAATCATCATGGAGAAATGTCAAAGTCAATTAAGTTGTAACCAGGGAAAAACTGGGGAACAAACATGAGATGAGAAGTGGAGAGGCTATAGAGTAGGATGCCGTCAGGAGCAATGAAGCTTACCAGGACTAGATCTGGACACGATGAGGGCCAGCTGTCTGTTACTGAGGCAAGCATAGCAGCTTAAAAGAACACCAGAGACCCAGACACAGAAGAGTCATAGGACAGAATTAATGGGGGAAATCTGGCCCAAAAGAGTTGCTGTGGGTGGACAACAGTCCAGGACCCAGCTGGAGATAGTGCCCTGCGTTGTGGAGGGGTTCCTGTGGGTGGTTCCCATGTTCCCCTGTCAGGGCTCTCTGCTTGTGGACCAATTTGTATGTAAGTTTCTCAGCTTAGGGCCTCTGCACCACAGTGGTGGTGTAAACTTGGCCCCATATCAGTCTGGGCTTGAAGTTCCAATTTGTCAAAAGGTTCTTCTTCTGAAAAGAGAACGAGAGTGCCAGCCTGCTACTCCCTCTGTCCCCACTCAAATCCTCTCCCACTATTACCAGTTTCTTATGTAGCAGTCAGAAATATTCTATGCATATATATATATATATATCACAAATAGCATGCTATAAATATGATGTCTTACTTGCTTTTCATGTAACAACATGAACATCCTTCTAAATCAGTATATCTTAATACTGCCTCATTCTTCCAGTGGTTGCATTGTTTTATTGTACCTTTTTTTTTTTTTCTCGAGACAGGATCTCACTCTGTCACCCAAGATGAAGTGCAATTGCATGAACACAGCTCACTGCAGCCTCAACCTCCCAGGCTCAAACGATCCTCCCATCTCAGCCTCCTGAGTAGCGGGACAGCAGGCGTGTGCCACCATACCTAGCTAATTTTATTTATTTTTTGTAGAGGTCTCACTGTGTTTCCCAGGCTGGTAACCATAATTTTTTGACCAGTTTCTTACACATAAGCATTAAGGTTGTTTCTAGTGTTTTAGTATTACAAATAATGCTGCAATGACTATCCTTACACATATCTCATTTTCCTATGACAAATATTCTTGTATTTATGTCATTTCACTTATGTGTATCTCTGAAAGAAATGGTTGTGTGAAACAGACTGTTTATTTTACTGTGATAAATGTGGCCCTCCATAAAGGTTGTACCAAGTGGTACTTCTAACAGTATGCATGAGGATACCTATTTTCCCACATCTTCAGCAACAGGGGGTGGTATCCAAATTTTTGTGCTTTGTCAGTCTTATGGGTCGAAAATGGTATCTCATTGTAGTTTTAATTTCCATTTCTTTTATTAAAAGTGACACTGAATGTGTCTTTTCATAACTTCAAGAGCTATATGAATTTCCTTTTCCATAAACCATCTGTTCACATCTGTCACCCATTTTTCTATTGTGTTGTGGCACTCTTTACATTTTGAAGAAATTAGCTCTTTAACTGTGATATAAATTGCAAATATTTTTCCCATTTGTCATAGTTTTTTTGTTTGTGGGTTTTTTAATGAAGAAATATGATTTTAAAGTGCCCAACTTATCAGTCTTTGATTTTATGTTTATGAGATTATGAATGAATTCTCCAATATTTTATTCTAAAATTTTTATGGTTTTGTTTTTATATTTAAGTCTTTGTTTTTGTGTGAGAGAGTGATCCAACTTAATTTTTTTACCAAATGGTTTTCCAGTTGTTCCAACATCATTTATCATCAATTTTTATCCTACTGATTTGAAGTGCTAACTTTATTATACTCTTATTTCTCATATATATCTGAATCTTATTCTCTACTATCTATTCTGATTCACTGATCTGCCTATGCATTTGTTAACCAGTAGAATACTTTTTAAAAAGTTATTGTTCTGGCATGTTTTCAAAATTTCAAATATTTTAGCCAGTATTTATTTTACATTTTTAAAGTAGGAAAAGTGATCTTCTCATATAAACTTAACCCATTATCTTGATCAGAAGTTTGGATGATTGGGCCAAGCGTGGTGTCTCACGCCTGTAATCCCAGCATCTTGGGGGGTCCACGGTGGGTGGGTCACCTGAGCTCAGGGGTTAGAGACAAGCCTGAGCAACAGGGTGAAACCCCATCTCTACCAAAAATACAAAAGTTAGCTGGGTGTGGTGCTGCACACCTGCAGTTCCAGCTACTTGGGAGGCTTAGGTGGGAGGATCACCTGAGCCTAGTAGGCAGAGGTTGCAGTGAGCCAAGATTGCGCCACTGCACTCTAGTCTGGGTGACAGAGAGAGACCTTGTCTTAAATTAATGAATTAATTATTAACTAGGATGATTTCTTTGACTTAAAAATTTTCATGTGGTTGTATTCAACTTTGGGGTGGTAAAAACATTTATATATTGAATTACTTGCTGGTCAAGCCATGGGGCGCAGCCATAAGAAAATGGTTGTTATGGGCTTGTATTATTTTCCATTAGTTTTAGGGACTTGTCTTAACCATCCAGGTAGCAGCAGCCACTCTACCAGGGGAACTATTAAAACATGTTGGAGACCACTAACTGGACACAATGAATATGAGCAAGACTCCTAAATCAATCTATCTGAAGGCTTACTACCATCATCCCCTCTTTTTCTCCTACCTTCTACACAGGCTTCCTTCTTTCATAATTTTCCTGGAATTCTCCTCCAATAATTGTGGGGTTTGCGTTAGGCTGCTTTACATGCAAGGAACAGAGATCAAGTCAGGCTATTGTTGGGGGCTGGGAGGTTGCTGTAAGTGAAAGAGGATATTAAAACTTTTTAAAGTCTCAGTTTACACTGAGGTGGCAAAATGAGATGAGATACCACCACATAGATTTGCAATTTGATGAAGAAGAAAACCAGTTTCGCACTTTGACCATCAAATTCCAGTCTATACAAGAAGTTAGAGAGGCCAGGAAAAGGTTGTTAGAAATTAGGGGACAACTTTTGGAAAGAGCTTTTGGTGTGCTATCAGTCCTACTCTTTCCCCCACCGAGGAGCAGGTAAAAGGTAATTCCTCCTCCATTTCAAATCCGGGTGAAAGGTCTTCAGAGAGATTTCTCAGATGGATCAGTATGTGTCCCCTGCAGTCTGGGCATTCAGGTCTAGTTTATGACTCATCCCTGAGAAATCTAGGGAGTAAGTGGCTGAGGAGCTAACCACGCTGACAGCAGAACACAGAAGAGGTGGCTGCTGCCCTGGGCTGGGCCTGCACTCCCGAGTTTGTCAGGGCAAAGAATGGAGGAGTGTTTCTTGTCGACTTGTTATGAGAGGGAGTTGGGGAACAGTCATGTGAAATCTTGCTGGAGACAGCTGACTAGGGTGTTGGGGGCCGGTGATAGGTCCCCAACAGAAAAACAGGGATTTTGTATGTGTAGGAGGGGAGTGCAGAATTGAAAACCAGGGACCAACAGAAAAGTTGTTACCAACTTCTAAGGACAGTACTTGCCCTGGATCAAGGGAATGCAGATGAAATCCCATTTGAAATGGGGAAGCTTGTCCTCCAAAGAACCTACTAAAACACTCCCATGAGACAATGTGTCAGCCTTAAATGCCAGCTAGGTCCAGAAAGTAGACATGAGCTTGAGACAGTATCAGTCAAGTGAGAGCTTTCTTACTGTTTTCCATGTTTCCCTCTTCCCTTCAGCACTGAGAGAGGAATCATGGAAGCTCAAGGCAGAGGAAATGGCAGCAGGCCCAAGTTAGAAAAGGGGATTGGCATAACTTTGAAAGAAGTTTAAATTGTTGCAATATTCTGGACATATTAATTACTTGTCGGAGGACCTTTTCTTACCACAAAGAAACCAGAAGTCAGAGGATTTACCATATATTTTATTGAGCAGAAGTCAATAGCCTCACAGTATGAGTTTTAAAGGAAAGAGACAAAAATTAAGTTGCTTGACTCCCCAAGAGTAATTCTTGTTGGCTGTAACACAAATGAGGAAAGGGAAGACTGAAGACAGAATGATATCAGCGGTGGTCCTAGGCATGGCTCCTCCCCACATTTCTCTCCCCTGATCTGTGACTGTCCCTCTCATTGGCACCTCTGCTTTGCTCTGCATACCTGTCCCCCTTCTCTTCTACTTCCCACAGAACAGTTCTTGCAGTATTCTCCAGCCTATTTCTAAAGACATCTGGTGCCATCATCCACCTTATCAAACATGACCAACGGCCTTTGTCCCTACCACCTCATGGGTCACCAGTCAGCCCCAGCACAAACTGTTCCTTGGTCACCTGCCTTACTCAGCAGCCTCTGCTGAAACCCAGGGGGCAAGGAGGAGAAAACACTTAGAGCTGCTTCCCTGAACTTTAGCTAGAATGGGATATTGGGATACTAGTATAGAAAACAGTCACTAACATATCCAGGCCAAGGCTACTTCTCCTCAATAAAAGGAAAAGGAATCTTAGATTAAGCCCAGGAATAGAGAAGGTGAGGGGTTATTACAAGTCATTAGATAATTTACAGTCACAGAGCATTTTTATTTTTGTCCTTTACTGGGGCACAGGACAGGGATTCTTGAAAGTTCTTTGTACACTAACAGCGAATTTTTTAAAATTAGGTTTAAGACTCCTTACAAAAAAGTAACATTGTTTCTTTGAACGTTAATTTTCTTGCCTATAAAATCAGAGTCCCTAGGTGATCTCCAAGAGGACTCACATTTCCAGCATTTGCTTTTCCATGTCTTGTCTAATACTTACAAGTTCCTTTGAGTTAGATAGAATTAGGCCAGTTTAAAGATAAGAAAACAGGCCCAGAGAAGTTAATTGCCCTAACCAAAGTCACAATGTTAGTAACAAATGGAACAGGGATTTGAACCTAGGTGTGTTAGGCCCCAAATCCATCTTCTTCAAATAGTCCCCCTGAATCTGTGATTCAGTGAGTTGCGGCGACTCTAAAGAGATTACTACCTGGCCAGTGTTTCTGCTAGCTCCTGTTCAGTTTTCTGCAAAAGGGACTGAGAAGAGGTCACTGCCACAGGAGAGGGTCACCACAATGGAGCTATGTGACCCCAGAAGTCAGAGAAGAGTATATAATAAAGCTCTCAACAGGCCAGGAGGGGTAAACCAAAGCAGAGCCAGACACAGCAGGGAAGGCGGAACAGTGCAAAGCAAACTTTAGCCAGTACAGTGTGGGGTCAGCTTCTGGGAAGGGACCCCATTAGATGGGGTGTCTGAGAAGCAAGGAGTTTTCTGCACAGTCCTAATCTGCAGAGCTCCCACTTGCAGTGTTTCGAGCTTTTATGAGGAGACTTTTACACGCCCCACTTTCTTTGGCTGCATTCACCAATAAATGGTTAATTGTTACCAGAAGCATCATCTGAATCACAAAGGGTAACAATAAGATTCTCACATTCACCCTTGTCCTGGGTACTGTGTTTTTAAGAAGAAAAACAGTCCATACACTTTTATATGGAAGTTGGAAGAGAATAGAATGTGAATATTGCTTTTTCAGTATTAATAAGGCAATAGAGAAAGCTACATCTTTAGTCAGAGTGTATTTGATAATCTATTTTTAAATTATTTATAGCAAAGAATTAATACTTCATGTTATCAAGCTCCAGGTTTTATGGTTTCTTTTAGATGCTAAGAATGTAAAATCCATTATGCTCCTGATCCATTGCAACTTTTAGATTGATTATTGTGTTTTGTTGGGTAGAAGTTCAAATAAATAACCAACATTAAGCTGATGGGCTAGGGTAAATTGAAAAAAGAAATTCCATCAGAAATGAGTTTGGAAGGATTAAAATATTCATGAGATTAGTTCAAATAAGTAAGAAAAACGCAGGCTGTATAAACGGGAATATGTAGGTTGGAATAATAAAGCCTTCCACTTCTTATTCTCTAGATGTCAAATTAGACTAACTCCAAAAACCTAATGAATTCTTGCTTATGAACTACTGCCTCACTCTAGTCCATCTCTATTAGAGGCAGAAACTGCCCTCTCCTGACCACCTTTTCTGGGCACCCCACAAGTTAGGAGAACTCTCCCTTTCTCTCTCTCTCTACTCCCTCTTCCCCTTCCCACCCAAGCTGCTAGAGAAGGGGAAGAACCAATATTTGCTTTCTGGTGCTGAAGCCTCAGATCACTGCCCACCAAAGACTTGCAGTTTGCCAAATTTGATTTTCTTCAAAATATTTTTTGGCATGTATTGTGTCCCAGGGATCCAGTAATGAAAAGATATGGAAGAGAAGTTTTTACTTTCTGCTCTCAGCGTTTTCATCTAATAGGAGAAACAGTTATGCTAGTACAAAGTATAGACGAGGGCTCAATAACTCTTGCCCAGCTCTCTGGCCTGAGTTCTGGTGGTAGCCGCCTTAGCTGGGCTCCTGGTCAATCGAAAGACCAGACCTGCAGATCTCCTTCCCTACAGCATAAAATCCCTGAGGGTTCTGCTTTGGCTGACTTGGTCTGTGAAGAAAATTTTCCCTTTGAAACAATGCCCTAAGTCAGGGGTCCCGAGCCCCCAAGGTCGCAAGCCAAGATTAGTCTGTGGCCTGTTAGGAACCGGGCCACACAGCAGGAGGTGAACAGTGGACAAGCAAGTGAGTCTTCGTCTGTATTTACAGCGGCTCTCCATCACTTGCATTACCGCCTGAGCTCCGCCTCCCGTCAGATCAGCAGAAACGTTAGATTCTTTTAGGAGCGCAAACCCTATTGTGAACTGCACATGTGAGGGATCTAGGCTGCATGCTCCTTATGAGAATCTAATGTCTAATGATCTGTCACTGTCTCCCATCACCCCCAGATGGGACCATCTATAACCAAGAAAACATATCACAAGGACAGGGTTTTTTTCTGTCTCAACCAGCAATATTTGCAGTGTCTTACATACTGTTTGGCATACAGAAAGAGCTTGATAGTTACTTGTTGAAAAAAGGAATGAACAAATTGGACTCATTTGTCCAGCTTTCTTATAATGTAGAATCAGGGCTCCCACTGATTCTACATTATAGTGAGTTGTATAATTATTTCATTGTATATTACAATGTAATAATAATAGAAATAAAGTGCATATGTAATGCACTTGAATCATCCCAAAACCATCCCCCTCTCCCACCCAGTCTGGGGAAAAATTGTCTTCCACGAAAACAGTTCCTCATGCAAAAAAGGTTGGGGACTGCTATCCTAAATGGAAATAAGGTTCTATAGTACTGTTAGTACAATACTGTTGTTTAGTTGTAGAATAAGTTAAGTGAGCCTCTGGACCTGTCCAGAAATCTAGCAGCCATGATTTTCAACATCATTTGTATGGGAAAATACTTTCTGAATTTCAAACAGTTGCCCTGCCTATGTTACATAAATAAAGCACAACTAATGGGAACATATAACACAGAACTAATAAAACACAACTAACTTTGATTATTCTCAGATTAACTCGTTTGGAGTCGTACAGTTTCCTCATTTTTCACATTGCTGACTACCTGACTCAGTCCCTGAATGTTACCTCCTCAAAAAAAGGAGGAGGTAATCTGATCACCCGATCTAAAATTGAGAATTTTAGTTTTTCTTCCTCATACACATCACCACCTGAAATATTATTTATTTACCTGCTTACTTATTTATGATCTGGCTTCCCCATTAGAATGCACATATCACAAGGACAGGGTTTTTTTCTGTCTTAACCAGCAATATTTGCAGTGTCTTACATATTGTTTGGCATACAGAAAGAGCTTGATAGTTACTTGTTGAAAAAAGGAATGAACAAATTGGACTCATTTGGCCAGCTTTCTTATTCTCCACTCTTTAAAGCAGCCTTTCTGTCACAGTGTCTCACAGTCCTTAAGAAGGGATATTGATTTCATGATCTCTAAGCATCTTTCAAGGCCTAAAATTTTATGATTCTTTGCTCTCTCAATAATGACATTTGTGAGCATATGAAAATCTCGAGAGGACAGAGAATCCTGTGCTTCATTTCTGTCTGTATTTCTCACCTGAGCCTAACTTATAACCAGGTCTATCAACTTTCTCAGCCCCCTTAATCCCTCCCTACTCTCCTCTCCTCGTTCTGTCTTTCCTCCCCCAGGAAACACATGCCAAGAATAGTGGAAATCTAGTTAGATGAAGTCAGACAGAATGCTACCGAAACAGATAATAAAGTCTTCATACTTCTGTTGTGGAGTAGTAAGTTGCGGGATATGAAGAGTAGACTGCCACACAAATGCTAAACTGTTTGAAATTCTGCCTTTGGAGAGACAGTCCTTTGAAAATACAAATGTTCTTGTGTAAGAGATCTTAAACTAATTCACATTAAGGTATTAGTAAATTATTAGATCATATCTTCTAATTGGAGGAACTAGATTCTTCAGTACCCTGAAAATTCAGAAAAAAAATCTTTAGAAAGGAGAACTGAGGATGATGGAAAATAAAATTTACTAACATCATAGTTTTACCTAGAATCAGGTTTGATAAGACTTTTAATTTTCTGTTTATTTATTTTTTTTAAAGAACACTATAAAATCACTCTGGAAGATGCCAGAAAGAAAATAATCAAAGAAACTTTGTTGCAACTGGACCAAAAGAAGGAATGGGCCACACAGGTATAATTCAATTTTCTTAAAAACAGAACAAAACAAACATTTTCCCCCTATTTTTTCTTTGGGTATATTATAGTGGTTAAGAACTTTGGATAGATTCTCAGATTTGGGATGCTCAACCTGTAATAATGGCTATAACATAATATTAAAATAAAAGTTTTGAACGATTTATAAAATGAAATATAATTTGTCTAAAAAATACTTTATTTTATATCCAAACCTAAGAACGTGGATTCTGAAGTTAGACAGTTTGAGTTTAAATCACAGTTCTACACTTACTGGCTGTATAATGAATTTGTTACTTAGCTTTTCTGGGCCTGTTTCCTAACCTATAAAATGGAGAATAATACTAGTATTTACCTTAAAGAAATAGTGTGAGGATTAAATGAGATGATTTAAGTACTATAATCTCTCACAAGAAGCAAGAGCTCAGTGAATTTTTTCTTTTTTTGAGGCAGGATCTTGCTCTGTTGCCCAGGCTGGAGGGCAGTGGCACAATCACAGCTCACTGCAGTCTTCACCTCTTGGGCTCAAGCAATCCTCTCACGTCAGCCTCCTGAGTAGCTGGGACTACAGGCATGTGCCACCACTCTTGGCTAATCAGTGAATTATTAATCAGTTATTTTTTTAAGTATAAGAAATATAGGTTGAGTATCCCTTATCTGACACATGTTTCAGATTTTGGATTTGTTCAGATTCTGGAATATTTGTATTATACTAGTTGAGCATCTCAAATCCCCAAATCCAAAATCCAAAGAAGTCCGGGCTGGGTGCAATGGCACACTCCTGCAACCCCAGCACTTTGAGAGGCCAAGGCGGGTGGACTGCTTGAACTCAGGAGTTTGAGATCAAGCTCGGGCAACAGGGCAAAACCCTGTTTCAGCTAGTCCCAGCTCAGTAGTGCCAGCTACTTGGGGCACTGAGGCGGGAAGATTGCTTGAGCCCAGGAGGTCGAGGCTGTAGTGAGCCATATTTGCACATGGGCAACAAAGTGAGACCTTGTCTCAAAAAAAAGAAAAACTGAAATTCTCCACAATCTGAAATTTTTTGAGAGCCAACATGATGCTTAAAGGAAATGTTCTTTGGAGCATTTTAGATTTCAGATTCTCACATTTTGGATGCTCAACCTGTAATAACAGTTGTAACAAAATATTAAAATAAAAGTTTTGAATGAATTATAAAATGAAATATAATTTGTCTAAAAAGTACTTTCTTATATACCCAAACCTAAAAGAGTATATTCTACACTGCTGGCACTTTAAAAATTTGTGATATAAAATATTTTTAAGGCATAATTTTCAATCTTATATGTTCTCTAATTCCTTTGTTTTTACACAAAATATCTGATTTTTTTTTTTTTTTTTTTTTTTTTTTTTTTACAGTCTTGACCTCTCTTCAAACTATCTGCAAAATCAGTGAGGTCCCCACTAAGACTGTCTGTTCATCTGGGACATTTTTTTCTCAGAATCATAAACATCTGGTCTTTTTTCAAAAAGGTTCCTTACTGAATTTCAGTTGCTGTTATTTGTTGCATCCATGTTGGTTCAGTTGTTCTTTTAGTCTTACTCTCTTATTGCATTATTTTTACTAATTTACACAAATACAGAAGGTTTTGGAAAACTGATCAGCAATTTGTTTGCTCATGCAATTCAGCCACTTTGTAAGTGAATCTGACTCACTCACATGGTGAAATCAACCATTAAGTAATCTGACCATAGTTAGACGATTCAAAGTAGATATATAGGCCAAATAAGCCTATAATTTCAAGCATATATCGCGAGGACTATTCTAAATATTCTTTCAAGCATTACACATTTAAGTCCCTCAGCAATCCAGTAAGCTGTAGAGACTTGCTAATGAGGAGACTGGAGCACAGAGAAGTTTTATGACTTGCCTAGAACAAGTGGGAGAATCGATATTCATTTCAGGAGGGCTCCTTCAGATCACTGCTCCTAATCACTAAACTATACATTTTCTTTTCTCCACATAATGTCGAACACTCACATGCTTGAATGAACTTTCCTCATTTTAGCTGGCTATTTTATCATACAGTTCAACATCCTATAAACCCAGTGCTGTGCAACCTTAGATGCACATTAGAGTCACCTGAGAAATTTTTTTAACCCAGGTGATGCCTGTATCTCACCCATAGAGAAGGCTGATATATTGCCCTGGGATGTTGTGTGGGCTTCTGGATTTTTCAAAGCTTCTAGGAGATTCAAATGTGTAACTAAGGTTGAAATCACTGATCCACTGTTGGTGAATCCAGCCATTAGCCAATTAACTTCAGTTAGGAGCAACTTCTTGCTTTTGTCCAAATGAAATTCTATGTTGGAGGAAACTAGAATTATTAGTTGTAGCTGGAGTATAAAAATTCCCGGCTCCTAAGGAATATAGGTCCACTTGTAATGTAATAAGCATGACTTACAGAAAAATTTTTACGGCAAATCTTTCAACTCTTAAAGACTTTAATAGGGCTGGGCGCAGTGGCTCACACCTGTAATCTCAGCATTTGGGGAGGCCAAGGCGGGTGGATCACTTGAGGTCAGGAGTTCGAGACCAGCCTGGCCAACATGGTGAAACCCCATCTCTACTAAAAATACAAAACTTGGCCAGGCACAGCGGTGGGCGCCTGTAATCCCAGCTACTCAGGAGGCTGAGACAGAAGAATCTATTGAACCCAGGAGCAGAGGTTGCAGTGAGCCAAGATCACACCATCACACTCCAGCCTGGGTGACAGAGCAAGACTCCGTCTCAAAAAAAAAAAAGACTTTAACAGATAAATTTACCCTTAATACACTTTTAAATCATTTCTGTCCCTGTTTGTGATCTAGATTATTTTCCTTAATTTTTCTTCTTTTGATCGTGCCCTTCAGTTACTAAATATTGAATTTGTACCATAGTATCCATATAAAAGCATCTCGCAGAGAAATACAGTTGGTTATTCACTATAAAATTCTTTTCAATATCTATGTAATTGAAAATAAATTTATATTTTATGAACCTACTTACAAAGTAAGACTTTTTTGTCTTCTTTGTCTAAAATGCCTTTCTTCAGGAGACTAGCTACAGCCTACCCTGAAACTACTTGCTGTTAGATTTACAAATAAGTATGTTGTTATTACTGACATGCAAAATCTTTTCAAATTAAAAAGATAGTAATCTGTTCATGTTTTTGCTATATGTTGGATTATGTCCGTGACTATAAACTTAAAGAATGTTTGATCACTGCAGTTTAACCATCTGAATTGTGAAACATGATTTCACCATAGCAGTCAGATTCGGTCACAATGGAGGTGAATTGAATGGTCAGTTACACATTGTCCAGTGCTCCAAATCACCTGTAATAGACAGTGTAAATCAGCAAAAGCAATACAATAGGATAGTAAAGAATGAACAACCAAACCAAAAGTTCTTAAGTATGTTCCTAAAGTAATTGCAGACACAATCTAAAATGAATGATCAGGATAACTGCACATCACTGTTGCTAAAATTGTGAATCAGCATGTGGCAACTCTTCCTTAATCCAGAAACTTTCTTTTAGAATGCTGTAAAGCTCATTGACAAGGGCAGTTATCTAGAGATCTGGGAGAATGACTGGCTCAAAAAAGAGGTAAGTGGAATTTATCAAAACAAACAATTTTTTCGTTCTCATTTTTTTAACTGGAAATGACTTTTAATTATGAACTGAAGTCATGGGAAAAGCATGGTACCATGACTGACTGAGATAAAATAAAATTCAAGTGGAGTCCTCATCTCATTACAAGCTGTTACTCAACAAATATCATAAATAATCTCAATAATAATCAGAAAAAAATGTTGGGGTTTATAATTCACACAGTAAACTCAAATGCAGTTTCTTTATGTCCTAAAACTTGATTTGGTCTTCCTCACGAACCTACTTCCTCCTGGGTGATGGGGCAAGTCTAAAGGACCATTCTAAGCTGATTCTCTGCTGGGTTAAATTGCCTCTTTTGAATGACATGTTCTCCTTTGGTCTGTACCACTGAAATTTGAACCAGATAATTCTTTGTTATGAGGTACTGTACTGTTTTCTCTAGATTGTACATGCTGGTCCTCTGCTCTTACTTCCATATCTCCTTACCCTCATCTGTCTAGAAAACTCCAACTCACCCTCAGGCTTGGACTTTGATTATCAATTTCCTTGTGAATCATTTTGTAATCTCTCCAGGAAATCTTGGGAGCTCCTTCCCCAGTGTTTTCTTGTTTTATTGTAACTCTTGCTAAAAGATGTTGAAATTGTCTATTTATGCGTCTGTCTCATTAATACACAGAGCAGGCTATATCTTTTCAACTATATGTCCATGGCACCTGATAAATAATCTGTGCTCATTAGTTATTGAATGACTGAATGTCAATGAATATAGATATATTCATTGAAGGGATTAATCAAATAAATAGCTTAGATCATAGGTTAAAACCTTTGTGAATTGTTTATTGTAGTTCAAGATGGTAGGCTGCATCCTACCCCTCCTGAGGGCTCACTGAAATAAAATTATAAAAATTATAAAAATACAAAAAGAACTCATCCACAAAGAGAACAAGAGGAGTTAACTAGCAGGTGAGATTTCAGAAATCTTCTGAAAGACAAAAAGTAGATGTGAGAGTATGTTGTTGGATGAAATGAGAAGCTATTACTTGGGCCAGATGTTACAAGAGAACTACAGAAGATGTGCAAAACTCAATGTTTTTGGAAACCTGGGAGATTCTCTGCTCAGAGTCTGTGTGTGCTATAGATGGTGGGAATGGGAACTGGAGCAGAAAACAAGAGGGTTACTTGATGATCTGAATAGGGAGCATCTGTATCAGTAAGCATCCACCATCACCCTCTACAATTTCCCTCACATACCAGCAAAGTGTTTACTTTTGAACTAAGAACCTGACGACTGTCCTCTGAGAACACTAAACAAATTATCAGATAAAGGCAAAGGTTTCTAGTGTAGACATTAGATGTTTCTGTGCCCCCACAGAAAATCCTTCCTATGTTGGCATTTAGGAAGCCACAACCTAATATCCCACTCTTGCCTTCTCATCCTTTGGGATTTGCCAGTTCACACCACCTGCCATACCACATACAGTCTCCAGTCCACATTCCCGTTCAGAGGAAAAATTTGGTATGAAAACAGACCTATTTACACAGTGGTGGGGAAAATCCATGCCACTCCCCGGACTTTTCTTAAATATAAATAGACATCCAAGGACCACCAGGCATTTGAGTACATTTGGCACAACAGAAGAGAAAGACCAAGTGAATTAACGAAAAAATAAAAAGTAAACAATAACAACAAAAACAGCTTGTGGAAGAAATAGAAAATTTTAGGGAACTGTGAAGGTCTTTTGTTAGTATAATCAAAATAATCTGGCCAGGCATAGTGGCTCACACCTCTAATCCCAGCACTTTGGGAGGCTGAGGAGGGCGGATCGCTTGAGGCCAGGAGTTCAAGACCAGCCTGGCCAACATGGCAAAACCCCATCTCTACTAAAAATACAAAAGTTAGCTGGTCAAGGTGGCTCACGCCTGTAGTCCCAGCTACTTGGGAGGCTAAAGTACGAGAATCGCTTGAGCCCGGGAGGCAGAGGTTGCAATGAGCCAACTTCCCTTCAATGCATTCCAGCCTAGGCGACAGAGCGAGACCCTGTCTAAAAAAAAAAAAAAAATTCTGGCCAGACACATTGGCTCACACCTATTATCCCAGCACTTTGGGCGACCAATGCAGGCAGATCACTTGAGTGCAGGAGTTTGAGACCGGCCTAGGCAACATGGTGAAACTCCATCTCAATATATATATACTTTTTAAATCTGAGAAGGCATTTTATTTATAAAACAAGATGCTTTAAGAACAAAAATCAAATATAAGACAGGAAATAGACCAGGCATGGTGGCCCATGCCTGTAATTCCAGCACTTTGGCAAGTCAATGCAAGAGGATTGCTTTAGCCCAGGAGTTTCAGACCAGCCTGGGTAACATAGTGAAACCCCATCTATACAAAAAACAGAAAAGTTAACCAGGCATGGTGGTGAGCACCCGTAGTCCCAAATACCCGGGAGGCTGAGGTGGGAGAACTGCTTGAGCTCAGCAGGTCAAGGCTGCAGTCAGCTGTGATTGAGCCACTGCACTCCAGCCTGGGCAACAGATTGAGACTCTGTCTCAAAAATAAAATAAAATAAAATAGGGAACAGAGAACAACTCTCAAAACAGGGAGGACCACAATACAAAAAAAAAAAAAAAAAAAGGAAGAAGAAAAATAAGAGACATAGAGTACTAATGTAAGATGTACAATATCCAACTAATACAAATACACAGTAATTTCAGAAAGAAAGAATAAGAACCAGAGCAGTGGCTCACTCCTGTAATCCCAACACTTTGGAAAGCTGAGGTGGGAGGATTGCTAGAGCCCAGGCATTCAAGACCGGACTAGGCAACATAGCAAGATCCTGGCTCTACAAAAAAATAAAAAAAAATTAGCCAGGCATGGTGGTGCAGGCCTGTTGTCTCAGCTACTCAGAAGGCTGAAGTGGGAGAACACTTGAGCCCAGGAGGTCAAGGCTGCAGTGAGCTATGATCGCACCATTGCACTCCTGCCTGGGTGACAGACTGTCTCAAAGAAAGAAAAAAAGGGCAAATTGAGGGAAGGAAATCATCAATGAAATAATAGAAGAAAATTTCAGGGTTCTGAAAAGGACATGAATTTTCAGAACACCAAGAACAAAAGGAAAATCCTAAAAGATTCTGGCAGAAGCAGGTGGGGGTGGGGGTGAAGTTAAATCAAAGGAATAAGACCCAAACTGACACTTGATTTTTCAATAGCAAAGTTCAGATGAAAAATTATTTTTAACTTGGAGTTCTATAGTCAGCTAAACTAGATTAAGGACAAATAAAGCTGTTTTCAGAAATGCAAGGGCTCAGAATATTTCTCATGCTTTCTCAAGAATTTACTTAACCATGTATGTCAGCAAAACAAGAAAGTAAACTGATGAAGAGAAAAACAGGAAACAGTATACTTCCCAGTATACCAGGGAAGAAGTGTCTGAGGATGATAATTGTGTTGCAGGCCTAAAAAGCATCCCGTCGAAGTTGAAACTGATCTCAATTCCAGGCTCTAAACCCACATATTCAACAACCAGCTGTGCAACCGGTGCAGACATCTCAAACTCCTAAATTGACTGCATCTTCCCTTTTTCCGAAAACTGCCTCCTCTTCTACTCCATCTGTCCCACTTAAGGATCCCACCATTATCCAGTCACCCAAGCCAGAAACTTGGGAGTTAAGTCATCCCTGTGTATACTCAGGGGATTTGTTCTAGGACCCCCCCACCCTCCCCACCCTGCCACTTATACCAAAATCCAAGCACACTCAAATCTGGCAGTCAGCCCTGCAGAGCCCATGTTTATAGCATGGGTTATAGTATATAGCATGGGTTATAGCATGTTTATAGTATATACCTCTGTATATGCGGGTTTTGCATCCCAGGAATACTGCATTTTTTATGTTTTTGATTGAAAAAAATTCTGCATGTTGGCCAGGTACGGTGGCTCATGCCTGTAATCCCAACACTTTGGGAGGCTGAGGCCTGTGGATCGCTTGAGGTCAGGAATTAGAGACTAGCCTGGCCAACATGGTGAAACCCGCATCTCTACTAAAAATACAAAAATTAGCTAGACGTGGTTGTGGGCGCCTATAATCCCAGCTACATAGGAGGCTGAGGCAGGAGAATCGCTTGAACCCAGGAGGCAGAAGTTGCAGTGAGCTGAGATTGCACCACTGCACTCCAGCCTGGGTGGCAGAGCAATCTAAAACAAACAAACAAACAAAAAATCTGCATGTGTTATTCAAGCACCAACTATTTTATTTTTATTTTATTTATGTATTTATTTACTTTTGAGACAGAGTCTCACTCTGTCACTCAGGCTGGAATGCAGTGGCATGATCTCGGCCCACTGCAAACTCTGCCTCCCAGGTTCAAGCAATTCTTGTGCCTCAGCCTCCCAAGAAGCTGGGATTACAGGCACATGCCACCATGTTCCATCTAATTTTTTTTTGTAATTTTAGTACAGATGGGGTTTCACCACGTTGACCAAGCTGGTCTCGAATTCCTGACCTCAAGTGATCCACCCGCCTCGGCCTCCAAAAGTGCTAGTATTACAGGTGTGAGCCACCACCCCCAGCCAAAGAGCCAACTATTTTAGAAATGTTCTTTTCACTTTCCATATTCAGAAGGCCTCCAAGTCCCATCAGTTCTACTTTGACCACTTCTCCTTCTCTGCCATGGTCCTAGTTCAGGCCTTATTATCTCTCACCCAGACCTTTCAATTGTGTCTTACCTGATTTTCTTCCCAGACTAGACTGGAATCTTTCCCTTTCTCCTTCACACTGCCTCAGAGTCACCTTTCTAAAATACAAACCTACCTGTAGTCCCTGCTACTTGGGAGGTTGAGGCAGGAGGATCGCTTGAGGGCAGGAGGATCGCTTGAGCCCAGGAGGCGGAGGTTGTAGTGAGCCAAGATTGTTCCATTGCACTCCAGCCTGGGCAACACAGCGAGACTCTGTCTCAAAAAATTAAATTTAAAAATTAAATAAAATAAAAAATTAAATAACGAAATAAAAAAATTAAATAAATGAAACATAAACCTGGTCTTGTCAATCTTCTGCATGAAACCTTTCAATTAATGACTCTCCAGTCAGTTCAGAGGTGCCAGGGAGCATGAAAGGGGTTTTGTTCTTGACTGCTTTTTTAAAAAAATAAATTTTTAAAATCAGTTTTAAATTTACAAAATTATTGCAAGGATACTAAGAGAGTTCTCATGTACGCCACAACAGTTTCCTCTATTACTGACATCTTACATTGTATGGTACATCTATCATAATAAATGGAGAAGTAGGTCTGGCCCACATTGTGTGCCATTCAGAGAAGTTTGAACTCTAGCAGGTAATAGATAGTCATGGAATTCTATTTCTTAGTAGCCTGTTTCTGGTTTATGAGGACAGCAGTACCTTAAGCTTATCTAGCCCAATCTACCCTTCTACTTGAAATTCCCTTTAGATACAAAGTAGCCACCCAACCTGTGATTCAATGCCATCTATGAAACAAAGCTCACTGCCTTTTGAGAGAATGCACTTCAGCTACATGCAGTTCTTGTTAATGAGTTGTTTTTATGTGATTCTCAAATGTACATCTTCAGCACAAACTGATGTGTGTCCTCATCTCTGGAACTACATTTTTTTTCCCTGCCAAATACTTTCACGTGGATGTCCCAAAGGCATTTCAAACTCAATGTACCTAAAGCAGGACTCATTAAGTTTCTCCTCAAAAATTTTCTCCTCCATTTCCTTTTTCACCATCTGCCCAGACACTCAAGATAAGAATGTCACCGTCAGCTTCTACTCTTTCCTTTTTCTTGCTCCCTATTTGACTGAGTATAGTGAGTCTAGGAAACAAGGAATTTAAACATTCATATGATTTCTATGATAATTGACAATTATCTTTAAATTGTCATTATTAAGTCATGGTGAATAGGAGTTCATACTATCTCCCCAAACTAACTAGGATGAATTCACAATTTTTAAAAAGGTATTAACAATTTTTAAGGCTGGGCATGTTGTTGGCTCATGCCTGTAATCCCAGCACTTTGGGAGGCTGAGGCAGGCAAATCACCTTAGGTCAAGAATTCAAGACCAGCCTGGCCAACATGGTAAAACCTCATCTCTACTAAAAATACAAAAATTAGCTGGGCGTGGGCCAGGCACAGTGGCTCACACCTGTAATCCCAGCACTTTGGGAGGCTGAGGTGGGAGGATCACCTGAAGTCAAGAGTTCGAGACCAGCCTTACCAACATGGAGAAACCCCGTCTCTACTAAAAATACAAAATTAGCTGGGCGTGATGGTGCATGCCTGTAATCCCAGCTACTCGGGAGGCTGAGGCAAGAGAATTGCTTGAACCCAGGAGGCAAAGGTTGCAGTGAGCCGAGATTGTGCCATTGCACTCCAGCCTGGGCAACAAGAGTGAAACTCCGCCTCAAAAAAAAAAAAAAAAATTAGCCAGGCGTGGCGGCGTGTGTCTGTAATCCCAGCTACATGGGAGGCTGAGGCAGGAGAACTGCTTGAACTCGGGAGGTGGAGGTTGCAGTGAGCAGAGATTGTGCCACTTTACTCCAGCCTGGGCAACAAGAGCCAGACTCAGTCTCAAAAAAATTGAAAAAAAAAGGTATTAACAATTTTAAAACCTCAAGGTGAGCTCAACAGTTAAAGAATATTAGGGAGGGCCAGGTGCAGTGGCTCATGCCTGTAATCCCAGCACTTTGGGAGGCCGAGGCAGGTGGATCACGAGGTCAGAAGGTCGAGACCATCCTGGCTAACACGGTGAAACCCCGTCTCTACTAAAAATACAAAAAATTAGCCGGGCGTGGTGGCGGGCGCCTGTAGTCCCAGGTACTCAGTAGGCTGAGGCAGGAGAATGTCATGAACCCGGGAGGCGGAGCTTGCAGTGAGCCAAGATCCCGCCATTGCACTCCAGCCTGGGCGACAAGAGCGTGACTCCGTCTCAAAAAAAAAAAAAAAAAAAAAAGAGTATTAGGGAGGAACTTACTTCTTATACATTTATTAAATACAAAGTATGATCCTAATCAAATAACTTAACAATTCTCTTTTTTTTTTTTTTTTTGAGACGGAGCCTCACTCTGTTGCCCAAGGTTGAGTGCAATGGCACAACCTCGGTTCACCGAAACCTCCACCTCCCAGGTTCAAGCAATTCTCCTGCCTCAGCCTCCCAAGTAGCTGGGATTACAGGTGCCCACCACCACACGCGGCTAATTTTTCTATTTTTTAGTAGAGGTGAGGTTTCATCATGTTGGTCAGGCTAGTCTCAAAGTCCCGACCTCAGGTGATCCACCAGCCTCAGCCTCCCCAAATGGTGGGATTACAGAAGTGAGCCACCTTGCCCGGCCTCAATTCACTTAATCTCATGAGATGTCATAAATCTTAGGTTTAGGGAAAATTACTACAAAAAATTTGAATTTGACTAATAAGAAGGGCTGTTTTCATGACTTGACTCTTCCTACTAAAGCCAGAAATTATGTTTCTGCTTCTCACAGTTCAATGGAAATAAATGACAGAAAAAAAAAAGTCTAAGTTTAATGGCATCGGGAACAAAAAGAGCTTTGTAATAAAGAACAAATCACCTGGGCATGGTGGCTCCCACCTGTACTACCAGCACTTCAGGAGCCAAAGGCAGGAGGATTGCTTGAGCCTAGGAGTTTGAGACAAACCTGGGCAATATAGTGAGACCACATCTCTACAAAAAAAATTTTTTCTTAAAGTAGCCAGGCATGGTGGCACACATCTGTGGTCCCAGCTACTTATGAGGCTGAGATGGGAGGATCACTTGAGCCTGGAAGGTTGAGGCTGTAGTGAGCCATGTTCAGGCCACTATACTCCAGCCTGGGTGACAGAATGAGATACTGTCTCGAAAAATAAAATTAAATTAAATTAAATTAAATTAAATTAAATTAATAACAAATCATTTTATGGAAATGTAATAGATTTAATTTCTCTTTGTTTTAATAAATATTCATTTTTAACATTATTAAATTTACTTGCAAAAGTAATTAAAACTACTTCTGGTACCATCACAAGAACTGAAAATTGCCTGGAAATAGAACAATAAATGTTAATTAATTTCTTTGGTGAAAGTTTAGAATGAGAAACAAAGGATATTTAATATTGGAACTAATGAAAATATTTCTCCATTTATCTCTCAGCAATAACCAAAAATTTAGATCACTGGGAAGGCTACAGAGCTGTTTTGTTACATGATTATCTTTTTTTGTTGTTGTTTTAATTTATAATTATTTTCTTTTTTTCATGTATTAGTTGTTATAAGTAACACTGCATGATTTCAATTATCTGGTTTTATTTAGCATGCTTATTAGAAAATGAAGGAAACTGGAATTTCCAAATGATTGAGATTAACAAATGGAAAGCTGGAGAAACTAGACAAAGGGAATCAAGGAAATTACCATCAGGATTTCAAGTATGAGGACATAAGGCTAACTTGGATCTTTCAGGAGAAAATTTCAAGAACATGTATTTTAATCAGGATCCTAGGTCCCCAACTTAACGTTTTAACTAAATTATCTCTCCCAGTTTCTATGTATATTTCTTGGGCATTTTGCTGGGGGGCAGCTGAGGTAGGGAGGGAAATGTGGTCTTCCACTTCTTCCTCCTTTTTACTTTCTGACCCCAGAAATCCAAAGGTGTTTGTAGGGTTATGAAAAAGAAGTAGTTTTTATTCCGTAACATTTCAAAAGGCCGAGGGAGATAGCTATTGAGGAGCACATTACTATTCTAAAGGGATATGTGATGTCATAGGAGAGCCTTAGCCTCTAAGGGTAGATGCAACATCTCAAAAGGGCCCCCATTCCCAGCTTTCGAAAGAGACCAAGAAATATGTGTGCTACCTCCCAAGCATGCCAGGCCCTTAGGTCAAACATCTCCCAAATGTTGCATTAATTCCTTCTGTTTACAGTGTCTAACTATAATTTTTTTTCCTCATCCTTTGACATTTGAAAATCATAAATTTTCCTTAAGGCATTCAAGCTTGTAATCAACATAATTATCTCTCAACATATGAGATCCTAAAACACCAAACCCTAGCTTTGTAATTTAGTAATCTGCACTTAAACGGTTTTACTAAATTGTTTGAGGCAGATAAATAATATATGCCTTTCTTTCTAACTTCAAGCCACCAGCAATATTTGAGCCTTTTCCATGGGACTGGTATTGCTTTATATTATAATTATTTGTAGTTTTAATCATTGGATTATAAGCTCTCTTGAGGGAACGAGCCATGCCTTATTCACCCTTGCATCCTTCTACATCTAGCTCTGAACCTTGCCCATAATAAGAATTTATGGCTGGGCACGGTGGCTCACACCTATAATCCCAGGTGTGATGATGAAACCCCATCTCTACTAAAAATATAAAAAAAATAGCTGGGCATGGTGGCGGGCGCCCATGGAAGGCACCCGTGGAGGCTGAGGCAGGAGAATCACTTGAACCTGGGAGGCGGAGGCTGTGGTCAGCCAAGATCATGCCACTGCATTCCAGCCTGGGTGACACAGCATAAACAGTCAGATAGATAGATAGATAGATTAGATAGATAGATAGATAGATAGATAGATAGATAGATAGATAGATAGATAAGATAGATAAGATAGATAGATAGATAGATAGATAGATAGATAGATAGATAGATAGATAGATAGATAGATAGACAGATAGAATTCATGGCCGGGTGGCTCATGCCTGTAATCCCAGCACTTTGGGAGGCCAAAGCAAGCAGCTTGCTTGAAGCCCAGGAGTTTGAGACCAACCTGAGCAACATGATGAAACCCCGACTCTACAAAAAAATACCAAAAAAAAGAAAAAAGATTAGCCAAGTGTTCCGCTACTGCAGTTTTGCTACTCAGGAGGCTGAGGTGGAAGGATCACCTGAGCCTCAGGAGGCTGAAGCTGAAGTGAAGCCAAGATGGTACCACTGCACTCCAGTCTGGGTGACAGAGCAAGCCCTGTCTCATGTTTTTGGGCTTTTTGTTTGTTTGTTTGTTTGTTTTTGTGTTTGTTTGTTTGTTTTGAGACAGGGTCTCGCTCTGTCACCTAGGCTGAAGTGTCATGGTGCAATCGTAGCTCACTGTAACATTGAACTTCTGGGCTCAAGCAATCCTTCCGCCTCAGTCTCTCAAGTAGTGGGGACTACAGGTGCACACCACTATGCCCAGCTAATTTTTTACTTTTATTTTTGGTTTTTGTGTTATTTGCTAAGAATTCCTGCATTTAATAAATGATCATGTGATAGAGATATGCATGTGGTAACATACTGAATGCTTTAAGATTCCAAAATACAATTAAATCTCAGTGACAAAGCAGAAAATGTTATCATCTCCTAAGTACCCATCTCAGTTACACTCTTGGCAGCTCCTGACAGGAGATACTGAATCTAAACCCCTGTGCCTTTTTTCTTTCATCATATTCCCTCAAGACTTTTATTACTTCCTCCAGTTTATATCACCATTATTCTCACCAGCCTACCTCTTTCTATTTTATGCTCTTGCTTCTAATTCTCCTATTGCTCTGTTCTCTCCCCATGGGCACCTCCTGATCCAGCACCTGTGTAGCTCAGGCTGCTTTGGGTGGTGGAGAGGTGGGTTTGGATGTTCTATCTAGTAACATTCTTCTATATACTCTTCCCACTATCAAGCCCTCTTTGGACAAAAGTCATCAAAATACACTTTTTTTTTTCTTGAGACAGAGTCTCGCTCTGTTGCCCAGGCTGGAGTGCAGTGGCGTGATCTCAGCTCACTGCAACCTCCACTTCCCGGGTTCAAGTGATTCTCCTGCCTTAGCCTCCCAACAAAATATACTTCTTAAAAACAGATGAGAACTCTACCAACAGAACCAGGACATTTTTTCCTATTTGAATTAGCCACATTATTTTTCTTCTTCTTTTTTACAGGCCCAACTGATGTACAAAAGTTAGTCCATTTCTTCAGTAAACATTAAGCCTGCTATGTTTATCGATGACCTTCCATCACCTACAGGATAAAAACCAGACTCTTTAGCATTATTTGGCCCTTCCTTAATTGTCCAGTTCCTCTCCTGCTTCTCCCCATTCTTATTTTGTATCTGTCCACACTAAAATGGTCATGCCTTTGCACATGTGGTTTCTTCTGCCTAGAGCACAGCCTCCTGTGTCTGCCTAGGGAGTCCCTGCTTAGCTTTCAGGATCCAGATTAAGTGTTATCTCTTCTATTAATGCTCCCTTATCCCTGACAACTGATAGAAGTAGGGTGAACCTCTCTCTCCTCCCATGGCACCAGGATGGCTTCCATTATGGTTATTATCATGCTATTTTCTGTTTTCATTACCATCTTTCCCACTAGGGTACAAGATCCTTGAAGGTTACTACACATTGTTGATCCTTTGTTCCCAAAGTGTAATATCATTTCTGCCACATGATAGGCATACAATACAACTGAATGAATGAACGAATGGACAAACAATATTTCATCTACCTGACAGTTCTCAGAATTACCTAGCACTCAGAGAGAACATCATTGTATTTTAGAGGCTGATAGAAGGACTACTAGGCCTGTGCTTCTCCTTTAAAAAGTCCCAATAATATAGCATTTTCCCAGTGTTATTGGTTTTCATTGTATTGTTTATAATTACCCTTAGATAGGGCCTAACTTAGCTACTAATATGCCCTATTGCTAAATTCATCAGCCATGTTTTCTTAGTTATGTCTGCCTCTGGCTTATATGTAAGTTCAGCAGTGTTTTTGAAGGGTAGAAAAGGACAATTCCTGCTATTCTATCATAACTGCCTAACTATTCAGACAAGTTCTGCTGATGATCTAAAAATGATTTCCACCTATTTCTTTTAAGGGAGGAAGGACAAAGCAAGCCCAGTAATAAATGATACACAATAGGTCTTCCCCTCAGGCAAATGCACTTTTAGAAGTTGAGTTTATTATAGAAAACTTAATAGAACTTGGCCAGGCATGGTGGCTCACACCTGTAATCCCAGCACTTTGGGAGGCCGAGGCAGGCAGATCACCTGAGGTCAGGAGTTTGACACCAGCCTGATCAACATGGAGAAACCCTGTTTCTAATAAAAATACAAAATTAGCTGGGCATGGTGGCACATGCCTGTAATCCCAGCTACTCAGGAGGCTGAGGCAGGAGAATCGCTTGAACCCAGGAGGTAGAGGTTGCAGTGAGCCAAGATTGCATCACCGCACTCCAGCCTGGGAGAAAAAAGTGAAACTCCGTCTCAAAAAAAAGAAAAAAGAAAAATTAATAGAACGGAATCAATAAGTACCAACATTCATTCTCTCCTTCTGAGAACAGGTTGCAATTCACAGGAAGGAAGTTGAAGAATTAAAAAATGCTATTTATGAACTGGAAGCAGAAAATTTGGTGCTTATTGATCAACTATTCAACTGTAGACTTGCGGATCTCAAAATACCCAGGTGAAAATTGTTAATATATATAGAGTATTTTGTAAATATTTGTATCTGCTGTAAAAAGTGTTTTTTTTTAAACAAAAAAAGATGACTTAATTATTCAGTGCTCCAGCAGTAGTCAAAAAGAAAGGGACACAAAAAATGCTCATGATGAAGGTATAGGATTATTACTATTGACCATTGGTACAATGTAAAGTTTGACTTCTTTTTTCTTGCAATGCACTGTAGTCACCATAGCCAGCACATAACATGAACATCATAACTGCCAACATTTAGGAGCCTCCAGACCAGCAGGGGTAATGGTCATGAAAATAAGTACATAACAGTACAGCAGAAGATAGAGGAGGTAGAGAGTTAGCACAGAGGAGGAGGTGATCCACTTGCTGGAAGTTTCATGGAGGTGATCTGGGCTTCTGTGGACTGTAGAATTATTTCTTTTGGTTGAAACAGTCAAAACTACTCTGTAGGCCGAGAAAAGAGCTTGGCATTCCAAGTCACATTTGTTCTTGCATACAAGAAACCAAGTGGTGCATACACCTTTATATGTTTGGTTAGCTCTTTTCCTTATCTGACAAAAAAAAAAGTCTTAATATATTAATCCTGACAGAAACCTAGGGCCCTTGAATATAAAATTAAAATTCAAAATGGCACTCATAATTTAGACAAGTAGTCAAAACCAAAAAATAATCTAAATAGTAGCATGTTTAGGAAGAGAGGGGAAGTCACACAAATGTAGGGTGCATGTGTGCAAGTATGGGAGAGAAATGTCTAGGTCTAGGAATTAAAGCAGATGTTAAGTTGAACCTGGTGGAATTGCCAGGAAAAATTTTCCACACAAGTAGTTCCTATTGTTTGTGTGACATGGAAAACTACTATTTGAGACATGATCATGTATTTGTTATGTATAAACTTTCTATTATTTTCCAGGAAAGGTGGATACAGGTAAATTATGGGTTCCCTGTTTGCTAGGCTAAATGATGGGTGTCAGGATACAAGATTGGAGAAACTGGGAGATAAGCTGGGTGGGGCAGGATAGATAAAGAGGCCATCTGCCCCCTTTGCATTATTACTTTGTGTGCTTCAGAGAGAGTAGATACCAATACAGATGAGGTGAGGCTGAATGAGGATTGATTACTGAACTCCTGTAATTCCAGTCTCTTGAGCTGATGCCCTAGAGGGCCCCTATGGGGTAGGTGCTCACTGTTGCCCAGTAGGCAATGCTCACTTTTGCCAGCCCTCCTCTCTGTGATCAAGTATCCAGTGCTACATTCCTGTCCCACCTCTAATCCTCGTCATCTGCTGCTGCTGCCTTTGGAATCATGTCTAATCTCTGCCAGGCGTTGCTGGTATGTGGCTTCTAACTACCTACTGCTATAGCTGCTGTCCACTGCCCTCTTTTCTGAACTGGCTAATCTTTAGGAAAGAGCTACCCTCTAAACTGCCAGACCCGTGTCTCTACCTGGATCAACTGAGTCTGGTATATTTGATTTTGTTCTGACATGGTTGTAAAGTGCTAATAATTCTAAAAAAGGGAATTATTTCATTGGCCAAAGGGGACTTGGCAAGAACAGAATGGGAGACTGAGAAACTTTTAATGGGGATTTTCATTGAGTTGTTTACTGTGCAGTATATAATTTAACGTCATCCTCGCTCTTCCCTGTAAAAATCTTCTGTAAAATCCACATTGTTCATCAGTGCTTTAGGGGCCGGTTTTCCTTACTGAGAGTAGTGGAATGCTTAGTCTAGCTTCAGAGTTGGAAGAAATGAAGTCAAAATATTTTCAAGGGAAAAGAAACACCATGGGTGACATTTATAGGAACTGATATATGTGTCCTTGCTATATGCTCCCACAACACCCTGAACTTTTCCTTTGTGACCAACCTTTATCACACTTTTGATCACTTATTTAATGTCTGCTGCTTTACTAGATTGTAAACTCCTTGAGGCAACAGTTTTGGACACTTTAGAAAGACCTGCATGAAGAAACTGGAAAATTTGAAAGCCCTCAATTATCTGCTAGACTTCTTATGCAGAAAGATAACCTGAGGGTGTTCAGGAGATTTTACTGTACCCATTTCCAAGCCAAAGGAATATTACACATATTATATCTTTATGGTAACTTCCCCCTCCATCTCTTTGTTGAGAATTAAGTTTTGTAAAATACTAGTAGGGTGATAAGAAATAGACATGAACTGTCTCCAGTGGACACAGAAGAAGTTCTATTTCCCTATTTGGATGAGGAATGGGATATTGTGGCTAATAGAGTTACCACATTTCCTATGTAGAGTTACTCAAACTTTTTCCCATCACAGCTCACATAGAATGTCATAGGATTTGTTTGACACATTGGGGCAAACAGATGAGGAAACTGTTAGCCAGAGGTGACTGCCCAGGACTCCAGTGCCACAGGGCTGAGGCTAAGTGGGCCAACACCTACAAATCTAACACTAACTTGCCATAATAACATCTTTTAAACTATTTTCCATATCATTAAGTATCAAGTGTTGTTACCCTGCAGCAGTACAGAAGTAACAATAAACTAGCGATTAATAGAAAAAGCTAGATTCCTGAAGGTTACGGCATTTAGAAAGATCTTAATTGTTCACAATGGTAAAACTAGGAAACAAAAGAATTCTATAGCCTCAGACATGTCTCCCTGAAGACCACAGCTACATGTGAAACTTACCTTTACTAAGGTACCTTTACTAAACTTACCTTAACTAAAGTTAAGTTTTTAGAAGGTTTCATAGGTGTAAATATTGTATGTAGTTACAGTATTTGCTGGAGCCATTGGCATCTGGATAACACTTTATTCACATTCTTTAAATAACTGACAGCCCCTAATTTAGGGGATTCACTTTACTTGCTTAGCTGCTAAGTGTGAAGGGTTGTTTGCACATTTGCAAGCGTTCAATTACTTCATGCTGTCTTCAGGTAAACCTCATGGAAATGCCATACAGAGTTTTCAAAGCATCATATTTTCTGATTGAAAATTCAGTGGACACTCTAAAAAGGAGAGCACAGAATTAAACAATGTAGAGAGAGCTACAACAGCACATGGACATCAATTCACTGGGCTTGTAGGTGAAGCATACCACTAAGCGAAAGCCAGGACCTAGATGGCATCTTGGATTCCTACTGCTCGCTTTCTCTTTCTCTCTTCATCTCAAAACCAAAACCACTCAAAAGTGGTCTTTCAGGCCACTATCATTCTGCACCTGAAATACTACAACAGCGACCTGACTGGTGCCATGCTCACTCTCAGTTTTTTGAACTTTAAGTGTGTTATTTCCTTATTTGGAATGCCCTTCTTTCACCCCTAGCTCTTCCCTGGCAAGCACCTCCACGTTCAAGACTGTATTAGTCCATTCTCATGCTGCTATAAAAAACTGCCCGAGACTGAGTAATTTAGAAAAGAAAGAGGTTTAAGTGACTCACAGTTCCACCAGGCTGGGGAGGACTCAGGAAACTTAGATTCATGGCAGAAGGGGAAGCAAACATGACCTTCTTCACATGGCAGCAGGAAGAAGTGCAGAGCGAAGGTTGGGGAAAAGCCCCTTATAAATTATCAGATCTCATGAGAACTCACTAACACGAGAACAGCATGGAGGTAACCGCTCCCATAATTCAATTACTTCCCACTGGGTCCCTCTCCCACAACATATGGGGATTATGGGAACTACAGTTCAAGATGGGATTTGGGTGGGGCCCAGCTAAACTATATCAAAGACTAAGCTCAGGTTTCATCCAGGAAAACTTTCCTTCCTCCTAAAGCTGACTCAGGTGCTGCTTTTTTCTGCATCCCATCATTCTCACACTATGGTAATTACCCATCATGGTACACACCATGACTTTAAAATACTGTAAGGCTGTCTGCCACCCCACTGGGCTTTATGCTCCTCAGGGTAGAAATTATGTCTCATTTTTCATCTATGCATTTCTAGCACCTAGTAGAGAGATAGACCCTAGTAAGCATGCAATGCAATATTTATTGACTGACAGATTGTTTTCCTTATTTGTTCTTTTAGGCGACTATATCTTACCCAAGCTGCTGGACTAGAAGTGCCACCTGAAGAAATGCCTTTGGAATTGCCAGAAACACATATAGGTATTACTTTATTGCAATAATGATGATGATTTTTTTCAAACTGTTGTTTTTCAATTTAAAAAACATTTATCTGTTGTGAGCAGGTGCCCCACATACAAAAGCTATTCAGAGAATAGATACCTGCCAGCTTCTCTAAATTTCTCCTCTTGCAGTGCTTGTCTTAATCTATCTCCTGTCTGTAGTCCCACTTTCAAATGAAGGTCACCATGTTTCACAGTAAATTAAATAAATACTGGTGGAGAGGAATGAGGCTGCTGTCTACACTGGCAAAGTTTAGGGCCCTATTTAGCCAACCAAAATGACAACATATACTTAGGCACCAATATAATTACTGTAACTTATTAGCTAACAGAAAGAAATACAACTTAGAGTTTCTACAAATGGGACTCCCTCTTACTTTAATACATAAATTCTACATTTGCAATTCTCAAAGTTCCATCCAATTAAAAATGTGACAAAGTATGTATTGCATTTTTATTTGTATATGTTCAAAATGTATACATAATTAATTCCTTTGTATTCATCCAAGAAGAGAAGTCAGAATTGCAACCCACAGAAGTAGAAAGTAGAGACTTGATGTCCTCATCAGATGAGAGCAGTACCTTACATCTTAGTCATGCAAACAGCATCGAAGATCTCCAGTATGTGAAGATAGATAAAGAGGAAAACACATGCACAGAGTTTGGGGACACTGATATGAAGTACTTACTATATGAGGATGAGAAGGATTTCAAGGTGAGATTCATAAGAACACAACTTTGACTACTAAGAAAATGCTGTTTTGAGAAATGCTGTTTTAATTGAGAAGATTCACCTAAAATATGGATACTGAAAATTCCATTTGCAATTATTAGTAAAATTGGCCCACCATTCACATCTCTCATTTGGATACCATTTTCACTCCTACTCTTGCCCAATTTGCTACCTATATTCCTCTATAGGCCTCCATTAATAGTACACAAATTAAGTTATCTAATGCTACATAACAATCCCCAAAACCTAGTGGCTTATAACAATAACTATTTATTCTCACTTAGGGCTCTGTTGGTTAGAAATTCAGGAAGGGCTCCACTAGACAGTTCTCACTCGGTGGACTCTCAGTCAGTTGCAACCATATGTTGGCTGGGGCTGCACTCATCTGAAGGCTTGATCGGGGCAGGAGTCTTCACTTCCAAGGTGGTTTATTCATATGGCTAGCATGTTGATGCTGGCTAAACTGAGGGCCTCACTTCTTCTTCACATGTGCCTCCCGACAGGGTGTTTTGAATTTCTTTTGTTATAGTGTCTGTCTTCTCCCAAAACAAGCAACCCTAGAGACCAAGATAAAAGCAGCAGTTTGGCTGCGGTGGCTCATGCCTGTAACCCCAGCACTTTGGGAAGCTGAGGTGGGTGGATCACCTGAGGTCGGGAATTTGAGACCAGCCTGGCCAACATGGTGAAACCCTATTTCTATTAAAAATACCAAAAATAGCTGGGCATGGTGGTGCGTGCCTCTAATCCCAGCTAGTTGACAGGCTGAGGCAGGAGAATCGCCTAAACCTGGGAAGCAGAGGTTGCAGTGAGCAGAGACTGTATCATTGCACTCCAGCCTGGGTGACAGAGCGAGACTCTGAAAAGAAAGAAAGAAAAAAGAAAAAGAAAGAAAGAGAGAGAGAGAGAAGGAAAGAAGAAAGAAAGAAAGAGAAAGAAAGAAAGAAAGGAAGGAAGGAAAGAAGGAAGGAGAAAGAAAAGGAAAGAAAGAAAGAAAGAAGGAAAGAAAGAAAAGAAAGAAGGCAGTTTTGTATGGCTTAGCCTTGGAAATCATACATTGTCACTTCCATCATATTCTACTGGTTGATGTAGTTACAAAGTTCCATCCAAGGGGAAGGAACATAGCTCCTACATCTTGATGGAGGAAGGTCAGTATCACATTGTAAGAGAAGCACTTGGGATAGGATATGAATTAGGCTATCTTTGGAAAGTACAGATTGCACATATACCATTCATTAAAACCTGGAATATTAAGCCTTTTAATTTTAAAACTTCTTTCTACTACATTCCAGTTACTCCCACAGCCATCCCTTGTTATTTTCCCTCTTGATACTTTAAAAGTTCTCCTAGAATTTGATGTCTGGTAGTGGAAAAAATGATGTAAGAAAGCAGAAGAAACTGAATAAACCAACACAAACCATTTTAACTAACTACAATTCAATCCTGCTGCCATCAAGTGATGATTTAAAGACTAAAGTTCTAGTTCCTCTAGCACTGAAACACCTCCATGAGTATCTTGGAATCATGACTCCTGGGATGTCATGATGATCTCAGGCTAGTGGACAGTTGTCTACAAAATCCCCAAATTGCATACCATTTGGTTGAATGAAAGACTTACTTTCCATGAAAGTTTTTGATGTAGTCAAACTGCCATGGCCATGGTGTATTACTTGAGAATCCTCCCAGTGATTCTGAAATATGTGGCAGGTCTCCATCAACTTGCTTTTCTACTATCTTAAATTTATCACAGCTACATATTTTGAAAGCTAAATAGAATTATATGTATTTTGAGAAATAAGACATCACCTTCCTTTTTCATTCTTTGATTCTTCTAAATTCAAATAAATATTTATTGAGAACGCCACAACATGCCAAGTCCTTGTTAAATGCTTGTGCATTTAAGGGAGAGAACAGCAAGAAATGAAATCTCAAATATACCTATACAGCAGGCCTTGCCCCCAAATCACTTATAGACTTGTAGAAGACAAGTAAGAAAATAAACAAGTACCATATAAGAGTAAACAGACCACCTGTACCTGTGTCCCTGATCAGTCTGTGCTTATCATTGCACCCCAGCATTTGATATAGGGCCTGGAATATAGTGAAGACTTGGAAAAGGTTTGCTAAAGTGACGTGTCAAAGGAATTAAAAAGCAAGAGTTACAGCATGGGAGACTTCCTGGAGGAAGGGACATTGGGTAGGGTGTGAGCTCTGTCCACCCAGTTTTGGGTTGGCTATGGATTTCATATCAGTTAGACTTCTAATTCTGTTTGTTGATATCTTAGATTTGTAAACCAAAAGGTATCTGAGACAGGTCTCAATCAATTTAGAAGTTGATTTTGCCAATTTTAAGGACAATACCTGGGAGAAAAAAAACCACAAAATCACAGAAATAGTGTGTGGTCTGTGCCTGTCTCCAAAGATGACTTGGAGGCCTTCAATATTTAAAGGAGAAAAGTGGGCTGGAGGGGAAAGCAGGAAGGTATGGTCATCCACATGTTGCAAGAGAAAAGGAGCAGGTAGGGGAACAGTCAATTATGTATTCACTGCACACTTTACAAAAGATCAGGTGAACATAGCGTAGCTACCTGTGGGGATATTTAACCTTTTATCTGTACATATTTGCTTAGGAACAAAAGGAAAGGCAGTTGCTTACATGACTCAGCTTTCAGCTTAATTTTTTCCTTTTGGCAAAGTGAATTGGGGTCCCACGTTTTTATTTTCCTTTCACAGACTATAGTTAGTTTTGCACTAACTATAGCCAGCATCCCTCCCCCATTAACCCATTATGAGACAAGCCTTCCAGCCTGGCTGCCTGCTTTTGGAAGATCTTGCCTACTGTGTATGCCCTACTGGGTATATAAGTTTCCTGAGTATTTTGTTTTTTTCACATTTATAGTGGCTCTCATATTTCATGTGCTACACAGCATCAGGCAATTAGGGGGCAGTGAAGTCTGTCAGATAAAGGCCAACTGTAATAAAGAAAGCCTAATCTATCAAGCTGGTAATTTGCTGAATCACCTCTCCTATTCTTTTTTGTGTCTGTTCACCATAGGATTATGTAAACTTGGGCCCCCTGGGAGTGAAGCTTATGAGTGTGGAGAGCCAGAAAATGCCCATTCATTTTCAAGAGAAGGAAATTCCAGTCAAACTCTATAAAGATGTCAGGAGCCCAGAAAGCCACATCACATATAAGATGATGAAGTCTTTTCTCTAAGATTGAAAGCTGCAAAGGAAACACAACTTTTCCTTATAAATGTTCTTTGGGAACTGAAGTATATCCGTTGCCCATTTTACTTACACTTTGGCTTATTTTTAAACCGGCTGTTATTTCTAAAGGTCATAATTACATTTAAAATCAAAGGTATTCAGCTATTCATTTACTTGCATGGTATGAGTGACCAAAATGGAAGCACGCTTTGTATTTCTACACTGAAGTATTCAGAAGCATGACAGTGGGTTCAAGGTAGTCTCTGAGGTTCCTTTTCACACACACAAAATTCACTGATTAATCTGTGATTCCAGTATGAAATAGTTCCATTAGAAATGTTTCTAAGAAAAACCTAGAAGTTTGCATAGCATTGTCTACACATCTTTCCCTCTGAGGATGCTCAATGTGATAGACAGCCAGTCTATAATTCAAGCCAATTCTTAATTTAACCATGTGTATTAGTCTGTTCTCATGCTGCTAATAAAGACATAATTGAGACTGGGTAATTTATAAAGGAGGTTTAATTGATTTACAGCTCCACATGGCTGGGGAGGCCTCACAATCATGGCAGAAGGCATATGAGGAGCAAAGTCACATCATACATGGTGGCAGGCAAGAGAGGGCTTGTGTAGGGGAATTCCCATTTATAAAACTATCAGATCTTGTGATACTTATTTACTACTTCAAGAACAGTATGGGAAAAACCTGCCTCCATGATTCAATTACCTCCTACCAGGTCCCTCCCACAACACATGGGGATTATGGGAACTATAATTCAAGATGAGATTTGGGTGGGGGCATAGCCAAACCATATCACCCTGTTTATAATGAATATAAAAAAAGAATGTTGGAAATAAACTTGAGAGTGTTAATTTGTTGTATTAAAATATTCCACTGATAGGGAGCACTCCCTCCCTCCAGCTATATCTAGTCTAAACTACCACATTCCTATCCAAAGCAAATACCACTTCTCTCAGGACTACCACAAGCCAAGGACACTGTGACTACCTGGATGTGACATCAGCATTCCATTTGGATCCTTGAGACCAGATAATACCACCATATGTCATATTTCTGTAATCTTTAGTGATATAAGGATTAATTAATCATCAGTGGGGGATGTTATTGGCATTTAAAGTAAGGACAATTGTGCAGCACTGTCTTGAGCCCACAGGATGTTAGCACTCCTGCTCCCTCAATCTCAAATGCTGCTACCTTAACACTCTTCATTGTAGAAGTCGAAAACACTGGTCATGTTTCCCCTGCTACCTTAACACTCTTCATTGTAGAAGTCGAAAACACTGGTCATGTTTCCCAACACCCCTTACGTTGTAGTACCATCACCAATTGAACACCTTTGAGTTTCTCAGTTTTTGGAGACAAGGACTCACTCTGTCACCCAGGCTAGAGTGCAGTGGCACTATCATAGCTCACAGCATCCTGAAACTCCTGGGCTCAAGCAATCCTCCTGCCTCAACCTCCCGAGTAGCTGGGACTGCAGGTCTGTACTATCATGCCTCAACCTCCAAAAGTGCTGGGATTACAGGCATGAGCCACCGACCGGCCTCTCCTGTACTTTAATCTCCATTGTGTTCACTGCTTTCCTGGACCCTTCCCATTCTCTCCCAAAACTTCCAACAACAACCTCTAAAAAAACAATAAACAAGACAAATGCCACTGTTGAAGGTGTAAATGTCCAAGGGGTTCACCTTGCCTGCTGCCTAGACAGAGCCGATTCCTCAAGACAGGGGAGCCGGGCATGGTGGCTCACACCTGTAATACCAACACTTTGGGAGGCCGAGGCAGGTAGATCACGAGGTCAGCAGATCAAGACCATCCTGTCAAGACCATCCTGGCTAACACGGTGAAACCCCTTCTCTACTAAAATTCCAAAAGTTTGCCAGGCGCGGTGGCAGGCGCCTGTAGTCCCAGCTACTTGGGAGGCTGAGGCAGGAGAATGGAGTGAACCCGGGAGGCAGAGGTTGCAGTGAGCCAAGATCGCACCACTGCACTCCAGCCTGGGCGACACAGCAAGACTCCGCCTCAAAAAAAAAAAAAAAAAGAAGAGGGGAATTGCAATAGACAAAAGAGTAATTCACACAGAGCCAGCTGTGTGGGAGACCAGAGTTGTTTTATAACTCAAATCAGTCTCCCTGAGCATTCGGGGAGCAGAGTTTTTAAGGACAACATGGTAGATGTGGGGAAGCCAGTGAGCCGGGACTGCTGATTGGTCAGAGATGAAATCATAGGGAACCAAAGCTGTCCTCCTGACCAAATCAGTTCCTAGATGGGGGGGGCCACAAGATCAGATGAGCCAGTTTATCAATCTAGGTAGTGCCAGCTGATTCATCATGTGCAGGGTCTGCAAAATATCTCAACCACTGATCTTAGGAGCAGTTTAGAGACAGTCAGAATCCTGTAGCCTCCAGCTGCATGACTACCAAACCATAATTTCTATTCTTGTGGCTAATGTTAGTCCTACAAATGCAATCCACTCCCTAGGCAAGAAGGAAGTCTGCTTTGGGAAAGGGCTGTTATCATCTTTGTTTTAAACTGTATACTAAGTTTTTCCCAAAGTTAGTTGACCCTCCGCCCAAGAATGAAAAGGACAGTTTGGAGATTAGAAGCAAGATGGAGTCGATTAAATTAGATCTCTTTCGCTGTCTTGGTCATAATTTTGCAAAGGCAGTATCAAAGGTATCTTTTCTTTTCGAGACAGGGTCTCACTGTCATCTAGGCTGGAGTGCAGTAGCACGATCATGGCTCACTGCAGCCTCAGCCTGCCAGGCTCAAGGGATCCTCTCACCTCACCCTCCCAAATAGCTGAGACCACAGAAGCGCACCACCATGCCGAGCTAATTTTTTATTTTTTGTAGAGATGGTGTGGGGTGGGGGGGTTGGGGGGGTCTTACCATGTGACCTAGGCTGGTCTTAAACTCCTGAGCTCAAGTGATCTTCTTGGCTCAACTTCTCAAAGTGCTAGGATTACAGATGTGAACCGCCACACCCAGCCTGTTGAAGGTTTCTTTTACTCTCTGGTTTTGACTGGCACCTGGCTTTCCCCAGAAAGAGCTCACTTCCCCTGTGGCTCTCGCTAGTGGTTAGTATTGATTCTTCTCTGCCCCCACCTTCTGTGGGGCTCACATGCTTTCACCAATGCAATGCCTCTTCTAGACCACAATTCCACCAGTCTCATGTAAAAACATGCCTTTTGAAGCTCAGTACATATATCACCCTCTACTACTATTCTTTGCTATAATTTTCTAACCCTTCTCATCACTCTTCTCCATAATCTTTAATTTGGCACCCGGTTCACAGGCCTCTTTTCCACTCTACTCCATTCCCTAACATATCCATCTATTGAGATACCTATTAGTCATTCATGAGTATAAAATTGTTTCATGTATGTGTGCTTCTGTTTGACCATCCCAGATCCACTCTCTACCGTTATCTCTGTGTCTCAAAGGGTGACCTTTATGGACTGCATCAATGTCCTTTGCTTCTAACCTTCAACTGAGTTTGCTTAATAGGAGTTTCTAGCAGGAGATCAAAGAAAGTGAGAAGGGTGAGATTTCTTCCCCCAGCTCTTTCTCTACCAGGTCATGCTGATTAGCAGGGTCCCTCTATCAAAGGCCACTATTCCTGTTGGAAGGCTCACCTAACAAAGGTTGAGCATCCCTAATGTGAAAATCCAAAATCCAAAATGTTCCACAATCTGAAACATTCTAAGCACTGACACAATGCTACAAGTGGAAAATTCCACACCTGACCTCATGTGATGGGTTGCAGTAAAAACTTTGTTTCATACACAAAAAAAAATTTAAAATAGTATATAAACTTACCTTCAGGTTATGTGTATATGGTGTATCTGAAATATAAATGAAGTTTGCGTTTGGACTTGGGTCTGTCTCCAAGATATCTTATTACATATATGCAAATATTCCAAAATCCTAAAAAATCTGAAATCTGAAACACTTCTGGTCCCAATCATCTCAGACGAGAAATACTGAATCAGTATAGCTACTCTCTAGGTCTGGTAAGTGCTCCCTCCCTCTGCCCCTTTAGACCCGGAAGTGGAACAGTTCCCATCTGTTGATAGCCCCAGGGAGTGTTACCATTCCTGTTGGTTTTCCTTGATCTTGCCCACACCTTTGTAGATATTGCCTTTGTTAAATTTTCTCCAGGTATCCTGTTTGAATGTGCCCTTTGTTTCCTGCCAGGAAAGGTCAAGGCTGGAGATTCAGATCTGGGAATCAACAGCCCAGGACTGAATTTAAAGCCATGAAAGCCTAAATGACATAACCTAGGGACTGAGTTTCAATAGAGAAGAGAGACATGGATGCACCTGGAATAATTCATTCTGTAGATGTGGGCCCTGAAACTAAAAGGTATCACTCTCAAGAGATTTCAGAGCAGACGTGGACTGAATCTAAGTAAAACGGCAAACTAGCCCTGACCCAGCTCAACTCTATTTTTTTTCTTCGCTCTCCTCTCTTTCCTTTCCCTCTCCCTCCTCACTCACCACCTACACATGGCACCCACTCCTTACCAGAGCCTCTTGATTCCCCCAGCTCAATTCTTGATTCCTTTGAGGTGATTTTCTCCTCACCTAATATAACTAACAGAAGATAGATTCCTTTTCTCTGGGGAACAAAGAATACCAAGCCAGACACTATACTCCTTGTATACACAATGTTGAGCATACAAAACTTTATATGTGTGTGTGTGTGCACGCACGCATGTACAGTGCAAAGAAGCAGCAAAATAAGACTAAGAATCAGGAGGAAAAGCAAACAATTAAAGCATGCCCACCGATGACCCAGATATTCAAGTCAGTAGGCTAGGACTTTAAGAATATTCTTATATGGTGTCTGGCAAGATGGCCGAATAGTAACAGCCCTGGTCTGCAGCTCCCAGCGAGATCAACACAGAAGGTGAGTGATTTCTGCATTTCCACCTGAGACACCCAGCTCATCTCACTGGAACTGGTTAGACAGTAGGTGCAGCCCACGGAGGATGAGCTGAAGCAATGTGGGCCGTCGCCTCACTCGGGAAGCACAAGGGATCAGGGAAGCCGTGAGGGACTGTGCCATGAGGAATGGTGCATTCTGGCACAGATACTATGCTTTTCTCATCATCTTCACAACCTGCAGACCAAGAGATTCTCTCAGGTGCCTACACCACCAGGGCCCTGGGTTTCAAGCACAAAGCTGGATGGCCATTTGGGTAGACACCGAGCTAGCTGCAGGAGTTTTTTTCATACCCCAGTGGTGCCTGGAATGCCAGCAAGACAGAAACTTTCATTCCCCTGGAAAGGGGGCTGAAGCCAGGGAGCCAAGTGGTCTAGCTCAGCAGATTCCATCCCCATGGAGCCCAGCAAGCTAATATCGACTGGCTTGAAATTCTTGCTGCCAGCACAGCAGTCTGAAGTCAACCTGGGACGCTGGAGCTTGGTGAGGGGAGGGGCATCCGCCATTACTGAGGCTTGAGTAGGAGGTTTTCCCCTCACAGTGTAAACAAAGCCACTGGGAAGTTCGAAGTGGGCAGAGCCCACCACAGCTCAGCAAAGCCCCTGTAGCCAGACTGCCTCTCTAGATTCCTTCTCTCTGGGCAGGGCATCCCTGAAAGAAAGGCAGCAGCCCCAGTCAGGGGATTATAGAAAAAAGTCCCATCTCCCTGTGATAGAGCACCTGGGAGAAGGGGCAGCTGTGGGCACAGCTTCAGCAGACTTAAACATTCCTGCCTTCCAGCTCCGAAGGGACCAGCAGGTCTCCCAGCAAAGCACTTGTGCTCTGCTAAGGGACAGACTGCCTCCTCAAGTGGGTTCCTTAACCCCGTGCCTCCTGACTGGGAGACACCTCCCAGCAGGAATCAACAGATACCTCATACAGGAGAGCTCTGGCTGGCATCTGGCGGGTGCCTCTCTGGGACGAAGCTTCCAGAGGAAGGAAGAGGCAGCAATCTTTGCTGGTCTGCAGCCTCCACTAGTGATACCCAGGCAAACAGGGTCTGGAGTAGACCTCCAGCAAACTCCAGTAGACCTGCACCAGAGAGGCCTGACTGTTAGAAGGAAAACTAACAAACAGAAAGGAATAGCATCAACATCAACAAAAAGGACGTCCACACAAAAACCCCATCTGAAGGTCACCAACATCAAAGACCAAAGGTAGATAAATCCATGAAGAGGAGGAAAAACCATCACGAAAAGGCTGAAAATTCCAAAAATCAGAGTGCCTCTTCTCCTCCAAAGGATACAACTCCTCGCCAGCAAGGGAACAAAACTGGACAGAGAATGAGTTTGACGAATTGACAGAAGTAGGCTTCAGAAGGTGGGTAATAACAAACTCCTTTGAGCTAAAGGAGCATGTTCCAACCCAATGCAAGGAAGCTAAGAACCTTGAAAAAAGGTTAGAAGAATTGCTAACTAGAATAACCAGTTTAGAGAAGGACATAAATGACCTGATGGAGTTGAAAAACACAGCATGAGAACTTTGTGAAGCATACACAAGTATCAATAGCCGAATCAATCAAGCAGAAAAAAGGATATCAGAGACTGAAGATCAACTTAATGAAATAAAGCAAGAAGACAAGATTGGAGAAAAAAAGAATGAAAAGGAATGAACAAAGGCTCCAAGAAATATGGGACTATATGAAAGTGACGGGTAGAATGGAACCAAGTTGGAAAACACTCTGCAGATATTATCCAGGAGAACTTCCCCAACCTAGCAAGACAGGTCAACATTCAAATTCAGGAAATACAGAAAACACCGCAAAGACACTCCTCGAGAAAAGCAACCCCAAGACACGTAATCGTCAGATTCACCAAGGTTGAAATGAAGAAAAAATTGTTACCGGCAGCCAGAGAGATAGGTCACGTTGCCCACAAAGGGAAGCTCATCAGACTAACAGTGGATCTCTCTGCAGAAACCCTACAAGCCGGAAGAGAGTGGGGGCCAATATTCAACATTCTTAAAGAAAAGCATTTTCAATCCAGAATTTCACATCCAGCCAAACAAAGCTTCATAAGCAAAGGAGAAATAAAACCCTTTACAGACAAGCAAATGCTGAGAGATTTTGTCACCACTAGGCCTGCCTTACAGGAGCTCCTGAAGAGAGTACTAAATATGGAAAGGAAAAACCAGTACCAGCCAGTGCAAAAACATACCAAATTGTAAAGATCATCAACACTATGAAGAAACTGCATCAACTAATGGGCAAAATAACCAGCTAGCATCATAATGACAGGATCAAACACATAACAATATTAACCTTAAATGTAAATGGGCTAAATGCCCCAATTAAAAGACACAGACTGGCAAATGGGATAAAGAGGCAAGACCCAACAGTGTGCTGTATTCAGGAAACCCATCTCACGTGCAAAGATACACATAGGCTCAAAATAAAGGGATAGAGGAATATTTACCAAGCAAATGGAAAGCAAAAAAAAAAAAAAAAAAAAAAAAAGAAGGTGTTGCAATCCTAGTCTCTGATAAAAGAGACTTTAAACCAACAAAGATCAAAAAAGACAAAGAAGGGCATTACATAATGGTAAAGGGCTCAGTTCAACCAGAAGAGCTAACTATTCTAAATATATATGCACCCAATACAGAAGCACCCAGATTCATAAAGCAAGTTCTTAGAGACCTATGAAGAGACTTAGACTCCCACACAATAATAGTGGGAGACTTTAACATCCCACTGTCAATATTAAACAGATCAATGAGACAGAAAATTAACAAGGATATTCAGGACTTGAACTCTGCTCTGGACAAAGTGGACCTAACAGACAGCTACAGAACTCTCCACCCCAAATCAACAGAATATACATTCTTCTCAGCACCACACTGCACCTATTCTAAAGTTGACCACATAATTGGAAGTAAAACACTCCTCAGCAAATGCAAAAGAACGGAAATCGTAACAAGCAGTCTTTCAGACCACAGTGCAATCAAATTAGAACTCAGGATTAAGAAACTCACTCAAAATCACACAACTACATGGAAACTGAACAACCTGCTCTTGAATGACTACTGAGTAAATAACGAAATTAAGGCAGAAATAAATAAGTTATTTGAAACCAATGAGAACAAAGACACAATCTACCAGAATCTCTGGGACACAGCTAAAGCAGTGTTTAGAGGGAAATTTATAGCACCAGATGCCCACAGCAGAAAGTAGGAAATATCTAAAATCGTCACCCTAACATCACAATTAAAAGAACTAGAGAAGCAAGAGCAAACAAATTCAAAAGCTAACAGAAGACAAGAAATAACTAAGATCAGAGCAGAATTGAAGGAGACAGAGACACGAAAAACCCTTCAAAATACAAAAATTAGCTGGGTATGGTGGCATGTGCCTGTAATCCCAACTACTCAGGACGCTGAGGCAGGAGAATCGCTCGAACCAGGGAGGCGGAGGTTGTAGTGAGCTGAGATTGCACCACTGCACTCCAGCCTTGTGACAGAGCAAGACTCCGTCTCAAATAAAAAAAAAAATTAATGAATCCAGGAGCTGGTTTTTTGAAAAGGTTAACAAAATAGATAGACTGCTAGCCGGGCTAATAAAAAAAGAAAAGAGAGAAGAATCAAATAGACACAATAAAAAACGATAAAGGAGATATCACCTCTGATCTCACAGAAATACAAACTACCATCAGAGAATACTATAAACACCTCTGTGCAAATAGACTAGAAAATCTAGAAGAAATGGATACATTCCTGGACACATACACCTTCCCAAGACTAAACCAGGAAGTTGAATCCCTGAATAGACCAATAACAAGTTCCGAAATTGAGGCAGTCATTAGTAGCCTACCAGCCAAAACAAGCCCAGGACCAGACTGATTCACAGCTGAATTCCACCACAGGTACAAAGAGGAGCTGGTACCATTCCTTCTGAAACTATTCCAAAAAATAGAAAAAGAGGGACTCCTCCCTAACTCACTTAATGAGGCCAGCATCATCGTGATACCAAAACCTGGCAGAGACAACACACAAAAAAGAAAATTTCAGACCAATATCCCTGATGAACATCGATGCAAAAACCCTCAGTAAAATACTGGCAAACTGAATCCAGCAGCACATCAAAAAGCTTATCCACCATGATCAAGTCAGCTTCATCCCTGGGATGCAAGGCTGGTTCAACATATGCTAATCAATAAACTTAATCCATCACATAAACAGAACCAATGACAAAAACCACATGATTAACTCAATAGATGCAGAAAAGACCTTCAATAAAATTCAACACCCATTCATGCTAAAAACTCTCAGTAAACTAGGTATTGATGAAACGTATCTCAAATAATAAGAGCTATTTATGACAAACCCACAGCCAATATCATACTGAAGGGGCAAAAGCTGGAAGCATTCCCTTTGAAAACCAGCACAAGACAAGGATGCCCTCTCTCACCACTCCTATTCAACATAGTATTGGAGGTTCTGGCCAGGGCAATCAGGCAAGAGAAAGAAATAAAGGGTATTCAAACAGGAAGAGAGGAAGTCAAATTGTCTCTGTTTGCAGATGACATGATTGTATATTTAGAAAACCCCATCGTCTCAGCCCAAAATCTCTTTAAGCTGATAAGCAGCTTCAGCAAAGTCTCAGGATATAAAATCAATGTGCAAAAATCACAAGCATTCCTATACACCAATAATAGACAAACAGCCAAATCATGACTGAACTCCCATTCACAATTGCTACAAAGGGAATAAAATACCTAGGAATCCAGTTTACAACGGATGTGAAGGACCTTTTCAAGGAGAACTACAAACCGCTGCTCAAGGAATTAAGAGAGGACACACAAAAAATGGAAAAACATTCCATGCTCATGGATAGGAAGAATCAATACTGTGAAAATGGCCATACTGCCCAAAGTAATTTACAGATTCAATGCTATTTTTATCAAGCTACCATTAACTTTCTTCACAGAATTAGAAAAAAAAACTACTTTAAATTTCATACGGAACCAAAAAATAGCCCATATAGCCAAGACAATCCTAAGCAAAAAGAACAAAGCTGGAGGCATCACACTACCTGATTTCAAACTATACTACAAGCCTACAGTAACCAAAACAGCATGGTACTAGTACCAAAACAGATATATAAACTAATGGAACAGAACAGAGGCTTCAGAAATAACACCATACACTTACAACCATGTGATCTTTGACAAACCTGACAAAAACAAGCAATGGGGAAAGGATTCCCTATTGAATAAATGGTGTTGGGAAAACTGGCTAGTCATATGCAGGAAACTGAAACCGGACCTCTTCCTTACACCTTATACAAATATTAACTCAAGATGGATTAAAGACTTAAAGGTAAGACATAAAATCATAAAAACCCTAGAAGAAAACCTAGCAATACTATTCAGGACATAGGCATGGGGAAAGACTTCGTGACTAAAACACCAAAAGCAATGGCAACAAAAGCCAAGATTGACAAATGGTGTTTAATTAAACTAAAGAGCTTCTGCACAGCAAAAGAAACTATCATCAGAGTGAAGAGGCAACCTACAGAATGGGAGAAAATTTTTGTAATCTATCCATCTGACAAAGGGCTAATATCCAGAATCTACAAGGAACTTAAACAAATTTACAAGAAAAAAACAACCCCATCAAAAAGTGGGCGAAGGATATGAACAGACACTTCTCAAAAGAAGACATTTATGCAGCCAAGGAACATATGAAAAACAAAAGCTCATCATCACTGGTCATTAGAGAAATGCAAATCAAAACCACAATTAGATACCATCTCACACCAGTTAGAATGACGATCAATAAACAGTCAGGAAACAACAAGTGCTGGAGAGGATGTGGAGAAATAGAAATTATTTTACACTGTTGGTGGGAGTATAAATTAGTTCAACTATTGTGGAAGAGAGTGTGGCGATTTCTCAAGTATCTAGAACCAGAAATACCATTTAACCCAGCAATTCCATCACTTGGTATATACCCAAAGGATTATAAATAATTCTACTATAAAGACACATGCACATGTATGTTTATTGCAGCACTGTTCACAATAGAAAGACTTGGAACCAACCCAAATGCCCATCAGTGATAGGCTGGAAAAAGAAAATGTGGCACATATACACCATGGAATACTACGCAGTCATAGAAAAGGATGAATTCATGTCCTTTGCAGGGACATGGATGAAGCTGAAAACCATCATTCTCAGCAAACTAACACAGGAACAGAAAACCAAACACCACACGTTCTCACTCATAAGTGGGAGGTGAACAATGAGAACACATGGACACAGGGAGGGGAGCGTCACACACTGCGGCCTGTCGGTGGGTGGGGGGACTAGGGGAGGGATAGTATTACGAAAAATACCTAATGTAGATGACGGGTTGATGGGTGCAGCAAATCACCACGGCACATGTATACCTATGTAACAAACCTGCACGTTCTGTGAGGTATTGCTCCTCACAAGAGGACATTAGCTGCAGGGGTCTGCCCACCGACCCAGACCCAAACGATGGATGAATAAAACGTACATTGACACACAGATACTCTGTTTCGCCAGTCCTGCTAAGTGTCCGACCGCCTACACACCAAGAGAGGTTTGTGACGTGGCCGGTCCTGAGCAGCCCACACCTCAGGCATTTATTTAGTATAAAACTAACAACAGAAGCTTTAGAATAAACACACTTGTGGATAATTAACATGGTTAAGAGAGTAGTTCTACTAATGATTAAAGCTCAGGTACTGCAGTTTAAAGTAAATACCAGTGGGGGCAATATCCTTGGTCGACCTCCCTCCGAGAGGGCCATCTGGCTCAAAGGTTAGTTAATGGAGGTAGGGTAAACAGACTTAACTGGGGAAGCCTCTATTGTCCCTAGTATTTACCCTATGACCTAATGCTCTAAGATAAGAACCCACTGCCTTCAGCCTGTTCAATTATTACAATCTATGTAATCTTGTGGCCTTCCAAAAAGGTTTGTGACTATTCTCTAAAACTTTCCCTAATATTTCCCTTTAATATTTCTGCCACTATCCTGAGTGAATCCCAACAGCTCTGCACATGTATCCCAGAACTTAAAGTATAAAAAAAGAGAATATTATTATAAATATGTTAAAGAAAGCAAGGAAAAGATGAATAAAATAGGCAAAAATTGGAAGAATTTCAACAGAGCATTAGACTATAAAAAAGAACCCAATGGACATTCTAGAAATCAAAATATACAAAATCGAAAAGTAATAAATCGGTCTAGTGGCAGACTGGATATGGAAGAAACCAGGAATAGTGAAATTTGGGATAAGTCAATATCCAATATCCAAAAATAGTCAAACACAATTCCAGAAAGAATAAAGAATAGAAAGAGCAGAACACAGTGGTAATGAACATGTGCGATTAAGCAGTGCAACATCTGCTAACTGTAGTTAGTGTTCAAGGAAAAGCGGTAGTAGGGATAAAGGAGAAGAAATATTTGAAGACATAATGGCTCAGTTTACCAAAACTGATTAAAGACAATCTACAGATTCAAGTTCTAAAGAACTGACACATGGAATCTAAGCATAATGCTGTTAGCAGTAGCCAATCTGTATGGGTCTGCAGCAACCTGAATTCTTGCCTCCTCAGAAGAAAGAATTCAACCAAGAGGCATAAGGCAAAGGGAGAGACCAGGGCAAGTTTTAGAGCAGGAGTGAGTATTAAAAAGTTTAGAGCAGGAATGAAAGGAAGAAAAGTACACTTGGAAGAGGGCCCAGCAGGTGACTTGAGAAATTAAGTGGACGGTGTGACCTTCGACTTGGAGTTTTACATGCTGGCATGCTTCTGGGGTCTTGCGTTACTTCTCCCCCGGTTCTTCTCATGGGCTGAGCTGACCGCATGTGCAGTGGCTTGCCAGCACTTGGGAGGGGCTGCATGTCCAATGTGTTAACTGGAGTTGTATGCATGCTCACTTGAGGCACTCTTACCTTACCAGTTGAATGTTCCTAGAAGGTCATATAGCAGTTAAACTCCCCCATTTTGCCTCTTAATGTACATGCTTCAGCCCACGCCCCCAACTACTGAGATCTTATCAGGAAGCTGCTGATCACCAGTTCCAGGTGTTTCTATCTATTGGGAGACTGCCTTTCCCTGGCACCAGTTGTAACCAATATTTATTTATTTATTTGTTTATTTGTTTATTTATTTAGAGATGGAGTCTGGCTCTATCACCTAGGCTGGAGTGCAGCAGCGCAATCTCAGCTCACTGCAACCTCCACCTCCTGGATTCAAGCGATTCTCCTGCCTCGGCCTCCCAGATAGCTGAGATTACAGGCATGAGCCACCACACCCTGCTAATTTTTTTGTATTTTTAGTAGAGCCCGGGTTTCACCGTGTTGGCCAGGCTGGTCTCGAATTCCTTAGCTCTGGCAATACGCTGACCTCAACCTCCCAAAGTGCTGGGATTACAGGCATGAGCCACTGTGCCCTGCCAATTATTATTTTAAAGAGACAGTTAAAACCGCCTGACCATCACCTGATGGTTGCCTGATGTTCCTGGTGGAGTGGGGACCCTCTCCTACCTGCTCATGTCAGCCTGACTACCTACTGTAACAATGCCATATCTTGAAAGGGGGTCCTGATACAGAGAAAGAGACATTTGGCCAAAACTAAGCAAATCTGAATAAATGTATAAACTTTAGATAAGAACAACACATATTGCAATATTCGTTCATTAATTGTGTGAAAAGTACCATACTAAAGACAAATATTAATACAGGACAAACTGAGTGTGGCGTATATGAGATCACTGTACTTCCTATCATTGTCTTTTGTAAATCTAAAACCTTGAAGATAATAGTCTGTTTATAAATAAATAAATAGTCACAGATAGACTGCAAAAAGATATACCATGGGCCAGGTGCGGAGCACTTTGGAAAGCTGAAACCAGAGGATCGCTTGAGTCCCCAGGAGTTCGAGACCAGCCTGGGCAACATAGGGAGACCCCCTTCTCTACATAGAATAAATTTTTAAAATTAGCTCGAAGTGGTAGAGTGTGACTGTGGTCCCAGCTTCTCAGGAGGCTGAGGTGTCAGGATCACCTGAGCATGGGAGGTTAAGGCTATGACTATACCACTGCACTCCAGCCCAGGTGATAGAGTAAGACGCTGTCTCAGAAAAAAAAAGATACACCATGCAAACATCAACCAAAAAGAAGATAGTTTGACCAAACTAATATCAGACAAAGTAGACTTTAAGGCAGGAACTATTAAGATAAAAAGAAAATGAAGAAAAATATAATAGTAAATGAGCCACTTCATCAGAATGATATAACAATCCTAGATTTGTATGCACATAATAAACATGGTCTCAAAATACATAAAGCAAAGTTCACCAAAGTAAAAAAGATACAGTAAATTGTACGTTATATATATTTCATAATAAAAAAGGAAAAAGAAAAAAGAGACAAATACAGACTTGAAGATCTTACTGCACCTCTCTCAACAAGTGATAAATCAATTCGACAAAATTAATATAAGTTAACGACTGTACAATGTTCATTCCTTTCATGTGGACATGAAACACTTCCAAAAATAGACCACATGCAAGTCATAAAGAAGTCACAACAAATATTCAAAAAAATTGTAATCACATAGAATGTGTTCTCTGACCACTGTGGAATTTTATTTTTTTATTTCTTATGTTTTTGAGATGGAGTTTCACTCTGTCGCCCAGGCTGGAGTGCAGTGGCATGATCTCGGCTCACTGCAACCTCCGCCTCCCGGGTTCAAGTGATTCTCCTGCCTCAACCTCCCGAGTAGCTGGGATTATAGGCACCTGCCACCATGCCAAGCTAATTTTTGTATGTTTAGTAGAGACGGGGTTTCACCATGTTGCCCAGGCTGGTCTCAAACTCCTGACCTCAGGTGATCCACCGCCTCAGCCTCGTAAAGTTCTGGGATTACAAGTGTGAGCCACGGCACCCAGCTCACGGTGAAATTTAGAAACAACAAAAAAAACCCTCCAAATAATTAGAAAGTAAGCAGAACACTTTTTATTTATTTATTTATTTTTTCCTTTATTATTATTATTATTATTATTATACTTTAGACTCTATGGTACATGTGCGCAATGTGCAAGTAAGTTACATATGTATACATGTGCCATGCTGGTGCGCTGCACCCACCAACTCGTCATCTAGCATTAGGTATATCTCCCAATGCTATCCCTCCCCCCTCCCCCCACCCCACAACAGTCCCCGAAGTGTGATGTTCCCCTTCCTGTGTCCATGTGTTCTCATTGTTCAATTCCCACCTATGAGTGAGAATATGCGGTGTTTGGTTTTTTGTTCTTGTGATAGTTTACTGAGAATGATGATTTCCAGTTTCATCCATGTCCCTACAAAGGACATGAACTCATCATTTTTTATGGCTGCATAGTATTCCATGGTGTATATATGTGCCACATTTTCTAGAACTAGAAAAGCAAGAGCAAACACATTCAAAAGCTAGCAGAAGGCAAGAAATAACTAAAATCAGAGCAGAACTGAAGGAAATAGAGACACAAAAAACCCTTCAAAAAATAAATGAATCCAGGAGCTGGTTTTTTGAAAGGATCAACAAAATTGATAGACTGCTAGCAAGATTAATAAAGAAAAAAAGAGAGAAGAATCAAATAGATGCAATAAAAAATGATAAAGGGGATATCACCACCGATCCCACAGAAATACAAACTACCATCAGAGAATATTACAAACACCTCTACGCAAATAAACTAGAAAATCTAGAAGAAATGGATAAATTCCTCGACACATACACCCTCCCAACACTAAACCAGGAAGAAGTTGAATCTCTGAATAGACCAATAACAGGAGCTGAAATTGTGGCAATAATCAATAGCTTACCAACCAAAAAAAGTCCAGGCCCAGATGGGTTCACAGCCGAATTCTACCAGAGGTACAAGGAGGAGCTGGTACCATTCCTTCTGAAACTATTCCAATCAATAGAAAAAGAAGGAATCCTCCCTAACTCATTTTATGAGGCCAGCATCATCCTGATACCAAAGCCTGGCAGAGACACAACAAAAAAAGAGAATTTTAGACCAATATCCTTGATGAACATTGATGCAAAAATCCTCAATAAAATTCTGGCAAACAGAATCCAGCAGCACATCAAAAAGCTTATCCACCATGATCAAGTGGGCTTCATCCCTGGGATGCAAGGCTGGTTCAATATACGCAAATCAATAAATGTAATCCAGCATATAAACAGAACCAAAGACAAAAACCACATGATTATCTCAATAGATGCAGAAAAAGGCCTTTGACAAAATTCAACAACCCTTCATGCTAAAAACTCTCAATAAATTAGGTATTGATGGGACGTATCTCAAAATAATAAGAGCTATCTATGAGAAACCCACAGCCAATATCATACTGAATGGGCAAAAACTGGAAGCATTCCCTTTGAAAACTGGCACAAGACAGGGATGCCCTCTCTCACCACTTCTATTCAACATAGTGTTGGAAATTCTGGCCAGGGCAATTAGGCAAGAGAAGGAAATCAAGGGTATTCAATTAGGAAAAGAGGAAGTCAAATTGTCCCTGTTTGCAGATGACATGATTGTATATCTAGAAAACCCCATTGTCTCAGCCCAAAATCTCCTTAAGCTGATAAGCAACTTCAGCAAAGTCTCAGGATACAAAATCAATGTACTTTTTAATAACTCATGAGAAAATATTTTGAACAATGATGAAAATATGACATGTCAAAACCTTTTGGATCCAGCAAAAGTTGTGTTTAAAGATAAATATATAACTTTAAATTCATGTATTAAAAAAGAAAGGCTGAAAAATCTTAAGCTGTTACCTTAAGGACTGTGAACCCCGAAAATTTCAGGCAGGTCTCAGTTAATTTAGAAAGTTCATTTTGAGCGCGGAGTTCAGGAAGCTGGTATCCAAGGCCGCCACTGGGCGCCCAGCCTCCCGCCCGCCATGTCCGCGCCTCGAGCTCCACACGCTCTGGCGGCCGCCGCGCCAGCGTCTGGGAAGGCCAAGCTGACGCACCTGGGGAAGGCGATCCTGGCAGGCGGCCTGGCGGGCGGCATCGAGATCTACATCACCTTCCCCACCCAGTACGTGAAGACGCAGTGGCAGCTGGACTAGCCCTCGCACCCGCCGAGGTACCAGAGCATCGGGGACTGGGTGTGGCAGACAGTCCGCAGCCATGGCGTCCTGGGCTTGTACCGCGGTCTCAGCTCCCTGCTCTACGGCTCCATTCCCAAGGCGGCCGCCAGCTTTGGAATGTTCTAGTTCCTCAGCAACCACCTGCGGGATTCCCAGGGACGGCTGGACAGCACGCGCAGGCTGCTGTGCTGCCTGGGCGCTGGAGTGGCTGAGGCCGTGGTGATCGTGTGCCCCATGGAGACCATCAAGGTGAGGTTCATCCACGACCAGACCTCCCCAAACCCCAAGTACAGAGGATTCTTCCACGGGTTAGGAAGATTGTGCGGGAACAAGGGCTGAAGGGGATGTATCAGAGCCTCACGGCCACCATACTGAAACAGGGCTGGAACCAGGCCATCCGCTTCTTCGTCATGACATTCCCTGCACAACTGGTACCGAGGAGACAACCCCAACAAGCCTATGAACCCGCTCATCACTGGGGTCTTCGGAGCCATCGTGTGCACAGCCAGCGTCTTTGGAAACACTCCACTGGACGTGATTAAGACCCTCAGGTAGGGCCTGGAGGCGCACCAATACCGGAGCTCGATGGACTGCGGCTGGCAGATCCTGAGGAAGGAGGAGCTCAAGGCATTCTACAAGGGCATTGTCCCGCGCTGGGCCAGGTCAGCCTGGATGTGGCCACAGTGTTTATCATCTATGATGAGGTGGTGAAGCTGCTCAACAAAGTGGAAGACGGGCTAAGCCCAGTGGGGCCACAGGGGACCCGCCCCAGGCACCTCCAGAGGCCCCACCAGTCTTGTCTCACATGATTCCAGTGCAGTAGTGCCAAAAGGCTCCTTACCACATCTCTTGAGCTCTGTGACCTGGTCGGTGCATTGTGGCCGTGAAGTCCATGTGTCCTATAGCGCCATGTCTCCCCTGTGGTCTGTGTGTGACACCGCCACTGTGTCCTGCTGTCTGGCCCAGCCATGCTTGGTATGCATCTGGCCTGTGAACCTGTGCCCACTTGTCCATGTGCTTACTGTGAGCCTGTGCCTGTGTTTCATGTTCTGTGTCATGTGACCCTGTGCCCGCCTCCCGGGGTGCCCTGTGGCCTGGGTCCTTGGCCCTGTAGCCCTGGCCCGGTCCCATTCTGGTGCTTTCCACCCTCCACCGGCCTATCACAGCTGCCTCCAGGCCTCCCCCTGCCTTCTCCGCATTCTAGGGTCTGCAACACCCCCCTTCTCCCGCCATTGGCCTTAACTGGCCCTTGAGCCCTCTCTCCACCCAGGACAGGGTGGCACCCACCACTCTCAGGACCACCGTGCAGAATTTTAAAAAAAGGTATTTTGCCAAGGTTGAGGACGCACACCCATGACGCAGCCTCAGGAAGTCCTGATGACATGTGTCCAAGGTGGTCAGGGCAGTTTGGTTTTGTATATTTTAGGGAGACATGAGACATCAATCAACATATGTAAGATGAACATTGGTTCTGTCTGGAAAGGTGGGACAACTCGAAGCAAGGAGGGGGCTTCCAGGTCATGGTAGATAAGAGACAAATGGTTGCACTGAGTTTCTGATTAGCGTTTCCAAAGGAGGCAATCAGATATGCATTTATCTCAGTGAGTAGAGGGGCGACTGAATAGAATGGGAGGCAGGTTTGCCCTAAGCAGTTCACAGCTTGACTTTTCCCTTTAGCTTTGTGATTTTGGGGGCCCAAGATATTTTCCTTTCGCAGGATGTAGGAAAAAACATAAATCCAAAGTAAAGGTAAGAAAATACAGATGAGAACACTGTTTCAGGAAAAACTGTCACAAACAATGTTTTTCCTTTACTTTCCCACCACAACAATCAACACAGAAGACCTCGTTTTAAAATTTTTATATTTTTTTACCCAAAACAAAAATGGTCAATAATACAGAAGACTTCTGTGACCAAATGTGGGGTTTTTTGCCACATGCCGAGCAGTAGACACCAGCTGGGTGTTCTCCAATTCAGTTCCAACACGATCTACCTGGAGATGGTGTCAGAACCCACAGAGTGAGGGGGCTCAGTCCCCAAGACTGCCTCCCTTAAGTCCCACAATCGGAGTGGCAGGGAAACATTAGACTCCTGCCTTGGGGCAAGTGAAAGGAAGACAGGAGAGAGATTCTGTTTTCTGAGGCCGCTGGTTGGGTCTAACACATCCAACATTATAACAACAAAAGATTGTAACAAGGTGTTCATAGAACGGGTAATTTTAAAAAAGAAAAACGACCACAACAAAGGATATGGGAATGATGAACCAGGAATTATGGATGGAAAACTATATATCATAACACCACAAGCAGAAACCAATTAAAGAGAAAGCTGACATACACAGGAGAAAATCGACAAACCCAAAAGTTGGTTCTGATAAACCCTAGTGCTGCCTGATGGGTTCATCTTATCTGCTGCCCAGAAAGCCCAACACACTGAGAACAGCAGGTTTTTTTGCCGCAAAGAAAGAGTTTAATTAGGCCAGGCATGGTGGCTCACGCCTGTAATCCCAGCACTTTGGGAGGCCAAGGCGGGTGGATCACCTGAGGTCAGGAGTTTGAGACCAGCCTGGCCAACATGGTAAAACCCTGTCTCTACTAAAAATGCAAAAATTAGCCAGACATGGTGGCACATGCCTGTAGTCCCAGCTACATGGGAGGCTGAGGCAAGAGAATCTCTTGAACCCGGGAGGCAGAGGTTGTGGTGAGCCGAGATCACACCATTACATTCCAACCTGGGCAACAGAGCAAGAAAAAAAAAAAAAAGAAAGAAAAGAAAAAGATTTTAATTAATGCAGGGCTAGCCAAGCAGAAGATGGACTTTATTACTTAAATCAGCCTCCCAGACAACTCAGAGGCTAGGGTTTTTTGGATAATTTGGTGGGCAGGGGGCTAGGGTATGAGTGCTGCTGATTGGTTAGAGATTAAATTGTAGAAATGTAGAAACCAGTCCTTGTGCGCTGTGTCAGCCTCTGGGTGGGGGCCACAAGAGTCATGAGCCACGGGTCCAGGTGGAGTCAGTCAGTAGCCAGAGTGCAAAAGTCTGAAAAACATCTCAAAAGACCAGTCTTAGGTTCTACAATAGTGATGTCATCTATAGGAGCAATTGGAGAAGTCAAAAATCTTGTGACCTCTGGTCACATGACTCCTGAGCAGTAAGGGATTATAGAAAAGCAAGCTAGGGAACAATGGCTGGTTATCTTTACACCTACAGTCTCCCCTCATAACCCTAATCTTGAGACTTTTCATTAGTCTTACAAAGCTGGTTTCAGTCCCAGAACAAAGAGGGGATGAGTTTTAGGGAGGGACTATTATTATTTTTGCTTCAATGCTAAACTGTAAACCAAATCTCTCCCATTGTTAACTTGGCCTGTGCCCAGGAATAAGCAAGGCCAGCCTGCCTGTGAGTCTAGAAGCAGGATGAAGTCAACCATGCTACACGTCTCTCGCTGTCATAATCTTTGCAAAGGCAGTTTCAGTTCAAAACCAGCCTGGGCAATGTAGTGAAACCCTGTCTCTACAAAAATTTAAACATTAGCTGGGTGTGGTGGTGCATGCCTGTAGTTTGTTTTAGCTACTTAGGAGGCTGAGGCAGAAGATTGCTTGAGCCCAGGAGTTTGAGGTTACAGTAAGCTATGATCATGCCACTATACCCCAGCCTGGGTGACAGAGGGGGACCCTGTCTCTAAAAAAGTAAAAATAGGCCAGGAGCAGTGGCACACCTGTATTCCCAACACTTTGGGAGGCTGAGGTGGGACGATTGCTTGAGCCTAGGAGTTTGAGATCATCCTGGGAAACACAGTGAGACCCCATCTCTACAAAAATAAAAATTAAAAAATTAGCCAGGCCTCGGTGGCATGTGCCTGTGGTTCCAGCCACTTGGGAGGCTGAGGTGAGAGGACTGCTTGAGACCTGGAGGTTGAGGCTGCAGTGAGCTGTGATCATGACGTTCCACTCCAGCCTGGGTGACAGAGCAAGACTTTGTCCGAAAAAAAACAAAGTAAAAGTAAAAAAAGAAAGGAAAATGTTGAAGAAACTAAACATCGACAAGAATACAGAGCACCTGAAACTTTCATATAATTGGTGGCAAGACTGTAACTGGGAATGAACACTGAAATATATTTTGCCAATATTTATCAAACCTGAACATGTATATACATATACTGCATGACACAGCAATTCCACTTTGGGCTTTATATCCAACTGAAATGAATGCTTATGTTCACCAGAAGACATGTACAAGACTGTTCCCAGCAGCTGTAATGATAATAGCTAAAAACTGGAAACAACCCCAATGACTATCAGTAATAGAACCTGTAAGTCAATTGTGCTATTCTCACTACTAAGCACTCAATAAAAAAAAAAAAGTAAATTGTGCTTAGTCACACTATGGAATATCACACAGCATAAAGAAGAATAAACTACTGACACGTGTAGCTATAATATACAAGTGAATCTTACAGATGTAATATTGAAAGAAGGCAGACATACAGTATGATTCAATTTAATAAAGCTCAAAAAGAAGACAAGCAACCAATCTATGATGATAGAAGTCAAAACAGTGGCTATCTTTGTGGTGGGTAATGACTAGGATGAGACATGAAGGGCTTTTCTGGTAATCTTGATCTGAGTGGTAATTCACCTGGGTGTGCTCACTTTGTAAACATTCATCAAGCAGGACTCTTAAGGTATGTGTATTTGACGGGTGTATCTTACACTTCAAAATGGAGTGAAGTTGCCATTTTTTAAAGAATGATAAACTTGTTATAGATAAGATTTATCTCTATTTTTCTCAGGAAAAAAAAAAAACTTACTTTCCACTGGGACAAATCAAACAGCTTCTAGTAACCAACAAAAACAGCCTATGTGGCAACTCACTGATTTCAGCAGGTCAACAGAAATTGATTTTTTCTCTCACACTTGCAGAGTTCGGATCATGATTTTAAAGCAAGCCAGTCATAACATGGTAAGAATCCCACCAAATTTGTTAGTTGTGGCAGTTTTTCCTTCACAGTGTGAATTTGAGTCAGAAGAAAATATCAAGTGACTGTATAAGGAAAATGGCTGTGCTTCCAAGACAAGGATACCCTCTCTCACCACTCCTATTCAACATAGTATTGAAGTTCTGTGAGGGCAATTAGGCAAGAGAAAGAAATAAAGGGTATTCAAATAGGAAGAGAGGGAGTCAAATTGTCTCTGTTTGCAGATGACATGATTGTATATTTAGAAAACCCCATCCTCTCAGCCCAAAATCTCCTTAGCTGATAAGCCACTTCAGCAAGGTCTCAGGATACAAAATCAATGTGCAAAAATCACAAACATTCCTATACACCAATAATAGACAGAGAGCCAAATCATGATGGAATTCCCATTCACAATTGCTACAAAGAGAATAAAATACCTAGGAATACAACTCACAAGGGATGTGAAGGACCTTTTCAAGGAGAACTACAAACCACTGCTCAAGGAATTAAGAGAGGACACAAAAAAACGGAGAAACATTCCATGCTCATGGATAGGAAGAATCAATATTGTGAAAATGGCCATACTGCCCAAAGTAATTTATAGATTCAATGCTATACCCATCAAGCTACCATTGACTTTCTTCACAGAATTCTTAAAAACTACTTTAAATTTCATATGGAACCAAAAAAGAGCCTGTATACCCAAGGCAATCCTAAGCAAAAAGAACGAAAATGGAGGCATCATGCTACCTGACTTCAAACTATACTACAAGGCCACAGTAACCAAAACACCGTGGTACTAGTACCAAAACAGATATATAGACCAATGGAACAGAACAGAGACTTCAGAAATAACACCACACATCTACAACCGTTTGATCTTTGACAAAGCTGACAAAAACAGGAAATGGGGAAAGGATTCCCTATTGAATAAATGGTGTTGGAAAAACTGGCTAGCCATATTCGGGAAACTGAAACTGAACCCCTTCCTTACACCTTATACAAAAATTTACTCAAGATGGATTAAAGATTTAAACATAAGACCTAAAATCATAAAAACCCTAGGAGGAAACCTAGACAATACCATTCAGGACATAGGCATGGGCAAAGACTTCATGACTAAAACACCAAAAGCAATGGTAACAAAAGCCAAAATTGACAAATGGCATCTAATTAAACTAAAGAGCTTCTGCACAGCAAAAGAAACTATCATCAGAGTGAATAGGCAACCTACAGAATGGGAGAACATTTTTGCAATCTATCCCTCTGACAAAGGGTCAGTATCCAGAATCTACAAGGAACTTAAACAAATTTACAAGAAAAAAACAAACAATCCCATCAAAAAGTGGGCAAAGTATATGAACAGAAACTTGTCAAAAGAAGACATTTCTGCAGCCAACAAACATGAAAAAAGGCTCATCATCACTGGTCATTAGAGAAATGCAAATCAAAACCACAATTAGATACCATTTCACGCCAGTTAGAATAGCGATCATTAAAAATTCAGGAAACAAGAGATGCTGGAGAGGATGTGGAGAAATATGAACACTTTCACTTTTACACTGTTGGTGGGAGTGTAAATTAGTTCAACTATTGTGGAAGACAGTGTGGCGATTCCTCAAGGATCTAGAACCAGAAATACCATTTGACCCAGCAATCCCATTACTGGGTATATACCCAAAGGACTATAAATCATTCTACTATAAAGACATATGCACACGTATGTTCATTGCAGCACTATTCACTATAGCAAAGACTTGGAACCAACCCAAATGCCCATCAATGATAGACTGGATAAAGAAAATGTGGCACATATACACCGTAGAATACTATGCAGGCATAAGAAAGGATGAGTTCATGTCCTTTGCAGGAACATGGATGAAGCTGAAAACCATCATTCTCAGCAAACTAACACAAGAACAGAAAACCAAACACTGCATGTTCTCACTCATAAGTGGAAGTTGAACAATGAGAATACATGGACACGGGGAGGGGAGCATCACTCACCTGGGCCTGTCAGGGGTTGGGGATAGGGGAGGGATAGCATTAGGAGAAATGCTTAATGTAGATGATGGGTTGATGGGTGCAGCAAACCACAATGGCACATGTGTACCTATGTAACAAACCTGCATGTTCTGCACGTGTATCCCACAACTTAAAGTATAATAATAAAAAAAGATAAAGTAGGAGCTACTAGATACTAATTTTAATCTTGGAAATAAAAAGCCCATTGGTTTATTATTAAGTGATCTATTTAATAGTGTCAACAAATTCTAAAACTGGAAAAAAAAAAAAAAAAAGAAAATGGCTGTGCTTCAACCAGGAGTAGGCCAAGGCAGACATCTGGTACAGCATGACACAGCCAGTTTGGAGCGCAGGCACACAATCCCATGTCCTATGTAATCATCGCATTTATGTAGCCATTTAATGTAACCTGTTTGTGTGAGCTTATATCTGGCTTTAAGCCACTGTTCCCTGTGATGAATATAACTGCACTGCTGACTCTGTAGTAGAGGGGGAGAGAATAAAGTCATGTCCCAACTGCCTATGGTCCCTCGAGTGTTCTTTCAGCTACCTGCCGCCCATCCACCAGCTCCCTTCAGACCCCAGCCTGGGTTGGAACCTGACAATTGGTATAGTCGGCAGGATTCTGAGGAGAATGAGCCCTCGGCTCCTGATGATCCAGGGTAAGTCATGTGGCCCCAACATGGGTTATGGTACCCAGTGGCAGCAGTGCTGTTGGGATGGGCCCTGGTGGAAACATGGGGAGCAGTGGACAGGTCCCCTGTGAGCATGAAGAAGGTTCTGAAACACCTGGAAGCAGAGAGCACCAAGAAGGAGCACGCTTTTGCTGGCAGAATTGGATGGGTGTTTTTGACTGTACTATGGGAAGTGTGCACTCAGTCCCTGTCAGATACAACACAGGTCAGGGACCTCCAGGTGCAAGCAGAGTGCCTGGAGTCCCGGATACACAGCTTGGAACGAGAATTAGGAGCTGTTGTTAGTGTGGGCTTGAGCCTATCATCCCAGTCAGAGACCCCAACTCAGTCTGATACTGAGAAGGAAGAACCTCTGTTGTGAGCTTACCCAGTGGTCCATCAGGAAATAGAACATGAACAGCCATTGGGATCCCAGGAGTGGGCTCAGGGACCCCCCTACCATGATGGAGCACATGTCATACATTGACTATACCCCAACTGAGTTGCAGGAATTAGGTAAACAGTGTTGGCAGCACTTGGGGGAACCCCTACCCGCCTGGATGCTTTGCTTTTGGGATGAGGGAACCAAAAATATTGTCTCCCCTGCCTCTGAAATGGAAAAGTTGGACTCCATTATGATCCATCCCTCCCTCCATCACCAATTGCAGGTAAGCAGGCAGTTAGCACAGGGCCAAGGTGATCACACCCTAATTGAATGGCTGATGGTGGCCATACAAATGATATGGAATGACACCAGAGAAATATCAAAAAGTGTGAGTAAATGGCAGTTGTATACAGATTTGGTGCAAGTAATTTGGGAGACGGGTATATGGCAGGCTATGTTTGATCTGAATATCTGATGGCCAGATGATGAATGCTTTACCTCCCACATGAGGGACCTTGTATTGGGCTCTGCCCCGCCACGTGCCTTCAGATCCCTGGCCGGTCTCCTCTCTCCATATGTGGGGTGCCACATACTTGAAGTGACTACTGCCATGGCGGCCCTTGGGGAAGCAAAGGGCCATTAGTGGGACCTAGGAATCTACACCATAAAAAGGAGAACGGCACCCCTTCTGCAGGGGGCCACCTCATGGGACAAAAAGGGGCCCCAGTGGATGACCCACACGCTACCAGATATAGATTGATTCGATTTTGGATAGGGTTGACCAAGAGAAAATTGATAGGCAACCCAATGAAGTGCCGTTAACTTTGTAGAGGCAACTGTCACTGGAGCAGCAATTCCAGAAAATGCCCAAGAGGTGGCAGGATGATGCTGCTCAACTCAGTCCCCCTTGGACACTCCAGCTCAAGCACTCCTTGCAGATGGATGGAGGTATAGAACTTTTGGTGTTTGATTAGGGAACTGGCCAAGGTGCCCGGCTTGGGGGAACACTGGACAAATGGAGGCCACAAGTGGAATTGACAATCCACTGGTCCCCCACCAACATACAGCGGGTGCTGATGCTGGTAGACACTGGCACAGATTGTACTCTCGTCTATGGGAACCTGGATAAATTTCCAGGAAAGGCTGCATATATAGATGGCTATGGAGGTCAGTCGGTGAAAGTGAAACCTGCATCTTTGCACCTTGGCATTGGCTGCTTGGCTCCCCACTTATAAACTATGTTTCTCCCAAACCTGAATACATTTTGGGGGTGGATACTTTACATGGCTTAGCTTTACAAACCATGGCCAGGGAATTCAGACTCCAAGTATGTGTGGTTAAGCTGGTACTCCACAGACATACACATCACTAGCTCCACGTCCTGCCACAACCCTTATGGATTACTTCCACCTGTCAATACCACTTGCCAGGTGAGCATACAGAGATAACTGAGACTATTAAGAAGTTAGAAAAGGTGCAGATAATGTGTAACACCTACAGACCCTACAATTTTCCAGTATGGCCAGTCAAGAAGCCTGACGGAACTTTGCAGATGACAGTGGATTATTAAGAACTAAATAAAGTAATACCCCTTTTACATGCAGCTGTACTCTCTATGATGGATTTGATGGACCCCTTGACGATGAAGTTGGGAGAGTACCACTATGTGGTGGACTTGGCCAATGCATTCTTCTCAGTTGACGTTGCTCCAGAGAGCCAGGAAGTTTGCCTTCACATGGGAAGGGCAACAGTGGACTTTCACAGTGCTGCCGCAGGGCTATGTGCATGGCCCCATCATGTATCATGGTCTCCTTGCCACGGATTTAGCCACCTGGAAATGTCCAAAGGGAATCCACCTATTCCATTATATTGATGATATTATGTTAACCTCTGATTCTCTTGCAGGTTTAGAAGTGGTGGTACCCCTTTTACAACAACATTTGGCAGCATGAGGTTGGGCAGTCAAAAAATCCTAGGTCCAGGGGCCTGAATTGTCTGCCAAATTATTGGTAGTTATCTGCTTGGGTAAAACAAAGGCCATACCAGAGGCCATCATTGATAAAATTCAGGCATATACCCGGCCCACAACGATAAGGCAACTACAGACTTTTGTGGGCCTCGGGATATTGGTGGGCATTTGTACCCCATTTCGCTCAGATGGTAAAACCATTGTGTCCGTTGACAAAAATGGGAACTACTTGGGATTGGGACAATGAGGCTGAGATGGCTTTTCTGGCAGCCAAGTGGGCCATACAGCAAGCACAGGCCCTACAAGTAATTGATCAGGGGCGCCCATTTGAACTTGATGTTCATGTGACCACAGATGCTTTTGGCAAGGCCCATGGCAGCACACAGAGGGCTTTAGAATACTGGCAGCCTTTTAGTCCCAACTTTGGAAGGAAGCTGAGCTCTGGTACTCATTGATAGGGAAGCAGTTAATAGCTGCATATGCCACCCTTCAGGCTTGTGAGAGAGTGACGGGACAAGCAACAGTAGTCATGCCTGTAGATGACTTACCCAATAGTGGGGTGGGTACCTTCATGGGTAATGACCCTCCAGACTGGGATGGCACGGACATCTACCTTAGCAAAGTGGGGAGCCTAATCAGAACAGCAGAGTACCCTGAGTAAAAGCCCCTTAGCAGGAGAATTACAAGAATTCTTGGGACCTGTAGTCCCGATGCAAGATAAGGCCATGGGTCAGCCTGAGGCACTCTTAAACCCTGAGCCATTACCATTTAAAGAGGGCCACCTCTTTCATTCCCAATGGAGCATGGTATACAGATGGGTCCAGCCAGGGTGTTACTGCTGCCTGGACTGCTGTTGCAGTCCAGCCTAGTATTGATACCATATGGTTTGATACTGGGGGTGGACAAAGTAGTCAATGAGCTGAACTCGGGGCAGTATGGATGGTGATCACCAAGAAGGAGACACCCATGGTAATCTGCCCCAGTAGCTGGGCAGTTTACTGAGGCCCGACCTTGTGGTTAACTACCTGGAAGTTACACAATTGGCTAGTTGGTCACTGGCCCATTTGGGGCCAGGCCATGTGGCAAGACCTATGGAAAGAAGGATGACCTCCTCTGACCAGGTATGGGGACCAACAGTAACCTGTGGTTGCCTGCCCTAATGCCCCTAAAGGCAGAGGAACAAAAAACCTGGCTTTGAACGTGGACCCTTCAAGCCCCCCATTGCCAATGGCTGGCTATGGTGGCCCTCTGGGGGGAGGGCCTGCAGTATGATTTACATGTCACTCCTTGGGTATTCAATATATGGCTTCCACAATTGACCGTTCATAGGGGAATGCTCAGGGAAGGAACCCCCCCTCCTTGTATTGTCTGTATGGCCTATTGTGAGCTCCCCAGTGACTTTGGTACAAATACAGGACCCAAAGAAACCATGGGGAGCTGAGAAGCTGTGGTACCATTGCCCAGGGCAGAAACCCTTGGCGGCTGCATTGTTATCCAGAGATAAAAGGTTGGCTTGTATTTTGCCTGAGAAGAGTGATTTACCTGTGTGTGCCTGCTTTGTTGTTCTGACCATAAGTTGACATGCTCTAACAGCATTGTGGAATGGGCTATGCTGAGATGACAAATGTGTCCAACTGTTGATCTGCACCGCCCTTCCCGTAGCAGCTGCGGATGACTTGCCCTGGCACATACATCCAGCTTCTGCAGAAAACCAGACATGGATAGAGACTTGGGGTCCCATGGCCAACGTTTGTAACATGACACAGCAAGCTTTGGATAGGGAGAGCTGCAAAACCCATGGCATTCCCACCCCCTGGCTGACCCATAGCATCTATGATGCATGGGGCTGGTTAGTGGGGGTTAGCCCCCACCACAGGTACCATGATGTATAGAGCAGCTTTGGGGTAATGCCACCATGGGGTGGTTACCCACCATAGCCTGCACAAATATAACATATGTCACCACACCAAAGGTGTGTCGGAATAGGCAGCTTCAGCAAGGCCAGGACCTAGTAGACTTTGTGCCTCACTGGGAGTTTATGGGTCTATGGAGACACGGGATAGTTCTTTTTGCCAGTGAACTGTACTGGCTGCTGTACCTGGGGGTGGCCTTTTGTGCCTGCCACTGATATTCTCACGTTGCCTAGACACCCACATAACTGGGAGGAGCTACGTTCCTGGTTTTTGTGAGTGCAAAACCAGGTGGCTCTACCCCTTAGTATTAGCCATCCCTAGAGCAGGTGTCATAACTGTAGAAATGCAAGTTGCAGCGCTTGCTGAGCACACCGCTCAAGGCCTGAATTACACCCAAGTTACTCTCCTTCTGTTGACAGATGAGGTTGATCAAACCAGGAAGGTAGTACTGCAGAACCAGATGGCCCTAGACATATTAACTGCTCCCCAAGGTGGCACCTGTGCTCTTTAGGGAACACAATGTCGTACCTTCATCCCTGGCATCTTTTGGGAACACAATGTTATACCTTTATCCCTGACAATCAACAAAACATAACAGCAGCTTTGCAAGGAGTTTCCCAGGAAATCAAGGCAGTTGAAAGCCTTACTGATGACCCCCTACAAACATGGTGGGCATCTCTGGGCTCTGGCTTACGCTGGACTCTTAATAATTATGGGCAGCATAGTGAGAATATTAATAGTGAGTTGTTGCTCTCTGTATTGCTGCTGTGGCCTCTGGGTCCAGGGTTCCGCCCTGTGGGCACATCTCCCCACTAGGAGAACTCCCTCAGCCTAGTGGGTGGAGTATAAGGAAAATGGCTATGCTTCAGTCAGGAGTAGGCCAAGGCAGACATCCAGTATAGCATGACACAGCAGGTTTGGAGTGCAGGCACAAAATCTTGTGCACTATGTAATCACACTTATGTAGTCATTTAATGTAACCTGTTTGTGTGAGCCCATATCTGGCTTTAAGCCACTGTTGTCTGTGAGAAATATAACGGCACTGCTGACTCTGTAGGAGAGCGGGAGAGAATAAAGCCATGTCCCAACTGCCTATGGTCCCTCGAGCGTTCTTTCAGCTACCCACCACCCGTCCACCAGCTCCCCTCAGACCTCAGCTCAGGTTGGAACCTGACAGACTAAAAAAGTCTTGTTTGCTGCCAAGAAGATGTCAGAGTTGAGAAGGCATCATTTGGAAAGGGAAGGGGAAAGAATGCCTGTATTAGTTCTTTTGCATTGTTATAAAGGGATACCTGAGGCTGGGTAATTTATTTTAAAAAAGAGGTTTCATTGGCTCACAGTTCTGCAGGCTCTACAGGAAGTGTGATGGCAGCATCTGCTCCAGGCAAGGACTGCAGGAAGCTTACACTCATGGTGGAAGGTGAAGGGGGACAGGTGTATCACATGGCAAGAGCAGAAGTGAGAGAGAGAAGGGAGATGTTCCAGACTCTCTTAAACAACCAGATCTCATGTGACCTGAGCAAGAACTCACTTATCACCAAGGGGATGGTGTTATACCATTCATGAGGCATTCACCCTCATGATCCAATCACCTCCCACCAAGCCCCACCTCCAACATTGGAGATTACATTTCAACATGAGATTTGGAGGAGACAAATATTCAAACCCTATCAATGTGCTTTCCTTCCATTAGTATCATTTCTTGTGTTTGAGATTTGCAGAATAGCAGTATCTCTAAAATAAATCTGCAGTTTTCTTAACAACTCAAACTCTAAACAGCTTACAGTGGTAGCTTTTTTAATGACTACATTGCAAAGCAACTCTCAATAAAGTTATACCAATGTGAACTTCCTATGGGTGTCACTCATTCAACAAAGCATTTATGGAACCAGTCAGGCACTGTTTGTAAGGTTTTAGGGATGCAAAATCAAACTGCTTCTTTCCTCAAATAGCTCATGGTCCACTAAGAGAGCCTGAGCCATCATTGCTGCTTTCAGTCTTCATCAATAACAAGGAGGGAAGGAAGCAAGGAAAGTGAGAGAAGACAGGAAAAGCTATTCTAGGTGTGGTGGGTGAGGCTACCATGTGTTTAGCTCACACTGTTTTTAGTACCTTTAGTAATAGGCTTGGAAAAAGCAATTTAAGTAAAAATGAGTTTAGGAGGATTTTTATGTAGGTTTCAGTTCTCAGAATAACCAAGTATGTGAGTTTTTCATGTTGTTATTCAAGATTTGGGGGGCAGGAACAAGGTGGTTGGAGCTTGAGCTTCAGGCTAGTAAATTGCTTACTTTAGGCCCCAAAATTAGATGGGTTTGAAGAAATTAAGGAGGTGTAAAGAGACAGAGTATGGGAAAACACATTCTGTGGAGTTAGGCTGGCTGCCTTTGCATCTTGGGCGGTCACTTAACCTCTTTAAACCCTGGTTTCCTCAACAGTACTTTATGAATCTAATTCCCATACTGCAGTATTATTTAAGGATTAGAAAGTGTGTAACCTACACATAGTAGACATGCAATATATGGCAGATGAAAAAACTGACATTTAACAGGAATCTCTAAAGATTCTCTGGAAGTAGCCAAAGAGTATGGTTGTCTTTGCAGTGCATTCACATAAAGGCACACACAGCAGAGTCTGTGTCCAATCTGTCACATGGTGTGAGGTGCAAACCAGTCTGATGACAGCTGGGCTCTACACACTTTAAGTTTTAATTTGTATAGATATATGATAGTTTTATATGCATATGGGGTAACTACATGCTTATTAATCCAAGGGCTCTCTCTGTCTTTTGCTGAGAGCAAATCAGTCACCGCCTGGTGTGGGGGCATGGTCTTCATCCAGTAGGCTCCAAGGGCCCATCCTGAATCTGCTGATCTACTTGAGGCTGTAGGGACAAGTAGCAAACCTAGTTCCAAAATTCTTATGTGTAGCAGGAGGTGGGGTACAGGTATTTTTGTCTCCTCTCAAGCCATGTAGTCAGACACTAGAACCATTCAGGGAACAGAGAGGCTAGGGTAGTTTTATGGCAACAAAGGGCTGTTTGTTAAAGGACTGATTTCCTTGCTTGATTTACTAGATGTCAACACAACAGTTCTCTGTATTTTTCTTGGAATAAACTGGCTTTTGTAACAGACACAAGGAAATGCACCCTCGAACAACTGAGGCTTTCTAAATATTAGTGACTTTAACTTGATTAAGTATTTCCATTTCCTATTCCTATGACTTTGTGAGGCTCATGTTCCCAGAAAGGCTTTTTTTTTTTTTTTTGTATCATGACTCTTTAGGTTGGTTATGTTTTAGGTCATTCTGTTCTTATGATCTGAGTAAGTGCTAAAAGCCTTTAAGATACTTTTAAAGAATCTTTAAATAGAAATGTTTTCAGATTTCCAGCACAACAAATAAGTCTTAAAGTAACTACAGATTCAGATACCCTCACAGATTCTTAGCATAAGGTTTTGTCAGCATTTCCTTCCTCAAGTCCTGTGTCAACTCGCTGACCTCTTGCCTTCTTGGGTTACTGCCATCTTTTTGTATAGTCTCAGCTATAAAAATATGCTAGCACTTGCAACATTTCCCTCCTAAGAAGAATGAAAATTAACCACGTGGGATTTCCCTCTCTATGACTACTCTGAATGAGGCCAGCGAGTCACTTTTACCTCAAAGTCCTCAGACACCAAATCAGAGGGATAGTGTACCCTGACCTCCCATGAGGTTCTAGCACAAGTGTGTAATTAACCTTAGAGCTTTAATGTTCTTCGTTACATCTCATTTTTACATCAGTCATTTTCTCTAGCCACTTAAAAAGTGTCTTTTGTTACTTTTATGCTATTTATATAGAAATGTCAACGTGAGATATAGCTGGATCTAAAATCTGGTGAGAACGTACATATTTTCAACATGTCTTGTAACATTTACTCAGCACTAGCAGCTTGGATTTGCTTAGTTTTCATTTTTTAAGCTTTTGATGTTTTTTGTATTTGTTTTCATTGACACATTTCAATTCTAAAACATTATTTTAAAAGATTTCTCAGATCTCAACTTATAGTATGTGTCATGGGTTTTGAAGTCACAGATCAGAAAAAGCTTCATGAAATCAACAATTCTTCTAATAAAAATTGTAGGACTGTGGCACTGGTTGCTATTTTGTCTTTAAATATATTCTCCCTATTAGCAATAGTACAAAATATAAGTGAAAAAAGTAAACTATTCTCCTCCTTCTTCTATAATCATCCTTTTAGCTGTTTTATTTGGTACATGGTCACTCAAATTAAATACTTTTTTTAGTCTAGGCTTTTTTTTAATAGCCATATGACAAAGTTCTGGCCAATGAAATGTGAACAGAAGTGCAAAAAGTGTGCACAACTTCTGAGTCATCTCTTCTCCTTTCCCCACCCACCTGAATCCTGCTGCTTGGAATGTGGTTATGCTGCTTAGCCGTACTGGATTATGCACCTGAGAGTAATACCTTAAGGACTGTGGGACACCAAGACACCTAGACCTAAAAGTGGACACCTAACAATCTTGTGGGGCAGAGTAGCCACACATGGGGCAGAGTAGCCACACATACCAAGTCACACTTGCATGTGTGCAGGAAAAGAAACTATCTTGTTTGAATCATCGTTAGTTTAAGTTTACTGTTATACACAACCAAAACCAATCCTCATACAGAGACTGAATATTTCCCTTATGAGAAGTCAATGTTTTCAATAGTAAAATATTGTCTCTGCCAGGTGCGGTGGCTCATGCCTGTAATCCTAGCACTTTGGGAGGCCATGGTGGGAGGATTGCTTGAGCTCAGGAGTTCGAGACCAGCCTGGGCAATAGAGTGAGACCTCCCCTCTACAAAAACTTAAAAAATTAGCTGGGCGTGGTGGCATACGCCTGTAGTCCCAGCTACTTGGGGGCTGAGGTGGGAGAACTGCTTCAGCCTAGAAGTTCAAGGCTGCAGTGAGCCATGATGTTGCCACTGCACTCTGGTCAGGGTGACAGAGCCAGACCTTGTCTCAAAAAAAAAAAAAAAAAAAGTAAAAGAAAAGTAGTCTGTAGTCTCTAGGACATTAAATAGGGCTGGGTAAGTAATTTATTCTGTTAAATTTTTTTTTACAAATTGACATTTTGGGGTGGATGTTATGAAGAAAAAATGTTTTAAAAAGGGCTCAAAGTACATTAGAAAGTATTCTGCTTAGAAAATATCTATGGGCATCTAAACTGTTGCCCTAAGTATACTTATGTGTGGGGTTGGCTGTTTTCAAAAATGTATTCTGTCACACCAAACTATAGTATTACTGAAGTTGCCCCAGGACCAAGAACTCCTGCTTGTTGTGAGGACATGTGGAGTCAGGGGTTCAAAGTTCTGCTTTGAAAACCACTCATGGGATCTCCACAAGCACTGGGCTTTGGTCAGCTATGTAAAAAGGCAGAATGGGCAATGTCAACAATTTAGTAATACAAACAATAGCAAACACTTAAATGTGCTTATTATATGCACTTTACATGTACTGATCCTATCTATTATAACCCTATGAGGTAGGGTCTATAATTACACCCATTTTACAGATGAAAAAATAGGCAGAGGGAAATTCAGTAACTTTTTCAAAGTTCTCCAGGTAGTAAAGGAGCAGAGCCAGGATTTGAACACAGGCAATTTGGATCCAGAATCTAGGCTCTTGACTACAAGCTGTTCTGCATCCCAGTGAGAATAACAGTAATTATGTATCACATCTTTATCATGTTCTGAGTCTATCTTTTAAATTCATTAAATACAAGCCAGGCACGGTGGCACAGGCCTGTAATCCCTGCACTTTGGGAGGTTGAGGTGGGTGGATCACTTGAGGTCAGGAGTTCAAGACCAGGCTGGCCAACATGGCGAAACCTCATCTCTACTAAAAATACAAAAATTAGCCGGATGTGGTGGCTCACACCTGTAATCCCAGCTACTTGGGAGGCTGAGGCACAAGAAAGAATCTCTTTAACCTGGGAGGCAGAGGTTGCAGTGAGCGGAGATTGCGCTACTGCACTCCAGCCTGGGCAACAGAGAGAGACCCTGTCTCAAAAAAAAAATAAATAAAAATTTTAAAAATTCATTATATACAGCAGTCTTAGGAGGTAGGCACTATTATGATAATTTTACAGATGAAGAAACTGAGACAAAGGGAGAGTATGTAACTTGCTCAAACTGGGGTTTAAATCCACAGCATGGCAGAGTTTACACCATTACTTCTATGCTGTACTGTCTCATTAAGCAGCAGTTGCTTCCCTCAGTGATGGAGATACTCTCCAAGGAAGGGATTTCTGCAAATTGTCCTCTGTGTATTTCCATATTTCAGGCTCTTCATTTGCCTTTCTTCCATCTCCTACCCCATAACATTTCCAGTCCTAACCACTCAGCATTTCCCTTTCTCCCACTGATTTTGCAACCTGTCTGATTGTCTCTCACCTAGCTATCTCCTCTACCTCACTACAGCTTTCAGGGGCTAAGTTTTGCTCATGTTGGAAGACTGTTATAATAGTCTCCCTATAGTTCCTTCTTAATACAGCAGCCAGAGCGAGCCCTTTAGCAACAAAAGTTTTTAAAGAATCCTCTGGCCAACATTTTCCGTGGTTTCCCCACTGAGAAAGAAATCCAAGCCGCAGCATGGCCTAGCCTTGGCCCACTGCCACTCCTGACCTCAGCTCCAACCTGCTCGCTTTGTTCAAACCTTGCTGGCGAGAGTGCTGTTTTTGACTAGGGAAGCAGGGCCTTTGTTCTGCCCTCTGCTCGCATAATGTGGGGAGGAGAGCCACTCTCCAAATCTTACCATCCTGCTTCCTTACTTAGTATCTCTGTTCAAAGATGACTTCAAGGTCTTCGTTGACCCTATCCCAAACAGCACTATACTCTGCTCACATCACTCTCTCTACTATTTTTTTCTCACAACACTCATCATCATTCGTCATAAAATATTTGCTAATTGCCTACTCTCACAAGAAAATAAGCTCAATGAAAGAAGAACCTATGTTTTGTTTATTGATTCTTGCACCTAGAACTACTGGCACATTGAAGGCACTCAGTGTATTGAATGGATGAACAAAGAAGTCAATCCGCTTTCTAAAAATCTTCCTTGGTCAGTCTTTTGCTTAGTATCTCTTTTAGTTCATAGTTTTTTGATATCTCTGCATTTTCTCAATGCCATGTGATCTGCCTTCTGTCCCTGACAATTCCCAGGTATATCTAGGGGTAAGGTTCAAGTTCCTAATTGCTAGATCCAATGGGCAGGTTTTGGTCTTTATTTTACTTGTGTTGGCCATTCCCTACTTCTTCAGTTATATCCTTGACATAATTATCTTTCCTGGTTCTCCTCCTCCAGCTCTGATTGTTCTTTTCTGGCCTCCATCCCTTAATAAGGGTGTGTTCCCTGGGCCTCATCCTTGGCCCTTTCTTACTCTGGCACACAGTGGTTCCTTTGGTAATCTCAACCGCTGTCATAGGTACTCTTTTTTTTTTTTTAATCTTTTTTATTATTATTATACTTTAAGTTTTAGGGTACATGTCCACAATGTGCAGGTTTGTTACATATATATACATGTGCCATGTTGGTGTGCTGCACCCATTAGCTTGTCATTTAGCATTAGGTATATCTCCTAATGCTATCCCTCCCCCCTCCCCCCCACCCCACAACAGTCCCCAGAGTGTGATGTTCCCCTTCCTGTGTCCATGTGTTCTCGTTGTTCAATTCCCACCTATGAGTGAGAACATGCGGTGTTTGGTTTTTTGTCCTTGTGATAGTTTGATGAGAATGATGGTTTCCAGTTTCATCCATGTCCCTACAAAGGACATGAACTCATTATTTTTTATGGCTGCATGGTATTCCATGGTGTATATGTGCCACATTTTCTTAATCCAGTCTATCATTGTTGGACATTTGGGTTGGTTCCAAGTCTTTGCTATTGTGAATAGTGCCACAATAAACATACGTGTGCATATGTCTTTATAGCAGCATGATTTATAATCCTTTGGGTATAAACCCAGTAATGGGATGGCTGGGTCAAATGGTATTTCTAGTTCTAGATCCTTGAGGAATCGCCACACTGACTTCCACAATGGTTGAATTAGTTTACGGTCCCACCAACAGTGTAAAAGTGTTCCTATTTCTCCACATCCTCTCCAGCACCTGTTGTTTCCTGACTTTTTAATGATTGCCATTCTAACTGGTGTGAGATGGTATCTCATTGTGGTTTTGATTTGCATTTCTCTGATGGCCAGTGATGATGAGCATTTTTTCATGTATTTTTTGGCTGCATAAATGTCTTCTTTTGAGAAGTGTCTGTTCATATCCTTCACCCACTTTTTGATGGGTTTTTTTTTTTCTTGTAAATTTGTTTGAGTTCATTGTAGATTCTGGATATTAGCCCTTTGTCAGATGAGTAGGTTGCGAAAATTTTCTCCCATTTTGTAGGTTGCCTGTTCACTCTGATGGTAGTTTCTTTTGCTGTGCAGAAGCTCTTTAGTTTAATTAGATCCCATTTGTCAATTTTGGCTTTTGTTGCCATTTCTTTTGGTGTTTTAGATATGAAGTCCTTGCCCATGCCCATGTCCTGAATGGTATTGCCTAGATTTTCTTCTAGGGTTTTTATGGTTTTAGGTCTAACATTTAAGTCTTTAATCCATCTTGAATTAATTTTTGTATAAGGCGTAAGGAAGTGATCCAGTTTCAGCTTTCTCTTTTAATACTTCTGGACTTCTTTAAATGTCTAGAAGTGGAATTACTGGGCAAAGGAGACAGACATTTTTATGACTTTCTGGAAGGGCTGTCCAATTTACAGTGCTCCTAAAAATGATCAGAGTTGCTCACTTTCCATCCCAATAATGACAGACTTTGAACAGGCAAATAGGTAAAAACAAAGGAGCAGAGAATTCCAGAGTTTCAATTAAGAGGTAGGGAAGAGACAAAGTTAGCCTGAGCAGAAGCTTCAAGAGTGGAGGTATGAGAAAGGCTGCAATGGTTGTAGGCCTTGAATATTTGATAAGCAGTGAGCCACCCAGAAACACTGAAGGATTCCAGCTGTTAAAGCACAGGATTCGAGGGAAGGGGCTGGAGCCAACCAGAAACATGAACACCCACCACGTGATGGATCACTCCTGCCCTTCTCAGGAAGCTACATTTGGGCAGAAAATTATCAAGAATGAGAACTTTGTGAATCATGTATGCTAAGTCTTACAATCAATAAACTGCCTGGTAAATGAAACTAAAAATGCCTGATGGGTCCTGTAGTTTCCCATAACACAAGACAAGAGGCCTGGGAAGTCCTGCTTACTTCCCAAGTTTCCTATAAGACAGTAAAATAAACATTGATGAATGGAAAGCACCCTTCTCTATTGGGTGACTGATAAATAATATTGCCCTCCTAAGCCCATTGGACCAGTATTCCTCCTGTCTGCACCAAAGACCAGCCTTCCCCCAAAAAGAAAATCCATCTTTTTCCCTTGGGTTGGCCTGAGTATCAGCAGAGCCAGCTATCAGGTAGTGTAGACTATCAGGTAGTGTAGACTGGGCTCTAACCTGGGATGATAGCAATAAAAATCTGCACTGAATGTCTATTTGTGACCTGTGAGACCAAGGCTTTTTTGTGCTGCAGGTTTGGCCTCTTATCCTTAGGTATAAATTCCTGTTTGTAAACTTATGTCTCAATTCAAGTTCCCAAGCCAAATTCCTATCCCCAGATTATTTCCCTGGGTAGACTTTCTCAAAGGGGAATTATTGGATTAAGGGTATGAACTCTCGAGGTTTCTAACTATGGCCAATTTCCATCCAAAACAGCTGTACTGGCTTACACTCACCTTAGCCTTAGATAAGCAATCAAACTTTGTGTACTCTTGCCTGTACTGGTACATACACACATGCTCCTTGATAAACACAATGGCACCCTATACTCCATTGTATAGCAGTGCTTAAGACCAACAACCAGACCAACAGCCAGACCATAGTAGTTCTGGACGTCAACTTAAGCAGAGTTGACAAAGATTATATACTAAGTGACTTAATCTCTCTGAGCCTCAGTTTCGTAATCTATGAAATAGGTATAACAAAAGTGCTTCTTTCATAGACTCAATTAAATGAATGAGTATATATAAAAGCTCTCAGAACAGCCTTACACCTACAAAGGACTGTTTTTTTCTTTTTGAGACAGAGTCTCACACTGTCACCCAGGCTGGAGCGCAATGGTGCGATCTCGGCTCACTGTAACCTCCGCCTCCCAGGTTCAAGTGATTCTCCTGCTTCAGCCTCCTGAGTAGTTGAGATTACAGGCAAGCGCCACCATGCCCAGCTCATTTTTGTATATTTTCAGTAGAGACAAGGTTTCACCATGTTGGCCAGGCTGGTCTCAAACTCCTTGCCTCAAGTGATCCACCTGCCGCAGCCTCCCAGTGCTAGGATTACAGGCGCGAGCCACTGTGCCTGGCTTTATTTGAATTCTTTAGTTACTACTAATGATGATTTTTTTCCATCGATCATTAGTATTTCTTCTTTGGTGAACTATTTTTATCATACTTTCCTTTTTCCTATTTGACTATACCTATTTTTTATTAATATATATTTTATGTGTGTATATATACACTTACACACTTTGGTCTCCCAAAGTGTTGGGATTACAGACACGAGCCACTGCACTGGCCTAAAATTAGCTTATTAGATTTTATATATATACCTGTGTGTGTGTATATATATATAATATGCATATATATATATCTACGTGTGTGTGTATATATATATACCTTAATATAGAGAGAGATAAGGTCTCACTATGTTGCCCAGGCTAGTCTTGAACTCCTGGGCTCAAGTGATCCTCTTGCCTCGGCCTCCCAAACTGCTGGGATTACAGACGTGAACCACCTCTGAAATATGTATATTCTTGGCTGAGTGCGGTGGTTCATGCCTGTAATCCTAGCACTTTGAGAGGCCAAGGAGAGCAGATCACTTGCCCCTTCTCCAAGTAGGTATTTGGAGCTGGTAAAATTGGCTTATTAAATAGTCCATCTTTTCTTGACTCTTGAAATGCTATTCTACCACATATTTAAACACCTGTCAGTTATTAGGCTTACTGTCCTATTCTGTTTGTTGTCTTCTGGGCCAGTATCAAATCAGTTTAATTTACTGTAACTTTGTAAGTCTAAGTGAACTCCCATTTTTTCATTTCTATTTTTGGTCCACACAAAATGTAAATTCTGGCCACGATGAATTTTAAGTTCTGCATATCAGTACAGTTGTTGTAAAAGATTAGCTACTGGTGACAATTATTATAAACATCAAGCAATGAGCACAGCTATCCTTGCATCTACCTTAGAAGTCCGCTTGCTAGGCTTCTTGGGATCTCCCACTGAATGTTCCCCTTCTACTTCAATGTCTCTGTCTTCTTCTGGCCCTTGAAGCTTCCCTTCAATATGTAATTAAAAGGAAGTGAAGTTCATTTCAGTTTCTACCTTGGTATGGTTTGGATGTTTGGATCTCTCATGGTTTAGCACCATCCCCTTGCTCAGTTCGTTCAAGTGAGATCTGATTGTTTTCAAGTCTCCCGCCTCACTCCCTTGCTTCTTCTCTCAGGCCTGCTCTCTTCTTTGTCTTTGACTATCAGTAAAAGCTTCCTGAAGCCTCACCAGAAACCAGTGCCATGCAGCCTGCCATGAGCCAATGAAACCTCTTTTCTTTGTAAATTACCTAATCTCAGGTATTTATAGCAACCCCAAGAACAGACTAACACTACTACCCTTCTTAGGACAAAAATGATCAGAGATGCAGATTTCATGTTTTGTGCCTTACACAGGCACTAAGCTAGCTGGCAGTGCCAGTGTGGTGTGCTTAATGCTTCCATGTAGTGTTCTCAAAAGTTTAAAGAAATCTGACTTCCTAGACAGCCTGAGTGGTGGGCAGTGGGGGGCTACTTGATATTTCCTTCCCTACGGTCCCAGTCAGAGGCACGGTAACTCAATACTTGTTTATCCAGAGGACAGGACAGCTGCCAAGGGACCAAGGCTCAAGGGAGACAGGCAGGGTACCTAACTGGGGAAGGCTCCGACAGAGCAAGGTTTAGCTCGCAAGGTCAATCACACACAATTTTTATTTCAAAACCAACTTTAGGCTGGGTGTGGTGGCTCACGCCTGTAATCTCAGCAGTTTGGGAGGTGGAGGCAGGATCACTCAAGGTCAGGAGTTCAAGCCAGCCTGGCCAACATAGTGAAATCCCATCTCTATTAAAATACAAAAATTAGCCAGGCATGGTGGCAGGTGCCTGAGGCAGGAGAATCACTTGAACCCGGGAGGTGGAGGTTGCAGTAAGCCAAAATCACACCACTGCACTACAGCCTGGGCAACAGAGCGAGACTCCATCTCAAAACAAAAAACAAAACTTTAATTTTTTTTTTTTTGAAGCAGGGTCTCACCTCATTCTGTTGCCCAGGCTGCAGTGCAGTGGTGTGACCTCAGCTCACAGCAGCCTCAACCATACCGGGCTCAAGCGATCCTCCCATCTCAGCCTTCGGAGTGGCTGGGATTTAATTTTTTTTTTTTTTTTTTCCACTGTTGTAGAGACGGGGTTTCACCATGTTGGCCAGGCTGGTCTCAAGCTCCTGGGCTCAAGTGATCCGCCCACTTTGGCCTCCCAAAGTGTGGGGATTACAGACATGAGCCACTGCACTGGCCTAAAATTAGCTTTTTTATTAGATAAAAAGGTATTTTGAAGCAGGGCTTATCAGAAAATAAAACTTTTTCTAACCTCACCTTTCTCTCCTAGTTGTCTGCCTAAAATCAGTTTAATCTTCGCTTCAAGTTACATCTGCCCCACAGCAAATATCATAGAAAGAACTTTCATTAACAGTGTTGTCAGTTTCATACAGCTTTCATGCAACTACATCTGCATACTACATCAACAACAAATGGGACACAGTGAGTGCTTATGCTAAAATTAGGAATACTAGCTAGAAACACAGAAAACCTTTTGGATTGGTGAAACTTCAAATAGGACATTACTTCTTAGTAACAGCAAGAAATCAGCTTAATGTTTTCAGTGAGACTGCATGGATGATAATGCAGCCTTTCTTTTCTGAAACTTCAGACAGCAGAATTCCAGAAGGGCTAGTCACACCCACGGAAGGCAGCAAGTGTGGCAGAACAAAGATCTAAGCTGACTGCAGAGGCCACTGATGAAAGCTGTGAAATCTCTTTCCTGGACGGCAAGAATAAATTCATCTGGCTTACTACTGTGGTGTCTCCATACACTGTGACCTAGTCAGTGCCAGCACACAGGAGCCACACTCACTCTTGAGAGATTTTTTTCTCTGTGGAATTTTGTAGAATAAGCAAACAGAGTTTGGAAGCGTGTTTCTGAGTTATGATAAATGAGAAGAACCTTGAAATTATTTTTAGTTCAAGAAAAACATCCCATTAAGGCCTATTTCCCATAAGTCACATTTTGTTGGCTTCTGGAAAAGCAGAAGATTCCCAGGCCAACATAAGGAAGTCCTCTTCCTAAATATGTATTCTCATAGTCACTGGTTAAGAAAGGGATACCTTTTTAAAAATACTGAATGCTGACAGATGTTAAATCAAAGGCAAACAATATTGAAAACGATTTGGAACAGGTATAGTTGTCCTCTGCTTACAATCTTCTCTCTTATCTCAGCCAATACCTACTTGCTAATTGGATAGTAAAATGACATGAGCATGTATGAGTTTACAGCCTGATGTAATTATGTAATCAATAGCTGATTTACTTCACTCATTATATTGTGGTTAAAGTTGCTCTTGTCGCATGTTTGCATTCTTCCTTGTCAACGATGTCTGGGCATCAGAGGAGGAGGCAGGAAATGTACTTCACTAAAGACCACTGGAAATAAAGAGTGGCCATCAGTCTAGATTGCAGAGGGAAACAATCTCCATGTCAGTTTATATATTTGAATTACGTGACAGCAGGTCACAGAGAGAACAATGGACCATGAAACCAAAGATTTGACTTCCATCTGTTAACTTACTCATCTGGGCAAGTTCCTTTTTTTTTTAAACAGGGTCTCACTTTGTCACCCAGGCTGGAGTGTGCAGTGGCATGATCCCACCTCACTGCAGCCTCAACCTCCTGGACTCGGGTGATCCTACCACTTCAGTCTCCCAAGTAGCTGGGACTATAGGCATACACCTGGCTAATTTTTGTATTTTTGGTACAGATAGCATTTCACCATGTTGCCCAGGCTGGTCTTGAAATCCTGGGCTCAAGTGATCGTGTACCTCAGCCTCCCAAATTACTGGAATAACAGGTGTGAGCCACTGCACCCAGCTCCTTTTCTGATTTCTGATTCCTGCATATAAAATGGATAAAATGTGGATAACACTTATCAAACATAGCCCAAAAGTTGTTTAAACAATAAAATAAAAATGGCTACAAAGCACGTCACATACTGAAACATACTTAAAAAAAAATAAGGCAATATGAAATAAAACAAGCCACAGACCTTAAATATAAACACCTCCTCAAACATCACAAGAGACAAAAATTTGTAAAGTTAAGGAAGGTAACTTATAAAAGTACAACTTCCCAGTTTATATGAAAATGGTTTAATAACAGTGAAACTTAAAAGCTGATAAAATTTATTGGCTACAACTACATTTTTTCTCCAATCACAGCAAATATTATGAGACACTTATCAATGCAAAGCTTTTGATCCTTTATCATGTACTCTGAACCCTATGCACTACTAAATGGGCAATATGATACAATCAAAGGTTTCTTTGGCAGACATAATTATATGTACCGAAACGTTAAACTGCATATTTTCCCTTAAACTTACCTGACTAAAGGCATCTGATCAAAAGACAAAAAGTGAACAATTTTAATAAGTAGTTGCATTTATCAATAAGAGTCTACAAGGTAACAAAAAATGTAAAGAGACATCTTTTTGAAAATTCATATAAAACAAACCTTCCATGTTACTAAATCAACAAATATAATCACCTGGGTATATTTTATTAGGGAAAAATGACAATATTGATGATAATAAAAAGAGAAAGGAAAAATGAAAATTGCATCTCAGACCAGAATACCATAACAAAAGTTTTGTGGAAGCTGCATTTTATTTGAAAATCCACCCATTTTGCTAACATACATTTTAATATTGTAAACAAAAATAGAATCTGCAGAGACAATGCAACAAGAATGCTTAAACTCATGTACAGAATTGCTTTCCTACAATGAACTGTCCTTCTTAAGGCCCCTCTCCACCCAAATGTTAAAGATGTATTTACACAAAGCACCGATCAACAGTGCAGTTTAATTCTTTGTTTACTAAACTCTTGGCTAGACATTAACTTTAAAGATACTATTTCCCCTTATTTAAAAGGTACATGATCATAACATGGCACGAGCCAAATAAAAGGTTCAAGGACTTTGCGCCCCTTCCCTCCCCCTTGTAACACCTTCTAGAGTTTTAGTGAAAAGAAGGAAAGTCTTGAAGTGAAAGCAATTCCTCACATTCATTTTGGAAAGGCCCTAATGTCAAATGGAAAATAATGACATGCCAAGCACAAAGCAGTAAAGATCCTTTCCAATGCACTAATGCTGAATTTAAAATGTAGTGCTTTTCCTAGTCAGTGAACTGTTCCCTGGCAAAATCCTAGGCACAGAATTGACTATAAGGATTAATGCATTTATAATGCTTCCCTAAATCCCATAGAGGCCGAGAATTCTTAAGAGATTCAGACCTATGGACTTGCCTTAAAATATTTAGTGCTCTGTATGTCAGCTGAGAAAAGCATTCTGAATCAGATTCATTCTTGTGGATAAAAATCAAACATACGGTGCACATCCATACTCGTTTTCATAAGGAGGTCTGATACAATATTAATGTTATGTAAAATTGATAATCATAAATAAATACAAATACTTAAGGAATGTCTACTGCAAACTGAATATAATTTTTTTTTAAAAAAGAAAAGTTAATTTCAGTTATTGTTTCTGTATTTGTGAGGACTGGAGAAAAGAAAGATAATGCATAATTAGGAATTTTAATTTTGATCCCCCAAAAGAGTCCTGTTGAAATACAGTAAAGGACACAGTTCTTCTCTCCAGGCAGCTTTTCCAAATACAAATTTCACACTTTCCAAATAAGGGCTTTTCTTGATAGGTTATTGATTATGGGTATTAACAGGAGTTGAAAGAATTGAAGGGTTAGTCACCAAAAAGACAGATCTTAGTCTTAAATCATAGCAATTCTTGGCTTTATAAACTGTATTGATACGTTCTCCTATAAACTAGTCCCAGTTTCCTTCATGGGCCTTCACTGAGTTACTTGTAGCATTCTAATGGAAGAAGAGAGTTTAAGAGATTTAAGAGACAGCAGTTTGGATTTTGCTGGAAGTAAGGATTTTGCTGCTTGAGCACTTGTCTTTTTGGAGTAATTCCATTTTCTTCCATCAAGTTACATAAACTGTATCTGGAAAAAAAAAGTGGGTATGTTAATTCATTGTATTGTAGGATGTCTTCTCATAAATAAAAATGCTTTGTGGTCTTTACCATTTAACTGGCCCAGAAGTGTTCACAACATGCTTATCACAAACCCTGTTTATAAAACAAAGTCAGTATTATCAACTTATGTGCCAGAGAGCTCAATATTTGACACATATACGGACTTCCAAATAATGTTTTTTGTTGTTGTTTTTGAGACAGGGTCTTGCTCTGCTGTCTAGGCTGGATTGCAGTGGCATGATCAAAGCTCACTGGCTGGGCACCATAGCTCACACCTGTAATCCCAGCACTCTGGGAGGCTGAGGTGGGCGGATCACCTGAGGTGAGTTCGAGAGTTTGAGACTGGCCTGGCCAATATGGTGAAACCCTGTCTCTACTAAAAATACAAAAATTAGCCAGGTGTGGTGGCGGGCGCCTGTAATCCTAGCTACTCGGGAGGCTGAGGCAGGAGAATTGCTTGAACTCAGGAGGCGGAGGTTGTAGTGAGCTGAGATCGTGCCACTGCACTCCAGCCTGGGCAACAACAGCAAAACTCCATCTCAAAAAAAAAAAACTCATTGGAACTCCTGGGCTCAAGCAACCCTCCTGCCTCAGCCTCCTGAATAGCTACGACTGCAGACAGTCGCCACCACACCTGGCTAATTTTTGGGTGGGGGTAGAGACTAGGGTCTCACCATATTGCCCAGGCTGATCTTGAACTACTAGCCAGCCCCAGGTGATCCTCCTGCATCAGCCTCCCAGGGTGCTGGGATTACAGGCATAAGCAACCACATCCGGGCCAAATACTTAACTGCTAAAAATCGAGGAATAGCATGTGGAAGAGGAAAAGAAAGAAGATCAATGACCAATTTTTTCATGACAAGTTCAGAAAAATCTCTCCATAAGCACAAATACCACAGGCAAAATCTCATTTGGGAAGCAAAATTTGAAATATTGTTTCCAAATGATATACAATTAGAGATAATAAAGGGAACAGTAATATTATACTAAGTCGTTTTTATTAACGTAAATAAAAATCTGAAAGAGCCATAAAAAATATTTTTCAATAGGGTACCACTGTTCATTCAAAGATATTTCACTCACAATTTCCCTTAAACTGCCCATCCAAAGATCTATTACTGAAGTAGATGTGCTAATAAACTTGCCAAATCAGAACACTATAAACTCCCAAAGATCTAGAAGGTATATCTAAACTGGGGGCTAGAGCATCAAGAAGAACAAATTACACTGTCTTCCAGCAAACAGAGGCAGTGTGGATCATATGCAAATTCCTTCTAATCGAAAGGGCTTAAGTATTCACTTGCCCTTAATTAAAAAGCAAACTTTTTCCGATCTCACCCATTTACTGTGAGCAGTGGATGAGATTACTTTAAATAATTATGTTAAAGATATTTTCCAAAAGTTGTTTTTCCTTATGTCCTATCTTTTCATTCTGCACCTAAAGAACAGAGGAACAGGAGGAGGAGGAGAGGGAGCCTAGAGTCCTTTAAAGAAATGAAAGAGAAGCGTGAATTGTGTTTAATGTTTGGTCATTGTTTTTAAGTATTTAAGTCCCCATCTCCCACAACAAGTAGCAATACCTAAAGTGATTTATAAGAAATCCTCCAAAGAGAGCTCTGCAAAGGGGTCCTTTCCTGAAGCTCTGTGAGGACTGTGACTGGAGGGGCTGGATGCTGCCGACAGCTGGGGGAAAAGAAGACAGAGAGAGGGAAAGAAAAAAAGATCTCAGAATGACAGAACATGAAAGCAGAAAATGTATGAAAGAAGAAGTGGTTTTTGTTTTGTCATCTTTAATAAACATAAGGGCAGTCTTTGTAGAAAATGGATTGTTAAGACAAAAGTTTCAGTCATATGTCAAGTTAAAAGGTATGCAATGGCATGTGTTTTTCAGAAAACAAACTCGTGCTTCTGAAATTTCAAAGGAATGTCTTTTACCCAAAAGGTCGATATAAGCTGACCCATGGTTAAGAATTTTAATGTGTGTAGGGGGGCAGTGGGGGGGCAGACAGGGGAGGGAATACATAATTGCATTTTTGTTTAAAATTGAGAGAACATGGTTTCCTGTGTCCAGGCTATCTGTCCAAAGCTGTGCAACTCTGACCTCAGTCCAGACCCAACACATCTAGCTGCAATATTCTTTCCTTTCTTTCTTCATAAGGGTCGAAAAGTCCTGTCCTAGGTTCACACACTTTTTACACAAAGTTGTCTCCTGCTCATTTATCTTGACAAACTGCAGCTGACACAAATACTGTGGGAGGTGAAAGGGACCTTAGAGGTCACCTACTGTAACTGTCCACATACTGCCCTGAATATGGGGAATACTTAAGATCTTTGATTCTGCTTCCTGTTTGGACATATTTACTTGATTCTCAGAATCTGTCCTATTGTTTAATTCGAATATACTGTAAGGCAAATAAACCACTGAACTCAGTATGTATCTTTATTCTCCCAAACACAGACTATTCCTGAAGAACCAAGATATTAATTTTCATACATGTATCCTTCATTAAGCTGACATGAGCGTTTCCTTTCTACTTTGGAACAAGCTTTTAATTCTTTTTCTCCCTCTGTATAAGATTGCAAAGCATATAAGCACAGGACTATTACAAAATGAGCTATTCTTTTAGGGATGTCCAAGTGAGCAATAAAAGTTGACTAACTGGAAATAGTTTCAATTCATACTTCAACATTCAAATCCTACAGAGGATTTCTTTGCTGGTGCCAAGTGATTTCATTTCTTTCTACCTATTTATTTATTTATTTATTTTCAGAAAAGCACTACAGAGAATGAACAGCCAATGAGCTTCAGCAAATATTACATCACTAGTATATGCAACTTGTTCTGGACGACAAGATCAATTTATAGGCATCAGTTATACTCATGGTTGAGTAATTTCCTAATGCATATCTTGTTCCCAAAAACAAATGTTCAAAGACAATGGGAAGAGACAAATGCAAGGATGATGGAATTCGCAGGCAGCTACAGATGGGAGGACAGAGCAGCATGCCTGGGCTTGAGGTTTCAAATATCACCCATGCAGAGACAAATTAAGGTATAACTATTGGAAAGATTCCCCCTCCTCCCTCTTCAGCGCAACCACGGACGGCCAATCAAAAGCAGAATGATTTCAAGTAAAGTGATCATCAGTTACTGAGCTGGAGGGAGTCCAACATCCACACTTATCTCCAAGATTAACTTGGTTTCTCTCTGAAGCAGATTTTCTTTTTCACCTGAAGTTAAAACAACAGCAACAGCAAATCCTACTTATTGCAGATAGACTGCATCTAAAATTAGAAGTTTCCTATGATAGCCCCACACCGAAATACCTTCTTAAATCACATATTTTCATGAGAGTAGCAGTCTGAAGACCTGACAGACCCACAGTAAAATGCCCCTGAAGAATACAGAAGAGACAAATCTATTTTCAATATGTGAGCATACTGCTAGACAAGTCCTAGAGGCTTATAAACAATGTTGAAAAGGATTACTTTTCCTTGAGAAAAAGAGCTGATTTTTTATTAGAACTTCTGGTAGTCTCTTAAATTGGTAAAACACATACACGTCTCATGTCTATAAAAATGTAGCCAAACTAAAACATGACAGAGACCACCATTAAGAAAACAAGACAACATCCCTGGAATAAGTTTCTTATCATCAATATCCGTATCAAGCGGATGAAATCGTAGCCAGAGCTAGCTTGGCTGACTGCACAGCTCCAAGGAGTGGGACACCCAGCAGCCCGTGACCATCCTACCCCTTCCTGGCATCTATTCCAAAGCACAGACACACCATGCACTGGTGAGAAAGTAGTCACCCCAGAGAGTAAATAAGAGAAGGAAAGGAAATGTGCTTCAGTAGCCCAATTACTGCTCAGGAAAATCAAGAACAAAATAGCATGAAGAGGCAATGGGTTCTTGGTAGGTGAGAAGTAGGAGAATTTTAAAACTATAAGAGCTGACTCGACTCTACTTATTTCTGTGAGTAAATTAAAGAACATGATGTAGGGTTGCTAAAGAACATAAAAAGGCAAGGTTAAAGTACTAGAGGATAAAAAATTAAAAACATAAACCAGCAACCAAAAGATGGCTATTCACATAAATCACAAAATCATCAAATTTTACAAGTGAGCATTCGTAATTTGTTGTTCTGGACACCAAGACAAATCATAATTGATCTTTCCAGTCAAGCCCTACTACTACGTCACCAGGTATCTATCACAAATAAAATTAAAACAAAACAAAAACAAAAAGAGCCTTTACCTATTTACTTCAAATAACATTCTCTATCCCAAAATTCCCACAGAGCCAAAAAAAATTGGTATAGCTATCAGTTCGTTCAAATCAAAATGACCTATGTCACAACTGAAGATGTCTTCAACAAAGTGGTCAATCGTAATGGTCCAATACAGACATAGTCTTTTTTCATGTATAGAAAAATGAAATACTGAGAAGAGCAGTGTATAAATAAAAATACTAAAATCTGCAAGTGGCTGATGATAGTATCTCTTAAATTCCTTCTCCCCTCCTCCACTACTCTAATCAATCAATAAGAAAAAATACAGTAAAATGTTACCAAAATCTTTGCATTATATCCAGAGCAATGATTTTTTTTGGTTATAGAGTGTGTTTCATATAATCTATCTATCAACAGTGTCTTGTTCTGTCACCCAGGCTGTAGTGTAGTGGCGCAGTCATGGGTCACTGCAGTCTCAATCTCCTGGGCTCAGGTGATCCTCCCATCTCAGCCTCCCAAGTAGCTGGGATTACAGGCATGCACCACCACACCTGGCTTTTTTTTTTTTTTTTTTTTTTTTTAAAGTTAAGGTCTTGCAATGTTGTACAGGCTGGGTCAAACTGACTTTAATAAAGGACAAACACACCTAGCTTAAAGAAGGTTAAAAAAAAGTCTATTGATAGACTATCATAAAATAAAAACGGTTACTCCATTATACTCCTGTTAACATCAAACAAAGAAAATTTCAGGTTGGAACAAGAAAACACCAACAATCTCAGAAAGTGAGGCTACTGGAATTAAAAGCTTATGAAAGACTAAATGGTTGGATATTTAGGAAAAAACTTGTGACATATCATTTGGCTGTACTTAAAATCCTTAGAGAACCAATTTTGCCTCATCTTTACATTTGAATTTTTCAGTCACCCAAAAGCCTGGGTAGAAACTGAACAATGCTGTAGAGATTCATTTTGTCTCATTGGCAAAATCAACCTCTTAAGAGAAAAATGGATTGTACTCCCTTTGCCTGGAATGACAGTGCCAGGTTTTGTAGAAAGATGGAACTGAATCTAATCCTAACTCTCTTATAAAATGGGATTTAGAATATAATAGGCCCAATACCTATATTGCCACTTATGGCTGTCTTGAGAAGTAAATGAACATAAGCACTCAGTATGCTGCCTGGCATATATTAAGTAGCTCAAATATTCTTAGTTCCATCTTCCCTACTACCTACCATCAAATGTTCATCTACAGTTATAAGAGGCCTAGCTCAAATGTCATTTCCTCTGTGTTGTTCTTGCTCCTCTGCCATGCTCTGTATGTCTTTCTTATAAGGGGTCTCATTCTATTATCAACCAGTCACTTGTGCATCTGTATTACACTCACCTTTAGGCTGCTCAGGTGCAGGAAACACTTTATCTGTCCTTTGTTCAGCAACTAGCAGTCACTTACACATTGTAAGAATTCTAAAATGTGCAAAATTAAAATGCCTTTTGGTGATAAAACAAGCTCCATATAAAAACAGTCTCCAAAGTGGGATGTACAAAGAAATTATTACAACTGTCCTATTTTTAAAAATTCCTATTTGTACATGCTTAAATGTACCTCATATATTGCTGTAGAAATATATGAATGTATTTTATAAATACACATACAGTCATGGTACATACTTGCTATGGTTTTGAGTGTTTGTTCCCTACAAAACTTTTGTTTAAATTTGGTTGCCATTGTAAACAGCATTGAGTTAGGACTTTTAAGAGGTATTTAGGTTCTCATCAAGGGAGTGGGTTCACCCCCTTTTGTTCTCTCTCTGCCTTTCTGCCTGCTGTGTGATACCTTCCACCATATTATCATGCACCAAGAAGGCCCTTGCCAAATCCCAGTACCTTGATACTAGACTTTCCAGCGTCCAGAACTGTAAGCCAATAATTTCTGCTCTTTATAGACTACCCAGTCTATGGTATTCTGTTACATCAGCACAAACAGACTTAGACAATGCTTCAAACATGTTTTCCTAATACTGATGTGTAATCAAAACATTTAGAGACCATAGTGCTACTAAACAGGATTCCACAGAGACACTGAGTCACAGAACAGTTAGGCTGTTTTGGGGTAATGTTTAGAAAATGACCAGGCCATTAGTGGTACATTGAATCCAGTTGCTTAGGGATATAAATTATACAGTGCTGCATTTCATTTATTTATATTAAAGATAGTGCGATTCCTCAGCTTCCTCTGTGAGATAGTGCTAAAAGACAGGATTTCTCTACTATATACATGTAGGGGTCTGTCCTTTGGGTTAAGTCTAGTGCCACAAATAATTGCTTCTTGTGTTTATGCTCAACAAAACCCCACCTTGGGTTTCTGCCCATCAACAACATAACAAAGTTATGCCAACATTAACCCTGTCACCTTGAATGCATTACCCATTTTGTTTTTGTTGTTTTTTTTTTTTTGAGACAGACTCTCTGTCGCCCAGGCTGGAGCACAGTGGTGCAATCTCAGCTCACCGCAACCTTCGCCTCCCGGGTTTCAGCAGTTCTCCTGCTTCAGCCTCCTGAGTTGCTGGGACTACAGGTGCCCGCCATCACGCCTGGCTAATTTTTGTATTTTTCATAGAGACAGCATTTCACCATGTTGGTCAGCCTGGTTTCGAACTCCTGACCTCGTGATCCGCCCCCCCCCCCACTGCCCCCCCGCCAGCCTCCCAAAGTGCTGGGATTACAGGTGTGAGCCACTGCACCCGGCCCGCATTACGCATTTTGTTTTAGGGGTTGCCACACAGTGACCTGGGAGCATTCCACTTTGAATGTATGTTGTATCTGAACCTCTCTAAAACTGTTTTTTCCCCCGCAAAGACAGGGTCTAGCTCTGTTGCCCAGGCTGGAGTACAGTGGTGTGATCATTGCTAACTGTAGCCTCCAATTCCTGGGCTCAAGTGATCCTTCCACCTTAGCCTCCAAAGTGTTGATATCACAGGTGTGAGCCACTGTGCCCAATTCTCCTCTTAGAATTAGACAATAAGGACAATTCAGGGAATAGGAACAATTTCCAAAAACAGGGCAACCTTTAAATATTTTCTTAGTCAGTTTCAAATATTTTCATTTGGTCCTTACAGCAAAATGATAAAGTACACAAAGTAATACCACAATTTTACAGGTAAGGAAACTAAGGCTCAAAGTTAGAGAATTTGCTCTCAACACATGGTTAGTTAAGGAGTCAAGTCAAGACTGCTGAATTGTGACCCCCCAAAAGATGTGTTGAAGTCCTAACCCCTGGTGCCCGTAAATTTGACCCTACTTGGAAATAGGGTCTTTGTAGATGTAATCAAGTTAAGATGAGGTCATTGGAGTGACCCTAATTTGATGACCAGTGTCGTTATAAGGAGAGGCACGTGGAGGTAGAGACCCATAGAGAGAATGCCATGTGACAGGTAGAGACTAAATGGCTACAGATGCAAACTCTGGAATGAATGGGGCTACCAAAAGCTGGAAAAGCCAAGGAAGGACCCTCCTCTAGAAAATTCAGAGGGAGCATGGCTCTGCCGATACCCTGATTTCTCCAGAAGTGATAGAAAACAAATTTGTTTTAATTTCTGTTTTTAAGAGCTTAAAAACTTTTAATATGCTTAATCATGTTTGTGGTACTTTGTTACAGCAGTCCTAGGAAACTATAATATAAACTCTAATGCAGATCTGCTGGTTCCAAGGCTGGTGTTATTTTCCTCTTCAAACTCTGCTATCCCAATTAACTTCAATTCAGCTACAATTTATGGCTATATTGAATTTACAAGAAAAAGTTAAAGTTGGAGTACAGAAATAACTTTTTAAAGGAACTTTTCTAGTAAATGTGAGACAATACATTCCCATTCTTTCTGTATACACAGTATTATACATGGTCACTGATGTTGGTCATGAAGATTCAGCAGAACTTCACAGGCATCCCAGACTTTAAGAACACTTTCTGGTTTTATTTATTAAGACAAGAAATTAGATTTCTACCTTTTCGAGAATGTCCTCAGCAAAAACCTAGTAATAAGCAAGGTCTTATTCTATAAGTTGTCTTGTTACCAATAGTGGTCAGCAGATGAGACTTCTAACATTTCTGTTTTGAATGATTCAGGTGTGTACGGGGAGCTAGTTTTCACCTATGGTACTACATCCCAATCCCCAAGGAAACGTCCCTCATGGTATTCTGCATTAGGCAAGGATGAATGAGCACAACACACTGCTTATAAGGCAAAAAGCCTTCTTCACAGAAATCCAGCTGGAGAAATTGGCTGACAGAGGAGGTACTGCCAATACTCACAATTAACACAGCAAAAGAGTAAAACAACAACAACAACAAAACCAAAAAACAAAACCAAAACGAAGCCTAAAAGCAGCCACTAGTCCTTAAATATAAGAAAGTACTTTAAAAGGCTTTTTCTAAGACTTAAATTATTCAAATATCTAAAGGCAATAGTGTTCCCATTTAGAAGGATAAAAAGCACTCACAACAAGCCATCGTTTCCTTTCAGACACTTAACTGATGTCAGACTTATTTAAAATTAGCCACTGCAAACAACAACAAAAAACAGCAGCCATTTTGTATCTTTAACCATATCCTCCATAAACAAAACTGGCAGTCCTCCTTTAAAAAAAGGCCTAATACCAGTCAAGAAACCAACAAAACTTGGCCAGGAGCAGTGGCTCATGCCTATAATCCCAGCACTTTGGAAGCCAAGGTGGGAGGACTGCTTGAGGTCAGGAGTTCAAGACCAGTCTGATGTATGCTCGCTCTACAAAAAATTAAAAATTAGCCAGGCATGGTGGTGTGTGCCTGCAGTCTTACCTACTCTGGAGGCTGAGGCTACAGTGAGCCATGATCGTGCCAATGCACTCCAGCCTGGGAGACAGAGTGAGACCCTGTCTCAAAAAACAAACAAACAAACAAACAAAAACAACAAAAAAGAAACCAACAGTTAATTTTAAAATTAAATACCCAAAGGTAATACTCTGTATTTTTCATATTGCTTTTGGGAAAATAGGCAGATTGATATGTGATCAGTGGGAATTTTTCATATAAGGAAATAAGATGACAACAACTCTTCTCACCCCCAAAGAGCTTCAAAAATACCTAAACTGCCATATAAACATTCATTTAAAAAGTGTTATTTCATATCACAATGACTTTCAAAAGAAAATTGAAACTATAAATGTCTTCATGCTTAGTAACATAATAGCTGTATATTGCAACTAAAGAATGAGTTTATGAACTACTGGCTTAGCAATGGACATTTCAATTTATGTAAAGCATGAGTAAGAGAAAGCAGAAGTCCCCTTTCCAGACACACTAGCAATCTGTACCAAGCAACCAAATAGTAAGACCGTGAGGAAGCACGGAAGAGAAACAAAAGGAAAACCACAAGGACCTAGAATTTACCGTGAAGTTAAACATCTAGGAAGATGCACTAATGTAGAACAACATACTAAAGACAGCTACAATGTTAGGCATGAAACAGAAAAACATAATATCCGTTGTTAAACAATTCCATGAAAATATCTAAAAAATACAGAAAAATGACCCAGCACACACACACACGGAGAAAAGGGTATGTGTATAGGAATTCATAAGTTCAAAGCTACAGCGCAGTCTACTAAATTAAAGCCATAATGACAATTTCCTGAAGAACTGAATCAAGTCTGAGCTAACAGCCATCTGGAAGGTGTTAGCTGCTTCCTCACAAACAAGCACTAATGCAGTGCTTACAGTAACCTAGATAAAATGTAAGACACACAACACACTGGAATGTCTCACTAAATGGCAACAAGATAAACATATCTGAGAGGGCTAGAGTTCTCTCAAAAATGTTAACTTGATATAATCAGTTAACATCAGGCAAGAGACCAAGAGCTACAAGTTATGCCTTAGGTGAGTAACAGCTCTCAAAACAAACACTTCAAAGAGCAAGGAAGAATTTTGGAAACAGATGTAGAAATGAGATTTGATTAAAAAATTCCATTTTGATGGAATTTCATTTTTCATTTAAACTACCATTTACTTTACCCCATACAAAGAGATGGATGATCTCTGCCCTCAATAATTTTTTAATCCAACTGAAAAAAAGGGAACAAAACAATGAAAGAACAATTAAAAGGTAATTCATTAAGAAAAATTATTTTGGTTTCGGCTAGCATTCTACAGACAAAATTAATCCAAGAGACTGGCTGAGAATCATTAAACATTAAAGCATGAGAAAAACCTTATCTAATTCAAAGATAAACAGTTTATTTTTTTCTTTTTAAAAAACAAAGAGACAGAGTCTCACTATGTTGCCCAGGTTGGTCTGGAACTCCTGCACTTAAGTGATCCTCCTGCCTCAGCCTCCCAAACTGCTAGTATTATAGACAGGAGCCATGTGTTCGGCCAACAGTTTAATTTTTAATTATTAAAAATGTTCAATCATAAACATAAAATAAAGCTGTCTTCATTCCTCAGGTGAGCAGTCTAATGTTTTAGCTCACCATAACTATTAGCCAACAAATCAAACCAATTTTGAACACCAATGCAAGTTATTATAATGGTTACAAGTAAGTGAAATGAGAGATTCAGGAGGGGCAGAGTAAGTTATATGATGAAAAAGGTAAGTTTACAAGGTGATTCATTTACTTAACAAATTATGTCCAAAAACTATTACATGTCAGGCACTGTTCTAGGAACTACGGACAGAGAAGTAAACATGCCAGAGAAGCTTGCCTTCATGAAGCTTATAATCTAGTAAAGAAAGCCCTTGCTAGATTGGATGGATGCCAGGTAGTCACAAGGTCTGTAAGAAAAAATAATGCAGAATAAGGAAAAGAATTCCAGATCTCATAAGGATGTGAAAGGGACACCAGATGACCGAAGACTGGACAAAGAGTAAACCCACTTCATGGCAGGTGAAGGACTTATGGAAGACAAATAACAGCAGAACACTGGATACTTATTGAGAATTGTAAAAGTATGGAATCGAAGAACTTGAATATTCCGTGAACTCATTATTACTCTTATAAATAGGGAGGCTTCATGAGGTTGTTTTAAGATGGAAGGAAAGCTGAGAAAAGGCTTTAAATGTTCAGTTATATTTAGATTCACCTCCTTAGGCTGGGCACAGTGGCTGACACCTGTAATCCCAACACTTCGGGAGGCCCAGGAGGGCAGATCACTTGAGGCCAGGAGTTTGAGACCAGCCTGGCCAACATGGTGAAACCCTGTCTCTACTAAAAATTAGTTGGGCGTGGTGGCATGTGCCTGTAATCCCAACTGCTGGGGAGGCTGAGGCAGGAGGTTTAACATAGGAGGCAGAGGCTGCAGTGAGCTGAAATCGTACCACTGCCCTCCAGCCTGGGGGACAGAGTGAGACTCTGTTACCCACACACAAAAAAGATTCACCTCCCTAAATGTTTGAGTATGGAGATAGCTGTTACAAATACTGCCTATAAAAGATTTTTCCAATATTTACAAAACGGATTAAATCGGGGAGGCAAAGAACATGAGTGACTATTGCAAAACAAGTGTGAATACAGAGGTTCCAAGACTGGGTAAAAGCTGTAGAATGCAAGGAGAAGGGTGGGTCTAATTATAGCAGAGGAACAATTAGTGGGACTTTGTGATTAGATACATGCAAAACAAAGAAATTACAAAAGAATTAAAAGTAACATTAACAAATTTAAGATTCTGACTTTCAAATGATTCAAATGACTATGCAGAGAGACCAAAGCTTCTTGGAGCCATTTCATTGCTGCCTGATTTTATTTTCCTAGTTATCAATTTGCTTCCTTCATTTGCTTTTTCAGTAATACTTAAGTACTCATTTCAAATTTTATCTTTCAACTAGAAACTTATTACCCTAATGTTCTCATTCACTTCTCTTCTGATATAAAAGTAATTAGGAAAAGGTATTTCTGTCCCTGTTTTTTTTCATGCACAAGGAAATTCTGGCACTTTTCTGGTGTTTCTGTGAAAGGGTTATGTTGGTTTTAGAAGGCAACAGGACATAAAACCTGGGTTAAGAGCAGATGCTGGGTGGGTACGGTGGCTCATACCAGTAATCCCAGCACTTTGGGAGGCCAAGGCAGGTGAACTGCTAGAGCTCAGGAGTTCAAGAACAGCCTGGGCAACATGGCAAAACTCCATCTCTAAAAAAAAATACAAAAATTAGCCAGGCGTGGTGGCATACACCAGTAATCTCAGCTACTCAGAAGGCCAAGGCGGGAGGATGGCTTGAACTTGGGAGGTGGAGGTTGCAGTGAGCCGAGATCGCACCACTGTACTCGAGTCTGGGTGACAGAGCAAGACCCTGTCTCAAAAAAAACCAAAACAAAAACAGAGCAGATGCTGGGTGACAAGCAATTTTTTTTTTTTTTTTTTTTGAGGTGGAGTTTAGCTCTTGTCGCCCAGCCTGGAGTGCAATGGTGCAATCCAGGCTCATTGCAACCTCTGCCTCCCAGGTTCAAGCAATTCTCCTGCCTCAGCCTCCCAAGTAGCTGGAATTCCAGACATGCACCACCAAGCCCAGCAATTTTTTGTATTTTTAGTAGAGACAGGGTTTCACCATGTTGGCCAGGCTGGTCTTGAACTCCTGACCTCAGGTGATCTACTCACCTTGGCTTCCCAAAGTGCTGGGATTACAGGCATGAGCCACCGTGCCTGGCCAACAAGAAATTTTTTAAAGGTAGATTTTTGCCAACATTTAAAAAAAAGTTTAGGTTTTTAAAAAGCAAAACTCATACACAATGTTTCAAGGTTGAAGGTTATTACCCAAAACTGTAAAGGATATTCTTTACAACTATAGTAGTTACATCCTGAATGTGTAAATGTGGTTTACAATTTAGCACAAAAACCTAAGGAGTGTGCAGACTGTTCACTGCTGACAAAAGAAGATGGTGCTACCTTATTGGCCAGTAAGGCCTCAGTCCCACTAGCAGAGAGACAGTGGTATAAATGAGCACTGGACTAGGAATCAAAGACACCTGGGGATAAGTTGATTTCACCACTTAATTAGTTGAAGAACATTTCCAAGTCTGTCTTCTTTACCTATGAAATGTGACGGTGACAGCAGACCCATCTACCTTAAAGAATCGGCTAACACAAAGTACATGAAAGTAACTGGAAATTGTCTGGTAGTATCCAAGCTTAAGGTAGCAATATATTCTGACAACAGCCTGCAAATCAAGATGCAGAGTGGGTGAAGGGTTTAACTACATATCAGGAAAAACACTTCTGTAGTCAAAGGTCCCTGATAAGTCTTTAGCATGGACCATAGCTTTAAAAAAAATTACTTAAATACATTTAGGTTTCTATCACCTAGTCTCTTGTACCAAAAAAAAAATAATAATAGTTTTTAAAGTAAATGATACATATCTGAAGTTAAATGTACAAATAACAAAATAAAAAACAAAAGGACATGAAAAAGACATAACTGTGTATCAAGAAAACATCTACAACAGATAGGGAGATCATCCATATACTTCCTGAAAGATTATCAAGTTAAACCAGTAATGAGATTACTGCTGGTAAAAGTTCAATAACAGTTACTATAAATACTGTAAACACTCATAGTCTATTTTATAGAAACAAATGCATAAAAAGTAACCGACTTATAAAAGTAATGACTGTGTCAATTACCCTCACTCCAAGTTGTTTTCAATTTTCACTGTAAATACTTAACTGATTAAAGAACAAGGAGGAAGTCATTTTAACATGGACAAAGGGTGGGGTAAAAAAAGAGGCATGTTGGTAAATGTATTAATTGTAACCAACATGAATTTTACCCCTTAATCAGAACTAAATTCACTACCTACTCTCAGCCAAACAGAGATATCAATTTATTAAGAGATGCATTATTCAAAACGGATGAAAAATGAAAGGATGCCTAGGCTTCACTAGTCTATGAAATACAGTTCACTATTTCACTTTCTGTGGTTTCAGTTACCCGAAGTGAACCGTGGTCTGAAAATAGGTAAGTAGAGGATATTAAGATAGTTCAAGAAAAAGACAGAGAGGGAGAGAGCAAGCATGTCCGTGAGCAAGAGCACACATTAACAAAACTTTTATTACAGTATACTGTTACTGTTCTATTATTATTATTAATCTCTTACTGTACTTAATTTATAAATTAACCTTTATCAGAGGTATGTATGTATAGCATATATATGGTTCAGTACTATCCCATTTTCAGGCATCCACTGTGGGTCTTGCAACATATCCCCCAAAGAGAAGAGGGGACTACTGTGCACAGAGACTAGATTCAAATTGGATCAAATAAACTAATATTGGCAATGTAAGACTGTATGCTTTGGCAAATGTAATATATATGCATTCAAATGGAAGGGGAATAACAAGTCCACTAACCAAATGCTCATTCAAATGTTTTCAAATAAGCATTAAACACATAACCAATCAGTTAGCATTAGCAACCATTTAAGAAAAGGAGGGGTGTTCTAACAATTGCATATAATTAACTACTTCTAGATGTCAAACAGTATGAGCAGAGCCACAGACACAGAAGGATAAACCATCCTATCACTTCACAAGAGCCTCATCCCAGAGTATGCCACCAGAGAAGTGAATAACAAAGGAATTTCCTATCTCTTCTAACCATAACGGGTCAAACATTAAAAAAAAAAATTCTTCTAATGCATCAATAATGGGATAAAAAACAATGTATATTTATGGTATATTTTCAGGAACTGGGAGAGAAAAGCCTTAGAAACATGTGAGGAGGAAAGTCTCTGGATTAAACAATCTAGTTTAGCATGACATTTCAAGCTTTTTGACTCCTTTTTTTGGTTTTTGAAAACAATCCTCAGTGGCAGAAAGTTATCTCATGAAAAAATAACATTGAAAACTTTTTGGAGAGTTGCCAAGAGTTTCACAAGCATCTCAAGGGCAACACGCCCTGCTATAGCATCATTCTAGCCATTAGCCAAGGAACTAAAGCTCTGAGTTAATGGTTTTGAAGGTTCACAAAGGATAGTACACCAGAATCATGAAGAGCAAGTAGGCTCCTTAATCTCAGAAAAATCATCCTTTGGATCCACCAACTATAAGTTACCAAGAATTTTCTGTCTTTAGTATTTGCTATCTACTTATCCTTTCCCTCCAAATAATCAATATTCCTAAAGCTCTTATATAAGAAAGATACGAAGCAAGCAATATCCATAATGACGGGAGAAAGTGCTAGTAACTTGTTTCTCAAGTTGTACAAAAGGGTTTTATAGTATCATACTCCTTCCAAATCAAGCACATTACCACAGTTACATGTAGTGTGTAATACCTGTGCTCCTGATACAGGGCCAAAGGGGTTTGGTGGTCTCATGACAGGCTGGCTATATATTAAGGTTGGCTGCGTCATTACAGGGACACTTCCCATTTGTGGAGGCTAAAAAAGAGAAAAATATCAAGTTAAAAGATATTGACTCCTATCTTCCTTATTGTAACTAAGTAAATAACAATGACAACAGGGATGACAGGTCCTAGTACCTTTGCTTGACTCAAAGGGTAACTTCCTCTGAATATAAGTAAGACTAACAGCTACAAACTCTCGAGAGTATTTTTTTTTCTTTTGGTACGTAAAGTCTTTAACATGCTTATTTTTAAAATGTAGTAACAAAACCTAACTTTTTCTATTCAATGAGTTGCAAAATTTAAACTTTATTGTAGTACAACAGATAAAATGATTTAGACTAAGAGCTTCCAAATTTATCAGGTTTAGACATCAAGAAAACTTAAGACTCTGTCTTTGCTGCTAAGATATTTCAAAGTAAATTGCCTTTGTATAACAAATCAAGTACTTTTGCCATTATGCAAGTGATCACAAGTGAAGACAGTTGATTCTCTGAATAAACTTGCTCTAGTTCTTCCATTTTATTTCATATAAGAATCAAGAAAGAGCTTAAACTACACACCAGAGGTTAACTCTTTCTTGAGTAACTGAAAATAGAATCTCAACCAAATATGTTTCTTTAAAAATTACCACTACAGGGTATAAAATTAACCTAGTAAGTGACAATACCTAGTGTAAAAATAATGCACATACAGACTACTGTTTTGGTTAAAATGCAATGCTCTAAAATCTTTCCTTTCAAGAAGTTCTATTTATTGTTTCAAGTAGACTACTATTTGCATTTAGAGCTTCATTTTAAGTTTGGCCTGAGTTTCTCAGCAGACAATTTTTTTTTTTTTTTTTGAGATGGAGTCTTGCTCTGTTGCCCAGATTGGAGTGCAGTGGCATGATCTCAACTCACTGTGACCTCCGCCTCCTGGGTTCAAGCGATTCTCCTGCCTCAGCCTCCCGAGTAGCTGGAATTACAGGTGTACGCCACCATACCCGGTTAATTTTTGTATTTTTAGTAGAGACGGAGTTTCACCATATTGGTCAGGCTGGTCTTGAACTCCCAACCTCAGGTGATCCACCAACCTTGGCCTCCCAAAGTGCTGGGATTACAGGCATAAGCCACCACACCCAGCCTCAGCAGACATTTTAATGCAATGACTATGAAAAAAAGCTGTGAAACTTCTCCACATGTATAAAAAGAGTTACTTCCATATCATATACATAAAGAAGTAACATAGCAGGCACAGTAGCAATACCAAGGGACATGGTACTGCCTTCTACCAGGAACAGTTCCTCAAATACATACCAGTGGGTTGAGGCTACTAGCACCATTTCTTTTCTAAGTGAGTCTCTATATACTGAGAGTTGGGAAAGTCAGGGCAATCTAAAATGCACACTGTGGCATTTTGAAAGGTTAAAAGACTGTTTTTGTACTGTAATAATCATTGTATAGGAAAATTTCTCTAGCTTTTATCAGACTAAATTTACCTCTATACAATTCAAGTGTTAATCCCTCCCATGCCCTACAATATTAGGTTATAAGACCTCACTGGTATTTAATATATGGTCACAGGAACAAAGGCTTAGAATTAACATTAATGTTTGAAATATAAAAGGCCCAGCAAAGTTATGAGGAGAAAAATAAACCAAGTAATACTATGAACATTAATGCATAAGATCTCTTGTATAATGATTATTCTAGACATACTTATGAAACCAATGCCATGGTTCTACTGCGTTAGGCACTAGGGCTAGGAGTATGAGGAGCACTAAATTCTTTTTTAGGTTAAATTGTAATAAAAACATGTTACATATGAATCAATATTTTTTCCAAAAGCTGTACTTATGAAAATACTTACAATTCCATATCCTATCATGCCTGTTGGTGTAGTAGCAGGATAGGCCATTACAGGGGGTGCCTAACATAGTGAAAGGAAAAATGAACAAGAAAGTATAACTCATGTGTGTCAACTGAGTTCAAGGAATTAGTAGCTGTAGTTCCACTAAAAAGAATTGCTAAGACAGCTGTGAGTAAGTGACACTTGTGATCATTAAGAACTGTCGATTAATGGTCAGTGAAAAAAAGTGTTTTCAAATTAGCAGAAAAGCAGACTTATTAGAAGGAAAAATATACCACTTAAACTTAGATACAGCAGTGATCTAAGATTTCATCATGCTTTTTACAGCTTTAAAAATCTTTAGATTTAAAAAAGTATCTTAAATAGTTCTAAATAGTTCTAAAATTTAAAGCCTATCACTATCATTAAAAAATGTCTACCCAGAAAAAGTATTATTGAATGTTTTCTTACTTAGGTACCTGATTGCTTTAGCATTCAAAGAAAAAATGTAAAGATCTCAAATCAATCAATAACCTGATCTTCCAAAAAGTTAGTTTCTAAGGATCTGACTCACTCTTTTCAAAAAACTCCAAAGGTTTCAAACTACTATTGAGTATGACTATTTCTATGAACTATAGTTCTTACATACAGTATGTACGTTAGCTTTCTAATTCATTCCAAAAATTATTTAAGAGGAACAATCAATTAGGTCAGTTTATGCTTTCATGTTTAAAAGAACCATCTACCACTACGATGTTTAAGTTCCCCTCTTCCTACTACTTTGATTATCTGTAAACATACAATTTGAGAACAGAATCATTTTAGATATAGTTGCTGTCTTAACAACATTTCCTGTGTGTGTTTCTCATAATGAAAACTGAAATTGAATAAAGGTGAAAGACCAATAACACTGCTAAAACATAAAATAACTGAAATTATATGGCAATTTGAACATATGCATGGAGAAATTAAATGAAATATAACTTTAAAAAAAAACACTAAAGTGAACAGTTATAAGTTTAGTATTTGGGTGAGCGTGTAGGGCTTATTGGTCTCTCCCTACTTAAAACCAAGATCTGCAAGAGCAGTAGACAAACTGCCAAGAAGAGCAGAAGCCTGTAAGATTTCATGCAGTTGTTATTTTAAACATTACCACAATCAACATTTCCCTTCATTCAGAAGTCATCAAGTGCATAGTGGCAGCACAGATACACACACAGACATCCAGCCATCTGGCAGCAAATGGCGGAATATTAAGCAAGAAAAAAAATCGGTATTTCCCATGCCACCATCAGAATCAATTCTGCAACACACCCATGAAATCAGTAGATGCTAGGAAGAATTTCTGGCACATTGAAAATCTGAATGTGAAAACAAGTAATAGCTGAAAGGTTATGAGATTCTGCTACAGCAGTGGTTAATAGCATGCCAATTTATTGCAAAAAGGCTCGTTTTTGGTCACTTACGTATTGTGGAAAATGCATGCCATTCTGTTTTTCCCAGGGAGAACAATTACATAATGCAATAACACTGGATTAGAACAAGTACTTACACAACAGAAAATACACAGAGAGCATTTTAGTTCACATGTACATTCACTAACTACCTAAAATCCCTTGTATTTCCAGTATCTAATGAAAGAACATCTATACTAAAACACTATCAAGGTTGACAAGGGAATTGTAGTCTTTGGCCTCATCTCTTTATATGAAAAATAGTTTATTGATTACAAGTACCATTAAAACATCAATTCTGTCAACAGTGTCAATAGTGCAAAATTCTGGGCATCGCATAAACAGGGTTGCATCAGATGTCTACCACAGAAAAAAAACAAGCACTAATTAAAAGAATTTGTAGTATAATATATATTTTAATAAAATTCCAATGAATTTGTGTTAAATTTAAAAAACACTGAAAAACCTTGACAGTGTTTAAGGATTAATAAAAAGGTTAGAAATGTAAAGAAATGTCAAAAGCAGCAGTTTATCTTAAGTAGTGAATCACATTATCAGCCCCAAACATTAGCCATTAAAAAGAAAACTCCATAAAAATACATACAAATATTTTAGCAAAATCCTTAGGAGATGATACACATTACCATATATAACACAGCAAGATAAAGACTGTTATCTTATCAACTTAAATACAAATTCCACATGACTAAATACCGATTACATTTTATTAGTCAGTCTTAAGTGCTATCTATGAACTCCTAACACTTTATATAGATTAATACTAACTTAAGAAAATATTCATTATATTTTAATAGCAGCATTGGTATTTATATCATTCCTCATACATCATCAATGTCGTAATTCACACGAGACCATAAAATCCACTACTCTAAACTCCTACCATACCCTAGTCGGTGAGGTGTGTTATAGTGGGAAGAAGACTGGATTCAGAGTCAAAGAGATGGATTTCAACTTAAATCTGCTTTTCAACTGCTTTGCACTTAGGGGGAAAAAAAAATCTTTAAAAGTGGGGTGATTCATGCTCCAATTCCCTCAAGACAGCAACATTTACATGTTTAAGATTGTGTATTTGTGTGTATAAAAATCTAAACTACTTAAATGCAAAGTTTTAAAATCAGTGATGATAGGCTGGGCGTGGTAGCTCAGGCCTGTAATCCCAGCACTCTGGGAGGCCGAGGCGGGTGGATCACTTGAGGTCAGGAGTTCAAGACCAGCCTGGCTAACATGATGAAACCCAGTCTCTACTAAAAATTAAAAAATTAGCTGGGCGTGGTGGTGGGCACCTGTAATCCCAGCTACTCGGGAGGCTGAGGCAGGAGAATCACTTGAACCTGGGAGGCAGAGGTTGCAGTGAGCTGAGGTCGCGCCACTGCAATCTTGCCTGGGCAAAAGAGCAAGACACCGTCTCAAAAAAAAAAATACAAAATAATAAAATTAGTGATGGCAATGAACACTGCCTGAAAGAAAACAACAACAACAACAACAAAAAACACTGCCTTAAAAAGGTAGCTAAATCTCAATATTACTTTCCATTCATGAAGTCGTAAGCTATATAATGAAATGCACAAATTTTAACAAATATACTATTTTTAGCTCAGTCCTACTAATTTTAACATATCATTAACCCACGGAAAACAGGGCAGTGCTCTGGAAGTGGCTATAAGGACAATAGCAGCCTCTAACAGTAACAGGACAGCTGTCAGTAATGTGTAGCCCGTGTAATCAAAACACAGCTACTAGCCTACTGTCTGGAGAAAGAATGCTTCAAACTTTTCCACACCAAGTTTTCTTTGACTGATGAAAATTTGTTGGTTGGTAAGATAGAAATTGGCCAAGGACAGGAGAATAGCCACAAAGCTATTCTGGGTCTACTATACCTTACAGTAATTAAAACATACTAAAACCTCTTCATTACTAGATGCTAATTATTTAATTAGAAAATACAGTTAATCCTCATTATTCATGGATTCCACATTTGCAAATTCACCTACCTGATAAACTTTGTGACAACAAAAATCAACACTCCTGGTGCTTTCAAGGCCATTCATGCTCATTTGCAGAGTGGCAAAAATTTGACTCATCCAATACAGTTCACCTCCAGCTGAGATGGAACAAAGGACACTCTGCCTTGGTTCAGCTCTCATACCAGACCAGAGGATAGACAAGGAGGATGGGGAGTCCATCATACTGCAAGAAACTCCGACTGTGGGGCCAGCTGCACAGGGCTAAAATTCCAACTCTGGCACCAGTTAGTGCGACAGCCTTAAGCAAGTCACTTAACACTTCTGAACTTTATTTCCTCTTTTGTAAAATAAAGAAAATAGAATATACTAGAATGAGGTTTTCTAAAAGGATCGTCTATGTGACATATACATATATGCATATATTTCCCCTAGCAAGGGTTCAGCGTTCACTAATTCAGTGTTTGGGGTGACTTAAGTACTTAACTGCCACAAATAATGAGTATCAACTGTATAAGTTACATGACATATATATAATTGTCAAATACATTGTCATACATATAAATTATATGACAAAACCCAAGCAAGTATAGTTTCTTTACCAATAATGAAATCAGAAGATTTTGTATTTTAGAAAAATAAATAAAAAATTTGAGGTCAGTAATATAGAGTAGTGATTAAGGACATATGTTCTATAGTTAGGCTGCCTAGGTTATAAAAATTCAACTAATCATTTAAGATCTCTGTAATCCTGAGCATATTGCTTAATAACTCTGCGCCTCCACTTCCTCATCTGTAAAATGGGGATAATAATAGTTACTAACACATTAATAGGAGGATTATCAAAAATAAAACATTATTATTTACTGGAATATGTCTGGCACAAAGTAACCCTTAAATACATGTTAGCCACTAAAATGTATCTGGTAAATATAGGCAATCAGCTTCCTTTGAAAGAAATACAAATTACTTAAAACTTCTAAACTCAGTAACAATCCTTCTATTTATGTCTATCACTTTAAAAACATTTTCATGTTACATATTTAACTAAATTATTCAAGTGTTAGTCTATCAGGAGCTTTTTCAACTCACCATTGTTGCAGCATTCCAAGCGGTTGTTGGTGCAACCTTTGGTTGCCAGTTAGATCCTCCAGTTAACTTCTTTTCACCTGGTTGACTCCAATTTACATCACTTTAAATAAACATAAGTGAGAATATTAAATGTCTCTAACTATAAAGTTTCCTTAGCTATATACTTATATTGAACAGAGTAAGACAGAGACTTGAGGCTGGGCGTGGTGGCTCACACCTGTAATCCCAGCACTTTGGGAGGCCAAGGCAGGCAAATCACTTGAGGTCAGGAGTTCGAAATCTGGCTGGGCAACATGGTGAAACCCCATCTCTACTAAAAATAACAAAAATTAGGCATGCATGGTGGCCCGTGCCTGTAATCCCAGCTACTAGGGAGGCTGAGGCAGGAGAATTGCCTGAACCCAGGCAGTGGAGGTTGCAGCGAGCCAAGATAGCGCCACTGCACTCCAGCTTGGGTGACAGAGCGAGACTCTGTTAAAAAAAAAAAAAAAAAAAAAGGCCGGATGCAGTGGCTCAGGCCTGTAATCCCAGCACTTTGGGAGGCCGAGGCAGGCGGATCACGAGGTCAGGAGATTGAGACCAACCTGGCTAACACGATGAAACCCCGTCTCTACTAAAAATACAAAAAAATTAGCCAGGCGTGGTGGTGGGTGCCTGTAGTCCCAGCTACTTGAGAGGCTGAGGCAGAAGAAAGGCGTGAATCCGGGAGGCGGAGCTTGCAGTGGGCTGAGATTGCGCCACTGCACTCCAGCCTGAGCAACACAGCGAGACTCCGTGTCAAAAAAAAAAAAAGATGCAGACTTGACATCTCTACATAGTTTTGAGACAAAAGCCAAATCAACCCTCCAAATAACACGTGGAGAAAACACTAAATAACACATGGAGAAAACAATGTGTATATTAATCACTCACTTCTTAGTGGTTCCATTTCCGATGCCAAGATCTAGGAAAGGAGAACAACAAAAAAGCATTTTATAACACGAGACTCAGTTTAATAAAACAACACAAAAGAAGACTAAAGTATCCAAAGACTACTTACTGCCCACAAGGTTGGCTAAAGATGAATCCAAGTCATCAGATACTAACTTGTTAGGCGGGAGTTTGGCAACAGGAAGGCTCTGGTTCTGAGAGGCCACTGTTGGTTTGAGAAGTCCACCTAGTTCATCAAAGCCTTAAAGTTACAAACAGACGAAATAGAATTTTGTAAGGAACTTTATGATGCTATGGTTTTCTAAAGGAGGTCTTTGCCTTTTCTCCTTGTTTATTCACTGGAAAAGTATCCAAAAAACAGACATTAGTAAATGTCTTTAAATGGAAAATGAAGAAATTCACCACTTCATAGTGAATTGACTGAGAAGGCTGTATTTGCTTTGACAGAAATCATCTCTTATGTCATGACAAAATTACATTAGGGTTAAAGGGGATAAGAGAGAAGTATTATAAAAGGGAAAAAACTAATGTAATTCTCCTGCTAGCCCAGCAAAATTTTCTGAAGACTCACTTATATCTAAAGCAATATAGGTTAAAAAATAGCTCTCTGGAACTTTGAAAAAAGTTCCTTTTACATTAAGAAATAAGATTTTATAGACCTTTTTTTTTTAAAAGCAGAGAATGTAAGAGTGAACTATATCTAAGAAACTGCTAAATACTGTAATTGTATAAGCCCATCTAGTAAACGAGAACAATTCTTAAAAACGAAAATAAAATTCTTTACGTTTTCTTCACCAAATTATAGAAAATAAAAGAAAATCCAATCAAACAAACCCTCTATGGGACTCAATAGTATGATCTAGGAATATTACAGTTTGAAAAAGAAAGTCACCAAAGATGATGGTTCACAACGATTGGTCTCTCTTTCCACTTTCCTAGGCAAGACAAACTAAAACCTACCGCAGCAAAAAAATATTATCGTAAACCTACTAGTGCACAGAAAAAAATAAATTCTTAGTCCATACATATTCTTTATAGGCTTGCTTCTTAGTTTTTGAAGGATAACTAATTATATGTTATAAAATTAAGAACATCTCAATATATTCTCTCTAAATGGCTAAAAGTTAATTACTAACCAAAATCAAAGGCCATCCGATGGTAAGAAAAGAATTATGAGTGTCAAAGTTTTATAGGCACCTCAAATTAACAAGGTATTAATGAAAACACAAAGTGGAAACCTGGTTCTACAGATCTATAAAGTTCCTTTAAGACAAATGAACCATAATAAGAATCATTCACAAAACAATAAAAAGCTCCTGTACCCACAGGCCTGATTATTTAATACATTCTAATTGTTTATACATAGACTATTTAAACAAGTCAAGGTACCATAAGTTATATTATTTTAGTTTACAAACATAGCCAATTTCATACATTAAGAGACAATACAGTTATTATTCATTTCAGTAAAGGTAAAAATTGTATGCCTAAAAAGGCACAACATCTACACATAGTCACAAGCAACTTAGCATTCTACAGAGATAAATCTCTTTTTCTCTCTTATTTTGCTCTAGGACTAACAAAATCTTCCCAACAAAATTGGCACCAATAAAAGAATAATGACTAAACAGCTCCTTGAAGTTCTCATCTAGTGCTTGGGGGGATGGGGACAATTTCTTTGGCTACCCCAATTTAATATACCCAAACATTTTAAAAGCAGCATTATTTTTCCTTACACAGAATCTAAATTAGGACATTATAATATTTTTAATAAATTTTTTTTTCCTTACCCCCAGAATCTACAATAACATTTGTAGATTTATTTCCAAACACAGATTCAAAGTCAACATTAAGGCCAGCTGAAGGGTGTGGCTGTGCAACTGGAGAAGGAGTGAATCCTGAGTAAACCAAAATGGAAAAAAGCTCAATTATTTAATAACTCTACATTTATGACTATTTAATAATGATGACAATAGAATGGAAAATGCACTAAATTCCCCAAACAAAAACAAAGCCAATCCTTCAAGAAAAATGTTTTCTATATCACATTTTTTGCAGTGATTACGTTTTCCCTAACAAAATCATCCTACTGACAAAATTAACAAATGAGCAACTCACACTGAACTGAAAATATGCTTCATTACAGAAATCTTTGCTTATCTTTTACCTTAATTTTATATGCAGATAATCTTTAAAAAACCAAACACATCTAAAATTACAAGATTTTGCATGAAGCAAAACATATATGCAATGTAAGGGATCAGTTGAGAATGCAATAAGAATTCTGTGGTGCTTTAAAAAACAAGTATGAAACTTCTCAGTATCCCCAAGATAAAAGTTTTCTCCCTCCCACCTACCCATTTTCCATATTTCTCTCCATCCTTCCTTCAACAGCTAATCAAAAGCGAAATAGCTTAAGTTCAGTGACGGGATTCTGAATGTTGCAACTCACTAATCCTTATATCCACCTGTATCCATGTGCTTTTAAAACATCAAAGAAAAAAGATATGCCACTTTCAACTCTCAACCACTCTCTAACTTCAACTTAGTACTTGCAACAGTGGGGATGACAAGCACAAACTCAAGCATACTAATTAAGGTGACTCTAGTCTTGAAACACAAAACCATTAACAGACCTTATTCTTTTTTGCCTGCGTTACACTAATGCTACTGGTATTACACAGACAATAAGCTCACATCTTTAAGATCAGCCTATACAGAGTTAACAAATATAAGATTTCCAACTATGTGAGGTTATATTTGAGTAAGGTTCTGAATGTCTAGGGGCTGAAAAGAATTAAAATCACCTAAAAATATTAGGTCTGTCATGTGATTTGGAGAACTTTCAATCACTGAGTATATCCAAATAAATGTCAACCTCGCAAGGATCACAAAGAAGAAATTATTTCACCTTGTGGAATGTTATAAGGCTCCTAAGGTCTCTTCCTTTTCTAAATTCTACTAAGTCAGAATATAAAAAACCAAAGAAACAAACAAAAACCACCTATATTAGAAGGTTAACAACTACACCATTAGGGAGAAGTTAAACTTTTGGTGTCCCAAACTTAGGATCCCTTTCTTCCCCTCCTCTATTCAGGTCAGAATCTCACTTTGAATTCTTAATGTGTAACACCAGGACGTAAAGAAGTACAGTGATGTCATGCTGTACTAGAGACTGATCTCAAAGAAAACTGTAAAAAGTAGGACAAGATTTGGTGAGATGTCCAAGAAGGTCCTCAAAGACAGAAACAATTTATTATTAGCAAAGAACCACACAAGCTGATCCACACTAATAATACTACTTTAAAGTAGCATTTTACACATCCTATAATGACTATTCTGTAGCACACACATTTTTAGAGAATGTACCAGTTTGATCTTGTTCCATAATCACGTAACCCTTAAACTACTGTTAACTCAAAGACATTGGTCATACAATGAGAACACAAAACACTATCAAAATATGAAATAATTTAGTATATAAATCTTCTGACTATTCATCAAAAGGATCTGAGAATCCTAGACTTACCAATTTAATAATATTTTTAAGTGTGCAAGATGTTTAAGAATTATGCCATCAGCTTATTGGTTGTTCTCTTCACTCTTTACATAAAAAGCGAATGTATCTACTCAAGAAAAAAATCTATCATGCTTAATTATGTGTCCATGCTATCATCAGAGTGTAAGTAGTACAGACAATGTTCTTTAAATCATTCTGGTAATAATCTTGGCTACTGATGTCACTAACTTTTAGATTATATATGGAACAACAATTTAAAATTAGGCCAATATATCAAATTCCCATTTTCTCCTGCTACTTTGTCTCAGCTTTCTAAAATATGATTGATATAAGAGATAAACCTATCCTTTATAGTCACACAGAAATGACTTCATTACTTTCTGTAAAAAGAGGAGCCATCTCCTGAGGTGCCTAGAGGTACCAATCTGTGAAATTACAACATAATTACCTAAAAGCATAAAAGGTTAGAAAGACTATAAAGTAACCCAGAACTTGTATCTCAAGTTTTAAAAGCCTCTATAGACAGAGGAAAAAAGTAAAATAAAGTTAAAAAAAATTAATAAACTGCAATAGCTAATCAGCTATTAATATTTGCTTAAAGTCACACAGTTATCAGGGAGGCAAGCAGTTTATTTCCAAATTTCCAAAGTAACAATCTTTTAAGTAATTATTGCATGCCTGAAACACATACACCAACAAGGTTAGAGTTTTACATCATAATTTCAATGCACATCGTCAACTTTTTGTGAAACTATCAGGACTGCCAACTTTTAATTTTTAAAAGTTATTTAAAACAAAAAGACCCAGCTAGTATCACTATTCTAAAAGAGAAAAGTTTACAGAAATACACACACACACACATGCGTGCGCACATGCTAAAAAGAGCAGGCGCTGAGCTCTGAGTTAAGATTAACTTTATATCATTACATTGTCCTGCTTACTCTTCCATTTCACCAAGGCCCAGCGAAAACTTTCTCACTAACCAGCACCAATCCACAGTTTATCATTTAGAAACCACTGGCCTAAAGGGTAAATCTCAAGAGGACAATAATAAATTAATTGAAAAGTACAAGATCAACAAGCTTTGGGGACACAAAGCCATTCCAAACACCTTTTACAAAATTTGGTTGGATTGTTAATTGATTTTGGTGGTAGTTTCACAATAAATTAGGACTCATACTTTTTTGTCAAAGTAACTACTACCATTTATTAAACCCTACTAAACACTATGCAAGGGCTTTATAAACAGGGTATTATTTAAACCTCACATAAACCCTATGACATAGTTATTATTATCCCCGTTTTACAGATGAGGAAACAAAGAGAGATTACATAATGTACCCAAGGTCAAAGATTTAGTAAGCATCAGAACCAAGACTTGAACCCCCATTGGTTTGATTCTAGAATCTATTAGGGTTTTCAGTTTAATCCCAAGTATTTCACCTTACATAAAATAGTAAGTAGAAAAAGAAATTTTTTACTATTGTATAATTATTATTAAAAACAACTCAAACTTGATGAACTTCTTGAGCTTTTCATTGCTAATATTAGACCAAAAAAAGTGAATAATCTTTGGCAATTTTAAAATCTAAAAGCAATAAAGAAAAAATCAATGTTTAAGATTTTAGTTGATGACTACATAATAATTTAGGTAAGAAGTACATTCTGAGTATGATGTGGTCCACATATACAAGAATTTCAAATTCTTTAAATTTTTTGAGAGATGGGGTCTTGCATGCTGCCCAGGCTGGCCTCAAACTCCTGGCCTCAAGCTATCCTCCTGCCTCAGCTTCCTAATTAGCTGGAATTATGGGTACCAGCTACTGTACCCAGCTCCCAAGATGGTTTTTAGTAGTAGTCGTTTTGATACTTTTATATACCTAGCAAAGTGCTAGATGTTACATAGTCATGTATGTAAACTTCATGACAATCCTGCAAGACACTATTATCCCAACTTGCATAGCCTTAAAAAGTTAAATACTTGCTTAAAGTTAAGTTCATGAAGCAGAACTAGAATTCAAACCTAAGTTCACTAGGCTCCAAGCAAATACCATCAAATGCCCTAATAAATTCCATTTTAAAATACATTTAGTCCTGTCCAATTCTTGCGATCAAGAGCCTCAATTCTTTAGTCGTGTCAAACATTCTTTTTAATGCCAACTTAACTACAATAATAACTACTATGCACACAGAAAATATCAGCTGGACTTTGAGGTTTTATTGCTACCACACTGGCCTTGAATATATGTGGAAAGACATAGATAACACAAAACTTCAGATTCCATAACCTTGTAATATTAAAACGTTTTTATGCTTCTGAAAATTTAAGGTCTTGAGAATGGAGTAAAGTAAGAAGATGATAAGCATCTATTCATAAAACCACCAAGTGTTTAATTAACGCAAATGAAGTTAGGCAAAAACTAGTGTGTTCTCTGAAAGAAATATTTTTTCTTACCAAGTTTATAAAAACTAATTTTAAGAAAAAAAAAAAATCCTTCCTGCACAAATAAGTTGTAAAGATACTGTTATCTAGCTCCAAATGAGCCGGCTACAGTAGAAGAAACAAGGCACATAAAGGTAGTATTACGATAAACTTAAGTGACACAAAAAATTCTGACAAGGCATACAAGGCAGGAAGGTGGGAAAGGAGTAAGGAAAGGGAGAAAAAGAGGGCAAGGGGGAAGGAAAGAATCAGGGAAGCAGCTAGGGAGGCAGGCGAGGAATAAGAGGAAGAAGAGAAAGAAAAAAGAAAGAGAAGAGGAGGAACAGTTATGAGTGGGATGGGTAATTAAGAAAAACAAAAAATGGGGGGAGCCCAAGCACTTGGCATTCTTCAAATTACAACTTACTAAAAAAAGAACTTAAGGCTCCATGAAGTATTAAAAAAACATATTCCGTTAGAATAAATTAAAAAGAAAAACCCAACACCGTATCTCATTAGAAAAGAAATATTAGGCAGCTGGCTTTTTAGCCAACACTATCCTGTCCTCTAATGTGTGGTTTTACAGCTAAGAAAGAAAGCCTAGACACTTTCACAGACACTCACATACGCAGCATAGTTAAGACCACAACTCTCCTTTATGTACAATTCAGTGTTCTTGAAGCTTCAATGAGGACAAGCTACCTATTACACTGATCATTGTATCAGATAAATGTCTTCCCTCTGTCAAGGTCAGAGGCTGTCTAGATACATAGCTATTCTGATTTTTCTGGACTGTTCTTAATCCTATAGAGTAAGGGTTGGCAACTTTGTATCAAAATGACATGAAGGAATTACTGCAATGAATTATCACACTTTGGATATATATGTGTTTTAAGCTATTAGACTAGTCATATTTTTACAACACCTGACTTGGAACTTTGTCTAATCTCCTTCTACTAACTTGCTTTCTAGTTAATTCTTCCTTCTCTTCCTTCCTCTCACTCATATATATCTAAGAGAATATTTAGAATGTGGTCACATGATTTGTTGAGGGTATACTGATGACTTTCTGCATGCTGTTTTAATCAAATATTTAAATTCACATCACCGTTAAGCTGTTTCTCTGAACTGAACAAAAGAAATTTCATCATCTTTGGGACTGGCGGGGAGCAGGGTTAGCATCTTTTTCAGCAGAATTCAAAAACATTTATTTCAGCTTCAGTATATACTTTAAAACTTACTATTCCCTATATAACCTCAGTGTGAAATTCTGCCTTTTTATAATGCAGTTACAGGATATCCAAGTAAAGTTGCGTTTCTGCTTTACTATTTAAAATGAAACACATACTTCCTACTTTTATCTCCATACTATCAATAAAGTGAAATCCTTCAGAATGGGATAAAAGATATGCACAGATTTTGGACAATATAAAACTGTGACGTGCAACAGTTAAAAGAGAAAGTATTAAAGATAGCTGCTAAGACTGATTAACCACCCTCTCTCCCAAGCACAAAGAGAAAAATATAATCACATATAAACATGTAAGTTTAAGAGATGTTACTTTTCAACCATTTCTCCAAACTAAAACAGGAAGCTGCATGTGATACTAGACAGCTAGAGTACTGCACTATAACACGACAGAGAACTAAACACTAAAAAAAAAAAAAAAAAAAAAAAAAAAAGTTCAACATCAAGAGAAATTTTCCTAAAAGTCTGTATAAATAAAATTGGGATACTAGTGTCAATTTAAAAACCTCACTACATCATTGCTGGTTAGTTTTAGAATTTGATATTAAAATCTGAATTATTGCAGTGCTTTTAAAGTAATTAATGGACACGTAAAATATAGTTAGGCAGTATAAACATTGATTGGAAAAAAAGGTTAAATGGTACTTTACCAACAAACATTTCATGAGTAGGTGTCCTAGTAGTAAAAGTGGATACATCTGAAGAAATGGAAAGGTGAACATCACCACTACTTTTTGTGAGGAAAGGATTTAAGCTTGGAATGGCATCATCAACAGCATCTACAGGAGCAGAGAAAGGATCTGTGCAGTCCAAATGTATTACAGCAAAATGAAGAAAGGAAGTAAATAAATTAGTATTGTAATTAGTCAAAAGATGCAAAGTGAAAGGTAGTAACTATATTATTGCTTATTAATCTTATTAATCTTAAATATCTAAATTATCAAAAACAAAAATACCTAATTATCAAGATAGAAGAATTGCATTTAACATATTTTTAAATGAATCCTTAGAAAAAATCATTTTATTTGTTAACACCAGAAAGCCAACAGTCAGGTAGTTAAAAAAGAGAATAATAACCAAGATGTTTCTATAAAGAGCCACCCATCCTGCACCAATCTTCCCTGTTCTAGGTGAGTGTGTTGGTTGTGGTGGTACAGCTGTGTTTACTTGAATAATTGACATTGACAATTGGTATGTGTGTCGTCAGTAAACTTTCAAAGAAAAAAAGAGGGTAATGACAAATTAGGGCTAAGACGCTGTTTTTGGCATGTGCAGATAATTCCTGCATAGATTCAAAATAAAAAATAAAGATGAAGAAAAAAATCTAAGGATGGGGGGAAAGAATTTTAGATAATTAAGAACAGAGATGAAACAATGTCCACTTAATAGACTGGGAACAGCTTTGAATGTCTATCTAAGAGCTTTGGTCTCTAAATGATTTGCTAAAGGAACAACAAAAGTGTTGTTTGCCTACTAGAATGATATAAATATGTACTATATCAAATCCTTTATCTAAAGTTATTCTAGTGTCAGATAATTATTATACTGATACATTATTCAAGATAATCATCATTCTAATGACTGAAATCTGTTTTTCCTTACTTCTCAAGATTTAAAGAGCTAACTAAATGGGGAAAGAAAAAATAAAAAGCAGCAAAAATAGTATCATAATTTTTTCTTTGTAACATAATTAAAAATAAGAGGATACTCCTGTAATTCTAAACAGTGGAATCTTCTTGTCTGTTCTAGTTTAGTTCTTGACCTTCACTGAAATACACTGTGGTATCTTCATACTACTAGGTACTGTATTTTACTCTTAAGATTGTATGATTGAACATTAAGAAGGCAACAGTGGCCTAAGGACCAGCTCATTTACTATGATATAGGCACACTTCCTTTAAAGTCAAAAAATTCAAGGCAAGCATTCTATAAGCTCAAATACAACTGTTTGAAAAAGGAAAAAAAAAAATCAAGAAAATACTCAGGTTATGATTTTAAAAATAACACATCTTTTTAATACAACTTTTTCTGTAGTAAGAACTTTTCTATAATAGTATTCTTATGCAACATCAATTCACACTAAAAAAAAAAAAAAAAAAGTCCTACAAACCTATCAAAATATGCTGATAATGCTATTCAAACTCGAAATCTTTCCCATCATTCCACCCCCAATACATGGAACACTGGGAAAAAAGAATCAGAAAACAGTAATTCAGAAATAGAAAGTAGAAAATAGTTACAAGAAGTTGCAGGGGGGCGCGGTGGGTTTTTTTGTTTTCTTCTTTTTGAGAGTGGGTCTTGCTCTGTGGCCCAGGCAGACTGCAGTGGTACAATCATAGCTCACTGTAGCCTCAAACTCCTGGGCTCAAGTGATTCTCCCACCTCAGCCTTCCGAGTAGCTGAGACTACAGGCACATGCCACCATGCCTGGCTAATTTAATTTTTGTAGAGATGCTATGATACCAACGCTAGTCTTGAACCCCTGCCTGGACTCAAGCGATCCTCCTGCCTTGGCCTCCCAAAGTGCTGGGATTACAGACATGAGCCACCAAGGACATTGGTTTTTAGTACTAAAAATATATATATATTTTTAGCTAATATATATACTGATGGCCACTCTAGCTTCTTGCATAAGAAAGGAGTTGCATTAAGCTTACAGTTGGCCAGTTAGGCTGAAAGTTCTGGGTTTTTTGTTTTTTTTTTTTTTTTTGAGACAGAGTCGAGCTCGCTGTGTCGTCTAGGCTGGAGGGCAATGGCATGATCTCAGCTCATTGCAAATTCCGCCTCCTGGGTTCAAGCAATTCTCCCGCCTCAAGCTCCCGAGTAGCTGGGATTACAGGCACCTGCTACCACGCTCAGCTCATTTTTCTATTTTTAGTAGAGGCGGGGTTTCACCATGTTGACCAGGCTGGCCTCGAACTCCTGACCTCAGGTGATCCACCCGCCTTGGCCTCCCCAAAGTGCTGGCATTACAGGCATGAGCCACCACACACGGCCGAATGTTCTGTTTTTAAATACATGATATTAACAGCTGCATAGAGTTTTAAAAGTACATTATATTTTGTCAGACAAGTAAGTAAAATATCTCTGTTTTTCATGCCAAAAAAAGCCATGAAATAAGTCATTTTTTAAAGACACATTATTTCTGTAACAGATCCATTGGTTTATGAGAAAACACATGTTCAGGAAAGGTTACCAGTCATCCGCTGTTCTATTGACAGATAGGTTTTATCTAGCACCTAATTTCAATCACTTCCTATTACGTGAAACACCTTAGAGAAGAATATTCAGAAATATGTGTAAATGCATTCATAATTAGATCAATCAGATAAGGAAAAGCAGTTCCTAATCTACTTGACAAAATACAAGTAATCTACAAGATGTTAATCTATTAATGGACATTATACTATAATAATGAAAACCAATTCATTAAGGTATAATAATAACGCTCCAGCTATTTCAAGTTAATCTATTAAACTGGCAATTCGAAATCCCTTAAAGTTTTTTTTTTTTTTTTAGATAACAGTCTTGCTCTGTTGCCTAGGTTGGAATGCAGTGGCATAATCATAGCTTACTGCAGCCTCGACCCTTCTGTGCTCAAGCAATCCCTCCACTTTAGCCTTCTGAGTAGCTGGGACCACAGGTGTATGGCACCATGCCTGGCTAATTTTCTGATTTTTTTGTAGAGGCAAGGTCTCGCCATGTTGCCCAGGCTGGTCTCGAACTCCTGGGCTCAAATAATCTGCCTGCCTCAGCTCCCAAACTGCTGGGATTACAAGTGTGAGCCACTGCACCCAGTCTAAAATTTTTAAATATGGCTTTGTCCTTTTTTTTTTCATTATTCATTCAAGTTTTATTTTTTCGTTTTTTTGAGACAGAGGTTCGCTCTGTCACCCAGGCTGGAATGCAGGGGCATGATATTGGCTCACTGCAACCTCCGCTTCTCAGGTTCAAGCGACTCTCGTGCCTCAGCTTCCCAAGTACCTGGGATTACAGGTGCACACCACCACACCCAGCTAATTTTTATATTTTTTGTAGAGACGGGGTATCACCATGTTGGCCAGGCTGGTCTCAAATTCCTGACCTCAAGTGATCCACCCACCTCAACCTCCCAAAATGCTGGGATTACAGGTGTGAGCCACCACACACCTGGCCCAAAAGTTTAATTTTATGCTACACTAGAGTCATTTAAAAAAATCCAAAAAAAGTTAAAACAAGGACTAAAATGGCACCACAGTCATATTATCGCCTTTAAGTCCTGAACAACTGATACCTACATTCACACACACTAAACTGATTTTTTTTTAAACATGGTAGAGACAAGGTCGTGCTATGTTGCCCAGGCTGGTCTCAAACTCCTGGGCTCACGCAATCCTCCTGCCTTGGTCTCCTAAAGTATTGCAATTACAGGTATGAGCCACCGCACCTGCCCAGATAATAAAATTTTTTCATCAGGTGTTTTGTGTTTCATGCCAGCTAAAAGTAAAGCAAATTAAACTTCAGAATGGATAATTCTATTACACCTAAACTAAAATCTGAAATCTTGCTTCAAATACTCAACAGTGTACCAAACTGATAATATTGTATACTTTTAGATATAAAAATTCAAAGTTTGCTATCATCCAAAATTTTCAGGGTGATGAAAACCAAGGTCTTCTGAGATATTAGTATTCAATACCAACTGCTTGTTTAGACTCCACAACATTTCTTGAAAAAGTCAAGGCTCATTAATAATACAATGAAGCCAACAAGAGAGCTTGTGTTCTCTCATTTTCATTTTACCAAAAGGTGGAATCTTAAATGTCTTTCATATATACATATAAACTTTTCTTCCCTTTATCTCTATCTTATCACTAATCTATGACTAGGAATGCGCATCATTTCTGTGGTGTTTATAAGAACTAAATTAAATACTATGTCTGTTATTGGCATTCATTTTTAGCTAATAAAAGCCAATAAAAGAACAGTACAAGATTTGGGGATTATGAAAAAAATCATACCTTTGCTTTGTCATATACTATAAGAGCAGCATTATATGTAAAATGTTACATATTTAAGTGTTCAAGTAAACAGTTAACTTCAAAATACCTTAAGCATTTAATGTTATGATCTAAGCTTCTCACATGAGATTTCTTTTCTTTTCTTTTCTGTCTCCCAGGCTAGAGTGTGGTGGCACAAATCTCGGCTCACTACAATCTCTGCCTCCCGGCTTCAAGTGATTCTCATGCCTCGGCCTCCCGAGAAGCTGGGATTACAGATGTGTACCACCACACCTGGCTAATTTTTGTATTTTTAGTAGAGACAGGGTTTTGCCATGTTGGCGAGGCTGGTCTGGAACTCCTGTCCTCGTGTGATCTGCCCGCCTTGGTTTCCCAAAGTACTGGGATTACAGGTGTGAGCCATCTCACCTGGCCTTATATGAGATTTATTTCAGTCTAACTTTAAGTTAGTCTAGTCTAACTTCAATTTTAAAAATTAAAAAAATATATATTGATCTGATTGTCCTGGATATGAGTACTGACTTGAATTAGAACATTCTCAGCTTAAAATACTCTTCAGTATCATGCAGAAGTCAAAACCTTGTTTATCACCAACTCAGAAGCCAAATATCCTTATATGAAAGTCAAGACAGGATTTAATTCTGATTAAATTATAGGACTTAATATGGAGGGAATTTTTACAGAAACAGCATACAAAGCAAAATAACCGAAAATAGAAAAGTAAAACATGATTAAATGTATTCCAATATATTGCAGTCTGTCACATACAGACTTTGATGGAATAATGTCTTCTAACAGGACATAAAACAATTCTTACAGACTGAAATTACTTAGAATTGTTCTCCCACAGTAATAGTCTATCTGCTTTCATATGTGACTTTAACAATTTCAAGTAGAAACTTCAACTTGTCATTTTTAGTTGTACATGGTGTCCAGACAAAACAAGAATTGCAGTTCAGCTTCTTTGAAATGTTTAATGTATTTTTATTTGGCCTTCTATAAAATTTTTAGTCTATTTAGAAAAACAACTCAGCCCTAGTAAGACTACTACATTTCTTTAAAAAAGGAAATAAGCTGAAACTGCTTAAATGGTCATGTTAATTCTACTAACCTTTTCTAAAGCAATTCACAATAAGGCAGAAAATAATCAAGAATCCAAAAATCAGAACACACCATTAGGATATTAAGAAACTCCTTTCTTAATCTTAATTTACTATCTATAGTTCATTCTGAAATAATTCTAAAATACTTAACTTTAAACTATTAATATCTTGTCATTTTTAGGAATTACTCTCAGATCTTAAGACTTAGCTAAATTAAACTAGCCTTCAAAGTCAATTAGTTTTTTAAATCAAGTTCAGGCTCACAAAATTAGCATGAAATCTAGTGTTTTAGGGTTTTACTATCTGCTCTGTGCCCCACCTTATTCAACAAACATTTACAAACTACTTGTCAGAACAAAATATTTTAAAACTTGCCTTCACAGAGCTTACTTTCTAGGATATAGTTCCTTCAAAAAAAAAATTTAAAATGTTCTTAAATTCAAAACATTAAAATAAAATGAAAAAAGCTTTGTTTATATACTGTAAAAACTCATTAGAATAATTAATTTATCTCGCTATGAGAGATAAGCCTACCACTTCAGAACTGCTTAAGGGCAGCAAACATTCCTATTGGTACAAGGGGAAAATTCTTTGACTAGCAAAATCTTTCACGTCTTAATTAAAAAAACATTTAAAACATTTATGTCTTGACCATAAAGCTGGTCAAGACAATTATGGTCACAACATAGTTCCCTGTGTGATAATACCATCTGAGTTTTATTAGAACTATATCATATACTTAACACAAAGATAAGTTATTTCCCCAAAAGTTAAAAAAAAAAATTCTACACCAAAATCAAAATAACCACTATGAATTTTCTGGTTATGGAATAAAAATTCAACATTAAAAGAATAATCTCATACTTAAAAACACATTTGGTCTTTCCTCTTATATTTAGTTTTATCTTTATTAAATGTCATTTCATAATTTAATTGAACATAAATTCCTAAATTATTTATAATAAATGAACATACCTTCAAGGGATAAAATTGCTTCATTGCCATTTTAATACTTATCAAGTTCTCATATATCAAGTGTAATAAAAAACTACAAATAAGTAAAACACCACAGAATGAGGAGGAGAGATGCATGTAACATCTAAAATAGAATTCATCAATGCTTACCTCCCCATGTACTTGCTACCTGAGAAGCAGTTGACATAGGATGTACAGATGGGTGAAAAGTTGGCTGCTGCAAATCAAGCAGATCACTGGGCAGCTTTGATGTGCTAGAAAGATATTTTGGAAGCGTGTTTTATTTACCAGAAAAACTTTGCTACTTTAGTGTCACCTTCTCCACCCACCGCAGATAAAAACATTAAAAACAAGGGTGAAAAGTCTCATTAATATAAATCTCAAAAGAGGAACAGTTTCTTCATATAATAGCATATTTCTAAGGAGGCTTGGAAAAATAATCTAATATCATATCTTAAGTTTATACAGGATTCAAAGAACAGTAGCTCTTCTAAAAAGGATGAATGTCTTCCCCTGGAAAAAACTAATTTCCTTATTAAAATGAACCTAAACAACAAGATTCTAAAATACAAAATATCATAGCAATTTTAATATTTTTAATAAAACTCTTTTCTTACTTTTAATATTCACAGAACTTGAATCACATCTGCAATACACTACAAAGTAAAATACTCATTAACCTCACTTCTAGTGCCTCAGTGTCCAAATTATGTATCAATGATACAGGGAAAAAATTTTACATGCATTTATGAATAGAGCCACCCCATCACACAACACACTATTTACATGATATATTTCTTTCTTTTTTTTTGAGACAGAGTCTCGCTCTGTCGCCCAGGATGGAGTGCAGCAGCGTGATCTTGGCTCACTGTAACCTCCGCCTCCCAGGTTCAAGTGATTCTCCTGCCTTAGCCTCCCACGCAGCTGCGACTACAGGTGTGCAGCACCGCATCCGGCTAATTTTTGTATTTTTAGTAGAGACAGGGTTTCACCATGTTGGCCAGGCTGGTCTCAAACTCTTGACCTCAGGTGATCCGCCCGCCTCGGCCTCCCAGAGTGCTGGGATTACAGGCGTGAGCCACTGCGCTCAGCCTCTTTTTTTGTTGTTGTTTTGTTTTTTTTTTGAGAGTCTCACTCTGTTGTCCAGGCTGGAGTGCAGTGATGTGATCTTGGCTCAATGCAACCTCCATCTCCTGGGTTCCAGCGATTCCCATGCCTTAGCCTCCCAAGAAGCTGGGATTACAGGCGCATGCCGCCATGCTTGGCTAATTTTTGTCCTTTAGTAGAGACAGGGTTTCACCACACTGCCCAGGCTGGCCTCAAACTCCTGACCTCAGATGATCCACCCACCTGAGCCTCCCAAAGTGCTGGGATTACAGGCGTGAACCACCATGCTTGGCTTACATGATATATTTCTACCTCAAGACTTCTATGTAATTTTTTTTTTTTTGAGACGGAGTCTCGCTCTGTCGCCCAGGCTGGAGTGCAGGCTCACTGCAAGCTCCGCCTCCCGGGTTCATGCCATTCTTCTGCCTCAGCCTCCCGAGTAGCTGGGACTACAGGCGCCTGCCACCACGCCCGGCTAATTTTTTATATTTTTAGTAGAGATGGGGTTTCACCGTGTTAGCCAGGATGGTCTCGATCTCCCGACCTCATGATGCACCCACCTCGGCCTCCCAAAGTGCTGGGATTACAGGCATGAGCCACCGTGCCCGGCCGACTTCTACGTGATTTTAATGAACAACTCAAAACATGACCCCAGAGTGTCTAAGAATTCAAACACAGTACAGATAATTTTTTTAAGAGAAGGGGTCTGGAGGCTGGGTGTAGTGGCTCATGCCTGTAATCCCAGCACTTTGGGAGGCTGAGGCGTGTGGACTGCTTGAGTTCAAAAGTTCAAGATCAACTTGGGCAAAATGGCGAAAAAATACGAAAAATAGCTGGGCATTGTGGAGTGTGCCTGTAGTCCCAGCTACTCGGGAAGCTAAGGCAGAGGGAACGCTTGAGCCCAGGAGGTTGAGGCTGCAGTGAGCCATGACTGTGCCACTGCACTCCAGCCTGGGTGACAGAGTAAGAAAGCGTCTCAAAAGAGAGAGAGAGACTGAGAGAGAGACAGACAAAGAGACAAAGAGATGTTGCCCAGGCTAGCTTGTACCGCTGGGCTCAGGCCTTCCTCCTGCCTCAACCTCCTGAGTAGCTGGGACAACAGGCACACGCCACCACACCCAGCTCCTAATTTTTAACTTATATATTCTCCAAAATAGAATGTTTTTCTCTTCAAATGGATATACAATAATTGTACATATTTATGGGATACATATGATATTGTGATACACGCATACCATGTAATTATCAGGACATCTATCACACCTCAAACATTCATCACTTCTCTGCGTTGAGAACATTCTAAATCTTCTAGCTACTTTGATATAGATAATACAATTATTGTTAATTAGTAATTCTACTGTGCTATCAAACGCTAGAACTTATTCCTTCTAACTGTATTTTTATAAAGAAGTTTTGAAGACATGTCTTTTAGATGTACAATAGTTGTGTAGATAGTAGATATAATGCATTTAGTGCTTTGGGGAACATATAGAATATACAATAATAATTCTGTAAATGGGCTGTAAGATTTGCCCTTAATTACTATTAAAAAGGTCAAAATTTTTAGTATGTGACATAAAACATAGTGAAATTAGTTCTTTATCCAATAATTTGTTTCAGCCTCGAACACTGAACATTCTTTTCACTTCTCTCTCCTAGGACAGACTTCTTTTCAAGATCTCCATGTTGAGAACTTGCCCCTTAATGGGGTCAATGTTACTTAACTGGGGATTGAAGAAGGTAGCATACATGAGCAAACAAATCATAAAGCTGAAAGAAAAAAAAGAACTAAATTCAACAAACACCTACTAAGATTTTAGGGAGCAGGCAGCAACTGAGCATGCATACAGCAAGCAGTTCACGTAGTAAAACTTACACTGAGCTATTAGGCTCAGCTATTAGGAGTCAGTAGGCAGGCAGATGAGCTTTTAAGGGTGAGTTAATAAACAACAACAACAAAGTGAAAGGAAAAAACTCACCACTCTCTATGGAACATTTAACATGTGCTAATAATGCACTGTGCTAAAACCTAGTCACCTGGGAGCACCTTAAAAACAAAAATTCTTGGGCCCCAGGCCCTACCTATTGAATCAGAACTCTAGGATTGGAACTCAGATATCTGTAGTTTAATAAACTCTCCAAATGTTTCTGATGTTAAAGTTGAGAACCACAATCTCATTTGAAAACAAGGTTTCTCAAAAAAAGTTAAGAACTAACAGAGCCAGGATTCAAACCAGAATCTGACTTTTAAACTACTTTAAGCCACTCTGAGGTTCAGAAAATGCCAATTGTTTTACTTTACCTGGCAATATTATATTTCCATGTTAAGTAGCTTAAATTAGACAACAAGATTATTAAAGTTAGTCTGGTAGGCTTCAATACCAAGAAAGCTGGCAACTAAACTCTGTCACTGTGTTCCAGATTACAGAGTTTAAAACCAGGAAACAGATACGACAGATCTTTAATATCTAATGAAATGGTATTTTTGAAATATATATCATACCCATATGTCAAAGAGCTATAAAGGGTCTCGAACCATTAGATGCCTCATAAATGTGTTTAATCATAATTTTTACACAATGAAAAGTTGGCCCAGAGACAACAGCTATATTCCTATTAGTATAAGTCAGTGATTTAACTATCTTCCATTTCCTAAATACATAAAATATAAACTCTTACCACTTTATCTTTAGATATTATACCAATATCACCATTTATTGCCACCTCTTTGTGTGAACAGATTATAAAAGCATAAATAAAAGTAAACCTGAAAAGTTCTGCAAAATTTCTATTAGAAGTCTTTGAATCTACATATTCAAAGGTAACCTTAACTTCTACTCCTACCTGTTAGAAGAACTAGGGGTAGAAAATATGTCAATGGCTGGTGCAGTCATTATCCCTCCTGCTGAGGTGGATACAGGAGAGGCTGCAGTTGTTAAAGAGGTATGAGGTTTCTTTGCAAGTTCTTTTAGGCGCTGTTCCTGTTAAGAAAGCGAACTACCATAAGGATTCCAGAAACCAGATTTCTTTGTATAGCCTCTGAAAAAAGCATTTTCTAATTTTTTCTGACAGCAGATATTCTGTTTTACCTAATTCTATGTCAGGATGAAAAGTTAGACTGAGTTTCAGCCCATTAGGTAGCTATACACTTAAGACTCTAAGTCTGTGCAGAGGCCCCATTTACCTAATGAACACCTGTACTCATTTTTCCAAATAAGGAGAATGCACGAACTTACCTTTAAAGCTTTCAAACGTGCCTGTTCTTCCTCTAATGCTGCCTGCTTTTCCCTTTCATCCACTTTGGTCAGAGATAGACCAGTGCTTGCCAGGGAAGAGACTGCATTGGAAAGTGTAGTTGCCCTAGGATAATTGAACAGAGATAATTTGGCTTTTTGCTAAACACTTCACATTACACCCAGGTCATGAAATGGTCTGGCAACCTTGCCATGGATAGGCACTATAATTATAAACTTAACTTCTGGATTCAAACCCAGTACTTCAGATGAAATATTCTATCCAGTGATCTACAGGATTAAAGCAATTAGAAAAATCTTGACTTAATACACACTCACTGCTTTTAGAGTAAGTGTTTGACTTTGGAAAGGGTTCACAATAGAGTGGGGCACATTGCCTCTTCCAAGCCCCAAGAGAGGAAACCAATGCAATTGGGAAAGAGCCCACATACTCCCACAAAATCCCTGATGGGAAAAAGTTTTGAGTTTATCACAGGGAAAACCCTCTGCTAATTTACAGCCTACGTTTCAGCAGTGCCACAGGAACACCAAAACATGCATACCAGTAATACGTAACGTAAGTCTAGGTATGTTTCACCTATAACAACATCCCCAGAGGACTTCAGGTTCCTTCAAAAGAAGACTGATTTCAATCTAGTCACCAGGCCATCTGGCATCTTTCTATGTGCTGCCCTTTTGCCAAACTAGAATTTCCTTTTTAATATACATGTACAATGTATCATTTTTCACTGGCAAGGCACCTACTTTCCCTTTTATCAAAAACGTATCCACACTATAAACCTCAACGTTAACTTTCCAAATGTTAACTCTAGGCTAAGTAAAACAAGTGGTAAAGAATTCTAACCTGAAGAACTACCTTGAGCTTTATTAATTTTCCTTTTACCACACACCAAACACCATTAGTTTCTACTCTTAAGCACATAAAGTGGTAAAAACTACCTTTTAAATTTTATGTAAAATTAGTATTATAAATAAGCCAATAAAAAGGTACAACTCAGAAGACAAAGGAAGAGTAACATAGCTGTGACAGAAATGCAAGAAAACCAATAAATTTTATGATAAACATTTCAGGTAAATTGGTGCACCTGAACTACGTGGCTCTTTTTTTCGTTATTCTCTCAAATAAATGAGACTTATTGTTTTGACTGCTACTTTGAAAATCCTACTAGAAAATTCAAAGTACAAATCTAGGATTAAAAATGAGTACTAAAATCCAATAACGGCATTTTCCTTTGGAAATTATTTAAATTTTATTACTAAAAGAAAGACCAAAAGTTCTGAAACAATCAGAAAGTCTAAAAAGAACCAAAGGAAGGTTCTCACTATACAAATTCTTTCTTCATGCTGTTTTAAAAAAAGGTTCATAAGAAAACATGAGAATAACTCAAGTAATTTCTTAACCCAATGCAAAAATCATGTTACCAGATTGATATGAAATGATTTGTGTTACTTTCAATTTGCTAGGTTAACTGGTCTTAGTCTGAGGAATTAGCTTAAAACATAATAAAGTCATTAAAATATAAAATATCAATAATCAACCCCATGAACTGGCATTAGGCAGAGATGATGCAATTTGATGTCAGATATTCTAGGTTTGAGTCCCAGCATTGCTACTACATACTTCACAGGGCTATTGTGAGGATTGAGCCAATTAATACGAAAGTATCTTGCAATTATAGGCCTGGCACGGTGGTTCATGCCTGTAATCCCAGCACTTTGGGAGGCTGAGGTGTGCAGATCACTTGAGTTCAGGGGTTCAAGACCAGCCTGGTCAACATGGTGAAACCCTGTCTCTACTAAAAATACAAAAATTAGCCGGGCGTGGTGGCATGCATCTGTAGTCCCAACTACTTGGGAGGCTGAGGTGGGAGAATCACTTGAACCCGGGAGGTGGAAGTTGCAAGTGAGTTGAGACTGTGCCACTGCACTCCAGCCTGGGCAACAGAGTGAGACTCTGCCTCGGGGGAAGAAAAAAAAAAAGTATCTTATAACTATAAAGCACCATATAAAACAATGCATTATCATCTTTAGGAGAAATTTTGACATCATAAACACAATTCTAAACTATGCAGTCACTGTCATTATCTTAACAGATGCTGACATTTATTGAAGGTCAGAAACGATTTCAAGAATTTGCATGTATTAATCCATTTAATCCGGATACTAATTCTATGAGCCTGATATTATGATTAAACCCATTTTATAGAAAATGAATTCAAGATAAAGAGAAATTAAACAGCTTGGAACTTGAGCCGGTTTCATCTACTCCCTCAGAAAAATCACTCTGGCTTTTTGTCCTACAAAGAATGATGTACCTGCTTGCAGCTGTAGAATCTTTGATTTTCTTTCCTTCCAAGGAAGCTAAATGTTGTTCCAAAGCATCAAGAAGACTGCTGGGGGCCTGCAATTGTACAAATATTAAGAATTTCATGATAATTAGGCCACTGGTCAAATTAAATCAAGTATCATCTAATCAGAAAGCAACAAAAATAAACAGGTATGTTCTTCATGTACTAATTAACAGTGGAGTTTTAGCTACTTAATGAGAATGACAATCTTACTTTTGTTATACAAACATGACCTAGTTGGAGATATTAAGAAACATTATCAAAAACATTAAGAACTGATAACTATGTAAACATGAAACATTTTTTAAAAATCTTGCAAGTACTTAAATTTTAAAGTAAAACCATACTCCTAAAAGCTAGACATACTACTGAGCATGCAGAAGGTAATTAATAAGCACCTGCTGAGCAACTGAATGTGTTCAAACATGACTCTGGAATAATTACTGATAAATGGCACTGAACACTGTCATCAGGGAAATGAAAATGAAAATCACAATGAGATACACCTTTTCACTTACTACAATGACTAAAGTTAAATATATCTGCAGTATCAAATGTTGGTGAGCATATGGAACAACTGGAACTCTCATATATCACTAGTGGGAGTTTATCACCTTGAAAATGGATTAGGTTGTTCTTTACAAAGTTAAATACACACCTACCTTAATGACCCAATTCCATTCCTATTTACCCCAAAGAGATAAAAACTTATCTCTGTAAGAAAAGACTTAATGTTTAATGTGGCTTTATTTACAATAGTCAAAAACTGCAAATAATCCTAAAGTCCATCATTTGGAAATGGATAGACAAAATTGTGGTAAATATTATTCAGCAATAAAGAAGAATTAATTAATGGTATATTCAACAACATAGATCTCAAACAATACAATGAGCAAAAAAAGCCAGAATGCAAAAGTAAATACTTGTATGATTACACTTATATTAAGTTTAAGAACCAACAAAATTATGCTATTAGAAATCAAAACAGTGACTGTAGAGGTGGGTAAGAAGTGACTGGAGGGGGGCATAAGGATTGGGGAAATAGAATTTTCCTATCTTGAATGATGTGTTGGTTACACAAATGTTTATTTATCAAACTGCATTGAAATGAATACTTATGTTGTTTTTTTAATGGAAGACTAATTTTAAACTCAGGCTATAGGTCAAATCTCAACTTAATATGAAGAAAGCTCTCAAAAGGAAACCTTTTCAGTGTGCAGACTAACTGTCCACTCTAAGTGAAGCAAATGCATTAGTAGCATTTACTTACCCTAAATATTCTATAGGATTTGAGATACAGTTTCTGGATATAGGATCTAAAAATAGTTAAAGGGGCAATACCTACTAATTTCTCTATCATTGATGACTTTAACAACTTCTTTCATCCACTATTCCCTCTATATACCAGGACCTCAGCCCAAGGGAGACACAATAGAAAACCATTTAAAACCAAATACTACATTGGAAGATGAACTTCTTTGTTGAACTGAGACTAAAGAGTATACACTTTCTACAGCCCCAGCAAAAATGTTTGCTAATCAGCAAGCAAAGCACTGTCTCAAGAGCTTTCAGAGATGATAAGGAGGATGTTGATGACAGTGGTTAACATTTAAAAAGCTCTTCTCACACAACAGGTACTGTGCTAGCTACCTTGTCGTAGTCACTGAATCTATGAAGTAGACACTACTGGTATATCCATATTACAGATGAACAACCTGAGACAGTGAAGATTAAGTAATCTCTCCAAGATCACATATCTGGTACACAACAGAAGCCAAGATAGGGAAGGTATCTCTGACTTTGAAGACTACATAATTAACGACTATGGTACCAAATCCTAGACCGAAACTGTGGTCATAGAAACTGTAGTTTATCTTTTTTCTGAAGGGTTTAAGCTGTGGCTTACAAATAAAAATATTAAACTACCAAGTTATGATTAGTAAGACAAACCATTTCCAAAATCCCTTCTAAATATATCTGGCTACTCTTCAAAAGTCAAATCCACATGACAAAGAGTGAGAAGGCTGGGCACAGTGACTCACACCTGTAATCCCAAAACTTGCGGAAGTAGAGGCGGGATGACTGCTTGAGCCCATTTGTTTGAGACCAGCCTGCGGAATATAGGGAGGCCCTGTCTCCACAAAAAAGTAAAAAAATCAGTTGGGTGTGGTGGCATATGCCTGTGGTCCCAGCTACTAAGGAGGCTGAGGTGGGAGGATTACTTGAGCCTGGGAGGGTGAGGATGCAGTGACCCATGATTTTGTCAATGTGCCCCAGCCTGGGTGACAAAGCAAAAGCCTATCTTTTCTCCCCCTCCCCCAACAAAACCCAAAGAGTGAAGAAAATGTGATGCTTTACACCTTAAAAGAAATTACCAAAAAAAAAAGAGTACATAATCTCAAATTTCCACTCTTCTGCATTACTACCATCTTCCCTAAAGTGTAAACAGCTTTGTTTTGTTCACTTTTGAAAATTTTCTGAATCATCCAAAGAATGCCTGGCAAGTTATCTTTGCTCAGAGATCATCAATACAGAGGAAAAGAGGAACGGAGGTTAAAGAACCCTACTCTAATTACAATAGGGTGAATATTAACATACACAGACACAGGATGACGGCCTGTAATTTCTACATCTAGCCTGAGGACAACGATTGTTTAAATAAAACATAAGGGAAGCATAACAAATGGGGTGGGTAACAGGTGAATCTAAAGTTGCCAAATCATTTTATAATATATGTTATTCAAGCAATGACCTGTCTCATGTTCAACCCAGAATAATGTGCTTGCTCTTAATAAAGCCAATTTACTTCAAGTGGACATATACAGGATTCTTTACTTACATATAACCCGTGACTAGATTTATTGCATACTCTTAGCCTTGACATTAGAGGGAAGAATCAGAACAAGTGAGTACAAAGAAACTCAATAATAACTGTTAACAAGGCGTTTAAAAGATGTACTGGAGGCTGGGTGTGGTGGTTCACGCCTGTAATCCCAACACTTTCGGAAGCCTAGGCGGGCGGATCACCTGAGGTCAGGAGTTTGAGACCAGCCTGGCCAATATGGAAAACCCCGTCTCTACTAAAAATACGAAAATTAGCCGGGCGTGGTGGCTTACACCTATAATCCCAGCTACTTGGGAGGCTGAGGTGGGAGAATCGCTTGAACCAAGGAAGTGGAGGTTGCAGTGAGCTGAGATCATGCCACTGCACTCTAGCCTAGGCGACAAGAGCAAAACTCTATGTCAAAAAGAAACAACAAAACGTCCTGGAACAGTTCAAAACAAGGTAAAACAGATGTCAACAACTGAGAGAGTTAATGGAAATGTTACAAGGATAGCTTATGCCAGGTACTTTCATTCTTAATACTCAGTAAAGAAAACAGAGAATAAGCCAGAACAACCAGCAGGTATGAAGTTTTTTCCTAGATAATTTTTTGAAGATGATGATGATAAAGACAATATTAAAATAGCCAACATTAGTTGAGTGTGTTTAATGCTCTAATTTTTTTTTTTTGGCATTAACTTATTTAATCCTCTGAACTACTTACTGTATGAGGTAGGTACTGTTGTATCTTCATTTTACAGATGATGGAACTGAAGAATAGAAAGTAACTTCCCCAAAGTCACAGGGCCAGCTAATGGCACAGCCGGGACTGAAATTTGGACATATCCCAAACCCTACTCTCTTAATCTTATGTTTTGTGGTTTATCCCTAAATTAATACTCCCACCTGAGTCAAATAGTCAAAGTGGAAGTTTAAAACAGGAAAAATAAATACTGTATAATTCTCTACCAGCAGTATAGTGAAAATTGTTTTTCTAAATATCATTTTCTAAATTCAGGTTCCAAAAAGTTTTTTTTTCCTTTTTTAAACGATGATGATGGGAAAGAAAGAGTGATTGAAGAGATTAAATAAATGGTATGACAGTGGGTAGGCCACAAATATAAGTGGCAAGCAGATCATTTTATGTAGTCATAATGTTAGAGCAATCTTCAGGAATACATCAAAATGTTAAAATTGGTCAAAAGCTGCACTGATCCCTTTGACAATGGGGGCTATATGTTACTTATCTTAATACTCTTCACAACTTGTACACAACAGATAGTGGATTGATATTTTAACAACAAACTTACCTGTGAAAGGTCTGGTATATCACCTCTGTCAATTCCAACTTGCTGTAAGAAAAGCATTGTATTTAATAAATTATAATAAAAATATTTTATAAATAAAATTTGGAAAAATGACATCACGGCTAGTACCGGTAATATTTTAAACAGACTTCTTAAGAATCAGGAAAATATTTAATCTCCAAAAATACTCAATATTTCCAACGGCTTAGATATTATTTGGTGGCCCTAAAAGTTGTAACAGTAGGGAAACTAGAGTTGGAAAGTCAACAAATCTAAGTCAGCATCCCTGTCTTCTGAACACCTGTATATAAGCTACCTTGTCACAATCTGAAAACTCCCCTCTCTTCTATGTGTAATATGATAAAAACACTATGGTAAGAATGAGAAAGCCTGACCATGAACAAGCTCTTTGATGCAAAAAAAAAAAAAAAAAAAATTTAAGAAACAAACCTGAAGACATCGACTTTGTCTTTCTCCATAAAACATGCTTTCCCTGGAAATCACCATAGATGACACTTTAAAAACTCATGTTCTGTCAGGTAGGCCAGGTTTACACAAATGTCAAGTGATATCTAATCAGGATATAACTGTCTTCACAAACCAATTCCAATATACCTTCATGATGCTCAGGCCCTAGGCAATTTCCAGCAAAAAAAGATAGAAACGGTTCCTGTGTATTCTAGCATCCAAATTAGAAAACTATTTTCTGTCCTGTGGCTGTGTGTCATTTTCTAATCAGTCTCCCTTCCTTTTGTGACCTCTCAGGGGCTGGTCTCAGAATGATGTCAGTAGAAAATCTGATAAAGGCCAGATACGGTGGCTCACATCTGTAATCCCAGCACTCTGGGAGGCCGAGGTGGGCGGATCACGAGGTCAGGAGATCGAGACCATCCTGGCAAACACAGTGAAACCCCAGCTCTACTAAAAATACAAAAATTAGCCAGGCATGGTGGCAGGCACCTGTAATCCCAGCTACTCAGCAGGCTGAAGCAGGAGAATCGTTTGAACCTGGGAGGTAGAGGGTGCAGTGAACAGAGACTGTGCCACTGCACTCCAGCCTGGGAAACAGAGTGAGACTCCATCTCAGGAGAAAAAAAAAAAAAAATCTGATAAATTCATTATTACTCAGATGTTACTAATCACTGCCTGATACATTTGTCCTCTTCAAACATGTTTCAAGAGGTTACTCTTGCCTTCTTCCAGGAACTAAGGCATTCTAATTAAACTGCAAGCCCAAAGACAGTCCCAAAACAGAATATTTTAAGGTAAGGGACTCTTCATATTTTTCTTAAATCATATGGAGCAGGCTGGGTGTGGTGGCTTATGCCTATAATCCGAGCACTTTGGGAGGCCAAGGTGGGTTGATTACTTGAGGTCAGGAGTTCAAGACTAGCCTGGCTAACATGGTGAAACCTCATCTCTCAAATTAGCTGGGCGCGGTGGCAGACACCTGCAATCCCAGCTACCCAGGAGGCTGAGGCAGGAGAATCGCTTGAACCTGGGAGGCAGAGGTTGCAGCGAGACGAGACCACGCCATGGCACTCCAGCCTGGGTGACAGAGCAAGTCTCTCGCTCAAAAAAAAAAAAAAAAAAAAAATCATATATAGCAGACAGTCTATTGCACCTAAGTTAACAGCAGATTTGGAGTACAGAAGGGGGCTTACAACTTAAGTTTGGGCGGGACGCTGTGGCTCATGCCTGTAATCTCAGCACTTTGGGAGGCCGAGGCGGGCAGATCACCTGAGGTCAGGAGTTCAAGACCAGCCTGGCCAACACAGTGAAACCCCGTCTCTACTAAAAATACAAAAATTAGCCGGGTGTGGTGGCAGGCACCTGTAATCCCAGCTACTCGGGAGGCTGAGACAGCAGAATCTCTTGAACCCAGGAGGCGGAGGTTGCAGTGAGCCAAGATTGTGCCATTGCACTCCAGCCTAGGAGACAAGAGCAAGACTTCGTCTCAAAAAAAAAAACAGAACAAAAAAACAAACAAACAAAAAAAACTTAACTTTGTAACTACAACTACCAAATGCAAAGAACATAAAAGGCCAAGAGGGAATGTCAACAAATTAAAACTTATTTAAAGAATTTACTAGAATCACAGCATAAACACCACCTTCTTCTGTTTTAGTATGTAACTCACCCTTAAAAAACGGTAAGGATCTTTCTCCTTGAAACATTTTTAAATTCAAAATTAATTTCAGTAGGCTTCATAAAACAGCAGATTAATAACAAAGCTATTGTCTGATCATCCTGTTGTCCTACTGCATCTAATATAGAATAATATATCACCACAGTAATAAAGCCTAGAATCACTATGTTGCTAATTCCAAAGTAACTGCTTTGACATAATTGAGCAAACTATCCTAGGAAGAAATCTTTGGTGGAGATGGGTAGAGGCTGGAGAATGGGAGAATAAACAAACAAAAAAACCCTTAAGAACGCCCCTGTGGTAGCAAGATAATGCCTGCAAGTATTACCACACCTGCCTTCCATGACAATTTCAGAAAATTATTTTTAAGCAGAGCTGCAAAATTAGATTATCCTATTACCTACTTTCATAGTTTTCACAATCAATGATAATAAATACACAAAATCCATTTCTGTTGGGGAACAAAAGCTTTTTTTTTTTTTTTTTTTTGAGATAGAGTCTTGCTCTGTTGCCCAGCCTGGAATGCAGTGTTGCAATCTCGGCTCACTGCAACCTCCGCCTCCCGGGCTCAAGTGATTCTCCTGCCTCAGCCTCCTGAGTAGCTGGGATTACAAGCGCCCGCCCCCATGCCTGGCTAATTTTTGTATCTTTAGTATAGACGGGGTTTTGCCATGTTGGCCAGTCTTGAACTCCTGACCTCAGGTGATCCACCCACCTCAGCTTCCCAAAATGCTGGGATTACAGGTCTGAGCCACAGTGCCCGGCCAATGAAAACATTTTGAACTATGTGGCTCCAGCTGTCTCACTGGAAAGAAATCTGCATTGATACTGGATATTCTCTACCACATTTAACAATAAACATTCTCAAATATATGATTAATTCCAACCATAAAAATCTCTGGCACTACTGTATGTCACCTACTTAATTTTATAGAGAAGTAAACAATGTAAAAACAGGTAACTTTTCAATACTCGCTATTGAATTAAATTTACAGCATATATTTTATTCACTATTTTATCATATTCATATCTTGCCACAGAATTCAATACAGCATAATAATGATTGAATACTAAATTGAAGACATTTATTTTATTTGGATAGTGAGTGATGACTTCAAAATCCATACTTACAGACAAAAAGGCAAGTTAGGAGACAGTCACTTAATGACAGTTTACCTCTGCAACTTTGAGGAACTCTGAGATTCTTGTCATCCTAGTTAGGAACTTCTTATAGATGTCAAGACCTTCTTTGCATTGGTTCTTTTTCATATCAAAATATTTTTCTGACAAAATAAATGTAAAAATTCTTTTGTTCACATCAAAATATAACACCCAAAAAAGGAAAAAAAAAGTAGGTAATAGCTCCAAATAGGTCTCTAAAGGAGCATACATACCCTACTAGAAAAATGTCAGTGTTAAGTTAGTTTAGGTATTTAAAGCAAATTAGAATAGAGGTGCTATTATATTAAAAAAAGAAACATTACTTGACCCTACTCATATTCCTAGTTTGTGCCACAGTACTTTTCCTCACAATTACCTAAGTATATATTTGTGTGTAAACATATACCACACTTGACCCCATTTAAAACAGCACTAACATCTATTTCCAATCTTACTAATAGTATATTATCTAAGAGAACAACTTTACCATGCCCAAATGTCACTCAGAAAGTTCATTTAAGTTTAATGTATACGTAAAAGTAAAGAGGTTAATTTATACTAATTATAGTATGGAAGACTATGCCTTCCAAAGCTTTATAGAAAAACCTTTATTTTTCACTTGTGAAAAAATAAGCCAAATTTCCCTATCCCTATAGATTAAAGCATCCCTGAGTAAGTCCACATTACTTCAGACTATAAAAAACAGATTTAAATTTTTAAAAAGTTCATTATGTAGATGATTATGAGAAAATATTTTTCTGGGACAAAAAAATTGTTTTTTTCCCATCTTTTTTTATTGTGGTAAAATACCTATAACATAAAACTTACTATCCTTTTTGTTTTTTTTTTTTGAAACTGAGTTTTGCTCTTGTTGCCCAGGCTAGAGTACAATGGCACGATCTAGGCTCACTGCAACCTCTGCCTCCTGGGTTCAAGCAGTTCTCCTGCCTCAGCCTAAAACTTACTATCTTAACTCAGCTAAATTTTAAAGGCACTTTTATATTTCTAAAAATTAATAAAATGGGTGGAAAAAACATAGATATATCTAAAAAATAAAGTTCATCTTGCTGAACATCCTGGGTATAAAAATATGTAATCACTTGCAGAAATAATTAGGTATAAAACTTTTTTCTCCAAATTAATTGTTACAATGAATGAATATATCATAATAAACTTTTAGACAGCTTTAAGTAACAACTCAGTCAATACTATTTATCCATATGACACAAGATAAGAAATGTTATTAGGCTACAGCAGTATTTACCCAACAAATTAATAATTCCTTCATTGTACGCTGCAAACAGTCTAATGGCATCTTTGAACAGGAGCATGAAGGCAGCATTTATTACCCCATTTGTAAGTTCATTGCTATTAACCTAGGGAAAAATTGGAAAATAAAATTAGCTAATCTTAGGTTTTAAATGACACTGACAAAAAGATTTCCTTCAAATTAAGATACAGTAAATTCATGCATTAGGCATGTTAGTGAAAAATACATTTATTTTCTCTAATACATACATAAAGATCATGGTGCAGTAGCTACCATATAAATGAACATTATTTATTAATATTAAATTTGCTGTAACCAGATAATTGTATTCATTTGACTAAAAGAATACTGGAAATATTTTTAGTTTTATCTCAAGGAATAAATCAAAAAGATAAACCAAATTAATTCTAAGTTCTTTTTTAGCACATGAAAATTAACTCATTGTTATATATAGAAAAACTAAGCACAAAATTGAATGGCAAAGAAAAAACTGGTAAAAAAGGTATTTGCAGACTACCTAGTAGAGCTGATGCCCATTATATAGGGAGAATCCTAATAATAAATAAAGTAAATGAAAACAATTTATAAAATAAAAAATACATATGGATAATAACATGAAAAGAAATACAACTTCACTTATCAGGTAAATTACAATACAATAATCAAATCAAATTACTAAAATATCCTTTCCTGAACATCAGACTATATTACTCAATGCCCATAAGAATGAAAAAAAAAGAACACTGTAGCTCATGCCTGTGGTCCCAGCACTTTGTGAGGCCGAGGCAGAAGGATTGCTTGAGCCTGCCAGTTTAAAATGAGACCAGCCTGGGCAACACAGCAAGACCTCGTCTCCACAAAAAACTAAAACCAAGAAAAGGTAGCTGAGCATGGTGGTGTACCCCTGTAGTTCCAGCTACTCAGGAGGCTGAAGTGGGAGGATTGCTTGAGCCCAGGATTTGGAGGCTGCAATGAGCTACGATCATGCCACAGAACTCCAGCCTGGGTGACAGAGAAAAATGCTGTCTCAAAAAAACAAAAAAAAGATGAAAAAGCAAAAACAGACACCTGTTGAGAAGTTAGTGGCTCACCCTTTTGGACTATAAGCAATATTTATTAAAAATTTAAATGCTTATGTTATTTGAACCACCACTTTCTTTTTCTGGGTGTTAAACCTATTGAAATAGGTTTACAAATAGAAACACACACACACACAGAGAGAGAGACAGACAAGAGACAGAGAGAAGAGAGAGAATTGAGTGTAGCACTGTTTAGGATAAAAAAACAGAAAAACTAAACATCTATCAACAGGAGGATCAGATAAATTGTTATTATATAACAAAGTACAATACAGACATTGAGAAGAATAAGAAATTTTATACAAATACAATATATTAAGAAAAATATGCATGGTTGGACCCTGAGCTTCTATACAAACCAAAATAATGTTGAATAACTGCATCAGTACCCCATGCCTTCTAGAGCAGGGGTCAGCAAACTTTTTTTGTAAAGGGTCAGATGGTAAATATTTTAGACTTTGTGGGCCACACAGTCTCTGTCACAACTTTTGAACTCTGCTGTTGTAACATGAAACAGCATGTAACATGAAACTGGTACATAGATAATATGTACCAGTGAGCTTGGCTGTGTTCCAATAATACTATTGAGGACACTGAAGTTGGAATTTCATATAACTTCCACCTCTTACAAAATACCATTTAATTATTTTCTACCACTTAAAAAATATACAAAAACAGGCAGTGAGCTGTACTTGGATAATCTCTGTTCTAGTCTATGAAATACCTGTAAGATTTATTGAATGTTTACTGAACACTTACTATGTGCCACATTAATAGGCAATGGGGGTACAACAGAGAACAAAAGTGACCTAGTTCCTGCCCTGAAGAAGCTTAAAAACTAGCAATTAAACAATTTAAAGGAAAAATCTATTTCAGCATGCAACTGTCACAGTTCCATTCACTAACTTGCACTCACAATCTCTAAAACAAAATGACGAATAAATAATAAACAAAACATTGTAAGATAGATGCCAAAAAAACAGAACAGAGTTGAAAACGCTAACTTCTAACACATTATAAATGAATGACAAAGCTGGCAGCTTGGTTCAAGTCATGGTCATTAAAAGAAAAATTCCAGGGAACACAATGCCCTTGGGCAATAGCTACATAACAGGCTATTATAAGTGCTATTTAAACTTCTTCTGAATAATTTTCACACTTTGAGTCCCATTAAATAGACAAAAGTAAAATATTAAGTTGGCTATTCATTTAAAAAATATCCCTGTACATTTTTAAGATCTAAAACCCATTATCAAAAGAAAATATACTTTCAGATCATCCTTTCACCACTTTAGCTTGTATATCTTAAAATTCTAGAGCTAGAGAAGCACTAAAGAAATAAATCCAAAACAGTCATAAAAATCAGAAAGTAATTTGACTTGAGACTATTTTATAAAAAATCCTTAGCCATATAGGGTATCAGTGTGAAAAACTAGAGTCTGTGAAAACTTGAGGTTAAAAATTCTCATGAATTATAATGACTAATTTTTTAAAATCTTAAATTACAAAAGCATAAATCAACTTACATTAAAATCAAGAAGTGCATCCATTTGATTCTGAATAATTGGTACAGTTTTTAGGAGTTTTTCTGTGTTCATTGTTCTCATAACTCCATCAGCCCTGTTATGAAAAAAACAGAGAAATAAACAAATGAATCTGCAATTAAATCTACATTTCAAACTCCCCCCCGGTTCTCTACTAAAACAGAGAACCAAGTTGCTATGAAATGTCACATATTTTTAAGTCATTATGGAACCTGAAAACTAAAGCAGAGATCATACAGAAAAAACAAAAACAGGCAACACAATAAGTCAAATGTCAAGGTACTCATTTAGAACTAAAAAAGAACATAAAGCATGAGCCATAAAAGCAAAAGTTTACATTATACAGCAAGGTCTATAGCACACTTTTCACATGATGAAATGATCTGATCCTCACAATCATTGGTGTGTAAAGAGCAGTTTTACCATTTTTTTAAATTACAAATAAAATAATCATTTGCCTCAAGTCAATAAACAGTTAAACACTCTGTAGGCCAGGAGTTAACAAAGTCTTAGAGCACTGTTTTATTTAAAGTATTTTATTCATGACCCAACAGCAATGGCTTTTAATTCAGAAATTATAACTAAAACCACTTTATTACAAAATAAAGAGCAATTTTACCAAATCATTCTAAATCTGGCTATTACACAAGAGATACTTTCAGTGCACAGTCTTTAATAAAATATTCTGTTAAATATTTCCAAACAGATATTTCTAAAGATAGAGAAATATTGGCAGCACCAAAACAGATTTAAAAACCAGTACATGAAAAGTACTGGGGCTAACGTACAGAACTAATATTAAGAGCTTATTATATATCACACTAAGTATTATTCAGAGATTGCCCTATCATTTTCAAATCCTCATAAAAATTCTACTGATATTCTTGTTCCATTTTACAGATGATGAAATTTTAGGTTCAGTGAGGGTACATGACTTGTCTAAGATCACAGAACTAATCAGTGGTAGAGTCATTATGTAAACCCAGGTGTATTAGACTGCGAAATTATGGCATAACTGTTTGGCTGAGTAACAAGGCATTTCCAAAAAATATGTCAGGTTCCCCTAATTTACAAATGATCTATACTTATAAATGGCTGTTCTACCTTACGATAAACCATGAACTATGACCTCAGATGCCAAAAAACAATTAAGCTATAAAAAGCAACAATTGTGCTTTGTAGGATACAACAAAGTTTAACAAACAAATACTAGACTGCCTTAAGTAGTCACCTATTGATCAGCTTCGGCCTAATTCTCCCTAATGTGTTAACTTATGGATGCCTGTTTCCTCTCAAGTGCTAAACAGCATTGGCTGGAACCAGCTGCTGGAGCTTGGGATGAGGACGCCATCCCTTCTTTTGCAACTCTTCTTACTGATGTCATTTTTTTGCCTCTGGTTACTTCTCCATCACAGAAGATCTGAACATTGGCTGTCTTTCTTGTCTTCATTAGCTTCAACATCTACATGGACAACCAATCCAACACCTTGATGTCAAAATCCCTGATTCTAACCTTACTGCCCCCAGAAACCACAGCATCCTAGCCCTACCCCTGAACAACAACAACAAAAAAAGGTAAAATTCAGACACCTTGTTCTGTGACAATTACCTTTTAACCTTTCAGCTGCTTTGGTCACGTATCCCTGTGGTAACAACTATTTGACCTCATCAGAAACTTCAATGTTTCAACTCCACCACTACCCACATTGATCCTTTCTCATTTTTACTTTCCTCATCTAGCTTAGAATTCCACAGATCATTAATATAATCACTCCTTTACAATACCTTTAACTTTCTTGCCCCTCTTTTCTTCCCTGCATTTCAGTCATCTGGCAAATTCACAATCCTGGGTGAGCAAACACCTAACTAATCCATGCCTGTACACACATAGCTGAGTGCTGGTAAAGAAAATAGCACAATTGGGCAAACTGGCAAAACCATAAACTCATGATCATCAACCTCAAATGAATACTCAACATTGCCAGCAATCCTCTTAGCCGTCTCTAATAAAATCCTCTCCTAAGTATCTTCGAATCCTCTTCTCTTTCCTTGTCTCCTTACATGAAACACATAAGCTCTCAGCTCTTAACTCCCAAAATATTTCATTCTGGAACAGAAAATAACAAAAAGCAACTGTCTGGTCTTCTTGCCACCCAAACTATATTTCTATTTAAAAATTGTTGGCTAAGGCTGGGCGCGTTGGCTCATGAGGTCAGGATTTCGAGACCAGCCTGGCCAATATGGTGAAACCCCATCTCTACTAAAAAATACAAAAAGTAGCCGGGCACGGTGGCGTGCGCCTATAGTCCCAGATACTCGGGAGGCTGAGGTGGGAGAATCGCTTGAATCTGGAAGGCGGAGGTTGAAGGGAGCAGAGATCACGTTACTGCACTCTAGCCTGGGTGACAGAGCGAGACTCTGTCTCCAAAAAAAAAAAAAAAAAAGTTGGCTTCTACCTCATGTTTTTCCTACCATGGTAGATTCCAAATGAATCCAAGATTAAAATATAAAACACTGAATCCATAAATATATCTGATGAAAACATAATAATCATTTTAGCTCACTGAGCTTGCTTGAAAGATAAAAAACATAAAAATGAAGATAATGATTTTGATCACCTAAGATTGTAAAGCTTTTAACAATGTTAAAAAACAGGGAAAAATACTCATAACCTATAACAATTTATTTTCCTAATACACAAAAAGTTCATTTGTTGAGTGTTTGTTATGTGTTAAGCATTACATACAATATCCCATTTAATTCTCACAACAATCCTGACAGGAAAGTACTAATTAACATCATAATTTTACAGATGAAATAACTCAGAGCTTAAGTAAGGCCTTCCCAGTTTTGCCACAGCATACTAGTATGGTAAAGGGTTATAAGTGTGCCAAGATGTTGATCCTTTTTAACCCTTTAGCCTCAAGTAGTCTCTTGTATAAATAGTTATCAGTTTGTGTGCCACCATGTGAAAGAAGTTTAGCAAGCTGATAGATACATAACAAAATATCCTTGTTTTTAGAAAATATTCACCAAAGTATTAAAAGATATAAACTATAAAAGGCATCAGGTATGTAACCCACTCTCAAATGGTTCAGAAAAAAATGTGTGTGTGCGCCTGTGTGAATATACACAGAAAGAGAAATGCAGATGTGGCAAAATGTTAAAAACTGGTGGTTCTGAGTAAAGTATACAGAAGTTCTCTAATATTCTTGCTACATTTCTGGAAGTGAAATTATTTCAAAGTAATATTATTTTTTAAAAGTCAGTAAACCAGCTAAAGTATCTCACTGAAGTCTCTCATCTAATTGGTATGAAGCTAGAATTCAAACCTAGATTCATCTGACTAAAAAAGCTTGTGAGTCCTTACCACTATTCAACACAATGGAAAAGAGTAAAAAACCCAATAGAGAAGCTGTCAACGGACATCAAAAGACGATTAATAAAACAAATATGGCATTCAAAAGGAAGGAGGAGTGTGCTCAATATCACCATTTATTCAATGAACTAATATAAAGCAAACACATATGAATGCATTTTTCATGATGATAGAAGAATACAAATAACTATTTAAGCCAATAATTTGGTATAACTTTTACAAAGGATAATTTGGTGTTTTGTATTAAAATGTTAAATGTATATATATCTCAATGACTCATCAATTTTAATAATTTACTCTATAGAAACACTCAACGCAACCATACATAAAAGGATGGTCAATCTATCGCTTTTATAAGATTAAAAAAAGGGAATAAATCAGATGTACACCTGCAACATAATTCTACAGCCATTCATAAGAATGAGATGGATTGAGGCCGGATGAGGCGGCTCATGCCTGTAATCTCAGCACTTTGGGAGGCCGAGACAGGTAGATCACTTGAGGTCAGGAGTTCAAGACCAGCCTGGCCAACATGGCAAAACCCCATCTCTACTAAAAATACAAAAATTAGCTGGGCATTGTGGCGGGCGCCTGTAGTCCCAACTACTTGGGAGGCTGAGACAGAAGAATCGCTTGAACCCGGGAGGTGGAGGTTGCAGTGAGCCAAGAGCACGCCACTGCACCCCAGCCTGGGTGACAGAGCCAGACTCTGTCTTAAAAAAAAAAAAAAGAAAAAAAGAATGAGATGGATCTATGTGTACAGACATTGAAAATGTCCAAAATACACAGCAGGGGAAGAAAAGCAGCCTTCAAAGAATCTGATCCAATTTTTATGTAATTTTTTATGTGCCTTTATATACATATTTCTATTTATACACACAGAAAAGATTAGACACCCTAAAATGTTAACATTTTCTACGAATTAGGATGGTATTTTTCTTAAATTTTAAGTTTATTACTTTTACAAACATAAAAAAGTATCTTAATAAATCAAACTTTACTACTTATAATGAGAGTCCTCTCCAAAAGGTGTAGCCTACTGAGGTTTTTGCCATGATATAATACATTTCAATTGCTGTCATGTCCTCAATTTATACCTGATATTCTTGATTTTTTTCTTTTGTATTTATACAGTCTGATATGTGTATATGTGTGCGTATAATGCCACTTTTGCGCTTCTTCTTGGTCCCCACTCAATTATGGCTCTCCTTGATTCAACTAAGTCAATACTAATTTTATTGTACTTAATCAGGGGCTATTTTCATCCAATTAAAAAAGACTGCTCTATTACATAAAAAAATTCACCAACTATTCTCAAGACTGGCCCTTCAAATTAGAACAAAAGTTACCATTTTAAAAATCTATTATTCTGAAATCTGTAAATACACTGAAGATCAACTTTACTGAAGACACTTTACAGTGAAATATTATTGGACAGGATACAGAGGTTAAAAATCAGACTTCTAAAAAAGTTCTCCACCATAATCTTCTACAAAGTGCTTAAATATGTGAAACAAAATCTGTAGAATTCACTTTAGGTATATTCCAAAATAATCGCCTCCTGATGGATTTGGAATGGTAACATAGAACATTTAAATTCAGCTTTAAATTTTCTTGCATAACTAAGAGGTTACCTCTATATTTTAACTAAATTTTTCACTTCAGTCCATTAATTTAAAATTTCAATATAACAATCTAAAGGAACACATCAATTGCTTAGACCTTTGGAATCAATGAGCAGCAGAGTGGCTCAGGAAGGCATTCACCAGACTATTTCTGTACATGCCGGATTCCCTTCAAGACAGGCCTTCATAGCTACAAGGGTCATCACTGCTGCTAAGAATGTCTTCAGTGGCTTTCTCCTGAGCCCTCATCCTATATCCTAGGAAAAAATCTGCATATCAGATGTTATCAGTTATAGAAGCACTGACTATATCATTCATGTGAACGGATCATGTACTAAGATGATTGTTATTTAGGGTGCAGCAAAAATTAAATGCATCTTCTGCATTTAATATTAAAAGAAAGCTTAAATACAAAACAGCACTGAAATAAATGAAAAAAGATCCAAATAAACAGAAAGACATCTCTTGTTCATAGACTAGAAATTTAATCGTTAAGAAGATAATACTCCCCAAACTGATTTATAGATTCAATGCAATCCCCCACAAAATCCCAGCTATCTTTTCTGCAGAAATCAAAAAGCTGATCCTGAAATTCACATGGGAATGCAAGGGGCCCAGAACAGCCAAAACAATCTTGGGGAAAAAAAAAAAAGAATAGAGTTGGAAGACTCACACGTTCTAATTTTAAAACACACTGCAAAGCAACAGTAATCAAGACAATGTGGTACTGGCATGAAGATATACATACAGATCAACAGAACAGAACTGCAACTCCAGAAATAAACCTTTACATTTATGGTCAATTCATCTTCAACAAGGTGCTAAGACTATCCAATGGGGAAAGAAGAGTAATTTCACAAAATGGTGCTGGGATAACTAGATATCCACATACAAAAGAATAAATTTGGACTCACCTCTCACACCATATACAAAAGTTAATTCCAAATAGATAAAAACTTAACTATATGGGCAAAAAATACAAGATTCCTAGAATAAAAAGTAGGAGTAAATCTTTGTGACCTTGGATTAAACAATGATTTCTTAGACACGATTACAAAAGTACAAGCAACCAAAGGAAAGAAAAGACACACTTAATTAATTAATTAAAAATGTTTGTTCTTCAAAAAACACCAACAAGAAGCTGAAAAGACAAGCCATGGGAGAAAAATATTTGCAAATTATTTATGCGATAAGAAACTGGTGTCCAGAACATATTTTTTTAAATTCTTGCAACTTAACAATAAAAAGGGCAAGTAACCCAATTTAAAAATGGGCAAAAGGCCAGGTCAGTAGCTCAAGCCTATAATCTCAATACTGTGGGAGGCCAAAATGGGAAGACTGCTTGAGCCCAGGAGTTCAAGACCAGCCTGGGCAACATAGTCAGAACTCATTTGTATGAAAATTTTTTTTTAAATTAACTGAGCATAGTGTTGCATGCCTGTGTTCCCAGCTACTCAGCAGGCTGAGGGGGAAAAATTGCTTGAGCACAGGAGGTCGGCACTGCAGTGAGCTGGGATTGTGCCACTGTCTCAAAAAGTGAAAATAAAAAATAAAAACAGGGCAAAGGGTTTGAAGAGGCATTTTTTCAAAAGACGATATACAAATACTCAACAGCTCAAAAAAAATGCTCAATATCATTAGCCATCAGGGAAATGCAAACTAAAAATCACAAGACACCAGTTCACACCCACTAGGATGGCTACCATTAAAAAAAAAAAAAGGCAAAAAAACAGAAAATAACAAGTATGGCAAGAATAGGGAGAAACTGAAAGTGCCATACATTGCTGGTGGGAACGTAAAATTATTCAACTGCTTTGAAAAATGACTTGGCAGTTCCTCAAAATGACAAACATAAGAGTTAACATATGACACAGCAATTCCACTTCTAGGTATATACCGAAGAGAATTAAAAAGATAATCCACATAAAATCTAATGTTCACAGCACCGTTATTCCTAATAGTCAAAAGTAGAAACTATTCAAGTGGCCATCAGCTTATGAACAGATAAACAAAATGCAGTATATGTCCATAAAGTAAAATATGATTTGGCTAGAAAAAGGAATAAAATACTGATATATGAAATAACACGGATGCTATAACTTGGACATACTATGCTACACAAAGGTCACATATTGCATAATTTCATTTATATGAAATGTTCAGAATAGGCAAGCCCAGAGACACAGAAAGTAGATTCATGGTTGCCAGGATCTAGGGGAAGAGGGAATAGGAAATGAATGCTAACAGGTATAGAGTTTCTTTGTGGAGGTGATAAAAATGTTCTGAAATTAGTGGTGATGTTGGACAACTTTGTAAATACACTAAAAACCAATGAATTACACACTTTAAAATGATAAATTTTGTTATGTGAATTATATCTCAATAAAGGTGCTATAAAAAGAACTTAAAAACAAATCCTACCACAAAAAGTACTTGATATACTTCATCAAAGAAAAATGAGGCTCATCTTTTAAAACTGGCTAAAATTTCGTAATTCATAATCTAGTAACTCCTATGTTTTACATTTTTAAAAATTCAAATCAATTAGATGTCAAAAAAAGCTTAACTCACCCTCTCTTCACTTTTGTGAAATCAAATGCAACTTGTCTGTATGAAACTGCTTTTTCATTTAAATATCTACTATACCGCCTAATAAATGTAGACATGTCATATCCTGTAAAAAAAAAAAAAACAAAAAAAAAACAAAAAACAAAGAGAGAGACAAGTTTTTATAAATGACTAAAAATCCCAATATGCCTAGAAAAACAACTCATTGTATCCAATGGCTATAATGTCTTGATATCTCAATTCAATTTAGTATGTAAATTAAGTAACTAATTAATAACATTACCATTAAATTCTCTTAAGGCTTCATATTTAAATCAGATAAGTCCTATATAGCTTTAAAAAAAAAACCTCTTCCCTTAGAACTTCACTAAAGTAAGAAGTTTCTTTTGTTTCTCTCAATATTCCTATTCTTTATTCATCAGGAATTAGAAAAACATGTTCTTTTACACAACTTGATAATCTCACAACTCAAATTTAACATCCTATGGAACCACAATCCCATTCCTCAAATCAAGCAACTTTACATAATTTTTATACTCCTAAAATCTTTAGCTGTATTTAGAACCATAACTTGTATGTGCCAACCTTATAAAAAGTATAAAAAATTACTGTGTAATATAAGAAATGGCAATATGCAAGTTTAGGGTGTAACAAAAACAATTATATGAATGTTTTCAATGAAACTTTCTAAATGAATACACAAATCATTCTAAGATTTGGTTTCATCATGACCTTGATTTGAAAACTTCAGCAACATAAAATCTAATCAATATTATTTTTAAAAAACACCAAAAACTTTGTGTTTTAGTTATTGCCTGGCTCAGGGAAGTCTATAAATTTTTGCTCCTCATTGAAAAGTGAACCCATTTTATTTTAACTCATATTCATCTAACAAATTTAATTACTTGATCTTTGCTACTTTTAAAAGACAATACCAAAAGCAACTAAAATGTAAACTAACTGGATTTCAACATCACCAGTTCATTTATTTAGCAAAATATTTATTGAGTGCCTATTAAGTACCAGTGGAGAAAAATCAGTGAACAAAATAGAAAAAAAAAATACTGCTTTCATATGACTTCATATCTACTACTGTACAGGTCAAGTGTTACATGATCACATTCCTCAGCTCTTCAGTTTATATGGTTCTATCTACTATACCCCATCCTAAGAGGGTAAATACCTCTCATCCTTCAAGGCTCAACCTCTCCTCTACATAAAAAGACTGAAATTATTAAAACCTTATCACTAGAATTGCTTAATTTCCATCTTAAGAAAATGAGAAATCAGTCGCTAATAAGACACAAAAAACCTACTTGAATATATGCATAAACTCTGCCTAGAGCAGTGCTCTGCATCTTGTTTTCCATAGACTTTTAAAGTTAAAATGAACTGAATGAGGGAGGAAGTGAAAATTAAAGGATGAGTAGGCAGTTTCTTCCATGCCCCTGAAAATAGAAACACTCCATTTTTATCTATAATATATATCTGGCTTCTGTTTAAGGTTTCAAAAAGAGGCCAGGTGTGGTGGCTCATGCCTGTAATCCCAGCACTTTGGGAGGCTTAGGAGGATCGCTTTAGACCAAGAGTTCAAGACCAACCTGGTCAACAGAGCAAGAGCCCACCTCTACAAAATATTTAAGAATAAAAAAATTAGCCAGGCGTGGTGGTGCACATCTGTAATCCCAGCTGCTCAGGAGGCTGAAGGGAGGACTGCTTGAGCCAGGAGTTCGAGGCTGCAGTGAGCTACGATCACACCACTGTACCCAGCCCAGGTGACAGAGCAAGCCCCGGTCTCTTTTACTCCAGCCTCAGCTACAGAACCAGATCCTGTCTCAAAGAAAAAAAAAATTTTTTTTCAAGAGAGGGGGGTCTACTGTTTTAATTTTTTTCCTTAAGTTAGAGTGCCGTAACTCTTGTTAAAATATAATGCATTTTGTAACACTGGGTCCTACGTATAGATTACTGGTCTTCTAGAATGTCTGGAAGATAGGGTATTAAATTCATTTTAAGCAATACTTGCACCTACCAAAGGGAAACAAGTATTGGACTGAACACCTCCAAACTCAAATACAGCCAGTCACATAAAAAAAAAAAAAAAAAAAAAAAAAATCCCACTGTTTTTTTTTGTTGTTGTTGTTGTTGTTGTTTTTTACACCTCCAGAAGAACCACAGTTCAGGCCCTGATTAACTCTACACTAGATAACCAGAACAAATGAAACAGTCTCAGCATCTTCAAGATTTGGCTTACTCTGATCTAACTTGACTAAGCTATGATGCTTTCCTGGTAACACATAATTCCCTCTCCCCTCCTCTCTCTACTGCATTATAAAATTCCAACTCTATAAAAAATTTTTGTGCTTGATTTTGGCTCTGAACAGCTTCTTGAGGGCTACCTGCCACTACATGTTCTCAAATACACCATTCATATATATTCTATTCACATTCATTTGCTCTGTAAATCTTAAATATTCATATCCATGTGAATGACTTTCACATCCATATACATCTGTGTATCTGTGCTTACTTTCACATCCATGTATTGTACCTGTGCTTAAGCCAACTCATCTTCTCATCCTTCTCTTGAAGCCCAGCACAAATCTCACCTTCTCTAAAGACATTTCCCTGATTGAGCCTCACTGTTAAATATTCCCAACTCATTTGGCATATCCTTTATGAGGTTCTCCCTAAAGCTGACATTCTATAATGCTAACAGCCTAGTTATAGAACTAAGTAAAACAGATCCCATTAAGACAATGTGCATGGACAGCTATAACCACATTATGTCCATTTCAATTTACTAAATAAAAAATAACAGGCCGGGCGCAGTGGCTCACGCCTGTAATCCCAGCACTTTGGGAGGCCGAGGCAAGCAGATCATGAGGTCAAGAGATGGAGACCATCCTGGCCAACATGGTGAAACCCCATCTCTACTAAAGATACACAAATTAGCTGGGCGTGGTGACACATGCGGGTAGTCCCAGCTACTCGGGAGGCTGAGGCAGAAGAATCGCTTGAACCCGGGAGGCAGAGGTTGCAGTGAGCCAAGATTATGCCACTGCACTCCAGCCTGGTGACAGAACGAGACTTCGTCTCAAAAAAACATCAGTAAGAAAACAGCTAAGAATATGAAGGAACAATTCATCTCAATAAATTATATCCACTTTAGCTACTAAAACATGTAATATTCCAACTACATTTCTTGGAATGAAACATAATATAGTAACAATGAAAGCAAATATTTACATAGCATTTCTTTTTTTGTTTGTTTTTTTGAGTGTCTAGCTTTGTCACCCAGGCTGGAGTGCGGTGGCATGATCTTGGCTCACCGTGGCATGATCTTGGCTCACCGCAACCTTCGCCTCCTGGGTTCAAGCGATTCTCCTGCCTCAGCCTCCTGAGTAGCTGGGATTACAGGCATGCACCACCAATCCCAGCTAATTTTTGTATTTTTAGTAGAGACGGGGTTTCACCATGTTGGCCAGGCTGGTCTCGAACACTTGTCCTCAAATGACCCACCTGCCTCAGCCTCCCAAAGTGCTGGGATAACAGGCATGAGCCACCGTACCCGGCCTTACATAGCATGTCTTGTGTGCCAGGCACTTTTCTAAGCACTTTGTAGTAATTAACTAGGTTAAGTCTCATGACAATCTCATTGGGTAGGTACTATCACTATTACTCGATTCTACTGATGCAGAGATGAAGTAACCTGCCCAAGTTCATATAGCTGGTAGGCAGCAAAGATGAGATTCAAACCCAGACAGTCCAGCTCCAGAATTCATGCTCTCAAATAACTACTCTGTAATCCCTCTCAGAGAGCTCTGAGTATCTGGTAGGAAAATTAATATTAATCTTCAAATTAAAAGACAGTTTTTTCTTTCCTACAACCTTCATTAAAATATAAGGTTTAAAGTAGCACGTGTTCTAAAAGACAGAGTTCTGCTCTGGAGTAATCATCATGTGGGTGTCATTCTTTTGATTTTCTATAATGAAAAAGTCATCTTTACCTTGCAATCCACTTTTATCCAAAAAATTGCTTAAGTTAAACAACGTGTTTCTTGAAGCCAAATACTGAATAAAACGCTGGAAAAAAAAATAATTACATCATATTAAGGTGCTGCCATCTCACAAACTCTAATTCGAAAATTAGGAGGAAAAGTTATGGTTAATGCATTCCATTAAGCTTATCTAGTTTAAATTTCTCATCCTCACTCTTTCCATTAACTAGTTACCAAACCTAAAAACATAATACATATTTTTCACTAGCATGTGAGAATTTATTAAAGCCTAATGCCCACAGATATATTATAGTATGAAGTCAAAATAATAAAAGCAAATAGGCAGTGGAACCAGTAGTTTTGGTTTTATTACAGCATACTAAAACTATAGCTAATCATTTTCAGGTAGCATCTGTATTTTAAACAGCCATATGGTATACCAAAGTTTTGGCTTTTAAAAAAAAACAAAATACTTCTAAACATACAAGAAAGCAATAGAGATCCTCTTACCCACTGTCCAGATTAAACAAATTCACATGCTCACTTCAGATCTTACATAGAATCGAAACATTATAGCCTCCATTGAAGAACCACACCTTCAATCTCCCTTCCCTCCCTCTTCAGAGGTGAGTACTTTTCTGAAACAGGTATACGTTACTTTCACACAGGTTTTCACCATTTTACTAGATAAACAAGTATCTATAAACTATCTAATTGTTTTCTATTTTAAATTTACACAAGTATCACAGTGTACTTACTCTTTGCAATGTGTTTTAACTCAACTTTTCCCTAAGAATTATCCCACTTAACATTTCATTTTAAATGATGTTCTAATATTCCAATCATCATAAATCCATTTATTTATTATGGATACACTTTCTAATTTTCGCTATTATTAACAAAGTTGTATTGACATATTTCTTCATGGTCTCCATGCATAAGTATATGAGTATATGAGTTTTTCAGGATATGTACCTAGGGATGAATTATTAGGCCAGCACATATGTAAAAGCTCATCTTCTCAATATTGCCAAAATGGTCTCTGAAGTGCTTACCATAGTACATAACCTTAGTCTCCTTCATATACAGCCTCTAAATAGCTAAAGAAATGCCTTTCAACTTCACTTCTTAGGATTCCTTTACTCTCTTCTTCATTTTTTTTTAATGCATGTAGAGGCTAATAATCAACTAGGATGTACACCATCACCTCCAAAATCAGTCCTTTTTTCTTTTTTTTCTTTTTGAGACAGGGTCTCGCTCTGTCGTCCAGGCTGGAGTACAGTGGTGTGATCACAGCTTTCCACCCTCCTGCTCTCAAGCAATCCTCCCATCTCTGCACGAAGCCCCACCCACCATCCACCCCTCACCCTCGCCCTCAAGTAACTGGGACTACAGGCATGTCCAGCTCACATTTTTAAAAAAATTTTTTGTAGAGACAACGTCTTACTACATTGCCTAGGCTGGTCTGGAACTCTTGGGCTCAAGCAATCCTCCCGCCTTGGCCCCCCAAACTGTCAGGATTATAGGTATAAGCCACTGTGCCCAGCCCCCAAATCAGACTTGTACAACTGAGATCACCCCAAACTAACAAACCAGGATTTTGAAAATCAATGTGCAAACTGAAGACTCATTTCACAATTATCCTAAAATAGTGTTTCAGAAAGTTATAAAAATATCGTAAGACAATATTAGACTATGATTTTAATAGATTTTGATAAGACTCTTCTTTACCTCTGCATTCTAAATTAATGTAAATAATTTAGTCTACCAGGCCATTTTATTCATGATTTTAGAGAAAATAAATCTAAATTTTCCTTTTCATTTTATTAGTCCTTTCTACCTTCATTATATTTAGCTGCAAAGACATATATGGCTTTAATCAAGTTTTGATTTTGTTTTCAACAGCATCCTAATGATATTCAAAATGGTATTAAATTGAGCACCATGCCAACACTCTGGCAAGTAATAAGGCTTCACAGGTTCCCATTTTGGGTCATAAGCGGTAACCTGAAATGGATTATCCTAAAACTTCATTTAAAGAATGGCAATGTGGAAGGTGAGTGATTACGTACATAAGCATTTGTTATACCATTCACTCTACTATTGTGTATATTAGAAACTTTTCATAACAAAATATTTAAAGAACATATTTCAAATTATTTTACCCAAAATGGTATTAAACACTTTATAATAAATCCATGCTTGGTACTTCTCTTTTCTAATTTCATCTACAAATTTTTAACTCTACATTTTCATGTATTAATCACCTATAACTTGTCATACTATAATAAAAGCCTTGGTCAATTCTATTTACCATGAAGGTACTATCATATTATTGAGGAAGCTCCAGAAGTGACTTACCCAAGTCACCCAGTTGGTAAGTGAACAACAGTATAGAAGTACCTACCTGCCTCGTGTCAAGGGTCTATAACACAACGCTTGCTCAGCCTTACCTTTTGAGATTTTTCTCTGTGGCCAGCTTTCTCAACCTGAGTACTCTGACAACGAATCAGGTAATTCTTTGTTGTTGGAGACTGCTCTGTGCATTACTGCTTTTTCTTTTCTGTTTTTTTTTTTTTGAGATGGAGTCTCTCGCTTTGTTGCCCAGGCTGGCATGCAAAGCTGTCATCTCGCTCACTGCAACCTCCGCTTCACGGGTTTAAGCGATTCTCCTGCCTCAGCCTCCTGAGTAGCTGGGATTACAGATGCACGCCACCACGCTTGGCTAATTTTTGTATTTTTTAGTAGAGACAGGGTTTCACCATATTGGTCACACTGGTCTCGAACTCCCGACCTCAGGTGATCCACCCACCTTGGCCTCCCAAAGTGCTGGGATTACAGGCGTGAGCCACCGCACCCAGCCTGTTCTGTGCATTATTGTAAGATGTTTTGAAGCAGCCCTGGCCTTTACCTACTAGATACCAGCAGCATCCCCTTCAGTTGTGACAAACGTCCCCTAAGGGAAAAAAAATCATCCCCCTTCCCCACTCAGTTTTGAGAACCACCACTCCATGGTATTCCAATCACCACAGCATAGTGAAATCCTATGTACAGCCTCTAACAAATTAATGGCACCTGCCAATGGGAACACCTGAAGGTTGTACAAACTAGCATAAAAAATGAACAGAGCATGGAATTTGCTTTAACTACCTACAGGAAGCTAAACATGAGTTTATCAAAAAAACACACTAAAATGCTATCTTTCTTCCCCTGTCAGTCAATCTACAAAATGACTGTCAACTTTCTGTTTTGTCTTTATTAACATTTTGCCTCTAGTACTATCAATTACCTTATTTACAGCCTCTGAAAGCCATTATTGATACTTTGTTTATCTGGCAGTGTAGCTGGTTATATTTGTGGCTTTTTCTTTTTAAAAAATAAACTACATCAAATAAATAAAGAAAGAAGAAGAAGAAAAGTACATACACACCTGGAATTCTTCAGAATAATCATAATCTTAACTAAACATATTCTTGCTAAAAGTAAAAACTATTATCCTAGTTAAGATGTTTCAAGTTACATTTAAGCTAATACAGCCAAACATTTCTATTAGCTCTATAAACTGGTTATAATGAATTAGAAAGCAACTAACATAAGTCCTAAAAATGGTCATGTCTGTTGACTTAGTAATCACATTTCAGGTAACACTTAGGGGAAATCATTTTTAAAAATTAAAAACTACAAACAAAATCACTCAATGTGGTGGTATAACGATGAATCAGAAAACTCAATTTCTAGCAAGGAAAATAGTTTAAAAATTGTGAACTATATGATCAATTACATAGTTATTAAAGATGATAAAAAATACAACATGGTGATGCTGATAGTGTAATATTATATAAAAAGCTAAGTATATTTTATCTACATTATGATTATAGCCATTTAAAAAATACAAATACTTTTGGACAAGAACTAGAGGGAAGACCAAAATGTGCCAATAGTAAGACATGCTGGAACAATAAAGTTGTGGGTAAATTCCTGCTTTAATTTTGAACTTTAATAATGCTATATTGGTAGTTGTCAAAAAATAGTTTCAATACTGAAAAGCCCAAAGTAACACACGACATGATGGATGTCCATAAGTCATTATGCTCAGAAAACTATCAATGACTAAAGTTCTTTCTCATCTCTAGAGGGTTATCTTCCCGGGCTGCATTTTTCTAAGGCACATACCGATGAAGATTTATCTAGTTCTACTCAGATGTTCTTGAAAAGCTCCTGTTAATACAATTTTACAAATAAGTTTATTGAGCTGAGAAAATGAACCAAAAAATTAGCTGCTAGGCTATCACGGAAAGTAAGATGATTCTCTCAAAACAGAGAATTTCAAAAGCTTATGTATCTTATTTGTTACCCTTTTAGGCAACAAAGGCTTCAGACACACCTCTCTGCTGAAGAAGGCACACTTCAATAAGTCCCTCTCAGCAAATGCCATCTTAGTTCTAAATATCACAGCTTTGAAGTAGGCAAAGTGCTTCCATAAACAACTATATGAGATCAGACAAGAATCTAAAGCTGGGTGTGATGGCTTACGCCTGTAATCCCAGCACTTTGGGAGGCTAAGGTGGAAAGATCACTTGAGCCCAGAAGTTCGAGACCAGCCTAAGACAAGATGGAAAGACCCTCATCTCTACAAAAAAATTTAAAAATAAGCCAGGCATGGTGGCACACACTTGTAATCCCAGCTACATGGGAGGCTGAGGTGGGAAGGTCCCTTGAGCCCAGGAATTTGAGGTAGCAGTGAGCTATGATGGTACCACTGCACCTCAGCCTGGGCAACAAAGCAAGACCCCGTCTCAAAACAAACAAACAAACAAACAAAAAATCTAACTGGGCTATAATAAAAGAACAACTGGATATAGACAAATATATAGTCTATAAACAGGACCAGCAAAAACCAGGGATGCTTACGGAACCCATTTCTAGGCATTAATCTTTGCTTCTTGATCCATTATTGACGTCCTCTGTGCTCTGACCCACTTTTCACTTTCTGGCTTACAGGCTATCTTTCCTCAAATTACAGGGTCTATAATTATATTTCTGGCTAGGCACCTTGACCTTTGTACCTGGAAGCTGTTTCTGAAGTTTCAGTGAGAGAAGCTAGCTAACAATAAGTCAACACATCAGTATACTCGTTCGATAAAAATTCTGCTTACCTCATTTCCATACACCATCAAATGATGAGTTGTAATGAGAGATTTGAAGACCACCACCCAACTACTATTAGTAGTTCTTTCAAATAAACTGTCTGCCAACTGTGGGATGTTCACATTCATCTCATTTGTGCACTGAATTAAGTCTGCAATAAAAAATTTTTAAATGATTAATTTCCTCTGTGGTTTTAATTTATTGTTAATACCAGATTTGCATACAAACAGGCAAAAGATTTAACACAAAGTGGAGCAGTAATAGTTTGGAGATGTTGTTAAAAATCTCTCAATTAAGAGTAATTGAGACTACCATAATCTACCTAAGAAGCAGGGTACCAATTAGAATCACATAAATGCTCAACAATACCAAAAAATAAATCAAACTCCCTCAGGGTATAATTCTCTCTCAAGTACTTTGGTCATCTCAAAATGAATTGTTTCAAGATTTTGAGGAACCTTCCGTTTCCTTACTACTTAAAAACCTTCCATTAAAATACTGGTATCATTCATCTCTTTAAAATTAAATTTAACATTTTTCTTTAAATAAAGCTTATTTAAAGAAATCATCCATACAGAAGAATGAAGAAAATGAACATCAAACTACCTTTATGAACATCGACCCTAGAATGCTGTCTTTGCAACAGGAAGATAACAGGATAGAGATCTGGTCTGTAATTGAGTTGGATCTGTTTGTTCACACAAAATATTTATCTTCCTTCTCTCCCCTCTGTTCTACTGAATTAGCTCAGATCAGTTGATAACTAGGTAATACTGAGAACAAAACTGGAAAAAAAGATTCTCAATAAAACTTAAGAAGAGTAACCTACAATCTGTTTAAGAGATATTATTGGTAAACTCAATGAAGAAAATGTAAAATAGGTCGGGTGCAGTGGCTCACCCCTGTAATCCCAGTACTTTGGGAAGCCGAGGTGGGGTGGATCACCTGAGGTCAGGAGTTTGAGACCAGCCTGGCCAACATGCTGAAACCCGTCTTTACTAATAATACCAAAAACATTAGCTGGGCTTGGTGGCGAGCACAGGTAATCCCAGCTACTCAGGAGGCTGAGGCAGGACAATTGCTTGAACCTCGGAGGCGGAGGTTGCAGTGAGCGGAGATAGTACCACTGCACTCCAGCCTGGGCAACAGAGTGACACTCCGCCTCAGTAAAAAATGTAATATAATATAATCCAATTTAGAGATATAATAGAGGAGAAAACCAAAAAATGAGTTGTTTTACTTTTAAAATACATATAAAATATAATGTATAAATAAATGTCTCAGCTATACTACAATAAAGGGAAAAAAGTTATTCATGACATTAATTTGTTCACTTTTAATCTTCAGTGTGTAATGATTAAATATGAATTCAAATGATCTAACTTGGCCTTGATTGCTAGCAAGAAATGACAATGTAACTATCAACATTTACTTAAAATTTTTCCTTTAATAGGTCCAATTATTATACAAGTTAATATCTGATAAACACATGCATTTTAGATAAGCAGCTACGGTGGCCAATACTGCTTAAAGAACAAAGAACAAAACAGTCAGAGTGCCCATGGAACAACAGAATGACACAAAGCTTTCACAATTCAGACTATTTGCAACAAAAATGAAACAGTAAATCCAACTTGGATATGCATGCTTCAACTTCTGAGAGTAAAAAATGGAATTTAATCTCTGCCTTCTCTAGATCTTCATAGCACTTTATAACTGGCCTATGGCACTGAACATATTATACTAGACTTCAGTTTCAACAACAGTACTTTATACACACACACACACACACACACAATTTAATACTATATAGTGCATGGCGCATGGTGTGTGTGTATATATATACTGTACTACGTATGTTATAAAACATATGTATATGTATACGTACATATATCCATACTATATTCCCTTTGTGATCTGTTCTTCCCCCCACTGCATCACTGCCATCTTCTTTGCAATGCCTCCCATATGCCAAGCACTCTTATCTCAGGTGTTTGGTACTGTTGTTCCTTCTGCCTAGAATTCTCTTCTGCTAGATACCTATGCTGCTTGCTCCCTTCACTTCCTTCCTATAGCTATTTGCTAAAGTGTCACCATATTAGATAAATTTCCCTGAATATTTACGCAAAATAACAAAGCCTTGGGCATTCCCCTACCTCTAAACCCTCCTTATCCCCCTTACTCTGCTTATTTCTCTCCAAAGCATTTATTACCACTGAACTCATCTTAATTTGTTTAATGTCTTTCTCTCTCAATTAAAATGTTTTTAAGTTCCACGTGGGCAGGGCTTTTTTGTTCTCAGCTCTATCCCCAAAGACCTAGAATAGTGCCTCAAATATAAAGATCAGTCATACTTTTTAAGACATTCATTTTGGTATGCATATGGGTTCTCTTAACATGACATTTTTTTAAAAGCATCCAAGATTGTGCCCTTACATAAGTTAAATCAACATCTTACAACTATCTGTACAGCCTGCTATTCCCAAAAGGTTGAAAAACAAAGCCTAGCCCAATACATGTGCAAATTTTCAAATTTCAGATTAAAAGGGGATCTAACAAATAAAGGTTTTTACTATAATGCTTATTAAAAACTATAGTATGCTTTAGTATTGATCACAGAAAAACTGGAGTTATTTTGAAGGATAACTCCAGAAGCTAAAAAAAATTCTTCACACATAATAAAACAGGAAAAATTAAGTAAGAATTCACACTGACATTATGAATCCAGAATAGACCAAATGTAAAACCAAGTTATACAAATATTACAGGTGGGGTGGGGAGAATATTGAATAAAACTAGCAGTATATACCTCCCATAGTATTTAACTCAGCCAGTCATTTTCTCCATATAGTAATTTTTTATCTGTACGATGTTTCTAATTTAATAGTACCCTGAAAATGCTTCCAAGTTTGAGCTCCAAGTCAGGAAGGAAAATATTCTCCCCACCTCTGACTAACCAAAAGTAAACTGTTCCAAACAAAAGTAACACTTATCAGGGGACTCTCAATAGTTACCGCTTTTCCCACTCTCAATCCAGAAGATACTATTTCTTAAAAAGCAAAAACTGTAACGATTTCCCTTGCCAACCAATAAGTTACCAAAATGAGGACAGATCTTATATTTTCTTTTCATTATTTATCTCAAGAATATAAAAACTGAAGTACCTTCTTGAATATTCATTATTAACAATTTCTGAATCCCACACACACTAAAAAAAAAAAAACAAGTACCACATGGCACGTAGGTTCTCTGCTTTAGGTATGAGTGAGAATTTACAAAGATTTCCAATATTTAAGGGGATGAAGACAATAGGCCTAAAAATAAGCCTACCATAGAAATGACAATCACTTTTACATGTAGAGAAAGCAGAAGGAACCAATACCCACCATACAAACACAAATGCTCTCATTTTTATTATTTCATATGCTCCTTCAACAAACAATGACTGAGGTAGATAAAGCTGATGTTAACTGTATTTACACAGGCAAGGTCACAGGAGCTAAGTGACAGATTAATGACTAGAATTAAATTTTTGCAAAGGATAAGGATCCATTAAAACATACAGCAAGTAAACGCTCAACTAGCCAATTTAATACACGTTCTCGACTGAAAACTAATTAAAAACAAAAACAATAGAAAAACAGTGAAATGCAAAACAGAATTTTTGTATTCTGAGGAAGTCTTTTTTTTCTTTTTTTTTTAACAAAGTACAAAAAATTTAGAACTAAGCAGTTACCAAATGGTTTCATTAATCTTACAGTCCATATTCCTAGTGTAGGCCTTTACAAACTCTCCCACCAGGCAGAGTTCACCAACTTCAGCCTATATAGATTTCCCCAGGCAGAGTTCATCAACTTCAGAAACTTAAATTAGGACACTCAGGGTTCACTTCTACAGCAAGTCAGGCAACCCAGCCAGTGGCCTGCGCCATCAGAATGCAGAGTTCTCAAGTTCCCATCTAAACAGCAACTCACTGGGCTACATCAAAACCACACTGATACCCAAATAAGATTTTCTAAAATAGAAGCCTGGCTTAAACCAGTATTTGTTTGTTTTTAAATCAACATACCACAATCACTTAGCCAAACACAGTAATACATATAAAATTTAGTAATCCCTTTCAAAAAGGTCATTTTGAAGGAGACCTTTTCTTTACAACTGCCCTCACAAATTTACAACCTAAAATTGATTTATTCAGTCATCTAGAAAACTGGAGATACGGCTGGGCGCAGTGGCTCACGTCTGTAATCCCAGCACTTTGGGAGGCCAAGGCGGGCGGATTACCTGAGGTCAGGAGTTCAAGACCAGCCTGGCCAACATGGTGAAACCCTGTCTCTACTAAAAAAAAATACAAAAATTAGCCGGGCATGGTGGCACACGCCTGTAATCCCAGCTACTCAGGAGGCTGAGGCAGTAGAATTGCTTGAGTCTGGGAGGCGGAGGTTGCAGTGAGCCGAGATCATGCCACTGCACTCCAGTCTGGCCTACAGAGCGAGACTCTGTCTCAAAAAAAAAAAAAAAAAGAAAAAGAAAAAAAGAAAAAGAAAATTGGAGATAAAATTAATGTGGAAGGCAAGGCAAATTAACTGGTTAATCAAATTTTGCTTCACTTATCAAATCTTTGTAATTTTTCCTTGGTGGGAGTAGAAACAAAAAGAATATTCGTCAAAAAATAGTAAACAGAGGATAAGAAACTTTTATATGAAGTATCAGCAAAATTTTTTTCATATAGCAAAATTGTTTTAAGTATTTCAAAACTATGCAAGTTGAAATTAGACATAGGCTAATCAAAGTTAAACACAGGCAAATTTGCCTAGTCATAAGTGTCAAATGTCCAGGAAATGAAATGAACAGTCTTATTTCTTACTCCAATGATTTGTGAAAGGGATCATAAAATATGGTCCAAATTAAGATGTAACTGTTAAAATTTTATCTGTAAAGTTTATGAGGTCTTCTGTGAGGAACACAATGTTATATTTTTATATAACTTCCAGTAGAATTAACTCAAAACTATGCTCTTCACAGGCTGACTTACACCTTAAGAAATCTAACCAACATAATTGGACTTTAATAACTGGGGAAATACTCTTAAAGACAGAATATGGAATGCTGAGTACAATGACAAAGATTGACAAGATAATCAGATGGTTTTTGTAACAACACTAATGCAGCTAAGGGACCTAATTCATAATCTAAGTGGACATATCCAAGAGTGAAGAGTTAACCAAATGACACTACAGTCTGACTATGAAATACTATGAGGCCAACGAATGCATGGCACAAAAAATAAAACCTGTCAGGAGAAAATGTTCACCACATATTAAGTCAAAAGTCATGGTAAAGAAAAATACACAGTACAATTCCATTTTTTAAAGCTGTATGTGTGAGGCTAGGCATTGTAGTTCATGCCTGTAATCCCAGTGCTTTGGGAGGCCAAGGTAAGATGACTGCTTGAGGTCAAGAGTTTGAGACCACCCTAAGCAACATAGGGAGATCCTGTCTCAACAAAAAAAAAAAAAAAAAAAAAAATTTTTTTTGAGATGGAGTCTCGCTCTGTAGCCAGGCTGGAGTGCATGGCGTGATCTCGGCTCACTGCAACCTCCACCTCCCAGGTTCAAGCGATTCTCCTGCCTCAGCCTGCCGAGCAGCTGGGACTACAGGGGCCCACCACCATGCCCAGCTAATTTTTCTATTTTTAGTAGAGACAGGGTTTCACCATGTTGGCCAGGATGGTCTCAATCTCTTGATCTCGTGATCTACCCGCCTCGGCCTCCCAAAGGGCTGGGGATTACAGGCATGAGCCACCGCACCCAGCCAAATATATATATATACATATATATATTTTTGAGACAGAGTCTCACTCTATCGCCCAGGCTGGAGTGCAGTGGTGTGATCTCGGCTCACTGCCACCTCTGCCACCCAGGTTCATGCAATTCTCCTGCCTCAGCCTCCCGAGTAGCTGGGATTACAGGCACCCGCCACCGCGCCCGGCTAATTTTTGTATTTTTAGTAGAGATGGGATTTCACCATCTTGGCCAAGCTGGTCTTGAACTCCTGACCTTGTGATCCACCTGCCTCGGCCTCCCAAAGTGCTGGGATTACAGGCATGAGCCACCGCACCCAGCCCCCCTATTTTTTAATTAGTGCTTGTAGTGGAGGTTGAGGTGGGAAGATAGTTTGAGCCCAAGAGTTTAAGGTTACAGTGAACTGTGGTCATGACATTGCACTCCAACTTGGACAACACAGCAAGACACTGTCTAAAAAAAAAAAGTTATGTATGTGTAATATTTTCTTGTATATACTGTATTTGCCCAAATACAAGGTGATGCATACACAATCGAATACTTCCAAAATGACTCAGCAACTATGTCATATATGAACAGTTAGAGAAAAATAATTTATAAAGGAACTATAACACTGTTACTTCCATAAACTAATCTCACTACCTCTCATGTCACATAGCACACACCAATTCTGTATTATAATTTATCCCACACCCTTTAGAACATTATCATGATCAAGAGCAGAAAGGAGAGCCATGATACATTCTTTATCTCCTCAAGGATGTGAGGAAGAGGTGGTAAAAGAATAAGAGTTGCTGGGCCAGGCATGGAGGCTTATGCCTATAATCCCAACACTACGGAAGGTTGAGGCAGGTAGATCACTGGAGGTCAGGAGTTTGAGACCAGCCTGGCCAATATGGTGAAACCCTGTCTCTACTAAAAACACAAAAATTAGCCAGGCATGGTGGCACATGCTTGTAATCCCAGCTACTTGGGAGGCTGAGACAGGAGAATCACTTGAATCCAGGAGGCAGAGGTTAAAGGAAGCTAAGATCACAGCCACAGCACTCCAGCCTGGGCAACAGAGCGAGACTCCATCAGAAAAAAAATTAAACAGAACAAAACAAAAAAAGAATAAGAGTTGCATGGTAAAGTAGCTGAGAATTTGGCAGCCACTATGCCAGAAGTAGGTCAGTATTTTGAACACAAGTTCAATCTCTTACAATGGTAAATGAGCCTTAAGGAATCTCCAGACCCAACACCCAAAGTAAGTCAAAGTCCTGGCCAGGCACGATGGCTCACGCCCGGAATCCCAACACTTTGGGAGACCGAGGCGGGTGGATCACGAGGTCAGGAGTTCAAGACCAGCCTGGCCAAGATGGTGAAACCCCATCTCTACTAAAAATACAAAAATTAGCTGAGCTTGGTGGCAGGTGCCTGTAATCCTAGCTACTTGGGAGGCTGAGGCAGAGAATTGCTTGAACCCAGGAGGCGGAGGTTGCAGTGAGCTGAGATCGCGCCACGGCACTCCAGCCTGGGTGACAGAGCAAGACTCCATCTCAGAAAAAAAAAAAAGGTAAGTCAAAGTCCTATCTTAACGTTTAAAAATAAAAGGCCAGGTGCAGTAGCTCATGCCTGTAATCCCAGTACACTGGGGGTCAAGGAGGGCGGATCACTCAAGGTCAGGAGTTTGAGACCAGCCTGGCCAACATGGTGAAACCCCAGCTCTACTAAAAATACGAAAATTAGCTGAACGTGGTGACACACGACTGTAATCCCAACTACTTGGGAGGCTGAGGCAGGAGAATAACTTGAATCTGGGAGGCAGAGGTTGTGGTGAGCCAAGATCACGCCACTGCACTCTTGTCTGGGCAAGAGAGTGAGACTCCATCTCAAAAAAAAAAAAAAAAAAAGTGCAGCTGTAGGAAAAAAAATCAGTATATTAGCACAACTAGATATGCTATTTCTGTCACCGTGTTCTTAGCAACATGAATGGACTAAGATTCCCACACGTAAAAATTAGAAAATGTAAAAATAGAGTGGAACATGGTGACATGCACCTGTAGTCAGCTACTTGGAAGGCTGACAGGAGGATCCCTTGACCCCAGGAGTTCAAGGCTGTAATGTACTATAATCATGCCTGTGAACAACCACTGCACTCCAGCCTGAGAAACACAGTGACACCCTGTGTCTAAAAAAAAATAAATTAAAATAAATTTTAAAAGGCAATCCTCCCCCCACCAGAAATGTAAAAATAATTCTACCATTTGTAAAACTGCCAGGTAAAATGACAGCACTTTCCCTCTCTAAAAACTATTCAATAGAAAAACTGCCATAAGTCTTCACAAATCATCTCATTATCTGGTCTGTTTATTGTAACAAAGTTCTTCCTGAAGAAGATAACCTGAAAAGACCTCCATCAATGTCAGTTTCAGGTGCTTATGAAGAAATAAAAAATTTAACAGAGGTAAGTATTCCTGGGGATATATACCACATAATTGCAAAATTGTGTTGGGTGTCTTCAGAACACTTTAAAAAGCAACAAAATCATTTTGGGAGGCCGAGGCGGGCAGATCACGAGGTCAGGAGAGCGAGACCATCCTGGCTAACACAGTGAAATCTCGTCTCTATTAAAAATACAAAAAAATTAGCCGGGCGTGGTGGCGGAAGCCTGTAGTCCCAGCTACTCGGGAGGCTGAGGCAGGAGAATGGCGTGAACCCAGGAGGCGGAGCTTGCAGTGAGGTGAGATCGCGCCACTGCACTCCAGCCTGGGCGACAGAGCACGACTCCGCCTCAAACAAAAACAAAAACAAAAACAAAAACAAAATAAAGTTACGTTGCAAAGATCATAAATATAGAAATACACATGAGGAACAAAAGAAACAAACTGTCTTAGTGTTGTAAGAATGGATGGTGATAGTCTGTGAAAAAATTTCTAATGTAAATTAGAAAGATCTTACACAAAAGGAATGATGTTATATAACTTTAAAAAAGGGGCTGTGGATGACCAAAAAAACACAAAATATCCAATATATACATGAATGTAAAATGAGTCAAATGTCATGTGGTGAGGTATGTATGAGTGGCAAAAAGAAACTATTTTAAAATCATAGATTACTCTTCTTTCTAATAATTTTTTAAAATTTTATTGACTTATTTGTACAGAGACGAGGTCTCCCTTTGTTGCCCAGGCTAGTCTCGAACTCCTGGGCTCAAAGGATCCTTCTCCTCGGCCTCCCAAAGTGCTGGGATTACTACAGATGTGAGCCACCGCACTCAGCCAGATTACTTTTTATAGTAATCTTTCATATGTATTCTAACTAGTGAGTTTCAATATTATGAGGCTGACTGCTTCACCTATATCCCTAACATTTACATATTTAAATAGGTTAAATAAATAAAACTTGAGGGGCTGTCAATGTCTCTGGGAAAACGTGGGCTTGCTTTATATTTAGGGTTACCTTACATTCAGGTACATACAGTATAGGAGTATATATGTTTAAGTGTGTGTATATATTCCAAAACGCTTAAAGTGAGACACAGGATGAAGCCACACACTTTCAGAGCTATCCATTTTGCTGGAAATGACCTGCATGCAATTCAAACAAACAACTGATTGATTCACCTAAGTATATGCCTACTTAGATATACAAAGCTGAGAAGATGCAAAATTTCTCCCCTACTAAACTGAGGTCTTTGGGGGTAAAGATACAGCCTCACAGTACATTATGGTGATTGTAATCTATATGTATAGGATTCAGAGATGGCAAAAAGAGCAGGCGACTGTTTTGGAGGGGAAAGCAAATTTTCCCTGGTTTCAATTTCATACTCTCTTAACTCATCATACAACAGTTACAGCACTTTTCACACTTCATTACAATTACTAACTCATACATCAGTCTCTCCTATGAGAGAGCTCACTAAAGGCAGTCCATGACTTCTTCATCCTCAAATCGCCAGCACCTAGCAGGGTACACCTTAAATATTTATTAAATTAATACTAGTAAATGAAATGTAACTTAGAAGACATCTGTAGAAAGCAACAATATTCTATTTAGTCTAAGCTTTAGTGCAGCGAATTTGGAAAAAAATATATTAGCAATCTAGAGTAGCATAATTGCTTTTTCAAGTTTATACCACCCCATAGTCCTCCTCCTGCCACTATAGTGATATTATGAACTGCCTCAATAAAAAGCCTCTACTTCAAGAACAGAACACAGAAGAGATTTTTTAAAAGGCATTTTCCTGGCAGAGAAAGGACTGACATCCTTTTTATTTGTGGCAGAGGAAAGATGAGGAACTGAAAAGGGAATATGTAGAGAAGAAAGAATTCAGATAGAGCTGGGTACACAAAGCAAACTCCTAAGATACTATATATTAATATATGTCTGAAATTTAGCCTCTTAAGTCATGGCTGAACCCAAGCCAAATTTACCAAACTGTTCAAACTTTAATTTTAAAAGTGCAAACTAAATTGTTTTAAATGAAGTCATTACGTAATTGCTCTAAAATTTTAATCAACACTGAAAACATATTTTTCAGATCAGTCCAATCTACTGTCTCTTAAAATTATTTTTCATTTGTCTCTTTACCCACTAATGTCATAAATACAAAAACTCTTAGAACAAAAGTGGAAAGTTTAAGTCATGAAAATGCTCTATAGAAAAACATATACTCTTGGAATACTCTGACTTCACTGCCACTGACTTGTATTTTCAAGTGGAAGAGTTGTTCCTCCCCCCTCCTCTGATTATGAAAATGTTTTAAATTACTACGTAAGCCTTCTTAATACAAGAAAGTGTAAACCTAGAGCTTTCCCTTGGCATTCTGGTAAACTCTGCATTCCTACCACTAGATGGCAGACTGTAAAGAGGAACAACAGGACCTTGGCAAGAACACAGATGCATTCAGGCTCATCTGTAAACCACATCCTTAAATCTGAGATTGTTTACGATTCCATTCTAGTACTCTAAAGTGGTGATTTTCAAACCTAGATACCTTAGGCCCATCCTAGATTCCAAATAAGGATTACTGTAAGGGACGAGGAAAATCATATTTTGGTAAGCACCACCTCAAAGATTTCTTACTTCTATGTCAATTTTTAATTTATGAGAAATACAAGACAATAAAAAGCTACTTAATGGAATAAAAACTCATCACTTAATATAAGAATTAAAAATTTTATTTAAACTGAATGAGAAAACAAAATGAAAGTATTACAGTGCTCCAACATGAAAAAATAACACATTCATGGTATAAATTACATTCTCTTCTTTGAAGATCTTAAGTTTCATAATGACAACCCCACCTATAGGAAAGAAAACATATTAAGTATCAAGTAATTTAAGAACAAATGCCAAAATTACAAACACTTTTTCGTATTACATGCTAAGAACTTACTAATAGTTCATTAGCCCAGTTAAATATCATCAGGATTCTCAAAAAAAAAAAAAAAAAAAATCTAGTACTGGATCAGAAAAATACAGAAACCTCATTTCCTAAGCAAAATGAAAGTCAACTAACAATACATTAAGAATACTATTTAACCTCCACCAATGCTGTGAACCCAAGCAGGGTCCAGGGTGGGGGCAGAAAAATTCTCCTTTCTTTCCAACAAGACAGGGAAAAAGAAACCAACAATTGAGAGGCTCTGCAAGTGCAGATCAGAGTACTATAAAAGAAAAAACATTTATAGTATAATATCTATAATTATTTATAGATAATTCTGGAGAGGTTAAAGGAATTGGGACTAAGTCTGGAGAAAAGTACGTTATTAGTTAGGAATGACCAACCATCCTGGTTTTGCTGGAACAGTCCTGGTTCACACCTGTTGTCCACTGTCCCATTCGGATAGCACACCCTTTCACTCTTAGAAATGACCCAAGTTTGGATGACATATTACACATCACCTTAGTTATAAGCACCCTAATAAAAGTTTACGTGTAGCTAAGAAATTAATACACTACCAGAAGCAGCTATTCACAGTGCATTTGCATTTTCCTTTCATGAGTGCTATATTCTAGTTCTTAGCCTCCTTAAAACACAAACATGCTTCTATTCTGCCTACTTTGCCCTCTAACCCCTCTACCCATGACCATTTTTTAACAATAATCCCTGCTTCTGTTTTTTTCACCCTGGGAAACTCATCTAATTTCTTAACCTCAAAGAAAATCTCTACGCAAATCATTCACAAATTTCTTCTCAGAAAAATCAATCTAACGTCTTCTGCGGGAGTTAGAGACATTAGAATTTTTCACCTCTGTGTCCAAAAACATCTCACATTTAAAACACAAGAACATGCTCTCAACTATAACCTAAATGCCCCATTTTTGTTTTAATCAATGACACTCATTCTTAACTTTGTTAAATTCTCAGGAATCCTCTGTCTCTTTGTATCTTCCACAATGTGTGACACGGTGCCTTATACATGTGTTCGTATGACAGCATAAATATTTGTGGATTTGTAAGTGAAACAAAGGCTCATTTCTCCACTCATAAGATCCAGGAGAGAGAAGTAAAGGTAACAGGGAAAAAGCCTTCCCTGTAGGTAGGTTAAAGTTTTTCGTTAAGAGCCAAACCCATGTCTAAATTAAGTAGGAATCCAGAAGATTTTTCATCTCCTCTTAAAAATTTTTCGATTCTGCCCAGTCACAGGGAATAATGGATTGCAGTTAGACTCCCTGCCAGAGGCTCCCTCACTCAGAAAACACAAGTTCCGTTCCATGTCCCCAATGAACATAGAACAACGAGAATCTTTATATTCCACTTTCATGAAGCTTTGCAAATCTCAGTAAGAACAAACAGAAATCCCATTTATTCTAGTATTAACTGCATACTATAATATGCCAATAGTGTCTTAGGAGTTAGAAATATACAATAGTGGACAAAGTTTCTATTATCATGGAGCTTACATAGTAATGGGAGGAATGTAATCAGTAAACAAATGAACAAATATATGTCGGATGGTGGCAAGTGCTAAGAATTTCTTAGCTCTTGGAAGGGATGGAGCTATGTGTTTGGTGGAGGTTGCTAGGAAGGAGCCCCACATAAAATGACTTTTGAGAATTATGGCAACAGTGGTAGTGTGTCACCAGTGGCCTGGAGGCCTATGGAACTGACCGATCAACTACCACCTTCCACATACTAAGTGTGAAGGCCTCCCATTCATTCTATATCTCACATGTCTGCTCCACCCGTGCCAAACCAAAGACACATCAAACGGGATCGTCTCTTGGTAATTTTGCAAAGCCTCTAGTTTTACGTATATAGTACTAGAGACAGCGGAAATCTCATTTATTTATTCACATGCTTCACAATTAAAACAATCTGGTCACTTTAAGTGACTCAAAATTACACCAGCCATTTATTGCACCTGATTAAGTGACATAACTGTGGCTAGTAAGCATGTGAAGACCCTGTAAGCCAGGGGTTCCCAACCCCCAGGCCGTGGACCGTTACTGGCTCATGACCTGTTAGGAACTGGGCCACACAGTGGCTGGTGAGCTAGTAAGCATTACTGCCTGAGCTCTGCCTCCTGTCAGATCAGCAGGGGCATTAGATTCTCATAGGAGCGCGACCCCTATTGTGAACTGCACATGCAAGGGATCTAGGCTGTGCACTCCTTATGAGAATCTAATGCCTATGATCTGAGATGGAACAGTTTCATCCCGAAACCATCCCTCCACACACCCCCTGCCAGTCTGTGGAAAAACTGTCTTCCATGAAACCACTCCTTGGTGCCAAAAAGGTTGGGGACCGTTGCTGTAAGCCACTGAGTAACAAGTGAAAGCCATTTCTGAAAAATCATTTTTCAAACTGCTGGAAACCAACCGCAGTAATGGCGGATGTAGCACCAAATAATAATCTATCTACGTGGCTTTAAATTTTGAAATAATACTCTATAAGTGGAAAATATGAGCAATTTTAATACATTATTAATATATCCCTATAAAATAAAGCCATTAATAAATCACAACAAAATAAAGCCAGTTATTTTTCCTAATAAGTTTAATCTTAAGCCTTTAAGTTTCTACAAGAAGGAAAAATCACCGGGATTATTCTACAAGAAGAAATAATCACCAAGACAAAAAATATCTCTATCCTTATACACCTCATAACCATACAACTGTTCTTATAAGATTCCTAGAAGGGTACAGTGGTATGCACCTGTAGTCCCAGCCACTCAGGAGGTTGAGGTGGGTGGATCACTTCAGCCCAAGAGTTTGAAGCTGTAGTATGCAATGATGACAACTGTGAATAGCCACTGAACTCCAGCCTAGGCAACATAGTGAGACCCTGTCTTGAAATTTAAAAAAAAAAAAAAAGACTCCATATAACCCACATTCACCTATTTCTCAGCATTAAAAAGTCTGACAATTTCACTTCCTGACAAATGTCTTTCTTAAAAGGAATTATAAAATTTTATATAGATCTATATTTAGATAATATCCCATTTATTTTCAAAACCACATTCTATCTATGAATGGATATATGAAGAGTCTCCTAAATTTCTTAAAGAGTGTATCTTTATCCTGGCTTGTGTGAGAAAGTAATAAAAATTTTAAGTGGTCTAGACAAGTAGGAAGGGAAATTTAATCATCTTTCTCCCATCATTCTACAGTACCAATCTTTCACCAACTTTTTTTGCTATGATGCCAAACGATCTTCAAATAAACCTACCCAACTACAGCTTTTCAAGTTAATCTCTTCCTACACTTGACAAACACTGGAGAATGTTAACTAGTTTTTACTTTAATTGCTATATTAGATACTCTCCAGAGTGACCGGGATTGGCAGGTATGTTGTTTTTAACTCTTTCTAGAAGATATTTCATTAAAGTTAATTTCTCCCATTAAAAATCTTCTGGCTCACATTTATTTGATAGTCTGTCCTAAGAGCTATTCATTTTCAATCTCTGCTTCAAATACTGATAATGAAGATTTTAATTTGCCATCACTGAAGTTCTGCTCTAGACTCTCTGGCTTCCATGCATGGTCCCATCCATTTCCATGTGCTACAACTGTACTATAACAAGACTAAGCAACACATCAGAATGAGCAAAAAAATCTAGAATCAAATTCGAGATTCATGATTCACCATTGTGATTTCAGGCATGTTAATTAGTCACTCAGTTTCCATTTCAACATTTAAAAAATAGGATTAATCCTTAATTTTCACAACATCTTGGCTTAGTAAGGTGATATATTTAGGGTACTTTAAAAGCACCCTAAAGCTTTAAAAGCTTTAAAGCACCATTACAAATACTTTTATTTCTTTCTTACCATCATTCTGTATTGATATTTTCCCTCATTTTAGGAGACAATTCCTCTATCACCTTTCCAATACAGTGTTATGAAAATACCTCAAACTCAATTACTGCTGCAAAACCTTCATTACCTAATGCCCAATTTCTTCATCAACTGGGAAGTGTTACCATAGATCCTTGCACTCAATCTTAAGAGTGGCAAAATCTTTATAATGCACATATGATTTCTTTCTTTCTTAATAAAGACAGGGTCTTACTCTGTCACCCAGACTGGAGTAGCTGGGACTACAGGTACATGCCAGCACATGCAGCCAATTTTTAAATTTTCTGTAGATACAAGCTCTCACTATGTTGCCCAGGCTGGTCTCAAACTCCTAGCCTTAAGTGATCCTCCCACTTTGGCCTCCCAAAGTGTTGGGATTACAGGCATGAGCCACCGTGCTTGGCCAAGATTTCTTTATACATTACAAAATTCGTTCATATCCTTAGTCTTCCAATTTAACAAGAGCCTTGTGCCAAGGCAAGGAATGCTCTATTATAATATCTCCATTGCAAAGATTTAAATACTTGTCTAAAGTAGCACAAACTAGTGGCTGTGGTGGAACTACATTTTTCAAACAGTAACCTTTCCACTAGCGGGATAGATGAAGACACACATACATAACACACACACACTCTACCCCCATTTCCATGTGGTCTGAGTGAGACTTGTTATCATTTTCTGTCATTACTCTAAACTGCATGCATTTTCACAAATTCAGTGTTGTGTTTAGTTCTCACAAATCTAATTCCTAGTATACACAGTAGGCCACCTCTTGTCTGGTTTAGTATAATCGTCATTGGCATAATCATCTTCTTTGTGGCTACAATGAACTAAAGTTGACAGACTATGAGGAAAGCGACACATTATTCAACTCAAGTTCACAAGTTGCGAAAGTTCTGGGCATTCCCCATCTCCAAATGACTCAAACTGCAAGCCTTAATTTATAAGCAAGTTTAAAGAAGCCAAGAATGTCAGAGAACAAACTAAATCAACTCATTAGATTTTAGGTGAACAGGTCTTATATGATGTTATATGAGAAGAACACAAAGCAATTTTCCAGTCATCTTTTGCCTAGAGATGTAATTACTATCAATTCTAAGTAATAGCAGAAGGGGTAAACTATGTTAAAAGGGGCCTCAACAGTTATAACACATTCTTGGTTAGTCATTAAGTTATGAAAATATAACTCTGATGAAGAAAGTCAAAGAAAAATCAATTCTAGATTAAGTCTATATGCCCAAGGACAGGAAGCAACTTATTAATAAGTTTCTCTCTTAAAAGGTTTCCAGCTGGGTGCAGTGGCAGTGACTCACGCTTGTAATACCATCACTTTGGTAGGCTGAGGCGGGCAGATCACCTGAGGTCAGGAGTTCGAGACCAGCCTGGCCAACATAGTGGCACCTCATCTCTACTAAAAATATAAAAAATTAGCTGGGCATGGTGGCGGGCACCTGTAACCCCAGCTACTTGGGAGGCTGAGGCAGGAGAATCTCTTGAACTCGGGAGGTGGAGGTTGCAGTGAGCCGAGATCCCGCCACTGCACTCCAGCCTGGGCAACAAGGCCAAAACTCTGTCTCAAAAAAAAAAAAAGGTTTCCAATCTCCTGATGGGAAGCAATGGTTCTCTCCTTGCACTGCACCTTCATGCAGGCAAGGAGTATCTTAGTATCCCAAGCTGCTCTATAAACAGCTTTCTAACTTAGCTGCCAGTTGCAATTCTATAGCTAATTTTTAAGTTAGTACCTATGGCTGTTTTTCATTGCCACTCAGCTATGTCAGGCAGTGTTTCTAGGATAGGCTACTACAGAAACCACTTGAAGATAGTGCCTTGATCCACTCTAGGTCACCAAGTCAAAACAATATTTTGCAAGAATACGATGAACAAAAATAAATGAGGGTTTATACTCCATAAAGCCTAAGACTTTATATTAAATTGATAGCCAACACAAATTCCAAACCTGATAACAAATACACAAATACATAGTTCTGTGAAGAAAAATTACTAAAGCTAATGTTAAGAAAAGAAAAACAGGCCGGGCGCAGTGGCTCACACCTGTAATCCCAGCACTTTGGGAGGCTGAGGCGGGCAGATCACAACATCAGGAGGTCGAGACCATCCTGGCCAACATGGTGAAATCCCAGCTGTACTAAAAATACAAAAATTAGCCGGGCATGGTGGCACATGCCTATAATCTCAGCTACTCGGGAGGCTGAGGTAGGAGAATTGCTTGAACCTGGGAGACAGAGGTTGCGGTGAGCCAAGACAGCACCATTGCACTTCAGCCTGGGGAGTAAGAGTGAAACTCCGTCTCAAAAAAAAAAAAAGAAAAGAAAAGAAAAGAAAAATTACTACCTGCTAAACTGTAACTTTTCAGTCATTAAACAGCTGGTTTTACTTCAATAAGGAAACGTACAAATGGGAATAAGGATAATGTGGGTATATCTTCCAATTCTGAAAATGGGAGGCAAAGTGCCCATATAAAGAACAAATCAGAGGGCCGGGTGCGGTGGCTCCCACCTGTAATCCCAGCACTTTGGAAGACCAAGGTGGGTGGATCACATGAGGCTAGGAGTTCCAGACCAACCTGACCAACATGGCAAAAGCCTGTCTCTACTAAAAATACAAAAATTAGCCAGGCATGGTGGGTGCACACCTATAATCCCAACTACTTGGGAGGCTGAGGCATAAGAATCACTGGAACCCAGTGCAGTGAGCTGAGACTGGGCCACTGCACTGCAGCCTGGGTGACAAAGCAAGACTGTCTCAAAAAAACAAACAAAAAAAACCACAAATCAGAACTTTACTCAGGTTCCATACCAAAAGATCAAATGCAACTATCCTGTTATTTTCTCTTTGATATTCAGTTTTAATACACAAATTCATTGCAGAGCAACCCACCCCATTTTGTATGTATCAATAAATCTTCACACTGATCTTATATCTCAAAACCAGACAAATTCCCCCATGACAGCTCACCTGAAATAAAGCCAGTAACCGTTAATTAGTGAAATTCATTTTCTTTTCTTTTCCCTTTTTTTTTTTTTTCCGAGACAGAGTCTCACTCTGTCACCCAGGCTGGAGTGCACTGGCGCAATCTCAGGGTTTCATCATATTGGCCAGGCTGGTCTCAAACTCCTGACCTCAGGTGATCCACCTGCCTTGGCCTCCCAAAGTGCAGGGGTTACAGGAGTGAGCCACCATGCCTGGCCTCTTTTCTACTCATCTAAGAGAACTGCTACCTTCCAAAATTCTGCCCCTCCCTTTCCAAAGATGCAATCTGAAGGTAGATGAACTTAGAGAAGTTAAAAAAAAAAAAAAAAAAGTACCAACAATTAAACCTAGTTTGCTAGGTAAAACTACATATTGGACACAACTAAAGATTATTCTAAACTACATCAGGCCAGGTGAGGCGGCTCACGCCTGCTGTAATCCCAGCACTTTAGGAGGTCGACGTGGGTGGATCACCTGAGGTCAGGAGTTCAAGACCAGCCTGGCCAACATGGCAAAACCCCATCTCTACTAAAAACAAAATACAAAAATCAGCCAGGCATAGTGATGAGAGCCTATAATCCCAGCTACTCAGGAGGCTGAGGCAGGATAACTCCTTGAACCCAGGGAGCGGAGGTTGCAGTGAGCAGAGATAGCGCCACTGCACTCCAGCCTGGGCGACAGAGCAAGACTCTGTCTCAAAAAAAAAAAAAAGAACTATATCAGTAAGTTGCTTAATTTCAAGTCACAAAAGGCCCCCCAAAAAAAAGCCAAAAAGAAAGTTCACCCTTTTTTGACAAATAACTCAAAACTAGATGTACATGTACTGCAAGTAAAAGCAAACTTTTCTGGCTCTTAATGGTTGTCACTGGCACACAAAAGGTTATAAGCCAAAAATGTGCAAGCAATTATAGCCACAAAAACTGATGCAGCCTTGACCTGTTACAGAGTTCTAATATTAAACAGATACAAGCAATTCCCCATTCTACAATACATATACACAGCATTCATATAATTTAAGAAACACAGTCCTTCCATCATGCAAATTAAATTAAGGATCCTGGCAACAATAATAATGTTTACATTTCTGTGTTTCTGAAGAATTAAAATGAAGAGATAAAAATAAGGTGAAGCAATTATCCATCAATTCATCACTTAATAATTTTAAGATTATATCACTATGGTAGAATATAAATGGTGATGGATTAGTGATGCTCCTTACACACCCTCAGCTGATCCCCCTAATATGAACAACAGTCAACACATACAAGACAATTTTTAATAAAGGTAGAAAGAAACTCCTTTTTTTTTACATCCAAGATACACACTGGAAAAAAATTAGTTTATTGTTATTATTATTATTTTTTATGTGATAGTGGTCTCGCTATGTTGTACAAGGTGGCTTCAAACTACTGGCCTCAAGAAATACTGCCACCTCAGTCACCTGAGTAGCTGGGACTACAAGGATGCACCAACACACCCAGCTGAAAATTCACATTTTTGTTGCCCATTTCCTCCTAAAACAAGAATCACATAAGACAATGCCACCTATTCCTACCAATGATAATAAGATATGCAAATTCAAACTGTTTTTCAAATAATGATATACTAGTAGATGGGACAGAATACTCTGATGGAGAATGAAGCAAAGGCTCAGAGAGAAACTGTTTCTGGTATTCGTTTCCAAAGGACCAAGCCTATAACAAAAAAAGCTAAAGGAGCACAATTATAGCATTACAGAACAACAGAGTAAGAAGGTAATTTAGAAAATAAACTATTTTAGTAACAGATTTTTCTGAGGTCATATGGAGCTAGGGTCAGTACCCTACATTCCAGTTAGAGCTTACTCCTCTTGAAGCATACGGAAAATTTATCTTAAGATAAAGTGGTGGCTCACTCCTGTAATCCCAGCACTTTGGGAGATGGAGGTGGGCGGATCACTTGAAGTCAGGAGTTCCTGACCAGTCTGGCCAACATGGTGAAACCCCATCTCTACTAAAAATACAAAAATTAGCCAGGCATGGTAGCGTGCACTCACAGTCCCAGCTACTTGGGAGGCTGAAGCAGGAGAATCACTTGAACCTGGGAGGTAGAGGTTGCCGTGAGCTGACATCGCGACACTGCACTCCAGCCTGCGTAACAGAGCGAGACTCCAACTCAAAAAAAAAAAAAAAAAAAAAAAAAAAAGAAGTATAGAAAGTTGACATCTCAAAATGTAATCTTACATATTTACATAAATTATATTTCTCAAAGAAAAGCTCTCTCCTATCTATATCTCATTCCATATAAGTTTTCTGAGAGCTAAGAAGTTCCCCTTCAGATTGCCTGACCTCTAGTCAAAGTTCTTCATCGCCATCTAAGATGTTAGATTTATTCTCTATGTCTTCTTACTAATAGTGTTTTGGTTTAAGCATCTGGAAAATAGAGCCAATAAGACTATCTGATGAATAGGTTTGTATAAACATTGTGTTAATAATGCATGTCAATTGCCCAAGACATAGAAAGGTTTCCTTAAAGGTTAGCTATTCTCCCCATTTTGTATGTCCTAACTAAACCAACTGATATGCTTTGGCTCTGTGTCCCCACCCAAATCTCACCTTGAATTGCAATAATCCCCATGTGAAGGACAGGACCAGGTGGAGATAATTTAATCATAGAGACAGTTTCTCCCATGCTGTTCTCATGATAGTGAGTGAGTTCTCATGAGATCTGATGGTTTTATAAGGGGCACTTCTCTCTCCTGCCATCATGTGAAAAAGGACATGTTTGCTTCCCTTTCTGACATAATTGTAAGTTTCCTGAGGTCTCCCTGGCCATGCAGAACTGTGAGTCAATTAAACCTCTTTTCTTTATAAATTACCCAGTCTTGGGTGTTTCTTCATAGCAGCATGAGAATGGACTAATACACCAATTTTTATCAGACTTTGTGAATCCCTGAAGACTGAAAGGTTTCCTTTCTTTTATAAAATTTCTTCTTTCAGATCAAAGTTAGGTTTACATTATTTCTGTTGAGAAGACTTCTTCAAGGATTCCTGTGCAATCTAGAGACTCAGAAATCCCCCAAACCTCAGTAATTGCCACCATTCATTCATTCTGTAATAAAGTTAATACAAAAAGCTTGAGGCAGCAAAATCTCATCTCAGCTTCCAGATCAGCAAAACTCCTTGCCTTTCCTGTTTTCACACTGACAGCAGAAACTACAGATAAAGTGTAATTTTGAAAAACTGGCTCTAACTATGGTCCAACTTGACCTACAGTAGCCAAAAAGCTATATCTAAAGGTCATATAATTACAAGTCATACTCCCTTCACAATCTAGCCTCAGACAATTGCTCCGACTGTATTTCTCATTGCACCCAACCTGTCCCTCTCACAGTCCAAAAGCACCCCATTTACAAATTTCTTTGTTCCTCAAACACAATTTCAGCTTCCTGTCTACAAATGTTTGCTCATGCTCTTTCCTCCACCGGAAATGCCTAGTGTTCCTAATAACTTATCATTTAAGGTCCAGTTATCTTCCCTTATCAAAAGCAGTATCTCTCTTATCTGATTTTTAACATCATTTGATCTGTACTTATCTCACATTGTCTGGCAATACAGCTATCTGCATATGTCATCTTCCCTACTAGACTGAGGACAGATTAGTGTTTCACAATAATCTCAACACAACCTGAATAGTGACACTGTTAATTAAATTTGGCCTAAAGCTGCTTCCATAAGCAGTGAACTGCATCTCAGTATGTTAAAACTGCAACCTAACTCGAGTATATTCTTGTAACGAGGCTAAGCTTTCTGCCAATCACAAGCGGCAAGCTGCTCAGACATGTCCAAATAAGGCAAACGTGGACACAAACGTGGACCTGTAACCAATCAGACTGTGTCTGGATGTCACCGCTTTTTCTGTCTATAAATCCTGACTATCCACATTGCTGGGTGGAACTCTGTGAACCTTTACTCTTTCAGGGTGCTGCTCAATTCATGAATTGTTTCTTTGCTCAAATTAACTGCCAAATTTAATTTGTCTAAAGTTTTATTTTAACAAGACTCAATATGTAATGCTAATGAGCATATTAATTTCCTTAAGACTAATAAAGTCCTTTTTTTTGAGACAGGGTCTCACTGTCACCAAGGCTGGAGTGCAGTGGCATGATCTCGGCTCACTGTAACCTCTGCCTCCTGGGCTCAAGTGATCCCCCCACTTCAGCATTACAAGTAGCTGGGACTACAGGCGTGTGCCACCATGCCCAAATAATTTTTATATTTTCAGTAGAGATGGGATTTCACTATGTCACCCAGGCTGGTCTCAAACTCCTGGACTCAAGCAATCTGCTCACCTCGGCCTCCCAAAGTGCTGGAATTACAGGAATGAGCCACAGCATCCATCCAAGACTAACAAAGCCTTGTTTGGTAGAGATCCAGCTTTAAAAATGCACAAGTGACAATATATCATTTTCAGATATATAAAAGTCACTAATTAAATCAAACAGGCCACCAAGATTCTTACTGACTTTAAACTGATTTAACAAATCTTATTTATTCATACTATCACCCAATAAGATAGTTTGCATTTAAGTTCATTCATAAATTTGGAATTCAATAAAAGCTCAATTCCCAGACAAGCCCACAAAAGCCATGAGTTCACAGTATGCCTGATTTTATTTATTTAGAGATCCAAACACTATGTTTAACAACATTCAGAGGTCTAATTCTGGGTGGTAAGGTATATTTAACCCCCCGCACATGCACCAACAGAATCATGCATTCCTTCTTTCCTATCCTTCTCAACAACCCCACTACAAACTATGTGTGAAAAGGAAAAAATACATTGCTAGTTTCACAGCACTGGTATCTAAAGCTAGGGAAGCAGCTAATAAATGGGAGAAAGGAGGGCTCTAAAATGAAGATGGAGGATGGCACTGAAGAGCCCAGAGTTTATCAAGACAAGTCTTGCTCCTTTAAGAGCTCCTTCTCCAGTCTCATCTCCCCTTACTCCCATTAACACTTCGCATTCTACCACACAAAACTATTCAGTTTCCCACAAACACACCATAAAGTGCTTTTTTCCCCATGTCACTGCTTATCATCTGCCAATCACCATTCATCCTTAAAGTTCCTGTTACCTCCCCTCTGTGAAGTCTTTACTAACCTCCTTCAAAGTTAATTACTCTCTCCTACTTTGGTCTTTATGTAAAAAATTATTATGCATTTACCTGAATGTATTACAATCAATTATTAGTTTGCCCATTTTACACTATTAGATCTCAGGCTCCTTTTAAGGTAAGAATCAAAAGTGTCACTCATTTTTTCTTTTTGAGACGGAGTTTCACTCTTGTTGCTCAGGCTGCAGGGGTTCTCCATGTTGGTCAGGCTGGTCTTGAACTCCTGACCTCAGGTTATCCACCCACCTTGGCCTCCCAAAGTAATGGGATTACAGGTGTGAGCCACTGTGCCCGGCCCACTCATGTTTATAATATTTTCTGGACTGTCACCATTTTTCCTTAGCACTCCAAAAAAAATATGATTTTTTTTAAATGTTGGCAAAAATCTACCTTTAAAAATTGCTTGCTGGCTGGGTGTGGTGGCTAACGCCTGTAATCTCAACACTGTGGGAGGCTGAGATGGGTGGATCACCTGAGGTCAGGAGTTTGAGACCAGCCTGAAACATGGTGAAACCCCGTCTCTACTAAAACACAAAATTAGCCAGGCGTGGTGGCACATGTCTGTAATCCCAGCTACTTGAGAGGATAAGGCAGGAGAATCGCTTGAACTCAGGAGGCGGAGGTTGCAGTGAGCCTAGATCGTGCCACTGCACTCCAGCCTGGACAACAAGAGCAAAACTCCGTCTCAAAAAAAAAAAAAAAAAAAAAAAAGGATACCATGGAAACATACAATGACACTATTCTTTGTGGACCAAAACAACTTACTGATAGTCATGCAACTATTTGTTACCTTCTTCATATATCTAAGACTATTCTGAAAATGTAAAAAATATAAACTGGATCAGATTAAGTGGTTTATCCAGCTGAAAATGTCTGACGCAAATAATTCCAGTTATCCATCACCAAACTATGCCCAGTAGTCCTGGAGACTGCCATCAAGTAACGTTTTTCTCCTGCACAATTCCATTTCCACATTACACAGAGGTAGTAGAGTTGTATTCCATGACAACTTCAAAAGATTAAAAGCCCAAATATCTTTGGTTTTCCTTAATACAAATGTGTTTCTTCATACCATATACAAAAGTTAACTCAAAATTGATCAATCTTAAATCTAAGAGCTATAATTTCTTTCTAAAACTCTTAGAGTTGCAAAGGTGCATAACCTTGAATCAGCAAATGATTTCTTAGATATATCGAAAGCACAATCAAAAAAATCAGAGGCTGGGTGAGAGTGTGATGGCTCACGTCTATAATCCCAGCATTTTGGGAGGCCAAGGCGGGTAGATCGCTTGAGGTCAGGAGTTCAAGACCAGCCTGGCCAACATGGAAAAACCCCGTCTCTACTAAAAATACAAAAACTTAGCCAGGCATGGTGGCACACGCCTGTAGTCCTAGCTACTCGGGAGGCTAAGGTGGGAGGATCACTTGAACCTGGGAGGCGAAGTTGCAGTGAGCCAAGATCACACCACTGCACTCTAGCCTGGGTGACAGAACAAGACTCTGTCTTAAAAAAAAAAAAAAAAAAAAAAAAAAAAAAAAAAAACCCCTGAAAAATTAGACTTGAAAATTTAAAACTTTTGTGCATTAAAAGACATTGTATCCAGAAAGTGACAAGCCAAGCCACAGAATGGGGAAAAAATTACAAATCATATAAAGATCTAGTATGTGAGGTATGTAAAGTACTCTTCTGGTATCCAGAATACATAAAGATCAAATTTTAAAACAGGCAAAAGATCTTGAATAGATATTTTCCCAAAGATATACAAATAGTCAATAACCACATAAAGAAATGCTAAACAGCATTAACCATTAGGGAAATGGAAACCAAAATCACAATGACATAACACTTCACACCCACTAGGATGACTATTTTTTAAAAATCAAAAAACAAAAATCCTGAAAATAACAAGTTTGGCAAGAAAGTAGAGGAGAAACGGGAATCTTCAAACACTGCTGATGGGAATGTAAAACAGTGTCACTGCTGTGGAAAACAGTTTGGTAGTTCCTCAAAAAGTTAAACAGAATTACCATATAACCCAGTAATTTTACTCCTAGATATATACCTAAGAGAACTGAAAATACGTTCACACGAAAACTTGTATATGAATGTTCATAGCAGTATTATTCTTCATAGCCCAAATGGCTAAACAACGCAAATGCCCACCAACTAATGAGTGTATAAACGAAATGTGGATATCTACACAAGGGAGTATTACTCACCTATAAAAATGAATAAAGTACTGATATGTGCTACAAGGATAAACCTTTAAAACATTATAACTGAAAGAAGCCAGGCACAAAAGGCCACATATTGTATGATTCCATTAATATGAAATGTGCAGAATAGAAAAATTTATAGATAGAAAGCGGATTAATGGTTGCAGGGGGGCCGAGGAGAGCTCAGGAGTGACCGTTAACAGATACAGGATCTCTTTCTTGGGTGATGGAAAATGTTCTAGAATTACATAATGGGGATGGTTGCACACAACACTGTGAACATACTAAATAACACTGAATTCTCTACTTCAAAACTGAATTTTACGTTATGTAGATTATGTCTCAATTTTAAAATTGCAAAACAATGTGTACTCTAAAAGGGAAAAAAATAAAAAATTGCAAAAAAGAAAATTATGTGTGTGGGGCCAGGCGCGGTGGCTCACGCCTGTAATCCCAGCACTTTGGGAGGCCGAGGCAGGCGGATCACGAGGTCAGGAGTTTGAGACCAGCCTGACCAACATGGTGAAACCCCGTCTCTAGTAAAAATACAGAAATTAGCTGGGCCTGGTGGCTCGCGCCTGTAATCCCAGCTACTCGGGAGGCTGAGACAGGAGAATCACTTGAACCCAGGAGGCAGAGGTTGCAGGAGCCGAGATCATGCCGTTGCACTCCAGCCTGGGCAACAGAGTAAGACTCCATCTCAAAAACAAATAAATAAATAAAAATAAAATGAATAAAAAATTATGTGTGTGGGTGTGTATGTACACACAATTAGCCCTCCATATCTATGGGTTCCATTATCACGGATTCAATCACGAATCGAAAATATTCCAAAAAAATGCATCTCTACTGAACATGCGCAGACTTTTTTCCTTGTCATTATTCCCTAAACAATACAGTATAACAACTGTTTATGTAGCACTTATATTGTATTAGGTATTTTAAGTAACCTAGAGATGACTTAAAGTATTCAGGGGATGTGCATAGGTTATATGCAAACAATGTCATTTTACATCAGGGATTTGAGCACCCTTGGATTTTCTTATCTGTGGGAGGTCCTGGAATCAATCCCCTATAGATACTGAAGGACAACCGCATATATTTATCACCTCACCTCAAAATCTCTTTATCTTAGCTTTGGATTAGTTAAATGCTAATGTTTCAAATTATTCAATACAGTGCATGAGGTGGATTTCTGCAAACAATTGTTTGAAGTATATCAAAAAGACCTGTCAATCCTCTGCAGTGTGAATACCACCCGCTATTTACTTTTTGCGATATACTTAAATTACATTAAAATTTTTGCATATAAGATGTGTTTAAAATATGGCACAAATTCCTATTTCTTAAACATCCACAAGATAACTATTACCGGCACATAAAATTTTAAGTACACACACACACACCCCCAAAGATGACCCTTGATCTCAGAACTTATAATCACGTGGGACCTATAATCAGAAGAAACATGTAGATTAAAATATGACAATTGAGTATATTCTGTGAAGTCACTTACAGAGTATATCTGCAATCTTTAGTGAGGAAAGAAGTTTTGGAAAGCATGCCCAACTTCCTCAACCACTACTTGGAAGAACTGCCCCTTGATTAAGACTTGGGTCCCTAGGATGCTTTCAAGTAATAAGTTCATGGCTATAAATACCAGCACCATTCCCCTAATCACTGTTAAAAATTCCATGTATTCAGATGAAACTTTCAGCAATTCCCACTGGCCCCTGGAATCAACTTACTAAGTAATCTAGATTAAGTGATCCTATTTTTACCAACATCGCTACCACTACCCTAACCTTTGCCTAATATATCATACAGCTTCCTTCTAAAACAGACACTTCTTTTCTTTTACATTTTGATATCATCTGTTAAGTGTGCTTTATCCCTTCTTATATCAAAAATGAGTCTACTGTACAGTTATATTCTAGGAGGCACCTTTCACACAAAAAAGTGTGATAGGCACCTTCTAGAGTTGCACAAGGAAGCAGCTCTGATAAACTCTTCAGATCTATTTCTGGTCCTCTGTTTAATTCTTAAAAACTACATTCCTAATTTTAAGAATACGTCCTCAAAAATGTGCATTTTAATATAGTGTTCAACTGGAGCAGCTACAAAAATTTTGAATTAACAATGTTTTGGAAGACACTACCTTGTATCTAAACAAAACTAAATAAACCTCTTAGTGCCTCATGAGTTCCATGAAACAGTAATTTGTTATGTTTTTATAAATGTTACTGACTCTATATATAAATTTGTAACCAGGCAATTTCCATAGTCACCATAAAAAATATCCTTAAATATCTACTGGCATAGATTTTTATGTCCATAAATTGTTCATGGAATAGTCTGAGCTATGAAGGGAGATTAGGTATAATCATTCAATATTTACTGAGCACCCATGGGGGGTTGCTGACTAGGTACTTGGAGAAGAGATAGAGAACAATACAGAAAACAATTCCTATTCTACAGAGGAAATGTGCACAAACCCAAAATACATAAAAGCAAGATAGCCACTACAATTTAACAATATTTGAAACTTTATAAATGGTGAGAATAATGCTGGACTGACAGGACCAGGGGGAGTTACTTCAGTGATGTTTTTATGAAAGCAGTTACTTTAAATGTGAATATTAATGGGAGCAAGGTAAAGAAAGTTTAAAAGAGGCCGAGCATGGTGGCTCACGCTTATAATCCCAGCACTTTGGGAGGCCAAGGCCAGAAGTTCGAGACCAGCCTAGGCAAGAGACCTCTTTCTCTTTAGCAGGGCATGGTGGCACACACCTGTAGTCCTACCTACTCAGGAGGCGGAGGCAAGAGAATCCCTTGAGCCCAAGAGTTCAGAGTTACAGTAAGCCATGATCATGACACTACATTCCAGCTTGGGTGACAGAGCAAGACCCTGTCTTTAGTCCAAACTGTGCAAAGGCTAACAGTTTTGTAGTCAAGAACTTTTGGCACAATTGATACCTAACCTGCCTAGCTTTCACAAAAAAGGATAGTTTTGACATAAAAAAAAAAAAAAAAGAGAGACAGAGGACAAATAATCAAGAGTTCCAATTAATAACTAATTTTTAAGGCCTTTGGGAAAAAAATTTAAATATTATTGTTAAGACTTTTTTGCCCCAGCAGTTTCCTTTCCAAGTCATACTGAACACTCCTTCCCATCTACTTATGGACATAAAGTGGACATAGGGATTATGATACCACGTCTCTTGCTTGAAATCTTCCAAAAGTTGGGGCACTATTACCTACAAAATCAAATCCAAAATTACTCTGAGAATTCAAAGGATCCCTTAAATCTAGTTCCTCTTTGAGTACTCTTTTGTCCCTTCTAATACACACTCATCCCTAAAGGTCCATTTTTTTAGTCTCGGAACCTTCACACTTTTAAAATTGAGGACCCAAGAGCTTTCATGTGGGGGTTCTCTATCAATATTTACTGTTAGAAACTGAAACTGAGAAATTTATCAACATTAATTCATTTGAAAAATAACAGTATTTTCAAAAAACCCCACAATTTAGAAGAGTGGCACTGTTTCACATTTTGGCAAAACTCTATTTTGTGGCTTAATAGGAAATAGTTGAATTATCATTATCTGCTACTACATTCAACCTATGGCAATATCACACACCACATAGCCTCTGGAAAACTCCACTGTACAGTGGTGAAAGAATAAAAATAGAAAAGGCAAATAATGTCTTAGTATATGAAAATAGTTTTGAACTCACAAACTTGCTGAAATGGTCTTGAAGACCCCCAAAAGTCCCCAGACCACACCTTAAGAACCACTGCCAGCAAAGGAGAAAGGCAATACAATGCAGCAAAGATAATCTTTTCAACAAATAGTACTGCACAACTAGATATCCACAGGCAAAAAAAAATGAATCTGGAGACAGACATTACACTCACAAAAATTAACTCAAAATGGATCACAGACCTAAATGTAAAATGCAAAATTATAAAGCTCCCAAATAGTGACACAGAAGACAATCTAGATGACCTTGAGTTTGTTGATGACTTTTTAAATACAATGATGAAGGCATGACCCATGAAAGAAAGAACTGCTAAACTGGACTTCATTAAGATTAAAATTTTCTGCTCTGTGAAAGGCATTGTCAAGAGAATGAAAAAGACCAGGCACAGACTGGGAGAAAATATTTGCAAAAGATACATTTGCTAGCCGGGCTCAGTGGCTCATGCCTGTAATCCCAACACTTTGGGAGGCTGAAGCAGGCGGATCACCTGAGATGAGGAGTTCAAGACCAGCCTGGCTAATATGGTCAAACCCCACCTCTGCTAAAAATACAAAAATTAGCCGGGCATGATGGTAGACACCTGTAATCCCAGCTACTTGGGAGGCGCAGGCAGAAGAATCGCTTGAACCCCTGGGAGACAGAGCTTACAGTGAGATGAGATGGCCTCATTGCATTCCAGCCCGGGAGACAGAGAAAGACTCCATCACAAAAAAAAAAAAAAAAAAGGAAAGATACATTTGATAAAAGACTGTTATTCAAAATATACAACTCTCAAAACTCAACAATAAGAAAACAAAGAACCTGACTTTAAGAAAAGGACAATGACCTTAATGGACACCTCACTAAAGATATAAAGATGGCGAGTATGCATATAAAAAAAGTCACATAATCAGGAGAATGCAAATTAAAACAATACCTCTACACACCTATTAGGATGGCCAAAACCCATAACAGTGACAATATCAAACGCTGGTGAGAATGTGAACAGAAACTCCCATGCATTACTGATGGGAATATAAAATGGTACCATCACTTTGAAAGACAGTTTGGAGGTTTCTTGCAAAACTAAAGGTATTCTTACCATATGATCCAGCAACTGTGTTCCTTGCTATTTACCCAAACGAACTGAAAACTTATGTCCACACAAAAGACACGCACACAGATGTTTGATGTTTATAGCAGCTTTATTCACGATTGCCAAAACTAGGGAGCAACCAAGATGTCCTTCAGTAAGTAAATGGACAAATAAACCCGGGTATATCCAGATAATAGAATAGTCAAGTGCAAAAGAAAAAAAAAAGCTGTCAAACCATGAAAAGCCATTGAGGAAATCATAAACGCATATTAGTACGTGAAAAAAGAAAATCTGAAAAGGCTATAGACTGTATGATTCCAACTATGACATTCTTGAAAAGGCAAAACTATGGAGACAGTTAACAAAAAATAGTGGTTGCCAGTGGTTGGGGAAGAGAAGGGATGGCGAGGGGGAGTACAGAGTATTTCAGGGCAGATAAACATTGTACCGCTACAACAGTGGATATATGCCATACAATTGGCCAAACCCATAGAACATACAAACACCAAGACTAAACCTTGGCCAGGTGCAATGGCTCACGCCTGTAATCCCAACACTTTGGGAGGCCGAGGTGGGTGGATCACCTGAGGTCAGGAGCTCGAGACCAGCCTGGCCAACATGGTGAAGCCCCATCTCTATCAAAAATACAAAAATTTAGCTGGGCGTGGTGGTGGGCACCTGTAATCCCAGGTATTTGGGAGGCTGAGGCAGGAGAATCCCTTGAACCCAGGAGGCGAAGGCTGCAGTTAGCTGAGATTGCACCACTGCACTCCAGCCTGGGCAACAAGAGCGAAACTCCATCTCAAAAAAAAAAAAAAAAAAAAAAAAAACCCTAATGTAAACCATAGACTTTGGGTGGTAAAGATGTGTGAATGTAGGTCCATCATTTTTAACAAATGTACCACTTTCGTGGGGGATATAATATATCTTGATAATAATATAACTTGAGAAATCCTTCATTTTCTGATAATCTGACAAATCACAACTCTGAACATAATTTTTAATACAAAGGCTTAGGTTCATCAAGATTCTCTTTTAAAGAACTATCTAACTGCCCAAAATGATTCATATACACAGTGAACATACAAAATTCTAAAAGGTCAAGTCCAAAATTTTGATTCTCTAGAGAAACATATAAAGCAGTTTAACTGGGAACATACTAAGACAGAACACAAAGTAACGGAAATGCCACTTTAGCTACCAGAAGAACAGGAAGAGCAAATACTAAGCCTTTACTTTGAAACTCTAAGGCTACTTCTTCCTGGTAGGGCTCTAACCTCTTGCCAAGAAGCCTGTAAGTTTATTTTTCTTACTTCTTTATTTTAAGTGAGAAATAATGAAATTAAGCATTTCAGAGCTGAAGAAAACAAAGGAGAAACAACTATGTTTACGGTGAACTTTCACATTAACTATTCTAAATGATTATCATGGCCAAATAAACAAATATTTTTAAATGAAAGCAATTGATTATTAAAATAGATTATTTTTAAACAATCAGTGTTTTTTAAACATCAAAGTAAATGTTTCATATAAATGTCTCACAAAGCGTATGAAAGAAAAATGTCAATCACTTCTTATGAAGTGTTTCACTTCTCACCTGCCATAGTAACTTTAAATTCAAAGACACCTTTAAAAATTATCCAGATATATAAAACATTCAGTAAACACAAAAGGTATAGATGCCCAAAGTCTAATACTATTTCTTAACATAGCAAATAAATCCATTAGTGAACAATAATTACAAAAGTATTTCAGAATTCATTTGCTAATTATGAATAAGCGGCTACAAAAAATAGGTGACTATTAAGTTCTCTTTAGAGTTCCTCTTTTAAAATACATACTGTTCAGAAACTTAACTAGACATATCTGGGAGGAAAAAGGATACATTTGTGAATTTTATTATATACCTCAGGCATTCTGTTCTGCCATGGTGACAGAAAAAATAAAAATAAAATGCCTCAGGCATTTGACATGTGTAATCAAATCTTACTCATTACTACCACTTTGATAACTCTATTTCTATTTTCTGTATTGCAAAACTACTAAAAGACTAGTAAGGATAATGAAAAATGAAAATATAAATCATATGACTAATTCTTATAGGAAAGAATAGGAAGCCCAGACATTACAAAATAACTGTCTTTTTAAAACAAGACCCTTTTGGAAAAAAAAAGTCCCAGTTACCTCACTTTTAAATAAAAGAAATCCTGGGACAGATCTACTTTGTTTCTTCCTTACATGCATCTTCTTAGAAATCACATCCTAGTTACCAGATCCTTCTTGACAATATGCAAACTAAGCACCCATAAGATATTATTGAGACATTAAAAACCATTTGTGCTTTAAAAGGGAATTAATTCAGGTACAGTCTGGTATGCTATACGCATTTTTAATGTAGTTACACAAACCACTAGCCCAAATACAAATTCCACCTTCTACATATGCAAAATATTCAAATCCTACTTTTTAAAAACTTATTTCCAATTTCTAGATCCAGTTCACAACATACAAATAACCATGCTGTATCGACCAGAGATATGTTAATAATAGATGCTTAGTAAGAACTTGATCTTGATTTTGTTTTAGAAAAGATAAGGCAGTGGTTGAAATGAAATGTCCCTGTAAATTAACTCGGGAAAATATGAATTAAAAAACAGAGACATACAGGATATGGTCACTCACACCTATAATCCCGGCACTTTAGGAGGCTCAGCTGGTAGAGAGGATCCTTGAGCCCAGGAGTTTGAGACCTGCCTGAGCAACACAAGGAGACCCTGTCTGCACAAAAATTAAAAATTAGCTGTGCGTGGTAGCAGATGCCTGGGGTCCCAGCTACTCAGAAAGATTGTCTGAACCCGGGAAGTCGAGGCTGCAGTGAGATGTGATTCCACCACTGCACTTCAGCCTGGGCAACAGAGTAAGACCCACCTCATTTAAAAAAAAAAAAAAAAGAGACATTAAAAAAAAGGAGACATTACAGCCATTAGTATAAATATTACATTTCAGTGAAATATGTCAAAATATAAATGTCCAAGGATAGTAAATTAAATAAGAATAAAGAAAATTAAGAATTCATATCAAAAAATAGGATAAGGGCCAGGCATGCTGGCTCACACCTGTAATCCCAGCGCTCTGGGAGGCTGAGGCAAGAGGATTACTTGAGCCCGGGAGTTCAAGACCAGCCTGGGCCACATAGGGAGACCCCCATCTCTCCAAAAATAAAAAGTTTATTTACTTAACCAGGCATGGTGTCACATGCCTATAGTCCCAGCTACTTGGGAGACTGACGTGGGAGGATTTCTTGAGCCTGAGGAGGATAAGGCTGCAGTGAGCCATGATCCTGCCACTGCACACCAGCAACACAGCAAGACCCTGTATCAAAAAAAAGGGGGAGGGTTAAGACTAAAGATTGTAAGATCAGATAAAAATGATTTTTATATTAAGAAGTTATAAATTAAAAATTGTGGGCCAGGCACAGTGGCTCACACGTCTGTAATCCCAGCCCTTTGGGAGGCTGAGGCAGGCGAATCATGAGGTCTAGAGATCCAGACCATCCTGGCCAACATGGTGAAACCCCATCTCTACTAAAAATACAAAAATTAGCTAGGTGTGGTGGCGTGCGCCTGTAGTCCCAGCTACTCAAGAGGCTGAGGCAGAATCTCTTGAACCTGGGAGGCAGAGGTTGCAGTGAGCCAAGATCGCACCACTGCACTCCAGCCTGGCGACAGAGCGAGACTCCGTCTCACCAAAAAAAAAAAAAAAAAAAAAAAAAATTTGTTTTTTCTATCCTGCAATAATTATGGTTCTTTTAAGCATTCTATACTGCTAAATGGAATTAGAAGCTACTTTCTATGTATATGAATTGCCCCCACCTCCAGCTGTGAGGCAGGATTAAATGAGATGATGAGAAAGTGCCTGGAAAACTGAAGTCCTTCAAATATAAGGGCTGCTATTCCTCTACCTTGATTATGGCTACTAAAGGCCTAAAATTAAATGGAAATCGTGTTTATTTTTACAAACATATTTCAAGTTTGACAACTCTTTCACACTAGGGATGCTAGTCAACACTATTATCCACTAATACCTACAGTATAAGCAAAGCAAAAAGATCTTTCTTCAGTAAGTATATAATGTAGTATGAATGAAGCCATAATTCATGGATTATTAATAATCACTTCCTAATACGGAAAGATCTTGGCGAGAAACTGCACAGAAACCACATCCACACTCTAAGGGGTTATAGGAAAAACAACAGTCCTAAGCATATTTTTTGTTAAATGCTGCCATTTTAAAATGAAATCATTTTCATTAGATTCATATAAAAAGCATCAGTTGCTAGGGGCATTAAAAGGTGCACATAAACTAAGCTTTCATTATAAAGAAAAATTCCTAAAAGACAAAAAATTACTTGAAATGATAGGTTTCTGTATTAAAGCCTAAAGTTCATGATGTCAACACCATGAACTGTCTGTAGAAGACTTTTTAATTTTCTCAAAGCATGTCAGTGTGTGCAAGGAAGGTATTTGTTCAGTAAACCACTCACTGGTCAGACTTTACCTAAGATAAAGGTATTTTATTAGTGAGAACTGATTACAGGATATTTTAATCAACAATGTAGGGAAAATAGTATCCCTGTATTTTAAAACCTCATTGAAAAGAAATAGAAGCACATCAACTACACATATATTTTAAAATCAAATACTACCAGGTATATTCAAGTTCCAAAAAGGTGGGAGCTTGTAAAAACAGAAGTGGTAGAGAAAAAGAACGACAAATGCAAGATTATCCTCCAAACCTAATCCCAGTTAGCATCTGCAGTAGTGGCTATAACAAGAGAAATAGCTAATAACATTTATGAAACAACATGCAAATAGCACTCTTCTAACCCTATTTTCTCTTTTTGGCAATGCTTTAAAAGAACCACTGCTACATTTGAAATAAGACACAAACCTTTATAAAAAAACTTTTAAAAGCCTTATCGATTCTTATTTTGAATGAGGAAAGAGGAAAATAGTTCACACAGTCACAAGTAGTTTCTTCATACTCCCATACAAAAAAAAAAAAAAAACCCAAAAACAACTAACAAAAGAATTAACACAGTGTCAGGACAAACTGTAAGATTTGGTAGGGCAAACCAAGTAGTCATTTGAAGAGCCGTAAATAGTAGAAACGTCTACTACACGTATCAGATAATCAAAAAATCACATATGGCTTTACGATGCATTTTAAAAAGTTTTCTGTTCATAACAGTGTCACCATTTAAACATATTCTCCATTCTCTAAGACAAGCAAGGACTGAGAGTTTAAAAGCAGCCTGCATGCATATCAGAAAGAACCAAGCACTAATGCTTTTTATTTAAAACTTTTTTCCACAGTGGAAGAACAATCACAAAGAAGAATAGGCTTCTGTGTAACAAAAACTTGTTCTAACAGCATTCATGAGCACAGTTAACTTGGAAGAATTTACACTTCGTACATTTTTTTTAAAGTGCAAACTTTACGGCCAAAGTCCAAATGAGAAATCAAAACAGGCTTCCAGACAGTGAATTATCTTTCAGGGCATGCTCACTCTTGCTTCAAACAGTAAAGCAAAGTAACTTTCATGTATGATGAAAGTCAGTCAGACTAATGTGTCCAGTCATTTAAAAAGGGAACTTACTTATCGTGACTATTTCCCTATTTTTCCCTGAAAAGTTTCAGCTCTAAGCTCCATTGGCTTGAGTGATCCAATGAGCTTTGTACCCTGGGGTAAAAGAGCGCAAAGAAAAAGGAGGATATTACAGCTGACTTCCAGGTTAGAAAAAAGTTACGAGGAGTTAGCTCTACTAATTGTATCTACGTTAGCGAATGGACGAATACTATGTCGTGTAAGAGAAGCTTACCTCAAAAGGTAAGTGGCATAATTAAAACATCCAAACTCAAGCATCATCAAACATCATTTTGCCTATGTTTTTTAAGGGATGTATGTTATTTGTAAGTAAATTTATTAATCGATTTGGAATTCCAACAGTCTACGCTTAACACTCAAGCTTCTGAATTCAAGCCGCCAGAGTTAACAGTTCCGGAACTGCTAAGAGTATCAGCAAAATGCCTTTTTCCACATCCCCATTTGAAAAGCTGGGGGGCAGAGCTGACAGTCACAAACTCACCCCAGTCAAAAGTATGGACAACACAATGATTAAATTCCACCAGAGGCAAATAAAAATCCCAACTTTCCAGAAAGCTTTCCCTACACCAAATTGAATCCTTTTACTTTCACTCCCACAAAGAAGGTAATCTGAAATGAAAGTCGGGTAACTGGGTATGGTATTTAAAATGAGTCGAAGAAACTACACTGAAGCTACTACAGAGGCGATGAAAGGTAACCCAAAAGCGAGAGGAAAGGTGGAACAGAAAGCCAGGAAGGGATGGGGGAAGCAGCTAGTGGAGCAAAGGAAGTGGGGGATCACTTCAAGGGAGGCAGCCCGGAGGGATAACAGGGATCTGGGTGCAAGGAACCAGGCGTTTACTGAAACCCGAAGGAGGCTGATGAAGAAACAATGGGGCTGGGAGACGCTCAGGCGAGGGCGACGAGGCGGCACCGGACGGGTGGGAAGGAAGAGCAGAAGGCTGCAGTGGAGACGGGTAGGGGGTGAGAAGCCAGGTGGGGAAGCAAGTTGGTTGGGTATGATGGGGTGTGGTAGCGCACCGGGCAGGGAGGCGAGGGTCCCCTAGGAACAGGGAGGGGAGTGGCTTGTCAAATTTTGAGACGGGGAGCGGAGGCCGTGAAGGCAAGTGTGATGGAAGCAAAAGAACACAGCTCAACGGGCACAGGACCGGCCGTGCCAGAGAAGACACAGGGAGGGAAGAGGCAGCAGAAGGGGGAAAGAAAAGAGAGAGAGAAGGACGCGGGTCGCGCGGGCGCCGGGGAGCGGGGGCCGCGGTAGGCTTCACTCACAGTCCAGGTGCTTTTTCTTGGGCCCCATGATCTCGTGGGTCGTGGCCTTGCATACTGTCTTGGATACGGCAGAGCCGGTGACACTGTGCTGGGCGGCAGTGATTCGGTCCGTCAGGCTCTGGCCGGACATCTCTGCAGCTCCTCCACCACCCCACCCGCTCAGCAGCCGGCGGGGACTGGGACCCCCAAGAGCCGGAGGGTCCCCACCCCCCACCGCACCCCCTGCCCCCACCGGCTCCTTCCCCGCCTGCCGGCCTGGGGCGCGGTTCGGGGCTGCGCGCTGCCACCCAGTCCAGAGAGAACCGGCTCGTGTCACCCGCGGAGTCGGACAAGATGTCGGGCACTCCCTTGCCCCCGCCTCAGTTCAGCCCACCCCTTCCCTGGTCAGCTGGAGCCGGGCAGGGTAAGAGGGACAGGCAGCTGCAGGAAAATGGCGGCGCCAGGCTCCTCCTCGGAGCTTTCCGGGCTGCCCCCGGGTCACGTGACTCGGACACCGCCCCTCCTCCCTTCTCCCGCCCCTTTCCCCTTCCCTTTCCTCTTCGACGCCCGCCCTCCCTCGCTCAGCGAGGGAAGAGCTGGGCGGCGCCCGCGCGTTACGTGATGGAACCCGCCAGGCGGGCGCAACAGGAGGCCCGCCCGAGGGGAGTGCACAGCCGGCGCGTCACGTGACTCTCCCTGCCAACAGGTCGCCTGAGGCTCGGCCCGCGGGGTCACAGACGCGGGGCGGGGCGGGAGAGGAATGGCGAGGGCGGCGTGCTGGCGGGGGTGGGGCGGGGCGGCAGGCTTCTCCCCTTATCCCCCCATCTCAACTGTGTCCTCGTGTCTGTGGTTGAAACCAACAGCTTGACAAAGGAGGTGCAGCTGCCTTCACAGCTTCCCCTGAAGTGGGGGGTATTAGGCCTCTGGCTCCCCGAGCTTTCCCAGCAGAGTCAAGAATATATTTCAAGATACCTCCCAAAGCCGCCCTCCTGGCTTAAAGGAGAAGGTTCCAAACGGCCTATTTTCTGAACCTTCCAGCAGGCCTCTCTCTACCATGGAACTATTAAAGTTCTCCTTATTTACTTACCCCAGAAAGGTTTTTTCACCCCTTTTCTTGAGAGGCTTGGAAATGTCACCTGGTTTTGTTTATCTCTACTCCGAAAACCCGACACGTTGCTGCCATTCTAAATTTAGATACTAGCTGGCCGGTATTCATTCTCTAGGGTGTGGAATAGGACAGGAAACACATAGCTTCACTGGAATTTGAAAAGGGAAGTAGTAGGATGATGTCAACAGCGATTAGTTTGACCCTACATGGCTGACTGCTGTGGTGATTAAAGGTCCAGACCATAGAAGGAAGTGAGAGGGGCGGTAAATGGAGAAGTCCCATTCAAGCAGTCCAGACATCACTGCCTGCCATCTCCCCTGGTTTAGTCTTTCTTCCCTTTGGCCTCTTTTATCTTATTGGGTGAGCCAGATTTCCATGGAAAGACGTTGACACTGCCCTGTGGACATTTTAAAAGAAGTATTACATCCTGAAATACTATTCAATGAGACCCAGACCATACATTAACAAAGCCTTTTATATGTTATTAGAGCCTCTGCATTCAACCCAGGGTTAGGGATAAGTTGAAAAATCTGTGAGTGTTAAGTTACCATGATAGTCACATGTAATCTTGCTAGTTTCAAATGAAATGCTAACATTCTCAGAAAGTCTGTGTACACCATCTGCCAGCCAAATCCAAAATACTGTGCTTCAATCTGGTGACTCTCAAAGGATGCAAAGCTGATAGATATTTAACATTTTATGTATCATATCAGGAATTTTGTGGTCTCCCATTTTCCCCACGCCCCCTCACCCCCCTTTTTTCCCCACTATGGCTGGTGAAATTCTGCAGCAACATGCCCTTGCCAAGAACACACAGTTCTTAACCCCAGCAGGCTTCATCTTTGTCAAGCCAGCCTCCAATTTCACAAAACTATAATGACTTCCTTCAGTGTACTGCAATCCATCTGTGGTTTGGTGCCCAGTTTGCTGCCCCACGTCCACTGGGCAGTGGAATTACCAAATTCTCAAGACATGTTATCAGCCATCATTGCTACTGGTCTATGGGTTCCACTGTATAAGTTACTGGTTGGCCTGAGCCTCTGCATTGGTAAACCCCAATCTGAGGTCGACACTAACATGGTCTAGCTATCAACAGCTAAATATTTTATCCTTAGTGAAAATGTCAGTCATTCCTAAGTACATAACAGGAAAGTATTACACTGTTACTTTTACCAAAGAGGTTCTTTCAGACCACTTTTATGACAATAATTGTTTACATGTTTACCCTATTAACAAACAAGCTGCTGTTAGAAATATTTTATTTTCTTCCAAGTATACATAGTAGAAGTTTCTAACTATGTAAATAATCAGTAATCATTGAAGAGGTTTATGTGTGGTTGTGAACTGAAATATATGGAGAAATTTAGAAGAAGATGGGGAATTGTTCTAAGGGTAGATATTACTGACCTATTTTGTCTTACATGCTTAAGTTTTCTCTGTGTCAGTTTCCTTGGTCTATTCAGGAAATCTCTCTACCTGAAGTTCCACAGATGCCAACTCACCATGGCCAAAACTGAACTTCTCTTGCCCTTGCCCAGCATCCTACATCTTTAATCCATACTGTTCCCCGTATCCGTTAATGGCCTCACCACATGCCCAGAAGCTCCCCTCAGAAAGCTGTGATTCAGAGTTCTCCTTCTGTCTTATTTCCCTCATCAAGCCTAATCTACTTTTATCTCTCAAACACATCCCATCTCTAACCCCACTTCTGTTGCCTTAGTTCCAGCCTTTATGATCTCTGTTATACTAGACTATTTTAGTAACTTCTTAGCTGATTCTCTGTCTTTTATACCCTGACTCTCCAATTCAGATCTTTCTGAAACCAAAATGTGATTGTCTTTTCTTTGCATTAAAATCTTCCAGTAACTCCCCCATCGCTACCCTAAAGGATGAAATTAAGAACTCTCAACCTGGCATACATGGTTTTTCATGATCTGGCCTCATTTTAGAAGTTTCTAAGTATGTAAATAATCAGTGACTGTTGTAGACGTTTATGTGTAATTGTGAAATGAAATACATGGACCAATTTAGAAGAAGATGGTGAATTAGAACTAAGAATAGGCATTACTGACCTACTTTATCTTATATACTTAAGTTTTCTCTGTGTCATTTTCTTCAGTCTGTTTAAGAAATATCTTACCTGAAGTTCCACATGTGCCAACTCACATGGCCACCTAAACCTGTAGAGCCTTGTCTCTTCCCATTCCTCTAAATTCCCCTACCTACCTACTACTTGTTGAGCCTCATCTCTTCTGATTCCTTTAAATGCATTCCAGACAGTATCACACTACTTGACATACTTGGATGTCATACTGTTTCACATACCAATAAGCAGTTACTGGTTTCCTTTTGTTACTCATATCTTATATATCATTCTGTTATCTAATTATTATTGTGATTGACTAATTGCACTAACATGGGGGTGCAGAGATACATCCATGCTAGTATTATGGTTGATGCAAGGTAGATACACAGTAGATGGTGATTGAATGAATGAATGAGAACGCTTTGAAATCATGCATTTGGACACACCATTACTCCAAACCTCTCATTTGATAAAATCTGCCCACTTTTTCACACATATAGCATGTCTACTGGGCATGGAGGCATAAGCCTGTAGTCATAGCTACTTGGGAGGCTGAAACAGGAGGATCCCTTGAGCCCAGGAGTTTAAGCCTGCAGTGAATTATGATCCTACCACCGCATTCCAGCCTGGATGACAGAGCAAGACACTGTTTCTAAAAATAAATAAATAAAGCATGTCCATCCCATAATTATCTGTTTGGAGCATCATCCTTATTCAGTACCTTGTTAATTAATTTACTCTTTCAAAAAATATGTGTTGAACTGTGTGTCAGGCATAAAGGTTCTAAGTGCCAAACACTATTTACAGTGAACCCATCAGTCCTTTGGGAACTAGTCAGTTCTCAACTTGAAGGCCTCTTTGCTTTGATTGTAAAGGAGCGGACCAAAAACAGAAGGAAAAAACTTGAATAACACATTTCCTAGGTATTTCCTAGGCTCTTCCAACTAAAAAGTATGTTGTAGAGAGGCAGGGAGTGTTGGGAGAAGGAGCAAGTCTTTTTTAATGCCTCCTATGTGCTAGAAACACTACATTTTAAAAATTTAATGCTCATAACAATAATTTCAAAAAGTATCATGCCCAAGTATCGTGCCCATCCAATACAAGAAAACAGACAAGTCTTGAATATATATATATTTTTTGAGACAGTCTTGCTCTGTCGCCCAGGCTAGAGTGCAGTGGCATGATCTCGGCTCACTGCAAGCTCCGCCTCCTGGGTTCACGCCATTCTCCTGCCTCAGCTTCCCAAGTAGCTGGGACTACAGGCGCCCGCTACCACGCCCGGCTAATTTTTTGTACTTTTAGTAGAGACGGGGTTTCACCGTGTTAGCCAGGATGGTCTCTATCTCCTGTCCTTGTGATGCGCCCGCCTCAGACTCCCAAAGTGCTGGGATTACAGGCGTGAGAGCCATCGTGCCCGGCCAAGTCTTAGAAATTGAGTAACTTTCCAAAATCCCACAGATACTAAGTGGGAGAAGCAAGATTTAAAAAATAATTATCCTTCCAATACTCTGCCCAGACCCTTTAGCCAGTACTTGAAGCAACTGCCAATAGAGACTAAATTTATTCAACAGATAGTTCTTGCCTTCCTGCCATGTGCCAGGCTTTTCTAGACGCTATGATAAAATAATGTGCAAGACAAACAGGACCTCTGTTCTTAGAGATTTTAGTCTCTAAGTCTTAACAAAGGAGAAAATAGGTAAAAGTATGCTGCACCTGAGGAACCTTAAGTCATCATCAATGACTTAAGAAAGTGGCAGAGAAAAGGAATATGGAAGAGAAAATTGACCAGAATTTTTACTTTTATTATAACACTTTGTTATCTAAATTATAGTCTTTTGATATTAAGCTAACTAAACTGATATGAACACATGGCAAACCCTTCCTCCCTCACCTTTCTGTGTTTACACTTCCTGATGCTGCCAAATCAGTTAGAGATCATAACTTCACATAACCTTAAAAAGGTAAGGACTTTTCTTCGTAGCCAAGTTCCCTTGCTAAAACCTCTAAACAAATAAAGTTATGTGCCGCATGACATTTCAGTCAACAACACACCACAGATACAGTGGTGGTCCTATAAATTATAATACCATATTTTTAGTGTATCTGTTCTATGTTTAGATATATGTTTAGCTACACAAATACCATTTTGTTACAGTTGCTTACAGTATTCAGTACAGTAATGTGTGGCACAGGTTTGTAGGCTAGGAGCAACAGGCTATAATATATAATCTTGGTGTGTAGTGGGCTATACCATCTATGCTTGCATAAGTGCACTCTGTGATGTTCTCAAACCAACAAAATTGCCTAATGACACGTTTCTCAGCACTTATCCCCATTGATATGTGATGTATGACTGTATTCCACTTCCAACTGCAGGAAACTTATTCAGGCTCCCAGCATACATATTTTTGACAATAACAATAATACGTAACTTTGTTGATTACTTACCCTGTTCTAAGCATGTTACATACATTATCTCAGTTACACCCTAAAACAACTTCATGACCTTAAGTGGCGGAGACAGCAAACTGTGTCCTTTTCCCCCTGAGCACATAGTTAGACCACATTTCCCAGCCTCCTTTGCAATTAGTTGGGATCTTGTGACTGATGTCTGTCCCACAGAATGTGGACAGAAACAATGAAAGCCATTTAAGGCTTGACCCATAAGGTCTCAAAAACCTCCTACAAATCCTCCACATTCTCTTTCTTTCCCTACTTATGGGCTGAATGAAGACTTCAAAGAATCTAGAGAAGGTCAAAACCACAAAATGGAAGAAGCCTGGGGTCACAGATGAATCCTTGGAGGAATGCTGCCCATGAGAACTGCATGACCAGAAACATAAATTATGCTGCCGGGCGTGGTGGCTCATGCCTGTAATCCCAGCACTTTGGGAGGCTGAGGCGGGTGGATCACCTGAGGTCAGGAGTTAGAGACCAGCCTGGCCAACATGGCGAAACCCTGTCTCTACTAAAAATACAAAAATTAGCCGAGCATGGTGGCACGCACCTATAATCTCAGCTACTCGGGAGGCTGAGACAGGAGAATTGCTTGAACCCTCGGGGGCAGAGGTTGCATTGGGCAGAGATCACGCCGCTTCACTCCAGGTTGGGCAAAAGAGCAAAACTCTGTCTCTAAATAAATAAATAAATAAAGCCCCTGAGATTTTTGATGTTGTTTGTTACAGTAATCAGCTACCCTACCTAATACACTTCTTTTCTCTCCATTTTACTGATAAAGAAATTAAGGCTTAGGAAAAGTTAAGTAACTTGTTTAAGCTTGCTCAGCTATTAGGTTGGGGAAGTAGGATTGGAGCTCAGATCTACCTAACTTTAGAGCTGGGCTCTCACTGCTTGTGTTCCTTGTGGAACTATTTCATGTACTTCTAAAATTTTCATAAAAATTCCATATGGCCCTTTAATACAAACTGCTACATCTAGCATGGCTACAAAAACAATAATCAGGGTAATCTCCAGCTTCTCTAACAAGTATGACGCTCTCTTACTATCTTTAACACATTCCTGCTACACTTTCCTTTCTTTCAGATATATTACTTTTACAATTTCAAAATAACAATACGTTTGGACTTTTTTAGTTATTCAGAGATGATGTCTAGACTGGTTGTTAAATACAATCCTTCCTTGAAAGGGAAAATTAACCAAACCTTGACCCTGAATCATCATAAAAAAACTATCTAATTAGGCATGGTACAGTGGCTCTCAACTGTAATTCTGGCACTTTGGGAGGCCTCAGTGGTAGGATCACTTGAGACCAAGAGTTCGAGACCAGCCTAGGCAACATAGTGAGACTCCTTATCTACCAAAAATTTTAAAAATTAGCCAAATGTGGTGGTGTGCAGCTATAATACCAGCTACTTGGGAGGCTGAGGCAAGAGGATAGCTTGGGTCCAGGAGCTTGAGGTTATAGTGAGCTAAGATTGGGCCACTGCACTCCAGCTTGGGCAACAGAGTGAGCCTCTATCTCAAACACACACACACACACACCACACACACCCAAACAACCTCTCTATGAAGTAGAATAAAATTAGTACACATGGGATGTCAACATACCTGGGGGCCATTTTTCTCTGTAACCTAAGAGGATGAATCAAGTAAAAATGTATTAGAACATGCAACATTGTGCTAAAATGAAATCAGAAGCTTAATGCTAATGTTAATATTGGGATACTGAATTTTGACCAGTAGTTGTCAGAAAAATGAAGGAGATTTATTAATTCATTTTAAGCAATGGGAGACGTACTGAATTTGGAGTCAGACACATTAGATCTTGAATTTAGGTTCAAAACTCTGGGCAAGTTATTCACTTTCTAATACATAACACAGGGATAATAGTGAATATCTTGCAGATTTCCTGTTAGGATTAACATAATATATACAAAAAAACTGGTGCAATGCTTGACACACAGTTGTCACTCCATAAATAAGATTAATCAGTATTTACCCAGGATTTGCTATGAGCAAAGTACTCTGCTACATTCTCAGGATACAGAGATGACTTAGACAAAATGCAAACACAGTGTGTTAAGTACTATGATAGAGGTGTTGCATGCAATATTAAAACAACAGAGAAAAGGAACACTGAATTCTGCTTGGTGGAATCAATGAGGGTTTCCCAGGGGCATAAATTGCCATGTTCTTCTTTATATGTTTATCCTTTTGGCTTTGCATCTTTATCCTCTTGGCTATCTTATTCCCCCTCTTCTGGATTAAGGTCTTTGATTGTTAATGAACACCTTTGTCCTTTACTCATGGTATTCCCAAGACATTTGACAGTTAACAAATATGGGACCAATTCTTCATACAGCAGTAAGGTTGAACAAACCCTACCCAAATTAAAGGGGAAAAGACACTTGATTGTATAAGGAAGATCTAAATGGATTATGGTACATGCTTTCATTGTCCAGTTTTGAAAACCTGGGACTATGGCTTTGAAATGCCTTGTGAACTCTATAATCATCTTTGTCTTAGTGTCTGTCTGCTTTGCAGTTACTAGATATATGATCATCAGAGTCTTAAGTGCTGCTGCACATCCACTGTTAAACCAGATAATTTACAGATGTTCATTCAACAAAAAGGATGAGAAGGTTTCATAAAGAGGTCAAAATAACTACCATGAAAAACTCAATACACCACTGCAACTTATTAAATAGCAATGCAGATCTGGACTGATCATGTCCCAGGTAATGTATTTCTTCCGGCTTGGGTTGAAGATTGGCCGAAAGAAAGGAGACTGAGAAATGAAACAAAAACTATAATGATTTGCAAAATGAATCAACTGTACCATTCCATGACATGCAACACAAACATAAAATTGAAGCCCTTGCTGTTCTAACACCAACTTGCTTAGAGACTTAGAAGTTAAACCACAGATGAACTGATTTAACTGTAACTCTGCACACACATATGCTCTAGTAGCTCATCTAGTTGACAAATTTAAACCAATCCCTGCACTGGCTACTAATGTCCACCATAAATTCCCCCCTGTGATTAACACCAGCCTTGTCTCAAATCCTGTAAGTGATACCTTTCCCTAACTTCCCCCTTTTGAGACATTTTGAGACTAAAATTTTGTTATGGTGATGCTTCTCCTTATTAGTAACTTTAATAAATCCAGATTTTTATAATCAGCAGGTTTTCTCATGATCTTGGTATGGAGATGGCAGGCTAAATTATGTACCTTCCCTGCTAAAGATGGCAGGTCCTAATGCCTAAAACCTATGGCTATATTTTACATGGTAAAGAAATGTTGGCTAGGCACGGTGGCTCACACCTATAATTCCAGCACTTCAAAAGGCCGAGGCAGGTAGATCACTTGAGGTTAGGAGTTCGAGACCAGCCTGGCCAACATGGTGAAACCCCATCTCTACTAAAAATACAAAAATTAGCCAGGCATGGTGGCACACACCTGTAATCCCAGCTACTTGGGAGGCTGAGGCAGGAGAATCACTTGAACCTGGGAGGTGGAGGTTGCAGTGAGCTGAGATCGCACCACTGTACTCCAGCTGGGAGACAAAGCGAGACTCTGTCTCAAAAAAGTAAATAAATAAAAATACAAAAATTAGCTGGGCATGGTGGCGCATGCCTGTAATCCTAGCTACTTGGGAAGCTGAGGCACAAGAATTTCTTAAACCCGGGAGGTGGAGGTTGCATTCAGCTGTGATTGCGCCACTGCATTCCAGCCTGGGTGAGAAAGCAAAACTCCGTCTCAAAAAAAAAAAAAGAAGTGTTGCATTGCAGATTTAATAAAGTTTAGGATGGGGAGATTATCCTGGATTATCTGGGTGGGACCAGTGTAATCACGGGGTACTTATAAGAAGAACACAGGCAATCAGAGGGAGGAGAAGGCTATGTAATAACAGAAGTAGAGATAGTGATATCACCTCAATCCGAGGAATGCCAGTCACATCTAGAACTTGAAAGAAACAATGAATAGATTCCCTTTGGAAACTCTACAAGGAATCATCCTTGTCCACATCTTGTGCTTAGTCCCACCAGACTTATTTTAACACCAACATAAAAGAAGATAATTTCTGGAGGTTAGAAATCTAAAATCAGGTAAAAGAATAAATTTCCATTGTGTTAAATCACTATGTTTGTGGTCATTTTGTTACAGCAACAAGAGGAAACTAATACAGGGAGATTTGACAGCAATTTGCAAAGTACATTCTTGTTGCTGTGTGGGGAATGGAATGTAAAATAAGAACAGAAGCAAGAAAAATAGCTGAGAAGGAATTGCTGTAGACCAGAAGAGCAGTGATCGTGACTTAAAGTAGGGTGGTAGGCATGGAAGTCAAAAGAAGTAGATAGGTTTAGATATATGTTGAATAGAGGATCAACAGAATTTGCTGGTGAATTGAATGGTAGGGAGTAGAATCTGGGGACAAGTTGCTCGAGTAAAGACTATGAAAGGGTGACTCCTAGGATTTTGGACTGAATAACTGTTTGAATGGAGAATAAGGACAGACAAAGTTGGAAGGAAGATAGCTTATATGCCACAATTAAAAAGAGCCTGGATATTGTCCTGAAGGCAAGAAGAAGATTGAAAGATTCTAAGGACAGAAATGATACGGAGGACTAACTGATCTTTGTGGAACCTCTCATACTTGAAATTCAATTAGTCTTTTAAATGATTCCCTGAGCCAGAAACCATGATTCCGTCTCTTTCCTTCTTCCTCTACCTGTATAATGCTTTGGTTTTTAGTTCAATTACAGCCTTGTTATGAGATATCAAGAAAGTTTTGGACAGCTAAATTTTACATTTTATGGTCTTCATTAGGCCTAATTCACAGTAGGATTACATAAGATTAGAAAACAAAAAGCTCATAAAAATAGTTGTTGTCCTTTATAACACTTAGCCCATGGGCAAGATCAAAATTAAACTAGCTGGTGGATAGAGTACTTTACGATAGTGGCATTAGAAATAAGAAGAAGGCTATTGATTCTAGAGGTAAAAATGGATAGGAATTGGCAAAGAGATTGCATGAAATGGATTAAGGAGAATGCAAAGTTTAGGTTGATTCCTAGGTTTCTGGTTGTATCATGATGCTATTCACTAAAAAGGAGAATCCTGGAGCAGGGGGAAGTTGGAAAGGTAGCAGGGAAAGAATGTTGTATTCAGTTTGAACATACTGATTTTTTAAATTAATAAACTTACTTTTTTTAGATGAGGTTTAAATTCACAGAAAAATTGAGTGGAAAATACAGACAGTTCCCATGTAGCTCCTGTCCCAACACATGCACAGTCTTCCCCACTGTGGACATCATGTGCCACAATGGTACATTTGTTACAATCAGTGAACCTACATTGACACATCATTGTCACCCAAAGTCCATAGTTTACATTAGGGTTCACTCTTAGAATTGTACATTCCATGGGCTTTGACAAATGTATGATAACATGCATCCACCATTATAGAATCATACAGAATAGTTTTACTGACCTAAAAATTCTCTGTGCTCTGCCTGTTCATCTCTCCCTTCCCCAACCTCTGGCAATCGTTGATTTTTCACTGTCTCCATAGTTTTGCCTTTTTCAGAATATCAAATAGTTGGAATCATACAGTATATGCCCTTTTAAGATTGGCTTCTTTCACTTAGTAATATGCAAGTAAGATTCCTCAATGCCTTTTCCTCAATTGCGTGATAGCTGATTTCTTCTTAGCACTAAATAATATTTTGTTAACTAGATGTACCACGGTTTACTTATCCATTCACCCACTGAAGGACATCTTAGTTGCTTCCAAGTTTTGGCAATTATTAATAAAGCTGCTATAAACATCTATGTGCATCTTTCTGTGTGGACATAAGTTTTCTTTTTCTTTTCTTTTTTTTTTTTTATTTTTTTTTGTTTTTTGAGACAGAGTCTTGCTCAGTCGCCCAGGCTGGAGTGCAATGGAGCCATCAGGGCTCACTGCAACCTCCTAGGTTCAAGCAATTCTCCTGCCTCAGCCTCCGAAGTAGCTGGGATTACAGGCATCCGCCATCATGCCCAACTAATTTTTGTATTTTTGTAGAGACAGGGTTCCACCAGGTTGGCCAGGCTGGTCTCAAACTCTTGACCTTAGGTGATCTGCCTGCCACGGACTCCCAAATTGCTGGGATTATAGGCGTGAGCCACTGCACCTGGCCAAACATAAGTTTTCAGTTCATTTGGGTAAATATCAAAGAGCACAATTGCTAGATCGTGTGGTAAGAATATGTTTGTTTTGTGAGAAACTGCCAAACTCTCTTCCAAAGAGGTGCTACCATTTTGCATTCCCACCGGTAATGGATGTGAGTTTCTGTTGCTATGCATCCTCTCCAGCATTTGGTATTTTCAGTGTTCTGAATTTTGGGTCATTGTAATAGGTGTGTAGTGGATCTCATTGTTGTTTTAATTTGCATCTCCCAATGACATATGATGTTGAACATCTTTTCACCTGATTACTTAACGTCTGTGTATCATCTTTGGTGAGGTGTCTGGTCAGGTATTTTGCTCATTTTTAAATTGGCCTGTTCATTTTCCTGTTGTTGAGTTTTAAGTATTCTTTGTATGTTTTGAATAACAGTCCTTTTTCAGATGTTTATTTTGCAAATATTTACTCCCAAACTATTGCTTATCTTATTCAATTTTACATTGTCTTTCACATAGCAGAAGTTTTTCAGTTTTTTTTTGTTTTGTGTTTTTTTGTAAGACAGGGTCTCACTCTGTCACCCAGGCTGGAGTGCAGTGGCACAATCAGGGATCACTGCAGCCTTGACCTCCTGGGCTCAAGTGATCCTCCTGCCTCAACCTCCCTAGTAGCTGGGACTGCAGGCATGTGCCACCATGCCTGGCTAATTTGTTTATTTTTTGTAGAGATGGGGTTTCACTATGTTGCCCAGACTGGTCTCAAACTCCTGGCCTCAAGCAATCCTCCTGCCTTGGCCTCCCAAAGTACTGAAATTACAGGTATGAGCCACCATGCCTGGCCAAGTTTTTCAATTTTACTGAAGTCCAGCTATCAGTTATTTCATGAATCATGCATAGGGTTGAATCTAAAAAGTCACTGCCATACCCAAGGTCATTTAGGTTTTCTCCTATGTTATCATGTGGAACTTTTATAGTTTTTTGTTTTACATTTAGGTTTGCTGTGGTATGAATGTTTGTATCCACTCCCCAAAATCCTAACCCCCAAAATGATGGTATTAGGAGGTGGAGCCTTTGAGAGGTCATTAGGTTACCGTGGGTGGAACTCTCATTAATTGGATTAGTACCCTTATAAAAGGCCTCAGAGAAATCCCTTCCTCCTGCCATGTGAAGACACAGTGAAAAGAGAGTGATCTGTGAATCAAGAAGTGGACCTTCACCAGACATCAAATCTGCCAGTGCCTTGATCTTTGATTTACCACTCTCCAGAACTGCAAGAAATACATTTCTGTTATACATAATCTACCTGCTCTATGGTAGTTTGTTAGAGCATCCTAAATGGATTAAAGACAAGGTCTATGATCCATTTTTTTAATCCTTGATGCTGATTCTAGAATATGATCCATTTTGACTTAATTTTTGTGAAAGGTGTAAGGTCTGTGTCTAGATTCATTTTTTTTTTTTTTTTTTTTGCATTTAGATGTCTAAGTTGTTCCAGCAAAACTTGTTGAAAAGACTATCTTTTCTCCATTGAATTGCCTTTGCTCTTTTGTCAAAGATCAGTTGACTATGTTTATGTGGGCCTATTTCTGGGCTATTTTGTTCCATTAATCTCTTTGCCTAGTCTTTTACCAATACCATGCTGTCTTGATTACTGTAGCTTTATAGTAAGTCTTGAAATCAGGTAGTGTCAGTCTTCTTATTTTGTTCTTCTTCTTCAGCGGTGAGTTGGCTATTCTGGGTCTTTTGCCTCTCCATATAAACTTTACAATTAGTTCATCAGTATCCATAAAGAACATGCTAGGATTTTGATTGGGATTGCATTGGGAAGAACCAGCATCTTGACAACATTGAGTCTTCCTATCCATAAACATGGAATACTCCTCTATTTTTTTAGTTACTTAATTTATTTGTAGTCTTCCTCATATAGACCTTGTACATATTTTGTTAAATCTATACCTATTTTATTTTTGGGGTGTGCTAATGTAAACACTAATGTGTTTTCAACTTCAAATTCTACTTGTTTATTGCTAATGTATAGGTGAGTGGTTGATTTTTGTATATTAGCATTGTATCCTATAACCTTGTTATAATAGCTTATTAGTTCCAGGAGTTCCTTTGGTTGATTCTTTTGGATTTTCTGCATAGATGATCATGTCATCTGTAAACAAAGCCAGTTTAATTTCTTCCTTCCCAGTCTGTATATCTTTTCTTTTCTTTTTTTATTTTATTGCCTTAGCTAGGACTTCTAGTACAATATTGAAAAGCAGTGGTGAGAGGACATCCTTGACTTGTTCATGATCTTAGTGGGAAAGCTTCGAGTTTCTCAGTGTTATGTATGAAGTTAGCCGTAGGGTTGTTGTAGATGTTCTTTATCAAGCTAAGGAAATTCCCCTCTATTCCTAGCTTCCTGAGAGTTTTTATCATGAATAGTGTTAGGTTTTGTCAAGTACTTTTTCTATATCTGTTTATATGATAACGTGAGCTTTCTTCTTTAACCTGTTGATGTGGTAGGTTACACTGATTGATTTTTGAATGCTGAACCAGCCTTGAATACTGGGAATAAGTCCCACTTGGTCATGGTTTATAATTTTTTATACATACTTTGATTCAATTTGCTAATTTTTTGAGGATTTTTGCATCTATATCATGAGAGATACTGGTCTGTCATTTTCTCATGATGTTCGTCTGATTTTGGTATTAGGATTCTGCTGGCTTCATGGAATGAGTTAGGAAGTATTCTCTGCTTTTATCTTCTGAAGGAGATTGTAGAGAATTTGTCTAATTTTTTCCCTTAAATATATGTTAGAATTCACCAGTGAACCCATCTTGGCCAGGTTCTTTCTGTTTCAGAAGGTTATTAATTATTGGTATCATTTTGTAAATACACCTATGCCTATTCAGATGGTCTATTTTTTCTTGTATAAGTTTTTGTAGACTATGTCTTTCACAATTCTTTTTATTTATTTATTTATTTATTTTATTTTTTTTTTGAGATGGAGTTGCACTGTGTCGTCCAGGC